>NC_138112.1:59858264-69858264 GCF_964146895.1 Miniopterus schreibersii
ACCCGGGCATGTGTTCTGACCAGAAAATTGAACCAGCCACCTTTTGGTGAATGGGACATTGCTCAACCAACTGAGCCACACTGGGCAGGGCAGCAGCTTACATTATTATTACACTTTATTATTTCAAGAATTATCTATCTCCAGCACTTTTTGAAGTAAGCAGCACAGGCATTATGCCCATTCTCAAGGTTAGGAAAGGTGAAGCTCTCTGACATTGTTGTAATTTCTGAAGAGGTGTGTGTGTGTGTGTGTGTGTGTGTGCGTGTGCACACTCGCATACATGTCTGTTCATGTGTATGAGAAAAAGAAAAGTCATATTAATGGATAATTATATTTTAATGAAGTGGAAAAACCTCCAACAATGATTGACATTTTTTTAAATGAAGAATACCAAGAAGTAGACAATGTTTTGAATCCTGCAAGCCTTCAATGTGGTTGCTATTCCAGTTCCACATATTTATGATGGAATTACTACTGTTGGATGAGCCATTTTATCCTAAGTAACACTATTGAAGAGACTGATGAGCCAGGAGACCAGGTGAACTAAATGAACATTTTTAAAGTTAAAATTTATCCAGATTAATAATAATTAAACCCACAGAATATTCTAAGGCAACACCACCAAGATTAATCCTATACTTCTGCATAAATAATTCACTCTGTATACTTGAATTACTCATGAAAAGATCTGCTTTGAACAGCAATGACTGTAATTGTTTAGCATTGCAATTATTGCTCAGAAATACAAGTTTTAAGATTCAAACTGAATGGAATGTTAAATGAAAAACACACAACTTATTAGGAGTCAGGATTAAAATGAATGTACTGAATGAATAAAAACCCATATTTGAGATGATAATTTTTTAATATATTCAAGCATTTTAATTTACTGTTTCGCATACTAGAGAGTTAGGCAGATCCTACCAAAACTCTGCCTGGTCATCACTGGAGTAAGAGTAACGATATTCAGAGTAATTCTCAAGGGTGCATTTGCTTCATTTAGATGTTGTCTTATTTTATGGCTATTTTGGCACTATCCACACACTACCCTTAAAATATCCAAACACAGTACTTTCTAGGTCTTTTTTTCCCCTAGAAGGTAAATAATTCGAGGTAAAGAAGAATCAGCTCATTAAGGAAAATTCTACTATCTCCCTAAGCATCTTTCTCTTGCTTGGTTCTCTCACTTTGATGAATTCTGACAACATTAGACCATCCCTTCCCCCTAAAATACACTGTCTCCCATTAATGTTCTAATCTTTTTGGGGGGAGACTTTACAAAAATTTGAATATTTGTTGTTAAAATAACAAGAACAAAAGTATACAGTTGTGGTAAAAAAAAAAATGTGTGAACTTCTAAAGAATTTAAAATAAATATACAGTATCTCCAAAAAATGATATTCTAGGTCAGGACAGAGAAAGTAAATGAATAGTAAAAGAGTTATGGAGTAGGAAACAATATGAAAATTATTATGGCATGAATCTAAAACAAAGAAGTGATAATTTAATTGTCTAACCTTGATCAATTGTGTCCTTGAAGGTGGGCGTTTGCTTCCTCTTAACTTAAATGGACAGGGAATAAAAATGGATCGAGGAGAGAGCAAAAATAAATACATGTATAAATATCATCAAAACATTTTGTGTTTATTCCTGGATTACTTCCTTCAGAGTTTATGGCTGCCTCCATGACAGAATTATCTCCTGGCCTTTTAAAAAAATATATATATCTTCATTGATTTCGGAGAGAGGAAAGGAGAGGGAGAGAGAGCTAGAAACATCAATGATGAGAGTCATTGATCGGCTGCCTCCTGCACGCCCATGACTGGGGATTGAGCCTGCAACCCGGGCATGTGCCCTGACTGGGAATTGAACCCCGAGCGCCTGGGTCCAAGGTTGATGCTCAACCGCTTAGCCAGGCCCAGCTGGGCTCTCCTGGACATCTTGAGATTCATCTAGCAAGAGCAAAAAATGAGCCAGATCCCCAGGAATGAAAGATCAATAAATATCCATTGCTCTGCCTTTTTCTTTTCTCAGTGTAAAGTATCAGCATATTGAGATAACTTTGTGTTCATTAGTACTGTCGTCACAGAAGCTGACGTGGATTACACTTGGAAAAATGAAGAAAAGCATCTCTGCTCCTATTGTATTTTCCAGAGGGCTCAACATGATGCTATTCACACACCAGATCCACACAGTGGAAGGCACATGTGTGTGGATGTGGAAGAACTGACTTTGTGTCCACGCCCTGCTACCACTTGCCTAGGTCACTTTTGACAAGTGACTTAGCCTCTCTGCCCATGTGGGATATCAGGGGTTGGTCTGCACAATGCCCAAGGCTTTGTCTCTCGTTACCTAGTACCTATTTGCTCACTGATAGGTTATCTTCAGTGTTTGTTCTGATGATTAATGTTTTTTGTTTGTTTGTTTCTGTTGTTTTTGCTTTTTAATGTACTGAGACCCCCTAAAAGAGGTTAGATAAACATACCATTATGTTGGTAGCAAAAGCATACACACGCACATGACTTAATAAAGTATTGATCAAAACTGAGTATTAGTTGTTTGGTAGCCATTAATTAGGTTTTTCTTCATATAATCTTTAACGGAATTAAAATTGAAGAATAGTTGTAATCTGTTACCCATAATAGAGTACACCAAACAATTTTTTATAGTTCTGAGAAAGCAGACATGTTTACAACAGACATAGTTATTAGATATTATATTGAAAGTATAAAATAAACTTAGAGGAACTATCCCATATATAGGCTATACAGAGAAGTACATAGCTGATTTATACATCTTCTGCCAGGACTAGAGGTACAGCGATTTACACACTGTGAATTTTTATTTTAAAAGGTAAGAGTATCAAACAAGTTTCAATAAATAGAATTGCCAAGGGAAATGTACATGTTCCATAACAAATGTTAAAACTCCTAATTTGTATGCTTCTCTAATTGCCAACCTAAAGCAACTAGATTTCCTAAATGTTGAGCAAAAAAATAAAAACAATTACAATTTTTTTTGAAAGACACTATTATTATCCCAACTTAAAATGCAAAGTAAATTAAAATATTCTAGAAAGAAGAGGAATTTGATGCAAGGGTGACCAAATGACATTCCAAAACCTATTATACACCAGTCATCATGCTGTGCAATTTTACGAACTTCATATTGAATAATTATAAACTTTGAAGAAGGTAATATTGTCTTTGTATTCACTATGAGGAAACAGATCCCCATATATATCAAGTAACTTGTGCTGATTACAGATCTAGGGAGTGTGCTAGAAAAGAAACTCATATTTATCTTAGTCTAGACTAGACCTGATACTTCTCTTCTTTCCATTATATCAAACTACTTAGAAGTACAGCACTCAGACATCTTAACAGGACAGCACCTTCTACAGGATTCACATTGACCTTGCTCATCCAGGGCTGCCCCGTGCTAACGACTGAGATATAAGTAGGTGTGTTAGAGGTGAACCATCCCCGCCTCTCATGTACCTCCTCAAATGGGCCATCTTTTCTCCAGCCTCTCCACCTGTCTGGCTCAGGCTCCCTTGGTATGACATTCCACCTGAGGTCTTTCTATTCTATCATCACTCCTTCCCTTGCTCTTTTCAGACTCACTCTGTGGTCTGAAAGCTCTCTCTACTGACACCCGGCTCCTTTCTCTATTATCACTCAGGCATTTCCACCAACAAATACCTTGTATGTCCAATTTCCTTTCGGTTTCAGCTCCTTCAACAACCCAAATTGACACTGCTGGTGCAGAGGGCGATCTGAGAAAGCAGGTGGTGTGATGAGGATTTTAGATTTCACCACTCCCTATCCAGCTTGGGGGAAGGGCCTCCTATAATGTGAAATATGGGGCAAGGAGAGTCCCTGGCCCAATGTCATGGACCCATCACTAAAGATTGCACTGGTGGTAGCCTGGGAAACAGTCTGGTAGAGAAAGATGCCCTTACTGATGAGATGATTTAGGCTCTGAAAAAGTGTGGGAGTAACAATTCCTACACGGAAGGTCAAGTGCACTGACTACTATTAAATTGTATGGACACAAAATAATGAGAAACTGAGGGGGGTTAAGAAACACTTAGAGGCTCAGTGCGAGGCAAGAGGGACTCTGGTCCCTCACAAAGAGGTCCTTATCGACTCTAGCAGAAAGCTGATAGCAAACACAAGCATGAACAGTTGAAGGCGCAGCGTTCCAGAGACAAATGCATGCTCAGATCTGGCAGATCTGACTTACCTAGTAGACCCGGTTATGCTGATTTGGATAATCTTAGCTCTGAAACATAAAACATGGGCATCTGGAGAAGAAGCTCTTGAGAAATTTGGCTTTGCAGAGTCTTTTGAACCTTCTGAGCTTGAAGACATGACCCACCCCTGTCAGTGAGGACTTGGCCTAATTGCTTTCCCTGTGCAGAGAGATGCTGCAGAGCCCTCTGACTCCTCAAGGTGGTAAGTGTTGCTCTTAGGAGCTGCAGATGCTTCATCTTCATCTGCCAGGCCAATCACTAGGATTACATTTGAGTGTAAACTGTCCTAAAAACTAAGAAAAGATATTGCACTCCAAGGAAGCTGCAGGAATTAGCTACTACATATCACCAAGAGCCAGAGAATACCTGGGATTGGATTTTAAGGGTGATTCATCAAACAGAGCCAGACTGTAAATATGAATTTGTAGACTTGGGAGCATTTCCTTAGGACCTTGGATTGAATGTAACCGACAAATTCACTGGTAGGGTGGCCCCTAGAAGCCCAGAAAAAGCAATGGCCAATGTTGGGCGAAGTGTGAGTGCCTTCTAAAACAGAAAAGAACTGAGTGAGAAGGCTGGTGGTTGTGAGCATGCTGGAATGAATGCATTATGAGAGTCCAGAACACCTACAGGACTATTCTCTTCTACAGGGAGGCACAGAGAACACATACTTCACCCTGGCTATTGTAAATGTGCTGGTGAAAGGGACTCTAGTGGGAGAGGCTCATGGCTGGAGAGGTGGACAGAGGACTGAGCTTGTTAATAGCCATGAGAGTGAGGGTGTTGTACCACCTGCCAGGTATAATCAAACCAAAGTGACTCTTACCCAGGAAATAACAACTGAATCTCTTGTGGCCCCATTTACCATCACTCCCAGTGACTTATGAGGGGACTGTAGTCTGCCCTTCCTATCCACTTTATGTTAGGCTTCTCTGGTTTAGGAGTTATGGTCTCTACAGGGGCGATATTATTTCCATGGGCCAAGCAAGGTCCCTTTAAATTGTGAGCTAACCCCAAGGGACTTGGACTCCTTGTGCAGATGAGAAATAATCACTGTGTCAGGCAGGGGTATGTGGCCTTTGTTGGCAAGAGGAAGTATGGCTGCTGTTATATGATGTAGGTATGAGGAATATGTATGGGACCCAAGTCACCCACTGGGTCCCTCTGGATATTTGTTGCCCAACTTTAACTATGAATGGACACAAGTAACAAATAAAGCCCAAGATGAGTATACATTCTAGGAGCTTACGCCATCCAGTTTGGGTTTGGGTCACACCACCTGATACGTTACCAGTATCTGCTGAGGTGATAGCTGAGGATGAAGAGAATTTAAAATAGATAGTGTAGGAGGAAATTGTTAATATCAGTTGCTGCCCTGAAATTATAACTGCAGCGAACTGTTGATTTTAGAGAGAGGGAATGGGGGAGAGAGAGAGAGAAGCAGAGCGAGAAATACCAATGTGAGAGAGAAACATTGATCAGGATGGGGATTGAACCCATAACCTAGATATGTGCCTTACCAAGCATCAAACTTTGGTGCACAGGATAATGCTCCAACCAACCAAGCCACACAGGCCAGGAGTGAAGTTTATCCTTTATTCAGGAGGTAAAGCTCTCAGCAACCATGAAAAAGTTGCTCCCCTAACATGGATGGAGAAGTGGGTCTGTAATGAACAAGGGACAAGCTACGGCTGCCCAGGAGTGTGCCATTCAGTTGGCTCAATATTTAAGTAATTCTTCCACACATAATTATGCAACCGTTACAGACCACATAATTCGTATTAGCTCTTCATCAAAACTGTGTGGACGTTTAGGGTTGTTCCCAAAGAAAAATGCTTTTAATGTTTATATATTGAATATTCTTTCTACTGTATGTATCAACTAAGATAGAAATCAAAATGTATGACGATTAGGTAGGTGATGTCACATAATCTTTACATTGGATAATGACAGATGATAATGAGATCTATAACATATTATAGACTCATCAGAATTTGGATCACTTTATGACTATAAAACATTCCTTAATTTAACTTTCAAAAGCCATATATCCAAATATGTAGAGTAGGAAGGTGTGTTCTTTGTGCAGTAAAGGATCTAGACAAGGAAAATATGCATTTCTTTTTGGTATATCTTTTATTTCTTTCATTGTTAATGAACCCAAACAGCAATATCATTTTCCCCCCTTAGGAAGATGCAGATTAAAGCTAGCATTTTCAAATATTGGAATTAAGCTTAGCCATAGTTTGCATAACAGTCTCAGATGCATGGGGCATGTCCTATGCAAAGGAACCAAATTTCTTTAACTAAAAAAGAAATCAGAATAGAAGCATAAATTACAATGTGTCAGGCAGTGTTATATGTATAATTAGTCCAGGTATTAAACGTCTTTCTTAAGGTAAGACACACAGTATCTTCAGTCATTTAAACTAACCATCTATTTGCTTAGGACTCATTACAACCTCTAGTTTTGTACAATTAGTGGTGTGTTAGTTATACCTTGCAGAGGAGTTAGATTAGTTTTGACCACAAGGTGAAAACAACCCAATTAAGAACCATCTAATGAGTGTGTATTATGTGCACTATATTAACTAGGTGTAATGGAATTAAAATGGGGTTAAGTTTGTCTTACTTTTATAGGCCTTAAAACTTTGCTGCTCAGAGAAAAAACACATCAAAGCTTTAGAATAATGGAAAAGTGGCTAAGTCCTTCACAGGCTTTTTAAAAACAGGGCAATCACTTTTTTGGTGTTGTTGTAAAACAAGAGAATTTCTAAATGGATATAGGAAAAGGGAGGCAAAGAAGTACAGAAGAAAAGTAGGCGAGGCCAAGCTTACTGAATGTGTATTATGTATTAGGCATTAAGTTATGTGTTTTTGAAAATGTCATATCCTTTAATTCTTCCAACAGCAGTTTGATATAATTATAATGGCCCCATTTTATAGCTCTAGGCACTTGGATTTAGCAAGGTTAAATGGCTTGGGCAAAGGGCTGATTAGTGGCCCAAATGGGATTCAGGTATTTCAAATGCTGAAGTCTATTCTTTCTCCAAAAACTGAGATAAGTTCCACATCTTCTTATAATGCTCTCCAGTCCCAGGATTTTATAATGAAGTATGATGTATGGTTACTGCTTTAGAAAAATGATGTAGCAGCATTTCGTTGTAGTAAGAACACTGGGTTAATGGTCATTCTGCTGAGAGTCAGATTTGACATAGGATTTGTCCTGTACTCCAGCCCTAATACACCATGTCTCTGGCATGTGGTGGTCTCTCTGGAATGTCACTGAATATGAATGAGTCCCAGAACCTTGATTCCTCTGTGCCTTTCTTCAGGCTAGTACCCTTTCTCTCTTGTTTATTTTCTTGTTAAATCTCCCTTCACCTTAAGGTTATATTCTTCAAAGTTGAATTCAAATACTATATCTCTTCAATGAAGACATGTGGAAATCCACAGTCAGAATAATCCATCCCTTTTCTTTGATTTGTTTCTGTGCAAGACAAGTTCTTAGATGGCTCCCCACGACCTCCAATTCCAGTTTTTCTGCTCTTTGTGTAATCCCCTGCATTAATGGTATAATATAGGATATTGAATTATGGCTTCTACAAACAGCATACACAGGATCTGATCTGGATTGCTAGGGTTGAATTTCCTTCCAAGGACATATTTCATTAATTTCATTTCATGAATATTCTGGGAATGACAACCCTGTCCAGAACATTACCCTAAATACAAGATATACCTCAGGGAACAAGATAAAACTCCTGCCAGCATTACTATTTGTCTTCACATTCTGATGAGAGAAGACAAACAGAAATCATCAAGCCAAAAATATCTCATGAGCTAGAAATGCATGATTTATAGAAAGAAAATAGGGAACCAAGTTAAAGAGGACTCAGCAATGGGCAGTATATTAGCTGGGTTGGTTGAAGAAGGTCTCTTTGCAAAGATGTGCAGCTGAGGCCTGAATGATGTGGAGGAACCAGTGATGCTAGGATTGCAGAGAAGGTACCCAAGGCAGAAAAACCAGCATGTGCAACAATCCTCAATAAGGAATGACTGATTTAGGATTATTCAGATAAGAGGCATCTGAAGAGTTGAAAGAGGCTCTTGTGGTTGAACTTAGTAGAGAGGTAACAGGCTGCAGACAAGAAGATCAGAGTGGGAGGCAGAGACCTGCTTATATAGATGACTGCAGAGGCCACACTAAGATGCTCGGATGTTGTCTTTATACCAAGAGGGATTCATGGGGGCAGTATTAAAGCATAAAACATAATTGTTTTACTTAGTCTCTTGGAAGATCATCGCAGCTGCTGTGCAGAAGACAGACTATAGGAAGATGAGGCTGGAAATAAGGCATCTAGTTGGAAAAACGTTTGTGTTTCAATTAAAAATGTTTGTACCACATTGAGTTACATATGCTTGAAATACAAAATTAAAAACAAAAATGCATACTGCTGTTCAATGTCCACAAGTCTTAAAGTGTTGTTGTTTTTTTAATTTTGTAGTTGTATTTTCCTTGTTCATATTTTGACATCCACTGTTGACTAATAGCTTTTATAGAGAATAGTCATATACCCTCATAAAACAGAACTTCCAAGATAAATAAGACTGTAAAACACAAAACACTTAATTTCCTTTACTATCTAGCTGAACAAGCTAGGATAGGTACCTCAGCTGACTGAGTCAAGGGCACCTTGCAGAACCAGTTATAATGAGAAATGCAACTGGAACACTGGGCTCTCGACTCCCAGCCTAAAGAGCTCTCTGTACCCTCTCCTGCTTTATCTAAAATTAGACACAGCTCAAAGGCTCTTTCTAAATAAAACAATATCTGATCCTAACCTTTCCATTATATTATCTTTCCATCTGTTCCTAGATCTTTAAATATTTTCTGTGGCTTAGCACATCTTCCCAGAATGAGGGCTTCGGGTTTCTTTGGCAACTTTTCCTTATGATGAGTGAGTGCTGGGCAAACACAGAAGCCCAATTTTAAGAATAAAAGGGGAGTCTATCAGGTTTTCCAACTCACTTGGCAAAGAGCCCCTGTTTCTAGAGCAGTTGTTCACTCGTGTTCCTCAAATAAATGAGTTTTTGCCAGATACAACTGACTACTCCTCCAAAAAGTGGGCTTCCCTTAAACTCTCCCCTCTAGAACCCTAGTCCATCCTGAAGGAATCTCACCACACAATCTTCCTGGTCTCCACCACTCCACAGGTCCATCCTTCACAAAGGACTACCATGGCTTATGTTATAAAAAGAATGCTACCTGATTCCACATAAGACAAGCACATGCAACAGCAGTTAGCTTACTATGGGAAATATAAATATTTTTTCAATGATACTAACTTAAAGGTACCAGAGTTAATCCCTGCTCATCCAAATGAATACTATCTGAGAGAAAGAAGAACGGCAGACAATAGCTCAGTATGTCAGCACACACCAGAGGCATTTAACGGGGAGTTCTGTTATGTCCCAGAAGGTGGAAAGGGCTCATGCATGAGTATATGGGCTTAGAAATCCAAAAAGGTGGCTGACTGAACAATATCATAGAAAAGAAGAGGAGTCCAGTTTTGGGCTGGAGTTTAGAGCTGAACCCATCTTTGGAAAAGACTGGAAAGGGAAGGGAAGAGCTAGGGGATAATATGGGGTCTCATCTATCAGAATAGTAGGCAGGGTCCTGGTTTGGGGAACAAGGCAAACACCTGGCTATTTAAATCGGGATGTCAATCTAAAATGTCAACACTCAATCCCTCCGGTAGAGAGTTAGGATTGGCCCTAAAATTGGGAACAGAATGGTTAAGATGGGAATATTCAGAGTCAGGAAGTCAGAGAGGTCTTGGCTTTAACATGAGCTTGATCACCTTTCAAAAAACACACTCTAGATGCAAATAATAGCTGCCATTATAATAGTATTTCAGACTCAACAAGTGAGATTTCTATTGAAAACGAATGGTTATAAATCTTTTCGCAAATGGATAACTGCCCTCATCCACGTCTATCCACACTTATTTGATCTTCTACAAAAATATGTTCACTAAAACCCAGTCTTCAATGAGAGAATATTCATTAAACTGTATTTAAATTTATTTGCTAGGTAAGTTAAAGCCAAATAAAATAATAGTCTCAAGGGTGACCATTAGCGCTTGAGCCTTGAGATTGAAGATTCAAACCAATAGCATTCTGCTAGATTTTAGCTCTCAGGCTGACCAAGTCACTTAACTATATCCAGGGTTCATGTCTTCATCTTTAAGTTTTAAAGATCATATTGTAGAAAATGGTAAGCTTACAAGAGTTCTTGCAGTGATCCTCTCTGTATGTCTATGAACCTACAAAGACAAAATCCACTGGTGTTTTTAAGATCAGGAGGATTTTCTTTACATTCTCTAACCTCTTTTACATGTTCTACCTTCCTCTGTCCCTTCCTTACAGTCATTCTGTCCAGAGGAAAGCAGTTCCCATTCTCTAGAAACCACATTCCAGAAACCTTTGTGCCTTCATGACTTTGCATATGCTGTTCCCTTCAACTGACAAATCTATCAGTCTTTGATTATATTCATATATTCTTTCGGACTCAGCTCCAGCTTTTATTGCACATAAAAACCTTTTCAGTCATTAGTTCCACCCTATTGAGTTCAATGCCCCTCTTCTGATTTCCCCCTAAATTCTAAGGCTTCTAGATGATAGCAAGTTTCATAAATAATTGTTTTGTTGTTCTTTACCCAGCACATTAGAAGGACCTAGCACAGGCCACGCCATGTGAACAATGTGGATTAAATATTTCTTGGATGAATTAACTAATGCTTTGACAGAGGACACATTGCTGTACACTAGTTATGTTACCTGGGCAAGATACAGACTTTTAAGCCTCAGTTTTCCACTTATATAATGGAACCACACAGACATCGGGTTGTTGCAAGACTTAACTGTGAGAATGGATGTAAACCATTTGGCACAAAATTGATACATTTTAAAGGCTCAGTGAAGAGTGGCTACTGCTATTAGTTAGGTTTTTAAATGCTCTCTATCTGAATTTATGAAATTTGGCTACTGTGTTAAAGTAGTTCAGTAATTTACCAGTGCAGCAATGTGTACAGTTGAAAAGTGAGAGCATGTATGTGTGAGAAACTACAAGTGTGTTATAAAACATAAAATATCGTTTTTGTACTTAACTATGTTGAAAACAAAATTCATTCTCTCCAGAGAAATGGAGTTCAACCAATTCTGTTGTATCCATCACACAGTGACAATTCCCTCTATCTTTGTCTGTCTTGGAAAGAGACTTTTTATTTACTTTCAATAATGGAGATAACCAGACAGCAGACCAAATCTCCTGATGACTCCATTGTTTGAAACTATTGGCAAGCCAGGATAATGGAACTAAGGTACACAGGAGTACAAAATGGACTGTGAAACCCTGACATAAAAAACAGCCCTCATAGGTATGCACGTATCAGAAGTTTATTTGGTTGTTGTGTTGCTTAGAGAGGCAACATTTCTAAAGATATGTAGAGGTGATACCAGGGACACATCTGACAGGAGAGAAGCCAGTGGGCAGGCCCTCCTGTAAGAGTAGCAGAGCCTGAGACAATAGTACAGATGCAAACCCAAGCACCTCATGGATAAATATTTTAAAATCATAAATCAAGCTAACCAGCTGTGCGTTACAATGTGTCCAAGTCTCCTATCATGACATATTGTGCCCCTTCACAGTATCTAGGAGGCCAGGTTTAGAATTCAGAATTCTCACAAGAGTTAGAAATCAGGGCAGGAACTCGGGATGAGGGAGGCCGAAGCTGTGGCTCCAATTCCTGGCTTCACCTCCCCTTTCTTTTCACCTGAGCACCTTCCCACACCACCAGGACATGTGTGCACAGGCATGCAGACACCTGAGCTCATTTACTCAAGAGCCTTCCTCCCCAGGCCCTACAAATAGCTGCTCTTGGCCACCTTGACAATGGATGTGTACGTATAGTTATGAAGAGGCCTGTGCACAGACCAGAAGAGGGCATGTCATTTCCAAGGTATCTAGTAGCTGGAGTTGTCTGGAAATGGGGCATGATCTGTGTGTGGGCACATCCCGTTGGCTGCAAGACTCATCATCCATGGACTGGGGCCTGGGCAGAGGAGGGCGGGAGCAGTCTCCTCTAAAGGATGAGCCCAAGGCCAATGCCCCATTTGTCCATGTTTTAGGGCAATACAGTTGGCACCATTCAGCACAGGGTATGAAAGAAAGAAAGCAAACACACAGCCTATGGAAATCTCAGGTTTCTAGCCCACAAGTGTATGTGTGAGTCAGAGAAAGAGAGAGAAAGAAAACAAAGTAAGTATATGTAATAGAGTGATCAACCATCCCAGTTTTCCTGGGACTGAGGGGTTCCTAAGAACTGGGATTCGCTTTCAGTGCTAAATTAGTCAAGTCCCAGGCAAGTCATAACTCTACTTTTATAATTTCAGGGTTCCAAAATCATCTTACTAAAAGAGGACTTTAGGCAGTAGAAAGGACATCTAACTAGATATAGAAATATCTGACGTCTAAAAGTTTACTACTAATTGGCTGTGTGAATTTAAGCCTCTCTAGTTGGGTTTCATCTATAAAATGAAGAATTTGGTTTCCAGATAGAAGGCTGGAGATTCCATAATCATGTTGACAGTTATTATCCAGAAGACAGAATTGTCTCATCAATGACGGACAATAGTAATCATAAGAACGACATATTTCTAGGAGTTGGAAAATATTTTTAATCTACAGCACTCTCATAAACTGTGATGGAAAGCCTTCACCCAGCAGTGGATTGGATATGCAAGTGGACTGAATGTAACATGTGGCTTCATTTCCCTCTGCTCTAATTAACGGGTACCTTTTTCTGCTTATAAAATTACAACCCGATAAATCACATACAAAATAGCTAACACTGAAGACAAATTATAGTTTCCCTCATTTTATTTTCTTTTCTTCCAATTTATCTTTATTTTCCTGCTTTGGAGCAGTAAAGCAAATGACCGTGGAAATATAACCCTGGAAATGTGTCTGTTGTTTTTATTTTAAAAAGGAACATTCTCAGCCAACCCAAAGGTTTTTAATATACGGGTCATGAGAATAAAACACTTATACAGATTAGCAACTACAAATTTGAAAGTTGCTAAGAAAATAAATCTTAAGTGTTCTCATCACAAATAAAGAATGGCAATTACATGATGTAATCAAGTTGTTAGCTAACACTGGGGAGGTAATCATTTTGCAATATATGTGTATCAAAACAACTCCGGTACACCTTAAACTTGATGTTTATGTCAAGTATATCTCAATAAAACTGGACAAAACAAAAAAGAAAGTTTGCTAAGAGCTACCTCTTCTAAGCAGGGAAATACACGGTTTTCTGGCTTTGGAGTCGCGAGCAGATAGGTAGACAGAAACTGCATGCCTAATTTAATATTTTGACCCACGTTGACTTATTTTCCTCCCCTTAAGGAGACAAGGAAATAATAATTATGCAAATTTTATATAATTATAATTATATAAATAATAATTATCTAAATGTTCTTAAGGTCATGACAAACCCCAGAACAGCATGCTACAAAACCGAGGTAGAAATCTGGCAATTCACCCGAGCTTGGAGTAATCTCTTCTTTACTCATGGATCAAATTCCTGAAAGTTTCCAGTGTTCTTTGATTAAGCATGAAAACTCTAACTCTTCCCTAAATTTAGTACCACCAGATTCATATCACTGCTTTTCCATTTTTTAAGGACAAAGAAGGGGTAGGGGATAAAGAAAGCCATGTAAAATACTTTCAACCCGCTGAATTTTACCAGCGGCCCTCTGAGAATGAAACAGGTACGTTCGTTACCTGTAGTTCCCCACTCTCAGAACAAATCAGCAATGTGTTTTGTCTTATCCAGTCTTGTAATAAGAATCCATAACAATAAATAAGCAGGCCCGCTTTCTTCCTAGAATAACTCTAGGACACATTTCATCTGTACAATGAAATGCAGACGTAAATTTCCCATTAAAAGGCAAATCCTCAATTTTCAAACCTTGAATAGCTTAGCACTTCGAAGAGAATGCTGCTGATGAAATGCATGGTGTTGATACGAGTCCAGTTGAGAACGCTTAGCTTGGATGCGCAGGATTTGCATTTGATGAAGAGCTGGATAAATGGGCATTCACTTTAAACCCCTGCCTCCCAGCGTTTCGTTCTGAGGTAGTTAACAGGTTTTGATGGCTACCTTGGACTCAATAATACCGCTTCTTTTTGTTAAATGAACTATTTCAGATGTATTATTGCCACTTACGTATGACCTTGTGCTACCAGACTACTGTTCCAGTGAGTAATTGTGGAGGAAGCGATATTGGTACTTTTTCTAAGGTGTTTACCTCCTTCATGCAGCAAGCCTGGGCTTGCTCTTCCCCTTCCTGCCCACCCTTTCCCCTCTCTGCTCTCTGAAACCATAATCTTTGGGGCATGGCAAATGTGCTTTAACAAGTCCAAACTGGCTAATTACACTAACAAAATTGCCCCATCAAAGATCAGTGTTCAAATATGGCAGCACCAGTGGGACTGTACCTCTGTAAATTGTGGTGATTTACTTTCTACAGCACTGGCGTTTTCTTTTGTAAAATTGATGATTAAAACACCTTTGGGGCATCGGGCCATACTACTTCATTTGAAATGTTTCCAATAATAGTAATGATTTTCATTAATGTGTTTGTCTTCAAAGACTAGCCATCCGCTGAGTTGATTTTCTCTGTACTTTAAACCTAACTTATGTTCTTAGCAGAGTTGGAGCTTATGCTTTTATTTGTTTTGTTGTTTTTATTTTTACTAACAGCAATTGATGTTAAATCTGTTCTGTTTTTATTTTTTTAAGTATGGTATGTTGCCAGGCCAGATCCCAACAAAATTGCCTGAAAAAGTGTGCTTAAATATATATTTAAAAAAAAAAAAGTAAAATTTTACGTATGAAAAACTGTGCCCTGAAATTGTGTATACTATATTCAGGAATGCCAAAAAAGTAAACCCAGCTTTCCCACAATGGGGAAAATCTAAGAAAAATCAGAGTCCATCTCTTCTATGGGTTATTATATAGCCATAAAAATACAGATTAAGACTAAGCAGCTAAAAAGAAAATATTTATAGGTAATGTTAAGTTAAAAAAGAGGGGTGTGTATAATGGTGTTTCTATAGTGTAAAAATATTACTTCTGATCCATATGTACTGAAAGGAAATATGTACTATAATAATATTTTATATAAGGTTTTAAAATTCTGTTCTACTTTCCAATTGTAATTTTTGGTTTTACAATTGCAAAATTATAATACCAGATATATCAGTACATTAGTTGTTATACATGTGTGGCAAGCAACAGATAGTACTAAGCAATGACTTTTCTATACATCAACAATTTTAATCTTATAAGAAAAAAGAAATTGATCATTTCATTAACAGACAGACTTAACCTGACCCATAGCAGACTCTATTATTGTTTGGAGAGCTAAACTTCCGTCTTGTACCTGCTTCTCCCTGGTTCAGTTTCATATCATCTCCTTCACTCAGTTTTTCCATTCTATAAATTTCCATCTCAGCTTGCCCACCTTATGGCCTTATGCCCACAATTGTTCCTTCCTGTGCCAGACAACTTCATCCCAGACAACTTAGATCACCTCTTTCCCCCTACCCATTCTTTAATTTTACCTATTGGACTCTAGCCTACACCACAGCTGCTGTAAGAATGGATAGCTAATACAGAGCACTAGGAAAGGTCAAGAGAGAGAGACTGCAGAAGAAAGGAGAAGGGTTTTACATTTTACTACTTTTTATGGTAACCCTTTCCTACTTTTCAAAACAAGAGTCTGCTTTTCATTGTGCCCCAAGGTCCACAAATTGTGCCAACCTTATTTATCTTTCTCATCGCTTTGTCTTGGGCACACCGTACCCTGGCCTGATATACTCCACTCCTCATTGTCCGCATCAAAAATTCCTACTGACCCCACCTCAGTATCATCTCTTTTTCCTGTCCCACTGACCAGCCCCACTGTGTCCTTGCCCCTTGCATGTTTACCTGCCACTCAATAGTCCCCTGCCCTGCTTCCTTACCTCTGTACTTAGCTCTCCAGACAATTTCACCATGCAATATACTTGTAATATATTAACACCTCCTTTCTCATTTAATTGTGAGTACACTGAAGTCAAGGTCAAACTTCAGTCCCAATTTTTCTAATAAATTAGTATGCAATCAGGCCAATAGAAGTAATGGGAGATTGGCTTTTAAGGCAGAGAAAAACAACCTAGACGTGACCTGCAAATATGCTCACAAGAGTGTGGCTGAAGGCTAAGACTGGTGCCAATGCTAACGTTAGTGACAGTGCAAAACCTCCAAATTCTCTCCAATATGCCAAAGTTGCAAGGATATCAGGGACAGAAGAAACTAAGATTTACAGTAAAACTTATTTATTAACCACCTGCTTTGTGCCACCCTTCATAGCACTTATTGTATAGCTTCATGTGGGGCAGGATTCATCTGGGAGACACTGTGAAAATTTTAGACCTGGTAACTCTTTGGGGTGGAAGTGGTCTTGGGCATCATAGGATGCTTGGCAGCAACACTGACCTCTACTTACTAGAAGCCACTAGACCATCCCCCTAAGTGGTGATAAGGAGATGTCTCCAGATTTTACCAGATGTCCTCTGGAGGGCAAAATTGTCCCCACTTGAGAAACACGGGTGTGGAGGGCTACTATTTCATCTTGATGATAGTATTTTTCCCCACCTCAGGTAGAAACCTGTGAGCCCACTGTCTCAGGAGGAGGGTGAAAGCCGGGGAAATAAACAGAAACCCTTTCTAGGCTTCCTGGCTTTTGTTTCTAAAAGCTTAAATCCCCAAATGGAGAAAACAATTACTAAAAAATACGCTGGCCAAAAGCAAAGGCGAGAAAATCCAGGAGCATTGTCATGAGGCATTAGGCGGAAACATGAAGGGAGAAAGAATCACCTGCAGTGAAAAAGAGATTCCTGTGGGCTGCAGGGATCTGATCGATGGGGATGGGAGCAGAGCGGCTCCTGGGTTAGGCCTATAGCCTGGCAGTGCCATGGGATGCAGGCAAGACCTCAGACCAGAATGGGTATAATTGGGCATAGGCAGATAGGCAAATAGGATTATATGACCTTTGCAGACAGATTTTTAACAAATAAATAAAACACTGAAAATCATGGAGAGCCAGGTTTTTAAGGGTGTGTTCTGAGAATATGAGCATTTCAGCAGGTCACTTTGTGTCGTAAATTTGGAGGGTTAGGTATCTTCCTACATCCACTCTAAGACACCATGGCTCTTCATGAAATAGTAGAGCAGTGATTCAGCCCAGTGTTGGGAAGGGAACACATGGGACACTTGGATTAAAATAGATACCCAGAAGCAAAATAGTGTTTCCAGTTAAAATGTAAAAATATATGTATATTTCTATAGGTATATGAATTCATATATATGAAATTAGTGAAATTAAAGACATGGTATTTGTTGACTGAGACTTGAATCTATACTCACCAGTTTCCAAGGTATGTTTTATTGTGCCCATTTTAAAGGGAAGTAAATTGAATATCAGCAGGTTTAAATAATTTGTTCAAGGCCATTATCTTTCATCTAAATGATGAATGTTTACTGTGTTATGACCATGTGGCAGGTGCTTTGCTGCATGGGAACACAGTGATGCACCAACACTGGCAAAGCCCTGGCCTTCCAGACCAGTGAAATCTCACACAACTCACTGTAGGTGGCAGCTGACCCATGGTGGGGAAATTGATCTAGTGCCAGAGGGCAGAGGTTTCCTCAGGAAAGGGGTACACTGGCGTTACCAGGGCAGCATTTCTCCAACACTGTTTGCACCTGAATCACCTGGAAGGATGACTAAGTCACAGGGCTGAACCCCTTCCCCAGGTTCTAATGGACAGGACAGGGCTAGACGGGGAGTTTGCATAATCCACGCATTCCCGTGTCATCCCTGCTCCTTGCACGGCTGGTCTGGGGGGGTGCACTTTGGGCATCGCTTTCCCATTCCAAAGAAAGTAAAACCCGTGGGCAAAAGACCTGTGACCAGGACTCAAGGATACCTACCCTGCGCCCTTCCCACACTGTACTAGAAAGTCCTGCTTTTCACACATGGAAAACCTACAAAGGAAGTTTCAGTAACTTGCCTTAGTCATTCATAGGAACTAACAGGCAGGCAGCAACACCCAGGTTTTGTCTATTCCAGCTGGGCCTTCTCTTTCCCCCCTGTGGGCCAGGCCTCTCTGCCATCTGTCTCTCCCTCTGCGACTTAGGGGTTGCTTCCATGGTGGGATCCAGCGAGAGCAAATGGCAGCCCTGGTACCTACGAACTCTGGCCAGCTCTGCCTGGGGTATCTCATCCTTGGCTGAGAGATCGCTTCTCTCAAGGGTGCCCTGGACTAGTGCGGCAGAAGCTCCGACTCCAGTGGGCCTTTCTGATATGCCCTTGAAGAGAGTGAATGCACTAATCAATACAAATGATAACATTTCAACTGGCAACCCCGCAGGCCAGGCAGGGCCTCTGAGGCTTCATTTTTCACAGCCTGAGCATTCAGGACAGGAGCAGAGAGAAAGCTCAGAGACACTGTGCAAATCTGTCAGGCAAAGGAAGGGATCGTTTGAGAGGGACCCAACATGGGAGCAATTACACGAACAGGAATAAAAATGTACATTTTTCAAAGCTACCTTGGCTTAAGCAGTTTTAGAGAGAGCTACCAAACGCTACTCTTTAGGGTGTTAACTAATACCCTCGTAGATAGGAGAGTTTGGTTACCTCTCTCTGTACCTTACACACTCTCACACATATGTACAATTAGTGTCATGGGGCACAAAATTATTGATTATAAGTACATATGTAATCCTTAAACACATATATGTATGCAGTGTGAGTATACAGGTAAATATATTTGTATGCATACAATGAATGAGAGAGAAACAGAAAAGCACAGAGAGGGATATAAGACAATGCTGAAAATGCTTTGCTACCCTGAGAGTCTAGCTTTAGCTCTTGTATTGAGTCATCTCTGAATAAAACAATTACCTGTTCTATGCCTCAGTTTCCCCATCTGCAAAATCAGAAAGCTGGATCTGATATTTAAAGACTTTTCTGGACAGATATCTCCTACATATAGGGAGCTACAAATTGCTTAGGTGTGTATTCTGTCTTCTACATTTTTTTCCTCCTGAATATGAAAATAAAAAACTCAGCCTTTGCTCATATTTTTCAAAGCCCATGCTTCCTTTTAATTAAAATGAAAATCTCATAATATCCCTTAGAGTCACTGATAACTTTAAAATAATATAAGTGTGACTGAAATAGATCCAAGAAAAGGTGATTTGGGGAGAAAAGTCTATTTTGAAATATGTAGATCATACTCCTTGCAATTGCACAAGATCAGTAGCGACGTGGACATGGTTGAAGCTCTGGAAGCTCAAACACTATCTAGGTCATGGGCAATGTCATAGCTCTTGTCCTGCTTTGTTTTTCAGCAAAGCCTGTCTAACTCTCCTGGACTCTCCCTCAGCCAGGAAGCCCATTTAGTTTATGCCTGCCATATCTGTGGTAGACTATACCAGTTTTTAAAAATATGTTTCTATTGATGTCAGAGAGAGGAAGGGAGAGGGAGAGAGAGAAACATCAATGATGTGAGAGAACCATTGATTGTCTGCCTCCTGCACACCCCCTGCTGGGGATCAAGCAGGCAACCCAGGCATGTGCCCTGACCAGGAAATTGCACCTTGACGTCCTGGTTCATGGGTTGACACTCAACCACTGAGCAACACTGGCCAGGCTAAACTATACCATTTTTCATTAAAATGTTAGCTCCTTAAATGGCTGGGAAAGCTAGAAGGAGCTAATATTTCCCGACCCCTTGCTACCTGCTCAGTTCTGAATTATGTTGGGTTCTCTGTGTACATCATCTTAAGTAATCCCCAGGCCTTCCCTCTGAGGGGGTAGAGAAGTTACCCTCACTTTATAGATGAGGAAGCCAGAGCTCAGAGATACCAGAGATCTGTCCAAGGGCATATCAAATATGTGCTAAGCTCTTACTTGAATTCAGGTTTCTTGGATTGGGAACTCTGTGTTGTTGCTACTGCTCTATGTGGCCTCCTGGATTTACAGTCAAGCGGTAAAATAGAAAACAAATGTTTATGCCTGACCTATTAGGGGATTGATTATATACATGCATTTTATATGTTTCCTCTTATTTAATTCTCAAAATGTAGGGTGGGAAGTAATATCCTCATTTTTTTAAGATAAAAAGAGGTTAAGTACCTTAGCTGAGATCATGCTTCCAGTATTTAACAAACCTGGGATATGCACACAAGATTTTCAAACTGTGACTGACATCTCTTATTCAGGACAGCTTTTGGTGACTCTAGTCATCTAAGTACATATTGGGCAATTATCACAATAACATCTAATGTTTTTCTAGCTTTCTAATATTTTTCATATTTTTATAGGCACATTAGGAAATAAAAGATAAGCAAAATGTATTTTAATACTAAGCATCCCAGAACATATTTAGTTTTAATGCACACACACACACACACACATATATAACCAAAAATGACTGTAATAGATTTAACTTAACTATTATTTTACATAGTGAATTTTAATGGTTGCATAGTTTTCTATCATTTGGATTTATCAGAATTTATTCAGTCTTCCTTAATTAGCCATGCATAATTTATTTCCATTTTTTCTTATGATCACAGTGATGAATTGAACTCCAGGCCACATAGAATGTTATTTACGGTGTTTGGGAAAGAGAGAGACATGTTAATTAAGCTAAACCAAGAATAAATGCCAAAATTTAAAAACATTAGGTATTATTTGAGAAATCCATCAATAAACCAAACATCCGAGCTGTAGGGTCTTGCCCAGCTCTTGGAGAGATTGGCTTGATGCAACATGAACATATTAGAGAAGCGCTGTATAGAGATTTTTCAGCTCTTAGAGGAAGAACCTGACTACACCACAGCAAGAACCTGAAAGCCCAGTGGCTAGTTCAGTATTTGCAGTCATGTCAGTGCTTCTCATCTGAACCAACATCCTTGGTCCCCAACATGTTTGCAGTTCCTCTCCTCCCTCTCCCCCCTTTTTTTCTCCTCTTATTCCTACAGCCCTTGTCCACCTTCACCCACAGAAACATTCTTTGGTGCATGATCTATTTGACACTTTAATCATAAAAGAGGTCAGCATGTTTTAAGTATTAAGACCAGGGTTCCTTTCTCTGTCTAATTTCCCTCTTCTCTCTCCCTGTTCAAAGGGCCAACTCTGTACCTCACTGTCTTCAGGGAGGTTCATGGAAACAGAAAGCAGAAATATCCTCTGTCTCTGCCTTTTCCTCCCCATAAATCCTAGATTATAGAGTGATACTGGGGGTTTGGGGAAGAGGTAGAAGGGGAGGATAGGGTGTTTCTTTGTGGGTGCAGAGTAGCCCCAAAGAAGCTGAGGAAAGAATGTGTCTATGGGGTGGTGCCTGAACAGCTCAGACCCTGCCCAGCGGCACAGAGAGCAAGAGAGATGGTTGCCCAGTACATGCAGCCCCAGACAGGAGATGCCCATCCTCACTAAAGAGTCCTGTGTTCCCAGTGAAACAGAACCTGCACAGAGCCACCCAACCTGTCGGGATCACAGATATGGAAAAAAGGCAAGTCTGGGCATGATGGGTTGATAAAACTATGACAGTCGAGGGAAGGAAGACAATAGCCTGGCATGACACAAGGCCCCAGAGCCCGTGGCACACACCTAGGGGCAGCTCCTAAGAAAGTACAAATTCAATATACCTACCATTGGTACAAGAAGGAGATTCAACACTAGGTTATTTATTTAAAAGTCTAGAAATCTGACAGTTCTTATTCTTAGGGAATAGAAATGTAATTTTAAAAACTAGAAATATGACATTGTTTGCTGAATTTGTGGGTTAAGATTCATACTTCTACGTATGTGCACAGAAAAGCCATCAGCTCAGGCATCATGGTCACTCTGCCTACACTCAGATAAGTTCTACAACTGCACCCAGGGTATCAATAGGATAATTAGCTCTTGGTAATAATCCCTTTTCTTCTGGGCACTTTATGTTCTTGAATTGATTGAACATCTTCAATTATCTGCACTCTATCAGTCAAGAAGGTAAGCTTCAGACAGGTGATCGGACATGCCTGAGATCACATAGTTCAGCAGTCGGGGCTAGATTCCCACCCAGATCTCACTGGACTCTAAATCCCCTTTTCACTCTTTCTACTCCAGCTCCAAAGTACTTAAGATCCATAATCCTGGTAGTTTTAATTAGTGTTACTGCACTGCTCTATAATCTCTATTGTCCTGACATCAATCCACCCTGACTCTGTTACCACCCAGTCTTATTTTTAAGCCCCAGATATTAAATCGGCATAAAATATAGTCACATATGTAGCAGAAGGGAATTGAGGAACATCCCACAGGAAGAAAGGAATCCATTGCCACAGGTTAAGGTATTAAGGTCCTACTCACGCAAAGAATATGTTGGACAAAGGCTACTAAGTAGTGAGGATGGTTAGTACATAGGGCTTTAGGAAAGTTGGTTGGGCAAATTCATTCCCTCTACTTGGTCCCCGGACTGACTGCTTTTGTACACATTGCCTTAGCAGTCAGCCCCATAATAATACAGCAATGAAAAGGGATTGCAGTCATTGAGGGCCCAATAACAGGAAGAAAATTTGCCAACAGTTTACATAATATTTTTGTCCCTGAAAGGGCTTTATTACAATCAAGCCTATAAGCAAGCATGAAGTCCAGATGACTGCTGTGAGATTTGATCAATTAAAGTTTGAAAGCCTTTTTTATTTGCTTGGATGCCTGGTTCAGAGTGCAATCCATTATCATTTGTCACTCATAGGTGTTTTTTCAAAATTTCCCTCTGAAGTAGCAGAGAAACTATCCCTAAAGGAAAGCAAGCCACACAAGACATTTGAAAGTCTAGTTGTTTTTGGTAATGCTGAGTATCTCTTGCTGAAACTAAGAGAGCAAAGCATTACTTTTATTCGCTTCCCATGAGATGGAAAATAAATAGAAAGATTTCTGAGGCAGCTCTGCTTACCCAGCTCTCTTCTGGTCAATCACATTAGGGCTTAAACCAAGCAAGAAAAAAACTTAAAGATGACTTGGTCCTTGAAAAAAAGGGGACTACATTTATATATATGTATATATAAGTGTGTGTTTTTTTCTTTAATCAACTGCAACTTGCACAATTTACCATAGCTAAGATCTGGAAACAGCCCAAGTGCCCATCAGTAGATGAGTAGATAAAAAAGCTGTGGACTTTTACACCAGAGAATACTACGCAGCTGTAAAGAAGAATCTCGTACCCTTTGGGACAGCATGGAGGGATCTGGAGAGTATTATGCTAAGTGAAATAAGCCAGGCAGAGAAAGACAAACATCACATGATCTCACTTATATGTGGGATGTAAAGATCATAATAAACTGATGAACAGAATAGCTTCAGTGACATAGAAGCATGGATCTGACTGATAATTCTCAGAGGGAAAGTGGGGGTGGGTGGGTCGGTGGGGACAGATTAAACAAAGAATTTATATGCATATATGTATAACCCATGGACACAGACAATAGTGTGGTGAAGGCCTGAGGTGGGGGGGGTGCAGGGTAGAAGGGGTCAAGGGGGAGAAAAGGGGACATCTGTAATACTTTCAACAATAAAGGTAAATTAAAATAAAAAATCATCCCACTTTTGGTAGACAAGTCCCAAACCAGTGTGTTATGCAGACACTGTCAATGTACTTGGCATGCTGCCTAGTACACAGTTTAAACATGTTGGCTGCTTAGTTCCAGGTGAGAAAGGAAAGGTCAAAACAAGCTGTGTTATTACTGTAAAGGCCAATCTGGTATGTTCTATTTTATCATCCCAGTGAGTCCAAATTTTCCATCTCTTTCAACACATAGCTTAAAAACCTTGTCCTGATTGATTCCATACACTAAGATCTGTGTTTTCATTTAGGAACTTTATTATACATGAATATGCCTTTTTTATTATAAACTAGATTCTTTAGTTAACTTTTAAAAGTGTATATAAGTCTTATCTCTATTAGAGGCACATCTTCTCTTATCACTGGGATTTTGCTTTGCCCAGGGAAAGTTACAAGGCGCCTGTTCCGACACGCAGGAAAATGGGTGCAGTGACATGGCTGCTGAAGCACTCCTCTGCAATGCACTCCGCTCCATAATTGTGAATTAATTGTAAAATAAAAACGGGGGAGGGGGGCTCACTCACCCTCAGTAAGCCAAGCAGGACAGTGCTGGGAGAGAGCTCAGCGGAGATGGCAAAGTTTGCCTTACATTTGGATCTGCTCCAAGCTTCAGAAGGGGCTGCTGCCTACGTTTCTGACCTTCCCTCCTTACTGATTTTGCCCCTTACTATCCTTTAATGAAAGTACTGGCTTTTTCTTTTGTCTTCCCTTCCCCTCCCCCTCCCCCTTCCCCTCCCCGTTCCCTTCTCCTTTCCCTCCCCCTCCCCCTTCCCCTCCTCTTCCCCTCTCCTTTCCCTCCCCCTTCCCCTTCTCCTCCCCCTTCTCCTTCCCCTTTCCTTCCTTTTACTTCTCTACATCTATCTTGTTAGTCTTTATCAAAGTACCCTGTGTCATTTTTAAAAAATATGTCTTTATTGATTTCAGAGAGAGGAAGGGAGAGAGAGAGAAACATCAATGACAAGAGAGTCATTGATCGGCTGCCTCCTGCATGCCCCCTACTGGGGATCGAGCCCGCAACCCGGGCATGTGCCCTGACCAGAATCAAACCTTGATCTCATCAATGCTCAACTGCTGAGCCACGCCCGCTAGGCCCCTGTGTCATTTTTTCTTACCATGTTTTTGCCTCTCTAAAATTACCCTACACTATCTATTTACTGGGCGTTGTGTTTATTGCCTGCTTCCTCCATCGGAATGAATGCTGGACAAGGACAGGCCCCATGTCTGGCCCCATGTCTGTCCTTTACAAAGCTGTATCCTTAGTGCCTGGAATGACATCTAGCATATAGCTGTTACCCAATAGCTGTTGGAAGATTGAATAAACGAAGGAAGGAATTTGGATATAAAGGGTACTTTAGAATTTCTGCAAGAACAAGCTGAGTTTATCAGAATAGAAGAACACATGAAGATTCAGGAGGAAAAATTCTAATAAAAGGGAGCCTTTTGCCTAGTGTGGCCTATGCCTTTCTTTGAGCAAAAAGGAAACAATGTTTGGTGATTAACTAGAGCACAGGTCCAGCAGAGAAGAGGCCAGGGATTTTCAACCCTGAGGATTTTCTAGAAGTGCAGTCTTGGTGATAGGTGAAAAATGGTGGGTCTAGTATGTTCTCACTTAGTACAGGAATAAACATTGATATTTAGTAATTGATGTCATAAACTCTATCTCTGCATCTAGTTTGCTATTTAGAATGGAATCAACCTGAAAGAAATCTGAAGGTTCAGGATTATTGGAGTATGTGAGCTCCATTTAGGGATTTCACAGCCACTCCATGGCCACTGACACTGATAATTTTTCTGTATGCCTCAAACACTATGCAAAAACATTTAGAGCCATTATTTTGTTTGATCCTCACAAGGCCTCTATGTACAAGTATTATATTTTTCCTTCCTTTAACAAGTGAGTTTACTGAGGCTTACAGAGTTTAAGTAAGTTGCTCAAAGTCACAGAGGAAATTATAGTACGCCTTGAACTCAATACCAGGTAGGCTTCACTCCAAGTCCACACTCAAAACCACTTTATTACTAAGTGTTCCTGAGGACACTGACATTTTGGCAAGCAGCTATTTGTTTAGCTTGACTATCCTTCCCATACCATCTCTGGCTCTCTGCACTAAATGCTTGTGACACCCCTAGAACTCTTGACCCACCTCTGTCGAGAACCATTGTGTTAGTAAACCTAATAGAACATAAGGAGCAATATCTCCACTATCAATCTTGTTGATCAAACTTCCCAAACAAGAGATCACCTGTTTATTTGTATTCCCCAGGGCCACATTAGACCAAAGACTTTTACTATAATTTTGCTAATCTAGATTGCTCACAAATAAATAAGAAATTTGGATACAACAAAGGAGTCATCTTCTCTTGGTACATTCGAAGTATGGAAATTTCATGTTTGATTTGATTATATTCACAGGAACAAATCATCAAAATTTTATGCATATCACCATAATGTAGGAAATTGTTTGCAAAGGTCATAGAAGTGTCAAGGTTAAAATTAGTTACTAACTCATACAGAAATGCAAGTTAGATCTTTACTACTATGGCCTAAGATTTTTACTAGTATTATTGGATTCTAATTTCAGTATCAATATCTCTCCATCCCAGGCTCTGTACTCTTATAGATGAATCTTTCCAAAATACTACTACTTTCATGGTAGTACAGGCTACTCTAAAACAAGCAATGATGTCCCACTGAGTAAACACTTTATGCTTCCCTGACCTGTCTTCAAGGTCCTCCATAATTGAGACTCTATCTGATGCTCTAACTTTATCTTCTGCGTCTCCCCATGTCATTATTTCTTGTCATTAATTCCCTGATGCCTTTAACCTTCACTTTCAGGTATACACTCTTTTCATTGTTCTTGCTGAGAATTCCCTTCTTAATACTTGATGCTTATCCAGGTGCTATCAACCTTTCACTGGCCAAATATTTCTCCCTTCATGGCATGTGAACCTAAAGCTCTTTCTCTTTCTTCTAAAGACCCAGGACTTTTATTAAAAGAAATAAAAATATGGCTAGGTGATTTCTGATGATGAAGCACATTCAGAAATCACTCAACTGGCACATCTAATTATTTTGGTCTAATAGCTTTATTTTCATTTTATCATCATCATCATCATCATCATCATCATCATCATCATCACTTCTTCATTTCATATATCATCAAAATTTCCTTGATGGGTGGATCTGGGTCTAATCCATCAAGGTCCTAATTAACAGAAGGTACTTAAATATGTTCTGATGTGTTGTGAATCACTTGGCGATGTATTTATAATTATGTTGACATTTTTTGCTTATGGTCAATATGAGAATATATCTTATCCTAACAATAAATAAAATTTTCATTTTATTGTACTGTAGCCAATCCTAGATTGGAATATAAAATTATAAGGCTACCTCGCCTATCTCTTACCTCAAGAAAGGTAAGGATATCTACTAAGTGAAGTAACTTTCAAGAACTTTTAACAGAGCTTTATTTTTGTATCCTGTTGGTCTCACAAAATATTTTAACAGGTAGAGATATCGTGGACTCTTTCTTGATAAACTCATTTGAAATCCCAGTTGGAGATGTGCATTCTGTAGCGCTTTGATATGGGTGGAAATCCACGTGTGCAAATTGTGTTCATAAGAAAAGAACAAAAGTGAAAATGAGTGTTAGTCTCCCAAGGGTTGGATATTTTTAGTCAAATGAAAATGCACTGATGGTAACCATGGGAATAAAAATGAAGAGAAAAAAAGTCTTACATTATCATAAAATAGAAAAAAAGATTTTTAAAAAGTGAGAAAAAAAGAGAATGAAAATGAGGAGAGATGAAGAAGAGAAAATAAAGAATGAAGGTAATAGTGAGTTAAAATAAAGGACAAATGGGAAAGAGAAGCAGGTGTCATCAACAGTCGTCATGGGTAATGTCCATGCACATGGTCCGGACTGGATCTTGTAGTAATTATGGTTCATTCCAACTCAGTGGCCTTTTGGTATAATGATGCAAAATAACAGATACAGTGTTGGGTCTGGGAAGGCACATTGTAAGTAAGGAGTTTGAAGCTTAGTTTTATTACATTCACCATGTAGTTCCTCCTAATCATGATTCTTGATAGTATTTTGGGCATGCCCCAAAGGAATTCATGAATGTGTCTTTGCTGAGCCACCCTTCCACACTCTGACTTCCCAGGAAGAGATGTTCATACAGAGGATAAAGGAAAGAAAAATCTTAAAAGGACAATGACAAAAGACAATCACAGCATCTCTTTACTATTGGAAGATCTTATATCTGAGACAACAAGCCATTCTGACTAAAGGGAATGGATCACACGCACAAGGCAAGAAAATAGAAAGGGGAGGAAATGAATCCAAGGACAATGACTGGCAAGGCAGATGCAATCATTCGAACTTCAAATATGCCATTATGGTAACATCAAGCAATTGAGGCATAATTCTCCCTCCAAAAATTACACCAGCAATGACTTTGATAATTACCAAAGGAATTATCATTTCAAGATTGATGTGTGATTTGAAGTGGGCTCGTGAGCACTGCCAAAGCAGGCAAGAAAAGAACCACTTACTGCCAAGACTTGCTTTGAGCGCTTCAGTCACATCTTATGACTGCTTTGGCTCCTGTCCTAATATTCAAGTGAGTTTAATTCCCAGCAACACTACATATAAGGTGTGCAGACACAAACTTGGAATGCTAATATAGAAAATCTAATACAGATCTTAACAGAGTTTATGGAAAAAGCAAAGCTCATGTACAGAGCAGACGGTGGCTAAACGTCAGTGCAGACTTGTAAGTGGATATGGATTGTGTACAGAGATTCGGGGCAACCCCAATTCTCTAGAACATGGCAAAAAGTCAGAAAAAGCTTCTGAATGGCAAAGGGTCTTTGCTGAGTTTATTCACTTTATAACACTAGAAGAGGCCCTCAAGCCCTCACTGAGAACCAATTTATTTGTAATTTAGACACACATTTCAGGCAAGTGATTATCAGACTCCCAAGTTACAGCAGCTCAGAGTGAACAGGAGGAGATTGAAGTGGAGAAGGGCTGGTTTAAGAAAACACTGAAATTACAGAAAACAATGTAATCACATAAGCTCTCCAAAAGTCTGGCAGGATAATTCGAAATGTAAAAAGGCTCTGCCTATTTACTATTGGTGCTAAAAATTGTACATAATTCTTGGCTAAAAGCTCTTTGAATCATTAGCTATTGATCTTGGGTCATCACAAACTACAACCTACCTATGCATGTTTGTATGTTACTGCTCAGTTATAGACACAAACACATATAGAAAGAGAGAGAAAGAAACATTTACCTAAGCCTCAAAATTCAACCTGAAATTCGAATTTAAATAGTAAAGGAATAACCAACATATTTAATAAAAATAATTCTTGAAAAGATAAATATTATATGAAACTTTATTATCTAAGGAATTTTTCAGTGTAATAGATTTCCAAAAATGTAATAATTTTCTCTTGTGACCCTCTCTTTTGGGGGATTGATAGGACTTCTCCCTTAAACAAGAAAGCAAAAAGAAAAGAAAAAAATGCACACTGAAAAATACAAAACACTGGTGAAAGAAATTAAAGAACACAAATAAATGAAAAGACATCCCATGTCCATGGTTTGGAAATTCAGTAATATCAAAATGTCCAGGATACCCAAAGCAATCTACAGATTTAAGGCAATCCTTATAAAAATCTCAATGGCAATTTTTTTCAGAAAGAGAAAAAAAATCCTAAAGTCCATATGGAAAGGACCCTGAACAGCTAAAACAAACATGAGAAAGAAAACAAAGAGAGAAAACTCACATTTCCTGACTTCAAAACATATTACAAGGGTCCAGTATCAAACAGGATGGTAATACATAAAGACATACATGTGGTGCAATGGAATAGAACAGAGAGCCCAGAAATAAACCCAAGCATATAAAGTCACATGATCATTGTCAAGACTACACAATGGGGAAAGATAGTCTCTTCAACAAATGAGGTTGAGAAAACTGGATAACCACATGCAAAAGAATAAATGTGAAATGTTACCTTATACTTTATACTATATACAAAAATCTTATACACAAAAATCAACACAAAATGGATTAAACAATTAAATGTAAGACCTGAAACTCTAAAACTCCTAAAAGTAAACAAAGGAATGAGCTTCATGACATTGGTTTTGGCAGTGATTTCTTGGATCTGACACCAAAAGCAAAGGCAACAAAAGCAAAATTGGGCAACTGAGACTACCTTATATTACAAAGCTTCTGCACAGTGAACAAAACAATCAACAGAATAAAAGATGATCTAGAGAACAAGGGGAACATATTTACAAACATATATCTGATAATGGATTAAAATTCAAAATGCATAAGGCACTCCTACAACCCAATACAAAGAATAAATAATACAATTAAAAATGGGCAAAGGACTTGAATAGATACTCCTCAAAGGAAGATTATATATATATAATATATATATATATATATATATATATAAAATCTCCGATATATGGAAAGATGCTCAACATCGCTAATCATCAGGAAATACAAATGAAAACCACAATAAGATATCACCTTACACATTAGGATAGTATGATCTATATCTATCTATATCTATATCATCTATCTATATCTATATCTATTTATATCTATATCTATATATAAATGATAAATAATGAGTGTGGGCAAGGATGTGCAATCTTGGTGGGAATGTAAAATGTTGCAACTACTATAAAAAGCATTATAGAAGTTTCTTAAAAAATTAAAAATAGAACTACTACAAGAAAAGCCAGAAATACCATTTTTGGGTATTTATCCAAAAGAAATAAAATAAGGATCTTGAGGAGATAATTGAATACATGTTCACTGAGCATAATTTACAACAGTCTCAACAGCCTGAAGGTGGAAACAGCCTGAATGTCCATTAACAGATGAATGGATAAACAAAATGTAGTACAATGCATCCAACAGAATATCATTTGACCCTTAAAAAGAAGAAAATTCTGTCATATGCTATAACTGATGAACCTTGAGAACATTATCCTAAGTGAAATAAGCTAGTCACACAAGGGCAAACTACACAATCACACTACACTTATAGGATATCTAACTTAGTTGAACTCATAGGAGCAAAAAGTGGTTGCCCGGGATCGGGGTGGGTGGGAATGAGGGAGTTGTTCGTTATGTACAGAGCTTCAATTTGAAAGATGAAGATTCTTCAGAGATCTGCTCTACAATAATGTGCATATAGTTAACAATACTATACTGTAGTCTTTAAAACTAAAGAGATTAGTTTTCAGCTTGTATGCTTTTCATCACAATTTTAAAAAGAACATTGATTTAAATATACACTTGACAATAAAATTCAATATATTTATAGTTAAAGGAAAAGATGTAAATATGTAAAACATTAGTATACATATTTTAGGATTGGTGGTCTTCATACATAAAAGATCCATAAGCATGTATATTTTCACACATACATACACACATATACACACACATTTCTTAGCCTTTTTGCCATCTCCCTGCTCTGTTTTGGACATGTACCTTTTTGTTTGTTTTTTTAATGCAGGATCCAGAATAAACGTAAGAGTTGATAGAGTCTGATCAGTGCTGAGACTTTTTTGGTTCTAGACACTATATTTTTAATACTTCCCAATCGATCAATCAGTCAGTGAATTTATATTATTATACTTAAGTCATATTATAAGTATACATATTTCCATAAATTCTTTCTCAGTGCATCAGTGAGTGTGTGTTCATATTAAGCTTTCATTCATTTCCTAGACATAGGATACCAACCAGAGCTCCATTTACAACTCACTTACAAAATAAAAATGGTGTATATGCCTTCTGACCTCTAGCTTCATAAATAAAAGGCCAGGAATGTGCCTCCATTTCTCCATCCTATTTGGAACATCACAGTCCTATTCACATCAATGTTTACTGAATACACTAATCCCCATTTGATTAAAATAAACAAACCCCTTTGTCTCCCTTTCTCAGCAGAGTGAAGTGTTTTCATAACGTTAAATAAATTCACTAAATTAGAAAGGTGAAGGCATGCTATGTTAATTTCTATGACTGACCAGAACCTGTTAAAATTGACTTTAATTGGCAGTTTTCAAACATTACATTAAAATTTTCAAGTAACCACCTGCTATACTGGAAGAAATAGATTCTCTTTACATCTGAAATCACCTATTCTAATGGGCCTTGGGGGCATTTTTGGTGTTTGTGGGAGCATTTTTGGTTGTCACAACAAATGTTCGGAACATAGGTGTCCCACCAGACACTCAAGCAGGTGAAGAAGAGGCTTGCATTTAACAGCTCTCTTATTCTTGGTGACTATACCTTCCTGGAGGCATCTGACTATACATTGTTTTTTTGTGAGGAAGAGCCTATCTATTTACATATCAACAAATATATTTTTAAAATCCCTTTGCTTTATTTCTCCTTTTATTACAGTTGGATGGTTATCTTGATTACCAATTATTAGTATTGTAGGTGTGAGGTAAAAACATTCCAAACTTCATTTTATGATAGCAAAGAACATTTACCATATCAAGGGGGGATTAGGTCTCAAAGGTCCCGTAGCTCTAGACAGGCTTATGGCAGCCATAAACCTGGAATTTATTCGAAGTTTCTCTAGCATTGTGGTCAAGGAACTAATCATCAATTCACCAAGGCTCCTGGCTCCAGTGTTAAGGTTTTACTTAAATTGAATTAAATGGGCCTGGGCCATTTTTCTGAGCTCAGTCCCTTAGCTCAGATGGCAGTTTTTACACTTGCATTATTTTTTGCTATCCTAAATCTTTTTTTCTGAGGTCCCTGCTTGGTGTCTACCATTCTAGGCCTCATCTCTCTCTCCACCTGTTGCCCAGTACTATGGAGAAACAATTCCTTATGTTATCTATTTGCTTGAAAATTATCATTGAATATTTCCTAATTTGTGTTCTTTAGTATTGGGTAGAGTGGGCATATGGTCATATTAGCCTAGGACAGAACCGTATACAACTTTTGCAGATAATTCTACACCTGTGATATTTTAGCATCTTTCTTTCACAGCCATAGAGTACAGATTTGAAAGATAAATGTTTGTGCCTTCCTTCTTACTGACAATTAAGTGAAGACGGTAACTTCCTGAGGACTCAAGAGCCCTTTAGCAATGAAGAGTCTGACTATGTTTGATGTTTGACTGCTGACATCTTCCAAACCCTCACCTCTCCACATCTGGATATGTCAACAAGAAAGCCCATGAGCTCTCCCATTTGGCACAAGCAGGAAGTTCTGACCACATGTTCTGGGTGTATAGTGTCTTCCAAAAATTCAGGTCTCTCTGGAAACTCAGAATTACCTGTATTTTGAAGTAGGGTCTTTATAGACATACATAGGAGCGGGGCATGAAACAGATTTCCTCTCAAAAGTAACCCTTCTGCCACTGGTATCACAGAAGCGATTGCAGACTTCTAGCCTCCAGACATATGAGAGAAAAAAGTTTCTTGTGTTTAAGCCACCTAGTTTATGATAATTTTACAACAACCCCAAAAAACTAATATGACATGCAAGCCCTAGCTCATGCACAGGAAATCTTCCCTGGGCCTGTCACCTAACCACAATCAAATGCAAAGCCAGATAAATCCTTCCTTTTTCCCCTCTAGGCCATTATTGGATTTCCTTGGGAGCCTGCTCTGCTATATCCAGAAAGCCTCATTATGTGAGTAATAAATCATTTCATATCCTCTAGTGTATATGTAGCATCATCAGCTTCAAAATCTCAACTAATTTTGGCTTGGAGGTCTATTTCACTTCCATTAAATTGACTACATTACCTGTCTTCTAAGTCAAGTTCTCCCACTAAATGACTATACACATTTTAGGAAAGCAGATAGCATTTGGGGATTTGTTTTTTGTTTTCTTTTTTGTTTTTATTTTAACAGTTAAAAAAGAAGAAGAATTAACTAAGTTAATTCCAGTGAAATGCTTAGCTTGGTATCTGGATTATAAAAAGTTTTCAATAAGCAGTAGTCATATCATGTACAGGAAATACTTCTTAAAAATTTTTAACAGTTTGTCCCCTTTGAGGGAACATTCCTCCCCTTTGAAGGATACATTCAGGTAATATCTATACAAGGCAGCCAGTTACATCATTTAATAAAATCAGATCATTTTGGTCAAACAATTTCATTGAAGTAACTAAATTAACAGGCTCTTGTAGTATCACAAAGATCAGCTTTCCTAAATTATCTTATAGGAACAGTTTTGCCTAAAAAAAGGAACAAAAAAGAAATAGAAAATATCACAGGGTTTCATTGTTAAAAATATTGTAGATGCTGTGATATTATGTGGTCTACTGGAAATTCATAGATATTTTCAGTTAAAAATAATAATTTACAACTATTAACTAACAGGTTACAACTTTTCTTTGACTTGACTTCCAAAACCTTTTTTAGAAACCATTTATTTCCCTTATATGTGGGATTTAAAGAACAGTATAAAGGATCAAACAAAGCAGAAACAGACTCACAGATACAGAGAACATACTGATGGTTTCCAGCATGAGGGGAGGGGGCTTGGGGGACTGGGTGAAAATGTGAAGGGATTAAGAAGTACAGATTGGTAGTTACAAAATAGTCATTGCGATATAAAGTACAGCATAGGGAATAGAGTCAATAATATTGTAATAACTATGTATGGTGCCAAGTAGATACCGAAAATATCAGGGGGGACACTTTGTAAAGTATATGATTATCTAACCACTATGCTGTATGCCTGAAACTAACACAGAATAATATTGAATATATACTATAATTTAAAAAAAATAAAAATTTTAAAATAAAATAAATTTAAAAAGCCATCGATTGATAATTTTACAGAAAAGGAGTTACAGAACAAGACAGTTCAGAAAATGCTAAGGTATATAAACCATTGTCTCTATTATTTTAACTTCCAATGAGTTTCTTGAGGTGATTGCAGCAATAGAGAGTCTCATCAACCTAATTTTCTTTGCTTAATTACCCAGCCATGAAAGTAAATTTCTCGGTTTTACACTCATTTGCTTGCCAGTTACTTAGGTTCTAACCAAAGTGTGCAATGCCTAAAGTAACTCCCATTATCCATAAAGGGATATTATTATAGAGGTCACCATCTTTTTTTTCAGTGGTACCAAGGGTCAAAACTTTGATTTCTGATTAACAGAATTAATTTCTTCTGTTAATTGAAGGTTACGTGAATGCTCCACATACTCCAGAAAATCTGCTGAGATGCCAACCTTTCCAACAAGGTCCTGACTTCTGATAAGCTAAACATGAGTAGCACACAAGTGTTACTGCTTCATAATAGGAGCTCACCTCGTCCCTGGATGCTGCATGAGGGACAGATGGGGATGTATTACCCCATGAGAGGCTTTATTTCTCAACAGTAGCATGGGAACCTTGCTCCTGTCTGCACACAGAAGATTAAAAAAAAAAAAATTATAGCTGCTCTCTGTATTATAAAAACTAGCAAATTAAAACCGACTGCCTCTGAATGGTAATCATTGTTACAAAATTAAAAATTCACTTTATGTTGTTTTTAAAATTGTGTATGTATGTACATATGTGTGTGTGGGGAGCGTCTTCTGGTATGGAAGATGTTATTTCTTTACATTTCAGTATATCCAAAGCCACTGACTATTCAAATGTAAATTCATTCATTCATTTATAAATAAAGAGTGCCTGGGACAGTTGGACATTGCTCTGCTTGGTCAGTGTGCCCCATATGTTGACAAGTAATTAGAAGAATATTCTATGATCAAATAGGTTCCAAATTCCCATTCTGCAAGCAGTGTAAGGTATCTGTTTAAACTCTAGTTACTTTAGTGATATAGAGAGGGTTATAAAACTTGATTAAGAAGATTTCCTTAATAAGTACTTCTGAATTAGATTCTAGCTGACTTGGTCTTCCATCACTAATTCCAACTGAATTAAAAACCATATAAAGGAAAAGTAAATTTTTGATAGTTTGTAGCAGCCTGTGGTCAAAGCAAAATCCCCAAATTTGGTAATGAACTGTATGCCAAGAATCCTGCCCTAAAAAATAACCCTGGTAACTTCAGCATTAGCTCAGTAAGCGAAAAGCAATCTTGATGTGTCCCAAGTGGTATTTTATTTGACAAGTTTAGTTTTTGGGTTGGTTCTCTAATGATGAGCCAACAAGGTTCACCAACACCAACTCTGTGTCAAAACGCAATGCTGATTGCTTTAGTCAGACCAAAAGATCCCAACATAGAAAATAATAAATTTATCTGGTTGTCTTATTATAGAATCACCTAGCTACGCAGGGTTTTAAACTTTGGGGTGCCAGTATTACTAAAAAATGGTAACCTAATAGAAAATGCATTGAAATAAGTCATGAGACCTGAATACATCTTAATATCTATAAACCATAAGGCTGAATGAACTTAGGTTTTTAGTTTCAAGCCCAGTCCATTTATATTCTAATATAAGTCCTTTAAGATGACATATTCCTATAAAAATCCAACACATTTCTGAGGCCAAATTAAGCTTAAAGGAATGGATAATAAACATTTAGTCTTCATTTGCTATAGTCCAAACATTGCAATAAGCAACTCGGATCACGTGATATTCCAAATAATATTGTGACATTGGTAGTACTGTATAATTGTCTTTTTTCCAGGGAAGGACAGTGAACATTTTGAAAAAGGCACCTAAGGTTACATGTTTAGTCACTGGCATGGCTCAGACTTTAATATAGCTGTATCTATTGATATAGCCCATGCTCTTAATCATCATGTTATATTACATCAAATTATCATTAAAAAAAGAACTGTTGCAAAGTTTTGTTAGAGTACGTTCTTTCAAAGAACTCCATATCAGTTTGAGCCACTGTAGCCACCGTATACTATATAATTTACTGTGACAAAATTTCTCATTTTTTCCAAATTTCCTTGTCCACCCTACTCTACATAGTTAAAGTAACTGAGCAAAAGTGACTTGCTGTTCCCTGTTCCGTGTAAATTAAATCCAGTCATCTCTACTTTCAAAAATTAGCCAGAATACAGTCCCTCTCACCACCCCCACCAATCTTATTCTAGTTCATCATCTTTACATGGGTTATCTCCAAATTCTAAGTACTTCCCCTGATTGGTCTTCATTTCCTCTTAGGCAGGCTAATCTCAGGAGAGCAGCCAAACGTGATCCTATTAAATCGCAAGTTGAATTGTTTCTGTCCTCTGCTCAAAATTAGTCAATGGTTTTGTTTTTCACTCAGAGTAGAAGTGATAAGTCCTTTTCAGTGAAGTAGGAGACCCTACCTGGCCTAATCCTCACTCTGTCTTTTGCCTGACCTACCTGGTCCCTGAACTCATCTTCTGATACACTCCCATACTCTCCTTCAAAGCCAGGGTCCTTCTTCTGTTCCTCAGAATCGTTGCTCTCTCTGCTGGAATGCTCTCTTCCCCATGCCCTCATGGCTCCCTTTCTCACCTCTCTCTTGCCTTTACCTACAGGCCATCTTCTCAGTGACACCCTTCCTGGTCATTCTATCTAAAGTTGCAATGCAGAGACACTTCCTACCTTCCTTTTCCTCTTTATTATTTTCTTCAGCAATGTATTGCCATCAAAATACAGTGTTTCTTTAAGTTATCTTATTTCTTTCTCTCTCTACCTACTCAAAGGTAAGCTCCATGGGCATATTTGTTCTCTGTTGTATTCCCAGTACCTATAAATGTGCTTGATATATTGTAGGCTTTTGATAAGTAAATAAAGGCATGAGTGAATGAATGAATGAAAACGAACAAATGAGGGCTCCCCTTTGCTCGGTGCTGTGCAATCCCTTTATGTGGCTGCTCAGTCCTGGCACCAGGAACCCAGTCCTATATAAGAAGGAAACACTAAGACTTGTGATCATTAAAATCTGGATCCTAAAATCTTTGCCCAGCTCTCCTTAAGTTCCTACATGGTCCTGATATGCACTACTCAGATCCACATACAGGAATTCCTTCTCTTGTTTCTAGCTCAGTTGTGCCAGAATCATTCTGTTTAAATGACAGCAATTTAGGATGGCTTTCTACCTAAAGCCTCAGCAGAATATCCCTTCTACCCTCACCAGGCCCAGGTGCCCTCCATCTACATGCAACATCAGTGTGACTGATACACACCTACCTGCAATTGTCAAAGGATGAAAGAGGTATATTCTCCTTCTCATGTAATAAGAATAATTTTTTTATTCAATTCCTTATCTTCCCCGTTTTCATTTAAACCTCCTAGATCTAACACCACTTTCTATTTCTTAATCATTCATCTCCCATGTAATTCAGTTTCATTTAAAAAACAAACAAACAAACAACTTTCAGCTCTACTGTTCTCATTTGCCATATCCTAGGAGGGGTCTGCAAATTGCCGAAGAAATGTATACATCACCCTCTAGGGTTCCATTTTTTCCTTAAGAGGCATTCCAACAATAACACAGAATGTCAGAGAGAGAGAGAGAGTGAGGGGAAGAGAGAGGTCATTAATTAAATGAAGCAGAGGAAATAGCTTGATATGAAAGCACAGATTATGATTTTCAAAATTGGAAACTATGGGAGCCCACAGTTAAATGTCTTTAGCACGCGTTTATCCAGCATTGTGAAAATGAGCGTCTGACTTGGAATGAAGTGAATCTTCAGCGGAATGAAGTATGCCTCATTCTGTAAAATATAATTTTCAAAGGATTTCGTGCTTAGGGAATACAATTCTGGCTAAGCAGCTCAGGGGGAAAATGTATTGTGAGCTGCATCTGCCTGGAGAGGAAGCTACACTCTGATACTGAGACCTCCTTCCGAATGGTGCAGGAAGACAAGTCTGCCCTTTGGTGTCTGGAATAGATTAGAGTCAGCCTATGATCGCCTCCTGGGTGACACAGTCAAGAGAATATCATTTCTTCTCTGCCTCTATTCTTCCGTTGGGGCACTTACATGCTATGAAATTCAAACGTGAAGAAACATTTCTCTAAATTTAAATTCCTTTTCAGGTCACCATCTCTATCATCAATTATGCCTCCTATAGAAAAACTTCAGTTCTATTTCCTGTCACAGAAGCTGCATTGGACTTAGCATCAAGTAATTCACTTACTTTTGTAATAATGTCCCAGATTGGCCATTATTGACCTAACTTGGCTTCCTTTAGAGTATAAGCCCCCCACCCAGAGAAAATCACTTAACCATGCTCAGTTTTGCTTATGTGTAAATTAGGAGTATCCACCTAATCCTCAGTGATAAATTGCTAGTCAAAGTTTGTAAATGTGCTATGTGAATTGTCAAGTGTTGAGTTTACATATTTTCAGCAATACCTTGCAGACCTAACCAAAAAAACATCAAGAAGTGCTCTTGAAAATTACAGAAGTCTTTACAAGGCCAATGTGTTTCTATTGCTATTTTCCAGCTTTCTGGTAAGGAAAAAAAAATCTAGTTCTATTAAGAAGTTAGAAAATCCTTGGATGAATTTATGATATTTCCATTGTGTCTGCTGAAGTCTAAAAATCTGAGTCTTATATTATACAATGGTTAATTTCTATAAGTAACTGTGTTTATGTGATATGTGAAGTAGAAAAACATGTATTTTTCTCAATTGCTAAGAAATTCCACTTTTATTAACTTCTTATCTAAATGAACTTTGGCCTATTGTGGTAAAAATACAAGTAAACAAAGTAATCTGGGCTCTCATCTTTTCACCCACTCATAATATATCCTTTTGCAAGTTATAATTACATCATTTTTGTCCTTTGTTATTAACTTCAGAAGATAAATATGAGAAAAGTTGATTTTTATAAGAAAGTGTGAAAATTGGTTCTGATTTGAGTCTTCTGATAATAACAATCCATCACTCAAACACTGCTATTGACAGTTGACAGTATAGAAAATAAATGGCTTTGGGTAGCTATTCCTTTTTGTCATAGACATTATTTTAAAAGGTCTCCTGGCTCCTTTGTAAGCATTCTAACCAAATGTTTACAGAAAGAGATACTGATTCCCTGCACCAAATACCCCATAACTGCCCAGGCTGGATAGTTCATATAACGTGGCTTTTACCTTCTAGGTATTTTTCCACTTACCCTACCTGATTCTCAGCCTTTTTACTTCCAACTAAGGCATGCTTCTCTCTGTTGAAGTAACTTTTATAAGGAAGAGACTGCTAGGCACCCAAGGACTTATGATTCAGGAAGTACACTTTCTGGTGACAAGAATGGATTCACTTGAAGTCACACACACTTACTTGTCCAGTCCCTCACCTGTGTTACAACAGCTTCATTTGAGAAAGCTGAGTGTGGGCATTTGACAGAGTACAGATTTCTCTTTTACATGCAAATGGAATGGCATTGACTTCATTCATCCTTTCCATGTCAGCCTGAATTATCTGCCAATCACAGCAGTTTAGATTATAGAGGTTAATATTTGGGAGCCATTTACATTTAGTTCTATTTTACACAGACATCTTTATCTGTCTATACAGATTGAGAGTCTGTTACATTCCACAGTGATATATGGATAGATAGAGATATAGAGCATCTTTTAAAACTTAGTTAATGCTATAGCCTTGTGGCTCAGTTGGTTGGAGTGTGGTGCCATGTACCAACAGGTTGTGGGGTAGATTCCCAATCAGGGCACATACCCAGGTTCCATCTCTGGTCAGGGCGAGTACTGGAGGCAACTGATAGATGTTTCTCTTTCACATTGATGTTTCTCTCTCTCTCTTCCCCCCCCCCCCCAATCCTCTCTCTCTAAAAATCAAGTTTAAAAAAATTAGTTAATATATTTGAAGGGAATATAACAGATATCAAATTAGGTCTTCTCTCTAAAATGTTTTCTCAATGCTGAAATCACCAATATCTCTCATGTATCATTTTAAAGCAAGATTTCATTGTGTGTGTTTTTTACCACCTGCTATAGATTTTATGAATTTTATGACACATTCTTATTACAAAAGCTCTTACATTTGGACAATGTCAAAACCATATGTTTAAAAATCTCATGAATATTTTTCAAAAAGGGAATAGTACAAGAATCACAGAGGGGGAAGGAAAAACAAACACTAAGATCACATACACTGTGGAGATCCAGACTTCAGTACATTCCCTTGCTTTTATCATTCGTTTGGTTCATAGTCAAGTTCACACCACCACCTGCTTTGCCATTAGCTGATGTTCACTGAGATCTTATTGCGCATCAAGCATAGAGCTGCACATGTACACAATCAGAATGATAGTATATGAAGTACTTCTCTCATTACTACATGGTTCACAATTATTATTATCATAGTTCATAGTACTGCATCGGAGAAGAGTTAATTAAATTGTCTGAGGTCACACACACAAAAGTGGTTGAGCTGGGGTTCTAACTTCAGAGATGCTACACAACAACAAGTCAATATTCTTCAACTGCCAGCAGATGCCTAATTATTACTCTCACCCAAATACAACCAAATTCCATTCTTTGGCTGCTTGCTTTTCAGAATCTAGCTCCATGACCACAGCATCAGTGATCTTAACATTCCCCAAAGCTTCCCACAATTCTAAGCCATTTCACTTTGTAAAAGAGATTTTTATGACATGAAATGTGCTTTACACCTTCCTAGCCCACTCACGAATAGGCTCATTTCCCCTGGGGGCACAGTTTCTGTGCATCTTGGAACAGAGATATTTAAAAGAAATTCAATTTCTGTGAGTAATTGCTCAATGTGAATAATGATATAAAAATATTAAAATAAGTCCTTTCAAAGGAGAGAAAAGAATTCACTGTGCTTCCTCCACAGAATAGTGGCCGAGTCGTCTGACCTCCCGCTCCCTGGCCTGAATGTCTGATGTGCTCTCCCCCCCTTGGCTTGCCCTCTCTGGAATGAGCAGACTACCGTCTGACTACCTGATGTTCTTTCCTGGGCTCTTACCTCAGTTAAAAATGGGAATGAGGCTGATTGGGTCTTTTGTGTGTGCCAAGTGCTGGCCGATCCCCACAAAAGTTAGCTCACACTGGAGATGTGTCAGGCGTGCAGAGCAAGGATTCTGCTGGCTGCCAGGGGAGGGAGGGCAGGGGACAGAACTAGTGCAGTGGCCCAGTAATTGCCTGTGCTGTTCTAGGCTGCAGTAAGCTTGAAACCGATGAAGATGTCGCACTAGCAATTTCAACATGTGACAGGTCCATATGTGAAAGATATGCGGCTGAAGAAAGGGAAAGGTACTGGCTCTACTCTGGAAACTCTTCGTTGCTCTTTCCCCAGTAGAGTGAGCTATTTCCAAAAGGGAAGATTCAGGAAGGTTTTGTCTGGCCTCTCCTTCGTTTCTCTTCTCCCCTCACTGTGCCCTGACATTTCCCTAACGCAGAACGGTTTGCGTGAGAGTTACCTTAAGAATATAACAGTGCAGAGTTGGTAGAGCGACAAGATGTCCACTTGGAACAGCACTCTGGAAGTGCTATGTAATCACGTGACCATATCTGTCACCTATTGTTTGACATTTATGTTATGCATGTGAAGCATATTTGCCCCCAAATGGCATTTCTTTGATTTTCAGAAGCCCTGCCATGATCTTACTGGCATATATAAAGTGTGATATATTATTATTATCATAATTCAAAACAACTACTTAACCCAAAACTGTCAACAGAGCCTCTTAGCAAATATTGTTTCATTTAGTGTTCATCACACACACTTGAGGTGGGTACTATGAACAACATTTTATCAAAGAGAAAACTGAGGTTCAGAGAAGCTATGTGCCTTGGCAGGATTACATAATTAGTGATTGGCAGCCCTCGATCTGTAGCCCAGAACCAGTGATCTAATTACTCTGCTCTCCTTACTACCACACACTTCTTAAAACATATATTTGTCGAACGGATTTGTGTTCAAGAAAAATACAGCTGTGCATTGAAGGGTGAATTTAAAATTAGGCATTTTTTTTTAAAGACTGGCCCAGGCTCAGAAGTGAAATGTTCTGTGTGATCTTTTGAGCTAAGACATACTATGGGAAAAACAAAAGTTTAAAAGGCACAAATGCAGAGTGATTCAGAGAAGCACATGTGATCCAGGGGCTCAACTTAAGCTTCTGAAGGCTTGCTGGGGTCGAGAAGAGAGACTCTTGATGAGCCTGTTGCCTGGTGCTTCTCTTTCCATTGGTCCCCATGTATCTATCTATATTTTGCAGGCCCCAGAATTAGCTCATACTATGTAGAATGAAAGTGGAAGGCAGGTAGGAACCAAACAAGGAGGTGGGGACATGAATGGGAAGGCAGTCTGCCTTTTAGCTGTAGCCTTAAATGCTGTTGAGCACAATAGAGACTCATGTCATCTGAGGAAGCCTTTGCAAAGCCCCACAGACCAGCGGATGGAGGGCTTCCCATTCCTGGACTCGGACGTCAGGAAGTCAGGGGTTGCACCTTGTTTTATCTATGAACTCAGTGCCTGGGATGGTATGGGGTACTTAGCAAGTGTTGCTTTCCCCTCCAGTTGTAACTCTGGAGGATCTGAGCACTGAAGATACTTTGGTAATGAAAACCTTCGGGGGAACCTGTCAGTTAAACAAGCTCATGCCAGGTAAGACGCCTTGTATAGAGCTTAGGAGCACCGTTCAGAAAGGAAGTTTGTTTTAACACAGATTCAGCTTCTTCCTCCCTAGTTGAAATCCACTCCCTTTTTCTTTGCCAAAGCTACTTAGCTCCCTTTTCTCAATCACTTTACCTTCTCCTAATGTCCTCTAATTTTCCAATTCATACTCATATTCATTATTTAATAAGTGGTAGAATGACTAGATGAATGAACAAATGAATGAATGATCAGGTAGGGTCCATAGAATGCTACACGTAGAAAAAGAAAAGTCATCTTTGTCTATAAGATGTGAAATGCCTAGATAATGAAAAAGGAGTGAAAACACCCCCCCCCCCCCCACACACACACCCATGGCTTTTGCTATAAGAAACCATGATGAAAATCATGGCTTGGCCAAATTATATTTCTGAACTTCAGTTACCTGTTCTAAAACTGACAGCTCTTATCATGATTCTAACAGAAATAGACAAATAAAATACAGTATTTGGGGGATATACAGTTATGAGAAAATTTGGCTTTTTATGTTAATACGTCTATAATGATTGATTTTGATTTTACATGCATGAGCATGTTGTTGGCATAAAATCAATAAAGTTATAAAAACTAACTAAATAAAGAAATTTCTAAATTAAAAGCCTATTTTGTAGACAAAATGAAGGGAGTGCTAAGTTGGGTAAATAAGGCATCTGTAAATGTACGTGTCCCACTTCCCTCCTGTATACAATAGTGGGGAGAGTACTGTGCTAGGTCATACTCACACTTTAAAGACGTTTGATTGCTCACAATTAACTGCCAGGTTTTTGGTGGTTTTAGTTTATTTTGTTCTGTATTTCAGGGCCAATGAGGGTGTTAGTATCACGTGAAAGGTTCCAGAATGAATGCCTGATGAATAGAGGATAGATGATGTTAGAAAGCCCTGCAAACTAAGTGTCATCTCCAGAATAATTCCCAGTTCTAAGTGGTTCTAACCTGAAGGCCACTGAATATGTGTTTATGCCTCATGCTAAAAAGGAGCTTGATTTCTTACCATTGAAGACATTGCAACTTTATATAGATGTATTTATCAAAGGGTCTTTATATTTATTACAGATGAAGGGAAGTTGTTTTCAGGGTTTATAGATTTTAATGAATATGTCGTTTTCTCAAACAGTCTATGAAAACCCAGCTGGGTCAAATATATTAGTCTTATTTGCACTCTATACTTGGGAAAAAATGCAACTTTCTCATAAGTCTCAAAACTATCATGCTCGGGTCAGCATGTGGACAAAGTTTGTTTTAAAAATAAGAGCTTTGTTTTAATGTTTGTGGCAAGCAAATAAAACCTGGATTCCATTTCCATAGATTCATTCGGTCTTACGCTAGCTAATTTAAAGAAAAGGGGGATAGGGTATCTGTGGTTAATTACACCTGAAAGCGATATAATTTTATTAACCAATATCACCCCAATAAATTCAATAAAAATTTTTAAAAGACCTTATCAAATTGCTACAAACTGAGAGACTTTTGTCTTTAAGACACAGACTTTTCCTCACAGCCTAAGAGTCTTGAGAAGATATTCCCAGCACCCCTGCCCCTTGAAATAAAATAAATCAAACTGATAGTTTTAACAACCTACTAATGTGTACCAATTCTTTCTTGCTTTGCCTGTTTCACCCTAGTGGCCCATGATAAATTCACACCCTGAGCTCCAGTACCCTAAGTGAATATAGGTCACTGAAATAAATTTAAAACTCAAATGTAATTAAAGCTAGTTGTCTACATGAAGGTTTTTCTTAAGCCTTTCCTAATACATCCCAGGCTTCTGGCCAATGGACCTCATTAAATTTCTCAGCTGCCTTAGGGATTTTCAGGCTTTGGAGAGCTAAGCAATATGTATTCTTTGAGTCTTACTTAAGGGGCTTTCACATAGGAGAAAAAAACCTGTACACAAACCACATATAAATTAGTGTATTTATAGACACTATAAAACATGTCCACCAGAATGCACTGTCAAGACAAGGAGCTCATATTCAGTGGCAAAAAATCACGAGAAGCTTCATAAAAATGATAGTCACCATAGGATTGAGGAAAAGGCAGAATTTAAAAAGAAGTGGGTAGAAGGCTTTTCTGGCAAAAGGAACACCTATGAGTAAAAAGCAGATGTCAGAAAAGGAGAGTGTGCCATGCCTGGTGTGCTTTGCACAGATAAGCAGCAACACATTGACCCTCCAACCTTGGGGCAACCTAATAGGTTCTAGGGTGGCCCTGCTCCCAGGTCAAGCACAGTAGTCAATACCTGACAGTCGGTGCTCACTTAGGTTATGTGAGTGATGCCAGGGAGCTACTCTCCCACAGGACATCTATCTCAGCAGCCAGCTGCCAACACATCTGCATCCATTGTGGAAAAGTGGTACATGCACCCATGAAGTAAACTGTTGAGGAGTCTGAGGCCCTCAGCCCAGGGAGTATGGCTTATGTAAGGAAAGTCCAGGTGGAAGTGCCAAAAATTTTTTTGAGGGGAATCTCAGGAAGTAAAGGAAAACCAACCAAATCCCTAAAGCATAAGCAAAAGGAAACCTGAAAATGGCACACAAATGACACTGAGACTTAAGTTTCAAAGTGTCTTCAAAGGTCCCTAATGCCTCCAGGCGGGTAGGTCACCACCAATTGCTTGGAAAGGTGGCTGTCATATATAACGTATAGCAGGACTAACCCTTGGCATTTTAAACTAGAGAGTGGAAATGAGGCCTCATAAATAGCCAGACAGGATACTTCCTAACTTCCTCAGAGTCAAAGACTCACTTTCTCCATGAAACTGTCCGGTTATTTTTGGGAATCTTTGGGGTGTCTCACATTGCTCAGGAAATAGCCACTTGCTCTGTCTTCTTGGTCAAGGTGCTGTGCAACAGCCCACACTTGGCAGTGAGCACCCTGAGAATGCTGCTCAGAGGCACATCCACCTTCTCCTGATGGCCCTTTAACACCTTCCATTGACAATGTCATACTGGCACCTGAGATAGAATAACTTTTGCCTTCTTAACCCTCCATTTGACATTGGCATCTGACTCCATAGACTGATGTTCCTCAGATGCACTAAGTGTACTCTCACTTCAAGGCCTCTCCACTTGTTCCCTGGACCTGAAAATCTTTGCTCCCAGATATTTGCACATCTCAGCCTCTCACCTCCTTTTGGTCCCTCTGATCTTCTTAGTGATGCCTGTTCTATCAGTTTAAAACTTCAAGGCACTCCCACACCAGTGCCACTTGTTTCTTCCCTACTTTATATTTTTCTGTAGAACTTATTACCATTCAACATAGCATTTATTTATTATTTTGTTCTACTTAGTTGTTTATTGACTGTGTCTGCCAACTAAAATATGCATTGATAAGGGACAGGGCCAGAATTTGTATTTGGGGAGTTCTCTGCTGTATCTCCAAAAATAGTGCCTGGCTCATAGTGGATGCTCCATAAACATTTGTGGAATGACCAAATTAATTAACTCATGCTAAGCAATGAATTTGGAGCAAAACTAATCCTTCTTCTAGAATTTATTAGTTCTTGACCTCATGCATAACACCCTCTCAGTCTCAGTCCCATATGCCTCAACTGTACAATTGAGATAATGTTAAGTATTAACCAAGATGATAATGGTGAAGTGTCTAGGCCACAGTCAACATTAAGAAAGTAGAGATTGCTGTTGTCTTTAAAATATTCTTAATCTGTGCAAGGCCATTTTTAATCTTCATTAAATGGACAAGAATTTCTACTTCTATCACACACAGTAAAGGCATATAAATGAAATTAAAAATGACAAACAAGTGAAAATATCCTACTCAGAACTTGGTCCATAGAAGTTCTATAATGAATAATTCTTTCTGTTGTAGTTTAATTATCCTCAAGGTATTTTTCATTTTTCAATGCACTAAATTTCTTGATGTCAAATGGGGGTTGGAAGGGTTTTATAAGTTCTAAGACTTGATATACCATGTTGCTAAAAGAAACTTTGCCTAAGGCTTTTCTATTCAGTTGTTGAGCTTACAGTGACTAAGAAGAATTCTTCAAGGCACGCATAACAGCTCCCAGGCCCCAGAGGAGGTGGTCCTTGTTAAAGAGATTTCTGTTTCAACTTCAGGAAAATCCTCAAGGCCTCCCTTGAATTTTTAAATTAAATATATCCAGTGACATTGGTTAACTGGATCATATAAGCAGTACTCTTCATGGAGGCCAAGACATGGAAACTGAAGTATCCTTCAATAGATGATTGGATAAAGAAGAGGTGGTACATATATACATTGAAAGACTACTCAACCATAAGAAAAGACAAAATATTGCCATTTGTGACAACATGGATGGACCTTGGGAATATTACGCTAAGTGAAGTAAGTCAGTCAGAAAAAGCGAAAAACCACATGATTTCACTCATATGTAGGATATAAAACTGAAACTCATGGACACAGACAACAGTGTGGCGGTTACCACAGGGAAAGGGGGTGTGGGATGGTGGGGGTTGGAGGGGGCCTAATATATGGTGAGGGAAGATGGTTTGACTTTCAGTGGTGGGCACACGGTACAATATATAGATTTTGCATTATAGAAATAAATGTACACTTGAAATCTCCCTTGATTTTTGCTTGTTAGCAAAAGCATAAAAAACTCCTAAGAAGGCATTCCTATAACTCTTCATGCTGCAGCTAACCTATCTGAAAAAAAGTGACACTTTGTTATCATTACTGAAAAAAGACCCACTTCTAGTTTCCACCAAAATCAAGTCAGCTAACTAACCAACGGGAAACTGGGCACCAAGATTTTATTTTACCAAATCACATGAAAGCAAGTCAAAAGTTCTTAACCAGTAGGGTACTAGAACCAGCTTGTACCAGCCTGCAAGAGAATATTCTGCACATCTCTCCCCACTTGTGTTCAGTGACATCACATTGGTAATTGAAATGAGCCATAGGGGGAGTATTTACACCACAGAAACAGGAAAACACTACAAATCAGAGCTATTTCTCTTTTTCCCTCAGAGAGCTGATTTTCCAGCATACCATCAGTTCTACCTTGTTATTTCCAAGTGTATGAAATAAACAACCATTCATTCAACAATATGTTAGCGCAGTGCCTTCTCTATGCAGGGCACTCAATTTAGGAGTTGCTCTCTGAAATAGATGCATACCATTTGGTTGAATAGAATGCTTGTCTCAAATTGTTTCAGTGCCTAGAAATTTCTGGTTTATGGTCTGGTTTGTTGAACAGCAAATATGCACTGTGAAACATTTTGCTCTACTGCAGAGATATGCCAATATATTTGCAACATGAACATGGAGCTTAAAGATGTCAAAAGTGAGAAATCAAGCATAAGGAATTCCCATGATATTTAGCACATTTGTTGCTGGGAAATATAAGTTGAGAAAATTGAGGTACTGCCAATAATACAATTGTTTTACCAAGTGGGGCAGCCAGGGTAAGAGACTTATGTGATATGAACTGTTTTTTCTCTCAAAAGGTGCTTCAAATATACCAGAAAGTTTTTGAAATTTAATGTTTGAGAAACTGGAATATGGCAATAAGATGTAGTCACTCTGATTATAGTCTCTAATTCCTACCTATCTCACCTCAGCCCTCAACTAGGTCATATGAAGGAGGCTCAGAAAAATTCTCTAAACCATGTATCACATACTCAGAAAAACTGCAAAATCACATTCAAGATGACTTCACATTGAGGATGGCTGTAATAAGAAGTAACTGCCACTCTTTTATAGATATCACTTTAATACCTTTAATCTCTCTTTCTTAACAAAGTGATTATCTTGTTATTTTGTGGAGACAATGGACAAAGGGATGATTCATATTTCAGGTAGGCTGGACTGGGACAGCCCAGGAATTCAGCATGCTACTCAGAAAGGTATGCAATTTAAAACTTATTCTTTACTTTTGGAATTTTCCATTTAGGTTTTTGGGCCGTAGTTGACTATGGAGAATTGAAACAGCAGAAGGTGAAACTGCTAATAAGGGGAGGGGGGCAGGGAGGTAGGGGAGCTCCTGTAGATTGATTGTTACCAGAGGCTGGGGGTGAGAGCAATGCTAAGATATTGGTACAAAGGTACAGCATTTCTGCTATAAGATGAACGAGTTCTGGGGAATTTAATGTATAGCACAATGGGCTATAGTGAAAAAGACTGCACTGTATAGTTGAAGGTTGCTAAGAGAGTAGATCTTAAATGTTATCACCATAACAACAACAAAATGGCAATTATGTGAGATAAAGCATATGTCGACCACATTGTGCTCAACATTTCACAATGTATTCATGCATTGGATCATCACATTGTATACTTTAAACTTGCAAGATATCACATGCCGATTATATCTTAATAAAGCTGGAAAAAAACAAATGTGCAACCCCCATTTAATCCAACAACTGCAATTCCAGGAAATCAATTAAAATCTTATGTCCACACAAAGTTTGTTTATGAATGCTTATAGCAATTTTTTTTTTTATAATAGTCCCCAGTTGGAAAAAAATCAAGACACCTTTCAACAACTGTAAGGTTAAACAAACTGTTCTATATTCTTACCAAGAAATACTACTCAGTTGAAATAGAATAAATAGACTATTGATGCCCCCAATAACTCACATGAATTTCCTGAGAATCATGCTGAATGAAAAGAGAGAGAGTGAGAAAAAAATAAGATAGGAAGTTCAGGGAGATGTAGGGTCTTAAACAGTCAAGTTCCCTGTTGCTCATGAGAATGGTACAAACATAACTTTTTTTTTTCTTGTTTTTTTATTTTGTTTTTTAATTTTGTTTCAGTTCCAGCCCACATTTGTTACCAGAATAATTCTCTTTTCACTTGGGTTACTTACACGAGTCCTTCTTTCCCTAAACAAAATAGCCTAACTCAAAGAAAACAATACCCTCTCTTTTGTCTCCATAGAAGGACTAAGATTGAAGGCCAAGAAGTCGGATGCATACACTTAAAAACACACACTTTCAAGCAGTTTTCTTTTCTTTGTTGGTTCATGTTCCTTTTGAGTGCTGGTACCCCACCTTTATGTAATCATTGTTCCCACATCTTTAGAGAGCATTTCACATGAAAACACTTCCATATATAGGTTCTTATGTGACCCTCGAAACAAAGGGGTCTCGAACACAGATAACATGTCCTCGATTTAGCTTAATCTACAAACCGTGATAAAGTTGTTGCAAAAAAATGAAAATCTTCCTAAAAGCTCTTGAATTAGAAGCTTAGAAGAGAGAGCTGTTACATATGCGACCCGGAGAGAGGTAAATATTAACAGGAAAATGCATGAGCAATTTCACCTGCCATGGTCCCAAGGTTCTTATAACATTAAAACAGCATGAATGATTTGAGTAAGTATTTGACAATTAAAATGGCAAGTATAAATGTCTCCCCAGCCATAGATTAAGCTTATGCTGCTATAATTGGATATGTTTTTTCTTTTCTCCTCAACATAGTGAAACCCCACGGGAGAATGAACAGATTATTTCTATTTCACAGAGCTGGACAGGTCCTATGGGCGAACTCCGCTGGCCTTGGCTGAGGATGGCACATTTAGCTACAGACGACGCTACAACTCAGGCCCCCAGCTCACAAACCGCCATGTGTCTGAGTCACTCAGACTCTCATTCTTCCCCAATGATTCATTCAGGCAAGTTCAACTTTCACCACAGCCCAACAGAAAATATTTTCACGCTGTCACCACATCAAGCTTTCCAATCTCGCCAGCTGGCTACCTTTCCCAAACACTTTTTGTTTCACATTAATGACCTAACCGCTGATCCAGTTTCAAAAAAAAAGCAGACGGGCACCACTCTTTGTCTGCTTGTTTCATCCTGAACCCTGGGCAGGTCAATCTGCCGATCTTTGAGCTCCTGGGGTGGTGCAAAGAAGCAGCTGCTCCAGGAGCAGTTGGGCTCCCGCCCCTCTGCATGCAGCACCACCAGGGAAAGTGTTATGAGTGGGTACCTCCTCCCCCTGCTTCCTCCATTTGTAACCGACTGAGGCCCAAATGAAAGAGATGAAGTGGCCAGACATTTAGCCATATGTTGGCATCCACATGGGTACATTTGGGAGAGAGGAAACTGTCAGCTGTATCGAAGGAATATTAAAATTATCTGAAATGTAATTAACTGCCCCACAGTCAATGAATCTTTGAAGGATTCTAATGGAAAAAGTTCTCTCTGTCACTTACCTGTGGCAAATTGTCCATGGACCAGTTTCCCTGTTTGCTAGACTTGAATCCGGTCAATTTATTGAGATTTCAAAGTAGTTTCAGGAGGTTTCCATATTGGTGATCTAGATACGTTATCTCTGTGGGTCCAGGGACTTCTGTATAAAAGAGAATAAAGGGACAGAAGTATGTGGTGAGGGAAGATGATTTGACTTTGGGTAGTGGGCTTACAATGTAATATATAGGTCATGTATCATAGAATCGCACACTTGAAACCTATATACTCTTAGTAGCCAATGTCACCCCAATACATTTTTAAAAATAAAGGGATATATTAGGAATATGTAATGCTCAATAAATGTTGGTTGGTCAATTAGATTTTAGCTACCATTTGTCTCAGGAGACAATATTTGACCACTTTTATTACTTGTAAATTAGAAAGTGATGGGCAGAATGATTCTCTCTTTTAAAAACTGTATTGCATGTTAAAGAGGGTTTGCATCTACAGTTACACCCAGCACAAGTCCAGGCGAATGGAAAGGCTTAATGAAAGTTTACTGCTTAGGGACCTCATCTGATAGATTTGACTAAAATGTGCTCATTGTCACATGCCCTGAGAAGGTGGAAAGCAATTTAACAATTGAAAAGTTTCCATGGGCCTCGTGCTATGCTTGCTGTGTATATATATATAATTTTATTCAATCAGCACAACCTTTCTAAGTACTTAAATACTTATAGCTCTCTGTCTGACAGGTGTTTTTATTAGCTTCATTTTTTCAGATTATAGGGGAAACTTTTATAAGTTGGGGAGCCCAGATTTTAAGACCAGCTAAGCTGAATCCATTGCTCTTACTATTTTCTTACTTAGCTGTGGCAGAGGACCATACATTATTGCTTGGGTTTATTTAAATAATTAACATCAAAACATTTTGTACACTGAATCTGCCCTAAGACAAAAAAGAGTGACTTGAGCCTTGAGCTATGGTAAAGTCCAAGGAAAATGTGATAATAAATTTCATGTCATGATATATCATATCACATTCCTTAACCACATAACTTTTCTTTTCCTTGTCACAATGGTTTTTGCCTGGAATTTCATGTCTACTTTGGATTCATGGAGCTCTTTTAACTAACTTCAACAAAATCATTTCATGTGCATCTAAACCGTAGAACTTATTTGATTTACACTTTTTTATATTAACTAGTTTATATGAAGAAACATCTACCATTGCAGTTCTCTGCCCCCAACCTATTGGATCATCACGAGAGCAGCAAAGCCCCCTATGGGCCCTGGCTTGTTCCATGAGACAGCCAGCCCCACAAAACCCCCTGCTCCTCACATCAACAACCCTTCCTCCTTTGAAACATCCTCAGGCTGCTCACCGGTCACCTTGCAGCCAACCAAGAACTGTCAAATGTACCCATTAGAAAGTCTCCCCACTTTGAAAATCCTGTCTTATTAGAACACTTGCCAATTAGCTAAAATCTCAGTATTTTTTCATTTTACCCCATAAAGCATACTCCTCTTTGCAATAACTTTGAAACCTCACTTAAAGAAAAGTGATGGCAGAGGAGCATCCAGGCCCAAAATTCATAAGTAAATGGCCTTTGTCAATATTGTCCCACACTTAGTTTTAGTCAATGTCATTTTGTTGGTATTATGGAAATCCCCTTTACGATAATATGTAACGCTACTGAGAAATGTCTCTATAAATTGTAAATAACTATTAGCAGTACAAAATAATTCTTTAAAGGCAAATTTTATTTTGTCCAGTAGAGGCGCAATTGATTTCTCTCTCCACTGTGGAAGAAGCTGGTTTTACCTTCATTTGCCTATTAATATTAATATTCCTGATTTATAAAATGTGTTTTATTTTAGATTTTTCTTTTAACTGGTTATAACACTCCTGGTTCTCTCACTGATTAATGAGTTATGTAAAATCTTTACCACCTGTTCATTTTATATTTGTATGAGCATTATGATTATAAATTTTCCAAAATGATCTTTACCATTCTTTACAAAAACTCTGTGGCCAATATTGTTGAGTACATTTTAAAGCCAAGTGCTAGAGGTTCATCAGGGGCCCATGACTGGCCTGAGGGCCACAAATATCCAGTGTGCATTCCTGACTATTAGGCACTGTGCTAGATGCTGGGGATGCAAAGTTGACCAAGGCTATCTCTATCATCAAGGTCAAGGAGGCCAGAGTAAACCTTTATTTGTCTATATGCAAGGTGTTGCTATAGATATCCAGGACCTGCAAACATTCAATAAATCCTCACTATTCAGAACTTGCCACAGGTTGTATGCAATCCTGAGCACAAATTGATTCAAACAGTGTTGTAACCCCCCTACCTGAACTCATCCTGTGAACTCTCAACAACTAAATTCAGGAATTGAGTGGATGTGTGCAGGGAAAGATGCTCAACTGCTTTCTCTTTGTCCTCAGAGTCACCTTGTGAGGTAGGCACTCTTCCCATTTTTACAGATAAGAAAAATGAAGCTCAGAGAAAGTGATTTAAAAAAAAAAAAGCCAAAGCACTTTACAGTGGAAAGAGATAGTGGGATCACACAGCCTATGTCCTCATTTTATAGATAGCAAAGCAGAGCTCTGGGAAACAGGGTAATTCTCTTCAACCTCTCGTACTGCTAGGAGTAGGCTCTGACTCAACTTTCATTGCTTCTACCTTCTGTTCTGTTGTTTTCACTTATCTGGGACCTGTACCATAGGAGAATGGGACACACATCAGTCAAAATCAGGGAGACAGGAGAGGGGCAAATTATTCAAACTTGCTCAAGGCTATCAGGCTGCCCCAGGGGCTCTTTCCAACCTCACTCAACTGGTTAATATTCATCCAGCTCATCTGATAATTTCTGTATGAAGTCATTTTTTTTCTACTTTAATATTACAATTTTATGTTTATTAATTTCCTACTTAAGCAATAACATGAGCCAGTTTTAATATTTCAAAAAGGAAGTGACTACCATCATCCACAATAAGACAAAGCCCACCTAAAACGTTACATGTTGCCCTGGCCAGGGGTCTCAGTTGATTGGAGTGTTGTCCCATACACCAAAAGGTTGTGGGTTCAATCCCCAGTCAGGGGGCAACTAATCAATGTTTCTCTTGCACATCAATGTTTCTCTCTCTCTCCCTCTCTTTTTCTCCTTTCCTCTCTCTCTAAAATCAATAAAATCATATCCCAGGGTAAGAATTTTTTAAAAAAAGTTAAGTGTCTTTATAGCTGAATTTAAATCAACTCTGGGAGGAAATCATGTTTCATAATATTAATCTGAAGTGACAATAGAAGGATATAGCTGACTGATTAACAAGACTATGGAAAAAACACTAAGTATCATTAAATCCATGGATTCTGTTTAGTTTAGTTCAAATTATGGAGTCTGTGTGACACAAAGAAAACAGTAGAGGAGACTTCGGCGGTGAAAGCTTTGGGAATCACTGTGCCATGTTCCACTGTTGCCCGTGGAGTCTGAAGAACTCTACAGAAGCCCACGGTTTGGGACAGCTTTGCACACAAGTCACCTTTTGCTCACAAATCCAGGTACAAGTTCCCACTGCCAGTGCCCATAGGAGGACAGGAGCAATTTCTCATTATTCCAGTTTGCAGAGCAGGGCTGGAAATCTGGGAAGATCTCAGGGTCTCCGGCAGAGTAACTTACGGTTTATCCATGTACAGTCCCTCAGTCTAGGACTTTGGGGCCATGTGACTGCTAACCCATCAAATCGAGCAGATTCCAAGTTTATCATTATTACTTTTTGCTCTCCTCACCCCAACTCTTCTTATCTGCATCACCTCCTCTACTCTCCCCGCCCTCTTCTTTCAGCTTTGTCTTCTCTCTTTTCTTAATTTTCCTCCTCTCCCTTTACACAAGCATTTCTATGAGGAGCCTATGGCCACAGGTATTTATCTAATGATAGGCTTGTACCACATCACGTCTCAACAAGCAGAATGGAGAGTGGCCATCTGTTGGTAACATCCTTTAAAGGGTCAAAGTCTGTAATGCATAAGCAGCAGTGGATCATTTTTGGTTAGGGAACACATTTTTCTTTGATAAACTCCATTTTTATGTCCTTGCATCCATCCATGACATGGCCTCACCTTGGGCTCATTCCGATTTAGGCCTTCATGCCCTCCAGAACCTTTCCCTTAGAAAATGTAAAACCTTCTGTTCCTTTCTAAGGCATCAAAATTCTAATGGAGTTTTGTACTGTGTAAACCTATGCTAATTTCAGCCATTATGCAGATGTCCAAGTATATTGCAGGTTTCCACCTGAAAGTGTTATTTCCCTCTAGAGTCAAAGGTACTTGGTGAGCTGCTGCTCCCTTTGTTAAAATATAATCCATGTACCATGAGGCCACCAAATTTGTTGAACTTCTGTCGGGAAAACAGGATGCCCCTAGGAGGTTGGTGAACTGAGCAGTGTTGAATTGCAGTTTTTATTTAAAAATGAATCGATGGAAAAAAACTCTACAGAAATTTAAAATTTTAATTAATCATAATCTCCCACTTTTGTGCATTTTAAATATTTCTGCTTTTGTTTTCATTTAACAAGCTCTGTTTGGCTACCTCTGAGCTGTCCAAAGAGCAGCACAAAAAAGTATTTTCCATATAATCCTCCAGACAATTTAAGAGGATCTACCTAAAATGCATTATTTATTTTTAAACAGGTAGAAACTGATGTTTAGTGAAGCTGCAAGATATGACCAACACTATACAGCTACTAACTGTTTAGCAAGGGTTAAACCCAGACTTTACACCAGTTTACATGTACTTTTTCACTTACACCACTGATATTTTTACTTTGAAATGGTTAGTTTACACCACTGATATTTTTACTTTGAAATGGCTAGTTTACTGACTGGTTCAAGCTGGACTTTCCTTGAATAAATATCTCTAAGTATTAAAATGTGAATATGTTCAACACAGAGTAAGACGCTGCAAAGAGAAAGAAGTTTCGTCTAGAGAAATTAAGGAAACCCCCACCTAGCCTATAACCAATCGCATCTATGACATTGATATAACTGGGTTAAGGGCAGAGAGCAAGGTTAAGGCATATTCAACAATAAAGCCGATTTTTCAAATGGAAGAAGGACACAAGTAGACGTTTTCTTAGATGTGTCTAATTGCTGTGGCTTTTCCACACACCTGAATCAAAGAGTTAATACTTCCTGAAAAACTATATTACATCATTACAATAGGGGAAGTTATCTTGTAATAGACATAGGCAGGACAAATATTAACTCTTCCTTGTATGTGTCCTGAACATACTAGGGAGAGAAAGGTTTTTAGAGCCAAAGAGTAAGCAAAGGTGGCTTCAGAACACTAATACAGAGTCCATCACACCTACCCTCCACCCCTGCCCAGCATCCAGGCCTGATATGAGTCACACTTAAGGCTGCAGCATAATACTTAAATACTATGGCTTATAAATTATGAGAACTCCGCTTGCCTCCTACTCATTTGGCAGCAGGTCTATCTTAGGGATCCATGTAACAAAGGCCCAACTCTCTAAATCCAACTGTGCATTTTGCCACATGATTGCTGTTGATTTTGTAGATTATATTGCAGAGCAAGAGTTAAGGGGAATGAAGATGCCATGATTCTCTCCTGATTCTTGAAGTCCAGAAAGCACCTATGTTCTCAGGGGTTCAATATCAATAGATGCTATCAGACCCTGAACATTTGACCAACCTCTTTCCAAACCTGACAGTTTCTGTGTGCTAATTTACTGTGATTATTTCCCTAAGCATATATATTCACCATCTGAATGTGAACACATAATTTATAGTGAAAGCCAAAGCAAAGACATGGATGCTAAAAACAGAATCTTTGCAAATTATATACCGACAAATAATAAATATAATATAGAATCATGAGACCCAAATTGCTAACCATAAGGAAGAAGGAATGTGTCATCTTCTAATATTGTTTTACTGGATATAAATGCATAAAGGGCTCTTTATTGAATTTGTGTCATCAGCATTCCAAATCTCAATGTGACTTTTGACATAAACACACAATCAAGAACTGAGTTATTATATTTATAATGGCAGTATCCTATCTGGTGTCTTCAATCAGAGGTATGATAAATAATCACAATTCATGTAACTCAATAAGAAATGTGTTAATATATTGATTTCAAAAAAGGAACTGATGTCAGTATATATCTTTCATTCATTCTCACAATCTATTTCCTAATATGTTTTGAAACAAAATTTAAGTTTAAACATGCTTATGGCACTCTAGAAGATGTTAAAGCTCACCTGCCTAAAAAAGCATGAAAAGAAGATGTGCAGAGCATGTGATTATGCCACATTCCACAACTGGTTCAGCTATGTTTCCAGAATAAGCTTCATTTTGAGAAAAGTCATGGATATTTTCTCATTCATTCATTCTTTGAAAGGCAAAATGACATTCTAATTATCTGCACTCATTAAAAGGCATATGGCTTCAGTTCAAATACAGGGTGTCAATCACTGCCTTTGTCAGCATGAGATAGTTACTTTCAGAATTGTTCCTTCATCTGTAAAAGAGTGTAATAATGCTTATATTTGACTAAAAGGATTGTTGTAAGTATTAAATGAGACAACCTATGGAAAGCAAAAAGCACAACTTCTGACATATGACAAATACTAAATTAATGGTGGCATTTAGTATTCCAAAAATGCTTGTATTTTTGGAAATACTACTAAATGTTATATACGTCGACTTTGTTAGGCAACATACAGATGAAATAGCAATCCTATAAGCGTCACCATTAATATTCTATGTGTCAACTCTGCCCCCCTCTTGTCATACAACTCAACCCAAATATAAATCAAAGCTTTCTCAGAGAGCAGAAAAAAATAAAAAGGAATCCATATTCTGGAGTCATTTATTTAAATTGGTTGAAAGAAGAAGCATCTTCTGTGAGGACAAAGCATCCATAGTATAGGAGAATCTATATATGGGCGGTATTTGCATTACACAGGTTGATTCTTAGCATTTGTGGCCACCCAATGAATGGAGGCTCACATTCAAATGACTGAATATATGAAAGTTACAAATCAAGCTAACAAATTGTTTTTAAATAAAGATAATCTATCACCTTCAGGACAGCCTACAAGGATATTTTGAAATGTAGAATTCTCAGATGCTTTGAGTTTTCAACTGGTATGAGATGGCACAGGGTGAGGCAACCCTTGGTGTCCAGCCCTCGCCCTGTAGCCCACCACAAATGTCTTCCTATCCCTGTTAAGCCAGGCTTTGTATAAGGGGCCTCATATGCATGCATGTTGACACTGCAATCTGCATTCCCAAGCTCCAAACATATAGCTATACACCCATGACTTGCAGGTACACATTGTAGTGTGATGTCTGCTCTCAGGAGGACACACCAAGGGAAGAGGCCCATGAAGACCCTGAAAAGGAGTTTAGGGAGGGGACTCCATGAAGTCCATGTCTGTGAAAAGAGAACTGGATGGACAAATCCTGCTTAGGTCTTCTTAAAGTGACCAGGAGTCCAGGACAAGGACCTCTCTTGCTTGAGTCTAAATGTAGTAGTAGTAGTATTGCTGTGAGGATTGGGGCTTTGGAGCCAGACCATTTAATTTTAGATTGTGGTTCTGTTATTTAACAATTAATAATCTCAGGCGAGTTTTTTAACCTCCCTGCCTCAGTTTTTATCTGAAATGGCTATCAGGATAACCCTTTCTTCATAGTATTTGTGTGATGGTTAAATGAGGGGTTAACACATGTAGAGCAACTTAAAAGTAGCTAGCACAGAGTATATACTCCGCAAATAGGAGTTATTAGCTATTATTATTGCTAGAAATCTTTGTAGTGACATTGTTGGTAGTGGTAATAGTAGTAATACAATGATAGATCTGGAATGATTAGACCTCCTAGCTCTGTTTGGAATAAGAGTCACTTAGTTAAGATTTATTGAGCTAAAATGGAAGTCATTGACTTGGCTAAGTGGTTTGTGTTTAGCTTCTGATTATGGACACATATAGACTCAACTAACCTAGACACACATTCCATTTCAAAACAGATAGAAATGTTGCATAGGTCTAAGAAAAACAACAACACAGTTCTGAAGAAGAAAAAAGGGTGGAAAGAGAACTGCCAGGTGTGAGAAATGAAGAAGGAAATGCAATCACAGGATCAGTGAAAACATAAGATGCATAACTGAACAGAGACAGACAAAAGGCTCTAGAAGCAAAGGAAATCCTATTGAGCTCGAGGTTACAAAATGTGAATGCACCAAATAGCAATAACATGACCCCAAAATATATAAAGCTAACGAGGACAGAATTCAAAGAACAGACAATCCCATAATCACAGTGGAAAATTTTAACCCACTTCACTTAGTCACTCACCAAAATCATCAATTGAAGATATTAAGAGAAATAGAAACAATAACTATAAAGGAATCACAGAGATTCTCAGAAAATCTAAAACTAGTTCTAATCCCCTTGATGATTTTGTCTGATCAAAACATCAAGATTATAGAAGATTAAAACCCAATGAATAAACAATCTAATTGGCATATATAGGACACTTTATTGAACTGAATTATTCATGTAAAAAGAGAGAAATCATAAAAATTTATATAAAATATTTGGAACTGAATGGCAGTGGATACAGTATACTTTTAAGTCATGCAATGACAGGACTAACTTTTATGACAATTTAAACTCTAAATACATATAAAGGAAAAAATATGGAATATGAGGGAGTTTTGCATTTAATTAAAAAAGATTTTTTAAAAGGAGAATGTCAAAATAAATTATAAGTTTGTGATGGATGCAGAAATTAAAGATAATAGCACCAATGACAAGGGTATCACAGTGATTTGCAGCAAGAGCAAACTGATGCCATGAAAAGATAGCTAATGGAAAGAAACATTTGAAATAAATCATAGAAACAACATTAACAATGACAGTTTGAATGAAAACAGGTTCTAATCACAAGTAATGTTACACGATTAGATGCCCTTCAATTAATGAATGGGTAAACAATTTATAGTATACTTATATAATAAAATACTACCATTCAACAATCAAAATCAATGAACTAGCCCCTTGTAAATCACTATACACTATTTTACAGCATAATGTTAAACACAAAAAACAAATTGAAAAGGTATATCTAAAATATGCAAATGAAAAGCAAGCAAAATAATATTACATATCTTTATAGATAGACTTATATGGAGTGAAGATATAAAAAATATATGTGGAGAGGATACATACATTCTTCAGAATGCTAGTTACCTCTAGCCTATTTATCTGGTAAGTAGAGCAGGTCATGATTGGGGTAATGAAGAATCAGCTATAACTAAAAATGTATATTCCTTTCCCCCAAAAATAAATAAAACAAAGCTGACAATATTGCATTAGCACACCTGAGTATTTGCAGTCTCAAAAATAATTTTTTATCAAATTGAGTGAACTAGCTTTAGAAATTATTCTCGGGTTAAGAGAAATTATAACTAATTATAATCATAGCATCTGTATTTAAATGGAGTAATAATAAAATAAAATAAAGTATCTCCCAAAATACATTTAACATATGCCAATGGTTGTTATTGGAGAGTCAAAAAGAAATAACCTTAAATTAAACATAGAAAAAGATATTGGAAAGGAATACTCAACTGCAAAACTCGGAGACTTTAGAGATTTAGAAACAGATGGTAATCGACTGAATTTCAGGCGTGTGTATGCTATCTTAGCTACGGGTCAGTTAGAATAACAACTTCTTCCCGGGGGACCTCCACATATTACTGAATGCTTACTCCAAAAATATTTAAGAAGCTATAAAAGTGCTTAGAATGGAGAAACACCTTCAATTCACATTGCCATCCATGGTTTTTACCAAACACTTAACTTTCCTTTAGGCCTAAATGTTTATCACATGAATGATTCCAGTCAGAAATGCACAAATGCAGACTATTTAAAATGTGGTTGCACTTACCACAAAAATCAGAGTTTAGCAAAATTAGTATTTTCCAAAGCACCGCCATATGGTAGGGCCAGAGGCTCTTTGTAAATTAACTATTTAATATTTTGCACAAATACTTTACCTACATGGTAGGAGAGAAATGAGAAAACTTATCAATAGTTGTTTTCACATTCTACGAGGATCTCTTTTTAAAAATTTAATTTAATTTTTATTAAATGTATTGGGGTGACATTGGTTAATAAGATTGCATAGGTTTCAAGAGTACCTTTCAGTCATACATGATCAGTCGATTGCCTTCTGTGCCCACCACCCAAATTCAAATCATATTTCGTCACCATATGTTTGGCTTCCTTTACCTTTTACTAACCCCTCGCCCCCCTCCCCTCTGGTAACCACCATGCTGTTGTCTGGCTCTGAATTATTGTTTTTATTTTTCTTGTTTGTTCATGTGTTTCTTTCAATTTTCTATTCCACATATAAATTCAAATGCAGTAATGTATGCTCACTACATCAGCATTACACCCTTAATGCTGTATTTAAAACAGAAATTTTTTGTCTTTACTTTCGTTTATTATTGAAAGACCACCCAAGAATAACCAGAAATTCCATGCTCCTCCAATTAGTTATATAAACACAGCTGGTCAGCTGAGCTCCTTGAAATGTAGCCCCTTGTGGTGGACAAATTCTGAGGAGGTGCCCAGTGAGTCCAATCTTAGTAAAACCTGCTTCCCTGGGCTGTGGGCAGAATCAGACTTGCTTCTAGTCACAGAATGTGACAAAGGTGATGGAGCAGTCACTCTGTGATTGTTACAAGACAGAACACTGTTTCTTAGCTGATTGCAGCAGGAGATTCTCGTGCTGGGCTTGGAGGCATAAGCAGCCATACTTGTAAGATGGTCTGTGAGAAGGCCCTGGATGGACTTCTGGGAGAAACTGTGGCACCCTCAAAAGCAGAGGGCACCCTCAGCTGTGAGCCAGTGAGAAATGGGTACCTCAGCCCTGAAATCACAAGGAATTCTGCCAAAAATCTGGAAGAAGATTCTGAGTTTAAAAGCAACACAGCCCTTTCGGCATGTTAATTGCAGCCTGGCTGGGCAGGCAGCCACAGAATCAGTTAAGTTGTGCTGGACTTCTGATCCACAGGACTGATAGATAACTAATGCATGATGCATTAAGCACCTAAGTTTGGGTAATCAATAGATACCTAAAACAGTTACCCACCTGTGAAAAAGTCAGGTTATCAGCAGTTCCCAAGTCTGAGTGTACATCACAATTACCCAAGTCCCCTCCCCTTTTTTCTTACATAGAAACACAAATCTGGACCATACCAGCAAATTGATTGATCAGAATTTTGAAAGATGAGGCTGAGACATATTAATTTTTTAAAGATCCCCAGATGATTCTTCTGACACTGATCTAGTCTTTAACATCCCTTCAGTCTTACATATATTTATAAATGATATTTGACATCTAAAGGTTGCTGCACTTTCTCTCACTTCCTTGTACAGTAAATAACACATTTGCTGTAGCTTCAGAGACCAATTTTTAAAAACAATGTAATGGTTGTGCTTGATAAATGACTTTATCATTGGCCATCTTTCAAACCATATGTCCTCAACTGGTGTATAGTCATTTCTTTTCTTTTGAGAGAGAGAGAAAGAGAGACTCACACATTTTAAATGGCCTTAAACACATATATTGGCTACAAAGAAAGTTTGGAGTGAAAAGGACACTTCTTAATACTTTTTTTTTTTTTTCTATAAAAGCACAACTCTCCCAACTCAACTCCTGCTGGACAAAATCCTCTTATTTTCTATGGACAATTTTTTACACCAATATCACAGTAAAGCTCTGTTGCTCACCATCATCAATCTATAATGAGAGAGGAAAATATAGGTAAAGAAAGAGAAACTGAACCTTAGAGAACTCTCAGCTATAAATTAAAGTTAGATGTCTCTTATATTTTAAAAATAATGGCCCAATGGAATAGAGAGAAGGGAGATTTTCATCCCTCCCCTGGCTTCAAAAGCCAAAGTACTGTGGAGAAAAGTTGTAGAAACTGTGGGGCTGGATAAATTGATTTTTGCTTTTCTTCAAAGAGTGGTAACAGGAACAGAGCATCCCACAGTAACTTAGGAGAGCATGGGCCTCAGCTTGATTCTTGGTTTGGTGCACTAACCTCTGTACCTCTGGTTCAAGACCCTATGGTGGCTGTGCTTTTAAAGGCAAATATAAATTCTGAAAAGGTGGTTCATTCTGGGTTGTCCTCCTTTCAAATCGGTCAAACCACATTCTTGGAAGATTCCCTGTAAACTTATTTATTATATGGCTGAAAAATACATGAGTGCATAAATGTACTTTTTTCCCCCTTTCCCCTGATGATCACCCCCATGCAGAATTAAAAAAAAACAATCATTATGTGCTGAGTTTGAACACGTGTTTTGGAATTCAAAAGGGAGCCTGCTAGAAACTCAAGCAAAGAGTATTCCTTTTATTAATGCGACAATAAACCCAAAAATTTAGAAAAAAGGAAGCAAATATTCCGCAGTCTCATCTTCGAAGAACTTTGGGACCAATTTTTCCCCTGCTTTTAGATTTCAGGTCAATGGGTCTAGGTCTGGGAATCTTCAGATACTAGATTCCAATGGAAAACGTGGTGGGTGTTGCTTTTTGTCTCCTGTCTCTTCACTTTTCAGCACTACCCCTTTCCCCGCTCTGCCCCTCCCCAGGTCCTACGACTATTCTTTTCTGTGTCACTGCCTGTGGAGTAAAGATGAACCTAGCATTAGCACTCTTGAGTCATCCAATAAACAGCACCCTTGACTGTGTTTCAATCAGCCTTTATACTCTCAATAACTCTAAGGATAACTTCCGGTTGGAGCATCACATTTTACATTCTGATGGGGCTGCACCACTGGGTACTTTGATGAGGGAATATCATCCGCTACTCAGGCTTCTTTTCTGCTCTATAAATATTTATGTTTAATCGAAATCTCTGCTGGCTAAACTTACTTTTCTAACTATGAAACGGAATCTAACATCTCTCCCCAGGATACTCTCACTCAATGCTGAACTGATTATAAAAACAGTGGATATGATATCTCTTCTCTTATAATAAACCCAACCAACCACACCATATTCTCATTGTCGCTAGAACATTTAATTCCCTTGATAATAGCTTTAATTGTTGCTAAGAACAATATTTTGCCAGAGCTCTTCATTTTCATCACCAACAATAAAATTTGTTTCTTTTTCCAGGAGTAACTTTCCCCCCCATAAAACAACAAATAAACAAAAAACTTACTTCAAAACCATACAGGATGTACTGCGCATTCTAAGGAATTGAGACCACTATATCAAAGTATGACATGAAATTTGTGGTTCAAGGCCACCTTCCCTGGATAAGGGCTTTCCCCTATGCTCCAGGGTCTCTTCATCCATAAAGCAGATTTGTGCTTTGGTCAAAAAGTCAACATTTCTCCACTTGGTGATTGTGTATAAGTGACCTAAGCATAAGCATTGTCATTGGAATATCTATAAAATTAGCCCTACCTACCTGATTTTACTTTCATAGTTAATCCCAAGATGATCTGAGGTTAGACTAAATGTCAAAAGAGTTTTGATATCATAGAATGAGCATTGGGCTTGTTGAACAGCTCATTTTATTTTTCTAATTTATTGATTTGAGAGGGAGAGAAAGAGAAAAAAAAAACACATCAATTTGTTGTTCCACTTCTTGATGCACTCATTGGTTGGATCCTGTATGGGCCCTGACCCACAAGCTTGGTGGGTCCAGACAACACCCTAACCAACTGAGCCACCTGGCAGGGCTAAACAGCTCATTTTCAATCAGTGTTACCCACCTTCCTTGTGACCTGCTGTGGGCCTTTGGTCAAGTCATTCTTCTTGGTTCCAGTCTCCACATTAAAATATTAAAATTACACACACACAAACACATACAGTAAAATCTATTATGTTGTTCTGAAGAATGATATTCAAAATATCCAACAACTAGCACGGCAGGGACACTATCCAAGCAAAATAGAAAGTAGTTTTAAGAGGGAAGTTCATAGCAGTGCAGGGCTACCTCAAAAAGCAAGAAACATTTTTAGTAACTATCTAACCCTGCAACGTAAAGAATTAGAAAGCTCCCCTGTGAAGCTGGACCAAAGCTTTTGTTTGCTGGGAGTTTTTTTTATTGCTGCTTCAATTTCATCAGTTGTTATTGGCCTATTCAGGTTTCCTGATTCTTCCTGATTCACTTTTACATGATCTCACTCATATGTGGAATCTAATAAACAAAATAGACTGGGGAGCAAAACAGATCCAGAGACATAGAAGCATGGAACAGGCCGAGGGATCTCGGAGGGAAGGTAGAGGTGGGGGAGTGGGTGGGGAGAGATTAATCAAAGAACTTATATGCATAACCCATAGACACAGATGATAGTGTGGTGAAGGCCTGGGGGGGGGGGATGCAGGGTGGAGGGATCAATAAGGGAAAAAAAGGGAGATATCTGTAATACCTTCCACAATAAAGATACATTTTTCAAAAAAAGATGCTGACATCAAATTCTCATGGGGTCCCAGGTGAACAGAAGCCCTGGCAGAAAGAATCAGGTGAGATCAGATGAGATAGTACGCATGAAGATGCTTTGTTAACAAGAGGTATATCTAAATTTAAGTATGATTATAATAATATTGGTTCATAAATTCTGTGCACCCTTGTTTACTTATAACCTTGACATTCTCAGTGCTAAAGTATTTAAACATAATGAGAGGAAATATGATGGGATTATAATCACGATTTAATTTTTTCCCCAAAAACTCTAGTGGATTGTATCATTGTCTCCATTTCACAGATGAGAAAACTGAGACTCAAAGAGTTTAATTCACGTGCCCAAGTTTACACAGCTAATCACTGGCAGGGCCAGAAATCAGACTCAAGTGTGTCATCATCTGTACCATGATCTGGGCCATGGAAGTATGAGTTATACTAAAACTTTGCAACAAATTCCAAAAAGTAATAGCACATAAGAGGCAGGTCTTCTACCTTGAGTTACTTCTAATTTGTGGTCACTGGTAAGATGGGTTTACTTCATATTTAATAAAGCATCAGGACCACTCACTTGCATAGTATCTTAACAATGTTGAAAGTTAATCAGAGTCATAGAGCGCTCTAGGCAGGGAGGGAAAGCCAGGTTGCAATCAGAGAGCATATCTACAAAAGCTTTGCTGGAAATGGCCCATGAAGAATTCAGAAGAAAAGAGTCTGAATCTCTATAAAGAATTTCAGTATTTTCTTGCATTTACTTTTCTCTTTTGAAATAACTACTTGACTTTGTGTCCGATTTTGTATTTATAATTTTATGGTTTTTTTTTCCTTTAAAGGAAGTCTATAAAATTTTTATAAGCTTTAAGACCCAGAAAGAAAAAAAAAGGATCTGTCATAATCATAGGTGTTCAGTTAGGACAGAGAGAGGATAGTCGAGTATCTAGAAAACCAGTCACCATGGTTTTCTCACTGTTTCCTCTCTGACTTCTCACAGTTCAGTCATCATTACATCACTGTCTAATTTACTAAATCCAGATTAGTTTCTCTTTCTATGTATTAATATCTTCCCCTATCACAGCATTTTCACCATTTATCTCATATTACTCCCCAACTGCTGGGCTACATGCACCTCAAAGACAAGCTGTGCCTGATTTCTCACCATTTTATCATCAATGTAAAGTTCAGCACCTGACACAAAGTAGGTAGGTAAGAACTCAGTGAATATTGACCGAATGAATTAATGTTCCCCCTCTTTCCTTAGATGCATTGACACAGTTTTTGAATTCCCCACAAGCCTTATTAAAACACAGATTTTTTTTTAATATAAAAAATTTCATAGCAGGGTATCCTTAAGAGAGAATTCAGTTCAAACCTCTGAATTTGAAGGTAAGTGTGGACAGGAAACTCACATATTGTTCACATGAGAAGCAAAGCAATAAAGAAAGAAAGCTTTAAAACATAATAACATGATTTAGATGTCTCTAAAAACGAGCAACACAAATCTCAGAACTCGCTAAACACGCATTTACAAAAATAAACACATTCCTATAGAACACGATATATTTCCTAAGGAACAAAATCTAACTTACAGAGAACTTTCATTTCATGACAACTCCCCTGTGTCAGAAATTCACAGATAGATCAAATGGCCCCAAAAACCTTGTGTCAGGAATTTAGGGAGATCAAATAACCATCCAGAAGATGAAGATTGAACAACCTTAACTTCTGGGCTGCTCTTAAGGGAGTAGCATAAATCTTTTATGGCAGGTTGCAAGACAGTTTGATATGTTTCTGTAGTTGCTTCATGTCTCTCTGGGTTCTTCTGAATCAATGCTTGTCCAATCCTTGCCTTTGGTTTCATAAAACCATAAAAACATAGGAGGCAGGGTCAGATGGAAGCCCAGGGATTAGCTAATTTAACCTTCTACCCCAGAAATTCCCTCCATAGTAGGCCCGAGAACTGGTAAGTGAACCTCGCCACGCAGAATTCCAGATTAGAGGCAGCCTCAATTATTGGAAAGTGTGTTTACTTTGTGTGGTTCTCTTTTGTTTCTTTCAAGTTTCATCAACACCTGCCTTCTTACAATTGCCTTCTACCTGATATGATTTTGCCTTCTGAAACAATGCTAGGTAGTCCCCCTTGTACATGACAATGTTACTGGCAATACAACATGACTAAAGGGGCTCTTGTCAAGGACTTTCTTCAGACGACACCCACCCAATTTGGTATCAGTTCCACATGGTTTCCAGACCCTGATAACCTGGAATAACATTGGTTTAATACACCTTAGACAAGATTGTTGGGTGTGGTTACTTGTACAAGGTCAAATAATTAGCAAACTTTAGGAGAATACGTTACTAAAATAATATCAAGCCTATGACTATTAATCTTAAAAAGCATTTTCTGCTATTTCAATCTTGCCTGCAAAGGTAGCCCCTCAAATAGACATATTTTCTAATTTCTTCTTAAAATGTGGACATGGAGATTAATGGATAATATAAGCATCCTGAAGAACAGGACCAGAGCAAGGGGCTTTCCCTCTTCCTGCTTAGTCGGTCTGATCATTGTGATTCACCCATAACTACCCTTGAGTTTTATACTCTCTCCTTTTCTGAAAAGGCAGTTTTACCTCTCTTTCTTTTTTACTTTTAACATATTGGATGTGATGGCATCAATAATTAATATTTTTAGTCCACTGTGGTCTTCAGAACACATAAAATCATATTTGATCCTATAGGAAAAAATTAGTCATCACTCAGATTTCCTTGACTATGTGTGGATAAATTTACTAGATCCCATTTTGAGTTTGGGGGAGGGGGTGTGTTCAGAGATATTTTGTAATCAAGTGTATAGATCATGGTGTGGTCTGCTAGTGGTCAACCACAGAATCTATCTTCTCCTATTCCTACACCAATCTTTAGTCACCTTTCTCTGCTCAGTTAAAACACACACACACACACACACACACACACACACACACACACACTTTCTAGCCTCTGTGCACCAAAATGTGTCCCTGGATTCTGGCTGAAGAGATTTAAGTGGAGTTATCCTGTGGGGTTTCAAGAACATCTCTTTAAAGGAAGGAATGATATACTCCTTTATGCTTCCTCTCATCGGTTTTCTGAAACACAGCTTTTGATATCTAGAGTGTCACCTGCTATCTTGGATCATGAGGATATGGCACACGACCCAAGAATGATGACACAGAGAGTTGGAAAATGTCTGTGTCCCTGATGAGGTCCTAGAGCTGCCAGAGCAACCTTTCTGTAAAGAGTAAACTCATGGGATGGGAGCCACTATCTTGGGGGTGGGGTAGGTTCTGCTAATCCCAGAGGAGCACAGTTCCTCAACACAGTAGTTCTCAATTGTTCTAAACAGCATCCCATGTTTTATCTGAATGACTATTTCCCTTTTATCTTTGACCCCAACATTGGTGTTAAAAGGTTTTAAATTTATGTATTCTATCTCATTTCATTTAAGTAAGCATGCTATAAACAAAATTACACTAATTTTATTATTTATAAAACTTGTTTAAATGTTTTTCATAAATTGTATATTAGCACTAAACATGCTGATAGCCCCGTACTTAGTGGTGAGTAGATAGGGTTCTAGAATATACAATTTTATTTAAATTATAAATGTATAATAAATAATCATGAAGGAAAACTCTCCTCATTCCTACAAAAAATATATGAAATCACAAGTGTATAACTGAATTTGAGGTTATCTGCAGTTTTAGATTGAGTGTCTGTTTCCTTTCATTTACATAACCCAATAACTACACAATTGTTAGGTGTCTGCAGTTTGTTTTTCCATAATGAATGAAAAGGGTTTATATTGGATGGGTCTATTTCCTGAAACCTGTGATAAGAGAAAATAGTAAGAAGCAGATAAAATCTGTGATTCCAGTTTTCTATTCCCTTATAAGATATTTTATGATCAATGTTCAAGAGCTCTGGTTTCATATTTCCAAAACAGTTCTCATATTACTATATTTTCATTTGAAGACTCTCAGGGCTTCCCTGAGAAGCAAAGAGGAAGATGGGAGCAGGCACTTGACAGCCAACCTCAGGCCACAGGCTTATTTCAAATATGACCCCATTCTATGTTCTTGGGTAACTCATTTCCCATTACTAAACTTCACTTTACAAAATTACAAAATGAGGGAATTTAAACATAATGTTTGCTATCAAATCTATTGCCTAAAACCATGCTTTAAAATAGAAATACATTCTGTAATTTCAAATTTCCTTGTGGCCACATTACAAAAAAGGTGAAAAGAAACAGATGTAATCCATTTTAATGACATATTTTATTTTACTCAGCATATCTAGAATAGTATCATTTGGGCACACAGTCAATAGAAAATAATTTATGAGATATTTTAAATCTACTACGTCTTCAAAATATGATGTGTAGTTTACACTTACAGCACATCTCAATTTGAACAGGTCACATTTCAGGTGCTCAATAGCCTCATGTGCCCTGTGGTCAAACTATTGGACTGCATGCGTCTGATACAATGCTGGCATTGATCTTTGAATCTATGAAAAATCACCCACATTTTCATGCTGAGCAGAGAAGGGTAGAAGCAGCAGCAGTGGCTGGAAACTTCAACTGATGCTGCCCTGGGCTCTTAGAGCAGCCTACCAGGGAAGATAATAAAGCATTTACTCACCCGTAGAGCATGGGTGCCCACAAATCAAAGTAGGCACGCGTCTCATCAGAAGAGACGTCATTCAAAACAAGGGCAAGAGAACGTGAATACTGGCTGGATATAAACCATGCCTGTGTATACTTAAAAAAAAAAAAAAATCAAGTCATAAGTGTTATTAATTAATTCTTTGATAACCATCTGCTCCAATGTACAATACTCTCCTAGGGAAAGGGTCTTATATGTCTTATAATCCAATAACTCATACATTAAAGGGAGCATAGAATACAGTGCTTCCCATTCTATATAGAAAGTCTTCGGACTAGCAATCTGGTAGGAAGGCAAGCTTGAGGCCTATCTGCTTGGGTTTTAGCATTTGTTTGAGAATAACTTAATTATCTAGTTCAAAGAATGGAGGGAGAGTTAACAAAAATGAGGAATGAACATAAAAGCATCTCAATAGGTGTCACTGGACACAGAGTAAGGTATTTGATAATTTTTTACTAAAGTGGTGAATGAATGTCTTCCATAGAAACACACACACACACACGCACACATATATATAAATACAATTTCTGAAAACTTTTCTAAAAGAAGGGGTTTCACAAGCCATATGCCAGCCAGAAAAATATCAAGCCCTGTGACATGCGGTCTAAACCACCAGCAGCAGCTCCAGGTGGCGAAGGCAGCATGTCCGCCAACCTGGAGCTGAGGGGCACTTTCATACATTATAGTTGGGGGAAGAAAAATGGAAGTTGTTTTGAAAGGACTTACATTGGCTACAGATAAGGGGGCGGGAAAAGGTGAAGAGGGTTAGTTCCATGATAGGTGCACAGTCTGTGAGGAAGAAATTTTTACTACCTTTGATTGATTACACACAATAGTCTGAAAAATGTATGCATATTTGGAATGTGGAGGCATCTAGAGGTCTGCTGATGTCCCCTGGAGGTTGATTAAGACTACAGGATGCATTCAGGAATGTGAGCAGTCTCTTGTTAGTTGGCCCAAAGCTATTAACTGGGTAACTGTTCCTGTCTCTTTCACTCTCCTGCCACTGTAATTTAATTTAGAACATCTCAGAATTTTTCTCATATATATGCATATATATATATGCATATATATATATCTCCATTCCTTCTCAATGAAACTGTAATCTCTCTAACAGTCATGATATTTTAAAATTATTTATATGCCCCAGTGCTCCAACATTCAGAACAGTGTTAAGTAAATATCATCGCCTAATAAACAATGCTTGATTAATACACATTGCTCTTCAAGCAATGAGATCTACACTAATTGCACCAAATAAATACTCTTTGCCTTTTCAAACTAAAACTCAAATTGCACATCGGTATTAATATATGAGAAACGTTAAACCTTGTCTTTGTTGCTGTGATGGATGCATGCAAATTATTTCACTTATCAAGACAAAGCCTGTGTATAATTTTATATTGAATGTGATACAATAATGAGGGCTAAAACCTAAATTTCCTAATGTGTAAATGGCTTAAAAATAAGCTTCATACTTATTCATTAGCTGTTACAGTGACTACATCCCAAGATTATTATTTTTTTGTATAGAATTAAACATTACAAACAACCAGAACATCTCACTCAATAGCTAATTCAGGGTAAGATCATTATCTTATTATAATAAATACCTGGATAAGCAATATTTAAATAAGCATAGTCTTGTTTTACAGATTATTTTTCCTGAGGATATTGTAATCACTATTGTTCCATGATGCCTGGAGATGAATAGAATGAGGTTTATGAAGAGAATCTGAATTATTTTTCAGTCATTCAACAGATTTTCCTGTGCAGCATTACAAATTTATTGCTCCATAATAAGGTTTTTAAATCTCAGAGCAGAGGTAAAAATGAGCTACCGGTTGGGTTAGATGTTATCCCACAGAGCTATCCACACCACACTTATTACATTTAGGTGAATATGAAACTGAATGCCCTACCTGAACATTTGCAAACATATTTGATTTGATAGAAATGTTTCAAGGCACTTTCCTGTTAACTTTGCCTATAAACATAGTGAAGATTAGTATAAGGAACACAGTAAACTCCTAAGAACAGGAAAAAAACAACCACCTTCTCTTTGCTTGTACAATTATTTTCTGGGTAGAGTGCCCTGGCAGCTTTTATTCCTTTAACCATTCATTCATTCCCCAAACATTTTCTGAGGTAAGAATTCAGGAATTAGTCATCAAATATTGAAAGCCTCAGGCCATTATGCTCAAGGAGATCACAAAGCAGAGGGGGAAAATCAGACAAGTAGATGACAATACTAGAGATGGCTTAGAGCTCTGACTGCAGTAACCACAGGATAGGTGCTATGTAAACACAGAATGTCATCCAACTCAGTGGGGAGGTCAGGGGAATGGAATGAGTGGAAAACTTTTTTTTAAAAAAAAGTATGTTTTTATTGATTTCAGAGAGGGGAAAGGAGAGGGAGAGAGAGATAGAAACATCAATAATGAGTCACTGATAGGGTGCTTCCTGCAAGCCCCCTACTGGGGATCTAGCCCATACCCCAGACATGTGCCCTGCCCGGGGAATAGGACCTGCAACCTTCTGGATTCAAGGTCAATGCTCAACCAATTGAGCCATGCTGGCCAGGTGGAAAACTTTTTTATAAAAGATGACACAGAGGTTATATAGGAGACCAGTCTGCACTGGACAGATGTATAGGAGGTAAGTTTGATTGGAGGGAGAGCAATTTATAGTTTTACACATAAGGACTCACGATGGCTTTAAAGTGTTCCCATAGTGAACCAGATGAGCAGAATCAATTCAACTCGCAACCCAAGTAGTGCAGGGAATGCCACAGTTTTCAGGAAGACGTTACACGACCTTCATCAAAGAGTGATAACAAGAAAGGACAAGAGAATTTTGTTTTGTTCTGAAACTTGTCACCTGTGGCTATTACCATCTATAAATAGAGGATGATGTTATTGCTCTTGTAAATTCTATGTTTTTTAATTCAAAATCTAAAAAAAAAACCCAAGACTAAAAACAGCAGAAACCTGTGTTCTAGGTCCAGTTCTATCTTTAGTTTAGCTATCTAAACTGGACAACTAAAGTTAACTCTTTGAGTTTTAGTTTTCTCATTGGGAAAGTGAAGAGATTTGCCAAAGCAGTGGGCTACAACTGGGTACAGTAGGCAATGTCTGGAGGCAATTTTAATTGCCATAACTTGGGCCGGAGGTTCTACTAGTATCTACTGGATTGAGGCCAAGGATATTGCTGAAGATCCTTGAATTCACAGGATAGACCTTGCAACACAGAATGTCAATATTACCAGTGTCAATGGTACCAGAAAACCTTGGCCTGAACCCAGTCTTCACTACCTGCATTAAGCAGTGAACTGGTTGGAAGCACACATGAGTCTCATTGCAGTGCTTCAGTGGCTTCTTTTTTTTGGTCCTGATTTATCCATTTCCTGAAAATTATGGTTGATGTGTTAGATTATTCACAAACAATATTTAGAGGAAGTTGAATATTTCTCTGTCTTTCATTTATCACAAAAGATCTATGATTAGAGTTTGTTTTGATTTTGTTACTACTTTGATATTATTGTAGAAACTTTTACTTTCTGAATTTCTATTATTGTGGAGTTTGAAAACCATGGGACTAAATTATCTCTAATATACTCTCCACCTGTAAAATCACTTTGCCTCCTTACAAGATTAAACACAATTGGTTTTGGACACATAGCATTTTTTTGGTTGATTAAATGATTCCTCCCCTTATCCATAGTTGTATTTGCAACATATGTAATGAAGGTATATAAGTAATAAGCGACAGTAATAGGATTTGAACTGTGGAAATAAATGAAAACCACCCAAATGAGAACAAACAAAGGCTGTTTATGTGAACTTGCTGAAGCACAGGACTCAGCAACCATCACTTGCATTTGACAGAGACACAAACGTGGAGAGGGGAGTTAGAAAGTTTTATAAAAGAAAAAAGGGAAGGTGTCAGCAGGCTGTTGACATGGTGAGGCTGTGGGTGGGCTAACTACATGTGATGCATCCTATGGGATTAGTCAGGGGAAAGTATTTGGCTTTCTCTGCTTTGTCCTAAATTTAAAGGAGGGGCAAAAATTAGGAAACTTGGTAGTTATTAATCAAGCTCTGATTGTTTGGGGCTAATTGCTACAGAAGTTGGGGTTTGACTATGTGGTACTGCAGGTTGTGGCTAAGGGTTCCATTTTCATATATTGTCTGTCCACTATGTTGGTATATTCAGTCTCTCAGAACCAAATAATTTTTACTTCAAAGTTTGCTCTCTAAATCTTACTCTACTTTTCATAAAAGAATATATTATGGGGCAAATTATAAAGTCCTACTATGATATCTCAAACCACGAGGTCTTTGAAGAAGCAGTGAGTCTAGAAAGGAGTTTCAAACTCAAATGGCCCCAGTGGCCAAGTGAGAAGCACGAATGAATGAAGCACGTGGGACACAAGCAAAGAATGAAAAACTGCAGAACACCGTCCATAAGTTATGGTCTTTATCAGCTTCAGTCATACAGGACTGCAGCCAAGTGTGAGAGTTTTATATTTTTACATGAAAATATTTGATTTTGAAATGCTGATGAGTTATTTATAAACAAAAAAAAAAGTTTATCAAAATAAACAAAACTTGGTAGTAACAAACAAACAAAAAACAACCTAAGCCTTTGAGCCTTGTATGGCTCACCAGCCACCAGTAGGAGCCAGTGCCTAGAGAATAGATCCAGAAAGCTCATAGGGATGCATAGGGAGCTCCCCCTTTACCAATGCTGGGCTACCCAGCTTACCCAAGCTTTCCCCTTTTTCAAGTATCTCATTTCCTTTGCAACTCCAGAGCTGTAATAGGACCAGAAGGTGGAAATCAACATATGTTCTTTTAGGTAAACTTCGCAGCAACTCAGGGAGATAGGTATTATTACACTGTCAGGCATTCATAAAAGTGGAGGCAAAATGCAAACAACTGTGCAGGAGGATGTGAGATAACTCTACACCGTGTGCAGAGGAAACGTGCAGGAAAGAAACAATCCGTGTGTAATGAGGTTAATTATTTGTGCTCCGAGGTGGGAGCTTAGAGGAAGACCTTCAAAGAAATTGACAGGAGTGGGTAAACTTAGGCCTTGCCTCAGGTTATAAATTTGGAGAAGAACTTGAATTAGTTGAAATATGTATTAACATCAAATATTTACACTCTTAGCAAAAAAACTTTGACATTATGCAGAACCCTCCGAAAATATACCGGTATTCCAAGTAAACTCTTTCCTTAGTCCAGAGGCTGAGAATACCTATTCCAAGGAACTGGTAAATTAAAGGGATGACTTTCTGATTTGCAAATGTGTTGCATTTGACAGTCTCTTGTCTCACCACTGACTCCATAGACAGGCAGAGGTTTTCATAAAGATAAGCCATCAATTTACTCTTCCTAGAAGATTAAGTGACCAGCCCCTCCCTCGCTGATTTTATTTTGAAGAAAGCAGATGCTTACCCTTTCTATTTGCATCTCTGTATCTGCGTCTCCGTGCAGGTGAGTTATGATTTAATCGCCCACTCCTAGCCTTATAATCAGGGATGTGCATAATACAGAGTCTAAGAAAATGAAACCAAGGGAGAGATCAGCATGTGGTACATCGTTTCCCTGGGCACGCGGCAGAAAATGAACAGGGACTGACCAATGAGCCGAACGACAGGGCTGCTGACCAGGTTCGTGGAGCTGTTCAATCCCCAGGCAGAGGGGCTGGGGCAACAAAGGGAGGCCGAGCACAGCATCTCTCCACTCCCTTCACATCTCCACCGTCCTCACAGCACACGGGTGGGCCATTTCTAGCAGATTTCATATGATTTTGAAAGTGACACCTTTGTAGTTCTTTGGAAAATTCGGGTCACAGTTCAAAGAACTTTGTAAAAATGTAACAAAGCAGAGGTGGGAATAAGGCAAAGAATGTTAGAGAGAAACTTGCCATCACTACAGGATAAGGGGTGGAAGGAAAGCTCTTCATGGCAGGAGCTGTCCCTAAACAGGAGGCCCCGAAGCTCTCCCTTTGCTCACGGGATGATGGTCGTCCTATCCTAGGAAGTTGTGAGAATTCTCTGCAGATGGGTCACTCCAAGCAACACTTGAAACCACATTTTCTCAGCTTCTTTTTTCTTGCTAATTGTTGATATTTACATGAATTAATGAGACAAAATGGGTTTCTTTTTGGATTCTATGAATAGGTTGACGCTCACCCCATTACACCACACACTTGCTTCCATTACAAATGCATTCACACTGTGGGAATGACCTTATCTAGGAACATGATACATAAAAAAGGTATAATACAGGCTTTTTGTGGGGAATCAATGAAGGCAAAATGCCTTACACATAGCACAACTATGGGGTTAATACACAAAATGAAATTGTAAGTCCCCCATAACATCGTAGCCAAAGAACCAGAGGAATATTTTCTTCTGGTGATCTTGTGGCAGATTTTTATGGAAGGTATCATGATTATTGTTTTCTGCAACACACACACACACACACACACACACACACACACTGATATCTCAAAGATTAGACAAGTTGCTGGTGTGTGGAATTAGAGAAAACCTGGGGAACCATTTCACATAAATTTTATAAAGAAGAAATAAACCAAATAAAATCTAGTCGGCTGACTAAACATTGCATCCCCGCGTCTGGGCAGAGAGCGAGAGCTAAAACGAGAGTCGCTGTCCAGAATGATTAGCATGCTACTTGTACCTTACTGGCAGGAACAGACTTTTTGTTTTCAAAGGCAGCAATCCTTAAGCTAAAGATGGCTGAGTACATGGAAAGCTCACCGAGCGTCCGATAGCACTAAAGAGAGCCAAGTCTGCCTGTGTCTGTAGGGGGGTGAGTAACCTATGGACTTTCTCTGCATTGCTCCCCTCTCCCCGCCTTAAGGATACACAATCAAGGGGTCTGTTAGTTGCTAAATGCTTCTAGTCAGTTACCGCAGTGACTTAGAAGAAGAGGTGAGCCAGAGAAGCCCGAAACCCTTCGGGAAGAGAGGTTATTGGAGAGAGTTGTCTTTGAGCTACATCGCCAGAGATACAGATGGCAGGGTAAGCTATTGGATCACGGTGCGTCTGTGGCCAGTAAGGAGGAATAAATCCATCCTAAAAAAAGTTCTGCAGATCAAGCAAGAGGAGGGAAAATAAAAGGTTAGTTGGAATGACACCATGTGTCCTCTGCCTGGGAACGAGCGGCTGACACTGCCAAAAGCCCTGTCGTGTCCACACATTCTGTTGTTACCGTTCCGCTATCAATGCCAACATAGCAATTCCAGGCACTTGATGCAGCTTCTTGATTTGCCCTGCGGGGTGTGAGCTGCTGATATCTAGTCATTTTTTTGAGACCGTGAAAAAACAGAACAATTGCATTTGCTACCTGGGAGATGGCAGGCAATGCGTACAAGCTCTGTTGCCTTCTGAAGCTCTTCTTGGCGATGTACCCATGTAGCTGGAAGTAACTGAAGCAGAATCTCAGTGTAAAATAACCCACCTACAATCTTTAGTACGAATAGGTCTTTATAAAAGGAAATAAAAGCAAGAGTGAGGTAAACAGAACATCAGGTAAACTTGCTTCACCCATTAGGTCCGGAAATGCTAAGGGAAAGAAACAGTCTTCCAAAAGCAGTGACTATGAACCGAGGCTGCTTTCCTTCCTAGCTCTTTCCTTTTACCCCCTGTGGAAATCATCTGGCACATTTTCATCACTTTCTTTTAATGAGTTGTCTAAAATAAATGATTCCAAAGTAGCAATCAGTTATAGCCTATCGATGACTATAACTTAGAGACGCCGAGTTTCTGTTTGCTAGAGGGAATAGCTGCTAACTGCTGCCTCAGTATTTTAGACACCTATAGGTATTACCCTTAACATGCCAGAGAACTGTGTTGTTTTTCTTTTATTGACTCCCATGGCTATACAGAAACCTTACAGAAGTCAAACTCCAGGAGCCACGGGGCAGCCAGGTGTCTTAGGCTAACGGGGACAGTCTGCTTTAAAGAGACGGCAGAGTCCCACTGCATGCACTGCGGTAGACTGGCTTCTTAATGGGAATACTTTGCATCGAGATCACCCACGTAACCCTGCTCCAGTATCAGTCTGTCTCAGTTTCTTTTACTGTTTTAAATTTATCTTTATTGTTGAAAGTATTACAGCTGTCTCCATTTTCCCCCCAGTGACCACTTCCACTCCCCCACCCAGCCCCAGGCCGCACCACACTATTGTCTGCGTCCACGGGTTATGCGTTTATGCACCTAAGTCCCTTGGTTAACCTCTCCCCGCTCCCCCACCCCCGCCTCCCCTCTGAGATCCCTCAGTCTGCCCCATGCTTCTCTGTCTCTGGATCTTTTCATTTTCTTAGCTCTCTTGTTTCCTTACTTTTATCTTTCCAACCCTTCCTGTGCTATCCTTCTGTAATTTTTCCTCCCTAACTGTATTCCCACGCCCTCTGTTCCTGTAGTTCTTCATTCTCAAAGACCTATGGTGCAGATATTGTGTGCTAGCTACACAATGTACAATTAAATATTGCACATGTTCTCAGTAATCAAAGAACTCACCCGCTAGGCTAGCTCTGATACAATTAAAAGAAAAGAGCAGAGTGCTGAGTGAGCCCTGTGAAGGAAATCACCCACTCTGCAGGAAGATCCTGACAATGCACCAAGTAAGACTGGGATTTTGCAAATGTCGGCTCCATTTATTTATTTAATCATCCAGTGATCCCATTCAGCCTAATTTGATGATCTACTTTCACTTTTCCGTGGCACTCATGCCCCTGACACACGCATGTATTTCTATGTGTTTGCTGTCTCCCTCCACCAGAGAGGGAATCACTGAGGGTGCCGAGAGCATTGCCTGCGATGGTCACTGTCACCAGCACTGGTTTGTGGGTCTGGGGTAGAAGAGCAAAAGGAAATAGACTGAGTGAAAAAGGAACAACGCTTTACTAGTTCCCTACTGCTGCTCTCAGAAATTACCACACATTTAGTGGTTAAAAACAGCACACATTTTTATTTATTTTCTTATAGGGCCGGATGTCAGGAATGTGAAATGGGCCCCAGGGGGCTAAAGTCATGGCCTCGGTCAGCAGGGCAGCATTCCTTTCTGGAGGCTCTAAGGGGCAGTCCAGCTCATCGCCCTTTCGCCTTTAGAGGTTTTCCACATTCTCAGATTACGGTCCCCTTCCATCTTCAAGGTCAGCAATTGTACCATTCTGACCTCTATGGTGTCATCACATTTCCTTCTCTGACCACCCCACCCCCCTTTCACTTATAAGGACACTCAGGATTTCATTGGGCCACTTGAATAATACAGAATAATCTCCCAATCTTGCGGACCTTAACTTAACCACATCTTCGAAGTCCCTTTTCTATGAAAGGAATATATTCACAGGTTCCAGGGATTAGGAGGTGGACATCTTTGGAGGGCTGTTATTTGGCCACAACCCCCATCGTATTTCTGTTGGTCACCTCTTCACCGCTTTCAATTAGTTTCTTTTCCTCAAGCATTCTAATGAATGGAGAAAATTTCTACCCTTGACTATCTTTCATTTCTATACAACTCCCTTAAAGGCAGATGGAGAATGATTCCAAATATCTATATAAATTAACCAAATCCAAGAGACAGTATTTTCCTGGACTAAGACAAACCTGAAAAGAAACTAGATAATTCTTTCACTTCTGATTAATCCTCATGGCCCCATGGTTCCAATTATTAGAATATTCAAAAGAGTGCTCGGTTTGGAGTCAAGACAGTTGTACTTTAGTTTGGATCCTCACGCTTCTGTCATTTGTGGAAGTAACTGAAACATTCTGAGCCTCAATATCACCTCTATAAAGTGAAGAGAATAGAAACTATCCTATAACTTACCTGTGATGCATTTTTGTTATTGATGCCCCAGTCAGTTTGGGCTGCAAGAACAAAAACGTGGTAGTCTGGGTCGCTTAAACAACACACATTTATTTCTCAGTGTTCTGGAGGCCGGGAAGTCCAAAGTCAAGGGGCCAGCAGATGCAAGGCACCTGAGCCTGCTTCCTGGCTCTTGTTTTTATAACTTTACATGGTAGAAAGCAGGCACCCGGTTGGGTATCTTTTATAAAAATACTAATCCCGCTTATGAGGGCTCCACCTACATAACCTAATCACCTCTCAAAGGTCCTACCTCCAATAGGGGATCAGGCTTTCACATATAAGTTTGGGGTGTGGGAGGAGACACAAACACTCAGCATACAGCATTTGGGGTCCTCCTTCCTTTATTTATTTAGTGAATGTGTGTGTGGCACATGCTGGGATAGAACACAAGTGAGTAAGACGTTATCTAAAAAGGAGTAACTGGCAGATTCAGCAAAGACTTCATGAAAGAGTGACGCTGAACTAGGTCTTAAATAATGTGAATGTCACAGGGCAGATGGCCCTGGGAAGGAGAGTGGTTATTTTTAGAGTCAGATAAAATGGTATAGATAGGACTGCTTTTCAAATGGCAAAGCACTACTTGGACGTAAATTATCATCTAACTAAGGAAACTGTAATTCTCTAATAGTACTTTCTTTCAATATTTTTTTATAGAAAATGTTGAGAATACTAAAAGAAGAAATGGAGAGGAAAAAATCAGTCAATAAAAACACTTTGAGAAGACTGCTATTGATGCTACATATTTCCTCTGACTTTCTGATTCTAAATATATTTCACAACCTCTGAATCACACTTGAACACTGTTCCCTTCCAATTTAGAGTGAGAATATTCTTTTTGAAATATTATTTGGAGATATAATTTTAATGGCTGTATAGTATTCTGTTTTATGGAGGCGTGATTATATTTAACCAATCTCCTACTTTCAACCTTAGCTATTTCCATTTTCGTTGCTATTATTAAAAAGCCTTTGTAATAATCTTGGGCATAGGTATTTGCCCTTATCTGTGATGTTTAAAAGCTATATTCATAAGAACATGTTTAAGAATATCAAAATATTTTTTTAAATTGCTTTCCAGATGGTCATGGAGTATAATACAAGGGGAAACCCCTTTCAGTGTACTCTTTCTAACATTATTTATTATTCTAAAGGCTTTGCTCTTCTGACCGTTACAAAATGTTCTCTCATGGGAATAATTTGCATGAGGTTGAACTTCTGGTTTTCCTACTCTAACTCCATTCATTGCAACCTCCTGAATTTTGAAGTGTTTTGAAGTATTTCCAAGAGAATCTTGAGCTAAAGACTTGTAGGAAATATATGGCGAATTGTTTTCATTCTCTCCAAAGCCATAGATTTATTGCAAAACTGTCCAGAAACATCAAATCATCTCTGATGAAACACACCAAAAGGCTATACCCAGCAGGGAAAGTGTCCCCACATGGTGTAGAAAACATACTAGTATTTTTTATATTGTGTAAGTTGAAAAGAATTCAATCTTATCCAACCTTTTCATAACGAAGATCCCAAACCAAGAGAGGTGCTATAATTTGTTCAAAGACACACAGTAAGTACATGAGGGAAGTTAGAATCCAGCCCAGTCCAGTACATTTTCCCCAACACCACGCTGCCCCTTTAAGTAAATGGAAAAATGGTGCAAGCTCTACAGGTGTATCCATTAAATGTCTTAGAAATAATACCTTCACAATTAATTAATTTATTCAAATAGCAATAGCAACTACGTGCTAGGTGCCAGTGATACAACTCAGAAACTCACAGGAACACACAATGCTATCTACGTCAAGGTTATCCTAAGAAATAGCGGTGGAGCTAATATCCACGGGCATAAGCAACAGTCCCCTAAACAATCCAACTACTTTAGTTTGTAGAATACTCACAACACACCTACCGCTGTTACAAAGGTGCCTAAGAATAAAAACAGAGTCCAGACTTAAATATACATAAAGCGATACATTTTCTAATAATTTCGTTTGAAGATCTGTGTTAAAAAAAGTTACTTGGGGCAAAAATCTTTTTTGTTAAAACGGCTTCTAATTCTGAACATTCCCCAGTAACTCCTGTTGAACCCCCATGGTGTTGTTTGAGCAGCGCTTCCCCGTGTGGCGTTAGCGGGAGAGGGGCGTTTTGAACGTGTCAGTTTCTGGGAAAGGATCGAATGTCTTAGATGATTGAAGATAGCTTAGACTTGCAGCTTGTGTCTAATGCCAAACAGATTAGTCCTCGAGAAATCCCTCGAGCCATCCACTTTCCCGTCATGTCATTTTGTTTAAACATGAGACAGGCTTTGGGTATTTCATGGTTGGGAAAACATCAATTACAGAAACACACATTGGCTTTTTATTGTTCTGTTTTTTGTATTGTAATTTTCACCAACGTCATACAGGCATATAATGGGTGAAGTGAGAACGTCTGAAAAGAGGGAATCTTAGCACCATGTAGCTTAAATGACGAGATAACAATATCACAGTGTCCTTTGTTAACATTAATAGGTTAAATGTATATACCAGTCTTTAAGTTTGCAATGTAATCTCGCATTCTTACCTTATGGAATTACCACACTAACTCTAAAAGGACGATATTAGCACTACTTTAGGGGGAATCAAATGTGATACAGGGAGATTAATTTACCTGCCCAAGATTAAAAAGCTAGCAAACAATGGGATTGGCGCTTGGGTTGTCTTGGGAATCCAATGCAAGTGTACTTTCCGCCAAAATAAAGAACTATATACTGAATTCATTCTGATTAGCAGTTTTGTCACTTACTATGACAATCCTTTATACGAAGCACAATTTCAGTATGTATTTAAGAAAAAGCCGCAGGAGAAAAAATAAAATAGATATTATTTTTGTTTGTTTATCCATTTACAGATATGCAAGTATCCAAGCCAAAATCAAGTCCACGGCGTTGTTCTGCCCAACTCATGCCCCTCGAATAACTTTAAGAACACCAATTTCCATTTTTCTTTGAAAGGACAGCCATGTTGTTTTTTAAAAATCCTTTACGTCACGAATCCCTCACACTATACGATCAAGAAAATATAAATCACACGGCTTCACCTCCCCGTAAAAGTATCTCATTAAGACTGAACTGGTCCCTGTGGTAAAAGTAAAATGATTTAATTATCATCAAAATGATCTCAACTGAATAGCTTCTGTTACAAAGACTCACTCTCCCAGTGCTAAGAAGCTCATTAAATACAATTTGCAGTAATGTATTGCTGTCGTGTTTCCTTTCTGAACCGCAGTGTTATATTAAAGCCCTTTCATTATTTCCCTGTAGGGCAGCATTAATGTGACACACCATGTAAAAGAAAAGCTTGAAAGAGACTAAGAGATGCTCTGCCTTTTTCTGCTCTCGGGAGATGCTCAGGGTGAGCAGCATGAGAGACGTGCAATCGGGGGTCCCCGGCCTGTCTGGAGAAGGCAGAGGACAGCCCAGAAATAGGCCGCTCTCCTTGCTTCCCCGGAAAGTCTCAGGACTTGAATCTGTCCTTTAGTAACTGCAAACAGGTGGACATTTGCAGACAGTTTCAGTTTGGGTGTTCGTGTTTTCATAGGCATACGTTTCTCATGGATCTATGAGCATTACGGTTTTACTGTTCTTTTCAAGGAAGGTTACTCTGCTGGAACTGTGGAATTCGTATTTTCAAGATGAGAAATCCTCGTCAATCTAAATTATTTCGTATTGCAAAACTGTATAAAGGAGTCGCTTCACGTAATCATTTGTTATTTAGATAAATCAAATAGAAATTTTAAAAAGCATTTTTCCTTTTCAGAATGAAAATATTTTCTGGTTCATCTCTTGACAAAAAACATGCTAAATCATAAATCATTTCAGTTTCTGAGGTAACTATTAATCTACAACTAGAAATAAAAAATCACTTAAGGGGCGCTAGATAAAATAACTGTATTATTTACAGAGTTGAGATAATTGATAAAAATAATACGCCCAAATCTTCTTTTAAAAAACTGATTCCATTTCAACGCTCATACTTAAAATATAAAATTATGCCACATCTGTTTTGCAAAACATGTTACTATTATTTAAAAGCTGTCACAGAAAGGAAGGATATTATGCAGTTGGGAATTTTGAAAGCTGTTGAGATCCATATATATCTCAAGATTGGTTACCCTATCAAAAACGGATATCAAGACAAAAAATAAAATGTTATTTAAAACAAAATATGGATGCATCTACCCAGCACCAAAGCAATAAGTCTTTGATTAACTTCCAAGGCATCAATCAATTCCATTGAATAACTGGTTTAGATAGTGCATAAAGAACAAGCTGTCTTACCAAACTTTAAAAACTTAACTTTTGAAGACCATTTAGTGACCTCTCTTCTCGTTCCTTCTTTGCTCCCTTCTGTTATCATCATAATTAGCTAGTTTATTAGTATTAATAATAGGAAGAGACGTTATAAGCATGGTCACCTGGGCAGCTTCACCAGGAAGCCACAGCTTCACGCTTCCCAGGGAACCACTGGTCCTTTCCCTGCAGACCACTGGGGGAAGGGATCAAATAAAGAGGGAGATAGACGCATGTGCAATGAAGTCGGGGTGATGTTGGGAAGGTGCTTGCCTGTCCGTCTAGCCTGGGGAATAGGAGTGGACCTCATCAGAAGTGTGTGAAATCTTGGAAAGTTAAAATCCCCAAAGAGTTCCCTCTCTCTTGCTCTTGCCCTTGTGCTCCCCTGTTCTCTCTCCATAGTCATGTGGCCTTAAGCAGCCACTTGGCCCATGGCCACACAGACTTGGATTTCAAATGCAGGATGCTACACTGGACTGGACTTTAATATGAAGCAGATACTATGGGCAGTGGCCTTAATTCTGGCCCTGCTAAAGACAAGATTGGACTTCTTCCACAGAGAGACAGACAGAGATGGGACCTTGGAGGGGAATCCTCTTAATTCTACATTATCAATAAAGCTTTCCACAAAACCCCATCCTCCCATGAGGGTCTCAGGAATTTATTTTCCTCGTGGCACCCCAAGAACTCCACTCCCACTGATACCACTTCTTTCAATATTTCCTTCCTTCCTTTATCCCTTCCTGTTTTTAATTGTAAATGTTTGCCTTTAATTATGCAAGTTATGTAAAACCATCCTCTGCAGAAAGATTAGACCAACTCATTCTCTTCTAACAGCAAGATGGCACCCAATTTTCTACATATTCGTGAACATAATTTATTCTTGATCAAGCTCATTGGTGAAAAATGATATGTTGTTAAATTAATTTATACTTTTTTATTAATGAGATTGAACATATTTTATATGTGAGTATCCCACATGTAGTTGTTGCTTTTTCCTTGTGTTCTATGTTTGTTATTTGCCTGTTACATTTTGTTCATAGGGAACACTTATGTTTCTCATCAACAATTATGTTCTCACTCTCTAATAAAAATATATACTACCTATTATATTTATATTATATTTTGTCTCACATTGTCAATAAACTAATTTTTTATTTTAATCCTTACCAGAGGTTATGTTTTCCATTGATTCAGAGAGAGAGAGATCAATGTGAGAAACATCAATCGGTTGCCTCCCATAGGCACCCCGACCTGAGACCAAACCCACAATGTAGGTATGTGCCCTGAATGGAGTCGAACCCGCATCTTTTTAGTGTATGAGATGAGGCTCCAACCAGCTGAGCCACCTGGCCCGGGCTGTGAACTACCTTTTGACATTTTGTCTCATTTTAAAATCATTTGCTCATATTAATTCGATTATCCTCAACATAGTTTAAACTTCTTGAGAATACAAACTATAGCGTATTCAATTATAGGAGGCATATATAGTTTAGCATAGTGTCTAGTACGTAGTGGGCTGCTGAAAAGGTTGAAATGAGTTATTGTCTTTTTAAAATACCATCCTATGGTTTTCCATCTACTTTCTAAAGATAGTTTGCAACTGTCTACCTGTATTCCTCATTGCTTAGCAGCTACTATTACAGCCAAATCATTAAAGACACTCAAATATTGATTGATTGTATTTTTTAAACATTAATTCTACACAACGTAGATTCTATTTGCTCAGCCTACCTACCTGCTATTCATTAAGGACCATCAAGTCACTACACACTTTGATATTTGTGCGTGTGTGTGATCTCATTGTGTTTTATTGATAGCCTGCTGTTCTGTAATAGTCCACAATGGATTCCAGGAGGCTTTCAAGAGATCAAACCACTTAATAAAATAGATAAATATTTTAACACAACCTACATATAAAAATAGATGACACATATTATCATCTCACTATATGGCAGGCACTTCGCATATCCTAACTCCTTTAACCCTCATAATAATCATTCAACAGATGAAGGAACTGAAGCACAGAACGATCGAATGATTTACCCAAGAGCACAGAGCTAGAAGGTCACAGAGCTGGGCTTTGGACCAGAGAGGCAGGCTCTGGATTGGGTGCACGCCCTCGCTTACCACTATGCTGTGCAGAAAAGATAGAGGCAGAGAGAGAGATATAGAGATATGGTTTCCTCATTTTAAAAGAGATCATCTGCCCACAGAGATGCTATGAAGATTAAATGAATTAACACAGGAATACTCTTATTCCAGTTTCTGTCACATAGCATGTGCTATGCATGAGTTTATTATTACTGTCACCACGTTGGTGTAATAGCGATATGTTTTACCTTGGTTCATGTACGAGCTTTCTTCATATTTAATACCCTCTCCTCTGACTTTCTCAGGCCAATTTCCTTTTGCAGCATTTTACTATAAGCATCTCCTTACTTGAAACCACTACATCCTGCTCCCTTCTACTCATACAACTGCCTTCAGTCACCTGATGCATCTCCCACCCTCAGACGGTATCAGCACCCAAGCTTGCACCCCCAGCGCTCGCCTCTTTCCCAAATGTGCCCTCACATCTGTAGCTGCCCATTGAGCATTTCCACCTTGACAGCTTTCATAGGAAGTTTCCTCACGTTAAAAGCATCATCTTTGGGCCCTATGCCGGCATCCCCAGTGTGGAAAGAATTTTACAAATCTGCATTTTAAAATGTGATGAGAGCATTGCAAGTTCTGAATATAAGAAAGTAAGGTACGAATTAAGAATGAAAGTGTCTAACTCAGTGCTTCTCTGTGAGGAAGGGGGGTGCATTTTACACCCCAGGGACATTTGGCAAAGTCCGGAAACATTCTGGGTTGTCATAACTTTGGGGGAAGATGCTGCTACTGGCGTCTAGTAGACAGGGGTCAGGGGTCATGGATGTGACTGAACATCCTACGAATGCACAAGACGGGCCCTCACAACAGATAATTATCTGGCCATAGAAGTAATACCACTATTTTTCAGAAGCCCTGGTCTCACTGTATCGGCAAAGTCCAGGCTTGAGGAAGCGGTCAAGTGGCTGTGAATCTATGAGAGTCACTGAGATAATTGTAGCATTTAAGTAACTGGGGAACAAAACATGCAATTTAAGGCAAACTCCATGCTTAACAGCCAAACAAAAGGAAAAAACAAGTCCCACATAATTTGTGTGGACCTAGAATATGGGTTTTGTTTAAGCCTAGAGATGAGCTGCTTTTAAGTTAAGCAATTATTGATAACAGTTAATAATCGGGCCACAAGGGTCCAAATTGTCCTCTGAGGCTGATATTTTCCTTTTCCCTAATTGTGCTTTATTTTGTTGACATTGTGTGTTTTAGCAATTAGCTTTATCAGCTTCTCAAGGCCCTAAACCTTCAAAGAATAATGGAATAGAAAATGTATCTGATATTTACATTCTCGGTTATTTATATTTTTTATATTTAAGAATTTCAGAGAGAGGTCTGCAAAATAAAAATAAAAATTTACAAAGAAATAGAGAACAGATTAACTTCTTACCCAAGCCCATGTCCTGTGACTCATATGTAACTCTTCAATTCATCTAGACACTTAGGTAATCGAATCGTACCACTCTTCCAAAACCTCACCTCCAGCCAGGCTGGGCTTTGGTCTAATAACCTGGGAAGTCTGCAAATAGAGTATAGTGGTTACAGAGAAGAGCAGCGGAGAGCCAGAATCCTGGAAAACAGACCCTGATGCTTTCTGAATGTATAATCACGGCGCATAATCTCTCTAGGTCTTACTTTCCTCAATTGAAATTTAGAGATATTAACAATTTCTATATCATGGGGATGTTGTGGGAATTAAATAAAATAATATATGTTAAGCACTTAGTCCAGTGCCTGGTACATTGTAAATGCTCAATAAATGTTAGTTGTTGTCGTCTTGTTTTGTTTTTAAATGTCTCTTTATTGATTTCCGAGAGAGGAAGGAAGAGGGAGAGAAAGATAGAAACATCAGTGATGAGAGGGTCATTGATCAGCTGCCTCTCACATGCCCCCCACTGGGATCAAGCCTGTAACCCAGGCATGTGCCCTGACCGGGAATCGAACCACAATCTCCTGGATCCTAGGTCGATGCTCAACTGCTAAGCCATGCTGGCTGGGCTTAGCTATTGTTTTTATTAATATTGCTTGCAAAGTTACTACATATACTATTCCCCAGGGAACTGCATTAAGAACTTAAATGCATCTAATTCTCTCCATAACTATATACATATATAGGTGTGTATACACACATATATTATCATCATTCCATCATTTTATTTTAAAGACTGTTAACTTTAGAGTACACCTGTAGGCCATTTGTATATTTTTGTCATGTTAGGTTCTGAATGAATATTTATGTTCAAGTGCTAAAACATAAAATCAATTCTTAGGAATTTATGTATTTTTTGAAGTGAAAACAAGTTAAAATTAAATAATTTCAAATATTTGATATGAACATTGAATTTCATAGCTTAGAATAATGTTAATGTAAAACTTTATATATCTATATATACGTATATGTAGATACAATAAAATGCCTTTACACACACACACACACACACACACATATTTAACAATTTAATCATCATCATAATCCAGTCTTATAAATTCCACAGTACTTCTGCTTTACAGATGAGAAAGTGAAGATCAAAGTAAGTTGCTCAGGGTGTCACAACTATTCAGATGGTCTCAAGTTTGACACTCAGGTTCGCTTAACATCTAAGTCCATGACCTTAATTTTTGCTTACTCATACGCCAAACAGAGATTATCATGGTATCTTCCACAGTTATTGATCAAATTTGGGAATAATAAGTATTTTAAAAACTCCAAGTTGCTTACTCTAAGTTATCGTGTGGGTTATGGTAGAAAGGATTTTATACAGGCAGTGGTCTCAGCATTTATGAGAAATAGGTAGAATTTTTCTTAACAGAGTACAGGTTGATTTATGTGTTATTTTATGGACTTAAAAGAAAATATTTAACTGGACTCTTAACTTTTTGATTCATTTGGTTGACATGACCTGAAAAGAGAAACCATGGAATCGTGAGTGGGGAAAATATATCTAATTTGTGGTCACAGAGTTTAAAAACAAGCACACAAACAAAACACTGCAATTTCATCATGGATAGTAACTGAAGATGCCCTCCCTTTGACTAACTGGAAAAACCAGGCTTACATGTTTTTAAAATTTATACGTTGGAAACATAAAAGTGTGTCCTCATGAGAAGCCTGCGATAGAACAGCAAATTAATCACATTACGAGAATGTCGCCCTTTGCATCTCCTTGCTCCTGGGAACTTACATGCTGAATTTTAATGTTGCATTAACATTTGCAATAAAAATGAAAACCCTAAAAGTAAAATGCAAACTTCCTTGCAGAGCAATGTGGTAACTGCACAAAATGACTACTCCTAATAACTCAGGTCTAAAGGGAAGGGTAAATTGTTGTCACTTGAATTTACAAAGACATTTCCAAGAGGGTCTGATGAAGTTACTGACTTAATTAAAGTTTGCAGTGATACCAAAGGTAAATGCTGCACATTTGTCTTGTTTTATTAAATAGGCATTTTCGGAAAAGGCTTGCATCTCCAGCCATTGTAAATATTTCCTCAGTTGTTAACACTGTCTTGGATACACTGCATTTTAATTTTGGTTCAAACAACATTTTGATTTTTTTTTTTGGCCTAAAACACTTTGATTTTCACTTACTGGGTTTTGCCAGTGCCCCATAGAGAACACATTTGGGTCACATACAGGAAGCTGAAAGATCTAAAAGTCAAAACCCGGTACTACTAAATATTTTTGAAAGAAGCATTAAACCTGAGCTTCTGGGGCCAAAGAAACTTGTGAGAATAAGAGTAAGAGACACTCACAGGGAAGAAATTTTGAGTAACTGGCATGTTTTTTTTTAGGTATCACTTAGCCTAAAGGACACTGTCTGCAGAACCCAGGACCAAGTAAACCTAAAACAACTTCCAGAGCAGCAGGAACACAAAATCTCACACAAAGCTCTTTCTAGGCAAAAGAAAAAAATCACAAATAGACAATATTTACAGGAATGTTTCATTTTATCAGTATTATCCCACCTGTGTAAATGATAAATTAACCTGAATCTGAAGAATTTACCAATACAGTGTGAATCAGCATGGGAAAGTTATAAAGAAGGAAGTAGGTCCCCCTCTCTCGGCTCCCTTCAAAGAGAGATTCTGGTGGCACCATAAACTCAATAGACTAGAATCACACATATTGTGAAATAAGATTAGTGAAAGAGTGGAAAGCCTTCCATCCTAAATCCATGTCTATTTCAATGGAAGTTTCTGCACTTTTTTTTTTTCTTTCTGATCTAAAGGAATCCCTTCTGTATTGTTGAGGAAGGGCAGGCTTAACCCTGAGTCTGGTAATAAAATACGTATTACTATGTCTTAATGATCTAACAGAAGCCAGTCCTGGATCAGACCTGAAGGACCATCCAACTGAGCCCAGACCCCTTTGGCAAACCACAGAATTGGGAGATAAACAAATGGTTGTGTATCGATAGTCTGGTGGTGTTGGTTACATAGCAAAAGCTAAGTGATCTATAACACCTTTGTTGTTATGTCATCTTGTTTGACTTGCCAAGTTCCTCAAGTTTTTATAAAGCAGCAAATGATCAAAAATGACTAGATATTGCCTAAAAAGAACACATTGATTGGGGGAGGAAGGGCCAGAGATCAATGATTATTATAAAACAATAGTGAGTAAGAAGTTGCATACCGGTAGGAGAATATAAAAATTTATCCCGGGAACAGTATAGAGAGACCAGAAACTAATACATCGATTTAAGGAAACTTGATTTATTATGACCAAGGTGTTATTTTTCAGGGGGAAAACACAGAATTTCCAATAGAGGTGTCTGGGACAATTATTTATTCATATGGAAATAATGATACTCTGCCTCAACCTTTCACTATAAAAAAACACACACAAAAACCCACACAATTCCACATGCCTTAAATCTTGATATTTGAAAGACAAACTTTAAAATGTATAGTGGATATTATGGGAGGCCACCTATAATACCATGAGCAGGAAAGCTTGTCTTAGTAGCACCCAAATGCACATACAAAGCACAACCCATAAAGGAGAGAGTGGATAAATTCAGCTATTTTAAAATAACGATGATCTATCAAAAACATTAAAATAGAGTGAAAAGAATGGAACATATACTATTCTTAAAAGCTTTTTTCCAAAATACATAAAGAGCTCTACAACAGAATAGGAACCAAACCCCCCATAGAAAAATGGTAAAAGATTTAAATGGACTCTTCATGGGTAAGAAAAACAAATAGTCAATATGCTTAAAAAGTAGTGTTTGCTCATTAGTATTCAGGGGATTTCAATTCAGAACCTTAATTCAGTGCCATTTCTATACATCAGACTGGGAAATTATTTTTGAAAAAGCCAGATGAAACCAAACACTATGTAGGCAAGTACATAGGTGAAGCAGCAGCGAAAGTGCCTCAGAGGTTGGGAGTGGAAATTAGTAGCACTACTTTGGAAAGACATTATGTAGCAATATTGAATATGTACCTGTCACATGACTCAGCCATTGCCCTGCTGAGAATCTAGGAAACTCTTTTGCATGAGCACTAGATGTCACTGACAAGAATTTGTAGCAGCAAGAACTGGAAATGTTACAAAGCCATTAAGAATAGAAAGGAATAATATACAGCAGAGAAAATAAATGACCTGCAACAACATGCATGCATTTCAGGAACATTACTGTGAATTAAAAGAACAACCCTAGAAGAAATCACATAGTATGAGTCTATTTTTATGAAATGCAAAAACATGCAAAAAAATTCAAATGACATCCAAATATATGCAGTAACACCTTCAAACAAAAAGACAGAGTAATAAACACAAAATTTCGAACAGCAGCCATCTAAGTGTGGGGGGAGGGATATGTATGGGCCCCTGGGCAACACCCTTGGCAGACAGGGTGGCAGGACACATAAACTTTTGTAGCACCGTGAATCTTTATATTTCACACATGCTATAAATATTATTTTATACTTACTTGATGTTAAAAAATAAATATTACTTTAAAAAAGAAAACTTCAGGTCATCAGTTTGCTTATTGGAACCGATCATCAAGGAAGCAATTTTCCATGCCAGCAATTCTTACTGCAGGCCCTATAAAAGCGCTCTCATTCACATTTGGGCCTCTGGGCAGGGGGTCATAACAGATGTTTGCGATGAGCTGAAAGGAAGCTGGGTGGATGCCAACAACAGCGCTTGTGACATCGTTCCCACCCAGGCAGAGATATTAAAGTCAGCATCTCAGGAAAAGCGGTATTGTGCTAGATCCAATAGGTCACGGATTCCTGAGTCTCAACACCGCACTTCACAACTGCCTGAAAATGATACTGCAAAAGCAACCCTCCTCTGCCCACTTCTTCCTGAGAGTTTGCCAAACCCATTACCCTTTTTATTCTAAAGAGAACGAATCCCCTGTAGATCCAGAGAGCCAGGAAGGAGATTGTGACCGCTGCTCATAGAATCGTAGGGAGGGCCCTGAGAGCAAGGAGAGGGGACTCTGGTGCTTGGCTGTGCCGACTGACAGGCAAGCAGGGCCTCCATAGCAGCTCCAGCTTGAAGGTTGCTGTCAATCACACTGAGAAATGAGCCATTATCTTGCCCTTTTTCTGCAGGGCTGACCCTTTTAGCAGCTTTGTTCTGACCCTGGAAGATTCCAGCTCATTCACAGCCCCTATATTTTGATTAAAGGCATCCCCGGGCTCTCTGCAGTTCTCCATGGATTTGCAAGTTTATAAATTATTGGCGTTTGTAGGAATGCTATGCTCAGTGGGGACACATCCATCTGTTTATTTGTTTTTCTGAATTCCTTATCAATCATAAAAACAGAACCATGCATTTCCGCCATGCTTTCAAATTTATAAGTGTTTCCAAATTTATGTGTTTATCTTTTTCAAGAAAACTGTGGCTCAATTTTTTCTAGATACTATTTTTCATCTCACCCTTATTTCCATTTTGTTTAAGAGTTTGTGGAAAAATAGCTCAAGATCATTCCGTGGTTGTTCCTGAGCATGCAGTGGCCGGAGCAGCGGGGGCTGCAGACCCGTGCTCAGCAGAAAGCTGCTGAGCACACGCAGAGGGCGCCTGCAGGCGTCCAGACCAGCCTGCGGCCTCAGGTTGAGTAGCAGGGAACTTGGGGGCTTGAGCAGTGCATTTGCCCTGAAATTCCTCCACGGTTCACAATTTTCAAGACTGTTACACCAAATAAGAATCAGAGCTAGAAGTCATCTCGGGTCTTTTGAAGTCCCAGAGCTGCAAACCTTTTCCATGACATCCCCCAAACTCTTTAAATTATATGTTTGCTGAAGAGGTTTGAGGGTTGGAAAATTATTCCTTTTGGTACCGACGGACACTTCATGATTTACACAGTTGAAAGAAATGTTTTGTTTTGTTTTGTTTTAGGACAGATTAGGTGCCCGTCACTGTGCTGTATACTTTCACACATGGTTACCTATTTTGTTTTTTCAAGCATCTGGTTTTTGTGCAGGACAGCCCTCCGCAATAAAGAATTATCTATCCCAAATCGTCAACAGTGCTGAGGCTGAGGAACCCTGGGGCCCTGGGCACACAAAAGATAGAAGCAAAGTGACAGGATTTGACCATAAAGTAAAAATGTTGCAAACTTTAAACCACTGCTTACTGGTTGATTAGCTCTGACTGCAAAGGAACTTGCTACAGGTGAGGGTATAATCATTGTTGAAATCAGAGGACATTTAAGTCACTTGCCAACTATATCTAAGAGGTTATAGAGTCCAAGTAAACTACAAGTAAAATCGCACAAATAATATTACTGCACAAACTCAGTGTCAGTCGAGTGGGTGTCGCCTCCCCTTACTTTTCTCCGTTGGTCTGAGGATTGGGACACTGGTGGGCGCCCAGCCGGGGCCGGAGAGAGGAAGAAATGCTTGTTTCCTAGCCTCTCGTCTATTTTGTTTCCCTTGCTCCAAGCCTGGTACGAATAAAGTAGAGAAGGAAAGAAGGACCCGGGACTAAAGATACTTGAATGCATCCTGTTTCCCACCTAAAACCTGTCATCTTCTGACATTTGCAGAAATGCGTAGCTCCCGTTCCCTTTGGGCTCCCTGTGTGGAAACCGACAAAAGACCTGATGAAGCCTCGACATGAATCATTTATTTGGACAAAACGGGGAGGCTGTTTGAAAAAGGCCAGTGATTCCCCCTCGCTGTCAGGAGATAAAGGCCCCCAGTTCCCCGCTGGAATGTGCGCAGTCCCTTGTGGGTGGTGAACACAGGATCATCTTGGGAAAGGGGCGAGAGAAGCACCGACGGGCCCCGCTTTGCCACTGGAGTGAGCCTGTTCCTGAGAACCATAAATGTTATTAATTCCTGTCTTCCCAGGGCAGGCATAAAGGTTGATTGTTCAGTGCCAGACAACAGTTAAAGTCAACGTAAAATGTCATTAAAGTTAGGAAAGTTGCTGTAGTAAAACTAGACTTTTCTCAAGTCAAGTTGTGCTCCCTAAGGCCTGGGAGTGACAGCGAAGCACACGACTGTGAGGCCGGTGCTCTCCCAGCGACGCAGGCTCAGCGACCCCATTCCATCTGTCCTGAGTGTGTGGAGGAACCGATGCCCCTTTCCAATGGCGACTGTGCTCCCCCTGAGAGTGCACCAAGGCTGGCTGCAGTAATTAAAGTGAGCAAAATTATGTTTGTCTGTTTCAAACTGCCGTGTTTTTAGATTGCTCCCCATCGTCCCCCAGAGAAGTACAGGGGAACACTTGCAGTAAGGAATTACATTTGCACACGGTCATCTGGGAGCAATTATCACCCTTCAAACCACAGCTAGGGTGTCGGTGGTGGAGCTTTGTGGATGCTCCGTGGCCTTTGAAATCTTTCCCTGCAACAACGAAGACAGTCCTATTCCCGAGGGCAAGTGAGGTCAGATTTAGACTGCATTGGGAACAGAAACTTCTCTCTGAAACTATCCACACCTCCTTTCCTATGATCAAAAATAAATAAATAAATAAATAAATAAATAAATAAATAAATAAATAAATAAGCGATTTTAACCCCGATTAGTTTCTGAAATTCTGAAGCAATCCTGGGGAGCAGGTGGTTTGTCCTTAGACCCGCCTCCCCTTTCAGCTCTGTTCTTTCTCCTCTGTGTCCTGCTCATCCCTCTGCTCTGATGTTTAGGTTGGGACCCAGCCTCCCAAGGCTCCCATTTCTTCCCTCCCCCTCTGCCCTTTTCCTACTCTCATTAGCTGTAGAGCTACTATTGCCTGGTCTCATAAAAGATCACACACCAGAATGACAAAGTCTGGGCTATCTTCATTATGCTACGGTCTTAAAAAGGTCACCTCCATTGGATTCTTTCAAACACAGACCTGTTTCCTTTATTTCATTCTTAGGAAACCGGAAACCGAGTTCAAACAATCAGAAAGGGCGGTGGATCCCTAGGGCTGGCCAAGGCTATCAAGCAATCAAAGGCTATCAAGGAATCAAATGAAAACAGCTCTGGTTTGATTCCTAAACTGTAGCCACCATGATCTTAGGCAAAAAAATGTCTTAAAAATTAATACACTTGATTTTTGCCTTCAGATGGTTTAAGAGATATAAGTTCATTTAAAAAGATACTTAGCAGTATGAGAGGGTGTCTAAGGGGCCAAGGGAAACTTAGAGATTGTATAAACCAAGGGTTTCAGACAAGGAGGGGAGGGCATGGCTCTGGGAGGTCAAGGATCACTGGATCTTCATCTTCCAGGTGGCTAAAATTTGCTTATGGCCTTTGGGGCAAAGGAAGTGATAAGCTTATGTCATTTTATAGAGATCTCAGAACAGCACAGAATTACAATCTTCCCATTTTCCCCCAATGGTGCTATTCAGGAGCAAAGGAGTAGAATCATACATTCATGCGTGATGTCTCAAGGGGTGCAAGAGGAATTCATTTCAGTTTCAATTAAAATAATTTAAATCAGCAGCTCCTCTACTTGAAAGGGACCTTTAGCCAGAGGAGGTGAGACTATTAATTATAGCAAGAGAGGGAGCTGACCCTCTATGAGGGGAATTCATTTCTCCCTATAGTCACACTTAGTAGAGAAACCACTGGATTCTGCTTTCGACTGAGATCTTTAGGGTGTGACTGAGAAAGGTATAACAAAATCATTTACTTGGTAAGGGTCGCGAGAGCAGGTGCTACTTTCTGATCCTTGCCAGCCTATTCCAATAGCTTCACTGCTCTTTTCCTCCTTGGTGCCATTGTTACCACATGTTCTATGGTGGTAGAGAGAGTCCCTTGTGGTCACCAGCAAAACAGGTCCAGATAAGGTAGTCAGGAAGACAAACCCTAGGGACATTGTGACTCAAACTGAGTTCTTGGAAGACAATGGAGGAGGTGAGGATGCCCTGGTTAGCTTAGTGTGTGTTTCTGTGTATTTTTTTAGGACCACAGAATATTCACAGGCAGATATACTGAAACACTGCTGACAACAGCTATTTCTAGAGTATGTACATGCAAGTATGTGTGAGCAGGGAAGGGTTCTGAGTTAGAGGGTTTTATTACTTTTTAAAAGTTTGTGCCATTTGTAGTATTTGATAATCATGTACATACATTACTTCTAAAACAAAAATATAGTGTGAAAAGAAGGCTTTGTTGATTCTAAAATAATTATTCTTCATACATTTTAATTGAAGTTAATGCATTTTAATAAACACTAGCACTTGTTATAATATCTAATGTTGTATAAACATTTTAGAAATTCATTAGGCCAAAATAAAACTATAAAGACTACGTGAGATGCAAAAAAAGCTAACTAGTTGGCCTTCTGACATCACAGGACTAAGACATATGTAATGTATTTTTATTCCTTCCCAATTTACTGTAAAAAAAAAAACAAACAAAAAAAAACCTCAATTCAGACCATTTCTGATTCTTCTTCTGGCCTCATAATTATCACCTCTGCTTCAATTCTTGATGTGGCCCGGAATCCATGTTTTCTGTGCCTGGCCTTGGCCCACACAGCAGGATGCACCAGAGTGATCCCTCCACAAAGCCTGCGCTCAGAAGCCTGCATTTTACCCTCACTCACCACTTGCCTACCTCTGGTCAATGCCTAAGGCCAAGAGATTTTCTCTCCAACATGTCATAAAACTACGCTCTGCAAATCCACTGGTACCCCACGGTGGACTCTTCAAAACTGACTTCGTGTGGAGTTTATTCCTGCCCGTCATATGCCTCTGCAACTAGGTCTCCCCTTGTGATCCTTTCAGTAGTTAAGTCCATGTTCTCCACCATCTTATGATGAAACGGACACATTACAGAGGCAGACAGACATAGTTGAAAGGGCACTGGCTTCTGAGTCAAAGCAAACCGGTTACTGTCTTCGCTCCCCCACTTTCTGATTGTGGGAACTTTGAACTGACTAGTTAACTTTCTTAAACTCTAGTTTTCTTGCCAGTGAAATGGACAACACTATATAGCAAATTGGAAAAATGATCCAAATACCACAATCCAGACTTGCTTTTGCTGTCTTCCAAAGGGTGATAAATTATTTCCCTACATATTATACTTCAACAGCTTCACACTGCACTTTGAATAAAATAATGGAAACTGTGCAGTCTCCAAGGCCCTCCCACTGTCCCCTCACTGCTTGTCCAGCCTCCTCTTAGATGATCCTCCAGTTAGACCACATGCTCCATTATACCTCCGTGGGTTCCGCTCTTTCCCTTTGCCCTTCCCATGGCTGATTCCATGTCACCCTTCAAACCAGTTTTACTACCTCCAGCCTGATGCTTCCATCTAAACAGTTCACTCCTGTCATTTGTATAATTCTACCACTTTGTTTACATCGATGAAATCTAAATTTGTGATTATGACCTAATTTTTGGTTTTCCTGATAACTTCTACCTTCTCAACCACACTGTGATCAACTACGTTGTTGTTATTTCTAGCAACAGAAACTCAGCATCTAGCACAATGTTTATTTTATGGTAACTGTTCATTGAAGACTCAGTGAGTGAATCAGTGGATAATAGGAATACTTTAAAAGTGGATTATGGTGCCCAATTTAAGCAATGTGTGAATTAGGCAACAAGATGAGATGTTACGTGAGGACCAACCTATGGGCTTAATATTAATCTTCAGTTACCTATGAGCTTGGCTGTGAAATAGAGAAAAAGAGAAATGTCACCTATAGAGAGATGCTGAACATGACTTTAGTCTTAGGGAATTATGCCAACTGTAGGTCTTAAATTTCCCCCAAATAAAAAGTGTCTCTTTCCACCACTTTTACCATTTGTTACTTACACTGTAGAACCCCAGGTACTATGCATAAAATGATATAGCAATATATTCTTGAAGACGAAATAAATGATAAATTTATTTCCATAAATATAGGCTTATATAAATTTTGAGGTAGAAGAGACTGTGGAAGACATACATACCGCTTCTGATAATTTATTAGATAAATAAACCAAGAGAAAACACATGACTTGAATAAATTCACCCAGAAAGTTAATCTAAAAAATAGTACAAGGATCCAGATACCTTAACATTGAGTCTATTTGTTTGTTTGTATGCATCAGAGCAGACTTATGCAGATTTTGTGGTTTGACTTTAGACTTTGTTATAATATTTGGAAAATGAAATTAATCTGCCTTATGCTATGAATTATCATAGCATTGTAATTCCTGTGGACAATTGAGTATTGGCTTCACTCTAAGTGTCTTCAATCAGATTTATCACAATCTCTACTTAAAATGAATTCAATAATTTTCTGCTTAATATTATGTTTATTTGTCACTCCCCTTATCACATTAGTCTTTCTTTATTTCTTTGCCTTCTATGCATTTCTCTTTCATCTACTTTACATGTGGAAAATATATTGCTCACAATTAGAAACAAAGGACAGAATCTCTTCCACTATAATGTGTTAGAAACTGAAGAGCCTAGGAAGCTAAAAAACAAAAGTGTGCTATGTGGAACCGCAGGGCTATGGAAAAAAATGATGTCCTATTAATGGGTCATAGTTAACCAAAGTAAACAGCCTTTTTGTTTTTTAATTGAATTTAATTGAATGAAAGGAGCGTCATTACTCCCTGAATAGATCTTTTCTTCTGACACTATAATTCAACACCAAGTATTGTTGGTTGCTTGTGTTGACTTTTTGTAAAGAAATTCCCCAGATCAAGCAATCCATCTTCTACCCCAGGAACACCTCCTTTCTATATAAAGCAGTCATACCACACAATAAGAAACACTAATGCTTACTTTTAATAGAAGTTCCTATAATTGGGTTTCTTCTGTTAATTAAAAAAATATATATTCTTACAGTTAAAGCCTGGGTAAAGGTCACCTAAGGTAAAAAATACTGAAACCGTTTACACAACCATTTTCAAAGATAGATGGTGTTCGTACTTTACTGGCAGAAAACAAATAAATGCTCCTTCAGTTAACTCAAATTGTAGAGTACTCAAGGAGGTAAGATAATGGGATGGAAATCCTCCAGAAGAGTAAATACTTGCTTCTCAAAGGCAAGCCTCTGCCAAAAATCTCAGTGGCTTAAGTCCTGGTTCTCTTTTTGAATGATAGTCTCTCTAGTTCATTCTCTGCTATTGACTTTTCTGATTCAGTTTCAGTCTCCCTAAAACCACACCAACTGCCAGCTCAACCAGCCACGGTGGCGTTTGCCCCTTCTATGTGCTGAGATAGGACCTGCGGGAGATCACACATCCACAGAAAGCATGCCAGGGGGAAGAGATCACACATAATGAAAGATCTGTCTGATGTTCCCCTTGTCCATAGACTGAGTCCACGCCATCTGCTTTACCGTCACCTTCACTTTCATTCACCATGATGACTTTGGGGGCCCAAACACCAACAGGTTGCTTAATCTTTTTGAAGTTAACAATGTCACAATTAAAACTGGGCATGTAAGACATCTAACATCCAGGCTTGTTTTAAATATTAAATGAGTTATGCAAAATTCCTACCACTTTGTCTAGGTCTGCTACCACTGTTTTGGGGTTGCTTTAACCATTTGTTGAGCATTTGTTAGGTTAAGGTATTCTTACTCCATTTAATTCTCTCATCAGCCATTATGGGCCAAATAAATACTTTGGTTTCCATTTTAAAGGTGAGGACTCTGAAAGGAACATCAACCTTGCCAAGGCTCCATAGCCAGTAACTGCTGACAAAAATATATGTACCTAGGTCTGTATGGCTCTGAAAAGAGTTATGAATACAGGTTATGTTTTTATGAAGTGTCCATCACATAAGCTTACACCATTCTCAGAATTATAAAAGAACATACTTTTTCTAACAATTTCTCTCTTAAAGTTGATTTTGAATCCAGAGGTTAGAACTGATGAAACCACGTAACCTGCATCTCTGTCCAAAGGGATATCTGGGCTTATTGATTATGAATTTCCTAAACCATACACTATGTCTTCTCAATTATGAGGCAAATAAAGATAAGACTCCTACATCTGAGACAAGGATCTAAAGCTCAAATTCTTTATTCCAGACTTAATAAACCTCAGTTCTAATAATGGGACTTGGCCTGGCCCACTAACCCACTGGTAGAAATAATTAAAATAAATCTGATCATGTAAGTACTTAGCCATTGAGAAGTTAAGATCTACCCTTCAAATGCCCATTCCCCATTCACATTGTGAACCCAAGACCCTCAAATATATCCAAATTCATTCAGCAAGTAGTAAAACCCAATTTACTTGGGCTTTACTAGACAATGGAATTAAGAATTACATTAGGGTCTGGAATCCTTAACACATTTTGAGGGAAATAAATCAGCATAGGTGGTGGTGGAGGAAAACTGTCACATGAGAACAGGAACTATTATCACCTTAAGTCGTAAGAAGAGGCCTATAAATTCCACACCATGGTACTCCTGAAATGTTATTAGAACTGATTTACTGCAATTGTAGGGAAATTCATCCTTTATAAGAATAAACTACCAAAGGAAAGGAAATCAGAGAATTAGTTATAGCATCCATCAAAAATAATAATTTAAAAAAATGTAGTGAGCTGTGCAAAATCAAAGAAATGCCTGATTCCATTTTAGAGGCTAAAGGACTTGGAAGTCTATCACTCCTAAACCCCTGTGAGAAAAAAAGAAAAAAGAAAATCTATGGCACTGGGCAATGACAATATACTCTGACTAAAAGCACATCGCACTAATGTCATTCTTAGAATATGTTTCTCAGATAGTCTTCAAGTTGTTTGCAGATATTAAGAGGCCAAGCTTTTTCTTTTCTTCTTTCTTTCCTCCCCTCCCAATCTCGATCCCCAGGAGAATCAACAGTAATACTCATCCACTCCCAAGGAAGAAATATACTTTACCATCATCTACAGGAGTGGGTAAATTCATCTGCAGAAGAGATTTAACAGAACCTAACAGTTCAACACTGGCCCCTGCACTAATGCCACTTAAATTAAAGAAATGAAACACTCACTGCTTTACTTAATGTCATTCATTACATGAAAGAATTACATTACATGACTAAATGTTGCTAACAATTAGGGAGAGAAACTATTCTTGGAATTGGAAAAAGAAAAAAAGAAAAACGCACCTTTCTTCAGTAATTTACAAAATATCTCAAAGTCCATTGGATCATCCCTAAGGACAGCCCTGTACAGAGTCTAGATCAGTCACCAGCCTAGCTTGGAAAGATAATTGGAAAAGCTTCAGGAAACACTGATAGTCTATCATGGAGTCAAGGAATATGTAACTTGAAGACACAGAATCCTGGAAAATTATAAGACCATTAATAAGTGCTCTCTCTCAAAAGTCTTTTAAAATTAAGGTCCGTTTGTCTTCCTAGGTGAAGAATGGAATGCCTCCTAAAGTGGTAAGTGAATAGCAGGTGGCATTTTTCTCAAGGCCGTAGCCATCAGCTCTCTATCACCAATCTTTTGACTCTTACTTAACAACCATGTAAATGGATTGTGCTGATGACCTTTCTAGCTGATAAAATAAAGTCAGAGCCAAAAGCTCTGATAGGTTGTCCATACAATCTTAGAGGTAGTAAAACAACCCAACACATTGAATCCTAAGCAATTAAGGGAAGAAAAAAGAGCCAAGATTGCATATTAACACATCTGTGTCCAATCAATATCCTTAATTCTTTGGTCATCCCAATTGAATGACTATGCAGAGGATATATGTGCATCCACCCCAACATACATACACACACACAAATCCAGTTATGTGTTTTGTGTGTGTTTTTTTAAACACACCAAGACTTGAGCCTTCTAGATTCCACATTACCCTAGAAATCCAATGGATACCTGAATAGCAGCATATTACATGGGTCAACCCCATTGTAATACAAAACCCTAGCATACATCCAAACTGGATGAAAGTCCCAACTTTAAATGCTCTTTGTGTACAGCCCATTTAGGATGGTTGAGTAGACACATCCCTCCCTAACTTTCTGTTTATGCAAAACTAGAAGGCACCCTGTTATAAGGCTGCTCATTAATCCATGGTTTTCTATTTGGCACAGAGCACATATAGGGGCCAGGAAAAGTACATTTACAGTTGTGAGTATGGGAAATAGCTTTTTTCTTGTATTATTATGTTAATTTATTGTATTATAGTATATTAACTGTAAACCTACTTCTGCCCATCTTTATATTGTCTTATAAACTTTGCACTATATTAAGATATGCACCAAAAACACAACATTTTTGGTTTGTCCTCTAACAAAGATTTTTTAAAGAAATTTTGTTAATAAAATACATTGTTTATAATTGTTTTGAATCTAATCACAGTTTATAATGATGTGATTATACCCCTCTTAACAACTCCATTGATTTCCAAATGAAATAAGAATTTTGCTCTTCATTGCAAACTGTTATCAGGTTTCATGATAGACTTTCAAAGACAGAATTCCAATGGGAATATAGAAGGCTTGTCTCACACAAGAATAAGGAATCTGTGTAGCTCAGAACTCCATCTGCCCTTGTTACTCAGAGCTGGAATCCCATATTTTATTCCTGACAATACATTTTGGTAAAGCAGAAAAAGACTAAAGTCATAAAGGGGCATTATCACTTCACAAGGAAGAGATAAGCAGCAGGAACAGATGAAATTCAAATAAACCAAGATCCTGTTTCCATGATAATGTCTCTCTCTAGCTCTGAAATTGCATCAGAATAGCTACTATATGGAGTGGTTTTCAAAGGCATCTTTGAGGCATGATTGAGCCTTTTTAAACAGAAAGCATCTAGTCGAGTCAGGCTCCTGAGAAAGGAGGCTCTTGCAGCTGAGAACGGGCTGCTTCTTGTCATTTCCAGAGGGGTAAAAACACAAGTAGAAAGCCTTGGAATTCTTTTTCCTTCTAACTCATTACAGGGTTTGAATTAAGGCTTGGTTTCCTAAGTAATTAAGGCAGGCTCCTTTGTCAAAAGCTACCCATGTCTCTTCATCCTGTAACGTTTTACACTAGGATCTGTTAAACAATGATTAGAGATGCAACCTAGTGTCATCAAAAAGAAACAATAGCAAGTGGACGGCATATCCTAATAGACTGGGCAGCTCAAGGGCTCCAGAGAAACGAAGGAAGCTATCATTTGCCATCACGTGCGCCTAATTATTTTTACAGCTGATGGTTATAATCCTTGGGGTAAAGAGAAAGTTCATTTGCTTATCTATTAATTCAGTATCTTAATGTTCTGGTACTTGGGAATCTGTTATTTTCTGTTCCACTCTGTGACAGTTGTCTGTCCATGGACTAGTGGTATATTGTTATACATTTGAGTGAACACCATTTGGTTTTAATTTGGGTCTCTTTTCGTAAGGGGGTCATATAAAAGCCATCATCAGAATGAATTTTTTACAATGTCTGAGTACAGAGTAGCCTGTTCTCTCCCTTAGAGCCTCCTGCATGTCAGCAGCAGAGCCCAATGGTGCAAATATTATAGCAACCTCAGGAAGGAGGAGTGCAAAGTGGCTTTTAAACATTTTATGTGCTGCGCTGCTTATCTGAATCTACAACTTGTGAAAGGCAGAAAGGGTCAAGGTCTCAAAGGTCAATTTAGGTCCATTCTTTGATAAGAACTTACAAAGATTAAAATAATGTTTAATTACAGTTTTCAGTATAGGAAAAGCTACATTAGGGACAGCTGCTTGGATATAACACACATGTATTTTGCAGTGATGTAAACAAGCTTAAAAATGATGTCAACAACAAAAATAACAACAGAAGTTTACATTTAATGGATGTTTGTTATGACCAGGCATTTTACTTAGTGCTTTATGTATATAATCATATAATTCTTAAGAGAATTACTCTTTGTATTAGTGCTGTGTTGCTCTTGTAACAATTTATTATGAGCTATTGGCTTAAAAAAATAGTCATTCATTATCTTACAGGTTTTGAGGTCAGAGGTCCAAAATGGATCTCATTGGGCAAAAATCAAGGTGCTGGCAGAGCTGCCTTGTTTTTGGAAGGGTCTAGGGGAGAATCCACTTCCTTGCCTATTTCAGCTTCTGGAGGCCATGAGCATTCGTTGGCTTGTGGCCTCCCTCCATGAGGCCTGATATATTACAGGTTCTGGGGATTAAGACCTGGGCATTTTAGAGGGTCATTATCCTGCCTACCACACCCTTCAACCTCAGTAAAAGTGAGATTTTTCACATAAAAAATCTGATCACATCTTTGCCTGTCACCATCCCTTTCCCCTTTCAAACCTTTTAAGGCTCCTTGCTACTGGTGTGAAAACAAAATCCCCTGGCATGACCTTGAAGGCCCAGCAGGGTCTAGCTCCTCCTCTCATTTTTTTTTCCTTAGAGTCCCCTCCACTCACTCTGGGGCAGCCACACTAGCCTTGCTCTGAGCTTGTGACCTAACATACACACTTCTGTCTTGGTATCTGCTGTCTGCTCTGCAATGCTCCTCCTACACAATTTTGCATAATTAGCTTCTATTTAGTTGTCTGCCTCTGCCAAGCATCCCTTCCTCGGGAAGCCTGCACCAACTCCAAATTTCCCTACTGTTAATTAATTATCTATTTATTTATATACATATAGTTCTTCAGTGCTCACTCTGTGCCCAGCACTTCTCTCAGTGTAGGAGATGGCCGGGGACACAGCGACAAAGCTCTGGCTTCCACGAAGCTTATGTTCTGATAATAGAAGACAAATGAGACATCATAAACATTCAATGTCAGGTGGACTAAGTGCTGTGGAGGGAAATGAAGCAGGGTAAGAGGTGAGATAAATGAGTCTGGGGCTACTTTTAGACACGGAGGTGAGGAAAGGATTCTGAAATACGTGACATTTGAAGAGAGATGGGAATGAAAGTAGGACGTTGACTCTTGGGGATTTTTTGAGGGAAGAACATTCCACACAGAGGTGACAGTGAGTGTGAAGACCCAGAGAGAGTGCCCTGGGTGCCCTGGCAGCAGGACTCCTCATTGTAACTGTAGGGGTGTTAACTTTACTCATTAGTGTTATCCTCTGAACAATCTCTATCTCCTCAACTGAAACTCCATCAGAAAAGTTATTCTTTCTGTTTTTACTTCCCGTAGTATCCATACTGTTGGTCACATTGTTAGCTCTCATTAGCGTTTATTGGATGAACAAATAAACAACTCTATGACCTAAGTGACATCCCAATTCCAATATATTTATGAGGAAACTGACAATTGTACTTACTGACTCCCCAAGGTCATATAACTAATCGGTGGCAAAGTCATGTCCTAAATCCAAGACTATTGGACACCACGGGCTATGTCGTTAACCACTCTGCTCTATTGTCTACTCATTTTCCTGGCCATGTTTAACATTAACTTTCTCTCTTAAAGAGGGAGATGACTTAAATATCTAGACACAGTGATTACCAATTACAGTGCTCTCTTACATACACAGGCACAGTTGCTCAGAGCCCCAGTCTGCTCATAACCACCTCCAACTTTATTTTAACAAGTAAGGCCTTGCATAAGATGATAAACATGAAAACAATATGAGTATGGTGAAATATTTCTGTAGCCAGCACTGCTTTGCACATGGAGCAAATAGGGGAAAAACTACTCAGCCGTTTATGGTCCTGATAAAAGTTTAATGGCATTACCCAGAAAGCGTTACAGTGTTCATAGGTTCATATGGCCGGTGATTCATTTTCTGCTCATTGCCCCATCAGGAAATAGCTCGTCCCTCTAAAAGGGATACGCTATCTTTTATTTCCATAGCGTGGGGGGAGGGGCAACGAAATAGGGGAAGATCTCTGCCCATAATGGAGGCTGAGTGGTTTTCAGAGCAGAGAGGTGAGAAACAGGGAGAGAAATTCAAAGGATATTTTGGAAGGCAAATGCATATAGTGTGTGGGTACACTATGCATACTATGACTAACTTTGATAGATGTTGTGACTTAGAGTGAACCTTAAAAAAAATTGAATACAGTTTTAAACATATTAATAAGGGCTATGATTCAAACAAGGACTGAATTAGCAAGAAACAACTTCCAGTTGGAAGAGACAACAAATGGTGATTTGGAGACGATAGGCTGAAATAACCTACCCTAGAAGATTTCTGGATATATTTTTACTAAGAGTTTGTGTGTTGTTTTTACATTTCTGTACCAGGGAGGAAATTTGTGTTTACGTAAGAGGCATGATAAATAGTATTTATCGCTCACTGTATATAATTTTGCTCACATTAACCCCATTTAAATTACATACGGTTCTAATTCCACTGTGTGGTTTCAGTTATTCTTAATTAAACTGGTTGCTGTTCCTGCAGGAAAGTTTAATTCAGGATATTGTGGACACTGGTATTATTAATCAACATAAATAATTATTTTGAAAGATATTTTAGGTGTGCAATTTAAAAAGGCAATTTATCTGCATGGTAGCATGGTAGAAAACTCAGTTGTAGAGTGGTGTGAAATGAAAAGTTAAGTTCCCTTCTGATACCCCGAGCTACTCGGTTCACACTCCAGAGGCAGGGTTGTTTTTTCTTAAATATTACTTTATATATATTTATTAAACATATATGTCCATATATATATACACACACACATACATATATATATTCCTAACATTTACTTTAATTTAAAAGTGTGTTTCCCTTTGCTATTATAAAATGAACCATGGCCATCATACTTTGTGACTATTTTGAGTACATATGTAAATATGTATAATGCTGAATATTAAGTTTAAATAATTACTGATTTATCATTTTCAAGAGTTTTCCACAAGTTTAATTTCTTGGGGTTTCCACATAAACAATCTAATTATTTGCAGAAAGTGATCATTTACATTGTCTTTCACAATTTTCATAATCCATATACTTTTATCTAATTGTGTGGGCTAATATTCCAAGACTAGGCTAAACACTACTGATGATAAAGGGCCTACTGGCTTAATGCTGACTCTAATACGTTAATGGGGATATTTCTAATGAGCTCTACTAGTCATGGTGTCGTTCTTAATTGAAATAGGAGCACTGTTTGTATCTAAGAAGGAACAAAGAAATCACCTTCTTTTAAACACACAGTCTTAATAGATACATGATAGAAAGATAGACAGACAGACAATCATATGCTGTATATAAACTACAGAATACCATGGTCCAGACAGGTTGATCTCAAGGAATTTTAGGCTATTGGGGCCCTTGTCCTGGGATGGGGAGACGTCTCCAGCCAGGGACCTGTTAAGGGATGGAGGCTAATAGCCCCAGGTCAGGAGACCATCTCTCTGGCTTTCCTAAGGCCACACACTGCCACAGAATGAGAACAGAAAGAGGCCAGGATCAGGACCAAAGTATCATATGCCTTATGATTAGCAATATCATCTAAGTATATCATGAATATGTATTTATTAGCATGGAGATGAACGAAGCAGTCTCTTAGAAGTTGTCCTATAATTTCCTGTTTTGATGGTAATTTCTCTGCTTTTACTATTTTGTGTATTTGTATTTCATATCCACTTTCCATGACTAGGTTAGCTAGTGATTTATCATGCTCACAATTTTTCCCAAGAAGACCAGCTTTTGAATTTAATATTTTGATTCATTAATATCTGTGAAGCAGCAATTCTTTACATCCGTGTGGTATATGGGACTCTTGGTGACCATGATTAAAATGTATGGTCCTTTCTTCAAAAAAATGCACACGCTCACACATTCCTTAAAAATTGCATGCAGATTTTCAGGAGTTTGTTTACCAGGCTGACATTTATTCATGAATCTTCAAATGGAAGCCAGATTCTCAAGTATCATCAAATAGCGTGTCTGTCGAGTTTGCAAGGTAAAGTTCAGCCCAGTCCTGGGTCATCGCACATTTCAGAGCGGGGGCCACTCTATTCACAGTTGAGGATTTGACTACTGCTCCTGCTACAGCAAAAGACTCCCATGATCATCGTGTGCCAGGCACTGTGCGAGTTCTTTATTTGTTATCATGAAAATGTATATGATCAACATCACCATTTTTCAAAAAAATACAACTAGGACACAGAGAGATCTCCGTGGCCCTGTTCCCAAGCCATTTGGATGCCAATAAAAGGCTGGAGAAATAAAGTTCCTGGTTTAGGGATGTAATGAATTTAAATACCCTCCTTAACTGGAGAAAGGGATTATATGATTTGAGATATAGGCAATTGCAGGCCACTTGGGTATATGCTTATGATCATGTTTAGTTGTAGTTCTGGCTCTGCCACTAATTACCATGAGCTACAGCAGAGAACATGGTATAGCACTGCCAGCACATTGTCTGGATTCAGCTAAAACTCACATCGAACTTGCACCTTGCCTTTTCCTAGCTCCATGTCCTTGGGTGGTTTATGCCACAATGTGGAGCCTGTGTCTTCATCTTTAAAATTGCAGAGTTACCTGTAACAGCATCATGCTTCTACGGATTAATGAGAAAATGAATGGGAACCATTTTGCATACTACCTAAAGTGTGGCAAAAGCTGTCATTAGCCGCTTGGCCTTGAGAAAACTGCCTCATCAGTTTCCTCATCTGATGGCCCTGGGGAAGGCTGGGGGAGGCTGAGCAGAATGACGCCTGATACACAGGCAGGACCCGCTTTCCTGCTCGTGAAGCTGGTGTTGAAACTGATGCCGAAACTGGTTACACATGGATTTCTCAAGTGATAGTGTGGGACCTAGATCTCATTATGAAGATAACCGACCCGTTTCCACAGACTCTGCTGAAGACACATCACACTGTACCAGAGACTCAGCAAAACACGCTTTTGTATTTCCTGTTGTGCAATGTCTATAAACAGTTGTCTTATAATTTTTGTCCCATTCTCTAGTTGTTTATGGTAGGGAGGTAAGTCCATTCCAATTATTTCATTAGGGCCAGAGCAGAAATTTCCATATTCTTCTTAAAGTCAGCTTAGCAACAGAGATGGAATGGAGGACATGTGCATCCAATTACAGATTTCACTTGGAAATGTAAAGTTATTTCACTTTAGGGTAATGTGGTTAAGGAAAAGAAGAGATAAATGTGGAGGGAATCTGTGTGTGTATAGATATATTCTGCTCCTTGATCTGGGGCTAACAAAAATTAAAACATGGAAAATATAAGAAATTTAAACATGTTTGTTGAGCAAGCAAAGGTTTGATCCTGTTGTTTCCTATAATAAGAAAAAAAAGTCACTATATTGTAAATTTTCCCCTCCCTCAAATGTGGCTCATGAGACTATTTTTTGCCAGTTTGGGGAATCCAGATTTCACACTCCTCTCTCTGGTCTGCTCTCTGCTATAGTGTATTACGAACATGGCTAAAAACAAGTCTAATGTATTTTGAAGAAAATAAGATATTTGTTTGAATTAGATATATAATTTAGGACTCATCAGCCTTTGCCAAAGAGGGGAATATGAGAAGCAGCTTTGCTAGGATAGCCTGGCTACTTGTGGCATGCCTGTAGCCTGAAATACAGATATTTGGAGACTGCTTTAGCCTCTGTTTCATTTTGTTGTTATTTTTCCCCCTTATTTCCTTTCACTGTTGGATCTTTACACTAACCTTTTAAGGCTCACTCCTGATCCCCTACTCCACCTTGCATTTTTGAGATGAGATGAGAAGCTTATTTCCATGAAGACTTAAGTGTAAGGTAAGCATTTTTTAATCTGTAAATCTTTGCATATTAACAGGGCAGAAAAACAAGGAAAGGCAGTCATAAAAGGTCAGCCATTTGAAAAACTCTTTCTCTAAATATACAGTTATTCATGTACTATTATTTAATAATTATTGCATTATTTTTCATAGGGACCACTATAAACCTACTTTTTCCCACCCCTATCTATGTATATTATTAATAATGTGTATATGTGCATATTATGTGTACTTAGGTGCTGACATGTGTTAGGTTCCTTCAAAGTGCCTCTACAAGGGGAGGGAGCTAGCAAATGCTTCTTGTATTTAAATCCATTCCTTCTGCTCTGATCCTAGAATGAGTTGCATCAACCATGGTACATAAAAAGCTAAACTAGCAAAATGTCTGTGAACTGTACAAGAATAACCATTTTGGGAAATAGCAATGAAAGAAAAAAGCCTAACTGAAAATATCCAAAACAAAATTGTACCTCATAAGTAATACATATAAAAATAAATGTACAAAATCTAAGAAAAAAATTTATAAAACCTTTAAAGAACATGAGAGATGCCAATAAAACAATTTATAGGAAACATTATTATTACTACTTTACTCGGGGTCTCAGGAATTTAATAAAAACAGAACAATTTCTTAGCTTGATAAAATGGTTCTCTTATTATGTAAATTAATTAATTGAAAAACAAAGGAAAAGTTAATATGAAACCTGTCATTATATTTCCTCAACTTTCACTCTGATCACCCAGTCTTCAGCATATTTTCAAGTTCACAATGTTTCAAAGGTCTATTTTAAAATACAAGAGAGTTCAAAGATTTCCCAATTATCTTGGTTACATTAAAACAAAATTCACGGAGAGAATTATGATGAAGATTTCTGAATCTAGAAACAGGACGTTTCCCTAGTATGAAGTAAAGCGCAAAGCACTGAAACCCTTCCTAGTGAAGGGAAGCATGCAGGCTTCTGGCCGAGTTAGCCTCGCTGTAGGAACGGCATGGACATTTGCATGGAGACAGTGAGAAAGGTGTGGGGGTGATGAAAGTGCTACATTGTGGCCTGGCTAACTGGGATGGCCATTGGTTGAAATGAATGGTGAATCCTGGGAAATATTCTACGTGAATCATTATTTTCAACTGAAAGTAAATTTGCGGTTGCTTAATATGTGCAATGCTGCATGAAGCTTGTATTAAGAGAAGTCAAAGGGAGATGCTGTGGTGCAGCAGAAGACCCAGGCAGGGAGGAGAGGTGCGCTAGACATCTCACAGCTATTTACTGACATTGTTAAGCTTAGTAAGTTACTAATATGTCTCAAAGCTTGTTTATTCTTCTCAAAAGAATCAATGTGTTTGAATGATTTTCCTACCTCTTTAGGTTACAGTGAAAATCAAATAAGATCATAGAAAGGCTGTATAAATTGAAAGTCTTATTATGATCACCACCCTATCACTAAATTATTTCTAAAGCTGCAAGCTCCTGAGAATAAAGACTCCCAAAGTTTATGACCGACCCAGAGGTGTCAATCTAATGTAATGCTGTGATCAAATGGAGGGTGTCCATCCGAAAAGAGCCACGGCAATAAAGTGGTCAGCTTACAGTTAGAACGCAGATATTATGCTTTCTTTCCACCGCCTACTCCCACCTGCCACCTTAGAGATAGAGTGGTGTTAGTTGCTTATGCAACACTTGATTGAGAAAAGCAATCCATTTAAAAGTATAAGTGGTTATCCCAGCCTGTCATGGCGATGCCATGGGCACCAAGAGAATACAATGGAAACAGTAGAGGCCTAATAGCCATTCCAACTTTGATCCTTATTAGCAGAGTGGCTCTGTGTCTGCACCTTCAGAATAAGCCTTAGATGGGATCCCTTCCTTAGGTGCAGTTCCAGTTCTAATATGCTGACTCTAAGAAAATTCAAAAGTTACACATCCATCAAATAAAAGGTACCTTGAGTATTCTTTGGCAAGAGACGTGGTATTTACTTACATAAAAATGATTTCCTTCCTCTCGGAAACTCCTAATATAACATACCATTTTATTATTTTCCTGGAAAAGTCAATGCTTCGAATGTGTTTATGTCACCAAAGACTTCTTTGTGGACTCCCATACAGAGGAATGAAAAGAAAATTCGGAAAAGCTCAGTGGTGAATGAACGCCCTTGTTTTACAAGACACATTCCATCACTCTCATCTAATTTCTAAGATGACAAAGCGTTTCAATTCCATAGAAAAGATCTCGAGGAGGGTAAGAGATGTGACCACTATAAAGTAATTTCCTAACAGGAGAGTTTTCGAGAACAAAGGGTATTTAATATGAAAAGGAGAAGGTACCAAGGAAGGTAATTCAACCACATTAATGATAAGTGGCAGACAGAGGTTCTCTTTTTTGATGGACCTATTTTAAATATATTAAATAGATAAAAATGTCATCACCAAAGCCCTGTTCCTAAACACCATGGTAACAAATGGCATTTAGAGACTGTTCTTTGAAATGGACCCTCCTCTCGAGTTCTTACAATGTGTAGTAGAGTAAAAGAGCACTCCGTACAATCAGAGCTAGCAAATTGAAAGCTGATTAGAGGCTTTCTTTTTTGTAATATAACGAAGGCTAATGAATATGTAGATTACTGGTTAAATTTTATGGAGGTGGGAGAGGTCTAGAGAGTGGAAAGGGCCTGAAGAAGACCAAAAAGGAGACAGTGAAAGTTGCATAGAGACTGGAAATGAAAACCGTAACTATATGAAGTACAAAATATATAGAAAAATAACATCAACCAATTGTCAATTGACCATCGATTGTTCGCTAGAGAACAGCCCACGAAAGCATGACATTCTGTATTCTCTAATTCAGTTTTGAGCTGGGTGCTTGGCCTTTGTCAGAAGATTGTGGACATGCCACCTTGAGTATAAGAATGCCTTTCAGACTAGACATAGTGTTCCCTACACCCAGGAACACCAACGATAACTACTAAGATATTCAGCATAAGAAAATACATTTAAATATTGTGGTCTTAAGCTACTTCCTGCCAATATCCTTAATTCATTATGTCCTTATGTGCTTCAATTCTAATCTATTGGACCCTAATCGTAAAAACATGAAAACCTTGTCTTGAGAAACTGGCTCTCCTTATGCCAGAAGAGCTACAGCCTTTAACTCACACCGAAATGCAGCTACATGCAGAGTCAACAAAGCCCAGGCTTAGTAAAATAGAGATTGTTTTAGTCGGGAAAGGAAAATGGCAGGCTCCCTGTGTGTAATTAACTAAGCCATCACTCAGGGTTTACCATGGATACAGAAACGCCATTTACAATTTGGAACAAAAGACCCATTAGCTTTCTCCCCCCTTTATTGCATTATTGATTTACAATCCTTTACTTTCATTTATTCCAGCCCAAAGCCTGCCTGCCTAACCATTTTTTCTTTTTTTATTTAAAGTGGGTATTGCTGATTTTGCTTCCAAATAACAGCCTCCCAAACCTCTTATTTCACTGTCAGCTTCTCAATTTGTTTCATTAATAACAACTTTCATTTTCCTTAATTATGTTTTTGGCATATTTACTTGCAGACACCTTTTAGCACACCGCTCTAATATTCTGTCAAGTCCCCCGCTTCAGGATGGAGTCACTGGTGGCAATCACTCCCACCTCCTGGCGCAGCTTTGACCACGTGTCACCACAGTTCCGACTTCTGCCGCAAGCCCTGTCCTGGCTGCTCTCACTTTCAGAAAGATGAGCAGGACATGACCTCCACTCTTCCCGGCCCACGCCTGGAGGTCGGCACAGGGGTGGGGAGGGGTGGAGGACAACTGTCAGTGTTAACAATAAAAATAATTACAGCACCTTTATTAGCAATGGCAAAATGACTTGAGTAAAACTAGAATACTCAGCTGAATCTAAATTTACCAAGTCCGAGCTCATATTGTCTGTCTTCCACTAGCAACTGGCACAAGAATCAGTTCAAGAAGTTTGGGGCAAACCACAGAATTGGGAATGCCAGTTTATTTAGCCTTTACTCATTGTGTTCCCGATAACAAGGTCTATTAATAGAATTTGTGCATCTTTTATAAACCCGGGGAATATTATTTTATTCATTGGACATGATTCAAAATAATAGATAGGGTTTTAGTGTTGTCAATTACAGTAAATACTTTATACAATTTCACACACACACACACACACACACTCACACTCACACATATATTTATCTATTTAGTTGGATTTGACTACTGGTTTGCTTTTGCCAGGAATTATTTTTAGACATTAACAAAGCAATTTTGTTACAATGAAGGCAATGTTCCTCAAACTACCTTTGATTGTTCCAAAATCATAAACAGGAGTGCTGATTAATCACAACCCTTAAAACTTTTGCTATCATAATAATGATTTTTGCTTAAATGGTACAAAATTACACAACCTAAGACACAGGCATTGGCCTGGGGAAGGCCTGGGGGTGGGGCAGATGGAGGGTGGAGGGGATCAATGGGGGGGAAAAGGCAGACATCTGTAATACTTTCAACAATAAAGATAAATTTTTAAAAATAATAATTGGTCAAAGTGCTCCATTACAGGTTCAACATCATAAGTGTAACTCTATACAGAAGAGGAGTTTCCAAGCTGTTCAATGATTTTTCAAGAGATGACTTGTCCAAATGAGCACCGCCCTCTTTTTCTTTTCTTAATGTAATTACATGTGGAAATTATATTTTTTTCCTCCAGAAATTCTACTTTTGGTTACAACATTTTGGGAATTCTGTGTGAAAAAGATATTCACACTTGATGCAATTATCTTTAATATCTCATTAAAGGATTATTTGAGTTTGGGGAATCACCTCAACAACCTCAAAGCAGATGGATCAGGCAGGTAAGTACTCAAATTGGGCAAATTCATTTGATTCCAGAATATGTTGCAATCTCAGGGTAACAAGATACGTTTTCATGTGTCTTGTAAATCAATTCTAAAGGTAACTCTGAAAGATGAGTCCCAGAATTATTTTATAAAAAGGGATATTAAGACTTCTTGATAGACGTGTCTTATAAACAAGTTACTATTCGTTGGACACACAAGGCTATTTTAAATAACTTATTTGCATATTTTGTCTGAGGATTCATTGAGAGTTATCTTTTAGCTTAAAGAAGAAATATTTATCAAGATTCTAACCAGTTAAAGATAAACCAAAACACATCTATTTCACTACAGCCTGATCCTATGCTTTATATTCAGTAAAGCCTAATTCTCTTCACTCTTCCTGGCTCATTCACAATTCTACCTTCACAGAGATTTAGAAAGAGTGAGGCACCACCTTCAAATCTCATCTAAAACCTTGGAGCAGCTGGCAAGTGGTCACCAAGCAACTGCACAGGGTTACCCCGGAGAAGGTTGAGGGGTTGACCCCTGTTATAGAAGGGGTCAGGGGAGCCAGAGAACACATAGCTCTAATAAAATCTGCCCCCCTCTCTCATCCGATGGCTGTGGTGCTCAACTGTGATAAATGGATTGGGAAAGAGCTTGGAAAAGCAAAAACAAAATAGTCAGCTAAGGTAGTGATAAAATCAATCAGATCTCTTTTCTTCTGCTGTAATTAATCAAGCACTAATAGCAATATTTTTGAGCATCCTGTTAAATGAGATTTACTGATGTTTCACCATCATTTCCACTTTGCCTCTCCCTTGTTCTTGTTTTGATTACATGCAGATTGAATTGTTTTTCTTACAGAAATATAGGCATCGGTTGTAAATAATTGAATTAATCTGAAAGGTTCAGTCTATAGTAGTCCACACTGCAATCTAATATAAGTGACAGTTATAGTGAATATTCCATAACAAAAGGTCCTTGGTCAATGTTTAAAAGACCGGTGGGTCTTTAGGCTATTTATAGGGAATGAAACAGTGCATGGTTTTTAAGGTTTACTACGTGTTCTAAGAATTTAATAAATTACAAAAAATAAACCAAGGATGGGAGGGGAGAAAGGATGCAAGAAGGTAGGAAGGAAGGAGGAAGGGAGGTGGGAAATTTGACTATTTGGGATGAAAAAAATACCTTCAGCTTGCAGAAAAAGAACATTTTATTTTTTTATTTTATTTTATCTCACTTATATGTGGAATCTCAAGAAAAAGAACATTTTAAAAGCACCTGCCAAGTTTCAAAATAATGAGTCTGACCATTAATTGCAATGCTAATGTATCTGAAGACTTAGAATTTAGTGAAATCAGCTACAATTTTATAATTATCACACAGTTATACAATCTACATTGTTATGCTAATTAACACATTTCTGTCTGGACAAGATAAGAGATGGTGCCCAGGAATGAATGCAAGTCCATAAATCACAGGCTGAATTCTGCTAATCTCAGGCAAGATTTATGAGTTATAAGCAAAACTGGGTATGAATTTTGGTCCCACCATATTCCTGTAGTTACAGCATGTCCTTCAACTTTTAAATTTCCAGTTTCATATTCTGCAAGATTTTTTCATTAGTTTCCAACTATCATAAATTATTTATCAGTTAATTTATTTAATGAATTACTTAACAGTTCTCATTTACTTTAAGATAAGTGGTATCACTAAAGGGTATTACTGGAGATCTTATCAATGGCTCTGAAATGGCATTCCTGGGTACTGGTTACTAGAGAACTAATCTGAAATCACCATTTCCTCTTTTTCATAATCTTCAATTTAAAATGTTTTCTTGTCACTGTGCACTTTTTAAAAATGTATTTGCACGCTCGACACAGATACCTTCAAGTAACCTTCACCTGTGATAAAAACCATGAGCTTTACTAGGAGCTCCAAGACTATATCCACTACCCTCTGGTGGGATGAAGGAAAATGATACCTTCTCAAATGACTCAAGACAATAACATTTTAACTGTTCCTAGGAAAACAGCTTCAAATTCTACTCAGGTACTTATCTTTTAACCCCAAATGATTTACCAAGTTCTGTCCACAATTGGCTGGTACATCAACAATGCCTATTTCACCTTAACCTTATGCCAATCCCTCCGTCCCGCATTACCATCATATTGTACCCTGCCCTGTGCAGAATAGATGCAAAGCTGATGTTGGTGGAAAGGCCAGGAGTTAAGAAGAAGGGAACTTCCATTGGAAATCAGGGATGGTTGGTTGGTTTCTTTTCATTCTTACATAATACAATGATTCTACCAAATTCTATAAGTTATTCTTTCTTATTTCTACTGTTATTATTATTTTATAAAATACTTTTTGATCTCTGGGTATCAACTTACATGAAAGATGAGAGACCAAATGGATTGTTTCTAGAAAGTGGTATGGTTTTAGTTGTGAGTTCCGGTCTGTTTCTCTGTGATCAATTGAATTACTGGTCACAAATATTCATTCCCCTGGAATTGTTTTAAGCAACTTGCTGACATGAAGCTGGAAGACTATCCATCTGTGTGGGAAAGAACTGCTCCACAGTGACCTTCTCACGGCATGACCACAGTGGCAGTTTTCTCTGTTCTGATGTAGCCATTGATGTGATGCTATCTAATTTCTTTCTTACAGAATTCTTCAAAACGTCTGAGTTGTTCATTTGCATGCTCTTTTCGGTTCCGTACAATAACAATGCAAAGTCCTAATTGAACTTTAATAACTTTTTAAACACGTTTTTCCTTTCTATCTCTTAATTAGCCTGCTTCTCTATACTTCAGTTATAATTCTGGAATGTAAGGGCCACTGTCAGCTCGTTTCAACTCAGAGAAGCCTCATCCTTTGTTGAGTTCATGTTAAATGTAAGTAGAGATATGCACAAGTTTTTATAAGATGAAAAAAACAAATATACTAAGTACTAGTCAACCAAGTACATTAACTAATTTTTTCATTCAACATTGACTCGGTTATCCTCCAAGATGAGGAAGTATATGGGACAGACAATCTGTAGTTCTCCCAAGCACACAACCAGCATCCGCCAAGTGTTACAGTACAAACACAAGACGTGATATTAGCATGGGCATGGGAGGTATTATTAACCCAACAGGCAGCAACAGTCAATGACAGACTGAAAAATATTCAAATAAGAGTTACATATGTGCCTGAAGTTTTAAAGAATTTAAAATTGAACAGGAATTATTCAGATTGACAAAAGCAAAGACAGAAAGATTTGAAAGCATATGGTGAGATCCTAAATTTTTATTTTTATTTATTTGTTTACTTATTTATTGTATAGATTTTGGGGAACTATATTGTTTGCATAGCATTAGGACATAGTATTGGATAATAAGATGCTATTTTAATGACTTTTGAATATCGCCTTGTATATATATGTTATGTATGTCTTTGTATGTGTATATTTCTTTTCCTTTTTTTTTGGTTAATCCTCACCCAAGGATATTTTTGCCATTGATTTTTCAGAGAGACTGGAAGGGAGGAAGGGAGGAAGAGAGAGAGAGACAAACGTCCATGTGAGAGAGACACATCAGTTGGTTGCCTCCCACACGTGCCCCGATGGGGGCCTGGGATGGAGCCTGCAACCCAGGTACGTGTCCTTGACCAGCAATCAAACCCCAGAACATTCCATCCAACGGGTGACGCTCTAACTGCGGAGCCACAGTGGCCAGGGCATGTATGTGTATATTTCTTTAATTGTATTTCTGATTTCTGATTATTTCTTTTGGATAAATTACTAGAAATTGTATTATTTACTTCATTTTTTATTATATAATGCTTTTATTTTTATTTTTTTTTTTAATTGTATTCTTAATTGAATTTATCGGGGTGACATTGGTTAATAAAATTATGTATTTGGGTGTATAGTTCTGTAATAAATACATCATCTGTAGAGTCAAATCCACTTCCCTGAATTTTTATATCCTTTATCTTCTTCCATCTCCCCCAACCCTCTTTTCCCTCCAGTAATCACCATACTTTGTCTGTCCATGAGTTTTTAAATCCCCTTTTAAATAACTTATAATATTGGAGTAACAGTAGAAAATAAAAGGGATTAAAACCATATCTATAATAGTGGCAAGATTACAATGGCTCTTACCACATATTAAAGAAAGGAGTGGTTGTCATGAAGGGGTCCATGACGTGATTTGACAGCACTAGATTTTCACCTAAAAGAATATTCCAGAAGTGGTCTGGAGAAGATTAGAGGAAGGGTACAGTTATTACTATGGCAGTTTCTACCAAATAATTTCTCTTTTGAAGTTACTATTTGCAAATAAGAATTGTTGCAACATGATTTTATTTTCTTATAGTTCTAGATAGACATTAACACCAAATCACCTGTCAGCTTAAATACACTGAAGATTTATATGATAGTTACCTAATTCAATTTATGCAAATTTGAGTTCAATTTTGATTGGCTGAGGCGATCCCCAAATTCCAAATATAAGCACCTTGGAAATAGAATTCCAACACTTAACTGAAAAGCTAATTCCTTCCTGCTGCATCTGCACTGGTTGCATAATTCTCTCTGAGGTGAGCATGCAGCCAAAGCTTCCCTTCAACATGCTGCTTTGACCAGAGGAAGCCAAAGCGGTTTTCCCTCATGATCACTTCAAAGAGGAGCAATGACAAGAAAACCTCATCAGGAGAACATACAGCATTGTCCTAAAATCTCTTCAAACACATCTTGCAGAAACTGGAGCCTATGTATTTAAGTCCCACATCAACAAAGCTTTCCATTCAAATAGTCCCTGTTGGGAAAGCGCATTAGTGTTTGCGATTTGTTAATTATAAATAGGCATACTACTAATGCCTCCTGTAAGGTTTCCAAGGCATCCTGAAAAAATTAATCATAATGGATTTTGAAAACTTTTGTTTCTCTCCAATGGTTAATTACAGCTCCAATGAGTCTGATAAGACTATGCCACGTGCTTCTATTGATAGTCCTCAGAATCGAAAGAAAGCCAAAGGCTCAAGGTATTTAATCAGAGGTCTGGATTTGTTCGGAAAATTGCCCCAGCATGAGCTGAATTTTGTCTCACAGGGCCTCTTTGATGAAAGACTGTGAAGACTTCTATTTTCCTTGTTTCAGATGAGTATTATTTAAAGGTCTTTTCTTCCCCCCTCCAGAGTTTCTTGTTACACGAACACCATGCTATAAGGGAATAAAATGCATATGGCTACTTTTGGGTAATAAAGCAAAATTACTTGGTCTAGGAGAGCATTGAGTGGTGTTGGTAATAAAATCTAATGGCTCTACAACCGCCTTCCATAGTAAGCATTTTGTCTGCCTTTCACATTTAAAAAGTTAGGAAGTTATTCTATCTAATAATTGAATTACTTTCACCTGTTTTTATGTCTTGGGCATACAAGAAGTGTTTCTTCTGAAAATATAGGGAAAGTGATGGACAAAGGATAGGGCTTCTCAAAATGCACAAGCCTACATGGGCTCTTCACTCTAGATACAACTGTGCTCTCTTTTCCATAAAGTTTTACAGTCACTATCAAAACACTTAGAAGAAATATTGCTTGTGCTAAAGGTTGAGAACCAACAGAAGAGTTATGTTTTAGTTTGAAAGATTCTACAGAAAGTGAATATCCAGGCAATTTGTCTTTTGTTTACGAGACACACCTGAACTCCATAAAGTCATTCTGCTAATTCACTGGCATCTGGAGATGGCAGAGAGAGAGGGTGAAAGAAGGGAAATGATGCTGCTCCGTGAGGAGAGGTGAGCTTCACATGTTAGACAACCTCTCTTCTTTCTCGGACAGGGAACAGATCAGGCTCAGTACAATCTCTTAGATGTTAAACTGGCTAGCAACTTGTTTGTGATAAGAGTCTAACAGAACCTGGTCATTCAAGCCATGGGGTAATTCAAGTCATGGCTATGAGGCTATGTAACCTCATGAGTTTTGTTGTATCTGATAAGGAGGCTCTGGCTCCCCCCTCCTTTGGTGACTTTTGTGAGCTAACTTTTTTCCCCTTACTCTATCAAATAGCTCTAAGTCTCTAAGTATTTTTATAGTTTGCACTTAGGTAACTATAAGAATCAAGCATGAAGCAATAAAGTGAAATTGGTTGCTTCTTTGCCAGCCTGTGACCAAAGATATTTCAGCCTCACCCCTATTCCAACATTTGATTATGGGGGTAGAGGGGGGACGTGGCATGCTTCATTATTTTTATCCTTTAAAATAATTATAAAATTAATAGTGATGCTTTCAAGAAGTCAACGAATGAACAAAGTAAGATTTTCCTTTGTTAAGTTCATTTCTAAACAATCACATTAGGTTTGTAAGTAGAGATGATGGGAAAATAATGATTTTTTAAAAACACCCTTTTTGTTTTTAAGTTCAAAAGAAGAGATTTAAAGATATTTGAGTTATTAGATATTTTACCTCTCTCAAGTTTGAAAGAATCAACCCAAAATGCCCAATGTCAAGGTATTTTTCAAAAACATTTAAGAAATAACGTACTTGTTATTGCTGTTTGAATGTTTTAGAGTCTCTAAAGAGCAGTTAAAATATACTCTTCAGTAAGACTTGTTAGTGTCTACCAATAAAACTTCTCAGTTCACATATGTAATGACAGTTGTTAAACATCATTAATTAAGCAATTGGAAGAAAAGTAGCAGAGGATTTTGAAACCATCAATGTATTATATAGTATCATCATTGTTATCAACAACAACAAACTATACTAATGTGACCGATCATGATTTGAAAAGCTGTCCATGTACTAACTTATTTAATCATCATTAAAAAAATAATCACATAGGCCAGTACCACTATTGCCCTTACTTTACAAATAAGGAAACTGAGGCACAGAGTAATTAAATAGATTCCCCAAAGTTATACTCTTAGGAAGTGATAGAGCTGTGATTTGAACCCAGGGAGTCTGGAAATAAAGTTTATGATCTTAATCAAGATGTGTGGCGTTTATTTAAAAGGGGATATGCCAAAATATTATGGAAGTGGATATATTTGAATCGTGAGAATATAGGTCCTTTTCAATTCCTTTGTGCCTTTAACTACTTTTTGCACTGTCTATTATGACCACAGGTAATTCTGTAATTAGAAATAAAGTATCTGGAATATAGAGTTGACTCTTGAATAATGTACACAGTCAATCCTCTGTATCTGCAGATTCCCAATTGTGAATAGAAAATGCTGTTTTTGATCCACAGTTGAATCAGTGGATGGGAAACCCAAGGATACCAAGGGCATACTGTATGTTCACTGAAAAAATCCACATATGAGTGAACTGGTGCCATTCAAACCCGTGTTGTTCAAGAGTCAAATGTACTTTAACCACACTCTTACAAGCTTCTCTCCTTCCCTGTTACCTTCACGTATCACATGTGGCTGGCCAGGCTTCTTTTTCTAAATAAGATCTCTAAAGTGAAACATAAAATCTTTTAAAAGTAAACCTTCCTTTTTGAGATATGCAAGCCTTCTATATTAATGCCCCGTGTTTTTAAGCCAACAGAGCATCAATATATTCTCTATCAGGGAAGTGGCTCACAAATCAGTCCCCTACTCACAGATGGCATAGTAAGGTCCTAGAGAGATGGTGGGAAATTAGTTGGATATGTTAATTTGTAAATCATGGTGATTCAGGGCCATAAATTAAGCCATTAAAGCAAAGACATACATACAGCAGATCTATGTCTTAGAGATTAGCCACAGTTAGTAGAGTAGGAAGAGAAAAAAAAATTTTATCATAAAGACTAAAATGATAACTTTGATGTAGAATCAGAACATATTGCCAATTTTCCAAGACTTACCTAAAAAAGACAAGTAAAAGGGGAACAAAAGGATTAAAAATTGCTTTATACTACTCTAAGAGGCTATTATATATTTTTTCAGGATACTGATACTTAATCTTGATCCTGAAGCTAGTATTAAAATCACTCATAAATGAAATGTTGAAGCTGGATTGCCATTTAGCTTGACCAAAAAGAAAAATGTGTTTAGATGATAAGCTGCTTGGGGACAGAGGTTCAGTATTTGCTGGCTATCGGCCAATGTCTTAGACAGCACCACACCCCATTAAATGACAAATAACAAGTTAGAACATTACCATTTCTATTTAGCTAAATTCCTAAAAATGTGTAGGACCAAAGCTCAGAGATACTATTATTAATTACAAACACCTTTTTCCAAAAAATTGCCACTTGAGGCTGAACAGTGGGTTTCCCACTGGGTCTGCAATCTGTACTCTCAGCTCTTCACTCCTGCATATGCAGTTAGTCAAGTTCCTTATGTGAAAGAGTCTGTTCTTTAAACAAAGGGCTGGAGCACAGGTCTGCGTGAACAAGATGCTGACTTACAGTGCACATCAACCACAAAGTTTAATGAATCACTTCCATGCCCTTGACTTTGCTGAGAATGCAATGTGTGCAGGAATCAAGAAACCTGCAAGGCCATATGCTAAGGGCCAGCCTTTGACTAGTTTCCCCCATCCAGCTGTCACTCTGAAAGTAACATTGCATGAACATACATTTTTCTACACACAAGCAATTGTTCTGATTTTGGTTACAGGGGAAACTTGTGGAATTGTGTATTGGAGTTGTTCAAAACAAGTTCGTTTTCGGATTGCAAACATGAGATTTGGAAGCTGTGAGTTCTCTTAGGCACTCTTTCTCAATTTATGTTATCTAATTTTAATCCTTAAAAAATATAAGTAACAGTATGTATGTAATAAAGTAAAAACTCATACAATAGATGCACAAGAAAAGTAAAAGTTTCTCTTTCTCCATCCCCAGAAATTACTGGTATTAGAAATTTCTTTTAACATCCTTCCAGAAATTATATATGCTTATAAACAAATACAGGGCCATATAATTTTTGTAAAATAAAATCACATTGTTCACATTATTCTGTTTTGTTTATACTTAGCAATGAATCCTAGAAATCTTTGTGTACCAATACATATGGCCTTACTTCACTGTTTGTAGGACTATATGATATTTTACTTTATAGAATTACTATATTTCATTTCATAGTGCCTTATTAATGAGCATTTTTAATTATCCTCTTTTCTGACTATTTTCTCTTCTCACAAGCATTTCTGTAATGTTTAGTTCTGCATATCTTAAAATTGTTTTGTGATTATAAATGTGGATTAAAACACTAGCCACGGAAGTTCTGTGTTATCCATTTGTTTTCAATGGGAACAACAGCAAAGAGTTAAAAGCTAATGAACTTTGTAGTCACACTGACCTAGATTTGAATCCTAGTATAGCCTCTTATTTCCCTGGGTGTCTTCGGGCACAGCATTTAAACCCTCTGAGTCTTAGATTGCCTCTTTGTAAAATAATAACAACTTCTGCACAATTAAGATTTAGATCAAACTTTCTGGATCGAGTGTGGTTGGATTATGCTAAACTTCCTAAATAGAACGGCATAAGTAAGTATTCCAAACTTGTAGCTGAGAGAGAGTGGGAGACAGAGGAAGAATAAAAGAAACAACCCTGAGTGCAGAACTTTGAGATCAGAATCAAGTCCTCTAGATTCCTGACCAGTGCTTTTCTAATTAATTGCATTGATGTTTCCTAAGTCCCGTCTCTTCATCTCCATTTTGCCCTGTGACTGCGAGGTTGCCTTCACCGTCTGCCCAACATGGTGTAATGACTAAGAAACTACTGGGAAAGCCCTTAAGAATATTAAGAAAAGTCCCGGCATTGTACGACTATTTTGTTTCCTTGTCTGAGGTCCCTTTTCATTGGGGAAGTTTTGAGGACAGCATTCAGCCAGGGAGGGCTCTCACTGTGGCCACGGATGTGACACCCTTGATCGACACCTATACTCTGTGAAGCTGCTTGGTAACTGGCTCATTACTAAGAGGCATTTACTCCAATGACATTCATGCTTTCCTAAATTTACTCCCATCAATATACCACCTCACAATCAGGCATTCACATTTGTCTGACAGAGATAATATTATCATGTACATATTCTTCACCACAGACTTGTGAACTAGACAAAGTCAGGAATCAATTCTCTTTTTTAGGGTTTGAGGAAATTAAGTTTAAGAGGCATTAATCAATTTGCCCATATTTCCTAACTCCAAGTTCATTTTTCTTTCTACTGTATCATACTCAATGCCATTGTTTTCAATAAAAGAACTATTATGTATTAAATGCCCACTGTCTGATAGTCTGTTAAATTAGCTTTCTCTTAAAGCACTTTAACAGACACAATAACCTTATAAGACAACTTTAGCCTTATGTAATCTTACAAATAAGAACTTGAAGGTCCAGGGAGATAGCAAAATTTAGCAATAATTTCAAAAAAGGATTTGAACTGATATTTCACCCTCAAAAATGCATGTTTTACTTTCTACACAATGCTGCTTTGACATGAACATAAATTCTAAGAAGGGCTGATGGTACTGCAGAGGGAAACCAGGCTCATGAGTAGTATCTGAGACACGCTAAGCTAATGTGCCAATGCACATGCTTTGAGCAACTGCTGTGTGCTTGTCCCATAACAAAGACAACCTCCTGAGGTGTGCAGTCGGCCCGAATTCTGAACCGTTGTGATGTCCCTGGCTTCACCGGCACAGTTCTGACAATAGAATGTAGCAAGATGATTTCTCCTAGCTGAAATTCTCACCAGGGGAGGACAGAAAAGATGCAAGCTGTTGTTTTACTCAGGTATAGGGATTTTTCACTTCTGTGAGCAGAGGGGGAAATGAATGTGGTGGTAAAAAGCCCGGCGGATGTGTAGTCTACATTAGCCGTCCTCGTGGCCAGTGATGTATTTGAAATATATTTTCCCCATGTGGCGGAGTGACATATTTTAATGCAAATTCTCCCTTCTTGACCTCTCAATAACTTGCCATCAAATGACATAATATTTATGTATGTGATTAATTCAGGCATGCCATGATTTACAATGGTGGAGGATTTTCATTATTTATCTCTCTCTCATTCTACTTACTCCATAACTTTAAGTTAGACCAAATGAAATTACACATACTCAACTGTTTGTGACCTCAGAAATGGTAATTGCATATGGTTCAGAATAAAATCTATTAAATTCTGACAAAAATAACTGAGAGGTTAAAAATTTATTGGGCAAGAGCATAGATAATATCAACAAGAAAATTATACATTTTTCCATGTATACAGCAGATCTTTGTTGAGCACCTCTATGCCTTGGACTCTGAGAACAGTGGTAAACGAAATAGATCAGCTAATTGATCAAAACTTAATTTTAATTATTATATGCATTTCCTTCTATTTTCCTTCCCAATGGTTCTTTTTCTAATTTTACTAAAAATACTAACCTCCATTTGCTTGTAAATCTGATGAATGTATCCATACACTGAGCTCATCCTTACCCTGAATTAAAATGCAAACATATTCCATAGAATACAAAATATTTCAGTAGCACAAGAATATTTCTAACGCTTCGGTTTAAAAACATGCTTCAGTAAATTTGACATTCCAGTGACCTAAATATTCTTTAAGCCTGTTTAATGACACAACTCAAAATAACACATCAGTCATTTGGCTAATAAGCATTCCCTGAAGCTCATGGAAATGGGAGAAGATGCTCCCTTTATTCCTCCACTGTGTATCATGTTCCCCAAGCATGTATTATTATTATTCCTATTACCCAGCTGAACTAGTCTAATTTGCAGTTGGATAAATCATAAGCCAGTTGATTCTCAAACCTCCCCAAGTTATTACTTTACTTCATCCAAAGATTTTACAACAGAGAACACTGGGAATATTCCCAATGACTCAAAGTTATTTTTTTTTTCTCTCTAAAGGCGATAAAAGTGTAAAAATTCTTATGTAGTTGAAAATTCTCATAATTGATTAGCACTGCATTGCACTGATCAAAAGAAACACTTAAACAAATCCATAAAAATGCACAGTTAACTCATTAGATAGTACTGGTTTTTCTAGATACTAGAATATACAGGTTCCTAAATGGCTTTTGGAGGTAGACATTTCCAGGTTTGGCTACCCAGGATCTAACTCCCCTTCCTGTAATAATAAAACCCCAGTGTGGGGGGGTATAGGACCTATCCTCAGTTGAGACCATGCTGCAGGGAACCCTGTCTTCACTGCATATGCAGCCTTCTTGGGACAGCTCAGAGGGAGAAGGCTGCTGAGAGTAAAGCAAACCCACAGACAAGCCCAGAAGTGGACCAGTCATCCATTCGGAGTCAGATCACCCTCTGGAGTTTTCAACTATGAGAGCCATTTTTTTCTTAAACCAGGTTGACTTGGTTTTACAGTTTCTTGTACATAAAAATATCTTAAATAATATTCTACTTGAATGCCATTCTGCAACTATGTAAATATTCGAGTGATAGGCATTTTCATACATGAACTAAGATCCTGGGTGCACTAATTACTCTTTACAGGAGCATGAAGACAATAAGACATTATTTCCACCTCAACTTCCACTGACCTTCTCTTCCCAGCTCCTTGTTGATACATGAACTAGGAAATCTTGTCCTTCACTCCATATTAACTACAGGAAAACCTTGGGTATAGTTGTCATGATTCTAATTCTCAGGCAAATAATATTTAATTTCAGTTTAGCAACACTTCTGCTGAGTTGGTTCAGAGATGTGAAATGTATGGGGTTTATAAGATTGTCAGTCATTCTGTTTATTTAGCGATGGATCCTCCAACAAATAAATAGAATCTCATGATGTTCACCAGGAAAGACCATGGTCCTAGAAGTCAGCAAATTTCCTGTTGCTTTGCTTTTGCTACTTAACTATGAGAACTGAACTGCTGGGGAAATTCAGTGCCTTAGACAGTCCCTAATGTCCTAACCCCCCACCATCAGTATTGCATAGTGATAATTTCTAGATGCATAAAATTCCTCTTATTTATATTAATTATATATATATATGACTTATTCTTGTTATCTAGTGCTCTGTAACAAGCCACCCCAAAATTTAATAGATTAAAAAACACATTTATTTTGCTCATGGAGCTGCATTTCAAAAAGGGCTTATTTTGCTCCATTTGGTATTAGTTGGAGTGGCTTAAAAACAAGTTGGAATCATCTGTTTCCAAGAATCACATGCATGAATGTCTAGAGCCAGGAACAGAAAACCCAAACATCAGGAGGTGGGCAGAACAGTCAGTGTTCTTTGGGCTTCTTTCTATCCCTACCCTCACCCCACCCTCATCTCCACCCCATCCCATCCCACCCCATCCCATCCCACCCCATCCCATCCCATCCCATCCCATCCCATCCCATCCCATCCCATCCCATCCCACCCCACCCCATCCCATCCCCATCTCCCTTTCTATCTATCTCTAGTTCCAGCTCCAGCTCCAGCTCCAGCTCCATCACCTTTATTGCTTATCTCTATAGCATGGCAATCTCAGGGAAGCTAGCCTTCTCACATGTCAGCTCAGGCCTCCATGACACATATTCCAAGAGAGAGGTAAACAGAAGCTGTATCCCCTATTTTTATTTAATCTCAGAAATCACGCAGCATCACCTCCACCTCAGCCTACATATTGAGATAGTCACAAAAATCTGCCCTTTTTCAAGGAGAGTGGAAATACAATGTCTCTTAATGGAAGCAATACAAGGTTCTGGAAAAGCAGGTGAGATCATAAATGTTGCAGCCATTTTATATAAATTGGCCCAAATCACGATATACAATTATGCATGAGTCACATATTTGTATGTATTTTGACTAAGGTCATTTTACTTCATTTTAGTCCAGGAATGTGTGCATCTGACATTAATATGAGATTGATGGTTATTTCTCAGAAACATAGTTCTATGCAGGTAGGGTGATAGGTGTACTCCAGATGTGCACAAGGAGACAGAGCACAGCCAGCCTGGACCTGAAAATTCGCTTGGTAATATATATTATTGAAGAGTATACATTATTGAGGAGAGAGCTTATGTGGCGCTGGAGTTGGGTAAGATGCACAACTTGTCTGTGTGCTTGTTTTCTTGAATTCATCAAAGGTAACTATTTATATTAAATTTTTAATGACTCAAATAGATGCTTTTTTTTTCTATTTGTTATTTCTTATTAAATTTATTGGAGCAATGTTGTTTAATAAGGTTATATAGGCTTCAAGGGCACAGTTCTAAGAGACATCGTCTGTGTATTACACCGTGTGCCCACCGCTCCCACTCAGATCTTTTTTCCTTTGCCATATATTTGGCCCCTTTGACGCTTTGCTACCTCCTACCCCCTTCCCTGTGGTCACCACCACACTGTGATCTGTGTCTATGAGTTTTTGTTTTTTTTCTTGTTTGTTCATTCGTTGCTTTCAGTTTTACACCCCGCATATGAGTGGATGCATATGCTTCTTAACTTCCTCTAACTTTCACTTTCTTTTGATTTCCTTTCAACCACTTAAAAAAATAAGAAGAAGAACTCGATGTGGTTGTTTTCAAAATATCCAGCTACCTTTCAGCGCACCTCCCACAGTCTGTTCCACAACTACTCCCACGCGCACAGAGCTTCCTCCAATATGACAACAAGTTGTCAACAACGACAGGAGTCAATTTGGCAGTCTGTTAGAAGTCCATTTCAATAGGTCTTGACAAGAACAGGATATTTCATTTTCACACTGTAACCTGCCGGTGCTACTTGTCCTGTGACAGGCCACAAAGGATGGCTCTCACCTTCTGGTTTTTATCATCACCCCAAACCCTGTGATCATAAAAGTCTATCTGTTAAGACAGAAGGACATAAACAAACTGTGAACACAGCATTTGTTTCTTTATTTTATCTTCTCTGATCCTTCTCTCAGTATTGATGGGATTGACTCGGGGAGAGATAACTCCATCCCTGACCTTGCTGTGTAAGAAACAAATAAAATCTATAATCCCAAGCTCTCTCTGACAGGACGGAAGACTTAAAGACAGTGCCTTCCCTTTCTGTGACACAATTAAAATCTCCTTGCAGAAGAGCAAACAGACAGAACTCTCTTCGGAAGTCGTAAATACTATCAAGCTGGTAAGGACTGCAGGTCCCTGCCCTGAGTTTTATTGCACCTTTTGAATCTCTGGTTTTCAGAAAAGAGCATCACATGTTTGCAGTAATTCAACATTCAATTCCCAACTTTGGAAAACCAGTATGCAGCAAGAAACACAAAATGTTACTCTATTTGTATAAGGCCTTAAGGGAAAGCTGTATTTTAGATATTATCATATTGCTGGGTCCCACACTCAAAGGTATGGATAAAAACCTGTGGTCCTGGCTCTGGCAATACCACGCCTGTGGCATTGTTTCTGATTATTTGGAAGAACGGGGGCATCACACACATCTGGGTCTGAGTCTCATTTCTGCTCATTGCTAGTTCTATGATCATGGACAAGTGACTTCATAACCTGGGTCTTCATCTCTTTATTCATAAAATGGGGCCAATAACAATAGCTGTTATGCAAATTTGTTTGTGAGAATGAGAGGCGATAATTAATAAAAACCCACCACAGTGCTCACTAAGTAATCATTGATGAAATAAGAGTAATCAAAGTCATGAAATGATGTCATACTGTATATCACATTGTATATTATAAATCATATATTTTATATTATAATATCATTAGATATGTGTACCTATGACATAATTATTACTATTCCCAGACTACTAAAGATTTCATTTTCTATCTTGGTTTTGAAAAAACTGATAATGACAATTCAGAGATGTTAAATATATCAGCATTTCCAGAATTATGTTCCTTGCTCCTACTTACTTAGTCATGTTTTAAGCGTTTATTTCTATGCGCAATCTTTTCTTACCCACCACCCAAGTCAGCCAGAGTTCTAGCTCTCATCTCTGAACTCCTACAGCATCTGAACTACAGACAGTAACTCCTCTCTTAATGTGGAGGGTGGGCTCTTGGAAAGTGAGACTTCAAGTGAAACAGCATATAACAAAACCAATGTTACCACAGGCTGATTGATATGAACAAGAATTAGGTTCCTGCAGCATATTTCTGGTCACAAAAACATCATCAAACTTCTAAATAAAGAACTAAAACACATCTAATATTAAACATTGGAATAAATGGGAGCTATATATACATTTAAGAAAGATTAATAAAAACAAGGAAGAAAAGTCTTTTCCAGCCTGTTTATTCCAGTTCAGGGGCAAGGGTTGCAGGATCCTGTCTTAGCAGCTCAGGGTGCAAGGTGGGAACCCACCCTAGACAGCAGGCCCTCAATCCCAGGGCCTCTCACACCCACACCCACGCTCACTCACACTGGGACAATCCAGCCACACCACAAACACACATATCTTTGGGATGTAGGAGGAAACTGGAGCAGCGAGAAAACCCATGCAGACATAGGCGGAATGGGCAAACTCCACAGAGACAGTGGCCCGAGACTGGAAATGATTTTTTTTTATCAGTGTTATAAAGAAAAGGTGTTGAACAGAAGGACATTATCTGAGAAACTGTTGCAATTAGATTATAGTGTACATTCTGCAATTTTTGTTTCACTGCTCGTGCTTTTATTCCCCTCTCTCCAAAGCTTTCGTGAAAAAAAGGAATATTCTCTGTCCCTCCAGCACTCAACCCACCCCACCACGAACAACTGAGCAGAGCTGGAAAAATTCATGGAACCACCCTGACTCCACCATCTTCAAAGGGGGACCCAGTGCATCCTGGAAATCCTATATTTCTATCCTTTCACATGTTAGATGACTGTTTCATACTTTCTCTTCTCATCAAATTTCTAAAATGTTCTGCAGCCTCTTGGTGGATAAGCCCCTCTCACCTCTTCAGGGACACTACTTAAACAATTCTCTCTCTCCTCCTCAACTCTCCTCTCTCTGCTGGATAATTCCCTGTTGGCGTGCAAACATACCTTTATAGTTCTGCCTTTGAAAAATTCCTCCCTGGACTCCATTGCCCTCTAGCTACCATCCCATTTTCTGCTTCCCTTTACAGCAAAACTCCTCAAAAGAATTTTCTGTGTCCTCTGTCTACAAAGAATGCCCTCCCCTTCCCTCTCGTACTCACTCCCACCAGGCTTTCCTCCCCATCACTCTAGTGAGCTGCTCTTGTCAAAATCAAGAATGACCTTGCTCCATAGACCTAAGCCACCTGGAGCATCTGACACCATGTCTCTCTCTCCTCCCCGAAGTACTTTCTAACCTTGGTCTAGGAAGATCCTCCTTTGGACCTTTGCACCTGCAGTGTCCTCTGCTGGATTTAATTTCCACACAGATGTCTGTATTTCTCGGTATTGCTTTTTTTAATCTTTCATATTTTTTGTTCAAATGTTATTTTCTTACTGTGGTTTTCTTTTTTATACCTTTTAAAGATGTCTACATCTCCCCACCTCCAAATTCTATGTATTTCCCTTCCCTGCTGTACTTTTTAAAGCAAGTTTTTGTTGTAAACTATCTATTTTACATCAGTTCTTTATCTACACTCTCACCAAAGATCATCTCATTTTGATTCATAGGTTTAGTTAATGTTTATATGCTAATGACTCCCAAATTTCTATCTTCAGCCCTGGTCTTTCTCTGAGGTTAGACTCATTGACTAATCACAGTCTTTTTCATCCGATGTCTAACAAGCATTTTAAGATAAGTATACTCCACAGGGCACTCCTAGTTCTCACTTCCCGTTTTCACAATCCGAGGCTTCCCTCGTCTCCTTCATCTCAGTAAATGGCACCATGGACTTGGCTTATACCAAACCCAAGTAATCCTTCATTCTTCAATTTCCCTCATCCCCACACCCCATCAATCAACATGTCTTTTAGTTATGTTTTCAATATATATCTACCTAACTCTATTCAATTCCACTGTAATTACCCCAGCCCAAGTCACCATCGTTGTGTTTGTATTGCTACCACGGCCACCTACATGATCTCCCCGTGTTCCTCTACACTCCTTTATAATCCAGAGTAAATTTGCTATAAATTTATATCAGATAATAACATCTTCTTGCTTAAATTCTCCAATATCTTCCTACTTCACCTAACTGTAACAAATGAAGTAACGCCAAGGAACAGAATAAAATAAAACAAAATCCAGCAGAATAAACCCCATCTCTTCTCATGTTCCTAGAGGCCATACATAATGGGCCCTTTGCCACCTTCTTCAGTTGCGTTCTCTATGTTCTGAAACTCATGGATTTCTTTTAGCTCCATGAACACAGCCCTCTGATTCTTTCCTCTGGGTATTTGAGCTTGGCCTTCCTTCATCTGAAGGGTAGTTTCCCAAGTTTTTCCTGTTTCTTTTTTGCTCAATGATCTCACTCCAAATGCGATCGTCTACAAGATGCCTTCCTCAGTCCCACTGCCAAAAGCACCTCTTTTCTCCTTTGTGTACCTCTAGGTCTAGTCACTATTTCACTTCTGTGCCTCACTTCTTTATAGCAGCTCAGATTATCTGAAATAGTCATGCTTGTTAAATTTCAAGCTTATATGTTCAATAACTGCCAAACTATCCACCCTTACAGCAATGTGTAAGCATATCCTTGACTATCCTGTTCACAACATTTTCCTCAATAATACCATAACACGTCATATAAAAGCTACCAAATATATTTTGAGTGAATACTTTAGTGGTCATCTACTTTAAGCCAGCTGCTCACCTCTGTTGGGTTTCAATGTCCCTGCATACAAGATCAGTTAGATTATATCCACTTTGCTAGAAGCCATTGTAAATGCTATGGGTCCTTCAGAATACAGTAATAATTATCAATGAAACAGTTTAATTCCAACATGTATGCACTTTTTTATTTCACTTTTCTTCCTTATTTCCTGAATTATTAGTATTGCCCAGTTAAACATTTAATTGTTTGTGTTTTTCTGTTAGCATATGTCACAACCTCACAAAGTTTATTAAATTCAATAAATGTCAAATGTAGTGGAAAAGACGATGCTCACTTTTATTATGAATCCTAACTTGTATCAATTGAATATAATGGAAAGTGCATGGGTTTTAAAATCACATATGACCAGGTTTCAAATCTTACTAGTTATGGGACTTAGGCCCCTGACTTAAACTCTCATGTTCAGTCTTTTCATTTATAGAATGACGTTAGTTTTATACATTTTTGAATATATCAATAGATGGTGCTTAATAAGTACCAGTACTAGCAGTGACAATGAGAATAGTGATAATATCTTATGAACTAAAGTTCAGGTTCGGCAAAGAAAATTAGCCTTCAGTGTAACCACTGCTTTTGGTTCTCTATGTTAGTGTTATAGAATTCTTACTGCTTTCCAAAGGCCGGTTTCAGAGTACCCGTACCGGGAAAGAAAATAAATACCTTTGCTCTATGATCCAAGCCACAGAAATGTGAAGGTGATAAGGTATTACACAGAAAGAGTAAGACCCCAATGGCAAACATCCCAGCACACAATTTAATCTCCGCTCATCATAAAAGCAGCTTCTGTGGATAATGGGAAACTAATTGCCAACTTTAGGACAATCAAAGATTAAAGCACCAAAGGACCAGGGAAGCCTTCAATTACCTATCTGTTTGCAACACATTTGCCGAGAAGCGTGCTCTCTACAAAATGTTTGGGTAAAAATAAAGGGGGAGAGAGAGAGATATGAAGCAGAAAAGGAAACAAAGTATAGGACAAGCCGCTAGATTCTACAGACAGGGTATATATAGTATGTTATATATAATATATATTTAATATGGCACATTATGTTTATAGGTAGTACATTTCTTCATGCAAACTTCTTGAAAAACATTATTTGAATTTTTCAAATCCCATAAAATTTCCCAAAGCCTCTGCTCAAGATGTCAGAGCTCATCATTTCACACAGGGTCACATCTGATCAACAGGGGTGCGCAGATTACAGTGCCAGGGTGTACTCGGAGTGGCCAGGCCACCCAGGGAATGTTGGCATCCATAGCACAACTCCTTTCTTGTGCACAACCTTCCCTACTTCTTTAATCACATTTGGGGGTCAATAATTCATGTCCTTGAAGTTCTTGGATGTTTTTTCCAGAAGATCTCTGGTTACTCTCTATGGGAGGCCACCTTTTTCTGTCTCCCATAATTCTTTCATTTCTTTTGTGGCTTCCTTTTTACCTCTTCTCCCCAGAGCTGACAATTCACGACCCATGTCCTTCCCAAGGAGTGCCAGTCTCATTAAAACTGACTCCTGTCGCTGCCATTCTGTCAAGTTCAATGGGAATGCCGTCAGCTTAGTGCCCTGGATGACCTTCACCTTCCTCTTTAACTGAACATCCATGTGGTTGTCAGATAAACATCAAGAAAAGGAGCTTGTTATACAAGCATGACTTAGCAGTGCTCCTTGGTGATATGTGTTCTAATAGAGAAATGACTTCATTTTTACTTCCCAACAGTGAAACTAATAATCAGATATTTTCCTTATTAGAATATAAGCTGATTCCCACACATGTAGTCAAAACTGTTTATCGTAATTTCACCAGATGAGTAACAGTGAAAGTAAAAGAGTGGCCCATTCAAACTAGATGACAGACGCGGGTCCATCTGGTGAAGCGGTAAGTAGAGATCAAAGTTGAGGCTGGCTGCCACTTTAAAAGTTCTACACATATTGATTTTCATCTTCTGTCGGGGATGCAAATGGCAGGTCCTTATCTTTAGGTCACTAGAGGCAACCATGACCAACTGAAACGTAAAAGCAGAATATTGTAATCACTCTGCATCTGCGAGACAACAGATTGCCTGGATTTCTCTCTCAGCTCTCCATTGAGATCAGAGAGCAGTGAACACAGTACAAGAAGTCCCCCAAGTTCAAATGTGAAAACCACAACCAGATGTCCTTTCCTGTCGCAGATTCCCAGCAGATATTGGGAGGCTCTTCACAGACTGCTCTGCCTGAAGTTTTTGCTTTTTTTTTTTTTTTAAATTTGAGGGGTGGGTGTTAGGTTGCATGAAAGGAAAGAGTTCACAGTGGTAGCCACTGGATTCGCATCCTGATTTCATGTATAAGACATACGGTAATAAAATTGTTACTGTGCTTTTCAGACACATTTATATAGAGACTCACCACTATTAGCATCATACCCATGGATAGAAAAGGTCTATATAAACAATATCTCTAAATGAAATACTTTCTTTGTGAAAGTAAGTTTTAGAAGACCATTTAATTGTAAATACCTGGGAGATTTCTAGGCTTAGAGCACAACTTGGAAATGACTTTAGAGTTGAGAGATCTGTCAGAGCTAGTTTCCACAGGGCAATTTGACAATGTTTTTCATCATCATACTTCTTGCAAAGTATATTATATCCAGAGTTGATTGCAAAGGTCTTTAAATGTCTCTCCACATGTAAGTGGAATAAACATAGTTCCTCTATCATAATGTCTACAAGGAAAAGGCAGGTTGTACTGGATGGACACAATGCAGAAGCTGACAGACTGCTGTTTCTTTTTTCCTTCGAGCCTTGTCTACAAGAGTTAGCTTAATGCACGACCAGCATAATGACAGCTGTCTCTGCGCTAAGATAAACTGTAGTGGAATAATAAATGACGATCTAGAGCTACAACAGCCAACCTGATCAAGCTATTGCCTCCTTCGGAAAACTCGCCTGCCAGTGTGTCTGCACTAAGCAGAAAACTGACACAATATTTGTCTAACTGAAGGAAAACCCAGGTGGCAGCTATCTGAAATATCCCTTTCCTCAATTACTCTTTTTTCACAGTAATGAAAGAAGAAAAAAAAACCTTTCAGAGACCACAATTCTCTAAGGACTATTTTTTTTATATGAGGGAAGTACAGGTAATTTTTCAGGTCCTTTCAACTCACCAGGATACTTGGCCCTCAAAGACCCTGCTAGATAAGCAGCATTAGTTCTCTAGGGCTATTTTGACAGGGCCCACTGTAGTTGTCTCAGTAGAACTACACTCAGCAGAACTGCACCCTGACCGGGGATCGGACCCACAACCTAGGTATGTGTCCTGACCAGGAATCGAATCCACAGCCTTTTGGTGTACAGGATGATGCTCCGACCAATTGAATCACCTAGCCAGGGCGATACAGCTACTTTAGAAAAGAGTTTGGCACTTATGTCAAATATAAACTTACCATGTGACCTAGCAACTATACTATTAAGAATCAGAAAGGAAAAAAAGTGTTTACACAAAAACATACACCCAGTGTTCATAGCAGCATTATTCATAGTAACCCAAGCTAGAAAAAAGGTGAAGCCTATCTCCTGTAAATTTGATAAATAAAACGAGGTACAGCCATAAAACGAAAATACCACTCAGCAATAAAAGGAATAGAAGACTGACACAAGCTACACTAGCGATGGACTATAACAATATTGTACTAAGTGAAAGAAGCCAGACATAAAAGATCTCATATTCCATGATTCCATTCATATGAAAAGGCAATTTTATAGACACAAAACAGATTTGTGTTTGCTAGGGCTTTGGTTGGGAGTGGGAAACACCAGCAAAAGGCCCGGCGGTTTGCTGGAATGCTCAGACTGAAACCTCAGTTTATAAAAACAAAAGCTCTCACTATGTTAAGCCACTTAGACATGGATGATTAATGGATGACCAAAAAAGAATAAATAGTCCATCCCCTTATCTCTTCAAGGGGACTGCCCCAAACCAGTTTTTTTTTTTTTTTTAATTGCTTGCTCAGTCTGTGGTTGGCCAAACTGGAAAATAAAATTAAATTAAATGTCATTCAGCAATACAACGGAATGGCTGTCACTAGGCAAGCTACCAAGATGTGGATGATTAATACATGCCCGTTTCCTTCTCCCTGTCAAATTTCGTTCTGCCATCTCGAAATGACTTTTAAGCTCACTCCTTCCTCTCTGAGACAAAAGAACCTGGCACTCACAGCCAGGATGCAGTCATATACTGGCTATGACAATGGGTAAAAGTCGCTTTAAATAATTAAGTGCTCTTTAGCATAACGTATAATCATCCCAGAGTGCGCCGAAGCTGAAACGTATGTCACAACACACAGATGACTGCGACCTGGCCTTTATTTTTCCCACCTCCATTTGCTTTAGAGAACAGGAGAGTAATACAGGGGAGCGTTCCCTTTTCTCTCCTGACAAAAGACACGTCATGTCCCCATTAAAGAGTCTGCCAGAGTCCACTTAGCGTGGACAGGTGATGAATGGATGCCACAGAGCCAGGAAAAGCGAAAAGTTTTCTGGAACGAAAAAGGCCAATTGTATTCTTTTGCAGAAAAGTAAAGAAGAAGAAAAATTAAAATAGCACCATTTTTTTTTCTTTCACTTAATGTGCCTCCTTCATAATATTCTGCATTCTTTGGGCCCCACGTATATTCAAAGGATGCAGAAGAACAAAGTAAGAAAATTGATGAGTTGATGAGGGTTCCCCTTTTGTGTGACATGCCCTTACATGGTCCACAAGGCACAAAGCCAGGAGCAGATTCATAAAGGGGAGAGGGGCCGGCTTTTTCCCTTCCAGGTAGAACTAACTGCTTGTTAAAGAGCAAACCGATCCTTCTGTGTAGCCAGATTGTTGTCTCTCGATTGCTCCCTAAATCATGACATTGAACTCTCTTCCTGCAGACGCAGTTCTTCGCAGGCCCTGTGTACTCAGGGAGTGGCCATCCAGCCGTGCTGTCCCTTCCTGCTGCCTTTCTACCCAAAGCCCCGTTGCTAGCGGAGTGACAGCAACGCTGGGCATTTACGGAGCCTGAAGGGTCCTGGAAAGATTTCACCACTTACTGTGAAGAGAGTTCTGATGAGTTGCAGCCATTTTTGAGGCAGAAGCTGAATAATCAGAAGCACCAAACTGCAGAGAGAGATTTTGCCCGTGTATGTACCAGACACCCCCTCTTTTAAAACCTGCAAAAGATCACTCACACCCACAGAGGAAAGCCAGGTATTTTACTTTAAAACATCCAGAATATACTATTGGAATTTCAGTGGTGTTGAGATGGCGGAGGCATTGAAAGGTTGGAGCTCTCCATAGCAATTATATGTTCATTGGATTCCTTTTTTGAGATGATTATTAACCATCTGACTGGCTTTCATACCAACTGGGAGAATGGAAACACAACAGGAAATTTTAACGTTCCTGATATTTTTTTAACATATTCTTTATTGATTTCAGAGAGAGGAAGGGAAAGGGGGGGCGAGATAGAAACATCAATGATGAGGGTCATTGCTCAGCTAGCTGCCTTCTGCACATGCCACAGTGAGGATCGAGCCTGCAGCCTGGGCATGTGTCTTGACCAGGATTCAAACCTTGGCCTCCTGGCTCATGGGTCAATGCTCAACCACTGAGCCACACTGGACAGGCATGTTCCTGATATTTTAAATGTGCCCATCTATTCCCATATAGTGTAAAGATTCAGAAAAACGTTTGAATTTAGAGAATTCCAATTCAATAACTAAAATACCCCATTATAAACAGAAAACAAGAGTTTCAACGATGTAAATACCTACTTTTTAACCCCCCTTTATTAAGAGCAAAACAACAACAATACTAGTGGCAGAAACAAAAGCTCTTATGAGGTCAGAAACATGATACTCTCTTTAGAAGACCCTAAAAACCTATATTTCACTAAAAATTTATGTAGCATCTTCAGATGACTCGACTATTCAGAGAAAATTCACTAATGACACAATATGCAATAAAGTTAATATCTCTTGATTAACTCAGAAGCAATACTTTAAATGCATGGACTTACCCAAGCCCCACAAAAGCCTAGTTTTACTCTAATTCAGGTATTTACAGTCGGCTGCAATTTGAATATTCAGTTGAGCATGTGCAGGAGACAGCTTGCTGAACCTGTTTGCTTAAACCTATTCTAGATTAATGAATGTTTTTGTTTGTTTTTTTTCATCTTAGACTGTGAAACTTTGGGCTATACTGATTTATATTCCCTAAGGAAGCCAAGAGCCTTCGCTGTCAAGAGAGTATCATATGTAGAACTCCCATACATTACCATCATTTATTATTACACATATCTATACAAATCAGACAAAGAATATCTGTTAAATAGGCTAGAGGAAAAGATAAAAAGTTTTTGAGCTCCAGGGCAGAAGGGAAGGCAACAGTCTTTGTGCTCATGTTCTAGACTGAGATACATTGATTCTCTAAGGTTAAGTAAAACCTAACGACACTAACATCTGTGTAATAGTCATAAATATAAATCTACGTGTAAATTCCAGGTTATGGGGCCCCAGAGAGATGTAATAAATAATTCTCACAGTAGTGAAGGATGTTAAATAATCTGAGAATGTTTTAAACTAAAAAAATAAATTACCTAAATTTTTCTTTTGTGTGTGTGTGTGTGTGTGTGTGATGAAATGTGTGGGCACCTATACCTATGTGTGTATATGAAGTTAAATATCAAATTATTAATTGCCCCAGTTCCAGGGGGCATACTGTGTAGGTTTCCACATATTTCATCCATCAATTGAATGAAGTCAGTACCATATATGAAGGATTAAGTATGGCGAGATCTATCACCATCCTGATGAAGAGGCCTGGCCTTTTCCAGGGAAGATGTATGGAGCTCATCAAAGGTAAAAGAATTACATTCCCTTTAGAATCTCAAAAAGTTAGAAGTCCATCAATATAGCAGATTCACATAGTCTTATTAATTGATAAATGTTTCTAAATGCAGTGCCTTCGAGAAAATTTGCATATAGCTCAGATTAGGCTTGAACAAGTTTGTATGTTTACACCTCTTTATTTTGTGTGTATACACACACACACCCTAAAGAAATAGCAAAATATATTGTTTATAATGTGTGCATTATACTCACACAAACACACACATATGTGCCCATAATATTGCATAATATTTTGATTGGACTATATAAATTAAACCATTTAAATTATTTTTCTCAGTATAGTGAAAATAGTGGATTTTCATTAGTATTATGCAACTATAATGCAAAAGGTTATCTTAAGTATTTCCCTGATTTTTGTAAAGAATATATACTAGTTTGCCTATGTCAGGAATTTTCCAAAGTCTCCAGGCTAATGCTAACAGGAATTGATGTACAAGCAAATTGTTTAAATGTATTTTAAACACTATAAAGTTTTGAGCTGTACTTTAATCTCAGATTTGCATTTCCCATCTTTATTCTGAATGGAGACATTCATGTTTTTAGCATTAAATGGTCTGTATATGGAAAAACGTTATGCAAATCAATATTGTCATATAAACTCAGAAAACTACTGATAGGAAAAAAAAATTGCCCTAGAAAGCTTAGCTCTTATTCTGGCCTGCCACTACCTACTTGTCTAGCCTACAGCAAATTATCTATACCTTCCAGGTTTTCACATCTTCATTCATAAAATGAACAGTTTGCACTAGACAAATGGTCTTGAAACTCTGCTTATGACATATCACTAAAGTTCTTAAGATGACAAACCTTCCTTTCTTCCTACTTTCCAAAGCTGTCTGTCATGAAAACCACCATAAATCTACACATAAGCCATGAATCCAAATATTTATGAAGTTATACTATAATAGTTATTAAAACTATTTATTTTCTAGCATGTAAGCCACTTGGTACGTAATAAAGCTGGATTTTCTAGCCATACCCCGGTTTCTAAATATAATAATTCACAAACAAAAATCTTGGTGGAAGTTCAACACTTCCTGCTGTTTATTCTCCTACCCAAAGTCTCAGCCTTGTTTACATCATAATCTGTGGAAATGATTGTGTTATCATCAACAAGGTGTCTGAATTCTGCTGTGATGCACATATTTTAATGGGAAGTAAAATGAAAAGCAGTATATTAAATGGAACAAATTTAGGCATTACTACCTGTGATATTGGGAGGTGGAGAAGATGATAGTTTTAAAAACTTCAGATCATCAAGTGATACCAATATTTCAGCAGTATGGTCAGATAATCACAATGCAAGCTGAAACTTTGCATGAATTCCTATTCTTGCCTCAGAGACAGGAAGGATTGCAGCCCCTGGAAACTGCAGAGCAGGAACATTCTGGAATGCTTTTGCAGAGCAACATATGGTTAGAGAGTTGCTTGGGAATGTCAGTAGTTTCTTTGGCAATATAGTAACTCAAAGACTATGCTACAGATTGATTCCTGAACATAGCTAAAAGCTGCTCAAATTATTTTATTGGATGATATTTAACTCCAAGCACTTTGGAATATTTGGAAAATTATGCAACAAATTTGAAGAACATTCATTTTGCCAAAACTAAGACCATTTGAACAATATTAAGAATATTTTGATCTTAGCTAAACAAAAAGGAAAAGAGACTATTCTTGCCATTCCTGTTATTCATCCATCAAATCATTCAGCATTCTCCATATAATCAGAAAAACATGTAGTGATGCTGAGCCCCAAATCTACCAATCACTGTGCCAGGTACTGGGGTATAAAAATAAAAATGGTGTAATCTCTATGCTCAAGGTATCACTCTATATTGCAAAGAGACGAGATAAACTAATAATACAGACACCCAAGCTTTGTCATTTTGCTAAGACAGCCTGAGCAGGCTAAGGCAAGGCTAATTTGCCTTGGTTTGTAAGCAAATAACAATGATTTATATTTTTCCTCTGTTACATGACTAACTTCTCATGGGTCCCAAGAACATGACATTTATTTTTCTAATACCCCTAACCCTAGAACCAGCCTATGACAAAAAGGTTGAAATTATTATGCTTGATGTCAATTTATCTGCTGCAGTAAAATGGCTGTTGAGAAAAAAATTATAAGGTCAGTCTCAACCACCACCAAAAAAAAAAAAACACAACAACAACAAAAATTGTTAGAATTACCAATATTACCACAAATAGTATCTTTATCTCAGTCTGTTAGGAGAGCTTTCCTGGCACCTCTCCAGAGATCAGGTATCATATCCCAGACCAGGGGCAGCAGGGACAGGAACACATGAGAAAGGCATGACTCAGTAAGCTTGCATCTGGACCCTTGTATCTCACTCACAGACACTTTTTGTGGGGTTCTAAGTAATAATTTTTAAACATAAGATGAATATTTATAACATTATGTTTTCTTTCTGGTAAATGCGTAAAAGACAAAATTGAATCTCACACACCTCTGGAAAGAAAGGAATCAAATATTTGCATTATGATCTAGTTCTCCAATAAGTAGGTAGGAATTACATGAGTTTTTGAAATAGACTCTTCAAAGGCCCCTGAGCAGACATAACTGGTACAGCTGTCTTCCTCCCCCCTCATCTAGAGGTCACATAGATTAAAGCAATTCTTGGTCATTAAAACAAACCAAAAAAAAAAAAAAAAAAGGGAAATTAGTTGTTAAATGTTAATTCATATTTTAAAAAATGTATTATTTATACAATAATATTAAATTAGTTGTAAAATATATGTTTAAATGTAAAAATATATTGCTATAAAATATATACATAAAGATTTTAAATAATTAAAAGTATAAATTTAAAATATCAAAAACAACAGGTTAATCATCTGGAATTAATGTAGTGTTTCTGCTTTGGCATTATAACTATACAAATTTTAAAACACTTTTTAGTCTGTCAGACTCTGTTCTAGGCACTTGGAGATATAACACTTACTACCACAGATCAAGAGAATACAACATCATCATGTTTCATTAAAAATCCCACAACCGAGATTTCAAGGTACTGGTTGAAACTGGGAGAACCTAAAGGGCACCTGCTATAATCTTAGTGAACACCGAAGGCTAGTCTCATACATCAAAAGGCAACTTAGTAACAACTAAGGCTGGAACCCATTTCTTCTGTTTGCTATTAATTAGTTTTCACTCTGGCACAATATATTGAAAGGAAAAGATTTTTTGATTGGTACATTTATTATTTATAAAATATTCATAAAGCTTTACTAAAAGTCATTCATCACATGCGCCATGCATTCGAAGGATCAAAGTGATTGCACAAATGCTTCTTTGTTACTGAGATGCCTTAATAATGGATGCAAGCTAAATACTACATGAACCTGTCACTACTGTCCTGTCCTTCACATGCCCTGAAGGTCATTCATATGAACAAGGTTCCTGGAAATCACAATCAAGTGAAGCAACCCTTTAGTAAAGCACAATACCATAAATTTGGGTCTCAATATGCTTATCTAACTATTGATATTTCATCTTGGGGGTTGTGGATTTGGGGTATGGGCTAAGAAAAAGGTCAACAAACATATGAAAATAAAACTAACTAAACTCAACTAAAAATAAAAAGGCTGAGCAACACAGCCTAGGATTCTGGAATTTGAATATGCATACATCCTTTCTAACTCTATTCTCAAAATATCGATTACTTGATTAGAATGTAACACAGTGTGTCTCAGAACACTAAAACTTATTTTTTTTAGTTTCTAGTAAGACTATTTATATGTAGAAAATATTGAAGCTTAAAAGAACCATAAACATAGACTTCATTTAGCTCAACCACCATCCCAATATTCCTTTCCCTTATATAGCAGTGCTTGTTAAATTACCAAGGCCCATTTATTTTTCCCATTATTGCAGACTGCCATTTTTGTAAAAAATTATAAAAATGAGTTAATAAAAGAATAAGACAAAAAACAAAGACAACAAAGCGCAAGACAACATGTTTTATCATTAGATTCAAAGGATTTAAAATTGTTCAATCAGGTTGCTGTGAAATTTCTAAAGACCCGCATTTAACTTCTGTACTTACGTTTTTAGGGACTGATCTTAAGTTCACAGACTGGTACTGGTCTGTGGTCTGTACTTCTTTGACTAACACATCTCTAGACTACCTCTCTGAACATATGTGGTTGATGTTTTTAATGCCATACATGACCCTAACATAGACAGGGAACTTAGCCCAACCAGTGTTGCCTGGTGGTTGAATTTTGACCTGTGTGCCAAGAGGCGGCTGGTTCAATTCCTGGTCAGGGCACATGCCTGGGTGTGGGGCTCTTAGGAGTCAGCCAATCAATGTTGCTGTTTCTTTCTCATTGATGTTTCTATTGCTCTCTCCCTCTCCCTTCCTCTCTCTCCAATCAGTAAAAAACATATTAAAAAGAAGACAGGGAACTTACAAAGGAAAAAGAAAAACTTGCTTTCAGAAATCTACTTGTGAGTTCTAGACAATAAAAAATAAGACATGAAACAGAAATGAAAGTTATAGATATAGAAAGGCATAAATATATGAGTATTTGAAGACTATATGGTTGTATACTTAGAAAATAAGCAACAAATTCATTGAAAAATTTAGAAGAGAAATATTGGTGTGTTGGCTAGATTAAATCATAACAATGTCAATAGCTTTCCCCTATAACAGCAATAAGCGGTAAAAATATAATGGCAATTAAATTTTCCAGTGTGTATTCTTATTACATTTCATCTCATTAGATTCGGTCCATTGCTCCCTTTGGTAAAGTATTTCTGGTTCTTAAATTTGTCACCCAATATATTTCATATTCATAGCCCTTCATTTACAACATTGGTAAGCATGTCTCTACAACTTAATTCCAGTTATTGTATGTCCAAAAAATAAATATGGAGCAATCTAAAAAAGGAAACATTATTTACCTCAAAAAAAGCACACTTAGGGAACAGAGAGTCACATGACTAGCTAGTTAGGTCTTTAATGATTCCACAGAGTTCTGGCTTCTGGGGCATGTTTTGCATTCCCAACCTGACCAACCTTCTCTCAAATGCAGGTCTCTTTTTCCATATGGGTAAATGTACCCAAGCTATCATGGCTCCATCACTGAGATAAAGGATTCAATCTTATGCCTAATGAAGGGCAATGATTTGCATAAAAAAGCATACATTTTTATAGTACAAATTATATTTGCCCTAAGGGAGGACTCATTATGTGGGAGCAGGTTAGGCACTCCTAGAGAGGTATTAGGTACATCGTAAATTCTAAAATTAGATTACATGCCAATAATAAAATACATATGGGAAGAAAGTTATAGAAGTGATTCTATACATTATTTGAAGAGCACTAAGGACTCTTTTAAAAATATTTCTTTGTGTTCCCCTCTGTAGGTCAATTTTTCCTAATAAGATAGGAATCCATTTCATATTTCTAGCAAACCTTATTTTTATAATGCAACCCTTAGGTATGATAGGGATGTGTTTCATAGTTATTAAAAAATAATAAAAAATTTAAAAGGCATTGACTTTGGATTCAGACCAACTTTTGACTGCCAGGCCCAATGTTTCCTAGCTGCCTGTCCTAGAGCAAATTGTACCTCTCTCTGTAGTAAAATAAGTGGAATAATAACTACCTTAGGAGTATATGGGATACGCTATTGAAAAAGCTCCATAAATGGCTATTACTGTTATTATTATCTCACCCACCAACATCATCTTTATCACCATGTCATCCCCATCTCTACACACCCATCCAGTCTCTCATCATCACAGCCATGTTCAGAGTCTGATATCTCACTAGCTGTGTGACCTGTAATAATCCCTTGGTTTTCCCCAATACCCGTTTCTTAATTTTAAAGGAAGGAGTTGAGATAGACTGGTTTGTATTTATACTTTTTAGTATCAAAATTAGATCCTTTATTGAAGACTCATTGTTCACTTAATTGTACCTAATTGATACAGCTCACCTGTGCAGTTAGAAATTCACTTAGTCTTCTTTTTGATGCCTGCTCCACCTGTCGAGGCAGGCGTGACCTGGAATTTGATAAACTCTGTACTAATTATTTTAAAGCCTTACTTCAGGTCCAAAACTTTGATCCCATAGTTATACAAAATCAATCTTCACTATACTAAATAAACAACTTTGCTTATGGTTAATAAAATTCTATAATGCTATGTAGTTACTACTGATGATATTTTACATCTAGTATAAATCATGCTACAATTGCTCCTTTCAGAGATACAGTAATACTTCCATTTATTATTATGGGAAAGATGATAGCCAAAGCTGAAAAATATTTCTACCTATTTGCCAGCCAAACAAACTGGCGTATTGTGAAGATGATTGAAACTATGGAAAGTTCTAACATTCAACAGGGAAAAATTACCAAGTATTGGGAAACATATACACACATTCACGTACACAGCTGCTTATTTGTTGTTTTAGAAAGAATATCTTTTAGACTTACAAAAAACAATACTAACAAAAATGACACATTTACTTAAATACATCTAGCATCACAATAACCTCAAAAATTGGCTGCTTTTAGGATTTACTGTGAAAAGGGTACTATAGCAGTCGGTAAACCTGCTGGTATTTTCTGTCATTTCTCTGTGGGCTCCAATTAAACTAGAAATTCGACCTCTTTTTAACACCCTAATCTTTCTCAAAGCATAGTGGCTCTAGAATTCTAAAATGGAATTGAGAGAGATGAGTATTTCCACCTCATTTTATTTTGTTTTTAAATCGCTTTTCAAATGGCTTTGGCTAATTGAAACAACTGTTGAATATCTGCTTGGCATTTTTAAAACTTTCTCAATATTTTCAAGCCTGATGAAAATGTTTTGTCTCTCAGAATATCTCTTTCTGAGATCTGGCCACTCAACCCATGAAAAATGTATATTCAAAATTTTATTTATCTATTTATCCATCTAGGTACGTACCAACTTGACTCTGCTGACGTAAACATTCCCGGTGTTGCCATTTTCTTTAGGTAAGCTGTCTTGGCAATTAACATAAAGTACTTTTCTAGACCTGTTATGCACATAAAGCCTGCTCTATTGGTCCAAGAAGTTTGTTTGTTTATATAAGATAAACACACCATTGAAAACATGTGAGTAGCAATAGCACTTGAGAGGTTTTTGTGTTCTTTGTTTTGGAATTTCTTATTTCAGAGGATTGATGTTGGAAATATAGTCTAATGTCAGTGAAAACTCCCAGATGTTATTTATGTTTATTAGCCTGATATTGCACCTATTACAAAGGAATAAGTGCCTCTTCCTTAATCCAATTCATTCCTACTTGATGATCAGGCAAATTCTATCTTTCTTCAACATTTTAAGGGAAGGTATGGGAATGAGAATGTGTTGTAAGAGTTGACTTAGCTATTCCCCTGAAATATATTCCAAGAAAAAGACAAATGGGTAGGTGAGCCCATCAACTTTGCTACGTTGGTATATAATATGATGGTTTGGCATTTTTGTATTTTCCCTGTCAAATATACAAGTGCAGCATTGCCTCTAAATTATGCCATGTGTGTGTGTTTTTTAACATATTTCTACCAAAGTTTCTCTACCAAAGTGTTTAACTTCCAGATGTAAGATATAATTCTCTGTAATCATTCATTATCTATTTCAAACCTCTCTCAGCCTAGAGTTAAGACCTATCATCATTTAAGATGAAGTGAACTAGCCAAGAGGCACAAAACAAGTGAATTCCCCAAGAAGAATATTCATTATTTTTGACTCTCATATGGTTATTAGTTGTCTGGAGGTGGAAAGGATCCTTGTTGTTAACTGATTTCCAAAACAGTGACTTACTCACAGGTTACCGCCTTACCAAGTGGAATAAGGGAAGTATGGGCATAAGCTCACTGTTGAGGAGAAAGAAATTAGGTTGATGGTATCTATTCTCTAATCCACTTAAAATAATTTCAGTTTAGAATCAAAAAGGTTGAAACATCCAGAAGAAACCATGATTGGTTCCTACAGTTGATAGACTAGGTAGAGAAATATCATATGACATCCTGAAACAATGTACTATGACCCATTTTTCTTTCCTCCAAACCAATAGCCCCCATTTCAGTAAATGGTAGTTTTTTCTGTAAGGGAGCTTAGGAACACAACAACTAGTAATAATCACGAAAACTTCTCTTTCTTTTGCATTCCATGTCAAGTTCACGGCAAAGCCAGTCCTCTCTATATTCAAAGCACACCGAGAGACATTGAAGTATCACAACTCAATATTGACTTTGAAATATTTAAAAGGAATTAATATTTAAACAGAAATAGCTAAAAAGTGATACAAAACTGTTAAAACTTACTGTTCAGTATAAGTCACTGGATTCCACAGAAACTATTTTGACATTTTTCTGTAATAACCATAAAATAAGAATGAAAGTAATTGACTACAGGGGATAAGAAAAGAAAAGTATGAAAACAACTTACATAGAAACTAAATTGAATTTCCAAAAAGTGCCAAAAACCTAATATATATGTACCTGTATCACCTCTGTCAACATTTAAAGTGAAGAAAGGGTCTATAACACTCCATAATAAAACTCTAGGGATAATATTACGGTCGTAATAATCACCACAATAATATTAAGACAGCAAACTCTCTTGTAAGAGCAAAACTAATTTAAGCATATATCAAAAGATAGATGCACGGTGATACTGTGTTCCCATTTATTACTCATTACATCTCCCAAACCACCAAACTTCATCCTACCAAAGCTATTCCTATTTTTTTATTTTATTACCAGGCATTTGATTGTATGACCTACTCTAACATTTCCTCCTTTACAATACTGATTTTTCAGCACTCTTATAAATCAGGATGGAAAGAAATAGAATATAAAAAGCAGATTTTAGAGTCTTGCTTAATGAATTTTTGTAATAAATGAAATAGTTGGAAATCCAAATAACATAAAAATTGCAAATAACACTGAGTGGAAAATAGTAAACACCATTAGAGGTAATGCTAATCCATTTACCATCTGGTGATATATCACTGCATCTGATTTCCTTGAAATGGTAAATAAATTTTCATCGGTTATTATTTCTCTTTTTAGTCAAATCAAATTTCTATTCTTTTGAGTTATCCAAGTTTTATTTCAAAAATCAAAGGCTTAGAAAGTTTTAGAAAATAATTCACTTTCAAGTTCCAAGTGTTTATAAATAAAAAGCAGTGAAGAATTCATTTAAGTCAGTTTTCTCCTCTTAGCAATCAATGATTGAAGGACTGAACAGGGTGCCTTGTGATATGGAGGCAAGGAAAGCTAACATATGGCACAGAACTTAGATGCCATGAAAGAAAATTTAAGGGCATCATATCAAGCAGATGTAGGAGATAGGCGATAGCTTCATTGGGGGGGGGGGACATAGGGGGAAGGTGTGGAAGACACATTTTACTGACTTGACTATTCTGTCCCAGGCTAGTTAGTTCAGTGCGTGTCTACACCACCAACTCAATATTAACTGGAGGAGAGAAGATCAGGACTATCGATGACGCCGCCCCATGCCACAATGTAAGCAAAACCAGTGAAGGTGATTTTGTACAGGAACAGGGGTACCTTTCTATTTTATTTGATGCTAATTGGCCCCTGCTTGTCACTCTGCTTTTTCCCTCATTCCTCGGGAGCAATCTCCTAACTCAGTGTCTCCAAATACCACCTCCAACACCCAAACTACTCTACTTCTCAAACTGTACCTCATTGGAACTAGCTGGCTTAAGGGAAGGAGGAACGCTCCCAGGCAATAGCAGCTGTTACCCACTCATCAGTATTTGATAAAAGGGCAGCCACTTGTTATAACCAATTTTTTTAAATTCTGGAGCCAAGAAGTACTAGCATTTTGAAATCGCTCCACTAATGCTTAACCTCAGTTGCCTGACCAGGAAGGGCTGTGGAATAGATTCCAACAGGAGTGGGAGTTTTCTCATCATTTTAGGCTCTAACAACACTGCCCAAAATAGCCAGCCTGTGTAGAACCATTGTTGTTGCCCTGGTGAAAAGAAGAGGGCCTGGTGTGTACCAGAGCTATGTTTCCATGTTCTCAGGTGGTGACCTGCTACTCATCTGCCTAATTCCTGAGCCCATCTAGACAAGAGAGCTTGGTTGAGGTCCTCTTCAATAGTCTTAACCCATGTTACTCATAATAAGAGAGAGTTTTCCATTCTCTGTTTTCCATTTCCATCAGCCCTGGATGTTCCTAGCTAGAAATGATTGTAATAATCTTTTCATACAATGCTTCTCCCCATCCCCCAATGTAGCTTTGTTGCAGGAGTTGGCTAACTTAAACATTTTTAAGTATTTTAAATATTTTTGTGTGAATGCACATTAATGAAAAGTCTAATCAATTAGAAATTCAATTTATCTGTTTTCTGTGTTTTTAGGTCGCCTGGTCAGTCACATGATTTTATCAGCCTTGATAAAAACAACTATAGATCACGTACACATTTGGAGGCAAGGGCTGAATTGGCTGAATGTAAAAGAGACACATCCTGAGACAAATATTGAGAAAATGATTTTTCCCCATTGATATCCTAACTAAAGTTAATGTTGTGATTGCAATTTGGGAGTTAATTTCCTTTTAATAGCTGATACTTCATTTCTCTGCTCTATATGATTGTCAGAATGAACGTCATAATCTGAAATGTCTGGAAGTAAAGACCATTTTCTGTGTCCTCCAACTGTATTATGAAAAATATTTCTTTCCTTCCTACTGCTCAGATTTCAAAAACAGAGATTAGTGTAAAATAAATTATAAAGTACCTAAATTGTTCCAACAATCGCATCTCCATTCTGGTGAATTTAGCAAATGCATTTTATCTCTCCACTGAGATGTTTTCATTATAATGAAAAACCCGATGAAATGTTTCCACATTAGGTCTATTATTCATTGCTTATGTCTCCCCTCCCTTTAAAACAGGAACCCAAAGGGCACAGTGAAGATCTAATTTTTGCTCTGCATTGAAACATAGTGCTAATTGAGTCACCATCCACAGGCAATGGGCTGCGGAGGCTTGGCTTCCCTATTATGCTCACTCTTGCTTATAGCCTCTCTGGCATGTGTGTTTTAGGATTATTTCAAGCTTTAAACAAACCCATGAGAAGGAAATAAAGTCTTAAAATCTCCATGAAACATTAATTAACCCAACCTTTGTTTTTATGTGTTTTGGCATGGAGTGTCACCATAGAAAATGGTGTCACCTTGCATGTTTTTCAAAAGGCATTTTACAATTAACTGCCTACTTACGACACCGACGCTGTGAGTTGGGTCTGGCTGCCTTACATATGCTTTCCTGCTTTGGCTGAGAACTTCTAGGAATGAATCTTTTAAAAACAAAACAAAACATAACAACGAACTTATAGGTAGAGAGTTTAAATCAATGACTGAATCTATAGCTATGACTCCCATTTCACAAATGTAAAAGTGCAGGCTCAGATTAGTCTTGTTTATCATTTTTATTTCATGATATTATGTTGCTATAGTATATTTTATATTGTAGTATTATTTTATATTATTATTCATTTACTGTATATTTTTCCCTTTAGGTGAACTAAATTGCTTAGGAATGAAGGAACATCAGAAAAGATGCATAAAGCATTGGAAGGTTCATGTCCTACTGCTGTCACTGAGAACCACCACTTCATGTCTGCCATGGGTCAGATGCGGATTCTAGAGAAGCATGGGGAGAAAAGCCACAGAAACCTCTCCAGCACTTCCATTGGGAGCCAGTGTTCTCATCCAAAAATGCCGTGCATTGCTGAGGGGCAGTTATTATGTAGCAGTTCAGGTTTACACAGGGAGGAAACATTTAATATGGCTGTGGAACTAGTCCTTTCTTCCAAGATAGGGCCATGTGGGCCTTGGGGGTCCAACAGGGTGTGCATCATTTTGGATTATCATTTGCTGCTTTCCATAGATTCTGAGGTGCAGGCACTGAAGGTTATCATCACAGTGCAGGGAAGGAGATAGAATTATTATGTAGCTTAAACAGAGCATAAAAAGGCAAGAGTTGCTAATCCAATCCTTCTCATTCAATTCCATTGTCCTCACTTGAGTAATCTTTCAGCCTAAGGCCCATTGGCCCAACAACAAAGCACAGACGAATTCATTTCCACTCATGGTCTGCTTACCAAGAACGTTACATGATGCCTCCAAACACTCAGCAGCCAGCTGTCTTAGAAGTGCCCAACTGTCCCGAAATTTTCCAAGAAAATGGAGAAATTAATACACTATGCCAGAGATTAATTTAAAAGGTCAGACTTTCTCTCTCTAAGCCAGTAAATAAAACACTGAACACTTCCCCCTGTACAAAATCACTTTTCTGAGAACTTGTCTCAGTCTCATAGGCCATCCAGGTGCAACGATTTATGTAACTGCCCCCCATCTACAGCTGTCTAGCTCAGGGTTGTTCCCCAAAGTACAGGATCACAGCCCTTTTCTCAGATCCCCTTTTTTCAGTTGACCAGTCTGTGGATAGGTATTTGACCTAAGAGTCCTTTCCCAGAAGTTAAAGTGGAATCAAGAAAGGGGTGATCTTTCTCAGGGGCTGAAACTCTAAGCTCAGAGACTTTGGGAAGCCATTTTTCCTTTCAAGTGGATTAGAGACAGGAGGAAATTAGTCTTCAAATAAGAGAAAATAATAAAGCAAATGCACAAATTCAAGAAGAGGTTGAAGATGGAAATGGGCTCTATTGCTCATAAGATCTCTGGTTAAAATTGGACTGAATCCCAAACAACTGAGTCCCAGTTCTAAAGGCCAGATATAACTTTTAAGTTTTCAAAACACATTATGTTATCACTATACTTCCCTCTCTTGTTTTAGTTTGAGTTGTGTTCATAAACTTGTAACTACAAGACTTTTGACTGATATAACCACATGTTTCAGCAACTAAAACATATTAAATGGAATCTAGACTAGACTTAAGCCACATAGAAACGTGAAATTCTTTAAGAAAAAAATAATCATAATGCGAGAAAAATGTGAAAGCAATGCATGTGACGGCCCTAATTTATACCATAACATGTACAACTGCTGCTTCAGTTCACTTGTGCGAAGATCTGCAGACTGAAAGACTACAGGCCTCCATAAACTCTCTTCTTTTCACTAAGGCACAGGAGTGTAAGATTGTCAGCAAATGTCTGGCCAGGAGAATAGTATCATGTTCTCAGAAACCATGGTATACATTGAACTCAAATGAAGCCATGTGATATACCATACAAACCAGGGGTCAGCTAACTGTGTTTAGCCTATGGTCTACATCTGGCCTGCCACCTGTTTCTGTAAGTAAAATTTTATGGAAACATAGAATGCCTATTTGTTTGTTACTGCATTTGGCTGATTTAGTACTACAATGTCAGAACTGGGTAGGTGCCACAGGGAAGGTAAGGCCCACAACACCTAAAATATTTACTCTCTAGTCCTTCACAAGAAAAGCTTGCTGGCCCCTGATTAAGACCAATCTCATGCAGCTAAGTCAAGACTGAATAACATGTGCTTTATCTTCTACTTCTAGCAACTGGAAGGGAGCTCCATGTGCTAGTATGAAGTAGGAGTTTGTTCTTTTTGTTTCTCCTGTTGTGTTGCATGGGATTCCTGGCTTGCAGGGCTCTCTTGTCTCTGCTTGCTGGCATTTGCCCATATGACCCACAGCCATGTGAACCACACACCCAATGGACTAAAGGACTGTAACTAGACTAATGCTAAACTGGACCTGGCTGTAACATCGAACAGGAACTCTGGACACTGGCTTTGCTTTTAGCTCTACTGAATCCCCAGCTATACTTCTTCCAGGGCTGGATTAAGGGTAATGGGACTCTGGAAACACAGAGATGTAATTCCACTCAAATATAAATCACTCATCTTCCTGTGCAAGACTTGAGATCTCATAAGGACTCCATCCCCAGAATTCAGTGGGGAAAGGAATACCTGTACTTCCCCATAACATTAGGTAACTACAGGATGGGGGCTGGCTGCGTGGGAATCCCATCAAGTGATTAGAGGATTGAAACTTTCAATCCAGCAATCCACCTCCTGGGAGGGGAGGGCAGGTGGAGATTGACTTCAATCACCAATGGCCAATGATTTAATCAATCATGCCTATGTAATAAAGCCTCCATAGAAACTCGGACAGGTTTCAGAAAGCTTTCTGTATGGTGAACACAGGTAGATTCAGGCAGAGCGATATTCAGAGAGGGCATGGAAACTCTCCACCCTTTCCTCATACCTTTCCCTGTACACCTCTCCCATCTTCATGTTTCTGAATTACATATTATTTTATAAAATAACCAGTGATCTAGCAAGTAAAATAGGCCTCTGAGCCCCTCTAGCAAATTAATTGAGTCCAAGGAGAAAGTCTTTGGAACTGAGCTCAGACCTATATAGCCTGTTGGTCAGAAGCACAGGTGACAACCTGGACTTAAGTTTGGCATCTGAAGTTGGGGTGGAGAGAAGTCTTGTAGGACTGAGCCCTTCACCTGTGGTACCTGATGCTATCTCTGACTAGATAGTGTCAGAATTCAGTTGAATTGTAGGACATGCAGCTTATGTCCAAGAATTGCTTGGTGGTGTGAAGAAACTGTTCACAGGCGCGCATGCGCGCGCGCACACACACACACACACACACACACACACACACTGTCGTTAGGTTCAGAATCTTAGTAATTTATAGGGTTAATTTAAAATGCATGATTAGGGACATAACCACTTCACCAGAGAAGTGAAAACTATCTAAAGAGATCATAAGATAATCACATTATGTTAAATATGAGTTTAAAAAAACAGTAATTTTTAAAATCTATTGGATGAAATATGGAGATCTATTCTATTCAATTATCTGTGTGAGACTGTAGCAGTAAGCAACAAATAAAACTATGAAAGGCAAGGACTATAAATGAATCCCTGCCAATTTGGACAGAAGCATATGGTCTGATCTTTATATAGAACAGACAGATCGATAACAAAGCAGCCCAAGTTTTCTGGTTTAAAGCCCAAAATAATTCAACTTTAAAAGAAAAAAAAAAGAAAAGAAAAAAAAACAGAGTAAGAAATATGGTCTTCATCTTTTTTCTTCATTGTTTTTTCTAAATACAAATATACTTGGTTTTCTTTTCCTCTGACAGAGAGAAAGAAATACAGAAAAGTTATTTCCTTTTAACAACTCAAAAAGACCAGAAAAGTATGAAATGTCAAATCTACAAAGTTGGATAAAAGTAGGTAAAGCATTAAATGTTAATCAGTCCTTGGTTACAAAGTTTCACAAAAATCATGTCCCTTTTCAATTATGCCCTAATGAAGAGCGCATGATCCTGTTTTTTACCACAAAATGAATTGACTAGACAGGTGGTTGGGTCATTCTTCATATTTGCAATAGAGACCAAGCAGGAAGGTAACCTGATACCCTGTCACTGTTAAGTGGCATAGCTAAGTGACAAGGTATGTCAACAACGTGGGGTGCCCCCGTGATCAAGGGCTTTGGGGTCATGCCAGTAGGATTTTGGCTACCTTCGTTTTGTGAGCACTGGATTCTCTATTGATAAAATGGTGTGATAATACCTAGATTGTAGCTTTGTAAAGGTCAAAATAAAAATTATTGTTTTCAACAGAGCATCGAGCACAATGATAACCTTAGAAAGAGCCCTGCAGCATGACCCCTGCCTCCCACTGAAGTTTTATATTCCATCTTCTCCCTCACTCTTCGTTCTGGAATCTCAGAGGCCATCTCATATTTTCTTTACTAACCTGTGTGTTTCTCAGCTCTGTTTCTTTGCCATTCCTTTGGCTCGAATTTACTCGTTTTCTTATTTCACTCTCCTCCATGTAAACTTGGCCAAATTCCACCATTCAACTTTCAGTCTTAGCTGCACAATCAGAGCTTGTTTCATTCATCTGCTCTCTGAGGCCAGAGTGTCCTACCCTTTTTCTTACAACACTTAAATGGCAATTTAATAGTTTTTTTCCTAGTTAGACTGTAAGGCTGCTAAGGCTGGAGACTGCATTTGCCTTGTCTATCAGCACAAGCCAGCATTTGATATATTATAAGTATTGAATTCAAGATAGCCACTTCGATCACTGTATGCCATGTAAGTGTCCAACGTAGTAAATGAGATGGATGTGGCTTTGGAGTAAGAAGGGTGGGAGTTTGAATCCTTGACCTACTGCTCACTAGCCCTGAAAATTTGGCCAAGTCAGTCAAGCCCTATCAGATCTCATTTCCTCACCTATACACTTGCAATAACATTGCCTGTAGGTGTGATTGACTGCGAGGGTTGAATGAGAAACTTGTAAGAACTATTACCTTTTATAATTATCAGTATCACCATTTCTGTCCTAGACTTAAAGGACATATTCAATTTTCTGATTAGTAGTAGAAACAGCTCAAAGGTTCAAAGAAATCCATTTTGGAAAAGAAAAGGTAGGGTCTATAGCTAAGGTGGTGATGTTATTTGGTGTTGAGTTTATTTTACCATACAAGGTTAACAGAGAGGATTTTCCGGGGCTGAAATTTTATTCACGGCCTTGCAACAGAATGCATATGATGCTAAGACGAAAATGACAACAGCTGAATTTAAATGGGAAACTAATCCGAAGTGACGAGCATATCCAATCTGCAAGTCAGACTTGAAAGCCAGTCTTGCAGAGGCCTGCATCTGTGACAGGTGCAGCTGTGATGCACACTTCAGCCCGCCTTGCCCCATCTGCCATGCTCATTAGGTAATGTCGCTATGGCAATGCGCCTAGGGAATGGTTCCAGGAAACCCAGGTAACTTCAGCATTTTGCATGAATCCAGCGAAAGAAACTCATGCTAGCTCATGAAATGCACATGCTTTTTTGGCTGTTTTTCAACCTCCAGAAAGAAGAGATCCAGGGGAAGTTCCAGAATTTTTGTATAGGAAGCACTTAGGAAGAATCATCTTGTTTTAAGGAAGCCTATGAGAGGCCTGTGTCTTGAGAGCATTAACATCGCAAGCACATTGTTTATACTTAAACAGTGTGTTCATTGGGGTGGTTTCAATGTTCATGAAGATTATGAGGGTGGAGAGAGGGGAAGGGATAAAGTCCCATAAGCTACTCCTTTTTTCATTCTTACCTGAGGATATGTTTCTGATTTGTTTGTATGGTTTTTTGTTTGCTTGTTTTTTAGAGACAGGGAGGAGGGGGGGAGAAAGAGAGACATGGATGTGAAACATCAGTCGGTCAGTCCCTGCGTCATCCCTACGCTTGAAGGCTGTGGGCCCATCCAGCTACTCCTTAGTTAGGATAATAACTCTAGAAAGAGACAAGATGAAGGCTTTAGTCACCGGGATCACTGAGTCATGCTTCAACTATTAAGGAGGCATCTTTAAAATTTCACTATGACCAAGTTGGTGGGAGAAGCAAATGAGAACATCAAAACTTTACCATCAGAGAAAGCAGTTGGAAAGCCATCTCCGCCCTCCTCCCACCGCAAACTCTTCGGCTGCACCCACAGTTAGCACGCCACTATCCGATGAGTCAGCATGGAAACTCAGATGGGGATTTTCATCATAAACTATAGAAGATTTAGCTCTGCTGCCTTGAATCCAAATCACCATGCTAGAGGTGGAGAATTTCTCTCCATTTCTTCTGCTTTTCCAACCTCTGGAGACCACCCACCACCACCCACTTTCAGGGCTACAAGGCTGTTACTTCCTAGGCCAAGTCAGCACTGGAAATATTAAGGGTTGGATCATCTCTTGGGAGCATTACTGTGCTTCATTGTATATAATCAAAGTTGCAATGAAAAAAGCAAGAAATTATGTCTTTTATAGCTTTTTAAAAGCAAAAGAAAAAATCAAAATGATCTTTCAGAATACTAATAATGATATTTAAAAGACTTTTTCTGGGCCATCTTCTCCCTGTACAGAATTATGTAAGACATAATGAAGAAAATAACTTTTGCTATTCTCTAAGAAAGTATTTCGGTTTCAGAGACATACATTTGTTGTATCCCTTATATTGCTTTCACTTACTTAGGGTAACTAAAAACATTTGAATAGCTTCTGAGAGTTTAAGATCACTTTTAAACACATCTCAGTCAGCCATGAAGACAAAGCTGGTGGGACGTGGACTGTTCCCATTTTATAATTAAGGAAACTGATATGGAAAGAAATTAAAAATGAATATTATTTACGAGCATATGGCTGGACTATGGAAAGCAAGCACAAGCCAAAGTTTTTCAGGAAATAAAAAGGTAAGACAAATTAATTACAGATTCCCAAAGTGTGCATTGAAATTGCTACCAGCTTTCAACAACAATAATGGCATCTACTACCATTATTGCTGGAGCTCTATCATGTACCAGGCACTGTTTAATGAAAAACTAGGCAAGATCCCATCCTTAGGACATCCCATTCTCACATGTGCATAAGGCCAAATGAGAAGAAAACAATGAAGTAGAAAAGGGTAAATTTATATAAAAATATAATTAATAGTCCTTTAATCGGCAGTGTTTTATAGCTTTCAAAAGACTGCCAAATCTAATTTCTTATTTGGTTCTCACTATAACATGGCAGTCAATGACACTAATCAAAGATTCCCAATATTTTAAGGGTCCTGGGTGGTAACAGGTTGGTGGCAGATAGGGGTTAGAGTGCAAAAGATGGTATGTCTCTGGGATGTGTACCATTGGGTAAAAATTTAAAAAACACAGCAGACATTTATTTCCCCTGCCTGTCAAAGAATCTAGAGTATATATTTAAGCACAAACTGAGCATCTCACTATGTACCTAAAATCTTGGACACGTCTCATTCATTTCTGAGGCCATTGACAACTCATGCACAAAGACTTTTTCTTTGTCACTCATTTAAGGCCAAGATAAATTGGTTCTGGTACTTTGGGTCAGAGCAATAAAGATCAGTCAAAGTTGGGACATGTTCTTACTTCCCAAGAATAAAGGTAGGGGTGGGGTTGTTATTTCCTGTTCCTCTGATTTATGCTATTGAGGCCGTTTCCACCCTGAACCATTTATATTCATTTTGTGTGACCTTCTATGTAATTATTTTCACATTTGAGGTTTATTTATTTTGGATTTTTAATGGCACTCAGAGTCTTTCTATGGGTCAAAAGATCTCAAAATAAATTTCTGTTCTTTTTTAGCTGTACTAGTTTAAGCACTTTGAGGTGTTTCACTGAGGCTTCTAGTAAAACAAATTATGTCCAATGAAGAAGGACATCTGAAAACAAAATGCCATATCCAAACACCTATATTTCAATAAATCTGTGCTGGTATGAAAACACAAATATTACTGGAGTTTAAAAAGGCGCTAACAAAGATTAATAAAGACATTATCGCTCAGTGTACCCCCCCTCATTCTGGTCTTACCTTCTCCATCTTTGCTGCTTTTATCAAGGGTTAGCAAACTTTCTCTGTAAAAAGCTAGACAGTAAATATGTTTAGCTCCGCAGACCCTATGGTCTCTATCACAACCATTCAACTCCAACATTGAGGCATGAAAACAGCCATAGAAAATAAGTTCACAACAAGGCCATGTCTAGTATAGAAGTTTGCAACCCTATTTCCCTTATCCAAGTCATATTTACTCAGCCTCACAGGCCAAGCATCTTGAGGCTTGTATATGGGACATGTATAAAAGCTGCTTTATCTACTTGCATCCTCTAATATACGAGCTCTGTAATTATTTCAGAGCTACATTTAAATTCCAAATGGGATGGTAAAGAGCCCCACTATCAAACAGGCAACAACATCAGCACATTCTGCCGAATTCATGCTATTATCTGGTATCTTACCGAAGAGAAAGATATCAAAAATGCTAAAAGGTAGATCCCTGAAGTGCATGCAGTCCTCAAAAGGCAAGCAATTCAAAAGGGTGAGTCTACTTGGCCAGAGTACATATCATTCAACAACACATTCACTCAACAAATATGTTCTGTCATTTACCATGTACTAGGGGCCATGTTAAAACCTTATTTATCAAAGCCCTTATTGATTTCCCATCAACTCGAAATTCCCCAAGGGCATCGCTGCTCTCAGAATCACCCTGTATTTTGGATGGCTGCACAATGTGGAATGCACAGGGCTTCGGCTGGGAGGAAGCAGATGGGCCTCTCATGTACCCATTACGAAGAACTGATGGTAGCTGAATATAAACTGTGCTACCCTGGAGTGTGGGCATAAAATGGAAGGAACTGTGAACAGTGCATTGCTCCTTGTACAAACTGGAAGACTGTCTCAGGACACATAGCAATTAATTAATCAATAATAGAGTCTGCATTTACATTTATTTATCTAAATTACATCAATTATTTAGTCATTAAATAAGGGAAGTAAATATTGATTTTACTTCCTTCAGAGTCCAAACTACTGCCAGAGATTTCAGTGGTGAAATTCACGTTCTCAATATCTCTTAGCCCTAGGATCATTCTGTTGATGTAGCTTTGGCTACACTCACAAACCTCACATCTATAATTTTTAATAAATCTATTAGTGTGTTTAATTTTTTTTTTTGTCCCAGAAGAGCAGAGAACATGGATGTTTCGTTAAAAAATTAACGAGCAAAGATTCAGTTAGGTTTTGAACACACCCTGCTTGTTGATTAGTACAAAGAATCTTAACATTCTGTCTACTTTCCACTATTCCCATAGGTGATGACAGCCCAGGTGATGTCAGCAACTAAGTCCACATAGTTACTGCCTTTCCTCAGCTATACGGCTTGCATCTGACTCAATTGCAAATTGGGAAAGTGATTCATTTGATCATTTGATGGGGGTAAATAAATAAGTGGCCGGATTCCATTCGAATGGCCACATCTCAGCCTTAGAGAAATGTTTAAATAGACCTATGAAAGGTAACTTCTGGAAAGGTCCACTTTCCCCCATGACATTAGCTTTAACTCTCTTTCTAGGGGCTACAAGGCGGAGGTAAAAGGCTAAATACGATGATGGTATATAGAAACTGAAAAGCAAGTATTTGGGAATATAAAAACAATTTACCAAGAACCCTTATATCTTTATGTTAGGCTAAGTATGGCATTTATTTTGAAAAGTGCTTGAATTGCTTTAAAAGCTCTATGATCTGTGACAGGTGGTAAGGATGGTTACTTCTGCTTCTCATAAATTTATAAAGATGAATGTTAATTTACATAAAGGAGACAGAGTGAATCAAATATGGAAAACTGTTTAACTTTACAAGTCTCATACTATATTATACATCAGTCTTCAGACCTATTGAAATAGCACCCATAATGTCCATATAGACTACAGAAAGCACAATCTTGAAATATATATATCAGCTTTTACATCTTCTATACATCTGTTCTATGGGTTCATAGAAGGCAGATTGGGACTAATTATGCATTTTTAAGGTTAACTTGATTTGATAGAAATGAGTACATTGGAAATACGGCTTATTCTTTAATATATTATTTTCCTTCATTTTTCTATAACAACATACTTTTCTAGTTGTTAGTCTAGTTTATACTCAGCTGCTCATTTTAAAAATTGTGTCCTGATTCTAATTAATTACCAAAGGTACTCAACATGTTTTATTATTCAAAATTGTGTCAATAAAAATATCTCTTTAGATAAGTACAGAAAATTTCTGGAAGTTAAAAAGGTAAAAAAAAAAAAAAAAAGAGAGAGAATGCTTCTATTTTTATGAATAACATCTATTTGTATTACATCTGTGTGCAACTATTTATCTGAAAGTATGCACATAAAAATAAGAATAATTGTTCCCTTTGTTGGGTGGTTTTATGACTTTGTGGGTGTTTTGCCTGATTTGTGCTAATATATATTTAATACCATTAACAGAGGTATTCCTGATAAAAATAAACTTAGAAATTTTAAAAATCCAGAGCACTGTAGGATTTTAAAAAAATAAACACAAAGTACATTGTTTTGAGTCATATGTTTTTTGAGAGAAAAGAGCTGTTACATAATGCACAATGACTATTTTTAGTTCAAGTTATATAGTTAAAAAATCTACCCATTGTCTTTTTGGGTGTTCTGCATTCAGGAATTCCTATAATATTACTACTCCAGAAGTAACGCATGGTCAGAGAATCTGCTTGTGATTTATCATCATCACTCCATATCTGTTTAACCCTGGACAAATTCCTCATGCTCTCTGGATGGCACCAAATTTGTTTGCTTGCAATAAGAGCATCATGATAACACCTATTTCATACAGTTGTTGCATAGATTAAATGAGGAATGAATATAGTGTTTACACAGTATCTAGCTTATAATCAGAGTATATTAAAAAGTCTAATAAAACATAGAACATGCTGCATGTCCCTCAATGGATAACCAGTCAGAAGTTCAAATATTTAGATGCTTATTCTAAAGACCTCACACCAAGCAAGCCCTGTACTGCCAAATAGTCAACATCACAGTGCTCCTAAGGAATTTGATTTTGAGAAAAACCTAATCAAAAGTTTAATATAAAGTATAGAAATGTTTGTCATAATAAAATTTAAAAAAGGGAAACACACACTGCTGCATACAGTCTTTGAGCAATTAATTTGTCCTGGTAACTTGGATAAAAAATTTAGAATGGTGTTTCCACTGGCAAGGAGCCCACACACTAATGGAGTCGAGCAGCTTGCATGAAGTGGGAGCACAGAGTGGCAGGTCTAGCATCTGCCAAGCTCTGAAGATCGTGAGCGAGGCTCTTCTTATTGAAACATACTTAATCCTCAAAACTCCCCTGAAAGCGAAGTGTCTTACTCTCAGTTTCTAAAATAAAGACGAGAAGCATTTATCTCAGTCTGTTGAGAACTTGTTTCCAGGTGTATCCTCTTCTGGCTCAAATAAATTTTTATAAAATTATAATAAGACAATAAAATCAGAGAAATTCAGAAATATTCCCAAGGTCCAAAATTTATAAAGGGAAGAGGGACCAGGATTTGAACCTCAGTCAATTAAAATCTACAGCAAGCTTTCTTCTCAAGCAGCAACAACAATAAGAAACAAAGTGTGAATAAATTTAAGGGAACAGTTCAGTAGAATCCTGCAGGTATTGCTTTCATTACTCAAAGAGATGTTTCTCTGAAGTTAACTAGATTAGTTATTCTCAGGTGCAAAATTAGGGATAAGCAATACCCCTGGTTTTGCACAATCTTTCAGCTGAACCCATGAAAAGCTCACTAATTTAGAACCAAGGAACAATGTTAAATGCTCAAAGACTATAATCTATATGATTTCTGATGCAAAAGTATTGATTTGATTCTGAAAGAAGAAAAAAAAAAAAGTATTGTAGTTACTTATTTTCACACACACACACACACACACACACACACACACACACACACACAGAGGCTTTTGCATCTTCTGCTTATTCGCCTGCATATCCAAGCATAGCAACACACATTACCCTGCCCCTTGATGATAGCATCAAACATGCTCAGTGAATTTTCAGGGAATATGCATGTGGCTTTCAGATAACCCTAAAATCACAAATCTGCCCATTATCTAGGCCATTAATATGCATAAAATCATTTGCAAGTTATAGTTGGTTTAATTAATTAATTACATTTATAGATGCTTGTCAAGACAAGTTTCCTTACCAATTCTCTAGTGTTACAATTGTTAGATACTTTCACCTCAAACTCGGTTTATTGTCTTTTAATCCAAAGATGGAAAACATTTCAATAAATATTTCCAAAACTTTGGTAACTAATGGATTGATTAAATCAAATTATATATAAATAATAATAATACCAAATCAGTATCTTATTATTATAGACTCATCAATTTTTAAAAATGGCTAAGGAATGACTTTTTTCCTCAGTTTCTGAGGTACCTCTGGTGTAGTTCTTAGGAGTCTCATCATAACTATGGGCAGCCTACACTATGGATAAATCTATTACAATTGCAGCACAATTTGCAATGATATTAGTGTATTATTTGCTTTTTCTGAATGGAGAAAAGAAAAATATATTTACAAAATATTAACAAACAATTTGATTATGGTATTTTGTTAGAAACTTCCTGCCTCCCAGAATTTTAGTATTTCACAGCAAAATTACGTGCAAACTCCTTAAGCCCTTTACCCAAATGATACTCAAGCTCTTTACCCAAAGAAACAAACAAACACAGAAAGTTAACTACTTTTACAATGTTTGCCAATGGCTATTTATTGAAATTCTAATCCTTCTCTGAACCCATCCTCATTACAAACAGACTTCAAGACCCAGCACTCCTCTAAATATTTCCTTGTACTTTCATTGAGATAAAATCCTGTTTTGACCTTTACAACTCTGGCATGTATCATACTCTGCCTTGCATAATCATTATTAATGTTCGTATCTGAGTGAGCCATCTATTAGAAAGTAATCTTCATAAGAGTAAGCATCTTGTCCATCTTGCTCACGGTCATCTCTCTAGGTCAATATATTGTCTTTTGCAATATAGAGCCTTAATAAATATTTGTTGATAGGCTAGATAACTGCTTTCTAATATTTTTGGTGCAAGATTTGTGTCCTGATCACCTCTCTGTATTCCCTGAAGCACTTAGCAGAGTTTCTGGTGGAAAGGAAATGATTTTTCAAGGAAAAAATGTTGAATTGATAACTTGAGAGTGAGATTTGCTAAAAGTGTTTTTAATTAAACAATAAAATGTAACCTTAGAGATATACCTTAGGATTGAGTATATGAGCCATCATTTCTAACCAAATTTGAGTTATGAACTCTTCTATAATCTGTATATTTTAATGTAACATAATGGGTAAGACCCCCTCCCTAAGTATTGTGAAGACTATTTGAAATATAACAAAATAAAACAATTACAGTATAGATGATGACAGAGATGACCTGATAACAGTGGGATTAAATATCATCACTCATCATCATCATACTAGAAATACCCTACTAGACAAACTTGGGAAAAGTTTCTGCAGTGACCCGAGTGGTTCTGAATTCCAGGGAAACCATCTCCTGTGCTTAACAAAACCAATGCTTGTTTCTCCTATTTTTAAAGATACTGAGAAATAAAAATATACAAAACACACAACTTTGCGCTATATTTTTCCTGAACCCAAGCCACTAAAACCTATGTTTTTCATCTTTTATTATTTTTTTCTGTTCTCTAAAAGTGAAATTCACCTGGTCATCAGCTACTCTCTGTAGTCTACTTTGCTACAATTACACCTACCCAATTTCATAGCTTACAAAATCATTTTTAGATATCGCTGTCTGCTATTAATTAGCCCCACATCACCCCACAGGCTTTGAAGTGGCCCTGGCATCTAACCAGCACTCCAATCCTGGAGGCTGTGTCTGCAATTTCAGTCATATTTCCCTTGGTGCTTTTGAACCAGAAAACTGCTCTCTCCCTCATCTGACCTGAGTGAAATAAGAAAAGGCATAAAATCTCCCAAGAAGGTGCCTCCTAACAAGATTTCAGACCCAATTCCAGCCCCAGAGGGGGTTTAGATAAGGCTTAGATACAGGGTTCATCCTGCCGATTCTTTCATCCAACTCCAACCTGGGAACCGTTTGTGATTTCTTCACCTCTAGTCACATCACAGGACTGGGCCCGTCACTAATCATAATATGGGATTTGGCTTAGAAGCCCGATCAGCTTTAAAGTTTGCTCTAGCTCAGCACACACCATACCCTTAGCTCCATAGGATGACAGGATAAAGAAATATTTTGCCCTGCACACTCTAGGAATCAAATGAACCAACTATAAATAGCCATTCTAAGCAGAAACGGAGCACTCGTGGCATTACCTTGAAATAGATCCCTTGGAGATTTCCTGAGCTCTCTCTGCGGGAGAAAGCTCCCACCTCACTGATAAATCATAGCTGTCATTAGTATGGGTGTACCTCCAATCCAGTGAATTATACACTAATATCTGCAAGCGCTTTTACAAATTTCAGGTAACTTGAGAATGTAACAAATGATAGAAAGTGAGCTCAGTACCAACAATCAGAAAATACTCATATTTTTAAAATTATATTTTAAAACACATGAAAACTTAAAGAGAGCTGCTTCTTGGGAATTCTAAATAATGGCATTTCTCTACTTTCATATTCACATAGAGCAAAATGATATGTGAGATTGTATATTTATACACGCATACATATGAAACATTTGTATATGCAGTAAAATAAGAAAATATATAGTAAAATAATATATTATTTTAAAATATCAAAGGAATTCGCAATAGCATGTTTACAGAGGTTTTATACACACGATGCTCACTGCAGTTTGTAAGGCATTGTGCTGGGCACTGCAGGGCGATGCATGGAAAGTATGCCACTGACTTCATTGAGATCACAGAAATGGACAAGTACATTTAATTCCCAAAAGAAAAGTCTAAGAACCTAGTCAAGGAAAAGCAAACATATAACATATTAAGAGAATTATGAGGGAAGATAAACAATCATTATGGACTCAGAAAGTTGAGGGAATTTTTAACATACAAAATTTTTATCAGTCTGAAATACATGTATTTATGACAAAAGGAGAATCTGGGGAGACTCTCTGGTATCCAGATCACTGAAGGCATCTAACGTTGTGTCCCATCAGTGTTTCCCCTCTGCCAAAGCTTTTCGGAGGGGATACTTGAAATGTGCTTACATAATAAGCAATCATGTTCAATATTCTGAGTGGTATGAGTTCAGAAGAAGAAAAATAAGCAAATTAGGTGTCATATGTATTTTTTATTTCTAAATAACTTTAAAAACGGAAGCATCAATCATCAAATTTGGAAAGCCCAGGAATAATTTTCCTGGGATTCAGAAACCTGGGGCAAAATAAAAGAATTCACTAAACCATGATTGAGTTGAAGCAAGCAAGCCATGACATGCATAATAATGGCTCAGTCATTAATTAATTCATCAAAAACTCTAATGCAATACAAATAATAATGGGGATTCGGCGATTAAACAATAGATGTTTCAATCTACCATTGCAGGGAGAAAATTGAAAATTCACAGTAAGTGCTGAAAAATTGTGCGAGTCAAGAATTTACTTCTACACTCCTAAAAGAAGTGATTTTTCCCCTACCCAGAATAACTGAAAACCTTATTCCATGTTCAAAGATTACATAATAAGGCTTATCTGTCAGAGGAAACACTTCTAGAGATGGAAAGATAGCAGTATGTAGATATTACCGCTGGGAAGGAGCCAAAGCACATGAATTACAACCTCACCTCTCTTAACTGACCCGCAGTTAGCTGACTGGCCAGATTAATCAGGGCTCCCTGATTTCCCCTTAAAAATGCGCTGATTGATGTCCTCAGCTTGCTGACCATTCTGGCTGAGGGGCAAGTCTATGGCATAGTTTGTTCTGTCCCCACAGCTGAGTCGTACTCTGAACAAGAATACATTTTGCTTGATTCCAAGACCATTTAATGCAGTTTTGCCTGGATTATTATAATTAAAGAATTTAATTAATTATCCAATAAATAATTTAAGTAATTAAATATTACATAAACTTATGAAATATGTGTGCCAAAAAAAGTCTTGCATGTGAAATAAAAGTTGACTTCTTTGAAAATATTTAATAAAGGAGAGTTGGGAAAATCGGCTGCTGAAGATTAGCTATATGTGAAACTGATAAAAATGGGGAAAATGCTGTGTATACAAAAGTCATCTAATTTCAGGTTCCAAGATTATGCTTTACAAAAGAAGGAAAACAAAAACAAAGTAGAAACTATAGATACATTTTGAGGTCTAGTTTATAAATAATAGAAAACTCAGAAATACATTAGGCAGACCTTGGTGTTAGATTGGACGATTGGCAAGAAAATGTTTATTAATGGGTTCAAAGTTAACATAAAATGTTTATGGTATGAATTTTATCAGTGTTCATAATTCTCTGCTTCATTTAATTAAAAAAAATATTTAATCAATTACTGGTCCCAATAGCATATTTTTTTTTTTTTAAATCAATACTGAAGGCCCTCAAACAAACAATGGCCATTATACGCACAGACCTGTTACTGCTACACAAGAGACGTATCACATACACAGAAGGGATTTCAAAATTAGCTTAGCTTGTTTCCTTAAATGCATGTATTAAGATTGAGATTCATTTTTTTGAAGGAATCCCTGAAAGTGGACAACAGAACACACTCTGCATTCTTTATGGTTTCTTATATTCAATTACATAGAATCAAATATATAGAACTTTTATTACAGAATATAGATGTAGCCATTTCAAAAGCCAAAAGAGCTTTCTCTCTTTTATTTTGTAAAGAAGGCATTCCCAGTAACGTCATTTACAGATACCTGGACTGGAGTGATGGAACTTATCTCAGAGTCTACTAGATGCATCCCTAAATCAGTTCTCTTTTCCTTTGGCTACATGGTTATATCACCTATGTCAGCCTCCCTTGCACTAGGAATGGCCACAGGACTAAGTTTTCTTCAATGAAATGCGAATTGGAATGATGCCTGACCCAAGGAAACTTTCTTGCAATGACTCTCCGTGCCTCTCTTCAGCTAAAAACACATTAAACCACATCCCTAGTTCTCAGCATGAATATTTCTGATGTACTATTTCTTGCGAATTAAACTTCTGTCTTGTTGAGCCATAAAACTTTCAATCTATTTTTAAAACATCTAGGATGACTCTACTTGAGACCCCTTCTGATTATTATAGAAAAACTTGAGCTCTTCCTAACGTAGACTTGTGTCCTTTATAAAATTGACTTGATGTGGCATTTTTTCAAAAAGTTTATTAGGGTAGTAAGATACCACTACCAGTTTTTTCCAACCTGAAAATTACTGCTTGATGTGCAATCTTAGTAAATTCTCTGTGCAAATCCTATATTAAAGAGCAAAAGAAAGGCACGTTCACTGTCAGAAAAAAGAGACAGAGACGGGTGCTTAAAGAGCAGAATGGATGGAGTCAATAAAATTCTGACTCCCCCGAGTATCTGTAGTGTGAACCCTATATAACACTGAAAAATTCTACTAACTGGATGGATTCAAATGGTAGATTTTTTTCTTTTTTGGAAGAGAGAAAGAGGGCTTGAATTCAGTTGCTAGTGTTATAGTGTTAATTAAAAAAAATATATGGGCATTGACCCATGAACCAAGAGGTCCCAGGTTCGATTCCTGGTCAGGGCACATATCTCTCTATGCCTCTGTCTTTCTCTTTCTTTAAAAAAATCAATAAAAACATATTAAATATATATATGATATTTACAGTACAATCTAATACAATACTCTCATTGAAATAGGATCAATTATCTGGCAAGTGGAATGATTTTATTGCCTTTTCATGGGCAAATATATAAGGAAAGGCAACTTCTCTTTCTCTCAAAATTCATATGTATAGAACATATGATCATACATGCATATATATTTATACTCCATTTGTATGTGTGCATAGATATTTTTGTTTGTGTGTGTTCTGTATGTACATATTATTCTCATATACACAAAGGAAGGATGGAGGGCAAAAGCCATTATTACCTGTATTCAGGAGCTTACAATCTGTTAGGGGTAATAGTCATGCTAATATTTTATAATGAGGCAGAACGAAATATAGGCAAAAGAGTTACAAACATTATATTAGAGAAACTCTAGGGAAAGGAGTGATTAATTTTTTTATGTGGAATGATTAGAGGAACAACAACAGCAGCCCCACTAAAACAGGCGTCTGTGCATTGACCCGGAGCCAGAGAGTTTCAATATACAGTAGAAAGGCTGAGGCTGGGCAGGCAGTGATGGTGGTGGTGCTGGGCTGTGTGTATGTCTATGTGTTATTAGGAAGGGGGTGGGGGGCTTGTTTCCAGGCTGACATATATAGTGGTATGCACATATATCAGTGACTGCTGCCCTACCAACTTCGTTACCCTTTCAGAATGAGATGATACCATCTATTAGGGAGTTCAAGGTATCTGGGTGAAACTACAGTCACTGATAGAAAGGCCTTGGAGCTACTTTTTCCTCTCGCTAGACACGTAGAGGCACCTTCATGGAGCCTGTGTTAACCATGATGCAGTGAGGCACGCTACCTTTCAAAAGAATATACTCAGCGTCATTTCCCTGAAGAGACTCTCCAAAAGCAGGAACAAAATGAAGCAATCACTACCCGAGAGAGTGTCAAACTCATTCAGAAATCAAAACAGACTATTGGAGTTCACAGGTTTTATAACAGGCACAGCTACTATCTTCTTTTTAGCTTAATATGGGGTTGCGTATCCTTACAATTAGAGATAATTGCACAGTGTCAAACCCGCATTGTGATGATAGGAACATAGAATGAAGCTTGGTGACTACAAGACAAAGACTCCGTCACATGAACACCTAGGAACTTTATAGCCTTTAAAATACAATTCCTCCTCTCTACACTGTTCTCTTTTTATACCAAGTCCCCTTCTATCAACAGAAATATGTTATTCAATAACTTGACTGATTGGAAACTGAGTGTGGGTTTTCTGTAATTTTTTTTAAGTTCATAAGTATCAGTGTTACTTCTCTAAATCAGTTAGAAGTTGAATTTGTCTTAAAATGAGAATTCACTGCCTTGCTTTGTTGTTGCTTTGCAAGCCTGTCAAAAATATCTTGTTAAATTTTATCTTATTAAATAATTATAATGCCTTTCACAAAATTTTTTGGGTTGATAGAGGAAGCTGGATTAGGTGCTGTGAAATATAGGTATTGCTTTACCTTCTCAGGTACAAAACTTCAGGTTAGGGGCACTAATCAAGAAAAGCAAGGCAATTTTTAATTTTTTTTGGCATACTAAATAGGCATTAGCACTTGATAAACATCATGTTGGATGTTTCTCCCTAAGATTTTCTATGAAGGGTGTAGATATTTTTACCTAATTAAAAGAATGAAAAGGAGCAGGGATGCATTAAGAAGCCAGCCTAATTTTACTTTAAACTGACAAGAAAAGAGGGCAGCCCCTATGAGGAATTTATAGTATCTTCTCAGAAGAAAAGGTACATGGAGTTGCAATGTCACAGACCAAGAGCATGTTTGCTTTCTTGAATGAAAAATGACTATTCAATGAAACAACAGCTTGGCAAAGAGATAAATTGTTAAACTGCTTGGACCACTTGTCATCATTTACTCACAAGTCCTGACCGGTTTTATTTATTGAAGAATCATCTAGGAGTGTCAAACTAAATGCATTAGAGTCAACAAACAACAGAACTTAAAAAATGGTGAATGAAGAACCATGAGGCAAAATTTCCTAAGAAAGTTGACCCAGAAAAAAAAAATAATAATAATTGGGAAATAAACTCCTGGGCAATCTTCTAAAAAATAATAATAATAATAAATTTCCAAATGAGTAAGGTCCTCTTGTTTTCCTACTCAAGCAGTTGATCAGTGGTAGCACTCCAAACTATCAAAATGAGTTTGTGGAAATGCATATAAATTAGACACAGATTTGGGTTTAATTTATTCATTTTCTAAATAATATGCAAATGCGTGTAAACCTAGAATTTAAAATAAGACTTACAGGCTGTAAACTCTGCAATCTGACAATTTTCATGTTAATGTGGTAATTCAATTCAACAAACATTTATCGAACTTTCAGCAAAGTACTGTGGTGGGTATGGTGGGAGCATTAACCATGCCATTTAGGGAACATAGAACTATATGGTGAAATAGGTAGAATAAAGTGTAATTTTGCTTCTGACATTATAACTATTTTAGCAGTTAATGCAAAGTGAGACAGCATGTGTCTTTTTCTTTATATTATAGTACTTTAATGTAGGCATTCCTGTAATATCGCCATTGAAGATTTGGGGGTAGGGACTGGAAATACTGGCTTTCTTTCCTGCTTAAATTAGCGTTTTCTCTACTGTGGGTCAGCTATGCATTGTTTCCTTTGAAATCAATTCTCTATTATGTAAAATTCTGCTTGTTTTATATTTTAGGTTGTGGTTCTAACCCAGCTGATAAATTGTAGCTTGCTTTCACTAAAATATCCTTAGTAGTAGACTTTAACAAACAATATTTGAATTCAACATACAATTTGCTTTCATATAATAATCATACAGAGCATATTTAAAAGAGTGAAAAATAATGAAAAGGGGAAGACTATAAGAAACAAAAAAGCAAGGAAACAAAATCACAGGAACCAAGCAGTTAACACAATGGAAATTTTCTAATGCATAATTCATATATTTAGGGTGGTGTGTCCACAGACATTTCAAACAGCACAGTGTATTTTCTATTAGTGAGGTGTATAGACCAGTCCCATGTATCCTATTTCAATGAGCTACTATCTTTCCTTCACCAATTACATTATGCAGGTGCAGCAGGGCGAGAATTCCGGAAACTGACATTTTTTTACCTGTCTTTGAGAGGCATTCTTTTCAGTCCTCTTACATTAAATTCTCACAATATGTTACATGGCACATCTAATTATCATACTATTTGTTCAAAGGAGACAACTGAAACTCAAAAAGGTTAATGACTTGCCTGCATTCATAAAAGTACTGAAGGGCAATGTTTGAATGACACTCAAGTTTTTAGGATCTCAGCAAACATCCTCTTTCCACCCTACCTGGCTGCCTTAATTAAGATCAGAAGATTTAATAGCCAACTGCGAATCCCTTATCTTAAGAAACCATGGGGAATTTCCTTCACTTCTTATATCCTTCCTTTTATAATTGTAAGTTTAAAATTCAGGAATCAGATTATTTTTTTACCCAAACAACATTAAGGGTCTAAATAAGACCTGCTCAAAAAAGTGGTTATTATGCAATCTGATAGGAACATGGATGAAATTCTACCCAGGATAAGATTTTTACACACAGGTTTAGAACCACATATATCATTGATCAATAAGAATTTATTGCCTTCCTTCTGTAAAATCTAGACTGCCCTGTGTGCTCTAGGAGATAGAAAAACACCATGATTCAATTCAGCAAATATATATTGAGCATCTCCTTTATTCAGTACTTTACCCAGGAGAATGGGGAGAGCCTTAGGAAACAGGAAGAACTTCAAGGGATTATATAAAAGAAAAAGATCTATAGATATTATTTTAAAAAAATACATAATATGCCTGGCCGGGCATGGGTCAGTCATTGAACACTGACCTAGGATCCAGGAGATCAAGGTTCGATTCCTGGTCAGGGCACATGCCTGGGTTGCAGGCTCGATCCGCAGTCAGGGGCGTGCAGGAGGCAGCCGATCAATGATTCTCTCATCACTGATGTTTCTATCTCTCTCTCCCTCTCCCTCTCCCTTCCTCTCTCTGAAATCAATAAAGATATATCTTTTTAAAAATACATAATATGATTATGGGAATACAACTAACATATGAAGCAATTCAAGGAAAATGCCTTAATACCATTTAATGTGAGGTCTAAAAGAGCAAAGCAATCCTATGAGGGAAGGGTAAATCTAGGCTTTAATAAGCCATATTCAGCCCAGCGGGGGTGGCTCAGTGGTTGAGCATCGACCTAGCATCCAGGAGATCGAGGTTCGATTTCCGGTCAGGGCACATGCCCAGACTGCGGGCTTGATCTCCAATGACTCTCTCATCATTGATGTTTCTGTCTGTCTCTCTCTCCCTCTCCTTTCCTCTCTCTGAAATCAATAAAGATATATTTTTAAAAAAATATGCCATATTCAGAAAGAATTCATAAACCATATATACATATATGTGTGTGTGTGTGTATATATATGTGTGATATACACACACACATATATATGTAAACTAGTAACAGATGACTATTTAAGACATTTAATCAACCTTAATTTGAAGATGGAAAACTGGTTGAGGTTCATATTCATGGATCTACAAATGTGGCTTTAAAAAGTGACCTGAAATCTATAAAATTTGTATATCAAATCAATGTTAGATCAATTTAGATAATTACAGTAGGCAAAATTTAATTAAGCCATATCTTAGAAGAAAAGTAAATACAATATAGCATTTTCCCAACATTTTCTTGACCTATATCATGATTTATTTTGTAGACTTAAGAGAGTGAAAATTACCTAATCACAGAGTTATTGTCTCGCCACGGTACTGAGGAACCTGAATTTAGGAAAAAGTGACGGGACCTCTTCCCAGCCTTACTGTTAAATTATTAACAAAACTTGAAGCTTGAGGAAAAACAGTCAATATATATTTGATGTTTGAACTTTTAAACTTTTCTGTAACTCTTCAGTCCTGTATTTAACATTATATAGATTATTAGTAGTAGTGGTGCTTTGGTGCCTGGATGCCAGTCAAGCCTAAGGCCTCAAAGACAACCTCTGTGTCCCCAGACTGCCTGACATCCCTCTTGACAAAGTCCTGAAATGTATCAGCATAATTATTGGTAGTAGTTGACTCGTTGTAATGGACCAATCAAATAACTAAGAATGCAAGGCTCCTTTTCCTCTTGTGATCCAGTTGCGTCATAAACTCTAATGATTTTAACTTTTTGCTCTGAACACTTTCGGGTTTTGCCCAGCTGTGTCTCCAATTTGCAAACTCTAAGACCCATGAATTAATCTTTGTCATTATTTCTAGCCAAACTCTCCAACCCCTTTTTGAGTTTGTTCAACAGTACATGCTTTGAGATGCTGTCCAGGAATAGTAATGAATTTACTCCAATAACACATGTCCAGTTTGTTCACACAAACTAGAATATTTGCATCCACCTTGTTGGGGGTATAAAAGTGAAGATAGCAGCAGGAGAAAGGCAAAGCTCTGATCATGAACCAAAATAACATAATTATGTCAAAAAGGAACTAATCTTTTGGACTCCTTAAGCTGGAGTTCTTTTTCTCTCAGTTAAATAACTACATTAACATTTTAGTTACACATGTTCTTTATTTTAATCTGTATTTAATTAAAGGTGATTTCCCTCTTGTAGAATCATCATCACCACCACTTTTTTTTTTTTTTATCACAGCTTCTCTCCATTAAGCATTAAACATTAAAAAGAAGCTTAGAATTAATGAACTGTGTTGGTTATATTCCAAAATGTAAATTGTGTGGGTGGACAAATCTGAGAATGTGGGTATAGCATGACTAGTGCTGTATACTCCATCTCCAATTCTACAATATAATAAATTGTGATTCATGACGTTGAAACTGACTTCTTTAAATGTTTTATGTATCTTAGATCCTTTTAACCTCTACCCATCCTCTCTACTGATGTTTGCCATCATAAAAAATATATTTAATTTGCCTTGGCCAGTGTGGCTCAGTTACTTGAGTGTCATCCTATGTACCTAAGGGTTGCCGGTTCAATTCTCAGTCAGGGCACATATCCCTGATTCAGGTTCGATCCCAGTCTGGGCATATACTGGAGGCAACTGATCCATGTTTGTGATATGTTTCTCTCTCTCTTTCTCTTCCTCCTCTCTCTAAAATCAATTTTAAAAACCCCAAAACATATATTTACATCAACTTTTACTATGGTCACATAAAAATTCTCTTTCCTTGTACTAGAAAAATAGACAACAAGAATTGATAAGTGTAATGGCTCAGGCAAAAACCAAAACAAACAACAACAACAAAAAATAACACACTTGAGAATGCCTTTATCAAATTCAAGAGGAGGTAAACTTTTCATTTGTAGGTTGTAAAATTTTGAAATAACACATCTAACCCTGTTATCAGTTGCTTTTGTGTGTGTGTGTGGGGGGGGAGGTTGTTATTTTTATAATATAGCTAGAAAGACACACAGAAATACATAATTGTGACTGAGATACATTACTCCTGAGAGGTTTCCTGGATTACTCCCTAGAAGGAGAAAGCTAAGGAAAAAAGTCTACATTGCCCCTCAACTTGCGAACACTCATCCTTTCAAAAGTGGCTGCAGCTGTTTGTGCCTATACCTAGGGCTGAGGGCAGATGCAAGGCACCATCCTCCTTGTAAGAGGAATGTTAAAAATTGTGTCACTTCCACTAATGAAAGAGCCTTGTCACTTAAATTACAAACTATGTGCCATTTGATAGTATTATAACAATGGACTTCTTGGAGTAATTAAATTATTGTGGTTTTCTTAGCATCATTGAGATTTAAATCTCAACCCATTGCCACCACTTAATAACTGTGATTTTAATGTTCTTGAGGCTCACTAGTCTCATCTTCAAAAATGGGATAACAAAATCTGCTTATTTGATTTTTACGATAATTAAGCAAAATAGATGATGACCATCGCATTCCACAGTTCAAAAGGCCACCGTTTGCCTACTGTATAGGATAAGGAGCGCCTCTTGGCTTTGGGCATACAGTAGGCTTGGGTAACACCTGAAAAGCCCTGGCCTTACAGTTACACGCAGAGGAGGTGCTTGGTATTTCCAAATCCAATGTCACTGCAATAACAGAAAGGGTGGGCTCTATAGTTTTTGCATATGCATATCAAAACTCTGTTTACTGAGCACAGCAACGATGTAGCATGCCTCTTTTGAGTTGCACATGCCCAGGAAAATGCCCCGCTTCTAGAAATAACTCAATATCAATATGTTGAGTACACGAAGCTCACATTAATCTTGTATGATTTGTAGATGAGAAGCCCTTTGAAAAGCTTTATCCTTTTGGTAAAATTCCCAGTGAGCTGATGCATAAGAATGAGTGATATCTGGGACACGGCTCTCGTTCCCTAAAGTGAAATACACTTTTGTACATTTTCATCATAAGCAAGTATGTGTTAGTAGTATACAAGTAGCATTCTCAAAGTAATGCTAGTGTGCATGTGTGTGTGCGTGTGTGTTCTGAATTTAAATAGAGAGTAGGATGTTTGCCAAATAAATGCATGATGCTGACATAAGGCATAAACAGATTTAATGGATTGTCAGTAAACATTTGAAAGAAGTTAACACTTTGATTTTTTTTTCCTATTTTGTAAGTTATCAACTTGATTGTTTTAAGCCACTAAATTTGTGTGGAGTTGCTACATGAACAATGGAAAACAAATGCAATCCGGATTCCTGTACATTAGTTCCAATGCTAAAAGGAATATAAATCAATAGGTTGTAGGGTCCTCATAAGCCAGAGTATATTTCTCGAACCCTCTCTTCTGTGCTACTCCATGCAAACATACTCTTTCCTGCTTCCTAAAGACACATGGCCCAATGTCTCAATGGTACAGCAAATTCAAATTTGGGAGACACTCTTAGTTATCAAATAGTTTGTAAACTAGCTTTGTATACTCAAGAAATTGTACTATAGTTGAGGAAGGGTACGTATGAGTCAACACTTAAGAGCAGTAACAACCTCGTCTGTTTCTCTCCCTCTGTCTTCTGCCTTCTCTCTTCTCCTCCCTCCCCACAGTCCACACCACACCATACATGTATTCATATTCTGGAGGAGCCACAGTGAGTACCATGTCCCATCACGGAAAATAGATTGCAGTGCTTAACAAGAATATATTTGTCCCCCAGGAAATGGCTGACCATTCTCCTCACCTGTCCGAACACGGAATAAGTTATGCCTTCAACTACTGCTAGTAGCTTTGTCGAGTCGCACAGTCAATGTTTACAACCCATTTGAACAGTGAGGCATTGAGGATGAAGAGAGTGGCTGCTGGTTAACAAAAATCCTGAACTTGGTGAGTTTTTATTGCTATTGCCTTAGGATGGTTCCTGGCAGCTCATTAATTCTCTTGACAAGATTATTTAAGTGTATTTCTGGTAAAGGATGTGATTCATCATCGAAAGTACACCCCAGTGCCATACACCACCCCCTCCAGATTGTTTTCAGTCTGCGCTTCTTTAAAATACCTCCAGTTTGTCAATAATTTTATACTCTTCTCTGGGAAGTTGGCCATCACTCATTGCTTTCACGGCATATATTTCCATTGAGGGGAAATATACAAGAGAAAGAGCTATATAAATTTTGCAATGCAATGCAAAGGCACTGATATCTCAGAGATTGTATTGGGTGGTAAGGGTAAAGTGAATTCTGCAATGTAATGCGTCTTTCTATCCATATTGAGGAAACATTGCTACATCTATGTGCTTAAGCAAATGTTTAGTGAGTACCTACTTATCTCTAAGCATTGAGCCAAAGATACAGCAATCAAGAAGGGATCAATGGTGTTGCCCTCTTGGGGATTAGAGTCTGGAAATCTTCTAAAAAAAATAAAGTATTCGTGAGTAAAAGAATGTGGGAGTCGTTAGTATTTTTCACCCAATATTCTAGATTTCCTCTCAGGCATGTAGTAGGATTACACTTTCCTACCCATCTGAAGTTCAGTGTGGATATGTGTGTGTGTGTGTACACACATACATACACACACTTTGTCTAATAACATGTAAAGGGAAGTTACATGTCACTTTTTGCTTGAAGGATTTAATAGTCAGTGTGTAATTTTCATGTTATTGTTTATCTTTCTCTCCATTAGCAACCATGAAGCATAAAGATGAAATCTCCCTCAGCCTGCAGTTGTTGTAAGAATGAGAGAGGACAGAGCTGATTGACAGTGGGTGCCTAGTGCAAGTGAAAAATAGCCCTCTGTCATTTTAAGCCAATGGTATGCTGCAATTGATTTTTAGTAAGCTAGTCTATTTTGACTCATAAAGAAATTGATATCTTAAAAAAGAATGTCATGTTATGGCTTAAAATGAGAGACCTTCACTTAATGGGCACAAATAGTGAGGAAATTATGATAGGAAGATGGTAACCTGTCTTACATAATTGAAAAGCATTTGGTAAGTATTTTACCCCTTACAAATTGCCAATCATTCCTCAGAACTAATATACTTGTATCTTTAGAGAAAATGAGAATGTAGAATGTTAATTCTCTGTTTAGCAAAGCTCTAGGAAAAAAAAAATGAGTTCAGAAAATAATTAGCTAGCTTATAATTAGTAATTAAAGAGAATAAAGACAGTCTATGAACCCAGAGACTTGTAGCACAAAATAATAAAACAAGAAGACCTTCAGGGGCAAAGTTCATTAACAACTCAGGCGGTAGTCAAGTCCAAAGTACATCCATAAAAATAAAAAAAGAGTATGACCATCACACCTCTTGTTAAAAGCACTGAGGACTAAGGTGTCTCAGAGTAGGAGTCAGCTGCAGTCATTCATCTCTATTAGACACACTGGCCATGAAACAAGACACAAAGGATGTAGTCATCCCACTGAAATGTAATAGGCCATAAATGCCCATCACTCAGCCTAGATAGAGAAAGAAATAATTGGAATAGGAAACCAAAGAAATGTAGCAAAAGCAAAGAAATTCACTTTTTAAAGTTCCACTGTTGTGGCTCACATGCATGGGGCCTGCCAGGGTCACATAGATAAGTGTCCAGCTAAGTTTTTGAGAAAAAAACTCTGAATGCTTAACATTTTATAAAAAGAACCGTGGGCAAAAAGTGTGCTGCAACAGCCGCTCATCCTCCAAGGGGAGCATATTCTCCAAGGTGCATGTTAGACGTGACCAAGGAGCAAGATGGGGGGAAAAAAAAAGAATCTACCAAAAGGATAAACAGAAAGAATATGCCTCGGGCATCCATGAACAGGGAAACCACTCCAGAGAGCAGAATTATACCGAATCAAACAACATACCCAATCCTTGGAAGTGTGTCCCATCAGTGATCCTTACCTATAAACTGTGCGAGGGGCACATAACTGGCTTTTTGATTCAGAGGTCTCCGGGCCACGACTGACTGATGGAGAGACTGCAGGGCCTCTCTTAGGGTCTGAGACACTAAGCTGGACACAGCTCCTGGATGCCTTTTCTGGGTTGCTTCTTCCAGGGAGGGAGTAAAGGTGCTCCGCACATAAATGAGAATCTGTATTACTCAGGGTTCTCCAGGGAAGCATGAACAACATGGTATGCATGTGTGTTTGTATGGGTGTGTATTTCCTGTTGGACCACATACACTTTTCTCCTCTCTATATAAACCCTATTACTTTGTTTGCCTGAGGATTGCACTGCCTGTTAGAAGTTAGACTAGTGCCTGTGGATATCATCTTCTACCTATTTAAAAAAGATCTCTTTTAAATGAAGAAAATGCTCTGCTGTCTGTCTGTCTTTCTGCGTGTCTGTCTATCTATCTATCATCTATCTATCTATCTATCTATCTATCTATCTATCTATCTATCTATCTATCATCTATCTATCTATCTATCTATCTATCTATCTATCATCTATCTATCTATCATCTATCTATCTATCATCTATCTATCTATCTATCATCTATCTATCTATCTATCTATCTATCATCATCTATCATCTATCTATCATCTATCTATCATCTATCTATCTATCTATCTATCTATCATCTATCTATCTATCTATATCTATCATCTATCTATCATCTATCTATTATCTATCTATCTATCTATCTATCATCTATCTATATCTATCTATCTATCTATCTATCTATTATCTATCTATCTATCTATCATCTATCTATCTATCTATCTATCTATCTATCTATCTATCTATCTATTCATCAATATCCATTTTAAGGAGCAGGCCAGATATTCAGGGGGAGTTGCAGTTCATCTAAAGACACACTGCAGGCAGAATTCCTTCTTGCTCAGGGGAGGCCATCCTTAGTTCCATTAAGGCTTTAATTGATCGGATGACAGCCACCCACTCACATTATGGAAAGTGATCTACTTTACTCAAAGTTCACTGATTTAAATACTAATCTCATCCAAAAATCCCCTTCATAGAAACATCCAGGATAATTTTTGACCAAATATTCAGGTACCGTGGTCCAGACCCAGTCAAGTTGACACAAAAAGTTAACCATCTCAGAGTTCTATGAGTATTTGGTGACAAGAGGCAGGGCCTGGCCACAAATATTCAGCTTTTTTCTTGTTTGCTCCTGTGCACCACCTTCATACCCCTTTCTCTGACTGCTTCTCCTGCCATCCTCTCTCACTAACCAGTGCTGATAACACCTGCTAACAGGTAGTTGAAAAACAGAAGTGACAATCTAAGCCATTTTTCCTGTAATCAACATAACTGCCAAGAACCAGGCAGACAGGAGTTTTGTTAAATTGCCTGTTTGCTTTGGAATTCAGTACACATGCCAAATTCATCACAAGGCTCCAGGGGGAGAGATTCCCTTCCTGCAGGCAGTGATGCCTACTGGAGAGAATGCCTTCCTCTGTGCTTGCCTATGACCCTATATCCTGCACTGTGTTTTTGCCTCTGAGTCTGTCCTCAGCACACTGGCCCAGATAAGGGCATACACAGGCAATAAACAAAAGGAAAAATACAAATAGAAAATAAACACATGAAGAATATTGTGGTTAATTAATGACAAAGAAAAAATAAAAATAATATGAGAAGAGTCCTGCCATGTGCTATAGACTGAATGTTTTGTTACACTAAAATTTGGATGTTGAAACCTAATCCCCAATGTAATGGTGGGGACTTTGGGAGCTGCTTAAGTCATGAAGTCGGAACTCTCATGAATGGCATCAGTGCCCCTATGAGAGAGAACCCAGAGAGCTTTCTTACACCATCATCCATGTGAGGACACAGAAGAAGACGACTGTCTATGGAGCAGGAAGCGGGTGCTCCACAGACATTATGGCACCTTGATATGGATTTCCCAGACTCCCAAATAGTGAAAAACAAATGCTTGTTCTCTAAGCCGCCAGTCTATGGGATTTCATTATAGCAGCCCAAATGCACTAAGACAACATGTTACCATATTAGTAAATACTAAAAAGTAAAAATAATCACTCTGCATAAAAACTTTCTAGAGCAAGGATGTAAAACACTCAAATTATGTGTCTATTACTCCAATAATTTGTTTGGGGGAATTGATTCTAGGAAAATAGGGAAGGATATTTACAAAACAAGTATGAGCACGTCCGTTCATCCTGGCTCTGTTTCTAACAATATAAATTGGATATAATATACTTTTAGTCCTAGAGTATTAGTTAAATAAATCAAGATAAAATCTACAAAAAAAAAACAAACAAAAACAAAAACCAAACAAACCTTTAAAAAATTTACACACATTCCTATTAAGAAATGTCATAAATGGTAGAATAAAAATCGACATTATATGCACAGAGAAAATATCTGAATAAACATGCTGATGAAGTGATAGTGAAGGTTATTCTTGGCAAGGGAGTATCATGAATGTTTAGATTCTTAAGGGTGTTTATGCATTCTTTGATATTTCCAAAATAAGTATGCACCGCTATTTCATAAAATAAATTTAATAAGCAAACTTAAATAAAATCTAGCTTTTATCAGTAATACAGTAGGTGTTGACCATTAAAAAATATCATCAAATATCTAGTCTTTATAAGAGGCAAGAAATTGTGTATGCGTTGATGGCTGATCACACTGGTATTACTGGTAAAAATCAAAGACAACTTATTTAAGTTGCCAAGAAAAATATCTTGAGTACAAAAAGAAATGCTAGGGTCTTCTACCAGTAGCAAGAATGAAAAATATATAGGTCAGTTCTGTAGGCAGTTAATTAGAAATAAAAGGATTCCAGCTCTTTCTCTTTGGAATCATTGAAGGGATGCTTTTCCTAACATGCATTTAAAGCCTCCTCAGGAAGTCAAAAATGGATTAATAGCAAAGGGCATATTGATTAAAATGTAATTTCTATTTTTGTAACTGGATAATGTTTTTTCCTCTAAGTAGGAAGTATTCAGAGGCATCGTTTTGACATATTATAGTTCACTTTAGTGTTCTATGCAGAACTTGATTATGTCTAATCACTGGGAGGAGAGGTATGCATTTTAGACCACTATGTACTCATTTTTAAAGAGAAAATGTCTCAGAGTGGGAGGAAACTTTTCATTTATTTTTAATGTTTTTTCTAAGAAATTAAAGCAAATAATTTTTCTTTGTAAGTAGACCCTATCATACAGGACTTCAAAGATTTAAAAGTAAAAGAATAATGCAGTCGAAATATTTTTAAGACCTATAACTCAAGTAGTAAAATGAAAGACTTTCTTTTCTTTCACTATCTAAATTTTATGGGTTTTGTAGCAAGTTTTATGGTTTAAAACAGAAAGGACTTCTAGACAGTATATTAAGTGATGAAGTATAATAGTTCTTCAGAATCCTGTTCACACACACACACACACACACACACACACACACACATACATACGTACACACACACACACACAAAATCTCCAATGCCTGATAATCTAGTCTCAGAAATAAAAATATTAAGATATCGTGCACTCCATATCATGAACTCCTTGCTCTTTTATGTATCACATAAAAGAAAACATGATAAAGACTAAAATATTTTGAACTACTGTAAAATGAGCTTTGGTTTTAGAGTTGGAAAATTTGGGGGGGGAAATGCACATTCAGAATTGGCGGAATTTGCTAATTTGTGATACAGAAGTAGGTGCATATTTAAAAAGCCATTGTATTTGAAGCAATCTCTTTAAAACTGCATTAAATATCTACTTCATTAAATAATAGCTAACATTTATTGAACATTTACTCTGTGTAGAAGTATTTTTCTTAGATCTAATATTAATTATTATAAAGATGTATAGCAATTTGGAATAATCCTTGCCCTATGGATGCAAATATAGTGTGCTAAGGTTAAAACTACATAAGAAAATAGAGGCAAATAAACTAAAATTATAGTAGTTCTAGGTTAGAATTAAAACTTTATTACTAAATTTTTCAAAGTTTCCATAATAGATCTATAATTTCTTTTAAAATTCCAAAGAAGCAACTAACACCCAAATGCTATGCAAACACCCAAATGCTGGTTTTTAAAAAAATAATTACAGCCCGGCCGGGCGGGGCTCAGCGGTTGAGCATCGACCTAGGATCCAGGCTATTAGGGTTCGATTCCCGGTCAGGGCACATGCCCAGGTTGTGGGCTCGATCAATGACTCTCTCATCATTGATGTTTCTATCTCTCTCTCTCCCTGTCCTTTCTTCTCTCTGAAATCAATAAAAATATATTTTAAAAAAATAAATTTAAAAAAATAATAAAAAATTTAAAAATAATTACATTAATGATTTGAAATATTTTTTCAAGTGCAAGCCCATTATATTTTCACATTTTTATTTCAAGGACAAACTATTTTATCAAAAGTAATATTAATGTAGTCAAAGCAAACTTAGAGGATCCTTCAGTACTTACAGGTATTAATTCAACTCATTAGTAATTACTCATTAATAAGCCTTTGTTTAGAGTCGTGGGTTATAATAATAAAACAGTATGGTACTGGCACAAAAACACACACAAGGATCAATGGAACAGAATAGAGAGCCCAGAAATAAACCCCTGCTTTTTGGTCAATTAATTTATGACAAAGAAAAATAATAATATACTGTGGGGAAATGACATTCTCTTGAATAAGTGGTGCTGGGAGAACTGGACAGATAAAAGCAAAGGAAAAGCAACTGGACCACTTCTAAGATCACATACAAAAATAAATTCAATGTGGATTAAAGACTTAACTGTAAGGCCTGAAACCAAAAAACTCCTAGAAAAAAATATAGTCAGTAAACACTTTGATATTGGTCTTAGCAAAATCTTTATAGCTATGCCTCTTTGGGCAAGGTCAACAAAAGCAAAAATGAACAAATGGAATTCATCAAACTAAAAAGCATCTACACAGCACAGGAAACTATCAACTAAACAAAGACAACCTGCTAAATGGGAGAAGAAATTCTCAAATGATATATCTGATAAGAAATTGATATCCAAAATACATGAGAAACTCATACAATTTAACAAAATATAATTTTAAAAACTCAAATGATATGACTTTCAAAATAAACAGAGGACCTGAATGAACATTTTTCCAAAGAAGACATACAGATGACCGACAGACATGTGAAAAGATGCTCAGCATCACTAACCATCAGGGCAACGTGAATCAAAACCACGGTGAGACACCACCTCATACCTGTCAGAATGGCTGTTATCAAAACCTCAACAAATAAGCGTTGGTGAGGATACAGGGGAAACAAAACCCCTACACTGTTGGAGGAAGCGGAGGGATGTGTGAAAAAGGTAAAGGGGTATAAAAGGTACAAGCTTCCAGCTGTAAAACAAACTAGCATCACAGAGACTATAGCCAATAATGTCATAATAACTTTGCAGTGACAGATGGTTACTAGACTTACTGTGGTGATCACATCATAAGGTATATAGAGAATCACTATATCGTTCAACTGAAACTTATAGAGCATTGTATGACAGCAACATGTTAATAGAAAATGTAGAAAATAAAAAGAGTTGTGGGCACGAAGAAAATAAGCATGCTAATGGTCCTGACCTCTAGGGGCTGAGACTCTGATGAAGTGATAAGGCATATACTCAGTTAACAGTACTTAAAATAGATTATGATATGAGACATAAGAAAAGAATTTGAAATGTGGCCATGGGTTCAATAACAGAGAAATATTGTGGCTAGTTATCTTGGTGAGCATAATTTAAATAGTGCTTGAAGCAAAATTTCAACACTCAGGTAAAGACTGGGAAGCGAAAGGGTAGCTAAAATTAACTTGTTGAATTATTGAGCCCCTACCATTTTAGATATTGTGCTAGGTACTGAAAATACACTGAAAAACAAAATAAAAATGGCCCCTTTTCTTGTGGAATTTCCAATGAATTGGCACAGTACATTGACAGTTCTATAGAGAAGGTTGAATGGGTAAAAGGAAGCTAAGTTGGAGGGAAAAAATGAGAGTAGAGAGATAACGAAGGATTGTTTTGGTTTGATTTTAGTTGGTTGACTTTTTCCAGGATAAGGTAAACACAAGCATGTTTAGATTTGCCTGTGTGAAAGGAACCAAGGAAATAATAGCTGATTTAATAAAGTTGATAAAGAAATATAAAGTGTTAGGATTAAAATCTAATATTTTGGCAAACAAGAAACAGACTATAGATAGGGAGGTTTGAAGGCCTAAAAAAAGAAAAAAAAACAGTGTTGGTCACATCAAATAGACTTGTCTTATCTAGAAAGCAGAAAGTTGTTTCACTTGAAACTGAGAAAGTTTGGGGAAGATTTAAATTCAAGAAGAACAGAGATTTGAACAACCATGAAAAGAATGGGACATTTTCAGTGGCCTGATTCCACTCAGGGCCAGGCAGGGTCACACAGCATGAAAATGTTGAATGTCTTTGTTATGTCAGCAAACAGGCACTATCCTTGCCCGCATGGAGCACTTGAGCTAGTGACAGACATGTAAAACAATCAAATAATCATATATATAAACATGAACTTGGCCATGGGCAAGGTAAGCACGGCAGGGGGTGAAGCTGACTGGGAGCAAGAGGGTTAGAGGGAAGCCAGGGCAACTGGCTTACTATGCATTCAGGGAGGCAAATGGCACTAAACGTGGCATCTGGTAGACCAGGATGAGCGACAGGGCACAGGAGGGTAATAATGAGGTCAGTAGGCATGGAATAAGTGGGAATGCACCAGCTGTGGTCAGGAAGCAAGCGTGCAAAGCCTTGCCAGCAGCAGAGCAGCTCAGAGCCACAGCGGCTCCGGGCCACAATGCAACCCTCGTGCTTGGGGGAGAAATGCAGCCGGCTGCCCGCACAAAGCCCACTCCCACAGCCACAGCTTGCCCGTGGCAAGGTTCCCGCAGTGAACCCTATTCATTCACAGTCTACTCCAGCGCACTTTAAGTCACGCAGGACATCATTTTTCTTTCTCCCTTTTAAAAATAGTCATGAATGTTGGACTCACATACATGCAGCCTGTCAGAGTCTCCAGCTCACGGAGCCCACTCTCACTGCGTGATCTGGCGGCCGCGCAGGACAGGGAACCATTCTAGGAAAGAGATGAAATGAAACGCGGCATTACTCTTAAGGAAGTTGGAAAAGCAGAAGTATTTGACATTAAAATCTACCTAATGGAGTAATCCAGACGGAACAATTTCTATTTCTATATATTCATGAAAGTGTGCATTCATTTTACATTGTGTCATGCTTGAGGCTTCTAAGAATACAAAAGGCATTTTTTTTTAATTATAGTAATAATAATATTTAGTTCTGGATAAATATCTCTTTGTCAAATTTTTCTTTCTATTGGACTGTATATTTTTCTATTTCCTTTATAAAGGGAAGAATAGTGCATCGGCTGCTATTATACCCTCGTCTGTCTTTGCACACCTTATTTTAGTCAAATGAACGTATCCCTCAATCCTGAGCATGCTTGGCTTTCCATGCCTCTGGCATGCTCATGCCATCTCATCTGCCTGAAATATCACTATTCTTTTGCCCGTTCCCATTTACCACTCAACAAACTTATAGTAATTCTTTAATACCCAGCTCAAATATGACCTTTTCCCCCTAAAGCTGTCTATCAAAATTAATCTCTACCTCATCTTTATTCCCACAGACTGTGCTTGTCATTTATTATAAGACTTATAACCAGTGTTGCTAATTCTATCTTCCTGCCTTTGAGCTTTGAAAACAGGGAGAATACTTTATCTGTGAGAGTGTTTTTTTCTGAAATCTCCATCTACCCTGTGTACATAATGGACATTAAATATAATGTACAATTATTCCTTACTCAATCTAGGAGTAAATTGGCCATTTAGTATTGCTATAGCTAGGGCTTTTTACTATACCAATCTGTTACATGTTTTCAAAGAAAATACTTTTCTTTTTTTTACTTCCAGAGCATCATACTCTCTGCCCCACCCCCATTTGATTACATGTAGTCTCCTCTGAAGTTTTGTCACTTTCCCAGCCTTACCATAATATAACATATCATGGCTCACATCTTAAACATCTCATATTTTCTATTAGACTAACTTCCTTTGAGACCTAATCTAGGTTTATGACTTTAAATATCATCTATACAAATGGGGTTGTTCAACTTTCATTTTAGCCCAGATCTGTGCATGAGCACAAAACTTATAAGCAACTGTCTACTCTATAGACCCACTTAGAATGCTAATAGACAATTTAAAATTAACATATCCTCAACTAAACTCCCTCTCACTACCAATTTTCTCCTCCTACAGTTTCTTCTAAGAGAAGGGCAAATTTACCCACCATTTTCTCATTCCAAAAAACTTGGGGAGTCATCCTGACTCTGTTCTTTCTCCCATACCCCATATCAAGTACATTAACAAATCTGATTGGTGATAACTTCAAAATATATCCCAAAGGTAACTAAAATATAACCACTTTTTCCATCTTTACTACTAAAATACTGGTCTCAGCTAATATAAGTTTTGTTAAACTTATTGCAATGGAATCCCACTTTATCCCATCCCTTCCATTGCTCTATAAAGCCAGAAACGTTATATTAAAAGGTAAATCAGATTATGTCTCTGCCCTGCTCAAAACCTTCCATTTGCTTTCATCTCATTCTAATAAAAACCAAAATCACTAAAAGGTTTGTAAAATTCTACATGATCTGGTCCCATGCCAGCTCTCAGTTGTCCCTTCCATGTTCACGCTGCTAGCACCACAATCACATCCTGGCTGTTGCTCTAAAATCTTGAGCATGCTTCATGCCCTGGACTTTGCTTCTGTGAGTCCCTCTCCCTGAAATGCTCCTGTGCTGATCCAGGTGAGCCTCCTACACACCTCCACTGCATCTTCACTTAAATCCATTCATTTTCTCAGTGAAGGCTTCCCTGTCTGCTCCATTTAAAAGTAGACACCCTACAACTTGCACTGCTTATCCCTGTTCTCTCTTTAATTTTTCATTAAGCACTTACTCCATTAAACATATTATATCTTTCATGTACAGATTTTCTAAACTGTTCTCCTCAAGTAAATTCCACATGGGAGGGATTTGCCTTGGTTTTGTGAACAGCTATAGTTCTAGCACCTTGAATTATGCCTGGTACATGGCAGGGGCCAAGATGAGAACAGAGAGCACCTAGGTTCCGGTTCCTGGTTCACCATGTTTGGTTCTGTAACTTTGTTCTGAGTCTCAGATCCTTAGCTATAAAACTGGCGTAATAACATCTTCTCACTTTCCCAAGGGAGCTGAGTCAATAAAATGGGACAATCAGCAAAATATTTTTTGAGTATCAAAAGTTAATAAATAAGGCATAAGAAACTGAGTAGACAACACAGTTGAGCCTCACCTCAATCCTGTTACAAACTGTGTATTTCATTACAATTTACACATAGAGGTTAGCTTCAGTGATTTTCAGAGATCTGACTTAGCTCATAAATTAATTTTTGGTGAACTCAGGATTACGTTGTTTTTTTTATTCTAAAGTTGAACATTTTCTACCATATTTACTATTAATAATGTCTAGAAATAGGCTATTCACATTTGTCCAATTTACAGGGCCAGGAAAATGTCATTTTCTAATAATAAAGTTAGTAATGACAACTATAAAATCTAAGATTTTTGAAAACTTACTATAGACATCAGATACTAATATTATTGATTATCCATATTAATTCATTTAATTTGCAAACAACCCTGCATAGGCGCAACCATAACTAACACCATCTAAAAATGGAAACACAGGCATAGAGAGATTAAGCAATTTGCACAAGGACACACAACTAGTAAGAGGTGAAAATGACATGCCAGCCTAGGAGACTTTGAGACACAAAAAATAAATTCTTATTAAAAATTATTTTCTTTTTTCCTTAGTTTTATTGAGATATAACTGACATATAATGTTACATAAGTTTAAGCTGTACAACATAATAATTTGATATATGTATCTATTACAAAGTGATTCCCACAATAGGTTTAATTAGCATCTATCACCTCACATCAAATTTTTTTCTTGTGGTGAGAACTTCTAGAATATACTATCTTAGCAACTTTCAAATATATAATACAGTATTGTTAATTATAGCCATGATGTTGTACAATACTCCTGAGGATATATCATTTGTAGATAACACAGCAGAGCACCACCTAACTGAGGAAGTTCATGGAGTATGTGGAAGCCTATTGATACATTAAAAAACAAATAACTGATACTTTGGTAACAGTCTTCAGGACCTGTTTACTTGTAGTTAACCAATTGCTTGAGAAGCATTCAACCTCTGCTGTAATTCACCGTTCTTTGTAATCGCTTCTGTGAACTGACTCCTTATGATGTTGGAGAGTTAGTAGCAGTAATCACTCTGTGATTACCAAGAGCCAGTAGAATAGTTATGACAAATGTCAATCTAATTAAAGTGCCACTGCTTGAGTCACTTAGAAAGACACTTGAGAATGTCCTATCTGTAGCGACCTTGCTTTGGCAAATGGGGGTGAAATAAAGGAACAGGAGTAGGTCCTCCTCCAGGCCTGACAACTCATTTCCTTCTGATAAAGAGCTATTCTGACAGGGAAAAAAAACAGAATTGCCCTCTGACCTTTCTTCATGTGGGTGAGGTAACCACAATGATTCTGAACTGTCACGGGAAAAAGTTCAAGGAAAAGAGTAAGGAAATCCTACAGATAATTCATTCTCCGTGACAACAGACCAAGGAACAGTTTTAGGATATGCCAGTCCCACACTAGGGAGAGACTTGGGACAAATCCTCATTATAATCGGGGTCACAGCAGTAGGGAGCATAGGTTGAATGTTCACAATGAGCCTGATATTGCCATAAGTGCATTGCCTGGTTTATTTTGATGCTGTGTTGTACAGATGGGCTTGGAGCTGCCACTGGTTAGTTTGAGCCAGGTAAGTCACCTCAGGTAGATAAGCAGGATGTTCCTAAAAATACAGTCTAAGTGAGGCAGCCTTGAGGAAATTGAGGAAATTGGGAAAGTCCATATAAATACTAAGAAAAGTCCCGGCATTGTACGACTATTTTGTTTCCCCTGTCTGAGGTCCCTTTCCATTGGGGAAGTTTTGAGGACAGCATTCAGCCAGGGAGGGCTCTCACTGTAGCCACGGATGTTACACCCTTGATCGACACCTATACTCTGTGAAGCTGGTTGGTAACTGGCTCACTACCATTATTAATGGTATAAGAACAACACCAACCATATTTAAGAGATCAAAAGTGAAAAATTCCTAACAGAGAGCCCAAGTGTAAAAAATAGAGTGAAACAAAGAATAAAATTGGCTGGAGTCAATCAATGACATAGAATTCCAGTTAGATGGCTACACCAGTGTAATTTGTATGAAGAAAAAACTCAGTTATAAATGGAGTATTTAATTATTTCTTACTCTTTAGCAAAAATAAAAATAGAAGCAAGGTGTAACTTAAGAGACAAAATGAGTAAGTTCTATTATTTTATGGATCAAAACAGGTTTGTAATGAACTTACCAGTAATAAATAGAAATGCTCTGTACCCGAATCCTCACTTGGAATGTTAAGAAGAATTACTGTCTGATTTTATAGCTCTCCAAGAATACGCTCTCCTACTAATGAGTACTCTCATATAGATTTTACACATGCTTATGTTAAATATAGGTTAACTGACAGATACTTTGAAACACTCAGAGTGATTAATCAAGGCTGCTTCATTTAGTGATGAGAGATATTCACAAAATTTCAAGATTTCAAGTTTAGTTGAATTAAGGTCATAAGCATGAAAACTCATTTAAACTCAAGGAAATATTTTGGGCACATAGAAGCTAAATGGTGATACTCTGAAACACAAGCCTAGCATTAGTGACCTTAAGCTAACTTCCAGGTATCTTCAGATTGATTATCAGTGTTAGGTCAGAAGTAAACATGTAGTTTCCCATGTTTTGACTTAAATAAACTCACTTTAGGTAAGATCATACTCTTACTACTCATTTATCCATATGCTCACTAAATATCCACTAAGTACCGAGTAGTATGCTAAGTGCTAAAAATAAAATAAGCAGTGTAATGTTTTTACCTGATTTTACTGACCTCATAATGTAATTAGGAAAGAAATAAGTAAAATAATTAACACAATATTGACTTGCAATGGTACATGGACAGGATAAAGAAGGACACCACATGGCTGTAGAGCTCAGTATCAGGAAGCAGACACCAAGATCGCAACAGACATTTAAGATAATTATTGTGAGAAATGCCTGTAAATGATAAAGCGAAAGTGATCAAAAGGAAAAAAGGGAAGCTCTCAGGCCACAGTCGAAGTCTAACAGGTGTGAAGGACAATGGGAAGGCATAGGTTGGACAGAAGTGTCTGGAACAGGCGATGTGCGGTCACTGAGGGATTCATGCTGGGCAGAGACAGCATGGGATACACACTGCAGAAAGAGTCCTAAGTATGGAGCACATTCAGAGGGAGACCCCAGGAGGTAAAGGAGAGGGAGGCACTGGTAGCAAAGGCAAGATAGCATCACACAGACCTGGGTCCTAATCCTAGCTGCACTGCTTGCCAACCATGTGCCCATAAGCAAGTCATTTAACACCTGAGAGCCTATATTACTAATTTCCTATACTGGGAATTACATACCTACTTGCTTCATAGTGCCATGAGGATCATAGGCGGAGAATGAATAGGAACATGCTTAGGGGTTCAGGTGTCGGCAATAGACAGAAAAGTCCATTCATATCCTGGCCTCAGTGTGTGACTATCATCACGTTTTATACAACCTTCTATAAACCTCGGTTTCCTCAAGTGTCAGATGCCACCCAAAGCACACCTATCTGGTGGAGTTGTCCCCCATGAGGTGATAGGTGGCTGCCTTAGCTCCCTCCTCATGAGTGAGAGATGCTCAGTAGCTAAGTGGCGGGTGCTGGGCTGAGTGCCTCACACCCTTGCAATGCTCTGTTCTCACAGCATCTCAGCAGGCAGGTGGGTTATTTTCTGCCCCTGACTTTAGAAGAGCAGATTTGTGCTTGAAGAGATTAAGTAATGAGCTCACTGTCACACCGATGATCATCCTGGGTTACAATTCTCAGTTGCCTGACTTCAAAACACACATCCTTAACCATTTTTCTCTATTATTCTCCATTCCGGCGCTAAGCAAAACCATCTACCTGCCAAAGAAAATGCAATTCTAAGAACTCACTTGTGGGCTACGGTTGGATTTATTTGTAGTATCAGGAAGCTTTAAAGCAGAGTCAGGGACCATTTAAACAAAGCTTCCTGGTTTGTCCCAAGAGATGCTTTATTCAGTTCTTTTAAGTGGGACATTACAGACATCACAAGGATTGTGCTATAAGCTGTGCTCCACCATTGGAAATTGGCTTCAATTGGCAAGGGAGGGAAGGTATATGAAAATGATGAAGGCAGTGTTTTCAAAACTATCTCCCCACCTGGAAAGTTCTTTGGAATGTTCACGTACATTAGGGTCCTCATTCTAATGAGAAACCATTTCTCTCCTAACATCAAGCAGCCCTGATACAGGTCATCAAAATGCATGAAAAATTGACCTCTGAGGTCAGGTCTACAGAGATTGAGCACAAGTCTTGATCCATGTAGGCCTCTCTCTTCCTCACCTCTAATTCCAGACATATTTTTTATTAGGCAAAATACTAAATTTCAGCATCTTCAGTATCCTCCCTGAAACAGCATGATTTTAAGGTTGCCTTACATACTGAATGTAAACACCCATGATTATGTCTAGCACCTATTAGCTACTCCATAAATGTTAGTTTCTCTTGGATGAGTCTAAAAGGATGGTTTTCAAAATCAATAGATTATCAGAAGATAATTCCAGAAGTGAACAAAGGGAATATTGTATTGATAGCTGGGGAAGAGTTTAAGGTTTCATTATTAATATTTGTATTAAAAAAAAAAAAGCACGCTAGAATCATTTAGCCTTCACAGACGCCTCTGTAATAGAGTTGGACCAGATAGCTTGAGGGGAAGATATTTTACTCTCATTAATCAATTGTGAGATTTTTATTTTCAAGAATAATTTTGTTGACCTTCCTTGTGAGGGGGTTCCCATTCAATAGAGAAACATAAGTCAGCAAGAATTGTAAAAAATAGATACATTTCCTCCCAGCTTCATTGACAAGGAGGCAAAGGAATTGCCTCTGGCATTAAGAAACTCACCGCTAAATGACTTGAGTTTGTTGAACTCTATTATCAAAAGCCCACTCGATGATCTAGCTAGGACCTCAGTCTGTCTCTGAAAAGCTCTCTGCGGGGGGAGTGACATGGGCTCTTGAGGTGGCTGCCCCTCCCTGCGGCACTGGAAAGCTTAGCAGTGCAGGGGACGATTCCAAACAGCCAGCTCTCAGGCCCCTGGTGATTCTGCAAACACCTGGTAGGTTTTGCCCAACCACTTGATAATTTTTCCCCTGAAATTATGCTCCAGGAAAGACCATTTCAGATAGTTTGGAGTATAAGTCAAGAATGTGTCTCTGGCCCGGCCAGGCGTGGCTCAGCGGTTGAGCGTCAACTTAGGATCCAGGCAATTGGGGTTCGATTCCCGGTCAGGGCAAATGCCCAGGTTGTGGGCTGCAGCCGATCAATGACTCTCTCATCATTGATGTTTCTATCTCTGTCTCTCCCTCTCCTTTCCTCTCTCTGGAATCAATAAAGATATATTAAAAAAAAAAAAAGAATGTGTCTCTGTTCTTGGTCACCTTGGTCCATATGTTAACATTTAACAACCTTGACTGACATGTATCAACAACAACAAAGGTGGCAAATTTTAAAAACTATAAACTTCTACGTCTTTCCTAGTCAGCTCACAGTGAGCATTCTCAATGTCTCTATGCAAGCTGATTGGCGCACTAATGCTCCTTCGGTCTGTTGCAATGGCCACGCTCTCCTCGGCCCTGTTACCCTCCTGTCTCTCTCCTCTACTCACAGTACTGGTACGGTACTGAACCAGCCAAGGAAGCATCTACATTTTTATTTTTGTACCAATTCATTCTGGCTAATTACTACAGGAAATAAATCAACATAACCTTTAAATAAATTGTATGAACCCATAAACATAATTAGCATTTGAAACTATCCTACCCCTTAATACATAGTATGCATTGGAGGTCCTCTGTCCCTAAATTTAAAATTTATGAAACAGGTAGCAGCCACAGCACAAAGACGAATATAAATTATTTTGGAAGTCCTTTCAAGACAAACTGTTACTGTTAAAGTGGAATCAAGGGTGGCATACAACATTTCAACATCTGGATCAATGGGTATATTAAGCAATCTACCCTCCACTGGGAAAAGAGTTTGTTCCACTTGTATATTCCTGTATTTAATGGACAGGTTTATCAAACAGCCAAAACGCCATCATTTTCACCTCCAAGGAAGCCCCAAGGAAGAGTTCAGACAACTTTCAGCCTGAGCATTTCTTTAAATTTAAATATTTTAAAAAGACTATATAAGACTGAACAACACAAAAGTGCATAAGTAACAAAGAATGCCTTGCCTTGACCTTCATGGCCCTCATACCCCTGCTAATTTATTGCTCAGAGGTAACTAGTGTTAACAGTTGGGAATAAATCCTTCCAGAATTTTTCTACAGACACACAAAACACATGGAGTCATTTTACTTTTTTTTATTCATTGAAAAAAATTACATCCTGATAAACATATATTTTTTCAGCTTCCTCTTTTACTTAATATATCTTGAGCATCTTTTTATGTCAGAATGTATAGAACTACTATATTCTTTTTAAAAGCTGTTTAGTATTTTAGATGAATAAATGCATGAATCAGTGCAGGATAAGCCCAGATAAGCTCCTTGAATGCAATATTCTTAGACTGGGGTGAAATATTAGCTGCACCAGAGAGAAAGTAATGGAAATAATTCCGCACTGTTCATCATAGAAATAAGGCCATTGTAATACATAACAAAATCTGGAGGGCAGAGGCAGGGAAGTAAACTGTGCATTGATTTTCTAGAAATTTTGATGGTGAATTGTTTTATGTTATTTCTTCTAAACTCTCAAATAAAAAGCTACAAGGCTTATTTTCCAAAACTTCCCAGATAAAGAAACAGAGATTACACTGAGACATACTGCCCAGAATGAGACACTTGGGTTCAATACTGAAACACACGTCCTGTGACATGAACTGCATTCTACTGTGTTTGTTAGTTCAGTTCAGACAGGGAGTTGGAAAGGAAGGAGAGAAAAAAAGATTTTTTCTGATGTAAAAAGATAGTGCAAATTCAAGAAAGAAAACAGGTTGGGAGGAAAATAGGTCACCAGCACGCATTTACACAGCTTGTTTTATATACATAAATTGTACACATATTTGTTTTGTTGCTTAGAGTTATGAAAAAATTAACATGTTGACATTTTAATATTTTTAACTTGGATCTTAAACCTCTGGAGAATTTGGACAATATCCATAATTGTGTGCAACAAGTCTTAGTCTAAGGGAATCCCTTGTAAACAAATAACCACTAAAAGGTGATAATACTAAAAAAAGGTACTATGTTAAGGGGTGTGTTAAAGATATAATTAAGAAGAGGATCTGATGTGACAATACCCAGGTATGAGATGGAGACAAGAAGTAGTGGTAACAATACAACTGATAGTTACTATTTATTGAGTAGAGCGAGTGCCTGGGAGTTTAGTCTCTGGAAGGAAACTGCCTCAGCTTAAATTCTAGCTCAGATACTTCCTGGCTCTATAACCCTAGGAAAGGTATTTAATGCCTCAATTTTCTAACTGTGAAATGGGTACAAGAGTAACTACTTCAGGATTTGTTGTAATGGTTAAATGAGCTCATACTGGTAAAATATTAGTTTATGTTTTATCACCAATTGCTTAGAAAAATTAGTGATTGTTAATTTGATTCACACATATATAAATCAGGCTTGAGGAATTCGCATGATTGTAATCACTGGGGTCAGTATGTGAGGCCATCTATGCCCCTATCAGGAGGGCATTCTTACTTCAGTAGCACTGGGGCCTTGATTCTTGGTATAATGAGGATGTTAATATTGTGGCATCATTTTGCTCAAAGCCCAATTTCTAATTAAACTGAGGCTATTTCAAGTGTGATGAGCCCTGCTTCGGTGTAATAAAATAGCCCAACTAATTCAATCATGCAAACAGGGTTTTGTCACTGTGTGGTTGATGCAATAATAAAATGATCCTGGAGAGCTATTAAGTGAGTCATCTGGGTGACCCCTTCCAAATTCAAAGGCTATTGGCTGTGGTTTGACACCACCATTTGCAATCTCTTCTCCAGTTTAAATACTATCAGAGATGGTTTGTGGTCTGGACTGTTGGGGCTTCATGCACAACAGCGGGACTTGCAGAAATCCTGTTTTGTAACCATTTCCTCAGCTTGAGCCCCAGAGATTGGCTCAAGGAACCTTGGGAACAACACAGGGACCACACTGCCTGCTTTTCGCATCCCCCCAGATCCTAGACAGTGAGGATTTTCTCTGGCTTCCCTCTCAGAACAAGGGCTGTGTGGACAATAGGAAACCACTGCAAATGAAGGTTATAGAAAGTTAAGTTGCCATGGCATGTTAATTTATGGTACATTCATGTTGAAAAAATAATGTGAAGTCGTGTTTTAAAGAGCATTTTCATCGATACAGAAACGGGCTCATGAAGGATAATTTTTTTAAAAAAGAGAGCAAACATGTACATATACTATAGGATATGCGACTGTATGTGGTATAACAAGAGACTAGAAGAGAACACTTTAAAAATCAAATGCTGCTTTTTCCGGGAGGAAATACAAGACATTATATGAGATGATTTTCATATTCTTTTTTAGAGTTTCCTTTTTCCAAGATGTGCTACAGTGATATTGTACTTTCCTCATCATGGGGTAGTAAAAATGTACTTTTCAGAAGATGGGAAATAAATATCCCTTATCTGTGGTCTCTTTGAGCAGAATCACACTCTGAAACTCATTCAGGGAGCCAGGAATCTGACTAGTTGGGCCAAGACCCTGTTCTGAGAAACACGGATGCTGCTTAAACTTATGGAATGTTCTTTCTGTTTCCCAAAAGTTACTTCAACACATCAGGAACTGACAACTGTAATTCAGCAAAGATTCTCTGTTGCTTTGGCAAATGCGGACACATCTCCCCAGGTAGAGGGAAGGGCTCAGAAACCCAGGAAGCTCTTCCCGTTACAGAGACTCTCCTTACAAAATCTTGATTAACGCTTTGCTTCTGCTGAGAAAAACCCATGTGTTCCACCCATGGGAGAATTGCTTTGTTTGGGGCACTGGTTTCCCTACAAGCACTAGGCAAGCCTCATCACTTGCCCCAATGAGGTCTTCTCCAAATTAGACTGTGAGGGGATATTGACGCAGCCCTGAAGCCAACCAGCCTTTTTGGCATTCATGATATTCCTGGCTGCTTCCCTCAGAAAGGGCTGGATAATAGCTGAGAACCTGGGGCTCGGAGCTCTTGAACCGAGAGCCCTGGCACAGAGCACAAGTGGCTGGGATCCTGGAACAAATAACTTCTGCTGATCCACTGTGAAAATCCAGCACATTCAATAGCCCTCTGAATTCCTCATTTCATTCCTGGGGACCAAAATAGGCTCTTGTACTTATTTGCTGACTAACATGCTGTCCAGAGTCTTTTAAGAGAAAAATCTTATAAATCATCAGCAAACGTTCTGCCAGCATTGCAATATGCTGGTAGGCACGGCCTGAAATAGAGAATATTAACCTCTGGCAGTCCCTGTCCAATATTCAGAAAAGTTCAGCACTGTGTAATATAAGATCTGCTGTGTATTTACCAAGGAACCTTAAGTGAGATGACTAGCAAATAGATTTAAAGTTCTCATCTGTATAAGGGAATGATACTATGTTTTTATGACTATCTCATGAAGTTTTGGGGGAGAATTAAGAAAAAAAGAGAATTTTAAAAATCATTATGGGAAATGTAGCATTAGGTTCATGCATGTCTCCATGAACATAAGCAAAATCCCTGAGTTACATCCTCTCTAGGTTACTACTTTTGTACTCTGAAAGCAAGCCATTTTGGACAAGTACCCTTTCCCCTCCCCGTCCATGAGTGTGGACTCTCTCTGTTCCACCCCATTCTCACTCTGACACCAAAGGAATTTTTTAATCTCTTCATATGACTGCAAGACTTGGTTCTATAACAAGGGTAAGAAAAGTGGAGTTTAATTGTAAGAAAGAGCTAGACACCTGCCAGATACCTTGAGCTGGTTTTGGATACCCAATAAAGAGAATTCAGAGGCAAAATCTAATGGAAACAATCTTAAGGAAAGATATGAAAATTCTGGACCTGAAAGCAATACAAAATAATATTGAATGCAAACTACAATTGAGGAATTATAAATTTGAAGTTAACATGTGCATTTATTCTACACTTATTATTTTTATTTTTCCTTTGTGTTCTCCAGCTAAAATGATAATAAACTACACAGGTGTAAAGATAAGTTCCTGTGATTACTGTATACTTCTTCTGAAACAATTCTGTACAAAAATCAAGAGATTATTTCATGGATTGAGAACATAATTTGGCCTCAAGATATGTGAGTTGATTGGTGCCCCCTCATCTGTTCCTGGAAATTAAGTCCCATAACTCTCTTTTCAGTATCTGTCTGGCAGGGCATGTTCTAGCACAGGAGAAAGCTAAAGATGATCGTGACCCATGGCAGAGAATTTGAACATATTCGCTGGGCTCAAGTTAGATCTTAGTTGCCTGAAAATTGCTGAGAGGTGGAGTGTTTCTCAAATTAGATTCTGAAACATAGCTGTTTACTTAAAAGAAGCACAGATTTTGAAAGTGGGAGAGATGGAGAGTTTGCTAGGATGAGGCCCTGGTTTACTCGGTGTTAGAGGATACTGCTGTGATGAAAAGGGCTTTGGGGATTCAAGGGAAAAGCCGATAATAACCCTGTCCACTGGTACAGTTCACCAAAGAGCTCAGATGATGTACATGGTCTTTGCTCATTGTTTCCCATTTCTCTGTCTAAATTCAAGGGAAGCTGTCATCTCTGACACATTTCAGATCTTGTGTCTTGGTTGCACTGTAACCCCAGTACACAGTGGTAGAAAACAGACTTGATGAAAGTAGTATGTTGAATACACTTCCTTTTCACAAGGCCATCCTCTACACCCAGATGGAAGGGTGGGAAGATTGAGATGAACAGGAAATTTGGAAAAGGCTCAGCTGTATAAGTTATTACAAATCTTCTGATAATAGTGCAGGTATGTCATGAGACACTGGAAATTGAATTGCTGAGACAAGAGCTATTGTGACTAGAATAGCAAGTGTCAGATCATGAATCTATTCACACGGCAAGAATCAAAAGGTGATTAGCCCAGGAGGCAGAGTTGTTCTACTTTGTTTGAAACATTGAGGCTCAATTTTGTTAAGAGGAGGTAAGCAGATGAGCCGCAAACATTTATACCGTGGCATCTATGCTCCAGACTCCAAACTTAGGTGTCAGGGTTTGGGGCATAAAAAGAAAGCAAATGAGTTAATATTAATTCCATAAGTTCTTCCTACCTATATCTTTCATGAATTTGAAATAATACACACCTGGTCTTAGATTAATAGACATTAATATTCCCAAAAGAGCTACACTATGTGGAGAGTAAAAAGGAAGTCAACAATGATCCTCAGGGTTCCATTTTCATGAATGCATCTATATGGGGTCCATGGCCAGCAGTAGACTTATAGCATGAATGCTTACCTCATATTGAGGACAGGACTTAGCAGCTGTGGAAAGAATGAGTGGGAAAAATTCCTATTTCATAGGAGTTTTTCCTTAGAACACCAAATGATAACAAGTAAGTGCCTGGACATTTCCACAAATGCAAAAGATTAATATCTCAGTCACCTGGAATAATCAACAGTGTTATCTTTAGATTTAAAGAAAGTTTAACTTTTCAAGTGCACAATTATTATTTTTATCACCCTCTATTCTAGTGAGTGGATAACAAATTACAAAGTGTCCTACCCTATTAACATAAGTCTGAGGATTTTCCTTAATACATATTTTTAAATAATAAAATGCTATCATACAGACCATGTACTGATTTTTGAACTTAATTCCTCAAGTAAGTCTCATCATTGGCACAAACTCATAAGGGAATAAATTCTTTTAGACACCAGTGTTCGTATTCTATTGAGTCACACAGATATCAAGCAATGTCCCAATGTCCTGGAGTTGAAGAGATGAGCTTTGAACCCCAGTGATAATTCTTGCCCTGACTGCCTCACAATTTAGCTCAAGAATCAAAGAGGATGATGCCACATGAAAGGCCTTTGGAAACTGTAAATAATTAGTTGTTTGCGGGTGCATTACCAACCTACTGTCAGCAACATGTCACTTAGCACCGTGTCATCTTTAAAACAGTACAACTCTCCTTCCAAAAGAGTACCCAAGTGTCAACAAAACACCTGGAAAACATCTTTTGTCTTGTCGGCAAACATTGGCAGACAGAAGAGACATCTTTCAGAGAACTGCACATACAAATAACTTTTTAAGTGTTTGATCTGATTTAGGCGTATACAGGAGTGGCAGGTCTCCCGGTAAAGAATTTGACTAGCAATGTTTGCTTAGCCTTATTATCATAAAATGCAGAAAAGTAAATATTTGGAAAATTCTTAAACATCCGTGAAAGGAAGGTATCTGGGTTTGAATCTGACTTTCACCACTTGCTCTGTGGTCTTGGCTTGTTCTTTTACTTCCTGATGCCATGGTTTTCTCATCTGTTAATGAGAGTTGCTACCAGTACCTTATGTTCCTCCTCAGTCCCTTTGCCTGTAAAATCACTAGAGCAATAGTATCAACCTCATAGGGAGGTTGTGAAGAGAAAAAGCCACCATACAGGTAAAACAATTACAGCAGAGCCTACTGCATGGCCAGGAAGCCTTAAGTGGTAGCTATTATTTTTATTATTGTTTTATATCAAACACCCCAGACACCATGCTATGAAGCTGCGGGTGGCAGAAACAAATAAAAACTAACAAAAAACAATGAAGAAATCAAACAAACACCACCACCAACAACAAAAATCAGAAACAAACACATTTGTCTTTAATAAGCTCGTCTCTGAATTTAGAGTCTAGTAGAAGAATTTGCAAGTAGAGCTGATCTAGAGAAATGTCATATCACTGGCATGTTATAGAGTCATCCTCACAAAAGCAAAACAGGACAATGTTGTACGTAAAAGGGTTGTGTAAACTATACCTATTTTGAGGTTTGCAAATATATATATATATATATATATATATATATATATATATATATAGCTATAGAAGTTAGGAAATCTGCTTCTAATACATATATATTTAAAGAGAATTAAGAAGTCCTTTAAGTTTGCAGGTTGGCATTGTAGAAAGAGTGTGAATTGTGAATTTAGAGATGGAAAAGCCCAAGTTGGTCCCCAACTCCCCTGGCTTCTGTTACTGCTGGGGAATGGGGAGAGCAGGAAAAGTTTTCACAGGTGAGTTTAAGTGGGTTGACCAAAGCTCACAGCTCTTATGTGACACAAAAGGCTTCCGACCAGTCTATCTGCCTGAAGCACAGTTAAACTCCTCCCCAACTGCACTTAATGACACAATGTTTGCATTGAGGATCTTCACAGTTCCTTTCTGTTCTTTCTCTCTCTAAGGCCCCTGGTCAGGATTAGGTGCACACTGCAGGTCCATCTGCCTCACTTGTGCACACTGGACCACCTGCCACTTCTGGCTCTCCTGCCTCTGAGCTCACCATCAAGCTCTGCTCCCTTCCCCACATTGCTTTTTCTCTTCACTGCTGTTGCTCTTTTCAAACCTCAGCTTCTTTTCCTTGCCATGTGCCCTACTGTGATATTTGCTTCATCTGTGGCTGTCTGGCCTGAGCCCACTCCCACAGTTTAGCTCAGATTGTTTGTGTTTAGTTGAGCACCTTTAGCCTGCACGCCTTCCCAGGTATCTCTGCGCAGCCAGTCCTCCCTGAACGCACCTGCATTCCTCTCCTCAGACTCCCTTTCCTTCAATACTTCGTTCACCCTTTTCTCCGGCACCTTCCGACAGACACACATGCATCATGTACTTTACTCAACATGACAATCCTCCAGTGGAATTATTGTTCAGGTTTGGTTGTCAGTGCTGCTTCTGCTCCTACTGCAGGCTGGGGGTTGGGCAAACTTACTCTGTGATTGACAATGCGCTAAGTCTTCCTAAGTAAACATACATAATTCTCAAGTATTTTTATTTATTCATTTTATAGCTGGAAAAAATAGGCCAGGGTTGTTAGATAACTTAAACGACCATGTATATTTTAGACCATAGGCATCTGACTTCAAAATGTCAACCAATAAATTCTGATTAAAAAATAAATGAATGAATAAGTGTCAGAGAATAGCTGTTCATTTAGTGGATAATTTTGGAGGTCTACTCTGAACAGATCATCTCTCTGAGCAGATTCACCAGGAGATGAATATATATATATATATATATATATATATATATATATATATATATATATATAATTGCTATTTGTTGCAGAACAAAATTCTCTAAATCCAAGGTGTCAGAGAAAAGAGCCTAAATATGAAACTACTTACAAGGTGTCTCTCAACAGTGATATGAAAACAGCAGGGCCTCATACTATTATTGTGAACACAGTCAGATCCAAGGGGAAGAAGAATTCAGTGGCTTAATTGAAGATGACTCAGAATCTAGTTACATCATCTTTGGAAAGTGCTGGAGCCTAGGAGAGCCTCTCATTATTCAATGTTCCTTTAATCACTACATGTGGAGAGTTGGGATGTCAGGTTATTTGCTGTTGCTACATCAATATCTACAGTGTATTATTCTAAATGCAAAAATTAAAGAAAGTAGACAGAAGATTTGATTTCTACCCTGTGGAACATGTCACAATTGCATGAGAGAAAATAATGAGATTTCCCCCATCCTACCCAGCACCTTCCCACAGACACACATGCATTTACATGCTTTATGTAATCCTGAGAGAAACCCAATATGCCTCCTGGTGTTCTGCATACAGGCATTGGGTAGACAGAAGTAGGAAACCTGCTTCTTTGCCCCTGTGTAATTTTGCAGTGTTCCTCTACCATGTGGGGGGTGACCTGCCTATACTCCAATTAAGCTTGGCTGGGGGACTTGCTTTCATCGCTAGGATGGAGCAGATGTGGTAGTCTATGAATTCCAAGTCTAGGTCTCCAGCATTTCTCTGGCTCTCTATCATGAAAACATGCCTGGGGAAGCTTCCATTGACCTGTTTGTAGCTGTGTATGTTAGTTCTCCCGCTACCCACCAACAAGAGAGAATTCCAATACAACATTTTCTGTGTGGCATGGAGAAACTCAATCTTCACAACTCTATGGAGTAGGGTTATCATCATCATCATCATCATCATCTCCATTTTACAGATGAGGAAACTGAGGCCCAAAGAGGTTACAAATTTAGGGAGAATTTCAGTGCAAGCAGACAGATTCCAGAGACTATACACACTATGTTGCCTCTAGAATTCTAAGTTCCCTCAGAGCACGGAGAATGTCCTGATGCTTCCACGTTTGCTGAGCTGAACCTAAGGTAATATGGCAACGCACAAATTCCAGTACTGCTACTAAAAAGTGTAGAGGTAACTCATCTGGGATACTCTTGGTTTTCAAAGGTAGACTAATATTCAGGGAACAGTAAAGCTCTCCATGAACTTGAATGACAGCAGTGAAAACAATCATTATGCATTTACTCATGAAGATCGCTGCCATCCAGCCAATTACACGCTCCTTGGCTCAGATTATGTTTCTTCATAGGCCTTTCATCATGTGACACCCCACTTGCATTTGTTTAAAAAGGTGATGCCATCACCTCTCACATGGCGTTTCCACAGCTCTGAAGCTAAAGCAGTTTGGGGAAACGTGTTTTCTTTGGTTCCAGGAGGTGAACTGGCTTGTCAATGTTATGCCTGCTACTTTCCTGATTTCACTTTGGCTATTGGAGGACATGTGCCTGGATAGATTTTCCATCTTAATCACCCATAGAAGAGGGGTGGGATCCTTGAATATGAGCAAACAATAATCCCACAAAATCGAGACCCTGACTCAAGAGTATTTTCAGTGATTGGATAGGTCAGCAAGGCATTCATGTTGCAAATACCAGCCATAAGATGTCTGTGACCAACTCCATGCTGGAGGCTGTGAGAGGTAGTCACAGCCAAATAAGGTGGGGCAAAGCTTTAGCACGTGGCAAAAGGCACTAACCAAACTAGTGATTCTAAATATGGTTTTTCAGAATCCAAGTGGTAGGGAGTTCAATGTCCAATAAAATGTGACTGTCTGTGGGTTGGCAGTGATTTACTGTAGTGGTTTATTCTTCCAATTATTAAATTAAAGGGCATGATAAAATAGAGAGCAGAGAAGAAAGACTTCAGAAAGAATGATTGGATAACTATTAGAGAAATAATTTCTAATAAACACATATCTTAGTAGAGTGGCACTGACTCTGATACTGAAGTCTAAGTTTGCAAGCCACTAGTTTTGATGTCAAATATCTATTACTGAATTTGTGTTTTTCCTGTATATCTATAGAGTGTTCAATAAAAGATTTCTCCCCATTCCTTGTCTATGGAGTGATTTTTACACAGTAAGCCATTTTCCAAGAGGACACAGTGTCTATACTATATTTGAGGCTGTAAAAGCTCTTCCCTTGTCAATTAGTTAAGCTCCAATGAGGGGATGCTTCTGTCCTTACGTTGCCCTTCCAGACAGCATCCTATTGCTGCTCTGTAATTCCATCTGGCTATCTCATAGGCCCCTCACAACTTACCAAATCCCAAATGCAACTCAACTACCGCTCTCCTGACAAAAGCATCTCCTTTTTTTTATTCTAGTGCTTATTATTTGAGTAAATGTTAATATAATTGCCAACTGCCCAAGTGAGAAACTCACGTGAATACAGAAGGCATGATGGAAGGGCTGTAGAAAGACATAAGGGAGAAGAAAGCTTGTGCAAGGCATGCAGGAGAAAGGTGCAGGAATAAAAGACGAACACTGAAGTCTTTCCTAAAATATGGGAACGGACACGTAATTCCTTCCTATCCCAATGCCCACATTGCATCTCTACTAATCTCAGCCTTTTCTATCCCTGAGATAGCCCTCAATTCTCTCCATTTCTCTCTCCCCACCTCTCTAGTCCAAGCCACCATCATTTCTTTCATGTCTTACTACATTGATCTCCCCGCTTATCTCCCAAATCCCTTCTGATCTTTCTACAATCCACAGGTTCACACTGTAATCAGGGCAGTTTGTTTCCAGTACAAATCTTATCATATCACCCTCCAATTTAAAACCCTTTATGGTTCCCCATTACCCAGAAATAAACCTTTACATTCCTAGCAAGGCTTATGGTAAGGCCAAGGAGGACAAGGTTTGGTTTCTTCTTTGACCCTAACCTCTGGGTGTTAATTGGGTGGGTGTAGACTTTGTGACTCAGGGGCATTTGACAATGTTTAGAGACTTTTCTGATTGTTTTAAATAGTCAAGGGTATGCTGCTGATTTCTAGTATGTAGAATCCAGAGATACTGATAACCATTCTATATACACAGGGCAGCTTTCTCACAAGAAATTCACTATACTTAACCACATCTCTCATCCTTAATATTGAATTTCTTCTTCCAGGAATAATCTTCACATTCTCCCCTCCGACCCCTAAACCTTGACTTGACTAACCCTCAGCCCTATTTCGCAGCTTGGTTACTTACTCAGAGACTTTATTCCTGACCCATCATTCTAGATTTGTTCCCTTTGCCATATGTCTTCTGAGAACTTAGTATCTTCCCCTGTAATTACACTTTTATGTTCAGCTTGTCCCAAAGTAAATTCCTTGAAGGTAGGCCATGTCTGCCCCACTCACTTGAACTCCAGTAGCTAATATATTATAATACACTGCCTGTAATAGTCTCTCTCTCCACACACACACACACACACACACACACACACACACACGTGTGTGTATATATATATTATATTACCTAAACATATATATGTAATCAATGAATGAGTGACAAAATGCATAGATAACTAAATGAATTAAAATTGCTTTAATTAAGAATACAGAATTTTGGCCAACAAAATCTTGGTTCAAATTACGGTTGGCCTCTATTGGAGCCAGTTGGCCTGTATTTCCCATTGCCTCTGTTCCTTTTCCAGTGTAGGCCACATGCTAACTGATGACATGCAGGAACATTCTATGGCCTTCTCTATCTTAGAAGTAGGATTTCCAGTATCTTCACTGTGAATGAAATTTAGGAAGACTGAATCCATCCTTACCACCTTTTAGTAGCAATAAATGTCTTACAAACCACAACAATGCATGCTGTGAAATCAAAGACAGATGGGAAGTTTCTCTCTTGAAATCCCAATAAGTGATTTTGCCATTTTATGTGCTGTGCCTATGAAAAGCATGTTTCTTGCCTAGGTCCACATAGAATTTGATTTTTAAATATCCATTCCTCCCATCATATCTTTATAACAGCAGGGTTGGATTTTCTTTGCTTTCCTTGATATAATTATTCTAGTCATTTTTTTTATTTACCTACTTCTTCTCTTTGGAGAAATATGACATCTGCCCATTGCAAGGAAATCAATACAGCCTTTTATAGCGACAGGAAAAGTTTGCTGTTCTCTCTAGTTTCCTCAAAAATCCAGATCTGGGGTAGGCGGCATTTGAATATCTTGATCACAAGGGAAAGCCCATCTGGTTGAAATGAAAGGAATGTTGCTGTCCTGTAGCTTTCACAGACATGAGTTCTGTTCACAAAGCCATTCATTCAAGTTGGAGACAATAATACAATGATGTATTTTTGGATATATTTGATTGTGATCAGAACACAATCTGCAACCTTCCAAATACTGAAGTTGGGGATGACACCAGTTTCTTCAGACAATGGGATGTCACGACTTGGCGAAAGGTGAAGGAGACATGTTCTCCTGAGCACGAAGAGCATGTTCTTGTCAAAAGGGTATTTATAATCTCCATTTGCTGCAGCAAGAAAGAAGGCAACTTGAAGAGTAGATTTTAGAAAAAAAGTGTCTGTAGTGAATTCAGGTTGGAACAGTTTTAGGGTCAGTGATATTTACCGGGCATTCTGGAGCAGAAAGATGTTGGGAGTTTCTACCTTTGACTATGCTGCATCTTTGCAGCTATTTCTCAGGTGTATAAACAAGAACTCAAGATTTAGGAAAGAACTTAAGTAAACATCAAACAAACAAACAAAAACTAGGTAAAAAGTTGGATCAAGACAGATAAAGAACTGAGAGGTCCTTTCGTCAGAGTAGTTATGGGCTATGGGCAGTTCTCCAAGTGAGGAGGAAACAGATTGGAAGCCTAATCATTCCTATATCATGACCATTTATGATAGATCCCTAAATATTAAGCTATAGCAACCAGTTTGTAGTCCTCTTGTAACAAGGGGTTATTCATACTTTATAGCTTCTCTGACATATTCAACAGGTGCTGAGTTAAAGAATGCCTTCAAGTTTATGTAAATGCCTAGATCAAACCAACCCTGTGAGCCTGTGAGCTTTGCGCTCAGAGTGAACACAGCCCAAATGATAAACAGCAACACTGACATCAGTCAGAAACTAAGCAGCTCATTTATATTATATTATTTAATTCCTATATAACAATCCCATGAGAAAGCATTGTTATGTCCATTTCACATTTGAGGAAATGAAGGCTAAAAGAGGTAAAATAACATGCCTGAGGTCACATAGCTGGTGAATAGGAGAGCTGAAACTCAGGCCATATTGTATTATTCATGGTTTAATAAAACTCACATTTGACAAGCATTTATATTAATTCATGCTTTCAGCAGAAGAGTTTTATTATTTGTGTCTCTCTGCTCTATAGCCTCATCATCACATTCAACACTCCAGCTCCGGCTCAGACAAGGACAGTGTCCAGACACACATTTTTTCTAGGGCAGTACAGAAACTACACACATATTCATACACACAGACACATGCATATTCAAAGTATCACTTGGTGCTCTTTCCTCGGAATACAGAGAACGGGCTGTCCCCTAGAAACTCCGATGATAACACAGATATGCCCAATAGACTCATCCAAGCAAAATGAGATGGAACAAGTAGTATGAAAACAAAATTTGATTTTTTAAAAAAAATCTATAAACTACAATACTCCATTAGCCAAGCTGATAATATCAATATAGATAAATATTAAGGATTTTCCCTTAACAGTCTTTATTTCAAGACAGGACCTTCAGCTTAGCAAAGTATTTATGCAACAAAGCATTAAAGATTAATATCCATAATATTTTCAAAGAGAGGGGAATTTTTCCTGACATGTCTTTTTTCGCTTAAGGTCCCAGAAGAGGAAGAAAATGATATACCCTGCAGTTCTCTATTCAATCAAACTTAAATTCCCCATGACTAACTTCCCACAAATATTTCTGGGTAAATCATTCTGCATTTCTCTTGAGGCTCCTGGAAACATCACCGTGACTGTCAACCCTAAAACCAATAGCAAAGAAATGGCAGACAGAGATTATGAAGACATGCCAATGTATTTTGATGAATAAGGTGGCTGGAACAGTGGCTGGAAAATGTAAAAAACTTCATTCAGTCATATATCAACTACATATTTTACACAGCCTAATCTCTTATTTATTCTCCCTAAAAAAATGGAGTCATGTGGAAAGGGAACTTGGGATGCTGAGTAGAAATTGGCCATGCTAATCTAAAACTGAGCCAAGGGACTCAAAGGACTTCTTTTTTCCTCCCTTGTATGTAAAAAGATATAGGATATTTCATTCACTTTATTATTCATTCAAAAATACTTGCCGGGCCGGGCCAGCGTGGCTCAGTGGTTGAGCATCGACCTAGGATCTAGGAGATCAAGGTTCGATTCCTGGTCAGGGCACATGCCCGGGTTGCGGGCTCGATCCCCAGTGGGGGTGTGCAGGAGGCAGCCCATCAATGACTCATCACTGATGTTTCTGTCTCTCTCTCACTCTTACTTCCTCTCTCTGAAATCAATAAAGATATATTTTTAAAAATAATAATACTTGCTGGACATTATGATTATGCCTAGACCAGTGCTTTACACACTTTAATGTGCATATAAATGCCACAGTGTAAACTGCAGATTGGGTTTATGGGTGGGGTTCAAAATCCTGCATTTAGAGTAGGAGCTGCTGCTGCTGTTCTGTGGACCATCCTTTAGTAGAAAGTCTAGGTCAGAATTATCCAATTGCAATTTTTGCAATGATGGAAATGTCCTATATAATTTGTTTACAATATGATCACTATTGACCATGTGAAATGTGGCTAGAGTGACTGAAGAAAATGTAATTTTATGATTTTAATTCTAATTTAAATAGTCACATGTGGCTGGTGGCTACATTATTAGAGAGTTTATTCCCATGAACAACAAGCTCACCATCTGATGGAGAAGATATTTAATCAGATTATTGGAATGGGATATATTCAGCCCTAACAATATGGCATGAGTGCAGAAGAGAGGAAGAAATGAAGGGACATGGCATATGCATGAGTGGGTTCCAGCCGAATAAGCAAGCTTACAGTTCTCCTGAGCTCAAAGGCAATGTATCTATGGTCAGCGTCTGTATCATGCAATTCCCTAACTTAAGTCAGAAGGACTAGATGACGAGGCCATCTCTGTACCAATCCCATGGGAGAACAGGCAGAATCAAGTCTTGCATGAAAATCTGCTACTCCCCCACTCCAAGGAGGAAATAAGGTGGTGTGATAGTTAGGCAATGTCTGACCAGAAGAACCCCATCAAATGGTCATGAAAACTGATGGTCTGGAGTCTGGAAATATCCATCTGCTCTTGCTGACACTCATTAATGGGACTCCAGCTGTGCCTGCTTTTGCAGGAGAGAGGAGCAAGATGGAGGGGGGAAAATGCAAGGGGTGTGTGTGGCTTGTTAATAGTTCTCATGATCCTTTCTAATTATGGGCTTATTTGGGGTGAAAACAATAATATCCAGTGTCATCCCCATTGTCTTTTGAAATACACACTTTTCCCTTCCTTTACAAATTTCAGAGAGAATGAGCCTGTCATTAAAATCTCCACAGTTCCGAGTCTATTGCATTTTCCTCCCCTAAGTTATTGCTGAGTAGAAGATAAATTTATCTCCCTTTTTGTTTTTGTTGTTTCGTTTTCCAGTTAATGGGGGGGAAAGCAGTTCATTGTAACTATGGTAACAAAGATGCTTTTAATTTTCTTTCTTTCTTTTCCTGAAGTTTGGCAGATATTCAGCTTTGGGGTGTGAAAGACCTCAAAGGTCTTAACCAATTTATCGCTAAAAATATAACTCCAAACAATTTCTCTTAAGTTTTAATAGCTATGAAACATCCCTTTAAAGAAAGATATCACAGCCGTGTATATGAACCACAAGGTTGATGTCAGCATCAAATGATAATTTTTATTGTGTCTTATGTTTTATAAAATAGGAATGGGTTGCATTCTTCCTAGAAGATAGATCCATCTCCATTTAATTAAGGCATCACCTCATCAAATAAACACCTACTGAAAACCTTGAATGACTCGGTGTTGCTTATCAAATCAATGCTGGATGGTTTAGCCCACAATTCCCAGGCAAAGATTCTAAACCTACCATGAAACCTAAGAGGATTCAACCATATTGAACACACACCTTTTACCTTATGCTCCTGCCCGTTGCTGACTGTAGCCTGTGGTGCTGTCCTGGCCCCATTCCCTCTTTGTCCTCTGTGTTTCCTTCCTCTCTTTCTACTCTCAATTCTCACTCAAATACCAGCGCACACATTCCTGGGTCTCACAGCTATCCGTCCAGCCAATTCCAGTAACACACTTTGAGACGCCCTCACGTATTTTGCACCATCTACTCTAACTAACCTTTAAAAAACAGACGTGTAACATCCATAGTTTCAATAGTTGCACTTGTAATTTTCAAATGCCACTCTAAAGGGCCTGAAAAATAAATATGCCTTATGCTTGGGGCACCAGGGTGGTCCAGTTGGTACAGAAATCCGACCTCCTCAACTTAGCCTGTGTGTGTGCTGCTCTCCACTCATGGTCCCATCCTCCAACACACACCCGATGACAGAAACGGAAGAATAAAAAGCCGAGATTGTCCACAAATGACCCAGCAAGGCTCCTCGCGAATCCCAAGAATCTCTGGTAGTATCCTGTTTATTTATTTCTGCGGTCGGGTTGATGCTGCTGTTGCTTTGGTGAAGGTCTGTCAAATCTGTTCAAATAGACTTTTGTTCCAATCTTTCTGGTTTATTTATTCCTTCATTATTATCACATAGCAAGTACACTATGTACCATTTACCATGCTAGGATATTGAAGAATTTCAACAAAGTACATAATTATCCTGCCGTCGAAAATTGTGTCTAATAGAGAAGACCCAAAAGTAAACAATTAAAAATCAATATGAGAGAACAGATAGACATGACAACTGAAAACAATTTGTGTTCACTATTCTGGAATGTATACAATATGGAAGTTATAAAATATAAATGACATTTTTGAAACAATTGGACAAGAATATTATTGCCAATTAAGTAACATTGTGTAGATATTAAATATCCTGAACTTGACAACTATTGTAGTTATGAGTTAAGGGGTAAAAAAGCATGATATATGCAATCTACTCTCAAATGAATTATATATATATGTAAATTTTTGTTGTAATTAATACATGTGCGTTATTATATACACACTATAACACACATAAACACAAACTATAAAACAAATGTAGCAAAATAAATATAATTAAAGAAATGCCTGACTCATTATTTTAAAAGGTTACATGTTCAAATTAAATAGAAAAAGGATCAGAGCTGCAAGCAGTGTGAGAAACTATAGGGATGCTATTGTACAATTTATGTATATAAAAAAATGATATTTTTACTGCCCTGTCACAGTGGTTAGAGTTTAATTATTATCATTCTCAATAGCCTTTAGATCAGGGGTATTTGTAATTTTATACACACACACACATATGTGTGTATGTGTGTGTGTGTGTGTGTGTGTGTGTGTATATATATATATGTATATAAAATTTATAGAGCAACATTTAATATTTCCTTTGAATAGCCTTAATTATAAAATACAAAAGTGATCAAAATAAAAGAATAAAAATACGAAATTTAAAAATACAAAAGTGAGCCCAGCCAGCATGGCTCAGCAGTTGAGCATGAACCTATGATCCAGGAGACCACAGTTTGATTTCCGGTCAGAGCACATGCCCGGGTTGCAGGGTATGCAGGAGGCAGCCAATCAATGACTCTCTCTCATCAGTGATGTTTCTCTCTCTCCCTCTCCCTTCTTTCTGAAATCAATAAAGATATATTTTTAAAACAATACAAAAATGAGAAAGTTGCCAAATTTTCAAAAATGCCCATGATGCAAAGGCAAGACCAGTGGTTGCCTTTGGCTCCTTAAGTAGGTAATGCCAACATAAGTGATACTGATAGAGTGCTGGTTCTCTCCTTGGAACTCTGCAAGCACCCTCTGCACACTGCTCTATTGAGTCCTCACAAAAACTTTCTCACACAGGATGCATTAAGCTACATCTGAGCAAACAGAGATTTGAAGAAATGCAGTCCCCTCTCCCAGGTCAAGCATCTAGGATGTGGCAGATGTGAGATTCTAACCTAGCATCCTGGTGACAAAAGCCTCTGAACTTGACCATGTCCATGTAAAGAGACAGATGCTAAGTCTCAGAAAAATATCTTTAAGTTGTCAATTTCTTGCTATAATTGAATAATTATTTATAAAACACCTGTGAAACAGTATTATTCTGATTTTATACAGAAGAGAAGAGAAACTCAGAGTTTAAAAATTTGCATAAAATAACAAAAGTCTGAATTTTGATTTACTCTGTTCTGTCTGTCCTCAGAGCTTGTTGTGATTTTTACTCTGTTTTCCAATCACTTTTCAGGAATGCCTACTTTTCAACTGTCATCCTTCATTCATGACTCTAATTTCCCCCATGGGTGTCCACCTGAATCATGTCTGAGCATAAAGCTATGGTATTGCTTAATTGGCTATCTACTGCTGAGAGAAGGGCTCAGCAGGTACATGAGGGTAATAGATGTTTTTGTAGATATGTAATTTTTCTTGGTTTCTGACTTAAAAAAAAAAAAAAAAAGAAGTGTGGGCTCTTTTACAGAAGCTTAGTCCAAAGCAAGAAAATATAATCCTGGCTATCACTTAATCCCTTGAAATGCAGTGATAGCTCAAAGACAGGCTCCACAAATGGTGCCATGCTGGTCTCTTTTCTTTTAATGATGTTGCAATTGAATTTTCTCAGTGAGCAAATTAAAAGAGGATTTGCTAAGTGCCAATGCATCTGACTCCTTGTGGGATTTAAAAACACAACAACAAAAAACAGCTGAACTCTTCCTGACTCTGTGAGGATCAATGCTTGGGAGATCTGCCGTGTAACGGACCTCAGGCTTTTGATGAGCTGCAGGACAAGAGAGTCCAGCTGGTGGCTGCAGAGATATACTGGCTCCTGCAGTGTCTGCTCACAGGAGTATGTGGTTTTTTTCTTTCTTTTTGTTTTTGTTTTTTAAGTTAAGTTAGCTGTGATGATTCAAAAGCAGGCTCCCCATCTACAGTTACAAGGAGTAAGATGATATTTTCTCATTGCCATTTTCAAGTGCGGTCCTTCTTTCTCATTCCTGTAGTCCCAGGTTCACAGGGAAATTGATATTTTGGCTCTGAGTTATTATAAAAGTCAGTTGACTGAGGGGGTCTCCACTTTGTCTTTGGTGATACTATAGGCTGGTTCTTTAAGTGACTCTGCCTGTTGCAGTTCATAGGAAGCTTGGAATAGAATTCCTGTACACAATTCCCTGAACTTTTTCACTTCACTCTGGAAACTACTCCCTTCTTAGTATTGAGGGGACAAAACAAACCAATCAGCAGGCAGTAAAAGCAGGCTTATCGTTTCTCTTGAAATGAATTATCTGATATGCATGAAGGTAGCTAGAGTGAGCCCAGCGAAAATGCTGTGGCCCTTCTCCTTGGTTGAATCCCCAGTGACCCAGCAGATGAAGGCATAATGCCTGCTGAGGATTCAAGTCCCTGCACCTGGTCCTGTTCAGGGGCAGCACCATTTTGTTTGTTTTGTTTTGGTGATGGTTGTTTTGATCAGTACTCATGACTTACTGCTAAATATTTGAATATATCACCTTCCTGTCTTCCATATCTGTCAGGTTGTTATGAAATCTGCACCAACAGTTCATCTGAAGCCACCTTTACATTTTTACGTTAAAAACCTCAAAGGGAATAGGAGTTCATTTCTCTTTGAAATCCAAAGCCTAGGATAGTCCACAAAAATGTGAAATATATGCATTGCCCATTGGGATGTTAAAGTTTGTCAGTGCCTTTTGGGATGAAGGAAATTTTAAACAAACAAACAAAACAACAACAAACAAAAAACAACTGACACTATCGTTAGCCATAATAATTTGGTTTTTTAGGCAAATGTCAGAATTTTAAAAGACTGTATCCACCACTGAGATTCACAATATTTAAAGAATTTTCTGCCCAGCCAGTGTGGCTCAGTGGTTGAACATCCACCTATGATCCAGGAGATCATAGTTGGATTCCCGGTCAAGGAACATGCCCAGGTTGTGGGCTCGATCCCCAGTAGGGGGTGTGCAGGAGGCAGCCGATCTATGACTCTCATCATTGGTGTTTCTCTCTCTCTCTCCCTCTCCCTTCCTCTCTCTGAAATCAATAAAAATATCTTTTAAAATAATTTTCTGATTAGATGATACTAAAATATTTTAATACTGTATATCATATTGATTATACTTGTATTATACACTATTGATATTGGATAATAAAATATGTCAATATTTAGAGGATCTGTATAACTCAGTCAACCTGTATTTTCCAAAAGGCTAATCCATGAAATTACAGAAGCATGTCTGGGTAAAAGATCAAAGTCTAAGCTAGACCAATGCCTTGTAATGAAACAGATACTCTAAATTGGTGTGGCTTGAAATTACACACTGTGGTAACCTTTAAGAAACTTCTACTTGTTGATGGTTCACATATGCCCAATTACCTGGAAAGATAATTAAAGTACCACCACTACAGCCAGCCCCTCATTTCAAGCTACATATCGGTGCAAAGGGTTTATTTTTCTCAATACCTCAAATAAAACTACACATCTCAACAGACTGAACAAAAAGCAGACATGAGCATCACACTCTCTTCTATTAAACCAGAAAACATAAAATAATGTCACTCTTCTCACTAAATTTTAATGAAAAATTGATATTTTCATAAAACTATATGTTAACATGTAATAAGTTTACTATTGTTATTTTAAAATTAATAATTTTAAACTTTGTAAGTTTTATTTTATTGATAGATATGATGCATATAAGCAAAAGCTTTCTTTGGATCCTCAGTAATTTTAAAGAATTTTAAGGGGTCTTGAAAACAAATATTCTGAGAACTGTTGTACTAGGTTATTCCAACCTCTGTCACATATAGTCTCTTTAACTGCATACTTCCGGTGACAGATAATTTACCGCCTCTTATAAAATCTCATTATATTTTAAAACCAAAGTATATCATTGACTTCTATTCATTGGTCCTGGTACCATGCTCTGAAATCATACAAAGGAAAACTAATTCCTCTTCTTTAAGGTGGACCTTAAAAGCTATAAGATTGCTAAAATATTAATTTTAAAATATACTATGCATCTACCAATTAGTACTCTCATCTATTATTTATGTTTCTATCTTATTCATTAGGATATTGAGAGATTTTTTTATCAAATGTCTTTCTGAAATGCAGACATACCACAGAAATAATTTTCTCTAAATCTGCCAACAGCAGAACCCTAGAGAAGAAAACTACAAAGTAAGTGTGTCACCGAATCTTTTCAGCGAGGCCGTGTTGGCTCCTGCGGATTACAGTTTCCTGCCCTAATTGCTCACAAAGTACCCATGTCAGAAGCTGGGGTGAGTCCTGACACATTTACTAGAGGACTATGGCAACCAAAATAAAAATACAATAATTTTACGTAGCTAAGTATTTCTGAATCCAAGTTATATTTTGTGTATATGAGTTTGTGCAGCATCATCTTTAATTGGACTGTTGGGGAAAATATTGGCCTTGGAAATAAGCACCTCCTGCTTTGGCTCCATTGAACTTGGAAATATTGGGCATGTATAATTTTTCCTGGTTTTAAGTTTACTGATTATCAAATATAAAACTTGAGTTAGATGATATTGGATGTCCCTATCAGTTTTTACATTTAACCCTGACCATGGATTACATATAATTTATCCATAATTATTTAGGGATAAATAAAAATTCTACATGAGTTAGTGCCTTTTTGAAATTTTTAAACCACCCATTAAAGTCATCTGCTATTACAAAAAATAATTTAATAAATATCCAACCCTTCTTAATGAAAAGGCTGAAGAATTAAAACTTAGTAGACTTCCCATGATTGCTTTTGTTCCCTCCCTTTTTGACAAAGAGAGTCACAGATAAAATTTAAGGTTTGAATGTGTGTGTTTTTTCCCTTCAGAGATCTTTACAACACTATTCATATCTTTTTTTCCATGTTGACATCTCATATTTCTTTTGCAAATATCAAACAGCAAAACACAGTGTTACACAAGTCACTGGAGATAAAAAGGCAGAAAGTAATGACTCTATATTTTGGTTCATTTAACTGTGAATCCCAAGTCAAGAATCTGACACTAGAAACCTAGAGAGCAGCAGTGAGACAATGCAACAGCATCAGATGAACAGCAATTTGAGGATGACAGGGCAGGAAGTCTGTGCACAAGCTGGGGAATAAAGCTCAGAGTGATCCCAGTAGCAGGAAACACGAGCCCTCAGCATTCATAAAAGCTATCAGTGTCCCCTGCTGCAGATAACAGAATCTGGATGGAGCATATAGCTATTGCTTTTGGCTCTTTTTGCCTCTGAACCATTGGAAAGTAATTGTTTTTTAAAAAGTCCAATGTGTAGTGGAGTGTTACTCAATCTTCCTAGAAAAAAACCTATTGATTTGCCACCCACACAAGTAGTCATAATTACTGCATTTCAGAATTATGAAATCTCACCAATGTCCAGGTTAGGCTGTTCTTCCATAAAATACATGAATGCAACATAGGACAGTAATCCACCCCAAAGAAAGCACTCCCTCCTCAGCACTTTTATTAACTACCATTGAAGTACAATGGGACTTTGCTAGCCAATTGGCAGCCCAGGCACCCCCCTGGTAGAGCGCTGGCAAAGCTCTCCCCAGAAGCAAGAACACTGGCTGCACTGTAACAGAGGGGGATCTTGACAAAGTGGGGGCTTCCCTCTGCTGGAGGTACATCAATGCGCAATTAACATAGGATGAGGGAGAGCCTTTCAGAATTTCTGGCCTGGAGGTCCACCATTTAGACTTGGGCATTGCTCCTACCCATAGTGGCAAACCCTGGCAGTGTATATTACATGATTTCCCCTGCTGCCAGCCTTTCCTCTAAATTGAGGTGTTTTTTTCCCCCATCTGCAGCTCTCCAAATCCTGATCCCTTTGGAAGCAATACCTACATTTTATTTAGAGGCCAATATATTAAACCCTTCATCCCAACTTGGAATTTCTCCATCTCTCGTTCCCTCCCTCCCTAGCTCTTCTCTCCCCGTTACACTTCTCTCTAGTGGACGACCTCTCAGTGATTCTTCCCCAATGACCTTTAACTCTCAAGCATCTTGCCCTTCCCCTGCCCCTCCCCCTCCACCCCAATTTCCCTAGCATAGCCAATAAAACCAGAAACCTGTCTCAGCCAGAAAATATGTCTTCTTTACTGTGGCACCTACCACAAAGGACCAGCAGTGAAGTTCAGAAAGGACAGCTGTAGAACGTACCTGTGATCTGGGAACCTTTCTTGATGCCGTTCTAACATCCCTCAGAAACGTTCCAGAAGTACAACTCACAGCATACCCTGAGAGCTGATTCTTTTCTGTTCTCTTAATTGATTGCCAAAGTTGTATAAGCAGGTAGATTAGGAATTGGGGCAGCCAGGTGCATCTGTGCAATTTGTGCCCAGAAGACTCCTGAAATACGTCTGTGCTGCCCGTCAGGTTTAGGTTTTCGGTCTCTATTGGAGACGCTGACAGCCCAGAGGGAACACCTGCTTCCTATTTATATAAAAGGAGCTAAACAGCTTAGGTTAATTGTCCTACAAACTACAGCTACTAATACAACTTTGGACCCGTATGTACAACTGCTTATTTATTTAGCCAGCAAATAAGCATTTCCACCTTATGAACACAGACAAATCAGGACTCGATACCTCTCCACATTGTGTTTCTCCTTCACTCTTTCCGATTTCAGAAAATTAGCAGTTATCCAGCTGTGTGCGGAAGCAGAGAACCTAGGAGGCGTGTTTGATCCTTTCTGATCACATCCATCCCATCAAAAGGCATGGCGATACTACTCCAAAAAATATTTCCGAATGTTTCATTTCTCTTCATGTCTATTACTACCTAATTTTAGACCCTGTCATGTTGAGCCTTGTTTTTTCGTTTTGTTCTGTTTTGTTTATATGCAAACATAATTCACACAGCTGATAGAAATATATCACGGCCCAGTTTTAAAAAGCTTAGAAGCCCCTCAAGCCATTTGGGAGAAAATAACAAGCCATTGCTTGGTCTACAGGGCCCTTCCATCGTCCTGTCCCAGGTTATATCTCCAAATTTATTTATTTATTTATTTATTTGTTTGTTTGTTTGTTTGTTTGTTTTAAATATATCTGTATTGATTTCAGAGAGAGGAAGGGAGAGGGGAAGAGAGAGGAATAGAAATATCAATGATGAGAGTCATTGATTGGCAGTCTCCTGCATGTCCCCTACTAGGGATCAAGCCCACAACCCGGTCATGTGCTCTCACCAGGAATTGAACCGTGATCTCCTGGATCCCAGGTCAATGCTCAATCTCTGAGCCACACCCAGCCAGGTTCCAAATTTATCTTGCAGTAACCACTGTCCTACCTCACATGACTTGGATAGCATGTGATAGTTCCTGTCCAAAGCACTGCCTTAATCAAGTCAATGTCAACTCACATATGAATATAAGCTATCTTTGTTACAGGATATGAGGATATCTGAGGAAACTTTACTTTTCAAATTAATTTATTACCTAATTCCATAGTTCTTGAGATTCCCATGGTAGAAATAATTTTCTTTGTATATGACTCTGAAACGTTATTTTAAAAATGCAGACAATGCCAGTTGTTACAACAAAATGAAATATTTGCAGGTGACCAATAACATTTGTTTTCCCATTTCCAATTGGCCTCAGAGGGATCCACGGGAATAAAGAGGAATGAAAACTGATGAGGCTGGGTCAGAGTCATCCCCTGCACTACACATTCTGTGAGGACCCATCAGTACAGAGGCAGGCCCCTAGACCTCTGGAGCAGAACAAAAGGCATACATGAGTGACTCAGGAAATTACAGAGGGTGGAGGCAGTTCCAGGAATTGCCTTAAACTGTTGAGTTTGACAAATACCAGGTGCACTCAAGCTTCAGGCGCCTGTGGTTGAGAAACATCCTGAGCCCACCTTTCCTGAAGAATTTACAACCCTTGCAAGGACAATGATTGCTTGCTCACTGTAACCCTATATAAGCCTGTTGTAAGCCTTTAGATCGGGGTTTGAGTCAGAATCCCACTGAGTTGGATACGACCGAACCCCAGCTAGCTGGAATAAAAGTCCCTTTTGCTATTACATTATCAGCTCTGGAGTGATTGTCTTTCCGCAGCATAGGGGATCTGATACTCGGACAAAACAATTCACCGACAATAAACCCTAATCTTCCCTGCCTTGAGCCAGGCGTGGTCCTGGTCTAGCAGTTCTTTGTGATTCTAGCCATCTGCAGATTTCACAAGGCCTTTATGAAAACAAATGAGTAAAAAACTCGTCAGGGCCTTAGAAACAGTCACCGATACTTCTCAAGTCTGGGTGACCATCAGGAGGTAAACTCAATAGAGAGGCCATGGGCTTTATGAAGGAGAGGGAATGGCGAAGGCTGGCGGGGGCGCCACTCCGTCATGGGCAGGAAAGAGGGGAAGGGATTGGCCAGGAGGGGCACGAAGTTCAGTGCTGGGCCCTCTGAGCTGCAGCTGCTAGGAATGGACACAAGCGAAGCTCTGCAACATACAGCTGGTGCACAGCCTGAGCTCTGCAGCTATTCTGTGTCAGAGAAGGGGTGTGGGAACTCCCAGGATTTTAAGGATTGCTGAACAGCCAGAAGAGTATATACTGTGGGAAGGAAAAAAGAGAAGAGAAAAGAAGATGGATAAAAATGAAACTGCAGGGATCTCCCCACCCGTGATGTAAGTGAAGAGGCAGGAAACGACAGGAGACACTGAAGGGCACAGCAGTAGAAGAGAGGAGAGAAGTGCTTCAGAAGTCAAAGGCATAAAAGGTTCCCCAAGGTAGGGAGTAGCCAAGGATGCCACAGGCTGCAGAGATGTAAGAATAGATAAGGGCCCCAAAGCTCCTTGCAGCCCATAAGGATCTCTGTCAGAGCTGTTTCAGAGGCGCGGTGGGGACAGCAGCCAGGTATCGACAGGGTAAGGAGTGATGCGGGTGCACGTAATCATTGCAGAAAAGTTAGTGAGGAAGGAAAGGTCACCGTTTGGCTTATACCTAGAGCTGGGCAAAAGACCAAAAGAGATTTCCCCTGTAAGCGATAAGGGGCTAAGATTCCTAAGAAAGGGCAAGGCATGATGTACAGATCTGAAGTTTAAGCAAACATTGAAAAAATGAAAACATGGAGCACTGTTCCACGGTGATTAATGGTTTCAAAGATCTACTGAGACACATTAGTTGTGAAATATATAGTAATATGCAGTTATTAACCTCCAAGAAGCCTTCACTAAGTTTTCTCACACTCTCACTAACCCCAACTCAGCTCCCGGTAGTTGTTCCTTTGGCTCCCCAAATACCCGGAGTAAAGATTAACTGCCGGAAGCCGTTCCATCCTTGCTGCTTGACACGGTCCTTCAAGGAGGAGACATCTGCACAGCCAGTGCTCCATGGGACTTGGTGTTGGCATATCCCTCTTCCCATGCTCGTTCCCCTTTCTAACGCTGTGTTCTTACCCGAGTCACTGCACCAGGAAAGGGTATCACCCTGGCTGGAAACTTCTCCCTAGCAGGGGAGTTGGATGGGACTGGAAAAGACAATGATTCAGTAAAAGCCCCAAGGGGTACAGGAAAATCATGTGCCGCTCATGAGGAACTCAGATGTCAGCAGAAAGTTTAGGACTTGTCAGGCCCATTACCGCAAGAAGCTCCCCACCGGGGAAAGGCCTGGGTCCCGGCCCTGCTGACTCGGGGCGCAGGGCCATCCACAGGGAGCCCATCAGGGAGCTCCCACAAGGAATGTATCACTGGGGGATGTTTATATTCATGGAAAGCTCTGGGAATCCCCACAAGAAAAGAGATTATTTCAATCTACACCTGAACCCTTATCATACACAGGATATTACACTGAGGACAGACTGCTGTAGGGAATGTCAGAGGAGAGACTGAGGCAGGTGCCAGGCAGGCGGTCAGTCACCGCAGCTAAAGACAATCACGCGCAGGCTACAGAGCCCTCACTTAGGACTCCCATAACCTTCACATAAGAAAGCTGGCTGAGTTATTCTCCTTTTAGCTATGTGATAGAGCAATAAAATAGTAACTTCAGAATATAAATAACAAACGAGAGATTAACCTGTAGAATAGCCTATAGAAATATAAACAGTAGGTAAGACAAAAATTAACATACCTAACCAGATGTAAATTCTTTAGCAAAGGTCAGATTAGAAGGTATATTCATTAACTGTGAAAGGCCAAGACAGAAACCTGAACAAAGCATGATGTCATGTTGTTTAACCAGCCACAAAATCAAATAGTATAAAGACAGTTGTAAGAAGGCAAAAAAAAAAAAAAGAGCTGATTCTCTGAGCTCTGATGCTCTGAACTCTGTCTCCCTATCCTTCCGTCATTCTTCACCAATGCCGTCCGCACCTTTGGGGACCCCTGGACCACTGGGGCTGGACTCCAGCAATTAGCTTTTTTTCCTATTAAACTGTGATGAAAGTTTTTAGAATACTATTCCTAGCACCACACCTGAGCCTAGAGTACGTTGGCTCAAATAACTGGTAAGTTAACGGTCAAGTACTCTACAGAAAAGGAACCAAACACTCAAGTCAGGAAATAAATAAAGGATTTAAGAATGTATTGTGTTTATGAGAATCTAATCACAGATTTAATATTGAAGGATAGAAATGAATTATAAGCCAATATCATCCATAAATACATTTTAAAATAGAAATTAATACCCCAAATTGATTGTACTTCATACGCCTGTGGGATTTTTTTGTTTTGTTTTTATTGTTTCCCTCTGTATAAGAGTTTTTCAGCTTGGAGATAGGACAGTGTTCTGCATAACGTTTTAAAGCTTTTCTTAGCCCTATGACTCTATGATCTCCTGACGTACCCTAATTCAATGTGAATTCCCTGCACACAAACTGGACATGGATTAAAGTTTTATCAGCTTTCTGTGTCGTCTTCCTGGGTGACAGTTCTGCTCCAGTGACTGGTTCTCCCGTTCAAGGACCGTCACCTGCTGCCACAGAGAATTTTGGTAACAAAGGACCGCAGAAATGTCATAATGGCAGCCACATACAGTATACTTTGGGCAGATTTTATACTCCTTTGACTATCTGGGATTTTGTCATTTTCCCCAGCCACCCACCCACAATGATATGGTGAGATACTCAATATCTCTCCTTTCCTACATCACCTATGTATATATTAAATTCTGAAATGGCAGGGCCGAAACGACATGAAAGATGAATGTGGTGACACCGATTCTCTGCTCAGCTGGCCGGTGCTGCATCGAAGAGCCACTTAAGACATTCAGACATATGTGGAGTTTTCCATGGGAGACGGCAGATCGATGGATACACAGAACAAGCCCTTGTCGTCCTGCTGTGGTGCCTCTTCTTCTCAGCCTGATGACACGTCAATAAAGCTGTCTGAGTCCCTGGCTACTGTTACAGACTGTCAATGTCTCCTGCTATTAGTTTTGCTGAACAGGAGTCTCTGCACAGCTCCCTGCCACAGTGTCTAGCCATGGACTCCAGGGAGATTTCTAGCTCCTAAGCAGGTACACTTCTCTTGGGGCCAGGAATTCAACAAAGAGATCAACATTTAAAAAAAAAAATTATAGCGTTACCATGGGCGCTTTGCAATTTGCAGCATTTCCAAAATCATACATTTCTAAAGGAATGACAGAATTTTTAAAGAATGACTTGTGAACTAAATGTTTTGCTTTTGTCTTAGTTCAAATATTAATGTACAAAATCAAATTTTTTTTTCAAAAAGTAAGCACCACAAATTAAGTCTCTCGCGGATCAGTTCTTTTTTCCTTCATGGAACACCCTCCTACAGGTGGATGAAATGAGAACCCAGTGATGAGCACACACAGTGTATTATGCTTGTAGCTCTATATTCAGACAAACATTTTCATTTATTTATCCAGTATTTGCTAGAAACCTGCCATGCACCAAATCCACTGAACACCGGGTGCCTGTGCCCCAATTTATATGTTGAAGCTATAATCAATTGTGCGATGGAATTTAGAGATGGGGCCTTGGGAATAAATTATGTCATGAGGATGAGCCCTCATGAATGGAATTAGTGCCCCTTGAAAAGAGACGCATGGGGAACATGTGAGGAGACAGCCATCCGCCAACCAGGAAGCTGGGCTTCTGCAGACACTGAACCTGCAGGCACCCTTCACCTTGGGCTCCCCGGCCTCCACACCTGTGAGAAATTATCTTTGTTAAACCCCCAGTCTATGGTGGTTGTGATAGTAGCTCAAGCTGCATAAGACAGATAGTGAGAAGCCACACAGGGGGACAAACACTGAAAATACCTCATGGCGAGAATCACTAATTCAGGGGAGTCCAAAGTGCTTTGGAAATGCGAGAAGAAACACCCAAGTTTTCCTAGAGGAACACAGAAGGCATTGGAGAAGATGGAATGCTGGAACTGGTGTTGGAAGTGTGAATAAAGGTTTTCTGTGAGAGAAAGGAGAAGTGGAAGAAGGTAGGCTCTCCAGGCAGATGCATCAAGATGAAATAAAAAGGATAAGTTTCCAAAGGACTCTGTATGCTAAAAGAACTATCCTTCTTTCTGTACATCCATAGTCCCCATGCCTGGCTTTTCATCAGAATCACTGGGAAAGTGTTTTAACAGTGCAGATTCCTTTGCTACATTTGTAGAGATTCTAACTAGCAGGTGCCAGATAAATTCTAGAAATTTATATATTTAAGAAGTTCCAGAGGTGATTGTGATGTTCACCAAATTTGAATACCATCTAATGTAGAAAATGAAGAAACTGAAGGCCTTAGAGGAAGGGAGATGATCTGATATAATCTGGGTTTAGTACTTATCAATTCTGTAAGTAAATATATGAGCAAAATACCTATCAGAGCAGAGGTTACAAACAGGTGGCCCATCAATTTGTTTTACTAGGTGTGTGCAGAATTGCTATACTCTGTGTGCATTTGTGTGTGTGTGTGTGTGTGTGTGTGTGTTAATTAGTCACTTATACTACACAATCTGGAAATTTTACATAATAAACTGGATTTCCTACTTCCCTTGCAAAATTAGGAGGCATTGCAATACTGGACCCAATTATCAACATGGCAACAATTGGCTGAAAGTCCCCATGGACTTGAAATGAATCCTACTGGCTACACAACCCTCACAACCATGGCCTGTTCTGTTTTGCTGCATCTGGATTCACTCATTTCCCTCTCTGCGTGGCCACTACAGGATCTGAGCTTGCGACCAGTGGGTACAGAATGCTATATTGGAAACCAAAGGTTTAATCTTGTCTGTGTTTAATATGTCTACATTTGGCAGAGAGAGATTAAGTCAGAACATGCCCAAATCCCACTAGGTTAGCTTAATATTCTTATCCATGATTTTCAAAAAGTAGTATATTGGATAAATAGGAGAAAAATGAACATTTATTGACTACTTACTCTGTACCAAGCTCTGTGCTAGAAGATTTAAATGCATGCTCTCACTTAATCAGCTTAATAATCCTAAAAGTGTTAGAAGATAAACTCTGTGGGGGGCAGAGATCTTTTATTGCTGAATTTACAGTAGTTGGAATAATGCCTGGTGCTAAGGAGATGGCCAATAAATATTTATGATTGATTATATAAAATACAAGTTGCAATTAATAAAACTGACATGCAGAGGCTCTGACCAAGGTTGCACAGGTAGTAAATTTTGGAGCTTGAATGAAGCTCGATCTGTTGGCCTTCGGAATTTAGAAATTTCTACTGCCTGACACTGGCTGCTTCTCTGCCACAGGGCTCATATCTTGACATGGACTGAGAAGAAAGTCCATTGCCATATATAGATGTAATTTCTAACCAAATCCTTTTATACATTATCTTGTTTTCCTTTTATACTCTACTTAGACAATCTCTTAACTTGTTAAGACATGCAAATAAGCGTGTTGGTGATAAGTGAGGTTCTTAGAGAAACGTAATAGAGTTTCAGACTCTCAGGGGCCTTTGCACATTTGAAAGTCTCTGGACACGGCCTCCCCTTCTTGGCCTGCCTTAAATCTAGTCTAGTGTTTTGTCTGACAAGGTAAGAGGACTCTATGTAATTAAAAAATACACCCATGATGCAAATATCTTCTAATTTTAATGCAACACTTATTTGACCCAATATATAAATCAAATGGAATTAGGTTTCAGGAAAAGACCTTGATTATTGAGGAGATGGCTTAGCATAGGTTAGCTTGGCTGCTTTTCACCCCTGATACGTATCAGGCAATGTGAGAATATTACTCTGACCCTTTCCAGTTTCACACAAGTTCCTGCTGATCAATAAGCTTAGCTCTCTTCTGATGGTCATGGAATTTTTTTTTTTTAATATCCAGTATTCCTAAGAAGACTAGATATTTGAGGTCCTGAGATAAAAATGTCTTCTCTTTAATATGTTTACATTTAACATGGGAGTCAGGCAATGTTCCCTCTTCTTTTCAGTTTTTTTCATAATCAGTTAGTAGCATTGCATATTCTTTGAAGGACAGTAGATATTAACTCTAATTGTTCTTTGAACCATAGTCATACTCTACTTAACAATGGAAATACATTCTGAGAAATGCATCCTTAGGCGATTTTGTCAGTGTGTGAACATCGTAAATTGCACTCACACACACCTAGATGGTCTAGCCTACTACATACCTAGGCTGTGTGGTATAGCCTATTGCTCCCAGGCTACAAGCCTGTACAGCATGTTACTGCACAAAACAACACAAGATTAAATCAAACACACGAGAAATGGATGCAATCAGGAGATCCTGTAAGTACGAGATACATGAGGCTGCTGCTGCACACAGCACACACTGTCTCACAGAGAATAATTTTTTAATAAGTAGAAAGAGCACACTCAAAAATATGATAAAAATTATAGTATAGTAAGTACATCAAACAGTAACATAGCCATTTATTATTATTATCAAATAACATGTACCGTACATAAGTGTACTGCTATACTTTTGTGACTGGCAGCTTAGTAGGTTCCTTAGTTCCCACCAGCATCACCACAAACACCTGAGGAATGTGTTGCACGACCACTGCTAGAATGGCTGTGACATCACTAGGCAATGGAAATAGTTCAACTCCATTATAATCGTATGGGATGATCCTCATATATGTGGTCTGTTGTTGACCTAAACATCGCTATGTACATAACTGTGCTTTTCTCTGTGTACTTTGGAGTTGCAAACAAATAAATTAGCAATTGTTATCTAGAGAACCACTTTAAGTAACAGAATCCCTGCATAGACAGAGTCCCAGAGGAAAGAAGAAATATGCTTGTAAGTTAAACCTAGGCTCACATATAGATGTGACTGATCTGGTTGGCTGTACCTAGCTGGTGGCTCTTTATTCTAACAAACACAAGGTCATTGTGTTAACAAAGGGTTGCCACAGGTCTCTCTCAGTGCTGCTCTTGGAATGCCTGTCATTCATCTTGCCACTGGATCTGCCTGCCTTTATTAAGCCTTAGCTAAGCAGCTTCTAGTGAAATTGGAACAAACCTCAAGGGAAGCCAGGTTCCAAACACCAAGCTGTGAGCCTGGACAGTCATCAGACAGCGTCACGAGTCACAGACGTGCGTCTCTGTTTCTGTCACCAACTTTATCAAGCGCTTCTCATTACATAGCAGGTAGAGAGAAAGATACAAATCACCAAATGAAGGCCAGATTGCAAGCAATGGCATTTTATTGAATCCGTGCTAAGCAATTTAATCTGGTAGTTTTGAGTAATAGCATGCCTTAATATTTGAATGCATGGATAACAAGCGACAGTGATTTATGTTGGAAGTAAACCTTATGACCATTTATGATTATAAAAGAGGCATAAAAACTCAAAACTCAACGTTTATGATAAATACATAATAGAATGGGGAAATGCTCAGGATATGTATGGAGTGGGGAAAAAACAAGAAAAGGGAATATGCACTTTATGGTTATAGTTTTTAAAATATTCATAGGAAAACAAATGCAAGCAGATACTTAAAAATATTAATCTGAAATGTTAAAGTTTTGGAGTTAAGAGTGATTCATTTACATCCTTTTTTGATAAACTCTTATTATATAGAAATATTCTATAATAAAAAATTGGAAAGTGACAACTATAAAACAGCATACAAAAGATGATCTTTTGTCAATGAAGTTCTCTAATATTTCACATAAGAGGAGTTACCTGCATAAATCCAAACACCATTACACCAGTTTAAAGACGGGTTACAGTTTCTTAAAGTATTTTCTTAATATTCTTACAATTTCGATATAACATTTTCAAAGGGAATAATTACTATTCCACTTAAGAGTGTAAAAAGGTAAGTCTCTATGTAAAATAAGATGTGTTCTTGGTTAAAGGAAATGACAAAATAGAAAATAGGCATGTAGATAGTTACCACTGGCTTTGATGTAGCCTGCTAACAGCAGAGGAGGTAGTAGTCACATAAAAAGAGCAAAGTAAAGGACATTTGAATCTTACAGTGTGACTTTGACTCATTTAGAGTTGCTACAGTCACAGACACCTTGGGGAATAAGACAGAGGCTACAAGAAGGTTATTTGAGATCCATTTGAGATTATGTCAACCAACAGAGCTGAGGGATTGACAAGATAAAAAGGGCAAGATTTTTTCCATATCCAATTCTGATGTGCTTCACTAAACACATAAAAACAAAGACAAAACAGGCAGGAAAATTTTTTATACATTTTCAGTTCTGTGAATAGTTTCAAGGGAGGGAAGAAACATCATGAGGTCATCTGGCATATGCCTTCATAAATAGTTTAAAATATTACTCACTGTGCACAATTTGCAGTGCCCTTGGAAATCAAAATATATTTTCTTTATTTTGTTGAAGACCAAGCAGACCTACCCGGCTCTGAGGGACACCTTACATCAGGGTATTTTACTTAGGAGGCCCCTAAGTGGGAGGGTCAGATAGGAGGGATCTGAGCTGAGTCCTTGGAAGAGTGGTGACAACTCAGGAGGCCACATTTCAAAGTCCAGTAAATAGAGACGACAACGTAGTTATGGGCAGGAAATGAAGTCAAGGACAAAGAGAAGATGAAATAGACAGTTGCTTTGCAGACAGGAAGTGGTCTAGGAGAGATGATGTTTATAAAGAGCCATGGAACACCCATTGGTCACCTCTATAGTAAGCAGGTTTGTGGAAGTGGACACATTAGACTAGCTACATAATGAATAGGGCAGGGACTCTTCATGTAAATGTCCCCTTTTCAGGGTCTTCACACTTACTCTTGGCCTCAGGGACTTCCAAATCTATAGCAAAAAGTGTCACTAATACCAAGTTTAATGGCACCTCCATCTGCTGCTAGTTCTCCTCATCTGTGCCCACCCCCATCCTTCCTGGACCGAGGCTGCTACAGGACCATATTTTGTTGTTTGGTAGAAGGTATCTGAGCATGATCAGCAAAATGCCCTTTTTACCCTCTGCCCACTCCTGTACCAGAGAAATATGTGAAAGTCTAAAGACTCCTATTAACGTTGATTCTTGAAATAGGCACAAACAATGATAAAGCCACCAACAGCCAACAGATCAGATTGATCACCTCAAATGTGAAAAATTAAATATTTACCTATTTCCTTTACCTTGCAGTACGGTAATTTAGATAAGGGACCATGCCTTATTTGTTTTCATATCACTATGCACTACATAGTATAGGCATTGACATATTGTAGGCAAACAGTGAGTGAGTGAATAAATGCAAAACCTCAGTGTTCAATGTAAATACCTAGTGTATTTCTTCACAAAATTAAGCAGATAATCAGACATGTGAATTGAGGCCCTGGAGTTTCATACTCCTATACTGCTTTCACCATGCAATCCTAACAATCATGGATGCTAAAAGATGGATAGAAAATGTAGGGGAAATATTAGAGAAATCAGTTTTGGGTTTTTTTTTTTTCCTGGTAAAGCTTATTTTATATAGAATTTAAGGTTGTGGAGTCAAATAACAAGAAATTCTTCAAAATGAGTACCAGGAATCTGGCTGACACTTATCGACTTATCTCTCCCTGCTGTGATGTTTGGATTTGTTTATCATTAGTATCATATGACTATATTGTCTGGTGTGAAGTAAGAGAGAAAGCATTTTTAATAATATTTTCTGGTCTCTTTAGGGTGGGACTGGGCTGTGAAATCTTTCTCTCCATTTTTTCCTTCCCTCCTTCCTCCCCTCCCTCCCTCCTTCCCTTTCTAACAACTATTTGTAGCACCTAGTCACAGAATTTAATGCTTTAGCAGAAATTAAGAAAAGATAATTCAGATTAAGGGTCTTCAAACCGTGTTTCACAAAGCTGCTTTTAAGGGCCCTGCAATAAGGTGGTGTTGCCTTATTTTGTTTTCATGGATGATGAAGCTATAACTGATTCTGCCATTCGCAATCCTAATTTTACACTTATTTTTTTGCTCTGTGGAACAGCCAAATTCCTCTGATTAACTTTTGAAAAAGGTAAATGCTGTAACTTTTATTTTATAAGATGATGTAGACATCCCTCACTACTGCAAATCCCGTTAGTAAGAGCACCTGAGCTGGCTCTCAATCTGGCCACTGCCAGTCAGCAGTCTTTCCACTACATTGTTTGAACCCTTCCCAGGGAGTTAGGAACACATCCCGCCTCCATTTAGTTGTGTTGATGACTCCCCAGTTAGCTAGCCTAATTCATCATGTTTAACTATCAAGCAGATGTCATAAAAAAGCTAAAGAGGACAGATCTTCAGAGACCACTAAGCATTTATTTTTTTCCTTGTAATTTTACAAAATTTATCCTGCTTGGTGCATATTGAAATTGTCTCCTGAAAAATGCAACCAGAAATATTGCCCCATCTAATAACAACAACAAGAGGGGAGAAAGGTAAAGAAGAGAGACAGAAGGAAGGGAAGAGGGAAGGTACAGGACTAGGGAAGGAAGAAACTTTGACTATTACGCAACACCCTGGAAATTCTTAGTGTCTTTGCCGTGTTGTATGTTTAATGTAATTGAATCTACTTTGCATTCATAAATGCCTATGTTGAGAGTATTTAAACCCAAAAGAGAGTTGTTGGATTTATTCGTAGATTCCTTCCTAAATAAATTCTTGAAGTAAAGGCGGAGATTCTGGTTTGCACTTACAAGGAGGAAACTAAGGCACCTGGTGAAATGACTGTCCCCATGGCACCTGGCAAATCTGCAGCAGAATGAGAATTGTAATATATTAACTCCTACTACTTTCATAACTTCATCTTCAGTATTGTCATTCTGAGTGTCATATGACTATGATCACTTACAATATAAACTTCTATTGAAAAACGTTGCAACAATTCTGCTGTCAAAAAATGCCAAAGTTCAAATACAAGTAAAAAATCTGAAAAATGTTTATACTATCTATGTACAGCAGATAAAGAAAAAAAGTCCCAGGAAATAAAAATAAAAGCTCAAAGGAAAAACAGACAAAGAATTAAACGGGAAGCTCAGTTCAACAGAAAAAGAGATTCAAGTTGCTTAAAACCACATGGGAAGATGCTCAACCTCACTAATTATTCTGTGAAATGCAAATTAAGTAACAAAAAATAGTTCTATTTTTTAACATATCAGATTGGCAAAGATTATGAAATCTGGTGAGGGTGTAAGGAAACAGACATTCTCATATATTATCGTTGGGAGTGCTTGGCAATATCTATCAATATTTTAAATGCACATATGCTTGAATGCAGCAATCCCACTTCTAGGAATTTCTCTTATAGATAAGTACCCACACGTGTGCAGAGATACATGACCCAATACGGGCACTGCAGCCAGATAAATGTCCATAAGTAGAATATAATGGAAATCCATTGTGTCATTAAATAAATGATGTATAATAAAGATATATTTTAATGGAAAACTTTCCAAATAGATTATGTTTTAAAGAACAAAGTCCAGAACATTGTTTAACCAGGTCTCCAATTTGTATAAAAACAACTTATCCATCCCATCTATATGTTGATGACTCTGAAATTTGGATAAACAGTCTTGATCTCATCCCTGAACTCTAGAATTGTATCCATCTTAAACATGGCAATTCCAGAATGCTTGATTCTTTACCTCCCAAAAACCTACTCCCCTAAGTTTCACGTTCTAATAATCAGCAGCACTATACATCTGGCCACCGAAGCCCAAATCCCATTTTATTCTTCCCCTATTCCATTTCCAGTCAATCTGCAAGTTCTATCACCTAAGCAGCAAAACACACCTAAAAACAGTCCACCTTGGTCTCCATCCAGTGGTGGAACTTCAAGCCATCAGCCTCTTCCCTAGCCATGTGCTTGATAAGACTTTTTCTACTTTGCTTTCCCTACAATCCCTATGGCACACAGAAGGTAGAGCGATGCTACTATACATAAGTCACTTCTTGCCTAAAGGCCTCTAATGTTGTCCCATCACACTGGAAATGATACCCTCTTTAGCTAACCTACCCAGCCCTACATCATCCGGCCCCTGCCTGTGTCTCTGCCCACAACTCCTGCTTTGAAGTGCACAGAAAACTTACTGCAAGGACACAGCAATCTGTAAACAGAGTGAGTCTAGCGAGAGATACTCTGACACATTGAATTTTTAGAATTTACAGTCCAGACTGCTCCATCCTGGCCCCTGCTCTCACTCACACAGGCGTCCTGCAGATTCCCCTCTGCTCAGCTGCTGTTCTCAGGTTGGCCCATCATGTTTCCAGGGGCGCCCTTTGCTGATGGCGGGTGGTTTTCCCAGTCTCAGGGCCATCAGCCCACATGCTGTTACCACCCTTTCCTTCCACCCACAGCAAGGAGGGTAACACAGGGGGGTTGTAGCTGTCAGTGGCTTGCCCTTCTCCACTCGTATTCAAGGTTTGGAGGCTACCTTGTCATCTAGTTAGGTTATAAATTTTCTTATTAAGTGTTGGATTTTTTTTTTTGCCCAACTTTCTTTCTTTCTCAGTGGAGGGATTAGGAGAGATTCATAAACTGTTTTACAGCTTCTTGCATCCATCTGAAATCCTCTCCTCAGTAACCATAGCATGTCTGGGTATGGTGTGACTTTTATATATTACCTTGTGTACTTATGCCTTCTTCAATTAAATTACATTTAAAAAGGAGAAAGCTTTAGCAGAAAGTACAGCTTAGACATCATAAGTAATATGAGCCCATGTTTTAAAAGACAGAGAAAAGTAAATAATACACCAATATAGCAACAAAACAAAACAATAAAAACCAAAAGTATTTTCACTTATTTGATTCAGGCACATATTTAGAAAGCTAAATAGCTTCTTTTTTTTTTTTCCAATTTTATACATATAACAATTATATATAATAAAATATATACAATTTTGAATGGGCCCCTTTTCACTTTGTATATCATTATCTGTCAAAATTAGGGAAATTGAAAAAAGAGTTCTCTAAACAGATAAGACTTGATGTAAATGAATACAGAAAGGAGACTCTCTGATCACTAAAAAAGTGGGAATTGATTAGATACACTGCTGTTTTGTCCAAAGAAAGCAAAATTAAAAGCAAAAAATTATGAGCCTTGCTGTGCCACTAACAGGTGTGTGGCCACGGGTGAATCGTACAGCCCATCGGGGCAGCGCTCTCACATATAAATTGACAGTAGGGCAATTAGAGATGCTGGGGGCTTGCAGAAGACTCAGGCCTTAACATATGCTTGATTTAGGTATCACAGAACAAGGTGAATAACTGGCAGATCTTTTCCATAAAATATTCAGATTTTCAGTTTCTCTTAAAAATACGATTTGAGGTTAAAGCAATTGGCTGGCATTGAATGGTTGCCACCCTTTCAGAGATAGCATGAACTCTCCAGTTTCTCCCTATTATAGTTTGAATCACATCTCTCCAAAAAAGACATGTTGAAGTCCTAACCCCAAGTACCTCAAAATATGACTTTATTTGGAGAAAAGATCTTAACAAAGGTTATCAAGTTAAAGTAGTGTCCTTAGAGTGCACCCTAACCCAATGCAAATGGGAGACCTTTAGACACAGAAACAGACATGCAAAGAGGAAGACAGATGACATGAAGACACACAGAGAGAAGACAGCCATGTAATAGGAGTGATGCAGCAACAAGCCAAGGAATGCCAAGGACTGTCATCTAACACCAGAAGCTGAAAGAGACAAAGGATTTCCCCCAAGAGCTCTCAGAGAGAGCATGGCCCCGCTGACAACTTGGCTTTCTGTTTCTAGCCTCCATACCTGTGAAACAATAACATGTCTGTTATTTTAAGCCATCTAGCGTTTGGTGCTGTGTTTCAGCAGCCCTAGGAAACTGAGACAACCCCAGTACCCACGCGATGCTCCTTTCTCACCTACATTGCCTTTCTAGTCCCTCTAGTCTTTTCAATACTTTGGCCTTGAGACTAGTTACGCAATCTGTGTTTTCCCCTATTTAGATTTTTTTTTTAATTATTTAAATAACACTTTAAAAAAGTAGTGAAAATGCATCAGTAGTTCAAAAGTTCAAATACTGAACTCAGAATGCTTTTACATAGGCAAAACCCTTGGGTAATTTTGTGTAAAAAGAGCAAGAAAGTGGAGATGGTTTGGCAACAAAGAATGTACCAGAGGGAATTTGCTACGAAACAATGCTTTGCCCGATAAGTTCTTCAAAAGGGGCTTAAACAACTGTGCTCAAGGTATTATGTTGGCCAGATTTTTTTAAGACGAGGCTGTTAAAGAAGGCCTGTAAAATCCTATTATTGAGAGAGATCAGAAAGTAGACAAAGGGCGATCATTTCATGAAGAGTTTGCTCCCCCAGCAAGAATAAGAAGCGCATTCCCACTGCTGTGCTGTGGCTGTGAAGGCGCCCAGAGAGCCAATGAGCATATTGCAAATGCAGGGACATGCTGACTCTTGGGAATGAAAGATAAAGTTGCCAAATGAGTCTTGGATGCTCCTGCTTCATCAGATGGGAGGAAAAAAATATTGCATCTGGAAGGAGGAAATGGTATCACGGAACTAACATGAAATGAACAGTTAAAAAGCCCAGTATTTACTCCTCTCTCCGGTTGTTACCAGCTTGAGTGAGTGACTTAACCTCTCTGGAGCATGGGAAATGTACTGCTATATGCCCCAAATAGAACACCCACGTGTTCTATTTCATAGGTATCCAAGCAAAGAAAATAATTGAAGTTGATTTGAAAACTATATAACAAGGTGTATGACATATTTGTTAATGATTTTGTTACTATTATCATCACCACCATCATCATCTTCACTACTACTTCATGGAAATTTACCTGTTGGGAGTTAATGACTTTGTTCACTGGAATATTAATTTTTTAAAGTTTATCTGAAACTCCCAGGTTAGGCTTTCTTCAGAGCTGAAAAATAGTTGAACAAATATATAGTACATCTTTGATAATGGTCCGCAACATACAAATGTTAATTGTTTTAGTATTCTGTGGCTGATTGAGTCCTTTGGTCTAGTATAAATTATTAAGCTGCTTCTGCAAACTTAATCCCATTTTATTTTTTATTTTTGTAATTTGCAATAGCAATGAAACACATACAAAATATGCTATCATAAAAAAAAAGAAATTAGGAGTTGCTGTTAACCTGCTTTTCAAGACAGGAAGTCTAGTTATTATTGAAATATTGTGCAGCATGGGTATATTTCTAGCATGTAAGAGAAACTGGACATGTGCTACAAATCGACTCAGTGCCTCCTGTGACATAGTGGGCATTAGTTATAGAGGCACAATGCCTAGATTTCAATCTAGACTTCACCATCTGCAAGCTAAATTCCCAAGGTGGGTCATTAATCTCTGATAGCCTCAACTTTGCACTGGAAAATAATGCATAACTCTCAGGTTTGTTTTGAAATCAAGTAAAACAGTGCAGGTAAAAGTGTTTTATAGGGATAGAGTCCCAAAGTTCCTCTGGGGAACAGAATCACATGAATTCAATGGAGAGAGCAAGAACCCACTCAGTTACCAACAGCTGAGCTATTGAAAGATCTAACTGTATCCCAGTATTCATTTTTACCACCTAGTTTTTTATTGTATTTACTCCATTTCTTTCAACCTGTTTCCTAACTTAGCTTTGAAAATGCACTTATTTTCAAATCTAGCTTTTTTTTTTTTTTTTTTTTCCTTTCTGTGACACAGCTAGCACATGGCAGAGCCAGAGCTTCAGTGGACATTTTTTGAGGCCAGGAACAATTTATTCTACTAAAGTGGAGAAATCTTAATTGACTTGGGGCTAAATAAATGCCATCAGATGATACAATAGACTGGGGGAGGGGGCGTCTAGCTTGTTAAGCCAGAGAAAATATTAATATTTGAACAGTTAATTCTTACTCTAACTTGATTTTTCTCTATTTTCCCTAATGGCTAAGATAAAATGAACATGTCAGGAGTCCACCAATTCTATGTGAATTAAAAATGCTATCTTTTCCACTCTTGTACTATTAAGGTAAATTATTTTACTTGCAGTCAATATAAGTGACTTGATAATAATAATGTTTCTGAAAGATATGTTCATACAATCTTTTGGTATTTATGTTACTGAGGACATGCAGATGTATTTTAAAGAGCGATCTCAGATTTTATTGCTATCATTTCGATTTAAAAATATATATATCAAGATGTCAAAGTGGGGCAGACCCTACCGCAAATTTAAAATCATTAGTGCAATTGACTGCATTAGAGAAAGTGGCCACTGAAATAGTCAATTAAGAAGGCGCTAAATGCTCAGAGTAGTCATATCTGTATTTAAGGTGCTAAATACCCAGAGTAGTCATGTCTGTATTTCTAGAGTAAGGCAAGGCAGGAAACTGAAGGAAGAAGAAAATCCCTCGGCCACTCCCTTCTCTTGGAATTTCCTCTTAGAGTGGCTCCACTCCAATGGAACTAGGGACAAGAGTCTCTTTCTCTTTATAAAAATTGAGGAGTCTGTAAGTGGAGTGCAAACACAATCTACATTTTCTAAGAGAAGAGGGAAAATCATTTACATGAAAAGAAGAGAGTTAAAAAAACAAAACAAAACAAAAACCCACACATGTCTTAGCACAGAAACAAACTAACAAACAAACACCTATGAATCACATCAATCCCCTCCGGACAGTGTCTCCTGAAGAATTAGGAGACATCAGGCGGGTATTTCTATATCTCAAATCGCTTTAGACAACAGTGAAGATGGTGTTTTCTGGAAAACGGTGCAGATGACTTGAAAGTGGCTGGAGTGGTCAAAAAGCTCCCCTTGCAGAAGTGCTTGTGAGAATGGGAAAAACACGCCTTTTTAAATCAGCCTGCGCCCTGTGCTGTGTGACTGCAGGGAAAGGAAGGGGGAAAGAGCAGCAGGCTGGGCTTAACCCCCCACCGCAAGGAAAGACATTCCTGTGGGCAGGACCTGGGACGGCTGTGACCCTGCTGCACATTGGTCTTTGGCCCTTTACAGCACCCCTCTCCCAGCCGCAGGGCGCTCGGGAGGGGCTCCTGGGGGCCAGCCCAGCTCCTGGGGGCCAGCCTAGCTCCTGTTCCCCAGATTAAGGTGATTGAACGTGGAGGGGCGCTGGGCCTGGAGAACCGGGGGGTTAAGTCCATGGCTTCCCTTCCCCATCTCCCTCAGCTCCCTCCAGGATGTGAGCATTTCCAGGGGCGCACGTGATGTCCCCGGAACTGACTTCCTTCCAGAAAACACCCTTGACCTTAAAATCCTCCAGCAAGAGAAGCATTAGGGGCCATGTAATTGAACATGACAATAAAACACGGCCACGTTTGAAGGAAGGAGAAGAATTTTCAGCAATGACAAACACACACAACTCATAGAATTTTTTTTTTTAGATTAGATTAGTCAAAGGAATGAATGAATAAAGCTGTCTCTTTTTTTTTTTTTTTTTTTTTTTTTTGCATCAGGGACAGGGTCAGTTGCTGTCTGAGCCAGAATGCAGAATCAAGAGAGCCCTTCACTCTGCCTCATGCTAGGACACTTGCCTCTCCCAGGCAGCAGGGGAAAAGAGAAGCTCTTTCCCCTCCTTGCTCATGGATCTCTCTCTGTTTTGGAGGCTCGGACAATGTCCAAAGTAAAGGAGCTTTACAAACATTCGGGTCAGGATGCTCTCCCAGGCTGTGCTCCCTCTTCCCAACTATTGGTCACCTGGATTTCTGTTATTTTCACCTGATTGGGCAAGAACAAGAGTTTTCATTCATTCTGAGGTTGTAAAGCCTTTATTTTCACTTGGACCTAAGGCATAGCCTTTGATGGTTTCCAAGGAAGATCTAAGGGAAGGGTGCTGCTGGGAAACTTCACATTTGTTAACCTACTTACTCCTGACCAAGAGAAGAGGGTAGTGCCGCTAATAAACATTTGTTCATTTGTTTATTAGCTGAACAATTATTGTCAACTACCAGGCGCTGATCTAAGCCCTGGGGTCAGGGTATTAAATTTTCTAGTGCCCCTTTGTAGGTGGCCTCTGACCCCTACCTTTATTCACTGGCAATTGCTGGAGTGATTTTTGCCACTATAGTTTTGCTCTTTCTAAAATGTCATGTACATGGAATTGCATGATCTAAAATAAGTCAGATCATGACAGTCCTCTGCTTACACCATTCCCATTGAATAAAACACAATTCTACAGCAGAGTTTATCAACCCTGCTGCTGGGAGATGAATTGAATCCCCCCCCCCCCCCCCAAAATACTGAAGCGATAAACCCTGTATCTGTGAATGTGATCTTGTTTGGAAACAGGATCACTTTCATATGTAATTAAGATGTATATTAAAATGAGATCACACTAGAGTAGGGTGGTTACTTAATTCACTGTGACTGGTGTCTTCATAAGGAGAGAAGAAAGGCAAAAACAAACACATAGAGAGAAAACACCATGTGAAGCCACACAGAGGGAAGACAGGTAGAAAACTGGAGTTCTGTAGCTGCAAGTCAAGGAATGTCAAGGGTTGCCAACAACCATCCGGAACTAGGAGAGAAGGCATGGCCCAGCCAACACCTTAATTTCAGAGTTCCAGCTTCCAATATAAGAAAATAAATTTCTATTGTTTTAAGCCACCCAGTTTGTAGCACTTGTCTATGGCAGCCACAGGGAACAAATACACCTGCCAATCTGCCAACTCTAACTCATGACACTCTTCCTTTACTTTAGGACTCCCCAGGTGGAAGGGCTCTTTTCAGCTATTCAAAGGCACTGCATCTTTCCCACCTCCCATCCCCCACACAGGTTGTTTAAGTTATTTCCTCTGTTCTTTGATTTGTTAAAACCCTACTCATCCCTCAAGAGTCACCTGAAATGTCATTTTCTCTGAGAATAATCCCTTGATTCCCCTAAAATAAATTAGGCTGATTTGCATTGTTCTCTGAACTTTTCCTTTGTAGCATTTATTTCAATTTATAATTAAATATCTGTTGACTTATTTATTTCTCTTTTGTCCCTCACAATAAATTGTAAGGATCTGTGAGGTCCAGATCCATTTTGTTTTGTTTCCTGTTACGTATTTGTGTGTGTTGATGAAGAAAATTTAATTCATAATCTCCAGCTTCTATTCCTGGAAAGAAAATCTCCAAAAGAATGAGAAAAGCCTGACTGGAAGTTTTCTTACTTCAGTTCAGCGTCACTTCCATTCTGATTCTAGAGTGTGCTTTTTCTTTATAGTTATAGTCTAAACAAAAAGAAAACCAAACATAACCATGCCCTAGATCCCCTTAACATTGCTGAGGCAGAATGAAATATTTCAAAGACTTTGCCAAACTCAAAGGGAATAAAAGATTTTAATACTTTTTAATGGTTGATAGAGGTTGATATATAAAAATCTCAAGTTACCTACCCTGTAACTCAAATTTATCCTATAACCACCACTCCGGACATATTAACTAAATCTCAAGATACACCCAGCAGGTAGCATTTTTAGACATGAAGACAATACTGGTTCAGATAAACAAACTAAGATGTCTACATTGAACATACCACGGCTATGTCTTATAGGCCTTGCTTTCTGCCTAAGATGCAAAATTTGTTTCAAGGAGAGTGATCTCAGGAATGAGTATTCTTTCAGAATAGATTCCTTCCTCACACCCTTCTACACAAAGGTGCCATGTTCCCTCACCCCCCAAGTAGTAAATTTTATGATAAAATAATAACTACATCATGGACATATAATCTTTTATACAAAAGTTTCATATGTTCACTCTTAAAGGCTTGCTAGCATCAATATTTTTCATTGAAAAGTTTGAAAGAAAATCAACCATTTTTTTATGTTTCCATGGTGTTAGTGCAGTGCTGAGTATACAGTATACGCTTAGACAATCCATGAGGACTGTTATTTTAGCTCTCTGCAGGAATGCCTTCCTGAGGACTTGTACTAACTTTTATTTTATGAGCTTAGAATTTTATTAGTATATACATAACTGAACTGAAAGAAACTCTCCTTTCTAAGTGTGTGATATATATATATTCAAGTAGGATATATAATTTATACAAGTAGGATACGTAGAAGCTGAATATTGAGATGAACATTGTTGGATATTAGGTGCTGAGAGTTTTAGGTATTACCTTTACAGCAAAATCAGTCCTTAATCAGTCCTTAAGTAAAATTATGAGTGTCCTGGAAATACCTGATCACAGGTAAGGACAACCGTCCTTTGACCAGAACTTTGAACTAGCTAGATTAAGTGTTCTAAAGGATACAAAGAGGTCCGTGATGTTCTATGAGCTCTATTTCAAAGCATACACAGTACATTTTCTAAAAAAAAAAAAAAAAAAAAAGAATAAATCATATCTTGTTTACAAACAGCCCAGCATTGGCCCAACAAGTCCGCATCTCAACAGAGATTGTAAATGTTTACTCTAATCAGACCTAACCTTGATCACAGATGTTATTCTATGTGTCTCCTATCTTTTCATTGTAAAATGATAAACTCTTCACCACCACCCCACACCTCACACTTTTTATTTTTTTATTTTTTGATTAACCAAAGACTCAGGAAGGAAGAAGGAAGAAAAATCCTTTCCTCTAAAAGATGCCAGCCCCAGCATCGCCCTATCGTATGTCAGGGAGCTCAAAACATAGCGCAACCTTCCATTAGGAAGGCACTTGACCTTGGGAAAACGTATCATTGACTGATACCAAAGGGATTAGCAAGTGCTCCATTTTCTGACTCTGTCTTCAATTACTTTGATGAGCAATTAAAATGCTAATTAAAAAACAATCCAAAACTTAGCACTCAGAAGGTTATGAAATCATGCGCTCACATGTCCGACCACACAGACAACTAATAAGGTCACCAAACAAAGGATGGTTAGAAAGATTTCAATCATCATAATCATGTTAATGCTCAGTTCTTTTTATGTGTTCACAATAACCATACCATTCTCACAATAACCATGAATTAATTTATTTATGCAATTTACTTATAACTTGCTCTTAGAAAAACAACTATTTTATCAAAATAGACAGTCAAGGAAAGATGTTAAGCACTTTCCTAAAGATAAGATTTAAATCAGTCAAATTCACTATGATTAATTAAAATGTTGTGAACTCAATTTGCATAATGCTGAGGGCCTTGGGGTCTTCACATTTGCTCCTTTAATAACCTAGACTTGGCATTTTTATTATTCGTTTACAATCATTTGAGAATGAATTGAAAGAGTTTTGAATTAAATAGTTTTGCTTATTGCTGCCCTTACATTCATGTAGCACTGCAGTGACATTCTTCATTTACAGTGTATAAGGGTTAAAATATTAATTTAAAGCCAAGAGAGCATGTTAGAATAGTGAAAATCCGTATCTGAAAAACAGGCTGCATGAGGGAAGGAAACTGTCCTGATCACTGCTATGCGCCTAATGCCTAAACGCTCCATAGTACAAAGGAGATTTTATAATGAAATGAATGCACGTATTTTTAACCCAATATAATCCTTCTTAGGAACACCAGTCTTTAAAATGGGGGAATCATCTGTTTTCTAAATAATCTATATTTTGTGAAGGAAATACAAGTATTTAAATGTTTTCTAACCAACCTGGTAAACAACTTCAGCATATTCAAATAAGCAAATGTGAATGTAATTATCCTCTTAAAAAACATACAAGCATTTCTGAGAGATGGGACCAAGATTTTGAAATTTTTCTTTCAAAATTGACTTTAAAAAATACTTTATATTTACACCCCTCCCCCCATTTTATCTGCAACAGAATGATTTCTCAAAATGAGTCTATTTGTTCAACTTTTACTGCCACTATACCCCCCCATTCTCAGTATTATTGCAATTTCTGTCACTTGCCTTGTTAACTTTAGTCTCATCCTACTATAATTTATCTTCCAGAAAGTTAACTTCCTTTTCAAAACAAATTATTTATACAATTTAAAACCCATGCTCAGATGGGCACTCAACAAGGCCAAAATCTTTACCATGCTATTCAAAGTCTCTCTTTTTTTTATAGGACCTTAACTCCTCCAATCTCTGTTCACATCCTAGTCGCTAATAGGCCAAACAATTCTATCATTCTGAATCTTTGTTCCTGAGGCCCCTTCTGCTTGGAATGCTTTATCCCATGTGTACTTATATATTACCTGACCTTTTGATCTTAAATAAGATATTGTTTCAATTTCAAAATAAAATTGATTTATTTTATGAGAGTAAAAATATCCTCCGTCAGTGCAAATAGGAAAGATTTGGAGTTGACAGAAGATGAAGAGAGAAATTGATAATGTGTCAGGTTATGAGATCAGCAGCACACTTATAATTTACATGCATTCTTGTACATGTGCTTGTGGGTATGAATGGGCTTATGAAATATACTGCTAAGACGTGCTTTACCATTGAAATATCTCTTTTATCTTAAAGAAATATGAACCTAGAAGTGATTTGTAAAATTGACACAAAAGCCTATTTCTGGTAGTACAACATTTGCCAAACCAGTAAATTATGTCACATTTGAATAGTTGTGCTGACAAAGCAACAGATTCCACATATGGCAGCATTTTTGTAAACCATAGAACGGAAGTCTCAAAGTCAAGTACCTGTGGGTATTTATACATTTATCACAGGCAGTCTATATGCATGGCAGTCAATGATAAGCCCAACACCTGCCTATTATAATGTCCTTTTAAAACACTGTGTGGGCCCCAAACAGTAAAGCAAACTATATTCTGATAGGTGTACTACTCAACCAATGCAGGCTTGAGACCACTGCCTTTAGCTCTTTTGTTTAGGCTGCCACCATAGTTTAGCTGTAGCTTTCTATTCAGAGAACGCACTTGAGACAATTTTGAATATCACTATATTTACAAACCATAATGATCAGGTGATTTCATAGTAACACACAGTACCTTGGCTCATTTACCCTGGTAATTAGATTAGCTTTGGTAAGACTACCCCACAGCTTCTACCAGTGACTCAGTACAACACACATTTATTCAGTATCTACTGTCGCTAGAATTGGTTTGGCACCTGGGGATCGGAAGATAAGTCAGACCTGATCTTGGCATTGATGATGCTTGTAAAACAGGTGGGGGAGACTACTGTGAAGAGGCAATTTCAATATAGATTATTCTAGATCATTGCAAACATTCAGGATGTGTTTGCAAACAGAATATGTGAGCGAATAAACAAAATGATAAATGATGGAAGCATGGATGGGGCACTCTGGGAACACGGAGGCGAACCACACAACCCAGCCTTGGTGAGAAGCAAGGGGCACAGTAGGGTCCTGGGACAGTCATATTCCTGAGGACAACTAGGAATTTGCCAAGCTCAGGAGAAAACCTGGGGACCTGGAAGGGGCGAAAGGATAAAGGAAACAATATCAAGAAATAGAACTTGGTATGTATTTTTTTGCAATTCAGTGTTCATTAAGACTTTTTTTGCCCAGCCGGGCGTGGCTCAGCTGTTGAGCATTGACCTGGGATCCAGGTGATCAGGGCTCGATTCCAGGTCAGGGCACATGCCCAGGTTGCGGGCTCAATCCCCAATGACTCTTTCATCATTGATGTTTCTGTCTGTCTGTCTCTCTCTCCTTTCCTCTCTCTGAAATCAATAAAGATATATTAAAAAAAAAAAAAGACTTTAAAAAAAATGTTTTTATTGATTTTAGAGAGAGGAAGAGAGAGGGAGAGAGAGAGAGAGAAACAGCTACCAGCTTCCACCTGCACCGTCCCTACTGGGGATCGAGCCTGCAGCTCCAGCATGAGCCTGACTGGGAATCGAACCAGTGACCTCCTGGTGCCTGGGATGATGAGCGACCAACTCAGCCACCCCAGCTGGAAACTCATTAAGTTTTTTCAAAATTGGCATTTATTATAAGGGTTATAAAAATGTGCATAATTAATTTTTGCCATCAATAGCTGTTAATATTGTTAATTTAAAATATGGAAAGCACGACAGTGAAAATGGCAGAATGTTAAAGAAAACAATAGGGTGCACTTTCTATAATCTCTCAATTTATTATTTTTGCATGCATTGCTGTGGTAGGCATGCAGCTATTCCTCTAGGGAACGGACTTAAAATATGGAACCTCAGGGAGAAAGCAGGAGAGTCATTCACAGTAAGCAGCCTGAGAAGGAATCCTCAAGGCTGCTGAAATATTGCATTTGATCATGTCCAGGCTTATATCTTAACCCTCAATGATTCCCCGAGGGATTGACCTTCTTTCGCTGTATCAAGAGCCTAGACAGAACTGCAGGAGGAAGTTTCTTACGATACCAAAACTGCTGTGTAAATCTCCAACCAGAAGTCATAGAACATATTAAAGTGACAGTCACTCGCTATTTCTTACCCTCAAACACCACCACGAACATCAAGAAGACATAGATTGAGGAACTAATCCATTAACCCCCTTAGGAAGCCTTTCAAATATTAGACTCAGACTTCTATCATGTATGATTCCAAGAAAAATGCCTTGTTTAAATTCTCTTTGCATAGGAGCACTGAGAATAAGTTTGACCTCAGAGTATGAGAGAAAGAGTGAGAGAGAGCATTTATATAAATTCATAAAGGGTGGGGCAAAAGTAGGTTTACAAGTTGTTCATGAGGAAAATAGTGGGTGGTGAACACGCTATACAGTGTACAGATGGTGTGTTGTAGAATTGTGAGACCTATAGAATTTTGTTAGCCAGTGTCACCCCAATAAATTCAATGGAAAGGAAAACGGAAATAATATGATAATAAATAATACAAGAATAAACTCTGTTTCACATACTCAGAACCTACTTTTGTCCCACCCTATATATATACTTATATAAACTCATGTATATATATTAACTCATACATACTCATATATAGATATAGATGACATCTATATATGTGTATATATATATATGTGCGTGTGTGTGTGTGTGTGTGTGCGTGCGCTAAACCTCTATTTATGTGGGCAGCTATTAGGTTGAAACACGCTAATAAAATACATTTGCATCCTAAACGCTTCCTGGCTTTGCAAACCCTAAGCTGCTCTCTTGCCTTTTCCTTCTGTCGCGTTAAGTCAGCCTGCTACAGAGGGTGCGACGTGCATTGGTATAAATACCAGTGCACAGCTTTGTCCAAGGCAGGGCTCAGACCAAGCAGCTTTTAAGAGAACATGTTACTACTTTTCACGAGACTGCTTAGGGCTAACATCCTCTCTCCCTGAAGCTGATGCTTTTAAAATCGATTAGTGGGTATTTGTACAGCGTGGCTGAAGAGGCCAAGGATCCAATAATGGCCACAGTTGCTCCAGAAGCCAGCTACTGCCATTATCGATAACGACACGGCCACCGTTCTGCCTGCACTCGGGACTGTGAAAGCTTGGGGCTGCCATCGCGTCGCTTAATCTCTGTGTTGCAAGCACAGTTTAGTGCCTGTGCTATTGTGGGAATCCACTACATCTTTGCTAAATAAATAAGAAAATATTGAATGCTTTAGAGATTACAAAGGACTTCTTATGTACGGTACTGCATTTAATTCATAAAACAAACTTTCTAGGGGTGATAATACCAACATGAGAAAAAAGCGGCTCAGAGTTCAAATAATTTGACAATTTACACAGCTAACAAGTGATAAGCCTGACATCATAACTCAGCCCTCCGCACGTATCCCTCTGCCACTCGCCGCAGCTCGGCCCAGAATAACTCATTCTAAGGCTGCCTTTAAACCTAAGTGCGCTCAGCAGTGGGACTTGCTGGGCGCTCACTCAGTCCACTGGGAAGAGGGGAGAAAACTAAAGCCGGGTAAAGCTGAGATTCACATATTAATTGGTTACGAGGAGCCAGGTTCCAGGAAAGGCAGGGCAGGCTGGGTTGATGGCCACATCTAGGGGGGCTGCCCTGGCTGTGGAAACACCAGAAGCACCTCTGGGCAAAGCTCATGCGGGTGCTGCACCATCATCTCTGGTTTGAACAAGAACATCAGCTTGAAGAGAAAACCCATGACTTCAGAAAGTCTCCTCATGGGCAAAATAGGTCAAGCATTAGGCAGATGATCAGATTCCCAGTTAAACTAGGGTTCAAGGAAAATCACTAATTTCTCCCAGCAGGGATTGAGGACCTAAACACACACACACACACACACACACACACACACACACGCAAGCACAACCTAGGCATATGAGATATAAAATGAGAGTTTTGCAGAAAGGCAAAGCTTGATGGTCTCATAAGTTCCTAGGAGTTCACTCCAGATTCAGAAGTCCCAAGCCTAGGGGGAGATTAACTCCAGAACTTACGTCGGGGGTCACATGGGATGAAATAACTAAGACTTGTTTCTTATTGCGTCAAGACTCGGCAGCTGGATCTTCAGGGTGCAGTCATATACATCACAACTCTGGGAAGCAACTGATTCTGTCAGATTGGCCATTCTCTGTTAAGCAATCAACACCCAGCTAACTATACAGAGTGTGGCAAAAGTAGGTTTATAGTTGCTTGTATGGAAAATGATACAGTAATTAATAAATAATAATACAAGAATAAACAGTGTTTTTTGTACTCACAACTGTAAACCTACTTTGCTCCACCTGGTATAATCCCTAAAACAGACTTGAAATTCTTGCTCTGAACTGAAAAATGTCTTGTAAACTTTCAAGAGTTTGAAAGAGAAAAATTTGGTTGAAAGCTTTGACTGCAGTTGGTTTTCTTAAGTCCATTGTTTTAAGAATTTTATTATGATAAATAGCATGTCATAAAATTTGCAATATTAATTGCTATTGGTAGAATCTTTGAAACTTCATTATAATTTCCCAAAATGTAATTTATCAGTTGGTTTGACAGATCCAATGCCACTTTAAAGTACCAATACTACAATGTTGAAAATATCTAACCCATGAAGAAAACCCAGATCTTTTCATTCAGTATGCATTATAGATGTCATCTGCCATTTAGTAACTAAACAAAACTACAAAAGGAAAAAACATGTAACAATGTATTGCAATAAGTTTTCACATCTGGGTTATAATTTAAATCAGTTAAGGTTAGTGCATTTGCTTTACTCATTTTAATTATTTATTAGAAATGTATGAAGTTCATTTATAAAGTAGACCCTTCAATTATCACCATTCAGCCATAATCAACATACGAATGAGCATCATTTTCCATAAACACTGGTATTTTATTAAACCCATTCCCTGTCCTTTGGACTAAACACACACACATACACACACACACACACACACACACACATTATATATACATACTCACCTGATACTACCATGAAATATTACCAGCACACTTTTTTTTTTCTTTTTAAACAGAAGGATCATTGGTCTCTGTCCCCAATCAAAGCTACATTCTCATGATAATCCACTCAACCCAAGGCTAGTAGGAGGGGGGGACCAGACCTAGCCGGACTACTTGGGTGCTGAGGTCTTCATGGGGAATACTGAGAGAAACAGGAATTCTGGGGTCATTTCAGAGGTTAGCTGCAGTGAAATTGGTCTGAGAAACTAGAATGTGGAAGGAAAAAATAGCTTCAAGCCTGAAGATGAAATGGTGAGTCGCACCACCTGAGTCTCAGGTCAGTTTAAGCACTGGGCAGACAGAGTATGGAAGCAAAGCCACTGATGCGCGAGGGCGGGTGTGGGAGCAGGGACAGTCGGCAGGGACGGTCAGCAGGGACAGTCAATCAGCACGACGCGCCGTTAAAAGTGCTAACTGCTGTCCAGATCGCCACTCACGCTCCTCTTCCTACATTTCTGGTGGTTCAACATTTTTATGCAACACATTCCAAAGCTCAACTGTTCTTCAACTGCACGCGCTTGTTCATGACTGAAGAATGGCCAGCCCTGAAAACCATGTCTGGCCACCATGGATCATCTAAACATAAAATAATTATTTCTAATATGGTGCTGTAATTTTGATTTTTAGAAAGCCTAAAAAAGGTTATGAAGGCTGTAAAATCCTCCCTCCCCTTGGCTTCCCGTCACTAACCATTAATAACAATGCGGTTACAGCAGAGCCACCAGGCAGGGTAGCTGACGCAGGTGGCAGCCCCGGACAGAGGCGCACTCAGAGGAAGGGGGCAAACGCAGGCCCCCAGGAGAACTGGCAGTTACTGGGCTAAGGCTTTCAAGTCGGAAGCAGCAGCAAAATGAGAGAAACACACAGGCACTCATAGAACAAAACCTGCTTTAATTCTGTTGGGAGGGGGGCAGGTCCCAAAGGCTTCTAGTGATCCTCTCTTTATTTTCATATGAATCCCTGTAAGCCAGTTAACTCTCTTCATTTCCCTAACCTCATTTACATCTTCAATGCTAATTTCCCACCAGGTTCTAAACTCCCTGGGTGAGGTATTTCCTTAGTCTTGTCCCTGATTTATTTGCCTCCCCCCTGGCCCTCTAATTTCAGCTGGAAGCCTCCTGCTACCTACTGCTAAGCCTGACACTGTCATGGGCTCTACATACAAGGTGAGTGGTGGCTTGTTCTATGAGAGGGAACCAAAAGGAAGAGATGTTACAGAGGATTTAAGTCAGCCATTGGCCGCATAGATATTTGAGGCTTGTCACTAGAGGCCTTACGTATTTCAAGTTTATAAACTCAAAAAAGCACGAGAAGAAACACAGGATTGCCCATATAAACTGGAAACATGAAGGAAACGTGCACACTCACACACACATATGCACCTTCATTCTGCGTGAGGAAATCCCATTCGCAGATACTCGTTTTAGTCATAATGCATAGGGCACTGCAGAGTTGAATTTAAACATACTCTGTCAGCATTAAAATATGAATTAATTGGTTATTTTCATTTGTAGAACGATCTGTGTCTGCACTACTACTATTGTGCAGATCCTGGCCAGAGGGGAATCTCTCTATTTGCAACTACCAGGCGACCAACACGCTATGGAGCAGTGAAAGGAAAGAATGGAGACTGAAGACAATTGCATTTTTTGCTGTCAAGTCTCCATAGAGCTTCACATAAGGGCAGGTGCACAGGTCCCTCCCCAGTTCCACCACCAAATCAATAGCTACCTAAAGTGGACTTTAGGACAAGACAAATTGAAAACATTTGTGGACTTCACCCTGCTGTGTGCCAGTCAAGTTGGTTAACAGGACAGAAGTTCAGCAAAGCACCACAGGCCATTGCCTTTTCCCATGTTAAGAGTGGTTTCTCCACTCAAACAGCTGCATGACCTCTCTTGTCTATTGTATATGAAGATCCCTGTATTAAGTTCAGGGATATCAAATATCCTTGTATTCATCTTTGTACTTTTTATAGAACTTGGCCCATGGTTTTGAATGCAATAAAGCTTAATGAATATTTGTAATATAAATGGAGCAATCTGAACACATATGAAGTATAGTAACTGAAAGAGAGAGGCACTTTTGGGCTATAACCAGAAATAGGCTGTTAGGATAGGTTTTCTTCAGCCAGTCTAATATTATTTAAATAATTAATGTTCGTTGCCACTATTGCAAATGAAGAAATTTTACTTTTAAAGAAATATTTTTTGGATGTCTCTTGATATACCAGGAATTCTGACATTACTGGGACTGCTTTCCCACCTTCCAGCAGTGGTCTGGAGGGGAAGAAAGACCCCCCTTCAGAGGGTTATGTGCTCTTCTCCTTGCCACAGGGCTCACTATTCCTTATTTTTTCACCCCAGGCCCACATTACTCATTTGACTTTTTGGTCTTAGTTTCTGTTTGTGTGGAAAGGAGCTGAACTAGTTTAGGGCAGTGTACCTGGAAATTCAGTACCTCTGTGTAGCCACGCTAGGATTTAGTAGATACTTTATTCCTTGGGCATCTTATATAAAACTCTGTATTGTGCATATGTTGTTGTTTTTTTTCCAGGAATAGTTTCATCAAATTTTCAAAAGCATAGATATCTCAAGAAAAATCAAGAACCATGGGACTAGTCATACAGTCAATAAGCAAATATTTATTGACTATCTACTATGTACAGTGTTGAGATCTCTCAGGTCCTTCAGTCCAGATTTTCTTAAATTCTGTATTTGACTGTATACACAGGCACACACTGACTTTAACAAAGACTCTACACATGGCAAAGAATAAATCCAAGGTTCAGAGAAATACAGATTTACTTCAGCATTGTGCTTAAAACTGAATGGCACTCTCTCAACATCTTTTCTCAACAGGAACAAACGTTTCCCTGCCACAGTTCTCTTGGACTCTGATCTCTGCTGATCAGATTGCCCAGCCTCCTACTTCAACCAAGAGAAAGAAGTCGAAGTGAAGAGAAAGTCTACAGGCTTGTTGATGAAAGACTTCCAAACCTAAAGCGGAAAGTACAGGAGCAGCTTGCCACCTTCTTTCTAAACCCCTCCAATTTATATACAAAGTGTGACATTTCAGAAAATCAAGAGGTTTAATATTGACTCAACTCAATCTGTAGTATTCTACCTGATTAAATATACAAGAACTGTCTTTGGTATTTAATGACCCCTGAAGCAAGACAAAATCTCCTAAGAAGCTGGAGCCTCTCCATTGTTTAAAATCTTTTTTTGTTTGTTCTGAATTTTTTAAAACAAGCTACACATGCCCCAGGATGGCTCTACGTATGTTCTGTGCTGATGCACTCACACCACCTGGGTCCAAAAAGATACATTAGAACTAGAAGTCTTAACTCATTAAAAGGATTGCTGCTAAAAGGAATTTGTTCTAGAATTCAAGAGGACATCTGGAAAGGATGTGCTTTCTGGAATATTATACTGAATATGTCTTGAGAAATGAGAACCACCCTGTGTGAAACGCCTTCATATAGGCAGAGGCAACCCTTGTTCCAATTTTCCGCTATTACTTCCAAAATAATAGCGGAAAATTCTTAGCAGGAATGGCTACAGTTAAGGGGGATGTAGAGGGTGAGAATTAAAAATTGTCCAAGGAGCTTGTTTTTAATGGAATTAAAGATACTTTTTCAGAATTATTGGGAAAGAAAAACTTGTGAATTAGGAAAAAGAGAAAGGATGTAGAAGTTCTGACATTTTTTTATATATATCTGTATTTTATATATTTACACATACACATATATATGGTTAATGACTCACAGTTCTGTTCCATTCTTAAAGCCTTAAAAGGTGTATCTTATGTAGCCATCTATAATAATGAAATAGAATTGCATAGCACTGTAGACTCCACAAAGCATCATCAATACATAATGTTATACAACCATTACAAGCTGAGAGAAATCACAGCAAGTGGCTGAATTCTAACCCCGGATCAGACGCACATGCACACTAATTTATACCCACACAGAGCCCTACACATTCACATACATCTAAATGTGTACCAAAGCATTCTCACATGCTTGAGCTTTTGCACTCAGCTTTGATTCACACGTGCTCACAATTATATATTGGTATATACTCACAAATATGGTTCTATACAAAATACTCACACACATGTAACTTTTGGAATTTGTATGGGTCTAATCTATCAGCCTTCTACAACTATACTATGTAAAAAGAAAAAAAAAAATGCCCCAAATCAAAATATGCTGAAAATAATGTATCCACCTAAATTCTCTAGCACAGAACTCTAAATTTATAGGGAAAAGAGAGAGGAAGAGCTGCAGTGCCTTTCCAACTATAAAGGTTTGGCATTCTAACAGCTTGCTTTTTTTAACCTTTCTGTGCCTGGAATGTATCCTCCTTGATAAAGGACAGGCTACTTGCTCCATGAAGATAAGTCTTTGTTAAAAGAAAGCAAACCCGTTGGGATCCTGAAACACCCAGGTCCTGAAGTGCAGTTTCAATGCCTGTAAACAGGCCAAAGCCATCAATGTCAAAAGGATGCAGGTGTAGCACCTAGAAAGCAAGGATTTGTCTCAAGGCTTATCTGTCAGCTGATATGACAAACGATCAACCAAACCTGACCTCCGAGTCCTTCTATAGGCATCTAGCTTTATGTTCCTTCACTACGCAAAATTTATAATTTTAAGTTATTTAACTTAAAAGTCAGAGCAAGAATGAGCCACATGGTGAGACCATAAGGAGTGTAGGTGGAGAGATTAAAATTGAAGCATAATTCACTGTCTAATGCACATTTCCTTGCCGCATCTCTGCTCCCTCCACCTCCCCACAGCTCCCTTCTCCATCACCCTCTCTCTAATATTTCTCTGTGGTTCACCCACATAATTTTCCTCTTTGATCTTCAGGGAGCAGTGCTGGGTAATGAAATCTCCAGTTTGCTAATGGGCAATAGAATAACAGTCGGAGGTGCACGCTGACCCATATTTCACAGGTTAATTTGTGTCAGTCTCAGGAATATCTCTTTTTTCTGTTGTTAAATGTTGTTACCCTGAGTGAAAGAATAGATTAAAAAAACCTCAGACAAATTATGGACACAAATGACTCGTAGTAAACGAGCGGCCGTCTTTCAGTTCTTACCACATGGAAAGACATTTATCTTGCTCTAATTGGCACGGATGGTAATTGTCAGCCATGAGACAATTACTAGACCAAAGGAGTCCCTGGGTTGCACCTTCGCATTTCAATGAACTATTGCCACCTGTTTTTTGCTTCTCTGTTTTATGCAAGCCTCATAAACCACCCCCCAAAAGATGATACAGGATGGAACCTTTCGGCACAATGAGAAGGGGTATAAAGGGAGGGATTTAGTTGGAACTGCTTCATGTGATGGGGTTGAGCTGCTCCTTCATATGTTCCAGCGGTGCTCGAAAGGGACATGGGAGAACCTGATTTTCTAAGGTTGACTTGTATCGTCAAATAGACTGGTCCTGGGAATGGACATTCAAATTCTCTTGGTCTTGCACTTTATGACCTTAGACCAAAGCATCTACATGCCTAGAAAGAAGATTGAGTTGAATTATAAGCAGCCCTTTCCTGTCCCCCCAAGACATGGCTGTGGCTAGGGCATCGCATTAATTAAAAACATTAAATGTCACCCCTGTTCTTCAAACTTGCTGCATAAGGAAGTTTATATCAAAGCTTATTCTTTCCACTTGCTCTCCAGTTCAGTAATAACACCTAATCTTTCAGTCCTTACTCTGCGTCAAGCTAAGTGACTTGCATGCATTAGCCCTGTTACAGAGTACCTCATCATTGATGTGCCCATTTTCCAGATGGGAAAACACACTCAGAGAAATGAAGCAAATTATCCAATTTCACATAATCAGTAAGTGATCAAATGAGCTATCATGCCCACCGCTGTCTGACACTAAACTATCAACTTTAACTTTCATTTACTACCATGATATAAAAGAGGCAAAGTCACATACACTAAATAATCATGTATAACAGATAGTTTATGTCATTAGCAGGCATTGCTCAATGTTTTACAGTTTTGATTGCACATTACCTATTGCTCACCTGAACCTCATGACCACCAAGAGTAATAGATAAGGTTTTACAATCCCCATATAATGGATGAGAAACTTGAAATAATAGGTCAAATTCTTTCCAAAACCACACAATATATGCAACTCCCCACCCCTGTTATCACATACACACAACACCTTCCAGTAGAAAGAAAACTATATTTTGATCATCTGCAAACTGTCATCTATTCTGTGGGTGAGATCTTCTGTGTCACACGTTCCCAGGAAAATGTGAGCTAGAAAATATGACTAATAATGTTATTGGTGGTACTTTTTATAGGCACAAGAGGAGTATAGACATTCTAGAAACAAGGGAAAGAACTGAACAATGTAGCACCTTGTCACAGTGGTGGATGAAGCAGCATGAGTGCACAAAGTAAACAAGGTGAACCTTTGGTGTGAGTGCAGGGTAATGCTCTTACCAAATAACCCATCCTACTAATCCAGACAATGGTTTAGCTTGGAGGGAGAATTCGGGAAATCAGCACATTTGAAAGTCTTTCTCCCAGTATGCCTTGTTCATCTTGACTGGTTTCTTGACTCCAAATAAGTGAGAGATAATCATGAATAGTTTTTGGAGTGATATCCCTTTGACCAGACTGGGTCTAGGTCCTGGTGAGAATACCAGTAGAATCAAAAGTGTTAGCTGCCATCAGGGAACTTACAAATGTAGATAGTGACAATACGCACATACGGACCAATGTGGGATGTAATGAAGTGTTCACTGGTGTGCTATAGATTTCAGAAGTTCAGAAAATGTAAATATATACCAGTTTCATAACAAATTGCTTAGAATGCAATTATCTGGTATAGAAAAACTGTCTTCAAGACACCCCCCGCCACTGAAATTAATACATCCACAAGCTAAAAGACACTTAAATTGCTGCTAAATGTCATTATTTAGTGTGATTGAGTGTAGTGTGATTGGTATTAATCCAAGTCTCTTCTGGAATATTTTCACTATAGTTAAACCAAAAAAGCTATGGAGTGGAGGCATTTCAGTATGTGGGATGGGCAAGGCAGGACTCCCTAAACCTAGCATTGTCTTTTAAACATGTAACCTTAAGCCCTCTTTTTAGTTCATTAACATTCATTTATCTTGAACTTTAGTTAGATACTTCCTGTCATCCATTTCAATGAGCATTTCTTGAAAATCATTACTCATCACTGATTTTTTCCCCTTGGTTGCTGTTTACTGGCCAAGACTGTACACTGACGTCATTTAATCCAATATAAATTTTATACTAAGACAAAGGATATGTCTCCTTAATTACTCACATACAGAATTGAGAGGTGGAAGAGACCTTACAAGTTTTCTATTGATTTTCCTTAATTTAGTCTGTGAGAAAACTGAGGCACCTTAAATGCTTAAATGGCAAGCCCATGTGATATATTTAATGGTTGGCATCAGAAGAGACTCACCCTTTCCTTTGGCTTTCTTTTACTTTTCCCCAAGCTATTTCACTCCCATGAGAATATTTATAACCTCCAACCATTTGAAAGCAAGTTAGGAGAAAGATAATCACTACTCAACATTTGCTACTGAATGGATAGAGTAACCCAGACCATGGAGACAGAAGGATGGGTTGATGCTGGTGCCTTAAATCTGTCATGTCCAAATGTTCTTTTTACTGGGAGTTCCTGGTGACTTCAAGTAAAGATATGTGCTCCCTTGGCATCAAATCGATGAGAGAAGACCAATGATGCAACTTTGGTGGGTATAACAGAACATCTCAGTGATGTGAAGGTCCCAAGGGTTCCTTGTCCAGACTGGATTAACAATGTCTGCACAACTCAGAGAAGGCTCAGCTGTTTGTTGTAGGGTTCTGACTTCCATCTGGAAAGTATTTTCTTAGCTCAGTGACAAATGAGTCTTTGATGAGGCTAAGTCAAAGAGCACCCTGTGGGTGTCTTCCCCTCTAGGGAATAATGCAACTTTCCAGATGGTAAATTTTAAGTACACACAAAACTCACAGTATCCTTCTCAATTTGTGGTCAATGTCTTTATTAGAAGGAAGAAATAAACACAAAATGTACAGAACTACATGTGCTTTTATTTTTCATCCTGACTCTGAAGATCTAAAGCTCAAAGAGCTCATTAGTAGAAAGAAAAACAGCAGAGAAACTAGTTCTGTTTTATTGGTAGGATTATTTGAACTGCCAATATTTTGGGTTAACATCATTTCAAAAAGCTTTAATAGTTAACTCATTCTTGAAAGTGCTAATAAAATAAGAATTATGCATTATTCTTATGAAAATATGATTGCAGCACTAGCTAATGTCTTTTGAGTGCCAGTTATTGGGTTAGGTGCTTTGCACCATGGTTCATCTTTCCCCTTCATGATCACTCTACAAGGAAAGTATTATTGACTTTTTTCATAGACAAGGACACACTTGGTGGGACTACATAACCTAAGTAACACAGCTGATAAGTGGAGGGACCATTTATTTTGCCTTTCTGACTGTAATTTTGGGGATCCAGAGGAAGTATGAAAACAGAATGCTTGCTCAGAGACTTTGGATGTGCTATGTGACCAACCCTACTGATTTTAAAGTGTCTGAGTCTAAGGCAGGGAGGAAGAGAGATTAAAGAAATCACTCTTGTTAAAAATGTGATGCCAATTGGGTATAGAACAGTCATGGTTTGGGGTGTTCCAGAACAACTCTTAGCTCCCTGGCTTATAGTTATTTCCAATGTTGTTTCAACAAGAATTTAAATTGTGCACACCTGGAGGCTGACCACTGTCCATCACTGAATCAGTGAGCTGGGAGTAAGGCATCCAAATACCCAGAATCTGCATTTCAGTGTAATTTTCTATTCTCTGCTGGTCACTACTGTGATCAGAAACTCATAAAATGACAAACTTAGTTTCAGGGTAGAAAGTGGCTTAGGAATCAAAGCTACCTACCCATTCTCATTACTGTACCATAGAGAAAGCTAAGTAGTCTAAGAATGTGAGTTCTTGGCTATGAAAGCAAACAAAATAAAACTCTTTATAGGTGACTTTCATTTGCCAGATGTTAAGGGACATTTATATTCTATGGTTTATAGGGACTATCACAGGAATAACAATAGCAATGTAAATTGAGGATATAATCCTTGTGGATATCAAGATTACGCAGGTTTAGGAGATCCACATAGAAAATCATTAATTTGGACCTCCTAACTTAAACCATATATCAAAAAGAAACCCTCAAAATGTATGAAAGACCAAAATGTAAGATTAATATAATAATTAATTATTTTAGGATAAAATTTAGGTGTAGGTCTCAATGACCTTAGATTATGCAATGGCTTTTTGGATATGACACCAAAGGTAAAAGCAACCACAGGAAAAATAAATAAATAAATTGGACTTTACCAGAATCTAAAGCTTATTTTGCATCAAGGACATTACAAAGAAAGTGAAGAGGCAACTCACAGAATAGGGGAAAATATCTGCAAATCATGTAGCTGATAAGTCAAATAATTCAGTCTCCCTCCCTTCCTTGGGAATCGCAACTCTGGCTCTGTCCTCTAATCATAAAAAACACCCCAAACCAGTCTCCTTTTTTTTCCTTCTGAAGCAATTCTTGGACCAGTGTGGGAGGCCTGCCCTGCTCTCCCCAGAAAGCCTCATTGTAATACAACTTTTCATACTGTATTGGTATATATGTGGATCATCAGTCTTGATATGCAAACCAAATTTTGAATGGGGGGAATCCATCCTGTTTCTGACAGTGATCACAACATACTAGTAGGTCTATGCCTAAGAGAACGTATTTTGCATATGCTCATACAAAACTTGTACATGAATGTTCATAGCTATAATATTCATAATGTCCAAAAAGTGGAAAAAAACAAATGTCCATCAAATAACTGTACTCTATCCATCCAATGGAATATTAGCCATAAAAAAGAATGAAGTTATGGTACATGACACATCATGAATAAACTTGGAAAACACTATAGTAAGTGAAAAAAAAAACAGCCACAAAAGGTCATACATTATATGATTCAATTTATCTGAAATGGACACAATAGGCAACTTTACAGAGACAGAAAGTGGATTAGTATTTGTCAGGAGCTGGGAAGAGGGAGACATGGGGAGTGACTGCTTACTGGACCTGGGGTTTGTTTTTAGGGTGATAAAATGTCCTAGAATTAGACAGCGGTGGTGGTTGTAAATAACTAAAACCCACCAAACTTGTTCATATTAAAAATGGAGAATATTATAGTATGTGAATTATATTTCAATGAAAAATAATAATATATATATTTTAATTAAGAGAGATTATCCAGTTTTTTCTCCTTCAAGAAGAGCTTTGGTAACCTAATTTCTTGCTCAAAAATAATAATGATCCTTTATTAAACAGATAATTAAGATCTAATTCCTTGTGATGTTTATCAGACTGTATATAACCAATATTCATCTGTTCATATTTTTCACTATTTCCCTTGAACTCTTATGTTCCAGAAAAGCCCAGCCTGCCCAAACTACTCTCCTTGTATACCTTTTCCATGGTGTCACTCTACTTGGGATATAGTCATCTTCGCTTCTAGAGTTCTTTGTCTTTTGAGGTCAAATTATAAAGCTAACCCCTATCTCCCCTGTAGAGTTTCTTTCTCCCCTTTGTGATCTCCAAACACATTTTATCAATAGATCTCTCGCACAGTGCATCCCCTTCTGGACTTTGTACATTCACTTATTTTTGCCCATTGTAAATTTCCTACTTCATGCTAAAATCCTTGGCAGCAGAAAATATCTTTTTTTTTTTTTTTTTTTAGCATTTCTTTTTAAGATAAAAACAAATGTACTCATGAAAAGGTAAAAGAATGAGTCTGTGAATAAATTGCAATTTGAATAGCCTAGCCAATTATGCTGGAAAAGTATAAAAGAGGAAATATTTGGGCTAAGACGTTCAGTTTAATTTTAATTCCTCCACTCATTTTTTTCACCATGAAATAGTATTTTCAGAAAATTTCTAATGTTTCCTGAATAATAATTAATATGTAACCTGGAGACATTTTGCCTTTTTATCCATCTCAGAAAGCTCTATGGTATCGTTTGGTGATGAGTATAGATTTATAATAAAAATTCTAAACCTTCAAATTTAATTCCTTCATACTACACATATTGAGTTCCCTCCATTGGATAGACATTGCCTATTTCCCATGAATAACTCAGTGAACCCTACATTAGGAACATGGACCCTGATGGGGGCAGAGTGTCCTAGAGGCAGGGGAAGTAGGTCCAAAACCCTGAAAACAGAGAAGGGCTTTGTTTGCTGGATTATAAATTAATAAGTTAAAATGACTGAAGCATTTTCAGCAGTTTGAAGACTAATTAGTAATGAGTTTGAAGAGGTAGTCAGGCCCTGGATTATGTAAGGCTCAGTAGGCCACTGTAAGAAGTATCAGTCATACGCTAACAGCAATGGAAATCCACGGAAGGGATTGAAGTACTGGCACACCCAGAGTGAATTTGGGCTTTGAAAAGTTAACTAGTTGATTCAGTATGCTACTATGATGGAAATGAGTTGGATAGAAGTCAAAATAAATCAGAGATAATGCAATAGAGTTTTACTATATTAATTCAGATGAAAGTTTGTAGTGTCTTGGACCAACTGGAAGTAATGCCAAGAAGAAGCATACAGATTTAAGATAAATTTTGTATTTAAAAGGAACAGAATTTCTGTGTTGTTTATTAAAATGGGAAAATGCTCCCTGCCAGGCATTGGCATAATGCCTACATGGCTTTGTACAGTATCCTGGGCACTAAGACTGAGAATCCAGTGATCTGGATGGTAGCTTTCTAGGACAGAGGGCTAGAAATACATTATGGAAGGTTCCAGAAGGCATGTCTTGCTGGTTTGTCAAGTATCTATAAAAATGTTTGGTGCATCATTGACAACCAATGAACTTTCATGTAATGAATGAAATAAACTGTATCAATGACCCATAAAAGGCTGATTAACTCAGCAGATGGGATATGGAGGAAACCTGCATTGATTTAGGGGTAAATGGTACTTTATAGGTTCATTTTTACCATCTCTTCTGATAACAACTCCAAATGCACTAATATTAGTTAATAAGAGAGGTGTCCCAGAGGAATCATAGTGCAGGGGGAACACAGTGTTTGAAATCTATCAGAACTAATTTTGAATCACAATTTTATCACTTAATAGCTCTGTGGCCAAGAAAAATTTACCTAACCTCTCTCACCTTAAGCACAATCAGCTCTAAATTGGATATGCTATTATATTTTGTGAAGGGTGTAGTGAGTTCTGTTTACATGTAAATATATTAAAGAAACCACATAAAGTAGCACTCAGTAAGTGGTAGTTTTAAAATAAATCCTAGAATCCCTGGTTACGGAGAGGCCTGCAACCAAAGAATTGACTCAGGACTAATTTAAGGCTATATTTTCTCTAAAACAATGTCTCTTAGAGTGTGATCCTTTGACTACCCACCTCAGACAAATCCTGGGAGTTTGTAATAAATTTACTTTCTAGGGCTTCTCCCAGATGACTGAGTTGGAAACTCTTACTCTACTTTTCATTTAAAAAAAGACCTTCAGCATCTTGTATAATATTACACATCCTATCCATGTTTTCATGAGCTCTTAAAAAAAAAAATCTATGTCTTCAGTTCTAACATCTCTATTGTTCTGCTGCATAAAAATCTCTTGGGACAAGTAACATGTAAATGTTGGTGATTCTACTGATCTAGTCCTATTCCATTAGCTGTACGTCTTTGCATATTTGAACTGCAAAGATAAACAATGGATACAAAATCAAGTCTTTATAGATTTATTAGTCTAACCAAACCTGATTTCTGCTCATATAGAAATGTAACAAAGGCAATTCCATCTTTCCTCTAACTTCTAAATTCCTGTAGAAATTACATGTTTTATTTCTATCATGAAAACTTGAGCTTATCAAAGGACACATCTGTAACTCAGCCCCTCCAAGAGTCTCAGGGCAGAAAAAAATCAATGATGTTCTAATGTTCTGTTTTGCTTTATTTTTTAAATGACCTCTAACACCTTTCCAAACCATGTTTTTCAGAGACTGAGCTCCATTCTCCCATCGTCTTCCCCAGTGACCGGCTTTGAGATGCTCTCATTCTGTGATTCCCCCTTTGCTTTCTACACAGGAGAGCTTTTCTAGGTGTATTTCTCTTGCCTACCTGGGCCTCTTGTTAAATTTTACCTTGTGCTTCTCGAACCCCTTGGCCTCTCTGTTACTGAATATTTCTCCTCTTTATGTTAGGGCCATCGCATAGCTCTAGCACCCACTATAATACATTAAGAGCAAACAAAGAAGGGCGAGTTAACCTTTGAAAGGAATTATATATTAATTGTATCTCAAAAAAATTTATTTTCAAAGCAATTAACAGATTTTACAGAGACAGAAGAAATTATAATCACCTAGACCACTCAATATTCCTCTCTTACACCCTATTTAAATCCTCTAGCTTCTGCTTGCATAGGGTAAGGTCATCAGAAAGCACACACCCCTGGGACAAAACATTGCTCCTGAACACCTACCCAGTCTTCCTCCCTCAGCTCCACCATGTATCTACCATGAGAAATACAATGATTACAAGGGCAAGAAGAAGAATATGAAAGATCTGTGGAGAAATATTACCCCCTCTCTATTAAGAACTCTCTGTTTAAAAAGCATCCCTGAAAATTCTGGAAGACTATGAGGAAGATAAGAGTTCTTCATAGAAGAATTTATGGCTAAATTCTGATTGAGTTCAAGTCCAAGGAAAAAAATAATCTCTCTCCAGTTAGAGTGACACATTCTCTTATCCAAACTTGTCATCTACATAAGGAAACTTGATGGCCAAAGACCTTAGAGCCAAATTGAGTGCCCTACTTTCTGCTTATTTCTTTTTGGCATCTGATGTTGTCTGTTCCATCTGCTTCCTGTAATGGTCTGTTCACTTTCATATTTGGAAGATTCATTTTGCTCCATATTTGAGTTGGAAATCTAGACATTTTTTAGGAGTTAAGTGTGTTATACATCTTGAATTATTGAAAGAAAACAATCTCATTTCATGTTTCCAAATGCCAATCTGAGAAATTATGAGAGGCTGGTCTGTAGTTTACAAAAATCTAAAAATATGAATAAAAATATATTCATTTAATAAACAGGAATATTCTTTATTCTGAGATCTTTGCTCTTATTTTTTCAGTGGTTAATCATTCTGTGTGTGTTCTTAAATGATAATTATATTAGCCTTTTGTTTTTCTTTTATAGATTCTTGGGAAAGTAAAACTTGGCAATCCTACATGTATTCCATTTTTCTTCCCCCCCCCTTCTCAACCAAGTTGTAATGATCCATGAAATCTATTTCTAGAAACACATTCTGAATTAAAAAGTTGCCCTTTGAAAATCAAGCAGCATGTTTCTTGGCTCTATCAAATCAGAGCCATAAACCAAGCAAGAGTCACTAATTCTCATTTCATTGATAAGTGTGGCAGAAGACTGTAGAATAATCCCCGATTATCCCTGCCTTCTGGTACCCACACCTTGCATCACCCCCATGCACATACCCCGAGTGTAGGTCAGACTTGTGATTTGCTCCTAATCAATATACTATGGCAAAGGTAAGGGCTGCCACTTCCCTGACTTTGTTGTATAAGATTAAACACCCCTCTTGCTAGGAGATTGTCCCTTGCTGACTCTGATGGACCAAGCAGCCTTGATGGAACTGAGGGTGGCCTCTGGATAACTGCAGGACACTGAGGTGCTCCACCCTATAGACTATTAACCGTGCGAGCCTGGAAGAAGACCTTCCCTGGACAAAGCCAGGTGAAACTGTGGACCTGGCTGGCACCTGCACACATCCTTGTGAAGCCCTGAACCAGGTCTAGAGTCCTGACCTGGAGAAACAGTGAGATAATAAATGTATGTTTTTTTCAAACTGCTAAGTCTGTGGTAGTATTGTTACACAGCAATAGATAAACAATGGAGGTAAAAATTGAGAGAGCCCTGAAGAAGTTGTAGACTGGAAAGTATTGGGTTATTCAGTTGAGTAAAAGTCCATGTTCAGGTGATTTTAAAAGGATCGAATATGTCTCTTTTCATGTTTTTATTTTTTTCCCATTTAAAATGGTAAAGTCATCACAGTCTTAATGATTTTAACTAAAAAAAAAAAAAAATAGTGTGTTTGGACTGAAATGGTTTTAGGGCAATGATTTCCACTTGTCCCTTGAAAAGGAAAATGCTTCAGTAACCACAGTTACAGAACTTAATTGTCATGTTAAGTCATCTGCACTGTTCATTGAGTCACATATTAGCGTGACTGGAACTATTCATTGGTTAAGATTACAATAGTCATCAGACAAAAATGTTCGATAACAAGTGTGAGTTAATCCGGCTTTGAATCACAGGTCTGAGTCAAGTCTTTTCCTCTGCGTTTTCGGATCCTCAGGCTTTGAAACCCCCGAGCACATGCCTGGCCTGCAGAGAGAGACATTCGGTTCAACTTGCTAAACATTCACAGGGTAACTTATAACTTCATAGAAGGGCAGGGAGGGCACTGAAGAGAGAGCAGGAAATTTGCTCCCTCTCAGACAGGAGACATTTGGAGAAAGGACTTCTCAAGGAATGAGCTTTTTTACTGATTTCTTAGCAAATAAATCAAAGGTTTTTGAAACTGATAAACATCCAGCTGTATTTCTGGAGGATCCTCCAATGTGAGCTATTTCCCAGAGCACCATCCTAGCCTAAAATGTCCACGTTGCTGATCAAGGACACAAGGAAAAGGCCATTTCCAGTCCCAAGGCCTGAGTAACCTGTGGTTTTAATTTAAAACCAACCATTCGATCATCAATGAAAGTGAACTGATTGATTGGTTTTCCTTCTTTATTTTTGAAGAGATAATGTTGACCCTCTATTGTTTTTCTATTTACTGCTTTCATCAAGGCTAAGTCCTAATCTATGGAACAAAGAAGTGAAACTCAATGGCTCTTCAGAGTTGTTGAGAACAGGATTCAGGGTGATCTCATCGGTGTAGGTGGGTAGAGAAGAGAAAGCTTACTTTGAAGAAGGCAGAAGAGCCACAGAAAAGGCCAATTCAAGAACCACTTTTAGTGAATTTGGAGTTTGTGTTCTTTTATTGTAATTTGGAAAGCAGCTTGTTTCAGTTCATTGGTTCATCGGGAGGCAAGGGCAGTGAGTAAAGGGAGCAATCAGAGGTGACATTCAGTATCACACATTTTAAAACACACCTCTTATTTACACCCAATTGGGTCTGATTTTCAAACCCATGCTTTCTCTACATCCCTAAGGAATGTTCAGGGGGAAAAAAAAAATAGTACTTCACAATACAATTCTCAGTTGCTCTAGCCACCTAAACCTATTTTATTTCCTTACCAATTCATCCAGATAGGTACTTAATATGTTGTGAGATAATTCTTGTTATGCACATTGACAACCCTGTAGTTTAGTTTTGAAATAATATCATTAGCCCTTGATATATAAAATTAATCTATTCTATTGATTCAAAATCCATTCTTCTGGCTTAGAACAAAATCCCTCCTACCTATTAAGCCTTTTCTGAGTTCCCATATACCATCTGTTCTGATACAGTGTGTGTCTTTGAAATGTGAAGTAGCCTTTTTGTGTTTGATAACTGGTACATGATAACAATATAAGGACAAAGTAGTATTCTTTCACCGGTGATTTTTCGTTGCATGCTCATATTTCACAGAGTTCAATGGCCAAGCCGAATGTAGCAAGGCACGGAGGAGTATGGGGGTGTTAGGGGCCTGTTCATTCCCCATGTTTCTCCTTGGCTTAGTTTGATCCCACGCCCTGGCTTGGCAGTGCCCACTGCGCAGCTCTCCCAGATCTCTGCGGTTTTCCTTAGTCTCCATAACGTCGTACCTCAATTCTCCCTTAAATTCCTTGCAGTCAAAGGACCCTCACCTTTCTAAATGCTCAATGAAAAGCATAAGGTCTTATATTTCCTGTAGTGTTTATTGGATAGAAATCAACCATATCTTAAACACTCTAGGAATTTTTATTAGGATAGTTACTGTTTTTGTTAAGTGCTCTGATTACAGAATTGTTGGCCCTTAGTTCTACAGTGTACATGTTTTAGCTCTCCAAAAATAGACTGCTGACTCCTGATTCTTTAAGTAAAAAATGGATTGCATCAAAATTATTTTATAATTCACTCAAATTTTACCCTTTCCTTTCTCATTACCTCCCAGTGCCTACCTGGTATAGTATTAAGTACACAATAAGGAGATTAAGGATCCTACTAAATGGACTTAAATAGTCATGCACCCAACATATGTGTTCATGATAAATGAGCCCCATGGTATCTGGCGTTGTTTTGGTAATTAAAGTATTGCAGGATATGTCACACCTTTCTCCTTGGATTTGATATCATTTAAAAAATATTACTTCAGATATATGTTTAAAATAAATTAATATTTAAAATATTACGAGGATATTTTAAATCAGTTGTCATAAGATTTAGAAAAATTCGTCAAGATTTTTTTTGCCCTCAGTCCAATTTCTTTGAAATGTTATTATTTAGATTTTAAAAAAAGAATCTTTGCAAGATCAGAAATTTTAGAGTGCTAATAAGTAAGACCTTTCTCCTTTGAGAACCAATAGTTTTGCAAAGAACAGAGGCATAAAGGATTATAATGCAACTCTTCTTAAAACTCCTGAATAAAATATAAACAGGGATTGCTTCATTTTAAGGGCCCTCCTTGTTTTATAATGAAATCATTGGCCTTGCCATTCTCTGCATGTAGGGATTATCTGCACTTGATTTCTCATATTAAAATAGACTCCCAATTACTTCCCGTTAGCATTTACTCAAGTCTTCCCCAAAGCAGAGCAAAGCCTGTGTCACTTTCCAGCCTTTTCTTAAATAAACAAGACATTTCATTTCCAACACTTACTGCCCTAGCCACAGTCCATCAGAGGCTGCAGATATTGTAGTCAGAGCACTGAGCTCAAAAGGCTTGACAAAATAATCAATTTGCACTTAGAGCAAATTGCCAGAAAGAACAGGGGAAATAAGCCATTTTAAGTCATTTCTGACTTACTGAAATACCAGTTTGGAATTACAGCCGGAGTTCATAGAAAGTCCTTGAAAACTCTGCAATTTAACAACCGAGTCTGCTTGTCCATCAGCAATGGCCTTCGTTATGGAGCAGCATGATGTCAAGTTCACTACCTAGCAGGTTCAGCTTATTTCAGGCAGGGCTGTCTACAAATTAAACCAACAAACAAAAAGATATAAAGCGGAGGCCAATTCCTGAAATGGGCAGTGGTCCCAGAGATCCAAGTGTGGCTCTGGAGAAGAGAAAGGTGCTGAGTGCTCCAATATCTGTTTCTTCCCCCAGCTCCTCCCACCACCAATTTTCAAAGGAGCCTGGAGAACCCAGTTTGCAAGAGATATTTAGGCTCAAGAGTCACTTTGCCCCAGGCTGTTCCCTCTCCATTTCCTCCTCCAAAGAACCAATACCAGCAGGGAATGTGAGAGTGACAATTGGCAACGGTTCTTATAAGTTTCTTCAGCTTATTTTCAAATTCCAGTGAGAAAATACTATGGTATTGACTTTATTAGAGTGTGAATAAATAATATGTGCAGTCCCTAGGTAATAATAACAGCTGCCTGGCTAAGCATGGCTCAGTGGTTGAGCGTTGACCTAGGATCCAGGCGATCGAGGTTCGATTCCCAGTCAGGGCACATGTCCCGGTTGTGGGCTGCAGCCGATCAATGACTCTCTCATCATTGATGTTTCTATCTCTCTCTCTCTCCCTCTCCTTTCCTCTCTCTGAAATCAATAAAGATATATTTTTAAAAATAATAATAAAATATAATAATAATAATAATAATAATAATAATAATAATAATAATAAACAGCCAAACTTTATTAAACCTCTGTGATGGGCCACTCAAGTTTCCTCTTTTCTTTTTGACTTGACCTATATCTATCACAAACATGACTACGGTACCATCATTTCCTACCCATTCAAGGGATTCTTTCCTGTAGTTTCACTCTCTTCTGAACTATCATCAATATGTTATCACAAAAATAAATAAATACTAGCCCTTCCAATTAAAAAAAACTCATAATTCTGCATCCCCTTTTTCTCATCATAAATCCCATTTATTCTCCTCTTTATAGCAAAGCCCTTTAATACATTTATCTATATGCATTATCTGCCCTTGGTTCAATTATATTCTGTCTCACATGCACTCTAATTAGGTTTTCAGCTCTGCCATTATACCAGTCTTGCTCTCGTCAAGATTACCAACTCAAAATTACATCTGGGTGATCATTTTACCAAAGCTTTTAGCAGCCTCCGAATCAGTAAGTCATTCTTATCTTCTTGAATCACTTTTTCTACTTGGCTTCAGGAACATCAGTCTCTCATGGTTCTACATATTGGCTGCTCCATCTCAGCATAGTACCCTCTTCTCCTGACGTCCAGATACTGAGGTGCCCTAGGGTTATTTTGAGGACCCCCTCTCTTCTGTATCTACACTCCTCTCCATAGATGACCTCATCCAAACTTGTGGCTGTAAATGGAATCTATATTATTATGATTGCATTTAACAGTCCTATGCAGAACAAAATAAACCTATAAACAAACTGTATGTGCTTACACACACACACACACACACACACACACACACAAGCATACCCTAGTATATAGGGTCATAATTCTATATTCTTTAATTCTGAAACTAAGACACACAAAAGTGTGTCTTAGAATGTGTCATTATAATTCAGCCAAGCTACTACTCAATGTTAATTATGCATACAAACCAAAGAGTCTTATTTATGGCTGCTCTGAGATAGATGTATTTATACAGGACAGGCTGGGTCTCCCCATGGGCGGCTGCTGCATCAGTGCTCATTGAATTTGAAAGGCACGCTCCAGATTTATTTCAGGTGGGGGCCTTTGAACCCAAGGGCCACCTTGATTGAACTGATCTCAATGGTTGCCTCTCCCATCCCCTGGGAGGCCGCAGGCTTTGAGCTTGATTAGACTCTGATTGATGTGTGCACCTGAAATCAGCTCCCAGGAAGTCCATGAAGAATGAAATGCCACAAAACTGCATGAGCTCAGATGAATATGTACAGTGGAATCAGCTCTGATGAGACTCATCTCAGAGGCACAGTGCATGTGGATGCTGTCCGGTGGGTCAGACCATTCTGCTGCTTGGCTTCTAAACACGCAGTGGGAACAACATTGATATGAAAATCGTCAGCGGTCGGCAGCATCTGGTGGAGCTGACCCCCAATGGTATCAGAGACAGCAGAGTCTGGGAATCTATCACTCCCGACTGTCACTGCAACTCTCACACCCCTTTTTTCCTAGAGAGAGTAAAATAGACTCCTACTTATTGAGTAGTGACTTTGTGCCTGGCATTGGCTTAAGTGTTTTACATAAAACACCATTGAATTCTCAGGATGACATGGAAGGCAAACAAGGTATCACAAACATTTCGCAATAAGAGAAATAAGATGACATGATTTGCCCAAGGTCACATAACTAGAGTCAGTGGCGTAGCTAGCAATGCAGTGCAGGTGAGTATGCTCCAAAGCTTGTGTGCGTGTTACCTGCGCCTCCTCTCTATCTTCTGTGCTACTGTTTCTCCCTTTCTTCTTTGTTTTTCATATTCTGATATAGTTTCTTCTCATTTTTTCCCTTCCCTCTGACCTATCGCTGACCTTCTCCACCCCTTTCTCCCATTATGTTTTCTCCTAGAACCAGAGGCCTCAAAAAATAGCTAGGTTAGGTGTTTATTATAGTGATAATATGTTCGAGCAAAGGATACCATTCCTTTTCACCAATGAGCGGTTTGGCTCGAAATGATACCTTTCCCTTTAGAATATGAAATGCCCACACCTCACATCCAGAGCAGCAGAAAGGAGCAAAGCTCTAAAGAGCAGTCACACTGGCCTACTGATGTCAGGGAACTTTTTTTCCAGCAGGTTGCAAAAGATACAAATGAAGACATTTCTGAGCAAATTTTGAACACAATAGCTACTTAGGAGTCCATGAAGAAAATCTTGGAGATTTGACAAAATCTGACGAAGAAATTCTAGCTCACCCTCAAAGTGCTATTTATCTGAGTCCACTAGTCACTATATTATTCAACCTATAATTGTAAGCAGATTAGGAAGAGATATTTTATAGACATTTGTCAAATGCGAAGTACCATCCACAGGCAGGTAAACAGGGAGTTATTAATTAAGAAAGGTGATGGGCACCTTTCTTATCAAAAGCTAAGCTTGTGGATGAGATGAGATTAAGAGCGCAGCACAGAACACAAACATTCACTGACTTTCTCAGTTTACCTTCATTCATCAGCCTGCCCAGAGCTGCACAGCCCATTCACACACACTGCACCGTGGGAATCCTGCTGCTTCCTCAGTCACTATAAGAGGTATTGTATCCACAGCAGAAGAATATTATACGGACAGAACGGTATTGCTGTATTTTCTCTACGTTAAGACTGACATTATTTCTCACATTTTAACAGCTCTAAAATTAGTAAGCACCTTTCAATCAATGGTGTCATTAAATTATAATTGGACATTTTTCTTTTCCTCCAAGTAAAAAAAAAAATAGTGCATTTTGAGTTGGTAGTGTCTAAATTTAGCTAAAACATAGTATTGATTTAGTAACATTTTGAAAATAATTTAAAATAACGTGCTCTACAAGCATTTAAGGAGCAGAAATATATTTATTGCAAGACATATTTTACTCTGTCTATAGGGAATGCTTGGTGTACCAGTACCAAAAATTTGCAGTTCAGTTAACTCTGTAGCTCCCAGGATTCACAAAATATTAAGAGCCATTTAATTAGTAGTAATCTCACTAGACTTCTTTGAAGAGTAGGTCTCTATGCCTAAGTTGGACAGTAGTAAGTTGTGTGGCTCTGAAACAAATACTTCCATCTTCATGTACATTTTGTCTAAAAGATATGTAAAGGGCATTTTGTAAATCTATAATCCCATTGTCTTTTGTTCTTTAAATTTGCTTGAAGTAAGATTTATGGGTACAGGGATGAAGTAATGTAAAGTCACTTTCCAGAACACCCAAGAGATATCACAGCCAGTATTCACTAAATTATTAAGAAGATGTGGCCTGAGTATTTTGAAAAAATAACAGTAACTTTCAACAGACTCACAACAAAACCACTGGACGTTGGCACTAGAACACAGATAAAGTATTCACAGCTTATTTGCCTTTCTAAAATCTGTATTAAACAAATAATTCAAGACCAATTCAGGGTTCTCTTAACCATAAATGCAACTTTGTAATCAGTTGTATTTTTTAGTAGCCACTGTGAGTGGATTATTTTAAGGAAACTGTCAGCGTTAGGGGAAGTGTTTCAGAGACACCAGTTAAGAGCAACGCTGAATTATCATTTCTTGATGGGAACTAAAGCAATAACTCCTTTATGTAACTATTGAGAACTGGACTGTGCTAATCACATTTTCCCACACATGAACACACCCCACACACATCTTTTTCTCTAATGTAAGAGGTAACCATCTCAAAGCCTAAATCCTCAAAAACAATAGCTCTGAAGTTCAGGGAAACGGAAGAAGCTAAAATGAAATTTTTTGAGGAAGCTCAAGTGAAATTTCAAGATCCCGGAATATTATCAGGGATTCAAGTTGCCTTGACAACTGGAAACATGTGTTGTCAGTCAATTATTCAAGGCGAGTGTGACTATCCAGCTAAGTAAGAAAAAAGAAGCTTTGGAGCATCAGGGTGGTGGAGTATTTAAGAGCCTCAGCTTCAGAGTCTGACAGATCTTGATCAATATTCTGGCTCTACCCCTTACTAGCTGTGTGTTTCTGGGAAAGTGGCTTAAGCTCTGTAAGCTATTTATCAACTGTGGATGACAATGTGATTTATCACCCAATGTTGTTAGAGGATCGAAGCCAGCCATGCTCTGCACCACGCTCACCAGTGTGGCTAACACAGAGTGGTCTTCATTGCTCACGGTCATTCTGGTCATTATACTCCAGGAACTGGAGGTGGCGGAGTCTCTGGACGTCTGGAAATGTTTCCAGGATCATCTCCTTATGCAACTCAGTGACGATTAGCAAAACATGGGCTTAAGAGATTATAACACTAGGCCCTGCTCCCTGTACTTAGCACCAGACTGATAACAGACAGGAAGAGGAATATTGAGATAACTGGCAATCTCAATACAAAGTTGACTTCCTATTGCATTATTTTCAAGTAACCTTGTGGATCCTTTCCGTCAGAAAATATTTTTTCCAACATTCAAATATTTTATTTTTATAATCAAAATGACATTAAAAATAATTTAATTCCACAGTTTATTTACATATATTGCTTATGGTATATTATGTATACAGTTTATGAATCATGTGCCAGAAATCATTAATTTTCTAATCTAAACTTCACGCTTCCTTCCTCCTTAAGTAACAGATTTTTAATTTTTTTTACTGGGTAAACTGTCAGTGAATCAAAAGAGTTTCCAAATTCCGCTGCAGTTACATGTGACCATGTGGTTAAGTCCTGAAGAGCTGTAACTAGATGCTATGTAATTTCTGGGAAGACTTCTTAGAGAGAGTTTACTTAAGCTTGGAGGGACAGCTATTCCCAATTACACTGTTTATGCTTCTGTCAGTCTTCAGTAATAACCTGTCTGGGATTCCAATAGCCATCTTGGGCTAGACTCAGCTTGTTTTCCAAGGCTTTGGCAGTTTTGAGGAGTCCTTTCCAAGTGTCCTGTAGAATGTTCCCCACTCTAGACTTGTCTGATGTTTTTCATATGCCCATCCTGGGGTCATAGGCATATTTATTATAACCTGGATATCCAGAGACATTAAAATAAAGTCAACCCATAGACCACTCTCCATGGTATCTTCTTAGTGCACCATTGTCCCCATGGGAGTGTGTGCTCAGCTTCTGGATGGGATGGACAATGGCTGGTGCCAAAAGAGGTTATGTTTGTGACTGCTAGGTCACTGAACTTCTCTGTCTCTGTCTTGGTTTCCACTCCTTAGCTGAAGACAGAGAGGGCTCCACATCACTGGATCTGCCTACTAGCCTGGAAAGACTTCCAGAAGAGATTTTAAAGACACCAGAGAAAATTTAAACTCTATACTCATTTTTTTCCCTCAACTTTGCAAAGAAAAAAATTCTCTTTTTAAACTGAACAACACATTTTTCTCTAAATCAACAGTTTCTGAATCTTTGTATGTCAAACCCCAATTCCCCATTAAAGGAGTAAAACAAAATTTCAATTTTACTTTTCAATATGTCAAAATGAACCACATATGTATACCAAGGCCTTATGCCTGACTTTCAGTATTTTTAAGAACAAGAGATCCATAACAAGGCTGCACTCATTAAGCAAAAGATTGAGGTTATTTGCTTTAGCTGAAATTATATTACTATGGAATGTTAATTAAAAATCATTGTGTTCATTAACATTCTGTTGGACACTAATGTGCTGTTTGATATTACAATAGGAAAATCAAGCTGTTAATACCTAGTAGAAGCAGTTTATTAAATAAACAAACACTTTTAAGTCATGGGACTTATTGGTGAGAAAATGTGGCCAAGCATTGTTATATAAGGTTTCAGAACTTAGTGTTGTTTTTTTTTTAATTTCAGGCCATGTTTTATATAGTTTGCTTCCTCAATTTAAATTATAAAAAATTAGGTTTATTTATTGACTTATTAGTTATTTCAAATATATAGTTTAAGTAATAATGAGATTTATTATATATTTTAATTATTGAAAGGAGTTAGAAATTTATTTCTTTGTGCTTTCTTACAGGCCCTTTGACTGTGGTTCAGAATTTATTTTTAAGACAAAAATTTTGTTAAAAGTAGCTAAAAGTTCTATTCTGAATCCCATCCTTCTGTGAAAAAGCAACTTCACAAAGTATTATTAATTTTTTTTAAATGCATACTCTTATAATATGACCCCTGGTAATGTATGAAATTAGGCCAAATGAGATTATGTCTCCAGGGAGATGGAGATCAATCTTTTTTGACCAATATTGTGGAACTCGATAAGTTTGCTCAGAAAAATGTAGCTTGCATTTCTTAAGGCAGGTATATTTGGGCAAGGTTCTTAGCTCAATTCAATTCCCCCTCTTTACCCTCACCCTGCCATGCCCGTAGGCAGGGTGTGCATCTATGAGCAGGATTCCATGAACACAGAATAAATGGCATCAGTATCTTATTACTTTCTTAAATCAGAAATCTGCATACCACCCACCACTAGTGTCTGCCTCTCGTGTCCAATATTAAATTCATTATCACTGTTTCACGAATCTCCCTCCCAATACATCAGTCACATTTCTGCATTTCTCTCCATTCTCACCACCACTGCGAAAGCCAGAGGCATGATCGTTCCCATTTCACTTGTGTAATATCCAACTACCTGATCTCTAGACACCTGAACATGCTCACAGTTTAACCCATTCTCCACTCAGCAGTCAGAGTGATTTTGCAAAACTGTGAATGTAATTCAATTACTGTACCCCACCTGGGAAACTTCAAGGGCACCTCTCAACACACCAGCGCTTTCAATCCACCTTCCAACTCGCTTCCACATTCCCCTAATAGCTGGTGCTTTTTTGTCATCCCCGCCAGACTTACAATTAATTTAATAAAAGCTTAATGGTAATTTTAATAAATGTCTTTCTGGTTCTGCAATTAAGTCAAATCAACTGATTGCAAATGCTCTCTGCACTGTGTACAAGTTTTATATATGCGGGATCTGCTTAACTTCCCTGAACCTCAGTTTTCTCATCTACAGGAGAAGGGTACCTAAGTGATTATTGACTTTGAATTTTATAATGTTGGAAGAACTCTTTGGTGACTGGCACATGGGCAAATTGTCAGGAAATACCAGCTTTCAATTACTATAAGTTGCTGGAGTGCATTTTATCTGTTGTCCACATCAATGAACAAATAAATGAAATGATTTATTTATTGGATGGCTCTACTAACTTGTCAGAAGATTTCGGTTGCCAGGAACTGAATTCACACGAGCTAGTTTAAGCAGAAATGAGCTATTGCTGGGTGTTAAATGGCTTATAGAATCACTGGAAAGGTGGGAGAAATAGGCCAGTTTGTGCTTTAACAAATTACTCTTAAACACAGAACACAGAATATGAACTCGAAGAACTTTCTGAATCTTGAATAATCAGGACACTGCTTGTGAAACTGCCAAGTGCCCACTGTCGCGGCTTAGCTCCTGAACCACACAATCGCTGCTGCCACTGGAAGCCGCTGCTACTGGGAAGATGCCATCATCATAAACCAGCCACAATCAGGGAAGCTGCCACCATCCAGGAAAGTGCAGATACTGATACAGACTCCAGGACTATTTCGTGCCTACTGCAGTCGGGATCCACAAAATGAATACATTATACCCACAGAGCTACTGAATGGACAGTGGGAGCCTATCTCACTCCTGCCTTCCAAATACAACTGGCAAAATCTAAATCACATCCAGAACTACCACGAAGAGGGCTGTGTGAAACTGACAGCCTAGATGAGAGTTTGGGATTTTGCATTAGAGGAGTGGGTGACTGTGTCTGAAAGGTAAAGAGTTCAAAAGGTACCCCCAGATATTTACATGGCTAAAGGGATGGAATGTGTAGATAAATACTGGTTGACCTCCAAAAGTAATTCTGTCCCTCTATAGCAATGATCCTCCACCTTTTCAGAAGCTGGATACATGGTTTCCAAGAAAAAATAAATTAATTAAAGAAAAAGACATATCCCAGACTCTCTTGCAGGTAGGTATGGTCACAGTATGATGTGAGAAAAATAAAATTTGTGACTTATAGGCAATATTCTTAAATTGAAAAGATTTTACTTCTTTCCTGCTGGCAAAAATGTGAGTGAAATGATAAGCCATTTTTAACCATGCAGAGATCACAATACCCAGGGGAGGTGGAACAGCAAGAAGGAAAGAACCTGTGTTCCTGACATCATCAATCCAACCCTACCTACTATTATGTAAGAGTAAAAATAAACTTATACTTTAAGTCTCTGTTATTAGGACTCTCTAGAACAACAGCCCAACCTACAACCTCACTAATAAGGTTGACAGTACACTGGTAGTGTTGTGAATGAGCAAAAGAACATCAAACTACTCAGGATAGTTAAAAAACATCCATATGACACCCCCCCCCCCCATACCAAAACCTTGCCTCTTACTTAATATTATAATTAATAACATGATTTTTCTGTAAACTGACTTCAAATATCTGGCTTCCATGAGAAGTCTCTTGGGCTTCCTTATAAAACAACTATTTTAAGAATATGTCTGTTCATACAGAGGGGACTTGACCAGTTGTGAATTTCTAATACTGGCCTTTTACACTATTGGACTCCACCCCTCTTGTATCTTGCTTAGTACCTGGAGAGTGTTTGAAGTGATTCTGGGTTCCTCTGTTTGCCATGGTCCCCGATGTTTGGGACACTACTTCTTCATTACTGGTCTCTCCTTGTGTTAGTAAGGAGCTCAATAAGAGTAGCCAAAGGGAGTGGCAGAAGAAGCCAGGTATAATCTTATGGAGTAGGTAAGTTTGTCCAATTCTAATAGAAAACCCACTGGGACTTCAATAATTGTGCCTTTTGTAAAGTAAAACAGCGACTTCATATAAGCAATAAAGATACTACTTTAGCTTCCACATTCTGCCTTCACCTTATTTCTCAATCGGTTCTGAAACAAGCCGGAGGGAGAAGAGATCATTATTTAATCACCCAAAGGGCCTGACAACCTTCTCCTTTGTCCTGCCTCTGTTGGTCTCCTCCACCTCATCACTTCTGCTCTTGGCATTGGTATCACACGCCCCATTCCGCTGCACCCCCTCACTCCACTCCTGCCCTCTAGGCCCTGGCTGTTTGCCACTGCATGCCAGAGGCACAGTCTGCAGCTGCTGCGGGGGCCAAGGTTAAAAAGCCTGGTGATTCCTGAAGCCCGGGGAGGGTCCCTAAGACCATCCCCTCGGCAATAATTTTAATAATTTTTCTGCAGGACTCACGGGCCTCAGTGTATCGTCATATTCCCATCTGTGATGTGTTACAGTGAAAAGATACAAAGCAGAGTCAGCAAAGGGAAAAGGCGCAGGGGGCCAAGTCCTGAGGGAATGGGGGATAAGCTTTGGGAGCCCCTCTCCATGAATGCACACAGTATGTGCTTAATTTCCATAGCAATTGATCCTGACACACATGGGAAATGTCAACCACAGAAGCTCGCCAGAGCCTCAGTGCCAGGGGTTTTTATTGTGGGTTGATTCCTTAGGCACCCGCTGCCTGGCACATAGCGCAAGTCCAGACTCTCAGAAAGAAAGCAGGTATTTGGCATAAATCGCACAGTGAGCCGCCCTTTACCATTCTGAGAAAGACGGCAATTCTCCCCAAATTCAAGTTTAGGTGCCAATGAAGAGTAAACTTCATAAGTGAGACTTTCTAAGAAAAGCTGTGTCAGGCCTGTTATGCTAATAACTCTTCTCCACACAGGCCTCCTGTATTCCAGGGACACCCTTTAAAAGATCGTGACCATTATTATTTAATGAGCACTTAATAGCCTAGCACTGCGTTAGGTACACTAGCAAAACAAAGAAATTGAGAGACGTCGTTTCATTATCTAAAGGGAAAAACTTGATCATATAAGGAGCAGGAGAATATAGAAATAAACAATCATTTCTATAACCAAATTTACCTTCATTACTCCCACACTCTAATTATAATTGCATTTTCTTCATCAATTATTAAAAGTCTCCATGAATTTAAATCCCCACGCCTTCATGCATCATCCCTGTTCCTGGAGGCTCAGTGCACTATCTTTACATTTTCCTTTTTAGAGTTTCTCTAATGAATTAATGAGTTCCCTCTGAAAAAATGAGTTTGCACTGTAGTCCATTCCTGAACACAAACTAGGCCTGTGATTTGGGGTAATGATAACGACCAGTTACTGATTATGTGTGTTTTAGAAACATTGTTTATTTTCATCTCTATAGAAGCCCTGTGAGAAATATGTGCTATTACCCTTTGGCAACAAAGAAATGGAGGCCCAGAGAAGTAATTTGACCAAGCTCACCCAGAGAACAAATATCGTAGCAATGAGTTGATCCAGGCCTGCCTTTAAAGCCAGTACTTCAATAATTCTGATTTTGGTTTGTTCATCTAAAAACAGGGCATAAAAGGCTATCTCCTGGGGAAAGAGTTTGATATAAATTAAAACAGATCGTATGTAAAGTACCTAACAAGGGGCTTTGGCATATGTTCCAGCACCAGTAAAGGATGGTAATTGTCACGGGTCCGTTTCACAGTCCCTGGCAGCACCTGTTACCCGCACCAGCTTTCTCACACATGGTCATCAGGTGTCCTCCTCAGGAGAGTGGAATAGCTTACAGTTGAGGCAGTGGGATCACTTTCAGGTTTAAAACTTGGCTCAAAAGTCGTTTTTCATCACCAAGTTGATAATTTGAGCAGAAAAAATAAAGAGTAAAATTTAGATAATGATTTTCAAGAGAGCACTGGTAATTTATCCCTTATTTTCCCCAAAGTCTAAACAAGCAATAATTTAAATAGGGCAGAGAGAAAACTGAAATATAAGAAAAAAAACTGAACTGTGACTAAAGTTAAAACTTGAAAGAGACGATTCACAAAATGGGGATCATCTCCAATACTAATAAAAGTTTGTTTGAGGGCGTGACACGCAGAAGAGTCTAGATTAAAAACCCAACTTCTTTTTATCTCTTTTGGATTTTAAAGAACAAACACATAGGAAACTATTTAAAGGATTCATGTTATTCCCAAGCCATGTGTCACAATCTGGCTCCCTATAAAAGCAATCTCACAAACATACATCTTTGAAAGTAGTTATACAACCATCTCTTGTACAAGTTTCCATATGCTGGGCATGAAATCCCACATATCTGTTAGGATTTAATATCATCTCCAAAAACATCTTTGGAATCCACATAGACAAGGGACGATTACATCCTAAATCCAGTCGGTGTAGATTTTTACATAGATTTTTGTTCACTTTCTATACATGAGAGTTTAAATACACCAGTTTGCATGTTTATATCCTAATAAATGGCATCTGCTAATTATGGAGCTAAAAACAAGTAATTCTTCCAAATGGCCACTTGATCAGTAGCCTAAAATATATAATCAAGAAAAACAAAGGAATCAGGATAGCTCTTAAAAGTGCCAACAGCATGATGCTTTCACAAAATCCATCATTATTCCAGTTAATGACTGGTGAGGAAGAGCACAGATGACTTCTGCCATGGTCCACAAAATTCAGCACATTAACCAAGGAACTGACCATTAATCCCAGGTAATGTAAAGGCTGGTTTTCAGAGGCCCATTGCTTAAGCAATCTTCTATTCAAACATAAGTACAGTTCAGATTGCTAAGTCTATAATGATTAAGAAATACTGGTGCATTTTTATACATAAAAAAACAACTGGTTTAGAGTCAGGGGATTCGATTTCCCTTTCCTTAATACAGTACAGTCACTTAATATCCTCAGTTATATACCTGACGTGAAACTTACAATGTTTGCGTCACAGACTTTTAGCTATTTCTTGTAAACTACCAATGCCTTATCCATGCACCATCTGAACTGACAGTTAGTTACTTTAGAATAACAACAGATGTTTTGTCAAAGTCACCAGGGATATTGAAAGAAATTATACATTTCTAATTTTTAGGAATATGAATAATAATCGTGAAATAAATGTGCATTTAGAAGTGATCCCTGGAAATACAAACACTGTGCTAGTAGATACAGATATTTACAATTAATAATATGATTGAAAACATTTAATAAGAAGAATGGAATATTATATTCCAAAGAAAAAAGTTTTATGAATGGGCTAAATATCCAACAGTAGGAGCTCATCTGCTATCTTTATTTTAAGGAATAATATTCATCTATTGAAAAATAATACTCCGAGTGTAGGCTAATTGGCTTGGGACGATGTTTGCAGTATATCATTGAGAATCTAGTGTAATAAGACTATGCATAATTAGAGTTATTATAGGGAGACATAAACATATAAAGAGCATGCACGATATGAGAGAGAGGGAGGAAGGGAGAGAGGGAAAGGGAAGAGGGTGTGTGTGGGGAAAGGGGGGGATGAATACTATCCGGAAGAATTACACCCCAAGGTGTACACATCTCACAATGTTCATGTCTGGGGTAAGATAAGGAAATATTTGTGCTATTTGGTTGCTTTTTTATTACTGCTCATCTCTAATTTCTTTGTAATAAACATGCACTGCTTTTTAAAAATTAGATAAACACAAACATTTTTGTCTTAAAATGACCTATATGCTTGATATTGGTCAAACAACAGCTAAGAAACACCACATCTCTGAGGGCACAGAAAAAACTAACCCAACTGAAGTTCTCTGGCCATGGCAAATACCCACCTCTGGATACCTGGCACCTAGTAATAAACATGTTAACTGTTAACACTGTAGCACAAGGAAGAATAGACCATGAGTGACCAGCTGTTGCTGAGGATCCTTTTGTGTTGGTGGAACGGCACATGGGTGAACCTTCAAGATCAGAAGAACTAATAATATTAGTATACACACATTATATAGGTGCAGTTTAGTCCTATTGCTATGTTTGGGTTCTTTAAATAAATCACTACATGGAAGAATGGCCCTTAATAATGCCCCTCAGGCATTAATTTTAAGGAGAACCAGCTATATTATTGGCTACCTACTAAAACCAAAGTGTGAGTGAGTCGCTTGTGGCTCAGGGTGTTAAATGATTTTCCTAATGCTACCCACCAAGCGTGGGGCAGACAGAATTTGAATCCAGAAATTTCTAATTCTAAAACTCTTACTTTTCCCATTCTTTTGGAATGAAAAGAAGTTGAATGTGCAGGTTACAGGCATCCCTACAAGCTATATCTCCTCCATGGGCAATGTACAAGTCCCATGTTATTCTCAATAAGTGAGAAAGTGAAATTGGGCCCCTATTTGAGTAAGACGTGGGAAAAAATCTAACTGTCCTACAATAAGAGTATAAGAGAGACTTTCATAGAATGAGATACGATATCATGCAGCCATTAAATATAATTTTAAGAGTTTGTATTAACAAGTAAATATTTGTTCTGTTTAATTACTGAGAGTTAACATTTTTGGAACACGAACCAGGTTCCAGGCCTCTCTGCTAAGTACTTTCCATCTTTTCTCTGGAAAAATGTCCTATGAGTTAGATCTACTCATTAGCCTTACTTTACAGATGACTTTAGGATTGAAGACAAGTGCTCAGAGTTGGAAAACTGCCAGAATTTGAAACCAAGAAATAACAGTTGAGTGGGATACAGTGCTATAAAGTATTATCACAACTGCATTAAATGCATAGAATAAAGACTGTGATGAAATATACAAATATAATTATATCAGAAGCCTCTGCACGGTAGGATTTTAAATATTATCTCCACCTTCAATTATTTCAAGTATGTTTTATACAGTGGAAATGTACTATTAGATTAAATTTTTTAAATATTTGCAATTTTTATATATCAGAAACGTGGGTGTTGTCATTTTTTGTGTGTTTCAACCTAACTAACTTTATGACAAGGGCCTTTTATATAAAATCATGTGTATGTATAAGTACGTATAGGTATATCTATTACATTTCTGCTTCTGAGCTCTCAAACACTGCTTTCTGTTATCCCAGCAGCACGAGGTATTGAAGAATCAGTCCCAGAGGAAGCAGCCAGGGCGAAAGTAAGCTTTCCACCCTAAACCCTGTTATTTATTCTCTGTGAATTTCTCCAGTGCCTACTCAGTGCTCTGTGCCAAGGACACTCAGAATCAATGTTATACATTGAAAGGGCTGAACATGACACCACTGATTGTCTTAAACACTAAGGAAATATTTGTGGAGTCAATGAGCCACATCTCATCCGGGCTAATAGCTTTCGGAGGTTATGGCATGGCCCAGCTGAATTGGGAGAGCGCAATCGTGGGCCTTCTCTTGAGTCACTGCACTCTGAGATTCGCTGGGGAGTAATAGTGAGAAGACAGACGAGAACCATGCCCTAATCCATTTATTCTGCCAATGTTGAATCACTCCCTCCGGCTCATAACCAAGTGTACTGCCCGGTATTGTGCCCATGCATTACTCAGACAGTCCAATGTCCTGCTGTTTAGTCTAACTACGAAATTATTAAACAGCCAGACCAATAAAGCAGTGGATCAGAGCAGGCCATCAGGATGATGCTTACTCGTGGCATGTGCTTGCAGTAATGAAATACACTTATTAGCATGAAAATCAGTTCAAAGATATTCTTTTCATTCTAGGATTGAGAAAGATAGGTCGCAGTGTGACTGGAGCCCTGTGTGAAACTGCTGACGCTCGTTAGATGTACTGACATATGGAAAGTATTTCATCTGATTCTAGAACATAGAATGTGTCTGAATAAACAATTAGTAGTGGTCTGGATGGACAGCTATTACATTGCTGTAAAGTGCACACATATCCCTGGTGGTAATCTGTTGATAACAGTGATTGTTAACTACTTATCTAAGCGCCTTTGGAACATGCAATCAGCTTTGCAACGACTTCATCTCGATCAAACTCTGAACATCTCTGTTTCTCAATCATTTTCCCATCCATATGGACAGAAAAGAGAGGTTGATTAAGAGATTTATGCGGTTTAAAACTCACACAGGCAGCCGCTTCCTTGCTGGCACTGATATGGCCATTTCACTGCACAGCGTCCAGTGAGAGTTTGAAATCTACGTTTGATCATGTTTCTTGCATGTTCCAAACCTTTCTTGGTTTACCACCACTTTCAGGAAAAGAAATATAAAGTCTTTTTTTTTTTTATAATCCAAGCTACCAGATCTTCCTCTCATCCTTCCATTTCAAAAGCACCTCCTCTTACTTCCTGCAAACCAGCTCTGATAGTCAAATGTCTACAAATGTATCTATTTACTATGAAGTTTCAATGTTTAATGACATGTTATTAAATATAGCACCTTTCTTTAAGTATTAGCAACAAAAACCTGGCCTGTGTGGCTCAGTGGTTAGAGAGTGCATCAAAGGGTTGTGGGTTCGATTCCCAGGCAGGGCGCATAGCCATGTCGCAAGTTCAATCCCGTCCCTCACATCCATGTTTCTTTCTTTCATTCTCTCTCTCTCAGATATATATATATTTCTATCTCTATCTCTATCTCTCCCTCTCCTCTCTTCCTCTCTCTCTAGAATCAACGAAAAGCATATCCTTGGGTGAAGAATAAAATATAGGTAGGTAGGTAGACAGATAGATAAATGATAGATAGATGATAGATAGATAGATAGATAGATGATAGATGATGATAGATAGATAGATAGATAGATAGATAGATAGATAGATAGATAGATGATAGATGATAGATAGATAGATAGATGATAGATAGATGATAGATATAGATAGATAGATAGATAGATAGATAGATAGATAGATGATAGATAGATAGATAGATGATAGATAGATAGATGATAGATGATAGATAGATAGATAGATAGATAGATAGATAGATAGATAGATGATAGATAGATAGATGATAGATAGATGATAGATATAGATAGATAGATAGATAGATAGATAGATAGATGATAGATAGATAGATAGATAGATAGATAGATAGATAGATAGATAGATAGATAGATGATAGATAGATAACAAAAAAATAAGATATGGTATCGACCTCACGGAATTAATATTCTAGTGGTCACTCAAATCAACTCAAACTCTAATTGACCATATGATATATCTAGGGGCACACTAGCTCCAATAAATATGCAAAGCACAGAATTATATTTTCAAAAATTAGATGATTAATATTCCTTCCCACTTTATGGTTCTTCACCTTATTACCCCAGGCCTTTTAGATCAAGAATGATAATATGATTCAAACACCATTAAATCTTGATAAAATCCTTTCTTTTCAAAGGGAAAAAAAAAGTACACATGCAACAAATAGGCATGAAGTAATCCAGAGCAGATACAAAGACCACTTCAGAGCCATCAATCCCATCAGGAGAGCCCGGAGACAAGTCATCAGTCAGACTTTAATCAGCAGCAACCGGATGAGACAAAAAATGGGAGCATTCTAGGGGTAATCATCAAGGCTATATGATTTTTTCCAAGATAGTTTGTTTCATCAGTGACAATTTAGTCAGTGTTCTATTGTGTTTATAATGAACATTTTTTTAAAGGGACAAAAAAAAAAAAAAAAAAGATGCAGGGAACAAGAAAGAGAAGACAGAATAAAGGACTGGGAGAAACAAGAGCAGCCTGGAGACAGGCTCTGACCAGCTTGCTTGTCTGGAACATATAATACGAATGCCATGGGGAGGAGGGAAACAAATTGGGGAGGGGTTTTAGAGAGAGCTGTAGCATCCACACCAGGTAAAACTTTTAAAACTATAATAAGGGATTTTGACTGTATTCAAAGAGCTAAGGGAGTCATTAAAATATTTTATTTAGAGGAAAGATGTGCTCCAATTAGCGTGTGTAAAGGTGCCCTTGGCTGTGGCAAGGATACATATGACGAAACACGACTGCAGCTTCCAGGATAGTTTTATTCTAACATCCTTTGTGGTCTTCAAAGTTATCAAAAGAGTATAAATAAAAAGGGGTAAGTGGTTTAGAACCAAGGCCAGTTCCAAGTTGCTACGCACTGAGGCACCCTGTTGGTTTTGCTAAGGAACAGGGCAGGTTATGTGGCCAAGCACAGGACAGATGAGCTCAGACGCCTCCCACAGGCACAGAAAACGTGTGGGAGCTGGGTGCTCACACAGGCCCAGGAGTGGGACTGTGGCTGATTTCCACCCTTGTTAACATCAAGAAATATTGTGGAAGCCTAAAAGCCACCAGGAAAGGCATCACTTGGCACACGGGTAGGGAAACTTGACTGGAAATTTTAGGAGACCTGTATTTGGGTTCTGATATATTGAATAACCTCTGCTCCTCCCATAGGCATGTCCTTTGAGTGCACAAACTAAAGACCCCTAAAGATGAATTAGACAAAATTGCCCCCATGGTATTGTCATGCACCTGGTGACTAAGGGCAGACTTTTGAACAGCGTGGTATGAGTCATGTCTTACTCTGCAGAAGTTTGAGGGAGCTCTCAAGATGTAGCTGCCATTCCGAAGTGAGAACCAGGAATAACATTCCTAAGGCTGCCTTGTCCAAAATACTCGTAGCCTATGGAACAGCCATTTGGGGAACTACCAGTAAGTAACACCTAGTAAAATACTTGGAACCAATCCTTCAGATCATTTGTCTATTTTAAGAGATCACTATAAACAATTTTACCAATTCCTAACCAGATGCCATTTACTTCTTAGACATCAAGTATTTAGATATCGTGACACTTCCTGGCAGAATGCAACAAAATGTCTTATTTTAATAATTTTCCAACACATAGGTCTTGAGTCAAGGAATCATTTCCTAAATCACACCAAGACACTGTACGGATGAGTCATGGCCCTGCCTCGAATCCCTGGTTACATCAGAGGTCATTGGAAGTGTGAGCTCTCCTAGTTTTGTATCCTTAAAATACTTTGCACATCTCTAATCTAACCCAATCCCTCATTGCTACCCTGTGTCTGTGCAACTGTATCCTACACTTATTTAAATAGTCCTCCTTGTAATAAGCTACTACAACTTTCCTGGTTTTCCCAACCTTCCTGAGCACAGCAGGCTCTAGAATTGAAGACTGGAGCGAGCCTTGGTTCAGGGTGTGTATACTCACCCGCAAGGGTTCCTTCTCTGCTTCCCTGCCTTCCCTCAAACCCCATTCTCTGCTCTGGAAGGACAAGCATGTGATTATGGCAATGAAGGGATCTCATGTTATAAATTTTGTCCTTAGGGGTTGTAGAGAAAATCCCTGGAGTCATAGTGCAGGTAACATCTCTGATTGTTTCTCAAGTCTTCCATTGGCCAGATATCCCAAATCCCTTCAAATTCTTTCCATTTTAAAGTTACTATAGTATGGAATTCTCTGGTAGTTCTTTTTATAGGTAAAAGATTTATTAACCTACAAAATAATAGACAGCATGGCTCAGGTGCATTGCTTTCTGGAAAATTATTAAAGTGTACAAAAATATATTGAAATCCATTCCTAAAACTCTGGGACCATACATTCCGGGACTAAACATTTCAGTACTAAACATTTACCTCAAATAACCTTCTGTGAGTCTCAGATAAAACTGATTGTGAGTCTTTGTTTGTGCCCCAGTGAATGAAGAAAGTAAATTTAATAAAAGACCTGATATTGGTGTAAAACCCTTAGGGCAAAACCTATACATTGAATTCAGCATACCAAATTTCTCTTTGTTGAAGAGGTAACTGTGATATTACTCTACACTCTCTCCCTTACAGAAAGAAGATACGTGCATTACTCTCATTAAGGCTGAATCTAATGAAATCCGAATATGAGATGTTTATTCTGCTCTTGCATTTTACCTTCCATGGGGAATGGAAATCGATTCATTGCTGTAACCTGTGTTTCTAGTTGATTACACTCTCCAGTACTTTTGCCTTGTGGCTGAATGTCCACAGGAGCATAACTCTTTTGAAAGAAGAAAAATTAAATAGCTCCCGCTGAGGTTTCTTTTTCAAAATTCATTAAAATGTAACTAATTTCTGATGTCATGAAAACTCGTATAGAAATATATTGTCTCTAATGGACCAGGAGCCTGTGACTAAAATATCGCTTTTATGCTCGTTAAAACATCAGAGCGCCAACGATGAAAGTGGAGCCGCCTACTTGGGATTTTTGAGAACTGGTTTTGGGTGTTTTTTGGGTTGCTGTAATAGTAAATGATCTTTGAAATAAGCGACTATATTTGGGTTAGTCATCTCATTTCTCTCTTCCTCTAACATTTTTAGATTGCTCGTAATGCTTCTGACTAAAGGGCAGAGGAAATGCGCTCACTGGATTCAACCAACCCGGTGCTCATTTCCAAAGTCTCAAACACGGCGCATGAGATCATTGTTCTGCCACATAAGTTCAGGCCTAGGAACAAAGAATGCTAATGTACCTAAATCCCTGTGCTTGAGGCACGCAGCCTGAGTAACAAGAAAACTCGAAGTATGTTACAACAGAGGTGCTGATGACTTGCCAAACGTAACTGGAATTCTGCAGAATTATATTCAATTGAATGTCAATGTAAAAGGAAACCATATCAGAGATAAGGCATAAAAGAAAAGAAAGTATAATATTCAATAATAATGACATTTATGAAAGCTGAAAAATAAAGCATTATTTAAAATGTCTATGAATTATAAGTTCCTTGAGAACATGGCCCATATCTTATATTTCTTTTCTCCCTTTATTACACTACCAATGGAGTAGCAATCAGTAAAATATCCTTTTTCCTAACACTGATAAAGATATCTTACATCCCAGAAAATAATTAGCACTAACTTCATGTTCATAGATGTGGAAACTGGCTCAGAGTAGCTCCTCAATTTCTCAAGGTCAAATACTAGTCTATCATAGGTCAGGGAGTAGAATCAGGGTTCCCTATCTTTCAATGCAGTGTTATTTCTAATCAAATCTCATCAAACCTCCATGAAATAATCTTACTGGGTATCATAATGTCAATGTGTGTAATGTAAATTTTATGCCTTCAACAAACATCTTTTGAGGCTGTACAATGTGCCATCTGCTATGGACACAGTCATGAGTAAGACAAACTTCCCTCCCTAAAGAAGCTTACAGTCTGGTGGAAATGATAAACATATAGATAATGGCTCTCCATCCCCTAAGGGATAAAGCAATGCTCCTTAAAACAGCATAAAAGAGTAGCCAAAACTATCTTTTAAAAAAGAGCAAAGCTAGAGGACTTAAATTTCCCAGCTTCAAAACTTAAAAGAAACCTATGGCAATCAAGACCGTGATACTACATAAAGTAGACATTGTTCAATGACAAAGAATTAAGAGTTCAGAAATAAACCTTTACATTTATGGTCAATTGATTTTTGAGGAAGGTAGTAAGGCGATTTAATAGGGGGAAAATACTTATTACCATAAATGGCATTGATAAAATTGGATGCCACATTCAAAAGATGAATTTAAAACCTTACTTTAAACTACATATAAAGATTAATTCAAAATGGATTGTAGAGCTAAACATAAGTGCTAAAATGCTAAAACACTAGAATAAAACTTAGGAGCAAATCCTTGCATCTTTGGGTTAGGCTAAGATTTCTTAGATTTGATATCAAGAACACAAGCAATATAAGAAAATTTTGGTAAATCCAGTCATCAAAATTAATAACTTCTGCACTTCAAAAGATACTAAAAAGACAGTAAAAGGACAGGGAGAAAATATATGCAAGTCACATATCCAGTGAGAGTCCTTTGCAGAATATGTAAAGAAATCTTCCAACTTGATAAGACATCAAATTACCCAATTAAAAAATGGACAACAGATTTGAATAACTATTTCATCAAAGGCCTACAAATAGGCATTAAGCACATGAAATAGTCTCAACATCATTAAATTATTAGAGAAGGCAAAGTTAAACTACAACAAGATGCAACTTTGGGCCCACTAAGATGGCTATAATAAAAAAAACACACACCAAAGAAATAAAAAATATTGTCAAGGTTGTGAAAAAATTGGAACCCTCAATATATAAGTTCCATATATAATAGAACACATTGAAAAACAGAATACATTAGAACAGGAAACACTGGAGAGCATTACATAAAGGAACTAGTTCTCAAAGCCCTTTCTGGGCAACACTGATATTATTTTTTATATAATATTTTCCCTTTTATTTGTATAATGTAATAGTTTTGGGTAGTAAGGATTAATGTTTTTAATTTTTCTGTGATATTTCTCAGTGCCTCTGCCTCCTCCTTCATTCCCTTCCAATTTCCACAAAGATAGATTTTAGTCATGTCGTTGCCTTGTACATTTCTGCCATGTGATTGGAGAAAATCGATTATGTTAGAAAATGATGAGATTGGGAGTCTGAGTGAAAAATATGTACCAATGGATTTCAACTACTAAAAAACCAGCTTCATGCCCTCACTATGCTCTTTTTAAAACAAGTCCATATAGTCACAAATCAAGCAATTTAAACAATTAGGAACTGGAAGTCACTGTCACAATAGAGATGGTTTACATATATGCCGTAACAAAATAATAGAGGCTTTATTGGGAAACAAACAAGTAAACTGTTAAACTAGAAATTAAACTAGAAGCAAATTCCACAATGCTCTGGGCTCCAGGTCACAACTTTGAGGCCCTCAAGGGCATTGAGCTGTGATTTGCTCAAGTGGCAAACCCAAAACATTAGCAAATCTACTCTGCTATCTCAAAATATGTCTTATTTTATATTGTACTTTTACCCTGATACCTAAAAGCATATAATGAAACAAGAAAAGTGCTTATTCAGGAGTGGGGAGCCTGTTTTTCTGCCAAGGGCCATTTGGATATTTATAACATCATTCGCAGGCCATGGAAAATTATCAACTTAAAAATTAGCGATGAAAAAAGCTCCTGGGAGGGACTCATCCGTGATGCTTTCTGTGAGCACATGGGCATTCATAACCACCATCTCTGCTCTCCCACTTGCTTTAGCTTTTACTTGATCCTATCAAAATCAAGGAGGAAAAAAAAGGCAATACAAACACATGCGTCTCAGTAGTTAAAATTGGGACAAAGGGATGAAAGGCCAGAGTCACCATTTCTTCTCAGTAAAGTTTTGAAACATTAAGATGCAAAGAGGCTGCTCCACTGTGCTTGGAACTAAGGGACCTGTGGCGATTACAGAGCACCTGTGGCATACACCTAGCAGTAACTTAGAAGCACAGCTAAAGCAGACCTCCCTCGTGTGGATTTTGCATATCTGATTTAGTACAAGTATAGCTCATCAGTATCCTTACACAATCTATGTGTCATGATCAACTTTATAGAAAAACGCTCTGCCCATAATAGATCCTAGAAATGCGCCCAAATTCAGTGCTATCCTAACAGGCATCAGACACAAAATTTCTCATAGCACAAGATTTCTCTAGGAGAAGAGATTTGGTACCAAGCAAAGTGAGAGATGGTGAAGGAGGGAGGTTAAAAGTACTAGAAATGCTGTGATTGTCATCTCTTTTCCTGCCCAGCGACCCTTGCAGGCGTCAGCAGAAGTTCATCAGGCAAGGTTAATTGCCGCATGAACTATTTGAGAAGCCAGTGAATCCAGGATGTGCCACAGCCGAGAGCCTCCCTGGTGCTGCCAACTCTTTGGAAAGCTAATGTATCAAGATGTCACCTCTGCATCTGATGAGGTAAGTTCCTCACATCCTCACATTGATTTCTCAATGACAGACACAAGTTGAGCCTTGCTGGCCAGTTTCTAGTCTCAGCATCTCCCGGAGAGCAGGCTCTTTGGCGGAAACTGGCATCTCCCTGACAGCCCCGCGCAGGAAGGCGCAGAGCCGGGGACACCGAGACCGCGCTCTCCTCTGAGCCTAGGCACTGTCTCTCCGCTGGGCCACGCAGCCTGGGGTTGTTTGCAGAAAGGCTGCGGAGTATTCATTTCTCTCCCTGTCACTCTGTTGTTGTATTCCATTCTTAAATCAGGGGTGTTAGAGGAATAGCTTCAGATCAAGTTGATGGGCATAGAGCAAACCCTTTCCTTGTCTCTATGAAATTTTGTAAAGAAATACGCTTCTGTGTCTCTCTAGAATGACAGGGAACCTGCTCTGATTTTATAGTTTCACTCCTGTCCCCTCTTCTTCTTGACTTTTGCACACTATCACATGCATATATTGGAAACATCGGTTTTTTGCAGTGATCATACCCAGGCATTAATGCATGGGCACGGATATTTCTAAAACCCAAATAAAAAGCGAGCCGGAGTACATTCAACTTACTTGGGATTGTGATGAGTTGTCATTGGACCATGATCTCCATTAAAGTGGACAGAAAAACAGAGATGTGAGTGTGTGTGTTTGCATGGGCAACTGTGTAGATGATAGATAGATGATAGATAGATAGATGATAGATAGATGATAGATAGATAGATAGATAGATAGATAGATAGATAGATAGATAGATAGATAGATAGATGATAGATAGAGATGATAGATAGATAGATAGATAGATAGATAGATAGATAGATAGATAGATAGATAGATAGATGATAGATAGATGATAGATAGATAGATAGATAGATAGATAGATAGATAGATAGATAGATAGGTAGATAGATAGATAGATAGATATAGATAGATGATAGATAGATAGATAGATAGATAGATAGATAGATAGATAGATAGATAGATGATAGATAGATAGATAGATAGATAGATAGATAGATGATAGATAGAGATGATAGATAGATAGATAGATGATAGATAGATGATAGATAGATAGATAGATAGATAGATAGATAGATAGATAGATATAGATAGATGATAGATAGATAGATAGATGATAGATGATAGATAGATAGATAGATAGATAGATGATAGATAGAGATGATAGATAGATAGATAGATGATAGATAGATAGATAGATGATAGATAGATAGATGATAGATAGATAGATGATGATAGATAGATAGATATAGATAGATAGATAGATAGATAGATAGATAGATAGATAGATAGATGATAGATAGAGATGATAGATAGATAGATAGATAGATAGATAGATAGATAGATAGATAGATAGATAGATAGATAGATAGATGATAGATAGATAGATGATAGATAGATAGATAGATAGATGATAGATAGATAGATGATAGATAGATAGATAGAGATATAGATATTTTAATATGTGTGTGTATGACTGTGCATGTGTGAATTAGTGTATGTTGGGTTATAGCACACAATCACAGAATTAAAAGGCAAACAAGTGAATTTTCTGAAGGTTTTATTAGTCCCTAGGCTCAGTCATGTTATATTTTAAAATTCTGCAAACTACCTAATCATGCTAACGATTTCAAATTAATAAATATATGTATCAGGTGAAGCATAGGGAAGGAGACGACACTGGGGTGATGTCACCTTATAAAAGTCAGTCTTTTTGTAGGTTATGAATAGACTCATTTAAATTGGTCCTCAGCCCACGAGCCAAGAACAGAAGCAAAAAATGTCAGTTCCTTCAGGGCATCAGGCCCATTGTAAAGCCCCCTAATAAATGTGAATCAGACGATGTGACTTATTTGTTTTGCCATCGCTGCTGCTGTTGGGGATGCTGACAGGCTAATCGTGTCTGCCCAGCACCGGGCTGCGAGTTTACATTAAGCGGCATGTGTCCTGTCATTACTGCATGATTTGGAGGGATAATGGCTTTGTCTAAACTATTCCGCAGTCAAAACCCATTTCTGAAAGCCACTCAGCAACTCACAAAGAAGATTTTCTGCCTCTTTTACATTTTGCTGGAGGTTTCAATGTGAAATGCTTAGTCACTAGAGGGTGCAGGAGAAAAGGAAAATCGTATACCAGGTAACTAGCTGGGACACCTTGGCTGTCATCTCTCTCTCTACTGATCAGGCTGAGCCTCTCCTCAGGCTCTAAGGCCCCTTGGAATCAGCACCAAGGTGTCTTGAGACTAGTCTGCCTTTAAGCATCTATCCCCTGCTGGATTCTAACTATTGCCTCATGATTTAGACAATGATATGTTTTCTAGGCCCCATAGATAAGATTTATCTTGGCCCCCATTTCTAAGTTATAGTCTGAATTCCTAGCCTAATAACCAGGGCCTTTCAGCCTGTGGCCTACCCTTGTCCTTGGCAGGCTCCTTCCTGGGCATGTGAGCTGTATTCCTGAATCACAATTTTTTAACTGAGCCTTGTCTTCTTTTCCCGTAGATGTTACTGGTGCCGTTTGCCTACACTCCAGGCAAAAATTTTTTTCTCAGCCAGAAGAGTAGCTTGTTCCCCCTTTAGGATCCTCCTGTCCCAAAGTTGAATCTGACCCCTCTCTGACTATTCTCACCCTCCCTTCTTTACCATGAGGATCTAAGACTTGTCTAGCAATGTCCAAAGATATGGCAATATTAATTAACCAGTTTACAATGGAAATATTTGATATTGAAAAATATCCACAATTTTCTACCCCTTCCTGTAGTCACGCGTATTGACTTTGCAGCCCTGACATCAATTGTACTGACTTTATAGTCGCTAGAATCTGGGTTGGCCACAGGCTTTGCTTTGGTCAATAGAAAACCAAGAAAATGAGCTTGACTATGTTCAACCCAAGCTCCCAGTTCTCCCTTTTGGAATGCTGACAGCCACCACTTGAATAAGCCCACAGTTAGCCTGCTGGAGAGTGAAGAGCTCCTGGTTCAGGCAGCCCCATTACTTTAGCTGAAAACAAGCCAACTCCCCAAAGCAATTATCTAGCAGACCTGCAGTTTACTACTGATGTTCCAGAGAACCCAGCTGAGACCAGAAGCACCATCCAGCTAAGCGCAGCTCAAATCGCTGACCCATAGTATTGAGAACCAAATAAATGGTTTTATCTTAGGCCACTTAAGTTTTGGAGTGGCTTATTGATACAAATATTTAACAATACAACGAAATATTAGGCATCCCATAACAAAATACTATGCCAGCTTTAAAAGGGCAATGATGACATCAAAGTAAAATCATGCATATTTTATGGTATAAAATTAAGTGAAAATAGCAAAATGCAAATATTAATCTATATACCATGATTGGAATTATGCAAATTATGCATGGAAGTAAAATGGGGTATGTCAAAAAGTATACTGCTTTATAAGGGTGGTAGGATTAGCATCATATTGCAATTTTTGTTTCCTTTCACATAATTATATTTTCTAATAAAAATACTGAGTAGAGCATAAAGCAGTAAAAAATACACACCAATTCTTTTGCTTCCCTTCCCCAATGATCATTATTATTTAAAAAATGAACAAAATGGCCCCATAGAAATATTTCAAAAGTGTAAGAAATATCTTCATTAATTAGGAATTAAAGAAAAATTCACATTAACTTATTTTACTTTCATGATCAGAGTGCTAGAATTTAAAATAAAAATGGAGATTTAAATACTCCATGGATCATGAAACCCATTTTAATATTGAAAGATATTGATAACAGCTAAACTCTCATATGCTAAAGGTCAACATTTAAATGTTAAAAGTGACTGATCTAAGGTAAGGAAGAAAGGATTTGGGCAATAAATTTAAAAATTAATACCGCTAAGAGTCTTGTTCCTTTACTAAATGTAGATGTGTACATCATAAAAGCATTTCCCCAGGAAAATAAAACTGACTTATATGCAAAACCCAAAGAACTGTGGGGAAATTCCAAAGGCATGCCCTTGGAAATTCACTGGACCAATATATCTCCCTAATCCACTGGGCTGCTGAAGCGCAAGGCTGTTTTCCTAGCTGATTGTGCACATTCCTGGCATTGAGAGGAATGGGAAACTTCTCCCTCTAGTATTATGAAGGCAATTTACTTTCACAATTTCCTCAACCCCCCAAATTTGTCAGGCATCCAATATGCTGCTGATTGAACTCTAAGCATCCAAAAGCCCTGAAGTCTGAAGCTGAAAGCAGGGAGGTGGGAACCAAAGTCAAAGACAGGAATGCAAAATGTGTGTCTTGTCTCTTTCTCATAAAAGCCAAGAGCTGAGATTTCAATGTGCTCTTTATTTAGATTTTGGTCAACATCCATTTCTTTCTCTATAAGCTAAGGTTTATTGATTCCTATAGCACTTTAAATTTTCTGTTATTTTGACCATTTCATTCATACCCCAATTCATAAACTCAGTTTCACCTTTCCTGGTCTGGTGCTCCTTCCACCAGTCATTGAGTAGCTTCTGTGTCCATTTCTTCCCCTCTCTCTTTCACATCCAAAACTACTTCCACTTGGTATGTGGCAGAAATCTTTCATTTTAGTAGAGCAAACTTCGCTGTGATGCCATTGACCTAGTTTGAGGATTGTTAAAAAATAAACAGCCCTGTGGAACTCATCACTCATTGCAAGGGTATTGCCAAGGACATCGTTCATTACATCATATAGTGTCCTATTTGTGAAGCTTTCTGAAAGAAATCTCTGTCTGATCTTTATACAAAGAATAGTTGTTCTTTTCCTGAGTGTTTGTTCTGTGTTTATTTCTTGTGGCTTGTTTGTTTACTTACAAGGGACTTTGTGAATGGTGTAATCAATACAACAGGTGGTTAACCCCAGGAAAGGGTATAGTTTATTATACTCTAACTATGAATTAATTGTCAATAGCTCTTTGTTTTTCTGCATTGTTTCATTGTATTTTTGCGCTGTTATTTGCTGACCATATCATATATCTGTTAGCTAACCTTTACGAAGCACCCATGGTCAGGCAGTCTTTTAAGTCCACTGCATAAATTAAGTCATTTTAATCCTACTTTCCAAATATAAGGTAGCTGCTATACTATTCTGATTTTGCAGATAGAAAAAAAGGAGATGCAGAGAGACTGAGTAACTACCTAAAGTTACACAGCCAGGGAGTGGAGGAGATACTTGAAGAAATTAAGTTCTTTCTAGAAGAAGACACAAAGGGTAGTTTGCTGCACTTGAGCAAGACATGGGGATGATTTCTCTAAAATCAAGGTAATCCACTGGGTAAGTAAATTTGCCTTAATCACTGAGATGACAGAACAATTTTGTTGCTCTGTTTGATGACCCCTTAGAGAATTTCCCAAATTTGGTGCCTCTAAAGCTCTCACTAAGGCCTCAAGACAGTAGGCCAGTATTTAGACTTTACAAATTCAAGGTTTAGGGGTTTTACACATGCAAATTAGAGGAGTATGGTACCAGGAGGGGGTGGCCTTCACAATTTAAGGGATTGTGAACCCCGTGCTTACTGCCAGGACTTTCATATTGGAATTCCCTTGAAAAGTCGATCTAGCCTCACTCAGATTAAACACATTTATGTTTAACAGACACCAATTACTGAAACAAATGAGTTTTGTGGAAGTGGGCTGGGGATATTATTTTCATTTTATAATGCTGTATTTTAAGTTTTAGCTATTAAAGCATCTACTAACGTAGGATCTATAGAAACTTTTCAAAAAGGTGTTAGCAACATCCTTTTGCAGAGTTTCAAAGGAAAAAGGAAAATTTTGACATGGCATTTTTGAGTCCTTTGGACAAATACAAAATTTTTTTGCTTTTTATGTTTCTATGCAAATAATGGAAACAAGTGCTGCTTAACTCAGGTGGAACAGGTAATTATCAGAAGCCTGTGAAGGACCAGACAGAATCAACAGGAGACTGAACAAAAGCCTTGGAAATTAGCAGAGACCGAAAGACTGGTTCAACAACGCATAGCTAGGGCTGCCTTTCGACACTGGGAGCTGATGCTGGTATGACTGTCACTACCTGCACTTTGGATGTTGCTGCCAATGCTAGAATCAATGCTAAGATTTCCCCTCCTGATTGAAAGGCTTAGTCAAAAGCATGAGATGACTGAGGTGCCTTATGATAGAAAAATTTTAGCAAATATCTGGCCTTTTAAGCTTTCATAATGGAAAAAGAAGTCCTTCCATATTGACACAATTATAAATTCATCATACAAAAGTATTTAGAAACTGAACTGTCAAAAATGACAAATATTCATAAGAAAATGAACAAATAAGTAAATTCCAGTATTCTTTGTATTCATTCATCAATCTGTTCTTTCAGCCATCCCAGGCATCCATCCATTCATCCATTCAACAAATACCTACTGAATTCCAGGCACAGTGTGAAGTAGTGGGAGTTATGCTGGATATCTTCTGATTGCCTTTGCAGGCTCATTGCCCACTGTTCTTACTCACTTCTACTCAGATGACAGGTCATTTATGTGTGATCTTCTCTGGGCCTACTAGATTCCAGTTGAGATTGGACAGTGGAGGCAGTGGCAAAAAAAATTGAAAGTTGGGAGGAGAGAGAGCCAAGTATTCATTCCTCATGATCCTACCAGCTGGGCTACTGTTTGGCATTGGCTATATTACTTTATAACAACCATAGCTCCTGTCAGGCTATCTGGCCTCACCTAAACCTAAAGAGAGTTCTGGTAACCACTTACTGCCTTTGATGTTTCAGGTCTAAGGATAGTAGAAATCACCTATCCTAGAGGTGCTTTACCATCTCCTGTTGATTTCTCTTAATCCAGAATTCTTCATACAGATCCCCTCTGTAAAATGTTCAGCAGTTACCTTTTTTTTTTTTTTTTTTTAAGACTGTCATCTGTTTGTTGCAGGAACCATGAACTTACAGGATACAGGGGTTATTATGAAAGCCAGTCTTTGATCTTATTGTACTTACAGTTTCACAAAGCTATGACTTTTGTCTACTGTGAAACTCACATCAAAGAGGGACAGGCTTGATAAGCAGTGATTACTCTGCATCAATGTTCCAATTCTGAGTTCTGAAAACAGCTACTTCTGTACCTAGACACTCTGACAAGTTCCCAACACACATACATGTATGTACTTTTCCCCTGAGAATACTTATTTTCAGTTCTCCTCTGTGTCTTCCCCTCCTCCTTACCCAGTAGCCTTTCCTACATGATGAAAGGCTTGCTACACCATTAAAGGTTAGGTAATTAAATCTAGAATATAATCACATAGAGAGGTAAATATAAGCCAACACTATAGAGTAACTGGATGTGTGTTTGTAATGAGGACCTTCATTAGCATGACCATATTATCTGACCCACTCAGGATCAGATCACAGGATGGGGTTAGAGCACACTGCCGTGGAGGGTGAGCCACGTGCTAGAGGGGATAATAAAGGGGAAGACATTAAGAAAAGAAGATGTTAGCAGAATCATAGAGCAAATACTGTCAGCTCAGATAAGGGAGGCAGAAATCAAGTCCAAGTAGGTCAGCGATTTCTGGCTCTAAGTAGCCAACAATTTAGGGAGACTCTACCTGAGGACCAGATGGCAGATGTGGGGTCAGCAGCATTAGGAAATAGTCTCACCTAGAAAAACCTACCCAAAAGTCAAGGGAGCAACATGATCCACAGCTGGCATAAGTGAAGAAAAGGGGCACAGCCATGTGAGACAGGGGCAGCACACTGTAGGAATCCCCTTACTTCTTGAAACCAGTGGAGAAATGAAGGCACAAAAACAAAAACTTTGGTACCTGAGTTATATATAGGAGTATATATAGTTTTCAGAAAATTATGCTTGGATATATAAAATGTTTTATAGCAATCTTAAGTATAATAGCCTTATTTATATTGAATTGACAGAAGACCTGTAGGTGTTCCAGTAAAAACTCCAACACAATTGGAAATTCCCATACAATGTAAATGTTGGTAAATATTATAAAGCTTTTCTTTCAGTGCCTCCAAGTAAATTCTTTACCCAGTGAGTCATCTTTTCTTAGTCTCAAGCAACTCTAGGTTTCATAAATGTTTTTCTTATATTGAGCTATAATCTGGTGTTTTGTAAATTCTACCACTGGTTCTAGCTTTGCCTTCAGAGGAAAAGAGACCAAACTTACACATTCTTTTTCAGCTCCCCTGAGCGCACTCACATTTCTCCTATGTGATATGTTTTCCAGGTTTCCTCACAAATCTTATCAATCTGGAATCATTCTAATTTTCTTCTAATATTTTTAAAATATATATATTTTTATTGATTTTAGAGAGACAGAGGAAGGGAGAGGGAGAGAGAGAATATTCTTTGGCTGCCTCCTGATTGTCCCCTTTTGAGGATTGGGCCCACAACCAGGACACTTGCCCTGACAAGGAATAGAACCAGTGACCTCTACATGCATGGCGCATTGCTCAACCAACTGAGCCACACCAGCCAGGACTTTAATCTAAAATTTTAAAATACTGTGCTTAGAATTGCATTGAGTATTGTGGGTGTGGTTAGATGGTTGCAGAAAAAACTACAAATTCCTATGTCTTGCAAACTCATTTATTCCTATTAATGCCAGAAATTTGCAGTCATAATGCACTGGATTCATATGAAGCTTAAGATCAACTCAATGCCCCATAACACTTGCATGTCAGTTATTACTATGGCATGTCTTCTTTCTCCTATATGTAGGTAATTGATTTTTGAAATCTACATGCACATTGGGTTTTGCACATTTGTATGTAGAGACAACCTATTGGATGCATTTGGTGAATTAATACAATTTTACCCTCATAAGAGTTCAAGATCATAATAATGGTGATGAACAGAATGTCAGAATGGTAAGTTAGAATTGTATGTCCTCTTAGAGTTTAAAGTGTGATTTCACATATGTTATTTCACTTTATCCACAAAATCTAGATAGAAAGGGCAAATATTATTAGCATAAATAGAGAGATGAAGCAACTGAGGCATTAGAGATATTGGCATATGATACTTATATGTCTAGTATGTAGAACACCATGCCTAGAACTCTATCACAAACCTAATTCAAACTTCCTACCTATCCTAACTACTTGAACATATAAACAAAGTTGTATAAACCCAATAATTCTATTTTACGTGCTCCATTCAACACTACCAGTAGTCCAGGGAACTGTCTTTCTCTATTCTGTAGCATTTACTAATTCACCATGAACTTAACCAAATCTATGGACGCACACCCAGAAGAGGGAACTCCTAACAGCAAGCTTTTCTACTCTCCAAGTCTACTCTGCTTTTTCCAAATGTTTTTAAAAATGTAATATTTTATGCATAAAACAAGACATTTAGTCATTAACATCAATGCTAGGTGTTCTATTTTGCAGTGAATATTTATGAATAAAAATGTAATTTCTGTGTTAAAAATTCAAGTAAAAGTGTTTCCTCTATTTATTACTCTTTTCATTCAGCATGACCCTTTTCAAAAATGTGGGACACAGGACACGGGGAAAATAAAGCATTGTCTCAAGGACACAGGGAAAACAAACCACCTCAATCATAGCCCAGAATTGCTCTGTAGTGATCAAAATGAACAAAAATATGCCTGGGGGCAACTGAGGCTATCTGTCTCCAGACTCTGACCATTAGAGTCTGCTGTGACAACCAGAGAGACCAGATACTTTTTCTGATGATAACATCTATAAAATTATTGATAAAAGCCAATGTTGAGTTTTGGAATAAAAATATTTAAGATTTAATCATATGAGGCATATTTCAAAAAAAAATTCATGTTGTCCAAAGAAATTCTTTATTTATTAACACCAAGAGATAATCAATAAAATCAGTAGTAATGCAATTTTCCAACTTTAGCTTTTGGCAATAACTATTTTAGTCTAAAACAACTCTTAGTATTATTAGTATATAAAATGAATAAAGAAATTAAAATTTTATGTTTTGTTTTTTTTTTTTTTTAATGAGAAGCAAATACTTTTCAAACATACTCATTTCATTATTATAACAACCACATGATAAAAACGTGATAGACTGGAAAACCCAGCCATGTCATTTTCCAACCCCTCTTTATCAAGGTAAAATCTGTTTACACAAACTTCAATCTGGCATGGCCTCATGGGTTGCTATGAGCAATAGAATGGCCAACATGATATGTGAGGACACGATTCAACCCACTACAGGCAATAAAAAGACTTTTTAATTGAAATGACAAGTGAACTAAGGAAAGCACTACTGGAAACTGAAAAGCAGGATGATTATAAAACTCTTGACAAACCTGTCACTTGCAGTAGCTTGAATAATGGAAAATATGCCAAATGAATGTGTTTATATGGTTAAGGAGATTTTGCAGCAGAATATTGAAAGTGTCATTTACCTTTTGTGAGCTGTGTGTGATAAAATACAGAAAAACTGAAATAAAGACAAAATTATTTCACTTGAAATAAGATTGTAGAAAATATTTAAAATAACCAAGACTTACTTGATAGTATACTAATAATAAAAAAAACTGTTTCAAATCTCTTCAGTCTCTCCACCATCACCGCCAAAAAAACCTCAAATGAAGAAATGGCTTCAGGATAAAGAATCAGTTATCCTCTGTGAGACCTCAGTACAATTTAAGTTGGCATCTAGTAAACACTTTGCATAGGTTTTTGTATCAAAGGGTGTTGCACTAGAGATGCATTCCACACCTGGACCTGGAGCAAACTCTAACCTTGTGAATGTTGAGGTTGATGCCATGATTGTGTGGGACTTGGGACTTTTGATGATGTTCAATATATTTTCCGTGTGGGGGAAAACGCCAGTGTGGACAGAAGGTTGTCTACAGTGGAATGTTGTATAATGGTTCCAAAAGAATTGGACTTCCTAGTATCTAATGCTTTATGCAGCCCTTCCCACACTGATTCCTTCCTTAGGCATGCAACTCACTTTGGTCCATGAAACATCAGCAAACATAGAACAAGCAGAGGTTTGATAAGTGTCAGTATATGGAGGTTGCCTTATTGGGATGCTTCTACTATCAGGGGAAAAAGCTTGACATGAAATAACATGTGGTGAGAGAGCCATCCTAGGCCTGCCAACAGAGGCACCAATTATATAAGTGAGACTGTCCTAGGCCATATAGCACCATAGCATTACCTAACATATCAGGTCTCCTACGTACTATCATTGCTTAGCAGGCCAAGATTCCACTACCAGCTTGCCCAAAATCTGTTACCCTTACTCCCCAGGTCCTGCATCAAAAATACGTTCTACTTAGGTCCTCTAATTGACAGATTGCATTATTTATGTCACTGATTATTACAGTGACTAAAAAGGGAAAGCCTATATTTGCTTTGGCTTAATTTGGGGGAGACCCACATGATGAATTAGGAGATTATAATCAAGATCACTTTGTTCTTGAATTTAAATTTTCTTGGGACAACAAGTTGTTGTCATAGATGAATTGAATAATAACCTCATCTTGGAAGTGGAGAACTTTTAAAGTGTGTTTTATATTTAATAGAAAAATGTATTTCCATTTGGTAGTGCTAAACTTGTCTAATAGACAAAACAAATTGATTGAGCTTGGTAATGTGATTAATCTGAATAAAACCTCCATCTATAGGCTTTAATACCTGAATTAAACTAGGTGTTTATTTTTATTTATACAAGACTATAAGTTATGAGAGAACAGGAATGTGTATGTCTCAAATACTGTCTGCTACATAGTAAGGGCTCAATAAATAGTTAAGTCAATAGATGAGATTGTCTTCTAGAATGAGTTCTTGGACAAATCACAACTTTTATGATAAGTGGGAATGCTGACAAATGCATAATGTATTTTACAGATCTAATGCTGAGAACTGTGCAGTTACTTTACCATGGATTAGTTCATGTGACCTCCTCACAGGGTTAATGAGTATTTCTAGTTGACAAATAAAAACTAAAGCTCTGAATAATTATAACTACCTCAAAAGTTGACAAATTAACTGTTGGCAGATCAAATGTTTTCTAATGCCCAGATTAAAGTGTTTTTCTAAGCCAATGTTCCCAAGCACCTGTCTTTTGGTACCATTTTCACTACTGTGAGGCTATATCCTCATCATCAGTATATTATTCAATAAATACATATTTAATTACCTCACTTGTTTGACTTAAACTTTTTTTTAATGTGGCCATATATCTTACAATAGTTGGAAAATTAAATATAATTTGCTGTACATAAAAGATAACTACAAAAATAATTTAATTAAAGTAAATTATTGAATTCTTGCTACCAAATATCATTGACTCTCAAATGCTCTGAGGTGGTGACCCATTCTCTTTTAGCATAAGAAGAGGTTATTGAGTTGAAGACCTATTAATACAAAACTGTAACTTTCTCCTCAAAATGATCAGATGAAATAAAACAAAACAGAAAACAGAATGTCTTTGTAATTACATGTCCCACTATTATTTGTTATTTAAAATTAAACTTATTTCTGTTTTGAGTACCAAGTACATAGCACATGTTCAACAATTTGAAAAATATTGCATTGCTCTAGACTCCATTGCTTCCCAAAATCTGGTAAAGTTTACGTATTTTCACCTTCTGTTTTCCTTTTCACATTATATTTTTATCTAAATTTACATATATAGGTATTTACAGATAAGCCTATATCAATCTCTCTGCATTTAGAAGACACTGTTCCAATGGACTACCTTATTAACATGACATTAAACAAGTCTATCTTAATGCTAGAGTTAGTGCATAAATGTGTTTTATTGTAATTGACTAATGAAATACTTTTCTAGAGTGAATACAGGTGGGTTCTTCAATTGTAGTTTTATTCTCAATATAATGTTTTTCTAAGACTTGTTCTATTCTTAAAAAAACCCTTTCTCAAATTATTACTTCTATTTTACTTTTAATTTTCAAGGCAAATTCCTACTCACTGACTACTTTATGACCCTCCCACAAACTCTTGCCTTAGCTCCTTGAAGACTCCCATCATTCATTATATTAAACCCATTCTTAAAGGTCACCAATGCATCTTAGATGTCATAGATCATAGACCTTTGCCCACTTAACTTCTCAACTGCCTTAACTTCTGTGAGGCGGAGGTGACTTAGCTTAGCTCAAACTGTTTCTGATTGTATCTCTCCTCTTTTGGCTTCAAATCTTTGCTCCTTGTAAATAAATCCCAACTACCAACCTCTGGATTTTGTCTCTAGTTGTCTGCTGTCCATAGGAGATAAGACACCTTTGATTGGGGGTGGGAATGGAGCATGCAACTCAAACTAACCACTGAACAGATCCAAAATGAAACTCAACTTTCAGTACGTCAACACTGCCCTTCCTACTCTTTTGTTTTCCATTGTTCTTATTGTGACTTTCATCCATCCAGTTATTCAAGACTAAGATCTTGGTACCATCTCATTGAGACTAGATTTAAGCAATTGTCCACTCCTATATCCTACCTGGAAAAAATATCAATTCTTGTCCTCATTCTCACTACACCTTTACTTGTCTTATTTTACCAAACTCTTTCCTATTCTCCTACCTCTAGTTTAACTATTCCAATTCATCTTAAGCAAGATATGTCACATTGTTCAACATGTAGGATGACACTACTGGTCAGTCCACTACTCTTCCTCATATCAGTCAATTTTTTCCAAATATTACCAAAACAAAGTTCGAACTTCTTAGTTTGGAATTCAAATCCTTACATGTATTTACTTTTCATCCTTGATTGGGCAATTAATTAAAAACTAGGTTAATTAAAATTATACACAAATTTTAAACATTTCAATCTTACATCAAATGTATAAATATGTATTCATTTGCCAATCATTTCATGGGAAGCCTTGGTCTTTTTTAGTTTTTAGTATGGATTCCCCAACTATATAAATTACATACTTTTTCCAATATTAATTTTCTTAGAGTGGAGTAAGTTTTTACAAATATTTCTCAAGCAATTCAAAAGCATAATCCTTTTATATTTTAAAATATTCCTCTAAACTTTTTTATTGACTCTTCTCCAACCACTAATTCTGCTCTAATTTTTAAGAAACTCACCTATATTGTGTATTTTCAATTCATTAACTTAGCATTCACCAAAAAAAATAATAATAATAACCATCTTTCTACTTGCACTTGTCTTTCTTTAGCTAGGCTAACATACTTATACGTTACTATACATTTACAATAACAAGAACCATCAGTATCAGTAGTTTTAGGAACAAAAGCAGGTGACTCTTGCTAAGCATACCATGTATTTATAGAAGCAGAAATGCATGAATGTGCTGTAGAGGCCCAGAGTTCAGTATGCCAGGAGTGTCAGGAATAATACCTTATAGAAATCAGAAGGGCATTGGTTATTTAACAACTTGAAGTTGGTGAAAGGAGATATGCTGCACTTGCCATTCCCCATCCAAAATAATAGTTCTGACCTTTGCTGCTCACAGTCCTTTCTCTACACAGTCCACTGGAATTTACAAGTATTTTAAGCATATTAATCTTGTTTCAGCTCAAATTCTACCTTTTCTATATTCAGTTCCCTGATACCCCTACCTGAAATATTTTTTCTATTTAAGTTACAATAACATTTACTCTGTGAATTTGTAGGATAACTTTTTCTTCTTTGAGTTATAGTCATCACTTTGCAAATTTTCTTTAACACATTATATGCGGGAAACATATTTATACGTTTTACGTTGACTGGTAGTAGAGTGCCAGATAAAAACTACCCGCATACAATGTGTTAAGTGTTTGAAATGCAGGTGTTATCCCTGAATTACCTTGGTATCCTCCGTACAGTTTAGCATGAAGAAGTCAAAATGAGTACATCATCATATCTCCATCATCACAGCTCTCTGGGGTATCTGAGGCTTAGAGAAAGAATGACCCATGGTAGGCTTATACGGAATATTACCAGTAAATGGACATAATTTGAACACAGGTGTTCATTGTATCACATATCTTAATTTAGCTGAATATATTTAAAATGAGTAATTCCTATGTTTTTGTAATATTTTTGTCTTAATTTTATATTGAAAGAAAGTTGCTAAAAAGGGCAGAATTTCCATAAACTATGATATATCTCAATGAAGGAATATTATTCCGCCATTTAAGATGATGTTTGCAAAGAGTACTTTGTGTAATAGGAGGGGAAAAAATTCTATAGTGCCAAGTAAAAAAAAGTAAGGCAGCAAATCAAAACTCCAGTTTAAGCACAACAATTAAACCTTAATGGGAAAATAGTGCAAATTAAAAGGCAAATATATAGAACAACTGTGGGTGGCTTGTTTCCTTCAGTGTTTATTTTATTCAATTTTTCTACTAAGAGCATGGGTTAATTTTATGATCACAATGAAGCAAAATGTATTCTGTTATTTTTAAAGAAAGTTGCTCAATCTCCATAAATTCAATTATTCTTTTATTAAGCAATTACTCTATTAATAGCTATTAGGAAATACCTAAAGGGACAATGTGGGTGGAAGCATAGAGCAAACCATAGCACTAGTTCCTGGAATAAAAATGAGAATGCCAATGATTTATTTTCAAAGTAAAAGGTGCCCGACTTTCAACTTCCAATCCCAAGATTAGATCAACAAGAGAAAAGCTAAATATGTGATTAAGATCGCCATTTTTAATGTATCTCCTCAGAAGATAACAATGCTATCTTTTCCCTTTAGGTAGGCGGCAGCCTAAAATAATTTTTAGATATCTTCTGTTTAATCTTACAGAGTCCCTGGGAGATAAGAAAAAGGAGTGAACACACATGAGAACAAAGACCATGGCTTTTCACTTCTGAGATGTCACCTGGGACAAAGAATGTGAAGGTTTGCCGATATTAAGGGCATCCCAGTGACACTTGGCTAATGTATTTTCCTCTCTGGGTCCCTCCTGCGCTGAGGCACTACCATTCCAAGGTTCACAACTAACCACTGAAGGTGGGGGTTGGGGATGGGGGTTGAGGCATGGTTTCCAAAAGAGCTTGCAGAACAGTTGGGCAGGGAGGAAGCAGATGAAGGACCAACATCAATAGCACCTTCAGTGTAGTTAAAAGTTCATTGATTTCCTTAATAATTAAAGTCCTGTCAAATGTGTCTATGTCAGTAGTCCATCCTAGGATCTCCTCCTTGAATTGTCAATAATGGCCCAAAATAACTGGTCTTAAAATGTGGTGTATTAGTTTCCTAGAGCTTCTGTAACAAAGTACCACAAACTGACTGTTTTGAAAACATCAAAAATGTATTGTCTCATAATTCTGGAGGCTAGAAGTCCAAAGTCAAGGTGTTGGCAGGGCTATGCTCTGATGCCTCTAGGAGTAGATCCTTTCCTTGCTTTCCTGACAAGGTCACCAGTCATTGAATTAAGCCCCCATTCTAGTCTAGTATAAACTCACCTTAACTAGTTACTTCTGCAATGACCCCATTCCAAAATAAGATCACATTCTTAGGGAGTAGAAATTAGGACCTCAACATATATTTTGTGGGGACTAAAGTCAAACCATAACAGTTGGGTAAAAAGATTCTCCGCCCAAACAATAACAACAAAATGAACACCCTGGTCCATTCCTTTTAGTAATGCATATCTATCATTCGAAAGATGGTGACGTGGGGATAAAATGATCTCATCATGATAATCAATAAATCAATAACTCATTGGGAGATATCATGGAAAACACTCAGCCAACACACACACGCACACACACACACACACACACAACTGCAGTCATACTCCATGGCTCATTAACATGAGCAAGTTTCTTCATCTCTCTGTGAGGGAAAAAAAAGTGGGGGGAAAAAAGCCTCCCTCTTTATTCCAGTCTACTAAACATCTCTCTAATCTTGCAAAATCTTTCCTATAGCAGTTCCTTTGGAGCCACTGTGAGTAAGAAAGGGGGAAGGGCAAAACTGTAAGACACAGGGTTCTAGACAAAGAGAATGGAATTTAAAAATGAGAGTGAGAAAAAGACAAAAAAGAGAAGAGAGAGAGGCATTTGGGAGTATCCAAGGTATGTAGTAAAATGAAAAGAGAAAAAAAAAAAGTAATATTAACAAGTAGAGTTGTTACTTAAATGTTCCTTTGGTCCGTCTGATATATGCAAGAGAAGGAACTGAAGTATTTTTACATCATCAGAACTTTCTGGGATATGATTTCAATCCCAGCACTACTAAGCTATTGATCCAGATAGGCCACGAATACATACGTGTTATATAAAATTGGAATAATAACACATGCTTCATGATGACAAGGAGGTGATAGATTCATTAAATCCCTTAAGCAGTGCCTGGCATATAAGAGATGCTCAATAAAAATGCTAGTATATGTGCCTTCCCTCTACTTTATTGTTTTCTGAATGGTTATCTTGCCTTAAGATGGAATCATACCAATAGAGTTATAATTACTCAGACATTTAGTGCCTCTTAAAGCTCTAGAGATAGAACCAATTTTTTTTTTTTTTTAATAAAAAGTGAGAAAACATTCTGGCTAAGACATCAACCACACATCCACGAGAATTAGATCTGATTCTACGAGTGAATGCTCTTTACATCAGTTGCAGTTTTAAGGTTTCATTTGACATTTAAAAAATAACCATTTATTGATTATATAACACCAATCCATCCATCCAACTGTCCATCCATCTATTCATTTATCTATCAATCAATCTATCCATTAACCCATGCATTCCCTTATTCAACAAGTACTTATAGAGTACCTGCTTATGTGCCAGGCAGTATCCTAGGGAGCACATATATAATGAGGAATGACACAAACTCTTGCTTTAATGGAGTTAGATTCTAATGGGGAAAAACACAAGAGTCAACAGATAAAGAAGTAACATGACTTCTAGTTTCTTGGCTTCTGTGCCAAGCACTGGACATATACTTTCAGGTAGGGGCTTTAGGGGTGTTCTAGAGTGTTCCAGGAAAAGGAAGCAATATGTGCACAGGATCAGAGGTGGAAATTCTTGGTCTGTATTGTAAAGAGAAATAAAAGGAATGGGGGTTGCCAGAAATTCAGCCAGAGGGGTAGGGAGTGCACAAGTTCCAAAGGGTATGTTACAGGACATGTCAAGGATCTGGATCATATCCTATGGCGGGAGGCACACGTGAAAGACATTAAGTAGGGTATTTTTCAGCCGTGTGTCTTAATGATATCTTTCTAACAACAGTTACTCAAATTTGAATTCTGATAAAAAGGTAATTCACTTGAAGAACTATTGATCTTACCTGGACTTGGAGTCCAGAGACTTCTGGTTTCAGATTCAATTTTTCCCACATCAGCCCATTTCTTTTCAGACCAAGGTTGCCTTGTCCTGATTCTGCATACTTCTCTCGTCTCCACAGCCCAACTATCAACTCAGCTCCATTCTGGATCTAAGAATTTGCATTTATCCACTGTCTACCAGGAAATGTTGCTGCTTTAATACCAGCCCCTCTGCCATAAGCCAACGCTCTAGGTTTGAATGTGACACTGGCTGGATTTATTTTGCACCACAGTCTCAATATAATATCTGGTTTTAATTGACAGGCTTAAAGTGTTCTTCAGAGAGACCATCACATGCCCTGGGCATGTCACCTGGAAGATTGTTATACAAAGCGAAATAACTAAGCAAACAAAGCTATTATACTGGTGCTTTAGGAATGATGTGCCCCATTTCACTCATTTTTTTTTATATTTTGCGGGTTGAGCTGCACAAGTGGTCTCTAATGTCAGAGAGAAAGTAAATAACCCCCAAGAACTCAAGGGAGCTCACAAGTTTGTATTTGTAGCAATCCAATCTATATGTTGGGCACTGGGCTATGCTGAACTCTCTAGCCCCTTATAGCAATGATCTTGAACAGAGAGGCAGGCACACCTTCAGATGGCCAGGAAAGTTTCAATGTCTTGAGGTGGTTGTTCCAGGAGCTGCAACTGATTCTGGCACAAATAGTGGTAGGACACCATTGGAAAAAACATGTTTGTGAGTGGCCAGCAGTAGCGTCACTGCACGTGAGAATCAATGTAGCCTCCAGGCCTCCTGTCCAACTAAGGTGGCAGCAGGCCCTGGGTGAGGAGGGCTGATTCAGGGGCCCCATTAGCACTCCTTAGGGAAGCCAGGTGGCTTTACATCATAAATGATTGAGACAGTCTGCCAAATCTGATCTGAATATTGAAAGAGAGGTTATTTAAACATGACATGAAAATGATATGTGAGATTCTTGATACTGCTGTAAACAAAATATGTATAAGGCAATCTCTAGAAGTTATTTTAAAAAGACCTCTGTGAAGCCTAATCTATAAATATCCAATTGTACCAGATGTCAGCTCTCAGGATTGTATCAATCTTCCTCCCTAAATACATATTCTGAAAACCCACTGGGGATATATGCATTTCAATAAGTTCCAAAGGGCTTCAAACACAGGCATTCTTTATCTATAAAAGAATTACAACATGAAAAGACTATTCTCATTATAAAAATACTGGTCCCCAAGGAGGGACTCAAGCTGTACTTTGTAATTAAATTTCCTTTTAAAACAAAACAAAGGACATTTTTAGAGAGAGCTTCTAAATCTTGAGAACACTTTGCTTTACCCTAAAAGCCATGTTAGATGTAAACCAATCCTTCTATTGGTGATTATGCTAAGAAGCTTTTTGGGACTGGTTTGTTTGTTTGTTTTGTTTTAAGAAAAGAGTGTGGAACAGCTGCATTTATCTTCCTAAAAAGCAGGCATGGTTAAAAGCCATATATAAACTGCTACTTTCCTATCTGTCTGAGCACTTAAAATCTATTTCTAAAAACAAGCAGAAAAGGATTACATAAACAAGATTTTCTAGCTGGAATTAACTCTGCCTTTTAAGGTAAGAATAACAACAGGTTAGAACAGTGGTCACAGAGGTAGAACTAATTTAGAGCAAGATACTTGTCTGCAGTGCAAATTTTATCAATTAAGCTGTGCCTTTCTTTACAGGATACACTCGCTCATATCTGTAATCAAAACGTGACATTTTTTTTTCCCTGTGACAGAATATTCTAGAGCCTTCTGACCCAGGTGGGAGAGGGCTAACAATATAATTGGCTACGAGCAAAACAGAATGATGGAAATCCACTTACGATAATACTGTTAAGGACACTGGAAAAAAATAATAAAGTGAGAAAGTGTAAGTTTAGGAAGAAACAGAAGTAGACCTAGAAAACTGAGTTGTGATCACTAAGTTACTCAAGCACCATAAGGTCCACTAAACTTCTAGAATCTAGGAATCTAGCCAGAAGAATCCTCGAGTTAATCCAGGAAGTGTTCTGGGTCAGAGTGAAGTTTTAGATGAATACTTGTCAAAAAACATTTTTTAAGCAGTTGGATCCCTTTCTTCAAATGAAAATTTAGTCAGAAGCTCCATTTGTCAATTAAAGCAAAGCTGTTCTGCTCTGGAGAGAGTGGGGTGCTTGGTGCAGCCCCCCCCTTTGGCCTACTGGAGACTGGAGGGTAACTGACATGACCGTGTTCTAGGAAAGCGCTTTCTGACCTGTGCAGTTCCAAGCTCCAGGTTTACAAGGCAGCCCTCTGTCCATCCCCCAGATCTCCACGGTTTCGGGGCAGCAGCCTGAGACCCACCCAGTTCAGACGCAAAGATCTAATCTGAATGTTTGCATTGTGATTTCAAGCATCCTGCTTAACCCTTTTGACTTTCAGGTTCTACATCTATAAAATGGGAAAAAAAACTTAATGAGGAGTAATGAAGGTGAGATATATATCACCTAACTGTGAGAGGCTTGCAGACCTCCTGGCCTCAGCATGCTCCCTATTGCAAGGGCCCCCCTCTCCCCAGTTCAAGAGTTATCTCCCCTCCCTCACAAAAACTTCTCAGGTGACACCTAAGGACTAAGTCAGGATTCACTTTTTATTTGATGCAGATGAACTCACTAGGGAATTAAATAGGCTGGGGACTGGGGAAAAAAATAGGCAAAAACATATTTTTATCATTTGGACAGTGAGGGTCAGAAGAGGGAAAGTTTCAGTAATAATGTCTGATATTTAGATATCGAAAAGTAGACCTAGCAGTATTATCAATGAGTTAAAAGTGATTTCGAAATAAAAAGTGTTCTACAAAATATAAAGCATTACATAAATGTTGATGAAACTGCAGAAGTCATAAAGTGTTTTCCTGCTATGAGGTATTGTAAGCTATGCTTCTTTCGATTGTAAGGACCCCAGACTGCCAAGCAGCACCACACAAAGTCACCAAAACAGCCAGCTGGGGAGGGGGCTGCTAACAGGATCCTCGCCCAGCTCTAAGCAAAGCCTTCACTGAACTATTTGCTATGTAGAGCTTCTGAGTAAAATTGCACTTAAATAAAATAAACCAACTGCATTTTTAAAAAGTTTGAAAAGTGCTAACCTAAGGCTTCAGTTGTTTATATCAATCAGCTAAATGACATCAATTTTTATTCTTCTCTACATGATCAGTTATGCTATTGAAAAGTGAGATAACTCACCAGCCATGATTTAGGTTTAATATCAGGTGGAATACTAGTTCTTAAGCATTGATCTAGGTATTAACATCTATACAAATCATTCTTTGAATGACAGAGTTCAAGGTGAGAGTTACAAATGATCAAAGCATTTGGAAACAAACTGTAGACCCTGCATTATTCTTGGGTATAACTGTGGAACCAACATTCAGGAAAGCCCCAGACTACCCCCCCCCTTTCCTACCACCACATATCTTACAGGTATCAGCAGGCATCTGCAGGCTGGCAGGTAATAGGTCTTCAGCTCCTGCTGTGGCATGGTAGGCTCTTCGGTTTACTTATCCATCCCCTCTCTCTACTAGGCATTAGGGGTACAGGGGTGACGGGGCAGACATGACCCCTGCCTTCGGGGAGCTTACAGCCTAGAGAACAGCCGTGTTCAAACTTCACAGAGTAGTAGAATCACTAGGAGCGCTTGTTAAAATCAAAGTTGCTGTGCCCCATTCTCCAGTTTCTGATCCAGTGGGTCTGGGGTGAGTCCCAAGAATTTGCATTTCTAACAAGTTCCCAGGTCTGGGAGCTGTTCTTTGGAAACCAAGTCTAGGGGTTACCAGGGCGGTGCTGCCCTCGTGAACTGGCTGACTGCATCTTTGTTAGAAGGGACAGAGACTCCCCGCTCTTAGGAAGGAGATGGCGACAGACTGCCAAGCCCCGTGCATACTCATGACTAATGGCAGAGAGATTGAGTGGGCCTTTCTGATAAACTCTGCATTACCTCTGGTAACAAAAAAGGCTCATAAATGAAATTCAATCAAAGTGCACTGTGTTTTGATATAAAAGAGAGACATTAAAATTCAAGTTGGAGAGTTGGAGTTGTTTTGTGTTAAAAGCATGAGCTTGTCAAAGTGCTAAGCTACTATGGTAATGACTTATACAAATTTAGCTTAACAAAAACAAGCATTTCCCCATTTCCAGTGCAGAAAAGCACTGTTTGTATCATTTCAAAAACCAAGAAATATGTCCTGATTAGTGGTGGAATAATAAAACAGAACTTTTTCATCAGGATCTTTTGTATCTTTGTGTAACAAAATATAAGACATATTCCTTTCTTATTCCAGCCTTAGCTGTTTTATTTTGGTGTCAGGGGAAGGAAGAAGGGAAAATTATGAGAAAAAGAAGGAAAGCTGTTCTTTCATAGAAAACATCACCATAATATTCCCTGAAGCCAATGCAGAATATGGCAGGAGTTTAGAGCAGTTACTCTGCTCTAAACTCTGACAAAAATGATAAAATTGATGCAAACTAAAATAACAGAATGCATGTGGCCATGGAGGCATTCTTTTAAAATGCTAAATCTTCCATAACAAATAAGTAAAAACTTCAGTTTAAGGGTCCTGAATGCCACCTGTTTTGTATGCACCAATAATGTTTTTGGGTGACCTTCACTTTTGGAGGGAGTGAGGCATGGTCTGATAAATAAGTAAATAAAAAGAAGAAAGGCATGCTGCAAATATCTACTCATATGAAAAGCTTTTTCAGTGCCTTATAGAACCCAAAAGAAAGTGATTCAGGTTGAAAATCCTGATACTAGGTGCTAATGTCACCTCCAATGATGTTTCTGCTGCTGAAGATGAAAGATAGGCCCATCAGCAAGCTGGGAAATTTGTTCTCTAAAATATCTCATCCAAAAGGCAATCCCTAAAATAAAGGAGTTTGAACAGTGGTTCTCAGTCTCAACTACACACTTCGATTACCCGGGAAACGTTCAAGCCATTCATTCCATTATTAGTCTGGAGCCCACCCTAGACTAATGAAAGTATACTCTCTGGGTATAGAACCATCTGAATTCTTTAAAAGCTTCCAGTTGTTTCACCTATGCCATTAAAGTTAAGAGAAACTTATATTATACTAACTATGGATGGTGCCAGTTGTGTACTGGAAATATTGAAGGGAACACACTTTGTAAAGTATATGATTTTCTAACCACTATGCTGTACACCTGAAACTAATACAAAATGATATTAAATGTAAGCTGCAATTGAAAAAAAAATTAAAAATATTAAAAAATGAATGAAAAAAGTAAAAGAAACACTGATTGAGAAGCAAGACAAATCTTTGTACCTGGTATGTATTGTAGCCTTTTCAGGTTTTTCTGTCACATCCTGGAGAAAGTCAGTTTCATCCATCATTTTTAGCAATGTCAAAGGAATTATTAACTTGTTTGAAACATTTTTTGAGTTCAATAAGCACATTTTCTAGAGCTTGCAAGAATTAGAAAACTAAAAGGGTGCTACTTGCTCAATGTCCTTTGCAATAATCGCTATTTCCAAACCAGAGGATGTTCAGGGACATTTCAACTCTATCAGCTCAACTATATATCCCACTGAAACACACGGAAAGATGGAAATAATGTTGAACAAAAGTGAATTAAACCAAACACCAGAGCTGCTCAAGATGGAGTGTCATGTTCAAACTGCTCTGCTGTGGTTTTCAGAAGGGAATAAAATAGCTGTGAGCAAGGGTACAGTGTGATTTCTTTCCAAGGTAGCCCCAAAGTAGCAAATGGCCAGTGAAATGTGATTCGACAGAGAAAAAAATCACTTCCAACACCAGTTCAGAGGAAAAGGAATTGACGTACAATTGGAAACAAAGAACTGATTCCTAATTGTTTCCCCCTAAACAGAACTATTCTAAACTAGTAAAAAAAAAAAAAAAATCATTCAAGCATGTTTATTTAAATGTATACAAACATGTATGGAGTCAAAAATATACTCCCACACCCACTGGATAACCAATGTTATGAGCTTGTTGCATATCTCTCAAAACTTTTCAATGTATTGATGCATTAATATCTTATACACATGTGGTGTCATACAATAGAAATTAACACATAGCCTGATTGCCTTTAATTCAACCTGTACAGAGTCATCTTTTCATGTCTAAACCCATAACTCTACCTCACCATTTTCAAAGCTGCATTATATTTAATTGCTTCGGTGGATTGATGGATGAATTATTCTTTAGTTCCCAATTCCTCATTGCTGAATATTTAAAGAATGTCTAATAATTTGCATTTACATGATGTACACTTGTATTAATTTCTGTGATAAAAAGAATGCACACATTAAGTTTTGCTAGCATGGAGCTAGTATGTTAGTGTGTTGAAGGCTAAGACTAGAGGCAGGTTGCCTGGGTTCAAAGTCTCTCTGATGCTTACTAAGTGAGCTACTTAGCAAGTTGGAGACTCAAATTCCTCTTTTTTAATACAGAGGTAACAATATTTTCCACATAATCAGTTCTAAAGGGGAAAAAAGTAATGTATTGAGCAAAGTGTATGGTCATAGTAAAAAGATCTACAAATGCTATATTTTAAAGTGTTATTTACAATTTGACAGATGGTTCTCAAGAATGGCACGTATATAGACACTTTTGTCAATTTCTAGCATAGACATACTTTTAAACCTTTGACTCATCTAAAGGGTGAATATAATACCACATTTTCTTTTACATTTCTTTATTAATAAAGCCTTGAAAGAGTTTCAATCTAAAATGGAATCAGAGAGTATTAAATGGAGACTCTCATCCATGCACCCTCAGAAGAATGGAACTTAAGAGCGAGAGACAGATTTACAGAATGCCTGATCTACTGAAGACCAAGAGTTATCTCCTGATGGATGAACATCCACCAAGAATCTCTCACAACCTCAAGTCTATTAATTTAGTGTCTGGACTCAGGCTAAACATTCCCCTCCTTGCAGCCCTGGCCCATAAGTACAGCCCACTTGCCTGTAGGTTGCTATAGCATACATTTCTGGAATGGCAATTTCTCTGCTGTTCCCAAATAAACTCAACTTCTGGTCACTTCAGCTTGCTTCAGTTTACCTCTTTATTTAGGTTGGCAAAAAGAATCAGTTCTTATCTATTGTGTATGTGTTTTGTAAACTACTGATAATAATAAGTTTTCCTTTATTCTTACCTCTATCATGAAGTTATTTAGCTCTATTTCAAGAATTGGCAAACTGTAGGTTCAAATCTTGCCTGCTGCCTGTGTTTGTAAATAATGTTATATTAGAAAACAATTACGTCCATTCACTTATGTATTGTCTACAACTTCTTTCAGGATACCACAGTGGAGTTAAATAGTCTCTATAGAGACTATATGGCCCACAGAGCCTAAAATGCTTACTACTGAACTCTTTACAGAAAAAAATTTTAACACTGTTCTGTAGTAATTCTTTTTACCCATGACTGTCCTTCATTCTGGACTATACATTTGACCATAACTACAGGAACAGTACTTTGATCATTGCATGTCCTTTACCTATGACAGTCCTTGGCACAGAGCTGGTTTTTAGTGGATATTTCAATGTATCATTTCTATTTTACTAAGAACCATAAAATTTAGGAAACTTAAGTGATTGAAAAAGACCAGAAGGTTTAATCCTGAAAGAAGGCTTCCTCTCTTATTTAATGGCAACATTCCACACATACACCAAGGTCAAATAACATTATTTTAGTGTATTCTCTCATTCTCTACAGAAGTCCTGAAACCACAGACAGCATTGCATCCTATATGTACTATGATTTTTTTTTCCTGTACAGTCATGCATGGTATGTTGATGTGGTTAGTAATGGACCACATATATGGTCCATAAGTGGTCCCATAAGATTATAATGAAGCTGAAAAAATTCCTATTGCCTAGTGATGTTGTAGCCCTCATAGCATCATAGCACAAAGAATTTCTTATATATTTGCGGTAATGCTGGTGTAAATGAACCTACTACACTGCCAGTCATATAAAAGCAGAACACATACAATTGCAGCAGTAGGCTATACCACTTAGGTGTGTGTGAGTGCACATTATGATGTTTGCACAAAATCAAAATCATCAAAGGATGAATTTCTCATAAGTATCCCGCCGCTAAGCATGACTGTACAAATGTCCATTTTCACTTGAAGAAAGCACTTTACGGCTACTCTTGGCATATCCAAATTGCCATCATCACTACTCTTGTGCTTTAGGATCATTATTAAGAAAATGAGAGTGACTTTAGCACCAGCATTATGATACCATGACAGCTGATCTGATGACCAAGAAGGGCTACTAAGTGAGCACCCTGTGGAAATCCTTGTACAGCATAGATACGCTGGACAAAGGGATGATTCATATCCTGGGTGGGAAGGAGCAGGGGGAAGCAAAATTGCATCACGCTACTCAGAATGGCATGCAATTTAAAATTTATGAATTGTTTATTTCTGAAATTTTTATTTAACATTTTTGGATTATGTGAATAACAACTGTAGAGAGTGAAACCTCAAATAATGGGGAACTATTATATCCTCAAACAAATAAACAAACAGCTTCCTCCTTCATATACCACAAGACTGGAAAACCCAGCACTACAGAGATATAACTTTATATTATAATCAAGAGCTTAGGAGTCTGACCTTAATAGGATATGACCTTTTATAAATCAGACTCTATTTTGTATTTCTTTATATATCCCCAGCATCCAAAAACGAGAGGCCTTGCATTAAATATTCATTAAACGAATGAAGGATATACCCATTGTTAGTCTTACTCGGGTCATTTAACTTTCCTCTGCATTAATTTAACCACCAAACATAATATTTTCCAATCAACTCTCAAGGTTAAGAGCTCCATCGGCCCACCCTGAAGTCAGGTGCTTAATTGACCAGACTGCTTATGGATGACACTAACTCATTGCCTTCTCACTGCAGGCAACACTGTGCTATAAACACAAGTGAGAATTTCTCTGACAAGATCTAGAATTCCTTTTTAACAAGGTGTTTGCTGCTAAAGAGAAGAGCAATGAACCCAGTAATTCTACCAGTCTCTAATTCTTTGCATTATTTAGGGAAGCAAAGAAAAGATGTGGTTAAGGGACTAAATCATTGTAATTCCTCAGCTCATTTACTTAACAATACTTAATCAGGACCTGGTCTGGAACAAGCTATGTGCTAAAACCTGGAATATACCTCCCTTCCTCAAAAGTCTGTCCTTCCAGAGTGGAGGAACCAGTCTTGTAAAGAGACAATATTTTTCCAAGTGATGAATTTGAGAGAGTGTTCTGTCCAGGGAAAAATCAAACAAGTAAAAAAGATAGCCAGGCATTACATGATGATCCCAAGGCCACATAGCAAGCTGGTTTCTCTGGAAATAATCTTCTCATCTGTTGAATGAAACTCCCACAAGACAAGTCTACCAACTCTAAAACTTCTGTTAGTTCATGGTTGAAAATGGATTCATAAAACTGAAGATTGTGTGGTTCCATCCAAATACTCACTCTGTTTTGCAGAACATGGGTGATTTCAATATTAAAACAATCACCTTGTAAGTGTCTAGTGAGAATAAATGTATATTTGTGCATTTGTAGAAATCAGTGTGTTATTACCTTTTGGGTGTCTTTCATCCTCTGTTTATATATGTTTTATTTTTTAAAAAAATTTTTTACCAAGATATACCCTTTTTTGGTAATTCCCTAAATGATGTCCTCATTTGTTGAATGGTAAGGACAAGTTCCACAGCACTCAGATTCCTCACCAGGGCTCTCACAAAGAAAAATATCCTCAGCAGTGTCACAAACACATGTAGCTACATAGAAAGCAAAGGTCTTTTAGCCATGTGTCCACCGGGGCCAGCGTTTGGCTGGTGAAATGGATAGAACAGTGTCATGCTTGTATATCAACCTGTATACTCCATGTTGGACCGAACTGCTTCTCTGGTCTGGGAGAGAAATATAGAAGTAAAGCCTTGTAATACCAGGGACATTATATTTATAGAACTTTTCATGCTTAAACCTACAAACATATTGGCTTTGGAACGTTGCAACTTTAGACACAACAAACACTTGGATACTCAAAGAACATTAATTAGACACTTCACCAAAGAAGCTATACAGATGGCAAAAAACACACGTGAAAGACGCTCAAGATTTCTTGTCATTAAAGAAATGCCAACTGAATCAAACACCCAACTTGATTCTGAGGTGTGGGGGATGCCATACGGAGTTAATTCTCAGAAACAAGTAATGACTGTGACACCTTATTCTGGAAAAGTATATGCAAAGTTAAAGACAGTCATGACCTTGATGGTCTTTTATTTTACTGTAAAGTATATATTATCAGTAAGGTACCCAAGGAATACAAAAGGACTCAGTCCAGGACAAGCTCTCTGGCTTCATAGCAAACCACAGAAGAGCTCAGCAAGTTGGTGTTTAAATTCTGGTCCCAGGACTGAGACATTCCTCATCTATAAAATGGGAGCAGTTACATTTGCCTCATAGGGTTGTTGCCAGATTAAATGAGGCCAAAATACTCACTCCAGTGTCTGGCACGTAATAATGATGCTAGTTCATATTATCATCCATGTGGCTATAGCATCACAGCTCGAGCTAGACCTGCATCCCTCCAGGACATGGCTAGCTCAGGTCCCAGGCAGATACCTAAAGAATACGGAGGAAAATATCTGATGCGATGGTGGGGAAAAATCCATTATATGATGTTGTTTCAGTGTAGCACTGAGACAGGTAAAAATTATTTCAGTTCAAGGAATCTGTAGGGGAACCGAGCCTAGCTGCCTTCTTGAGGACATGCAGGATGGAGAGAGAAGGGGAAGATGGAGTTTTGCTAGGTTGGCCTTATAATGCAGATGTCATGAGCTTGGGTGCTTGTTGGATGAAGGGATATCAGAACTAAAGGGGAAAATCAGAACAGAGAAATAGAGAGTAGTTGGAAAAGCACCCTGACCACATAGAGTCTTCATAATTTAGCTAAGATTAGGGCAATTGAATTTTTTTATCGGAGTCATATAATTTTGTATCTCTGTATCCTCTTATCAACAGAGGAGATGTTAATTTGCTGTCTTCCTTTCATCAAAGGCTACATTTAAATCTTCCTTGAAAAATATATTTGTCTATACAGGTTTTAAAAGTCAGGAGCAGTAAGTTTTATGACAGATGATACATGTATTTAGTGTACCATGCACCCAGATGCAATCAAGCCTTTGCCTGTGGCTTTCCTTCTACCTTAAATGCTTTTCCTTTACTGTCACCACCCACATCAGACCTGTACTTCAAGTCCCCCCAAATGCTATTTTCCACTGACACACTCAGGAAAAATTAACAACCGTTTTTACATTCACCCTACCCTACGCCGTGTAGTTGCAAAAGTTGCTGGTATACTTTATGTATTTGTTTACAAAGCTGAATGCATGCTTAAACTTTAACTCCAGTAGCAAGCTTATAGTAGGTCCTCAAAAGAAGTCTTTGTCTCATAGAAAACGATGTTATCCTATGTTCCCATCTAGGAACATGTTTTCCCATGTAAAGCTCAATTATTTTTTAAAATAGAGATGAGTTTCTCCAAATGCAATAATAATGCAATCTAAATCTCTTCTACTGCTTCTTGAGCATGTCTTCTGATTTACTTTTTTCCACTAAAAGCACAATTTAAAGTAAAATGACTGTATTACATTATATCTTATTAATAAAGTAAAATATTGAGAGGGAGAGAGAGAATACAGATAAGGAATAAACTATATAGATATATTCCTTAATCCAACCACCAAGGCACAGGCATAATTTCTTCTTTGGTAGAGATCCTTCCAGAATGCCTGCCTCCCTCCCTTCTCCTCCCCTCCCCACACAGGACACACACGAAGCAAAGGCAAATTAGTGATTGTTTACTGCCATCATTAAGGCTCATATACACACCTTCTAATAGAATATCTCTTTGCAGTTTGGGTCTCTGAGATATATCTGCTGACTTCACAAATGTCTGCTACCCATTCGCTCCCCAGGAGCCCCTCCTGTTAAGAAAGAGTTGAGCTAGTTGCTCCTCAGCTTAGTTCATCAGGAACAAAATTGTCAGCTAAATTCTGACTGCAGGATCCTTATTGCAGTTAATTATATAAAAGGCAGATAAAGCACAGCAGTCCTTTCCGTTTTTAGGTGGACTATGCAGCACTGAAAGCGTTATAGAAATAACTTCTTGCCTGATAACGTGAGTCACGGTGAAGTGGGCAGGACAGGGCAGCCAGGGGAGGAAGGAAACCGGCAACCTAGTGAACATCCAGGGCCGGGGCCTGCGTGGTGCTCCAGCATGTACTCAGGAGCCCACGGCAAGCTCCTCAGGGAATGCTGATCTGCAGCCTGCCTTTGCTAGGGAAAATGATGGCTGAAGGAGGTCACTCACTCTGTAAAGGCCTCCTACACACCAAGTGATGGAACTCCAAACTCAAGCCCAGGCCCCCTGGCTCTTCATTCATATTCTGTAAACACCCATTACACGCACTTGCCACACTTGGGGCTCTAACAAAATCATCCAATAAATAATGACATGCATAGATAAATACAAATCTAAACATTGAAAAAGACTGAATTATGCTAACAGCTACATTTGTAAATAATAAAATTAGAAAAAAAAGGGAAAACTATGTTTATATTAAATTTATAATGGCTAACATGGCAAGGCCAGTGCAAAATACTTTACATGGATCATCTGATTTAATTCACATTGATTCCCAGAAGTAGTCAGTACTATGTGGGACGCAGCCTCCACACCCAGCTATAGTGACTGCCCACCCTGTCCCATCCTTGTCTGTGAACTTGCAGGGACTATGAGCTTCTTGTCCTCCAGCTTTCAAATGGGAGAAGACTGGCAGGACATCAGAAAAAGAAAGGAGAGAGAGGTCAGGATATTTATATTCCCAGCTCCTTTCCTGCAGGGGTCATGTCTGGCTGAGCTCCCGGGGAAGGTCTAGCGAGGCTGTGCTTTCTACAGGCAGTTCCCTGCGACTACAGCCTCAGATAACGTGCCTTCACTCACCTCCGGGTCCACAGGCAGTAAGAGTGCTGAGGTCACCAGCCCTTGCCAATTTCCTGTGCCCTCCCCACACCTATGTGACTAGTTACTGTTGGTACATACAGTGTCCCTGTCCTCATTTACAGGTAACGAACTGATAATACTCAGAGAGAAAGGCAATTGCCCCAAAGGCACAGAAGCAACAAATGTTAGAGCTCAGATTTCAGCCCAGACTTGCAGCAAATCACTGCCCACCCGGAATGCTGTCTCGAGCTGCTTCTGCCTCCAGCCTATAAAATCCAAATTTCAACTCCTGTTTTCTCTGAAGCTCCCGATAGGCTGATGACCCACAGAGCAATGGAAAAAATTCACCTCCTGAGTCAGTGGGAGGCATTAGTAATATCTTCAGCCACCCAGCACCGCAGGAGAAAGTACAATTTTGTGAACCCAAGTCTATTTAGAAGAGAAAAAAATGCCATAAAAGTCACCTACAAAATGTACACATGGTAATTCGCCTCTAAAATGCACACATTTGTGCCACTAAATATTTTCAAATATGAGAGAAAATATTTCAAGACATTTCCATAATTTAACATTCCAATACCAAACTAACGCCTAGAGTACCATCCTGGCTCATAAATGGGTAATATTATACGCAGTTAGAGGGACGGTCAAAGTCAAAGGATAAACCTACGGAATGGACAGTCTTTGGAAGTTCACTCCATCTGCTGCCCACCCTCCAGTCAGTAAAATGAGGTGGTAAGAGAAGGTTTGTCTTACGCTCTAACATTCAGGATTCACTCCTATGTGTGAAAAATAAGGTTTTTCATGGTCCTCTCATGAATACCTCTCCACCTTAACATCCCATCACCAATTCAATTGTATACTCCAGGTGAGGCAAGCCAGCTGTGGCTTCCCAAATTCATGACCCTTGGTAACTGCACCTTTTTCATTCTGCCCCAGCCGTCTGGGATTCCCTTCCCCTCCATGCTGCCTTATAAACTCCACTACCCTTAGAGATTCTGATGAAAACTGTTATCTCCACAACAGCACTGTTACCTTACACCAAACCTGGGGCTACCATATCACGTCGCACACGCTTCATTTACTAGATTCTGAGTGATGCATCATTCATCTGAGCTGGACACTCTTTGAATAGGTTTCCCCCCCCTCATTTTTGTATCCCTGGAACATAGTACATGGCTCACATTATTGGAATAAATATGTTTTTTACCTGTCATTCCTCGATAAGAAGACCCATGTTTACTCATTTATCTTTTCCTAGGATGCTGCACAGTGTGTGGTTGAGAGTGCGTGTTCAGAAAATAGTTGGCGAATTAAATTAAATTGAATCATGAAGTTTCCATAAAGCTTTTCAAAAGAATAAGTTGGTGTGTGTGTGTGTGTGTGTAGCTGCATATAAAACACATTAAAATCATATTTTCTTCTTTCTGGAAGAGGCAATGCTAATGACATTATGGTAAACATTCAGGCATTCAAAACTGTATGCATTATAGAACAAATTGATATATTATTGGCAAAAAAAGAAGCAGGCTATTATCATCTTGAGATGTACTGAATCATATAATTGAATGATGTGCTTTTAGATGTTCATTGGGACCAGTTTCCCTGTGCAAGAGACATTCCAAAGGTTCACAAAAAGAAAACAGAATATAAAGGTTTGGCACAAAGAATGTTCTAGAATTTTCAACTAGAAGACAACTAGGTAGAATGACTATTATTTTTTTAATGGCTGGTCTACTGAGAACCTCAGCCTGGGGTCAGAGCAGATGAGAAGTGTGGTTCTGTAGTGTGGGAAGAGTATAATGAAGTTGGGTAAGATAGGGTGATGGCAATCATTTTTACTTTTGTTAGAAACTGTATTCAGAAGTCCAGATTGCCAATTCCATTGTGGTGAACCTGAGGTGCAAATGTTTTTCTTCTTGAACTTTAATTATGGGGCAGTACAAGCCCTAGAAACTTAGTTCCTACACCTCTGCCAACCACATGTGGAGGAAATTCTTTGCTTGATTCCTACCAACATCTTTGTAGGATGTACGTTAAAGCACAGGTCATGGGCAGGCACAGCCTCAGAATTTCCATTCACTGTGAACCTAGGAGTTGCAAGCACACTGGAAATGGGGCTGGGAGACTCCACTTTAAATTCCCTTATCAAGAACACATTTTACACAGATTATATGTTTATTGAAATGCATTTACCTTGAAACGCCATGGCACAGTAAGCATACTGTTCTCAACTTAGTCCGCTTGTGGGGAATTAAAAGAGGCTGATGAAATTTATGGGGTTGCCTGACTCAAATATAGAGGATGCTTAACTCTTTCCCTCACTCCATAGAATTCCTAAAAGCAGATTCTTTCTCTCCTTCCTAAAAAGATGTTTTTTGTTGTGTGTGTTTTTTTAATCAGTTTAGAGCTTTTGAAGACATATAACATGGGACATACCCACTCCTCACCTGGCTACAGCAGCCCACTACAGGACTGCTCTGTCCCCTCCCCCTACTCTTGCTATTCTTATACTAGGCATTGCTTATGAATACTTTTTGTTTTATAAAAACTCAACAAATCTTTTAAGACAGAATACCCAATATAAGAAATGAATTCTCTCTTGCTCCCTCCCCCACCCATCCTAAATTAAGAAAACCATTTAAGCTTTTAATGGCTTTCCAAATTAAAACCTGATCTTCTCACCCAATAAATTCTCTCTTCTTGCACATATCCATTTCAGGAAAAAGGCACCATAAATTTAGAATTAAACAAATAAAACCATCTTCCACATGATGACTCAAAGGCTGAGAAAAGCAGTGTTCTGAGTCAGAGGGAGGATTTTAGCATTTTGTGGACAGATTTTTCTGTTTTCTTATTCAGCCTTGCGTAGGATTTAATGATCTGAATCGACTCTTTGTAAAACCCACGGACCCATCTACGCAAAGCAAAAATAAACAGACTTGTTAGAAAAGATCACAGTCATGCGTGTCTGCTCCAGCATCACCAGGATTGTAGGGTGGAAGCTCTCCTGATGTTTTTAAGCTGAGAGAATGGGATTACCCAAAATGACCCCCTGAAATTCACCACAAATGACCAGTACTATCACCTTAATTGTAATGTGTCACTAACTTTCTTGCCAATATGTTTGAATAAGAAATAAATATTTCCTGTAGAAGCAGACAAAATGGCTGGATCCCTTTATTATTTCACAGTGTGATGGTAGAGTTGGCACACTGTCAACATTTCAACTGCCCTCTTCCACAAATAGGTTAAAAAAAGTTTATATCCCATATTAGTGAGTGGATTGTGATTCTATATATTTATTCCATCGTTTACAAATCATTTAGTGAACACTTTACTGTGGGCCAGGCACTAGTTTAGGCCCTGGGAGTATGTAAACAAACTAACAAGCAAATGCCCTGCCTCTATGGTGCTTATATTATAATAAACATAGTAAATAAGTGAATTATCTAGGGTGCTATAAAGTGAGAGGTTTTTTAAAAAAAACAAAACACAAAAGTATGACAAGAAAAGGAGAGAGGAGTCACAGCCACAGTTGCACTATTAATTGAGTAATCAGGATGGGCTTCATTGAGAAGGTGAGATTTGAGTCAAGGCTCTTTCAAGAGGCAAGGTAATCAGTGAGGACTCTACCTGGAGTCAGTGCTCTGGGCAGAAAAGAACAGAAACAAAGACCTTATAAAGGAAAGGTGCCAACAGGGTCATGGATCAGCTGAGAGGTTGGTGCAAACTGGAGGAAGAGAGGGCAACTGCAGAATAAAAGGTCTGGTAGAGCAACAGGGGAGGGCAGATCACGAAGGCTGTGTGGATACAGCAAAGAACAGCCATGCCAAAATTATTGCATTTGTATGTTAATATCTGTACCTAACTGTGATGTTTTCCTAAGCACAATACATTCTCCTTAAAGCTACTATTGGCAGAACTAACAAAAACTATGTATGGCCTTGTGTAATCTTGTATCAAAAGAGTCCACCTATCTTGCAAAACTTTGTGTTTACGACATGTGTAATCACAGGGCAGGCAAAATCAGCATCCCTAGAGAAGGGAAACAAGCACATGGCCCTCTCCATTTTCTAACTGGGTTTGGATTTCAGCAATGTAATGTTGAAATATATGCAGGCTCCATCCCACGTGCAGTTAATGAGAATTAAAACATTCGATTAAAGGAGAATTGCCTACTGATTTGCCTCTGAGAGTTTCATGAAGGCCTGAATGTGGTAGACTGAACCCAGACAACTAGGCCCAATTCTAAAATCTCTTCAAATGAAAGAAAACTATTTTTTTTTTTCCTTAGGAACATTTGAATAGCCATGCCTAGCCTTTTATGAGTGGTTGCTGCATGCCAGGTACTGTTTACAGGGGTTAACACATTTATTCCCACAAGTCTATGAGAAGGATGCCTTTACTTTTCCCCATTTTACAGGTAAGGAAGTTGAGGCACTGATAAATTAGGTGTTCGCTCAAGTTGACACAGTGAGCAGCAGATCCAGGATTCTACCCTTTTCCACCTGATTTCAGGGCCCATGTTCTCAGTTATCACCCTGTGCTATACCACTTAGGAAGAATTTTCAGGTATTTCTGAAAAGTATACAAAGAAGGGGCAGCTGATATCTTCGTGCCAGGATGAAGCAGTGAGTACAGGGGAGAGGAAACTTGAATACAAAAGGACCACCACACGCAGAACTAAAGCTGCCATTCATTCCTCCCTCCCACACTCAGGCCATCGTGGCCTCTCCGAGGCAAATCAGTTCATCAGCACAAGAGAGCGGCCCTTTCCCATCGAAACACGAGTAGGCAATCTAGAATTACCAAATACTTTAAAAAAAAAAAAACACATGAAAGTGATCAAGCCCAGTGCATAGGAACAAATATGATATGCAAGACCACAGAGTTAATAGAGCAAAGAGAAGGTTTTGAAAGGGCTAAAATTATATTCTCAGATACTTAAGAGGCTGATCATATTTATAAGACAAGAAGTGGCTTTTATGGATATTTTAAAAAGGGAAATTTAGGAATTAGAAGCATGATCGCTGCCGCAATTAAAAGCTCAATAGCTGTGGTGGGTGGCAGCGTGGACAAGGCCGATGAGCGAGTTAGGGGGCTGCAGAAGGGAACAAACCGATTGCTCCAGGGAGCTCAGGGTCAGAGCGCGACTGAGAGATGGAAGACCACTCAGAGGTCGGCCTCGCCCTCTCCGTTCCCCCGGCCTGGATGTAACCACATTTCATCTGACACTTATCGAGTCCTTTGCTCTTCATTTGTGTGTGTGTTTGTGTGTGTGTGCCCATATGTTTGTTTTATATTAATAGAATCATGTCGTGTCTATATTTTCTGGAATTTTCTGCTTTCATTAATACACAACTAGAATTCTCAGATTTCAAATTTTTCTGTGTGTGCTTCTGTTGAGAGACTTTTATAATAGCATTCACCAAAATAACGTTAAAACATAGAATATATTGAGGCAAAGGAATGTATTTTCTCAATATAGATTTTCACCAATTTATTCATAATTTTTAGCAATTTAAACTGGAAAATTCTGAATAAGAGTTAACACTTGAAGAATAATGGCCACTTGTCCAGAGATTCGCTCATTTATCTCTAATACATCTTAAAAGGCTTGAAAAGATGTGAATAGCACGTGTGTCTTTATCTACCTATTTCACATGGCTGGCTCTGGCAAGAATAAAAAAATAATAATACGTGGTGTTTGCCCTCTCAGAAGCCACTGTCTAGCCAAGGATATAGGCACTCAAGTGACTATTAGACAATTTGCTAAGTGCTCTAATAAAAGTTTGTGCAGATTGCTATGGGGACAGAGAGGAGGAAATTTTAATAGTGGAGAGACATACAAAGGGCCCGAACCGAAAACAGGAGCATTGTATTTATAAAGGAAAGTTCAGCTTCCCTTTTCAGGTAGAATCAACACAAAACAGTAGCCAACCATGTGGGCCGGGGAGAGGCGGAGGCAGAAAGTTGAGAGGAGAGAGATGCAGGTGCTTCCTCTATGCAATGCCTACTGCTGCTTCCATCCACAAAAGGGAGAAGATAAAGGCATATTTGTGTGGCTTGTGAGGAGTGGGGAGAAGTCATGATTTTAGTTGTATGCACGTTGCTTGCACCTGCTGGAGGTCATCTAAATGGTGAAGCAATGCTGTAGAGTTATAGGATACCATGTGTTTCATAAGTTTTTCATCAGACAGAACATTAGAACGTGAACATAGCAAAGATGGTGAGAAATCTTGCAGCAAAGAAATTTGCTAAAATGACCTAATCCCAGAGACAGCCTCCTGCCTATTTTTCATTGTTTTCCAGAATACTATGGCATCCTGTAAAACAGGTTATTAGAACTTTGAAACACATGGTAATATTCATTGTCACACATGTCATACAAGATTCTCTAAAGTGCACACTGTTTCATCTAGATTCTTACCTAGACCCTTGTCTACTCTTGAAGGTAGAGTAGCTCCTCCATGCTGTAGTCCCACCCACCCAGCATTGCCTTTGACTGGACGGTAAGTCTATCCAGTATAGGGAGCATTTGGCTTGCCCTTTTGGCTCTCCAACTGAGGTGGGTTCTCCGATCTTGTCTTTAGTTACAAACAAAGGCATTATTTTATTCTTTCAAATGCCTGAAATTTTTGCTTATTTTTTTCAATTAGATCAGAAGCTAGGCAGAGAAGAGGGTTATTATTTACTGAACACCCTCAATGATCCCCATAATTTTAATAATGATTCAGGGATATTGCTCTGTGAAGGATCTCAGAGACTTCTCTCAGAAAACTTAAATGGTTAGGTAGATATGGGAAGTGATACACCCCTTGTGTCAAGCTATATCCTCAGCATGTTTCATACAGTATCTTATTTCATCCCCATAACCTACAGATGAGGGTAAAAATTATTAATATTGGCACTTCTAAAGAACCCGAGGCTCAGAGAGCTTCAATAACTTGTACCATGTCACGTAGCTTCTGAACTCCTTGCTTCAGGGCCCAGGCTCTTTCCCATTCATCACAGGGAATTTCTATAGAGACTAAATGATGGGCCTTCTCTCCCTGCGATATTTAACTTAACTCAGTTCAGCTCAAACCTGTAGGACATTGGACATCTAGTAGTTTGAGCTTAGCTTAATGGTTAATAATGAAGTTTCCAAAGTCTCTCCTGGTTTATAACCAGTTCTAGCTTTGTTACCCTTGGACAAATAATAAATGGGCTTTGAGTCTATATTTATTTATCTCAAATATAAGTAAAATGACAGTCCCTGCCTTGTGGAATAAAATGAGATGTTGCACATAAAGTGTTTAGCACAGAGCCTGACACACAGAGAGCATTTAATAAATTTGTTTGGTCCTCAAAGCCTGACAATGAAGCCACACACATTTAACTCTATTTCCCCTGGTCCCTAGAGTAGGCTGCATTGCTGTTCTTCAGTTTGAGCAAATGCACAGTGAAGATACTTAGTTTATGTATCATGCCAATGTTACAGCTTAATATAGCATACATTCCTTGGCCACAGAACCACTTGTAATCATGCATCCAAACTTCATGCTTTAGTGTCCAGCCCAAGGCACATGGCATTGTTGTTGGTAGATGGGTATGCCTCCATAAAGTAAAAATTGTCAGTATTATTGAGTACTGTTTCCCCAGCATTAAGCACAGTTTGAGGGAGGTCATCAACATATGTCAAATTGAACTGATTAAATAGTGGCCATGTCATGTCAGAGAAATAAGGGCAAACCAACACGTACAGGATGTTTCCCTTAAGCAAGGCATTTTACCGACAGGATTCCAATTCATGCTTAAGGCCATGTGATGTCCAATATTATCCACACTCTACCCCCCAAAGAAAATGAAGTTTAGAATGGTTAAGTGTCATGCCCAGTGCTTATCAATTGCTTATTAGCAACAAATCCTGGACTGATATATTTTACTGCAGTGTCATGACTTTTACCCCTATGTAATGGATGCAGCAAAACCAAGGTGGTATACTTTGTTTAGATAGATATAGATAGATGATAGATAGATGATGATAATAGATAGATAGATGATAGATAGATGATAGATAGACAGATAGATAGATGATAGATATAGATAGATAGATGATAGATGATGATAATAGATAGATAGATGATAGATAGATGATGATAGATGATATAGATAGATAGATAGATAGATAGATAGATAGATAGATAGATAGATAGATATAGATAGATGATAGATAGATGATAGATAGATATAGATAGATGATGATGATAGATAGATAGATGATAGATGATAGATGATTGATAGATAGATGATAGATAGATAGATAGATGATAGATAGATAGATAGATAGATAGATAGATAGATAGATAGATAGATAGATAGATAGATAATAGATAGATATAGACAGATAACATAAATATTTTTCAGGAAGAAAATAAGTAACAAAAACACTTCAATAGCAATGTCACTTTATGTCACCAAGCACTTTACTAGATCTTTCCAATAGCTACGTGTACAAAGTTGTTGTCATGCTTGGGTTGAAGACAAAACCCGTTCCCAGCACCACAACGCAGAAGGTCAATTCTCCTGCTAATTCCTTTGAACACGCAGTAGCTGCTGACGGTGCCTTCCCTTTCGGACAATGACTGTGACTCTGCACCTGAACACCTCATTCGTTAAAGAGAGAACACAGGCTGCCTCCGGCACCAGCAGATCAGCACATTTCATTACCAAATAATGTAGCAGGGATTGGAAAACACTTGCTCTATCACCTAACCCTCACCACTCCTCCCTGATGTCCGCTGACTAAACCTTTGTCCAGCGTGGCCTAAACAAATCAGACTGTGGGGAACCACTTCCTCACCTAATCAACTCCACAAATCAAAATGCTTTGCAGACACCCACATCTAATTAACAGTAATGATATAACTAATGTAATTGAACTGATAATTTGGCCAAAACACAGAATAGTGTCACTAAATTAAGGTAAGCAAAAGCTTCCCACTACCTGCCTTTCATCCCAATGACCACCAATAAAATACCATGAGCCATACACTCCCCAGTTGTGATGATCTCCTGCAATGAATTTGCATACTAAATAGCAAAGCTGAAATAAACACTAATTATGTATTGAATGGGATGTGGAGAGGTGATTCAAGTAATTTGACTGTCTAACATCTTTCAACAGGAGATAATTTCTCAGCTATGATTGTACATACCAGAAATTTACTACCTGTTAAAAATGCAAACCAAGTACCCCGTGTTTAGGACAGTGCCTCCAATAGACATAGACATCAGGCCCTCGTGGTTCTGTGATTGTTTGATAGTCTATGGATAACATGCTTACATTTGGTGGTAGCTTAGAGTTTATTGACTACTTATCCACAAGGCACTGCTCTAAAGTCTCCACGAAGCTTAGCTAATTTAAAAAAAAGAATAAACTTTAACTATAAATTTTTTAAAAATTTAAATTAAAAAATTTTTTAAATATATGTGAGATAGCAAAAAGAACAGCTAGTTTAAGTAACTTTGTCAGCAGCTTACATCTGATGAGCAGGAAAGTGCAGAAGTCATCAAGATGCCTGGTTTTAAATTCTAGGCTGTCCACCGTTGAGTTACCTCTCTTCATCTTTCAGTGTTCATGGCTGAATTTATGCAATGCAAACTCCCAGGTTGTTATGAGGAAAATTGCCATCTATGATTTTTTTTCTAATCTCCAATCTCAACTTCATGACATCTTTAACTTTGGTAACTATCATCAACTAAATGTAAACTGAAGGTAGGATAGGCTCTTAAAGTTGGCTGCCATTTGATCCAGAAACACATGAATCCAAATTTAAAGTGCTTGGAAGATTGAGAGAATGTCTAATTAGACATCTAAGCTGTTTAGGTTCAGAACCGAAACACTAAGAAAATCATTAAGATTTATTTTTAATTAGCTACTGTTCAGTGGGCTGGTTCACAGTAAAACCATCGGCAGAAATGCCCTCTAACACTTGTCTAAAGCAGGGAAATCTCAGTTTAGGCCAGAAGCCAATGGCTATCATAGAAGTTAAAGCACTTCCTTAATCGGTACAAATCCCAGGGCTTCCTTGAATCAAATCTGAGACACATAACAGAGCTCTATTCTGGTACTTTACATATACAATCAACATTACTCACAAGCACATTATGAAATAGTATCATTATCTCTATTTTACAAACAAGAAAATGAACTCTGAGATGTTAACTAACTTGCTCAGAGTTAGTTACACAGGCTGTAAGAATCGAAGTCATGACTCAAATCTAGATTGTCTTGAAAGTTCTTAAACCTTCCTCAAAATATTACCAAGCCCTACTTATATCCTCATAACAATCTCCAGATTAAGAGAATATAAAAGTTTTCAATAGAGTCCTTATGACATTTTTTATTAACTCTTTAACATCTTTAAAGCATTGAGAGTAATCAAATTTTTTAAATGTCTAAAATTATAACATAGCTTAGAAAATTGCTAGGGTCTGCCTTTTCTTCAAAGAGTTATAGTCCATGACTACGGCAATTTTATTTAGTTCACCCACATGTAAGTTCACACCAATGCACAGGATTTAGGTACATAGGTATCCCAGAATACCAGGGCCTTGTGCTATATCTGGTCACTCAGCCACATATCTGCCTCACATGGAGAATCTGTTAACACACACTGGGCAGAAACACAGAATGCAAGCAAATAAGGGAATGGAGGTAGACTCTCCTATTAGGATATTCAACTGCATTATATTTTACTTACCATGATTTGATCTGGTCCATTAAATATCATGTGGGGGGGAAAATCCTCTGGCATTATTTTTTAATTAAAAATAAATTTCATTCAACACTGAGTGCACTGAAATTATAGCAATAAATAGGACAAGACCATTGCCTTCAGAGATCCCAGATAGCAACTGAAAAGGAAGCTTTATTATTTTTATGTGACAAAAATAAGTGAATTCTACACATATCAATGTCCTCATTTCAATTCCATCTTAAAATGAATATAGGGAAATCATGATTAGGTATTAAATGGAAAAGAAATAACTGAAAAAGACCTGCACACATTTTTTTCAGTTCATTCATAAATGGTCAAGTAGAAAGAAGACATTTTTCTTTTAATTTAATATAAGGTAATGCTGACCTATGAAAAATAGGTACAGTTGCTCCAAAGTGGGATCATTTCTGAAACAAATATGAAGAAACTCCTTTAAGTGAGTGACCTCAGCAATCCTTATTACTTCAAATACAACGTACACTCCTGACTCCTTAAGTTGATAGCAAGTCCTATCATTTTGACTTAATTTCCAAACTCATTTATATGCCAGATGTATTTATTTTCATGATCTGCAAAAATATCAAAATCCACATAGCAAAAAATTCTAAATAAAATTGACGGAAAATATTTTTTATTAAGATTCAAGCTGGTAGGTTTACGTAATGAAACTTAGCAGATGACTTAATCTAGATGTTTCTGATCTTGATTATCACAGGCAGATTAAGGCCACCTGTTTGCTGCATTCTGTTTTTAATTTTTATTGAATTTATTGGGGTGACACTGGTTAATAAAATTATACGGGTTCCAGGTATACAGTTCTACAGAACATCACCTGCATGCTGTATTGTGTGTTCACCACCCCAAGTCAAGTCTCCTTCCATCACCATTTATCCCCCTACACCCTTTGCAACCCCCCAACCCCCTTTCCCTCTGGGAGTCACCATAAGGTTGTCTCAGACTGACAGCTGTTAAGAGGGGAGGGGGATTGGGAGGCTGGGTGAAAAAGGTGAGGGGATTAAGTAAAAACAACAAAAAAACTAATGGACACCTTCATGCTGCATTCTTGTTTTCATTTACTTCACTCTGAAAACCACTGAATGACCACCAGGCCAGCTGCTGGGAAGAGCAGTTATGCCATCTTACCCCATTATCCAATTCTGACGAACACCCTCTTGAGAGACACTAACTGCCATCTTCCTCCTAAATCTCATCCAGACCTGCTCCCCGGAGGCAAAAGGCAGATTGCGGATGAACCAGCAACAATGGAGACAAGACCTGAGTAAGTGCAATCATTGTGAGCTGACTCAAATTAGCCTGGTGTTAACAAATGAGGGGTGGGCCTGGTGTGCAGCCTTCGTGCTATCTGGAAAATTAATTTGGAGAAATACTCCATACGCCAAGCTGCAAAAAAAAGCAATTCTGCATTCATGTTCTTAATCAAGGAAGCCTGAAAGCCGTCACATAAATTTTCACGATGCGAAATAAAATCCCTGCCACATCTTACACTGTACAACTCTAGCGAGCCCATAAAATATGGTCCTGTAATTTGCTTTCCTGACCTTTAGCTACCACAAGGCCATATGCTTCGAGGAAGTTGCTGATTCCCCAGGAACAACCACAATCACAATGCCATTCTGAGAAAGTTTATGCCCATGTCTTCCCTCCAAAGGTCACTTCTCCAGAGAGGGCCTCCCTGACAAGACTCAGTGCCCAGCACACCAGTCCCTGGGTCCCTGTGCTCACATCAGATCCATTCTGCTGTTTGCTCACATGGCCCCTGCCATTTCCTTTATTCTTTCCCAGCTCTTATCCCATCATTTATTTGCCATTCACAGATTATTTTTGTGTTTATCTCATTAAAATCTCTCTCCTGCAACCAGGATGTAAGCTTCATGCCCATAAGGACTAATTCTGCTCTATTTTTCCTTCGATGTTATATTCCTTCAATCTAACACAAAATGTGGACCTATAAAGTGATTCAATATATGAATAGTTTCTATCGTTATGTGCCCCAGTGGCAGAGAATTAAGAATCCTCAGGAAAGTAAAATCATAAGATTATATATCATAGAAGCAGGAGGATCCTGAGATATTATTTCAACTTCTCCATTTTATAAAGAGACTGAGGCAGAGATGTCCTCATGGGTCTAGAAACCCACGTTCTGCCTAGGCTTGTGTCCATTTGGGATGTCATTCCTATGGGTTTTCTGAAAAAGCATCCTACTATCTTATATATGTGAAATACATGTAGTTCCTACAACTTCTCCAGAGTGGAACAGTCTCCCGGGCACCCTTTTGAAATGATTTTAAATGATCTAGAGGGGCCAACTGGGAAAATCAGCTCCTTCTAAGAGAAATGTTGAAAATGCAAATTAATGTAGAATCATAAAGATTCTGTATGATAATAGTATAGGACTAACTCACAGCTCTTTCTGAACTACAGAACGTGATTAATTTGAAACTGAAAAGCTTTGGATTTCACAACTACCAATTCCACAATCCCTACTCTGCAGGAAAGGGGTCCATTTAAGTTTCAATGAGAGCGAACTGAACCCTGACAGGCACTAGCACACCCGGCTTCATGCCATATTTCCACTCTACCCATCAGCCTTACCGAATGACACTGCAGTCCCCGAAATGGGCTGAGCCGATTCTATTGCAGATCTTTTGCACATGCTGTGTTTCTACTGGAGATTTCTTCCTGAAATAATTGTGTTCCTTTGTGTGTCTGGGGAGCTCATGCTCATCCTTCAGAACCCAAGCTGAGAATCACCTGTGGCACAGAACCTCCTGTATTAAGACAGAATGTGTATCTTTCTAACTTCAGTGATGACCTACTGTTGAATGTTTGCATTTTCACTTCATAATCAGGCCAGAGGACCTTTCCAGAGTCTTATGAAATGAGCCAAACCAATATAAACAAATAATATGAGAAAAACTTTTTCTCAGAAAATTCCCAAACTTTAAAACTCATATTTTTGAGATAAATATTTCCCTGGCATCATAAATTTTGCATGCCGAAATACATATATAAATTGTTTGTCATGATAACTGACCATTACTTTATAAACTGCAGGATGCCTGATCACCACATCAATATAATTTATTCCACAATAAGTGACAAACAAAATCAAATCGGTGTTTTTCTATGCTTATGGTAGGCACACATGCACACACACAGAAATGGCTCTGAATGAGCAGGCAAATAAACTTATCATAACAGCAACATCATAATTGAGCTCATTCTGTGGACTGAGTTTATCAAGTTATTTATGTATGAGCTCTGCAATATGGATAAGCTTATCACTTAAAGTTCCTTCAAAATAATTAAAATGAGAAGAATAGTTTATCTCCAGTTAAAATTCAAGACTTTATTTCCTGGCTACTGATTCAAATGACAGAATAAAATAAAAATGTAAATGCATTCCTTTGTGGAAGTCACAGAGCTTAAAAATAGTAGGTCATTAAATTTTCTATCATTGGAGATTGAATATAAAATTTCTCTTAAAACTGATCCAGTCATCGGTGTAAGAGGAAGAAATCAAAGTGTAGGTATTGCTCTGGACTCCCAAATTCACTGTTGGATGTCTGGAATCAAATCTGTTTGGGGTAGTTTTTTATTTGCTTTGCTTTTTAGGATTATATGATCAGGCAGTTTCTGTCATAATGCATTTTCTTACCAATTAAACAAGGTCATTCAGTGGTATGCTCAATTGTATTTCATCATAGAATGCTCAGTCCCAGGGTGACTCATCTACAACTATGGCTTAAACTATCATCTATATTCTATACCCACATCCTAATGCTTCACAGTTCTGTATCTTTGGTTTAGACCCCTCTCTCAAGCTCCAATTTTAAGCAATTGTCTGTCTATACCTAGACTTGGATTTTGGGCAGTCATCTCAAACACAACATATCTGTCATCATCCCAAAGACTGTATTATTTCTTCAATGGGCTGTATACTGCTGAGTTCTTGCATTTATATAAGACAGAAACTTGAGAATCTTATTAAAGTTTCTCTCGTATTTCACATCCTTATATCCTATCAGTCACCAAATTCTGTTGGCTCTACTACCGATACATATTCTGAATCTGCCCATTTTTCTCTATTCTCACTGTGGATACCTGAGGTCCTGCTCCTAGCCCCTATTCTTCTGGCTGATATTTGTAAAATACATGTGATTCCTGTAACTTCTCTCACTTAGATTACTACAACAGCCTCAAAACTGGTCTCTAGTCCCATGTTTGTTCGTGTGGGGTTTTTTTATTCCAACACATTTTTCTCACTGCAGCTAAAGTAATCTTTGAAAAACTCATTTCATTATATTCTACATTTTTAATGGTTTTGGTTTTTTCTGTCATTTCCAAGAGTCTAAATTATTCTGTAGAAACAAATAACTCCCAAATGTCAGTGGCTTAATCAAATGAAACATTATTTTGCGTGCACACTGCATGTCTAATGTGGGTCAGCAGGGTGCTCGGCATGTCACTGGCACTCAAGGATCGAGGCTGATGGGGCCTCGGGGATCACTGGATCGCTTGAGCAATAGGGAGAATGGTAAGTACTGTCCTAAAAGTGAGGCTTCTGCCCTGATGGGAGGCAGGCACTTCCACTCACATTTAAACCAGAGCAATCCAATGGGCACCCCTCGCTTCAAAGGGAATGGAGAAGTGCAATGTTCCCAAATGCTGGAGAAAGGAGACAAGGAATATTTGGTGAATGCATTAAGGACTATTATAGCTTTTTATTGCTGTTGGGATAAAGTTCAAACACTTCAACACAGTTCTAAAAGCCCAGGCCTCCCGATGTAGCTTCTTTCCTGGCCACTCTGTCTTTGCACCTGTAGCTCTCACAGTTCTGTTCTTCTCAGTCCCTTGAATATGCAGCGGCCACCAGCCCACAAACTCTCCTTCTGACGGGGTTCTCCTTCCTCCTCTCTGCCCGTCCAACTCTTCCTCCCCATTCCAGTTTCAGGATAAGCAGCATTTCTATATTCTAAAGTTAAAGGCTCACTCTGTGCATTCCTGGAATATCCTGGAATTTTCTTTCCCCATTTACTGATTAACTGGCCATCTAACCCAACTCAATGTTAAAGGAACAAGAGCAGGGATTTACTGTGCATAACTGGATTTCATTGTATTTCCATAGCCTACATGAAAATCTGACACAAAGTGGGTATTTATTAAATATTATTGAAATGATTATATAATATTTCCTACTTGATGAATTTTTTTAAAAATCTGGATAATTTCAGAAGTAGACTGTGGAAGAGCCAAGAGATGCCATGATGTCAAGATAGCACCTGGAGCAAAAAGAAGCTATTTCTAGGTTTTTGCAAGAAGATAATAAAGAGAACCAGCTAAAGATTAATATATTTAAATTAAAATGTAAACTGAAGTTAAGGTCAATTAAGCAGGTGCCTTTTCCTCACTAGTGATAATAAGTCCCTGTGGATTAGTTTGTATGCAGTTTGGTTTATCAGGCTGGTTGATTCGTCAGTCATACCTCCATTCCTCCAGAAAATTCATTGAGTGACTACAAAGCAGCAGGAATGAATTTAGATGCTAGCAGTGAATGAATTAGGGAGGAAATTGATAATAAATCAATAAATAGGTAATGCTTATACTATGTCTAATAGTAATAAATGCTATGAAGACTAAGTGAAAAAAAAAGGAGCCGGGAGATGCCAGAGGTGGGCAATTAAAGCACATTTCAGTATAGTCGAGGGGAGGCCCCACTGGCAACTGGTCTAGGACCTGGAGGAGGAGCTGGAGTGAGCCACCATACCACGGGGGAGAGATTTTAGGCAGAGGAGACTGCAAGGCCCCTGGGGGGGAGCTGTGCCTGGACTATTTGATTTATACCAAGGAGGACGGAGTGTGGCCGGATGAGAGAGAGTAGTAGTAAAAGAGGAGGAGTTTGTGTGTATTGTAGGGGCTCACCTGGTAGAAAAATGCAAACTGTAGTTGTGGGGAAGTGCTTTTGTTGACCAACCTAAGGCAAGATCAAAATGTGCTCCTTTTGAAAAAGAATGGAGATCTTGCTCTCCTCACCTATGAGTGCTGAGCGATCCAGTTTGGTATTGGTTCTAGCACCTGAGAGAAGACAATAATATAACTCCCACCCGCCTGTGGTCTTTCTTTGAGCATATGAGGCATGATAAGCCAGCATAATGAAACTCAGCATTGTTCTCTCATCTGTCTGCACATGTGTTCCTCGCTCTCTGCCTTCACCTCTGGATGGATATTTTGACACTGAAGTGAGCAATATTCAGAATCACGGCCTTCATTTGGATGAGACAGTTCACTAATGATATGAAGTGTTGATTCCCCTGCAATCAGAAGTGGGTTCCATCCCAAGCCCTCAGACTCAAACTAGAAATTCCAATTTAAGCACAACGATAATGGCTTCCATTTATGTGGTCACAATTCTCCAGAAGTATTCCAAAGTGCCTTAACCATTACGTGTCAGCAATCACATCGCCCACCGCTAAAACACAGTCATGTCTGGGGGGGAATGCACATACTGTTTAATAACAAACAGTAACATAACAAAAAGTAAGGAAAAACACTTTAACAACTGCCACAGCCAAATGGGAAGCGTGGGAAAGAGGGTAGATTAAGAAGCCATACGTACCTCAAACTGGCTAACAGCTACAGAGTAAACTGCTCCCCATTCTAGGAGTCAGATAACTTCCCCCTTTCATTAAAAATGTTTTCCTCTTGCCATGGCCTGGTGGAGGCTCAGTTAGTTAGAGCATCTTCCCACACAGCAAAAAAGGTTGCATCAGGCCCGATTCCTAGTCAGGGCACATACCTAGGTTGTGAGTTCGATCCCTGTTCGGGGCATGTACAGGAGGCAACCGATCAATGTTTCTCTCTCTCTCCCTCTCCCTTCCTCTCTCTCTAAAAAAAATCGATAAAAACATATCCTCAGGTGAAGATTTAAAAAAGTAAATGTTTTCCTCTCTGGCTTGGCTATATGAAAAGCAACACATTATATCTCCTTATTGTCCATTGGTGTGAATCTTCAGATTTCTACTCTCACCTCCTCTCCTGCAGCCACATACACACAACCTTGCCAAAATGAGCATTAGAGGATTTTTCCAGGGATTCTTTTTATAAACACGGAATTTGGAGTAAGGATAATCTGATGCATACTGAAAAAAATGATCTCTGATAAAACTAGATCTCTCAGAAAATAAAAGCCAAATGCACAAAGAACTACATTCTCACTAATGAGTTCTCAGAGAAGAAATTCCTCCCCACTGAAGAACCAACTGCAGCCATATAGGATCTCCAAGCTCTGCTGGGCTCCTTTAGGTAAGCATCTTGATATTAACCTAATAAGTTAGAAAAAGAAACATCAAGCTTATCAATTAAATGCTGAGGATCAATTCCCAGCCTTCATGGGAACCCTCAGAGTATTATAGTAAATTAGTAGTAGAATAAAAGAGAGTCAGCTCTTAATACCCATAGCAGTTCTGCTTGAGTGGTGACTCACTAAGAGCTATTCCACTCTGGCCCCCTTCCTGAGTCCTCCAACATCATCTACTGTTGAGGTAAATACATAATTCTAACCAATTACTATCACTTTTCTACCTTGCTCATGTCCAAAAGCAAGTTTAGTTCTACTGGATTTTTTATCTAGTCTGTAGACTAGATCATCTAGCATATGCTAATGAATTTCTTTTAAAGAAAAATAAAAGCCTTTACTTAAATGTTCTTTCCCTTTGGAGCTATTACCTGAAAAACCATTCTAGCAACTATTGAAACTTGTCAAAGGAGTTTACAATGATGATTTCAGTATAAGTGTAACTTTCTTGAATCTCAATTCACAGCCCCAACTGTTTAACGCTTACCTCTGATGTGTTCTTCCTTTATGTATTTTAGGATAAAATAACCACTTAATGAGTCATGCTGAAAATCCATGTTTAAAGCAATGATGCTCATAGACCAAGGAGGCAGAAATAGCACCTAACAGAGTATAAGGAACCAACTGATACCATCTGCATCCTCCAGCTGACCCACAACCATCACAATTACAATGTAAAAGCAACTGCTAAAGGAACTTCTGATTGTGTTCACTCACCTACTCTTAAGTTATAGTAAAAAAGACCCCAAATCATGAGATTTTGCTGGTGAAATTTTACTAGAAACATAGATAATTGAGTATCTCTGTAATTTCATGTCACATAAAAACTACCACTTTTATCTAAAATACGTGCTATGAACTCAGGTGAGAAATTCCCATATCCCCAAGTCAGAAATCCAAGGATCAAATTCTGACTCTGCCACTACCTTAAGTACATGATCTCAGATAAGCAACTTAACCTTTCGGGACCACAGTGTCCTCATCTGTACATCATTGATAATAATTACCTATTTCATGACTCAAAATACTGTGAAAGTGAAAGTATGCTATAAGGCTCTCTAGAATTTTTAATTAGAAGTTGGGTAAGTTAGCTGAGCCTTTGTCATGTCTTCAAAAACTCCTTGCTGTGTATATGTAGATATAATTTTCTATTATCTAATAATTTCAAAGTATGCTTAGCAATTCTGACCCCCATGATGTATATTTAAGTATCACTATACACATAACATTACAAATTTCATATTATCCAGCACAGACGAAGGCTCTGATGTGGGAAAAACCTTCTGAGTTATGAGAACCAGAGAAGTCCAGGACACCTGGAGTGGACTGGGGAATGGTAACAGGAACCTGGTTTGGTGAGCCAGGTGGAGCACCAGGCCATGCAGTGACTGCCAACCACAGTAAGCAGATTGGATTCATGTGCAATAGAAATATTTAAATGACAGAATGATGTGATCTTGTTTACATTTTTTTTTTAAATGGCTGCAACATTAAGATTGTAGCAGACAGATGAAAGTAAGAGAAAGGATAAAAGAAAGAAAGCCCATTGGGAGGCTATTTTAATGAAGACAATGACCTGTGCCAAGGTGGCGGTGGAGGGATGAAGAGAGACCAATAGGCACACAGGTAGGTATCTTCTGAAATTTGAATGAGAGGATGAAAGAAGTGGGTGGTGGTGAAGACCAAGGTGAAATGGGCAAGTAGAAAAGAAACTCCTGGAACACTTCCTCCCAACCTTCAGTCGAGTTCACTTCTACTTGGCTCGCTCATGTTTCACTTCTCTGTGTTCACAAAGCAGCTCTCCACCCTGACGTGCCTCTTCTCAGAATGGTTCTAGTATTTCATGCTCCCCTCACTCACTGAGATGCTTCTTGACAACTTACCTAGTACTCCAGGTAACCTGTTCTTGTATTTAGTGTCCTATAATTAGATTGCAAATGACAGAAAAGCAGGAAACAATTAAGCAGCAATACATGAACACGTGTTGCACATACTTGCACAAACTGACATTTAGAACTTTCGGCGTGATACAATACACCAGGGGCAATTTAACTAGAGCACTCGCTTTACTGCTCTTCTCTAAAAGTGGGGAGGGGTACCTTGTCCTGTTGCCCCTGGTGGAGGGTAAGAGGGATGATTGCCCCTGGTGGAGGGTAAGAGGGATGACGGGCCAGGGAGGTAAAATTCAAACCTATTTGTGAAAAGTAAACAGCTTCATAGGCTAATGGTCTTGAAAGCCTTGTAATCAAGGCAAACTAGCAAAGTAAGCAGACAATTAGCTTTGTTCTTTTTGGGTGTAGACACAAGGAGAATGAAAACATTTACCGGAAAAACCCTGCGAATAGAGACCACCTTCTGGGCAGGGATTGATTCATCTTGTTAATGGTTGTAAGAGCACAGCACCAGGCATTGAACATATTAAGGCTGCAGGAATGAATGAAACAAGTAATGAGTGAATGTTCTCCACCATTGCATTCATCATGGACCGAGAACTGTGCAGATAGATTTTCTCGTCTGCACCACCGATGCAGATGCACCAGCTCAACAACTCTGAAATGATGTATGCTCGGCCGAGTACATTTATGTTCGTCTACACGCACAAACACAAAAATACATCAGCAAACCAGAGGCTCAGTGTTTAAATCTGAAATGATGTGGGCTAGTTGGACCTAGTTTATTTTCAAACATGCTGCATCTGCAGAATGTTGGGTAATGATGATGAAAGCCCTTTCAGAATAATTACAACCCAATCATTGAGCGCCCAGCCCCTTCCAAAGCTCCCTGTCTCTTGTTCAGCTCCTTAGAAATGAACGTCTCTTGCCACAGTAAGGAAAGTATTGCTGCAGTAACGTACTGTGTATATTCCAATAATGAGAATTTGAATGATGCAGTGCGATAGCATCAGCTGGCCTTGGCTCATCTGTATTAATAATTGATTGTTGTAATCTGTCTTCACCCCTCCTTGGATACTTTTTCCCCAGCTATTTTTTTCCTTAAGGGCAAAGTGTTTTTAATTCTGCAGTCTGCAGAAATTTATCTTAATAGTGCTTTATTCATTTCAAGAATATTGGTTTGCACTTGGTCCCACACATTAGTTTTATTTTAAATTAGGGTAGACATAGCTAAGCCAAAGTTCCCTAGACCCACAGTTTACCTGGAATTTTCTATAATTTACATTGAGTGTAAGATAATCTACATTGAGTGCCGAGAGCCTCTTGTGGATTTCCTACTCTATTTATGTTATGAGAAAATTTCCCTGCTGTTTCACTGGTTTTAGACTTGACCAATTGTAACAGAAGTCTCTTTAATAAAATGCGGTCCTTTCCACTGTGCTGCCAATTTAGCTAAATCCATCTGTCTTTCAGCCTATCGACCATCCCTAAATGGGAGAGAAAAGAGAACACCAATCCCTATCATGACAGCCAAATGTTGTAGTGACCTGTCAAATGGTGAATGAGTGAGCCTTATAAAGAACTCATGGCAAAGACATTTGATCATGCTAACAAGAGGGTGGTCCAAGAGGAGGTGAAGCAGGGTGGTTTGTAAGGTGAGCTCTGCAGTTTAAACCTTAAGGGGATGCTTCATTGGACCTGGGGAACTTTGTAATGGGTAGTAGACAAGATGAGTCCTGGACATCTCCTGCCTACCTCTGCATCAAGCACAGAAACTCCACTTTTACCCATTTTATTTATTGATATATAAAATATACTTGAAAAAGGGATCTGCAGCATAAAAGAAGTAATCACTCATCCGGGGCACAGAACCCGATTTTGGAATCAGAAACACAAGTTCAGACCTTTTATGACATCTCCTTGCTGCATGACTTTGGAAACTACATCTAACTTCTATATCAGAGGAAGATGTTAACCCCTAATGGCATACCCAAGTCTAGAAAGCTAGGTAAAATTTGCTTGGTATCTATAACTATTTCTATAGCTAACTCAGATCCTTTTTCAGGAATGTTTCCCTTGGACCCCAAATAGCGACAGAGGACTTCGTTCACCTCACTCATATTTCTACTTCAATATCAACTTATCAGAGGACTTCCATGGACATCCATCTGAAATAACATGACCCATGACCTCTTAGCCCTTTACCTTGATTTACTTACCTCCACAGCACCTGGCTTGCTACACACTGATATGTTATTGGTTCATTGTGATCTTCTCACACTTTCATGTAAGCTCTAGGAGATCAGGGACTTGTTCTTCTTATTGCTTTATTGACAGTATTAGAATAATGCCAGCACATAATATATATTCAATACATATTTGTAGAATGAATAAATGAGCACCTTTTATATTCCCAACATTTTCTGAAGTGGTTATTAACAAATGAATTTTAAAAAGAGAAAAAAAAGGGCTTAAAGCATCTTGCAGTGTCCTGGATTCTAGTACTGGTGTTATCACTAGTCCACTGGGTGGCATTTAATTGATTAGTTTATCTCTCTGAATGGGTTTGGATATACTTTCATCAAGGAAATGTTGAGATTATATGGTTATGATTATACAGCAGTAAATTCCATTATATTTTCCTTCTTTTTTTCATGTCCTGTGTAATCCTCTGGAATGTGGGGAAAAACCCATAGAATACAGCAAGATGGCAGAATGTGCACCACTATATTGTAAGATTATAACGGCAATCAAAGGGCCATGTTGGGGAGGATCATGTGACAAAGAATAGAGGGGGCTATCTTCATGTCCACAGCCAGCAAGACACTGAGGCCCTCTGTCCCATAGCCCACAAAGTACTGAATGTTGCCAACAACTGTGTGGGTTTGGATGTGGACCTTTCTTCAATCAAGACTCATATGAGACCATGACCCCAACCAAGACCTTGATAGCAGTCTTGTAAGATAGATCTGAAGGAAGATTCAGTAAAAACATGCTGAACTCCTAACTCACAAGAAATACACATAATAAATGCGTGTGGTTTTCAGTCACTACATTTCTAGTAGTGTTGCTATGCAACAATGGACAGTCAACACAGAGATGAAATATGACTTTTGCTGCAATGGCAGGTTTATCAAACGTGCTGAGCCTAATATTTGTGGAGAAGAAGGTGCTAACCATGCTCTGCTGTCAGGGTTTTTAATTTTGCAGAGATCACTCAAGGAGCACTTTAAGACAAACACAAAAAAATGACTGATGCTTCACTTAGATATTTTCCTCATCAAATTAGTACACTGAAGTGAGCAAAGATGTCTATCAGACATAGATTTTTTTTTTTACTTTTCTGTTTTGTTCTTATAGTACCTTCCATCTCTCCTCTCCCAACTTTATTTCCCCAGGTATAAATCCTCCATCAGTTTTCGTTTTTTTTCTCTCTTTACGTTAACAAAACAAATTATATTGTGTGAGCATGTCCTTTGAAAACTGCTAGCCAATGTAAACACTATTCAAATCAGTCTTGTCAGAAATCAGCATGGTCTTTCCACAAATGCTGGCTTGACAAAATATAAACCAATAAGTAATCACAATCTAGCCATTGAAAAGGTCTCCCTTAATTAGTCTGCATAGATGAAGCCATTCAAAATATCAAATTATTAACAATGCATAAAATGTTAATTCTCTCTATGACTGTCAAACAGGGCATATTTCAGAAACTCATGATACATTGGGGGAAAGTCCAGCCAGGAGACATACACATGTCTTCCCATCTTTGACTTCAGGAAACTTCTCTGGTTGAAGATATCCCCCCCTCTCCCCCAGAATTAAGCACATAAATCTTATCAACAGCAAAGTGATTGAGACATGTGTAGGTTTAGAGAAAAATGCTTACTTAATATTTCCATGACATCAAATGAAGAATATCAGAAAACATCAGAAAGAGACGTTACATTATGTGGAATGGAAGGAGGCCTTGGGTGGACCATAACATAAGTAAATTGTCTAAAAGCTTGAAAAGAGCAAGCCTCTTTTAAAAATGATAAATTTGTAAATGAAGAGTTAAGCTTCCTTTCTCGGTCTTGCCCTAAGACAGTGTACATACAGAACCGTGTATCACCTGTAGTAGATACTAATGGATTCTCTTTGTCCAACCTAACTTGGTCAATAAGGAGCTATTCCCTTCAAGGAGAAAAAGGGCAAAAAAGGGTCCCACCTTTCTTTGTCCAAGGACTTCTTCTAAACAACAACAAAAAAATCATTGCTGAGATAGGTTTTTGCTCTTATTTCATTCTTTAGCCACTTTAAACATTTATTTTAATCTGTTGCTTTCTTTGCTGATTTGAGTCCCTAAGAATGAGCGTTTCCAGTAGTTCTAACTTCCAATCCCAGTTTTGCTAGCATCTTGTGACTTATTTAAACCAGCTCCATTTTGTTGCCTTTTCATAAAAGTCCTTACACCAGATAAAAGAACTTACTTCTATAACAGAAGGTTCCCAAGACCCTCAGCAGCTTACCAAAATAAGAAGTTTATTTCTTGTTCACCTAACAGTTTATAAGGGCGTCTTGTGGTTAAATTTTACACATGGCTCAGTAATTAAATTCCTTTTATTTTGTATTTCTACCAGCTCCCAGGGCTTCAGAGTCCTTTACTTCTAGCCAGCAGATGAAAAAGGAGGAGGTGGAAGCCCTCTCACCCCTTAATCATTTCAATCAAAGTGTGATACCCATCAGTTCTGCTCAAATTCTATTAATGGGAATGAGTTGCACGGCCAACAAGACTCGAGAGGGCCTGAGAAATAGTTCTAAGCTGAGCAGCCATTTCTACCAACAATCTGCACTGTGGAAAAGAAGCAGGAGTCTTTGACGAACAGTTAATCATCTGTTCCAGACGGATGATATCAGATGCATCTTCCAGATCTATAATAATAAGCTTTTACTGTGTAAAGCTTCCAACTTAAGTTAAAGTATAAAAAATGCCAAAATATAACAGAAGAAGCATAGAAAGGAAGGCAAATTTCAGAAAATAAATTTCCCATGCAATCCCATTAAATGCAGATATGAAATACACACCTCAAGCTGTCCATTAAAAAATGATATTTGAATAATGTATTCATGGTGATACAATGCCATACATGGAAAGATTATCGATAAAACATTTTATTATCATAAGTAATCTCTTGTGGGAGCTGAAATTCTGGCAACGGTCTATCTAGAACAGCTAATTAATTTTTACTAATTATCTACTATGTGCAAAGCATTATTCTGGGTATAGCAGTAGAAATAACATGAATGCAAACACTTTTTCTATTAAGTGGGTAAAATATTTCATTGAAGAAGCAAAATAATTCCAATATAAACTAAAAATATAACAGATTGATGTTAGACACAAATCTTTTCTCTAGGGAGAAAAGATATTTTTGTGGTAGTAAGAATTTCAGCTGAACCTCACAATTTAGATGCAGTTTGAGGACATAAAGATGAGGGACTTTAATCACTCTTCTCAAGCTCATGCCACCGAACCCTTAATCTACTACTAATACGTAAAATGGACCAAACAATAATAAGTTTCTTTCCAGGGATATTAGGGAAACGTGTGTCTGTCCATATATTTATTTTTCTACCACAGATCTCTTGTTTGTTTTTCACCCGAGTCCTCCAAGTTGTCTTGATTTGCTTATTTAAACCAGCTCCTTTTTTTCTGAGCTTTTAAAGTAACATCTGTTGCGCTTGCTCTGTACTCAAGTAATGTGAACTCCATGACATTTCCAAATGCTAATTTGAATACTTTCAAAGTGTACTGTTCAGTGTACCAGCACCTCAACCTGAAGCCCACATGAAGTTTAAAGACATGTCTCCCTCAGGAGACATGTACAGGTTCCTTGATGATCTGGGACATTTTGTTCGAAGAAATAAACACACCTTCAGCTAGCATCTAACTTTTGAGGAAAAGAACAGAAAAAAAAAAAAAGCATTACAAATTGAAAAACAAAAAACAGTTGTTAGAAACCAACTCAACTAGACTTGCTCTTGGGTTTTCTAGATAAGAAATAGGAAAGTTAAATGTCTTCTCCACAGATACTCATCAACATAATAGTAGTGACGAAGACCACCTGTACCATAAACTTAGACAATGTCAATTTGCAATTTGCAATCTGAGTCCATCAAGCTCCATGTTTAGGCCATAGTGGGGGGAGAAAGAAAGGTTAAGGCCACGACGTTGTTAAATAGAGAGGAAGTCAATATTGGTTCACTAATAATTACCCAGCAATTATTAGAAGCCTCAGCTTAGGGTGGCTCTACAGTGAGTGAATAGATGGGTAAGTGGACGGTGGGTGGGCACTGGCTGGGTAGGCGGGTGAGCGGAAGGCTGCATGGATTCACGGGATGACACGTCTTCTCCTGTGATTCTCCAACACATCTGAAGGTTTTCTTTAAAATTGCAACTCAGCCTCATCAGGGAATGACAATCCATTTAATTCCAAGATATAATTAGTCATTCAATGATAAAAATCTTTAATAACTACTATTCCCAGTTTTCTGCAGGTAGAAATTTAAGTCTGATTAAAAAAACAACTTTGTTCTCCTGAGTCAAGTAAAGAAAATGGAAAGAAAGATGCACATTAAAGTCTCTCATGCCTCAGCTTAAATTCCCCCGTTACCTCCCTGGCCTAAACCTTAAGAATAAAAAGATGAGCTACGTATCTGAAGGGAGTTCCTTGCATGGAAGCAGCGTTTTGCTGGCAGAGCACCCGAGTTACAGTTGTGCTTAAGCTCAAGCGATGCAGCTGCAAGGGAGGCAGGGTTTTCTGCTGTTGCTCGGCAGTGGAGTCATCTACAGAACTCTGTACACACCGGCATTCTTCATGGACACAATATATGACAACACTATTTGAGAAAATAAGCCCTAGAGCTGATAAAGCCCAGATTCAGATCTTTCTATTTCTAAGAAATGCCTGAGGTGGTGGATCCTGGCGCCTATCCTGACATTTGGGGAGATAGGTTTATCACTTTATTGGGCTCTGAAACTCAGCTGGTACCACATGAAAAAAACAATGAAAAAAACAGCTTCTGGAAATAATAAGAATGGAAAACCTGCCTGCCTGTCTACACGTTGTGTTCTGGCCTCTAGAGGATTTGCAGGTGCGATGTTATTCCCAGAAAACTCAGAAACACTGACCAGCAACTGCTCTAAAGGAAATCTGTAGGGATCCCCATAAAGCCCCTACTAGCAAGATACACAAACAGTCTTTTCTCCAGATAGAGATGGAATTTCTATTTATTGACAAGAGACATTTCCCAGGCATCTAGGATTGTATCTGGTTCTGCATTTTTCTTAGGACTTTGCTTTTCTATGTTCAGTTAGAATTTGTTTTCTCTTTCGGGAAGGGGAATGGGAGGTTGTTTGCAGATTTTCTCATTTTATTTTACTTAATCCAGGTAGGGTTAATCTATCTAATCCTGTAAAGAAGGAGGTTTCAGTTTATATTTGTAATAATTACTTTCTAGAGACAGGGCTTGCTAGCATTACCTCTAGCAGAATAGGTAGGTAGCCATATGAAATATTTCCAGAACAGACAGTAATTACCAACCCCTTGATTTCCAATCATCCCTTTTCCTCTAGCATCACCTGTCTCAGTTGTGCTGAAGTGTACTTCTTTATGGTCAAAGCATCACCCTCCTAAACTGCCTTCACTCAAAACACAGTATTTCTGGAACTGGCGACGACTAACACTCCTATTGGGGCCATTTTACTCTAAAAAATTATCTCTAAATTAACCAACTGACCCTGGTAGAAGAAGGCTAGGGACCTCAGTTAGGAAGGTCACACAGGAAAGGGGGAGTCTGAGGGGCTGGGAGAGGAGGTGATGGTAGGAAGAAACCAGTGAGGGCTCCAGGATTTCCATGTGGAAGGTATGTGGGGGGCAGCTACTTGCAATCTTGTTGCAGCTCTTATTTGTCAGTCTGCAGGGGAAACTAGGGGAGGTTATGGGGATACAAGCCTAAGAGAGACCTCTCTCCCTACAGTGTGGCCCCGCTAAATCAAACCTCCCTCCTTGAAAATCTGCCTTCTGTTAGGCCTGCATTGTGGGTGAAAAGTTTAAATGGTTGTAAATACCTGTAAGACAAATCAGAAGACCCGGAAAATTTGACATGTGCAGAGAAAGGCTCTCTATTTAAAAAGAAACTGAACAGCAGTTGAAATTAACCAAGAAGGTGACTCTTGTTTGGAACCAGTTAGGGAGCTTGTGTTCCCAAAAGTGATCCCAACGTGACACCTAGTGGCAGCTCTAGGCTTAACCCTTCAGGTGCTGACAGAAATACCCAGTCTACAAGGTTTGCAAAACCTTTGCTCCTCGTGGCTCTCATTTTTCCTCTCTGGGAGGAAAATGTATTTATTTCATGGGGAAAATCAATGATTAGAACAGACTCTTTAAAAGAAAATGTTAATGCATAGCTTTGAAGATGGTATCTAACCTGTGTTTTCGTGGGTTTTTCTGATTTATAAATTGTCTCTTCTTAAGAATTTGTGGAGTATCTTCCCATCCCCCCCAAACATCTGCCTATTTACAAATTCAAAGACCTGAAGCCCATTCCTTTGTATTCTAACTAATAATTTTTCAAATTTAAAATTTAATAAATATCTCATAAAGACATATTAGGGGTTTGTGGGGTTTTTGAAAGATTTTAGCCCTGGCAAATTTTCTTGAAAAATGTTAATTATTCAAAAGTGTCGTATACAAACATGAGCCATGTCGGTTTTGTTTGCTTTTGAGCATTTGTTGTTCTAGTTATAAATTGAGTTTCTTCAGGCACCCAAGATGTTTTTGGCTGCTCTACCTACACATGCACTCAAACCCCCAAACTCTAGCAAAATGTAAGATGTAGAGTTTCTAAGCCAAATTGCGGGGGAGGGGATTAGCTTTCATACCCTGAACTCATAGAAGCCTTCCTGCCCCATTCTAGGTACCCTATCACCTTGGGCTACCTCTAGAATTTGTTGATGTCTTTTTGGACATACCAACTCTTCTCTGAAGGGACAGTGTCCAATACTTCATGGCCTTCCTGCCTCCTAATTAACCTGACTGAGTCAGCACTAACAGGCTGATAGAAGGCTCCAGGTGCTAAGTTCAAGGAAGAGATTGGCTTGTCCACACTGGCCTTTGGTGACATTGACTCAACTGTTTTCCGTTTGATGCACAGTTACAGTGGGGAGATTTATGGAGAATTATTAAGATTTCCCACCATCTCTGTGTTGTCCATTCATATAGTATTAGTGCTAATGCATCACTTAATTGGGAAGCTAATTCTGCTGATCCATCCCAAGTTTAACCATGAGCTTGAAACTAAGGATCTCTGTATTTTTTTGTATAACAGTTCCCTTGGATTGACTTTCATTTACTGTGTCCTCTCTCAGGCGTGACACTAAAGTCACTTTGCTTATGTTTTCTTAACAAACCTCAAGTGAGCCCTAAAATAAAGCTTTTGTCCCTATTTTAAATATATGACAACTGAGATCTAGTGATTTGCTTAATGTCCTTCAGCTTATGTATACATAACAGAGTTGAGGAAGAAAAGCTTCTGTCCCCAGTGTTTCTTTCTTGAGCTACTCTTTAAATATTTGGGAGTTTGAAATGGAAACTCTTCGGTATAATGACAATTTCCCCCAAAATAATCATTTATCTATAGCTCTCTGAGGCTCATGATATATACATGTACGCACACATGGGCAGTGTATTGAAGGAGAGTGATGTTATAATATTTACATCCTAAGTCACTGGAGACTCTTGCTTTGACAGCTCATCTCCTTTATCAGCTTCTTGGGCTATGCTCATGGTGGAAGGTTTTATTTCCTCAGAGAATCTTTAAACTTAGCCAAAATCTACTGTTTTACCTTCCATTCCTCCTGTCTTCCTGAGGGTGGGGTACAGATAGAACCTGGGACAGACAAAAGGCGTGATTACACTCCCTAGCCTTGTTCTGAGGATCACATATACTTGAGAATCCCGATAACAATCTAGAACCTTTCAATGTAAACCTTTTAGTTTTGCAAATCTCATGTAAGATGCTGAGGAAAAGGCAGTTGCTTGGTAACCAGGATCCAAACACTGGACAGCCTTAGATGGAGAATCAGAATTACAAGCCTGAATTTTTTTTTCAAAGCAAATAGGAACTAATTGTTTTTCAGAAGCCATCGGTTCTATATGACAAATATTTTTCAAATAAAATTGTAAATTAATTTTTATATGTGTGCAAATTCCTGTATTCTACAGTCTCAGACTCATAAGCAGGGAGGTAGCAAAACTACAGCCATGAAGCGGAGCAGATTATAATGGTTGAAAGTAAGTCATTTGAAGCCAGATTTTCAGGTTAACATCTCATCTCTACAACTCCATGGGTCACCTCGGAGGCCTAATAGGCCTAATATATGGGAAGCTCTTAGAATGGTGCCTGGAATTAGGTAAGCACTCAAAGTTGAATATCAGTAATGCTAAGAATACATCTGTATACACAACCTTCACAGCCTAAGATGCCTGTCCTTCAAGACTGCCTGTCGGGAGGACGTCTCTCGGAGAAGTCACTGATAGGTGAAGTAGGAGACACTTTACCGGATACGCTGTTGTTATTTCCTTGCCTTTCTCTCTCTCTGATGCAGCCACATGCATATTTTTTCTCCAGATGATGGATGGCAAAACTAAAATAGGTCCTCTTGCAATAGTGTTTTTTAGTGTCCAGCTGGTAGAGATGGGAAAAGCAATTTCAGTGAGACAAGAGCCTTCAAGAACAGATTTGGAGCGAAAGCACTATCCTGGTCCTCTGGAAATAGAAGTGCCAGGGTGCAGAGCCCAGGGAATTAAGAGGATTCACATAGACATGCCGCTGCTCACCAGTGGAGGAAAGGATAGGAGGTGGAAGGCAAAGGTGGCCTTGCCAGACCAACGAGGCCACCAAGTCTGTCGAGACCAGTGTAGACCTGACTGGGCACAACACCCTGCTTTGAGCATTTAACTTCTGGGTGTAGCATGTGTGGCAGAAGCAGGTTGGTGCTCACATCCTTGCACCATGGACAACCTCCAGCCAGCCCAGCACTGACCTAACGGAGCAATCTAGAGATGGCCAGCCAAGCAACGCCCTGAGAGAGACAATGATTTCTTCCTGGGAAAGAGAGTTCTCAAAGAAATACTGGTTTTCCCTCCCATAAGCTTGCTGCCAGTGTCAAGACTATGCTAATGGCATTATCTAATTGTCGGTTAAAACTTTTCTGTTCAGGTATTTAACCTTTGTCTTTTTTTTTTCTTTTTCTTCTGGTTTTCCAGCTTTACTGCAAGGTGATTTTTTTCTTTTGTACATAGTGCTGCAATATATTGAGCACCTCTACATGCTATTAATCTTTCTGTCTTTTCTCTCTTCCTTCCAATGATATCCATTGAACTCTGTGCCAGGCACTATGGAATATAAGGATGGCCGATTTAGACAAATCGGTCTGCAATGTTAGAGAAGAGAAAAATGCACAAGTAAACAGACAAATAACAAGGTAATTGTAGAGTATGATGCTATACACAAAAGAGAAGAGATATAACACAGATCACCCCAGAGGGTAGCCCACTTTAGATTAGGTTGTAAGAAAAGGCCTCTATGAGGAGTCAACTCTGAGTAGAGATGTAGCGGTAGAAAAAGATTACCAACACTTTAGAGAACACAGGTTTACGTATGGACATGCAAAGGCCCTGAGGTAGGAAAGAGCTTGGTTTGTGCCAGGACCATAAAAAAAGCAAGTGTGACTGGACTGTAGTGAACATGGGGGCAGGCAATATTTGAGATAAGCTTGGAAACTTGTGCAGGCCCAGATAGATCAGGATTATAAGATTGGCATTTATTCCAAAAATGATATACAATCAGTAAACTTATTAAACAAGGAAGTACCATGATGCAATTTATATTTTAAATGGTTTAGACTGTCGCTGAGTGAATGAGCTGTAAATGGGTAAGAATGGAAGCTGTGAGACCAATTGCTAGGCTACCTTCATCCAGAAGGCAAGAGGTAATAGTGGTTTAAAAATAGACAGCAGCAGATGAGTGGAAGTTTATCTCATTTAATTACACCAAAAAGACAGAGGAGACCTTATGCCTTCTACATGAGTTAACAAAGGCTACTAGTAGTGGTCGTTATCTAAAATTACTTAGCTTCTGAATGATAGAGTCAGGGCTAGTGGCTTAGAGGCCTGTTTTCTTTCTCATGGACTTCAAACTGGTGCCTCTTTAGTGGGTTTGGAAAGGAACCTTAAACTAAGCCTTGGGAGTCCCTAACACTTAGTGATAGTGACGCTGGCTATGGACCCCGCCGTGTCCTAAGTGTTTCTTCTGCATTAGCACGCTGAATTTGCGCAGTGACTCTCTAAAGTACCTGCTATTAGTATCCTCATTTTGCAGATGAGTAATCTGAGTGTTAGAGAAGTTAAACTAGCAAATGTCAAAGGCAAAATTTCAAACCAGGCAGGTTGGCTCTGAATCCATGGGCTTAACCACTAAGCAATTTAAGAATAACCCCCCTTAGCTGGCCAGGGATTCCACACTTGAGAGGCACACATTAAACGCACCGAGGAAAATAGCCACCATTAACCCCCTTCAAACCTCCAATTAAGGTAAGATTTACACAAAACATAGAAAAGCTTTTTATGGCACTTTCATCAAAATGCTAAAGATTAGACAGGTGGGGCTTCCCACACACTTGAGAAGAGAACAGGGAGCATTTCTAAAAGAGACCAAACAAAAGATGCATCTTTCAGCCATTCTCAGTTCTCAGAAGCAACATTTCTACCAGGCCTGCTTTTTCCGATATAAATGTAAAGGGAGACGGATTGGCATGCCAAACTGAACTGCTTGGTGTTTTAGAAAAAGCTGTTTCTCATGGGCAGCCTCAACTCCAAACACATTTGTTGGATATGTTCTGAAATTTTTCAACAAGTTAGGTTTGCAGAGTCTTAAAATTAATCAAAAAAATTCTAATATTCCAACAGAACAGGAGTGAGCACAAAAAGGGTTTCCTTCATTCGCTGGTAGGGCCCTAGCAGAATCCTTTTAAAGCTCACAATCATCTTGAGTTGCCAGAACTTTGCTCACAGCTTTCCCAGTTTCTTCACTGAGACCTTGCCACTGGTTTTATTATTTATTTATTTATTTAATCTTTATTGTTCATAATATTACAGATGTCCCCTTTTCTCCCCATTGACCCCTTCTACCCCACACCCACTCCCCACCCCAGGCCTTCCCCACACTATTGTCTGTGTCCATGGGTTGTGCATATATGCACATAAATACTTTGGTTAGTCTCTCCCCACCCATGCACCCATCCCCGTCTTCCCTCTGAGATTCGTCAGTCTGATCCATGCTTCCATGTCACTGAATCTATTTTGTTCATCAGTTTATTAAGTTCTTTAGATTCCACATATAAGTGAGATCATGTGATATGTCTTTCTCATCCTGGCTTATTTCGCTTAGCATAATACTCTCCAGGTCCATCCACACTGTCCCAAAGGGTACAAAATCCTTCTTTACAGCTGTGTAGTATTCCATGGTGTAAATGTCCCATAGCTTTTTGATCCACTCATCTACTGATGGGCACTTGGGCTGTTTCCAGATCTTAGCTATTGTAAACTGTGCTGCTATGAACATCAGGGTGCATATATTCTTTCTGATTAGTGTTTCAGGATTCTTAGGATATATTTTGAGAAGTGTGATCACTGGGTCAAAAGGCAGTTCCATTTTTATTTTTTTGAGGAACCTCTATACTGTTTTCCATAGTGGCTGCTCCAGTCTGCCACTGGTTTTAGAATTACTCTGCTACTTCTCTATGCTCTCTGATGGTCCCAAGTCCCACCACTTTGATATATAAAATTTAGTTAATTTAGGCTTTGCAAGGACACATCACTGAATGTCTTGCTCCAAGGCCTAAGGGTCTTAGTGTATTCAAAAGAACATAAATAGAAATAGGTATGTAGGTCTTTCCCACCTGATTTATTAAATTATTGCTACTATAACACCGATGGGCTATTTGAGGCTTTGCATGTATAATATCATTTAATCTCATAGCAAAGGAGAATACTATTATTATCATTCCTATTTTTCTTAGGAATTTTAAGGTCAGGCAATCAGAATGAGAACCCTAGCTGTCTGATTCCAGAACTTTCTATTAGCCAGTACCTTTGTTCCTAAGTATACCATGGTATGCAGTATAAATATATGTTTTCTGATCTATCACAAATATAGCATATAGATTAAAATAAGTATGACATACAGTCTATATTCCTTGTGAGGATGCCGGGACCAGTGTCAGCACAGGATTCACAATATTCTATGCACTATGGTTGGGACAATGGGCCCTAAATGGCTTAAGTTTGTGGTTTTCAGTCCTATATACAAATTTATAACTTCTAATGTGGAGCTTTTAAAAAGTGCTTATGACCTGCCACGGCCTAAAACATTCTGACACTTTTCTTGGGTGTGTCCCTGACATCACTATTTTTCAAAGTCCCCCCCACCCCCGGTAATTATATAAAGATCCAGAGGATTGCCTGGCCAGTGTGGCTCAGCGGTTGAGCATCCACTCATGAACCAGGAGATCACAGTTTGATTCCCAGTCAGGGCACATGCCCCGGTTTTGGGCTTGATCCCCAGTAGGAGGTGTGCAGGAGGCAGCTGGTCAATGACTCTCTCTCAACATTGATGTTTCTATCTCTCTCTCTCCCTCTCCCTTCATCTCTCTGAAATCAATAAAGATATATTAAAAAAAAAAAAAAAAAAAAGTCCAGAGGATGGAATACAACTGCTCTGAGTCAATTAACATAATCCTATCTGTTAAAAACTGAATTGTGTCCTTCCCAAAATTCATATGCTCTAAACCCCAATGTGGCTGTCTTTGGAGAAGAAAATTAAAGTTAAATGTGGTAAAAAATGTGGGGCCTTAATTTGATATGACTATTGTCTTTTTTATATATTTATTTTTCAAGTATAGTTGTCACACAATATTATATTAATTTCAGGTGTACAGCACAGTGATTAGACATTTGTATACCTTATGAAGTGATCACCCCAATAAGTCTAGGACCCACCTGGCACCATACCTAGTCATTACAATTTTATTGACTATATTCTCTAGGCTGTACTTTACATGCCCGGGGTTGTTTTTAGAACTGGCAATTTGTATTTCTCAACCTTTTTTAAGAAGAGGAAGTGGCACCTGGAGTATGTGCTCAGAGGAGAGACCGCACGAGGCCCAGCGAGAAGGTGGCCATCTGCGAGCCACAGAGAGAGGTCTCGCCAGAAACCAACCCTGCTGGCGCCTTGATCTTGGACTTGGACTTCCAGGATCCAGAAGTGAGACAATAAATCTCTGCTGTTGAAGCCTCCCAGTCAGCGGTAATTTGTTACGGCAGCCGAGGCCCACTAAGAGCACATCTATTGCTCGTGGTGATGGCTGTGAGCTGCGGGCTGGTGAAAACATCTGGTTCCTGAGTGTGAGTCAAAAGGCTTCAGGCCTCGGAGTTGCAGGCATTTGTGTCCCTGCCCTTGGGGAAGCCAGCCCCAGAAAAGGGGGAGCATCACACGAAGACCATGGCAAGAAACAGCCTCGTGACTTACCACTTACACACTACGGTTAAAGGATAGGGAGAAGCATTTAGAAAGGACTGGGGACAGGACTCTAACAAGGAGGCCTAAAACACCCTTATTTATGTCCCCGCAATCAGCAAGGGCCAGCTGTGCGCTGACCTCGCTCGCATCCTCCAGTGTTTGCTGCCCAGTCCACACGCCTCTCCAGTTACCCTGAAGCCAGCTCATTGTCGTCTTCTTGTTGCCTCTAATTTAAGGTATGACCAAGGTGTGCATTGGGGACCGTCAGGGAGGGTTACGACCAGTCCTGTCCAGGACCAGTACTGACCATTTGAAGGAAACACAGGCTTCCTCTCCACCATGATTGTTTCTCATCAAGAGGACTTTGGACCTTGGGCTTTCCCAGTGCCCTGACCAAGGAGTGAATTGTAACCTTTTTGGAAATATATGTGGGTCAAATAAAATGCGAGGTGGATTACCATGCTATGAAATTCATCGAGGGCTACAAGACAGTGATGATTCCATGTCCATAACAAAAGCTGAAGTCGAATATCTTCCCACTATCACGACTGTGTTTAAAATATGTGGTCTAAAGTAAAAATGTAAGTTCTGAAATCTCTTGCGCTGAAATGAAAATCAGCAAAGAACTAGGCTTATGACCTGGGACTTTCAACTTTCTTCTCTGTGAAGATAAAAAAAGTCCACCTCTTCTGATTTCTGGAGAATTGAATGTTTTAACCCTCTAGAATCTTCTCAGAAAGTGCTTGAATAGGGGCTTCATAATGCTATTTGATATTTTTACTTCCTTTGCCAATCCTCGTGCCTATATATTGGTTATAGTTATTGAAGTTAAAATCACTCTGATTCTCAGTTTCCACATATTGTAGACGAACATAAACATTCCCATAGGATTATGACAGGACATGCATTCGCTACTAAATGAAATGACTTGGTAATGGATCAAGTCCTTTGATCGTGTTTGTTATTTAATGTAAAATCACTCAGGGACTTCAGTACTCATCCCCAACTGGGACCTTTTTCATACAAACTTATCTCTTTTATAAATAGCTGTGTGGCTGAAGAGATAAAATCTGAGGGAGAAAGTGTGAGCACACTCATTTTAATTTTGTTTAAGCATCCATCACTAACCAACAGGTCACAGGATTGTAGGTCTAACTCTACTCGCGGCATCTTCTCTACCACACAGGGAATGTGTCACACATGGCAAGTGACTTCAGTGCTGCAAATTTGGAGTGATCACCTCACTTCTTTGAGTGGCAAAGTTGCTAGCTCTCAGTTACACAAGATGAAATCCTAACAGACTTCGCATGTTAGAGAGTTAATAGATCCATGCATATTATAACAGTAAAGTGCAGGATAAATTATACACATCTGTACACACACTCAATACCCGTTACATTTCTCTTCTCTCTGAATTACTCAAGTGCTACCCCGACAGCCTTAATGAAACCAGACATAAACTGAATTGCATTCTTTTAAAACTGGAGCGATCACACATCAGCTTGCATTAAGTCCCTTCGTTGCAGATCTAACCGATGCCATACAGAACTGTGAAAGCACATTTTGACCTCCATTTGTTATTCTCATTTGTTCATTCTGCTATAAATTTGATTTGATTTCATTATAATATCCTTAAGTGTACTAAATCTTGCATTAGGAAAAAGACACATGAAGCTTTTAGACTAACCTCTTTTCCAATTCACCATCCTGGGCTGTCAGAGCTAGTGGTCTACAAGTCTGTGAATTACCTGCCTGCCTCATTTAGTTAGGTGAAGCCTTGAAATCTGTTTTCAATGACAAAAAATGGACATCCAGACTTTCTTCCAAATGAGGGATAGATGAACAACCTCTTCAGTCACCATTGGATTTGCTACTGTAGGTGCCTGCTCCTATAATGAGCTATAACAGCAGCAGTGACCCAGGGAAGGGGACAACTACCTCTAGGATTTCCAGCATACCAGTTGCTAGCTCATTCCTAGAATACTCACACATCCAGGTCCTAGAATCGACCTCTATACAAGCATGTGTCAGTGACCACAAATACCTTGTCCGGTTCTCAAACAATATATATATCTGATACTAGTGAATAACTGGCAATCACGTACACTTGAAATAAAGAAATGCTTAAATAAATTATACATTCAGTTAAAAGATTCTCAGAAGTCATTTAAAATAGAAATATTCATAAAGAACGTATAACATGAAAAGCTTATGATGATAAATTGTTCAGTAGTAATTGCCCCTTCATTTCCACCTTTCCCAATTTCTATTTTCTATCAATGTGTATATGTTACTTTACTTTTTACATAAAAGCTTAGTTGAGGTATAAATCACATACCCAAAATTGAGCCTTTTAAAGTATATAATTCAGTGGCTTTATAGTATACTTACAGAGTTGTGCAATGATCATCAATAACTAAATTTAGAACATTTCGTCACTTCAAAAAGAAATCCCATACCCAATAACAAACACTCTTTAGTCTCCCTCACCTCCAACTCCTGGAAACTGGTAATCAACATTTTGTTTTGTGGATTTTCCTGTTTTGGACACATCATATGAATGGAATAATTTAATACATGGTCATTTGTATCTAACTTCTTTTACTCCTCGTAATGTTTTCACAGTACACCTGTATTGTAGTGTCAGTACTTTGTTCCTTTTTAATGGACAAATAATTTTCTTTGGATGATGTACCATATTTCATTTATACATTCATCAATTGATAGACATGGGGGCTGTTTTCACGTTGGGGCTATTATGAGTAATGCTGCTATGAGTATTTATGTACAAGATTTTTGCATAGATAGAATTTCTAGATCACATGGTAACTCTACGTTTAACATGTTGAGAAATTGCCAAGCTGCTTTACAAAGTGGCTGCCCTATTTCACCATCCCACGAAGTATATAATTAAAAAAAAACAAACAAAAAACTTATTTAACAACATTGCCTTAGACTACCTAGTTTTGGCACACTGTAACTAAGTAGGCTACAGATTTTTTTGCTTTCTTAAAGAGCAAATGTCTAAGCTATAAGATTGCCCTTTAATTGCAGCAAGAGTTAGCCCCTGCAACCCTTCATTTAAAAAGACTATTTCTACCCATTGCCATTACAAGTTTAAGCAAAAAGGCACCAGAGAGAAAATGAAACATTGCAGGGAGTACAGGACACAGAGAAAATAGAATAGGAAAAGCCGAAAAGTAAAATAGCCACGAAGCCATCAACATTAACTTCGCATTTGTATGCCAAGGAGGAAAAATGACATTGAGATAAATGACTTTGAAATCAGTAAGAGTCCCAAATTAGGAGTTTGAAAATAAGCCTGGAAATAAAAATGATCTTTTTCCTTAAATACATTTTTAGAGCAAAAAGAGGTAGGTAGAAATTGAAGATATATTTTAGTAAATGCCAGCTCTTCTAATAGCCCAATGTGTGAAAATCCAGCTGTTCTTTTCTGCTTCGTACATTAGCAGTAATAACGGTAAAGGCGATGCCTTCCTTATTTGCTGACAGTTGTGTTGATGATGCAGGAGGCAAAATAGCATTTCTCTTCTGGGCAATGGTAATTATGGAGTGCTGACAGGGTTCAAAAATAAACCCAGATCCTTCGAGTCAAGGCCCGACGTCAGTGTACTAGGAAAAGCTCGGAATGCGTGGCCCACACGAGAGAAGAGTACATTTTGCATGAAGTCCCTTCTTGTACAGTAAGTAAAAAGATTCCTGGTAGATCCACAAACCAATAATAAAAGTTTATATCAAAATAACAATTTAGAGGCTCATCACCTATCTATCTTTTTAAATTTATATTACTCATTTATTTCTTTGAAGCAGAAAGACAGTGTAACCTTCGGTTCTTTTTTCCGATGACATGCCTGAGGGTCTGAGAGACTGAGTGGCAAGGGCAGTGAGTGGAAGAGCACAGTTTTTAGTCCAGGTTTCTGTGTCTTCTTTAAATGCTAGAACATTCCTACTCTCAGACCTAATTTTTCACCACGGTCCAGTAACTCCCAGTTATTTACATTGACAATGAGTCAACATTTTTGAAATCTGAAGAACCATAGTTATTTAGGCGGTGAACATTTCCTGTTAGAAATTCATTAATGACACGAGCCTGAAATATTTAGAACGCTTGCATTTTAATGCCAGTGTGTAGCAACTATCTGGTACCTATTGTCAAAAATACAAGGGAGAATTAAGAAGTATTTATTAACCTCAGCTACAGTTTTTAAAGCAGCATTTTAAGGCAAGTATTTTGATCCTCACTTTTTAAAAAGGAAGAAGCTAAGAGTAAAGAAGGTTAGGCAACTACTTGCCCAAGGTCAACTAACCAACAGAAGGAATGTTTCTATTCTGAATTAAAGTGTGTCTGGCCTCAAAGGCCTACTCTTTTATACCACTAGCTTGAAAGCGTATTTAATATTTTTTAATGTGCTGGTCCTTTGAACCAGTAACTTCACATCTAGGACTGTATTCTAAGAAGAGATGTGGGGTATCTCCTATGATTTGTCTATCAGAATCTTTATGTCAGTGCTGTTAGAATTGCCAAAAAGAGGCACTAGCCCAGTGACCAACAATAAGGGCTCATTAAATTATTTGTGTGGTATTCACATCGTGGAATAGTATGTAACCGTTAAAGGTGTTGCAACAGGAAATTACTCATTAGAGAAACAATACTACAACATAAAACCATCCTGGTGAACTCCACTTAATCTTCAAAATTCAGTTAAACATTACTTCTTTCAGTCTGCTCCTCATTCCAAATAAAATGAGGCTGGCTCTCCTACAGATAGGTCTCCGTACATGGCATATGGTAGTGCACTTAGTTATGTGGGCACTTATCTCCCTTTACAGGCTGTGATTTCCTCCAGGTCAGAGAACAAACTTCAGTCACCTGGATTCCACACCCATATCCAATAACACACTAGTTCGTAGTTAAGGGGAGGTAGTCAATAAACATCCACAGAAAGAATAAATGAGCAATTCTTTATCAAACTATTTCATGTTAAGGATAACACAGAAAATCAGATTTCTATGGCTTATGGGAAAACTGTCATGTTTTCTCACAATGAGATGAGAAAGGCCCCAGAGTTTTAGCTCCCTTTGACCTTGCCTTGCTGCCTGAAGACAAAAAGGAGTAATGGTTGGATACTCCTGCAACCCATTCCCTCCACAGGATGGTCTTGTGATGCCCTGATTGTAAGTGTCTGGCAATAAACCGAGTTAATGCAGGGGTTTGAATGTGAGATCTATACACATCTATATATATCATATACATCTCCAAAAATTATTTTCAATTTTTTCTTGTAGATTTTATTTACTCATATATCTATTTTGTAACGGTGGAGTCCTTCAGCTTTTTACTCAGAAGAGCCAGAAGATCTAAAAAGTTTAAACTACAATGACAGATTCTCCATGGTATTCATTATATTATTTTCACCAAATGTCATCTTAACTTTTATACACCTATTACATTTATTAAGTCAAGAATTTTGTTTTTGTTTTCACTTTGAGACTGGGCTGAGCTGACTTTTAACAAAGCCCATTAAATGTAGTTAATGGGAAGCTTTGTTCATTTTTTTTTTTTTCTGTAGACATTATAGTACAGCAGAAATACTTATAACAAGATTACAAAAAAATCCCTGTGGGAATGAGAAAAGAGAGTTGCTCTTTGGAGTTTAGTGGAGATGAAGATCCCTTTCACCCTTGGCACCTGTATGGTCAGATTTTCAAATTATCTAAAGAAAGTCAAAGAAGGAGTCATTGGGAAGAAAGTCAACTGGATAAGGGCCATGGAAAGAGAAAGAAAGAGCACGGACGCGGGATTACAGAGTCAAAATCAGAAGACTGCCTTCAACTGATACTCAAGAAATCTTCACACTTTCTTTAAAGACAGTTGGGTGTTTATGTGTGTTTTGACATAAAGGTGCAGGTATATTTAGAACTGCTACATTTTTTATGGCCTGAAGCAGTTTCTATTTATTTGCCATGGTACTGTTGCCTAGCAGAACTGTCACACGCTGGGGTTTAATATGCTGCCTACAACATTGGACTGGAAGTGTTGACAGAGGAAAACATCAGGTATTTACCACATTCTGCTCCGTCCAAACTCTGCTAAATTGGGATTGCATGTAAAGTCAGGCTACTTGAGGTTTTAGAGATACAGTCAGAGAATGTTCCCTCATCTGCCACCATTGCTAGAATTGGGCTAGTCTCAGTTTAAAAATAGATGACAAAGGAAGCCAGGACATTCAAAGAGTTGAAGACATATCAAGAAAGACTGGAGTAGTCCCAGGAAACCCAGTTTCAGTAAGACATAACAGGCATTACGTGATCCCTGTATACATACGTTGGTGTGATGTGACCTGGACTTTCATTAAGAGGCTGGCAGATGTAGGGTGGAGGGGATCAATAGGGGGGAAAAGGGGGACATCTGTAATACTTTCAACAATAAAGATTTTTTTTTTTTTTTTTTAAATAGACAACTACAGAGCCTTAAAGACTCTCTTTAGGATCACAAAACATTGGAGCCAAAATCAGGGATCATGACATTCCTGACTTGCCAGTATACAGTGATGTTTTATGCATTAGGACACAAAAATAATGATAATGATAATGTTTATTGAAGGCAGACCAGGCACTGAGTCTATATGCTTTATGTGTACTAAGGCACTGATTTTATTTTTTGAATATATCTTTATTGATTTCAGAGAGAGGAAGGGAGAGGGAGAGAGAGAGGTAGAAACACCAATGATGAAAGAGTCATTGACAGGCTGCCTCCTGCATGCCCCACACCCGGAACTGAGCCTGTAACCCGGGCATGTGCCCTGAACGGGAACGGAACCATGATCTCCTGGATCCTAGGTTGGTGCTCAACCACTGAGCCACACCAGCCAGGCTAACTCACTGGTTTTTCACAACAAAATTATAAGGTCAGTGCTGTTATTCTCTCTCTGTCAATGGAGAAAACAAGGCCCAGAAAAATGAAGTAACCTCTTCAAGTGCACACAAGTAGTAAAATAAGGCTTCACCCCCTTAAGTAATATGATATAACTGCCTATAAAAGAGAGCTGTGCAAGCAGAGATTGTTTGGTCTAACTTTTTGTTTTGGTGGTGGTTGTGGGGAGGGAATTATGTATCCAAAACAGTGCATGATCATCGGAAATGATTATATTTTTATAATCACTAACTACCTTCACCATTTATACACACACATATATACATATTTCTACACAGCTGAAAGTATTTTTAATTACACAATTTAAAAAATATTGGTTCTTATTGTAAATCAAGCGATTTTGATATGGTAAAATAAAGACAAATGATCATTTTTCTCATCTCATTATATACAAAATAAACAATTCTTGATATAAAAAAATGTTTCTTTCCCCACTAATAAATAAATATAACCAAAAACAATACTTGATATCGCAAGTAAATTTCATTGATTTTAGTAATTAATTTTCATAGCAAAAGAGTCATTCATTTCTTTACCTATCTGAACAATAATTATTCACTAACAACTTTGCTTTAACTAGTATCTATGCATGGTGTATATACAGCAATCAACAAAACAGATCACATCTCATGAACCTTATATTTGGTGATAGAGACATTATCAGTATTAAATTACTGATGATTTCTATTAGCTCACAGACATTTATATTTATAAAGTTTATGAATTTAGGAGATAAAATGAGAATTATTGGAAATAATGAAATTAGACATTGTGATATATGCAAATAGAATGCAAGATAACAAATAACCCAACTGACACAGAGACAAGTTCCTGGTCTCATTGGTACTAGTTTAAAATCTCCTGAAGATATGCATACATAGCACAGAAGTCACAAACTCTGAATTTGGGCTTACTATTTTTTCTAAGCAGCCCTCCCTTTTAGAATGTCCCCACTGTCTATCCCCAAACACACAACCCAGTGAATAAGCTTATCAATTCCACAGTCAACAACATATCTTCTTCAGATTGCTAATGTAGCAGGAGTGTCAAAGAGATGAGTCAGAAGGAATAGAAATAGGAGAAGAGTACACAAGTATTTCAAATGGTCAACTAGGAACACAAGACAATATTATACAACAAGACATGTACTGTAGATTATAAATAGTACTGAAAATGCACATGCTGTATAGATAATGATATCAAGTTATTCCTGCAAATGATTTAAGACTGGAAAGACTCTGGCATCAGCCTGCAATACAGACATAAAGGTTTGACTGCTTAATGGCTAGGTGATGGTCAAGAATTAATTTGCCTAACCTGGAGAGACAGTTTCCCCTTCCCCATCCCTCAAAGAACAGGATTATTTGGAAATTCCAGTCCAGAATATATGGAAACTGGCAACAACTGAGTTCTTAAGGCAGACATCCTGAACAATGCTTATGAGACAAAACAGAGCTCAAGGTCAAGAATCTCCAACAACATACCACTAGAAAAACAGAGCTTGGGTTCTGGATTCTGATCACACCTAGGGATGGGCTAGATAGGTCTCAGTTATAAATGCTGAGGTTAAAGATCATGGCTGGAAACTATAATTCTGCTACGTCACAGAACTGTAACCACAAAGTTTGAACTTCAGCCTCAAGCCATCCTAGAGAAAGAGTTGGTGTTCGCCCAATCATGCAGTTTATTAGCCCCACAGCTTAAGACCGGGCTCCTCTAAAGTCTGATATATGGCATTAAGAAGATTGCTCACCTGTTAGTATTCTGACTGTAAGTTTTCCCCTCAAAAGGCTGGTCCCAACTGGTGCGTGTGCTTTCAGGTCATTCAGTCTTGATTATTTGACATTAGATGATCTTGGACAAGTTATTAATTCTCTGTGAGCCTCAGTATCCTCTTCGCCAAATAGGGATAATGACAGTAAACACTTCATGGGTTTCTGTGAAGATTAAATGAGATAATCTATGTCAAGTGTTTGTCACAGCATCCTCACATTGTGAACATGTAAAAATGCTAGCTGTTATTAAAGTTAAAGATTTAATTCCTGGGGATTTTTTAGTACAAATAAGGAAGATTTTATCACCTCTCAAAAGATACTAAAAATCAAATTTGAGGGCTTTTATTAAAAGACATAGAGAGCCCTTATTCTAGTCTGTGACTCCATTGTTGATGTGGTAGGGATTATTTGATGACTGAGTGAGTCAGAGTTTCAAATTAAAGAGAAGAGGGATTTATCATAGAGAAAAGAGTTAGACTTCAGCTGGGAAATGGACTTCTAATTAGTGTTATCTGTTTGCACCTCTTAAGAAGGAACAGAATGGAGAGGTCATGTGAGGAAAAGAAAGCCAATTGACTACACTTTTTTCTTACATATTTATTCATTCATTCATTCATTTATTCATCTACAAATTATTTCCTTCAGTTAAGTATTGCAATACACTGTACTAAGCACCACGATGACATAAAAAGACAAATCAGGCCAGTATGAGACATAAGATTTGGCTTATCCAAAACTGATCCTCTACATGCCAGTCTCCCAAAGAAGGAGCTAGGCTCCCAAAGATTATGTGGAAGTCAGGTACTGCAAAATGTTTAAGCGATCAATCCTGGTACAATGCTGAGGTAGCAAATTAAGCCATGTTCAAGCATGTCAAAGAGCTGGAACTCTAAGGTTTGCAGACCAGCACATGGATCCTGTCAGAAAAGAGGTGCGTTTTCTCTCAACTATGATGTCCAAATTTGCAGAACAGGACATGGAGCTGAGACTATGTCGTACACAGTTGATGAACTCCAGCTCTTAATCATGCCAGGGAAGAAGCTATTGCTTTCCCAATTAGTTTCTTACAACCCTCCTGGAACCAAATGCTTAGATCTGCTAGATTGCTGTATGCTGCCCCAAAGTACAATGGGAAATTGGAGAGCATAGATCTCTAGCACCATGAATGCCTCCAAGATAATGTTCTTTCATCAGTCCTACTGTGTAAGCTTCCTGGTGTTTTTGTACTGGTTTGCTCACCATACTTATGACGCTTAAGAAGCTCATTGCATAAAAGAGAATGGGGACTCTTAAATATATTAGACTAATTAAATTAACAGAATGAAATGCCATGGAAAAGGTATGCGCCACGTCCGGGGGGAATCATCAATTTTCTCTACTAATAAACCTCTCTTGGGGGTGTTGGATAGAATCCAATCTTATAACTCAGACCACTTCAAGCAGTGCCTCTATTGTATATGATTACTTCATCACTTGTACCACTGCTCTTGGAAGGTAAGAGGCAAGCTCTATTTCTATGTGGAATTAACTGGCTTTGTAACTACATCTCTCACCACACGAGGCCCCAAGGGCCAGTTTTAACGGGATGAAAGGAAATCTATTTTGGCCTGTTATACAAAGTGTGTTTCTCAACACAGCTTTACTGATTATAAAGTTGATATCTGAATGCCCAAGGAAGTCAAAACTTTCTTGTACATTTTAAAGTAGGTTCACAACTTGCAAAAGATATATGATTCCATTTCAATGAAAACATTTAAATCTCTCTCTTTTTAAAATTCAGACCTGAATTTGAATCTCAATTGATCTTGGAAAGACTGAATTCGCTGTTGCAATGTCAGTGTACTCATGTATCCATGGCCATGGTATCTGGCTCATTGGATTTTGTGAGAATTAATTCAGACAACATGTCTGACATGTAATAGGTAGTCATAATTTCACTTCCATGATATATGTGATGTAAAGGCAAGTATAGGCAAAGAACCTTGAGAGGTTTAGGGAGGGGATTGAGTCTTGATATTAAAAATTTCCAATATATTTTTAGGTACTTTAAATATAGGAAATATGAAAATTTAGGAAATGACTCAGAAAAAAATTGAAACCTTCTATGACCTGTGCTCATGGACTCCAGCCAGTTAGACACAACTATTCAGAACTAAGAGCTTGAGTACAGCAGCAATATCAAAGAAGGATGTTTAATAAATTACTGTGGAAGCCAAACCTCAGCCCATGCCACGTCCCTCAGGAGGACATGGCTTTCCTTTTGTCATTTCCAATGCAACTTCTTTGAATGGGCACAGAGTAGTTCTAGGACCAGACATGACTGGCAGTGGTTCAATGATTTCATGTCATCACAATAATAGAAACATGGACATTCAACTGTGACAACAGCTTGGATGAGTCTATGTTTGGGAAGCTGTTTTTGTGGAGGACATGGAAATGTGGACTCTTGGTTCCTGTTTGTTTCCCAAATGGCTTGGCCAGTAACTCTCACATCAAATGAGTATGGTAATTTGAAGTCTCAAACAATGATTGTTCCCATACAAAAACCCTTCTTTAGAGAAGGAGAGTTGGGCTTGAATTGAATTTGCCTAACAGAGGAAACATCCCCCATGGAGCTTGCCAAGGCCTGAAGTCCTCATTCTTGATCTGGAAGAAGCACACCACCACCACCGGCAAAAGGAACAGAAATTACGAGGGCTTTCTCAGTGGACGACATTACTTTGGATCTTTCACAGACATATATGAAGATGAGAGTCGTAAACTCCCTCAATGCCCTGCCCTCCCATGTAGACACTTATCGCTGACAACATTCACATCCCACATACTTCTAATCTCAGAACAATTGATTCTCTCTTGCTTAAGGCCAACTCTTCCATCTGTGTTCTCGATTCCAACCCCTCCTGTCTCTTCTAGGACCTCGATCCATCAGACTTCTATTGTCTCTATTCCCACCTCTCCCATTGCTACTATCAGACCTCTCCTTTCAGCCCACTGACATGCCAAATCTTTATAAACACACAGCACGCACACACACACACACACCACCTAGCTCTAGTCTCTGACCTATTTTCCTCCATAACCAAAGTACTTAAAATAGCTCACATTTGCAGCTTCCCATTTTTAAAACTCCTGTTTCTCTCTTGCTTCTATAAATATGTGATTTTTCCTTGCTTCCCTGTTCCCGACACTACACTGCAAACATTTTCTTATCTGTCCTTTCCCTCTTAAGTCTGTGCCCACAGTCTTCTGCTCTCACCAGTCTCCCCAAACTGCCCAGCTAAACTTCATCAGTGAGATGGTAAGAGTTAAATCCAATGGTCAATACCAGAACTTTTTGCTTGCACATGAAAAATTAAGACCTCCTTTCCCTTTTGAAAAACTCTCCTCTCCTTTAATTTCTTGCTGTTCTTGCCTATTTATTTCCACCAGTGACCACAAATCGGTCTCATATGTTCTCCAACTACTGTGCCATAAGCTTTGCACTGTTAAAACAAAAATGTAGGGAATATGGTAATATTGTACACATTCTAAAATTAAGCAAATAAAGCCTAAAGAAACTGAATACATTTGCTCAAGTTACATAGTAAGTAAGAGGTACTGGATAAGAAAGCAATTTTATCGGACACCAATGGACATTTTTAGCTTGTTAATATAATGAGTTATTTCAGACAGAAACATACTGAATGGTTACTACCAACAAACCTTACCTATCCAATGATTTAACAAATGTTAACATTTTACTTTATTGGGCTAATTTATTTTTCCAGAACTAAATTTTAAAAAGAGTTGAAGGCCACTTTGTAATGCTCCTTAATTTTACTCCCCAGAAAAAAAATTATCCTCTAGTTGGCCTCTATCTTTTACATCCAAAGGCTTATCCTACCATTAGATGGGTACAGTCTTCTGTATTCTCCTTTCCTTTTTTTTTTTTTTGGTCTGGATATTACTTTTTTTTTCTCTTCTCTTCTCTCTCTTTTTTTCACTTATAAATTATATATATATATATATATGGTTAAGAGTTTATAAATAATCTATATGCCTAATCTCCAATCAAACCACCCAGGGCTTTAGAGTATATTCACACTAAACTTCTTCCTCTAATATAGCACATTAATGTGTCTTGGTTTTGCCTTATAAAATACCTTGTCTTTAATGATCAAGAAATTAGTGAAATATATGATCTGTTTATATATTTACCTACCTATCATCTACCTCTCTGTGATATTTTTACACCTGTCCATTTACATTTACTGACATGTTTGTCAAAGTACGTATTCATCATATGGGAGGGGTTCAAGTTCCTTGTACTGGTTTTATTCGCTAATAGTGTTTTTTCAGTGAGAGTCTATGAATTGCTAATTTTCACAGTATATTTTATGAGCACTTCCTAAACTGAGAGTCACGCATTAATTCTAGTTTGGCTAAGTGTAAAATGCTAGAGAGACAATTATTTTTCATGCATTCCTTAAAGGTATAATCCACTGGGCTTTGGGTCTCCATCATGACTGAAACATCTGTCATTCTCATTTGTATTGTTCTGATTGTAACAGATATTTCATCTTTTATTACTTTCAAGATTTTTTGTTTGTGTGAGTTCTGAAGTTTCACAGCAAAATATCTAGGTGTAGATTTGTTTTAATTCATCCTGTCAAGGATGTGGTATACTCAATCAATCTGAAGATGGATTTTTTTTTTTTTCAGTCCAGGAAAATTCTGAGCCATTGTAGCTTTCATTTCTTTCTAGCCTCCTTTCCTAAAATTTCTCTCACATGTTTTCTGTAGTATATTTTATTTCCTTCATATCTTTACACATATCCTACATATCTGATTAATTTAATCAGATTTATGTCTGAGTTACTAATATTTTTTACACATATCTATATCTTTACCAATGTATTCTTACACAGTCTCCAAGTTATACAGCTCATATGCCCCACAGCTCAAGATCTGTGGTCCTTCTCTGCGTCTGCCAGTTTTTTTCTTCTTTTTATACCTTTTTTTTTTTTTTAAGTGTAAACTTTTAATCTCCTTTGGATGATTCCACTAGCTCTAGTTATGGGATGTGAATTCTCCTACTTGTTGCATTTTCTGACTCTAGCTTATGATGAGTTTCTGTAGATGACTGGAGTGTTTTACTCAAGTCATTTTCATGGAGGTTGTGTATGGATTGAATTATCTCCCCAAAATGCATATGTTAAAACCCTAACTCCTAATGTGACTGTGTTTAAAGACAGATTTTTGAAGAGGTGATTAATTTAAATGATATTGTAGGGTTAGGACCCTAATCCAATGGGACTGGTGTATTTGTAAGAAGAGGGAAAGACAGAGGAGTGTTTTTGTGAACAGAGGAAAGACCATGTGTGGACACAGCAAGAAGGTGGCCATCTGCAAGCCAGAAAGTGATGCCTCACCATAAAGCAACCATGACAGCAGATAGATCTTTGACCTCCAACCTCCAGAACTGTGAGAAAGTAAATGTCTGTTGTTTGAGCCACTTAGTCTGTGGTTTCTGTCATGGCAGTTCAAGCTGACTGATATGGGGATACCTGGGGATCCCCAGTGTACAGCAATACCCATAGAGTGACGTCCTCATTGTCGTCACCAGCTTCACTGAGTGCATATTAGGATTTTTCTTAATTTCTCAACCAATTTCTGCCATTCTCATACCACTTAAGTATACAAACTTGGAATGCATGAGTTTGCTTAGGGCTGATTTATATTGTGAGTTTCTCAAAAATGACTCATTTTTTCTGACAGCTAGTGGTGAGAATTTTCATAGTCTTACTTTCAAGGACACAGCAGGGTGGCTTCATACAGGTAGTACACATCCGGCCTCCTTGTGTATGGAGCCTGTGGCCCGGGGTCCCCTCTGAGGGTAGAAAAAATGTCAGACTCAGCACTGAGGGTCTGTTTCCCAGTTCTGGTAGCACGGTGAGATTTGGGGCCTCTGATTGTTGATCTCACCTTAAATTGTTTTCTTCACTCTAGAATCTGAGTCCACTTCCTTGGTTATTGATTACTCTAGATAAGTATTTTAAAAGTAATTATTTCATGATTTAATTGATTTGCAGTGACAATGGATTTTTTTCCTGTATCAGCTTAATTTCAAATACTAAGCAGAATGCCCTTTACCCTCTTTCTAGCTCCTGATGCCACCTTCCTGTTTCCATCATGTCTCTGAATACATATTCTAACATCTAAGAGCTAATTTACTTTTCTCTACTTGACAGTTAAATATTAGTATTTTCAGAGAATCTGCCTTTTCTTCCAATGTTCTCTTGAACAGGCTAGTTTACTTCCAATGTTTCATGTAACTCATTTTGAAATTTTTCATTTAATATCTCACCCCCACATCCAGTGAAAAGGCAAAGTCCATCCATTCAGCCTCCTTGGCATTACCATTATTCAGCAGCTACCATCAAACCCCACTCCTAGTGAGATAGAGAAGCCTTTCAGGATTTTTAGCTTGCACTATATAATTATCAGCCAAATTGACATCCGTGCCTCTGAGCATTTTTGTTGTCTTGTAGTTTTCTTTGGCTGCTAGAGTATTTCACTTTAAAAAGAAATAACTAATTCATACTCTTTGATCCCATGGATCTTTCCAATGGATTTCTTTTGCCAGTAGGATAGAGTCCAAACTTACAAAACTGAATCTTAATAATTGAGTCTTTGACTACTGTTTCAGATCTATTTTTCACAGGGCTCCATACCAACCACTTTCTACCCCAGCTTAGTTAAGCTTATTAAGTCATTTGTGTGATGTTTCCATGGCTTTGCTCAAGCTATTGTCTTTCTCTGAAATGTTTTCTCCTTGCCCTCTGTTCCCCTGTTCAGCTCAACATCACTGCTTCAAATCTCTAGAGATTTTCCAGGGAAAGTTAATATCATTTGTATCTCTACCATAAATGCTTATCCTTGGTACACTGTCATCTTCATTCCACTGATAAAATAGCATGCCCGCCTCCCACCTTAAGATTGTGAAATATTTTAAGACAGGGTTTCTCAACCTCAGTGATACTGATATAATGAACTAGGTAATTATTGTGCAGGATATCCTGTGCATGATGGGATACTGAGCAGCACCCCTGAGCCCTAACCACTAGATACTAGTAGCGCCCAACCCTCACCAGACATAACAACAAAAAATGTCTCCAGATATTGTCAAATCTTTGGGTGGGAGTGGGGAAAGATAGTCATTCCTGGCTGAGAACTATTTCCTTAAGATAGGAACCATATCTCAAAAGACCTGTGTTTAAAACCATGAGCTGCATTTTAGAAATATTAGTTGACTGAATAAGTACATAAGTAATATTATTTTAGTTATCAACAGACAGTGTGCGTATGCACATATATATATATATATATATATATATATATATATATCCTTGTTTTTTGATGTCTTTCATTGCAAGTTATACTTTAAATAACTAAAACATTAAGTATGTTACATGTAAATTACACTTTTGAGCAATTCAGAGAGCTAAAGCTTAAATACTATTAGAAGGACATGCGGTTGACGGTATACATATATGTATGTCATAGTGAAAGACAAAATGCCAAATAAGATACAGAGTAAAGTAAGAACAATTAGCAGTTTTGTGAACTGGCTGCCTGTTCAAATTTATTTTGCCAGGGCTAGTGTTTAGTTAAGTCAGTACTTCTGCCAATTATAAGAGGCTTCATTGAACGAGCTTACGTTTGAATTTCAACAACTCTGCATTTAACCTGAAGGAAATATAATCTGGGCAATTGTCAAAGCAAGGGACTATGTTTACAATGAATCTTGGAAACAAAAGCTAAATAAAAGAAAAATCATTATATTTCTAAACGACTCTTCCTTTAGACATTTATTTAACAAATGTCTTCAGAAGATCTTTTTATGCCTCCTAGAAGAGATAAGTCATGGGTGCAAATAACCTGAGAAATAGAATCATTAACACGACAATGTTAATGATTATTTCTGGATGGCAGGACTAAGGGGCAACATGAGTTCTTTAGATATCTCAGTATTTTAAATTTATCTTCAATAGTTGTATATTATTTTACAAATGTACATAAACTAAACGAAGGATTTGTTCTTTGACTCTACTCAGGCTTGAGAACAAAGGCTTTCATTTATTTTATTCACTTCATGCATTCATATTATTCTTTGATATCTGTAATTACAAATTATACTTTAGAAGTTTCAGATTCCACAGAGAACAAGAACAAGTGTGTGAAATTTTATTTCTAAACTTTGCTAGAAGGTTGTACATTGTGACTTAGTAAGCAAGTAAAATTAATAAAGTAATAAATTTGAAATCTGCCATGTTGAAATTGCCATAGTCCCCCACATTAAAATTCATTTCTTAAAAAGCCCTCACTCAACTATGTACCAACCAATGTATCTGGAAAATTGATTGCAAACTCCATTATAATTACTGAAACAAAGTTAGGAATTACCATTTGCTCATCTCGACCATTAAAAATAATTTTTATTTGGCTTTTGTACACCAACTTAATTATCTACTATTGGAAGCTCAGAGTGGTATTGGGGAATCAATTCCCAGGTACGGAAAACTAAAGTAAGAAACGGGGAGCTGTCAACTGTGCATTCGAACGGGGCTCTGCTAAGTAAGGAACTGAGATTTTTGCAAAGGTCTTCTATTAAATATGGAAAGCGAGGGAATTCAGAATAAAAAGCCGACAGAGACGGGGCAGCCTTAATTTACATGTCAGCTATAATATCTGCCTTACAAGACTATTACTTGGTAACTCGATGACATTCCTTTAACTAGTTACCGTAGCAACTACCACATGACACATCAGGCTCAGAGACACAGAACATCTTCCTGCAAGAAACAAAAGCACCATCAGTGTCTCAGAGGAACATTACCATTTTGATGAATGCTGATGGTGTGAAGGAAAGGTGTTAGCCCTGATTCACTGTGATTTCTCTTTTTAATTTCTACATTCTAGCAAAGTGTCAACAGAGCTTTCAATATTTTTTTCTCTCCTAATTATCACTTCAGTGTCTTTTATAAAAATGTTAATTACCTAAATATTAGCTTTTGGTTAAAGCTGCTAGAAGGCATCTCACAAATCAAACTCAACCTACCTTTACAATTTGATTTTCAAAAGAAATCTCTTCAAGGACTCTAAATTCTACTTTAGTTTTTCATAAATGGCATTTCATAGAGCAGCAGTATCAATCACTGGGATGTTTTGTTAAAAATGTAAGTTTTTTGGTCCTGTTACCAGCGGTGAGAGGTCCACGTCCCCACCTGTTGTTCGTGGGAGGGGCTTCTTGAGATATCCCGAGAAAAGGTATTTTCTGAGACTTGCATCGGCATAGCCCAGTCCAGTACTAGGCTAGCTTAGTTTGTCTTTCCTGCTGGAGTCCATCAGTGCTTCGCGTGTGGGGTCCACATGGCCGTGGGCCATACAGGTGAATGCAAGACAGCAAAGAGCGACAAGAGAGCAAACTCCTTTGTTTAGGGGATTATATATCCCCAGATTTTCATGGGCTTGCTGTGACCCCACCTGTTCTGGCCAACAATCTCTGTCCCTGGGTTTGACTGACAGGCAATGTCATCCCAGGGTCACTGGGCATGTGTCTATCTCCCCTTTGTTGGACCCCTTCCCCAAGTGCTTTTCAGGGACTGGGCTGGTGGTTCCCTGGGGCATGTGAAATTTCAGATTTCTGGTGAAGCTGCCTAAATGACATGCCTATAATGTCTGGTCTTCCCTTTTCTCCTTTCTTATTATTAATAACTAGCTAATTACAATGGTATCAGTCCCAAATCGTATCAACTGAGTCAGCATACTTGGGATAAGACATGGAAATTTGTATTTCTGTTCATTTAAACTACTGGTGTGTGTGTGTGTGTGTGTGTGTGTGTGTGTGTGTGTTTATAAGACTTTCGCTTTCTTACCTCTAACCTAATACAATTCCTCACCTTGAATATTCCTCCTTAATTCCAAGTATATAAATACCACCCATGCCTTAGCTCATCTGTTACTCTCTCTTAACAAAAGAGCATTTCCCATCAACAAATTACAAACCATTACTTTTCTACCTCTCTAATTTTTCTAATTCCTACTTTACTTTAAACAGTGTATTAGATGCATTAATATACATATTATGGTCCTCCTTTCTCTTTCCACACTGCCAATGAATTTCCTGTAGCTTTTTATTACAGTTCAACTAGTGCATTACCATACTAAGGTTACGACATCTCTTTTGCTGGTTAGGTTCCTCTGAGAGCAGGGACAACATCTATCTATATATGTCTGTGTCCAAGTGCCTGAAACATGTAGGTGTCAACAACTTTATTTAATTGACCTGTTTCTAATAATAATTAAAATAACATATCAAAAACTTAGATAAGATTGTTGAGTACTAATTCATTCCAAGTTCACAGGAATGTCACTATTAATACCTCTATTTTTATAGATCAGGAGACTCAGCCTTGGAGAGATCAAGCTACCTGCCTTAAATACAACTAATAGGTTACACATCATGATTTAAAAATTGAGCTGCATTAGAAACCCAGACTTTAGCCACTAGGTATAGTGCCTCCTTTGCTTAAGCGACCACAAACTAATAATCTTTATTTTAACTTTTCTCTTTTGGACATAAGTTAAAGTACAGTTATGGAACAGAAATGTCATGCCACAAAAGCTCAGCCTTAACAAATCAGTATCCAGAACTCAATTTCTCCCCATGACTCTGTACACATCATATAAAGATCCAATATTGAGCATAAAAACAAACAACACAGTAGCACTCAACTGTATGATCTTGGGAAAATCATGTATTTTCTCTAAGTCATTTTTTTACCTATAAAAGAGAAGACTGTATTGCATGATCTCAACCCGTAATGTCATTTACAGGGACAAAATTGTATTGTTTATAATGACTCCTCCCCATTATGTGTGTGTGTGTGTGTGTGTGTGTGTGTGTGTGTGTGTGTGTGTGTATTAGGCCTAGAGGGGTCATGCCTCCTCAGCCTGGTGGACCATCCTAAAAAAGGATTCCTTGTCCATCAAAATACTTCAGGATTCCCCTATTTTACTTAGAGCACTTGCTACAATATTGTTAATAGACCATGAAGACTCACCTATACATCCCATCTCTCTCCTATTCTCCATTCCAACCACAGTGACTTTGCTGCAGTGCTTTCAACTCAGGGCCTTTGAACCAGCTCTCTCTTAACCCTGGGATCTTTCCTCCCAAGTAGATATAGGGCTTCCTGTCTCCCCTGCCTCAAATCTCACCATCTTACTTGGACATCCTATATAAAACTGCATACACACATACATACTCTGTACTACAGCCTGCTGATCCTATTTTTGTTACTCTCTTATCGTTTTAATTATAATTAATTTATATTACTTCTATTTCTTTTCCTCTCCACTAGAACATGAGCCCCAACATTATAAAACTTTTGTGTTCTGAACTTTGATGTATCCCCAGCACCTAAACCAGTACCTTGCACATAAAGACTCTCAATTGTTTGTTAATTGAGTGGATGAATGACAAATTATTCATCTCATCTTCTTTCACCCAAATCACCAAATAACTCTATTTCTTGATGACTGTTAGGAACAATTCTAGCTGCTGAAATTGTCTTAATGTTTTTTGAAACCTCAGAACCTAACATGATTATACTCATTCTGACCCTTATAAATGCATTGTGTCCATATGAAAATTATAACTCTTTTAAGTTAATAAAGGGGAGGTTTTTATTTTTAAAAAATCAAGTGTCAAAGCTTAGACTATAAACATTTACTTTAGCTTCAAAGGAAAGTCCTTGAACTCAGTCTTTTGTCAGCACAATCAAAAGAGTAAAATGGAAAACATTAGGTTTTTTGTATATCATGAGATTTTCAGGTTATTGGGCTACATTAGCTTCGGTTGCCTAAAGGATGTCAGGTAATGGCAGCTATCCCCAGGCATTACCACATCTAATTCCTGATGCCATGCTTTGGGGAAAATAGAAAAAAATCAGAGATGCAGGGAGCCCCAGTCACAATGATAAGATGCATGAATCGACCAGACTGTAAGAAAGATCAATCACAGCAAAAGATACAGCCTAAAAACCACTGAGTCCTGAGGGAGGGGTTTCTTTTCGGCAAATATTAAAGAGCAACAAAGGAAAAGGGGCTATTATTCTTAGTGTGTAAAGGAATACTGTTTTTAAAAGCACTCTGATTTATATATGTGAGAATCTGCATTAAGCAAGACTGCCTTTTCACTTCTGGGGAAAACAAGCCAAAATGAATTTCTTTAAGCGACCTTTTACATAAGTGGATTCCTAACTGAGACCAGACCCTGCAAGGGGATGATCTCCTTGGTGAGTAATCTCAATGTATGGCATTTTGCTTTTATGGGAGAGAGTGTAAGAAATTTACATGCACGGTGTGATTGCCCCAAGGGAGCACTTTCATTAAACTGGGAGGGAAAACAGCAAAAAATGTTTAAGTCTTTGAGATACTATAGTGAAACCTGAAACATTATTCTCGTTTGATTGGAAAGAGTCTCAAAAATATATGCATTGTTCTGTAACTATTGGCAGGGAAGCTTAAAGGAGCCAGTGTGTTGCTGTGGAGAGTCATGGACTAGAAGAAGCCATGAGACCTGGGTTTTTGGCCAGGTTGTAGTGGTTCTCACAAGCACCTTATAGTGTTAAATATCTCTTTAAAATGAGAAAGTGCATGGGAGAATCATTTTTTCCCAAAGTGAAGCATTATTCAAATACCTATTTAATTTTAGTAGATTTGTGTAGCTACCCAAGAGGAATAGATACTTCTCAAGGACTCATCTTATCCCAGTGTTCAAATCTTCCCAGAGAGGTTCCCCATAATGGTCAATCGATTGTAGAAGCAATAACACTTTCCAACAAGGGTTGTTGTTAAATGTGATCGTGCGACATGCTGAGTGTGGGAAATGTGGATAAAGATTGAGTTTAAGGGTGTGGCCAGGTGAAAAGCAGATGCGTATGAGAGAGCAGTAGGAAAGCAAGAGAGGTGTAATGCAGGAGGGGGCAAAAGTAGGTTTACAGTTGTGAGTACATGAAACATGAGTTTTTCTTGTATTATTATTTATTAATTATTATATTATTTTCCATATGAAGAACTGTAAACCTGCTTCTTTTGCCCCACCCTATATATAAGGATTACCAACAAACCAATGGGGAGAGAGGAATTTAAAGACAAACAGTGATGGCAAAATCAGAGATGAGGGACAGGGCAGAAAAGCTGAATAGCTCTGGGGCCACCCCCTGATTTATCACTCTAGAGAGTGATCATGACAGTGGTGATGATGGTTGACTGGACTCTTTAGAAAAGCATCACTTTTCTTTTGGAGGAACTTGGATGGGTTTAATCCCAGCTTTGTCTCTCTCTGTGTCCTTCCTTCCACCTGGTCTGTGGAGAGGACAATTCCAAAGGAAGAAATGGCGCCTGGCTCCCCCTTGTGCTCCATGTGGCCACAGTCAGTGAGAGAGGGAGCCAGGGTCTTCATTACAAGCAGGGGTTCCCCAGATACTACAAATGATTACCCCAGCTAATTCTGTCTGGGCTCTGCTACATTAACACCCACCGTGTCGGAGTCATTCTCAGGAGAAGCCATTCTGATTTAACTCTCTAAAATGTAGTATTTTGCCTTTTCCAAGCCATTCCACTTGAGATTCTGGCACCTTTAGGCTGATACAGCACTGGGATAAAAATAAGGGCACTGCTTCGATTTTCCAGCTTTGATTTTTCTTCTTACTCATACCTATAACCTTAGATACTGAACTATCATCTCCAAGGTACAACCACTATTTTAGGCCAGGTCTAAAGTTTTCATGCACCTTCTAACATATGTTAGCTTTTTCTATACATATTTTCCTCTTTCCTGTGAAAATGTTCATGAGAGAATCACCCCCATGTATTCTACAGGCATGTGCTGGGTCAGCTGAGCAATCTCTGAGGGAAAGTCCAAGGAAAACAAGAGATATAGAGCACCTGTGAAATGCAGAAAAATCTGAAGGGTCAGATACCTCATCTGTTAAGAACCCAGATGTCCTGTATATTTATTGGTCAAGTATAAAGTGAAGGTCAAAGTAAAATAATAGGAATTATCAGTTATTAAGCATCATATGAATAATATTTTAATCATGTACAAAGTACTAGTGCTATATCTATCTATCGATTTATCATATGTCATATATATCTATCATCTATCTATCATCTATCTATCTATCTATCTATCTATCTATCATCTATCTATCTAATCTATCTATCATCATCTATCATCTGTCTAATCTTTATTTCTTTCTCCTTGACCATAAAATCACCTTGGAAGGTAGCAATTTCCTATTAGTCATATTTATAGATGAAGTTTTGGGACAAACTGCTATCATATATCATGCCAATTCCAAGTATGGGCACAAGCTATACCTGGTATATCACATGCTATTCTATAGACCTTCAAATATGTATCTGTAAAATATCAATATATTGTACTTACTTAATGCTATTTTTCATTATATGCGCAGCTAACTATCTTGCTTTTTTATATATACAATACTGAATGAGTTTAATGATCAGGCTTGGGAAAGAACAAAATAGATCTGTCCGTGTCTTCAGAAAATAAAAGCATATTCTGTCAAAAATTATGACTATATGCTAGTGTCAAAAAGTGCCTAATTTCAGTCATCAAAGTTTATGTCAACTCCCTTTGATGTTCCGCTTAGTTGTGCCTCCTAAACATCTCTGAGCCTCTTATGTAAAATTATCTTTAGCTCATGATTCAGTGATTCTTTAATATCCTGATACACAGGCACTTACAGAGCCGCTCACTATATAAGAAGGAAATAAAAACATCCCTCTTTACAATTATTTAGTCATTTTACTCCTTTTAAGAGTTTCCACATCCATTATCTTGTTGAAGCTAAAAGAGAAAGCATTGGAATAGAAACACATTTCAGTAAAGATTTTCCCTTTTTTTCTTCAGTTCAATTCAAAGGATAAAATCACAGGTGTAATTGCCACTTGCAGCAGACACTCTCACTATCAGTATCTCTCCTTCCTTAGTATTAAGAAGTCTAATTTTTAGCGAGGGCCTTTGCTATCCATGTAAATGCTATTCTCCCCTCACTGTTTTCCGCTGCTTTGTGAGGACATATGACTAAGTTACCAGATGCATATAACTTATATGAAGTTGCCTTGAACGCCAGTGGGAACCTGTCTTTGTTAACCTTCCTAAATCATGCTGGTTGGTGACGGATGTGATGGCTGGAGTTCTAGCAACCATCTTGGGTTACAAGGATTGGAAACACAGCCTAGAAGTGATGGAGCAGGGAGCCAAAAAGACACAGGGTTTCCGTAAGAATTTGGAGAGTGGCTTTATCAGTGCCGGACTGCTGGCATTTGGACTTGGATTTGATGATTTACACACCTAATGCTTCCGAGACAGGCATTAATACCTCTGTGTTATAATGAAGGATATAAAGTTCCAGAGATTTTAAGTGATTGACAAAAAGACATAACAAAATCCAAGGTTTAAAATCCCGTCTCCTAGTACAGCTCCAGATTGTTTTCTATGACAATGGCTCCTATAAATTTGTCTATTTCCCAAGTTAAAGGGGACTGTATTAGGCACAAGCAGTTTAGAGTCAGGTTATGAGAAGACAATGGGTAATTCCACTAATAAAGCAAAATTGGGTCATTTTAAGAGTTTAGCGGCCTTTATTTTATGGCAGTGTGCTGTTTTCAAGAAACTCTTCTTTCTACTATATTATCTTTTAAAAGAAAGCAAAAAAAAGGAAATAGAAAAAGACCACCTAAAGTGTCAAGCACTTGACGTCCTTACTTACCAGGAAACGTGTAGGCTTGGATATAAACAACTAGACAAGCATGCAATAGCCTTTGTGCCAGGAGGAACAGAAATAGAGTCCCATTTTATTGGTTGTGGGGACATCTTTCTAAAAGTTTAGCAAGTAGCAGCTATTTCTGATGAAGTCAAAGACAGTGAAACACAGAGTGGATTGAAGCCACCTGAGAGGCCAACACAGTCCGTGATGCTGAAATGACAGTTAGGATTTTGCAGGCAGTTATGGACCCCAAAGCACAATGATAAAGAATGAAGCTGGCAATTTTATCAAGGGCAAGAAAACAGCAGAGGAAATGGTCTGACACTTTTCAAATTTCAAACTTTTCTTCCCCGTTTGGATTTGGTTATTTTAGCTAAAATTCTTAGATAATAGCCTTAAGGTTCTTCATTTTGCTTCCTAGGTTGTAACAGTTCTATTTCTTATCATATTAACCTGCTATATTTTGATTGGAAAGAAAAGCTAATGGGACCTCTGAACTCCATCAACAATAACATTTAGCATTTATTAAGCACTAAAACATGGCAGGAAGTTTGCCTACATAGACTCATTTCTTTCTCACAGCTCCCTCTACCCCCTGTTGAACCACAGTGTGGTTAAAAGAATCCCAGGGCCTGGTTTAAAACCTGGCGTCTGCTTCCTCTTAGTTCGGAGATCTTGCATGGGTTATTTAACTTTCCTACCCTTCAGTTTTCTATTCTACAAAATGGGGATACAAGTAACATCCCCTTATCTAAGTGGTTGGGAATGAAGTCAGGTAATAAATACAAAGGATTTAGAGCAGTGTGTGACTCTAGTCGTACAGGTAGGTGTCTGCTATCGTTGCTGTTGCTCTTGTGCTTACCACCGTGGCTCAGAGTTTACCCAATTAATAAGTGACACAGCTAGGATGCAACCCTAGGACAGTGACCTCTGGTCTGCCATCATTCTACATAACTTTTCATGTCTGATTCTAATAAAGTGATAATGTTGAATTTTAAGAAGGAACTTTTCAGAGTGCTCATTCCCCCATAAATCTTGTCCCCCAGCTTGCAAACTTGGATATTTGCCCACCTTGCAGGGAGAGGGAGGCCGACCCTCTTTGGCCTCCCATTGCAGCCTCATGACAACTGAAGTGCAGGGCGCACTTGGTTCTAAGCGAGCTGACTGGTGTGAACCTGAGTTATTAATGGCTTTGTGACAACCACAAAACAGATACAATCAGTTTTTCATCTTTGGAGAGAAAGTTCTTAGTTTGAAAGGGCCAAAGTCTCCTCCTTTTTCTTTGCTTCAATATCTTGCTCCTTCCTGAAAACTCCTGCCCAGGCTGTCCACGGGCCTCTCAGTCCAGGTCAATGCAATGTTTTCCAAAGACACCCCAAGGTGGCTTCAAAATTAGTGTGATTTGAACTGAATTTTTTAAAAAGTTTTTTCCCCTTTCTTCCTGCTTTTCAATGTCTACTTAAGAACAAACACAGAGTCAACTCCAATACTCTTTATAGTTCAAACCCAATAAAAAGGCATTAAAATTCCAATAAGCAATAATGTTCTTTTATACTGCATTTTAGTACTAAAAAAGTAAGTGGCTCCAACACCGCTGTGGCTGTTAGTGCTTAAATGGCCAAATTATCTTAATTGTCTCAGAAGTGGTACTAAAGTTTGAAAAAGAGAGGGTGTGTGTGTGAGAAGGAGGGAAAAGTGCCGTAATTATGCTCACTTTTTAGAAGGGAGCATTTGTTTGCATTTCATTCAACAGCAAACCACATCCCAGTAAATCAAAACCCAAAGAGGCATGGACGACAAAATTATATGGCATGCGCTACCCTTGGCTGAGTTGTAGTAAATTTAACGCCATTGTGCAGAAAGCTGCTGTGCAGAATTATGAGTCTATTTGATTCCAATTTAATCAACTTGAAGCTCCAAGCTGGCCCATTTTGAGACTGAGAGAGATCACATTACAATGCATGAAGCATCTTTTTCTGTTTGGCAGAAAGCTCTTTGGATTCTTGTTACCCAACTCAGTGTCAAAAGATATCAGAGACTCCTGGGGAGCTGTGAAGCTAGGATACAGTTTAATCAAGCTGGATATCCTGCACTGAGAACCTACCCAAAGGCAAAGGGAAAAAAGGGTGTAACAGAAACAACTGTGGCGGGAACTAGATTTTCATCAAGTATTTGGACTTATCTTCTATTTAAAAAATGATCCCTTTTTTCATATCAATATCTCAAACAAGTACATAAACAGAATCTCTTACCTCACCTTTCTCATCAGTATTCATAGCATTTATTTTTTTTCCCCTTTACTAAAAACTCCTGGAAAGAATTATCTATCCCAGCAACTCACATATCTCTTCTTTCTGCTCTCTTGGACCCAACCATGACAAGCCTTTGCCCTTTGACTACACACAAATAATTTCTAACAAGTCACCATTGACCTCTACTTCCAAACGGCTAATGACCATTTCCTAGTCTTCAGCTAACTCGACCTAGTAGCACGTCCTGAGAGAATGAGTGTTTCTCTTTTCTTAGAATGTGTTCTTCACTAGGCTCCTAAGATAGTTAGTTCCTTCTATTGGCTATCCTTCAACCACACCACTCCTTCTCAGTAGTTGGGCCTCCCCCATTGTTCCAATCTATGTTTGATGGAATATCCCAAGATCCACCCACAGATCTCTTCTTTGTCTTATACTTCCTCTCTTGACGTTGTCATCCCATAATATGGCCTTAAGTTCTATCCATGTGCTGATGACCAAATCTGCATCTCTAGTTTCAATGTGTCCCCTGAAATCCAGACTTTTTGCGATTAAAATTCCAACAGTATCTTAAAATTAAAGCTTCTCCAACACACAGTTAGCGCCTACCTTTTTTCAATCCAAGTCCCAGTCTTCTCTGTCTCATCAATGGGCAATTCTATCTGCCAGACCCAAACATTGCTTTTAGCCTTCACTCCCCTTTCTCCTGTCTCACTTCCAACCCACTAGCAAATACTATTGGTTTTATATTCAAAATATATCTGAATATGCCCACCTTTAACTACTGCCACTGCTACCTTCCTGTCGACGGCATTGTCTTCTCATTGAATTCTTGCAAGAGACTTCTAACCTTTCTCCTTAATTTCACCTAGGTTCTATTTGAAATATAGATGTCAGAGTAATGTTTCAAAAACCTAACCCAGATCAGATCATTCTTTTCTTCACAACCCATCTATGCCTTCCTAACATATTCAGAGTGAAATCTAGATAACTCATGAGGACTTACATCCTCTCCCTCTTTCGCTGTTTCTCCTTCTACTGGCTCCCAAGCTCACATATGAGATCCATACCAAGCCCCTTATTGTTCCTTCAACACCCCCAGCATGTACTTGCTGCATATACTGCGCAGAATGTTCATATAACCTTTAGAACTCACATGCTTCCATTGGGCCTCTCTTCAAGTGTTTCTTTAGGAGAAAAGCTTTCCATGATCCATATAAAATAGTTCCCTGGCCCCATCCCTACTAGTTCTTTTATCCTGTTTTACTTTCTTTCATGTTCTATTTTACACTGACTTGTCACTAGATATCTTCCCTCATTAAACTTGAACATAATGTTGACTTTCTTCTGTTCACTCCTGTATCTTGAGCTAAAAGAAGGGTACTTGGCTTTTTATTAATTTCCAGAATTTCTTGAAGTTACTTTACAACTAGTAGAATTAACAAAATGGAATTGTCCTCACATGACTTAGAAGAATATTCAAAACACAGTATGAGATTCTCTTGACTCAAATATATAAACACTGTGGGGTGATCTCACTAGAGAGAACAGGGCCACACACGTGCACCTTGTGACACTACCTTGTCACGCTTTGTAAAGGTCATGCATATTTGAAGTAAAAATTTCCCTTGACATAACAGAAAGTGAGTCTGATATAATAATTAGGAAATATTGATTTAGGAAATCTGATGTCTCAGGCTTTCTGAGGCCCTGGGGCAGAGAGCCAAGAATCACAGGCTGGTGATGACTTAGCACCTTTTCAGCTCACTGGACTCCACCTTTGGCTCATGTGAATCCATAGGGCACATGTTCCGTACGTCTGGCTGAGTGTTCTGATCCCAATAATGTTTTCCCATAAAAATTAACATAAAACCACTTCAAATTAACATCTTTGCTAAATGAAACTTGATGCGGTTCAAAATGCAAGCCAATTTGTTTCCAATTCGGCAAGCATTCTCATTTTATTAATTCCAGAGACAGAGGAAGCTTTAAAAGGTATTAACTTTGTTAAACAACTTCCTATTTTATGACTCAAACGTCAGCCTCCAGAGTTCAGCAAGTCCTTCTAAATATTCTACAGCCCTTTCTATGTCACCATGGTGTTTATAGAGAATTTTATTTGATTTTGTTTTTATGGGGTAGAGCTGAAAAAATGTGCCAAATTTTACTCACCACACCTCTCCTCTATTTTTTTTAATTTTTTAAAAAAATATATCTTTATTGATTTCAGAGAGAGGAAAGGAGAGGGAGAGAGACAGACAGAAACATCAATGATGAGAGTCATTGATCGAGCCCTCAACTCGGGCATGTGCCCTGACTGGGAATCGAACCCCGATCGCCTGGATCCCAGGTCGGTGCTCAACCACTGAGCCACGCCCGGCCAGGCTAATTTTTAAAAATATTTTTCAATTATAATTTGCATTCCACGTTACTTTCTATTAACCTCTACTATACCTCTCAGTGCTTATCTTTATATTAGACTTAACCTCTCCTCCTAAAAAAAAGAAAAAGAGAAAAAAACACAGTTTTTTAAAAAGCATTAAGATTACTTAGTATTCATTTTACAACAGCATTTGGTTACCCTTTGAACAGTAACTCAATATATCACCACTTTGAATTCCAAATGTCTTAGGGGAGTATTCCAGCCTCACCATTAAAAAGGAAATTTCATTCCATGAGATGCAACAAGTAAGGAAACAAGCAGAATATGTCACAGCAGAAGCTCTCATCCAAATCTCATCACCAACGTCTGATTCTTGTACAGCTCCCTGCCTGCACCTACCAAAGGAGACCACTGCTTTCTCCCAGTTCCTAACCTTTCTCCTTACTTTCAATGACCAGATAGGTCCCTGTATAAAAAGTGTGCACCCATTAACACCGAAATATCTGTTCAAAGATGTTTCCCCTTGCGTCACTTATTTCTCCTTTTGTATTATTCCAAACCATTTAGCAGTCACAGCCTAATACAAGTATTTTTGGAAACAATATCCTCAATAATATATAGCTAAATGTGCATGAGCACATTCTGTAGGAAGCAATTAAAGATCGTGAAAGAGCCTGGACTAATTTAGAGCCAACCTACCAGAATTGACTGACAAAAACGAGTATTAATTATCCTGCCTGACTCCTTACTAGAGCTGAGTTCAATTTCATGGCCTTAATATTATCAATAACAGGAAAATGAATACACTCTTTAAACTCTACCATATGATGACAAAGGCTGAGCATTTGAAAACACATTGTAATTGTGCACCGTTGTGCTGTTTAGCTAACATTTTGTCTCAAGTAGAAAAAAAGATAATATAAGCATTATACTTATAGGGTATCATGTAATAATTATGACCATCATAGAACTGGGAAGAGAAATGCTTAGGATTAATAAAAAGAAAAGATCTATACATGCTCTGAGTATATACACGCCATGTTTTGGGGGGGGGGAGACTGAATAGAAACGTAAAGAAATTTTTAAAATTATGTTTCTTTAGGTTGTAGGGTTTCAAAGAACAATTGCACTAAATGGGGTTAAACTATAAGGAAGATTATTGCAATAAAGGAGAAGACTTGTTGCAATGAAGAGGAAAGATTGAACTCAACTCCATTGCAACAAAAGGCAGGAGAATTTTTAAGCACTTGGGGGAGCTAGTGGAAAAGTACTGGGGAACATTTTTAGGAAGGTTGGAGGGTTTTTTGTTTTGTTTTGTTTTAATTATAAACATTTTAAGACAGTTCCAATCAGTGTGCCTGTTTTTTTGTTGTTTGTTTGTTCTAAATATGCTTTTATTGCTTTTAGAGAAAGAAGAAGGGAGAGGGATAGAATTAAAACATCTACAAGCCACAACCTATAACCTGGGCATGTTCCCTGACCTAGAATCAAACCAGTCACCTCTTGGCGCACAGGATGACACTCAACTGCCTTAGCCACACTGGGCTCCTTCAAGGCCAAACCTGAGAGCAAGGACTGCCTCAGTTTCCCCACCTTCCCTTTGCCTGTGATAACCAAGGTATAATGCTATCTGCTGCACTGAGCTCTAATCTTCAGAGTATCTTTATTATCATCCTGAGCCTTATCACTGGGGATGGGGGTGTGATTAGGTCACATATGTTAGCTAATTTGAATTTATTGTTAAATTAAGCTCTTACCCTTCCATATAAACTGGGAATTAGGTGCCCCTATCTTTGTTGATTACATTTTAAAGGGATGCTCCCAGGTCCTAGGAAAGACATTTCTGGCTTGTAAAACCAGCAAGAGGATGGGAAATGGTTTACATACCAAGGGGCAGAGGAAGGCTTTATAACTGCAAGTTTTCATAAGTAAATGCTCTAAAAAAAGGGAGTCAGGGACCTATAGTCAGGAGGAAACCTATTTAAAATTTAGTCAAGCTAAGGCCTCTGCAGCCAAGAATTATGGGCGATGTTTTTCAACTATCTTTTTTTGTTATATATTATTTTTATTTAAATCTAAAAGGCAACAAAAAAGTCTCCTTTAATGAATTTTGAACTCACTAAAATGTTTTCATAGTCTTGAAATACTGTGCAGCTTAGATCACACTTAAAATCTGGGTAAATATAAATGCAATAGCCAAACCTGAATAAAATGAATCATTCATCTAAAAAGAAATATATTCTTGCCAGGCCGGTGTGACTCAGTGGTTGAGTGCCATCCCAGGCACCAAGGGGTCACTGGTTCCATTCCTGGCCAGGGCACATGCCTGGGTTGTAGACTCGATCCCCAGTAGGGGGCGTGCAGGAGGCAGCAATCAATGTTTCTCTCTCTCCTCCCTTCCTCTCTATGTAAATATCAATAAATACATATTTTAAAAAAAGAAATATGTTCTTTGTGATATACCTGAGGGTCAGAAATTTTTCAAATACAAAAAAATCTTAGTTCATGAGTTGTGCTTAGCTGGTTATCCAAGGGCACCATAATACCTTTTTTTCAGAAATTTCTTTAATAGCCACCTACGGTCTCTTGAGATAAGAAAAGGAACTGATAGGAAGTTGTATGCATGGACTGATAGTTAACAGAATCTATAATTTATCATTTTTTAATCTTCCCTTTACTCTAAGAAACTATGTCTAAGAATTCTGGTGAGGGCTGTTTGGAACAGCTGCTACTGAGAAATGCTATTTAAAAAAAACATTTAAAATTCCATGTGCTAAATGGCATAGAATTTTCCTCAAAATGCATAATCTTTGGGAAAGATTCTTTCCCTAGAATTGTTTTTAACCATCCTGGCTTTGCTTTAGTGGACTACTGCTTATTGATGAAGCTTTTATCGTCCAAAGCTGCCAAATAAAATATATCAAGTTTGACTGCATCAAAGCCCTCGTTTCCCAAGTGGAAAACGAAGGTTGTATGACATCGGAGCTTGGGAACACTCCGGAATGTTAAAACAGTTGGAGTAAAGCTACTTTGTGTTTAATATGCACAGGAAACTGCTTATTTTCCTGAATCTGATGCCAGGGTAGAATTAACACATTAGAAACGAAATAAGTGATACTAGGTAAAATGCTGTACCATTCCCTGAAAGCTCCACAAAGCTTGGTACCCCCCCCCCAACAGTGTTCCAATCAACAGGCTCCCTGGATACCTGCCATGTGGAAGGCACATAATTCAGATGGATCTTTTTCCCTGTTTCCTGAATTGTATTCCCAAGTTCTTTGCCTTTGACCTTCAGAAAGCCTTGTGCCCTTATCAGCTAAAATAATGTAAGCTGTGTGATTCTTAAAAGTAATTTTAAAATATTGCCAACTAGTCAAAAGGTACACAGTAGGGACCAAGCCTTTAAAAAATGGCCATAGTAGAGATTTGATAGAGGATAACCCCCAGGGAAAACTCACAGATCTTGGTCCATTTGTGCCAGGCCATAAATTATGACCTAGAAAAATTGAGGCATACTGAGACTTGATTGCTTAATGGATAATCTATTGACCTTTTAATCTCCTTGGATTCTTTTCTGTATTCATCTTTGTATGCTGGCCAGCATGTCCCAGGCCAGTTAAAATTGTTGTGCTAGCCAAAGGTGGGGGAGTAAAAGAGAATAGGGGCACAGCAACTATTTTTCCCCCATTAGTATCTCTGCACTGCTGATGCCTGGGAAACCCCTGGGTAGGGTGGAAGGAAATGCAAACACAGACTCAAGGGCTCTGGTCAGCCCCGGCGTGCTGTTAACCAGGTCCCCGGGGCCGGTGAGAATGCCTTGATTTTCTGGGCTGGGGCATCCCAAGCAGCCTGTCCGCAGGAGGACCCTGACCTCAGACAGCCGGTGCAATGTCTTTCCCCACTACGAGAAGCAGAGTAGTTTGACTGCATCAAAGAGACTGAACTGAAGGCCGATTTTAGGAAAAAACAAAACCAAAGGGTAGCCTCTTTGGAGTACATGTGACAGGAAGCAGAAGAGAAATAGAAAAGCCTAAGACTCTAAATATGATAAAATATATCCTAGAGAAAGATAAATCCTGAATGCTAGTTTAATAGAAAGCAGCTTGACTTTCCAAAGGCTGGCTCTGCATGCTGGTTTCTTTATCTAGAGCATCTTCACCTTCCAGGGAAACAGGGTACCACTGCCAACACCCCTGCAGGCCTCAGTCGCCGGGGTGATGACAGGACTAAGTGCTGGGTACAGAGTAATCAATCAATCAATCAATCAACCCAGAAAAACGAGCAAGCCTCCCCCGGCAGGCTCCCACCCCAGGGACCGTAACACACTATTGTTCTTACTCTATCTGACTCTATCCAAATCAGAAAACCAATCATTTACCCCCTTCCACCACCAGTGGGGGTAGATTAAATTGCAATTGCAGTGTTTAGTCAGACATTCCAACCATCAAGTGGCATCAAGAGCCACCGTGTTACACAACACCCCATCTGTTGTGTCGTTTTGGGGTCAGAAATCCAACAGGAAAATCGATCCAGCGAACCTAGAGATTATTAAAAATCAAATAGCTATGAACAATCTACCCGTGCAAATGAATCCATGCATAGAAATGAGGCTTGTCCAGTTCCAGACAATGGAGAGACATTTCATTAACATTAAAAATAACCACCTCTTCCCCTGGCCAGTGTGGCTCAGATGGTTGGAACAACATCCTGTGCACCAAAAGGTTATCAATTTGATCCGGTGGAGGAGTGTGTGGGAGGCAACCTATCATGTCAATGTTTCTCTCTCTATCCTTCCTCTCTCTCTAAAATCAATTAAAAAGCATATCCTTAGGTAAGAATAAAAAAATAACCACCTCTCACCTTGATGTGTGTTATTTTACATTGAGAATGTAAGTAGATAGATAATAGATAATGCATAAAAATTAAAGATAAAACCTCAGAATACGCATGCTATATAAAAATATGGAGATAAGTTTTGGGAAAATGTACTAAAGTAATTAAAAGACAGATTTTAGTGAATGGGAAGTAGTCAGGAAAGGGGGCTGCTATTTTTTATAACAAATATTTGACCTTCTAAACAAGGGGTCAGCAAACTATGGCATGCAGGCCAAATCTGACCGGTGGCCTGCTTTAGTTAAAAAAAAAAAAAAAAAAATTCTAGGGACACAGCCACACCCATTAATTTATGGGATTTTATAGCTGCTTACACAGTACAAGTGCAGAACTGAATAGTTGCAATAGGGACCATATTGCTCACACAGCCTAAAATATCTGGTACTATAGGGGAAAAAAGTTTGTTAAAACTACTCTAAACCATGAACATGCACAGTTGATTAACAAGAATTAGAAACCCAGTGATGCTGAATGCATTCTAGACAACAAATGCTTCTGTGCACTTCAATGATGAGTTAAGCAAAATTGAGGGAGTCTCTTTCTTGGCATTCTGCACTGGCAAACATTTTTTTCTAATCATTATGGATGATCTTATTTGAAGCCAGGATGATGAAACAGTTGGCATATCCAAGAGAGGGGTTAGTCTATGCTTCACATTAAGTAAAGAAAATCACCATCGCCATCATCAGTATTAATAGTAGTAGCATTTTGGATATTCAACAGTTTTTGCTCGGTTGTCTATGTGGTTCAAAATACACAATACAGGTTTTCTTAAAATGTTAAATAAGTAACACCACCTATGCACCCACTCACGAGGCCTATTAGCAGAGCCCAGCATATGCTTCTGAGCCCGAGGATGTGTTTCCTGTGGGGAAAATCCTTATGCTATTTCAGCAGCATCTGTCTTGTCCGGTTGCTTTCACATCACATTATCTTAGCATATTGCACTGTCTTAGTGTCATGTTTCTTTCTCTCTCTCTTTTTTTTAAATATATCTTTATTGATTTCAAAGAGAAGAAGGGAGAGGGAGAAAGAGAGAGAAACTTCAATGAGGAGAGTCATTGATCGGCCGCCTCCTGCACGCCCCTGCTGGGGATAGAGCCCGCAACCCCGGGCATGTGCCCTGACCAGGAATCAAAGCGCGATCTCCTGGATCCTAGGCTGGTGCTCAACTGCTGAGCCACACCCAGCAGGGGAGTGTCATGTTTCTTAATAGGCTTCCTAATGAACTACCTTGTAAAAAAATAAAAATTAAAAAAGTTCCCACTTTGGTTACACAGGAAGTAACACCTTGAGGTCAATAGATTTTCATTCCTCACCTGTACCTAAAGTTTCAAGCATTGGTTGTGCTAGAAATAAAATTTACTAATCTCTTATTGTAGTAGCAGGTTAATGAAAACCCTTGAAATAATATCACCACCTGAAAGACTAGAGAGGAGATGATAAATAATCAAGCAAGAAATATTTGCTCTGTGTCAGATATTGGGGCAGGTATCTCAGTAACGTTTGGGGTGGGAGTGAGGGTCTTAGATTATTTCAAGGCTTGGCTTCTGTCCTCAAGGGGCTTGCAATCTAATTGCAAAGAGAAGACAGACATATTTTTAGAATTAGTGACAAATTTAAATTATGGTGCACTTACATGCTACCATGTATCAGGAATAAATTCCAAATGTTTATGATGAAAAAGCACAGTGGGATGGTGTAGTGTGACACTGACCTTCCCAGATGTGGAAAGCTCAAGGTTACAGAGATGTATTAGAATGGGAACTAGAATGCAAGTCTCCTGTCTCCATAATGAATCTGTTTTCCTCGTACTACCAGTAAAAGAGCAGGTAAGTATTGTGAGGGCAACGACATAACTCTGGTTTTAGCTTACTACTTTTCTTCATTTAAAACAGGAACTGACATAATATAAAGCTCCACAATTTTACTGAATAAATGGACAGAATAGTCAAAATATGAGCAAATGCTTACAAGTAAGAATAAATATGCCATATTTTTAATGACTAGTGTTTGATACATAACCTCTCTCTATATATACCTCATCCAGTCCCCATAATAACACTCTGAGGTCAAGAATATTACCCTGCCCACTTTACAGATGAGAAAGCCATGTTTCAGACAATTCAGGGCACATCTCCATGAACCACACGACCAATACTTAAAGCCACCTCTGCGACAGAGGCTATGGGGCTGATGAGAGCAGGGACTGACTGGTGGAACGAAGCCTGACCAGGTGGGGTGGCTAAAGTTAGTGAAATGACACCTTTAAATCAAGGCAAGAATTTTGCCCTCAGAGCAGAATAAAGCAGGTAGCGCCTATTAAATCTGTGGGACAAACCCATGAAGCCGTCTTGTCTTTCCAAATTTCCAGTTCACCTGAAACCATGCTAACCAGCTTTCCTGAGAGAAGACGGAAAAAGGGGAAAAACAAAACAAAACAAAAACAAGAAGCAAGAGGAATCACCCTGCTGTCAGAAAATAAATAGCAACGTTATATTTTTTCACCCGCACAGTATGTTAGGGCATCGAATCTATAAGTGCCGTTCTGGAATCTAGATGAGTTTCTGTCCTGGTTCAAGAAGAGCGGCTAGGGTCGCACTGGTACATCCCCAGCTGTGTTACGGTGACACGCAGGGACTCTGCCCACTGGCTTATAGCGTCACTGAACATCCTGAAAATACCATTTCATCATTGTTTCTGGAAGCAGTGATGCAGCAGGCATAGTTGTGTTTTTTAATATTATTATTATATTCTTCCAGAGTTGATTGGTTTTTTCCATGACTCCCAAGGTTTGGTGTGTGACATGCAACATCTGAGAAAATTAATTACTTTGCTATTGTTTTGCTTAGTTATATCACACAATGGCTGAAAGGACTTAAGAAGAAAAAATATACATATATATGTATATTTATAGATATATAACATTATTCATGAACTATGACATAAACAAATAATACTGTTTCATTGTGATAGAGTGTGTTCAGTTTTTCTTTAATTAATCTCTTCCATATTATCATGAATTTACCTCCATCAACAACAATGAAGACTGAGATTATATAAATAGACTAACATATGGGGAGAACCTCAAAGGCAATACTTATTTTAATTAGCCCACGAGAAATAACCTTTGACACAGGGTTCGGATGCCTGACACCTTGCGACTTTGCTGAGATGCAGTAATTTGTAGGATCCCATTGCAAAGCTTATCAATATCCACAATTCTTGGTGGACAGAAAAAAGCTTTTTATTTTTTTGCCTTTCTCCCTTTCAACTTGAAGAGTTTTATGACTGCAGCTAAACATAAACCCAACAGGGTATATAATCTTGACCTTCCCACTCACCCTTGTGGGAGAAAGAATTTGTTCAAAGGAAGTAAACAAATACAAAGTGTTGAAACTTCTATTATTTTAATTATTTACATAAGTAAATGCAACAGAACATTTGGAATGGAAGAGAAAGGAGCAAAATTAAATAAAGATAAAACATGATTAGGCATCCTTTAAATACTCTACCGGTCCTCTCATGACTCATTGCTAGAGCCAGGTATATAAGAAAAAGTTTTATCTTGATTTTTAAATCCTCTTAATGTAGTTTGAATCTCTGGCCCTCATTTCCAACTCCCCTGCACAGCAAAATGTAAATGATTGGCTTCTTTCGGTGCCAAAATTAGTCTCCGTATCAGTGGCTTGTAGGAACAAGTCTCCTTTCTCCTGTTCTCTCTGTGCTTCATAATCATCTAATTTAGGCAAGTGCACAACCAAATGAAAAGTGATTGATATGAAATATATGCATGTAGTGTTGGTTCAAGGAGAATTTCACCCCTTGGGAAAGAAAGTGGATTACCGTTTCTGCTCTACGCTGTTAAATGCTGTAAAAAGCAACCTATGAAATATTCCAGCAAACAGTTCACAAAGACTAATCCACTCAGCATGAGTTGGGCCAGGCCTAAAACCCCACTTGTTTTTGGCTTTTATTCTGCTTTTCCTTTAGCACTCAAAACAGCAGTACCTAGCTGTTAGCAGACAGGACTTTTCACTGAGCAGTAAAAAAAGAAAAGAGAAGATGAGAGAGTGACTTGCACTAAAATTGCTGTAACTTAGCAGTACATAAGTTGACAGCCTCTTTCAAATAACATTAGTATCTGTTCTGCATGTGAGCCCAGAAAGGGACCTGTTACTAGAAGCCTCTGTGGCTACATGGTTGTTGAGACTTTTTCTCTCCCTACTGATCATCAGAAAAAGGGATCCCACCAATATCTTCATTCCAAGCCTGTTGCAAATACCATCAATGGAGATCAAGTGCCAGCAATAAATAAACAACTGCTTTGTAGGACCTATTGCTATCAACGGCTCTACTTTTGGAGTCTGCCAGAGTTTTCTTGTATGATTTTTTTTTTTTTTAAATCTACACCAAATTTCTTTCTCTTTGTGACATGCCACAGTTGCAGCTTTGCAATATATTTATTTGTTAAAAGTAGAGGGCTTAGAACCCCAGCTCTACCCTTGCTCACTGTGTGATCTTAGGTAGGTTGCATAACCACCTAAGTCTCCGTCTCTTTATCTATAAAAGAGTAATAATAATGCTCTCATAACTGGGCCTTATCAGGACAAAATAAGATAATAATTAAATGTCTGCAGGGATGTAAGTATTTCACAATTTTAGTTATTTTCAATAGTATGAGGAGTAACATTAATATAAATAAATAATATTCAAATATTCCCTACCACAAATTGTCTACTTAAATATTTCACCCACCCTGCTGGCAGCCACTATATCATCCTAAGACTGCTTCAAGCTTCTTTCACTGTGTCACTGTGCAGACAAAGGTTTATTTTTAAATCTCGTACTATGCGAATGCTGAATGCCTAGCTGCACTACACGATGCCAAGTTTCTCAGGTCTGTGTCATGGTTTCATATAAGGCGATGTTAATGCAGTTCTCTTAGAGAACCTCAAGCTTGCTAGGGGCGCGCCAGGCTTCGCAGCCATGGTTTCAGCCTTGCCCATAATATGCATTGATCTTACCTGGAAGTAGATCATTCCCCAGCTACACCCTACACCTCAGGCCTGGCAGTCACCCTAACTGCAGCCGTGTGAGAAGCCACAAAGCAGCAGACCCAGCCAAGCTCTGTCTGAATGCCTGACCCACTGAAACTGTGAGATAACAAACGTGTGTTATTTTAAGCCACTAGATCTGTAATAATGTTGTTATAAAGCTAGAGATCACTAATAAAATATGACAGGATGGACTTTATGCATAAGAAACATTCATTTATTTTAAATTTCCCATATCACTTTGTACAGTACTTACTGCATAGTAGTATTTTCTTTTCTGGACTGTAACTTGGTTTTTTACTCTCATAATCCCTTTATCCACATAGCTACTAGTAATAAGTATTTTTGGTGTACAAATACCAATTCTGATATACACCAACACATCAGGCCTGGTTAATAATAATTAAATCAGAATTTGAATTATTAATGCAATTTATAATGTGCAAGTGGAAATTGAGTACCCCTCGCTCCTCAGTGCCTGTTACTGATGATGATAATAAAGACTCATTTGTACTTTGAAAGATTATAATGCTCATCTGACACTTGTTTTGATATAATCACAGATATCTAAAAATATAACCATAGGAAGAAAAGAAAAAAAAGATAAAATAGTCATAGCCACGCATGCGAACAGTATCTGGTCTTATAAAGGAAATCATTTTCATTATCTCCTATCTACCCACCATGGTCTGGGCAGGGTTAACCACAGCCAAGGTGTGGATCATAAATTTGCTCTCTTTTATTTCAAAGGGAACATACCTTGGGACCAAATTAGTAGGGCAGGCAAACAGTACTGGGCAGCTGGTAGAGGTTGACCCTGACACTATCTTAGAGGCCAAAGAGAAAACAGTATCTAAGTGATTCATCCAGAAGCCCTTTCAAATTAATTGAGCCCAGAGACCATGCTGCTGGTGTTTTAATGGGCAAATTACAGTGTGTAGGATCCAAAGTGCTCTTTGAGAAGCAAGTGGACAGTGTTAGGGAAGTGGATCTGGCTCTTTTTAATTTTAGTACATATTTTTTTCTCTTAAGAAATGTGTTCATCGCTCCAGGTGCTTTGGCTCTTTTCACCCTTTATCTAAATTGCCTTGGCCACAGTGCAAACACACCCAGGCTGAGAGTTCAAGCCCCAGAGAGGAGAAGGGGATGACCCTGTCTGGGATTTCGAGAAAAAGACAGTGGGGGAGAAGGCAACAGTTGATTAAAACTTGAACTCGAAGGAGAGCAGAGCACCAGTCTAATTAGTGTTTAATGACTGGGCTCAAGTCAGAATGTCAGCTCTGGACCACCAGGGAGATGGCTGTCTGGCTTGGAGAGAGAGAACATGAGGGACAATGACACAGTCCATTGTCTCTGTCTCACTCTCTCTGGTGCCAATTGTAGAAGCTCCCAACACATGCTGATTTCACTGAGGAAATCAAGGATGAAAGAAAAAAGTGACTTCTTCCACTCCTCTCCCACCCTGCTTCATAACAATAGTGGCCTAAATGCCCACAGGTTTGGGAGTGTCTTCAGCATCAATTTCTATGACCAGTATGACCACCATCACCCACGTTTAAAACAACAGCTCTGTGTTCATTAAGGAGGTCTATGGCAGAATAATTTTGGCAAAGTTGTGCTAACCCATGGGTGTAAAAAAGCTTTGATTCAGACAGAACCGAGTTAAAGTCCTAGCTTTACCAGTAACTAACTAACTGGATAGCTAAATATATAAACCCGTTTTTATGTAATAATAAGCATTTGGTGGGTGATGGGCTGGGTCTCTCGAAGACTCAGCTATTTCATCTTTAAAATGGAAATAACATCTGTTTTCTGAAAATATTGTAAGAATTAGATGAAAAAGTGATAGCATAGGACCTTAGCACATATTAGAAAACTCAATGAATGTGAACTCTCTATTATATTTGAGAAATGCCAAGGGCAAATAGATGCCCACACCCTCAAATTTCTGTCCCTCTACTTCAGTTCCAAATATCACTCTATGCACATCCCATTGGTAAGCATCCCCTTGTCTTGAGCAGTTTGGCAGGCAACCAGTGTAAGGTCTTGGGCATGAAAGATGCCGTCTTGCTTCGGGATATAGAAGGTCCGCACTGATTGTCCTCAATAGGCTCTGTGACTTTAAGCAAAATGAAGTATAACAAAACCAATTTTCCTGGGGCTAATTGACATAAAATGAAAGAACTGGCTTTGGCTTCTAGTCAGCTCGCACAGAATGAGGGGTGCTTCCTTTGGGAACTTGACGGGCCCACTTAAGGAAGCAGAGTCTGGTCTTGGGTCTGTTTTTCAGATGCCCCTCCACCCACCCCACCCCAGAAGAGATTTTCAGTCAACGTTGGAGAAATTGATATCCCTTTCAAATAAAAGCACCCCTTTCAGTGTGGCTTTCAGAAGGCAGTTTCTATTTCTTCTTCAGTCCTAAAGTAGACCACTCTGTGGGCATCAAACAGGCATTCTACATTTTTCATCCTATAAATGATTGCTTGATTGCTTTATTAGTTTTCTAGGGCTGTTCTAACACATTTGGTGGCTTAAAAACATCATAAATTTATTTCTCACAATTCTGGAGGCCAGAAGTACAAAATCAAAGTGTTGGCCTGGTTGGCTCTTTCTAGAGGTATTTGTTTCCCTCGCTCTCTTCTAACTTCTGGTGGCTGCTGGAAATCTTTGGTTTTCCTTGACTTGTAAATGTGTCACTTTATCTCTGCCACCATCATCATATGGCCTTCACCTCAATGGGTCTCTGTCCTATAAACCTCCCTGTCCTTTCTGTTATAAATCCAATAATCAAATTTAGGGCCCATCTTAAATCCAAGATAATTTAATTCTGAGGTCCTTATGTTAATTGCATCTGCAAAAGACCCTCTGGCCAAATAAGATCACATTCACAGGTACCTGGGGTCAGACCTAGGACATGTCATTCAGAGCTACACTATTTAACATACTATAGTTGCCTCAGATACTAACAATAAAGGTCACACTAGCTTCCTTAAGTCTTGTCCTTCCACAGGCCATTGTCTTCAAGTCTAAACTAAGGATCTTTAAAAAAATGTAAATTTCTGCCTGGCTGGCATGGCTCGTTGTTAAGCATTGACCCATGGACCTGGAGGTCATGATTCGATTCCCACTCAGGACACATGCCTGGGTTGTGGACTCGATCCCCAGTATGGAACATGCAGGAGGCAGCTGATCAATGACGCTCTCATCACTGATGTTTCCTTCTCTCTCCCCCTTTCTCTCTCTGACATCGACAAAAATATATTTTTAAAAAAAAAGAAAGAAAAATAAAATTAAAATTAAAAAGTAAATTTCGCGGGGAGGAAGCAGGGATGAGGGCATGGAGGGCAGGGGTGGCTGTAGCAGTCTAAAATTGTAAATTTGATCCTATCACCCTCCTGCTCAAACCACCCCAAAAGCTTTCTACTGCAGAACAAAATAATGCCAAAATCATGTTCTGTAGGTTAGAGTCTATACTAAACTCAACCTTTTCTTCCCCAACTTCTTCCACAGCTGTCCTTCCCTCCTCTTTCACATCCTCTGGGTTCCACAAACACATCCAAAGATATTTACGCTTTCTGTTCTAAAATTTCTCTTCCCCCAAATTGTTAACAGCTGGTTCTTGCTTAACATCAGGATGGCTCGAGCCCTTCACGCTTCAGTTCAGATGTCACTTCCACAAAGAAAATGTCCTTGATCAAACCAGCTGAACTAGCTCCTGGTCACTTTTTGTTCCAGAACCTGCTTTACATTCTTCAAGGATGCATCATCATCTAAAACGACGTTATCTATTAGTTTCTATGTCCATTGTCCTCTCCTCAGCTAGAATGTAAGTGGCATTAGAGCAGGGACTGTTTTATTGACCACTGTTTCTCCAACCATAGCTAGTGTTTGAAATGCTAGATACTTAAAAAATTGTTTGATGATTGAAAGAATAACATCATCATGTTTCATGGAAAAACAGGGGGGCAGAGAGAAAGAATGAAATGATCATTGTTAAGCAACTACCATATGCTTAATTACTTACTTTACATATACTAGCTCTTTTAATTTTCACACCCATCCTGTGATGCAGGTTCTATTATTTCTCTTGCATGCAACACAGATAAGCTAAATGACTTTCCCAAAGTCACAGAAGTAAAAACTGAAGCTTTCACCCAACCCCGACCTACCTGATTACAAGACCCGTGTTCTGTCAACTAACTCTACAGAGAAAAGAGATAAGGGAAGGAAGTTTGAAGGCAGCAATGGAACATTCTATACAAGTAGATGAGTGATAAGAATTCTGTAGTATTTTAATAGAACTTCTCTCAAGTGTTTCCAAAAGGAGCAATGTCCTGCACCAACCCCTGGATGGAGGCCTGTGGATTTGGGGTGGGGGAAGTGCTGGGATGCAGAAGATCTAACTAGTGTTTCACAAGGTGTCTCAGAATAACAGGGGTGGGTGTTTGTTTCTCACATGGGTAAATTTAATTAGCTTTGTGGGTGGCTAAGAATTGATGTGGACCTCCTCTGGCTGCCTTACAAATTATCCAGGGCTACATTTAGCATTTCTCAACACATGCCTCTGAGCTCCATCAGGCTTGTAGGGAAACAGAATCTCAGGTGTCTCTGTCAGGAGAACTGTGAACCAGTACAGAGAATAAAATTAAATTTAAAATAAACTGAATAAAGTACTATTTTCTCAGCTCTGTAATCCGCAGTTTCAATACTGTCATCCCTTGGCAAGTAGAATTACGGTACATTTCAACAGGCTTTTCAAACTGTGTTAGCTGCTTTGGTTTGTCAATGAAACACACACACACATACACACACACGCACACACACACCCCATAGCATGTATAAGAAGAAGAAAATCAAATGTTATAACAATGTGTTAAAGAATTAAAGCGAAACTACTCCCTGAGAAAATAAATGCATTCCCCAATCCTTATTTTTCAAGAAAGTATGTTGATTTCCAGTTGTCCTCCTCTCATCTTACCTGATTTTTGAATATTTATGCCACCCTTAATCAGAAATGTTCATCATTTATAGGGCATTTGCTTCTTAACTCATTGTTTAAAAACCAGTAGCATGGCATGTCATTCAGTTCCCCAGCATCTCCGTGCCCAGCTGCGCCAGGAGGCAAGGGTCCCCCCTGGCAGCTGGGAATCTGAGCGGGACACATGGCTCAGGCACATAGGCGCACATTCAACAAGTGTCAGGCTTCCTGTGAGCCAGGGGCTGGTCAAAAATGTACAGAAAGCATCTGCCCTCCTAGAGCTCATATTCTAGTGAAGGAAATAGTCGGTACACATATAAATAGGCAGGAAACACAGTTGCAGGCAGTGGGCAGTGCTATCGAGACCGAGCAAAGCAGCTAAGGAGATGGAGACTGACGGGAAGCTGCCAAAGGACATTTGAGCAGAGACCTGGAAGAGGGGGGGAGCAAGACCTGTAGAAAATTGGGGAAGGGAGCTAGAGATGGGAACGCGGAACACAATTCCATGGCTGCCATGTCAGGGAACAGCAGGGAGGCTTGGGTGGTGGGAGAGATAGAAGAGAGGGGGTGAGAAGTGAGAAGAGATAGTAGAGAGGTAGCCTGGTTTAGAAAATAAATGTATTGGGTGGACAGAAAAGGGGCCTAGGGTTTCATTCCACTTCCTAAGGAAATCCAAAGGATGGCTTTGAACGCTGCAGTGACAGGGCCTGACTAACAGTTTTAAAGGACAGCTATAGCTTCTGTGTTGAAAATAAATTGAAAAAGATCAAGATCCAAAGACAATAGATCAGAAAGGCCATTGCTAAGTCCAGTGACAGTGGCTTAACAAGGGAGAGAACAGCAAAGGTCCTGGTGAGAAGCAGTCAGCTTGGCTGGGGCTTGCTAATGAACCCATGTGGAACATGAGAGAAAGAGAGGAAGCCAGATAATGTCCAGTTTTTTGGTCTGAACAACTGAGCGATGGGTGATGACATTTACCTAAATGGAGACATTTGCTAGTCTATTAAAACATGAAGCAAAAATCAAAAAGGCTATTCCCTGAATGGTTGCTTCCATTATTGTCTTTTCATACACAGAACAAAATAGAGGGACATATTTTTTCTTCATTCTTTGCGAGTGTGTGTGTGTGTTTTATTGTTGTTTAAATTAATTACTCTGCTTTGCTCAAAATGATCTTAAGTCAGCTCTCTGAGAGCATAAAATATGTCAACATTGCATAAATTAGAGAAAGAACAAAGATGTCCTTTGGCCCTACCGTTCCACTGTTAGTAATTTATCCCAGAGGGAGACATCATGTGTTGTGCAAGGGTAATACAAGGATGCTCACTGCTCCACTGTTTGTTACACAAAAATATCGGCGATAACATAGTCAAATGAGTCATTGTACATTATTAGAATCACTGCTATGAAATAAAAATACGAATACTACATGCAATCGATATACAACGATGTCATCACATCATGTACTGTGAAAAGGAAAAATCCAGGTTACCAAAGAGCATTTAAAGCTCTATAAATACATATGTGCAGAGGAAAAATATCTGTAAGCCTGTACACCAAATATTTTTTTTAATCCTCACTTGAGAATATGTTTTTATTGATTTTAGGGAGAGAGGGGAAAGAGGAGAGAGAGAGAGAGAGAGAGAGAGAGAGAGAGAGAAACATTGATGGGAGAGAGAAACATCAGTTGGTTACCTCGGGTACATGCCCCAATTGGGGATGGAACCCAGAGCCTAGGAATGTGCCCTGACCCTGAATTGAACCTGCGACTTTTTAGTGATGCTCCAACTGACTGAGCCACCTGGCCAGGGCTATGCACCAAATCTTAAAGGCGACTATTCTTGGCATGAAAAATGATGGGATAACATTTATGAAAATTTGTGTACAAATTATAAGAAAAAATGTATGAGCCCCATGGCAAAATGTTATATTTAAAGGTGAGAGATGAAAGAGGAAAGGGGGGAAAAGTGTGTATAAAGGGAAATTGTGAGTAACCCTAAAAGTATAAAGCAACATAATATTCCACACACCAGTTACATGTGATGCTCAAATTTAACCCTAAAAAGAATGAAGTGTAGGCCTAGATACACTTCTCATACCAATACTATTTATTTTTATTCCTGGACATGGTAAATTTTGTAGTTAATAAGACCTGTCTCTTAGCCTCAGACGCTGAGGGCTTTAACCCACTAAGTTTATGGTAGTTTGTTACAGCAGCAACAGGAAACTACCAGATGATAAACATCTTGAGAGTGGCAATCTTATCTATTTTGCTCACCACTATATTGACAGAATCAAACAAGGAGCTTTACACATAGTGGGCAATTTATAAATCTTTGTTGAATGAATGACTGTTTGAATCAATTAAGCAACATTTCCTTGCAAAACAATAAAAATACAGAAGGTAAATACCAAAGAGGAAATAAGAAGGTATTTTAAAAACATAATCCCCTCCACAGTTCTTACATCATGTGTATAAATTTTCCATACATTACTGATCATATATAAATTGAATGTTTATTAGCTGCAGTTACACTCAATTTTTAAAACCACCCCCAAATTCACACACAACTTTAAGGAAAAATATCTGGTATTATTTCTTTTTCAAAACCTTCTACAACTTCTGGAAAGAATATTGGAAAATAGATTTTCATACTGACTGTCAAAAGTAAAGATAGGAGATTAATTACCCCATCGCTTTGCCATTTTCATCTTGTACCAGTAATCTTCTCTACTGCTTTGACCTACTTGCCAGCTCAGTTCCCTCCCACCCACTCCCAAAGAGCAAAGTGGTAAAGTGAGATCTATGGTGCAAAACCAGGTGCTGATGGCCAAGCTAGACTTCAGAGGCAAATTAAAGACCAATAAACAATGCAAGTGACAATCCAGTACCTGCAAGTTCAACTGTGAAATTGAAGATGCTGCCTGAAATGATAATAATCTTTTTCAGAGAACTGGAAATTTGGCTACTGTTGTCTCCCTCTGTTGATTTTGTTTAGGTTTAATGAGGAGTTTGAACTTTCTACCAGTTCTTTAAAGGCTCCCCTCAGATCAGTGGTTCTCAAACTTGAGCATACATCCGAGTGACCCTAAAGGCCTGTTAGAACATGAATTGCTGGGCCTCATCTCCTAAGTTTCTGATTCAGGGTTTCAGGTGGGATCTGATCAGTCGCATTTCTATCAAGTCCCCAGGTCATGCTACAACTGGTCCAGGGAAATCTCTGGGGAAGTAGAGGCTGGTAGTGTCCCACCCAAATCTCCTTTACCAACTGCTACGAGAGGTGACCAAAAGCAGTTTGCTGCAGCACTCCTTTCTAATGTTTGTTTGCTTGTTTGTTTTCCTCAAAGGATTCCCCAGCCAAAGGAGGCCAGAGCAGGGAAATTTTTTATGTTTAGGGCAGAGGGGTGTACAATTCAAGCTCAAGGCTTCCATGGTCAAAGCTGGACTCTGGCTGAGCTTACTCTCTTGTTTAACTCCCTTTCTTCCTGCTCCCATCACTCCTCCTCCTCTGATGTCCTCGATAAGTCACTGAAATAAGAATTCTCATCTCAGCCTCTGCTTCCAGGAAGCCAGGCCTAGGTCCTGTGGCTGCTTGGCTCCATTCAATGATGGCCAGCTGGCTCCTTGGACACCAGAATTAGAATAAATATTTTTAATTACGAACATAAAATGAGTACAACATCACTCCTAGAACACTGAGGCCTTGATATATAAAATGTGGTTGGCCATAAATATTCCTCAGCCCCCTCCACCACTCTGTCAAAACATGTTTATTAGATTCCTTCAAATCTGAATTTAAACATTATTTTCTCAGCAAAGACTCGTTTTGGTCTAACCCTCAGTTTAAAGCTGATGTCTCTGTTTGAAGTTGTCATGATTACCTGAACCTCAATAACATAGTTCATGTCATGGTTTTCAGTGGATATTCGATATGCTTTTTTAAAATTTAGCAATCCATCTCCCCACTAGACTGTGGGCTTCAGAAAAGTAAGAAGCGACTTAACTTCAATGCCTATTATAGTGTTTAATAAAAAGTATGGGCACAGTACTTATTGGATGAATAACTGCCCGATGAAATGGCTGTTTTTGAAAGAGTGAAAGACTTTCAGGTTCTCATCATGAAAGGCAGGTATCATCACCCAGGGATGTAGCCAAAATGAAGAAGTGTGATTAGTGTCCCCTCGGCCTTGAGATGACATAGAATAGTTTACTAACTGGTCAAGGAGTAAAAAATGAGGGGAGAAATTGGAACTTTTAGCTTTAAATACCAATTTACCCAGAAGATGAATTTGGAGTCCTGTGTTCATGATTCCTATTTATGTTTGTAAGTCCAAGTCTGAAACAGTAAGATCAGCCCCTGGCTTTATGCCACAGGCCATGCCCCGCCCACTATGTGCCTTGGGCCTGATGAAATTCTACTGCATTCCCCATTGTGTTTACGAACTAGGCTTGTGGACATCTCTACAGGGAAATGCTCCCTGTTTTATGCTGTCATGTGCAGATTTCAAATAGTTCCCCATTTGCCAGATATCAGAGCCTGTGCCCCGCAAGTACATTGTGTTGAGTTGCAACATGACCACAGGAAATCTTGACACTTGTCTCCTGCAAACTCTATTTTGAACTTGAGCACATGAAAGATGAAAAGGCAAGGAAACCTAATGAGTAATTGTTGGAAGCTAACTAAGTGAAGAAAATGCAAACTAAAGACATTAAAAATCAATTTAGAAACAAATAGCATTTTGTCAGATTTAAGAATTATTCATTAGAGGTTGAAGGTACATCACCATCAAGACAACATAGAAAATGAGGCTTAACAAAAATAATTAACAATTAGCTTAGTAATTTATTTTTTCTATATTGTATTTTAAAATAATCTCTCTCTCCCTCTCTCTCTTCCTCTCTCTCTCTCTCTCTCTCTCTCTCTCACACACACACACACACACACACACACACACACACACACGGAGGCACATTCTTCCTAGGAATAAACGGAGTCACCCAAGTAGTGCTAAAATCCATGCCATGCTGGAGAGCATTAAGGAATTTACTGAAATGGATGTGGACTTCCTCGTTCTCTGAGTCATCAGGTTTTAAATAGAAATGAGATAGTAAATTTCTGCCCGCATCACAGTGTGTGTCTTCTCTGATTCACTACGATCATTCATCTTGCTACTCTCTAATTTGTAAAGATGCAGGCAACATATAAATATTCATGGCAGCCCTGGAAATAGATTGCACAGCACTCAGTCTTCCGTTAGGAATGGGCAGAATGTCAACTAGGGCTTGAGATGAGTCTCAGAAATGACATGCTTGGCTTGTCCCCAGGTGAGAGGAAAGAATGGCATGACTGGGTCTGAGAAGCACCTGCGAATGGACCTCCTGACCATGGTGTAGGCCAGTGGTTCTCAAACCTGCTACACACAATATTGGATCACAAGGGGGAGGTTTTAAAACTACCAATGCCTGTGTTGGGTACCCAAAGTTTCTGATGTAATCCATCTGGGTTAAAACCTGCGTATTTGTATTTAAAAAAAATTTCTAAGTGATTCTCATATTCAGCTTTCATCAAGAACCACCAGCTTATTCAATGGCGAGACACACTAAGCCACTCTAACAAACTTTAATTTCACTCTTGGGCATCATGCTTCGGCTGAAATATAAAAACAAACAAACAAAAACACTATGATCAACACAGCACAAATGTTATAATAGAAATATTTCAAGTATAGTGGAGCACAAAAAGGCCTTGTTGGATGTTTGCTTAACAGGTGGATGGAGAGGAGGTAAGGTGCTCATGCAAAAGGAAATTTCCAGCCAAGGGTATCTCATGTTCAAGAAGGCATGTGGACCTTAAAGAGACTGGAGCATCTGGGAAATGTAAATGGACTAGCATGGTTGGAGCCCAGGGAACTGCCCCTCTCCTTCCCTTGTAAAATGTACCCATCTACCTACTGGTCTGGGATTATTACATCTGCTCTGAAAAGTAGAAACCCAGAGTTATTCTGAGGTTCAAGGGAGATTAATTTTCTACCTGGAATCATATGGTTATAAAGGGTGAAGGCAGTTACTTCAAAGGACATCAGTTTATTAAAGTTTCCACTAAGGTATCAGGAAATCCCTGTTGAGCTTAAAACCCCCTACAAATATTAGAAATGCACTTGTGGATGAAAGTCTCTTGTCACTTCTTTTGGGGTCTGCAACCCATCAATTCCAATGGCAGAAGGACCAACTCCTGGAAGCCAACCAACCAACACATCCTCATTACCTGAAAAATCTGCATCTTTATGTGAAGACAATAGTTCTTGCAGATGTATAGAACTTTGGGATGTTTGTCCAGTACAGACATGGGTCAGTTTGCCTAGGTCTTTCCACACTTGGTTCCCGACTTCTTACACTTAGCAGCAGTGACCAGGGGGCTGGGCTGGAACCCACTTAGGGCATGATGCTGAGCCAATACAAGTGGCCTCTAAGAAGTCAGGGATGTGGGCCTCTGAATTCCAAGCCTCCAGAAAAGCCAACCAAGCATAGTTCTGCCCCCAAACAGTGACAACCACTATGCAGCTGGGTATCACTCAGACTGACTTTGCATTTTCACTGGGTTTTAAAACCAATACTAACTTATATAATGTTATATGTCAATTATATCTTAATTAAAAACACACACACAAAAAAAAAAAAACAGAGCAAAGAGATGGCTGGCCACATTGTCATTTACTGGCACACACCTCAATCGCCACCTGGAAAACCACCCTACTTCTAGGGCTATAAGAGCAATTTTATTCTCTAACTTCAAGCCTATCCTGTTATAACTAAAGTGATGAAATACCATTTAATGCTTTTTTTCAAAAGCAATACCCAAGAAAACTGACATCGTCCCATCAAACCATTTTTTAAGAACTATCAAATTAAAGTCAATGGGAGGGAATGTTGTTTGACATGAATAAAATTAGAGAACATTCTATCAAATATACTGTTTCTTGAAAAATTTCCCCCATTCTACAATGGTTTATCATCTTCAAATGTGATACTGGTATGGCACTCTGAGATGACATGCAGAGATTATAGAAAATTTCTCAAATACTTAAAGGCAAGCACTGGACTGCCTTGACTTATCTTTAAATATGGTTATCTTATATTTTAAATAGTTCTAATTATTTTGCTGCCCATGATTTCAAATGTGTTGATTTCAGTGTCTGCTCAGCAACAGCAACCACAAAATATGCCGTCCTTTTAGACTAGCAGTACAAGTATATGTTGGTATATCCCTGATATCTAGCTGCTGTGCAATAAAATTCAAGAGTAATAGAGCTTTTTATATCCTAAAGCAGATCAAGTCTGTGAATACACCCAAAGAAAATATTATTCAAAGATATTCATTATAGTATCATCAATCTTGGTCAATTTTTGTTTAAAACAAACATTTTATGTTTGAAATAACCTGAATCTCCACACCCTGGAGAATGTACAAGGTACCAAAGAATGCATCAATTAATCAAATGAAAGTATTAAAAAACTACTGCCCACAGCCTATTTTTGTTTGACGCTCGAGTTAAGAATAGTTTTTATATTTTTAAATGGTTGAACAAACAGATTAAAAGAATATTATTTTGTGACCCATGAAAATTATAGCAAATTTAAATTTTAGTGTCCATAAACTTTTATTGGAAGACAGAAATGTTCACTCGTATACCTATCAGGTATTAATTTACCTCTGTTTATAGCCATCTCGCTACAATGGCATAGTGAAGCAGTTGAGACAGCAGCCATAAAACCCACAAGCTTCAAATATGTACTGAAAAAGGCGGCTGACCCCTGGTCTTACATCAGGGAAAAGACTACAGATTCTGGAATTAAACTGGTTTCGAGTGTTAAGTCTGGCATTTGTCATCCATGTAACACTAGGAAAGATACTCATCCTTTCGGTGCCTCAATTTCCTTACTTATAAAATGAAGACAAAAATAGTCCTTGCCTCTTAGGGTTGTTTAAATAATTGCATCATAATATATAAAGTGCTTACAGCTGTGCTCTGTACCAAGCAAGCACAGTGAAAAATAGCTCTCGTTAATACAGTCCCACTAACATGAAAACTGCTCAAATGCTAGATGAAAAACAGATAAAATTGTACATATATTGTGACTATGACTGTTAATAATAAAACCTTCCTAGAAAAACTGTCTGTTAGAAAATATGCTGAAACATTAACAATGATTACGTTTAACTAGAGGCATTGTTCTTTCCCTTTCCTCCCAGGTTTACTGTATGTACTGAAATTGCCTATATAATGGCAAAGCAATCATAACTAGAAAAGAGGGAGAGGCTGTTATGACCGTGGAGACAGTGCTGAGAAAATGCGCGTTACATGAGGAAGGCAGACTCACGGGACAGGAATGAACATTCTGTGATCCGAAGGCTCTCCTTCTGCTCCTTCACACATTCATCTTGTACATTTTTTTTTCTACCAAAAGGTAAGAGTGACACTTTTGCACTTCACCTTTTACCTGGACTGCTGGTCACTCGGAAGTGTGAGAGGACAGGTTTGCCCAAGCGCATCTCATTACCCACACTGCTAATGACCACTGACTTCTGCTGTCAACACACTTCATTAACCACACTGAGCATTTCATTCCCCAGCCTCTGCTCCAGGCACTCGTCCCCAGCAGCCCTCCTCACAGAGAGCTGCATTTTTATTCTGTATTAAAGTCTCCTTTTTCTTACAATCTATCAGTAATAATAATAATAATAGTAATAATAATGAGGAACTTTCAAGTATGTGACTGGATTCCTGGAGAAAGAAGTTTGGAGATGTGTAAGTTGATCGCCAATCCTTAGTCACAATTTATTCAAACCACTGAATTTCCCTCAATAACTATGTTGTTTAAATACACTGCTTTTTTTTTTTTTTAATATATCTTCATTGATTTCAGAGAGCGGAAGGGAGAGGGAAAGAGAGAGTTGAAACACCAATGATGAGAGTCATCGATTGGCTGCTGTCTGCATGTTCCCCGTTGGGGATCAAGCCCCCAACACGGGCATGTGCCCTGACCGGGAATCGAATCGCAATCTCCTGGATCCTAGGTCGATGCTCAGCCGCTGAGCCACACCCAGCCGGGCAATAACTATGTTGTTTAAAACATCAGTTCATATATTTTATTCTTTTTCTACTATACCGCAAAATAGCACTAAAATGCAAAGTTGTGAAGGTCTGTGCAAGTAAATTTTGCTAGTGTGAGTTCAAGGCCAAGGCAGGAGATTAGACTCTAATAAAACATTTAGTTAGACCTAATTAGGAGGATATCCTTTCCCCAAATGGCAGGTTATACCCCAGAGCTTATGTTGGTTGAATGCAAGAGGACCCAGGAAAAATATTTGGGTTGTTTGGTGTAACTCTCAAACCTAGTATATTGTCTGTCATGTAGATATCACACAAGGAGGCCCATCATGATTCAGTCTATCTGTTCATCCATCCATCCACCCATCCATCCATCCATCCATTGATCTTCATGTATAAAACTTGTTAAAATAAAAACTTAAATTCACAACCGACAGGAAATAGATCAGTAGTGTCACCTTTCAACAAGTGCTACTTATTTTTAAATATTTAGGCTGGTTCTAATCAAGATGCTGATGATAAAAATTAATAAGATTCTATTTTAGCCTTCAATAAACTAGCAGTCCAGAAGGGAACACAGACAGGGAGACACATACATTGAACAAAGTGGTAAGAGCAACAGTAAGAGGATGCCCAAGACCTAGATAATGAAGTGATGTATTCTCTGGGAAGGAAGTTACAGAGAGATGGCCTACAAGAGAAACTGGTACCCAAGTGGAAGATGCTGAGTCTCCTGCAGATTTTCCCATGTTATCAATCCCTAATATTACTGACAAACCTTATGCATATTTATGGTTTGGTATCAGAGAGGGGGTACTTTATGCTGCAAGAGAAAGGTTGATTCCCCTCATATGAACAGATTCACGCTTTGCTTCACTCTGTCCTACTCGATTCTTTCTCTCTCTTTTTCTTAATTTAAGGAGATGCTTCTAAAAAAAAGTATAATCTTCAATCAGAGAATAAAGAAGTGTTCTTTAACATTATTTGGTTTAGTTTTGATTCCACTGCTGAATTTGAAAATGACTCACCAGGAAATAACAAAGAATACTTTTTAAAAAACATGTAAATATATTTATTTTTATACTTAAAAAAAAAAAAAAAAGACAAGTAAGCATGAGAGAAACTGACCCGGCATAGACACCCAAGTGGAAGGAAGGTTCTACAGGTTCACAAGGATGAGCATTCTCCCTTCTCAGGGAATTCCTGGGTTATATGTTTTATTTTCCAATGAGAGCTCTAAAAGGATAGGTGCAAATAAAGACTGAACGATGAGCATTTTAAGGCAAGATGACTTCCACCTTGACCCTGTAAGTTAATCCTTCCCTGCTCTTGAAATTGTCATTTGGTCTTCTCCACTATTAAGCTAATAGTTATTATTTTTCAAAAGAGAACCTGGTATAAAGCCTTATGGCTCCAGAAATTAGGAATAGGTTCTTTCCTTAACAAATAAATAGTGGAGATGACCATACCAGTTAGGAACTCCATACCCAAGCTCTAGAAATGAAAAAAATTTACACAAGGTAACAAGAATTATAAGCAGTTTACTAACTAGATACCAAGAGCATTACCAATAGAGCCTGGAAATATTGCTAATTTATATTTTGGTAGATTTCCCTTTGTCCTGTGAACAACTGTAACAACAAAATAAGAATTAAATTAATGATGGAATAAAACGTCCTAACAATTTTCATTAATATAAGACATTACCAGTTCTGATAAGTATAAGTATAAATCACATCTATGGATCTTATTAAATCTCATTAAATGAGTTGGTCATGATCTGGTTATTATATAGAACAACAACAAGAGAAATCAAATCTATAGTGTGTTATTTTGTGTTTTTAGAAAGGAGAGAATCCTCAAATCAGACCAAAACACAAGACAGAGAGAGAGAGAGAGAGAGAGTGTGTGTGTGTGTGTGTGTGTGTGTGTGTGTGTGTGTGTGTGTGTGGTGGGGAGGGGAGGGAGGTATCTTTTTCCAAAGATGAAAAGCAACGGTCCATAAATTGAGCCAAGTATAAAAATGATAGGAATCTTTGAATTCTTTCTTTTGCAATAGAACGTTATCTAGCTTCATGAATACGTGACTAGATATTTTAGGCTTCTACAACTCCCTAGGAACTATTTTCAACAGTAACTATTAGAAAGCAGGCCCAAATATATAAGCTGATGTGACAGTACTTTTATTCACGGTAAACCGCCTGTAAATCAACTGATAAAATGATGTCTTCTGCTCAGATATTTCTTGCTCTTAAACCTTGGCCTAATATCCTTTCTTTATTTTTTACTTTTTTTTATTGTCGACACTATTACAGATGCGCCCATCACACCCCCTTTGCCCACCTCCACCCAGCCCCCCTTGTCCTAATATTCTGAGTCCATTTTTACCTCCCTTACTTCATGAATCTTTCTCTGATTTTTTTCAGCCCACATGAGTAATTCCTTTCCCTGACTCATTAGTACTCATTCTCTGGGCTGTAGGTATCATTTTTTTAATGATTTTTATTGATGACTTCCTTTTCACATTAACTAAATTATAAACACCTTACGCCTCAGGCTATGATTTGTACTTGCTCAGCAACCTTTTGATTGCATGGGGGAGGAATGCAGCAGAGGAGGGAGGTCTAGGATGCTCCCAGGCACATTAAATGCTGGGTCATTTATTCAAGAAATATTTATTGAGCTACTCTCTGTCAGGTTCTTTACTAGGCTCTAGTTATTGATGGAATGAAACAGACACACTCCTGGTCCTCGTGGACATTATAAGCTATGAGAAGGCAGAGTCAATTAATAAATAGTCAAATAAATTACTACAACTTGTCATAGTTCTCTAAAAGAAACACACTGGATTCAAGGATACAGAATAACAATCTAGGCTTGACAATGTCTAATGTCCACTCTCACTTTTATTCTTGTCAAACCATTTGATATAATTCTAGTCCAGAAACTCCCATGCACTTGGGAGAAGAGTGTCCCTGTAAATCTCTATAGCAGTAAGTATGAATGAGGTTCTCAGACTGCCTTGCTGGATAAGAAATGCTTTAAGAGCTGGGGATGGAGAGTGTATCAGCCTCCAAAGGTAGAAGCTTAGGAGCTCAGCAAAGAGGGCCAGCAGGTCGGGAGAGTAGATGAAGGGATATAGGGGCTGGAACTAGGATTACTATAAAATACTCTTTTCTCCAGAACGTATCACCATTTAGCAAACAAAATAGTTGCATATTTCACCCTAATACATTGTAGAACTTCCATAAACAGAAGAAATATTATCTTCAATCCAATGGTTGAACAATATCTATCATATAACAAGTTCTGTATTTCACAATTCTTGGAATAACTTAGATGGGTTCTCTTTGGGGTATTTTACAAGACTGAAATCAAAGTGTTACTCTAGGTTTTACCTGAGGCTTAGGGTCCTCTTCTAAGGTTACATTGCTGTTAGCAGAATTTATTTACTGGTGCCGTAATACTCATGGTGACTTTGCTTTTCCAAGGTCAGCAGGAGAATGTCTCTCCTGCTTTGAGTCTCTTTTTATAGGGAGGACATGAACCCTCCCATAAAGAGCTCACTTGTTTAGGTCAAAGGCACCCAGGACTAGACAAAATTCAGTACTTATTCATGTTAAAGCTTCTAGGAAAACTAAAAATAAAGAGGAACTTTCTCAACTTGATTAAGATAAGCTAGAGAAAGAGCTAGTATCATATGTAATTGGTGAAAGACTGAGTGTTTTTCCCAAAAACTTGGAAACAAGGAAAGGACATTCATTCTCACCATTCTTTTTTGTTGTTGTTGTTGTTGATATATCTATCTCATTGCTGTGACTCCCATGCCAGGAACAGATAGCACCTTTTCTCTCAATAATTGCTTGTGGAATGAACACATGTGACAAGAATGCAAGGATGGTTGGTTCCATAAGTTTTAGTTCTATAAGTTTTCCTTATATTTAGAACCCAACAAAAAGGGGAATAAATGAGCAACGGCAAAAGCAAATTCAAAATAGCAGATAAATTCAAATTAAAGGTGTGTTTTTTAATACACGGCAAAGCATGTTCACCACTCTCATCTCACATTATATTTTGAATCTTAGCTGATGCAACATAGCAAGAAAAAGATATAGAAGGCAAGCAGTTCAGAAAGGAAGAAATCAAGTTATGTGTATCTGGAGATGATGAAGTATTGGAACAACCATCTTATATCCTCAAAGGTACCAAGCATGACCATAAACACCATACCACTATGATGGTTGGTTGGGCAGAAAAGCAGGAGTCTAGGTCTTTGATGAGCCTAGGTCTTCACTAAACAAGTAAATAAGAGTTTCTTAATGAGGATAGATTAATTTAACAATGTAGTATAAATTTCAATAGAGTTTTCTATTTAATGTAATTATGGAGGAGTAAAGGTTTAAAAATACAAATGGAGAAAAGTATACCCACCCCTAGTCCTTCTATACAAAATTGTGGTACTAGTGGGGTAGAAATATAAGCAATTTGAGGAGCAACAGGTAGCAACAGGTAAACAAGTTCCTGGGGTTAGCAGTGAATAGACTCCATGAAAAGTAGGTGATCTAAGGGATCTTTATTTTGGAAATATAACAAAATTTCTCTACTGTACAGCACTGGTCATCCTTGTGCTTGCTCCTAAATGCTATTCCCACAGGGGCAAACTCACAACCATGTGTTCCAACCCCATTCATAATTCTAGGCCAGAGAGCTTGAAAATCTAGTCCATTCCAACACCAGAAATGAAGTGTGGTGTGACTATCTGTATTACTCTGCTGTATTAGTTTAACATGATTTTTTTCATTTCTCTCATTTTACCCCAATTAGATTCCTTCCCTGGAGGAAACTATATCACTGTAGATATATTCAACCTACAGTGAACATAGACATAGGTTTATGGAGAGAACTTAAAATGTGCAAAGGCCTTAGTATAATTCAATGAAGAGATGTATCATCATTAACCTCAGATCTAGATGATGGGGAGACCCTGCCACTGAAGTTCTGAACTTAGTTGTCCTTGGACCTTGGGAAGAATCTGAGCCAACACTACCAAGAAACAAAGTATCTCTGCTGTCTTAAATTACAATGGTATAGAAAATCCTAAACACCAGCTTTGCAAAATCTCAAGCAAACAGAAAAGAGAGAAAGCTACACAACTATCCTCTATTATCTCAGTGTGAATCAAAGCTAAAATGAAAATACCGCCAAGAAAACATGTCAATATACAAAAGAAAAAATTCTACAGAGAGCAATGGCAAGGTGTGAGAATATTAAAAACGCAATTTAAAGACTCAGATTTTTCATTACTCAAGCCATACAATAAGAGTCAAGAGATTAGATTCACCACCTAGTAAGAAAAGATAATTGGATGGATTACTGTTTTATATGAGACACACAGGAGTGACGAATAAAAATTGAAAGCCGGCAATAACACCATATAGGCATATGACCTTTAAATATTCTACTTTGTGCTCAGGTCACCAAGCCATTTTACCTACTAAGATATGCCAGGAATCCCTGTGCTTCTGTCCACTTAACATTGGGTTATACTGAATCTCTACATATAACATAAAACATTTAAACTGCAAAATTCAGTGTTGAAATATTTTGTCAGAGAGAACAGTTTTATTTGGAACTGCTCCTGATAATGAGAAACATCCACAGAGAAAATGGATTTTGTAGAAAAGGGTGGTTTTGTAATCAACATAAACACTGGGAGGATTTATTTCATATAAAATCTCAGAGGCCTATAAAATTGTTTTTCTACTGCCTGGCCGGTGTGGCTCAGTTGGTTGGGCATCTTCTCATTCACTGAAATGTTGCAGGTCAGATTCCCATTCAGGGTACATACCAAGTTTTGGGGGCTCGTTCCCCAGTAGGGGGCATGCATGAGGCAGCTCATCAATGCTTTGCTCTCTCACATCAATGTTTCTCTCTCTCACCCCCTCTCCCTACCTTTCTCTGTCTAAAAAAAAAAAAAAAAAATCAATAATTTTTTTTTTTTTACTTTTTTCTACTATTCCCCAGACTGCAAAGAGTATTTCTAGATACACACTGAGAGAGGGGAGTTTTCACAGACCTTACATTTGAGGAGGTACCCTGCAAACTTTCTTACAATGTAAAGATTTTTATAGCAATCAGGAAAACTATTTGGAGGGATTATAACTTATGAAATCTGTGTGAGCAAGACAAAAGCTTACATACTTTAAATGCAGAATACTGTAGGGATTTCTTCATGTGGAATCACTCATTTTTTATCACCTCTAGAGCAAGGGCTCGAAGGCTGAGCCAATGGAGCCATGTACTAGCCCTGCTGTTTAGCACTGGATCATGTCCAGGCATTTCCAAACCTTCAACCACTCCAGAACCAGGAACATGGCCGTTTCTATTCTGATCTAAAATAGTTGCTGCTACTCCACGGGAGACAGTTGAACTTTCCTGCTGTTTTGATAGTGGGTTTGACCATGTAGCCTGCTTTACATTTAATATGAGAGAATTATATGCCTCTAACCCACTGACGTGAGAAACGGCTACCTGACTCGCTTTGGCCAATGAATTGTGAAGGAGAAATATGTGTCTCTCCTGAGTACACATGTAAGCCTATTTAAGGTGCACTCCCTTCTTTCCTCTCTCCGCCACAAGACCAGTTATAGCCTAGACAAGGGCTGCTTCTGCAGCCTGGGTCCCAGAATGAATATGGAGTAGAGCAGAGCCAGAGACAACCACAGTAAACAGCGAAAACATAAGAATAATACTCTGGTTTTTTTAAGTCATTGACATTTGGGGGTTGTTTGTTATTACAGCACATCCCATTCTATCCTGGTGACAGGCACAATGACAGAGGACATGGTATAAATATAAAAAACGCTATTTTATACTTAATATTATATTTTAGATTCAATATAGTATTTAAATGTAGTTTATACTCAATTTAAATGTAGTTTATTAGAGAATTGCCAAGTCATTCTGATTGGTCATTAACTGGAGTTAGGCCAATAGATCATTTGTAACTATTTAATCTGAAATTAGTTGTTCAGCTCGTTCCCTGATCTATGTACCATCTCGACTTATCCTTTGGACCACAACAGAGTCCAACAATAATCACTTCACAAACAGATGGTTTTGTGAATTACTTGTTGAGAAAATAAATTTAATTTTTTTTCAGGAGTGGAATTTAGTAGTGTTTCAACACATTGCAAATGCTTTGAGTCAGCAAACTTCAACTTTAGAAACAGTAATCAGTAACCAAATGCATAAAGCTTTAGATATAAGCATTGTTTATAATACTGAAAAAATAGTGAAAACAACCTGAATATCCAACAAAAGATGAGCTAAATAAATTCTGGTATATATTTTTTATAATAAGCAGCTAGAATACATCATATCAACAGAACATTTAACACCATGGGAAATGCTCAAAATATATTAGGAGAAAAGAAAAAATCATATTATAACACAATATGGTGTGATTCAAATGTTTTTCAAAAAATATAAATGAATAAAAGCTTGATAATGTAGAGACAGGTGCTTTCCTTCTTCATACTTATCTATATTTTCAATATTCTCTGCTATGACTTGGGGTTATGATAATGGGGTAATAATGTTCTATTGTATATTGTTGAATGGGAAAAAACTCGTGAATGGTATGATACTATACAATTATATTTATATACACAAATAGTCATCTTAGAAAGAGGTATACAGAACTCTCAATAGTGATTAACTTTTAAAATGTTGGTGGGAAGCAAATGAGAAAAGCACATCTTCTTCCTGCCCTGTAGAGTTTAGTATGTGCTTTTACAATGACCATATTTTAAGTTTTAATTTTAAAATGTCACTAGTTATTATTAAACAAACAAAACTATGAAGATACCCATGCACAGACATGTTGAGCCTTGACAAATGAGAGACAAGTGAACTTGGCCTCACCATTACATCCTGTTGCCTTCATTGAATACAACAGAGACACAGTCGCCGTTTTAACACCTTTCAAGGCAGAGGAAAAGACTGAAATCAGGGTCAACTTCCATTGGAAGTCTGGAGCTGTTCTTAGCTCTGGGATGATTCTCAAGTATCTGCTCATTTATTTCCAAAAAGAGAATGTCCTATACCCACATTCCCCAGACTTTGGTCTAATATTTAAGCCTCAAAACCAAAATCACTGGAGGGACAAAGGACCATGTCCCAAGAATCCAGGTCACAGAGTGTGAGAGCAAATAACTTTGCACAGGGGATGCAGTGAGACTTGGGGTCCCCACCCATTCATTCTGCCTGGGGTTTTGGATTGGCCCATTTTGACCCTCAGTTTCATTAATTTCTGTACAAGGTATACTTTCCCTCTCCAACCTTAGGAAAGCAAAGATTTGGAGAATCTGTGAGTAAATGAAAAATAAAATGCTTTATCATCTAAAGAAAGATGTATTTCCAGTTGTAGCATAATATATTTTATTTGTAAGAAAGTACAATGCAGAAGTTTCAGAGGAAAAATATTATATTGTTCCTGTTCCTTAACGTTAAAGTGTGCCTAATGTCTCATTTTTTCTTTGGATTTATATTCCAGTGGAGCTCGCTCTTTCTGAATGCAATATGATCCATGGCCATTTATGGTTCTACAAGTTTCTTAATGTATCCCAATAAAACTATTATAGTGGGGAAAGAGAATTAACAAGGATAAGGGTAATTGAGTCATAATGCACACAGTCTATGAAGTTAAAAATGTTTTTAATCATTAATGTACTAATGACTTAAAGGGATATAATTCTTAGAGACTCTGAGTAAGCTAAGGTTTGAGCATAATAATCCCTCTAGCGACACTGAATATTTCCCATATGTCAGTGATTATAAAAGCAAATGCCTTAAAAATATAACTTCTAGTTGCAGATAGTACACTTACACGCGGTTGTCAACATTTTAAATTGGCAGGAGTCATATGTATTCCAAGCCATTAAATGTCCAAACTCCTTCACCCTGCAATTTATCATAAAGAACTTATTTAAAGAGGGGGGAAATTTTTGTAGTATTATCTAAAATAATGGAAAATTAGAGCGAAGATAAATATCCAAAAGTAGGGATCATTGTTAAAACTTACATTGCGACTATCACATTTTATATATAGTTTGTAACCATTTGCAGTATAGGGATGGATATAATGACATTGGAGAGCATATATCCATCCCTGTATTTGAGTGTCTGACCCAGTTTGCCAACTGACCCAATATGTCATAAATCACAGTTCTGTTAGTTAGTTCTTTGTGAACACTGTTTTATTTTTATTTTTTTTATTTTTTAATCTTTACCTGAAGATATTTTTTCTATTGCTTTTTCAGAGAGGGTGGAAGGGAGAGGGAGGGAGAGAGAGAGAGAGAGATGCCAATGCAAGAGAGATACATCTATTGGTTGCCTCCTGACCAGGGCCAGGGACGGAGCCTGCAACTGAGGTGCATGCCCTTGGCTTAAATTGAACCCGGGACCCTTCAGTCTGCAAGCTGATGCTCTAGCCACTGAGCCAAACCGGCCAGGGCTATTTTTATTTTTGTAATTATAAAATAAGTGGACAGAAAAGAAAATACAGGGCTATTTTCCAGTTAATATGCTCCAGAAAAGAGACATACATTTTTTAAAAAAATGGATCTGATGACTCAGTACATAACCTTGACCCTGGGAACTTCATTCCCCATGACTTTCAAGCCAACACTTACTGTAAGTTGACACAATATCATAGATCACATCAACTACTAACAGTTCCAATCTGCCATTTTATTATAACCAATTTCTCTATTAAAGTCAAGTGATTCTGGGAAGGAAGAGCTTATGATTGACTGGGTTGAGTGATTTCAAGTAGATATCTAATGTCCAGTTAGAATGACATTTTCTCTAAGTTCTGTTCCAGTGGGTTGTCAGAAAGGTGACATGTGATGAGAAACACCTAAGCCAGGTTTAAATCAGGTTTAAATGTACCTCCCAGACCTGACGCTACTGTTTGCTAGATATTTCCCAAAGAGAAAATCAGTAAACAATTCAAACTCTTATGTTCCTAAAGATTGTGGATCATTCTGTTTCAGAGCCTGGTATTTTAAAAAAAGCTAAAAGAAAGTAAAAATTAAGTAAAGATCAAAGTTTTTTACGTACTTATGTGAAATAGCAAATATTTTTTGAAGTTTCTGAGGGACAGAAACTCAGTGCTCAGGTTCTCTGGGACTCATGTGCATTACCGAGGCAGTTATACTTCAGCTGAGATCTTCTCTGCCTACAGAAGAGGTCCTGGTGGTAGTTCTGTGTTCCCGTTTTTTATACATTTGTCGGTGACAAATTATGCTGTGCCTTTTTTGAGGCATGAAAATTAGGACTGGGATCAAATCCAAAATGACTTCTTTCAGTTTGGGATTTATGCCAAGAAACTAAAGAAAAATATTTTTTAGCATATTGTTTTCCTTCTTATTTCTTAAACTCTTACAAAAATACAACTACCCTCCCAAACTCAGAGGCTACCTATGAAAGAACCACTTAAAACTTAAAGGTAATAAGACTCATGGTATTTCTATTTTCCTTCGTACTATTTTAGTAAGTAGTATATGTTGAATATGTTGATGATACCTTAATTAAATTCATCTGCCAAGGATTAAAAAAAAATAAGTTTATTGAGGAGTGTGAAACAAGAGGGACTGAGCTTGCTATTGAATGAAAGCTTAGTTGCTTTTTTTTAAAACCAGTAAAAACAAACATTTGCTGGAAAACATAAAATGATGTCATTACCTTGCTGAAATATATTAACCAAATTTATATGGCATGATAATCCATCATATTCAAAGATAAATGGTAAATATTATCTGCATGTTTATTATATATTTCATAGTATTAATGAGAATTGAAAGTTCTGTTGTTTTTTAATATCTAAAAAGTGGTAACGTTTTGCAAGTGGACAATTTAAAAAAATATTGTGAATATACATTTTTTGTCCATAATGCCAGGTATTGTAGGTATACATAGAACAGGAAGTATATTTCTCCTTAGAATCTTGTATTTAAAGATAAAAGATGATTGACAGGAATCCTAAAGCCTTTATCTTTTAACATTACTTTTTTAAAAATCCTCCCCAGAGGATATATTTATTCATTTTAGAGGGAGAGAGAGAAAAAGAGAGAGAGAGAAACAGCGATAGGTTGCCTCCCATTCATGCCCTGACCAAAAAGGAAACCCACACCTTTCACTGGCGTATGGGATGACATTCCACCAACTGAGTAACCCAGCCAGGGTTTAACATTGCTTTCAATTATCTACATCTATAACAACCCAGAGATATTTTTCATTGAGAAACCCATATCTTTTTTATGAGTTATACGCATGTAGCTGCAAATAAGAGAAAATTCACTGGGGATAGATGTTCCAAAACTAGCTTCACTTGATGCCAGTGATTAACTTATTTGCCTTCTTCCACTAGATTCAGTAAATTTTCTACAACTCAAGTCCTTAGAGAACTGATGTCATTTTTGCCTCTATGAATTCTAGGTTCCTCTCAAAAGCAAGAAGTCGAAACTTTTCCCATACCCCCTGACTTACAGATTTTTAAAACTGGTCACTGAAATCTAGCACTGATATCCCCCATTCGATGATGTTGACATGTTATATCAGTTTTGGGGAACAGTTCTTGGGTTCTCTCCATTCCTCTTTGCTTTCCTATTCTGAGTTCCCAGGAGGAGAGTGGCTGAGGGTAGGAAATTCCTCTCTCTTTGCAAATTTACCCATCCCTTGCCCCAACACCATGCTCCTATTCATCACCACCATTCACCCAAACCTGGCCTTAATTTCTCAGCTCTCTCAGTTGGTACAAAGAAGTCGGCTATCATGTACCTAATTAGCAAATGTGCTTGCACTCTTGCCCTAGAAAGCTCAGCACATTAGTATATCAGTGCTATTTCCCTCTAACACTCCTATAAAAGACAGCACTGATGCATCTCAAGCAAAATTTAATTTCCCAGCCTCCAATCTATTAAAAATAATCATTGGGAGGGAGGGAGTGTGATCATGGAGAGGCAGGGAGTGGGTCATTGTTGAAAGGCCACAATTTAGGTTTAAAATTTTAATTTAAAATGTCTGTTTGGATATTAACACAATGATAGAATGTAGTAAAAATCCTCTTAAATGCCCTCAGTGTAGGGGGGCCGCTGGGCGAGCCGGTGTGCTCCACGCCCTGTGCGATGCAGGGCCCATGCCTTGGGCGCGCCCTCCTCCAGGAGGCCCACGCCTCTGCTCTCCTGGACTGAGACACACCCCTGCCAAAAGCCAGCTGTATTGTTTCCCAAATATATGTACCTGGTATTGTAATTACGGCATTTAAATATTAATGTTTAATGGTAATACTTTAAGTATTATAGAAACAGATGAAATAAGTATAAAAAAAGAATTTTGATTTCTATGCAAATCAAATAGAATGCTTTGTGAAGACTTGACATTAATGAGTCACTAAAAGCCTTGTCAAATTGATGGGAATGAGAAAACGCTGAAAAGTCAAGGAAAAATATCATAAAAAATAAATGAGATTTGCGTTCAAATTTCTTTGCAAGCCTTTCTTTTTAAAAATGCTCTCTCTCATTCAGAGAAACTGAAAAGGGAATTAAATATTATGTTCTAGGAACGGTTTATGCAAGAACAATGATTTGGAATTCTAAATGGAGTAAAAAAAATAAAAATGAAAAAGCATAGCTCTGTACCAACAGATGAGTGAAGGGATGCTTTTCATGTTGGATATTATATTATATTTTTATAATTTCCTTCTCTTATCAATTTCCTCATTTAACTGACCAAAAATGCCCAGTTTTATCAGACGAGAGAGTTTGTACATTAAGCATAAATCTCTTTAAAGACCTTAGCTCTCCTGCACCTCTGGTCATTTCAAACTTATTTGCAAGACAAGCAAAATAACCCCCTCTATGCCCTTCACCCAGCTTCACCAGCCTGTGACTTGCGCTACCTTGGCACCCCCACATTTTCACTGCAGCTCTGCACCCACCTGCCTTGACTCCCTACCATTATTTTTATTCATGGGTCTTTATTTGCTTTGGGTAAACTATTTGGGCGCAGACATCCTGCCCTTTTAACCCGACCAGGTGGAGGACGCTCAGCTCCAAGCCCCTGCAGCCGCGAGCTGTGTAGTCCACAAACGCATTTCCAAAAACACTGTCTAACCCGACCCCAGCTGAGTAGGCTTTGACAGCGGAGTGATGCAAACAGTAGACATTAGAAAACAATGCCAGCCTTCTCTTAAACTGAATGAACACGTAAGAGACTATAAAAGCAGACAAACAAACAAAAACGGATGTCACCAAAACAAACAAACATCTAAGAGGAAAGAAAGAACAGACTCCCCATCCCTCCGTCCTGCAGGAAAAATGCGTCACTCAGAAAGGAGGGAGGAGCTGCTCCGCCGTGCAGAAGGGACCTGCAGGTGCCACGGGGTGTGGGGGCTGAAGGGGAGAGGTAAGGTGATCAAGGGGTACAGACTGGTACTCACAGAACGGTCAGGGGGTGCAAAGTGCAGCAGAGGGAATGTAGTCAGTGATATTGTAATAACTACGTACGGTACCTGGTGGGTACTGGAAATATCAGGGGGAACACTTTGCAAAGTGTATGACTGTCTAACCACTATGGCATACGCCTGAAACTAATACAAAATAATATTGAATGTAAACTGTCACTGAAAAATATTAAAATAACACTTTTAAAACTGAGTTTATGGCAAATTTTTCTTAAAAGTGAGGGACCGGCGACCCTCCCAGCAGTGCTGCCTAAGCATTGTCTAGCTGAGTAGCACTCTCTCAGCAAGGACATGGTTTCCCTGGTATTTTCGTTCTCACGAAATAGTGGGACAAACTAGGCTAAGTCAGTCAATATTCAGATCAAATCACAAACCCTGTTTTTTAATGCCATGCAGATCAAAGGACAGAAATGGAAGCAATCTTCTGATAAATTGCCTGTTAAACAAAGAGGCAAAAACAACACAAGAGAGCTCCATCCTTCTGATTAAACTTTCTACAGGTGTTTTTAAAATGGTATTTATTATTATTATTTTAAATATGATACCACTTTCTCTGGTCGAAAATCTTCAATGGCGCTCCCTGTTTAAATAATCAGGCCAAATTTTGAGTTGGAGACCCTAAGTTGTTCATAATTTTTCCTACATTCATGACTTAAAGCTTGGATTTGTGACCCAGAATATCACAATCACCCACTACGTGCCCCTTTGGTTAAATCAGGCCACTCTTGCTTCCCCACATCTTTTCTTTCCCTCCTCAGTGCTGATGGTCAGCTCTCCTAGGTCTTACTGTTTGCAAAACTTATGTCTCCCTGATATTAAATATTAGCCGCCAAGCCTATAGCAAGTCAGATTGCCGCCTGAGGCAAAAGGAAAAATTGGTAATACTGATCCCGCTTTTATTAAAAACTTGCTATTTTGTTCATCACGGAATTGTTGGTATTAATATTGATTTGTAGAATATTGTATTGGAATATTATTTATCTTGATTACTGAGACTTTTGGAGTCCACTTAAATTAGTGCTTGGGGCACAAGCCCCACATGTTTTAGCCTAGAAATTCCTTTAGGGGGGCTTCCTGATTCCGCAGCTAAAAGTTAACTTTATCTTGTTTAAAATCCCAGAGCACTCTGCTTCTCTCTTTTTTATAATGCTCAACAATTCTTTCTCTATCACAGCTACTGTGCTCCAAGTTCACTGAGGGCAGAGAGCTGGTGGTATCTTTGCTCCACCTTCATTACTTAGTACTCTCTTAGGCAGATTTAACAGCAGGCAACAAAAATAAGAAGCTAAACACGTTAATGGGAAATTGACATTTCACTGCGTGGTCTTCAATTTATGCTCTACTTCGGGACATTCTTGTAAGGGGCTCTTTAGAAATACAAAGAGTGGTGGACGGTGGGTGAGTCGTCTATTCACTCAGGGGGCATGGCCTCCGTGTCACGTGCTGTGCTGGTAGAGAGTGCCCAGCGGTGAGCCTGGTAGGAACAGTCCCCGGGCTCATGGCTGCTGCATTCCACAGGGTGAAATTTCAAGAGTTAAATGTTATTCCTCACTGTAGTGAGTGATGTATAAAAGGAAGAATAAGGGAAAATCCTTTAACTCTGAGTGAGTCTGACCAAAATTACCCAGAAAGGCCCAGGCTCAGAACACTCCTATTTTGCTCTGTGTTATCCTCATATATCATGTACTTATTAGGAAATATGTAAGGAGATTTATTACCATCTTCTGTATATCTCAACTTACTAAACCACAACCCAAGCAGTAGACTCTGGTCATTGTAATTGTCCTTGGCTTTGTTAACAAGAGTAACTTCAAATGTAATTCTCTCCTAATATGATATTTAAACACATCCAGGGAGAAACAAGCAACTAACTAATCTTCTGGGGTGGGGGGAGCCAAGCAGAACTCATAAAGATCAACTGAATTTTTCAAATGAAAACACCATGGATAGTTGGAGATAACGTATTCTGTGAGCTAGATAGAGATTTTATCTAAAAGAGGAGACGATTTCTCCCTCAGATTCAATCATGTATCGTGACTTATTATTTAATAATCATGGCACGTCAGAAGCTGTTAAAAAAATGCTTTCTTGTCTCCCTAGGAAAGACAAGAAGTCAAGCCCCAAGCACCCTCCCCCCTGCCTCTCTGGTGAATGGAGCAAGTCATTAAAGAGGAATTTGAATTGAGGAGCTTTTCATGGGATTTTCTGTCAAGACTTCTAAATAGCCAGCCAATGAATGGGCCCTTACTTACAAACACAGCCTTGTTGCATGTGGGCTGAGCAAACAGACACCATTGTGTGGACAGGTGGAAAAGAAATATGAATGGACAGTGCAGTTTGCTGCTGTGGGGAATCTCATTACCAACTGACTTTGTGCAGACCTCTATGTCTGGGACAGTGGCCACCCTTCCACAGAGGCTAGTCTTTCCCTGTGTGCATCTGAAAGACTAACAACAATCAGAGGCATAATTTGAAATTCTTCGGAGTGTAAGTGTCTCCCTACTCCCTTCTTCCCTTTATGAAAATACCATTGCAGTTTAGGTGCAGAGCCACTCGGGACACCTTTCTCATGGAAATGCCGAAGGTGAAATGAAAGGCTGAAGATTTCCTTCCTGGGAGAGCACTGCCAGGTACTCTTAGTAACCTGAGGGACCTCAGTGCTCATGGACATGCCTGAGAGACAGAGTCCCGTGTCCCACTGCCACAAGCAAGCAAGCCTATGTCCTTCTGTAAGAATTCTGTCATCCTTACCACCTGCAGGAGACCAACACGAGTGTCCAGTTATCAGGAGATAAGCAAGCAGGCAACAGGAACGTCCCACAACCCTGACCTTGAATAAACAGAATTGATGGAGACCAGTCCTGGGAGAGAAAAGTAACATTGTCATCTTGCCCTATTTCACCGAAGGCAGCTGTGCACTTAATAGAACTGCCAAATTACAGAAGTAATCTCCAAAGGCCAAGGCTCTGGGGAGGGTTGTGTTTTCTCTGGAGAAAAGCAGATACATTTGGGGACTTAGAAATACCTAGGGAAAGATGCTGAGCACCTGTTGTCTGCAACAACATGGCCACTCCCAGGACAGAAGCAATCTTTTTAACTTCTTTCCTAACTTTTCCTAAGCAGCACAGAACAAAGAGTGTAATGGGACCTCCCATAGCAGGAGCCTGGGGCTGTGACCACGCCCTGTGCACTGATGAGGTAGTTACGGCAGGTCCGTCTAGCTGGGGGGTGGGCCCATAAGAAGTCTGTTCACAATGAAGACTACAGTGTGTCCTTAGAAAACAGAACTAACCAAAACAGCTTTTTTTTCTAATATTTTATTTATTGATTTCAGGGAGAGGGAGAGAGAGAGAGAGAAACATCAATGATGAGAGTCATTGATCGGCTGCCTCCTGCACGCCCCCGACTGGGGATGGAACCCGTAACCCGGGCATGTGCCCTGAGAGGGAATCGAACCCCAATCTCCTGGATCTGAGGTTGATGCTCAACCGCTGAGCCACGCTGGCCGGGCAACCAAAACAGCTCTTAAAGGAAGCAAAACCAGGTACTCAAGTGTGGGCCAATATTAAAACCATAGGTGGGAAGAGAGATTCTGAGTACATGACAGTTACTTGTATTTATCTCCCAGTCCACCCATCCCTGATATTCAAGCTTCAGTTTTCTGATAGAATCAAAGCAATTAAAATAAACAAAATCTGAAAACAATGTGTTTCACAGAAACACTGGGGTGAATGCAAAGAGTGCAGGAAGCCCATAGAAATCTTAGAGATACCACCTCCCTAATTTACAACACAAACCAGGCCGCTGCAGGCTCAGCTGGCGGGCGGGTGATGTGAACCTGCCGGGCAAGGCAGCCTCTAGACCTGGCTGGGGCTGAAGCGCGGGAGAGGAAGGCGGCCTGCAGACCAGGGGAGCCTGCGGTGACCATGGCACAGCAGGGGGGGCGTTCCCTGAGGCCACCCCCGTGGGCTGCGCAATTCAGTGAACTGGAATGAAGATCGATGTCCATTGAGGGCAAGGGCTCATTGTCCAAGGGAAGCAATAAGACTCATTCGTAAAGAAGGCTGGAGAGGGCGAAGGAAGCAGCAGATGCTCTGTGGTGCCTGATGGATTTATTTTTGAGAGCACAGGAGTCACTCCCTGGGCATTTTCAGAAATACCTAGCCGGCTGCTTCCAAACCTTGGCTGTTGTAAACAATGCTTCGATGAACACAGGGGTGCATATTTTCTTCTGAGTTAGTGTTTCAGGTTTCTTTGGATATATTCCCAGACGTGGAATAGCTGGGTCATAAGGCAGTTCCGTTTTTAATTTTTTGAGGTAACTCCTTGTTATAGAATTGTACACCTGAAACCTGTATAATTTCACTAACCAATGTCACCCCGATCAATTCAATAAAAAATGGAGAAAAAAAACTAGCTAGTTATTTCGGGAATGTGAATCAAAGAAACATGGGTTACACAAAGACTATAACCCTTTTATATCTATCACTCATGAGATTAATTAAAATCATGTGCGCAAGGCACTCTTTTTCCCACACTCTTACTGTCAAATCTGAATGGAAACGCAGTACGAGATGACAGAGTTTCTGTGGCAACTACACTGAAACATGCAGAAATTATTAATAAAGACCAATATGTTAATGCCCCATTATAATTTTCCAGAGCAGTTGCTTTAAAAAAATCGTACATGCTTCAAAGCCCCGCTCCAGCCAGAGCTCCAGCATTCAAGCAGATGAATAAACCTAGGAAAACACAGGCTCAGCAAACTAGCAAACCTAGTCCTTGGCTCTTCCTGGCGACCACACCAGACCTCTCCTGCCATATATCTTTCTTCTGTTTCCACCTGGGCTTTCATGGGTTGATTTCCTACGTCTTCTTAAATCTTACTCACTTGCTTTGTTTCCACAGAATCTTTCAACCCTCCCTCTCAATGAGTATCCTAATTTCCTTCAAATGGGGAAGTTTCGGGATTTTAGATGGCCAAGGCCTTAATTAGAGACACTAGTATAAGCCAAAAATCTAAAGCAAGTTTGAGCTGCATTAGTAGACGCATGTTGTCTAAAATAAGAGCAAAGATCATATGGCTCTACCCTGCGTTGGCCAGACTACATCTCATCTTAAATATTGTTTTCAGGTCACATCATATGTTAAAGAGAAAATCAAATAGCAAGTGCTCTGAGAAGAATTAGGACTATTACATCACTCATGTCTGGCTCAGTGTGACACAAAAGACATACTTAGTGAAGGTCTCAGACCCTCTGCTTTTCTCTTTCTGCTCAGAAGTTGTGTGAGTAAGGCCAGAGGCTGGATTTAGGGAGCAGACTGCCTGGGTTAAATCGCACCTGCACCATTTATTTGTTATATACAGAATCTGGATTCATTTTCTTAAATTCTAAACAAGCCCTTTGGCTCAGTTCACTCAACCATCAAACAAGTAAATCACAGCACACATCTCCTAGAGGTAACGTGGAGATTAAATGAATTGAACTCATGTTAGATCTTAACAAGTAACCATTAAATTTTAATAATTATTATTTTTTAAATTTGTTTATCGATTTCAGAGAGAGAAAGGGAGAGGGGGGGAGAGAGAGAAACATCAATGATGAGAGGGTCGTCATTGATCGGCTGCCTCCTGACCAGGAATCGAACCACGATCTTCCTGGATCCTAGGTCAATGCTCAACCACTGAGCCATGCCCAGCCAGGCTATTATTATTATTATTATTATTATTATTATTATTATTATTGAATGTTTATCTGGCCTTAGCTTAAAAATGATAACTTTTTGCTAAAGCATTCATAGCAACCAGTCTGGAAAAACAGAGTAAGAAGTAGAAAGCAGTGACTATCAAAAAAACCAATGAGCACTTTGCATATGCTTTTATACGTTGACATGAACCTAAAATATTTTCCACTTTAAAATACAGATAAAAGTTGAACTATAACTCTGTATACTACCCTAAGAAATTTGACATTGCCTTGTAAAACCTTTAGAACACAGGTCCTAATATATTCTGACTTTGGAGACAGGCTGCTGATAAATTTTAAAGGAAACACTCTAACAAGCACAGACCATTCCTAACAGCAGCCAAGTAACTCGGCATTTGGTTTACATTCAGTCCTACAGTGAGAAGACACGGGAACGCAGTCCTGGAGTCTCTTTGAGAAACCCAGGCTTAAACCAACATGGGCACTAGCAGCCTTCTCCGCAGCAAAGCGAGGCCATGCCCTGGAGCCCGTTTGTTTCACGTTCAGGTGCCCGGCGGTTCTGAGGGCGTGTGGAAGCGGGGTCCATGGGGGAACCAGTCCTCAGGGCTGATGGGGCCAAGTGCTCCTCGCTTGTTTTGCTTTTTTTTAATCCGTCCCACCTCTTGCAGAAACCAAATGAAGGCAGTGCCAGTCAGCCTTCTCCATCATTTTATTGAAACAAATGAGAACTGACTAAAAGTGGGGGCGGAGGGGAGGCAGAACCATGTTTTATGATCCTTTGGTGGTAAGTGTAAGTGTTCTAGTCAGATCACACAAACTTTTCATAAAGATAAATCTCCCCTTTTTACTGTATTTTTCAATTAAGGCATAAAATATATGTTCCATTTTCTTTTTAACATTATTAATAACTCACGCATGAAGTCAGATGTTTGGTAGTGACTTAGCCAGGAAATATGCTTTGGCATTTAAGAGTTAAATCATCTGTCAAAACTCAGAGAAATTCTTTGTAGAGGCAGTGATCCAATTCTTTCTCATTATTTCACCAACTAGAATAAATCATTTACTAAATGATGTTAAATTGTATTAGCTAAAACAGAGAACACAGAAGACAAGGCTGTTAGCAGTCTCTTACACAGGCTTTCCAGCTTTCTCTCTTCCCTGTCACGTCACAGACTTCACAGGTTACCTGTCCCCTGTTTCATGACAGGCCATGGAAGTGTGTGTTTCCATGTCTTCATTAGGTCTGTGGATATTATCTTATTGTCTTTAGTGCCTCAGGTAGATACATATTGGAATTAGGAGACAGCTACCTTTTGAAACAAGAACTCAAAGACTGACCCACTTTATAAGTTAACCAAAGTTTTAACACCAGTTGACAAATAAACCTTCATGCCTTTTCTTAATACAGAAGACTGTCGGCTCTTTCTTGACCACGTGGATGCCAAAAACAAAACATACAGATACACAGGCACTACCCTAAGTCTGGTTACGTATCTCTCTTGGGTTTTCTACGGTCCTCATAGCCTCTGCCTAAGCTTTCAGATGCTATAATCCCTTAAATGGTTCGATGTATACCTAAGCCCTTCACAGCTCTACCATTCACCCTACCGGGAGTCAGCCTTCACTTCAGAGACTTTCAAAAATATTTTCCCATGAAAAGTTCTAAGAATGAAAACAGTGAAGCGAAATGTGTGACCTCTGCCAAGGCGGCAGTTCTACATGGGTGCAGTGGGCAGTGGGCGAATACCAGCTGAGAGCAACGTTTGGGAATTCAGATCATGGAGCAACCTGCCTTCAAACCCCAGCTGTGCCACTTACTCAGTGTCTTAATAGATCTGAGCTGCTATAACAGAGTACCATAGGCTAGGTGGCTTATAAACAGCAGAAATTCCTTTCTCAGACTTCCGGATGCTGGGAAATCCAAGTTCAAGCAGCCGATAGACTCAGTCCCTGGTGGCAGCTCACTTCCTGGGGCAGGGATGGCCCTTTTCCGCCAGGCCCTCTCCTGATGGGAGGAGCACGGGAGCTTCTGGGGCCTCCGTTATAAGGGCACTAATTCCTTTCATGAGGGCTCCACCCTCATGACCAAATGGCCTCCCAAAAGCCCCGCTTCCTAATACCATCACAACGGGGATTACGTTTCAACCTATGAATTTTGGCAAGACACAAATGTTAAGTCTTTAGCAGTGATCTTGAGAAATCTGCTTAACGTCTCTGTATCCCTATGTCTCTCCGTGACAATTTTCTGAGTTAAGCAATATATATTTAATGCCTACCCAGAACACATTTCTTTTCTCTTAAGTAATATCCTGGGATTTCACTACAGAATCTCTGTACATTTCAGAGCCCAGAATTTTCAGAGGCAATGGAGCTCAGGTCCAGCTCTGTTCCCTGGGAACAGTAATCACCTCAGGAGGGTGCAAGTGACACAGGACAATCCAGTCTTTCTTGGAATGTTGGTAATGGTGTGCTCTTTCTCTATAACTAAACGCAGAAATCTTTATATCATATACTGTGGCTAAAAGAAATTCTTCATCCATGAGGATAGAGAGAGTCATAAGACAATGAAGGATGTCTGGATGGCAGAGAAAATGGGCAGAAAGAAATGCTGGGGTTTTGTGATTAAATCAATTAGACATGAAGCCCATACTACCTTTGGGCTTTCCAATTATGAGAGCCAGGGCATTCCTATTTACTGTCTAATGCAACAGTAGCTGGTTCAAATATTTCATTAAACAGCAGTATGTTAGGATCATTTGTGCAATTTCTATCTTTTTAATCCACCTACTTTGATGTACTATCTACAAAAATCAAAAAGAGTTTATTTTTAAAATTGCAAGTCTTATTTCTTGGGACGTCAGTTCCATTAGATTGTGAATTATGGGTTTGAAGACTGCGTTATTCCTTCTACTTAGAGCTATTGTTTTCCCCTCTCTTGCTTTCCCATCATCACTATACTTTGCTCAGTCTCCATCACTGCATTTCTGCCATTACCGAACAAGAAAAGCTATTGCTATTCATAAGAGAAAGCAGACAGTTACTCTAAAATTTGGAAGGCAGCAGCCACTGCATACCAGAATTTGCCACCCATTTTTTTTTTTTTTTTTTTTTCCATTCATTCAACTGAAATCAGATTCTGGGATTTGCTCTTGTAGTATAAAACGATACCACCGAGGCTAGTTCCAAGAGAACTGGCAAGGAACTGAGCTGGATACACAGACAGTCAGAAACCACTGACTCCCGTTTCGTGACCTTGTGGGGAGCCAGCTCTCCCAGACACTCGAATTCATTAACTTCAGAACGTGGATTCTGCAAAGGAGCCAACCGTTCTCTTTTCTGCACAGACATCTTGATCTCGGAAGTCGGCTCACCGCCCCCTGACAGCTCAGCACCGGGGAAAGGACTGGTTTCTGTATGAAGCTCCCAGGCCCACTGCAAATTAGTCTAGATCAGGCGAACCCGAGTTCACTCCAGTCTCCTTGCTGAATAGCGACCTGACCTGGGACAATACTGTAACCTCATGGGGCCGCTGCTTCACCTTCCAAATGGGGAGGGATATGATCTTTCAAGTTGTCAGTGGAAATTAAAACAAGATTATGCATGTTAGCTTGTCTTGTCAAGCCTTGAATATAGTGTATGGTGGCTTTCCCCTTTCTTTTCTTTTGCCATAATATTTCCCTTAAGGAGAGCTTTTCAAAAATGAGCTTATTGGGGGGAGGGGGGATGGAACTGCTATGGAAAGGGTTTAAGAAGAAATTTAAAATATCACACTACTTCTACCTACCCAGAATTCCTCTATTCACGCTCTCTTTCAAACCAAAGGTAAACCTTGTCAATGGTTTTGTGCATGCTCTTCCAAAATTTTTCTTATAATAATGCACTTGTTTTTATTGTATTTTTATTACCACCCTTCTGCAAAGATTATTAAGGACCCATCAGTTGTCAAACACAAAGCCTACAGGGGATGGGGGAAGAAATAAGACTCAGCAACACAATAGGCAAAACACAATAGGGGAAAAATGAAGAAGTAACTTTGCTACATTTTCAGTGGGTAGAACTCTCGTAAATTGTAAATTGATACAATCTTGCTGGAGGGCATTCACCTATCAGAAGCCTTAAACAAAATGTTAGTATTTTGAAATAGGAAGTCCATTTCTAGAAATGTATCCCAAACAACTAATTAAATGTGTATTCAAAAATTTGGCTATAAGATATATGGCAAAGAACTAGTCACAATATCATAAAAATAGGGGGGGAAAGTGTACATGTAACGGTAAGTGATTCAAAGAAGAGCAGGACATGCATTCAACAGAATGCAGGCAGATATTAAAGCAGTGCTATAAAAGTAATATTTAGCAACATGAAAAGAGGCCCATTTTATGTTACTGTAAAAACCACGTAATGAAGCAATATATAAAGCACAATCTCATTTTGGGTATTTTCCAAAGAAGGATGATCACTAATAAAGGGTACTGAGTAATAAAGATTATAAACGAATGTGTTAACAACAGATATTTTTAGGTATAGATCTGATGGAACTGTTTTCTTCTCTTGGCTTACTTTCTGGTTTTTTCTAGGGGAAAAAAAGGTTAGATATCATGCCATCCCATCTACCTCCTTAGGCTCACCAGCGAGTGCAAATGACTCGCTCTGTTAGAAACTCAACACATCCACCTGCCCTGGAATCCATTAGCAGTGATTTCTGTCTTCTCTCAGGATCCCACTTTGCAGTTGCTCCCTCCTTTCATGGGAGACTTGGGTGGGGGTTTACAAATATAATCTGGGCTGCTGTTTGTAGCGCCACTGCGGTCTGCTTCCCTCACCATCCCTCAATTCTATTACCCACTTTTGCGGTGACGCCCACAAGGTCACTCAGGCAGCTGGTGACCTTCTCTCACAGGAACAAATATCTGATATCTTTCCCTCTTCAGCTCTTTATTAGTTCTTTTAGAGGTGTCTCCTACTGTGCGTAAGTTTAGGATTATGTATTGGTGCGTGTGTGTGTGTGTGTGTGTGTGTGTGTGTGTGTGTGTGTGTGTATTTCACCAGCCGCTCCTCTGCAGAGAGTAGAAATTCTGGAAGGAGCTGGTGAGATTGTAGTTTAGCGATGGTCACACGTACAGTCCCACCGAGTCTGTTGCCATTCCTTTCCTATTCTAACGGAATTCAATATTTTGCAAGTCAGATCTCTTTCGGGTCCGACCATCACTGAACCCCAATTTTAGAACAGGTTTATACACCTTCCCACAGGTTTCTGGAGCCCCAGTGAGTCAGAAGATGAGGCTGGGCACTTGTTTTCAGTCTTGACAGTCTTGAAGCTGTTGGCTAGCAGCACATAAAGGGCTGTTGCAAGTATCCAATGTCACATGATGCCACATGATTTTATTAATGAACCAGGCAAATTACTGCCCCTGAGTAAGGAAAACAAAATTTAACTAAGTGGTGTCACCAGGACATTTACGTAGAGAAGACATCAAATGCTGCTTAATAGAGATAACACTGAATTAAAAAGAAGTTAAAATTCTAGTTTCGAATCTGCCACGGAGTAACTTTTGACAAACCGGCTCATTCTTGTGAGTGTTTATTTCCATATCTGCCAAATTAAACATTCATGTAGCTAGATTTTAAGGGGTCTTCTCAGTTGAAAGAAATTTGTCTTCCCAGAATGAGGCCAACATATTTTACTGGCATAGTCCATATTTTAACACGAACCAAATAAATTCAAATACAACTCATTGCCAACTAAATTTTGATTCGGAAATTTAATTTTCCAAGGTTTATAAGTATATAAAAGTTTGTAATGTTGGCTATAGTATCAAATCTTCTTATTTATCACATTTACTGCAGGAAGCAATTGAGAATAAAAACAAAATCCAATTTGCATAGTTATTTCGGACTAATATCCTAAAAAATACTATATGTGTGTGTGCCTGTAGGCATCTCTATAGCTTTCAACAGTAGTTTTGTTTCAAATAGAGGTGTCTCATATGCAAGCATCCTCAAACTTCGCATTCACAACCGACTTTAATAACCATTTAGGGAATAGTAATCCACATATGAAAGACACAGAAAAAAAGAAAAGCTTCCGTGAGGGAACAAATCTTGTGGAAAACGGTTCAGCAGCCCACAGTCGAAAGGTCGAGGTCTTTTCAAGGCTTTCAATAGAATGGCGATTTCCATTTCTGTCTAATTAGATATTTAGAGTGCATCACACTAGTCTTTTCATTAGCTCTGCACCCACATTTGCCAAAGCACTGGGGTCCAATTAACTTTTGTTGTATAAAAATGACTCTTTTCCAAACCAGTTTGACCTCTAATCCCTTTTTAGTAACTGTATTAATTTCTATCACTGCATAACAGGATCAAGACAAACTTAATGGCTTAAAACAACTCCCATTCCTCGCTCCCCATCTTCCTTAGGGCAGAAATCCAGCACGGCCCACCTTGGTTTCCTGTGCAGCGTCTCACACTGAAAATGTCAGCTGACTGTGTTTAAATCTGAGGCTCTAGGGAGGAAAAAAACAAAATCACTTCCAAACATATTCAGGTTTCTGGCAAAATTCAGTTCTTTGTATTTGTAGGGAGGGGGTCCTCTCTTGCCAGCAGCTAAGCAAGACCCATCCCCTAGAAGCGGCACACAGGTCCCGCTGCGGGACTTCTCCCAGGCCCTTTCACTACATCACAACCAACAAGAGCCCTCGTGGAAAACCTTCCTCACCCCTTTTAAAAAATGTATCTTTATTGTTGAAAGTATTACAGATGGTCCCTTTTTCCCTGGTAGAGCCCCTCCAGGGGGCACCCACTGCACCCACCCCTCCCACCCCGGACCTTCCACACTCCTGTCTGCGTCCCTGGGTTGTGCATATATGCGTAGGAGCTCTAGTCTCCCTTCTCCTCTGCAGTTAGCCAGGGAAATGCTCTGCTCTAAAAGGGCTCCTATAATTAAGTTAGACTCACTCTGATAATCTCCCTATCTTAAGTCAACTAATTAGGAACCTTAATTACATCTGAAAATCCCTACTGCACAAATTTAATACAATTTCAGAGTAACAACAGGGGAACGAGAGCATGTACACAGTCACTAGGATTAGGGTGGAGAGTCTTGGGGAGTCACCTACCACAGTAACAAAAGGCCAAGTGAATTCTATCCTGTTGAAAATAATCCTTCCAATGGGACGCGATTCTAATGCACACGGCACTTTTTTTTTTTTTTAAAGAATGACTGCCCCTCATGATAGATCTATGGGAAGCTTTAGTTTCTAGAATGACCATAAGATACACTGATTCAATGAGCAAAGGATAGTCTTTTGAGTTCAAAAGAACTGTAGAACTTATCTGATTCTATTTTTTTACCAATCCACAATCTAAAAACTCCCTTTGGAATATTATAGTAATAACCACTAACACCTCTTCGTGATTTACCTGGGGACAGGCACAATTCTCGGCGTTTCACTTGATTTCGCTCACGTAATCCGCGCAATGAGACGAAGGTAAATACCCCTGTTATCATCAACATTTCATACGTGAGTCAAGTTAGGCATAGAAAGGTTAAGTAATTTGCCCAAGATCATGAAGTGCTCCGCTAAAATATACCTATATCATCTCTTATTTTTGCGGACCCCTTGCCTCCTGTGATCTGAGCACCACCCTGTCAGTGCAGCCGGAGACGGTGTCCGTGTGGATGACAACCATGCCACCATCCTCCCCCGTCACCCAGCGGAGGCACCTACAGCTGGAACCCCTCACAGGCTGCTGTCCTCCAACCCGTTCCAAGGCGACGTCACGAGATAAAATAAATCTGTACAAGTTTTTTGACCTACAGAAGACAGTAAAGTTATGAAAAATAATGAGAGGCAAACACCATACATACAGTGCCACACGGCACATGCCAGTGTGCACTGTGGTCACCACCAGGTGAAGAGAAAAATCACGCTTTCACTCGGAACGCCACGTTCTCTCTTCCACATCTGAACTACGTTCCAGTATCCACGTGAGGGAAAGTGGGTTTGCTGAATGTTACTCATCCATTGCCTATGCAGGGTGCCAGCAACACACCTAAGGAAAATTGTAAAAAAATCAATGATCTTTCCTTACAGCCCTGCTTCGGGTGGTATGACTAACGCTCACCTACGGTACATCCGGGGGGATTACTATGTCTACAACCCGGTGAATAACAACTATATGTGTGTGTGTGTGTGCGCACGTGTATGTGTTTAGGTGAGTCTGTATGTGTGTCTATTAAAGAGATGTTGCATTACCTCCCCAAGGGAATGCACAGGGGTAACCTTTCTTGGTTTCCGTTGCAAAAATAGTTAGCCCATGTTATGAACATTTATTGAGGGGTTCAGACACTAAATGAAACAGTATAAAAATTTTTGATCTATGAATTTTCTCAGAAGCAGTTGCATGATTTTACTTATTTTTAAAAAACTTTGTGACACATAAAAATTAAAAATGAGTGATATAGATCAGGCGCAGTGCGGGGCAGAAGGGCCCGGGAAGTGGACTGCCCTCTCAGCCCTGGAGTAAGCCATGCCCGTCACCCTCATATATATTTTGGCCACAATGTACAGTAAGATACAGATTTTGCACTGGGACCTAACATGTGACTCCCCCCCCACACACACACACACACACGCATCTGAAATAGAAGTTTCACAAAAACAGTGCTAACCCTTTGCGGTGCACTCTGATAAATTTTCATTCGAAATATTAAGGGAAGGAGCTAGCTCCATCCTGCACAGTTTTGCATCTCAATAACTGTGACACCTGGTACTCTGTCACAATTAAGAGAACTCTGCTAGGCATCATAGAAACCTCCCATATATCATGGCATTCCTGACACCACCACATTCCAGCAGATTGTGCTGTCAATCATAATATGCAGCAAGGGCAAGAAGCCCATTTTCTACAGTGGCCTTGTCAATGTGCAGATCCCAGGAACTATTTATGAGCTTCAGGGGCCAAGCAGTGGCTGAGATACAGGTGACTGAGAATTTAATTGGGTCAAATGCTGTAGACCTTATTAAATCCCATATCTATATGTTAACATAATCTGGGGAGAAGGCGGCCTGCCTTCTTCATGGTCTGGGTATCATAATTATTATTTTAATTAGGAGAAGTTAAGGCTAATCTCCCTTGATTTTCCCTTTACAGCGTCGCTGGTGTGCCGCTATTAGAGTGTATGCTTCCTGAGCCTGGGAGAAGCAGCCCGGAGCTTCCCGCAGCCTTGAGAACAAATGATGAAACACTAATTTCTATCTTCCTTGATCTATTAGTATCACAATACTTGTTATTTTGTTTGTTTGTTTCATTACCGTTTGTTGTTCTTTCCATCCATGAATTAAACTTGGCAGGAACCCAAGTGTACATATGAACCTTGTAGGAAATATAGGAAATGTAGATGTTTAATAATAAATTGGCTTTCACTGCTCCAAATTACTCACTACATATCAGGGCCTAAGCTAAGTGCTTCGTGTGTATAAAAAATCATCCAGTAGTATCAGTATTCGCGAGGTCTCATTTTTCATGGTTCACCACTCCTGGGTCTCATGTCCTGGCCTTTGGCAGGGGGTTCTCTGCGAGTGTTTCTGGGGGCCCCAAGCGATGTCTCCTGTGTACCCAGAAGCACACTGATCCCTGCTGCTAGCGCCTCTGCTGTGTATAGTGCCGTACCTGTCCTTCAGGCTGCCTGGGCCCTTCAGTCCCCTTCCTTCCTGCCCCTCCAGTTATTACAAGCCCTGCAGGCAGGCACCAAGGCAGCCCCTGTCCTTGCAAGAAATGCAGGCGTCATCTCAGTCCCTGCGTGCCGGAGGGAGACCTCCCCTTCCCATGTGTCCCAAAGCAGGGCCCTCTGCACCTCCCTGTTTAAATAAGTAGTAGAATAGCTCTTTTGAGTTTTACTTTGAGCTCTGTCTCTCCTTAGGCTCCGTGTGTGTGCATGTGTGTGTGCGTCTAGAATGGATTAGACTAAGGATGTAATGAATCAAAGTAAAGCCACCATACTACACCCAGTTCCCTGACTTCCTCGGCCTGCCACAGCTCCTTCCGAGTCCTTCTCATCCTCCCCACGCCCCTTCGCGGGGTGGCCTGAACTGCCTCTCTCCGTGTGGGTGGCCCCTTGCTCCCTGCAGGTGGCTACGTGTGGCACTGCCTCCAACGCTCGGACTGTGGGCAGTCCCCCACGGCCAGCAGCCTGCCCCGCTGCAGGCCTGGAGCAAAGGACTTCAGTTTTGACATAACAGGCCTCTGCCAGGTAACCCCTGTCCCTGGTAGTCGGATGACTCTAAGTACCTCTCATGCTCAGCATGGGCCTTCATTTCATGGGTGTCTTCACGCGTCATGTTCTGAACTATCTCGTGATTTCGGTGCCTTATCTTCATTTTAAGGCTGGGAAAGCCGAGTCTCATAAGTTTCAAGTGACTTATCCAAATAAAAACGTGGAAGTCGGAGACGAACTGAGGTTTGCGCCCGAGCCTGGCGGTGCCTCGAGCGCCGTGCCCCCTCCCGGATGGCCGAGCGATCATGTGTATCACGCGTGGCGAAGCAAACAAGCACCACTTTCTTTACTGTTTAAATGTCAGGGGCCTGCTTAACTCCTGGGTGCTCGGGGACAGACTTCCGTCCAGACTGCGCGCTGGTAACTCAAATGACGTTTGCTATTCTCTCTCACAGGCTCCGCGTGTCTGTCCCTCATTTCATAGCTGCATTTCCTTCCAAAGACTCTCAGGCCTGTATTGTCCACGTAGACCTCCCTCCCGAGCCCAGGCTGAGCTTCCCCGCTGCCTGACTAGCACATTCATGTAGAGACGCAACTGCGCACCAGGCGTTGATGTGGAGGAGAAGCTGCCTGTCTGGCCTTCTCATAATGCACTGCCTCTCACAGCGTCGGTTTTGGTTAATGTCAGCCAGTCACTCTCTCACCAAATGCACCCACGACCCAAACATTTCCAGCTGCTTTTCCCTTACCGCTCACTTCCAGTCGGCCTTCGGGTTGTACGTTTCTCAAATACGTCTTCTTTCCTTTATATTTAGTTTTACTGCCCTGATTCCAGCTCCCCTGAGTCCTTGAAATCTCTTTTCCAAAGTGACATTAATAATAAAGCAGGCTTCGTTCAGACCATTCTCCCGTGATCGCCACTTAAAGCTCCCAGTCCCACCTACAAGTGTGAGTTTTGAAACTGTGGGCTTTTTGTTGCTGTAGGGATGGGAGACTGGAGTGACACTGAATGGGCCGGCCGACAGAAGTCTTACGCTCTCTGGACAGTTGCAGGTGGGGAGGGATTCTGCTAACCCTGCATCACTTCACAGAGCCCTGCTGGACACTGAGTAGGTGAAAATAACCGGTGTCATTATCTAACAATAGAACTTAACTCCATTTTACAAAAACCATTCAATCGCATCTTCTGTTCTGAATTTTCCAGAAAGGATAGGCCCTGAGAGACAATTGAACGTTATTTGCTTGGAAGTTACCAAGGAGGCTGCTGCACTTTGGGAAACCACATCAATACAGCCGGGCTGGCAGGAGTGACAGGCTCACCAACACAACACACTTGTATCAGTTACATTGTATCCATGGCATTCAGCGGATACAATGTAACTGATTCTCCCTGTGATCCTGCTTAAGGGTCTATAGTCTGAAATGCGCATTTTTATGTTAAATTATTGTCCTTTATATTTCACTACCCTTGGGGCACTATTTTGATTTTTTTAATTATCTGTGTAGATAGATTATATTATCTATGAATTTCGCTTTAGGTTATTAAAGAGAGTGTTGTAATTTCTTTTTTAAAAAGTAGCACTGTGTAGTCTGCTTTGGCTGAAAACTGTGATCCTACAGTTGATTCTAATGTGGTATCAGAGGCCATAACATTTGGTCCCTATTTATTTCACTCATTCTGCAAACACTCGAAATTTCTGCTCAAATATTTTTTTTGCTCATGCTCTTTGTTTAGAATGACATTACTATAAGTCTGTCCCCAAACTTATCAAAAGCCTTTTCTTAACAGAAAGTGAATTATACATGGATGCCTCTTGTATGCCTAGTGTTCCGTTTGGCACATTACAATAAAATATTGCTGGTACTTGGCTGGCTAACATCTATTCTCTTTCTGGCAGCGTCGTGATTCCTCCTTGGATAAGGTCTGTTGGGATTGTAGTCAGGAGCTTGGCACCACACTAGCTAAGGGAATAAGCCCAGGATCTAACCTGAGTCTGCTGAAAATAAGTCTTACAATCCTGAGCTGAAGGTAAAAGAGCAAATAAACAAAACAACAACAAAAATCTGAAAATAATTGGATTTTATCCATTTCAGACTCAGGCCCTGAACAAAGCTTTTCTGCTATGAGACCATTTCTGCCCGGTACTGCCAACTGAAATAGTTCAGCATTACGGGGTTCTTTCTGGAATGACTTGCTCCATAAACGCCCAGCTCCCAGCCTGACAGGAGCCAAAGCTGCAATGCACCAGGCCTTCGTCAGTGCCCCAGGCTGCTTCCCTGTGCTTCTCAAATTCTCCAAATTGCGTGGTATTAGCTGACCAAACCTAAAACACTGTACAGGAAAGGAAACTTTCCTCAGAGCTGCATCTTTAATACAGCTGGGAGAGTTTCTGTGTTTCAGTGACAATATACTGACCTCCTTTATTTATTTATTTATTTTTGCTTACGACATTTTCAAGTATAAAAATGCGTGGCACTGGTATTAAAGCTCTATTAGAAATCACCTTTCATTGGTTGTTTTGCTCCACCAGGATTAAAACCAGCCTCCCTTTTAAAAGTAACACTGTAACTTTCGTCAAGTCTTCCAATGCCTGATGCTTTATTCTTCAGTCCCCAGTTCTGCAAGCAACTTGGGGCTTGCCCATTGCTGCCTCTGTAGCTGTGACCCTCAAAATATTTAGTCAAGCCCAATAAGAGTGGAGATCTTGATTCCTCTAATATGTATGGCAGCAAAAATAAAAACCCCAACTCTGCTCCTCAGCAGTTGAGTAGCTCCAAGCGCTTCCTGTGAGTCTCCCAGCATCGCCTGTGAACGGGAGGAAATAAACAGGCAGCTACGAACCAGGAGCGAGCCTGGGTCTCACCTTCTTCACTGGGAGATGGGCCCGGTGACCCTCCAAAGGGTCAAGGGGAGCAGAGTGCTGGCCCACAGGCACAGCCATCCAGTCATCCCCGCGAACACTTCATAATGTAGGCCACTCCGTCTTAGGTCCACTCACTCTAAGGAGAAATTAGAGCTCCAGGGTAGTGCCACAAATGTCATAAGGAGCGTTCTGAAAGTTGGTTCCATTTTCTGGATAAATTCCAGCGAAAGGACCTCTAAGAGTCTCCTCCCTTTCGTACACACAGAATAAAGCAGAAGTAAAATGGAAAAACTGAGTTTTCTTATTTCTTATGAATGAAGTGACTAGATGTGTGTGTGTGTGTTTATTGGGGGTTGGGGGTAAAGGGGAGAACCGTAACGGAAGGACCAACAGCAGCATGACTGTGGAAGGAAAGACGGAAAAATAAACCTCCGTGCGAACCCTGAGAATCGCAGTGCCGTTTCCATGGGCACAATTCGCAAAACTGTATTTGATCTCAACAAAGCAAGAGTTTCTTTTGTACAAGTTTACGAATTCGGGAGAAAAGAAAATGAAGGGAAACTTAGGTTTGCTTAATGAAACAGCGCAGACCTCTTACCGTTTCTGAGGGGAAATCGCAGGTGAAAGGACAAGCTGTTACGAAGAATTGCAGATTAGGATGCGCCATTTAAACTGGAAAAGGCCACGCAAAGCTCAAAAGGGGAATCCTTCCATTAAAAGAAACATATTTTCTCTAAATACTTTATAAATGACTATTCCGGGCGTGACTACTACTGTGTCTTAAAGAATTGGTCGAAGTAAGTTCTTGAGCAGAATCCCCACAGGGCCTACATCGCCCCCCCGTTAGCCAAATGGCACACTCAACCTTATAGTGCTTTATTCTAGAACGAATCAGAACATCAGTGAAATCGTTAAAGGACCAATAATACAGCCTTCAGAATGCAATGGGCATTCTGCTTTCCATGTTTGCATCTCCTAAGAATTATTATTTAGGTAAATTTTATTTGGGTCAGGTTTCCATACTACATGCCCATGACCGGCAATAACAGATACTCTAACTAAAACGCGTGAGTATAGAAATATTCCTAAGGCCCCCTTCTCTCTAAATGTCTGTAGACTAGCTGACTGTTTTTAGTAGCTTTACCTTGTCTATTAGTGGCATTTAAGGAAGCAAATTAAAAGGCATTTTATTTGACAATACTTCTGCAGACTAATTAAAGCTGCCCCTGATAGCAAGAGAAATAAAAGGCAGCTATTTCCATGTTGTATGCTGCAGCCTAATTTGTTTTTACAGATCATCATTAATCTGCTTTTCTTTGGTTGGCATCATGCAGTTGGTTGCAAATGCTAATTAGACATGTTGGCCTCATTTGTCGATCTAGGACAATAAGAAGAAAAATATTTCTGAAAAAAATATTTATTATATTCATTGTTCACCCCACTTCTACCATCCAGCTCTAATTGTCTCAGAGGGTTGTTTTCTAGAACACTTCATATTTTTATTTGTTGCATTGTTTGGGGGGACACTGGCTAACAAAATTATACAGGACTCAGGTGCACACCTCTACAGCACATCATCTGTACACTGTACTGTGTGTTCACCACCCCAAGTCAAAATTCTGTGTCCACCACCATTCATCCTGCCTCTACCCCTTTCTACCTCCCTCCACCACACTCCCCGCTGGCAATCACCACACTCTTGTCTGTGCCCCTGAGGGTTTTTTTCTCATTTTTGCTCAATCCTGCCACCCCACCCCCACCCGAGTAGAACACCTCACATTTAACCACCCCTCTTTCTACCCTCAACTAAAATGCACTCTTTTCAGGTTTTTATTAACAAATTATTTAAGGAGAGAAGACACAGAGTTTATAGAGGGGACTAGGAGATTGCCATATAGAGGGTGGTGGGGTAAGAATTAAAAGGAAGCCACCGGGAATCTTGACAAGTCCTCTAAACTCCTATCCTAGTGCTATACTCATAGCACAGGTGTCTCTGTGTTACAATGTTTATAGTTTGCTGGCTCTGTGCAGAGGTTTAAAACATTGAACTCCTAATGTCAGGGAGCTTTCATAACATCTTTCCGACAGTCATTGGCCTCATGTGTGGTCTCTATCCCAGTCAATGCTTTATCATTCTCCCGGTCTTTCAGGTTGAAAGTTTAAGCTTTTTGAGATTTCTGCTTCTCTTTTACTCCCCATATTCAAATAACTGGCAAAGTCTATATGTTGATGACTAAATGACTGATGCTACACTTTATTAGTCAGTGCCTAACAGGTGTTAAATGCTCTGATACTCACTGAATATAACTACCAATCTATAATTTTCTTCCTTCAAAGATCTTATACAATGACTTTCCATTCACATCCAAATTCTTCAGCCTCACTTTTAGGTCATCAGTCTTCCCTTTGGCCCCAATCTACCCTATCTTCAACACTACAATCAACCACCCAGTATCACCTCCACACGCCTAACAATCCTATCACGTCACTCTACTCAAAATCTCCAGGTAACCCTCAACAATCACACTATCTGTTTATTTTACCCATTACTTATATATATATATGAACTCATTGATTCTACACACATTTATTTGAACCTAATACATGTTAAGCATAGTTCTTGGACCATAAACATAAATCAGACATGCTCACTACTCTACTAGACCCCTTCTCATTAGTAAAGGGAGACCAGTAAACTATAAAATCCCAGAGCAGTAAAGATCAGAGGTTATATAAGTAGAATTAGGAGAGAAATTTGACCATCCTTCCTATCTGCCAAGATTTTGCCTAACTTTCAAGTTCAGGCTGAAAGCTTAAGATACCATGTAAATGTGTTAATATGTTAAAAGGACACCCTCCAGCTTTATTCTCTAATTTCTTACTTACTGAGCTTTCTTTTTCATCATAGCTCTCCTCTCTGCCTGAAATTGTTTTATGAAAATATCCTTATTCATTGTATGATTCCTCCATAGATGCAACATTCATAAAAGAGATTCTGTACTTATTATTTATTAACTTATGTCTTCAACAAGTACATATAACGTACCTATTGTGTATTTCCCACCTCATCCCCATAACCTGTGCTTACAACAGGCTTTGATTCATAATAGGTCTTTGGTAAATTTTTGATAGTTTAACAGATGGACTATATTAGGGAACAAAGCTTCTCCTATGTGCATTACAATATTTCTCATGTCTTTTCCCATTGAACCTGCTTCTCTTCTGAACTTCTTTTTGGAATTGTATTTTATTTACTGTTGCACTAGTATGTCTCACTCACTAAATCAAGATCCCTGGAGGAGAGGGAGCATGGTATTTATATTTGCAATTCCACACAGTGTCTAGCTCATTGTAGACACTCTAACAATAGAAATCAATAGCCGGGCATACCAAAAAGAAATTTACATCCATTTATGGAGTGACTTTAGGCTATTTCTTACACCTGAGCAGCTGTATTTTCCTATCCAGTTTCTGAAAGGCTTGGTCACTGGGCCCTTTGTGTCCCATGCAAAATGACTGTATAGATGTAGCCTTTCCTGAAACAAATACAAAGCAAAAAAACTCCAAATTAATAAAAAAGAGAAAAATTAATCAGTTTTAAAAAAAGAATTACTTTAAAAGATTTTTTGTAAATTGTAGCTTTCTTTCGATTAAGGTGATCTTCAAGTATAATCAAAATGTGTATCAATTTACCAAAATAAAATGTTGTTATTTTCTTGCACAGGTTTTCAAGGGCACATAAATTTTTTCAAATAAGTGACTATGCAAAATATTTTCCCCCTAACTCAGTCTCCTCAAGCATACCCAGTGGAGAATAAATATCTACTTGTGGTGGGGCCAGGAGCTACTACCAAATGCTAAACATAGTAGGAAAAAGTTATTTTTGCCAATGAATCAACCAGCAAGTGTATTTGACATTGTTAGGGCATTTCTGCACTGGTCCTCAATCTTTCAGTTTTCATCCACTCTTCTTATTGTGCAGATAACAGAAACAAGGTGGCCATCAATAGTGGAAAGAAATGTGAAGGCCCTATGTGTTTAAGAGAGGCAAGAGTTATTCTAAGAGCTCATTCTGTCTCCTTTCCTGTGGCATTCCCATGGCTGAGTCAGGTCTTCAGAGACACAGGGATGCATAAGAAGGTCTTGGACTCAAGGAGGGAAAGAGAGAGAGAGAGAGGTTTGTAGCATTGATTAACCACCCCCTTTATGTTGAGCCATGTGCTAAGCCTTTAACAGACATCATTTTATTTAATCTTTAAGATAATCCTATTCAATAGCCATGTGATATATAGAGGTGCGGAGATGTAGAATGGAGAAAGGAAATAATCAAGACACAAAAAGAATAAAGAATATGGGTATATGTTGCGTGAAAGGAAGGATGTGATAGCAGAAGCAAGTCTCGTACAATATTAAAATTAAGTCTTAAAGATAAGTCACACTTAGCTGAGTACCATCTAAGTGCTTGACATTGTAGTGAGCACTCCAAAAACAAAATAGGGGGGAAAGAAAACACACAACACATGTGAAGTTTATGTGGTGAGATGGATTTTGGATTTGGATTCCAACTCTCCTGAAAACTAGCTAATGACCTGAGGCACATTGCTTAATATCAGAACGCTGAGACTCAGATTCTGCATCTGGAAAACTGAGAGCAGTATTCCCTCCAAAGCTTATTACTTAGAACAAAATCACATAACACGCAAATAAAACATTAAAGGAGTGCGTGACATACAGCAAATGTCGAATAAATTGTGGCTGGCATCAGAATTCTAGTAGACTAGCACGTTTGAAACGAAGCATAATGTTTTAAAATGGCAAAGCTATCTAGACACTTTGTGTAAATATTTGATTCACAAAGTTGTCAGGGAAAAGAATGGAAATCACTTTATTGGTCTCAGCTTCAAAGATCTTGCTCAACCCTAGACAGATAAAATATTAAAAGCATAACACAAATTCTTACTAGGAATTTTATAAGACTTTACTTTTACCAAGATTCTACAAAAGAAATAGCCAAGTTCTGAAATAAATCATGAGGTTAGGAAAAGGCACAAGAAAGCACAGACCATTACTTAATAAACTCCTTCCCTTTGAGGTAGGTATTGGACATATCAACTGTATCCCTGAAGACACCCATCTCATCTATAACAGCAAAGAGGCCAAGTGAAATGCAAAGATTGTTTTGCAATTTTTTAAAATTTTTTTTTGCATCAATGCACCACAATCTTTTAGAGGCTGGAAACTAAACAGTAAAAAGCAGTTTCCACCTGGCCGGGCGTGGCTCAGCGGTTGAGCATCAACCTAGGATCCAGAAGATTGAGGTTCAATTCCAGGTCAGGGCACATGCCTGGGTTGAGGGTTCAATCCCCAGCAGGGGGCATGCAGGAGGCAGCTGATCAATGACTCTCTTGTTATTGACATTTCTCTCTCTCCCTCTCCCTTCCTCTATCTGAAATCAATAAAAACATATTTTAAAAAATAAAAACAATAAAAATATAAGTAAATGTAACTAACTCCTACAAAAGGCCATATTTTCCTACTTGTTCTCATAATATCCCATGAAGTAGCTTTTACTCACTGTTTTTACAGACAGGGAAAACTGAGGATGAAAGAATCGACTGGTTTTGCAACAGGACACAGATAAAATATTAGAGGCGAGACAGCAAGAATACTGATTTTTGTAAATGTTTGCTTTTACAAAGATTCTCCATAAATAGAGCTATTTTTGATTGGATAGTGAGATAAAAGGAATTCACAAGCTAAATCCTACATATTCAGTTGTCCCTTTTGGTGGCATTTTTGCACAAATTGGGAAAACGATTCACAAGAGAAAATAGGGGGTGTAAGACCTACTCTCTATCTCCAAGGAAGACCTTAGTCACAACTCTGAAGACCTCTAACAAAAGTCAGATCTGGGTTCTAGTTTTCACTCTGCACTAATCTTGGCTTCAGAAGACTTCATGTTTAAACCTCTTGATTCAACTAATCAATCTGTATGAGAGACAGAGAACTACTGGAAGCAGTAGGCTTCAGTATTTTATGTCTTCAGAGCCTTTTCCAACCAAACAGAGACTCGGGATGAAATCTTCCGTTGCTTCCTATTAGTAATGAAGCCTAGGGAAAGTTACTATGAGCACATAAGTCTCAGTTTCCTCCTTTCGAAAATAAAGGTGACAGTAAAGAGACAGTTGATAATATTGTTCTGGGGATTAAATGAGAAACTTTATAGACGTTTTTAAGGGGAGTGCTACCTCCTTCCTATACGAGTAGTGTGCACTCAGTCCATGCTGCTTACTATTATTAGATGAAATCTATACTTATTTCAATTCTGGAATTTCTGTGAGTTTAAAATTGGCTCACTTACTCATTATGGTCATGGAGTCCAGAAAAAATGAAAGCCAGCCAGGATCTCTGAAGCTGGGATTGTGTCTAAGCTCCCCATTAATCACTCAGTTTTCACTTGGATGTCTTAGAATGTGCATTCAGGGAGGACAAATAAATGCAAGGAAGGCAGAAAAACTATCTGTAAAAGACAAAAGCAGAAGCTTCACCTGTATGTGAAGGTGCTGTGTTGTTCTGAGGAAATGGGGGGAGGCTGGGTGTGAAATCGAGAGTAGTGGGTTAGGTGAAGGTGTCACTAAAGAATTAACACAGAGAACAAGACTGACAGCTGTCTTTGGAGAACTTCCAGTGGCAGAGATCTTTGCAAAAAATAATAAATAAAATACACAGTAAATGCTTTTGAATGTGAAAAACAGTTAAAAAAATGAGAGGCAGGCCCTCAAGCACACCTGGGCATCAGAAACTCCTTTGAGTTAAGAAAGATAAAAGGAAATCTCTCAGGACCATTCTCTGGGTAAGGTCTGCATTCTCCCAGGACCTGTATTTTTTTTTTTTTCCTTCATAATCCTTCCCTCAAAGTAGTTGTTTAATGATTACTATTTTTTTCTTCAGAACAATGTAAATTCTTTGAGGTCAAGGTTCATGCTTCCTTTCCTTCTATGAGCCTGAATTAAAGACATTTTCGTTGTTAAGCACTTTTCTTAAAAGTAACCTGTGTTAAAAATAGCATCACTTCCCAATTATCTACCTTACAAGGAAGCACCACATACAGAATTGACAAAAGCCCATAATGTATAACTGTTTCAATAGCCTTTTTTATTTTATATGAGATAAATGCCAGAAAAAGTCCTCGTGTCTCTCCTTGGAAAGCAAGTCTTCCCTAATGCGGAGGAGACGACTCTGATTTCTATCACCAGACATTAGGCTTCACCTAATAAAATCATACAGTATGTACTCAGGGTCTTCAGGTCATACTTTGAGAACTACCGAGCCAGATGTATGATTGTCTTTACAAGATGTTGCCGAACAGTCACCAAAGTTGGTATATATTTTTCATTTCCATGTGCAATTTATAAGCATTACAAGTTTTCCACATTCTTGCCACAATTTGATATTGCTAGTGTTCTTTTGTTTTCTTTTCTTTATACTCTCCTGCTGAGTGTAGAATGATATTTTGTTGTGTTCATTGTGTTTTTAATTAGTATTTCTTTAATGACTAATGATGCAGAGAGTATTTTTATGAGCTTAATGACTATCTGTATATAATCTTTCATAAAATGTTTACTCAAGTATTTTACCTAGTTATTTTTAAAATATTGTTGAATTTTTTAATTATTGACTTGCATGCATGTGTCATTAAAAATATATTCTGGATATAATATGTTATAGAAATGTGTATTAAAAATATTTTTTCCAATCTGTGATTTGTCTATTTATTTTCTTAATGCTGCATTTTGATAAGCAGAAAATTTTAATTTTGGTAAAGCCAAATTTATCTTTTTTTTTTTTTCATTTTTGATTAAGCCTTTTATGTCCAGAATATAAAATATTTGCCTTTTCAATAGTTATAAGGATTATCTCTTGTATTGTCTTCTACAGCTTTATGGTTTAACACATGTTTAGATCTAAGATCCATTTAAAATAAATATCTGTATATGAAGTGGGGGAGGGATGGGGTCAATAATATTTCCCTTTATAAATATTTAGTTGGTCCAACATAATTTGTTAAAAAGATCTTTTTCCATTGCTTTTTCTTGTGCTCTTAACAATCAAAATATTTTACATGTATGAGTCTATTTCTGAACTCTTCAGAATTGGGCTTTTCAATAATAAAATGAAGTTTCTATCCTTAAAACCAACACTTGTTATTATATGACCTTGAACAAGTGGCCTCATCTGTAAAATAGGTAAAATGGTAGCATCTACTTCATAGAATGTCCGGCTTAACCCAGAGACTGGAAAATATTAACTTGATTTTATTATTATTTTACAGTTATTATTACCAAGATTGCCATCACCACCATCTTAACCACAGACTATGTACCACTAAGAAGAAATGTAGATAAAAGGAAATCTATAGGTTAGAGATAAAAACAAAGAGATGCAAACCTCTTCATCTTGAGCCTGAAGCATTATCAAAGCAAGGCCTGGGCCTGGGAGTTTTCTCTGCCACATAGAAATCAACTATTTACACTTTCCTGATATGTTTTACTCGTTGGGTGCCCTTAACATGTATACTGAGAGGTAAAGAGAAGTCAAAGTAAAAAAAGGAGCTAAACATTTCCACCGCAAGGAATCAGATAAACCATCAAGGATCAAAAATCCCCTGCTCCTGCTGGAAATCACACGTTCACGTTCTTGGAAGCTCGCACCCTCTGTGAAGGCTGTGCACAGAGGCACGTTGGCACACACCTGCCCTACATAAACCACCTCTGCCCACGTGGAGAACGGCCCCGGTCGAGTGGCTCAGTTGGTTGGAGCATCATCCCAGGCACCAAGAAGGCTGCAGTTGGTTCTGGCCAGGGCACATGCCTCGGGTTCGAGTTCAGTCCCTGGGCGAGGTGTCTATCAGAAGTCGCAGACGGAAGCTGCTCTCTCACATTGATGTCTCTTTCTCTCCCTCCCTCCTTTTCTCTCTCTCTAAAGTCAATAAACATATCTTTGGGTGGGGGTTAAAAAATATATCTCTGCCCACTTATAGAATTGGGGGCATTATTTTAAAAATATTGTAAACATTTATGATTGTGGCAAATACTGGACATACATATATTTGAGTGCAATTGGCTCTAACTGCTAGAATACAAGCCCCCATTACAACACCGTCCCACTGGAAAAGTGAAATATACTTCATAGGAATTCCCTTTGCAGCAGAGTTTCCAGATAAGACATACCTCAGGTGAAGAAGGTTCTGTCCATAATCTTTATTTTCTTAGCCTGGATAATTCTCAGAAAATCAGAGCCCCATTGTCTGCTGCTTTGACCAGGGAATTCAAGTTTTTTATTTGAAACTTCCCAGGATAAAAGACATATTGATAATCTGCTTATTGGTATAGTTCAGAAATGACTGGGCATTCTATTTTTATTATCTTGGACTTCCAAAGTCATCTTGATCTAACTTTATCATGCACACCAGTGCCTGGTTTTCCCAAAAGAGTCACATTCCTAAGGAAAGTTTAAATAGGCAAGTCATTGAAGCTTTGCGTCCCCTCCTTACGTTTTAGAGCAGAAAATTGAGACTAGTAAGGTTAAATCACTACTCCTGAATCTCAGTGAATAATACCCATTATCGCTGCCTCTATGAGCACTTCTACCACCACCATTATAATGAAAGCTATTAGCACTAGCATGGTTAGCTCTATTATTACTGACCCTGGGCTCTATGAATGACAATACTACTTTAAATATTAACAGGTTTCATTTCATGTCTATACACTGTTATTATTTTCACAGAATATTTTAGTTCAGATAAGGTCTATTACACCATTGGGCCATTAGCCATGTGGAGGCATTAAATATGCCAAATTTAGATATAGTATTTCAAGGTGTTCTCAGATGCTGTACTCGGCTCCCTACACAAAAGCTTTCTGTTCTTCTCCTGGGACTAATTGCAAGTGGCCCCTACTTACAGCTTGACTCAAAAACTTATTTACAGCTTATTTCATTATAAAGAGGGGGCTTCTTTCCATTTGTATTAGTTTCATAGGCTGCCATAGCAAATTACCACAGATTTAGTGGCTTAAAATAATAGAAATGTATTCTCTCATGGTTCTGGAGACCAGACATCCAAATCTAAGTGTCAGCGGGGTGTAGTGCCTCTGGAGGTGGAATGAGAGGACCTTTCCTTACCTCTCCTAGCTCCTGGTGGCTCCAGGCAATCCTTGACCTGTGGCAACATAACACTAACCTCTGTGTGTTTCTGCACGACCCCTTTCTCTGTGTATTTCTCCTCTTCTTATGACATTGGTCCATGAATTTAGGGCTCACTCTATTAATCCAGGATGATTTCATCACAAGACCCTGCACTTAATTATTTCTGTAAAGACCCTTTTTCTAATAAGATCACATTCACTGATACCAGGGGTTAGGACACGGGTATATCTTTTGGGAGCCACAACTCAAACTATTGGCACCATGGAAGAACCAAATGCATGTACATGTGCCTACAAACTACAAACATCTCTGCCTCAAATTGCCTGATAAGTGAGGGGTGAGTTGTAATTCAACTGATTTTCCTGGAATGGAAGTACTAGGGATGATTAAAGAGAGAGAGAGAAAAGCAGACATTAAAAACGGTATGTCTACAGCAAAATTTACTGTTCCAATATTTTCTGGGCCATATATACATGCTGAAATAATAAAATTTTCAAGAAAAATGAGATTCATTCTGGATACAATTCAAATATACTTACAGCAATGAGCACTTCTATTTCCTATAGATAAGTTGCTCAGGAGATTATTCAACAAATGTGCTTAGTCTTATGTTTTAAAAAGCTTTGCTAGTGCAGTGTAAATAAATAAACATACCCCCCCCAAAAAAAAATATTTACAATGATGCTTGGATAGTCTTATCTTTTACGTACATAATAGGTGTTAATAAGATTGCATATGTAATTTTCATGGATTGTGATGGATTGTGGTGTTTTATGGTATGAACTAATGTTCCAGGAAAGAAGTCCCAATTTACAATATTGTACCTAAGGGAAATAAGAGGCAGCTATTATCCAACAACCAGTTAGATAATAAATGTTGATAAGTGATGGAGTTCACAGTTCTCTCTACTCCAATTAAAGACCCATAGTCACTTTGAATCTTACTGAAACAAAATATAGACCTTTCCACCAGTCAGAGCACATAAGTGGCTTTTAAATTTCCAGCACATTTAGTGGATATCCCTCTGATTCTAGAGATTTCCCTTAAATGAGCAAAGAAAACACGTCCCTTTGATGTGCAACAAATCCTTTGGTTCCAGCTTTGATCATCTCATTGTTCATTTTACCATCCCACCCACCGCTCACCAGCCTTACCTGGCAAACTTCCCCTGTGCCCACAGAGCACAGCCATGTCCTTCCAGCCCTTCTGAACTCCAGTTAGTCTTCCAGAACCAATTCTCCCTCAGCGTTTCTTGTGAAGCCTTTCTATCTTGATCCCTGCCCCCCCAATCTGAGAGTTTCCTTTCTTTTCAATCTCGATATTGTTCCATTGATATTTTGTGACCAAAACAGAGAAGCAAAACAAAAATAGGCCTATTGGCCAGGAAGTGTGTAACACAAATAGGAACACAATTTTTTCAGGGTTTTGTTTTTTTTTTTTATCTCCTCAATTAAATGCTAGAAGCAGATCTTAAATTTCTGTGTTTCTACATTAAACAATACTGAATAAAAATTGCTCAGCCCTGGCTGGTGTGGCTCAGTTGGCTGGGCATTGTCCAGAGCCCAGAAAGGTTGCCTGTTCAGTTCCTGGTCAGGGCACATGCCCAGGTTTCGGGCTCAATCCCCAGTAGGAGGCTTGCAGGAGGCAGCCCAGTGGATCAATGTTTCGCTCTCACATCGATGTTTCTCTGTCTCTCTACCACTCCCTTCTTCTGTTTCTAAAAATCAATAAAAAAGTCTTTTTAAAAAAAAATTGCTCAAGAAATAGTGACTGTTTAATCCAAAATGAGTAAATGGTTATTTAAACATGTTCAGTTGCAGATTAGAATATATATTTGAAAAACAAGACCAAGCGGAGCTCGGGGGGAGGGATAATTTAAACACAATTGCCTGCTTCTGATAACTGTTGCATTGAAAACATGCAGAAACTTGAACAAAGAATCATTATTGACCATTAACCCCAGATGGTTTATGTCTTCTCCTTGAGCCAGAAATAGAATTTCTCCAACAAAACAGAATTCATTGGGCAACAGTTATGGCGAAGATTCTAGTAAAAGGAGCTCAGTTTTCATGGAAAGGGGGCTGAACCGAGAGTTGTATTGTGTTCTGTCTCTTCCTTTTTATCACTGAAGTTTAGAATCCAGGGAGAAAGTTGGCTCTTTTATTAATTATGATATCCTTAAGCTTAAGACAGTGTGTGCCACAAACTCTGACTCAGGAAGGTGAAAATGGAGGCAGGTAGGTAGTAGGCATAAATAATAATTATCTCGGCCTATATGCATCTTTTACTGTATTTTTAAAAAGAAATTAAAAACCAGCTTATTTTGTCCTGGTCTCTATTATATTCTTGTTGCCAAATATACAGAAATTAATAAAATAGAAACTTTCCATTTTGAAATTATGGAGTTCAGTTTGGTGAGGTCTAATCAAAACTACTATCATTACTGGGCAGGTTACTGCTATTGCCTTTTACCTGGTCTCCTGGTATCATTTTGGCTTCCCCATAGCCCATTTTCCATACAGAAGATAGAATGCTGTTTTAAGAATCAACAAGATACAACCACTTTTCCCTGTAAACCAACCAATGGGCTCGTCAGTGCAATTATTTTTAATTCTAATTATTTTACTATGGCCTAGGAGTTGCTAAGCGATATGCCCCTACAGATTTCCCTGACCTCATTCAGAGTCTCTGCACTAGAAATGAGAGGAATCCCAGAGGATTCTGTACTCTGGATTAAAAAATAAAAAGAGCTGCCTGATGGATTCCAGAACAGCTCCTTATTTCCAAAAGGCATTTGTAACATGAACCCTTAAAACAAACATTTAGGTAAAAACATTTAATGAAGACATGTGGGCAAGCTTGAAGTTACTCTGATGGACATAGTCTATACCTACTTTCTCAGAGAACTTGTAAGGGTGGCAAACCAAGTCCTCTGAGGAACACAGTGGGTAGGAGGAGGGCTCTGGGTGCACTCATGCCTATTCATTACACCCTCCAATACATTACCATGTTTACCACCACATTTGTAGAGCAAATTATATTCTACATCAGGCCCCAAAGGGGTTTCCATCTTCCGGATTTGGCCAAGCACGAATGCAAAGCACATTAAAGGGAAGAATTGCAGTGGGTCGTTAATATTTAATGTGATATAGAAGTTGGTGCTCTTTAAAGCAGAGACCGCTCACCCTTCCAATGAAAAATTAAATCTATTCTAGTCAACCTACACTTGCAATCAGAAACCCTGCACAGAGGAAACCCGCCTCCTCTCCCCTCAGCACCCCTGAAAAAACCCTGATTAAACATGGAAAAACATTTCTCACTGTAAATTTCTGCTAGGGTGATTCCTCCCACCTTTCTCTCCTCCAACAGCAAAGGGCAACACAGGCCTCTGCATGATTCCAGTTTCTGTTTCTACCTCAGTGAAGGTAGATTGGGATAAATTAGGAAACGGCGATGTTCTAAAATGAATCTTCCTTGAAAATGATGAAGTCAGTATACTGTTTAAGTAGGTGTCTTGGAACACTAATTTCATAAGAAATCCTAGAAGAAAAACAGTACTCTGCAGTCAAAAAAGTTTGCAAAATACTGTAAATACACTCCTCTCTTAGAATTTCAGAATTTACTTAAGCTATTTAAAGGCTCTAAGAATTTCTATAGGAAAGTCTCCTATATTTTTTTGAAATATACATTTTTTAAAATATACTTTATTGATTCCAGAGAGAAGAAGGGAGCAGGAGAGCGAGAGAGACACATCAACAATGAGAGCCATTGATCGGCTGCGTCCTGCATGAAGCCCTCAAGCCTGAAACCCGGGCATGTGCTCTGACCGGTAATCGAACCACCGTCTCCTGGTCAATGCTCAACCACTGAGCCACGCCTGCAGGGCAAGAACTCCTGTTTAACTTTAACATAGCATTCTACACTTGGCTGAATAGGGCACTTTTTCCACGTTATACTGTTTGGCAATTGAAGCACAGACTAGGCAACCTGACTAAAGAACTTGAGAAGGGACAACACAGGAAAATGGTGAAATCAGTTTATGCTAAATTCTTACTCATCTGCTTCCAAATATAAAATACTGAGTTTATAACTAAAGCCAGACATCAATGCCATTGTGTGTGCAAATATCCAAAATACAGATGATTCCGCCCTTGCTTTCAGAATTATGAAATGGCCACACTGAGGCCGGACAGAAAGCAGTTGGGCCAAACTCCCAGCAAGTGCAGCGAGGAAGTGGGAGGGGGCCCCAGAGGCTGAGAAGCCCCCAGGTCCTCTCAGCAGTGCCCCCACCTCCACACATGAGCAAAGGGAAAACGGCTTATGGTAGGAAGCTCCTGCTCTGGTTGCAGAAGTCAACAACAAGACCGGCTGAAACCAGACCAATGGAAAAAGTGACCAGAGAGTGACCCCAAAGCTCATTATAATGAAAACTGACACCACAGGTAGAGGCCCACCCCACCCCCCAGGGGAACAAAAGCCATGGCACTTCCAGAAGAGACCCTATTAGGAACAAGAAGCTCGTCCCAACCAGAAGTGGAGTCAGAATTTGGGGCCACAAAGTTCAGAAGCAACCCGTTCTTGGAAACAGAAGTCCCAAGAACTGGCTGACCGCGCTGACGCTCACTCATGGGTTCGCCCGCGTCCCCTCCAGCCTATACTGTCCTTTCCCAGAGGCCGTCATAATCCCTTTTTCTCTCCCTGAATAAAGCTTGCTTTTGCTCTCCCTCTGACTCATTCTTTTTATTATGATGATTGATTTTTAGAGAAAGAGAGAGACAGACTTTGATTTGCTGCTCCACTTACTGATGCAGTCATCGGTTGCTTCTTGTATGTGCCCTGACCAGGGATTGAATCCGCAACCTTCACAACCTTCACAACCTTGGCATATCCGGGTGACACATATCAGGATGACTCGCTAACCAGCTGAGCTAATGGGCCAAGGCTTCCGACTGAACCTCGAATTCTTTCCTGTTCGAGTGAAGAGTCTGAAGGTCCTGGGCTGTGTCCAGGCAGGGCCAGTCCCAGCACAGAACCGGTCCAGTGACACCACCAGAGGAAGACTGAAAAAAGAGTCTGCCACCCATGACTTTGTAAAGTATGCATTTCCATAATTAATGGAAAGGATGCCCGGTGTATCTCCAAGGAAGGATCGTTTAAGCCGTACCTTCCACACATTATGGTCAAACTCACCGCGTTGCAGCCTGTCTGAGAAACCAGGACTGAAAGGCTGTGTCACAGCAAGGGGTCGCTGATATCCAGATTATTTCTATTCCCACCTTAATACCCCACTTCAGCTTACTTACTGAACAGTGCCTGGTCATTTAATAAACATGGGCATTTGTAGGAGCGTTTCAAAGCTTCAGTGTTTAAAAGTTGTATTAGCAGAGTGCCTGGATGCCATATTCGGGCACACACAGTACAAATACCCGGTGGTACGAATACTACCTGAGCATGTGCCTCAAAAATAGGGGAGTCAACAAATGTTAAATTTTCATATGTCAAGGGTCTAATTTTTTTAAATATACAAAATTTCCAAGTACTCACACTTCTTCATAGATATCATTTCTTCATGGATGAAGTCAATCCATATCAATAGGTTATTATAAAGGTGCTAAGTACAGAAGGTGAAGATTCTCATTTTATAAATAAGCTAACAGTGTTGTGAAGATACAAGGGGGTCACAAAGATTTTGAGGAGGGTGCTGTTTCAAATGCGCTGCATGAATTAGCCCCTAGCAGCTAGTGTCTTCGAACAGGAAGGAGAAGTGGTGAATACTGAGGCTTCCCATCTCCTGCCCTCATTTCAGAGAGGTTCCTCAGCTTTTTAAACTTTTTTATATCAGGAATTTCCTATAGATTTTATGTGCAATTAAAAAAAATAAGTGTCTCCTGTTTTCAAACCACTGGTCCCAATTGTTGACACATGAGGGAAATGAAGCCAAGAGAAATACAGGGCTTTGCCCAAGGACATAAGAGCAGCTTACTGGCTTGTGGGCTGATGGGGCCGTGGCATCTGTCATCCAGGTGATCATCGCCTGCCAAAGTGTATATACCATCATCGCCTTACATGAACCTCCAGAGTACCTTCCCTAATGGCACAACCAAGACAATAGCTGACGTCTCTCTTGAGATACAAGGCTATGAGCTATCGTCTACTCCTTCCTACCTAAGTTATTGAGAGATTTCTCAGAAGCGACATAGAGAGCCCATCGGGGACTGGAGAAGGCACACCATTTGCTCTTACTGCTTCTGGGTAAATGCCTTTATTTTCCCATCACAATGGCACTTTTAAAATAACTTCACCCCATAAAAAATAGCTGAAACTCAATTCACTGTGATCAGAGATCTCAGACCCTGGAATAGAAAGTGGGTCTCTCGTCCTGGAATCGGGTACAGGTGTTCTACATGATCTATATATATTTATTCAGAACTACACCGTCTACCAGAGACTCAATATGCTCCTGCTCTACCGACTCACTCCATCAAAGAAAAGCACAGGACTTTGAAGATTAAGATGACATGAACTGAACAGAAAAGAAAAAGATAGAGTGTTAGTGTCCAAAGAACAATAGTAAGTCTCTCTCTTCTTTCTGAGTCCCTAGAGTTCTGTAAGCTTGACTTTTTCCCCCCTGTTGACTCTCATTTATTTCCCTCCTCTCGGGGTAGACCTGAATGCAGAAAGGGCATTGGAAATTTAACAGTTGTTACCACTAAGCTTCACTAGCCTTTCGTTACAGGGCAGGAGAAAGATGTCCACTTAAGAGAAACTCCTGTGCAAAACACGGTGGCAGAGGCAGCAAGTGCCATCGCGTCAGTGTTTGTCCTGTGTAGACTGACCTCATTTAAGAAACATAAAAAATGCAGAGATGCAGGCAGAGAGGGGGAGAGGAAAAGAAATGGAAACAGAGAAGGGAAAAGGGGGTTCAGGGACGAGAAGACCTTATAATTATCCGTCTTTCTGACTTACAATTTGGGAACAAGAAGAGGGCAGAAAATAACTACCTTTTTTATTATCGCAGAGCTATTATGAGCAGAAATGTGGTTCTATATCACATCCTCAAAAATGTACTCTGTAACAAAACTGAAAAACGTGAGTATAGTTGTGTTGCTTTGTAAGATACAAACTTCAGCATTTCTCATCTGCAGAATTCAAAAATCTTTATCTTAAAAGCAATCATAATATATGTTAACAGTGAATCAAGACACAGTTAATATTGTTAATTCTTTCAAAGTTGTACGTATGTCCAAGGGACATTCTCAGAGATAGAGATTTTTGTCTTTCAAATTAATGTGGTTGTTGACTTTTATTCAGGTGGCTGGTGTTAATTAAACACAGAAATGGCCCTTCCAAATGCTCTCCATTAGATGGAACCATGTGAAATGGCCATTTTTTTAGGTTAAATATGGCTAGATATTGGCAATTTCATATGGTTCCTCCTATAGGTGAGACATGCTTTTAAAAAAGTCAAAATACATTCCCAAACCCCCTTTTTAAATTTATTTATTTCAGCAAGAGGAAGAGAGAGAGAGAAAAAGACAAAGAGAGAGAGAAACATCTATCAGTTTCCACATGGACCAGAGATCGAACCCACAACCTTTCAGTGTATTGGCCAGGGCCATTCTCAAACCTCTTAAATTAAAAAATAAACTCTCGCAAAACAACTATTGTAATGCAGAACTTGAAAACGTATCCTAATTAACATGAATCAAGTTGGAGAGCCTATGGTATCTACAATCAACTATTTAAATAGCAAGAAATAACATCAAAACCAATGGCTTCAGTGTAAATCAAAAGTGTCTGTTTTAAAAATTTTTTACAGTGATTTTACCAGGCAGTTTTTCAGGAAATGCAACCCTGGATTTAAGACAGGAAGACAGCTTGACAGTTATCACATCCAGGGGCGTGAGAGGATATTCCTTCCCTGAGCATGGTGATGTCACCGCCGCAGAGGGCGGCTCCAGGTCACCCGATCACATTTGGAGAGGAGGCCTCTTGGCTTCACCTTGTTCACCGTTTCCATTTTCATAAATGTTACAATAGAAAAATGTGTCAAATCCAAGCTACAGCCATTCCATCAACTTCATCTTCTGCTCGGTGCCAGGGAGAATACATAACAACTGGAGGCCTCTCTCTGCGAGCACACAGCTCCCGCAGGCAGCCTGGATTCCAGCACCTTCCCGGGAGCAGCAGCGCTCGGGCAAAGGGCCCACGCGCGCCAGTGTATTCAAGTGGAGCATCTCGCATAATAGCTTCTTCTCAGTTGCTATCCAGATTATTCCAGGTACTACTTGTTTTTAAAAAACACACTAATTCTACAAGGATCCAAATTCTGTTTATGCATGAACTATAAAAAAGGCTTGATTTCAAGTCCTACTGGTGATTTCGTAGATAAAAACTGCACGCTACGATGTGCAGCGAAAATAAAGAGTTCATATAATTTAAATTCCCATCTCTGAATTCTACTTGAAGTTCTGAGTCTGTAACTAAAGTTACTGGCCAAACATATTTTTAGTCTCATTAAGAATAAGGGTGTATGTCTAGTGATTCTTGAATACGGTTCTATGAGCATAATTTTATTTTAATGCCAACTGATTATTATATAATTTGTATGGTCTTGTCCATATCCATTACGAGTTCCTGAAGGAAGGCTACTATAATTATAACCAGAGAAAGTATTATGGAAATATATAGTTCATTGAAAAGTCATTAAGACAAATACAGAACAATAAACTCCATAGTATATTAAGATTCATACCTACATATACATAAACTTCTCTTTGTACTTTTCAGAATGCCAGTTTCTACAAAAAGCAAGAAGATGCAGTTTAAGCTAAAACAAAGCTTTACTTTTATTTAAAATGAATACTACATGGACAAAAGGATCCTCCTGCTGTATCAGAGGCCAGGGCCCAATGGAGAGGGTCCAGGAGGCAACCCATTACTTGCAAGCTCAGCCTCTCACAACTCTTTCATTGCTGGTCTCTCACACTTTTTAAATTTGTTTGCTCACAAATCACATCTTTTTGCTAAGGAACAGCCAAGTTCTCAAACTGTGAGCTTTATATACAGCTAAAGAAACATTTTCTTGACTAATGAAGGTAAAAAATTTTTTTTTAAAGTAAAAACAAATTCAAAAGAAGAGAAAGAAAAATGAAACAGACTGATTGCCAAGCATATAAACAGCTTCAGCACAGATTGATTTTGATGGAGAATCTGAGTGCCTAAAATTCGCTACAAATCTTTCTCTCTCTCCATCTCTCTCTGTCTCTCTATCTTTCTCTCTCTCTATCTCCCTGAAGTTACCTGACATAAGTCCTTGCCCACCTATAGTCAGGATTGGTCAGTATTGCAAATTCAGTCAGAATCATTAAGAGCAGGAGGTGGGAAACTCCTACTTAAGCCTCTTTATAAGCAATATATCAGTTTTTTGTTGCTGCTATGGCAAATTTCTACAAACTTTGTAACTTAAACAGCACGAGTTTATTCCCTTATAATTCTGGAGGGTCAGAAGTCTGAAATCAGTTTCACTGAGCTAAGGTCAAGGTGTCAGAGGCCATGCTTCTACGGCAGGCTCTAGGGGAGAACCCATTTTCTGCTTTCTCAGCTTCTAGAACTGCATTCCTAAAATCCCCTGGCTCATGGCCTCTTGCTCCGTATTGACAGCCAGCTGTGTGGCATCTTTTCTTTCTCTGACTGCTTCCCTCTGCTTCCATCACATGGCCTTCCCTTCTGTAGTATAATCTCCCCATCTCAAGATCACGTCTGCAAAATCTCTTTTGCATGTAAGGCAACATTTATGGGTTCTGGGGTTAGGATCTGAACATCTATGATGAGCAGACAAGTGGATGCTCTCCCTGCACCTCTCTGAGTTCTGTCTGCCATGATTTAACAGCTTTCCTCAGTAACCCACTGATAACAAAAGCAATCAGAAAGGACCCCGTTTGTTTCTCTAGCTGTCTGTCCCATGCCATTTCCCTTTTGGTCTGGGCCAAGACTGGGCTTTTTCTCTCTCACACTGCTGCAGGGGCCAAGTTCAAATGGGCCTCCTTTTTACCTGAGTCTTCAGGTGTCCACAACAGGTGTAGACAGTCTTCTCAGTCCATATTGTCATAACCTCAATCCTGGGTCATCTCCAAGTGCTGAAATAATATTTTCTCATAGAACCAGAGAGTATAGAGGAGATTCCAAGGATCAGGTAGTTTGTTTCTTTAACTTTAGGTTTCTCTTCAAAAATTCTATCATGAAGTTCTTGAAAGCAAAATATCTGGTCTGAGAGTTTCAGATAGATAAACACCACCATTTAACACATCTTAAAGGTGCCAAATGTCCTATGAATCTCTAATCTCTGCATAACTAATCCTCAACTCCACCCTAGTGTGTGTATTGTGTGTATGAAAATTCCAGCTGAATTCATTTGCTTTCCTAGGACTCAAGACCATAGTTCCCTCTTTGTTATCTAGCATCATGGGTTAAATCAAGTAGGTGCTTCTCTCTGTTGAAAAGTAATCTGAGAGGTACACTAAAATTTTCAAGAGTTTATTTGAGCAAACATGGATTCGAATGGGCACCAGCCAAACAAAAGTGGTTAGACTGCTTAGCTGACCAAAGCTAGGGGACAGCTTTCATTGAGTAGCCTTTGAAACAAAACAGGGAAAATATTTGGCTGGCTATAGTTTCAGCAGCTGCCTTATTTGGGAAAATCTAGTTGGGTGATTATAATTGGTTGCTTTTAATTTTCTTTTTCTCAGATATAAGTGCATGCAGAGGAATCAACTCTGGCTTAGGCTTTGGTTTACTCTCGTAGGCTACCAAGGCACTGGAGCCACCTCTGTCTAATGGCCTCCCTGTTTAACTACTTTAATATCTCCAAAAACATTCTCAGTTCAAAGGCATAATAGATAAAGAAAGAGAAGGAAAAAAAAAACTGGAATTTTTGGGAGGAGAGGGTGTATTTCTTGACTGTTGTTTCCCAAGGAATAATTTTCCAATGTTAGGGTTGAGTTTGACTTTCTTTCCACTCCCCAGTCCCACAACAACATGGATAGTTTACTTTGGCTGTATAATTACCAAATTAATTGTCTAGCTTCTGAGTGACACAGTTTTACTTAACAAGCTGTGATCATTTCAATATTAGCCGTAGTAATGAGAGAAAACACACAAACAAAAAATTGATCAAGAGATCTCATTCAAAATCCTGTAAGGAGTTATATAAATTACATACAGGCATATCCGCCTTGAAAAAAGGGGTCCATTCCAGTAGATACCTTTTTAGGAAGCGATTAGGATGTTCAAAGAATGGAGTTTGCACTTTCATAAAGCTTAAACCCTTAAAATTGCATTGGGTCCCATGAGAAGTGTATCACCCTGCGGCTAAGCCCATGTGTGGGAAGCTAGTCTTCTGTGCCTTGTCTGCCACATAGTAAGCATTCAAGAATCCAGCTATTTTTAAATAAAATTAAATTCAGTTTAAGAATCTTGAGGCTAAAACCAAAAAGAAAAAAAAACTGAGCTAGAAACACATTTACAAAAAAGAATAGAAAAAAAAAAAGTATATATAAGAGAAAGAATACACTTGAGACCATGACTGATCATCAAATGCAATAAGAACCTTCCGGTGAAACAAAGCTTTATGATATAAGCCAGTTACCGAAGGGAGAAGAGCCCAGAACACAAATTATTGCTTGTTTTCACTTGAAATTGTTCAAAACAATAAATTGGGCTCTGTTTTAAAGAAATCCTCTGAATAATATGTCTGAGTCAAAATAAAGCTTGTTTTCCTTGTCTTAGTGTCTCCTATCTAAACATGAGGGAAAATTACCTGGTGAAATAAAATCCCCAACTAAAACTTTACTAAGAGTTTAAATTCAAACCCTTGGACATGGCTGGTATCTAAGGTCAGTATGGAACTAACGTAGTCTCCTCAAAAGTATTCCACATTATTTTTTCAATATTATTCAAAGCTGGAACGGCATGGTGTGTGTGTTTGATATTTATGTTCCACAATATATTACTTTTCTGTTCTGAAGAGCAGATAAATGTAAAATGGAATTTCATAAGCTCTTTATATAATCATGTTCAGAATGGCAGAGCCTGAACTCTGAGTTTTCATCACATGCTTTGGTCCTGAGCATTTAATGTTTGGAGCATAACTGGAGAAACCCTCTACTACACAACTGCATCGCCTTAGCCCCTGGAGAGCCAGCATTCTCACTGGAGCCAATTTTATATACAACAACATTTGACTTAATTCCCAACAGAGCTGCATGGTGGGGTGTCAAGTTGATAAAAAAATACACACACACACACATACATATATACATACATATATATATATATATGTGTGTGTGTATATATAAAATCTGTTTTGATAAAAGAGGACAATTTAATGTAAAGCAAAAAAGACCACATTGATTTGATAATTGTGTTCTTCTAGTGTGAGTAATTTGAAATAATATAATCACCCAACAGAGAATTTTAAAATTTTAAATAAAATATAACTTCTGCGTAATGCTTTTGGCTTACAAGTCATGTTAATGTGTGCTATTTAATTAGTTTTTTAAAAAAACACTTCAAGTAAGTTGAATATGGATGTTTTGGTCTGAAAAGTGTTCCTCCAAATTTCTAACCTAACCCCCAATACCTCAGAATGCGACTGTATTTAGAGATAGGGTCTTTAAAGCAGTATTTAAATTAAATTTAGGTCATTAGGGTGGAACCTAATCCTATATAACTGGTGATCTTATGGAAAAGAGATGAGCACACAGATGTACACAGAGGGAGGGCCATGTGGAGACACTGGAAGAAGAGCCACGGATAAGCCAAGGAGAGAGACTTCCGAAGAAACCAACCTGTTGCCACTTTGATCCTGGACTTCTAGACTCCAGGTTTGTGAGAAAATAGATTCTGTTGTTTTAACCAGACTGTGGTACTCTGTGACGACAACCCTAGAAAAGCTATACAATGGATTATTCCATTTTTACAGATGACACTAATAGAGACTTAGAAACTTGTGTGAGTTTATTTCATTTAATAATTTGCAAGAGCAGAGTCAGGATTTGAATCAGTGTTTCTAATGGCAGCCTGTGTTCTTTCCACCTCACTACAGTGCTTCTTGAATAATCCAATGACAGAGGGTTGGTGCCTTTCTTGGATTGAGGCACTGGGTGGCAAGGCTTTTGCTGACTAGAAAACAAATCCCTATTTAGCTTAGCAGAGAATCAAGTTGTAGAGATAGAATCATGACTTTATATATCTCCCTTCCTATACCATGATCCTTGTCTTCATCCAAACCTGGATGCAAATCCATAGTATTTCCTGGGGTATGGTGAATACATACCCATAGGGCCTTCATCTAAGAACCACTAAATTAGAATCTTGACCAAGGCAGAAAACTGTGTTGAATAAGCTCTGATTTTTAAGAAGTTTCCCAGATGATTCTGGTACAGTCAGTCAAACAACATGTGGGAACCCCAGCTACGCACAGTAAGACTGTAAGTTTTGAAACACACAGACATAAATTTAAATCGTAGCTCTGCATTATAGTTTACTTAGCAATTCTGAATTTTGGATTCTATACATGTTAAATGAAGGGCAACAGTCCCTGCAGACAATTGTATATGCATGTATATTTGTATCTGTATGTATGTACTATACACTCAGAGCCCTTTTTTAGAATATTTTCTTTTAAACACTGAATAGGTTCTCTGGAAATATGACTGAGGCAGCTACTGTCAGCAACCTGACTTATATTTGATCCCTGAACCTTGGCAATACCAGCCATAAAGAGCATCCAAAGGCCTCCCTACCATATGGATTCCCAGTTACCCAGACTATTTGGTTCACATTTGCCTTAATGATTCACAATCTCTCTTTCAAAGGTGATCAGCCCAGGAAGAAAATTATCCCAGTAGGACATTCAAATTCTTATGTGAACCAGATTTCTCAACCAATAGGAATTCTTTTCCTTAGTGTGCAGCCAAACTCTGCCAAGTAATTTTACAAAGTGCTTGGGAAATTACTTTCAATGTGATGAGCCAAAGCCTCATATTGAGTTAGCATTTCATCTATTTCTGGTAGAAATTTCTCAGGGTACTCAGATCCCAGACCTTAAAACACAGCACATATCTAAGCACCAATCGTGGCAAGTTCCTCCTCCTTTGTTTCACGCAGTTGAAACCCAGAATCAGCTTGACAATCCCCCACTCCAATAATTTCCCAACCAAACAGAATGAGACTCACCCATTATTCTTTCTGTCATTCTATCCAAAACAATCAAAGTCCAATCTGTTTGGCTCTAAGCTCTTTCTCAAACCTTCCTTTCCCTCGGCTCTCCTTTCCCTGACCCTTCTCCCTCTTTCCTAGAGTTGAACAGAACACCTGCTTGAAGAAAATCCCATAACTGCCCAGACATCCAGCATCTCCTCCTAACAAATTCTTACCAAGGGACAAGAGATCAATAACCTGAGTCCCTATCAACCAAACTAAATTAGGTGATGGTGTTTCCTCTAAACCGAATGAGCCCAAGAGTCTAAATAACCCCTTAGGGAGGCTGTTTTCAGCTGAAGCTTTGAAAACTTTATAGTGAGGTGAATCATCATCTAAGGTTGGTCTGCCAACAGTCATCAATGGCTGTGCCAGTAAAACATTTGGAAAAATCCTCTCTACCTGAGGGCAGAGGTACTTCATCCAAAAGGCCTTGTGGGGGCCCACGAAGGGAAAGGAAGAAGGACCTCTGCTTCACATCTGGCCGCTGGGTCATCAAGCGCCACAGCACTTGGGGGATTTGGAAGCCTTCCTCTATCGTCTGTTGCTGGAGGCATTTCCCCCCCTGTATTCTAAATATCTGTTGTAAGAAATCATAAGCAGGCAGATCTGTTAAGCCTGAGTTTTCATTTCTAAATAGCAGAGAAAGTTGACTACTTTTGGAAGAATGCCTTCTTATTTCTCTAGTCCCACATTTGTATGACTCTAAAGAGGTCACTTAAATATGAAACATCCCCTCCTATAGAACTTTAGGCTATTTCTGTTTAAGAAATATGAGTTTAGCAACAATCACATGCCAAGCAAAAAACTAAGTGCTCAATAAATAAGCACAATAAATAAACTCTTTTCCATATAGAATCTGCGCTTTGGTAAGAGGCAAATTTACAGAAAAGGGGGCGGGGAGTGTAAGGTAGCAGTTTTAGAGTTTTACACAGAGTGTTAAGGAAATATAGCAGAACATTAAGCCCAACTGGGTGATGCAAGTGAGTGGGTATGGAACAATGCTGGAAATAACAACTGAGATCAGAGTTGGTCTATCAAGATAAAAAAAAAAAAAAAAAAGAGGGTGGGGACAGGGGATAGTGAACATGAGCTGGAGATAAGAGGGCGGGTGAAGGATTCGTGCTGACTCTATACGCACACAGGTCCCGGGTATTGTAGAAACACTGCTGATCCAAGGAGAGCATGGTGGTGATGTTGCAGAGGAGGGTAACATGGGGATCACGAAGTGGCAGGATGCTGTTTAAGGAACTTAGGTTTCTTTCTAGAAATGATAAGCACCCAGAGAAAAAGTTCCGAACAGGACAGTGGCATATTCCCGCTTGCTTGTTGGATGGGCCACGCTGCAAATATTGTAGAGGATGGGTTTGCAAAGGGTGGGGGGCGAGGTGCCGGGAGACTAATTAGGAGGCTCTTGTAATACTTTAGAGGAGAGCCGATGAGAACGTCGCCTCTCAACAGACATGTAAATATATAGAAAACGTGTCTTGAATTACTCAACAGATAGTTTTATGTTTTCTTCCAAGCCATTTCTCAATCCAAGTCCCTAAGAAGGGAAAGCATTGCTAGAGGTTTTACATGTGCTGAGATATGACATTTCTTTGAATTCACTTTTTTAAAACCTCACCAGGTATAATTTTTTTTAAAAAAGTAAGACTACCTAGATAACTCCACATTATTTATATTACACCACACAAAAACACTTTTAGGTGGGCAATTTGCCTGCCGCGGCCCCTTCCTCCGTTCGCTTGCATGAGAGAGCAAGAAGGCTGCCAGCTTTGCCACTCATTTACGGAAACGCTCGCGCGTGCTCTTGACCTTGATTGAACTATTCTTGCTGAGAAAGATAAATATTTCCCTGCTGGCTAAAAAACTAAGTGAAATTAAGAGTAAAATCAATTTCCACTGAAATATGCATTGTTTCTCGAAAGGTTCTTCAGCCTCTTTGATATGCTAAATTTATCTTACCTGCCAGCATCCTCTCAGTTCAAGCCTTGAAACCTGGGCAGGGATCATGTCATGTTAACAATCACTCCTGGGAAGGATTGCTGATAAAATGTCCAAAACAATTTCTTATATTTGATTCAGCAGCTGTGCTATTTTGGAAACTCCATCTTAGACCCACAAGAAGATAGATTTAGACACACAAAAACTTTCCAAAACCTTCAAGTATTGGGATTCTGATTTTACTTATATTAGGAAGCCAGATTCTAATGTCTAAGGACCCAGAAACAATGCTGGTTTGGATTCTTTTGGAAGTATGGTGAGTGAAAGGTGGGTTTTGCCTGTTGGAAGAAAAATCTATATTGTGTAATATGTGGAAACCCACCCTGCATCTCAGTGGTGGAATATTAACCTTGAAATAGCTGGGGGGAATGCAACCCAACTAGAGAAAAGAAAACATACTATCCCTTTACCTTCTAAACCATTCAGATTATTAAAAGAGGCTAATTTCTGGCATTGTGGATGGCTAAAACCAAAATCTCTTCCAAGAGCGTTTTCTAAACTAATGAAGCACAGATAGTTATAAATATTTGTGGGAAATACACCGAGAAGATACCAGCACTCTGGAGAACTCCTGTACACTCACGCCCTTTCAGAGACTTTGCTGGGCAAGCCAGAGATCCTCACAACACACTGATGTGTTGAATTCCTGCCACAGTGACCGCCACAAAAACAGAGAAAGAAGTTGACTAGGATTTGCTCACCTAACTGGGAGGGGTTTAAAGGACTGTATTTGGATTATATATAGGGAGAGGTAGCCACTTAACCGAAAAGGACAATATTTATTGAGCTCTACCTGTGAATATTGCAGTATCTAATCACCACCATAATCATCTGAGATAACTGTCATTTGAGTATAATTTTGCCCTAAGAAAACTGACAGTGAAATTTCACAGCATACCCCATTGTCCTCCATCACCGGGACGTGCATTGTGAGTCAGCCTTATGAATTCAGCAGGCCAGGCCATGTCAGAAACAGGAATGTTTGTTGTGCTCTGCTTGACAGGACTGATTTTGACAAGTAGGGCTTTTAACATTACCCAAACTATAAACTATTAAACTCTCAAGTTAAAAAAAAAAATAAGTAAATAATAACAACAAAAATGATTACTGTGAAGTTGGAGAAACAGATATTCTTACCCTGTTCTGCCTAAATTCATCTCTGATAGCCACTGTACTGCTGAAATCCAGCCTTAGGGTGAAAATAGGCTAGAGGAGCATTTGGGAATATGAGCTGGGGTGAGAGATACGTGTAGTTCTTTGCACCTAGAAAGAAGTCATGGACTCACACATTTACAACTCTCATTTATTCCATAAAGGGTCATAAATCACTCTGAGTAAATTTTTCATTCTCTGAAAAATTAACTGTAACTTAATGATCTATATAACTCAAATTAGTTTAATCACTGAATGTATTTAGCTATTTTGTGAAGAAAAAAAAAATTATTCTGTGTCCTGTTTAAAAATCTAGAGAAAAATGGTTTTTTTCTTTGTAAAGTTAAGAATATGCTAATCCTTTATTCATTTAAAAAATATTTTAAAAGCAGAGGATCTTTTTCCTGGGCCAACCACAGTGGAAGGGGTACATATTAAACGTTTAGAGTGATTGAAACCTATTTGAACCATAACACAATCTCTTGGGTTTATATCCACACTAAACAGTGATAAACAAAATAGAGTCTAAAAAAACTAGTTTTATCTGCATGTCTGCAGTGTCTTATAAATGTACCAATTGAAAAGCAAGGAACACATCATAGGCAATAGGAATAATATACAAAAGTAGCTAGAGGTAAGCAAGGATATTTCAAGAATATTAAGAAACTTAGTATGGGGTTTGAATAGACTTCTAATAGAAGATGCTGGGTAGAAGAGTTAGGATCAGACTGTGAAATCTTTTGTATGTCATAAAAGGAATTTACCTACATTTTGATATTTTATTTTAATGTAATATGCAAAACTACCTTAGATGTCATGGAGATATAACAATAAAAAGATTAGCATGAATTTTATTTGTGTAAAATTTTCTCCCCGTGAAGAAATTTACTGTGCAGTGGAAGCAAATAAAAATTTTAAACTCTAAAACTGGACTGAATTCCCAGGAAAATTACAAAGTAAACACCCATTACACTCTTATTTCTTCTTTGCCTAGCCACAGGGGAATGGGTTTACTAAGAATATGTGACTTTGCTGTCCTTGGTTTTCTGCACAAATTGGAGGTTGCTGGTAGAAGAAATAACAAGTCTTAAATGCCTTGCAGCCTTACAGATTGTCCAAATATCTACAAACGGGGCTGAGAGGTTAGCCGAAGCAGGTGACACACAGGTCTCAGCTCTGCAAGGGTAGACCTTTCCTAACTAATGACAAGACTAGAAATGCTGGGCCCCCAGGAAATAATTATCATACATCCAACAGGAATAATGATCATATAATTATGAAAATAACTAAAATTGGGAACACTTAAAATGATCAACAACAAAATAATGGTAAAATAAATTACTATACCATAAAGGAGCATATTACCTATATTCTAATATGTTTGCAAAGTATTCTTAGTGATGTAAAATTGTCAATTGTAATTTAAAAATATATATATAGACTTATACATATAATATACTATATACATATACACAGAAAAAGACATATATATATTATAAATACATTAATAAAAATATTGATTAGTTCTGAGTAGTAGGATTATGAGCCATTTAAATATTTTCTTATACTGTTCTCTAATTATATTTTCTAAGAGATAGATATGTAAGATACAGAGATAAACAGATGATAGATGGAAAGATAGATATAATCACTAGTCTTAAGGGAATTAGGAGGATAAAGGGAAGACAAGAAGTGATTAATTTTCAAAGGAAAAATTATAGGAGGGAGGAGAAATTCCATTTCTACTAGTAAACATGGGTTCAATATACATTTCAATTTTCTGAATTCTGAACTCTTATTTCAATAACATGTTTGGGGGGGGCACAAGTTAAAGATATGCTCATATATCTGCATTTATTCAGGGAATCAAGTTTTTGCCTCTCTCTATGAAGTACATGCCATAATGGTTCCAAAAAAAAAGTATATGCAAAGTGATATTTCTTTTCAATTAACCCCCCATTAAGTTCTCCTTATTTTTATTCTTTCTTACAACAGATAATTACCATTAATTACTCTATGTCAAGCACTAGGCTAAGGTTCATAGCTAAATTGATAACAAGAGATACAGAACCATCCTCCTACCACAGACGGAGTTTCCAGCCCCCTGGACCACTAACAAGAGATTAACTTTCTCAAGACCAGAAGAATATATATTTCAATTACCTAATAAGTAGCCTGGACTGTAGTGAAGACAGGATGCTTCTGTTTAATTATCAGTACCATGAACAGCACCACCGCCACATCCTATTTCTCAAGAGTCACAAAGAAAGGAGGTACAAAAATATTTGTTGCTAAATATTTTCAATTACATTTCTTTTTCGTGGCATGGGATATAATCATTCAAGAAGACAGAACTGAATTTCAGGAATAAGTGTCACAGGCAGAATTTCTCAACTTAGAGTGGAAAAGTTAGGAGATTTCTTCAAATACACAATATTGAAATTGGCAGTTGTCAGGACTACCTGGAAAACCCTGAAATTTTTTACCAATTGTGGTGTCATATGTCTCGGCGTGGCCTTCTGGGAACCAACCGTCTATTATAGGAGAGGTCTGTTATCTCTAATGCCGCTCAGGGGCTTCAGCAGCTTTTCAGCTTTTTTTTTACATTTGAGAGCACCTTACCAACAGCCAAGGCAAAACTGGATTGCCAAGAGGCAATTGCCCTCTTGAGCTGTGGACTAATCCCGTCTATTAAATTTAAGTTGGGTTAAAACTGAGAGTCCCTGTGAATGTTTAATTGTTCATTAGTGTTTCAGATAGGGGGAAAAGAGTTGCTGAAGGTGAGTCTCCCTGGTAGCTGAAGAAATGCATTGAATTACCAGCTAGGTAGTTTTTATTAAAATGAGAATGGAAAAGCATTTTTAAAAAGCCAGTAAGCAAAAAGGTGGGGGAAAGGGGCAAAAGTCCAGGAAAACTAATCTAAGAGAGGCAGACGCCACATTCTACTTAGAGATAAAGAGCCTGGGAATGAAGAGGACACTACCATGGACAGAAAGTGGCACGGGGAATGAAAAGTTTTACAGTGCAAATTGTTTTCTTTCCATTTCACATTCCTTTCTTTTGCTTCTGAAGACCAAAAGGCCAGTGGTCCTGAAAACAGCCCTGTTCCACAAGCATTACGATAAGATCGTGATTTCTAAGGGCTTTTCTTTTGGAAAACCTGTTCTCAGAGTAGCATTTATTTTTACAGGTGGAGAGCAGAATTTACAGCTGCTTATTTCTTAAGGCTGCATAACTTGTGGAGCCAACTCTGGTAAAAGTATATGTGGGGGGAGTAAGTGAAAGATTTGAAGTAACTAAGGACTTATCCCCTTGAGAACTTAGACAAAAAGAATACAAAGTTTGGATATAAATATACCAAATATGTATTAAAGATTTCCTTGGATTTCAGATTATACTAAGTGCAATTTAAGCTTTTAAATGATTCCTATGAAGATAAATGGTTTCATTGAGTTGAAAATGTAACTAGCCTAAGAGTTATTCTCAGTCACCAAAGGCACTAATTTTCAGCTTAAAAACTAAAATAGAAGTCTTTAGTTTCCTAAATTAAAGTTGAAAAATCAGTGATAAGCCTAAAGTATAATATCTCTGTAACCAAGAATCTTAGGTGTAGAGACAATGTTAAAAGAGAGCAGAAAGTTTTCTTTTTATATGACCTTTGCTTTCTCTGCCTTTATTATTATCAGTGTGTGCCTCTCTGCAGATTTCTTTCTGTATACTCTCCTGTCTCATGCATGTGTGTGTACATGAACACACACACACACACACACACACACACATTAACACATACACTAAAACTTTATTCCAAAAGCGGTGGGAGCCTACACCCAGGAGGCTTCTACTATGACAATGAGAACAAGAAAGAAGACTTATTATCCGAGTGGGATTCACCTTTTTTGGATTGTTAACTCCCAAGTAACTTGTCACTTGCGCTGTGGTTAAATATAGTCTGCATATGGTTCAAAACATCTGTGATTTTACATTCGTGCATAAATTATTTTGTACAGTGGAGTTATTGCAGAAAGCACCCTCCCATCACCATGGTTACCAAGCCATCTTGTAGAGGTCTGTATTCACATTTGCCGTTAGTACAATCATAGGATGAGTGGTAGGAGTAAGATACGGAGATGCAATTTCATAAGCCAACACAATGATGTTTGCTGATATTGGTAGTTAGCAAAAAGTTAGCCATTTGAGATGAGTTGGCTTTCCTTAGAAAGGCTTTTGCTCTGGGCATAAGAGAAGCATTTTCTATAAATACTGTTAAATAACTTTATCAGTGGACAGTGGTCAAAGGTCCTTTCACTACACTTAGACCCACCTGAGGCCTTTACCAATAGTTTTCTTGTCTGTCTTCAAAATTAATAAGATGCATGAAGAGTTTCCTTTGGAATTGTTTCCTGACGTTCCTGCCTCAACATCTCTGGCCTCAGACCTTATCAGTGGAGGCTTATTTTTAAAATACACCTAATGGATAGAGTACAAAAGGCAGAAAAAATGCTGTGCCTGAATCTGAATACTCCATTGACATAATGAACTAAGATCTATGTTCTCCTAATGGTTCTCAGTATGAAACTTCGTTCTCTCCTTACTCTTGCTGTCGGAAACCAGCTGGGTCTCCTTCCTCCCAACAGTGAAGGTAAAGTCAGTCATGCTTCGTGCTTCATCATTTAGAGATTCACATACCCATGCATGCAGAACTATTGCTCTTGAGTGACACTTAGCCAAGAGGTAAGAAGATAAGACCATTGTGCACCGGGAAATTTGAATGATGTTCGTTGAAGGGCAAGGTTGACAAAAGAGGTAATTCAGGGCTGAGGAAGCATAGCTTTAGAGTAGACAATTTAAAAAAATAAAACCTCTTTTTAAAATTGGATCCTGGCATAAAAACAGACATATAGATCAATGGAACAGAATAGAGAGCCCAGAAATAAACCCACGCCTTTATAGTCATTTAATATTTGGAGGCAAAAACATAAGATAGAGTAAAGATAGTCTATTTAATAAATAAGGTCAGGAAAATTGGAGATCCATGCAAAACACAAAACTAGACCACTTTCTTACACCAAACACAAGAATAAACTTAAAATGGATTAAAGACTTAGAATTTTAGACTTGGAACGATAAAAATCCTAGAAGAAAACGTAGACATTTCTTGTAGTACTTTTTTTTTCCCTGATATATCTCCTCAGGCAAGAGAAACAAAATAAAAATTAAACAGATGGGACTACATCAAACTAAACAGGTTTTGCATAGCAAAGGAAATCATCAACAAAAGGAAAAGACAACCCACTGAATGGGAGAACATATTCACCAAGACACCTGAGAAGGGATTAATATCCAAAATCTATAAAGAACTTATAAAACTCAGTACCAAAATAGCAAGGAATCCAATTAAGAAATGGGCAAAGGACTGAGTAGACACTTCTCCAAAAAGACATTGGACATTCATAAGGCCAATAGACATGAAAAGATGCTCAACATCACTAATCCTCAGAGAGATGTATATTCAAACCACAATGAGATATCACCTCAACCTGTCAGAATGGTTGCCCTCAACACATCAACAAACAAGCGTTGGCGAGCGTGTGGAGAAAAGGGGACCCTCCTGCACTGTGGGTGGGAATGCAGACTGGGGCAGCCACTGTGGGAAACAGCATGGAGGTTCCTAAAAAAGTTAAAAATGGAACTGCCTATGACCCAGCTATTCCACTTCTGGGAATATATCCAAAGAAACCCGGAACACTAATTCTAAAGAATATACGCACCCCTATGTTCATTGCAGAGTTATTTACAATGGCCAAGATTTAGAAGCAGCCAAGTGCCCATCCATAGATGTGGAAAAACAAGCTGTAGTACATTTACTCAACGAAACACTATTCAGCCATAAGAAGAAAGAAATCTTACCTTTTGAGGCAGTATTGAGGGACCTGGAGAGTCTTACGCTAAGTGAAATAAGCCTGCCAGAGAAGGACAAGTACCACAGGATCTCACTTATATGTGGAATCTAATGAACAAAATGAATGGAGGAACAAAATAGAAACAGAGGCATGGATACATGGAACGGCTGTCAGAGGGGAGGGGCAAGGGAGGCCCTGGATGAAAGACGGTGAAGGGATTACCCAAAGAACATCATGCGTGAGGCATAGACACAGATGTGATGTCCGTCAGAGGGAAGAGGGGGAGAGAGGTAGACAGGGCTAAAGGGGAAACTAATGGCCAAGGAAGAGAACTTGGCTTGGGGTGGTGAACACACAACAGAATACACAGATGATGTGTTGTAGAACCGTATCCACGAAGCCTATGTAATTTAATTAGCCAATGTCACACCAATAAATACAATGCAATGTTTTTAAAATAAAATATTCATGAATAACTGTGATATATGCTCTGAACCATTTACAGTCCTACTGATGTCCTCATTTTGCCTATGAGTATTTCATTAGGAGGTAGTAACTATTTTTCAGAATAAATAACACCCACTTAAGCAGAAGATGAGGTATTCCAGTCCCTTTGACTTAGATATATTTTTATCTTACCTGTTTCATTCATTAACTTGAATAGTAACATGAATAGGTAGTTTATGAATACCCTTCTCATTTTACTTATTAATATCTCATACAGTAGAATATACTCCCATAAACTTAAAAATGTAACATTTGAGAAAATTGACAAGTTGATGTTAAGGGGAATATAATTGCAAACTTTATCCATCAAAATTCTTATAGCTAAAACACACCAATAAGTTTGCCATTTCTTAATGCATAGTTCTGGGTTGGGGACACATTTTATCAAGAAAATCTCCTCTATGTTAAGTTTATATGGTATCTTAATTTAATAGTGATGTTTAAAGAGTAGTTTCTGAAGACTTGATAAAAATTTACATTTCCGCATACATACTAAGTGCTCAGGTGGCACTTCATTATTGTTCAATTATTTCATTGTTGTTTTTAAATACCCAATCGTGTTATATGAAATGCTAATATTATCTATTGGTAAAATTAAACAGATGCATGTGTATTTTTAACATCAAAAAAATTTATAGTGAAAGTATGATCATGCAAAATAGATTTTGAGGCAAGAAGCATTACTAGACCTAAAAAGAGTCAGTATATAATTGTCCAGGAAGATACAACAATTATAAACTTGTATGGATCTAATCACACAAACACATATGCACACATTGTACATATATACATACATACGTATGTATGACTATATACGATTACATACATATATCTTCAGAGAACTAAACAGAGAAATAGTCCTAAGTTTCTTCCATTTCTATAGCTGAACTAGTCATTATTTGGATTTACTGTATGCTTTCTTTTCCACCTAGAGCATGTTGTTCCCTCACAGGCTGTCTAAACTCTCCATCTCCTTAATCGAAGTACGAACGCCTATTGTACAGCAAACATGAATTTTTCATGGTCCTGACAATCAAAGTTTCTATGGACACAATAGAAATCACACCCTAGTATATAAAAATGTTGTTTCTTTTGATTCCCTTCACCTATTTTGCACCCTCCACCCCCGGTATAAATTTTTTTAATTGAATGTTTTGGGGTGACATTGGTTAATAAAATGATACAGGTTTCAGGTCTACAGTTCTATAACACATCCTCTGTATATTGTATAATACTCTATTGCATATTTCAAAGTTACTAAGAGTACATCTTTAAAGCCCTCATCACACACACACACAAATGTGTAACTGTATATGGTGACAAATGCTGATCATCGGGGTGATCGTTTCACAATGCACACGAATATCAAATCACTGCGTTGCACACCTGAAACTAATAGAATGCTTTATGTCAATTAGTCAATTATACCTCAGTAAAAACAACAAAAAATAAATAACTAAAATAAAAACCCTGTTTCCATTTTTCTTTATCTGCATTCTTTCATGGAGCAGGGAAATGACCAGTACGATAGAGATTCATAAAGTAATACTTGCTTTGAAATTAACAATCCAGTATTATAGCATCCGATTCTATAGAGAATTGTTTCATTTCCTGTAAATCCTCAGTTGGTATATGTGTCCACAGTGTACTACTTTACAGTAGCTTTAGGCTAATCATGTTTTTCTTCAAGTATAGAAAGAACTTATGACTACATGCAAAACAGGCTCCTGGGGCTAAAATGTCTGTATTGACTGATTAAAGGATTTTTTTGTTCCCTGTGGGAAACTAAACAATACCTTGTAGGCAATGGGATAACATGTTTTTAAGGCAATTGGATAATGTAATCATTATAATACTTTAGGGAGGTACCTTTGAGGGCAAGTAGAGGCAGGAAGACTAGAATGGGGAGAGATTCGAGGTACAGGGTTCAGTTAGGGGGCAGGTGATGAGAAATGAGGGGCTCCTGGGCTAACTCAGTGGCAGCGGGTTTAGGGAGGACGTTCGGAAGCAGATTTTTCTCAACAGAACGTGCTGTCAGTGTGGAGGGTTGGAGCAGCGCTAGAGACGTCAAGGCAGAACATCATAAAGCTGAGACTTCAGTTGTGGGAGACTAGACGGATGTTTATATCATTCAAAGAGATAAAAATACAGAGCATTTTTAGAGAACAAGTAGAAGTTAACTTCTGATTTGTACTTACTGCATGTAAGTGCTTAACAAAATTCTGAAGGGAGATGCCCAAGAAGCAGTTGACTGTCGTCATGTGTCACTCGTGTCCCTTGACGAAATATCACGGGTGATTTTCTGGTTAAAAAGCCCTTCAACATTTTCTAGGCGGTTTCCTAGATACAACTTCACCCCACAGCTACAGTGGAAGTTGGCGGCTGAAGATCTAAAACCTCAGGGTGAGATATGCCCGGGCGATCTCAGTAGATCACTTTTCCAATAACAGTGCCCAATCTGACACACCTGTTCCATCCTCACAGCCCCTTTCACCTTGATGTCTTTTTGTAAAAGCTTCTGGTTCTATAACTCAAAAGAGAAATGCATCACATTTGCTCTGAGGCATCAAAAGATATCAGGTTAAGAGAGCAGACAGTGAATTGAAATAAGTTTATTTTTATGGAACTGTAGAACATTTACTTTAAACACGGCTTTAAGATTTTGTCTGGAATTTGAAAAAAGTAAATGCTTACATCTCCATTCAGCAAACATCTCTTTAGTGCTGCCTCTGTCCCAGGTTTTCTATGATGCACTGAGAGGGAAGAAACGTGTAATAGACAAAGAAAGGACAGGTGTACCAAGAGCGTGGGTTGTTTCTGGTGTGGATGGTAATCGTCTGGGGGTAATGAGTCCCAGTGGAAACGGACTGAAAAACTGCGTTACCGGCCTGACAGACACGTGGGATGATACCTCCACTAGAACTAGATAAATTGGCTCCGCAAGTAAACACATACATCCTGATGTGCTCCTATTCAGAGACCATTTAAGTAACCTACCTTCACGTTGCTCACAAGGTACTGGCAATACACAGATGCAAGAATAACGGTGGAGCGTGGCAAGTGCTGGGCTAAAAATACGGCACAGAGTGAGTTCTCTCGGGAAGCGGAGGGGCCGCTGAGCCCAGGTCGCTGAGGGGCTGATTAGGCTTGAACTGTGCTTTATGGATAATTTGATTTAGCTGAATGGATAGGAAGATGGTTAGTGACTTAGGAAGGACCTCAAAAATCACAATACATTTTGGTTGCTCAGTGGTGAGGTAAAGCAAGAAACCAGTATAACTGATCATAAGAAGACCCTAAGCCATAGAACCCAGGTCATTCCAGGGGTCTCTTGACGAAGGAAGTGGACTTAAGTGGTCGCCTAAATATTAGTAACTATATCATAGTTCCCAAACCTTGCTGCGCTTCCAAAGTTATATATTTAACAGTTAACAAGTAATGTTGATGTGCAGCGAGGTTTGGGAAGTATAGGCCTAAATTTGAGATCCTGCCTCTCTTTTCACATGTAGTTTGGGCCGCGGCAACTTTTCCATGGCCAGTCTATCGTCTAGCCAGGACTGGATAAAGGGGCATGGTATTTTAAAACCAAAAGGAACCCTCTCTAAAAGCGACACTAACAATTAGCTAAGAAAACTGGATTCTCTCTCACTGTAGTATAAATACAAGATGAAGTAACATTAATTTATTGAGTAGTATGCATAAGCGTAGAAAAGAACCACAGGGAGAAATATCACAAATGTAGGCTAGGAGACCACACAGGCTAAAAGCAAATGGTCAACCACTATAACACAGAACGAAAGTCAGGAGACTATGAACCATCGTAATGACCCAAGGTCAATGAATTTTGCACTCAGGATTATGGAATCCCTAGCTGCCTCCAATTTTAAACCATCATATGATTCTCTAACCACATCCCTGTCGCCGGGGACCCAACTCTAGGGCTGAGCCTGGGATCCAGCAATTGTGCTTCCTCTATTTTTTCTACGTAAGTTATCAAAATAAGCCCATCACGACTTCAGGTATGCTAAGTGACTCTGCGTCTCCCTACTGAAAAGCAATTATCTAAGGCAGAAATCAATAGCATTCAGTAATATTTGAAATCTGCAATATTTACAACCTGAGAAAATCAAAATTATTTTAAAGGGCCCACTAGAGGTATGAGTATATGTGGCTTATGCATTTATAATCATACCGTTTAAGTGACATAAATAACTTATTACCTGGGGGAGGGAGGGGGAAGAAAGTGAGTGCTTTTATTTTGCCTTTAGAAATGTGAACATGCACATGCACGCACGTGTGTCCAGCCAAATGCTACGGAAGCGACCTTATTAGATCCGAGATTTGGTTTGGGGTATGTTCTTTGTGGTAACAGAGACAGCCTTATATCATAGGTGCTGTGACGGTGACTGTTGGTTGTCCCTCAATAGCCGTTCCCCCTTCTTTCTTAGCTGGGCACGTGGCTTCTTGTCATAAAGTCTGTATTTCTCACGTCCCTTGCAGCTAAGCATGTTCGTAAGAATAATATTTAGCAATGCAATATAAAATGGTGCAGCATGCAAATTAGCAGATGTTCCTGGGGTACGTTGTGTTGAGCCTTCCTTACTACAGGACAGAACGAGACATTGACGGCTGGGGCCCAAACAACCACCGTGGACCATGAGGTGGAGGCCGTGCGTCGATAACGGTGCAGCAGCTTGGAAGAATAAGACAGCAGATTATAGCCCCTGATGTTCAAAGGGCTGCCCCGTTAGCCCTGCACTGCTTTACTTTTCTCCAAGATACGTCCCCAAGAAGCTGAAAAATAGTAAAACGGATCTGCAGACAAATTATACTTTCAGAACAAACCTATTATCATGTTCAAAGCAGAAAACCCTCTTAAGAGGTGAACATTCAGTATTATGGGCTCTAGTCGCCCTTAAAGTGTCATCCAACCCATTACACGAAACCACATCAGAGAATTAGCACAAACCCCAGACTCAAATAACCCGCGTCAGGAGGTCCTCATTGCAGGACCTCTCTAGTGCTAAAGGCCCCCTTAACCTCCCCAAACCGGCCCACAAGTGGGCCACTGTGCCTGAAAATCTAACCCAAAAGCAGCAGTTCCCAAATGTCAGTGTCAATACCACTAGATACTTCGTTACAACGCAGGTCACCCGGCCCAACCCTTAGAGATGTGTTTCAGTAGGACCAAGAATTTGCATCTAATCCAGTACTACTTAGACTCTGAAGCAATGGCATCTGGTTACCCTTTAGGAAAAAAACAACTACAATTAATTAATTTATGAGCAAAGGCTGGTTTAATCTATACCCACATACCATCAGGTAAGAGGGACAAATCATTTAGCAGAGACATTTAGACCTCAGATTTCAAATGGCTGGCTCAGGATGCTGGGGATAGAAAAATACCTACACAGAGCTTTGCAGCTTACAAAATACATTCACATATATGCAGGTTCTACAGAATGCTATGGTGTAGATGTACGAGATATACTTATAACCCTAATTCACAAATAAGAAAGCCGCAGCTCCCCGGAGTTCAAGTCCAGTGTCTAGACTTGCACCCAGAGCCTCTGATTCTGGTTCCGAGACTTCAGCATCAGCTGTCTCATTAGGAAAGAGCCTGGAGCAAATACGGTGCAAAGCGGGGTGAGGTGTGGGCATGGGCGATGCTGTGGCTGAAAGGTAGGTAAGGGACAGCCTGAGGGCACTGGATACCCGGGGGTGGGAAGCAAGGGTCGAGAGAAATCTCTAAGGAAGGGAGAAAACGCACTGAAGACCAAATGTCCTGACCCTGTAAGTTTGGCTGCAACCAGCCGAATCTACAACGAGAGCTGGCAGCAAACAGTCACAGTGGAAAATTTTTTGAAAAGATGTGCTCCTACCTTGCCTGTAATTGCCTGTGAGGGAGGAACATCTGGGCCAGACTGTTGGCCGGTGATGGACATGCGGCCGACACAGAACCGGGTCGCCTCTAATTAGAAGTCTGCTTTTCCGCCCTCCCACAATTAGCGCTGAACGATGCTGGGAACATCTTTGATTGTGCCAACTCTGGACATGAATATTTTATTCCTTTGGACCATACCCCAAAATTAAGATACTTTCGAAACTCTAATGTGCCACACTGTCTTAATGAGAGAAACCTCCCCAAGGGAGGAATTCTATTACGGATGCACAATACATGCTATTTACCAAGATCACGAAGATGTTTTCTGTCCTGTTTGTGTCCTGCGCTATGCGAGTCCATCCAAAATTTTCATTTAATAAAATTGGCGTATTTTAAAACTGCCCGAGAACACTGTTGAAGTTAATGATTTGGTTTGTAACATAATTTGCGGAGCACGGGACACACGTCCTGGTGGTCTGAGATAACCTGACCTGGTCTCATCTTGCTCGCACACCGAGTCGGCAGGCCCTTTAGAAAAGAGGACAGTCCAGGACACTAAGAGGGATGAATCATTCTGGGGAGATAATGAGACCTCAGCTTTCAAATGGCTGGCTCAGGGTTCTGGGGATATTTTCAGTGTGTCAGTGTGAGAAGAGAGACACTGTCCTAAATTCTTCACGTCACAAGACCTGCAGGCCCCTGCATATCTGGTACCCAGGCACCTCTCAGCACCCGCGCCTCCTGCCAGTCCCCTCTGGACAACTTTCCCTCGGTCACGTGGGCCTTCCTCAAATTTCTGGAGTATTTCTAAATGCTTCCTGTTTCAGGGACTTGGCATCTGCCCATCCTCGACCTGGGACACATCTCACCCTTTCCTTCGACACTCACTCCCATTCATTCCTCAGGTATAAAGTCATCATCAAGCCCCTGGATATGATCTTTGTCTGATTGCCTCCACTTTAAGCCTCCTGTCTACGAATCCCAGAGCTTGTATTTTTATTTTTCTTCATAGCATTCATTATCATAAATACATGTAGTCATCTGGGTAGATACTGGTTTCAGGAATGTCCCCTCCCCATCCACTGCACCAAGCAGGCGGGGTTCAAGCTTATCTTTATCATGATTGTGGTCCTAGCGAGGCGCCTGACATATAGTAGCTACTTAATAAATAGCTTTTCATTGAAAGAGTGAATAAGTGAACATAACATCTTTTAAGTAAAAGCATTAGCATGTGTTAGGACCGCAGCACGAAGGACTGAGATTTACTTTAAAAACAAAAACAAAAGTTTAACTTAAATAATAGCATGCATTGTGCGAAAGGTTTAAAGATATAAGAAACCAGCGTTTGTTCTGTAAACTTTCCCAAGGGGCTCAGATGCTTTAAATTAGTGACTCTCAACTTTGTGGGTTATAAATACCACATAAGATTTGTTTAACATATTTCTCTTTGCCGCACTCCTTCCCTCCGTGTTTCAGATTCAGTCAGTCTAAGGCAGATGCTGGGAATTTACAATAAACAAGCACATCAAAAAATCTGACTAAAATAACCAATTCTACAAATATTTGTTGAGGACCTAACAGGTGACAGTCATGGCACGAGGTGATGGAGACACGGATGATACCCAAGTTTGGGAGCCACTGCAATAAATGATGCCACACCACTTCCAATGCCATAATTCTCACTAATGTGTGCGTTCGGCCGGTATTTATCGATGACACCTAAGGCCTAAGGCGCTGCGTAAGTCTTAACATGACAGACATTCCCTTTCCCACAGGTTCCTGCAGCATCTCAAAAAAGAAGAATTCACAGTGTTGGCCAGCTGCCGGACATCAAGCACTGGTACACAGTTTCACATGTTCTCAAATAGGTTTGTCTATGAACAGTTCCTTACCCAGGTCTCTAACATGTAATATAATATTTTGTGCTTACTAATTTTTAATATTGTGATGTGCCCCGTGATTTCAAGCACAGGGAGTATTTTAGTGAGCACTAAGATAACGTGTTTATTGATTATTAAACTACGTAGGAATTCTATGAAACAAGTACCTTTATTGTTTATGAATAACTTGCAGGTCACCTAGCCAGTGAGATGAAAGGGAAACATAAGTGTATATAAATGCTCCCCTGGGAGGCAGGCAGTGCTAAGTACCCTAAGGAAGGAACCATAGAGAAGCAGAGCAGGAGAAAGGCATTTGAAAGGGGAAAGTACAAACACAAACATGGGCTTTACAATATATTTATGATGGAATCTGAGATGAGGCCGTTCCATCTATGACCCTGTTTCTACTAGTAAGAGACTTGCAAAGGGACTTCAGCCACTTGAGCTTCGGTTTCCCTTCTATGGTATAAGCCACAGAGTGAATTTTCTTGTCAAGATGTTTTCTCTTTCTGTGTCTCAAATACCAAACTACCTCAGCCATTCTTGTTCAAGTAAGTGTTTGACCCTGTTCTCACAGGCATTCAGCAGAGACGGCCTTCCACTGGGCTCTGGACGGTTCGATGCATTAGCAGTTTTCCTTTGCACAGCACTACCCCTGGGGAGCAGCCAAGTAGTTATCAACAAGCCTTGCTTAATAATTGCTGCATTTAGGATTTGTACTGGGTTGAGTAGTGTCCTCCCCAAAACCCATGTTCCTCTGGAACCTCAGAATGTGACCTTATTTGGAAATAGAGTCTTTGCAGATGTCATCCGTTAAGCTTAGGCTATACTGGACTATCTTTTTTTTTTTAATATATTTTTATTGGTTTCAGAGAGAGGAAAGGAGAGGGAGAGAAACATCAATGATGAGAGAGTCATTGATCGGCTGCCTCCTGCACACCCCCGACTGGGGATTGAGCCCGAAACCCAGGCATGTGCCCTGACTGGGAATTGAACCCCGATCGCCTGGATCCTAGGTCAACGCTCAACCACTGAGCCACACCGGCCGGGCTATCCTGGGTTATCTTGAGCCCTAAACCTGATGACCGTGTCCTTGTAAGAAGGCCATGTGAAGATCCACAAAGGGAAAAAGGCCACGTGATGGCGGATGCAGGGACTGGAAGGGTGCGGCTGCAAGCCAAAAAAAAGCCAGATTGCCAGGGGTCACCAGAGGCCAGGGAGACTCGAGGAAGGATGTTTCCTGGAAGTCTCGGTGGGGGGTTTGGGGGTGGGGACACCCTGCTGGCACCTTGATTTTAGACTTCTAGCCTTCAAAGCTGTAAGAGAATAAATTTCTACTCTTTTAAACCACCCAATTTGTAATATATTTTTGTGGCAGCCCTAGGAAACTAAAACAGGATTTTATCAGCTAAACCTCTGCCGTAAGTCATTACAACCATGTGCAATTATGCTTTTCTTCCACTGTCCCAACACAACTTCTTCTGGTACGATTTTCAATAATGGACACACATGACAGCAAAGTCACTTAAAGTAGTGACTCCTTAACAGACAAGCAACCTACCTGTGATGTTTAGGAGTCTAGAAAGAAGAACTGTGAAAATCTTCCAATGTTTTTCAGATGTAATTTCCCATTAGCCTAACTTGTATGCCACAATCAGGGCCACTCGTATTGCTTCCGAGATTCATCTGTGAGAAGACATGAACAAAGTTGACAAAGCGCATCCCCGTGATTCCTGGGATCACTCAAGGGATTCCTGACGAGGGAGATGTCCCTTGACTTTCTAGTTCAGGATAAAAGAATGAATGCTCCGGATATTGCTGTGGATGAGTTTTGCAAAAGCCTCTTTAGGGAAGGTTCCCATAGACGGGTGACATTGAAGAAGAAATCATCCAGACACAATGCCTCAGTGAGTGTGTGTGTGTTGAGAAGCAACAACTTGTCTCTCCTTTTCAGATCCTATCTCTTTCCAGAACAGACCACCACTCTTTCCAGGATGGTCACAATTTTGCAACCTATGGCCACGCTAAATTAAAAAACACAGCAGTGCCCCAAAAGAGTTTCAGTACAGTTTACATGAACCTTATGGGTTGTTACATGTTGCAATTAGAGGCAGTGAACTTGAAGGGAAATGTTGAGGGCTTGCACATCTCTGCAAGTGAGACTGCTACATTTATACTTGACTCTCCTATCACATTTTGTATTCAAGAAATACAGTATCACACATTTATAACAGCAACAGGGCCTGTTTTCAATCCTATGAGTGCTTCGAGCATATGCAAGTGAATTCTGTAACACCCCTTTCCCGGAATATATTTATTCTACATGCTTATTAGTTACGGTGTGTTTAACCCAGTGATAAAGTAAAAAAAAAAAAAATGTAATTCTTAGAAGTCTGGAAATCAGTCAGAATTTCTTCATTTACTGGCCCCCTTCAAATACATGTTGAGATAGCACAGGGGGTGTTAAGAGCTGCGGACGCTGGAGGCAGGGTGACCCGGGTTCCAAGCCTCGGTCTTTCGCTTTTGATCTCTCTGTGGCCTTACAGGTGGGATGCACTTCGGAAGTCTTCGTTTTCTTACCTGTAAAATGGATTCTGTAATAGTGGCTACCGCGGGTTGGGGCGGTGGGCACTGATTCCGCTTGTCTCAGGTTTCCACAGTGGAAAAGAAATCTGCGGTCCACCTTCGGGATGGGAATTTGTGGAAGACGCTCTTCCAGTGTGCTTCCACACCTCCGTTCGTCCCACTCCTTGGAAGGGAGAAGATCCACCCAGTGGCTCATCTGGGAGCAGGAGCTGAGCGCCTGCCACCGCTCCTCTCTCTCTGCCCCTTCAGGTTTGCCTCCCAGCAAACGGTGACTGCTGGTGTGCTCCCAGAGACTGCGTCTCAGGTTTAAGGCACTTACAAAACTTCGTCACTGGAATATTGCCTCCTTTCTGCCCCCTCGTTTCATATACTGCTCATATCTTGAACACGGGAGAGGGAAAAATGCAACTCTCTTTAGGAGCATGTTCATTTTGGGGCACTGGCTGGTCGGGAGAGGTGGTTTGCAAGACTCGGGGCGGAGAGAAGAGCACGTTTGTGTGGGAGGGCGCGTGAAACGAGTACATGAAATGAGAGTACGAAGGATCAAAGAGAAAAACTGTCTTTGGAGTGACAGGCTCTCCTTCAAGGGGAAGAAAAGCCGAAACTAGTCGTGTCTAGGGAGGTCCTGTAGGGCTCCTCCCTGAGCCTGCGGAGTTCCTCAGGTTTTCCATCCCCGAGCCCCGCCTGGAAGGGCTTAGTTGCCCTTTGCATGCTTTGCGGTTGATATTATTAGGCCACAAGAAGAGAGCGCGAACCTTGAATGTCGCTGTTTCACACCAAGAATTTTTCCTTAAGGTTTCGGGAGCATCGCCCAATCTGATGGGGCACTTCAAGGAGATGAGAGAAGCAGATGGCCGATTTTTAATGACTAATTTTTTTTGCATCCACCAAAGATTTGTTATCGGATGCAAACTGCCCTGCCAGAGCAACAATGTTCCCTTTTAGGGGAGCTGGCCTGCGCTGCCCAAGGGGAAAAGCAACGTTTATGCTGACAAGCAACAGGCATTAGATTCAAAGGGGGGGACGGAAGGGTAATAAAGCATCGGGACTTAAGGATCCAAAAAGTAAAATTCTGGGGAAGAGAGAGGCCATGAAGAACTCAGTACGCACCACTCAAGGTGAGTTTTGAGGAACGACTAATCCAAGAAGCACAAAAAGCCCATAGTTCAAGAGACGAGGCAGGCGGGCCTTGGTTCAGAGCTTCGGACAGTCTTTCGCGCTCTGGATAACCCGAGACTGTACTCTGGGCTCTGGTTTCAGTAAAAGTAAACTGCCAGTGGGAATAAAAGTCGGGAAAAGATGCTATTACACGCATTAAATTTAAAAGTGCATAGAGTGCTGAGCTCAGGGCCTGGCGGTTGGTAAACACTCATTTGCTGGTTGGTTGATGTGAGCATCCACCAGGTACTTTCTTTCGGGCTCAGTCTCCTGTCTCCTGCCCTCCGATGAATCTCAGCGACGTGCACCCCTTTCATTATTCTTGCAGCGTTTTGGAGGGTCATTCTTTCTGGTCACCTTCCTGGGGCCCTACTCCCAGTCCCAGGCATAGGAAGGCTGGGAATCCTATGGATAGTAAGAGGGAAAAAGGCTCCAGGAAAACATGAAGGGAAGGAAAAGAAACGAGAGGCAGCTACGGAGAGCACGGCCTCCTACAGGGTCGGTATCAGAATAAAGAAATGCTTTAGAGTCTGAGGCAGTCGGGCGTCATGCTGGGAGTAAGGGGAAAAGCCAAACATCATGATACGGTGAAGACAGAGATGGTTCGACAGGAAGTGAAGGAGTTTCACTGTGTGCTGATGATGTGACAATCGAAGGAAGGGGGATTCAGTGTATTTATGAACTTCAGGTGCCACGAGGGGTCCCGACAAAAGGAAATAAATGTATAATATCTATTAAGCTGCCATGTCAACCTGTGACAAAGAACTGATTAAGGCCAAATTGGGCAGCTTGGGATGCTGACCAAAGCCTGGTTCTGTCCCAAGGATGCGGTTGCCAGGACATGTAATTGTATTTCTACAACATGGAAATTAACACATAGCAGGAGGACTGACTTTTGTCTTCTTTCCTGCTCCCCTCTTTGAGGACGGCATCCATGTTACTTGTGCTGATGGCACTCACCCTCCTCATCTGTTCAGTGCACACGAAGCTGAGACTTCCAAGAGAGAAATTAGAAGCATCCATTCCGTTTCAGTTGCGAAACGTGTCATTTAAAGAGAGCAGAACCACACACACGCACGTACATGTGCATGCGTGCAGATAACCACACCACACACATCCATGCATTGGAAATAACCCTGCGACAGGAATAAGAGATTCCTGATGGAGGCGGAAAATGATAAATGGTACACAGTTGAGAGGTAAATTGCCAGAGGTATCAGAAGATGTGCTTTGCGATGCCACCCGGGGCATAGTCATTTATTTCAATCTCTGACAACGAGAAAGCCAAAGGGAGCCCACCCCCGTCACTCACTCAGGCTGTTGAGTGATGGATGCCAACCCCTCTCTCTCTTTCCCTGGCATCCCATCATCTTTTACCCCTTTCTGACAAGATCCACAAATTTCCCCAAGCAGAGAGCTCATGCCTAAGGCAAGAGCTTCTTATTAATTGTGCTGAGTGGAGTGGAGATCTATAAAGGTCACGGTTGCTTTCTAACAAGCTGTCGCCCAAACCAAATGCCTTTCAAATGGGACTAATTATGGAATTGGTAGAGATGGCCTGAGCCTCTCGAGTCAGCCTCGGCAGCCTGGCAGAGAACATGAGGATACGCACGCGGAGCTCACAGGAACATTGTTCTCTAACCGCTGGATAGAGATTCCTTCCCAGGGCTCATCTGAAACTAAATCGGAACTCATGTCACCACAGTGACGAGGGTGTGGTTTCGGCAGCAGTGATGACAGCTATTTTCTTAACTCAGACACCTGCTGGAGAACTGAACCAGGGATAGAAATGCACGTGCTTTTCACAGCGAGGTGAGACGTGGATTCTCAGGACACTTCAGACCACCAATTACAGGCAAAAGGCATACAAGCAAAGCAACATGTAAGTCACCATGACTTAAGAAAACAAACGCAACACTGGCCGGTTGGTTATTATTTGAAATACGTGGAAGATGTTGTTACTGTCACTGCTGAATATACGTTCAGATAATATAGAAGACAAGCTCTTTCACTCAGAATGGGCTCAGGACACGCCACCATTTTATTATGTGATATTCAAATCCCCAGGGTCGCAATAGCTCCAGCAATAATAGGGTCCAGTGATATCTGCTTTACTATCAGCTAAAATATTAAATGATAAATGAAGACACATGTGATTGGAGCTCTTTGGAAAAACAAAACTCTTCAGTTTCTAACACACTATATTCATAATTGAATAAACATAGAATAAATGTTGTTTTCAGGGGCCCAAAACCAGGAAGGGATCACTTAAAATAGTCTACTGTTGCTCTTGGAAGTCTTGATATAAATTTCAGAATGTATATATAACATATGTGGTATATTTACTGAACAATGATACTAGAATGCAAAAAGAACTAGAATAAATATTCTCATCTAATGTTCTTGTTTCAACATTGTTCAGAAAGTTTCTTTTCCATAGCAGGAAAAAAAAAAGATACAAAACAAGAGGTACAAAAGAACAAATAGATCATTGCTATTGTATCTTTCTAGCTTCCTGTATCAATTTCTTCAGGCTCTGCCAGATTGTTGGAAAAGTAAACAAGAACCATATGCAAACTAAGTACCATCTAAGTAATTTAAATATTTAATAGTAAAGGAGAAGAAATTAAAGAATGTAAAAGAAAAGTGTACCTTCCCCGAGAGGGGTGCTGTGCACCTTCATTATATGCCCTGACCTTGATTCCTTTTCAATCGTAGACAAGTAGAGAAACAGGGAAAAGGAAGAATCGTATCAGTTAGATCAAGTCAAATCATTCCTATTAAAGGAACATTAGCAGAAGGCCGGAGAGACAGTGATACTTTGTATCACTGTATTTACTTAGTTAATATTTATTTAGCACCTATTATGTTTCAACCACTGCAAGATTGAGAATATAGAAAGGAATCTTGATTCCACCCTGAAAGTGCTCAGTCTAGTGAGATTAAATATATAAACATAAATATAAAAGGAAATAAGTATGTAAATATCAAAAGAAAACTAAGGATACAATGCTCTAGTTGCTGCTTTATGAATACAAACAGAGATACTGTATCTCAATCACAGGGAAAATGCCCTAGCTCGGGGATCCTAAACTTTTTGACAGCTTTTACAATGACTTAATACAGTGAAGCTGGAAATGGTCCAGAACAGAGCAGCAAAAATGATGGAGGCAGACAGACAGACTTACAACGTAAGATTAAAAGACAAATAAGTATTGCTTGCCTGAGTGAGGACATAGTCTCAATACTTTTATAGTATAAATATTAAAGGAAAAATGTAAGAGAATTAAGGGGAATTTGAAAAGGTAAAACTTTTGGCATAAATCAAGAATAAAAGTGTAATGACAGGTGTAAACTGTAACATGGAAAAGCTGCTTCTCTAGAAAGTAGAATCCCATCTCTTGGGCCAATTGATTTAGGTATTTTTTTCTCTCCTGGCTTGACTCTAGAAAATACACACACAGTTTCATTTCAATTAAGTTCCCCAAACATTGCTTCGGATTATGTATGTGCTAGGGATTAAAACTAACGTTAAAGGGGAATAAAGTAGGGGCCTGCTGTAGAGTGAATGTTTGTGTCCCTCCAAAGTTCTTGCGTTGAAACCTAAAGGCCTAAGTAATGGTGTTAGGAGGTGGGGCCTTCAGGAGGCGCCTAGGGCATGAGGGTGGAGCCCTGGTGAACGGAATTGGTGCCCTAATGAGACAGGCCTCAGAGAGCGCCCTCTGCTGGCTCCCACATTCGGTTACAGCGATGAGAAACGGCAGTCTATCAGGAGGGAGGTTCTCACCAGACAAGAAGTCTGCAGGTACCTTGATTTTGCACCTCCAGCCTCCAGAACTACGTGGAATGAATTTATGTTGCTAATACGCCATGCAGCCTATGGTATTTTGTTATAGCAGCCTGGATGACTAAGACCCAGCCCTGCACTTAGGGAATTTACAGTCTGAAGGAATTCCATGTCCTTCCCACCACTCCATGTATGTTCTACCTCCTACTGATGCTTCTCTGAGGCTGGAAGGGTCTAGGTACCTCAGATTGCTTGGTGTTGCTGGGACCAAGTCAAGCAATTAATCTACTATACTACAAAATCAACCACCCTTCCCCCCTTTCCCACCTTCACCACACACACCTGCACACTTATTAAAGAAAATAAATCAGGCATTTAGCATAGTAGTAACTGTTAATTTTTGGTAGCATGTAAATATAAAACAATTGTAAGAAAAACAGATTGTTTATAGAAGGGAAAGAGCAAGGCTACAATCACAGTGTGATCAAGATATTTTTAGATAGCAGCATTTTCTGAATTCAATCAATTAGCAAATACTAGAGGTGTGTGTGTGTGTGTGTACATGTGCATATGTCCATGGGCCTGACTAAATCGGAAAGCTTTGTGGCGCTTTCTCCAGTAGCCCAACAACCTCATGAGCCCAGGTACGCTGAGTATAACTAAAGGCAATACAGCATCCTCCTCGGCAACCAGCAGGACACCAGGGTGGACAGCTGGCTCAGGGTCCCGGGTCACACGGTGCGCCCTGCGGGCACTCCCGCCTCTCTCTGCCAGGGATCCCTGCTCACCCCTCTGCACTTACCCACTCCCTCAGACACCATCAGGGGAGGCCTGTCTGCACTGTGGGATTTCACCCTGCTTTTCCAGTTACATTTGTTTTTTTGAAGTCAGCAAAACATCTCTGTAAAAACGTGGTGTACACTTGAGGTAACTGCAAAAAATAATGTTGACCAAGTCACAAACTATTCAACTCTTGGAAAAATTCCAAACTAAATTGCACCATTTTAGTTACGGTCTGTACAGCTCACAGGGCTCTCACCTTGACTGTAATATGCATGTCTATAAAAGATGATTTGGGTAGATACGACTGAGCACTTTAATAACTTTAGAAATTCAGAAAAAAATGAACTGATTCTTCCTATACGTGGCAACTGCCTTGCTGTTGGCGTGGACAGCTAAATATTAACAAAGGAAGGGGGCCAAAGGAATCATGCAGCATTAAGCACAATCAACTAGGGAGCACAGGCCTGCTACGGCTTCGCCCACTCCAGGAGATGGCAGCGTTTTCAGTCTCCCTGGTCCACTCTGCCCGATTGTGGGGGGAGGTAAGCGCATGAATGGTGACCCTAAAGACCTGCAAAAAGGATAGGATTGGGTAAGGGACACAGGACCCCAAAAGATCTAGGAAATAGATTGCCTAGGGGGACGATCCAGCGAAAGCCCGGGAAGGCTTGGGAAGTTGATTGGTTGGTCTAGAAAAGTCCCTAGTCCCTCCCAAGCTCTGTCTATCTCTGTGACACGCCCCGCCCCACGTTGCTCACATGTTTTCTCTCTATAGGAACCACGTGGCCCTAGCGGGGGGACTTCAAGCAGGCCCCAAGCCAAGCCTGGCACTGGATGGAGCAGCACCTGCTGGCCGGAGCCGAGCAGGAATTAGGCTAAGCTCTGACACGGACTAAACTTCAGCGTATCACAGAATCTCTGGACATTAGCCCTATGGACATTGGACCCGATAAAGACAAGACTGGACTTTTTCCATGGCAGGACAGACAGAGATGAGACATTGGGAACCTGGGGCAGCCTTCTATTTCCACCCAGATAAATCTTACCACGCCACGACCTCCCACACGTGGGCTCCTCGGAATGCTTTTTTTGGGATCCTGTGCAAGAACCTCAGGACCACTCGCAAGATTACCAGGCCATAGTGCTACCTTTATGTATTACTTTGGCCATTAAGCCACAGATTTTCATTTCTCTATCACTCTAATGTGAGAGATATGCATATTTGTACTGTCTGAGAAAACAGTCTAAACGTCTATTCAGAATGTGTACTCGATGGTGTGTATTTCTGTCCAGCACAGTGTTTTAAAGTTTAAGAATTTAAAGGCTTTCGCGAAAGCCCTATGTGGGCCACTAGCCCCATCACGGCCACTGTATTATGTAGCTCTGAGCTCTGCATTTGGCATCTACCTGGCCCCTGTGCGCAGTGGAGCTGGAGAGGCCTGATTTGGTTGAGAATGAGCCTCTTACTGTGCACCGACGCACTGGGTGTTTACTCTGGGCAGAGGCAGGTATTTGTGTGGCTGTGAGCAAGCCGTCACATTTCTCCTGAAATATTTCAGCACTCCGTTTTTCTTATCAGTAAAGTGAGCAAAAAGCACACGTTTCTCAGTCTCTTTACTGGGAAAGTTTCTCTTTATAGAATAATACCAGCTAGTCAATGCGAAATGACTGAATGAATTGGAAAGTCATCATTTTTCAACTTCTAAGGCAATAATGGATCTAGACAAAGATCACCTAAAATCTATTAGGTGAATGACTGATGAGAATTCTTTAACAGATGGTTCTGCCTGAGGACCATCTGAACCCACTGACCAATCTTAATATATTCAAAGGAGAAACATCAGATGCCTCCTGTAGGAAGCACAGAGCATCAATTATCAATCATGTGTGCCCGCAGACCAGAGATCTTTAACTAGACGGTTTCTCCACGAAAATACCTCTGTACTTGTTCATAGGTCGCACTTGATCGGTACCATATCTGACAAAAGAGTTAGGATACAAAGCCACTGGAAATGAACTTGAAATAAAGGACATAATTTTAGAAATGAAAAAGGGAGGAAAAACTGGACTTAAATTCATATGAAAACAAGATTTCATTTTTAGAACTTGATTTGCATGGAACTTTTCAATAAAATGCTATGTATAACTTGAAGTGTAATATTTTATTAGAATTATCTGCCATCCTAAAATAGGTGTCAGTTAACTAGAAAAACATTAAATGAAATAAGAGCATCACAGTTCTCCCTTTTTTTCATTAAACAGTTACACATACTTTGTGACTTGCTCAAAAATCAACGAAAGACACATGAGCTCCCTACTTGTATTAAAAAACAACCTAAGGCTACCTGGCCTTCCTGAGTCAGCCTGAGAGACTAAAAAGTTGGTCTGTTTCGTTTTATAAACTCAGTCTCTACACTAGGAGCCCTGAACTTCCACGGTGAAAGGAAAATTAAACAGAGACTCAGAGAGAAAACAACTGGAGATGGGAAGGTGGTCGGGCGGCTAGTTCTCAAAAACAAACTAATTCTCAGACAGGAGATTCTTTATAGATCTGCACAATTTCCTCCAACAGCCCTCTTCCTACTTTCCTTCCAGGGGCCCCACCTTGTTAATCTCCTCCTGCAGACGTTGTTCCTCTGTTTGACTGAGGCAGGGTAGAAAAAAGTGAGAGAAAAAGCCCAGCAGCGGAAGGAGGAAGGAGGCGCGAGCATCACAGGCCATGAGCCGCTAGGTCCCCTCTCCGGCATGTCCAAGGGAGGAGTTTATGGCAAGAAGCCCCTGTGGTGGTGTAGAAGTCAACAACTATGAGAACTGGCTCAAACCAGATCAATCCAAGACGGGGGACACACTGACCCGAGAAAGACCCCGAAACTCACTATGCCATCATTATAATGAAAACTGATGCCACAAGTAGAAGGGGGGCCGAGGACAGCTCGGTCTAGTTTGTAATATGGCCCTTGGATTTTCCTGACTCGCATTGGTTCAAAAATAAACACAGCTATGGCATAAAAGTAAAAATACAGGATGGCCCCTGAAATCTGTGATTAAGAAGCAAAAAAAAAAAAAATGCATAGCATCTGCATTAAATGTGAGGAGCTGCCACTTAATAAGTATGGGACTTGAACAATGCCACAATGCCACCTGATATCTCTGAGCTTGTTTCCTAGACCACGACGTGTGAGAGCCTTACACAGCTCATGCTGAAGCTCGGGTGATAATTAAATGAGATATCCGAACTCAGACCCCTGGCGATGCCCGCCACGCGGTCAGGGCTTCTCTGGGAAGCAGCTTGCTGGCTAGCGCTGGCCGTCGGGCACATCTGGATTCCAAGCCTGCCTCTTTCTCTTGCTCCCTGTGTGATTCGGGCAAGTGCCCGTCTTCTCTGACTTGCGACACTCTCGCTTGGACAAACAGCCCATGTTTGTTGTGACACTGTAAATGCCTATCACAGAGCTTGGACCACAGAAAGCTCTCGATGCGTGAAGCTATTGATAAGTGCGTTACTTCCCGCGTGCCTGAGGTTGGACCGACTGCATCACCTTTGGAGAAAAAAATAGGCGAGACTCCCCTCCCCCCACCCCCATCCCCTGCACAAACAAGCTGCTCTCTCATCTAACTTGGAAACCAAGAATGTTTTCTCAAAAATTAAGTTGCTTCTTTCCCATATCCCAGGAGAAGAAAACAGAAAGCTCTGTTTTGCGGGTGGAAGGGAAAATCTGATGTCAAAGGGAGGAAATGGCCCCTCAGTATTTGTCTTCACGAACAGCATCGGCCGTTCTGGGGCCGTCCTGCGGCCCCTGGAGCTTCTGGCCATGGGGCTGAGAGACAAGAGCGGCTCTTTTCCCTTCTGGCCCCTGCGACTAAGGGCTGCTGCTTTTCGAGTCTCCCAGGGGCCCTGGTCTCTAGAGAGACTCACAGCAGGACGTTTTGCTGGCAGATGTGGCCTCTGGGATGCAAACTGTGACAGGACGACAGAGGATTTGGGAGCAGGGCAGCGAGGCGAGGTCCAGCGCATCCCCGACGGGACGCTAGGAAGGCGCTGGGAAAGCCGAGCTCGGCAAAAGGGAAGGAGGGAAGGTCACGCCAGCCGTCATTGGTCCCCCGGCTTTCCTTATGTTTGACTAATGTAGGTGCTCTAAAGAAAGAAAAGGATCCTTTAAAAGTTGAAAAGAAGAAACCTTCCCCGGCAGTTTGATCCTTAGCCACTTGAAGAGAGGCAATTTCAGAAACCCAGGGGCCGCGGGGATGGGAAGCCCCGGGCAACACTGACTAGCACCTTCCGTCTTCAAAGCACTTTACAAACATGAAGCAAGTTAGGCCAATTAAAACCTACAAAAGTAGCCCATTTAGGCGCGATCTTCTCGCACACAGAGCATCCGCTGGAAATGACTGTCGCTCTGTTTTCAATGCAAAGGGTGCTCACAGGAGAACAACATTCCCATAAGGAACTAGCGGGACTTTGTTTCGGGAGGATCTGGGTCTAGAAGCATTTAAGGCGCATGAGCCAAAAGTAAATTTCCCACACCCTTCATGTTCCCCCAGACTCCCTACCACCACGCCCATGCAGGGGGTAGGTCAGCACCCCGTGAGTGCCAGGCAGTCATGGGTGGATGTGGCCAACAGACAAGATGAAAGGCCTGGGAATGAATGGGCAGAAGACCTCAGGTCGGCCTCTTCGTAGTAAATCGATGCCCACCCAGGAACCCAGAATAACTGAGCAAAGGGGCAGAGTGGGCTGAGTTAGAAAGTTCTCAATCGGGAGTAAGGAGATCTAAGTCCTTGTTCGAGTTTAACTACTAATTCATTCTGTGACTTGGGGAAAATCATTTAATCTGTTTGTGGTTTCGCTCTCTAAACGTGAAATGAACTGTTTTCAAAGTGTGTTCTGAAGGTGCTGTGGGTCCCCAGCGGGAATGGGAAAAAGCTCTGAGCTTCTCGGGTTCGGGAAGAGCAGCAACGTTTTCATTCATTTCAGATGTTGGAATTGTGTAAGATGTGAACAGCTTCGTGTCTGATGAAGTAAAATCACTGGAATGCATGACCTCTCAATTCTCTTGCAGCTCTGATATTCTGGGATTTTACGAAGGTTTCCAAACCCTGTAACATATAGGATATATTTCAATGAAAACGTTCATTACATTTGCTTAACTTGCCGGGGTCAGAGGAAGAGTGAAAGATTAAAACAGTGTTCTTGAGTTCTCTCTGCGCACTGTAAATGAGGGGTCAGGATGGTTACCTTTCTTGGTTTGTCTGAACCTAGGTATAGTAGCTGTTAGCAGGGGCCCCAACCAGGTCTCGGTTCTCTGTTCCAGGTTCTCTGCCTGCCCCACAGCTGGCTGGTTCTGATCATCTGGGCCTCAGAATTTAAGTTTGGGAAAGAACAGGGAGCTCCATTATATTTTCCAGTCTTGCCATTTTCAAAGAGCCTTAGATAAAGCCATTAGTGTCATTTCTCTGATTTATGAGTATGTCTACTCTCTGATCCACAGGCCTGGAGGCGAAAAGAAATAAATGGAAGGGTTTGGGCAAATAGCCCCACTACTAGCAGTGTCCCCCCTTTATTTCTGGAATCTGGGCTGCTATAGGGACCATCTCTGACAGTGTACTCCAGAAAACTGGTCTCTTAGTAGAACATGTCATTTATCCCCACAAACTGTATTATTATTATTATTTTATATTTTGTTGATCTCAGAGAGAGGAAGGGAGAGGGAGAGAGAGATAGAAACATCAATGATGAGAGAGTCATTGATCGGCTGCCTCCTGCACACCCCCAACTGGGGATCAAGCCCACGACCCGGGCCTGTGCCCTGACTGGGAATCGAACCTCAGTCTCCTAGATCCTAGGTTGATGCTCAACGGCTGAGCTATGCCCGGCAGGGCTGTATTATTAATCTGAATTGTAACCGAGGAAACTGAGACTAAAAGGGTAAGTGCACAAAGCTCTCAAGTTTGGGGGGCAAAGGCAAAAACAAAATATCAGGCTTCTGAATTCAAATCCTGGCTTTCTCCACCCCCAAGCTGCTTTTTGACTTAAGTAGCTTCAACCAATAACGCCTAGCCCGGACAAAGCGAGGTCAGGTTTGCTTCCAGTACTTGCTCTCATGTTTACGCTTTCTCTTCAGATCCTCATGGTTGACGGACACTGTGCCCCATGGAAGAGGTGTGGGGTTGAAGTCAGGGCACCTGGCTCTCAAACTGACACGTCAAGTGACTTCACTAAAGTCGCAGTCAAAACCATGACGTGTCTAAAGGGTTTTTCCTATTCACAAAGGTATGACTATGAATACCTACGCAACTACTTCATAGCACTGTTATATGATTTTAACACACTTGTGGGAACACATCAAAATTACTTTAAACTGCTCTACCTACTACCCCTGGTGTCATTTAAGACGTTTCAGTTTCTGACGTTTCCCATCTTTTCGAGCCCGGCAACTGAGCGATGAGCCAAACTAAAGAGTTTCCAGGAGCACAGCTTTCCTCAATGAAAATAAAGGATTCCTAATTCCAGATGGAAAGCATTTATTTCCTTAGAGAATATCGGTAGTGAATTAAAATAGAAATAGATGCTCCTTATTGAGTAAAAGTCTAGCAACTCATTTATAGGCCTATCTGCACTCTAATTAAAATAGCACAATTATCTGGGAAATTGTGAGGAAAAGCCGTCAATACTATTGACTGTTTCTGCAAAGCCAGCGATCACAGGAACTACTCAGTGACAGCCCTTAATGCACAGGTACAGGAAATAAAAGGAAAACAGTGAGCTATGGCTGCAGATGATGAGGGAAGGTTCCAGTAATGACCAGGAAAAACAGTGGTCTAACAATCAGCCACAGGGCCTTGAGAGTCACCCAAGGGCATGAGTTTAAACTGGTTGACTTGAGCAAAAGTCAACGGGCTGATTGCAAGCAAATAGCTCCCTTTCTTCTATGAGCCTAGACGCCAAAGCAGAGAGGTGCCTGAGAGCAGGGTATGGCAGCCTCTCCTATGCCTCTGGGTACATCTAGTAACTCTCAAAAGCGCAAGTTTCTCACTAGGAAGCACTACCCACGATTCTGGCCTAACCCTAAGCTAACTTTCTCAGTTGTCCCTGGCAATAATGCACATCAGGAAATCAGCACAGGCCCTCGTGATGAGGATTTGAAATTCATATTCCCAGCCCTAAAAGGCTCCTTTTTTTTTTAGATGCAATCCATTGTTTGGGTTTTATCAACATCCAGCTTCTCCATTCTCTAATTATCTAATTTTACTATCAAATACCCACTCTAGGTAGGCAAGTCAGTTCTACAACTTTTTTTAACTTTTTTGTTTTATTGAGATATAATATACACATAACATTGTATGAGCCCATATAAATGATTTGATATATATGTATATATATATTTACAAAATGATTACCACAATAAGTTTAATTAACATGAATCGCCTTGTACTCCTGCAAATTTTTTTCTTATGGTGAGAACTTTTAACATCTACTTTCTTAGCAACTTTCAAATATACAATACTGTATTGTTAAATATGGCCACCATGCTGTACCTTACCTCTCCAAACTTATTTCGTGTGTTATAACTGATGGTTTTACCTTTTGGCTACCTTTACCCATTTTTTCACCCCTCATCTCCTCTAGATAAAATATTGTACTTGTCTTTAAGACAGTGCCCCAAATGCCCATTTTCTACCCACTGTATCTATTAATATGACTTCATTCCTGTCTTTTCCTCTCCATTGCTGTAGCTGCTCTACCTAATATTTCCTTTCTCAACAAGAACCATATGTATGGGCTACATCATGGCTTTTACTTACATTCTATCAGAAAATTATCTGGCTAGTTCAAAAGTTCTACGCTAATTAATTCCAGCTTCATGCCTGTCCTAGCCTGGGCTGAAAATCTAATGGTACCATGTTAGAGAAGGCACCTTTCCCAAGAATTCCCAGATTTACATGGACGTATCCGAAAGCTGACCTGTTCTCCCAAGGCATACATATTACTTCTTCAGAAATGTGGGGAAACATGCCAATCCTTCAGGTATCGTTCAGCAACAGAATCTGAAAACACACGCACACACACACACACACATTTTGTAGCTGTTTTGAAAATAAACAAAACTAAATGAACACAGAACCTTTGGACCTGACAGTGACTCAGCTTCCAACGAAGGACATGGGGAGTCAGCCATCCTGTAACCCTCGGACGCTGCAGGAGGACAGCTCTCCCCGCTCAGGGCACAGCCTGTTCTGTGTACAGAGCAGGACTGAGTTTCTGAGAATCCTTTTTGAGGAGGCATTTTGGGGTAACAGAACCTTAAAATAGTAATGAAGCAACCTTTCTTAAAACCTTAAAACTTGGAAGTGCTCCACCAGAATTCTCTCATGAATGTCCGCATCATTTCTCCAAAGAGATCTGGGGCAACCAGCCCTCCCCTCCTCCCCAGGCCACAGGCCGCGGGAAAAGGTGAGCCAAGGCGGTGGGCCCCAAACCTCTGAGGGCAAATCGGTGCAGCCGAACTCGGCAGCCTCTGGATCGGAGGCTGTGCGATTCTATGGCTGTTTTTACCTCTTGACTGTAAGGCTTCTAGAGAGGAAGGACTATGTGAGTTTTAACCTTTCTATAAACAGCGCAGGGTAAAGTTGCTGTACATGAAAAATTTTATTTTAAAAATGGCTTTCAATAAATGAGGGAACAAACATAGGAAAGAACACAGTATATTGCTGGTGGTATTCACATTCCCCAAACAAAATATAAACTTTTAAATTTGGTTATTTCATCTTTTTAAAAATAACATATATATACTTATAATATTATTTTTTACAATTCAAGTGCAGGCTCTCGGGCCAGATTTCACGGTTTTTCATCTTGACCTCCTGATCACAAGTGAGTTATCATTTCTCTTCCTCAGTTTCCCAGTTTAAGGTACTCTCCAAATACTTCATAAGTACATCTGCCCCACAGGGTCTCAGGGAGAATTAACTGAGACAATAATAGCGCTGACATATAATAAGCTCTCAATAAATGTTAGCCACTTTTTTACAACTGTTCATTAGATGAGGAAATGGAAGATAGCCCTCCTCACAGTGACAAAGTACATAAATATGTTACATCAAGAGGTAATATAATGCAATAGCTAAAAGTAAGGTTCTAGAATATACTTTTGTTCAAATTCCAGTGTGACTTTGGGCACATTTCTTTAGCCCCGTGCCACAATTTCTTTATGAGTAAACAAGAGATAATCATACTCCCTGTTTCATAGGATTATAATTACGAAATGAGCTCCCCCACGTAAAGCTCTTAGAATGGTCAGTAGTTTACAATAAGTTCAACCCAAGTGTTTGCTTTTATTAATAATTATTATATCTATTTATTGTACTGCTATCCAGATGTAAAGTCCCACTCCTCGGCTTTATATCTTTTCCATTTGGAGACGCCTCCACAGCCTGTTCCCCTTGTCTGTCTGATACACACGGCACTGCCATCTGCCTCGACAACTTTGGAAACTCGGCTACTAACCCAGAGCCCCGCTTAGTGGGAGCGTCTCAGGGACCCTGGAGTTGATCAGGGAGCTGAAAGGAGCGTGGCCACTTGCTCGGAGGCATTTTGCCCAAATGTTCTGGTAACATTGTTTGTTTCCACCTGCCCAGAGTAATTACAGCCCTTAACCATTGTTCTAGCTCAGTAGCAAATGCTGGATGACTCCTGCAATCCGTTTTATCAAACCGACATTCTAACAAATGTCTCTTGCTAAATGTCAAGTGAGATTTCTGGAGGGGAGAGAAAGATGTGTCTTCTCTTCTTCCACGTCCCACTTTTATGTAGATCAAAAGGACACTGCCCGGCTGCCCGATGCCTCAGCAATCCAGACATCTGCAGGAATCCTCCAAGGATCCTTAATCGGCCAAGCGTCCATCCTGAACACTGGGGAGAATTAATTATGAACGTGGGGCGGGCATCGTGGTCAGTCGGGGAGCTGAGCGACAGGGAGGAGCTCGGGGTGTAAGACAGAAGCAGAGAGAGACCCACACGTGGCCCACTACGCACAACATCCCAATCCCTCTTGGTCTCGGAGCTTCACGTTATCCATGAAATAAATATTCCAAGTGATGGGACCCCCTACAGATACTTAAGCGAAGATAATGAAATCAGTGGTAATTAAATGTAGGGAGTCAATGAAAAGCAGAGCACGGCTTCCATGAGAAGCGTTCTGTTCCCTAATTAGAGAAACATCTAAAAAGTTGGAGGAAGAGATCACAGGTAGGCGTCTACCCCGCTGCCCATTTCTCCCACGCTGATCGGATCCGGATTTTGTGCTGGTATCGGATGGCCCTTGTCTTCAGAGGAGGCTAAGCCCTTCCCAGCTCCGTGGGCAACATGATTGACCTGAACCAACAAGGACAACCCAGGCTTTTGCTAGAAATGCTTTAGGAAAGGCCTTGAGACTTAGTTGTTATCCGTGAGACTTGTCGGGGGATCTGCCAGGGTCATGTCTGCTAAAGATTTCTTCACTTTTCAAGAGAGATGCTTGTGAGTCAATCACTGTGAGGGGAGGGGAGGCTCAGCATTTACTGAAGTCACCTCGTGGCCATGAAAACACACAGTTTAGATCAAAAGGCAAAGTGCTGAAAATGGCAGGACACAAAGAGAGAAAGACCGGAGTCTTTGATGATTTCATCTGTCCCCTGAATCACCAAGCCTACAACTAAGCCCACCTCTGACCATCTCATTATGAGATATAATAATCTCTCATTCAAAGGTACTTTTATTGTTTTCTGTTAATCACAGGTAAATCATTTTAAGCAATTTTGCTCAATGTAACAAAAATTTGATACCATTTTTAAAATTTATATTTACAACAACTTTCTCAAGTAGGTATCTTCCCCTTTTATAAAAAACAAAACAAAAACAAAAAATCCTGAGGCTCTAAGAAAAGAAATGATTTGTGACTCATCAAGTCACCAGCATAGCTGGAATGAATGCCCATAGGTAAGTGATTTAACTGCCTGTGTTCTCTACACTATATAGTTTCATCACTGAAAATATATTCATTTCTATTTCATTCTACCTAGTAGTTTTTAAGATGCCAGAAAATATGATCAGTGCTAGAGGTACAAAAATTATGAAAGTAATCACAATCCCTGTCTGTTAATAGTTAACAATATCCTGTGACTGTGCCTCACAGTAGTGACCAACACTGTTTGAGGATCCAGGTAGTAACGGCTGAAATGGATTTTAAAGAGCGTACACGAAGATTTGAGAGAGATTAGGTAGGGTTGATGGAGTAAAGGAAATCTAGGTAGAGAAATGAGCTATTTGGAAACCCACAGGTAATTAGCTATTCCTGGTGTTTATGAAACAAGGAGGAGGGATAGCTGGCAGCTGAGTTAGAGAGGAGGTAAGCTTCCAGGTATGAAGGCTCAAGCAAAAGAACTTGAACTTATTCTGTGAATCACCGGTTTTTAAACTTTTCTCTTCAAAGTAGTATCTAAAATATTAAAGCAGATAAAAACAGAGTTTTCGGGCGGAACCCACAGAGCACATTTGAAAAGTGACTCCTTGTAGATGACGGGATGTCACCTGATGGTTTTATCTGCAGAAGTCACATAAAAATAATGAAGCCTCAGAAAGATAATTCTGGAGACATCATAGAGGACAGGGAGTTGGAGGAAAAAAATCAGAGGCAGGAAGTTCAGCTTAAAAAGGGGGATATGGTACTGGGTAGAAGAATAACTTCCAAAAGTCTCCAGCAGGCCATGAAATAGATATCAAATGCCCCAAGGAAGGCAGGGACAGCGAACCAACAGGTACTTTGCTGCCCGATTCTCACTCCCCACCCTTTATGGCAATCCTATTTCAAAGACGTGGCGGGGAACGGCGAGACTGCCGGTTGGAGCTCCTGGTAAGGGTCTGATCAACTTCGGCCGATCAGAACATCGTCACCCCCAGGCAAAGCGAGCGGTTTGGGACAGTCCTATGATACAAATGGGGCTGGGGGTTGTTCTGGAAGGAAGACGACTTCTATCATTCCATTCAGAGAGCTAAGAGAGGCGATGGCCTCCCTGCAGGGCGGAGACACGGAGCCCCACAGCCCTAGATGCCGAAGCAGACAGGCCGCCTCATCACTAAGGGGGAGACAGGCAGGAAGCGGTGCCGTGGGAGGGGACAGCGGGGCCGCCAAAGAGCTGGGCTTTGAGAGCATCAGCACGCTAGGGTCACAGACCTCATGCGAAACCCCGCCGCCTCCAGGTTTTCATTCCTTTGAACCACTAAGTTTCCATGGATATTGAGTACACTCTGGGTTTTCTCTTTTTACTTATTTATTATTATTATTATTACTTTTAAATTTATCTTTATTGTTGAAAGTATTACAGATGTCCCCTTCCCCCCCCCCCCAGCATCCACGCCTGCCCTCCCCCGGCCTTCCCCACACTATTGTCTGTGTCCATGGGTTACGAATATAAGTATGTTAGTTCTTTGATTAGTCTCTCCCCACCGGCTCCCCGTCCCCCGCCTTCCCTCTGAAATGTCAGTCTGCTCCATGCCTTCACGTCTCTGTATCTATCTGTTCATCAGCTTATTTTGTTCATTAGATTCCCCATACGAGTGAGATCCTGTGATACCTGCCTTTCTCCGACTGGCTTATTTCATTTATTATGCTAAGTGAAATGAGCTCTCTCTTTCTTACAACTGAAATCACCTTAAGTAATATAGGAGAGGAAGGGATTTTTTAAAAGAATGGATTTAAAATAAGGTTAAAATCAATAGATCCATGGCACTGACTCGATTTGCCTTGAGGGAAAGGGCAGAGTTCAGGATGACTCCCAGTTAGTTTGTGGCTCATTTGGGGTAGTGACCATGTACCAAGACGGGATTACAGAAGCAAAACCAAATAGGGGAGTTGGGAGAAGACACCAGTTTCGTTTTCAGATGTGTTTCTTTTAGGTGCTTACAAGCCAGACAGGTGGTAATGCGATAGACATTCTTTCTAATCGATCTACAACCTGAAGAAAGGCAGTCACTCTCCTAAAGAGGCCTTTCAGACTGGTGACACTTCAACATCATGCATTCCCATCGGGCTGGCCGATATTCCTGGAGTATGTTTGGAGATTTATAAACACAGTAGCTAAATATGGCAAATATCCTAAGACCAGTAATTAAGGGTATAAATGGAAAGAAATTATGTAATCTAATGAACACATAATTTTAAACATTCATTTTAGACTGAAATAAGAATGTAGAGTACGGGGAAAAAAAATCAACATTTACGTGACATTTTTGAGATAGAAGGCTAGGCATCAAGGAGGTTCCGCCCTTATCACTGGCTGCTTCAGGTTATGATCCATCCTTGGGAGGATGAACTCTTCAGGCCCCTCTGTTCTAAGAAGTTCTTTGAAAACTTTGAAAAACATATTGTTCAGGAGTCATCATGATTCACTTTATTTTATTTTGTATAGAGTTTTATTGATATTTTTTAGGGAGAGAGAGAGATAGAAACATCAATGATGAGAGAGTCACTGATGGGCTGCCTCTTGCACGCCCCCCGCTGGGGATAGAGCCCCAAACCCAGGCATGTGCCCTGACCGGGAATCAAACTGCCATCTCCTGGATCATAGGTGAGTGCTCAACCAACCACTGAGCCATGCCAGCCGGGCATGACTCATTTTATTAAGGAAATCAGTGTATCAGATCAATTTTCCAATATGACATATAGCTGCATGTAAATTATGGAAAGATTGAATTGGGCCCCTGAAACTGAGGAGGTGCGAGTTCTCAGAATGATGTACAGGTCAGGGAAAGGGCCGAAACCAAATCTGATCAAGCTCCCAGTTGTGACCCGGCCCTGGCCTTGCTCTGTATTTTATTTCCTGGTAAGAGGCTATTATGGACAAGCACCGGGGTGAATCACTGTTCTGGGTTCTACTTTCAAATAGTCTCTGGCTCAGGAAGGGAGTGATTTGAGACTTAACCCATTGCAAGCCATTCAGGTGCAAATGAGTCCCAGTTGGCCAGGCCTCCATCAAATTTTGATAACAAAGGACTTATCAGGAAGACCCACAAGGCATTTTACACATCAAACGGCTCTTACCGATGTATTGATGAAATAATTACAAATGAATCAAAATAAGTAAGTTACCCTTGAAATAATAACAATATTTAGCATTTTCATTTTCAAAGTGTTTAGAAGTTGCTAATTATTTAATTTACATTCTAGCATTATGAGGAAGCGATTTCTTGTCCAGTTTTATAAATGGGGGAGATGAGCTATCGGGAGGGGTGATATGCTCAAGTAAAGAAGGTCCATCTAGAAAGAAAGGTAAATGGATTTCAATCAGCTGTTCTCATGAGTGGAGCCATCCAGAGACTGTCCTTCAGTGAGAACCCAAATTCCTTCCATCCTCTAGCTTTTCGAGCCTTCAGAAGGCAACCACGTTTTTTAAAAAGCTTCCGAATTGAAAATACTAGTCTAAAACTGAACATTGCTTTAAACTGTATCTTGATAGGTCGGTGGCCTTATAATTTGGGAAACTGGGGCCACTCTGGGGGAAATGTGTACGTTGCACAGCAAGGCTGAGCTCCCAACGGTTCCTTCAGGACAGCTGTGGGCACCGCAGTGAAGACAGCACTCTGCCCAATGCAGCAGGGACACGCCGGTGACTTCTTCCCCGCTCCATGCCTCCTACCTACCCTGACTTCTTTTTGTGCTTCTGGTTCTTCGGTGCCTGACGTAGGCTCTAGAATTTGAGGCCTCGTGTCCCCTGGCGCCTTCTCGGGCTGCTTCCATGAATTGGCATCCGGAACTCAAGCTGAGGCCTAAAGCTATTACTTGCCTGCTGTTTTCTGGAGCCGGCACTGCTGTCCACACCTGGAATTCACTCTGCGAGCTCCGATCTGTGCTAAAACGTCTCCATGCACATGGTCCCCAAAGTAGCCTTACATTTTAGGGCCATGGCAGCCAACTGCCAGTTAGATGTTCACGTTTCCCCTGGCTGCCTGTGCAGCCCAACTGTGCTTGCAAAGACACTGCCACCAGGCAGCACACTCCTCTCCCAACAAGCAGGCTGGCTGCACGTGCTCCTAACCGCTTCCCCTTTCCTCTTAGCTCTACAGCTGTCTACTGTTACTAAACAAACCACACTGGAACGTGGTGGCTTCAAACAAGTCACCTCCCACGGTTCTCCGGGTCAGGAATGCCGGCAGAGCTCATGCAGAAGTTCTTTGCTTCATGTTAAGTTACTCATGTGACTAAAGTCAGCTCTGCTGGGCTGGAATATCCACGATGGCCTGTCATCTTCCTGGGTGACACACGGTATCTAACCACTTAATCACCCAACCTGAGAGACAGTAGAAGTTCCCAGTCTTTCTTAACCTGAGCTCGAAAGTCCCAGAACATCGTTTCCTCTGCATTTGTTTGGTCCAAGGAAAGTGTAGCTTAAGAATGAACTTGAACTGCTGTGTGCCAGTTCCTAAACTGCTATTGTCCTTGCCCTCGGGCGACTGCTATGTTTCAGGAATTCAAAGGAGATCATGGGGACACACTGAGCTGCTGACCAAATGCACAGGGGTGGCCACCAGGAAACTCTGCGGGTCAACGGGAGATGCTTTATCTGCCTCCCTTCCTGTGGGATCTGTAATCATTTATGCTGGGAAAAAACAGGGCTCAACCTGTGTTCCATGTTTATTCGGAGAAAAGGTCTTGCTCATAAGTTACCAGAAAAAAATGTTACCCTAATTTACAAAGACATTGTTTTCAAACACTGAGTGCACCTATATTTATATATAAATTATTTACTTGTGAGAGTAGGTCACTAAGAGAGCTTACTTATTGATGATGGTAAAGCTCCAAGCCTGTTTATTTTGTCTCTCCATCTATCTGCAAGATTTCTGAGTGTGTGTGTGTGTGTGTGTGTGTGTGTGTGTGTGTGCGCGCACGCTCACAGGGACACTCACATACATGCATGCCGAGCTGAAACCCAGGATTTTAGTACCGACCCACATCTTCTCTTGGGACCTGATGGACCAAGTTCTGTTTATATGAAGTCACATAAACATAACCAGGTAACCAAATAACTTAAGGTCAAGCGACACTTTAATAAAAACAGGTATTTGGAGTTTGGAGGTAAGTCTTTAAGGCCAGCATTTGTTTCTGTGGCGGCCCATGCTCTCTGATTTGGTCCCATATGTAATTATGGGGACATCTAGTGGTTGGGTCCAGAAGTATGAAATCTAGAACAATGCAAAAATGAGTCGTTTCCCCCAGAGGGACCACTGGCGGAAAGGGTAGAAACCAGCAGGAAAAATCAGGCTAAAAATGGTCCATTATGTGTAAGTGGTTCTATTTACTGTTTGGGGAGCTTAGAAAACTTTGAGATGAAAATAATAAAAACAGTAAATAATACAAAATAAATTTAAAAAAAAAAAACACAAACAAGATTGGTTCCATAATTATTTATGGTATGATTTTGGGATTCCTGCTTTACTTGAAAAGGGATAAACTACCTCCCTGACTGCATCATGTCCGAAATGCCAAATCAGGCAGAGAAACATTAGAATAAGATTTAGTTTATATATGAAAATACAAGTTTCCCAGGGAGAGATGACACAATGACCTATATCAGTCATTGACACTTTAGTGCAAATCAGTGGGACAAAAGTTAGAAGTGAGCAGGAGCAGAAGTTGGCAAGTTTAGCAGCGAAGAATTAAAGCAACAGTTTCCTGGATAGGAGAAGGAATGCTCTCGTCATTAGGCTACAATCACATCAGAAATGACCTAGTTTTCGTTACTAATGTTGTAGGTATCAACGTTTTGAAACACTATAGGTTTAGAGGCTGCCCTATAACTCTGAAAATGGAGAAGTGGTGGGAAAAGCAATTAAAGTGTAGGATAAAACATGCACGTGCATGCACACACACAAACAGAAAGCCTCCCTATACCACCATTCTCGTGGTCAATATGATCAATACCATCAAAATCGAAACCCACTGTAATAAGGCCAACTCAGGGCTGGCCTCATTTTTTTCTCTCCTATGGCACTGGAGAGGGAAGTATTATAATAAAGCCTTACAATAAAGTCTAACTATCTTCATAAGTATTTCTCAACACACTTTCTAACCTGTGGCAAGCTGCCCACCTCTACTTGAAACTCAGATTTCATACTAGAAGCACAGTGGGATGTCAAGTCTGTATCTCCATTGCCTTCTAGGGTAAGAAAGTGCATTGAGGGAAGGGAGTGGGTGGAGGGATGAGGGATTCTGCAGAAGGTCACCCTGTGTCCTCTCCTCTCAGGGCACCAGTAAAACATCACAATGTCCCCAGACAATGTCCCGACATCTCAAAGGAGGGAAATAATGTAGACTTTCAGAAAACACTAGAACGGGAACCATGCAAGTTTATGGAACGATTTGCTGTGAAACCGATGTTCCGGTATGATCTGCTCATCAACAGTGTTAGCTTTTGTTTTTGCTTTTTAAGAAAAAAACTATCACTACCCCAGTGCGCAGCACTCCTCTCTCCCTCAGTAATTTTAGTCACGCCCTGCCACTCTTGATTTCAATGCAATTTTCATGATATGTTTAAACCAAAACCGGTAATCCTGAAAGAAGGAAATTTACACAAATTCCAAATTAAGCCTCCAGAGTTATTTTCTTCTTTGAAAGCTGTCTTTACTTACCCATATTTCTACATTTTTAATATCCTTCTCAGCCTAAAAAAGCATGCCAGATACAAGTGTTATTGCAATTACTGAACTTACTAAGTAATCAGCAGGTTGAGAAATCCTTGACATAGTTTTTTCCTGCATGTGTGGATCCTGGTTCACCCCGGCAGAATCATTTAGGGCCTCATGACTCCAATGATGGACCAAAGCCCTGCAGCACTGCCAACCATCCCCGGGGATCCTCCTAGAAATGCACATTCTCTGGCCCCTCCCCAGATCCCCGAGTCACTTGTCAGCATGTTAAGATTTGGAAAGCACTGCTATAAGATAGTTTATAAACCTCCACATTATTTGAATCCCCTCACCCCAAAACCTGCAGAATCCCCATCCTTGGAGGTGGAGAAGGGGAGACAAAGGCCTGAAAAGCTCAGTAACAGGCTGCCCAGAAAACTTTTGAAAGACAACAGAGTTTGACAACCTTATTTACTGACTCCTGTTTGCTTATCTGAGACCTCGAGGCTTAGGATGCATGGTGGTCAAACTCTCAGGTCAAGTCCCTTTGCTTCCCTGAGTCTGACTCTTGTATCTGCAAAGTAATGTTCACAGGGTTGTCTGAGTCCCAGGTGACACACTGCACAGGGAAGCAGTCTGTGCACACACACAAAAAAAGAAAAGCTACAAATAGAAGAATTCATCACTATGCTGATGTGCCTGAGGATATTTTTAGCCCCGTGTCCTAGTGACTCCACCCTGTAGTCAGCAGGTAAGTGAGGCTTCCTGCCTGGGAAGCCCTCAGGGATGCTCTCCTTTGGGGTCGGGGCAGCTTGAAGTCAGCCGAGGGCTCAGCTGCGGCTTGGCTCCGGAGCAGCTGGTGATACAGCATTCAGGGCATGCTGCTCGGCTAAGAATACTCCTTCTATTCTTGCCTGCTTTTTGTTTTGTTTAGTTTTCAGGCTGAGGTGTTAGGGGAAGAAGCAGGATCCCGGATCCCGGAGCGGTACCTAGTTGTCCTGCATTTTATGAACCACTGAATCTTCTCAGTTCTCCGCAGTGAAGAGGTTGCCCCATCTGCCAGGCAGGCAGCCAACTTTTAAGAGGCTGAGCGGAGATGGAGATGGCAAGTCCACGAGGTTCTTCTCCCTGGATTGTCACTTAGATAGGACATCACTGCTTTCCCGTATGCCACTCGCAATCGCCAAAAGTCCCAACCACGCTGCAGGACCAAAGCTAATATGACTCTAAGCTAACATTGTTGCATGCAGTATGCTGCGTGTGCAAGAGAACATTCATGAGAAGGAGCCCGGAGTGTGATCCCAGTGCTATTTTATGGAGATTCTGCTGTTACTGTGGAAAACACTAGCATGTATTAAGGAGAACTGACAGATAACAGATGCAAGATTGCAGCCCTCCCATACTTTGACAAAAATATCAGACCTCAGCAGGCCTTATATTCCATTACAAAAGAGAACTATTGGCTCTCTACCAGCATGGCAGGGTATTGATTTCTCAATGCGAATTTACTGATTTCACAGTCGTTAGCATTTATGAAGCATCTACTAAGACTGGAGCGCTCAACCAAGTACTCGCCATACATTATTGAAAATGAGCAGGCACCTAAATCTTATACTCCCCAGAAAGTTAAGCCGTAAGAAAACGTTTATCCTCACACCTTCACATTATAGCCACAAAGGCATCTGTCAATAAATATATTCCCATTCATAATATAATTACTATGTAGGTCATCATTTCCCAAACGGGCTTCATAGAGCACTAGTAATTTGCTAAATGTTAACAGATGTTTCATTTAAAAAAAAAAAAAAATAGTGCTGTATAGTCAAATAAGTTTGGAAAACACTGAGTCAAATAAAATTAAACAAGGTTGTTGAATACAAGACTTCCTGAATTCTTCAAACATTCATTTTTACTTGTTTGGAAAAGAAAAAGAAAGCATGAAATATTTGGCAAAGATGTAAGATGGATCTCAGAACAGTTTCTTCTCCAAATACAGTCATAGCTTGCTTTCTGAAAATGTAGTAGATGCGTTCATTTCATGGCAACTCTCTAAGGTGGACACCCCCCATTAAAAGTTGCCAAAAGCAGTAAGACTATGTTATTTATCCCAATATTTTTAAATAATTTATTCAGTCTCCTGGATTTCCCTGTTGTTTTCATAGGCACTCAGGACAAAATTGGAATTTCTGGAAAGACTCAGAAGGACCAGGGGAAAAATGGATGTTGAGAGCCTACAGGCCCAGAGCTTAGTTTGAGCTTTTGAGAATCCAGGCCGGCCCCCTGGGCCCTGGCACTGGTCCCTGAAGTGAACTAAATGCTGTAACAAACAAAAAGTAATGTTATTCATTTTCTTAAGCTGTCATTCCCACCCCCAGGCTGAGAATACATGCATTGTTTTTGTTTCTTATGCAACGAATCCCAATATCATATGGTAAGATCTAGCTTATGGAACATGAAACCAACCAGAGAGAAACTACTTGAATAAAGAAATCCTTGCCATGCCCTAGCTGGTTTTGTTCAGTAGTTAGAGCATTGGCCCTCAGACTGAAGGGTCTCAAGTTTTATTCCGGTCAAGGGCACATACCCCAGTCGGGTTGCTCTCACGTGGATGTTTCTCTGTCTGTCTGTCTCTCTCTCCCTTCCACTCTCTCTGAAAAGCAATGGAAAAAATATCCTTGAGTGAGTATTAAATAAATAAAATTAAAATGAATAAAAAAAGCTTTAAGAAAAAGAAAGAAACCCTTGCCATGTGTCCAAGTCTCACAGTGGCAATAAGGTCTATGAAGTTGGCCAGAAAAAGCATTTTACAGAAATGAGTTATCAGCTTCAACTGTCTGATGTCATGCAGAAATCTTATATGGGGCCATAATCGTCATGGAGAGCCTATTTTGCAATCCTAATGTCTACTTTGAAAAGCAAAAGCAGTTATATTCAGGTTCTAAATCCTACTTCTCCAAATCATCTTTTTTTGCAGACGACAGCATATCTTCAAATGACCTATTTTGATGTTTCCCATGAACAGAATGGATGCCTTAAGAATCCCTAAAACTAGTACTTTTAACCTTCTGACATTAAGATCCAATCTCTAGCATTTAAGAAGGGGCAGAGACAGACACACCAATGGTACCAGTACTTTTACCGAAGTGGGTTTCAGTTTTATAATCCAATAAACCCGATAAATCTCAAAATATGATAAATGACCCAATGTAAGGCACCATGCCAACTGCAAATATCTTAGGTTAGTTTCTCCATTCTGGTATAAAATACTCAATTCTTTTAAATCTTCTGACAGAAAACATACTATTCCCAAATGCAACATAATAGGACAAGTATTAGCAAAGCTTCCAAAAATAGGCACCATGAGGAACTGGACTTTATGAGACCTGACAACAAATTTTTACCTCCAACTCTACGCCAGCCTTAATTCACCTATGACAGTATAATAGATGTCCAGTGGTTCAGTTTGGAAGTTTAACCACCTATCTTCTTCCTTTCCAATTTGGATGTCATTTATTTTTCTTGCCTTGTTGCTCTGGCTAGGACTTCCAACGCCATGTTGAATAAAAGTGGTGAGAATGGGCATGCTTGTTTCTGATGCTAGAGGAAGAGCTTTCAGCTTTTCACCCGTGAGTATGATGTTAGCTGTGGACTTGTCATATATGGCCTTTATTATATTAACGTTACCTTCCCTCTACATCCATTTTGTTGTGAGTTTTTAATCACAAAAAATGTTAAATTTTCTCAAATGTTTTTTATGTATCTATTGAGGTTATGATATCATTTTTATTCTTTTTGTTAATATGGTGTCTTATGATTGATATTTTGAAAGAAAAAAATATTTCTGCTCACACTACAGAGAAAGGATTAAAGGGAAGCAGGAGCAAAAGGGGGGAAGAAGCATTATCGATGTGGTAAGCCAACAATCATGTGGCCTGGGACCCTTGACAATGGGGTAAGAGACCGATCCAGATGCATTTCACAGGGTTTATCCATGCCCTTCTCCCCATTTTTTATTTTATTTTTTTGTTTTCTCAGCATTGAAAGAACTATGTCAACTTTCCCATTGGACATCAAATGACAGCTACCAGGAGAGTAACACACTCCACATGAAAAATGTACAGTTTAACAGACTATATACCTAGTCCAAAGATGCCATCTAGCAGCTGGGCCCTAGTTAACTCATTCGTAGACGATGCTGCGATAATGAGTCCTAAGGAGCCAGCCTTCTCAGGCACAGAGGATGGATGAAGAGCTCTCTCATTCCTGTTTGGAAGACTACTTGCTACTGTTTTGAAAACTACCTCATACGTATGACCGGAGAAACTCAACACTGGAGCTGCCTAGGAATTTAGGCACATGTCAGCTACACTGGATGAGTTTTGCCAGGACTACCAATGATTGTGCCCGTGTGCCGATGAGTGTTTCAATCAGAGTCCAGTATCTTGGGTGATTGCTTCTCTTTCTAGACTTTATACATATTTTCTTTGCATTAGTCTCACGGACCTAAGTGGGAGGTAGAGGCAAAGTGGAGGAAAAGCAGTAAATACTAGAAAAAGTGGCTAAGACAGACACATAGATGGGTAACTGGAACTTGCTCTGTAGACAAGGCTATAGAAATCTTCATACTGGGACAGCCCAGCACCCTGTGCCATAGTTAACAGCTGTGGGAGGCGAGGCCTATCGAACACCTCAAAGGTTCTCCAACCCTCTTTTTTTCCTTTCCGTCTCTCACAAGATTTTCCTAGTCTCCATTCCAGGTAGGAATGGCCGTCTGCACTTCATTCTCATTTACAAACTAAAGCTGGGAGGCTGCTTCTTCTTTCAGTTAAGTTAGAGAGGCATGTAACTGACTAGTGTCTTCCCACGTCTTCCTTCTTTCGGCCTTAAATGCGGCCAAGATGGTGAGAACTTCAGCAATCATTTGGCAATCAAGAGATAAAGATCAACAGAATCCATGGCCCTGACACTACTCAGCCATGGAACCATGTCCTACAATTTTCTGGACTTCTTGTTAACTGGGAAAAATGAATTCCAATTCATTTAGGCTTCTGGAGTCAGATTATTGTTATCTGCAGCCAAGAGTTCTATGAACTAGTCCAAACATCTTCTGCCCTCAGACGTAAAACCACTTGTGGAAGTAAAGAAAAAATCTCCTCATAAAACAATCACGATTAGTACTTCATTGTACTCTTATTTTCTTTCAAATTTACATGTGCATCCATATTTTCTTTATACACTAATTATTATACAAAGTCTTCCAGGTTATAAATTTTATTAGCTGCCTTATATTTATGCATAATTATTTTACCCATATCCTTTTGTTTAACGTGTAGGTTGATGACATTTTTAACTGTTAACAATTTTCTAGCATATTTGTACAGTTTGCATTTTTTATATTTCCTTGGGATAGATTTCTAGACGAGAATCAAAGCAAATGAACAACTCTATGGCCTACAATACATAAAGTCAAATTGCTTTCTGAAAGTGTTATACCAATATACACTGCACCAACAATATATAAATGTATCTGTTTACTTATATTTTTTTTACACTGACTATTACGTCAAAAAAAACAATTGCTGTCCTGGCTGGTATGACTCAGTTGGTTGGACGTCATTCCCATGCACCTGAAAGGTTGCCAGTTTGATTCCCAGTCAGGGCACATGCCCAGGTTGCTGGATCAGTCCTGAGTGGGGGGCATGCAGGAGGTAGCCTATGGATGTTACACTCTCGCATCAATGTTTCTCTCTCTCCCCTTCTCCCTTCCTCTGGCTCTAAAAATCAATAAAAACAAAAAAACAAAACAATTGCTAATTTCATAGAAATAAGAGTATTTTTTTAAGTGGAGATTTCAATTCAAGACACTCTTGGATACTGATCTCTCTCTGCTGCCTTTTTTTTTTTTTTTTTTTTTTTTTGCTATGAAATCAAACACTGATTCCTACACTGTATAATCTGAAATAATACATCTACCTTCAAAATGCTAACAATAGTAACACCCTCTATATGCAGAATCTTTTGCATTGCAGCAAATGCTCTTGAAGCAGGTATGATGTCTGTTCTACAAAAGACTAAAGCTGATGTCAGAAACTGCTAGTGACTTGATGGAGGTTGTAGAACTAGCAAACGGTAGAACTTAAATTTCTGATTTCAAGTGAAGGGCTCTTTCTACTTCAACATATTACTTTTTGCTTCAACATTGGTGCTGTGCCAACCTTACAATATCAGCCCTGACTTGGATGACCGATCCTAAAAAGAATTAACAAAGGCCTAGAAGAAATTAGCAAAAAGAAACAGAGTTAACAGAGTGAGTCTGCATTTTCCTTTGTTCTTTGGGTTCTTGTGACTACATTGTGAAGTACAGCATAGACTTGCTAAGGGAAACCTCAGAGCAGGGCAAGAGTAAATTCCGTAGATGAGAGAAAATTTTGTAAACCCCAATGCTATGGAATATTTATAAAAGTAGGCCAGTAGCTATAGAGCACAGTGGCTTTGAAGAGAAAAAAAGTAGTAATAATGAGAAATGCCTTTATACAGTGGCTCTCCAATGGCCCAGTAGAATAGCCATTGAACCAGGACTTCTGTAAAGTTGAATAGGAGCCCTGTGATCTTCTAGGTTACAGGTATTAGTGAGTGCTTATCAGTTGGTCTAAATTAACCAAATGGTTATAGATAGAGACATTGGCTATATAAGCTCAAGAAAGGTAATGAGGTTTTAAGAAGGGAAAAAATTAAGTCGAGTAATGGGAAGAAGAAAATATTGAGACATGTTGTTGGTATGGGGAGCGTAGTTTAACTTAATTTCTATCCCCTTCTTTTAAGATCTGGCAGAAAGCTGCACCTCAGGATGAGCAGAAAATAAGATTTAGCATGCAATCTTCAGTTCACTCTTTTTTTTTCACATGTTCCAAGAATATACGGCACAAAGAAAACACTGAATATCCCCAAGAAATAACTCATGAAGTGTTAATGAGAAAAGCTCTTCTCCCCAGAGTTTACTCTCCTGACAGTTTAATTCCGGATAAATTGGATGATAAAAGCAAATCAGGACCCATGTCACTACACAAAGGACATTCTAAGACAAGCTGGAGGCCCCTCAAGAGACAGCAAGTGGTTTTGGTAGCTAGCGAACAAAATTCTATCTTTGCAAAAAAGGGCTCAGAGACATACATAGTACAGGAGACTTCCAACTATCAGTCAGTTAAGGGAAGGGCTAGTGTTAGGAGGGAGTGACAGAGGGACAAAGGGAGACTATGAAAAAGAGAAACAAAAGATGGGAGTAGAGGCTCCAGGGCTGGCATCAGATTCCTGGTTAGAGGTCCGATGCGCGGTGCTGGGGAAAGATCCTGGGCATGAACTTTGAGTTCTCACCTATAAGTTTGCATAATGTTGAACCTTTCCCTTAGTCTTTTAATCTCCACTATTCCCATTTGTAAAATGGAAAAAGTAATACCTTTCTCAAAGAGTAGCTGGGAGAATTAAATATTACCTTATATATATACAAATACAAATTATTATTTTATGATATGGTTCAAAGAGGGTAATTTCTCCTTCCTTCAAATAAAAACCTGGGCAGGAAGAAATCCACAGCATGTGATTACAAATGAGTGTGTAGGGGGGCGTGTGTAAGACTCAAGGCCTTAGATGCTTGGGGGAAATTCATTTCCTTTCTCTGTCGAAGCTGTTCATAATGACAATGACATTATCTACACCGAGTTCAGTGCCCAGCACTCAGTAGGTTTGAAATACTTATCTGTTAAGTAAATAAATACTCCAAAACAACATTAAAAATGAAGCTGAATGAATGTGAAGCTGTCAATTAGCAAAGTCCAGAATTTTCATACAAGCAATTCTGCAGTTCAGGGATCTATATGCACTGAAATGAGTTACTTTTTTTCAAGAAAACACAGAAAAACAAAAACTTGGGAAACTCACAAACCTATTCCCACTACGATTTAAAGCTTAGAAATAAATGATGTTTGTATAATGGATAACCTGGTTCTACTTAACTATTGCAGTGTAATAACACATCCCAATACATACAGACTTAAAATGTTCTTTTATATTTCTTAAATTACAGTTTACTTTCAATATCATTTTGTATTATAATGTTTTAGGTGTACAGAATAGTGGTTAGACAATCATACACTTTACAAAGTGTCCCCCCGTATTTCCAGTGCCCACCTGGCCCCGTACATAGTTATTACAGTGTTATTAACTGTACTTCCTTTGCTGTACTCTACATCCCCATGGCTGTTCTGTAACTACCAGCCTGTTCTTCTCAGCCCCTTCAGCTTTTCCATGCATACACCCAACCCCACTCCTCTTTGTAGCTAACCACTCTCTGTATCAGATGGGCAGTTACCCTGTTCACTATGCAGCTACCTTAAGCTAGAGAACAGCCTCAAGGTGGACTTATTCACACGTCGGCAGCTGGCTTTTGATGCCATGATGTGGGGGGAACAGAGGAGGCGGTGGGTCAGTGTTTGTCTATGTGGCTTCCAGTACGCTAGATGGGCTTCCCTTCACCGTGCTCTCAGGGCAGCGCTCCAAGGGAGGAAGATGGAAGCTACAGGCTTCCCAAGGCCTAGCCTTCTAGGTGTGTAATGTCACTTCTCCTACATTCTGTCAAAGCAAGTCACAGGGCTAGTCGAGATGCAAGAAACAAGACTCAACTTCTTCATGGGAATCACATAACAAAAGAATGCACAGCCTGGCCGGCGTGGCTCAGTGGTTGAGCATTGACCTAGGATCCAGGAGATCACTGTTTGATTCCTGGTTTGAGCACATGTCCTGGCTGCAGGCTCGTTCCCCAGCAGGGGGCATGCAGGAGGCAGCCGATCAATGACTCTCTCATCACTGATGTTTCTCTCTCTCTCTCTTTCTCTCTCCCTATCTCTCTCTGAAATCAATAAAGATATATTTAAAATAAAAGAATATATTTAGAATATTTTTAGATATATTTAGAATAAAAGAATGGGATGAATGCGGGGTGGAAGGCATCAATGGGGGGGTGTAAAGGGGGACATCTGTAGTACTTTCAACAATAAAGATAAATTTTTGAAAAAAATGTTCTCTCAGTGGACCTCCCACTAAATATAGCACTACAGCCTACTATATAGTGATGTTCCAACTGTCACACAAAATTTGGATTCAGTAGACACATATTTTTTTGGAACCTCAGAACAATCAGCTTCCAGTCATTAGCCCCCCTATAAGAGAGGGAAAGAGAGAGTGTTGAGGGTGGAGGGAAAAACTGAGCAATTCATATATACACATGGATTTCCACTGTACAAATATTTGCATATTTCATGGCAATGCCTACAGCTTCACCTACTGTAAAGCTGCGTGTGCATGTGCACACTTACATGTGTGCACGTGTATGTGGTGCATACTGTTAGCATCTTTTAGGCTTACTTGAAGTTTTGTCTTCCCTTTATATCAGCTTCCCTTCCTTGGTATTTTCTCTGTGCGATCCCTTCCCTAGTTGGGCAAATGTGATAATCTGTAATGGGTCTCCAGCTCATTAGTGTAATTTAGTCAGGTCCTAGTGTATTTCACCAGACATACCACCCAGGCTGCTGCCAGCATCTGTTTTTGGAGCTCTATTTCATAAGCACCCACAATATTTCTGCTTTAAAATGGAAAAATGATTGCCCCTTAATCAGCTATTTGTTATACTAAGCTACATAAATACATGCAATATCATTCATAAATAATTTTAGCATAGAACATAGCAACAATTAACATTTGCATAGAGTTTTAAAGTTTACAAAGCTTCATTTTTACATACACAAACACAAAATCCCACGTATTCCCTGGGACAGCAGGTAGTTTTAAAAGCGACTTAGGAGGCTTCATATACTGCATTTCAAAACATAGGTATGATCTATCTAGAACTCTACTATGTGATCTTGGCCATTCATTTAACCCCCTGAGCTTAAGTGTCCCTATATTTAAAATTGTATACTATCTACCTCATAGTATCAGAGCGTTGATACTATGGGTAGTATCAGAGCTTTGATAATGAGTTGTAGACACATAGTCAATGCTGGATCAATGCTAGTTGTTAACATGATCCCAGTTTGGCAGATAAGAATATTGTCCTTCTAAAGATGCTTACTTACATCAAATGACAGAGAAATGAGATAGTTGTTGAATATCTAAGTAGGGTTTGCAGAGTGGGAAGACTGGAGTCATGCGTGCCAAGGTAGTGTCCGCTCCTAGCTCTAGCTGGAGAGATGAGCATTGCATCTCCAAGTTGCAAGGCTGGGGCCAGCAGAAACCATGCCATAATCTGAAGCCCTAGGTGGCTTAAAACTGGGAAAGTGCGCCAAACTGAGACTGGAACAAAGGGTGCAGATGTGAACGCAATCAGAGATGTCACCAAAAAATGAAGGTGGGCCTGAGGCAGATGTTAGAAGACTCGAGAATGGAGTTATGAGGGTAAAGGTATAAAATGCTGGAAAGCAAGAAGTCAGGAAGTCTTAGCAAGCTAGCAGCTTAGATGATTATCTGAGTAAATACCAGAAATTGGAGCTTTTGCCTGACTCTGACTCTTTTGCATCTCCTGCGGCCTTTACTTGGTAAGCAGGCTAAGGAAGATGGCAGGAGGAGGGAAAGATTTCTTTATATTCTGGGCCTGCAGATCACTAACCACTAGGGGAGGCGGTAGGAGCGAGTAAAACAGACACTGAGGAGGACAGGTTTTTCTGGAACTGCACTCGGGCCCAGGCAAGGAAAGGAAATTAATTCTTTTTCTGTTGCTGAATCTCCTAGCTCTGTTCGCGTCACGGGAGAGAGTCAGGTGTTATTAAACAGCAACTCTGGGCAACTCTGTACTTCCCCAGAGAGGCAGACAGCAATGCCCACAGAATCAATCTGAGTGGCTTCCTTTTGATGGGCAAAACCCTCTGCTGCTTTATCAATTTGATGACGTGGTCAGATTTAGAGCTGACCACCTTAAAATAATCTGTCTTTTGCTTCTCTTGGATCCTTACCTTGGATCTCGTCCCTAAGCCAAGAAAACCTGCATCCTGTGAAGCTCCCTGGCAAATTTCTAGATTTATCGTTTGGAACTATCATCCCTCTGGCTTGAGAGAAAGAGAGACTGCCATCCACTCACAGCAGGAAAGGTCCCCCTCATATGTCTACGAACTGCAAACTGAATAGCTGGGCTGAAGACTGGAGGGTCAGAGAACAGCCTTCCTGTCAGCTCTTCACGGTTGTGTTAAGCACCATTCCGCTCTGAGCTGGCAGCTCATAGGCCGTTTCCCCCTAGAACATACCATTAGAGAGGCTGGAACCATCTGCCTGTCGGACAGACCATCTGCATAAAGCCTTAGCATCCTTTCCAGAAAACTGAAGAGAAAAGGGACATCCTCAGAGCGGGTCGAGGAACAGAGAGTGAGGACACTGAACAGGGGGAGTTTATTCCCAAACTCTCCTTTTGGCAATCATTGGAAGAAAGGATTCCAGGAAAATTGTTTAAGGTAAAAAAAAAAAAAATGTGACAGCAAAACAGAAAACAATTTTCACCGAAAAGAGCATAGAAAAATTTAAAAGGCAGCAGGCAAAAAAGAGAGAGCACTGTGTGTGGCTTTCAGTGTTTGGAAGCATAAAGCTCAGAATGGGAGGTGTCAAGGCTCTCTGGGAGAACGGGAGGTGGCCGGACGCCTCTGGGACACTGCGTGCTGCACACAATGCCTGTTACCTCCCACAGACCACAAGCTGTCCGGGGCTCCATCTCCTCATCTGTACCCTGAGAATAATCGCTCCCCGTTCACACCTGAGACATCCCCACACCCCACCTGCAGTGTCACAGTGTTAAACATGTAGTAGCTATTGTGTTAACATGGGACTTTTTTCAAGGCCTCGTGCAGGGCCCGCCCTGTGTCTTCATTCTTACCCACCAACTACTTGCTGATGCATTTTCTTACCCTTCTCACAGTGATACGCAAAGTCCTAATCTTCCAGAAATATTATTGTTGCTTCACATTATATTTAGGGCCAAAGCCAAGCTTACCCTCCTTCCTTAGACTTCCCCCACCGTAAACTCCCCAGCGACACCTCCATTCTCTGAGCCATAGACCGACTCCATCGTGGTTGGGCTCTGAACACTCTGTGGCCTATTTCGCCGGCCAATCTCTCCTTTGCCAATCTAACTTCAGGAGCAATATGTTAGCATATTGGGAGGGGAATAAGTCGCACTGCTTACAACTCTCTGTTGCACATGATAACTGATCTAATAGTGAACATAATAGGTTTTCAATAAATGCATATAGAATAAAAGACACCATTAAAATGACCACAGAGGCAAAATCATACCTTGGTATTCACAAGAGGATTTGTTGAGGACTCTGATTTTCTTACACAAAAGCTATCTTGACTTAGATCCAGTCAGATGAGTTTAGGAGGAAACAAACAAACAAACAAAACATGTACCAGACAGATAGAACCAAAATCCATTTAGTGAAAGCTTAGGGAAAAACAATGCAGCAGCGCCTATAGTGCTGGGAAAATAAAAATGAAACTTCAAGTGGCAAAGGCACATGCAGTAGAATCACTGCTGGAAGGTGAGCCAGGCCAAGAGAGGAGAGAGAAAAAGGAGGTGGCATCGACCAGGTGAGCACAGACTCCAGTTCCTGAAAGAATTTGAGGTCAGAGGACACTCAGAAAAAATGTAAGACTATCTGTACACATGCTCTTACTGTGGGCACTGTCATCAGAACAGGTTAATTAATGAAATGCTTACTATTTAATAGTAATCCAGGTTCATTGCTCTGTGCAAGATCCTGAGCAAAAGTCACATATAAACATTGCTTTCCTTTTGAAGAAAGATGACTGAAGGTTTTCCCTTGTGTGTATCTGTATCTACCCTCAGTATGGAGTTCGCTGTCACTGTACATAGTGAATGTTTCCAACAGGGAAAGAAATGAGCAAATCCATCTACAGTTTGTGTTACTAATTATTTGCTTGTTTTAGGGAGTTTGCCTTTGTTAAAGTGATTGTTCAAAATGCTTGCACCTCACAATTACTTTGACTCGGTTACCCAAATATTTGTCTCAATTTGCATGGAAAACTTTTCTTCCCTGAAATACTTGTTTCATGCTGAGTATCTACTGGTTTCCAGGTATGTATGGTCACAAGTTTCAACTCCAATCATACTTTTCCAAAAGTAGACCCTGACTCCCTGTGTTCACCTGGTCCCTGCTTCTGTGCTGTGTAACCTACAACATGAATATTAAAATCAAAGGGTCTTACATAAAAGATTTAGTCTCCCATCCTGGAATGGCTTGCCACCAAACATTTAAAATGCTGATTTATTTGTGTGTGTGTGTGTGTGTATGTATGTATATGTGTGTGTGTGTGTGTGTGTGTGTGTGTATATATATATATATATATATATATATATATGTGTGTGTGTGTGTGTGTGTGTGTGTATCTAGAACACCAACAGCTGATAAAAATATAATTGAAATATCTGTATTATGTACAAAACCTAGAGAAATTTTGCAGAAATAAGAGAAGAGGTAGTTAAAATGTTTCTCTTTTTTTGACAGTAAAATCAAAGGAAGATTGTTACCTCTTCTCTTTATCAAGATTGCTTTGGAAACGCAATTGCTTTCTTCTGTTTAGATCCAAGCAGTGAGCTGTGTTCCTGAGCTCACAGCATTTTAGGATCTGACCTTAGAAATTCTCACTAGGCTCTCTTTGCTTCTCTAGTCTCCTTGAATGCTCTGCACAGATTCATTCTTTCTCCATCAACATGCCCTGCACTGACATCAATATTGCCGAAAGATGACTTTTCCTCCTCTCTTTCTTGTTTTTTATGGCCAGAGAGACAAGGGTTTGCCCTTCTGTTTATTCATGTGAAGTGATCATTTGTGCAACCTCTGGCTCTGTGGAGTACAAGAAGGTTTATAGGCAAAATAATCGCTATACGAGAATAATTAGCACTGCTACTAATTATTATTATTAATACTACTACTAATTATAACTGAATATAATTTTTATAATGATATTTTTGAGCACCAAGTAAATTCTAATCTCTCTTCTAAAGCCTTTACAAGTAATATTTTTTCTCCATCTTTTTACAACAACCCTGCAAGATAAGATAAGGTTACGTGGGTACAGAAGTAATCTGCCCAGAGTTACATAAGTAATTAGTAGATAAAAGTATTGAGAGAGACTACCCATAAAGTGCACACTACAAACACTGCCCAATACTACTTACTAGTTAATGTTACCGAGGAGGCCTTTATTGCTTTGCTTTACCCTAAGCCCTGTAACTGTAGTACTTTTATACCCTGGCCAATATTCCACATGACAGCAAACATTCCAATAATACAGGTAATTGTCAAAATTAAGTAGAGCTCTACCTCAAGCTGTGGGTGCTGCCGACGAGGCGCTGGTGATATACGGTATCAGGAGCCCATTGGTTCAGGGAGGTGACCCTTCAGAGGTCCCCTAGAGACAAGGAGACTATAACTTCCTTCCCACTGATAGAGTGAGTCAGGTTAAGAAAACAAGATTACTTGATTTGCATTTAGAGCAGGCTCACTCTGGACTGTCCTCTATTCAAGGATTTATGTGAAAAAACACTGGGGTTGCAGCCTAAAAAAAAAAAAAATTAATGAACCATAGTATAGAAAAATATACATGAACTCTGATGTGAATCAGAATTTTAGGTAACAAATGAATCACTTTTTGCCTCATCTGTAATATGGGAATAATAATATTATCTTACCCTTTTTTGAAGAAGGTAAATAATCTAACCTACCTAGCACAGTGCCTGGCACATAGAACACATTTGTTGACTATATTAGACAATTAATTATCATTTTTAATATTGCCTCCGTATGTGCCAGCAACAGTCTGCAGTTTCTTACAGAGGGAATTTTCTAAGTTCAATGCAGCACTCCAACCACAAATCCCGATGCTTGAGGCTGTGGTAGAGGCCAGGGAACTTGCATTTATTATTTTGAGCAATTGACATCCCTCTTTTCTTTCTTACTCTGCTAGGTTTGTATTTTAAGAAACGGGCCTTTAAATGAACAGAACATGGATATTGTCTTCTCTCCCAGCAAGCCATAAAACAGACTTCATCCATTTGTTAAAGGGAATGAAGGAACCTACAATCTGAAGAGCAAAACCCTACTCCCTTCATACATAGGGAAAGGCTGACTCTGCAGAACAGAAATACCTGGGTCAAGTGGTAGCAGCCGTGCAGAGTTAGCAAAGCAGAATTGAACTCATCACTGACAGCTCAGCTCAGCTACATTAATAGGAACAAGGATTTTTACATATTTTGCAATATGTTCTTGAACTAAATAAAGGTCAGAGTCAATGGCACAGCCCCACATAGGTCAGACTCTTGCAGAGGAACCTTAATTCTGTTGAACTATCAAGTCCAAATGCCAAGGGGCAGCCTTGAAGACCACAGCATGCCCCATCCACATGCAGAAATTGCAGTAAAGAGAAATGAGCAGTGAGAGTCCTTCTGTATTCCCCACAGCAATGCTTGTACCTGGTAGGTGTTTAATAAATATGCATGCATCCTTTCTTTGACTGAACAAAATGAGATGTTAGATAAAGAGCAATGTTAACACCACGTACTGACATCTGAACTGTGTTTCTGCAACCACGTATGGATGGTGCACATGATTCTCACTACTCCCATTCAGTATTGTTTGGGAAGTTGGGAGTGTAAGTGAAGTGACATCTGGAAAGTGCACTTGGTTGCTCTGAGAAAAGATCTGATGAAACCATAATATGTGAAATGAGCTCGCCTACAGAAATATAGCTTTCTCGCTCTCCAGTTTTACTTAGCTCTCGGATTATGTGGGGGCTTTTACTCTCCTGCATAAATTCCATAAATACATTGACTGAATTAGGGTGGTCTTCCTAATTCTTAATCTGGGTGAAGAGGAGAGAAAGAATATATGGAAGCTCTCTGTAGAGTTCTAATTTTGTGTCAAGGGTTTTACTAAGTACTGTATTTATTATCATTTCTTCATTAATAACAGAGGTCCTCTGAATGATGGATTGTTTCTATTTTAGAGACTAGATGAGCTGAGCCTCCAAGGGAATAGATATCTGAACCCAAGTCTGTCCAACTCCAAAGCTAGTGCTCATCAATACCACATTCTCTTGCCATCATGATCTCAACTCAGACTTTTAATCCTGATCTATCTGTCCCCAAAATGTAACTGAGAGTAACAATCATCATGACCTATTCTATTATAAACACCCTATTGATGAAACTTCCAAACTTAACTCAAATACTAGTCAACAGCTTCCCTGTAAACTGGAGTTTTCTGAAGCCTACAAACTCTAAAAATGTGTGCATTCCCATGAAAAAAGGCTAGAGTGTCCACAACTTTCTTGTCCTTTCTGGATACCCAATGCCAATGAACTCGGGTCCTCACACATTTCCTATTTTATATGAAACTAAAATTATACCTCCTATAGATTGGTAAATTACTTGCATGCCCACGTGCACACAACCACACCCAAGTAACTAAGAATGCACCACAAAACTTACTGCAAAGAGGTATTGTCCTCACAGGTAGGAAAACGCTCAAATGATGACATTATAAATTTTGATCGCTCCTCATGAAGAACAGACCAGTTCTGCTTCATCAATTTAATTTGTAGAGTCTTGAATCACACATGAAGTCATCATTACCATAACGCCTTACATTTCTATAGCAATGTATAATTACAGATCATTTTACTCTGTAATACTTCATTATAATTCTCATGACAGCACTATGAGTTAAGAATGCTTATTTCCAAACTATATAGGAGAAAATCGGGGCTCTGAGGCTTTGAGTGACTTACTGACCTTTAAAGGGCACTACCAACGCTTGACTGATGCCTTCTGACCCTCAAGCTAGAGTTTTCTAACCCCAGCCTCCCCCCTTCCCCATCTTAGCTGTGGCTACTGAGTGGTCCCCAAAGGCAATATAGATAATTGACTGAATTGATTTAGTCAACTGCAAAGCCCCTGTCCTATTTGCACCTCATTCGATCTATCTTTTCTTGTGTAATTTATTGGGGCACTCTAAGGCTTTGTTTTTAAGTAATAAAAACAATAGCAAGAATAGACAGAATACATCTGTGTATATACTCTGCCATCAGGTAGTATATCCCCCTCATGCCAAGAGCCTGCATTTTCTGCTGTAGGCTGGTGCTCTAGCCTATTAGCCTTGGCCCCAAGTCAGCCCCAGTTCCTGGAGCTAGCACACAGCTCCAGGCTGTGATAATGACTCAGCAATCAAAACTTCCAGTTCAGCCCACCTGCCCTCACCCATCCCCAGGGCCAGAGCTCCAAGAGCTCCTGTTTGCCCAACTTACTGGGGGATCTTTCTGGCTTCCTTGACAGCTTCTCTAGCTGACTCTCCAGCTGCCAGCTTTGTTTGTTACAGAAGCAAAGAGTCCTTCGTGGGTTAAGTGCCCCAGTATTAAAAACACAGAAACATGCTGGAGAATGTTGGGCTTGGTTGGCTCACTTGAGCAAAGACCCATGGAAAGATTGACCAACTGGCTGGAGCTAAACAGAGAAGGAATCGAATTTCCTTTATTCTTCCCCCAAATAAATTCAAGGCAACCCTTGACCAATTCACTCTTTTAAAAATATAACCCTGCACTTCATTTCTTCTGGGGAACTTCAACCTCTCCTTTGGCAACTCTGACATGTTACCCCTACTGAAATGGGAAGCTACTTCCCTCCCTCCCTTCTGCTTTCTTTTCCAAACTCACTATGCAGGAAAACCAGCCCTATTAAACTCCAAAACACTTTCGATCACAAAACAGAGCCCAGAAGACAAAAGAAAGCCATGGACCTGGAGCCAGTTCTGATTGAAAGCTGTTTACCTCTGCTCTGCCCTGAGCTGGTAATAGAGATGCAGAGCTCCAGTCAAGTCAAACACCATCAGGAACCCTTGAGATACCAGGGAGACGCTTTGCACATTGCGTGAGCTGTAATCAGAAAATCCGGAGTTGGCTTGAACCCCACTTCTATTATTAGCCTAAAATGAGTGATAATGAAACTGTTGCCCTCACTAGTAGATTCCCTCATTACCATTATTAAATCTCCAATGCACAAAAGCTGAGATGTTATCCTTAGTATTTTTTGAAGATGGTGTTGAGAAGAATCTATGCAATTAAATTTTACCAATCCCCCAAGTCTAAATATAGCCACACGGGGTGGGACTGTGAATGGGAGGAGGGAGCAACAAAATTAAATGGCCCTGATAAAAGGAGGTACTAATTTGCCAACTTCCAGAGCAACATTTTCAAAGGGCTTCTCTTTCTGCAGAACAATCCTAACAAAATAGATCATGTACAAAGCTGTCCCCTGTGCCCGGTGCTGGCTATCCAAAACCGAAGGTTAAAGAAGAGCTGACCAACCTAAGGAATGGGGATTGTGCTGGCAGAGTCTGGGAACCTCCAAAACCTTGGCATAACCCATGGGCACTGGGAGCACCAGGGCTCTGTGCTCTCCTTAGAACAGTCAACTTTGTGTTTCTTATTTATATATTACATTTGCCTTCAGGTTTGATGAGAGCTCCAGGTTATTTCCTCCACAAAGAAAATGAAATTTCATTTAGGGTTTCACCTCTGTTCAAGTCATTTAAAAACGAAAAAAAAGAAAAAGAAAAAGAGTCCCTTTCTTGACAGGTGAAATGTAGCTGGAATCTATGAGTAGCAGATGAAAATATCCTGAACGGAAAGAGGTGACAAGAATGAGATATCATAAATTACACTGACAGGAGCGAGTTTTTGCCGGGCATTTTCACCAGGGGCAGCATGTGAAGCACCAGTTGCAGGACCGAAGGGGGGACACCTTCTAACAGCTGCCCCCTCTGCCCGGGTGTCTGCCACCTCCCTGCAGGAACGTTACTGAGGGAGAGGGAGAGCCCGGGTAACACCAGGGTACAATCTCGTCTTGAAGTTTTTAGTTTTGTTTTCTTTTTAGTTCAGGAATTTCGAACAACTCTTTTTAGAAACAGGAAATAGGGTTCATGGGTCAACTATGATGTTTAACATCTCTCAACGTGGACGCTCTCATAAAGCTTTAACCCAGTCGAATCCTCTGACCAAATCTCCTCTGTTGTGATCAGTTCCATTTTCCTGTCTGTACACCAACATCGGTACGTGGAGAGAAACACCCCTGTGTGCCCTCCTCTGCCCGGCTAACCCACAGTCCTGTCATCTCCGTGGGTCTGTTCACAGTCGCAGTTCTGAGCTGGCTAACCTCCCGTGAAATATCACCATTTCTTTTAGGAAGAACCCCCGTAGGCAGTGCAAAAGAGTCCCCAGATGCCATAGGCATTGACAGGGGGAAGCCCTCTTGCTTCCACTTGGGGTCTCAGCATTTTAGAAACACACTTACAAGTGCTCTCACTTCTTGGGAGAAGTGAAGTGATGCCAACGCAGAGATAAAATTACAGATACAAGAACACGGATGCCATCACAGCGAGATGGTGTTTTCATTAAATAGCCTCTGGATGGAAACAGGTAAAGTACTATCCACATTTAACTTTGAATGAAAGGGACAGAAAAAAAAAAAATGCAAAGCTAACCACCAGGAGACACTGAAGAAACTGAGTTAGGGAGGATGTTTGACCCAAGTCACCTGAATCCGGATGCTGTCTGCTGGCTTTTACAGCACAGAGCACGCAAGTGGGGGCCGTGTGGTCTCTGGGGAGCACACAGGGCAAGGGGAGGTCTCCAAAGGAGAGACACAAGTCTTCATCGGGAGACGCTGCCTTCAGAAAGGTTAATGAGATGCGATTCCAAGAGAATCCGTGCAAAAAAGAGAGGTTCGAGATGCTAAACAATTTCCACTTTGTTCGCATTTGCTCCAGTTAAGAGCTGTTGAGGCAGCTCTTCTGTATTCCACACATCCACTGCTCTCCAGAGCAGATTTAACTATTCACGGAAAAAAAAAAAAAAGTGCTATGGAAAAAAAAGTCTACTATTAAGTTATGACAGCAGTCCGAATGCGCACCCCAGCCCCCCGCACGCACTTTCCCTGTCACTCAGAGCCTCTGCCAGCAGCTTTCCTGGTCTCCTGTCTCTTACATTCAGATTGTATTTCAAGGAGGGAGAGGCTAGAATTAATTTTTTTTCCAGATTTCATATATGCAGAATCTACTGCGAAAATGTTAAATCAGCAAGAGGTATAAAAATGGGAGGAAAGATGGGGGTTGGCTATACAAATGGAAGTCATCTCCTTGGCATGAAGACAGCCCCCGAATGCCACACACCGGGCTCTTCTGAGCTCACGACCTCCGAGGATGCGCTTTCAGACCGCATGTGGTTCCCGAAAACAAACGGAAAGGCACAAACACTGCAAGGGCCAGGACCCGTCTAAGGAGTCCCGTGACTTACCTTCTCTCTGCGCCCTCAGCTTTCACCGAGGGCAGCGGAAAATCCTGCAGCTTGTCTTGCGCTCCCCTTTCCTTCTGCTTTTTTAAAGTCACATAAGAGAGAAAGAATCAGTCCTCAAAGGATCCATTTATCTGAGCATCCAGCAAAACGTGTCCAAGAGACGCCGCCAAAAAGTAAGCCAAAAACTCATCAAAGGCAAAAAGAAGACAGGGGCGGGGGGCGGGGGGAGCCGAGAAGAAAGGGGGTGGTGAGCGCTGGGGGGTGGGGGCTACAGATGGTGAGCCCAAGTGCCCAGAGAATATTTTCACGCCTTGAAACCTACTGTACGAGGTACCTGCTCTGGCCGCCACACACTCACACACACTCACACTGACACACTCCCTCTCACGCAGAAGCAGGCACCCGCACTCACACGCACGCTCGCGCAGCCGGTGCCATGAAAACTGTCAGCCGCAACCTCCAATCGCTGCTGCGCGCTGCAGATGGCTCCGCTCCCGGCGCCCTTCCCCGAGCGGTGCAGGATCAAAAGAGCATCCAGAGGCAGGGGGACCCCCCCCCCCCCCCGGGGCTAGGCGGTTCCGGATCCCGCTCCCCGGGCGGGCGGGCGGTGCGGCGGGAGCCGGTCAGGCAGCGGGGGCGTGCGCTCGGGGCGCGCGGGCCGCGGCCAGGTGGTTAATCCTGCTGTGCGGCATCCCCGCCCCGCGGGCGGCGGGCGGGGGCGCGGGGCGGGAGCGCTGGCCGGGCCGCCCGTCCCCTCCAGCGGCCGTCTCAGCCCCGGGGCCCCGGAGCCGGGGGAGGCGGGGGGGCTAAGGAGCGGCAGCCCCAGCTCCCTCCCGGCAGCGCGGGCGGCGCCGAATGCGCACTGGCGCCCGGTGCCCGCGGCCCGCGGAGGGCGGCAGAGCCACCTCCGGCCAGGAGGCGCGAGGGCTCGCGGGCTCTCCCTGCAGTCGCCTCCGTCCTGCCAGCGCATTGTCTCCCACAGCGTTTTGTTTGGGCCAAACATGGGGGGGGGGGGGGGGTTGAACAACCTAGAAGCCTAGGGCTGGCTTTTGAATGAGAGGGAAAAAAAATGTCCAGGGAGACAAATTAGCTTTATTAAAGAGGCTCCAAGGAGACCCAGGCACATTTTTAACATGCTGCTGCTCTGGCTGTTGAATGGAAATACAAAGCAGTTTCAGAAACGAGCCGCAGCCTGTCGATCTTGGCGCTGGCAACAAGTACCCGGGTCTGAGCGATGGCCCCGCGGATGAACGGGTTCCCGGTAGTACGGAAAGTTTGCTCATGCGTTCTGCTCCGGAGCCAGGCCCCGGCGTGCGCAGGAGCCCGGCACGGTTCGTTCATTGTTAATATGGATTTAGACTCTACCCCTTCACAGTTTTACTCTAATGCAGTTTTTATCACATAACTAGCAAACTGCAGAGAATATCACTTAGGGAGATTGGTTGAGAATTGTAAATAGTAAGTATTACTGTATGTAACACTTATATAGAGGGAGTTTGGAGTTTTCAAGAAATAAAATATGATATCCCTTTTAGTACCAAGCCATGAAAGAAATATATGCACAATATGCTAAGCGTATAATTCTTCACCCTCCCAAAAGCTGAGTTTCCCTCCTCTATGATTCAGTCTCCTATTACAATACCTCTTCTTTAGTCAAAGGGACTCCCTGAGTTCCTTAAGGTGAGTTAAATTGGTATTATCTGAATAAATGAGCACTGGACAGTTAGAGAGGCAGACAGGAATGCATTATAGAACGATGTAATATCAGGTATCGCCAGTAGATGTCACAAAAGATGATCCAGGTAAAAGAATTCTACCAACTGCAAACATTTAACCTAATTTAGTAAACACGGATTTTAATAAAATGTATAGCATCAAGCTGAAGTACTGAGTTTTTATAAAATCTAAAGGTGCAAGTAAGAACTTAGAGAACAACTTGCCGTTTATTTTTTTCCAAATCTCACTTTAAAATCACTATTTTACATAAATCCAGGAGATTATCTGTTATGAATGTCAGAAAAAACAAACAAACAAACAAACAACAGGAAACCACTGCCTAACATTAGATTTGCATTTAACATTATTTCTAAGGGTTATGATTTTTTAATTTTATAAAATATAGCATTTAATTATCTTCTCATTTGTAACAGAGCAACTACGAGGTTTAACTACAAAACAGATAAGAGGAAGTAAATTAGGTGATTAGAATGCATACATAAAATCTGTGTTTAAGGCTCCCACTTAAAGCAATAATTCTGTTTCGTCTTGATTGTATCTATAAAATATCAGTTTAAAGGCATCACCCTTGCTTAGGAGTTCAGCATTATGAATAAGCAATGGCACACAGGCAACACATACTAAGAATTTTGATTCATTTGCATTAATTCCAGTTATGTTAATATACGAAAGGTTTTAAAAACCTAGCATATCATCTTAGCCTTCATTTGTCTAAGTGCAATTAATTATTACTCACCTAATCCCAGCCCAAACTGGCCCAAATCCTAATAAAAGATAGTATCAAAAACTTGGACATTAGAGACCACACAGACCTGGTTTCCAATTTCAGCTCAGCCTCATATCAGGTGGTCAGTCTCTGCAAGTCTTTCTCCCCCTCGACCTTTTTTTTTTTAATTTTACATGCAAGCAGGACATTAATCCATACCTAACAGGATTATTGTGAGGACTAGAATGAATTAACATTTATTATGTGTTCAGCATATTTCCTAACACATAAGTGTTCTATAAGTACTATTACATATGTCCTCTAAATAAATTTCTTTTTCTTACTGTGTTAGCTCTTTGTCGGACACAGGGGGAACCATTTAATCCTTTGGACATCAAAAGATTTGGGTTTTAAATTTATTTTTATAAATAGCTGTTTTGATCTTGTTTTTGTGAACCCATAGTTGAATGGTATTAGATCCCTTTTTAAAGTTTATTACACACAGACACATTCTTGCAATTATCTATGTGCTACAAGACTCAGGAAAACAGGAAATCACTTTCTTGATTAATAATTTTCTGAAATGATTTTTCACCCAAACAGAACATTTAGAAGAAAATCTAATCGCAGTTTACCGCTTCCCCACCAAGACTTGCTTTGGAACCAGCCGTGCCACCAAGCCCTAAAATGACCATGCTTAGCAATGCAAAGTTTCATTTTTGGTATTTCTGGCATGTAGCAATTCCATTGCAGATTATCACTGCAACTCATTATCATTTTAAAAAGAGTGTCTGACTATTGACTTTCATGGAATAGTTGTCATGTATTCAATAAATAGTTTGCCGAGAACATGACCGCCTTGTTTCAAACACTAGGGAGTTACCCAGCTGAAACCTGAAGCTGGCTCCGGAACACGGAGGGCAAAGGGAGACCTAGGAAAGGCGGGCGGGCCAAAGCAGGAGGTGGCGCTTTTCCTAAGCAAGGGCACTTACTTACCAGGCTAGTCGGGCACCGTCAGGTGAGCAGATCTGCCAGGCGCACGCCAGAATCTTCAACGTCTGTGCAGAGGTTTGAATGGCGTCAGCCGCTTATTCTGCACAGCTGTTCCCTGCACCGCCTCACTCTCTCAAGGCCTTGCCCTTGAGCTGGCTCAGCTGGGAAAGGGGGGATGGGCATTCCCCTGTCCCGCACAGGGAATGGCGAGGGGCCGCTAATTATCCAGGTTCATCTCAAGGGTCAGCCAAAGATCACCTGCGCTCCATGACCTCCTCCAACCACCACTGGAATTATAGATAAATACCTGCAGAGTCTCTTGAAGAAATAAGTTTGATAAAAAAAAGGAGTGAGATACTGCCCTGGCCGGGTGGCTCAGTTGGTCGGAGCATCATCCGCACACCAAAAGGTTGCGGGTTCGATCCCTGGTCAGGGCACATGCCTATGTTGCAGGTTTGATCCCCAGTCAGGGTGCCTAAGGGAGGCCACAGATCAGTGCTTCTCTCTCTCTCTCACCCTTCCTCTCTCTCTAAAATCAATAAAGAAAAACAAAAAAATATATATCCTTGGGTAAGAATTAAAAAAAAAATGAGAGAGATATAAGATGAAACTGCTCATCAGTGGCCCATTGTTCTTTACCCAGCATGCTAAGAACCTAGAGTAAGTAGAGCAATACTTATACTAAAGTTCAAGAGCGGTTTCTTGGAAGTCTGGTTTCTGTTTACACTGAAATGTCCCCTCTCACCCTGAGAAAGCTCAGTATCGGCAGCCGCCCTCGTTCTAACTGAAAGGCGGTGTGTCACAGAGAGCTGGCACACGGTGCTTGGGCATGCCAGAGAGCAGGGCGCCTGCGGGCCTCCCTTACACTGTAAGACTTGGCTCCCGGATGCTAGTGTCAGAACCCCTCCCCTCGTGAAAGTGTCCAGGTGATACGGGGGTTTTCGAAGAGTATGTTTGCATTAGGGAAAGAAAGGCAACTAAATCCATATTTTTGGAAAATTCTAAACTCCCAAAGTTGGTCTGAGGTAGTGAGTCAACAGCTACCTTTAACAGTAGATAAATGTATGGCTCTAATACTGATATGTTTTAGTTCTTGGGAGTTAACAGGGTATAAAAGGTTCCCACTAGCATCACTATGAGCAAATTCCTCTTCAAATGCTTATGTGACAATGTAAATGTTTGTGTTTCTTGTAAACACAGTCTACTTACAGCATGTCACGGTGCTTTTGTTTGCTCCTACATCACATGCTATGACATGAGCATAACAACTGGAGCTTGGTTCAGCATTTGTTCCCTCCTTGGCTTATTGTAAAATTGGTTTACCTGTAATCCAAGTGTTCCGAATTAGCTGATTAGTCTAAACGATTACATTCTATCATTCCACCTCTGGAAGTCTTTATTAATTATGTCTTGAAATTAGCTTGGCTCTTTTATTTAAAGTGTTTTAAACAATTATTAAAAGTTGGACATTATTACGTTTCCCAAATTATTTAGCCTTCTTATATATCCAGCAATTGCAAGCTTAAATAACTCTCACATGCGAGTTGAGCTCTTTGGATCAATTTCTACAAGAGATCTCCTGGGACATTTACAATCACGACTGCGCATCAACCCAAAGAGCACTTATTTAACCCATATCACTTAACACCTATTGCTTTATTATTTCATATACATGTCTTTGAAAGACCTCTTTTCACTGCCCAGAGACAGCCTAACACACGTCCCTCCAAACCTCAGCTCCCAGATAATTATGTTGTTGTTATTATTAATGATAATATGCTAGACATAACAACTCAGGGACTTAATGTATCAGGTCACTGATCATAGTTTTTTCTTTCAACTTCAGCCTTAAATTAAGTAACAATAGCTTGTGCATAGATTGCCTGCTAATTGTGGTGCAGTTACATCTACCTTTTCACTAATTTAAAATAATTCCTTATTCTTCTCTTATTATTGGCATGATCCATGGAGCTCGCCTCCTCTCTCGTTCCTGATACGGGACGTTTGTGCAGTCACTTTTTTTTAAATCAGTCTTGATAGAGGTTTTTCAGTTTTACCGATCCTCCCAAAGAGTCAGCTTTTTATTCAATCGATTTTTTTGTCTCCTTGTCAGTTTTTTACTTCATTGATTTCTGCTCTTATCTTTTATTATTTATTTTCTTCTATTTTCTTTGGGTTTCATTTGCTCTTGTTTTTCCACTTTCTTAAAATGGAAGAATAGGCCATTGATTTGAAATCATTTCTTTCCAAGCTAGCTTTTTACCGCAATAAATGTGCCTCTCAAATATTCTTAGGCTGCATGTCACACATTTCGACATGCGTGTTTCATTTTTATTTTCTTAAAAATAGTTTTTAATTTTGCTTTTGGTTTCTTTTGTAACCTATGGTTTATTTATAAGTGGGTGATTCAGCTTACAAATATTTGGGGATTTACCAGATTCTCTCTGTTATTATTTCTAATATTAATTAATTCCACCGTGATCAGAGAGCATTCTTTGTTTTATTTGAATCCTTTTAAATGCACAGACTTGTGTTATGGCCTAATTAGGTAAATTATCCATGTGCTGGTAAAGGTAATGCTTGATTGCTGTTGGTGGGTGGAGTGTTCTAGAAGTGTCAATTAGGAACAAGTTTGATAACGTTGTTCAGTTTGTCTACACTCTTAGCGATTTTCTATATACTTATTCTATTTTTTTTAATTCTCCACTGTCATTGTGGATTAATTTATCAATTTCATCTGGTTTTGCATAGTGCATCTTGAAGCTCCGTTACTGAGTATGGAAATGTTGAAGGTTTAATGTCCCCTAATGAATTAAGCCTTTATCATTATTAAATGACCCTCTTTGTCCCTGGTATTATTGTGGTTTTTTTTATAGAAACTATTTTATCTGGTATCAGTATAACTGCTTCAGCTTTTTGTGGATTATTGTTGGACATACATCTCTTTTTGCATCCTTTTACATTTAATCTATTAGTTTTTATTTTTTGTGCAGGTCTCTTTTAGGTAAAATACAGCTGTGTCTTGGTTTTTTACCCAATCTGACAATATCTAATATTTAATTAGAGATGTTTGAAGCATAAATTGACTGAAGATTTTTTTAGTCAAAGGATAAATATTCCTCACTACTAAGGCAATACCATTCTACTTTCTCTACCCGGTGCCCCAAGTTTATGGAGGTTTTCCTGCTCTAACCAGGAGGAACATAAAATGTTCCCTGTCTGACGTGAGCCTTGGGGATTATTCTCCATGCCCTGTTGGTGGCTCTTTCCCCGGTATTGGCAGTTTGTTCACCCACATACTCTGGTTAATCCTCAGAGGAAGAGTCACCTGGACATTCTTCAGATGGGTCACTATCATGGATTATCACTGATCACAGATAGCTGCGCAAAGCGAGTTCTTCGTCCTATAGAGATTGCTTTCAACAAATTCATCGGCTTTGCATGACGCTAGATACTGGCGAAGCAGGTTTTCTGCTTCTTGCTGTTTTTTGTTTTTCTTTTGCTGTTTTTAAGATTCTATTTTTTGGACCAATTTAAGGTTCACAGCAAAACAGAAGGGGAGCTGCAGAGATTTCCCACACGCCCTCTGCCCGCACACCTGCGTGGCCTCCCATCATCAGCATCCTCACTAGGGTCGTACATTTGTTACAGCCGATGAGCTTACACAGACACATTACAATCGCCCAAGGTCCAAGGTCCGCAGCACACATGACTGTTCAACCGAAAAAGGTCTTTCTCACATGGTGCACACTTTGCAGGTTGGCAAAAGGGCACAACTCACTGTGGTCGCTCCGGGTCTCGGCTGACTTCACCTGTACAGGTGGTTTCACCATCAGCCCTGCATGGGCAGGAAAATATGGCAAGTAACCCTCTCTTCAAAACTTTCTGCCGAGAAGTGGCTAATGTTACATCTACTCAATTCTGTTTGTAAAGACAAGTTATATTCCCACACCTCAATTTGGAAGGGTGGGTCAGCACTATTCTATCACGCTCGTGGAAAGCAGAGAGCCAGAAGTACTGAGGACATTGCTAATGATGGCCATGCCCTCTACCAAGGAATATGTATGCTCATGATGCTAATGAAACTAGAAATGTGCCCTTAGTTCATCAAATTCAGTCTGAAAGTATCACCCATCAAGGAAAATGTCAGGCCTTACACACATATAATCATGTCTATTCTGAATTTCCTTCGCTTACTTCAAATTCCAGTTGCTCAGTGATCTCCAAGTTTTCTTCCTCTAAGAAAGGGACTATACACATGGTGACTTACCCTAAGAAAAGTTCCAGCAGCTTTGAGAATAAATTTCTACATTTAAAAAGCTATTTCAAACTTCTAAGATGTGAAACATTTCTTTGGGAGGAAACATTTACAAGAAAACAGTATTAAAATATTTCAGGATTCTGTTGTACATTGAACTGCCTCAGAATACGCACCTAAGAGAAACTACGCACTGAATCTGGGGAATAAACATTGAAGTAGACAAAATGCATTTAAAGGATTTTTTCTTTTCTTTCTAGTAGTGCCTCCAACTGCTAGAGTCCAGGTGTCTTTAGTTGCACTTCTCACCAAGGGAAAAAATGTATATGTGCTTGAATCCAGGAAACTAGCTATGACGGTAGGCTTGGAACTGTTGTGCACGTACAGAATGCCTTTTAAAACTTTCTAGTCTTTGGATTCCTTTTCCTCTTTAGACCCTTCTTGCGAGGATGTTTATCTCTCACCCACTCCAGGCCTGGGGTGGAGCTCTTTCAAGGCCCTGGGGAGCAATGCATGCTTTTCCTTGGCGCTCCTTCCCATGAGACCTTTTGGTAGCTTCTCCCCACCAAAAGAAACAGGGCAAGTATATCATTTCACATGACATCATTTACACCTTCAGCCAAAAGAAGGGAAGTAGAAAATAAACCTCACACACGGTCTAACAATTCCAACCCCACTCATCAAGCTTTAGGGGGATTTTTCACAGGGTTTTGGCACCAAAGGGTAATAATTATAAGCAGGGGGTCCAATTTTCTTGGAAATTCTCCTAAACTTCCTCTAACTCAACAATGCAGCATAGGCTGACATGTGGCAACAGGGGTGGGGGGCAAACTTTTGTTTTTTAGTATCAAAACTATTTAATATATTTCCAGAAAAGACAGTGCTTACAATTGAATTATGTTTCTGGCTCTTTCCCTAATAACATCAATAGCATTGTCAGGTCAGCTAATAGAAATACAGATGCTAGCATTCAACTTGAAGATTTAGGGAAAGTTGTTAGGAAGAAAATGTTTCCTCTAACTGAGGAAGGCTGAACTACATCTGTGGGCACATATACGCAAACCGTTTTATCCACCTATGTAAGCACAGACTCCTTCTCCTTGGAGGCAACTGGGACCACCCACGGGGAATGGTCCCTGCTACTCCAGTCACACTTAATGCAGCCATCCCCCCTCCACTGCGGTTTCCAGAAGATTAGGAATTTATATTCTTTTGTGCACCCCTTTCAGCTTCAGAGCCAGTGCTGGTGCAAAGATGCTGCCGTAGGTTGGATGCCTCAAGGTCCGCACTTGACCACCACACATGCGGCCCACTCGTGGCGATGGGGAGAGAGGCCTCCCCTGGACGCTGCCATTGAACCCCAGGATGTGGCTGCGGAGAGGAATTCGAGACACCTTTTATCCGCCTCTCTTTTGTCCAGATAATTAGCTAGGCAACTTTGTCCTCAGCTGAAAGATCCACGTAAACCCTAAATCCCCAAAGCTGACTCCTGTCAGATGCTTTTTTTCCAGCGTCAGTCTCTGGTACTATGGTTGCCGCTTTCCTATTATTCTTAAGAGCTAGAAGGATGGACTTTTCTCATCAAAATGTTGGTCAGTAATTCCTACTAGACGAGCGTAAGGCATTTAGAATCGGCTGGGGTACGGTAGCCCAAGAGAGCCTGAGGACAACACTGCTTCTGAGGGAATTTCAGACAGAAGAGGAATCGGGAGAAGCGCCCCAGGTTACACGCATATGTGAAGCTCATGTCCTTTTGCTTTTACGCTTTAAACCTCCTGTCCCCAAGAGGTATAGATAGCTTAGCTCCTGTTTGTTATAAAAAGCATCATCTATCTAACTCATAATATATTTTTATGCCAGAACAATCCATAGCTGGTTTGTTATTTTAACTTTTTTAAAAGTATGAGTATAAGCCAATTTTTTTTTTATCAATAGGACCATTGAATTAGGAGTCAATCCTCTAAGGCTTAGTAACTATGAGACATTATTTTCTCCCCTCTCTCTCTCTCTCTCTCTCTCTCTCTCTCTCTCTCTCCCTCATTTCCTTATCAAAAGCCAAAGGGTTGTAATGAACTATTTGTATCAGGCTATAGTGGGAATAAACTATTATGATGCATATAAAAACTTTATAAATACCATTACAAACACTACTAAATGCCATTATAAATATTACTATTAATATTATGGTAAGGAATAAAATGCAAATTATTTTCATTTGCATGTTGCAATAAGCTATAAGAATAAACCTAAAGTACTTCCAATTCACTTGCGAATCTGAGGGAAATAGCCAGTAAGTTCCATAGTATGTAGGCAGGGTAAGAGTTAGAAATAACATGCTACCCCACTGTATTAAGAATAACTAAGAGTAGTTACTTGAACAGTTAGATGAACATTTTTTTTCAACTAACATTGGTAATCATAAAAATCAAACCAATATTTTAATAGTTCTATTTACCCCCCTTGCAAAGAAGTTAGCTAAATTATTTCTCCGGACTTTTTTTCTGATTCCATGTGCAATAATTTGTCCATATGAGATTAGCTGAGCTCAATAGTATATCAGTGTTTACAATAGTAGATACATGTGTATAATTTAGTGATAAGTGCTGTAATAGAGTGTAACAAAGTATACATTTTACTATCAAAACAGCTTGAACAGAATTCCCTCCTGGGGAGAAGCTGACTTTGGGAAGCTGTCTTGATAAGCTGTTCAGGGAACAAAGGAAGATGCTGAAGATGTTGGGTTCCAGGAGAAACCAAGAAAATGAAAGTTAATGGAGAAACTGTGTTTTTTTATGTGTTGTTTTTTTTTGTGTTTTTTTTTGAGATCAGAAAAGAAATTGGTTATGCTCCTGAGAGAGACATGGAAGGAAAGAAGAGATGATGGGTTCTGGAGGTACAGAAGAGATAGGAACCAGGCTATCTGTGGGTGGCTGCAGTTCCCCTCAGATATGGACCAGTGAAACATTAAGTACAGGGATAAATAGCATCCAGTTCATAGTTCTGAGTGCTCCTTCTCATAACTCTTCACTTAAGTGTCCTTGACTTAGAGATGCTTCATGGGAGCAAAACAAAAAAGAAGTCCTATGAGGAAGGGCCTCAGTGTCTTACCTCAGGACAGAGCAGCCCCAGTGGGAGGGGGAGCCTGAAGAACACAAAGATCTAAGCTCCTGGGAAATGACAAGGCTTGGGAGTTTCATGGGAATTGAAATTTGGATGGAAAAGAGCCTCTTGAATAAATTTTAAGGTATAAAAAGTCACCAGTTGTTCTTGTTGTTTTTTCAGGTTACAAGAGATGTTCAGTTACTATGACAGCAAGCTCGGAAGGCCAGTCAAGACCAGATTTAGGTCTATGACGCAGCAGCAAGAAACATAGCATAAAATTGTGATCCAGCAAAAAAGTCCTAACGAGATGAATTTATCAAGTTGCCAGGAGTAGAGGTAGAGAACAGAGAAAAACATTTTAAATAAAAAAATAACTATAAATATTCAAAGTTGGCAAACAAAAGAGCAATAAGAGTAGATGTTCTTTATGAATGTGGGATGAAGAACAGACCAGCAGTTATTATATCCTAAACACAGGCCATGCAGTACCAGCCATCAGCTTTTTTTTTTTTTTTTACTTGTTGAATTATATTTATTTACATACTATAAAATTTACTATTTTATGTAGGTTTCTATAAATTTTGGTAAATGCATAGGTTAACCACCACCATGATCAAGATATACACCTGCTTGGTCATTCCAATATTCTCCTGTGCCCACTTGCGGTGTAACCCTCCCACCACCCACACCTCTGGAAATCGCTGATTTGATCTCTATTGTCATTTCTTATAGTTGTGTCTCTTCAAAATGTCAGAACAATGGAGTTCTGCCACATGCTGTCTTTTGAATTGGGTATCTTTTACTTAGTATAATTTGGTACATCCGTATTGGTGCATATATCAATGATTTATTCCTTTTTACCACTGCGTAATATTCCATAATATGGATACATTGTAATTTGTTTATCTACTAATCACAGGAAAGACATCTGGGTTGTTTCCACTTTGGAGCATTTATGAATAATGTCACTATAAGCATTTAAGTAGAGGTTTCTGTGTGAACATACATTTTTTATTTTTCTTGGGTAAAAGTGTAGGATTGAGATAGATGAGTAAGTTTATGTTATCTACATGAAATACTGTCAAATTGTCTTCCAAATGGCTGTACCATTTTATATTACTACCAGCAATTTGCAGAAGTTTGAGTTTCTCTGCACCCTCACCAAAACATGGTACTAGGTGATGATGATGATGATGTCACCACGTATTCCCAGCAATCATAAGAAGGTAGAGTCAAAGAAAGATTCTCTCCTAGACCTTCAATAAGAACATGGTCCTATTGACCTTGACTTGGTACTCCAGCCTTCAGAACTGTGAGAGAATACATTTCTGTTGTTTTAAGCAAGCCATCCAGTTTGTGGCAAGTTCCCAAGGCAGCCCTGGGAAACTAAAACATCTATTAATGATGTTGAGTGTCTTTGAATATGCTTGTTTGCCCAAGAATGTCCTCTTTGATAAAATGCCTGTATAGTTCCTTTGCCTATTTTTTTTAATCAAGTTCGCTATTTTCTTATTATTGGGTTTTGATAATTCTGTACATGTTTTAGATACAATTTCTATTTCATATGTGGAATTTAAAAACATTTTCTCCCAGTCTGTGGCTTGTATTTTCATTTTCTTAATGGTGTCTTTCACAGAGCATTCATTTAAATTTTAATACAGTTATCTTAATTTTGTTCTATAGGCAGTGACCATGGTGACCTAAGAACTCTTGCTAATTTGCATCTTTCCTGAACATGAAGCTCACTGTGGAGCTCTGGGCTTGTGCCGGTTCAGACACAATGTCAGGGGGTCTCATTCTCTGGATGCCTCTCTCACATCCATCTCCATTCTTCAGGTGGCAGGAGCTCCTTCTATTGTGCCTCTCTCTAAAACAAGGGCTTCTTTCAAATCGTTACTGCTCTTCCTACTATGGCCACAGCTCCAACTGATGAAAATGCAGCAGGGGAAAGAAAAAGCATGTCCCCTTTCAGGATGTTTCTTCCGTTTTTGACTCTGCTCACCAATCTGCCGGCTTTTGTTTAATTTTCAGTGTCTAGTTAGTTGTGTTTTTTTTAACTTTCATTTTGTTTTGTCCAGAATTTTGGGTTGTAATCAACAAGAAAGGATGGCTGAAGTGGGCTTACTTTACCTTGGTCGCATTTTATTTTTTTATTTTATTTTCATACTTCTGTTTATCTTAGCGGATAGCTAAGTCCACTTTGGGAAAAACATGGAGTGCTCCTGAAGGGGCACTGTGGGTGATAACATGCAAAGGTAACGTCACTAGATTGAGCACAGGGTGACACGCCAGTCTAAGGACTCTCTCCCCCTGCTTAGTAGGTTAGAGGAAGCTATAGAGGTGTTTTCATTCAAATGCCTCAGTGTGACTGGCAGCCCTCGGAAATGGTCTCGCTGCCTTTTCCCCTTCTGTAAAGCCACTCTGAAATAGAAGGAAATCATTTCAAGTATGTTCCCACATTCTTGTTTTGGCACCAATCTCATTTTCCCAGAAGGCGTTTCTATTACTGAGAGCGGCATCCAGGCCCGGACGACCATGCATCCCCTTTCACACGCTGCATAACACAAGAAAAGAGACCCGAAAAGTCGCTGGGCCTACCTGTCGCGAACCAACAGCATTTGGGGCAACGCTGACTTTATGCTACGTGCATAGATCTCACGGATAAGCTGGCTCCATATTAACGGGTGAGGCACTATGGATAGGTAGTGATGCACGAAGCATTAGCAAAAACCAAAAGCAAACAAACACAAAGCCTTTAGATTTTCTCTTTTGCACAATTGACTCTGTAGAGCAACCCAGGTTGCTACTATCAGTGTTTCTGGTAAATAACTGGAAGATCAGGCATTTTATTGGCACCTGTTCTGGGTGCCTGCCTTGGGCTGGGGTTTCTAGAAACAGACCATGAGACAAAGATTTGTATGAAGAAGTTTACTGAGCGGTACTCCTTTTTTATCGAATTTATTGGGGTGATACTGGTTTACGCAACCATACAGGTTTCAAATGCACAACTCAGCATCATCCGCACACTACATCACGTGTACATCGCCCAAAGCAAAGTCTCTTTCCACCCCCGTTTGTCCCCAGTTTACCTGCCTTCGCCTACCCCCACCCCCCTTTCCCTCTGGCTAGCACCACACTGTTCACACTATTGTCTGTGTCTATGTGATATACATGTGGGATTTTTTTTTTTTGCTTAATCCCTTCACCTTCTTTCACCCAGCCCCCCACCCCGCCCCTCCGACAGCTGCCAGCCTGCTCCCCCTAGCCATGTACTGCCAGGTACTCTTGAGCAACACCCATGATGAGCGACAGAAGCAGGACTGGTCGGAGGGAGAAACCAAGCAGGAATCTGATTTCAACAAGACCCCCTGCTGCTTTTTCAGGAAATTCTGGAGCTGAGGCAGGTTTCAGAGATGCCCCAAATTCAGGCAAGCGGTGGGCATTCATATTTCCTCACCAACTAGTCAGAGAAAAAGGGTGGGAGCTTCACGTGACCTCTGGCAAGGAAGCTTTCTTTGGTAGAGAAAACGCCCCAGTGGAGCTCAGCTGAGAGCGTAAGCAGCAGCATTGCAAACAGCCAGGAAAGTGGACACTCATTCCTAGGGGCTCTGGTGCCGGACCACAGCACCCGTCAAGGAGCCTAAATCAACCTGGTTTCTCATCTGCAAAATGGAGGTAACAGCTCAGCTCTACTCATAGGGGGTAGAGTGGTCCACTATTCTGAAGGAGGAGCACCCCCTAAATAAACCACACTATGAGTTGGGCTCAGGGATGTATTCATATTTATATTTGAGCCATATTGTCTCACATGAAAGTAATTTCTCAAACACAATGGTAACTATTGTCCTTATGTTTTACTTGGTTACCTGCAGATAGGTATGAGTGACTGGGAAACTTGACATTAATATCGTCTAGGGAACTGGGGGAAAGGGCACCTCACGCCTTTCCTAATAATTTCCAGACAGAAGAGTCTCTTTCTAAAATGCATGGTCTTGCTGTTAATTCTTCCTGCTGCAGTTCTTGGTATCAAACCCCAAGAGAGATTTCAGCTCAGAATCAGCAAGGCTTTCGTGCGTGTTGTTTTCTTTTTGTTTGTTTGTTTCCCCTACAAGTTGGTTTTTGCCTCCTTCGTGATCCCTGGTTTGTATATTCCTTGTACTTTTAAAAGGAGGGAAAACGAAGCAGAGTGGCGTGTTCTGGCATGTTCTTTTTAAATTAAAAGGAGAATGAGTTGTGAGTTTAAAATAGAAAATGTAATTGCAACACATGCAGATATCCCCATGCTGGGAAGACAATTCTATTGTATTTTTCAAGCATTAAGAGAGGGAGACACAGAGAGAAAGACAGAGAGAGACAGAGAAACAGAGAGATAGAGAGAGAGAGACAGAGAGAGAGGGGAAAATAAAATTAAGGCATATTGGAATGAACACAACACAACCGGGCCCTTGGCAACTAGACAGACATTCCTGCCAGTGTGCAGCTGAGCACAAAGGGCCTACTTTTGCCGATCCTCACGTGTCATGGAGACCTCTAAATATGATATTTTAAATCAGATTGACTCATACTGCAATTTTTGTTTCACAAGTGAGTCAATACAGTCTGATGCATACTGCTACCTTTTTTCAGAGGTATTTTTAATTTCTGTTCGATAGACTCAGGCATGTTTATTTTTTGCTTCATTATTTTGGGGTGAAATGGTAACTGGGTGTATTTGAGTGTGCTTCCGTGTGAGTGTGTGTGTGATTCTAGGAGAGACTAGAATAGAAAAGTTCATGGCTGCATGCGCCCCCTTTATTTGACAGCAGAGACTGGGGGTGTTGTTTCTTCTATCTAACTCCCTGACTCATTTCCAACAGGCCTCTATTGCAACAATTGTCACAGCAACAATATTTTCTGTATAGCAAAGAGATTTCCCAATTCACCTATTTCAAGAAAGTCTGATTTCTAGGCCAACAAAAAAACCAGTGCAATCTCCTGGCTGGCTGCAATAGAATCATGGACAAGTATAATTTAACAATACGTATAATCTAGAAAAGACTACTTTACCTGGACTCAGTGTCCCTGCGGCTAAACAACTCATCCACCTTGGTTCCTTACTCCCTTCACCCATGGAGCACTGCATGTGTAGACATTCATTGTTTTGCCTACTCAAAATAGACCTTCTTCCATCTAAAGCAGCACTCTGATATCCCTTTGGTGAAGCATCCCTCCCTCATCTCAGTCCTTCAGATAACCCTGACTTTAACCATGGTTCCAAGGGAGCATATAATCATGCTTAGACCCAAAAAAGATATATCATTTACTTCTCAGGTCTAAGATATCCAATGGCATTAATTCTAGGCCTTTTATTAGAATTATTGGGCAGAGAGGTTCTGTTTTCATTGGAGTAGCTGAGCTTGTAAGGTAGTGGTCAGATGTTGATGGCCGTCTTAATATCTTAATGCAGCAAGGAAAGGGGCTGCCTGAATTGGAATTGAGAAAGAGGGAAAGCAGAGATGGAAACAGACCAAGTTCTGTGACACTGCGTACCTGGACACAGCCATACTCAAAGAAAATTCTATGGCCACGTGTTTCACTTATGGGAGCTCATCAATTCCATCCTTTGGCTTAAGGCAAAGTGAGGTGCCTTTTATTTTTTTCTACTTCAAATTGAAAAAGTCCTGATGAATTCAGCTTCTGTTTGATATATATTCATTATTCACTTAAAACTGTTTAGAGTCTGGAGGAGCTCTGCTTTCATGTCATCTCTGGCCTTTCCCTGCTGTCTCACTAACTCCCCACAGGAGAGAAAGAGCTGTTTAACCTGTTGGTCATCTGGAGGAGCACTGTGCCGGGTACTGTTTCCTCTCACTTGAGGGTGAGCCTGCTCTGAGAGAGCTGGTGTTCTCTATCTGGACGATACGATAAGCTTAGCAGGAAAGGCCCTCTCTACATATGGTGAGTTTAAATTTTTCCTTTGCTCTCTTTGATCGGAAGACAGGATAAGGCTGTCTATTCTTGGACTTAGGAGGCTGGGAGTGTCTAACAGTATAAACTGCATGCTCTAATATAAACATGGTAAGGGAGAAGGTGACATTTAGCTCTCTACCTAGCTTATTTTGTGTTTACCCCTAATAGAATCTAAACCCAGGAAGGTAAGAGGTGTGTTACCGATTGCTCCCCACCAAATCCCAACAAGGTGATATGGATGAAGGCATTTAAATGAAGAAAGCCATTGAATGATTAGGGGATACCAAAGAGTTTGTTGTGCCTGGAATACAAGATACAAGTGGGAGAGTGGAGGAATTGAAGCCAGGCCTATAGGCAGGAATCAAACTGTAAGGGACCTCTGAGATATCGAAGGCATTGGAACTCTATTGCATATGCAGTGTAGAGCCACTGAAGAAAATTAAACAGGAGCAGTTAGATTTTTTTCCAAAGAAGACACATTGGCATGAGTGTGCAAAATAAAATGGAGGGTGAAGGAGAAAAGACAGAGAAAAACAGTAGAACGAGCTGGTAGGCACCACCATAGACCTAGCACCTAGCTTAATGCCTGATATCCCACTGGCCTCAGTGTGCGTGTACATGTGTGCATGTGTGTGTGTATAATATTCAGTAAAAGAATGAATTATGCAGATAACAAAGAATGAGAGAAAAATAGTATATAGCAGAAAGCATAGCATAGATTTGGATTGTAAATCCCTAAGTTTAAGAGTTCTGGATTTCACATTTGCTAGTTCACAGGTCACAGTTGAAACAATAGGCACGGGTTAGATTTTGTTATTCAGCTAATATTTATTGAGGTCTGTTGACATGCCAAGTACCATTCTGGATGTTGGATCTCGTTTTAGGATCTAGGTCATGGACTTCTATCATTTAATAGGCAAGCATGGAAAGAGGAGAACATAGTAAAGGCTGAGCTAGAATGACCAGAGAACCAATAGAAAGTGCTGTGGAGAATGGTGATTTGAAAGTACAGGGAGGAAAAGTTTCAAGAAGGAGGGGTCATTAAGAGCATCGAAGAGCCCGGCCGGGCGTGGCTCAGCGGTTGAGCGTTGACCTAGGATCCAGGCGATCAGGGTTCGATTCCCGGTCAGGGCACATGGCCGGGTTGCGGGCTGCAGCCGATCAATGACTCTCTCATCATTGATGTTTCTATCTCTCTCTCTCTCTCTCTGAAATCAATAAAGATATATTTTTTAAAAAAAAAAGAGCATCAATGATCACAAAGGCATTAATAACTTAGTAAATAAAATCTGTCCTTTGGATTGGTCAGGAAGTCAACGATGTTCCAAATTAGAGTGGCAGAATTATGGAAAAAGGGCAGGGGAACATGAAGAAACAACAAAAGTTTGTTAGGAGACAACACTTTAAAAGGGGGGAATATTTCAAAGCAATAATAGCCATAAAAAAGAATGAATTCTCACCATTTGCAATGAGAGCATGGGTGGACCTAGATAGTATTATACTAAGAGAATTAAGTCAGACGGAAAAAGACAAATAGCAAATGATTTTACTTTTATGTGGAATCTAAAGAGCAAAATAAATGAACAAAGAAAATAGAAACAGACTTATAGATACAGAGATCAGACTGATGGATGGCAGACAGTATGGCGGTTGGGAATCTGGGTGAAAGGTGAAGGGATTAAGAAGCACAAATTGGTAGTCACAAAACAGTCACAGGAGTGCCAAGTACAGCACAGCTAACATAGTCAATAATACTCTAATAACTATGCACGGTGCCAAGTGGGTACTTGAAATATCAGGGGACCACTTTGTAAAGTATATGATTGTCTAACCACTTTACTGCACACCTGAAACTATAAATAATAGTGAATGTCAACTGTAATTGAAAAATAAAAAATTAATTAAAGGGGGTATATTTCTTCCGAGCCTTGACATTTCAATAGAAGTTCACTTGGAAAGAAGAGGGGAAGACAATCCAAGCCAAGTATAGCTGCAGCCAAGTTAGGAGAAATTGCTTAAGGATCTAGGAGTTCTATACATGTAGGCTTCATTTAAAGATCGAAGATGTGACAGACCTGTCCCCCTACCTAGAAAGTAGTTGAGGAATGCTGGGGCCAAATGAAGTGGGGATCTGCGTGCCCCATTTTGCTTACCTGTGAAATGATGTGCTTGTGAAGGTTGAGCTGATGCATGGAAAGCTCTCAGGAAACTGCCTGGGATGCAGTAAGTTTTCTAGACGTGTTAGTTGCTGTTGTTATTATTGTTACACCCAGAAGCTCCCCTGGGCATTAGCCACCTGAGTGATACCCATTTCTAAAGTAAGCAACCATATTGTTTTTTACTTTAATTGTATGTTACAAAAGATAGAAGGTATACATCTTATAAAAACTGAGGTGCTATGACTTGACTCATGTCATTTTTTAAGAATATAATTACATCTAAGAATGGCATTAATGGTTGCATTTTTTAAACAATTCTCAACATTTAAGGAAAATGTAAGTCCTAATACAAAAAGGCAGAATTATATAATAAGCCAGAATGAATGTAATTAACATAGGGCCTTTTCGACTGTACCCTAAGCATTACAGATTGTAACTATAAAACCTGTAATTTTTCTATTTTACATTTCATTAATTCAGAGAGAGACAGATTGTGGGGGCAGAATGAATAATGGGTCTGACATGAATCTAATTGACATGTGTTGTTATTTGGGGGACTAAAAGAAAAATAGTATAAATCATTTTAAATGGTTTCTGTTGGCAGTGTATCCTTAGCTGGCAAGCCCCGTGTCTGCAGTCAACTAGCTCTGTAACCTTGAGAAAGTTACACTACTTCTCTGGCCTTAATAGGAAGTTTGAGACATTGGACTATCACTTTATCAAATCTCCTTCAGACACCATTTTTAAAAATTCTAAAAAGCGGTGCTCATTACCAGTCCATTGACAACTCCAGCCACTTTTTCTGTCTGAAGACCAGGGACAAAACCACACCAAGTGGCATCTGATCCAGCTAAAATATACAGGGTAGCTCATTGAGTGCTTAATATAGAAGGATTTTAGTAACACCAGGAGCACCTGACACTTTCTATGCCATTTGAAAGCCGATCTTTCCTTAATTTTTCTTTACTGAAAGCATACTGTGTGGATAGTGAGTCTCAGAAATCATTCCTTAACCTTGAGCTGAGCAGCCTGCCTTTGGCAGTCTACATGGACACATATGGACGCAGCACTATGCAAATCCCTACAGCTGCTTGGCAACCCTGGTGAAACCATAGAAACATAGTGCCTGAGACTTAAAAGCATCTCCATAAATGCAGGCTAAAGAATAAATGAATGTGAATGGGGCATGATCTATAGGTTAGAAAGATCTCGGGATTTTAAGCTGACTCAATTGTCCAGCCTCCTTAGCAATTAGGACATGGTCTAGGTGATCCAGGCCCCATCAGATGCTTCCGTCTTTCATTTGGAAGAGGGAGTGATACGGAAAGAGAGTCCATGTGGAATCCATCCATTTCTTGGCATAGCATAGCCAAGAAGCACGGTGCTTTCAGGACCAGCAGTGGCGGTGGCTCAGTAGCTGGGCCCACTCTCAGAATCCAAGGGAAAACCTTCTGGTATCATGTGTAGGGTTAGTGGGACTGTGTTGGCACCAATGCACAGCATGGTCAGGCGTTTTTCTTGGAAGCATGGTTTCAAGTCATAACTATCTGACTGTCCTGGAGATGCCATGAGCTGATACCCCTGAGTAAATTTCCTTTGTACTTTAAATAGCTGGAGAGGTGTCTGTTTTCTGTAACTAAAAAACTATGAGTGACACAACCATATACCTTTGTCAATAAAATTTTCAGTAAAATGCCAATAAAATATGTCTATATATAGACAATATACATTTAACTATTTTCTCATTATTTCATTTTTAAAGTGAAACCTTTCTGGAATATAATTTGGTATTGATGTTCTTCGTAGCTTTAAGGTTCTCTCTCAAATATTTAGCAGTTATCTCAGTCACATCCCCTGAAAACTGCTCTTCCTCCTGGACGTGTGTCCCATTGGCCAGAGGCTGGCATGCGTCCCTCACACTTATGTCTTAGTCCATTCTTCTGTCTGCAGCTTTTGGAGTCAGTCCAACACTTTTCATCATTGTATCCATTTGATGCGTTTTAAATTCAGTAAAGGAAAATGCTCCCATGATTCTCCTTTGTCCAGATTCTATAGGCTCTTCCCACCTGTTAATTCTTATGTACAATAACAACAGTAAGTAATGTGTTTCAATGACTAAGCAAAGTTTCTTGCTATAAAGGCCTTTCGTTCTTTGTGGGTGGAGTGACCAAGGAAAGATGTAAATTCTAGACATCGGTACTTTATAAAGGGTTGGAAAACGACAGTCTGGATCGCGACTCTTCTACTCTGGTGACGCTTGAAATCTACATGCTAAGGGCACACTGCAGCTGATGTCACAAATGTATTGCTGGGGTCACCTTGAGTCATTTATTTCTCTTTTCTCTTCATGACATCTGGGCTTCTGGTCCAATGTCCCTTTCATGGGGTTGGGCTAATCCTTTCCAACTGCAGGAAGCCCTGGGATGAGTGAGGCCTCCCTTAGCAATGGATCTTTGAACACGTGGGTCTCTGGTGACCAGGGTCCCTCCCATCAAAGTGAGCCGTCTCCTGGTTCCCTTACACTAACCAGCACAAGCTTCTGTTTTGGTCCCTTGCTGTGACTTCTCTGACTGGGTGTGAGATTGTGCAGATAACTGTGAATGCTGCCCTTCAAAGGCCCAGCCAACTGACGCTCCATCCACACTGCATGCATCTACAAAAGCAAAATGGAAGACCCGCAGTTGCCAGTTGACCTGAACTGCTCTACCTTTAAAAATTATGCTTTTATTTATTTTTTAAAGGCTGGGGGGAAATTAGTTAAAATCCAATACAATCTCTAATAGAAGTGAGGCTTTTGGCCCTAGGCTTTTTCTGTTAACAAAAGTTCTCACAGCTCAGTTCTATTTTAAACAGCTGATTAATTATCTCAGGAATTATAATGACCTCAGATTTTAGTTTCTGCAGTAATTTGTGGCACAGTTTAATTATTTATTTAGCAGTTAGGACACATAGAGCTGGCTCTGGAAGAATAGGACTGAATAAAATGACAGATGAAACCTCCATTTCAAAAGCACATTGTTGAAAATGTAAAATATTTCTGGTAACTCCCATCTATATACAAAATATTGCAGATGTATCTTTCTCATCTAGAACTGGAGAAATGGCAAACTGTGGGTGCCCACTAAACATCAAATGCAAGCAATGCATCTTCTATTTAGTTTATACATATACTTGAATTTCTTGGAGAAGCCAGAAGAGGGCAGAAGATGCTGTCTGTAGGGCTGTATTTGCATACAAAAACTTCCTTTAAATTTAGATCCACAAATCCTATTTGGGAAGCCCGTGAAGACACTTTGGGGTAACTAGTTTTAAGAGAACACAGCTTAGTCAACAGGAGGCATGTTACACAGGGGCGACTGCGCCTATTTCCTCTTCAGCCAACCTTCCTGGACTCTTTCCTTCTGAGCCCAAGGGTTGAATGAAAACAGTAAGAATCAATGTGTATTCAGTCATTGTATCTGTTCCTTTACATGAATAGTCCTGTTCAAATCTACACTGGTAAGATTCTACTATTGCTGTCATTGTACAGATGGAGAAACTGAAGCTTGGAGAGGTTAAGTCACGGGCAGGGTACTAGACAGATATTAATCACAGTGTTTGACTTTAAATGTAAGCTGTTGGATTCTGCTATGATTTGAATGTCTGTGTCCTCCCCAAATTTATGTGCTGAAATGCTAACCCCCAGAGGTGATGGTATTCATTCCCGCTTTGAAGCAGGAAGAGGACTCTCACCCGACGACTAAGCTAGCACCCTAGTCTTAGACGTTCAGCCTCAAGAACTGTGAGGAATACATTTCTGTTGCTTATAAACTACCTAGTCTGTGCTATTTTGTTGTAGCAGCCCGAACAGACTAAGACAGACTCCAAAGTCCACTCTAAATATTTCTTTCTGCGTAACGACCATCTGATCATTCCACCACCACTAGGTAAATTATCTACTTTCCAAGGCCTCAGTGAATTGGTCTTTTTTCCCCCTAAGCTGGGTGTGATCCTCTAAAGCAAACAAAACCCCAACTTAATGTCAACCCTGGACGCAGAGCCCACTGTGCAGTCTCACTGGAGAGCTACTTTCCTGTCTCCTCTGCAAGGCAGAGCTTCTGCCACGAGGACCCTTCTCTTAGCAGCTTCACATTGTGCTCTCCTGCTCCCTTCCTGTCACCTTGTGTTACAAGGAATCTCAGTTCAACCATCAGTCTGCCTGGCCCTGATACATTAATTCTCAGTTTTTGATGTCATTCATCTCTAGCATACTTGCATTTGAAAAAGGCGAACCTCTTTATAGTTAAGGGCAAACAAACTTATCTGATGGGTGGGGGTGGGGGACAAATATTCTGGCCCTGAGGAAACAACATATCCAGATCAGAGCCTCGTTCTTACTGCCGTAGGAAAGAGCTAGAGCATCTGGACGTGAGGTCTAGAGGAGAGGACCATCTATTTGCTATCAGGTGCCTGTAAAAGGATGCATTTTGACCTGGATATAGGAAATTAGAAGTCAAAGGTGTTTGTGAAACTCTGCCAGGTTGGACTCTGTAATTGTGTTCTCTCTCCAAAATACCCACACTCATCTTCAGTCAATCCCCGAGATTCCCAGCATCACAGTTAATTTATCTAATACTCTGTGTGATAGGCACAATGCCCCCGCTGGATGATGGATAAGGCAATGCGGTGACTCCTAAAGACACAACCAGAGAGAGAGAGAGAGAGAGAGACTTGTAGGGTCTCATCTGCACTATATATACCAAAGCCAAAGGGACTTAAATGGGCCATTGAATTCCTTTCATTTCTAATTGTGCCTTTTAATTATTTCACCATAACTGTTTTATTACATCTGTTCTATGCCATGTACATTGCTCTTGTTTATCTTAGTAAAGAAGGAGGGATAGAAGGAAGACAGGCTGCCAGGGTAGGGGGAGAAATGGAGCAGCCAATGCCGTAGGGGCAGAGGGAAAGGAGGTGAAACTAAGAAGAGCAGAAAGGGCACCGAGGAGAGCCAGGACTCTGAAATTGTGAACTAGGACAACTTAGATTGGAAGGTGAGTTTTGGGGCTTGAGGTTCCTCATCTCTGAAACAGGAATAATAATGTACTTACCTTCCTGAGTGGCTGAAAGGATCATATAAGAAATATGTGCAAAAAAATATTATCCAGAAAGCCTTGGAAGAACTTCTGGCACACAGTAAACACTTGATGGATGGTAGAGATGATGATTATTATTATCAGCTTCTAGCTCCTATAACCTTTAATAATGGTCCAAACTCTCTAGAAATCTATTTCCCCTTGAACCACAAAAGAAAAACCAAGTAATTTTTGCTGAACTGTAAGTGCACTGAATTAAATGCCCAGGCATATGAATCAGCATAAGCAATATTTCTCTACAAAATTGGCACTCAGTATCTCACAGCACATAATCTTTATCATCAAAGGAATGAGCTACCTAAAATAAGCACATTAGTCAGCTACCAGAGACAAGTAGTGTTAATATCTACAGCAAGCTACAAATTACCCAACAACCACAACACATGTTTTTAGAGGACAATATCAGAGTACAGAAAATCAGACTTTAGTGGTGCAAGACTCAGGATACAATGAGCTCCAGATGAGGAAATTGGGACAAGACTGAAAGCAGAAAGGTGTGGGAAAGGAGCTGTAGAATCGGGATACGTATACTTTCCTTCCGAGCTGTAACAGTGTGTAAAATGCCACACTAAAGATAATTTAATAAATTAAATGTAATATATTTTGTTTGACATTTTTTTCAGGCCTCACAGCCATCTTAATAAAAATCTAAAATATGAGCCATTTTTCAGGATCAAACAATTAACTGACCTAGTCTTGGTTACTACTACCCATCTTTCTCCTCAACAAGGGTAAAGTATTCATGAGAAAATTGTATAACTTTAGAAAAGTTTAAGCAGGGAAATAACACGTATTAGAGGACATATTTTCTAATATTCTCATTTTAAACATGGGAAAACATGGAGTTAAATGACTTACCCAAGATAGTACTTCTAGTTGGTAGCAAAATTGGAATGAAAACTGAAGTTAATCATCAGGTCCTGTAGTAATTCTAGTTTCATTATTTTTTCACTCATTGGCTCTGTTCACACTGGCCAGGGCCCAGTTTATGTTTTAATGTCCTCTTGCTTAAATACTGCAGCATGATCCTATGTTAACTCCCTGCAACCCACTGCCCCATCTCCAGTTTGCACCCATAGGTCCAAGTGCTTTTCCTCAAGTACATATCTAATCTTCACACTCTTGCTGGTGGCAACACTTGAATAACTCCCCCAAAGTATTTAGGATACAGTCAAAATCATTTGATCTATTACTCAAGGCCTTACATATCATTATACCCTTGCGTATCCTGCTATCTTCTTTCCCACCAACACTCTCCCATCCCCCCTTCTTTAACACAGGTGAAAAACCCCAAAAACCATCAAACAAAAAACCAACGACCTTTGTTGCTGTACAATTGTTCCAAACTTTGGTTCACAGCAGAAAGATCTGAGGGGTTTGATAAAAATTCAGAGCCCCAGATCCCATTGCTGTAGATTCTGCTTCCTTAGGTTGAGGTTGAGCCCAAGCAACTCTATTTTTACTGAGCTTCTTAAGCCATTTGTGGAGCATGCATTAGTTTGAAAACCAGGGGGACAGTGGAAATGACACACATACGACCAGCATCACAGAGTGGGAGGACTCTGAAACTGAGTCTGCTGGTCTCATGTTTGAACGTGCACCCTCTGTGTGGACACTTTCCTGAGACAGGTCAACTCCCAGCAACCTAAGGCAGTCCCTCCATTTCTGGGTGGCTTCCATCCTTCACCTGGCTTCTTGTGCCCTAGAAGATACATTTAAATCTTCCTACCACATAACAGCTCTTTATTGCACACCTAGCCTCAATTTCCTCAGCCCTCAAGGTATAAGGAGATTTGCAAAAGATCATGGTCAAATGTATATAAATAGTCACTGTAAAATGTGAACTCTAAACTATACTGTCACAAACAGTTTATTTATTACTATAACCAGAGCTCAGTAAATAGCCTTTCATTAGCTGAGAGCTGATGTGCATGTTTTCTTCATACATTCCAGGCTGAGCAGCGTCCTTCTCTTTCTTTCCAGATTAGCTACTAGATTAAATTCCGTAAAGCAGGGACACTCTTTTGCTCACGATAGGGCCTTGGTGCTCAGCAAAATGCTTTCCATTAAGTAAACATTTATAGACGAAATAAACCCACAGGACAGAACCAAAATTCCTCTAAATTTGGCATATGTAGATGAACTGTGTCTCTAGAGACCCTTCTCCTGGTCTCTCTCAGCCAGTGCCTACTCCTCCATTCTTGAGTTCCATTTTCTCCAATTTGTGCAAACGTCTCAGAGGAGGTAATTGTAAAATGAATGGAGCCCTAACTAAGGTTTTCACAGAGCCACAACCTCCCAGCAATCATTAATGACACTTCCAGTAGTAATGACATAAAATGGCTTTCTCATTCACAATAATCTGTGCAGCTCTAAAAAAAAAAAACTAAATGGCTCAACTAACTACTGGGACAAGCAAAGACATTTATGTGCACACACTTTTCCCCGTCACGGGTAAATCTTGGCTGCTCTAGTCGGAATTTATTGCTTGCCAAAGGCATATAAAAGAAATCAACATGCTTTTTAAACAAGGAATCAGGGTAAATGTTGAACCTATGTTCTTATATAGAATATCATCTAAACATATTAAAATGGTACAGGAATAATTCTTTGGAAAACATTTAAAAATATTTTAGCCCATTTTGTTGACTGTAATTCAATATTGAGAAAATACAAAAGTTTAAATATTACGCCTTTGATTTGTCTTACTTTGCACAATGTTGGTCTATTTGATCAAATAAAGACATTGCTGCTGGTCTGAATCCTGGGCATTTTTTCCTGGGCTACTTTAACATAAAGTATTCTTTAACCATGGAGTATGATAATCTGAACTCATGACAAAAATACACATAAAAATACAGAAACCATAATAATAATAATATTTAATATCCTGATGACTAAGTGAGTTAATCCCCCAGACAACTAGATAGTTACTTTACATGTAAAAACTGTGGAGACTTTTTACATCATTTGAATAGCAGGCGTTAATGCACTTCTGTTTCCATCCAATTGTTTTACTCCTATCTTGTCAAATTCTGTCTTCTACTTGTTGACTCAGCTGTGTCCATCTGTCAATGATTTCCAAGAGCTTTGTTTCAGTTGAAGACCCCACAATATAGGTATTGTTATACAAACTATTTTACAAATAAATCAACTTTAACTAAGAGAATTTAAGCAACTGTTTCAAGATTCTACAGTTACTAAATCACATAGTTAAAAGCCATTATGCCAGCAAAGCTAATGCTGTATGTGTGTGTGCACATGCATGTGTATTATTATATCATATAGCATAAGCCAGAGTTACCATGCTGCTAGATAAGGCTTCTGTTTTCTCTCTGCCAAATTTCCATTAAAATACATAAATCAGATACAGGACCAGCTACACAATTTGATGCGGTCCAACAAAATATAAAAATATGGGGCCTATTGTTCAAAAAGTATTAATATTAGTAGAGCATTAATCCAGGTCTCAGGCACTGTAAGACTGCATAGATCACATATCCAAGAAGCCGACCCTGAATGCGTAAGAGATTTAGTGTGAGGCACTGAAAGATATTATAGAATAATACAGAGATCTGACTTGACATATTAATCAGATTTTGTTGTACCAGCAAACATTCCCCAAATCTCAGTGGCTTAAAACAACAGTCATATCTCACAGCTTGGTCAATGAATCAGCAGTGGCTTGTCTGGGCTTGGGTTCAAGTCTGCTCTCTATGTCTTCTAATCCGAAACCAAGCCTGAAAGAATAGCAGCTACCTGGGGCATTGTCTCCTCATGGCCGTGGCAAGAACATGGGCCAGTTCTTGCAACTGCATTTAAAGCCTCTGCTGAGACTCATCTATTCACATTCCATTGGTCAAATAAAATCAAAGGACCAAGCTCAAGGTTGGCAGGGTGAGAAAGAGAATACTCCATGGCGATGGGAATGAAGAACATTTGCTGAACAAACATACAGGTTACCATGGCTGAGATGCTGCTCTATTGAAAACCTAAGTATTAAATGATCTAGGTAGTGTTTGGAGAGGGTTAGATTCTTCACTTGAGGTTCCGCATTTGTCCCAAGTGCTCATAGACATGAAATTGGTTACACTGCTTATTCTAAGGACAGTTAAAAGAGAGGGGCAAGGAGTGAGAGGAAAATAGGCTTGAGAGGGAGAGTGCAACCTTAGGACACTCAACTTGTTTTTCTGTCTGAAGATGAGAAAAGGAGGACCTGAAATATAAACAAGTAAAGTGTGTTAAATCTTATAAGAAGGAAAGCCTAGGATTTCATTCATGGACGCATTTTCCAGAGTTTGTGGACCTAGCCACATGTGACTAAAGCAGACAGAAGAGTAGGAGAGGGACATGGTGGAGTTAAGAAAGAGTGCTAAAGAGGCAGCCTGCATTTCCATCACTTGTCAGGACAAGTTCACTATAGCTGCAGGTAGCTTGGCCTCACACTGCACCGCCTCCTCTAAGGGACATCTTCTGGATCAGAGGACCACACAACAAAGGTTTGAAGAGACTCCCATGAGAATCAAGACGAAGAAGAATTTGGGATGAAGATGCTATGTGCTAGTTAGAAATTTCATGCCTAGGTGCTAAGAAGGAGACTACCACAAGAGCTATGCAGAGAACCAACAAGCATATCCCCAAGAAAGAACCAAAAGTTGAGCCTTTTCTGCACAAAAGGAAAGTGAGCTAGATATTTAGAGCTGGTGTGGCATCCACGGGCCTCAAAGAGCAAATAAGAGCCACAAGGGTGACCAGTACTTAGTACTGCAAAAGGAGACAGCTAACCTGCCATGAGTTAATGCCACCTTGCCCCCTCTAGTGAGTCCTCATTTTGGCATCAGAGAAGTAAACACAGGAAAGAAGGTGAAGGCATGGATGCTAGGAAGAGGAACATGGGGTGCACAGAGCCCTTCTCCAATTCCAAGTCCTGGACTAGACCCACAGCTCTCATCTACACTTGGGGGAATAATAGAGCTTGAGGGAGAAAGTGAAGAGGGAAAATGCTGAATAGACTAGACTACGGCGGTTGTGATAGTTGAAATGAGTCGGCTTTACTTACTGAAAGTACTTGCAATGGCTATGACACTGGAGTGAGATGTCCTTAAGAAACACAGTGTGCAACAGGAAAGGGGACCTGCTGGAACAGTTGGTGGCAGTTTTACATTTTTATTTTCTTTACAAAATCTAACAAGATATGAAATCATACAATAAAAATGAGCCTCAATTTTCTTCAGCTTAAAAATCTGTGTTTTGCATTCAAATATAGGTGGGTGGAAGTTATAATGTCTTTTTCTTGAGAAGACCACTGAAAGACAAGAGGAGAGGGGAGAGGAAGGGATGAGGCATTATTGGCTATATACTATATAACAGACACAGTCACTTAAGGTCTAACACATGATTTTAACTCTTGAGGTAGAATATACAGGCTTGCATAGAACCTGAGAATAACAGTTGTCTCCTCTAATGACACAATTTAAATCATGATTGGCTGTTAGGTGGGTCAATATTAAAATAATAATACTTATGAATAATTATCTTTTTAAATACATTTTAGAACAGATTCAATAGTATCTCTGTAAAAAATATCACTGTCACTTTTACATGTATTACAATATGCTTTTGTGAGTTAGAGAAAGGGCTGGTTGAGTTACAGCTAGCTTGCCAAGAATTCTGAGGGACCCTCACGGGAAGGCACCATTCATGTAAACACCATCCATCACGCATTTCTCTGTGGAGGGCAGTTGGGAACCACCCCCTCACTCTACCACATAACATGCCACTGCTCACTCTTTCTGCAGCACACAGCAGTTAGCAGCGTTAGAGCAACAGAGAGAACGTATTAATGCAGGCTCCCCACAGAAGGCATTTTCCCTAGTGGCTTCTCAAGCAAGATTGGGAGTAATTTGTAAGAGTCAGCTATGCAATAATATTACATAACAAATCACCATAAAACCTCAGTGGCTCACCACAAGCATTTAATTTTCTCTCTCAAAAAGACTGAGCTGGTTGAGATGGCTTTGTCTCAGGCTGCAGGTGGGTTTGTGCTGAATGATACTCTATTATCAAGCACAGGAAGTACAGTGATTTGCTGAGCAATAGGACGTCTTAGAATAACTTGGCATAGAAGAATTAAATGAATTGGGAGCTGCGTGGGTAAACTGAGGCTTTTATGTTGCTAATTTGTAAAATTGAGATAAATTATAATTATTTAAAATAAATAGCTTCCACTCTACCAATATAATAAGACAATAGCAGTTAATGAAATATGAAGCACTTGGTATTTCATTCAAATGTGATTCCCCATTAAACACTGCACATGTATGTAGACCGATGCATGCTGACTAGAGATAAATCATGTAGTGCAGGAAAATAAAATAGGTATTAATGCTGGATGTAAAACTATTATAGTATGCTGAATGTGAATGCTATCATCATTATATAAATATTAAATAATATCATTACATTCTTAATCGTGGTCATGGAGGTAAAAAACTATGGACAATAGAGTAATGTAAACCAGGATTTAAATCTGGGTTTAAGATTTTCTACAAATGTAAGCTAGGGAAAGATATTTACTGCATTGGCTATTGCCTCATCTATAGTTACTATTAAAAATCTCAGAGAGGGAAGTAAAAGAGGTATCATTCTTTCCTTTCCCTTCCAAAATTTAGGATTGAAAGGTAGAATATACCTGAAGGATATCATTCTAGGTGAAAACAGCCAGTCTCAGAAGGGCAAATACTGTGTATGATTCCACTTACAGGAGGAATCTAAAGGAGTTGGACTTGTAGAAGTAGAGAATAGAATAGTAGTTGCCAAGGGCCTGGGGAAGGAGGAAGGGGAGTGTGACTCATGGGTTTAAAGTTTCAGTTAGGCAAGACAAGTAAGTTCTAGAGACCAGCTGTGCAATACTGTGCCTCTGGTTAACAACACAGTATTGTGCACTTAAAATTTTGTTAAAAGGATAGGTCACCTGTTAAGTGTTGATGCCATCCCCTCAAAAAAGGGGGGGACCACAAGAAACTTTTGGAGGTTACAGATATGTTTCTTACTTTGATTGTGCTGAGATATCATGAGCACATGTGTATGTCCAATTAAGTTATAATACTCATTAAGTTATAATACTAAACGTACAGTTTTTGGTATATAAACTACTCTCTGATAAAGTTATTAAAAATGGAAGAAGGCAGAATTTGAAAGTAAAGATGAAAATTTTGCTTGTTGCTCATAAAGCTGATTGGAGGAAACAGTTTCAATAAGAAGCTTCATTGGCCTGTTGCCATTTCACCTCTAATGAGACAGATTTACCTGCCCTGCCATGTTGAACAACTTTAGGCTTCCCCTGATACCAACCCTCGGGTGATTCTCCTGGTGTCTCTAGTGGACAGCAGTGTGTACCCCGCCTGCCACCACAAGCTCAGAAACATTTCAGAACAGCACATTTCTTAACTCCAAGGCCGTGCTCTGTCGCAGGCTGAAAATTAACACTCGATTTCATTTCTCATATCAAGATAGTAGTCGGGTTGACTAACATATTTACCAGAGTTTAGATAATGAGTTTAAGTAATAGCACAGATAAACTCTAGTAACACAATGCCAACCAAATAAAAATACTCTAGAATTTAATATAATCTCCCTCCCTTATCAAATTTCTAGTGGAGATTAAAAACAAACAACAAAAAAGAAAACTACACAACTACTTGGTAAGACCCAAGTGTTTCACATGCCTTATATAGTCCTTCCTAATTTTTATTTTGCCCATTCTCAAAATTCTAGATAGAAGGATGCTTCCTCCTGGGTAGCAACCTGGATTTATTTTTTACTGAAATAGATGAAAGTCCCTTAAAATCTCTATTGAATTTGTCTAGTTTGGCCCCCATTTAGTATGTTTTAACCATGTGCGTTTCCAAAGAGTTGTAACTCCCTACCTTTCTTAAACCTATTCCCTCAAGACATAAGGAATATCTCTCTTTGCTTATGATACCTATGTCGATTTCGTGGTCATCTCATAGAGCTTGAGGTCATCTATGCTGATCCTGTTCTTGGAAATCTCTCTGTTTGCTCTATTTATTTATTTGTTTTAACTATTATTCTTCATGGAATGGCCCCAATGCTCTTGTAGCTTCTATCTACAGCTTTAAGAGGATACCTTTGAATGATTTCTCTACGACCCTTGGGGGAGCTGTCTCCATTTCTCACTGAGATATTGTCTCTCTTTTGGTGTTAAATTTATTTTTATTCTAGCCATTCTCTCTTATCTAATGATAACTAAAATGTCTTTCCCTCTTTTAGTCCCCCCATGAAAAGCAGTTCAACCTGATTGCATCTTGTTTTCCTTTCCAAATGCATCTAGCCAGACTTTTGATACCCAATTCCCTGTGTATATCTACCTAATATACCTATCACTTTTCCCCTATGAAATATCCATCTCCTTTCAGCTTAATCATGCTATGTGTCTTTTGTCATTATTATTATTATTATTAAGATTTTTTCCCCCTAAGAAATACAGTTTCTTCTTGATTCCCTGAGCAAAAATGGATTTTTTGAGAGAATGTTCTATCTACAGGCCTTTCTAACCTTCTTTACTGGCTTATTAGCCATTGGGTTTGAAATAAAAATACATGAGGTTATATGATTTCACTCATATGTGGGATATAAAGCTGAAACTCATAGACACAGACAACAATATAGTGGTTACCAGAGGGAAGGTGGGTGAGCGGTAGCAAAGGGTTAAGGGGGCCAAATATATGATTACAGAAGATGATTTAACTTTGGGTGGTGAACGCACAATACAGCATACAGATCATGTATAATAGAAATGTCCACTTGAAATCTATATAATCTTACTAACCAATGTCACTCCAATAAATTTAATAAAAAGTATATGTAGTTGCTTTTCTAAGTTCAAAAACAAAAAAAGTAGCCAATAGCCTGTTTATAATAAAGGCCCTGAACTGTTGAGCCTAACCAACCCCTTCTTCGATCCTTAGCCTGAGAGGACAGCCTCAGGCCTTCCCAAGGAGGAGCATGCATACTCAGGTAAGTTTGTGGCCAAGGTGGATAGCTCTGAAGGCAAACAGATCCAGATGCTAAAGTCAGAGGAGGTTGAACCAAGCTTGCTCTGTTCTTGCTCTTAAATTCCCTAATCAGATAAGTCACCTCTCCCCCTTTGGGGAAAAATTAGGGAGTAACAGGGAGTAAAGAGAGGCCAGAAATATTCTAACTTTTTTTTTTTCCTCTCAGGAAATGGGGTAGAAAATCTTTTCCATGTATGGAAATGTGGCTCTTGGAAAATATAATTTTTGCCCCTAACAGATATTTTAAAATTTTGTAACCATATTTTTAAATGTCAGCAAGGAACCCGAGTTCCCTACTCTTTGTGTTTTCATGGGGAGGGACCTCCATTAGAGTAACATTACTGATTTCCTCACTTGTTTTTCCAACCTGAAGGATGGTTACTTTTCTGATTGTTAATTTTGTAAGAAACAACTGGGCTTAGAGAGTTCAGCTCCTTCCTCTCACTATCTTCCCTCTCTTTGGATAGGCTGGGGTTCTTATCTCTCCTCCACGGAATGGGCTTGTAGTTTGGAATAAGTTCCATTTAGGTGGGTGCATTTGCAGGTACACTTGGCTGCATTAAACCACATTCTCCAACAGCTTCATCAGCCACAGAGCTGAACAGTTCATCTCCATCTGTCAATCTCCCGTGTCTGCCTCTCGATTGCTTCTGAACTCAACAGTAATGTAGAGAAAATATGTGACAGTGCCTGGCATGGGGCAGGCAATTAATAAATATCTAAGATCTCTTCTATTTTAAGCTGAAACATTTATCATATAGATTCAAAGACCATTCTTTTCCATACCCCTCCCCCTTGCATATGATTTAAAGACTGTTCAACTGGATCAAAATCAAGCTGGCCGCCACTCCTTCTATCATATTTCATTTGATCAGGCTAAATAATACATTAATTATCTTCTAGAAAGCTCCTTGAGTGTTGTTTTTTTGTGGGTTTTTTTTTTTTCATATTTCTTTGTCCATCTGCAAATCTGGGCCCAACTGATGATTAGCTTTAGTCTACTCTCGCCACTCTAAACAGGCTTTGAAGAAAGAGAGGGTGAGAAATAGTCAGACAATACAGTGTAGTTAATTTCTGTGAACCCAAAGACAGCTAATGGGACCACGAAAGTACCGGGAGTGGGATCTTTGTTATAAAATGGGTCAAATTTGTTTTCTAATATGAGTCCGCATTGTATAAGTCAGTGCCATTGTATGTCTCTATTCTGTGCAGAAAGCCTCTCTCCTTCCTGCTGTGATGCAACAGGAATGCCTGTTTTCCCTGAAAACAGATGGGTTTCTCAGCCTGGAGGTAAAGCACAATGCACATCCCAATTGCTGCTGTCCCAGTTTACGGCCTCCATGCCTCTCTGGACAGTCCCCAGGGCCATTCTCTAATGACAGCCTTCACATATAAGGAGAGTTATTGTATGGCAATTCTGCTTCTGAGCATGGCCAAACGAGAGGAAACAGCTCTAAATCACACCAGATCTATGCAGGCTGAGCATTAGTAACAACTTTCACATAACAAAATTCTCGTTAAACATGAATAAAGGTTATGACTGTATAGGATTATCCAGGTCATCCTTAGGAATAAGTGGACAGAAAATCACTGTGTAAAAAGCTTTAGGCCTGAGTAGGGCAATGACCTGGTCTAAGTGCCACCATTCCCCAGACATCACTAATTGATCTTGAGGTTCCTTTTGAACCCTGACCTGGCCATAGAATTACTCTCTGTGTCGTGCTTCAATAGGCTATTATTATCAATAGATCAGAGTAGGCACATGAGACGAAAAGTTTGCCATAACTCTTTTAAGCCTGCAAGAGGTCTTTGAAGTCTCAGATATAGGTATTAACATTCAATATTTTATTGCTAAATATGTTTTCTGTGATATAAGGCACATTTGTGAAACTCCATTATGCTATTAGTATGACATTCCAAGGAAACTGGATTACCAATAATAAAGTTTCTGAAGATGGTGAACCAAGGATCTCTAGCCTAATTCTGCCACACATTATACCCCAGAGTGGGATTGGGGGAAAGAAACAGGGATATTTAAAGAAAGATATGGTCAGCATATGTGTGTGTGTGTGGGGGGGGGGGGGTGCCACTACATAATGCATTAAAATATTTTCATTTGTTGTTCTTTAAATATTTAGTAGAAAAGAGGTACAACTTCTTTTAAAGAGGTTTCAGAGACAAATGCAAACCAACAGAAAAGATGAGAGGTAATTTCAAGCAGACATATACCAACCACTGATGATCATGGCTAAGAATGCACATGGACTGAAGAAAACTTAGCAGAGGAAATGCCTAGTCCACCATCATTTTGAGAGGGGCCCCGGTTTGAATAGAGCCTGCCCTGGTGGGAATATTGGAATGGTTACATTTCATGACTCTCCATTTTTATGCTCTTCCAAAATAATCATAACCTAATAAAATAGGGTTCATGACATAACAGAAAAATAATAATCACAGATAGCTCACGTCTCTCATTCCTGACAGGTTCCTATGACTATAAGCCACAGGGATATAAAGGTCCTAGTAGGAGTAATTAGAAAGCATAAATTTAAAGATTTTTATACATGGAATACTTGGGGTAAGAAGGCACACAAAAAGGCCAAGCTTTATGCTGCAATTGTCCTGTAGTTTCAAAGTTGAAACACCTATGAACAAATAGTGAAAAAGGAAAATACTTTACCCGCAGGTATAGTGCAGTCTAGAGAAGCAGCCCCAGGCACAGATGACATTTGAGGTGCATTGGCCCTATGTTTTCATGTTCCTAACAAAAATGCACACTCATGCACATCAGATAGGTGATTGCTAGATATACATAGATAGATAGATGATAGGTAGATATAGGTATAGATACAATACAGATTTAGGTACAGATAGTGGAAAACTATGAGGAGATAATCTCTTCATAGCTCTCTACTAGTAGATCATATAAGTAACATTGGAGCCAGAAAGACACAGTTCTGAGACCCCATTCTGTCACTTATTTGGATATGATTATTTAAGCTTTATGTATGTTACTTTGAAGTCCTTTATGACAATTCTATTTACACTCTTAGAAAGGCCCTTAGTGGATTTGCTGGCCTAGAGTAGTGATTTAGCAAAATCATTTCCACTGCTGTATTATAAAAAACAAATCCAAATCAAAAATACGGATTTAATTTCATTTGTAGTTTGCTTCCCTCTTTTGAAAAAGAAACGTAGGAGTGATCAAATCAAACGTAGGAGTGAGTTGTTGCTCTAAAACAGAATTTTTTCACCCCATGAAGCCACTGCAAGTTAAGGTCTCATAAAAGGCACCCTGCTATATTTTGGATTGACTTGTGGTCAGGCTATGAGGAGTCTATTTGCTACTATGGCATAAACAGTATACTACAACGAATAGAGCCAGCTGGCCTGAGTTCAAATCCCAGCTCTACCTCTTACTAGATGAACAAGTTTGGAAACGTCTCTTAACTGCTCTGTGTCATAGTTTAATCATCTGTACAATGGAAGCAATGATAAGTTTCTACCTCATGGAGTTGTCCAGAGAATTAAATGACTTAATGAATGGAAGTATTTAGGGCATCGTCTGATACGGTTAACACCACATAGAAGTTAGCTGCTAATATGTGTACCAAACTTGTTCATCTAATGTGTATAAAGTTTGTTCAGGATAAACATGTCCCCTTCCTTACAATAGAATTTACACTGTACAAATCCCTAACAATGGATTTACTCAGTGGACTCATGTGTAAAGGGTTAAGTTTTCTGATATTTATTTCACATGAATAAGAATATGTATACTTAGAGGCACACCTAACATTTTTTTTTTTTTTAATATGTCTTTATTGATTTCAGAGAGAAGAAGGGAGAGGGAGAGAGAGAAACATCAATGATGAGAGTCATTGATCGGCTGCCTCCTGCACGCCCCCTGTTGAGGACGGAGCCTGCAGCCTGGGCATGTGCCCTGACTGGGATGAAACCTTGATCTCCTGGATCCTAGGTTGATGCTCAACCTCTGAGCCACACCAGCCAGGCAAACTTAACATTTTTTTCTTCTCTAAGAAGAATCCAAACTTCATTCCTGACAGAAAGAAACAGAAGGGAGAAGAAGAGGAAAATGAAATAATCCCGGCAAAAGGACCTGAAATGAGAATTCTTCTTTCTATTTAATCATAACACTCAGAGGGGCAAAGTTGTGGCCTTGCTTTCCCGTTGCCTGACCGTGCTATTCCAGCCTCTTGTTCTCTTTATGCCTCTTCATTCAATTACAGATAGCACATTTTGTAGTAGCCCTACAGAGCAGAGGAAATTTATTCTGATTAAATATTGAACATTATGATGGTCAGGCCTGCGTGCAAACAAGGGAGGCCTGAGTTAGTGGGAAATCTTAGCCACAAGGAATGGTCCCAAGGAGGCTATGCATTCCCAAAAACTGACAGAGACATTTATAAAACTGCCTGAAGATTATAAATGAAATTGAGAACCCAAAGAAATTACTGCAGGTTGGATATATAAATATGTACACACAACAGTCATTCATGTCATTGAGAGATGCAGAAAGCTGAGTTTCAGATATAAATAATTCTGCATTTCTCAGACATGCTTTTGCCAAGAGACAGAGAGATAGGATGGAGCTCACTGCTCCCTGGCCAGACAAACATAACATAAAGGACTGGCACCTGAGGATTTCAGGTGTTACGTTATGCAAAATGATGACTTGTGTCTAAGCAGCATTGTGCTTTTTCTTTCCAAAGTACTCAGCAAACCAGACCAATAAATCTCCTTAAAAGCCCCTTGGAGGCAGATTGTGGCATTATCCCATTTTATGGACAAGGACTCTATAAAATTTGGCTTGTGAATCAGCCCAAGGCTAGAGGAGAATTTGTTCCAGTCCCACGGAGGGCTGACACAGCTGTGCTGTCCTAGAAAGAAGGCTGGCCTTGGAGCCTGTCTAGGTCGTGAACTTCGCCAAATCCCTTATACCAGTTTTGCTCTCAGTTTCTTCAACAAAAATATGGTTTGTGTATTTGAATCATGTCTTCTAGAGAATGCTTCAGCATTGAGAAAATAAAAGTCATGTGATTGATTGGCCATGTCTAAAATTGTAGCTAGCCTTGCCCATGGTACTTTCAGTTCTACATTCACTACATTGTACCCATATCCCTTCATCTCCCTTACCTGCCACTCTGGGTCCTGTCAGTTCCTCCCTCCAAGCTACTGTGCCTGGTCTGTCAGGAGATCAATCCACAGTATGTCTAGTAGCTCATTGCTTTCCTGCCCACAAACCTTCAGTGCCTCACGGAACCAATACATTCATTGAAAGTACATTATGTTCCCTGCCATGTGGCATAGAAAGGTTATAGTTGCAAAATGAACACTGATTCATCAGTTGGTTCATCCATTCATTCAAGTAACAATTATTTATTGAATGCGCCAGGTTCTTTCTGGGTACTGGAGATGCAACAGTGAACAAGACAGGCGATAGCCTTTGTCCTCATGGAGCCATGTTCTAGTGGGGTAGACAGATAACTCATAAAGAAGTAAAGTATGTAGCGTGGTAGTCAATGAATTAAGGAGAAACAAAAACAAAGCAGAAAAGAGGATATGAGGTCATGGGAAGTTTGTTAATATTTTAGATCAGTTAGCCAAGGGTGACCTCAAGAAGAAGGCAACATATGAGCATAGACCTAAAGAAAATGAGTAGCTATTTTTTCACCATGGACTTTAAATGCAAGACAAAACTGTGAAGCCAGTGTAATTTCCCCATTTTGCAGATGAGGAACCTAAGTGTAGTTAAGTCAAATAATAATACAGGACCCCCAGTTAAACTGCATGCAACATTTGGGATACCTGTACTAAAAAAAAAAAAAGAAAGAAATGTGCTGTTAATCTGTAGTTTCTGAGGCTGGTAAGTTACTATCAATTGCATAAGGAGATTTAAAAAAGAATACTATCAGTAATACTAATACTAATAATATTTAGCACCTACGTAGCACTTATTCTGAACCAGGCATTGTGCCTTAATTAATTTAATATTCACAGTAACTCTGTTAGCTAGGCACAATTATTTTCCCCAATTTACAAGTGAGGAAACAAAGTCATAGAGTAGTTAACTTGTGATTTTAAACCCAGAAACTGAATTTGGGACCAGAAAAAGACTTTTTCACTTTGCTAAAGATCTAACAATTATGGAACATCATTTTAGAAAGTATTATTTGTTGTTTTCACTGTTTCTTAACTATGTGCCATCTAAATAGATATTTATTTGTATTTGATATTTATGTTGTGCATCATTTCGGCAGGGTTCATTTATTGATCTATTTACGTTCCTGGGTTTCTTATATTCTATCTATATGCTTTTTAATGCGCCTTCGATTATTGTACACATGCTCTAATGCATAACCTTTTTTCCCTCAATGAAATTAAGAAAATAACTAATTAAGGAGGTAAAGGACTTTGCCTGTAAATCCTCAATGACAAAGCCTCCCTGACAGATAGTTTTCTTTCTTTCTATGACAGTGTTTATCTCTACGTGAAAGCTCAAATGAGAATTCAGATGTATCAGCTTTCTCAAGGAAGGTGTTTGCTGACAAAAGGAGGAAAAGAGAAACACCTTGGAGTCTTTCTCTACAATCTATGCTAACTTCCCTATGCCTAAGATTGGAAAGGTGGAAGGAATATACCCCTTGATCTTTACAACAGTGGGAACAGGCAGTGACAAACAAGGACATAGTTACTTTCAGGCCCTGATTTTAATTCTACCTCACTTAGGGTTTAGTTTATGTATTTGCAAGATATGGATAGAAATATAAGATAATCTAAGTGTCCAAAGTCCATCTTACTTAATAATGGAATGGCAAAATAAAAACTGCATGATCTGTCCTTGTGGCCATGGACTCCTGGGTCCTGGGAATGCTACTGAGGACACCGAAGGCAGAGGCCAGCTACACAGAGGTGTGGGTGAGAAGCGCTGCAATGGCTCAGACACAGGGAGCACCGGGCGGTCTGAGCAGGCGCTTCCCAGGCAGGAGGGGCTCAAACTGCAGTTTTTGAACATCCTGGTAGGGAGCATCGACTTCCCCCTGTAGGCAAGTTACAATCATGGAAGTCTTTGAGCAGGAATATTTCTTCATTTTTCCCCCAATTTTCATAATTTAAAATAAACTTAATCACCTGTAGTAAAGATGGGTTGTGCAGGTAAGCCACAAAATCCCTTTCAGTATTAGTTTTCTTTTCAGTAAGAAGGAAAATCACCCTAGCCTTCTCTTGGACATCATGTGTGTGTGTGTGTGTGTGTGTATGTGTATAAATTTATATAAGTATAAATTTATTTATGTATATATGTATATATATACATAAATAAAGAGAGAGAGAGAGAGAGAGTCATAACTTCCCTTTAAATGTCCAGTATTCTCTGTGGCACCTTCTAAAACAAACTTTTATATTATTAACCCCCGAATAGCTTTTTTTCGTAAAGAATCCCAGGAGAGGGGCGCTGGGGCTGCGTGATTAAGCGCACCCCTCGCTGGGTATGTTGCTCTGTGCCTTTCTTTAGTGCGATGTAAAATCAAATGAAAGCCAACTGAAAGGCTTGACAGGCTCTTTCATAATTCTCACTCGAGAAAGAGTAAGCAACTTTTGACTTAGACTTAAACAATAGCAAGGAACGTTCTTTTTTCAGCAGGGACATTTTGAAATGTATATCTCATTTGTAAGACTCTCATTGAAGTACTAAATTAAAAAGCAGCTCTAATTTCCCAGGTGCTTCATTTCTGGGAGCACCTACCTTTCTGCAAATTGCACTAGGACTCCCTTGGTGCTGAAGAGAGCTTGATTTATGCCAGAACTATCCGGAACGCCAAGCTGAGTATTCCAAGAAGTAAGAGTCTAAGGACTCCAAGGGAGACAAACTCACATTCTTGGATTGATGTCCGACACAGCTATGAAATCAAATGAATTTGGTCCCAGTTGACTTGAGTATTTGGTGTGAAAACATATGTAGATTCCATTTTAAAATAAGCTAATTACAAAATAGGCAAATGTACACAGAGAGTTTATAAAGAGGACGTGAAGATGCCAAATAGGCACATGAAAAGATGTCCAATGGCATTAGCCATTAGAGGAACGTATATTAAAACCACAGTGAGATATCAACATGCACCTGTAAGAAGCACGCGTGGAGCACAGTGTGCTGCGCCACGTGTCCAGGGACACTGGTATTCACCTCACCTCCTATGCGATGTCGCAGAAGACATTTAGAACTGCTCACATTCAGTTTTCTCACCTAAAAGTGGTGAAAAAAAGTAATAAGATGATTCAGTGGCTCCCTTTCCATTCTAACATGTTTTGGTTCTCTGAAAGAACATATTTCTTTTTATGTAATCTTGTTTGTTTGTTTTTCTTTTAAAATTTTATCTTTGTTTGTGTTTGTTCCAGGGACACATTTTTTAATTGTTACTTTTTTCTGTTCTCTGTAGCCATTCATTTTGCACCAAAGTGTATTTGCCAGATTCAGAGAAGTAAATATATATGAATCTTTAATTCTCATTTTATTTGCAATTTGTTTTTTTATAGTAGCATTATCAAAATTTAGGACTTGAATAATGTTTTTTTGTTTGTAAAATTCTCTTTAAAAACTTCCTTACCATCTCTTTTATTTATTTTTTAACTGTTCCCTCTGAATTAAAAATTTAAAAAATATATATATAACTAAAATTTTAAAAACAGAAATAAATGCAATTTCTATTGTTTGAAACCCTACCAAGGGTCTCTCAGTTTGGCCTGTTTGCCATTTTGAAGGTCTTGCCCAAATAACTAGAATACTTTTCTTCACTTCTGTCCATTCCATGACAGAATGTTCTTCTTTTTCTGGAGCTGCTTTATGTCCTTTGTACTGTGACAACTTAGTTAAAATAAATGGAACTCATGTCCTGTGTAAGAGTATTTTGCTCTTGCCTTTAAAACATTTGTACTCTACCTATCAGAGAAAGGAAACCCAATCTCATTTTCATTTAATATACATGGTAGAAACATTACTCTGATGTGAACCAGAGCCTGAAAATGAAGAAACAATTGTTGCTGTTAATCAGAAATAAATATTACACGGGGATAATTGCTTTTTTCATGTGCAAACAATGTACTCACCCATTAAATTCAGGCACACTATCAACACACTCTGATCAGAAGCCACTGTTATCCCAGATGCCTCAGAAATGCTGAGTTGTGTCACAAAGGAACTCTGTTACTATCTACTTCTCTCCAAAGCAAGGGAGATGCAAAATGAAAGCAGCTACTATTGGCAAAGCTCACAGAAATCGCTGAATTATTATGTGCCAGGCACTGTGGCAGGCGCTTGACTTATTTTTTTTCCACCTTAGAACAAACCCAAGAAGCCAAGAAGTATATCCTGTCATGCCAATATTCTTGATAAAGTTAAATAATTTATACAAGCTCACAGTTTTATGAACGTCAATTGATGGATTCAAATCTAGTCCTTTTAGATGAGAAAGATTATGTCCCCTCTCTATATATAAGATGACTTAAAACAAAGCTAAAAACAGCCAGCCCATTCATCTATTCGATCAGTCCTTTATTCTATAAATATTTTTGAGCATTTCATATGTGCCAAATATTATTCTGGGAAATTGGGATATATTACTGAAATAGAAAAATATCTGTTATTATGATGCCTACATTGTAGAGAAGGGAGATACAGAGTAAATAACTCACATCAATATAATTTCAAAAAATAAAATATGTGGCATGTTAGAATGGGATAAGTGCTCTGAGAAAGATAAAAAAAGAGCAGAATAAGGGGCATGGGGTGTGTAGGGTGTACGAATAGTGGGTGGAGGCAGGACACAATTTTAAATTGAGTGGTCAGGGTTGGCCAAATTGTAAGGTAACACTGAAACAAATATTTGAAGAAGGCTAGGGAGCTTGACAGGTGGAAATTGGGGAAGGGTGCCTGCCAGAAGGGGAACAACTTATGCAAAGACAGTAAGACAGGAGGATGCGTTGTATGTTTCAAGAAAAAACAGCAAGGGGGCAGGTATGTCAGTAAGAGAAGGAATGACAGGGTGAATAGTTGAAGCTGAGCTTGGAGAATTCATGTAGGCTAACAGAAGGCATTTGGCTTTTACTCTGCATAAGATGGGAGCCACTGGAAAGTCCGGGGTAAGGAAATAACATTATCTGACTTACTTTTAGAAAGAATCGCTCTGGCTGCTATGTTCAGGATAAAGTGTGTGGGAGCTAAGTGGAAACAGGAAGACCTGTGAGAAGGCTCACACAGGGTGATAACAGGTGATAACATTGTTGATATATTGCAAAGGTAGAGCAAATAGAATTCCCATTGAGATCAGATGTAGAGTTTCAGAGAGAAAAGGTAAAATCGAGAATTGCCCAAGATTTTTGGTCTCAGAAACCAGAAGGCTAGAACTTTCAGACTGAGTTGATAAAGCCTGCGGAAGGTTTAGAATTTGGGAAGACAATCAGAATTCCGACTTTGGACACGCTGAGTTCAAGATGTTCCTTACGCTTGCCTTCGGTGACGCTGAACAGGCGGTTGTCCTTGTCAGCCTGGAGTTCAGGATCGTGGGCCCATCTGGAGGGATAAATCTGGTACATTAGGGCACAGCATGGGGGCCAGAATGAGGTCACCAGGGAAGTGAGAATAGGTGGGGAAAGCAACAGGACTAAGGGCGGATTCCTAGGGCACACTTCTGCAAGAGATCCAGGAAGAGAGGAGGGAGCAGCAAAGTTTACAAGGGGTGACGTGCCATAGCAGGAAAGCAGGGAAAATAATGTGCTGACAGCCCAAGGGAGAGAGTGTGTCAAGAAGCAGGAAGGGACCACCACGGGCAAGTCATAGTCTATGTCAAGGATGATGAAGACGGAGAAGAGCTGACCCACTTTAGCATCATAACGACTTTGACAAAAACGTTGTCATTCAAGAGGACAGAAGCCTGAGGCAGGGAGTTGAAAGGAAAGAAGGAATCAGAAGCAGACATGATCGACAGCTCTTCTGAGGACCAGTCTGCAAGGGGAGGAAGAGAGCGGTGACAAAGGCTGCGAGGGGACGGCTTTCAGGTTTCCTTCAGAGCAAAGAGGCAAAGGAACAGTCATAGAACAATCTGAGAACATAAGAAGTTTTGCTGATGACAGGCTGTTAATGCCAGAGGACATATTAAAAAGATTTGAAAAACTGGAAGTCATAGCAACAGTGTGGTGATTGCTGGGGGCAGGGTGGGGGGAGGTGGAAGAGTATATAGGGGGGTAAATGGTGATGGAAGGAGACTTGGGGTGGTGAACACACAACACCGTGTGCAGATGATGTGCTGTGGAATTGTGCACCTGAAACCTGTATCATTTTGTTAACCAGTGTCACCCCAATAGATTCAATTAAAAAATAAATAAAAATAAAAACATTTCCCCCTCTCCCTCACTCCCCCAAAAAAACCAAAAAACAAAAAACTGGAAGTCATAGGATAGTAAGTAATGTCCGAAGTTTATGGAGATTGAAAGGGAGAAAGAAAAAGATAGAATGGGGCTTCTTTCTAGTTATTTTGAGAGCTCAGACCTCTTGCCTCCCGATAGTGAGGCCAGGGTGGTGGGGCAGACAGTTAGGATGTTTAAAACTGGCTAGGCCTTGTGATTCTAAAGAGCATCTACCCTTTTCACATTCTTCCAGTTCTAACAAATCTAAAATTTTGGGTGTATAGAAGTCCACTTATCTCTTAGTTTGAATTCGGGTTATTGAGAGGTTTGGAAGGTGTAAGAATTGAAAATTCTCCCTTTAAAAACAGGAAGGAATCTACAGATTCTATGTGAGCAAGAAGGGTGTGTGTGTGGGGGGGGGGTTTCATTTGTGTGGATTCACTAAAATAGAAAACCAGAAAATATATTCCCCGAAGACTGCTATTCTATTCCCCAGGTGAAGAGGAGTTGCGTGAAAGGAGAGGCTTTCTTCTAAGAAGACTAGAAACTAGCAGTTTTTAGCCTTCTAAGCCCAAAATAGCTGATAATAATGAATCTTCTCGCCACTCCCACTCCTGCCTACGCTGCTCCAGAGGGCCTCCTGGGATGCACAGAAGGCTGGTAGCAGTGGCTGGGCTTCTGTAAACTTCTTTATTCTTCCTTCTCACTGGGAAAGGTGTGGGAGAATGGCCCTCAAGCACAGTACTTCTTTCCTCTGTGCTCAAGTTCTGCCACTTACCAAATCATTAGTTAGTTGTGGATATCAAAATATTATTTTTAATTCCATGCCCTAATAGGTTGGAGACTATAATCACCAATATTTGATCCCTTTGTATGTCTTATACTAATACATAGATTACATTGTCATTTTTTTTTTACAAGAACACCAAGGGAACTTTTCCATTTTCCCCATCCAGTGTCTGACTTAATTGCACTTTGACCCTCTTTTATAATCCCTTTGGACCCTCAGTCTCTTTCCATTTCTCAGCTACCACTAGAATATTCTTTTAACTTCTGCAACTTAAATTTGCCAAACAGCAACCTCAGAAATTGTCTGAATTCTCTTAGCTTAGACAATAACCCCCTGCCTGGAAGCTTAGGATGATGTATGAGACAACACTTGTGATTTCTAGAATTTGGGCCTCTGAAAAGACTGTAGCCAACATTGGGTCCTAACAATTTATAGAATCAGGACAGTGGAAAAAGTACTCTCCTCAAATACCCAAGATGTGGATATAGAAGCCACTTTTTCATATTCAAAAGAGAGAGATAGTAGGATGTAAGAAGCACTGTTCAAATTTTAATGTGCTGCACAGATGTTATCTTTTCTTTTTGAGTCAGAAGCTGTGATATATAGGGAATCAGCCCCACTACCTCCCACAATTTCTCCCCAGATGCCAATATTTAAACAGATCTTGTCCTCTCTGTCCATACCTTTGCAAGTTTTTAACTTTTCTCAGCCACATTTTTCTCAACAGTAAAATTGATTCTATATAAACACACAATGTTTATATAGAAAACAATGTGGTTATATATAAACATATACACTAGAGAGAAGGAGAGAGAGAGTTGAAATCTTCTGGCTGCTTACAATGCCCTTCACCCAGGTAATCCGGGGACCCAGAGTTCTGTTGCTCAGTCTGGATTTCACAGCAGCTTGCTGGGCATGAATATGTGCATATTAGCATGTGTCCACATACGTCTGAAGGTCATAGAACAGGACAAGATTTCAAGTTTGGCATGAAAGAAGGTCTAGAAGATAAGATTCAGTTTGAAGTACAGATTAGTGTCAAAGACTAATAATTGGATTCAAAGAAAAGAACTGACCCCACAGAATAGAGCTGATGACATAAACAGGCCCAGGGAGCAGGCCATGGAACAATTCCCAGAAGCAATTCGTTATAGGATTATAAATATACTCAAATGAGAGGTGGGAGGGATAATAAATTTGTTCAGCCAGGATGGAGAAAGCTGCACTGTTCTGAGTCTAGATACAGGAGGATTGCTGATCTAGTCAGGTGTGTTCCAGACACTGCCCACCCTTTAGGATGCTTGTCACAGGTGAGGCAACACCAGGTTCTTTTTTTTTTTTTTAACTATATCTTTACTGATTTCAGAGGGAGGAAGGGAGAAGGAGAGAGAGGTAGAAACATCAGTGATGAGAGAGTCATTGATGGGCTGCCTCCTGCATGCTCCTGACTGGGGATTGAGCCCGCAACCTGGGCACGTGCCCTGACCAGGAATCGAACCATGATCTCCTGGATCCTAGGTCAACGCTCACCTTCTGAGCCATGCACTGCTGGGCAATACCAGGTTCTTTTGATGACTCATGAGGAATAACAAGACCTCCTTCCAAGCCAGGATAGAGAAACAAAATGATTAATAATGTAAAAACTGACTTAAAAGGTTTTCCTTTCTAACATTACTGCTAGTGTGATATCAATACATATGGCTTTTGGTGGCACAGTCACAATGTGGAATGGTCTTGCAGAGAATGCTCGTTTTCTGAAATGCATCCTGCACAGAACTGTCACTCATGGGCAAAGGAGAATTGCTGGTGGCTCCTAACAGGACTGGTTGTGGGGCTCTTTGTGCCATTGATCTTGTCAATTCTCCTGTGGTTGAGTGAAACCCAAAGGAAGTGACAGGGGCAGAAGTTGCTAGAGGGTTTGATTTAATGTCTTTTCCTCTTCTATCCCAGAATTGTAACATGCAAGTTTTCCAAGGTCAAAGGTGTCCCTAGATATAGGTCTCAACCAGGTAGAGCTTAGGGGAGCCAGAGACCAGAGGCAGCCTCATCTGGTTTTTCAGTGAGCCTAAGAAACATCACCATGTATACCATGTTATGTGTACCATGACATGAAAAAAACCTGTGACGCACAGAGCTAATTAGTAAGAGAATCTCCAATACACATCCGTTCAGAAAGAATGGATCTCACACTCTGATGGTAACAGGTAGCATGGCCGTGTCGAATAAATATAGAATCCGTAGCCATTTAAATCTGGGTTTGCACCCAGATTCCACCAGCTAAGAAATTGGTTTATTTCACCCCCCTGAGTTTTCTCATTTGTAAAATGGAGACAGCAAGCCCATTTCCTGGATGCTTATGACAGGGTTAAAAACAAATTGCTTGCTTAGTACTTGGTGCACAGTCAGTGCCCAACAAATGCTATTTTATTCCCTGCCCTTAGCTCACTGTGACCATGGCTCTATGTGAATTCCGTTTCCCCACTTGCAAGCCTGAAAGACCTTTCAAGTCAGATAAAAGGACACTAAACCCCAGGGATGCCCATATTAACAGTGCCTGTCTTTGCTTAGGATGTCAACTATGGCTTCTTTCTACTTAAATATGACTCAGTTTCTAGATCTCAATTAAATCAGCTCCCCAATGAAACATTTCTTACTGCCATCCTCAACTCCAAGAAGTATCCCTTCCCCTGCAGTCCATGATGCTTGCTTACATGCATTTGGTTTCTGATTCCATCTTGCTCTGAATTCGTGTTACTAGGGCACCCCAGTTTCCTTACATGGCCTTTTCTAATTACCCATTGAACAACTGTTCCCCTTAAACTTAGCTCTATGCCTGATAATGATCGTTGGTACTTATTAAAACTTAACTACATTCTAGGAAGTGTTCTAAGTATTTTACGGGGAAGATTTCATTTAATCCTCACAGTGACTGCAGGAGATGCATGCTATTGTGGGTCCTCACAATTCTACAGGTGAGGAAAATGAGGTTAAGTCAAGTGTCCACGGCCACACAGCTCAGCAGTTGTGGAGCCAGCATTCGAACTCAGGCAGACAGCCTCCAGAAGGCAAGCGCTTAGCCACTATTCTGGTGATAACAGCACACGATTTAGACTGCAGCTGAGACGGCACAGGTAGAGTCACAGCACAGGAACGTGAACATATAGCAGAGAATGTGTCTTTCAGGGCTCAGTGCATCCACAGAGGTATTTAAATGGAACGGCCCTGCTCCCTCCCACAGGCAGCCGCAGGATTTCAGGCACCCTTCAGGTGTAGCAGCCTGAGGCTGCGGGAAAGGCCTCGTGCAGCACTAATTTGGATGGCAGTTCCCAGCCCGAATCCACACCTCACCACAAATCAAGGTGGGTATCGCCTGTGCTGGGAGACAGTGATGTCAAACATCTGCTGGAGAGCATGTCTGCAGATTGTAACAAGCCAAGCTTACAAACAAGCACAGGCACGGGCGGCCCAGTTACCTTGCTGGTGGGAGCCTTGGGCGTCTCAACTGTTTTGGTTTTTCTTTTCTTTTAGTATGGCAAGGAAGCTCTTCTGCAGACATCATCTAGGCAAGATGAGTGGAATGTAGAGAGGAGGAAGGGCCAAACAGGGCAAACCTGCAAATAACCTGTATTGATTTCCAGGGTCTTCGCACTGTGTCAAGTGGGTTACATGTGTTGTTATTTCTCTCTCTCTCTCTCTCTCTCTGTCAGACACAAGTATGTGCATGTGTGTATATGTTTATTTAATTCCTTTGAATATATTCAATTATCAGAGTAAGACATTTTTCTATATACAACATTATAATTTTTCCACTACTCCAAAGCAATCCAATTAATAACTTTATAGTGAAAAGCCCTCATGAGAACTGTGACCACCAGGCCCTGAGGCACACAAGGGTCTTGAGATGAGATTATCGTATGTTACCTGAATAGTCCTTGAATGCTATCACATGTATCCCTATAAGAAGACACAGGGGTATTACACACCCACCCACCCACACACACACACATTGCAGTCTCAAGTCAGAGGATGCTAACAGCCACTAGAAGCTGGAAGAAGCCAGCAATGGATTGTCTCAGAGGTTGCTGAGCTCTGCCTGCACCTTGATTTTGGACTTCAGGACTCAAGAACTGTGAGTGAGAGAACAAATTTCTGTTGTTTTAAGCCACCCAGTAGGTGGTAAATTGTTACAGTAGTTCTAAGAAACTAATACAGCCTGATTCCAGGATTTGGGGAAACAAGCATAAGCATGGAATATCTATCTAAAGATGGAGCAATAGCAATCAAATAGCATTTACTCTTTTCTATTTTCTGTATTTCCTTATATATATTATCTTAATTAAAATGCCCTTTAGTCCAATTGCCAGTAGATGCTCAAAGAAAATAAATTTAACAAAGCGAAAAAATCAAAGAGTTGTAATTATGTAATCAGGGAGATTCCAGGAGGTAGTTAAACCATATTGTTTTCTCAGTTTCCTCTCAAAATATATAGATCCTATAGGGGGGTAGGTTCTCCTTCGGCAACTACTAATCAGTCTCCTACCAATTCTTCAAGTAAGTCAATCAATGCTCTAAAGAGGTAAAATGATTATAAATTAAATCTCCAAAGAAGGAACTGTAGGTAAGGCTGCTGCGGGTATCTCAAATATGCGTTAATTAATGTATTCATTAAAAAAAATATTAGTGAGCCTCCTGCTATATAAATGGCATATTTTGGCACAAAGAAAGTAGCACTGAAACAATTCATAGAAAGTTCCTTGCTTCATGAAGCATTTTACTTCCCTGAGGAGGAAAGGTGGAATACAAGTAAATTTAGAAATAAATGAGATTACCTCAGATAGTAGCTAGTGATATAGAAAATAAAACAAGCAGTGGAATAGAAAATGTCCAGTGCAGTCAGATGGTGGAAGAGACATTTGAGCTGAGGTCTGAAATAAATAGGAGAATCTCGCCACGTGTTGATCAAATGGTACAATGTTCTAGGCCGCTGGCTTTCAGCTTACGTCGGCCCTTTCTCTCACCCAGGGTCCGCACCTCACCTGTTTATGCACTTTTTCTGTTTTCATTATAAGGGCTTCTTACTTCTAAATATATATATTTTTAAACGAATAAAGTTAGTTCACATGATAAGGTTAGCATCTTTCAAATCCTCGTCGCTACAGTAAATTGAATTTTTGGTTTTTATGCACGATGCACATTTCCCTCCTTATATTTAGAAATCCTTTTATGTTTTGTGGTTTCTCAAGCATTTTAAAAACTGTTCATTCAAAGTAGGGCTACCCTGGCTCGCCTCCTATTTCAGAGTATGCAGCTGCTTTAGGAGCCTTTGGTTTCATTCGGGGGATTCCCAGGTCTGCCCAGCAAACCTCTGTAATATCTTTTCCTCGGAGAATAGAGGAAAGATGTAAAGATCAATGTCTCTCATAAAGAGTCATTTCTCTCAGGCTATTTCCCACACCGAACAATAGCATAATTGTCACGGGAAAATATTCCGTTCCTTAATATGATTTTGCAGCTCCTCTCATGCACTAACGATAGCCAATTAATTGACATGCATATTAAAAAAGAATAGTGGTAGGATTCTGAACTCAGAGTCAAAATAAATAGTCTCATCCTTTTGCATACCTTATTTGTGGATTTGGATAGGTCTTTCATGTTATAGTGCTTTGGTCTATTTAACTTGCAAATGGAAAGGATTTAAAAATAAGTAATACTAAGCTGTTCTGAGTTCTTACCACACAGCTGCTTCTGTAACAAGCACCCTGTGTTTGTCATCTTATTTCATCTTCATAAAACTACTAGATAAATGTCTTCTCTTCAAAGATAAAGAATCTAAAGTTTTGGGAACAAGGAAAGCTTAAGATCACAGAAACCCTTAATCTTTACATGGCTGTCAGACTGTGAAATTAATGTATTATCCCTATATTATTAATACGTACTGATTTCTATCCTCACAAATTAGAAGGAACATGCTAATTACCATAAATCGTTTTAAAACTATTATGCCCTATTCAGATATGAAGGATGGAGATGATAAGGCTGGTAAAAATGATGCTACTGAGGTTACCATCCTCAGAATTAACCTTATAGATAAAAATGAGAAGTTAAAGGGGTTAAGAAGTACAAATTGATAGTTATAGAATAGTCATGGGCATATAAGTACAGCATAGGGAATATAGTCAATAATATTGTAATAACTATGTATGGTGCCACTTGAGTATTTGAATTATCGAGGGGATCACTTTGTAAATTATACAATTGTCTAACGTCTATGCTGTACACCTGAAACTAATTTAAAATAATATTGAATGTCAACTGCAAATTAAAAAATAAAATTAAAAAATAGAGAATCTCAGTGCCAGGAGAAGAAAAAAAGAAATGTTAGTAAGTAGAATGGAAACAAGTTATGAAGTCAATTACATAGAAAAATAAGAGCAATATAGCCTTTTTGAAAAGATAAAAATAAATAAAATTTAGGGATCAAAGTTTAAAAAATTTGACGAGTTTACCAAATTTGGCAATCTCTTCAATTTATAGCAATATCTGCTGCCCCCATATGATATGCTGCATGACTATCCTCTCCTAAGTGCTTGTCTTCCCTCCCCAATGAAAATATTCCTGTCCTAATACCTGTGTTCCATGGCTGTTTCTGCCTGCTCTGGAAGGAAGTAGATAATGAGGAGTCATGATGATGATTGGATGGACATCAATGACTGATAATATGATAATATGTCTATCTGGTAATGTTGGTTAACACTTCAACAAACTTAAGCAAAATATAGAATTTATTTAAAAGATACATTGGGTGACTTTCCAATACAGAGGAGAAACCATGGAACAAATTTCAGCGGGAAATTCTACAAAGTCTTAATAACAGAAGCTGTCTTTATATGTCTTTCAGCCATCAATGCCAAAATGAAGAAAGGCCAACCATTAATTCTATTCTTGTCTTGTGCAGGTCAAGTGTCAGAGTCCTGAAGGAAAGAATCCGACTGATGAAACTCAGGTTATGGTCCAACCTCTTGAAAATGTGAGCTGAAGAAAGGACCACCAGAGCAAAAGAATACCTGCTGACTTTTGTAATGGTAGCATGGGTATCTTGGTTTACTATAAAAGTAAATAAAGATAAAATCTTCCAAATCATATTAAGCTGACTTCAGCATGGAAAATTAAATGTGGGGCAATCAAAGTCCGCGAATGTCTATGAAATGTATTATATCACTAGTCACTTGGTTTTCATTGAACTAGGCAAGTCACTAACTGATTTGTCAGTAACTTCATTTGTAGGGATTTTTACCCTGTGACTTCTAAAGCCCAGTCATCTCATAGATGAGACTGAGTGGTTGCTGAACCTACAACAGTTATATCCAAATATCTGAGTATATGTTTGCATGTGGATTTTTTTTCTGGTTGGGGTTCACATGATTGATTGTATTCTCAAAGGAATCTGTGTTATAATTCAACCTCAAAAGTATAAAACACCTAATTTATTGTAAGTCTTGTATACCATAACATAGTCAATTAACAACAATTTTTGTCCTCAAGAAGTTCCTGGCCTCATAGTCTCCTCAAGGAAATAGATACATATAGAAAGATTACCACACAATATAATAAAATCGATTTTTAAAATAAATACTATAAAAGAAAAGCTTTCTACTTGTGTATAGCATGAAGTAACTGGTATCAGACCAGTGCACACACTTATAACAAACCAGTCAGAGAAAGACAAGTACCATATGATCTCACTAGTATGTGGAACCTAATGAACAACATAAACTGATGAACAGAACAGAACCAAAGGCCTAGGCACATGGAGTAGAATGACAGAGGTCAGAGGGAAGTAGGTGGAGGTGACTGAACAAAAGAAAGTAAATAAATACAAATCAACAGAAACCAAAAATGAAACAAAACTAAACCATAGGCTTACTGTAAGAGGACTGCTAAAAATCCAAGACAAAAAATAAATCTTACAAGTATAAGGTTGAACAAAAAAGTCAGGCCCAAGGTAATTAGTAAAGTTTGATTGCAAAAGCTCAAAAGAGGCAAAACTAATCTAAGCTAATAGAAATCAGAGTAGCCATTACCTTCGAGGGGAAGTAACAGTAGAGAAAATAAGGAACTGTTGGTTTGCTGCTAATACACTTCCTTGATCTGGGACCTGATTTCTGGGTGTGTTCATTTCATAGAAATTCACCACATTTCAGGCTCATGATTTATGCTTTCTGTATGTATGCTATTCATAGACAAAATGCACATTAAAAGTGCTGTGGGAAGATAAATGGAGGACATTCTATTTTTCTATACATTCTACCTCTCTTTTTGTTACCAAAAGGTATTATCGCCTTATAATTTAAAAACAAAATTAATTAGAAAGACCAATTTGTTTACCGTTTGGTGAAACAAAGGAATTGATTCAAATGCACATAAATTACATTTATTTTGAGCTTTGTAGATAAGCTATGTATGCATCTGGTATAGAGGTGGTGAAAGAGAAGTGAGAGAAAAATTCAGAAGAGGGGTGGTGTTAGCAAATACAGAAAAAATACTAAATATAAATAACATTAAATACACTTGAGTTGTTTTGTTGTGTCTAGAAACTTAGGTTAGGTCCAACCTAAATATATCAGGCATTTAATAAAAAATTTATGAATAGCTTAATACATAGTACGTGGGAGACAAATATAAAAAATGCCTAGCCAGTTTGGACATCCTACTTTCTCAATCATACATTGGGATTTCTCTGCAGCTTTTAAGCTGATCAGGACTTTACTTCAGAAAGCTCCCTCTGCCAGAGTAGAGACCTGAGTCACACAAACCAGTTAGAAAACTGGCACATGTTCAAGATGAGAAATAAAGTCTAAACGTGGTGTGTGGAAGGTAATTTTTATGGTAGTTCTTTTGGTAACACTTCTAAAACCACACTACACAAGCATCTGGACAATTCAACTCCTTCATAAGAACAAACTTTACTAAGAATTCACTGGAAAATTAAATCCAGAAATAAAGTCCCTCTTTGCCTGGCAAAAATCACCAGAGTGTTGTAAAATGGACTAGACAGACCCAGACACTTGGAGCCAAAAAATACCTCCCGTCTTAACCTTGCTTTTCCTGTTCTCTCCAGTTTCTGCCACTACACTCCTCAAAATAGAGTTCACTTGACCATGAATAAGTCACTGTATTAGTTTCCTAGGTTTGCAACGAATGACTGCAAACTAAATGACTAAAAACAAGAGAAATTTATTGTCTCACAGGTCTGGACCATACATCCAAAAATCAAGGTGTTGGCAGGGCATGCTCTCTCTGAAGGCTCCAGGGAAGGTTCCTTCCTTGCCTTTTACAGCTGATGGTGGTGGCCAGAAATGCTTGGAATTCTTTGGCTTGTAGCTGCATCGCTCCAGTCTCTGCCTCCATCATAACATGGCCTGCATCCCTCTGTGTCCTCTATATCTTCAAATCTCTCTCTCTTTATAAGAACACCAGTCATCAGATTCAGGGCCCACCCTAATCCTTCATGACCTCATTTTAATTTGGTTACTTCTCCAAAGGCCCTATTTCCAAACAAGGTCACATTCACAGGTACCAGGGGCTAAGGCTTGAATATATCGTTTTGGGGGACACAATTTATCTTACATTAGGCGCCAACTGAATTTTAGGGCAAAGGTGGGTTGGGGGCTGTTCTTAAGTGAAGTCCAAGGGAACCCCTAAGATTAACCTGGTCTTCTCTAGCTTATAGAAAACCTAACTTCTTTGTGACCACTGATCTCTCTCCAAATGACATCCCAGATTGAAACCATATTCTGTGAAATAGAGCCACCTGCCACTGCCAATCTCTGGATCATGAAGATAAATACACAATTTAAAAAAAATCTACATTGTCACAGAAACTAATTGTATTGAGGGATGCGACAGGATTCTGCAGTCTGCTCTTTGCAGCACTGCTCTGGTTCAGTTGTGCTAAGTGGCTCCGTACCGAGAGTGGCATGGGCTCATTAAGATAAGTGGCACATTTAATTATAGACTCAGAAGCACAGGTTTCAGTACATTCTGTCAGGGAGCAAATGGCACTTCCTGCACCTTTTAATACAAATATAGATTCTAAATTTGAGTGAGGATAACACTTTTAGAGTAAAACCACCCCAGATTCTCCATGTCACACACAGGAGTAAGTTCTGCTTACAGCTGACAAAGAGGAGTCAGAGAATTCCAGTTTTTCTTCTATCAACAAACATTTATTGAGCAACAGCTATGTGCCAGGCGCATCCTGGGTTCTTGGGATACATAAGTACAAAATCAATATCAATCAATCAATAAAACCAAGAGCAGATGAAGGTCCCTACCTTCATGGACCTTACATCCTATGTAAATCTTCACTGAATTATTCTTTCATTTTCCTATTTCTGCTGTTAATTTTGGATACCACCTATTTGTGCTTTCACTTTGCATGCACACTGGCAATGTGTAAAGACCTAATGCTTGTAGATCTCATTCTGGCGCATCTTCTTTCACGCCCTCAATGGCAGTTCTAGCATATCACTGGGGAATGTGGAGAAACATGGTACCTATTGCTTTACTGACCTTTGGTGCGTCTTCTAAAACTACCAGGAATGTTGTATTTACTAACACAATGGAGAGAAATACAAAAACATATAAAGTTTTGTGATGAAAATTATTGAAAGGAAAAGAGTCTATCTGTATTCAGCTAGATGAGTAATTAAATTACACTCTTGAGCACTTAGCGTATGCACTGCATCTTTTAAAACCTCACAACAATCCTATGAAACTTTAAAATAGAATTTAAAATAGCTGAGTAAGATTGACTTTGTTTAAACACCCTCTAGCACACTCATCCATCTTGGGAGAGTATTAAGCCTCTCTCTCCTATACGCATCTAGACAATTTTCTCATCTGTAAAATAAAGACAATGACAATAACTAACATTTAAGTGATTAATGTATTCCAGGCACTCTTCTATATATTTTACACAGATTATTTCATTTAAATCTCATCATAGCCTTGCAAAGCAAATACTGCCGTGATTGCACCAACTTTGCTGAGGAGGAAAGTGAAGATCAAGGTGAATAAATAAGTAGATGCCAAGATCCCACAGGTATTTGAACCTCAGAAATTTGCTTCCAAAGCCCAAGATTTTAAATATTTTAACATAATCTTCACTTGTTATTACTGTGATTAAATGCGATAATGCTTAAAAGTAACAGGAACATAAAAGGTTCTCAATTAATAGTTGTGCTTACGAATCAGAGTAATACAATATTTAAAAACAGGAAAATATAGAAAAACTGGAGTTATTTTTTTAAATATGTCTTTATTGATTTCAGAGAGCAAAAGGGAGAGGGAGAGAGAGAGAAACATCAATGATGAGAGTCATTGATCAGCCGCCTCCTGCATGCCCCCTGCTGGGGACCGAGCTAGAAACCCGGGCATGTGCCCTGACCGGGAATCGAACTGCCATCTCCTGGATCACAGGCCAATGCTCAACCGCTGAGCCATGCAGGCTGGGCTGAGGAATTACTTTAAAGGAAAACAACTACTGACTTATGTCCCCTGTCACCATATCCAAATATTTCTCACACCAGTATATTCTTTTTCTTATCAACGAAAGACCTCTGTTTTGAGCGTTGCATTTTTAGGGCCTCCTCTGAGTTGAATATTAATAGCAAAAGGAAAGAGATGTTCTTCCTGCTCCATCCTTTGCCCCCTTGGAGTTGGAGAATGGCCCTCGGGATCAGCAGAACCAACACGTGTGGTTCTTCCTAACAGCCGTGCTATTTACAGTTGGCTTCTTTTGCCTTTAATGAGCAGAAACTCCTTTCCAATTTGAATAGCAATCCTCCAAGGATCCTGCCTATCGAGCAATGACAGCTAGATCTCACTCCAATTACAAATGGAAAGCTAGTTGCCAGTGAAATATCAGAGGACTCGTAAGGTTATACTGACATTGAAATTTAGGTTGGTCCCTGGCCTCCCTTCTAGAAAACACACACCCATATGATCCCTTTGGGAAAAGCAGGGGTTATGGGTAAGAAGGCATTCTTTTCTGCATGGTTTCTTATCTGTGACACCAGCACCGATACATGCTGATCAGACCACAGCAAATCCCTGGTCTATTCTTGGTAAATTATAACATCCTGGTTGTCTAAACCAAAAAACTGCTATTTCTCATGCAAGGTATCTAGCTTGACTAAATTAAAAATTGTAGAGGAAAAGGTATGTGCATATTACTATGTGATCTGTCCAGTAGGTGAAATGAGAGATTTCTTAGGCATATGCTAAATGCAAAATAAGAAAAATAGCAATTTAAAATGGAAAAGTGATATAAGACAGTCAAACATTATAAAATAATTTAGAATTATGACTGTAAACAGTCAGGAGGATGTTACCAGAATGAATTTAAAACCTAAAACAATTTTATGGTTGTAAAAATTTTACTCGAGGTAATTTAGATACTGATTCTTTTAAAATGTACAATAGAATTATTTCTAAGATACAGTGTTTTTTAATAAGTATGCACACCCAGGTTTAATGTACAAAATCTGAGGCAGATGGGGTTCAGCAGGAAAAATCATTGAACTCAAAATTAGGAGACCTTGGTTGGAGAACCAGTTTTACCCCATATTATTAACACTTAGAACAATCACTTAATCACACAGGCCTTGCTTTACATCAAATGGGAGTTATAATTTCTACTTTGTTGTTCAGAGAAGTTAAATGAGATAAAATATATATAAAAGTACTAATGTTGAGTCTGGTTCATTGCAATGGTAGCTTCCGTATCTTTCCCTTGGAAAACGAAAACAAAGATGCATTATGAATGAAGATTATTTCTTTTCATGAAATATTCTGAAAAGGTAATAGACTGTGTAGTACAGTGGTCAAAATGTTTTGTAGTCAGGCATATTCGTAAACTTAATAATGCCTAACACTTACACAGTCCTCCTTAGCTCACAGTGTTCTCAGGACTTTACATACAGGGCATCCCCCCCAAAAAATGTTAACAGCTGATAGCTCAGTTTTGAAAACGAAATGTACTTTAATAAACACTGCCTTTATAATTATTCAGAGTATGTGTATACATTTTTGGGGGACACCCTATATATAAGCCTACTTAATTCTCACCACAATCCTTGCCATCTTTCTTGTAGAGACAAAGGAAGCTGAGTTATGAAGAGAGAAAATAATTTTCCCATGATCCCACCTAAAACCAGTGATTAGATCTCTAAAGTCTCAGTTTCTGCCTCTGTGAACTGGGTATAATTATAGTCCCAACTTTAAGGTGAATATTAAATGTGAACCTGTACCTAAATCATGTGGCATATGGTAAAAATTTTACAGTATTAAGTCTTCATACAAAATTCCTTAGTGGGTAATGCACACCTGCTCCGTGCAGGCCCTTTCTTACTCCTACCACAGATGCCAACATGCTGGCCCACTGACACCCTAATTCAGGACCCCTGTCCTTGCCAATCCCGGAATTTCTACCCCTCAACCACGAAACCATGAAAGGCCCCAATCACAATCCTAGCCTGAAGGTACCCATGTCGACTCAAGCTTTTCAGAAGTTTCCGAATCTGTATCTAAGTTGACGGCGTGGACATATCTTAAAGGAGAAGCACCTGTTCTAGGGCTCGACTGTCTCACTTGCAAAGGATGAAAGTATGAAAGGATTATCCGAACTTCAGAAGGACGGTTGTCATTCAGGGACTACTGGGAGATATCATGGTAAGAAAGCCAGAAGCCTCAGGCCCGTGCCGTAGGCTGGTTTGCTCCTGAGCCTCACAAGGTTCTCAAAGAATATAAAACAAGAAATTAGAGCAAATTAATATCAATTCCCAAGCTGTTTTTCAGCTCCACAAATCAATGAAAACCTCTGGTGAGTGAGATTGGTCCAAGTAAATGAGCCTGGGGACCAAATCTAAATTAGAATCTAGGCACACACCCCATGTGGGTTCCAACAGAGAAGGCGGCAGAGACAGAAACCCGCTGCTCTGCGCTCACCCTCTGCGGCCTAGAGGTCCCTCCTTTCATAAACATCGGCCAATTTATGTTCTGGAGTCTCCCCAATCAAAATAGCCTCCCTTCCACTTGGAGAAAGTGAAGAGGGAAGCGTCGATGGGAGGTGTTGAAAGTACACCCTTTCTCAGATATAACCACCACTTCGAAGGCTCTCCGAGCTACAATAAGATACAATTCATAATGTATAGGACAGTCTCAATATCATATAAGTGTACTTTTTAATAAGAGCGAATCATAAAATGTATAAGAATGCAGTTTCCTATCTGTAGCCTGTTCTTTTTTTTTAAAGAATCAAATGTGCTATTCTGAATATTATGTCTCTTCTTAGAAAGCATATACAGATGTAGGAAAACGGGTTCTCTGAGTATAGGAGCAAATAGTCTCAACACTGTGCCATCGTTGCAGGAACAGGGTCTGTTCCAACAGCAACAGCACAGACCAAGGAGGGACTGGCTCCGTGGGAGACACAGAGGCACCAGCCCCAGAGAGTGTCACTGATAAAGCTCGCTCTCTCTGAGGACAAGCAGGAGTTTGGAAGACAGATCCGGGGAGGAGGGCTGCCCTGTCGGAGGAAACAAAATGCTCGAAGGCTTAGGAAGGCAGAACAGCTTTTGAGCTGCTTGCGTGGGAGAAAGTAGCTGGTCCGTATGAACTGATGCCTTGATAAATGTGAGAAAGGGCCTGACACAGTCTGTAAGTGCACGAACCCAACATCGCAGGTGGCACCTTCGCAGAAGCTGATTATATTATCCCTACTCTGCTTCGGTTTGCTTCCCCAAACACTCAGAAATGACTACAGAGCCTCGTTTCAAGTGAGAATCTAATAGGTCTGTGTGGAGGAACAACCTGCGTTAGCGAAGGAGAATATTCTTGCAGGAAGCTAGAGCTGGCTGGCTGGCTGGCTGGCTGGCTGGCTGGCTGGCGCCGGCAAGTGTCCTACCGAAAGGAAAGCAAGTTGGGGATTTCATTGCTGGGGGGTAGGGAGTGGCCAAAAGGATCTGAGGCATAAAATAGAACTGGGTTTAAGGTTTTGGGGACAGTGGGAATCCCTCATTGTGCATGCAGTTTATTCCACCAGGACCTGCCCAGTACAGCTTGGGTGTGCAAACCTTGAACACATGGGAACCAGACAAGCAGGAGAGATTACGATGCCTGTCATTACAATTCAGAACGAGTGTGAAGTCCTCTCAGAACATTTGGCAATGTGCACCTACTCCATGCAGAAGGTGAAAATAAGGACCTTGCTTAGTTTTCTCATGAAACTTAAGCCAGAAGAATTTTGGCGCTGGCTTTAGCAGACTATAGAGTACAAACTAGATTATTATTCTATAACCTTCCAATACTGGTCCAATATCATAGAAAGTTACAACTGGTCTTGTTACTATTGCTGTGGGATGTAATTTTGTTGTTGTTGTTATTTTTAAATTTAATTTTCTTTGAATGTTTTTAAAAAAATCAGAGTACATGTCTTCTGCCTACCTGCTGTTTCTCATGTATCGTTCCAGATATGTTTTATGCATATATGAGCAGCTAAAATGGCTCAATCTTTTTTTCTTTCTGTAAAAACAGTGGTATACAAAACACACTTTATGATTTTTTTCACTCAAAAATGGATACAGCCAGTAAACAATACTTAGTAAACATTGTTATTTTGTGTAGCTGTATAGTATTTCATTCTTTAGAGTACTAACATTTATTTAACCAGTTCTTATTTATAGTCATTTAGGACTTTCTTAATGTTTGTTTTTACAATACATGTTGCAAATAAATCACTTCGTTCACATGTAATTTTGACCCTATGCAAATACATCTCTTGAATACCTTTAAAAGTCTAATTGTAGTGTCAAAAGACATGTACAATTATACATTTAGTAAATATTGACAGATTTTTTCTTTTACAAAATACACTCCAACTAGTAATGAAGGAGAGTGTCTTCTTCCAAACATTTTGTGTCTCTAAACCTAATAGGTAAAAATGGTGAAGTTTTCATCTTTTTCTGAATATGTTTCTCAACCAGAAGACAAAGGACAACTCTCCCATGTTCCTAATGCCAACAAAAACATACCACTTTGTTGACAAAAAGGAAGGAAGTGAGCTTCCTCTAACATTAGAATAAAGGTAATCTAAAAGCAAGGTACAAATTAAATGGATTCAAAATTTTACCTTCAGCAGAAAATACTTAAGTCTTTTGTGAGAATTCTGAACAGTGTTATTACAGGTGAACTTCAGGGTGACAAGAGTAGATTAATGGAGCCACAAGTCCCTTAACTTTCTTTTCTATTGCCTCATTTATTGATTCATCGTGTCCAAAATATCCATAGATTACAGCTACAAGCTAATTTTGTCACATGTCTTCCTGCACCTGGCAATGGAAAAGCAAGAGGCTCTTCCGAGTTTTGAGAGCCCATTTATTAAGACCCAAGTACAACAAGTGGGCAGGAGAAAGTCACAGTGAAATAATGAAGAGCAATTATCACATTATTAAGTGTTGAGAGGCATTCCAGCTTCAGGTAATTGGTTTCAAACCAGCTGTGTACCAAATAGATGTCCTCATGACCTGTTAAACATTCCAAAAGGCTAGCTCCAGCAATCCCAAGTGCCACTTCAGGAATACTCAAAAATTTTAAAAAAGGTAAATTCTAAGAGTTTTCTTCTTCCTTTTTTGCCTGTGAGATGATGATGTTACCTGGTGTTCAGGATTCTGAATATTAATGTACATATCAAGCCCCTGAGGATTTTGTTAGAATGGAGATTCTGATTCAGTGAGTCTGCGCTGAGGCCTGAGATCCGGCCTTGTTGACCAAGTCCCAGGTGACGCTGAGGCTGCTGGTTTATGGACCACACTTAGAGTAGCACAGGTGTAAAGAGAATTGTGACTCACATTAGTCAAGTTCAATCCCTATATCAGACTCTGAGTTTACCGTGGGTTATAACCCCTTGCTGCACACACATCTCCTGCCAGTTCCATATAATCTCTGCCATTTCATAAAAAGAACTGAAACGTAAACAACGTTGATAACTTTCCTCTTTGTTAGAAAAACACCAAAAGTGAAAATGCATTTCCTATAAAAGGGACAATACTTGATAGCAATTATATTAGTTTGCTGGGGCTGCCATAACAAAGTATCACAGAATGGGTGGACTAAACAATGGAAAGGTATTATCTCATAGATCTGGACACTAGAAATCCCAAATCAAAGTGTTAGAAGGGTTGATTCCTTCCAAGGGTTATGAGAGAAGCACTTTTCCAGGCCTTTCTCCATGGCTTAGAGATGGCTGTTCCCTTTCTCTCTCTCTCTCTCTCTCTCTCTCTCTCTCTCTCTCTCTCTCTAAGAATAATACATGTATTATTTAATGTAATAATACATCTTAAAGAGAGCTCATGACTAACTCCTAAAGGCTCCTAGGCAGGATAGTGGCACAGTCAGACAATGCTATAGGAAGATTACTCTAATACAGTGTGCAGCACATTTTTTCTGTAAATGGTCAAATAATAAATATTTTAGGCTTTTCAGGACATACTGTCTCTGCTGCAATCACTAAACTCCATTGGAATAGTGTGAAAAAACCCATAGACAATATGGAAATAAGTAAGTGTGGCTGTGTTCCAATAACTGTTTATTTTCAAAACCAGGAGATGGGTAATATTTTGACCCGTGGGTCAGAGTTTCCTGATCCCTGCTCTGGGGAAGCTGTTCCATTCTGGCCCTTTGACAAGCAATCTCCACATGAAAGCCAGAGCAAGCGGTTTAAAATATAGAACATATCATGTCATTACCCTGACTAATAACCTCCAGTGTCTTTCCAACATACTTAGGATAAAATCTACACTTTGCACTGTAACAGCTCAGACCTCTAAGACTTTGCACCATGACCCTAAGTTGCTGGCCCTTGATTAATTTTGCTAAGCCATCTAAATGTCACTCTCTGCAGTAAATGGCTTAGATGCCATTTCTGATCTTTTTGGCCTGTCATTCTAGCTGCCATTGGGGACACCAGCTCTTGGTGGGCCCTGACTAAATTCCCGTGGTGCCGCTTGATAGCAGTTTCCTTTCTGTCCCCCAGTGTGCCTCATACCTCCTGCCTCAGGGTTCTCTACTGAGGCTGAAGTGAGAGATAACAAGACTTCTTGGTGCCAAAGCATGTTCATCCCAGGATGCAGAAGATTAGTAGCCTATGGTACAAACCTAGATCAATCAATAAGGGGAGATAGTGAATAATTATTTTTATTTTCTATCTAAGTTCCTTCTTCATGAGATTTCTCAGAGGATGGTTCCTCTCAAGCAAACAGTCACTCTTAGCAGACAGCTTGATAGGAATCCTCACATTGGCTCTCTTGCCTCCTGTGCCCCTCTCCCCTTGTCCCTTACTCCTGCTCCCTGGGTTTTTCACTTTCTAATAGATGCACAGAGCCTTTGGCTCAGGGCCTGATATTTGGGAAGAAAGATGAGACTCTATCTCACACACGCTTTTCTAGCCACACTACCCCTTTGTTTGCAACTGGAACTTGCAAGCTTGTTCCTATCCCAGGGCCTTTGCACTTGCTATTCTGTCTGTTCCTGGATCTTAGCAGGTATGACTCTTTCATGTCATTCAGATTTCTTCTTAAATATTATCACCTCATAATAGCTTCCCCTCACTACTAAATCTAAACAAATACCCTACTACTGTGCACTACACTTTCTGGTTTAATTAATTTCGTAGGACTTATCAATCTATGAAAACTATAATTGCTGCATTTGATTGCCTTCCCCACTTGGCTGGTCAACTCCCAGGAGATTTTAGTGCCTTAAGAATGGAACCCTTTTCCTCATTGCTTACTGCTGCATGGCTGTACTTAGAACAGTATCTGCCACTAAAAAGAATACAGTTCGTATTGTTTAATGAGTAAGTATAAATTCAAACTACGGGGAAGGGCTGTGATTTAAAATTCCATTTCTCCAGAAATTATGAGATTCATGTTCAAAGAAAAAATGGAAAATAGATAGAAAATGAAATTTATCTTGTTTCAGAGACCAGCACAGGTGTAGCTAGTCTTATCCTGAGTCCCCCCACAGTGTTCAGAGCATATTTGGAACGCTAAATGATGCAAAAAAATTTTTTAAAAATGAATTTAAAGGAACCTGAGTCATCAATTAAAGTTGATAATTAGTAATCTTCACAATAGAAGGCTAACCAACTGTGTTAACTCTTTTGAACTGGAATGAATGAATGCACACAGGAGGCAGAAGCAGCTTAAAACGTAATGTGCTCAAGCTGTCTGAGACAATTAAATGCATCCTGATTCATACCTGGGAATCTTAGATCTACAGTTCACTGCAAGAACTTAGTGTTGCGAAGTGTGTTTTCTTCTTCCATTAAGGAGAGCTGAGCTACGAGCATGTGCCTGCCATTGCTTTGAGAAACAACATTTTAGAAAAATGAGAAAAATTAATTGCAATGCAAAAAAGCATAAGGACACTTTCTCCTAGATCCAATCCAGGGGTCCATACTTTACCCAAGACTTAGGGTACAAACAAGCACAGATTCTCTACAACACCCTAAATCTAACAAAATATTTATCTGGCAAATATCAAAAATCTTTAAATATTGTCGAATTTTAAAATAGTTTATATTCCAACACTAGATAATTTTCACAGAATTCCCATCCGATTATCAATTCCTTTATTTTCCTTGTTCCTTCCCCCCCCCCTTTTTTTTATCAGATCTTATTGCCATTATCACATAATTGGCCACAAATCTAACATTGGGTCTGGTATACAGTAGTCACTCGATAAATATTTCTAAAATAAAGAATTCTCTATCCAGCCTTGGATTTGATGTATCACTGTCACCAGGAGACAGTTTGGGGGTTGGCACGCTAATCCCCTCCTGTTGTACCATTTTTATTATCAGGATGCTATTTGAGCTCCTTTCTAAAGACACATAAATGGTTCCCTACAGCAAGGAACAAGCATATGATTATTGAGGCACCAGCACATAAGCTTCTTGATTGCAGCTGTAACTATGACTTTTCCATGCCCTGGGACACTGAGAAGCCCTCTTTACTGCATACGGAGGCTCAAGTCCATCTGTTTTCAAAGACAGTAGCAACCTGACCTAAATCAGGACCCAGTCTTATTAGATTAGTGGTATACAGGACATGAATCAACTAGAGAAATCCTGGAGACCCTCCTTGCTTAGAACAGGCATTTATTCTTTCTCTCTCTGCCATTGTCTTCTGACCTCACTTCAGTGGAAAGAAGCAAAGCCTTTTAAAGCATGCAGGTAGCACAGTCTGTAATGAAAAGACTGTTTAGGTCCTGAAAAGAGAGAAGAGGTGATCTCTCAGCTGAGAGTTTCCATTTCTGGTAGCACCGAGAGCAGGAAAAACTGGGAACAGAAGAGAAGGAAAGACCACTCGCTCTTTCTACTTGGCCCTAATCTGACTATGAAGATTCAAAAGAATAGAGAGAAAAGAGAATGAATCATTTATAGAGCCCTTAAAAACTCAACCAGCTCTACCTGGGATGGGAAAAAAGTCATCTGAACATGAAGTTCTTGAATGATCCTTGATCTAGAATGACCCAGCCCAGCAAGTGCTAAAAGCTAGTGCCTCGGATGGTCTCACACTGGAAATGAAGACAGTACACCTGGAAAATGTGAGTCATTCCTGAGTGTCATATCTCCTCTGAGAAACTCATATTAACCCTTGAACAGAGCCTTCGCTTTAGCCGCACGGCCTTGAGTCTCTGTTGCCAGCTAAAGACTAGTTAAGTAGCATTTTTAAATTAAAATTCTGTGTCACGGTGGAGCTCTGGTGGGTTAGCCTAGTCATTGAGATCAGTAGAGAAGTTTAATCAATTCCTAAATAATAAATCAACTTTTTATGTCCTTTGTAATCTCATTGTAACGCATTGCAATTCAAGGCCATTACACTACATTCATCTTTAATGAATAATAAATGGTACATTGGTATTGACTGAACAAGCAATTAAATATTCCATCAGTAGCAGAACACAGAAAAAATTTTAATTATTAATAAGCCTCAAGCTTTACTTGTCAGGTACAATCATCTTTTGGTAAGAACAACTTCTTTTCTTTTTTATTATCATAGACAAGTACAATCAACTGTCCCTTTAAGCCACTCTGGTCATCCTTCTGCATGGGACTGACAACTTGTACCCTCACCTCTTATCAACTGTAAAGGGCAACAGGTTTGGCAAATAACAGAAAATCTGAAATAGGTGTTCAGTTCATGTAAAAACCCAAGAAAGGGGGTTAGAAACAAAATTAGTTTCTCAAGTTTCCCTGTACTTATTTTAAAGGGCAGCTGTAAAAAGGTACTTGTGAAACATTATGAGACAAATACATAAAATTACCAAGACTTTAAAGAACAGACTGAGAGAGAGAGAGAGGTTGAAACTATGTATGGATTAGAGTGGTAAGCTTTTAAATGAATGTAAGAGGAAAGAAAATATGAAAATAAAACATTGGAGAAGTTTGATAAAAGTAACCCAGCCCCGCAGAACATAGAAATGATCATTTCTTGAGGGAATTGCCACAGAGTTCAGGTATAATCATGGGGTGGGAAGATATGGAGATGTTTACTTGACACATATTTATCAAGTTCCACCAGATTTTTAGAACCTTCGAGACAAAAGACCCTATGCTAGGAATTTTATAATCTATAACAATGAAAAAGACATAGACTCTGCCCTCCAAGCTTTTTATAGCCTTTTGGAAAAAAAATGCAAGTATCACCTAAGTTATAAAATATATATTTTTAAAGTAAAATCGTATATTCACATTTGTGTCTGCCACCTAACAATACCTCATTCACAGTAAGAAAATTTAAATTAATTCATTCCAGAAGAATTTATTGAGTATTTATTATATGTTTCATCAAAATGCTGGACATTCAATGATTAATAAAACATTGTCCTTGATCAACTCACAGTCTAAGAGAGGAGTGAGATAGTCAATATTTGTTGAATGAAATGTAAAGATTTTAGTAAACATTTGTAAAATTAAATTTAAAAATTTATGGTTGCCCAGCCGGGCATGGCTCAGTGGTTGAGCGTCAATCTAGGATCCAGGCAATTGGGGTTCGATTCCTAGTCAAGGCACATGCCCGGGTCGCGGGCTCGATCCCCAGTCAGGGACCTGCAGGAGGCAGCCGATCAATGACTCTCTCATCATTGATGTTTCTCTCTCTCTCCCTCTCCCTTCCTCTCTCTGAAACCAATAAAGATGTATTTTTTTAAAAAAAATTATGGTTAATGCCTCTCAAGAAATCTCAACCCGAAGAATTCTAAAATAGAAAATATTACATCAATCCTAATTGATTATAGGGAAACAGTCTACTGACTATATAACCTGTTATCACCTGTTAATCATCATGTGGTTTGGCTTCAACTAACATAAGACCAGACTAAGAGGCCCTAAAAAATAGTGGTTTCTTTTTCTCATCTGACAAGACATTCAGAGATTGACAATTGCTTGTGGAGATTTATTGGCTCCGTGAGGTTGGGGCCTCCAGTGGCATGTCTGCAATGCATCTGGCCTGTCTCTCATGGTTGCAAAATGACTGCAGCAGCAGCGTCCGCACACCTCAGCCTCACACTCCATTCAAAGGAGCAAGCAGGGATTGGTCCGAATTAAACACTTGCCACCTTCCTCTCGCCTCCTCTGAGCAAAAGTCTTTCCCAAGGGATCCCCTCCTCCCCTGTTCTGGGGCTGAGTCTACCTTTAGACCAAGAGCCTAGCTCCCCTCTTCTGAGAAAAACATCATATTGTTTAAATAAAGAAGGTGAGCTAGTGACACCGTCTAGGAAAGGTAAGACCTCGCCACACCTGGATCGTTTACTATTCACTGTGGCCCTGGAAAGAGTCTAGATTAAGAGCAGGAGATACATGAACTAGCCCTTATTCGCAGTGACTAAATGTTTTTTCATCTGCATGTGCCCCTTTCTTCACCCATGAAATAGGGAAAACATCACTTTTTATCTAATAATAACTTTTAAATATAAATGAGTACACACAAATACTTACAATAATGCCTAAAACATAAGTATGCTATTAATATTAATATTATACCAAAAATCTATGAATTTCTGTCTAAGGAAAGATTTACTAACATTGGGCTCTCTTGGTTTGTAACCCCCCCAAAAAAAAACACATGAGTAAGGCCATATCCTAATCTGAACAGACAAGCAGAGCCCAAACCCTGGAACTGCTGGAGCATATTTCTATCACTGCTTATACCCTCATGAAAGCCCACCCCCTGCAAGATTGTTTGACCTTCTCACAAAGCAAGGCCACAGACTTCTGCCTGCCCCCACTCTACACCCAGGGGAAATGCACATAAGCAACTGTATTGCTTTTTCACTCTTTATCTAAATTAAAACCGCTTCCAAATAAGAAGTAAAGTCTTAGGGGCAGAGACCATGTTTAATTTATCTCGGTATCCTCAATGCCTGAATCATATCGGGCACAGCTTTAATATTGGCTGGGTGGTTTGTTAAAATGCAGAATAAATAAATCAGGGTGACAGAAAACAAGATTGCAAGGTTGGGAAAAAAGGCTGTAGGACCTTATGGCTTTGAAGTCAGACAAATAAATTAAATTTCAATAGAACAGCTTTCTTGCTTCATGATTTGAGGCAAGTTACTTAATCTGTAGAAGCCTCAGTTTCCTCATCTGTCAAATTGGAATTATAATAGAAGGTACTTTATAGGAATGTGGTGGAGATTAAATGTGAAATCCACTTAAATGGCCTGGGATAAGATTAGTGCTTAATAAATGTCAGTCATTAGTCTTTTTATTCTTGTTATCATTGTTGTATTAAGGAGCTGAAAGCAAAGAGTCTATGCAGGGATATCAAAATGTTTTAAAATAATACGTGATGCGCTTGAGAAAATTTACAGTCCTAAAAAGACCCACAAATCCTACAAAAAGATCTTAACGCATTTGAAGGCATTCTGAAAAATTATGTTTACACACCAGGTATTATATTGAGCTATTCCAGCTTGTTGAACTTTATATCAGTTAGGATTTATTCAAGAAAACCAAAACCACACTAAGCATTTCAATAGATATGATTTAATCTGGGCAGTGTCTTATGCTGGTGTCAGAGGGCTGAATAGCTAAAGAAAGCGCTGAATTAACCAGAGATGATAACTGCAGGAAGCAGCTGCCGTCCCTCAGGCTGGGGGAGTAAAGGGCAGTGGTTGGAGTTATGAAAACTTGGAGAAGGCAATTTAAAATCAAAAGAAGCTGGAGGCTGGGCACCACAGCTGCTGCTGAGGTGAAGGGTACTTCTGGGGTGCTGATATGATGGTGACAGGAACCAAAACAAAGGGAAGGAAAGAACTAGTCCTTTCTGCCCTCCTCCTGCCTTCCAATGTCCTCCTGCTAGGTCCCTACTGGCAGAAACTTAGAGGAAGACAGTTGGTAAGGGATGGCCAGTACCTTAGAGATTTGCAGCCGAAAGATGGTAGTTTAATAACTGACTCAACTTTACACCTGTTGTATTTTTATTATTATTTTCTTTACAGAGACAAACAGCTTACCTATACTATGCTCTCCAATGCTAATTTTAATCCTGGCTTTTTTTCCTCCTGAAATGAAAAAAGGCATTTCTACATATATTACCATATTGTCACTCACAGGCATCCTGCAATGAAGATAGTATCTCCAGTTTATAAATCAAGGATCTGCACCCAGAGCAGTGCTTCTAAAATGTACAAGCAAAGCCCCTGGGGATCTTGTTAACATGCAGATTCTGATTCAGTTCATCTGAGGTTGGATCTGAGAATTTGCATCCCTAACACACTCTCACCTACACAGATGCTGCTGGTCCAGGAACTACACTTTGAATGTAACGTACATTAAGAGGAGAATTCACAAATCACTCTCAGGTATTCTGATAACATGTACCCTGTGTTCCCCACAGCAAATCACAATTCAGTTCACTTATTTATACATACCACAGCTTTTCATTAATATAATAATCTCTACTATTTTAAGATTATTTTATATGTTTATTATAAATAGAATTGAGCATAAATTATAAGCAGAACATGCCCCTTATATATTAGAGCTTATGAGAATATATGTTTATGATATGATACATATAATAGGTATATAATATATATTATAATATTGGAGCTTATGATATTATATATATGCAATTCCTAGGTTCTGTTTTCACAGATAAAATACGATTTAATTTAAAGCTTCTTGTTGGGCAAGCGTGAGATTTATAGATGCTACCTTCTCTTCTCCCAATATTTCCCTCTGGTTTTGATTCTCAGATTTGACCTATGCTTAGAGAGCAGAAAGTTGTATCATTAAAATGCAGTTATGGTCTCAAAAGTGCCACTCTCCTATTTGTTCCAAAGTGCACTTTAGTGCTACAATTGCTGACTTTACCCACAAAAATACATTGTGCTCCTGCCAGCTTTGCACATTCTAAAGAGCAATGGGCTGGTTACACCGAATTCCATTCTGCATTAGAATTGTCAGCACAGTCCTGATGGCTAAGTCTCTTCAACTTGACCAGAGGTACCTTGTTGGCCAGTTTCACTGTGAAGTACAGAGCCTTGTCACTTAGGAAGGCTAATTTTTGGATTGCAAACTCAGCCTCTTAAAGGTGAATGGATGCTTCAGTTTAGATACAGACAGAGCCAATGTCATCATATTTGTTTGGACTTTTTAAAAGCCAGGAAGTATACTTAAAGCACATTTTAAGAAGTCATCAGTCACAATCTTTGTTTATCACAATTTAGTGTAAATAAGTTAGTACATCTTTTGTATGCACCATTTATTTAACTGTTACCACTCTAAGAATAGATCATTGGTTCATACTTTATCTCATGGTTCAGAATGATACAAAATGTTATCAAAGCGGTATGTACTTTGCATAGCTTTGCATAATAAGCTAAGGGGACTAAGCATTGATTTTAGCACAGCCGGTGTATCAATACTCAGTCATTCTAAGATGAGTCAATTTGAAGGCTGTCAAGATAATGCCAGAACACTTTACTGACCTTTATTCTACTTGTGAGATTTATATTTTCTAAATAAAACTAACTGAGATATCAGGGTTATCTCTTCTAGTTCTGCTACTCTGTGCTCACTGCTAGACAGTGTACTGTTTCAGAGACAAGGCCATGCCACATTCTCCCAATTTAAACCTGGAATCACCTTTCCCACACCCCATGTTATATATTAGGTAATCACTTCACTATTTATTCCACCATGCTTTTCAAATTCTTTCTAAAATGTTATTAACTTCTGTTGTTCCTCTATTGGAATGCCCTTCTCTGCTAGACATCTTTTTCTTATCATTTTTACTTTTTTAAATTAACCTTTGAATCTTGACATAATTGTAGGATCACATGCAATTATATGAAATAATACTGAAAGATCCCATATACCCTTTCCCAAAGTCTTCCAATGATAACATCTTGCGAGACTATTATGCACTATCACAAGGAAGAGTTGACACGGATACAGTCAAGATATAGATCATTTCCCTTACCTTAAGGACCCCTCATGTTGCCTTCTGGAGCCCTAACCACATTGCTCCCCTCCTTCCTTGTTAAAAGGCAAACACTCATCTGTTCTCTATTTCTATAATTTTGTCATTTCAAGAATTTTACATAAGTGGAATGATACAGTTTGTAACCTATGGGGATTGGCTTTTTTCATTCAAAATAATTTGGAGACTCATACAAGTTGTTGCATGTATCAGTTGTTTATCCCTATATATTGTTATATTGCTGAATAATACCCCTGGTGTGAATCACCACAGGTCATTGAGTCTTTCAGCCACTGGAAGACTTCTTAGTTGTTTCCAGTTGGGGGCTATTAAGAATAAAACTACCATAAACATTTATGCATGGGTTTCTTTGGGAATGTAAGTTTTCATGTCTATGGAATATATGCCAATGAGCATAATTGCTGGATCATATGGTAGTTGCTTGTCTAGTTTTTAAAGAAGCTGCTGAATTGTTCTACAAAGTGTCTACTATGGGTGGAATTGTGTCCCCTCAAAGTTCATATGTTGAAGTACTAACCCCTAAAGTACCTATAGTTGGGGATACGACCTGTGAGGAGGTGATAAAAGCTAAACGAGGTCATAAGGGTGGAACCCTAATCCTATAGGGCGGGTACCCTCATAAGAAGAGGAAGAGACACTAGAGTTCTCTCTCTTCTCTGTGAGGACATGATGAGATGGCAGCTGTCTGCAAGCCAAGAAGAGAGCTCCCATCAGAGACTGAATTAGTCAGTACCTTGATCTGGACTTTGCAGTCTCCAGAACTATAAGAAACAAAGTTCTGCTGTTTAAGCTACCCACTCTGGTTTGTACGTCAGCCCTGGCTGACTAATGGGCACCTGTACCATTTTACATTCCTATCAGTGGTGTGTGAGTATCCAGTTTATTTGCATCCTTCCTAGCACTTGGTGATGTCTTTATTTTCTATTTTAACCATTCAGACAGGTATGTAACAACATATATTGTGGTTTTAATTTACATTTCCCTAACAACTAGTGATGTTGAGCATCTATGAATGTGATTTGTGTCATCTCTATACCGTCTGGTGAATTGGTGAAATATATGTCTGTCATTACACATTTTCTGATTGTACTGTTTGTTTTCAATATTCTGATTGATTTTTAGAGAGAGAAACATCGATGTGAGAGCAGAGCATTGATAGGCTGCTTCCTACACATCCCCAACGGGAGATGGAGCCCACAGCCCTGGCATGTGCCCTGCCTGGGAATTGAACTGGCAACCTTTTGGTGCACAAGATGACACCCAACAAACTGAGCCACACTAGCCAGGGCTGTTTGACTGGTTTTTTTTTTACTCGTAAGTTTTTAGAGTTTTTAATATGTTCTATATACTAGCTTTTTGTTAGATATGCAGTTTGCAAACATTTTCTGAGGCTACAGTTCAGTTTTTCATCTCTTACAGGGATATTTTAAAATGCAAAGACATTTATTTCATCTCTCCATCTCTCTAGAATGAAAAGTCTCTGTTTTCTTTATCTTTTAAGGCTTGACAATAAGAGCTGTTCCTTTGTAAATCTTCCCAACCACTCCATTTCCCTTGGTGGTGATACTTCTTTCTCTGTAGGTTCCAGGCACTTTTATTGTAATTTACTTTTCTCTCCTGACTGTCTCCATAAACTAGGCATATTAAACTATGAAACCCCTCAGGGCACATCTTTGCCTTATTCTTTCCTATGTTCCCCTGTTATTAGCACAATAATTTGAACATAGCCAGTGTTTATTAAATTAATTAAAAGGTGAATGTATAGTATAGCTTCTTAAAATATTTTTAAGATACAGAACACTTCTACCAGAGAGCGTCCTGTGAAATCTCCAAACTGAGAAGGTTCCCTACAGTAAACACTCATACTATCTCTTATGTCCCTCTAACATTTCATCATTATTATATTTTCTTCCCTTACTACACAGCAAGGACCATATATTTGACTTTCTCTCTTGAGTTTTAGGTGCAGACTCCTGGTCATAGAATATTAGTTGAATGAAGTCAGGGACCATGTTGGCATTGGTTCATGACTCACAGGTATTCCAGAACTTAGCGCTGACTTCAAGTACAAACTAGATGTGCGAAAAAATATTTGTTGTATAAATGAGTGAAACAAAGAAGTGGGTTAAAGATAATAGGAACTCAACATATTATGATTGACTCTGTGTATCTGTTGCATATATTATGTGAAATATAAACCAATTTGCCTTCCAACAATGTCACGTTTGTGTCTTTTGATCTCAAAATTTATGCATTACACATTTTTCTAATAATATTAACATGTTTTGCTACCTAAACTTTTTCTTGAACCATTTCAGAAACTGAATGATGAACTTATTTGTGAGTTACATAAGTTTCTTTCCAAATGCTTTAAAGAACTTTATTATGTATCTGAAAGAGTTTATGAGACAGAAAGGAATGAGAAGGGAAATAGCTTTTTCATGTACTAAGTGTTATTAAACTGCACCTGAGGGCTCTATTGGAGGCCAGTCTGGATAGATGGCTTTACTTACTAGTCTCATAATGTCCAAATCTATTGTTGTTTGCTTAGTAACCCAACAGCACTTCATAAAGGATTTCTTAGTGCTTTATTTCCTGGTCTGAAATTGATATCTAAAGCTCCGAAACCCACATCAGTAAGACATCTTCTGGAAGAGTTATTCTGTGTTGTAAGAGTCCCATAAGAACAGTCATCTTGCATAGTTAAATTATTTAACCTTTTCTTTGTAAGTTTTGCTGAGAGTAAGGCAAAAGAAAAGAGCTGTAAGGTGAAAATATTTCTCCTTTGCACACAATTCCAAGGAGAGGCAGTGAATGACAAAATGTTACTGAAGGAGAGGAAAAGGATTCCTCTGAAACCACAATGTCACAAACACAGAGGCAGATTCTGTTCCCCCAACACAATCCACTGACAGTCATTCCATTATGTGAAATTGAGGTGAGGCCTTGGTGTTTGACATCTGCTCTGGAGGTTATATTTTAGAAGCTCAATCTTAAACTCATAAAATGGGTGAAATATGAATGTTCTGATATTGCCATAATCTTTATAAAGTAGGTGTCCTAAGAGGCTCCACGGAGTTGGAACATATATGAATCACCTGTGATAAAAAAGCGATGACATTCCCCCAAAGACTCATTCATACAGATGTAACACTCTATACCTAATAAAAAAAAAAAAAATGTAGGAAAAAGGAGAGAAAAAAGAGGAATCATTTTGAAATTTGTATTTTATGAGGGCTTACTTATAAAAGAATTAATGAAGACTGTTAGCCAGCGTTTAACAATCTGAAACTATGGACACAGACATAGCTTGTATCACGTAATGGAGAAAACGCAGTCCATTAGCAACAACCTATTCTCAGACAAAATTTTCAGACAAAATTCTCAGACAAAACTTCATGCAGCTCATTCTTTTTTCAATTACAACTTACATTCAGTATTATTTTGTATTAGTTTCAGATGTACAGTATGGTGGTTAGATAATCATGTACTTTACAAAGCGTTCCCTCCCATATTTCCACCCATCTGGCACCATATATAGTTATTCCAGTATTATTAACTATATTCCCTATGCTGTAACTTACGTCCCTCTGACTATTTTGTAACTACCAATGCGTACTTCATAATTCCTTCACTTTTTTCACTCAGTCCCCCAACCCCCCATACCTCTGGCAACAACCGTCAGCCTGTCCTCTGTATCTATGAGCCTTTTTCAATTTTGTTTGTTCATTTATTTTGTTCTTTGGATTCCACATAGGAGTGAAATCATACGGTGCTTGTCTTTGACTGACTTATTTCACTTAGTGTAATGTCCTCTATGTCTACCCTTACTATCACAGATGATAAGATTCCATTCTTTTTAATGGCCAAGTAGTATTTCATTGACTATATGTAGCACAGCTTTTTTTATCCACTCATCTAGTGGTAGGCACTTGCATTGCTTCTATATCTTGGCTACTTTTTTAGTCAATTCATTGAGAATGCCTTGACTCTACTTCCTGTTCCATGTTTCTGGGGAAAACTGTCTATCTCATTTGGTAAATCATCACAGTGGTCAACAAATATATTATCCTCTCATACGTCTAAGGATTTCATTTGAGGCTTTGAAAAATAGGTATTTGTGTATTAAGGCTGATATATTTGAAAACCTATAACTCAGCCTCTATGTATAAAATGAGTAACCACTGTGCAGCTGATCCACTGAGGCACTGCTCTATCTAGTCATTGCACCAAGCATACTCTAGCAGTTTCAAGTCCAGTAACAGGCATTAACTAGGAAAAAATGCTTAGGATTTCACCATCAATCATAAAAGATACTAAAACTACATTGTTTTCTCCACTTACTGTACACTTCTCTAGTCTAAATCAAAAATTCCTTCAGATTATATGAGAAGTCTTATTTTCTGTTTTTTACTTAACCTATGGGCCATAACTTCTTAGACAGCTTCCTCTTGATTTCTAAATGATTAGACTCTCATGGGTAAGCATAGTCTAATGTAGAAACTACGTATGCAGGCAAATCATTCTGACATACCTAGCCCTGCAAGAAAATGTCGCAGAAAGACCACCATCCACACTGTAATCTTCTCAGTCATTATTTTAGATGTAGTATTTGGAAAAAAAATACCTTTTATTGCCTAAGAAATAATCTATGTATGCCCCAAAGGAAGCACTGAGGCCTCCAAATTAACCAAATTTATGAGCGACCAATTTAAAAATCTATGTAATAATTAATCCTAATCATAGCAAAAGACTCATTCAGCAAACGAAAACCAGGAATGGAATGTTCTAATGACGTCTATTCAGTGAGATTATTCCTTACCGAACATTCTAATATTTATCTTCTACTTTCAGATACTGAGCATTTCAGTCAAAAAGAGATAAAAGGAACAAGAGCTTCCCTTTCACACAGAAGGGCCAGTTCATTTTGACTGGGTTTAACCAACCACGAGTGGAAGGCCCTTGTGTGGAGATGCAAGTGGCTTAGGACTCAAATGTAGAACTCAGATTTAACCTTGATGTTTCACTTATGTCTAATTTATGCAAAGTATCATTTCAGGGAGATACTTAACTAGAGGAGCGCAGGGTTCCTCCAGGTGAGCGAGGCTCTTGGAAGGCTCCATCAAAGTATAACAAAGTACAACCACCCCGTCAAGGGATAGCCACTTACTTGGCTACGTTCTTAAGAAATACAGGAAATTCAGCTGATATTTCTGTCCAGAATTGTACGGCATTCATTTCTCAGCTCCTTTCTCTCTGAACGGGGGTCCCGGTTAGACTCCAGCTAAACTGACAAGCACTTTAGTCCTAGGCAGTGATTGATGCTTCTAAAGTACATAGAGTATTTATTTATGTGACTTTATATGAGAGAAGCTCTATATTTCTCACTGAGTCCTGGCTCCCTAACTGGCTACTGAGAGAGCCCTCTCACTAGGTGTGGTAGCCAAGTATTAATTTATTGCTTGGATGTCTATTTTAAAAGAGGACAGTGCAAACAAGGGGATTAGCTCTGACATGTGTACCCATAAATTACTTGCAAAATCTAAAGTACTTTACCTAGTTTCCTACCAGAACACAGTCTGATTTTTGTGTGCAGTGACAGTGTAAGAATTGGCAATGGACATTTTTGTTCCTACAGATAAAAGCAAGGGTTTTTACTTGTGTTTTCTTTTTTTAACCTTTTTTTAAGCTATTGATGTAATGTATGCTTACTGTAGAAGTTTAGAAAGTACTAAAAAAAAATAAAGGACTGTTGAAAAGAAACCTCCCTTTGTAATGACACTACACAAGGTAATAACATTTGGTGTATCGCCTATGAGTATATTTCATATATGTTTCCATATACTCAAACTCTATACACAACATCTTGTCCTCTGGTTTTCTTTTATACTTTGGCATTCCCTTGTTATTAAAAGTTATAAACATGTTTAACTGCATATTTTTTCCTAATTAGTATTTTAATATTTTGAATAATACTGTTAAGTATAAATTGTATTGACTAAAAAAAATCAGTGTTTTACATTTTAGATCACACTATTTACATTCAAATATATCCAATAGTAAAATATGTAGCATGTATACTAGCTGTATTTATTGATATGATACAGCAAAGGTAAAAAGAGTTACAATTTGGGGCTTTCACGACTGAGATTATTTTTTATTTTAGTGTTGAGGCAGCAGATAAAATAATTTGTTTTTCACCCTGATAAGGTTTTATTAGAAAGGCCGAAAAGTCAAGAACTCCCTGAAAAATATTACAGCTGTTTTATTTGTGAAATGACTTCCATTCTAGGTGGTACTTGATCTTGAACATTTTATCAGGCATTTTTGCAACCGCTTGACTGCCTCGCTCATTTCTCTTAACTTGAAATTGCATATCCACACACAAGGAGTCGTTTTCAATGATCTCCCCTTAGTACTGAGGCAATCGTAGGATCCAGTTTCTCTTGGAAATTCTGTGTGTTTTCATGGACAGGGCCCACTGGTTCACCTTTTTCTTACTAGGGTTCTCTGAAACTAAAGGTGATCCCCAGACATGAAAAATAGGGAATCTGAAAGAGAACCTGCTCCCATTGTCATGCCAGAAACTCTCACTTGTGCTATTTCATTTGCTTTTGTATCTGCAAAGGGAACAAGGAGGCGTTAGTTTTTTTTAGTTTGCTGTGAGATGATGTAGATCCAGAGGTGTTCATGTGAAGGTCACAATGTGCAATCTGAATGCTTAAATTCAAAATAAAACAAAATAAAAAGGGAAAAATGGGATGTTCAAGTGCCAACGACTGAGGGCAGCAAGTGCAGGAGCAGGGTGTGGGTGGGTAGGAGAGAAGCCAGGAGGAATTTCTGCAATCTGAGGGTGAGTTAATCAAGGCAGGTTCATTCACAGTTCCTCGGGGCTTTGGTGTTAACAAGAGCAGCCCTCAGACAATCTATAGGTTATTCCTACCATGACTCCTAGATTAAATCAGAACTGAGAAAGGTCATCAAAAGACAATGATCGCATTTAGAAGGACAAAAAATGAACCAGGACATATGTTGACTAACTATAGGAGAAATCTGAACACATCAGTATGAAATAGAATCTGAGGCATGTTACAAAAATTTGATGTAGTGAAAATGCACATAAGGGAATAGCAATTTGATCGGGCTGCCCCCAACTAAATATTTTATGGCTCTACCAGTGCATCACAAAAGTAGTAACATAATGACTATTTAGCCACAAACTACCATCTATATAAGACAGAGTGATAAGGGATGGAAAGCATTTCACCCCAGTAGTGATGAACCAGCAAAGTGATCTTGCAAGCAGTAGCGGTTTTCCCCTTCACAAATCTATTTGTTTTTCTTGTGTTAAAAATCATATTGTAAATAGAATTTTAAAAGGCGACATTTGGGAGTGGGGAGGAGGGCTGCAGGCTCAATCCCCACACGACTGCATCATCGCTTTCCTCCGTGGCAAAGCCCGCAGTGCTGCGGGAAGCCCGTGTCCTCTTGCAGATGGCGGAATGCTGAGGCAGAGGCCCAGAGGCCAAGCCTCCCGCGCGGGATTCACCTTGAACTCAAGGAGGCGTCCAGTCAAAGCACTGCCCTGCCCGCTTTATCTTCCCCACCTTGCTTTGTTGCTTAACGGATCTGCACCTCAGTTTTAAAATCAATACCATTGATAAAACTCGAAAAGGGTTTTCTTTAAAGTTGTTATTGAAGTGCAATCCTCAGAAGGAGAAGTGCCCATATTCAATTGTATAGTTCAATAAATATTTACAAACTGAAACATCTGTGTGACCAGCGTCCGGGACCCTAGAGGCAGCCTTCCCAATCATCCCCTGGTCCAAGAGAAGCCGTTTTACTAACTTCTTATTTAATATTAGGTTTTACTGTAATTGAACTTTATATAAATGGAATCATACATTACTTGCTATTTTTTTACTTGGCTTCTTTCGCTCAAATTATTTTGTCAAATTTTCCATATTGTGCAATTGTGAAGGGTTTTAATGAGAATTTTTGTAAAAATAGGACAATGTTTTACATTTTGAAAAGCAGAATTAATATCTATTGCTATTGTTACTGGTATTAGGTTATAACAAGTCATAATAAAAATATTTTCTTTAATCTTCACCCAAGGATATTTTTTCCATTGCTTTTCAAAGAGAGTGGAAGGGAGAGAGAGAGAGAGAAACATCGATTAGGGCTGGGGATGGATCCTGCAACTGAGGCACGTGCTCTTCGTTGGAATTGAACCCAGGACCCTTCAGTTCCAGGACTGATGTTCTAACCACTGAACCAAGCCGGCTAGAGCTAAAAATAATTTTTAAAAGCAGTAGTAGTAGCAATAGCTCGTGAGGAATGCCACTCTATGAGGAAAAACCCCATCAACATACAAACTATCATTTCTCCTCAGTGTGGTCTAAAAGCCCAAGTCACCCTCTAAGAATAGATTTTGAGCATGATTTCTGTGCTTCCTCACACAGGTAAGTACAAGTGGGACAGCTTTTGTATCTAAGCAAAGGCTCAGTCTCCACCACAGAAACACTGACATTTAAAGATAAAGTACACATTTATCACAATTGTCACTTGCCATTAATTTGCATTCCCTTTATGCATCTGTTCAAAAAATAATTAGGGTTTTATGCTGCAGTAAATATGCTTGTTCATCCATTAGTGCAAAGCAAAAGATTAATTGCATTACAATGGGAATCAGGACTACTACACTCCGAGCCACAATGATAACAGTGACAGCTGGGTTGCCCACAGTACTTTGCTCCGATAAGCTTCAAAAACAAGTGTAGATGGGAAAATAATTAAATCACTGACAAGGCGGCTCCAGTTTTGTGTTCCCTCTTCTTGCATTCAGCTTACAGTCACCAAACAAAAAGATTTCCATGCAAATTAGAAAAGGTTCTTTATTATTTTCCCTATCTCCAAATGCACTAGTTTAACATTAGTAATGGGCTGGATTGCTCACAGATCTCACTTTTATTTAACCTCCTATCAATTATCTCCACAAGCCAAAGAAGAGAGAGCAGTTGACCTGACCCAGTGTCTCCGGCCAGCATGTACTGAGAACCCAAGAGATGAAGCCGGCTCTATGGGTGAGTGACCAGTGTAGCCATTCAGAGGTTGAGTTTCATGCTTTACTGTCACAGTCTTAACATTTTTTTAACAAGAGGCCCCACATTTTAATTTTGCACTGGGCCTCATAAATTGTGTCCTCAGCCCTGCCACTAGATGTAAACACCAGTAATATAATAATATAATCTGTGTGTGTGTGTGTGCGCACACTCATATATCAGTGTGTACACGCACAAGCACACTCACTGCTGAATCCCCACCAAAAGGAAATAAAAACATCAAGCCAGCTCGCATTGTTTCCCTCTTCTTTTCCCTGGTCAGCTTCAAAAGGACTTGGCGTTATTGAGTGGAGCAGAGCATCTGTTTCTTGAGGAAGCATCTGAGAAGGAAGGAAAGTGCTATACTAGTACTCCAATTGTCTGTCTCCTGACTCTGGATATTTTTCTATGGTTCAAAATATACTGATCATTGTTTTAGTGACAATGGAAGTTGATGTTTCTAACCTTGGGCAGGAGTTTATATCATTCAAGAAAACATCTGTGTAATGATCTGAGTAATGATCTCGCCGACAAACCACATTGCTCCCCCTCCCCAAACACAAGAAAATAAAGGAATTGGTTACAGAGGAGCTCAATCCAAACCTCATTCTTTGATGCCTAAGCAAGGTGGCAACAAAAGGCAGAGAATTACTCCCAGCTCTGACAAATAAGAAGTTACTAACAGATGGTCTTGATTGGAACCAAAATGTTGGGATAATTATCTTTGATGAATCATTTATCATGGAAGCTCCTCTTATGGGTGCAATGACTTCCTTAGAGTCCCCTGAATACCTGGCCCATGCAGGAATTGCTTGTTGACATAATACAGCTACTACTCAGCTAGAAAGTTGCCAGAGCTTATCCTACTCCCCAATTCTTTAATCTTATTTTTTAAAGGCCCTTGGATTTGTTAGACGTTATTAATCACAATCTTTCTTCTTCGAGTCAGAGAATAAGAGAGGGAGTTTTGCTATTGATAGGGTCTGAGGGCTTCAAAAATAGGTCAAGTACGACAATGAAACTAGACAGCCTGCTTAAGGGGAAGAGAGATGCAAATTAACTACTGTAGACGGGGGTATGTTTTAGCCCTGGTGGCAGCTGCTGAATAATTAGGGCCCAAATGCCTTCATAAAGGTTGTAAGTCTTGTTACTGTCGCTAACCAAATCTGCTTGAGTAATTTCCCTTCCACTATTGCAATTACGGGGTTTTAACTCACTAGGTAGCAGATTTTGTGGTGTGCACATTTTCGATGTGTTGGGGAAAATGAGCTCCCAGGGCTCCCCTCTGGACCACGTTAGAGCCGTGATCATACACCCTCACTAGAGGGAAAATGGTTCTTAGAAGAAGCAGTTTTAAGTGTGGGTAGAGGGACAAGTGGAAGGAAAAGCAGGCAAACATCTCATAAGCAGTGAATCTGCAAAACTGGGTTGTAATGCATACAATTCAATAACTTGGTATAGTGTAATGTGAAATATTGGAATAGGCTGCATTTTGATATCATGTAATATATATTTCATGTTTTTAATTATTATCACAGATAAGCATTCATCCTGAAATTTTGCTAGAAATTTTGATACTACTTTGATCTACTTTTCCTATAAGTAAGTGTCCCCTGTGAGAGTTGTGAAACCACAGTCCTTATATATTTCACCTTTTCTTACATAACCTTGTGGACTGACTATTTGTCTCACTGGTCCCATGGTCAAGTTCTTCTTATCTTGACACAGTATCTGGCATTAGAATGGACAGAAGGGTCCATAGTGTGAGAGAAAAAAATGGGCTTGATTTCTGGGGGTAATATTTCAGTTCTATGAATTGGGTAATATGATTAATTTATTTGAACTACTGTTTCCTTGCCTTTTTTTTTAAAATATATTTTTACTGACTTCAGACAGAGGAAAGGAGAGGGGGAGAGAGAGAGAGAAACATCAATGATAACAGAGTCATTGATTGACCTCCTCCTGAGGGACTTGCTTTTTAAATGGGAAATTACTACCTTTAGAGGCTTTTTAAGGACATCAAAGGTAAAAATCTATGGAAAAGTGCTTTTTTAAGTTTAAATATATTTGTCTATCATATATCACATATCATATCTATCTATCAATCTAACATCTATTTCTTCCCACATATCTTCCATCCACCTATCTACCCATTTCCTTAATCCTGTCTTTCAAGTGAAGACTGACACATTGACAGATCATAAACATTTTAATTCACTTTATAGAAAATATAAGATCTGTTTTATCAATACATACTTATACAATTTCAAAGTACTTTTGACAGTTAATTATAGGAAAAAATGGTTATAGAATATAGTTTTAATACGGCCAAAGAAGGTATTGTGTTCACAGCTGAGCATATAATGAACCTAGGATGCTGTGTTGGCACTTACATCACCAAAGGGCCACTAGTAAATGCAAGTGTGTTTTCATCTCCACAGTTTTACATTCCATACCATGGATTCTGGTTTAGCAAAGTCTGCGTTATTACAGACTGGAGAAAGCACTTTTAACAAATAATATTTTTAGATATGGATATTTCAGTAGAAATGTAGACTCCATAAATTTATTAATAATTTTTCCTAATCAAATACAGTCTTAATTTTTTTTTTTTTCAGTGCACAATTCCCTCCTACATGGTGCTTTCTCAGTTGGTGAGACTTAAATCTCTTCATGTTGAATAATAAAGTGTATTTTTATTGGTAAAAGAACTGGCCCAGGATTATGTTAAATTCTGAGTAATTGTAGACAGGATATGCATAATCATCTCTGATAAGGGGGGAATGTTGGGGGTCAAAAATAGAACCAGTGTCAGTGACAATTTATAACTGTGAACTCATCAGCATTCTTCATTGTGACCTAACATACAAGGATCATGATAATAATCTCTGATATGGACAATTCATATTTATGAAACCTTACAGGAAGTGTGCATTTTAAACTCTAAAAGTGCTTTCATTCTGAGGCAGTGTACCTGTGTGCAAATGCAAATCCTAGACAGGGTCTCTAATCCCTGTTCCCTTCAACACACCCAGTGGCTTGAATAATATCACTCAGAGCTTCCTATAGAATTTCAGAATCCAACCATCGCAAGCCAAAATAAAATCTAGATGATAAAGTCGTCCGTACCATAAAGAGTTCACACAAGTACTACGTTTTAAGACAGGAAGACAAAGGGAGTGGTCTTATGTCATAACATCAAATAGTATCTGACATAGAAATCAGATCTTTACAGGTGAGCTTGTCTGTGATTAAGCCAACGTGCTTAAAGTGTCCCATTTGTGGTGAGACAAGTAAAATACCTGTATCAGATGACTTTTCATCTAACTTCTACTTGATCTAATACAGGATTGGGTTCCTGCCTCCACTGTTGTGATAGCCCCAAGAGAGCATGGAAGGAATATAGAATATTAGAGAAGAGCTCATACCTTAGTGATAGATAAATCTGAATGCTGACCACTACTTTGAGTCTCTGCCAAATCACAAATGACAATGTCTGACTCTTGCCACAGAGAGCTCTTAATAGCATTTACTTTTTTAATTTGACTGATATTTGTTTCTTTCCACACACCTTTCCGAAGTAATGAAAATATCTTGTATCTTCCACCTGCATAGTAATAGATTACCCCTAAATTCATCTATATGTGTATGTATAGTTGAAGTTGGAAATATCAGTGTGTATTATATATATACAGGCTTTTCTCCTTAAAATTTGATTAAGCCTGGATGACAAATACATAATTTTGCATACAACTATTAATAGTTTGTGTTCCTCAAGGGCTCAGTCCGAAGCTCTTTTCTCTTTCCCTTTATATAGTTTCTCCCTCCATTAATATAATTCAATAAAAATTATTCTTTAACTCATATGTCTTGCCCAGACCTCTCATATTAGCTTCAGATCTTTAATCCCACTGCCTCTTGGGTTTAATAAGGACATCACTAACTAAATATGCGTAGGTGATCTTCCTCCACAAACCTGAACCCTTCTGATGTTTCCAATGGCAGTGAATGGCACCACCACTCACCTGGTTGAGCAAGCTAGAACTCTAGGTGTCATCACTGATACCTTCTTCTCGTGTCCTCCATATCACATCTAGTCACCTATCTTTGTCAAGTTTACCTTTTCAATATCTATCAGTCTTCTGAAAATTAGCAACCGTTTATCTACTCCATTGCTATTACCACCCTACTCTGAGCTATCTTCTTCTATCTGGTCTTCTGCAATAGCACCTGTATTATTTCCCAAGGCTGCCATAACAAAATATCAAAAGCTGGGTAGCATAAAACTACAGAAATGTATTGTCTCATCATTCTGGACGCTTGAAGTCTAATATTTGGTGTTAGTATGACCATGTTCTCTCCGATAGCTCTAGGGGAGACTCTTGCCTTGTTGTTCTAGTTTCTGGTGTTTTCTGATAAACCTTGGCGTTTCTTGGCTTATAGATGCATCTCTGCAGTCATATGGCAGTCTTCTTGTGTTTTCCCATTATTTTACCTCTGCACATGCCTGTGTCTGTGTCCAAATTTCCCTCTTTTATAATACAATATAACACCAGGATAATGACCTCATTTTAACTTCATTACCTCTGGAAAGCCTTACTTCCAGGTGAGGCCACATTCTGAGGTGCACATTCCGGGGGTTAGGGCTCCAAAATATATTTTGAGGGGGACACAATTCAACTCATGACAGTATCAAAACTGCTCTACTTGATTATCTCTGGTTGCTTGAGCATCCGTTTTTGCCTCAGTAACCAGAATACATTTTTCCAAGTTTAATATGATCAGTTTATTTCTGTGCTTAAAATCTTTGCAAACCATTTTACTATTTTTAGGCAAAAGTAGAACTCCTTTCATATGGCCCACAAGGAACTTCTCATCTGGTCCAGCATACCTCCTGTGTGATGCCCTGCTCCCTATCAGCTCTGGGTTTAAACTTTAAATTTTCTCTTCTCTTTTCTTTCCCCATAACTCTTTCATATACTGTTTCTTCCTGTCTGAAATGTTCTTTCCTTCCTCCTTTTACCTGGTTTACTCATAAACATCCTCAGATTATTTTTTTTAGGAAATCCCTCCCCAGCATGTCTCCTTTCCAGCATTAAAATGTTGTATCTGTGCACAAAATGTGATTAATATTTATCCCTTCAATTAGACTCTGAGATTTATTAAGCCCTTAATTATGTCTGGCTTTGTCCATCAATCTAGCATAATGACTGGCATGTCATTGATGTTCAATATTTTTTTATTTGAAGGATAAATGATTAAATGAATCGTATATATATGCTTGTCTTCTCAAACTCTCTGGTGACAAACTAGCTGATTTTCCTCAATATTTTGTGAAATAGAGAACTATAATTAGGTCACCATGGGCCAATAGTCAACATTTTCTGAGTGGTGCCAGTTCATGGACTATATGTAGTGTTGCACTGATCTCTATGTATTCTGTTATTCTAAGAGTTTGGAACTAAACTGATCTCTTTGCAGAAAAGGGAACTTATATCATTGATTTTTAAAAATTAAAACATGAAGGCCCCAGCCAGGCATGGCTCAGTGGTTGAGCATTGACCTAGGATCCAGGCGATCGGGGTTCGATTCCTGGTCAGGGCACATGCCCGGGTTGCGGGCTCGATCAGTGACTCTCTCATCATTGATGTTTCTATCTCTCTCTCTCCCTCTCCTTTCCTCTCTCTGAAATCAATAAAGATATATTAAAAAAAAAATTAAAACATGTACAATAAAGCATTGCCATTTAACTCATTCGCTTGCTCAGAAAACTGCAACCTGATCACTGGACATTGTTCCATCAAAGGTAACTGATGGTTGTTCATTCTCTTTCCACTCCCTCCATGGCTTTTTTTCAAGGGGAAGCACTCAACTACAAAGTAAGCCCAGGGTAGCTACCTGTCACTTTGATCAACTTAGCCTGTTAATATTTGTCTGGTCAGCTACCATGAGTTAGAGTGATTACAGAGGTGAGCACTCGCCATCTGAAAGGGCTAGTGATAGATGACCTGTCTCCCCGGTTGTCAAAGGCACTGATTGCTAACCTAAGAGTAACTGCTGGTCATCTCATTTCCACCAGAAAGAAATGAAAAACTAACTGGATACACAGACCAAACTCTTCAGACAGGGAAGCCTTTATCAGCCAAGATTCGGAATTACTAATAATGAGTATACAATACATTATTACAAATTCTATACCTTAGGAATAGCCCTATATATGAGTTTTTACACCTAGTTTTGCTTCTGTCTAGGTTTCTCGGAAATCAGAGTTTACCAGCCAGTTGAGTAGGTATTCTCTCTCTGTCACCTGGAGTCCTGGCAAAGTTTCTGACAGGCATGTTCTATCTCAGGGAGGCTTACCCATTGGAAATGAACTAGAATTATCTGTCTTACATGAAATTAATTTTGCAGCAAGTAGTGCATTATCTAGGACAGTTATGGTGACAGTTATTAACTAAACTTCCAAATGCAAAGGAGATGAAAGGAAAAATTCTTTTTCTGTACCAACGATTTTCAAGCTTTTTCTTCTCATGGCACACATAAATCAATGACTAAAATTCTGCAGCACACCCAAAAATATATATTTTTGCTGATCTGACAAAAAAATAGGTGTAATTTTGATTAATTTACAAACATAATATAATAATAATAATAATAATAATTACCTATCCTTTTTGCTCCATGGTGATGTTTTTAAAAATCAGGTGCCTATACTTGTATATAAGGATTTTCTGTACCAAGAATTAACCAACCAGATGCAACCTTACCATGCAATGTGACCAATAAGATGCAACTCTGCTATATGACCTATATATTTATGGCTCAAGACAGGGCACTCACATCAGATGGCCACTGTTGTCTTTTTTATTTGATAATTTAAGGGAAAAGAGGTCAGTGCCCGTGACTAAATAGTCAGGTGTTTGCATGCTTTAAAAATTCTTGCAGCGCACTGGTTGAAAATCGCTGGTCTATACCAAAGATTCTTAATCTTGAAGTAAACTAAGATTTCTTCCCAGACCTGGCTATCACATCAATCATTGCCTTCATTAATAAATACTCATAACATTCTTGAGCTATAAACCCTACTGAGCGAGATGTGATACATTAGCCAGGGTCCTAAAAGAGATGACCTATTCTGCCACAGGGGTACCATATTTAGAGGACCCTGCTCTACTTCTTTTCCAGCCACATCTTTCCCCATAGGACAAAATGTCTATGGTCTAAGACATTTTGCGCTTCAGGAGCCATGTACCTTTTACTGGACCACGCTTCAGGTACCTGGTACCCTTAGTATTTCCTGCCCAATTGGTCTGAACCTACTTGGAAGTTCTGTGAGGGCCTGTTCAGAAAATTCAGTTTGCCAAAGGCAAACTACACCACCAGTATGCAAACCCATAAGCTCAATGGGTGGCCAAGAGATGGCTGTGTGTTTGCAAATGGATCTTAAATATATGGCCTAGGGTGTTTACACATATGTGCAGGGGGCCCCTCGAAATGCAGGTTGGTGTCCATATGGAAGAGACGAGAGAGACAAGCCAAAGTGCCTCCATGTTCCTGCATGGAACTCTAAGAAGCCCAGTCATCTTATATTCAAACCTGGTCTTCCAGATCATTTGTAATAAAACATTTGTCACAGTAGAAGAATGGAACATTCTTCAAGCAGTTTGGTAGAATGATTTAAATCTCATAAATATTTGATATGTGATATATGATACATGATGTGTGTGTCTCAATTTCCCTTGTTCCCCCCACACACATGTTAGGGAAGACCTGCAGGGGGTACACACAAAGGGATGGGTAAAGAGAGTTTAATGAAGTAAAGTTTACCAATGTGTTAGAAGGATTAAGATAAATCAGATGCTAGTGACAGCAAGAATCTACTACCATTCCTAGGCCTCAGGTCAAGGAGGGGATTTGTCAATGGAACCTGGAGAGAAATCAGCTAAGGAGAAGGCTTAGCTTTTACTAAGAAGTTGTAGCTTTTAATAAGAGATATGCGGTCACTGACAACCCACAGTCTGGCAGAGACAGATAAATGACTACCACAAACTCTCTCTTTTTCTGCCCTCTCATCTCATGCAGGTACTTTCCTTTGGTTAAATCCAATCAGAGGCCAAATGGATTGATACAATCCATAGAGCACAACCTCTTAGCTGATAGTAAGAATGGAGAAGGGTAGAGAAAAGAAAGAGGGAAATGAAGGGTATTCAGCACATGCTGGGGTGAGGCTTCACATCTAAATTCTTTCCCTTTATAACTAAGGGCACCTGAGTGAGCCACTTATTAATCTGAAGTCTCCATTTCCTCCTCTGTAAAATGGATCCTTTAATAACACATCCATTGTGAAGATGTAAGGATTAAATATCAATATGCGTAAAGCATTTAGCATGGCATCAAGTGACTGGTAGATGCGAAACAAGCATTAGCTGATACTAGGTGCCTGTGGAATTCTACAAGATCAAGTCAGTGCTCTCAGTACTTGTAACCATAGACTCTATCACTTATTCATTCGTCAAACAAACATTTGTGTGCCCACTGTGTACATATCAGCCACTGTGCTCGACTGTGGGGTACAGAAATGAACAAAACAGGAGAAAATCCTTGCTTTCTTGGATAAATAAGAAAAAACATCCCTGCTCTAGTGTAGCAGTTTATAAATTGGCAGGGGATGCAAATAAATAGGCGGTTTCTATATTGGAAGTTAAGCATGAAGATGCCGAAGAGCTCTGGAATCAGACTTTTTAACACTAATCTTATATCATCTACTTACTAGATTTGGGGTTTTTTTTTGGGTTTTGTTTTTTTACTTTAGGCAATGTTCCAGTTACAGCAAAACTTAACAGCTTAAAACAATCATTTTATTCACTTCATTGCACTCCCAGATTCTGTGTTCATGGATTTAGAAAGTGCATAATGATAACTTATCTTTACTCCATGTCCTTGGAGATTCATCTAAGAAGACTCAGAAGCTCGAGGTGAGGATAGCTCAGGGCTGGAATCATCAGGAGGCATCTTTATTCACATGTCTAGCAATAGATGCTGGCAGAGAATTTGGCTTGGCTGTTGGCCAGAACACATTGGCCAGACCCTGTTACTGAGACTTTCTCACAGCATGGCAGACTCAGATCTTTCATATGGCTCCTGAGAGGCCCAAAGTGAGCATCCCAAGAAAACTAGTGGAGAGTCATTGACACTGCTCTCAATCTAGCCTGAGAAGTCAGAGAGGATCCTTTCTTCTACAGTAACAAATCCATCCAGATTCAGGGATAGGAAACACAGACCCCATCTCTCAGAAGTACCAAAGTCACATTAAAAGAAAACACATAATATAGGGAACACTGCTGCAAGTATCTTTTGAAAACTCTTTCTGTAACTCTGTTTTCTCATCTATAAAATAGAAATTACGTTAATATCTAATAAGATTATTAGATTAAATAAGATGCATATCTCTGTTTTAAATTGTCCTTGATATATAGCACATGTTCAATAAATCAATATTTTTAAGAAACAGATACCATTGGAAGAGTATTGTTGAGGTCCCTGGACCTGGGTGAGAGGTTAATCAAGCAAGATATTCTAAACTTAGATATAAAAGACAAGAATTGCCTAAGCGAAGCACAGAGCAAGTAAAAGGAAGACTGTTTCTTCAAGAAGCAAGTCTGAGTGCTCTAACAGAGAGGCCCAACAATACAATAACTTAAAAAACAATGAAGTTTTTTTCTCTTTTATACAGTCCAAGCGTGAATGCCCAGGCCAGCAGCACAGCTCTTCCTGTCATTGTCAATTACGGACTCGAGATTCTTTCGAGTCTTTGCTTCTCAACTTTCTAAGGCATAGTTGTTGTCTGATACCATTGTCTATGTTAGTCACAAAATATCTGGGTTCCAGCCAGCGGAAAATGTGAAGAGAATGTGAAAGAAGCATACCCAATATATTCAGACTCAGGCCTGGAAGCAACACATATCACATCTTCTCACCTTTCATTGGCAAGATCTGGGCCATGTGACTTCACCTAGTTGCAAAGACAGTGGGAAACAGAATCTAGCTAAGCAGCAATTGTGTCCTTATAATAAGAAGAGTGGAATAGATATTGATGGACAACTAGCACTCTCTTATACCCAGACTAAAGGGAAATAGCAACAAGCAAAAGAGACCCTGGTGACTCTAAGTTATAAGCAGTTTATCAAATAAGATGAAGGTAGAGTATGATGAAACAAAGCTGAAGAGACAGGAAGGAGTTAGGTTATGAGGAGCATCATGAGCCAAACTAAAGACTTTGTATTATACGTGCAATGTGAAGTCAGTGGAGGGTTTTAACATGGGAGAAACATTATCAGACTTGGGATTTCAAAGAACACTCTGGAAATCATGTGGAGAATGAATTAGAGGAGTTACTATTTGGAGTCATGAAGATGAATTAAGAGGCTGTTGCAATAGCTGGAACTTTAATCCATCTGTACTTCGTAATGTGGCAGAGGAGAGCTTGTCTGGGCAGGATATATTTGCAAAACAAGTCAGTAGAGGAAGTATTACTTCACTTATTCATTGAATATATTTTCCATGACTCATATATACATAATAAGGAACATTAACTGATATTCATAGGTCAGAATTTATCCCACACTTCAAAATCTACATTTACCCATTTAAAAAAAATCTCTGCACTCTAATTTTAACCCTTGGCAGTACTATAACTGATATTATATATAAGTATACAACCATTCTCCATGAAGTGACCTCCCAGAAATATGACTTTATTTCAGCAAACACCTCATTTCTTTGCAGCTATTGTATATAAATAAGTCGATATATTTCAATATTCCAGAAGTTTCTGCAAAATGCTTTCTTTTTTTACTTTTTGCTAACATTCCTGAGCATCTGCTTTAACTCAAGCACAAATTAGATGTACAAGTACAAAGTTTATGTACATTAACTCAAATAGAAAGTTGTCAAATTGTCCCTGTGACAACTATCAAAATGTAATAATAACTGCAGAACAAGTAGCTGGAAAGAGTACTCTAGTTTTGCTTGTAGTGGTATAAAGGGTAAATACTTGGAAAGAGTATAGACCTAACCTAGATTTGAAAATTGATAAAGATATATAAGCAGGGAATTAAGGTTTGTGGAAGTTAGAAAGGCACAGGTTTTGGAAATAGGTAGTTCTGGGATTTTTAATACCAATCCTCTCACTAGCTGTGTTACTCTGAAAGAAGTCATCTTACCTACATCTATGAGTCTATTTTCTTTTCTTTAAATGTATAATTATAATATTTATCTTATATGAAATAGGGATGTTGTGACTATTAAGTCAACTTATACACACATAAAAATGAGTAATTGAGTATCAAGTCACAATACACACTTCCTAGAGAAAGTCTACCTCCCTCCAAGCAACTTTTCCTCTCTTTTCTGACATTTTGTTGGCAGCGAAGCTTCTGCAACCCAAGAGGAACTCTACAAAGTACATCAGTAGCCAAAAGATTGAGGATTTTATTTTTGCATTGAGAGCAGTGTTGAGGTAGGAAGAGAACACTGCCTAGAAATACAAAATGCAATGGACTTTCAATGTGTGAGAAAATGATCATCTTAAATAAGGTGATGAGACTGAAAAATAAAAATAATAATTCTCCATTTTAGGAAATGCAACATGATAAGAAATCAGTAATACTTTGAAGGCCATTTGTATAGATGCTTTAGAGTATAAAACCTACTGAAAGAATATGTAGAAAATGTGCCCTATTTTGTATTTCTCATTTAGTTTTAAATGAACGTAGAATGGCATTTAAAATTTGCCCAGATACTGTGTCAAAAATCCTAGAGAATAGCAGAAATATTCTCATTGGAGATGACAGAAAAGAGCAAGGAATACGGGTTTCACAGTAAAGCTTGATGACCCAAATGTTAGCACATGTTTTCAAAATTACATTCTTCAATATTTAGTAGGATTGTCATTCTTTGGCATTAATGATTATAAATGAAGCTTTACGAGGAGAGTATTTAATGTGTTTAACATCTGACCCACATTTTCTAGGCTAATGTAGTAGTGAGGATAACACAAGTCTTCCTTAGGTAACATCTCTGTATTACAGCAATTAAATTGACTTTCAAAAACATTCATTGGCCCATCTGGGTGTGGCTCAGCGGTTGAGCGTCGACCTAGGATCCAGGCAATCAGGGTTCGATTCCGGGTCAGGGCACATGCCCGGGTTGCGGGCTCAATCAATGACTCTCTCATCATTGATGTTTCTATCTCTCTCTCTCCCTCTCCTTTCCTCTCTCTCTGAAATCAATAAAGATATATTTTTAAAAAAACAAACAAACATTCATTGTGTGAATGGTACATAAAAAGCACAAGGCTAGATGAATACTGCGGGAAAACATGAACAATTTTGTTAAAGAACTTCAAGGATATTGAATTTTCTTATAATAAATATGACAACAAAAGCATAGCATGTAAGCAAAACTTGCACCTATGACAATTTACACCCTAGAGTAATATTAACTAGTGCATAAAAAAATCACAAATCTAGAAGCTGAGACTCTTAAACTGACCATTTCTAATAATAACTAATTTTTAATCAATTACTAATTCTGTTATTCATGTGGCCACTAAATAATAAACTTTTGCAGGTTATGAAGGCCATTTTGACGCACCATTTGAAAGCAATTCTCACAGGAGTTTTATGAGGTAGAAAGTAAGGCTAAGAGAGGTACATAGGTTTGTCCATGTCATTGGAGTCACAGGGCATTTGAAAGGGCTAAAACACAGGATGCAAATTGTTTTGTTCTCTGGTCTTCAACTTCTATTCCCAATTGCAAGGCCTTAGTATTGGGCCCTGACCTGGCACAAGCCTGACTACCCAGAGAGCTGTTTTTTCTCCTTCTGTTGTGCCAAGCCAAGGATAATTTAAAGAGCATGGAGCCAAATTTCCTTCCCTATTCAAGCCCTCCATCTTAACACCAGCCTCCCAAATGCATCATTAATGTTCTTAGTTGAAGCTTCCAGTCTCCTTTTCTCTCAGCTGATTGTTCCTGTAACCTGCAGACTTTCTTCAGGAGCCTGAATCCCTGTTCCTCTCTCTTTTGAACATTCGTAGGAGGGTCATGTGGAAACATGGAGATCTCTGGATGCTGTGTGGCTTCTGTCACTCAGTGACGCTTCCTTATTTCAGTGCCACCCTCCTGGCTACAAAGTTTTGACAGGAACGGACCATGATGTTTCACTGATTATCTTTCAAAGTGTTGGTAAATGTTTCTTGGCAAACATAAACGTCAATCAAAAGATAAAGGCCCGAAGTAAATACATGGGATCCAAACCCTGGGGAAGAACCTCTTTGGAATAAGATGACACCCTCCAAAAAGGGTATCAAAGTGACTTGGAAATTAACACCCATGCTGTATAAAGCAGCTTCCTAGTTTGTCACTAGAAGGAGGATGGCAGAGATGGATTTCTCTAGGCACATTCCTAACTTTGGCAAGAGTACAAGTGGAGAGTTGTTTGCCATAGGTCTAACTACAGTAGTTAAGAGATATCAATCAAGCTTACTCTCACAAAAATTTTTCTCATCCTGGACTTTATAATGACCCAAAAGGTCAAATTTAAATTTAGAATTCTCAGACTATTCAGAGCTCTGTACCAGAAACTGGCTGCATGGGAGGCCTGGCCTGGCCCAGCAACCTTTTCTTTTATACCTTTTTCCATGACATTTGGGGGGGCCTCCCATGCACCTGGGGGACACCATAGCCTATAGTCCCAAGCGTTACCTACATGCCCATTCTGAAAAGACCTTCCTTGAGGCCTAGAGGTCAGCATATCACCATCAAAGTCCACCCGGGAGAACAGATCCAGCCTTGGAACCTTAAGTACAAATTAGATGTACAAGTACAAAGTGTATGTACATTGTCAGGGTCAACAAAGACAGGGAATTCTTGTGTTGTGATATCCACAGTGAAATCCATAAGAGGGCATGAGCTAAGCATGGACACATTTCTGAGGCCCCAGGTAATTATTGCTTAGTAGGAAAGGGTATGACTAGAGGAGAATCAGAATAGACCCATTAAAGAGCAGCATGCAAGGCATGGGGCCCTCTTGTTAAGGCCTAAGAGAAGTACTATCTCCTCTACGTACACACTCCAAGCAAACAATTAAAAAATCCATTAGCTGCTCACTTTGAAAGTCACCATATAACTAATTTCAGCTTAAAGCAAAGATGGACTGATAAGGACACTGACTGAGCAGAGCTTTATGTCACCATGACCTCAGTGAACTCAGCAACCAGAATAGATAGACATAGGAACATGAAATTCCAAACAAACTTAATACAATGATCAAAGGCATAAAATAGTAAATGCAGGAAAATTAACCCCTAGGTTATCAATAAGTAAAGAAATAACACACCTGACAACAGATGAGGAGACACTGATTCAGAGAAGTAGCTAGCCAAAGTCACGCTTGCATTGCTAGAAGAGATTCAGTCCCAGGCCTGTCTGTCCCTAAAACCCCATGTTCTTTCTACTTCTGGGAAATTATCTTCAGGTATGAAGATCCTATGAGAGATACCAGCTTGCATCTTCCTTTCTCCTGTATTTTCCTGCAGAAATATTTTAAAGGACTACTTTTTAATATTTAGCCTTTCCTCACATGCACTTTTTACTCCCATTCCACTAGTTCCTTTCAGAAACACCCAGGATGACTTATCTTAGTTATGTTCATTTTCCCCTTTTTCATGACCTGTCTTCCCTTTATATTCTGTCTACTAACTCACCAGACTTCCAGAATTCTGTGAAACTCAGCAGGGAATACTGCTTATCTGGGATCTGGACATTTCATAAGAGAGAAACTTACATTTGAATAGCCAATTCAGTCCCCACCCCACCTCCCATGCCTCACTTGGTTCATTACCCATTAAGAAAAAAGTTCTTCCTTGCAAGTTTTGCACTAGGTGATTATGGAAAGAATTAAGTGATGTGAATTTCTTAATCAATTTCACGCTGAGAGGATCAGCAAGTTATAACAGAGAGAGAATGTTAAGGGAATGAATACCCTACCTTGTTAGAACCTTTTTCTGTATCCAGCAGGCAGGCCTGGATACTCAACAGTGTCAGCAGAAATAAACAATAAATCAGTGGACAAATAAACAACAGTAGTCCTCGTGTATTAGACATCTTTTTAAATACTAGTTCTAAGAGACTGTATGTGGAATGATACTGGCATTTACAACTCTTCTGGAATGTTGTGTCTTGGTAAAGATCATATAAAATAGCTCTGGTTTATAATGCTTTAGATTTACAATTTTAAATCTCTGCACTTCTGTCTGAGTTACTTCTCTCCTCGTATAAGAGATGAGAATAAAAGATGAGAGGTAGAGAAAGTTCCCCAAGGTCATTGGGAATGAGAGGGGGAGCTGTGATTCCAAATCACCTGTGTATGAATCCAGCTTGCCACAGAGCTATCCTGCTCCTACAAAGTAAACCAAGGAGGGGAAAAACCCAGAAATTTATGAGAAAATAAATGTAAAATTTGGAGGACAACACTCTGGAATAGTCCCAGTTTATTCATCTCCAAGGATTAGAAGTCTCAGCAGTTCCTGGAGTGATAGCCTAACATGGTAGAGAGGGTGAGGTTCTTGGGATGAGACAGACCTGGGTTAGAACCTTGATTGTCTCTTTCATTACTTGTAAGACCTTAGACAAGTCACATAACCTAATTCTTAGATTACTCTTCCAGAAAAGGTATATTATTCATATGAATTCTAGTCCATGGTGAAGGTGAGCAAACTATTTTTTTTTTCAGTTTAACTAAACTGCTATGTTTAGCTTTCATTCTGCACAGAGGATAGAAAAATATTCTGTCAGTTGGATGCCCCATCCTACTCCCTTCCTCGTGGAATTTGAGAAGGCTTACAAAGGTGTCAGCTGTGAACGATAAAGAGGAGTTGTTGTAAGTATCTCTCTGGGCAGCACCCACTAAGGCCAGCACTGGCTTATGTCATCTTTAGGTTCTGCTTTATGAAAGTCACCACTGAGTCATCTATCAGTCTTGTGATTTCCTTAGCTATATTATTTCCATTATGGGGCATATAGAAATCCTTTGCCTGATTCCAAAACATGCTGGGACAACAGATCTTCTATGACACTATAGCCTAAATTAGTCAGGAGAGCACTTGCCATTTGGGGTCTTGACCTACCTCTGGGCTCTAACCATACAATAGACCAGAAGTGGACATGCCTACCTACATAGCATGTTTGTGGCCCAGAGATCTCCTTTATGTGTCAACATTATTTTCAGTAATAATCATGAATAATATATTCATATTATACATGAATAAAAATAATAATGATCAGAAAGGAAATACAGACAGTGAAAACTGTTGTTTTTTTTTTCACTAAATTTTGTATGTAATCATACCAGTAAAAACTAACTAAATAATAAATGTAACAATACAAAAAAGTAAAGTAATGAATTTGTACTTTGTAATTACACTAATATTTTGTTGGAGAAAGTTTAAAATAAATAGTGCTCTATCACTGTGATAACACTATTATAATTTAATAATAATTACAATAAGAAGATGAAACATTTTTGTTGAAGATATTATTTCAATTCAACAAAATATTTCATGCATGAACTAAAACATATACTCAACTAACAAAAATATATTTCACAGTTCACGCTCAATTTAACTCTTTTAAATTTTAAGCACAAATAAAAATTTCATTAGTCACACATTATGAAGGAAGTGAAATAATTCAAGTTCTGTTTTCTTGTCTTTTATAATGACTGTTGTATTATTGTCTATTCTGAATATTGTGTTTAAATGCAGTGTATGGAGCCCCTGAGTGCTGCAGAAGGAGGCTGGAATGATTGAGCCTTCACAAAGTCACTCTACAAATGGGTTTGCTTATAGTTAAGCATGGGGATTTGGGGTTCTATTAGTTTCCTAGGATTGCTATGTCAAATTACTTGGTGGTTGAGAACAATAGAAAAATCCAAAATCAAGGTCTTGGTAGGGCCACACTCCCTTCATAGACCCTAGGAGAGATTTGCCCCTGTGTCTTTCAGCTTTTGGTGGCTGCCAGCATTCCTGGGCTTGTGGCTGCATCCTTCTGATCTCTGCCTGTCTTCAAATGGCCTCTCCTCTTTTCTATGCATCTCTCCCATGTGTGTGTCTTCTATATGTGTATTTGCCATTTTCCTCAAGAATCTAGAATGATTTCGTCTCAAGAAATTTAATGACATCCTCAGAGACCATTTTTCAAATTTCATGCAGGTTCTGAGAATTACAGTATGGCATAACTTTTTGGGAACCACCATTAATCTGAGTAACGTCTATATGGAATACAATATTTATTAATGGACCACTTTTTTAAAGAAGTATAAACTAATTGTAAGCTTACATATGTTACTAAAACTGAACGATAACTGCAATAATTATTCAGAAATTAGACTGAGAAACTATTTTTATCTGGGAGAAACACTTTATTACTGACATTGTTTAGGATAACCTGCACATGGCAATAATGAAAAGTAGAATTCTAGTGAGTTTTATTGCTGTTGTTGAATTCTTGTAGACAATGTACACCTATACTCACCCCAGTGGCCTTTTCTCTCCCCTGCAGGGCATGAGCCTCTCTACTTTCATTCCTATAAATATTCTTGTTGGTTCACCAGCTCCTGAGACTTGGCCATGGGGTGGGCACAGGGCTCCTTCCTCTGTGCTTTATCCCCAGTTCTGTATCTTTTCTTCCTGAATCTCATTTTTGGCTCATCCTAAAGAATCCTTTCCTAGTGCAAAAGACAGAGAGTAACGTGGAGATGGGAGCAAGTGACACTTAAACGTCTCATCCTGTTTTCTCCCCAAGTTTTTTCCATATGCGGACAGTGAAATTCCCTCAGGAGCCTAAGCACTTTAAACCATGTCATCATAAAAAGTCTGTCTTTCCTGCTTTATGTTTCCCATCTTTTCCCTGAGGCACACCATACTTTGTGAACACTGCTATAGAAAATGAACGCTCTTTTGGGTTACTTACTGTTTCCCCACCAGAAGAAGCAGAGATATTCCCTTAAGGCTTACTTACTTTGCAAGTGCCTCACTTGACCAGAAGTTTAAAATTATTTTCCTCAGGCCTCCAGCTTCAGTATCTGCTAGGTTCAGTTAGCCTGAGAAAGGTATGGGTATGGATGACATCTAGGCTGCAGGTTCAATTCTTCTATCCATGCTAATCACCATGTGCATATATGATGTCATATGCATATAATCTAGGTGCAGGTTTGATTCCTATACCTATGGTAATCATCATATATGGGGCAGGAGGGTGTGGGTATAAAAGCTCAGTGTAGCTTCCTCCTCACCAGCCAACTATCTCTTTAATGCATATACCCTCCCATGATGTGCCTCCATTGAAAACAGAAGTTATAATTCACAACGTAGTTCCTAAACGTGAAGGGTCAATAAAAAAGTGCATGATTTAAACCTTAGTCTTGCAGATCAAAGAGCACCTACTGGCATTATCTTCCTCAGATCATTGCTCCTACCCATCAGCACCTTAACTGCCTTTTTATATTGTGACTCTTAGATCAACATGATATGTGTCCTATGCTATTCCAAAATTAAAAGTGTAAAGGAGGTCTCTAAACGAGAATTCTCTTTCTACCACTGAGTTTCAGTTCATCTTCCATAATTTCGTTTCTTATCATTTCCAAAGTTGCAATTTCCCTCTTTCTAAACTTTATAATTAAAGTCCCTGTCTTGTTTTAGATAACCGTATTTGTATAATGGGTTTGTCACAATTGTTATCAAAGGTTCCTTTTGATGCATATATGTTTTCAGGCAAGATCTAAATTCTGTTGTATGGCCCTAGCTAGTTTGGCTCGGTGGTTAGAGCGTCGGCCTGTGAACTGAAGGGTCCTGGGTTCGATTCCAGTCAAGGGCACGTACCTCGGTTGTAGGCTTGATCCCCGGCCCTAGTCAGGATACTTGCAGGAGGCAACCATCTAGGCCTCAGTTGTGTTTCAGTTCCAAATCCAGAAAAGCCACCATCCAGACTCTTACGAAATCAGACAGAGTGATGTCATGGCTGATGATGTCAGGACCAGATGTAGTGATCCATGAATTCCTAACTGGCCCCAACCAATCAATACAGCCCACCCACCCCAACTCCTTTAGCCATCATGATTAATGATTTTCCCATATATGACCCATGCCCTGGAAGCCATCAGGAAGCCAGATCTTTGAGCACAACTTTACCTGAAACTCGAGGCTTGGCTCTATTTCCTCAACTAAAAAACCCTTACTCTCTAGTCAGCAAATTTCTTTTTTCCTCTGATTGGGCTTTGATGTATGCAGACAAATGGACCCCTTTCGTCTGATTAAAAGAGTATCTTATGTTTTATATCAAAGCTCCATATTATTGGACAATTTCCTTAATAAAATATTATTAAAATGGAGAGACAGATGTCTTTGTCTCTTCAGATATCATGGATCTTTGGGGAAAGAAATCTCTATCATTACAAGAAGAATGGACAATATAAATGGGAAACTGTAGTCTTTGAGCTGCATTTGAAAGACTGCATTCCCTCTCCCTATAATATTGGTTAAAAAAGAAAAGATAAAAGTATTTTCTAAGATTCTGCAAGGAACACAAAGATAGAGCTCTGTTTTGCATAAGTTACTGGGCTGCCACAGAGAGTTCAAGGTTACTGAGGAGATGCAGTATTGACAAAAGGGAACTAGAGATAAGAAGGGAACAATTAAAATAGGAATACCACAGAAGGGAAAATAAAATACACAAAAGTAAACACCACAGGTCAAATGCCTTCTTTTCCCCCCATATCAATACTATCATTGAAGAAAAAGCCATTTATTCAATGGCTCCCCCACCACTTTCCCCAGTAAGTGCAGAAAGATGTCCTTGAACTCTCCATCACAGGTCACTGCACTCAAGGTCCTTTGTGCAGCAAAGGATTAACCACTCCCAGAGAAATGTTTGGCCATTTGTCTTAGATCCTAAAAGGTAAACTCTAAGCCCTTGGTATGTCCTGCCCAAGGGCCTTGGACCAAATAGTCTATGCTAACAATGTGATTTATGGTAATAGTGGTAGAACCATGCTTGTCAGCTCAACATCTGTAGGGGCTGAAGGCCAAGGTCAGCCATGTGTGAAACCAGCAATGTCTATGTGACCAAGCCCCAATAAACACTCCAAACACCAAGGACAGGGTGAACTTCTCTGGTTGGCAATACTCCATGCACATTGGCTCACATCAATTGCTGGAAGAACTAAACACCGTCTGCACAACTCCCCTTAGAGAGGACAATTGGAAATTCCATAGTTGAAGAGACCCTGCCCAATGTTCTTTCTTCGCCTGATTTTAATTGTATCTTTTTACCAAGGCAAACTGTAACCATGAAAATAACAGCTTTCAGTGAGTTCTGTGTTTTTTTCTAGAAAATTATCAAAACTGAGGATTGTCTGGGGAGCCCTGAACTGGCAATTAGTGTTAGAAATGCAGATGTTCTTGGGGAGCCCCAAACTTGTACCCATCATAGGTTATTGCATTCAAGGTTCTCCATCATATGATTCTAGTTCCTGTAACCATGGCCTCTGTCATGCACCCACCCACTGCCAATGGCTAGAAAGTCAAAATTTAATTTTCATACTTTTTTTCATTTTGTAAAAATCATGTGCTGAATTAATATTTGACCAATTGTTGATTTTTTTAAATGATTTGCTTATTTCCCTTCTTCTGAAAACACCACTTATTAAAATTCAAAGATTTGGTTTGAGTTCCTTCTTTGAGTGTTTCGAAACTTTTCATGATTTCCCCCAATAAAAATATACATTCTTCTAATATTAAACTTTCCAGAGCATGTACCTTGTGCTATCAAAGCAAAAATTTCAATGGACAAAGTTAAACAGGGGAGTGGAAACGTGATTGAACGCTGTTACAATAGGAGAAAAAAAACCAGAATACAATCTGAACGCAACTCCACTGAAACAGAAGTTGAAAGAAAGTCCTTTTTAAAAACTGGAGCAAAGGGAGAAGGTCACAGGCTATCTGTGTTTATCAACTGGTCTTCCCAAAGGAAAAGTAAACTCTTATCTTCATGACAGGAGGGATTTTGCAACCTGAAGCAGGAAAGCTAGGTCCCTGCTCTTCCACAGAAATTAGAAAAAAGGGGCATTATCATCTTTGATAATTATATTTCAAAGGGATAGCTCCCAAGTCTTTGAGACAGTCATGGGTTATAAAACTGGTAAGATACTTTTTAAAAAGAGTTAGATCTCAAATGGGTAAAAAATAAAGTAGTAATTACAAATTTTCTAAAATAAATGTTCTAAGAAAAGAGAGGGAAAGACCTCTGTGACTGAGCCATCTGGATGCTGGAAGGGCAGGGTGAGAGGAAGGTCAAGGGCATAGAAACAAACCTATCTAAAGCTTAGTTCAGCTGAGGAAAACCTTGAGGCCATCGAGGTTAGTACTCTATCTTGTTTAGAGTCATTGTGTGTCTGTCATAATCCATGTATTCCATTGCAAGTTTTGTGAGGGCCTGAAATCTGCCTTGTTGCCATTCATACCGCATGCATGGGGCATTGTAATTAAGAGTTAATAATACAATGTGTATTAAATAAAAGTAAATACTAGACAATGATAATTGTGTGTGTATGTGTGTGTTGGTGCAAAGGCTATTTCTGAATTCATGCTATTTCTGTCCTTTTGGGGGAGCTCATTTGCCCTCTGCTATGCGCAGTGTTAGAGATGGGGTTCTCATAGTGCTTGAAGAGCTCACTCTAACCTTCTGACCCCTAGATGTGCTGACAACTCAAATTAATTGCCTATTTTGCTAATATTTCTCTGGAAGTAGGTATCGTCTTCTCACAGAAAGTCTCTGTCAAGAGAAGAGGTAAAGCAAGGAAGTCTGCATGAAATACCTAGAGCACATTTTGATCAGGAGACAGTCTTTCTACCATTTTCATAAATGACAGCTCAGAAATCAGACCAGTGCAGGAAGAGGTGTGGCAGGGTGAAGATATGTGCTGAACCTACTTGAGGGTCCCCAGAATCTCCTCCACTGCGTGTTGTGACTAATAATTTATCCAAAGGACCACCTAGCAAATAACTCCTACAATTGCTTATCCGCTCAAGTTTACATTCCAAAGGCACTGGGTATAAACGATTTGCCCTGAAATAATAAAGCCAGGCTTCACAGTCAGAGGCTCTGCAATCTATGCATCACAAATGCAAAAACCAAACAAAAAGGAATCTAAACAAATTAAAAAAAAAAAAAAAAAGAGTCCTAGGCCTCCTTAAGACTATCTTTTGAATGCAGAACTAAAAGTGTCTTTGCTTCAGCTCTGATCATTAAAGTTTTGCTTACCACACACAAAAAATTAAAAATTAAAAGCAGAAAACAGGCAATAGAAAGTCAGTTATTCTAGAGAGTCTTGCAAATACATTGGTCATTTAAAAGGATAAATCAACTTAAATCGCAACCTGAATTCAATACAGACATAATCCTATTCGAAGCATCATCATCCCCAAAAAGGCAATATATTGAGGTGCTTTGCTTGGAAATATGACTGGGAAGACTTTGCTCAACATTTTATTCACACTGTAAAGACAGCCAAGCTTTTCAGAGGCTCTAATCCCTCTGGAACCCTTTGCCTAGAGTGAATGCAAATGCATGTGACCCTGGCTCCGGCATGACAATAAAATCTGGTTCTTTAAAGAAACATACTCCAACCCTTCTTTCTACTTTGCTTCCTCCTTTCTCTGCCTTCCACTGACACAGCTTCACTTGGTGAAAGAAAATATACATGTAATTTTAAATCACACCATAAATCAAGCAAAATAAATGGTGGTGTGTGTTGAATCGTGCACCCTGCGGGGAAGAAACACTTTTCCTTTTTGCCCTTCTAGATTATTTGGCTGGCCTATAATTAAATTGACAATAAGACAGATTAACAGGAGAAAAAGCTCAATTTTGGACATACGTATAGGAGCTCGTAGAAGTGTGAAACCCAAAGAACTGATCAAAGCAGGCAGCTTTTATACCTTTTAGACAAACAATAAATTTGTGAAGAATGCATGAGACAAAAAAGTTTGGATTTGGAGTAGTAAATTAGTAAAGTACAAGGTTTGTAAATAGGGCCTTCCAGGCCTTGAATTCCCATCTCTGGTGATAAAGTGACTTCTTACCTCTTGGTACAAGGAGGGTAGTTTTCACACGAAGATTTATTTTCTTCTTTCGGGGCGACAAAGAAGATCAGAGTATCTTTCTTTTTTTTTCTTTTCCCCCCAGCAGTTTCTGAAGTAAATTTAATTCAAAATGAGAAAGGAGTAAGATGTTAGAAACATTCCTTGGCAAGTGAGATGGGAAAACGGAGACAGCTGATTCAAACTCCTCACCCAGCACCCTGGCTCACCTGCCTTCTTCTCCTGGCAAGGCCACTCCCTTAAGCGTTAAGACAAGGAGGGTCTGATCAGCATCAAATAATCTAAGGAACAAAACCTTGGGTCTGCCCATCACAGAGACAGAGTTTTGGTCAAACTAGAGATAACATCTAGACCTCAGTTGTGTTTCAGCTCCAGGCCCAGAAGAGTAGCAAAACCACAGGAAGCGATGCCACCACCGCAGCTGAACAGGAGAATGTGCAGTGACTAATGACCCCCTACCCTGGCGCTGGCCAATCAGTAGAGATGACAACCCTGAAAGGACACACCTGGAAAGCTGATGCACAGTCTACTGAGGCCCTTCCCTGAGACCTCCCCTAAAATTCCTATCTTTAGAAAACAGATAAAACCCTTAAAGCAAAGAACCCCGTGCATGCTCCCTCTCTCCGGAGCACACCTGCGCCTTTCCCTGCCTCCTTTCCTCACGTATGTATCTTTGCTTTTCTTTCTCCTAAGCTCTAACTGTTCCCAAGAGACTTACAATGAGGTGAGCTGCTCATCCCCGGCTAAGCCCCTACACCTGTCTCCAAGGGCCCTTGTTTTGCCTCTGCAACTTGTTTTCTGAGTCCACACAGCCTAGCCGCTCACTTCTGCTTCTGTGACTTTCCTTCCAAAGGGCCAAGGCAGCTCCGCCTCGGCACACTCTTGTTGCTATGATCTTGCCTCTTCTGTCTTAAGCCCTTTCTTTGTTTCACTGTCCCCAGCTAACATCAGCCACTAACAAAAATAATAAATATGCCAAAGTGACACATTTTGATGTGGCCTGTCCTGAACCCCTCCAGCTCCCAAAAGATATGTTGAAGACATAATCTCCACACCAGTGAGTGTGACCTTATTTGGAAATAAGTAATCTGGTTGAAATGAGGACATGCTTGATAGAGTGAATTCTAATCAAACATGACTAACTTCCTTGTAATAATTAAAAACAGAGATACAGGGAAGAGAACATCATGTGAAGACAAAGACACAGAGATGTAATGGCCATGCAAAGATGGAAGCAGAGATTGGAGTTATGCTGCCACAAATCAGAAATCAAGAAAGCCTTGGAGCTATTAAAAACTGGAAGATGCAAAAATAAATCCTTTCCTAGAAGCTGCAGAGGGAGCATGACCTTGCTAACACCTTGATTTTGGATTTTGAGCCCCTAGAATTGCAAACCAATAAATTCATGTTGTTTTAACCTACCCAGTGTGAGGTACTTTGTTACACAGCAGCCCTAGAAAACTAATACAAATTGTTAGTTGTCTTTCAGAAAAGGAAGCTGGGAATGTCACAATATGTTCAGCACTGAATAAAATTATTGTTTTTCAGGGCCTGAAATTTCCTCCTGGCCTTTGGCAGTGGGTTCTGCCTAGTGAAAGGAGCCTGACAAATTTTCATTCAAATTCCAGCTCTGCTCCTTCTTTGGCAGTTACCTCTAGGCTGGTGATTTAACCTCTACACACTTGATTTCTCTCTGTAAAAATGGATGTAATAATAGCTACGATGCAGTGTTTTTGTTTTGTTTTGTTTTGTTTTGTTTTTAGGATTAATGGAAATAGTATATGTAAAACACCTGAAATATTAACCATTCAGCTAATCTAGGTCCTTTCCTTTTCTTTCTGGGCACACACCTTCCCAATAACCAGCCATCAACTAATCCCCCCTGAGTTTCCAGCTGATAATAGCTTCACATTTTATATATCCACAGATATCTGTAATTTAACAGGCAACCCTTAAAGGCAGAAGAGCCCTTGAAGCCCAAGTAATAAATTCTAATAGGAAACTTCCGGCTTTTTGATGGGCAGTTAAGTAGATATTATTTTTTGAGCTGGAGAACTTTGCAGAAGGCATTCAGATTATGTCTAAAAGGCCCCTCATGTGGCTATCCCACCTTGATAATATATATATTTTTTATATTTAGAAAATTGACTCTTTATATTTTCTAATTTGTCACCTCTTTTCATGTATCCATTTATTAATCAACCTACATTCCTTCCTTCATTCTTTCTTTCCATTTTAATACATAGTCTATATAACCCATTCAGGAAGTTATAAGATCAACCCAGCAAAGCTACTGCCTGCCTTTAAGGAACTTGTAGTCTAAAAGAGAAGAGGAGACGCTCATACAAATAAATAATCGATTCAATTTAGAAAGTTCTAGTATTTTGTTTTTGTGAGAATTTCCTAAGCAATCGTTTAATTGCATTATTTTTCTCATTTCTTTACTTTTACTTTTTCTTTTTTTTTCTCCTGTTCTGTTTTCTTTTTTTCTCTATCTTTTCTTTATATTTTTATCCATTTTTCTATTTTTATTTTCATGTTTATGACAGTAAGAGCTGATGTGTCGGTAATGAGGCCATTTCCTTGCATTTGCGTGTGTTAGTGTGCGTGTCCCTGATCATCTAAAACTGAAATTTGCTTTTCTTCTTACCCTAACCTAAAATATTTATACTATTCCCATTTCTACACCTGCTCACTGAATATTAATTTTAGTATTTCTCTTCTATTAGCACAAACTCATTTATTTATTGCACACGCTCTGAACATTTCTTACGTGATGCCCTTCTAGGTCAGGCACCACATGAGGATGCTTCCTCCATTCTCCATTTCCTGTAGCACACCTTTGACAAAGTGATGCTCTCAAAGCAGTCTTTTCCTGTTTAATGATTGCTAGACTTAGAACCAATAAATTTGAGTTTATGCTTTTCCTCTATTCTTAAATGCTTGTCAGATCTTTCATCCATAATAATAATAATAGTTTATAATGGGAAACACTTATTGAATATTTACGTATTACTAGACACTGTAACAAACTGCAAAAAGAATTAGATTGCTATGTCAGTAATGCAGAGGGAAATAGATTCAGTTTTTTTTATTTCTAATAAAGCTTCTCAAAGACCTACCAGAAACAATAGCTTTTAAATCAAAGGATTTGATTTACATGAGGCAGGAGTTTCTGGGAAAAGAAAAATCTATTGAAAAACAAAAAGGAAATCCTTACAGGAAGTAAGATATAGATAATAACATAGAGAGTAGATGCCTTAACAAAGGATTGAAAAGAAAATAAAGAATGAATTATGCCAAAGGGAAACCAAATGAGGATCAACCAGGTTGGGAAGGAGCAGGAGAGTGGAATCGAAAGAGGCATGATCGTGGATAAGTAAGACAATGAGAGTGGACCTGCAGGTAGGAGGGGACCACGTAAAAGGACTGAGAGACCGCCAGGTGTTATCAGCATCACAGTGAGCAGAAAGTGGCAGGGTTGCTTATCAATGGCTAAAATAGGCTTTTTATGTGCCAACTTGACTGCCCTTGGGGCACTCAGATTAAAAATTATTTCTGACTGCGTCCGGGAGGATGTTTCTGGATGAGCTTAGCATTTGAACCGGTGGACTCAGTCAATTTCCCTCTCTGATGTAAGTGGTCATCATCCAACCCATTGAGGGCCTGGACAGAACAAAGGCAGAGGGATGAGGAATTTGTTCCCTCCTGCCTGATTGCTTTGAGCTGGGACATCCATCTTCTCCTACCCTTGGCATTCCTGGATCTCAGGACTTCAGACCCGGACTGGAACCTACATCATCAGCTCCCCTGGTTCTCATACCTTTGGACTCATACAGAATTACAACACTAGTTGTTCTGAGTCTCCAGCCAGCAGATGTCAGATTGAGAGACTTTCCAGTCTTCAAATTGCATGAGCCAGTCAGTTCCTGCTAATAAATCTCTCTACATATATATCCTATTGCCTCCTTTTCTCTAAAGAATCTTGACTAATACAATGGCTATAAATCGCTATGAATCACATGAACACACGTTGTCATGTTATGTCCCCAGCATGCTGTCTTTACTCTATGGCTTCCTGCAAGACACCATGGCTTTTTCAGCAGAAGTGACACCCATGTGTGCCCTAAGTCTTAGATGATCCCCACAGAAAAACTCCCTGTTTTAATAGCACACAACCCTTATTAGCACCATAAAACACATTTGAAGCAGTTAAGATGCTTCAGAGGAAAAGGTTCCAACCCTATAATTAAAACAGAGCCTAAGTGAAAAGTCACCATTAAAAACCATCCTTTGGGTTATGTAGGGATAGCATCTGGACTGTATCACCTTCTGAGTGATTTAGGTGTAGTTTCATCTGAGTCTACAGAATGCCTCACGGGTAGAGTTACACACTAAACTAAACATAAATAAATCTCCCACACACTTCCACATCTTTCCAGGTGGCTTCCGTAGTGCCAGAGGGTGCTTTGGGATAGAGATTCTCCTTCTGAAGCAGATCAGTGATAAGACTTGATCTTTAATCACACAACATCCTTGGTGGCCTCTAAGTTCATTGGGACATGCTAGAGACGTTCCTATTCCACAGTGGAAGGCGGAAAAACAAGATGCCAGTGGGAAGTGCATTTCCAAAGATGAAATCACCCCATGCTATTTTAATTGCCTCCTACTCACCCCATTATTTAGGAAGGAATTCCCACCCCAGAGTAATGGAGATACCTGAATACATAACACCCAACACTAAATAGGTGAGATGAATGGCAGTTTATTAGTCAGGTACATGCACAGCCTGGGATAGGAGGACACCACGCGCCATGCACTGCCACTTAGGAGTCCCACTTGAGAGTGGAAAAAAAAACCACAGAGGCTATGAAATTCAGGCTTTGTAGTACCAAGTGGGTGATGTGACCCCTGGTTCTTGCTGGAGGATGTGACAGGCTTCTTTGAACAATTCTGCAAGTTATCAGGAAACTGAAGCACACTACTCAGAAATTAAGTACAAACTGTGCCTGGTCCCTTTGTAAGGAGGTTGTTTGGTTAGGGAGCCTCATCTGTGAGAGTAGCGTAGGGAGGGAAACTTGCAGTTCAGTCAGTCAAGGCCTTCCAGGTTTCACTAGATGTCAAGACAGCACATAGTACTGGTCCTTAATTTTAAGCCTTATACCACATGTGCCTCCATAAGGAGGTGGTGTCTAATTCCCTCTCCTTGTAACCGAAAGCATGTGATGAAAGTGATAGCATGTAACTTCTAAGAGGGTAGGTCAGAAGACACTTGTATCTTGTTGGAATGCATCTTCTCCAGATCATCTCTCTCTCTCTCACAACCCACCTGAGATTAGGGAGAAGCCCAAGATACATGGAGAGACCAGCTCAAGGTGGCCACTTGAGAGTCACTGGGACTTCTGCTTGTATGGATCTGTCACTCAGAGAAAAGAAAAGGAGGAGGGAGAAGAAAAGAAAAACCTAAAAAACTGAGCGGATGAACAATGTCTCTTCTCTGTTTAAAACCAGAAGCAATGGAATTATCCTTAAGTAGACGATTGTAAGTTCTTAAAGAGAGAAGAGGTCATCAAGAGAACAGGAGTTTCACTTTTATTGCACATCTAATTTATGCTGAGTGAAAATATACTTGCTGCATGTGTTCCTTCAGTTTCATCTATCCCCTAACATTCAGTCATCCTTTGGGTCATTCATTTAACACATAGTTAATGCATGCCTATCATGTGGCTGTAAAATATTAGTTTGGAGATCATCAGAGGGATCTAGAACAAAGGCAACAGGGCTAGGGAAACCCTCAAGGAGCTCAGTTGACCTTGCAGTAACTGGAAGAGTACAGCGCATTGTAATAGTTTCTCTTAGGTGTATGGCATGGTGATGGAACAAAACAGAAGCTCACAAGAAGGGAAACAGAAGCAGTTAAGCAGGTTGTTTGATCCTCTGAGTGCTACTATTAATAAGCTGTATGGTACCACATAAATGTACAGTGGAACAACATTATTAAGTGATGTTCTCCCACTCCTTTATGAATCACCACAACCTACAGACTGAAGTCCAAACTTTCCTCATTGTCTCTATTTATAATCTCAATGCTCACCTCATTACTCCTGCAGCAGCACTGAGTCTTATACAGTCAGTAAAAATGTACCATTTCATATCAACTTTTTACCCTATTAAGATTTGTTTCCTCACTCATAGATTCAAAAGAAATCAGTTTTGTACCTGAAAAAGCACATAGTTAAGAAAAATTAGGTTTACATTTCCTAGAGTTGGGTTTGCCAAAGACTGGTTATAGTCACCCTCTCTGGGGCAGACCACTTTTCCCTTAAAATTGGGCTCTTTGGACAAGATGACTCTTAGTGTCCCCTCTACTCTATAAACTCTACCAACCAGGGAGAAATTTTTGTTGAAAATATAGGCTCTAATTAGCAGGAAGAAGAGAAAGCATTGTCAGGCCTATATCCATGGGAACACTTCTTAATTTCTCTTCACATATTTTTTTCATTTGTTTTTAAGTTGGGGTTATTAATATCAATATACTACACTTGTATCAATCTTGGTTGCAAAGGCAGGGGACAAACTTGCTTAATGTGGGTGGATAAGTAATTTATTAGAAGTACAATGGGTAGTTCATAAAATGAAGAATGGTCAGAAACAAAAGAAAGATCCTCAGTTGTCCGAGGCCAAGAATGGGCAGAATGTGAAGGAATTTAAAGGGAAAAGTGCTATGGTTACAGTCACATGAGCATAAGAACAGCATGGCTAATACTGGGAGTCACCACCAGTCCAGATCCCACCAGCACCATGTATGTCAAATGCATCTTTGCTGCTCACACTGAGCATGTTTTATTCAGCGAAGGGGTTCCATTTGAAAGTGTCAGGAAGAAACATCCAATTGGCCAAGCCTATCTCATGCCCCTGCCCTGTCCCTACAAAAGATGGGGAAAAGGAACATCTGGACCCCTTTATTCCTTTAGTGATGGGCTATGTTTTCACCAAGTCTCTCACTGGGGAGCCACACATAATAATTCACCTTTGCACTATAACCTTACGAGGATAGAAAATTCCGGAAGTCAAGTATGGTGTGTCATGCCTGGCACGTAGTAGATACTCAGAGCCGTGTTTAGAAACTGAGCTCCCCTGGCTGTCTACCGCTGACTTGGTGTTAAAGTACCCGAGTTCACTAAAGATGCTAATGAGACTCAAAACATGCAGAATCTCATGCAAAGCCAACTGCCTGAGCTCAGCACGGGCCAGCAAGAGTAGTGGCTCAAGGTTTTAATAGCACTGTTGCAAAAGCTGCTCCTTTTGCTCTCCCAGTCCCGGGTGGAGACTGCCAGGTAAGCCTTCTCTCTCCAAAGGCTGTCAGCAGAATCCAAGTCACGGAGAGTGAGCAGCCGTGAGTCAGAACTTTCTGGCCTTTGGGGTAAGAGCTCTGCTTAATTGTTCTGGGTAACTGCTGCCTCGGGGAGCTGGCCTAAAGAAGTTGCTCATTTCCTCTCTACTCATACTCTATTTACATCCTCAAGCAAAGTGCCTATTGTGAAACAGGGCTCTCACTTGGCATTAAGAATAGTGACAGCAGTTGCCCCTACAAAGTGGAATCCAGTTTTGTTTGTTTGTTTTTTAGAATTTATGAAACACTTTCACATACTTCATCTCTACCCAAACTCACAACATCAGTGGGGTAACTAATGCTCAGAGAGAGAAACTAGTTTGCACAAGGTTCTCAGAGGGGTATATGGAGGATTGGAACATAGGGTGGTGTCCCATAACCCCTATTATTTTCAGGACTATACCTCTTTCTAAACATGCCACAGTACAGGACACATAGAGTCACACAATTAATGTCAATGTGAAAGACGAATTCAGAGATGGGACATTTCTTAAATAAGTTAGCAAGGGTTTGAGAGAGAAGACCCTGGAGATTATATAATTTTCCCCATAAAATCATCTAAGTTCAAGGATCAACTTTAGAAGTGTATGTGCTGCTCTGAGGTTCCTCCTGTGCTCCAGGAGAACCTGCACTGTCAGAGCTATGTGGTTTTGTATATTTCTTTGTTTTTTGGTTTTGGTTTTTCATTTTCAAATGCAGACTGCATGCATAGAGTCTGGGACCTGAAGTGCAAAACTTGGAATCCTGGATCTGCCACTTCTCTGTGTTCTCAACCCCTTGAAGATTCAGGTATTCTTATCTGTAAAAATGTACATTTTGGGTTTGCCATGGTTAATATTTACCATGACAAGTCCTCCCATGGAGCCCCCTGCCTCTGGATTCCAAGGTAGCCTATTACTAATTTCCTAACTATCTACAGAGCACAAGCAAGCCTGGCTTCCTAAACTCTTTCTGATTTTTACCCTAAATTCTATCAACTCCAAAGCAATATAGAGGCCTTAGAAAGAGGCAGATCTCTAGAGAGTCACCTCTCTCTGCCCATTTGTCTGAATCACAATCAAGCAACAACATTGTCAAACTGCATTCTTTTTGCAGAAGTCGTAGGAGTTGTCTTTGTGGTTTGTTTTGTTTTGTGTGTGTGTGTTTTTATATTAACTTCCAGAACTAGATGGTGTTTCTTTAAAAAACATGGGGCCATGGAGGATTCAAATGTGGAGCGAGCTCTATTAGAGGACCTGTCATTTGGAGAAAGCACTGTTTTTAGAACTGTTAGGCTATTTTCAATTATAAAACAAGAATGATAAATTGTCACTACTTTCCCTTAATGTCTGAAATGGATTCTTCAATGAGAAGCTGCTCTTCTGTCCTTAATTGATAGAAAAATATCTCTTACATTCTGATACTGAAAAAAAAAAAAAAAAAGCCCATTACATATGATCTATTTGTACCACAAGCCCCAGGACACATGTTTCCAGAGTGAATTACAAGAGCCACAGGCAGAAACTATTGCTTTTCAGGCAGCTCACTCATCTATCACTCCACCTTCACTTACCCTCCTGCAGTTCACCTGGATGCAAGGAGGTTTCTTCTAACTTCTATCAAAACATGAGGGATTCGGGCTCCAAGCTAAAATCCCTGTCTTCATTGTATTTAATATTTTGCAGAATCTAGTTCTTTAATATTGATTGACTATCCAAATGGGCAATCGAAATGCTTAATCAATATCAGTTACTCCTTTGGTGCCATATTGTCCTCTTGGAGCAATAGGTGGTTGACCCCCCTTGACCTTCTTTGATTAATTCCAGCCTTTATTAATAAGCTCCTTACAGGCCTCCAAAGCCCTGTAAAATTGCTTCTCTCAAGAAGAAACTTTTCCCTCTGAGTTTCTTGAAATCAATGAGAGTGAAGCCAAAGCCTCAGGAAGCACAGTTTGCACAGGGTATAGGGACAAGCTGTATGTGTGTGGGCAGGGGGCCACTGATAGATGGAAGCCTAGACCTTGGGGTACATCCCTACAGAATGTCCCCACCCCTGCTATTTGGCTCAAGGCAGGATACAGAAATGGCTAATTGGTATTTCTTCTGACTTCATTGCTTTTGCCCAGAAGCAAAAGTCATTGGAACAGGAAAAAGTAATTTGAGTTCCCAGAAGGAGCACCCGTAATTCTGTGTGGTGCACTCGAGTCCAAGGCAGTGACTGACTGCCAGTGATGATGACAGGTGATTTCTGCCAAGCTGTTCTCCCTGCATGGACTTCGGTTTTTTCATCACTCAAGTGGCAGGATCTTCCTGGGTGGTTTCTTGGGTTCTCCTACACCGCCAACATTCTAGAATCACTTTATCTCTCCACGCCATTTCCCTCACTAGAGACATAATTGAGAGGACAAGATTCATGCACACCTGGGTCCTGTGAACAAATGTCACATTCCCTTCCCTTCTGAATTATTCCACAGCACATTGTAGATGATGCACACAGATAGCTATATCTGCCTGCTCTAGTCAATAAAAACACATTCAGATGTCCAGGGCTAAAATCCAACATTCCATATGTTTAATTCTTTTACTTAGAACATTATTTTTAGACAAAAATGATTAAAATAAAAAAATTAAGAAGAATGGTATATCCTATAACTGGACGTGCCACCTAAAATAGAGTACTTATACTTTGTAAAATTTGTTTCATCTAATTTTTTAAATTATAAAAAGATATACATTATGAGCGCAGTTAAAATGTACTTTGCTGAGATAACTACAGTTCCATCCCAGCAAACTTCCTTCCCATCCACAGTAGCTATGTTTATAAATGCTATGTGTATCATTACAATCTATTTTAAAATATAGAAGAACATATCAACAAATTGATAGGAAAATGGATGGATACATGAATGCGAATGCGTAAAGATTCCCAATATGTATAGACAGGTAAATAGATACACAACAATCATTTATATAAATATATTACCATTATCTATGGTTTTAAATTCGTATATATTTATTCTATGCATAATTCTTCAAATTCCCCATTTCTCTCAAAATTTATGTTTTTGAGAGGACATTTACTATAAAGAAGTCTAATTCATTTCTTTTAATGGATGTCAAATATTAAATTGTACAAATGTATCCATTCCAGTTTTTCATTCTTTCAGTATTAGGTTTTTGCCATTTTTAGTGTTTTGCTATTATTAACAACATTGCCACAAATATCCTTGCACAAGTCTCCTATTGTACATGTTAGAGAATTTATGTAGGGTATAAACCCAGAAGTACAATAGCTGAACATAGTGTTTACACATTGACAATTTTACTCGACATTATAAAATTGTTTTCCAAATTGTTAACATTGCTTTGCGATTTTATTTTCCCAGGTCTTTGCCAGCACTTACTACTATGAAACGTTATTTTTACTAACCTAATGAGTGTAAAATGTTTGTCATATTTGTGTATTTCATTTTTGTTTGTCTCATGTTTACAATTCCTAGATCAGTGAGGTTGAGTTTTTTATATGTTTAATCACATTTCAAGGTTCCTCTTCTATGAATGACCTATTCTTAACCCTTATTTTCTCATTCAAGTTATTTTATTTAATTTAACAATTTTTATGTGATATGCATATAGATGACAATTAGTTTGTTATATATATTACAAGGTCATTTAGATTCAATGAAAGTCCATTTATGGTAAAACATAAAAGAACTGTTACTTTGCTTTTACTTGATCGCTAGTTTCTTCCAAGGATCTCTATAATATACAAACACACAATATTTTCCTTTCTTAAACTGCTCTCCTGATTTCTCATACCCCAAACTGGAAAAAAAGAGTCTCAGGCATTGCCAGGACTTACATTAGGAGTCCCAGAATCTAAAATGTATCATTAGGCCTTTAAACAGGTTTATTTTCCCCTCAAACCTACCAACTGTTACATTCAGTACTGACTATAAATTATTTTTCCAGCACCCAAATGGGTTCCCATTCCAGTAATATTAGAAAAAGCAGACTCTATAAAGATAGCCACTACCTCTAATTTCGTCTTTCTATTGTGGGTGGGTCGGAAATACCACACTCTTGACATGAAAGTGAAGGAAGAAGAGGGACAAACAGGGGGGAAATCAATTATTCAGTTACTATAATAATACTGGTATTTTACTATTATTTACTCATGTCATCATTATAAAACTTTTTAACTAAGGTAACATCGTCCCATATTATATGATCACCGACTGCATTTCAGAGCAGTTTGTGTTGATGTTTACAGAGCTAGAGACTTTTTTCCTTATAAAACATTACCTGCTCTGCTTCTGTATGCTGAAAATCATCCTAAACACACACTATTTCTCAGAATTATGTAACCTAAAAAAATATCCATTTTTATATTCCACAAATATTATGCATGCTTCGCTATAGTGGAATTAGTCCAGAATCAAACACCATACTGAGAGCATCTATTAATATAGATTAGTTAATTTTACTAAGTGGGCCTGGTGTATTTACTAACATACTACAGAGTAGCATCAAGGTAATTAAAACTGAATCTATTAAAATAAATTAAACGCCGTCAGGACTGCACTGTTCTTGATTCTATATCGCCTCTTTTTATTTACTAGTCAACCACAAAATATGACAATCATCCATGGGCGTATTAGTTTTTTATGGCTGCTATAACAAATTATCACAAATTCAGTAACTCAAAGCAATGCGAATTTATAAAGTTACAGTTCTGGAGGTCAGAAATTCAAATGGGCCTCAAGCTCACATCAAGGTATCAGCAGAGCTTGCTCCTTCTGGAGGCTCCAGGGGAAAACCTGGTCCTTGCTCTTTTCCAGCTTCCAGAGGCCCCCTCCTTGGCTCATTGCCTATGTTCTCCACCTTCAAGGCCAGCACTATCTGGCTGAGTTATCACACCGCATGGCTCTGGCTCTCTTTCTTGGCCGTCCTCTCCTGTCTTTAAAGCCCTCTTGTGATTACATTGGGCCCAATTCAGACAATCCAAAATAATCTTCTTATTTTAAGGTCAGCTTATTAAGAACCTTAATTCCATCTACAACCTTAGTTCCTTTTGCCAGGTAATCTAACTATTGCAGGTTCTAGGGATTATGATGTAAGATACCTTCCACTCTCACTAAAAATCAACGGAAAAAATATCCTTGGGTGAAGTTTAACAACAACAACAACACAACATTCAAGTGTAGCGCTCGCAAGTCAAGTGAAGAGACTATCATGGAGGAAAGAGTGGTTGCCACGTCCTGACTTCTGCTGGCACGTCGTGTGTGGATGAGCACTGAGTTCTGTCCCTGTCTTTAGTAGTGTGTCTGTCTTGGTTGTGGGAATGCGGGCCATTTCAGAAGAGAGTGTTCTGGACTACAGCCTGGCTGAAGTGGATTTGATAAAAAATGAGAAGAGACAATTTAGAGACAACAAGTAGAAAACCCTTCTGAAGAATTTTTCTGTGAAGGAAAGTAGAAAAAATGGTCATGTAATTGGAAGATAATAATATGGGATCAAGAGAGGGCTTTTTAAGGGTTTTTTTGTGGGGTCCTTTGTTTTAATTGAGAAAATGCACTTTTTTGTGTGAACTTAAAATTTTTAAACAAAAAACTGATGGTGCAGGAGAAGGGAGATGAATAGCTAAAGGATATTAGTCCTTGAGAGATGGAAACAAATGAGGTGAACTCTACTGCAATGATTAATTTTATGTGTCAACTTGACTGGGCTAAGGGATGCCCAGATCACTGGTAAAACATTTCTGGGTGTGTCTGTGGGGGTGTTTTCAAAAGAGATTAGCGTTTTCATTGGGAGACTGAGTAGAGAAGATTGCCCTCACCAGTGTGGCGGGCATCTTCTAATTCACCAAGGGGTTAAATGGAACCAAAAGCTAAGGAAGGGCAGACATCCATCTTCCCCTGGCCTCAGAGAGAGGTTCTTCTGGTTCTCAGGCATAGGTGCTTCTGGTTCTCCAGTTTGGACTGGAATTATACCACTGATTTTCCTGAGCCTCCAGCTTGCAGGAGGCAGATCATAGGATTTCTCAGCCTCCATGATCTTGTGAGCCAGTCCCTCATACTAAATCACCATACACACACACACACACACACACACACACACACACACACACACACACACACACACACATATATCCTATTGGTGCTGTTTCTCTAAAAAAGCCTGACTAATACAGTATAAAACTGAATGATTGGGATTTTCACCAGTTATGAAGACAATGAAAGCTTTCCAGAGGATATCTCTTGAGGTGAAATGCCTGAAATTAAATTAGAAGGAAAGAAGGCCTTGATGGGAAGGGTATTCCAGACGGCAGGAGCAGCCTGTGCAGTTTGTAGTAATGGTAAATATTGTTGTATGGGGCCTATAAAAGTCAGTGTAGTTGAAATGCAGAAAGCAAGAGACAACCCAATTATAAATATGGACTAGATATTTTTAAGACGTGTTAAGGGAATTTAATTTTGTTTTCGATAAGCAGCAGGAAAGTATTGAAGGACTTAAGGGGCCCTTTTTTATTGAAGTATAACATATGTAATGGAAAGGTTTATCTTAAACATGCAGTGAAATAGATTTTCACAAAGTCAACACATTCATATATCAGAACCTGAATCAAGAAACAGGAACTTCTATGCATACACGCATAACCTGTGGACACAGACAACGGTGCAGAGAAGGCCTGGGGGAGGTGGGACCAGGGTGGAGGGAGTTAATGGGGGGGGAAGTGGGACATCTGTAATACTTTCAACAATAAAGATAAATTTTAGAAAACAAAAAAAACACACAGAGCACCATCTGAATCCCTCATACCCCATCCCTTTTACCGGCCGCACAGGTGTAGTAGCTCCTATCCTACTTCAACACCATAAAATAATGTTTCCTGCTCATTTGTTTTGTATTTTATATAAATGAGACCATACAATATGCAGTATTTTGGTGTCTGACTTCTTTTGCTCAACTTACTTTTTATGAGATTCCTCCATTTGCTGCATGGAGTTGCAGTTCACTTCTCTCGTTATGTCTAATGTTTCCCTTTCTAATACCAATGGCTATTTCCATTCTCAATCTCTTACAAATAGTGCTGCTGTGAACATACTTGTATAACACTTCTGGTGAACAGAATTGTTCATGTCTGTTGGGTATCACTAGGGGATAAAATTGCTGGATCCCAAGCTTTGAGCTAGTTGAGTTTTGTTAGATACTGACAAAGCATTTTCTAACATGACTGTCTCATTTGATAATCTCACAAGAAAAGTATGAAGGTTCTTTTTGCACACATCGTCACTTAACACTTGGGGTTACCAAACTATTTCATTCATTGCAGTCATTCCAGTTGTTTTAATTTTCCTTTCCATAACAGCACACAAATTTAAGCACATTATTCTAAGTTTATTGGTCATTTGGTTATTTTTTTAATCAAATGTCTATTCAAATCTTTGTGTGTGGCTGGTAGGGATGCAAAATGGTGCAGCTGCTTTGGAAAACAGTATTAATATTTCTCAAGAAATTCAAAATAATATTACTATATGACCAGCACCCCCACGAGCTAATCACCTCCCAAAGACCTCACCTCTAAATACCATCACACTGGGCACTAGGTTCCAGCATATGAATTGGGGGGGGGGGGGCACAGACAATGTCTATAGGGCAGACTATACCATGTAACCCTTCTTCACAGCATCAGCCACAATTTCACATTTATTTGGGTGATGGTTTGACATTTGTCACACACTGGACTCTAAGCTCCAGGACAACAGAATCCTTATCTGCTGTTGGTCAGTGTTTTATAATCAGCAACTAACACAGTCCCTCATGGGTAGTAGATATACATTAAACATTCTTAAATACATTTTCTTAACAAACTTTACCTTTGTATTCTTTCTCTGGAAGTAAGGGCTACACATTGCACAATAAGACCAACTCCCCTTTTATCCTGAAGAGAAATTTAGCCCCAGGAATAATTTAAACTCTCCTTTGACAATGAAAAGCTATGCCTCTTGCCCAATGATAGAGATATTTGAAACAGTTTTCTTTAAAAGAAGAATCATATCTTGCAAATGAGTTAATTATTTTTGTTTGGGTTATGGTGATTCTGTAATTGTAGATTAATTGGTTCCATCTGCTCTGTGATTTTCCAATTAACAGGTAATAGCTTTCAAAAGTCAGTTCATTTCTGACATGGGTAGGAATGTATTGAAGACAGTAATTTTCCCCTTAATGCTCTCTGTTGCTCGCTTTTCTCTTCTCAAGTCCCGAGGCAAATGGTACATTCTTCCTCTGTTAGTTGAGGCATTTTCAGGACACATCTTTCTAAACACGATCATAAACTTTTTTCTTTGCAATTGGTGTTCTGGGTTCATTTATTATTTGCTGCTGTTCCTAGTACTGATTAATGACAGTAATTTTTAAGGCTAGAGATGTTTTATTATTTTTTAATTTAAAAATTGATTGACTGATTAAGTTCCCTCTAGCCTAGTTTTCATATCATAGAGATTTTTGACTACAAAATACCTACTGTAAGTGCATGGGGGGAGTGGAGAGCAGAAGGAGGGAAGCTTCCAAAATCTTCTGAGCATAAATATTCAAGTCTATCGCTTCCTACTAGAAAACTGACCTTGAAAGCTACCTAACTTAATTGTAGGTATTATGAACTGCTTGAAGATTTTGGAGTATCTTCTTTCCTTTTTATCATCATAAAAGCCATTATTAAGGTCAAAGAATTTTTAGAGCCTCCAGGGAAAAATTTATATGATTTTTCTAAACAATGACAAACTGTGGGCTGTTATAGAAAAACTGGTCAAGTAGCCAAAACCTTCCTGAGTTCACTTACTCTCAGTGTTGGAGAGTAAGTGAACTCAGGAAGTTGGATCAGTGTTTCCTCTGTAAAACAAAAATAATGAAAAGTGAGAACTCAGACTATGAAATGATATTGATTTATCCATTTAGTTATTTATTCATTCAACAATGGCCAGCAGCAGCCAACCGCCATGAGCTCGTCAGTGTGCCCATTAGATGCCTTTATAGGAACAGTAACTATGTAGAAAAGAAGGCAGTTAGCACCTCCAATTCACCAGTGAGGCATCTGCCATTTCACATACTAAACCAGAAAGTGAACGATGGGAGTTTATCTTGAGGAATTCTTTTTTCCAGATTATCTGAAAATTGTAGACAACCTTAAGTGAGATGATATGACCAACAGCCAAGAAGTCAAGCCCATCATGTTTGACCTGTCCTTTCATGCTCAAGAAGACGTCCAGGTGCCTAGCCCATGTGACACCAGCACTGCTAATATGGCACAGTGTCCCATGGCAATACGGGCTGAAAAAGTTTTAAGCAAGAAGCTGAAGCTGAGAAAAGTAATATTCATTGTTAAAATTTTGAAGTAGACCTCTTTAAGAAGTGCGTGAGAATGGTAGCGAAATAAAAAAGCCTGGGATCCCTGAGCCTCAGAAGGGAGTGGGTGACGTGATCTCACAGGCAAAAGGCAGTGGATCTGGGGGTGCAGAGGAGTAGCAGGCAGAGCTATGAAGATAAACCTCAGTTTTCCAGATCTTTAGTCTAGCAGTTGCAGGGTAGATCACGTTCATATTTTAGAAGTCACAAATAACCTAGAACATAAATCTACGTTTTTTAGCATTTCAAATTTTCTTTAACGGAGCAGAAGTAACTTGAGCACAGACCAGATAACATTTGATCTCACCAACCTCAGCCCGGTGGAGGCTTTGTCTCAAAGCCAAGAAAATAGTGGCACAGACAATGACTGGCCCGTCTATGTGGAGCCTCGTACGAAACACCACCCCCACTGGAGATAATTCTGATGATAGACCACAGATTCTTCCCAAGTTATCAGCTGAGAGGCTCTCATGTCGCAGCAAGTTGATAGAGAAGCGGTTGTAGAATTCATCACTGCTTATTCTGTGGGTGCTGGCTACAATTTTGTGGAGCCCTGAGAGAAACGTGTTTTCACTGTTAATATGTTTGCATTTTTGTTAGACTGCGTGGTGGAGGTTGGAGTTTGTGACTCAAAGGACTAACTTTTTCGTATGTACCCTTGGTTTCTAAAAGCTTTGCTGCCACATCTTAAGTCTGAGTAAATGGAGGCTGGCTCGGGGGCTTCCTATTTTCCCCGCTGTGCATTCAAACTCTGGTCAGGAGAGGGCTAAGCAAACCTCCAAGCCTGTTTTCAAATTGTCTCAGGGCTCTGCATTCCTTTTTGATCATCCTCTCTCTGAAAAGCGGGGCAAGAATATAAGTTTTGAGACCAATAATAATAATAATAATAATGGTAATGGTAATACCTCAAACATCAGCAGTGATTGCAAGCTGGAGAGTGAGGCATTTTGTTTGTTGAAGCCAGAGGTTTGGTCTTGTGTGTCCCTGGGGGTCTCGCGCGGAGAACCTGTTCAATGAGCTGACAGCTTCCATTTGCTGTGCCTGTGTGGGAAGCAGTGGGCTGCCATGAACACTTTGGGAATCTATTTTTTCAGGTCTGATTTGTGCCCCTTCTTTTCTTTCTCAGGGTAGCGATGGATTTCCCAAGAGGAAGAGCCAGTAACTTGCCATATTCCCACCTCAATGCTAGTTGTAACTTCTGTCAAAACTTACAGATCCCGAAAATGCTGCTGCTTCCTGGCAGTAATGAATGGGGGTCCCATCCCCATCAGAACAGGCCATCCTGGCCAGCTTGGCCTGCCTCATACCTATGGCGAGGATATCTGCAGAAGTCCTTTCAAAGTGCAAGTCCTTATTGGAAGACAATGTCTCAGTCATAGAAGGAACTCATAAGAATGCCTGCAAAAACCTGCTGCAAGAGTTTTCCAGCCTGGATAGATTCCAAGGAGCACATGCGTGCACACAGATGAAAATCCCTTTTCTTACTTAGAGTGTGGCAAGAGGTTTAGCCCCTTCCTCACCCTGTGCGATTATTCTAAGACCGCCTGCTTCCAGGGGCAGAGCAGCAGTCTCCTGGACTCTCCTCTAACTTTGTGCTCTGAGACTGCGGATGCCAGCAGTAGGGTTGAAATCAATCTCTTTTGGTAGACAGTTAATGGCACTGAAACTTCAAGCTGTACCGTGGTTCTTGCAAATTTAGAGAACAAAGCGGAGGGTGAGTAAAGCTAACATGTGTGCTTTTACATCTCTGAGTTTGTGCTTTGGTAAAAAGGTGCAATTCATGAAACTTGGGTCTGTTAGGTTTGAGTGATAAAGTCAGAAAGTAGCGTGCAATCGATATTGTTAAAAGTGGCACATTTAAAAAAGAAACACTAAAATACAAAATTTTTAAGCACTTTTTATACAATTCTGTGAAGGATTAAATTACACTAAGGTGACCACTAATAGAGAAATATTAGAGAAAAAGTAGGTTTATAGTTGTTCATATGGAAAGTAATACAATAATTAATAAATAATAATACAAGAATAAACTTTCACGCACTCACAACTGTAAACCTACTTTTGCCCCACCCTGTATATATTTGTACAATGATGCATAACATGGTTATGTGGTGACTCTAAACCTGTCTAAAAGGAATATCCTTGGGGAAATGTCTGTCTGCCACAAATATTTTAAATTCTATCACGAAGTTTGTCCAAGCCATCAGAGAAAGTATTTTTGTTTGTGTCTGATTTGTAGTCATGTACACTGCACTTTGATGATGCTAAGCCTGGGTCCAGAGTAAGCAATGTCCTGAATTATGAGGTGGATATACTTTTGAATATAACATTGTTGAATAAAAGATAGGTTTGCTGGATTATGATGAGGCTGCTATAAGACTTTGTGTAAAAACTCTCATACCATAAATTAAGCTCCTATAAAACTTAACTAAAGTTACAGTAATTAAAATGATGTGGTATTGGGGGGGGAGGGTAAGCAGATAAATTGACTAGGACAGAAAGAATATACCCACATAGATATTTGAATTATGACAAAGAAAGAGTTGTAGAGCCATAAGAAAAATGAATGTCATGTCAATAAATGGTACAATGACAATTGGCTATCCAGATGAAAAATAAATAAATAAAATGAGCCCTCCCCAACGACACCTGAGTAAACATAAAATCCCAGTTGCATTGTAGATAATGTATGTATAATTTACAGTGTCTGTCAGCCAAGCAAGAGAGCCTAGTTATCAAACAAGCAGGAAACTTTGACCTTTAACCATGAGAGTAATCAATCAATAGAAACAGACCAAGAAGTGATAAAGATGATATAGGCAAGCATGTTAAAACAGTTATTATAAATATGTTATATATGTTCAAGATGGAAGAATAAATCTATCATGAAAGTGATGAGGAAAGAAATGGAAGATGCCAGAAAAACCTTCACATGCAATTTATGAAGTTGAAAATAAATATATGAAACAAACAAAAAAACAAAATAAAGAAGATTAATGGTAGATTGGATACTGCAGAAGAAAAGATAAATGAAGTTAAAGACATAACAGCAGTAGAAACTGTTCAAAATGAAACACAGTTAAAACCTAAAAGACTGAATATTTTTCTATGAAAATGCAATACTACAAATTTCTAGAAAATAATATAGAAAAAAATACTTTATGACTTTGGAAGAGGGAAAGAGGCCCCACTGGAGCCAAAGGATTGTTGTAGTTGAGATAATAAAAATTGTGTCAGTGGAAAGAGAGGAGGGGATGCATAAAACTGAGATTATGAAAAAGCTACAAATGACTACTAGGTTATTGTCATGGAAGTGAGTGGTTGAGATAGGGTAGGGAATGGATTGCTATTGACAGAGACAAGTGAAAAGAAATGACAGGTGCAGAGTTATATGACTTACTTACGGTTTTGTAGTGAGTTAATAATGGACATAACTAGACTTCAGATCAATTCTTTCTAACTTCAAAGCCATGCTCTTTCAAAAGAAAAATCTTACCCCTTATGAACATGCAAACTATGGCACAATAATTAAACCTGACAATTTTGTGGACCAAAAGTAAATGCTTTGTATCTGAATTAAAGAAATATGTTAGCATCAAAAGATTCTGTGTTCTGTTTCCCCAGAGAACTCAGCTAGCAAACCAATGCTCTGTGCTTGGGTGTGAGCCAGCAGTGCTAGAGCCGCACATCATCACCCTAAAACCACCACAGCCGCGCTTGCCAAGCTGTGAAATTAATTAGCTAATGAGAAATGCACCGGGCATTCACTGCCGGTTCGTATGATGCATTTCTGGAAATTTGCCTTTAACTCCCAGGTTTACTATGTCCAGCGATTCATGCAAAAGATACCATCAGCCTTTCCCAGAGCCTCTGCACAAATGCATATTCCAAGTCAATGAGAAAGCCTGGTTCTAAATTTGAGAATAAAGTGGAAGAAAACAAAATGAAGATACTTTAGAGAGGAAGATACAAGAAGAAATGATCATTCCTTCAACAGTACCATATGTTAAGTGCAAGTATAAGATCAATTACTTAACACAATCTTTCTCAGTATTGTGGGCAGCAGTTTTCTATGTTTGAGACAGTTAATATTCTTACAAAATTACTCACAGTTCAAGGATAGATTGGTTTTTAACATTACATTTTGTATTTGGAGATCATTGTAGATTCTCATGAGGTTTTAAGAAAGAATATAGAGATCCTGTGTACCTTTTACTCCGTTTCTTCCTAAGGCATATCTTGCAAAATTACAATATTACATCTAGGATATTGGCATTTATACAATTCACCAATCTCACACAGATTTCTCCAAGACTCACCTGTGTGTTATGTGTACATGTGTACTTAGCTCTATGCAAGTTTATCACACATAGAGGTTCATGTATCCATACCACAGTAGAGACACAGAAGGTTCTTCTTCGGCCCTTTCATAATCACAACCTCCTCTCCCTAGCTTCCTCCCTTATTCCTAGTCCCTGCAACCATGATCTGTTCTCTATCTTTATAATTTTATTTTTTCAAGAATGTTATGTAAATGAAATCATCCAGCATGGCTCTTTTCACTCAGCATAATTTCCTGGAGATTCATCCAAGTGGATGAGTGTAATAGTTTCTTTTTACTACGGAGTGGTGTTCCATGGTATGGATGCACTACAGCCTTCTAATTAACTCATTGAAGGACACCTGGCTTGTTCTCAGTTCAGGCTCTTATGAATAAAGCTGCTGTGAACATTTGTGTACAGGGGTCGTATGAACATAAATTTTCATTTCTCTGGGACAAATTCCCAAAAGTGCAATTGCTAGGCTAGATATGGCAAGAGCATGTTTAGTTTTATATGAAACTAATAAACTGCTTTTTTAGAGGTGTATATGCTTTTATATAAATAGAAACTGTCTTTATTGGGCACTTACTATATGCCAGGTGCTTCATTCATTGACTCAAGCATACATATTTGTTCAACAATGATTTACCTACTGTGGCCATGGCTCTCTCAAGAGCTGGGAATACAGTGATGAACAGAACAATTTCTGTGCCTGCATTCTAGTGTGGGGAGAAAACAAGAATAAACACATAAACCAAAGGAATGATTTTCAATAGAGGTGGGAGAAGTAGAAACAACAAAGAGGATACTAGTTTGGAATCTGATAGAGAAAGAGCACTTTAGCTAAAGTGGTCAGGGAAGGCTTCTCAGAGGTGGTGACACATACACTGGAAACTACCTGATGAGATGAAAGAGGCCTGGCACAGATCGGAGGGAAGATGGTTCCAAGCAGAGGGAAGTGACAAGGCTCTGGAATGTGAATGATTTGGGCAAGTTTGTAGGAAAGAAAGGAAGGGAGTGTGACAGGAGACCACTGATTCAAAGGGAGGCCAGGGAAATAGGCAGGAGAAACAGATGTGTCCCTTATAACTCAGTTACCTTTCAGGTCTTAAGATGTTATTCTATTTGTAATTTAAGACTACGAGGGGCTTTTACACAGAGGAAGAAGAAGATGAGGCTCACATTTGGTTGATTGTGGAGAATAGACAATGGAAGATGTACAGCGAGGTTTCATCAGGAAAATATAAGGCAGGTTATCAAACCTGAGGCTACTCTAGGCAGGATCCAACCCCACCCGGTAAATTTAGGGATACTGAGGCAGAAGGAGTCTGGCGGGGGTGGTCAGGGCCCAAATCCCAGTTAACTTCTCAATTCCGTCATAGAAACTTGGGAAAGGCAGTGTTCCTAGGCGCCATGAGACATTTATGGGTTTGATGTTCAAATCCTGACTGCCATTTGCCTGTAGCCTCAGACAACTTACTTAATTGTTCTGAACCCCTATTTTCTCAATTATAAAAAACAATAGCAGACTTTTCAGAATAAATAAAACAACAGACTTTTCAGAACTGTTAAAAATTATATGAAACAATGTGATTAAGTGTTTCTCCATAGGGCCTTAGCCTATGGCTTACATTTGCCTTGAAGAGAAAACAGTACAGAAGGTCCCAGACTTAACGATGGTTAGAATTACAATTTTTTTTACTTCAGGACAATGCCAAAGCGATATGCATTTAGTAGAACTCATACTCTGAATTTTGAATTTTCATCTGTTCCTAGCTATCGAGATGCAGTATGATACTCTCATGATGCTGGGCACAAGGTGAGCAGGCCACAGCTCTGTCAGCCACACGTCAGGAGGGTAAATCACCATTTCCCTACAGTGTATTCCTGTGTAGGCTGTTTTGCTCAACTGTAGGCTAATGTAAGTGTTCTGAGCATGTTAAGGTAAGGCTAAGCTGTGATGTTCGATAGATTAGGTGTATTAACTGCATTTTTGACTTAACATATTTTCAACCTACAATGAGTTTATCAGGACATCACTCAATCATAAGTCAAGAAGCACCTATCTAGGCCCGGAACCCCTCCTAGCATTTCTTGACACAAGATTTCCTCCCAAATGGCTTACATTACGAAATTATATATGACCACAGATTTAAAGAGTGATGACTAGGAAACCAAAACATTGATATTTATGTAGAGGCCAGGATTTGATGTCAAATTTGAATCAGTAACCTACTCCCCCAAAACAAATGAACATGTGGGGGGGAAAAAGTGTGAATTCCTTGGTGATTTAAAATTCTTTGCATTCTTGGGCAAAGGTAGAGACCAACTGCTAACTGCACATTTGTGCTTACTATGATCAATGTTAATTTACTATAAACCAGGTTTGATTATTTTTGTTTATCTAAAAACAACATATGCAAAGGGACACTGTTTGAAAACATCTCTATGGTCTTGGCGAAACAGGAATTAGGAACAGATTTCCAGATAAACAAGAACTCTCGCTTGGTGTGATTCACACATGAAACATAGGAAACCTATAAAAATGGAAGCTGCATTAGTGCCTAGGTTGAAACAAGGCATAATTTAAACCGTTTCCACTTCCTGTATACACTTTGCACATCTCCAACGGATACTGGTTTCATAGATATATTCTTGTCTTCAAACTCATCAAGTTGTATACATTAAAAATGAAGGTTTTTTCATGTCAATTATAGCTTGATAGTGTTTTTTTTAAGACAATGAAATGCATTAAAATTAGACACATTCTTCTAAGAAAGTCAGATAAATAATATTGATTTTTTTTCTGAAATTTAAAAAATTTATTCTCAAGCATCCTTCTCTGCCTAGAATTCCAAATAAATGGTTGCCTTTTTAACACATGGGCAAATAAAGTTAAGAAGCCTGATTCCGTAATAAAGTTAATGTTACACAGTGTCTCTTGCTTGCTTAGTTCAAGTCAGCAGTATGGTTGAAACTGGACAATCACAGGCAAGAATTACTCAGGGTCTTTACCTATAAAAGCGTTTGTTAGGTCAATAAGAAGTGGTCACTTGTAGCTTTTGGGAAGACTGAGGATCTCCCAAGAGAACTAGTTTGTTCAGAAAGTAGAGGAAGCTTATTAGTTTTATTTCTGGTTTATTTATAGTCAAACTGCTCCTTTCCATTCATACTTGCTCCTTGGTGCCAAATCTCAAAAGTTAGAGAAAAGGGGACTGAGTAGCCATCATTTTTCCAACCATTGCACCATAGAGAGCCAGTAACCATGGACTAATAACGAAGATCCTTCTAACAGAAGCCGTTAATACAGATGGACAACATCAGGTTGCAAATTCTAGATTGTCAGAATTCCAAGACTTCCAAGTCCATTAGGAAAAAGGGATTCAGAACTCACTTAAAATGGTTAAATTGCCTACTCAAAATGCCTTTTCAGTATAAGAGCTTTTGCAGTCTTTATGTTTTTCATATTTTGCATGGAAAGTTTCTATTGGAACTATTGCCTAACTTTCATCAGTTACACCATGTTTCTTTTCATTTTCTTCTGAAAAATTAATGAATGTTTGTGGTGACGACTGTAATACATAGACATCAGGTTGAATATGAAGCTGGTGTATTCAGCATTTGTTCCCCTACGTTAGATGAGGCCCCTCAAAAAACTGGCTCGTGTCTTTTGACTACAACCAATTTGCCTGCTCTAATTCAGTAATATGTGCTTCTGTGATGTTTGAAGAAAAAAATAAGTAAATTATTTGTGATGCTGATAGTAGAAATGATATTTTGTCTTAATTCCTTCTAAATGATACTTTTGAGGGTAAACATCAAAATGATACTTTTGGGGATAAACATCAAAAAGTGTTTTATGAAATACTTTCATAAAAAAAGTATTATTTAGAAAGAATTGTCCATGATTTTTTCTTTTCTTTGTTCAGAATTTGATGTCTTTTGATAAAGTACAGATGTGTTATAAATCAGGTTTTTAAAAAGTCATTTTAAAGAATCATTTAATAATTCATGGCAATATAAAAAGGTAGCAATAATGGAAAATGTAAATATATATATCTAAATAAAATTAGAATGAATAAAAGAATTAAGTTGATCAAATCATAGAACAATTCAATATAAAGGAGAATATTTTTCACATCGGGGAAGAATAATTTTGAAACAAAATAAATTACACTAAGAAAAGATAGGTACATTTAACTATATATATATACACACAATTAGAATATAACTATATATGTAAAAATCCATAAATAGAAACCATAAATGTTCAGGCAGTTCAAGATTTTTAGGAATATATTCTGAACAATTAACAGCACCTATTGGGAATACAACTATATAGAACTTTTAGTTCTTAAACCATACACTTGTAGATTTTATTTTTGAATTATATTTATTACTTTGTAATTATAAAGTAAAATGAGTTTAGATAGATAAGTCAAAATATGTAATTTGATATCTAAAATACAGAAGAACATTTAGGATAAACCTAAACCTAAAAGTTGTGATTCTCTTTTTCTTGTAAAATAAAGTTGCTGAACTTTCCTTGACCTCTTAAAAGCCCCCAGTTTGCTTTGAGATTAGAGTAATGAGTGGGAAAGATTCATATTTTAAGTCATTTCCATTCCGCTAATGACAGTGGAAGATGGCTTAGACACTTAGGAGAGTATTCTTGTACAAAAGGGGTGGGTATTTAAAGACAAGCAAAATTTGGCATCAACAGGAAAGCCATACACTTTCAATAGTATTTGAATCATGTTAGACTGAATCCACTGAAAACACATGAAACATTTAAAAAGCCAACACTTCAAAACCAGAGAATTTGCTTTTGATTCCTTTCCTGAAGTAGTTGTTGATCATAGAAATTTCAAGGAGTCTATGAAAAATACTCTGTATCCACATTTGAATATTATTGAAGGCAGATGGTATTTCATAAAAGAAAGAAAAAAATGTCTACACCGAGGGACCTCTACCCAAATATCCCTTTTATCTAGAAGTGTGTTTGTATTTCTTTTAGTTTAAGGCCAAGTGTGCTTGCATGTGTGGTTGCATTTTTAATTCAAAATGCATGTTTAAAATTTTTCTAAAACCCAATCATTTTTTTGCAACTTAAGCATTGACTACAATACAATTTAAGTAACTTTTTTTTTAAGTGCCCACTGTAATATAGAATCACTGCAAGATTCTGTGATTGTAGAGATGCTTAAGGCAGAGTCCCTGACCTCATGGATTTAATTTCTATCTTGGTAGCTAGGAAGCTACTACAAAGATTTCTGCAGTTTCATCTCTTTTGATCTGATCCAGGACATTGTTAAAAGCACACTGCTCAGGGTCACTCCTGTAAGCTTCGCTTTCCTCTTCATATCATAGATTTTGAGAGCTGGATAGAAACATGCTAGCATTAATAACAACCAAAGAAGGACAATAATATTTATGGAACACAGTATCTGTACTGAAGATGACACATAAATTACCTGTCTCTCCATAATCCTACATCAGAGGCGCTCTGTGTGTCCTCATTTTATAGAAGAGGAAACTGAGGCACAGATAGGTTAACTAACAAATAGCAGAATAGGGACTTTAGCCAAGAGCCATGTGATTCCAAAGACCCGATATAGAACCTCATTCAGTTTCTTGCCAAGGCTGGTAGTATGTGGTTCAAAAGACCATTTTTGGATTTAATTATCATTTGTTTGAATCCCTAACTGCTCTCTTGATATCTGTGTTACTCTGTCCAAAGCATTTGATCTCTCTGAGATATATTTCCTCCTCTATAAAATGAACACACTAATATCTAGTTAAAGGGGCCATGGGAATAAAAGAGATGTATGTAAAATAGAGGGTGGGGCAAAGGTAGGTTTATAGTTGTAATACAAATACATAATACAATAATTAATAAATAATATAAGAATAGTGTTTTGCATACTCATAACTGTAAACCTACTTTTGCCGAACCCTGTACTTAGCATAGTGTCTGCTTAATTTTAAGCATGAATATGTGGTAGTCATTTTAAACATTATTTTGTAGATGCCCAAATTGAGTCACAGAAAATGGAACTTACTTCTCCAAGGTTTGGTAGTATCAGAACTGAAATTTTAGTCCCTTGGAAGCCAGATGTGGCTCTTCCCTCAAGGAAGTTATAATTTCCACGTGGCCCACGGCAAAAACATTATATATCTATAAGTATACATGAAATTCAGGCAATTTCAAATACTCATATTCTTAAGGCTGATATCTGACAAATCAATGTCAGTGTCTGACTAGATGATTGGCCAAGGTTCCATCGGCTCAGGTGGAATCTATTGAATCGGCCAGACTGTTGATAATGCATGAGTGTTCTGCCACCACTAGACACCTACGACCTTGACCTTCCTGTCCCAATTATAGTCCATCCCCACATTGGGTTTTAATACCAATCACCTCCTGCCTTTTTTTACATTTTGAACTGTCTCTATTTCAGAGAAAATAACTAACCCCATGTAGGTGAAGGCTCATGGAGTTTATCATTATCAGGGGAAGAAGTGTCTTAAGTCGCAGTTGAACCTAGGGATGAAATTTCGCTTACTTTGGGAGTAAAGGTCCTAAAGTAAAGGCACTGCACCAGACCCTCCCCATCCTCATCATTAGAATAATAATAGTCATAACAGTTTGTAGGGTTCAAAGTGTTTAGATACTTATTATTTCCTCTAGTCATTATGACCAACTTGCATTATTTCTGCTTGAACAAGAAGAAAACTATAAAAGTAACTTACCTGAGATCACACAATGAGAGATACAGCTAAAATTCCAATGCATGATTGGGAGGTTTTTCTAATTTACTGTATTCTTTCTTCCCCTCCAGTGAGGCACTTTCTTCCTTGAATTTAAATCTCACTGGGACATTAAAAGGAAACAGTTCAGGCTCAGGAGAAGGGGGCATGTTCAGAAGACATCATTTTACTTGCCCAAAAGGGAATTTGGTGCAACCATTAGTAGAAGCCATCAAGACTTCCTGCTTTAAAGTTCTCTAATAGAACATACCCTGTGGCCTTTGGCACAAAATTACTTAATGTGATCTAGCCATTTGTAAGAATTTAAATCTTAGTTCATAGATATTGATGTACAGAGAGTGTAACATTATTTTCTGAAAGTCAATCTAATTTCTAGTTCAAGCGTCCTTACCTCTTGTTTTTGTGTGACTTTGGTTTAGGTATCTGTGTCGGGGGAAGAAACAGGGCATGAAGGCAGGGAAGGGGTCAATCTGGTTCTCAACCTCATCTGACCTCATAGAAATCCACTGAGATAGTCATGTCCTTGGTGATTAGGTCTCATTGGTTACACAAAGGCATCACCATTTCTGGTTCCAATGGCCACTTTAGGTTCACCAGTTCTGCCTGCCTAAATACCCCCCAAACATCTTTCTGGTTGCCTCCATTAGCTTTAATAATGGGACACAGTCTTCTTCTTCTCACATCCCACATATGTATTTGAACATTGAATTGCCTCTTTGGAACCTGTGCTGTGGAGTTCAGGCCACTTTCTCAGGCACTCTGTTCATTGTCTTCTCCTGGCTCCCTCTCTACCATGACCTCTACCACCACTCACTTCCCAGCCTGGAGAATGCTTTTCTAGTGTGAGAAATTGATTACTGTGCATCACGTACTTTTCTAAATAGTTTAGGATGGTTGCTGTTTTACAAATCAAAAGCTAGAAAGAGGCTCTTTTCATCTCTTCTGTTTGTTGTCAGATCTCTTCCCTAAAGACAATGAATGCAGAATGCAGAATGGATTACTGCTCCCTATATGGGAATGGAATTGGGGAAGCCAATGATGTTAATCAATATTCCCGAAGGGGTACTTTCTGCTCCATATGAACTGGGAAATGTAAAACTGTATATGAGGGAGGAGAATTTTAATAGAACCTCAAAACCAAGAGTAAGAGCAATGAAGACTATCAATTAAAAGGGGGTAAGCATATTTATTTGTAAAAGCCAGTCTAATAAGAATTTTTAAATCCAGTGTACTTTATTTTTTTTCTTAATGAAATGGGAATGGTGATGGCATAGGTATATTTCCTGCAGCTAGACCATTTTATGTTCAAGTCTTAGTTTCACTATTTACTAGCTGACAACCCTGGGAAATCTTCCTTTCTCCTATGAAACACAGTTTCTTTAGTAAAACAGATGAGAGAGAGAGAAAGAGAATGTTTTACTAAGAAACTGTATCTCATAGAAGATAGGTGTTGACATACTTATATCTTATATAAGATATCTATAAATATCTTATAAGCTTAGGTGAAATAATATGGGCAGTTATCTTATAAATTGTAAAACTCTAAAAATATAAATAGGCAGCAGATATGATGGAAATATTACAGGATTTGGAAACAGACAGCCTGGGTCATTTCTGAGTCTATCATGTAGCAGTTGGGTTACCTTGGATGTAACCTCCCTAAATTTCAGTTTTATTATCTATGAACATTCATCAAAGGAAATTTTTAAAATAAACAAAGTAATACATAGAAATCATCTTGTAGCCTTTCTGCAGCTAAACATTGAATGAATATGAATTTATAATTGTTTTGAAAATAAATTAACCTTTTAGTTGCATCCAAATTTTGTATTTTCCACTTGTCTCTTTCTTATCTTCTTCTAAAGTAAAAATTCTTAGAGCAGAGAGACAGGAGCTTCCAGAACATATCTCTAAAGCTGTAACCAGCAAATCCTTGCTACCCTCCAATCTTGAAAACCCCCTTGGAGCTCCATGGCATGTGTGTTTGGGGAGCAGTTGCTTCAAGCCCTTGCTCTTGGCACTGAGCTGCCAAGTAAGGCTGTGTCGCTGGGGTTACATGAAGCGACAGGATTCTGGCCCATGTCCTCTCCCTTAATAAGAGTCACCCTTTTCTGCAACAGAAAGTGAGCTCAGAAGAGTATTCCTTGGCACTAGAGTGAACCCTTCAGAACAAGGATTTGCCTCCACCCAGTGACATTTCCAGATCACTAAGAGCATTTTGTTATCTGTTAAAAATCTCTCCGCTCTGCTCTAATATTGGACAGGGATTAACTTGATTGGCTTCTAGAATGATTCTGTTTTCAAATGTAAATGAAAATGCCATTTGCTCTCAATTTAGATGAGTCATTTAGATGTAAAATCTCACTTCTTCCAGGTATGGTAGCTGTTTGGAGACTTGATGAATAATTGAACAAGGAAAACCAAATAGAGTGAATAAGTGTTATTTCCTTTCAATCTGAAAAAAAATATGTACAATTATTTTCATCACAGGGTTCATTTGTATTGTCCCGCATCACTAACTTCAGTTGATGTTTACTGATATCAAGAAAATAAGCCTGATGATCCGTATTTATAAAAATATTTATGATGCAGGTTGTTACAATGCAACCATTTTACAGGTGTAAAAATAGAATTTCTGGGTGTTTCTTGTTTATTTATTTTTTATTACCAAGTACATGTGGAAACCAATGAGAAGTCACAGGGACTTCATTATAGGAACTTACACTCTAAATCAGTAGTTTTCAAAATTTGGCATGCCTCAGAATCATCTGCAAGGCTTGATAAAACACAGATTTCCTGGCCCCATGTCTGGTTTCTGATTTAGTCGGTCTGGGGTGGAACCTTAGAAATTGCATTTCTAGAAAATTCCCAGGTGATGTTGATGTTGTTGCTTAGGGGATCTCACATTGAAAACAGTTATTCTAAACCATCCTGAGAAGCCTGATAAAGTAATATGAGCAAGTAAGAGGAAGGAAGACTATGTATTGAAATTTTTCTCTGAATCTCTTTGTTCTCACAATAATAGGTATTTTTGTGCTGATTTTGGAGGTGTGCATATTGAGGCTCAGCAATGTTAAGAAACATTCTCAGATCTACCTAGGAAGGGACTAAACTGGAATTAAAGGGAAGCCAGTGGGATTCTAAACTGGGTGGAAAAAATCAAATATGTGCTTGGGAAATACATTAAATGTACTTGAAAGAAGCCACTTCATGATAAATGGCTGTTGATATTCAGTCCCAGGTTCAGGGTGACATCAGGGACCAGTGGAGATTATGATGACCTTGAAAGCAAATCTCTATGGCTCAGGTCCAGTCAATTATTACCCCAGGGACTGGTATAGACTGAATTATATCCACCCTGTTAGATTAATTAAATGAGAAGGACATTAGACTGAGGTGGTTTTAATGCCGTGGCAGCTTACATAAGCAACCCTAAATCTAAGCCTCTAAATGCTTCAAAGTTATGAAATCAAAACACTGAGGATGCCCAAATCACAAACAGCCGAGAGCCAATCAAATAATTTCCGTTCTTTTCTTTCCCACATTCTCTATGTGTCTCTCCTCTGGCTCCTGCTGGCAAAATGTTCCTAGCCACTTCTGGTTTGGTGCTTCCTGGTTCGAATCAATTTTTATTCTGACAAACTCTGACATTTTTAATGCCTCAATTTATCTTTTAACCCAAAATTAATATGTTGAAGGCCTAATACCCTGTACCTCAGAATGCGATTTTATTTGGTGACAGGATTGTTAAAGAGGTAATTAGGCCTAAATGAGGTTATATGATAGGCCTTAAAATGATATAACCAGTGTCCCTAAAAGAAGAGAGATTACAATACTGCAAGCCATGCTCTACTTGTTTTTGTTAGTTATCTCCCATTTCCCCTTAGTAATTATCCAGATATTTACTGTTCCTCTCTTCTCAAGTGCCAACCTGTGCCATTAATCCTTAACGATGACCTACATTCCTACTTCACATATTTTTTTAAAAAGGCTATGGACCCCCTTTAGCTCCCTGATTCTGCATCTACAAATTTATTTTCAGACACATCCATCCTCAACATCAACATTGATTCTCAAAGGGCAAGTTTCCTCCCTCTTCTCCAAAGTTTAAATTGTAATCATCTGCTCATAGACCTTCTCCATGAGACTATGAACTATTCAAAGGCAGCTACTGTCTCATCAACCCTGAATTGCAAACATGTAGCATAATGCCTAGTACAATAAATAGCTAAATACGTTAAATAGAAGAACACTTATGACTTGTCAGAAGATTAGGACATCTTGGACATGGTAAAAGATCAAAGATAAGAAAAAAAGGTAATATTTAGGGGAGATGTAATGTATGCATAGGAATTAGGCAGATAAAAGGGCAAAAGGGGTAAGTTTTACCTTGATTTCATAACAGTTATGAGACTGACATGCATCTTGTTAGATAATTTACATTATATTTTCAAAATTATTATCAGATTAGAGATGTCTAGTCCCTTGAGAGAAATATGGTCTTGAAATTAATTGTCACCATGAAAAACCCAAGAGCAAAGAAGCCCAGGAACGTTAAATTAGGCAAGACTTGATAGCTGAAAATATCAGAGCTAGAGCACAGGGTTAGGATTTGAACCCTGCTCACCGTGATAATTCAATAAAACTTATTTTCAGGCCTGATTTAATCATGGATTTCCTTCTCTAGAAGGTGAATTTTATGGTCTGTTTTAACCAGATGCCTAACTTCACCTTTTACTCAAAATTAAATGGAGTCTTTTTTTTTTTTACGGAAAGAGAATGTCCCATCAGTGGAAGTATGAAGTTTTGCTTCATAAACCAGTGGGACTCTACCACAGAGAAAACAAAAGCACCGAACAAAACATATTGGACCTCTTCATCAATACAGCCAGGTAACCATCATTTTTCTCAGCTCTGAAATCATGAAACAGCAGCATAAAACATAGAGTGAAAAATCTCTTATTTAAAACACAAATATCTGTGACAACAGCAGCAGCATGTAACAAAGAACTGGCCAGGGAAATTGGTTTTTGAATCATTGTTTTTAATGCATCCGCTTTCACCAATGGCAGGCAATATCTTTCTGGTAGAAACACACAAGCGATCCTGGATCTTGAACATTCCCGTAAGTCAGTTGCGTTGCCATGGAGAGACTCAGTTTCCCAGCACCCTCATTGCAGTGAGGCAGACTGAGGCTGAATAACAGACCATTAACTGGAGCGCTGGTTGTTTGCCTCATCCTGCTAGCCTGCCACACTTTTTTATCTGAATCAACTTTCCAATTTCCAGGTCTGAGATAAAAGCGTGTGTTTGCAAAAATGCCTGTAAACCAAAGTTCTGCGATTGCAGGGATAGCGATCGAAGTGTTCATGGCTGCATACAAACAACACATAGGACATCTGGAACATTCATTCATGCAACAGCATTTATTGAGCAATTATTTAGCTTCTCTTTTTTATTTTGGCCAGGCTTGATGCTACACACTGAGTATAAAAGAGAGAACACAGGCACAGTTCCATGGTCTAGGATTAGCCAATTAACCCAATAACCATTCAAATGAAGATAGTGATTTATTGTGGGTGAAAGAGAAGTGTGTTATGGGGCTAAAGATGGGGTCCAATTCAGCAGGGTGTTGAGGCTATGTTCAGATTTAAGGAAAGAGCAATAGGAAGACATTTTGGTGTTTCAAATAGTAGGGGGAGATTGCATGGGGGAGAGATGTGACCACCATTGTAATACAATAAAATAAAAAAAGACCAATCTAGTTTTTATTTGAATTTGGGGTTAAAAAAACAAATATTTGTGGTTCACCAGATTAGAGGCTGTGATGGTTAATATTATGTGTCAACTTGAGTGAGCCACAGGATGTCCAGATAGCTGGTTAAACATTACTTTTGGTTATATCTGTGAGAATGTATCTTGAAGAGATTTACATATGAATGGGTGGGCTGAGTAAAGTATAAAGTAGATCACCTTCTTTAATATGAGTGGGCATCCTCCAATCTTTTAAGGGCCTAAATAGAATTTAAAATGTGGAGGGAGGTTGAATTTTTTCTGCTTAACTGTTTAAGTTGGGACATCAATCTTCAGCTGCAGTCAGTGCGCCTGGTTCTCAGGCTTTGAGACCTGGAGTGAAGTCTACACCACTGGCTCTCCAGCTCCCAGGCCTTCAAACTACACCACCAGCTTTCCTGGGTCTCCAGCTGCCATCAGCAAATTGTAAGACTTCCCAGACTCCATAATAATGTGAGCCAATACCTTATAACAAATCTCTTTCTATCTATCTAGCTAGCTAGCAATCTATTTTCTATTGGTTTATTTTCTCTGAAGAACCCCAACTAATACAGAGGTCACTGTAAAAATCCAAGTAAGAGATGACATAAATTTATCCTAAAGAGGTGATGGTAGAGATGAAAAAAAGGTAACACACTCAAGAATTATTAATATAAATGAGACTGGTGATGTATTAGTTATATTTCAGAAAAAGTTTAGTGAGAGTTAAGTGTCAAGGATGACTCCTAGTTTTCTGGCTTGTCAAATTCATATGAGATGGAAACATTCACTGAGAGAGTTGATGTAGAGAACCTTGCGAGATGATTAAGCTTGAGGTGGGGGAGCCCTCATAATTTCTTCTTTTGACATGTAGAGTGTGAGTTGTTTTTCAAATATTAAGTAGAGATATTGAGTAGACAGTAAGGTTTACTGATTAGTAGCTAAGACTACAGATCAGGATTGAATGCATGCACTTGAGTCATTTGCATATACTTTTAGTAATGGGAGCCTTAGGAAAAGAATACCTGACTTAAGTAGAGAATATTGCTCTTGCCATTTTCTGACATAGGGAACAGAGCACTTAAAAAGACTTAGTTTGGACAAGCTGAGATTTGTGTGTTTGGAGACACCTAAGTTGACAGAGACAACTAGATGGCCTAGAAAGGTGAGTTTGAGATTTATTAGTTTCTTAGTGATGTCATAATGAATTGCCCCAGAAGAGGTAGCTTAAAACAACAGAAATTTGTTGGGTGGTGATATAAAATCTTCACAGACCTGCAATTATCTAAATTGTATAGAAATTATCTAATGTCCTAAATTCCAGAGAACAGGATAAAGATGTTAATTTGTGAGAATCACAGGTGATAAGTGTTGGAGCAAGTATATGAATCATCTCTCTTGCTAACTCTCAGAGATATGGTACACAGAGTAGGGTTTGGAGTCAGCCATCCCTTGGCTGACCTTGGATATACTGACTAAACTCTTTGAGCTTCGGTTTCACATCTGAAGAAGTAGGTTAATAGGATGGTTGTAAGGAAGAACACAGAAAATGGGGTTTAAGGTATATTGGAAATTATAATAGGCAATACAAATACTGGTTTTCATCTCTCCCATTAAATTAGACACCAATAAGTTAGATCATATTTAGAGATTTGTGGTAAGGTGTCTCAGCATGTAACAATATTTGCAGCAGTATTGATAAATGGGCACAAGTGTTAGAAAGAATCGTTTCCCAAGTTGTGTTGTACTGATTACCGATAAATATTTTTTACATTATTTTTAATAATCTAGGACATTTTTATGAAAAATACCATACATATTTTAAGATAACTGTAGTTTTATAAGTTTTTAGAACCTGGTTAAAAAAGCAGACTTGATTTCCTTCTTGCAAAGTGCCTTGTCATCTTCATACTAGGATGACATAAATAAAAATGACTCGTAGAACCACGAAATAGAACCCAAGCTGTTGGTGGCACCTTTTAAAGCAGTGCTTAGGAAGAACCAAAAAGATGGAAATTTGTTTCTTACTGAGCAAGCTTTTACCTCAAATGGTGTAAGTGTACATATAAAATATAACTGCAGGGGGAAAAATCTAGAAGATGGGTGGGGAGTAAGAAAGGGGTGTTAGGAAAGCGTGGGAAAAGACAGGGAAGTCTTTTTGTAGCTAAATTCTTAGGAATGGCAGACACATTGACGGACAGGCACCAAGCAAAGAGTGAACAGTGCGATACACAAACAGCCAATAGGAGGAGGGACTAATTTAATGAGAAGAGGCAGCCGATGAGGGTCTGTTGTTTGCCTCCTACACAGGCAGCCTTGCACCGTTCTGTGGAAACGTGTGCTCTGTGTGGCCCAGCTAGTCTCCCGCTTTGCTTGCCATTATTTTCAAATACTTGTGAAAAAAATATTTCAAAACTGGTGGTGATTTGCCTTTCTTGCCCCAGTCCCGACACAGTATTGTGCTTAAGGCAATGTTGAGTAATTGCTACTCCTTAACTGACCACATTTTATTTTTCCTTGGTGTTAAATACTGTAATGATTAATTGATGCAATTTCCCCTTTAGTCCTTGGTCCTTAGTACAGGTCAGAGGTCAGGAATCGTAATCTGAAGGCAAGATAGTAAACGTCTTGTGTAAATTAAGGGCCATCTAGTTTCTGCTGCAAGTACTGAACTTGGCGATCTTCGTGCATAAGCAGCTATAGGCAACACGTAAACAAGTGACCCTGGCCCTGTTCCAATAAAGCATTGTTTACAAAAACCGGCAGCCAGTTGGCCAGACTTGGTCTATCTGCTGCCCTGGTACGGTGTCTGGCACCCAACAAGTGTTCAGTAAGTGTAAACTCTCTGTGAGCTACCGAGGTAAGGTGTGTGGCAGCAGAGATGCACTTGATAAAAGCTACAGGAGCTCCCAAGAAGAAGGAAGACCACCCCCTACAGGACATATGGCTAAGTTCCAGAATCACAGACCCCTTAGAGATTGATGGACACCCAAAGCTTTGCAATAATGAAGCTTGAGATAAGAAGCTCCTGAATTTCCTCTTTAAACTCGGAAATTCTGTCTTCCAACCAAAGATTCCGTCACTCACAGGCAGAAAATGGGAGGAATGCTGTCACGGATATTCCAGGGTAGGGTTCGCTTTCACCTCTTCAAAACCTCTGAGGCTAATTGAGTTTTCCATTCAGCTCAACAGTTGGCCTAATTGACATTTCCTTACCACTCACATCATCAGTCCTCTTCTCTGATTTCCTCCATCGTCTAAACTTCTGAGAGGCAGGAGAATGACGAAAGAGATGGGACCAACACTCTCGAAGGTGGGTTGCGGCAAGGCGTCAATTAGAATTCAGACTCCATTTCTCCCAGCCCCTCCGCTCATTCCACTTCATCTGGCTCCAATCCCAGCGTCTTGTTCTTGTTTTATTTCCCTTCTGCTGTTTCTCTCCATGGACTGCGTTTCTGGTGCCAGGTGGGAGCAGCAGCTGAGCACTGTGGAGGCGTAAGACAAGCGCTGTGTGAGGCTGCTAATGATGCGCTCCAGCAAAACAGTCCCATTCCAGCCGTGGTGATGGATGGCATCGTGGGAGAAAAACCCACAAAAGTGCTCAAGTTTTCTCATGAATCTGCAGTTTCTTCCGAAAAAGTGAATTTTTATCAAGTGGTGCAGCAAGACATCTGTTTCCTCCAGCAGTGACTTCCAGACAGGACAACACGGTATTGAACAGGGCTCCAGACCAAGTCCTTACTGACCTAAGTTCTGATCGCATCTCTAGAACAGGAATTACCTATGTGTTGTTATTATTTTTGAAAGCGTATGTGCACTCCAAGGAAATGCAGGGAGGAAGTGAAAAGGTCATCCATTCACTTGTCAACAAAGATTTACTAAGTGTCTATTAGGCGCCAGGCACTCTGCTGTATTTGACCATCATTATTTATACGGGGGCCACCGAGAACTGTAGCTAAATTTGTGTGTGGGCTTCCCTGAGTTACGGAAAATATTTCCTACTACGTTTACATTTCTCAAGAGGAAAATGGCAAAAATTCTAAGCTATCGTGAAGTACTATAATTGCAAGATGACTTGCAGGTAACAAGGGTGTCAATGAGTTTTGGGTAACGTCCCCGGGGACTAACCGATTGTCATGCGTAGAGATCTCTTATCAATTTAGCAGTGATATGGACAGAAGCATAAGGAAAAGTATTGCGTTTATTTTTCTAAAGTAAAGTTTATATAGAAACAACACAGTTAAATCTAAGTGATGAATATAGGGCATCCCCCCCAAAAATGTACACACACACTTTGAATAATTATAAAGGCAGTGTTTATTAAAATACATTTCATCTTCAAAGTTGTGTATACATTTTTTTGGGACACCCTGTAGTAACACCAAATCATTTTACTTTTCAACGTTTCCATAGTAACTTATTTATGTAAACTGGTCTCATTAGGGCCTTTGGATACCTACAACACATACCGACAAACAGCCACAGGAACATGAAACTAAAAGCCTAATTTATCTCGTGGTCCAGCTTGACCACACCATTTGATGTAGTAACAATTCTTTCTCTCTAATGATGGTTGCTACACAAAATCCAGACACAAAGCTCATGTGAGTAACATTTCAGGGCTTGATATAATCTAATCTAACTCATACTGTTTTGAATGAGACAGTTGAGGCCCAGGGAAACTATTCATGGACTTTAGCCTTGGCAAAAAGAGAAGATGTGCCTGTTTCTAATCAGGTGACAGCAATAACATCGACCATGGGGAAATACTGAGTTCCTGCTTTTCACACTTTTTTCTTTCCTGTTCCTCTGTCTCTCTTAATACTTCTCTTCTCCCTTTCTGTCTACAGTTTGTATCTTGTTCGAAAAATAATTTGATATTTAAATAGAATGTAGTACAAAAATGGTACCAGGACAACAAAATATCTAAATGCAAAACATCTTGCTTTGTGTCATCTGAAGTAGTAACAATGTTACAGAAAGATTTTCTATTATTTATGGCTATTATTGAAGATTGCATTTTGACATTTTTCAAACTGTAATAGCTTGCAGTCCATTATAGTGGCAATGATATAACTTGCGTTATAAGACACAGAAAAGAAAAGCAGTGAGAAATGCTCAGAGGTTTTTGTATTCTTCCTTTGAATCAGAAAAAAACAGATAAGACATAAAGCAAAAAAAGAACTTTCTAAGTTATTCTATGCAGCTGAGACTGGCCTGTGTCGCCATTCAGTGTCATTAATGATACATTAAGTAGAATGCACGTTGCAGAATACTTTTACAAGGCAGTGAGAACAACTGCAGGGTGTGAATTCAAATGCATTTTGGGGAAAAAAGAAAACCCGATCATTTGGATCATCCCTTAGCTCCTCTGCTAATGTGTATCACCACCCGCGATCCCTCCCTCTCTCTCTCCCCCATTCTCTTTATTCCTTCCTTCCTTCCTTTCGTCCGCCCTTCTGTCCGTCCTCTCTTCCTCTCTTGTCCTCGCTCTGACTCTCACCCCCCGTTCATCATCTCTCGGGGGAGGGGGCTGTAGGCCCTCATTGTGTACTTGATACAGATGGTAAGTATTTATATAAGTTTATGGGGCGCAATTGTGTTCTATCAATTTTTAACAGCAAGACCCCCAGAGATGCCCAGATGGAATGAGTTTATTCCACACATTACAAAGGTGGTCTTGCAGGAAAGGGCCCGAGTCCCGACTTTGGGAATGACCAACGTTTCTATTTACAACGGGTTTCTTCGGCCCCAGAGGAGACAGCAGCCCAAGAATTTGGGATGATGCCCAGCGTCCGACTAGCCTTTCTTTGTAAAATTCACTCTGGTGAGTGAACCTGAGATTTATTCACACGATCGTAAATAACTGGAGGATATTTAAAGTACTGGAAAAGGTATGATAAGCTTTACAGGTGTAGCCCTTGGTTTGTAGGTCCTCCATCAAGGGATGCGGTTACCTTGCAGCTATTAGAATCCAATACATCGAGGGGCAGCCTCACACCCTTGTGACAGATCACACCGGGGGGCCCTGGGGAGGGAGAATTCAGGAAGAGAGACAGCAGAACAAGAAAAGTATAGAGAAGGGGGCTTATTAGAGAGCAGAAGGGCACAGTTGGAATTAAAGTCCCCCTTTAATGTGTGGCCACAGTGCTAGACTGTCCTCTTCGAACCCCCTTGGCCATGTTCCCATGTTCCTTACTTTGCTATTCTCCTGGGTTTTCTTCTCCGTTATAATGTCTGCGGCATATTTTTTTGTTTAAGAGCAAGAAAAAGGATCTTCAACCTGCACCTTGAGGTTTTCATAAGAAAAGCAAGAAACCCAAAGGATATGCTAAGTAAGTACTGTGGGCACCAGCAGCTGAAGGTCGCGGCCTCAGCATAAATCATGGATCAGTTCAGCCCCCTCCCGGGTGAAGGACAGGGCCATTTCCATACCTGTGTGTCAGAGATGAGTTCTCACTCTTTTAAAGCTTTATTAAGTTACATTATTTTAATAAATTTTCTTATTCCTTCTGAGGCTAGCCTTCCGCATTGGCTAATACCCAATGGAAACATGATCTTTCTAAACTGTTTTACTGGAAGATTCAGTAGGGTCATGATAAGTGATACATTTTAGGGTGAGACAAGTTTTGGTTGCAAACTATTCCACTTATGAATTGTATGAATTTAGGTATATTATTTACCTTCCTTAAACATAAGTTTCTCATCTATAATAGGAGGTGCTGAATTAGCCCTTCATAGTGTTCATATGAAGATGAACAAAGCAGGGTCTCAACATGGCAGTTATGTGAACTGTAGCCAGTTGACTTTCAGTGTAGATTGGATTTTAGTGCAATAATCCTGACTGAAGAGCCTCACAAAGGGCCTAATGAGAGCTGGATATGATAAATCCCAGACGGGTGAGATGGGACCTTCTGCTAGAGTTTGCTAGATAGACTGCCTCCATGCAGCCCAGGGCTTACCTATTTCATAAGACCAGAAATCACCAATCATTAGCAGTCTTAGCTTATTTAGTATGTGAGAGATGGTTTGGGTTTCCTGGCTGTAAATGACTTACCCTGGTTTTTTTTTATTTCCATATAGTTTTCCCTCAGAGCCTTAGACTCTGTGCACTATTGGATTTCCTGCCTGGTAATTAATAAAGAAAAAATTTTTAAATATTCAAACTCAATAAACATTAGCTCTCCACCCCTGTCATTACTCTGTAGAATCAAACAGTATGCATGAGTTGTGTTCAGATTTTATGACATTACAAAGTGTTTAAGGTAATAACTTTTCTTTTAGATCAAGAAATATTGTTCAAATGACATAAAGCTTGAATCAATAATATATTAGCTAAAAGATTTGGGCTTTGGAAATAGACAAAAATACATTTAAATCACAACTTTCCGCTTACTAGATATAAATTCTAGCAGAAACAACATGGTTGAGTTAGTCTGTCCCTGGAAGACTCAGTGCTTGTTGTATACAACAGTTGAAGAGAAAAAGAAAGACATTTCTGGGTTATTGTGACATGAAGTGACCTAATGCAGACAAAAATAAGGCACTGCTTGATACAAAGAAGCACTGCAATATATCTGAATCCCTATTATCACAGCTCTTACTATTATGTATTGACAATTTACCCTATAACCTATTTAATTTTGAGAAATGGACCATATGCTGAGTGCCCCACAAAAATTTCAATAAGTACAAGTGACCTATAATGCAACAAACACAAATTAATATCAAAGTTTATATGTTTACAATAAATATATTAAAATAAAACAAATATATTTCCTACAAATAAAATTCTTTGACATAATTTAATAGCTATTTATAAATGAAAAGTATAGTAAATAGAATAAGAAAGACATTCTCGGTCAGAACCAATAGCATACATAAGGTAGAATATAACGCTATTCTCTGAAAGTCAGGAAGTAGACAGAGATTCCCACCTTTAGCAATAGGCCACAAAATGTATTTTTAAAACACAGTTTATGGAAGAATATGACTCAATTTAAATAAATGAGGGTAAAAACTTAACTTTCAATACTTCAATTACCTCTTAATGAATTTATAAATGTTCAGTTACCAGTGGATAAATTTATAAAATGATTAACTGAAATCAAAATCTCATGTAATTAAAAAAATTGACAACTTTATTTTAAAGAGCGTGTAAAAAAATACAAAGGTAATGATTACTAAGCTATTTTTGAAAAAAAAATAATGTGAGGGAACAAGTAGTTCTAAATTAACTATTTAGCACTATTTATAATTTATAACTATTTATATTTAATAACTATATATGTATATTATATAATTTAAACTTGTGATATTTTCTCATGAACAAATGAGCATATACAAGAAAGAACACACAAAACTCATAAAACAATAGTAAAGGTAAATGGATGCTTTAATCCCATGGGGAAAGAAAGGCTTTTTTCAACAATAATTATTGAGAGAATTGATAAGTTACTAGAAAAACAAAACAAAAGTTGAGACCCACCTCTCCTGACATACACACAATGAATTCAAAATGTATTACAACCCAAATATAAAATAAAAGTCCTTTTTTAAAAAAAATATGTATTTTGTAAAATTTATTTCAGAGAAAGGGAAGGAGAGAAAGAGAGAGAGAGGGAGAGAGAGAGAGAGAAAGAAACTTCAATAATGAGAGTCATTGATCGGCTGCCTCCTGCACGCCCCCAACTGGGGATCGAGCCCACAACCCCAGCATGTGCCCTGACTGGGAATCCAGCCTTGGTCTCCTGGATCCTAGGTCGATGCTCAACCAATGAGCCACTCCAGCCAGGCTAAAAAATCTTAAAGCAAAACAAAACAAAAATCTAGATGTTTTTAGAAATACTAATAGAAACAAGGTCTTAAATTGTTTTACTTTTGAGTGGATTAAGTGAGGTGATATGTTGAAAGGACGTCTAAATAGAGATACTTGATAGAATTAGTGGTTAAGGATGTGACTTCAGAGCCATACTTTTTCATTTTGGGGTAAAGAAGAAAGAATTCATAGGAAAAGTTTGCTAGATTTGGTTACATATAATATTTTTAAATTATTTCTAATATTATAAAGTAATTATACCAACTGATTATGGGAGACTTACAAGAGCAGCTAGGTCCTTCTTTCTCTCCTTCCTGGCCCTCACCAGGAGGGGAACATGTCTTTGAATGTGAGATTGAAGTTTTAACTGAACAGACCTTTTATTAACTATTTCAGATATGAACACTCTCCAAAGAGCTATTAGGGAATGTGTTATCTTCTAGGGAAAAAAGGAGTTGACATAACTCAACTGGATTAAACACTTGATAAAAATAATGTTGTTTGTGTCTGAACTGATTCAGACCACAGAAAACACCACTTTATATATACCCTACGGGAATACATATATCAAAGAGCCCAGATAAACTACAACCAATACTGAATGTTAGCCACAGCTACCTTTAGGTGATAAGATACATAAATCTGTTTAATATCTTCCGTGCAGTTTTCTGTATGTTCCAACATTCCGTGATGTATATGCATTGATTTTAAAGGCAGCAGAAAAAAAAAGTGGTATAAAAAATGTGAGTGCAAAATGTACAGTTCATGGGTAAGTCAAAAAGAAAATAAAAAATTGGATATATTCTTCTGCTTGCAAGCACTTAAAACTTCTTGCTGCCAGGCAAGTCTTGGCACAGAAAAACTGGGAGTCGCCCATAATAACCTACCCTCTGCCAATCGCTCCAATTAGGCTGCACAAATAGCCCTCTGAGGCCGCAGGCCAGTGACCGTGGGGATGTGGGGAGTGAAGGGGGAACCCAGTAACAAGAGCCCCAAGTACACAGCAGGCAATAAGGCATGTTATGGGAGTTCTGTGGGAGACAAGAGAATTCTGCTCAACTCTAAATGCTCCAATTAGACCAGGGGACTGTGTGTATTTGTACAAAATTCTCCGTCTACAGGTGTCATTAAAATGAAGGCTGTGTGGTTTAGGCATTTAAGAATATAGATTTCAAAATCAGGCATGAACATACACCAGCTTTGTAACCCTGAATTGTTCTTTTCTGCTCACTGCTCCTTAGTCCATCTCTGAAACTTAAAAGGATTATAGAAGTGATGTTTTAGGTTGCCTTAATTTTGAGTAGATGACATGAGATAATACATGGGAAGAGTTCTGAGGTGAAGATACATAACAGCAGAGTTAGTGGTTGACAAAGTGACTGCAGAGCCTCACTGGCTTGATTCTGATTGCAGCTATCACTTGGGTAAGTTACTTGACCTTCCTATGCTTTAATTTCCTCGGCTGTAAAACAGGCACAGTGATTGCACCACCACGTGGGGTTATTGCGGAGATAACTGTGTTCATACGTTCATAGGTTCAGAGGGGGCACCTCACATTTCTTCAACGTCAGATATTTTTAATCACCATTTCATAGATAAGAAGACTGCGACACAGAGAAGTTAAGTAACTCGCCCACTGTCACCGAGGAATCAATCGAAGAATTTGCACTCAAACCCAGGCTCTGGCCTCATGATTTGTACTCTTTTCTACTGTACTGACTGTGTTCAATGAACATGAGGCATGATTTTCATCATTATGAGTTAAGTCAGAGGTGGCCCATGAGGATGATCTCAAACATTTTCTAGGAACTAAGAGGGAAAGAGCAAAGGAAGATAGGGCATGAGGACTGTTCATTTTTGGTGTGATAGACGCTGCTCCAGCCCACTTGCAGATGACCTCGAACAGCAGGGTAACTGTGTGGGTCCACTTATACAGGGACTTCTTTCACTAAGTACTGGAAATGTATTTTCTCTTCCTTACGATTTTTTTAAATAACACTTTCTTTTCTCTGGATTACTTTATTGTAAGAATGCAGCGTGTAATAATATAACGTACTAAATATGTCTCGATCGACTACTTACGTGATCAGTAAGGCTTCTGATCAACAGTGGCCATTGGGGGGGGTCAAAAGTTATATGAGGAATTTTGATTGTGTGGGGGGTCAGCACCCCCAATCTCTGCATTGTTCAAGGATCGACTGTATGTAGATATATATCACATTTAATTCTGCTCTTCCATGATGCATGTAATATGATTCCCACTTGAGCCTGAGGAAAGTCATGCCTTAATTATGGATTCAGCTAACGTTAGAATACAAACCCGTCTGTCCTCAAAGCCTGGGTGATTCTACTACACAATGCTGCTCCAGTTTCTTAATATTCGCTCTGATGATGCTAACTGCCCAGGCACAGTCACTAGTCTCAGAATCTAGGTTTGTCCTGTATTTAGAATAACTGACGGAAGACATTTCCATGCCTTGGTTTACCTGAAAGTCTCGGCCTCTAAGGAAAGCCAAAATGGGAAGTCAGAAAAATGACACAAAGTGAAATAACTAGATCTTCACCAATCTTTTCTGCTCAAAAGAACCCTTTTCAGAAAAATGGAAACCCATATTGGTTCATGATAAAAATAATACAATAATCTCATCTTCAAAGCCCTTCGATATTGGCAAGGAATTCCATGGGGCAGAACATGGACACCCTTCCTCCTGCTCAGATCTCGACCTGGGATTCTTGGTGCCCAGAGCCTGCAGTCTCAAGATTTTCAGGGTAGTGGCTCCAAAGGGATGATACCTATGCTCCATTTATGGGCAAACACTTTAACGTCATGCAGGGAAGCTGGGATTGCCTTTGTCCTAGGCATTTACTGGCTGCCCTATCAGCTCCTTTTCCCCACTTTCCCCTGCCAGCAGCACTCTAATTTCCTTTTGGTGAATTACTTTTCTACCAGTGTGCTCCAGCCTCACAATTTGGTGGGACTGACCCCCATGCCTAGCTTCATGGATGGGGCCTGCTTGGCTTAAGCTAATGCTTATCTTCTGTTTCTCCTGGGTCCTTCAGTAACTGGTTCAGGAATGGACGCATGATCCAGTGCAGGCCAATGCATCTAAACATCCAAGCAGAAGCCTGCTGGGGTCCTTCTCTCTTTTCTCTGGCTGCTGCATGGGTGAGTGTGGGATCTATTCTAGAGCCTGAAAATGAAATGAGGGACCCTGCCAAGACATGGCGAGGATGCCACTGAGCTGCCACTACAAGTCTCCGGAGGGACCAGGCTTATCTATAAACTGTTTCAGTTTTGTGAGCCAGTAAATTCCACTTATTGCTGCTGCTGACTTGGATTGGGTTTTCTGTTACTTAAAGCTGCAGAGAAACCCCAGCAATAATGTGTGTCATCGGAGAAGTGTCTACCTAGTCCAGCAACTCCTAAAATCCTAATGGTTCTTCTGGAAGGCTGAATCTGGTAGCATACAAATTAGAAATGCAGCATCTCTCATAGAATAAGAAACAAATCAAGTGATTGTCAAAAGCCTTCTTAGTTTCAGTTGCAGATGATTAATCTACTGTTTATAGAAGCATCCCCACAGGGAGCTGCAGGGTAGACAGCCTCCCACATCGGGTATGGTGTCATGAAAGCCATGGCAGTGGATACTACTGCGGCTTCCTTCCCTGCACTAGAGTCTGCTGAAAAATCTGTCCTGTCCTGGAGGTTCCGTTGTGAGTTTATGGCATCATGTTGCTATCCTGTGCCAAGCTGTACAATAAGATTGCAATCAACCACTCGCAGAAAGATTAGAGTGTCGTAGACAGTATGACACTAGACTAAACTGAGAGAAGCTACTTGAATTGTTAAAGAGAGAAACAAATATTCCAATTATTGTTGAGGTCAAGTTATATTCATTATGCTTTTGGATTCCTAAAACCTCAATTTTCAACATTTACAGAAGTGTAAAAATTATATTTGAGTAGCGTCTTCTGTATATAGTAGGCATGACCAAGCCAGAGTCAGCATATATTGGGGAAAAAACAAAAAGAAAAACAAAGAACACACACACACACACATGCTCACGTGTGCCCTGGGCTTTTTCATAAACACGGAGCGACCTATGTTTTTCTTTTTAAAATATAAAGGGTCACCAACAAAAATTCAAACTTGAAACTAGAACTCAAGCAGTGTGAGACAGGTCAGACTTCTCCAGCCAAGCCTTACAACGAAGTGATGACAGTGGAGTCAGGGCTTCAGAAAATGTTAGTGCATGGAGCCAAGAAGACTGAATCCCTACAGATGTCAACAAAATAAACATGCTTTTATTTGCCTTAATGTTGCTTATAAACACCGCTGCGCTCATGAGCTGTTAGAACAAATGTAGTCAATGGCTGTGGAATGAAAGTCTAGGCCAGAGTACAAGGCTGCGAGTTTCTCCAACCACATGCTTCCAATTCTCCTTTGGTACCCAAGGACACTGCTGGACCCTGGGGCTAGGAAAATTGTTATTTACAACTCTGAAGCCAGAAGATTGTCAATTCCAATTGGCAGTGGCCCGTCGAAATTATGTTGTACATGGTATATTTGAAAGAGATCTGCCTTTGGAACCAGAAACATTGTAATTAAATATTGGACATGTATCTAATTAGCTGCTTAGTCTTATATAAATTATTCAGTCTTAGAATGCATACATTTCTCCATCTCTAAAATGCATAGAGTAAAATTTGGTACGAGGATTAGACATAAATGAAACCACCTAGTATGCTTACTGAATGCCATGAGGGTTATTTAATGAGTGACTCTATTATTAAATTGTGTGATACCTGAGACCACTGGGCCCTCCACTGCCCACTATAGCACAAGCAGGTTGTTAATTCAAGAGAGAAATGCTAGTGAAAACAACCTGTTTTAAAGATGGTGGGTGGGCAGATCACAAGGTCGGCCAGCTAGGCCTAAAAACATGAAAATGTACCTCAAAACATCATGAATGTATTCTTTGTTTAATCAGAGTGCAGTGCATGGCTTTCTGATCCATACCTAATCACCTTGATCATATATATATATATGTTTTACCAAACTAGAGGAATGCTAACTATTCAAAGAAGAATAGGACCCCCTTAGTTTACTGCAAAACACTGTGAAAGTAATTCTTGAGCAGGAAATCAGAAAAAAATAGTTCCCAAATAACCCTTAGTAGCATTAAATACTTTAGTTTCTTCATCTGGGCAGTAAAACGCTCAACAGGTCCCAACCAGGTATGAATTCCTGTTGCTGCCTCAAGTCACCTTGTGAAATGCCAGCTTCATTCTTCTTTCTTCTTTTTAGAAGAATCATTTTAGCTTCTTTATTCAAAAAGACCAAACTGCTATCAGAATAAGCCATTGATTAAGAGTTGCTTCTAGTCTTAGAGTCAATAAAGTTTTTAATACCTAATATAGGGTGCCAGGTGGATACTGAAAGTATCAGAGGGACCATCTTGTGAAGTATATAATTGTCTAACCACTATGCTGTACACCTGAAACTAATACAAACTTATTATTGAATGTAACCAAAAAAAAAAAACAACAAAAAGTTGCTTCTTGTCTATCATAATTCATACCACTGTTTATAAAATCTAATCACTATTTATTACAACCCAGATGCAAAATAATACTAATAATAGCTAACTTTTCTTGAGTGCTTTCTTGTGCCAGGAACTGTTGTCATCAATTTACATAAATTAATCAATGTAGACTTCACAACAAGCCTAATTGAATAGGTATTATTATTATAATAAATTTCATTTTAGAGGTGAGACAACACAGGCACAAAGAATTGATGAGTCTTGCTCACTTTTTCTTTACTAGTGAATGTCCCAGCCTAGATTGGAACCCAGATAATCTGTCCCCTGGGGCTAGTCTCTGTTGATTGCATGGCAGGCCAAATGTAATTGTTACCTTCTCATTTCTCCCAGGTGCCTTTCTCCAATACTAGCTGCCCATGTAATATAGCTTAGAAATGCCAAGTCATATAATTCAGACTCTGACCTCATTTTTTTCTCAAAGAAACTATCAATAGTATGAGCAGTATGCTGACAGTCTACTTTCTGAGTGAACCTAATGGATAAATAGAAAAATTATAAAATTGCTTAAAAAGGTTTACTGTGGTTCAGCAAAGTCCTCTTTTACAGTTCATTGTGAAGTGCTCCAAACATCTGAGCACAAACAGTTCAAGACAAAAAAAAATCTAGAAACTGGAAAGCATTAAAATATTAAGAAGCACACAAATGTATTATTTACGTATGGAGCTTAGTGGAAGAGCAAATGCAAAACAGTTTCCAAAACAATAGTTCCCGATTTTGCCATTTATTTAATTTTTTAAATGCGGTGTAATTATTTTTACTAATTATTTTAAAGGTAATATATAACATATTCATTTATTTTTTTCAGATTTAGAAAACAAGCAAGTGACTTCCTGCAGAAAAATGAGACGGACTGTCCCTCATCTGTTCATGCTTCAAACCTGTTCTGTCTTCCTTACCTCCACTCTAAATACTGTCTTTTTTAAATTTATCTTGTCAAATCCCTGTTCTCTGTGTTAAAACGGAACAGAAAATCTAAACTGATAAATTACTGTTTGATAATAAAAGCTTGTGTATTTCCTGGCCCTTTTTATACATAAGATAATCACTAAATGCTTGAAAAGTCTAAAAAAAAAGGAATGATAACAACAATAGTCCTGGAGTCATGAGGGTCTTGAGCAGCCAACCTACCAACAAACCAAACCAAACCCCAAGATTTTACTGGGAAAGATTTTAAAGAGCAAAAAGAGAGCGTTAGAAGTCATTTTCTCCTTCCTGCCTTTGCCTCATTTTCAATATTTTTAAAGTAGAAGGAAAGGAGAAAGGGAGGGGAAAAAAAGAAAGAAAACCAAAAACATTTCACGGTAAGGGGGAGGTGGGCGGGGAATTGCTCTCTCTTTCTCCCCTACGTGCCTCTCTCCTGGCTCTTTTCTTTGCTTGACTCCCCAGGCCCCTGGGCTTTGCTGAAGAAGCAACTCAAACGCTCCGAGGGATCCAACACCACATGTCACCTGTGTAACCAGAGCCCATGGCTGCAGTTACTCGAATGTCTATAACCAGTGTTCCTGAGCACCCTCGATCACTCAGCCCCTTTGGGTGAGTCATAAGGCCTGAGTACGTTAAGGTGGGAGTATGTTTTATCTTACATTTTATGAGACAGGTGATAGATGTATATTTATTGTTTTGTATAATCAGATACAAAACAATATTAGTGAATGTAGTCAATTAATAAACAAATATTACTAAGTATCTAACACAGCTCCAGAATGTGACACAGACTTGCTGCCCAAAGCTAACTGGGTAAAATACATTTCCTGATAATGCAAGAAACCATTATTTTATTTCTTTCCTGAAATAAAGTAATTTATTACGAATAAAAGTGTGTGCCATACATGCAACTTTTGCCTTAAACAATGACTTCTAAAGAAAAGATTAAAGACCAATGGAATAAAGATTCAGAAATATGAGAAGTACATATGTCATGAACCTGTTTTAAGCACCAAATGCTGACTGACCAATGTAAATGCCCTTTTGGTATAATTGGATATTTAAAGTCAAGATTTACAGCTGAATCTCAGCATTGGGGTGCTATACTTAGCACAGAGCTGCTAACTGACTGATCAGAACCAGACTTCACTGAGAATATTTCTCAAGAGAAAATATGCTACCAATACAACAAAATTAAGATTCAAATAAAACTCATAGTTTCCCAAAGCATTTTTTTTTTGTATGAAACAAAAATCCTGAGTCCATTTCCATATCATTAAACCACATTCATTCTTGACAAATTTTAAAATGGACTCAACAGGTCATTTTTTCTGTTTAGATGAGAGTTTTGTTTGTCCTTGGAGCAGTATTGCAGAGTGGGTTGGAATATAGAAGCTGGAGTCTGGCCACCTACATCCGGATCCCTGTTAGTCATCTTTCCACTGGTGTAAACTTAAACTCTATGTCCATTTTATCATCTGTAAAAGGATCATGATAATAATATCATCTATCTCCTGTGTTTTTGTGAGAATTAAATGAGTTAATAAATAGAAAGTACTTAAAATGGGAAGGATATTAAATATGGTTTTAGCTATTATTAAATATATTTTGCCCACCCATGATGAAAGGAAATCGCTCAATATGGAGTAAGGAGTGGGGAGTGAGGGGTAAGAGAATGGAGAGAAAAAATAGAAAATCTATTTTCTAAAGGTCAAAAATATCTCTTTATCCAATGGCCAGACTTTGGTTGACTGGTACCGTAGGGTGTTGAGGAAACACTCCCTAAGACCCCCGGCGAGCAGGAACAGATGGATGATGCCGGGAGTGAGAAAGGCAGAACAGCTGGGCATTTTCACTGATGCGACAAATTTGTTTGTAACATAAGGTATTTGAATTTAGGCTCGTATTTTAAGCCCCACTTTATATATTTATTTAACAGACTAGCAGATTGTAGGGTAAATTCACCCCTACTGTGCTTTCCTACATACAATGAGCTTCCTAAACCGCATTATAATGTCATCTACTAAAAGTGCTTCCTCTCTTCCAAATGAAGATTTTGAGATAAACAAGAACTTTTGTCCCAGATGTTATCCTCATAAATGAGAAAGAATTAAAAAAAAAAAAAAGGTTTGTCTTTGTTTTCCCTTGAGGACTTCAGCTCCCTTGGTTCTTTCTCTTGTCTAGCCCACCTCTTAGCATCCCATTGGGCCCAGGAAGCAGTGCTCTGTGCAACAAAGTTTGAAAATCACAGGTTTTTGTCTTTCAGAATTTGAGTTTCATCATCTCCAAACTGAGAATGATATTATCCACTCGACTCAAGTGTGTTCAACCTGAAAAGATTTCACAGCCACAGCACCGATTGGGTCTTTAGTCTTCGGATGATGTCTTTATTCTTAGAAATTTTTTCTAGTGTGGGTGCTAAAAGCTTTCTTTCTCCTCCCACCATCCTAGTTCTTCTTAGGTGGGCTGTTCGTCAAATTAACAGAGACAGATTCACAGGAGAAAATATCCAAAGTGTATTATACTAACGCACATTTGGGGGGGCAGTAAGAATGAGGCACCGAACGCATTGGGCAGCCAAGGCATACCTGCCATTAAGGACAAAAGAGAAAAGGAGACATGGGTCTGGGATTTTGAAGTGGAAAGAGGCCAACGACAGGGTAGCCAAGGAAGAGCTGAACTCATGGTAAACAAATTCCTGTCAGGCAACCCAGAAACAATGAGACACGGGGAGAGAATCTAGCTAACAGGCCCTGCTTGGGCCCTGCCTATCTAATGCCAAGGTCAGTATGCTAAGATTCCCTTCCTGGAGCAGGCCTTTCCATCTTAATTTCTCAGGCAGGAAAGGGGGAGGGTCACAGGTTCTTTCGGACTCTTTCATTTCTTAATAACCAACTTAAAAATCAATGTCTCCAAAAGCATATTTTTAGGGTGGCAAAACTTTGGTTCCCGTAACTAGCTAGAGAGAATAGATTTGTGAATAGTTTAATTTCCCAGTTCAACAGATTCTGACTTCTACTATGTTCTCTAAACTCTGCTTGCAAATTAAACAGCATTTGCTTTAGCTTATATCTCTCTCTTTCTAGAGCTTAACATACAGAGATAGAAAAATTCAAGGGGAAGGCTCCAATATTGATTTAAAGAGGGCCATGGCTACAAAAGATGGGTGGGATTGGTGGTGTCCATTTTTGCAAGCACCTGTCACAGACAGACCCAAGGTTGACACAGTCAATAGTTTTACCAACTGGTTCACAGGTAGGGAATATGGATTGTCATTTTTTCAGCCTCCAATAACATTTTCAAATTTTTCCAGCCTTGACTAATAGTTTCCTTGCCAGCCTCTTTTTGCCAATCAATCTCAAAGCCAGTGAAACTGGTTTTTGCTACTCACAGCACAAGTTCTGGTACTGATTTTTGTATGAATTATTTATTGCTACATAAAACACCACTCCAGTAACAGAAAATAAAACAACTACTATATTTGCTTATGGTTCTCTGGGTTAAGAATTTGGCCTGTGTCCCAGCAGGTGGATTTTGGCTGGTTTCACCTAGAGTAATCCATGAAGCTGCTGTACTTAAATGCTGACTCAATTATGAATAGAAGGCCTACAATAGCTACACCCATATGCCCAGTCTTTGCCAAGCTGTCAGCTAGGCGTCTCTGTTCTCTTCATTTCCAGCTGGCTACATCAGGCTCATTGCCATCTCGGTCTTTGTATTGTCACTATAAAAAACCAGAAGCTAAGTCTCAATGGGCAAATACCTTTCAAACTCCTGCTTATGTAACATTTGCTAGTATCACATCGACCACAATGTCACCTGATGAAGTACAGATTCAAAGGCTGAAGAAATACATTTCTTTTGATGGGAAGTGTGTCAAAGCCAGTTGTAAAGGTGTGTACATGCAAGGATGGAAGGATTTATGGAAATCCTCTTTGAAAATAATCTACCACAGGTTTATTGTAATCAGTTGTGAACTGTTTTTAAAAAATCTTTTTTTGTCCTGATAATCAAGGAATGAACTTAAGAAAGTCTTACTTTTAAAAATGAATTATAGTGGACTCAAAGTTGTGCCTGAAATTGTTTCTCACTCACTTACATTTAGATATATTTTCCTACAGGCAAAAAAGGAATGTGGAACTATACCTAGTGTCTTGAGAATTATTTGCTGTCCTAGGGTGAAGGTCAAAATATTCTTGGAATGATATTGACAACTCACAACTTCTTGAGTGACTGAAAATAAGGCTGTAAAACTTGTAGGAACAAAGGCAACTAAAAAGAGTATCAGGCAAAAAACACAACAGTGATCTATTAGTAGATAGACCCTCATTAGATCAGTTTTAATTTCCAGAGAGCAATGGCCTGAACAGCTACCTTGGATTACATGCTAGTCTTTACCCAGGTGAGGGCCAGACAACTGGATGTGGTCTTCATGAACTCAATCCAGTAGGAACTACATACTTCTTCAGAAGGTGTTTCTGATCCCATGTGGAGGAAGAAGTGGGTGCTGGCAGCCACTAGACATTAATGGTCCACTTTGTCTGAGGAAGGTTGTCATCTCTGGGTAAAGGCACCTGACAAGTCAGTTGCAAAGGGACAAATGAAAGTTTGAAAATTGCTTCTTTAGATCATTTATTTAAAAACCTACAATAATTTCATGAACCAGAGAGTCTTGCTCATTTCTCTTCTGGATCAACATTGAAGACTTTAGGTCTTGGCATGGGGAAATGTGACTAGACTGGGCAGAACACCTGAAGACCTGTTCTTTAACGTAAGTCCTCTGGACCCTTTCCCATCCTGTGGGATTCCTGTCACTCAGGCAAGGAAAAGAGCTGAGGCATCACAGTACCTGATGAATTAGCACGTTGTGTCTTGCAATCTAGTCCCCCGCATGCCTGTGTTAACTGCCCTCTCAGCAAACCCTGCAGGGCCGAGGTTGTAACTCTGCTTCCAGCTGTGGCTATCTGTTGTGTGGTGGTTTTGAATCTGATGACTCAAAGCGACCATCCCAGGTAGCAGCCAGCTGTCTTTGGATTCCTCTCTTCTCCTAATGTTCCATTAACCTCTCACAGCTGGCCTCCCTATGCACAGTCAGCAGTTCAGCTAATCTCTCCCTGATCTCTCCCCTTCTTGCAGGAGGCTCATCATTAATACATCCTGGCTCTGCTTCCCACTCTGCTCAGCCTACCAGTGCTCTCTATTAGCTCATGCTGTGCCAGAGGCAATTCATCCCGCTGTCTGCTCAGCATCCGCTTTGTTGGGTTTCGGCACTGTTGGACCCTAAGGCAATGTATGCCCAGGCCCATTAGACACTGGATTGGAAGCAATGGTAGGATATCTACTTGTCTTTGAACTTGAGTTCTAAGAGAGTTGAGCCCTATTTCTCTCATTTGGCCTGCTTAGCATGCTCTTGTTCAGATTCCAGTATTTGTAAGTTGGTGTTCAAATTAATTACAACACTAAAAATCATAGTAACAATGGTTAATGCAATAATAAAAATGATATCATTATAATAACCATAGTCAATTTCATGTATAGAGTGTTAACTGTGCTGGATCTGTGCCAAATGCTATATTCTCTGATTAGATTCCAGAACATCTGAGTTAGCTAATACTGGTGAGGATATACCAAGTCAGAGAAAGTTTAATAAAGCTGACCGAGGCCATCCAACTAGTAAGCAAAAAGCTTGTACTTGACCCTGGCTTCCCTATTTTTCTTTCAAGATTGAGCTTTTAACCATTATGTGGACTAGTAAACTAGCTACCAGTTACGTTGCTTGGGATTTTACCTGTATTGACATTTCAAAAGTAAATGAAGTCTAGCGTTAAAATATTTATAAAGGTTAACATAAATTTATTTATTGATTTAAATATATAGTTTGTTTGTATGGATTTAAAAATAAAAACATGAAACATCTAAAGAATTCCCAAGTGTAGTCCCTCAGATAACCAAGAATACCTCTTCCCTGTCTTCTACTTTTGAGGGAAATGTAAGTGGAAAGGTTAGAAAACACTGATGTTGTGTGACTCTTTGATTAATAATTATTTTTCTATGTTGGAATAGACTAGAGTGTAATCTACAAGAAAGCTGGGGCCAGCCTACTTACCTGTCCCCGGCGCTGGCCCAGGACCTGGCAGAGTGCGCATATTTAACAGGTGTTTAATGAGGGAGGGAAGGGAACAAAGAAAATGAGGGATGGAAGGAAAGAGGCAGATCACATGTCGACAGGACTGGTTCCTATTCTGGGGATATGCAGAGGGTCATTGAGGCAGTTCCCATCCGTGCTGAGGTGCTGACGGCTTTCCCCTATTTCTCAGTCTGAGGGCATCCTTTGGGCCTGTCCTCCAAACACGGGCAGTTCAGAAGCACCAGAGAGTTAGTCTCAGGAGGACTCTCAATGAATGAGAGAAAGTCAAGCATGAGGATAAATAACTCAATCTCTTTGCTCTCCCGAGGATGACTCTGAGGGGTTTTTTGCAGTTTCTCAGAGGGAACAACCCTGCTCATCCACTAGGGAAAGATGCTCGAGGGCCACTGCCTTCTGCTCACTTTCACCTCCCCTCCTCACGGTGCATCCCGGGACCACCTCCTACATGGGCCACTTCACCCAGGTTCCTTCCTCAGAGTGCTTTGGAGGAGTCACACTAAGACCGGAATTAAAGAGGGGGACATGTGCAGGTGGAGGAGGAAAGAGGGGCAGTGGGGAGGAAAAATGGGAAGAGGAGAGAAGAAGGGAGAGAAAACAGGAAGGAACAAAGGAAAAAATAGACATACAGGAGAAACACCAGAAAAAGGAACGAAGGGAAGAGAGAAAGCGGGAAGGGGGAGGAGGAAGGAAGGAAGGAAGGAAGGAAGGAAGGAAGGAAGGAAGGAAGGAAGGAAGGAAGGAAGGAAGGAAGGAAGGAAGGAAGGAAGGAAGGAAGGAAGGAAGGAAGGAAGGGAGGAAACAGGACAGATGTGTGGGACTCGTGAAACAGAAATTATTTCCATAAGTGGGAGGATGAGCTTATAAAAAGAAGGTTCCTCACTCGTGAAACTATCCAGCGCCTTAAAGACTGCAGCTCTCTGAAGTGGGATCTATTTCATCTTGGGATTTAAAAGTGCTGAGGAAGAACCCCCCCCCCAACGAATACACCCCATGAAACATGGACCATCCAATGGACCTACCATCTGAGGTGAGTGAAGTGGAACTTGGGAAAAGAGTTGCAGACCAAAAAAAATTACACTTGAAGCAAAAATTCTCAGCCAACAGACTGGATGGCATCTGCTTTGAGGCCAGACGGTCTCTGAAATGGACAGCGGTCCTCGTTCCTTTCCTTCCCACTCTCATTTTTCTAAAACGTCTGTTTACTTATGGAAAAGTTGGGATGGGACTGACCACAGTAACTTGGAAGAAGAAAAGCATTCCTCAACAAGACACTAGCAGTTAGCACACTCCAGCATCATTCATCTTAAAAACTGAAATAACATCTTAAAGATGTTTGTCGTTGACAACTACTCCATGACCCCCGATCAACAAATCCAGAACCGAGTCGGGCAATATGGCTATTCTGATGGAGTTCAGAAGGAAATGACTTAAATTTGCCTCATTTTGAATTTAGGACTGGGTTTTTTAATCAGTCTTTTATCGAGCCATTGCCAAAAACTGTAGGGTGCACAAGACGGAAGCAAATATTGATTAAGAATCTAAACAAAGATTGATGTAGTGAAAGTGGTACTTTGCCTGCCAGCCACATGACCTCACGCTAGTCCTAGCCTGGCATTAACGAGTACAGTATAGACTATAGTACAGACCTTGGCCAAAACACTTCACTTCTCTCCTAGCTGTAAAATAATGGAGGGTATAAAATAATGAATGTGAACTCAGAGATCCTTATGGGACCTATATAATTTCTTTGGGTCATGGACTCCTTGAGGGTCTGATAAATTCTCTAAAAAGGAAAAGCACACAGACTTTTGCTCTCAAATTTGCAAGTTGATATAATTGTGCTATAAAGAAAATAAAAGAGAAAAATCCTGTTCTGAACTCATTTACTTAAGGATACAAAATATATACAACTGAAATGACTTGGAAAACATATAAAGGTACAGTTACAAGTTGAAATGTGACCATAGGGCTGCCAGGCAAGCAATATAAATGTGCAAAGAGACATTGGCAAGGAGTCAATGCATATCCATTATTCTAAAGCACTGGCATTCATAGATGATAGATGGTGATGATGAAGGTAGATAGATAGATACACACATATACATATGCTGTGCAGAACAAAAAAAGTAATGTGATTTGGGTGATTTAGCCCTGGGGCTACCAGTCTGTGATCTTTGAAAAGAGCATAGTGGTGAAGCACATGATGCCCGTTGCAGACGGGGCCTGAGCAACGCCCACTGGCGTTAGGAAAAGAGTTAACACCGCAGTGGTTACAAAACCAGGCTTTCTGATGCGGTGATAGAAAAAGTCATTGTAGTCCAATTTGCCCACATTTTAGAACGTAGAGTTCCTCCTTGCAGAAAAAGGGTTTGAACTGCACGGGTCTACTTTGATGCGGATTTTTTCAGTAAGTACATGTACTGTTTTCAACCCGCGGTTGGGGGTCTGCAGGTGTGGAGGGCAGACTGTAAGCATTGATCTACGTCATTTTATGTAGGGGACTTGAGCATCCATGGGTTTTGGTGTCTGTGGGAGTGGTGTCCTGGAACCAATCCCCTGTGGATACCAAGGGACAACTTAAGTTTGGGGAAGTCAAAAGTTGTATGTGAATTTTCGGCTGCAGGGGATATTGGAGCCCCTAACCCCTACATTTTTCAAGTGCCAACTGTATTTATAAATAGTCGCTTAGAGGACATTGACCTTCATACATATAATTTCAAAAGTCGCTTTAAGTCCTATGGCCCGGTTTTAGTGTTGGTGGATTCTGTTGGGTTTGATGGGGAAAGAGAGGGAGAGAAGAGTCTTAAATAACAAAAAACTGCAAATGAAGCTCCAGCCAACCTACACGGCAGCAGAGTCCTGAAGCATGACAAGGGCTGTATTATTATTATAGTATTGTGTCAAAGTTTGTAAATGCTGATAAGGTTTTTCCGGTTTTTTCCTGAGCAATATCATTGTATTTTCACAAATGCTGCATGAACATACGCATTTCTCCTTATTTTCTCTTGTCTGCATGGTACATTTATGGACTATTTATCCTGATCTGAATTGGGTAGAGCCTGTGCCAGTGTTTTTGAATGGAGGTTAATCTCAGTGACTGCCCGGCCCAAGGTCATTGTGAGTAGAGTGTAGAGGTTAGTAATTGGCTCTGCGATAAGGTGACAGATTCCCACACGGCCCTGCAGGTCTCTGTCCACGTGTGTCAGCACAGGGAGCTCTTGAATCTCTCCAGAGTTTCTTCATCTTATAAAATGGTGACAGTAACAGTAGTTCTTCCATTGAGTTTTGGGGAAATCAAATAAAATAATCAAATTACTTAGCATAGTACATGGCAGAATGTAAGGTCTGAACAATGTTATCCATTGTTCTTATATGGGTTTTGTTAATTTTACTTTGGAGTTAACCTTAACCCGAACTGTTAAGCTACATAAATCAACTTGCAAAAGCTCCTAGAATAGTCATTCTAAACGTATGCCCTAGTCGTTGTGTGTCAACGCACTGCCTTTCTACACGACAGACCACATCCATCAATGTAAACTAATCAATGAGGCCCCAGAGTCAGAAGTCTAAATTTGGCAAATGGTAGGTAGACATCATCAGGTGTGTGATGAGATTTTATCCATATTTGGCTACAAAAAAACTAAACACCACTAAAACATTCACAGAGCCAGGAGTAATAGATACATGTGTGTACATGTGAATATTCATATGCACGTGTGTGAACATACAAATGCACACACACACACACAAAGGCATGACTTCACAGCTTGGCTAAAGCAAGACTGACAAAAATAAATGATTTTCCATTTTTTCTTCAAGTACTGGTCCTCATGAGCCCTTCCTTGCGACTGTGCCATCTCACTGTCTTCCTCCCCCTCTCTCCCAGGACCCCCACCCCTCATCCCAACCAAAACCTAAGAGGTCTTCGCAGGGATTAGGGCATGGACACTTTGGGGAGACATGATCCTGCCTTCAGGTAGTAGGTAAGACTGCTATCCTTTCCCTTTCCATGATCTGTGTGCGGAATACATGTCCATACGCTATTCTCAGGCCCAGGCATGCGACCTGGCTGGCGACTAAAATGCAAAGAAATGCTTGGGACAGAGCAGAACGGAACAAAGCAGGGAAAGAAGCCTGACCAATAGCCACTGATAAGTAGTGTAAGAGAGAGATGTGTCGTTCCACTGATATCTGGAGACTGTTTACAGCAAAGCTGGTGAGTAAAGGTCTGGGAAGGGAGTGATGTTGGGGGAACAACGGTACCAGATACAACTATACGCTCCCCTGCTGAACACAAAATACCCTAAAGCCCTCTTATGCGGCTGGTTCACGGTCATCCTCGCTTCCTGCTATTTATTCCCTCGTAGCCTGAAACCCATGTGTTAGTTTCCCAGAGAACTGATGTTCAAAATGATTCTGCATTTAAAGAAAAGTCAAAGGCCTATATAAAATTATCCTGAATAACTGGACACACATTTCCACTTTATATTTGTCATGATTTAAATATAAGATTCAAATATAAGACAGGAAAGCAGAAGAGAAAAAGAATCCTAGAGAGGAAAGGGGGGCACAGCTAACATTTTGTTCACCTGAATAATTAAGTCTTCCCTTTTTTCTGTTAACCTGTAGGTGAGAAAAGCTTCTCGGGCCCTTTAGCTTCGGCTGGGCGCCCGTGCTGCCCCTCCTCAGGGGGGTTCGCACCTTTAGCTCAGCAGTGCTTCCCATTAAGGAATCACCCCATTAATTATTTCATCAGGAACTTGGTTGCTTTGCTGTCCGTCTTGCCCATACTCAACTGCGGCGGCTGTCATTCTTTTATGGGGAAATGCTTGTGGTTTCTCAACCTGCTGTGAATTTTTCTGCTCTCAGATTAACGTATGTGATGGGATTTTCATAGGATACTACTGATAGGAGGCATTAAAATCCTGTCCCTCTACTCTCCTTCTCAGCTTTGAAGTCAGGGCCTTGTCGCCTTGTAACAGGGGTTGTTAGAAAAGGAGGCGTCGGACACGGCACGCGATGACGATTTTATTCCTACCGTGGTCCCCGCTTATCCGCGGTTTATTTTCCATTGTTTCAGTTACCTGCAGTCAACCAAGGCTCTGAGAATATGAAATGGAAAATTCCAGAAATAAAGAATTCCTACGTTTTAAACTGTGCACCGTTCTGAGTAGCATGATGAAATCTCGTGGGTCTCACTTCATCACGCCCGGGACACGACCCATCTTTGTGTTCAGGGTGCCCATGCTGTTTATGCTACTGGCCCCCTGGTCACTTATCCGAATGACTGCCTGGGTGCTCAGAATGATTGCCGCAGCACTGCACGGCTCGTGCACAAGGGACCTTTATATCACAACGGCTGCGCCATTCGCCTCACTCCATCTCATCTCACATCGTCACGAGAGGGGTGACTGCCGTACCACAGGGTATTGTGAGAGAGGAAAAGAAAGAGCGTCTCACCGAACTTTTATTATGTTCTGTTTTATTACTAGTTATTGTTGTTATGTCTTATAAATTAAACTTTATCATGAGTTTGTACAGAAAAGTTATATATATATAACTATATATAACTATATAACTATATATATATATATATATATATATATATATATATATATATATGGTACTATCCTCAGTTTCAAGCATCCACTTGGGGCCTTGGAATGAATCCCCTGTAAATAAGGGGGGGCTCCGTATTTGCCAATTTGATATGGAATAAAGTACTCAGTCACCGAATTAAATTACTAACCTTCCCAAACACACAAATCGACCAACTAACATTTCTTATTCATTGGAGAAGAAACCTCTGAAAAACAGAGTACATCAAACGTAAATTGACTTTAGTCTATTACTTGAGTTTTCCTGACAGGCTTATGAAAGCGCTGGTCATAATAAAGGCTGTAGAAAACCTAGCAAATTATTTAGTCTAATGCCTAGTTTTGTATATAAGAAGGTGAAGTAATTTGTCCAAGGCAACATAATTAGACCAGGATTAAACCTTGTTCTTTCTATATGTATTCTTACACTCTATATTTCCTTTAAAAAGGTGATCAGTTCTTGGGGTGTGTATATACAGTATTTTGTAACGAACCCTTTGCCCCCTGGAAGAAATTTCATAGTTAATATGACCTGCATATACACATAATTTCCAGAAGGGCAATATAATATACTAACTATAATATAAAGGAGAAATAAAAGGCAAGTAGTTTTCCTTAAAAAAGATGACCTAGTCTCCTCTACAAATTTGCATATACCCTTTTGTTCATAATCGCCTTTCTCTTCACCTTACTTGTTAACATATACGCCAATAAGCTTTGGGTGTTATTGGGTGGGTTTTTTTTGTATTTTTCCCCAATTTCATTTGTATTCCTTTTTATTCAACCCTTGATTAGAACAATTTTCTCATTTGCATAAAGGTTTGCCTGTTTGTTTTCCTGCTTGAAACATAGGTTTCCTGAGTGTAAGGAGTCAGAATTTTTATCTAGGTGGTTCCAGGTCCCAGAAAAGCATCTGGCCATTATCAGGGGCTTAATAAACACTTGCTGAGTGGGTGAACGCATTCTGCTCCGGTCTTTCCTGAGGAACTGGGTCACTGTTGCAGCCAGGCACCCGAAAGAGCCACTTAGATGTTGTTTCCTTTGACACCACTTCATCGACTCTCTTCAATTTTCATTCCTCTTCATGGTTTGGTAATAAACGTAATTAACCGGAGCCTCCAAATATGACAAAAAAACAAACCTTTACCTCATGCCTTTCCATTTACACAAGATCACAGCAACAGTGGACACTCAGACAATTTCTCACCCATTAAACTTATCCTTCTGGATTCCTAAAGTACCTCAGCAGCGAGAATTTTCTCCTTTCATACTTTGCCTAAGCCATTACTCACCCATTTAAACAACTACTTTCTGACACCCTCCTGTCAGCTATGTGGAGTTTTTAGGAGCTGGGAGTAGCCAGTGAGCAAAGCTAACACTACCCCTGACCTCACGGAGCTTATATTCCGGAGCGATGAGGGGGATAGAACACAACAGGCCGGCAAAAGAAATCTATCACAAACTGAAAATGGAAACAGTTGTTAAGGAAGTAAAAACTTCTGTGCATCCACAATTTTTTGTTTTGGAGCGTGTTTTGAGAGCCAGCTTTATAAACACATTAAATGTTGGATTGCAAGCCGACCTGCTCCCCTTATGTGCCCTTGCCCCATGGAGATCGGGAAAGTTTGTTCTAAATGCCTTTATGAAATAATGAATCTTTATATGGTCAATATAGCAATTTTTTTCAGAAATGGAAATGAATTCTCTTTTGTCCTAAATTTCTCTCATTTTATCAAATATATTAGTAAGCATCGCTCGTTACCAAGGCGCTGCTAAATGACATGGCTTCACGGGTGAACAAACGGGAGCAGGCTCTGAGGGGGCAACTTTTCACTCTACTTGGTAAGACTGAGTGTCCACTGTCACTGTGATCTTGTGATCTTGGTAAGACTGATGTAGAATCCCATGACCAGGCTTACGCAGATGTAGATAACTGCGCATCATGAGAAGTGCATTTTATAGTATTTCTGTGAACCCTTGAGTGTCAATGCAGCCTCTGAGCCAGCCAAATGGTGTGAAAGACCAGCTGCAATGCTCTGGCTTTCTGGAGAAGGAGTCTGCCTTCTTCTGCTGGGCTTCCTGGACCACTGAAGCTCAGGGCCTCTCTGTGAGGAGCCAGTGGGGTGATGGGGGAAACCACATCCACTCCTATCCTTAACTCATCCATTTCCTTTGCACTGTTTCTTACATCAGTAGCAAACTGAAACCAGAGCAACCTTGAACTGAATCCTGATTGTCATGTCATTCTCGCTGGGAATGTAGTTTGGGTTTTGTGATCCAGCCAGCATATCAGCCTCCCATGTTTCTTTTAGTAAAATGCAAACAAAGCTGAATGGATTTCTCCAATTTAGGAATTCTGGCATATGAACTTGCTTCATACTCACTGATGTTTCTCAGGTAGCTTTTTTTTTTTTTTTTTTTCACGGAGCATTGAAAGTAAAAAGCCATAAGAGGTTAGAGTGCTGGAAATGTTCAGCGTGTGGATGGTAAAGTCCCCCAGGCTGATGACAAGAGTCAGTGAGGAAGGCTGAGGCAGCTGTCATTGTCTTAAATAAATGAGAAGGAGCAGAAATGAGAGAAAGGTCAGTAGATGGCCTCAAAGAGGAATAAAGAGAGTCTTAGTGATGGTTATTAAAGGGGTACCTGAAATTTAACCCCCTTATGTATCAATCTAGGGACCATTCAATCCTAGTGATTCAGGGGTGATTCTAGGGCCTGGGAAATGCTCTCCAGAGACACTAATCCAGAGGCTGGGGACAGTGGCATTCTTATCTCACGGTTACTAATGAAATCTGTCCAGACTAAGAGGAAACAGGAAAGCACTCTAGATAGCCTTTTGAAACCAAAGTTAGTTAGTCCTGCTAAATACTTAGGGAAAATATGAGAGCCTATTTTGCATGATTTGTTAGCTTCTCAAAAGAAATGGGCGCAGACAAAAATGACTCAACAGGGATTGTTCTCAGAGAAAAATAAAATGGAAAAGAGAGATCAGAGAGGATATGGAGGCAATAGAACTCTGAGTCTCTGATAGAGTGTATATTTTATAACTCTATTTATTGGCAGCCTGGTGGGATCCTAGCAGAATGCAGTCTCAGAGAGCACATAATTTTTAACAAGATTTAATTTCTACCTCCCTCAAGAGTGTGGGGTTTTATTTCTGGAAAATCAGCAGTGGGGAGATTTACATTACCTAGAGCAGTGACTACCATTGGTCCATGACTTCAAAGCTTCTAGATAATGCTGTATGTGCCAAGCCCCTGATCTGCAGTAATGGGCATCACTATAACCGGTGCTCATTGTTAGTTGTGTACTCTAAATGAAATGCATTGGAGGTTACTACCCATTCTCATTTGGACATGAAACTCCCTTTTATGCCTGAGAATGCCATCTCCTACAATGATTGAGAAAATGGTGATTAAACTTTCAGATCTTCTTAAGAAAGTCAAATTCTGCTTAACATATATTCTCAATGGGCAGAGAGAAATTCAGAAGAAAAGGCAAAGGGTTCCTCTTGAATTGACCATTTGCTCCATGAATGGAGCTCTTATACAGCTCTATCTGTCAAGGGAGGTCATGTGACAAAAATCGCTGTAGGACCATGCTCCCCTGTCCCAAGCCTTATAGCTTATCTTTTTTTAACTAGAAAAATAGATCCAGTGATGCAACGTCTCCTCACTGACTCCCTGGATATCACTCCAGTCCAGGCCGTCACCATTTCTTCCTTGGACAGAAGCACTCATGTCTTGTTTGGTCCCACTGCTTTCCTTCTCACTCTGCCTCTTTTCTCTACAGCAGCTCAGGTGGTTCTTTTAAGGAGTAAACCAGGTCATACCACACATTTGTTCCAAACCCTTCAGAGGCTTCACTTCACATTCATAATAAAATCTAGGCTTTTGTCATGGTCCACAAGGTCCTACCCAACCTGGCTCCTTGCTCTTGGCTACTTCCCTGATACTATTATTTTTTTAATCTCCTGTTTTTTCACTCACTATAATCAGTTAAGCTGGGCTTCTGCTTTTCAAGCAAGTCCCTGCTCAGACTAATGATACTTGTGTTTACCTCGACCTATAATACTCTTTCTCAGAGCTTGCTCTCAGGCTTAACTCAGGTGTCTTCTCAGATGCCAAATTTTCAGAACAACAAATGGACGATAGAGACATCCTTGTTGTCACCTGCTTGTTTTTTCTTCATAGCCATCTCTCTTTGTGTTTAGTTTATGACCTTTCTTCCCACCCTTTTGAGGGCAGAACATTAGTGCTGCATCTCTAGTGCTCAGAACACTTTCTGATGCACAGAAGACATTCGATAAATATTTGATGGAGGAATAAAAGAGTAGGAAAGGGAGGAAGAGAAAAGGGGAGGGAGGGAAGATAGAAGATGGACCTTAAATTAAAAAAAAAAAAATAAGCAATTAAAAGATTATCTCCTTCTATAATTTATTACCCAAGAGAATGAAATGAAGAGCATGACCATACAAAGAAAGTGCAGGTAAAACCCCAACTCCTGGTAAAGTTCAGGCAAACAAACCTGCCTCCCCCCACTGGAAGACGCAAATATTTGTGGTAGGGGTGGGTGTGTGGTAATGGAGGGGAAACGTGGTTCTAAGGGTTGCTGATTTGGTTTTATTTTAGTTGATGTACAATTTATTGACAAACAAACAGACCCTGAAAACAGGAACAAACAAACAAAAGCAGAGAGAACTGCGATGGTTCCGTGAGCAGCATCTGGGACCCAGCCTTGCAGCTTGGGATCAGTTACACCAAGTAACGTGGTCCTTATACTCCAGCAGGACTCGCGGTGGCTGCTAGGTGAGAACTCGCTACACAATCCCTCTTGCAGAAACTGCTCATTTGTCTAATGTGCTCATCCGTTGGAAAAAAACAACAAACAACAACAAACACCTGTACTTTGCCTTGTGGACAATTTCCTCCCAGTGTTGAACATAGAAAAGAGAAATCTGAGCAGATGTTTTGCTTTTGCCTCAACCACCGTCTAGCGGGAATGTGTGCAAGAGTAACGCGCCTGTTTCTCAGGACAATCACCTGACAGCATTCACTCTGTGCCAGGGTGCCAGGCATCGTGCTGGGCACTGTACTAAGCAGGGCTGAACTGACTCATGCTCGGGAGAAAGGCTCCATTTCAGACCCTGTCTTCTGACACTGTATTCAGAGGCTGCGACGGAGAACATTATCATCTAAAACGGACGTTGTGTTTACTATGCCAGGCTCTGTGCTGGGCATACTTCAAATGTAACATTCCTAGTAACAAAACTTCCAGTTGGGCATTATTGTTCCATTTTGTAGATCAGGGTAAGGAAACTAAGAGAGGCCAACACCCAAAGTAGCCCAGCTGACAGGTGTGAGAGCCCACACTCCCACCCAGGTATGTCTGATTCTAAGTCTCTGCCCTTACCTGCCACATCATGTTGTCTCTTATTAAACTGGAAATATCATCTATGGCTAGAGAAATTGTTTTTTTTGTCTGAGAAATTTGCCTGAATTTGGCACAACTGACAAATCAACGTATAGTTATCACGTAATCTCACTGGATTTTAATTTCTGTAGGAATGATGCTCGGACCCAGCTGGTTACTAATCCAAAATCATTTAGGTGATAATTCCTGGTGCATGCACATGAGAGTGATAGCACTACACAGACTGATGACCCGTAAAGAATGGGGACATGGAAAAGTCAACAAATAATGATTGAGTTCAGCTCTCTGTCACAGTAACCTCCACTAAGCAATGAACATATTGCTGAGTTTAGAGGTCAAACACATTTTAGGTAAAGTGACAAAACCTGAGAGAATTTGCATGTCTATTATTAGCAAATATAAAACCACATTAAAGACAAATGGTAAAACTTAATATGCAGAAGGAAACGTGTATCTAGAAAAGCTGAACTCCAAGAAGAAGAATATGTTCATGTGTTTTGGGAGACAGGCTCTTCGATATTCCAGTTCTCATCCTCTGAGGTATGCAATATGTTTGGCATGCCCTGTGTTTTGAAGTCAAGCATGACTATTGGTCTTCCTTTAGTCAATAGCCAGTGAGAGAAAGCTTTGTGTTTCAAGTCCCAGGGCCCATCAGGTAGGCGCTAGTGCACAACTTGCCTTATTTTCTTTCCTGGCTCAGTGACTGGCAAGGGTCCCAAGAGTAGAGGATCTCAACAGCTGAGTCCCAGCTGACAACCACGAGGACCAAGTCAACATGGACATGTGGTGCAAGTGAGAAATAAACCTTTGGTGTTTTAAGTTACTGAGATTTGGACATGGCTTGAACCACAGTGTAGACAGTCAATGCTGAGGCGGTGGGGAAGGGAGGAGAGTCCTCTCTGAAACTGTTTAGGGCAGAGGGTCCTCTGAGCGTGACCTATTTTAGGTCCACCTGAGGAATGGAAATAACTTCATTAGTAATCATCTTTGTGCCATGAGCCATTGATAGTACCTAATGAACTTCTCTTTACCTAAACAGTATTACTTACCAAAATACCTTCCACTAAGAACTGTTCTTACCGTGTGGCCTGCAGAAAGATGGTACATAACGTGAAACATCTCTCTGCCTCTCAATTACATGTCTTCATTATTAAACTGATTCCTTGGCATCTTAAATTATTCATCAGGTTTCTATTAGTTTGGTTAATGCATCTCTGTCCTGAAGAAACTGACTTCATGGGTGTAGGTTCATTGGCTAAAATGGATTTGGGGAGTCACACAACTGCTTCTGAGATGGATACAGACTGAGAGGTAGATAGAGAGGAAGAGGGAGCGGAAGAGAGAAATTGCCTGGCTCCTTCTGACAAGATCCTTGTTTAAATTCTGCTCTCATGAGATGACCAATCACCCCCTGGTCCTTCTGAATCTGATGGAGCAAAATATGTTCATAAAATGATGTCTGTACTTTTCATCAGTGCTCTTCAGACATTTGTTTCTGGTCAAGAAGGCAGGTGAGAAAAAGCAAACACAGGGGTGTCTCTGTTCCCCCATTGGATTTTCAGATTGCCTCATGTGCTTGGGTATTTTGTTGAACAAATAACCTCCTCCATCAAACTGACAGGTCTTTTTGGTTAACTTGTTTTCATAATAAATGTTCCATCACCTACATCTATTTTTATCAAACAAGGTGTGCTGAGGGAGGAGGAGAGGTTTGATACAGTCCGAAGGCACTTCTGTTCTCAGCAGCTATTTTATTTTTAATTCTTGTTTATATATTATGCTGGAATAGCATGCACCAGATTATGAATGTCAGGCTGGTAATAAGATTATTTTCTATTGTCATCAATTTTCATAGAAATTCATGGACAGGTTATGCCGGTTGAGGCCCACAAGTATTTGACAGCACCTGACTTATAAATTACTCTGTTCCTTCAGCTGTTGATTGATTTCTGGACATAAATAACAAAGGAAATGCCAGAGCAATAATTTATCCATTCTTTGTGGTCACGACTTCTGTTTCAGAAACATTGTTTATTTTGCTTGGGCTCTGACTGGATTTTTAATTCGTCAGGCCCTCTGCACGCACTGTTTTGGTTTTCGCTTTTGCTCTTTCAGATTATTGTCCCAAGGAAGGAACAGCAAGAGTCCTGCATTCTTGCGACTAAAACCAAAGCTCCACCTATCCATGATCACCAATTCTGAACTGAGTACGCTAGAAAGAGGCCGGTATAAAACATCAAAAAGAGCGAGCAGTAATTAGACCATTTGTCTGTTGAATTAATTTCAGCCCTTCAGCCTGATAGATAAGACCTTTTATGACATTAATGTTCATCTGTTTATTGTTTCCCTCCCTCCCTTCCACCAGTCTTCCATCCTTCCATCCAGCTGCCTCCTCTCTTCATAAGTTCAACCAGACTATTTATCACACTATTTTTCATTCTTTTCCACCTCTGAGGCCTTGCTCACAGCATTTCTCTACCCAGAAAGCTCTCTTCCTTTTATTTTCTATGAACAACATAAGTAGCCCCTATTCTGATATACATATTTACCCTTCCGCCAAGCCTCTCGGGAACACTTGAGCCTGTGCACCCTTTACTTGTAACTCTCTACTATGGCATTTACCTAAAGTCTTCATTATTTTAGAATTATTTGTATGCTTACCATCTCAATCCTTCATGATTGTTAACATGCTAACGGAAGGAAGGAAGGAAGGAAGGAAGGAAGGAAGGAAGGAAGGAAGGAAGGGAGGGAGGGAAGCCCCCCTTTGTAAAATAATTGTTTAAATCTGATGAAATCTATTCCTCTCCTCAGCTATACAATTCTATCATCATTAGACAAAGGCCTCTTTAAAAGCAAATAGGTATTATTGGAATAAGTCACTAAAGCAGTTTTACATCATTGATTTTAGAAGTCCCACACAGAAATATACTTTCTATATGTATGTATATGTCATCTTTGATTTAATATAGCAGGTTAAACTCAAAGTTTCCCCCCCTGGGAAATTTCAATATCAGTGTCATCACGAAAATGAAGGTTTTCATGGCAGTAATCCATTGGGAAGACAAAGCATGTGAACCTTGAGGCTTCTGTCTATTAAATATTTCCTTCAATATGTATTTCTGGTGTATATATGGCCATTTTAGAAGTTATTGAAATAGAGCCATACAATCACAGTGGTTAGAGATGGGCAGGACCTTTATTCATCTAGCCCTAAACATCATTATTTTACAGATGAGAAAATTAAAACCCAGCAACATTTAGTGTATAAAAAAGTGGGAACAGAAACAGTACCTTGAAATCCAGGCATCCCACTGCTCCTTTTCAATGCCCCTGGAGTACAGCACCTCAATTCACCAGGCCCAAGAGAGACTGGTATAATCTATAGTCCATGAGACTGCTCACTGGGAGACTGCTGGGAGCCCACTGGGTTCCACCAAACACAGATGGCAAGAAATTTCAGAGGCCTGGCAGACAATACACAGGCCCTAGAGCGACCCCCTTCCTTACGGACCCCAAAGCCCAGCATGAGGGAGCGGAATGATGTGTTTACACAGATGCCTTTCCCAGGAAGACCATCATCTTGTTTGGCACAGGAATTTTGGTGAGGCAATTGGAAAGACAAACACAGAAAGGGAAGAACATGTAGCTCATTATTAATTAACTCGCCACCAGTTGTGTGATTATGCTAACCTGAGGCAGATTTAAAATGTGTGTGGGGGGGGGGGGGAGAAATAAAGCTTTCTACAATATCTTCTTCTCCCGTGTGAGCCTCAGAAAATTCATTTTCTCATGATATCGCAAGGAGCCCACTTCCCCCAGCAACTGGCGGGACAGGGGGAGCTCCCCACCGATAACGTATCACGCTCTTTCATTGTCATTGTTCAGCGTCTCCTGTGCACCATCATCATCACAGCTGTTACTACTGGAGTGATCACTGGAGTCCCTGAATCCCTGTTAACACCCTTTCTCAATCCTCAGCCCAGAGCAAGTACATCCTAAGTGTTGTCAGTTCTTTATAGCATATATTGCAACAGCTTTAGAACTCAAACAAATGTAGGTTGGTGCCCCCATCCCCCTGTTCAATATCCCTGAGTGTCTAAGCTATGGCTAAGTTTCCTTAACTCTACAATGGGGCTAAAATGATCAGGTTCCAGTTTCTTGACGGGAAATAAAGAGCATTTAGGGATCAGAATTCTAACAGTTATTTAACAAATGCTGGGCAACTACTTTCAAAGTGGAAAGGATTACACACACACACACACACACACACACACACACACACACACACAGATTTCCCTGCAGCCCCCTGATTTCCAAGAGCTCCCTCTGCAGGAAGGCTGCGGTTCAGGAGGCTGGGATGCCTCGTTAATCTGGGTTATTCTTTGTACACAGTCCTTTAAAGCAGCTACAGTCAATGCGCTTGGTCTTACTCCCTTACTTAACACTAACCTGCCTCTTGCAGAGAACCTAGGAAAGTCAATGCCAGAGGCCCTAGGGTCAGGAATTAACTATGGGAACAGCAAAACCCAGGGAAGTCATTGGCAGGAGGTGCCCCTTTAAAATGGCAATTTGTCAGCCACTGTTGGGGAAAAGAAGACAGTAAGTCCAACAGCCGCTTCCTCTCCCTTTGGCTCGGCGCACTTGGCTTTCATTTATGAGGCCATCGGGTTCAATTAAGCCTCTGCATCACAAGCTGTCAGTCACCGTCAAAGCACCTCCTGGATACCTGTCAGAGCAGCCGCCTCCTTGTCACTCCGACCTCCTTCTGGAAACCTGTGAGCGGGATTTCCAGGACTGGAGCTGGTGCATATTGTATAACACCCTGTTTTCTCCCTCCCCTCGCCAGCCACTCAGGCTGTTTTTCCAGAGGCTCAGCCATTGCAGGTCAGGCTTGCAGGGAGCTGAGGGGGCAGGCTTAGGAGTCCTCGGGGAGTGCCCATCTTGCTGAGCCCTGACAAGGACATCATTCTGGGAGACTGCAGCAGCAGCCTGATCAGAGGAAGCAGCCCAGGGCCATGGCTTTTCTGAGGGTTCGCATTAACCCAGCATCGATGAAAGCAGAGGGTCCTAATCCCTAAGAGCAAAGAAAAGTACTGAGAGGCACTCCTTGGGAGGTAAGCTGTGCTGCTAAGAGGCCGGCTCCCTTTTCACCCCCTTTAAGGCCTCTGTGCATTTTTCCCTCTATCAGATGCCCCTGACGGCTGACATCTGTACATGTGGCACCCACTTCCAATTTCCTGAATTAGCTCAAACACCATCCTTTTGCAACCACTCAAGAAAGTATATCTGAATGCAAACGAGGCAGAGGAAGGCTACAGTGTGGATAACCTTCAATCTGCTTCCTTTAAAACGATGTATGATATCCACAAACTTGACTACTCTGTGATCAGTAACAAACCATCTGGACACAATTTGTAAGTAGATCAAGGCATACTATTGTATCATAATGTCGTGGCTGAGAACTTTTGGGATTCTAATGTTTCAATGCAAGGCGAGAGCTTCTCTTTTCCATCTAATTCTGTAAAGCACTAAGGGTAAAAAGCATTCAGCAAGACCCCTGCTGGGGATGCACCTACATGCCTGGTCTTACCAGACACCATCCTGACTCTAAAATGGGCAGAGTTGTTCTTCTAAGAAAGGAGCAACACCGTGGACTCCAAAGACCTGATTGATTGTTCATCCCTCTTCCTGTCCCCTGTGACCTTGGGCAAGTTTCTGAACTTGAACAACTCATGACTTTCAATTTCCTCATCTGTAGAGGGAACAGAGATACTTAGCTCAGAACTGGCATGGGGACTGAACAGTAATTGCTAACAACATGCTAGGCAATAAAGAGCTCTACATGGATTCTCTTACTGTTCACCACATGTTTGTTCTCTTTATATAGATGAGGAAACTGAGGCTTAGAGACTTTATGATAAGGTGTCTGAGCCTGGATTCACCCCATGCAGTCCAATTCTAGAGTCATTTATATGCCAAATAATTCTGCTATGTTGTCTCCATTTGTTTGAGTGAAGAGTTGTTGGCCATTCCCAAAAACTTAGCTGGAATTTGTACGTCTATTAATGGTGAGAGGATTTCAAGAAATAATTGAGCATAAGATTAGAGATATTTTCTATAAAATGATATACAAACACATATACATGATTATCACTTTTTATATACTAAATAAGGAATTGTAAAATTTTAGTGTTGAAAGAAACTTTAGAGACCACTTTGTCCAGAAATTTATAATCAGCCCATAGTAAAGTTCACTTTCAGTTTTTTAGGTCTCCATAGAAGCCAAATTTTTAGAGTTTTTCCTACCAAAACTGGATTTATCGAGTAAAATATATTTCTCAAATTTAAAAACGTAGGTGTATGTACACCTATATGACATTCAGATGCACACTCATACACCTAAGTTATGACCAAGGACATAGAAGTATCATCCAAGCAAATTAATAGGAGACCAAGGTTTTCTATTATTTTCTGCTTGCCAAACTAGATATTATTTTTAAAGGCCAGAGAGAGAAATAAATTAAACAGATTTAATTTATATTAATCAATAGGAAAAGTGGCTGGAATTACCTGAATAACCTTACAGTTCACATTTTCCTTAAAAACTGTCATTGACCTTGACAAGGCACTTTCTCTCGCCCCTTTGATCAAAGGCGCGAGTCAGGAACTAGCTAAAAGATCTCTCCAACCTTCTCAGAGTTCTGTGCCAGCAAACCAAAGCCTCCATTTCTTCTATGTTCAATAAACTTTTGGGACCAAAGTGTGTTTTTTCTGCTGCTTGCTCTCCTTGTCTACTCTTCCCAGGTGAGTCCCTTATAAGGGACAGAAGTCCACTGGATTAACAAGAGAGCAGCGTCAGGACCCCCAACATTTCATCAAGGAGCACATGGTTCTTCGGTTTTGCATTTTTCAGTTCTACCTTCCCACAGACAAAAATAAACATGAGAAAGAGGTGCTTGCCTAAAAGGCGCTGGATTAGCACTTTCTGGTTAAGCCCAGTGTTTAGAGGGACAAATCCATTTCAGCTTAGTCTTGCTGAGTGACATTAAGCTTCCTTTTGGAAACTTTTGCCGACTTCATTATCTGCCACCACAGGAGGCTGCCTTCCCAGAAATCCTGGCCAGAGGACACACAAAGTATGGGCAACATTTACATTGGCACGAATCAGATGTCTATGTAGGAGTTCCCTGTCACCATTCTCTAAAAAGAAAATGCTATACACTCTAAATGTAAAACGTAGAGTTTGCCATGTTTCCTACAATGCTGATCCCATCCTACTTCTGTGTAGTGTTTACGCAAGGTTTAAAAAGTGCTAAGTTCATTGAATCAGCAGAGATGCCTGTCATCCAAATGACCCGAAGACCTATACGTCAAATGAAATATCATGAAGAAATTAAATATTATTAAAAACTCTTTGGGGTTGGTGAGGTGGGTTTTTTTTTTTTTGTATTTTGCTCTGGCTTTCAAGGACTTTGCGTATCCGACATCAGGTTCTAATTGAAATGTTAGCTGGTTGGTCATACAGGTAATGCAGGTTAATCATCAGGTGGTAGCTGCGTAATTACCCAGCAATCCGCATCCTGGATTAGTGTTATCATTATCTTGGCCTCTTCACCAAAACACAGACTGCTCTTGTTAATTACTTATGGATTCTCTGAGCATTATTAAGAGGAGGCCTATTAAAGGCTGGAAACGAATAGTAATCAGAGCCCTAAAATCAAGAGAAAGCAAAGAAAGTCCACACAAGTCCCCAATATTTAATGAGGGCTTTGTCTTGGGCGTACTGTACGTTGTCTTATTTTACACAGCATGTGGGAAAGTGCTGAGAGCAAAGAGGGCAGAGGTGGTTTATTTTTTAACTTCAGTGGTTTCTATGGAAAGGAGGAGAGAAGAGAGGAAGAAAGCAGGGGACGGGGGGGAGGGGAGGGGAGGGGAGGGGAGGGGAGGGGAGGGGAGGGGAGGGGAGGGGAGGGGAGGGGAGGGGAGGGGAGGGGAGGGGAGGGGAGGGGAGGGGAGGGGAGGGGAGGGGTAAGTGCTGATCAATAGACAGTAAGCAAGTCGGTAGATAAGGGTTGAAGGAATAAAAGAAAGGGTTGCTAAAAGTTGATAAAAATAATCACCGTGGTAAACAGAACATAGCCCTTCCCCAAAGGATATCCATATTCTAATCCCTGGGGCCTGTGAATGGTGCCTTATATGGCTAAAAAGGACCTTGCAGAAAGGATTATGAGGATCTTGAGATGGGGAGGTTATTCTGGAGTATCCAGGAGGGCCCTAAATGCCATCACCTGTGTCCTTAAAAGAGGAAGACAGAAGGAAATCAGAATGGACAGAAAAGGAGAAGACAGTGTGACCTTGGAGGCAGAAGGTGGGATGAGGGAGGCCGGAAGCCACAGGAAGCCGAAAGAGACAAAGAATGAAGCTCTCCCTAGAGGCTCACATGAAGCAGAGCCCTGCCTGTACCTTGATCTTGGCTTAGTGAGACTGACTGTGGTCTTCTGGCCTGAAAAACCTCAACAGAATACATTTGTGCTGCTGTAAGTCACCAAGTTTGTGGTAATTTGTGGCATCAGCCATAAGAAACTAATATACTCATTTAGCCAATCACAATTTGTGTCTATTGCCGTTAGTACCAGGTGTTGCTCTGGACACCAGGAACCAAAAGAGGTGCCAAGTGGAAAGAACACAGCAAGTTAAACAAACACAAATGCAAAACAAGATGATTTCAGTTAATGATGGAGTCAATGAAATGCATAAACAAAAGTCAGAAAGTACTTGATGGTGGAAAAGGGGCAGCAAAAGGCAGGATCTGGCAAGACCCTGCTGATATTTCAGCCAGTCATGGATAGAGCATTTTCTAACTTCATGGAAACCATCATCACTTTTCATCCTTGAAACAACTTTTGACAACAATAAGGGTTATCCATCCTTCCCAGAGGCTTAAGGAGACACATCCAACCTGAGGAGACAGTGTCAGGAGTGGTAGAAAAGAAATTCCAAGCCCAGGGTGGTCTAGCTAAACCTTAAAGTTCTTCCATGGGATGTGCAGGTAAAAAGAGAAATGGCCTGGTGTAGATTAAGATATCACAAAAAGTTTGTCCAACTATCTTGAGTGAAGATATTAGATTTTTCTTTTAGACCTACCTAATTTGACACTTGGTGTTACCTGGGTCATAACACATCAAGCTCTCGACAGCACCAACAATTACCAGTTTCGATAGGACACTCCATGATTTTAAGAGCAAAGTCTGCTAACTCCCTGGGTAAAGGAGGATCCATCTCAACTATTAACCACTCTCCTCTTTCCCCGCAGTTTGACTCAGCTCTCCCCAAAGAATCTTCCTGACACTTAAGTGAAAATATCATATGCAGATGAATGTGACAGGTCAATGCCCTGGAGTGAGCAGGCAAAAAGAAGGTCTAAGGCTCAAGGCCTGAAGAATCCTGATTTGCAAGCTAGGGCCTGTGGCCATGCCAAGAGAGAGGTGTGCTGTTCTGTTGTGTCAGCCTGCAGACTCCAGGGAATGGCTGGCTGCGAGGCAACGGCCTGTCGGACTTGTTAGCAGTGGGCGAGAGCCAACACACAGCACTCAATCTGTGATTGTTAATGGTGGAGCCCGGCTGGCTACAGAGACTCCCAGGGGAAGCCTACAAGCCTGTCAGTGCTTGTCGGTGTCACTGTGACAGCTGGACAGTCAGGAAGGAGCAGTGGAAAAGCAGAAAAGCAGATAACAAGTCCACCTTGAGAAGGCCTAGGCTGTGAGCACCTGGAGAACAAGGCGATGATGGAAAGTTGGAGGCGTGGTTCATTTTTCTAGCATTGGTCCACAGAATGTAATAAGTTTTGATTCGACAGATGAAACATGTAAACCGAAAAGAGTTCTTGCCAGAGTCAGGGACAGGTTTAGAAAATGAGACTTTTACCATGGCCTAGGTTGCCTTAGAAAGAAGTATAAACTGTAGTAGCAATGGCAGAAACAATAGCTAGCATTCATTCTATAATTTTCTGCTGGGCTCTCTTGGTTCTAAGCATATTAATTAACTTAATCCTCACAATAGCCCTATGCAGTAAATATTATTATGATTCAGGAGAATGTGAATGTGGCATGCTACTACAATGAAAATGTCATTAACTTTAAGAGTATTGAGTCATGGGTGAAGCCAAGAAATGTATTATTACCAATACTGTGGTCCAGGGTATTTTTAGAGGTAGACCATAGGTACTGAGTCCTGCTAACCTGAGTTGGAATCCTGGCTCTACTACATACTAGTTGGATAACCTTAAGCAAAATATTTAACTTCTCTAAGACTCAGTTTTCTTATCTGTAAAATGGGGACAATAATACCTATGATGCACAATTGCTTAGACGGTCAATAGGATAAAATAGGTAACGTACTTAAAAAAATTTATATAATAAATAGTAGTTTCTTGACAAATGGTCATTAAAGCTGTTGTATCAGAGATGCCTGGGCACAGTCTCACTCTCTCAGGCTAAACTTAGTCTATTTGCTTATCTATAAAATGAGGCCATTTAAGCCTACATTATGGGTTATGCAAAAGAATTGTAGTTGATCATTTATTTTAAAATACTTTCTAAAATATCAGTGCTCATTGAAATATTGGATAACCTCCTTGATACTATCCCATTATTTTTAAAAATGCGGTAAAAAGTGCTTGGTTGTGAGGTCAGGGTCGTGAAGGTTGGATAAAGACCATGGAATATATCTAACACCTAATAAGGTGCCAGGTACACAGTCTTCACTGAATTAATAGCAATTCTCATTTTGAGTCCATTGTGATCACTGAAGAACCATGTGTCCACCATACTTCAGTCTCCATCAGAGTTTTCTTCTTTAATTTTTTTTTATTTTAATTTTTGTCTCAAAGAAACATGTAATTTCACTAGCCATCAAACTACTGCCTCGTTAAAGACTTCTTGCAACTACAAGCCAGTAAGGTAATAGTAGGTCAACCTTTAGCTATCTGGTTAATTTTCTCAGGGGGGAAAAAAAAAGTAAAGCTTTCCCCGAAGGACATTATTACACAAAATTGTTGAACCTGCTTATCCTCTGACTTGTAGGAAGGAGCATGACAAGTCACAGCTGTAGAAAAAGTCAAGTGGGGACCTGTGCTCTTCATGAATAATTCATGGACCGTTACCCTGTGTTGCAGCTAACTTGAGATGGTTGGGAGAAGGTTGCTTTGGGTCATTAAAAAAATACAAAAACACCCTCTTTCAGCTCACTGAGTCTGCTGCAAGCTAGGTCATCTTGATGTTCAACTGGAGAAAGGCATCCAGCGCTGTCTCACTATTACTTGTTGGGTCGATCATCCCCATATACAGCTTTTAGAAAAATCAATAATCACACATAATGGTCTTTGGTATTTCAATCTGCTCTTCAAAACCAGCTTGTGCTCTGAGTGCCTGTGATGTAGATAAAGTTAGAAGCCGTTCATTACTGGAAAAGATGGTGTTGGGAAGTCTTGGTCACTGGCTTTTTATGACAGCAGCTCTAGGGAATCTCCTCCCAAGTTTCCTGAAATGCAACATGATATATAATTCCATCAGTTCTGATGCAGAACTAATTAAACTGAGGAGGAGCAGAAAAGGTGTGAAATAAAAGCTGTGTCCTCATGAAACCAGGACCTCAGTTATCCTACATGAGGCGGAGGCTCTGACTTTCAATATACCCTAGTTGAGTAGGGGCTGTAGATTGTGGAATAACAGTAAAGAGCTGTTTTCTGTTTGTTTGCTGGTTGAGATGTAATCTTGGGCACTGTAAAATTCCAGGAACATTCATGTCTTCAGCTCTCTCATCCATATATTGTTTTATAAAGGAAAACCAGGCCAGACATGAGTTGCCAGGGCAAATTTTGCACAGCTAATGGATACTAGAGCTAAGACATGGATGGATCAGAGCCTCAGAATTAAAGCCTTCTTGACTTTTTCACCCCAGTAAGTTTGCTAACTCCCTAGTGATATCATAAGTCACATGGCTTATTTTACACATGTTCGAACACAGACCAAGGGGATTTCAATGACTTGCCTAAAGTTTGCAAGTTGTTAGGAAAGGATTTCTGGTGTGTCTCAGGCAGCTGGGATTTTACAGGACTGCATTCACTATCTTCCTTCAGAGATAGTTCTCCAAACACCGTGTTTACCAAACTACCTCCAACACACCCAAATTCCTTCCAAGACTTTATGAGTCTCTTCAGACCCTGGTTTTCACTATTTATGAGAACTAATGAGGTGGATTCTAAGCCAGTGAGAACACAACAGAAGTATCTTGTACAACTCCAGCTACTGCTTGATAAAATAGACAGTATGTGTCCAGAAGACCACCAAGAATGGTGAAAGGACCTTACAGGGAGACAAGGAGACAATGCATGAGTTTTAAGAGTTAGAGAAGTTTTAGGAGTTAGAGAAATCCTCATGCTGCAGAAGCATTGTCAGAAACTCTGAGCAAGGTAAATAACAGTGGTCTTCTCAAAAAGGGGTGACTTCATTCTTGATGTCTCTACACTTTTGGGGATCAGTGGAGCAAGGAGATTTCAGAGAGATCAAATTGGGCTTATTATAAGAAAAAATAGTTTCTAATAACCAGGGTTAGCTGTAGGTGCTTCAAGAATGAGCACAGAGCTACTGAGAAGAAAACAATGAACCCAGAGACAGAGATCAACTATTAATGAATATGCCACCATGAGCTGGTCGTTTTCCTCTCTTGGCCTTGGTCTTCTTCTATTAAAGTGTGGTATTGCAATAGCTTGTTAGGGTTACTTCCAGACTTAATTTTTCTAGTTTATTTATAATAATAATGGAGGTGCTTACACAGGGGGTGGACCACTATGAGTTGAAGATATTATAGGAGATTTAACCATAAAATACAAGATGGAATCAAATATACTTTGAGAGTTGTTCCTCACTTTAGGATTCAATTGATTTAATCCAAACTAAATTCTTAACCCCTCCTTGAATGAGATACTAACTCAGGCATAATTGACCATTTCATATTTATCATTCAAATCTTAGTAAAAAAATATAGTTGAAATGTTTAATAAAAGAGGGGGGAGAAAAGTAACAAAGAGAAATTTTGTTCTCTTTGTATGCATTTTTAGATGAAATTATTTTAAAGTGTTATGATACGTGGGTATTCTTGGCCTTGAGTTGATTAAGGTACCTGTGTAATGCATCACATGTGACTTGGTAAGGACAACCATAAAGAACTATTACAATTTTATGAAATTTCTAGTGATGACATGACAAAAATCCCACTGAGCACCCCCAAAATCTCAGCACAGGACACCGGATGCCACCACTAGAAATTCTGCAATTACAGTCTCTGAAATTTTCATAGACAGGCCACCCCTACTGTCCTTTGTTCCCTGGACCAATTCTGTGGATTCTTTGCTGGTGTGCATCATCGATTCTGATTCAAAGTCCAGGGCTGCTCCACATGAGTGTACACATGGGACGGGCTCTTGTTTCCTAGTTGCCAAAGTCACATTTTCCGTTTCTAAATGGAGGAAGGGCACTACCTCAAAAACGTGAGGTGTCTCCAAACAGAGAAAGGTGATCTGGATACTAAGCAGCAAAAACGTAAAGAAATGATGAATATCATCATAGCCATGGAAGCCAAAGAAAGCAAATGCTTTATGGAAAAGGAAATGATCAGTGGTGCCCAACACAGCAAAGAGGCCAGAGGAAATAAGATCTCAGATGATGCTTTTGAATTTTGCAAAAAAAATTCAAGAGCATCGTCTCCTTTATAAACAGTTTTGGCAGAGTGTTAGAATCAGAAGTTAGATGTCATAGGTTTAGATGTGAATGCAACCAGAAGGATTATCATAAATAATCCATACACATTCCCCCTGACTACTGATTAAACTCTAGAGTGGGCAGATTACATATTTTATTTTCATCAACTCACAGGCAATCGGCCCTGTTGCCCAGAGGGGATTGCTTTGCTCAGACTCTCATGTGGAAAGAACATGTGGGAATGGACCTCCAGCATTTTCAAGATGAGTTAAACCTTCATTTGCTTCCAGTTACACATCAGACTTTACAGCTTCTGTCATCACGATAATGGCTCCTTCTCTCTGTAATAATGCGAAACAAAGAAGGAGGTTTATGTGTCCCTATAAGGGAAACTACAGGGCTGTGGAACTTCCTGCTTTTGCCCAAACTAGTTTCACACTCAGCTATGGCTCTTCCACCAGCTCAGCCACCAACACCTTCTGTGCCCACTGTAGCATCATGAGACAGCTTCAGGATTTTGCCAGAGTTTCTGTTCCATTTTGTTAATTCTTCAAGTAGATCATTGCCTTTACTCTCTTTCTGCTTCTTCAATTTTAGACATTGAAGTTCATTCTCCATAGAGGTTCGGATATAATTCCCTTTGCCCCTCAGTCTAGAACCAGAGATAAGACTTGCCCAGTCCCTTATGAGCACCAATGTCCCCAAACTAACACATTCCTGGATTTTGCCCATGAGAAGGTCAGGCAAACTATTCATAAGATTTGCAATTATTCCATATCTATGTCACTATTGTGTTCATTCATTTATTTATTCATTCGACAAATGTTTTAGAGCACCTATGTGCTAACTCTCTTCTTACTGTCGATTATTCCATTTTTGTACTTTTCATGGTATATTACAAGGAAAGGGTGCTCATTAGCATTTGCTGAAACAAAAAAATAAATGAGTAAATATATAAATGGATATAAATTGAGGGGACGCAGACAATACAAAGATTGTATATAAACAGGCATCTTGGAAAAATAATCTAATATTGAAGGTTGGTAGTTTATGTAATGTGAAATTAATTAATATTAATCACCAACTATCAACAACAAAAATGTGTCTCAGACAGATGAATGCCTTAGTGGCACAGAGAGAAACATCCTCACATGCTTTGTATAGATGCTATCAGTAGGGATGGGATGCAGGCTGGAGGCAGCTACTGAAATTCTCACAAAATTGTAGATGTCAGAAAGTGCAGTGCCTGATGTCAAGCAGGAAGCAAGTGTCTGTCCGAGCATTCTGATGAGGTCTGGTGTCTGCTACTGGCCATGACAATGAGCTCAGTGCGGTCTCAGTGGTCAGAGTTCCAGGAGGAAAAACGTCACTTGGGAAATAGAATGCATTTAATGACAAAGAATTAAGGTTGGCAAGTTATTAAAATGCCATGAGTTTATTCTATGAGAAAAAGAGCCAAAGAAGCAGAGTCAGACAACAAAATCAGCAAAACAGGCCAGAGAAACCAGTAGAGTCCAGTTATACACATTAGCGTTTTTGGAGCTGAAGCATATAATGAGTTCCTAGTAACTGCTAAACCTGAATTTCAATCTTGAGCCATGATAGCGAATTCTGCAGCAAAGAGAAAAATCAGAATTAAAAGATTTAGATAAACTTAATACTAACATATCCACATTACAGTGATAACTGTCCCAGTTACAGACAGTCTATGAAAAGCTGATGTAGGAAAATAAATAGTACAAATTGGTATGTTTTGATTTTTTTTAACCTATCTTTTCCCTTTGTGATTTAGAAGGAATTTGGAGCAGGAATTATTTATGTTGAAACCCCCAAAGAGAAACCTGTGAATGCTTTGTAATAGAAAAGTAAAAATTACCATTTCAAATCTACGATCATCACTTTTAGCATATTCCCAAAGCAGCAGAGATTAAAAATTTAAAGCTGAATTTTGGAGAGTAATAGATCTGTTTTCAAGGCCTGGGTACACTCCTTGCAAATAGTTTGCTATTCATCTCTGAAGGCTCAGTTTCCTCCTGTGGAAAGGGAGATGATCGTAGGACCTTATCTATGCACCAAAGCACAGCTATTCAACAAGCGCGGACCATCATTACCGTTGGTCCTTACTTGACATTGGAAGTAGAAGCTGCCATTATGTTGTCCTGCTCTTTGAAAGTTTCTTAACCACTCTTTTCCTCAGTGTCTTCACCTATAAAATCATGACTATATTAAATCCTACCCACCAGAGTCAATGTGAAGTTTAAACACCTTTTAAAACATGGTGCTAGGCTAATAGGAAAAAATAAAACTTGACCTATATATCAAACCATATACACACAGCAAGCACTCTGTGTGAGCTACTTAGACTGTGAAACAGAGCCATTTAATTTACTCCCCCCTCTAAATATCTCACAATATCACTTGAACCCTTTTACTTTTAATCTACCTCAATTTTCCATCTTCTGTCTCTTAGAAAATTGCCATAGCCTCCTAACTGGCCTCCTACATTTAATTGGTTTTTAATGTAAAATGAAAAATTAAATTATACAATACCACATACAGAAGAATATGTCAATCTGTACCATACCGTGTTATTACAAATGGGGTGCATGTATATGCACAGTCTTTTGAGAGGATGTTGAACTGACATGCTCATACATAGCTATTTGGAAAGGAAATGGTTCAAGAATTTGGAAACAGTTTGGCTATGTCTTAAACGTACACTAAACCACACCTAGTAGTTTCTACTTGCAGGTATTGATTTAAGAGAAGTAAAAACATATATCCACAAAGTAATATGTATCAAAATGTTCATAAGAGCTTTGTTCCTAATAGACCTAAGCTAGAAACAAGACTAATGCCACCAACAGGTGAATGAATAAAGAAAGCATTGTGTGTGTGTGTGTGTGTGTGTATATATTTTTAAAAATATATCTTTATTGATTTCAGAAAGAGGAAGGCAGAGGGAGAGAGAGAGAGAAACATCAACAATGGGAGAGTCATTGATCAGCTGCCTCCTGCATTCCCCTGACTGGGGATCGAGCCCGCAACCTGGGCATGTGCCCTGACTGGGTATTGAACCGTGACATCCTGGATCCTAAGTTGATGCTCAACCGCTGAGTCACACCCAGCCAGGTAAAAGCATTGTGTATTAATAACATGCAATATTATTTGAAACAGCAACAAAAACTATGGATATATGCAACAACATGAATGTTACTCAAAAAAAGTGTAATTCTACATCTCAAATCCTAGAAATGGCAACACTAGCCTATGGCAGCAGAAACAGATGATTGGTTGCCATAGGACACGGTGTGGGGAATTGACTACAAAGATTATAAAAACATTTTTTGGAGTGATGAAAATGTTCTGTATATTGATTATAGTAGTGGCTTCATTGTCACAGCATTCAAAATGGGTGTGTTTTGGCTTATGTAAATTGTATCTCAAAATTATTATCCCCTGGCCAGGTAGCTTAGTTGGTTAGAGCATTGTTCTGATGTACCAAGGTTGTGGGTTTGATCCCTTGTTAGGGCACATATAGGAATCAACCAATGAATGCATAAATAAGTGGGAAAACACCTCAGTGTCTCTCTCTCTCTACCTCTCTCTCTAAAATCAATTGATACTTTTTAAAATTAGTTATAATTTTTAGTTACTTCCCTTGGCATGATTGGTATATTTTACTTCTTTGCAGTTACCACATGTGCACCTGCCATCCATTCATTATTGACGCCCTTCGATCCATTCTCAGCATCCTAACTAGAGTGATAATTTTGTGATGCAAACTAGACCTTTACCCCATCCAAACTTAGAGCATTTCTAAGGTTCCTCATTGCATTTAGGATTAAGCATTAAAACCTTTACCTGATCCATAGGCCCTGTGTGTCTAGGCCCCTGCTGACCTCCTTAGCTTCACCTTGACAGCTCTTTACATTAGCCATTTGGTACATTTTGTCTTCAAGATATGCCTCACCAACTCATCATGGGGTACTTCTGTTCATCTGCCTGGAATTTCCTTCCTCACTTCACCCTTCCTTTGGCCGGTTGCCTCTTACTATTCTTATGGATGTCAGCAAAATCACACCTCCTCCAGAAGTCTTCCAGGACCTCTTAGATTAGATCAATTCTCCTTATCTTGCACTTTCAATAAAATTTTATTGCATGGGCAATAAAAGTACAAATCCTATTAAGCTGGGGGTTGATGTGAAAAAAGAATCATCATACCCTACTAGGTTTTGAAGCACTGAACCAGAGTCTCTCCAAAGTTCTCTTATTTCTAAGACACTACACTTTCATAAATTAAATTACTTTTACTTGAATTCTGTTAGAGCCCTGCGAGGCGAGTTGCCAAATTCCAAAAAGATTACTGTAATTCCTTAATTTATCTACTCTAATGCAAGCATCATTTGCAATATTTATTTGCTTTCTCTAGGCATGACTATTACATCTCAGAGCAATGATGCCATCTGTCACCTGTGAAGCTTCAGCTACCAACTCTGTGCCCTAGGGAACAGGCACAGTTGAATTAGAATTAAAAGCCCTGATAGTCTAGGGCATTATCTGGCATAGTCAGGGAGCCTGGGCTGGGGCTTACTTTTATCTATAGCCCACAATTTGCTGTCCTGAAGTACAGAGTGAGTTAATTCATTGATTACATCTTCCATTTCCCCTGTTATTTGTAAAATGGAAAAATATTATCTATATTACTAGTAATACATTACCTATATTATTACTAAAAATTTGCCTATTATTATTAGAGTAAATGTGAAGAACCTAATACACAGTAGGCACTTATTCAATCAATAGTAGTCATGAAAGAATCCAGAAGTGGAGGGGGAAAAGGTGGAGTTTTTTCCCCATTTACTAAAGCCTAAAGTGCCAGTTGAGAGAATCAATACAAGCCACTTACGTAGGTCTTGAGGCATAATTGAGTTAAAACACTTCTGTCCCCATCTGCAATTCTATTAATAGATGCCAGGCACTTTGATCAATGAGTCTCGGGCCGGCTGGCCTGCACAGACACACACTCTAAAGCACAGGCACCTACATTTGTTGGACTGAGAGGGTGTCACTCTAGGGGACTAAAGAATAAGCCTAGAAAGAACAGTTACTACTCTGGGGCTAGAATCCCGCCAAGTTCATACTGCATTCATTCTCCTTTAGAGTGATTAAAGAAATTCATTTCTATTTCTATTTCCCAGGTCAAAAATAGACTTACCACCATTCCAAGTTTATCACATAACCTTGTCTCAACTATTTCCATCTCAACATGAAAAAGCCAGAATTGTGCATTTATATCTATCTTCCTTCGGGGCCACTCAGATTTTGAAAATCCATTTTGAAAGATCAAATTTTAGAAAAATCACTACATTTAAAAATCTGATTTTTATTTATTATCATTAAAAAATATTATTTTCATTTACAAAACTTATATTGGCCCAATTTTAAACAATATCTTTATAAAATAATCAGTTCTCAATCTGCAAAGTAGAACTAAGAAATACTAGGAGATCAGGTTTTTTTCCCTAAAACAAAATAGAACAAAAAAATATATCTTTTTTTTTCTTTACCTTGGAAAAGGTGTTAAGGGTTGAAGTAAGAATATAAACTTGAGGCTGGTTTTAGGAGGGAAGGAGAAAGATGAGAAAGAGAGAGAGAAAGATTATTTTATATAGTATATATTATTTAAATATACAGATTTAAAATGCATATTATACATAGATGTATATATTATGTATAATATATATTTGAATATACATATATATTTATATACATATTTGAATTCTGAAACTCTTAGATATCCTCAATTCAAAATTAATACTATAGGGCTTTGAAAAATATATTTTATTATTTTATGTTTGCATAATCTTTCCAATTGTCCTTAATGATATCAAAACATTTAATTATTTGCTCCATTCTACAACATACGAAGAACAGTCTCAAATTACAATACCAAAATTGTTATTAACAATAATTCCACTGAGTAAAATATAATGTTTTCCCCTTAGAATATATTCTATTAGGGATAATAGAGTAGTGTGTTCTACCGGGCTTTGAAATTATTACTGCAAATTCTGCTGAAATGAATTACTTATGCCTACCTCGTTTTCTACTTCCTTAGGAGTATAACCAGGCAACATTACTTATAGATGTCCCCAGGAACTCTGAGATAAAGACTGGCATGCAGAAAGTTTATTAGGAACTGCTCTTAGTATCTATATCTGAAGGAACCAAAAAAAAAGCAAGACAAACAAAAAAGCAGGGTTGAGCAGAGGAAGCAGCAGCAGCCAGGCTGCACTGCAGTGTTAAGACCTCAGCCAACCATACGTGGGCTCTGGGGCTAGGAGAGTCCTTCAGTGTTGTCACAAGTTAGGGTGAGGGGTCCAGGCTTCATACCACTGTGACAATCAGTAATTAGATATGAGATACCTTCTTCACATGATAACTGGAAGTTTTCAGCCAGCTACTAAATCAACAGTTGGGTGACTGTATCAGCCTTAAAAGAAAGGCCAATGCAGCATAACACAGACTCTATCACAGTTTGCAACCCTACGACACTGAATCCTCTTACGTCATATTTATCCAAGGCTCTGGTGGGCCTCTTCTCCATGGAAGAAACTCATGAGAGGGAGATTAGTAGGATGAACTGCCCCGCAAACCCCCGCCCCCAACCACCATACTGGATCTTGAAGCTGTAACTGACTATCATCACTGTCATCCATTACTACCCATTCTAGATTCCTCTCTTGGCCCACTGGTGTTGGTGGCTCTCCATGTAGGGTGAACAAGACCCTCATTCCTGAGTAGTCTGTACCCCTACTTCCCATTTCATTTTAAAGCTCTCACCACTGGAGTTAACCATTTATCATCAAATTTGGGCCGGGGAGAAGTCAGAGATATTTACGATAACTTGGAAACTCTGTATGACAGCTGTCCAACATTGTCTTCATGACCCAGGTCGAGTGCCTCACCAGGACCCAGAAGTTTATTCTTCCCTGCTGGTGCCCTGACAGGGGGAGCCCTTACTAACTGAGTGGCAGTCTCAGTGCAGAGTTCAGTGGACCTTTGCTGGTTGCCTGGGGGAAGTATTTCCCTCCCTGGGAAACATAGTTTCTAATCCAGAAAGAGCACAGAATCAAGGGGGTTTGGATCACAAATTCCTCAAGTGAACCACTGGAATAATGGGAAGTTTAGTTCTTCCAGCCCAGTGAAGACCAAGCATCATATATGGATGTTGATATAAGGTGTATGTGATGTCTTAGAGGATGGTGCCCCATCCTCACAGGGTATCATTTCCAAGTTGGTGCCTCAGGTGGGCCTTCTACTGCTCAGGCTATTGCTCTATTTAGCCAGCAGTTTCTGGGTGGTGTGCGTAGGATAGGACATGTGCATTCCATACACATATATACGCTTTCACTCTGCCTTTGCTATAAAGTGTGTCCCTTGGCCCTCTGTGACATTGTGTTGGGTGCCATGTTGATACATAAAATATTCTGCAGGGCCTTAGATAGTGGTTCTGGCAAACAAATGGGTTTATGTCAGTCATTCCAAAATACAGTATGACTGACACCCAAACCCATGTTCTGAGCCTCTCTACCATTCTATCTTTACTCCTTTACAACTCATATATTACTAGAGGGTCTAAGATTATACTGAAATGAAGAAGATTGAGCTGAAACCCTGAGAAATATACTGCAAAACAAGGAGCTTGCTCCACTCATAAATATGAAGGGAGACATAAGCAGTTCCCATCCCATTCCCACAAACTCCTGTGAATAGCAGAGTAGTATTTATCGAAACCTTAATATGTGCCTGTCACTGTTGTAAGTACTTGGCTTTGATTAATTATTTTAAACTTCTCAATAACCATATAGAGTAGGTGCTGTGACTACATCATTTCATTATTGAGGACACTGAGGTACAGAGAGATTAAGCCACTTGCTCACTTCCTCTAGCTAATAAGAAATGAATCCTGAATTCTAACCTGGGCTGTCTGGCTTCAGAGCCTCTGCTGTTAAACCCTGTACTACCACATTGCTTTAGAAAGCAGGAAAAGAGAGGGAAAAGCCACTGGATGGGTCCATTAAGAACTCTCTTAGCCATTCATCATCCTGTCCACCAGCCAATCTTCAGTACCAGCTTGTCCTAGAGAAGAAGAGAGGGTGTGTCTCTCACAGTGGGAAGGGCATCAGCCTTTGACCTGAGCCTCACTTCAGATGACTCTGGTTGACACCTCAGCAACTCTTAGCCCTCTAGGCTTCAGTTTCCACTGACGTAGGATTTAGATGCTTTCTTGGGTTCTTTGGCTATTTCATAATCAAGAAAAAGAATCATCATTATGGATTATGTTGAGCTATCTTGAATTCGGTAGAATGGATTCATGTTTTCCCACATAAATGGAACCTCAGCTGCTTACATGAGAATGTCTAAACCATCACAGGAGACAACACCAATGTGACTCTCTCAACCCTGAGCTCTAGTGGAACTCATTTGAGTGAAAGGTTCGAACTTATTCTAGAAGCTAAAACCTGGTGACAGGAGGTCAGACAGCTTGGGTCACAGTGAAGGGATATTCCTCACTTCTAAGCTAGTCACCAAAGTGTTGTGTTGAGTGACAAGAAGGTGAGCTTTCAGAAGCCCTGAAAAATTGGTGCATCTATTAGCATTGGCCATTCTGACTGCAAATCAATGACTCATCTAGGTTCTCTCCCGACAGCTGCAGAGTTGTTTCCTTCAAACAACTCTTTAATGATAGAAAGATATGCAAGTATAAGCTGCTTGGTTTCACATAAAGGTAGCAAACAGAATCAAACCTAGGTTACCTCTCTCCATCAGTAAGTGGGAGCAAACGAGCTGTCCTTGCAAAGTAACCATCTCTCTCTTTCTCCTTCCACAGCACAGACACCTTCTTATTGGTTAAGTTTATCTAAATTTAATTACCACCCTCCCGACCAGCATTCTGCTCCTCAATCTGATGCACCACGTACATCTATTAAAATATCGGGCACCGACATTAGCCAAAGAGAAGAAAAAAAAGCAGGCAGTGTACGTGTTTGTTCAGTCAGTTGCTGTACCACAAAAGAAGTGTTGGTACTTCTCTAAGCATCGTGGTATGCATTAGAAACACAGAAGTGAATGAAGAAGGCAGATTTCTTCCCAGTGAAAATGCTTATAATCAAGCATAGGAAATAGAAAATTACATCCACATTTACAATAGTGAGTGCAAAATGCACTGCTCAATGCTTTCAAAGCACTAGAGGGACATCTTAATTCTTTGAGGCAATCAGAGAAGGGTTCTTGGAGGCAGTGTCGCAAACTGAGTTTTAAAGGGTATGGAGATTCAGATGAAGGAGCCAAAGGTCATCAGGCAGAGAATGAAGTTCTTGAGAAGGTAGAAAGGTCTCAGGGAAGGGTTCTGCATGACATGGGAGGTCAGACTGGAGAACATGTCAGAGTTTCCCAAGTCTAAGATTTTATTATTCAATTTTTTGAAATGAGCTTTCTCGGTATACAAAAAAAACAAAACCAAAAATAAATAAATAAATAAATAAATAAGTAAATATAGATAGATATAGATAGATGATAGATAGATAGATAGATAGATATAGATAGATGATGATGATAGATAGATATAGATAGATGATAGATAGATATAGATAGATGATAGATAGATAGATAGATAGATAGATAGATAGATAGATAGATAGATAGATAGATAGATAGATAGATAGATGATAGATAGATAGATGATAGATGATAGATAGATAGATGATAGATGATAGATAGATAGATAGATAGATAGATAGATAGATAGATAGATAGATGATAGATGATAGATAGATAGATGATAGATAGATAGATGATAGATAGATAGATAGATAGATAGATAGATAGATAGATAGATAGATAGATAGATAGATGATAGATGATAGATAGATGATAGATAGATAGATGATAGATAGATAGATAGATAGATAGATAGATAGATAGATAGATAGATAGATAGATGATAGATAGGTAGATAGATAGATAGATAGATAGATAGATATAGATAGATAGATAGATAGATAGATAGATAGATAGATAGATAGATAGATAGATAGATAGATAGATAGATAGATAGATGATAGATAGATAGTTTTTAAAAAACCAACTGGCCCTCAGGTCAAACATACATGTACCACTGCTAATTACCTCTAGTCCTCCGTCTCAGGACATGAATATACAATGTACAACTAAGAAATTTGTGTGAAAGAGATCCTCATAGGAAAGCAATGAAAATAGGGAAACAAAGAGCATATGTTTAACAAATATTTATGCAACAGTTGTATACACAGTGAGGGAAAAACACACACGTATGAAATAATGTAGGCTCATTAAATTAGTCATAATACATCTATACTATTTAATAAGGTATAGCTTTTTAAAAGAAGTGTAATTTGTATCCATTGGAGTAAATAAAATAATTTATGAATATCTATGTAGTAGGGTACCATTTTGTTAAACACAAAACAACTGTATAGCTGTGTATATATGTATATGAGTGACTTAGAATATGTGTATAAAAATATAACAAGCAGTTGTTTATGATCATTGTTACTTCTGGGGAAAGGGGGGATGGAAACATTTGTAGGGACCTTAACTATTTAAAAAATTGTATGCATCTCATTTTTTTATAAGATCTTTTTTAAATGTTTAAGTATAAAAATATTATTTTCTTATGTTGTATGTACTTTTTATATAACATACCATAACATATATTTATGTATATTTTCATTTTAATTGTGTCTATATACAGATATTCATTATCTATCTTTCTATCCATCTAATTTTTCTTTTGAGGCTTTTAATTTCTAATGTGCTTCCAACATATTTCCCATAGGGTCGCCTTGGCTTTTCTGTTGTCCAGTGATGATTTATATGACCACTATAGCTCATCAATTCTCCGGTTGGTTTTATGTGACTTGCTAAGTACAAAGGTCAACAATTTTATAAAACCCAACCACAGTTAACCATGCCCCTGAATCCACCAGAACTGACCCCCTCTAGCAGATTGGCCCAGTTAATTCAATGCAGCAATCAATTCACCAACATAATTCATTCAGTTTACTTCTTTCCCATAGAAATGTGAAACATTATATAGTATACAAAAAAAAAGATTGTCTCCAAATAAGAATCCAGTCTTGGTCTGACCATAGCCACACCTTGAAAAAGGCACTTTCCTTTTCTATACTGTGTTATACATGTGAGAGCAAAACATATATCTGTTGCCTCCTGCATGCCCCCAGACCAGGGATCGAGCCCACAACCAGAGCACGTGCCCTCACCAGGAATGAAACCTGAACCCTTTCAGTGCATGGGACAATGCCCAACCGACTGAACCACACTGGGCAGGCCTGATTTTTATTATTACACTATTAGGAGACATATCTAATCATGAGAAGCCAAGACACCAGACATAGGGTTTTTGAAATCACACTGTAACTACCATTTATTAAGAGTCAGATGCTCATCAGGCGGTTTACTTTAAATGTATCATATATAATTCTCACAACTCTTCAGGGTAGATGTTATCATACCCATTTTACAGGTGAGGAAATACAAAACATGTAAAAAATACGCAAGAACAAGTATGGCATAATGCACTCAAGCCTTCAGAGCTATTTCCACATTGCTGTATCATAATCATTATGGACCGTGACAGTGGTCCTGATATGGTGTAATTTCCTGCATTATCAAGGGAAAATCCAATTTTATCTAAGGCATTTTAATATGCTAGGCATTGCACTAGAATGTTTCATAGCAATTTCAGCCAATTGCATTTAACAAAGCAAAGAATAGGCTCTTGTATTATAGAAAGACTAGAAACATTTTAAAAGGGAGGAATTGGGTTGATCAGTAACTTTATCATCTAAAAATTCTACTATAAGAATAGACAAGTTAGTTGAAATTTCACTTCATAATTTCCAAGTACGGGAAAAAAACAAGAGCTTTGGAGTGGATAGATCTAGATGCAACTCCCACATCACATCTTACGTTTACTATCCATAAGGGATTCAGCTCTCTGAGCCTATTTTTTCATCTGCTGAGAGGAGAGAAGACTGCCTGCTTTCAGTTAGGACCAAGGGTAAATGTATGTAACAAATCTGACTTGGTCCATAAGAGGGAGCTAGTATTATTAAGATTATTAAGGCAATTTCCAGTGAGGCAGTGGGGTGTAATGATAAAAGCTGGGTGTCATCGTCCATTCTGGCTGTTGCAACAAAATGCTGTAGACTAGGTGAATTATGAACAATAAACATTTATTTATCACAATTCCTGGTACTGGGGAGTCCAAGGTCAAGGTGCCAGCAGTTTCAGCGTCTGGCAAGGACCCCCTTCCTGCTTCATGGACGGCCATCCTCTCATCAGTCCTCCCACAGCAGAAGTCGCAAGGAAGCTCTCAGGGGTCTCATCTACACGGCCACCAATCGGGAGCCCTCACGACCTTATCACCTCCCCAAAGCTCCATCTTCAAATACCCTCACATTGGGGATTAGGTTTCAATGTATGAATTTTAAGGGGTCACATATTTTCAGTATATAGCACGCTGGTAAGCAAAATAATGACACCTGCAAAGGTGTCCACATCCTAAACTCAGGGACCTGTGAATATTTTATGTTACATCACAAAGGGGAATTATTGCTGAAGATGGAGGGGGGGGACCATAAGCCAAGGAGAGCAAGTGGCCTCTAGAAGCTGGAAAGGAAATGGATTATCTACTAGAATGTCGAGAAAGAGCACGGCCCTGACAATGCCTTAATCAGCCCAGTGAGACCCATTTCAGATCTGATTTCCAGGAGTATAAAATAAAATATCTATGTTGTTTAATCCACTGAAGTCTAGTAATTTATTATAGTAACAACAGGAAACTAAGAACCAGAAGCTAAGAGCCAGGAGGCCCAAGTTCCAATTCCTATTTGGCCACTGACTAGTCCCTTCTATCTTGGAGCGTTTTCTTAAAAACTCCATGTCCCATGCCCCTCACTGGCTACCTCATGGTGTTAGGGGGCTAAAAGAGTTAATACATAGCTTAATGTTTTAGAGTAGCATTTGGCTCATGGCAATTACTTAATACATATTAGCTATAAGCACTTTCTTAGAGGCCAGTAATAATGGTCTCAGTGATTTGTTGTCTATCTCTGTAATGCTGTGAATATGCAATATATAATTTTTAACTAAATGCAGTATATAGATATGTAAACACATATATATTGCATCTTATTTACAAAATGCTGGACACGTCTACATTTCTAAACTGTTTGTTGCATAAACTTAGAGCATGGTTCATAGAGTGTAGAACTCACACCCAAGGGTATGGGGGGAGGGGGGGGGAGAAAGGCAAGAATGTAAAAAACACAACAATGGCAGACCGGTTACCATTTTTAACCTAACATTTTATCACTTTTTCCTTTAAAGAACAACCCCGTTGCTTTCAGCCATGGCTATAGAGAATGCACATAATTATTTGGCATTTCAAAGAAATAAAATTTGAAAGAGCCGCTAACGTTCTCCATCCCTCTTTTCTAAACTTGAAACATCAAAAATAGATATCCCTGGCATGATAACACACTGAAGTCATGTTGAAAGAAAATTAGAATTTTCATTCCTCATTTCCCTTTCTCCCCCAGTAAGGTTTTAAGCAGATGGGAATATCAGTTTAGTTACTTGACATTTAGAAGGATAAATGACTTAAGAGCTTTATGATCCCCTCTCATTGAAGCATATTTGACAACATCTGCCCAGCATCTTATACTCACATCGGAGCCAAGCGAGGTTTAACAAGGGGAGACTGGCTAGGATCCAGGCCCTCAGGAGCCCGGTTCTGATACTAACACGAACACCGTATCAGCCCGTGTCCGACGGTAAATACAGCTTCTTATTTTATGGGCAGCTTCTTTACTATGACCGAGATAATATGTAATTATTAAGACTAAGAAGGTGGCAATGGGATGCGTAATAATGTTTTTAAGGAGCAAATAACAGGCCACATGGGGTCCTTCTCAACTTGGGAGGAAAGAAAATGTCTCACTTTAGATTGTACTGAGGAAATTGAGAAAATATTGGCTACTATGACTAGAGATCACATTCAGATAGAAGAAAAGCTTCTCCATTCTCTTTTTTTTTTTTTTTTCTGAAGACATGCTGCCATCTTTACTAGAAATTTTAATTCTTTTTTAATATAATAAGTTACAGCACTTTGTTTATGTTCTTGCCTCATTAGTTATCAGTCTTAAGTCAAGAACATAAAAATTTTTTTTTTCCTCCATTTTATAGTGTCCTCTTTAAGAAAAGGAGAATGTCATCCCTCACGCATTTAGGAAGACTTATTGGGCAACCTCTACCAGATAAGACCCATAAAACAATTATCAACATTCATCAAAATCACTTGGGCAAATAGAGAGCAAGCACCTCCTGACCCGGTGTTCACATCTAAGTGAGATACGAGTCTCCCCTGATGCCTCCATTTGGACATTGGCTAATGAATAGTTTTTACTCCCTCAGAACCGTCCTCTCTTGGAATTGTGAGTTCATTCATGCTCTGTTCTGAGAAACGATGCAAGCAGTCAGGACTCAATAAATACTGGCTGAATGAACAGATGGACTAATTAATTTACTTACAGTGCTCTTTCATCCTTTTGGCTTGGCTTGTAAAATTAGGTAATGTTCTGGTATAGGCTGTCTCATTGGAATTTAGTTTGCTAAGTCACTCTACTACATAAGTTAAGGTAAGAAACATGGAATTCTGAAACCTGAGGGGATCTTAAAGGTCAACTGATTCAATATTCTGGTTTTCCAATTTTTAGAATGATTTTAGCATTTCAGGAGCCCTCAACAGGTCATCTAGTCAAAATTTGACAAAGCATTTCATGATAGATAGTAATACACTTTATGCTCTGAAACTGAATTAAATGTCAATGTTTTAGTTTGGAATATAGTTCGATGTTACATTTCACTTGCTTTAAAATTATGTGTGTTTATGAAATATGACTCTGCAGATACCTATAGCTCACTAATTGTCTTTACTATTTACAGGTCATTATCTGGATGAGGGATACACGTATGTGTATATTTATATTTATATATATATTATGTATATGTACCTTGTCTGCTCCAGAGGTTAAAATGAAGGTCAGTAGTCTATTAAAGAAGTGGAGCCCAGCCGGACGTGGCTCAGTGGCTGAGCGTCAACCTAGGGTCCAGGTGATGAGGGTTTGATTCCCCGTCAGGGCACATGCCCTGGTTGTGGGCTCGATCCCCAGTCGGGGGGCATACAGGAGGTGGCCAATCGATGACTCTCTTATCATTGATGTTTCTGTCTCTCTCTCTCCCTCTCCTTTCCTCTCTCTGAAATCAATAAAGATATATTTTTTTAAAAAAAGTGGAAATTTATGAGAAAATAAAAGAATTTTCAATATTCAAACTACATGAAGATAAAATATGTTCTGGTGATATTAATTTAGCTGTCACTTAATATATTCAATTCAATAATTAAATTTAAAATTATATCTTTACTTGGAGTTTTCTAATCTAATGACTTTAGATTCAAACTCTATAAGCATAGGGATTAAATGTATTCACAACCAAGTACATTGCTTAGCTCTTACTAGGTCATCAATAATTAATGGATAAAAATTAATTAAAGGAGAAATGAAAGGACAACTCATGTATTTTATTAAGATAGTCATTCCTGCTGTGAGATCCAAGCACAAAGAAGAAGGCAGAACCAGAGCATTCAGTGAGAAAGAAGAAAGTCGTACTGTGTCAGCATGGCTGGCCTTCTGAGGTGTTGGTAAGCTGACATGTTAGTAAGTTGGTATAAAGACTCAGGGTCAAAATATACCTTCACTCTCTATTTTTTTTTTTTTTAATTTAAATCTTTTCTACCTATCTTGACAAAATAAAATTTTGCTGTCTTTAAAAGAGATCCCTTCAAAAAAAAACCCCAAAAACAGAAAAGCTTTTTAATGATCATTTGATCTTTACTGCCTGCTACCCATTCTCTCTTCTTATAGTATCAGCCTACAGTTTGCTTTGGGTATCACTTGCATTCTACCATTGGACTCCATTTGAAAGGACTATCATGTTGGCACATTGCTCATTGATAAACTGAGATGTGGAAAAGTGGTCCAAGGTTTGACAAGAGTGTGCTCTTTGCGTTTTCTCTGAAACTTGTTAATAGCAACCAAAAGACTAAAAATGTTTAGAGTGGATTCATAGCAATGGTGGAAACCAAAGATATTGTCCAATAATTTCTGCAGCTTAGATGCCCAGGACTCCTCTCCTTCTCATGGCTTCCTTTATATTAATCCCCATATTTTTACAGTAATTTATTTTCTGCTTATATTAGCCATAGCCAGTTTCTGTTGCTTACCATCAAGAAAACTTACCTGGTGCAAAACTCAGGTGAGGATTTTAGAATTCCCCCCATCTAGATTTACATATGTGTTCTGTCACTGACTAACCACATGATATTCAGCACATTCGTTGCTCTACTTAAGGCCCCCCAATTTCCCCACCTTCAAAATGAAAATAAAAAAACTTAACGAGTAGGTATAGGGACTAAATTAAATGGTGTTTATGCAATATCAGGCATTTAGTAAATACTCAATACATGGTTGCAGGCTAATGCGTATATCAGAAGTAAAATGACTTTTCATAGGGGCTTTATAACCCAGGAACACTTAAAGATGAAATTGCCGATTCTCCATTTTCTACTAAGGACCTTTGCAAGAAGTGTTAATCATATATTGATACAACATCTCCTTGATGTTTAAAAGATACACAGATCTTTTAAAAAGCATTTTAAACTGGAAATCACTGGACGGTTAATCTTTTCATTTAATGAGCTTGTGATCTTTTGCCCCTTTGGGGTGATGCAGCTCCCAGTCAATAGGGTCCTACGCTAGAAAGTATAGTAAGTAACAGGCACAACACACGGTGTGAGGGACATTATCCATTGTACATCCTCTCTGCCTTTATACTCTAACCCAGACTTACTGAGAAAAGCCCTTCTAGTCATCTTACTAATCATCGTAGAGACCTCTGTTTGTCTGAAATAGAAACACAGTGCTGGTTTGCGTTCATCAGGGGAGCTCTGTGTTGAGCCTTCTGTTGTTGCGACTGTTGTAGTTGGAGTTTGTTTTCTGTTGGGATAGCAGACAGCTGTTAATTAAAGTACATGCCTACTGACCTGTGGCTTTCTTTGTATTTATTGCCTCTACAATCATGATCTTAGAGAGGAGAAGAGAAAAGCACTCCTGCTGGACCTGACTTATGCTCCTGCTATATGAGCAATGCCGGCACTCACTCAGAGGTATTGATCTTCCCCTGGGGGGACAGAGGTCCTTAGGTGAATCTTGTCCTTTGCCAAGTTGCCTCAGTTTACCAGCTTATTCCATAAGCTAAATACTTGCTACTGTGTACAAGGAGTAAGAAGATTGATTAATTTTTATAAAAGGCCTGGAGATCTAGAGACAACAGGCAATAAAAAGACACAGTGAATTGTCTCATTGGTGTTTTTTATTAATGTTGACTGAGGGGTATTGAGCTAGCAAGCACACACAGTGTTGTATTGATTTTCAAAGTGAGCACTTAACTGGTACATCAACATTAAATCTAAACGTAATCCTATCGTGGGAAATAAAGCATGATCTCCCTCTTCTCACCAGGTTTCATTGATGCGGGGTTATTTGAAGTGTGATGGCTTTACTCCTGTTACTGTCCAAAATTGCTCAATTCCAGTGTTCAAATAGGGGACACTTCGATGCCAGCATCTGGCCTAGTAATCTTCATAACTTATTGGATGTGTTGCCACGACTATGTAATAATTTTGGAATATGGGGAAGGGAGAAAAAGGATGGCATAATTTAAAGAGTAGCAGTTTTGGAGTCATATAGGGGTGGATTCCAAACTTTGACCTGTCATTTTCCTTAGTCAAGTTACTGGGCATCTCTGCATCTCACTTTCCTCATCTGAAAAACAGACATAATCTTAACAGCCTTGGACTGTGGCAAAGTTTAATGTGTATGTAAATTAAGCATTTGGTTGTTAGTTGGACTGCTGTTGGCAATGGGAGAAAATACCTTCTATGGACTACGAGGGGGAAGACAACATTGAAATAAAGTCTACTTAAGCTCCATGGCCACAAAAGTTTATACTTAGTCCTTAAACTATCTAGAAATCTATCAAGCCCTTTCAAACCCACTTTCCTTTATTCATCAATTTCAAAATCATAACCAATATAATGAGGTCAGATATTTTTTTCCAGATATAATTTTCCAGTACTACTTATCCTGAGGGGGAGGTAACCGGCTACTACGAGCATCCGGCCCTAAATGCAGCATGCACAGGGAACGGGGGAAAGGAAGGTCAATGCATGTTGGCAACATCATCTAGGTATCCAAAACCAAGCATGTGAAATAAGGGCCTGGGTGGATTTCCAGACATTAGCAATGCACATCTTTCATCTTTAATGTGTTGGATCAAGGATTCTTCTGAGCATAGTAGGAATCGCATGAAGACTATAATTTGACACATTGGCAACTACCTACAGTATTAATCCATTTATGCAATGATCTTGAGTTTTAAAAAGGCCTCTGAATTTAGTGGCAGATAAGAAGTTCATTACATGCCAATATCTTGACTTTTCATTTTACTCTGGCAAAACTGTACATTTCTTTCTCTGTGTTTTTTTGTTGTTCCCCCCAATGCCCACTGTTGATCAATGCCCACTGGTAAAGATCAACTTCATTTCTCCCACTGGAAACTTATACCCTGCCCTTTAAGAAACCTCACAAAGTGCCAGACTTACTCTTGGTTCACAGTTTAAAGCCAGAAAAATCAGACTCATCATCAAAAGAGCATTTAAGCAGCTTTTTAACTCCTGAGGATCTCGGGAGACACCCCCTTCCATCGCTTCTCCTCCCCTTCAGTGACTCTTGGGGTCTCATTATCTTAGCTGGTATTTCAAAACTGAAGCAGTTGTGCTAACACCAAGGGCATCGCTCATTGCCACCAAATAAAAAAAAAAAAAGGCAGCAAAAAATGTGCACGTGTCAGCGCGCAACAAAGGTCCAAAAGGAAAACAGATGCGCAAATCATCCATCATCATCAATAGGCCCTGTCGAGATGAGAAGAGAGAAAAATCAGAGACTCCTTCCAATGCGCTAACGTGCCTTCCAAGACTCGGGGGAGGAGAGCACTCCTGATATCAAATAGATTTTGCTACTTAATTTTCTTAACCACTCAGCTAAAGGTACCGAGGAAGAGAGGTTTTATATATTCATTTAGCACAAACTTACTGATCACTTACTACGTGTCCTACTCAGCACTATACACTTTATATATACTTCACTTACTTAAATATCAAAAATCCTCGGTCAGCTTCTTTTCCGTACAATCTCCTCACCTTCTGTCTCTCCTTCCTCTCATCATTGGCATATAATATTCCTCCAAATTTCCTAATTTTGCTATAAATTATAGTTGACCCCCGGCCCTTACTCTAGAAAACATTAAGAAATGTTTTTTCCAAAATACATTTATTTTGATCATACATTTTTAAAATTCTAATTTTAAACATGGTACTGTCTCATCTCATCCATGGAAACCTAATGGTTTTCTGCAGAGCAAAAATTCCTTCAACTGTGGGGAAACGTGCGTGTGTTTTTCCATACGCGCCAGGTCTTTAGTGGCACGTTTCTGGCACTGCCAGCGGGGGTGGGGTTACAGTTACCCAAAGAGCTATTACAGAAATAGTGAGTGTAATCAGAAGGGGTTCTGCTAACCAGGAGGGGAGGCCTGGAGGAGGGGCCGGAGGAGGGGACAGCAGTAAAGACACCTCTCCGCAGTGAGCAAGCGATTTTTCTAGGCACCGAGTGGTGAAAAAACACCACTTTGTGTTTTTCACCTTTCTCTATTGAAATCACCATTTGTTCTGAATGATCAATGTAAGCGAGTTAAAAAGAAAGAGTGGATTAGAGAAAGGCTAGTTCAACTTTTATCCCCAAGCTGCAGGGGGAAAAAACCCTGATACTGAAATAAGAATATAAATCAGCTAATGACAGCACTGGATTTTGCGGGAGAGTTAGCGTCTCAGCTCCTGTGCCTCTGGCGTGGTGAAATTTTAATATGACCAAGGGCCTGCTTTGCCTGGGACTGGTCTGGGCAGCCGAGGGTGGGGGAAGGCGCGTTTGTAAAGCTGTCCCACTGTAGCACACGCCACTGTCTTCTTGTCCGCGAGTGTATTGAATCATAGTGACACAGCTGACAAAAAGAGTTATGTCTTTTCATGAGCTCGTGTTCTTTATTGCTCACATTAGCTCTTGGAGAGAGAAAAAAAACAAACAGGTGAATTCAACCAACAGGCTATAAATCTTCCCTGACATACAGTGTGACACTGTCGCCTGGTGAAGGGAAGGCTAAGGGAACCGGGCACCTTCCTGGGATGGATGGAACATGTGTGGGGAGGGAAAGGGAATGTCACAGTGCTGGAGGCGCTGATCTGTCTTCCCCAAGTGAGTCTTTCCCCTTGTAGTTCCAAAGCATGCCCACGGTTAAGAGAGATGATTGGGGCCACCAACAATCTCACTGAACTAATACCTCCTTGTTTAATTTTATTTCTAAGCAGACAAACCACATTAGGGAAAACACACAATGCCCTGTTTATACTATTTTTAAAAAAAGACAAAAACAGCAGCCCCAAAATATTGGAAAAATAAATCTAGCTTAATACAGAAGAGCCTATTACTTCTCAATATGCTTTCCAACAAATGTCCTTAAAAACACCCACAGAGATATTAAGAAGGGCAAAAGCTAACAGCCAGACTATAAATGAAAAATAAGACTCTAAAGCCAGGTGTGAGGGAAATCTCTAATAACACAATCGATGAAGATGGGTGGAAAAGAGCATTTTTAAACTATGCACGAAAGACTTCTTTCTCAGCCAGAAGAGTCCACATGGCCATAAGAAGCTCTAAAAAGGGTTTGATTCACTAGCTCCCCCCACCCCCCACAGCTCTGCTCCTAAGTCTGGGGCTTTCCTGAAACAAATCTATTTATCACCTATCATCTATCTATCTATCTATCTATCTATCTATCTATCTATCTATCTATCTCTATCTATCTATCTATCTATCTATCTATCTATCTATCTATCTATCTAATCTATCATCTATCTATCTATCTATCTATCTATCTATCTATCTATCTATCATCTATCTATCAATCATCTATCCATCTATCTACATTTATACATATATGCATACAGCGTGTCCCAAAAAAATGTATATATACTTTAACAGTCGATAGCTCAATTTTGAAAATGAAATGTATTTTAATAAACACTGCCTTTATAAATTATTCAAAGTGTGTGTATACATTTTGGGGGGCACCCTATATATTTAAGCAAACCCACATAAACCCACATATATCTATTTTTCTACTGCATGGAAACTCAATTCTGAACAGCCAGATGTATGCTTTTCTGCCACTCACCCAGACTACCTTTCCCATTTCCCACAGGTTCCTTTCTTACTTTGTACATATATTAAGAAACTGTATTTGTAAGCTTTGCTATCGTAAAAAAATGGCCAGAAAATCCCAGGGCTTCTAACAACAATGATTTATTTCTCACATATGTTACATGTCAACTGCAAGCTGATGATGGCTCAGCTACAGCTCTTTTCGATTCAGCTGTGTTCCAAAATCTTTCCTTATACTAAGATCCTGCTGAAGCAGCAGCATCTACATGGAGGATGATATTCTTTGGCAAAGGAAAAGACCAAGAGCTGAGTAGGAGCGGATTCAGAACTGACCCTCAATTGACATAAGAATTATACTCTTTTTTTAGTCTAAGAGCCTAAGATTTTGAGGTCATTTGTCAATAAAGCAAGAGTGACTAAATAGAAGTTTGTACCTAGGTATGGGAAACTGTCAAAAAAAAAAAAAAAGGCACCCCAAATATGTGACATTGGCTCCGAGGATAAGTGCTCAGCAGTGAGGAAACTGTTTGTGGAGGTTGCAAAAATGATTTCTGTTGGCTTCCATTCCTGTCTCTTTCCAATGAAGTGTTATACAGTGGCAGAGTGTTTCATGACATCGTTGCCTGAGATAGTTGGGAAGGTACACACACAAAAAAATCACAGTTTTAGGCAAAGAAATAACACCACTGAGTTTTACCAGTTTGCCTTGACTGTTATTAGGTGCACATGACAGGGTACTAAGAAAAAGGTGAACTCAGAAAGGATCCAGCAGACTTTCAATCAAGTATTACTGATAGAGAATTTCTTACACTTGGGTGGAAAGATGCAACCAATGAAAAAAAGATACAATTTAAAAAATATTTGCAGTAATTATGAGCAATTAAGCCTCAGCCTCAGGGCAAAAACCAAATCAAGGTCATGTCCATAAAGGACTTGGTTAAATTTTCTAGATAGATTAAGGTGGACCCCAGGAAATCTCATTTAGACAAAATGACTCAGGAAGAAAAAAAAAAAGATTAACTAAAGACATAGTCTCACAGAAGTCTGATAAATTCAGGATACTTCCAAGTAAGTCTAAAGAGTAAGCACACATCAGAACCTAGGGTGACCCCATGATTCCCAATCCCTGGTATTTGCACCCCGTATAATCACCTTCCCTTGATTACAGGCAAGACTGTGACTTGTTTCTAAATGACAGGCCATGAAAAAGTAACAGAATGTTCCTCTTATGACTACATTACATGACTTAATTGCTTCACTTCTTTCTAGAGGACTCTGTCTAGAGAGTCTTCTTGGCTTGATTTATGAAGCAGCCAGGTGGAGAAAGCTGATGTGTCTGGGCACTGGGGCCGCCTCTAGGAACTGTGGTGGCCTCTAATTGTCAAAGGGAAGCTTCCAGCCAGTGTCAGCAAGAACCTGGGACACTCAGTACTGAAGACATGGGAAATGGAACCTACCACCAATCCGAGGTATGCTTTGAAGAGGACTCCTCACCAGCTCAGCCTCCAGGTGGTAAGAAAGGTGAGCCGAGCCCTTAACTGCAGACTTGTGAGGCCCTAAGCAGAGCGCCCAGTTCAGCTCTGCCTGGACTCTGACCCCCAGAAAATGTGAGGTAATAAATGTGTGCTGTTTTAAACCACTAAGTTTGCAGTTATTTGTTATGCGGAAGTAGAAAACGAACACAGTAACCGAAGACATAAAATTTTTAAATATATATATATAAATATGTTACTGAGCTTAGAAAAGACCTGTATGGACAAAAGTAGGACTCAAAGTATAACAGGCATGATGTACGAAAACAGGCTCATGCTCTAGACATAGTATCATAGAAACCAGCTACCTTTTCACCAAAGCTCTTTCCCTTGGAAACTGTATCTCCAGCCCCCTCAAGTTAGCATGGCCATGTGGCTGACTTTCAGCCAACGGGATTTTAGAGGAAGTAATTATACCACTTCCAGGCTTGGCCTCAAACACCTCCCTTATGATGCCCCTCCTTTCCCATCTTTTGGCTGAATGAACTTGGATGGCCTGTGCTGTTGGTGGGGAATCCGGAATGTCTGGGTACACAGAGCGGGACCCCTCATCAATGCCTACTACTCGCTGGTGGCTTTGTCTTTTTTCAGTAGTGTAAGCAGGGCACTGCCTGTCTTCCCTAATGTGGCTAGCACCACACCAGTGAGCGAGAGTTAGACTTGTTGAGTTAATCCATGGATATTAGGAGTTCATTTTTCTCAAGACGTAGCAGTACCTTACCTAATGTACATACTAAAAGCATTATAAATCTGTAAGTACTTATTTTAACCAAAAGAAGAGAAGATCTTCAAGAAGCAAGTGGGATCCGCTTTAAATTTCTCTTCATTTCTAAACCAAAATAAAGTGTACATTAGTTTCATGAGATACAATACCCTGTAAAAAAAATAATAGTAAGAAGAAAAAGAAAGAAGAAGCTACAACCAAAACCATTGTAAAACATGACCTCTCCGTGAGCCATTTGAATAATAATAATATATAATAACAGATTAAATACTCTGAAAACCCAGAAGTTAAACAAATTAAGGATCTGAGAACTATGACCCATGATTCAAATATGGCCCACTGCCTGTTTTTGTAAATAAGGCTTTATTGGAACCAGAGATACTGAAAAGTTAAAATTTAATGTTATTCCAATAAAAGACAGCTTTGCCACTCTGGTTACCACAGTCTTCCTGACAACCTGTCTTCCTGGACAGGGGCAACACAAGGCATCAATAGGTGGCAGCCAGTTACTTTTCTCTCCTTGGCCCATTTTAGTTGAGTTTCATGTCAGAAAAGGTCAGTTTGGGGGCTGACATCCTTTGGATTGTTTTTTTAATTCAGTATCCTCACTTGTTTTTATTTATTTATTTATTTATTTATTTATTTACACGAGGAATTGCACTGGATTCTATAACTTTATTATTATTATTTTGTCTTAATTCTTTTTTAAAAAAATATTGATTATTGATTTTTTTTAAGAGAGAGAGGAAGGGAGAGGGAGTGAGAGAGAGAAACATTGATCGGCTGCCTCCTGCAAGCCCGCTCCTGGGGATCAAGCCCGCAACCCGGACATGTGCCCTGACCTGGAATCGAACCAGTGACCTCTCTGTGCATAGGACAGTGCTCAAGCAACTGAGCCACACCGGCGAGGGCTTCTTCTTAATTCTAATAGCATCTTGGGGTGAAGATTCAGTATGAGTGAGCCCCTGCCTGCAGAGATAGGCATAGGAAGCTTCAAGTCTGAGCTGAGAATTGGGAGTATTGGGGAACATATTCCAGACATACTTTCATTGAGTCTTCAATCTTCATGCTATGCAGTTACAACATTTATATTTTATGCATATAGATATATATTGTTTAATAATTCATAGAGCTGGATACACTTGCTACAAGGCAATGTGATGTTCTCATTTGATCTACTTTGGTAGAATCGTTTTCTGCCAGGGAATTTGCTGTAATGATGTGCACAGTAAATATTTAATAGCATTAGAAACATCAGAGTTTATTTTTCTTTGAAGAGTGCTTAATTATGTCAATTTCCCCTGATGAGATGCTAAAGTCAGTGTTATTTGAATTTGGAGTAACTGGGTGGAGGTGGAGGAGTCCTTATGTGCGGCTTCCTTCTCATAAGAAGTCACTGTGTGTGAATTCAACAAGGCAGAGACTCAGCCTCATTAATTTGGGCCACACTAATTAAATATTTGTGATACTTCAGCTCTGTTTAAACCAAAGTTTACCTAGCACTGTCAATGAAGAAAGGGTTGGCAAAGCTATATAGGAGCATAAACAACACAGGAGGGAAAAGTTAAATCTATTTTTACTGTGCCTCTACTTGTACTTTAATAGCTATCATTTGCCTGCATATTAGGTTGACTCATATGTTGATATTTGACAGTTTAGGCTTTAAAAAATGGCAATTTCATATAGGTCAACTTATAAGCTTTAATTCTTTCAGTACAAAAGCTCTGATGGTAGACAAAGCGTCATTTCTATCAATTCTTTCCAGTTGGTGACAAACCATGTTACATTCTTGATACATTTTTCTTGCATTATCACTAAAATATCCTATGCCAAGACCTTCACCAATGGAAAAGTTGACAGGAAAAAAACAACTTCCACTTGCCTTTCCAAGTAACTGCCTGCATTTGCTCTCAGTAGTGAGAGTTATAACTTGTAATTCTTAGTAAAGTCAGAACATATGGCTTCATCATGAAGAATAAACCGGAACATGGCTCTCGGTACACAATCACAGACCTGACTGAAATATCTCATTGCAGTGTTATTTTTACGCCCTCTAAAGAACAGATACCTTAAGATTTGCATTCTTTTCTGGGCACAATAAACAATACTAGGTTTTTAAAGGAACTTCCCTTTGGAGAAGTTTGTTTACAGAAATGTGGGAATGACTAATCTAGAAAGCAAAATACATAAACATTGTATAAGAAGCACTTTTTAATTTTAATAATAATTTGACACAGGATTTTTACAGAGTGTTGTAATAGGGTTTTGTTTGTAGATGACATGATATGTACTAATGGGTTCTTGAAATCCCAGATTAAAGGGGCAGATAGTATGAAACTCGCCAGTTCATTTCTTTACCAAGTGGTGAATTCTTTTAAAGCAGAGATCATACAGATTTTTCAGAATACCTAACAGAATATCAGGCATAAAATCTGTGCTTTATAATACAGACTTGCTCTTTCAAATTGTATCCTCTGTATTATATCTCAGGGACTGATACCTGGCCCTTCTGTGCATTTCATACCCCTGGTCAAAAGTCGGTACAACCACCAACTGGCCCATGCTGGGTCCATGGAGCTTAATTATGGGATATTTGCTAGAATTGTTGTCAAAGGCAACCTTCTTCCTTGTTTCTTAGTATAATGCAGCTCAGCAACATTCATTCTTTCAAAGAATGATTGCAAAGCACCTACTATGTGCCAGGCTCTATCTAGCACAAAGGGAAAGTCTCCCTGAGAAGAAAATTGAGAAAATCAGAGCCTGATAACATTATTTATTTGAGTGTCAGAATCCTGCTATCACTGAAGGCCATTATAGTTTATGTTTATAGTTTAGATAATTTGTTGAGTTGTCAAAGGCAACAAGGAAAGTATCTGAAAAATATAAAATGTTTTTCAAATTTAAGTTTCTTGAGTTTAGGTATTATTCAGACAACTTTATTATATCTTACATCCAACTCATAGTCCTGGGGAGATAATCACATTACAGGTTCATCCAGGCATTTGACTTATACAAATCCAGTTACTGGCACATACACACACGCATGCCACAGTCACACTCTCACACACACATATACATTTTATATATACATGCATGCATCTATATAGTGCATGTATATATAACATTCAAATTGTTCAGATAATGCAGCTTGCCCCAGAATGAATGTGAGAAGACAGTCAATTTCCTCTTCCCTCAGATGGTTTTAATATGTGTAGTCCTCTCTTACTGCGCTTTTATGATGAGGATTATAAATTTAAATAAGTATTCATTCTATAATACACTTCATTTGAAGGGGAATTATGGTTTTAAACCTACCTATTGAATCACTGAATATTGTGTATCATAGTGAAAGAATCTGAGACATGCCAATTGCCACAGCTTTTGTAAATCACAATACCCCTATAGTGTGAAATACTATATTGTCTTTAAAAATGAGATCTATATTGAAATAAATTGGTGAATGGTCGATGAAGTTTAGATGTTAGTATAAGTTTGTAAATTGCTATTTTAAAAATATAGGCTATATGTATTTCATACTCATGGTATCAGATATAAATTTGCCATTACACACACACACACACACACATATAAAGGCCCACAAGGTACTACACAAATATGTTAAATGTAATTATCTCTGGGAGCCCAAATGTTTGAAAAGAAAAAATTAAAGCTATTGGAATCTGCTACTGTATTTTCTTAATATAGCCTTTAGTTACAAGGAGATCCAAGAGACCTGACCCCATAATTCAAAATCCAGTAACCATCAATTAATAATGATCAGAACAAACTGGCTTCTCATATTGTATTGTTATTATTTCCCCCCATGTAAAATTCTTTCAGCTTTCATTACATCAACAGCGATCAAAATCCATTCCATACTGTCATCAAAAGGTGGGCAGTGCAAGGAGAAACAGGACACTGGAATAAGTTCAAGGCTCATCCCTTTTCTCTCATAGTTTAGATACACCTCTTACATTCCTCTTGGCCCTCAGTCTTTATCATGACCCCAGTTCAATTCAGGACCTTCGCAATACTGGCCTATCCTGGCCCTTTGCTGTGATCTTTGTAGACCCTTTGTTGCAGTTAAATCCAGCCCTGTTTTGATCTCTGCAGCTGACCTAAAGGTTAGGTTATGCAATGTGTGTGCTCCACAATTCCTACCTTTGGGACTACAGATGTAGGTCTATGCAACAAATAATTTGTTTCAGGAAGTGTTTTCTAGCACTAAGAGATGATCCCATGGAAGCAACTGTTTATTTCAGCCATGCACAATATTTTAAGTACTTCCAAGAAATCTAAAATTGGTTTCATCATTTAGAAGATGAAGAACTCCACTATCCTCTATGTTTCAAAGCACTCATAAATCTGGTCGCCATCTGGTCCCTCTTCCGTAAAAGCTCTAATTATTTAACTGCTACCTGAACATCTCTAACTAGAAAGATGTACCACACAGATCTCCAACTCAAATGCTACACTGAATGTATACTTCCTCTTATCCCAAATTAGCCCCAAGACTTTCTTAAGTATTTCAATTAAGATGTACCGTTTATTCTATCACCAAACCTGCATTTTGGGAGGTAGAGTCTCCCTAAACACCCTTTTCCCTCACAACTCACTTTAAGTTAAGACCTATTCACTCATCCCCACTAATATATTTCAAAGCAGACTCCTACTGTTCGTTAGACTCTACTACTTTAGTTCAGAAATGTATCATCTCTGACATGCATCTCTGTGAGTATTCACTCCCCTCCAAAGTAATCGTCCTAAAATATAAACCAGTGCATATTCTTGACATCTTAAAATAACCCAGTGGCTTCACAACTCCAAGATAAGTTGTCTGCAATTTTTATTTTGTCTATACCATAAAGCAACACTAAAAAGAGCAAGCACTTTCTGAATATATCTATTATTTATTTACAAATTGTATATCTCTGTAATATAGGCAGTGTGCACATTAGAAGCCCCACACAAGAAAAATAAATAAGAAACGTAAGTGTAAATAGATGTTCTTTATTTTCTTCCAATATCCCAATGGATTGTTTTGAGCATCTGTGAAGGTGGCTCGCTCCACTTGGGAGTCCATTGTTCTTGGGGATAAAACACACTCTTTTCCAGGAGTTGTCCACTCTTTTGGGGTCATTTTGTACCTGGTCCCTTATTCTACCCTGTACCTTAAGGTGGTGACTTGGGACTTATAGTTTATTTGATAGGATAATGCATAGGGTAAAGATTAAGTTTAAGGTTAGAGTTAGACTGAGCCCCTTGAGGGTAGGATATAGCACTTTTTTTCCCTTTTGGCAATATGAGCAAGTAGCACATTGCTTAGAGTATATTTGCTTAACAAATTAATGAAGAAGTGTAATTAAATATATAAATTAACATATAAACTAATTTAGATTGAGCTGGTTCGATGTAAAATGTATTTCATTGAATTATCTCTGGTCTAAAATGCATTCTTTCACTTCATGTACAAACAATGTACTCTATAATAATGATATTGCTTTAAAAATTGGGGCGGGGAAATTCTGCTTAAAAGTATAAACAACTGCCTAGTGTTTTAGAGACGCTATCAAAATAAAAAGTCCCAATTCTAAGGGAAACCTATCTATTTAGTTGTCAGGGCCCATTTAATCTGGAATCAGAAATATTTTGTATTCCGGCAATTCACCCAACTGTGTGTACTTAGAAAAACAATAAAACTAAATTTCTTTATAATTCTTCTGTGGTCCGGATTCTGGTGGTTCCCCGAAGTATTGTATTTTCATTGTTTATGCTCTTGAGTTTCTGCAAAAGTGGATGCTGACAGGAATTATCATATTTTGAGAAAGATGGTTGCTATGCTTTCAAATGTCTAAATCTCCTGAGTTGGAGAGATTGAAGGAAGTGAAAGCACATTTTCGTGGTTTACTTTGGTCCCATTTCCTTCATCTCGATGCCCACTGTTTAACGATCTTCGTGGAAGATAAGAGCCTCTGCCCCATTTCAGCACTAGCCCCCTTGGAAACACGCAGGGGCCCGAGCAGTTTGCAGATCCACACTCACTGCACAATTTCAGGAACTGGCCTCCCCAGGCAGGTTTCAAATCAACCTCAAGACAGAGGTAGGATCTTAGCACCATGCATTTATCACCATGTTTTGTTTTGTTTTTTTTAAATTGGCTTCTCACCATGACCTGCCCAGTTAGGAATTTATGATCGGATCACCCCGTGAGGTTACTTTCCATAGAACCCCCCTTTTTTTCGCCCCCACGGCATGGAAAGTCAAATGGAGACGGTGGTATTTGAGAAAGGTTCTAGAAAATGGGTGAACTGAATGAGAAGCATGGAAGGCAATTCTGACAGAAAGGCAGGCTTGAGCCCAGGCACAGAGGAGGGTCAGGAAAGCACATCCTGGGAAGCTGTGCGGCAGCCGCTTGGCTGGAGGTGTGAGAGTGCTCAGGTGTGGGTGCGAGGTGCAGGGGAGGCCTGCCAGGGATGGTCTAAGTTACAGCAGACTTGCAGGAGGACACAGGGCATGGGTCAACAGGTGACGGGAGCCCTTGAAAGCCTTTTAGCAGAAGAGCGACATGACCAGACTTCTGCATTGCTCACAGCATGATGCTAAAAGCAGAATTTTACAGTTGTGTTGAGAAATGCCAAGGCTCATGTTAATGTAAAATGTACCCTTCCTAAGGGTTGTAAAAAAATTCTGACTGAGGTGTAATACAAATGCATCCCACTCTGCCCCAGAGCCATGAAGAAGGCCCATTAAGGGGTTTCATTCAAGACCCTCTGTCACTAATGAGGGGGACGGTGTGGCTTGCTCTATCTAGAAGCTTTCTCAATGACTGAGGTTGCTGAGGCATCTAATTTAAACTTCCTTGGATTTATCTGGCCTAAGGGAGTGCTGAAATATTTTAACTAACAAGATGGGGGTTAACTATTAAAGAGCGATAGAAAAATCAGTCAGGTGTCTTGCCTGAGAGGCTGCCAGGGCTGCAAGCTGGTGGAGGGAGCATGGGTGACGTCGGTGAGTGACGGCTCTCCGGGCGGATAAGGGCTCCCACACCTCCCAGGGCCTGAGCACGCGGCCTTAGACTCCCCAGCCTAGAAGACCTGAGGAAGACCTGCAGGGCCAATGGACTGGTGGTGCTCCGTGCTTCCACAAACCTGATCCCAGGTCATCTTCGCCATGTCCTCTCCTTAGGATGCAGGCCCCAGATAACTGGCGTAAAATCACCAGGGCTCAGCAAGCCCTGTGCCACCTTGCGGTAAGGATACTGGGGAATTTCTGAGCTGCCCCACGCATTGGCTTCTTGTATCTCACATGCTTGGCTGATTCAAATCTCTTTAAGCAGCTCCTCATTTCTGTATTTACTCACATGTTGGCTTTTCTGGCAAAGATCTCCATAACTACTCTACTTCTGATACTTTCTTTTTTCTTCCATAAGGAACCCAGCTTCCCAGATCATGTCCTGCCCCGGCTAGAGAGATTTTGATTCAGTGAATCATGTGTGGGTCCCACTTTGCCTCATCCTGATGCAGCCATTCACAGAGCCACCTCCCTGGGCTATAAGTCAAGTACAGGGGACTATCAGGTCTGTTCTGTTTACCACTGTGTTCCAGTGCGTAATAAAGGGCTCCTGCAAAGAAGGGGCCCAGTAGTTGTTTACTGACAGAAAGTACCATGAATTTCTTCTTTCACACGACTGGAAATGCCGCCTAAGCTCCCATAGGAAGGGGCAGGGCTGAGATGTGAAGCTCTTCTTAATACTGTGTGTATTGCTTTCAGTTAATGGTAATAATGGCATCACGTTGGTTTAGGCTTTTAAATGCACATTTGATGGTAAAATACTTGAATTTCAGAACTTTCGTGGGTCTGAGAGATCTCAGTGTACCTTGGGAAATTAATGACATAGGTCTTTGGAAGTGGAAAAATAGGACAAGATATAAGATAAAGTAATTGTGGACCCAAACTAAAGTGTAATAATATAACGCTAATTTTACATAAGCGTTTTTCTAAGGATCTGGGGAACTTATTGTTACTTAAATTGAATAGTGGTGCTATCGCTAATACGAAAATGATATGAGCTATTAGGAAGACATCCTACAATGCAGATGCTCCTGCCTAATACACATTAAGCCTTGGATAAATCAAGCTTGGCTGACCTCACCGATCTGTGGGGATGGATGCAGTCACATGAACGTGAAGAGCCCATATTTAACTACCTCTTGTTCCCACTTACTTAGTCACCTGTCACAACAATCCCCCCCCCCCCCCCCCCAGTATTCATGCTATTACGCAGAGGATGTCTCAGAAGTTCTCATGAACAGATGTGCCTCGTCGGTGTCCTTCACTGAGCACCCCTCCACACCGTTCACTCCTGAGACTCCCCATATCCCCGTGCCAGGGTCCACACTGTGGTCAGACCCCTCAGTCATAGCTGAGTGTTTCCCCCTCTGCCCTGCACCCATCGGGACAACAGGACAACAGTGACTCTAGTTCACAATGCCCCTTGGCTGCCATGTGGTGTGTGGCGATAGAGGAAAAGTCTTTTTTCTGATTTGCTCCTTCAGGATGATCCTAGAGTGGTTCTGATTTTGAACTTTATCATGAAGTGGATCTAAGTGTTGCTTTTCTTTGTTTCTTTCTGAGAGGGTATACGCTCCTTTTATTTTTCCTTTCTAATCGAAAGTTAAAAGGATTGGATCCTTCTAAATGTCAGGTTTCTGACATTCTTGATATAGGATCTCTTGACGTGGTCTGCTATTTTTAAAAATTGAGGTGTAATTTGCATAGAGTGAATCCATTTTTTGGTGCGCAGGCCTGTGAGCTCTGACAGGTGCGTGCAGTTAGGCAGCCACCACCATAATCGAGGGATAGAAGAACCGCCCCTTAGCTCTGAGAATTCCCTCCTGTCCTTTGCTGTCAACCCTTCACCCCACCTTCAGCATCTGGCAACTACTAATCCGTGTCTGTTTCTACGCTTTTCCTTTTTTGAGTAGGTCAGATAAATGTGTCCTGGCCTGTTTGTTTCGATTTAGGACCAGGATGACCATGGGCACCATTTTCCTGTGACTGTTTCAGTTTATGCATAATTTTCAACAGCACCCCTTTCATTCTTGAAAGTGGCTCTGTCCCGGTGATAAGCCAGAGTTATACTCCTTACACACACGCACACACACACACACACACACACACACAGTCACACACACACGCATACACACCTTTCCAGGGAGGACTGGTTTGAGGTCACATATGAGAAAAAAATTTCTATGCACTGCTCAAGAGTCTCCCCATCCCATCTGTTCACACAGTGAAAAGAAAAACAAAATAAACACAAAGACAACTCAGCAAGTTCAGATCTTTACATTTTGAATATGGTTATTTTCCCCAAATTGATATTCATGTGCATTGGAATATTCAAATTCTTAGCATATTATATAAATAAGAATGACTGTGTTTTGTGTACAAGTCCTAGTCCCTTGGCTGCAATGTCACCTTTTTTCTCTTGCTGCCAATAACACATAAATGCATCCTGATTTGGAAGTTAAAAACTGTTGCTTTAATATGCTAATGTTCCCAGTGTATTAATACGTAAAGGAACTTGTTGATAGAATTATGTATATACAGATAGATCAACTACTTAGCTGGACGGTGAAACAGAATTCAGGAACCAAAATGGGCAGAAAGGGCAATGGACTTTCTGATATCTAAGACCCATTTTAATCTAAGACAGTGGTGTACTATTGCTAGGACTGCAAACTTTTAAATTAAGCCTGCATTCTAATTCTAAATCTGCTACTTCCTTCCTCTGCTTATGTTCCTTGATCTGCCAAATAAGGATACTATATAATTAACATAGTTGTTATAATTAAATGGATAATGCATGTAATTTGTTAGCATGGTGTCTGGCACATACTAAGAGTTAAAAAGAAAAGGTAGCTGTTATTAAATGAAACCAGAGTGTTTATTAGTTGCTTTTTAAAGTTTATGAGTGTTTAGGGTACTAGAAGCAGAAATGGTCCATTGAATGAAACTTGGTGAAACACAGCGTTACACATTTTAATTTTTATCCAATAGAAGCTAGCTGTTTTAAGTTCCCCCTTCCTTTTCAAAGCATAGAAGGTGGAATATAAAATCACACTGGTCGTGCAGTGTGTCAGAGCCTGCCAGAACTCACCATAAGGAGCATCCCTAATAATTTGGGGGCCGAGAGCAAAAATGTAGGTGGAGGCTGACATACAATACATCTCAATGTTATAAACCAAGCTGATAACCTGCTAAATAAAATATATTCTAGCTTCCTACATTATCAAATACCTCCATGACAAAATGGAAAGCCAGGTTTGAATTTAGAGTTCCTGGACTCTTCAGAGTTCTGGCTATAAAGTGTTTGCATGGACAGACCTGGGGCCAGGCCCCATCCCTCCACCAAGGTCTCCCTCTTTTTGGCCCACTTGAGCTCCATCCTGCACCATGATGGGCACCATGCATACCCACTCTGCCCATGCAAGTGTTGTCCAAATCCTTCACAAACAGCCAGTCCTTGGCTACCCCTAGGACCTAAGGATATTTATGTTGGAGGCACCATCAACTTCTGGGAAGATAAATCGAGGAAGAGCAATAGGGTGCCCCTGAGGATAATTACAAGGACTTTTTTTCAGAGATTTCCAATATCCCAGGCACCCTTGGAACTTGGCCTGTAGGGAGTGGTGCAGCTGGAGGAAATGCTGAGAGTATCTGTCCCAAAGCTAAAAGGCCAGGCTCAGCACAGGGGCCTCTCTTGCCCAGGGTCTAAGAGCAGCACTAGTCTTTTTTCTTCCTGAGCGCTGCATAGATTCCATATCGTAGCTCCCTAGGACTTGGGTGCAGCTATATGAGAATTGTGGGAGGAGATTAAGCATGCCGTTTCCAGGCCTGGTCTTTAAAACTTTTCTTGACAATTTCCCATCCTTTCTAATCATCCACCAGCTGTCAGGAGGCAGGGGATTCAGAACATTCTGGGGTCTAGGGAATGGGAGAGTCATTAGTAGAAAGAGCCTGGGTTCCTAAATATAGACATGAAGCAGAGCTCTTACCCATCACAGATGAAGAATTCTTGCGTGAAACTATTGTGAGTGTCTGTGTGTGTGTGTGTGTGTGTGTGTGTGTGTGTGTGTCAGCAGTTAGTACCCTGCCCAATACAACCACTATCCTTGAGATTTGTTCTGGATGTATTTCTTGCTTAAATGCTCCTATCTGCTTCTAATTCTGTATCCCTTCAATAAACAAACAAAAGAACTTTTGGCATAACTGGGTAAAGGAAAGAAGGGAGGGAAGAAGGGAGGGAGGAAGTGAATGAATGAATTCGGGAATGTGGAATGAATTAACAATACAGTACATATCTAGATGCTTCCCCTGATAGGCTAATTGACAGATCCAAACATATATTGCTCAAAATTTAAAAATTGAACTGTTTAGACTTATACCTAAAATATCTCTTCTTATGCCTCCCTATTTTCAGGTTAATCATTGACATTCATGGCACAAGTAGTAATATGGACACTTAGTGTTTTGTCTCCCCCTCCATTCCTGCCCAATCCCTATTTTCAGGTGACTGCCTGGATTATTTTCCCCCACCTTCCCCTTCTTATGCACATAACTGAAAAGGAGCAACCAAGGTTTTCTAGCTTGATTCTGACTTTTGGACACAATTTATAGATAACCAAGTAGACAACAGGCACTCCAGACTGGATCAATCAAAAGTCTTCCCTAAAAGTTAAAATTGAGGGAATATAAAAATCACTGAGTTGGTGAGGTCATAAACTTAGTCAAGTGAGATGGTCTCATGGTGCACCACGTGCACTGGGAAACCTGGTGAGAGGGGAAAAAATTAAAATAGCAACAGAGGTGCAAACAGAAGCAGGGATAGAGGACTTCTTCAGTTCCCTACCCTCTTAGTTCTTGGCTTCAGTCTACTTCTGAAGTCCACTTTTATCACGTTAGGTCCGCGAAAGAAACTTGACCTTTTGTGGAAAAGATCTCTTTAGAATAACCCCAATGCATACAGTTTGTGTTGCCAACAATCACAACAGACTTCAAGAAAGAGGCAAAGTGTGAAAGGGCAATACCCCAGAGTTCTTATTCCGGACCTTCCCTATACCCATCTTGACCACAAGCCTTCATGTCACCTTGGAACTATTCAAAGCCCTCAGCGACTTTGTCAAAGACAAGAAGGGCAGGGCACTTCCATCTTTGAAGTTATACTGCCTTTACCGTTCAAAAAACAAAAATCATCTCCTCAAGATATTTTTTCAACAGAGAAATGCAATAAAACAGTAAGTGTCTTTGTAGTGAAAATAATACAGGAAGATAATTAAATCCCAGGGGCAATTTTTTGTTGTGTTTGGTCTAATGCGATTTTTCTCAGAGAGGAAAGCAAGCACCAAGGCTGCTCCCAAAGACACTCCCTGACCTGCCCTTGCCACTCACATGAAGGTGAGAAATGAGAACTCTGGGCTCGGTTTGTTCTATCTTTTCAAGAAAAGAAGCTTAATATTCATTGCCGGGGGGGGGGGGGGGGTAGTCAAAGAAAACCACCCCTGCTGTTACGTTCAAGGGGTTGAAATGCTTGCTCTCACCACGGAAGGTGTTCATCTGTACTAAGAGGGTGGCTGGGAAGCTAGCCAATTTGAGCGAATATTTCTGAATGTTTATAAAACTAAAGAGCGGCAGCATTGGCAGTGCACTTGTCGCGGAACCGAGCCAAGGAGTCGCACTGCTGGAGTGACTGCGCCGTGGATTTCACGGAGGGGCGGGCGTGTAATGACGCAGCTGCTGGAATTTGTTCAACTGCTGAGAGTTAAGTCTCAGAGAAAGGTGACTAGAGACACTTTCCTACTTCGGGACAGTTTGAGCGTTCAAGTTTGGGGTTACAAAAACACGTAAGAGATCCTATTTAGGCAATTTGCATGAGTTTCCTTCTTTTTCCCCTTGGATAAAGTAAATGACAGGAGCAGCTCTCCCTAGGGCTGGAGATTGGTTTCTGTAAAAAGAAAAGGCCTACTGATGTGGCCCCATTTCACTCATTGTAACTGTGCAATTCAACCACAATTCTCATTTTAATTGTCTTCTTCTCATATATTCCCATCTGTCATTTTAACAGCAGCAATGATCACCATCTACGTTTAGAGGGATAATAATATTTTTAAAGGCAGAGCAAAGTCATCTACGCAGAAGCTTCACCCAATAAGCACAACAAAAACTTTCCATGACAGTCAAAACTATGGTTCATTGGTTCCCCCGATTGCTAATTTTGATTGACTCCCGTCTTACTACATTTACCCACATCCCATTTCTCTTATAATCAGAAAAAAAAATAATAAGTGTGATTATGAAATATCAGATTAGTGAGTGTCATAGGCTGGGTTCTCTGGGAGCCAGAGCCTGAGGAGTTAGAGTGTAAAAGGTTCTCTAAGGAGCGGCGTTGGGATTACCCGTGGAGGAGAAGGGAAGGTGTAGGACCGCAGAAGGAAACACCGGGGCTGCCACAGTCTCCTGGCAGCTGCGGGCAACTCCACGCAGCGCCCAAAGCGTGGAAAGCCCTTCAGAGTTGTTCTTAGTGGGGCAATGGTACCGAACTGTTATACTCCCAAGTGAACCAGTCATGGACACTGGCCGCCAGGTATAGCCTTAGGCAAAGTGGCTCTCTTTAGTAGAGGCCGTCTCTGAGATGCGCCAGGAGCCACGGTCCCCTGTCCAGGGGACTTTCAGCCACTGGGAGATTAAGTTCATCATTCTTGGAGGGAGGCCTGGGCGGCACACACAGCCCGGAGCCTTTCACATTCACGGGGAACACTCACGTTTCATGAAAGAGCAGTGGGCTGCATGAAGCAGCGTAGGTAGCTATCAGCCCGTTATTTGCTTATAACATGCTCAGCGTCAAACACTGTGCGAGAGAGAGTGGAAAGGAAATCCAACCGGCATAGGACATTTTGTTTGAGACATAAATGTTCTCAGGGGGCACTATCAAAGTGCAATGCTACAAAGCAGAATGCTACAAAGCGATAGAGGGAAAGGAGCTTGCTGCCACGGGCACACGGAGCAGAGGGTGACGAATATTAATGAAACCGACAGCATGTGGAGTGTGTCTTTGAAAGCAGAGTTAGGATTAAACAGGCAGATGGCCATAAGACTGTCTGGTACAGAAGAGAGAAGGTCGTGCACATCCTGGACAAAGCAAGCAGATGACAGAGTAATCCTTAGGGCGTAGATCGTAAGGGTGTTCGCTTTGCAGAAGAGGGAGGCAAACTGGAGTAGATAAGGGGCTATCAGATGATAGAATGACTTGAATGCCAGTTTGGAGAGACTGGACGTCACTGGAAATAAAGTTGGGGTGACATAGGGAAGATACCCGTCTGTCAATCACACCGGGGGACAGAGATGGTTGGCCAGAATGGGCATGGCCACTGCAAGCACTCACTTTGGGAAGACCACAACCCCCTAAACAAAGGAGTCCGCTCTCTCTTGTGATTCCTGGTGCTGTTGGGCTCTTGTTGCGTTTGGCTCTTGGCTTGTGGGTCTCTCTTGTTTTGCTGCTGCCCATGTTTCCTCCATAGCCGTGTGGCCCTGCGGATCCCACACGCAGTGGACTGCTGGACTGCAGCAGGGAAACACAGGCTAAGCTAGCCTGACGCTGGACTTGACCCAGCTCCAACATGGAAAGGAAACTGACACTGGCTCTGATTTTAGCTCTACTGAAACCCCAGCCACACTTCTTCTAGGACAGGACTAAGGGAAACGGGACTTTGGAAACCCAGCTACACTCATAAAATGGGTGTAATTTCATGAAAATAGTTTTCTACTATATCTCATCATCTTGTGTGAGTCTCAGAAAATTCCTTTTCTCAGGATATCTCAAGAACTCCACCCCCAGCAGCAACTGGGAGAGAGGAGCCCCTCTCCTCTCCTGACACCCATTGTATGGATGCCATACAATGAAAGTGGGCCTTTAAAAATTAACCAGGTGGAGGGATAGGGGATAAATTATATAACATGCGACTGTAAATCACCATCTTCTTGACTAAGTTGCTGAGATGGGAAAGGTGGAATTTCTGAAATTTTATGCCGCATAAGAAGAAACTAGGACTCAAAGAAGTGACAAAATGCAACTTTTCCAAAGTCACAGAACAAAGTAGAAATGGAGCTGGGGGTCAAATCCACATCTGTCGCCAAACTGCCTCTTTCACCACCAGGCCACACTGTCAGGACGTTCGAAAATCTACCCGTAAAGTGGTTTTCTTTTCCAAGAGTGCTCAGAAAGTAAGAAAACGAAAATTGGCACTATTTTGGAGCACAGTATCATTCAGGTTTTAATACTATTCGGGGAATTAAATTTTGTATCTGTGTCACTTTTTTTTTTATCATTAAAAAAAGAGCACTCATCTTTCCTCTAAGAACACTTTCTAAAACATTTTTATGTCATTAATTAATGGATTCAATAAATATTTAATGCCTGCCTCTTCTCTGCCAGGAACAGTTCCTAGTGTTGTAGAGAAGGCAGGAAATAAGACAGTTCTATTGTCAGGACATTTGTACCCTCCTTGACAAGGACAAATAATAAACAGAAATACAAAAACCAATTAAAAAACATGAACACACAAATATAATAATTTCTGATATTGTGTATTTTAGGAAAAAAATGTAAAAGGTAATTTTATTAGTAGCTACTGTGTCAGGGAAGGTAGATAATATAATTTGAGGCCTGAACATGTGGCATATTGATAAATGATAAAATGTATGTGAGGTCCTTTATTTTTTTAATGCTCTGCCACCTACTACCTGTGTAACCTTAATCTATCTGCCGCTCGGCTCACTCATCTCACTCATAGGGCTGTTGATGTTTTTAAATGAGTAAATGCCTAAAAGTTCTTTTAACCAGTGTACAGAGCCCAATAAAGCTAATGCATTACGATACACTGTTCGCACTGCTGAGAGCGAGGGTCTGGTTTTCCCAGATCCTCTTTCCCATGCAGAAGCATAAAGTCACCCCTGCCCAGAACACTTCCTAGAGGTAAAATCTCCCTCTTGAGATTATTCTCTGTAACTGGGATGCAAGTTGGACTCTCCCTCACCCACCTATTAAATGGCCAGTATCTGCTAGGCATTAGCTTCCTTAAGGTGACTTATAATTCAGAAATCACTAAATGAAATTCCTTGGGCTTGTTTTGTTTCCCTGCAAACCTCCACACTGGTTTATTAGCCTACAGGAGAAGCAGAGAGATAGCCTAGGGGACTCTGTCAGTTGGGCCCAGCCCAGACATCAAAGAATGTCATGAATGTGTAAAATTGCCTTTGGCAAATACTATTTACAGACCCTCCGGCACAGTTATGCTGCAATGATAAGAAATGTCACTGCAGCCTACTGCATTGAATAATAAACATTTCCTGCCTTCAATAGAAAATACCCACTTACCAAGGAACCCAAGATGGCTCACAATGACAAGGAAGGTAGAAAGCAAGAGCTTCTATTTTCTTCTCATTAATGGGCTGCAATCCTTCCTATTAATTAAATCAGTGGTATAGCTAGGAGTAGAACTTAGTGAGATTATCTATATTAGGCACTTGAAATACAGTTTATCCATTTTAATTAAATAAGTTCTAAATATAACCACTTTTAATTCTTCTACACCGTGAAACTAATTAAAAATGAAATTAGTTAACGTTTCTCTGTGACATCATTAAAAACTGTTCATATAAAAATGCAAATACCTCTATAGTATGCTGCATGTTTACTTGGATTCCTCTGTGATGCTGATGACCAGAGGATTAAAACTGTGCATGAACATGAACCTCTGGCCAAGAATTGTTTTTTTGTCAAATATCTAATCATCTCTCTTGGTCTCATCTTGGCATGTTCCAGACACTGGTTCCAGCTCTGGAAGCCTATTAAAAGTCATCTGCCTGGTTGTCCTGTTTTGGAGACTTCACATTAGGCTGACATGAAGATCTCTATCTCAATTATTTACTTTCTTTTTCTTAAATATATTTTTATTGATTTTTAGAGAGAGGAAAGGAGAGGGACAGAGAGAGAAACATTGATGAGAGAGAATCATCACCGATCGTATGCCTCCTGCACACCCTCTGCTAGGGATCCAGCCCGAAACCTAAGCATGTGCCCTGACTGGGAATCAAACCAAGACCTCCTGGTTCCTGTGTCAGTGCTCAACCACTGAACCACACCAGCCAGGCAATTATTTACTCTCTTACATAGCACCTATTTAAGGGCCTCTCCATGTGCTTAAAAGGTCTTTAGTGGTTAGAAATTACTAGTGCAAGAGATGTCTAGAGCAACATCTAGGCCAACAGATGTAGAGAAAATAGAGGCTGGAAGAGAAAGGTAAAAATAAAACTCATAGTTGGCATCTATTAAACACTCCATTGAGGTTATCTTACTTTTTCTCAAAATAACCTTACTTTTATCACCCATACATAACAGGAAAAGAAACTGAGATTCCGATCTCATGCTCCAGGCCACCATGCTAGGCTGATCAGTTGGATTATTCCTCCACTGACAAATCAGTCACAGTGGCCTGGTCCACTGAATACACATTTTTCCAAAGAAGATACATAGATGGCCAATGGGTACAGGAAAAGGTGCTCAACATCACCAGTCATTAGGGAAATGCAAATCAAAACCCCAATAAGATATTATCTCATGGCTGTTAGAATGGACATCATCCAAAAGACAAAAGATAACAAACGCTAATGAGGACATGGAGAAAAGGGAACCCTTGGACACTTGCTGAAATTGCAAATTGGTGTAGCCACTATGAAAAATGGTATAGAGGAGCCTCAAAAATTAAATATAAATAACCATATTGTTACAGGAGAAAAATGTGCCTCGTCTCCCCTGGTTGGTGCTGGTGGTAGAGTCCTTGCCATATTCCAAGAAAAGGAATTTTCTGAGATTTCCACAGGAGGATGAGTGAGCTTTATTTCCATGGAATTACACCCCTGGGTTTCCAAGTCCACTTCCCTCAGTCCAGTCATAGAAGAAGTGTAGCTGGGGTTTAAGTAGGGCTAAAATCAAAGTCAGTGTCCAGAGTTTCCATTCCAAGTTGCAGCCGGGTCCAGTGCAGTATCAGGCTAGTTGTAGTCCATTAGCCGCTTGTGGGGGGGGGGGTCCACATGGCTGTGGGCCATACGGGAGAATGTCAGGAAGCCAACCATGAGCCATGAGCCAAACATGAATGAAGAGAGGAATGGAGAAAGATAACTTCTTTGTTCAGAGGATTATATATCACAAATTTCCATGTGCTTGCAAGTGGCCATGCCCATTCTGGCCAACCATCTCTGTTCCCTGTTATGATCGACAGGCAAGTACCTCCCCTATGTCATCCTACCTCTACTGGGCATGCATCTATCTTCCCTTGGTTGGATCCCTCCCCCAGTGTTTTGCAGGGAACATGCCTATAATGTTTGGCCTTCCCTTTGCTCCTTTTCTATTATTAATAACTAGCTAATTACAATGGTATCAATATGATCCAGTATTTCCACTTCCGGGAATATATACAAAGGAAAAGAAAACACTAATTTGAGAAGATATCTGTACCCCCATGCTCACTGCAGCATTGTTTACAATAGCCAAGACACAGAAACAATCTAAGTGTTCATCAATGGATGAATGAATAAAGAAGAAGTATATACAATGAAACATTTTTAGCCAGAAAAATCAAGGAAACCCTGCCCTTTCTGACAACATCGATGGACCTTGAGGGCATTAATGCTAAGTCAAATAAGTCAGACAAAGACAAATACTGTATAATTTCACTTATATGTGGAGTCAAAAACAATTTTAAAAAACAAAATAAAACCAAGTCATAGAAAAAGAGTTCATTCAGATTTGTGGTGACCATTGGTGGGTTTAAGGGGGTAAGGTGGTGGTTGGGGGAACTGGAGGAAGGTGGTCAGAAGGTAAAACCTCCCGTTATAAGAAATAAGTACTAAGTATGCAGTGTAAAACGTGATGACTATAGTAACCACTGCCGTATGGTATATATGAAAGTTGTTATGAGAGTAAAGCCCATGAGTTCCCATTATAAGGAGAGAAAAAAAAAATTCTTTACCATGTCTTTTATTGTAACTAAAGGAGATTATGAGTGTTACCTAAACTTATTGTAGAAATTATTTCAAAATATATGTAAGTCCAACATTTATGCTGTACATTTGAACCTCATACAGTGATATATGTCAATTATATCTCAATAAAACTGGAGAGGGGGACACACGGCCATGTCCAGAAATGAAGCATTTTTCCCTGAGTCTATTTTTAACTCAATAAAATTCAGTGCAGTGACCAAAAAAATCATCATTTCAAATTATGAAGTTATTTTTTCTAATCAAAAAGAGCTTCATTAAAAACGTGGAGATGCTGACCAAATATACTGTGACTGAGCACTTACTATCTGACAGGTCGTGTGCCAGATACTGAGGCACAGACAGGAGAAATGGGCAAATCCTATTTCTTTATAGCTAGGAGAAGAAAAAAGCATAAATATGTGAAAAGTGGAATAATTTTTAAGAAGATTAAATTAAGAACGATATATATTTTTGCCCCAATGTCTTTTGTGACCTAGTCTTAATAGTCGTATACTGTGACTTCTACTTTAGTCTCTTTATCAAGAGCATCCTCTATGCATTACCTTATGTGATACTCTCTCTCTATCTAATTGTTATTTTATTTCCACCTACAGAGGTACGGATGAGATTCAGAGAGTTTAAGTAATTGCCCAAAGTCTTTAAGAATACGTACTAATAAAGCTTTCAAAATCAGTCCTCTGTGATTTCAAAGTTATGTTCTTCTGAACAAGATATTTTATCTAAGTTTGAGTAAAAATGGCTCATTTCTCTTCGGCCTCAAACATTGCCAATATCTCTTCTTAAATGATTAATTCCTAAATGACAGAACCCTTGATGCTTGTAAGCAAGGAAAAGATTGGAGTACTTGGTGTATTTTTTCTCTTCCTACATTTATGATGGATTAAGATTTATTTCCAAGAAAGCACAGCACAGTCGTCAAAAGCACGGGCTGTGCAGTCAGATGAGGCCGCGTTTCTTGCCATTGCTTGGCCATGTGTGTCTTTGGACACAGTACTGACATTCTCTTGGCTTCTGCTTTCGTGTGTGTCAAATGGGCATATGAGTAACATATGCCTCATAGGGTTGTGGTAAGAACTAAATGAAAGAATGAACATAAGGCACTTAACCCATTAAAATGCGTTCAGTACGTGTTAGCTACCAAAATTTGTATTTGCTGACTCACTACGGCTGGCCATCAGCTCTTACAGACACGTAATGTAACTTTTCTCGTATTGATGGGCCCTCCCTACTAACCCCGCCAAAGTGTCAAGCATAGGAATTGTACTTTAACGGGATTTTAAGAATTATCTTCACCTGTAATGTGCTTCAGTTAAAGCCTCAATCCACTCCCAGAAGCACTGCTTAGGATGCGGCATAATTAAAATAAGAACAATCAGCAGCAGGAATGTTATCATAAAATCAAGGAAATTATTAAGAAACTAAACTGAACAACATCATTAAGAATCACCAGAGGCTTCTATAAATATGTAAGTCATGTAGGAGTTGAAATAATACAGGAGGAAAACACTATAAAAATATGCTTGTGTCTATAGGCACTGCCGGCTTAAGTCTCTGCAGGTTGTATAACTCAAAGTAGTTTCTTCGATGAGAGCGACTTATGACAGTGAATCAAATATTAGATAACATCAAGGCCTATTTTTCAGCGGGTGCTAAAGCACAATTTACACAATTTATATTTATTTCCATGCTGAAATGTAGTAGCTGGGCCATTAAAACAACACTCTGGCCCACTTTGAAAAAATAAAGACCCTATAAAAGTAACTCAGACTTTGTATCAAGAGTTTAAACTTTCCTCGAGCCACCAGATTTGATTCATGGTGTAATAAGAGTCTTACATTATTACTAATGCCAAGGGGAGTCACAGTTGAACTATCCTGGTTGGGTAATGAGTCCAAAATCTTATCAGAGCCAAACCTCGGGTGTTGTAGTGGTGGAAACTGGGTTAACTAATGCAGGAACTCAAGAGAGGCTTCAAGCCTAAGTTTCAGCTCCTGATTTTATTCATAAGGGATCTACTAGGAACCTCCTTGACATGCCTAGTTAGTCTTCCACTCTGCAACTTGGAGATGTATTCACTTACTCACTTGGGGCTGTGTCTAGAAAGTCACACTTTGGCTGGGATTTATGGAACAGGCAGAGTGTTAGCCAGGAAAAATTAAGTGGCATAAACTTACATGGAGAAGAGCTTTAATGCTGGGGAAATATTGTAGTGTTTGAGGGTGACTGGTGTGTGGCATGTAGAGGAGAGAGTGCTAACAGGGACATTTTAAAAGGACATAAAGTCACAATGAGCTATATGTGAAAGAGTCTGGGTTTTAGTCTATATGCAATGAGACATTGATAGGTTGTGGCCAAAGGAGAGGTTAAATCTGAACCATGATCTGTAAGAAGCACTTTGGTTTCTATACATGAGGAATGATCAGAATGGGGGAAGAATGCATGGCCAACTGTACAGCTAGACAGGCTGTGATGGGGGCAGGACCCAAGAGGATGAGAGTAGAGATGGAGAAAAGTGGGCAGACACAGTACGTTTTTGGCGGTAGAATCAAAAAGTCTTGCTGATAAATGAGACGTGCTTACAAAAGGGAAGTTGTCAGGAATTTCAAAGTTTCTTGCTTGAGTGATAATAAAGAACTGTCACTGGAATGGATAAGTACCAGAAGAGGAGATTAGCAGTTCAGTGGGGAGTTGCTAACCAACAGGCATAACATTTCAATTATGCAAGTTGAATAAGTCTAGAGATCTGTTCTACAACATTGTGCCTGTCGTTAACAATACTGTATTGTGTGCTTAAAATTTTGTTGAGGATAAATCTCTCATCAAGCGTTCCTATCACAATAAAACTTAAAAATAAAAAGAGAGAAAGAAAAAGTTCAAGGTTTAGCATGTTAACTTGACTTGTGTATGAGACATTCAAGTGGAGATTCCTAGTAGGCCATTGGGTTATGAGAGATTCTAGATTAGAAGAGACCTGAGCACTGCTGTCTACTCACATAGATGGGTTGGATCATTACAAAGCAGTACCTGGTAGGTTTCTGTGCCTGTTTCCCTAGATCCAAAGAATGCTAAGACAGCTACTGTTAGAAGCAAATCACTCAAGGTTCAAATGACCAGGTGACTTCTGAACTGAAAGGATTTTGATAAGACCTCTCTGACAAGCTGTCTATGCTGCTTTACAAAAGCAGCGCAAATAAAGTTTTGCAAATGTAAAACAGAGATGGTCTGTGGATTCCAAGCTTTGGAAAGTTGTGCTGTTTCTGACACTTTTGAAGATGTCATTATCTTGGTCAAATCTCTACCCAGTGAATTTTCTGAGCCAAAAAGAAATTCCTGTTTGTAACTCGGATACAAGAGGACTAATAAAAGTAGCAGAGTGCTGACATTATGGGAACAGCGTGCCTTCCTTTCCTACAGGTCCAATGAGCAATGAGCTGAGCTCAGTTTTTCGAGAGCCATGCTTATTAGGCAGCAGGGTCTCAAGAGACTGGCTAACTCGTGACCCCGCCTTAACTGCTTATCTTCAAACACAGGGTAATAGCATAATGATTCGTGAAATGAAGCCATTTCTGATTAAATTGGTCTTTTTTTTCTTAGCCCCTCTGCCCAGTGCCGAATAGCTTCCTGCCAGCTTCAGCTCCGGGGGCTGAGGCTCTTTCGACATTACAGAGTGAAAGTGTACAGTAATTGATTCCAACTGTTGCAGTAGCAAAAAAAGGCTTTGCTAAGCAAAAGGATTTGTGTATTTGGCCATATTTTGTTGTTGGCTGGCTTCATTTACCACAGATGCATGTTCCTCACTGTTTTCCAAGGTAGAGCGGATAAAACTGATGTGGAAATGGTTTTAGTAATGCATTAGACAAAGAAAATTTCTCTATACAGCATTTTTTATTATTATTTACCAGTAACATCTTTTTCACAGAAAAAATATAGAAATACAGAAATAAAGAGAAAGTAAAAATTGATAGGTTGATATAGAACATTCATCATTATTTTGATTGTTAGCAACAGCTGGACATGGAGGAGACAAAAAGAGGGTTGTGGGATTGAAGCTCAGGAGATGTTGGATTTAGCCCTAACTTTATCAGTGATTGGGAGGAAGTAGTTATATTTATAAGTTTGGCATTGTTAAGATGAGGATGATCACTGAGTTCCTTTCAGATTTGATATTCAGTGATTCGATTACACTCCAGCTCTATTACAAATACCCTCATGCAAAGAAACCATTTCCCGGTGTTGCACATGTGAGGTCAGGAAATTTCTAGATAGTAAAGGAATGTCTATGGTAGGAAAGTCAAGAGTTGAGGGAAACTTTGCTGGGAAGAACGTCACAAAGTGAAGAGAGTGCTTGCAAACCCTCCAGTGTTGAAAGCTGTCATCTACGGACCCTACTCTTATCTCTATTCTTACCTCCACCTTGTCAACTCAGTCCCTTTTCTTGCTTCAACATATCTCAAATTTGACCATGAATCTCAAAGTAGAACAGGATTCATTCTGTGGTTTCCTGGTGGGAGCACTGACATTTTTGTAAAAGAAATGTCTTCTGTATATTGGCACTGAGGAATTGCACCCATGGTAGAGAGAGAGCAGAGGGGATTTTTCTGACCCTTTATAAATATAATTAGGATCTGAGTTTTGAGAGCAGCGAATGTCCTTGCTCTCCTCTTCACTTGTCACAAAATGATGGCAACAGATTTCATAAGTAGGCCAAAATTTTAAACAGCATTTTAAAAGCTACTTTGTTATTCAAGGATTTGGGGCAAGAATCCCCGGGGACTTGCAATATCAGGAAGGAGAGAAATGGATTGAAGTCATAGGGACTGGGTGTTGTGCAGTGTCACTGTAAAATCTAAGACCCATCCTGCATTTAGACATTCTGTTTGAAAGCCTTCCTATAGCATGAAAAAAATATGTTTCCTATCCATTAGTTGTCCGTCAATGGAAAGTGTTGAATTTGGATGTGATTCTAACCCTTATTTGATCTTAGCACTCTTATAACTGAAACTAAAAGAAGATGCCAGGAAAACTCAGAACTTCTCTTTATAATTTCACGGTCACAAAAGGCAGAAAGTCTTTCAATAGTGTCTTATAATTTAGTCAATGATTAAATTAAAGCCAATTTTTTCTATTTTCATAATTTTAGTTTTATAGGTTTTTTTTCCCTCCATTTCTTAAATGCAGGGGAATATTTTGCAGTTTTTCAAAAGTGCTTTGATCAAGGGAATAATTATTATTATTTTTTATGTTGGAGCATTAGTGAGTCAGCTTTGTAATCATTCGGGGAGCAGCATAGGATTAGCCAGATATGAATTCAGCAGGGGATTAAGCAGAAAGCAATCATTTGCCAGAGTGGAATGAATCCTGAATCTTCCTGGAGGTTAAAAACTATTTGATTAGCTCATTTTTTTAAAAAAAATTATTTTTAGTCCTTGCTGATGTTTTGAAAGTAGAAGCATTAAGATTCAGTTGTAAGCTGGAGCCTTCCACCTTAGGAATTCTGTTTTGTTTATCCCGTTAACCAGGTGCCTACTCTCCTACCTATCAAATCTTTCTTGTGGAAAAGGTTTGGGTATAAAGAGCAAATGACCTAAATCTCAATGAGTAGAGTATGTGACAAGGTGAATTATCAAGGTAGACAGGATGAGACGAAAAAATGATGGGCAAAATGCTTATTTTTTCCCCAAAAAGGAAACAATTAATTTACTCTTATAATTAGGACATTATTTTATACTTATTATAAATAATTAATTCATTACAAAACCATAAAATCAGGAGTGTCAAAATAGCCTGTATTTGTACACAAAAATGGTCATGCTTACCAAGTTAGTGTATGTAAATATACACAAAAAAATATTAATTAAAAAATAAAATGAGGGTTCCGATATGCATTCTCAGTTGTTACCTCCTTTTTAAAAACCAAATAATATTCATAAATACCTTTTTGTATTTATTTGACCTATATCATGTTTTCCTTTTAAATCAAGGGGTATTTTTTCATTGACTAGATAAATAAGAATACGGCACAGTGATTAAGAGCATGAGTTTTGGAGTCAGATGAACCTGGATTTGAGTCCAGACTTTGCTAATTGGTGATAAGTATCCTTGACATTTAGTTTACTCTCTCCAAATCATAGCTTGTTTGTGTTATTTTTTTAATTGAAGAGGAAGTTAATGGAGATAATAATAATATCTAATCTGTAGGTTGTTTGTAAGAATGAAATGACATAAATAAGGGCCTTGAATCACATGCACAATTTAGCAGACTGCTTGGGTTCAACAAATGTCAGGTATTATCATTGTCACAGTGATCAGCCAGTCTTCCATGTTTAACGTTTGGACTGCTTTCTCTGTTCTCCATTGTCTCTAACACTTTGAAGAATCCTATGAAACCAAACTTACAGACTTGCCAGATTATGTCTGTAGGATAAAGCCCATAAAGTAAATTTCAAAGGTCCAGAGTTTGTTTTTTATAATCTTGCTTTCTCTGGCCAAATTACCCCATATCTAAAAGGAAGGTGGACCAATCTGAGTTCTTATTAGTATTGTATAGAAATGAAAGAATTGTTTTACCCCATGTGGATAGTTAAGATAGTAATTTTATCTTCAGCTGTGTAGGTGAGAAAAATCTTCAGACCATGCAAAAAAACTGTTTTAAGCCACTAAAAGTCTTGTGATGTACCTTTTAATACATTTGAAAACAATGAAAATCATGCTCCTTGCTAAATAATTTCCAGAGAAAAAGACATTTTATATTTCCCCCAAATAATCATTTCTGTGACCTGACCGGGCAAGTGTTAGTTCTATGACTAGTTTGGATATAATAATTCTAATGTTTAAGAAATGCTCGCTCTTTCAATGGGCTATGAATATTGTAGTGGCACAAGGGCTACCTCAGAAAGAGCACAGATTTTAGAATCAGATAAAAAGGGGCTTGATTCTTCTCTGTGTGTGTGTATCAGTTGTACATGCTTTAAAAGCACAGTTAAACCTTTCTGATACTTCACTTGCTTATTTCTACGTGGGAAATATTGCACTCTACAGAGCATGCCTTCACATGTGGTAGTTCAGTAGCCCTCTTTCTTCTGTTAGCAGAACACCTGTGTTTTGGGAAACTGCGCCTCCCCCACTTAACATGATCTCCATTGGTCAGTCCATCTCAGGCCTCTTCTAGCCCCTTGATACAGAATTGCTCCTGTGATGCAGATTTGACCAATCTTAGTATCCATGTTCTTAGCCACAAAGATTCACTCAAGGATGGTCCCATGACCAGGCTAACCAGCATCCTCTGAGATAAGCCTGGAAGCCAAGTTGCCTGTCCCACCCCACAGGGCATGGAATAATGCTGCAGCACCAAGAGAAAGAGAAGACAAAGGCAGAGGGAGACAGAAAGAAAAGTGTCTGAAACTCACATCCCGTAAGGCCTGCAATGATTCTGGAATTTTCATCTACCTGAGACCCTCAGTTCTCTTATACACTTAACATGGTTTCCTCTATGACTCGCTCACTGGAACAGAAAATCCTAATGCAAAAACCTACCTCTTAGGGTGTTGTGTGTCTTGACTGAGATTTAATATATAAAGTACCCAGCATGAGACCTTCTAAACATTAGACTCTTTCTATTTCTTATTTGAAGCACTCATTCCTTTTAACTACAGATCAAGTTCACTGAGAAAGTGGATAACCTGTCTTGTAGAACAGAGATCAAAGAGTCCAGAACCCTTCACTTAACGTGAAGACCGTCAGCATATCTAGGAAGGCTTCCAGTTGAAGAGGCTACTCAGTGAGTGGAGGTTCCTGCTTCCACGGAGACTCCTCCTACCTCAAGAAGATAGCAGTCTCAAGTTTCCTCTCCAGCCACAACCACTCTTGAATAAGTGCTTTAATCATGCACAGGGCACATAAAACATCTTTTCTCCCAGAATCCTGAATAGCATAGCTCTCACTTCCATAGAACTAAATTTGGTTCCCTGTCTTTCATTGAAAATGAATTGGATTTTCAGTATTTCTCAATGAACTCACTTTCCAGTGAAGTCACTGCCTCAGCCTGAAGTGTGAAGCTCTCCTAAGAAAAATTTTAATTGTCATTTGGGGGAGATCCCATGGTCATAAGCCCCCCTTTTCTGCTGCAAAAGAGCCACCACTCCCTGTTAACAGGGCTGTGCCTCTCTGCCTGGTAAAAGGTTAATGATATATTACAGAAATTGACTTTTAAGATGTTCTCATTGCTGATGTAACTCCAGGAATATTCTGTTCCCTCTGCTTGTGACCTGAGGTTCATGGCACTTGCCTAAAAAACTAGATAATGAGCCTTTTTTTAAAAATATGTTTTTATTGATTTCAGAGAGAGGAAGGGAGAAGTAGAGAGAGAGAGAGAAACATCAATGATGAGAGAGTCATTGATTAGCTGCCTCCTGTACCTCCCCTACTGGGGACTGAGCCCACAATGTGGGCATGTGCCCTGACTGGGAATTGAACCAGGACCTCCTGGTTCATAGGTCGATGCTCAACCACTGGGCCACACTGGCTGAGCATGAGCCATTTTTTATGTGATAGTTGGGGAAGCACAGAGATACTGTTTCACTCCCCAAAGAACTGAAAAAGGTAAGTGGTTGGCTGGCTGAAGAGATCATACTGTTAATGAAAGTAGGCTCAACTAGTAAAGGGTGTAAGGAATGTAAGCCTCAAGTAAACGAATCATTGTAGAACGTACCCCCCATCTCCACAATGAGTCTATTTTACTAAAATAATCTCTGTCTGATGTTGTCCTCTCTTGGCTTTCCCCTACCATGAATCTATCCACGGTTCCACCATCACAAATCTTGTCCCCTGAGGAAAGATCCATAATGAGAGTAAAGGGTTTGATTATTTGCTTTTAATCACTCTCCCTCCGGAGTCCCACTTAATGCAGCAGAGATTCTATATCGAAGAACGTGCCAGAATTATTGGAGGATCCATCACAATTGGCAATTAATCATCATCACAGCCAGTAATCCTAGCTGCAATTACCAATTGATTAATTAGGACAGCTCTTCAAATGCCAGTAGAAATTTAGTATCATATTAGATACAGCCCAATAACCATAAACTTCTACAATTACTTTCCAGCTTAGCGTTATTTATGTCGTATTTCTTTCTATTATTAGTGGCTATATTTATTTATTCATCATTTTATTTGAACAGGCCAAAATCTTTCACTGTCTTTTTTTTTTTTTTTTTTTATGTTGGGAATATATTATAATATGTTTAAGTCACAGCATTAAATTAATATAGTGTTAGTGCCAAGAAAATATTTTCAAATTTAGGACATCTATTTGCATTGCTTTTCAGGCCAAGAATTATTTTTCCAAAAACAAACAAACAAACAAACAAAAAAATGGGCAGGGGGGTGGGAGTATATTCTGCATATTGAAAATTAGAAAATGTTGCTGCATTGGATTTATGTGTGCAAACCATCATCTCATTTATTAACCAACTATTTCAGGCTTGGCACAAGAAATTTTACGCAACCTTTTTTGAATGATAAGTATCAGGCCAATAATAAACAGAACCACCGAATATTGCTCACATTAGATAATCCTAATATTGGTGAAAACACACCTTACGAGAGTTAGGAGAGATCTAATGTTCATTGAGCAGGGGATGTGTTTAAGAAATTCAGCATATTTCACTTACTTGTTTTAAGACTGTGGATTACATTGAGCCAATGCCACTTAAACCATACTTTCATTCAACAGATTTTAAACACATACTCTGTGCAGAATAACATGCTAGGAACTCAAGGGGGAACAGAGGTAAATGAAGCTTACTTTCAGACCTTGGGCTTATAGACCAATAAAGGAGATGAGACATGGCCCATTGTACAAGAACAGAAGTCGGCTGTGCAGACAAATGTGAAGAATGGCATTTGAACAAGTAAAAAATTCTAAAACGCCATTTGCCCAGATTTGCTGCTTTTTTTCATGGGCCTCCTGAGTCTTCAAATTATTTGCAAAACCAAAGGTAAAATTTTTATTATCTGCATTTTGAATTGTTTTTTATTCAGAGGTTAACTTTCCTCTTCCAAACCCCTATGTTAAAATCCCTCAAATTTGTTAGCATTAATTTGTCATTAACCTGATCTTGCATCTCAAGCACAGAAAATTTCTTAACTCCTGATTTAGCAAATGATGGGACAAGAGAATGCTACTTTCATCAGAGGCATAAAAACCAGGAACAACTAACCAGATACACTCAGCATATTAAACTGATAGCAGAAAATTGAGGGAAATAATCAGCAAGATTTGGGGGGCCTACGTTTTATTCTGCTATTGAGTTTCTGATCATTAGGAGACCTACTTCGTGCGACTCACACTGTCTGGGCACGTAGCGCCCGCCCATGTGATAAAGGCAGGTCTATGTGAGTGACTAATGGTTTCTCAGCTCCCACTCCATTTACAGCTTACACTGCTGTGCCGGGCAGAAGAACGTTCACTCATGTTCAAAGAGGTTAATTCAAACCGTGGCATCGGGAGCTGTTGAAAAGGTAATAGACATTTACGACGGCTGCACTACAGTGGAAATTTTGATGGCATTGTGTATTACATCTATAGTAATAGCAGATTTCCTTAGCATGGATAATAGCGTTTCACAATGAACACCCAAGGAATTAGGGACTCTTAGCCTTGTCTTCAGAAGCACTGTCTGCCTCTTAAGAGGTAAATTCTGAAAAAAATGGAGACGATGAGCCTGGTACATCCTTAGACACTTCAGGGCTGTCAACCCACTCTGAGTTTCATCATTAAAGCTTCCAGTTTGCTAAACCAAGCAAATCCCAGTGCTCCTGGGAGCAGAATAATAGGAGCTATACATTGTATAAGTGCTGCTGATTCAACTCCCATTTCCCTTGACGCAACTCAAAGCACTGTCCATTCAGGGAAACAATCTTCAGAAAAGAAAACGAGAAGCAGATGTTTTAAAACATCATCCCTTGGATGAGATGTCACAGTCTCCTGGAGGGTAAGTACTTCGGTGGCATAGTACTTTGATTTGCAACAGTTATAAAACAGCTATTCCTGCAGCAGAGGTAATTACGGGAGCAAGCAATTTTCAAGGACTAATTTATGCTGCGATGCTTTGGTTGGCATAAAGGAGAAGGCCAGGGTAATGCCGCTTCCCCCTCTTCCCAAACAGATTGTTGCAAATTCCACAGCAGGGGTTCCATTAGAATATTAACTTAAGAGAAAGTAAAGCAATGGCTTGTATAGACCTTGGCTGACCTAACAAGTCTGTCCTTGGGACTATGACACAGGTGTCTAAGATGCCCAGACGGAGGTGGCAGCTGGGGGTATGTCGAGAAGGTTCTAGTGGCCATGCCAATGTTTTATATATCAAAGGGTCATGGATGACCGCTGTGAGCATCACCTCTATGTTGAGGCTTCAGATATCCATATTTTCATGTTGCAATAAACTGGCACCATTCACAACATCCCTTTGTAGCACGTTTATCAACGGCATTAATGAGGGTAGTGATGGCGATAGCAGAGCAAGGAGGTAGGAGAAAAACTCTTTCCCAAAGCAAGCAGGAGTAGAGATTTTATTATTTGAGCCCTTCTAAAATATTTGCTTAGGTGGTTTCCTTTCCCAGTAGAAAATGTATACAATCCCTAGAGGGCAGAGATAGAAAATTATTTTCTATTTATCCTGATATTTTCCCTATGTTTTGCTGAAGGAGGGAGCTGGATTATAACTACTCTTTTACACGGAGTCCCTTTGATGTACAGAGAAGTGCTCTGCTCACATCTTCCGATGACCTCAGAATGAAAACAAGCAGGTAAACAGAAGGGAAACACTTGATAACATTCAGACTTCTTTCCATGACTGTGAGGTCTCCCTCTCCACCTGCCCTCCTAGCTACCGTCTCCTTGGCCAAACTCAACTGTAAGACAGAGACCATGGAGTCCAGGTAAAACTGTATTTGTGGATCAGGCTCTCTCGCCCTACCTGGGGCACAAAACAGAGCAGAGAAGGGGGATAGAATGTATGGGTAGGAGAATTGGTTTGAAAACAAAACCGGACTACAGGACAGCGTTTATAAATAGTGAGATGCTATACCAATGCTGGTTGCTTTATTGTTGTCAATAGTATTATTATCAACATAGCAATAAGCCAAAGTAATAAGTCTTAGTAACGCATAAAGTTCTCTAGGCCAACTATAAATAGAAAAAACACCAGGTCTTCTCAACTGCCGGAGCGAGTCAGAGTGTCATGCTTAGTGAGGCCCATGCCCTGCTTGGCAGGGCTGACGCAGCCACAGAGAAGAGCACGCCAGATCCCTTTCATTCCCGTGCCTCCGCAACAACCATTCGACCCTCCTACTGCCCATCTCTCTGCTCCCTCTGGTTGGCTTTCTTCATTTATAAATAATCTGTGAGTGTACCAATATGCTGCCACCTACCTAGTCAGCTGTCATAGCACGTTTCTAGTAGGTTCCCGGAGAGGAAAGGAGCCATGGCTTGTGATGACAGGGGAGGAGAGAGCCTACTTTTTCACCAAAGTTGAATTAAGAGCCTTGGTTTCTTACCATCCTTTCTTTGTCAGAGATGACTCTGGGCTTGTAGAACCCCCCCCCCACACACACACACCCACACACACACTATTATGCCATTTATTGGGCCTCCACTGGGAGGAACATGCATTCCCTACCCTACTGATGTTTGACTCGATCTATGTGACTTTGGCATTGGGATGTGACTGGATGTAACACAGACAGGGCTGGGACACAAGCTTTCAGAGCCACTAAAAATGTAAGAGCCAGCCACCTTCTCTTTCCCTTTGCCAAAAAATCTTCATGTCCCAAATAGGTATTGTGTCTTCAGCCTGAATTTTAGAAAAAAAGACAACTCATGAAGTAGAAAAGCTGCAGCTGACCTGGAGCCGCCAGCATGTAACAGGAATGAGAAACGGGCTATTGCATTTGTGAGCCAGGGAGATTTTGAAATTGTGGCTGCCGCGTAACTTAGCAAAACCTAATATAATCACAAATCACACTTAAAATAGTTAATATTGTTTGACTAACTTTTCTGAAACATAGTTTAAAATTCCATTGGAATTATTACCAAGTCTTTAAATCATTTCTTTCCCACCTATTACTCTACAACCTTTAGCCTTCCCCTTACAGTACTGGACGTCTTCCTCACCGATGCGTCTGTCGACAGAAACAAGAAGCGCTGACTCTCGGGATTGTATAAACCTCGGGTCTCACCTCCCTGGTTTTCCTGCTCTTGTCACAAGGCTGTAGGAGAAAGACCTCTAATCAGGTCTATCTACCTACTTACATATTCTTTCTATTCAAATAAACTATTGTGTTGGATGGATTTTGCATTCACTTATCTTTTTATTCTCAAAACCCATTTCTTCCCTGTTTACCAAAATTCACTCTCAGAGGTAGCCCTAAGGCAAAACAACTAAGTGATGCGTGCTTTTCAGATCAGTATGTGCTTTTTCACCTGCATATTTTTTTAGCTTCTCTTCAAATTTTTATTTACCTCTGAAAACAAATTTACCTTTTCTAAAAAGTTCGGCTTTTAATTTTATTTTTATTTAATTCTTAGACCTAAGGTTCAGAGAGCTGAATTAATGGCATTGATCGGTTTACTGCAAACGGTCATCTTTGCTCTTTGCAAAGTTTCCTTCCTTGGTTTGTTCTGTTCTATTTTATCTTTTTTCTTGATAACGTAATCCCTCCCCTGACCACAAGCATTTATTAGCATGTGCTTAATATGTGTAATTCTAAAATATAAACTATTATTTTATATATGTACATGTTTTTGATTCACATCAAAATGTGTTATGTGCCCCATGTATTAATGCACTTCTAATTTGTTGCTCACGGCTGTCACACAGTACCCGCTGGCATGTATCTATTCCATTTTATGTATCTATTTCATTTATGAAGGATATGTAAGGTCCTACCGTCAATAAAACAACATCAAGATGCACTAGGCCTTGTATGTTTTATAATATCTTTTATCTTTCACATTTAAATGATTATTTAAGTGAAGATATAATTCTATGTTCAAATTGCTTCGTTCATTTCCTTTAATAGTTTGAAATTTTTACTTCATTATCTCCTTGCAACTGTGTAGCTGATGATAAATGCTGATGTTAATCTAATTCTTGTTTCTGACTATGTAATCTGCTTTTTCCTGGAGTTTTCAGAAGTCGTCCCATAGTTTTGATGTGTTTCATTTTCACTTTAATTTAGCTGGTTGTGTTCTCGTTTGACGGTGTATTTTAAATCTAGGATACATTTTGAAACTGTTCAACTATGGGCTTTTACATTTTTTTAAATTTAGGAATATTCTCAGGTATTACTTCTGTAAATAGTATCCCCTTCCATTTGCAATGTTTCTCTCCTTTTGGAGAAACAAACATTTGACATTTCTACCATTCTCTACTTCATGGATGTTTTTGTACACTTTCTACCTCTTTATCTCTCTCATGTATCTTTTGGTTTTATTTGCTTAAAAACAGTGCTATGGACTGAATGTTTGCATCCCCACCACAGCCAATTCATACGAGGAAGCCCTAACCGGGAAGTATAACTATATTGGGAGATGGGACCTTTAATAGGAAGTAATTAAGGTTAAATGAGGCCTTAAGGACAGGGCTCTGATCTGATAGGATTAGTAGCCATTTAAGAGGAGGCACCAAAGCTCTCTTCCGACAAGGGTACAAAGAAGTAAGCACACAGAAAGAAGGCAGCACTACAGCCCAAGTGGAAGAATGTTCCCAAAATCAACCCTTCTGGCATCTTGACCTTGGACTTCCAGCCCCCAGCTGTGGGAAAACAAGTTTCTGTTTTTCACCCTAGCCAGTCTGTGGTACCTTGTTATGGCAGCCAGAGCAGAATAATGCAAGGAAATAATTGCTTTTAGTCAAGACTTTGTTGGGACTGAAAATATTTAGGTGAGCAAATCATACGGTAGAAAAAAACAATTACCCTATGATCTAAGGTATTATACCCTATAGTAGATAGGGCACGACATGGTAGCAGAAGACAGGTTACAGACATGGTGATTATGAAGGATTTACACATTTAATTTGTACAAATTAAGATGATAATCCAGGCTAGCACCTGCTTTCTTCTTGTCTCCTCCTATCCAATTCCATCTATATCAAATATTCTACCTAAGACTTCCATCTTCAAAAAGATTGCTCTAACTACTCCACAACTTCATATGTATAATTACTGTCTAATTGGTTTATGTGTTTATTTTGTCTTGACCTAATACCCATAAGTCCTTAGATCATGCCAAATACCTATTTATTTTTCCCAGTAACTGGATCAGTCCTTATCATAAAATAGGCATTTAACATATGGTACTATATAGAAGTTGATTTACTGTCAATACTATAGCATAAGGCATATCAATCTATGGATCACAATTTATGAGAATATAAGAATGTAAGTGGGAAGTTATATACTTTTATTCTGAGATACATATTGACAGTATTTAGTTTTCACATGATTATTTTTACAACAAATATCCTTAATTACACTAGACTTGATGATTTGAGTCCAGGGCTTTTATATCAATGATTTTAAACTAAGATACTTTGTACTAGACTTAAAACACAGATTAGTTTGTCAACTCTTATGGGACAGTATAATTACTTTTTAACAAAAAACAACAACAAATGAAACCCAGAAATATTAATGTTCTAGAATTACATAAACCAAGCTTAGGTAGTGATTCCAAAAAATTCTTGGGGACAAATTCATTTATTACGAAGCAATTTTTAAAAACTTGACATCAGTGAAAGAGTATAAGACAATCCATTACCCGAATTTTTGTTTGAAAGTGTACGTGTGAGTACCAATGTGAAACTCCCTGGGGGGAAGTTTTATAGCTTTGTAAGATTCTCCAAATGGTTTCTCACTCAATTAAAAGTGAAGGATTCCTCTTTCAGTGCTTTTACAGAGTTGCATTTTACCACAATTTGAGGAGTTAACAGAGGATGCAATCTTGAGACGTAAGTGTGGAAGGAGTTTTGACTGAAATGAAAGGCCAATAAGTTTGCAGTTCAAGCTCTACTCAAAGTTGGTATTGTTAGGACACTTTTGATAATGTGGTAAAGTTAAAAATCTCTCTGGTACTTCATCAAAATCTATCAATAAAACATTAATAAGTGCTCCATAAAAGCGATTACTATCATACTATCACATACCTAGAGGAATCCAGATGGCATTTAAAAATGGGTAACAGCAAAAATGAATAAAAATGGGTAACTGCTATCATACAAGCATATCACAGGTAGGTAATGAATGAAATATCATTAACCATAACGGAAGAAGAGGGAAACCTATGTAAAGCATATGGATGAATTCTCCCTCCCCCTCGCTCCAGCTCCCTCCTCCCCCACACCCATCTCCTCGGCTTGCCTACAGCTCTCCTAGTTATTCTGGGAAATTCAGAAAGGGAATTTTAAGTACAACTCTATCACAAACACTCCATTTACTGGGATGAGAAATGCATTAGAACATTTCAGAAGTGAGCAAGCATTTTATTTTCATTTGCTAAAATCCCAAATCACTAATAGTTGAACTTCAGTCACTGAGATGGTCACAACATTTAAAGGAAGAAAAAATACTTTTCTTCAACCTATCTTAGGTTCTCCAGCTAGGGTTAGGAGAAGTAGACCGGCAAAAGACAGATTACCATGAGAGAAACAAAAAAAAATTATTAACACGTTCACTGTGCATGCATACATAAGAGCACCCAGAAATGAGTAACCAGAAATGGTGGTTTGAACTTGGGTTTATATAAATAACATCTTAGGATAAATAACATCAACATTTCTGGTTACTTGTTGTTAAAAAAGTAATTATACTAACCTAAAAAAGTGGACAACCTAACCTATGTTTTAAGTCTAGCCAGAGGGTAATAACAACAAAAAGGTTAGGGCTTCTGGGCAGGGGAAGCAATTCGAGACGGTGACCAGGGAAGGATGGGAAAGGATTGTTTAGTAAGGCTTGTTAGGCAGGTTTAAGCTGGTGCCTTCTCCATTGATAGGAGTTATTAAGAGCCCTCTTCATCTGGATATGAGAGAGGGACACATTTTTACAAACGGAAATTTTCTTTATAAATGTAAATTTTCTTTACAAAAGAAAGACCTGTGCCCTGCTCTTAGAGTTTTTCCTGCATCTGTTGGTTCTCAGTGACCTTTAGCTCAAAATAATCCCTATGCCCAAGAGGCATATTTAGGGGTGGTGTTTTCTGGTACTCTTCAAAATGTCACTCAATAGTTTCAATCAATAAAAATGCCATAAAATAATATATCTATGCTAATATTGTTTGTCTCTCCAAAAATATTTTTTATAGTTCTGTTATTAATTCTAATTAGTTGCTGCCACATCCTTTTAACAAATTTCTGCTTGAGCAGGGCTGTAAATGCTAAGATGAAACAGCTCCTTTTACAAAAAAAGTTCAGCTTATAATCAAATTTAGCTCTCAAACTCATAAAACTCAATCTCACTGTATATATACTGCATCAAAGGAAACTGAGCACAGATAAGTAGCTATTCTCTTGTTTCTCTGGCTTTCATTGATTAATCATGGTGATTATGGTGATTCAGGGGGTTGTGTGAAATGCAGTTCTCAAGAAGAGACATTAAGCTCTGTCAGCTGGAAACACAGTGCACCCTCAACCAATAAAACAGAGAATTGACGGTACCAGCACTATCATTTGAGATCTGCTCCTCAGAGAGAAGCAGAACTTCTTGACGCACATTTTCAATTTCAAAATGGGTATTGTTCTGAAATTTTAAAATGCCCCCCATAAAATATTAATTTTATAGTACCTTTAGTGTAGATCCCTGCCCCAAGGCATGTGGATGCAGCTTGTTCAAAGTGTGAAGAAACATACCAGTGACTTGATGGAAACACAGGTCTCGTATATTTTCTTCACTTTTCCATTTAGAAAGTTACATATCCTTAGTTGTCCCTTTTAAACACGCTCACCCACACAGACACACACACAAGTACACAACCAAGAAAGACATGGCTGTTACCGCTTCAAAGTCTAGGTGCCCAATGCTTCTAAAGGCCAAAACTCAAAACATCAGAGTTTGGAGTAAGGAGAGGTTTATTGATCGAGAAGGTGCCAAAGGAGAAGTAGGAGCTCTAGTGGCTCCTCAAATCCATCTTCAGAAAATAAAGAGTTCAGGCTTCTTTTATGTCAAGGGAAGAGGAAATGGGAGGGGCTGTGCAAGCAGAATCCCTCTAATGATTAGCATGTCTGTATGCAAGACAAAGCAGGAGCTATTAGCCTGAAGGCCTTGGGAACAACCAAAGCTTGAACTAGTAGAGTCAGAGAGAGAGCATTTCACTCTGTTACATGGCAGGGAAGTTCCTCTTTTAAGTCTCTGCAGTTAATTAACAAGCTTATTCTGGACCAAGCAGCAAAGGGCAGTGTTCTGAGCTGAATTATGTCCCACCCCTTTCCTGAATTCATTTGTGGAACTCCTAACTCCCAATACATCAGAATGTAACTACATTTGGAGATAAAGTCTTTAAAGTAGTAATTTAGTTAAAATGAGGCTATTAAGGTGTGCCCTAATCCAATCTGACTCTTGTCTGTTTAAGAAAAGGAAATTTGGACTCACAGAGAGACACTAAGGGTGCTTCACAGAGGAAAGGCCATTTGCAAACCAAGGAGAGGGGCCTCAGAAGAAACCAAATCTTCTAATACCTGCTCTTTGGCATCTAGCCCCCAGAACTGTTAGAAAATAAATTTCTGTTGTTGAAGCCACCCAGACTATAGTATTTTGTTATGGCAGCCCTGGCAAACTGATATAAGCAAAAAAATATAAAAGAAAGAAAGAAGGAAGGAAGGAAGGAAGGAAGGAAGGAAGGAAGGAAGGAAGGAAGGAAGGGGAGAGAGAGAGAGAGAGAGAGAGAGAGAGAGAGAGAGAGAGAGAGAGAGAGAGAGAGAGAAAAGAAAGAAAGAAAGAAAGAAAGAAAGAAAGAAAGGAAGGAAGGAAGGAAGGAAGGAAGGAAGGAAGGAAGGAAGGAAGGAAGGAAGGAAGGAAGAAAGAAAGAAAGAAAGAAAGAAAGAAAGAAAGAAAGAAAGAAAGAAAGAAAGAAAGAAAGAAAGAAAGAAAGAAAGAAAGAAAGAAAGAAAACCAAGGTTTTTGTATCGAACATTCAAATTGTTCTCTAAGGCCTCATGTTATGCTTAAGTGAGAAGCAATTACCTTTGAAAGTGACATTTCTATGTAGCTTAGCAAAACAGTATATTGTTATAAATTTAGGGCACTAATTAATTTATCTGTTTATTCAATTATAATCATTGTACATAAACTATTTGTACATTTTTTCTAAGCCACCTTATCTGGTCTGAAGGAGTTTACACTGCAGTTCTGTGGATCAACTCACCAAATAAGTAATATATAATCTGAGGCTATATAAGCAACATCAGATGGGTAAGGTAAAAGGGTTATGTGATTCCAGAAGCATACACTTACAGATAATTTATTTAATAATCAATATTATTCATTAATCAGTTATATCATAACAGGCCCTGAGCTAACCCCTTTATACTCATGGACCCATTTAATAGTCACAAAAATTCTGTGACCTGGGCATTCCTATCTCAGTTTCTCAAATTATTTAAACTTAAGCTCAGAGGTTAAAGAAATGGCTCAAGACCACATGGACAGTAAATGGCAAAGGGAATGGGAGCTGAGGTCAATCTGGAAACAGAGCCTGTGTGTTTAAACACCATGCTATCTAGAGATTCAGTCTCCAAATATTTCAAATACCCATAAAAATTTAGCATTTCTTAAGACACGTCTCAGAGCCTCAATGTAAAAAGTAAAGACACTTATCAGTTTGCTTACTTCATCCTGCCATTCTTATGTGTGTTTCTTCTTAACTAATTTATCAGCAATGATGAGAAGGGGAAGAGACGTTCAAGTTGTCCTTGTTAGAACTCTTCTCTCCAGCTCAGGACACGGAAATCCAGAAAAATTATAGGAGCCATTCAGTGCTAGGAAGCCAGAGGGTGAAGACATTGCTATTCCAAGGGCCGGCACATGACTGTTTATTACTATTTTATGCAGCTTGCCACGAAATGTTTAAAAAAATAGTAATAATTCACTGCTTCCTTCACGGAGAATGTTTCGCTCTGAAAATTGTCAGTAGAACTATAACACTCTGCTTAGTGGCTTCATTTACATTCAAAATCTTCTTATGAGAAGAGAATAAAAAGCCACAGTATCATCTTTTGCTTTTTTTTTATTGTGGTAAAAATATATATCACATAAAACATATGCGATTTACATAGAAGCAGAGTTGCTGGGTCATACAGTAATTCTGTGATTGTTTTTTGTTTTGTTTTTTAATATGTCTTTATTGATTTCAGAGAGAGGAAGGAGAGGGAGAGAGAGAGAGAAACATCAATGATGAGAGAGTCATTGATGGGCTGCCTCCTGCACGCCCTCTACTAGGGATCGAGCCCGCAACCCAGGCATGTGCCCTGACCGGGAATCGAACCCTGATCACCTGGATCCTAGGTCGATGCTCAACCACTGAGCCACACCCAGCCGGGCTGTGATTGGCTTTGTAAGGCACTGTCAAACTGGCTTCACAGTTGCTTCACCATTTTACACTCCTACGAGCAAGGTACAGGGTTCCAATTTCTCCAGATCCTCACATTGCTTACTTTTTAGTAGCTCAAAGTCATGAATACCAGTCTCCTATAAGGCAAGATTTAAATTCACACTTCGGAAATGTTATGAGTTGTACACCGTCACTCATGTGTGCATCTTTGAAGGTGCTAATGTTATTTTCATTAATAGTAATAGTAATGATAATATCGTCAATATACATAAAAGATCTACTCTAATCAGAAACATTGGAAAAGTAGGTTAGATTGTTGAAAGAGAGCGACTCTGACAAAGCAATTCCTTTATGGGTTTTCCTGGATCAGGTCCCATAAATACATCAAGTAACTGATCTTAATTTTTTTCAAATAGATTTCCTGCCAGGAAAGAGATATTCATCCATTGTAAATCATTAAATGAGCTGTCTAGTATAAAAGCCCCTTGAGAGCTGGGCAAGGCAATGTGTCTCTATTTTCTAGTACATGAATCCCCACTACATCCAAGAGTCACAGATCAGAGAGAAAGAGAGGGGAGGAAATTCATATCCATTGAGTTCCTACTTTAGGAAGTTTCTCATTTAATTTTCACAATGGCACTATGAGCTAGGGAGACGTGTAGAGGGGTAGTGAAGCACCTAGACTGTGGGTTCAGATTATTTGGGTTCAACCAATTTAAATCCTAAATAGTTACATGACTATTAACAACTTTCTTTGCTTCTCTCTCTCTTTCCCTTCCTTCCTTCCTTCCCTCCCTCCCCCCTTCCTTCCTTCCTTTCTCCCTTCCTTCCTTCCTTCCTTCCTTCCTTCCTTCCTTCCTTCCTTCCTTCCTTCTTTTCTCTTTCTTTTCTTATTTCTTTCGACACATAAGTATTGAGCATCATGTTGTGTAAGTGTCTGTAGTAATGACAAACGGCACAATTCCATCCCTTGGAAATTACACACTAGTTGGAAAATTAAATATATAAATGAAAATGCTGTGAACAGAAAATAAAGCAAGAAAAAAAGTTAGAAAGTAACCAGTTTTATCATCTGAAAATTCTGTATTAATAATACCTCTCTCAAAGAGCTGGGTGACAGAATGAGATGATCCCTATAAGGTGCTTATCAGAATGCCTGGCTCATAGTGAGTTGAGGTGATGTCAAGAACTTAAGTCCAGATAGGTTAGGCATCACTCAGCTAGGAAGTGCAGAACTAAAACTGAAATATAATGTGCCTATCCACCCCATTTTTCCACTACTCTATGCTTCCTCCCTGAGATTCTAAATGCTAAGAGAGAGATACCAATATTGATATATTTCCGGGAAAGTATTTTTCCTCTACCGTTATTAAAAACATGTTTTCATAAATCATGTAACTACCATGAAAAGAGCTGAGATGAGTCACTTCCATATTTGGAATCAAAATCAACATATTTCTTAAAGTGTTCAAACTAGGAAATTTATAAAATACCTTTCTTTTTCATAGTCTTATTATCTGGAACAATAACATCATACACACCTTGAGTGTGAGTTCCAGGGAAAAGTTATCTATCCATGAAGTTCAGACAACTCCTTAGGCCAGTGTGAGTTACGACCAGAATGAGAATTTGGGAGCTCACAAACTCTCCTGCCATCAACGAGCCCTACCCAGCATCTTCTTCAGAGTCTAGAAAACTGGTAGACATTAGAAGCAGCACCTACTGCTGAAGCTGGCAATAGGGTAGGGATACACACTTGATCCCCTAGCTTCTTTGTATTTTCATATAAATCAGGTGACAGCATGTCCCAGATTGCCTGGGACAATTTACTTGGATGTTGGTTGTCCTGCCATAATTATTAACATCCCCTTCTTTTCCCATCAAAACCATCCCTCTTTGAATAATAAATTACAGGTTCATCCTGTATACAAGAGTATGTTACCCACTCCAGCATAGAGTGGGTAACAGTTTCTAGGGTTAGAACTTCCTAGTAAAGGAGTTTTACTTTGGGTTATCTAATTGAAGTCATGGAAGGTGGCGAAAAATCCATTTTGGGGGGCTGGTGCTTTGCAGTTTGATATGGTGCGTTTCAGTTCGAGATTTTCCACCTACTGGCTTACAATGAAACCGTTAGCAGTGCTTGTCCATTAGTTTCTGTGCTCGGTTCTGCATACAGGCATTGGAAATGAGTAATTGGTTGTCTAAATAAACACAGGAAAAAACACACTGTCTTCACGGTGGCATTTCGGATCTTTATGGAAGTTTTATAAATAAGTCCTCCCTACTTCTTGAGTAGAGACAAAAAGCAAACAAGTGTGCTCAAGAGGAGTGATGCTCAGCCAAGAGGGAGGCGAGGGTTACTGCGCTTCCAGACCTAACGCAGCTTCAGTGGCTTTGCTTTCTAACGGCAAATTGGTAAGCAGATTAAAAAGACAAAAAATAAGCACAATCTCGTGGCAGGTGTTTGTCGGTCAAAAGGAAACATTTTAGAAGAGCTTCAGCTCACATTATCTTCTCCTTTGGTATCTAGTGAAACAGCAAAATAAACAAACCCTTTGGTTTTGCACCGTGGGATGGCCAATTATCGTAAGGAAAACTATACACTTCTGCATTGTTCAAAATCTGATCGTTTGCTCATCCAACTGTGTTTTAGAAATAGGAACTTGGAGTGAAAATTAGAGCCTACACTTCTTAACTTGGCAGTGAGTGCCCAGTCCGGCCCTGACCTATAGACCAGTCCCCTAACCTTTCTTTGTTACAACCAGATTGAACTACCTGGATACCAGAACAGCTGTCTCTTCCCATTTTTATGAATTTATTCATACTGTTCTTTCCACCTCTGGCGGTTTGTCCTTCCACTGCAATAAATCTAAATCCTATTTATAACCTCAAAGTCTAGTTTAACTGTCAAGCTTTGAAATAAATTCAACTTCTCCCTTCTTCGAATATCTGTAGAGTAGTCGCTCTGAGCCCCCCTTTCAAACTGACGTTGCTGGCATTCACGCAACTGTCTGATTTGTTTTGCATCGGATTGTAAGTTCATAGAGGGCAGGCTGCATATGTAATTGATCTTTTCTGACTCACTAACACCGCACTGCTTTTTGCATAAATGTGGTGTCCTATGCAACTTTGTCAAAGAACAAATCAAGAAATAGAATCCATATTGTAAAAACACAGTACAGTGCCAGGTGGGTACTTGAAATATCAGGGGGGACACTTTGTCTAATCACGATGCTGTACGCCCAAAACTAATACAAAATAATACTGAATGCAAACTGTAATTGGAAAAAAAAAAAAGAATAACTCGAGATAGGAAGGAAGAGAAAGGTATGAAGGTAGAATGAGAGGGAGAAAGAGAAAGCACAATGTCTCCAGGGCGTGAAAACATCGCTCCCTGTGCCATATTGCAGACCATAGAAATGACACACCTCACACCACACCCCCGAAAAATGACAAAGACGTACTCTTTTGAGGTACGTTTTAAATGAGTCAGTCTATGCAAAGACCCACAGACACCCAGTAAACAATTTCTAGGATTATTATTTGAGACTGTTTCCCAACATATCACATATGCCACACTTACTGAAACTGGTCGTGGTTTAGGGTAGTGGAACAAACACAGAGAAGTCAGATCTCAGTTCACCCACTTATCAGGCACATGCACTTGGCCAAGTTATTTCATCTCTTGTAACCAACACTTCCTCGTGTGTAAAATGAGGGTTATAGAACTAATGCGACAAGGTTGTGCTAATTATTAAATGAGATAGTGTCTGGGACATAACAGTCATTTCATGAATGGCAGTCATAGTAGTATTAAAGATACTTTCTTAACCAATATATTATTTTTAAAAAATTAAGAGCCCACAGGGGGCTTCCTAATTTGCATTAATTGATTATTTCTATTCTATTATTTTCTCCCTCCAGTCTGGCTGGGAAATGCAAGCCAGGGCAGGTGAGAGAAATTCTAGCAGGAAGGAACCCTGTTGAATGCTTGCTTTACAGAGATGGAGGAATGCTCACTGGTTTCCCCCATGCTCTCTGACGCCTGATCACATGCCGGTGCACTAACAGCGAAGCCCGTCACAAATGACTATTTCCATTTTCAAATAATCTCTATTATCGCTGCTCAGTGACTGTGAGCAGGTTTAATCTATTCCTCACCATTCAAACCATTTTATTCTAACTGCAGAATAACATTTCCCATTTTCCATACTCAGGGAAAGGCTGAATCATTTAAGCAGAGTTTTGCATGACTTAAAGCTGATACTTTGCACATGTGGAATTCAAACTCTCTAGAAACCTGATGAACTCCCCTGATTTTATTAGTTTGCGATGCAATAACACCCCAGCTTGAGGGGCTGATGGTGTTGCCAAAAAGCCTTCTTAATATCAAGACCGATCTCCTGAGTCGGGGTCAGCACTGAATCAAAATGCTAATTCTCCCCAAACCAGATGTAGAATTATGAATTCTACACTTCTTTCTTATTTTAAATCACTTTTCCATGAATTTGAATTGATTTTCTCTAGGGACAGTAAGCATATTCCATGATATCAGGGCTTTATTTGTATGACAATGAACAGATGCGATTGGAGGAGTTTACCAGAGGATACAGATGTAAACATTGTCACAGCAAAGAGTTTAGTGTGCTATTAAAGTTGTAAACTAAAGTATATATTTTTAAAGAGGTTTCTCAGCAATGCCTTCCTGCTGACTTCTTTGGGTAAGTGAACCATGGCACAAAGTTCTGCGCTTGGAATATTTTCATTAAGTGAAAACAAACAAAGTGAATCAGAAATAGATGCCCACATGGAACGGCCACACTATCATGCACATAGAAGGAAAACACTGTGCAACAAAGTCCCAGAACACCAAAGTCATAAAGCCTAGGAAAATTTAGAACAACCCGAATTTTCACCCAATCTAACTGGGTGACGATGCGAAAGATCCTTAACCTACAGTGTGTTTTAAGTTTTCTTATCTGTAAAATAATGACAGGTATTTCACAGAGTAATAAAGAGACATAGAGTCATGCACATTATAACTTCTAAAACAAAAAGTACTATTTCTTTCCATTTTCTTCCTAAATGAGCTCCAATTTAATTAGCAGCTTGCTTACAACCAACCATAAATCTAAAACTGGAAAAGAAATCACGAGTGCACTTAATTGTCTCAAAATATGAACTATTAGTTGAACCATGAACCAAACCTGTTTGAATTATAACTTCTCTTCTCTTTGTGTTCATGTTTAATTGAACTAAGTCAGAACCAGAGCATCAGAATATCACCCTAATGAGACCTTAATGAAATTGTATTTAATTCAGTTCAGTTCTGTCATTGACTCACTGTTCCACCCTGTGGAGACTGCACATTCTTTGATATCCAAAAAACATCTTATTTCTCTCCTCGTTACCCCACCTGGCTTACAGGGAGTATAGTTAATTTGTGTTAAAAATAACTAAAGCCATTTCACATCTGCCACAATTTCTTCATCTCTATATTATGGTGGTAACAATATATATTTTACCTAACTAACCAGATGGCTGAAATTTTACGTCAGATAATAGACACAAAACTGCTTTGAAAGTATATTGTGCTATGAAAAATCATTGCTGTTTAACATAGAGTCAATGCATTACTCTGTATTTTGGGTACTAGTAAAATTCAAACATCATTGCCAATATAATTTACCATTTATAGTTACTGTCCTAACTATAATTATTCTTGCCCAGTCATGTTCTGAAAGAATGGTTTTAAAATATGAATAGGGTTCCTTTGTACTTTAGAAGTAAGGCAAATATCAGCTGGAAAAACAAGACTCCAAAGTCTCTCATCAGTTGTTACGATGCAAATTGTTAAGAACAGCAAAGAAAAAAAGTAGCTCAGATTGACAGCAAATTCTTCAATTCCTTTCACTCTCAAAATTACTCTCATATTCTAGGTTTTGCTAAACTTTGATCTGTCTACACTGGAAAAAACACACACACTTTAGTTCATTTCTTTTTAACAGTGACACTGACCTTGATGATTCTAAGACACATTGAACATTTGATAATACTCATCAAATGCATTCCTTAGTAATACGTGGCTATTACGAGGAGGCAGTATATCAAGGTGGCGAAGAGTCAGGACTCAGGACCTAAACTGCTAGGGTTCCCCAACCCCTGGCTTTGAATCCAGGAACCAGTTATCTGACCCCTCCTTAACTACCTCCCCTCATTTTAAAATGGAAATAATAATGAAATTTTATCTGTAGGGTTTTGTAAGGATTAAATGAGATAACCTATATCTGAAATATACTTAAAACTGTCTCTGAAATATTTACTGAAATATTTCTGAGGCTGAGAGTTGGCGTTACAGAAAAATGTAAATTTACACAATGATCGAAGCTCATTCCCTTCAGGAACAATCAGATGTCCATTCTAGCTGAGGGGAAGGGTTTTGGGAGCATGTTTGTGTATTTTCCCTGTGCAGACATTGGGAACCAAGAATGATCCAATCATGTCTTTCTTTTGCTAATGGACTACAAAGGGAATTTTTGTCTAATATTTTTTAGAAAATTAGAAAGCCCTATCTTTAACGTATGAAAGACTACACTTCTCAGTCTCCTTACAGTATGGTGGGGTTATTTGACTCATTCTGGTCATAAAGCTCCCCCAGTAACTAAGGGTAGGCCTTACATTAAAGAGATCTCTGTAGTCAACTGAGGACTATGTGACCGACCACCTGATGCTGTTTCCTTAAGTACTTGAAGGTCTCTATGACTCCCCCTAAAGTGTAGTCACCATGTTTTCAGGAGGAAGACAAGTTAATGTCTGACTTTCACACAAAAATTGCTTTCTCACAGCCATGCATGGTGCCCCTAAAAAGAAGGTGTCTGTAAGCATGTTGCTCTCCCCGCAAGTGTAACCCACGTGAGTTAGAGGGCACAGGTTTATGGTGCCTCCACTGTGGACTCCTTGCTGGTGGTCATAGGGTATCTAGTTCAGTTCGAATAATTGAAATCTCATTTTTATTTTTGAGGGGATTGCTTGAGAAGAGTGATTTTAACCTGTTCCCCTTGTTCACACCAGCACCTGATTGCACTTATCTGTGCTCCACGGGAAGACTCGGTGTCGATTACGGAAACGGGCATGGGTAGGTGGCTGGATGTTTGATAGGAATTTTGCATGGAGGAAATGTGGATCTTGTTTGATGGGATCGCATGCAATGGATTATCCAGTTGATGACATTGTGCCTTTAATTTATGTCTTTAAAGATTCAAAGTGCACTTTGACTTGGGTCACTTAAGACTAGAGGCCACAATCAAAGTTATTAACTGAGAGACTATTTTATAAAGCTACCCACCAGCCTCTAAGATGATGTGCTGGGGCTGTTGCTGCTGGTGGTGATAATAATGATGTTAATGATGATGACAATAATAGTTATAACTACTAAAATTTATGTAACATTTTTATATGTCTGACACTCCATCAGATATTTTTGTAAACTTTCAGTAATTCTTATTATATACACTGTGCTCCACTCTTCATTTGTCTCCAGATGGTGGGTTAAGGTTAAGAACAAGGGGATGTTCTGAGGCCACAACTGCCATGAGGAGGAGTTTTATCTCTTGGAATTTGCACTTTCCTTGGCCTCCCTGAGAGCCCAGGTTTCACATGTTGCCAGAATCTCTATAATAAATGAGATTTAAGCTTATCTTTCAATTAGGAGTTGGCTTGGTCTGGGGAATCTCAGGAGAAAGGGCTAATAATAAAGTATGAGGTTAAAGCTTTAGGTCAGAGGCATAATATTAATATTTTGGGCTGTGCATGATTAAGCTACATCCAGCAGGGTAAGGGGTTCCTCATAGATTTTAGAATTATATTCTAGGTTTTTCTGACAGAAGAAGAATCCTTTTGCCTTGGTCTTTTATATCAAACCCATTGAGCTTAAGTGATTTAGGATGAACACACAATAACTACTGATAACATCCAGAAATCCCCTCCCCTCCCCTAGCTCTTATCCATGGACTATCATACTCTACTGTGCTGGCTTCAGTCAACTTTTGCTTTAGCAGATTTAAGTCCAGTTTGTTAGATGTGCAGCTCAGGCTTAATTCCCTTCCTTTCCCCCAGATTGTTATAGACTAAGGTCAAAGCTTTTCAATGTTCCCAATGGAGTATAAAATATGTGTTAAGCTTCCAAGACATTCCAAACATTTGCCTCTATGGTATGTGACCAATATATCCATTAATCTGCTCTTTGGTCTTAGCTTTTGCCCTGCAAGTTTTAGGTCAGGTAAACACTGAGGCTTTCAATTTTTCCCCCATTCACTTAGTAAACAATCACTCCTGGAAGCCCCAGGAAATGCCTGCCAAACCAATCCACAGAAGACAGTGAGGAGGTCAGTAAGTAAGCAGAATTGCTCAGCTTCAGATCTGCCTTGCTCAGGTTACTTTCATCTTTGCAGAGCAACCTAGTGCAATGGCCATGGTGGAAGTAAACAGGCCCGTAATTAGGTTGGGTTATTATGGATCTGAAAGCGGCCAAAGCGGACTGAAAATGCTGTGTTCTTTGTCTTTGCCAAGATAAAAATGAAGTTCAAAAGCAAAATAGAATTGCTCAGAGAGCTAGTCCATCCAGATGCACTGTCAATGGCAGGGCTCAGGGTGTGGCTTGTAACACCATCGCATGGTCTCTTCTCAAAGGTGGGCTCTCCTTGCCATTAAAAAAAGTGGCAACACATCTCTTCTGCTTTCCTTCCAGGTTGATTTTTACATGTAACCAAGCGGAATATAAAAGCTTCCTAAGTGCAAGAAAACTAACTCAGCCCAAATGCCTCTGATTAATCCTTGGTGGCTCAATTTTCTCATCTGCAACTGGAAGAAACCAATACCTGCTGGAACCACCATAATGTATTGTTAGAATTAAATGAGATACTGCCTGTGAGGTTGCTTTGCAGACTAGACATTTCTCTATAAAAGTACAAATTATTATATGGTTCACTGTCATTTAATCAAAGTCCTCAAACATCCTCAAAGTTTGAAGGAAAGTTTGAAACACTTCTCACTCTTCTTAAATCCCTTGTATCTTTTCCCCTGTAAATTTGACTTGGGGTGTAAAATTACTAACTACTGTCCTGATAGCTATTTAAGTAGTAATTTCAACATAGCCATTAGTAAAACTTCATAGACAGCCTTGTGTGAAATTCTATAACCTTGGAATTTTCATCCCATTCTATAGTAAGCAAGCCTTGAAAATACAAAAACATTCTCTAAAAATGATAAATTAGTGAAGAATTCCTCATTATCTCTCTAGGTTACAAATTTTTAAAGTAGTCTATTGAAGATGTAGATGATGGCTCTGCCCAGCTATGTGACATTTTAGCCGGTGATGAAGCTTGACATGATGCTGACTGGAACCAAACCACAGACTATGATCAATATAATTGCATGTATGTGTGTGCATGTGCATGCTTGTGTATATGTGCATGTGTGTAAGAGAGAGAGAAGAAAGAAACATCTTGGTTAATTTAATACAGCTTATGAAAATGACACACGTGTACTGTGACCCTGAAATGTAACAAGTATAGAGGCTTGTCATCTTCCCTCCTCTTTCCAAGATGCTTTATTTTTCAATATTTAACCCACTTTAAAGTAGATTGACTCTGGTCAAACTAAGGACATGGATCTCAGAGCTCTGCCACTCATTGCTTTGTATCCCGTCGACAATAGTTGGAAAACTAGCAAACTAGATTATTTTAATATCCTCCCAACTGCTCCCATCTGATCAGCCCTTCCTTTGTATCAAACATTCTTGATGGTTTCTGAGAATTCAAAGTCATTTATTATATCATATCATTGCACATTTCCAAATATATTAACATTAAACCTCAAATCTCCCCAAGGCTGATGCTCCAGTCACAGGATGACTCACTCTTTCTGGAACATGTCCTATACGCCCTGACTACCAAATCAGTGGGGGGCAAAGGCAGTGCCTCCTCCATTCACTTTTATATTCTGTAGCATCTAAAACTCTGCATCTAGTCAGTTCTTACTAAATAAATGCTGCCCTAGTGTTTACCATCCTCTCAGTCTATACTCCTAGATTTATGCATTTAATTATTGATCACATACTTATTGAACATCTCCTATACGCCAGGACTATATCTAGATACCACAGACAAAGAGCTTATCCCCTAGAAACGTAAATTGTTTGTTTCAAGTTGGATCTAGCAAGAGAATATGGAGTGTGGAGCAGTGCTGTCTCAGTTGGTGCAATGATGTCACCTCTATTGGAGAAACAATCTGAAGTGCTTCCTAATGATGTCCCTAGTGATGCACTGCTCCCTACAAAAAAGGGCAGGGTTTTTCCTGGATGATTACAATAGTAGTATAATTTTTTTTAGCCCCTCTTATGTATTAGAAACTTTACATTATATTCACCTTGTAGGGGTGTATCTGATTCCCATTTAATCTCAGGAGGAATAGAAAGGCCTGATAACTTAAAATTTGGAATCTGAGATTTAACCCTGCCTGACTGCTCCACGCCTGTGCTGTTCCCCTCCTACAGGCTGCTTTTCACCAGATGTGCTCAGAAGCGGTCCCGCCTGAGTTCTGATTCCAGCAGAACATTGCTCCCCTTGCACCTGCCTTCATGTTCCCCTTCGCCTGGCACCACACGAGACCTTGAAGGTTAGGAGTCTGCAGGAGTTCCTCTTTCATAGTGAGAAGCTTGCTGTGAAACCTATCACTGCAGCTGAAAGAGACAAGTCAATGTTTTACAAATAAGAATCCCTCCGTAAATCCAAGAGAATAAAAGGTGTAATTTTCCTTTGGTAAATGCAACACGCACACGTTACTTGAAACAGCTGGTTCAAGTGGAAATGAATGACTTCCCCAGGGTCACAATCTGACAGTAAGTGCTCGGTACTTACATGTGTGAAGAGGGAACAGGGGTGGATTTTGTAATGGAGCAGAACAATTTCTCCATCAGTTCATGGATATTTGAATGGAGAGGGTATAATCTGGAGAGTTCCTCCATGGCTATGCTTTACTTCCCCTCCAGAATCCCTCTCATCCAATGAGTACCCATCATATACCTCCTAGAGTCCAGACACACTGCTGGGCACTATGGCCACAGAGTTCAATACAGCTCGTTCCTTTGCCTCGAGGAGCAATCTTCTATGTATTATTCCCCAAATTATCATAAAACTATATTAAACAAAAGAGGACAGAAGCCTTTGCCTATACAGTGAGGGTGTCATGATCAAGGGAGCGCCCCAGAAGAGAGTCACTCACACATGTTCGTGTCTTTCCACAATGTCAGGGTTATAAGGGGAGACCTCCCCAATAACCCAATAGAGTCACATGCAGGTTACACACAGAGGGGGGAGCTTTATGCAATAGAAGCAAGCAGAGTAAGCATGGGGGCAAAGTCTAGGTCACTGGCAGCATCTGCAGATGGAGAGGCTGGCTATGGTCTCAAGCCAGGAGGCTGCAGTGGTTGCATGCATCTGGGGGAGTGGAAGAGGCAGGGTTCCGAGCGTGACCCATGGTATAGCCAAGCTTGAGTGTTGGGGCTCTGAGTTCCTGAAGCCCTCAAGGGCAGAGATTCCCTTCATATGGTATCCAGATGGAGTCCTTATCCAAGTGTCCAGACTTGTAGTTTTGGGCATTCTGGGCCCCTCCTAAGGGCATTCACGTTATACCTCATTATTTCAGTCTTGACATAGTGTTTGACATAACTGTCATGGCTGACAGTGACTCCACATAAGATTGTCAAAGGTGCCCAAAAGTCCGCTCTGCTCCTTGCTCTATACAGAAGGTGAAGAAATGAAGGTATCTCAGCCCCCTACTCTTTCTGACTGTCCTCTGTGCTACATACATAGATAAGTGGAACATTTTTAAGAGAAACATTGGGCTGGATCTCCATATACTTTTCTAAGGGCTTTATATCACTTGCCGTGCTATCCAATTCAATAAATACTTTTTTGAGCATCTATGTGAAATGTAACGTTCTCTATTCTAGTGCTTTTTAAACCAAGGTCTTTTATTCTTCTGCATTGCAGGCTATCTTTTGCTTAATGAGAACACTTACTCACCTCAGCTAAAATACTGAAAAATACATTTATAAGCTTTATATTGGAGACAATGCTGGTTAGGAAGGACTCTTTACAGATACCAATTATGGTTGCTACTGCTCTCCTTATGCCTACTTTCTGCAACCTTTCTCAGAGAAAGTAAATGACATGGAGAAATAGAAATATAATCTGTTTATTCATGCAAAACTTCCAGGAAGTCAGGGTTGCTTGTTCCAAGTTCTGTAGGCTGGAGCTGGTGGTGATATGCTGGCTCTATTTAGCAGAAGAAGGTGGAGATGTGTATTTAATGGAACTGAGATGGGGGTAGGGGGGGTGCACAGGAAATAATTCATCAACGTCCAAAATAGAAAGAGGGAAGGAGATTAATGTAAGAGTTGAAGAGAAGATTGATGTAGGGAAATCCCACATTTTGAAGACTGTATAAAGAGCCAACATGATTTATGATGGCCAGGAATCTGGACGTTTGGAACAAAATGAACTAGAGGAGATAACAAGAAGGGACAATTACGTCCAGTATGAGGCATAATCAAGAGTGGGGAGGTACAGTCTCAGTTCAGAACTCTGGGTGATGGTAAATTCTCAGTGAGGTGGACTTGTGATTCATGGCAGTCTTTAATACATAGAGACCTATTCAATTCCATCAAAGGGCTAAGAAAGTTGCAGATTTTAAGAACATAGCATGATACCAAAGAGCAAACTACAATCTTGGAGAAAAAAATCCAAATCTGCTTTCCCTCAATTGTCTGTTTGTCAAATACAATACAAGTTAAAGAGTCTTTCTTTCTTTCTTTCTTTCTTTCTTTCTTTCTTTCTTTCTTTCTTTCTTTCTTTCTTTCTTTCTTTCTTTTTCTTTCTAAAAAAAGTTGAAATCTTGGAGATGTTTTGAAGGAAATATGCTCTGTGTAGGCAAGGAAATCAGTTGATAACTAGACAGAATGACAATGATCATTGGCCCTCATGCAGAGGGAGTGGCAGACTATAGACTCCAAATCAGTATGAAGTCAAAGAGCTAAAGATTTGTGTGAGAAAAGAGGGTTATTCCATTGTCCTCCTTCATTTTTGAAACAGGCAACCATTCAGTCTAGTTCCAGAAGAAGAAGACTTATGGTTAGGTTACTGAATAGATTTTATAACAATCAAAGAGCAAGAATTGCAGCCCACCTTTGCCTCCTAAAAAAACTCAGGAATGATAGCCACTGTAATGGTTTTCTGTGTGTGCCATTCAGTGCATTGCCTTATTTTTTCCAACTTCCTTAACTAGCTAATCGTTTAATCTTCCTCAAAACTTGAGACGGCCACTTCTCCTCAATGTAGTAGTGGGTAGAGGTAATTTGAAATTCATTCAATTTCAAAGAGTTGCTAAAATCTCAATCACCACAGAAGTATTTCAGTGAATCAGTAAGTTGAATTTAAATTTCTCTGAAACTTGACTTATGTGTTGAGAATTATAATAACAGTGGTGACAGTCATCAGATGAACCAATTGTTATGTCAGGAAGGCACTGTACATACCCTTAGATTTGAACTGACATGTAGTATTTGGCGATGGATGATGGGAAGCAGGCAGATGAATATGAACCATCTGTTTTTATTTATTTTTTAATTTTTTTTACTCCTCACCTGAGGATTTTTTTCCATTGCTATCCAGAGAGAGTGGAAGGGTGAGAGAGAGAGAAAAGAGAGAGAGAGAGATGAACATCGAGGTGAGGGAGAGAGAGATAAACATCGAGGTGAGAGAGAGAGAGAGATAAACATCGAGGTGAGAGAGACACATCAATTGCTTGCCTCCCACATGCACCCTGACCAGGGCTGAGGATTGAGCCTGCAACTGAGGTACATGCCCTTAGCCAAGTCGAACCCGGGACCCTTCAGTCCAAGGGGCAACAGTCTAACCACTGAGCCAAACTGGCTAGGGTTGAACCACCTGTTTTTAAACAAACTCAGAAACTAATCAGTGGCTAGAAAGTCCTAGGAGGAAGATAGTGTTGGTCAGTAGCTTAATTGTGACCAACATATACAGAAATTGGTGCAAAGAAATACAAAATCATGATGAAGTACCCTCTACCATCATGAATATACACTGAGGTGTGTGCTATAGATAGATAAGATTCAGAGTAACAATATCCAGAGAACGTCAAATTCCCTTAGGCTGATTGAGTCTATCCTTGGCCCAAGTAGGACCATAACAGGTAGTGATCACATACATAGTTTCATCTTTATATGGGGACACTAGAAATCCCTACTCACTACACCCAGTCTCTCAAATGGGCTGTGGATGTCACAACTATTTAAGAGCAGATCTGGAACCTTATCATTGGTTTCTTTAACTGGGCCATACAATGACCACATCACATGGACTAGTGCTATGCAAGGTGTGGTGCCCACACCAGAAGTTTGACCATTACTTTGGAGCTGTTAGAAATAGAAAGTGTGACCCCACCCCAATTTAATGAATCAAAATATCTGGCTAGAGGAATGGAGAGAAATCAGAATTTTTAAATACGTTGGTGTTTGAAATGCATTGGTATAAAAATAGCTTTCTCAACAGTCCACTCTTTATTCAACAAGCATTTACTTTGTGCAAAGCAGTTTTCTGAAAACTGGCCATTCAGTGATGAGCAAGCCAGACAGGGCCCTGCTCTTACAAAACTGAGCAAATTTTAGCAGTGAAGAAAAACATTAAACAATAATTTCTTCAAATAATGATTGTATTGTAGTTGAGGTCAGTGTATTAAAAATAGAGACAGAAAAATGTTGAGGTATTTGGAAATATCTGATTAAGAAACTAATGATATGTTTGATATATCTCAACATTGCGATGATATATATGAAAAAATATAGAATGTCAGATTTAAAAAAAAAAAAAAAGACTTCATTTGATGCTGGAATAACCCAGGGGTGACCTCTTAATAGGTGACAAACAGAGAAGGGGAGGCCTTTTTGGAATAGTACTACTGGCTTTCAGACGGTTACGTTTCTTTCTCCCTTTAAATAGAATTAAGTGATTCAATAAAACCGATATCAGAATTATTCTAATTCAGTCTTCAAGGAATGATTTAACTCCTTGCTGTTCAGTACAATAATCCTTAAGTTAACTTGGCACTTTCAGAAATATCTGGATGCTGAGGCTCAAAGGTTAGAACAGGGCCTCTGCAAAGACATGATGGGATAAAGGTTTGATTCCATCATTGAACAAGGTACAATCCCCATGCCTGCAGTCTCCATTTACTACTTCAAAGTTCTATCCTGTTAACTGAAGGGAACTATTTAGATGAAATAGATAAAGAAAAATGAACTGAAATAAATTGAAATGTACTTGCCAAGTACATTTTTATAGGTCTCATACTTTTTTCTTTGACACTTCCAGCCTTTCAAAATGTACTACTGAAAATCAAGAGAAGAATCATCTACCTTTGCATCCTGATATTTCCCTTCTTATTTAGGGGCGGGGAGCAGGGAGAAGGGGTGTGATTCTGAACCCTCTTATTTCTCTACCTACCAAGAAGTTGTCTCTCTTCTGTCATTTTCATCTCTTTAAGTCAACACTTCATTACCTGTCCAATGTTATGTTCTATCTGATTCAATGCTTCATGGCACCAGTCTAAGGTCACCTGTGGAATACAGTGCCTGACCCACACTAGATTCTTAGTCGAGTTTTATTTGGTGTGTGAGTGAATGGGTGTTGAACCCACTCTTTGGCAAGCCTTCTAGAGAGGGTTGGAATGAAGAAGAAGGGCTGTTAATAAGGCTGGATTCAGACCTGGGTTATGCAATCGGATTGTGATGAATTCAAAGAGCTTGATAGATTTCACTAACAATACATAGTCCCCATGATGTCGCATTTCTTCTCTTAACACTTGAACAATTTTAATTTATTTCTAACACGATGAATCTGCCTCCTCCACCAAAATAACAGTAGAGACCATTTACTTTGTACAGTTTTTCAGGAATGAAGCAACTCCTACAACAATACCCCGATCTTAGAAAATATTTGGTAAATATTGGTTGAAATGCTGTCTTCTCTTGAAGTTGACCCTGAGGCAAAAATTTAAGCATGAGTGTTTTATTTGGGAGTCGAAGGAAACATCAGTAAAGGATTAGGGAACTGAAACAGGAAAGAAAAGGCAGTTAACCGAGGGTATGATATAAGAGTCTTAATCATTGGGCACCACCTCATTTTGCTTCATTGAGGCCAAATAGGGGTGGAGGCTGAGCTCCCCACTGCACCCCTCTGACATAGAGGTGGGAAGTTGTGCATGACCAGGAATGGAGTGCTAAGCAGCCCTGCCTCCCTCTGCCTTGGTCATTCTCGGTGCCAGGTGGATTTGTGGAGATTCAGTGCCCTACCAGTTTCCACTAACACCAAGATGAAGGAAACTGAGGACCTGATTTTCTCTGATTTTTACCATTTGGTGGAGTCTCATTGCTGCTGAGTATGGTGGAGACTCAGCTAGCCACTGTATCTTGCGGATACTTCACCGACTCTACTTCTGCTGGGTGGGAGCTAGAAGACCAACTCCTGGCTCAGACCCACATACATAACCTTGGCTGCCTGGAGAAAATGAGTGTCTCCTGATTGCATTGAGCTGGGATAGGAGATTAGCTCATCCATAGGCACTCTCCTCACAAGGTAGAGGAATCATAGCACCAGTGTCTACGTCTGAGGGTTGAAAGCATGGCTGGAATGTTAACAACTCAATCAATTCTCCTGAAACCATGGGGAGAGGGGTAGCAGTTTTTCCATGGATGGTTGGCTTGAGTAGGATGGGTATTGCCCCCAGGTTTTTTTTGTTCTCTTAGGCCATTGCTTCCCCAGTCATTTGAGGAGGGATAACAGAGTTCCTTGGAGCTTCTATTGATCTCTTGACTGTTCTGGGTTGAAGGCTTCTCCAGTGCTCTGTCTGGAATATATGGAGGCCAATGAGGAAAAAGGGAACTAGAGACTATGTCTTTCCTCAAATTCCAGAACCTCTAGGCAACCCACCTCCTTACCTTTCCATCTTCCTGCACTTGTTTGTTGTGTTATTTCCAGGGTTTTATAGATGTAAGGAGGAGGCTCTGGGAGGAAGGGGCTACTTTGTTTTGGTCAGGACCAGAAATCCCCTTAAATTATCTTTAAAGCCGAAATGATTATGAGTTTAACAGGTCTTCTATTTGTATTATTAATTTTCTTCTATGGTTAAAGGGTTAGGTGAATGAAAAAAATTTGTTTCAAGTGGTGCCACTAGTGGAAGTTATTATACAAGTTTCACTGACAATCTTCCTAGCTGGGAATTTTTGTGGTTTTGGGGTTTTTTCAGTTGTTGTTTTGTTGTTGTTGTTGTTGTTGTTTATGAAAGAAGATAAACAAAAGATATTACAGCATATTTCACATGGTAAGTTTTAAAAACTGTTCTCAATCTCTTTTCTTAGTTGCTAGATTAAGGGTACCCATAGGTGCCATGTACTCTATTTTTCAGCCCCATTTATTTAGGAATTAATCACATAGTCAAAATCCAACATCATTTTCTATTCCCAACCGCAGTGACCTAAAAAGTTTGCCTTAAATATGACTCCACAGACATATTTATATTTAATCAAGCCTCTTTACTGACAGTCCTGCCTACAGCTGCTGATTCTGCTGCTGACAAGGGCAGGACAAACTTTGAGTAAAATGTTACGGATATAGCTCGTTTGGGACAAGAACTTTTCCTCTGAACTTTACACAGGGGTCATATGCTGGTCATCTATTTACACTACCACAGTTTTCAATAATGTGGCTTACAAAACAGAGATCTAAGAATGAGAATTAGAAGCAACAACATTGAAAAGGAAAAGCACCAAATTATTTTACTCCTGATCTTTGAAAAACAGTCCATGAGAAAAACATTTATTGACTTCAGTGGGCACCAAGGCTTCCTGAGTTCAAGTCCTCATATTCCCACTCATTGCATATGTGAAATGTTAGCAAATTATTTAATATCTGTGACTTGGTTTCTTTACCTGTAAAATGTTCATAATAATAGTATCTACATCAGAGATTAATCTGGAGATCAAAAGAGATAATAAATGTGAAGGGGGAAAAATAGAGCTTGGCAAGACATCTGTGGTCAACAAATGCTGGTTATTCAGTAATCTCTGGGCAACCAGTTACAAAAATTTTGTCACCTTTAAAAAATAATTTAAATCTACCAATATTTATGCAGTTATCTGGGACATCAATGACAAATAAGCATGGCCTCTGACATCAAAGAAATTATTATATATTAGAAATAAAGAGTGGGGAAATTATGAACTTGATTAATAGTGTGAACACTACATGTGGCAGTTGATAATAGGAATTTTTGTCCCCATTTTTCAATGAGGCTCAGGAAGTGGAGGAATGTGGTCAAGGTCACACAGTTAAATGCAAATATTCAAATGGAGCTGTATCTAAAGTCACACATTACAGGAAACTCTTTCTTAAAACATTAAAATAATTGATAATCAATTACTTATAGGCTGAAGGTGATCCTAAACTCACCATGAGCTAATGCCATTTGTACCTTGTCTCTGTCATTAACTTGCCTGAATGATACTCTAAGTCTCAGTAGAGGGGAAACTCTATCAGGCCAGGATCCTCATCTATAAAACGAGGCAAGTCCAGCAGACACTTCTAAGGCCCTTTCCTGTCTCAGCAATCTGCAACCCTCTGATTGTTTTCATTCTGAAACTCCATTTCTATATTATTAACCATAATGTTGGGTGCTGCTTGATAAACTGGAATAAAATTTATTGGGTAGGCTTGTAGCCAACAGTGAAGGAGGTTGGTGCCATGGGAGAAATTATTTTCAAAAAATGTATAACATGAAGTCAGAAAGACTCAGATAATTATAGTTTAGAGATGGAATCAGAGAACCAAAAGTGGAGACAGTCGTGAAATTCTTGAAGGCTCCACAAGATTCTATGCTCTTTTACTGGCCGACTAAAACACCATGACTATGCCCAACACTTAATACACATTATTTTATTTAATCCTTAGAAAAGCCCTGAGGAGTTGGAATATTTAATCCCCAACTTATGTGAATGATGGAGCCTCAGAAAGTGAAGTAATTACTGCTGCAAAGTTCACACAGCTAGTTTGTAGGGGCATTGGAATTAAAATGTAAGTCTACACACAACAATGCCCATTGTCTTTTGGATGATTTACAGAGCCTCTCAAAGTTTTCAGTGTACACTAGGCACTTTTACTTTCATGCATTTATGTAAATGACCGCATGGGTCATTACCAATGCAATTGTTATTTATAGTAACTATTGGTATCAACCTTTCTGAACACTGAAATAAAAATGCTATTTTCAAATTCACTGATGAAGCTGGTCCTATTAAATATTATAACCTCCCATTATAATTTTCTTAGAAAGTATTTTCAGGAGATGGAAAGGCAAAAAGACTGACATTTGTAAGTCCAGCAGTGCCCCCTTATCTGCGGTCTCTTTTTTTTTGTGTGGTTTCAGTTATCCAAGGCCAACCATGGTCCAAAAATATTAAATTGAAAATTCCAGAAATAAACAATTGATACGTTTTAAATTGTGCACTGTTCTAAGTAGTGAAATGAAATCTCAGGACACTCCGGCTCTGTCCTACCTGGGATGTAAATCATTCCTTTGTCCAGTATAACTACGCCGTATACACTCACTACCTGCCAGTTAGTCACTTAACACTGCATCGGTTATTAGATCAGTTATCAAAGAGAGAGAGAGAACACATTCACACAACTTTTATTATGGAATATTGTTGTAATTATTCTATTTTATTATTAGTTATTGTTAATCTTTTACTGTGCCTCATTGATAAATTAAACTTTATCATAGGCATGTATGTATAGGAAAAAAATATAGTATGTATAGGGTTTGGTACTATCTACAGTTTCAGGTATGCATGGCAGGGGTGTCTTGAAATGAATCCCCCACAGATGGGGAGAGCTACTATACTTACTCTGAGAGAAGCACTAAGCATGTATTATTTTATTTAAACAATACCTTTTGGAGTAAATTTTTTTTAACCTTTCTAACAGATGAAGAAATTAAGGCTCCAAGAGGTCCCTGTGATTCAAAAGCCCCTGTTTTATGAAACCCCAGACTGTTTTCCACAGCCAATTGCCAAATCAGGCTCTAGTTTTTTTCTCTGTTTCTTTGAACTTTCAGCTGGCATGTTCTTTAAGTTAATTTTTTAGGGTGTCTCCAAAAGTTCAGAAATATATACAGACATTAGTGATTAAAATATATATTATTCAGGAAGTAGCCTCACGTCTCACATCACTGGTATCTGACATGTTTTAATGAGCATAAAATATATAAAATTTCAGTAATTCCTGATCATTGTAGGCCCTCAATATGCAATTGATTGTTGAGTAATTCAGTAATTTATATATATATTACAACAACCATCATTTGTTGAGTACCAACCACCATAGTGAGTTAGTTTGACAGTAAGTTGTGCTGGTTCCTTTTTCCCCCACTAAATAAATATTTTCCCCCTAAGGATACTTATATTCAGTCATTTGAAAATTCCCCAACTCAAAGAATTCACATCCTTTGACACACACACCTAAATCTTCGTGATTTTGGAACAAAATCTTGATTTGCTATATGCCATAAGCTAAATGGATCCTTTGAGGCACACATTTGTCTGAAGACAAAGTCTTGCTCTAAACAGCAGCTTAAATGTCTCAGTGGGCACCTATTGAAAGTGATATATTATGTAAGCAACTCCTTTGTAGTTATCTGTAGAAACTGCTCAGCTACAGAGATATAAATGAGTGCTGAAGCCGAGGTGAAGCGTTCCCCAAATTCCCATGCTGAGTTGTTAGTTCTGTCCTTTGTGCTCCCACAGCACTTTTCTCTTACATCTGGAATAGCACTCCCCAGTTTGTACTTACTTGTTTACATACAAGTCTTCTGCTACATTTGATCCTTAACTCTTCAAGGTCAAAGACCAACTCTTATTTCTCACTTATCTCTAGTACCTAGCACAGTGCCATATACATAATGAAAGCACAATAGATATTTATTGAGTGAGTGATTGAATAGAAGAATAGAGGCCTCAATTTTCCTCTAACATATTGGGATTTACGAGGACCAATGTTATACGCTGTCTGGATTCCCCTTCAGCTTTTTACCCCAGGTCCTGGGAATGTTGTCAGTGGCCAGCTTTCAGCTATTGGCACCTTCAGGGAATGCCTCACCTGCAAAGAGCTGCTTAGTTCCAGGTCACACCCATTCCCATGGTGGGTCATGTCAATGACTGATCAATTTGGGACTACAAAGGTGTGACCACCTTGGCCAAACAGGAAAGAATTGTGAAGGGCCATTCAAGATCCAGAGTTCCCTTTGGGTTGGTGAAGGCTACCATTGGACCCACATATCAATATAATGTTTCCCTCTGCCCTTCCTGCTTGCTTCCCTTCCATGAGTGCTGATCCCAAGGACATTCCTTAATAAACACATTGCAAGCTAACCTCTGTCTTCCAGTCTATTTCCTGAGGAACTCAACCTGCAATCCATTTAAAGAAATAAGTTAAAACAAAAGGTATAAGAATCTGCTTTCATATCTTACTTCCACCCTTACATCTCCAATGGGAATCTAGGCTGATTCATAGATCACATGTCAACAACTATCTTATGTAGTTTCACCTACATAATCTTATATAATTTTTACTTTGGCCCTGAAAACTAAGAACTTTTGTTTTAATTCCAAACCATCTATGTAGCTCTAAGATCCTAACAAAAATATTCAAGATCTTAAAGTTCATGTGAAGCTAATAGTTTAATTTTCCTTGATTCCCAAATAATAAAGGAAAGAACTAAACTGGAAGTTTGGGAGATTTTATTTTGTTCTTCCGATGTGCCAAGAGACCATGGGGTTGCATAAAATGGGATAATATGTCACTTTGGATGGGTGATCATTGAAATGCTCTGTAGAAGTAATCATCTCTATTCCACTGCCTTCTCTATTTTTCTTCAAAAAATAGATCAAAAAGAAAGTGTGTAAATTGTTTTTTTTATAAATTCTCATTCTCTTTTCATGGATCTTAGGTTAGGTCCCCTAGAAACAGAGCTTGAGATGAGAACTTTTTACCCAAGTAACTTATTAGAAGAGGAAACTGAGGAGAGAGTGAAGAAGCCAAAATGGGAAGAAGAAAAATATTAAGCCAGCTTGTGTTTTCATCAGAAGACTACCTTCGGTCTGATATCAGTGTCTGGACAATTAGTGCATTGCAAAATTAGTCCTTCCTGGAGACAAGGGAACATCCTTTTGTGCTGCTCTGTAACCAGATATTAACTCTGGGCTGCCTTTCCAGGGCAGGTAAAACCAACCAGGTACCAGCGGGTAGGCGGAGGTTAATTCTTCAGAGAAGGAATCACTTATGTGCTGTTAACAGTGAACTCACAGCAGCTGGGGGATGAGTGCATGAGCCCAGAAAAGGGGACCTCCAAAGGATACCAGAGTAGCCACTACATCAGGTATTTTAATATCCCATGATCTACTTTATTCATTAATATTTAATGAGTGTCTACCAAGTCCTGCGCTTATTCTAAATACTCGAAATACAGAAAAGAATCAAATAGACCCAATCCCCCCAAAAAATCATGTTCTATGGGAGCTTACATTCTAGCAGAATGAACTGAGTAAATAAATTATTTCTTTAATATGCCAGAGATTGTTAAGGCAAATGGAAGAAAATAAAGTAGAGAAAGGGAGGGACTGCAATTTTAGATAGGATGGGCAAGGAACACTTCATTGAGAAGATGATGTGGTAGCAAGGACCTAGGGGAGGTGAGTGGATAAGTCATGCAGATATTTTGAGAAAGAACTTTCAAACAGAAAGAACTGCAGACACATAGTTTTTAAGGCAGGAATGCTGGTCATTTACCAGAAACAATAATGATGCCAGCATGACTGGAACAGAAAGATTTACGGGTAGAGGAAAAGAGATGAGATCTGAGAGGACTATAGAAAGGCCACGTAGAACCTTGCAGGTCACTGCAAGTACTTGACTTTTACTTTGAGTGAGAGAAAAAAATCATTGGGAGGTTTCTCAGAAGAGCAGCATGATCTGACTCGCATCTTGAATGGAGCACTTTACCTGCAGTGTTGAGAAGAGGTGGTGGACAGGGAAAGAACAGAGACAGTGGTTAGAAGACTATTAGAGTATCCGTGAGAGAGTCATCTGTTCTAGGACCAGGATTAGAACAGTGCAGATGACTCAGTTTTTTTCAGATTCTAAATATATTTTGAAGATCCAACCAACAGAACTTGGTGATTGATTGAATATATGGGATGAGAAAAAAAAATGAATCAAATGTGATTCTAAACTGCAGTGCTCATAACAATTTACCAGCAGCAGTTGCCTTGGTTTCAGATTGATGCTCAAATTCACTGGATACAATGGTTCACTAAGCAACATGTTTACTTAGTGTTAAGAAAGGATGCAGAATCAGTGTAGAACTCATGACAATGATACAGCAGAGATCTTGTGACTCATATGAGCAATTTCTGAAACCCCTAAATCACTTTGCATTTGGCATGCAAAAGTTCATAGGAGAAGAAGCTGAGTGGAAAAGGTTGATGTCAGCTCAGGGAAAGCATCAGCTCTGCTGTCCCTTCAACTTGGACACTTCATGTTCATTTGCTGGTGCAGCTGTATCTCATAAATATTACTTAGTCACTACCCGATAAACAATCTCAGCAATGAGGTACAGGTGTTCGGTCCTGTACATAATAATGATGGCCAGAATCCTACTCAACTAGGATCTGTTACACTACTGCGGATGTCATTAATTAATGTAGTGAGGGAAGATTTTATCAAGGTCTGAATCATCAGTTGTCCCTGAGAATTAAGAAGAGGCCACTAATAAGTCACTGGCACTTTCCTTCCATAAATGTTTTGGCCTCACCAACTGGAAGAATGGAGTTGCCCTCCTATGGAAGCAATGGCTTTGTAGCTCATAGGAAGAAGATATTGGGAATTTGATTTTGGACACATTAAATTTGAGATATATTTTATGCATCTAAGTGAAGAAAATGAATAGGAAGTTTGATACAGGAATCTGAACTTCAGGAGAGAAGGCTGAAATAGAGACATAGATTTGAGAGTTAACAGAAATAAATGAGAGCAATGAAAACCAGAGAGGGAGTGTAGATAAAGATGTCTACAAACTGAGAATTTTAGCTGTTGGGGAGAAAAGAGAACTAGCAGAGGATACTGAGATCAAAATGTCAGTAAAATAAGAGAGAATCAAACATCTCCGATGCTCTATAAGCCAATGGAAGAGAGATTTAAAAACTAAGAATGTAGCAATCAACTGCATCAAATTCTGATAACCAGGTGACCAGAATGAGGACTGTGGGTTTAGCTACAAGAAGGTTAAGGTAGATGTTTCCAAAAGAAGTTCTGCGGAGAAGTGTGAAAAGAATGCTTTGAGATGGATCAGGAGAAAATGAGAGAGAGAAAAACTAGAGATAGCAGGTGTACATAAATGTTGCTGTTAGAGCTATTAGAGAAGCAGAATCAGAGAATTGCAGCAACAGCTGGAAAGATAGTCATCAAAAGAGAGGTTGTTGCTGTTGCTGAAGACAAGAAATATGACCTGGTAGTTAAGAAAAACTAATAATGAAAGAAAGAAGAAGAACTACTGGAATGATGTTCTTACATGGTTAAGAAAGGATGGCACTAAAACACCAGCTGAATTGTTGACTCCAGAGAGGGTTACAAATAGTTCTTCCTTTTTTTTTTTTCTTTTTTTTTTTTTTGCAGGAGGAAAGGAAGAATACATGGACAAAGAGACAGGATGGTTGGCAGAAATTTGGGGGAGTTTTTTCTTTAGCTTCTATTTTCTCAGTGAAATAGAACACAAGGCAAACATCTGAGAATGAGAGAAGAGAGGGTGTTGGATCTTTAAGGAAAGAAAAGAAGGTGTGAACTAGTTGTGTGGCAGAGTAAGTGGATAGAGAAATGTACTTAGGATTGTTGGGCAGAAGAGTCCACCAGAGAGTAGTGGCCAAGATTTTACAGTTAGACAAAGCAGGAGGCATGTATGTTTTTCCCCCAGCCATGTTCAGCTGTGAGGTTTAGTCAACATATGCAAAGGAGTTAATACAATGATGGGCCGTGAGGTCCAAACTGCTCAAGAATCAGTGAGGACACAGAAGGTAGGGGAAATGAAGGCCATTAAAAAGGAGGAGGTCCTAGAAAAGTGGAAAATTTGTTAGATGCTCCAAAGAGCAATTTAGATGAAAGGTGATGGTTTAAATTTGGGATGCCTAAAATTTAAAATACAGGTCATACTGAGACTTAGGATATGACTTTGACAATAGTGGTTAATGTAGTAGAGGACAAAATTATTGGACCAAAGAAGGCTAAGAATTAAAAGTCCAAGATATCTGTGAGTTCGTCATATATTCACAGAACTAGAACAAACAATTCTAAAATTTATATAAACCACAAATGAATTTGAATAGCCAAAGAAATCTTAAGAAGAACAAAGTTGGAGGTATTATATGCTCTGATTTCAAACTATACTACAAAGCTATAGTAATCAAACCAGTATGGTGCTGTCACTAAAACAAACACACACACACAAAAACAATAGAATAGAGAGCCCAAAAAGAAATCTGCACTTATATGGGCAATTATTCTATGACAAAGGTGGCAAGAATATGCAATAGGGAAAAGGCAATCTCTTCAATAAATGGTGCTGGGAAACTGGGCAGATACATGCAAAAAAAGAGAAAGAAACGAGATCATTTTCTTATACCATATATAAAAATAGATTCAAAATGGATTATACAAATGTAAGAGCTGAAACCACAAAACTCCTAGAAGAAAACATAAGCAGTGAACTCGTTGACATCAGTCTTAGCGATATTTATTTTAGATATGTCTCCTTGAACAAAGGCAACTAAAGGAAAAGTAAACAAATGGGACTACATCAAACTAAAAAGCTTTTGCACAGCAGAGAAACCATTAATAAGACAAAAGCACAACCTACTGAGTGGGAGAAGATATTTGCAAATAACATATCTGATAAGGGATTAATATCCAAAATATATAAAGAACTCATACAACTCATCATAAAAAACAAAACAACAACAAAAAAAATCCAATTTAAAAATGGGCTGAGGCCTAAATAGACACTTCTCTAAAGAAGACATAGAGGTGGCCAACAGACACATGAAAAAATGTCAGCATCACTCATCATCAGGGAAATGCAAATTAAAACCACCGTGAGATATCACCTCACACCTGTCAGAATGGCTATTATCAAAAAGACAAGTGTTGGCAAGGGTGTGGAGAAAAGAACCTTTGTTGGTGGGGATGTAAATTAGTGCAGCTACTATAGAAAAGAGAATATGAAGATTCCTCAAAAAATTAAAAATAGAACTACTGTATGACTTCTGGATATTTATCTGAAATAAACAAAAACACTAATTCAAAAAGATATGTGCACCCCTAAGGTCATTGCAGCACTGTTTACAATAGCCAAGGTAGAAGCAGCCCGGTGTCCACCGGTAGATGAATGGATAAAGATGTGGTACATGTATCCAATGGTAGATTACTCAGCTATAGAAAGAATAAAATCATGTCATTTGTGACAACAATGTGATTTTACTTATATATGGAATCTAAAAAAAAAAAAAAATGAAACAGAAAGTCATATATACAGAGAACAAATTAACAAATTGATAGTTGACAGAGGGGAGGGGCATAGGGGGAAAATAATGAAAGTCCAAGACAATGGAACTCTCATCTAGGTGAACACTAAAATCACTACTAGTTATGATGCGGGTAGTGATGGAGAATGAAAGAGAAAACCAATGGCTAAAATCTTTAAGGAATTAAGGAGTGACCCAAGGTGGGGACAACAAGGCTGGCAGAGGGAATTTGTATGGAAGGGGGAGGAAGGATCCTCTGGAAGCAGCAATCAGGAGCGGGGCGAGTACATACCCTTGTTCCAGCCAGCAGTGGGCTACAGGATTGGCAGTGTCACAGAGGAGTGTGCATGTTATAGGTTTAATGACACAGGGACTGTCCCATCCACAAGCAATTCCAAATTCCAGCAGAAAGAGTCTGATTTGTCCAACTTGGGTTGTTGGTCACTCCTGAACCACACAACTATCACAAGGAGGCAGTCACAGAGGAGTAACAAGCTGCCAGGGCTTTCTTCTGTTACCTTCTAGACAGGGACAGGACGCCTACATGCACACCCTAACTTCTCCCTACCAAAGAAGAGTTGCTTCCTAAAATAGCATTAACTTTTTTTTTTTTTTATAGCCCCTTTTTTTCCTTTTCAAAATTCAGAACCAGCGATTCTCTGCTCACCTGAAAAGAGCTGAGTCAATGGTCAGGCAATGGTTCAAACTGTTGAGGTCCAGCTGGGCATCCTAACACCACTACTCATAATTACCTTGCTACCCCACATACAGAAAGGTCCCAGCTTGAAATAAGCTCAATAAGAAGCTGCGGCAACTTACCTGGCATTGGCAGAGTTTATTGTTGTGCGAGCAATCTCGCTTGCCACAGGACATCTTGATTTGTGTTAACATTCTAATGCACTAATCTTCCTAATACCCTTATATTTATTTATGACATAAATCAAATCCTGCTCGGAACCAAGTTGTTGCTGCTTTTTTTCCTCTCTCTCCAGCTCTCCTGCTGTGTGTATTTATGTTATAATGCTGTGTTGTGTTGCTACCCTGGCTGCAAATTTATCTGAGTTTCGACTTTTACTGCTGATTTAGCAAACATTTTATATTCTGCAATGAACTGTAAACATTTTTTTCTTCTGACAGCTCCATTATGACAAGTGTTATAAACTCTTCACTGCAGACTGCATCTCTTCTATTGAGCTGCTCTTTATATCAATTTTACTATGCACAGAAAATGACGCTGGTAATATTGCACCTGTCTGAGCTCAGCTGGAGAAATCAGTAAGTCCTGCAACATGGAACATTTATATACTTAGTTTTATTACATCTGTTTCTGGTTTATATGGCATGTTAGTGGAAATCAAGCTTAAACAGTAGTCAAATGAGCTGAAACTAGACCATGAACTCCAACTTTTTCCACTTAAAAGTTTGTGCATAAACACACAAAACAATTTTAAGGAGCTGATAAAGCTTCGCATTTCCTATCAGGCCTAAAATGTCATAATGTATCTACATTAAACCCAGGTTATACCTGAGAATAAACATTAATCCCATATAGAATAAACGTCATCCGGCTAAACCATGCCCATATCCTTTATTTTTGTGATGATGGTGGGTTCCATCTTTCATTTACTAGTAGCTTTCAATGAAGAAAAATATAAAAATTCTACCAAAAAGCAGTGAAAATAAAATAAAAAGGAAACTCATATGTTATGGGCTGAATTGTGTCTCTCCCAAATTTCATATGTTGAAGTCCTAACCCCCAGTACCACAGAAAGAAACTTTATTGGAGATATGATGTCTAAAGAGGTAATTAAATTAAGATGAGATCATTAGTTTTGACCCTAATCCAATATAACTGGTGTCCTTATAAAAAGAGGGAATTAGAACACAGACACACAGAGAGGAAAGACACAGGGAGGAGAAGATGGCCATTTACAAGCCCAGGAGAGGCCTCAAAAGGAAGCAACCCTGCCAGTACCTTGATCTTGGATTTCCAGCCTCCAGAATCGTGAGGAAAGAAATTTCAGTTATGTAAGCTACTCAAGTCTATGGTACTTTGCTATGGCAGCTCAAGAAAATGAATACACCATATTTATTACATTTAATTTTCATGGAAATTTTCACACATTATTTTATTTAATTTTCACAATAATCCCGGGAAATTGTACCTACCACTTTTATTTTTAAAGATGAATAAAATGAGGCACCGAGAGATTAAGCTATTTACTCTGGGACACCCAGGTACATGTTAAAAAGCTATGGTTAAAATTCAGGTTCTTCTGACTCAAAATCCACACTCTGTGCACTTTACATGTTGTCTCTTCTGTATATGCATCTGCCCATCCCACTGGCACAATAACGTAAGGGGTAATGAACCAAGACAGAAAGGAAGGCCACCTCTGACTACACACAAGTCGTCAAAGAAGTTTCCACCTATAGTTAACCCTCCCATTCCTGCTGAATGAGGCATGTGTTGAGGAAGATTTTATTTTTCAAATAGAAGAACAGCCCACTTCAGCCAGACCTAATTACTAACACTCATGGAACTGTCTCTAAGAAAGGCTGGAAACCAAGGTTTCTTTGAAGGAGGCGTCCCGGCTCACAGTACGACATACCTTGAGAATACTTCCAGAGTTTCCTCTTCATTCGTTAACTTAAAATGGAAAAAATAGCTATCGACTGCACTCTGCATGTTGGGCACTATGTTTGGCACAAGGGACGCGAAGTGCCTGAGACAGACATGGGCCCTGCCCTCACACAGATCTCGTTACAATAATCACACTGAACTTGGTGGGGTTTGTTTGTTTGCTTGTGCCCTTTTTGCTCTCAGTTTTGAACATGTTTCTCTTGTCTAAGTGGAAAGCCCTGAGGTCATGGACTGTGTTTTGTTTGCCTTTGTGGCTCCAATGCCTGGCAGAGTGCCTGGCACATGTTAAGAGCTCAATAAATATTTTCAAATTGAATTGGGATTCCAAATTTAGAGCTGATGAAGATGAATGAATATACCGCTACTTGACAGGAGTGCAGGTGACATTCTGAAAACTGCTGATGGCAGCTCAGCCTTTGTGCACCGCACATAAAAAACACCAACCATTCAAATGGGGCATGAAGCTGCCCTACTGAGAAAAGATAATCTCAGACACCAGATCGCTAATTGTTGCCTTCATTTCCCTACTTTTGCCAGTCCTATTTTTGTAATATAATGTAATTTTATAACATTTTTTTTCACTTTAACAGTAAGAATTATAGAAAATATAAAATGGACCAAATTTAAGCTATCTCATCTTTGTGTCATAGCCTGATATTTAACTGGATCCAGCTCTCACATGGGATGGAAACTCTGGACACTGGCTTTGCTTTTCGCTCTATTGAAACCCAACTATACTTTTTATGTGACTGGACTAAGGCAAATGGGACTTTGGAAACTCAGGGGTGTAAGTCCTCTGAAATAGAGCTTTCTGCCATATCCCATCCTCCCGTGGGAGCCTCCAGAAATGCTTCTCCCAGCGGTACCCCAATAACCCCACCTCCACCGATGACCCCTGCATCTCTCCACCACATTACTGAAGGACTGTTTGTAGCAGCTCCTTTTACCCAGTAGACCATGTCTGGCTATGAAGAAAAAATGCAAAGCATATCAAGAGAAGTAACTTCTGAGCTAGAAAATACAGAACAACTAGAAGTTAACAACAACAACAAACAGATAGAAGCATGGTGCCAACACAGATAAGATGCTCTCAGCAAGGGAAGACTACATCCAAAGGCTCTGACTTGAGGAGTGTGGTTAGTTTGAGGAAATGAAAACAGGCTGATGAAGCTGGAGTTAGGAGCACCGGGAGGAACACTGTGGAAAATACTATAGAGATAAGCAAACCCCAGATTATAAGTCTTAAAATTGGATTAATAAAGTTGGACCTTATTTTAAGAGCAGTGGCAAGACTTTGAAGAGTTTTAATAAGGAGAATGACAAAATTAATTAGGCATGCTGAAATAACCATTCCACCTGCATTAGGCAGGATGAATTGTCAAAGGTTTGGTGACAGGCAGACAAGTAAGCAGGTGTTACAAATATCAGACAAGACATAACGGTAGCCTAGAATGAGATGATGTCAAGGAAGTTAAAAATAAGTGAATGGAGTTGAGCAGTGTTTAGCAAACAAATAAAAAACAAGACTTCATACATAATTAGAAGTTGGTAATACAGGAGAAAGGCACATACCCTTTAGGTTACTTGTCTGATCAACTAGACAAATTAAAACAGTATCAATGGAGAGAGGGGGAAAGGGAAGAAGGTTTAAAAGAGAGAGAGATGACCTCAATTGTGCAAGTTGAATTTTCAGAGGTCATGGAACATTTAAGAGGATATGTCCTCTAGGCAGTTAGATATATGAGTGAAGCTCAAAGACAAAATATAGGTGAGAAGAGTAAGTCTGGGAGTCTTAACCATAAACAGTAATTAATATCATAGACAATGAGGAGATGATCCAAGGAAAGGATATAGAATAAACTGAAAAACAGATGTTTAGACATCTGTCTGACTCCCCAGGCCCCATTGATGTTTTTGATTCCGAAAAACGTATGTTCTGAATTGCCATTGAATTCCAAGCCCATGGCTCCTCCTCAGCCCATGTCCTCCGGACTCCTTCTCATATATGGTCTATTCTTATGTCTATTCAACTATCAAAACCTTCAGTATTTCCTGCTTCATATGCAGTCCCCATACTCCTAGGGCAAACCATAACAGCAGGGCAGGCGTCCAGTTTTCAATAGAACTTCCTCTTAGGGCGGCTAGCCATGGAAGATTAGTGGACACCTTGGACACCTGCACAGAAGGGATATTTAGCCCTCAAAGTTTCTGGTAACTCTTAGGACCAGAGCCCAAAGGAACTGTTCATTCCAAGGACAAGAGCCTCTCCATTGCTGAATCTTTTCAGCGGTCTTAAAACTTACATTTCTTGACCTCATCTCAACATGTATGAGTACTGAGAATTCTCATCAGCTTGAAACAATCTCTTCCCATTAATTTTTGTGCCAACACACACTTCACAATTTATTGTGGCCTCTCTGGATATTTATCAATACTTTTATGGTTTCCTCCTACTTGGCCTGAAACTTAAGTTGGAGTTACTCAGGGTTATTTACAAAATTCATTTTTCTGTTTTTATTTCCTGGAGTTATAAAGACAAGGGCAATGTGCTTATGTACCAAGTCCTGTTGATTTTTCTACTAAAATGCTGCTTACCTCCATTTACTTATCTTTTTCTTTCTTGACATTATCTCATTCTAGCCACCATCACATCTTGTCTTATTATTGTAATACCTGCTAGGTCAGTCCATGAGGCATAAAGAACAGGAGCTCCCAACTGCATACATAGTAAACTAAAACAGCTACATTCATTTGGGCCTTCTTTTTAATTAATGAATGAATCAACAAGTTTCAAAAGAGTTAACAAATGCCAATTCTAACTTATATTTTCCAAAAGAGATGATTTTACTACCAAGTTGTATCACAAGAACAGATGAGAAATGCATTATGAGTAATTATATCTCAAGACAATTTACACTTTGGCATAAACAGTCTCTCTCTGCATTAAAGCCCCTTAGGAAATGATTCTATGGTAATATTAATCCCATTTTATAAAGCTCTGGTTGATGTCAATGAGATTATAGCCAACACTCTTCTTGTTAAATAATACGTCATATTAATGTGTGTATAAAGCATGTTCTGACAAGACAGTATAATATTATTATTATTATTTATTGTGTCCAAGGCACCTCTCAGCCTGTAGGAAATTAGCTTAAACATCACATTACAGCTCCTCTAGCTCCTGCATTAATGGGCTTCCAGACAACAGCAGCCTGTTTCCACTCCAAAATGGCTTAAAGAGGCTGACTGCTCCTGCTGAGCTGGTCTCCATGAAGTGCAAATTTTTTAATCTGATCTCTGTTCAGCCTCAAGCATTTAATTTGTAGTTTAGGAATTAGTAGAGGTCTGCCATGCAGATCAACAGGGGCAAAAGCTGTTAAGATTTGCCAATATGTATTGAAGAAAGATGAGTGGAAAAGAGCAAGCCAATTGCTCCAAAAGACATTGTACACCAAGACCTGAAGGACTGAGTCTGATTTACTTTCAGAGTGTGTGAACTCTTCCTGCACTGCCCTGGGACACCACCATGTTCTCTTTGTGGAAGATCCCATGTGGAGAATTAATGCAAGGACATCTTGATTTCCAGCAACTCAGGGAAATAAAAAGAAGCTTCAAACCAAAAGAAAGCAACTGGACAAAAGAGAAGAGATTCAAACCAAAAGAAAACAGCTAGACAAAAAAAAGAAAAAGCCTCCTGAACCACCCCTTTACCTCTCCACCAAATAGTTGACCAAGAATTAGAGTTGTTAAGAACTTTTTCATCATAGAATAGATACTTTATCATTGTCACCAGTTCTCACCTTCTGATGCAACAAGAAAGGTCAAATCATCAAACCTCCATAGTTCCACCAATACAACATCACACTCATTGTAACCATGGCCCTCTACCTAACAACCTCCTCTCTGTCTCCCAGGTATCTAAATTCTACAGTAAGTATTTATTTCCATACCCATACATCCTTAGGAGCTTTCTGGACTGTTCCAAAGCCATACCATATCCATTTTACACACACACACACACACACACACACACACACACACACATATGAGATATTTCAAAACAAGTGACACAGTGTGTGACACTGATTCATTTCTATAGAATTGTCTCACATATGTTTATTCTTCCTCCACAGTTGGATTATAATTTTGGAAAGAGCGGACACCTTTTCTAAGAGTTAGATGGTCTGGATCTAATGTTAATTTGCTTTGAGGCTTAGTCAAGGCTGCCACAAAATTATATGAACAATTTGTATAATTTTATATAATTATGTGAAAAAATTGACTTTCTATTAGTTAAATTTTTAATTTATCATCTTCACAAAGATAATGCTGAAGTAGATGAATCTATTTTCTTTCACAGTTCAGATTTTTTATTTATAATTCTGTGTCTCATATTTCCAACAAAAGTTCATATAATGCTGGATGCATTGTAATTCCTCAATAAACAAGTGAATTTCATTCTGGTGGCTGCCTGGCTGGCTGGATAGATGGCTGACTAGATAGCTATCTGGATGAACAGATGGATAGATGGATAAATGGAATAATGGAAGGATATTTGTATGATCTATTTGGGAGAAATTCATTTGTTCTTGGCATCCAGTAAACAGTACAGATTGATTTATAACTGGGTACTTGCTTTACCCAACACAGAATGTTATGAGTGGAGACCTGAGACTCTGGTCCGCTGGAGACATCATAGAACAGAAAATATCTGCCTAAGAAATGAAGTTCTCTTTCATCTATTTCCCTGGAGTACTAATAACCTAAAGGCTTTCATAGGTAATGCCCATCACAGAAAGAGACTTGGGTCTGTAGTCAAGGAATAGAAAAACAAAACTCCAAGCCATTTATGTTTTTCAAAAGCAAAGGGTGCCCACTTTTCCCCATTCAACTATCACATAATGAAAATGTCTCCCAGACATCATCAGAGTCGATTGAAACTCATAACCCCCAAGCTCATTTTTCACCCCATTGCTGCTGATCTCTTTTCACTTCAACTTAGCCTTTTGACAAGTCATATAAAAGAAAGGCTGAATCAATGTCTCTGGTGCCAAATCTTGTCTCTCTCTCTCTCTCTCTCTCTCTCTCTCTCTCTCTCTCTCCTTCCCTCCCTCCCTACCTCCCTCTCAGGATCTGGAGCATACCATGTCATGGAGGCAGGTGAGAAATGGCCCTATTAGTTCTTCTTCCAAGAACTAAGAGTGCCCAAGGCTTTCCAACAGAGCTATTTGCCTTGGACAAGTGTTTTCCATAGACGAATAGTGCCTGCTTGGCCTGTCATCATGCAAAGCCACACATACCATTTCATCACATCACCCGGTAGAATAGAACTAGTCAGGTCACCTTATGCAGTTGCTAATATTTGGACAATGCAGTCATTTAAATTCTATTAACTGGTGGAGGGACCACAGCTTCATTCTCGAGAAATCTAACGAAGCTTAGGTTGATGTTACCTATATGTGTTTGCTGCATTCTTACATTAACTTTAATATCAAAAGGAGTAATAGAAGGCAACACCAATAAGGGCCAGCTGGATTTTTTTCCAGACTACTCCATGTTCCCTTGTACATCAGCAATCTCATTTGGGTTCCACTATTTAATACTTAATAACCCTGCACAAGTCATTTAATCTTCTTAAATGCAAAATTTTCTCATCTGTGAAGTGAGAATAAAACCTATTTCATGGGTTTGTTATTAAGACTACATGAAATAATGTGTAACAACTACTTACTTAGGTATGGTACCTAGCACATAATGATCATTTAATAAATTATATATTTCTCACTAGCATTATTTTTGTTGCTAGTATTATCCATTAAACAACAGAGTGCAAGTCAGATTATAATAAACTATTTTATTTTGAAGATCAGTTTTTATTGCCTACACCAACCATAACTAATTAATAATTCCAAGATTTCTTGATCTTCTAAACTAAGCTTCTTGATAAAGGATAGACATATTGTCAACATTTTTGTAGTATCCATTTACTTTTCAACAAACCCTAAACAGCTCTTACCCCACAAAAGAATATTTGCTAAGGCCATCAATGACCTTAATGTTGATAAATCCAGTAGGCATTTTCCTCTTGCCATCTTAACTTGATCTTTCAGCAGCATTCAGAACAGCTGGACCCTTTCTGTCTTTCTGTGTGTTTCTGAATTTTTCCCCTCCCCCTACCGCCAGCCCCAAGCATTATCTGTTAGGATGCTGTGCAGTTTCAGAGTAGAATGGGGGTTAGTAAGGGAAGCTTGGGCCTGGAATGAAACAGATGTAGGTTCATATCTATCTGCCTCTTCATTTGACAGAGTTAGTAATCATCAACCATGTTCCAGACACCGCGGTAGGCACCAAAGGGTTCGTCTTAGCCTCTGCTTTCCCCACTCTACATCCCAGATATTCTATACATTCTAATGACTACAACTCTGAAATCTACACCTTCAGTCCTGACTTTGCTTCCTGAGCTTGTAACTCGTACATCTAACTGCTTCCTGGACATACCCATTTTGATATCTCATAAATAACCTCAACATCAAATTGTTTGAAAACAAATTCATCATCTGTAAACAAGCTCCCTCTCAGGTGTTTCCTTTTAAGGAATGGCATCAGCAACCCCCCGGGAACTCAATGTAAACCTCTGGGCGTTTTCTGTGACCCCTTTCCTTCCTCAGCATCCATCAAATGCAGCGCCAAACTGTCCATTCTATTACCTTGCAACCTCTCCAATTCATTTATTTATTCATTTTGCATTTATTCAATGCCTCTTTATGCCAGAACCTGTCCTAGATTCTGGAAAAATAAAGATAAACCCATGCTTCTCAAACTACCTGTGGTGAAGGACCAGTTTTTCATTCTTTTTAAATTTCCAATCAGTCATAGATAGATTATTTTGTAAAGTGCAATAAAAATCAATTACTAGATACATAAAATACAAAAGGACATACAAAATGCAAGCCCCAGATTTGTATTATTAGCTGCAATAGAAATAGAATTACTCATCAAATTGCTATAGAAATTTCTAAATGCTTCTCTCAATTTATCCACCTATCTTGTTAAAAACTGGTAAATTTTGCAAATTGGTGCCATCCATGGACCACACTTTGACTACCACTGAGGAGAGAGAAGCTGATTGTTTTATAATTTTAAAACTACATGTTATGCCATTAATTTGTGCTTACACTGAGGAATCAAAAAGTAGTAGAGTATGTAAATAGAAAAGAGCAGGATCACATTTCCCCCATTCCCTAGTCTCACTTTCAAGAGTTTGTACATCATTCCAGAATTTTCCATATATTTGCAAGCATATTATTTCTAAATTAAAAATATAAATGGGATCGTGTCTTGCATATTCTCTTATAATTTGCTTTTTTATTGAATTAAACATATTTTTGGTATGTCTTTCTTTATAAACATATGGATCTTTTTACTTTTAAACTGCTGGGTCATATTAGGTGAACCGCATGAAATTGCTGATATTCATCCATTTTTGGTTTACAAAATGGCAACTTCAAATGGCTCAATGCCATATTTTATTATAAGGCCATACCACAACTGACTCGAGCAATCCTCTATTAATAGACATTTTGGTTGGTTGCAGTAGTGTATGTGCAACATCTTTACAAACTCTGAAAGAATACTATTTCTAGTACATTTAATGGGAATGATTAAGGAAATATTTTTCTCCTAAAAGTTTACTTTTTTTTTCTCTCAGAAACTACAAACACAAATAAAATAAATGTTAAAAAAGGTATGCCATGCCTAGGTTGATTGCTACCCCCGAGGGATCTGGGCCTTATTACTACTGAAAAGATATTATTACTCTTATGAGTTCTAAAGCACATTTTAATAACACACTGATAATTTTACATGCATAAATGCAAATGACTTCAAATGGCAAAGGGAAGCACTTATAAAATTCGTCACTGTCAGCTCATACAGAGAAAATACTAAAAATATCTCTGCAGGCAGCAAGCTAAGTGGTAAATAGCAATAAAGGTTATTTGCAGTATAAGCCTTAATATTTATTTGCCATCAATAAAATGGTCCAAAATAAATATCTGAAATAATGACAAAACCTGATATTTCCTATTTAAAAACAGCAGCTGGAAGAATATGTTTATTATATTAACAAAATGGAATAGGAGAAATTAATAAAGTATGTGTCTTCCAGACTACAAAGCCTAGATCTCACGGCACTTTAGAAACACACGGCTGATCAGAACTGGGTTGTCGTTATTACTATTTTCCCCCCCATCCACTTCATGGTGATATATTAATACTAGTTTTCTTCTCCACAGAACAAAGCAAAGGCTAGAAGCTAAACAGGCTTTTCAGATTGCTTGAGGTTGTTTTTATTTTATTTATTGGAAATTGAGTAAGTACTAGAAAATAATCTCTTGTGTTATGTGAGGGTCTTAAAATGAAAGGATTGTTGAATCCATTTTGAACCTGAGTAGCCCTTCTACTGGAGGCACATTTTAAGTCAAAATAAAAGACACTCATAGTACCTGAACTTTAGGTACTTTGTTTTTTCATTTCCCATAGATAAGAAATGAAAAGCGTTCACTGGGAAATTGGTAAACATGGGCCGATTGTCTTTGGTCATCGTGGCTGGGGATCTCAGCTGGCCACTGACTGCAGGGGTAAGAAAGAGGTCTTCACAGACTTCATTGCCCCACTGTTTGAATTTCAGTTTATTTAGGACAGTCGAAGCTGAATTTTTACCAAGTACTATGGCTAAGATTGTCTGTCATGTTTTAATGATCAGAGGACAGCTGATTTGTGAATGACAGCTTGGTTAAATGAAGAAACTTGCTAACAACAATGTTATCCAAAGTGACCATATTTTAAGAATTGGCAGAAAATAAGTTGTCTTAGGCAAAGAAAGACACTCTTGGAGTTGTTCTGCATTCAGGACATTATTTCCCACGGGGGGATTTTTGTGAAGAGCGATGTTCAGGGGTGCCCCAAGTGGGGGGTGGCTCCTTTCCCCTCGCCTGGCTTAAACCCGCCGCAGTGGCAGGCTCGCTTTCCTTCCTCCTTGCAGGCTGTGAAGAAGGAAGCCTCCGTATCAGGAGAGGGTTAAGGAGAGGGCCATGCGACAAGGGACTGCACTGGCTTCTAAGAACCAAAGGTGGACTATAAGCCTCTGGCCAACACCCAGAAAGAAGCCAGAGCCCTCAGTCATACAGTTGCAAGGAAATGAATTCTGCTGAAAATGGGAGTGAGCTTGGAAGTGGATCCATGGCCAATCGACCCTTCAAATTATAACCAAGTCTCGCAGAGGGTTTGCCATGGGACATGCCATCCTACCGTATGTCTACAAATAGGAGAACCAGAATGTTTTTCACAATACTAATGGTAATCAAATCTCTTTATATAAAACATCTTCTCTAGGTGATACCATATATATATACTTAAATGCATTTTTCTGGGTTAAGCATTACTTTCTCCTTGAAAACCCCTTTGATTGTGCATAACTACAATTTAGTGTCACTACCCACTCTTGGGACTGTGGTGTTCAAATACTTGAAAAGGGCAGCTGGTGCTTCCTAGCAGCAGGGAAAGTATTGAAGCAGAGCTGAGACTCCCTAAGGCCATGCAAGTAAACACAGAATGAGGACACTGGGGATAGTTTGCAAGGGTTCACTTTCCATTCAGATAAGCCAAGAGCTGGCAAACTTTTCCTGGTGCAGATAGTAAATATTTCAGGCTCTGCAGGCCATATGGGCTTTGTTGCAACTACTTAGTTCAGCCATTGCAGCTTGAAAACAGCCACAGACAATATGTTTATGAATGAGCATACCTGTGTTCTGATAAAATTTTATCTATAAACATAGAGAATGGACCAGATTTGGCCTTCAGCTATAGTTTATAGACCTTGAATTAAGCCATTAATTTAATAGATTCTTAGAGACATATATGCGATCACAAGATTCATCTCCAAATACTCCATCTTGTGGAAGAGGAAACTGGGCCTGAAGGGAAGAAAATCACTCTAACCCAAGCTCACACAACTTGTTAAGAAATAACTCAGAACAGAAACCAGATCTCCCAAATCATAGATCAATGAGTTGCCACTACACTGTGCTGAATCTATATTTGTTCTGATTTTCTTTGAAAAAATATCACTTGTGTTCATTTTATTTTTCTCCCTTATGCCATCTTGGAATGTTCAAATTTCTTTCCTTAACTATAAGAATAAATATTTTCTAGACTACTCAGATGAAGATTGGGAAATGCATTTTGGTACCACAATGTAGGTATCAAAATAAGCTCAAAACCTCTTTCCTAAAATGGGAAGTAGGGTTTTAATTCTTTTGGGTTGCCCACATCATGGGTGATCTCTTGAAACTGAGCCTACTTAGTCTTAGGGATTCATTTATCTGAACCTGTCAGCAAAATTACTGCATACTGTTTTTAGTTGTTTTTGGACTTCAATTACACATATATTAGATGGTTTCACATTGTTCCACTGTTATTTATAATCTATCCAGTTTTTAAAAATTTTTTGCTCTATGATCTTCTGTTTAGTTAATGCTTAATGACCTGTTTTCAAGTCCACTGATCCTTTCTTTTGCAATGTGCATTCTTCTGTTAAGTCTGATAAGTGCTTATTATTTTCATTTTTGCTTTGTTTTGTTGTTGTTTTTTGTTTAAGGTATTTTATTTTTTACTTAAAGAATTGACTTAATTTTTATAGATTCCCCTTTCTTTGTTGAGTGTCCACATTTGTTCACTTACTCATTTAATCTTTAGTGTAAGTCTTTACACATTTTTAAGTAATTATCTTAAAGTTCTTGCCTGCTAATTCCAACATTTATTGCACATTTTACATTTTTAATTGTGAATAAGATATTTCATGTAGAGAAATAGCGGAATTTGAAGGATACTACTATTTTCTTGTGTTTTTTCCCTAGAAATGGTGAGCTCTTTTCTTAGTCTGGCAACTAAGATTGAATGGCAAGTTGATCTTGAACTGAGCTTCAGCTTTAATAATGTTGGATATATGTTGGTCAGTCCAACCTTCAACCAGTGTGTTACTGTGTCTCCCTTAGGGGGTGCTAATCTTTCATTGTATTAGTTTGGTCCAAGAGGCGGTTGGTTCACGCTTTCACCTTCAGGATCAACAGTAGGGTCCACTTAGTTCCAAGTACAGCGAGAATACTCAAGACTGCAGAGACTCCTTTATGGTCTTGCCTTCACTGTTATTTACTTAGACAAATTGGGTGGAATTGTGAATTACCTGGCTAAAATTGTTACTTTAACTTTTATCAAACCTGCAGCTCCAAACCTCCTTACCTTGCCCCTTAGCTTGATCTTGTGATTTGTCTTTTCTCAACCCTGCCAGTCCCGTAGAAGGCATCTCCTCTCGTCCACACCCAAACCTGGTATTTTACCTTAGGAAAGAACCAGGACTCTTTTTTCTCTCTCAGGAAGGGTCCCTCTCTTCCAAAATCAGTTCTTCTAGACTTTCTTGAATCCACTGTTCTTTGACAGTCTCAAATATCGGAGTGATTTTATGGAATAATTATTTTAGTGTTAATACCTTCTGACATCCTAATTTAAAATAAAACCCTCTTTATCCACTCCTACATTGCTCTCTCAGCTGCCCTCATAGGCTGCTAGTTAATAGTTCAGCCTAGTCTCCAGTCTGATGCCTTTACTGACTTACAAGCACCTGACTAATCTCACACTTGCTTATTGAATTGTTAGAAACAGTATGCCACAAAACTGGAGCACTAGATTTTCACTGGTTCCTGAATTCTTACAGTTTTGGGGTCCCATGGCTTTGTTCCTCCACTCTTCACTGTCTTCTCCTTGGCATCCTTCTTAGGGTGTGTCCTCCAGAAGCAGAACCTGCCATTAACATTGACGGGCATATAACTTATTACAAGAAAGTTCTAAGGGGAAACTAAGTAGGGTGAGAAGAACATGAGAGGCACGCTGAAGGGGTTGAGCAGGAATGTGGGTTCACATGAAGTTTAAATTCAGCGTGATCCCTCAGGGATGTCTGAAGCCTGATCCGTATCAGAGGTTTTCTTGCCTTGAAGCAAGGGAATAGAGTGATAGATAAACCCCAAGCCTCTCTAAGTAAGGCAGCTCTAGTCTCTAAAGGACAATTTCCCAGGAAAGAATGCGGGTGTGAGCCATCAGTCAAAACCCCCCAGCAGCTGAGAGATGGATGTCACTACAGAGTTGGTAAAGGGAACACCAGGGTACTAGGTAGAGAACAAATAGCACTCTGCCAATGTTTGCAATTCTCCTGAAATTACACATTGCTTCTACATTAAAGCCTCCAGGGAATGATCCAGAAACAGAAATAACCTTCACTGTAGAGAGGCTGTTAAGAGATCTGGCATACTAAAAATTAATTACCTAAGACACAAGATGTCTCTACCTTCCTGCAGGGGAAACTTACAAGATGGAAAAAGAAACAAAACCCAGAAACATTATTGCATCACAGGCAGAAATACAAACAGTGTGGTATCTTCAAACGACAGCTGATGAACCAAAAGAGAGGTCAGGGCATAGGTCCCATGTTTTATTGAGCAACATTACCTATTTAATCATCCAGGGTCAAAAAGAATCTGACCACTGGCCCATTTGGCCTGACTTGGGTTAAACTAAAGTGTCAAGTGTCTTCATGGATCGTGGCCCCTGTTGCCAATTTTTAGAACTCTTGCTCATAGAGGAGGAGACCACCTTGAAAGACTATTCAAAAATAAATCTTTGATTTTTTTCTCTCAATACATTTTATTTTACTTTCCTAAATATGTATGTATGTAGTCCAATAACAACTTCTTGTCGAGTATTAATCACAGATAGACTGAGACTTCGAAAAATAGTCCATCACATGGTTTCTCTTTGTTAAGAGAAACTTAACAAAGTTAGGTTTGCGGCCCAGCTTAGATGGAGGAGATGGTTATAGAATGGATTTTCTGTCTGGGAATATGAACACACAGTCTTTAGAATGAGAAGACTAAGAATAATCTATTCTGGTCATATGGCATAATTCTGTATCTGGGACAAAATTATAGATGTATTTTTCTTAAATTTTCCTGTGTAAATACTTGTGTGGGCTGATTTCCCTAATACAGATGAATAATTTGTTCATACGTTGTTTTCTTAGGCACGTTCTGTGAAACACCATGTGATGTGTCTCATAGGAAAATATCAAAAAGATTTTATAGTCCATTAAGTCACCTTCCCTCTACACTCATGTTGAAGGCACAGAAATGTTTTAGAGCAAAGAAATCAGCTTATGTTTGATTATTTTTGTGTTGGTCAAATTCTATTTTGAGCATCTGTCTCTCTTTATATTTGTTAGTGTTACGTCTATTTTCTATTTCAACTAAAACTCCAAAACTCTGGGCCGTGGTTTGGGGAATGTTTCTCTGAGCCATCAGGCCTTCTGCATGAGTGGGATCTGGGTGAAGTAAAAAATGGGCTTGTTCACCGTTTCTTTCCTTTCCCTCCCCATCCTTGGCACTCCTACTGTTTCTTCGGGTGTGCCAGGCATGCTCTCACGATGCCCTTCTCACTGGAGGGAAGATGAAGGTAATAAATCTACGCTAATCTGTTTCTTGGGCATTGGAATGGACATTGGATTTTAAAAATCTGAATTCAAACAGCAGATCAGCTATTGACTAACCATGTAACTTTGGTCAAGTTACTGTCAGTTTCCTCACAGAATTAATACGATGAGAAATGCAAGGTTTGAATAATAAGTGATCATTGGTTGACAGTGACTTTTTAGACATTGAAATGCCATGCAAACTTAGGATATTTTTATGCACATATAATTTTTATATAGGGAGAGAATATACATATTATACATATCATTATATGTACATATATATGGCCTTGTTACAAAAAATACGTTAGTCTTAAAAATAAAATTATTTTCAAATATAGAAAATAAAGCTAGAAATCACATTCAAGAAAGGATTAGGGCCAGAGAGTAAAGTGAAATCTGGAAGAATTATTATACAGATGAGTATGCTGTATAGGGGCAGCCCGCATGGTTGATTGAATCATTCCTCCCTTAAATACTCTAATCAAAAGTCATTTCTATAGTGAAAGTGGGGAAAATATGAATGTGGAGGAAATGTTTAGAAGGAATTAAAGACATTTCTTTAGGGACAAGAAGGTGGTTTAAATCTGATTTCTTAAAACTCCAAATTTCTTGGTAACACAAAACAAATGAAAGAGTTTATCATGTAGTACTCTATCAAACAACTCCGTCAGAGAAGTTGTCAAGTCTCTGGCTTGATCCAGTGACCAACACTAAAGATTTCATCACTCAGTGTAAGGACACATGGAGCATAATTAACTGTTATTTTGTGAGCCATTGAAAAAGTAAACATGGAAAAGCTATTTGGCTTTTGTCCCTTGAAAGCCTAAAGATATTTATGCAGGTATTGCCTGAGACAGTGCTTTCAATCTTTAATACAATATTTAAGTAAAAATCTACTTAAATTTTTTTTTTACTTCATTTACTTCTCTTATAGCATTAGAATATTTTTAAAATTATTTCTTAGATTTTTTAACTTATTACTATGTATCCATTTTGTAGCCTGAAACCTCCCAGAAGGAAACACCATGATTTCTTTCTTTCTTATATAGTCCTCTGACTAGCACACGTGCCTCTCGATAACTACATATGGAATGAATAAGTGAATAAATGACTGAAAGGCTATTCTCCAACAAATGTTAGCAGAAATTCTCACAAGGAATATTAAAAAGCAATGAGTATAAAGGAATTAAAGCATAAAGATGATACTGAATGAAAAAAATCAGACTAAAACAAAAAGCTACTATACAATTTTATTTAATATAGTGGGTACACAGGCAAAGCTATGGTATCAGAAGTCAGGACACTGCTAGCTCTTGGAGAGGAATTCCTGGAAGGGAGCATTATGGGGATTGTGGGACACTGGAAATATTCTGCTTTTTGATCTGATGCTGGCAATCCATCTACCTTCAAGTTTGTGTAAAATCCATTGAGATCTGACCTGTGCATTTTTCTATATGTATGCTATCCTTCATGAAAATGTGTTCAGAAATAATACCTAATTCCCTGGAGCAAAATTAGATTAAATCATTTGCTGTCCTTTTTCTGACAGCAAATGTTAGGTGAATATTCTGTCCAAAGTTTTAGACACTTCATATCCTCTCTTCAGTTTAGCTTTTATGAGACAGTTGCAAGAGGAAAGTCAAATCATCAGTGATCATCAAATCACAGATCCTACAGAAAAGACATGCACTTGAGCGTGACAACCTTCACAGCAGACTAATTTTCTATTTCCCCAATACCTGCCTCTTTCCTCACATTCTTATTGTGCTACCAACTTTGAACTGGATTTCTCTCTATTCTCTCAGCTATAGACCATGAATTATATCTTCCTTTCTATAATATTTCATGCCCAAGTAATACTTAATGTATTTCCAGGTAGAGGAGCAGTGAAAATATTATCCAATAGTAATAATAAACAGACCTATCTATCATTCTTGCGTACATTTTCCTCTTGTGGTTGAGAACCATGTTGGCTTATTTAGAGTGTTGATTTTTTTTTTCTCTCTCTCTCTCTAATCAAACCACTATACTGTGCACCTAAAACTGATACAAAATAATATTGAGTGCCAACTGTAATTGAAAAAATAAAATAATTATTTAAAACGAAGAAGTCAGATACTTTTATGATGGCATCTCTGTTGCAAGGAATTTTAAAGTTGGGACAACCCTTACTTTCAAATATAAATTGTTTGCTGTGTCATTACAAAAGTTGCATAGGGTCTTCAGTAAAATTTCATATATTCACAGATGTCCTTTTCAAGTAACATTTGGAGAAAATCAAAGGAAAAGAGTAGAATACCATGTCTCAGTGTATGACCAAGAGAAAAGAAAAAAAAATTGTAATTAAGATAAGCAGCTCATAGGAAAGAAAGGCAGTAAGTGAGTATGGGTATGTGGAAAACTTGCAAAACCCTTTTGGAGAGTGCCTTACTTTCACAGAATAAGGGGTAAGGCAGTTCAAACCAATTTTCTTTAAATATCAAAAGCCTGCATGACCTCTGATATCTTAGTCACAGTACAACTAGAGGGCAGAATTAAAAGTAGGAGCAAATGACCTCTGAGGCCTCATCCAACTCTGAAATGCTTTGATTCTCAGAGGAGCATGTGACTGTTTTGCAATATATCAAAGACTTACTGGTGTCACTGTGGTTTGGGCCAATTACTACATTTATTTATGGTTTTGGAACTTCATTTAGAGCTCGAGGTACAAGACTAAAATAACTCAAGTTCAAAGAAATAACAGTGACATTGACATTTCCCACTGATCAGCAAGTCTTCCGGGGAGGTGGAGAATGGCAAAATTTATAAGCCACAGTAACTGCTGGACAAGTGGAGTAAGAAAGAGATTAGCAGAGAAAAGTGTCCCTTAAAGCCTCATTCCAGAGTAAATCAAACTGAGCTGCCGGCCCAGTGTTGCTTTCACATCAGGAGAGACCAAACCACAAAAAATGGCAAATGTAGTCAAGCCCTGATGGTTTCTTTGGGGTAAAACGGGGGCGGGGGGGGGGGGGAGGAGAGGCCAAACCAAGTCATTTTTCAAGTTTTTTTAAAAAGTGGAGGCCCTTGATACTGCCAGCCTTTCGACTGCATTACCCAAGACAGTTTGTAGTTAATTATCAAAGAGAAAAATCAATGTCTGCTTATTAACTCTGGATAAAGACATTTTAAGTGTTGCTATAAAACTCTGAGTCTAGTTACCTTAACCACAGCCGTTCAAGAAGCAAATTTGGCCACTGTCGTGCTTGGTAACTCTTCCTACGCTGAGATTTGCAGACAGCAGAGAGAGGAGCTATATCAATTATGATGATAATTTAAATAGTAGAGGGACTCCTGAGTTCTGATACCCTGATGTATCGGTAGTACCCTGATGAAACATCATTTTGTGATGATAAAAAAGCCTAACAAGGGTAGGCAAGATTATACAAAGTTTGTGGAAAGGAAAGTGCATATTTGTCAATGGAATCAGGGCTTGAACCCCAGAGAAGCCACAATGGTCAAACACCAAGAGGTAGCCCCACACTACGCTACACATATTTCATTTTGGAGAAGGTAAGCACCTTGCTTATAGATTCCGCAACAAAGCTATGGAGCTAGAATTCAAACCCGTCTCTTATTTTTGCATCCTAAGCTATATAATATTACATGGTAGAATAAACTGCATGAGACTACGATTGAGGAAACTCAGGCTCTTATTCCAGCTTTGCCACTAACTGGGTGACATTCAGCAAGTCGCTTCACCTCTCTGGCTCACTTTTTCCTCCATGAAGGAGATAAACTCTGTGACTTCCCTTCCACATGATAACGTTTAAGATTGATTTGCTATCCTTTCATTACCTCTACTTTATAGTCTAGAATTCCATTTTGAATAATCAGAGGAGACATTTTCTGGGGTCCAGAGACCTAAGGCTTATGCAATCACTTGTCTAAGTTTTGCAGAAACACTCCTATCCCCCATTTTCCAACTTTAAGTGCCCCGCTGGATTCATTTAATGTGAAGGAGTGTTCCCACTGAGCTCTGTGTGAAAAGAAATTGCCATCATATGAATATTTACCCATCCACATTAAACTAGACATGAAAATATTCCAGCTACTCCACTCATTCTATTAATATTTCGGTCTAATGGATATGGAAGAATCGCTGACTCACGCTCTCTTTCCCAGCTGGTCTCTGCAGAAAGAGCTGGAACAATGTGTACATACATTTCAAGTACTAATTGCATAACTCGATGCTTCAAGATCACTCTGACCCTCTGCAGAGCAAGATATAGTACAATAAAACATTTCTGTGTGGGAGAGGCCACTGTGATTTTTCAAGATCCAAAGAACTTATCATTAGAATCATTTTAGTTGCAAGAGCTGGAGATCAAATTTCCAATTGCCTCAAAACCGAGCGTGGGGTGTACGGATGTTTGAGCTCATAGACGTGAAAAGTCACCTGAGAGTCAGCTGGACTTCATGCAGACTATTCTTTTTGTCCAGCTTTCCATGAGTTATCTACCTTTCTTCAGCCTTCCCCCTGACACTGGAGGCTGACTTCTGCTCATTGCCTCACTGATTTTCTTACTAGCTTGCTTCTAGTTTGGTGATGACAAGGGGGTCACTAGCCAGAGATTGGAGGGCTGGGTGAGAAAAATAGCAGAGCATTTCTTTTCTACTCACTCGGCCCTGTAGGGCTGAGTTCCTATCTCTCTACTACAAATGGCCCCACAGGGCACTCTCCCATATTCCAGCTTCTCCTGAGCTGGAATAATACTATTCCTTCCCCCTCTCCCTTCACCTCCAGAGATGGTAACAACTTTTCATTCTTCCTGAATTTTCACTGCCTCATCCTTCCTCACATATCCCCTTACTTTGTGTCACTCTTCTGTAAATAATTGTTCCATGAAAATATTTTCCTTTGAACCATCTGGAGTGAATTCTGCTTCCTCCTGGGATCTGGCTGACAGAGCTAAGAAACGCTTGATCTAGAGTTCAAACCATGTTATTCAAGCCTACTCCCTTCTATTCCTCAGCTTCATGCTCTTCCATCTTGGCTCATTTTGGGGCTCCAAGTGGTGGCAAGATGGTTACTAGTAACTCCAGGCGTAACAGCCTTCCACTTCTGTATGAGGAAACTGAGACTCAGAGAAACTAAAGATTTACTTAGGCAAAAGCTAGAAAATAGCATCTTGACTTCGGGTTTTCTTATGTCAATGGCCTTACTCTTTCCATCACACCATGTCACTTCTGATTTGTGGCTTTTATTGAAAGTCTCTGGCATAGTAAAGATGGCGAATCAATTAACTATCTATGGCTTCACTAGAGGGTCCAAGGAAAGGAATACTTCTAGAAACAGCACTAATATAACTCACATAGGTTCCCTGAGCTACAAACCTACTAAGTCTAAATTTACTCAGCAGAGAAAGAAATTCTGTGAAGGCTAAGAGCAAAGGAAACTGCTAAACAGTAGTCCTTGGCCCACTTTCCACCTCTGAAGGCAAATGTTCCAGTTTTTGAGACTGGTAAGCAGGATCGATCTGCCACGTGGATATGCCAGTCTCTGAATTCCACCAGTTCTGGGGAGTCCTTGACATAAGGGCATATTTTGTATCAGCTAGAGCTGATCCTTTTAAGCTCAGGAGCTGCCAATTTTTCACTAGTTCTTTATAACTTAGGTCATTCTCCTTCATTCTGTTTGATGCCCTTCCCCCCCTTTTTAATGTAAATTGCTTTCACATCTTTTTTCTTCATTTTCCTTTAGTCACTTTTCTTTTCAGCACCTACCATCCGGTTTCATAGCTCCATGTATTTGCACCCATTGCTCCCTGTGCCTGCCTGGAAGGTTCCATTCTCCCAATGCCTGTCCCTGTTCCCCACTGTTCTCCCTCCCACATGGCATCAGTTCACTGTTCAAAATACTGACTCTTCCTGCCTCTATGAAGTTTCCCCCAGGCTTGCTCTCTCTTTCACAACAGAGTTTATCAGTTTGGTGCCTTGAGTATATCCTGGTTTCATATATACCATTCAATATTGTTTTAATTTGCTTAACAAAATGTGTAGAATTGTACTGCCTCAGGAACTATCCCAAGCCCTTACAAAATAAACAAATCAAACACGACCCTCATGGTTTTGCCAAAACAGTATATTTGTTTAACTGTTAGTTTCACCCTCATGTATCATGGGTACCATGAAGGCAAAGAGCGTGTCCCATTTACCATAAGCCTGCAGTGCCTAGCACAATAGCTGGCACAGATTAGTTACTGATTAAATATTTGCTGAATCATATGGTTAACAAGTTATGTTCTGGGTTATTATAAGAATTTGTGCTTCAGAGTCAAACAGTTCAGTCTAACATGTGACTTTAGCAGATTTCCAAAAGACTGGTTTCTTAACATGAGAGGCAGCAAATCTGGCCTTCAGCACAATGTGTTGACTTGGACCAGTTATTCCCTCAAGGATTGCACCAAGCTTTGACTAATGAGATGCCAGAGGTGCTGGGGTCAATGTAGACAGTATTTAGCTGCATGATCACAGCCTTTGCAGCTAGAAAAGGCTGGAAGGACATATGGGAAACATTACAGATAAGGGCAGCCTCGTTTTTATTCTAAAAGAAGCAGGAATAAAGCCCGGGTTTGAGGAAGTGTCTTGATACAAACATTTCCCTTTGCAACAGGCAATCAGAAATGAGCAAGGAAATCTTTCAGTTTCCTGATCACCCTCAGAATTGCACCAGGGCATCTTCACTTAGGGTCATATCTGAATCCATTTTAACCCTGTCTTCTCTATTTCTTACTGTGAACAGATCTTCGAACATATTTATTATATAAACTATATACCAAATACAATTAGTACTCATATTTATCTTCTCAACCAACATCAGCTGAGAACCTACAAGATGTCAGAGCCTATAATAGGCATAGATTTCACAAGGATAAATAAGGCATAATCACTAATACTCTCTGTTCTTTGGGGGAGGAAGACTCCACAGCAGAAATATATAATATCAATACAATTGATGCCATAGTAAAGGTATAATCCCATGCTGAGAAACCTCAGAAAAGGCAGCAATTAAGTTTTGCTCATGAATGCAGAAAATCATGCAGAGCTGGTAACATTTAGCTGAAATTGGAAAGATGAGGGGAAGAGTGGTACTATGGACTAAGTGTTTGGGTCCCCCTGCTCCAATTTTATATATTTAAGCCTTACCCTCCAGTGTGATGGTATTAGAGGTAGGGTCCTTGAGACATAATTAGAGTTAGATAAGGTCATGAAAGTAAAGCCCCCATGATGAGATTAGTATCCTGTTTAAAAAAAAAAAAAAGACAAGAAAGAAATCCTTCTCCATGGAAGGATACAACAAGAAGGTGGCTGTCTATAAACCAGGAGAAGGGCCTTCACAGGACACTGAATCTGCTGGATTATAACCTTGGGCTTGTAGGTCCATAAATTTGAGACTTAAATATTTGCTATTTAAGCCAGCCAGTCTGTGGTATTTGTTACTGAGAGCAGACTAGGTCTTAGTTTGAACAAACTAAGATGGAAATCATTGCCAAGAAATAGGGTGTGTCTGTAACAAATACCTAAAAATGTGGAGGGGGCTTTGGAATTGGGCAAAGGGTAGAAGCTAAAATAATTTTGAGGCTCATGCTAGAAAATGCCTAGATTGCCATGAATAGAGTTTTAAAGATTCTGAATGCTCAGAAATAAATAAATAAATAAATAAATAAATAAATAAATAAATAAATAAATAAATAGTAGAGCTATAGAAAAAGCTTCTATCTTACAAAAAACATACATAAGCGTAGACAGAATTTTGGTAGAAATACGTGTGGTAAAGACCATTTTGATGAGATCTCATGAAAATGAACAACATGTTATTGGACAATGGAAAGAAGGAGATCTTCATTATGAGGTGGTAAAGAACTTGGCTTAATTGTATTCCTATTCTAGTGTCTAGTGGAAGAGAGAACTTGTGAGCAGTGAAATTGGATATTTAGCTGAGGATATTTCTAAGCAAATTGTTAAAGTCATTGCTTGGTTCCTCCTACTGCGTATAGTAAAATGCAAGAAGAGAGAAGTGAATGAAAGAAGAAATTGTTAAGCCCAAAGAAACCAGGACTTAAAGATTTAGAAAATTCTCAGCCTGTCCAGGTCTCCAAAAATGAGAAAAACATATTCAAAAGAGAACACTAAAGGTACTGTAGACCAACCACTTGATAAGGAGATTAGCGTAAAAGTGAACCATAGAACCTAATGATCCACCCCAGCAGGAACACTGCCAGTCTGAGACAGAGAATAAAGACAGAATGAAATGAAGAAAGGTTGTCAAACTTCTTGGATTTTCCAGAGCTATTTATCTGTGTATAGGCAAAGTTTTCAAAAATTCACACCAGTAAAGAATGACCCTGAAGTTCAATTCAGAAAGCATCAGGGCTACTTCCTCAGTTTCAAAGTTGAGGACAGGGGTGGCACTGCCTAGGTTTCAAAAGGCCAGACAGCTTCTGCTCAAAGCCTTTGGAGTGGGGCCACCCCGAGCCTGTTGCCTGGACAAGCCAGCCTCAATATCTTTTTGGCACCTTTCTTTGCACATATTGTCTCTTCCTGTTTGAAAGTTGCACACACAGCCCCCTCACTTCCCAGTTTGCATGGCTGATATAATTTGTCATTTAGGTCTCAGCACTAAATGCCCCAAATGAAGTAGACTGTTCTCCCTCATTTTTCACTATTTATCCCAATTGTTTATTCTTTTAAATAAAAATTTGAGCACCAGGAAATAATAGACTGATGGATTTAAATCTGTCTTGGACAATGCTCTATCCCCAACTCACAGAACTGTCGCTGGTACATAGTAGTGCCTTTTAAAGTTCCATGCATGATTGATTTCTCATCTCTCATCCCTCATATGTTGATTTAGCTAACATAACTCTTATGAGAATGCTTTATTGTCCATATATTGAAGTTCTTAGGAGACTACAAACTTCCCTTCCCATGCTTATTAGTTTGGTATGACTGCTATAACAACGTACCGTAGACTGGGTGGCTTAAACAACAGGAATTTATTTTCTCACAATTCTAAAGAATAGAAGTCTTAAGATCAAAGTGTCTGCAGGATTGGTTTCCTCTGAGGCCTCTATCCTTGTCTTGTAGATGGCTCTCCTCTCCCTCTGTCCTCATATGGTCTTCCCTCTATGTGTGTGTCTGTGTCCTAATCTCTTCTTATAAGAACAACAGCCATATTGAATTAGGGCCCATCCTAATTACTCCATTTAACCTTAATTACATCCTTAAGGATTCTATCTCCAAATATAGTTATATTCTGAGGTGATACTTCAACATATGAATTGGGGGGAGGGCACAAAATTCACCCCATAATACCATGTAATATACCAACCCTGAATCTACTAGGAAATACAGAGGTTGCCTCTCAAAATAATTTCTAATTCTTAAAACTTTCTTGATTCAGACTATGAATCTTGATTTTTTTATTTTAGTAAACACTGATATAGAAAGATACATGCTAAGCTCATGTAATAAAGAGACCTCAAAACAAAGCAAAATAAATGTCTCTTTCTCTCAGTTCATAAGTAGGAAGAAAGTCCACAGCAGGAGGGCAGTTCTGCTCCACAAGGTTATCCAAGAATCCTGCCCCCTCTATCTCCATGCAGTCACTCTATTATTTACTAAGGTCATTTCCTCGTGTCTGTGTGGTTGAATCTAGTTTTACAGCACAACTGTCTCTTTTAGACACAGAAAAAGGGACAGAGAAGAAATGAGGAGTAAGCGTTTTCTTTAAGGACATGACAGTGGAATTAAGCTCCTTATTTCCTATTTTATTCCATGTAATTAACTTACTCACATGACCATGCCATTTGCAAGAGGAGCTTGGAAATCTAGGATCTGCTGGGTGATCATGTGAGCAGTGCCATGCGTGCTGCTTGAGGAGTTCTATTACTAAGAGGAAGGAGAGATTGTGTATTTGAGGAAAAATTAATCTCCGCCACAGAAGTTTATAGCAGAATTTTAGACAGAATATTATAAGACATGGCCCTTGCCATTTGTGTAATATTCTGATTTAAAAGTTTAAGATTAGCTCAATCTGTTGTAATTATCATTGGAACCTGGGATTAGTTTCCTCCCAAGTGTGATATAAATCCCATTTACTTTGATCATATTTCCTAATCATGCTAGGATTATTTATGATAGAAAGTTAAGTCTAGATGTTTTGTATAATTTCATGATGTTTTACATAAATTAGAGGCATGAGAGAAAGCCAGACCGAAGGAGAAAAAAATCAATGAGCAAAAGATAGAGGCAGCATGATATACTCCAAAGGACACTGTTTTGGAAGGGACACCCTGCAAGCATTAGCCAACCATCAGAAGAATGGCCGTGGGGAAGGTACTTCACATCTCCAGGTGTCAGTTTCCACATGTCCACCGATCATACTCACCAGGAGGGCTGTCATAAAGGCTTAGATGAACGTGTGAAAATCAAAGTGTAGTAACTCAATAAACCTTAACACACTGGTGTTTTCCTCCACTCAAGAGCGTGGTCTCTCCATGGGACTCTCTGATGTGCATTTAATGTAACGTTGAACAATTCTCTTAAACTCTCTACATTCCAGTTTTCTCAATTGTAGAATGAAGGTAACAACCTCATTAAATTCATGGCGTTGATGTGAAGGTTGAATAAAACTGCTACCGAGATGCTTTTTGCATCCTACTGTTCAGGGAACATCACTGCCATGACTTGTCCCATGCTGGATATTCCAGCGTAGGTTAGATGGGGTCCTCAGCCCCATCTGACACCCTTGCACTCTGGAAACAGGCTGTGCTGCTGGGGAAAACGTAAAGATGCACAACGCATCTGCTTCCCATTTCAGAGGCCTTCGGGCTGGGTGCCTTAAAAATTAAACTGCATTATTGTCATTAGCCATGCAAAGTCTACTTTTCATGGTGAAGCTGTTCATACTTAGAGTGGAAAATTACAACTTCCAAAATTGTCTCCCCGGGGAAAATCTAATGGGTATGTATTTTATTTGGTGTCTCTCGTAAATGATCCCTAACAAATGAAAAAAAAAAAAAATCTGATGAAAGTCATGAAAACTTTTCAATAGACATGACAGGAACACTGTGGAGCAAGCCCCCAGCCACATTCATTTTCTCATTTCCCCCTTGATCCATTAACTCAACAAGACTATTTAGCTGCCTTTTTTTATGATAATGGAAGCACAAAAAAAGTTACAAAATGTCAGGCTGCAAGTAATTGCCCATTTGGGGAAAAAAGGTCAGGACACTAAAATAACCTCCAAGAAACACCATTTAGCTCAAGGAACATTCAGAATTGACATCACCCATTCTCATAAGATATCATTTTCTATAACAGACACACTATTGGGTTATAACCTAAGAACACACTCCCATCAAGCTCTGAGACCTATCTGCCTTTCTTGAGTAATGCCACCTGGGCACTGGGGATTCCCATGTCAATTCCAGAAGTCCTGCTGGAACCAGTTAAAATAATAGTTAAAGAAAAAAAAAATGAAACCATCAAAGTTGCCACCTTATGGAAGCCTGTGTGCTTCATCAACTGCATAGACAGACAGAGGACATGTATAGCCTAAGGAAGGAAAAGGCATCTGAGAATAAAACTAATGCTGAAGTAATAGGTACCCTTGAAGCTTGGTTTCAGACCATGGATTCACAAGCACTTGTGGGTGGGATAAAAAAATAGAAAGTTCTCTCTTTGACATAGGGATACTTACAACAAGGAAATCAGATCTTTTCACATTTTCAATTTGTTTGTTTCCTCAACACTAGAGTGAGGTAAGCAGTTATGATAAGAGCACCACACAGAGATTTTTTTCTTAACGTCTTTTTCCGTCACACAAGGAGACATATATGGTAAGGTCTTCCCACTATTAATAATGCGGACTGACCGCCTGGTTCAAGTGCCTACTGAATCATCCCATATTTAGGTACATTTATTCTTTGGAAATATTAGGTAATCTGTGGGGAGATACTTTGAGACCACGTGAATATCCTGCTCCCTGGAAGTATTTTAGCTAATAGTTTTAGAATTCTTTGATAATGCTTGTCTGAATAAATGATTACATTGGCAGTTGGAAAAGGGTGACTTTTAAATTTTATCATTCTTTGCTTTAGCTGAGCCCTGTTTGTTTTTATCTTACACGTATTGGAGATCGTCTAACTTTGCTTTGCTTATAGACAGCTCACAGTAAAATTTCAGCCAGGTTCTATTTCTAATGATCTTTCAAAAGCTCATAGCACAGAACTAAAATCCCCAACCTTTCTTGCACCCTCCTTTACTATTTCCACACCCTGATTTTTTCTCATTGTGCTCTGATTTATTTCATGTCCTTCCATTCTGCCTCAAACTCTTTTTGCAAGGAGGTTGATATGAAAAACCACATACTTCCAGAATCTGAATAGCAGCTTTCTACTCCTGAACAGCCAGAAAGGGAGAGACAAGGGGCCCTTTATGCCTGTGTCAGAGATATGCTCAAGCCATATTGAAGAACTGGTATCCAGCTTTCAGAAAAAGAGCTGAACTGCTGGGGCAAAAAAACTGCTTTTATAAGGAGGATGACAAGACTGAAGAAACTAAAAATCCCTGCAGAAATATACATTACATTGATTTCTAGTCAGTGGGATTCAGTGCTGGCATTTGCCAACTTTATACATAAACCAAGTCCTGGCTTCATGATTTGTTTAGAAACACGCCATCTCAAGGAGTAGAACGTTACTTCCTTTCAACAGATTGCAAGGAAAAGTACAGGGCAGCAAACCTATTTTGAAATGCAACTCGGTATTTATGGTCTCCCTTAATTACTCAATTTTTTGTTGAAAAGAAGAAGAAGAAAAAAAAGAGGCAAGATTGCTCTCATCACTCATCCATATGTCTGTGAATCTTTACTCAAAACCAGTTTGCCATTTTTTTCTGACAAAGTGCATTCGGTGCCAGGAAAATGGTTCCACATTAATGTGCCATTTCTGTTTGATGTCAAGGCAAATTGCTCACACTCCAAGAACGATTTTGTGAAGCACTGAAGTGGAACCTTCCAATTGTGCTGCTTTCATATATTGCAACAAGTTCCCTGGAAGATGGTTGAAAGATTCCATTACCAATTGACCAAACATAATTATTATTCTCTAATCCTGAATCCTGATCTTTTACCAAATGGTTCAGCAGTTTACAGAAGAATGGCAACAGGACCAAACACTTTGACCACCCTGACTTGCTTACATCTCCAGCCTTTAATCAAAGTATCGATCCATTTGATTTAGAACAGCCTGTCTATAACAACGATATACGGAACCCCTTCCTGTCAACTGTCACCATGCTGAGCTGAACTGCTAGGGCAAAAATGCAGAAGGCACCACAGATACTTGGTTCCTGCCTGTCACCTGACCACTGATAGGTATCCCTGAATGGCTTCTGCGCAGCGCTCCAAAACCTTCACACTCCTTACACAGTCTCACAACAAAAGACCTGGAAACACTTAGTCTCCCGCAAAAAGTTAATGGCTCCAGGATGTTGGTAAATTGAAGCACTGAACTCATTTCAAATCACAGTTACATTTTTCAAAAATGATTAATCTAAGACTTTCAACAACAGAGTGGAGGAAATGAAAATAATAAGAAGGTATGTGTTGGTCATTGCCTATATTCACAAATACAACTCTTTGTGCCCCCCCTTCTCTGAGAAGTGTACAACCCTCAAGAAAGTTGTGATAATAAGGGAAACACAAAATTACACTGAATACTTTTTAAAAAAATCTTTGAACACTGAATTGATGTTGTAGAAAAACTGGGAGTTAGGATTCAGAAACTTAGCATCATGGTTGAGCCCCTGGCTGAGTTGTTCTCTGAACAACACCCTCATCTGTAAAATTAAGTTAATAGTTCCCACCTCACATATTATTCTGACGATCAAGGAAGTAAAATATGTAAGCCAACTGGCATAGAGTCAAATCTAATCATGACATCTGTAATTTGATATTAAACGTTTGAAATATTACCCATTGAAGCCTCCCTCAGCAACCACCTGGTCTCTAATTACTGTCCATTCCTGCATCCACCAACACATACTGAGTACCTGTTACGTGTCAGGCACTGTGCTAAGACAAGATAAACACAGTCCTAATCCTCAAAAACAACTAATTCCTTAATGGGTGGCACAGACAGGTACAAAGATGACTGCCATTTTGCAGAACCAGATAATAAAACTGCTATTTCAAGAGCTTACTTTTTAAATCAACCCCACAATTATATTATTATTGTCTTTAAAAAAAAATACTTAAGGAAAAAAGAGTTTTATTTAAGAATTTAGAAGTCAAACGGGTCTAAATCCAAGTGCTATTCTTCCACCGGCCTGCACTCATTAAATCATATGAGCTTGCATGTGCTAACTAACATCTTTTTATATCATTTCTTCACCAGTATTAAGAAGTAATAATAGTACTTATTTTATTGGTTCATTATGAGAATTTAAGATAACAGAAACTAGAACAGCGTATGGCATGTTTAAATATTCAATAAATTATAGCTGCTATTAGAGTCATTGATACATGTATTTTAAAAAATTATGGAGTGTCTTGGGTTATTGGAATGTAATGGGACAAAATACAGTGATAGGCCCTGAACTCATGGAACTTTCATTCTTGAAAGAAAAATATAAAATAAAATCACAGGACTTTAATGGATCATTTAGCCCAATCATTTTATTTTATAGATAATAAAGCTGAGTCCCAGAGAGACATAAATTATATAGAAAGCTAACAGTTCCTGAAATGCTACTATGCATATACCCGGCCCTTTTCTAAGTGCTTCAGAGAGTGTGGGTACTAGAATGTGGGCTAGCCGTAATTATGGTTTCTGCAGTGTTCAGATAAATACACCAAGTCATATTCTATGTCTAAAGATTCCTTTGGATGGAGCCAAGTGGTTGTTTCTTTTGGGGTACAAAGGGGTCACTTCAAGACTTGCGTTGGACACAGTTTCAAAGGCCAGCTGCAAAATAATGCCCTACGGCTTTAAGAGATGGCCAAACAAAGGCAATCAGGAGAGTTTTGTGTAACACTTGCAGAGCTCTTGAATTCATTTTCTTAACAAGCATTAAATTTACTTACATGCAAAATCTGGTCACGAATGCTTCAGAAATAATGAAAAATGGTTCCATTGAACAGACACACACATTTATTGGACAGAACTAAATGTCTTGCAAGATTATCAAGTGCTGCCGGTGTTTACACCCGGAGAAGATGTAATCGTTTTGTTTTCATCACCTGTTGCTATTTAATTTCCTCTCTCATTGAGAAGCCTATTGCTGCACAGACAATAGCATCACGGTCGATATGTATATACACCGACGGTGCGGCGCTCGGTGCTGGGGCAAGATATGCTAAAATAATAAAGGAAATCAGATTATGCCTTCCAAAGGGCTGTTTGGAAATACTGACCATGAGCTCAGTGGCCACATTCACACAATGGAAATCATGAGAAAAAAGAGAATCATACATTTTCTGAAATGTATGTGAGTATCTCTCAAGGATGTATAAAAATCGTCTAATAAAATCCTCATTATTGTTGAGATTTTTTATGGATTAATCCAAAGAAATAAGTGGCTATAGGGAATATGGATGGAAATCACAAAGCCATTGGGTGGCACTGAGCTAATTGATTAATTTCTATAAATTCCAGTGTCCTCATTTGGAAATGGGGTGCCAAATGCTTGCTCCCAGGTTTGCTACAACTAGCACATGATCACTTAGGTGAAAGTTCTACATAAATTGCAAATTAGGGTACAAAATATTAGTTACCATTTTATATTATATTATAATAACTGTGCAGAAAACTAGTGGGTATTTTGAGTCCCTCCACTGCCTGAAAATAATTTTTCCATCTTTTTTGTTTTCTAGAGCTTGTACCAATAAGTTTTAGTCCTGTCAGGGACGTATGAATCTTCACCTTTCCTAAATAGCCTGGGGCAAGGCCAGGCCCAGGACCTGAGTAGGAAGTTCACAGTGCCCCTTAGTGATCTAGGATCTGACCAGTTTGTAAGTAGAAATCAAAGCCTTCTTGCGCCTGCCCTCCCTCCCCCACCATCAGGAAAGCTGACCAATAATCATGGAATAATTTACCTTCCCATCCCTTCTAGAGCATTCTGGTGCTGGAGGGGCAATCAACGGCTTAGGGAGATTGGGGGACTACAGCTATGTCTATGGGGTACCCTTTGCATGATGCAGGGACCTGTAATCCAACGTTGACTTTAAATGGGTAATTTTAGTCTGAAGAGAGGAAACTTGGAGAGGAAAAGCACATCTTCTCTGAGCTGGTTTTCTAACAGTTTGGTGAAGGCAGGCTCTCAGATACCATGCTCATGGAACGTCTTTTGTGTTCCAGAAAGTCACAGGGTCCTTTCCTTTAAAAAAAAGATAGCAAATTCTCAAAAAAGCTTTTCCTGACCTCCCCCATCTCCAACCCATACTGGTCGAGGTATTTCTTCTCCAGTCCACATTTAAAAGTTATTCTTTTTTTGTTCATTTGTTTGTTAACCCTCGCCTGAGGATATTTTTTCCATTGCTTTTCAGAGAGAGGGGAAGGGAGGGAGGGAGAAAGAGAGAAAGAGGGGGAGAGAGAAGAACATCCATGTGAAAAAGACACATCCAGTGGTTGCCTCCTGCACAAGCCTACGGGGCGGGGAGCCAACCCGCAGCCCAGGCACTTGGGCCCGGGCCAGTGCCCTAATCCCTGAGACACACAGGCCAGGCTGGAAGTCACTGGTCTCTCCTAACCTGTCTCCCCGCCCTGGGCTACTGGCGCAGAGGAGGCGCGGGCACAAGTGGCACCTGTTGAACCCCTCCCGCAGCGCCCACGCCCCTCCCTAGAGTATACAGGCATTGGGCACGAAGGCTTGAGGGATTAATAGCTGGGGGGGGGGGGGGGTCTGGCGGGGGAAGCACCAGCCTGCAAGTGTCAGGAGTGGTACTGATCAGAGCAGAACAAGGTGTCGTTAGATGCCTGCGCCCCACCAAAAGCAACCAACCAAAACGGGGAAGCCCAGTTCCTGTCACCATCCTCGAAAGGTCTAAAGCAGCTGGCAGACTTGTCTAATCCTGCCCAAAGGAGGCTAGAGACCCCTTGATTGTTCATCTCTTTTGGCTTCAGAAGTCAAAGAAAAGGAGAGAAACAAAAGCCTTCCTGTAGGTTCACACCACTTCCCTAACTATCAGCAGCAGTTTTTAAACCGCCATTCTGCAAAGCTGTTAAAATGCCTCCATCGCTGGTCTTTCAGGCATTCTGGCCACTAAGGCTTACTTGTGAGATAATGTCTAGTGGTGTTTTACATCCCTTATCTGTCAGCCAAATGCCTTCACATTTTCAACGCCCTTTATCATTAGAACAACCAGGATGAGACGCATCCGTGCCCACGTTTTTCAGAAAGTACAGGAGGCTCAGAGAGACCCCAAAGTTGCTTAAGGTCACACAGCAGGGAAGAGCCAGGCTTCCAACCCAGCCCTCTAAAGTCTAAGTCCTGTTCTTCATCTTTTATCATAGCTGGGATGAGAGTGGTGGCGAGGAAAAATAATTTGTCTTCAACCCTTCTCAATCCTTCTGGCTGTTCTAATAATCAAATTGACATGAGACAGATTCACAGAGGAAATTAACCAATTTTATAATGTACATACATACGCGTGCTCCATGAGACTACGGGACCCAAGGACGATCAGGCGGTTATATGCCATTCCCGAGCTAAGGAGAGGCCGGCGGGGGTCTGGGAATTCAAAAGAAAGGTAGGCAATCCGCAGGTAGGTGAGCAAGAGCACTTACAGTAAGCAGATTCTTGCTGGACACCAGAAACATGGGACACAGAGGGCGTCTATCAGACAGGCTGTGCCAGCTTCCTCCCTGTCCTAATATGCGAAGGTGAGAGCTCCCTTCCTTCCAGAAGGTTTTCCTACCTGAATTTCTTCAGGCTGGCCAGGGGGGAGATAAAAGCTTCTCCTTAGTCCTTCATATCTTCAAAATAACCTGCTTAGAACAATACCCCACAAAGGCATGTTTGGGGGGAGCAAAACTTTGCTTTCCCTCAAGAGCCTCAATATGTTGTCTCTAACTCCATCATTAGAGATATAGTTATTTGGTACTTACAGGCTTTGGGTGCCTCAGAATTAAAAGATAAATATCCCTAAGAGGGAAATGTGTATGTAAACCTTAAATAAAAGCAGCAAGGGAAGCGCCAATTATTGCAGCATGATGCTTAAGGATTTAAAATTGCCATCTCCTATGCTTCAGAAATATACGAAATACACAGCATTAGCCCTGTTTTACAGATGAGAAGCCGGAGCTCAGAGGGGCTGAACTACCTGCTGACGGCCCACAAGCAATTATGGGGAAACAATCAGTTGAACTCAGTTCTTTCTGGCCGCAGAGCGTCTCGTCTTAATATTATACTGTCTCTTACGTTCATATAACATCCAGATTCCAGACTCTCATCTTCCTTCACACTCAGAAAACAGCATCAACAAGTTTAAATCTGTTCAAATTGGTCTGGCCCCTTGTGGGAACCAAAGCATAAGTCCCCACCTGCCATTCTGAGCGAGACGGCTGGATCCGGGGCCATGCATCATTTAAGGTCATTAGCGTAAAATCAATAGCTGCAGGAAATAATTGTAGCGATCCCCTCGACCTTGCCCCTGTGGTGCTCCATCCTTGAAGGTTATTTAATTGAAGTCCAAGCAAGACAGGCTAGCTCAGGAGGGGTGCAGAAAGTGGAACTGATAGGACACCGGAGGGAAGCGGCCCTCACCCCCAGCTGGCTAGAGAAGTCTCATGATGCTTGGGGCCAGAACTCAAGGTTCTGTGAAGGGGCGCAGCCTTGCAGGTGGGTAGATCTCCCCTGACTTGGGGAGAAATGAGTAGTGTACCACAAATGGGCAGTAATTATTTAGCGAATGTCTATTAGAACATAGATTAGAAACCAACTGTATGCTCAATTTTATTGTCCCTTCTAGTGCTGATGGCACTCGGCTGTAACTACAGAATATCAGTTAGCCATGCTCAAAAGCCAGGTTTAGGAAGATCCACAAAAAAGCGCTAGTATTTCTGTTTTTGTTTTTACCTTAGTGATTTCTGTTATAAGATAAATTTGCATGTTTTTTAGGAAGAATAGCAAACTAAGAGGAAAGAGTATTAAAACCTCACCTATAATCCAGTCAGAATCAGCTAAGAGTGTGCTCCATAATGGCAAGGTTTGTCTTTTTTTCCTTTATTATATTCCCAGTATCTATTTGCCATAGCATAAAGTCCCTTTATAAATATAAATATATAAGTGAGCAAGTGGATGAATGAATAAAATGATGAATTAACTATAAATGAGTTAATAGTTTAGTATATTTTGCTCCATGCTACATTGTCTGCACAATATTGATTTTCCTTTTATCTTTTTCTTATTTTATGTAGTTGAAAATATATTATGCATATACTATTACTTCATTCCTTTTACCTTTACCATTAAGAGAATAAATTAACATGTGGTAATGTAGTCTTACAAAATATGAGTTTAAATAGGTATGTAATACTGTATTCTATTGAGTGAATGGTTAGCTTAACCCACCAGTATTCTCTCTTTAGGCCTTAAGGATGTTTCCCATTATTTCTTATTATAAATAGCATTTTGAATAATATTTTCTATTCATGACCACAAACATTATAATTAATATATGGCATAGTAAGATAGGAACATATTTCTCCCCTCAAATATATTCTTGATGCCCCACATGTAAACACCTTTTCTTATACTTTTCAGTTCTCTTTTTGTGGAAACAGTTTGAAGGCTTAAATTTTCCTCCAAGGATCCTGACCATTTTAGTGTGTGTGTGTGTGTGTGTGTGTGTGTGTGTGTGTGTGTGTGTGTGTGTGTGTGTGTTTGGAGGAAAACGTTCAGGGTTTTCATATTATTCACGTGTTACACACACTGCCTGACATAAAAATGTGCAGAGGCCACTTACATTCTCTGGATATAAGCTGCTGTGAGGTTGACAGGTAGACAAACAGCTTTTCCCATGTGCCTGGCTGACTTCCAGAGAGAAAATTATTTGACTAGGTAAGAGATCAGGCAGAAGGCAGGGATTATTCTAGTGGGCACATTTTATACATGCGTAGGGATGCTAATTTGCCAAGGAAGGAATACATTGTGGACACTACCCTCCTCCAACTAATGCTTCAAAAGTTCACCCTCCCTGACAAATATTTGAAAATTTATTTTACTCACTCCTGTATTTTCATGCTGTCCCTGATCAACCACTCCCTTCGTGGAGGGACCTCCTTACTTGATGGATGGATCACACAACCCAGAGTTGTCCTGGGCAGCATCTGATGCTTTAACTATCTGCTCTTCACCCAAACATAGGCTTAGCATCTGAGCTCCAAATCAGGCACAAGGTAGCTGAGTTTAAATGTGCTGGGTTAGTTATCAGCCACATGACTGGGTATTTCATTCTCTTACTGGTTAAAACGACAGGTACATAAATTGTTAAGTACTTTTACTTTAATAAAACAATTGACTGGTATGTCAAAGCAAAGTTGTAAGGAATGGAGTAAAGATTGGGTTATAAATCTAAAGCAGTAGGCCAAGCAGTCACATGAAGGGGCAGGATGCAAACTGAGGAAACCTGGCTGTGATATAACTTTTCAGATAATTTCTAAATCCATCACTCCTCTGCTCCTAAGATATATAACTCATGCTTTCATTGTTACACATTCCATGGTTTTCTGAAGGCCTATTTTACTTATGTTTCTCCCATCAGACAGTGAGCTCCTTGAGGATACAATAATTTTGTATTTTTATGTCCATACCTGCATGATTTAGCCTCAGGGTCAAAAAGATACTTGATACAGGCAGGCCCAGCAAATGCATTTAACATTAACTGGCCAATGCTGCAAGATGGTCAGTTTCAGACGAAAGCAGATAACACACTGGGCACAAACATCAGTTTGGTAGAAAACACAGCTGTGACCATTAGACGACCAAGCAGATTAATAGTTATGCTAGGTAAATTTCCTTAAAAGCAACGGAGTGCTTCTTTCTTTCAAAAATAAAGCAGAAAATCAAGTACAGCAGCATATATTAATTATACTATTATGAGGACCAAAGTAAACAGCAGCTAATCACGAAGGGCCAAAAATATATACCATTTCCCTATAATTATTAACCCATCCACGTTAAACAAATGTTGGATTTTAATTAGTATTTAAGCTCTAGAATGCATTCTTTAATTAAATACAAAACCCCCTTTACTGCAAAATTACATTGACGAATGTAAGGCACCAGATTTAAGACAAAATCCAAAGCTAAGCTTCTTGCAAGAGCATGGAGCCCATAATAAACAATGAGAAAGTGGTATCTTACATTATATGTGTATAATGTGAGCAACGGTGTTATAAGCGGCTTAGAGCCTGTCTACATTGAACAACTTTGCTGCTTTCATTGGGGAGATTAGGTTCCTTCCCAGGCCAATGCTTCCTCGCGGGGGTTATTTTTCTTTTCGAGGGGTGGTGGCAGGTGAAGTGGGGTTTAAAGGTGGTTGTGCTTTATTGGAAGTGGAGTTTGACACTGTTATTCATAAGCTAAACCTCTTTAAAGTGTGCCAGCCTCAGTTCTTTCTTTATAGCTCTGCAGCCAAGCCATTCACCTGGTCCAACGGCCAAAGAAAGAGTGATTGAATATCCTACTTCTCCTGGCAAATATCCTGGCTCCTCACATCTCGAAACTATCTTTCTTCCTTGCCATCCATTTCATTTCTTCATCTCCGATTAACTTGCCCTTTAAACTTGGCCTTCTAGCCAATCAATCCCCAACGCCCAAAGCCTCCCTTTGGGCATCAGTCTGCACCTCCAGCATCTCCTCTAGGACTTTCTTGACCCTTCAACAGATGGGGACCAGAGATAAACTAGCTAAATTGTACAAGTTTTGATAGAAGTTGTCCTTATTTTTTTAATCTCACCCAATTTTACAGCAAGACCCAAAGTCCCAGACGTCAGCATTCAAATCTACGAATGCTTATTTATTTTTAATTTTTCTACCAACGATCATTAACAGACATTAGGACATCTGAAATCAAACCAAGGCTTGTAAAACTGACACCAAATGTTAGAGATAGATGCTAGCCCTCGCTTGCCTTTTTTAAAACAGATCCGTGGGCACTCAACAATGAATTTGGTTTTCTTCCGCCAGGATGCTTAATAAACACAGACAGCAATGATTTGAAATTGAGATTTTATCCAGGCTCCACTGAATCCCAGGAACGGATGTCGAAGTAAACGAAGGCCTTGCAATTACTGCAAGAGAGGATGCCTCCACAACACGGCGTTCCTCGGACAAAATCCACCACCTACTGAAGTCCCTTTAAATTGTCGTTGGGTTGGGGATTACCCTCATTAGAATTGCCTTCATTTTAAGTAACTCTTCTGGTGGATTAAATATTCCAGGGGAAAAAAAATCTTACCTTAGCACAGTTAATTTTAGCTGTCACAAACCATGTTCAGAAGATAGTTTTGATGAGGGCTGCTGCTGGGAAAAGCATCTAAGGCTTTGTATTAGAGAGGGGGTCCTTATACTAAAAATCCTGCTTCACCATGCATGAACTGGACAGTCTTAGCCCAGTCGGTTTACCTCTTATAGTCCCAGACTCCTCATCTCTAAAATACAGGAAAGAACGGTTTCTATTTCATATATTTAGCATTGAGTGCGCCATTTCAATAAGTGTATGCACTGTGGCTGTCAGAGCAGCTGACACACAGTAAGGTCTTGAAAAAGGTAAAACACTAGCTATCGTTTTCATTCACATTCCCTACAGTCTTGGCTCTGAGCTGTTTTGTGGCTAAAAGAGAGACAGTTTTTATTATATTTCCCATTTAAAAATTAAGTGAATGGATAAATTTTCTAAATTTCTAAGCTTTTAAAAAAAATGGTATTGATTGATTTTGAAAAGGAGGGAGGGAGGAAAGAGGAGAGAGAGAGAGAAACTGGCTTGTTGCTCCTCTTATCTTTGCACTCATTGGTCAGTTCTTGCATACTCCCTGCGGGATCAAATCCGCAACCTTGGCATATCCAGAAAAACACTAACCAACCGAGCTGCCCCTCCAGGGCCAAAATTTCTAAGCTTTTTATCCCTGATGATTTTGTTTATTTTCCTGAAATACTAAGTACCCGCTACCCTACTCTGCAAGTGAATGTTAGAATATAATAAAAATACATAGATGAATAAATCATAACAATTTCTCCTCTGAAACACCCACATTAATAGCTTTAATTTTTAATCTTAATTTCATTACTTTTTTTGGATAGGAAAGGCAAGAGAGCAGAGTGAGAAGTATGAAATCTTGAATAAGGGCGCCTTGATGGTCTACTAGCTTTCTGACCTTCGACAAGCCACTAACCTCTCTTTGTCTCGGGTTCCTCATGGTTAAAGGAGAGACTGTGGTATAACTTCCAGGATTTTGTAATAACCAAGTAGTTAATATTCTTAAAGACTTTACAACAGAGCCTAGTCATAAGATAATCAGCCACAATGAACAAATATGATGGAATTAATAGTCTGAACAGAATGAAGCCTTTCTGTGCTGCCTTGCCTAAGTAAAATCAAGATCTTCAATCGGGAAAGACTGGGAAGAAAGAAAGGGAACCTAGTCAGAGGCCACGGCCCTCAGTCATGTCAATCCTAAATTATCTCAACATGTGCACCAAACACTAAAAAAAAGCATAATCTGGATACAGATATGCAAACTGCGTTCAGCCAGCCCAGGCGGAGACCTGAAGTCACACGCATTTGAGACACTCTCACGTTGCCTGATGGGCTTTATTTCATTGGTCCCAATTAAACTTTCTGTCCCAATTACAGTTTCAGTCAAGAACTCTATTGCATGAGCAGTCCCTTTTGTGGGCCACGCCTGGGTGCAAGGCTAGAGGCTTTTTTGCTGCACAAAGACCTGGACAGCAAAGGTTGCAGATATAATTTACTCCAGAGCAGGATTTCTCAACTGCACTATCGACATTTTACACGGATAATTCTTTGTCAACGGGGGTGGTCCTGCACAACGTGAGATATTTAGCAGTATCTCTGGTCTCTACCCACTAGATTCCATAGAAACTCTTTCCCCCAGTTACAAAAAAAAAAAAATTCTCCAGATATTGAAAGGTGTCACCTGGGTTCTCACTCAGTTGAGAACCACTGCTCTAGTGATATAAGAAATGGCCTCATAGGTAATAAAAATAAACCAGAAGAGACTGTTATTATTGGCTGTCTCCATAGTTCTGCCTTTTCCAGAATGCCATATAGTTGGACATGCAGTATGTAGCCTTTTCAGATGGGCTTCTTTTACCCAGCAATATGCATGTTTGTAGCCTCCATGTCTTTTCGTGGCGTGATAGCTCATTTATTTTTTTGGTACTGAGTCATATTTCATTGTCTGGAAGGCCCATCGTTTATTTATTCATTCACCTCCTGAAGGACATCTTGGTTCCTTCCAAGTTTTGGCAGTTATCAGTAAACCTACTACAAACATGCATGTGCAGGTTTTGTGTGGAATAAGTTTTCAACTCCTCTGGGTAAATACCAAGGAGTGGCAAAGAAGCTGCCAAAATTGTCTTCCAAAGTGCATTCTACCAACAATGAGTAAGAGTTCCTGCTGCTCCACATCCTCATCAGCTTTCAGTGTTGTCAGTGCTCCAACTTTTGGGCATTCCAATAGGTGTGTGGTTTTATCTCATTGTTTTATCTGGCATTTTTCTGATGACATAAGATGGGAGCATTTTTTCATATGCTTATTTTCACCTGTACATCTTCTCTGGTGAGAGGCAATTTTTAAATCTAGTAGTTTTGTGTTTTATTGTTGAGTTTTAGGAGTTCTTTGTATATTTTGTATAACAGTACTTACTTAGATAAGACAATCTTATTTTTAATTTACAGTATTTCTACTATTTTTTATTCATAGAAGTTTTTTCTTATTTTATATGCCCTGAAATCCCTCTAAGAATAAACAATTTAATTAAATGTAAAGTTTTCCATGGATCACTCTATAAACTGTTTCATTGGACTTTACTTTTCTAGTTGTATTTCTTTTCTTCTTTGGTGGTCTTCCTCACTCTAAAGTAAGTTTTGGATGTTCATTTATTTCTGTTACTGAGATGAAGGAAAATCTTTGTTTGCCTGCTGAGAATGCATATTCTAGGTCTTAAGAAGCTGTCAGTAAATTAGGGTGGGCACAGGGAGGAACTCACCTCATGGAACATTTCCTCATTTCCTGGCTGCAGGGCCCACGGGGAGTAGATGTGTTTACAACTTTAACCAGAAGCCAAAAGCCTGCATCAGCTCCCCCTGGCCCTTCCTCCCCCTGCTATGCTGTGGCGGCTCCTTGATTCTGATTGTCTCTGCTCCCAGCAGTCCTGCTGGGCCCCCACCCCAGGCAGACGCATTCCTCTTTTCCAGACCATTTGAATAAACTCACAGAAGGGAGAGAGGGGAAGCAAAGAAAATGCAGTAAGGGAAGGGAGGGTGAGTAACTTTGCTGAATCATTCATTATATTTGGTATTTCCTGCTACAATCCTTTTATTCAACTCGTTTAATCCTCACAGCAGCTCTAGACGATAATTATGATTAGGTCCATTTTGCAGATGAACCTAAGAAAATGAAGCATATAGGTCAAATGAATTGATAAGTTCAAAGGGATGTCAAATGTTAGCATTTTGTTTTATCTTTTATTTTGAACCCAAGAAGCATTGATTTGGTTTCCCTCAGCTATGCTCAGGTAGACTTCCTAATAATCCACCTATTTATTCCCCTCTAGGCTCATGCAACCCCTATTAAATTTTCTCAAGGGTTTCCAGCTCAGAAGCTGTGGTTCAGGTAGATATCTCACACTAGGCCACACATGTAAAAGGGCAAGGGAGCACCATTCATTTTGTAAATTGAAGGGTATTTCTCAAATAGATCCATGTATTTTCATTCTCTTCGCCGTGAGCAGAATGTAACATATGATTGTGATATTGGTCATGTCAGTGACTGGCACAATTTATTCTCCTGGTAGTAATGGCTAGACTGTGTCCTTTCCCCGCCTCACCACAGCGTATATGGCCTTTGGACTCATTCTCTGGGTGCAGTGAGGAAACTGCTCTATAATTAAGAGCCCAATGTCTAATATTTCAAAAGCCCCTGAGGAGAGGAGTGTACAAGAAGGCAGATGCAGGCATCTAAAAGAATAGACTGGTGAGATGGGGTGGCCAGTAAAAAGGTCTGGAGTTCAAGAATCGCTTGACAGGTGTGGGACCCAGGTGGACAAAAGGAGCCAACATATTCAACAGTATTTATGGACAAGTATTCATGTTATTATCACAGGGGGAAAAGAAAGATCTTAGAGAGGCCGCATAAGAGGGAGGGAATGAAGCCCCAGTTTTTTTGTTTTTTTGTTAATCTTCACCCGAGGATATTTTTTCCTTTGCTTTTCAGAGAGTGGAAGGGAGAGAGAGAAAGAGAGAAATATCGATGTGAGAGAGACACATCGACTGGTTGCCTCCCGCAAGTGTCGGGGCCTGGAATGGAGCCTGCAACCGAAGTACGTGGCCTTGGCCGGAATCGAACCCGGACCCTGCAGCCCGTGTGCCCACCCTCTATCCACTGAGCCAAACCTGCCAGGGCCCTGTTTTGTTTTTGTTATTGACGAACTTGTTCTTCAAGCCACTTGTCTTCCTTTTGTATAAAAAGAGGGAGTTGCACTAATTTCTGAGGCTCCTTCCAACCCTGAGACACTGTGAGGCTAAGACACATACCCCACAAGCTAGAGCCAGGCTATACCCAGACAGAGGAGTGGGCCAAGCGGCCCCTGGAGGGACCAGGAGGGTGTGAAGCACAAAACAAGGGCTTCCTGGGCCAAACAGAGGTGTTAGCTTGTGTGCAGCCCCTTTGAAGTTTTAAACAAAAAGAGTTTCAAAAGTCCTTGGCAAACTGGGAAGTTCTATATAATTGTGAGATATGATTTTTTTTCCCCACAGACATTTACAGATTTCTACCTGTTCCAGCCACTATTTTAGGGACCAAGGACCCTAACGTGCTTTGCTTAACAATGTAGAAGGCAGTCTTTATTGTGGACAGCGAACATTTCTGCAGATAATATGACTGAACAGAGCTTTTCCTTGCTACATGTTGGGGCCAAGGCAGAGATTTTGGGGTGTTTTGACTTGGGTGGGGTTGAAAGGACAAGTTCTAGGGCACTCCACCCTTGGGGATCATGAGCTGACTCCTTTAATCCTGCTGCTGTTTGAGGGTTGAGGCTCTATAAGGTCCCATACAGTGAACAAAATTATAGTCCCTTCCTTCCAAAATATCCTATTCTATTTCCATAATAAACCAGATTATGAATGAGTTATTTAGAAATACAGCAAAATATATATGCAAAGGCTTACTTATGAGTGTATGAAGACCTCGGCCCTCCTTTACACACCATTCGGATTCCAATGCCCCAGAGAGCTCCCATCATCAATGGTGCTCCTGTACAACCAGGAAGGATGGAGTCATGAAACATACAGAGTAGAGGAAGGATCCATCACAAGCAAATATCCCCATCTACAAATGCTTAAGACCCAATTGCTCTCATGGTTTGAAGGAGTAGAGCACGGTGCAATGAGAGAGTTGAATTAGGGAAACAAAATTTAGGTTGGGTGGCTGATCTAAGAAAGCAGTTTTAAGCTGGGTCAGGCAGGGTGAGTAGGATGAGTTGGCCTTGGAGTTGGGAGAAGAGACTGGCAGGCCTGCAGAGCGACATGGGTGAAGAGGGCCAGAGCATGAGAGACCTCAGCACATTTGAGATGCCTCCACCTCCAGAATCCCATGCACCTGACTTGGGGAGTGCCAGGCACCACTAAGGAAGCCTTAATAAAATTACCTTTTTCTCCAACCACTTCCTAATTTACAAAGCTTTTGTGTATCCGTGATCCATGACCTCATTATAAAAAACACAAAAGTAAAAAAAATGAAAATAGCTCACATAGCCTATCTATGGAGACACATTAGTACTATGAGCCCAGTGTTCCACTATTATTCAGATAGCTTTACGTGCTAACTCATACAGAAACTTCCCAAGTGTTTATGCTCAAAGCTGTATTTGCTTGATTAACAGAAAGTCTACACTTTCCTCCTATTTTTTCCCAAATACTACCACAAATTAGGAAGTGTGTACCATTCTGTTCATCAGAGGTAAGGTTTCTTTTCTTCTTAGAGTTCCCTGGGTGAACACATGGGGACATCCCTCTGCTTCAGTGTCTATGGCACTTTCCATCCATCTTTCTGGTGAGTCTCCTCTGTTTTATTTCCTAGGGCTGCTGTGACAAATTACCACAAACTTGGTGGCCAAAAGCAACAGAATTTTATTCCCTCACAGTTCTGGAGGCCAGGTGTCAAAGATCAGTTTCACTGGGACAAATCAAGGTGTCAGCTTGAGGGAGAATCTGTCCTTTGCCTGGTCCAGCCTCTAGTGGCTGCTGTCATTCCTTGGCTGTGGCTGCCTCAAGCCAGGCTCTGCCTCTGTGTGGCACTGTCTTCTCCTCTTCTTCTGTGTCAAACTTCCCTCTGCCTCTCACTTATAAGTACCCTTGTGACTCATAAACAGCTACTCAGATAATCCGGCATACTACCCCCATCTCAAAATCCCTAAACTATTCACGTCTGCAAAGGTCCTTTTCATACATAAAGTAGCATTTACAGTATTCAGCAGTTAGGACCTAATGTCTTTGAGGGGCATTTTCCTGGCTACAACACCCTCCTCCCACAGTGACCTATTGCTCTGCTGCTCAGAAGTGTAAGTTTATAACTATATATTCGAAAAAATCTCGAGGTCTCTGACCTTCCCAGGCCACTATGTGTGTCTTCCAGGCTTCTGGAGCTCTTCTCCTACCCCATCCATAGAGAAATGATTTTGCTTCTGACTTTCACTTTCTTACAAGGGGTTCCACAAAAGAGATACTGGGCTCTAGTTAGAGAGTCCTTCCCATGTTCTCTGTGAAGTGAGTCGCACAGTGAGGGTGGGATTCAAGCTGTTTTAGGACACTAATCCTTCCACCATTCAGGTCCTACTTCTAGGTCATGGTTCATTCTGCTATAATCTTCATTTACACAAAAATTATGTTCTTACAAGTGCATTGTGATGGTTAATTTTTGGTGTCAATTTGTCTGAGCTGAGGAATGCCCAGATTGCTGGTAAAACATTATTTCTAGGTGTATCTCTAAAGGAGTTTCTACAAGAGATTATCATTTAATTCAGTAAACTGAAAAAAGAGATCTACCCTAACCAATGTAGGTGAGCATCATCCAATCTGATGGGTACCCAAATAGACCAGAAAGTCAAGGTTGAATTCCCTCTCTGTCTTCTTCAGCTGGGGCATCCACCTTCTCCTGCCCCTGGACATCAGAGCTCCTGGTTCTCAGGCCTTCAGACTTGGGTCTTATACCAATAGCCTCCTAATTCTCAGGTCTTTGGATTCCCATCAACTTTCCTGGTTTGCCAGCTTGCAGGTGAGAGATTGTGGACCTTCTCAGCCTCCATAACTGTTTGAGTTAATTCCTATTATAAATCCCCTCATATATATATAAATTCTGTCGGATCTGTTTCTCTGGAGAACCCTAATACATTCGTATTTGTCGTTCTCTGAATCAGGCTTTGTTCAGTGTGCCAGTTCATCAGAAATACATGAAAGTAGATAAATCTCACTTGTCAGTAGGGTTGTTTACCATCTCATAGTAGAGATAGGTTACTCCTCTCTGCTCCCCTCCAAAATGGAGTGATGTTACAAGGGGGAAAAACGGGTCCTGGGTGACAGTGTGTCACCTTGAAACTCCATACTAAAGACCCTCAGCTATATCTTCTCACATATTTTTTTCTGGGGTTAATTAGATGGTTTGGGTTGCAAAAACCTTGGAGTTACTTAAGTTTCTCAAGCAATGGGTATTTATTGAATGGTAACAGATACTTTACATCAAAATTACTATTGGCATTCAGCAGAAATCATTAAGGTAGAACCTTAGCTGTGCTGTTAGGCCTCAGAAAAACTGAGGACAACCATACAGCTATAAACTTATAAGATCACCAAAAAAAGGTGCATAATCAGAAGTTTAAAACAAGAGAAAGCCATGTAGTCATATCTTATGGAGATGAGAACCTAGTTTAGCAACCCGAAGGTTGGTTGATGTTCAGTACATATCATCTGACCTCATTGATTCTGCCAAGTCTCCATCGCAAGGGTTTGCCAATCCCCATCTGTGCTTTGTCATTATTCTAACTTAGCCACCCACTGCTTATCTTGTCAATTATCTTTAGAATTCTTCCAGGAAGAGGATCTGATTGGTCCAGTGTGTCTCCATTGGACCTGGTTGGCAGTTTTTATTGCAGTTCACCCCATAGGTTTGCAGACTGACTTCCTTTGGGACAATTATTGACTTATAGGCCAATCAACTATGAATGGTAGGGTCACACAGAACTGGCTGGCCATCATATATGGTTAAAAACCATTAGCAAGGAATTGGAGATGGGAATGCCAAGAACGTGGATTTGAGCATAGCAGATATATTGGCCCTTCCAGTGCACCTACTTGCTCAGACACCATGGAAATCAGCCCCACATCACTGCAGGTTGAGCTCCATACAAAGCTTTCCTTAGCTCTTAGAGTGACAGCAGAAGCTCAGATGTACAAGATATGTCTGGAGAATGGCCACCAGGCACACAAAGTCTGCTCCTGCCCAGAATGAGATACCCAACGGGAGAAAGCTAGGTGATGTGTTTAACCTTTAACATAAGCCGAGTGCTGTGTCAGTGAGCCAGCCACTCTCGTTGGTGCTGTTAGACACACATGGCAGGGCTTCACCCCCATCATGTTTATTGCTCCAGTGTTGCCTGAGGGCTTTGTAAAAACTAGTAGCGCCTTGTGTAATTTTTCTAGCATGGCTAAGACAATAGCCTTGAACTCAGAGGCTGATCTCTGGGTGTGAAGTGGTAATGGGCTCTCATTCAAGCCATTCCTTCCTGGCTGCACTAAATAACGCTTTGATATTTAGCCCTAATTCACATCTGCAGCTGCTGTGTCAAAGGCATGGAGGAAGTTCACTCAGCTCCACTGCAATTTCAGATACAAATGCAGCGAGGAGTCGTCTTGCTGAACCTACAGAAATTCTTATTCTCAGCACCACTTTTTTAATTTGTGTGAACATTGGACCCTGCACTTACAAAAGAAGAGAAAAAAAGTGACTATGACTGAGGAGATGGTGTGTCACAGAGTGGGGGGGGATAAGGCATAATTTTTCTCTAATGAGGTGATTTTTTGCTGCTGGAGTCTTGGACTCTGAGAAAGAAAACTGAACTTGAACATAAAAAGGAATGCAGAGGAAATGTCCTGAGCGAGGTGTTAAAACACAGAGTTGTTTCACTTCAGGGAGACATAACATATGAATTCATGAGCCCAGGACGGTCACAGTGTCTTTGGGGATGGGAGGGGCTGCTGTCCTTGCAGAGTGTCCATCTTGTCCCTGGGCATCTGGGTCCAGAAGCAGCGGATGTTCTCCTGCAGGGCAGAGAGCGCACATGCCTCTCTCTGTATGTTCACTGAGCAGCCCCCTTCTGAGAAGCCACATAAAGAAAAAGAGACCAGATGTCCTGTGAGATAGGTGAATGGGGAAAGACTTTCCTTCCTTGGTTCCTGGGGAGTTAAAATTGAGACTATGTTTGGAGATATCCAGGAGAGAATCAGCATCATGTGTGGTGGGAATCATTACGTCTAATTTATAGATAAGAGACTCCAAGGTTAATAGAGGGAAAGTGAATTCTCCAAAAGCCCAAAGGAACTCAAGACCGGATGGGCTCCAAAGCTCCACGTTTCCACCACGAGACCACCTCCCAAAGCTTGATGTCCCAGACATTGGAAGCTGTGGTCTCTGACAGCGACCACCCAAACCCACAGCAACCCACATCCTCTTTGTATGATGTTTCCACCGCCTTCTTCTGTTTCTTCCCCCAAATACCAGCTGTTGTGCAAAACACTTTAAATGATCAGATGTAAATTCTCTTTGAAAATCAGTTCCAGAATGCTTAGCCAGAGACTGGGTTAAGCACTTATTGATTGAAAGCAGAAAAGTTAGCATGCAGATCAAATCTAGGTTACCTGTGTCTCTAACACGCAAAACATAACCCTCTACTGACATAGATATGACGCTGCTGCTTTAAAAAAAAAACAAAACTCCCTGTTGGCATCTCAGAAGCAAACACCCCTTTGCTTATTTGCTTCTTGCTTCTTTCTTTGACAAGAATAAACAAATCTTTAAAAATATAATGTGTCAGGCCATTCTCTCTGTGGCATGTAAGTGACTCCAGAAGGCCCCCAGTGAGGGTCATTACGTCTTCCAAGCCCTCTGGGAAACATTCGGTAAATAATTGCTTCCCCCCATTACACGGATACCCTGTTGTTCCAAGCATGGGCCAGGGCCAGGGAGCAACTTCTGAACTGGGAGGATTTGGCTGATTAGCTTTCCATTAAACGCTCCCAGGCTCCATGCTGAAACTTCAGGGATCACGCTGAGAGCTGAGAAAAAAAGAAACAATCTGAATGCTTGGCTGGTAATTAACATCACCAGGTGACAAATCAATACTACCTGGCTGTTCCCATAAACAATGATAACCGGGAGAACTGGGGGTTTCAGCCCAAAGCCTCCTGGTTATTTTTCGGTGGCTACTGTTGCTTTAGAGACAGAAAGGTGAAAGAGGGCCGAGGGTTTTTCTTTAGCCGTAGAAAGATTTTTCTTCAGGTGGGGAGGCCTGAAGATATAAACAGATCTTTCAGGAGAAAGAGGCTTGGCAGGAAAAATAAAGTATAATCTGAGATGTTGGATTCAAAACATGTGAATTTGGGTGGGTGGTTTTTAAACGTCATTGTGTGTAAGAATTAACTAGAGAACTGGTTAGAAATGCAGATTTTGGTAATGTGGTGTCAGGAGTATTCATTGTTTCCCCAGATCATGCTGGTGCAGGTGGGTAATAAATCATACTTGAAGCAGTCCTGTTAAATACTTAGCAGTTTCCTTTATTAGGTACTTACAGCTGAACAACTTAAGAAGTGTTTAGGTCCTGACAACTTGGGTAGCTCTTTGAAAAGGGATGCATATATATTGAAGAAAAATTAACTTTCTTCCTTCTTAAATTACCACAAGGGGCTCTCGATAATGGGCTGTGCACACCTGTTGGGCACCGCACAACTTTTCAAAGCCTGGAATCAGATCAGACACGGCCACCCCCACCTCCTGTTCACACTGACGTTCACCTGCAGCTGGCTTTTTATCACAGCAACGGCTGGAAACCCGGCTTCCCGAAGTTAGGACACCACTGGACAGAATATAAAGCTCCCTGTGGAAAGTATGAGCTACTTTGAGCTAGTATTTCACACAATGATTGACAAAAGTCAGATATTGCTGTGTTTCCCCAACAGTTTAGAATACCTCCCCTCCTGCCTGTGAGCTTGGTGTAGACTCCAGTTCGAGTCAGCACACGCTCTGGGAATCGGGGGCCCAAGCAGCAGTGAAAACAGAAGATGAGGTTGGCTCAGACCCCTCGAGTCTCTTTATTGGCAGAGATGGACAATTAGACAGGTCCTTGGGAATAAGGAACTGCCCAGCGTTTTGGAGCTGGAGGACACTTTTCTATTTCAGGGTAGACGGTCTCTAGCACGCTAACTTTAGGCTTCTCAATAAGCCTCACTGGAGCAGTGTGTTACTAAGTGGTATGGTTTAGTTCAGCCTAAAGAACTTACAGTTAGAAATGCCTTCTTTTGCATTCCTGCTACTATATTTCAGGGAAATAGTACAATGTCTACATTAGGTCATTTCATCTGCCCAACATACCTGTGAGGTGTTACCCCCATTTTCAGTGGGGAAGCCAGGGATCAAACTGGCTAAGATACTTATCCAAAATTCTACAGATAGTAAGTGTTGCAAGTAGGCCTGGAACCCAGTCTTATTGGCTCTAAAACCCAAGCTCTCAGCTCTATAAACCAGGGCTTCAATTCTGAAAGCAAGGCCCCTCAGGTGGCCACCACATAGGTTTAGGAGGCTCAGCTTGAGACACTTCACCATTCAGTAGTCATATGACCTTGGGAAGGTTACTTAATCTTAAGGCCTCATCACCAAAAGAGGGTTAATCACATAGGTCCAGTCACAGATATACACACAGATCTAGGTGTCTCCTCTTCCTACTCTGGGATTTATTTCCCCAAAGTGGTTATCATTCTAACGCGTCCATATCCAAGGCAGGGAAAGGGCATGGAGAACAGTGCTTTCTAAGTTTTTTCCTTTGGTTTCTTGATCCAATTACTAAAGCTTGGTATTACCATGAAATATTTATTTATTTATATGTATGTCTTTTTAATTGAGGGGTAGTTCATAGGGAGTGGGGAAGGAGGGAAAAAAGTGAGGCATTGATTTTGTTTTGATGATTTTCATTCCAATTCCCTTTTGACTGTTTAGTGGTCAATGCCCACATTGAGCAGAGAAAAATGAGTGACACAATTCTCGTTAGAGTTGCCGGGTTTCATGGTTTAACATTTACTTATCTGTGTTTAGAGCTCCATGGATGAATGAGTGAGTGGTTAATAAAGTAGATATAGGATTTGAAAAAAAAAATCCCATGGCATATTAAAACCAGAGAAGAGGAAAGCATTTAATTACTGAATGAAATTTGTGCTGTTTTGACAGCTGAGTGCAGTATTCTGTCTCCAAGTATAAAGATCATGTTAATAAAAAAGAGGTTTTCAACTCTCATATGTGCCTGCCTTAGCGTTTGGGGTGGGGAATATGGGTCCATGGTAAACACGATTCATTCACTCTCTTGGAATATATAGTATAATTAGTCTCATACAGTCCTCACAGCCTCTTTAGGCAGGTCTCCTGCCTCTATTTTATCAATGTGGGAACAAAGTTGCAGAAGGGTGAAGCAATACTCCAGGTAGGAGTATTGGAATCAGAATCTGAACTTAAGTCCTTCTGACTCCAAAATCTACTCCCTTTCACTACACTGGGCTGCCTTCCACCCCAGGTATATTGATGATACAGAGCTAATTAATTTACCACTTCTTCCTCAATATATTTTTTAACATAGATTCGTTTCATAGATAGCATTATACTCTCTGGCAGATTGTTGACAATTTTAACTTTGAACATATTGTAACATACACTCAGTAATGACAACACTCATTAAACCCAAGTGAATGAACCACAGGACTTCACCTAAATTTTCAGAACAATAGTCAGCTGTAACACTGGTGTGAAGGGGTATTTATGTAGGAGAATTGCTTGGTCATATGGTGATTCTATGGTTAAATTTTTGAGGCCCTGACAAACTATGTTCCATAATGGATGCATCATTTCACATTCTCAGCAGCAATGCACGAGAGTTTAATTTCCCCCTTTTCTCATCAACACTTACTATTTTAAATTTTTCTCATCACAGCCATCCTAGTGCATCTGAAATAATATCTATTGTAGATTTTCTATATACAGGACCATGTCATCTGTGAATACAGGTAGTTTTACTTCTTCCTTCCCCATTTGAATTTATTTATTTACTTGTTTATTTACTCATTGCCCAATTTCTCTGCATTCCCAGTACCATGGAGAATAGAAGTGGTGCCGCAGGTGTTCTTAGGTGCTCCTTAATCTAGGAAGAAAAGCTTTGATTCATCCACAGCCGAGTATGATGACAGCGGCTGGATTTTGTGAAATGCTTTTTAATCTACCCCTTCCACTGGTGGAAGGGGTAGATTTAAAGAGTCATGAATGATCAGAGACAGCAGAGGGCTGACCAGGAAAGCTAAAATGAAGACTGGATGCATTTGCATTTAGAAAAGTAGACGAATGGGAATGTGTATTAGCTATAGGGAAGCGACATGATCAAACCCTTATAGGCAAATGTGAACATGATTTAAGAATGAATAGGTAAATTTTATCTCGTTTTTACTAACTTCCTACATTATGTATATAAACAATTCTATGTAGTGTTCCAGCAACAGTTCTCACTGAGGTGTCCACTGACAGCCAGCATCCATTGCCAAGTATGTGAGGGCAGAAGTTTTCAAACTGCCTAAAACTGACTAAGAAGCACCGGGCTGAGCTCAATCAACTCCCAGGAAGGAAGGAAGGAAGGAAGGAAGGAAGGAAGGAAGGAAGGAAGGAAGGAAGGAAGGAAGAGGGAAGGGAAGGGAAGGGAAGGGAAGGGAAGGGAAGGGAAGGGAAGGGAAGGGAAGGGAAGGGAAGGGAAGGGAAGGGAAGGGAAGGGAAGGGAAGGGAAGGGAAGGGAAGGGAAGGGAAGGGAAGGGAAGGGAAGGGAAGGGAAGGGAAGGGAAGGGAAGGGAAGGGAAGGACTGTTGCTGATTTAAGCCCCTGAGTTTAGGGGTGCTCTGTTACACGATAGGAGACAAGTAGGAACACACATAAGCCCAGGCTAGAAGGAAGGTCGCACTATGGGTAAAGAAGTTGATGTCAGGCCAGGTCAGGGTACAGCTGTTTATAAATTCAAGAACTCCATCTCTGGGCATTTTATCCAACATGCTCAAGGCCAGGTCATAGCCACTGCACACCTAGACCTGAGCACCCAACAGTTCCTGCTCCAGAGGAAGCCACCACCTGAGGACATGGAGAGACACCTGCTATAGCAAGCAATAATGAAATGGCACATGCCCTACCAAAAGGATGTGGGCTCAAAGGAATGCATAGAAATGAGGAAAGGGAGAGATTTTCAAAATCAAAGAATGAATGCATTTTGAAAAAATGGAAAATAAGGAGAAAAGTTTTCTGTGAAAAGGACTACCACCTATAAAAGTATAAAAGCATCCGGTTATGTGTCATACATGGTCTGTTAGAAGTTGGCTGCAGCTTGGGTGTCAGCAGGGCCTATGAGAGTAGAGGAGGGTGAGGCGCGTGGCTCTTTACCAGGGCTTGGGCTACTCTGCAGCCTGAAAAAGACAGTCACTGAAATGAACGCTAGCGTAGCACACCGACCAGAGATCAAGGAGATAGTCCTAGTGCCTTCAGAATCTCTCGGGAGAGTAAGAGAACTGTTTCCTCAGCCGGCATCACTACAGGTTACACTGCCTCCTTCGCAAGTAATGACGGGGACAGGGGTAGCCACTGTAAGAGATCCTTAGAAGGGACCAGCCGTTCAAGTCCTGACATTTAATAGAGGAGCAGAGCCCCGTGGTCTGTGTCCAGCGGTATCCTTTCTAACTCTTCCGTCCTGTCTCTGTGCTTCTGCAGACATACATTTCATTTCAAAGCTGAAGGAAATGATCATCACAAATGAAAATGAAATAGCTGACCAGGAAGGCATTGGTATGTGGCTGTGATGCAGTCTCAAGAATTCCCAAATCAATTTCATTCTATGATTGTGATAGTACTCTTGATGGTCCTTCCTGGCAGCTTTTTTTCACTGTAACTCAAAAATTATCAGTGCTCATTGAAAGTGCTCAGCTCTTACAACGTCAGCCGAAATCTCTCATTGAAGCCCATGAGTTACTAGCAAAGAATAGAAATACAGCTGCCAAATAAACAAGTGATTTGTTGGAGAGTAACCAAAAAGGCGATAAATGCCCCCCCACAACTCATGCATTGAAATTAAATTACTCTGGGTCTTTGTGAAATATTACTAACATATTTTATACGCATATTTACTGTTAATAATATTATTAATATAATAGCTAATTCTCAATAAGCATTATGTGCCAGATAACGATCCGAGCATTTGACATTGATTAATTAATTTAATCCTCACTGTAGCACTGTGAGTGGCTCTCCTTCACTTGGGAGGCTTGTTTTTGGAACCCAGCCACCATGTTGTAAGGAAGCCCAGCCCACACGCAAAGGTCACACGAGAATATTCCAGCCAACAACCCCAGCTAAGCTACAGCAAGCCACTGGCATCCACTGCGGGGCGTGTGTACAAATGGGCCTTCAAAGGATATTAGCCTCAGGCTTTGAATCTTCCAGCTGAGGTATTAGAAACCAGGGAGCGAAGACAAAGCATCCCTGCTGGGCTCTGTCTGAAGTGCTGACCCACAGAAACTGGGAAAGAGTTTTAGCGTAGCTGGTTAGGCAGAAATAGATAACTACTACACCCCCACATTACAAATGAAGAAACCCTGTTGTAATTATTTATTAAAATGCCTGTTTGCCCCAATAAGGCCGTGTCTTATTTGTCGTTTTTTCTGCATTAAGCGCTGGCCCTGGCACTGATAGAGCAGTGAATGTTGACTCAATGAAGAGACAGTGATAACAGAGGTGGAGAGCGGAGAGGGCCGTTCCCCTACGCACGCCTCTCCTCTCCCTGCCCAGCTCCCCTAGAGCAGCCGGTGTGCACCCAGGCAAGCAAACCCAGGTCGCCCATTTATTACAAAGAATGAGGCCTGGGAAAGTGACATAAAGAAGGTGAATTACAATCTGGAACTAATTTAAGAGTTCGTTTTGCAGGAAGATTGTTCAGCCAAAGTACCTTTTTGCCAACTACGGAGACAAAGAATGTTCTTTGCCCCTAACATTATGTTTATCAGTGGCCGTCTCTGAAGCCAACAGATGACACTGCCACCTAGTAATGAAAGAGCCCGGAGGCCAGAATCCTTCTTATCTGAAAACCTGCGTTTACTGTTACATTAGTGCCTCTCAGGTACTGTGGCCTTCTCCTTGGTTCTGTGTACAGATGGCAGGGAAATGCATGTAAGCCTGCAGAGATGGCCTCAGCTCCCTGCTGCCATCCACACGCCTCCCTCTCCTGGCATCTGTGTGCGTTGAGGCTCCTGGCCTTCCCCTGCGATGCTCTGTAAGAGAAGCCTGCCCTTCCACTACAGGAGCCATCCGCCAAAAGTGGCTGGGGGATTATGTGCCCTTGGGGTGAACCACAGCCAGTACTGATGGGATAAACCTGTGAAAGCTCAGCTCTCCTGGAATGGGCACTGATTCTTACATGTAATTTATATTCCAGGCTGTCCTTCCAGAGCCACCTGAGGCCAGGACTCCAGACCTTCTTCCTCCCTGAGCACCCCTACTATCTTAAAGACTTTTTCTGGATGCACATCTTTAATAACTTAACTGTTCACAATCCTCATCGCATGACCTGCTTCTACAGAACTAACCCCAAGGCAAAGGGCTTCAGCAGCTTTGTTGAGGAACAGAAGTAAGCATCCTATTAATAGATCAGCAGAGGCCCTGCCCAGCTTGCTCAGTGGTTAGAGTGTCGTCCCATGAACTGAAGGGTCGTGGGTTCGATTCCCAGTCAAGGACACGTACCTCAGTTGCAGGCTCGATCCCCGGCCCGGGGTGCACGCGGGAAGCAGCCAATAGATGTGTCTCTCTCCCCTCAATGTTTCTCTCTTTCTCTCTCTCCCTCCTCCCTCCCTTCCACTCTCTCTTAAAAAAAAAAAAAAAAAAATCAATGGAAAATATTCTAAGGTGAGGATTTAAAAAAAAATAGATAATCATAGGTCTGGGGACTGTTTCAACTTCCCAAGCTATTATTAACTTCTTAACTATATTTGAATTTTCCCCAGGGTACTGCAACAATGCAAAGAAAAGAAACCCATCAGGCACATAAAAAATGGGAAGATCGTTATTTTATAATGTTCACTGTCATCTAAGGTACAAGATAAGAGTTCAAGTGTTCAGATATGTCAAATTATATAGATGTGTGCATTATAATGGTGAAAATTATGTATGTTATATTATATGTTATACATTACATATTAGAATATAGGGCAATCTTATCAGGGTAAGAAATAAGTGTCATTTCTATCATAAGCCAGGCACTGCTGAGCCTGTGACCAAGGGACTAAGTAGCGGTCATTGGTGAGGCCACAGGAAGATCACCTGGACCACAGGGTTGCCCCCACCCAGCTGGTGCAAGAATACAATAAAACCCAAGTCCAATGCTACAATCTGCAGAGCGGGGCCTAAAACCACATTCAGCCTGGGGAGCTGTTCAAAAGAGTCTAGTCTAAATGGAGTCTGGATGCTCTGAGGATGCCACGCGGGGGTTTTAAGCAGCAGTTCTTGGCGTTGAACAAGAATAAAAATTTCCTATTGACAGTAATTAGTGCGAGGGTGGCTACAGTCAGAATCTAAGTCCCTAGGAAAAGAGCTGGCATGGACCAGGGAAGGAGCTCCGGTCCAGAGCTGGCTTCCAGATTGTTGCCCTGTGGGTAGCGGCTCATCTGGCACCCGAGGAGGTGAGCGGAGAGGCCCCAGCGCAGCTCTCACGGTCGGGGCTGGGGCAGTGCATGTCCCTCGCTTCCCTCCAGCTAAGAGGCCCTGGGGGTGGAGAGCCTTCCCGTATTTATAGACCCTACTGCTCCTGCGGAGGGGTGGCAGTGCCCAGCTCTAATGGCTCTAATGGGTCCTTGGATAGCCGCCCTCATCATGTTTTCCTCCCCTCTCCTACGCCACCCCCCCCCCGCCATGGTTTAGTCGGGACTTAGCCTGTGCACTGAGTCACCAGTTCTCACTTCATTTATTTGCCTCCTCACTTAACTACATTAAATGGTCTCTGAAACAAGATGCTGGATCTCAGAAGTGCTGCATATTGTGGAGGCCTAACTGAAGAATGCTGTTGACATATTAATTGCAAATTGATAAAATGGGGGTTTTCCAACACTGGAATATGTTGCCAAGTAGATGCTTTCAAATCCCCTTTCAGAGGGATATTTAGAAATAGGGTTCGAGCTCAGCCCTTTCAGGTGACTTACTGTGGTCCTGCTTGAAGTGAAAGGAACGTTCTCTAAAAATCCCTTCAGGGCCCATGACTTGATACCTCTGGGATCTGTCTTTCTAAACCCCCAGATCCTTCTTTTCAAGGTATTTGTGGCGTAAGAAGACTGAACCCTCTTGCCCTTATGCATAATGTAATATTTTGAAAAAATCATAAGCTTTGGGAAAAGTCAGTTTGGGATACTAATTTAGGCTTTATAATGAAATAGCTGGGTAATCCTGATCCGTTTTTACGTCTCTAAGCCTGTTTCTTTATTTGTAAAATGGGTCTGATGACAGTGCCTTATAGGATTAGCCTAAGAAAGTGTAGAAATGTGGAAGGTAATGCAGCGTCTGGAGGGCCATGAACGCTCAACAAATAGTAGTCCCTTTTCCTTTCTTGTAACTTAACCCTTAATAAAATCAGACCGTTCCATTATTTGTTCTATTTCCATAGAAAACGCCATTTACCATGTATGAGTTTGTGAATACGCATAAATAATATATGGAATAGTTATACCACAAAGCTCAGTAAGGTAACTGGAAGACAGGTAAACTCCAGATGTCAACCAGAGGGTTGGCAACAACCTGACATCACACGCACACACACACACACACACACGCACACACACACCTTCTAAGACTTCTAAGTAATGAAAAATTTTACTAGCATCCAGATCAGAAATTGTTCATTTTTAGAAAGTGAGGAGCTACAATGCCATGGCCATTTACTGCAGCAGCTCAGAGAGACAAGGAATCCCTACGCTGTAGCAAAAGCCATGGAAAGCAAATGTTAACCGGAGGAAATTTTAAATTACAGGAATCAGCACGCTAGCAAGTAAGGATAGAAGCAGTAAACTAACAGCAATGCAGTTAATGAGTTCTGTGCCAGAATGTCTCAACTTTGAAAGATTATAGGGGGAGGCCAAGAACACTGTGAAATGAACATATTCACACTGGTATTAGTGGCTATTCCATTTGGGACAAGGAAGGGGTGTCAAAGAGAAATCAAAGGATGGTTGCAAACCCGGACAGCGTTCAGAAAAGAATGAGACATCAGGACTAGGACGAACTTGTAACCATAAGCCATTCCAGGCTAAGAGAGGTTCACCACATTACCCTAATAAAAAGGTTTGGGAAATAACAGGACAAATACACGGTGGTCCTATATGAATAGTAATATTTGGTTAGGGAATTAATGATATATTTATAATTAAACTACTTGGTAAATTTTTATTCTATAGATTTAGAGTCTTCTCAACAGATTTTATACATTTTTTAATCTTTCAAGAGTGTCATGATAAAAAAATATCCCTCTAGTTTGTTAAGAATAGAAAATGTTGCACAATTTATGGTAAGTCTTGGTTTCCAGAATGACTCGGATCCGAAATTAATATATCCTTAAACTATACTTTATCTTCTGCATGTGCTAAAAGATTATATCAGCATAAAACATAAATTATGTATGCACAACCATTTGTTTAAACATGCATACACATACACACTTACAAGTTAGTTTCAACATAGTATCTTATGGGAGGAAAAGTCACAGGACAGAACTGACAAAATAAGAAAGTCAATTCAGGATTCACAACTCCTCAGTCTAAACACTCCTGAGCCAGAATAGTCAATTCTTAGGAAACTAATGTCATCAATCACTCAAACTAAAGATGAAGGATGTCCACATATAAAGAGAATAAATGCTAGAAATATTTGTACATTTTTAACATACATGAGAGCTTTATTTGGGGACTGTGTAAATGAAATTCATTTAAAGTTCTGCATTCACAATGTTTCTTGAGTTGGTAGTTAATAGCAATTATAAATTTAACTTTGTATACACAAGCAAATTATGCAATCCAAGTTATTTTCAGTAATAAAGACAATATAGTGCATTAACAACATCCAACTGCATTCAGTTGCATTTGATCTAGCCACTAAAATTCATCTGAAATAAGCAGTAATTTAATATCTGCAATATTAATTTTAAATTCAAATGATATACTAATTACAATCTTTACAGACAGTTAATTACTTCAGTTTGAAATACAGAATTACTTACATTTTTTAAACACTTGTTTAACTTTGAGCATTATGCATTTTAAACATGGATATTTCTCCATTTGTGTAATGACTATGATTTTATGGGTCAAAACCCATGAATTAACACATCATTACTTCAGCCATAAGTACTTAACATCATTCATGAGACATGGTTAAGCAATCAGCACATCTAGACCCATATCATGTCTACTCCTAGGTTTTCTGAAGTAGGCAGTCATATCATCATTAATTTAAAGGACCCATCAGAACCTGCCACATTATAGGGGTTGTTTACATGCAATAAATGGAACCATTAACATTATTCTTTGGGGAATTGTATACTTAGTAGTAAATATACATTTTTCTACCTATAAAAATTAAATTAGTCATTCCACAATAAAATATACATCTTTGTAGTGGCATGGGGAGATCTGGGATACAACACACTATATTAAATATGGTAAGAGACTGAATATATAAGTGGACAATATATAAATGGCCATGGGAAGACAAAGAGCCAGCTATTAATGGGTAATTACATTGTGACAAGTATTAAATATTCTTACATGTATCCTACCACTTAATGTCTCAAGAACTCAATATGCCAAGTATTACTATTCTCCTCATTTTCAAGTTAGGAAACTGAGACCTAAATGGATAAGTAGTCTAAGACAAAATGCTTACTGCTGGCTTAACTCAGACATCTTTACTCCAAAGCCCTTAATCATTAGCTATAATCTCTCCTTACTCCAACCATCAAAAGAAGACACACATATGCACATACACACCTGACTATAAAATATGGGTCAAGCACTCATAAGAGAAGTAAATTTACCATATTGTCTTATTTTAGATCTGATAGTCTAATATTCGTATTGCTTCTCACATACCAGATGTCGCCCATATCTAAGAAGTTATGATTACCAGACTTCAGAAGCAAACAGATAAATTCCAGTTTTTGAATAGTTTAACATGTAAAAAATATATTGCTTACTGCATATTTAAGGAGGGGATTTTACTTTCTGATTTTCTTAAATTGGCATTATACATTGCACTATGTAATTTTACTCAATATGTAGCATAAAGAAGTGGTGACAAGGCAATCTACAGATTTAGGGTATTAAGTTTTACCTTTATAAGCTGTGTGGTCTCCAAGAAGTAACTTAACTTCCTCATGACACAGTTTCTACGTCTGACTAATGGGAATATTCCATGCAGCCATTCTTTTGGGTTGCTACAAATAGCAACGGAGATACTATTTTAAACACTGTATCAATGAGTGGAAGGATCTTGGACCATCCACATCAAAATTTCTCCAGTACAAAAACAATGTAAAATTTTGGAAAATTTTCCGAGGTTGCACACTTGTCGTTAATCGAAGTCATGCATTCCAGAAACACTCTTTAGAAACAACTGAACAGGTTTCCCAAGAAAGAACACCCTTGCTGAAAAGGAATAGAAGGAAAAGGGAAAGGAGGGTGGAGGGAAGACGATAAAAGTCAATGGAAATGAGACTAGAGTAGAATGAGAGGACAGCACGCCCACTGTTATTTTATTTTCCATTCATAAAACAGGGCTCCCTAACCCCTGAATTATTGTGACAACCTTCAAAGCTCTCCCAATAGGCCACTTCTCAGTGGTTTCCAACTTGTGTCTTAATTCCTCAGCCAGAGGAGAAGTAGTTGATTGTTTTCTGATGTCATTAGAAGCTGGATTTTAATTAGGTTAACAACGAGACTAATGCAGTTAAGGTTTCTGACTTGGTTGCCAAGGTAAAATAGTGACTGAAAGCAAAATGATTCCAAGCAGGCCAAGTAGGATATAGGTTGAGCGGAGGCCAAGTTGCCCTCAGTCGATAATCGAGAGGCACGAAAATGTCCTTCCTGACTCTACTCCCTAGCTCTTGGTCTCTGTCACCCTTTACACTGGAAGGATATACTTCGTGTAGGACGCTATATTTCCTAAGTATAGACAATGTATGCTCAAGGACTGTAGCACAGTAGGAGACACAAGAGAGCAAATGAGAGAAAAAGAGGAGAGGGAGAGAGAATCACAGGTTACAGAAAGATGCAGAGACATTGTGGCCTAAAGATAAGGTCATCACTTTAATTTAAAAAATAATCTGGGTTGCAACCTTCTATTAATTACTTTCCATCTCTTTGATTAGAAGTTACTTAATTCCACCAATCCTCAGTTTTCTCATCTGCATATTGAGATTAGCAGTGTTAATATTCTATGTTAGATTTGGAAATAATAGGTATCTGTCTCAATCACTTGGAACATACTAGATGTGCTATATAAGGTAATTCATATTATTTAACTATACTTCCTATAATTGTTCAACTTCACACCTCTACTCTTGGTATTCCACAGGTCATGATGCCTCCTCGTGGAAACATATATTAGTTTTCTTGGGCTGCCATAACAAAATACCACAGACTAGGTGGCTTAAACGGCAGAAATTTCTTTTCTCACAATTTTAGAGGCTAAAAGTCCAAGATTAAGGTGCCAACAGGGTTGGTTTCTTCTGAGACTTCCCTCCCTGGCTTGCAGACGGCCACCTTGTTGCTGTGTCCTCACATCCTTGTGTGTACACATCCCCGGTGTCTCTTCCTTTCTCGTAAGGATGCCAATTATATTAGATTAGGTCCTCAAGCTCATTTAAACTTAATTGCCTCTTTAAAGGCCCAATCAAGCCCAGCCGGCATGGCTCAGTGGTTGAGCATCGACCCATGAGCATCGATCTCCATGCAGGAGATCGCAGTTTGATTCCTGGTCAGGGCCCATGCCCGGGTTGCGGGCTCAATCCCCAGCCCTTGGGAATCATGCAGGAGGCAGCCGATCAATGATTCTCCTTCATCATTGGTGTTTCTATCTCTCTCTCCCTCCCTCTCCCTTCCTCTCTCTGAAATCAGTAAAAATATATTCAAAAAAAAAAAGGCCCAACCAACAAATACAGTCCCATTTTGGTCCAGGGCTTCAACATATGCATTTTAGACGTACACAATTCAGCCTATAGCACACATTGTTGAAACTGATCATATCCATGGAGATGGCTGAGCTTTGACTTTTAAAGATCCTTCCCCATGTTCCTGAAGAGCATCTGATCTTGAGGCAGGGCTTATTTTCAGTTCTGTTTCACCATTCAAGCCCTATTTCCAAGATTCTCTTAGTTAACGTGCCCTCAGTCTGTGTACTCTTACAAAAATTTTAGATGACTGATTGGAACCATTGGATGAAAAACGATTTCCCGTACCTAACCCAATGAAATACAATTTGGATGCTACTATTGATGGTGTCTTGTTTAACAAACGTACAGGTTATTTTTATTTTTTGAGGGAATTTTTGATGAACATGAAATATTCATAGAGAAGAGATAATATTTAAATGACATCGTTAAATAATTTAAAATGTGAAGATCTCCACTGGGAATTACGACATTAAGACTGCAAATATATTCTCATTATCTGCCCTCAGTTTTGAGATATTGTGTAATAACAGGAACTTCTGAGTAATTTCTGTGTGCTATTATTAACAGAGTGGAAATCTACCATCAGGGAGACTTAAACTTGGCATTAGATTTTTAACAGGATAGTTATTTAAATATTTTTGAATAAATTTAGGGACCTAAAAATCAAATGCAATATGGAATAAATAAAATACCAGATGCTGACACTTCCAAACATCTGTGTGACTGAAGGTACAAGAAAAACTTCCAACTTCCAAGCATCCAAAGGATTGAGTTTAATCTCAGCTATTATATTTAGGAAGTGCATAGTCATTCCGTTTGTTTCCATTTTTTCTTTAAACCAATTCCTACTTGGTTCATGTCTATATCTGCTTGTGCGTGGCATGGCAATAGAAAGAAATATGGAAAGGTAATATTTTTTAGCACTCGATTATCTTATTTAATTGTTTTAACAAGCCTGTGAGGCAGACATAATTATTTTACAGATGAAGAGACTGAAGCTAAAGATAGTGAATTGACTAACGTTATACAAATAAGTGGTAATGGCAGTTACCTAAACTCAGGCCTAATCATAAACCTTATTACCTTTTTTGAAAAAAATGATAGCATCATATCCCTCATGGTGTTGCTGTAAAAAGTTAAGGTGCTCCATCCACAATTATACAAGGATTCACAAATAAATTTTATTTTATTGTATACTATTCCCAAATATTGCAACATTTTTCTGTTACTTGCTATGGGTATAAACTTGTTATTTCTATACATTTTAAGTATAATTTATCCATTATTTTGTGACAGAAGTAGGATTATCATAAATGTCAAGCAGAAGGGAATCAGAATATAGGACCATTAATGAGATACATGAAATCAATAGTATTTATTAAAAGTTTGTGGTGCGTTCAGCATTATGCTTAAAGCTGTGAAGCATCACAAAGAATATTTGAACAATGTATAATATATATTTTCTCACTTTTACACTTAAACTAGGAGCAAGGCATTTTAGAATAGTAATTATAGAAATATTTAAAGAGCAGCAATACCATTTATTGTGTGCCAAGAAATACTGGAAGCGTGGCATATGTGACCCAACACCTACACAAACAGCCATGAATCAAAAAGTTCTTTACTCGCTGCATCAATTTTCAATCCCTCTTCCTTCCTAGCGTCTTAACATCCATGGGATTTGTCTCAGCACTAGAGCTCTCTCGAAGCCCATCACCGTCTCCCGCATCAACACGTCCAGCAGCCTGCCTTCGCTGTCCCTGAAATGTTCGTCACCGAGGCCTCTTTTGGAAGCTGGCCTCCCCTGGAGGCCGCGGCATCACACGGTCGGAGCTCGCCCCCATCCCTTCCACATCACCTCCACCTACTTTGGCCATATTTCTTCTCATTTAACCCAAAGTGGAGAGATGTGCCAAGAATCTGTTCTAACGTAACAAACCCAGCGGCCCCCATGGCTTCCATTAACATCTCACCAGGGCGAGGGGAGCATTTAAAAGTGAAATGCAGACAATGCAATGAGCGCTCCCGCATCAAACATCGACAGGCACCTTCCCTTTGCCAGCTCCTCCTAGGTGGTGGCCCTACCACCAGGGCAGCGACAGAAGGGCAGAAAGCCGCGTCCTCAGGAGGCCTGTTCCTAGTGATGAGGGGGAGGTGATGCTGCTCTTAATCTGCAAAGGTGGCTCTTCTAGTAGAAAGCAAAACCAAACGAAGTAGGATGAGAAAGATTTCCCGTCTGGCACATGAAGACAGTTATTAAAAGTGTGCTTCTGAAAACTTTAAAATTGACCATTTGTAGTGTATACTTCTCACAGCCATGCTTACGAAAGAACGGAAGAATGTTAGACCTTTTTTAGTGTTAAGATGCAACTACAAGAAAATTTAATAAAAAGAGGTATCATCCAAAGTAGTGGGCATTTTTCTCATGTAAAAAAAATTCTATGGTCCACAGATGAAGGCAAATTTGCCGTCTCTCCAGCACTAGCAGGGACTTCAAACACTGTATCCATTTTCCTTCATCTGTTTTTATCACATCAGGATTACACACTACCAACACAGTTTATGACTGTGGGCATTGACCCGATCATCTGGCCGAAGTGTTTTGCCTGACTTCTGCACTATAAAGTTACTCTAGCTCCCCCTTTTCTACACTGTGCTCCTCAGAAGGAGGTCGCTGTGCACAGCCGCATTTAAAGAATGAAGATCTATGATCCCTCTTGCTGAGGACAGAGAATCTACATAATTTATTAAGAACCCTTCTGCACAGATTTGTCTCCTCTCCCTTAATTATTAATTTCATCAAGTATTTATTTGTACCAGCCTGGATACATAGATATTTATTTTCTACTTTGGATTATAACCCAGTCTTACTTCATGTATTTTTTTGTTGTTTAAACTGTTCCCGTCTTGGCCATTGGGACTGCTTTCAGTTGGCTCCTGTGTCCTTGGAGACACCCCAGTCCATGTGGTTTTCTTTGTTTGATTGTTTGTTTGAGCACGTGCCTATTTTCTGGCACCATAAGATGCTCCAGGCTCATCCCATATATTACCTAGAATCAGTCATTCTCCAGGGAGTGATAGTTCTTTTGACTAGTAAATGATATTAGAAACCAGATCTGGGTGCCAGGTATGCTCATTGCTGCAGTAGTGTCATTTCTTTGGGCCTTCTCAGCAGACAGATAAAAGAAATACATGTGTATATTAACTCATATAGACGCATACCTATTAATATTTGTATATTCTTAATATAGATACGCATATACCATGCATATACCATGCGTATCTATATTAAGTTAAACATGAGTTAGTACCAATGTCTCCAACTCTAATTCATTACCACGTGGGTTATTCTGCCTCCTTCTCTTGCTTATCTGCAAATTCCAAACCCAACAGTGAGAAACCTGGCTCCCACCATCCACCATCCATTTACTTAATTGTTCGATTCCAATACATACATGTACAGAAGTAAAAAATCGTCAGCTCCTATCCCCTCAGGCAACAGCCTTATCAGCCACAGCCCAGCGAGCATGTGAGCATGTGCCGTTTCTTTGGGCTTTAGAATTACGTTCCCAAAGTTACTCAGGCCAGCACCTACCCCCTTCACGTCTTCAGTGAGGTTGTTTTACACATTTGAAATACAGACCAATAGTCCTAGCACAGCTTACATCCTACCTGTCATAGCCTGAGCGTCTAGATGATTCCTTATATTGGAATACATTAAGGTACATTATTTGTGCTTGAAAGTTCTATGCGTGTTTCATGTACACTGCCATGTCGGATACATTACAGTATCATAAAGCTTCACCACCATAAATTCCAGTGTTTCACCTATTCATTTAAGATTAGTGGATGCCTTAGACACCACTAATCCTTTCACTGTCTCCACAGTTTTGCCTTTTCCAGAATGTCATATAACTGGAATCATACTGTCTTTTCAGACGGGCTTCTTTCATGTAGAAATGTGTATGTAATTTTCCTACATTTCTTTTAGGTTCGATAACTCATTTCTTTTTATTGTCAAATAACAGTCCACTGTATGGATATATCACAGTTTGTTAATTAATTCATCTATTGCAGGACATGTTGTTGGCTGTGTCCAGTTTTGGGTCCTCAATAAATAAATTTAGTGTATTTATTCTGACCACTTGTCGTAGGAACAAGTAAACCTGTTGTTTAATAAATGTAATAAGTAAAATGATCCCGATAGCTTCAGAGCTATGCATTTTTCAGTTACCTGTCTTGGCTCCCTTAGAACTCGTGTTGATTGGTGAAGGGGAACAGGACACGTCACCCCAAAATATGCCTCTTTGGCACATTGATTGTCTGAGCTCTTCTGCAGACACAGAAAACCTAGTAAAAGTTATCCTTTTATAAGAGATATTTACATTTATAGGAGAAATATCCATTTGTAAGGGGAAAGGAAGGATGAGCGAGTCTCTAGAAACTCTTATCGATGGAGAAGGCATGGACTTAAATCTGAGTAACAGGCAGACCCTTGTTTACTGTGCTTTTCCTGATAGCCTCCAGGATAACTCAGAATAGAGTTCCATAACATTTACTCTGGTTGACATATTGTAATGCAAAGAGATTGTAAGGCTAAGTATCTAAAACTCACTTCAATGGCTTAAAATGCCTTAGAATAGGACAAGATTGCTATACTGTTTCCATTAAAGGATTAGAATTTGACTAGTGTTTACTGTGGGTAGTTTTGCCATCAGATCATCAGATGCATGCTATCATCTCTCATGCTGTGGGTTTGGCATTTAAGAGAAAAGGAGAGACGTCTGCTCAGCAGCTGTAAGGATCCGACACCCTTCGTATTTCAAATGCAAGGAAGGTCAAGAACTTTTACCACTAGAGCTATGTCCCTGGGCTGCAGGTAACTTTATGTTCCTCCATTAGGGAATTTACCTGGGCTCTTCTTGGGAGAGAGTTTTACTGCTGCTACCCAGGTGAATGATGTACTTGCTAATGGGGATGAAGAAACTAACATTTGTGTCACCCTTCTTGGGTGCTCACGAGTTTGCACCTTGTGTATAAGATTCCCCTCACTGATCCTTCAATATGTCTGTGAAGTTCATATAATTATAGCTAATTTTCTGGAGAAACTGCACTGTGACACCATGTGGTAACCTCTCTAATACATCCACAGAAGTGCAAACTACATTCCAGCACTAATTTTTCAACACATGTTGGTCTGCAGTGTGACAAAAGACACACCCTTTGAAGTGAGCCCAGCTCTGCTTCTCCCCCTCTCCCAGAGTTTCCCCTGCGAGGACCATTGTGAAACATATCTGACTTATACTAGGGCTGGATAAATGCAAGCAGGTTGCTCATCAGCTACAGGAAAGTGTGTGATGAAAATATGATTCCTTTTTAATGTATAAGGAAAAATGCATTCTTTATAACTCTAAAGTTGTCATTGTTACATAGTAGTTTTATGATACAAGTGACAAAGTTAGGATGTAAGATGTTAGGACACTAACAATGGAACTTAAAATGGCAAATCGTTATGCAAGTGTAGTTAACATATCAACTTAAAGAACACATTTACCAGAGGCCTACTATGTGCCAGAAGCTGTGCAGAGACTGGGGATATGATGGTTAACAAGACACACTCCCCACCCTCAGGAAACTTATACAGCATCGTGGCTGCTATTGCATGCACCGCTAGTTGTATTTCCACCAGTTGACTAGTCCTTTATGGCACTGTAAAGTTACAAAGATGCAGCAGAGTGCTTGTTCTCTCCTATTCGCATTGGCCCTTGACCACCTACCTCAGTTGCAGTTATACAGATGACTCCCACATTCAAATCTCAGTGTTTCTCATGAGCTCCAGTCTCTGAATAACATGTTGACTGTTAAAACTCAACCTGCCCCAAATGAAATCACATGATTTCCTTCTTTCCAAACCCTAGTCGTTCAACCATAAAAATATAGGTTCGATTTGGGGTCCTTGTCACTGAAAGCACTGTCAAGTCGAATCAGCTATATACTTTCCATAACTTTCCATATGTCCTTTCAGGCCTCCGTCATCCAGGATTCCCTCACACCAACCTTTTGTATTTCTCAGTGCCTTCACATTCTTTCTAGGTATAGTTCTGATTATATCAACTATGCTCAAACTCAACAAAATGTTCTCAAATTCCTCAGCCTACTGATGAAAGCCTTCCAGCATCCAGCACCAACTTCTCACCTGGCTGATCTTACATGACTTCGATGTCCAGACCACACAGGAAATGTGTTTGTTGAACCTGCCAGCACATCCCTTGTTACTGCTCCCCCACCAAGGCCCTTCTACTCTTCTCGCACACACTGCCACCCCTACTCATCCTTCCAGTCTAATCTCAAGATGTATTCATTGCTTCCACTAAGCATTGCTGATTCCTCCCAGGTGGAAGAGCAGTTCCATCTCACTTTTAATTCTACAATCTTTTGCTTATATCACATTCATGGTTCTTAGTACTTTTAACATAAAATTAAAGTTATGTGTTTATAGATCACTTCTCCCCGAGCAGAGGTGAACTCCAAGCAAAATTATGTCTGATTTATATCTGCATCTATATACATATACATATCTCAATATCATGCATACCAAAAAGTGCATACATCACAATTGTGCAGCTGGATTAATAAATATTCACAAGGCTAGCACGCCCATGTAGCTAACATCCTGATCCAGAAATAAAGAAATAAGCAGAGCACCGGAAGCCACCTCATGTTCCCTTTCAGTCACCACCCCCACCCTCAAGTAAATCTACAATCCTGAATTTTAACAGCACAGCCTGTTTTTAAATAACAGGCTCTATATAAATAGGATCAAATAAATGCATTCTTCTGTATCTGACTTCTTTGGCTCTAATGTGTATGTATTAAGGCTCACCCATGTTGTTTCATGTCCTTGTAGCTCAGTCACTCTCGTTACTGCATCATGTTTCATTGCATGAACATCCCACCGTGTTTATCCCATCTCCTGTAGATGCACATTTGACTTGTTTCCAGATGTGAAATGTTACAAATAGTGCTGCTTCCTGGGGTTGTCAGCATATTTAGCTAGATATTAATGAGGGAAAGGAAGCAAAGGGCATGGGGCACTGAGCCTGTTTGCTTCACCAGGAAGCTACAGCTTCACACTCCAAGGAATCCCAACATTGTTCCTCCAAGGGGATTGATGCCCCTCCCTTCTCCCTCGGGTACCAGATTGGGGGGCGGGGAAGCAGGGGAGATAAGAACATGAGCATAAAGTCAGAATGGTGCAGGAGGAGGTGCTTGACCCTAGAGGACTGCCAGTCTAACCTGAAAAAAGATTGCTAGTTGGGGGTGGATGCCAATGCAAGCCGAGAAAGTTTGGGCAGCTCATTAGATATTTTGGAAAAGCTTCTGGTTTCTCTCAAGTCTGAGAATACATAATTCCAGGTGAACAAAGAAGCTCTCTCTCTCTCCCTTCCTCTCTCTTCAAATCAATTTTTAAAAAGAGCGAGAGCCCTGTGCAATGTAGTAAACAATACCACTCTCAGACTTTCTAGAGAAATAGATGCATAAAGCTGGAGGGAAATAAAGTATAAGGCCTTCAGAGCAAAACAGGCCTGAAAGGAATCATGTCTCCCTTGAAAACTATTCTCCAGCTTCAGAGTACAAAAGCACTACCTTTAGGAAACAGTCGTCACAACTAGGAATCTCTAATGGCATTGAATGGTAAAGAAGTTGATAATTGGCCTGAAGATTCTTCAAGAAACCAGTGATCATCTGAATGACACATTGACCTTTGAATAGCCTCCAAAGAAGGGTTAGAGGCAATCAATCTAAGACCTGAGGAAGCAAAATACAAGGATTAAAATCATTGTTGCTGTCATATGCTGTCCAAGCATGACTGCTACAGGGACTGCCACCACTCTAGGCTTCACAGAGAAAGAAAGAGCTGGCAGCCATACACTGCAGATGGAGGAACAATTCCTCCAGCCACGCTGTTTAATTAGGCCAACTCTGAAGACTGGGCCTATCAGGCCTTTCATCCCTGTTGTGGAAGTCGCCCCACCACCTTGGCCCTCCAGACTTTAGCTATCATTAAGATGTTCTATATTTCCTTGATTCTAACCAATTATACCCTATGTTTACCTATCTAAACTTTTTACTCTCCTGTCCCAAAACACCACTCTATAATAAGCACTTTTATCTTTTAATCTCTTTCTGTAGCTTTTTCTTTACTTTCTTACATCAATAAAAACACTGTTTTCTCCTTAAGATATTGTTTCCAATAATGATTATCTCCTCTCTCAAAGTTTACATTTTGTAAGTTTGAGGAAGGAGTTGTTTTTCTTTTCATTAAGCCCCTGTCTCAATCAGATATGCTAAAATTAGCCACAGTAACAAAGAAATTCTGAAATTTCAGGGTGTGATACAAAAATTTATTTCTCACTCAAAGAACAGTCTGATGAGGTCAAGTGATTTTCCTCAAAGCAGCTGCTTTGGGAAGTTGTCCCACCATCTTTTGACATTATAGTCATCTTTGCATCACTCAGCCAGCAAGGAGAGAAAAAATACTGAGATGAATACACACTGCGTACTTACTCACCTCAGCCAGAAAGTGCCATGTTACTTCTGCTTGTATTCCATCAGCCATAACTCAGTCATATGGCACTAACCTAGCTGAAATAGCACTTCAAAATATAGACTTCTAGGAGTTCCAGGAAGAGGAAATAAGACTGGTGAGTATCTACCACAACTCAATATTCTAGTCAACAAATAATCATTGTATCCTTTCTCCAACACATAGACTACTCTTTATCTCTAAGAGGCGCAAGCCAAATTACCCTCTGGTTACTATTCCTAGCTCAAAATCAGGTTCTCCGAGTGATTCTCAGTCCTCTATGTCAAGTCTGCATGTGACTTTTTTTACAGAGATAAAACATATGCTTTAACATACAATGCTGGGAAGTGGAGAATATCTATATCAGACAGTTCCATTAAAAAAAAAAAAATGAGGTAGAGAATGGGAGACACACAGCAGCCATAGGTCCATAGCAATTTTGAAATTCAGGGGAACAGGCACTGAGAATTATCTTGCCTGGGAGGCAGTGGAGATTCCATGAATTGGTTCCAGTCTTTGGAAGGATCTGTTTGGTCAGAGCTCTCCATGACCTCAGATTCTTCTCTTGGGAATTGCTTTCCTTCCCATTATCCTGCATGGACACATCTTAATAAGGTTAAGTGTGATCTCCTTGAGGCAATGCAGCCCTGAAGACCGCCTCTCGATTGTAGGAAACTAAGGGATTGGAAGTTGTTTTAATACCTATAACAACAGTATTAGAGATTTTTAGTTTGGTCTTCAGGTTTCCCTGGCAATACTTTTCCCCCTCAAAACTTATTAGGCTTGAACTTTGTCTTTTCCTAATCAATTCACAGCCCATCCAAATTTCTTTGTAGGTATAATTCTTCAGCTGTGATTTTCTCTATTTTATGACTATTACCTTGATGTTCTCTTAAATTAAATATGAATACAGACCATATAGTCTATATTATCTTCACCTTGAACCATTTTGGTAAAATGAAAAGCCAAGCTGGATTTTGACACTCAAAATTTTAAATTCCATTTATTACTATTTGGAGTCTAGAAAGAGTTTCTTTCTGACCCTACAAGGGCCAACATTTTTGGACTCCTCCTATCCCCTTTCATCTCTGCTAGAAAACAGTCGATTTTTCATTATGCATCCCTTTCTCATGACACACTGTCAAATGCAATAACAGCCAACTCACATTAATTATATGATTTTTTTCTCAAATATCTTACACTAGACTTGCCAGGTCAGTTAGGCAAATCATCTGCCCCCAAAGAAGGGTTACCAGAAGTGACAATTTTCCAAATGTTTTACCCCAAAATTATATGAGATAACTATCTAAGCTTCCAATATCATGTCCTCCCTGCTTACTTTCCTACTACTAAGCCAGTGCCATATATTCATGGAAATTTTTATTTTGTGATATTAATTCACTTCTGTTCAAGATCAAAGCTACCAGCTCCTGAATCAGTATTCAAACCCTCAGTGACTTCATAGACGTTTAGTTCTCACTAAACGTGTTCAGTTGTGAAAGTGCAGATTTCCTGGCAGCTTTCCTCTAAGTGCTGACTCACAGATCCTGTCTTCTTCTATCACATGCCTCTGTCATCTCAGAATCCCTTTTTAATCCAAAAAACTGGGAAGAGAGATACTGAATGGGCCAAGGAGTTTTCAACTGGTTTGAGAATTCAGGCCTGGAAATAGCCTACATCATTTCTGTCCGCATTTACTTGACCATAACTAGTCATATGATGACTTTTCCTAATTGCAAAGAAGGTTGGAAAATGTGGTCTTCCCAGGACAGCAAACAGAAAAGAATGCCACAGAAGGCCAAGGCCCTTTGTGGCCAAGTCATCACCTTTTCCCACAGAGCTCAGCTTTCAGAGACAGAGTTCAGCAGGGAGGCCATCAGGGTAACTGAATTTGTTCAAAGAAACAAAACCACAAGTACGTTTGTTTGATTTTTCCAGGGGGTGCTGAATATTTGCATTTGTGAAGAAGAATACTTTACAACCACAAAAGAGCTGTTATACTTCAGTGTGCAATAGATAAAAGTATTGTGTGGTTGCTTATAGTACCTTAGCCTCTGAAGTAGACATTCTGGCATAATATGATATTTTGATAGATGAGAAAATAGAATCACTGAGAGTTTAAACAATTGGATCACGATGTCGCGCCTCTCAGCTGGAGGCTAGGACCAGATCTCAACCCCAGAACTCTTTTCACTGTACTCTACTCCCTGTATTGTCTACCAGAAGTTTGGAAATTCTCCGTGTCCCTATATGACTAAGTTCTCTTCTGGGCTGAAACCCACTGTGCATCTGCTGTCCTTTCATAACATAAAATTGACAATCAAAAAGGACGTAAGTAGTGTCAGAAGTGTATCTCTTTCCTTGCCTCTCTCTGCAACTTTACAGGAACTACCCCTTCCTCTTTCAAAAAACTCAAAATAGGATCAGATTATCAAGGGAAATAATCTCTAACTACGAGAAACAGCCTCCTAAGGGCACTAGGAGTGCAACTACTATTAAAAATGTGTGTGTGGATAGGATGGCTTCCTCTCCGTGACAAGCAACTTCCACCCACCTGCCCCACTCTGGAACTAACTAAATTGCTAATGAGCAGGGAATGACCTCTGTGCCACGCAGACAGGTTGTAGGCAATTATTCTCGCAAAATATTTAGGGGAGAGGTGTTGTAGATCAGTTCTCACATTCCAAGAACCTGATATCTGAACTCAAATAATAAAATACATGCTGCATAGAGTCTTGGAAGTCATCAGACCTGAATTCCTGTTAGACAATATCCTCTGACACCATGCTGGGTCTGCCACTTGCCTTTCCAGATCCACTCTCTGTGCTTAATCCCACTTCTTTTCTTGAAAGGAGCAGCAAAACCACATTTCAAATGGGCTTGCATCCTGGGTTGGGAGGAGTTTTCAGCCATTTATTTTTTTATTTTTTTTTTTTGCAATCTGCTACTGAACAAGGTTCTTAACTCCATAGAACATATAGTCCGGCGTGAAAAACTCCTGCATGATAAAAGTTTCACGATTGTTGAGCACAAGGCTCTGGGTGGTTGGGATACACCAAACCATAGTAGTTAATCACAACACACAATAACTAAAACTACTCAGTAACAATCTGCTGCTTTATCTCCAGTTGTAGTCAGAAATCATTATTCAGGAATAAAACTCCTTGCCACCAGCCTCCAAAGGCCCACATGTGAACTCTGACAAGATATATACCGGATAATGACAGTAATCTTACCTCCCTCCTTTCCCGTTGTTCATGCTACTCCCACACCCTTAAGTTAAAAAAACAATGCCATTACCCCACACTTCTGGATAGCTGGCCAGTTTGAGTTGGGACCATGCCTTTGTGCCCTTGGATGCCCATTCCATTTCCATAGGTTTCCATGGGCAACCTGGCACCATCAGGAGGAGCACCATGCTCCCTTATGTTCATGCTTCTTAGGATTTTATATAGTGGCACATTTGCCCAAAGAGTGCTTGTGCCATTACTCCCTAGACATCTTATTAGTAATTACGGACTTTTTAGAATGACACCTAATCATTATTTTGCATGTTAAAGAGCAAGCAAAACAGGAGGTGACTGGGTTCCCTTCAAAGTGGAGTGCTAATTGGATGCTATTATTAACAGTCTCTACCAGCCATGCTCACTGTTCCTCCCAATCTGCCAGCTCACAACCTTATCTGCCAGTTTGTCCTCTGGGTGCCCCCCAAAATGTACTGACTCAGAATAGTTGTAGGGAATGGATATGAGGTGCAGATCCAAGAATGCTAACCCAGATAACCCTTGCCCCTACTAAATGGTCACACTGGTCTCACACACCTCCTTCCTTCACCCAAATGCCTGTTGGACTCTCAAGCTTTTCATGTTTCCATTCTGCCTGTCTCAGTGCTTTGATGTACCTGGCCAACTCTGACGTATACTTAAAGTCCCAACACAAACGCCAACTGTTCTCTGAAGCCACGTTCTCTATTTGCCAACTTCAAGCTGACTCATTCAAGACTTGGAATACATAGAATTCCACGTACACATCAATCATTGTCACATCACATCAACTTTATTTTTATGAAAGTTTCTTTTCCTCCCTTGGAAGTCATCTCTTAAGGAAAGAGATTTTTGTTTCATGGTTTTCTCAGAGTCAGTGCCTGGTCAAACATGAGTGTGGGATTAGGATGCATTTTAGTTTGCTTTTAGTTTGGTATCTAATTTACCAAGGCCTCTCCTCCAATGTGCCTGTAATGACTCTTGGGCGAGGGATATTCAGTTCTCCTCTTGCACTCAATCAGCTAATTCCATTAAATGCGAAATCAATCTGGAATAGCTGCTCTAAGAAATTAAAGTCTACTTCTCATTCAAAAATATTCTCTAGAAACTCTCCAGTCTTCACGCAGGCTATTCACAAATACATATGTGATTTTTAATGAAGAGAAATATATAATCGATTTTCCTAATTGCAGTACTCCCTCTTTTTTCGAAATTTCGAGGTACGCCATTTTGCTTGTACTAAAGGCTGCATTAGGACCTATTTTTGCTAACAGAAAGAAATCTGAGGAGGATTTTTGCTTTTTAAAAAATGCAAAGATTAAAAATAACACTCAGCGTTTGTTTTGCAGCCAGCCCAGCCATTATGGAGGCAGCTTGCACCTCAAGTAGCAAGAACGGCACCACTTTTACTATATGTCAGTGTTATTTCAGGCTTTATGTGTTATTTGGTATAATTTTGTAGGCTATTTTGGGGGTCTGAGAATGCTCAAAAATTTTTCCATACAAATTAATGGTAACTGCTTCTTCACTTTACGCCCTTTAGGCTTAGAAAGGTTTTGTAGGAACATCCTCCTGCGGTCCCACATAGCTGGACCTGTCGCTGCTCAGGTCCGGCCTGGGCCACCTCAGCACCCAAATAAAAGGAGCAGGAACTCTGAGTCTCTAGTTCACCTGCTTCATGGGGGTGAAGGTTACATTTTCTGAGAAGCAGCTCATGGGAGTATTTAAAATAGAACATTTAATATTTAGGGTTCTGAATTGTTTCCCATCAGCCATACTCATTTAAAGGCAGATGTACAGTCTTAAAAAAAAGTCCTTTGCTGGACATTTGGACCCTAGAGCTTCCTTCTCTTACTTTTCTCTTTGTCAGACTCTGCCTTTGTAAAATATAGTTAATTGTGAATTAAAGGGAAAATAGGCATTAAATGAAGAAATAAATACCCAGATTTTTATTGCTTACCCAGGAATAAAGACCTAGATTTTTATTGATTTTCAATCAATAGGTTTCTTGGAATAATCTACTAGAGAGAAAAAAAAAAAAAAACAGAGAAAGAGAAAATTTACTTTAAAAAATAGAATAAAACTCATTTTATCTTGTAATTACCATATAGGTCCATTAAACTCTATTATTCGTAAAATAATTTAAAGTTAAAAATAATAAAAAAGTACAGTGGACACAGATGGTAAATAGGGATGGACATTTTCCCTGGAATACCAAGGTTTAAGGTGCTTTTTGTGTGTTGACTTAGTTTTTCTTCAATTGTTTTTCTCCTGCAGGGACAGTCAAATATTTCGCTGTGTTTATAAGTTAATGTGGAGTTGTACCACTAGATAGAAATTTAAGTTAATTTGTTTTTAGTTTTGATTTTTTAGGATTTCTATTGTTTGTATTTTTTTTGTATGATGTTTACACTATTGCAAATTTAAATCAACAAAGAAGTCTAAATTCTATACCCTCCCCCTCTACTCTTTTCTCTTGCCCCTGTAAATAAACATTTAAAACATATTGTGGTTTAATCATTTTTTAAAAATAAGCACACATATTAAGTATAATATACTTTATATTATAATATATATAGATATCCCCTCTTTCTTAAATAGTCAGACCCCTAACAAACTACCCCATCTACAGTGGTTTGACATCACCATTGTGTATTTGTTTCTGCTGCTTGTCAGCTTGACCTTCTTTTTTCCATGGGCTGTCTCATCCCCAAGGAAGGTGCCTCGGGCTTTTCCACATGGCAATCTCAGGGTAGCAAGCAAAATGAGAAGCTGTAATGCCTTTTGAGACTTAGGCTGAAAAACCTCACAAGACTACTGGAATGTATTGGCTTAAACAACTTCTAAGGCAAATCTAGATTCATAAGATGGAAAAATACATTCTGCCTCTTGATGGGGGTCACACTGTACAGAACATGCATACACAGCTAGGAAGAGGTGGTTGTGACTATCTGACCCATTTTCAAGACCAGATTCCCTACCTATGTCTGCAAAAGTTTCAATAAAGCAACTCATTAGCCAAAGGAAGCAATAAATAGCCTGAGCTCTGATCAATCATATTAGTAGCTACCCTGCCTATCTGGAAAGGAAACAGAAAGGAAAAGGGGCAGAGATGCTCCATGAGAGGGGGCTTGTTTGCTGCCTACCCAGAAATTTAATTATGTTCTTCCAAACACAGCCCCAACTTTGTGCAAATGACCCCCTATCCCCATGAGACTCAGGGAAGTGACCCCCTCTCTAGTTCCTCAGAATTAACCAGTGAACGGCATTTTTGTGGACACCCTTTCTTATCCAGCGAGGCTTTGAGACATAAGTTGGCCCAATCAAACCAAAGGAAAGTGCATATGTACAATTCTTGGTAGAGAGATCTCTCTCTTTTACCCCTGCTGGACACAAAAAAGAATCCCTTTGGTCATAATCTTTCAGCAAAATATTTTAACATCATAAAGGAAATTAGCCTTAGATGTAGCTAATGCTGAAGAAAGAAGATTGGAAAGACAGTAAGAACCAGCCCTTTGATGACATTCTAACATCCCTATTCCAGCCACCCTGCTGGATTTCCATTTATGCAAGATTTAAGTGTTCTTACTTAAAACAGGTTAAGATTCTTTTAGTCATTTAACTTTGCATTTTGCAATCACCTGTACAGGTACTTCGCTTTAGAAAATTATTTTCATATTCATGATACATAGCACTGATGCCACCTCATCTGCCTACTACTAGTGAGAAAGGAACTATAGTGCTTGATGCTATTTTACAGATAAAGAAACTGAGACACAGGCATGTTAATAAGATAAAATGAGATAGTTAATGGAACAGTGTGTTAGACTCTGTCCAGAGTTTACAGTAAAGGTTTGATAAATGTGAGTCTCAAAAAGATACTCTCATTCCCCAAGGGCCTTACAACAACATACCTAGCCCAAACCTAAATCCTTACATGGTGTGTGTGTGTGCACACGCGTGTGTGTGTTTAGGCGTAGACCTCCATCATATAGCCAGAAGTATTTTTCCTCTTTTTTTTTTTTTTTTTACAGTCTTGATTTTAACTTGGAAGCCATATTTCCTTTTCTTTTATAAAAAAGAAAGATTTTTATTTGTTTATGCAATAGTAAACCAAAGCAAAAATAAAAAAGTAAATAAATTTGAGCTAATGGACAGTTGAACTATACTGCATACTATATACATATTTTTTAGAAAAGAAAATGCCTCTTTTCTAAATATTGGTTAAACTCTTCTCTTCCCCCCAAAAAAACATGTTAATTCCTGAGATCCTATGCATGAGCTAGCTAGTGTCACCCACTGGAGCCTGGCGTAGAGACTTGCTAATGGTAGGAAGCTCTCAGAGGGACATCCTCACCTCGTAATGCGCAGAGAATCTGGTAGGGAAGCCTGCAGCCCAATCCATGTCTCCCACTACAGTCATCTATGAGTTATTTTCTCAGACTGAATAACACAGATATCCTGGCCAAAGACATGTTCTTTGTGTAGGGGAATCATTTTCATGAAGACAGGGAACATTCTGGGAAAGTATTTGGCAGATGTGGTTAACATCTGCCAGCAGTGGACTTTAAGTAAAGGAGACTGCCTCAATTGTGTGGGAGGGCTTCATCTAATCAGTGGAAAGGCCTTAAGAGCGAGATTGAGGTTTTCCCAAGGAGGAAGAAATTCTGCCTCAAGACTGAAGCATCATCAGCTCCTTCCTGAGAGTTTCCAGGCTGTGGGACTGCCCTATGGACTTAAGTCTTGCCAACCCACACAACTGCATAAGCCAAGTCCTTGAAATAAATCTCTTGTAGATAGATGGCAGATAGATGATGGAGGTGGTGGAGGTGGAGGTGGAGATGGAGATGGAGATGGAGAGAGACAAATAGGAATCCTACAGGTCTGTTTCTCTGGATACCCCTGACTATTGCAGGGATATACAAAACATTAGCCAATGGTCTGTGGAAGACATTGCCTGATGTTTTAGGTAAGGTAATGCTGGTTGCTAGAACAGGTGGATAGTGAATCTCTGTAGCTTAATACATTAGAAGATTGTTCATCACGTAATGAAAATCTAAGGGAGGGGCAGGAGAAAGAGATCCAGCATTGCCGAGGCTTGGGAACTACATGGCAGCCAAGGTCACCTGCACATCAACATCGATCAAGGAGACGGGGGAAGAACTAGAACAGAGCATCCTGTGGAAGGTTTTGTGGCAAAATCACTTCTGTACACATTCCATTGTCAGGATTTGGTCATATGGTCACACCCAACTGTAAGGAGACGTGAGCTAGGTGTTTCCCAGGAGAAACTAAAATATGCTGGACAAACAACCAGTCTTTGTCTCACTAGATCATTATTAGAGATGCTTCTTGGAAAACATCATGTATTCTTGTGAGGACCACCCTGTTTTCTAAGCTTTGTGACTAACTTGTTAGTTATTGTGGTCTCAATACAGGAACAAAAAGAGACAATGGAAGAAAAACAAACAAACCAACAACAGAATGAGGTGGCAAACAAAGTAAAGTCTGAGGCAGGAGACAATTTAAAACAGCAATTAAAGTCTAATTAAATCCAAAGTTTGGTATCATTATCAGAAGTGAGGACATAGCTAATTATGCTGAAAGCAAGTTTCAGCTCAGGTTATGGTCATTCAATAAGGGAATCTTTTCTTCCCAGCAGAAAACACTAATTCTGAAAAACACTTAAAAGATTCTCAATAACGGATGGTATGTATGTGCCGCATTTTAATCTCTTTATCCATATTGTCCATGTGGTATTTAGTCTTTGTACTTAAATCAACAGTAATTGTTTGTGGTAGCATGAGAAATTTTTACCTCATTGATTTCCATAGCACTGAAATGTCACATCAGCTCAAGGTGAAAAGCTAATAGGATATGAATAATGGTAATAATAATCAGAATGGTAATAAAAAAAAGCAGACACCTGAATATATATTAAAATCCTCTATTGCATCTTAGGGCTCTGGTGACATTCAAACCCCAGGAGACAAGAGAGAAAATGATTTGTTAACCTCACCCTCTCTAGGATCCCACTGAAACTTTGGCTGCACAAATTGGAACAAATGACAATTTGTAGAATGAATAAATGAGAGCCAAGGACACGGATCCCACCTTCTGTGTGCTCCCCCCTCAGTTTTGCTCAGTTTCCAGGTACAGTTTATTAATGTTCAGTCTTCCACATTTCTGTATAGGACACACATCTCCGCTTATGAAAGTAGATAAATCTCAAAAACAGGCATTTGGAATGTCTGATATGCACAGGGTCATTGAGTAAAAGCATTCGAGTTAGATTTAGCTTGGAATCCCAGCAAGACTGATTATTACCCAGCTACCTCAGAACATTCACTGACTCTCAGAAACATTTGCCCAAGGACACCAGCTTATGTTGCCGATATTTAAAAATATAGACAAATGCAAGATTCTTAGATCCTCTGAGCCCACTGCAAGCAATGGGTATCTTACTTCTCTTTTTAGGTACGATACTCCCCTGCTGGTAATTGCAGGTTCATAATTAGAAGCAAATGAATCTACTATTCTATTATTCCAGCAAGTTGCTTCAGAATCCAGCCCCCATGCAGATTCTGTTTAATTCCACGATAATACCTTCCCATGGAATTCTGAACTTCTATTTTATAGCACATTGCCACTTAATGGATTTTTAAATAACTGTTTCATGTCTGTCTTCCCCTCTAGATGGCATGGCTGTAAGCTCCCTTTACCATCCATTTCTGTGTTCCCCAGGACCCAGAGGAGGGCTGAAGACAGAGGGGCCCTCAGTCAGTGATGTTCCACAATTGACCTGAGATGGTCTCGTTCCCCTCCGCCCAAGGGCTTGCAATGGATTCACTTCCAGATTGAATTTTATCTCAGCATTTATTCTAGAGTCTGCACCTACCTACCTCCAATCCACCTTCCTGCAGCATCCATCCAGTTGACCTCATAACTCTTGATAATATTTTTATTGGTTCAAGCCAAGCCATTCTTCAACTCTTCACCCATGTGGTCTGTTATTACCTGTAAGTCCTCCCTCCACGCCATTAGGCTTAGTATTAAGCTTACATTACAACAGAAATGTTCTCAATTTTTCCACATATTCCTAGAAATCTCTGGGCATTGCAATCAGACAATAATGAGATACTCCTAAAATATTTTTTGAGAGAAAAGAGCATAACTTCTCAGAGGTAAACTATAAAGTCAACATAAACTGCATCATAATAGTAATACACGATTACCTTAAGTGGAAATAAAAATTCCCAGGCCAAATCAAGATTTGATGCTAATCAAACTAAAAGAATCGAGCATACATAGTACACCAAGTTTAGAAGGAATTTCTTAGACGTGCTTCACAAATAATGCCTCAAAATCTGATCAAAAGGAAGGTTTCTAAATTAATTAACTAATATTCTGGTCTTGAGGGAAAGTTCATCACAGAAAACAATTATAACATTAAATTGTCCAGTTTTATAACTAATTTTTATTACCACTCATACTTATCAAGCTAGCCTCTGACAATGATTTTCCAAGAAAGAGATGATACCAAGTATTGTTTTATCCAAAAATTTACCGTCACCTTCATTTTGGTATACAGACATGAATCAATCCAACTTATCTGAACTGAGATTTCAAGTATCTGAAACATTATTAGTCAGAATTCCCAGAGAAACAGAACCAATAGGAGAGACTAGATAGATAGATAGATAGATAGATAGATAGATAGATAGATAGATAGATAGATAGATAGATGTATGGATATATATAGTTATAAATACATAGAATATATATATATATATACATATATATATAGAGAGAGAGAGAGAGAGAGAATGGAATATATATATAGAATATATATATATATATTCTATGTACTTATAACTATATATATCCATACATCTATCTCTGTCTATATAGATATATCTTTTTTTTTAAACATATCTTTATTGATTTCAGAGAGAGGAAAGGAGGGGGAGAGAGAGATAGAAACATCAATGATGAGTCATTGATCGGCTGCCTCCTACACACCCCTGACTGGGGATTGAGCCTGCAACCCAGGCATGTGCCCTGACCAGGAATCGAACCCCGATCACCTGGATCCTAGGTTGACACTCAACTGCTGAGCCACGCCCGGCCGGGCTATATAGATATATCTTGAAAAATATTTATTGTAAGTCATTGACTCACGTGGTCATGGAGGCTGAGATGTCCCACCATCTGCCACTAGCCAGCTGGAGACCCAGGAGGGCGAGTGGTGTTGTTCAAAGGCCTGACAGCCAATGTTGTAGATTCCATTCTGGATGCAAAGGCCTGGGATCCAGGAGCGCTGCCGGCAGGAGAAGGTGGGTGTTCAGCTCAAACAGTCAGGAGAGAGAAAATTCAACCTTTCCTGCCTTTCTGCTCTGTTCAGGCCTTCCATGGATTGGGTGATGCCTACCCACATTGAGAAGGGCAAACTTCTTTACTCAGCCTACCAATTGAAATACTAATTTCTTCTGGAAATACCTTTACAGACACACCCAGAAATAATGTTTAACAGGGTATCTGGGCATCCTGTGGCCAGACCAAGTTGACATATAAATTAACCGTCACACTTGGGGAAGACTTCTACTTTATAGGACTTCTGCTTCTATGATAATATTGACTTATTAGATTTCTCAAAGGCCATTCCGGCAACTTTCCCAGGAAATACTCCAATATCTCAATCTCTTCCTTTTCCTTCTCTCTGAAATACATTAAATTTATCAGCCCCACAGAGTTCTTTGTGACTGACCCTAGCCCATCCCGCATGCAGCTTGTTTTGTGACTTGTCAGCTTTTTGTGCTAGAGACCTGTTTGTATATACAAGCAAAACAGAATGTGATGCTGATTTGTGGCCATGTAAAATGATGATGACGATGTTTAGGATTATGTGATACCAACATGCATGCATATTCATTAACTGTAAACTAATTATTTTCTGACTACTACCATGTAGTACTATAATCACCATGATTTATAAGCTACAGAAAATACCAAAATGGAGTGTGCTCTCTCTTTCAGGATTCCACAGGTGAAAGATGATTCTAACATCCTGAAATCACTTCTCATACATGACAAGAACTTGGGACTTGGGCCATGGGCACTGCTCTGCTGGGATCGGTGGACTCCGGTGACATATTTGGTAATGAGAAGCTGAGCAAACAGGCGAGCTAATCCCTAATGTCAGGAAGCAATTAGATATGCTAATTACCAAATAATGTATGCAAATGTTCAAATGTTGTAAGTGTGATGAGTATCCATCGCATACTGAAAACTCTTTTCCTCTGTACAGAATTCTCTTCTCCCCGGGGTATCTCCAGCAGATGCCTGGGGCTCACACCTTCCACTTACAAAGAGAGTACCGTCCCAAATTGGGCTTTAAAAATCCAAGCCAGGGTTAGAAATGATTGGCTTCTGGAGTGCAAGGTACTTCAGTGCAACACACAAGCAGTTGGGTGTCACATTATAAATTCTCTGGTGCAAGTTTAGAAGCTCCTAATTGAACAGTTACACTCCAGGTGAAAAGGGAGTAGCATTCTGATTTACCTTTGAGAACCTTTTTCCTTTCACCCTGGGCCTTGAACCAGCTGTGAACCCTTAGCGAGCGGTTTAGCCTGCCCAGTTCCCTTGAGGCTCTGGATCCTTATCTGTAAAACAGGAATGATTCCATCGCGTTGCTATATCTTAAAACAAATTATTGAGAGGAATCATACTAAATAGTGAACATGAGTGTTATGACATAATGAAATCCTAGAAAAATTTAAATCCTTACCAACTTAGAATTTATATATAAACAATAGAGCTGGGAACCTAAAAGTTAATAAAAAAGGCTTCAATGAATTGAGATTTGAATTAATGTGGGGTTACATTTTTTTCCTTGTTTAGCTCTGAATAGAGGAAAAAAACGCTACATGGTGAAATGAAAAGAAAGTCACAGGCATGAAAAAGTGAACACTATAATCTAAAGAAAATGGATTTAGACTATGAGTTAGAACCACTTCTGTTTCCAAGTCCCCTGTATGACCCTTTGGCCTCATTTTCTCCACTTTCAAATACATATTTCTTACTTCTCTGTTGAAGCTACTATGTGAGAAACTTAGGTTATCTACTTAAACTCTGGAGTATTGCCAGGGGATGGAAGATCAAGGGAAATCATATTTTTCAAAGAAAGACAAAGGAGAGATACAGAACATAGAAAACAAAATAGTTATGAGCAGCCCCATTCATTTACAAAGGTCTTCAGAGTGTATGTACAGCATCTTATATAATCTTCATAACCCCCTGTGAGGTGGGCAGAATTACCTTCCTTATGGAAAAAGAAATTAAAGATCAGAAACCTACACGAGACCAAGAACACACAGAGCTAATAAATACTGGTGCTCTCAAATGCATGGTAACCAGAATCTTTAAGCTGTGCCATATTTAAAAACAAAATTAAATCCACAGGTAAAAGACAACTCATTGAGCACAGAAGGATTAAACATCAAAAGAACAAGTCATCTTCCCCCCAAATTAAAAGAACTTGGTAATACTTTGTGTGTGTGTTTACTTACCGTAAACAGGTAAGCAAGAACAGAAACAAATTTTCATTTTAGAAGCCATAAGATTATTACCTAAATAGGATGACTTACAAACTTCTCTGCCTGGGAACAGGAGTGTGGACCATAAAAAATTACCAGTTCGAGTTAGTAATTAAGAGCATTGCCTGGAGCTAGACTTCTTGAGTTTGAATCTTAGCTCAACCACTTATAGCTGAGGGATAAGCAAGTTACTTAATCTCTTTGTGCCTCAGTTTCTCCTCCCTAAAGTTGGGGGGGGGAATAATAATTGTACCTATTCATTCTTGGTATTAAAAGAACACATGTAAAGTTCTTAAAATAGTGCCCAGCACATATTAAGCACTCAAAATACAAACATGTAGTGCAAAGGGAGTTGGAGGAGCCCCCACGGATGCCCAATACAGGGGGGCAAGCTGGCTTCAGCAGGAGCCATCGCTCTAGACTGGAGTTGTTTCTTGCTAGATGGACTGAAATGGAAAGAAGTCAGACAGTTTGTTGTTTTTGTTTGGTTTGGTTTGTTTCCTAAACTGCTGTAGAATTACTCTTTTGTGATTCACCGCATATTCTTTGAAATGCTCTACCTACAACTCACCATATATATATCTTTATTGATTTCAGAGAGAGGAAAGGAGAGGGAGGGAGAGAGAAACATCAATGATGAGAGAGTCATTGATCGAGCCCGCAACCTGGGCATGTGCCCTGACCAGGAATCGAACCCAGATCGCCTGGATCCTAGGTTGACACTCAACCGCTGAGCCATGCCTGGCCGGGCCTTACAACTCACTCTTAATCAACTTTACTTTTCCCCCTTTTCCTCTGATTCTTTGAGTTCACATTGGTCAGAGTGGCTAAAACAGAAAGGAAAGGGTCTCATAAAAATCTATATAAGCCATCTTTTTAACTCAGATGGCAGGGTTTAATTGATAGTTACAAATTACAATTTATTTCTATTATCATCACCATTATTGCCTGATAGCAATGCGATTATTTTACAACTTACAGGGCAATCACATCCATTGTTTTCACTCCCTCAACAAACCCGAGACGGTGGACAGGAGAGGCCGCAGTCATTTTTACAGTCTAAAGGATACGCATCTTTGGTGGCAGAATTTTAGGCTTAGTGACAAGGAATGGGAAAGTCAATTCTCAGATGTAATATACAGGAGAGGTTTCCATTGTTTATTTCTTAACAATATTCTCTTTTGCGTCAGCTCTCTCTGCAAACTACCTGGGAAGAGAGTGGGAAAGAAAAGCAACTGACCAGCTATCGGCCTCAGCTGATAAATATTGATCCCAAACTCTCTCTTTTTCTTCACTTAAAGGGGTCTCATTCTGGGTAGTTATTTGGTCAGCTCTAGGTATGGTTATTATCTTTTACACTCTAATTCTCCACTACCAAAGCACCTAGGGAGGCTTGCCAGCAGAAGTGTGCATGTGTGTGTGTGTGTGTGTGTGTGTTATTAGGGAGATGCCAAATGGAAGGAGATGCCAAATGGAAATGTCTTCCCTGTGGGAGACAATGGCTGCTAGTTGTCAAGCTAGTTATACCTGCTCTCTATATCCCCCTTCACCCGAGTCCTCACCAGTTCATCATATAGCATTATCTGGCTCCTAAGTCCCTCCAAGCTACTGGCAAAAATATGCTGAAAACTTGAGGGACACATATTTGGGTGACTAAAGGGTTCATGGAAGTGTCTCTTTGAGTAGATCCCCAACATCGGTGACCCTGCAAAGAAAAGATTCTTCTTTCTCTCCATGCCACAGTGGTTCTGCTACACTTTCTACCTGAATCCCTTTGCTCTGGTATGATTGCTCATATAGGGATTTTGCAAGGTGCCTGAGTTCTGCAGACTTTCACAGCATCCTTTCTGCATGGGGAAAATGTCTGTGTCCTTGCCAAATAGTGGGAATGCAGGCTACCCCAGGGCTTTCTCTCCCTCCGTGCTGTGGCCACTCACTGGCAATACCAGGAAAGTTGACCAATTTACTGGTTCAGAAACTTTTGGACAAGGTATGAGTCCCCTGCAGAACTGGGGGCACGGTCAGATCTAACACCGCTCCCATTTATTCTCTATATAACAGCCCACACAGAGGGATGGATGTTTCCAAAACTTGGCTTTCCCTAAGAAAATAACTTCTTTCTTTGACTTCCTAATTGTTTTCACGTTTTGTTTGCAATAATTACCAATATAATTTGGCCTCATTGGAACATGCACAGAGACACCATGAATCAGCCTCTCGAAGAGGAAATCCCCCCCTTTTTAACCCCTTTCTGCTCAGTCAGCTAATAGGACTGCCACAAAATGAGGAAATTCTTCATCAACCCTCTGCCTCTAATATATATATATATCCTAACAATGTATCTGTCTACCCATCCATGTGTTTTTGTCCACCCGCCCACTCATCTTACCATCTATCTTTCCTTCGTTTCAGATGCCTCACTTCCATGTGTTGTGTTGGAATATGGGCTCACAGCCTCAGTCCTGGAGAGCTCAGGACACTACCTGCTTACAGAATTGCATCCAGGCCATATCATTTCTGAAGTTGTGAAATTTCTGCTTTTCATTCAAAGTCAGTGGTTTGAAGACAGTTGTAACTGCCCCATTTCAAATCTCCCCAACACCCTTCCCATGAAACTCATAACATCAACAAAAATAATATGCCTTTGCCATTACTAGCAGATAAAAACACCACTTTTAAATTAATTGTAAGTAGATTTTAAAAATTCAGCAGTGCTCCAACCCATTACTGCAAGTGTATAGATGTGAAAAATTCGATAGAGGAGGCTTAGGGGACTTAATGAAGAGAAAAAGAGTATGGAGGACACAGGAAAAGCAAGACAAAGTCACCCGAAAAAGTGAAAGTCCAATGTTAAATGTCCGTAGAGTGAATACAGGTCAGAACTCGGTGGCTCACAGCATTGGCTATAGAGAAGGAGCTTGGCAGGTAAAGGTGATCACATAACATTATTGCTCTTAGAGGGGGGTGGGGTTCTCCTTAGCAATGAGCCAGTAAGGGAAATAAGGAACAACGTGGAGGGAAATTAACAACCATACAAATATAAAAGAGAAATAAGGCATGTCCACCCCTCCTTCCCACCACCACCAACCCCATCCGTAACAGAAACTGCACAGACAAGTATACGGAGGAGAGAGAATTCTTGCACTAGAAACAATGTTTACAAAACAAATAGAAAGAGCCCCCCCCCAAATCTGACCATATTCATACAAAATGACAGAAATAAAAATAGAAAAGATGAAGCAAACCATTTCAGCTGATGAAATTTCTCCCTTTCTCCCAGGGAAACAACCTCGATGCTGAGAAAACTATAACATTACACTCAAATATAAATTTAAAATCCTCAAACATTTGGAATGTGAAGGCAAAACTCTATCTGAGGACCAAGTTTCTTTTGATCATAATGTAGAACAAATAGTTATTGATAAGCAAAGGATTCAGAGGACTTAGTGAATTTGGCAAGGCTGATGGATTTCTAAGTGATAAGCATTTTAGTAAGCAAATAGCGGAGGCTGGGAGGTCTCCAGGGAGCCTTGTGTCTTGAAATATAATGAGTTTCTTTGGGGAGCAATTCATTAGGAAATGAGAAAGCCAATGCTCTGTCAAGAGGAAGCTTTTGAAACTATTACTCTGTTTTAATCAGCAGGCTTGGTTTTCCATTAAGAAACAAGAAAAAAATGTTTTCCTTGGCCGGGCAACTCTTCCGATGGGGAGAATTTGTGGGTTTTTAATAAGGCAAAGTGTTTTGAGGCCTAGATATTGGTCCACCTCAAGAGGTTTGTGAAATTTCAGAGTCAGGAAAATATGCAACGTTTTTAATTCTTACAGAAGAGAAAGCCGCTAACCTTCAGTGAGCTAGGTGTGTGACCCGGGGGGAACGTCCTCCCCTCTCTGAGCTGCACTTTTCTCCTCTACGGATGAAAGTAACAACACTTCTTACATGGAGGTACTTTTTTTTTTTTCATTTAAAATGACATATGTAAAAGCACATAGCAAAAAAGAGCTAATAAATAGCAGAGTCAGGATTTGAACCCCAGCCAGTCTGACTACAAAACCCAAGTACTTAATCTATTGCATCTACTTTCATAGAGAATTGTCATAAAGTTCACATATAAATGCCAGAATAAAGGTGTGAAGGGCAATATAAATATAAATTTTAGAGTCTGCCCAGATGGATCCAGGGCTTTCGAATCAGGACTAAAGGCTTTTGGCAGTGATTTGAAGAAAAGAGCGAACTCCGTTAGAGTACAATAGGCATGTCTTTCGTTCACGGCTCTATCCTTAGCTCTGCGATGCGTAACGCAGTTTATTGTACCTATGTGTTGAAAGGATGGCACATAACCAAACACCCATCAAAGGAAGGAACACATTTGACAAACACCTGTTTCAAGACTAAGCCCTGTAAAGGGGGTGACATTATCCTTAAAGATTTAGCACACTTGAAAAATACTGGCACTCGAAGGAAATCTTTTTATAGATGCTGATGATTTTGCACTTAGCGCAGTATGTGAATAACAGAAAATGTCATTTTAGAAGATGTTATGATTTGATGCACAAAAGGAATACATACTTTTAGGAAGAACACGTTCAATTATTTCTTATCTAATCAGATATATTAATGGAAAATAAATCGTAATTACATCTGGAAAAGACTCCTTTCCAGACTCTAGTTGGGCTTCCCTGAGCCCTCTAAGCTCAGACCTTGATGTCCACTGTAGCAAGAATCTGGCTAAGTCGGTTTAGCAAGAATCCCCCCACCCCAATTTCTGACGCAATTCCTCATCTTTCAGCATCCCTCGGCTGATATCTAACCACACTTAACTGTCTTCCGCAAGAAACGCCCCCTTCCTCCTGAGGTTTCCTCTTACTAATTTTCCACCCACTGGACCCTCTGGGACATTCTTGTTTCATTCCTTGCTCCAGTTCTATTAACCTTTTAGCTGCTCACATGTACCATCTCCCCCCCTCTTCAGGGCTTTAAGTGTGTAGTTTCCATCAGTTAATCAGTTCCTATTTAGCATTTTTCAGATTTCAGCAGAGGTCACTTCCTTAGAGAATTGTCTTCTAACACATCAGATTAAACCAGGTCATCTTGCTCTAAGTTCTCAGATGCACACCGGGCATAAAAGCGCTCAGCACAGTAATGATAAATTTGCATCTCCCCCTTTTTTTGTCCCACTAGAACATGAAGCTCCATGATGTAAGTGATATACATGCATGGCACATTTTAGAAATTCCTTACTCAACTGAAATGGTGAAAAAATAACTTCTAACATCCAATCCACAGCCCTTGTCCATGCTGCTCTGCCCACTTCCTACACCTTCCTCCTTCTCCATATCCTAACATTTTTTTCAGTGTCTACAACATATCAGGGAACTAGTGATGCCCTCCACACACCATATCTAAGTCTTACAACAATAAATCATTCAAGGGAATTATTACTTTCCCATTTGATGGGTAAGCAAACTAAGTCCTAGACGTCTAATCACTTAACCAAGCAGCACAGAGAGCAGGTGCTGTAGAGGAATCTGGAACACAGGGGTGCGATTCCATTATGTTCTCTCCAGCCTCCAAACACCGTATTGTCTCATCCATCGTCAAGACACCCTGGGAGCATTACTATTGTATGTATGCACCTCTCCTTTGGGTGCATGTGCTGTTACCTGCCTGTTATGTCTGTGGGTGGTCACAAGGTTGAAAATTCTGGCCTAGCAGGGAATATATCTTACATTTCTTTCATGCTTTCTTCATAAGCCTGAAGGGCGTTGTGCCAGAAGTAGGTGCATGATGCATATGTTACTAAAAAATAAAAAATGTTGACAGCAGGGGGAAAACCTGGTCATCTGATCAGGTTTCTTATTTATAAATGTGAAGCTTAGTCTCAGCTTTGCTATCCACTATCTAGCCCAGGGACACCACTAATAAGTGGAGACAATTGAGGACTCAAAACCCTGAAGTTCAAGTTTTCTGTTCTACCACGTTGCATGCTCCTTCCCTTATTAGTGAATGAATGATATAATAACCGAACCTATTTTTTTTTTAATGAATGATGCCAGTTCTTAGACCATCTAACCTTTTGGGATGCTCAGTGCTGGGTAGTTGTTCTGTTCCTGATTACCATCGAGGAGGGTTTTCACCATGAAAGGAAAAGAAAGAGCGAGAGTCACCTACTCTCATCACTTTCCCCCAAACGCCATGGCCCTTTATGGCCCATTTGCAGGTCAAAGGGCCTCTGAAATGCTGCCCAATATGCAGTCATGCTGCCCAAACAATATTCGAGAGGAGTTTTGTCTGTCTGGGTGCCAGCCCTCTACCCCCACTGGAGTCATCCCAATGTGTTTCTGTGGCTGAAACACTTCACACAAGTAGACAGTCTATTGCTTTCACTCAAGCATAAGTTTTCCAGTTTTAAATCTTTTCTTTGGCCACAGTTTCATGGAAATTTATGAGACCAAAAAATGCCTACAACTAAACAGTGGGTCTCTAGATGGCAGCTGATGTGAATGACACTGAGAACTTACTCTTTATGTTGTGCATTGGGACGTGGGGGCCAGAGTACCACAACGGTGCAGGCTCCGCTGATGCTCAAGGTCTTGCATCTATTACCCTCACTCCCGGCCCATATCCTTCATCTGCAAGAGGGGTCACCAGCCTGCAAAGACAGGATTCTAATGATAACTACTTAATTGCACTGGAGTGACTATTTCACTGAGTTACTGGAAGCTTAGGAGTTGAGGGAAGGGAATAGGGATTATCTCATTAAAGTAAATAATTTAAGTTCTCAGTAGTACATGATAAAGGTGCTAGACTTTTTGGTATCTTCTCAAAGGAAAGAATCATTTGATAGTTTATGTGTCCTGCAACGATTTCTATCCAACGTGAGAGTGAAATATGCATATTTATTTACACATCTGTAGGGATTTGTATATAAATATATATAGTTAGAAAATGTAGATATATGTATATCCTTTGTGAATACTAGAAATAATAAAATAATGTATTTGAGGGATGCCACTGATCTCCATGATAAAAAGAAAAAATGTATGTTTTAAATGAATATATGGGGGAATGTTTAGTCTCGCAAATAATCAAATTAATGCAAATTAAAACAATGAGGTTACATTTCATTGCTATTACACAGATAAACTTTTAAGATAAATCACAACTGCCAATGATAGTGAAGATATATTAAAATTTATAAGCTCAAACAATTTGGGGTGCACATGCAATGTGGGCCTATCATTTTGAAAAGCAATATATTGATGCATATCGATAGAAATAAAGATATCTCTATAACCCCAGTCTCAGAAATTATTCTGGAGGAACCAATCATTTAAGCTTCTTTTCATTTGAATAAGATGTTGACTGTGATATAAACTATAACACCTAAAGATGAGAAATAATAAAAATGCTCAACACCATGGTATGTCCACTTATTGAAATGTTATATAAATAGTTTTTAAACATTTTTTCAAATTGGCAACATCATGTAAAATACATATGATATAAAAATGAAAGACCAAAATATAAAATTCTCTGTTCATGCTGATTATAACCATGCAAAACTGTGTTTGCCTAAATTTTTGTATTCACATAACATCCTTTCATTATTTTAAACTATTGGTATCAGGAATGCTTTTTAATTTTCAATATTATGGAAATGGGAAGAAAATAGACTGAGCCAGATTCTATTGGCCTAAAATAAAATTAGTTTCTCAATGTGGAGGGTGCTCATTTAGAAGCTAAGGAACTTCCTGTGTATTCTAGTAGTTAGAAGTCAGTAGACCAGTTGAGTTTGTAGCTGTTCCTTCCCATGGTAGACGTGAGACCTTGAAAAAATAACTTATACTCTCTGTCAGTTTTCTCTTACGTAAGATGAAGATAATTATTTCTCATAGTCAGGGAGATTCAGGGAAATAAAGTCTTTATCACTTAGCAAAGTTTTGACCTATTAGTGACCAAGAAACAGTTTTGTTTCATATTTTTTACAGCAACCAATTTAGGTCACAAAAATACTACCTAGTAAGTCTTCTCAATGCCAGAATGTCTTAATACAGCAAAAAAAACAAACAAAAGCCTGTCAAGAATATATCTATTAAAACTATGCCATATAAGACAATATATTTTTGTGAATGCAATTTTTTTCTTCAGGTACTTTTAATTTTGGACACAAGGTTATTGCAACAGAAATGCTTTTATAAAATTAAACCTAAGTCCATATCTACATTTAAAGAGGGACACTGAAAAATTATATCAAGTATATTGATTTTGGTATACAAATAAAATATCTGAATAGCTGACATAGAAATTATAAAAAAACTCCTGTCCTCTGTCCCACCTTATATCTAATATATCTGTGCCTGCATCTGTACTTAGTTTTCAGAAAGAGTTAATCTTCCCTCTCTCCACTTCCACCAAGTTTACCAAGTGAATGAGCAGTTTACTCTTTTTTTTGATTCCCAGTGGGGTCTGGCCTATTTCATGTGGGCACAATGGATGTAAATTCCAAAGTACCCCACTGATCCACGTATTACAGAGAGCTCCTAATACAAAAGTCCACAGAGACAGCTTTTAGATTTTCAAATATCCAATTTTAACTTGAAAGCTGTGCACATTTGCTCTAGGAGAACATGACAATGGCTCCTCCACATTGTTCCTGTTTTCAATAGAACCACACTTGAAAGGAATTCAGTTTCTTTAGCAACAAAAGTATCCCAAGGACCCAAGGTCCTCAGTGTTCACACCTCAAACAGACTCCACGTGAGAAGAGCCACCGTGGTTCCTTTTCAACCTTTTGTCATTGTCATGCAGCCTATCTGGATCAGTGTTGGGTGGAGGACAGTCTTTCTAACTTGAGACTTGGGGCGACAAAAGAAGATTCAGCGAGATTTATCGCCTTCCTTTCATGATGTACCTTGGCAGCAAAGTGACCCAGGCACTTAAGAAGCGTATTGCATGCATAACAGTTTAATGAGATCCTGGAGACGTTGGTCTCCAGTGAGCATCTCATGGGGAAATGTCTTTATTAGATGGCTTTTATAGGTAAATCTTTCCCTGAATCCCAGCAAGAGTTTGCAACAACTTTGAGAACTGAATGGAGACTCACAAACAGAATTTCCTCTAGTCAAGTACTAGTAAATAGAAAACTTCTCTCTATGAAGGGAATTTTATCTTTTCTTTAGGAGAATAGGTCAAAATATCTACTCTCTGAGTCACCTATGAATGAAGAATTTTTTTTTTTAAATATGCACAGTCTTATGTGAACCAATTGCTACTTCCACTTCAGAATATGCCTAAAAGAGTGGTTATCCTATCCACCGTTCATTCACTTATTCACTCACTCATTCAGCATATATTTGCTGAGTGTTTACCCTATGCCAGGTACTATTTTAGCAAATCAAAAACATTTTTAAATAAAACAGGTAAAAATAATCACTGCCTTTGTGAAGCATCCGTTCCAAAAGAAAGAGACAGTAAATAAATCAACATAAAAACACATAAATAACATAGCTTGTTAGAAGTGCAAGTATTTGGCAGAAGAATATTTTAACAAAGAAGACAACCAGTGCAGAAGCCTTAAGACAGAAGCATGTCTGATCTGAGGACAGGAGCACAGCTAACACTCGGGAGCAGAGTGAGTGAGGAGGACACTAGCAAGACACAAGGTCAGACAGGTCAGAAGAGCCATGAGGACGCTGTTAGGATTTTCATATGCACTCCAAGAAAGTGGGGAGCCAATGAAGAGGTTGGGGGCAAAAGGTCAATGTTACCTGAATTACATGTTAAAAGGATTATTCTGGCCCAGCCGAGCGTGGCTTAGCAGTTGAGCGTTGACCTAGGATCCAGGAGATCGCGGTTCGATTCCCAGTCAGGGCACATGCCCGGGTTGGGGGTTTGATTCCCAGTCGGGGGAGTGCAGGAGGCGGCCCATCAATGACTCTCTCATCATTGATGTTTCTCTCTCTCTCTCCCTCTCCCTTCCCCTCTCTGAAATCAATAAAGATATACTAAAAGAAATAAAAATAAAAATGGATCATTCTGGGTGTAGGAATGAAATAGTGTCAAGTGCTCATGGTCCTCTCCTTTCCCGGAGCCTGGCACCTTCTCCTTCCAACACCTGAGTTGCTTCTTCTGGAATTCAGCTTTCCACCCTACCCCCAACCCTCCACCTTGTCCCAGAAGTGGAGGTGACAGTGTCAGAGCAGCTGTGGAAGGATTGTGTCAGCAGCACCACCAGCAGGAGATCGGGAACGTGGGCCTCCTTCTGGGCTGCCTGCCTAATCCCCATCTTGCGCTGGTTGTCATGGTGACAAGGGCACTGTTTGTGCAGGTGCCTTATTGTGTCTGAGGCACGTGTGACTCAAATGATGAGGGCTATTAAAGAGGATCTGCAGCCGGCCCTGCAGCTCCAGCAGGAGGGCTCTGAGCCCTGGGGTGCTCTAAGCAGTGGTCAGAGAGCGGAAAAGGCTGAGGAAGTACAGGAATCCAAGTCAGGTCTTCTTGAGAGGACCCCCTCCCCTACCCCACATGGCTGCGCCTAGCTGGAGGCTTCAAGAGCCACGGTCTGGAGATGTAGCCCCCAGACTTGTCATTATTGCTTAGCAAAGATGCTTTCCCAACCTCAGGAGAATCATGTATATCCTGCTCTCTCTCCCTTACTCTTACAAACTCTTCTGTTTAAAAGAAAAGCACAGGAGCCAGCTAGAAGGCAGAACAGAATTCACAGTCTTGCCCTGTGAATCAAAGTAAAGTGGGAAGAAATAGGGAAATGACTCCAAAGAGTGAGCATGTTTTTGAGTGTGTATGTGTTGGGGCGGGGGGGAAGTTGTTTCTCCTTGCAAAACAGTTGACTACACTGGAAAGTTATTCCAATTGGATTTCAGGGTGGTTTCAGGAGTAAGAGAAACCAGAGTTATAAAGATGAAAGTCGCCTTACTTTTGTCTCCTACCACACCACAACATAACACGGTCCCTCAAGAAAAAGAAAAGACTCTCCTCTCACCTCTGGTAATTTTGAAATTTAACTGGGAAGACTTAGAATCTTGCTATTTTTAAAAAATGTATCTTTATTGTTGAAAGTATTAGAGATGTCCCCCTTTTTCCCACATTGATTCCCTCCACCCCGCATCCACCCCACCCCCAGGCCTTCCCTATACCAATGTCTGTATCCCTAGGTTATGCTTATAAGCATATAAGTTCTTTGGTTAATCTCTCCCACCCACTCCCCACTCCTCACCTTCCCTCTGAGATCCCTCAGTCTGCTCCATGCTTCTATGTCTCTGGATCTATTTTGTTCACCCATTTATTTTGTTTATTAGATTCCACATATGAGTGAGATCATGTGGTACTTGTCTTTCTCTGACTGGCTTATTTCACTACTTTTTGATGCCATGTCCAAAGACACGTATCCCAATCTTTATTATTAATAATAACCAATATTTGTTCAATGATTTTACTATGTCCACTTTATGCCCCAATGGCATAGGGAATATGGTGAAGAATTTTGTTCATATTAAAGATGTATAAATTTAGGCTGAAGGAGATTGCTTGCCCGAGGTCCATGGGTTATGTAGGTCTGAGTCAGGATCTGAACCCAGGCCTGTCTGTTTCCAGAGCAGAGCACTTACTCCCTCTGCTGAGCCACAATTCTTATAAGCTTTCCAGAAAAGATGTTATGCTTTTTTTCTCTTGGTTCCCATGGAAATAAAGCTAAGCCACGGGGGTTTGAGGATTAAGCAAGGACATTTTCAAGAAATGTAAGAACCCTTCTCTTTACCCTCTGTGGGTTTTTGCTTTGTTTTGTTTGAATTCTGGAATGTCCCCAGCGTCTGTTGTTTGGGATTGGACACTTTTTACGGGCAACCTAAATCTGCAACTGAAGTGACTTTCACAAAAGCTTTCCTTCCAGGATGTGCTTGATAGAGATCAATGCACTTAATATTCATTTCAGGCTAATTAGTTAAAGCAAGGGTCCCATGAGCACCCAGAGCCAGGAGAAGGGACCATTCAGGACATCTCTGTCTAATTCCTCTTTAAATGCTAATAGCTTTGAGGTTATTCTATTAACAGGCAGTATCAGAAAAGGAAGAAAGGGCCCGTTTCACTTAATAAAGGGATCACCAAATGGGTGGGGATGTTCGTAAGAGCCTGAGTAATTATCTATTCATTTAGGTCAAACTACTGTGGGCATCAGGAAAGTATAACTAAGAAGAGCAATCCAATTTATGAACAGCCTGCAATAGGGCTTCATTAGGAAACAAACCCTGGTCCCTGCCAGTCTGCCTGCCTTGTAGAAAACAGATCAGCTCTACAACAGAGAGTGAAGACCCCTTTCCTTGGAGGGTCAGAACTCTGGGTCAAACATCTATAGTACGAAAAATAAAAAGCTGTGTTCTAATGCAACATATGTTGCTACCTAAACAATGTGTTTGGGCAAAGAGGCAAAGGCGGCTGGGACTGGACACTAAACATCATCTAGAAAACCAAAAAAACTTGTGGTCAAATCCTGGTTTCTCCTTAGTAACCCCAAATACACCCGCCCTGGACTGCAAGAGTTTTGTAGCTCTATGGCTCCCCCACTATTTAATTAGGAAAGTTATCTCATTGTTCTAAGTCTTGGTTTTCTCACATATAAAATAAGCATAATCATAGCACCAAGCTCACAGAAGGTATTATAAGGATTAAATGAGATACTATATGTATAAAGAGACTAGACCTTAGCAAATATTCCATAGTAAATGTTCAATAGATGGTCATAACTGTTACCTGGCTCAGCTACAGAGACTGGCTCTGTTGAAGACACCTGAGAGGGCCAAGAACAGGGTGATTTGCTTAAGAGTAGATACATTTATTATTCAAGAAAGATCCATCCAGGGAGCAGGTGCTACCAAAAGACATGGATTATACACTTGCTAGGTGAGTGGCGGCATCAGTCTGTTCTGAGGACTTTAATATTTGACTTTCCTAGAGATTAAGAAAATAATAAAGTTATCTGGGGAGGGCGTTGGAGAAAGCTCAGCTGAGTTTCTGTGCTCCGGCTGAATAGGCAGAGGCTCAGCAAAGATCTACAGTTCTAACAGTTGTTACATTCTCCGTCTTGCCCGGGTGTGGTTGCTGAATCCAGAAGAGCTTCTGAAAAGTGCAGATTCCAGGTCTTGATCCAGATATGCTGAATCAGAATCTCCAAGGGACAATGCCAGGGAATGGGACTTCTAAAATTTTCTCAGGACACCAAGATGCATTCTGTGGGCTTGTGTTTGGAAGCCAATGAGCTAAGGAAGTAGGTAAGACTGAGCCTGCTGCACTAAGACGTCACTTTGTGATGAGGACCTGTCTCAGTACATTCTACAGGTCAGTGTGCACTCCTGTCTCACAGGGATGCATCTGAGGCCCACTCAGACTTTCATTTGACGAAACACCAAATGCCTGTGTGCCTTATATCCTGCTTTCCACCATGATTGAACCATAAGAAAATGGGAAATAAAAAGATGGTTCTTAATGACAAACTTCTGCTATCCCATCAGGCCTCCTGTGCCTCCATCCATCTCTTGCCTTCAGGTCAAGAACAGTAGGAGCTTTTGAGCAGGTATATAAAACACCTAGCGATCATGAGCCCAGCTTAGGTATGACTGTTTGACATCCACTGCAAACGGCCGCCGCAGCATATTAATGAAGCCAGAATCAGACTGAAATTTATTTTAGATATTTTTCTCTCAATGTGCCTTCAGAAGGTAGAAAATCAATACAGTCAGGAATGGAACCACTGGGTGAGAAGTCAAGTATATGTTTAGCTGAGGCAAATGCTGCCCCAAAGTTTCTCAAAGCAATTGAATCAATTTGCACTCCCTCCATTCGTACATTCTCACCAAGACATGGACCTCTCAGATGTTCGTTTTAGCCATTCTGGTGCGTGTCTAGTGGGATCTCCTTGTGGTTTTAAAATGCATTTTCCTGATGTGTAATCATTTCACATCAAGTTCCAATTCGAGTGTTTTACCCATAACTCATCAATTTCATTCTTAAGTATATGCCCAAGAGAAATGAGTATGTATGTCCACCAAAAGACATACATATATAAGCAGCTTTATTTATAAGAGCCCCAAACTGGAAACAATCCAAATATCCATAAATTGGGGTATCGATTTATGCAATGAAATATACACAGCAAAATCAAACTACTCAAACATGCAACATCATGGATGAACCTCACAAATATTATGCTGAGGAATAAAAAGCCAGACATGACTGAGTATGTGCCATATGACTGCATCGACATAAGCTCATGAATATAACACACAAGGGTAGAAGGTGGAATGTAGTCGGCTGTGGCAGTGGGGATGTAATCGGGGCATGTTTCACGGGTGCATGTCTCATAAGGCTCCACACTCACAAAGGTCCTGTGCTTAGCTTAATGCTCTGCTCTCACCCCCTTGAACTTCTTAATACTTTTAGAACAAGGGACCCCATGTTTTAATTTTGGACAGTGAGCTGCAAATTATGCAGCAAGTCCTTGGTGTAATCAACTAGAAAATGGTACAAGGGAATCTCCCGGGTGTGGAAATATTCTACACTTGATCATGGTAGAAGCTACATGGGTATATGTTATTCCATTGAGCTATATACATAAGATTTGCACAATTTATTGTATGTAAGTTATAACCTAATAAATGAAGTTTAACAAAAATGTAAACAAATAAATAGGTCATACAGCGATGTGAACAGCAATCTTACCAGAATTGCCAGAGGCTCTCCTGCATAGCTCTGGGGAGGATTCTCACCCTGCATGACTCAGGCGGTGGGAAAGAAGAGGGGAACGACGAATGTTAACATTTATTGAGTATCTACTGTGCATTGGGTACCACAGAAACCACCCAACATATGCTAAATCAGCAAATCTTCACAGCAACCTTGTCAGAGAGGTAGCATTAGCCTTAATTTATACCTAAAAATGGGATTCTGAGAGGTCAAGCAACTTGTCTAATGATGGACAGTATGTTGGTGGCCACATGGAGTTTCAAACGCAGAAGCATCTGCCTCACAGACACATACCTTCCATCCCATTATTCCACCTCAACTTGTAAAAATACCCCCATCCTGGCCTAGCCGGGCTTGGCTCAGCGGTTGAGCATCGACCTAGGATCCAGGCAATTGGGGTTCGATTCCCGGTTAGGGCACATGCCCGGGTTGTGGGCTGCAGCCGATCAATGACTCTCTCATCATTGATGTTTCTATCTCTCTCTCTCCCTCTCCTTTCCTCTATCTGAAATAAATAAAGATATATTTAAAAAAAAAAAAAAAAAAGTAAAAATACCCCCATCCTGCATTTGGGGAGACAAAAAAGCTGACCACACTCCAAAAGTATTTCAATACGACACAACTATTCAGAGGCTAAGTGTAATGTGGAGAAATCCTTTTCCTGCCCTTGCAGGCATGCTATGCCCCCCCAGGGCATGAGATTTGATTTTTACCCAGTGAACATAACCGCAGGTATTAGTCCTGGAAATACAATTACCCATCTCAAGTATTTGACTCAAGGACTTGGTTCTGCCTATGATTCTACAGCTTGCCGATGGGCCGTAAGAAATAAGTATTGTTATGTGACCTTCAAAACATGACAGATGAGTAGCAAAATAAATGATTCATTTAATAGGTTTAGATATACAGGGCCTTCCCCTGCTTCAGCACTGAGGTCTTATTGATGGCCTGGTCTTAACTGAGTTTCATTGTGTGGAAGCTTTGAAAAGCCATTATGGTCAAAACCTGTCACAGGATTTACCATGAGAATGCTTTGAAAATTTCTTTGTAAAAAACAGAAGCAGGGGAACTATTTGTCTGTTGTGTAAATGTAAGGGGAAAAGTTCCTTAAAACACAGATTTTTGAATGTTTGACAATAAGGAAATAAAAATGGAAAATAATCAGTACTTAATCTAGTTAAAAAATATGAGTCCTTTAGATAATTTTGACTCAGTGAATTAGTCAATAAACATGTATTAAGCATCTTTATAAATACGTCTGTGTGCTAGGGATAGTTAAGCATATGAAATTGGTAAGACTTATACTTGACCTTCTGTAAGTAAGAGTAGATAATATTAAATAATTTCAGTCCTACATGTCCACGCTACAAAAGATGATGGAATAAATTAAAGAATCATAGCACCAAGAAAAGGGATGGAGGGAGGCCCAAGCCCAAACCTCTTTAACCTTCCTCTGGAGAAATTGGTGATTGCCAGGAACATAATGAAATTGCCACATTTACCTGAAATTGGCTGCGTGATCAGTGTCGTTATCATTATTTTTTGTTTTCCTCCAGGCTGTCTTAGAAACTACCCATCTTAAACCTTTAGCCATGGCTTCCTTTCAATCTCTCTCTAGCAATCGTGCTTCTTTCTTCTCTGTCCTTACCTGGACCAGCATCCTTGGGAGAGATTCAGGAAGAGATCCCCAGGAGGGCATGAAAACACTGTGTCCTGGCTTAACACCAAAGACAATGGTGCATGTGCCTTTTCCAATTATTTTAGTCTCTCTTTGGGTAATAGGGACATGAAAATGTTCTGTAATCTGCACAAGACTGGGCAGAAATGTTTTGAGAGCCTAAAGCAACATCATAGCACTGAACAAATCAGCTAACTACTGGTTTCAGATCCTACACAGGGGAAGCTTCTTTCTAGCAAAGACACTTAAAAAATCTCCATCACCTTTTCACCATGAGAAAAAAGATACAGCAGGCTCAGGACAAAAAGGAAAGTGAGAGGAAAGAGGGGGGTGAGGGAGGGAAAAAGGGAGGGAGACAGAAAGAAAGAGAGGAGAAAGGTAACATTGCACGGTGCTCATTCTCAGATTTAGAAAGGAGATATTGAACCATCTTGGTTTAACAGTCAGGCTCTCAAGTTAGAAATGGACATAGTATGGACATAGAATAGATATGGAAATGGACAGTAATAGCTAACATTTATTAAGCACTTAAAATATTCCTACTTCATGTTTTAACTCATTTACTCCTCATGACAACCCTGGGAGGTGATACTATAATCAAGGCCACTTTAAAGGTGAAGAAAATGAGGCAAGACTGCTTAAGTAAAATGTCCAGTCACATCATATGCTCCTAAGTGATGAAGTTGAAATTCAAGCCCAGGCAGACTGGCTCCAGAGCCCTCACTCTAAACCACCATGCTGTATTACATGGAGCAGTAAAACTCTGGGACATAGAAAAGGGATTCAAGGTTGGACAAGAAGTTTCTCCAATGCCTTTGGGAGCCAGGTGGGTCTCTGTCTTCACCACATGACCTGGTTACCTCAACTACTAAGGGATGCCCTGACTACTGAGGTTGGAATAGGGCGTTACTAGAAATGGTCCAATTATAGACAAGAAAAGCTGTTGAAATCAAGGGATTCCTCCTAAACTGCATACTAAAAAAACAACCTAGCCCAGCCGGGCATGGCTCAGTGGTTGAGCGTCGACCTGGGATCCAGGCGATCGGGGTTTGATTCCTGGTCAGGGCACATGCCCGGGTTGCAGGCTCAATCAATGACTCTCTCATCATTGATGTTTCTATCTCTCTCTCTCCTTTCCTTTCTCTGAAATCAATAAAGATATATTAAAAATAAATAAATAAATAAATAAATAAATAAATAAATAAATAAATAAATAAACAACCTAGATACACTGCACTCTAAGACCTATGTGCTTTCTACAAAGCCACACTAATTTATGTACCTGACTCTAATGCCTCCTTCATGCCCTCCATCCTTCCACTGTCAACCAGCCTCATGACCTCTCATTGACTATCAACATGTCCACTACAATCCAAAGACAGAATCCTTGAACATCAGAGGGGAAATAGTCTCACATATGACCTAGGACACCCTTTATTCCCCAGTCTTGCTTTATATAGAGAAGACTGAGGCCTAGAAAAGCAAAATATTGGTTACAAACTCATTTGTATAGGGTAGATAATTGGGAGTTAATGTCTTCTACTTTCTACTTCAGTTTCCCTCCCGTATAATACGACGCCCCAGATATTCACTTTTATATTTAAGAAACTGTTTAGCATCAATGACATATATTGGATCAAAACTTGATAATCTCCTACCTTAAATTTTCCCATTGAATTATCAAAAAACTCATGAAAAACACATTATGCACATTTTTCTAAGTCAATCAGTGCAGATATAGGTATAGATATAGATGATATAGATATAGATATATAGATATAGATATATAGATCTACATCTAGATCTATAAATGAAATAGATATAGATATAGATAGATAATATTTAAGAAATACAAATATATCTTTTTCCATATCCACATCATACCATAGGCCTTTATTTAAAATTGCTATGCAATTGTAAATATGTAAAAAGCCTTAATTTGAAATTGCTGACATAAAATATTCATGACAATGAGAAACATTAGAGAAATTCATCCAAGTAAATGATCTTTTATATATCCCTAAAGTTTTGCCTCCTTAGACTACAGTTACTAGAGTCAATTTCTTAGCTTGCTTTTATTTATGATTCAAGACCAAGAGACAATGAAATTAAATTGGGTTTCCCTGTGAGCTTTGGAAAACAAAACATAGCTGGAAAAGGCGGCAGCACGTAGCTCCAGACCTGAAAATTGGTGGAAGAGGGCTAACCTCTGCCTCTCTGAAGACCCTCAGCTGCATTAGTGCGCTGAGGCTGCCATAACAAATAACCACGGACACTAGACTGAGGGGCGTACACAACAAGCTCTCATTTCCTCACAACACTGGAGGCTAGAAGTCTGAGATCAAGGTGTCACCAGGGTTGGTTTCAACTAAGTCTTCTTCCCTTGGTTTGTAGATGATCTCCTCTCCCTGTGTCTTCACATCGTCTTTTCTCTGGGTGTGTTTGTGTCCTAATCTCCTCTTCTTATAAAAAAACTAAATAAAAACTTGCTGAATTCTCCTCCTGCCTCCCTGCCTGCTCTTCTCACTCTCCCCTCCTCTTTTCTCATTTCACACATTCCTCTTTGATTATTTTATCTGTTCTCATAGATCCAACTCCCATCTATATGATAAAGTTTCCCAAACATGTACACTCTCTTCTCTTGAAACTCTAAACTCAGCTACTGCCTAGTCATACCTCTTGGGTAGCATACAGGCATTAGAAACTGAGCATTTCCAAAACTTCATGCAAAAGTAATTCAGTGGAGAAAGGCTAGTCTTTCCAGCAAACTGTGCTTAAACAATTGGATATCCATATGCAAAAAAGCAAGACGAAATTCTACTCATGCCTCAATGCAAAAACGAACTCAAATGGATCATTGACCTGAACCTAATACCTAAAACTCAAAGCTTCTAGAAGAGAACATGACCAGATATCTTTGTTACCTTGGGTTAAGCAAAGATTTCTAGGATTCAGCAACAAATGCATGGTCCAGAAAGAATCACAAATTAATCTTCGTCAAAATTTTAAAATTCCTACTGTATGTAACACACCAATAAGAAAATAAAAAGACAAGCCACAGATAGGGGAAAAATATTTGCAAATATATATATAATAAAGAACTGTCAAAAGTCAATAATAGGAAATCAAACAACCCAATAAAATACTGGGCAAAATATTCATGTTTCATCAAAAAACATGTATGGATGACAAACTCAAGACAAAATGCCCACCATCATTAACCATTAGGGAAACAAAAATTAAAACCACCATGAGATATAATTATAGTCCTATCAGAAAGACTAATATTAAAAACATGGCTGTACCAAGTGTTGGCCAGGATGTAGAGATATGAGAACTCATATTACCGGTGGGAATATGAAATGGTGTAGCTAGATTGGAAAACAGTTGGGGAGTTTCTTTAAAAAGTAAACATACCTATATCTATGTAATCTAGCCATTCCACTCCTAGCTATTCACCCAAGAGAATATAAGCATGTACAGGCATACCTTGTTCCATTGCATTTCACAAAGCTGCTTTGCAGATAGTTTTTTTTACAAATAGAAGGATTGTGGAAATTCGGTATCAGGCAAGTCTATTAGCACCATTTTCCAACAGCATTTGCTCATTTCATGTCTTTGTGTCACATCTTGGTAATTCTTGCAAGACTTCAAACTTTTTTCTTATTATTATATTTGTTATGGAGATCTGTGACCATTGATCTTGGATGTTACTATTGTGATTGTTTTGGGGTGCCAGGAACTGTGCCTATCTAAGATGTCAAGCTTAATCAGTCAGTGTTGCAACGGCCACTTTATTGCCGTGGTCTGGAACCAAACCCCTTAATATCTCTGAGTCACACAAAAGCTTCTACATGAATGTTCCTAGCAACATCCATGAAACTTGAATTAATTATGCTTGATGAAAGAAGTAACTAAGAAGAGCTTACTGACGAATTTCAGAGGGAAGTGGGGTTAGCGGGAAGAGATTGACCAAAGAATTTATAGGCATAACCCATGGACAGACAGTTGAGTGAAGGCTTGCGGAGGGGGCAGGAATGGGGTAGAGGGAGTGAGTGGGGGGAAAAGGGGGACATATGTAATACTTTCAACAGTAAAGATAAATTTTAAAAATGCTATGTGATTCAATTTACATAAAATTCAAGGAAATGTAAACTAAGTTAAAGTGATAGAAAGCACATCGGTGGCTGCCAGGGGCACCAATGTAGACGAGGTATGATCCCGGGAGAGGAGGGAAGGAGAGCTTACAAAGGAGTTCGAAGAAACTATGGAGGGTGATAGATACGTTTTCCATCTTGATTGTGGTAAAGACTTCCCAGGTCAAACATTTCAGACTCTATTCTTTAAATGTTCCATTAATCATGTCTTGATTAAACTTAACTTTTAAAAGTGGAAGAAAATAAAGGTCACAGGAAGACAAGAGAATATACCGAACACAAGTTTGTGGGTTTTGTCGCAGATAGTTAGTAGTTTTGCTTCTTGTGCTTTATATTTTCTCTGTAAAGTGTAAAGTCTAAGGGAGATCATGGGAATTATAGGAAGAAGTTTGAGAGAATCACTTCGGAAAATGGAAACAATGGTGGTGGTCCTCCAGAGTAACTGTCCCTGATTTCCACGCATAGGATAAACCTCCTTTTTACAAGTTATCCTATCATCTTCTACCATTCCTACACAATATGCGTCACCTTTGTTACATTACATATATCTGTGTCATTGTTTATTTTACATCTTTCTCATCTAATGCCCTAGATGACAATCTCTATGAAATGAAAGACTGTAATATTGTCCTGAACTTCTGTATTTCTAATAACTTTCTAGCAGAGCGCTCGTCAGAGAGTAGGCAGTCGGGAAACGCTACTGAATGAGTGATTAAGTAAACCTAGAAGGATCACCTCACAGCACTGATGGTGCGGAAGAGGTTGGAGCCCATGATTTCCCAGGGGCACCTATCTGCATGATTTTGTTATTTTTCCCAGCAGTGTTTGGTCAGCCAGAAGAGGACAGGCACTGAAATGATAAATAGCGGCATTGAATTAGTTATTGTTTCCCCATGATAGTGCAGTGAAAAAATATTGGGCAAAGCCATTGACTTGTGATAGATTACAAATATGTTTCCACAAAGAAATTGAATTGAGGAAAGGATTAAACTTTAACAACTAGAATAATTTTCTAAATACTTGAAGTGATTCGATCAAACAAGTCATTGAAAATCAATTGCTTACAAATGAATAATTGAATTTTGAATAATTGATTCCTTCTCTTAAGGCATTATGTCATGAAAAATTAAAAGAGTACAATCTTGAATATCTAATTTTTTTCCAACCCTTGTTTTTATCGCAACTGTGGTAAAACCACAGATGCAATAATACACTTTAAAAAAATAAAGACTATTTTTAGAGCAGTTTTACGTTTACAACAAACTCAAGAGGAAGATACAGAGATTTCCCATATATCCCTGCCCCCATACAAAAATAGCCTCCCCCATTATCAACATCACTCACCAGAATGATACTTTTTTTTAAGTAAGGATGAACCTTAGTTATTGATATTGAAACATCATAATCACCCAAAGTTCATAATTTACCTTAGCTTTTGCTCTTAGTGTAGCATATACTATGTGTTTGTAAAATATATAATGACATGTATCCATTATTATAGTATCATGCATAGTATTACCACTGCCCTAAAAATCCTCTGTGCTCTGCCTATTTATCTCCCCACCCCACAACTCTGATCTTTTTACTGTCTCCACAGTTTTGCTATATCGAGAACCTCATGTGCTTGTAATCATCAGTATGTAGCATGCCCCGATGGGCTTCTTTCATTTGATAATATGCATGTAAGATTCCTCCATGTGTTCTCACTGCCTGATAGTTCATTTCTTTTTGGTGCTAAGTAATATTTCATTGTCTGGATGTACCATAGTTTATTTATCCATTCACCTACTGAAGGACATCTTGGAAGTTTCCAAATTTTGGCAATTATGAATGAAGCTGCTATAAACATCTCTGTGCAGGTTTTTAGGTGGATATAACCTTTAACTCTTGTGGATTGACACCAAAGGCCATGCCTGCTGGATAGAATGGTATGTTTAATTTTATAAGAGATCTCCAAATTATTTTTCTCTTTTTCTTCTGATTTTCCCATTATGTGTGTTACATCTTGTATAGTTGTCCCGTAGTCATTAGATATTCTGTTCTGGTTTTTCTCAGTCTTTTTCTCTTTGCTTTTCTGTTGTTATACATTCTATTAATATACCCTCTAGCTCAGTTTCTTTCTTCAGCCATGATTAATTTACTAATAAGTCCATCAAAGGCATTTATTTCTGTTACATTCTTTTTTCCCCCTTAGTATTTCTTTTCCATTTTTTTCTTAGGATTTCCGTCTCTGTGCTTGAACTGCCCATTTGTTCTTCCATGCCGTCTACTTTATCTATCAGCACCCTTAGCATATTAATCACAGTTGTTTTAAATTCCTTGTCTGATAATTTCAGCGTCCCTGCCATATCTGGGTCTAATGCTTGCTCTGTCTCTTCAAATTGATTTTTTGTTTGTTTTTGCTTTTTGTAGCACTGTAAATTTTTCTTATAATAGAAATGCTGTAAATATGCCTTCAGTAATGTGATAATAAGGTGTGGGGAGAGGGAAAGTGTTCTAAGTCTCATGATCGGGTCTCAGTCTTTTACTGAGCCTATGCCCCTGGACTGTAAACTTCACAAATGTTTTACTGGTCCCCCCCCCACCCCCCACGTGGGAAAAAATGGCTAGAGTGGGCTGAGGTTGTGTATTTCACTTCCCTAGGTCAGTTACACTCTGATAATATTTCAGCCGGTTAAGCTCTGGTTCAGTTTCCCTGAAAGCCAGCCTTGTTGAGAGGAACAGAGTACTCCAGCTCATTTCCAAGTGGCTTTTCCCCCTTCACCTGCCAAAAGCAGAAAGAAGTATTTCTCAGATATTTACTGTCTAGGGACTATGGTTGAGCTCCTAGAGCATCACACAATATTGTGGGGCTCTCCTACGACTGTGTCCCCCTGGAGATTTTAACTCACAGAGTTGTCCACACCAGGCTGGCTTTCCTAACCCCACCCTGGATCTCATGATGATTTCCGCTTGTGTGTCTGTGCTCTGTCTACTGTGACTCCCTGTCTTCCCAATCTATGTCTTCCCCTCTCTTATGGATCCAAAAAGACACATTGATTTTTAAGTCTGTTCAGCCTTTTACCTCTTGTTAAGACAGAGTGGCATCTCCCAAGCTCCTTACCTGTGGAACCAGAAACCCAAAGTCCCTTCAATGATGCACTTTTAATAAATAATAAAAACTGGCTTATTGGCAGAAACCATCATGAAGAAACCACATGATAAGGGCATCTACTTTGGTAAACGTGTGCTAATTCTCTACCCGTCTATGTAACCTCACCCTTTCAGAAGAACCCTGAATTTTCTCCCACAAAAGAATTTTATTGTATTTCTTTGTCTCTTATATCTGGGTTGGGCTTGCACCTTGCTTTAGCCAATAAGATATGACAAAGTGAAGGTGAGGCAGCTCTGAGAGCAGGCCTCAAGATGCGTCACACCATCTGCTTTCTCTCTTACACCCCTGCCTGAGCCAGCTTCCTGGAAAATGACAAAACAAGGAGTGCAGGGATGTCAGCCCAGCCAAACCTGCCATCTCTCGGCTAAGGGTTTTATCAGAGGGACAACAGTGGGGGAGATGTAGCTACAGGTAATAATACCAGGGAGCAATGGCTTCGGGCGTGAAGGCCTTGGGAAAAGAGAAGTGAAGAAGGGTGCCAGTACAGCAGTGGCTAACGTTCTGCCTTCCTCATATCCCATTCTAAGATGTGGATGTGAAACCTCACCTAACGCAAGAAAAGACGATTTTAAAGATACACTCTTTTGCCAAAATTTTTGCAATAAATTTATCTAATGTTTTGTTTTCTTAAAATGTTATTCTGACATTATGACATTTTTGGAAGATGTCTGACGAAAGACCTGTAAACGTGTTTTTAAATATTGGGTGCAATTACCACATATGTTTACACCATATTTTGCTTTGACCATATGTTAAAGACACCTGCTATTTTTATTGATTTAGCATTCACCCCCTTTTCTGTTATCTCTACTTCCAACTGGGAATTCATTCTCTAATATTGGAGTAGAGAAAAAACCCAGAGGAGTAAGCACAAAACCCAGGCTTGGCCCATCAGAATAGCCCGTGCCCCTAAGTGGTTTGGGAGTAGATGTTTGATCTAACCTAAGCAAGCAAGTCCTCCATAGGCATTCTCTGTAGTATTTTCTGAGAGAGATTGCCTTTGTCCACTTGGTTACTAACCTGGTCAGATGTCAGAGGCATCTGGATCCACCTTGCATAGTATTTGCAAGAAAACTTTTAGGAAAGGTGGAGGGAAAGAGAGCAGCACCCTGATAATATCGCTTATGTCCACGGGTGGAGTCCTGGCCGAAGCTTATGTTTCAGTGGACTTTCTAGATATGTGAGCCAGCAAATCCCCTTTCATGCCTAATGTCAGTTTCAACTGTGTTTCCATCTCTTACAACAAATTGTTTCTAACAAATGCCTGACAGCTTTAGGGTAACGGTAAACATCTTGTCCATCCTGCATGCATTAGCCTGCTTGATCAAGAACTGACTGTATCGTTTCCTGAAGTTCCAAAATCAAGATCTATCTCAAGGGAAAGCACTCCCAGCCAAGTCTCTGAAAAGGTCACACAGGGAAATATGAGAGCCTATACTTGCAGGAAATGTCTCATAAAAAGAGCTGAAAGAAAGGCAAAAGGCATAAACTACAGAAAAACACAATTTCTGGCAACACTGCCACATAGAATAAGAAATGATTAATTTAAGGAGCTCAATTTGCCCTGCATATGTGTTTATGAGTAACAATGAAAGTTTGTTCAGAGCTTGTTCATCAGTATCCTACAAAGCCTGGCAATTCCGAGGAAATGACAGGGAAGGGAGGAATTAGAGAGAAACCTGCTCACCATAAAATACTAGATGCAGTTTTTCCCCATTTGCCCTCTGTGTTTCTCTTACTGGATGGCAGTATGTACATTTCAAGTTATTATCAGGCTTAAGCACTCATTGTCTGCAGGGGTGGTGTCCAGGGTCTATTCCTGCTGTTTTAAACATTATTACATAAGGAAAGAAGCAAGAATCCTCACACATCCCTTACCAATCTGTGTCCTAAAACCTACCCTGAGGCAACTTACGGAAATCGAGTCTCCAAAGTCTCTCTTGGTCACTGACTCAGCAACAGAGAACATTTCATCTGAAGCACTTGCTTCTTAGGGGAAAGGAGAGATACACAAGTTACAGGCAAAGCCTCCTTATTACAAAAGTCTGTGGAAAATATAGCTATTTTCATATACCAGCAGGTGGCTCAGAAAATCAGTCCTTTCAGCAGAGTCCCTAAAGTAGAGAAGTGTTTAAGCAATAATCAGTTCTTAAAAGGGAGTAAGTACCTGGTTGTTCACTGTTTATCTGAAAATAAGAAGGGTGCCTTAAAAAATGTCTTGCAATCATATTGTACTTTAGTATTTAAAAAGAATCTTCAGGAATATTAAATTTCAAAACAGTATTGAGAAGTAGATAGGAAGAAAGATATTGTTCTATCCATTGTATGGGTATAGAAACTGGGTATAGAAACTGATAGACAGAGGTGTAGTTTATTTACTCAAGCCTATAGCAACTAAGTAACAGAGCCAGGATTCAAGGGAACGTCAGAAGGTATTCCTACGTTCATTCATTTAATAAACCACAGCTTACCACCTATTAAGTTCTTGCTACTGCTTGGGTACTGGAGATACAATCTAAAATTATATCACTTATACCAACTTATATTATGATGTAATTTTGTTACCAGCATTGGGGTTCTTAGGTTCCCCAAAATACAAATTGAGAGGAAACCCCAGATAAATTTCCAGACAGATTTTATTAAGCTTATGCTCAAACACAAGGGAGGCAGAACAGAGGAAAGGGGGGTCCTCTGAACTGGCTCAGGGCTGGCTCTGCTTGGCTGCTTTTATAAGCTGGGGACCAAGTGGGCTTGCACAAAAAGGTAGGGTTTTTGAAAAAGGTGGGCTTGCTGGACTTTCCCACTCCAGGGTCAGTGACTTCCTTTTCCAGCTGTGTTGCCTGGTAACTATGTCACACCTGCACTGTGGGGACTAGATGGCAGACTGCTTATTACTGCCACCCTACAAAGGTCATAAAGTGTCAAACCTTGATCTCCTGTGCATGCAGGTCAGTAGTTTAAGCAGTTAGAAGGCAGAGAACATCAGCTACCTCTGCGTTTTTGAGTAGGGAGTGGAGGGGTGGTGACACTTTTGGGGTCAGCTTATCCAGAGTTCCTTCTTGGTCTTAACGTGGCTTCCTGGCCACCCAGTGTTCTCCATTCCTGGCCCCTAGTCCCTATGTCATCTCAATTTCTTGAGTAGAAGAAAGGGTAGCATTAAAATCAACATGTTGAGACTTGCTTAAGACAGAATGTTGTAAAACATCGCGTGAGTAACAGAAGGAAAGAATGCTGGAACAAGGGCACAAGTGTTCTGCAAGGAACAGCGGAAATCCCAGGGGACAAATGATCAGTTCTACCTGCTAGAAGTTGGAGAATTAAAAGTAGAAAAATCTTTCCCGGCGCAGATGAGATATATGAACCAGGCCTTGAAATCCGAGTAGAATGAGGTAAGTAAGGGCATTACGGGCCCGAGTGGTGAGAGGGAAGGGCGCGAGGAGAGGCGTGGGGATCAAAAGGAAGTCGTCAGACATTTATGGAAGATCTGCAAGGAGACATGATGAGTAAAAGTCAAGCAATTCTTTTCAAGGACATGTTAGCATTTTTTTGTAACTTCAGAGGACTTTGGTCCTTAAATATCAATTCTTCCCATTCCTCTTCCATTAATTTTATTTTCCTTTATTTCACTCCGGTGTAAAGAATATGAAAACTCCATCCAAGAAATCCTGCCTAACTCCTAAACCGCTTGTTAAAACTCAGTATAACAGGATCCCAATAACTCCTACACTGCTGGTTAAAACCCCGTCTAACAGTATCCCAAGAAGTCTGCAGAAGGAAACTAAATATCCTTGAAGAGAGTATGTTTGTGTAAATTTGTACATAAATATAAATGCTATTTTGATTTTCTAAAAAAAATAAACTACCGGGAACCTAAAGTCCAGATAAACCTTGGTTATAAGTAGCAGAAAGACCATTGTGCACACTTTGTTTTTGAAGACTGAGCATTGTCTAAATTAACCCTTATTTACACTGTGCAAAAGCAGGAGGTTATGAAACCATTCTGACAAATTCACAAGGCCTCCCATCATCACGCCTCATGTACTCTCAGACTAACCCAATATCAAAGCTTTCCAAACCATATCTTTTATAGTATTCATGAAGTTTTATTATTCATTCAAGAAATATGTCTTGGGAACATTTTATGTATAAGTTATGAATTTAGGCTCCGCCACGGTGCAAATTCATGCACCAAAAATGCATTCTGTATCTCCAACTCACCTTCTGGGCAATAACACAAGGTACAAATATATATATTTATTTAGTCACTACCGTATATTATTTGCGCCTGCAAGAATTCACTTTGGCTAAAGACATGCCCTGGATTAATCAAACACTCTCACTAGCTCTTAGTGACGGACTATTAAATATTAACTATTCTTTCAAAGTAGTGAGGTTTTTCTGTCAAGTTAGATATTATATACGGTGTCTTACGGCAGTGTAGCAATTTTTTATGAACAGGGTTCTCAAACTTTTGGCTTCAGGGTCCTTTTATATTTTCAAAAAATTTTGAGGACCCCCAAAAAACTTTTATTTGTGTGAATTATGTATAGCTATATTTACTGTATGAAAAATTAAAACTGGGAAAATTTTTAAAATATTTATTTATAAATTTACTTAAGATAGTAATAAAGTAATGGCATATTAATGTATATATTGCTATATAATTATAAATAACTTTTATGAACAAAAAAGTAATTAGTTAGAATAGTGGAGCTTTTATTGTTTGTTGCGCGTATCCCTTCAGTGTCTAGAAAATAGAAGCAATTATATTCTCTCACCTGTATATACATTCAATCTGTTGTTACAACACAGATCATACTGTCCCTGGAAAACTTTTCTGTATACTTGTAAGAGAATGAGAGTGAAAAGGCAAAAAGTGCCTCAATATTATTATGAAAATCTTTTTGATCTTGTGGTTCTCCCTCCCTCTCTCTCCCCCCCCCACAAAAAAGCTCATGAGGACTCCAGGGATTCCTTGACCACAGTTTGAGAACTACCAGTTTGGATGGTAAACCTAGAAAGACTAGGACTGTTTCCACTTGCAGCGTAAGGGTCACATGCTACACGAGGCTGCTGTTATCGGGAGTTTCTGTTTCCTGAGAGTCACGATATGGAAGCTGAGAGCACCCCAATTATTAACATTGCTAGAGCAGAAAAGGTGGCCAACAGCTTGCAGCTTTGATGGAAAGTTAGAGAGAGGCCCGTTCCTCACCCAAACCACCCACATCTGTTATGCCAGCTCCTGGCTGCTCTGCCTCCTCTCCACCCATGTTCTCACATAGCTGCCACATGTTCTTTTCTTTTAGAAAATGTGCTTAGGATACCCTCTCTTCTTAAAACCTTTCAGTAGATGACCTTACCTCTTAATAAGGCTTACAGGGCTGGGCACAGCTGGCCCCACGTAACTCTCTGGCCTCACCTGGCTTTGTCAGTCTCAACAGCATTACTCACTTCTGCTTCTTTGGTTATAGACTGCTTCTCATTACGGGGCTTTAGCAAACCTTCTTTCTTCTACACTGAATGTCCTTCCTTCCCTTCCTATCTTAAATATCTACTTCTCCAAATCTTCACTTACTTGTGATTTCTTCGGGGACAGTTTCATGCCCCTTCTCTCCAAGCCAGGACAAATCTCTCAGCTGCCCTACCTTATTAATATTTATCACAGTTGTCTTTTTTTACATTTATTTCCCAGATTAATTGATTAATGTCTGTCTGAGCAATAGAATAGAAGCTCCCTGAAGGTAGGAACTTTGTTATTCCTGTGTATTTGTTTGTTTGTTTTTGATGACCACTATGTTTTTAATGTACAACAGCAATGTCAGACAATGAACAAATATTTGGTAAGTGGTGAATGAATACATGTATTGTGCAGCATCAAGGGCATGGGGTTCAGAGATGGACTGGCCTAAGTTTGGGTTCTTTCTTTGCCACTATTAGCCAAGTTTTCTTATACAACTCATTTCTCTTCTGAGCCTCAGGTTCTTCATCCATAAGGAAGGGGTAACAATAATCACTCTATTTACACAACAAATAATAATTGAATATCTCATATTCTCACTACTATGCTTTAGTTGATAATTCAGTAGTTAAATGTTAGAAATAACTCTCACACTCACTGAACTTATTTTCTCATTGTGGAGACAGACGAGATACAAGTAAAAAGACAAATACAATTCTACTATGAAGTATGTACAAAAGGGGCTGAGACAGAGTCTAGCCAGGGGTTACCTACATCGGACAGAGTGTTGAGAAAAGTCATCTCTACTGAATTAAACTTGAAACTGAGACATAAAAGTCAAGAATTTTATGGGAGAAAGAATTCCAAGCAGAGGAAACAGAGTCTAGAGAAATATTTTAGGGAGATGAAAGAAGATTGCAATGTTGTATGATGTTGGCACAGAATGAGTATGGAGGCACAGTTATGCAGAACTTTGCGACCTGCCTACTAAGGATATCATGAGAGTCAACTGAGGAAATGTATATGAAAGTACTTCAAGGAGGGAGCTGGCACATGAGGGGTGCTCTATACAGCAATGTTATTAGGGCCACAAATAACCCTTCACCAATGATCCCAAGAAGACAGCAAATAGAGAAGTTAATGGAATCGGCACAATCCTCCAAAGAGGTGGCTTGGTCTCTATTCAGAGAGAATCTTGGCTTGTTAATGTCTCTTGAGAACTAAACTTCATGTAAGTCATTAGTAACCTTTCTAGTTAAAGGTAGTCATTTAAAAACAACAACAATAAAAAACAATACTGGGAGAGAGAGATGAGAATGCTCAAGTTAACATCTCACATATCTTGCCTTCTCTCTCTCTCTCTCACACACACACACACACACACACACAGACCTCTGTCCTGGATAGATTTTTTTCATTTTTTTTCTCCTGTTTTATAATCAGGAGAAAATGCTTCCTCCCTATCCTCAACCTCTGCAGATACCTTCTCTGCCAAGTGTTTCAGTTTTAAAAATGGTCACATTAAATATGCATTTGCTGTTGAGTTTCTGAGATTGCTTAGGGACTATTTCTTTTCAGAATAAATCACTTTCAACAGCATATTTAATATGAATGAGGGTATCGGTCCTACTCATCAGGGTAATAATTTTTTCTAAAGTCTGGAATTACCCTGGGGGTATTCTCAGCTATATTCTTCTGCAGTTGGATATTTTATCAAGCTGGTGATTTTTTTTCTTGATATGTTGGATTTGATCCCATGATATTCTGCCTAGTTGATGTGACAGTGATTAGGTGACAGGTATACATCCTTTGTGTTATAATTGCCTCTCTTCTGGCTTCCATTTTTCCCCTCTTCTGAATCATAGACAGTGTATCAGTCAGAATAGACAAGGTCATGCTGCAGTAACAAATAAACCCAAAAATCAAGTGGCTTACATGGTTAGTTTATTTCTTGCTCACAGGTCCACCACAGGCTGACTGCATTGCTTCCCATTATCTTCCCCTTGTCAATACAAGCAAAGTGCTTAAAGAAGTGCTTGGCATATAGTAAGATTCGGTCAATATTAGCTACCATCGTCATCATCATCATCATCATCATCATCAATAGAAATTATATTGCTGGGAAGAGAGTTTTTGCATTGCCTATCAAAACATCCCACATCACTACTTGATTAAGAGTTACCCTCATCTGAGGGTAACTGAAGGCCGCTGTGTGCACTACCTTCCCTCCTTCCTGTTTTCCCTCCTGCCAATGACAGGAGCAGAGTGTCTGCTCCTGACCCCAGAAGAATGACAGGAGGATTCATGAGTTAATACCCATAAGGTCCTTTGAGCTCCCTGGAAGCAAGGTGTTTGATAAATAAAAGGTTATTACCACTGCCAGTGATATCTTATATTACTCTAGCCCTTTTTAGCCCAGAGGGATCTTGAAATGGTTTGCAAAACTTGAAGCACAAGCAGGAATCATTCAACAACAGCTGAGATGAAGCAATCGCGGCATATACAGCCATTGATTCTTCAGAGCCCCGGGCAATCCAAACCCACTGATTCCATCAGGGGCATAAAAAACACTAAAATTGATTCAAAGAGTACTTTGAGATATAAAGTACTTGGGGGTTAGTCTATTGGACATAATAGGAGGCAGACACTCAAAATTATGTGGAAAATCATGAGCCAATGAGGAAAACCAGCAGGCCATTTCCCAGACTGAAGGAAGATGAGGCCTGGCTCAACATGGAATTCCTTGTGGTCTCCTGGAGCATATTCTTGATATCCTACATTGAAAGAGTACCCTCTGTAAGTCAAGCTGTTCCTATAAGACAGTCCAAATAATAAATAAATAAAAATAAATAAATAAATAAATAAATAATAAATAATAAAACCTGCAAATACTCAAATATGTCCCTAGTCATTCAAAGTGAAGTCCTTCAAAGTGAAGGACACCCTAGCACAGCATCATTTCAGAAGTCAATCTAAAATACGCAACCTTGAACCCAAGCTTTCCCATCCGGGCTGTTCACTTAGTTCTCTCGAACTCGTGACTGTTCCTGCTAATCCTGCTATATCCAGAGTGTTCGTGTTCTTCACTGTTGCAATGACTACATTCCTTTCCTCCCCAAGGCCCCAGTCAGTCTCTTTATGGTCTTTAAAATCCAATTTAACTGGGTTAAATTGCCTTTACACTCCTCTGTAACTGTAAGTCCCTCTAATTCTCTCTTGACTCTGTTTGTTCTCTGATTTCTACTACTCACTAACTAAAGTCAGTATATGAGCCTTAATTTATTTGGGAGATCTAAATAACACACGACAGAAGTTAGCATTAATAGAATATATTCATTTTTTGCTATCCTGTTACAACAGTGACGTTAATAAAATTGACACCTAATTACAACTAACAAGCATAGTCTTATTAAAACTGAAACAGCAGAGAAAGTGGCGAATATTGCATTACCCATCCTATTCTCTCTCTTACAAGAAGGACCAGTTACGCAGACTGCTGTGCATTGTCCCCACAGGAGGATCCTGAGCTGAGCTGATGAGTAGCACCAGCCACCCTGGCTAGCCTGCAGGTAGGTTCCAAGGATAGCAAAGAAACCTGGAACTTCACTGAGTGGTTAAAACTGAGTGGCAATCCTAAAACGTGCAAAGACAAAAGTACTTAGAATTAAACCAAAGAAGCTGCCTATTGTCAGTATCTAAAACTGGGGAAGGGATCCCTATAAAAGAGGTGGCATTGGAGGGTAAGAGGCAGAGAACTGCGAGAGCCAAGCAGGCTGCCTGAGACAAGCTTTGAGATCAGGTGAGAAGCACAGGGCTCCTGCTGTGACAGGGCCTGTGCTGCTTAGCCCCTTTCTCAGAATCTAAGTTCTGAATGGATGTCTTGGTTTGCGTGAAAAGCAAAAGGTCAGAGCTGAGAAAGAGACCCCCATGTGCAGGAGAGAGTCAAAACTGGCCCACCTCTTCTCTTGATACCTAGAAGGGCACATTGCTAAAGCCATCTCCGATGCAAAAAAACTAAGTGAAATTGTGAGATCCTGGGTGTTCAGCAATGCACAGTGCATGCATGCGTTAGAAGGGCAGGAAGGATAGCACTGCTTCAGAGTCAAGCTTCATTTCAGGAGTCCAAGTTCTGTTTCTAAGAACTTCACATGCCAGGTTCTCCAATAGAAGTGATAATAGTAAAACCCTGTACTTACATGAACTCAGGGAGCTGCCATGTGCATTGTCCCATTTGATCCTTGCCAAAACCCAGTGAGGTCAGAGGTTCAAGCAATCACATTCCCAAATTCAAAGAATGTGGAAACTGAGATGGAATATCGTGAGCCCAGGTCACATGCTAAAGGCATGGGTTGAACTAGAACTTAACTTACAGCTTCTAAAAATCATTCCCACCCTCCAATTCCTACTTGAGAAACTATACAAGCTCTGTGTTAAGGGTTCAGACTCGAGAGTTACATTACCGTGGTTCAAATCCCAGCACACACTTACACGGTATCAGACCTCAGACGAGTTACTTATTTTCTTTGAGTCTCAGCTTATTCACCTGTTAAGTGGGTTTGTAATGAGGATTAAGAGTTAATACTTGCAAAATGCTTTAAAACATTTCTGGAGAGTATTATGCTAAGCGAAAAAAGCCAGTCAGAGAAAGACAAATATCACACGATCCCACTTATATGTGGAATCTAATGAACAAACTAAACTGACGAACAAAATAGACCCAGAGAGACTGAAGCATGGAACAGACTGAGGGATCTCAGAGGGAAGGGGGGGGCTGAGGGTGGGAAGAGTTTAATCAAAGAACTGATATGCACATATGCATAACCCATGGACAGACAACAGTGGGGTGAAGGCCTGGGGATGGGGCTGGAGTGGGGTGGAGGGAGTCAATGGGGGGAAAAAAGAGGACATCTGTAATACTTTCAACAATAAAGATAAATTTAAAATAAAACTTAAAATTTGAACCATTGTAACTTGGGGACCGTCCATATTTTGATTATTACAAGTTCTTAACTTGAATATAGGCATACCCTTCACTTAAAAAACAAACAAAACATTTCTAACGTATTCATTATGAACACCCAGTAAGCCTTAAGTTTTCTTTTTTTTATTTTATTTTAGCCCAGTGAGACTCATTTTATACTTCTAACTTCCAGACTTGTAAGATAATAAATTTGTGTTGTTTCATGCCACCAATTTGGTGGTAATGTGTTATAGTAGCAATAAGAAATGAATACACCTACTATAAATTCTGACAAACATCTCTATCATTAGCCCTAACATCAATGTACAAAGGAAAATCCAGCCCCAAAGTGCACAGTTCGGCCACAGCGTTTATTAGAGAAAGGCAATCTTTCTTGGCTCTGCCACTCAACCTACAATGCCCCAAAGGGTGAGATTTCAGTCCCTCCTTTCATCATGTACAAAGAGCAAATATTATCACCAGCCATAAAGTCCTGGTGATAAACTTAATTTTCTATATTCCAAATGCCATCGAAATAACAACTCTGGCTAAAGCTCTTTTTTTATATATATGTCTTTTCACATACTCTGAAGGTGCTGCTGGCCTAGACCAAAAACTTAGAAAAAAAAAAAAAAATGAGTATTTCCTTCCTTTAGGCAATTGACAAAACATATTTTCCACTCCCACCAAGAAAAAAAAAATTTAGATTGAAATATATCTTCCACAAATTATGATGGATTGAATTTTTTAATTTAGCTCAATTCAAGTAAATTCTTACCTATTGCTTCTAATTACACCATTTTCCTGTTTTATTTTTTTTATGGATACTAGAGATCAAGAAAGAAAGAAAGAGCACTAGAAGATTTTATTTTAAAGGAATGTGTTTTCTCCATTCAAAATGGGAAAGGCTTTCAATAGCAGGTCTGTAGATTTTCTAAAATCCTAATTAGACTGAATTAAATGACTAAAATGCTACTAATTACTTTTTAATTTCAAGAGAGATGTTTACAAAGTGCCGTATAATGAGTAATACAGTACTTCAAATGATTACTAATGTCGCCCTGCTGTCTGACTTAATCTCAATTAGTATAAATCACATTGTCATCATTGTTAATTGCCATTTATTTCAAGTAAAATGCTAATTTCTCTTTGCAATCTTACAATTGCTGTTTGTCTTCCCCAAAATATTCCATTTGAAAGGCCTAATAAAGTGAACAGTTCCAGCCCCTGTATTTTCCGCAGTTTGAGGCAAATGCACATGTTTGTTGTTACCCTACTTGGAGGCTAGCCGTAATTCCCACTTGCTTTTTAATAAAATGAAACTTTTAACTTTTAACTGTGTTGTCCTGCCAAATGTAAATTCATGAGTAGCTATAGTTCCATAGAAGCGTCTTTTCCATCTGAATGCCAGGTACGGCTTTCATTCGTGACATCTAAGAGGCATCATTTATGTTCCACCTCTTTGAAGAAATTCATCTTCAGGAGGAAACAGCTTTTAATCAAAAGAATATAGAATTGTTCTGGGGTTTTTAAACTTTTTAAAAAATTTCACTGGCTTTTAGAGAGGGGAAGGGAGAGAGAGAGAAACATCAGTGTAAGAGAGAAATACCAATTGGTTGCCTTCCATATGCACCCGACTAGGGATTGAACCTGCAACCTGGGCATGTACCCTGAACAGGGATCGAACCCACCACCTCCTGGTGTATGGGATGACGCTCCAACCTACTGAGCCACACCAGCCAGGGCAAAAACATTGTTTTTATTCATGATTTTGTAAGAATTTTGGGGAGAGCTTGGCTGGGTGGAAGTAGCCAGAAATGTAGGCTCCCCCTCCAAGAGGGCCTCTTCATGCACATGCAACCTTGCTTTAACTCAGCTTGTCTTACTCCACAGAGTGACTCATCCTTCCGAGTCCATTTGTGTAATCTGGGCCCCTCAAAGCATGGTGGCTTCACGTACAAGAACTTCTTTCGTAGAAACTACGGGTGCAGGTGATCCAAAAGATTGGTAGAAGCTGCATTTCAGAAGTTCCAGGATGTCCCTTCTCCCAAATCTATTGTTCAATCAAGTTATTAAGGTCAGGCAGATTCAAGGAAAGGGGAGCGATACTCTCTTGTAAAGGAGGGAATAGCTAAGAATTTGCATCCGTCTATAATCTACTGCCGTAGGTATAGCTTATATGCCAGCTAACAATAACATGAATAATTTTAAGATGCAAAGATATTCATGGAAAATCTTACTAGCATCCTTGCTTATTACTATTGCCTGCTGGTTTACCCTCCAAAAGCTAAAATGTATGTGCTGTGGACTGAATTGTGCCCCCCCCCCCACAATCATACAATGAAGCCCCAACCCTCAAGGTGACTGCATTTGGAAGTAGGGTCTTTAGGAGATAAAGTTAGAGCTGATAAGGATGGGGTCCTAATCCACTAGGACCAGCGGCCCTATAAGAAGACCCTGCGGGGGAGGAAAGGCTGTGTGAGACAAGGCAGCCTTTCATAAGCCAGGAAGGAGACTTTACCAAGAACCAGATCACACAGCACCTTGACCTGGGACTCCACAACTGTCAGAAAATAAATTCCTATTTTTTCAGCGACCCAATCTGTTACAGCACCCCAAGCTGACTAATAACCATGTTTGGGATGTTATATAATTTCCATGATAAATTTACATATTTTGGCAGGTAGATTATGTCTAATACTTGCAGTGTTGTGTTGATTGAAGCCTCTTCTGTATCCATTTCTCTTGTCAACAGTAACTGATTTTTAAGTATTCACCTTTCTCACTTCGGACACAGTCTTCTGGGACTGTCAACAAAGATCCCTTTGCAATTGGCCAGGAGGTGAATATTTCACTTGATCTAGGCCATTAAAATGCTTTCCCATGAGAAGACTGACATAGGTGAAAATCACTTGGTCTTCCTACCTCCTGATGTTGGTGCCCTGCTACGTCTAACACTTCCATCTCCTCAAGCACCTTTGTCCTAAGCTTCTCCAAACATGGTACCCTAGAGTTTTCCCTTTCATCCTCTCAGCTACTTTCTAGTCTTCCACATGGGTTGCTGTTGCTCCTGTTATTGCTGCTTAAAACAGCTACGGCTTTCTGTTGTTTGTTTTTTCAAAACAAAACCAAAAAACCCTGGTATATGTAGAGGTTGGAACAATGAGTGGGGTTACCCATGAACAGTAAAAAACAGATCAATGAGTGCAAGGATACAGCAGTCAGGAATCATTAGGCATTGACAATAAAACTTCAAAATACACAGGCATACCTTGCCTTACTGATCCCACCTTACTGCACTTCACAGATACTGTGTTTTACAAATTGAAGGCAAGATCTTCCACCAGCGGAAAGATTATGACTCACTTTATTTTGGCACGCACTTTATTGCGGTGGTCTGGAACCGAACCTGCAACATCCCTGAGGTATGTCTGCTCCTATGAAGTCAACACTTGTAGAAATTCAAGAAGAAAGTACCTAATCCACAGTCACAGGTAGAGATACATAACTCAGCCACAATCCATGCACAGAGATAAAAGAATAAGCCAGCATGCAGGTACGATTAATATCTAATAACTTAAATGTTGACCCTTATATTTTTTTAGTCTTTCAAGCTTTCAAACACTTTTCATGTGCTCATTCATAAGCATCTCTCCTTACTTCTCTAAAGTAAACCAGGTGAGCAAGGAAAAAATGGGATTTGTGGAAGACTTGGAACTGTGTAGAATTCAAGTCTCCGGGTTTCAAATTGTATTCTTTCCCCTCTACTTCTGCTTATACAGCTTATTTTCTTGGCCATACCAGCCAGCTCACTAATCCCTGCTCCAGTCCTGAAATTTCAAAGCAGTAGGCATGTGCTCATAGATGGTGATTTACGAGATAAACTGGCAGAGACATCAATCTAAATAATGTATGGAAGGTGTCTGGCCTAGTTCCTGGCCCACAGTGAGTGCTCAATAAACCTGATATCACCGTTTCTGAATACTACGTGCAACTTCCTGTTATTTCTAAGTAGATTTTTCCTTTATCTTGTGTTTCCAAATCATCATTTTCAGTATTCAAAGCACTCAGTAGTCTCGAAATACTCTTCTGGGGGAGATCACAACTTTATAACCTTTCTATGTGGCACTAACCCTTGATATATCTATTCATTAAATGGGAAGAGACATAGATCTGGGATCAAAACAGAGAAGGCAAACCTTCAACAGCAGGGTGGTTTTTGTGTCTCTTAACTCCTCTTTTAAATGCCATAAGGCTGCCTTCCCCCCTGCCCTGATTCTGCTGATCTGATATGAAAGAAAAGAAAAGGAAATTCCTCCAGACCGCAGCACTACATCCGAATTCCTTCCCAGCCTCTGAACTTCGTTCGCAGACACTCTAGGTTGACACTTTGCAAAGTCTTGTCGATGAGGCTGATTCTAGAATCACGGTGCAACAGGAGTTGGAGTCCAATAAAACCAGTGATATTTACTCCTTACTGCAGACCCTCTTTCCAGGGTGTGATTTCTCCGAAGATTGAGCACAGTTTTTATTGTGTGAGCTTGTAAAATGCAAAATGATTAAAGGCACACCTATTTTTTTAATCCTTTAGTCAACAGCGGCATAGTCCTGGCGGTTTCACATACACTTACAGGAAAGGTCAAGTTTAGCCATCAGCACTGAAAAATACTGTAAAGGGCAAGATTGCTGCATTGTAATGAGTTTGAGGAGCACCTCGGGGCTGACAATAAGCAGAAGGACTTGTGATCTCTGAGAAAGTTCCCCGTTTTCGTTTCCTTCCCCAGCATGAGCCTCACTAAGTAGATCTATTTCCATATCATTACAGAGCATGAAAAGGAAAGTTCCTCTCCAGAGCCACAGCTTGGAGTCACTTTGTTAGTGTCTTCCATCTTCTTGGACCCCACTGCCTGTTCCTTTGACATTCCAGGACAGGTCTCAATTTTAACTTCCACTTTGATTCACTCTCATTGCTGACTGCCACCGTCTCTCATCCTTTCTGAGACTCAATTCTGTTCATTTCTTCTCTGTCCCAGATCAGCTTCCCAACTGCACATTTCATTTGGGAGTTTTACTGTGACAGGAAAAATTGCTGAGCAGAACTGTTGTGGGTAGAGAGTGATTGAAGTGAAATTGTGAAATACGTGCTCTGCATAGCTCATCCCATAACTTTAGGCCACAGGATAATACTTTCACTGAATGAGCTACCCCTTCCCATATGGCCTCAAGGAACCAAGGAATCGCACACACATACATGCATATGTGTGCACACATGTGTGTGTGTGTGTGTGTGTGTGTTGTCCATGATGCTGTGGACATTGGTTGTTTATATTTAGGAGATCCCGTCTCTCCCATGGGGTGAAGACAAATCTGTAAAGAACACTTGCCCCACCAGTCACAGGGGACATGCTGTTGTTATCCAGGGTTGCAAGAAGCCAGCTTCAGCTGTAGCATAACTTTGGCATAGTAGGAATTGGGTTGGGGCAAAGAATCTGAGACTATTAGAGAGAAACAAGGCTCTGCTTCAAATTGTAGAGGTAAGAATGGAGCCACAAACATTATACAAAACCAGAAGTTAGAGGCAAGGGAATCAGGTGTATGAGCCGTATTGGGGGAAGAAAGGAGGTCATATGTTCTGGGTTCAAATCCCAGCACAACTATTATCTAACTATATAAGACTTTGGGTAATTTTCCTAAAAACTATAAGCTTCCATTTCTTCATCATCTAACTGGGATCAATAGAACCTTCCTCTCATGTCATAGTGATGATTAAATAAAATCATGGGTCCTTTGAGGGAAGGATATTATTTAAAATATTAAATTCCTGTGCAAATAAGTGAAAACCAACCAAATGAGAATAAGCAAAAGCTGTTTATTCAGAGCTTGCTCTCTCACGGGAGTCAGGTGCCATCCCTTGTTTTGGCAGAGACTCAAAGGTAGGCGGGGGATGGGGAAGCTTGTAGTGGGGAAAAAGAGGAGATTGAGGTGTGCCCCAGTTGGAAGCTGTTGGCAGGGGGAGGCTGGAGGCAGGCTAACTAGAAGCAGGGCATCCTGCATGATTATTTAGGGAAGCATATTTGGTTATTTCTAGTTGCTCCTAAATTGGAAGTAGGGGCAAAGGTAGAAAAGCTGCCACTTATCAATCAAGTCCTGGCCATTTTAGGCTAATTGTTACTGGGGTTAGTTTGGTTTCCTGGGCATGTTGCTAGAGATAGTGATCTGACTTCCAGCAAGTCTGATTTATGGGAGGCTGGCTACTATGGATTATTAATGGGTTAATGTCTTGAGCTAGTGGTTGCAGATTGTGGGTCCGAGTTCCATTTTTATATATGGTCTGGCCATTATCTGTATGTATACTGAGTCTCTCAGTCCTAAAGTTTTCATTTCTCCTAAGTAAATGATAACTGGAACTCCTCCACCAAATCTCACAATGTTTTAATGCTTTAGCCAGAGCATGTACATATAGACTGGAACAATGAAGCTATTGCTCAAGTTTTTTAATTAATTTTTTGTAAGTCCATATAGAGAAATAGTCTTTAGAGTGTCTGTGTTTGCAAAGGGAGAAAAGAGACCTCTAAATACCCAAAGACCTCTTCAAGTCAAAGTACGTAGACCAAGGAAATCCTCATGCCCAGTATGAAAAGTCATTTTGCAGGTTTCTACTGGAAGAGCATCTATATCTATATCTATATCTATATCTATATCTATATCTATATCTATATCATCTATATCATCTATATCATCTATATCATCTCATCTATATCTATATCTATCTATATATATCTATATATCTATATCTATATATCATCTATATTAAAGTTTCATGCCAGTATGATTTACTGAGCTCTTCCAGTTTTCATGGGTATCCTAGGGTCATGAACATTTTTGCTGAATTCAAATCATATGATGTTGAATGGCACCTACAGGAATCTCAGTTCCTAGTATTGTCCTCAAAAGAGCGCCAGAAATTCTATGAATGAATCATTCTGAAATGGGATGCATCACTCCGTCATCTCTTCTTTAAAAACAAAAATGTCAGGTCTTTATCATGTTCAGCCCTTTTGATGTGTTACATTTAGGAGACATTTACACGGCGGGTAAGCCATGTCATATTAGAATGGAATAAGAGTTTCTTAAGGGCAGCACACTGCCATTGGGACTGGATAGCTCTTCATTGTGGGGATGCCCTGTGCGTTTTTGAATGTTTAGCAGCACCCCTGAGCTCTACGCACTGAATGCCAGTAACAATTCTTCCCTAGTTGTAACAACCAAAAAAAATGTCTCCAGAAGGCAGAAACAGCAATAATCAGTGATCTATATTAAGTATTTTAAGTGCCAGAAAATGTGATAAACACTTTAGATACATTTAGCACAACTAATAGTTTCAAAAGTGCTATCATGTTATAATTTTCATTTTACACCTAAAAAAAAACAGAGTCAAGGAAAGTTAAGTACTTGCCCAGGGTCATAGAGATGTTGCCCATGGATGTAAACCAAATCTTCCTGACTTTAGCATATGTACCCCCAATGACACCCAGCCACCTTCTGTTTTATTCCCACACAGTTCTTTCTTTCCTTCTTTGAGCATCAGAAGTAAATAATGGACTCTGTGGAGATGTCAGACAGAAATCTGTGGTTTCATTCCATTCCCCCTCCACCCACTCTTTTCGGTTTTGTTATTGGAGTTCATCGTTAAAAGCTCATTTGGATGCCCCTGTGGCTTGTAGAACCTTCTAATGAACATAATAAAAGTGAAGGAGGCATCTTCATTCCAGGACGCCCTCAGCTCTCACATTCTAGCTTATTTGGGAGGGTGAGTTAAGCTCCTTAGGAGTCAGAATCAAAAGGCCTTTAGCCCGAATACAGCTGAGCAGACGGGCCAACTCTCTAAGATCCTGAGTTTGTTTCTGCCAAAGCAAGGCAGCTGAGAAGCAGGAAGGGTGCTAACTGGACCCAAAGGTATTTCCATTTTCTGCTCGAGTGTCCAGGCACACTCGGTGTTTCCTCGGAGCCTCAGAGGGCCCCTGCGTTCTGAGAGCTGGCACCCCCAGGCACAGCTGCCCAGCAACCCACAGGGGTGGGGGGGGATTTCAGGGCTGCTGGATGGACAGGCATCTAGTGGCCGTGCTTCCTGCTGCTGAAGTGAATCCTCACACATCATTGCTTTACCTTGAGGCTTGTCTTCTCTTACAGTTCAAATGGTCCCTTTCTACGCCGCAATCAGAAGCCAGTTGAGCCCAGCGAAGGTCATTTTAAGCCACACTAAACATCGCTTCCCTCCTCGCACCGGACACCATGCACTGCAAAGGGGACTGCGGCTACATCACTGTGGCCCTCACCCTTCACCGCCTAGAACCCTGGTGCCTTGTTAGGACTACCTTACATCCTGCTGCCCAACCTCCTGCCTCTATAGCTCCCACGTTCCCTGCCTTCCTGCGCTTTCCACCTGGCATCCTTCAAGCTACCCTTTGTCCTCAAACCAAGCCCTCCTTCCCATGTGACTGACTCAAACTGCCCAGAGTAAAAAATGTTCTTAATCTTCTCATTTCTAGGCACCACTACCGGCCCTCCTTTTGCCTCCGGGTAATAATAAGATGGTGAAAGATTACATGTACGAGGAGGTGGAGACTCTAGAAAGAGTAGAGAATAGTGAGTGAGGGGAGAAGTGGAAGGAATTCTATTAAAAATTTAATTGTGTATGTTATTTATTAGAGTCTGTCTTCATCACTAGAATGTAAAGACTATGAGGTCAGGGACCATGACAATCTTTTGCACCACTTAGTTCCCAGGGTTGAACAAGATGGTTTACATAGAATTTACATTAATGAGATGAGTTTTATTCTATGGCTAAATGGAAGGAGAAATAAACAAATAAGGGATAACGGAGGGTGGTGAGGATTGATAGTCTGGCCAGTAATCAGGGCTCTCCATGCAGAGAACTTCAGGACAAAGAATTCAAGGTAATTTATGTAGGATGTGCAGATTGGTACAGCCAGGGAACCATCAGGCAATGTGATAGTACCTACTACCTTCCCCTATTTAAATCACTGCCTAGAATAAGTCAGTTTTATTTACCCAAAATGGTATGAGATACATTGTGGGAGATTGCAGTGATGACCCAAACTCATCTTTCTCCAAATCCATGCCCTTTGCCACGTAACGTTTCAATGCCTTCTGCATGTGCACAGGGTGACCTGCTTTGCAATAGATTTGGATCTTGACCATGTGATTCACTTAAGCCTAGAGAATGAGGTGGGACTGACCTTGTGCCAGTTCCAAAGTTGGGCTGCAAAGAGACATGCCTGCTTCTGTTTGTTTTCCTACATTTCTGCCATCACCATGAGAATATCCCAGGGCTCGCATGTCAAGAGACACATGGAACAGGACTGAGTTACCCCAGCCATTCTAGCAGAGACCAGTCAAGATCAGCCAAGCCATCTATTCAATCCAGGCTGGACACATACACGTGCAATAAACACCTTCTGTTATAAAGTACCGAGCTTATGTGGTTGTCAATTATATATCAAAAGTTAACCGATAAACACATCTTTTTAAATTCCCTCTAAAATTTCCTTCAAGCTCTTCTTTATGACAGAGCAGGAAAAATAAAATTGCATAATGGGAAGACCCATAGTTTACAGGAAGTTCATGATGAACTTTTTTCTTCCCCCTATAGACACAGCTGTCTTATTAGTTAACTCTAATGTTTACTTTGACATTTGAAATATATTTGATTTTTCCTCAACTGACTCATGTGTGATCAGCTACTACTATATATTTTAAGAGAACTAAACTCATCTCTACCAGTCATACCATGGAAACATATTTGTATAGAACACAACAGGTATAATAACAGAAAATAAAGTGATTTTCCTACACAGCCTGAGATTTGCTATAATCAAATTCCTTAAAACACATACAATACCCATTTCATCAAAACCTTTTGTATTTGCAGGTATTTCCCACTAGTGAACTAGATGCTCAGCTGAGCTCTGTTCTGCACTAATAAAAAATGATAATGATGCTTTTATATATTTTAGCAATTTACCATCTTCTAAATTGTTTCAAGAGTGTATCAGCCAGGGTTCTTGCCTGCAAGCAACAAAACATTTCCCTTTACAAAATTAACCATAAATAAAAGTTTAGGGAGGAATATTAGGAAGCTGGATGGCTTAATTCATATAGGGGAGTGTGCTATAGGGTGAGTTTGGTCCGAACCCACTGTCACTGAGCACCAGACACCATAGCACATGGACCCGGAGTATCCCTGCTGAGGATGGAAAAAATTATCTGACCTCATTATGTCACTCACAACAGCATCCAAGTCTGAGGTAATAGCATAGAATTGGCCAAAGATGGGAAGAATGCACTAAAAGTCCAACAACTCAGGAACCCTTTAGCCCCAATCAAAGCAGAGCAGTTGCCCCATCAAAGGAAGCTGGGAAAATGAATACCTGATTATTTTGCTTTAAAGAGCAGTAAGGCCCAGCCAGGCATGGCTCAGCGGTTGAGCGTCGACCTGGGATCCAGGCGATCAGGGTTCAATTCCTGGTCAGGGCACATGCCCGGGTTGTGGGCTCAATCCCCAGTAGGGGGCATGCAGGAAGCAGCCGATCAATGACTCTCATCATTAATGTTTCTATCTCTCTCTCTCCCTCTCCTTTCCTCTCTCTGAAATCAATAAAGATATATTTTTTTAAAACAAGAGCAGTAAGTAGGTACTTATACACCCCTGAGACATGTAAATCAAAGATTTTCCCAAATATAATAACATTTTTAAAAATAGCAAACATGTACAACATGGATAATGTATCATTTAACTCAGGAAAAATAAACATGAGATTTCCAGGGAAGGTATTATCATAATTATCTGATGCATAAGGAACTAGGAATCATTTAACGCATTAAACAAATATATTTTGAATGTACAAGGCATTCTGTTAGTCACTTGGGATGCTATGCAAAAGGCAAAATTTAGCAGTGCATATTAGGGTGCTTTAGGTAAATGAATTTACTATATCAGATAGTAACATTTGCTATGAAGAAAACATAAGTGGGGTAAGAAAACTGTGATCAGGTAGGGAAATGAAAAGCTATGTATTCTCAAACTGGCAGTCAGGAAAGTACTCTCGGAAGAGGTGACAACCAAACAAATCTTGAAGTGAGCGTTCAATATTACACGTCAAACAAGGACATTCCAGGCAGAGCAGAAGCAAGAATAAAGACCCAAGTCTGAAGCAAACTTGGCATGTTTTAAGAACAGCAAAAAGGCAAATGAAACAGATGGAGCAAGAGAAAATGAATATGGGATATGAAGAAAAAGACACAGTTATAAACCAGATCATGAAAGTTCTTATAGGACATAACCGACCTAGTTTATACAAATTCACAGAGCTCAAAAAAGATTACTTGAAAGTATGAAGCTGAACTGCAATTAAATTAAGTTGCTTCTTAAAACGAACTCCCACAATGTATAAGGGAAGCCACCAACATCTCAACTGTCAGTGTCAAAGGGTTGTGCAGTATGTGTGCAATGTCCAGTAGACATATAACTAGGAGGGTGTCTGGGAAGAAAGATGTTCCTAAGAGAGCAAGATTATTTATGCTGATGTAAAGAGAGTTTCAGTCCCCAGATAATGTAGCATCATGGAAGGATCACAACTTTGTAAGTCAACAGAATCTCGGTCTGCTTTTTTATTGGTTATCTATGTGTCCTTAGGAAAATTCCTTGATCTTTTTCAGAGTCAGTTTCCTCATCCGTAAAATGGGGAAAATCATATTAACCTATAGTGTTATGATGAAGACTTAGTGGAATAATATCTACAGAGGGACTCAAGAAAGACTAGTGCAAGTGAATGTTTTGAGCAAGCAGCCCATTTCATATTGTCGGTTAAGATGATGCAGAGGGAGAGGAGGGTGAAGATAGTGAGGATATTTTAGCTCATCTCAAAAATATGATCAGGTGAACTCTTTGTTACTAAAAAAAAAATAAAATCCGGAACAAACAAACAGAAAACCTATGATCTGTACCCACGTCCTTAGAAACTCTTTTTTAGTTTATCATTAACTTTGGTTCAAGCTGGAAACAAGATAATTACATAAGTAACAAATGCAGCACAAGATGAATGTGCAGAGTTGAACAAAAGTAATGTTCAAGAAACTAGAACTTATCTAGAGATTCTGACATTTTAAAAAATCAATATATTTCCACACTCTGTGGACTTTGGAGTTTCAACACTTCGATGGAATTCTACAGGAAATAATAATCAGGGGCAGAGTCTAAATATTAATTCAAAAAGTATTGTGGTGCAGCAAGTGCTGTTATTTATGCCAGATGATCTTGGGAAATTACTATGTCCTGCTGTGAGTTAATGAGCCTCCATTTCTGGCATTTCAGTCATTTAATTTCTCAGTTGCAGGGGACATCAGAAACCCTTCTTCTCATCGCCTGCTCCCCTTAACAAATGAGTGAACAGGGTCTGAGAAGGAAAGTGATCCGCCTGAACTCACAGAGTTTTTCACCACCAGGCCCGGGTCTAAAGCTAGTTTTCTGACTCCGGGCCAAATGCATTCTGAAGAACGCACACAAAGAAGGGACAAGTCAGAGCACAGCCTTCCTAACCAGATAACTGCATTTCAATCTTGCTTTGCCATTTTCCAGCAGGCACACCCTTGGACTAGTTATTTAACTTTTTAACCCTCGGTTATTTTGTTAGTAAATGGCAACCTATTTTAAGGAATATGCTGATAATAAACGTAAATAAAGATGAATGCACTGCCTGGAACATTCAATGCTACCAATCAATGTTAAGTATCAGAATGTGCATTAACAACCTCACGTTCAAGAATGAAAGCTTGGTGATGATGCCACCGACAACTGTGTATCAGTCGGAAATAAGGATCGCCATGTGTTTTCTCGTTATGAATAATGAATCAGAAAGGTCATTTCAAAAGAAGTCATTCATTTCATCCTTCCAGCTTACGACATGCCTCTCAATCTGCTCTCTGCTGTAAGTGCGAGTTCATACTTGGGTCAGAGGGATTAAGAGCGTCGATGGAGTTTTCAGAGCCTTTGCCTACACTCTCATGCTATTCCAGAAAGCTCTTTCCCAGGCTTCCCCAATGAGCTCTTTCTGCCACTTAGGAAATGTACTTAATTTTTGTGTGTACATGCGTGTAGTCATTTTTACCTGGTACTACATGTCAGAACGTATACATCCTTTGCGTAGATCAGTCCTTAATGAGGGGACGTGGTAGAGTAAAAAGAGAATTGATTTGTGTCTATACGACTTGGATTCAGTTCTACCTCTTCCATCAACTAGCTGCCCAGACTTAACTTTTATGAATCTTATTTTTGTCAGTTGGAAAAATGGAGATGATGCCACTCGCTCACTTCACTAGTTTGAGGAGCAGCAGGAGAGACCTACAGTCTGTCTCTCAGCTGCCTCTTTCTCACTTCCCAGAAATGAATAAAACAGCGCGCAATGCTCGGGGAAACAAATCTACAAAGATTGCCAGTAAACGATGAGGTTTTCCTTGATATAATTTAATCTAAGCATATTTACCTCAGTGAGAAAAGCAATCCTGCCACATTTCATGAGACCTGGACCACAAAAGAAAATGCTGAATCAAAAAGTTCACCTTTCTTAGAAGAAAATGGGGTGGGGATGGCTAAAAGCACTTTTAATGCAAGTGTAATGACCACCATGGGCTACCCATCAATACACTTTAAATGAAAAATAATTCTTTTTCAATATGTCCTTAGCAACGACCACTGTCTCACATGCTATGTCATGACCTCCTTTTAGCATGAGACACCAGTTTTTGCAATGGTCGCTTGGACTGACGTATAAACATGAAGTTAGATAGGGAAGGCAGAGGGAGGGAAGAAATAAACAAGCGAGGCGAAATAATTGACTGGTCTAAAGAGACTAAAATCAATAATCCATAAAGTATGCTCCACATTCCTTATTTTTAGAAACATTTATTGAAACTGGTGTTAGGCATTAAACTGAATGCCAGAAATACAGAGTTAATAACACCACCCGGACCCTCAGGGAACTCACAGCCCAGGGGCAAAGAGGCCCAAGGAAGGCTCCCCGCAGCACACAAGTGCCCGAGAAACAGGCTGTGAGGCTGAGAGAGGACTGCGGGCCAGGCCAGGCGCTCCCTAGCTGCCCCCTAAGGCACGCGGGGAGTTAGACAGAGGGAGGGGGCATAGACCAGATACCTGGGACCACACGAGCATTTTGATATGGCTGTCGAATTAAGGTAAAGTGGGAAGTTTGGAAACAGAAGAGGCTGAAGTCAGGGACAGTTCACAAAAGTCCTCTGTGCTACGTAATTTGAATTTACTTTTTTCTCAGTCTCATAGAGAAGCATCTAAAATACACATATATATTCAAAGTAGAATTATGTGATCAGATTTACTTTTTGATAAGAGGATGGCTCGAAACCCTCTTTGCAACTGTCCACCTAAATTCAAGACTGGATATGGGAATGGAAAACAAGGGATAAATACAGGTTTAGGTAAAATATCCAGGACTTCGTGACCAATGAGACGAGAGAAATGAAGCAAGGACCTGGTCGCAGGAATTATTAGCTCACCTCCTCCTCTGAGTAATTCAACATACCTTTATGTCATGTCACAGAATGCAGTTTGTATTAGTTTATTTTGTCATCTAGACTTTGTGCTGTGTAATTAATTAAGCTATTATTTTTGTTGTTCCTTAAACATATCAACGTCAGGCTCATCCCATCAGCTAGAGAGATGAGTTTCCCCCAATTAATTGCAAAACTAATCCCCTAATTTAATTCAAGTCTCCAGTGCTGACTCCTCAGACAGAACTCTCCTAATTATCTAAAATAAGTCTCCCTTCCCAGCCACTCTCCCTGTAGCGTATTTTAACTCTTTTCACAGCATTTATTAATATTTGAAATTAAGTTATATGATTATCTGTTTACTTGTTTGTTGACCATCCCCCACCAGGTGTAAGCTCTCTAGGGCCAGGGCCTTTTTCTCTTCACGACTCTAGTCCCACCACCAAGAACAAAACCTACCACAAAGTAGTAGACATATAATTCCTGAACATACGAACCATTCACATGTCCTGTGTCTTTCAGATTGGGTGGGAAACTCCTCAACATTCTACAGCGTTTGACTCATAGCTGTCACTGGAGTCAATTGAGGTAAACTGTCTTATTTTTCAAAGTAAAGAAATAACAACCTAGAAACGTCGTATTATTCCTTTGAAGTCCAAAAGCTAATTAACAGTAAAGTCCAGGATTTCTGATTCCAAGCACAAGTCTCTCCCCTTCGGAGTATACTCTCTCTATTGTGGTTAGAAATCGTACCTTCAAGTTTTTCTAGTTTTCCCTCCCATGGTACCTATAACCATCCTAGGTACACTGCTACGCCACAGTGCTTACTTCCACTGAACAACGTATTCAACGCCTCTCACCCACAACAATAAAACCAACTCTTCAATTTCATTTCCACCTGAAATTCTAAACCTTTTTCTCTTAATAATAGTGTCTGCAGTTTCAAATAATATTGCACAAATAATAAACAATATTGCACAAATAATGCCAGAAGCGCCCCTCCTGGCTTCTCATGACTTCAGGGGAGGATGGAAAGTGCTGCTGGTAGGAAAATCAGGCTGCAGTTTTTCATGAGTAAAGATAACTTTTGAACAGAACGAATTTTAACTATTAGTCATGAATAAACCCAGTAGGACATAATTTATCTATGAAGCTTCAATGCCTTGAATTGATGCTAGAACAGAAAGACTTTAATAGCTATTATTTTACACCTCGTCAAACAGCTGCATTTAGCTCCCCAAGCTGTCAGTGGTCGCAGCCATACTTCGCTCCAGAGCTGCCTATCTCCTTCGATTTTAGATTAAGATATTACACCAAGGCCTACTATATTGTCCCCCGCCAGATACACAAAGAGCATTGTGATTATAACATCCATGCCAGAAGGTAATATATAAAGACACTTCAACCAGGTTTCAAAGGATGGTAGAAATAATACTATTTCAGAGGTTCAACAAGTATATGGTGTCAATTGCATTAACAAAACCTCCTAAATTTGACTTGTGACCTCTAAGAAGTTGCATTTTGGAAAAAAAAAACACAATAAATAGCACAAGTCTGAATGAGGACCCTTACTGTCGTTTCTTCAAAGTAGTTTGGAATATTTAGAGACAATTCACCCCCCTCCCACTGCGGGTAGAGTGTACGTCTCCTCTCCCGTGGTGCAGAGCCGGACCACATAGCTCACTTCAACCAATGGGATGCGAGTGGACAGGACATAATCAGAGACTTGAAATGAGCTCGCACGAGCGGACTTGCCTTCTGACATCTCAGTGATCCCCTATGAAAAGAGCTCCCCCTGGGTAGCTTATGCTCCTCCAGCCTGGGCTCAAGAGTATAACAGATAGAGCCCCCGTGAACTTCATCCGTAGCCTACAGCAGAGCTGCCCATCTGCCCAGCAGACCATGAGGGGTGAAAATAAATATTTGTATATCGTAAACCACTGAGCTATGGTAGTTGGTTGTTAAACAGCAAGATGAATTAATATGGGCCACATCCCCAGTCTCTCGCTGACATTTAAAACCATTCAGATGATGCTTGTCATGGATGAAAGAAATCTGAAAGCAAAGCCCAATAGTCTTAGATTTGGTTCCTGGCTTGGTCACTTAGAAAGAGTCAGGCAGGCAGCTTTACCTTGCTTCACTTTGGCTCCTTACCTAGGACATGGGGCTCTTAATATTTGCTCAGCAGTTACGGCGGGTATTACATGAGATAAGTTCTGCAAATCAACAAGCACAAAGCCTACTCAGAATAGTGCTGGATCCAGATGGGCTACTCAGATGATACAATATGAAGGGGTTGAAAGAAGCAATAATTCCTGAGATGACGGACTCGGACCACTGAGAGTTAACAACAAGAGTCTACTTGTAGGAAAAAGACAAAAAGCATAAAAAGAGAAGCCTGCTTATGTCGGGTTCTTTTCCATACCCTATTGGCCTGTGAAAGATACAGGATCATACCTAACGAGAGCAACAGGCTTGGAGGCCTGCCAAGTCTGCAGTCCTGAAGATCCCTGCCAGCCCTGACTGACAGATGTCCCGGTTAGCAGCAGTAATCACTTGTCAGCCCCTGCGCTAGAGGATATTGGTAGCTCTTTCTCAGTAGACTTTCCTACAGACCACTTAGAAAGAAAAAGGCAAAACCCAAACTATTTCTCTCTAAAAGACCATGCACCTGTTGGCAGTCAAGTCCCCAGGTGCACACACAGCTCAGTTGGAAAGCTTTTATTTTCTGGTATATCAGAATCTTTCTCCCCCTTGCCTTTGAATATAAGAATCCAGCCAGCATATTCCTGTCAGGTGCTTCCTCAGATAAGCCAAGCACTTCCCATCTAACCACACCCGCCCCTCCTCAGCCTCAACCCCTCAGCCACACGATACCGGAGAACCAAGGCAACCACATTAAACACTTTCAGCTCTCCTACTCTACCTGACTATACATCTTTTCATGTCCACTCCCAATCTCCTCTTTCCCTCCAATCTCAGAGAAAGTGCTCTAAACATTTCTGTTCAGTTTCAAGGACAATTCTCCCATAAATCCAGTATCAACTCCTCTCACCCTTTCAACATTTTTTCTCATTTTCCTGTTTTCCCTTCCTTCTTTCTCCTCGCTCCATTCCATTGCTTATTTCTCTTCAGATTTCAAACAGACTTACAAATCCCCTAACCCACACCAGAACTGAAAAAAGGGAAAGAAGTCAAAACAAGCACTGCCAATAACAGAACATCTTTTTGGCCTGTCACTCTGTTTGGCTACCATTTCCTCTTTGTTCTTCCAATTGCTACCAATAACTTTAAAGAGCAGCCTATTCTCTGTCACAGCTCTTCCTGCCCACTCCCACTGCTCACTTTCTTGAGATCTGAATTACGTAGAATGCAAGATGGTAGTAACAGGAGAACTTGGGAGGAGAATTGAAACTATTGGCTCAAAAAATAAAGTCTATTAATTTAAAGAAAAGGTGATGTCGTCATGCATAACCTTGAATTAAAGTCAACTAAGATTCTGAGGCATAAAACAACCAACACGAATGTGTACTTGAAAGTCACCAGGGCTCTTTCTAAGGCCCACTCTACCGGCCCTTCCTTATGCACCACCCTCCTTCACTTCTATACTCTTAGACACTACTAGCCTATCCTCAAACTGCCTGGGGTGTAACCCCTGGATGACTGATTTCAATCCCAACTTTACAAAACTAATAGTAAAATTTTCATGTAGCAGCTGAGAAAACAGTGGTTCAGACCCATCAATCACAATGCTAATAAGTGGTAAAGAACTGAATAAGTATAAAAACTCAAGTACTCTTTCCCAACTGAGTAGTACTCTTTTCTCTACCACGCTGAACCCTGAAGCTCATTCCTCTTCTTAACTGTTCTACCTCTATTAAAGGCACTGTCATTCCACTGCTCACCCAATAGCTAAACCTCAAGCATCTTCATTCATGTAAGGGTTCAAGGGTCCCTTCCTATAACAGCATGGGCCCCAGGAGACTAGAGCTCACTACTACTCTAGACTAACTTCTTTCTTTTTATAGATATGGAAGCTGAAACTTGGGGGAAGGACAGTGATGGGAAGGAATGACTGCCCATGATGTTACTGTTTGTAATTACAGGTTTGGGACTGCAACTCTAGTCTCCTGATATCTAGTCTAATCTGTCCTAACCTCACCAGGCTGTGACTCAAAGGGAGATGTAAATATTGAGTATATTGTGGGTGGCATCCTCCTGGGGTGGGTGAATCAGTCTATCAGTGAACTTACTGTCCTAGAAGCGCTGCTAACTTCTAGCCACTTGGCTCTCATCAGTTTCAGGTAATTAGCTTCTTGGTACTTCCTGTTTCCTACATTTATAATAACAGAATTTCCCCAGGGTTAAGCTAAATTTTCTACAATTGGGCAGGTCATCCTTAGGTCAATTTGTAAATGTTGACTTTGGTGCCCATTTCCCACCCTCCCCCCCCCAAATAATGCCCAAGAATGCCCTCCATCCCATAGGTATCATGAGTCCAAAATACATGGGAGCTTTTTGACTGAAGTCACCCATGTGGATTGAGCCCAAACAAAGCCAATTTCTGATGAAAAGTGGAATGATACAGAAAAGCCACCAGGGGGGCGCTCATTTGGAGAATAAGTGTCAGTAGAGAAGATTCCGTTAATTTCTGAATTATTCTCAAATGGGAATGGGTTCTCTACCCTCCTTGCCATAAAAACCATGGCTCAAATATTTATTAAGGGACTTTTAAAAGTTAGACAGCTCATACATTTTTGCAATTCCCTCCTTTTACAAACAAGAAAGCAGAACTTCTTATTTGATGCAGGCCAATCCCAAGGCCAAACTACTGCAGAGAGGAAGGAGTGGGTCCTCTAGATTAGGATGGCCAGTCCTGGCCTGCTTTTCCCTCTAAGAAATTCTATTTGTTTAAACTTAGTGTAACAGAGCAGGTGCACACAGAAGCCCACATACAAACATAGACACCGAAGCACAGGGGAGTTTTTAATTACTTGGATTTTTTGTTCTTCTGGTTCTACCCACCCACATAACTAAACCTCTTTAGCCCCCATAGTGTCATTCCTCTCTCTTTCCTGTAGTTTGCAACTTTCCCAATTTAGTATCATCTGAGAGCATAATTAAAATGCCATTTAGTCCCTTATATAACATGAACTGATAACAATGGAAAAGTTGAAGATTCCCCAATACAGTTGGTTTTGACTTCAGGTTCCTTCCTCAGGCACCATGGAGACTATAGCTATAATGTCCCCCCCCTCCCCAAGTCCTAATACTCTTTTGAAATGAAGATAATATAAAGCCAAAGTAAGGGGGTGTCCCATAAAATAGAAATCTTTTCTGATGGAGATGAGAGAAGACACGTTGAAGATGCAGCCCCGGAAGCGCGCAGAGGAGGCACAGCCAAGTTTACACGCGGAGTCCGGGGCGTGTGCGCAAATGAAGGGACAGAGGCAGCAGCAGATCTCCCTTCGAATTCAAATTGTTGAAACCTGTGAGCGGGGAGCTTGGGGACCTGGGGGGACAGGCCTTGTCAAAATCCTAATGCTGGGGGAGAAATAATGACCCTAAGATAAAAATCACGTCAAGATTACAAAGCAAGAACTAAGGGCTAGTTTTCACGTTGCGTAGGTGTTTTCACTCCCCTCTTCCGCTTGACTTTCAGGTAGCTCGTCCCTTGTCCTTCAGATTGCTAATAGAGCAGTTAGCTGTGGCCACTCTGTTTTGCAAACCTCTGTTAATACTTTACAAATTAGTAAATCAAGTGAGAAAAAATAATTACGTCTTCTCACAACTCTTCTTTCAATGAGATTAAAATAGAATGACCTTTAGAAGTTGCTGTGCGGATGGTCACTCCCGTGATGAGCGTGGATCTCATAGGAGATCAGCTTAATCAGGAAGTCACCCTCGAGTGACACAGGAGCCATCTATCTAATGAAATTTAAATGGGGGGATGTACAGTTGTCACGGGGCACTCCCTTAATGTTCAAGAATATCAGTAGAGGCGAAGCTAAAGCAATGCAGTCACCTGGGTTGTATGGTAACCTCTGGCACGAACTTACATTTCAAGAAACAAATATACGATGCTAACAAAGGAGGACTTCCTGGGAGTAGAAATTACCCATCACCCTTTTCACAAAATTAAAGCTGTGGTTAATGTAAGATTATCGGGTGACAATTATTTTATGGAGGCCCGTAAATTTGCATGCATTCCTCTGCGAGATCAAGATTTCAAAGGACAATGATTTAAAGCAACATTCCCACCTTGGAGTTTTAAGGTGGGAAGGGCAGTGATGTTGGGATAAGGGAGGCAGTCCTATGTTAGAAGAGGCGCTCAGTGGAATGCAACCAAAATCGAGTGTTAACCAGGCAGCCAATGGCTTCTTCAGTGACAGGTAAAGCTTTCAAAGATCACCATAGGACAAAAGGCAAGATTCCTATCTGGGAATCAACAATTACACCCCACCCCCAGCTTAACTACAGATAACAGGATGTCAAGTTGATGCTGAGGCAATACGTAAAATAAGTATAAAACTGAAACACTTCAGATGTTCACAAATTTCAGAAGAGACTATAGGAAAACAAAAAGACTTTTCTTGGGAATAAAATATCACCCACTATGTTCTCTAGTAGTTTCAATAAGGATGAACTCTCGTAATAGGCTTTTGGGGATTCCCACGATGGCTGAGAATATGAAAGGAAACTAATGCGGGAGGCCAATTCCCCAATGCATTCAGGAACGGCTAGCATATATTCAGTTCTCTTTAGTTTTATATTAAGAGGTATGAGGTCTGTCAGGTAGCTTGTGGGCATTCCTAGGATGACTCAACCACTTGAGAAGTAATGACTTAAGTCAGGAAGTTCTACACTCACCCCGTTTTATTTAGATGGGTACCCCCAACAACAGGCCACAGCTTCAAGGTGATGAATCTAAAATAATAAACTGATCTAGGAGTTCATTTTGATGTATTCCTTTAATCAAGTTTTAAACAGTGAGCTTCATTGATGGTTGGTGCCAGCTGGCACCTCAGGAAAGCTCCAGGTTGTCAGAGAAACCAAGAAGAGACAGAAGAATTGCCCCATCCTTTGAGTTTCAAGTGGGTCGGTCTGCCCATGTCAACATGCTTCTGGGTATTATTTAGTATTTACAATCATATCAGTGGTGACATGACACCAAGCTTTCCAGTTAGAGGATATCATAAAGAATAAATCTGAATGAGTTACATTCTGAATGAACTTAAATGGCTTTGCTTTGCGTATAGACGCCAAGCAGGTGTGATGATGAGGCAACACTGTCTGAGAGCCTTGGGTTTGCTCTGCATGTGTTTGCTGGCTCCCAAGTGTTTCACGGTGCCATTACTGTAGGTTTGATCGAGGCATGAAAGAGTTCTTCCCTTTGCTATAAATTTATTAAGGGTAGTCTGAGGACAGGATAACCATAAGCCAAAAACAGCTGAAAAATTTTTGAAGAAAATAGTTTCAAAACAATGAACTTGGATATACAGGGCGGGGCAAAAGTTGGTTTACAGTTGTTTGTATGAAAAATAATACAATAATTAATAACTAAAATACAAAAATAAACTCTGTGTTTCATGTACTCACAACTGTAAACTTACTTTTGTCCCACCTTGTGTGTGTGTGTGTGTATATGTATATATATATATACATATACATACACATATATATATATATATATATATTTCCAAAAGGACATAAAAACAGGATATCAAAGAGCTATCTACGCCCACATGCTCACTGCAGCATTGTTCACAATAGCCAAAATATGGAAACAACTTAAGTGTGTCTCAGTGGATGGATGGGTAAAGGAGCTGTGGCATGTTTGCACAATGGAATGCTACTCTACCACAAGAAAGAAGAAAATCTTGCCATTTCCAACAACACGGATAGAACTTAAGGGCATTGTACTAAGTGAAATAAGCCAGACAGAGAAAGACAAATATTACATAGAATCACTTATGTGTGGAATCTAAATTTTTTAAAAGTCAAATTCATAGAAACAGAGAGAAGTGTGGTTGCCAGGGCCTGGGGGGTGGGGGTACAGGGAGAGTTTGGTAAAAGGATACAAACTTTCATCTATAAGATAAATAAGGTCTGAGGATATAATGAAAAACATTGTGACTATAGTTGATAACACTGAATTGTATAATTGAAATTTGCTCAGATAGTAGAACTTAAATGTTCTCACCCCCCAAAAAATAGATAAATATCGTGTGAGGTGATGGGTGTGTTAATTAGCCAGATGGGGGAATCCTTTCACAATGCATATGCATATCAAATAATCACAAGGCACACTTTAATATTTTACAGTATTATATGTGAATTACACCTCACTAACCTGAACTATAACTACATAAAAATAAAGATAATGCACTTTTAAACAACAGCTCTTTGCATCTTTGCTTACAGCCATCCATTATCCACCTTTCCATTACTCCTTTAGCAAGTAAGTAAACTTTTGTTACATTAAATTTTACATATAAATCATATTTTTTTAATTTCAAAAATTTGTTTATTACTTCCATAAACTTCTTTTCTCTATGAAATCCATATAGTTTTTAGATCTTTGAAAACCATTTGCCTTAGATAGTGGGATCAAAACTATCATAATTTTCCACTAAAATTAAAGAACTATATTTATATTTAATGTCTTCCCAGTCACAGGCGAGGTTATCAGGAATGAATTTAGGTCATTCATTTTCATTCATTTAGGAAATGACCTAAATGGTCACTCTTTCATTTAAACCTCACAGCAATGCTGCAGGTATGTATTTATTATTATTATTATTATTATTATTATTATTATTGGAATTATTATCATTATCAATGTAATTGCTTTGATTTTTATCCATTAATTCCCAGAGAAGAAAACAGAGGAATAAAGCAGTTCTGAGACTTGCCTAAGATTACACAGCTAATAAATGACAGAGCTATCATTCCATCTCAAATCTGACTCCAAGATCAATACTGAAAGCATTCAGATCAATGTGAGCAAACTTAATAGGGAGTCAACCAAGACCTTTACTTTCTAACTCTCTCATAAGAAGCTACGTGACATAGTTCATCCTTAGAAAAGTCACTAACAGAACATTGAAATAATCACAATGGAGAATACAAAAATAACTGACTGTAAAGGAAATAAAACTTTGGGTGTCTCTCTACCTGTGCTGTGGGGAAAGTGAGAGGAGGCTGACAGCCTCAATCCAAGGTCACAGACAACTTTGATCAAAACAGTTTCTTTTGTGTGTATACGCATTTTATGTATTTGGATTTCTGCATGATGTTTTATTGGACAAAAGGGTTGCATTGTATTTTACTTTTACAGAAAATACATTTGGAAACCATTGGTTCTAAATGCACTGTGAGAACCAGCTCTGAAAGTCTGTGCTTCTCAGAATCTGTGTCGCTTACCAGAGCAACAATTCTCAAACTTGGTGGTTACACGTGGTGGCTAACAATCAATTTTGAGGTATTTTATTAGGAATAGTTCACACATCATATGAGTAAAATATTTAGAATTTATTCAAGGTTATCCCATTTGTTATATCAACTACTCTTTAGTTGAACTTGCATATATTCTATTCAGTGGGAGAACAGGGAAAGAAATAGCTCTTGACTTTATATGGGTGACAGCCCTTTGAGAATCTAACAGAAGCTATGGATCCTCTCACACACACACGCCCGAGCACACATTCCCACACATAACTTGTGTGTGCGCGCACACTCATGCACCTGCAGGTAACTCCTCAGGGCCATCCACAGGAGCAGGCTGTGTCCGTGAATGCCATTGCTGAGCACCCCTGGAAATACAAATTTATTTTTGCACATGTATCTGATGGTGAAGGTGAAAGTGACTCATCCTAAGCAGGTGCACATTGCTAATTTCACCACAGTTGAGGACACAACTCTGCCACCTTGAAAGATTTCATTCACCATCTCCCAACTAGCTTACATTTGGCGAATGCAACGTGGAATCTTCTCAGAAGCTTTTAATATCCCCAAACTCTTAAACAGTTATGATTTCAGACTCCACCATCTACACAGAACTGAGTGTCATTCTTCTCAGGAAGGGTAGCTATATTGTGCCTAGAGAGACACAGAGCAGATTTTTTGTCAGCTCATTGTCACCCTTGGAAAATATCTCATTAGCGTCTTCTTAATTCCAGGGAAGAAAACCAAGTGGGAATCCTTTTGTTGTTGTTTGGCTCTAATTTGGTGTACATGTGGTATTTCACTGATAAACAGGTTTACTGATGAAAGAGACTAGAACGTGGCAGTAATCGGTATGCAAAAATACACCTCGTGAGGCAGTCCCTGTGGAAACAAAGGCTTGGAGGGACAGGCTCGGGCACTGGAAATAGGACACGTAGTTCCTTCAACAGGAAAAGGATAATGGTTCAGACACTTTGGACTAATAGACCTTCAAACAAAAGTGCCAGTGTTGGTAAAGAGTAGGTAGGCCTGGGTATGTCGAGGATAAATCGGGTAGAATTTAGAAGCCACATGTCCAGAGGAGATGATCCTGAGTCTTACAGAACTTAACTAAGGAACTTAGCCAATCACTAGCAATTAATTTCAAAATGGTATCTTGATACTTAGCAAAATGGGGAAATAGGACCTAATGCCAACACCTACATAGTTAAAGAGTAGAGCTCATGGGCTATTCATGAGAGTAGGATAGACATTAGCAGTGAAGCAGTAGGGTATAAAAAACATTAGAACAGAGAACACCATCATATTTCATAATCATACATACCTGCAGATTTTTCCAGGGAAGAATGATGCATTCTCTAAATATAAAATATTATGGGTTGTTATGTCATGTCCATGACATTTATGTATCACTAAATTAGGCTTTGATACCTCTGCACTATAGACATGCAGGAATAAATAAGTAAGATTTCATGTTAAATGTATACCCCAAATGGCCTCATCTCAATCAGCTCATGAAAAACCCTGAGTTTACAATTTACCTTCTGATTTTTCACTCTGCTGACCCTACCCGACCATCTACTTAGTGGTGTTTTTTTTATAATTCCTTAAGGGAATCTGGCACTTATTTCCCACAGTTGTTGGGACGACAGTCCTTTATGGTGGTCTTTAGAAACAGATCTTGGGTTTAATCTCAATTTAATCGCTTCATATTTCTGAGATCTTGGGCAAGTTACCTGACTTCTCGGATTTTTGCTTTTCTCTTTTGACAGTGGGAACTATTAAGACCTACATCATAGGACTGCTCAGGGATTTTATAATGTATTACATGTGAAGTCTTAGCCATAGAGATTTTCTGGAGTTAAGGAAGGAGCTCTAAACTAGGAGCCAGAAGAGCTGGGTTCAAGCCTTGGTTATGTTTCATGAAAGTTATCAGCTTCATAATACACACGCTAGCCTCAGTGTACTCATCTCTCAAATAGGACTGACAGCACCAACTTTGTACAGTAGTCAATGGTTTTGATAATATCCTTAAATAATGGATGTGGAAGCACTTTGTAAACTGTAGAAGTGTTAAGCACTAATTCAAGGTAACATTCAGGCGAAGCACAGACTTTCAGCTGGCACACATCTCAATGTCTATGTTCTCACCAGAATCCAACATCATTTCTCTCTGCTTAGCAAACCTACACCAATATTTTATATATTTTTAAGTGGAATCATGGTTCTCTGCTCCTTATCACATCATCACCATATCAATAAGACAAACCCTAACACAATAAATGCCATAGAACATATGGATATTAGTGCTGGAGAGAGTGCTGAGTACGCTATTATATTGCTATTTCTCTTTAAGGCATGAGGAGATTGAGTCCCAGAGACCCACGTACTCAAAAAAGCAAGGTAAAGACAAGGCCTGAATCAGAAATCCCATTTTTATGAAAATTTCCCACTACTGTACTATTTTTGCTGTGGTGTTCTTATTGTATGAAATATACCTTGAAATAATAGGACATCCATCAGGGCTTAAAAAGTAATTTTTGGGGGGGAAAAAAAAAAAAGCCTGCAAGATTAATGTATTAGATGATGGGACTTGACCTGCACTCAGGTGAATTTAATCGTTTTTCTAGGGATGACTTGCTTTCCTCCCTCCAGTTAGCTTGCCTTTTAAGCTAATTTTGTAACATCTTAGGTTACTATTTTCATTTTCCAATTTGTGAACCCCTTTCCATTTTCCAGATCGTTACCATCTAAGATGTTCTGATCATTCCTCTTGAGAATTCCTGAAGTAACTAAAAGAAATCCTCGGATGGGTCCCTGACCGTTGGCAGTACTCGTCAAATGCTAGGACTGTTGCAAGACTCAAAGGCATTATTTATACCCCTTCATTGTAGAGTCTCACAAGGCAGCTCTCGCTCATTCGACAGATTTATTAAATGCTGACACTGTCAAGCACTGTGTTTATCACTGGGTTAACTTCCTACTTAGGGAAAGAAACAACAATTACAATATGTTTTGATAAAGAGCTCTGATAAGAGTATTCACAGAATTCTGCATGAGCCCAACATGACAGGGCCAGACAAGATAAAGGTCTCAGCAGAGGAGCGTGACATTTATAGGGCAACATCAAGGATAAATCATAGAGTGTTCATGAACTGTATGATGTCTCCTACACCCAAAAAATGGGTGCTTGCCACCCTGAGTAAATTAAACAGTACAACCTCTTTATTCTACTTCCTAAATATACCCAAATCCACCCACTTCAAGATTTTCCCCCAATGCTACCACTCTTGTCCAAGCCTCCATCATCTCTTACCAAAATTATTTTCCATAGCACACTAATTGTTCTGTTCCCACTCTTGGTCAGTGCAATTCATTCTCCACTTGGCAGCCAAGTTTCTTTGTTGAGAAGCAAATCAGATCACGCTTAACCCTTCATTGGCTTTCCATTGAACTTGGAATAAAAGTCATCTTCTTGGACATGACCTACCAGATCCTGCAGTGTGACTGCTTTGGCCATTCTTATATAAATATTGCTGGTGTGTAAGTGAATTCCTACAACCACTTTGTAAAGTATGTGGTGACATCCATAAGGAATAACAGCTTTAGGACTCTATCTTGTTGAAACAAAAGTATAAGTTGTCAAGCCACATATTAAGAGAGTTTTACTGGATCATTGTTTGACAAGGTGACAAACTGAGAAGAAACTGAACAACATCAGTAAATAAGTGGTTAAATAAATTGTGGTACTTTATTGCTATGAAAAATTACACAGCTACCTGAAATAATGCTTTAGAGTTACAGTTATTGACTTGGAGGGATGGTCGTGACATATTAAAAAAGAAAATCAAGTTTCAATGTAACATGTAAAATATGATGTTTTGTGAAAGAATTAACTCCCATGTATCTCTGTATATTTACATAGTTTTCTATGATCGGGGAGGCAATCAAAATGGGCTTGCATTTCATTTATTTACAGCTTTATCAGTCATTTCAGTTAATACAGGTTTGTTGTTGATGTTGTTCTGTATTGTGGAAGAGAAATTTAATAGAATAAAATTATGTTAAAAAAATAAAAAGAAAGTAGGTCACAATAAAACCCTCTCTGCATTTCCAGGATTCTGAAGGGCCCAGACACCCTAGCACGGGAATCATTGGAGCAAATAATCCTGTGCCCACTTCTCTTTCTAAAATTCAACTTTACATGATACTGGTTTAACAGGAACCTTTCAAAATTCTTCAAAGTGATGCCGTCAGTCTATAGTCGCTCCATTTTTTGTAGAAACACTTCTACGCAGTTTGATTGACTATAAATATTCCTCTAAATTCATTCTTCTCTCAATTATCTTTGGGTCTTTCTCTGCAAACATCAACTCTGCGATTATAGGTTTCAGGTAGAGGACATATTAATTCATCTAAACAGCACATGCTTTTACGGGAAATGCAAGCTCCCATCCCCCGGCCAAAGCAGTAGGATGATGTATTCAAGGTGCTAAAAGAAAAGAAAAAAAATCCAGCCAAAAATCCATTTGGATTTTGCTTTGGCCTTCATGGCTTCTGATGAGAAGGCAGCTGTTAATCTTATTAAAGACCTTTGCATGTGATGAGTTTTCCTCTTGCCGCTCCAGACTCTTCTTGTCTTCGGTTTTCAGCAATTTGAATACTACATGTAGGTGTGGAACTGTTTGAGTGTAGCCTACTTGGAGATCGAGAACTTCTCCAATGTGTCAATTGAATTTTTCCATCAGATTTAAGAAATTTCTATGAATTATTCAAATATTCTTTCTGCCCACCCCTTTGTCTTTCCTCTCTTCCCTTCTTGGATTACTAATTATGCACGTTTGTGTGTTCGGCGGTGTGTTCCACAGGTCTCCAAGGTCCTGGGGTTTTGGTGTGTGCTTTTTCATTATTTTTTCTCTTTAATCTTCAGAATGCGTAAGCTCAGTTGGCCTATCTTTAAGTTCATTGATTCTTTCTTCTACCAGGTCCAATTGATACTGTTGTAACTGACCTAGTTATTAATCATAGGAAAGGAGCAAAGGGAGAAGGCCAAGTATTACAGGCGTGTCATTTGGGCAACTTCACCAGGAAGCTGAAGCTTTATGCCCCCCAGGGAGCCACCAGTCTATTCCCCACAGGCTGGGGAAAGGGATTGGACAGGGAGGAGAAGAGACGCATGCCCAGTAAAGGTGGGGTGACATAGGAAAGGTGCTTGCAGTCAGTTACTCCTGGGGATAGGTCATTGGTCAGAATGGGAGTGGCCACTGCAAGCGCGTGGAAATTTGGGATATTGGATTCCCTGAACAGAGGAGTTTGCTCTCTTGGTGTGTTGCTCTCAACTCGTGGCTTGTGAGGCTCGCTTGCCCCTGCTTCCTGGCATTTTCCCACATGGCCATGGCCACGTGGACCCCCACACACAGTGGACTAATGGACTGTAACTAGCCCGATGCTAACTGGACCAGGCTCCAGCATGGAACAGAAACTCTGGACACTGGCTTTGCTTTTAGCCTTACTGAAACCCCAGCTACACTTCTTCTATGACCGGAATGGGGCTCCGGAAACCCAGGGATGTAATTCCACACAAATAAAGATCACTCATCCTCCAGTGCGAGTCTCAGGAATTTCTTTTTCTCCGGATATCATAAGGACCCTACCCCCAGCACTCAGCGTGAAAAAGGACACCCCAATTTCTCTGATAACAAAATCTGCTACTGAGATCCTTTAGTTATTTTTTTTCCCCACTTCAATTATTATACTTTCAACTCCAGAATTTCTATTTGGTTCTTTTTAATGTTTTCTCTCATTTCATTGACAGTCTCTACTTGGAGAGGCATTGTTCTTACACTCTCTTTAATTCTTTACACACGGTTTTCTTTGGTTCTTTGAACATACATTCACCATAGTTAATTTAAAGTCTTTGTCGTAAGTCTAACTTCTGGACTTCCCAGGGGACAGTTTCTATTGACTGCTTTTTTTCTCATGTATAGGCCACACTTTCCTATTTCCTTGCATGTCTTCTAAATCTTTGGTTTAAAACTGGACATTATAAATAATATACTGCAACAGCTCTGGAAATCAGAATCCCAACCCCCTGCAGGGTTTTTATGTTGTTGTTGTTGCTGCCATTTGTTTAACGAATTTCTTGATCTAATTCTGGAAATTCTGTATTCCTTGTTATGTCTGACCACTGACTAAGTATTTGCTTGGTTAGCTAATGATTAGACAAAGATTTTCTTAAATTCCTTGAAATAATACATCTCCCTCCTGTGCTATAGGCCTGTGTGTGTGCTAGGCCCCATCTTCAACACCCCGAAAGTCTCCTTAGCCTTTACTTCTTGCTTGCACAGACCCTCAAAGTCAGCCAGAGGTGAAACACTTGGTGGGGCCTTCTTAGGTCTTTTTTCAGTACATAAAAAGCCCTGCCTATGTGCATGGCCTTATAAATCCCCAGGAATACATGGGAGCTTTCCAAAGCCTCCTGTAGAGATATTCCCCAGATTTTCCTTTCAGCTTTTTAGCCACTCTCTTGTTTGCCTCAACTAGCATCACTGTCTTAGACATTTGTGATGTTAAACAATTGCCAATGATTGTCAGCAAATGCCCTGGGAAAAGGGCCTTTCCCACTGAGTGATTTCTGAGTCAGATCAAATGAAAACAAGCCTTGTGAATGGGGTTCCCCCGGGAAGCTGCCCTGTAGGTCAAAGAGTGACAATGCCCTGGGGATAGGGACCTTTCAAAAGGCTCCAAAGCCGCTGTGCCCCTCCAGCGGCTGTCAGGCAGGCACCTGGGTTGCAGAGCCACCATGCTTTCAAGGCCGCTGGTTTTCACAACCGTTGGAGAGCTGGGGAGTGGGAGGCTGGAATAGGGCACATCCAAACATCACAGACTCGTTCTTACTGAGCTTCAACCATTTTTCTTAAACAGTCTCACATTTTTGTAAGCCTTTGGTTAATTTCTGAAAAAGTTGACTTTATTATCAATTCTTGCCACTATTGCTTTTATGAAGGAGTGGGTTTTCTAGGTTCTTACTTTGCTTTTCTGGTAATTCTCATAAAGTAACATTTTTAAAAGCACTAGTTTAAGCCTTTAGCTCTTCTTAAAATTATGCAATAGCTTCTGTTATCTTTCAAATAAAGCCCCAAAAATGACCTACAAAGAGACCATGTAATCTGGTCTCTTTCTCTCTCTTAGCCTCAAACTTCACGTGCCCCCCCCCCCCAGGCCTCCTTTCAATACCTATAATAAACCCCTTTCTGCAGGCCTTTGGCACAGACTATTCCTTCCTCTATCACCCATTTCCTCCCCCCATCCCACCTCTACCGGGCTAATTCGTATCAACTCTCAGGTCTCCTTGTAAATGTCACTTCCTGGGGGAGCGTGTCTGACTCCCAGGCTAGATTCAGTCTCTCCATCAAATGTCCTCACGGAACCCTGTGTTTTTTATTTACAGTGCTTATCGTAACTGTAATGAAATGTAATTTGTGTATTTGCTGAATGTTAAGATCCATGATGGCAGAGATTTAATCTGGCTCAGAGGAAAATGTTCAATAGATGTTTGTTAAAATGATAGAATGAATGAGCAGAACAAAAGAAATGCATTATGCAAATACCTGGCCAGGAAAGCTGTTCCATCTTGGGGAGAGGGGATAGGGAAAGGGACTGGCAGCCTCACCAAAGCAGCTCTGAAGCTCCACAGGCATGCTGCTGCTTCAGCCAGTGCAGCTCCTCAAAATATTTATTTTGGAAACGAAAGAGGATTATGCTACTACTATAAAAATCACTGACCTAAGTGCCTCGTTTTATAAATGAACATACCAACTCCAGGTGAGCAAAGGACTTTTAAAACAGTTGTCAAGACAGGCTACACATTATGTGAGGAAATTTTAAAATATCCATGTCCAGACCACAGCTCCAGAAATTCTGTGATACTTTGCCTCTGATGTGGCTTAAGAGCATGGGCGTTTTTTTAAAAAGCTCTCTAAATAAACTGACAAACAAAACAGGTGCAGAGGCGTGGACACATGCCACAGACTGACAGGTCTCAGAGGGGAGGGAAGTCGGAGGGGAAGAGATTAACCAAAGAACATATATGCATATATGCATAGCCCATGGACACAGACAATAGTGTGGGGAAGGCCTGGGGGGGAGGGGGGCCTGAGGGCTGGGTGGGGGGGGGTGGTAAATGGGGGACATCTGTAATACTGACAACAATTAAAAAAACCACCTCGAAATAATTTTAATATGCAGACAGGTTTCAAAACCATTGTAGATAAGAGGTATCTTAACCCAGGTTTGTTTCCCCCAGCATTCCACTCAAGGTGTTCCAGTCCGCACAGCAAGGAAATGAAGTAAGATTTGGGAAAAGTCTGATACATGATCTTCTTAGAAAGAGAGGAAGATAAGAAACGACTTAGGTGTGTCTCAAAACCAAAAAAGCTAAAGCAAAGTTACTCTTCACGTTTGAAAAAACAGAGAAAGCTTGTCTCTGGGGAACAGGAAACCTGCTTTCTGCTAATAAACTCCAGGGTGGCTTTTGTGGCTGCCTTGACTAATTGGTGACGATGAAATAGCCAGTGCTCAAGGGTACAGGAGACAGCAAAGGATTCTAAGTGCCAGTTGGCTGTTAGGCTTCACCAGCCCCTGCAAAGCGCCTTGATGAATGACGTGGCTGAGCCCGTCTGCGCTCCGAGGAGGGGCCGCTGCGGAAGGAAAGGGGCACAGATTCACAAGGATGCTCGCTGGCTGGAGAGCAGCGGCCCGCTTGCAGTTGATCTGTCTCTTCCCCGGCACAAGCACCTTCCCCCTCTCACTTGCTCACTGGCGCTGCCATTCATCACAGACCAGAGAAAAGGGGAGGAGGGAGGAAGACAGGGCCCCCTTCCCCGCTTGCAGAGGCTCAGGATGCTGGGCAGGGGGCCCAGGAGGAGAGCCGCTGCGTTAGGAGCAACCAGAGGTACTTAAAACAGGATTCACGGAGTTGAGCCCCAGCAGGCCACGGCCTGCAGCCGCCTGCGGAGGTTCCTGGTGCAACATCGCCACCTCCAGCCGACTGCGAGAGCTGCTCCGACAGTCGCTCAGCCCCGGGAAGCGCCCAGAAACCCCCTCACTTACAGATCCGGGGGCTTCAGCAAGCCCGTGCACTGGCCAGGGAGGTGGGGCAGGGCTCCCTGTACCTATGCACGAGGTCAGGCTAGTGCCAATGTGACTATGCCACAAAGAACAGATTCCCGCGAAATCAGATGAAAGACCCCTTTGTCCGTAGGGGGAAAAAACACCGCTTGTTCCGATATTATTCATAGTTGACCCAATCTGAGCCGGCAGCTATACTGCATTGGACTTTTCTTTGAAAACAGTCTTAGAGTTTCTAAAATCAGAGTTGAACTCTATGTTGCTATGCTCAATGTAAGAAAATCTCAGTTTTAATGTGAGATGGTCGTATTCTCCAAATTCGCATTATATGTAGCATCTGGGTGCCTAATACTAATAAATAACCTGCCCTTATCTGCACACCTCACAGTTCTAACATGTCAGAATCGGGAGGGTCTGCTTGGTGTTTCTATCATTCTGCAACGGTCCTGCAGTTTACCAAGAGTTTACAAACATGATCTTAATGCACACAAAAACCTGGGATAGAGACAACTGGTATCCTCACTTTATAGATGAGAATAATTCAGATTAGAGGTCTTCAAAAATATCTAAGCTCTCCCAAGGCCCCACAGCTACAAATTAGCCTCAAAATGTGGTCCTGTCAATGAAAACAGTGCCCTCCCAGCCTCCGCGAATCCTACTATTTCTCTATGAGGACAAATGACAATGGGGCTAATTTACCAGTAGAAGATGCCATCCCAGCTCTGCTAACACGAGCTGTGTGACTTTAAATGGATCGCCTGACCTCTCTGAGCCTTTTTGTTCTTTTGTCTTTATAAATACACTGAGAGTGGGCTGGGTGGAGGAGGTGGGTAACGGGAGGGAAAATGGGGGACATCTGTAATAGTGTCAACAATAAATAAGTAAATAAATAAATAAATAAATAAATAAATAAGACATCGAAGTTTGAGGCTTCTTAACTCACAAATCAAACCAACTCAGTTGCTGAAAGGGAATCAGGCCAACTGGACAAATGTTTATGACAACACAAGGCACTGGTCATGCACAGACCCCCTGACCCACTTCTCTCCTTTGCTTTGGGCAGTGGGACGATTATGGACAGGTGGAGTGTCCTTCCATCCTTGCCTTTTATATGCAGTAGAGGAGAGAGCCTGGGTTTGGGGTTTGATGTAGGAAAAAGCCCATCTGCCTTCTAATTCCACAGCGTTCAAAGAAAGCTAACCTGCACAGGTGCCCGCTGTCAGCACGTGGCCCACTTCTGAGAGGGCCACCCATCAGGGCCAGGGTGTGGGGAGCAACTATTCCCTGGAAATGTGTAAGGGGGAAAAAAGTGTATTCTAGAAATCTTAAATAATATATATTTTTACAATCTCTTTTATAAAGCCCCCTTGGAATAGAACACGCTTGACAGCATTTCCCCAGACAGTGTTAAATATAGCACTCAAACCAGAAAATCACTCATTGATTTGCCCTGTAAGAAGATAAATGTCTATTCAACTATGTTATCCCAGCGCGGCCCTGATTGTTTTTTAGCAAAACAGCCTGAGCAAGTCTCCCTAATGAAGCAACACGACATGTAAACGCAGCAAGCACATGGCACAAGACCAGAGTCCTTGCCAACCAAATGCGGCGCCCCAGAAGGCCGCCCGCAGCTCCTGAAAGCAGGGCGTGTGCACCAGCCCAACAAGGTGGCCGCGCTCCCCCAGCGCAGCAGCAGACACGCTGCCCAGGTGGCAAAGGAAAAGTCTAGCTGAGGACGGAGCAGAGGCAACAGCTAACGATTCACTGCCTCAAGGGCCTCTGAAGTCACTGCCGTTTTGGCTTTGGCTAAAGGCAGTTCTCATAACGACAGGTGACTGCCATCTGTAAGACCCTGCCAGACTACATATGCCTAATAATCCGCTCTCGTTTTTATCCAGTGTTTTACAGCTCACATAGGGCCACCGCATGCCCAGTCTCATTTGATTCTCTTAACAACCCTATTAAACAGGTGCTGCGGGCGCCCACTGCACTGGCTGCGTTTTGTTTTTCAGGGAGATGCTGTCGAGGAGCATTGCATCTATTTGCTCGTTCAGCGAGCACGTGTGGAGGGCCAGCTCTGCTCCAGGCACCGGGAGGGGGCGGTGAGCACAGAGAGAGAAGGAGAGGAGCAGAGGTGAATCGAATATCATCTCCACATCAGTGTTGTCAAGGAATGACTCGAACTCAAGAGGAGGCAGATGGGTAGACAGGGAACTAATTCAATCTGGACACAGCTGAGAGGGAGGGATTTACAATCCCCAAGGGAAAGGCAGGGGGATGGTGACGTGATTTGGAAGTATTTTCTGAACTGTAAAAAGGATATTGAAGGTCTGCTTTTCCTTCTGATTCTTAGTGCTATGAAATAATTATGAAATAGTATGTAGATCAGTTAACAAGCTTATGAAATATTTTATTATCCATTATTTCCTTGAAACTGACAAGAGAACTCCCAGGCAAGACAAGCGAGCACTTTTACCCTTATTTTACAGAGGCTCACAGAAGTTCCATGGCTTATGCCAGGCAACACATCAGGAATTTGAGTTTACCAGGGAATGGTTCCATTCTCAGTTCTAATCTGAATTCTAATCCAGTGCTTCTCAAAGTTAATGTATATACAAACCACTTGGGGATCTTGCTAAATGATAGATTCAAATTTACTAGGTCTGGAGTGGGGTCTAACATTCAGCATCTCTAACAAGCTGCCAGGCAGTACTGATGCTGCTGGTGCATAGACCCCCACAAGGCTCCAGAGTGACATCCTTTCCCTAAACAATTACAAGGAAGGGGAAATCACTGTATGTGAATGCTACTGATGATGAATCAGTTAAGGAGAAATTAGAAAGAAAATTTTAAAGATAGAGGGAAACAACCTTAATATTTAAGGACAGACCCAGGGTTTTGAAGACCTCTGAAGGGGCCTTAGACTAAGGCCATTAGTGCCAAACCTGGAGTTCTCAAATCTCTTGGGATCCAAGAATGAATCAGTGGGGATTCCTGAGTTATTGATATTAAAACAAAAAGGAAAAAAAGCCATTGGAAATTGAATACTTACATAAGACAAGGCCTCATGTGCTAATGATAACATGGAGTCATTAGTAAGATTTCCTACTGCTTTGTTTCTGTTTAGTCTTCCTATTGTGGGCTTAATGCCTATTGTTTATGCTGCTTGCTCAGATATATATAATCTTGGATTAAGTAAAAATAGGAAAACAAATTAAGTATTAGTAAGTGCAGTTCAGGTAGGAGGTGAAGATTAAAAGAAGGAATACTTGATAGTGAAAATATTGGGAACTAATTCAAAACCCTTATTTTATTATTTTATGAAGTTGTTTTTATTTATTGTTTTGTTTTGTCTTTTGAGAGTTTATTTTTTTTGCATTGGTTTACATTAGAGTAGGCCTATAAAAATTAAGTAACTAAGCAAATAGAAGAACCAGAATCAGAGCTCAGATGTTCTGATTTCAATGAAGCTAATATAAATAGTTACTATTAAAAACAGCCTATTGTGTGCCAAGCACCTACATTAACTATCAAATCATCAAAAATAACTGAGAAGAAAGTAATCGTTTATCGGCATTTTATAAATGAGGAATCTAAGACCAAGAAGTACTCAGTAACTTGCCCAGGAAAACACAGCAAGAAAATGCTTATGTAGAGATAGGTCCTAAATCTGTCTGTGCCCCTAAGCCCATTCTTGTAATAAAAATCTAAGTTTCAATTCTCTCTAGTTGCTATTAGATTCCAAAATCTTCATCCAGTGTATCTGAGCACTGAGGAGAAATTACTGCTTTGTTTATTTGAACCTGGACTCATTCCAGAAATGGTTGTGAGAACTAGAAACATGTAAATAGAGATCAGCTTTGCCTTCTATCCATGGCAGCGTTCCACTCAGCAGCCTACCAGTGTGTCGCCATTTTTCTTACAGATTCTGACATTTTCCCTCCTACAGATACATGAAGAAGGCCATTAATCCCAGAAAGGTACTGGTAAGAATGCAAACCAAATTCTCTACCATTTGCCCATGTTGGCGGTGAAACGGCACCAAGTGTTAGGCCTTGGTTCAGCAACCTCGGTACTTGCGTTCTCACTAACGAAGTATTCAGAGGCAAGATTCAAACAATAAGAGAAAGTTTATTTAGAAAGTCACAGAGGTAGAAGAGGTGAGCCACAGAAGAAATGGGCTCGGGAAAAGAGTTACAGAGGCAAAAGAAGGGCCCTTAAAGCTTAGGGGTCGGGAGGGAGAGAGATACAGGCACCTTGGGAGATGAAAGAGGGGGGTAAGGTGCTGGCAAGCTCTGGAAAAAGAGAGAGGAACCAATAAATCCAGACTTAAACCCAACCCCCCATGTGCTGGCCTGGGATTATTGACAGATGACTGGCCTCTCTATCCCTTAAAAGAGAAATAATCCCTCACGCTTCATTGGGTGGTACTGAGAATTAAATAACCTTGTGTAGGTAAAGCCTCTGGCAGAGGTCAAGTACCAAACACATATATCAGTAAGCCCTTATCAGACCGACTATTTCTCACCTCGAGAAACACAATTTACTTTTGGAGTCTCTCAGCCAGCTCATGGGCTGCCAACAGAGGTTGTCCTTGTGGCTTTAGCTAACCCAGAATGAAAAACTTGAGCATTTGTTTATCCAACCTTATTTCAGGCATATTTTAAAATCCTGAAACTGGGTAGCTGTAGACTAATGACAATATCCATTGTGAAAATAAATGTCACTTGGCAAAAACAATTTATGTGGCCAGAGCAGAATTAGGGTGACCACCCAGAGGACAATGCCCACTTCTCAAGGAAAGAAGCAGGCTGGACTTATCCTACTTTGGACTTCATTTTTCATCTCTTTCTAGCAGGCTCAGAAGGTGAGTCTGGTGAGGGAATTTCTTTTTCTCCCGCCCCCTCCAGCCCACCCCATGGCCCAAGCATGTTTTGCTTACTTCACTCACTCTGAATTTTTTGTTTTCCAGCTGGCACTCCAAGGGAAGAAGACATGAGCAGAAGAGCCCTGTAGTGCCAACCTGGTTACACTGTGACATCTCAGAGACTACAAGGGTGGACCATGAGACACAGCAATGCAACCCTCTCTTTCCTCTCCTTCGTGACAGAACGACTGTTTTGTTCAGGGAACTAAAACAAAACCCTGGGGAGAAAAAAACCCAAACTAGAACTTTAATTTTTAAAGACTCGTGCTGCTCAGTGAAACCTGTTGGTGCCTCTGGTTCTTTCACTCTACTCAGAGTCTCCTTGCACAGCCAGCACCAGACCTCCCGCATTCAAACAGATTGACAAATATTGATTCTTAACACCACCAGCGAAGGACTTCTTAGTCGGCTCTCAGAGAACACGTGTGCGGAATGAGTTTTGCAAGCTGACTCAAGCCAGCCCCAGCTGGATCCTCGCTCACAGAGGCGGCCCGGATTCCAGCAAAGGGCAACCTGCCCCGCGGCCTTAGCTTTCCGAGAGTCCCTGACTTCCTAAGACGCCGGCTGCTTTGCAGAGTCAGGAAGGAAACTAAAGAGCTAGCCCTAAGTAAAGATATTTGGGGTTGAAGTGGATAAATAGTAGGGAATTTAGGAATCCCTTCTTGAAGTTGTAAAGAACTGACAAGTCTATTATGATTTAGCTCACTTCTCCAGCCTCATGACTGCCCTTCCTTGCCCTTGAAGCTCCAGCCAAATGAATTGCTGAGTTTCTTGAACTTGTCCTACCTGCTCTCATTCTGCAGGTGTGCTTAAAAATTGCATCCTCTAAATGCATTTCCTTTCAGTAGCACATATCCCATTGTACTGAAAATGCCTGTTCATTTCCAGTGTTCTCCATCATATGGTGAGATCTTGGAGGTGAGGTATGGGACCTTTTCTCACTCCGTGCCTTCAGTGCCTAATAACGGGCATTTACAAATATTTCTGACTAAATACGAAATGCATGAATGACTAAATAAAGGCATAGGAAAAAGGCAGGAGTCCATTTCCAGCCCTGCCTATCACCAGTAGGCTATTGAAAACATACTAAGCCGCTCTGTTTAATGAGTTCTCACTTTGTGCTAGTAACAAGCTAAGAGCTTTACACACAGTGCTCCTCCTCTTCACACTACCACTGTGAGAAAGTGAGACTTATTAGCCTCATTTCAGCAGGAAGAAAAAAATAATTAGAAGCTCAGGAAACAGAGAAACGTACACAAGTTCACACATTTAGAAAGTCACAGTCAAGATTTACACGGTGATGCCTGGTCTCCCTACGATGCTCATTATTTGAACAGATGCTAAGGACACTCGTGGTATAAGCTATCTAAATGCCTCTCTTGGAACCACTCATCTGTCACGCATTCATTCCCCTATCAGTTTTTGCATCCAATCAGTATTTATTTTGAACCCACCTTAAACAGGGCTCTGTGTTCAATTCTAGGGAAGGCAAAAATGAACAACACCGCTGTTTTCAAAGACCTTATAGTTTAATTGGAAACATGATAACACAGGGAGCTGCAATATAAGTTCAGTCCCTCAAGAGCTATGAAAACATAATAGGAATTACAGGAGAAATAATCTCCATTACAGTTTTTAAGCAAACCCTTATCTCTTTCCATCCCCCAAATGGCACCTCACTCCCTCCAGCAGCAGGAATACCAAGCAGTAGCCCACTTTTGGTTAACCACTTAAAAATGTACCTTGATCAAGGCACTGCCAGCTCAAAACCATTCAGTTACTTCTCATTGTTAAGCAAAAAACTCTTAACTCATTAATGTGCCATTATCTAGTCCCACCTACATCCCCAGGTTTATCTTCTACACCGCTTTTAAAATTCCTGACTGGTTGTCACCATTTTCTAAATCTATCCTGCACCCTCCAGCTTTTTCTGCACCTTTGTTCTGGCTACATCCATTGGGATTAGATTTCTTCTGCCTACTTAGGCTTTTGTCCCAACTATATTCTTTCTCTTTCCTGGATTCCTCTAAAACAGTTTGTTTTCTATAGGTGGACCTTTGTCAGGAAATACTGAATTGTCCTACGTTGAAATGAACTGTTTATATGTCAGGCTCCCATTCCAGTCTGCAGACATCTTAATAAGCACAACAGTTTGTCATTCATCGTTATACCCTCAGAGTCTAGTCTAACACAATGGCATGTGCTGTGGACTCAGTGAATGTCTGCGAAAATAAATAGACTGGCCGGTCCTGTGTGACACACTTGTTCAAACAACCTATTTCCCATTTAGTTGGTAAGCCTTGAGAGAACTGAGACCATGTATACACACACACACACACACACACACACACACACACATACATACATATCATTCACTTTCACCTCATCATAGTTCCCAGTACAGTCTTTGTATACAGTAGGTGCCCAGTAATTATTTGTTGATGAATGAAAAAATGTTGATTTCATGATAGAAGTGATCTTAGCTAGTTTATTCATTAGTGTATTTTTTTTGGTATCTAGACATGGTAGATATTAAATAAGTGACTGTCAATGAAAGAGATACCAATCCCCAAACACCTAGCCAGGAAATATACTGGACACACCACTTTGCCTGCCCTGCCCCTGCTTTTCTGGCCCTTCCTCAGCTTCCCAGACGGTAACCACAGAAGTAGTATTTTACAAAATGGGTGACTTTCCCTCAGCTGGAGTTGATGGGTCTAAGGGAAAAAAAAAAATCATCAAACTGCTCAGGGTTCTTTCCTGGGATTTTCAGGCTTGGGACGTAGGGAATTAAGTTGATTCGCTTGAGCTGTTAGATAAAGAACTTAAGGTAAAGAAAGTCATGATGATCTTAAAGTTTTTAGTGTGATTGTCCCTTAGGTTCAGTTACAAACCTGTCCTTTCTATGACACAGTTGTTCTGTATGACATCTGGGTGCTTAAACGTGTTCAAAATGGATTTTTGTTATTTGCTTCCAAAAGAGCCTTAATGATTACAGAGGCCATTCTGATAAAAGACAGGTAATGATGGAGAACGGGAGGGAATAAATAACACTAAATCACACAACAGAACTGAAGGAATTCACCTAGGACCTTCCCAAAGGCAAGATAGGGAGATTCAAACAACAAGAAAGGCCACAGGGAAGTTGTCGGACCAAATAAAACACTGCATAATAGTTTCATAAGAAATTACTAGACACTTGAGGAAGGAAAGCAGGCCAGGTCGTATCAGTGGTAGTCGACGAGCAATGAGCAGCAAGCAGCCCAGCTGGGCTTAGGGTGGAAGGCAAGAGAGGACAACGCTACTACTATGTCACAAAGAAATTCCTTCCTTCTTCTTTTTTCCCTTGCATATGTGTGTGTGTGTGTGTGTGTTCTCTTATGTCCCAGGCACTCTACTTAATGCTGAAGTTGTGGGGAATAAAGACTTTCTCTTTACCTCAAGAACCTCCTGACGTTCTGGTGTGAGGGGCAGAGCATAATGTAGTAGGGACTGTGTCTAGAACTGCATTATGGGAGTGTAGGTTAGGGACCCAAGCCTGTACGAAGGTTCCACGGGCAGTTTCACGAAAAACACAATGCTTGAGAAGCCCTAAAAGATGCATAGTCTTTACTTGTGCCAAAAAGAGTACTGCAGATAGGAAAGGGCATTCTAGGAAGAGGAAAGAGCATATGCAAAGGCACATCAACTGGATAGAGTATGGCATCCAGAGGGGTGATGATTCTTCCAAGTTTATGTTTTAGTGGACTAGATAAACAAGTAAATCAACAATTGCAATGATAACTTCTTTGACAGAAATGAGCAGCCTGGGCGGCATGCAAAGAGATAAAGAAAAACCAACCCAACCTGTTAAGGTGGTTGAGAGGATGGAAGACTTCTTAGAGGAGGGGACACTAGAGATGCATTTGAATAAGAGAATATTCAAATAGAGAAGGAGTGGTAAGGGAGGATTTTAAAGGTAAACCAACAGTGCCTGGACAGATACTGGAAACCTTGACTTAACAGCAGAGGAGCGGTGCATTCTCTCCCTTCAGAACAACAGGGAAGCGAAAGGTCTGATTTTACTCATGGTACTAAATATTGTTTGCTAAAGCAGAGGTAGTGGATTCAGCACTGGAACAGGCTATCAGTGTAAAGGAGGTAAACAGTCAAGATGGAAAGTGTTAAATGGGAACGGACATGCTGAGAAGCAAAAGAGAGTGGTAGACTGTAGCAAAGTGGAGCGTGTGGGGCCTACCCAGGGGTGCAGCACTCTTCAGTTCCAAGCAGTTGTCATGCAGGAACATAGCCTCAAAGTTTCTAGATCTTTCTTATAGCCAAGCAGATCCACCTTGCGTGTGTGTAAGAAACTCCCTGATGCCAGTGTCACACTCTATGGGATGTCACTCTCCGAGGTAAACAAAACATTTTTTGCAAGTCAGAAACATATCAGAACCCTACAGTGTGTGATGTTTGAGTTAAAACTTAGATGGCAGACATGCTAAAAATGTAGTTCAACAATCTGTCATAACTGTTTTCTGCTAAGTTTGAATTAAACTTCAGAACCAATATGGTATAAAAACTTACATTTTCTTTTTCCAAAGGCAAAATCATAAAACCCGACTTTTCCCATGTCCTTAGGTCCTGAGACCTGGCCTACCCTGACCATTATATCAGCCACTCAAGAAATGATGGGGTCCCTTGGGACACCATCTAGCAATTAGTGCTAATATGCCTAATTACAGACCCGAGGAAGTGCTCAGTTGGAAGGAGGAGAGGATAAGAGAAACATCCTTAAGCACCTTCTCGCTACATCTTTCTACTCAGACTCCCCGCTCACGCTCCCTGCTCTCTTTTCCACTCACTGCCACTAAATACCACTCACATAGCAAGAAATGTTAGATTGTCACCATCACTGGCCTCCATGGAACATATAAATGCTTCATGTCACAGTGTTAAAAATAGTGATTAACTGGAACAAATGTTATAGCTGTAAAAACCGAGGCCCAGAAAGATCAATAATAATAGCATCTAGCATTTATATAATGCTTGTAGTCCTCCAGGTGCCCTTCCACCTCCTAACTCATTTGACACATGTGGTCACATTTTGGGCAGATGGGCTGATTATTGCCCTCTTTGTGACGCAGCGGAAACTGAGGTTCTGCCACATCCACTGTGTGGGGTTAGACAGGGTGTCCCACTCTGTATGTCTCAGCTTCAGCTCTGAAATGGGAATATTCATGGAACTTAGAACATTACTGTTTAGAAATCATAAGAGATAGTTCGTGGAGTCCAATGCCTATCTTAATGTAAGGCTGTCACTATCACCATTGTTGTTATTAAGATGTCATCACTGACTATGTAGAAGATCAATCCTGGAATCTCAATGGTTTAAACCACTTAGTAAAGTCCAGTTAGCAAGCTGAGGGGGGTGGAAGGAGCAGGGAGATAGAAGCCCGGCTCCTCCATCAGCCTCTAGCGCTTTCGGGTCCCTGAGAGGATTCCACTTTCTTGGCTATAAATGAGGACAGGGAGAGGGAATGATGGGAAGTTTTTTTAATCCAGGCCTGAAAGTGGACTTTACTCCTCCCGCCCACATCCCATTAACCAGAACTCAGCCACATGGCCAGCCACTTGCAAGGAGCCTGGGACAGATAGCCCAATGGGGTGCTCAGGAAGAGCAGAGGATGGCTTTGCACAAACACAGTGCCTTCTTATGAAGTGACTTTTGCCAGAACCACCCAGTTGATAACTGTGAGAAACAGAACTTTCATAGTCTTTTTTTTTTTAAATCCTCACCCGAAGACATGCTTAGAGAGAGGAAGGGAGAGAGAGACAGAAACATTGATTGGCTGCTTTCTGTGCACACCCTGATGGGGATTGAACTGCAGCCCAGGTGTGTGCCCTGGCCGAAAATAGGGCGGGCAACCTTTTGGTGCACAGGACGATGCTCAGCCAACTGAGCCATACCAGCGGGGAACTAGAACTTTAAAGCAAGTCATACAACTCTGGGTCCAGAACTCCTCCCTGTACAATTGCCCAAGTCCTACATGAAAACAGAAGCCAGGAGCCCTGATTCTAAATTCCAGGATCTTTTCTCTCACCCTTCTTAGCTGCCAACATCATGCTCATGGACTATGCATGGCTGGGTTCTTTCCATCACTGTGTTGTGCTTTATTGCAGGTGTTCTGAGAGCCAGAACATTCACTAAACTAGAACCCCCCTTCCTCTTCTGGGATGGCTGAGGAGGCAGAGAATGGTCTCATTCTGTAACTGCTCCGTGTCTCCCTCAGGTGACAGATAGAACCAATTATTCCTTTCCCTTAGATGGGACCAATTTAGAGCAACAACTAATTGCACAGGGGGTGTTTATGGGTGTGGGATCTATGGTATGAGGTCACGCTGCTGCATCATTTTTCTGCACACTGAAATGGAGGGTGACTGGACTGTCTCTCAAAGCCAATGGAGTGTGGCTTTACTGATGGGCACCAGCACAACCAGATTCTCCCTTCCTTACCCTGGGTCCTGCATTAGGCTATTTCTTCACCCCTGGGTAACGCCAGGCTTCTTGCCTGCTTGGGGGTAAATATAGACTGATTTAGGGAGAAGCTCTCCTGGAACCCTCAGCGTAAATCCAAAGCACTGATATGGTTCATGGTCCAGGCTGCAGAGAGTCAGGGCACAATCGTAGAGCCTCTGGCCTACTGGTGTCATGCTGGTCCTCATTCAATAGGGCCAACATGCAAGGCCTGTCTGAGACACAGCACTTTGTTTTTCCAGACACAAAGTTTCTCATTCAAGGACCTGCCCCCACGTAAGCTGTTGTACAAGTTGATAAGCTAAGGACTCTCCATAAAGCCTGGAAATGGAAACTACCATCTAGCTATAGTTGGGTTTCTTTCTAATCTCAAAACCTGTTAGGGAGAGGGTAGAGATTAGTGCAAAGTATATAGGCTCTGAAGGCAGACAAAACTCATTTCATATACTGGTTGTAGCTCACCATCCCTGTAGGGCAGAGGTTGGCACTGTTCAACCTATGGACCAAATCCACCTTCCATCTGTTTTTGAAAATAAAGTTATATTGGAACACGACCATACCCACTTTTTTATAAAGGAAGCAACTGATGATTAGAAAAATGAAGCAACTTGCCTAAAGGCACACACCAAGTAAGAGGGTGACGTGAATCCAGATGTTCTGGCAGGACAACCAGCCCCTTGCCTGCTATTTTACAACGCGACTATTGACTCTTAATAACCAACTTTTTCTGTTGAGAGGTATATGTTGTGTGTTCAGAGAAGAGATCTTAGAGTTGCATGAACCTGTGTTCAAATCTGAGCTACAGCACTTATTAGCTATTTGGAAAAATTGGCTAATGTGTTCTTCTGTTGCCCAGGGTTAATGGTTTACTGCAAAGGGTTTTGATGAGAATCAATCTAATGTGACTGGACAGCAGTAAACCAGTAAACACTCAATTAAAAGTTTGTGGCTGTCTTAGGTGGGGTTCTCCAGACGTAGACCATAAAATGAAGGTGTGTGCTCCTAAGAGAAAGTCAGAAGGAAGCAGGAGAGGCAGGGCAGGGAAGGAATGGAGCCTAGTGAAGGTGCGCTTCCAGCAAAAGTCCCAGCTTCAGCCTAATCCTGCAGGAGACTAGAGTCTAAATTGTACCTCAAAGGTTGCCATGTTCTCCACTTTCCTTTGCAAAGAAGGGAGATAAGCTTTCATACTCCTGCACCACTCAGGATAGGATGCAAAATCATAGGACCATCTGGCTCTATATACCTCTAGGCAAAGCACCTGGAGTACCCTAAGGGCAGAGTAACAGACAAGATGAGGGCAGGAGGGGAAGTGAAAGGGTGACTGTATGAACAAATAGTAGGTCCTAGGGGATCTGGGCAGATCAGGCAGTGTCTGCTGCAATGGCATATTATTATTATTATTATTATTATTATTATTACCTTCTTTTAGGATGGGATTGGCTTAATTCTTTTATGTGCCTCATTTCCAGCAATACTGGGAAAAACCCGTATAGTCTCCTTGAGGTAGAAATCAGGCCAAGGCCAATAAAAGGATATCCCTTTACAGGAAGGTATGCATTCCAGATGATGGTCAAAAATGAAACCCCTGAGCTGGAAGCTTTATTAGGCAAACTAGAACATCCATTTCAGGCACTGCTCTCAGTCAAGGGACCAGATCCCAGTCTCTGTGATTTATTAGAGATGAGAAGCACTGAAACAAGGTAGCAAATGGGGACTGGGAGAGTTGGCTCTTTTATCACAGTAATAAATGCATGTTCCCAGAATCATTGAAACCTTTTTACTTTTAAATTCTCCACCCCTTACCTAATACAATTAAGGCCTGAATTAATTACACACCGGGTAAACAAAGAGATGTATTGCTTCCCAGAGACTCAAAAGGAGATCTAGATTACCTTTCTGCACTAATGCTGCTTAACACATAAAATCCCAGCCCAGGCGTAAGTTAGCATTAGACAGTGCCGGAAAAAAATTAACCTGCCCCCAAATTTTCTGGTTCCAGCTGATCTCCTTTAGTAATTTTTATTTTTAAAAAAATTCTGCTTGTTTCTGCTTCACTTTTTTTTTTTTTTTTTTTGAGCAGGATATGCTATATCCTAAAGTCATGAGAAGAGGTCATTGGGCAGAAAGTAAGTGGGTGGACACGTGCAGATTTTTCCAAAGCAACAACTCAGAAGTCCTAGTATATCATGATGAAAACAAATCTGACCTTGGTTGAAGGAAATGAGAGGCCATGCTCCTGATTTGGCGACTTTAATCATGGCAGTAGATTCTTCTGAATGTGGGAAGCCTAGATTTATGACAAATAAAACTGGTTCTGGGGGGAAAATATTTTAAAAGATATATTTTAAAGTTGCAATGCCACCAGGAGATACCAGTTGCCAAAACCCTCTCACAGGAAAGAAATATGAGAGGAAAGAAATAATGTGAGTACTAAGCACAGATCAAGGCTTGCATTCCAGATCGGAAGTTGACTAGCTGGGTCATTTTTTACAAGTTCCTCAAAGTCTATGAATCTCCATTTCCTTATCTGTACAATGGGGGAAATGATGTTAGGCATCTCATAGATTATGAGAATTAATTAGGGTAATTGATTAAAGATATTATGGGAAGCATTGACCATGAAAAGCTCTCAGTAATGATGAGGCATTATTAAGGTGTCAGTTACCTTGATGTATGGTCCTGGGTCAGAACTGAAGACATAGAAAAGCCTAAAATTTCACCGGATGTACCAGACTGCCACAGCAGTGGAATACTCAGGTGATTCTGAAAGATAAACTAGCTGCAAAGATTTCATGATAGCGGCATGACATCAGTTGAAAAGGCAATTCTGGACAAACTATGTGGCAAATTATTTGGTTGGAATGTGTTTTAGTTTTCTGTCACAGCATAACAAATTACTACAAAGGTGGAAGCTTAGAACAATCCACACATTTACTATCTCACAGGTTTTGTGGGTCATGAGTCCTGGGCATGGCTTAGCTCAGTCTTCTGCTCAGTGTCCCAAGACTGTAATTGCAGTGTTGTTTGGGCTGTGTTCTCATCTGAAGACTTAACTGAGGAAGAATTTGTCTCCACACCCATTCAGGTTGTTGGCAGAAGTCATTTCCTTGTGGCCAGAGGATTCAGGACCTGGCTTCTTGCTGGCTGTGGGCTGGAGGACACCGACAGGTTGTGGAGGTCACCAACAGTGTTTTGCCATGTGGGGTTCTCCAACCTGGTCACTTACTTCATCAAGCCTCTAGCTATGATGCACTAAGGAGTTGAATTTGATGTTATGCAATTACAAGAGTGATTTTAAAGGAGGCCACTCATCACCTTTGCTATATTCTACTGGTTAGAAACAAGTCATAGATCCCACCAGAACTCAAGGAGATGGAATTATACAAGTTTGTCTTTAATAAAGAGTCTGACTCCACTTTTTTAAAAAAAAAAAAATGTTTGCTGACAGCTTTTAAGCCTCACCCCTCCCTCTTTCTCTTCTGCTTCATATCTGGACAAGCTGATAAGAAAACCTAGATGCTCCCTCATTTGACACTGGAAAAAAGTGAAACTACATAAGCCCCTGGCCAAGCATAGCAACTCTCATTCCAGCCCTACCCCTAAATGCTGTAAAAACCTCAAGCCATTTTAAAAGTTTTTGAGAACTACCTTGCCTCCTCAGAAAACCTCATTATTTGACTAATAAATATTTCCATACTTTCTTGGGTGTGTGGGTGGTGTCATTAGTCTTGACATCTGAACCAAATTTTGGATGGGGGTCCCTTCCTTTCTGTGTGGTGGCTGTCATGTAATTATCTCAAGGAGAAAGCATGGGGGACACCCTAAAGTCAGAACCAAAGCATGGCTATTGGTCATATGAAGAGGGATCTGAAGCTTCTAAATTATGACTCTACAACTGGATCAGTCAAATATTTTAAGCACCGAGTGAGCTGAAGTTAGTGGTTCTAAGTGCAAAGGGTTTATAATGAACTCTTTAGCTGCTGAAAGGATTAACCTACTTACTCTCTTCATTCATTCATGGTTCTATTCATCATTCATTCTAAAAGGATTCACTGAGCATCTGTTGGGTACCAGCCTCATGTTAGATGCTAGAGATACAGTCCTACACATGGCATACAATATTCCTATGTTCATATATTTAACACTCAATGGAAAATGTAGAGAAGTAAATAGACAATTACATCACTAAGTGATAAGTGCTACAACGGGTCAAATTTGTGGTGGGAACACTGAGGAGAAGCATCTGCTCCACTTACATGTGATGACCTGAAGTGAGAATTAAAAGATAAGTAGGAATTAATCAAGCAAAATGTGGAAGCATAAATGGGGGGGGGGGGTATTATGGAAGAGCAATCAGGGACATAAGGTATTGTCCAAAAAGATAGGGAGTATGTGAAAAGGTCCAGCAGAAAAGAAAGAATTGGAATATGCAGGGAACTAAAAGTACAGTATTTCAGTAATTTAGTGTAATGACAGAATGTATCTGTTATTTTAGTCTCTGAAGAATGCTCTAAAATATCACAAAAGCATAGAATATCCAATGTTATGAGTCAGTAAACCTCATGTTCACAAAGGTTATATTTTTTCAGTTTTCTGATGTATAAAAGTCATACCTAGATATATTGAATCAGAAATTTTCTGGAATGTTTTCCAGACTTAATGGGGAGTCCTAACTCATGCCTATTGGATCTCCTGTGCGACTTTTCAGATGGGCTTAACTGTCCAATTTTCCCTGGAGTCAGCACAATGGAGCACAGAACACCTACAGATCCAGTAGTCATGCTGAACGCTCTGAACATTCAGATTAATGGTTTGGCTCCTACACTTAAGAGCTGTGTAGTTTTGGGTTTCTCTGAGCCCCCGTTTCTTCATTTGTGAATAGGCAATCATAATATTTGCAAAAATATCCCTTAGGAGAATATGGGATTTCTTTGATTACATGAACTCTTCCTGTGTTCCATACCCATGAGCTGTCATCAGAATCCATTCTGAAGTTGGAAAGAGATGGCAAGTATCCTCAGACGGAAGAACCTCTGATCCAAACTTGGCTTCGAACAAAGGCTCCTCCAGTCTGTGTAGTGCAGAGCTACCTCTGTTGGTTCATTTTGTGTCAGTGCCTGAGAAACTTAATGAGTTGTAGCAACATTTATGGGGGCACTTGGAATATCAGGATGTATGACTGAGACATGAAGAAAGACCAGAGGAAACAGAACTCTTAAAAACCACAGCAAGTGCCAGAGTTTGTCTCTCCACTTTGGGTTGACTTCTAAATAACTTTTGAGGTGTCTCTATGCCTAATCTCACTAAGGTGAGGGATCCTGGCAGGGGAAGAGAAAGAGAGAGAAAGAAAGAGAGAGAAAGAGAGAGAGTGAGAGAGATTTAAAGGATGCAAAATATGCTCGTATGTATTTTCAACTAATATTTATTAAATATCTGTGTGAATATTGTTTAATTTCTTATTTTTTAGCAAAAGATCAGCACAGAGTAAAATCCGTCCAAGAACAAAATTAAAGGCAGGAGATTCGGGATCTTGACAAAGCTATGCTTCTATGAGAACCTGATTCTGAGGATAACCTACGTCCCCTGAGATTGGCTGAGGACAGGAGGATAGCACACCAAGGCTACCGAGGCCAGTGTGGTGAAACAAGTCAAAGCACCGGACTCATCTTTCACAAAGGACTCCAGACATGGCCGGCAATGAAACCTTTTTGTCTTCAAATTCAACCAAATGAGCATGCATGTGGGCCCACACGATCTTTATGCACCTCGAACTTTCCAAAGAGAGAAGCCGACAAAACAACCTGTTTACCACTTCTAGGGGGTCTTTGTTTCTTGATCAGCTTGAGGAAGAGGGGCCTTGCGGGTGAGAAGAGACTCTTGCGGTTTCTGAGGACCACAGCTGGAAACACCACACTTCCATTTCAATCCACAAGCTTCCTGTTGATGGGGGGAAAGAGCTATCACTCCTTTGTTGTTTTCCCCTTATTCCAGATGTTGCTTCTTGTTGTTCAATTTGGTAATGAGACATTCCACACACATTTCCAGAATTACTCTCTCATGCACCAGTGATGAATCTGTCCCAAAGCCTGACACTAACAGCCCCCAGAACTGAGGCCATTCTGCCATTTTACAAAAGAGCAAAACAGTGATTCCTGAAAGATGACCCAATAGGCCCTGGAAATGCTTTCAGAAAGTAAGGGCTGTCAACAGGGTTCATTTATAATAATGGAACTGTAAAATCAACCTAATTGTCTAAGAGCAGGGGACCAGTTAAGTAAAGCATGCTGTAATCTTAAAGCGAATTTCCATGCAGTCCTCACAATAGGAAAATAGAAGCAGAGTTGAAGGCAGCAGGAACTGCTCCTGCAGAGTTGAGTTACAGAGGCAACATGCCACAGTGTGATTCTTTCTCAACATATATATACATATATATATATATTTAAATATATCTTTATTGATTTCAGAGAGAGGGAAGGAGAGAGAGAGAGAGCTAGAAACATCAATAATGAGAGAGTCATTGATCGAGCCCACAACCCGGGCATGTGCCCTGACCAGAAATCGAACCCTGATCGCCTGGATCCTAGGTCGATGTTCAACCGCTAAGCCATGCCCGGCCGGGCCTTTCTCAATTTATTAATGTGTCCATGCCTAGAATGTCTCTCCTCTCTCTCTCTCTCTCCTTTCTCTCCCTCCCTCTCTGTATCAAGGATGTACTCACTCTCATCTTTCAGATTTCACTCAAAACTCACTTTCTCGTCAAAGCCTTCCCTGCACACTCCATCTAAAAGCCCAAGCTCTTCTCAAATACTTCAATCCCCACACTCTTGTTTATTGATCCTCTTTAGCATTTATAACTCTGTAGCACTCCTACTTTATCTGTCAAAGTCCCAAAAAGAAAGAGACGGCCCTCAGAGTCTAGTAATTAAAAAGAATCCAATGCAGGGACTATTTTCAAGGGTATAAGCAGACTTAAGGAGAATCAGCAAGACACTGTGTAGCATCCCAGGATGAGCAACAGTGAGGGAGCCAAAGCCATCCCTGGGAATGAAGGGTGAGAGGAGAGAGCAGTAATCAAAACCTGGGGAGAAAGTGGTAGTAACTGCAGAAGAGGCTGCTGGACAGGAGCCATGGCCTGTGCGAAGGAACAAAGTCACTGCCAACCCATGGCCCAGCAGGAATAAATACGCTGCCCTCTCTTGCCTCCCACCTTCTTATCTTCTGCCAGTGGTTCCCACTTTCTGGAGTGAACCAGAATCAGAAGACAAAGGGGCTGGTTGATGTGGGCCTCAAAGTTCACTGTCCCACACAGCAGTGTGGGAATAGCCAAGTGGAGGCTATCCCATAACTGCGTTTACTTATTTATTTGTGTATTGACTTACCCCACTAAAATGGAATTTCTAAGACCATGGGAGTTATCTGTTTTGGCCACTAATGTGTTCCCATACCTGGAAGACTGCCTGGGCACTCGATGACTCAGTAAAAATTTGATGACTAAATGAATGTTAAGTTATAAGTATAAAATGTATTTGGATAATAAGTTTATGAGTGATTTTAATTTCTTCATGTGACTTCCTATATTTTCCAAGTTTCTTCAATAAATATATTTACTTTTTTTTTTTTTTTTTTTTACAATGAGGATATATTGAAGAGAGAGAGAAAGAAAAAGAGAGAGAAAGAGGAAATGGAGCCTGGCAAGAATGCAGGGAGAAGGAAGCCAATTCCTATTCTGGAATTCTGGAATTCATCAAGTAACAAAACTGGGGCTGTGTTCCCAACTCAGGACTAGTCATGTCTAGGAAGCCCCGATTGATATTACCTTTCCAGACATTACAAATACCCCAGACTGATTGCCTATATATTATTTATGCTGTCAAGATAATATTTAGGTAATACATAATTAAACAACAGCCAACTCTGGAGACACAACTAGTACATTGATCATGAAAGAATCCAACCTTATTTTGACAAAAGGGAGGCAAGACATCCTTCAGGGTTTGACAAGTACTTTTTAATAAAACCAGATAAGCGGCTTGGCAGTTCCTTCTCCCGGCACAGGCCCCCCAACCTTTAGCAATCTATGTCCCAAGTGAATATCATTACTTACGCTTTTATCTAGTTACCTATAAATTACAGTTACCTGTATTACAAGCCTGATTCAATCACTGGTCCCTAAACACAAGACCGGCAGTGTTTTCCAGCAATGTGTTTCCCAAGACAGAAGTTATTCTGTCAGTAGCAGAAATAATGCTTGGATGACATAAAACTGTGTGTTATTCATTGACTCAAAACATATATAGTAAAGTCCTGTTCAAAGTGCCTCATTGTACCCAAGTTTTATCTGCCCCAGATACCAGGTGCTCCATCATACACCTGTCACAATAACACCAAAAGCCTATCTGAACAGCAGAGCTGTTATCTTACACATTCACACCAGCCTCACCATAGGGGCTGCCAGCATTCCCAATGGAATGTAACAGACATCGACTTGCACACCCAGGTGTGAATGTGGCGCTTTCTTTTTACCACCTTCCAGCTCAGAAACAAATGAGCTTCTATTTCTGTTCACTGTTGCCCCTCTCCTCACTTCCTGCTTTTTAGTATTCTGATTGCACATTTAAAACTTAAACCCTCCTTCAGTGATGCAAAAAAAAGCCACCAGAGCATTGGAAGTGTCTTGTCAATCAATAGGGGAAAAAAATCTTAGATGCAGTTCATAAATATCATTAAATCAAGGAACGTTTCAAGTTAACTTGTTTCATCTATGATATATATATATATATTCATTTATTCATTCATTCACTTGTATATTTATAAAACTAGGTATTTTTTTTCATAGTTATCATGAAATATCATGAATAACACCTTATACTCCAAGAACAATTCCCAACTGGGTTGATGGCAATAAATATGTAAAACAAGGCATTTTGTTAAGAGGAGGGGAGAAGATGTAACAGCTACCACTATCTGATATTTCCTGGCAAGGCTAATCCACTGAGTTTCTGGATAAAGACCCAAGGTTCCTAGACACCCTGGCCAGGACCTTGCTGGCTCACCAGGAGTAGCAGCAAGAGTGGTGGCACCGGCACCTTTGATTGGAGTGATGAACTGATTAATAATGATACCCAGGTTTACACAGTGTGATGATAACTGACTGAGCACACCAGTTCATCAGGGTTGGATCTTTGTACATTAGTGATGGAGCCTCAAGAGAAGGGAAAGGTCAGGGGTAAGAAGGATATAAGCAGCCAAGATGAGAGCACAGAAGCCTTCCCTAGGAACTGAATGGGAAAGGAAAGTGAATTCTTTGGTTAATTCTTTGCTCTGTGGTTCAGCATCATTAAAAGCTAATGCTTATGTTCCTCTCACTCCCTTTTATGCCGTTAGCAAAAGTCCCTACAAAGACCAAAACAAATAGAGAATAAAACACTGAGGAGATATATGTAGATGTAGGTATATTATATATAAAATATATGTCTATATAATATTCCCAAGGTAGAAAAAGAAACCCATATCAAATGAAGGACTTGGTCATGGTTTCGGTAATTTATGGCATTTAACTAACATTCCAGAGTATCTACTAGGTGCCAGGGATTCTGCTAAGTCCTGGAGATTTAACATAAATTGTGAAGTCCTGCGGCCCTGAGAAGCTGAGAGAACACCAACAGGAAACCAGTCTTACAGGAGAGATAAGCCTGGGATTCCAACGGTGCCCACAGAGAGGGAGCCTGGCCTGAAGTGTGGGAGAAGAGAAGGCATCTGAGGTGGCGATTAACTGACCCTTCGAGAGCCAGTGAGATGTGGCCATTTCAGCAAGGCAGGGGGCGAGCACGGATGCACAATACCCGCAGAATGAGGTCACTGGGGAGACTTTATTCTCAAAGCTGGCATAAAGGAACCTTTGGGCTGGTGGGGTGGTTTTGAGAAGTCACCTCCACTTTGCTTCATAAAACATAGTATAGAGAACAGGACCAGAGTCGACCTGAGTCTAAATCTTCAATGCATCACCTAATAGCTCATAACTTTGGGCAAATTCCTTAACTGTCATGAGCCTTAGTTGCCATACGTGGGGAAAGCAGGTAATGGTAGCACCCTTCTCATAGAGTGCTGGCACATAGCAAATTAAAAAATAATAATAAATTTGAGAGCAGATATTATCCAACATTATTACTATTATTGGAACCTACTGATCCATGCTTCCTGGTTCGTTCCTTAAAGAAAAATGGTTTCCCTTTAGCCTGCTGTCTCTGTTCATTTCTGGAACAAAACCAGCCACATCTTAAGAAAAGTAAAAGTTGCTGCGGATTATCACAGAGACAGAAGGCTGGCAAATCCTGCCACCTCATCTTGAGTCCAAGGATGATTAAGCATTATATCTCTCTACTGCCCCTTGAGTAACCCTTTGGATCCGCAAATGCTGAGGGTCCAATAACCCTCTGCCTTCACCTCAGTGTCACAGCTCAGGATGATCAGCTAGGTCCACACTGGTTCCTTTATGACCTGGTGATTGTTAACTGCCCCAAACCCCACAGGGAAGGAAGCAAAAAAAGTGACTCCTCTTTGTTTTTCTAGACACAGACTCTACTTTCTTTGCCCCCAACTGCTGCAGTGAGAATCGATGATTGAAAGCCAATAAGGCTCCTATTGACTCAGAGTACAAAGGGACTTGATTTATCCTGGAGCATGGCAGGGGGAAAAAAATAATGCAGGTGTGACGTTGGCCGTAAATAATGCAGATTTACTCTCTGCAAATTTCCTAACGTCAGGGATGCTGAGACGTACTGACTCAAGTGTACCGGGTAAAACTCTATCCCGGTGGTCAATTGTTTACAGGGTTGACATTTTTATAACATCTGTTTTAAGATTTTGAAGTTTAAAAGTGCTGTTTTTCATTGACCACGCTGACATTTTCGCCAAGCTCTCCTTAGCTAAGCCAGCACCTCTGCTTGTTTAATCCAGAAAAGCACAGGTAGGTCTTCAAAGCTTCTGAGGACAGTGCAAAGAGCAATGCTCAACACCCCACCTCTCACCCCCCTTTAAGAAGCAGCAGGTTGCTGCCCCTGTTGTGGGGAGACTGACTCTTGGAACTTGGGTCAAGGATTTGGTTTGCAGTTTCTTTTTATGAGTACTGCTAAATCAGCCTATTGTTTATTTAAAAAGGAAAAACAAAGCCCTGAGTCCTTCTGTGTCTGTGAAAAGAGGAAGCTATCTGGTTGGTTAAAGATTGATTAGAAAGTAATTGAAACTATTGTTTACTGTTGTGCTCCTAGGTGGAGGGGCAAAGAAATTCTACAGTAAAAATGCACTGGCCTCTCTGTAAGGCATTTAGCTAGGGCTATTTTATTACCTTATTGTGAGGAAAATAGGAAACAATGAGAGCCCCATTAATGAAGCTGGCCATTTCTGGAACAAGGCAATAACTAAAGGCAGGCCTTCAAACAATAGGAGGGATGTTATGGAATAATAGTAGCATCCTAATATTATTCATGGGGTTCGGGAAAATCTAAGAGGGTATCAAATGTCTCCCCAGTGATGAGTTCAAGGCAATTTTAGCATGACTTTCTGAAGTCCTAATATAAGGCCTATAGACATAGGAAGAGAGTGGGAAGCTGTGTTTAAATGCTATGTCAGGTCAACCACATTTAGTTGTCTTTTCTAATTTGGCTAGACTACCTCCCCATCAAACAGTAATGTAGGTGTTGCTTATATGTGAATAAAGTTCATACTCAGTTAATTTAAGGAAGGGAGATTATTCTAGATCATTAGGGTGGGCCTCGTTTAGTCAGTTGAAGGGCCTTAAGAAGAGGGCTGGGCTTCCCTAACGAAGAAATCCACCTGTGAATAGCAGCTTCAGCCCCTGCTGACAGTTCCAGCCTGCCTCTCCTGGTTGCTTGCTCTACGATTTGGAACTTTCCTAGCCAGTCTCCACAAACATATATGCCAATTTGGGGCAGTAAATATTTTAATTTATATCTCCTACAGGCTCTTTTTTTCTGGGTTGAACCACAACCAGTGCACTCAGTTATGGGCACTCTCACATGGTTCAATCTGATATAAGGTCATTTGGCAAAGGAAGTATCATATATGAGAGAAATGTAAATTAACTGAAAATGAGAGTTTTAAAAGTGAGAGTAAGAAAGTGGCTACATTGCAGTTGAATATTGCTTTCTCTGTACACTGTGTTCTTAACATCCTGCACTTCCCTACATTTGTTATTTTAATATTAATACCTGAATATGTAAAATAAATATAAAACATAATTAAAACAGTATTATGTTATGATTACTTAGTAAGGCTTGTTCTATGTCACTACTTTCTACTCAATTAATAAAAAGTGGGACAAAGGTGACACATTTTGATAAGAAGGTTAAGAAAAAGTTTTCTAATTTCAGAATTGCTCAGGAAAAAGAATTGTCAAAGCATTTTGCACCATGGAATACTATGCAGCTGTAAAAAGAAGGATCTTTTATCCTTTGGCACATGGAGGGAACTAGAAAGTATTACGCTAAGTGAACTAAGCCAGTCAGAGAAAGACAAGTACCACATGATCTCACTTATATGTGGAATGTAATAAACAAAATAAATGGATAAATAAAATGGATCCAGAGACACAAAAGCATGGATCAGACTGAGGGATTTCAGAGGGAAGGTGGGGAGCGGGGAGTGGGCGAGGAGAGATTAACCAAAGAACTTATATGCTTATAAGCATAACCCATGGGCACAGACACTGGTCTGGGGAAGGCCTGGGGGTGGGGTGGATGCGGGGTGGAGGGGATCAATGGGGAGAAAAGGGGGGACATCCGTAATACTTTCAACAATAAAGATAAAGATTAAAAAAATAAAAGACAAGAGATTCTATTCCTAGCCCAGTGTCACTACTTCTTCATATTATCATAATGCTAGTGGAAGCCAGAAAATTTTAAATATCTGAAGATGTATTATTTTTTGTCACCTTGCACAAAATTATAACTACAGGCATCATCTGAAAACACTTTGGAGTCAAATTCAGCTCTGGGGTTGAAGCCAAAAGACTGCCCCCGGCTGTAATGAAGGAAGTCAACTAGAGTCATAACCGATTTCGATGATAAGCTGTGAGTAGCACAGGTAAGTGAGGCTTTTAAGTGGACGCTCAGAATCTGAAGGACTCCCTTTAAATGAAAATGTATGGTTTTACAAACACAGGACATTTTCAAGTGGGCTCGCACGCAGGAAGAGATAATGAAGAGAAACACTGGAGGTAAGCTGAGAAGACAGCAATGGCTCGGGCACAATTCCTCTGAAATCCATCACAACTGAATCACAGCAGGCTCTATATTTAATGGGAGGCTGCTCTCGGACACCATAAATCTAGAACAGTAGTTTAGTTACTTACCAAGTGATTAAACTGTTGCAATTTATTCCACTTTTGTACCCATATTTTGCCTCCAGGATCCTAACAGATTTTACTGCTTCCCATAAAGCATTTTCATTCTAAATAATCAATATTGATTTAACTATATCCTATTATTTTTTTAGATTTATTTTCTTATTTTGCATGAAATTCTAACCTCCATATGGTTTATAAAAAGATAAAGTAGTTCACTTCTAAAAACCACTTCTGAGGTCCTTCTGTGCCCTCTCCTGCCCACCAATTCGGGGATAATTGCATTTGACAACACTCCTAATTGTGACCTACTTTGTTGCTCTTAATAGACAGTTTTTAAAGAGGGAAGGGATGAAAAGGATGTGCTACATAAAGAGTAAAAACTGCATAAAAAATGTAAAATCCCAGGCTTCTAAATAAACATCTAAGGCAATGTGGAGCTAATTAGCCAGCATACCTGATAAAACGGTGTTTCCCATTACATGGTCCCTTATATCTCTGGGCAGTGGTGGATTTGGGGCTGGGGAGGGATCTGCAAAAAAAATTAAAAGACACCACTGAATGAAGTTAATACAATTCCCTGGACAATAATTTCTATTCAAATATTTAGGGGAAATATTTTATATCGAACCAATAAGAATCATATAATTTAAAATGTTAATATATTCTAAATTTATATATTATTAAATAGTGTCAAATATGAAAATTACATAATGTATTACATAGTTTGGCATTTTAGACCATAGGATAGAATGTTAAATTTTGGTGGGAATTTATAAAATAAATTGCAACCGTTATCAAAAAATCAGGGTTTGGGAAATATCTTCAGATATCGTTAGCATCACCTTTTATGTTAGTCTCCCAATGTCCTGTTTTGCTTCCCCCATCCTATTCAAAAACACATGTTCACTGTCCTCTTTATTTAAGAGTATTTGGGTGAGAAAATGTGACCAAGAGGTGCTGACCCTGCAGAAAGGTGTCTCAGCATTGTGATCAGGACAGATCATGGTTCCTGAGCAAGTCAGACAGCTTCCTGAGAGCTAAGAGCTGTAGTTCCCAGGAGAAGGTCTGAACAAAAGTCCAGGGTCCTTGAATTCAGGAACCTCTAAGGAGGTCCAAGGCGGTAACTGCCACCAGGGTGTTCCTGTTGACACCTAATGCAGGAAGCCTAGGATTACATGGACTGGCCCTTCCTTCAGAAGCTGGAAGGCTTCTCTGGTGGTCTCTGGCCGGTGTCCCTTATTGGCAGTGTCCTCAGACAAAGCCGTATCTTTAAGACCACAGGCTAGTCTGGAATAAGACAAGGGACATGGAGAACTGAAACCAAATGCCTCAACTTCCCCTTCATAACAGCTATAAAACTCTGAGGACTAGACAAGGACTCTTGTCAGAGATAATCTGGCATAGTTAGCCCAATCTTCAGCTCCTGTTCACCGAAAAATACTCATGGGTGAGACGGGCTTTTCTTCCATGAGAATAATATTCAGTCAGCAAAGCTGCTTGGAAACACCAGATAGGAAAAAGGGAGGCTGGCCGGTGTAAGTGGAAGGCCACCGAGACTGAGGGGTCCTGGTCTCCATCGGCCCTGAAATGCTTGCCTTCATTGTTTCTTCGTGCCTGTTCCCAGCCTACTAAAACGGAGGACATGTCTCAACAAACCCCACTAGGATAAAATGCTTGGTGCTTTTCAAAAGACAATTTAAAAGTGGCATGTATAGATTTATTTCCTAGATATTTATATATCTCTCCTTCAAAATTGATGAAATTGTGCATGAAACAAGTGAGGACATTTAGCACGGTCACTAGTTAGAGTCCAGTCAATAGCTTTATCACCACAAGTTAAAATTCTGTTCGTTAAATTAATACCTTTAAACTATTTATAAAGGATGGTTTTTAAAGAACATCGACCAAGAACAGATCCCCATGTTGTAAAGCAAAACGTAAAGTTTAAGAATGTCTTTGGATAATAACATGTTACGTTTACTTTGTTTATTGAAGTTTGCGCTATTGAAAGTAAAACATCTTAATCCAAATAGGCACATGATTACAATTGATTTAAAAAGGCAAACTTGTCCATTACCTCTGATTTCTAACATTTCCCTGGCTCACAGGCCGGGATCTAACTCCATAAAAATGGTAACGGCTCATATTGTGGCTGATTTTTCTTCTTTGCACAAAATAAGAGCATGCCTTAAATTGAGACCCCCCCCCCCCCACACACACACACCTCCTTCATTTACAATATCACCCTTAAGTAGCTGTGTTTTCACAGCCAAGCCTCTTTTCTTACCCATACCAATACTCTTATTTTTATGAGTTAGAAGCAGCAAAAGAACTCTAGTGCTTGTGCCCTTATCTAATCCATATTTACTGCACAGATGTCCGGAGTGATCTGATGGAAGTAAAAGGAGATGTATTTCTCTGTACTGTAGAAGAAAGGATTTGGATTTGGCTCTGGGTTTCCTATTTACGTATCTTTGAAATACACATGCAATCAAGCTGGCACAAAAGGACCTGGCTGCCTTTTTCAACAAACAGCAAGAATGTCAGCCCATTTCACAAGCTTATCGTATAGGTGGGAAAAGATGCATTTAAAAACACAACTACTATCTTACAGCTGTGTTGCACCTTTCTTCCAACTCTTAAAACAGTCAGGAAATCATGGTTCAAATCCTGTGCTCAGCACATAACCATCCGCCTCTGGTTCTCTCAGTGAGAAATACAAGTACATCACAGTGGTTAAAAATGATCCTCCACATAACCACAGTTCATCATTCTCTCATGAAATACAGCTCTTTTGGATAGATACAGACAATTCAGAAAGCCAAAGATGTAGAAAACCTACCAGTCCCTTCCCAGGAGTTTCAGGCTTGCCTACCCAGGACTGAATCCAACTCATAGATGCTGTCTGCTTGGCCTGCACATGTTTGAAAGTTTCGAAAAATTCACATGAGGTCTGGGTTTCTATGTTCTCTTGAAAAAATAGAGGGATTCGGCAACACTGAGCCCACATCCCTCTTGGCAGTAATTGGCCGCATCTGAGTAGCAGCGGCTCTCTCTTCTTAATCGGCACAGGGTACACAGTTCACCGATCACCTATTTTCCTACGTTTGCTACACTTTCCCTACACATTTGCTGTTCACCCCGGAGGCAATTAAGCTTGAAACCCTAGTTTTAATCTGTGCAGACATACTGTCATCCTTAAGTTGGTGCTTTTTCTCCAGGTGCTTCGTAACCGTGCTTTAAAATCTAGTTATTGAAATAACCCTGGGATGACAGTTCCGACTGCAACCTGCGCCTAATTTATTCCAGCAAATATTTATTATATATGCAATGCAAAAGGCTGAGAACTGGGGAATATATAGAAAAGTTCAGTCATGGATGCTACCCCAGGAAAGCTGCTGGGCTAACAAGGAACACAAAACATGAGTAGAAATGTCAAGGCTGAAAGGTACCAGGTAGGCTGAAGGGCTAGAGGGTTTAGAGAAAGGAAAGCCCATGTCCACTGGGAATGGGGGAGGGAGGGCTTTGTGAGGAGCTCCCTAGGTCCCTTCTCTGGGAAGCAGACTATAAAGGGGAGGTTTCCATGAAGGTGGCTTATTAAGGGTGAATTGTAGAAAGACCTAAGAACAAAAGCAAGAAAATAAGCTAGATGGGAGTATTCCAATAAAAAATAATGGTGGTTTGGAAGAAAATGGTATCGGTGGGGATGGAGAGAAATGAATTGGTTTAGTGAATGAATGAATGATTGAACGAATGAATGAATGAATGAATGAATGATGTTTGACAGATTGTGATATGAGACTGAAATATGAAAGGAAGAGACTGAAATATGAAAGGTCATCTGTCTTCCCTCTCATTTGTGGTCTAGAACAACTGAATGCACATTCAAATAAAAGCCTCAGAGTAGAGTGGACAGAGGGGCCCAGAGCTAAGAGTTTTGTTTGCCTGTGTTCAACCTGAGGTGCCTATCAGACATTCATGTGAAGATATCATCTATGCAGTTGAGGTTCCAGGGAGATGTCAAAATCAGAGATAGGGTTTAGGAGTATTAGCTCAGTTATTAAATGGTATTTAAATCATAGATCTGAAGCAACGCATCTGTAGAGACTCAATTGAAAGACAAAATAAAGGGACCCAAGATAGAACAGCGGGACTCCCCAACATTTAGAGTTGGAGTCTAAAATATAGAGCCAAAGAACATATAGGCACAACCCATACAACAGTGTGGCGATGGCCAGAGGGAAGGGAGGCTGAGGGCTAGGTGGAGGTGGGGAAATGGGGACCTCTGTAGTAATGTCAACAATAAAAATCAAGCTAAAAAATATATAAAACAAATATATATATATTTTTTAAATATATCTTTATTGACTTCAGGGAGAGGAAAGGAGAGGAAGAGAGAGAGATAGAAACATCAATGATGAGAGAGTCATTGATAGCTGCAGCCCGCCACCTGGGCATGTGCCCTGACCGGGAATCGAACCCTGATCTCCTGGATCCTAGGTTGACACTCAACCTCTGAGCCACGCCCGGTAGGGCGAAATATATAAAACAAATAAAGGAAGGTAGTGAGAAAGACCCATCCATGAAAACTGAGGACAAGCAGCAAGCTGGCCGAAACAAAGGGTGACCAGGAACACCCTGAAACAAACTGCCAAGCTTAAGGAAGCTGCAAAAGGAACTGTTCAGACAGATAGCTCATCATTGAAGCAATTCTGCTTGAAGAGAGCTGTCAAATCCCTGATTTGAGAACAGAAATGAGGGTGAATCCTTGAGTGTGCTCGTTAGCCTGCAGAGCTTGTGTCAATCTGTTCAATATTGCTGTTCCTAACCTTAATAGGAGTTAACAGAGCACTGGGTGTGTAGAAGCTTTACGCTACGTGCTTTTAAGTCAACAGTCACTCTTTTAGTCCCCTTAACTAGCTTATAAGAAAATCCTAATACATTAAGAATAAATGTGGATACAGTGCTTGCTATGAGTCCAGCCCTGTTCTAAGCACTTTGCATAAATTAATGCATGGAATCCTCACACCAATACTATGAGACAGGGGCTGTTCAGATTATCCTCATTTTACAGATGAGAATATCAAGGCACCAAACTGTAAATAGATTGTCCAAGGTCACACAGCTAGTAAGAGGTGGACCCAGGGTTTGAACCAGCAAACCCTGGGTCTGACTCCATTGTGTGACATTTCCATGGAATCACATCACTTCTGCACAGGACTCTGCCACAGTCATTTCCCAAGTGCCACTGACAATTATACTAAGCCCATTTTACAAACGAGGGAACTGAGGGGAGATGGTTAGGTTATTTCACCAAGATCTCTTGGATGGTGAGTGGCAGATTTGTGTTTTAAACTCAGGTCTCTCAAACACAAGTATTCTCACTCTTAAACATTAAGCAAGTGCCATAATCTACAAGGTATAGGGAGAAAAAGCAAAGGTACAAGAGAAAAGATGATTTTCCCATCATTCCTCTCGAAATTCACGGCAGAAAGAGGCACAGAACTGAGATCAAAGCTTTAGCTAAAAGACAGCATGGCCTTGCTCTTTTTTTAAATCCTCAATGAAGGATATGTTGTTGTTTTTATTGATTATAGAGAGGGAGGAAGAAAGAGAGAGAGAGAGAAACATCAATAAACATCAGTGTGAGAGAGAAACATTGACCAGTTGCCTCCCTTATGTACCCCGACTGGGGATGGAACCCACAACCTAGATATGTGCCCCGACCAGGAACTGAACTGGCAACCTTTTAGTGTATGGGACTAGGCTCCAACCAACTGAGCCACCTGGCCAGGGCAGCGTGGCCTTGCTCTTAAAGACAAGTGCTAATTCCTCTTTATTTCCTCTGTGGACAAGGTCCAGCATGGTACTAACTTTTCAGTTCCCAAGTATACACATCTCCTCTGCTTCATCAGAATTCCTGCTGCCCACCTCTGAGGAGTTATCTGGAGTTGGGTGTAGGTCTCCACCATTCTTAGCACCTGATACCCTGCTCTACTTCCAAGTGACCCATCTCAATCTTGGAATGGACCACTCTCCATTTCTTAGTGGCTTCCCTTTTTAAAAAATCCAGCTTTGTCACAAAATATCCACCTTCAAGGTCATTTTTTAGAAGGTAATATAGGCTCAGTAAATATCTCTTGATTAAGCAAATAAATAAATGCTACAGGTATTGAATGAATCAGATTAGATAATGCCTACAAAGCACTTAGTCCTGTACCCCTTTCGTTACTGAATTCTATGTCCTAGTAGGGATCAGACTCCACTGCACATGAAAATGAACCCCCGACCCCTGGCAGAGGCAATAATATCTCCGGCCATCACTGCCATGGGCCAATATGGCAGAGCTTTTCCCAAATGGAAACACAAACTTTGTATCAAATAAAAGCATCAGAAGACCATCTTTGCAAACTAGAGCAAAGAGAATAATAATGCAGTTGGATATATTCAAGGGGCATGCTGAACAAATATGCACACTGTTTTACAGTATTTACATTTTGAAGGGAACACTTTATATCTACTTTAAAACCTTGTTATGTTCTGTAATCTCCCAAGCTTACGCCCATAGCAATTTATCTGCACCTCTCCTGTGGAATTTATTATTTACTACTTTTATTATCATTATATGTGTATGTCTTATCTCTTCTACAAGAATGTGGACTCCTTGAGGGGAGGGACCTTGTTTATCCTGTATCTCAGACATGATACAACAGCATAGCTTGTAGATATGAGCCTTCTACAAATATTAGAAAAATAGAAAAATGTTTCAATGTGTTTTGTAAAAGCAAGAAAACCTGAATGGAAACAGAAAGCTTTTTTTCTTATTAAAGGAGTTTGGGTTAGAAGAAAGTTGCAAAAGTTGTTAAAAAGTTGTAGCTCAAACTTCGGTGAGGAAACTGGTTCTCCACAGAAACTCAATCATTCAGTCACACATATAAACTCATTCATTAACTGAACTAATATCCTTGAAAGCCATTGATAAAATTAAGAACAGAAGGAAATTCGGGCAAATTAGTTCTACAGAGATGAAAAATTGCTCCCTTTTCCCAGATATCAGTATTTAATGCAGTTGGTGACATCATGGAATTCACTTTTTGTTTTTCTTGCTTGATTAAAATAATGAAAAAAATAGATCCAGAGGCACAGAACCATGGAACAGACTGACTCCCAGAGGGAAGGTGGAGGTGGGTGGCTGGGTGGGTGTATGGGAAGAGATTAACCAAATAATTTACATGCATATGTGCATAGCCCATGGACACAGACATAGTGTGGTGAAGGGCTGGGGGGGGCGGGGGGGGGGTAGAAGGGATCAATGGGGAAAAAATGGGGACATCTGTAATACTTTCAACAATAAAGATAAATTTGAAAAAGAGAGAGATAAGAGAAAGGTAAGATGATAAGAATAGAAAACTTTCAAATAAAAAATGGTTTTTCCCATTGCAAGTTATAGAAAGAAAATTAAAGAGATTCTTGTTTGTTTGTTTGTTTTTGTGGTAGGGAAAATGAAATATAGAGAAGGGATAGGGTGGGGGAGAGAAAGGGGGGGAGAGAGAGAGAGAGAGAGAGAGAGAGATTATATAAAAACCTCTATAAATTTCCAAAGAAGACGGGACTAGAAGAGCTTCTGAGTTGAGATGAAATAATACCGTGTTGACTGATGAAGTATTCTTATCAAGTCTAGTAGCTTATCCTAAATACAAGAAAAGCTGGATTAAGAACAGTCAAAATCAGTGAGAGATGAGTAGCAAATTGTTCCTTGTTCATGGCTTTTATTCAAACCTAGCTCTAAAATACATAAAGAGTTTAGTATATTGAGATCTTCAAAGTCTATACCTCTACACTTAAAAATGTGATAGTATTATTTATTATTTTATCTTCTTTTACATTCAAAAAGAAATTAGATTCACATATAATGGAATTGGTAAAATAAAGTATAAAGTAAGAGGCTGGTAATAGAGATAGGCAAGTAAGAGGTACTAAAATGTTAGTCATAAAGAAAAATTTCCTGTCAATTATGCTGGAAAAAACCCCTCTATGTAAAACTTTTAGGAGTTTTCCTACCAAAACTACCTTGTCAAAAGCAAAAAAAAAAAAAAAAAAAACCAAGAAAACACTTTCCTTAGTAGAATTCTAATCCTATAAATGGCGAGTAAATACATTTGTGTTCATCAAAATAACCATATTTGAAATACAACAAAATGTTTTCCTTCCAATTCTCTGTGTAGGTGGTATCCCAGTCCACATTTCAGGCATACAAAGGGAACTCGATATTTTTGCTACAAAAGCGTAATGCATCTTTCAAGATCTGAATAATATCCTGAAATCTCAGCCAATTGGATGTTTTCTCTCCCTTCCCCTTGGATTAGCTTCCAAGTTCCAGAAAGGCTTTGTGTGGGCTGCAGGAGTGAAGGGGGCTCTCTTCCTTGAGGTGATGTCTCCATGGAGGCATCAATCGGCAAGTCCATTGTCCTGCTTTGGATGGGTCCTAGGTCCACATGGGTAGCTGCAGAGATAGGCCTGATTCCCATTCCCGTGAACCCCACAGGTATGAAGTCTTTGCTGCTTTTGTGAAATGCTTGATGCTGGAGGAGCCAATCTAGGCCACTCTGGGGCACTCTCTGAGGCTTTGGAAAGACCCCACGGGGTTGGACCTGACAAGCAGCCATTTCTGGGGATACTGCTGCTTCATAGAGTTCAGCTTAGGTGAATCTATTCCAGAAAAGATGGTCACGGTAATAGAAAGGGATGGGGCTGGGGAATGTGCAGAGTCGGTGAGGGTGGGGGTAAGGGGTTGGAACACTTTTCCTCTGCCTCATTATGTTTCTCCGAACGTTTTGTCTGGGCTTGGAGCCCTCTCAATTCTCTTAAGTGCTGTAGGCTGTAAACCAAAGCCAGAAAAAGATGGGCAGGCTATTTTTCCTTCCTCTGGCTTGCCGAATCCCTCCCCTCAGGCAATGGCCCAGGATGCCCTCACTGTTTGAAGAAGACCGTTCAGAAGGATGGAATTATCAGAAGGGTGAAAAAAACCAACATCGTTTAATATTTCAAAACTTTCCCAGGAAATAGGGAAAATGTCTACGAGGTTATATAGAAGAAAATTAGCATAAAGTTGAGGTTAGGTGAAGAAATTAGCATAAATTAGAATAAAGTACTCTGATTTTGCTGATATCTTTGCCTCCAAGCAATCCCATAGAAGTGAACTTTGAATTTCTTTCCAATAGAAAAACTTGGAACAAAGGTATTCTTTCCTATTACAAATTCTTCTATAGACTTTGCAGTACACCCTGAAACATCTCTGGGGATAAAGCTTTGTTTTCTTCAGCAGACCTCACTATTAGAAGTTGAACTTTCCCTCTATGAAATGTATCCAACACCAATATCTGGTCCTCCTGGCCTTGCCCTTGAAGGTGCTTCTGACTCATGCAGATAAAGTTCTTTCCAAATTGCTTAATAAAGTAATCCTTTCCAAACCAATGTAATCTCCTCAGCTATTTTCCTTTAGAGTTGATAAATTCCTTCACAAAGAAAGTGTCACTCAAAGTCAGACTATGTCTATGTCTGTCTCTGGCATCATGCAACAACAGAAATTTCTTATTGACTAGGTCATGTTGTTCTACACTCATTACAATAAAAATCCAAACTTGCACTAGTATGGACTACAAAGAGCTGGACAAAGTTGTAATTTATGGACTAATGAATGTTCCCTTTTATTTGAAAATAGCTCAAACATTTCCAGATCTCTTAAGTCCCTAATGCAGTGTACAAATTGTCCACCTGCATCTGTGCAGTGAGCATGCACCATTGGTGGCTCCATGACATGCCTGAACATCTTCCTTAGATTCTGGTCATTTTCTACTTTTAGGAATCTTACCATTCCAAGGTAGAGCCGGAGGACTTGCCTCACCAAACAGCCCTGCTACCTTGTGTTTAACCCAGTTATTAATTAACTAGAAAGGAGCAAAGGGAAGGCCAAATATAATAGGCATGCCCAGTAAAGTCTGGGTGACATAGAGGTACTTGCCTGTCAGTCACATCTGGCGTTGGCACTGCAAGCTCAGGAAGATTTGAAATACTTAAGCTCCTAAACGAAGGAGTTTGCAGCCTTGCCTCCTGGTTGTGCTCTTGCTCTCTTGGGACTCTTGTTGGAGGGGACATGCTCTTAAGCTCCTGCATTCACCCACATGGCTCAGGGCCATGTGGACCCCCACACACAATGGACTGATGGACTACAACTAGCCTAATGCTAAACCAGACCCAGTTCCACCATGAAATGGAAACTCTGGACTCTGACTTTGCTTCTAGCTCTGCTGAGTCCCCAGCTGCACATTTTCCAGAACTGGATTAAGGGAAATGAGACTTTAGAAACCCAAGGATGTAATTTCATTAAAATAAAAATCACTCATCCTCCTGTGCAAGTCTCAGAAAATTCTTTTTCTCTGGATATCGTAAGGACCCCTCTCCCACCAACAATGGAGAAAGGCAATCCATGCATTTCTCTGGTAACATTAGGGTACAGAAAAGGGACATGGAATTCTGCCACTCACATGTACCTGAGCACATTGAGGCCTTAGAGGAAGTGACAGGCACTCACTTCTGTGCATTTTGGAATTGATGTTCTGGCACTGTGGTGAGAGAGGCAGCTGGTTCCTTGTGGGTGGCAATGGTGAAGCTTCTGGCATCCAGACCCACATATCACAGAGTATCGTAGGCCAAGCTGTAATGGGGTGGCTAAGAATTGTCTCTGAATTTGTGGCTCAAGAATCTGGTTCTCATGCCTTCCTGGAGAACACAGTAGCAAGTCCTGACTTGATGTCATCAGTGGGTTCTTGCAACCACAGCAAAATTACTGACATAAAGAAACCAATCTTACCACAGCCTAATTGATATAAACAAGAGTTAGGCTCCTAGGCATCTTATCAATGTTGTAATGAAATGACACTGAATGAAAAGACATTATTTGAGGACCTGCTGTCATCTTTTATAAATTCCTTTTCTGGTTAAATTCAACATGTTTGCAATGCAAAACACTTTTATAGTTCCTGAACAAATAAATAATTAATCATACAGTACTATGCTTATGTTTTAAAAAAACTAATCTCATTCATGTTGACATGTTAACACTGCTGCTGACATTCTAAGGAGGGGCAAAAATCCAAATATTTAAAACATTAGGCTTTTGTTATATAGTCCAAGAGGCACGACGACCTAATCTTAGTATGCTAATAGGTTTTTCACTTTGTTTGTTTTTTTTTTGTATTTATACTTTTGGTGCATGAATTTTGAGTTGTTAAAAGGAAGGAGTGTTTGCAGGTATAGTTTTTATTGCGGTGACTCACCTATGGAAGACGAAACTAGGCTGCCTGATACAATTACTCTAAACACTAAGGCATTCATTCTGTGAGCAGTTACTAGCTACTTTCTATGTACAGTAAGTAGCAAAGATGAAATGCACCAAATTAATAAATAGGAGACAGCCCAAGCCCTCAAGTAGCTCTCATTATCACACTTTCCTTGGAATAAGAACTGTATCCAAAATTGAAAAGGTCTCATTATACTTCCATAATTTTCATTCATTCCTCAAATTAATTGTTCTTTCCCAGGAAATCATTTATTTCTGACTGTTCATGGGAAATAACCCATTCTGTCCTTGTGGGCCTCATGGGCCCTCTTGAGAACTGCTGTTATATTTAAAAACAATCTGATTATAATGCTCCCATGGGCCATATTTCCATAGCAAATGTCCTTTGGGAAACAGCCAGATGAATCACTTCTGTATCTCCAACAATGACCAAGCGCCTTGTGAGAAGGCCGGAGCCGGCCACCCATCCTGCTCTCATCCTCACAAAGCTCTGCTCTGTGGTATCAATACCTAATTACATTACAGTTCTGCCTCAGTAACATAGATTGATGGTTTCATTATACCATTTAATTAGAACTGTTTTTAATTTATCAGGAAGCAATGGTGTAATTGGTGAAAGAACAGATGTTGCAGGTCACATGGAAGGAATGTGACCGAGTAACAGAAAATGGTGAACTTTGCTGGGGAAACCAAGTGGCATTTAAATCTTTTGAAATTCATTATGTGGAGGGAAAGGAAGTCTGCCATCTGTCAGATTTCACCTGAACAACACCTCTGAACTTTATCACTAATGGTATTGGTCCAGGAGGCCTGGGCAACAGCAAGAAGTACTTGCAAAACCACTCTGGCTCAGTAACTTCTATTTTCCCAAGACATGGTATCACCTTAGCTTCGGCAAATATGAAGAACTTTGATCCCTGAATGTAGCTGTTCTTGATAGTAAGTGCTGAACTTCTTGTGTTGTTCAAACTAGCAGTTATAGCTCTTTCTTTTATTAAAGGAATAACCAGAATTAGACTTACCATACACTAGCCTGATTTATTCTTTAAGGATGGGTTCCCAATTTTATCATTAAAAAACTGGCTCATGTAGTTGTGGGGACTGGCAAGTTTGAAACCCACTGGCAGGCTGAAAACTCAGCTGATGTTATGTCTTGAGTCTAAAATTTGTAGGTCAGGCCAGCAGGTTGGAAATTCAAATAGGATTTCTACGTTGAGTTTTGACACAAATTTTTTCACCTTAGAAACCTTAGTCTTTGCTCTTGAAGCTTTCAACTGATTCAATGAGACCTACCTACATTATAGAGGGTAATTTCTGTTACTTAGAGTCAACTGATTATAGATGTTAATGACATCTACAAAATACCTTCACAGCAATATCTAGACAAGGTTTTAACGAAAGAGCTGGGCACCAGAGCCTCACCAAGTGGACATAAAATTTAGCCATCACATATATTAACAAAAGAGCCTCCCAAGGTTCTGTTTTTCATATTTCTACCCTTAGCTCTCTAAGACAAGAAGGGCATGTTTCTGAACGAATGTAACCTCTCTTCGTTCATGTACACAAAGAACACATTGTTAGTCAATTATGAGACTCTCTCCACTGAGTACAGAAATACCTCTCAACCCTACAGATTGCCAGTTGCACTTTGCTAGAGCTAGCGTGCAAAATAAAACGTATTAACTCTTCTTTCCTACGCAATTTAGTCACCTTGTGCTTTTGGCTTTTGTTTCTCTGCTGTCACAATATAGCTGGATATTGAATATATAAGAATCATTCCAAAAGAGGCTGTAGTCAAAGAAGAGTGCAAGAAAGGAAACAATGCATCTGCAAAAATCGAGCACTGGAACAGAAGGACTAGAGGACCTAAACCATAATGTATAAGTCAAGTAACGCATAGGGCACTTATCCATGGGCACAGGATATCTTTCCAGTTATTTGTGACTTCAATTTCTTTCACTGATGTCTGTTTTTTCTATTTTTTTGAAGAGTTTGAGAAAAAAAATAGTATTAATTCTTCTTTGAATGTTTGGTAAAATTCACAGGTGAAACTTTCTGGTCCTAGACTTTTGTTTGTTGGGAGGTTTTTTATTACTGATTCAATCTCCTTACTAGTAATTTATCTATTCAGATTTTCTATTCCTTCATAATTCAGTCTTGGTAGGTTGTATATTTCTAGGAATTTATTCATTTCTTCTACGTTGTCCAATTGGTTGTCATAGAATTTTTCATAGTATTTTTATTTGTAGAGATTTCTATTTGTAGATATTTCTATTTACAGGTATTTTACATTATTTTTCATTTGTTTTTTCTGTGTTATAAGTTGTAACATCTCTTTTATTTCTGATTTTATTTATTTGAACCCTCTCTTTTTTTCTTGATGAGTATAGCTAAAGGCTTGTCAATTTTGTTTATCTTTTCAAAGAATAACCTCTTAGTCATTGATCTTTTCTATTGTCTTTTTAGTCTCCTATTTAATTTAATTTTGCCCTAATCTTGTTATTTCCTTTCTCCTATTAACTTTAGGCTTTGTTCTTCTTTTTCTAGGTCCTTTAAGTATAAAGTTAGATTGTTTATTTGAAAATTTTCATGTTTCTTTAGGTTTCTTTATCACCAGGAACTGTTTTTGCTGCATCCCATAAATTTTGGTATGTTACATTTCCATTTTCATTTGTCTCAAGATATATATTTTTTAATTTCTCTCTTGATTTCTTCTTTGACCCATTGATTGTTCAGTAGCATGTTGTTTAATCTCCACATATTTGTGAATTTTCCAGTTTTCTTCAGATAATTAATTTTTAGTTTCATACCACTGTTGTCAGAAAAGATCCTTGATATAATTTCAATCCTTTTAATTTATTAAAACTTGTTTTGTGGCCTATCTTTAAAAATGCTCCATGTGCACTTGAGAAAAATGTGAATTCTGTTGCTTTTGGATGGAATATTCTAAAATACCTACTAGCTCCATCTGGTCTAAGGGTCATTTAAAGTTGATGTTTCCTTATTGACTTTCTGTCTGGATGATCTATCCATTGAAGTGAGGTATTAAGTGCCCTACCATCACTGCCTATTCCTTCCTGTGGGTGTATTACTATTATTTGTTTTATATATTGACATGCTCCCAGGTTGGGTGCATAAATATTTACAAATGTTATATCTTCTTGTTGGATTAACCCCTTTATCATTGTGTAATGCCTTTCTTTGTCTCTTATTACAAACTTTACTTTAAAGTCTATTTTGTCTGATACAAGCATCAGACTTCAGCTTTCTTTGGGTTTCCATTTTCATGGAATGTCTTTTTCCATGCTTTTACTTTCAGTCTGCTATCCTTAAATCTAAAGTGAGTTTTTCTGTAGGCAGCCTATAAATGGGTCATGTTTCTTTATTCATTCAGCTACTCTTTGGATTGGAGAATTTAGTGCATTTACATTTAAGGTAATTATTGGTAGGTATGTAGTTATTGACATTTCATTAATTCTTTTCTGGCTGTTCTTGTAGTTCCTCTCTGTTCCTCATTTTTTCTCTTGCTCTCTTCCTTCATGGCTTTGTAGTTTGATGACTGCCTTTAGTGGTAGGCTTATATTCCTTTCTCTTTATTTTTTATGTGTTTATTTTAGGTGTTTTTTTTTCTTTATGATTATCATGTGTTGCCATTTTTTTGCTTGTGTCTGCATCACCTAAGCAGAAATTAGAGTGACGTGGATGTCCAAAAGGTGGAGTTTTGGGGGCTGTTTTGTTTATTTGTTTTCCATTGAGCCAATCATGGCTAGAGTTTGGAATTCCCAGTTTCGGCCAAACCAACACAACACATTCCAGTAGAGCCTGAAGGATGTTGCAAAAGAAACTCCACATCCTCCATAAAATAAAGGTTCACAAATAGTTTCTTCGAGTGAAATGAACATCACAGAATAAGAGGCAGAGAAAATCTTAAAAGCAGAATTCTCTCCCCCAGATTCACCAACATCTAGAAGAGCATGAGGCTTCTGTAGACCACAGGAGACATATGCCAGTGCACCTTGTTCCTGACAAAATGGCTCCCCTCTGACATGCTATATAACAACTTATCAAATAATTTATCAAATACACATACTGTGTATAATTCAGGGTTTTAGAGAGACTCAAGATGATTATAAGCATTCATAATATTACATCTTGGAAAGACTATTTCCCTCAATCCTCTCCCCAATTTTTTTCTTCTCTTGTATTTATTTATTTTTGCTTTAATTGACACAAAAAGCATTTAATTATTTTTTCATTGAGTCAATATGTTAGTCTAGCTTCAGATTTTCAGAACTCTGAATTCATTTTTTTCTGAGACATGCAGGCTAATCCCACCCTTGACTCCTAATGGGAAAATCGGTTCTGAGCTCACAAAGAGGCAGATTAGGTAATTGATTCCTAGTGTCTCCTATTATAATTCATGCTTCTGGAAGCAGTCCCAGAGAGGGTGCTAACTAGGTTTTTATTCAAGTCCATTCGTGAGTAATATTCTTGAGGACATCACACATACCCCAGACCCTTAAAGCCCACGTGAATCCTCACAGGGCCAGGTGGCCTTCAGATCTCAGGGTCACCCAGAGAATCACCTCATATGTGAAAGAGTCAACTTCTACCAGTGAACACAGACCCTGATTGGGGTTCCATGCATCTGAAATCATAAATAGCAGTGATGTGAAGAATAATACTTAGTAAAAAGTGTAGATACCATTTGCTTGGCAACTGCTATTTTACAAAGCACTTTTGCAAACACTTGTGTTTTATAATGGTCCTTCCAGGTAGAGAGGGTAAAAAAATATTATTTCTTTATAAATGTTAATTAAACTGGGCAAAGAGAAGTTAAGACTTTTCCCTAAGATAGCACAGCCAATGGGTATCAGAGAAGACCCCAAATTCTCTCCACTCTATATGAATAAACATACATATCCTTTCAAAAGTTGAAAAATTGAAAAGAAATTATTAGAAAAAACCACATTCAACTTTACAGTATTGTTGAAAGAGAAAAGAGGGGGAAGATATTTCTCTTTTACTACAAGTAAAAAAACCAAGCAAGTCCCATGGAGGTGAAGTGGCCAAAGATGCCTAGCCAGTGGGATGCGGATAGGTGAGACCCCAGCACTTAGTGTCCGAGTTCCTTCCCAGACCCTCATTCCTAACCATACCAAAGAAAACAATAGGGAAGTGTGGAAAGCAAGAAGACACTTCCTTCTAAGTAAGCAGCCCCTATACCCTGCCTCTGGTGAATGATTCCATCATCTTAACTTCTAATTTACAATGTAAAAAGCCTAGTCAGCCAAATGACTTTGGTTTTATTGCATTTTCCAAGATATCATAATGTTAAATAATCTCCTAGAAAACAATACAGTCTGGTGTATCTCCAGAGAAGGAGCTCAGTTTGTTCTTGGTGAATTACACCTACCAGGTGCCACTAACCTTCAAATGTGCTACTATATTATTTAGACAGTTTAATCAGTTTCTGATTATTAATATGATTTTTCTATCCAATAGTGCAAAAGGGTAATAATGTTGTAGAGCTAAGAGAGAAGGAAAGGGTAAAATTATCATCACTATTAGTGACTCACTGCTGGTAGGCGATGCTAAAAATGTGCTTTATTACTTGGTTCTAACTTAACAATTCAGAAGAAAAAGTAGTGACTCAATCAGAGGTGCAGGAAAGAGGGAGGGACTAAATTCTCTCTTCCTTCCTATATAATTCAATAAAGTTGAGATCTGAGGGTATTTCAATCACCAAGAGGAACAGGTGTGTATTCACTAAACATTTGACGGGTACCAGCTGTGTGCAGGGCCCTGGATTAGGCTCCATGCTCTAAAACTCTGTCTTCTCAACCGCTCCGTTTCACTGGGGATCAGATGGGAAAATACACTCCACTCCACATGCTACAGTACAGATACGGAGCAAGCACCCTGGGCTCACAGACAAGGGGGCTGCTTTTTCTCCCTGGATAAAGCCAGGGAATCTCACAGAAAAAGGCAAAAGCAGGTAACAGATAACAGTCCCTTCACTTAAAAGAAGACAGGAAAGAGGAAGGGAAGTGCACAAGAATTTGAGCCTCTGGTAGAGGGTGCCCATAATAGGCATCTTTCTGTCTTGTTCATCCTCGGATCCACTGCCCGGCATGTTGCTGCTGTCACTCAATACACATTTCTTGGCCAGAGAGATGAACTCTGCTACAAGGGTAACAGAATGTGAATTTTGTTATCTTGACTCATATCTGACCGTAATTTTTCTATCTGCCTGCTTTCTGATTCGGGTTCACAGTTCATTATTAGCAATGCCAAAATACAAAAACGTAGGAACACCAAAAATACTTTCCTAACTTATTTAGTGTCAAAATGTAACCCGGCTTGACCCCATTCATGGAAAAACCTGACCTGGACTGACATAAGGCTATTTTTAATTTGTATTTACCTAAGTAGTGTGAACGTGTATCCACTCTGCCAAAAAAGTAATAGATGTGTTTGATAATGGGGTGCTGCTGCCCCAGACCTCGCTGGGGGTGTCATATAACATGCACTATTTGTACTGCAGCACCTTTCTAAAATCTGAAAAATTCTGAATTCCGAAACATGTTTGCCCCCAAGAGTTTTAGATAAAATATTGTAAACCCGTAAAACAGTACAATAACCCTGATGAAATTCACGAATGCCATCAACTTCTGCTTCTGTACGTCCTCTGGCTATTGTTCAGGATGTGCCTTATGCTCAGCTCAGTGCAGTTTGCTGAGCTGTCTTACTGTGGCCCTGGATTATCGGCTCCCCATGTATGTGATCCACCCCAGTCCATCCCCGCTTGGGGCTGACCTACCCAGAGGCCCAATATTGGCTCCAAATGGTCAGAGGTGCCTCTCATGCCTGACCCTGCTATGCTGCCACTGTTTCAGTGATCATAAACCTATAACACCTCTTTAATAGTAATGGAGGCAGGGTTCACCCTCCATATGCCAAATGGAAAGAGACAGCAAAGTAAAATATTACCTTCCCCTTAATGTGAATGGGCTATTGTTGGGTGCCTCAGAGACCAGAAAATTCAATACGGTGAAAGAGAAAACTGCAGAGAAGCGAGGAAATCAAGTCAAAGACAAATGTTTTCTATTGCAAACCTTCCCAAGGACAAACACCAAACAGGGAGATAAAGAAAATCTGCTTGTTCTGAGCAACTACATGTATGAGATGCCACAGCCGATGACTTGGCATCACATTTAATCCTCACTGTTACCCAGAGAGATCTGTTTAGATACCTTTATTTTACAAGGAAGGAGGAAAGGCAGAGTAAGGCTGAAGAACTCCCTACAAAGACATAGACTTGGGAAGAGGCAGACCTAGGAGAGAGTTAGGTGTCTTCCACATACTATGCCACACTGCCTGACACAGCTCTGAGCTGTGTCACAGCAAGAGGATGTGGGCCAGAGAAAAAGGCCCGCACTCTCAGGTACATGCAGAACTCCTAGCTTAGCTTTCACTGATTAGCAGTAGTGCATAGTCAATAGGCCATGTTTTGTGCATAGGATCACTTAGTTATTATTGTGAAGAATAACAATGGAAAGTTGAGCAACTACTATAGCCTGCGCCTTGTGAATCATCTTTTCCTGTACCCTGCAAGAGAGGCATGACAATCCCTGAGATTCAGAAATTTGCTTAGGTTTCCTCTGCTAGCAAGTGGTAGATAAGGGATTTACATTTACAATCATCTAAGTCTAAAACACACGCTCTTTCAACACATCCTGCTGCAGCAATTCCAGATACAAAGCTATCGGTGTTGCATATTAAGGGCCATCTCCTATTCACAGCACTCACTCTCGAGCCCTTATTGAAGGCAAATAGAAGGCCCATTGCACCGCCACATGTGTCCTCTCCCAGTGAATAGGACACAAAAGCACATATGGAATTTGCGACGCCCTAGAGCAGCCACCTGCGACTCATCCAGCTTTGAGAATGGGATCTCCTTTCAGAAAATGAAACCAAAAACATGCAAGTCAACATGTAATTCATCCACACTTCACACGCACTGAGAAAGCCAGCCACCTGCTGATTCCAGGGGGTTCCCCCACCTGTACACCACTGGGCCAAACTGGACTGAGCGACAGTGGACAGAGCACCGGAAATGTGATTTTTCCAACCCTGCTCACCTAGTTAGGACAGCCTGGAGACAGGACACGCAGACATAAGAACACTGACCCTACTCTTCTGAGGAAGGCTGCAGCAAGAAGACTCTCTTCGAGCTGTAATACAGAATGGGACTGTGGAGGGGAGTAAGGTATGAGCACAGAGCTCTGCACCACCATTTCCAGGCCTTCTCCCTGAAGACATATTCTCAGTGACCTATGAGTTACCCCTTCCTGTTGCATCCCCAGCACCTAAGAAGTGCAGAGTTCAGTGGTTCTCAGTCGTGGAAGATACTGTCTACCTCCCACTCTCCAGGTAGTGGTGTTGGTGAAGGGATCTGGAAATGTGTGTGGGGTGTGAGAAGGGTTGCTATTGTCACAGGGACTGGAGAGCTGGTCTGTCCTTTAGTGGGAGGGAGCCAGAAATCTAAAGGTGGTACATGAAACTGTCTCACAAAATATCAGGATACCAATTCCTGTGTTAGAAATACTGCCATTCAATTGGTATTTGGTCCCAAGTCTGGTTGAAGTCTGATGCCAAAATACTTCCTTACCCCTCAATCCCTCAGGCCACCGCACTCCTGCCACACAGAAGGTGTTACTAGAAGCCAGCACTGTCTCAGATGTTGAAATTAATATTAGTTAGATATTTCCTAAAATTTTAGCCATAAACAATAAGTAATGAGGGAAAAGGAATAAAAGGGGGAAATAAAAGAAAAATGCATAATCAAAGTTGCAGATATCACATTTCTTGATTTTTAAACACAACTTAAAAATAAATGAAGGGACACAGACAATAATGTGGTGAAGGCCTGGGGCAGGTGTTGGGGGCGGGGTAGAAGGGGTCAATGGGGGGAAAAAGGGGACATCTATAACACTTTCAACATTAAAGTTTTTTTTTTTAAAAAAAGGAAGGGATAGACATAAAAATATTGCTCACCATTGTCCCAGAGTTCCCTCTCCTGCACGCTCCCTAATTCTTCATCTTACTCCAGCTCCAAACTGAATCCTTGACAGGATTAGATGGACAAGATGCCACCGCTGATTATCAGGCTCTGTACCAGTTGGGGTATATGTTGGCCGAGCACATGAGTATATGATGTAGTGCGGTTGTCATCACACTCCGGCCTGCAGGCCACACTCAGCCAGGCCCTAATTTTTGCATGACCCAGAAACTAAGAATGTGTTTTACATTTTTTAAATTGTTATTAAAAAGAAGGCACAGGAAAAGGAAGAGGCAGTTGGGGGGAGGGGGAAGGAGGGTGTGTGACAAAGCTCCCAGGTAGATCACAGAACCTAAAATATTTACTATCTGGGTCTTTACAGAAAAAGCTGGCTGACATCTCTTAAGAACTTGTAGTTCAAGCATTTTGAGATCAGGGATGCGACTCTCCTTAGAAAGCACCGATCACTCCACCCTAGGATATTTTTTAATAATGACGATGAATAAACAGCTCCTAACGTGCCACATTGTACGTGGTCAGGAAGCAGTTACCACATGTAAAGCCCACGCACCTTAGCCAAAGATAAGCCTCACTGTTTATTCAGGAGAATGCCCCCTTTTTGTCTTAAGGTTACCAATAGCCCCCTTCCCCTCCAGGTTTTTATTTCCGAGTTAATGGCCCAGGGGCCCAAACAGTCGTCCAGAGCTCTATCACCCCTACCTCAGTTTCCATTAATTCTTTGCTACTGAGTAGCAATAAATTAGACAAATATTGCCAAGAAGGGAATCACGAAGATCATAATTAACAAGACGGGGGATTTATAATGAAGGCTGATCCTACTCTAATTTCACTGGGAAAGAGCATCATCTCAATCTCATTCGCCAGTAATTAGCCCTGCCTTTATTGCATTGTAAATACGGCTTTAATTACCATGCTCCTGAGTTCAGAAGACGGAACTCAGTGTCCTTACTGGATTTCACATCCTGGCAATCCCTCCCCCGCACTCTCTGAGCCTTTGCTGAGCACAATAGAAGTATGTAAATGCAGCTGGCAGCATGAGAGGGTTAGAAGGGCTAGAGATGAGCCATGAGAGAGGCACAGTTCTGCAGAAGGAACCGCCGGCCTCTCCCTAATTACCCTCCTGATCCCTCTTATCCTGGAGTCTCAAGAGGAATGGCCAACATGGAAAAGGCAACCCTGTTGGGATGACTTCTGAAAAGGCTCCACTAAGCCAGTGGCGGTAACAATCTTCAGGACTTCTAGGCTACAAAAGGGAAGCAGTCATTAATTAGGCATTAATTAGCATCAGATACAAAGGCACAGTGGCCAGAGTTCAGGGGATGTGAACCTGAGGCTCAGCTTGTCCACTAATTCATCATGGGACTTGGACAAATCATTTCTTTTTTTGGACCTCAGCTTCCACCACTGAAGAATGGAGTTGGATTAAATGGTTGCATATAATTCCAGGTCAAAAGCTGGGTGGATTTATAAATTTTATATCAAAAGGCATTTTAAAGAGCATCCATTCTAATGCTGTGTGGCAGACACCACATCTCCTAAGCCCACCTCTGGCTTCAGCTGCAACTGTAGTGGACAGTTCCCTGCCTGGTTCTGCTTCCTTCTTGCTAATTTCCCAGCTCCAGCATGTGCCCCACCTTTCCACGTTCTGCTCCAGGGTCAGCTCATGGGGCACCATCAAGTACAGCCCTTGAGCTTACCCCTCAACAGGAAAGGGACAGGAGTGGGGAGATAAGTGCTCTAGTCTCTCATTTTTCAGGTGGGTGATTCTGGGCCACAGTAGGTCTGCTGCTCAGGAGTCCCAGAAGAACTCTACCCTGTTGCCCACGGCAGTGACCTCCGTGATGTTCCCTTGCCCTGGCTCTTCTTCCTCCCTTCCTTTTCCACAATTGCTTCCTAAGTCCACTCCCTAAAAAACTGCTTCTGCCCAAGTACTTATCTCAGACTCTGCTTTCAGGGAACATAAACTAAGTCACCCTTTTAGTTTAAAGACAAAGAAATTAAAGTGAGAAAAAAACAATGCCACTGGGCCAAGGAAGGTGTTCTTTCTGCTGCCCTTCTATAGATGGACAGGCCACACAGTGGTAAAACACACAGAAGAGACCTGCTGTGATTCCTTCTTAGCATCTCACCCAAAAAGACACAATTCAGTTACAGAGAAACATTAATAAACTCTCTTATGTAAAGGATAAGAAACATCACAGGTGATGAAAATTATTAGCAATGAAAATAAAATAAGAACACATGCTCTGATAGCAAATGGACCTGGATTTGAACCCTAGTTCTGCCGTTTTATAGCTGTAACCTTGTTACATAAGCTTTATACACCTTACTTTGCTTATCTGTAAGATATGAGGAATAATGATATCGAAAACACAGTAACTTCCCAATAAATTATCATTATAATCTTATCGTTATTATTGTTACATATAACAATTGTGTAATTGCCATTCAAACTAAATACTATCAATGCTGCAAATGGTAACCTTACTCAAAACTTAGGTTTTAACTACTCTGGACCTTTAAAAACACCACCCAGGGAGTATTGTTTTCTCTTTTCTCATTATTGTGACAAGGAAGACACAGGAAAACACAAATGAAAAAGGAACACTGCAAACTGCACCCCTTTCTCCCTGTGTCTAGGATTTGGACGGAGGCCCATTGATGATACTTGGCACCAATGTATTTCATTCCCTTGGGTTGTGGACTGACACTCCCGGGGTTGATGAAGGCTGAGACAGAGATCCACCCTTCCTGGCTCTCCATCTTTCCAAGCAACTTGTGCCAACTGTTAGCTGGGGCACATCCCAGATTCTGCAGAATTAGCAGGCAAGCATCCAGGGATGAGTACACAGGGATGCAAAGCCATGTCAGAAAATCATCCAATCTCAAGGACCTCAAATGTCATCAGGTCCTGACTGTAGCAACCTTGCCAAGTGGTTTTCCTGCTTCTCCTAAACATTCCACATTCTGAGACATGTTTCCATATTTAGACAGCTCTGACTTTAGAAAGCCTGTCTTTATCTAAAATATTTCCCCTGTAGTTTACATTCATCATTTGCCATAATTCTAATCTATTAAGTCACTGAGAACAAAAGTTAATCCTTTCTCCATATGGCAGCCCTTGAAAACATTTGGAAACCTCAGTCACATCTTCTCCTGGTTGCCAGTTCTTCTGGCTACACAGCTCCATACCCTTCCTCAGTTCTTCATTTATTTACCACCCCTCAGGGAGATCAGAGAAATAACTTGAAAGTATCTAACTAGCAAACTGCCTTTGAAATAAAAAAATATATTAGTACGGCTTAATTCCTAAACAAATAACAGAGTTGGCAGCATGATCAAATAGAGTCTATAAATGCATGTGGCTTAAAAGGCAGATGGTGATGTAGGAAGAACATGGACTTTGGAGTCAGACCAACTTGAAATTGAACCTTGGCTCTTCCACTTAGTTGCTGAGTAACCCTGTACAGATTACTTAACCTCTCTCAGCTTCAGTTTCCTCGTCTGTAAAATGGACTCAAAACACCTGTCCCAAGGGGTTACTGTGATTAAATGAAAGAAATGATGTGAATGTGCTCAGCTTGCAGCCCGGCCCTGGGTGCAGCAGAAAAACTTGAGTTTTGAAGCTGGGTGGAGGGGGTGGAATCCTGGCTGCACTGCTGCTTATCTATGAAAATTCCTGCAAGTAACTCAAGTGTCCGGAGCCTCAGTTTCCTCATCTGGCAAATGCCAGGTAACATTGAATTTGAAAATGTTTTGTAAAGGTTAGAAATACTGTTTGTAAAGTGCCTAGCACAGGCCCTGTTTCTCAAGTTAGCTTTGTTTTTACAAAACAAACAGAAATTCATTTTCCTTTCACTTCCATGGAACCTCATTAGAAAATGCAAACCAGTGTGATTTGCTAATTCTTGATCTTTATAAGAAGATGGTAGTGAGAGAAATGGGTGTTCTGAGAAGAAGACACCTCATATAAGTTTATAAAATACAAAGAAAAATCTAAAGACTCCCTTATGAAGTAAAGAATTTACAAAAATCAATTAAAACAATGCTAATACAATATACATTCTGATTTATTTTTACATACTAATGTCCAAAAAGAGAGTCATAACTGAGATAAACTAGGATACTAGGGATTCAGTGACTTCTGAGTTTAAAATGTCAGAAGAGAAATTCACAGGAATGAAGCCAGATAGCGTCTGGACCACTTGAGAAGGATGTCAAATATTCTGAAGGTACAAAGGAGAGAGAAAGAGCACATGGACCTTCTACCTAAGGACACATCTTTCAAGAGTCAGGGTCCTGCTCAACAGCTGTGCTGAAAAGATCGCAGTGATCTCGGTGCCAGTCCATCACTGCCCCTGGGAAAATATGCCCCGAACACACATCCTTTGCAGAAGGACTGTCTGAGAGCACGAAAGGCAAATCAGAAGTGACAACCTACAGGGTAAGGACACTATGACTTCCAAGCCTGAAGTTAAAAGCAACTCTGAAAACACACAGTGGAAAAAGCATCAGAAGAATTCGCTTCTGACCTGCTCTCCACTCTGCTTTGTTCCCTGAACAAATCACTTCTCCCCCTCTCTGTGCCCCAGCATAGGATGGAAGTTGGAGTGAGGGTGCACAGGATAATTTCTGAGGTCCCTTTCGCACCAACACATGCTGCATTTCTTTTCTGTCAAAGGTGTTCTAGATTGATTAGCATCAAGAGTCAGCAAATTGCCAGGCAGCTCCTCGCATAGAGCCTGGACCAGTAGAGGTTGAATAAGAAAATATGCCTAGAAGTGAACTGCTCCAAAAGTAACATCAATCTGTGAATATCTAGCTAATGTTCAAAGTGGTTAGTTAATAACCCGTTAATTGAAACATAAGCTGGCTTTGAGGACATTGGCTTTCACTACACTGGAACTAGTAGAGATTGAAACCCAGAAACCCTTGCACTGAAGTATAACCTTCCCAAGAACATAAGAGTCTCCCTCAATTCTTTTAAAAAGAGTCCTTGTTCGGAGTCTTAAACATGGTAACGGGAGCTACTATCTTTGAAGCCAAGAGACAAGCCTCCAGCTCCTCTTTCCCACACACATCCCTGCATCTTTCCTCCCCAGTCTCAGTACCTGACACTTCATAATCATGAGGCACAGGCCAGACACATTCAAGTGTGTGTCCTGTGGAGACAGCAGAAATGAGTGTGGGGAAGAGATGGTGTCTGGAGGCCTGACATGAATATAAGGCCACTGACACACCATCTGCTTGTTTGTTATCTGGATCTAAGGAAAAAGAAAAAATGGGGCTCCCAGATGCATTCTTAGAGCTACATCCCTCCTATAGATACAGCCTAAGTGTTCAATATCAGTGACACAGTTATGTAATCATTACATGCAATGCTAATTATGTCGTCATTACTCTGACCACCCTACTGGAATGCAAGCACCCTCATTTAGCCACACACACTTATCATGCTATCATTATGGAGGTTATAAATTGCTTCTTCCTGGGCTCTTTTCTTGCAGAAATGAGAAGGCTCCAAGGCTTTGTCTTCCTGGCCATCTCTAGGGAAGCCAGTGCCCTGATGAGCTGCTAAAGGAGGCAACTTCCGAGCCCCTTCCCCCAGGAGAAAGGAAAGGCAGCATGCATCTCGGGCCACCCACTCTCTATCTTACTGCTTATCCCCTTTATCAAATGCCTTTGCCATTCCATTCCAGCAACAGAAGGCTGGGGCGGGCCGGCCGGATGGCTCGGTGCTGAAATCGCTCCCCATAAAAACGTGCCTGCAATATTACAACAGCTTTGATGCTGTTGTAATGCACCCATAAAATCAAGGAACATATGTAGAAGCAGCTGCTGGTGGCAGCGAAGGAATGTAAAAAATATGGGGCTGTTGAGAAACTTTGATAGATTTTACTGCCAGCCAAGTGTGTGTGTGTGTGTATATATATTTTATGGTCTGCTATACGAACCTACCAAAAAAATCATGCTTTTCTTTAGTGTGTTTATTCATTGCATCGTTTATAACAAATTGCTGAGACAAACTAGGAGACCAGATTATTAGTTTTCATACCAGTGGTTTCTGTTTTAGCCTTAAGAAACTCTGGGAGAAAGGAAAAGTCTTTTAATAACTGGTCCTTGGAAGGCACTGGGGAAGCCCAAGGTGTTGGGAAGAGGTTAATGTCACTTTACATAAACCATTTTCCTACAGCATACGCTCTGGATGCATCAGAGCCCTCAGAGGATAGCCATTCAACTGCCTTGATCTGACATGGGTTTTGCTGCAATTAAATGAGGGTCAGATAGAGATATGACAATGAAGTGGAATAAAAAAATCATATTACCTAAGTCAAAGGGTAGTCTTAGTACACAAACAATACATGGGTACCCAGGGTAATCAATAGAATGTGAAAAGAAAATCTTAAAACTACTATTATATTTATTGGTATGTATAATAATAGGGGAGAGGGCATGCTGTCCTAATATTTAATATATGCTCATGGGAGTGCTCCTATCATCAGCAGGCTGATGCAGGTAAGGACTCTATCCAAACTTTATATACAGTGCATTCATATATGGGCATAAATGCTCCAAAATTCCTTACTATAAATGTATGATCAAAAAGTTTACAGATCACTGAGTTAGTAGCAGAAAAACCTTTAACTTGCCTGGCTGGCGTGGTTCAGCGGTTGAGCATCAACCTAGGATCCAGGAGATCGAGATTCTATTCTCAGTCAGGGCACATGTCCAGGTTGTGGGCTCGATCCCCAGTGGGGGGCGTGCAGGAGGCAGCCGATCAATGACTCTCTCATCATTGATGTTTCTATCTCTCCCTCTCCCTTCCTCTCTCTGAAGTCAATAAAGATATATTTTAAAAAAACAAAAAACAAAAAAGCCTTTACTTAACTATAAGAAAAAATCCATATCATCAATAAATAGATAATCCTTACATAATGTTTTAGAGCATGAAAAACACGGCAAATTTCCAAATCATTTTATTCAGCTGGAACATGTGTTCTGTGTTTTGGCTGGTTGGCTTTTGTTTGTTTGTTCTTGCCATGATTGTAATCCTTCTGTGACTCTCATGTTGATACAAGTTTTGTTTTGTTTTTCTTACAGTTTTTATTCCACTGGCATTTTAATGGGGACCTGGGAGAAGTAAAATGCATATGTCTACAGTATCCCCCTTATCCTGCTCTTTCCAGTACATTGGTGAGTCTCCCTGCTGCAAGCCAAGTCAGGTTCAAAAGATTAATAAAGTACTAAGAGTCATGTCCACAGCTAGGTCATGAGCTATAAATATGAATTTAATAACAATATGGTACATATTTTTTAAAGCATGGTTTTGACAATGGAACAGGGTTCATGTTCTGAATCTGCCATATATATACCTGTGCATTAGACAATATTATGATCTATAAACTGGAGATACTTTATACATATATTTACAGGATTAATGGTACTCGATAAATGGAAACTATTATCACGAATGTTTTAACATGATACTTATAATCTGTAACACCTGTTCCCTGTAGAGCTAGTAACTCAGAATATTTAACACTATTATGGTGAAAATAAGGTTGGGAAAGGAGGAAGTACCAGAGGAAAGTAAGAGAAGCTGGAACAAAGGACGCGCATGAAGGACTGGATCAGACTCATGAATGCGGAGGGAAGGCGGGGGTGGGTGGGGAGAGAGGAACCAAAGAATCTATAAGCATATGTGCATAACTCGAAGACACAGACAATAGTGTGGGGAAGGCCTGGGGGGCAGGGGAAGGGGGGAGAAAAGGGGACATCTGTAATATTTGGAACAATAATAATAATAAAAAGATGGTCTAATGAGTCTTTCAGAGTCCTGCTTAGAAATGCAAGGCAAGGGAGTTAGCACAACCCTAAGAAGCCAGAAATTGCTATCTTTGGGGAAAGACACTGCTCATTTTCAATCTTTCCAATGGTCTTCAATGATTTATCTCTTGGCAACCCAGGAACCAATGAAACAAGCACATTTCTATTCTTGACTTCCAGGGCTCAGGTGAAAAGTCTATTAATAGGCAGGAAAGGCCAGATGGACTGGCCAAGGACTGGAGCACAAATGTTAGTTTTAGAGGAACCATCTGGGGCTTGCTCTTAGGCCTCCGTGAAAAGCCATGAGAGCCCAGCACACAACACAGTCAATCAGGGAGGCGATAGTTGGAGGCCTGCTGCTTCTGCCAGCCTCTCGCTGCTACAGAAAAATGCTGATTTGGAGAGGAAAAGACTTAGCAGTTACTTTCTTCTTCCTTTTTTTTTCACTATTCAAAAACAAGTGGACATGTTTTGATAGTTTAAAAAGCAAGGAGGAAAATTAAAAGTCATCTAGGTACAAATTTCCAAGTGTCACAAGAGAAGTTTCCAGAACACTCTTCTACCATCTGATGTGCTGTTCCCGTGATAGGGTGGGAGGGAGGCCTGGCTCTGGGCATCCAGAGGCGTAAAATCCATATCACCTACCTTTCTGAAGAGTTCCTGTTAAACTTTCAGAAATATTGAGTTTCTGATATAAACATAAAAGGTCCATTATCATAACAATGGGACAAAATGGTTTTAAATGTCGGCTCTCACCGAACTATTCTGAGCTGCAGTTTCTTCTTGTTAAACAATTATAATAATAAAATTTCTTTATGTTAAAAGATGATTAAATAAACAATTTATGTACAGAAAAGTTAGCACAGTTTATTCATTGCGTTCATCCACTCATTTTGTCAGTCTGTGTTCTGTGCCAGGCACTGATGGCATAGCAGTGCAAAGATACATGGTACACTCGCTTATAAGAGGCAACTAAGTTACAACAGTTATATATTTTTTAAAATTGCAGAAATCCAGGAATGGAAAAAATTGATTTTTAAAACCCATAGCCCTACTGGCCATATATAACCAATTGTAATATTTTTATAAATCCCTTACTTTTATTCATTATGAATAATAATAATTTAGATAAAGATAAAGCTACAAAAGTATAAGTCAACTATAAGTAGTGGGCTTTCTATGATACTGTTACAAACAAAATTTAGAAAATAACTTTTGCTAATTTTACATTTTTCTTAATTGCCTAAATATAAGTGCATAGCCAAATTCTTAAATTAGGAGGATAATCTAATTTGGGGATAACTGAGGCAAATAGTATGACTTGGAGCAGAGAGATCTCATTTTGAATCTAGGCTCTGCCTCTAACCGGCTGTGTGACCTTGGGAGAATTTACTTTTTCCCTCTAAGATTCAGTTGTAATTGTTAGTGAAAGTTGCCAACAGACAAGCTACATTTTAACAATTTTTAAAATTATTTGCAAAGCATTATGTGCTCATTTTGGAAAATCGTGAAACTAAAAAAAAAAATTCGGACAAAAATATTAAAATGACCTCTAAGTCACCTCTCAGAGATTTACCATGGTTGTTTTATTTATTTTTATTATTTTTATATGTATGCATATATTCTACAAAGATCAGAAAATATGTCTTACCATCTGTCATTAACTGGTTTATTTATGGTAGCAGAAAATTGAAAACAACCTAACAGTATAATAAGAGGGTATGTAATTTTAAAAAATGTATTATAGTAAAAAATAAGCAGCTTTGATTACTATTGCCACATTATGCTCTCGGAAAGCATTAATTGTTACTCATGTCAGTGATATACAAGTGTCCATTGCCATGAACACTCACTAGGAGTAAATATTAATTAATGTCAATATAAGTGTGAGTTTTCCATGCTTTATTTGAAAGTATTACTTGAACTTTTGGGGACCACCTATGGGGGCAAGCCCTAAAATCAGCATAGATGTTCTATCAGAAGGCATCATGCCCCACCCCCTTTTTGACTCACCACCACATTCTGTCACTTGTCTGAACCAAGCCTGGCCATCACACCCTGCACCTCCTGGCTTTGCGTCCATGGTTACCTCTACCACACTCTGTGGCCTTTACAATCACCCCTAACCTCTCTTAAGTTTTACACAGCAAAGTATTTGCATGCCAGTGGCTTTTTTTAAATACCAATTTTCAACGGGTATGAGAAGCACACATATTGCTGCTTCATTTGGGGTCACTTTATGTGTTGGATAAGATGGGAGAAGGGCCAACCTGAGTCCCTACGAATGCAAACACAGCAGCCAATATCAGACTCGGGACATGCCAGAAGGATACTGATACATGATGTGATTTTAGATTCTGTGGTGACAGTGAATACACATTTCCTTACAGTGGAGTGACTGTAACATGGTATGACAGATACCAAACTTGAATGTGTGGACATCTGAACCTGAGTAACCAGGCTGTGTCTGCACCAGAAGAAATTACACAGGAACCTGAATTGTGTATTCTACCCACATCTGTCCATCGCCAGTGTTCACCGCGAACTTGAAGTCTTCAGTGCTGGATTTTGTGAGAGTTGAGATGGGAATTGTTACTTCTCCCCCCACTGTGACATGATGGACCAAAAAGGGGTATAAATAAACCCCACTGTGGGATGAAAGTATGCCATTGAAGAAATAAGAGACTTATTTCCATGTTGAATATTATAAAGAAGAGATTGCTACGCCACCTCCTCCTGCCTGGTTGGTGGGTTCGGGATGAAACGTGGCTTGGTTTGAGAAGACAAATAGTCACAGTCCTCTCAGCTCTCCACAATGAAATTTACCTACTGGGCTAATCCAGGCCAGCTACTTTTCACACTCTGCTTCCCTGGCACGAGGGAATCAAATCTCTGACCTGACAGCACCGTGGTAAGAGCACTCCTCTGGTGTCAGACAGGTGCGCATTCAGGCTGACTAGCTGAATGATTCTGGGCCAAGTGCATACTATGCTTCAGCTCCATCACCTATAAAAGGGGGGTAACAACTTCTCATGATATCTCATCATGTTGTGCAGGATTAAATAAGATAGTGTTAATCAAAACACAGGAACCTTATCTACAGTTATTGCCGTGGAGAGAGTCAAATGCATTCAGGACTTCAGGCTTGTTTTGGAGGGTTATTATAGCAATTTTATCTTACGGATAGGAAACAGCCTGATCACGTAACTCCATCATAGTACAGGAATGATTTATCACACCAAACTTTGACTAAAACTGTCAATGTGGCTAATATTTGATTCTGTGACATGGAAGGGAGTTGCTGAGCCCCGTGCTGGAAAACCAAAGGGTCTAAGACATACTGATGGGAGAACTGAGAACCACAGAGCTTCAACACCCTTCTTCCACTCTTTCCTATGTTCCTGCATCATTGAATCAAATGTCTACTAAGCCTTGTGGATTGTAAAGCCCTACAGAAGCGGGACTCATTTCAGATGCTCACCCATTTACTTTTATCTGTACATTTTTTAACAGATTGCTTGGGCATGAGTTCAGCACTTGCATTCTTTCTGTCAATTTCTGGCTCCTAGAGCCAATTCTGCTTATTTACACTATACCATTATATGCTGGGAAAAGAAAGTGATAATAGTATAAAGATATGCTATTCATAAGAGAGTTAAGACCATCAAAAAGGAAAGAAAAAGATATTATTTTCTTTAAACTTAAAAAAACAAACACCAAGGATGTGTTTTGCTACGTGTGTGTGTGTGTGTGTGTGTGTCTTTCTTTCTTCCTGGGGAAAAGATGATAAAAACCTTGAAAGGTGAACTGTTTTGTCCCTACTTTTTTCTTATTAAACTTTAAGTAGTTTTTAACAAAATATAAGCAAACTAAGCCCAACAACATATAAAAATGATTATACAAGTACGAAGTGGGATTTATATCAAGAATGCAAGGTTGTTTTAATGTCTGGAAATAAAGTACTATAATAAATTATATTAATAGAATATAGGAAAAAATACACATAATCATCTCAATTAATGCAGAAAAAAGCATTTGAAAAATCCTACACCCCTTCATGATAAAACCATTAGAAAGCTAGGAATAGAGAACACTTCTAAAACCAGACAAAGGGCATCTATGAAAAATCCTCAACTAGCATCACATTTAATGGTGAAAGACTTAATATTTCCCCCCTAAGATCATGAGCAAGACAAGGGTGTCTGTTCTCACCACTTCTATTCAACATGGTACTGGAGGTTTTAGCCAGGACAATTAAAAAATATAATAAAACAAAAGACTTCCAGATTGGAAAGGAAGAAATAAAATAATATTTACTTGAAAAAACATGATTTTGAATATAGGGAATCCTAACAAATCTACTAAAAATTCATTAGACCTAATAAAAACATCCAGCAAGGTGGTGGAGTACAAGGTCAATATATAATTCAATTGTATATCTATACACTAGCAATGAACAATCCCAAAATAAAATAAAGGAAATGATTCCATTTATAATAGCATCAGAAAGGATACTTAGGAAAAGAAAAAGAAACACAAAATTTATATCCTGAAAATTCTAAAACATTGTTGAAAAAAATTAAACATTTAAAAATATAAATCAAAAGACATCTACATTCATGAATCCAAAGATTTAATAGTATTAAGATGACAAGAGTCCCACATTGATCTACGGATTCAATGCAATCTCTACCAAATCTAAGCTGATTTTTTTCAGAAATTGACACTGATCCTAAAATTCTACAGAAATTCAAGGAACCCAGAATAGTAGAAGGCAATTTTGAAAACATAAATGTTGGAGTCTCGTGCTTCCCAATTTCAAAACTTACTAGAAGTCTACAGTAATCAAGACAATATGGTCCTGGCATAGGGTAGACATTTAGATCAATGGAATAGAACTGAGAGTCCAGAAATAAACTGTGACAATTATGGTCAACTTAATTCTGACAAAAATGCCAAGATAATTCAATGGTGAAAGAAGAGTGTTTACAAAAATGGTGCTGGGACAACTATATATTCATATGAAAAAGTATAAACCTGGACCTTTACTTTCTCAAAAAATTAACTCAAAATGGATAGGACCTACCATTAGCAGTAAAAACTCTTAGAAGTAAATATAGGAATAAATCTTTATGACCTTGGGTTAATCAACACCTTCATAAAAATGACACTGAAAGCACAAGTGGCAAAAGAAAATAAAAGTTAATTGGATTCTATCAAAATTAGAAGCTTTTGTGCTTCAAAGAACACCTCCAATAAGTGCATAAAAGTAAAAAGATGAAGTGAAAAAATAACCCAGAAAATGGGAAAAAATATTTGCAACCTACTTCTCTGCTAAGGAACTTGTATTTAGAATACTTAAGGCACTCTTACAACTCAACAAAAGGCAAATAACCTAATTTAGAAATGGGAGAAATATCTGAATGGACATTTCTCTGAAAAAGATACATCAATTGGCAATAAACACACAAAAAGATGCTCAGCATCATTAGCTATTGGGTTAACATAAATAAAAACCACAAGGACATATCAGTTCATACCTACTCGGGTGGCTATAATCCAAAAGCCAACAGCGACGAGTGTTGGTCAGGATGCGGAGAAATTTAAACGCTCATTCACTGGTGGTGATACTGTAAAATGGCACAGTCACTTTGGAAAATAGTCTAGCAGTTCCTCAAAAACTTATGCATAGACTTATGTACCATCAATTCAACTCCTAGGTATATCTAACATAAATGAAAACATGTCCACACTAAAACTTATACACAAATGCTCATAGCAGCATTATTCACAGCAGCCAAAAATTAGAAATAACCCAAGGTTCACTAACTGATGAATGGATAAATAAAACATGGCACATCCATACAAGAATATATTATTCACCAATAAAAGAGAATGAAGCTTTAGTACACGCTACAACACAGATAAATCTTAGTCTTAAAGTGAAAGACAACAGCCATAAAACATCACACATTGCATGGTTCCATTTATATAAAATGTCCAAAATAGGCAAATCTATAAAGACAGAAAGTAGATTAGGGTTTGGGAAAGTAAGCCAGGGTTTGGGACGGAGGAAATAAGAAGGGACACTAATGCGTAAGGGGTTTCTTTCTCAGGTGATGAAAATATTCTAAAATTAATTATAGTGATAGTTGCACAATCCTGTGAATACACTAAAAATCCTTAAATTGTATGGTATGTGAATTATTTTTGAATAAAGCTGGGGGGGGGAATAATTCAGGCATAAGCCTTTGACTTATGAACCTCCCGGACAAGACAGTGTGCCATTTTCTCTCCTACATTATTTTACCACTTTTGTTTCTGACATCTGAAGACATGAGTGATATTTCCCTCTGGGCAAATCTATTCCTTCCGGAAATTATTCACCTAACAGGGAAACAATATCCTTAATTGTCTTATTCTTTAGAGAAGACCAAGGCTAACGACTCTGCTGAATCAGACACTTGGCTGTAGAAGGCGGAGGAGGCAGCAATAATACACAAGAGCTATTTTATTCTGCAGAAGTTGCCTTTTCTCTTCCCTGTGTGGCCACTAAATCACAGTAAATGCAACAGGATCTGAAAGCTCCACCTATATTCAGACATGAAAACTCCAAGGTTACCCTTGTCTGTGACACATTACAGGAAATCGTCAGCTGCATTGCTTTGGAGAAGGCCACCTTCTCCGGGACAGGGTGCAAATGCGCCCTCCTCTCAGAGAACAGGAAGGTGGCTGGACAGTCACTGTGTTTCATTCAAAACTGACCCTGGGGTAAAGGGGAACCATTTGTTCTGCGGTTGAGAGCTTGAGCTCAGTGATGATTTGAGCTCAGACGCCTCCCTGTTGGTCATTGCCAGCTACCATGAGAGAAAGAGGGAGTGTGTTTGTGTAAGGGACTGAGGGAAGGTGGGGGGGGGGCTCTGGGTGTGGAGGGGCAAAGGAACTATAGACAGAGAGCTGAGAGTTGGAAGGGGGCCGGGGCAGAGAAAACTCCAGGAGACCAGAGCTGGAAAAGTGATTCAAGAGGGGGAAATCTGATAAGTCTATGCTGGTGGGGGGGCCGAGAAAGGGTTTATTGTGATTATCCCAGCACTACTTGCTGTCACTGATGGCCAACCCAGTGGGACTGCACTTGTGTCCAGACAACCCGATGGGAACTTCCCTCTGTCTACACCAAGCCCCCACCACAAGCAAGAACTATACGGGAGACACTATCTGCATGCCCCTTGGGGATGGCTGCCTGCAGTGCTCCAAGAACAACTTTAAGACCAAAGAGTATTGCATGGGGCTAGGTGGGGTCAAAGGGGAGAGCTTCAACACTCATGTTTGAAAGGCCTGCAGCCAACAACCTTGTCCACTAAGTGGTAACACAAATGAAAGTGTTACCCAGACCAGGTGTTCATGGCATATAGTATTTAATAGGATTGCTTGTAAGACAAATCCTTTGAAAGGGGATTTTATTTTGTAGAGAATATTGATTTAGAGTTGAGTCTGGTACTTGAGGTAATATTAAGAATAAATTTAAAAATATGTTTTAGAGGGCAATCCTACCATTTATTTAAAATTTCTACTGAGAGCAAAGCCCTGTTAGTCCACATCATGGGAGGTAAATGTTGTTTTCATTTCATGCATAAGCCAAGTCTGAAAGAACAAACATCTAACTCAGAGTCGCACTTTTTCCTTCCAACGTACAAGACTGGGTTTGTGAAACATATTGGGATATTATTCTCACTGATTGATACACTGCTTCTAAAGAGTGAGCGAGCAGTAGAGGCACCATTAGAAAAAAGCACGTGGTGATGCATTTGTAGGTAGCAAGGTAATGCTGTTCACCATACATGCAAAATGTGTATTTTTAACAAAAAAAAATTGTATTGCAATATAATTGTATTGACTGAAGGAAGAGAAAGCTACACAGAGCTGTTTGGAAGCCTGAATGTTAAAATCAGAAGTCTTCTGTAGCTCCACAAATACCTTAGCGGTCCCCATCCCTCTGCTAATAATGGGATTACCCTCTTCTGCTTTGGTGTCTGATCTCAGCAACACCCCACAGATAACCCAATTCCAGCGAACACCTGAGGTAAAATCCTATGTCTAGTTTCACTAATAATGAAACCCATACATCATAGCTGCAAATTGCCAGGGACCCTGGGGTAGGCTAAGAGCAGGCATTATAACAGCCTTGGGTAATTACTAAGCACAGATATTTACCAGAAGAGGAAGTGGAAGAAGCTATATCTCAGGTACAATCCAGAAAATTAGAGAGTGGCCCCTTCTTTCCTGCAGGCACCTCCCAGCAATTTAGACAGTATCACAGGAAGCATTGTAAGATCAATTCAGCTTTGTTAAAAAAAAATCCCAAGTTTTTAAGGATGAATAAAGTTGAATATGCAGACTACACTGAAGTTTAAGATTGCCCCAGAGAAAAAAATAAATGACTAGTGCTCTCCACTCCCTAATTCATTTAATAAACATAATTACCAAGGTAGCGGTGGGATGCTATGAGTCCTAAAAGGAACTGCTTTGAGAAGACATAAGTGAGATATCTTAAGACTTTAAATGAGATTCAGAAGCATCCTAATGGAATTACACATATAGGCCATACCTTTAAATAAAAGAATATGAATAGCTAATATTTTTAAAGTCCCACAGTATCAGCCAAGTGAGAATAGAGCTTATTTTTGGCTGCCATTGCCTCCCCAGGATGAGATATGGAATACAATATGAGCACTGAGGTTCTCGTAGCCCCTGTTCATCAGCAAGTTCCCCTGGGCAAATTTTTTATTACTTTGCCCAATATGGCTGGGTTCTGCTTTGGATGCCATGTCCTATTTCTCTCTGTGTCCGTGCATTTAGTTCAATGTGTCCACCTGGAGTTCTATTACTGAACAGGGGCAAGCTCAGCTTAATTTCCAAATCCTATCAGCTTTCTATTCACTTAGTGTCAAGATCACCAATGGCCTTCATGTTTTTAAATCCAGTGGACAGCTCCTGGTCCTTAAAACACATTTTTCACCTGACTTCCAGGATCCCAAACTCCCTTGGTTTTCCTCCTACCTTTTTGGCTCACAGGATTCCTTACTGATTCTTCATCATCAACGTGCCCTCTAAATTTGGGAGTATTTTAGGTCTCATCTGATGAGCTTCATGTTTTCTATCTGCATTTACTCCCTGGGTGATCTCATCTAATCTTGTGGTTTTAAGTGTCATTTAAAGACATTCACAAATGTATTTCCCCGGTTCTGATCTACTATTTCCTGAACTCCAGAGTTGGCATACTGCCTACTCAACATGTTCACTGGGATGGCATGTGAAATTTAATGTATATCCATTTCCATCTATATCTACAAACTTATGATCTTCCACTCTTAATATGCTCCTCCTCATATCCCTATCACAGTAAGTGGCAACCCATCACACTCAGTAGCTCACAGCAAATACCTTGGTGTCACCCAGGTTTCATCCCTCTGCCTTATACCCCAAATCCAACCCAGCAACAAATCTTGATGGATTGCCCTTCAAAGTGTATCTAGAAACCTATCACCTTTTACCATGTCCACCACAACCACCCGGATCTAAGCAACTAACACGCATACCTGGATTAGCCTAACACATCTACTTATTTTTGGCTTTGTTCTTCTACATTATATTCTCAGTACAACTAAAGGAATACCTTTATAAAGTAAGTCAAGTTATGTCACTCTTCTATTCGAAACCTGCTAATAGCTCACTCAGAGTAAAAGTCAAAGTCCTTACAATGGCATAGACTTTAAATAATATGCCCCCCACCCAACTTCCCTCTCCAATCTCATCCCCAGTGATTCTCTTGCTGGCTCACTCCACTGTAGCACAAAGTTTACTTCTTGCTCGTTACTGAACGCAATAGTCGGGCCTCATGTTTAAAGCTTCGCACTTGCTCTTTCCTCTGCTCAGAATGTTTCTTCCTACATCTCTCACTTCCCTCAGTTCTTTGATTAAAATGTCACCTTCCCTGTGAGACCTTCTCTGACTATTCTAAATTGCAACACCCTCTCAGAATTACCTATCACTCTTCTGTGCTTTGTTTTTCATTTTTCTTTCTAACATTTATCACTGTCTGGCATGCCGTATATTTTTTCCTTTTTGATATATTGTATTTCTCCTCCCATGTATGCAAATCCCATAAAGTCAGGATTTTTTTACCTTTTTAACTCAAGACTGTGGTCTAGCTCCTAAAACAATGTGTGTCAGATCTAGAATAGGCACTAAATATATTTTGAATAAATGAATGAATTTCTTCCACACGTATCCACCTCATATTTAATAACATGAAATAGTTACTTAGTGACTGAGGATCATACAAGTATAAGTATACCATCATCTTCAAAAGCATCTTCAAAACCATTGCCTCTCCCTGCACAGATAAGAAGGCTGAGGTCTGAGCAGACTCAAATTCCCTATTTCTCACTCTGGGTGCTTCACATGAAGGGGTCTACATGGGCCTCTACAGGGCTATTTCATTACCTGCAGTTCCGTCAGAGCTACAGGGATCTCTCATTTCCTTCAAGACAGTTGTCCTGCTACTTCATGCCAATAATAATGATGACGATGATAATGATGATGATGATGTGATAACACTAACTAATATTTATTAAGTGTTTGCTATTCATTAGTCACTATACTATGAATTTGTCATGCATTATTTCATTTGATTCCCAAAACAAATCTATCAAGTAGCTACTGTTATTAATCTTTTTTACAGATGAACCCTAGACTTGGCAAGATTAAGCAATATGAAAGAGTTCATACCACTAATTACTACCAGAATTTGGTTATGAGCTGAGATCTGACCCCAGAACCCAAGGTATTAGCCTCTACCCTAAACTGCTTCCCTCAAGCCTCTGCCTCAGTTGTACCCAGCCCCATCCATAGATGGATTCTCCTCTGATGAAGGTCACCATGATGAAGAGGAGGCACTAGTGAAGCACCCAAATTATCAGTGTCTTGAAGTCCTTTGGATTATAAGAACAAGGCCCCTATTTATAAATGACAAAACTAAAATGATTGCAATTGCTCATTTAAAGTCATGCATCTGGGTCTAAGCATAGAAAAATTAAATGCTATGAAACTTTCAACAGCAGCCTCTATTTCAATTCCCATCACTACCCAAAACAGAAGGAAAATTTGGATTCACTGAAACTCTTGATGCAAATGTATATTCTATTCTGGTTCATAAACAAAAAATAACTACAAGTAATACTTTAAAAGCTCTTGCCAGTTGGAATGGGCCAAATGAATGATTTTAAAATGAAATTTTGAAAAATTACATAATGAATTAAATTCTTCTTTCATTAAAAAGTTTATCAGTTCATTAGCATGGACAAAACATATACTTACATTCCATGGACCAAAATCTAGTAGACTTAGATTAAACCCTGGATCCAATACTTACATTCCATGGACCAAAATCTAGTAGACTTAGATTAAACCCTGTACCTGTTAGATACAGGTATTAGGGATGGTTGATAGCTATGATAGGCCTCTGTTTACCCATTTTTAAATGAGATTAATGCTACCTACCTCTCATTGTTTTGAAAACTGAAAGATGTTATTCATAAAACTGCCTTACACAGTAGCTGACATATAAGTTTTCAGCAAAGGTTAGCTTGCAATTAGGGTCTCTAAAAAGTGTGTAAATTGCTGAAGTACAATGGCATGTTGTCATTTGTTAGAGTTTCAAGAGAATTTCTGAAAGCATTTTATTAGCCTTGCTATTTCAGAGGCAGTAAGTCTTACTATTCTGGACTTTCACAGATTTTGGGGGGTTTTGTAAGTGTAAAGAGAAGTAAGACAGTGAAGTCCTGAACAATGACGTCACCTACTCATCATTATGAGAAACTGAAAACGATTCTCTGTGTTCACACTGAGCATGTGTGTTGTGTGGCTGCCAGTCCCAGCATGTGGTCTTAGAACAAATGATGGAGTCAAAGTGTCTCATATAGAAGAGTGTGCTCAAAGAGAAGAAAACACTCGATTATATTCTTTATGATAAATATGTAATTACTCTCTTGATAACAAATACATTTGTTGTAAGGAATAGGCTCATGTGATTATGGAGTCTGAAAAACCCCAGACCTGCAGTTGGCAAGCTGGAGGCCCAGGAAGTCAATGCGTATGTGTATCAACATATTTCTGCTCATGATTCTGCTTCCCCTGACTGATACATATTATTATCAATGCTGAAGCCTAGACAATGAGAAATCCCCATAAAAGTCTACCATGTCTTTTTTCCAGAAAACCACTTAGAAAGCTTAAAGTTACAAGACCATAAAAAGCTGGTTTATCGGTCAATATGTAATAGCTTTAAACATGTCCATACACATCAAAGGCCATGAGACTGAGATGTCAGTAAAACTATACGATGACTGTATTCCATCAAAGGAATAAGGAAGTTCAGATCCTACCCTTAGCTATGATCACCTTTTCATAGCAAGACAAAGTAACATTTAATGGATTATAGACCTTTGCAACGCTCTTGAGATGATTCATAGAAGGGTGTGTGTGTGGTTCATGGTGAGGAGTGGAATAGAAGACAATTCAATCTCATTTTCATAGTGTAAATTCAACAGACCATGCTCAAAATTTAAAAATTAACAAGTGCCAACATTAGCCCATTGATTAAAAATACAGAATTAAGTATCAAAGGGTTATCTACAATAATAGAAAGTAGATGCCTCTAGGGAGAGAAGACTTGTGGTGAGGAGGGAGAGGGTACAGCACAGTGTTTGTTTTTTAATAAGCCTTGTATACATACTTGGTCCTTTAAAATACATGTATGTATAGCTTTCATTAAAAGTTCAAAATAAATGCAACAGATTTATACACAAAGATGTTCACTACAGAGTTGTTTATAAAAATCAAAAAATAACACTGAATATCCATATTCACAGAAAGAATAGCTAAATTACTATATGCCATACAATGGGATGTAATATTAGTAAAATCATCTTTCATATGCTTTTGGGAGACAATTACTCATGAAAAGTCAATAGCGATTAGCAGGCTTCAAAACTGTACAATCAGCATTGTCTCAAATAGGAGAAAAGTTAACCGAAGTAGGTGAGAAATTAACTGAAATAAAAGAAATATTGGTATGGATAAATGGTGAGGTATAGCTGAGTTTTTCCTTGATGCATTTAATGTGTCCATTTGTGTTTTCCAAAGTTGTTAAAGTGAATATAAAAGAGTGGGGGGAAAGAAGACCAGGGGAAAGCAGAAAAGGGAAAGAGGAGGGAAGCAGAGGGGGATGGGGGAGCCTAGGGGGAGGTGCTGGAACTCACTATGATACCCTGAGCAGGAGCAGAACCCTATTTGGTCCTCGCTATGAACCCTCCTTTCTGTATCTTCTTGTCGAGTACACAGAAGCACAAATGATAGAAACTGTGCATTTGGCACTACTTTAAATACTATCCCAGACCATTCTAAAGAAACTGAATTTTATTTTTGAAGAAGGAATTGCCCGGATAATTGTATAATTACACGTATTCCTCTGTATTCCCTTTTCCACCTTTTAAAGTACAATTTACAAACAAGAAAAGTGCACCCATGTGAGGCAATGCTTTGATGAGCTTTGACAAGTGTATACACCTGTGTAAACATCACTCCAATCAAAATACAGAGCATTTCCACCACTCCAGGAGTTCCCTTGTGTTCCCTTCACACAATCCAACACTCCCCTAGGAAACCTCCACAGTTAGCATCTATCATCATAGTTTATTTGCCTGTAAAAGACCTTTTTATAAATGGAAATGTATTCTCTCTTTGCCTGGATCCTTTTGTTCAGCATAATATTTTTCATATTTATTTATGTTTTTATATGTATTAATAGTTTGCTCTTTTTATTGCTGATTAGTATTACATGGAATGAATATATTATAATTTGTCCATCAGTTGATGGCTATTTTGAGTTTCCAGTTTGAGCTAATATGAAAAAATATCACTGCTATGAAAAAATTTGTACATGATTTTTTGTGGATGTGTCTTCATTTCTTTTCAGTAAATATTTAGAAAGGAAATTGCTATGCCAGAGGGTAGGTGAATGTTGAACTTTTAAAAAATTGCCAAACTATTTTCCAAGGAGGTTATACTATCGATTTTCCCACCAGAGATGTAAAAGCATTCCAGTGGCTCCACATCTTCACAAACATTTGGCATTGCCAGTGCTCTTAACTTTGGCCATGATACTAGGTGAAAAGTGAAATCTTATGGCACTGCATGTGTTTGCTCTTGGGCCATTTTGTACATATTTTCTTTGGTGAAATGACTGTTCAAGTTTTTATTTTGATTTTGACTACTTATTGGGTTGTCTTTCAGAAATACGTAGAATAAGTATTGTCTTCAGGCAATAGCTTGCCATATACTTAAAGCTGTTTTGTGATAATCAGGGGTTGTCATATTTTTATTTTTAGGAGATCCAGCATGTCATACTTTAAATTTTTATTTAATGCTTTTTGAATTCTAAGAAATCTGTGCCTACCCCAAAGTTGTAAACATATTATTCCACGTTTTCCTTTAGCTATATTATTTATCTCAGTTAAATTTTGTGTATGGTGTGAGGAAAGGATTGGGTTTAATAGTTTGTTTTGCTTCTCTGCATGGCTATCCAGTAATTGATTCCAGCTGGTTTGTTAAAAGTATTTTACTTTCTCCATTGAGTTACTTGTGTGCTTTTGTAAAAAATAAATTTGTTTTAGGGACCTATAGGCACAGCTCCTTCCAGAACAAAGGTGGTTGGGAGTTTCTATGTTTACCATGTACAAGAGCAAAAAATAAATTTCAATTTTAATTTTTTGAGGAACCTCCACACTGTTTCCCATAGTGGTATGGAGTCCAGTGGGTACTCGAAACTTCAGAGGGATCACCCTATAAGGTACATAATTGTCTGACCACTTTGCTATCCATCTGAAACTACTACAGAATAATAGTAAATGTAAACTGTAATGGAAAAATAAAAAAAGAACAAACAAGAAAATGTAAAGCCAAAATCATTTTGAAATCCTGCCCCTTTCCTCAGTTGTCTCTTGATGACAATTAAGCACTTCATCTAAGAAAGGAAGCATTTCAAAGAAGCTATATGATAGCTACAGAAACCTAAATCTATGTCCATGCCTCAGATCCTTTCTGGTGCAAATCCTGGTATTTCGGAGTTAAGTAGAGGGAAGTAACATTGCCTGAGTGCTTATATTTTGCAAGTACTTCAGCAAACTCTTTAAGAACATTATCTCAATGCTCTTATTCATACTATGAGGTATCTATTTGAATTCCATTATATGGATGAGAAAACTAAGACTGCTCCAGTTACTTGGCCAGTTGGTGGTAGAAGGAAGATTTGCATCCATTTCTGCCTAAATCTAAAACCACAGTTCTCTCTGATGTTTTGGGTGATCATTCACAGAAGATAATCTGAAGGACATCCCATTAGGAGCCAAGAAAATAAATGGAGCACATTTTAAGTTATTCTTGACCTACCAGATTATCGATTCTCTTTCAAACTCCTTAAGTTTTCTTCTTTTCTTCTAAATTGACCATCTTAATTTTGGTCCCTGAGCTAAGTTTCAAATAATACAATATCCTGAAAGTCGCTGTATTTGCAAGCAGATCCTCTGAATATCCCTAGGGATATGTGTTGGAAAGTCAATTACAAGAGAAAACATAGTTTTGATCTGTTTCCAATGGAATTTTAAAAATAAATATATTTAACCTAAAGCAAATTTTTGGATGACAACCTGTGAATTTGCTTATAATTACTTCCTTCCCCATTCATATGCACATACACCTTTGAAACTAATTATTACAGGACTTTCTTGACAGCATTTTACTTCCCGTGAAGTAATCACTGACAGCTGTAAATAATGAAAAGATAATATGTACCAATTTTTACATTGTATAACAGGTGGTTGTACTAATGTAGAGAAAAAAGGAAGGCAAACATTTGCCCTAACAATTACAGGAATTTAGGGTATTAAAGTTCTATTCTGTTAATTTGAGAAAATCAGTTATTGGTCCTATGTCTTTCTTCAGAGTACCACTGGGTTTTATTTGGGGAGCATGGTATGTAGCCAGACATCTATTTATTAAAATATATTTGTATTTTCAAGCAGATGGAAGGCTTACAGTAATAAAAGCTGTTAGTATATTTATGAAATTATACTTTTTTTGTCATAATCTGATTGGCAAGGCTTAGGGACCATGTAATGACATTTACCTGTCCAGCAGGTCTTTCGGTTTCTATCACCCACCAGATCCCAGAGTGAAAACAAAACCAGTCACCTAGGTCATAATTGTTGGTTGAGTTTGGGTGACCTCCCACCCTATTGGCTGAAATTTTGTGAGGAAACTAAGCACTCTCCTTTTGAAATGATGGCATTTAACACAGGTAAGCATGGTGCTGACATGAGTTTTCTTTACTACTGTGTGACAGGAGCTGATAAATGTTTCAGGCTAATGAAGAGAAAGCTGAGCTGAGGAATGGGTGAGCATGAATGATACAATTTAAACTGTGTATTCATCTACACCTAAGTCAGGTTAGGTTTCTCTGTCTAGCAACAAAACTATCCTTGACAAATATTCAAAGAAAGTCAGTGGGACAAAACACCAAGCATGTTGCCAACATGGACTGATGCACAAGCATCAGACATTTCAAAGAAAGTAGGCACATAAACGGGCTTGAGGGGCCAGAAAAAGGAACCTTGATTTTCAGGCCAACTTCTACTAACCAGACGTTTTCTGAAGATGGTTTTGTTAGAGCTGGTGAAGTCAGAAGCCATTTAGTATACTAACATCAGGCTGGGAATCTCTTCCAAATTATTTTCAGGATAAGGAAGAAATCTCAGTTTCAGTTATAGGCTCAGGACAAGGGTTATTTTTGGACACCTATCTCCTCTTTGTTTAGGGCAGAGCCACTAGCACATGGGTTTATACTTAGTAATACTTGAATATTGGCAAGACTATCCTGTCAGGCACCCTCAAACTCTGTGTGATTGGAAACCCTTGGGGAACTTCGCTTTAGGAGACCTGAGACCTCTAGAAGTACCAAGTGATGATCTTTCCTTCTCCCAAGAATAGAGGTATTAACTATAGTTATTTTTTTATATAACATATACTATATTCTTTGAATCCTTACTAAAATATAAGCTACATATCTACAAAAATTTTCTCCTTTAAGTTTCCCGTGTTAAGAAGCCATACTTGCTTCCCTTGCATATTTCTATAAAAGACTGGGGAAATTTCTGCCCCCTGGTATAGTAAGTAAGGTAGAGATTAATGTGATTAAAATGTATTGTGACCCATACTTTCTGCTCTGGAAGAGAAAATAGAAAGGATCAGAAGACCTACTGACTCCATAAGAATCCCTCAGTGTAGATCACTGGGTACACAGAGCGGAGGTAATACCTGGACGTCTCTTGGTACTATAGCTGTTTGATTCTACATTTGCTAAGGAGGGTGGGGGAAAGGAGCATATTCCTGAATAATGTCTACCTTGCTGTGATTTAGAAAAATAAATTAACAAATGATCAAAACTTTGTGGCTCCAGAAAAGAATGCCAGCTCTTAAAACACCCTGGCTAGAGAAGATATGAGTGAGATGGGGTATAACACATTTTTTATATCTTTAAATAATGTAGACTTATGAAATGTTGATGCAAGAAAATCCCCAAGATAATTTAGTTCATTGGTTCTCAAACCTAGCTGACCGAACAAATTACCCGAGACTTACCGAATCGGAATTTTCCAGGGCAGAAGCCAGGAGTACGTATTAATTTTTAAGTCCCCAAGTGCATCTGAGATCCTCTGGATAGGTGAGGAAATTGAGGGATTAAATGATTTGTTGAAAGTTGCCTGTCTCGTCAACAGCAAAAGCAGTTCTGGAACCTAAGTCACAAATTCTCAGATTGGAAAGCACCTTAGCAAGTCACCCCAGCATAACAGTCTAAGCGTGGTCCTCAGAGTACAAACAATTTTCTGAGGGAACTAAGATTCCAGCCCCCAATTCAAATGCTGAGCCTGGGTTTAAGCCCAGAGATCTGCATTTTTAACAAGCCCTGGAGTTCATTCTGAAGGTCAACCACTGGGCACCTTTTAGAAAATTCTGCCTGTCAGCTGTTTGAGTTCATCTTAGGACATTCCTTCACTTCTGTTTAAACTCATTCCAATTAGAAGTTTAAAATCACTGTAATACCTTCCCTTTATAGTAGATCTATTAGGAACAGTCTCTTATACTATTTCCTAGAAACCTGCCCCTAAAATTCTTCCCATAGGACTTAATTATGCCTTCCTGGGCCATACAAGAGGTCCACTCCCAAGGCAGCATCTTAGCCCTTTGAGCATTCATAGCCTTGCCAAGGCTCTTCTTTCCAGGAGAGAATGGAGATTGAAAATTCTCTTAGTTCATTGCTCACTCCTGCCACTCTGTGACTTCTCTCATTTGTAGCCAAATCCCTTCTCCTACTACAAAAATAAATAAATAATAATAATGTTTAATATCGACTGAAGCAGCTCCCTGCTGCCCTGATGGGCACAGCCATGAGGCTTATGCAAAACAGCTGGATCTGGCTTCACACTAGAAAGGCCCGGCTGCTGGAGGACAGGGCCAAACCTGTTTTCCTATAATTAACTTTTCTCAGCCGCAGTCATTCTCTGGAATACAAAGACAGGGTGACTTCCTCCCCCCAGCTTCCCCAGCCTGAAGGGTGATAATGCGGCGCACATGTGGATGCCCCCCCCCCCAAAGCAAGTCTGAAATGATCAAGCCCCAGGCACCCTGCGGCTCCTGCCCCTTCCCCACTCCAGCTGAACTGCCAGGTCTACCCGGCTCCCTGACTCCCTGGCTCAGCTGGGCAGCATCTTTGTTTCCCGCCTTCTCACGGCTCGCTCCCTTTTTGTCTGTTGTTTGTTTAGAACAAAGCGCTCCCTTCCACGAAAGGGATGGAATCAGACACACTTCTCTGGGGCTACGGAGAGGGAGAGACGGAGGACTTATTTAAATTTGAAAATCATTCAAGGGCATGTGCACAATGCCCTGAAGTGTGGAGGGAAAACCAGAACTGTGCTTAATTTTTTAAAGGGTTTGAAGTGTTCTGAGGGCACAGGCTCAGAATAAAGAAGAGAACGGGGCGTAAAGGAAAACGGGAAGTTCTGAAGACCAGTGGAAAGGACCCCAGAGCCCGCAGACTTGGCTGTGCACACGCAGGCCCTTCCTCAAAGCAGCTTATCCCTGGGGCTGACACCCCCGCCCCCGCTCCTAGGAGGTAAGTGCGGTGATGGATTCCAGCCCAGGCGTGACGTGTGTCGGGTGCTGCATCCCTGCTCTGTCAGTTACCCGCAATCACTTGCCTAGTCCTCTATTTCTATTCATCAGCTAAAACGAGATAATAATTCCTCCTAATATTGGCATGGGCTAGGTTCAACAATAGTCCCTCAGGCTCTGGGGCTGCACCTCCCCTAAGTGTATTTGCCACTCAGGCTGAATGTCCCACACCAGTCAGCAAGGGGCTCTGCCATCCACAGTCACTCCCCATTCCAGCAGCCAGGAAGCCAGGGCCTTGTCATTGCCACAGGGGAAAAGAAGGGGGGGGGGGGCCTGAAGGACTGCACAGGGCTTCACCCAGCCTCAGCCTGGAAGTCAAGTGTGTCCCCTCTACTCATGTGAAATGGCTGTGACCTCACAACCTCTCCCACCACACAGTCTTTATGCCTGGGGGGGAGGAATAGATATTGTGATATTGACAAACCTCAATAACATTTACCAAAGGAAAGCATAGGGTTGTTGTGAGGGTTAATTGACAAAATGTCAGTTCCATGGTCAGCGAAGTGCCTGGCCTGGCAGGATGGGAGTGTTTGATAACAGCAGCTGTTATGACTCCAGAGCCCTGTCATCAACCTTGCCCCTGGCCTTCAGACCTGCTCAGAGCTCATTATTCCCCTGATACACAGGAAACACCTCACCCAGAGTTGGAGCACATGCCCAAGAATAATAGCACATCTAAGGATCCATCTTTGTGAACTTGAGAACAGGACACAGTCTTCCGCAGCTCAGGGCCTTTGTGGCCCTTCGTAAGTCACAGGACAAAACAAAACCCGTGTTAAAGGGGGTCACTACTTAATGGAAGGAAATGTGATGAATTAGAAAAGTAGTGATTTGAATTCCAGTTCCAACCCTGTGGATTTATTGGCAGTAGAACCTTGGACAAGTCATTTCGTCTTTCTGGAATTTCATTTCCTTATCTGTAAAATGAGTAGATTAGGTTAGATTATCTAAAGCTCCATAAACAGAGAATATCAATGATTACAAATAATGCTTTTGCAAGAATGGCCCTATATCCATTGAAAATTGGAGTTTTCAATTACCTTGCCAATCCTATAGCCCCAGGTCCTAGCTTTTATCTACTTAAGCCCTCCCAGAACCCTGAATAATTTAACTCATGCCACACAGGAGAGGTAACAGTAAAGCAAAAATGACTCCTAGTTGCTCTAGCAAAGAGGAGAATGAATTAAGGTTACAAAGGAGAGCTTACAAGTGTTCTTAGTTTTCCCCAATAAGGACTTTAATTGTAGCTCACTCCCAATCAAAAATATATTTTCCCCCTAAAAAAAAAAAAATGGTATATAACCTCTTGCAGATTAGCAGAGGACAGCAGCAAATGAGAAGAGAAAGCTCTAAAACAGGATGCAGAGATAAGCAGGTAGAAGCTCCAGACAACAGGAGGTAAAACTATCTCTCCATGTAGTGTGCAGAATAATGACATCCCCCACCCCAAGATATCCATGTCCTAATCCTCAGAACCTATAAAAATGTGACAGTACAGGGCAAGGGAGATTGAAGGTCACAGATGGAATTAAGGTTGCTAATCAGCTCACTTTAAGATGGAGAGATTATCGTGGATTATTTAGGTGAGCCCAGTGGAATTAAAAGACTCCTTAAAAGTGGAAGAGGGAAGCAGCAGAGTTAGTGTCAGAGTGATGCAGCAGGAGAAAGGCTTAACCAGTCTTTGCTGATGGAAGGGGCCATGAGCCAAGGAATGTGGGAGCCTCTAGAACATGGAAAAGGCAAGAAAGTAGATTCTTCTCTAAAACCTCCAGAAAGAAAACAGCCCTGCAAACACCCTGATGTTAGCCCAGCAACACCCAGTTCAGACTTCTGAATCCAGGTTTACAAGAAAATAGACAAGTGTTGTAAATCACTAAGTTTGCGGTAACTTGTTATAGCAGCAATAGGAAACTGATACACTCCACAATCAATCTTTAGCAGCAAACATTTAGCAAAGATGGGAACAAATTTTCCGGGAAATCATTTGATAAGGAATTCATGATAGTTAAGGGAGCAAATGTATGTGCAACAACTAAAATGTTCTGGAAACTATAAAAAGTGCCCTAAAATATATACCAGTTGTTTTGATGCAGACCACGGAAAGACAATAATACAGACTTTTTTTCTGGAAATGAAAAGCAATTAATAGTTTAAAATCAGAACTACATTCAATATCACCTACAGGTTTTGCATCTACTCTGAGGCAGTAAAATCTCATGGTTAAGAGCATGGATGCTGAGGCCAGAATATTTAATTCTGTCAATTGTTCATTCTGTTGACCTTGGGCATAAACACTCAAAGCTTGTGTTTTCTTATACATTAAATGAAATAACATCTACTTTATATAGTGATGAAAATTAAATGGGTTAATTCAACATAAAATAGCACCGTACCTGTATAAGTTCAATAAATGTCATCTATTTGTATTATAGTTATATTCCTATATTGACAGAACTCTCATTCCAAATGTTGGCACCTTAAACTAATTATTTTGTTGTTTTCATAAAGACCCAATTAAATGATTGCTCCCAGGATGGCACAGTGTTAGGATTGGGTGGGCCCAGTGGAAGAATCACAGTCTATATTCAGGTACCACACAGTAGGAAAAGCCAGGTAAGCATCTCTGCTGGCAGAATTTTGTCTTAATGAGGAGTATTTCTGCCTGAGTGAACTACACATTATAGCAGCATCTGAAGCTAATGTCTGCACCCAGCAGGAATCTGTGGACACCAATGACTCTCATTCCTACTGTAAGAGAGAGGAGTAAAGAGTTGAATCAACTGAAAAGGAAGGTATCAGACACACCCGTGGTTCCTGGCATGATTACTAAGCCTAGAGAATGGCTGAATTGCTTCCCTGTGCAGAAACACAGATGTTAGTAACCTTCACCTGTACTTAGGTGTGAAAAAGAGAAAACTGAGAAGAGAAGAGAGGAGAGAGGAGAAAGGTAGAGAAAGAGAAACAGGAGCATCAAGGGAAAAGAGAGACCCATTCTCAGAAGTAGTCACTCAGACTATCACTCATAGTTGTAGAATAAATAGCCATTCGGGGACCTATGCTTATCAAACTATGAGCTTTTCAGTTGCAGGAAATGCCTTCCTCGTTGTTGCATCTCATATAGGAGATGCTCAACAAATATTTATTCAATATAATATCAAAGGGTTAACTACTATAAAACACAATTTGAAACAATTCCTCAGCATTTCCTTGTCTTTCACACTTTTGAAGATAAAAAGCAAGTTATATATTATTTTATTGTGGTAAAAATAAAAAAACTCCATGTAACATCTTATTAACCATATGGGAAAGTAGTTTTAATGAATTTACCATTTTTCTAAACTGAAATCTCCTTGATTTGAGGTATTGTCTTATTTCTGTATAACTAACAAGGTGCCTGGAAATGATGGGTTCTTAGTAAAAACTTGCTGAATGAATGAATAATATAGAGCTTCAGAGGTTGGCTAACCAGCACAGATTGAGACAGCGTTCTGTTTTCTAGATTCATTCCTTTATTCATCCCTCAAAAACTATTCTGACCGTCTAAGGGGACAGCTATTAGCAAAGCACAACAATGTAATGATTTAGGGCTGTAAGAGACAGACAGGGGAGGGCTTAGGAGCAAATAAATTGCTGTCCAGCCCAGAAGTGACCCACTCCGCCTAAAGAAGACAGGGACAGTGTCCCCAAGGAGATAGCATTTCATATGATTCTTTATTTTTAAATTGAGTTGAGAGAGAGAGAGAGAAACAATGATGTGTTGTTCTACTTATTTATGCATTCATTGGTCGCTTCTTGTATGTGCCCTGACTGGGGATGGAACCAGCAAACCTTGGTGTATCAGGAGGACATTCTAACCAACTGAGCACCTGGCCAGGCCAGGGCGTATCATATGGTTCTTAATGAATGAGTAAGAGTTGTCGTAACCCATGGGAAGGACAGAGCACTTAAAAAGCTGTTTCTTCCTACATTATCTAGCACAGCCCTGTGCTTAGAATTGTAACTCAATATTATTGACTGATGAGTAAGACTGAAATGACGAACCAGTAACTTCGTTGAAAGGGAGCGAATCCCAACTCTTATCTAGTCTACTGATTCAGTTCCTTTGTGGACCTACAGATCTCCTTCTGCATAAGGACATATTTTGTGAAGTGACACCTTTAAAAAGCATTCAAGCTGCCTCTGGCATCGTTTGCTTGGTCCCCTATCATTTCTGGTTTTGTTTAATGCCTCTGTCATCTTCCAAGCTGAGATTTCTTTGTACCGATTAGAGAGTCTGCAACAACACTTGAATAGACTTGTTGCCTTAAGAGGAGATTTGATTTTATTGATTTTCTTATAATGCTTGTAATTGTTCCAGTTTGTTGGAGCTCTTTTCTTTCCTTTCTTTTGTATTGCTAATTGCTTTATCTCTCCCACAAAAGATCTGTTTGTGGCTTGTGGATCTTCTCCTTCACTAAGAATTTATGTTGCAAGATAGGCTTGGTGAAGAAAGGCAAAAACTCTATTATCAAAAAATTTCATTATGCCCTCTGATATATGTTTCCCTTTCATAAAAACACCACAAAATGGCTTTGTCCTTCACATTGTGAATAACCATACACTTTGGAGGGGGAGAAATAGTCTGTTATGTTCAGCACATTCACTCCAATGTTGTTTGGAATAAAACATTCTAACTTGTTTCTCTGTTGCTCTCTGTCCCTCTTAGTGCCTCTGCATGATCATCTGCGTCTTAACAAATGAAGCGAGAAGCCATCCAAGGTCGGTGCAGAAGCCCCAAGGAGGGACACCCCTTCCTCTGCATGCATTCATTCAGCAAACATTTGTTGAGCACAGACAAAACGCCAAGCAGGTTGTCGACTCCTGGGAACAAAGAGAATGAAATCCAGATTTCCTGACGCTAAAGCTGGGTGAACACACACAAGGGGAGGAGGCGCATCGGAGCCTTCAGTTATGAGGCTGCACAGCATTTAGGTTCGGACCAGGGACTCTAGAATCGCACAAGTGTGAGTTCAAGTCCCCGTTTTGCTATAAGGTGGAGTGACCTCAGGCAAATTACCTGAGCTATTTAAATTTCAATTCTCCTAACTATAAAGTGTGGGTACTAGGAGTACCTGCCTCAAGACTTTTGTGAGTTAAATGAAATACTGCTGGTAAAATACTAATCAGAGTATCAGGTACATAGTAAATACACAAGTTCTAGCTCTACATATATACTGATCCTGCCTCATGTACATTAACCTGCTAAGTTAAAAACAGAAGTGTAAAAATTAATAAACAGAAACTTCATTTAAAATTAGTTGGGAGAGCCCTGGCTGGGTAGCTCAGTTGGTTAGAACATCAACCAGGTACACCAAGGTTTTGGGCGCGACCTCTGGTTAGGGCACATACAAGAATCAACCAATAAATGCATAAATAAGCGCAACAACAAATCAATGTTTCTTTCCCTCTCCCCTCTCCCCCCCCCTTTCTCTTTCTCTCTCCCTACCTCTCTCTCAAATCAATTTTTAAAAAAAGAACTTAAGTTGGGGAATTTGCAAGCTATGGGGATAAGTGTGTGTGGGGGGGGGTATAACTTGTGTATTGCTGTCCAAATCTCTCACATTAACACTGACCTCAAATTATTTGTATTCGTATAAAGTTAAGATGATCATCAGTGAGCTATCTGCAAATCCACTGATATTCCATAATTTCAATTTCTGATTAAAGAAAATACTTTAAAGTATTCATCACATGGATGTTGAATCAGAATATAGTTCCTAGTGAATTAGACTGCATCCTTCATTATTTAGGCCCGGCTTTGGTCCTTGTACTCATAGTAAAATGTGCAGACCTTTAGAGATATAATTCAAAATACACAAGGCACTTGTCCACCAGGGGTCTCCTCCATGCTGTAAGGAGCTATAAAATAATGATAGCTCCAGAAGAAGAGAGAATCATAAATCTGCAATGAAGACTTCCCAGGAAATTAGTAACATCTTAAAAATCATCATTTGAAAAAATAAGTCAAGAACTCTTGAGAAAAGAGAATGGCCAGTTATAAAAAGCAATCAGTAGTTAATTATTTAGTATCTTTTATGCATTCAGCATTTCCCTGAGAAAAGAATTGGAAATTTCTGTCCATGTGGGTAAGCACATGAACAGGTGTTGGATATGAGAAATGAACTGAACTGAATTCTGCCGAACTAATAAAATAAATCAAATTGCCAAAAAAAATGTAGTTAATTTTATATAGCAGTAAGATTTCAACATAAGACACAGAGAGGTATTGTGGGTAAAATCTCTATGGAAGTCTAGAATAAATTTGTATGAAGAGATATGTTTAAGGCAGATCCTGTCTAAAGTAGCACATAAAAAATTTAGGTACAGACTGTGGTTTATAGAAATTCTCCTTTTTTTGAAGGTTGATATTTACCATCATTCTGATAAATGCATCTTTATAGTCTATTCATTCCTTGCTGGCCCTTACTCCCACCTCTAATATTTATTATATAAAGGGTTGTTTTTCTCAGACTATTCAAAGATAAATTTCTTCATTGATGGAGGGTTTTCCCACTGCCTATTATGTACCTATCTAGCCTCAGCAAACAATTTATTACCAGTTGAAATAGGAGGCAATGAGGTAAAAGACTGAATTGTTTTTATGGCCATGTCTATATTTCTTAAAGACTAAGAGCCTTTGTAAAAGAAATTTATCCTGGAACCATGTGAACCACCATTCATCTGGAATAGAGTGAACTTGTTATAAAATATTAAAAACAGAATCAAACTCTATGAGGCTGTCACTCTGTTTTGCTACCAGGAGCTATTAAAACCCCCACCCAGTTACTTCCTGCTTTTTACCAGCTAAAATAATGCTGTGAGCCTACAAATGTGAGTTCTTTTGACCATCACAGATATTGGCTAGAATCAACACATAGCATTAACGTGTAGGGCCCTAGCACCACCTTCATTTCGGGAAAGTCCCTGCTACTAAGTAGGATATTTGAATTCTTATCAGCCTTGAAGTATATAGCATGGTGTGATGGTAAGAATATTAAAATATGAGTCAGAAAACAGCAGATTTAGTCCCACGTGGATCACTAACATAATTTGCCACCTTGGACAAGACATTTAACTTCTCTGTGCCTCACTGTCCTAATGCATATAATGGGAGTTTAGGCTAAATGACTTCTAAGGTCATTTTATTTTAGGTTCTACATTATTTGTCTGTGTTTACCAACCTATACAAGCCTCTAGGTATGGGCCTGTCTCCTCTACACATACCCAGTCTCAAGTGACACATTTTAGGTATCGCCTGCACACACGCTTGCTTTAGCAAGCATTCTCCAAAGCAAGATATATCAATTGAGCAGCATCTATTTGAGAACACAAAGTTTTAATACTGACAAAATGTGACTTTACAAGTAGCCACTTAAATTCAGACCAGCCATTAGTAATGGGTTATTCTCCAATTGCTGGGTAAAATAACCAGACCTTGGGCAAAACCCAACAGATTTCTCCTTTCCATCCACAGTATAAGTGTTAAGACGTAGTCACTACCCTGAATCTCAAAATACAGATTCTAATGTGGGCAGCAACTGTCAAAGCCCCGCTAAGCAGACTTAAGTATCAAGTAGATATTGTGCCAAAAAAATCAAAGAAAGAGACAATAATATCAATAGATAAATATGTTTATACTTGACTTGGAAAGAAAAGGAATGGCAAGGTAAGGCAATACAAGAAAAGACACGTCATTTTCTTACTGCTCTGGCCAGCGTGATCCCTGGCCTTTTTGGTTATCTGAGAGCGCCACCCACAGGCACTAGATGATCTTCTTTAGCCCTAGAACTCCAGAGGATTGTAGTCCATTTTAATTGACTATTCCTATAATATGACATATGTGGCCCAAACACAAGCCCTGAGGAAGAGGAGGAGTGTCCTGATAAACACAGATCTCTCTGGGGAAGAGGCAGCTTGTGTGCCCATATTACCATGGGGATGGGGCTTAACCCCATGAGGCCCCCTTTCATACATTTAAGTACAAGAATATCATAACAGCAATATATTCCTGGTATGTTGAGACCTGCAGGAAGGCATATAAAGGACTTTGGATCCTCCGCTGCCATGGCAGAAAATAATTTTATCAACTTAAATATATTATTCAGCTTTATTGAACTATAAGCCATAACATTGACCAGTTCTAAGTATACAGTTTGATGAGTATTGACAAATGTATACAATAATGCAACTACCACCTCAGTCTAGTTTGGAACACTTCCACACCCCAAAAGTTCCCTATGTCCCTTGGCAGACAATCCCCACCCTCCACCCTCAGAAAACCATTGATCCACTGTCACCATGGCTTTGCCCTTTCTAGAATTCCATATAAATGGAATCAACACACAGGATTTAATTTTATATCAATAATCTTTCACATAGAATAATGTTTTTGAGATCAATCCATATTACACTATGAGCATTAATATTTTGGTCTCTTTTATTACTACATAAAATTCTATAGCATGGCTACACCAAAATTTTTTATTCATTAAAAACATGATCCTTTTGACACTAAGTTACCACTGTCCTTGTAATTAAGAGTTTGACTTCATTTTTTATATTTAAGTGCTGACAGCTTTCCAGCCACACTTTCTCCTTCCCATTCTGCCCCACATCTGGACAGGTACCAGCAGGAAATTCAGACTTTCCACAGCCCCATCATTTGGACACTTTTCCCCAGTGCTAACCTCAGATACTACAAAGTCCCAACTCACTCTCTCTGCCTCACTCAAGCAGGCCTGGACCTGCTTGTGCTTGGCCTCCACTCCCCAGGAGTCCCTTGTGCAACTACTACGTCTTTTCTCAACTCCCCTTGGTGTGTGGACTATCACCATCCCACATATTAACTGGAAGGTGGTCCATCTGCCTCTGGCTTTGTGACCACAAAACACCTTTGGAGAAATCAACTCACCATATGAGGACAGGTCTATTTTTTTAATTCTCAGACAAATCTATGTGTATATTTTTTCTGTCAAAACCATATGGTCTTGATTATTGTAGCTTTACAATTAGTTTTAAAATCAAATCAATAACTAAACAGATTACTTTTAAAATCAGCTAAATAGAGAAATTAGTTTGAAATCAGAAAAAGAGAGAGAAATTGATTTTTAAATCAGATAGATAGATGACAGATAGATGGATAGATCTACTCTTCTGACAAAACCATATGATCTTGATTATTGTAGTTTTATAATTAGTTTTAAAACCAGACAGTGTAACTCTCCCAACTTTCTTCTTTTTTTCAAAGTTGTTTTGTGTATTTTAAGTGTTTTGCAATTCTATATAAATTTTAGGTGGTTTTTTTTTAATTATTTTTTAAATTTACAAGATTTGGATTTAGATTGCATTAAACCTATAGACAAATTTTGGGGAAATTGCTATCTTAATAATATTGAGGTTTTTCAAATCTAAGGATATCATGTAACTATCTATTTGGATCTTCTTTGACTTATCTCAGCAATATCGTGTCCTTTGGAGTGATAAAACCTTACACATTGAACTTTACTCCTAAGTATTTATTGTTTAATTTCATATTCAAATTTTTAGTTGCTAGCACTACAAACACATTTTTTATATATTAATCTAGTAGCCTGTGACCTTGCTAAATCCACTTATGAGTTCTAATATTTTTAGTATATATCTTAGAGTTTTCTGTAAATTTGACTGTGTCATCTTGAGCAAAGACAAAAGTGCTTCTTTCTTTCCAATATATATGCCTTTTTCTCCTTACCTTATTGTACTGGCACAGTCTTCCAGGCCAATGTTATATAAAAGTGATGAGAGTGAAAATCTTTTCTTATTCCTGACATTAGATAGGAAGCATTCAGTCTTTCATCTTTAGGCAGAGTAGATTTATTGTATTCTTATCCAATTCTTTACCCTTCCTTCTATCTACAACCTTTCCAATATAATCTTATGGTACTCTACCACTCAGACTCTGGATCTACCCATGTAACTTACTCTGGCCAATGGGGTTTAAATAGATATGATTCAGGAAGAGCCTGGAGAAAGTGGTTATGCATTTCTATTTGCTCTCCTATCCTCTCTTATTTCCAATAAAAGCATGTCTGAGCTAGCCTTCTAGAAATAAAAGACACATGGAGCAGAGCCAAGTTCACCCAATCACCCATGCCAAGTCCATCACGGATGAACCCCATCAGCCAGTGACTGTCAGACATATGTGCAAGCCCAGCCCAAAAGAGCCAAACCACCCAGCCCAGCTGCAGCTGGCTGCAGGTTCATGAGCAAGCCCAAGAGAGACTGCCTGAGCCAGGTCAGAGCAACCGAAGCTTACAAACACACTCATTGCTCGATGCCACTGAAATTTTATGATTGTTTATTATGCAGCATTATTGTGGCACTAGATAACTGATACAGTAGATTAGAATCAGCCTGTGTAAATCCCATTTTACTCAATCTAAGAATAGCAATTAGTCATCTGAAATTCTTCCATACTCTCAAAGCCTCAAATATGACCCTCGTCTGCAACTGTTTCAACGTAAGGGGCCATGGGCTGTTAACATCCCAGTGTAAATGAATTTTTCATATTCAGAGGCTTCCTGCAATAATATTTACAGTGTCCTTGACAACAGCATTTATATGGATGTGGGGAAAAGGGAGGTGTGGTTGGAGAGAACCAGGATTTGATTGGACCTATTGTTACCTGCCAAGAGTGCTTGTCACCTGCCACATTTCTTTCTCCAGCTCCCAAAGCAGTCCCCCTTCCTTGTGCTTTATCATGAGAGAAGTCTTGCCAAGTAAAATGCAACATTCCTTTTGCGATTCCAATTTCACAGCTGAGCGAGGAACGAGCATGGAGCAGACAGTACTCTAAGAAAGGCAAGACAAGCCTGGCAGGTCGGGGAGCATAGGCATTTATTCTGCATCCCTGCTACTTCCCACGACCTCTTCACTTTCTACTACAACAACCAATTAAATGTGGGCTTCAAGTCCTGATGAGGTAGGTACCAGTTTCAACCTTTAACTTCCCCAAAAGACTAGATTCCAAACAGGCAGAAACCTGAGGTTGGTCTTGCGCCAAGACTCTCAGCTTTGTATCTGCTTTAAGGTTTACTTAAAAAATAAGCTTCTCCTTCAGGTCTGTGTAACTGGAGGAGACAACAAAGAGAGGACAGTTAAAGTGACATCTGTCAGCTAGCAGCAATTAAGCAGAGATGTGTGGAGTTCCTGTGCTCTAAATGGTCCCGTTAAAGTGTTGATGAGCAGTGAAATGTCTGATTAAATTTTAAGCAGGGATAAATGGGCCAGCCCCACCATAGGATAAGGCTAATGGAGGACCAGACTGAACAAATTACATGAACAATGTGTCAGTGCCAGGGAAGAAACAAGCTGGCACAAATATGCCTCTTCCAGAGTGTAAACATAGCTTCCTCTGTATCATCACAATGAATAGATCTTCTGCAAGTGCCCCAAGAGCTTCAGCATAGGTCACTGTGATGGCAAATGCAGCAGTTTAGATATTAGGAGACTAGAGCTCCAGTTCTGGCTGACACCATCTGAGTGACCTAAGGCAAATCACATAATTTCTTTGGGCCTCCATTTTCTCATGTGTGAAACAGGGGATTTGTTCATGGGTAGTCTTAAAGTGCTAAGAAGGTATGATTTAAATTGCTTAAATTATTTAAGTAAAGAACCAAAATTTCATGTCTATGCCAAAGCCAGAAAAAGCTGAAGAAGTGATAGCACAGAATGTGTACTTCAAAGCTTTAAGCATCATGGAGACAGCTGGGAGGGACAAGGTGGAGACCCATGTGTTGTGGCTTCAGGACCTCACACCATCATTGAACCACAGCAGGGTTTAACAGGCAATGATCCCGTTAATAAACAAATTTAAAATCACTAGGTTCATTTTTCCTGATTTTCTGTTCACACGTTTCAGGGGAACAGGCAAATTTGAAGAAGACAGTGGGATAAGAATAGGGCAGAGCTGTGAATTGTGCCCTGATGGGACCTTAGGCAGCAATTCACGACCTCTACACGTTGAGTCAGGAAGGCCAGAGGCGGAGTGTCTCATGGCTTCCAATAACAAGACCTCAGATCTGCAAAGGCACATGAGATGTCATTAAGGGTGAAGGGAAATTCTGAAGATGCTTTTGCTTCAACTCTTGTTACTCAGAAAAACACAAGTTCAATGAACCAGTAAAAGAATTACAAGGGTCTGGAACTCAACAGGACCCTAACGATCACCAGATCCAGATCTTGTGTTTGGTATTTCTCTTGCCCTCTTATTACCTGCAGTTATGACTTCATGCCTCTCCATTCTTCACATTTTCCACCTCTTAAACCCTCTTTCACATTAATGACCTGACCTCATACCTCATGAGAAAGTAGGAGCTAGTAGTAACCATGAACTCCCACATGTCTCACTGCAGAATCTACAAACGAGTCACCACTCTCCTTTCTTCTTGTTTCTAACAAGAGAAGTCCCTCAACCTCCTATTGGAAGCCTTGGGTCCCCTTAACCCCTGACTCCTAAGTAATCTCATTTTTTAAGTTATTTTCTTTCTTATCTTCTTGTTTGTTTTAATTTTGATTTTTTTAATTAAATGTATTGGGGTAACACTGGTTGATAAAATTACATAGGTTTCAGGTGTACAATTCTATAACATATCATCTGTATACTGTACTGTGTGTTCACTACCCAGAGTCAAGTCTCCTTGTCCCCACTTATCTCCCCTTTACCCTCCCTCTTCTACCTCCCCCCACCCCCTTTCTCTCTGGCAATCACCACACTGTGGTCTGTGTCAAAGAATCAAGGAGTGCATCACATCAAGCAGCAGAAATAATGACAATTTTCTAAGCAATTATTAGGAATTCAGTGCTGCACTGAGTCTTTTACATATATCATCCCACTTCATTCATTCTTTACAAAAACTCTGTGAAAGAGATATGATCATCTCCAGGTCACAGAGAAAGGAACTGAAGCCCAATAAGTTCTATAATTTCCCGAGAGACCAGAGCTAGGATTCAAGCCTATGCCTCTCTGAATGCAGACAATCACCCAAACCCCTACCTACTTGGAGTTCCCGGGTAAAGAAAACCACATAAGTCCACAATCGCTGTTTCTTATCTTTCAGGATGTCAGAACACTGTCTTTATTCTGGATCCTCTGATTTTCCTGGATTTCACCCACAAGAAAAGTTTTGCTACATATATTACCTTTGTGAAATGTCAGTGTTCAAGGTAATTAGAAATCTTTCAATCAATTTTTTTAAAATATGTAAAATATTTAACTCCTGAAAGTTTGGAAATTAGATACAAAAATATTTGCTCAAAGACCACCGACTTCACACAGTTACTTTTATGGGCTTTTCTTCCTATCCATATAGTTAGATGGTTATAACCACCGTGTACAAGCAATCACTTTGCTAAGTAGTCTAATTACCTTTTTTAAAAATATATATATATCTTTATTGATTTCAGAGAGAGGAAAGGAGGGGGAGAGAGAGAGAGATAGAAACATCAATGATGAGAGAGTCATTGATCGGCTGCCTAGCCCACAACCCGGGCATGCGCCCTGACCGGGAATTGAACCCCGATCTCCTGGATCCTAGGTCGATGCTCAACCGCTGAGCCATGCTCAGCTGGGCATTTTTTTAAAATGTCTTCATATATTGCTTTGGCTTATCATGCCAGAAGTTATTTGGTCAACTTCATAGTGAAAGGTTTATTTCTTTATTTCAAACTGTTTATTATAAATAATTCTGTAATGAACATCTTATGTCTATATTTTCAATATATTTCTGATTTTGTGCTTGGCATGCTAAACATTTTGAACTCATTATGACACAAAAGTGAGTATATAGTGTACAAGATATTTATTTTCTCACCCATATATAAAAAGTCTTTTTTAATCAGCCAGCATTCATGTATTAATATCTGTTATCATTGGTCCTGATTCTATTTTCATTGTGTCGGATACTATGGCTAGGAACTAGAACATATATTCCATTTGGTTACATGAATAGCCCTCCCTATTTCACCAATATCCTACAAGCAAATATCCTCAGGGTTTCCCTAATCAAGAATTACAATGAAAACCTTACGAAAAAGGAATATGAAATGAGAAACATGACTTTCAGTCCTGCCATCTACACTTCTTTATGTACCTAGAATTTAATGAGCCACTAGGCACATGGGCTGGTACCTAGAAATGGGACTAATTTCTAGGTCCCATTTTCAAATGTCTGTTTTTGGCTATGTCGTCAGAGACCCTGGGCAAGTGTGCTAGAAACTGTGACCCCTATCATGTGGTGACAAGCAGTGCCATGGGTAACAAAGGAGCCCATTACTGCTTTACAGTGGAGGAGACAGGTTAATCTTTTGTCAAATTCCTGTGTGCAGTGTCATCTTCCTTGTTCCAATTACCCAGAAAGTGATGGCACTTTCTCATTCACAGCCTTTCAGCACCTGCTGACATGTATTTAGACGCCGCTGGGTCTGTGAGTCCTAACCAAGCTACCCTCAGAAATTCTCATCTAAAATCAAAGTAGCAAAGGCACACAGGAGCCTGAGACCCAATACAGAATAGACATAGACAACATCCATTTTAAAACTAGAGGAAAAACTGAGACAGAAAGAGATTCTTTCCCAATCAAAATATTTATTTAAGTCCAGAAATAAAGTAAGAGCTGCAATAAAACTGGTCGTAGAACAAAGAACATCGCCATTAACCAACATCTTGATTTTACTAATGAGGAAGCTAATTCCCTAGAAAATGCAATGACTTCCCTAAGCTAGTTTGTGGCATAATCCCTAAGTAAGATATCCCCCTAAACACTGTTCGCCTTTTTTCATCATTAGCAATTCAGATTTCATCACTTAAAATAGCTTTTTACTATTTCAACAAATAAGTTTTGAATGTCTTCCATAAAATTACCACACTAGGCACTAGGGATCCAGCCAAGGTTGAAATGTAGTGATGCTGGGAATATAAAATAAAAGTCACAGTCTGGCAAAGAGATGGGCTTGTAGACTGGTAATTAAAATGCAATGTGATGAACAGAATCTAAACAAATGGAACCACAGAGACGTGTGCTCCAAGGGCTGCCTGTGGGACTCAGGGAGAGGTTCCCAAATGAGTGGCCCTTTAGCTGACTTGAACGAGAACTGGAAGTTTACAAGAGATGAAATGGGGGAGAGCATAGGGGGCAGACAGAATATCAGTTAAATGGGATAGGGTACATAGAGTTCACCCCATTTCTTGCCCTCTGACGATACACTACCTTATTGACAACCCCTTTATTCTTGGTTTCCTTGGCATCTCATTAGTGTCCTCTTTCTCTGATTAACTGTCGGTGTTCCTAAAGGTTCCTAAAGGCTCTCTCTTCAGCCTCTGTTCTTACTCTATGTACTCCCTTACCTTACCTCTTATGCTGTCACTTGTAGCTGTCTGCCACATGAAATCAGTAAGAAGCATGGAAGAACCCTGGTGGTTTTGCTCAGTGGTTAGAGCATCGGCCTGCAGACTAAAGGGCCCCACGTTCATTTCAGGCCAAGGGCTTGTACCTCGGTTGCAGGTTCGACCCCTCAGCCCCAGTCAGGGGGAGTGCAGGAAGCAGCCAATCGATGTGTCTCTCTCACATTGATGTGTTTCTCTCTCTCTCTTTCTCTCTCTCTCCTTCCACTCTGAAAAGCAATGGAAAAAATATCCTCAGGTGAGGATTAATAAAAAAGCAGTGAGAAAATAGAAAATCTTCAGAGACAGATAACAAGTAAGGAGATTGAATCAGTACCCAAAAACCTCCCAACAAAGAAAAGCCCAGGGCCATATGGTTTCACCGATAAATTCTACCAGACACTTAAAGAAGAACTCATCCCACTGCTTCTCAAACTCTTCCAAAAATCTAAAGAGGATGAGGGAACACTCTCAAACATTATTTGGCCAGAATTACCCTGATACCAAAGCCAAATAAGGATACTACAGAAATGCTGAAACTACAGGTCAATACAAATGCAAAAATCTTCAACAAAAGCACAAGCCAAATTCAACATCACATTAAAAGGCTCATTCACTATAATCAAGTGGGATTTTCCCAAACCAATGTTTGAGAAGAACAAAGCTGAAGGCATCAGACTTCCTGATTTGAAATTATATTACAAAGCTATAGTAATGAAAACAGTACAATACTGGCTTAAAAACAGACATATAGAGAGTAGAATTGAATAAGATCCCAGAAATAAACCCATGCATATATGGTCAACTAATTTTTGGCACAGAAGCAAAAGACACTCAATGAGGAAAGAACAGTCTCTTCAATAAATGGTGGTGGGAAAACTGCATGTTCACAGGCAAAAAAAAAAAAGAAGAAAGAAACTGGACCCTATCTTACACTACTCACAAAAATTAATCAATCTAAATGGACTAAAGAGTAAACATAAAACCCCAAACTGTAAAACTCCTAGAAGAAAACATAGGGGAAAAGCTCCCTGGTATCAAACTTGACAATCATTTTTTTCAATATGACACCAAAAGCATAAGTAATGAACACAAAAATAAAGAAGTAGAACTGCATCAAATTGAAAAGCTTCTGCATTACAAAATAGTCAATAAAATGAAAAGGCAACCTATGGAATGAGAGAAAATATTTGCAAACCATGTATGTTATAAAAGATTATTATCCAAAATATATAAGGAACTCATACAATACAATATCAAAAACAGACAAATAATCTGATTTTTCAAATGAGCCAATGACCTGAATAGACATTCTTCCATGAAGTCATATAAATGGCCAACAAGTACATGAAAAAGTACTCAATATCACTAATCACCAAGGGCATACAAATAAAAACAACAATGAGATATCACATCACACATGAGAATGGCTATTATAAAAAAGACAAGAGGTGACAAATGCTGGCAAAAATATGGAGAAAAGAGAACCATTATGCACTGTTGGTGAGAATGTAAATAGACACAACCATTATGGAAAATAGCGTGGAGATTCCTCAAAAAAATTAACAATAGAACTACCATATGATCCAGCAATCCCACTTCTAGCTATATATGCAAAGAAAATGAAATCACTATCTCAGCGAAATATCTGCACTCTCATGTTTATTTCAACATTATTCACAATAGCCTAGACATGGAAACAACCTAAGTGTCCATTGAGGAATGAATGCACAAAGAAAATGTTATATATATACAATGGAAAATTACTTAGCCATAAAAAAAATTTTTAAAAATCTGTCATTTGTGACAACATGGAAGAACCTTGAGGGCATTACGCTAAGTGAAAGAGTTCAGACAGAGAAAGACAGACAGAATATGATCTCAGTTAGATGTAATATCTAAAAACACCAAACTCATAGTAGCAGAGAATAAAATGGTGGTTGCCAGGGCCTGAGAAGTAGTGGAAATGAGATGTTGGTCAAAGGGTAGAAACTTCCAGTTATAAGAGGAATGAATACGTTCTGGGGATCTAATGTACAGCATGGTGACCAAAGTTAACAACAGTGTATTATATACTTGAAAGTTGCTATGAAAGTGGATCTTAAATGTTCTCACCATAAAAACAACAAAAAATGGTAATTATGTGAGGTGAAGGCTATGTTAACGAATCTCATTGTTGTAAATATTTCACAATATATACACATATCAAATCATCACATTGCATACCTTAAATTCATGCAAAGTTATATGTCCATTATATCTCAATAAAGCTGGAATAAAAAGAAAACTATCATATTTTCAAGAAAAGAGTGATGTCCCTGGGATTTGAAACTACATGCAAAAAGCTCTAAATCCAAAGTGAATGAATGATTCAGGGTCCCTGAAATAGGACCAGCTACATAAGTTTCAGGGCATAATGAAAACTTCAAATAGGGGGCCCTCTGTTCAAATCTCATTAAGAATTACAAGGTATCAACAGCAGAGTGTGAAACCAAGCACAGGGCCCTACCTTGTGCCAGGCCCTGTGAAGTCAGCCAATCACAGCCGTCTGGACGCTGACTGGATCCTGCCTCCTGTTTCTACTCTCTGCTGTGCTGTACTAGCAAAAGTTACACAGACAACAGAAATAAAGTTTTCCAGCTTTAACTTAATTGAAGCTGATCAGGCAAAACCTAAAGAGTGAGATAATGACCCTTCCTACCTTCTTTTGCAGATAGAGGGAGTTTTACATGGTTACCTCCTAGGCCCCATTCATAGCTGACAGACAGTGTCAGGAGGGAAATTCTTTTCAGACCTTGCTACTGTTTAAATGTCTCTATTAATTCCAGGCAACTTATAACTAGAACAATTTGATGTCTCTGTTGTTAAAAAAGAAAAGGGAGAGAGAGACACACAGAGACCAGAGAGGAGTAAAGGCAAGGAGGAGGCAGACAGCTGTAGGCCTCACCAAAACACAAGCTGGTGTTCCTAAAAAATTCATATCCTAACTACACGAGAGGAAATCCTGACTTTCATCAGCCGGATGTCAAAACATTACAGACTCCTAGATCCTTCCAACTTGGCCACCACCAGAGAATATGTGACATCAATTAGTGATGATTCATAGTTCTGTTCTCTCTAGATAAAGGCAAGAAACTATGACAGACACTAAGACCCCATGCTTTCAATTTGTACTTAAATCTGAGCAGTTTTATTAAAAGCGTGGTCTAGCATATATTGTAGAGTAAACTCTTGCAATAGAAAAAAAATAAAATAAGCAGGCCACCAGATTTTGTATTTCCAAGCTAGACCAGATCTTTGAGGTCCTCTGGTATGAGGTTAAATTTTGGGGGCTCATGAACCATACACACATTAATTTGTAGAGTCCTCAACAGTTTTATGGAGTCTACAAAAACGCTTGAGTCCCCAAACATCCTCACAGGTCAAGGGCTACAGAATTCTCTCATATAGTGTAATCTCCCTAAGTGTTCTTATTAGTCAAATAGAGATAATAATGGTAAGATATGGATGAGCCTTGAGGATATTATTCTAACTGAAATACACCAGTCATGGGAAGAAAAATATTGCCTGATTCCACGTATATGAGTTATCTAAAGTACTCTGATTCACAGAATTAAAGAGTGGGAGGGTAGTTACCAGGGGCTTAGCAGAGTGGAAAATGGAGAGTTATCAGTGAATGGGGACAGAGTTTCAGTTAGATGGTATGAATATGCTCTAGAGATCTGCTGTGCAACACTGAACCTATAGTCAACAACAACGTATGGTACACTTCAAAGTTTGTTAAAAGGGTAGATCTTACGTTAAGTATCCTTACCACAATAAAGTAAAATTAAAATGATAATAATAATGATATTACTTGACAGGATCATCATGAGTACTGACTGAGATAACCTAAGAAAAGTGCTTTATAAAGCACTTGACGGGCTTCTCTGCTCTTATCTCAGACCTGCATGTTACACTGCGTGGTGAGTGTTGTGTGTACTGCTAGACCTCCCTTTAGGACTCAATCCCCAGCTGCTCAGAGTGTTGGCAGCTGACAAGCAACCAGGGGAGTCTCTCCTCTGAAGAGAGATTCCCCCCAAGATCATGAATCCTCCCAGGGATAGCCTCAGCCCAATGCAAACATATAAACAGGTGCAAACATGTAAAAGCCTGGCCCCATTGTCTCCTTTCAGCCCAATTCTAAAGAAAACCCCCACCATCCAAGCTTCTGTGAAACTGGCTGAGGCCTCTGCTGAGAGTGGAGCATAATTCAACTCTGTCCAATCCTGCTCCCTTCATGCCCCCTCAAGGGCTTCTCTAATAAACTTCCTGCACACGAGTCTCCAATTTAGAGTTTGCTCTGGAAAACCTGGTCTGTGACTGTATTACCTCCAGAACCAAACAAAGCCAAGATATGTTGAGTCCATGGCCAACATTCCTAAGGAAGCAGTTGGAGAATCACAAGGAAGCGGAGGACAAGGTGGGGAGGGGGAAGGACGGGAGGATGGCAAGTAAATGGGGGCTCATGAGATGTTTGTATTGGGAGATCTTCTCCCAGGTTTCCTGTGTGAGCAGCTCTCAGCTTCCTTGGAAGTTACGGCAAAGCTGTGAAACCCAGAAGACATGCATTTGAAAATGCATAGCCACCTCCCAAATATGGCTCAGACCGTGAAGAAGTCTTTCCCAGCTACTCAGTGTTCCCTAGGGAACGTGATGGCTAAGGGAAGCAGAATAAGTGAGAAAGGGAGGGATAGAAAGAGGGAACAAGGGGAAAAAGGAAGGGAGGGAGCGAGGGCAGGGGGAGGGGGGAGGAAACACACTATTAGGGGCCAAGCATGAAGCTAGGCACATTCACATACCTTGCTTTGTTTAATTAAGATAAGCCCAGAAGGCAGCATCAAAATTTCCAGCACCATATTCATACAGCCCACCAGCTGCTTGATTTCTGATTTTCTATTTGAAATGATGCCTTCCAGAGCATGGGGCTGGTACAGCCTCTAAGAGAAGGCCCACATATTCTAAGCAGTTAAACTTGGCTTTCCTGTTTCATTGAGCCCTCTTTCAAGTGGTTGGCCAACCTGCTCAGCTAGTAGGAACAAAACTGAGCAGACTAGTAACAAAGACTCATTGCCCCACAGTCCCGAACTCCTTATGGCCCCATGGCTTTTTGTATAATTCCTATCTGACGGATATAGAGAGGGGAATGGAGCAAAGCGAAGAAGGGGAGGGAGAGGCAGCCCTACACATGACCTTGGAGCAGCGTGAATTATGTCTAATGTTCAGCAGTTATAGGCTATCAGACACTAATATACTCTCTGGGCAGAACCGAATAGGCCCATTACTCTCGACCGCAATTCACCATCTGTGAAGTGAGCTGGTGGCTTCAGACGAGACTACAAATTGCACCTGATACCAAAAAAGACAGGGAGGGGATGGTGATCTAAAACCAAGGGAAGAGCAGACAGAGACCTAGACTGACCAAAGGCCGCGCAAGGATACAAGGAAATAAACCTTCGCCTCGGAACAGCCCCAAAATGACCCCGACCATTCAGAAGATTGAATTTAAGGGTCATAATCGACTGTATGGAAGTTCCAGGGACTAGACCTTTGGTGTCATTAGGAGAGATGTGCACAGCTGGAGCCCACAAAACCCTCCCACTATCAGGCAGCTCCTTTCAGTCTGTTGTCACAATTCATTAGCTCCTTCTGACATTCATTTGACATCATTTCAGGAAAGGGATCTAACCGCAACCCGAAGAAAAAGAGACTGAAAAAGGCAATGGCTGCAGATACAGAGCAGCTCGTCTGCTTTGAATAAAGACGAAGGTGACAGTGAAAACCCGTGATCCTGACCAATGGCGTGTTTTTATTCCCATTCCGAGCAGTGCCACTTGACAGATGTGGCTTTAACATTATACATAGAACTGTTTCAATCTGGACTCTACCACTTGGGAGCTGCCATGGGCTAAATAGTGTTCCCCCAAATTCATGTGTTGAAGGCCTAACCCCCAATGTGACTGTACTTAGAGATAGGACTTTTAAGGGGTATTTAAGATTAAATGAGGTTAAAAGAGTGGGGCATTAATCTGACAGGACTGGTGCCATTATAAAAAAGAAAGAAGCACTGGGGAAAAGGCCATGTGAGGACACAGAAAGAAGACAGCCATCTGCAAACCAGGAAGAGGCCACTCCAGAAACCAACCCTGCTGGAACCTACATCTTGGACTTCCAGCCTCCAGACCTGTGAGAAAATAAATGTTCATTATTTAAGCCACTCAGTCTGTGGTATCCTGTTTTGGCAGCCTGAGCAGACTCATACAGGAGCAGTGTTAGCTTAGGCAAGGTATAAGGATATCTTAGACAATTTCAGGGCATAGTCAATACTTTTTGTATATTGAGAGCCTAGCATGGTGGCTGACACATAGTAACTGTCATCTCTAAGCACATTCCCAGCGACAGACACTCCAAGAAAAGGGACTGTGTTGAGGATGCATAAGCCCTGATCTTCTGCCTAAACTAAAGCCACCAGATACCAGAAGCTAGCTCCCCGGGAAAGAGCAGAGGCCTTTTCACTCTAACTTAAGAAGTGGGGAAAAGAAGCCTCATTCATTGAGCACCTTCTGTGCACCAGTCATATACTAAGGATCCCCATGCTCATTGTCTCATTTGTATAACAACTTTGTAAAGGAGATAACTGCTGCTTAGAAAAGCTAAGGGGCCTGCCTAAGAACAGATGAGGACCCAGATCTCGTGGACTGCAGGCATCCAGGTTGATCCTCATGGTCCCACTGAGGTGAGCCTAAATGCAGAGGACACTCAGCTCAGCCTGGCACAGTGAACCTGCTCACCTGAAACACACACAAGACTAGCAAGCAAAAGAGAGTGGCCAGATAAAATAAAGTAGAATAAATGCCATGGAGAATTTAAGACAATCTCTTCTGGGATTACCTAATGACATGTAAAAATGTTATGACAAATAAGTGAAAAGCAGTATACATAACTATTCAAAAGTAAGATTCAATTGTATGTATTGTGTGTCTGACATTCATTTGACATTATTTCAGGGAAAAGATACATCCTATGGTATGCATTTAGATATGTAAATTATTCATCCATATAAAAGACTAGAAGGAAATATACAAAAATGTTTATTTTGTATGGAAATTTTTTCTCCATACTTTCATTGTCTTCTATAATTTTAAATAACTATGTATTGATTTTTTTATTCACTGAAACCCATACATTAATTAGATTTCTTCTATTGTAACCTAATGTCTTTTATATGTTCTTGAATCCCATCCAGGCTATCACATTACATTTAATGATCGTGTGTCCTGAGGCGCCTCTTGGATGACACAGTTTCTCAGACTTTACATGTTTTTGATGAGCTTAATTGTTTTTAATATTGTTCAAGTATTTTGTAGAACATCTCTCAGTGGAGATCTGTCTGAGGTTTTTTCATGATTAGACTGGGGGTATGTGTTTTGGGGAAAGAGACCACTGAGGAAAGTGCCATTTTCATCACATCATGTTAAGGGTACAAAATAGCAACAGGACTCATCAGTTAATTTGAGGGGGTGTTTGTCAGATTTCTCCACTATGTACACTCTTTTCTCCCTTCCTGTCCACTGCACTTTGGAAGACAGTCCTTATGAACAGCCTGCATATGAGAGTGGGAAGTTAGGTTCCACCTCCTCGAAGAAAAGTGTCTGCATAAACTAATTGGAATTCTGCATGAGAAATTTGTTGTTTCCACCATTTTTATATTGGTTTGTTAGCTGATTTAATCATTTATTTATATCAGTATGCACTCATGGATATTTATTTCATACTTTGGAATCTAATCAAACACTGTTATCTTGCTAAAATTATTCTAGATTTGGCTATTGGGAACTCTTCAGTTGATTGCTGAGTCCCTTGGACATATTAGATCATTGTGGGTATTTTGTTTTGTCTTTTAGAGCATTTCTTCACTTTCTGGACTGAAAGATGCTTCAGACTCATATATTCCCCAGGCTAGTCCCAGCATCAGCCATTTTATCCACTCAAAGAGAGAGAAAGAGAAAGGATGGGGGAGAGAAACATCAATGTGAGAGAGAAACAGTGATCGTATCAACTGGCTACCTCCAGCACATGCTCCAACCAGAGATCGAATCCACAACCTAGGTATGTGCCCTAAATGGGAATCAAACCTACAATTTTTTGGTTTAGGGATGATGCTCCAACCAACTGAGCCAAACCAGCCAGGGTGCATTATTATTTATTAATTATTGTATTATTTTCCATACAAACAACTGTAAACCTACTTTTGCCCCACCCTGTATATAAATTTTCTGTGTAGCACCATTGCTAGAGCATGATGTTTGCCTGAAAATAGAATCAGGCCATATTTCTACCACCTACCACCACCAGCTGGGCCAAGCCAATTAACCTTTCAGCCTCCTCATTTGTCAATCTAGGGTAATATTTATGCCATAGGATGTTATGAAATCAAATGATATCATCTACATGGAAAGCACTGTGTAAGCTGTGGACTTCTATTCCCATACAAATAATATATTGGTCAGAAGCCTTTTACAGGTATGGACTCTCTCTCTTTCACACACACACACACACACACACACACACACACACACACATTTCCTGAAGCTGTGACAGATCCATCTCATCAGAAATGAAAATGCTATTTACCTTTCCAACAAATCATCCAAAGATGCTAATCCAGAATCCTTCATAGACTGCTCTTCATAGACTACTTTTTGGCCCTTCCTTGAATAGAATTTTCTTTCATGAATCCAAAAGCAACCATTTGTTAAAATCCCAACTATCACATCCATGGAGATGAGAGCATGAACGAAGGGGAAAAAAATTTAAAGATACTGTGTTAACTGAAAATACGTCACTGGTATGTCCACCTAATCTCACAGCAGTCATGGCACAAAAGCAAAAAACGATAGACCTAGAGGATTTTGTAACCAACCTTTTCTGGCACATTCCTCCACCCCGTCTGCCACCTCTCCAAATGTTTCCTTAACGTTGCCAAAGAAACAGTGTCTGGTGCATCCAATTCCAATTCCTTGTGCATCCTAAGCTGAGCCTTCAAAATAAACAAGAAATTAAGAGTTCCAAGTTCATTAGGAAGTCAGTGCTTTGATAATTGTGTGAAAAGTTCAGTGGTTCAGAAGCAATGCATGTGGACTTTCTTAGAAATGAGCCCCCAAGCTTTCAGTTGTGATCCAGTGGCCAAGAAAGAAAACAATGTGAGAAAACAGGTCCCCTATTGCTGTCTGTGCACACTTGTTGTTACATACCCACTGCCGTTGTTGTGTTGGAGAGAGGAATTGGAACAGCATGAAGGGGAAGGTCTCAACCTTGGTCAAGACTCTCAAGGACTGGGTCAATTGGACTGTTGATCACCTGGAAATAAGAGGCGTCTTATAGATAAAGCCCCCAAACTGGCTGCAGAACATCTAAAGAGTTTCATAAAAGTCCTCACTCTAGAGGCTCAGGATTTAGTGAACACATCCCTGTTTTTACATTATCCTAAACTACATATTCTTGACACCGTAAGTTTCACACTCATCAGTCTTGCTCCTATAGACCTTATTTTTCTGCACACACACAAAAGAAATGTCAATCCCTAGTGATTGTTTGGTTCATTCTGCTACACACTATTCCCCAGGGTTTGGAATCCTGCTCTTTCCTCCCCTTTGATTCTCTAATTAATCTGCGATAAATAAAGGCTCCAAGTGTTTTATGGCATTTCAATTTCCCATTTGCCTCTGACATTTGGAGGGAAAATGGAACACACAGCAAGACCTTTGAACAAGAAGTAACAGCCACTAAATTGAAACACGATGCAAGGTTTTTCTAATCATGAGTTCATAGCATGTGTGTTCATGGAAAGTGATGTGCCTGTTGCCTACAGCAAAGTCAGATGCTCTCTGATTTCAGTTGACCAGTGTTGCTGTAAGGCGGTAGTTCAATGTCTGAACTCAAGAAAGAGAATTAAAGGGACAGTAGGACAGTGTGACCTCCAGAGGTCACACAATAATGGTGATGAGTTAAAATGCAGTGGGTTTTAGGTTCCATCCAGTGGAATCTAGCATAGAATTGTAGAAAAATGTTTTGGTGCCTTTAAAACTGATTGTCTACTTATTCCTATGCCACAAATCGATTTTGCAAGATGTTTTCCCTTCACACATTCTACAAGGAAAAAGATCCATAGGCAGGGATAGACTTACATCCTTTCTCCCTAAATGCAGATAACTTTGAAGGAGCAAGAGAACCCTATTTCATGAAGCCAACTTGGTTTGGAGTAAATTGGAGGAAATGCAAAGAGGTCATCTCGGTGAGCCCCCTGCCACCAAATAAAAACATACCTTAAACACCCAAGATTAATTATTGATCATCTTTAGACCATCTTGACTCTGTAACCAGTGTCAGGAGAGCCACTAACCTACCAATAAGCAGGCATCCATACCCCTTATATGAGTCAGTGTGAGACTGCCTCAGTGTCTTAGCAACTTTTGCAGAATTCTCTAGCATCCATTCAATTAAAGAAGATGTGTAGTTATGTGGAGCTTTTTACTGTTTGGGTCTCTTTCTTTAAATCTAGCTAAATATTTTTCAAGTCATTAATTACAGATTGCTTCAATCTTTGCCCTGGTGAGAAAGAGATTAAAAACTGTGTGTGCACACCAGAGGAGATGCTTTCAAGAAAATGCAAAGTTTATTCTTCAAGAGAGATGGAGACAATGAAAGGAAATGTTTCTTAAATACACCTGAGACCAAGGGGCTTTCATGTACCTGAGCTCTGATTGGAGTCTGGTTGGATGTAATTACAGGGAGTTCCTCATCCCACAGATGAGCTTTAATTCTGTTGGCCGAGGGAGACAGCAACATACATTTGCCAGCTGATGGTGGATGTAAATCATCTCACTGCTCACATTCTCATTTAAAAGATGCAGGATAAGATATTTCCTTCTTGGGATGAGTTGAAATTGGAGGAAAAGAAAAGATATTCTGAGATTTGAGATGCTTTATTAATAGCTCCAGGGGATACCTAACAGCTGGAAGATGGAAATGGTATTGCAAGGAGTAGAAATGTCTCTTTATGGATCTTGTGCATGTGTGTGTTGGTTTTATTGAATTTTTGGTTCTTTGGGATCTAACTACAAGCTGTCAGAATGAAGCATAAAGTCATCAGGGCAAAAAAAAAAAGCCTTTCATCTTAGCAAGCCCTAGGGTCACAGACTGAGTCAAGCTCATTTAGAAAGATAAACCTTTGGGATCTCACATTAGTCCCCTTCAAGCCACATCCAAAGATCAAGGCTTTAGCTGAGGAAGATCTCAAGTTAGAGGCACAGGTAGAAGATGCTGTATATAATGTGCTTCAGTCCTCCAAATAGTCTTACAGCTTTATATCAACCTTTTTAATATCTTTGCTAACAGGACCATTCTGTCATCTTTGTACATAGCTTCCAAAAATCTGAGCCTATTAAAAATGCTGACGTCAGCAGCTAGCCCTTTTAATTTATAATTATTATACATTTCCATTGACATTTATTTTATTTATATTTATGTCAACAAAATAAGAAAGACTTACTTGCCTCCTTGAAGAAGGTGGTGTCATGGTAACCAACAATACAAAAAATACATCCAGTGAAAGCTCACCCTACACCTGTAGGTGCCAGGCACTTTGCTGGGCTCTGGGGGATATAGCAGCAGGGGACACAGAAACACTGCAGTGTGTCCCCATCTAGCCAGAGGAGCTGATTTAATTTGGTGGCCGAGGCAGACCTTTCTAATGAGGCCTTAACTGCTGCCTGAAAGGTAAGAGCATTGAATCAAACGAAGAAGTGGGATCAGCAAGTCCAAAGCCTGGGGAAGTAATAAACAGGGCATGTATCAGAAAGAGTTTAATACCACAGATAGCTGGAGCATGATAAGTAACAAGGGAGAAATAAATGGAATGAAGTCAGAGAGGTAGGCAGGGATGGCTCCTGTACAACTGGCTTGGGTGAAATATTTCAATTTTATTTCAAGGGCAACAGGAAGTCACAGGGTGATTTTAAGCAGAGAAGTGGCATGACGATTCGCTTTGTGAAGAGATCATTCAGCTGCTGTAAAAAACTGATTGTAGAGCGGCAAGGAGGGTGGGGCAAGGAGATCCATCAAGAGGTCACCAAAATAAATAAGAAGAGAGACAAAGATAGCTTGAACTATCTTGGTTTAGCAAAAATGAAAGATGTCAACAGGTTCTAAACGTGGTTTGAAAGTACTGTACTTCTAGCAGGTCTTAATAATGGACTAGATTATGGTGTGTGAGGGAAAGGAAAAAAACTAAAGGATGGTGCTACAGTTTTGGGTAACAATAGCAAATGATAACCAATTAAAAAAAGTGGAAACCCATGGGTCAAAACTGATATAAATAAGCACATCAAACAATGAGGAGAGGCGTTATTTATTTATACTGGAATACCAACTAATAAATGTTGAAGGAATGATATTGGAAAATCATCATTTGCCAACCACCATAGTCATAATTTAACCAAAAAACAAGAGATGCTATGATGTAGGGGTAAAATTTGGATCCGGATGGGATATTTACATAGTCTCACAGTACCTTCCAAAAATACTTATTAATACGAACATAAAAGAGTCACTTTAGAGTGATGTTAACGTTACTAATAACTAGATGAATTGAAATTGCATGCGAGCTGATGGGATACAGTAGAGAGATCACATTGATATCTGAACCAACTGCATAACCAATCTAGTCATGAGGAAGCATCAGAAAAAAAACAAATTGAGAAACATACAAAACAACTGGCTTGTAATCTTTAAAAATATCAAAGTTATAAAAGCCAAGGAAAAAATCCATGACAAATAAATGACACATGGTTTTGATTAGATCCTAAAGTACATGCTTGGGATAACTGGCAAGACTTGAATGAGATCTGTGGATTAGCTGGTAGGAATTATCCACACTAGTTTCCTGATTTGGATGGTTGCATTGAAGTTACAGACGTAAGAGAATGTACTTCTTTAAAGGGAGTAGAGACTAAGGTATTCAGGGGTGTTGAGGCATTGTGAGTGCAACTTTCTCAGAAACAGAGGCTAAGATAAATAGACGGTCTCTTGGCCAGAATGAATTAGACAACAGAAGGCTGAAACCAGATATATTCACAGAGTCATGGTCTGAAATCTCTTAGCATGCATAGTGAATTGGAGAGATGCAAGAAGATTACAGATAGGGAAATCCCTCTCCCACCCCATAGTGGATTTTAAAACTACAAACCTGCAAGCCTGGTCATTATCCCAAACATCATTTTAGGACAGGTAATCAAGGATATGGCTTGGAGCATTTTTAAATGACTAGTGATCATTTGGAGCAACTGAATTAACTACGAACAAAACATCATGGTTCCCTTTCCTCTTTTATTCTTTAGACAGGTGGTTTTTAGGTTAATAAATCACAGTATTGTTGCAGTGTTTCTACTCATTCAGCACATTTATGTCTTCTCCATCGTGACTGCAGGGATATAGTGGGTGCTCAACAAATATGTTAATGAGAGAAGGAGAGGGAGACAAGAGAGAGGGAGGAAGGGAAGAAGGGAGGGAAGGAAGAAATGTGCAGACACAGGATTTTAAAAACACTCAGTAGCTTGTTTAGGTAAATCAATAAATGACCAAATAACCATACTGAAAACATTATTCATGAAATAATGCCAGTGTGTTCTAGAATAAGCAGATGCATCTTCTAGTTCCTTCAAGTTCCTTCTGTCAACCCTAATTCTGCTGCAAGCTTCAATGTCTTTTCTATTAGACACTTTGAAAGTATAGTCTACCATTCACTGGTACTTTTACTTCCACGGGTCCTCTTCAATATATGAGAATCTGCCTTCAGCTCCATCATTCTACAAAAATTGCTCCCTCAGTATACACCAACGACACTCTGATTTCCAAATGCAAAAGCATTTTTTGAGCCCACTCTCATAGAAAACATCCTTGTAAGATTGTTTCTAACTAAAACTCTGTGACTTCAAGCTCTTTTCATTGTGTGTGTGCCCATAGTTAAGGTAGACTTCTTTATAGCATGGAGAAGCTGTTATTAATAGTGTTTATGCCCATTTTTAAACTCAGAGCAATTTAGCTTTTCAAAGAGCTTTTAAAATACATTTGTATGTGGCATATTTGATTTAAGAGACTCTGTAAAGGGGAATACTAAGAGGAAATGAGATAAAGATATATAAAATAATGAGCTTGATATAAAAAATAATGGCGTCATCTGATTAACCTTGTCCCATAATACAAGACTATGACAGTGTTCAGATCAAAGGAAAGTGATCTTTACATAGTGTAAATTGATCCATGGGGCTCTGAATCAAGGGGTGTTATTGAGGTAAATTGCTCAGCAAGTTTAAATGTAGGAGTGAGTGACCTTTCAGAGCAGGAGAAATCACACAGGCTGGCATTCAAGAGGCTGGCATTCTTTTAATGGTCTCTGTTCCCAGGTGCAAGGCAGAGGTCATCACCATCTCAGCCCCATGTGCAAAAGGGTCCACACTTCTTAAACAAACTTTCCACATAACATCCATTTTTCTCTCTCACACACGATTATGTTTTAAGTGAGGGAGAAATCTAACAGAACCAAACATCAAGTCCTACAGAAAAAGAGGGCCAGGCTGATGGAAAGAGTGTTGGCAAACACTTGCCTCTCCTCTCACACACCTACCGCTCCGCTGGGAAAGGGTTTTTTGCCCCGTAACCAACTCTTCCTGGGAGGGCAAAGGCTTAGTCCAGGCTTCCACACTCTGAGCCCAGCCAGTCCTCACAGAATCAAGCCAAAGGTGTTCCCACAGGTTCCAACACCTCTTCATTATTTCTCTTTAATGACTCATTGACATTTCTATTTCTCATTAATCAGCTTTAACGTATTTTACAAATTGTCCTGGTAGCACGTTCGCTGATCCTCTGGATTTATAGAACTCAGCTCACTTCCTAAATATCACATTTGACAGAACATGTGTCATTTTCCATAAATATTGAAAAATCAATAATTGCTGCCAGAAATCCTATATTTGTTCAAATTCCAGGTGAAATGAGTGATGAAGAGAAATAGCACTCTCTTTTAAAATTCAGAAGTAAGACAGATCTGATTGTTTATTCTTTCGATGCCTCTCCAGTGTGCCTGGCTTCAGCAATAAGGGGCCCAACCTGCCTCCCTCACTCTTCCTTCTGCTGTATTTTTATTATGTCACATCAATCTCTAAATGAACATTTCGATTTAGCACACCATCCTCATCAAGTGGGGGTAGGAGACACAGGTCCAGACGAGGAGCAGATACACACAGATAGCTGGGATGGAAAGGAGAGTGGACTCATATAGGCACATTGCCCTACAGTGATGTACCAGCACCACAAAATTCTGAGTTGAGTTCTCTCTCTCTGTCTTTCCATAGAAAAGTAGATAAATATAGATACAAATATATACACAGATATATAAATATATTTGTATTTTATGTATTATTTTAAACATATAAATATACTTAATGCAAATATATATTTAATATATCCTAAAATATATAAATATGTGTGTTATATTAAATATATAAATATATATTAGTTATATACATTCACTAAATACTGTCAAGATGTATAGTAAATATTAGAAAAGTTTATTCTTTAGATATTTTAGAAAGAAATTAGAAAAGATAAAGTACGCACACACACACACACACATTAAAACATTATTCAGCCACGAGAAAGAGGAAAATCCTGCCATTTCTGACAACATGGATGGACTTGGACGGCATCATGCTACGTGAAATACTCCAGGCAGAGTAAGACAACCACTGCATGGTATCATTTATGTGGAATTAAAAAAAAGTCAAACTCACAGGAACAGAGAGTAAAAAAGTAGTTGCAAGGACGGGGGGATGTGTGATGGGGGAAGTAGGAAGAAGCTGGTAAAAAGCTGCAAACTTCCCGTTACTAGGCGAATACTTATGAGGCCTTAATGTAAAGCATGGTGACCACAGTTGATAGCATCGTATTCTATAATCGACATTTGCTAAGAGAGGAGGGTTTATATGTTCTCACCGAAAAAATAAACATAGATAAATAAGTAAATAAATACCTATGTGAGGAGATGGATGTGTTAATTAACCAGACGAGGAGGGATCCTTTCACAATGCATACATCTAGCAAATCAAATCATCACAATGTACACTTTCAATATCTTATTTTATATGTCAATTATGCCTCAATGAAGCTGAAATTTTTTTTTAAATGGAAAAAAAATACCAGCTGAAATATAGTTCTCCATTTTTCCAATTTGTTGTCTTGCATACCACCTAGTAAACGAGCCCCTCTGAAGACCACTAATTTAAACCCTTTTTCTGTAAAGGGCCAGCAAACTTTTCATGAAAGTGGCCAGATAGTAAACACTGGAATCAATGCTTATCAATGGAGAATCAACAATTCCATTGTAGCGTGAAAGCAGCCACAGACAATACGTAAATGGACAAGTGTGGCTGTATTGCTCTAAAACTCTTCTGTACTTACAAATACAGGCATCAGGCCAGACATGGCTCCACTGACTGGCTAGAGTCTGCCAACCCCTGGCTTGAAATATGATTAAAAGGTGTTCAAGGAAGTAGTATGAAGACAAGCCCATGAGAACTCTTGGAAAAGTCATTAAAGCTGCCATTTTTGTCTATGTTTATTTTCCCCAAAACTCTTTTCTTCCCCATGACCCCAGACCTGTTGCCCCTGATTTAGGACCTGGATCTAAAAAGAACAGAATGAGACCAACACGCATCAATACAAACAGCAGAGCAAAAATCCTGACATCATGTGAGCGCCTGGATCCAGCGTCCCTGACATTAGCAACACCATGGATATGCTTCCTTTGTGAGCCTGTAGGGGAGGAGAGTATCTTTTCTCTACCCATCTTAGGTTCTCGACTGGGTCTCTGTAACAAAAGAAAGATTAATAAGAGACAAGCATGAAAATTTACTCAGTGTAAGTTTTACTTGACCTGGGAGCCTTCACAAGGAAATGAAGACCTAAAGAAACAATTAAAGCTGAGTGTATTAAGTTTGGTGAAGCGTGGAAAGCCATGGGAAAAATGTGATAAGACAGAGGTATATGAGCTAAGAGTAGTAAACCAGGGAAAACTTAGTAAAATCTCTTTCTTTAAATTCCTCTCAGATCCCTTCTTCTTTGGGGAGAGGATGCCCCTTTCCTTGAGTTACAGGGAGGGAACCTCTCAAAGAAGGGTCACATGACCTGCCTCAGGAGAACATCAGAAAGTCCTTCCTGAACCTGCTGCTTCTCAGGTTCCTTCTGATGAATCTGCCGAGGTGCCATCGTTTGGTGCAGCATGTCCTGAAGCCCATCAAGCCTCTAAATTCCCTTTCACCTTTTGTCAGTTCTGGTTGGGTTTTTGTCACTGGCAGTTAAGAGTGAGCCAAAAACTCTAATCAATAATGCATTATTTCATTTAATCCTAATATAACTCTTTGAAAGAAATTCTGCTTTCATTGTATAATTGAAGAAACTGAGGTACAGAGAAGCAAGTTGCCAAAGTGCACACTTCTAGGAAGCAGTATGGACAGGTTGTGAGCTCTGATGGGACTGATGACCCTGCCCTTCAGTGAGCCCAAGCGGCCCTGTGATTCCTGACTGTCCCTCCTGCAAACTCATGAATCTGGGTGTAGCCCTCACAAAAGAATAAATACACAGAACCAACTCCAGAAGCCACCACCTGTGTCACTGAGTTAAATTCCTATTTAACTAAGAGAAAATGGGTATCGACCACAGTTGGCTTGATTGCAAATGTCAGGCTCTTTGAATTATTATGAGCAGCAATGAAAAATTGATTACATTTAAAACATCCTGTGAAAAGTTTTACAATTGCACATTAAGAACCGGTGTTAAGCAAATAAGAACTAATTGTTCTCAGCTGCACTGGTAATAGCCCTGTCTGCCTTTCCAGCACAATGCATATTCATTTCATTTGAACAGGAAAAGTAAATAAAAATAAAATGCCCCAGATCTCATTCACATTCAATCACCATCATTCTGAGACTAAGGTTATTCTCCTAGGGAAAGATAGCCATGCACCAAGTAATGCTTTCCGGATCAGTTCAAGCTCTACCTGTCCGCACACAATGCTGGGACCCAAAAGAAATTCACAGGGAAAGAATATCACATATCATGCAATAGATGTGCATCAGAAAGTTTGCTTGTGAATTTGAGGAGTGGATTAAATTATTTTAAGGGTCTTTAGGGAGTTCACTTTAAAAAAAAAAAAATCAAAAAATATCAAAGTAAATATGACCTCTGCCTTCACATGCCTCCAGCGTCCAGTGTCAATTGGCAGGACTTTGACCCAGACACTGATTATACCTCTGAGTTAGCTAATCCCATTGGCTTCACTACCTTCTCTAAACTTTCACCTTGAACCTACATTCACTGGTCCATGGCCTGCCTTCCAAGTCACTTCAAGTGACAGTTTTCCCAAATGCTAAAGCACAGAATAACAAAGATTGTTACTTATCCAGCCTTTGAAATAGTTCCTTGGTTTTTTTGTTTGTTTGTTTTTTACTACTCAGTGCCTAAGCAAATGCAATATATTTAGTTTCCTATGGCAGCACCATTTTGAGGCACTAATTTCTATATCAGTCAGAACAAGCTACGTTATGCGGAAGTAAGGAACAAATTCCAAATTTTGAGCTTCAAAAAACCCAAGGGTTCAGACCCTGTTCCTACTTCATGTCTATCAAAGATCAGCAGGAAGGCCCCGGGCCAGGACCCCAGGCTGATAGAGACTTCAGCACTGGGAATGTCAGAGGCTGGAAGGGGAAACAGAAAGTCCTGACCCAGCTCTTAAAGCTTCCGTGTAGAAGCAACACACATCACTTCTGCCCACTTGTCACATTGGTCCAAGCAGCTATGTGGCCACCCTTAATTATAATGGGATAGAAAGTGCAATCAAGCCCTGTGTCCTGAAGAAGAGAAAACTACAATAGTTGTGGTCAGTCCTAATGACTACCAACTCCATACAACCCCACCCTAAACTCAGTCTCCACTGTTGACATTACTAATGCACCCTCCAAAACTCTTGTCATCACTGAAACTGTATCTAATCCCAGAGTATACGCTCAACGCCTTGTCTGAACTGAATCTGTCTCTCAGATAACCATCTCTCCCATCCTGCTCTCCATACTTTCCCTTTACTCTCTTCTTTATTCCTTCCTCTCATACAGTCACCTACTTCTCTCAGGGTCAGCATGCAGGGTCAGAATACTTCTTGTTTCATAAAACCCTATCTCCAGACCATTACTCTTCCAGCCTTGTGTAAAGAATACCTTTCTTTGAAGTTCTCATATATGACTGTATCCCACCTATCCTTCCTTGTCACTACGGTCTATGCCCAGCTTCTCTTTTCACTGACCTTGTTAACACTAATGACCTTCACTTATTTTCTGATTCAACCACTCAGTCCCACGGCCACACTGTAGTTCTATTCATCGAGCACCTGTGCTCTACTTTCAAATCTTAAGTGTGAGTATCCTACTTTCTGGTCCCAACTTTCATTCCTAACAGTATTGCTCTCAGTTCTTTTTTCCACTCAGCTGTTAGAGTAATCAAGTGCAAAATTGACTAACTCACTCTTAAACAGCCTACCTGCTTAAAACCCTTCAGAAGCTCCCATAGCACGATGATTTTCATACTTGGCTGCACATTAGAGTCACTTAAGGAGCTATTATAAAATCCCAATGCCAGAACACATCCCAGATCAATTAAATCAGAATTTTTTGGGGTGTCAAGCATCAGTATTTCTTTTGAGCTCTCAAGTGATTCCAGTGAGTGGCTAAGGGTGAGAACCACTGACCTAGAAGATAAAGTCCAACCATGAAAGACAAAGTACTTAAAAAATTAGCATGTTTTTTTCCAAATGTCTTTTTCCCACCACATGCAGAGTCATCTATGTTACTTATATTTCTGGGCTCCACCCAGGATATTGAATTATAGTGACTCTAGCAGCACTCACAGAATCTGATTTTCAGTAATTCTCCAGGTGATGCTAATGCACACTGAAAGTTAGAACCACTTCCTAACTTGTACATATTAACTGAGTCCCACTGAACTTTTGATATGTCCCTATAAATGTGGATTATGGTAAGTAAGCTAAGCACATTAGACAGAATTATGACCTATAGCCTGTAACCACATGTCTGTTGCATCACCACCAGTGTGAAAAGTTGAAGCTGACTAGTAGACCAAAATAAGACACCATGAAAGATCATGAAGACCAAGAGGGAAGAGGCATATAGAGCCATCCCAGACTCTGATGTCTCCTGGTCAGGTCCAGGATGTTTTCCATTAACCCCCCTTTCCCTTAAAAAAAAAAAAAAAAAAAAAAAAGCCAATGTGAATCTATTCCTTGAATTACAAATCACCTAATGAATACACTCCCCATTTTTAGTACTTTTCCAATAGTGACCCTCTGTCCCCTAAGATAAATGAGTTGAATAAATCATTCAATTGTAGTGTCCAAAAATTCTCAGTTAAGGGTTAAAGAATGTCTGGGCACTTCTCTGTCACTAAGATCATCACTATAACAGTGCCAAATTGCTCAACTTATTACAGATTTGAAGTCTCAGTCTACTCCTGCAAGAAATGTTGTTGTCTTTCCCCTTTCAAAATACACAGCGCTCCTCCATATGTCAACCAAATACTATGGGCATCACATATCTTACTCAACCAAGCCAAATCCCTTCCTCTCACCCAGTGGTGTCTAGAAGCCAGCTTATGAAAGCCAGTTGTTAGATATGCAGGAATTTTGTGAGGTGGTTTTCAAAACTTTGTTAGTTTGAAATCAGACATGGTGGGAATATTTACACCACAGAAATTGGTAAATGCTGCAAATCAGATTTTTTTAAAGCCAGTTTACCAATAATCCACTAAGCTCACATAATTTTTTTCTTTATAAAGTCATTTACAGTTTACAAAGTTTTTCAAGTTCATAATTACACTTGAATTCTCATAACAAAACTATGAAGAAAGTATTGTTTTCTCCATCTGCATAAAGAAAACAATTCAAAGTGGTTAAATAGCTTGTCCGTTGTCGCTGAGATTCAAAAAGTAAGTTAAGATCTGATTTCGAGTTTATACCTTGTCCCATAGCAGCACTTTATTGAATAAGTTTAATTACTTCTAAACTTAAGGGAAAAGGCTTTGCCTGATTCATTCATTCCTGTCTTTCCTCATCAACAAGCATTTATTATGTAACTGTTGTGTGTTAGACTCTGTGCCAGGCACTGGCATTACAAAGATGAGTAAGATACAGCTGCTGTCCTCAGGGACCTGCCTGTCTATTGGGAAAGAAAGACATCTTAACATATAAATCACAATAGAGTGTAGAATACAGAGCTCTAGGCCCTGAGCCCCCATACATTCACTGTGCCTGGGAAGAAGTCAGATGTCTGCCAGGGAACCGTGCTTTTGAAAGTGAAGACGTTTATTCCATTTTAGGACAACCAGGAATACCCCTTTAAAAAACGTCACGGCCTCATTCTTTCAACACATGTAGCAGGTGACATTACAATTCTACAAAACATGCTTCAACCTAAATAATATGCCAAAGATCAGAGACAGGGAGAAAACACCCATCTTTCCCTCTCAGATGTACATCCAAGCAATGCAAACAGGTTATGATTGGTTTCCTTACATCTGCCAAGAGGCAATATGTCAAATAAATAATTTAGACCAGCTGAAGCACCACAAGAAAACAAAGCCATCAGTCATCTCCGCTGCATTATTGATTGCCAATAACATGATACTTGCTAAGACAAATGACTCAGCTATTATACTAGCGAGGTTTTAGCCTATCTCAAATGTATAAATCATATTGAAGTGTTTGCTGTTTTAAGATATACAAACATATCTATAATCATTTTTGCCCTTATTTCTGTAATCTATCTAAGGTGGGTCTTCATATGCAGAATCTAGGTTCATTATTGGCCTACTTACACAATTTTTCTCTCTCCCTGTCTAAAGTCTCCACATGTCTGTTGCATCCACCTAATGGAGAACTACATTTGTTTATGTTTATTTCTATAAGACCTTGCTATTGGTTTAACAATGAAAGAGAAAGAGTTATATGCAATCACTTTAACCAAATTAATTCACTTCAGATAAATCAAGGCGTGACAGAATAAATATACCACAGTTGGAGTCAGAAGACATTGGTTCAAGAGTAGCCTATTGGTTGTGTGACCTGGGACATCTTTTTTTTTTTAATCCAAGTCTTGGTTTCCCTCACCAGATTGGGATAACATCACCTCACCTGCCTACCTCATGAGGTTATTATGAGAATAATGAAAATTTGAAAAGAGTCAGGCACTCTTTATAGATAAGGAAACTGTTTCAACATAAACATGCCCTTTTATACCTAATTATCAAGGGTAGGTGTATCTGTTTGGTATTTCCAGCAGAAACAAATGAAACACTCAAATTAGGATAATTCCAAGGGGGTTGATTTATCAAGAAACTAATTACAAAGATATGGGTAGGAATAGAGGAACCACAAGGGATTGTGCAGGAACACAAGGCTAGCAGCATCATGCCTGGGATTATGCTAAGCCTGAAAGGATATCAAGTGGAAGAGCTAACCAAAAAATCCAGAATGACAGAATCGTGAAGATCAGGCTACTTTGGGAAAAGCAAAGATCTTCTTTCACAGACATAGTCAGCCAACCCTAGGTGCCCTCACAGTCAAGGAACCAGAGGGATGTATCCTGGTTTCTCTTCATTAGCTACACCCTGCCAGCAGCCAGGAGACATGGGAGCTTCTGTATATGTAACTCACACAGGCCAGACATCCAGGAAGGACAAGGGCAGACATCCAGCCCAGTGGGAAACAGTCTTTGCTATCAGTATTCCACCACTCAGGATATCAATCCCAAAGCCACATTCTACTTTTCCTCTCCAAAGCTCCATTTCAACTTAGTGATGAAATTATGTCAACTTTCTCTGCCATTTCGGTCATATCCATGTCTATTGCCTTTGCTCGTGTCGACATTAGTCAGGAATCTTTTTATTACAAGCGTAGAGACAAGCTCAAACTGACTTAAGCAATAAAAGAAACTTATTGGCCCATTAACTGAAAACTCCAGAAAAATTATATCTTCAGCCCTGGCTGGATTCAGGAGTAGGGTAATTTCATTAGGATTATGTCTTTATTTCTCTCCTCTCTGTTACCTTCTTTCTCAGGCTGTGGTATCCTCTGTTGGCTTCCTTCTTGGGCAGGCTCTCTTCCCATGATAGTGACTCTGGACCTTGCATCACAAAGGCAAAAGGAGTCTTGGTGTCCTCTATCTGTTTATATTTATATTCATATTCAACAGGATGGGAGATTTGGAGCCAAATTTCTAACTAAGAATTATCAGCTTTTATTTCCTTGGAATTCCTTCCCTGCTCATCTCTTTTCAGAAGGTGAGTGACAATAACACTGAGAGATGACATGATAGATGATGAAGTCGATTATACATTTATGAATTCTGGCTCTTCTTGAAATGCATTTCACCCTTGGCCCATATTGGAACTCTTCCTCTCCTTTTCGGGGAGAAAGAGATGGGAAAAAGAAATCCTGTGCACTACAGTTTAAATTTTAGTGCATGCAGCCAATCTCTAGCTGCCTTGGTGTGAATATTAAGTGGCATCCTTCAAAGTACCCACAGAGACAGTAGCTCAATAAATATTACTGCCCTGTGCTTGCATCTGACTTGCTGATACTCTAGAGACATAGCCAACAGCACATGTTAGAACTCTCACTTTACAAAGAAGAAAACTGAGCCTTTCAAAATTACTCAGCTGGTAAATAGAAAGCTATGATTCAAATCTAGATTTGACTCCAAATTTCCAAATTTTTCCACTTTAAGGGTACCACTTTTATGCCTCTATTGCTTCCAACTTGGCAAACACATCCATACCCGGAGGGTGTCACAGCCAGATCCACAGGGACAGAAGCTCCTGTGCTCAGGACTCTCCCACACCTCACCCTCTCTATCTCTTCATCTGGCTGTTCATCTGTATCCTTCATCATATCATTTAATTAACTGGTAACCATAAGTGTTTTCCTGAGTCCTGTGAGTTGCTCTAGCAAATTAATTGAACCTGAGGGGGAGTTTATGGGAACCACTGATTTATAACCAAATCAGGCAGAAGTTGTGGGTTAGCTGGAACCTACTACTTGTGATCGACGTCCGAAGTGGAGGGGGAGCGGTCTTATGGGACTGCGCCCTTAACCAGTGGGATCTGACACTATCTCCAGGTTGATAGTGTTAGAATTGAGTTAAATTATGGGACACCTAGCTGATGTTGCAGAGAATTACTATTGAGGGAGGAAACCTCCACACATTTGGCAAGCAGAAGTATCAGAGGTGAAGTGCTCCGAGTGTGGTTATAGTGTAAAAAGTACAGGAGAAATGCACAGAACAGTAGATCTTTCATTCATAGTTGTGTGTGTCCAACATCATGGGAGAGAAGATGCCATTCAGATCAGGGTATATGGGGACCCTAGAGTGAACTACAAAGCCACTGTTCTACTTTATTATCCAAATGTAGCCTGGATGCTTCTTCAGTTATTCAAATTCAACTCGCTAGAAGTTCAGAATAGAGAGGCAAATTTTCCTGAGATCATTCTGTGTTCACAGGACTGCTCTCCCCAGTAACCTGCATGTCCGCATTGGTCCCTGTCTCCCAGGGCTGATTGGTGAACGGCTGCTGTGCTCTGAGCCAGCTGTGCTCGGGCATTCTGATGGAATGTGACTTGATTTTCAGGACAACTTAGCCGTTTTTCTTTTTCTTCTAGGAGACAATCAACTTGTAAAAGGCATGCGTATTTTAAAATTTACATGCATTTTGTTCTGCCAAACACACACGGACACACACAGTCATTTAGAACTGGGTGCCTTCCTAAACCAGCAAACACACACACATACTGATATTAAATGGATACATAGATCAGAATGGCACAGCCGGAATATACAACAGCAATAATTCCTTATATTTGCATAGTACTTTTTATCCATAATTTATACACAGCTTCTTTCAGAAAGGATGTTAGATGGCTACAGCACTTAATAATTTATAAAGCATTCCATTTTATGTTAATCCGGTGAGGTAGAAAGAAGAAAGTTTAATATTTTTGTCAGGGAAAAAAGGAAACTGAGACTCAAAAATCTAACACGACCTCCCCAAGCCCATACCCAGAACTTGGAAAGCCTTGAGCTGTATTCTCTCAATTGCATTAGGCCGTCTCCTCTAACAATCTGTGTGCTCACCAGCTCTCCTCAAGGATGTCCTGGGAAATTAATGAGCATACAGTCATCCCAAGTCAGAACATTTTCCTAATACCCTGTGCTTACTCTCCATGTCCCCACTCTTGTCTCTCAAGTGCTAAGAATAACTGCTAATATTTATTGAGTGCCTAGGATGTAAATAGAACTATTATAAATATTTTACCTGTATCTTATTTAATCCTCACAACCACCCTATGAGGTAGCTAACATTAATTCCATTTTATGCATGAGAAAAGTGAGGCAGAGACATGTTAAATAACTTGCCCATACAAGCATGGCTAGTAGGTTTAAGAGGCAGATTTCACACCCAGGCAGTCTTAACCAAGGATTCCCTTGTTTAACTACCATGTCACACTTTTTCTTTACCCCAGAAATTCCTTCATTTCTTCAGAAATAGGTTTTGTGCCATAAAAAAGAGCTGTGTCTGTGTGTGTGTGTGCTGTGCAGTGTGCTCCTCTTTTCCCACAAGCCTCAAGGAACCAATCACTCTCCCAGGTGACCCATTCAGCCTTCTCAGGATACCTACAAACCCTTCCAAATCCAGATGCAAGTACAATCCCTAATAGAGTTCTCATTTCCCTGAATGCAAACTTCTGTCCCCATCATGACCAATCAGACTGGAGTCACTGCCTAAAGAGGACAATTTGACTTGTATCATACGTTAATTTGCAGAATGGGGAAATAGATTTTGTATTCAAGTGCAAAGTCGTGTATACAATAATCTTCAGATTTCTTTCCAGAGATCCGATGGTGAATCGTGACACCCCTTTGCTTTAGTATATCTGCACTACATCTGGCATCACCAAGCCCACCTACTGCTCTACCCCCCAAATCCTTACCTCTCCATTTCCATCCCCACCAGGCACATGTGCTGTTATCTATGGCCTCAAATTATCACTGCACATTACAGTATTCCTGATTCTTCTAAACCTGAACCTCTGATATTTGCTACCCAACATTACCCAAGAGTTCTTAACAAGGTGAGCAATGGAGTGGTCATGAGAGACACCTGAAAGAAAGAATAAGAGATTTAAGTAGAAATAAAAGGGACAAGGTTCTTGGACAATAACTGATTATAACATAAAATTTTCAGGGAGTACAAAAGGAAACATTTATATTGATATTATTCCTAGATATCACAGTTGCCAAGAAAGAAATCAAAACTGAAATGTAGAATGATGCAAGATTTTTTTTATTTAAGCCAAGTACAACAGAGACTGTTGGTTGCCTACACAATATCCATTCTCTCTTCTTCCTGACTGAGTCCAAATATTGTTGGAAGTCATAATATGTCTAGTTAAAATTAACAATAATAAAGAAGAAGAAATTATATTGTCCATCCTTGCAAGTAGTAGTGGTCATGTTACAGAATTCTGGCCAAGAAGATATAAACAGAAGTTGCTGGGAGATTTGGGGGGAAAATCCTCTGTCTCAGTGCCCTTTTTCTCTGCCCTATACTTTCTTCTATCTTAAGACTGAGGAGGCAGGTAAGAGTCTGTATTCCAACATGAAGTAGCTACCGTTGCAGTCCTGGGTACCAAATTATCTTAATTTGGAAAAACAAATCCCCTAATTTTTGAAACCATTATTTTCAGAAGTCTTGTTGCTCACAGCTGAATGCAATTTACAAGTGATGCACCATGCCATGCTCACCTGCGCCAACGTCAAGGTGAATACACAAATTTATTCCAGCAGAAGAGCAAAATCCCATCAGGGTTTATCCTGAGATGAATGTCATCATTAGTTGAGTTGTGCCAGAGCACTTACAGGTTTCCTTGCTTTTATTTCCTATCTTGATTTCTATCTTGATCAACCATCACTGATTCACAGCCTATTCCCTCCTTCCTACATATAGTGCTCCATCTAGGATACATACCTAAGTGCCATTCAACACACTGTAATCTTGTAGCAAGGATATAGGATAGATACTGGTTCAAATTATCAATGTCAGGATCAATCTCATGCAATTTAATAATAAAAAACTGCCTTTCTCCTTTCATTGAGAACGTCCTTGTTTCACTGACATAGGAGTAATCAAAGTATAAATTGATATTTAGGAATCTCAGTGCCTACCAAAAACCCAAGCCACATACATAATGCAGCTGTCATATAATACCTAGAGAGAAAGACAAGAATAATTAAGAAAAAAATAGGAAGATGTGCATAGTTTCTTTAGCAGAATATATTAATAATAAAGGAAAATGTAAGATGTTTCTATATTTAAATATTTATAAGCCATTGATATATTTTAAACAATATGGAAAATTTAATAAGTGCCCTGCATTATATTCAGTGCTTTATGCATATCATTTCATTTTTTCTACCAATGATGTAGGCAATATTTTAGACCCTTTATGTTAAAGGCAAAATATCTGAAGCTCAGACAGATTAAGTAATTGTCTAGATTCTAACCAACCCAGGCTATGTGATCCTTCAGTGAAGGAAAGCATTTCACTCTATCACCTTTCAGTAAGTAAAAAGAAATTAGAAAGTAAAATAAATGATGACTTTAAAAACTGATTTTAACAACAAACATAAACTAAAATTTTAGTCAATTGCAACATGTGTTGCAGAGTTGACAGAGCTGCAGGCGGGCAGAGGGATGTAAAAATGTGCTACCTTATGCCTTGCCTGATAGGACTAGATATAAATTAACTAAAGTTTATTAGCAAAATGTAAGTTTATAAATGTATGCTAGAAATTTAACAGCACTCTGGCCAGTGTGGCTCGGTTGGTTGGGCGTGGTCCCCTGCACCAAATTGGTTGCTGCTTCGATTCCCAGTCAGGGTATGTGCCAGGGTTGCAGGCTTAATCCTGGTAGGGGGCCTGCAGGAGGCAGCCTGTCAGTGTTTCTCTCTCTCCTGCTCCCTTTCTCTCTCTCTAAAAATCAATAAAAAATCTTTTTAAAAAATTTAACAGCCATCACTGGTAAGCTAAAAGCAAAATGTATGACTTTGAAGCCAGTAGGGGAAAAAACAGAAGAAACTGTATCAATTCAACAAACACAGGAAAAAAGTAAAAATATAAACCATGCGTGGCTGATGGTATTTTCTAAAGGTGGTCACACAACTATATATATCATCCCATATGTTCCTCTTTCAATGGGTTGTTGACATAGCACCATTGAAAGACATAGTCTATGTTCCCTTCTTTCAAACCTGGGCAGACCTTTATAAATACCTTAATTAATAGAATGTAGTGGATGTGAGGTATCATCACTTTTAAGGCGGATCATAAAAGAGAAAACGGCTTCTATCTAGTTCTCTCTCTCCCTCAATACATTTGCTTTCCAGACCCAGTCATCATATTGTAAGGAAGCCCAAGCCACACAGAGAGACCATGGGAGGAAGTTCTGCGAAAACTCCCTGGCTAGAGTCCCAGCCAACACCAGAATCAGCTACCAGACATATTTGTGAATATGGTGTCAAACATCCCAGTTGAGAACAAAAACCATAGAAGAGACAAAATCCTTCTCTTCTGTGCCCTGTCTGAACTCCTTACCCACAGAAAGTAGGATTAGATAATAAAGCAATTATTTTTCTAAGCCGATAAGTAAGGAGATGGACATACAGCAACAGATAACTCATAAAGCAGAAAAAATAAAAATACAAATTTAAATGGCAGGAAAAGCTCAAACATATCAGAAATCACAATGAATATAAAAAGGGTTATGCTCATCAAGTAAATGAATAAGAAAAATTAAAGATTAAAAACAAATGGATTTTAAAAAGAAATATCAGGCAAATCCCCCCTCAAAATAAATCCTATAGAAATACTATCGATCAACATAAAATTAAAGAAACAAAAAGTATTAAAAGGGACAAAAAGGTATACTTCATATTGATAAACAACAATTATATAAATGATAAAAAGCATACAAATATATTATCCTAGCAACACAGCTTTGAAATTTATATATTTATAGCCAAATTATATATATATATATAATTATAGCAACAATCTGGATGTCTACAAACTTTACTCACAATAGTCACTATATCTGTGACAAAGAGGAGGGGACTAGGTTTGATGATATTAAGTAAATCCAAATGAGCCACTCTCCACTATACAGCACACACACACACACACACACACATACACACACACACACAACTGTTATGAGTGGTGGAAATGTAAAAAAGCTAGAATTTACCATACTGGAAGAACAAAATGTTAACAGCCTCACATATCTACTTAAGTAAATATTGATCTTTGTTAGCTAAATAGAAGAAAATACTTTGAGATAACCAACCTGTATTTCCAATATTACTTTCTTTCCAACAAAATATGTTCAAGGGAAATGCAAATTAGGAATACACTGACACAAATGTGACACAAATAAGTGCACTATTCTTGACCCACAACCATTTATTTGTTCAATGAGTATTTGGAATTACACATATGCCAAGCACTGTGTTAGGCATTAAGAATACAAAGTTGATTCTGACAGATATGTCTGTTCAAGGCTTACTATTTAGCAGTGGATGTAGACTCACCCACAAACGACTATAGATCTTACACTTGTGTAAGGAGAAGGGGAGCCTATTTTACACTGGGTGATTGGGCAAAGGCATATCTAGGGGAAAGAGATTTAACCAGAGGCCAAAATTATGACTAAGGACTAGCCAAGTAATTACCTCTTATTCGGCAGCAAAGATGCAATAATAGGAACCAGTTCCACCTCAGGCCTAAAGTAATTAAGAAACCAGACAATTATTTTCAGACACCAAGCATGAGATAGCATGGGAAAGTGATCCCTGAGAGAGAGGAAATAAATGAAGTGTGTCCTATGGTCTCCCCAGCTTACTGTCCTCAGAGAGTTTTCAGTCCTCAGCTGAGGGAGGGGGAAGCCAGGTGCAGCTCTGTGAGCCTACTGAACTGAGGGAAGAGATGTGGGAGTTTGAAGCGTCTGAGAAGGCTAGAGTTTACTGTGCAAAGCACTGAAGAGACCATAGCTGCAGAGAGAGAACCTCGGAGATCTGCAAAAGGTCCCCCTCAGGTCATCATCTGAGTCTGGAACAGAACATGCAGGTGAGAAAAGTACTCAGGGCCAGATAAAGAATCGCCTAAAAGGATCATAGAGAGCCAACCCTAGAGAGCACAGAAAGCCAGGGATATTTCTGTTCCTACAATCCAGAAAGCAAAAAACTTTGTAACTAACCAGGCATGGGGTAGAACATTCAAAAGCATGTTGGCTCATAATGAAACTAAATTAGTTCTGGAAGGAAGGCTGCTCTGGTTCCGCCTAACCCAGTTTAACAGAAAGCCCCGACGGGACCAAACTATTTTAAGGTCAATTAAAGACACTTCAGAACAAACCTCAAGAATATTTATAGTAATATAAAAATATCCTGCACTTAACAAGGTAAAATTCAAAATGTCTATCACCCAATAAAAAAAAAAAAAAAAGCAGGCATACAAAGAAGCAGAAAAATACAATGAGACATTAAGCAACATCTTCAAGTTATTGAAAGAACGGACTGTCAACTGTTCATTCCATTCCCAGCAAAAACTGTCTTTCATAAACAAAGGAAATAGAGGCATGCTTACACATACAGGGGTGGGCAAAAGTAGGTTTACACTTGTGAAGAAGCAAAACAGAGCTTATTCTTGTATTGTTATTTGTTAATTAGTGTATTATTTATTATGAACAGCTGTAAACCTACTTTTCCCACTCCCGTGTATCCCTGACTTCTACTTTTCCATGAAAACAAAATTTTCCAACTGTTTATGTAACACATACCCACTGTATTGCTTCTTAAGTAATTATGTGCAGTGTATTACTACAAAATACATTAGGCTACTGAAAGCATGGAGAGTTTAATATGGTAAACACCGCTGTAATCACCTTCGAGATTTTTAACAAAAATTTATAAAGTCAAGTCTTCTGTGTGCCCTGCCTGTTCCCATTTCCCCCTTTCCTGGCCCCTGGAGTCAACCATTGTCCTGAACCTGGCCCTCACTCCAAGGCACGTTCTGCAGTGCTGCCCACATGTCCACACATCCACAGACGATGTATAGAATTATACCGCAGGTTTTAACTTCATACAATCGAATCCTACTGTACGTCTTCGAGGCAGTCATGAAAATGTGCCACTCAGATCTCCCTGCACTAGTGGGGAGCAATCTCCTGGCTGCCACAGCTTTTGCCCTCTGAGCCCACTCTGCCTTGTGCTCTGCTTCCCACAGCTACTCCTAGCCAATCATTGAGGACAAGAGGGCTACTAATGCAGGCCCATTCTTGCAAAATTCAGGATGACTCTAATGGGCAACTTTGATTCCTAAACTCTCTGCAGTGTGGCTCCTCCACAGGGCAGTCCTGCGTCAGGGTCTGAAAGCTCACTCCACCTTCTCCAGCCCCTTCCCCTTTCTCCTTCATAGGTGTTTTCACCAATAAATGTATCACACATCTAATTCTGCCTCAGCGCCTACATTTTAGAGGAACTGGACTAACACGGTATTCTTTTCCAGTTTGCTTTCTTCAGTTAGTATTATGTTTTTCTGATTTATTCACACGGGTACATTTATCATTAGTTCATTAATTTTAGCCACTGCAAAGGACCGTTGCATGATTATAGTAGAGTGGATTTATTCTTTCTCCTTTTAATGGACATTTATGTTGGCCCCAATGTTTTTGCCATTACAAGCAATGCTTCAGTGAACATTCTAACACACAGGTCATAGGGCAGATGCTCCCGTACCAGCCACTGTCAACCACTCTCCAAGTCATCGCGTCAGTTTACACTTCTCCCCACAGTGTATGATCACGTCCATGGTGACACTTTCTTGCAACAGTTGAAATCACTGATCGTTTTGTGTCAGCTTCATTGGTACTAAATGACCTCATTATAGCTCTAATGTCCTGAATATTAGTTCTATTGTGAATTTACATATTTGTTGACCTTTTTAGTTTTTTATTTGGTGATTTATCTGATCATGTTCATTGTCTGTTATTAAATTGAATTGTTTGTATTTCTCTTCTTGTCTTCCAGCAGTTCTCTAAGGAGGCTGTGCAATGATCCTATATCTGATATTTTTGTTTCAAAAGTCTTCTCTCATTCTGTGACAAACACCTTCTCACTCTGTTTTTGATATCTTTTGAGGCAGAGAGATTTACATATTTAACATAGTTTGCCTACATTCAAATTTGTTGTTATAGAGCTCTTAGTAGGGTACATTATTTTGAAATTTCTGTCCTACTTGTGTATGTTCCATCTTTTTCACTTCTACTATTTTTATTGTGAGCCTCCCCCCTTTTATTCTTGACCAGTCTTGCCAAAAAATATACCTATTTAATAATATTTTTCAAATAACCTGATTTGACCTTCAGTTACTCTATTGTACCTTTTATTTCTTATTCATTAACATCTATCACATATTAATTACAGCCTTCCATATTCCTTGAGTTTATTCTGTTTTCCTTTCTCTGAGTTCCAAATTTATTTCATTAATTTCCAATCTTTCTTCTTTCCCAATATCATACAAGAAGATGCTGTAGAACCTTTCCCCTGATGTTTTTACTTTTTTAACAGCAGAATTTCTAAAGATGTTTAAAGTAACACAAATACCCCCTTGTCCCTATATTCTGACATAGCCCCGAATAGGGTTTCCACCCTTGGGGACCACTGCTTTGAAACTTACAAATTCTAACCCATCGGGAAAATTTTTACTTTTATCCCCACACTTCCTTTTTCAGAATCAAATGCACCTAACGCTTGTGCAGTGACTTCTATGAGCCAGAACATTCTATGAGCCAGAACATTCTATACATTGACCCTGCATCACTCGTGAGAGACTGGCACAGGACACTTCAGTCACTTGCCCAAGTTCATGCAGCTTTTGGGTTGGCACTGGGATTTAGAACTGCACCTGTCTAATTCTAAGCCCAGTGGACTCTCGGGTAGTCCTGCTTCCTCTGTGTTTCTGGGAAGAAAACATGGGCAGAGCTATTCCAGTTGAGAACTCATTTGAATATTCACAATATCATCACACAAGCAGCAGAGGCAGAGGGGAGAAGAGAAATCAGCACAATCAGAAAACTGAGAAGATGCTGTTTAAGCCCTTTTTAAAAAGCCTCAAATTCAAGTTGGTCACTTGAGGATGTATAGATATTAGATTTGCCCCTTTGCTATTTTTGAACAGGACTGCCAAGCTTGGTGATGACACACCCAACTTCAGGAAGGCAACAATAAGCTGGAAATGGGGACTGACCCAGAACAATTCTGGATGCTGAGCAGCTGTGCCCACCAATCAGGGTGCTATCGTACCCAAATTTCACCGGTGTCATCTCGTCTGTAAATTCTCCCCACAGCCTTGACCCCGAGGAGCCCAGTTGTCCAGAACGCAATGTGTCGACCTGTATGTGTTCTGTTCTGTTTGAGTTTCTTTTTCCCTTGGCTGTGAAATTCAATAAAACCCATATTTTATGGTCTGAATGAAGTAGAGAGTAGATGTCTAAGGCATTTCTCAAAGCTTCTTGTTTACTATTCCTGCTATGTCCATTAGAGCAACCACTGTTCACAGTATTTTTCATTCTTTTCCATCCTATGGAGAAATCACTTCTCCAATTTGGGCTGTGCAATGTCCAAATCCTTAATTACCAGAGATCAGGGACATTATCTTTGACTCTCAGGTTTGGATGGGGTTGTAGCCTTGTCTGGATATGTTTTTCTGATAACTTCAAGAAAATTGGCCAACAAATTAAAAGATGCATAGCTTTAAGCTTCTGGCAATAAGGAATGAAGTGAAAGCCTTAAGAAAGACCAGAGGTACCTATCACCCAAGAAAAATATCCACAGAAGAAGCAGTGATATTTGTGCATAGGAGCAGATGGCAATGTCAGAAAAAAGAAAACTAAAGTTGGTAGGTTGGTTTAGACTCTTCCCTTAAGAGAAATCAATATATAACTGATAATATGTCAGAGATAGTAAGACAAATCTCAAAATACTGACTGAGGATTATGGAACCAGAGGACCCTTCTTCAGGTTGTATCAACACAGGTCGAAGTGGTGAGGTCTGAATCTAACACCTCAATTGTCCAGCCCTCGAGAGCATGCCAGCATCAACTTTAAGTTCTAGCAACGAGCTCAATCAATGCTGCTATGTTCCATTCACTACTAAACAAACTCCTCATAGCATCATTTTGTCATATAGCAAGTTGGCCATAAAACAAATTAGATGAAGTATTTATCCAGGGCCTTCTGGTGGTCACACCACAGAGGGAACCACATATGATTTAACTAAGGGTCCCACACATCGTGATATTTTCAGTGCTTTGTGGCATACAAAAGCATGGACAAAAGACAGAAACAGCTCTTAAGAAATTAATACTCATGCAATGCAAGTGTTTCCCTTATAAGTTTTTGGGTTTTTTTAGTCCTCACGTGAGTGGGAGAGAAGGAGGGAGAGGGAGAAGAGAGAGAGAGAGAAACAAATTTGAGAGAGACACATCAATTGGTTTCATCCCCCATGTGCCCCAACCAGGGCCAGGGATTGAGCCTGCAATGGAGGTACCTGCCCTTGACTAGTATCGAACCCAGGACCCTTTAGTCTGCAGGCCAACACTCTAACCACTGAGCCAAGCCAGCTGTGGCTTCCTTAGAAGTTTTTGCTCATGTGAGGTGCACACATCATTATCATTGAAGGAACTTAAACCAGAATGTGATCACAGGTAATCCCCTAAGAGACTGCAAAGCCTGAAAGAAATCTCACCCTCTAGTGTAGCCAAGCAGACAGAACCCATTACATTCATGCTCTCAAGATAAACAATAACTAGTCCTCAAGGAAGAAACCTTGACAGTGCCATTTGTCACACATAGTTTATCCGAAATTCACTTGGTAATTGGGGTGGCCATCTGTGTTAGCTAATTGGCTTTATCAAAAAGAAAAATAAACTTCTCATATGTTTATGACAAGTGTAGTTCTGCAGCTTGGATACGGGCACCTGCTCAAGTCAAGTTAGGTCTCTACCCTCCCACAGAAACGGGAAGATAAGGACACTGTATTCCTTGATGATTACATTTCAGAGAGATCCCGGGTCCTTGAGAAAAACATCCCTGGGTTGTGAAGCTGACCAAAGCCTTATTTAACTCTTAAAATGATTTACATACATTTCAAAGAGACAGAGAAAGAAGTTACGATTACAAATTTCCCAATGTAGATGCTCTAAGAAAAGGGGGGAGAAGGAGTCTTTTCCCTAATTTCAACAGGGAGAACTTCTTCTTCATTTCAAATTGTATTGAGATATAATTGACAATTAAAAATTTGTATATGTTTAAGATGAATGACTTGATAACTTAATAGAAGTTTAAATTGTGAAATATTCCCCACAATCAACAGGGAGAATTTTACTCTCTTTTAAAATATTTTTATTGATTTCAGAGAGAGGAAGGGAGAGGGAGAGAGAGAAAAACATCAATGATGAGAGTGTCATTGATCGGAGGCCTCCTGCATGCCCCCCCACTGGGGATGAAGCCCACAACCTGGGCATGTGCCCTGACCAGGAATCGAACCGCAATCTCCCAGATCGATGGTCAATGCTCAACCGCTGAGCCATGCCAGTTGGGCTCAATAGGGGAAATTTCAGATTTGACCTTACAGCACATACACCCAGTCCTACTGTTTGAGCCACATGAGAGAGAAGGTCAGTTAAGCTCTCACAAAGGAAAACAAGGTCAAGTTTTCCATCAGGCAGATGTTCTTAGTCTCAGTCTGTGGTTCTGCTACTCTTAATTCTTAATGCTCTCACCCTGAAAAACTGTGTTTCAGCAAAAAATTCAGTGTTTTAATCTCAAAAAATGTGTGCAGATACAGCTCCTATACCGTTGGGATGCTTCAGCCCGTTTGTCCCGATTTGCTGTCTCTAATCAACTGGCAAGATAACAAGAGCCGCTACTGCATCTCCGACAAGCTGTCTGCTTCAGAGAAGTTTGCATTCTGCGAGTGTGACAAATCTTACGTTTATCTGCCGCAGTGACTTTCAACCGTGTGCCACAAGAATTTCTAAAACAACGCAATACAAAATTTAGCCAGGGGCACTGACCTCTTTCCCCTTAGATTTTCCAATTAAACAATGATAACATCCATCACAACCATAGGTGGCCTGTGTGAATGAATCAATTATACCTATTTTTGTCAGATCAGCAAAAAAATAGATTCTTTGGCGTGTCGCAGAATTTTAGTGATTAGTTTATGTGTACCATGAGATGAAAAGGGTTGAAAATTGCTGGTCTATTGTATATAACCATGCATGCATATTGTTGATACTACCAGTTTCACATCAAAAGTGCCTTTCATTTAAACACAACAGTTTTACATTAATTAAACTGAGAATTAAAAGATCATTGATGAGAGTTTTCACTTGCATGTCTGTGTGTCAGGTGGGCAAATCTGAAATGAATCCAATTCCTAGGTTAAAAGGTAAAAGGCACAATAGAGTATAAGAAGGTGGGATGACCTCAGAGGCGAAGGGCAAGTTTGAAGAAAAGCAGCCCTGCATGTGAGCCCCGGCCTGATGACGACTAGCTATGGGATCGTACCCAAGCCATTTACTCACATAAGCACACACCTGTTCCTTAGGGGCTGGCTTTTTCGTATGTCAAATGAGAATAAAAATCACTTCCTACCTGTTTGATAAGGTTAACAAGAATATAAAATAAACTCATAAATGGGAGAGAGTTTTGAGAAAAATAAAAGTGCCCACAATGTAATTACTCACTATTGTAAAATTAACCATTATGGACAAATGCTAAATTCTCTAGGATTTTGGAGCTGGAATTTGGATGGGATTGGTAAAGGGGTAATCAGGGTACACGCAACGCCTGATGTATACCATGTTTATTGATAAGGCTGGAATATTCAGGAGCCCCCTTATGATAGAGGTGTGTTCATTTGAACCTTGAAGGATGCTTGGCCTCCAAGTAGATAAAAAAGGGAAGGAGAAAGAAGTTCCCCAAAGGGGAAAACATCAAGAGCCTCAGGGAGTGTCATTTGCATGATTTGGAAGGTGAAGAATTTAGGGAACAACCACTGTTGAATATTACCCGGGTCTAAAAAAGCAAATGGCCTGCTGGGTACAGCAGCCCCTGAGAGGACATGAATTCATGCATAGAGGTGCCTCGGTTCCATCTCCAGGCCTCATCAGGAGGTCTAGTTGGCTAAATTCCAGCAGCAGAAATAAAACAAAAGGGCAAAAAGTCAACAAGGGTCTTCAGGCAACAAAAGAGCATTTGGGGGGTAACCAACCAGAAGTCAGGACTCTGTGCTACTGTACAATATTCCTAAGTCCACGTTACTGGGCCACATGTGTTTTTCGTGGCTCCTCCCAAGGCTCAGGAGTAAAGCATTTGCAAGAAAGGGCTTGTGTGGTTATCTTTGAGGGACCTACGAAGATTAAGTCTATCTGCAGCCAGGCTTGCAGAAGACCAACCAAGAGAGACGGTCAGTAGTAGGAGATTCGAAATCATGGTCAAGGGCTTGTGACAAAGATAAAAAGGAGAAAAGCATAGAAGCCAGCCCAGAGCTGAGAAATGGCCAAAAGAACTTGACAGTGGGGGACCTCGGTTATCAGTCCACTGCCAGAGGGTTGAAGATGGTTGACAAACTATCGGTGGAGGCTGTGCATAAACATCATCCTCTGTTCATGATTCTGACCTACTTCGTACTCAGCGAGAAGCTAACACCTACGTTCACTAAATCCATTATGAGCCAGGACAAGTCCTCTACATTCATTATCGCTGATTTTTACAACGACCCTGAAAAGCAATTATTACCTAATTTACAGGTGGGGAAACTGAGGGTCTAAGATGTGAAGCAACTTGCACAGTATAAATGCACACTGTGCACCTGGTAGTTTCCCAAATGTTTTACCCTCAAACTCATGTCTTCTCACAATAGGCCTATAAAGGAGGTTCTGTTATGATCTTCATTCCAAATATTAAAAACAAAACAAAACTGAGGTACAAGACTGAGGTTAAGTCAGAGATGGTACTGGAAATAAAGTCGGCCTGTATCGTCTTCCCTGTCTGACAGGAAGGAAACCAGTGACTTGATTCTCAGGAGTCCAAGCAGGTGCTACCTCTGAGAGCTGGAGCCTAGTCGGTGCCCTCCACCCGTGAGAAAGCTTGCCCTCGCCCCCGGCACCCTCCTACATCTCCACCCTTCTCCCCACTGCGCTCTCCAAGCCCTCCGGGCACCCACCGTCATGCCCTCTCCGGTGAACTTGCGCACAGGGCCGCGCCCTGAGCCCTTACAACATGGCATGAAAGGGCTGATAAGTTGCCATAAAAAGCTGATACGTTTTCATTGACTCTTAATAAAAGGTTCATTCTTATCCTCACTGGGCAATCTCCAGACTTTGACAAACAGAAAAAAGGAACCAAAAGTGGTCAAATTAATCTGTGTACCAGACAAGGACTGTGATGAGAATGGACAGTGGTGCTAAATTAACATTCTCATGACAGACGATGGCAGGAACAGAAGCAGCTGCAGAGCTACTTGGCGCTCACTGGAGAAACTACAGAAGGCACAGGCGTTTGGGAAGGGAGTGGCCCACCCTTAGAGCTCCACAGTCCCCTTCCTTCTCACAGTGAATCTTGGGGAAACAGATGAAGTCACCAGCAGGTCCCATGGGCAAGATGTTTGCACAGGGTAGAGTCTTGGCATATTTGCATTGAGTAGAATGAAAGGAGTTGGATTCTTACTTGACTTACCCTCTTAAGAGAGTTGTTCCAAATGTGAATTCGCTTTTATGGGTTAACAGCGACCAGAACTCCTCTCTCTATGAGTAAGAACACATCACTGCCCTTTTTCAAATGGAGACCACACCACATTCCCCGTTACTGTCTCGCTCTAGGTCTATTAGAGCAATGGATTTGTCTCAGAGGGACAGCATTTTAATAACGATTGAATTAATTACTATCGAATGGGAAGGCAATCTTCCAAAAGGGAATTAGGAAAAAAATTCTAAGTTTTCAAATGTTGACACAAACAACAGCCTTGCCTCCCATTTAATTCAACTTCTAAATAAATACTTGAAATATTCTGACGAGCAACAACAGCATCTTTGCATTCAGCTCTCCTCTGCTGTTTCCACAGTTGCCCTCTCTGTCAGCTCCATTCAGACTAAGGGTTTCTAGTGGTCTGTTTTCTTGTCTTTTAATGTTTGCTTTTCTAACTGCATTGTCTTCTTTGGCAGCCTGTTATTTGCTGAGCTGTTGAACCTATTTTGTCTTAAATTAACTCCAACCATCTGAAAAAAAGATAGCATGTTCTAAAATTCAAAAAGCCACAGTGCAAAGTAACGCGGTGGTGGACAGATGACTGGGTAGGGCAGCAATAAAAAAGAACAGAAAAACCAATTTGAATAAAATAAGAGAAAGCAACGCCTGAGCCTTTTAGTGAACACCAGACTCCCTAGGGGCTGTTTAACCCTGTTCTGTCAGCTTTCTCTTTCTCTTCTGGTGCATTTTGGCGTCCTTCTAAAGTTTACAACTACCGTCCAATGTCAGCAAAGCCTCGGTTTATACATGAGAAATTTGAGGCCTGGAAAAGTAGTGTTCCTAAGGTTGTGCATCCAGTGAGGGGAATAGTGTAGGGTTTGAACCTGGGCAAGAGATGACCCTAAAGATGCAGTCCTATTTAACTCTACCTCACTGCCACCCAAAATAAGATAAAAAAATCTAATATTTCTTTAAGTGATGGAAACATTCAACTAAAATGATCAAGACTGTGTGGAAAAGAGTAACTTCATTTCTGCCCAACTCCTGAACTGGTAAAATTGACAGCCCCAGGTGAAATGTTGAGTGTGGGATTTCTCATTCCTTCTTTGCCTTGTGATGGATATAGATACAGAACTGGGTAATTATACAGCTGTAGGTGTAGGTTTAGACGTATATACAGCTTTGGGTGATATATAGGAGATATAGATACACATGTAGAACCATTAAATATATTAGAAAATAATGAAATTTCAGCTCTCTTAGCATTCTTCCTCTTTGAACAGAATTTAGTCATTTGTCTTTGATAAAATGGATAAAAGCAGAAGTGACATAATATTTATCAGTAGCTTGGAAAAGAAGAATGGTGGGGAAAACACATGCCCCCTTTTACAAAGAAATGGAGTATGGGCACCAATCTCCTGTCCCTCTGAACCTGGGCAGTTGATGTGTTACAGGCTTTTGCCTGAGTGATTCCAAGCAGAGCAGTTACTGCTTCACTGTACAGTTATGAGAACCCCTGTAAGTATAGAATTATTGGTAAAGTCAGTGCCTGGGACCGCAGTACTATTATCAGCCACACACAAAGTCTGCCTCCAGTATCTCGCCTTTTGACTCTCTGCATCACAACGTCTCGAAATTGTTCTAATGTTCAGCTGTCATCGTGGCTTTTTCCTTTGTATAAGTGAAGGTCAAACATATCTGAAATGGACAAGACTGTAAGAGTGTGTAGCCTCGAACTGTATATATTATGTGATGAGCCTTCAGGCTGCTTTGATTTTTAGCTGAGACCTGATAGTAGGGAAAGGAGAGCTTCAGGCTGTGGAGGCAATCCCTGTTTAGACCTTCATCTCTATTTTTTTAAATCTAAGTTCTCTTTCTGTAGCCCACACATGAGTGTGTGCACAACTGTCAAGCCAACCGCCAATTCTAAGGCGGCTTCTCACAGGGACGGCATCTCGGAGTGAAATATGAGCAATAATCACAGAGGGTTGTGTGCTTTCAGCCATAAGAAGTCAAAACATTGGGACAGTCCTTTTTGCTGGCCAAAAGCCAGGATGATGTCTAAGGACCAGCTTTTCATTTCCCTCTTCGCTCCTTCTCTCTGCTCACCTCTTGCCCTTCGGGTCCCAGGCCTTCCAAAGCAGCTGCAGAAAGAGGGCTCGCCTAACTGGAGGGGGGCTGCATCCCCACCGGTCTGACGTCGTGTAGGGTGGGAACAAAAGGCAAACAGGGTCAGTTAACGAAGATGTCATATTTTTAAAACCCAAATGTTGAATAATCACAAAGAGATCTGATAAGGCTCAGTGAGGATCTCACGAATCTGGATAAGCTGCAGAACAAAGACAAAAGAGAGAGCCCCTAGGACGGTGATGGTTGAAGGAAAAGTAACTGAGTGGGAGCTGGACAGGGAACGGCCCCTATCTACACCTGTCTGAGGATTCCATCGAAACCCTGAGGCTGAACGCAAAATCGCATTAGTCGTTACTGAGTAATTAAAGAGGTGTCCCTATTAATTATTTAACTTTAAATAGTTAATTCTAGAATGCAGTATCATTAAGAATAGTTTGGCATTAAGAATCCTCCTGAAGGTCGGGTCTATCATAACCTTAATCTCTTCCCCACAAGGCTGCCTGCCTCGGGTTCTGCTAAATCATTTCCTCCTGCCATTTTTGTTTTTTTAATGTCACAGGGATGTAATATACAGCATAGAGAAAATAGTCAATATTATTGTAATAACTTTGTGTGGTGACAGATAGTTACTAGATTTATTGTGGTGATCGCATTGTAAGGTATATAAATGTCGAATCACTATGTTGTACACCTGAAATATAAATAATATTGTATGTCAAGTATACTTTAATAAAAATTATGTTAAGATAAACATTATAAAAAGAAATGAGGCTATGATAGAGACCTGCTTCATTCCATTAAAAATGAAGATGTATGCTGTGCTGGCTTTGAGTAACAGCTTATAAACTTTCAATTAAAAAATAAACATTTCCAAGTAAAAAAGTAAACCTTGATGATCTAAAATAACAATAATAACAAAATTCAAATTTCCCACATCCACCAAAACCTTTACAATTATCAGCTCCACCTGTCCTTGCCAACCCCTTCCCTGAGAAGCTACAGAAATAGGACAAAGTAAAAACAAACAGAAAACAAACAAAAGAAACCAAGAAAACCTTAATATTAACTCTCAATATTAATTCCTCATGAATATTCTTAAGAATGGGGACAAGCGGGTGACCAGAAAGATACAGTTTATATTTTACGAAATGTGTGTGATTTTACAAAGTCCTGGTTTCCAGGGTGGACAGGCAAGTTCACCAATATCTCCAAGAGCCATAATAAGAACCTGCTCTATTTTGAGTATGTATTCCTAGGAACTAGACCAAGGCCTGGCATTTAGAATATGCTCAATTAATATTTGTTGTATAAATTTTTTTTAAATCTAACTTTATCTTTCTGACCTCAATTTTCTTAACTCTCAAACGTCAAGTAGCTGAGGGTTTTGTAACATTTTATTTAGCTGCTAACCTCATTTTGTTTTGTTTTTTAAAAACCCTTATGCTGAGCTTCAATATAGGATATAGGAAATAGAAAAAGTGGAGGCTGACCACGAGAAGACTGACAGCCCAGCTCCTCGGCCACCCCTTGCCGTGTGGCACCTGCACAGAGCACCAGAATTCCAGGGACAGTGAGTGATCCTAAGGGTCCCTCTTCCCAGCTCTCACATTCCATAATTCTGTGACATCGGCCACAAGACGGAATTCTGTCCTGATGCCTCAGGGAAGCACACCCTTGCCTGGTGCAGGAAAGACAGACTTATACCTGGAGCATGGGAATGAAAAAAATATCTTTGACCTGAGATGCCACCCCTCCCTCTCACCTCACACTAGGGGCCTATAAAACAAGAGCAGCTTCTGCCCAGCCTCAGCCTTTTGATAAGCCTCAGCAAAGCTGAAAAGCAATCAATTGGGCTCCTGGGTGTGTAATTGTTCAAAGGTGATTTACAGCCTGAGATATTGATAATGGTTGCAATCAAGCTTTCATTTCAGACAAACTTTCAGCATACACCCAAGGCTAATGTCAAAGAATATAATTACCTAATTAAGAAAAGGTCAAAGCGAAGAACTTGGGGCTAAGACATGCATGTATATGGCTGAGGGCGGAGGTGAAGGGGGGGCTGAACAGAAACATGAAATTTACAGTAGGGCAAAGGAATCACCCCTCTTCAGTTTGCAGACTGGGATCTGTTCTCTAGAAAAGAACTGTGGCATGAGACTCTAAGGATCAACGAGATCCATATTGTTTGTATATGAATATTATTATTAGTAATAGCTTACATTTACCCACCCCATTTAGGTGCCAGGCAGTCTTGAGTGCCTAACTCCATTGTCATATTTAATCCATTCAACAACCCTGTGAACTTGGCACACTTTTTGGCCTCAATTTTATAATGCGACAAATGAAGCTTGGGCTCATTAAGAAATAAACTCAAGGTCACACAGCTAATAAATAGCGAAACCAAGACTCTAACTCAAGCCTATCTAATGTGTAAGTTCATACACATAACCTTGCCACTCTCAGCCTCTTTGGAATCTAATTTGGGTAACAAAGATGTCCGGCAGTGTGCCAGTGTCTCTGCTCCCAACCAAGCCCCTTGAAATCAGGTGAACTTTCTTACTGACCACCCCAGCCCCATCAGTCCTGCCTTTTCCTGCCTCTGATCTTCCACCAGACGCAGGTACAGCAGAATCTCAAAAAGGCTGTAAAGGCAATTCACGTTCTGTGATATCTCATTAGTTTCCCACTTGCTTAGTTTTGTTGAGCAGATAACAAAATATACAGCCACCCAGAACTCATCTATTTACAAGAATTAAAAATCTTCCAAATGCTAAACCTATTAGATGCTCATCCAGAAGTTGAAAATATCAATCCAGCATAAAGGTAGGAAACAAATGCAACTGGGTCCAACCCCTTGCTCCTCCATGTAGGCAGGAAAGCTTCGGAAATCACCTAAATGCTTTAAAACTCAGTCTTCTTATCTCATAGAGGGATGAGTACCAGACTGAATGCATAGGATTGTCAAATGAGATGAAGAGAGCCTGTAAGTAATGTGTACTGAATATCAGTGAACGAGACCGCTGTTCTGAAAGTCAGTGGTACATTGACACTGACCATTCACCCCTGGTGTGTGTTTGTTTCAGTTGAAACCTCAGCTTTGTTACTTGGTTGCTCTATGACTTTGGACAGATTTATGAACCTCCCTGTACTTTGGTATTCTTAACTATAAAATAGGTAGAATAGTAGCAATACCACTCCTATTAGGCTATAGTGAAGATTAAACGCAGTAATAGAATGACTGGCACTAATAATAATAGTAATTATTTATTGAGGACCTACTATGTGTTAGTCATATTTACTTTTTAAATATTTAAGATCAATATATAATATATTTTTTTATTATTTTTAACATTATCATTATTTACTTTTATGGAATCCATCATTTCAAAACCCATTCAAGCAAGTTTAACTAAACAGAGCTACATTCTGATACCACCTGAGCCCCTGAACCAAACCAAGACTGACACCAGAACTATCCTAAACCTTTCAACGTTGTGAACCAATAAATACTTAATGCAGTTTAAATTGTACATTCCCTCTAGTAAGCCCAGAAAGAGTCTAAACTGATAGAGATGAATTCACTCAAATAGTTACTCTCCAATGGTGTAAAACTGATTAAAAGAAAACACCCAACCATGGTTTCCCCTCAGCCAGCTTTGAAATGAAGACCCTGTCCCTGACATTCGCCAGCTGGAGAAAAGCGTGGAGCTGATGCATGTGATAAATGAACAGATTCCATGTCAGTATCTGGTCTGAGGCCTACATAGGATGTTAAGAAAATTATGTTACGATGTACAAAAATGAAAGGGACTTGTAAGGAGTAGTTTAACAGGGCCTGATATCTTAGGAGAGAACTCTGCAAGGAAAGGCTCCTGTGAAGAGATTGGTGGGTTGTATCCAACAATAAGGAAAGAATATAGACTTAGTCTTCCAATTAAAATAACAGACTGAACTCACGCACTAGTCTCAACTCATTCCGAAAACCCTATTAAAATAACAGCAAAGAGTTTTTAAAAGACATAGCCCACTAGGACAAATAATTTGGAAGAAAAGACAATGGAAACACAATTTCATAATTTTGGAACTTGGAAAGTGGACAGATAAAGAGATAACTGATTTAGCAGGATAGGGGGAATTTAGCCAGCAATAGAAAAAGACAAGAAACTTGACATTTATACCTCATGATTCTCTAAAAGGCTCGGCAATTAGCAAGCATTAGATACCTTTGAAAATGGGGGTGAAGGTAGGAATTTTTTTTAATGATTTAGTGCAAAGTGTTTCAACAGCAGTTAGATCCCAAGATTTCCTTTTATCTCAGCATAAAGGTGAGGTTTATTTTCTAAAAATACTAACACATGGGGTGTCTGGGCTCAGAGCACTAAGGCATGGTTAAGAAGCGACTGCCATGAGAAATGGGGCCATGAGCAGTCAAAGCATCCATACTGAATATTGAGACCCCGGAGTCATTTGTCTGCATCTGCTCTTTTACAGCTGGACACCAGCCATATACCCACTAAGCAAGAGACTGGAAGACCATTTACCGAGGAATCTGACCGGCCCAAAGAAAAGGAGTTAAGATGTACTCATAGGAGTTCTCCTCAAGGAAATGCTCAAGCCAGAGAGCCCCTCAACCCAGAGCTGACAGGCTTCATTTATAGTTTCCAATCTGCTTCCAAGTGTCCCATTCTTAAGCCTAAGCAGGCAGCCAATGATCACCAGCTACTAATGGCATGCCTCTGAAATAACTGACAGAAACCAGACAGACAGACAGGAAGCAAGGAAAAAATTGGAGGAGGAATAATTAATGGGGAAATAAAACTAAACAAACTACTAAATAAGAATCTAGCGTTTAGATCACTCTCAAGTGACCAAGGTTTGGGAATCTGTAGATTACTTTCGGTGGAATTAACATGTTAACAATAGTAAGCCTTCCAGTCCATGAATGTGGGATGTCTTTCAAATTAATTCTATCTCCTTTAATTTCTTCCGGCAACATCCTATAGTTTTCATTGTACACATCTTTAGTCTCCCTGGTTAAGCTTATTTCTAAATATTTTGGTCTCTTTAATGTTATTGGAAATGGAATTATTGCATTAATATCCTTTTTGTGACTGCTCATTGTTAGCTGTATAGAAATTTAACCGATTTTTGTGTTGACTTTGTATCCTGCAACTTTGCTGAATAAATGTATCCGTTCTAACAGCTTTTTGCAGAATCTTTAAGGTAATACAGCACTTTCGTTTTAGTCTCTTATGTTGTAGTTGTTGTTTATAGTCACTGATGTGTCTGCTTATCTCTCCCAGAGTGTATATTATTTGAGGAACAGGGCACCTTACTGTATAGCCCCTAGCCCGCTGTTTCTGCGTGGACAGTGGTACAAATAATTTAAACAAGTCAGTCAGTGCCGATTTCAAAGGAATATCTATGATCCTGAATTATGGCAGAAGTCTAGGAAGGGGCATTCCTGGGACTGGAGGTGTCATGTTCTTTTCTCTTACAAACCCTCTGGTCTCCCTCTCACATGTTTCAGGGTCACAGAATGAGGGGGGGAAAGAGAAGAGCAGCATTTGTCAAACATCCGACCTCTGCCAAATACACGCTCACTTGGTACGCACAGCTGTGAGGTGGCAGGATCTTCTACCCACTTCTCCACTGAGACGGCAGGTTTTTAGAGAAGCTAATTGCGATTATACTAGGAAGCAGAGAAGCCAGAATTCCATGGGGAACTGATGAGGCAACGAGAAATTTGGGGAGTTGGAGGGGGTAGAAAGAGGTAGAGCAGGTGGCAAATCGGGACTAGACGCCTGTACCATAGAGTCTTAGAAGAGAAAATGTTAGTCTCGTCGAGATGGGATCTGTGATTCTGAGTTGGGAACAGGAGAGGGATCTGATCATCTAAAATCAGCTCACCTCCCTGCTTTGTGAGGGGCCTAGGTATAAAGTATGCGCGGGCAGGGCTGAGGTTGTATCACCCTGTGCGCCGAGGCAGGAGGTGAGAAACACCCCCGGGATACACATGTCAAAGGGAGCGGTGAGTAAAAGTTACTCGAACTTCTGCAGCATCAAGAATTCTGCTTATCCTGCACCTACGGAGCCCTAGCAGTTGTGAGTCAGTGCGTGCAAACCCCTGGCGTCTGACCGCGATGCCTGTTTTTACTTCCTCAGACAAACGTTAAGCCTCATTATCTCCTAGAAATGCATCCTTCCCTTCAAGGTACTTTATTCTCAAGATACTTCCAGCATGGCCAGAATCAACTGTACCACTGAACCTTGCAAAACTTGTTCAGCACTTTCCAAAGGAGGCATTTGCCCCCTTTTTGCTCTTTGCCTACTTTAGGGAAGGCAGAACTAGATAAAAGAATTCATTTTATAGCACTCTGCGGTTACAGCGTTTCATAAAAATTAAATAATACACTTATTATCACTAAATATGGGCAGCAGCTGCTACTGCAGATCACAGACCCTCTCTATGAGAGGGGTTCATTATATTTGTCCAATGCCGAGATGACACTGCTGGATTTTTTTTCAGTTCTGAAATGAATAATCACAGAAGAGAGTTAAGTGACAATAGCATATTGTGAGAAATATTATTCTGTCTATTGTTCAGTCTTGTTTTCTTTCTAGATTCAATATCAATGTTTGCAACTGCAATTTCCATGATTTTTCTTTTAATTCACTTTCAAGGTCATATTTTCCTTCAAATGTTTGCCTGGAATGGGCAGAATAATGTATGGGTGTGGGTGTGGGTGTGGGTGTGTGGGTGTGTGTGTGGGTGTGTGTCCATGCCCAACTGGAGGTGGACAATAACAAGGGATTAAATAGCTGATCTACTTCCAAATATAATCTTAAAAAACTCCTGCTTGTGATCCCAAGGGCATACTTAAAATGAGTTTCCGTAACTATCCTATGTCCCAATCTGTTTGTCAATGCCAGGAGTCCTTACATGCACAGCCAGACTCTAAACAGCAAAATTTAGAAAACCAGAATCCTAATTTGCGGTCAAACTGTTTCAGCATTCTGCACGCTTTGTAAATTTCCTCAGCTTCTCCCTCCTTCAATCTACTTATTTATCTCTGACATTGTTTAAACCCTGACATTTAAAGGACAACTTTGCCCAAGAACTTTACTCATTTCCTTACAAAATGACTCTTTGTTGTCATGAAAATTGCCAGAGGAGAATTTACAAAGTAATTTCTATACACACGCATGCATGCACATACACACGCATGCATACATGCACACATGCACTCATGCACACATGCACGCATACTCACATGCACGCACAGGCACACACACCACAGAAGGTTCTGATTTTCCAAAGGGAAACTGTTTTTTGTTTTTTTTTTAACTGTGTCTTCTCGGTCCTGGGGTTCTCAAAACTACGCCAGGATGGCTGACCTCTCTATTTTGCCTTTAACATCAACAAAATAATCTTTAGCTACAATTTTGATTAGAAGTGTGGGTGGCAGATTGAAGAGTTAAAAAGAAGGTGCCTTAATATATGGGGACGGGAGAAGATATAACTTTGGGTGGTGGGCACACAGAGCACTTTGCAGAACATAGAAACCCATACCTGAAACCTACATGTTCATAGTAACCACCCCAATAAAATTAATTTAAAAAATTAAGAGAGAAAGAGAGAGAGAGAGAGAGAGAGAGAAAGAGAGAAAGAGGAAAGAAAGAAAGAGAGAGAGAGAGAGAGAGAGAGAGAGAGAGAGAGAGAGAGAGAGAGAGAGAGAGAGAAGGAAAGGGGGTGGCATGATTGACCAAACCCAGGTGGAAGACACGGCTGTGTCTTTGGAAAGCTCCACTGAGGCTCTGCCCTGGGATCTGCAGAGCCCTAAAAAGGGAGTTTGGCAGAAACTGACTTCTCAGCAGCTCCCTACACTTGGACCGAGTGGGACTCTTAGTTCAGTGACCGAGAGGACAGCGCAGAGGTGCTGATGCCACCGTGAGGGGCTCTATGCCGTTGGGCTTGAGGCTTTCCTTCCTTTGGATTCTAGCAGCAGAGGGAGCCAGGCAGTTCCCTGGTGTTAGGAGCTGGTCTCATGGCAACGAAGCCTTCAGGAGCAAAGTGGGGGCATGAGGAACAGAGGGGGCTTCACTGACCTGCCCCGAGCTCCGTCCAGGAAGGGAGCGGCCGGCGGAGCAGCGAGTCTGCTCTGAGCTGCCTCCACTTCTAGCTCCACAGCCAGGACTCGCGGGCGCATAGCTGTGGGTCCCTTTTGGTTTGTCCTGCCTGTCCTGACATTTCAACCCTTCTTCCTGATTGGCAACCGCACACTAAGAGTGGACACTCAACGCTGAAACCGGGAAAAGAAGACAAGTAGGACGGCATAGCTGGTGTGTAGACGGTGCTGCTGACGCTAAAGTTACGGACTGGACTCTAGAATTAGGCCAAAGAAGAGCAGTATCTTAACATGCAGGGAAACCAGTGCTGCCCATCACAGGACCCGGCAGAGCAAGAGTGTTAGGGGGGGAGCGAGAAGTGAATTAAAGGGGATTGATCATTGCAAAATCCACTTTCTTCTTTTGAAAATAGCCATCTGTTAATCTCATGTGTGGCGAGTGATCTCCTTGGCTCACACTTGCACTGGGTCAGAGACTAACAACCGACATTACCAATGGGGAGGAGAGGGGACCAGCATAAATGTCAAGAGGAAAAGCATCTGATTGCTCACAATTAGTGAACTTTGTCTAAGCACTTAACAGTGACCTTGACATCACCAAAGCAAAATGCTCCTCAGTTCCATCTTTGCAAGCCTGTTTTGCTTTTCCTTTTTTTTTTTTTTTAACTTTCTTAAGCAATGAGGCTTTTTATCTAAAAAAAAAATGCTCAATTCAGAATAGACCCATGAATCAAGGAGGTTTGAAATTGTGAGAGCAACCAATTCCTGCTTAGGACAGGTTACCTGGGCTTCCTGGGCTCCTACTCCTCTAATTGTGAAATTTCCATGACAACACACTGCCATTAACTGGCAAGGCATTCTGTCTACACCTCAAAAATCCTTATTTTAACAATAGGTAATATTAAGCTAGTTGATTTTCAAGTTCAGTGCATCTGTGTTAAAGGCCCATAGAACTTCTAAAGCAGCATTATTATGGTTGATCATTTCAACCAAATCAAAAGACACCAACTTTTTAGAAAACACTTTAAAATTCTGAGAAGATGAAAAGTAATGCTAGATTGACACAAACCTCTGCTATTCCAAAGCCCTCCTGCTCAGGTGATTCGGAATGATTGTCATGATTCAAGAAACTCAATGTCAAGAATACTTCTGACTTTGCACTGTGTCAAATTTAAAAGTTTTTAATGCATTTGTATTGGATTCTCTGCTCCTGTGTCCCTTGGTGCAGTTACAAGTGGGTTATTGATTGAGGCTTTCTGAAAACGAAAGGTGGGGGAAAGATTTTTAATCTCCCTTCCCAACTGCCACAAGCCATGCTTTCACATCTGAGCTCGCCTGCTCTCCTCTGTCTGCGGTCCAAGTACAGATGAGGCATTTGTATCTGAGCAGGCAATTCTCTTTTTCTTTTGGCCCTAAATTTCTAAAACATAAAATATTTGCGCACACACACACACACAAAAGGGAAAGGACTCCCCTGGTCGACTTGTTCGGATCCCAGTCAGAAAGCATGCCTAACAAATGAAGGGACCTGGTGTGATTTAGTGTAATGCCAGTAGCAAAAACACAATTGTAAATTATGCTTTTCCAACCTGCTCTCTGAGGCTCAAATTGCTGTTTTGCTGTCTGCATCTTCAATGATGGCTGATACATCCCCTGGGTAGGAAAGTACTGATCTCCTCTATCTTGACTTAGTAGCTGAGCTGAATTTAATAAAATTATTTAGCAGCCACCAAAGTCAATGAAGACACAAAGGAAGGAGGGTGGGAAAGAATAAATGGGGTTCAATGTGCTATAAGTGGTACATAATTTCCACGTACAAACAGCTCTCTCATCTCAGTTATTATATAATCTGCTTTGGACTAAATAAAGAGTCCTAATACTTATGACAGGGTCTTTTGTAAAATTACTTTAAAAAAAAATATCAGAACAGTTCTATACTTTTTGTAGTAATTTGAAAGGAAGAGTCTTTGACTAGTCAAAATGACACCTTAAACTAAATAGAGAGGGTAATAAATGTATCAAGCATGTTTGCAAGTAATCCAAATTAGATAGAATCTAATGCCTAATCTTTCAATTCTCTTACGATTCACCTGACTTATCCAGGCCTCACGTCTGGGAAAATAACCAAGTTAGGGGTTAAAGAAGTCTTTCAAGGGAAAAGGTAGCAGCTGAAAACTGGCAAATAGATGGAAATTAATCAGAGAAGGGGAGGGCCTATTGCACTCTTCTCTTGTGCTGAGGTGGAGAGACACTAAGTAGCATGGATTTTTTTGTAAATGAAGATATTGTGGGAGAGAAAAGCTTTGAGGAAAACTTGTGTTTTTAACAGAATTTCCCACCAAACATTGAGCAATGGACCAAAACTTATAATAAAATTTAATATGAATAAATATATAACCCTACATGGGAATTCAAAATATTTTTCTTAATTCTAAACACTTCCACAGGATAAAGTAGACAAAGATCACCAGTAACACATGCTCTAGGAGGGGTAAACATTTCTGCATCGGTTGATATGGGAGACTTCTGAGGTTGAGGTTAAGCATCCTGCCCTTGCACCTCTGCCCTGGTCAGATCACTTGTGGAATGACGTGTTTTATTCGAGTCCTTCTAAGACAAGCAAAACAGATAAGAAGAAACTGGAGCAGAATCCAAGAAAAGTGACTAGGATTGTTGTAAACTTGAGACCATGAAATATAATTAGTCTGGGGGTGGGGTGCTCTAAGTATGCACACATAGGATGCCTGAGCCAAGCTCTTTCCTAGTCTATGCCCACTTTAGTTTCAGGGGTGGAAACAGGTTTCAACTTGTTGCTTAACAAGAATGATCCATTGGTTGTGACTTCCTGGAGCGATGTGTCAAGGGTGCTGAGACCATATGCAAGCTCAGCCAAGAAATCAATTAGCAGTGACTGCCACAGCCACGGGGACAGGAGCGGTGGCACTTACCCTAAGTTCTGGCAGTTGTTGTCTGATCAGCTACATCCCTTGACTGGCAGAAATTCAATTCTGGGCCTTGGGCTCACCTTCACCTCAGCCTCATAGAGGCCTCTTCATAAAACTCTGGTAAATCCTTCTGGAAAGTAGCCAGGTCAAAATGAGACTATAAAGCCACCTTAACGAGCACCGGTGAGGCTGCAGGGGAATATTAAACTCCTGTGCTTTCCCTCAGTGCCCTTCAAATGAATTAGAAGAAGCATGTCTGAGCTAGTGCCACAGGTAAATTGTCTTTCTGCAGACAGCAAGGACTGAATTCTAATAAGTCATCCTTGTCCCTGTGAATATATCCAGAGAAACACAGCTTTCAAAGATAGTGAATGTAATTTCTTGAATAAGATAGGTAAGAGAGGGTCATACTTTGGTAGTACCCATGGTGCATGTTCCCCCTCCTTTCAGGCCCCTTGAACCAAATGTTTGACTCACAGGCATCACAAAGTCCAAGTAGACTCATCTTGATGAGCATTAGAAGAAAACATCATGGAATGCTACGGTGACTGATGAGGTCCCTAGGGGGAGTGGACATTTACAAGACTTAACTTTTGGATCTCCTTATCACAAATTAGGCTGCTTTGGCACTGCTCAATAAGTCAGGAAACTGGGTCTGGGTCAAGTTTTGCCAGATAAGATCTTAGGCAAGTTATTTAATCCTAATAGAAACTGAAACACAGAGAGAGTAATATCATTCATATTATAGGGTTGTTTGGGGGATTAAAAGATAAATCTCTTTCAATTATTTTTGTTTGGTTTTAAAGTAATAGATGATCATTGCAAAAAAAGAAATCAGAAAATAGAGATAGAAGAGGAGTGAGGGAGAAATAAATCACTTCTAATCCTACAACCTAGAAATAACCACCATGACCACTTCAGTGTACAACACTTATTGAAAAGAAATAGAAGAATCACATAGTACACACACATATACACACACACACACACACACACACACACGGGTACAATGAACAATAAGCCTTTCTTTTGTCCCAGGAGTAACCAGAACCAAAGTGACTGAGTGACAACAAATATCAACAGTTTCTTGTTTAGCCTTCCAAAATTTTACTAAGCAGGTATAAGCAATATACATAAGTTCATATATTTTATAAGTCATTTAAATGTATTTTGAAGCAGTTTTTAATGTTGGTAAATGCACCATGTAACAGTGAGGTGATATTTTTATTGATGAGCCCTGCATCTAAGAGAGAGATTAAAGGATATTATTGAACTACAAAATCCCTGTCATACTACCAGCAACTACAGAAGCTTCTAAAGTGGTCTAGATGTCCATTATCATCAGATGAGCATTGGCCCCAAATCACGAGCTGGACTTCTATTTAGCTTATCATGTATTGTGCCATATGTTGTATGTTCTAAGTCAAGCAGTCTTTTTCTTGGCTTCTCTCCTCTAAAATTACACAGTGGTTTGGCCTTCCTGGATCTCAGCACTAAGCTATTGAAAGGAGTACACAAACTAATCTAAACAAAAAATCCGTTAAGATCTGAAATAGATGGGCCTAAGAGACACATTTCCTATTCTGTCCAACTGGAGAAAATACTAAACCACCCAACTACAGCAAACTTATGAAAGAGAAGAGAAAGCTGCATTCATGTTTTAAATAAAATGCTTTTGTTTGTTTCTTCACTTAGGCTCTTCTCTTGAACCACAAATTCAATCACGTGTCCCTGAGAATGCTTTTCCTTCCTTTATTCACAACTTGCTTATCTTTGAATGAAGAAGGGAAAGGAGAAGTGATGCCTTGAACTCCATTTAGAGGTTAATCAGGGTGGTAACTTGTTGTTATCTTTTCCAACCCTAATGCCATGACTATTGCTGCAACCCATTCAGTCCAAAGATAACTTTCCTTGAGAGTAGGGTCACATTTCTGGCTGTCAAAAGGAATCAATTAACCAGTGGAATTATAATCATCCACAAGGGGCTATCTAATTAGAAATTAGAAATTAAGTTCAAGGCCATTCGTTTGCACTGACCCTGATACTACTCTAAGAATAATAAAGTCTCAGAAATCAGAGATAAGACTGACCATTTAAGTCATGTGAGAATTCACCCAATCAAGAAAATTACCTACACACATTTGCCATCATGTCATGAAAGTCAGTTTTAAATGGCAAAATATGGAGTCAGTAAAGTTGGGCAGTGTTGCCTCTCACATGGGCATGAGGTGCTCAAGTCGCCATAGTAGACGACAAAATTATATAGGCAAAGGTGCTCTTGAAAATTCCATAAGTTATCCATAAGTTACAGGATATGTTTGGTACATAATCCTATGAATTATTTTCATCAAATTTTCTAATTATATGTCATCTAAAAAATTTCTTGTTTTATTTTTGCAAAAATGTCAATGATTGGTCAACAAGTGGTTTTCATATCTTTGAACGACCAAGAACACTTCTCCATAGAATTAGCTCTTTCAGACCCATTTGCCTACAACATGTGCACATTGAAGTGAATGAAGTATAAGACCACTAATCTTATTTAAATTGACATTAAATCAGTGAAGACTTTTAAATTGAATCATGTAAATTTTACTTGTGATGGTAGACTGAAGGGAAAAGATATTTTGGAGGCTTAGCCCTCACAACAGCCTCTCAAGATTAGGTATCAATATCTCCATTTTACAGTTGAGCTTAGAGAAACAGACTAACTTTGCTCAAGGTTTTGAAGCAAATAAATTGTAGGCTAGAATTTGAGCCCAGAAGGCTCAAGTTCATATTCTTCCCATCTGTCTAAATAAAATCTATCCTTTGAAAATGGGATTTGAATTTCTTACATCTGATAAATAACTCTTCTGTTTCCAACAAAGGTGTCATCAGTGACAAAGTGAATCATCATGATTTATCCCAGTCTATGACCCATCTATAAAAAAGTATTTCTCCTTTTTGCTGGCACTTTCTGGACAGTTAAGTCATTCTGAAAACACTAAATCTAGGGACTCTTGTTGCCCAGGGTCATCATTCCTCAGTTGGAAAAGACTTCTTAGTGAAGATCAAAGCAATGGTGCTGAAAGTGTGGTCACCAACCAAGCAGTATCAGCACCACTTGGGAACTAACCAGAAAATCAAAGTCTAGGGTTCTGCTGCAGAGCTGCCAAATCAGAAGAAACTCTGGGGCAGGGCCCAGTGATGTGCGATTTAACTAGCCCTTTGTGTGATTCTATGCCATGGTCAAGTTTGAGAACCACTGATCCGATCTACAGGAGGAACTCCCCTAAGTCCCTCGGACCCTGACACAGCCTTCTGTAAGATCCATACCAACACCGTTTATCAAGCCTCTGAATTCAAATGGTAAGAAAGTGCCAGGTCTAAATGTGTTTAACTATTTGTTCTTTTCTTTAAACAGGACTTTCATTCCATCAAAAAGCCCATGCAGAGCAATGGCCCCTGCCTTCCCCTAGGAGGGACTGAAGAAGTAGAACAAGAGTCGTGGGTACCTAGACACACTCACACACACACACACACACATACCCAAGGACACAAGCATGAGGGAACTCTCTCCAGGTTGAAGGCAGGCTAAAATGCCCAGGATGCTAGAGCTCAGGGACTGTGCCTGATTCAAGTGCGGCTCGCATCAGTACAGAATGGAAGGAGGTTTGGACTCTCCTTTAGGTATGACAGTGCCTATTCTATAAGTCTGGAGTTCAAAGAAACCAAGCCAATTGTCTGAGACCACACAACAGTTTAGTTATGGAGCAGAATTTAATCTTCACCTGTGACTCCAAAGCCTGTGCTCTTAAACCGCTGTGCTTCTCCTAGAATTTTTTCCTTTCCATCGTTTCCCCGAGTGCTCAAACACCGCCCCCCCACTCTACTTGGAATTTTGGTGTTTGCAGTGAACATAAATTGATTTGATTGCACATACTGTATAGCAGAGTAAGCCACACTTGATAAAGAATTGCCAAAGATTTTTAAGAAATAGATAAGAAGGAAGTCCTTTATCTGGATGCCTGGGTACAATTAAATATAGGTAATGCTAATTATACCCTTTATGGATTTAGGGTCACTTTGCTAGGATGGATATATAAAATATATAACTTGTTCATAAAAGTAGATATCATAATTTATAATATATAATAATATAATTATAATATATAAAATATATTTTTTCGTTCATAAAATTACCATGTTTGGGATAGCCGGAGATGACATGGCTTCAGCAGCGGATAAAGTTAAGAATTTTGTTGCTTAACACCCCCCTCCCCATGCCAGAGGCACTTCTAGAAAATATCAATTCTGTTAGAAACGGGTCATATTAAAGACTCAATAGGCTCTGTGTGCAGAGAGATCAGCTAGCACAACACTCACTTTCTGTCTACTCGGAGATAAACAGGCCTTGTTGCTTTTGCTTCCCAGTGACAGAGCTCTGGACCCTTTTGCTAGAAATACAGTCAGTGGATAAAACAATCTCTGCAATAGCAATGGTTAGGACTAGTTTTATTAATTACCAACTTCCAGACGGGATGCTGGGGGAATAGAGTCTTCTGGTGCCTCTACGGTGCTCAATATAGACAAACAGCAGCCCCTTCCTTGAGGCCTCCAGTTGTCAATCATTACGCGTGTGTAGCCTAACTACTTCTTCACCAATATTTTTATTCATTATGCAGAAACATTGTTTCTCACTCTGCTCGACAGATGTGGTGATTTCAGCTATGAAGGCTGGAGTTTTCCATGGAGAAATACAGTCTGAGATATTAAACTCAGTTGGAATAAGTATGAATTTCAAAAACCACAAGTAAAAATATAAATATTCAGTTTTCTTATATTTTTTTGTCTCAAACATCTCTTTTCCTACCCTAATAATAGAAATTTTATTTAGTATTTTCAGGTGTACTTGGACTATTCTGGTTCTGGGTAAATTCAGTCAATATAGGTTTAAGATGGGGGCAGTTCAAGATTTCCAGTCCCTTGAAGAGCTGGGCAGGGGGAGGAGCTTATGTAGCATCAGACAGCAGCTGAGTGAGGCAGCAGGTCCTCAGTCATCCTTGGATCTCCATGGCCTTCTACCAACATGTAACGTGTCCCCATGCAAGTTCAACTTGCATAATGTCAACTCACTGCACAAAATGTGATACTGAGGTGGGAAGACAGTTGTCCTATGTGGAGTCTCAAGCTGCATTTCTTTGTGTGCCCTGTTACGCCATCCCAGAATCACTGATGTTCGGAATAGTGAGCGGGGCTGAGGTTATGCACAGAGCTCCCTCAGTCCTGGTGTCCCCAGTGACCCTCCTAAAGATATTTTTATCTTTCTTATTTAAACCCCTGTCTTCCATGATTAAATAGTAAAATCATCGGTAGCCATGGGATGTCTTTCCCCTGCAATGCAGTAAAATAGAGCTACATGCCATTGGCTAAGAGGCCAGGATAATTTTGTTCAGGGGAAGAAAAGACCACCGAGTGCCTGAGCTGTGACAGAACAAATGTTTGCTAATTTTCTCTTTGGTGATTTTCAGTTTTCCACTTGAATTGTTGTGACCAAAATGAGAATTTTTACTTTTGAATATGGCATAATTTATGCAGGAGACATTCAATAATGACTCCAGCTAAAGCCAACTGTAAAATTTGCCAAACATCCTTGGGTCCAAAAAAAGTGCTCGAAACAATTGCTAATTGAGCTGTTTGGATCTTCAACTTCCCTTTTCAGAAATCGAAGCCCTCAGTAAAATAGATCCACAGGAAACTGAAGACATTTGTCAGCCACACATTCTAGCACAAGAATTTCCATGCTGTCTTGCTTCAGAGCCAGTATTAAATGCCAAGGATCAGGACTGAGGGGATGTGGTATACCAAACGGGGGAGCCAAAACCCTACCAGGGTAGGAAATGGGCCCACTACCCATCCATGCCATGCCTCTCAACTCAGACTGTCTCTCTCTGAGAGGGGTCCATTTGTCTGGTCAAAACTGAAAAAGTAGAAGATGAAACCCACAAGGGGAATCCCCAATCGCTTGCTGAAGTCAGGACTTCTCAGTTCTATCACATCATTTCTCTACTGGCTGCTTGAAAACATTGGTTTAATAATGGGTTGGAAGTGTAAACCATGTGGGCCATGATATTTCCCTCCCATGACCATGAGAGTCACCAAAATCAGTTTTCTGGAAGCCTCCTTTCTGCACTCGGAATGTAGAAAACTTGGCTATGACGCTTACACACAACCACCTCCCTGTGTGCCTTTGCTATGCTCCTAGAAAGCAACATGCCTAACAATCGGCTGCTTAGTGCCTGGTAACCAATCTTAAAAAGAAAAACAGAAAAAAAACAGGGCATACAGCAAAGGGTGTCAATGGAAAAAGCAATTTCAGTACAGAGACATTCTGAGTAAAATTACTAAATCGTGGGGGTTTTTTTCTTTAGCAAGGTCTAACTTTGAAATGTATTCTCAGGAGCTCCCCAAGATGATGGTGAAAATAGATGCCCCTCTCCCGGGCTGGGGCTCCCTCTCACACTGGCTTGCTCTCCCCCCCTCTTCCTTCCAGTAATTAGGAATCGTTTCCAAAGATGCCGCTCTGCTTTCGTGTATTTTAGCAGAAGCACTTGTCACATTTTTACCACTTTGGGGACACATTAGAGAATGCACATCACACATGTAGATTATCTTGTCCATGTGTGCAGGCACCAGCAGAAAGGGAAGGCGTCGTGGCCACTGAGGGATACTGAGCTCCAACATCATCTCAAGTCTGCAACGAGAGGCCACAGGCCAGTGGGCTTGGTGCAGCAGGTTCTGAGTGAGGGTTTATTTTTCATTATTTGAGAAGATGGTTATGTTATTTTAGCATCATACAATAGATAATATTAAAAGTTGTTACATAAGTTGAGGATAATTATATATAAATATAACTGTGTTAATAAACGATGTTATAAACGTGCCATGAGAATTACTCATAGGGATTTCTTGGAAATATTTTTACAGTACAAAGGTCCCACCTTTGATGTGGATAACCCTCTCCCTTTGATTATACTGTGATGCTTTGCTGTTTCATATATCAGAATTTCATGACATGGTGCTCATGAAGACAGCAGGTTGTCTAAAGCCTGTAACCAGGGAGAGGAAGGCAGGGACCCAGGGAACAGGTCTGTGGGTCTGATTGCTTAGAACTCAGAGCATCCGTGAGCACCCTGTACTAATGGCATCTACCAAGGGCATTGAGAAGTCTCCTTGTCAGGGACGCTTTTATGACTAGGACTTAATGTTGTTGTTACAGAAAGAAAGACCAGCTCCCCGCTTCCTTGGTACCCTCAAAGGAAAGGACACTGGCCCTTCTCTACTTTGTAAAGGTTTTACTGATAAATATACATTTTATTTGAATCAATACATATTTACATGTCCTCTCCTCTAGGCAAGATATTCCACATTGGAATTAGGGTTCTTCAGTGTATTAGACAGACATAGAAGTTGTCACCACTGGGGGGAAGAAAGAGAGAAAACAAAAAGTATGCTTAGGATAAGTTATAAAGATGTTTTTTAAAAAATGCAAACACCTTGCATCGCTGGAAGCACAAAGATAAATAAGCCACAATGCTTGCCCTCAAAGCTCCACAGACCGGGAGGGAGGCAGGGAGGCATTCAGGTAATTGCAGTACAGCGCTGTGTTGTATTAAGTGCTTATCCGCCTCATTGAAGCCCACAGCTTCAATTAACTAAGTTACCCAGCCAAGGACTCTTACTGATGCGGAATGGAAACGACAGTTTATGATCTACAATTTCCTTGGCGCTGACATCCCACCAGCTCCTGTCCAGCCTAAAAAGCATTTCCTCTTCCCTAAATGACCTGCCTTGTGTCATGTGTGGGCAGAAAGCTTTTGAGAGCAGCCAAAAGCTGATCGGGGTTGTGTGATAGAGAGATAGAGAGAGAGAGAGAGAGAGAGAGAGAGAGAGAGAGAGAGAGAGAGAGTGATTATTATATCATTCCAAAGAAAGGAAATAATAGATCTATTTCCTCTAACATAGAGACAGTGCACAGTTTAAAGATGGTTTATTAGCCCCCAGCTTATGATACACAAGAGCTATTTAGGTACATAACTCACCTGGCCAGTCCAGAGCCAACCCCATAAACCTCAGCAGCACTTTCCCCCACCTTTTTGACTAAATAGAATTTACTGTACAGTTACAGTCCTGTCATATATGATGTTCATAAATGTGCTACATGGACTGTCTGCTCTTTTAAGTAACTCTGCTAACCTGGACACATTATCTCAGATTTATATTGCTGCATAAAGTCCGAGGGAATGCAGGGAAATAGCTTTATAGACAGGATTACATTGGCTGGCTGGCTTACGTTTCCGATGTGGCAGGAGGAGAGCCGCTCAGAGGCACTTGTGAACAACGACAGAGGAAAAAAACAACAAAAAAGAATGATTTGGGGGGAATCACTGCAGTTTTGCTAGTGTGGCTGATTCTAGATTAGGCTTTGGTTTAAAAATCCCTACTTGTGTCGATAAAGAAATTTTTAAAAATCTCTGGTGAAAATTAACATATTATGTCCTTTTGCCAAATCTCTTTTTTAAATCCCAGTTAGTGAACTGAAACTCAGTACTCAGAAGTTTAATAAATACTTGTTAAATGAATGAGCAACTAACTGTAAAGACCCTTCAGTCTGTGATCACTGCTCTGTTTCTTGCATCCAGAGGGTGCCTAGTACCTAGTAAGCATGAAATGATTATTTCATGAACAGATGATATAAATAGCAATGTGTCCTACTGTTCACTATACAGGATCAAACCCAGCCCTGTATCTGATCTTGAAAAGTGACAATATTTTGTTGACATTTTACAAGTAAAGAGCTCAAGGTAAAAAATAAGTGAATTGTTTTGGATGATTTTAAATAACAAATAATTTAAATGAGAGAAACAGGAATCCTAGGATTCGACAATGTGAAAAAAACAAGAGGGCAGCAGGCACTTTTAAGAGCCATGAGGAGAAAAGTCAAGGACCCCTTTATGATACATTCCAGCATCTTGTACCCGTCAGCTTTTGCTGTGTAACAAACCACTGCAAAATCTAATGGTTTAAAGCAATAATTATTTAATTGTTTAGGAGTTCGTGGGTTGGCAACTTGAGTAGAGCTCAGTTGCAACAACTTATCTCTGCTCCTCATGACATCAGTTAGGCTCACTCAAATATGTGAGGCCCTCAGGTGAGAAATGTGGAATGGCTAAGACACCTGGGGACTCTCTCCACATAGTCTCATTATCCATCAGGTAGGCCAAGCTTGTACACAGGGTCACTGGATTTTCTGACAAAAGTTAGTCTTGTAAAACCTCCAAGGCCTAGGCTTGAACATTGCTCAACATCCCTTCTGCCACATTTAACGCATTGTTTGCGGGTAGTTTTCATCACGCGCTCTACCACCAGTCAACGTAAAACGTATAAATACGTTTCCTGCATACAATGCGTTAATTAGTTAAACGAAGTCACCAGGACAGCCCATATTCAAGGTATAGAAACAACAGACTCAATCTCTTAGTGGAAGAAGACACAAATAATTGATGGCTATTTTTTTGCAATTTAATACACATTTTAATTTTCAAAAAAATTCCCACAAGCCTTAAGCACAATTGAAATTAGTAAAAAATTTAGCAAATAATTGTTACAATTTCTCGAATGTCTGTGCCAGACATGAAAGACATTACTCAATACATAGTATTTCATTCTTACCCAATGAAATAGATAAGCGGTTGGCAAATTATGGCCTGTGGACCAAATCCAGCCTGTTGCCTGCACCTGTTTTTGCTACACCCATCACCTAAGAATGTTTTTTTATATTTTTAATAGTTAAAGGAAAAAGTCAAAAGAAAAATAACATTTCATGACATATGAAAATTATATAAAATTCAAATCCAGTGTCCATAAATAAAGTTTGATTGGAACACAGTCATGCCCATTTCTTTGTATATTATCACACTACGACAGTGAAAGTGAGCGGTCACAACACACACCATATGACCAGCAAAGCCTAAAATATTTACTACCTAGCCCTTTAGGAAAATTTACTTAGAGACAGAATTTGAACTCCAGTCTGCATAACTATAAAACTCACACTGTACTCCCAGTAAAATGACAATAGCTGCCATTCATTGAGGACATACCTGTGTCATAATGTCTAATCCTTACAATAGCCCTTTAAGAGGCTGTGACCATCCCCGATACATAATTAAAGGACTGACAGATGAGTTATGCCATGGCTTGACAAATTCCACATGACTAGTGAGTGGCAGAGCTAAAGTGGTATCTCAGACTTAAAGGTAGGAGCTCCTAGTAGAAGTTACATTTGTAATGGAGAAATATGGCAGACACCACCTTAACCAATCGTCAAACTTAGTATCCCCCATACCAGGGCAGACGGACCTTGTAAGCCTTCCGACGTAAGACACAGAGGAGATAACGTCACTCACGGAATACTCTAGTCAAAACTATTTAACCATAATTAACTCATAAGGAAACAACTGGACACATTCAAATCAAAAAACACTGCCAACAACCAGCCTTGGCTCTTCAAAAAGTCCTAATTATGAAAGATAAAAAAAAGGCTAGGGAATGGTTCTAAATTGAGGAAAATCAAAGTTGCATGATAATTAGCCAAAAATAAAGAAGAAGAAGAAATTGGTTGTTACAAAATGGTCCTGAGGATGGAAAGTACAGCCTCGGGGACAGAGTGAGTAACTTTCTAATGACTGTGCAGGGTTCCAGTGGGTACGAGGTTTATCGGGATGCTCGCTCAGTAAGCTACACAGTGTCTAAATACTGGGGTGTCCATGTGAAACTAATATACTATTGTAGGTCAGTTGTCATTGAAAAATAAAAAATGATTTAAATAAAGAAAAAAAAGAGGCATGTTGAGTATATGTCATATGTGACTCTTGATTGGATCCTGGTTAAAAGGAAAAATATAAGACATTATTGAGAGAATCGGGGAAGTTTGATATGGATTGTGTATTAGAAATAGTGTTATATCACGGTTAAATTTCCTGAGTGTGGTCATTGCATTGGGAGAATGTCTCTGTCCTCGGGATACAGTTGCTGAAGCATTTACTGACAAAGCGTCATGATGCTTGGAACTTACTCTCAAACAGTTCCGCACACACAAGCACACGCAAACAATTACGTGTGCATCACGTCTATGTGTGCTGTGTGTGGAGAGAGAGACAGGAAGAAAGAGGAAGCGGGGAGGGAGGGAGGAAAAGCAGAGCGTGGTAACAACTGGTGAATCTAGGTTAAGGGCGTATGGATGTACTGTTCTTACAGATTTTCTGTGACCGCACCTTTGCTCTTACCACCATACTACTTACACTTTTAAACACAAAAGCCCTAGCTTGCTTTCCTTCTCACAGGGCCCGCCCCCAAATGCAAACACAGATTTTGTGAACTTCTGAAAACGAGGGAATGGACCTCTGGATGTCAGACGACCGAGCAGTTGTAAAGGGACTTCCATGCGTTCCTTGTAAGAAACGTTGCCGCTTTGAAGATTCAATGCGTCATACTGTGCTAGTTTAAAGCCTTTAAGTACGCCAACCACTCTTTCCACAAGCAATTTCCCAAAGGCGTCTGGGTTTGGAACACACACAGACAGGCTGCTGTAAGTGCCCATTAGTCTTCAAACCTGAAATGCCCCCCAATTTGTGAGTTACAGTGAAAAACACATACTACCTCAAATGAAAAATAGCAAAATGCATCAAGAGTTCAAAAGGCAGGAGTTGAACAAGATGATCCCATTTCATGCTACATTAATGCGTCACTCTAATTTTATGTAGGAATGAGCCTCAGACTTCCCATCCAGAATTCTGAAATATGGAGGTAGCCAAGCAAGTAAATCCATTTCATAAATGGGGAGGTGGGGGGAGGGGTTCCACCTGTAGTTTAGGAACTTGTCCAGAGTTTTTAGGCCAATAAATGTGAAGAGAGAGAGAACAGGAGGGGAGGGGAGGGGGAGGAGGGGGAGGGGAGGGGGAGGGGAGGGGGAGGGGAGGGGGAGGGGGAGGGGGAGGGGGGGAGGGGAGGGGGAGGGGAGGGGGAGGGGAGGGGGAGGGGGAGGGGGAGGGGGGAGGGGGAGGGGAGGGGGAGGGGAGGGGGAGGGGGAGGGGGAGGGGAGGGGAGGGGAGGGGAGGGGGGGGGAGGGGAGGGGAGGGGAGGGGAGGGGAGGGGAGGGGAGGGGAGGGGAGGGGAGGGGAGGGGAGGGGAGGGGAGGGGAGGGGAGGGGAGGGGAGGGGAGGGGAGGGGAGGGGAGGGAAGGGGAGGGAAGGGAAGGGAAGGGAAGGGAAGGGAAGGGAAGGGAAGGGAAGGGAAGGGAAGGGAAGGGAAGGGAAGGGAAGGGAAGGGAAGGGAAGGGAAGGGAAGGGAAGGGAAGGGAAGGGAAGGGAAGGGAAGAAGAAGAGGAGAGAGTTCGAGGGGACTGGACAGGAGAGAACAAACCTCTAGCCCAAGCAGATCTACGTCCACAAACTGCTTTTCTCTCAGAGAGACTACATGGCTTGGTTAAGAGTTAGGCTCCCTGGAGTATATGTCCTGGCTCTGCTATTTACCAGCCATGGGAATCTTGGTCCTAGACAGGACTAAACCTGTCTGTATGCCAATTTCTCCATCGTAACATGGTAGCAACAATACTACCTACTCTTAGAGTTACCATGACAATCAGATTAAGGTAATTCATGGAAAGTGCTTAGAAAAGTGCCTGGTACATAGCAATAAACTTTGAGCTGCTATTACTGCAGTAATTTCAGATAAAGTGTGAGGAAATTACAAATCATCCCAGGTTCGAGTGTCAGCATTAGCATCATTTCACACAGCATGAAACTGTCTCACCAAGGATTCTTGAGAGGAACACACCTTCCTCTTCAAGTGGTGAATCCATATACGATCTATTTATCTCACACCAAATCCCACAAAAAAGAACTACATTGCAAAACAAATTCCATGTATCTCGTCAGTAATTGCAAACTAAGGCCACATTCTCTTTCAATGATCGATTTCTTGCAGGGCCAGCCCCCTCCCTTAGCCTAATTGCCAAAAATTAATTTCCCCTCAAAGTGCCCCCTTCTTTTCTGGAGATGTTAAAGAGACACAAGACAACACCCCAGGCTGCGAGGCACACTCGCCACAGCCCTCCTTCCTCCTCCGCTTTCCTCCAGAGCCATGGAGAAAGCCCTGGCTCTCTGGAGCCCATGCCCATCGTATGAAGTCACATGCACATGCAAAGTGGGGTGTCCCTATTTGCCTCTAAAGCTAGCTTCTTTGGTGCCCACTTGTTCGTTGACAGTATTGTTTTCTGCCTCTGGTAATAGTACCTCATTGTCCTCTTTGTGAGCCATGCCTTCATCGCTGTCAGTCTGAGAAGTTCGAGAGGCCCTGATTCTAATACCAGCATGTGATCCCATTCAGACCCCAAAACATTGATAAGAAGTGTTGATGAAAATAAGAGATTAAAACGAAAGCCTAGAATTGCTGGCAGCCACCTCGCTATCACAAAGGAGTCACATTAAGACATCTGAGAAGGGACTCAATAAAAAGGAAAGCCAGGTTGGAGGGACAGAGAGACACCAGGTTAGGTAACGACCTCATTTGAGACTCTAGATCCAGCTATGCATGAACCTAGAAGATCCAGCCCAGAATATTTCCATTAAGAGAGCTAACTGACGTCCTTTTTGTTTTAATCAGTTTGGGTTGGACTTACTGGTATCTGACCCTGAAAGCACCCTGAATAGCACTGCCTCTAATTTGGGGAGTGCCAGAGCCTTTCTGGGCTTCATACAGAAGTAAGGAAGAGGGGCTGCCTTCCAAGCTCTATGCCCAACTCAGTCAATCAGCCTTGATGAAGCTCTGCGTATGCTCAGGGTCTTCCAAAAGTCTGATGGCGCTCTGGTCCTAATTTTCCTAACCATAAAATTTCAAAGGAGACTCTGAGACATCTTTCTCTCCTCTTGTGTCACCCACCTGACATCCCTCCTGAAAGCAAAAAACCGCTCCTCCCTGATCAGTCACAAAACAGAACCCGCTACACGTCTCAATGGGTAGAAACAAGTACACGGGAAAGACAGTGGTGAGTGGAGACTATGACACGGCCTGTCGGAGCTGCCCCGGTGCAGGGCACCGCTTAGCTCCGTGCTCTACCAACTGCCATGTTTTGCTGGATTACCACGCACTAAGTCTGTGTGTCACCCAATGTTTAAAAGAGGCTTCCTCGTAACCTGGGACTGCCAACCTTGCGCTTCCCGTAAAGCCCTAACTTAAAGTGGATCCTCCCTCTCCTAGGTCTTTAGGAACGTGGCTGTTTCTGGGGAAGAGAGAGTGGGGAATTCAACCTAAGCATCCCCGCTGGAAGGACTTGGTTAAACGTGACTCAGCCACACGTTGCCATTCCAGACAAATTTATATGGACCTTTCAATCACCTAATCTTCCGCACAGGCATGAAAATCAATTATTCCCCCGTCGATTTCCACTGTTATCACCTAGAAAACTTGGGATGTAGCTTTTCATCATCATCATCATCATGGGCAATACCGTCCTGGGCCAGCAGCCTGGATGCTCTGCGATTTGATAAATTCACCGACGGGGAGCGTGCGGGGCTCCCCCACGCTCGGTTCTAGCCACTGAATTCCTCCCTCCTCTCTCCCCCTTCTCCCAGCCGCAAGGGCCGCTTTCACTTTCAGCCCTGTGTCCAAGGCATCCGCCAACACATCCAACTTGCTGACAGTGGGAAAATTAATAAGCACACTCGTTCCACTATTGACGACATTAGTGAAATTTCTAAACACGGCAATGGAACCCGTCTGAAAGCGTCTTCCCTCAAGTCACAGTGCCCGCTGACAAACGCTTTCGATCTGAGCCGGCTGCGTACTTAGCAGTAAAATGAGCGAAACCCGGTTTCTTCAGTCTCTTGACGACTGTGACATGAGGGACTGGATTTTAAAACCCTTTGTAAACATAATAAAGGGTTGACACAGATCCACCTGCCATTCTCCGACGAAATAAAGAAGAGCAACTCTATCCGGTAGCAAACTTAATCTTTCAGACTTTTTCTATTATTTCTAAGGGCCTTGAATCTTGAGGTGTTTCCTGAGTTACCAATCCTAGTTTGTTGGGAGCAGTATAAGTTTGGAGCCAAGCACACTTGGGGCTAAATCCAATCTCTGCCCCTCTGTGGGACTTGGGGTGGGGGTGAGGGGAAGCTTTTCTTTTTTTTTTTTTTTACCCCTGAGCCCCTTCTCTCATCTGCAAAACAGGCATAATTCTTAGCTCTTAGCATTGTTTCAAAACCAGCCTTTACCAGAGTATAAATTCAGTTAAAAGCTGATCTTCCTTTTTTGTGTCATGTGGAGGGTCGTGGCTACGTTATAAAATCTCACTGCAGTGAAAGGTAACTTCAGGCACCCGCACAGTAGGTTTGTGGGAGGCATGACTGTCTATGCCAGTGGATTTCAGGCATTTATGGCCCTTTCTTAACATACCCTGGGGTTGGTAGGGAAGCAGTGTAGGTTCAAGAATAGTCGTGGAGTCATTCGGGGTGAACCTGACTCTGCCACTTATTAATTATGGGCCTCAGAAATTTTTCTTAAACTCTCAAAGTGTGTTTTTCCTCCTAAGACACTGTATGAGAATAATACCGTGTTCCTAGCTTTCTTTTAAAGGTTACACTCGATTTGGAGTACTTAGACTCTTTGGCTCATAGGAGCAGTCAGCAAATAAACGCTGTAACATGGTAACAAAATCCTTGCTGGAATCTTATCCATACGCGACGAATTCTTATGTATCTGCCAGAATTCCTTCCACTTCCCAACTTCTCATGGATAAATAGTGCATCCCATGTAAATATGGACCGGGTCTATTTTATTGAATTTTATAGATCCTACTCCTAGAACAGTGCCTGTCACATTCATAAATGTTCAATAAGAAATTGTTGATTAATGGCGGATAGATGGATGAACGCACGCTTCTTTGAGTTTATCCCAATAAAGGCTAAATAAGGTTGAGGGCAGCTAGTCATTGATCCCACCTACTTTATTAACATGACCACTGCCTCTGATTCCTTAATTAAACCTTTCCCACTTTCTAAAGTACGTCAGAATTCAGAGTAAAAGGACTTTGGGAAACATAGTATCTATAGTTAACAACATGGTATTGTGCACTTAAAATGTTGCTAAAAAGGTAGATCTCATCATGTAAAGCTTTCTTACCTTAAAAAAGGGGCAACACAAGGAAACTTTCACAGGTGATGGATGTGTTCATTACCCTGTTGTGGCAATATTATCACGGGTGTACCCATGTGTCTAAACACATCACCTTGTATACATTAAACATGTGCACTTTCTTGTTTGTCAATTTTACCTCAATTTACTGTATAAAAAACCAATTTGGGGCTACATCTGTAATCATCAACATCATGATTTAGTTTCTTAAGTTTTGTGAATTCTCCTACCACCCCCATAAAGAGTTTGTTATTAAAATATAAATACAAACAAATCTAAAATGACTCCATGATGTTCTGATAGAGCCATTGTTCTCAAACTCTCATCTAAATCCTTCAATTGACAAAAGGGAAGGACTGAGTGTCCCTGGGGGATCCAAGAGCACAGATAAAAATACTTCCTCCAATGCCTGTACCAATTTTGAAAGAGTCATATTTTATCCTAAGAACATAATCAGATGCACAAAGATACAATCATATAGATTTTAATCATGAAAATTGAAAATAATCTAAATGGACATAAAAATATAGTAACTAAATGAAGTATACTTTATCCCAATTATTAAATTCTATGTAGCTACTAAAAACTATATTAACTGAGAATATCAAAATACATGAAAATATTTGCAAAATACGTTGTTAAATGAAAGAATCTGGTTACCTCTAGTTATCATCACTAACGTGACAATAAAGGGATTTTTAAATAAAACACCCACAGGGGCAAAGATAATAGGAGAAGATACAGAATTGTAGAAGATAGAAAATAAATGAAAACGTGGTAGCTTTCTTGTAACCCAAATGAATCTAAAATTTAGGCTGGACCTGGGAAGCCCTAGCAGTAGATGTTGCATGCTACAAAACCCAGAAATGCTCGAGAATAAGAACACTATCTAACTCTGCAAGAGAAGGTACATATAGTTCAGAAAGCAAAATTCTTTGTATATTCTTACAACAAAGAATTTAAATCCAGGATCAACCTCAAACCCCACTACCATGCCCTTAGAGCACTAGGAACTTACTCCCTGAAGAGCTTGACTCAGAAAGGCTCTGGGCCTGGGGTCACTTGGCATAAGTGAGGTTAGAGTGTCATACTAAAAACACGAAGACTAAATTTAATTTTAAATAATGCATCATGAAGCCCCTGCCCCCCTTCCTCCACCCACCTTCAAAAATGTTCAAGTCTCAAGTTCTTTCCAGCTTGGCCTTGTGGCTGCCCCCAGCATTCGTTTCTTTAAAATTCTGTTGCTTGGCAAATTTAAAGTTTAAACAACATCTCAGAGGGAATATTTCACCTGCTAAAGAAAATAAGTGTTTTAATCACTTAATAGCATGCTTTACAAACAAGTTTTATAATCTTTGAACAGGTTTATAGCTTTATGAGTGCTGATCCTTCAGAAGGTCTACCTGCGAACACTATGCTTGATGTTACTTTTGAAAATTATGTTTATGAATTGCAAAATGGTATTTCTTACAGAACAGTCCATAGTTTACGCTTTTCACTGAACCTCATTTGTCTTCTCCCAGTTGGTTTTCGTTAGTCATTGTATTAGGAGAGTCTACCTCCATGGTTCTCAATCTAGGGATGGTGACGGACTAGGTAGCCCATCTCCACCCCAGCTCCCCAGCAGCATGGGAATCAGGAACCCAAGGAGGTCTTTGTAAATTAGACGTAGACAGCCCTGCCTCCAAAAGCTCTGTAGACCCTTCAGCCAGCTCCCAGGTAAAAATCAGGACACACCCTTAAAGGCTGTGATGGACATGTGAGTGGGTGGGACAGAAGGTAAGAACTGCATCACTGCACAGTATGGACATCTGCCCAGCTGGACAGTTCTAGAACGGCTGAGTTTGGAGCAATGCTGGGGGAACGTGACTTCTAAGGTCCTTTTCCATTTGATAAGATTTATAATTATTTAGTGGAAATGATGCCTGGTCCCTTCCACGGGAACTGGCACGTGACCCTCTGGTCAGGGTGCTCCCCTGGGGCTTTTCAGAGCGAAGGCGGCAGGCAAGCTCCTTTTCCACGTGGGCCACGGGGATGTGAGTATATGAGAGCAAAGCTTCCAGAGAGCCTGTCCTCTACTCCAGGGATAAGCCAGGCTAAGAAAATAAAGTTGGTGCACAGAGAAAAATGGAGATTAAGGAAGAAAAGGAAAGTCCCGAAGGGATTTGGGTTCTGATTACAGGCAAGCTTATGAATCCCCCTTTGACCGTAATCTGGTCTGAATTGGACTGAGTTGGAGTTTTGCTGCTTCTGAACAAGAGGATCTTGCTAATTCCTGTTCTTCTTTACATTGTAAACTCTGGGAGGGCTTACAAACCAGGCTGGATAGTATGTATGGAGTGTGCCGCCTGGAGGGGGGTGGTCACAGTGTCAGACGCTGAAGATGGTGGTAATAAGCAAAGTCTAGTGAACACAGCTCCACCCCGGTACCCCCACAGTACCTATGATACAGGTACCATGCTACTGTCTCCAGTTTTAGAGTTGAGGAAACTGACGCCCGGGGATGTGAGGTACGTCGTCCAAGGGGGCATAGCTAAGAAGTCACAGAGCCAGGGCCCGAACGGAGCACCCTGCTCCAGAGCCCACGCCCCAGCCGCCACACCAGCCTCCCCACCGCGGCGAGCCCGTTACCTGGGCGGTGGACGCATCCTCTAAGCTAAAGCAGAGACCAAAACTGCCCTCAGCCCGGAGAGTGCCTGACCCTCTGAACATCCCAGCCTCTTCGGCATCCCAGATCTTAGTGAGGGCAGCCCCGCTTCACTGCCGGCATTTACGTGGGAGCTTCCTAGAAAACACCCCCAGGAAAGAGCTCCATCTGTAAGTAGATGGAACGTGATGGGTCATGTGAGTGACGGCAGCCGAATGGGAAGGGTCTCACAGAGGCTGAGCGCCCTGGTCTACTTCAGCGTGACCTGTGGTTCTGACCTTGAGCCCATCACTCCACCCTTGACCTCTCTGGTCCCTATTTATTTCTGATTTAATAAATGGTCATTTTCAATGTCCCCTCATGGCAGGAAAAGGACATTTTTTAGGGTGAATGATAGCAATGTATAAAATTCTCCATGCTTCTTAGAATATGTTAGCTAGACAAATGTAAGGGAAGTTTGGAATCTCACTGCAACAATTTTAGCTAAAACCTGTTGCTTGCTTGCCACGTGCCAGCACACTGGGATGAAGATAGTTTTTTAGATGAAATTAACATTTAAATCAGTGGACTTTGTGTAAAGCAAATAACCCTTTATAATGCGGGGGCCTTATCTAATCAACTGAAGGCCTTAAGAGAAAAAAGACTGAGGAAGAATGAATTCTATCTACCTCCAGGCTACCTCCAGACTTGAGCTACATCAACTCTTCCCTGGGTGTCCAGCCTGCTGGCCCTCCCTGTGGAATCCAGACTTGCCAGGCCCCATAATCACATAAGCCAGTTCCTTAAAAAGCTCTCTTTCTCTCTCTGCTTGTCATGTATATGTGTATACATATACAACCCATTGGTTCTATTCTCTGGAGAGCCCTGACTAATGCACATATACACAAAGCAACTAGAAAAGTTTGGGCTTAAACTAACCCAAGCTTATTACAAAGCCTACCCCAAGCTTTTTACAACTCATAAAATTTTCTTCAGCCATTTTCATTGTTTTGATTCTTTATGAGGCTGTGATTCCAGTGTGTATGAAAACTGCGGGTACAATTGGTCTGATTTTTAAAAAAGAGAGAAGAGGTAAGTGAGGTATTCTATCACTTTCTTGTATGGAATTTAGTTCTCTTGCTCACAGTCTAAAATTAATCAAGCTCCATCAAATGTCTTGCCCCCAATCCTAGGTATTTTGTCATGACTTGGCGTTAAGTTACACGGCCTATAGTTATTTCACTTGTCATTGGTGGGCCCTCTTCCCTATGCAGGGAGACTGTAAGAAAGACTCCTCTGGCATTTCAAGGCCACTCTGAGATCCCACTGTGGGCACGTGTCTTGGGCAGGGACAGGCGTAGGGCTGGTAGGAAGGAGAGCAGAAAAGGGGAAAGAGCAGCCTTTGAAATCGGGCAGATCTAGGTTCAGGTCCTGGCTTCCCCACAGACTCACTTTATAACCTTGGGCAAAGCGCTGTAAGTTTCTGAACCTCTCTCCTCCTACCTGTAAAATGGGGATAGCCGTACCTATCCTGGAGCGTCATTTTGAAAGTCAGAGAAACACACACAAAGCAAAACTATTCAAGAAATCGTAGCTTTATCATTAGCACTTCGACCTTAGAATTTAAAGCATGATGTCTGTTTCCTAAGCTCACTTATAACCAGGCGTCTGTAGTTTGACCATATCCCACTGACATTGCTGTGATCTGGGGTGAAGGCCAAGTCCACAATTATTCCATCTCCTATCTGACTCGGCAGCATGTCACGTAGAGAGCCTTAAAACTCTGGGCTCCCCTTAGAGACCACAAGAAAAGGGGGGGGGGTTAAGGGTGGAATCAGAAAATCAATTTTGTTTCTATCTAGGCAGCCTTTTTGATATAATGTTTCTCAAACAACATAATAGCTCTGCAGAGCCGATGACAGAGGGCAACAAAGGAAACAGCCCCATTTTGATGCAAGCTTGTCTGTCTCATCGAAGCTGGCATTCCAAAGACAGTAGGTTGCCTAGCTCTCGGGGTAACAGTCCCAGAAATGCTACCAGCCAGCCAAGCTCAAGCTCAGGTAGCCCTGAGCGTCTCCGTGCCAAGCTCTGGGTTCTGTATACTGCCTGCTGTACATATTTTAATTCTGCAGAAAAAGGTTGTGGGGTTTTTTTGCACTAAATTTAATTCATAGTCCTTGTGAAATGTCTGGAAAAACAAAAAATACAAAACAAAACAAAACCAAGTATAGACAGATTATTTGTAGCCTCAATAATCAAAGACAACTATTGTCAACGTTTCACTAAATTCTTCCTAGTTTTAATTAATTTTGAGCATTGGTGAAGATGTGGTTTTACATTCCGTTACATCTTCAATCACGTAACATCCTAAACCAGGGGGTGTCAAACTACAGTCTGCAGCTCGCTGAGTTCAGTGTCCAGCACTTGAACATACAACTCAGTATTTATTTGCTAAACAAACGTATTAAGATACGGTCCCCACCCTCCAACAATGGTCAACCTAGCTGGGGAAAAGAGCACCAACCACATGAAACAAGTATGGTTTTGATACAGTAATTGTTAAGAGAAGGAAACTGTGGGCTGGACTGGTGTAGTCAGGAAAGTCTTGAAGGAGTAGGGGATGAATTGGGCCTTACAGGGTAGTTTGGAACTGCGCAGAGAAAGAATGGGGGAAGCAGCGAACGAGGCAGGAGTGGGAAGCGCACGGCTGGACCTAACAGCAAGGGTCAGGCTGGAGGTGAGCTCGTGCAGGACAGAGAAACAGTACAGAGACTGAGTGTGGCCAGGAAAGCAACAATATCATCACTTACGGGGAGCCTGGGCTGAGTTCCCGAAACAGCAATGACTGACCAGCACATGCCTCCGTTGACAGCCTGCTTGGAATCAGTCCTGCAGCCGAGCATCTCGGCTTCGCTCCCCCACGCTCCGGTCTTAATGAGCATCATTTGTAAAATGTGTGAATGAGGCTGGTCCCCGGCGCAGAAACGGTGGGAAAGTGAACACGGATCCACGCGCCCCGGGGCCTCCCACAGGACTCTGTACATAATCTTCCCTGCAGCACAAGCCGTGCACCATTGTAGCTGCCTCTGTTTACATGCTCACGTTCCCTGCTGGGCCTGAACTTCTCCCAGGCGTCTGAGACATGGATTATTTAATTAGAAGAGGGGGGAAAGCCCACTTTTTAAAACACAGCTTAAGTAAAAAAAAAAAGGTATTTTAAGGTTGTGTTATCACCCCATAGAGCTCAACTAGGGGGTGAGGGGGCACAGCCGGTCCTCCCAGGGGAGCCTCAGTCTGTCTTCCTGCAGTCTTCTCTATGAGGCGCCATAGAGCTCAGAGATGAAGAGGGCAGGGTTGGACCGGGGATCAAACCCTGGCTTTTCACTGACCGGTGTAGGACATTAGGCAGGTCACTTAATCTACCTGAGCTTCGACTCATTTATGCGTCAATACCTACCTCTCGGAGTTGACTATCATACATATAATAGGATTCATGTCTCTTTTTCCCACTTACATTTTGAAATTTATAAAGATGGGAACTGTATCTACTATATTTATTGCTTTATCATCATTTAACCTTTGTTCAACAAATAATAATTGGGCACTTAATATATGTCAGACTCCAAATGAGGATACAGCGCTTAACTCAGAGCTCGGAAGAGTCAGTGCTCCCCAAATTTTGTTCAGTCTCCTCACTTTGAAGAGCTATGGTAAGTGGCAGGTACATTAGCAGGTCATAAAGGGCACACAAGAGGACGTTAAAAGGAATACTTCATACACTAATAGCGGCAGACTATGGTATCAACGGAATAAAGGTGCGATGGGAGGAAGCAGTTAAATCCTTACATCTGCGCTAACCTACCTGTCTCACTGCTCAACAGCAGCTGCGCAGGCAGGATCCTCTTGGGGCAAGACTGGCAGAAAATGACCTTATTGTCACTCAACAATGTAGGGAGATTTTAAAATTTGGAGTCTTAACTTCTCTTTCTCTCTCTTGGGAAATGCTCCCCAGATCAGGCTTCTAGCACCTGTGCGGGGAAACCCTGGGCACCCATTAATACAAAAGGAAGCAGCAGTTCACACCCCTTCTGGTTCCCTGAATGAATGGCTACTGCACTTGGTAACAGGCAGTCACTCCTGGGCACCTGATCCAACCTGAACCCACTGATGCACAAGGACAAAGACACCCCCTGTTGACTGGCAGAGCCTTATGCCCTCCTCAGGTCTCTGCACATGTGAGCAGACCCCAAGTTTGATTGTGAAGAGCCTCAGTTTGCGCCTTCATGCACTTAAAGTGACCAGGCCAGACCCAGGGAGACGGCTGGGTATAATTCACCTCCAACAATCCAGGCCTCCCTTCAGTCATTCCCTTTCAATCGGCACACACGAGCACACAGAGTAGTCTGAAATCTTACCTACAGTGTTGCACTTTTCATATTGTTACATATCAACCTTTGGACTTTCACAAACATCTAAAATGCATCTCACGCTCACTGAATTCCAGGCACCGTTAAGCACCTTGCATGCCTTAGCATACTGATCTTCACAATTACATTCTGAGACAGCATATTTTCATCATTTTACCAGGGAGAAAGTGGGGACCTAAAGTCATACAGCAAGCAGGCTGCCCCCTGGGCTCTGACCACAGAGTGCCTGCCTCTCTCCCCACACTACCTCCTAATATCCACCCGCAAAAGGGAAGAATTACATTGTGTTAGAGCGGTTGTCAGCAGCATTTTTCTGTATAGGTCCGGAGAGTAAATATTTTAGACCTGTCCCAGGACGAAGTCTCTTTGTGACTACTGAGCCCTGGTGTTGTGTGGCAGGAGACAGCGACAGTAGGGAAACGAGTGGGTGTGGCTGTCAGGTGCAGCACAGAGGTGAGCTTGGCCCAGGTGTTTGGGGCTTCTTTGGGACAAGCCCCACAGGGCACAGTTTCTGCATGTCTTTTGCAGCCGCTACCTCCCCACCCCAAGCTCCTGCATGACTGAGGTGAGCCCGGTGATGTCCCCGTGTGTCTTCCTCACTGAAAAACGAGAACACAGATGCACCACTGTCTCTCATCACCAGTCCCCTGTGCTGTGACCAAGCACCTCAAGCACAGCCATTCATATGACCTGTGTCAGGCTTCCCTTCACCTGTACACCTGCCCCTCACGTGCATGAAAGTTAGTGACCCTAGAAATCAGAAGAACAACTGGAAAATTAAAACACCGTCTGCTGGTAAAAGTAATAATAGTAGAGGTGTGTCCATACCATTTATGGTGATGACCATGCAACACAGTAACAATTATGAGTATTGATTGGGAGGTAAGAACTCTGTTGTAGGTTGTATGTGATTACAACTGTGTTCACATTTCCAGCTTTCACAGTTTGTTGCACATGAAGCCTGAGTGCGTCTGCTCACAATTAAATATCTTGATACAGAGTCCCCAGCCCTAGTTTTCTCTAACATTTTCCAGATAATCCAGATAATGTCCACACTAATAAAAGAACAAATCTTCCTGCTATAATGCAGCACACTGCAACGTGGATGGAACACTAGACCTAGATTTAGAATACTAATCGCAAGCCTTTCATCAATGTGTCAGACGCAGCACTAAACGGACTGCATAAATTATCTCATATTAACCTCAGCGACTTCATGATGTAAGTACCACTATCATCCCCATATTACTAATGAAGAAACTGAGGCGTGCCCTCAGAATAAGTCTGGGTTTTTTTTCCTTTGCCTCTACGACAATATAGGGTTTGCTGTCACCTCCCTACAAGAAAAATCATTGTACCTTCAGGAACTGACAAATGATTTTTTAAATGCCCATGCCTCTGTCCAGATAGGCCCCTGCACAAACGGCACAGGAGCTTCTCTAGGGCCATCACACATCCCTTGACTTTGATGTCAACAGAGGATGCACAAGCTGAAGGTTCAGAGTGGGTTGGCGCGACGGACACTGATGCCCCTTTCAAGGCCTTAGAAAGAAGAAAGAGAGCAGTTAGAGGCAAAAAGTTAGATGTCCACATAGCAACATGGGTAGATCTTAAAAGCACAACATTGCCCGGCGGGACGTGGCTTAGCGGTTGAGCATCGACCTAGGATCCAGGAGATTGGGGTTCGATTCCTGGTCAGGGCACATGCCCAGGTTCCGGGCTGGGCAGCCGATCAATGACTCTCTCATCATTGATGTTTCTATCTCTCTCTCTCCCCCTCCTTTCCTCTCTCTGAAATCAATAAAGATATGTTTTAAAAAAAAAAAAAAGCACAATGTTGATTTTTGACATCATACCATTTACATAATTTACATAATTTATTCTCATGGATAAACTGACAGCTTGGTAATAGATAGAAGAGCCAGAGTCATTAATAAATCCACTGTACATGCAGATAAAACAGGAATGAACATTTTGGAAGACAAAGAAGTGCAACAAAGAAGTATGAATTAAGCAATTAGAATGGCTGCCATAGTGATGGGAAGAAAATGGGAGTAGGTACAAAATAGGGAAAAAAGTGAAGAGAGAAAGAAAGAAAGAAAGAAAGAAAGAAAGAAAGAAAGAAAGAAAGAAAGAAAGAAAGAAAGGGAAAGAGGGAGGGAGAGAATAGTGAGAGTCCACAAGGAGTAGGAAGGATCGTGCACCATGAGCTGAAATGCATCATTATTCCATCCACTGAAACTGAGGCCTAAGAAAGAAAACAGGAAATAAACAAACAAACAACAAAACAGAACAAATGTCTTCCATCCAAAGGAGAGCCAAACACCAAAACTGATCTTGATCAAGGGACCCGTGTAGGAAGGGTAGAGTTTCATCGAGTCCGAATCAGCTGCATCCCCCACACAATACAATACGGACTTCTAGAAAATAAAAAATGACTGTAAGGCGGCCTTGACAAAACAAGGGCACAGACATCGGCAATGCAGAATTACTCTTATTGAGCAATGGTCCCAGCCCAGTAATATTTTCTCACGGATAAACTGACAGCTCGGTAATAGATTGAAGAGACATAGTCATTAATAAATCCACTGTACAAATCCATTTCTTCAATTAACACTGTATAAAATTAAATGTCACACAAACGAGATATACTTGTTCATTAAACAGAGTTGAAGAGACGGAAAGGGTAGTGATCTCTAACGTTAATGGGTGTCCTTAATCAGGCCAGGCACATTGAGAATCTTTGTGGCACTGGCTGATGCAAATGGGAGGAACGTCGTGTCGTGTCCCAGCCGGATTTTTAAAATAAGGTTAGATCACGGCGTAAGAGGAGCCTTTGCTTCCTCTCAGCCCAAACATCACGTTGGATCATCTCTAGATGAGTCACTAGCTGTCCTGAGAGCCAGCGATTCCTGCAGAAAGTAAAAACAGAAAGGGACAGAGGTGCCTCTCTCACAGCTCAGCTGGCACGGGAGCCCTGGGAGAATTCATTTCCCTTAAGTGTATGCCCGACAGCTCCTCTCAAAGTAAAGCATCATCATCTATCACCTCACTACTAGGGACATCAGTATGACAATGACAGTTCACGGGAACTGCTCCAGTTCACAAAAGTTATACCAACCTGAGGACTACCTGAATGAGAATTAAAAATACGCAGCAGCATTGGGAATTACCAGAATGGCAGTCAATTTCAAGGGGCTGAAACCCTAACAGCTATAATATCTGCTAGTCTAGTAACTGGGCCAAGACTCGATTCCTGGTCATCGTGGTTCACAGTGCACCGTGCTGGTGCTGGTGCTGGTGCTTAAAGAGACAAGTGAACAGCAAACTCGCCACGACAGAGGGAAACAGTAAGAAATGAACAAAATGAAGAAAAGAGTGAGACCAGGGGTGGTGGGTAATTTCAGAAAAAATCCCCCTGTCGTAGGTTTAAATTCCTGCCATGCTAATAAATGGCCCATCAAAGCAGCTGGCTGCACCCTGTGCTAATCTTTTCCCTTGAAGCCTGGCTCCACAAGGATGAAAATCCCCAGCATCAGATATTAAAAGAGACAGAGGAAGCACACAAACCCATTTACGGGGTTTCACTTGGCCAGTTTTCTTCATTTGAGTCCTATTAGCTCTGATAATGTATCCTCACTACTAATCTGCCAGAGAGAGCAAGGTAATGTCTGCAGGTGTGGACACAGGCACACGCCTGCCTGGTGGCCTTCAGTGCTGCTCAGAGTACCAGCCTCCGGCAAGAAACCCTGAAAAGGCGGGAGAACATCTAAGTGATCCTCCCAGGTTTCATGAAGCATATGAGTGACCATATTTTCCCTGGTATTCCAGGGAAAATACCAGGGAAGTCCAAAGTAGTGGAAGTTCTGGACAGCTCCCTCACGATCTTGGCATTATTTGCACAAGGCATTTAACCTCTCTAGGCCTCAGTTTCTTTGACTTTCAAAGAGAAGAAATGATATACTCTGCATAGGAATTGTGATCGTCAAGGAGGTATGGTTATGATGGTCTTGGTCCAATGCCTGTCACAGAAGAAGCACTTAACAACAATACTAATTAGCTACTGGAGGGGGCCAAGATGGCAAAGTAGGGAGATTCTGAGCTCACGTCCTCCCACAAACAGACCAAAACTACATCTTATAGGACAACTATCACTGAGAATGACATGAAGACTAGCAGAACAGATTTTCTACAACTAAGGATATAAATAAAAAGCCACATTGAGACAGGTTGGAAGGGCAGAAGCCATCTAGTCAGGACCCGTACCCCTGTAGCAGCAACCCCCAGGTGAGAGGAATGTCACAACTGTGGCAGTCCCCCCTGCAAAGCAAGGGGTTCAAGCCCCACATCAGGCTTCCGAGTGGAGGACCTGCATGGGGAAAGGAGCCCCCACGATATCAGGCTTCGAGCACCAGTGGAGCTTATGTCCAAGAGAACCAAAGGGCGTGGGAAACAGAGAATCTGCTCTTAAGGGCTAGCACACACACTCACCTGCATTAGTCCCAGGGCAGAGGCGGCAGTCAGAAAAGCACCTGGGTCATATGCAAAGGTGACACATTGACTAATTTTAGGACAAGTGCCTAATCCATCATCCCCATATGTGTGTCCCTGGATGTCATCGGTCAGCTCTCTGCCTGCTTATCCTCGCCACTCCCTGCCAGGCCAACACAACAGCAAAGCACAACCAGATCCTATCAAAACAGCCTCATTCACTCCCCACCCCGGGAGCTCACAGTCTTCTTCAAGGCTTCCCATTTAACACCATGGTGATGAGCCAAAAGCCCTTGAAATGGAAGTTTCCTGGCTCTGGATGAGATTGTTCTACTAGTTAATCCAGGGTCTCAAGAGCAAGCATCAGAAAGAGCAAGAGAGACTCAGAAATAATGTACAAGTGGGGATGACAGAGTCAGAGAGGCCTCACCAAGGAGGAAATATTGTTGGCAAGCGTGCAAAGGCTTCATTAAACAGACAGGCATATGGTGGATTAAGATCTTTGGTTTGCACATGTCTGACCTGGTATAGCAATGGCACATTCTAGCTATATGACCTGGGACAAGATATTTAATTTTTTGGAGACTTAGTTTCTTCATTTGTAAAATATAGGTAATGTTTATTTCAGAGCTTTTGTGAAAAGTGCTCAGCACAGTGTTTGACACGTAGTAGGAGCTCAGTTAAAGGTATTACTTGGCCAAAGCACCAGGCTTGCAGCTTTCATATTTCCTAAGATGCTCCAACTGTATCTTTTGCATTTTCATAAATCTAAATCTTAAATGTTTATTTAATAACTAGAACCATATGAAAACTATGCTGGCAAAAAGTGACAAAAGATGAAGTTTATCCAGAATAGTCCTGAGGAAAAGAGGGTAGAGAATAGATGATACGAGAAAAGAAAGAGGCCACTAAAACATGTAGAAGCCTGAAGAACCTCAGGGTGTTCTCTCGGTAGGATATCTCCAGATACCAACCGGAGGACCTATTATTCAGGTGGAAACGTTCAGCACAGAGTTGGATGGATTGATCCCACACACAGAAGAAAAAGGTCTTAGCTCTTAGCCACACATAGCATTTTGGAGCCATTTACCAATATCTACCCAAGGAGAGGTCACCAAAGAAAAGTACATAAAGTTAGACAAAAAGTCATAGGATAAGACACTGTAAAGGCCAATGCTTATGGGCAGGGCAAAAAAAATAAACAATGAAAGAGACAGAAAGAAAATGTTTCCATGAAAAAGATTAAAGACTACTCAGTATTCATTGGCTATGACATTAGATAACCCACTCATTTGTTTACTCAGCTTACCTTTCTATTGTGTTAGCATAAGGAAGGCATAGCGCTAGGTGGGGATATGGTGAACACAACCCAGGCTCTGCCAGCATGGGGCTTGCTTCAGATACAAGCAAGTCGATGAACAAATCCACTGAGAGACCTTTCAAAGAATCAGTGGGGACAGAAACCAGATTTAAAGGTATGGAAGAAAATGAAGACAGTGGAAATGAACTCTTCCAACAAGCTTAGCTCTAAGGTAAGAGGAGAGGGGCTACGGGGTCAGTGCTGTGGAAAGATTTTAAGCATCACACGAAGGTAGAGGACTTCTAAACGTGAGATTCAATTATTCTCATCAATTCCTAGGCTTCTCAAAATCCAAATAACATAAGAGTCATGTCTGCACTGACTGTGATGGAAGCAGCTGCCTAAGCAGATTGACTGTCCTTTTGTGTCTTCAGAGACTGTGGGCCCAGGCTCTCCCCCGACGGCCCCCACACAGCATATGTTCCTTCTGCAGAGCGAGGATATCTGCATTAGCCTCAGTACATACAGCAGGCCCTTTAATTAATGCTCAATACACTTTACACATTAGCAAATATCACTGGGTCCCCTATGGAACTCTGGTGCATCTGGTAGATTTATGTCTCCCTCAAGACCTTGCTTGTTTCCCTTATAGTCAAAAGGCACAAATCACATACTCTTAACTTTGCCCCCAAATCATGATAAGCCCTCTGTCCACTCTTTGGCTTTTAACCTCTCTCTTTGTTGGCTGGTTTAACCATGAAACTCATGGTCCTCAGCCTTAGTGCCTTCATGATTTTCATGACCAAAAATATGGAATTTTTGGTGTCACCCGCAGAGGAATTTAAATGCAAATGCCAGTTTTTAAAATATGTATATTTTCAAATCAAATAAAAATATATTATCACTACTCTGTTTAGTTGATTGTCCCTTCAGCTTTGCATTATGATTTGAATTAAAGATTTTTTTACACTAATCAAGTTCATGGATCTACCCTCCTAAGGCAAGATCCCTTCATGTGTCAGTATCCATGGAGGGTAGATCCATGCCAGTTCAGCTTTGGCGTGGCATTCAGCTATACTTCATATACCTTACTTGACAAAATGTACACTACTTTATGATCCTTCATCTCAGGAATCATCTCCCAGATATCACTGTAACACTACGGGCAACCCGCCTGTGGAAGTTTGCTGGAATTCCAGTCTGCCATGATACACGGGTTAAATATGCAATTTAAGATCTGTTGTAAGCAATTATATTCAAAACCAGGAAAGAATTTTCCAAATCATCAAGGTAATTTTTTGTATATATTTTGGTTGAAAAACAGAGACAAATGACTAAGATAAATTTTTTAGCTTTGCACAGAACATAAGGGCCTACAGCTGCTGTTAGAACCCCCAGAGCATTTGGAAGTACCCATTCATCTAGTCAAAAGCAGCTGACCACACTTAGCATGGTAGCTGACATCTTACTTTTCCCAGGACAATGTCACTTTATGCCTATTGTCCAAGTATCTCAGTGTTCCAATGACAGCGTCTCCTTTCTCTCTCAACCATGTCCTAATTTGAAAAATCAATTCTTTGATCATCTCAGACAAAGAGCATCCCAAATCTTCTAACCAACTAAATGCCTAAATTTTTTTTCCAAATTTTTAGCCTGCTTGAAAATCATCTAACTTGTGTTGCAAAGAAACAGTTCTCCAAATCATGAGTTAATGGAAGCCAGCACCTTTGAGAAAGAAATGCAAAAATTTTTTTCTATTAATTTTAATATTTTTGAAAAGTCCTGAGATTACCAAAGGCACTGGATCAAATACTGTGAGTTGAAACAAATATGTCTGGCTTTACCCATTTTGTTAAGTTCTGATAAGTCTGAACCACGCTCCAGCATTCATACTTACACCCCTCATTGAACACATTGCATTAAACTGCTTGCTAACCTGAGTGGAAAGTACAGAATCCTGGCATTTGGCAAAATCTTGAAGCAGTCTGAATTGTCATTTTGGGCATTTGAATTTAGGGCTATCTACTTTAATTACAGCTTCTTAGAATCCTCTCTGTTCCACTTCAGTCTTCCTTCGGGCTTGCAGCTCTGAACCTGTAAGCAGCAGCTACCCCATGGATTTACTTGCGGCATCCGCTTCATTCTTCCGAACATTCAGAACTGTGCACAGGGCTTTCTCCAGCCTCTCTCGGGCCCTACCCAGTGGGGATACTGCCCTAATCCAGAATCCCTGCCATTTCTCATTACCCTTTGCGAACAGCCTTCTAAGTGATTTTTTTGAGACAATGAGATTCTGCTTTAAGCCAAACTAATTTCACTAAAATTTGCAAGTAAAATCTCATGAGAGTTATAGCAAATGCTTTATTAATTACCAAATATACATTCTAGACTTTCCAGTAATTTCATGCCCGTTTATGTACCAGAGAACTTATTTTTTCTGAGCCTTTTTCTTTAATATATATGTAAAATATTTCCTCTTCTCTTTTAACCTTCCTGTTTTCTGATGGTAATTGATCAGGCCATTTGATATGACCATAGAGCTGTGTTCTGCTTTTCTCTTTAAAAAATTCAAATGAAAGTGACCAGAATGGGGTAGAAATTACCTTGAGGTCAACTGAAGGAAATAGAAATGCTTGGCCTGTCCCAAAAAATGATTAAGTACAAACATAATATCCGCCTACAGGTATCTGAAGGATTGTCAAACTGCAGCATTAAGAAGCAGAACCAGGACCGAGATAAGATTTATAGTGGCAGAATGCACCACAACATAATTCACTCATTATTTCAGCAAACAGTTCATCGAGAGCCTCCTAAATATAAAGCATTATTTGGGGCCTGTGGGGGGTACAAAGAAGGATTAATTAAATCCCCTGCTCTCAGTCTTTTACAACCTATTATGGTCACATAATGCATGAGAATAAATACAACTGCTCACTCTGAAATAGAGTGAGGAACAGTGGTCGCTAGGGAGATACAGGTCAAAGCTGAATGACCACCTGTCAGGTATATTGTAGGAAGGATTCCTGTATTAGGTGGATATTTATTTCTCTATTTATTCTCTGCCTTCTTTCAGAAAGGCCTCCCAATCCAGATTTTTCCTATTCCTGAGCCATTTCATAAGTAGCAGAGATAGTAGTTTAGGGTCTTCCTTTATCAGTAAGCCAGCACATCCCCCAGAATCCCTGTGCCATTGAGGAACTAGGCAAAGAAGCAGAAGTAGAATATATATGTAGAAGTTATTGCCAAACAGAAAGAAAAAGAAAAACAATCTCCACTGGCCCTGAGGAATATGGGAAGACATACAGAGGGAAAGTGGAGAGGTCACATGCACAGGTCTTCACGTTCCCCTCACTAGAGTGGAACCATAGGGAGGAAGGGATAGAGGGATTGCAGTGGTGGGGAAATCCTCAGTACTGGAGCGATGATGGCAGGATCCACCAGTTCAGTTTGAGGGAGGAATAAAGTCCCAACAACGTCCAGATTGCTGCAAGATGTAGCTCACCAGAGACAGACATTGTGCTGAGTGTATAAGTGTACTGCAGCACCCTTGGAGAAGTGGCCAGGTGTCCCATTGATGGAACACAGAGGTGCTGAGCAGGCAGGGAAAATACAAAGGCCTAGGGCTGGAACAAGAAGTCCATAGTGAGCAGAAGCACTGTAAATGGAGGCAAATGGCCACAGCCATGGACTCCATTCATATGTACCACCATGATGTCTCCAAGGGCCAGACAGTATCTGTGGGAGACCAGAACCACCCCTGCACAGCCAAAATCAGTAAGAATCCATGGGATGACTAATACATATCAGGCTGGTTTTTCCTCCAAAACAACAGAATAACATGAACTTCCTTTTAATTTCCAGATATAAACTTGGAGAGAAGCAAGGAAAGAGAAAGGAAATATGAAAGGGTGAATGTATCCAACATAATCAGAAATCCAAAAGGGACTGTTTAAACTGGAAGAGATTGAAATACTATCACTAATTGGAAAATTCAGGTTTTCCCCCACCTATCTAATCAATATATAGCCTTCCAAACCCCTACACACATAAACACATGTGCCCTGCTACCCAGTGAGATAAGGAGAATTCTATTTGTTTTAGACAATCAAGAAAATTAAATGTTCTCTTATATCTAAGCAGGAATGTGTATCGATTCTTGATCTCAAAACAAATTCATGAGCATATTCACACATCTGAAGCCAAACAGTTTAATAAATCACAAAAAAAAAAAAAAGCTCCCCAGAAGAAAAACAGATTCAGGCTCTCTTTAAGCAGAAACATTAAGAGACCCTCGCCTAAGTTCACATTGTTTATTTTTGTCTCCTACAATGATTACTTTCTCAAACAGGATTATTAGCCTGTTTTAATGCTGTATTTTAATCTCCTTGATGCTCTTGAGTTTTAATAAGTTTTCCCATACTCCGCATTGTTATTAATTTGCATTCTTGAAGAAGTCTATCACCTTTATATTGCTGTAGTTATTGAACCCAAGATCCTATTTCATGTGAATTGCAGCAACATAGCCACTGAAAGGAATTTGTCTTCTCTGTCTATACAGTATTGTCTTCCCTGTCCTGATGGGCTGTATCTCTTTCTAAACCTCAAAGCAGGCTTCTCTTCATTTTAAGATATACTTGTGGTTTCCTGCAGAAATCAGAGATGCAGAGCCCTGTTCCATGTATATTAGCTTGATGTTACTCGGAAACCACATGGAATTACTGCCTACAAAGGAAAGTTACTCAGCATATCCTGTAGGTCCACATATTATTCAGCATATATTGTAGCTGCATGGATTTGTCCAATCAGGTACATTAGAACAAACCATCAAATCTCAATATCTGGAATAGATAAAAGCATATGAAAGATTATTACCAAAATCTGTCCTATGTATCTGATGTTTCATTTCCCAAAGAAAAGAAGAAATTAGCCAGGCTCTCTCAATTTATCATTTGGTGATCCAGGTGATTTACATGGGGGGAAATGTTGACAGAGCCATTAGAAAGCATGACTGTCATACCCATGAGGGCTGAAGAGATGGGCAAAGTATTAAAGCGGCTAAATGAGGCCGAGATCGAGAGCCCTGGAACTCGGGGAGGGATGGAATTCAAGCGCTGAGGCGGGAGCTCCTTCTGAATTTGCCACACCGTGACTTCCAGCTCCTCTGGATTCTCCCTGCTTTCTCCAAATGTCAAAGTTCACAGAAAAATGTGACAAGGGTCCCAGTGGAATGTAAAAATAAACACCTGTCCCCCTTTATCTTTTACAGGGTAGGAAGCTTGTTATATATACTAGCTGGCTTTTCAACAAGAGATCATGGTACTTTTTACTGTGGAGGGTTAGAATGGTAGGTAAGGCAGGAGCGCCTTTGAGTCCAGTCGGCACACTCGCCGTCCAGCCCGGACATGTCCTTTTTCTTACACTGGTTACCGAGAAGCTATTAAGTCTCTGAAAAGCTCTATCAGATACCAAACAAAACCCTGAAAGATGGCAAAATTGAAAGGGAGCCAGTCAATGCCCGAAGCCTTTGTCCGCACAGTCGCTTTGTTTAGTCATCTCCCAGATCACAAGTTCTCTCCAGGCCGTGAGAGGAGTGGGAAGGGCAGCCTGCTTCCAAAGCCAGGCCAAGTGGGGGACGTCACACCGCTCCCCCTCCCCGGGCCCCCCCAGGGGACCTAAAGCCAAACAACACACACATCGGAAGACCTAACGCACAACCATTCACAGAGATCTCAAACAATGTCTAACAGATATCTTTTCACGTAAAAAAATAAAAATGCAATTTGAGTGGGGAGGGAACCCCATTTTTTCTTCTGCTTTCTCCAATCTGTCAAAGAAGAACCACACTAAGGGCCTTAGTTTTGACTGCTGAAGCTTTGCTCAAAGAAGACATAATAAACACAATACTTACTTTTCCACTGTCAGAAAAAAGAAAGTGTAGGAATAACTTTCCATTTCAGAAAAGGCTGAAGTCATTATTGTTTGGTTTGGGAATATATTATGTCATCATTAAGATTACAGCTAATCAGGACTTATTTTCTGATATGATAACTCTGGTCCCTAGGATTCATTGAGAAAAAAAAAAAAAAAAGAATCTCTTTGTCAAATGTTAAGGGAATTTATTGATTTCCTGGTATCCTCTATGCCATGGGAGTTAGGCAATATGTTGAACCAAGAGTGGCATAGAGAATAGAAAACTTTCAAAAAGATTTTGTGAGTGGCATAACTTCTAAAGCCCCTCATCACCGATTTCAGCCCCTCCCAACTCAAGAGCACTGCTCTCTCTGCCTACATCCATAATGGGGAGAGCACATTATAGCCTGAGGAAAATCTTGTTGAAACAGGTACCCGTCTTCACTTTGTCTTCAAAAGTTGTTTCACTATCCCCTAATTTCTCAATAGGTAATAAGAACCTTTGGTGTCCCAAGAATCTTCAAAAATCTTCAATTTGCATACCAACTAGGAGGAAGAATAAATTTTATTCAAGAGTAATATTTTAATTCAATTAGCTGATATGGAAAAACAAAGCCAGACATCGAGAGCAAGTTATCAGATCTCAAAGTTGTCAATCCCCGGTTTAGGGGAAAGAGTATGGCTTTGAAGTTAAACAAAACAGGTTCTAATCTCACTCTTGCTAATTGGTCTCTGAGCCTCGGCACATGTTTTTTAAAGGGGGTGGGAAGGTAAGAATAATATCATGCACCTTGTAAGGAGTTGAAGGAGAAAAGAATTCATTTACCATTAATGTTAGCGTTTTCTTTCTCCTATAAGCATTTAGAGCTATAAATCTCGCCCAGCAATTATGTCAGTTGCAACCCATAAATTTTTATCTGCTTTGTGTTAATTTTCTTTCAGTTAAAAAGATTTTCTAGTGTTCCTTGTGATTGTTTCTTTGACCTGTGATTTATTTAGAAGTGTGTTTTTTTATTTCCAAATATTTGGAGACTTTCCAGATATTTTCTCATCAATTTTCAAGTTCAGTTGGTTGTTAAATGAGTTTACAGTGTTGTTCAAATCCACTATCCCCTTAGTGCATCACTTACAGAAAGGGAAATGTTGAAATCTACAACTACAATTGTGAAATTACCTATTTCTCCTTGCCTTGCCTTTCCATCAGTTTTGCTTCATGTATTTTGAAACACGGTTATTAAGGTCATACATATTTTGGATTGTTGTATCTTAAATAAATTAACCATTTTATCATTATAGACTATTTCTCTGTATCTCCTACAATAATCTTTATTCTGGAGAATATTTTATATAATAGTAACACTGCCACTGCAGCTGTCCTATTTTTGGTATTTGCATAGTATAACTTTCTTTCATCCTTTGAATTTTAACCTATCCGTATCTTAATGTTTAATGTATAGAGCATGTAGTTAGGTTCTGTCTTTTTTATCCAGCCTGAGACTCTGTTTTTAGATGAAATGATTTATTTCTATTTTAAATAATTTTTTTCTCTGATTGATTTTAAGTCTAATATCCTAGAAAGTTTTGGTCCTGATTGTGTCTTATTCCTTAGCTCTCTCCTTTCTTGGTTTTCTAAGCAATATTTAGCAATATGCCTTATCTTGGAATGCTTTCTTAGCCATAACCTGTTGTTTAGAGGTTTCTCTAAGGTTTAAAGTATATTTCTTAAAAGTATCACATTTAAATGAGATTATAACATTCTGTTAAAATTACAACACTTCAGTTATAATAAGTTTACAAAGTATACTTCTATTTTCAATGCCCCCCATTCTTCTATTATTCTTATGTTTTACTTCTGCACATATTATCAGCATGCATAAGTACATTTCATTATTTTTATAGACTAATATCACTTAAATACATTTTAAAATAAGCGAAAAAAGATTAATTTACCTATGGACCATTCCCATTGCTCTTTCTTTCTTTATATAGATCCCAATTTCCATCTGGTATCATTTTTTCCCTTCAACCTGAAGAACGTGCTTTAACATTTCATGTAGTGCAGGTCTGCTGTTGGCAATTCTTTCAACTTTTGTTTTTCTAAAATGCCTTTTATTAGCTTTCATTAGCCTTCATATTTGAAGAATATTTTCACTCTACATAAAATTCCAGGTTATAATACTTCTTTCAGTCCTTTAAGCTTGTCTCTTGGCTTACACTTTTTCCTAATGTGTAGATAGAATCACTATTATTACTATTGCTCTCTATGTAATGTGCTACTTTGTCCGGTTGCTTTTAATGTTTTCTCTATCAATTTTTTAGCAGTTCGGTCATAATGTTCATGGACATGGTTTTATTTGACTTCATCTTTCTCGCTTTTTTGATATTTATAGTTATGTGCTCTATATATTTTTTCTAATTCAAAATTTTTCAACCCTGATATCGTCAAAGTTATTTTTTCCGCCACAAAATCTCTTCCTTTCCTATGGTGACTCCAAATTATACAGACATAGGACCACTTATACATAGTCAGGTATAGCCTGAGAAATTATTGAAGCTCTGTGCATTTATTTCAGCTTTTCTTCTTTTGGCTTCAGTTTGTATATTTTGCCCATTTCTACTAATTTGCTGTTAAAAATCTACTGTTAATCCTATCTAGTATTTTAATTTCAAATATTATGTTTTTCATCTATACATCCCATTAGAAACCTTTTATACCTTCATTTCTCTATTATAATTATTTTCTTAATTAGAAGTATATATTTTTTCCTTTATATCCTTGAACATATTTACAATAACTGTTTAAAGGTCTTTATCTGATAATTTCATCATACCTATAATTGGGGACAGGTTCCTATAAAATTATTGTTCTTCTGGTTATGGGACATATTTTTCTGATTCACATCTCTCATATATTTTGGTTATATTACAAACATAATAGATGCTACATACTTGTACACCTGAATTTTGTTGTTGCCCTGAATAGAATATCGGGCTTCATTTCAGAAGGCAGTGCATTTACTTGTAGCCTGCTTGGTCCTTTTAAGTCATTGTTTTGTCAGAGCGATTCTAGAATATCATTTACTCTAGAGCTAAATTAGTCCTACTTCTGGAGCATGACTTTTCAAGGTTCTCTACTGAATGCCCAGGGTGTTCAACGAGGTCCTTCTTCTCTGGATGGAACGTGAATGACTCCGAGCACTGCACCAGCTCAGGTCAGCTCACAACTCCCCAGGAGTTTTTTGTTGGGCCATGTGGAACCATCCTTTGCTATATAATTCTTGCTTCTCCAGTTCCCCTTCTACCTCATAAGTTCCAATTTCCTCATTAGCCCCAAACTCTGAACTCTAAATACTCAGCTCTATGATAATACTAGGCTCTATTTGGGTTCTTCCTGCAATGCAGTCTAGAGAGTGGTCCCAGGCAAAAATTCACTGCCTGGTTGTAGTAGCACAGATGTCTCATTTATGGCATTTAGAGTGGTCCAGGAATATAATTTACTCTAGGGCTGAATTTGTCCTACTTCTGGAGCACGATCTTTGTAGGTTCTCTGCTGAATGACATGGCTGCCACATTTGCTGTCATTCTAGATGAAATTTCCAAGGCCAGCCTAATATAATTCGTTTTCCTTCCACTGTGCTTTGTAAAAGCTCCAGCCAGATGTTCTTTATCAAATTCTGTCTTGTAAGCACTTTATATTGCAGAAAAAGTCATTTTATCCTTTGTACATTGAGAATTCTCATTATATTCTTCAGGCTGCAGTTGGTTTTGGGATAAGAAGATGAGCCGGAGACAAGCCTTCCAGTAGGTAATTAATCACTGTAATCAATGCTCATAGCCACTCACAGAAGGTGAGAGAGTCAAGTGGGCAAAGGAGTGACTTCACCATCTTTTCAGGGTTATTACAGACCCTGCTAAGGTTACATTCATTAAAATTGCTATTAACTTTTCTTCCCCCATCAGGATAGTTAATTAATTCTTCCTCATATTTTAACATTAAGGCAATTAAGGGGGGGAAATAAGATTTAACATGTCCAAACATGGTGCAAACTGATTCCTTTAGAAAGTTTTTAGAAGAGTTTCCTAAAAGGCGTATAAAAAAATGGAATTTGAGTGAGTTATAACAACCTCAGTTTAAAAGGCAAAAGTCGGTGGTCAAATATTTTATATATCTACCTCACCAGTTTGGCCTGAATTCCTCTTCTGGTTTCTCTTCCTGAACAGTGCTTTTTATTTTGATTTAGAAGATCTAGGTTTTACAAGTCTTAAAGTTCATATAATTTAAGATAGACTCTTTGAAAGGAAGAGTGCTAAGACCTTCCCAGGTCGTAGTACAGAGCCAGTGAAGGTGGTAAATCTGCTCCCGTTGATATCCTCTCTAGCAAATTGCATTTTTCAAATATTCTTCAATGTGTACAATATCATGTACTCCATTTTATCTTTAGTGATTTTATATTATGTGTGATTAGTTTGTTCTTTATTCTCTCCATACTTTTCTTTAACATCATTGTATCCCTGGTGAATGCCTATCTTTGAGAGTAAAATAGCCAATATTTTTAAAGCATTTACAATGTACTGGATAATCTTCTAAATTCTTCCTGTATATTAACTCATTGAATCCTGCTAACACCTTAGGAAATAGATGCCATACTATTTTTTTTTCCACATTTTATAGGTGGGACACTGAAGCACAGAGAAGCACACCGCTCACTGAAATGGCAAGACTTGCCTCTAGGCCCAGAACCAGGCTCCAGAACCTGAGCTCTTAAACACTGTGCTCCTTCTGCTTCACTTTGATTTGCAGATACTGAGTGTTGGGAGGACACACGTGATTGTGAGCAGTATTCTAGGCACTGAGGTATCAGAAGTGTCTGGGTCCAACACCACCTACTCAAATGTTGACTGCCAGATGCTGCGTGAGAGAGAGCTGTCTCATGAGACCAAGAATGAGAGTCCAGAGAACAAAAGTGAATATATTATGTCTTTCTCTGTCCAGGTAATGCTTCATCCAGCTGCTATATTATGAGTTGGTATGGTGATAGAAGGGGCTGAACTAGAATGGACAGTGAAAGATGCTGCAATGAGAGTGCTTTGCATAAGCTATTGTGAATATTTACTTTTTTGAGCTTCATTTGAGATGTCCCATTATTTATGGCCAGAACCCAGAAAACATCATTTATGATGTAAATTTTTTTCTTTTCTCAAATTAAGCAAGCCAAATTGATCCATCTTTATGACATTATTCTGGTGACTCCAATAAAACCAGAACTACTAATGAGGCTAAGAAAAAAAACGTTCTTCAGTATAACAAACAGGTGCAGGTAACCAGAACCCCTCTTCTTCATGCACTTAATATCAAGAAGTATTAGTTGCAATTATATTATGAGCACTATATACAAAATAGATACCTAGGTAAAATCCTAAAGATGCAGATGCCCATATATTTATATTTTTTAAAGATTCACTATGATTTTGATATCCAGCTGGGATGGAGAATTGTCTTAGATGAGTGAGGGGGATGCAATAGTTTTGGGAAGTAGAGGGCTACGGGGGCCCATGAAGAAATACCCAATCTGGGTTGGAGGTGGGCTGCAGAAGACTTTTTGGTAGAAGTGGAATTCAAGCTGAGACTTAAAGCATGAGGAGGGTTAAGTAGCTAAGAGGAAGCACAGTAAAGAAAAGAGCATATAAGAAATCCCATAGGGCCCAAAGAATACCTGGCAGAAGCTAATCATGACTGGAGCTTTGAGTGGGGCATGCGTGGGGCTGCAGGAGGTCCCCAGTGGGGAAGCTCAATAAAAGAGGTCCCCAAACATGCCTGAGAGAACTTAGTTGGCTTTTATTGATTCCAACCATAAGAATTAATAAGCGATATATGAACTCCTGCGGGGGAACCTCCCCCGTACACTACTACCTATAGCCTGACACCCTGCTGAGGATCACGAGCTCTGCCCACTGGCTGTGTCTCATGAAGTCGTCAATGGAAGCTTGCCTGACTTCCTTCAAAAGAGACCAGCCTACATGAAAAAAAAGACCTCTCTCACTTTACACAAAGTTGTTCTAAATAATTTCTATAAACTCATCCTATTTCCCATCTACTTAATTCAAGTTCCTTATTAAATAGTCATGTCTGTATAGGAAGCCATTTGTGGCAGAGATAGCCACTTTAAAATTAAATCTTAATCATACAAATAATACATGAATGTACTCTCTGTATAAATAATTAAAACATTAGACATTAATTGCCTTTAACCTCTCCGCCTATCTTGATTCCTTCCTCAGATGTAACCACTGTTAACAACTTACTGTGTGCTTTTTCAGACTCTTTGTATATGTATTCAGACAAAACATGCAGCATCATTTTGTGGGTTTTTCTTTAAAAATATACATAAACAGCAGCATATTGGACTGCTAATCTGTTTTCACACAATAGTTTTTCTTGGAGACTAAGCAATGCTTTGTGCAAAATAAATGCTGAATAAACAAATCATGAATAAATAAATGATAATTTCAAAGATTAATGAGTTCAGGCCCCTCAGTAAAGCAGACTTAAGTTTGAATCTTGCCTTTACTACTTACAAATACTTGAACTTTGGGAAAATCATAACTTCTCTTAAGCCATTTCTCTACCTTTGAAATGGAGTTAATATCACCTATCTCACAGGATTATTGCAGTAAAATACCTACAACAGGTAAAAAGATGTTAACTTTATTTCTGCCTCAGCTCCATCTTCTCATAATGCTTGACACAGTACCCTCCTTCTGATTGGGTAGGTGATTCATGACCTGCCAGGAAAATCTTTCAAATGCCTCCTGGAAATGTCCACTGTGGTGTCCCAGTCAGCGTGTCCAGAATCATGATGTTCTATCTGTAACAGGCTTCTCTCCCTCTGGAACTTGTGTCCACTCACTAGGTCGCATGGCCTCATTTTTGCGCCTAGGTTGTTCATAACACACACTGGTCTTCTCCAGTCACCTCTGCAGTTCAGATCCTCATTAGCTTTCTGAAATTAGAGCCTTAATCTTGTAACTAATCTGTCATTCCCCAGATTCTTTTTTTTTTTTTTAATATATCTTTATTGATTTCAGAGAGAGGAAAGGAGAGGGAGAGAGAGAGACAGAAACATCGATGAGAGAGTCATCGATCAAGCCCACAACCGGGCATGTGCCCTGACCGGGAATCGAACCCCAATCGCCTGGATCTCAGGTCGACGCTCAACCGCTGAGCCACGCCCAGTCGGGCCCCAGATTCTTATCTACTTATCCCAACTCTCTGTTAGCACTAATTACCAGCACTGAAGAGCAGAGTCAGCATCTTCAGCCTGGGATTCAGGGCTTTTCACCATTTAGCCTCAAGGGGTGCCTCCAAATTTGTCTTGCATTTTCCATATGACAGTAGCTCCAACAAAACCCACTGCTCTCTGTTGACTGTTCCCCTGTGCTTCCCAGTCTCTGTCTTTGCTCCTACTATCTCATATACTCTTTCTCCCACCCCTATCTCTGCACATTTATTTCCACCAAGACAAAAGAGAATACAGTGAATTTAAACACAGAGTTTAGAGCCAAACATACCTGAGTTCAAGTCCTAGTTCCATCCCCTACTAGGTATATGACATATCTTTTTAATGTGTCTTTTCTTCACATTAATGGGGATAGTAAGAGAAACTACTTCACAAGAGTTGAAGAAGAAATTCACACACACACATACACACACACAAACCATACACACAAGGTTAGGCAGACAACTGGTGCTAGGTGATCAAGTGTCACTATCAATATTATTTAACATCTACTTCAAATGCCATTGCTTCCAAAGGCCCTCCCTGATCCTGCAAGATATGTTATTTGTGAAAAGTAATAGCATTTCATCTGTGCCTCTTGTAAGGTATTTACAACTTTATAGTTTGCTGTATAGTGGCATTTCCCTTGATTACAATTTTTTTAACTCAAAATGCAATAGGTTTTCCAAAGGATCTTCAAATCTATGTCAATTGTACAAAACATCTCAGTGAAAGTAGTTTGGGTGTGGAAAAAATATGTTTCTATTAAAAATAGCCACAAAAACCAAAGGAAATAGTATATATCATAGTTACCATCAAAATAAGCACAGGAAAATATTCAAAAATTCTGAATAATAAACTTTATACCTGCAAACATCACTATTATTTTTTATACAGCTCTGGATTTGCCCCTAAAATCCTGCCAACATCAATGAGACATTCAGCCCAGGGCTCTGGGCTGGGACCTAGAATTAACCATTAGTGGGCTCTTGTCCTGATCATATAAATAGCTATTCTCAGGAACTAAAAAAGACATTCTGAATAATTTTAAAGCAAACATAGGCCAAGGGGAAGGGGGGGAGGGTATATAATGTATTCGATGACAAAATGCAGATTTTTATAGAAAACACCTAAAAAATTTTAGATGGCTATGTATTAAGCCACAAAGCAAGTCTAAGTTATTACAAAAAACGGACACAACATAGACTAAATTATATGAGTTAATTTTAATTATGTGAAAAGTTAATGTCAAATGATAAATTTATAAAATAATAAATTAAAATTATTAAATATAAAACAATATACTTTGGAAATACCTCATGTGTCCAAAATGAAAGTTAGAACATATTTAAAACTGAATGGTAATGAAAATACTCTATATCAGAACCTGGAGAATACTATTAAAATGGTATTTAGAATGCTATTCATATCTTAAAATCCTCATATTAGAAAACAAACAAACATTAAAGTTAATGAGTTTAAGATATTAGAAAAAGGAACTAGACCTTATGCATTAAGAAAACTGAAAAAGAAAATAGAGTATAAACTAATTAAGTAAAAAACAAAGACATAAAAAATTAAGATCAAGAAGAAAAGAAGGTACAATAAAATATACTAAGAATAAAAAAGCAGATATTACAATCATGATATGGCTAGAATTTTAAAAAGAAACTATTGTGGAAAAATATTATGCCAGCAAATTTGAAATGTAGAGAAATGGCCTAAAACTGATTCAAAAAGCAATTAAAAATGTGTATTTAATGACTGCATTAAAGATGTGAAATAAATACCTACACACACACACACACACACACACACACACATTTGGCCTATGTGTATTTAGAGGTAAATTCTATCAAAATTCAACAGATAATTTTAATCTATATAAACTTTTCCAGAGAGCAGATGAAAAAGAGGAGCATTCCTCAACTCATTTTATGAGCTTAGTGTATAAAATATTGATACCAAAATCTGATAAGGTAACTAGGAAACAAGGTAAATATTAAAAAAAAAAAATGAGTTAGAAAAAAATTTTCACTTATGATACAACCTGAACACCATTGGGAAACCAAATCAGCAATGCATTTTTAAAAATCATGTCTAAGCTGAACTTAACTCAGGATTCTAAGCAATAGGAAACCTACTAACATAATTCTGTAGATTATAAACATTAAAGATGAAAAACCTTATAATTGTTTTAATAGATACATCTCAAGGGCACTGGCCAAAAATATCAACCCTCAGTCATGGTTCCACAAAAAATTAATTAAATGAAATCCCTTCTCAAACTTGGAATAGAAGGCAGTTTCGTGTCTCAGATAAAGGATGCCTTCCAAAAACAGACAGAAAAACATTGTGATGGTAAAAGTTTAGGCGATTTCTTCTTAACATCAAGAAACAACATGATGCTCACAATCACAGCTTCTTTTAATCATTGTACTTGATGTTCTTGCCAGTACAATACCAAAAAAAATGCATCTCACTTCAGCTACCGACTCATTTTCTCTGCTCAGCTTTAGAACAAAAGTCTTTAAAAGAATTCCCTATATCGCTATTTCCAATGCCTCTTCTCACTTTTTTTCCTATGTGGAAATAAATAAAAACCACCCAAATGAGAACAAGCAAAGGCTAGTATTTCAGAACTTGCTGTAACGAAGGACTCAGCCGCTATCACTTGTGTTTAGTAGAGATTCAAAGGCAGGCAGAGGAAAGTGAGAGCTTTATAGACAGGTAGGTGCGTCTCGGGTGTGCCATGGTCGGAGGCTGCTGGCATGGGGAAGCTGCAGGCAGGCTCTCTAGGAGCAAGGTGTCCTGCTTCACTCGTTAGAAGTGTGTGTTTGGCTTTCTCTGTTTGGTCCTAAGTTGGAAGCAGGGACAATTAGGGAAGCTGCCAAGGCCCAGCCACTGGGGCCAACAGTTATAGGGATTTCTGCCTAGTGTCCTGGACTAGAGATGTGGTGAGACTTACAGCTCTGACTTTCAGATAGGAGGCTGCTGTCCTGGGCTGGTTAGTGCAGATAATGGGTTGGACTGGTTGTTGCAGATTGTGGGGCAGAATTCTATTTCTATAGGTCTGGTCATTGTCTAGTCTCTCACCTAGAACTCACCAATCATGCCTTCATCCCCACCACCCCCCTGAAACTGCTCTTGCCAAGGTTCCCAATGACTAACTGCTAAAACCCAGTGATCAGTTCTTACACTCGTTTCATTTAATCAACCACATTTGGCATTTGTCCCTTCCCCATTCCTGGGGACATTTTCCTCACTTGGCTTCCAGAACCTCACACTTTCTTGATTTCTTCCTACCTCACTATCTATTTCCTTCACCTCTGTAGCCCCCGTTCCTGAACAATTGAAGCTTATAGAAGGTGCTCAGTGCATGTCTCCTTGATTTTTTTTAAGTTTATTGAGAATTTTAGAGAGACCTTCAGCCAGTCCCCATCTCACTGTTTGAAAATGAGGGCTATAAATACTAAAGGGTGTGATCTCTTGCTTTAATCTATATAATGGGTTAATAAAAAAGAAAGAAAGAATATAACCCAAGTATCCTGACTCCCAATTTAATGCTCTTTCCGGCTATAACAGACAACCTCTGACGTTTTGATTTTAGCTTTTCTCATCTTAGGGTCTGTTGAAATATGTGTTACTGATGCGGTAACTTTAGAAATTATGTGAGTAACCATGCAAATCATCCTTCACTGTGGGGAAAAAATGCATTACCAACAACAAAAGATAACATCTGGGTCTCTGAGTCTAAGCATCTTATTGATCACTATTACACAGTGGGGAAATGAATATCTTAGTTTATCGTGTCTGTTTAAATTCACCCCTTTAAATACAGAAATTCTTTAAGGGAAAAGATCATGACTTATTCAACCTTATTGTCCTAACACATAAACCTGTTCCTGACACATAGTAGGTACTCAATAAATGTCTGATGATTAAATAAATAATAAAACAATGGATGAGTAATCTTTCTTAGATTGAAAGCGATTGTGATTAAATGTCCCTCATTAAAACGTGACGTTTACCTGTGGGAGCCACCTGTTTCTAAATTAAGGAAATCAGAAGTTGAGAACTGGATCCCTTCCCTCGCCCTGACCCCTTAGGCAACTTCACACAAACCCTTGTCCTGCTCCTGGTCTTTGCTTTCACAGTTAGAATAGTGGCCACACTGTGCTTCTCGGGCATCATAATTCTATTCAAGCAGTATTTTTCATTCCTTGCAAATCCTTAAGTGAAAGGGAAAACATTCACCAAGAATCATTATTTTATAATGGCACAGAAGAGAAGGATTCTTCAAATCAGTTTGCAAACACAGCCACTTCAGCGGCTTCCTATTGCTGCCCCAGTTTTCCAAATCAGCCAATAATAATTATCCCCTATAAATCAGACCGCCCTGAAGTTTTTTTCTTCTTTACAGTTGCAGCAAGCTGGCTGCTTTCCCCTCATTACATTTTATGTCTTTGTTTTGCTTGCAGAGTCCCCTTTCTTCCTACCATTGTAATTCTCACTGTGTCACAAGATGCTAAATTTATTGGTGGAAAAATGTTGGTTTCTAGCAGCTCTTAATAAAAAAATGTATCTTAATTGCAAAAAAAGGAATAAAAAATAAAAACACTCCACTCTTTGCAAGGACTGATCTACTTGCACATTCTGAAAAACAACCTATGAAGCAGCAAATTACCCTGAAGGGAACTCGATTCCCCATTCCCTAGCCATTCAGAGATCTCGATGCAGCCGCACGCAAAAAGAGAACTCTTCTCTATGTGGGAGAGAAGTCATCCTATACACGTGGTTAGCACCCAAGGAAAAAATAAGAAGCATGGTGGGGAAAGAGCAGTCAAGCCCAGCTTCTCAAATACTGATGATCTCCCTAGACCTAAGCCCTAAGATACAGCCCTCTGACCTCAAGAGAAAGACTTAGGGATCAAGGAAAGAAAGCTAGTGACTGATTGCCCTAATGCATTATTTAAGCAGAGGGAATGGCTATAAAACAGTTCTCTGAGAGGTTAAATATCAATTAAATATTTGTGAAATGGGATTGCTGGTCCAATTAAACCTTTCTCATTTGCTATCAGTGAATATAACACATACATATTAGTGTGTGTGTGTATGTGTATCTCCTCTACTCCAATAAGGCTGGGAGCACTCCAAAAGGTCCAAGAATTCATCATTTTTGTCACAGAGACCAGCTTAAAGACTGCGTGTCACAGGTGTGTATTTGTTGGGTATATCACTTTGTAAGGGGCCTTACCAATGAGCACTGTTTAAGGACAACCAAGGGAAAGACAAAAGTGCTTTTACTAATTCCCCAATTTCAACCCAGGAATTAGAATCACACCCAAATGCTGCCTGAGTCCTTCACCATTTAAGCTACTTCTGATGGCTCCACCCGACTGGCAAATCAGGACATGTCAGGAAGATACCTACAGTGGTGGTGGTGTTTCAGCTTACTAACAAGATCATATTTTGAGTTCCAAAGCCCCCAACATCTAATTATGATATTGTCATGCTTATTTAACATAATTAAGCAGATTGTTTTGAAGGGTTTTCACTGAGCTCCCATGAAACCTAAAAAGGATAATATGAGATTAATGTGACAGTACATTAATATCAAACAATTGTTTGGCGTAACGGAATACTGCAGAAACTGACTAGCAATAGTCCCATCAATAAATAAACAGGATATGAAACTGATCAGGAATAACTAAGTGATTGAACCCCAGGCCCATTTCCCCCAATTTTATATGTCAAAAATCAAAATTGCATAAACTGGTGAGTATTCAACCTTTACAAACATCAGAGTCAAATTAAGGAAATTACTCAACACACCAAACACAACTCGGAGCATCATTAGGCCATTGAAACAGCAACCTTATACAAAAAGAGAACCACACACACCGGGATCTTGTAAAAGTGGAATAATAACAGCCAGATGGAACAATAAACCCTGATTCCTGGCAGCATGATCCTTGGCACAGAGAATGCATGTCATGTGGAAAGTCAATAGGGTGTCATCATGGAATCATCCAAATGAGGTGCAGAAAATTCATCTTGAACAAAGAGAAGAAAGGCTCTGATTTTAAGAAAATTACCAGACGATGTGGTTATAATAGAAACAGCAGGGATACTGAAGTGGGACAGAGTCAGATACTAACAATAAATCTACCATCTATTAGTCATGGAATTAAATTGTTAGCTCTTTCATTTCTCCTAAAAAACGAGGGTCATAGCACCCACATCGCAGAATTGCCAGGATTGAATATTAGATTCTTCTCATCCTGGACAAGTCAGAGCACACTTCCTCTGAGATCCAACCTGTAAAACTGTTGGTTGTTTGAGAAAACACAGTGAGAACTCCTGAATAGTGTCTATCACATCAGAGTTTCACTGTTAATATTTTCATTACTGCAAAACCACTGGATTCCTACCTTCTATCTAAGTTGTACAATGTTCTGGATTTCAAAGTGACTGCCTGTAACAGCGACAATGCTACCATTTCAAATTGCTCTCCCTGGACACACAGGCAGAGGTTTCCAAGCCTCAGGTACAATTAGGTAGAAGTCATCCGATTGGGTTCTGGCCAATTAGATGCAGGTAAGAAAGACATGCCCCTTCCAGGCCTGCCCTTAAAATCCCTTACAGAAGTGTTTATACATCTTCCAGCTGCTGATTTTCCACCCTGCCATGTTACAGTCTTTTTCCACCCTTAGCAATATATTTTCAGATTTCATAGCTTTCTGGTTATTTTAATTATTTATCTTTATGAAATGTACCGGGGTGGCATTGGTTAATAAGATTATATAGATACCTAGAGTGGATTAAGTCAGGAAATAAGGAGACGTGAGACAAAGACAGATGTGGCACAGTGAGAAGCAGGGTGCTACCATGCCAGCCATGAAGAGACCCTGCACAGCTCTCGGCAGGCACGTTCCCCCAGCAAGCAGGACTTCTCCAGACAAGAGGAAAGCGTACCTTGAAGCAGTCCACCTAAGAGAAAAAAGAAGGGCACTACCCTTCTTAAAGATAAACTATCTTCCCACCTGCCATTCCCATTGATGAAAGTTTACCCCATGGGAGCTGGCTCTCCCCCACTTCTGGGTTCTGTCATCTGACCGTTGGCCGTCACCCAGCAAGTCTGGTTCCACGCCTCTTGGTGTGGCATTTTATCTGTCCAGAAGTGAAGGAGTGACTCAGTCAGTGTACACCTTGGAGGCTGAAGGCTTCTGGTCAGACTCTCACCTGCACAGGGTGCTTAGCAAGGATGCTAGGAGAGGCTGGAGCTGCGGCACAGCCTGGGAGGCAGTCAGCAGCTTCAGGAAGGAGGGTCTCCATAAAAAGTACAGGGCTTACATTTAATATATGCACTTACTGCCTCTTCTCTTTGAATTCACTAGGAAGAAAACAATTGATATATTTTGTGACTTAGAAGTATTCAGAGACTGTACTTCTCTGCAATTTGAGGAGAGAGGACTTTGACTTTGACTTCATGCTACATAACTGCACACTGTTTCATGTTGCCTCCAACATGAGCATACATTTTACCTTCTCCCAGCAGGAACTTAAGCTCTGCTAGCTGCCCATTCTGAGTCTTGGAAGATTTCTATTCCAAGCTCAGAATGGGGAATGGAATTGCTTTGATAAATTAAAGCGGCAATGAACTTGTGCCTATTCCTGGGCAGGCCAGGGCACACTCCATCATTCTTTGATCGCTGCAGATTCCCTATCTGCCATGTCCTTTGAGGGGATCCTCTCATCTGTGTTTCACATATCATTTGAGGGTTGGGTGGTGCCAAAGGCCTTTGCACTATAGTTCAGAGGGGAGGCATCAGAATACAGAAACCAAAGCTGGTCTGGGCAGAAGAGAGAGGGTATTATTAAAAACATGTAGGGTGAATTTTTCATTCATCTTTGGCTGATGGAAGAAGGTCTGTGACTAAGTGAAGGATGACCCCATAGTAATGAAGCTGTCTGCAGCAATGAGAGCTGCTTGGCCATGGCACATAGCTCAGAATTACTGCAAGTCCCTGGGTGTCAGAAGACATCAATAGTCCCAGGCTCACCTGCTGGGCTCAGAGCCATGGACCACAGGGCTAAAATATCATCATTCCCCCAGACGAGAACCACACTTACCTCTTCATCATTGGTTTCCATTCCCCCATCCCCAAACATTCCCATTGATCAAGTCCCATTATTTCCCTGGGTACAGAGTCATGGAACATAGAGTAGCATCATCATTCTTACCCACAGCTCACATCCACCAAGGAGTTATTTCCTTCTCTTTCACTTGAATTACTGTACAACAGCCCAGATCTTTGCCTTTATGTGGCCTGCATACAGAGTGAGGGGTGAGGGAAATCCAGGAAGTTCAGTTCTAAGCTAAGCAGTTCTCTTCATCACTTCTGGCACTTGGTCAAAAGTCCTTCCTGTCCATACACATCCACAGAGAACTCTCCATCTAAGCCATGAACATACATGAAAAAGTGCCCTGTCTTTGAACTGGAAAGAGGCCACCTTAGAGCTCTGAATTCAATCATCTATGCATATCAGGGAATCCATGTGATGACTGTTATCCTGTTCTCAGTCTAAACTCTTCCAGTGAGGTGAGGTAAACACTATCCCAAAGCTGTCACTTCATTGATGGAAGTGCCTAATTGCTACAAATTTCCTATGAATAGTGACCCAGCTTCTGCTTCCTTATGAATTTCACTCATTGGACTATAAAACATAAGCTAAATTATCTTTCAATATAACAGGTATTCAAGTATTAGAAAACAACCATTGCTTCCCTCATAAGGACATTTCCTCTGTGGTCTAGCCCCAATCCCTTCTCATTTCTCATAAAAATGTAGTTTCCGCCAAAATTGTCTTCTAAATTCTCCAGAGGTATCTTTTAAGGACACTCAGTATTTTAGCCATGATCTCATCAGTGAGGCATACAGTGGGACCCTTGCTTTGTTCATCTCTTCCTGTTATTTCTATAAATTATACCCAAAAATTCCATTAAATGTGTAACATAGTAAAAGCTGCATCACACTTTGCTACATAATAAGCTTATCAGTTAAACCTCTGGCAAGATCTTTAATCAATACCTTATTTTAAGCTATATCTCCCCTAGTTTATAATGCAGTTGTGTTGTGTTTAACTAAATGTAGTATTTTATATTTATATTATTATATTTGGCTCATCTTTTCAGCTATTACTCTGCCTTGGACTTCTGACTCTCATCAGTGCAATGACATTTCCTTCCAGCTTTCTATGGCTCCAAAATGTAATCAATGAGTTACATCTTCACTCTAACCATTAGTAGAAAGAGAAGAGGCCTGAGCCGTGGAGTCCCCATAAAGAGACAGTTCAAAGTTGACACTAATACACTAGCCAATATTCTTTGAGTATATAATTACTTATGAATCCAGGTAATTCTATCCACTAACCATGTTGAATTCAACCCGCTGAATACTTGATTAGTCTCTACTGTGTGCCAGGAAATACAAACATAACAGAATCTGTCTTCTGCCCTCAAGAGGCTCACAATCTAATGGGGAAATACCCATGCAGGCAGTACAGCAGTTCCCTGTGAAGGGTGGACTTGGAGTCCAAGAGGAGCTCAAGAAGGAATACCGTACTCTCCCACGGGTTGGTGAGGAAACCTCAAGAAAGAATGTGAGATCCCCACTCTCCACTTTTTTCTTTAGTTAAGTCTGAAGAATGTGGAAAGGGTCCAGCTGGAGTGGCTCAGTGTCTGAGTGTCGACCTATGAACCAGGAGATCACAGTTGGATTCCTGGTCAGGGCTCATGCCCAGGTTGCAGATCCCCAGCAGGGGGCGTGCAGGAGGCAGCCAATCAATGACTCTATCATCATTGATGTTTCTCTCTCTCCCTTCCTCTCTCTGAAGTCAATTTTAAAATTATTATTTTTAAAACTTTCTTTAAAAAATGTGAAAAAGTAGAAGTTTTTACTATAATCCTAACAACAAGGGTGGTGTAGAAGAGCAAAGATTGCTTGGGCTCAGGTCTCCCCAAGTGCAGGCCCATTCTACATGATTACATCCCCTCTAGGCTTTCCGTCTCCCCCACTCCAGCTCTGAGCCTTGTAAGTGTCACAGGCTTTAAAGGGAGAGTTGTCTACGCAGGGTGAGACGTACTTGGCACAGACAAGTTCCATTCATGCCAGGCCATCAAGAGACAACATTGCTGTTGAAGAGGGTCGGAAAGGACCATGAGGAGGTCAGGTATCAGTGGCACGTGGCAGGTGCTGCATGGTGCTCACTCGCTCTAGCCTCCCCCTCCCAGGCCCTCTATTCTCCATTATCTAGTCTCCATGAGGGAAGGCTTTATTTTTTATGCATCCAAACCTTTTTTCTAACCAAGAGTCCTCTCTGTTTCCCTTAAGATTAAGCCTTTTGAAATATAAAGCCAGCAACAGACTTCTTTCCACTGCTTTTCTGATGCGTCATCACTTACCTAAAGTGATGTTTGCAGACAGCCTGTCTGACTCCAGGAGGACCAAGGCTGGAAAGGAAAAAAGGAAATGTTGGTTAGTATTCCAAAAGTGTCATCCTGCCTCAGACGGGCAGGCAATCACCAACCGATGAGGAGAGGACGAGCATCCTAGCCAGGACGCACAGCACATACAAACTGCCCAAGAGGGCACAGCACAGGGGAAATTTCTCCAACATCTTGCTAAAATATGGATATTTTCCATCCAGTACATTCTGTGAATATCATTCAATGACAAAAACCAAACAAAGGAAATCCGATTCGTTTTTTGGATCTCATTGTGTTCAATGATTTCATCTTCCTTTCCAGCGCTCTGACAATTCATCTGTAAATGCAATCATGCACCGCGTAACAAGAGTTCAGTCAATGACGGATCTTGTACATGAAGGTGGTCTCATAAGATTATAATGGAGCTGAAAAATTCTGTTGCCTAATGACAGCGTAGGCTCCATAACGTGATAGCACAACGCATTCCTCATGTGCTTGTGGTGATGCTGGCAACCCCACCATGCTGTGAGCACTCTCTGAACTCTACTCTCTCAGCCTTCCCAAATAAGCAAATATGAAGTAAACTGACTACTGACATGCCTTGGGTCATTGTTTAATAACTGGAAATATCTTCCTAAAGTTTTATAAGATAGAATACCATTCAGAAATCACATGCCATTTCCCAGAAGCAAATTGGTACTCACTGAGCAGTGAACTTTTTAGACCCACTTTTGTAGAGATAAGGCTCCCTAGTTCTCAAAAGTAATAAGTCATTGTTCTCATAACTTTTAAAATAGAATTCAATCTATTAAAGCTGAACCAAGCTTTGGAGTAAGTAGATATATATATATTTCCCAGCAATGTCATTATATTGTCCCTTAAAGTTGACGACCAAGACAGAGCTTGAGTTTTCAGGCAGGCAGCAGGAAATAGCGAAATTGGTAGATATTTTTATCTTCAGTGATAATAATAATGATCATCATCATGTCCTGCATTCCATCTCACAGGATGGCAAATGGATTTCTAGGGTCCTCTCTAAAGAACTGGAGGTTGAAGCAGAGAAATACGAAATATGATGCTATCTGAATGACAGTTGGAAACATATTACTTAGGACAAAAGCATTAGTAAAGAGACCAATTTCCCAGACTCTTTTTTCTTGCAGGCTGCTCCTGTGCTCTGGTCTCAGGAAATCTTTGAGTTTTATTTATGAGAATTCATGCTTTAACGCCCCAATCTTTAAGTTACTCCATGGTCACCCCCTGCATCACCTTCATTGTAAGAAAGAGGAGAAACATATCAGCTCCGTGCCTGGACTTGAACTTCTCCACTCAGAAGGAACGGTTAGACTGTTTCCTGTCTTCCCCCTTCAGAACAGACTCACGTGGTTTCTAAACCCTCAACTATGACTCGAACAGCGCTGTATACTAAAAATTTTAATTGTCTTTCCAAGAAGAATTCTATAGGGCTAGTGCTATCCTTGTTCTGTCTCCAGACATTGGCTGTCTTCTCTACAACTTACCCTTATTCACAGCTTTCTCCCAAGAGTTGTAAAAGCCTATTTTAGCTCTCAGTAATCCCCAGTTCTAGGCCCATGCTAAATCACTAGTAAACAATTTAATATTTCACAGTACTTTTAAGTCTTATGACGCTATCATTTAATTTAGTCCTCTCAACAACCTTAGAAGCCATGATGGATACGCTTGCCATCTAGAAGATGAAAAAGTGTCAGCTGTGAGAGGTTGCGTACGTGGAAAAGGCTTAGCACCCTAGGGACTGTGATGTGACTGTGATGAGCAGCAATCATTGTCCACCTGATAAGGCCATGGTCACCCTGTACCAGCCTAGCATCCTTTTATTCTTTGTTCCCCATCAGACTGTTATCACTCTAATATACCTCAGCTCTTTCACATTAAGCTCCAATTTTTATGTTAGAGTTAGATGATCTAATCTTTTTTTTTTCTTTTGGCCATCCCTACATTTGTTACGTAGGCCTATTTATTGGTGCTAGGTATGGGGGAAGTTCTTATCATTTTAAAGCCAAGAATCCAGATGGAAGCTTTCAAATGTTAATTGACCCATGTATATCAACACCCAAGAATCACCAAGTGAGAATGTCAAGAGAAACACTTTCAGAACAGGAATAAAGAAAGAATTTTCCAAACTGTCATTAGAACTGTGTGTTCGTTGTTATGGGGATCAGAGAGACTGAACTGCACGGGATGTAACAACATGCAAAGGAGGCTTAGCCTATGTCTGTACTTGCATTCACAATGCCAACAAGTACCAGGAATTCTACCTAAGATTCTGAAAGTAACGTGTGGCTTCGAGCTTTCCACATTGCCTCCAGAAGCCTAGGAAGGTCAGGTCACAGGACAAGGGTGCTAGCATTGAGCAAGGTCACAGAGGTCATTACTGTAACAGTAATGTACTCAGTTCTTTTAACTCCAGTTTTCTTTCTGCTCTGTCTTTCTGCTTTTTAGCTTCTCTGGGTTTCTGTTTCCACATTTGCTGAGAAGTTGGAGTAGATGCTATCTAAGATTGCTCAACCCCCAAATTCTCTGATTTCTTTTCCTCCAGGTAGCATCCCACCCTAGCCCAGACTCCTCCCTTATCACTGCAAATGCAACATTCCTGTCTCCCCTACCACTCTCACTCGCTTCCAACCAAAGAAAATGGCTTAAAAGGAAACCAAATGTTCCTACTCAGGACTTGACAGATTAAAACTAAAAGTCTTGGTGAGAAATTATATGTACCAATCTTACCATGGACAAAAGATCATTAGGTATGTTTACTTGGGGCAGGACAAGCCTCTCTTTAAAGTTTAATTACCACAGAATTAGAAAACTTCCTCTGTATATTGAACTCTTGAGTTAACATGGCATTTGTTTTACTGCCATTCAAACTCAATACATTCTTCTACCCTTCTCTTTTCTTTTCCAGTGCCACTCTGGTGACTTATTGCACACTATCTGAAAAATCCATATATTTCTCAAGCAAGATCAGAAAGCTGGTGGGGGACTCCTGGCCACCTGTGGGTCAAGTGTGTGCTGCTTCAGAGAATCACTAATGGCATCAGGAAGAGAGAAAAGAATAAGAAATAAGTTGGCCGTCGATTTCAGGAAAAAGAAAAGACAAAAAGAAAGTCAAACCAGAGTAATCACGCACTAAAAGTGCATCTTAAGTAAGCAGCAGCAACTTTAATAAACATTTGCAACACAGAGAGTTTCCCTGGACCCATAGGAGAGGCATTCTAGGATGGGTGATAGCTTCTAGGAAGAGTTGAAGGGTGTGCTGTTTATTCCTGACCCAGACCCCAGCTGGTTTGCAACCTTCCACAGACTTAGTCCAGCTATAAGACTCAACACTAACCCCAACCTTAACCCTCCCCCCATTTGCTCTGCTTCTCAGAACTTAAACACCCTATCAGTACTGCTACAACACTCGCAGGTAATCCCAGGTGTCTTCATTGCCCTTTTCCCCACAGCACGTGTGTCTGTGTCCCTTTACCATCTTTGGCGCTAAGTGCCCGCCACAGACGTTTCCAAGCCACTCACATCAGTCCCAGTTACCATTTGCCAATCTGAGTTCATGTTTAGAATCACCACCCTGCAGGATTCCGAACCACACACACGCACATCATAATTAATTATTAAGGTTAATGGCAAAAAAGAAAAAAAGTGAGAGAGAGATCTCATGGGCATGCACAACAGTGTGGTGATGGTGAGTGGTGGGGAGGGGGGAATGGGTGGAGGTGGAAGGGCATAGGGGAGATAAGTGATGGAAAAAATAAAATAAATAAAAAATAAGTTAATGGCATGAATTTTGTCTTGGTAATTAATGACATTCCTTGAGTCGAGTATCAATAAGAACAAAACTGCTCCACAGTTCCATTCTAAGGAGCTCATTAATTTGGAGGAGTCGAGACCCTGGGGGTGGCATTCTCAGTATAAAAATACCCACAGATGCTGGCAAGGGAGCTGCTTGCCAAGGACAAGGCATAGCAGCCATGGAGATGCACCTCTCAGCTCTCCAAAAAGGAACCTGCTGTGAGGAGTGCAGTTGGCCAACAGCCCCCGCTGCAAGCAATCCACAGCAGGATTAGGGCCAACACAGTGCTCTCTCTGAACACTGGGGGGGGTCCAGAACCTGGCAATTTCTTCCGAGCACAGGGTTCCTCTAACAAATAATTACTGGGCTAAATGAGACTCTCAGAGTTACACGAAGTCTGAGGATCTTGCAACCCAATGCTCCTTCCTTTCCCCTCTCTATTCACATGCTTAAAACCCACATCATAATCTGAAGACTTCCTCTGCCTCCTCCCGTTCCCTCTCCTCTTTTTATCTTTAGTGGGCTTGACCTCCAAAGAAATCTTTCGTATTTTAATTTTATCTCTGGATGCACCTCCTGTAGGTCGCAAACTGGCATTCAGGGAGATGGTGACCCTCAGACATAGGGAATAAACTAGAAAGGTTGTAAGGAGACTGACTCACCGTTTTACCCTCCGTGTTACAATTGCCTACAGTATTCAGTACAGTAATGGACTGTGCAAGTTTGTAGAAAGGGTCTTTGCAGTTTTTCATTTATAGGTTAGCTTTCTTTTGTTTTTTCATTCATTCAATCAAACTCCATTAATCATCGTGCTGTGCAAGGCACAAGGAACTCAAAGAAGAAAAAAGCGCAAAGCCTGCCTTTGAGGAGTCAGCTCACCCTCTGAGGAAACCAAAAGGGTAATAGTAGATCAAAAAGGCCCCAGAGATGAGGCTAATGACAACAATACTGGAAACCCAGGGGCAATGTGCATATCTTAAAGCCACACGTTCTCCAGGGCCTCTCCCATCACTCGAGAATGGCACAGAATTTACCTCGATGACTCCAGGCTGCAAAGGAAACACTACTATTCTTATTGAAGTATAATTGCCATCAAATCCTGCTCGTTTCAGGTGTATATCATAGTGATTTGATATTTATATACATTATGAAATGATCACCACAATGTCTAGTCACCCTCTGTCACTATACAAAGGGTCACTATTATTGACTATATTCCCTATGCTGTACTTTACATCGCTATGACTCCATTTATTTGATAACTAGAAGTTTGTCCCTCCTAATCCCCTTCACCTATTTTGCCCACCTCTAACCCATCCCCATTCTGTTAACTTCCAGTTTGTTTCCTGTATCCATGACTTTGTTTCTGTTTTCTTTGTTCATTTGTTTTATTTTTTAATTGCACATCGAAAATAAATTATATGGTATTTGTTCTTCTCTGACTTACTTCACTTAGTGCAATACCCTCTAGGTCCGTATATGTTGTTACAAATGGTACTATTTCATTCCTTTTTATAGCTAAGTATTATTCCAGAGTGTGTGTGTGTGTGTGTGTGTGTGTGTGTGTGTGTAGTGCATCTTCTTTATCCATTCATCCATTAATGGATGCATAGATTGCTTCCATATCTTAACTACTATAAATAATGCTGCAATAAGCATAGGGTTCTAATATGTCCTTAAATTAATGGTTTCATTTTCTTCACATGAATACCCAGAAGTCAAATTGCTGGGTCATGTGGTAGTTCTATTTTTAGGAACCTCTATTCTGAGGAACCTCTATCCTGTTTTCCACAGTGGCTGCACCAATCGACATTCTCGCCAACAGTGTGCAAGGGTTCCTTTTCTCCACATCTTTGCCAATATTTTTTTAAAATATCTTTTTGATAACAACATTCTGACAGGTGTGAAGTGACATCTTATTGTGGTTTTGACTTGAATGTAAGACCTGAAATCATAAAACTCCCAGAAGAAAACATACACAATAAGCTCTTTGACATCAATCTTAGCAATATTTTCTTGGACCAGTCTCCTCAGGCAAGGGCAACAAAAGCAAAAAGGAACAAATGGAATTCATCAAATTAAAAAGCTTTTGCACAGCACAGGAAACCATCAACAAAACAAAAAGGCAAGCTACTAAATAGGAGAAAATACTTGCAAATCATGTATCTGATAAGGAGTTAATATCCAAAATTTATCAACTACTGACACAACCTCATATAAAAAAAAATAAAAAAAAAACAATTAAAAAATGGGCAGAGGATGTGAATAGACATTTTCTCCAAAGAAGACATACAGATGGCCAACAGGCACATGAAAAGATGCTCAATAGCACTAATCATCAAGAAACACTGCTTTTTATATGCAATGAACCGTGAGATGATTTTCCATTCCCCACTGCTGGACATTTACTTATTTCTCTCCAAAGCAATCTGTTTACCATCGACTGCCCAATGGAGGTACAGTGAATTGGGATTAGGGTACAAGGAGAGGAGGGTGTAGAAGTAAAAACTTGGGAGCCTTCTCTCTGAAACCAATAATCAGTGCTCTCAACATAGGCCAGCCTGGCCAGGGGATATCTTTCATGGGAAAAACCCATCATTCTGATTGGCCAACATAGGACACTTTCCCTGTAAGAATACAGTATCTGAATCCTAGAGGACCACACATACAGGTTAATACCAACATGCTTATTTTTAAAGCAGGGCATGCAGTTATTCTACACAGGCCTCTTCGGTCTTCAGATTCTGAGAATGCAAAAAAAGACAATTAAAACCAAGTTGTTCTCCTTTGGACACTAACAGCATATCACCATGACTTCTCTCCCCATTGGGTCCTTGTTGATGTTGAAATGATTGAGTCTGGCTATCTTCAGGCCTCTAAAACAGGAAACCAAGGTCCTGACACCATGTGGTCATTAATGAGCTCATGTTGCTAGCAATCAGCTAAGAGGGTCACTTACTGACCTGACTTCAGAAGGGTGCTGTCATTCTGTCTTCCCAGGAGAGTATTCATGTGCTTTCAGTGATATAAATTAATCTTGGTTTTCTATTTTAGATGAGTCCAAAATGGAAGGCAATGAAAATCAAAATACTCACTATACAAGAGAGAGTCACTAATATTGATCATAGTCCTAGATGATCATAAAAGGAGACTAGACCAATTAAAATCCTTTGACAAAGAGAACATGAGCAATGTCTGGGTAAGTATGTTATCATGTCATTTCTTGAGGCGGGAAAGTGGATGGAGGAGATAAGATTCAATATTCCTATTTTGGCCATATTTTTGAGGTACTTATTAGACATCCAAGACATCATAATAGATGCTAGATATACTATATATATAAATCTAAAATCCCCCCTACACACACACACCCTGTAAAACAATGCCTAGGCTTTAAGGGTCATCAGTAGATGGATAGTATTCAGAGTCCTAAGCCAAGGTAAAGGTGTCAATAAAGAAGGAAAGAGCTCCTCCCATGTTTAGAGGTCTGGTTCAAGAGGATGAGTCAGTAAAACAGGCTGACAAGAAGTGATGATTGGTGATAGAACAATTAGGTAAATTTTTCATTACAACAGCCTGGAGAAGACAGGGTCCAGTCAAAGAAAAAGTCTTCCATGAGTCAAAGGCTGCTGAGAGATACTGTAAGGTAAGGACAAAGGTCATCATTGACTTGGACAAGATGTCAGTCAATGGGGACCCAGATGAGAACCATTTGAATGGAGTGAAAGTAAAAGCTCCATAGAGTTAGGGAGAGAACATAAATGGAAAGGGAGAGAACTTTAACAACTGGTTCAGGAAGTGTTTCTGTGAGGGAGAACAGACAAGTGAGATAGTACTTGTGAAACTCATGAGAAATAAGGGGTCAAGAGAAGATGTTTTAAGCCATATGAAGACATACTTGAATGCCACTGGACATAACCCAGTAGAGTGGGGGAATTCTATGTTGGAGATCATCACAGGAGCAAAATCCTTAAGTATAATAGAGGAGGGTGGACGGAAGCAAGAGTTGAGGGATTAGCCTCGGACAAGGGCAGGGACACTTCTTTTCTTGTGTTAGAAGGAAAGGCAAATTTGTAAATACAGATGCAAGAGGATATTGGAGTTGGTATTGGGTAGCTGAATTAATTTTTATTGGATTGCATATTTTTTTTCTCTAGGAAGTCTGAAGTGAAGGCATCAGTGATGGAAGAGGGGGTGCTAGAGACTTGAAGATAGAAGAAGAGTTAGAAAATACTCTTGCTGACTGGAAAAGTATATTAAAATAAGCTGGTAGTGTTGAATGTCCATTTAAGATCTATAGTCATAAATTTTAAGTGAATGCATAAAGCACTGTGTGCAATTTTTAAAATCTTTTGCTAGTTGCAGAAGCTGGGAATGAGAAATAGTCGTGTGTTTTTCCTTCCAAATCCAGCAAGTTCTAACTTTCCTATATTTTCTCTAAATTGTTTGAAAACTAAAAAGTTCCTTCTTTAGCTCATTTTGACCTTCCCTCTACTTTATGATAGGCAGTTAAAAGGAACCACTTGGTACTTTCCACATTCGGCCGGGTATCTCCTTACCAAATTCATGAATTCGTTAGATATACACTCTGTCTTCCAGGTGACCAAGGCAACAGTTTGGCCAGTTGTTCTGCCAATAGGATAACACCACTCTTCCATTTCCCACTCCAGTCTTGGGCAGGGCCTTTGGGTCCCTCCTGCCATCCATTTCCAAAGGCAGTGCTCCACGTATTCCACTTTTTGTTACAGCAGTGGCCTACTGCTAGGTATCAATTTTTGTTTTAATTATCTATTACAGTAAAACAAACTATCCCTTAAAACTTAGTGACTTACAGGGGTGGGGGGAGATAGAAGAGAATATCAGGGGGATAAATGGTGATGGAAGGAGACTTAACTTGGGGTGGTGAAAACACAATACAATATACAGCTGATGTGTTATAGAATTGTACACCTGGAACCTATGTGATTTTATTAACCAATGTCACCCTAATAAATTAAACAAAAAAGTAAAACAAAAAACAAAAAAAAACAATCTCAGTGACTTATAGGAATCTTACTATTTTTCACAATTCTGTGAGTCAGGAAGTCAGACAAGGCATGAGGGCAAGCAGGGCTCGCTCATCTCTGCTCCGCATGACATATGCCAGGGCTTGTGTATTCTAGATGGGCTCTTGCCTCACATGTGTAGCCCCTGGGCTAGGATGGCTCAAACCTGGGGACTGACTGCAAAGCTTCACTACAGTCACATATCTGAGTTGCATTTCTGGCTGTCAGCTGGACCCTTGGTTCTCCTTCTCCTCCATGGATTCTTGGACTCTCTTGGTGGCCTCTCCATCGATCTCTGTAGAACTGTTGCTCAAGACCCCTAACTGCACAAATGCAAAAGCTGCCTGGACTCCTCAAGGCTTGGGCTTGAGCTGCACGGTGTCATTTTTCCCACATTTTATTAAATAAAGCAGACCACAGAGGCATCCAGATTCAAGGGGAGGGACCTACAGAAGTGCATGAGGACTCTGAGGCATAGCTCATTGGGGCCACCAAACTATCAGTTCACCCCCCTACTATCTTTGCAGAGAGTGGGGCCTATGTCAATTTGTCCTAAGGCCTATTCCTTCAACTTTAATAATTTTCTGTCCTTTAGCAATAAAGGGACCACCTCAATCTTATAGCTATTTTCAAACCGTATTTGGCTTCATTTGTCTTTAAATCTCTTCAGTACAGTCAAGGGACATTCCTGTACCACTTATCTTACTCTACGTTATAATACAGCTATTTGCATTCTTGTCCTGCTCTCATTAACTAAATTAAAAGCGCCTGAAGAAGAGGAAAGTCTCCCCGTCAGCTCTGTAGTCTACGCCCACTCCCTGAAAGTAGCAGTAGTTCTATTAATGTCTCTTGAATTGGTCTTAAAGGTGCTTGAAGTCAATAAATGTCATAAGACCTATTGAAGGAACAGGCGTCAGAAAACAAAAATGATAGCCCTTAAAGAGTCCCAGCTTTCTAATTCACTTGTCCAACCATCACCATACCTTCTACACATTTAACACTTTCTCCTCTCAAGGCACCGTAAGTAAAGCATTACTGATCCCTTCAGGAATACCGAAGCTGAAGAGTAGCATCTGCATTTGATAGATGCAGAAATGGAAGCTCAGAGAGGTTATCTGACTTGCTCCTGCAAACTACAGATACTTGTGATTAAAACCCAGGCTTGTCTCATTGCAAAGCCCGTATTCTTGTCGCCTCTTCACACTGACTGCATCCATTACAAATTTCCAGGAAAAGCAACTCTGTGCTCAGGGCCAACTTCATGGCACGTGACCCATATGGGGCCCCGCTCATAGGAGGGCTTGTGCTTGGTTTAATGCTCTACTCTCTCTGTTTGGAAATTCTTAATAATCTGTAAACAAGAGGCCTTACATTTTCATTTTGCACTAGGCCCCGCTCATTATGCAGCTGGCCCTGCGTCTGTTCATACATGAAACATTTTGGCAGGTTGCACGTACCCTTTCATATATCTAGGCTTCTGTTTCACAAACGTAGGGCTGCTGCATATGTGTGCGGAAGGGGGCATGGTGTGAGTTTTTCTACTTAAAAATATACCACCCTCAAAATAATACCTCAAGATGCTCATTCCCTTAGCTTAACAAAAGACTCCCCCTACCCAAAAATAGTTGTATTCATCCCATGATTTCACGTTACTCATCTTGAATACCCTTTTTATTTCTCTCCCCCAGGCAAATAGTTTCCAAAACCACCCTTTTCATTCCCCTAATACTGCTACAAGGACACCCTTTAATAAAAGCTCCAAATCTATACTTGTAAGGAGATAAATTATTGGGTGGTAATTCACAATACAAAGGATTACCCACCACAGATTCCTTTAAATGTACACTGAGAGCTCATTCCTTGTTTATGAGCCATTAACCACTTGAACATTACGGTGCAGAAAAGCAAACCAAAGGATTGGCTACTCCAAGGCAGAGGAGAGGGAGGAGTGGGGCCTAAGCCACTGATGTGGGGCAGCAGACAGCAGGGAAAGTGGGCTGGAGTGAGGACACTAGTAAGGAGAGACTCCATCACATCTGCATAACTTGAGCATAATCTTTTTTTTTACATGAGTTCAAATTTTTTTAATCTTTATTGTTGAAAGTATTACAGAAGCATGATCTTAAAGATGGATTTGGGACCCAAATAAGGTAAAGGCTAAGGCTTAAATAGGCTTTGCAGTAGGGTGTTATGCCCAAAAGACAATATTTAGAATACTTCGTGGATTATCTAGTGATGTGAAACATTAGCTTAACTGACTAAACAACGGAAACTGCAGCCTGAGATCAGTGTAATATGAACAACCATATCTCTGTATAACTACCCAGGTCTTCTTGGCTTGCCCCTGCTCAGAAGATTCATCATCTTCTGGTGATAGGCTAGTGGTGCATCCCAATATGAGAGAAACTCCAAACTTTAGGGCAATAGCCTTTGTCTTTTAGGGTTGGCTCCTGATTCCAAAGTATCTGAGGCAACTTGGTCCAGGGTCATTAGTTTTGCATGATACAGGGCATGGTCTTGTTCCCTAAACCCAGTCTTCTGTAACAAAGTTCAGTACCTATGTGAGAGATGACCTCCCTAGGGGTAGAATGGCCCCCAGTGCCTGTGCAGAAACCAAACTAGAATCCCCCCATCTTCAAGATTTACTTTAGTGACAGGGAACACGGATGTAATCCACATACTGCAAATTCTATAACACCTGCTTAAACTCTTCCGTAGGTATCCCATTGCACTGGAATAAAAGCCATCCCCATTGTCATGCCTTTTACCTGGCCTAGCCTCTCTAGTCTCACCTGTCCCCATTCTCCCCGTCACCCACTCTAGCCACACTAATCTTCTTGCTGTTTCTTAATTAGTTCTAGCTTGTACCCACCATGTGGCACTGGTGCTTGCTGGTCCAGCTTCCAGATCCCCTCAGACTTCAGGCCCCAGATGTTTGCATGACTGACTATTTCTTCTCATTTGGAGCTCAGATCAAATTCATCTCTTAAAGGGGGCATTCTCTGAAAAGATATTGCTTATTTATTTGTACCTGATTATTGTCTGCCCCATCAAAAATCTAAGCTCCATGAGAACAGAAACCTTGCCCTTGTTTTTGGTGCTAAATCTCCATTTCTTAGAATAGTGCCTTGGCACATAGAAAACAACTAATAAATATTTGTTGAATGATTAAATACATGAGTATACTATCAATATTTAGCTTCAGCCTGTAGTCTGGGTGCTGGAAATTCATGCACAAAGCAGAGGCATGGCATTGATACAGCTGAGTTGGGGTAAGGTGGCATGGAGAGAAAAGAAGGATGCCAAGAAACAAAAGAAGGAATACACATCTAGAAGGACAAGATGAAGGAATTTCTGGTCACCCAGTGCACTGTGAAGACACTAGGCTGGAGAGGTTTATCCTCAGGAGTCCCACTAGAATTTGGTGGGTTCCCCTGCTGAGCTCTGCACAGCACTGGACTAGGTGCACAAATAGCCACAGGGGTGAACATTACAACTGAAGGCAGGCCAGAAAACAAGAAGGCAGGAACAGAATGCTTTTTCTTACAACACCATTTACATAAATTAATACTACTAAAATGTAGAGCAAAAAAAAAAAAGGACATTTTATAAGATCACATACAAAAATACATACATTAAAAACATTCAAGCCCAGCCAGGTGTCGCTCAGAGGTTGAGAGTCGACCTAGGATCCAGGCAATCAGGGTTCGATTCCCTGATTGGGGTCAGGGCACATGCCCGGGTTGTAGGCTCGATCAATGACTCTCTCAGCATTGATGTTTCCATCTCTCTCCCTCTCCTTTCCTCTCTCTGAAATCAATAAAGATATTTAAAAAAAAAAAAAAAAAAAAAAAAACATTCGAATGGCTATCTATGAGGAGGAACGAAAGCAAGAAAGGGGGGAAAGATACCAAAAAATGGATAAATTAAATAACAGTGACAGAGGCCTTGTGTGGACCAATGACACTGATGTTCCACGAAGTGAAGATCATGTTTAGTTCAACTTTATGTACCTGAAGTATGAAAGAAAACAGGAACTTTATCTTCTGACTCAAGTCATTTTGTGCAGGGATATGAAGATTAAACAAGTTAGCACACATACAATGTGAAAGAAGAGTTCTGAGCACACAATAAGTACTGAATAAATGTTGATGATGATGATGATAGTGGTGCTGGCGGCGATGGTCATGATGATGGAGGTGGTGGAGAGGGAGAATTAAGCTGAGAAAGAAAATGCAAAAATGCAAAGTGCAAAAATTTATGGCATCAGCATTCCAGGCAGAGGGAACAGCAGGTGCAAAGACTTGATAAACTGGAAGAAGTTTGGCATGTTGGGTGAAGAAAGAAAAAACTAAGGAATTCAGGTCATGGTGGGCAAGGGAAGAGTGGTAGGTAATGATGTCAAAAAGGTAAACAGTGACCAGAGAGCAGGATAAAGATTAATCTACGATAAGGAGTTGGGATTTTATTCTACATTCTGTGAGAAACTACTGCAGAGTTGTCAGCAAGAAAGTGACACGACTCTTACAATTACCTTATGAGAGAGGCACTGTCGTCTCCATTTCACCAACCACACAGATAGGAGACACTCAGTGTGGTTCAAAAAATTAACCAGTGTCACATAGCTATTGATTGGTGGAGCCAAAATTTGAACCCAACTCTACTGGGCGCTAGTCTTTCACCCCACTAAGGATCACACTTTATACCAAGAGGATTCCCAAGCCGCTCCCTTCCTACTACAACTGGCTTCCCGTTAATGAAAATAAACACTCTGCAAACATTTGTGTAGAATCAGCACGATAGGCACTTAACTTCCTATGCTTTGCTCTCCTTGAGTGTCTAGAAAGGAAAACCAGACTCAGCAGGCCTTCTCTGAGGATGCCAGGCTCCCAGGAACATTACATGTGCCTTGATGTAACTGGCTGCTTACAAATTGCCACCCAGCTCCTGGGGCCTGGCAGCCTTTCCTTTCTCATTGGCATGTTTGATTACTTGGGGGAGGGTATTTCCATTTCTGTCTTCTTCAGCCAACTTCAATGGGGAAGACAGGGAGAAAAGCAACAAGACACAGAGGAGGCTAGAAAAAGTTTCCTTAGTGATTAAGTGAGCCTGTTCTTAGTCCCCAGTCTACACCAGGCATTCGAAAGCATACGTTCTTCTGTACTGATGCTGTGTTATTTCATTTTTTGCTTTAGCACTCTGAAGAACAGTTATAGAGACTCCAAGGCAAAGGCTGAGGACCAGCTCTTGCCGATCTTCAAAATTACTGAGTAGATCTGTAAATCTCTTTCAACTTTCCAGCAATACATGAGTACAATTAAATTCACAAAACAGTTAATAATAGTGAGCATCTGTATGTGTCAGTCACTGTGCTAAGAGCTTGGCATGCATTATCTCACTTAATACAGCATCCTATAAGGTGCGAGGAAATGGCAAGTGCTGAGGGGATATAGGTGGGGCCCAAGGTATCTGCTGGCTGCTAATCCTGAGCTATCTGACTTCAAAATCCATATGCTGAACTGTTCACGTCCCATTGAGAAACCCTGTGTCCCTCTCCTGATGGTAGGTACTGTGAGGTATTCAAAGATGAATTTGAGTATTTCCCTTCAGGGGATCTCAGTCACAGAGTTATACACTATTAAAGCTGAAAGAGATCCAGATGATCTAAGAAAGAGTAATGTAGCCATGGCGAACACATGTCCCTCCTCTGTACCTCTCCCTACGCTCACCTCACTAATCAGTCACAAGCTTATATTGGCTTTAGAGCACTTCACAACACAGCCTACTGGCCAACCACTACCATTAGTGTAGTAATTCATTTCCCAACAAATATTTGTCTCATATATATTATGGTCTAGGCACTAGGAATGTAGAAGTGAGGAAGGCTCTGGCTTCTGGATTTCTCCCAAATCACATTTTTATTGGGAATTTTCTATGATTGTCTTGTCTTCACACCCCACTTTCACTGTAATGTTATATCTCACTTGACAAGTATCTTTTACCAAGAAACAGCTTCATGAACTGTTCCTTCTCTTTATAGAGTGGTAGGTGATCGCATCCACATTGCAGACTGAAGCCATGACCCGACTGAGCATTTTACTCTAATTCATCCAAAAAGCTCCCTGTTTTGGCTGGCAACCTGTGGAATGCCTCCAACCCTGGTTAGACAGACTACCGTGTTTTATTGATGGTGTGGTTGGTCCTATTACGTGCTTTAGCCAATGGAACATTAGCAGACATGACAGAAAGAGAAGCTTTCAATGTCCTGTCTGTTTTGCCTTGCCCTGTATGTAGCGTGTCTGTGATTTGTCATGAGAAACACCTGCCTGGTAGAGCTGCTGGTCCAAGGAAAATGAAGAAACATTTGGAGCTGCCCTGAACCCAACTCACTCCTTGGAGCCATCCCCAGCCAATTCCCAGCTGAGCCCAGCACAGTTTCAGCCAACCTGCAGGCCTGTGGACAGGAAAATGAGCGTTTGTTGTTGTAAGCTACTCAGGCTTTGAGACTGTTTGTTGTTCAGTCAAAACTAAACAATACATAACTCTCATTTTCTTAGAACTCTTTATACTCTTTTCACTTCCATTTTTAGGCAGGAGTTATTGCTCTACAAATGGGGATCATACCTCACCAAGAAACAAAGTTGCATCTCTTTACAAGAGCTATCGTGCATGAGGCCGCCATCAGTTTACCAAAAATGTCAGTCCAAGATGTGGGCACTGGCCTGTCCAGTAGGTGCACTCACTACCTAGTAATAGACACATTTTCCAATATAAATAATTCAAAGAAGTAGTTTAACATTACATACCACAAAGTTTAAGGTCAGGCAACTTATTTTATCAGAGTTAATCAGGCAAAGAATAATCACTGTCTGTTTTTAAAATAGGGAGAACTTTACTATAGGAAAAGAGACTTCCATAACTACTGGGAGGCTGCAGAACAAAGGGCAGGAAGGCTGTTTGCAGGAAACCCAGAAGTGCAGAGACCACAAGGAAGCTACTGCCAGTAGTCTCAGTTACCTGCGGTGCCAAAGCAGGTGATTCTCAAGAGGATGCTCAAAAGTCGTGGACAAACCACCACCCCCGCCATCTCCAATGCCCACACACCTGCCCAGCAGAGAAAAGGTGGCTTCTCGTCTATTCCATCTTCCAAATCTCACGTGAGGGCCTCACATTGCTGGACTCTTAACTAGAATCCTGCAGACGAGGAGCCCAGTTTCCAAGCGTCCACCCTCTAACACAGGGGAGAGCTTAGAGGGGCTGGGGTGAGATTAGCATCAACAAACAATCTCTCTCTGCTGTACCACGGTCTAGACACTCAGGGTTAAATGAAACAAATATAGCCCGCACCTTCCTGAAGCACACAGTCCAGGGGCAATTTTGCTTAAAATCAATTGAAATCTGGTGAATATCAAGGACAATTACAATGTGATGTGGTAAACACAAAGCACTAAGAAACAGAGAGGGCACGATTCTTGGCCATCTAAGGAGATGGGCCGGGGGAGACCAGTGACATTCTTTCTCAGTGACATTCACACACACACACACTTTGGAAAAACACTGCACATCTGACATACAGAAACCATCATGTAGCCCTAAGGACAGCGATGAAGAGTGAGAGAAATAAATGGAATTCTAAAGTATTTGGGGTCTGTTACCACAAAAGCCCTTCTCATCAGAATTAGCTGTCCTTAACCTGAAATTTATTCTCAGGAGCAACATCAAGGCCTCAATTTGTGTTTTTTGAAAGTGTGAGCTTCCTGGGGTGTACTCCAGGTGTCCGAGAATAAGCCAACTTCTGAGGTTTCAGTTTAAAGACGCCTGCTTTCCGAGATATATTAATGCGACCTGGGTGTCCCGTGCCAACCCACTTTGTGGGAACTTTAAATTAAGCTTTTCTTCCCTTTTTTTGGTATGGAGGGTTTCCCCTCATTCCTTTCCTCATGAATTACTTTGAGGCTTTACAACTTCAAGAAGTCCTGAGGTGCGATATGTTAATAAAAGCATTTCAAAATGGACAGTGGGTGGGTAGGCAGTGAATTAATTGGAAACTGAACAGTACTGTGCTTTAAGAAAATCCCCTGCTGTTTCTACATTTGTGATTTCCCTGCCAAACAGTATTCTTATGATCTAAGAAGGAAAAAAAAAAAAAGCAGATATTACAGAGCCACAGACTCTAGTTTCATTTAACACCCTCTTTTCCAACCAACCCCCAAAGCACAGCAGCTGCCTCTGGGGAAAGGGAAGGCAAGGCGGGCACTTGCCAGGGAGTTTGCATAGGGATGCGGCTTAGAAGAGGCCCGGGTCTGCTTCAGATCAGGTTGCTTGAACTCTCATGTGAACAAGGGGCAGACACCTTAACATTTGCTGTCACAGACTCTCAGCTCAGACTGACTTAAGCAAAAGAGGAAATTTATAGTCTCCTATTACAAAGAAGCCCACAATTTCTAGCTATAGGCATGCCTGGATCTAGGCCTCACACGGTGTCAGCAGGAACCCATCTTTTAGCTCTGCTTCCTCCTGGGCTGGTTTAATATAAAGCAGGCTCTTCTTAAGCAAGGGCAAAGCAGCAGCTCCAACAGCTCCCGTTCAAGCCCTAGAGCTGGTGCTCAGTAGACGAAGGCGGGTCCCTGACCCAACACTGTGTGAAAGGCAGTGCAGTACAACATTGCAGGCCACTGAATACTGAGTCTGAAGTTCAGTCAAGAGGTTGGAGCTAGAGATATAAATTTTAAAACTGTCAACATAGGGATGGTGTTTAAAGCCATAAAGCTGCAATACCGAAGGAGTAGAGGTAGAGGGTATATAATCCTGTAGTAGCAAATGTGCATATAAACATATTTTATATGCTGATTGACACCCAGAGTGCATCTATAATCTAAATCATAGGTTTTGCCTCTGCCAACCACCCTTAGAGAGCAATGAAACTTGTGCCATGCTACAGCCACATAACATGTCTAGCAGTTGAGTGAAAGATTTACTGGGTTTTATCACAATTACTCCTTTTGAAAGAAAAATGGGTTTATTACCAAAAGATGAGGCTATATAGAGTAACATGCCAACACATTCCAACTTCTTCAACACTTCAAAAAGGAGTCATTTAAGCCCTTCCCAGAAACCAAAGGGAGAGAAAAATCTGCAAAGCATTGTGTGGCCTAGGAACCCCCCTATATTCTATCACCAGCCATCTCCTCTTTATGTCTAAGTGTCTGAAGCATCTGCTCTCGCTGCCGAGACGAGAGATGTCCAGTGTGCAAGTCTGATTCGGGGGTGGAGGAGACCTGCTAGCAGAGAGGACGAGCCAGGTTGCTGGAGTCCTGGAACCGGCTTGGTCCAACATCTGGAGTTGGTAATTAAACCTCTCCCAAGTGGACAGTTGTTTACATCAGTCTAATGATCAGATGTTACCTCTGGGCAAAACACTGTGCATTTCCAATAAGCATTACAAATATTATATGGCATCTCTGAACATATCATTTCGGGGTAATGACACTGACTTTCATTCTACCATCAAAATGAGTGTGGGTGGGAAGGTCAAGTCAGTGTGGAGTAAAAACAAACAGCACTGGGGAGTCAAGGATCCTAGATTCTAGTCCCAAACCCGCCATGACTTGGCATGGACATGGGCAAGTTACATGGAACATCTTCTTAATTGAATTGTAGTGAATATTAATGGGGAGAGAAGAGACATTTACAAGTTATCTAGTTCCACTTTCTCTACTTACAGACACAGAAAGCAAGGATCAGCCCTTTCTGGGTTCTCTTTGGGGGACCAGCCTCTTGCCAAACACATATATTCTAGTCTATTCTCTGTCATGAAATTTAAAATCATTGTCTCTGCAGAAGTGCCCTGCAATGCCAGTGACTGAGTGGGTAAGTCTGTTGTATTGCAAAGTGAGGTGCTTGCAAGCTCATGCTCGTGCACATCTAAAAGTGCACACCACAGCGCAATTTATCAGAAATAAAGGTGATCGTTTGTCTGACTCACTTGGATCCATGCTCAGAGAAAAGAAAGGGGTGACGTATATACATTCATTTAGGGTCTATCTGGTAGCCCAGGATGACCTCCTCATCGCATAATCCTTAACTTAGTCACATCTGCAAAAATCCTTTTTCCAAATAAGGTAACATTCACAGGTTCCAGGAGTTTGCCACAGATATCGTTGGGAGAGGGAGGCAGTGAAGCAGTTTTTGGCCTACCACAGGCGGTAATGGCTCCCCATTGCTGGTGGACCCCACTTTAAGAATCCTAACAGATCCCACTTATATGAAAAGATACTTACTAGATGAAATCATTAGTTCCAAGATCCTTTTTTTTTTTTTTTTTTAAATAAAAGCCCTTGCCTACCACTGGCACAGTCCAACTTTCCAAAACCCAAATTTCACACTGTTTCAAAAAACTCTCAGTTCCGTGAGTAAGATGCCTTGTTACATAGATCTGAAGGCTCGCCCGCCCGTGGTGAGCAGCCCACCCCTCTGCCGGGGTAAGCCCAGGCCTCGTCCGTCCTTCAGGCAGGTCATCTCTGTGAACAGACCGAGGCTCCAAGGCAGGAGCTGCCACGGTCTGAGCAGACTTCCCAGAATGCTTAAGGGCACTGAGCAAGATGCCAGTTTGCAGCTTCTCAAATGTGCTGCTGATCACTGGTTGCCTTTGATCAGGAGAAATGGCAGCATTTTGTCAGTGTTCAAAAGCCTGCTGTGGACTTTTTTATAAAAGGAGTGTGAGGCGAGCAGAGTAAGGCTCTGACAAAACCCAAAAGCAGATCCCAAGGCTGGTGGCAGCCACTGGGCAAACAGTAGAAGTGAAACATCAGCCCTAAGGCACCCACCAGACAGCAGCCCTTCGACAAGCCCAACTCCAAATAGAAATTGGAAGAGGGAGGTGGAAATGGCATCTTCTCTTGAAGATAAAAGGTACTAAGTACAATAGCAGATGGAACATGGCCCTACACTAATCCAGGCTCCATAATTAAATTCTGGAACCATGGCAGCAAAGGAAGATGATATTCAAAAATAGCAGGTGCCTCCTAGAGATTTTTGCCAGAGAGGCTTCTGGAATCCATTGGGCTTATAGCCTATGGGATGGAAACACTGGTGCAGCTACATATCCAGCTGGCTCCTCAGAGGGGACCAGGGCGAGCTGCCGCGGCTTCCACATCCCCTGGGGAAGTCCTGGCTCCTAAGTAGATTTAATTGCCCCTGGGCTCCTTCAGCTGCACATGGAGTTTGTTGATGAGGGGTAGCCGCAGATATGGAGAGTTCTGGCAGCAACAATGACTGCCCACCTGCCTAAATCAACACATCTCCCAGCTATTGTGCATCTCAAAGCTGCACCAGAGAGATGGCTTCAAAGACAATGGTCGTTAGCGGGTCCCAGCCAGCTCTCCAGCACCGCAGACAGTAGCAGCATCATGTACTGACTGGAGAACGGGCTCTGGAGTCAGAGGGACCTTGATGGTTGTCCAGCTCTACCACTGACCAATATGTGATTTTAGGGAAGGTGCTAGCCTCTCTAAGCTATGGGCTTTTTTCATCTGTGAAGAGAGGGTATAATATTTTTTAATATTTTTTATGTCAGAGCAATATAGTAAAGAATAAGTGATACACTAACAAGGCAGTTAGCTCGCAGCATGGCCCATAGTAAAAGTGTCAATAACCGTCAGTCACTTTTAAGATAATAATGATTGAATGAGTGGAACGATACGTGTGGCTGCCAGGAGCAAACGCTGAAGGCCACCCTGCATCCAAACTCACCGAAAAAGAAAGGAGGAGCAGCAGCCCTCAGAGCTGTCTGTTTCGTGGCGTTTACTTTGTCGCCTCAAGTTTGAGGGGAGCTTGTTCCTTCCATCGGGTCTTGGCAAGCAAGGAGGGTGGACAAAGACCACGTAACAGTGACACAGTGCAAGCGGGACTCTCAACCAGGGACTCAGCAGCGGGCTGGGCACATGGTCCCGTCCTCGCCGGCCAGCACCAGGCACAGCAGGACACGTCACCATTTCTACTCCAGGAAATGAGCCCCTTCCCTGCTGCTTCCTCTTTTTACAGGGTTTTCAAGGAAGCAGCCTGCCTCCCAAGTCTATAAAAAAAAAAAGTATGAGTTTAGGCACCAGCTGCTCAGGCGGGCTGCACAACAGAGCTGAAAACCCCAGCTGACAGCACCTGGGGAACTTGTCTAAAGTCAGGGCACAGCCCCTCCCTCCAGTGCAAGGGGGACACCCTCCCCGATGCCTCATTCGCAGTCAACCTCGTGAGAACCATCTGGCCCATCCAGTGAACAATCCAGTCTGTATCCCCATAGCCTTTCTTCAGGTAATTAAACACGGATTTACCAAACGCCTCTCCTGGTCTGCAGAGAGGCGCAGCCCATCATCAAGGTCAGAAGTCTGTTGAACTCCGGAATTCAGTAGTCACAGGTTCAAACTACAGCTTCACCACTACTTAACTATGTGACCGTAGAAGGTAGCCTCTCTGTGCCTCAGTTTCCCATAGCTGCAAAATGAGAATAAAGATTTTACCTACAAGCGTAGGGTTGTGTGGAGCATTCAACGGAAAAGTGTGCGGGAAGCGCTGAACACGAGGCCTGGCACAGGACAGCACAAATGCAGTGGCTCAGCTGAGCCGGACTCTACGCTGAGCATTTACAGTGCTCGGCCAGGTCTCTTCAACTCAAGTTGATACTCAGGGTACCACAACATACCCATGAGAAAAACACCTCCTCTCATCTCCTTCCAACCCACAAAATATTTACCGTTGAAACTGAAGATCTGAGGACAGAAGACCCATCTCAACTTTTCCTCTCCAACCCCAAAACCCTGGTCAGAGCTTATGACTGCTGTATACAGACTTTCCGTTATGAACCTACTATAATTTCTCCGGTTCCCATCCCACATCCCCTCCTATGGAATCCCACCCTGTGTTCCTTACCCTAGTTCTGATCTTCCTGCTTTGCCAGGAGATCTCACCTAAGCTACTCCTGGAGGCACCTTTTATTCAGTCATTCAACCTTTTAACAAATATTGGCCCATCCATCGCTAATAGGCACACACCATTCTAGGCCTGGAGATATAACAAGCAAGATAGATGGGGTCTCTCCCCTCAGAAAGTCTACATTCTATGAAGGGAGGAGGCATTTAAACCAGTAAAACCAGTGCATGGTTAAGAGTGATGGTCGCTCAAAGCAGGAGCAGATAACCTGGTCCTGGGTGAGTGGGTGAGTTAATGGAGGAAACCTTCCAAGAGAAAGTGACATTTAAGAAAGTTTGGGAATGACCCAGGGAAAGAAGTGAAGAGCGTTTTGAGCAGAGATAATCCAACGATGATTCTTGGCCTCTACTTCAGGCCCAACTCAGGTTCCAGCACCCCGGGAATAACTATTTATCACAGCCGTGAACCCTCCCTACCCACTAGAAAACCTTGAAATGTGAGTTAACCTCTTGCTGAAATTCCTGCACCCCTCAAGCACCGAAGCCTCTCCAGCACAGCCTCAGTGTCCTCAGAGAAAGGCGGAGAAAGGAAAATAGGCTTCGCTCAGGAAAGCTCAAAAGCTCTCCTCCTGTGAACGGTGGAGGACACTTGTTAATCAGATCGCCACCTTCCTTCCTCCCTTTTCAAGACAGGAGCCCCAAACTGCCTTCAGACCCGAACAAAGAAGGAACCCTGTTGACAAGGTCAGACCATTTCTTTGCCTGTCAAAAAAATGGACTTTCTCAGTTTCCACTGTGGATGAACATGTAATATTTCTGTTTGCAATTCCAATTTCACAGCTGACTGGCATCTGCAGAGACAGAGAATTCTAATAAAATTGCAGAAGCATTTAATACAATGACTGGCAGATGGGGAAAGGGTCTGTAGTGACTCTATTTTTCGGATTATGTTAACAAAACGTGGCATGTGCTTTTCTAACATGCCGACTCTTGTTTTTATTTACGATTTAAATCTGATGACTAAAAACAGTGATTAGGACTTTGGGGGAGCAACGCTCTTTACCACCTGAATGGTTTAATAATACATGGATTCATTGTTTCCCCCTTTCCAATCAGACAAATTAGCAATCCCGGTTCTGCACTAAATAAAGTTGCACAGGGCAATTTGGAAAAATTGTCTGAGGGCAACATTGTGTCAATAAATTATTTATGCACACTTGATTTGGAAATGAAGCAACAGTGGAGTATTCTTTAACCATAATAGACAGCCCTTTAAATACAAAGTGGGTCCTGTGGAACATTATAAAACTAAAAGCCATTACCCATAGAACAGGACGAGGCCTTTGAGTACCAATTGCAGGGAAGCTGCTCCTCAGCTGGTTAGAAAGAAACATGTCCACACGCTCTCACTTAAAGCACAGCCAGCCCGACAGCGCTTCTTAAGTGGTCACTGGGAAGGAAGGCTAAAGATAAAGGCAGTCACAGAGGCAATTTGCGTAGAGCCCTGCTCTGTGACTAACCAGTTTCTTGGGCCTCAGTTTCAACAGTCATAAACTAAGAAGTGCTGGTCTGGTTCCCAGGCGCCGGTCCTTGGACTGGAGGTCCATTGGCTGTGTGAGTATCACACACAAAGATTTGTTGTTGTTCCTTTTAATTCAGATTCCTGGTCTCCACCCACCAAAAGGTCTGATTCGGCGGGGCTGGGGCAGGATTCAGGAATTGGTTTTTCAAAGTTCCCAAGGGACAGGGTTTGTCCACACGTACAAGGAGAAACCCAAGGCACAGACTTGCATCTGACTAAAAATGGCAAACACAGAAGTATATTTTTTTATTAACTGATTTTATAGTTATATCTAGATGCGCCGAGACAAGATGTAACTGTAGGCATTTGTTAAGGTCAGTTTACTTAAGTTGAGTTTGGTAATCAATCCCTTTTGTCTTCAGACCGAGTTGTGCAGCTACATGGGGCCTGCATGAGCCACAGGCAGGCTGGGCTGAGCAGAGGGAGAGACTGAATTAAAAGTCAAGCTGCTGCAGTGAGAGCCAGGACAGAGATCAGTCCACCTGCGGCAGAGGCTGCTTTCCTCAGGGCCGAGACAAACACTGGAAGGCACAGCAGGCTCTGAAGACAAACCCAATGTTCTCTGAGGAAAGTGCATCTTTCTCCTGCATCAAAACGCAGGCTTCTCCTATAGATGCTGAGGCAACTCCTACCAGGAGGCCCTCCACTTGTGCTCTGCCAGTTAAATAACTGTTTAGTTTTTCATAAACTGTAAAGTACAAATACTTCCAAAGGTAAGAAACAACATCTTATGATACATAATTTATCATCTAAACTCCTCACCTTGATAGCAAGGTAAGAGAATTACTCTAAAAGACTTCGGGGGGGGGGGGGTGAACTATGGATGGCAAGGGAAGCAGCAAGCTCCACCTCACAATATTTCCTGACAACAACCTTGCCAATCCATGAAATAAGAAAAATGTCAAGCTGCGCCTTCTCACTTCCCGGAAGGCTTGCAGGGTTACAGCTGACGGTGCATAAGGCGTCCCAGTACTATGAAGAAATTAGCTGCGTCGGTCCACGATGACCACCTCTCGCCCAGGGCCGTTTGAATGACAAGCTTCCCTGATGACTGGCAGGAGAGCCCTTAAAGAATACAATTTCTGTCATTTTGTTACCTGACCCACTGCCCGCGGAGTCTTCTCAGCCCGGTCCCAGCCTCGTTAGTTGCCATGGATGCATCCCCTTATCTAAGCGACACTTCAGTCAACATCTGCCCTATCACCACCCCTAGAGAGGCACGGGAGTTTTCCAAGGAGAACTCTGGAAACGTCTCAGCCTGTTCCCTATAGTCATCATCATCATCATCATTTTATCATGTAGTTTTCAGTTCGTATGACATCTGCCTCCCCTGTTAAAGATTCATATAATAAGATCAAAGAGTAACTTAAAGGGACCCGGGAAAAATTTCCAACATGACACCCCCAACTTATGCGCTTTAGTGCAGAGCACAAGTACATGCCCAGTTCTTCAAAATGACGGCTACTCTGCATGTCTTGCTAGTTCAGCAGGACAGCAAACAGCCTGCCGGGCACTGTACTAGACCCATTCGAGCACCACATTTAAGCCTCTGGCCCCATGGGAGGCTGAATTATCCATTGCACAGGTGAGGAAATGGGGGTTCGAAGTGGTGATGGAAACTACCATGTACGAAAGCCCTTAATACGGGCCAGGCCTGTTCTAAAGGCTTTCCATGCACCAACTCATTTAATCCTCACAAGAACTCATGAGATAGGTCTAATTGCCCCCATGCCAGGATGAGCACACTGAGGCCTGGAGAGGTTAGGCAGCTCTGCCGTTTCACACGGCTAGTCAGCGCCACAGCCAAGAATCAGACCCAGGCAATTTGGCTCCAGAGCCTGTGCACTTAATCACTACTCTGTTTCGCTCTGAATGGCCTACGGTCATGGAAATAGCAGTTAATGGAGATGGATTCGGACTCATCCAGACTCCAGGTAGGGTGCCGCACCTGTATATGTCTCCACACGTTTCACCTGAAGGCACTGACTTCCAGTTCAGATCAGAATCTAAATTCTTCCACAGCAACCACCTGGACTCTAAGAATCAGCTAAGCTAAGCACTTAAATCATGGATGCTTATTAATCAACTGACAACTGATTAAGGCTTCAGACTGAGTCCTTTCTAAGCTGTATATTTAAGAAGATGCGTGCATTATAATACCTCAGTCCTGTACACCTGGGGACTTAAATGGTGGACCAAAGTCAGCTAGCAGGAGGGCGCCACAAGATAGGGGAACAGAAGAAGACAGGGAAAGAAGAGGGGGGAAATAGCAAAGGAGAAGGGAAAAAGACATTTGTTAAGTACCTACTATGTTCCAGGAATTCTGCTAGACAGTGTGCACATATTACTGCACTTTGGCCTCATAATAACCCATGAGGGATGTAATAACACCTCCACGGCTATCCTACTAGCGTGCAGGACAAATCAAAACTAAACTAGTGTCTATCCAACGTCAACGCCCAAGCTCCTTCCATTACCCTCCGCTGCCTCCTCTAAGTGAAGCTCTTTGATTTCAATTCCAATGAGCAAAAAACAAATATGTTCGATCTCTCTTGGCTCCACTTCCCCATCTCTAAAATAGGGGTGGCAGTAGTTTTACCTCAGAGTTGTTCTAAAGATTAAATGAAATAGTATTTGAAAAGCACTTAGCGCTGTGCTTGGGCCCACAGCGAACACCCAGGCATCGCACTGTTCATCGGTGATGCGGCGATGAGGGAGAGCAGGAAGGTGTGCCAGACGCTGCGCTGGGTGTCGTGTTAAGAATGGACACCGGCCTGGACAAACACGCCTCAGGCCAGTACAGCCTGCAACCTCCTTGAGCACCTCTAAGACCAGCCGGAGACACCCTAGAGCAGCGCTTCTTAAACTGCTGAAACGCACACAGATCACCTGGGTATCCTGTTAAAATGCAAATTCTCATTCCGTAAGTCTGAGTGGGGACCTGAGATTCCAAATTTCTAACACCCTCCCAAGTGATCGTCTAGCCTAGAGACCACGCTCTGACTAGCCGGGACCTACGGAACGGCTTTCCCTCTTCCTACTCTCTGAAGTCCCCTCTCCAGTGACCCAGACAACAAAAACAAGCCGGAGAAAAGAAATCATTTCCAGCAACTAAATGTCAAGTAAATTAAAGTCTCAAGCACTGAGAGTTTAAAAGCTACTGAAAGCAGCTTCCCAGGGCTCCTGGGACTGGAAAATCCGTCCTGCACACTCTTCTGGCAGCCAGATAATTACAGGAGGAGTGAATGCCTCCGTTTCCCTCTCCCTGCTGACTCAAAAGGAGGAAGGAGGAATCTGTTGTGTGGCTCCGAGTCCAGCTGGAAAGCTAAGTCCTTCTGCAATCCGTCTGAACTCCCAAATTTATTCGAAGGAGAGGGAAGGCTGGTGAACTTATCTTTGTTAGAATATTTGTCGTCTGTCTCCTCTCACTGTGCTCCTTCTGACTTCCGCCAGCTGACTTCCCCACCAGCAACACTCCAATCTAATTTGCACTGTTATGGAGACAGATGCTACCAAGTTCACTCGTTATTAAGTGACCACAGGAAATGGCAGGAATCCGCATAAGTAATTGGAATCATATCACAAAACAGCCGGCCCAACCCTCTTCACTTGTGCCCCTCAGGATCCTGGGGTAAAATCAATGAAGACAAATTAAGAGAAAGAAAGTGGAGTTGGAAGAAATATTATTTCTTCCAAGAAATATTACTGGCCCCATCGTGAGATTCAGGCCACAGGAGTCAAGAAATGTTTCGAGTCTGACTCTGAGAAAAGCTTTCATAAATATTTTATGAGCTCTGAAATGACAATAACTCACCAAGCGGTTCCTTCCACTTCTACAGCTTCCCAAACACAACACCAAGACCACCCGCATCCAGAAAGCGGGGTGTGGGGTGAAGAGAGCCCCTGCAAGGAGCTCGTTCCGTTCACTCTGACCTAGGCAGTCATAAATCCCATCTTGTGGTCATAGTGTTAGGGTTTTATGACCCCTGTCCACCCAGGCACAGAGAAAAAAATGCCACCTAAAACTGTTTCCTCCATATCCAAGAAAGGTGATTTGCCAAAATTCTGGAAACTATTATACTTGATAAGACCCTCCCCACCTTTAGTGGAAATAAAGGTCCCTATGAATCTCTAACTATATGATTCATTCTATCGAGTGGAGACTATCCCTCAACAAAAGTGCAAGCTACGAAACATTAAGAAGATACCTGATGAGCAATGTATCTACATGTTCCAATGCCATGGGCATTGGACCAACACAATCCATGTACTCAAACCATGAAATACAAAATTACCAAATTAACAAGGCTGCCTGGATTCTCTCAGGCTTCAGCAAGCAGCTTACCTTGCTTTTCTAGGGAAAAGCCTTGCGTTCCCTAGAATGATCAGTTGTCAACCTGTCTTCCATCTCAACCTATTTCACAGGTGGCTCACACCTAATAAGACTTACGACCTTGCACAATTCTCCAGGGACGAGTGGATATTGTTTCTTTTTTCTCTCTTACCCATAAATCTCAATGCAGTATAAGTAAGGAGGAAGGATATTACAATATGGATCATCTTAAGTGCGCTCTGAATTATTTTTTTAAGTAAACCATTTACAGATTTGGAACTCTGTTTCAAACAATATACTTTTGATTCAGCCATTCAACAGATATATGTGGAGCACCCACTAGGTGCCAAGGGCTGAACTGGAAACCGTCAACAGGTCCTCCGATCTCTGCTCGGGAGACAGACAATTATGCAAGCATTTAGGTAGGGGGAAGGTAGGTAAACGAGTAACACATGTAACACAGTCTCATTTCAGAAAAAATACAGAAACCAAAACATCAACATATATATGCATATAAAATATACCTAATAAGTTCTGTAAGATACCCTCTAAATCAGTGGCGAGCAGACATTTTTGTAAAGGAGAAGATAATATTTGCAGCTTTATGGGCCATACAGTTGCTACGCGACTATCAACTCTGCGGTCACAGTGTGAAGGCAACCAGGGAGCGCTCATGCTTAAACAAATGGCATGGCTGTGTTCCAATAAAACTTTACTTACAAAAGCAGGTGGCAAGCTGGATTGGGTCCTTGGGTTCAGTTTGCCAACCCCTGCTCTAAAGTATTAAAAATAGGTTCCTTCAGAGGAGTGAGGCTGGAGGGAGAGGTGGGAGATTTACTGGACTTTCACTTCTACCCACATACTCCATCATGTTTGAGTATCGTGTCCACTACCAAATCCTCGGTCCCCTGCACAGTGCCTGGCACATGGCAGCCACCAATAAGGATTTGGTTGATAAATCAATGAGTGGATGAGTTCAATTTTTAAGGATAAAACTTTAACTTACTTTCCAGCTCCAGCCCCGGACACTTCAGCTGTGACAATGTTGATGCCCAAGAACCGGATTGCCATTTACGAACTTCTTTTCAAGGAGGGAGTGATGGTGGCCAAGAAGGATGTGCACATGCCTAAACACCCCGAGCTGGCAGACAAGAGAGTGCCCAGTCCTCACGTCATGAAGGCCATGCAGCCTCTCAAATCACAAGGCTACGTGAAGGAAGACTTTGCCTGGAGACATTGCTACTGGTACCAACGAGGGCATCCAGTATCTCCGCCACTACCTCCACGTGCCCCCTGAGGCTGTGCCAGCAGCTTTGCGCCCAGCTGGCCTGAGTCCAGCAGGCCAAGGCCCAAAGGTCTGGAGGGTGAGCGACCTGCAAGACTCACACGAGGGGAAGCCCACAGAGACACCTCAAGACAGAGCGCTATGCCCCCTGGTGCTGGCAGGAAAGCTGAGGCTGGGGCTGGGCTAGCAACGGAATTCCAGCTTAGAGGCGGATTTGGTCGCGGACCTGGTCAACCACCTCAGTAAAGTTGGAGGGATTATTTTGTGTTGAATAAACTTGTGGTCAGAAAATTAAAAAAAAAAAAATTTTAATAAATTTTAAAAATTTAAAAAAACTTTAACTTATAAAACACACATTAAGTATAATAAATACAGTGATAGAGGAAGTACAGGGCAATCTAGGGGCACATAAAAGGGGCACCAAGCCCAGACTGAGAGTGCGAAGAACTGGTTCCCAAGAGACTAGGATCCAAGCTCATTGAGATCCACCACTGCATGTAGTGATATCAAAATGGGGAACAGTTACCACTCACAAGCACACAAACAGCACAAATGCACACATACCCCCCCAAAAAAATCCAGACTACTTAACCAGTATCCGAGCAGGCAATCAATCAGCCCAGTGGGAGGCTCAGAATGTCTGGGTTCAAGCTGTGTCTCAGCAAAGCAGCTCCTCTACTCTGCAAACCACCTCCCTGACCCCAGCTAGGCCCCCCTGGGACTAATGCCAGAGGAAGAGCCTGCTCCCCATTGAGTGTAATGCCCTCCAGACTCAGTCCTGGGAGGGGCCAAATGGAGAGCCCCTCGGCCTTCCTGCTGAATCAGGTGCTGGGAACAGTGAGAAATTACAGGTGTGAGCCCTTCCCTCCCAGCCTGTGCCCGCGGACAATCACGCCTCCCCAGCAAAGCGTCAGTCACTCCTCCTGAGAGAGCAGCCTGGGAACAAAGAGGAGACAAAACTGCCACAGCTTCCTAGGAGCCCATACCCCACACCGGTCCTGAGCCCGCTGTCATTCAAGCAAGCCCCTGCGAGGGAGATTAAACCCTGCCTCTCCAGCTTTCAGCCGCTGCCTTCCACAGAAATGGCAAATGAAACTCAGCTTTGCCACTGAAGTTTATTTTTAAAAGATCAAGAGAGAGAGGTTAGTTTATTAAATAAAAATAGACAACAGTGTTTCAGGTGTAGCATATTCTTTGTATTAAAGAGATACAGAGTTGACCAAAATCTGCATGTTCACATGGAAAAATCCCCTTTGACTCCCGTGTTAGTTTTCATGATCTGTCCTAGCTCCGGAAGAGAGGGGAGGAAAAAAGTCACTTTTTGTAAGGACTTGTGTGTGGATCTTTGGCTCCACTAGCTGGTAGTAATTTAAACATAAATGAAAGTGAAATGGTGGTGGGGAGAATGTGGCTAAGGGCAGAATCAGGGAGAAATGTACTACCCTGGAGAGGTCCCTCCTCCAAAGGTTGAGTCCACATGCTCAGGAGAAACTGTGTGTATTGGGAGGTCCCCAGTCCTAATCCCTAGTGAGTCTAAGAAAAGCCCCGTCACCCTCCCAGGTTGGGGAGAGGGGTTTTTTTCCCCACCAACAGAATATCCCCAGACAGGATCTCTATGACCCTAGCTTTTCTCTGTGCCCTCTCCCAGCTGTTTCCTATAATATGTTAGGGCCTTCCATGTCATCAAACAGCCTCTAGGTCCTCCTACGAGTGGTCGGCTTACTTGTCTATTGGCATCACATCCAGAGAACAGCTCCTGGCAGGCAGGGTCCATTCTGTGCCCTCTAATGACAGCTAAACTGATCCATAGCTAATCCCCTTAAGAATGTTTTGGGAGCTTTAAGAGCTGCATCTGGCAAGAAAGACTGTGGAGCATTTGTGTCAAGCTCTGAGATGTCAATCTCCTTGACCCTAAGACAAGTAGGGGGAGGTGGGATGGAAGCAGGGACAGGGCCAAAGAAATGAAGAGAGACACAGCTTTTCTCTCTCTGAGAGCACTTCTCCCAGGAAAGGGTAAAACCAACATCCTCTCTGCTCAAAATAAGTCTTGGTCTAGGTCTTAAAGTTTTCCTCAACTATTTCCTCCATGGGCACAGGGCAATCAATATAAATTGAGTCCCAGAAATTGTTGTATTTATTCAAGCCCCTCAATGATTTTTCTGCATATCCGGGGAAACTGTCGTGTAGATTGGACGGCACTACAGTCTCACAAGATTGAATTTTCTCCTTTGAGGTTGCTATGGTTTAACACATATGCCTGCCTTGCTTTTCTCCCAGCTGCTACCATGGGGCCCGTAATATATATTCTTCAAGTGTTGAATGAATGAATGAATGAATGAATGAATGAATGAATGAGTATGTGAGTAATATTTGCAGTAATTCAACATCATACTACCCTGGAGTAATTTTAAACCCAATCTATCTCTTGGTCAAGGCCTCTTTCATACCTTAATTATTTATTGCCCTCTCAATATAATTATGGAACATGTTTTTCTCACACACCCTTTGTAAATACATATTACTAAATTTCAGACTTACTATTAACTTTTCATAGACATCCATACCCTATGTTGGGAGCAGTCCCACAGGATCCCCACATTGCAACTCGCTTTAACATACCTGGGAGACACCCAGGAGACAGCACTTGTATATTTGTGCTGGAAATAACCACCCACTTCTGCCATGTCCCCTTGGATTCCTGAGAAGGGGAAATATTCCAACCAGATGGGCTTTCCCCTAGATGGAAACCCCAGCTGCCTCCCCCTGAGCTCAACCTGTGCCCATCATCAGGGCTCCCAACAACATTCCTCCAGCTCCCTTCCCCTTCTTAATCACTCGAACTTCTAAGAAATTTTGGAACTTTCTTACAACTCTAAACCTACCCTGTTATGGGTTGAACTGTGTTCCCCCAAAATTCATGTTATATTTTTAACCCTGAGTGCCTCAGAATGTAACATTATTTGTAGATTGGGCCTTTATAAGGGGTGATTGAGTTAAAATGTGGTCATTAACATGGGCCCTACTCCGGTATGACTGGTGTCCTTGTAAAGAAGGAGAACTCAGAGACAAACATGCATACAGAAAGAACACCATGTGAACATGAGAACAGCCATCTACAAGCTAAGAAGAGAGGCCTAGAACAGCTCCTTCCCTCACAGCCCCCAGAAGGAACCAACTCCGCCAATAACTTGATTTTGGACTTCTAGCCTCCAGAACTGAGACAATAAATTTCTATTGTTTAAGCCACTCAGTTTGTAGTACTTTGTTATAGCAACCCTAGAAAATCTATGCATTCCCCCAACCTCCCCTCCACAGGCCATGTCCCCAGGGTCCATGGGCACAGTGACTTCTTAGCCAAGAGGTAACGTAGAGAGTAAGGACAGATCCAAGAGTTAGACAGCCAGGGCTCGAAGCTTGCTTCAACCACTTGGGAGACGTGTGACTTGAGTTATGTTACCTACCTGCTCTGTCCCTCGGTTTTTGCATCCCTAAAAAGAGACTGCCCCAGAATACCTCAAAGTCCCGCTGTGAGGATTAGATGGGATAATCTAGCCCAGTCTCTGATACACAGTAAGAGCTCAATCAATGTTAGCTGCTGGTTTGGGTGGCAGTGGCAGTTAATGGTAATAGTAACTGTTATATATGCATTATGATATACAGGGTGTCCCAAAATATATACATACTTAATAGCTGATAGTTCAATTGATGTTTTTTTTTCTTTCAGATTTAACCCATTGGAATTAATAATTATTCTAAGTGTGTGTACATTTTTTGAGACACCCTGTATATCAAAAGGAAAACAGTTCCAATACAAACAAGCCCAGATTCAAAGTCCAGTTCCATTTCTTAACAGCTTTATGATTTTCGACCACTCATTTCTACCTCTCTAAACCTCAGTAAATTGGAGATCACCTAAAAATCAGAGACAATCCTATATCTGTCATAGAGTTTCGATGTAGATTAAATGAGAAAATTAACATAAAGCATTTAGCACTGTTTTGGGCCCAGAGTGAAGGCCTAATAAATGGCTTCTGATTCCTCACCTCACTCCCAACTTCACTTTTCCCAAGCCCCAAAAAGATACATAATTTTGCAAGACAAAGAGACTAGAAACAGTTAAGCAACAGCTGTTCATATTTTCAACTAACCGTAGTGGGCGATACTATTAAAATGCATTAGCGCCCCCGTACTAGGAGGCAGGCCAACCCAAGAGGGCAGTTCATTTCCAAGCCCACATGTTCTCCAACCAGAATGAGCCATGCGTCCCTCACAGGCACTTTTGAACAGCATTCCAAGGTCACTTCCTAGGATAGGAAGCTGTCCCTCAGGAGTCACATAGCTGACATTTCCTTTCTTTTACCTGCAAGGCCCCTGAAGTCTTCTGAGTGAAATCTTTTTTTGCCTTCAAAGATTGTGCTGCAGGTAGAAGTTACTGACTGCAGCATGCCTGGGGCTTTCTATTCCAGATGATTCATAAAACATTTCTGTTTTTAAAACATACACATAAAGGAACTAAGAAGGTTTCCTAAAGAATGAAAAACCATTTTCCCTCTTTCAAGCCATTTGAAAGTCTTCTCAAATGTTTTAGCCATGATTTTGAGCATTTGCCATGATTCCTCACGTAAATGCAAAGGCTCGCCCTCAAACGAATCTACGGAAATTGTACAAAGAAGATCAGTTAACTATTATTTTCATGATCCTTTGAACCCTTATATCCAGAAATCACTTTACCAGCAGGAACTAAACATTCAAAACAACATTGGAAAATGCCCCTTATGTCTGGTGATACATAGATCGGCTCTCAAAACGCGACCTACAACTTTATCTGTAATTGCCTTTTTCATTTAATTTTTTTTTTTTACTGGAAAGGCTATACATGTTTATCACAAAGGCTTAGAAAATACTGTTGATCAATAAGAAGTAAACAATAACACTCAAGTTTCCAATATCCCAAAAATAACCACTGTTCACTTTTCAGTTAGATAAAAAGAGAGATGATTGATAGAAAGGATAGATAAACCTATAGGAGGTTAATCTGTTTGTTAACAAAAATGGAGTCATGCCCCACACGCAACCTCAATCCTAAATTTTTCACTTTACATATAAAATAGATATCTTTTCATGTCAATAAATGTTGATCTACAAAATATTTTAATATTAATTTGCACTTTTTCCCCCAGGACCTTCCTTCTCTGTGTTGTCATCTGCTGCCCCGGCCTATTCTCTTCACTTCCTTCCCCACCAACAACTCTGGCGCATTGGATAAGCATTTCTCAAAAGAGGCTTCCCTCTTGGTATGTTCAGACCCACTGGGTACAGTGGAGAAGCCCCAGGAACACTTGGATCCTCCTTCAGCCCCACCTCTATCTAGCTGTGCATCACTGAGCAAGTGTCTTTCCTTCTCTGGGTCTCAAGTTCCATTCTAAAGTTAAATATGAACGGCATATTTTATTTACATCAGTATTCCTTCCTAATACTGTAGAAAATTAGATTACGTATCTCCCAATTATAAAGGACAGTTTTTCTGCTCCATCTGGTCTGATGAACATGAGCACTAACTAATTAACAGACACAAATTGATCAGAGAAGTCCAGACTAACACATTCAGTATAAAAGTCCAGTATAAGCTAAATTGCCCCTGAGAATGATTCAGACAATCTTCAGATGCAGAGGTGAGGGGTATAGGGGAAAGTAGGGAGGTAGACCTGGAGCTCGTTACTGTTACTACCTCTGATCAACAGCCAGTTTTACCCCAAACTTAAGGATTGTGAATAACATGGAGAAGCACAGCCAGAAGACTCAACAGGAGAGCAGAAAACCTTTGCGGAAATCCCCAAAGACCTGGGAGTGTCACATCTGGACAAATGACCTCATTAGGATTTCACTCGGAGTGGAATAGATGTGTCTCTGATTGCTAAACTGAAACATGTTTAAATTGCCCTTTACCAGCTGCTTGACATTATCAGGGAAGAGGGAAAGGCCTCATCTGAAACAAGAATTTAGGGAGGGAATGAGACAGGACTTCCTAACAGCAAATCAAATATTTCAAAATTATTATATAATAGCAAAGGGAGGGAGGCAGGGAGGGAGGCAGGGGCCAGTTAAATAAATTGCTAGTTTTATACAGTGGGCTACTAAGCAACCTTCACAATGATGGTTGTATAAATCTTAACAGTTGTTCAGAATCCACAGTTAAGGTAGAAAGGCCAACTGAAAATCAGCATGTGAAGTACAATTCTGTTTTTTAAAAAGAAAAAATCGATATTTACACCTTTGTAACAAGATTTGTTACAAAGTGGGAGAATAAGCACATTTTTTCTTAAATATATTTCTAATTTATATTTCTGCCCTAAAAATTATGGAAATCCTAAAAATTAATGCATCTACACTCTTTCCTCTTCTGCCAGCCTCCGCTAAGGGCTATTTCCTTCTTCCCTGCTCCTCTGCGGTATAACTTTTAAAGCTGCTTTACCTCTAGCTCTTCCATGAGTATTTTTTATCATTCTTACTTTTAACTTGTTTCTCTCTTTTCTGGTCTTTTCTTATGTCATTCTCCAAGTCATCCCATCTCTGAGCTGGAACAAGCGTTAGATTTTATGAATTCCGACCTCCAACTCTGTATCAGGTAAGATGCAGGTCAGTTAAAAGCAGAAAACCTCAACTCAACTGCCTAAATGAGCGTTCAGCAAACCACCACCTGAGTGGCCAGTACTGCCAACTGCCTGTTTTTATAAAGTTTTATTGGAACACAGACACACTCATTTGTTTACATATTGTCTGTAGCTGCTTTCACACTACAGTTCCAGAGTGCCCTTCAGAGTCTAAAGTATTTACTATGTGGCCCTTTACAGAAAATGTTTGCCAATTCCTGGTTTAAATAACAACAAAAGATTTGATTACTTCACAAAGCTAGAAGCCCAAAGATGGGAAACTCTAGGATTTGGCAGTTCAATGATGCCATCAAGAATCTGGTTCTTTCCAAATATCCACAATTCCATCCTCATTGCATCCTCATTGTATCTGCAGATCAGCTTCCCTCATAGTTGTAAGATGTTTGGTTTCAGGCATCATATTCTGACCATGTCCAACAAAAGAAGACACCATCCTTTCTGATAAGCTTTTTTTTGAAGAGTGGGGAAGGTTTTCTCTCTGGGGAAAACATATTCCACCTTACATCTCATTGGTCAAATTTCATCAGCTTCCATGAAATGATCAAGCCCAAACCAATCACTCAAGAGACTGGAATCTAACAGCTTAGACTAGTCAGTTTACTGGAGATGTGCTCTGATAGGTGAAGCATCTATTAGGGACTGGGCTTGGCTTCGTGTAACATGGTACCCAAGTTAACAGCGACCTAAAGTGGGACCCATTACTCTTACATGTGACAAGAAATCCAGAAGAGATCAAGACTGGTTCAAAGTCTTGAAGATATAATGTCCAAGAGTCACGTCTGCGTTTCCCTTAGTCTTTACTTGACTGTCTGTCACAAGATGGTTACTGTAGCTCCAAACATCACATCCACAGTTTATGAAGGAGGAATAGGAATGGAAAAAGAAAGGCCAAATGACACTGCTCCCTTTTTCAGAGTTTGTCCAGAGTCCCACATAACAAGTTCCCCTTACACCTCATTGGCCAGAATCATGTCACATGGTCATTCTTACCATATACAACAAACCCACAGCTAACATTATGCTCAACAATGAAAAATTGAAAGCTTTACCTTTAAGATCAGGAACAACACAAGGATGCCTACTCTCACCACTCTCATTTAATGTAGCACTGACAGTCCTCCCTAGAGTAATTAGGCAAGACAAGGGGGAAGAGGCAACCAAATTTGAAAGGAAAAAGTAAAACTGTCATTATTTTCAGGTGATTTTGTATATAAAAAAATCCTTAAGACTCAACCAAAAACCTATTAGAACTAATCAATAAATTCAATTAGGTTGTGAAATATAAAATCAACATAAAGATGTCAGCTGCATTTCTATATGATAATAATAAAACATCTGAAAAGAAATAAACTATACATGATAGCATCAAAAACAATAAAATACCGAAAAATACATTTAACCAAGGAAGTGAAAGAGCTGTACACTGAAAGCCACAAAACATTGTTGAAAGTAATTCAAAAAGGCACAAATAAATGGAAAAACATCCCATGTTCATGTATTGGAAGAATTAATGTTGTTAAAATGTCCATACTACCCAATGCAATTCCTATCAAAATTCCAATGGCATTCTTAGAAAAAAAATAGAAAAGCAAACCTAAAATTTGTATGGAAAAAGACCCTGAATAGCTAAAGCAATACTGAGAAATAAGAACAAAGCCAGAGACATTACGCTTCCTGATTTCAAAGTATACTACAAAGCTATAGTAATTAAAACACTATGGCACTGCCATAAAACTAGACACATACTCCCATGGAGTATAATAGCCCAGAATGAAACCCCCACATATGTGGTCAACTAATATTTGACAAGGAAGCCAAGAACACCCAATGAGGAAAAGATAGTCTCTTCAACAAATGGTGTTGGGAAAACTGCAGAAAAATGAAATTGGACCTCTATCTTAAACCACTCACAAAAATGAACTTGAAATGGATCAAAGAATTAAACATAAGACCTGATACCATAAACCTCCAAGAAGAAAACAGAGGAAAGAAGCTCCTTTACATCGGCAATGATTTTTTTGGATATGACACCAGAAGCACAAACAACAAAAGCAAAAAATCAACATGTTGGACTACATTAATGTAAAAGCTTCTGTATAGCAAAAGAATCAAAAAAATAAAAAGGCATCCTACAAAATGGAAGGAAATATTTGCAAACTATACATCACACAAATGATTAATGTCCAAAATATATAAAGAACTCATACAGCTCAATAACAAAAAACAATCTAATTTTTAAAATAGGCAGAGAAACTAAATAGACATTTTTCCAAAAATGACATCCAGATGACCAACAGGTACATGAAAATAATCAGAAATATGCAAACAAAAACCACAATGAGATATCTATCACTTCATACCTGGGAATGCAAATTGGTTCAGCCTTTATAGAAACAATATGGAAGTCCCTCACAAATTTAAAAATAGAACTAACATATGATCCAACAATTCCACTACTGGGTATATACTCAAAGGAAATGAAATCAAGACAGCCAAGTGATATTTGCACTCCCCCATTTTCTGCAGCATTATTCACAGTGTCCAAGATATGGAAAGAACTTGAGTGCCGGTCAACTGGTGAATGGATAAAGAGATGTGGGATGTAGACAGGATGGGGCAAAAGTAGGTTTCCAGTTGTGAGTACTAGAAACACAGAGTTTATTCTTGTATTATTATTAATTAATTATTGTATTATTTTCCACACAAACAGCTGGAAACCTACTTTTGCCCACACACACATATATATACACATACATACATATATATATATACACACATCTGTATACATATATATATACACAATGGAATATTATTCAGCCATGAGAAAGAAGGAAATCCTGCCATTTGCAACAGTATAGATGAAACTTAAGGACATTATGCTAAGTGAGATAAGTCAGACAAAGACAGACAAATACAGTATGATATCACTTTACATGTGGAATCCAAAAAAGTCAACTTGTGAAAACAGAGAGTAAAATGGTAGTTACCAGGGGCTGGGGATTGGGGGTGTAGGGGGTGTCTTTAAGGATACAAAATCGCAACTAACGGACAAGTAAGTCCTAGGGATGTAATGCACACTATAGGAATAGAGACAGTACTGCATTATCATCATCAAACAAGCTAAGACACTAGCTCTTAATTATTCCCACCCAAAAAAAGAAGTAATAGTTCTGTGACCTGATAGAGGTGCTATCGCTATCATGGAAATCATATTAAAATATATCAAATCAACATACTGTACACTTTAAATTTCCACAGTGTTATATGCCAAATATAGTTCAATTGTTTAAAAAGAGAGGCTGAAAAATACAATTCTTTAGCTGGGCATTTTTGTTTCCCATAAATTTCTGTGAGTGAAAACTGATATTGGTTAGGCAACTAGACGTCTCTGCCCGAGGTGGATCCTTGAGCAAAGTCAGAGTTTTGAGCAAAAGAAAAGGGCAATGAGTACTGGGTAGGTAATCCACGGTATTTACTACATCCAGTGAAGATCTATAGCATCTCGGATAAATAATCATATTTTACCACCTATTTATCTCACATTGTCCAGTTTGGACAAGAAAAGAAACTGTAAACAAAGCTCTTGCTTCCCTTTATTCTGACAGAGACTCTCTCAGCCGCACTGGGAATTAACGTCCCCTTGTCCTCTGCATGCCTTGGTTTGATGATACTGCAAAAGAAAAAGGGATTCCTCATTTGATCCACCTTCTGGGCATACTGTTCCTTAATTAACATTTGGGATGAAAGGTGATGCAGAAACACCAGTGTCACCAAAAACAAAAGGAAAGTATTTCCTTTATGGCGCAGAGTAATTTTCATCCCTGGATTTCTACCCATGCCATTAGAAACAATGTTTAAAAATCATTTCCGTTTCATTCATTCCCTCTGACAAGTTAGTGTTGAGATGGTTCTTTAAATATTTAATAATTGCTTAAGATATTTCCCTTTATTATAATTCTGTGGTCAGAATCCCCTGGCTCTTTCATCAATCCCAGGGTCCGGAACAAACAGAGGCAGTTAATTTCCAGGCAAACGTTAAGTCACGTGATCTCTATTCTAATTTCCTGAAGGTTAAATGAAGCACTTGGGGGGGGGGGGGCTGTCCTTCCGTCTCACCAGTCTTTCTTTCACTGCCCCGTGACTTGCACACCTCCACCCACGAACACCCTCCCAATCAAATCCAGCTGGGCTTCTTAATCCTCATCAGGGAGACAAAAAGGTATAGCTTTCGAGCATCAAGCCACAATTTCACACTCCATTTGCACAAGAACTCAGAAGGCCACTAATGTGCTGTTTGCTTTTTAGCAAGCATCTCTGCAGTCATCATGAAAATGTATTTTGGCGTGCCTCCCAGGGCATGGGAGCTACTTATGAGAGCTTGTCTTGAAGAGCCTACATGCAACATTGGGATGTCCATTGCCATCTGCAAACTGGACGTGGCCCAGAGACATTTGGGAACAGCCCAGGAGAACTTTGATATGTGAGGAGGGTGAAAGTAAATGCCTATTTTCATTTATTTCAGCCCTGCCTGCCTCTCTACCAACCCAGTCCTGCTTGCGAGGCCCGCAGAGGATCCACCCTTCTTCACCAACCCTCTTCTAGGCCACTTGACTGTATGAAATCTTGTTTTAACCCATGGTGATGACCCAAGTCACAGCCGGCGTTTCTCTGCACTCTCAACCCATCGGCGTAGAATGAAAACTGTCTCCAGCTTTCTCTTCCCTGCCATCCAATACCCCCAGGTGAGGAAGCACCCTTTCCCAATATTCACCACTTGAAACATTCAAGGTCACAAGAGAAACAGGGATGAAATAATCACCTTTGTCACACAATTGTAACCATAATGCCAACACTTCTGCCACACTTCCTGAATTCTGAGCTCTTGCTATTCCAGCCTCTAAGAAGCAATTTATAAGTAAGATCATTTCCATCTGATCTCTAATTATTGACTAACGGCTCTGTGCTGGGCATCAGAAACAAAGAAAATCCCTTCTCTGGGGAAATTTGCAGTCTATCAGTTTCACTAAAACAAACTACCTATAAATACATATGTGTTCCAGTGACATATATATGAATGAATAACATGTACATATGTTAAATGTTAGGATGGTGGTGTGCATACATGGATATATAGGCACACAGAGAAGGGGGACCTAACAAAACCAGAGAAATTAGAAGTTCCTCCCCAGGGAAGAATATATGTGATGAGTTATATCTTGAAGAAGGTATAAGATCCTTTTCAGTCAAGTGGGGGGACAAAGGTATAGGGCAGAGAAATTATAGGAGCAAAGGTTCAAAAGCAAGAAACCTAAGAGGAGAGGGAATAGTGGATGTCTGAACTGCAAGAGTGACATGTGAGGCCAGGAGTGAAATGAGAGAAGTAAGAGAAAGAGGTAGGGCCAGGTCGCAGAAGGCCTTGTATATCATGCCAAGAAACATAGGTTTTATTCCACACACGGGAGGGATCGAAGGGATTTTAGCAGGGGAGCTATGTGATGAGATTTATGCTTGGGATGGGTCACTCTGCTACTTGAGCAGAGGATGGATTTAAAAGTGAAAAGACAGAAGCAGGTGGTGGTTAGGCTGTGTCATAGAGCAGAAAGGAGGTTATGAGAGCAGGCACCACGGAGACATAGGGAGGGGACGGATCCGAAAAGATATGTGGGAGGAAAGCTGGCAGGATTTGGTGTTTGTCTGGATCTACGGAGAGAAAAAGAGCTGGGAGATTAAGATGACCCCCACGTTTGTGACTCCTGTGGCTACAGATGCAAATACAAAAGGAGGAGTTGGTGTGAGGAGAAAAGACACCCTGTTCTGCCTTGTGCATGTTGAGTTTTAGAAGATGCTTATAGGACACCTGAGTGGACATGTCCAGATGATAACTGGCTGCTGGACTAGGGGGTGATGTCAGGGCAGGAGGCAGAGATGTGTGAGTTATTTGCCGGCAGGGGCTCAAAAACCCATGACACAATAGGGAGGTCACTTTATCAAAATCTATAACACAAGAACAGAAGGAGAACCAGTGAGGGGGGCTGGGAAAGACCACTGTTAAAGGGAAAAGCAAAATAAGAGCAGCCCCTGAAAAGCAGAGAGGAGGAATAGACGGAGCTAGGGGAAGACAATCAGGATAGTGACAGAAGAGAAGCCAGGGACATGCACAGTTTCAGGAAGAAGATGGACCTGTGCAAAAACAAAGCAAATTCAACCCATATATTTACAACATTCCCCTCTAAAAAACCCACAAAAATAAAAAAGGATCATAAAGAATGTTTAATTTATAAATGCACACACACACACACACACAAAATAGACTAGGAGACACCAGCAGATTGGACATGTCAACAAAGCTTTAGAAATTGTCAAGGAGATGGGCAAAGATCACTGACTTAGGAGACTGGAGGAACCTAAAACAGGTTTGCAAGGGTTTGGGGTGAAGTCAAAAAATACAGGAAAAAAAATTGTATCTCTACAGCATGCTCAGGAGCTAGAGAGCAAGTGCCTTTGCAGTTCCAACTATGACTGGGCTGAAAATGAAGAGTCTGAAAGTTTGTATAAAGAAGTAAACCAATGCCCCACAGTTGGTGACTTCCCTGCCCCACCCCAACCCAAGGTTGGACTTTTGACATCTGGAGAAGTTGAATAAGAGAGATTCTGGTCTGACAAACAACAGGTCTGGGTGACAAGAGGAGCAAGGGATCTCACTGAAAGAGAAAGAATTAGTGGAATTCTGGTATTGAACCTCAAGACTCATCCCTTCTCCCTCTTCCCGGCTCTAAGAAGGCTGGCAGCCCCTCGCCGTCTCCCCCCCATAAAGATACCCCCGCAACACTCTGCTCTCTGTGGATAAGTATCAGATTCCTAACACAGTATCAGGTTCTATACTGTCTATAAAACCCAATCTATACAGAGACACTAGGATCCACAAAGACAAATGTGAACAATTGAATCCAGAGATTCATGTTCAAAACAATGCCAGCCTTGGCCATGCTGTCCTAAAGGGCAGCTTAGTGAAAAGAACACAGACTTTGGAGTTGAAATTGAGGTCAAACCCTGACTTAAGTTATTTAACATTGTGAGCCTCAGAAAATCGAACGGAAATGCTTTGAATTAGTATGTAGATAAAATAAGACATGGTGTATAAAATACTCATTGCATATTAAACACTCTGCCACAGAGTGATAATAGCTATCTTTTTTTAATGCTAATTATATGCCAGGCATATCCCCAAGTGCTTTATAAGAATTAACTTACATAGCCCGGCCAGGCATGGCTCAGCAGTTGAGCATCGACCTAGGATCCAGGCGATCGGGGTTCGATTCCCGGTCAGGGCACATGCCCAGAGTTGTGGGCTCGATCCCCAGTCGGGGGCGTGCAAGAGGCAGCCGATCAATGGCTCTCTCATCATTGATGTTTCTATCTCTCTCTCTCCCTCTCCTTTCCTCTCTCTGAAATCAATAAAGATATATTTTTTAAAAGAAATTAACTTATATAATCCTCACCACAACTTTATGTGGTAGACACTATAATTATACCCATCTCACAAAAGAAAATTCTAGAATTGGAGCTGTCCTCCAGAACTAATCTTCACCATCCTCATGCAACACATAAAAATACATATTAAGCATTCATTACCTATCTGAGCTTTACCTAGGCCCTGGAAACAGTTCAGTTTCTACCTTCCTAGTCTACAAAAAGTCATAGAATACTTACCAGCTTTCAAAATTAAAACAAATGTCTACATGGGAAGGAAGTTTCCTCGCTTGGTTCTACTCAAAGAGACAACCTCTTCTTGGTACTTTTTCTATGTAAGATTTCTCCTACAATTGCCAGTTCAGTTTCCCGATGGGCGGGGACCCTAAAAATGTATTTCTTTGACCTCTCCCCTGAAAGCTTTGGATTTAAGTTGACTACTACTTATCAAAACCCTTCTAAACCAAGGCACTATGGAAGGTAGAGGCTGAGAAGTCAGTGTCCTTACCCACAAATTGCTCACAATCCCAAGGGAAAGCAGGCACTGGAACAATTCACTGATCTCAGCCAAAGGTGACAAGTATAATTATAGAGAAGTAGACAAAGTACTGTAAGCAAAGAGAAAAAAAATGAAAGGATGGAAGGTTCTGAACATAGAGACTATGGAGAAAACGAGACTGGTGGCAAAAAAAAAAAAAAAAAAGAGAGAGAGAGAGAGAATGTGGGGACAAGGTCAACAAAAATCCACCCTTGACAATGAAACTGTTAAAAGTCAACATGTAACAATTGAGACCCGCCATCTGGAAAAAAAAACAAAAAACAGTTTCGACTTGCACACCCATGTTCATGGCAGCATTATTGACAGAGGCCAAGAGGTGGAGCAACTAAAATGTTCATTGACAGATGAATGGATAAACACAATGTGGCATATCCATACAATGGAATATTATACAGCCTTAAATAGAAGGAAATTCTGCACGGATGAATCATGAGGACATTGTGATAGGCAAAATAAGCCAGCCACAAAAGAAAAAATCCTTTATGATTCCAGTCATATGAAGTGTCTAAAGTACTCAAAATCACAGAAACAGAAAGTAGAAAGGTGGTTGCCAAGGACAGGAGGATGAGGGGAGGGGGAATTCGTGATTAATAGGTATAAAGTCTCAGTTTAGCAAGATGAAGAAATTTTAAAAATCTATTGCAGAACAATGTAAATATACTCACTACTACTGAATTGCACATTAAAAATGGTTAAGGTGGTAAATTTAGTGTTATATATATTTTGAGCATTCAAAAAAGGACTTAAAAAATAAAAACAAACAAAAATAGCCTCTCACCTGATGATACTATAATCCTTGAAACCCCCTTCATTTCCCTGCTGCACATGGTTGAGTTGACCAGTCCTTGTTCATAACCTGCTTCTGGGCCTTCGCTCTTTCCTCTCACTTGAATCCCATGTCATTTAATTACACCACCGTCTTTCCAACCCCGGTGATGTCAGCTGTTCAACCCCAGGACCCTCTTCTTTCTGTCCCTATGAGTTCAGTGGCTGCCTCAGTCACTTCCTTTCCCACAAACTGACTTCAGCCAATTTTTTTTATTATTTTACCTTTAGCCAAATAATACAGTTATCACTTTAGAAAAAGGAGAAACAAAAAGAAGAAAAATAAAAACAATGCATTTACAGTTCAGAGATAACCCATTCGCATATATACATCTTACAAAAATGGGATCATACTCATCTCCTGCCTTGTAAATAATACAACTTGTTCTTTGGGAAGAAGGTATCTTCCCACATGGCTAACTTTTCTGCTGTGTCAGGTTTGTCCTCAATGCAGTGGGATGCCTTCTCCTCAGTCTGGCCACATCTTTTACCTTCTCCCCATCTCATCGAAACCCGTCTTCTTCCCTCTAATCACAACCTTCTGGTTTTTTTCCTCTGTCTCTTCATACTTTTAATCTGACCCAAGAGGAAGAGGGCTGGGCTTGCTAACCCATCAGGGCCTCCTTGGGCACCAGGTCTCAGAGGCAGCCTCGGGATGCAGGTGTGGCTTCCCCACTCTGCATTTCCAGACGTGTTTTAGCTCAGACCCTGTAGATATGGTTCGTGGTGATACTTCAAATTCTGGATCAAACAGCCCAGACTCCAGTCCAGCTCTTCCACTTAAGAGGCACTGCAGTGTCCTCATCTGCTCTCCATGTGGTTGCTGTTAGTGACAAGCACATTAATACCCGGAAAGCATTTGAAGCAGGGCCCAGCGCATAACAGCCACTTGGTAAGTAGTGTTAGCTATTATTTTTATTTAAATAGAGATTCAGGGTTGATTATGATTTCTGAACACCACTCGAACCCATATGCTTCTTCCTCACTGACATTGTCTTAGTTAAATGCCTTGCCCCCACAACAGTCTCATAACTGCTCCTGTTTGCACAATTTTATGCCTCTGATTCATTCTTCAGACTGTAGTCAGAGTGAGTTTTCTAAAGTATAAATCTAATTAGGAGTCTCCTCTGACTGAGCCCCTTCAGTGGACCCTCTGATTGGAACTCCCTTCCCCTCCCTCTCCCAAGCCCCATGGGTAACTCCTGCCCACCTGCAACCCTAAAGGAAGCTGTCACTCCTCCAGAAGCCCCCTTCCCCACCCAGAGCCTCTCCCTTGCCCGCCAAGCCTGGGTTCAGTGCCCACCTAAGTGCTCCCTAGTCTCCGGTGCTTGCCTCTGCCATGGCAGATACTGCTCTGTATTGTGATATCCTCACCTGTTTTCCCCACCAATATGCATCTTCTTGAGGGCAAAAGACAGTTGTCTTCCATCCTTAGTATGTGGTATAGCAGCTGGACCGTGATTACTTTTATGAATTAATTTTCTTTCCAGTGACCAAAGAACCCAAACCTTCTCAAGGTTACTAGGGAGATATGCTAGGTGGATAGAGAAATTATCACAGTAGTAGCATTTGACATCTTTTTTGTGGCCTAAATTAACAGCAGGCCAACTCTAGAGGACACGCAGTGGCCTCATATTGAGAACAGGAAATGAAAAGGTCAAATGATACACTAGCACAATCCCTAAATGCCACAATATCCCAATGAGCTAAGGACAGAAAGAACAAATCTACACCTTCAAGCACGTAATTTTCTCTACTCAGAATACAAACATAACCCTATTAATCCAAATCAAACCAACAACTTGGGACATTTTTCTCATTTGAAAGGTTACTTACTATTCAAGCAAACAACTTAAATTTCTAACCCCGAGTTCAAAAATCTAAAAACTCACCCCTGCAGAGTTCAATAACCCTGGGTCCTTTGAGGCAGGAAACCAGGCAAGATAGTGTGTGATGCATAAGTCACCTCACTACATCATGAATTCTCCAAGGGTGGCTGGTCAAAGCTAATTTCTCCTGCCAGAGGCACATCCAGGAACAAAGGCAGGGGAACTAAGGAACTGTCCCACTTGCAAGTGCTGATTTATATCTCCATCTTTTGTTTCTCTTAGTCTATGTAACTTGAATCTCTCATTCACATAAACACTTAATTGCTACTATGTGTTAAATGGTACATGATTTCTGTAGATGAAATGAGTGTTACATTTGTTCAGTCATACATTCTTACTAGGTCTTCCTGGCATGCGTTTGAGATTAGAAAGACAAAGTTCATGAACTCATTTAAATCTCAGTCCTCTCATGCTGAACTCATTAACTCAGTGCCCTAACTAAAAATAATAATAATAATAATAACTAGTCATAGACCAACCACACCATCCTTGGTATAGCAATATCCACAAATATGAAGAAAATGATACACAGTTAACTTTTAATTATACACACTAATGAAGGGGAACAGTGGCATGGTTAATCCAAAATAGTTTATAATCCAATATCAATTTCTATTAGGATTTGGAATTCATTATGTGTGTTTCTTCCCAGAAGATTTACCTTCTGATTATGTTTTCCATGATGCATATTCAAGTGAGAAACTTAATTTTTCTTAGAGTTTTAAAATTGATAAGCTTCAGCCTCCATCCCAGGCTCACAGACCTAACTCAACGGTCTGAGTCTGTTTGGGCTGCCACAACAAAATGCCACATCCTGAGTGACAACAACTAGCTTATGACTGCTAGTTAAAAGGCGAGACCATTCTCTTTTCTGCTTTCCGGAACTGCTCTCCCGCCTTTCCACAGCTCCCCAGGACACAGTGGATTCTGTCTCTTGGCTAACTGAAAGTCCTAGGGCAGCAGAACAGAAGAGGGGTTGAGGCAAAGGAAGAGGTGCTGGGTGAGAAAAGGCTGATATGATATACCCCTTTCCACAACCAGTGGCGCACAGGGGAAGAGATTGAGCAGGTTCTTCATCGAGTGCCTTTAATCACCCAACTCAGATCAATACTCCTCTAGAGGAACATAAATTAATCCTTCAAACAAACAGCTAATGCCTGCAGAGAGATGCCTGCAGTGTTTACACACTCCGGCTCCCCTGTAATGGGAGGGGGGAGGGATGGAAGAAAGACACCTCTGCACCCAGAGGCAGAACCTGTGCTTGGAAGTGCACAGGACCAGGTGGCAAAAACTCCTAATTGTACTGACTCGTAATTATTTCAATGTCATCTGAACAGATGTTTGTGCACAGTTACCACAGGTAATACAGCCCCTCGCCCCCTGCCCGCCACTGGTCGTAAACCCTCGGACACTGGGTAGGACGGTTCTGCTATTTCTCCGTCTTTCCACAGCCACGAGGTTGGACGTAGTGAGAGGGGAGGAGCTTGGAGCAGGTTCTAGAACTCCACACTCCCAACGGAGCCCAGTGGGAAAGGGCAGAGATGGGTCTGTATTTTGAGCCTGGTTCACCAGCTGTGTGACATTGAACAGGTCTCTTCAACTCTCCAAGCCCCCATTTCTGCATATGTGAATGAAAATTAATACCTACTTCTCTGCTAAGAGTGGAGCTGGGATAAGATAACCCCAAAGGCCTACCACGTCAGGTGCACTCAAAGGTACTGAAGTATTTCCTCCTTCATCCAATATGTTACTTTGCTAGACTGGGGCCGATGTGCTGAAAAGACTGTCAAATAAAACTGCTTACAAAACTCCCCCAAGTTGGGAGTCTGCAGAGACGATGTGTGGCTTGTGCAATGAGCTAGCATGCGGCTCATTTCCCATCTTCAATCTTTCTCCTGCTATTTCCTCTGACGAGAAGCGCCAGACCGAAATCCTGAAGACCAGCCATCCATGCTGAGAGCAAGGCCATGGGTTAACACAAGCCTTTCTAAATGATCCCAGTTGTTGTTCTAAATAATGGTAGCCATTATCAGCATTATTGATAAAGGCTATTTCACCAAACCGGTGTGTGTGTCCTGCTTAACTGTGGGCCAAAGAGGTCAAGGCATGAAGGATGAGACTGGGTTTCTTTTTTTCAGGACTACTTCAGGGCAATTTCTAAGAGATTCGACCAACAAAGGAAACAGGCACACAGTTTCTTCCTGCTTCGGACCCCTTCCTCCAGATCAGACATCATTTCTGCAACCTGTACAACACCCCCCACCCTTTGAGAATTAATATGCAAATTCCCTAATTACCTGGCCAAGAATCTTACAGGTCTCACCTGGAGTGGTAAATGACTTCCTAGGTTTCTGCCTTCCTCAGGAGGGAGTCTAAGAACCTCAAGGTCAGGGCTGTCATAGAAACCATTAGTGTCACTAGATTAACCAGCCCTCAGAATGAGCCAAGAGAAAGTGTATATTAATCTGACTTAGCAATGTGAAAATAGTAGCACTTTCTTTTATGATAAACCTTTCATAGTCCTCTTAGGCTACTCGCATCTGAGCTGATGGAAAAATTACTGAGGGATCATTGAAATGTCCCTAGAACCACAGAGTCTTTGTGCCATTATTTCCCTTAAAATAATCAAATTACTTATACTTTCAACTGTAAGTCTCTTTTAGAGATATTCCAGGCAAAGATATGTCTATAAAGCAATGTAAAATTATGGTCCCTATCTCTTAGGAGACTCACTATTTAATAGATAAAAGGATTATTATCATTTCTATATCTTGCTAAAGTTAATAGAATGCCTTTCACACACATTATTTCATTAAAATGTTCACAACTATGAGAGATGAATAGTACCTTTATCCCAAATTTACAGGTTAAGAATACTAAGACAAAGACAAGTAAAACAATTTACCTAAAGTCTCACAGCTGGTAAGGACCCAGACGAAGGGGCAACCAGTTCTGCAAAGATGAAAGGGAAGTGCGAGGGATCAGGAAAACCTACAGGCAATAACGCTGTTCTGAGTTTTGAAGGACCAGCAAAAAGTCTGGTGGACAAGAATTTATAAAACATCTGCTGCGAGCCGAGCACTGTGCTTGCAACTGGGACACACGAATGCAAGGCAGATGCCATCCCTGCCTTCAGGCGACTTCAGTAGACAAGGCCTGCAAGGGTCATCCCAAATTCCACCTGTGATCTGTGCAGAAAACACAGCTGAAGTCCCCAGTGGGCCCTGTATGCCTCCACCGTAGCCACAAGTTTCTTCTCCATCCAGCTACTCCCCATTAAACACTTTAGTCACAGCAAAGGAATAGCCAATAGACCACTCAGAATATATTACCACTATCCTAGGTCTCAAGCCCAGGCCCCTGCAGGTTGGTGAAACCCTCTGCAGCAACTATGTGGCCCGGGCAGTCCTGGACTTAAGGGGTCATGGGGCAAATCTCTTACTGGTTAAAGAGAAAACAGCAGAAGAATTATCTTAGAGACAGGCACTTGTAAGCAGTCTTCATGGGCCTCGTTCTGGGGTAGACAAGGAGACCCCTTAGATGAGTTGGTTTTGGGGGGAATGGTAAACAGGCAGTAGAGAGCTTGGATTTGACAGCTAAACTGCTCTGGTTTGAATCCCACCTCTGCTACTTAATTATATGACCTTGGACAAGTTATTCATCTCTCTTGACTCCGTTTTCTAATCTGTAAAATGGGGATGATTAATAATAGTGCCTACCTCATACAGTGTTGTAAGAATTAAAATAATTCGTTAACAGATGAAAAGTTCTTAGAATAATGCCTGGCACACAATGAGCATGATTTAAGTGTTAATATTCATATATGTTAAGACTTAGGGTTAATAGAGGGACACGGTCACTCTAACCTGCTTCAAAAGCTGTAATTTAATCAATTTTATCAACCATTTTATTGTCATTTGGACTCTTCTAATGCTTACTTCCAGAACACAATTCAAATGATCACTCCGAAGCAAGTTATTTGCCCCCTTCAGCCTGCCAAGACCTACTGCCTTAGGAAACAAGACAACTTCCTGGTGGGCAAGACTGCTTTTAGGAGTACTACCTGGTATTGACTCACAATTTGCTCTCTGAAAACTTTCCTGATCATATGCACAGAAAGACACTCACATACATTTATACACACACACATCCCTGTAGTGTAGGGTCTTTTGTGTTTGATAAAACCCAAGTTCAAATCCCTTACCATTTACTAACTGTGCGATGTGGGCAAATTAGCTCAATTTGCAGACCTCAGTCTTCTCATCTGACAATGGGAGTAACAAAACCCATGTTAAAAGAAAAGAGGTCCATCTATCAGCATGTGGTCAGAGCCTGTCAAGATGGAAACAGTCTATAAGTGGCAGTTACAACACCCATTGAGCATTACTCACCTGGAAAGGGGCCTCCTAAAAATGATGCAATTTTTCTTTCCAATGAGGTTATTGATTCCCTTTAAAGAGACTCTCAGCAGGATAAATGACCCTTCATTATTTCCCTGGCAGACTCCTGGCATTTGGGGGTCCCAAACAAATTGGACTCACCACAGCTATGAGTCCCAAAGGTCAGTAGACATCGCTTCATAACGGCAGAAAATTATCACATCAATAAAACTGATCATTGTTCAGATACTGAATTCCTCCGAAGAACATTCCCCATAATATTCCGGAATGGGAAAGCAGGGCCGATCAGGACCTACCGTCGTCATCCAGAATGTCCTTAAGGGCAAACCCAGCCAGGTACAATCACAGAATGTACCAGAGTAGAAAAGAACAGATTTTCTGCCTCAGTCATCAATCCCTCACACTGATTCTGAAGGGATGCCTTAAAAAAATCCGTATTTTATTACATAATTTTCCCTTTAACATAATTCCACGGCTCCCCATTTCCCATAAGCTAAAACCTACCCTTACTTACCCTCCCTCACTCCACCTCTTCAGCTTCGTCTCTTGCCATTCTCTCCCTATAATCCATAACCTATACTCTAGTCCCACCAAATCTCACTGTCAACTCATCCTATCTGCCTTGGACTCAGGACGTTTTACATATCACCTTCTTAAGTCAACCATTTTATTGTCATTTTGACCGCAGTTCAAAAGACTATGTGGTGATTATATTTTTTGCTCACCTTTCAGCCATGCCCAGTCGACAATCTAACCAGGAAAATATTTTTATAGTGACCAATTTTTCCATACTCTGTTTTAGGTCATAACCAATTTCCCATCAATTTTGACATCTATGTGGCTTATTACGTAACTCTACTAGAACATCAAGTTCTGCAGTTGAGAATATTTGCAGTATCCGAGGTCACTCATTCAAATTGTCCTCATACTTCAGCTCACCTTGAAAACAGTATAGCAACCAAGAGCAGCTAGGAAGGAACTGAGACTCTTAAGATGAAAAGAGCAGCCTGGATGGTTAGCTGTGATCCTGTAAGGAGAGAGCCCTGTGGCAATGGGGTACGTGTTGTATCCATGTCCCAGCGCATCAGAGAGGACAGAGTTAATAGTGTAAGCTCTGGAGAGAAACTGCCTGGGTGTGAGTTCTGGCTTGGCCGCTTATCAGATGTGTGGCCTGGTGCACATTATTTCATTTATTTGTGCCTCGATTGCCTCCTCTGTAAAACGAGGGTAATAATAGGACCCAACTCATCAGGTTGCTGAGAGGATTACTGGAGTCAATAATTGTAAATATACACACAGAAAATAGGGCCTGGCGCATAATAAACACTGTACAGATGTTTGAATACATACAATACTGTGTGCTTGTGGTGCTCATGGCAGTGAATGCCCCACGACAGCTGTCAAAAGCTAAAATTTCGGAGGGTTCTTTGTTAGGATAATAAAGTATTATCTACTATTGCCCAAAAGATCGCAATTTGTCTTTTCCCTAGAAATGGAAATCAGTACCATTAGCCTTCATTAAACATTACTGACAAAAGTCAGGAATCTTCACTTCTCAGGGAGAAACACTGCTCAAAAGCAGTGGTTACAAAGTGTCAAAACACTGGCATAAAAATATCTTTTTTTTACCCAGATACCCTGTCCTCTGAAAGCAAATTTCAACCAGGAAATATCAGCACCTCCACACAGCACCTCTGAGAACTGGGGCTTAAACACCCCTTGCATCCTAAATGATCTCTTATTTATATGGGGATTACTCGCTGCCACCAAGAGTGAAAATACAGAAAAACTACAAGGCACTATCATAGAGAACTTTAGAGCAAGGGAAAGAAGCTGACCAAGTCGGCTACTACTGAGTCTCCTGCTAGTAGGAGACCTGCTACGGCTTACAGGGCACACTAAGACATGCAAGGGGCCCTGCTGGGCACAGGAGGGAGGAGCAGCTGACTGTGCGCCTGCAATGACACCGGGAAGGAGCACGCAGACTTCCTGGTTTGGAACCCGCTGCTCTAACACCTCCGTCTGTGATAACTGGGGTAACACATTTGCTTTCTTTGAGTCTCAGTGTTCCCAACAATAAAATGGAGATAATACCTTACTGAGCCGGACTGGTTGGCATAGGCTACAGAGCCTTTGTATGGTGTCTGATACACAGAAGACACCCAATTCTCTAGCTCTCCTTTTCTAGTCAACAAAAGTAACAAATCTCCAGAATCTGTGGGAGGAAATTAGGCCAGTTATGGGATCCTAGCCATCAAATGGAAAGTATACATTCTTGTCCTTCCCTTACTTTACAATTTTTCCCAACACGTACTAACTAGTAAGAGTTCTTGCTGCAAGTGGAAGAAACTGACTTCTGAATCCTTAAGAAAAGGAAATTATTGGAAGGGTCAGTTGGAGGCACTGAGGTCTAGAAAACCAGGCAGGAGCCAGGAACACTGCACAGCTTAGCAGCAGGACTCTTCAGCAAGAGTCACTCAGTAGGCACCAGCTGGTGCACAGGACATACCTGCCACCACGCTGAATCTCATCTTCAAATCCCCCTCCTTCTAAAGGTCCCTTGGTGCTCAATGTCCCTAGATCTAGCGTCATTTGGAGATCAAGCCTGCCCCTGGCTGTCCCAGGACATGCATAGAGAGGGGATCTGACCTCCTTACCTTCCAAAGAAAAGGGGATAGACAATGTCAGGAATAACCCTCCTACCAACACCCTGGGGGGTTCCACAGAAGGGAGATGGAGACTAATAGGAAGAAAGAGCTAGATTCTGGGTGAGCAAAAAGTGACAAATCACACACGCTCAGAAAAAAGGGGAGACAAATGACCTGCATCATGCTCCCCAGTTTCAAAACAGGCTCTGATGTACCTCCATCCATTCATTCAACAGATACGTATTGGCTACAATTTTCATTCACTGAGGACACAATGGTCAAAGGCTCTTGGATGATTCCTGACCTCAAAGAGATAAATAAAAACAAGTAATTGTCATAGTAGACATTACCTGCAAGCACATACACAGAATCTAATCCTGCATGAGCATCATATGGTTCCACATTCTCCACTCCCACAAAATCCTCTGGCCTGGCCCTGCCAACGCAACTGCAGGCAGGACTCAAAAGTCAATAAATCTAGGAGCTTTTTTCATGGTAATTTTTAAGTTGATAATTTTGTATGGCCCTTGAATGATGTTATAAATATCCAAATGGCCCTTGGCAGAAAAAAGGTTCCCCGCCCCCGCCTACACCAAGAAAACTAGGTCCCATGCTTCCTGCATTGACACCACACGGTTCCCATATCCTCTGCTCCAGGAAAGCTGGACACCATCTTTATCTACATGGATACTATATGGTTCCCACATTTGCATCATTGCTAACATTTGTGACTTGTTTGGATACATAGAAACGAACCAATCCGAATTCAAGTCCTAGTAAGTCCCATAACCTCTCTGAGTTTTGGATGCAATAGGTTCACAATGTAATGCTTAGCAAATGGCCCAAAGGAACACAGTGAACAATCAGCGTGTCCTTGGACGAAGCCAGCAGAGAGGGTTGCCCTGCTTCACTGGTGCCTTACCTTGGGCTGTACAGGAGTTTAACCTCCGGAATAAAGCTGCCATCTTTTTGCTTTATTTGGCCTTATTGTAACTCCATTTGGGAGCCAAATTATAGCCTCATAAAACAGCGGGAGTGCCAGAAAATCGCTTAAATACAGTAACTAGTAAAACTTCAAACTGCTGTGCTAATTAAATTGCCCTACTGCAACAAATTTTATAATACAAGGCAAGTAAAAATGCCAGTCTCCCTCTTTGGCAAGAGGAAACAACCCCTCTGGTTATGCTCATGTTTGACTCCAAGGCTGATTTCAGCCCAGGGAGAAAGTGTGTGCTGGGGTCAGTGGGCTAGATTCCCCCCTTCTCCAGGGAGGCTTCCTCCACTTGGTCAGCGAAGGTGCCTTGGAGCTGGCACTTGACAACAGCAAAACAAGGAAGGGCCACCCAGTAAGGGTTGATTGCTGACTGGACCCAACAGAGAAGCTCAGAGGATTTTGTGCAGCTGGTGTCCACCATGTAATATGTTAAGTCCCCTGTGCATGAAAAAAGGGCGCTGGTATCCAGTTCTAGTCTACCGCTTACTAGCTGAGTGACCTTGAATTAGTTACTTAACCTCTCTATGCTCATATGGAAAGCAAGGCTAGTATCAATAGGTATATGAGAAGGTTGGGTTAGAATTAAACGAGTTAATATATGAGAATATCTTAACAGAGGGCCCACCACAAGCCTAACTGTACTAAATTTTGAAAGTATTATTTCAATTACTTACTTATCACTGAACAGCATGAAAAACACTGACTAGAAGATTGAAATTCTAGTCCCAACTCTACCTCTAATCTGAGGCCATTTTCTTCTGTGTCTTCAAACGTATTCACTTGTAAAGGAGAGGAATAAAGGGGGAGAGTTGAGAGTTGAGTTACCTTTTAAATTCCTTCCAGCACTAAATATTATGACCAATCAGAGTTGAACTGAGTTAAGTGTGATATATTCCAGCACAGTGGGGCACAGAGCTGGGAGCATCGAGGAGAAGATGTATTAGCTGATACTATTTTACTATACAGAATTTTTTTTCGATGCCACGGACCACCAGGATATAAGTACCTTTGCCACAGGCTTAGAAATGTCTTGCTTTAAAAAGGGGGAGTGGGACTGGATGAACGAAGGTGAAGAGATTAGCCAAAGAACACATATGGACCCAGGCAACAGTGTGGTGATGGCCAGAAGCGAGAGGAGGCGGCAAAGAAATCTCACTCTTTTTCTATATAAGGCACAGATAGATACACAGTACATAAACAGATATTCAGTTCCGTGGCATTGAAATATCATAGGGAGTAAGATAATTAGGAAAGAAAGTATCTGAGAAGGCTTCTTAAGGAGGTGATGCTGAAAGGTTTGAGAAAGACTGAGCTCAGTGGACAGGAGAGCAGGGCCTCCCCTCAGACTCTGAATTCCAGCTCCCTTCTTACACGTGTTTCTGGGGAAGGATTCTTTGAGGAGGTGGCATTTGAACACAGAAATGAATGAAGTAAACCCTGCAGATATCTGGGGAACTAGTGGTCCAATAAATTAAACTCCTATAGAATTCTCTATAGAAGTCAGTGACTTCTGCTTTTCTTAAAACCACTTAAGGAATGTGATGGGCAAATAAAACAAGGTTCCTCTTCCAGCCTGACCACACCTTGTAGGAGTCCATCCCCAAAGGCTGCTCTTGAGGCCACCAGCAAGCCAGGAGATGTGCCATGCTCAGTGGAGACGCCTCCTGGAGTCCTACCTACCCCTCCTAGCGATGGCAGTCGGTTTCGGCCGCCTACTCCCACCGCAGGGGAAGGAGCGAGGACTGATGGGGCCGCACCTCCTGGAGCTCTTCTCCATAGAGCGAGTGGCCAGAATGGAAGAGAGCTTTGTGGATACATCTGCCTTTGAGATACGCAGCATTGCCCACCTTTTCATCCGGAACTGAATCAGTCGCCTGGGATTAGGCGATCGAGCTGTGGGGCATCAAGGCAGTTCCAATGAACACACCCTTCCTTGACTCCCTGGCTCTGCCCTCCACCGGCACCCATCTGAAGCGAACAGAATGCCTTCCCCGGACTCCAACCAGTGGGAAATAAAAAAAAATCTGACTTTCATCCCATATCGTTCTCATCTTTCATCTTAATTATCACCACCAAAAGTACAGAAATCATTATCTTTACAATGATGAACGTCCAATCAGCATTTCCCATATAAATTTCATATTATAAAGGAGGTTGTAATGGAGAATGCAAGCCGCTAATAGCCTTTTTTTCCTGAGCTGAGAAATTGAGGTGCTTAACAAAATGAAATTAAATCTGAGCCATTTTCAAACAAGTCAAGAACTTTAATTACTTGATGAGAAAAGAAGAGAGACAAACTAAATTTTTTAAATGGTTATGTTTTTAAATAGTTTCCCTTTCCACCACGCTGCTCAAGCTGTTCCTCTAGCTAGCTAAATGTTTGTCTTGTTGTGCTCAATGGGTTTTAAAATATTGCGAAAATTGTTAAATGTGATTTTTTTCATTAGTAGTACTATTTAGTAAGTTGGAAACTTATTCCAAATAAACATTCTGTTTGCTCTATGGCATTTTAATTGGTTCCCATCCAGCATAGCTCCTCACAAAGACAGATCTTATAGGTGACACCATCTCCTCTCTAATTAGAGCATCTTGATTTGATCAATAACATATGATACTGTGGTTTGCTGAAGTAGAATCCCAGTCCTGACCAGTCAGATCAAGCTGGCACAGGTGTCAGGCAACATGACAGAGGCTGAACATTCATGTTCTAAAGTCACACAGACCTGGGTTCAAAACCTGACTTTGCCACTTACTATCTCCGTCAATTAATTTCCATGACGTGAGATGAAGACAACTTCTTAGAGCAATTGTGAGGATTAAATTACGTGTGTGTGTGTGTGTGTGTGTGTGTGTGTGTGTGTGTGTATAAAGCACCTATTTAAAGAACAAGAGCTAAAAATTAGGTGCATAATAAACAGAGAGAAAAGTAACCTCAACTCTGACTTTAAATTTGTGAATGAATTATTTATTCATTCAACAAGTATACATTGAACACTCAGTATATACAACAGTTTTCTAGACACTTGAGATATATCATAAAAGAAAACAATCCCCCCAAAAAATAAACAATAAATAAAAAACACAATAAACAGGTATGTAGTAAGTGCCCCAAAAAGGGAATAAAAATACAGTTAGGCAAGGAAAGGATTAGGTGAAAGTGGTTTGCTGATTGCAGTTTTAAATAGGGTAACCAGGTAGGATTCTAGATTTTAAAAGTAGAACCAAAAAGATTTACTGAAGTATTGGATGTGGGATGTGAGAGAAGTTAAGGATGACTCCAAAGTTGTCCATGCGGCATATCCCCATGTCCGCCCCCAGCACTAGTTTATTATTCCTGAGTAGTTTCAGCTTTGGGTCTTGACCTCAAATAGTGTTCAGTTTTTATCGAACTATCAGAGTTATGCCAGTTCCATAAAATGAACAGGTGGCTTACCATGTATTTACTGTATAGCATGGAAAGTTTGTGTTCCTCTTGAAAGCAACCTGATATGATGGCAGGGGGGGGGGGGGTGTCAATATAGGCTTTGTAGTCACTCACACCTGGATTCAAATTATAACATAGGCTATAACAGTTATTTAGCTTCTCTGAGTTGCGGTCTTCTCAGATGTAAAGAGGGGGTGTTTGCAAAAGATTCTTCATCCGCTCTTCATTCCTGTCATTCGTCATCTATTAAATATCTCCCATTTGCCAAGCTCTGTGCTAAGCACTGGAGTAAGGCAAAGGTTAACATTATGGAACTTGAAGAACACATAAATTTTGAGTATAGTGGTTTTTAAACTTATTTTCACACCAGAAAACTATGTCATACAGAATCCTGCATAAAATCTCAATTTATAAATTTACTAAGAGTGGAATGGTCCTAAGTAAATCCTGGATTGAGGGAAGGGAAGACAGTACTTTCTGTTTAACTTTCCTATGGCCATCTCACTGGCCACTAAGACACATTGAAGAACGCTAGAGCTCTACAGGACAGTTTTAAGGCAACTGTTGTAATAACCTAATCCAATTCTCTCATTGTCTAAGTGAGAAAACCAAGAGCCAAGAGAAGAAACTCATTTACCCAAAGTCACAGAGTTAATCAACTCCCCTTGGGTGTAACTTCCTCTGTTCCATACTTTCTCCCCACAGCACCAGCCCTGGCCCTCTGTTATAGTCTACCCATTTCTTAGTGTCATGTAGTCATTTTTGTATTAAAAAGTGTATTAAGTACTTATTACTTCCAATAACCAGTTAGTACTACATGCACACATATAGATACCTGTGTATATTTGACTATTTTTAATGCATACTCATACCCTGCTATTTATCTTCATCCATTTAAAATAGAGAAAATGAGGTTTGTTAAACCAGAACTTCTGCTGAGGTTCAAAACATTGCCAGAGCCAAATAAAAATATAATGGGATGAAAGGTGTGGATGCTCTGCTAAGATTTTTATTAGGATGGTTACCATCTCCAGATGCTAGAGAGCTAGTATAATATAATGCTTAGGAGCACAGGCTCTGGGGGCAGACGTCCTGGTTTCTAATCTAGCTCCTTGAGATATTGGACAAGTTATTTAAACTCTCAATATCTCACTTTCCTCATCTGTCAAATGGAACTGATGATGATGGTAACCCCTTCATAGGGATTAAATTAGTTAATACATTTAAAGTTAGGACACTTCTTGGTACATATAACTCCTTAAAAACTATTCTTTATCTTTAAAATTCCCACCAGAAGCTAACCCCCTGAAGAATCAATCTCCGTGAAAGCAGTGATTATCTCTACCAAGCACAACCCACCATCGGCCTCGACAATAACAATTTTAAAACAATGAGCAAAAACCCTCTGGCTGATATTATCAAATACGGACAAAGTAAACCCTTATTCCACATCTTACCAGCCTTAAATCATTCTTACATATGACCATGCACTCCAACTCTCTATTACCTACCTCCAAAATAAATGTACTCTCATGCTGTAAGGCTTGCTAGTTGTATTTACTGGAAAGCCTTTGATCTCCCACGCGGAGTTCCTAAGAGTTGCCAGATCAAGCATTAAAATTCTCCTTCAAGGAAAACAAAGTCCTATTACTACTCCATTTCCCTTCTCCCTACTCTTCCCTGAACCTCAAACCTTGACACAGGTTTATTGTAGAAAAAAAAAGGCACAGAAGAAAGTCCCCCCCAACACACACACAAAAAAGAATGTTACACTACATTTTAGGAAATCTACTTTCCAACTGATCTCAGCTGTGAGAGTGGAAAATTAGCAGGGACACAATAAAACAAGACTGAACTGAATTACACTTCATTCATTGTCCCATGGAGCCACAGCCTATTCATTCATACTCATTAAATGCAATCAGCACTCTATAATGGAACCATCAATTGCTATATGCCTGAGATAAACAACCAACACACTAAATCCAAATTAAGAAACAAGCTCAGCTTTCAGACAATGGCTTGAAACTCACCACTCAACAGTACAGCGGAGAAATAATTTCCCCTGGGAGGCAGTCACAGCATTATGATGGTCATTTTACACAGTCATATTTACAATCTCTCCTGCCCCCTCACTCACCCTCTTCCTGAACTCCAACTCACACAACAAATGATAAAAAGTTGTATCTGTTTCTGTTTTCTTCCAGATTATAGCTAATATACAGGGTGTGGCAAAAGTAGGTTTATAGTTGTGAGTATGCAAAACACAAAGCTTATTCTTGTATTATTTATTAATTATTGTATTATTTTCCATATGAACAACTATAAACCTACACTTGACCCACCCTGTAAGTTAAAATGTTTTTTGACCTGTAAACATCAACCAAGAGTTTGTCTTCCTTGTGGCTTTCAAAATAAATCCGAAGAACTCTAGGACTTCCAACTGAAGATGGCGAATTAGCCACATACATTTAATTACTATCTCTCCCTTGAGTCTCAAAATGATAGTAAAGGGAATCAGCTATATGATGATGGATGGTAACTAGACTTACAGTGGTGAACACTATGTAGTGTATACAAATATCAAGTTATAATGTATATAAATATATAATTGTTATACACCTGAAATATGTACAATCTTATATACCAATTTTACCGCAATACAAGAGATTACCTGTAAAGTAGAGAAGGCATAGATTGAAAAAAATAGATTTGAAGCTGGAATTCTTGGAAAATACTTAGTATTGTAAATTAGACTTTGAACAGTGTAAACGTTTTACATAATTATAAAACAAAATTAAACTAAAAACAATTCCTAGAATTTGAAATTTAATGAAATAGATGAGTCTATATACAGTTAGTACTATAAGCACTCAAGAATAATAAGTGACTTTAAGTCACAGTAACTTTGTTGGGCATTCCTAGGGAAATATACACAAAACACAAAAACATTATTTTAACTGTTTGAGTCATCATATCATGGGTGGTAGTGATGTTGGTACTGTTACTCTGAGACTGATTTATGTGTAGTGTGGGACAAAGTAAATAAGTTATTGTACTGGTGTCATTGAGCCCCAATATTTTTATTATGGATGAAAATATACAGATATAAGATTGATGAGATTAAACAAAAACCCTGTAATCCTAAATTTGACTTGAAAGAACCAATATGAGACTATAAAACATTTTCTCTAAAAATTAAAAATATGTATTCTCTGGGCCTCTGTAAAGGCCCAGAAGTGATAACCCAACCAGTAGTCATGAGCACTCCTAGCATCCACACTGTAGTTTCCAAAAACCATTTCCCACAAAAAGGAAATGGATTTTTGGAGAAATAGAGGGATCTAGATCTGGGGCATAAAATTCCTATTTTGCCATTGTAAACTCTTATTTCCAATGTTATGGATCATATTGAAAAGATTAAGGAACCAAATCAAATATGCTTCCATTGGCCAAAGATCGGACCATTCGATATCAACAAAGATAATAACTGCAATTATTGTAAACACATCATATACATTTAAATGTATTTGCTCATAATTATACACAAAAATATCATGAATAACTTTTGGAGAGTGGTAGGGAACCAGAAACTTACGCAGTTGCCCTACCTTTTCTATGTACATCTGTGGGGAAATTGTGAAGTTAGAGAAGGGAGCCAAGATCTGGAAACAGCAACATGACTGAGCCCAAGATGGCCCAAAGATGAGAAACAGAATCTGTGGTAGAGTGACCGGCTGGCTTAGGCCTCTCCCTGTTTTAGCACAGAAAGTCCCACGTTCCAAGAAACCCCTCAGGCCTGGGCAAACCAGGATGGTCGGTCACACTACCTATGGAAACACTAACAAGGTCAAAAGCTCACACAAGGGGAAGAAGATGGATTATAACAAAACTAATCTAGCACTTGCATGAAGACCTAGCTTCTCCCCTTGAATGTGAGTCTGTTCGTTTTAAAAGGGTTGCTGGTACTGAATTGTAATTGATACACAATGGACTCCTTTTATCTGTAATAAGAACAATAGCTTCTGACTGAGAACTTGTCTTCTGCCAAGCATCGTATAAGCAACTTGACAAGAATTTCTAACTAAATCTTCATGCTAATCATATGAGGTAAGCGCTATTTTTATTTCCTTTATAAATAAGAAAACTCAAGTTTCCACGGGTTAAGTTACTTTCCCATGGTGGCTCAGCTCCTAAGTGGCAGAGCCTGGATTAGGTTTTAGGTCTGTCTGCGTCCAAAATCTTTCCTCTTCATATTACACCATATTGTCTCTTGCTCACTCTCTCTACTGAGCAAATCTCTCAATTATCAATAAATTAAAAAGAATTAAACACAGGATCTTAAAGTCCTCCCTCCATCTTCTCCAAATTTGATAAATGTTTTTAATAGACTTAAATATAGAATATAACTCAAAAAGATTATCCTCCAAGCTACCAAATCCAGGTCTAGACCGGCCAATATCAGTTTAGCTTTGCTTTATGTTAGAATCAAAGCAGGAGTCTTTATAGCCTATAAATCCATGTGGTATTTGTCTTAAAAATCCAAAAGATTATATGGGAGAGTGCCAAAGTTTTACTACCACACATAAATAACCACAGAATTTTAAATTTCCTTATAGAGAAGAAAACACAGTCAAGTGAGAGTCAGAGGCAAGGTATGTAATGATCCTTGAAACTCACTCATTAAGATGGCTTAATGGTAACTGGCAAGTCTCTGCAAGTATGGAGCCAGAAAGGTGAGCAGGGAGACCTCTTTTGAGTTCCCAACTGATGGCCAAGGATCCAGTGTCTAAAATGCAGCCTTTACAGGAATCAGTAAAATACACCCGTCACAAAACTAAATGGAGACCACCTGCAGTGAGGAAAATGAAACAACCTAGGGCTCAGTTGAGGCTGTACTATTACCAGGGTTACAGCTGCCGATAAACACAGAGAATAGAACCATGATAATCGATAAAAAGAAATTAGGGAAAATTTGCTCACTAAAGAATATGTGGGAATCCACAGTGTATACAAAAATATGTAGACTTTGGTGCCACACAGACCCAATATCTCATCCTAGCTCTTCCAGTTAGTAATAATAATTACAATCATGACTCTTGCTAGCATTTGTTTAGTGTGTGCCAAGCACTGTAATAAGTATTTTACTATGTCCTCAAAAAGGTCACACATGTAGTGAGTGATGCTAATCCAGGTCTGTCTGACTTGAGATCTGTTCTTCACCCCAGAAGCGCCTTCTCACAGATGCCTGGGATCTCCTAGCACTTTCAGAGAGGCTGGGTTTCTTCCCCACTGCTCCTCCCACATAGCCCCTCATTCTCACCCAGTGTACTTACTAGATGTGGCAATTTGGGGGGTGGCTGTGGAGCCTCAACTTCTTCATCCTCAAAGTGTGGATAAAAGTACTTGCCTCATTGGGTTGTTGAGAGAATTACATGACATCATGGCCCAATACAGGGCTTACCTTGTGGTAGAATTTTAATAAGTGTTAGCTCCCATTGAATATAACTACACTAGGTCGTTACGTGAAACTCAGGAATTAAAAAACCCAGCCCTTGCCCTTAAAATGTTTACAATCAATTGCATGATATCCTTAATGGGCAGCAAATAGTCCAACCCTCCTGGCCATGCCTTGACATCTACATTAGGACAAAATTCTGGGCCAGGTGATGTACTAAGTTGACCCAATGCGACATTTCATTTGCCTTTAGGTCTTTAGCTTACATAATACCCTCCCATGATCAGTTTCCTACTTCTAAAAAGAAAAAGAAAAAAAAAAACTTAGTCTCAATCAATGAAAATGCACCCAACTTCCTGGCACCATCGTATATTATTGTCACACCATCTTTCCTCCTATACCCCTCTGCACTTCCGAGTTTTCTTCTCAAACACCCAGTTAAAGGTTACTTAATTATTATAACCACATCACATATATAGTGAGAAAAGAGACTCTTTTACTGATCCCAGAATTCTAAAACCAACGATAAATACTTTTCATTTTCTACAAAATATATCATTACTGAAATGTGCATTTCCATTCACCCATCCAAATACTTATTAAGCATCTACCATTTCCCTGGTTCTCCACTAGGCATTTATGAAATTATAAAGATGAATTAAATGAAGACATTGCTTTGAGGGAGTTTATAATCCAGTCTTGAAAATAAGACATTCATCCATTATTCATCAAATTAATACACCAGAAGGGAAAACAGTAAAGCACAGTAGTTAAAACTTCTAACTTTGGACTCAGATAGCTTAGAGTTGAATTCCGGCTCTGGCGGTTCACAGCTTTGTTTACAGGGAGGGAGGGTGGTGACAGTTGTCATTGTATGAGGGAGTGTAAGATTGGGACAGCTGACTGTGGGGGTTGTGGAGGTTGAAGTTGCATGAACGCTAGTGAGTGAGGTGGTTGATAAAAGAGGAGCATATAGAAAGTGCTTGCAAGTTCCAAGCTGGGAGGGAGCCGTTCCAATTGAGGTTATCAGGCAAGGTCTTGCAGAGAATGTGGCGTTCCAGCCTGGTCTGGAAAGAGCAGTAACTATGGGCATATGGAGGGAGACAAGAGAAGGGGCACTGACAGCAAAGGACACATCATAAATAAAATCAAACCAATGGGAATGTAGGATGTACATTCTGGAAACACACGCTATTCGATCCAAAGGACAAAGACAGATATAAGGTTGAAAAAATAGGTGCAGCCAGACTGTGGAGGATTTTTAACTTGAAACAAGCTAAGGTATTTTGACTTTAATTAGCATAGAGATTCACAAGAAGCCCAGCGGTGCTTTTTAAGGGAAAGTAATCTTCGTGAGGAAGGAATAGGTTCCAGAAAAAGGTGAGAGTTTAATACATTTCTATTACTATTATCACAGAAAAATCAATAACTCTGCAGTGTATTCCATGCTGGAATCACGCCTTCTACCTGTCAGCAGATCAAAGAGAAATGACTTTTGGCAACTAGACATGTAAGTTGAGGGAAAATGTATTTATTGATGTTTAGTTCAATTTATTGCTGTTTCAGGGACTTGACAAAAAGAGATGATAAGCGTAGAGGAAAATTGCAAGGGTGGTAACATGGCTCAGATCATTTTAAGGGAATATAGAAATGTTTTGTTCTCTCAAACTATCAAGACACAAAATCAAGTTACTGCTGAAGCAGGCCCTTGAAGGATTTAGAAATTGTAAGGTTTTCATAAAACCAACCCAGTGGTCACCAAATCAAGTCTCCCCCATGAGAAGTTACTCCCTTTTCTTACACTCCAGCTAATCAAATAAAAATTCTTATAGGGTAAAAATCAAAGAACTCTAAGACGTCATAAAGTCCTGCAATTACATGCAGCTTTCACTTTAGCTTCTGGTTATATTAGTCAGATGTCTTTCAGTTGCAAGTGACAGAAACTCAACTCGAACCAGCGTAAACAGTAAAAAAATTAACTAACATAGCTGTAAAGCCTAGGATTTCAGACACAGACCATTCCAGGTGCTCAAATGGTGTCATGACCTACATTCGCCATCGCTCAGCTCTGCTCTCCTCTGAGTTGGCTTCACTTTTTCATAAGGAGAAGAGAATTCCTGCAGCAATTCCAACTCATATTACCTTTGTAACTTATGATCCCTCTCAAATTAAAATAGCAAATCTCTCATTTTATCTGAGAGTTCTGCCCTCATTCATAAAATGAAGGCATCATATCAAGTTTCATGGGACCTTCTGATGGATCACACTTGGGACCTTTGAGCGACCACGCCTTCACTCAATCACTGTGGTCAGTCAGAAAGAATCCAGCCTGCTCAGCTTATTATTAAAAGTAACACCTGGTGACAGGATATCACACCAACCTTGAAAACTCAGAAACTGCACGTAAAAGAAGTTTATTCCTTGATCAAGCATGAGTTCAGAATGGATGTTCCTAACTGGCAGAGGAGAGCTCAGCTCCATGCAATTATTCAGGATCTGTGTATGTACTTTATACATATTGGAAAAGCTAAAGATTTCTGAGCAGGGAAATGAAATGACTTGGTCTTATATCTTTGTTTTACAAATAAGGAAAGGGGCATAAAGGGTCAACGTAAGGCAACTATCTATCTTGTTCAAAGGATCAGAGTTCTAGACCCAGAATAGCAATGTGTTCGCTATGTGACCTGAGTTCCCACCATCATTTGTAAAATGAAGGAATCAGGCCATGTCACTCCCCTGCTCCAAGTCTTTACTTTTTAAATATCTATACAATGCATACAAATACAATACTCAGCATTCCTTATAATAATTGATTTATCTCTTCAAAATATAGATAATTGTACTCACTATGACACAGTGGGCTTGAGGGAGTGAGAAAGCTGTGGGAGTCTGATCCTAGCCTGTTTCTCACAGATAGAAATAATGTTCCCTCCACCCACACCTTGACATATGGATGTGCATGGGTATGGTGTTGCGATGAAAATGTGAGAAGTCATTGTCATTTTCAAGCTTATATAATCTTGTGAAAGCCTTGTTCTCTGAGTCAAGCGTGGATTAGAACATTGTACCAATAAGCTCTCCTAAGATTCTATCTGCCAACAGGCCTCTTATTTATCTCATGACTCCAGTGGATTATAATTACTAGTAAGAACATGAAAGGCTCCTGAATCTAAATCTAAAACACTAGAATCCAAGTCAATAGGTTCTACTGCCTGGCATAGATTAAGCATCAGTAAATGTTTAAGAAAGGAAGGAGAGAAGGAAAGGGAAGGAAAGGAAAGGAGTGGAAGGGAACAAAGGAAGAAAGAAAAAGGGGAGTAGAGGAAAGAGAAAGTGGGAGAAGGGAAAGAAAGGTAAGTTTAAGGTTCTATAGTGGTTGGAGGGGCTCGTTTCAGTGCTTACCACGCAGACACACACACACACACACACACACACACACACAAACCCACATATACACAAAGATACCCACTTGCCCTTTGTTATAATCATAAAACATGCCTTTGTGCCCAAGGAAACTGCTTTCAGCACCCTTCCCCATCAGGGATGAAAGGGGGTTATTGCAGGAAACAAAAAGGCCCATTAAATGTAATCCTGTCTGCCAGCAACTGCGTTGCACAGATGACGTTCCCATGTGTGTTTATTATGAAACCATGCGCTAAGAAAATATTTTGTTTATGATAACCACCCCTATAACACTTAATTATGCCAGAGGAACATAAATGCTATAACAAACAACTCCAAAACGTAAGTGACATAGGCAATGTCTCGTATCACTGTCTAGTGTGGGTTAGCCATGGGGAAGTGGGTCATTTGGGATGACTCAAGCTCCTTCTATCTTGGGGCTCCACAGTCCTCTAAGTCCTTGGAATGCTCCCAATTCAGCTGTTGATTGGGGGCAAAGAATGGAGAGTCACTCCTAGGCTGTGGGCCAAGCCTAGCATCTCCTACAATCTGCCCACATCCCCTTGGTCACGATTCAGTCAAACAGCGCCCCCTAACTGCGAGGAAGGCTGGGAATGTGATCTACCTGTGCTCGGGGGAGAAAATGGTCTCAGGAGCAACCAGTCAGCCTCTGAAACAAATTCCACATTATTTCTCCCTACTTTTCTCATCAGTTCCAGATCTGTGCCACATTTCTGTGACTTCCAATGCCATCAGTTTTTTGTAATAATCTTTCTGCCAGCTGAAGTCACGGGGAGAGGATTTCACTAACTGGCCATAAAGAGGCTACGGCAGCACCTCCACCCTCCAACTCCCAAAGCAGCAAAAATATTAAGAAAAACAGTACAGAAAAGAAAACTTTTCGGTTGCCAAGGTGAGCATCCCATGTTGACCAGCCAGTAGATCTGACCTCTGATCCCTTCTCCAGCCACAGTCAGGGAGGATGCTCCAGAAAGGTGAGCAGCCTCGCACCAGTGGCAGAGAAAGGCAAACCCAGCCACACGGAAAATCACCGTGAATTCTGCTGCACAAATCACATCATATCCTTTCTGGTCAACCTATTAAAGCCCTTCTCCCTTTAAGATAATAAGGCCATGCTTGATAACTTTGTTCCTGACAACTGCAAGGGCTGGCAGCCCGCACCATTAAGAGAGGTGAGATGCTTTTCTGAAACCAGACTTAGTGTGGAAGGCAGAGCCTGAGGCAAGGGCTTCGGTGATCCAAGTGTATTTGGGAATTCAAACACATGCGACAGGAGCGAGGGACCAGGTAAGCGAAACAAGGAAGGGGAAGGGCTGACTGAAAGTACATTATCAAGCTGCTGACTGCTAAGCACAGCTAATTGCTCTGTCTTGTAGGATCATCATCAGAAAAGCTACAACTGCCGCTGGATAAGTCTCCCCCAGTCCTATTTCAAATTTCCAGGGAGGAAATCCTTTTTAAAGCCACTCCACAAGCATCATGAGTTATTGGCTACGCTGTAGATCTCCCTGCCTGCCCCAAGAATCTCCCACTCCTGGTTGTATTCGCTGTGGCTGAGAAGTTAGGCTCTGAAGCTCACCACCCATTATTTGAGATTCCGGAGGAGCAAGTCACTCCCCTTTCCAAATTCTAACCGACCGAGGCCAGTACAAAGAGCAAAATCAGCATCAAATGGGTGTTCGCTTTATTACACATATAACGAGGCTGGAAATCACGGCTGGGCTTCCCCACTTTTACCTCTGCCCAGTTACAGACAGAGAGCCTGGAACAGAGAAAGCAGAGGCCTCGGTAGAAGCAGACGCCCCTTGGGCCATTACCAAATGTAAACCAGAAAGGAAAACAAGCCCACTCCCTTGAGCAAAAGGACACCGTCTGGCTCTAGTACAGTCCTGGAGGACCCACTGGTAACTTGGAACAATTTCACTAGTCATTTGTCTTCCCAAAGATTGAGCCAAGTAAAGAAGGGAACTGAAAACAGATTCCTCTCCAGTCCTTCAGAGGGAGCAGACAAGCTGACATCTGTTCCTCCTGTGAGGAGAGTTAGAAAGGTGGTGTGAGAAAAGACAAGGGCTCCCCTCCACCAACTCACCAAGGACTGCAGGCGGGAGCTTCCTGCTCTGGTTCCCATGAGTTTCCAGCATCACAGAGACATGAAAGTCTCGCTTTCCAAAGAAAGTCAGGGCAGAGCCTGGAGAGAGCAGGAAGAAGGCTGTTCAGCAGTGTTTAAAACTAGGTATAATAGGAACCCTATTGTATTTTCCTTGTGCTTCTAAATTGAAATTTATGAGATGAGACAGCTGGAATCCAAATGCACTTCGACACCGAGAGGATATTCCCCAGAAGAAAGGCAAGCCATGAGCACGGGCCATTGTGCACCCCCGGCGGACAGACGCTCGGGGGGTGTTCAGAGCTGCGGCCTCTGCTGCTGGGCTGGCAGGTCGAAAGCCATTTCCTGGAGGTCGGGAGTGAATCTGATCTTTTGCCTGGTTGCCTAGCCTTGGGCATGCTGCAGGCCTCTGAGCAATAGAGCTCCACTCCCTAAGCACCCCCTGCAGAAAAACTTGTTTCTATATTTATGGCTTGAATAACTTATCTCAGCATTTGCCCAAAGTGGCAATATAACTAGTTCTAAGGAGGCACTTGAAACACAGATCTTTCCGAACAGATTACCCACGTCAGTGGGGGGATGGGTTAAAGAAGTGTACTTGCTGGGGCAGTGTCCTCCTCACGTAGTTTGGGGTGCACTCCAGTGCACAGTCAAATGAGCAATAAACACCCCCAAAATCATAAGCAGACCAACTGTGGGTCTCAGTGTGGGAAAGATGATAAAGTGATTCATTCATTCTTTTATTTGTTCTTCATTTAACTATATTTATTTAGTGTCTACTATGTGCCTACAGTTACTATTAAAGTTCTACTAATACATATATACACCAAGAATCTGTAGACTGAATAATATATTCATCTCGCATATATATATTCGAATGGCTATATTTTAAAGTAGGTATACAATGCAGATAAGAGGCTCCACCTATGCTGGGTTCCTCACCTCCCCCCCTTCCTAAGTTTCCATGCTCCAAGCCTCATATCTCTTCTCTATATATACCCATTCTTTGGATGATGTCACCTAGCTTCATGGTTTTAAAAAGTTAGCAGTTTTTAGATGCCTCCACAATTTCTACATCTAGCTCAGACCTCCGCATTGACCTTGAGCCTAGACTCTTCCATTCCCTGATTGGCACCTACCTGCTGGTGTCTACAGGCTAACCATGCCCCCAACTAAGCTTCCTGTCTTCCTCCAGCAAGCAAGCACTTTCCACCATCTTCCCTGTTTAACTTGTGGCAACCCCATCCTTCAAGGCACACATTCCAAAGCTTGAGGCATCCTTATCACTTCTCTCTCAATGATAGAGATAACCAGTCAGCAAATTCTGCCAGCATTACTTTCAAACAATATATAGGATCCACCCACATCCTACCACCATCACCACCACAACATCCCTGGACCGAGCTCTCACCTGGATCATCGTAACTGTCTCCCAGTTTATCTCCCTGATTCTGCCCTTGGCTCCTTAGCATCCATTCTCAAGACAGAAACCAGAGATCCTTCAGAAACATAAATCAAATCAACGCACTCCTCTGTTCCAACCCTTCCAATGGCTTCCTATTCCACTCAAAATAAGACCAAAATTCCTTCCAAGGGCCCATAAAGGCTCCTCGTTATATGCACCACACCAGTCACCCCACCACTCCTACTCTCACTGTGCTACAGCCACCCGGAGTGCTCTGCTCTGCATGCGGCAGCTAAGCAGGCCCTACCTCAGGGCCTCCGCACCTGACGTTTCCTCTTCCCGGGATGCTCCTCTCTGAATGATCCCTGTGGCTCGCTGCCTTACTTCCTTCTGACATGTCAGTCCATACAGAACACTCCATATAAAATAATTACCTCCCTCAAGGCTCCTTACTCCCTTACTGGGTTTTACTTTCTCCTTCATGGTATTTTTCACCATCTTACATGCCGAAGTGCTCTGGTTTATTTCTCTCCATATAAAAGCATAAACTTTGTTTCACTTGCTGGTGTTATTTGCAGCACCTACAGCAGCCCCTGGCACTTAGTGATTCCCCAAGAAGGAGCACGCATGCACCATCTGATGCATGAATGAATTGCCTTAAAAGCCGGTAACAGAATTTCTCATAGGAAGAAAGCTGGCTTTGTTGGCAAAATACCTCGATAAGTCTTTGGGATAGAAAGGGAGGTTTTGGGGACACGGGTGTAACTAAGAGCCAAGGGAACAAAGAAGAAAACCAGGAGATAGGAAAAGAAATTTGTTTCTTGTCGTTGAGAGAAATGGAGAGGTAAAAGAAGGGACAGACGAGGCAGGTGGGACCTGTGGAAATGGTGTAGATATAAGGACCAAGTGAGGTAAAGTGGCCAATGAAAACGAACCCTACGATAAACAGAGGCATCCAATATTCCCTTTGAAGTTGGTTTGTTGAACTTCTCACATTTCCTCAATGCAGAAATTTTGTTAAACTTATACACTGCCTTCTGTATGTCTTGTGTATGTAGAGCAACAACTCTAAGTAAGCACTGGACCCTTCCATCTGGGCAGATTGAGGGAACCAGGCAAGAGCCAAAAGCAGCACAATCGACACATCAGGGTCTGAGTTCTGGCACCATCACTTCTTAACTATAAACCCCTGGGCATGTCTCCAAGTTGGTTTCCCCAACTGTACATAATAGATTCAAATAGGTACAAACCCCGGAGATACAAATACCACCACATCACTTCTATTAGCTCTATTAGCAATAAAGCCAGTATCTCCCTCTTGAAGCTCTTCATTCCCAAGAAAATAGAGGGGGATCAGCCCATGCCCTGCTGTAGTTTCTGTGCTGGGGGTGGTTCTTTACCAAAACCTCTGTGTGGCTCCCAGGCTGTGATGTGTCACTGCTCCAGACTCCAGCGCAGCCTGCTGGGATTCTTCTAGAGGTGAGCTTCCGTCCCTTTAGAGATAGGCTCAGCCAACAAAACCCGAAAGTTAGACTTCTGCCAGTTACACATCTAATGACCAAGGCTTACAATGCAGTTCCCACACAGAGCCATTTTCCAGGGAACCACCTGGCCCCAGGAGCACTGACTGGGTCACTCTCGGCCCTTGATCCCCTGCCTCTCAGATTCAGAACCACCCATCACCTTCTTTCCAGACTAGGGATATTCCTGCTTTTCTTTCTATGTCAGCAAAACTAGGAAGGTCTGACTATAGCCTCTGCCTTCAGAACATGGAGCTTCTTGTCTACTCTTTTAAGAGTGGCGACCCACAGACTTAAAGACAAACCCCACCATTGTAAGAAAAGCCAGCCTCAGTGGCTCTAAACGCATCTACCTTCTAAAAGGGTGCTCCCTACATGAGGTTAAGGGACCACGCCTATCCTACTGGATGAGGGGGACCTGTGTGCTGATTCCAAGGTGATTTCTTGGCACCCAGAGAAAAGAAAAAATAATCTCTTGAGGGTGGCATTGCTGTATGTCCAACTGTGTTATTGGAAGGATCCTATGGGATCATGTGAAGCTGCTTCATTCATCATGGTATACTATGCTGACATTAACTGTAGTCACAGAGATGGATGAAGCAGTCTAGCAGTGGAAAGAACATAAGCCAAAGGGTAAAGCAGTCTAGGAAAATAATCCAGCTCTGCCACTGACTGAAATTTTGTGTATGTTACTTAACCTCTCTAAGCATTCATTTGTAGAATGGAAATATTTTCTGAATATAATATTAGTTATGTTAATATGTTATATTAATAATATCAATATGATATACTAAGAATGTTGATATATATTAATAATAAAATATTAATAAGTATCTCTTAGAGTTTCAGGGAATATCAATAAAGATATCAATCAATCAAACAGGCAAAACATCTTCATTAACTCCAAGCACAGAGTAGTAAGTGCTCAATTAATTGCAGCTATCATTATAATTATGCTTAGAGCTCTAAACAATAGCTAATGCTCAAGAATCTGCAGGTCAACTGTGAATTATCTGATAAACTCTCCTCAGCTGGTGGCTTTGCTTCAGGCTGCAAATTGTAGGTCTGCTCCATGTATCTCTGGATCCCAGGCTGAAAGGAGAGCTGCTACCAGGCCATGTCCTTCTGTGATCGACAGCCAAAGCACAAGGAACAGGCCCAACCACACTTGCACATTTCAAGCCTCCACTCCCATCACATCTGCTAACATCCCAAAGCAGGTCACATGGCTAAGCTCAACATCAGTGTAGAAGGCAAGTATACCAGTCTGCTGGGCCATGGGGGAAGAATAATTTCAAAACAATAATTCAGACTATCACACCAAGTCTCACCAATTCCTGAGTCCTGAGTCATTGTGCCACAATGCCTCTCTACTGTTCTAAACAGTACCTCTCTAACCAAAAAAATCATTATTAAACATTTTTTCACTATTAATCTGCATGGGATTTTAGGTTGTTCCTTTTACTTATTGCCTATAGTCAGTCACCTGGCTTGGCTCTTCCAAACAGCTGAGAGAGCCCAGCTGGAGGGTAAGTGTAAAGTTGATAGTCCATCATCTCATGCTCATCACAGAAGCCAGACTGTGCGTTCCCAATAAACAACCTGCTGGGTCTACAAATTTGCCATGCTTCGCTCTGTTAAAACTTTATTGGGCACAGTATGGTGACTCCATTAATAGTGAAAATGACACTGGCAAGTGTCACCAGAATTGCAAGCAATTATTTTTTCCTTAATATCTTTTTAAATCGCAAGCTGACCAAGCTCAACATGAGCCATGTCCTTCCACAGGGCATATTTAGTCTGTCTCTGCCTCCCCCATTAGCCTCCACTGCCAGAGTCCCACAACTCTGTCACTAGCTGTAACCCTCTCCCTTCTCCCAACTGCAGTGTAGCTTCCCCCCCAAAGGAGCTAACTGAAAACACAAATCAGGCCATTTGGCAGGATTTTGTGTTATTGATAGATTTTTGTGTGTTTGTTTTCCCTATAAATCAATAATTTGCTGGCTTTTTGTCCCTCACAGTGGTCCTGATTTAGAAAGCACAGACACAGAAACAAACCCCAAAGCCAACCTGAATTACCATCTAAAGAAATACATGGAGATGAATTCAAAACCATCTAGCACCTACCCTGAAAAGCCCATCCATGTCTGGCCTCCCAAGGTGTCCTGGACCCCAGCTGTCCCCTTAGACTTCCCATTTTAAGTCCAAAGTTGAAACTTGTCTGACTCACAATAGCCAGCTGGGCTGCACATCCCATGGCTAAAAGCCAAAGGATGACTAATTTTATTCATAAGCAATTGCCTTGCCAATCTGCAATCCTCCAAAGATAAAAAATTCTACTATACACAATGTTCAATCTGAAAAGTCTCATGATTAAGAGTTGTTCTGAGCCTTTTAAGCTGAAGTCCAAATGGGCAGGGGATGACCCTCTGTGTTAAACACACATTTGTCAGGATTGAGGAAGTCCATGTCATCAGAAAAGAGGAGACATACGTACTTAGTTTCTCTCAGGAGAAAGAACTTTCCATCTTGTCTCTCGGGACTGGATTCTGAATATTACTGATTGAAGATGAGTCACCTGAATTGATGCTGCTATACTTGTTGTCTCTCACTCGGGCATCCTGGTATTTCTCATTCCCACTGAACCAATATAGATAGAACAGGTTCCCCAATGCCTCTGGTCACAGCAGACTGAAATTGTCTTCAGGCCAGCTCTCCACATTCTTATGGCTAGCCTTGGGGGTAATGTTGAAGTACACAATTTCCGAGCGCAGCCCACTATTAAACTGATAATACACCTGGTAATGGGTCTCCATAAAAGCTTCAGCTAGCTCCATATGGTCATCAGTGAGGCCATGGTGTGTACCCAGAGCCAGGGCCCCAAACAAAAAACACACTAAAGGATGCATCGTGGCTGGGAATTTGGCATCCGCAACTTCCCCCATGAAAGTCAGCTTCCTGGGCTCAGGCTGCTGAAGCAGGTGCTTTTTATTCCTTCTATGGCTTTATTACAGTCTTGTAGCAATCGAATGTCTTTTCTCCTTGGATCTACCACTACATCACCGCTCTAGCTTCCAAGAGTGAAAGAGCCACTGTGGGTATAAATACAAGCACTAGCCCACCACTCTTCTAGGCAGGGAATGTATATACTGTGTCACGTCCATCACTGCCTCCTGAAATTTCTCATCTCCAGTGCGATTTCCTCTGCACAGAGAGCTCTCTGAACTCAGACTGGATGCTCCACTTTTGACACTGTACTGGCATCTAAGGGGGCCTTACCAGTGGCATTTATATTAAAGTATTACATTAAGAAGTTGACACCCAGAAAGGATACCAGGAACAAAATCAGATGTGATGGCAGTGACTTCCCTTTTGGCACACAAGAGCAGCCTTCACCTGCTGCAGCTCCCAGAGGTTCACAGTCACCCTTCGCCTCTCCAAGTGGTGGCCTGGGCTCTGAGCACTGGACGGTCCACTTCTGCTTCCACTCCTGCTTCTGAGGTTCCTTCCTGAGCCCGCCCGCAGCCCACCCCATCCAGCACTGTGCCTGCACCTGTACCTGTGACTCTGGCCAGTTTTTACATTGCCAGCAAATTGGCACAGTCTAGCCCTGTGTTTTAATCGTGCCTGATGACACAGTTTTTACAGTGAGCTAATGAAAACAGCACCTCATAAGGAGCCAGTGGCCTTCCTCTGCACAGTGATGTTTTAACTGTGCCTTGTGCAGTGCTTCGCAAACTTTGGCATGCCTGAGAATTATCTGAGGGCTTATTAAAACACAGTCTGCTTGTCCCCATTCCCAGAGATTCTGATTCAGTAGATCCAGGATAGAGAGGAGATTTTGCTTTCCTAACGAGTTCTCAGATGATCCTGAGGCTGCTGGTTTACACATCACACTTTGAGAACCACCACTCTGACTCCTGGCAGCTCCGGAAGAAACAGAGTTGGGGGTCCCCAGATGGCAAGGCTTGGGATCATGCCCCATCTCCTCCTATCAAAACAGGAACTCTTTGTGTTTTGTATTTCTAGTGTTAAAATGAGATTTCTGCACTAAAAATGGTTGGATGACCATTTCTTTAGGTGAAGTCAACATTTGGAGTGTGTAAACCAAATGCAGAGGAGTTGTTTCTTACCTTAAGAAAATCAGAAGGAAGAAAGCAAAATCAGCAAAAGCTGAGGGTTACTAGATGATGAAAGGCTGTGCTTGTTGCTGGGGCAAAAAGACAAATAAACCAGAGACCTACTCACCAGGACTCACTTATAGATAACAAGAGAAACATGCCAAACAAACGAGCACAACTAATGTACACATTTGCTATGACAGAGTCCTCGTTACGGAAAACAAAATAGTTCACGTGTGACTCACATACCATCCTCCCTCCTTCTGTTCCAGAAAAGACTACCAATTGATCATAGTAATCCTCCTAACAGGTCCCAGGTGTGACCTCGGAATCCTTCTCAACATATTCCTCTAACACTGAGCCTCAAACAGTTGCTCAAGTTAGCATTCAAATTGAAAACAAGCTCTGATTCCAGTTCTGGCTGGAAGATTCCCACAATTCTATCCAGGTGCTATATAGATGGAATGTTTGTATTCCCCCAAAGTTCATATGTCCAAACCTAATCACAAATGTGATGGCATTTGGATGAGACCTTTGTGAGGTGATTAGGTCATGAAGGGAAGGGAGAGCCTTCCTGAGTGGGATTAGTGCCCTTATAAAAGAGGTGCCAGAGAGCTCCCTCTTTCCACCATGTGAGGACACAGCGAACCAGGAAGCCCATCCTCACCAGACACCAAATCTACCAGTGCCTTGATCTTAGAACTCCAGGCCTCCAGAACTCTGAAAAATAAATAGTTGCTGTTTACAAGCCACTCAACTTATGGTGTTTTGTTAGAGCAGACCAAATGGACTAAGAAAATAGGTTTAATAAATAATTCATACAGGAGATGGTGCTTAATAGGATTTTGAAAGATAAATATAAGATATACAGGAATTGAGGGGGTTGGAGGAGGGAAGAGGTGGTGATGGGGTATTCCAGAAGATGGAAAGACATTGAACTCATTACGAGGATTGAGAAATGAATGGTTAGTGGGGGCAGCAATTGTAGACCATGCCTTCATGGGTCATAAGATTACTAGAGATGCCTAGAATGCATGCAGGGTCAAGGGACAATTTTTTTAAACAACTAGATCATGTTTATGGGCTATGGAGAGGAATGTAGAGAGAGGTTGAAAAAAACAGGCAAAAAAGGAAATAACATATTGAGCAGGTCCTCCCTCCCTTGAGGTTGTCTGATTTCACTCTTAATAGGGAGACTGTGATGGAAACAGGAGTGCACAGCCACAGAAAGGGAATGGCAAACCCATGTCTGAGGGTTGACCATTCAGAAGCATGCCAAGAATGGTTTGAGATGGGAAGGTTCTAGAATATATAGACTAAAGAGTGATAACATTGCCCATTGGGATTTTCACTGCCCTGCCCAAAAAAGTCTGCACAGGAAGACAAAGGAATTTTTAAGGAGGTGGAATGAAAGAGACAGGAGCACAGGCTCTGTTTTAAGATCATGACCAATCCTTAAGGAGATCATCTGGCCAACAATCAACTGTTCAAAAAGCTATGTTTTCTCTACAGTGAGAAGTAATAACCAAAATGTATCAGGCAGTGCAATAAATGTTTTATATACATCATCTCCTTTAAGTTAATCCTTGTAACACCTATGAGGTAGGAACTATTGTTATTTTCATTTTACATACGAGGAATCTTAAATTTATAGATGTTAAAGCACTTGATAAAATTTGCATGTGTCAGAGCTGGGATTTGAAGCCAGACATGTTAGCTCCCAAGATCCAGACTTCTATCCTATCCACTCGACATATTTCTTTTCCAAAGCACCTCTGGACCCACAAAAACACCCACTTTTCACTGAAAAGGCTCTGTTTTAAATTTTTTTTAAAACATCTTTAAAGGCTCATCAGCCTTCCCTCTGGGAAGCCTTTACCAGCATCCCTAGACTCAGTTAGTGGTACCCTGCTCTGCCTTCCCCTAGGGGCCCATAAAACTTCACTCTTACCTCTCCCAGAACTCTCACTACATTTGATGATAGCTACCTGTGAATTTGCCTGTACTATTGAGTTGAAGCCAGGCATAGAGGAAAGCACATAGGCTTTGAAGTTAGTGAGAACTCACTCACATTCCAGTTCTTCCTCTTAAGATCTATAAACTTGGGCAAATTACTTAATGTCTCTGAGTTTGATTTACCTCATTTGTAAAAGCAGGATAATACCTGAGAAACTGCTGTGAAAATTTAAATCAAATAAGATTATGTCAAGCTCTGACACATGATAGAGCCTCAATAGATGGTAGCAATTATTATAACTGTATAACTGTTAGGTGAACAAAAGACAATTTTATCTTGACCCACCATTGCCTCTGTACTTCTGACAACTTGAGATGGCAACATTTCCTTACAACATAAATTCCGAAGAAAATATTTAACCTCCTCAAAGCTTGAAGAAAAACAAGCTTTTTACAAGCATGTATTTAGAAACAATTCAGGTATTTCTTTAAATATCTTTCTAATAGTCATCAAAATAGATCCATAAGATGGTGGCTTCTCAACAGTTAGTTTAATTTCAGTTACGATAAGGCTTTAAAAATAATAAAACTACGACTGTCTTTAAATAGGTGTCAAGTTCTTACTAAATTAGATTCCAACCTCTTTCCTCCAATTTATCTCAATGAATAAAGTTTTATTGTCTTTACATTTCAAGTGCAAGAGTAAAGTAAATAAGACACAGAAATCTCAAATCCAAATGTTGTTGGAGAACCATAGCAAAAGGCTCTTTCAGGTTAATTGTAGGATAGAAGAGTTTCTAAAGAAGACTACATACAATTCTCTGCCTGCAGTAGATATATTATCACATGAAGGTGTATGTAGAGCAAGACTAACCAAGTGAGTGATGCATTGATGGGCTTTATTATACTCTCTATATAATATGGAAATGTTTGCAATGTCCATGACAAAATTTTTTTTTAGAAAAGAAGCCAAAAATATCATCACCATCATCACCATTTGTTAAATGTATTAAGAGTTTGCTAGGTGCAATATCTCTCTTAATTCATAAAAATATTACTTCCTTTTGAGAAGGAAACTTAAGCTTAAAGAGATTACGTACATTTATCAAAGTCACACTCCTAACAAGTGGCAGATTTCAGGACCCAATATATTAACCAGCTCAAGATATCCACAAGGAAAATGGAAAAAATATGGTATTCTCCAGGGAAAAGAAATAAGTTTCCTTCTTCTGCGTGAAAACTGTAAGCAAAACCCCAAGCTGAAAGCAATGTGACAGCTGGAGACACTTGTGTGGCCCGTGGCTTCCTAGGGAGTGGAACAAGTAGAGCAGACCGCAGCACTAACTGGGATGGAGCCAGCAGAAGTGAGGAATCAGCACTTCCATTGGGGCCTATCAGAACAGTAGATGGATCAGAGAATTTGTTGAATCAGAAAATTTAGAATGTGCTGTGTGCAAAAGCAGGAGAAGGAATGACTAACCCACCCTAATGGAGATTTATCCAGATGTTTCTTCTTCAAGAAAAAGTGAGCTGAGTACTTTTCTTTGAGTTCCAGGGAATTCAGGCGGCATAAGCAAGTGAAGTACATACCCCAGCATTTCTAGGAAGAATGCAGTCTCCATGTGGGTAGAGAAAGGAAGTGGCCATTTAAAGGCCAGTGTCAACCAGAAATCCTCAATGGCAATATGAGAGATACGCACATAGTGTTTTTTGTCAACGTGCAACAAATATTTATTGAGCAAATATTATGGTCAGCGCTGTCCCATATGCCAAAATACAGCAGTGAACAAGACAGATTTACTCCTCCTAGGCCAGTGGGGAAAGACTAAACAAGTCAAACAACAAATAAATAAATAAAAACTTCTAAGTGCCACTCTATTTGTTTTCTGGGGCTGCCATAATAAAATATCACAGACTAGCTAGATAATACAGCAGAAACGTATTGTCTCACAGTTCTGAAGGATATAAATCCACTGTCAAGGTGTCATCAGGTTCAGTTCCTTGAGGCCTCTGTCACTGATCTTCTCACTGTGTCCTCACATGGTCATCTCTGGACATATTGTCTGTGTCCTAACCTCCTCTCCTTATAAGGACACTAGTCATACAGGATTAGGGCCCACCCATATGGCCTCATTTGACCTTAATCACCACTTTAAAGGCCCTATCTCCAAATACAATCACATTCTGAGGTAGTAGGGGTTAGAGCCTCAACATGTGAATTGTGGGGAATACAATTTAGCCCATAAGAGCTGTGAAGAAAAACAAGATTCTGGTCTCACCTCTCCCAGAAAGTTGTCTATTCAACCTGACTAGATTATGGCACAGGGCACCTCCTCCTCACTATACCTTTACAGTTGCAATTTTACATTTTCTTGTGTGATCACTTGCTTAAGGTCTTCCCTCCGCTCACTGTGAGCTCCAAAAGGGCAAGAATCTCTCTGCTTTGCCTTCTAACACTTAGCAGTAAGTGCACCTGGCATGTAGCAGATGACATGCCCATAAATGGGTTAAATCAATGAATGAATGAATGAATGAATGAATGAACATCAAGGTTAAGAACAATGTTGGGATGGTAGGTAGCATCTAAACTGAGACCTGAAGGGTGAGATGAGCGGCTAGCCAAGGGAACAATAAGTGAGAGAAAGACAACTCCAGTGAGAGGAGAGTATATGTGAAAGGCCTGAAAAAAGAGAGAGCCAGACAAGTTATGAAAATTGTTACCAGTGCCCATGTTAAACTTAATATGACATTGAAGTAAGACTGTCTTATGTTTCAAATATCATTGGATATGCTGAAAAGTTTGCGGAGGGAAGGGGGAGAGTCCAGCAATATTCTATGAAACTAATTATTTGGGGGAATTTGAATGAAAGTGGAGCAGCAAGAAAACAGCAGGGACCAATAAGCCCTAATTTTGCCCTGTCTTAAACTAGGGGGGTATCTCCTTCAATCAGGAAGAAACCCTCCCAAATTGCGAAGCACAGCAATCGCCGACCTGCAGAAACTCGCCAACCATGAATAACCTATGAACGTGATGAGACTGTATTATAACTTTGCACCTAAATTGTATATGACCTTGGGCTCAGTTTACTGTTACTGCACAGGGGCTTTTTAGAGCACTTTCTGTTCCAGGAATTCAAAGGTCGCTCCATTGGTTCTAAAACTCCTGCGGTGGAATAACTCTTTCTGTGGGTGCACATAACTTTGAAAGACTGCTAACACAGGGCTTTATATGAGTCTTCACAGAGAGCTGCAGTTGGTAAGATAAACTATGTGTAAGCTTCTGCTCCTGAGTTACACATTACTGGAAATAAATAAATGTATACATCGTTTATGAAATAGTCACACACACAATGAACTGCACACCAGGAAAGAACAGAATCTAATGGTCAAAATATCCCATATTTGAGCCCTATCCTTGCCAGGAGCCAGCTATGTGACCTTGACTACATCATCGTGATACATTCACGTGTGTTTATCTCTATCTCTAGATTATAATCTCGTAAGGGCAAAGGCCATGTTTCATTTTCTTTTCATCTTTGCCAGCTCCTATTTTGACAGGCACTCATCAACTAGATGTTAGTTGACTGCATGGGCTAAACAACACCAGTGAAAGATAAGACAGGTATTATCTTGTTGACCAGTGAGTTAATGGAAATAAAACATATATAAAACAATTACAGGTGAAAAGTATGTCTCAATAAGGTAGAATTATATGGTATTGATAATAAATTCAATAGAGGGGACAGAATAAGAAAAATCAGTTTGTCTGCAAACTTAGCCACGGCTATATTTGACTCACTTAAGAACACCTCTGGTTCAGGGTGTGTAAGCTGCCCAGCAAGGAAGCACCAAAAGAACTAGTAACCACATGGCACCTGGACACTCTACCCCGGGGCACCTCCTCTCCCCACTCCTCAAACTCTTTAGAATATAACCAAACTCATGTTCTGCTGTAAAAGGAAGTAAAAGCTTCCCTTTTCCCAACTATTGTATTTCTCAAATCTAACATTTTTACTTGGTTCTGTTTTGGAAGATTGCAAATACCTTCCTTAATTAAGTAGATTAAGCACACTTATGTCAAATTCTCCTTTCATCTGCCCCAATACTTTTGCTTCAGATGGTAAATGTTAACCAAGTTTGTATTATTTCTCTTTTGGGGAAATTGTACTCCTCTGGTGTTTGGTTATTTTGGCTCGTGAGCTCATGTTCCCTAGGAGCAACAGCCAGCTTTTGGGGCCATGCACACTGAGGAAGGTCCAAAGGCCGGGCCCTATCTTTGTCACTCCCACAAAGATTAAGGAGAGGGGAGAAGCTGGGTCCCTGCACTGGAACACCACTCCTGCTTGTTGCCACCGAGCCAGACAACTCCTCTAGTCAGGTTTTCAACTTTTAAACCCTTATTTAGGGAGAAGCAGCATGGGAAGGAGACATCCCTAGTTTGCAAAATAGCATCTTGGGGAGTGGCAGGAGTTAATGCCCAAGAACAGTCAATCCACATTTATTTCCATTAACCCCATCCCAATAAAGCATTCACTTGTACTGGGAGCCTAGCACTAAAAGAATTAGGCATGGATCTGACCAAAGGCAGTGAGGACAGAGGTGAGAGCAACCCCTGACTTCCCCCTAGCCTCTGGCTTCCCTGTATGTCTAGCAGCAGTCACCCACCTCCTGCACTCACGTCCCTCCAAGGCAGCCTTCAGTCTCCCGCACTTCTCAGGCTTTGCTTTGTTTATTCCGAGATTCCACCAACCAGACCCTTCTTCAGATTCTCTACAGTTGGCACCTGGCGTAGGTTGCCAGGAGCCCACGCTAGTTTGCTTGTTTGTAGCACCTGGAAGCCCATCTCCTCAACGGGTTTAACAGACTTTTTGGCCTGCTTTCAGGTATCATTAATCAACATGTAAATTGCAATACCTTTTGAGAAGTGGTTTAACCATATGAATCAAAGCTCAAAGCCTTCTGATGCGCCTAGCAATTCCTCTTTTAGGAATCTATCCTAAGGAGGTAAGCTGATGTATATGCAGGAGTGTCTAAGGCTGTCCACTGCAGTGTACTGCTCACAGGAACAATTTGGAAACAACCTAGCGCTCATCAACAGGGGACCAACGGGGAAGGCTGGTACACAAATGCAACACAGTGCCACTTCATCATCAAACTAATGATATAGATCTATATTTATGAGCATAAAAGATATGCTCCGTGGTTGTTAAATTGCATTTATAATATGATTTCGTTTATGTTAAATGAAAGAAAAAAAGGAGAAATTGGTCTGGACCACATACAGCAAAATGCTAATGATTACATTAAATTGTACAAAAAATGCAAAATGATCGATCATCTCTGAGTTTGGGATCTAAGATTATTGGTGCTGTCTTCATTATGATGTTTTGTATTGTTTCATATGCAAACACTCATTTTTATAATCTTTATGATCAGAAAGAAATATCAATCTATTTTCATCTTTGAAAACTAAAAAAAAACATCCCCCCCATCATGAAGCCACAGACTGAACCTCCCTGACGACTTAAACCTCATTCGTAGAGTGGCAGGGGCTTCAGAATAATCTGCTGCAGGCCTTCAGCAATAATTAGCTTGTTTTATAACTTAATAGCCCCTGTAACCTAAGGGTACAATAAAATAGGGGTGCTCATTCAGTGGAGCTGAAGGAAGACTAATTATCCTGGGGAGAGGGCTTCCCCGGAGTTCGTTCACTTGCAACCCATGGCAAGACCACCAAGGGTAAGGAGGGCCACTGCAGGCTGATGAATTATTCATGGTCTTGACTCCTTGGAGGGGTTTATTGAAGCATTGTTTATACTGCCACTTCCAGCAGTCTGAGGTGACCAGTCAGCTGCTGTCAGGTTAGGGGAAAAGGGTAGCATTGAACAGAAACATTGTTCAGGGTCCAGTGTTGAAAGAAGGAATTGAAAATGAGTCATATGACTGGCTAACCACTATGCTATACCACAGAAACTAATACAAAATAATATTGAACGTAAATGGTCATTTAAAAATTTTTTCAAATAAAACAAATTTGGAAAATAAATAAAATTAAGTTTGAATCAGAAAAGAACTGGTAATGAAGATAGCAAAACAATTCTACTTTTATGCAAACAGATGTAATTCAATAAATGGTGACATTTTTCAAAGAAAAAAAACAATGGGTCAGGTAGTTTGCTGAGGCTCCACGGCCTTATGACCTGGAGAATCTTGGCTTAGAGTCTGGAAACTTGATTCAAATGAGCTAATGGGCTCCCCTGGAGCAAAAATGGCTTTTGGTCTTGGTGACAAATGAAGAGACAGCTATAGTTTCCTGAGGCATCAGTAATGGATCAACACAGGCCAAATACAATGGGTGAGGCTTCCCAGGGCAAGAGAAGAACTACTCCAGGTGGGCAAGATTCAGGGAGCTGCTCAGTGCTGATTGCTGATATTAAAATACATTTACATTTATTAGAAATTTTAAGAAATCGGGCTTTCCACACCATTCAAAGAAGAGATGCTGGGAGTAACACATCGAGTTATTTCACAATCTACCTCCACCTCCTGTGTAAGGAGATACAAAGGGGCAGCCACAGCTCAGCAGGTGGACTAAATGACCCAAGGAAAAGTCATTATGCTGATGATTTCAGACTCAATTTAGTGACTATAAACTAAAAGGGAACTTATCTACTCTGCGCCATGCACTATACTGGGTACTTTATATGCATAATCTCATTTATGTCTCACAAAACTGAGTAAGATAGGAAAATTATCCCCAAGTTGCAGATAAGAAAAAAAATGGGGATCAGGAAGTAATTACCTTGGCCCACTTTAAAGCCAGTTTAGAGGTTCACACCCAGGTTCAAGACTCAGAGCTGTTTGCCTTCAGGAGCAGAATAAATGCTCTTTATATTCACGCATCACATTGGCTCCCAAACTCCTCGCTTGGCCCAAATAGCTGCAGATCAAAAGTTCTTGAGTGTGACCTCCCCGATGAGTCCCAAGTTGGAAGCTCTAACAATGTGCCTGGGCTTGTTTACCAAGGCTTCTATCCGGGACTGCAAGCTTGCTGATGGCTGATCCCCAGTCCATTCCTTCTTCCCTCTGCCTGATTATATGTCCAAGCAGCTCAGGGAATTCTGACTCCATCCCAGCCTCAGGGCTAAGCCCCAATTTACTCAAACCGATCAACACAGTCCATCATCCTGGATGGAGTGATTTGATTAAGGAGGTGGCGTGGGGATGTGCCCTACGCAAGTTTATTAAGGTATATTTCAGGATTCTTGCTTGGAATTCCAGTAGAGCCTGCTGTGCAGACGCAAAGCCTGGAACTGCTGCAGCCCTTTTGACATCAGGAGGGAAGCACAGTCTGGGATGAAGCTAACACAGTAAAGGGCAGAATGAAAAAATGAAAAACAGAAACAAAAACCTGGATCTGCAGTAACAGCATTAAATTGCTAGATCAGCCAAACTTGTGTCTGGATTTTCCTACTGTGTAAGTCAGTAATTATTATTATTAATTATTATTTAAGGCAGCATGAGTTTTGACATTGATCCTGATACAGAATTTGGTGCCAGAAGTAGAGTAATGAAGTAATAAACCTATAAATGTGAAATTAGAGGGAAGAGAAGGAAAAGTGCAGTAAGAACCCATTGATTAGATTTAATTAGGAGACACCGGTTATATAACAACAGCCTATTAAGAAAACAATCCAAGAGTTCATTTTACCCAACAGTTTATTCCCAAACGAGAACACATTTGAGAATGAAATAGAAGTACCATTATTAATTACGTCAAGATGGCCATTCACTCTTCAGGTTTTAACCCACTTTTTTTTCTTAACCTTTGGAGCCCAGCAATGTGTTTGCAATATATATTTGTTGTAATTTACCCAGGATCTGGTATATTTTAAGCTCCCCCTCAGGGTATGCAGTTCATCTTTGGAGTGCAAGTAGGAGCCCCTAACAGTCGTTAGGGCTGCACTGAGGCTGCATGTAGGAAGGAGACAGGTCAGGAGAAGAGAGAACAGGCAACAGACACATCACAAAAAGGTCTTTGCTGAGCTCAGGAGGCGGACTTGACGTGAAGGTGATGGGAAACCGCTACGAGAGTTTTTAAGAAATGTAGCAGCCTATCAATGCTGCGTTTTTGAAAAACCACTCTTTCCCAGTGAGGAAAACAGAGAAGGGGTGAGGAAGCCGCATGTACACCATTGCTCCAAGAACAAGGAGCGTTTTTAGCACAGAGAGTGGCAGTGTGGATGGAGAGGAGGGGACAAACATGCGGGACTGAGAGGCAGGAGAAGGCGGATCCACCTGACGCCGTTCTCATAACAACACGTTGGCCTGAGATTCTTGATAATAAACCGGCACTTCAAAACTAATACCACAGTTTCATCCCATTTTGACGAAGTTCATATTCTTTTAGGTTTCTTTTTCTTCTTCTGCATTGTTCAAGGAGCTTTTCTCAATTCATCTGAGGGCATTTTCACATTTAGATCACACAGGCCCTCAGTGTTTAATGGATGCAACACATTTTGTGCACAAAACATCAGGTATGGTCCCTTTTGTGTATTCTGTGCATTCTTTCAGCAGTCCTTTCCTGTTAGGCCTACCACTGAGCTTTTCAAGGATTGTTGTTCAATTCAATTCATTTAAGGGCACACCTGTCTAAGTTTCATTTTTCTAATAAGTGTTTATCACATTTGTAGAATTCCACCTGATTCTCCTAATGTATCCCTTTTGGGTGCCCTTGCCTCTTGCTTGCTGAGTTGTGTGTATGTTTTGCATCTTCTGAGCACTAAATGGATTTATTAAGCAAATTAAGTTACATCTAATATCTTCCCATGTTTAGCTAACTATGACCTTTTATACAGTCGCAATCAATGAATACATAAAAATTGTTTTTAGCTCCACTCAATGAGTGACTATGTATCAAGTGCCTAGACCCATGCCAGGCACATCGCTTTACTCTGTATGAATGGCATGTGTCTAAGCACTAAAGTGCTTATGCATTAACTCATTTGATCCTCACAATAACTCTACAAATCGTTACTTTTATTATCTTCACTTTACCAATTAAGAAACTGAAACACAGAAAGCTTAAGTAATTTATGCCAATTACAGAATGAGTAGTTGAGCCAGGATTTGGATCCAGTCTTGCTTTGACTCCACACACTTAACCACACTATTCTGCCTCCACTGACAGTGGGAGGGAAGTGACAACTGGAATGGGGGGTCAACTGGGGGACAGTCAGGACTCCATCCCAGCCTGAGACTTCAAGGAGCTCCCCATTGTGTGTCCCACTTACCCACCCGCCCTTGCTCACTAACAAAAACACCGGAAACACCATAATAAACTGGAACAAACTGCCTTTTAAAGAACATGACTACGTAAGGGGCATTCTTCCAAAGATGACAAAAGACAGCTAAACTGCATCTGGGACTGTTAAGTACTCAAAGTAAATAGAAACCACACTGAGCCATGCTTGGCACTTTCTGTCCATAAAGTTAATTTTAAGTTTCCTGAAACAGATGCCCAGCTGAGCTTCCAGCTGTGCCAGGTCCGCAGTGGGAGGGCCCGGGGCAATGATGCAGAGGTGACAGAAAGTCCTACTCAGAAAAACTTGAGCCCGGCCGGGCTTGGCTCAGCGGTTGAGCGTCGACCTAGGATCCAGGCGATCAGGGTTTGATTACCGGTCAGGGCACATGCCCAGGTTGCGGGCTCAATCCCCAGCCGGGGGCGTGCAGGAGGCAGCCGATCAATGACTCTCTCATCATTGATGTTTCTGTCTCTCTCTCTCCCTCTCCCTTCCTCTCTCTGAGATCAATATAAGATTTTTTTTTTTTAAAAAAGAAAGAAAAACTTGAAGGGTTTCAAGGGCTAGGCCACCACGGCCACAATAGCTTCTCCCCACTGAACGGTCCCAGTGCTCAGGCACTCCAAGACCTGCACTGGTTCTTTTCTCAGGGAAATCTCATGCACTTGAGCAAACTCCCAAGCTCTGTGCTGCCCAGAGCATATTAGAAGCCAATGAAACAGGCAGCCTCCATATCTGTAAGCAGTTCTCAAAATACCCTTACACTTATCTGTTTGCATATCTTTCTACCTCACCAGACTTAGTGACCTTGCAGAAAATAAGCTTGGTGGACAGCAAAATTGGCTACAAATGCCTCCCCTACCACCAAGATGTGGAGCGTAATTCTCCATCCCTGAGTGTGGGTTGATTGACCATGTGCCTTGCTTTGGCCAGCAGGACACTGGCTAACAGGGAGGGAGGGAGAGGATAAGCAGAGACTTGCAAAATGATGGTGCACTGGGGCTTGCTCTCTTGCTGTGCTTAGAAGCCTGAGACCACCATGTGAACAAGCCCAGGGCAGTTGTGAAGGATCAGAGGCTAGGTAGAGGAGAACCAGGGAGCTCAGCCAATGGCCAGTTAACCTTCAGATGTAACTGAGGCCATCCTAGATCACCCAGTTCCCAGCAACCCACCAGCTGACCTCAACACATGATGGGGAGGGAGCAGTAGAAATCCATTCAGATGGCCAAGACCAGAAATACCTCCCAGCTGACACACAAAATCATAAACTAAATAAAGTGGTTACTGTTTGAAGCCTCTTAGTTTTAGAATGGTTTGTTACCCAGCAAATGCTAACTGACACAAGAAGATAAATTGTTAAAGGGAGAGGTTTTGGAATCAAAAATGCCTATAGTCAAATCCCAGCTTTTCTTCTTATTAGGCATGTAAATCTAAACAACTCATTTAATTTCTCTAACTCCCAGTTTCTTCATCTGTAAAATTAGGAAAACAAATAGAGCTATATCTCCTGGGGTTTTCTAAAGAGTTAAATGAAATATGTGTGAACCACTGTATTTGCTATATGGTAGTTATTTTATTATTATATTTACTAATATTGAAATATATGAGGCTTTGAACTGAGCTATATGCTAAAACAAAGCTATTGATTTTGCCAGGTTCCAGAGATAAAGAAATTAATCTAACAGGCATTGGCCTAAGCAAGGAGTCAATAAATATATCCAGGCATGAATTGCATTGTGCAGCCAATAACCACTCTCTGAGAGGACTGCACAGGGTTGGTCATTCCCAGAAAACACCACTAAGGCCCCTTCTGTTCGCAGGTTTTAGGGATGATAGAAGGAGGGCAGGAAGCAATTAAATGGAAAGGGGACACCCTATTGCTACAGAATAGATTAGGGGGAACACTGGTTTTAAAGAGAAAGTGCCCGAGAGGAAGCCCCACTGGCCTTCAGGATACTTGTGAAACAGAAGCAAGAACGAAACATTCAGGAGACCCTTCACATAATGAACACAATACAAATTCTGGGATCAGAAAGACTAGTTCAAATTCCAATATGGGTCTCAGTTGACTCACCTACTAATTGGGACTATGGTACCAACATGATTCATGTGTTGGTTCATATGGTAGTTGTGAGAATTTGACAAAATACTGATATAAAATGCCCAGTATAGTACTTAGCACATGGTAGGTGATCAACCAACATAGTTTCTCTCCCTGTTTCTTCCATATTTATAAAGTCACCCATGTCTGTCCCCTGACATAACCAGTGCCCTATACCCTGAGGATGCAGCAATACGTGAAGTCCAGCACATTGACCACAAATACTACTGCTGGTTCTGTGACCTCGGACCAATCACGTAGTCTGTCTGTCAGCTTCTCACGGGTGAAATGAGGATAATGCGTTCTGACCCGGATGCGGTTCTCAAGGACAACGGGATGACTCATCCCTTTGTAAAACCTCACTCGGGGCTTAGTGACACCACCGTGTGCAAAATAAATAAAACACAAAAGGAAAATCAAATGGCTAATGTTTAAAGTCCCAAGGCACAGCCAGTGTGGCTGTGCTTTGCTGTCCCTCCCTTCTCCTCCTTCTCTCCACCCTAAGCCTGCAGCTCCTCACCATGAACAGAAGGCCAAACCTCGGGATGAATCCATGGCAGGAAGCAGAGCTAGAAACAGGTCTGCCATTCCAGAGTGGCCTTGAGAAATCACTTAGTAATATCCAAGATATATGAGAGAGAGAGAGATGATTCTATTCCATGTATGAAATATTAATATATGTAAAATATGTAACATACATATGTAAATATAATACATTTATATAAATATATTATGTAATATAAATACATGAATGTATGTAATTGTTATAGTACATAGTATACATGTGTATATTGTACACATGTAAATACATGTAATGTGCAATATGTAGCATATATTATAATAACATAACAATGATGTAATATGTTATATATATGGTATTTACAGAAGATTACCATAGCCAGATCTGTTCTTAATGCTCACAGCCACCCCATGAGGAATATTATACTCACTTTACTATTGGGGAAAGTGAGATCAAGAGGTGAGGACACCTGTCCAAGATTACTCAGCTAGTAACTGGCAGAGCCAGGATTTCTAACTTGGCCGGTCTAGTTCCAGGATATTTTCCCTCAGCCATCACACCCAGCCCCCGCTATGGGAGATGCTCAGCTTCAGACCTGACTCTGCCGTATTCTTAGGCGCTGCTGCTGTCTTCTGGCTTCTCTAGCCTTGGTGTCCATCAAAGCCTAGGAGGCACAAATCAGGCTGTTCCCAGATCCCTCACCATACTCCACTCTTGCCCCGGGGCATCATCGGGTGACCTAGGAGATCCCTCAGCTCAGCAAGCATCCCACTAGACTAGGGCCGAGATGGGAAAGCAGCCAGGTCCTCTGCTGCAGACAGCCCCCATCTCCACACGTGGTTCTCAAGCCTCTGTTGGTTTAAAGCTCTGGGGTGGGGAGAGCAAGAGCCTTCTACTTGCCAAATTCCTTCTGTAGAAAATCACTGCTGCTCTCTCTGCATCTAAGCCCCTCAAGATCTCCTTCATCAGCTCCTCCCCCGGCTTCTGCAGCGCCTCGCTGCTGCTGCTGGCATCTGGACAAGAGCAGGCTCCTTGGGAGCACAGAAGCCCGCTCTTCTGCCTCCAGACCGAGCAGACGCCGGGGTGTCATTTACATTCCGCAGCTCAGCAGGTATCAGCCTGGCGGGGCCTCAGCCAAGCCTTCCTCCTCCCCGACCATCCTCCCACCCCCTTGCCGATTTCTCCAGGGAGCACACCTAATTAATAAATTTCTTGTACATGAACCTTTGGCTCCGGTTCCGCTTCTGGAAGAACCCAACCTAAAGGAGCATTTTTGCTTTGGTTTGTTTTAATGAATTTCTAGACTATTACTAAATGCCCTTGTTGAGTGACAGGAGTTGGTGGCTATCTCTTAGCAAGTCTTGCACAAACATGATTGACGTTTCTCTTTGCAGAGGGTGTGAGCATTTATCCACCCAGGTCCTCGGCTTCAGGGCCTCAGCTGAAGCTCCAAAAAGAGCAGGATACTTTCCATTAGCATCCTGTAATGTGATTTTTTCCCCCTCTCACTATTGCCCAGACTCCGATGAAAGCAAACCTTTCTTTTCTCCCTCTCACGCCTGTTTTAGAGTGGAGCTTTCTCCTCGGCTCTGACATAGTCACTGGGGATCTTATGCCTCAGCTGCCATGGAGATGCCTTTGGCTCCATTTGGATAACTGACAGGCAGGAAAAATGTTTATAAAACAAAAATCCGAACTAAGATACCTGGCTGCCACCTGGGAGCCTGACAGTGTCACACGAAGGCTTTCTCCTCTGCAGACTCTACTTAGTATCTCTTGTGCTAACAGGCTACATATTAGTTCCCCCCATTCCTCTCAGCTTCCTTTCAGAGGCCAACAAATTCCATCCCCGCGAGGTGAGTCGTGCCTGGGAGGCCGTAGCCTTCAAATCCTGGAACACACTGGCGTAAGCAAGCAGGTGTGGATGCTAAGAGCTGGAGGTGACCTTCACAGGGGCTCCTGCTGCCCCCAGCCCATCCCATTTGGGCCCAAAGCTGTCTGGAGCAGGCCTGTGTGAAGCCTCTTACTTCATGTCAGTGACATGCATTTCCATTAGAGTAGCACAGAGGGCCGCTTAGAGAAAATTCCGTGTTGAATGTCACGCAGTGGGTGAGCGCACAGGTTTAATATCGCACAGGTCTGAGTTCAAAACCCCTTCCTGGGCTTGTACCTGAAACAAGTTTGCACCTTAGATAAGCTATGTAACTTTAAACCTCAGTTTCTCCATCTGTTAACTGGAGCTCCTGTCTCAAAAGGTTGCTCTGAAGAGACATGGCATAATCTATGTGGAATAATTTCACATAGCGTGGGGGTTTTGTATGTTTGGTTCAACCAAGCTGGAAAGACGGTTTTCAGAATTCCCTTCCCTGCCTGCCCTGGGTTCGGGTGGGTCACAAAGAAACTTGGGTGAGATTTGGAGAGCAGCAGCGATGGGCCCTGAAAGACTGTGCAGGGCGCCAGGCTCCACTGCAGCTCAGGCAAGTGATTTCTGATCTGCTGGCACCCTGGGTGTTGTAGGTTTGGCTTCACTCTTCAGCTTCTTTGAGTCTCAGGCCAGAGCGGGTGTCAGCCACTTCTGTCAGCCACATCCCCAAGGCGACGGAGGTGAAAGACAGACAAGATTCCAGGTTGTCCCCTGTCTCCCCCACTTCAGAGCTGGTTGTTCTTTCCAACTGCCTGCTCCGCCAGCTCACAGCGACGTCAGGCTCACCTCCAGCGGCAGAGACAAAAGCCTCTCTGTGCATCTCTGGCCCCACAAGCTGGCAAAACCAGTAATAAACCCTTGAGTGCATACGACTCACAGAAGTTCTGCTTCCTGAGCAAATCTGAACTGATAAACCCTGCCTGGCGCCGAGTAAGTGCTCCCAAAGAGAACACTGGCATCATTTAAGTGCAGACAGTTGTTGAGAGTCCTGTCTTTTGATTCCAGTCCCAAATTCCACCTAGGACAAATCGCTTAATCCTTCAGAGACTCAGTTTACTCAGCTGTAAAATGGCGATACTAATAGGATCTATTTCACTGGCCTGTGGAAATGGTTAAATGAGATCAAGCATGCAAACACAGTGCCTGGCATGAAAAGTGTTAGGGAGAAAACCTTTATTTCCCATTCTAATTCATGCATTTAGCATTAAGAAATCCCTCACCGATAAATAAAAGATTTATCCTTCAAACTATCTTTATCAATAATGAAATGGTATTTTCATCTTTGAAGTGTTTTATGCTATCAACTAGATTCGAATTTAGCCGTGAAAGAAGGATGCTGCTTATTAGGCCCCCTCAAAAATGCCCCCCTCAACTGTTAAGACTCAATAAATGATAATAATAATCCTTTCCTTTTGAAGGGGTTCAATAGAGACCCTTTTATCAGCATTATCTCATGTGCCCCTGCAATGATACTGGGACACAGACAGCATTAAATAGCAGGCTGCTGCAGACACTGCACCAGAACTCAAAGAACCTGGGTTTCATCCTGGCGCTGCCAATGAGCAGTGGTCTCATCATTCTGAGCCTCAGTTTTCTCATGTACAAAGGGAAAGGGTTGAGCTCACAGGTCCTTCAAATCCCAGCAGACCTTAAGTCTAGTATTATTTTCATTTTTACCCATGGAAGAGAAAAGGAAATTGCAAGAGATTAAATAGTTTAATTCAATCGTTCCCAAAGTGTGGTCTCTGGACCAGCAGCAGCTGCAGCAGCACCCAGAAATTATCAGAAATGCAAATTATCAGGCCTCACTCCAGACCCACAGAATCGGAAACTCTGGATTGCCAGTAAGACCCAGAAATCTGTATAACAAGCCCTCCAAGAGATTCCAATGCAAGCTCAAATTTGAGGGCCACTGTCTTCATCAATGCCACAGCAAGGGAATGAGGTAGCCAGGACTTGAACCCAGGCCTATGACTCCTTTCCAGGTGTCCTACGGACTTAGAGATAAGAACCTTATCAGAACAAATGCATTCGAAGGCAAGGCAAATGCAAAAATATAAGCAAAAGCGCATAAATAAATCCCGCATAATGTTCTTTTAAAAAATCTCAGGGTTTGACCATCGAGAGCCTTTGCTCATCTAGCCCTGGGCTGGGCTGGAGCTGACCTTTGTGCCGTCTCTGGCACAGCCATTAGAACTTTTCACTGGACTCTTCCACTGGGCTAGAACAACTGTCAGGTGGCAGCCAAGGAGCCTGCAACTTGTAGACAGGCGAGTGCAGCCCAGAAAGGGAGGGTACTCCCTGTTCAACCAGCATCTGCTTTTTTCATTTCTGTTATTTCTTTTAGCATATAAACACATGTATTCAAAAGTGCATCAGCGATATAAATTCGTGTATGCTCTTAGTATTTCTCCATATTTTATTTCTCCTTTTCCTTGATTCTTTCCTCCCTCCTTCCTTCCTCCCACGCAAATAATTCGTGTTAATAGCCTAGTATGTTTTTCTCAGTGGTCATGTGATCGGACACAAATACACGTACTTTCACACACTTATCTTTTTCTTTTTTTTTTAAATATATTTTCATTGACTTTAGAGAGAGGAAAGGAGAAGGAGAGAGAGAGAGAGAGAAACATCAATGATGAGAGAGTCATTGATCGGCTGCCTGGCCCGCAACCCAGGCATGTGCCCTGACCAGGAATCGAACCCCGATCACCCAGATCCCAGGTCAACGCTCAACCGCTGGGCCACATCTGGCCAGGCCACACACTTGTCTTGCTTCACTCGCACTTCATGTAAATCCTTCCACAAGAGATATGGTACAACTCTCATCCATGTTTCTCAAAACTATGTAACAGTCCCATGGTGTGAAACTACAATAATTTGTGTGGACAGCCCCTGGCCAATGGTAAGTCATTAGGCTTCCAATGTTTTACCACCTCCAGTGCTGCTGTAATAAATGACTTTGTACACATGTGCTTATGTAGTGGGGAGTTTATTTGTATAGTGGCAAGTTTATTCTGAATGTGGAATATGGAGCTTAAAGGCCCTATGTATCTTTAATTTAATAAATGTTGTTACATGGCTCTTCCAAAAGGCCACAACAGTTTACATTTCCAGCACAATGTATGGGAGTGCCCATTTCTTGCATCCCAACCAGCAATAAATGCTATCTGTCTTCAATTTTTTTCATGTTTGAACATTGGGAAGTGATATCTCATTCCTATTTTAATTTTCGATTTTCTAGTTTGCATTTGGATTTGACCTTTTCAAGTGTTTGTTGAGTATTTGAACTTGTATCCCGTGTCCATGAGTGGATTCATGAACTTTTTCCCCTCTTTGGGGGGGGGGTAGGGAGTCTTCCTAAGATCATACAGCTCATAAGTAGCACAGTCCAGCCAGGCATTCTGACTTCAGGGCCCATGTTCTTAATGACACCCCTTTAGAGGGGAAATGGCAGCTGCCAAAGTCACTTGGTACCCAGGCCTACTCCTAGGATACTGGTGATCTGATCCAGTAAGCAAGCCCCAGAATTTTTACTGGGGCTACCAGAAAAGAGGGACTACATAGCCACTGTACTGGGGAGGTGTAAACCTAACGCTGGAGGGGGCACCACAAATAGAGCACAGCTGGGAATCAAGTTAGCTTGGAGAAAAACATTGCTGAGTGACACCTCCAAGTCCTGGGATCAAGTGATGCTGCTGTTAGGTACTAATAGGCCAATAAATTCCTTTGTTATGCTTAGATGTGTTTGAGTTGAATTTCTGTCCTGAATAATATAAAACAATTAATGAGCAAGACAGGTCATAACAGCAAGCGCTTGTGGAGTACTTACTGTGGACACTGCATTTTTCTAAGCATTTTACTTGTAGAAACTCACTAAATCTTCGCAAAAACACTCTAAAGTGTAGGTTCTACGGTGGTACAGAGAAGTAACATGCTCGGGAACGCAGAAATATAAAATGGCAGAGTTGTGACTCAAACCCAGGAAATCTGAATTGAAATCTAAACTGTTAGCCACTACACAATTCAGAAAATGAATGGGTATAGGAATGCTGGATAACAGAAAAGATGTGAGCTGTAGTTCTCAAAGAAAATGCATTTCCTGAAGGATATTGTGTTTATAACTGGGCTTCAAAGGATGAATGACATATATAGAAAGGAGACAATTCTGGGAAGGAGAGGACCTGAGCAAAGGGAAGAAATGACGCAACAGTGCTGTGTGGGGGAGGCTAAAGAAAGACCTGTATTGATTTTTTGAATCCTAGGGAAACAGAGAAACAATATATACGATTTAATGTATACTGTCATACCCTTACTCCATAATTATTATTTCAGAATACTAATGGGAAGAGAAAGAGTTTAGCCAAATCCTGAGCACATTTGTGTTGGGGCAGCTAAAAAGGAAAACCCGGTACCTTCTCTCCGAATCTCCCAGTCTCTGTAACCAAATAGGAGCCTCACAGAGTGTATTTTGGTATCTGGCTAATGGTTAAGAGCTTTAGAAGGCGGTAAGTTGGGTTCAAAACACAGCTCTGCAACTTACTAGTTATGAGACCACGGGCAAGTTATGTAACATCTCTGAGGCTGTTTCCTCATCGGTACAATGGGGTTGAGAATCTCTAAGTCGTAGCGTGGCTTTACAGTTTAAATGAGATCACTTGCCTATGTGCTCTGCAGAGTGCCTGGCACAAGTAAATCCCCAATAAATGGCCAACCCTATCAGTAACATTCTTAGTATCAAACTAGAGCAAGAAGGAAGGAGCACTGCTACGTGGTGCTGCAGAGATCCAGGCCATTTGGCTGGATCTTCTAAGCAGCCTGTCCCCCTGGGAGGCGGGAAAAGGAGCGATCAAGGCCAATGGAAAACATCTATCATATCACTGTCCCTTTCTAAGCTAGCTGTAATAATTTTTCAGCCACCAAAATAAAGATATTCAATCTGCTGATAACTTGATTCTAATTAGAACCTCCAACCACAATACTGGAATTGCAAGGGGAGGGGGGGACAGAAATGAAACAGCAATTAACCTTTGGTTCTGAGCTTTATTTGCTCCTGCTCAACAAAGGTCAGTTGCCATAGAAATTATACTTATGTGATCTGCAGATGCAACCAAAGCCGCCTGGAGGCTCTGAACTGGCCTCCTCTTAGTGTGGCCTCAGGATAATTAAAAATCTGCTAAAAGGGAGTTGAAAGTTGACCTGAAACTCTAATCCAGAGCTGACTTGAATGGAAGTTGAAGGGAAGGCAGGGATGGAGAAGACATGGAGTCAGGGGGTGGAAATTAAAGAACACACTGCTTTGCCTGACTTTGAAAGAAAGCCAATCTCTTTCATCCCCAACTTTCCAGAATCTGACTGTCTGCGGCTCAGGAGAGGCTGATATGATGAGGAGGGGCAAATGAGGTGTGAAAAGTTTGTTGCTTCTGTTAGGAGGGGACTTTTTAGGCTCAGATTGTGGCCAGGCCTCCCTTAGGCGGAGAAGCTAACAGAGAGAAGAGGTTAGCTCCAGTGAACTTTCCAGTCTTGTCTTTAGCAAAGCCAGTGGGTAGCATGCAGATTTCTTGGTCCAGGACATCCAGTAGTCGCATGGGAATAGCTATCTGGACCATGGCATCTAACGTGAAAGAACTAGAGGCCAACAAACCCAGACCTTGGGATATCACCTCCCTCCAGCAAATCCATTCCCCATTTGCCCGGTGGAGTCCTTCATAGCCAGATCGAGCTTGGTCTACATCTGTCTCCAGCTAGATCCTGGCTCCTTTCATTTTTTTTGGACTCAGCACTCACAAAATCAAGGTCAGGCAGATAATTAAGTTATTTCCCCCTCGAAGTCTAAGAGCTGTTAATTAACCAAGGCAGTGCTAATCACTATTAGGGAACAAACTAACATCTGACTTAAGTGGATTCTAATTAAAACTTGAGTGGTATCTCCTAGAGCAGTGACTTTGAAAGTTATCTTCTTTCATGCACACAAGATATATGTAAGAGGAAGCATCACTCCCTGGGGTCCTTCATAAATGCTCCCTCTTCAGTGAAGCCTTCTCTGACCACACCCTCCAGAGCAGCCCCCCCCCCCAATCATTCTTGACCACATCACCCCATTATGAATAACTCCTTCACAGAACTTACTGCTTGCTGGAATAATGTTGTTCATTTGTTTGCTATTATTTGCTATAAGCTTTCTAAGAGCAGGGAACTTGATGCCTTGCTTTTAACTATATTTTCAGTGACTCAAACAGTGGGAGACAGACCAAATACTCAGTGTGCATTTGTTGACTGAATAAATGAACATTCCCACAGGCTTACTAAGTTTATGTGCAACTTACAGCAAACCAGTTATCATTCTACCGTTTCCCTGTCCCCTTTAGAAAGCATTTCAGAATGCATGACTACTAGTGATAGAATTATTGCACTCTTCCTTCTCTTAACAAATTTTCATTGAACGTTTACTTCATGTCAGGTACTGTGCTAGGTGCTGGCAGTAAAATAATAAATACGTTAGACAAGGCCCTGGCCTTATGGTGGTTCTGTTACACAAGTGACAATAGCTGCTGTACACAGATGTACAAATAAAAAGTAAGATTTAGTCATTAATAATGGTGCTTATTACTACAGGGGAAACCAGGGGGGTGATGTGGTGGAAAGTGACTGGGGCAACCAGTGTGGGAGGCTATTTCAGCTCAGATAGAGAAACTGAACCCCAAAGACTAAAGTCGCTCAGGCTCACGTCGTGTTTGGTTGTCTTTTGTCTCCGTATGGTGAGTTCTGCATCTGTAGAGATCCATCAGATTCTCCCTGTAATCTGAATATCACGGTATGAGGGTAGTGAGGGGGCACTCAATAAATATTTGCTGAATAAATAAATGAATGAGGTAACATTCTCCCATGAGGTAACATTCAAGAGTCCATGTGTGAAGAGCTGGGATAAAGGAATTTGACGCAGAGGGAACAGAGAGCACCAACTCCCAGAAATGGCAAAGAACTCAGCACTCTCTAGAGCTCAGGGGCAGTGGTCTAGGGGGAGAGAAAGAGATGTGAGTGGGGAGGTGTGTTCATTTTACTCAGGGCCTTAAGGATCAGAAAGATATTTGCATTTTATTTTTAGTACAGTGGCAAGTCGCCAGCAGATGTGAGCATGAGAATGACACCGTGTGATTTGCATGTTAAGGACGTGACTCTGACTGCTGGGCAGAGAATGGAAAGAGGGGCACGACTAGATGTGAAAGAGCAGCAAGAAGGCCGGTGCAGCTCGGTGATGGCTCACGCTTGTCCTTGGCCGTTTGCAAAGGCAAACGAGAAGTCGTGATGAACTTGTCTCACTGTAACATTTTTATTACATTTTTAAATAAACCATTTGCAAGTCTGTATTCTTCGTTATGGTAACAAAGCATGAATCATACCAATTAGGACATATAAGCATACTGTGACGTAATGACCAGAATTGCTGTTCTGGAGAAATTTACCCGGGAGGGCAGGCTGAGAGGAGGCCTAGGAAGCCCAGGGTTTATACACATGCCCTTTTGGTCCTATAGGTATGACTGCTTTGGCACCTTCTCCTGACCTGGTATTGGATTTGTCATCTCCCGCCACCACAGGTCAACCTTGGGCCTGACCTCAGCAATGCCACTTTGATCATGTCCCTTTAGGGCAGAGTCTGTGGCTGCTGGGTTAGTTAGCATCCAGACTCCACTGTCAGCACTCTCAAGTGATCAATGAGGCACTGGTAACCCACTGGCTGGGAACCCAGTCACCCTGAGACAGAGGTAGAGGTGGACAGTCCTTCACCATCAAAGTCATCTACCTCCTAGGATTGCCCAATCCATTGATTCTCAACCTAGTTGCTCAGTTAAAATCACCAGTAGCTTTTAAAAAATAATAATGTTGCAGAGATAAGAATCTCTGGGTTCAGAGATCATTATGCTTTTAGATCTCCCCAAGTGATACTAATAGATTGAGAACCACAGGTCCTAACCCAATTGTTTTATCACAGCCTACCTTACCTAGGACCCTGTGGGACCTCCTGCTTCCCAATCCTCACTCCTATGTTGGGCTTTGACAAAGGAATATATCCCAGAGGACTCTAACAGCTACCATATATTTTGTGCTCCATGGATACCCAGCAAGGTGATCATTATTTTACCAATATTATATCATTTCACTCTTATTACCGCCCTCTGAAGTAGCAACATCAAGAGGCTGAAAAAACTCTGGCCCAAATATAACATGCCCAAGGTCACTAGCTAGTAAGAGAGAGGTTAGGGTCTGCACCCAGGTCTTATGATTCCACAGCCATACCTTTCATCACTAAGCAATTATAACACTGTCCCTTAGAGAAACCAAGGTTTCAATCCCAGTCCTGCCCCTTACTAGCTGTGTGACATGGACTGAGTTATTTAACCTCTCTGGATTCCAGGTGCCTCTCAGTAAAGAGTTTTTTGCCTTCAGCTGTCCTCCCATCTCCCACACTTTCTCCACAAAGTGATTTGTTCTCAAAAGCATTACATCACCCCGCTGCCTGCCTTGGCCTCTACCTGCCACAACCATCTCACCATAGGGCCTTTCAAATCTTAGCAAGGACTCCAGCACCTAGCACAGAGCTTGTCCCAAATTAAGCAGTTATTGTCCACGGAACTGACCAATATGGCCTCCCATTGGAATATGACACATAATTTGGAAATTTGGGTTGTGCTCTGGCATTCAGCCAAAACCTCTCACAAGAGCTACTCACCATGGGCACTCAGTGAAAAACTGCAAAGGGCAAGTTGTCTGTAACCCTCATGACTATTTAGGGGGATTGACTACATTTGCATGACTTTGCATATATTATGCATCAATCTACGACATATTTATTCAAGGCAAAGAAGTTGTAGATGTAGAATACCAAAGATAAGTGTATTTTCCCACAACATATAATACAAGTGCTAGAAAATCATGCAATTCTACAGCCCATTGCAGCCAAAGTTTGGACTTTCATACAATTGAAAGGGGACCCTTGTCAGCGTAAAAGGAGGCTAAGCCTAGGTCAGAGTTAGAGATCAAAAATCAAGAAATTTAATCAGCATTTCTTGTCTCTGCTCCTACTCTTTCACCACCATGAAAGCTGAGGGCTAGAGGAGAGGAAGACACAGAGCTCACTTTGCAGTCCAAACCCCTTGCGAAACAGCAAGAGAATAACTAGAGTTTGAGGACCTTTGCGTTAGAGGAAGTCAACCATTCCTTCAATCCCAGAAGAGATTTTTCATTAGAAGGTCTTTATGAGATGGCAAGTGCTTACTATAATAATAATAATTTTATAGTGCTGATTCTTGTCTTCATTTATCTGTTCATTCAACAAACATTTATTGAGCACCCACTTGGTATTGGGATTATAGGGGAGAACCTGATGAGATCTCTATTGATACAGAACTCACAATCCAAAGAGACAGGAAACAACCAAACACTACATGAACATGAGCGGCTTTATCCTTTGAGCCTGTTTCTCTACCTGAAAATGGAGTCTAAAATGCCAAGTTTCCATGGTTAGTGTAATAAATTATAATAGTTTCAGTGTGACTTTTGGCACACAGCAGGTACACAATGAATGAGAGTCATCACCACAATTATCATTTCCATAAGGAAATATAACGAAGGCACCGTGGAATCACAGAGAAACATACTCTTATGAACTCTTCAGTGCGGGAATAAAGGCATCATGTCACCAAGTCAACGCCATACTTCAGGGTTTTACAGCATCACTGCTTATGTACCACTTAGCAACTCCCGAGTGCCTATTAACTTGTCATTTGGAGACCTCAGCTCGAGGCTCTGTGTCTCTTTCTGTCCACAGTGACATCTGATGTCTAACTCTTCACTTTCCTGATGGACCTGGGGGTCTGCTAAGGAGGAAAATTGAGAGTATGTAACCATTAAAATTAATTGCTCACAAACATCAGAACCCAGACACCCACTGCAGTCATGAAATATGGATAAGGATTTTCTGAAAGCCATTTAATATTAAATTACTTTTATAATAGTATTTAACTTTTAAGCATTAAATATTTAGTGCTCTTTTTTGTCATTTGTAAAGAAGCTTCTAGCTGTTTCATAGCTGGAGGAATCTATGCCCATCCTGTCTTGAGAGCCTACAGGGTTGAACATCAAACCAACAGCTTTTAAAATTGAGACCAACAGACATCAGTGACTCGGTATCAGCCAACTCTCATTCTTTCAACAAAAATTTGCTGAAACTTCACCTTAGTGTTCCAGATATGGGGATATAAACATATATAAAGCATGATCCCTGAACTAAAAACCTAGCAAGACAGACACAAAATCCCAATAATTACAAAGTGTTGCCTACATTTTCCCACTCTCATCTCCAACAAGATTACTTAACAGCTTTTGAAATGCATCTCACTCTTTCTCAACTCCATGCCTTTGCCTATTACTTCTGCCTTAAACAACTCGCTTCTCCCCAGCCATTTCACAGTTCTCCTCATGTACATGCTTCCACTGATACTGGTAACATCACTTTCAGAAGGTTTTCCTGGGCACCATCTGCAGTGATTTAGATGCCTGTCCTACTAATCCTCAGTCCACCCTGTGCATACTTCAGTCATAACAACGATCGCCCTGCTCTGCAAATGTTGACTCACTTCTGAGTCTCCCCGAGCAGCCTGTGAGTTACTTGCATCAAATCCATCATTTTATCCCTGATGTCCTCTGCAGTGCCTGGCACAGAGTAGGTGTTCAATAAACTCCATCCTGTCATAGAATGAATAGGAGGTGTTCACTATTCATTTCCAAGTCAATAAGTTAATTGAGTAATTAATTTGATATAAATATTATAGTAGATATATTTCCTTGGTATAATGCAAGTATACACACTAACTGCCTGCGGGGGCATGAGGAAGAGGGATGCTATCAGGGGATACTTAGAAGTGATAATGGCAAGCAAATTCCTGAAAATACTGGGTATATTATAATTATGGACATTAAAAATTGAAATTATGTAATTATCACTGTGCTCTCAAAACACTACTTCAAATATTTTTCATATCTAATTAGCACTGCATGGCCTCTGGTCCTCTCCTGCTGTACCATCCACCACACTATCATCACTCTACCCACTGACACTCTCCTGAATACCAAAGGACAAGCATAAACAAAGAAAAAATAGTATTTTTTCCCATTTCCTACATACTTTAGATAGTGAGAAGCCTCCTAACTGTTAGCCCTTCTGCTAAGGTACACAGAAAGAATCCCAGCCAGGACCTGGTTGAAGCCTAGTTGCCTCATAGGAAAGCCACCACAGCAACTCTGATTCCAATTCATAAGCTTATTGAAACCACCCTTTTCTAGATGGAACTCTTAAGCCATGAGATACTACAGCAACAACGGGATTCAGAGAGACACCAAATTACCTCCTGACTCCATTTCAGTATCTCAGAAAGTTTTTCAAAAGACATAGGGTTGAAGAATTCTGGGATCTTCTGGCCTTAAATTAAGTAGAATCCTGTAATTATCATTACCCAATATGGTATAACCTCAGTTTGAGCCACCACAAAATAAAGTTGATGGTTCACTAAGTGGGAATAGAAATCTAATTGTTACTATTTATAGGAAAAGTGTCTTATGTGATTAAAAAAAGGGAGGGAGGGAGGGAGGGAGGGAGGGAGGGAGGGAGGGAGGGAGGGAGGGAGGGAGGGAGGGAGGGAGGGAAGATAGGCCAATCTCTGAATGAAGGGGCAGGACTTTTATCTACTTTCTCCGTAACTGGGAGTTCATTTGGATTTGCAGTGCAGTGGAACCCCCAGTAAGCACACCCAATACCCACCCCTGGCCATGTGTGCAGGCCTTGCTCCATCTGCAAATCCCTTTGACCTGTACTCGAAATAGCTCTGATGGGTCTTCTTGAATTTTTAAGATAAAAGAGTTGTCATTTTGTATTATTTGGGTAGCCCACTATCCATAAAAATATATTTAAAGATGTCTAAACACAAAAGAAGTTTACATTGTCTATGTAACAGTATGGGCAGGAGGATGGGTTGTCCGTGGGACTGGGGGTGAGGTCCTGCTCTACACAGCCCCTTAGGGAACTACACTAACAGACTGCCATCATTCACATGTGGGTTCTGTCACCTCAGGGAAAATCTCCATTACAACTAGCTACAAACACAAGGACACCTGAATGTGATACACATCACTCCTGCTCACCTTCTGTTGGGTAGAACTCAGTCACATGGCCACATCTATCCGCAAGGGAAGCTGGGAATGTCATCTATTAGTGCGCTCTCGGAGAAGAGAGGAACACAGATTTTGGTAGGGAGCAGTTGTTAATGGAAAACACTTTGGGCTTTTTTTTTAAAGAGTATTCCTGCAACAATAGAAAACTTAAGACCGAAAAGGGCAAGAACACAGGTACATCTGAATTCAAACCCTGGCACTCCTCCTACCTATAACCCTCTCTGAGACTCAGCTTCTGGATTCCTCAAACAGAGATAAATATTGATGTAGGTTTGACTGAGTTAATGTGTGTAAAACACCTATGCCAGTGCCTGGCACATATACAGTGAGTACTGCGCAAATGTAGTGGGGACTGGTGGTAATTTGCAGTAGTCACCATGGGTGAGAGATTACCATTTCGCAATATGGAAAACAACTAAGTGCCAGGCTCTAACCTGAGTTGGGGAAATTAGCCACCAGTTCAGTTCACACTTTTCTTCCCCCACCTCAGCACTTGTCCTGATGGGCCCCACTCCACCTGCATGGGAACATTTAGCCTTTGCTAAGGGACCAAACATCCCATCCCTACCCTGAGAGTGCTCTTGTTCAGCCTTTATCTGCAGCCCAGACCAACCATTGAGATCATTCTGCCTGTCACAGCACAGAAAATTCCAACCATCCTATGCTGATAACATTGCATCCACCACTGGGTGCACAAATGCACACTGGCTGGAAGGAGGGCTGATTGCCCAGCAAGTCCATTTGTTCTTTGCTTTAAAGTGATCAATCATGTACTCAGATTTCAGTGAAATGGCCTGAAACGGGAAGGAAAAAAGAGCCCAGAGCTGGGGCACCGTAGATTAGGGGCAAGTCTCAGCAGTGGAACCGAGCAGGCAGCCACATAGGAACAGCATAGTCCTCGGCCCTGGGCTTCTCAGCCTGGAGTTGAGGGGGGTGCAGCGTGATTGAGTCTCACCAGGGATCTGCTGCTCTGGCTTCTGCTGAACTTCAGATGCAGTGACTGGAGGATGGGACTCGAGTCAAGTTCATTCCTGGAGCCCCACCCTCAGCTTCTGGGGCACTGGCCCCTCCAGTTCATTTCAGGCAGCTGTCCCTTGACAACTACCAATAAATATGTATCAAAACTTTTTACCGATTAAGGTCTTCTGACCCAGCGATTATACTGCCAGTAATCTATCTTAATGAAGGAATCCTGAACATGGAAAAGCCTTATGCGCAAAGATGCTCACCAGCAATACTATCATAACAAAAACGTGGAAACAACCTATGCAATTGGTTGGGATACTATTGCCAGGCCAACAGCAAGGAACTTATTTAAATTAGAGTGTGGACCATCAAGACATCAGAATGCATGTTTACCATAAATTTATAATAGAGGGAAGTCTGTAGAGTATCCTGTTAAGTGAGAGGAGTGAGGAAAACAATAGAAGTATGAGTACAGCTCCGCAAGAAAGAAATAAACAGAACTATGAATATGGAAGATCTGTCATTACTGGGGAAGCCAGGTAAACACAGAAAATTGCTATCATTTTTTCAACTTCTTGTGAGACTATTTTAAAATATAAAATATTTTGAAAAACAGCAGAAACAATCGTACATGAGGAGGCATCATAAGGCTAATAGCACATGCTTTTTAAAAAATAAACATAGGAGATCAGCTATGGAGAGGATTTTTAAATCCAATCCACTCTTTTCATTTAATCTCTGCTCGTAATAAAGTTCCTGTAAGATTCCTCTCTGACGACCTCCTCTCCTTGCAGCTGACCATCCCTTCCTTGAGTCTTCTGAGCAGAATAGTCCAGAAACCGCAGCAGACACAAGGAGTTGGTCCCTTATAACTATAACCATCAGAACAGGAGTAGCATCTATGAATCATTTATCACTGTGTGCCAGGCACTGTGCTAGGTATTTTACAAAAACCAATCTTTGCCACAACTTAAAGACGGGTATTACTAATTCCACGTTAAAGATGATAAAATGAAATTGAGAGAGGTCAAATGACTTGTCCAACAAAGCTGCTGAGTAACCCAGGGAGGATTTAAATCTGAGCCATTTAACTTCAAATCCCAGTCTCTTTCCAACACTAGGTATTTATCAAATATTTCATTCCTTCAAGTTTCCTTATCTGACATAACAGCAAATGTCCCTCCAGGGGCTGTGTTGCTCATCTATGACACTGAGCTGTTGGGTCGGGTGAGGGCTACACAATCTCCCCAGCCCCGAGACACAAGGATTCCCCAGTGACTTCAGCTCTCTCCCTGAGATATGTCCCCCACCAGACAATGGACTCCTAGCTCAGTAATGCTCAACCACTCAGAGAGCTTTTAATCCCAACACTGGGACCTCAAACCCATAAATTCTGAATTATCTAGTCTGGGATGGGCTTGGCCATAAGTATTATAGCCAGAGTTGAGAACCACTATTCTTTACTTGATGACCCTTTTCCTTCACTCTCTGCCCCATCCCATGATCCCCCCCCCACACACACACACACACACATACCCTAACCTGCCTTTCCAAATTATGCTTCTCACTGGAACCAGAATGATCTAAGACAGATATGACCATGGGACTCCCCTGTGTATGCAACTTCAGTAGCTCCCCAGAGTGTACTAGGTAGAGTCCTGATAGGCTCATAGGGCCACTCCCAAGCTGGCTCTAGACCACATCTCCAGCATCTTCTGCAGTCACTCCAAACCAGCATCCCGCACAGATGACCTGCCATTCCCAAAACACACCATGCGCTGCACACTGTTTTGCCTTCCCTGAAAGGTTTTTCCAACCCCTGCTATCTATTTTATCTGTCTACTCATCTTTCAAATCCACTGCCCACCTCCTCCCCTGCTTTCACCTTCATGCTTCCCTGTTTTATCTGAGAATCCTTTCCCGATTCCGGCAGGCAGAGCTAAGAATTCTGTCATCCATGTCCCTATATGTGACTTAGGCAGGTATTAAAAATCCTGACCCTGCAGAATCATTGAGAGCCCCATTTTGCTCACCTCTAAGACCTCTAGTTTCTTGAGAGCTGTGCCATGTTCACTCCTGCACCCCTAGAGTATGGTATGTGTCTAAAACGCTGCCTCATAATTTGTTGAATGATTGAATGAATGAATGAGCAAATGCTGTGCTCAGGTTTTACTGAAATAGGTCCAAATAGTTCCCAAATAGCTTCTTCCCCAGACCAACTGCAAGCTCTCCTGATCAACAGCCATTTCCATTGAAATCAAATAGGTCAGAGTGGCTGGGAGAAGTGAAAACAAAGTAGCCAGAGCCAGGCTTCTCACAGCTTAAATCAGGGTTCTCACACTGGCAGCCCACAGAAGTGTTTTGTTTCACCAGAAAGTTTTTTTTTTTAATCAGGAAATTTCACAGGAATTCCATCTCTGCACTTCCTCCTGAACTATCAGAGAATTAGGTGACCCTGGACCTGCATTCCCACCGGGCTACAATGATGATCTAGAGCTGCCGTTCCCCTCTGAGAAAGCACAGTGTGCTCTCCAGTCTGCCATAGTCCCCACCAGTCCCTATTGTCTTCACCCAGCTCACCTCTCCCGGGAATGTTTCCTGCCTGGCGCCTGTGGGCATTGAGTTTGCAAGCCCTGGCTTGAACAACCCGTTTGGGTTAAGGAGTTAAAATACCTGCGTATGCTCATTCTTTGCACCAAAGAATAAGAGAAAGGATTTCTTCAGCTCCATTTCTCTCCAGGGAAGGGAACTTTAATAAAACTCTGCTGATGCTGCAGGAATGCCAGGGGCCAGGGCTGTGGAGGGATAGCAGGGTGGGGGAGGAGTGGCTAGGTGTGACACAGAGGCTGTCTGAAGTGTGACCCTCCGCTCCACCGGGCCGTGATAAGCTCATCAGTGGGACTGTTTCGGCTGGCGAGAAAGGCCCTGGACACACACGGAGGCAAGACATTCAAGTAGGAATTCCCGAGCAGGACAAGCTGCTGGACAAGCAGCTGTCTCATGAAGCTTTAGCTCCACTCACTGGCTGCCTATAAATTAAGTCCCAGGAAGTCAGCCAAGCTCACTAAGCCTTCAGGCAGCCACCAGGCACCAGGCGGGAGAGGGACTTCAGTCCATGATTTAGCAGAGCCCCTTGAAGGGAGTCACGACCTAAGGAGACCCGCCAGGGAGGGGGTTAAATGCCACCCCCATCGCTCATCCCCAGCGGCCTGTTTCCTCATCTTCTTTCTCCTTCGAGAGATCCCAGCATCCAAGAGAGAAAGCAGCTCACTTCTTTTGAGCACCGCTCCAGTTAGGCTCACAGGTGGCCCCAGGTGTGAAGCTTGTATAACTTCAGGTGCCCTTTTATAGGAAAAAAGCTATAAATTTCTGAATACAAAATAGGCTCGGTGCCTTAAAAGGGAAAGTTCATGGTAAATCCCCCTCTAGATGGCTGTGTTCCATTTGCTATCACAGGGCACAGGCGCTGGGCTCAAATTCTGACTCTGCCACCGACTAGCTGGCAAATAACTTAACCTCTCTGTGCCCCAGTTTCCTCCTCTGTAAAATGGGGATACACTAGCAACTAGCTCATGTTGTTTTGGGCAGGATTAAGGTAATACACATAGATGATATTGGCTTAATAAATGTTCATTATTATTGTTACCTCGTTTTATCTTCATGACAGCCTGTAAAGCAGCCATGGTTCTCCCGATTTTACAGGTAAGACTGGGAACTCTCCCTCCTCCCCAGCCACGGCAGATCGCGACCAACACCCCTTTGGATGGGCGAGAACCGAAGTGCCTGGACCTTCTCTTTTTAGCTCCTCAGCTGCAACCAGGACTCACTAGCAGTCTTCTGCTCTGTCAGGGGACTGGCCAGCTATCTGACAACCCAACTCAAGCCATTTGACAACACAGCTGTGATGTGCTAATAGGGGATATGCGTGGCAGGTAACTCCTCCTTGGAGGGCATTTCAGCAGGCATGAGTTTGTTCGTTTGTTTTTGTTGTTATTGTTTTAGCTCGCCGGGGAATTTTAACATAGAGCCAGAGTGGAGAACCAGGGCACTAAAGAATTGTTTCTCCAGTAGCTCAGCTGCCTTCTCAGCCACCTGTGTCCCAGCTGACTCAAATGGGGTCTCTCTGAGAAGACAGAAATGAGAGTAACAATCTCAAAAATAATATTCTGGTATCTGTAGAGTGTGTTACAGTCACGAAGTGTTTGCACAGACCCGGTTTCATCTGGTTTTCACAAGAATGTTGAAGGCAGATATTACCTTTCATAGTTGAGAAAAGAAGCTCAAGGGCAGGACTGGAATCCAGAAGACCATGCTCACAAGCCAACAGCATAAACGCCACAGGGTTGGGAAGGAGAATTCTGTGAGTCACTAGGAAGAGCACCAGAAGGAATCAGAGGACCTGAGTTTCTCATTCTGGAAGTTTGCTCTTGGGCAAAGCAAATGCCCTCTCTGTGGAGCGTTTGTTGCATTTCTAGCATGAAGGGTCTGACCCCGTGAGCTCTGAGCTTCCTTCCCCTGGCATGCTGAGATAAGATCTCAAGTGTCTAGCCCCACTGTTGCCATTAAAGTGTGACTTTCAAAACTTTAACTTCTCTGAATCTCAAATTCTCCACCTGTCATATCAGGAGAGGGCAATGAAATAAAAGAACAAGTTGAGGGAGTGTAGTGGAAACCATATGCTCGCTCTCCCTATGATTCTGTCACCAGGAAAACACCTCTTGGGTGTATTATGGGAGAAACTGTTGAAGCACTTCCATTGGCTTCTCCTCCCAGGAGTAGGAATGACTCATCTAACAGGTGAAGTGGTAAGAGACAGACATCCATGCAGTCATCCACATTTTTCTACTGGGGAAAGGTGAGCATGCTACAGGGCCCTTGCATGGAAGGCCTTCCTCTCCTAGGCTGTCTGCGTTCATCTGGTGGGAGGCAGCTACATTTCTGTGCTCAGCTGGCTACAGACCCAACCTTTCCTTTCTCCGGAAATGCACATCCCAAGGTTCAGCTGCAGCAGGAGTGGGTGGGATGAGTATGAGGAGGGGCCGTAGGCCATAAACCTAAGACATATGATCCAATCAAAGCAATAAACCTGAAATTGGAATCCTTGACTATGGTGTATATTTTGCAAATGATCTAGGATTCAAAAGAAGGGGGGATCTGATTAATTGGCCACTAAAATCCCCAACCAATGCCCCCTCTCCCCCACCCCATATACCTCCAAAGGTCCATGTAAGGATCCAAAGAGATAATGGATGAAACAGTCTCCAGTAGAAGGAGGTGGATTTCTTAGACACTAATCAACCAGGCTCCCAGGCAAAATGAACACTACTTATTCCAGGGATTCTCTTAGAAAGGCAACCTCATGTTTTAATCATGAGTTTCAGTAATTGCTTAATTAGCATGGCACTTTTACCTCCCTGATTCCGCTGCCGCATGCTGAGCCTCGGAATTCTAATGGGAATTTCTCCTGCAGCCAAGTTCACGCCTGGCCTTTCAAGAAAATACTCAAAATGGTTTTGTCATTCACTCCGTTTTTTTAATAAAGGGAGGAGGAAAGCAGAGCCTAAGTGAAGCTTCTGACTGAAAAGCACAAGAGGGAAGGAAGGGTGTCATAGTGGTTAGAGACTGAATTATAGTCAGTTCAGGCTGCTAGAATAGAATACCGTAGACCCAGTGGCTTATAAACAGCTGAAATTTCTTTCCCATAGTCCTGGAGGCTGGGAAGATGGTTCATAGTTGGCTGACTTCACTTGCATCCTTACAGGGCACAAAATGAAAAGGGAGCAACCTGGAGACTCTTTTTATAAAGAAGTCCTGGGGGCTCCATCCCCATGACTTAATCACCTCCCAAAGGCCCCACCTCTTAATACCACCCACTGGGGGTTGAGATTTCAACATATAAATCTGGGGAGAATACAAACATTCAGTCCATAACAGTGACTGTGTGGCTCTGGGCAAATTGTTAAATTTTACTGGGCCTCTGTTTTCCTGTCCATAAAAATGGGGACAACAGTTGTATCTCTCTTCTCCAGTGGTGTGAGGATTCTGTAAGATACTGTGTGTCCAGCACCTAGTACAGCGCCTAGAATATGTTAACCATTCAATTAATTTAGAAATTGTTTGAATTTTCAATTAGCTACTTACTAAGAGCTGGACAATATACTTGGCCTCTCCAAGCTTCAATTTCCTCCTTGGAAAACAGAAATAATAAAATGTCTCTACTGAAGGGCTGTCATGAGAACTGGAAAGAGACTAGCACCGTATCTAGCACTTAGAAGGTACACCATAAATATAGCTATTATTAAAGTGATCATAAAACGTTGAGGAAATTAAATACAGGTCTTCATCAGAACTCATTTTAGGGTGGGCTTTTTAAAAGCCTCTGTTCAGCTGTTTCACTTCAACGAGGCCGGTGAGCAGCCTCCCCAGCACATGCAGAGAGGTGGATCTTCGTGAAGACGCTGACTGGCAAGACCATCACCGTGGAGGGTGAGCCCAGTGACACCACTGAGAGTATCAAAGCAAAAATCCAAGACAGGGAGGGCATCCCGCCTGACCAACAGCGTCTAATTTTTGTTGGCAAACAGCTGGAGGATGGCCGCAGTCTCAGACCACAGCATTCAGAGTTACCCTGCCCTTGGTGCTTCTGCTATGGGGAGGCATCAGGAGCCCTCCCTACCTCCCCCAGAAGTACAACTGTGACAAGATGATGTACCCCAAGTGTTCCGCCCACCTGCACCCCCACGATGTCAACTGCAGCAAGAAGTGCGGCCACACCAACAACCTGCACCCTGAGAAGTTTAAATAAGGTCCTTCTACCACCTCCCCTCCGGGCTGCAGGGCAGCCTTCTGCCTGAACCCTGGTGACCCCGGGGCCTCCATAAAGTTTCCCTTTTGTTGACTGGAGCAGTAAAAAAATAATAATAAATATTAAAAGCCTTTGTTAAACAATCAGCTTTTCCAGAGAAGACATTGTGTCTCTATTCATCTCTGCACTCCCCATGCCTGATGCCTGCAATACAGTGGCATTCCGCAACATTTTGTTTAAGTGAACGGGACGAACTCCCTAGCCCCTCCCTCGGGCTTGACTTTACAGGTCAGCTATTCCAAATTTTCAGCCAGCAGAAAAACATTCATTAAGATTAAGATTAACCAAACAATTTATATGCATATATGCATAACCTATGGACACAGACAATAATGTGGTGAAGGCCTGGAGGGGGGTTGGGGGTGGGTGGAGGGGGGTCAGTGGGGTTTAGAAAAAAGGGGACAGCTGTAATACTTTCAACAATAAGTTTTTTTTAAATAAACATTTAACATGTTGTTTCTAAACTCCTGTGTAGCCTCCTCTAAATGTGGTTAGAAACTGTGTAATTTCCTCTTGTAATATATGAACAAGAAAAGCCTCGGGCCTCTCATTAATCTCACAGTACTCCCTCTGCCTGAGTTCCCTGCTCCCCCCACCTTTCATCACCCATCTGCTCCTTTCATGCCTCTACCTCAAGAAATTCTTTCCTGGTTATTCCACAAGCCCACACATGCTCACTGACCACAGAACTTGCAGAATCAAGGTGTCATAAAGTCACGTGAGTATCTTAACTGTCACCTACGTGCACTAAGGCCCTCTACAAACACTCCCGCTAAGTACTCATTCAGATTGCTTAAACACCTCGGACGACCAGACTCACCTCCCCAGAAGTCCAACCCATCTTCAGTCAGCTCCTTTAGAAACTCACTTAGCCCAGGCCTCTCTCACTGTAGCTTCTACCACTTCCTCGCGGGAGCTCTGCCTTCTGCAGGCTCACAGTACAGGATGACTCTGCCTTCAATATTACAAACTTTGAGCCTAACTTACGGTGCATGTGTATCCTATCCTCACAACCAGATTAAAAGTTTCTAGCAGGCAGTCACCATGTTTTATGCTCTTTGTGCCCAATAGGTGCTTTCTAAATAAATGCTGGGAGCACTTCTTTGCTGTGTTGCCTACTTGCTCTTGGTCAGACTCATCCCACTGGAGCCGCATAAGCAATTTTTTTTTTCTCCTTAGGTGTTCAACAGTAGAGTCTTGTAATGCTGAGCAAATGGAAAGAGAACAGGAGGAAGAAACATTTTTTAAAATGCCATCTTCAGGTGCACCGGGAGGCAATTTTCTTATGCAGGCACATTATTTGCAACCCTGACAGTCACATATCAAAATAAGGAACAGTCTAAGTGCTGCCCACTTTCATCCCTATATGCATGAGAGCTCACGCTACATCCTGGTGAACTATGAACAAATGGAAGGAAGCAGAGTGGGCTCCTAATTGCTGCTTGCTTGGATTATTTTGAAAGTGGTCAGAGGGCTTTGCACTTTGCTGAGCGCTTTATACAATACATACAAATTTCAACTGGCTGTGTAAACATTTGGTCCACATTCAAGCATATGACAGCCGGTTGAGAGGTTTTTAAAACAAAAGAAGATAAAGGCCCCCATTTTCTGTAGAATATTGAGGAAGGAATTGTTTGACTAATTTAATACTGTCTAGAGCTAAGGAACTCCACTCTGGTCAAATTCTTAAAATATTCTGATTTTTTAATATAAGAACGATCAGCATTTTGTGTGGGGGTGGGGAAGTAATGTGACTGGAGACAGTATTCATTAAAGTTATGCAAATCATGGATGTCTGACCATATCACTTTGCAAGAGAATATTAAAAAGGCACTCTTCTTATTGCCTCAGTTTGGGCTAAAGCCCAGGGGTTTAAAATAAGAGATGCCAGTTATACCCACACAACAGAACAAGGTGCTGGGTTTTCAAAGAAGACAGTCCAAATTGAGGCTTGCAAATCTCAGCCCCATAGGCTGGATCAGCCAATCCAGGATCGATTAGAAACCCTTTGGTGCATCTCTGAGAATTCCCCAGTAAGGAGCAGCTTTAGAAGAAACCTTTGGAGAGCTTGGCACTAGCCCCTAAAATTTGGGATAACACAACGTTAAGTAAAGCATGTCTGAAAAAATGTAAAAATAAAACTTTGGTCAGCCTAATGGCAGAGCAAAGAGTAGCTGAGGCTGTTGGAGAAATAACTGCACTTTAGGAGGCAGTGACAGTGAGCTTTTTTAACCACCGGACTGAAGCATGATTGACATACAAAATCTGTGCAGTCAATGTATGCAACTCAGTGAGTGTGGCGGTAAGTATACATTCATGAAACCATTACCACAGTTTATGCCATAACTGTGTCCATCACCTCCAAAAGTTTCCTGCAGACTTATTTATAATAATAACTATTATTATGTTGTGATAACGAGGCAGGTTAGTAAGAAGCTAAGAAAATCCCATGACAGGTGGAATGGGGAAACTGAGACAAATAGTTAAACAAATGGCCGAGCAATTAGCAAGCAACTAAGAAATCACAAGATCAAATCTTCCCTAACCAAAGGCACTAGGGAGCAGATGCTTTGCATCTCTCCTCCCCAGCCAGAGTGTGAGATACTTACACCACCCCGGGGAACAGCTCGACTGTGCTCCATGTGCCATTTGCTAGGGCTGGGATTTCCACGAAGATGTCTTCACTCATGTCTTGCAATTCAGCTGGGGTGGCTGGGACAGCAGAGAGGTTGGGATGAACACTCACTTCTCCCTCCTTCACATTCCCCATCTCCATCTTACCTCCTCCTGTTCCACTCCTCCCCTCACCCTCACCCTCCCCTCACCCTCACCCTCCCCCCTCCTCCCCCTCTGCCTCCAGCCCCCTTTCTGCTTCTCCTGCTTCTCCTGTTGCTGCTTCTGCTTCTGTGAAGCTTAGCCTTTGACTCCCCCACCAACCCCCAACACCCAGCACTCATATTTCCAACTACTAGAGCTCATTCAGGAACTAGCCTTTTGATGGGAACAGAAATGTATCGAGCAGTTGATACCTGGGCCCAGTTGAAGGGGCAGCTCAGCTCAGCTCTCTCAGTCACTGGACTGGCTGGCTGCTTCCCAGAACCACCTCCACCACTACCACCACCAAGGACTGATCATTAGTCTCAGGCGTCCTTACTCTTTCCAGTCAGGCAGGTATCATTCAGCTTGTATCTGCTGCTGTAGTTTGAGTTACCTGTTATTTCCTACCCTGTCTCTCTTCCCAGATGATCTAGATTTTTCTCAAATAAAATGTTTTCCTCACTGCTATATGCTTTCTTTAGAAAACTGATTAATTTGTCAGTTATTTTGTGAGCAAAGCATTTTCAATTTTCAGTCTCAAGTATATAAAATCTACTCCATAAGAAGTTATGTAAATAAAATACAACTCTTGTGGAAAGAAAGAAAGCAAGACTGAAAGAAAGACTGAAAGAAAGACTGAAATATCAGATCTTCAGAGCTGCTGCAACCTGAAAGAATATCACGAAAAAATAATACAAGAAAAGAACCAAGGTTCATAACTGTGTCATCAAGAATTACCAGCCTCCTTATGGAGCATTAAGACAGCATCCACTGCTATTCAAAGGGAAGGAAAGTAAAATTAATTGAACATACATGTCAGACTATGTTAAACTTTTTATATTATCTCATATCATACTCAGAATAATCCTGTGAGATAAGTATTGGTAGTCCCTCAGGGGACAGATGAGCAAATGAAAGTAGCATTAAGTAACTGCTCTTAGGCAATACAACTAGTAACTTTAGAGTGAGAGTTGGAACCTGTGTCTGGCTGCGGCCGATCTCTGCAAAGGAGGAGGCCATCTATGAGTACTCTGAACCACCCTGGCACACTTTGCTGATCAAAGAACATTTATTTGCTGGCTCTTAGCTCCAGCCTTTGATGTTATTTTAGCCTGAGACAGTGCCTGTGCTCTTCTCACCAGACACATTGCCCAGTGCACTGGAGGGGGAAGCTTACTAAGAAATTAGATATGACTGTTGTAAGAGATTTAATAATAGTCATGACTGCAGAGAAAGAAGTAGTCTGCATCATTTTCTACCTTAAAAAAAAAAAAGTGTGAGTCAGGAAATAGCTAAGGTTCAACTAAGTCTGGGGCTCATCGTAATTCAGCACCATGGCTAGCAAAAGAGGAGCAATAAAACTCAACTATGAGACAGACAAGAGATAAAGGGAGAGGAAAGCAAATGCTTGGCTCCCAGGTTCCTCCGATGGAAATTCAAACTGCCGAGGGTTTTACTCACCTTTTCATCCAGGGCTGTTTATTTTCCTTATGCCACCCGAGCACCTTCCTGCGGAAAAGCCATCCTCCCCCATACTTGACAGTGCAAGTTACTTCCTGCAAGGGGCCCAAACCAATTTGTTTAAGTTGTTAAGTGGCTTCACTGGTGCAGGTGGCAACCACCTTTCTAAGGAACATTTTAAGGAGCCAAGCTGAAAATTTATGAGACCAGTGTAGAGAGTTTCTCTAATGTCCACAAGCTAATGGGTTAGCCTTGGACCAGCCTCACTCTATGTCCTTCATCAGGTATGCCTGCCCTGTGCTTATACTACTATTTGAGGATTATGCTATTATACTTTTATCATATGATGCCACTATATATATATATATATATATATATATATATATATATATATATACTATTTTACTTAACATATTATTATACTATCCTTTGAATGTCCACATTCCTAACAAGCTTATAAACAAATGCCAAAATCAAAGTTCCATATTCCCTAAAAGTGAGTCTAGTAACATGTTTGGATTTTAGTAGGAAGGGAAAACTACTTTTAAACTCTTTTCTGTAGAAAAGTTGTCATCTGTCTGAAGTAGTGATCCTCAGTGGAATAGAAAGTTGTACTTAAAGCAAGGTAGAAAGAATAGAAGACCTGCCTAAGCCATCAGGTCAGCCAAACAAACCATGGTGGTGTTTATCCATAGGGCTACATATATCATGAGCTGACACATACCCTCATTCCCAGAATTCAATCCCAAGCCGATTTATGAATGTTAGGAGAACCTACATTCAACGGTTCAGAATGTAGGTTCTTCATTCCCTCAGGGAATTAAAAAGCAACTTCCCTCAGGGGGATACTAATTGGTATTATGAAAAGGGTCCAAAAGCCCACGAAGTTTAGGAAGCTCCTGGTTAAAGAAATAAGAAAACAATTTGTTACTGAAGCATTTCTTATGAACTTTAACCTGTTCACCTGCATTGTGGATTTCTGGTAGATTTGCAGAATTTTTCAAATTAAAGTACTCTGTCTGGAAATTCATGAAACATGGAACAACTTTCTAGACTAGTGTTCTGAGGAAACACTGGGAGATTATTGTAAATGACCCAAAGAAACCATAATCTTGAATCTTGCACTTAACCATAGATATAATAAACAGATGACCCAAAAAAAAAGACAAGGGAGAGTCTATGACTCCTATGACTCTGACAGTGTTTGTTGATGTGTCAACTGGAGACAGTATACTATTTAAACAGAAGATAAATTAAGTGTGAGAACAGCCTCAAAGACTGTGACTATGATGTGAAATTATCTGAGATTGACTAAAAGGTGAAGGCAATTATAGTCCTTAATGCAGGTGAGCAACTCGCTAGAAAGACGGTCTCTTTGAGGAAATACTGCTGTGTGCAGCCCAAGACTTAGACAAAAAAGGTTATTTACTATAGAGCTACTTTTATGCAAATTATCTCTTTCTGGAAAAGCAATCATGCCCTAAGTCCTACTTTTCTTCCCTAAAATTTCAAAACTGTACTTCCAAATTGGGGTTATAAAGTTACTTATAAGTCTGCTTTGACACAGTGCCCCATGTGAGTAACAAACCCTGTGACAACTTACTACCATTTTAGCAAAAAATAACTGCATATTCAGGAGAGTCACACTCAAATGAATTGTCTTTTAGGAAAAAAATAAAGAAGTAAATCAAACCGCACATATATATGCATATGATTCCTCTGAATATTTATCTGTTGCACAAACATACTGTTAATACAAAAATAGAAAACTTTTTAAAAACTTTTCCCCGAAAGTCAATTTGTACCAAGTCATGCTAGAGACACAAATCTCCTATGAATCCAAAAGAAACATTAAATTTTTCTTCAATGATAATTCCTCTGTAGAAGTTAAACTGTTTTAATTTAGCTTCTTCCTAATACCCCTTCTCTCTACTACGCCCAATCGTCTCTGGAAAAGACCATAATTCTGCCACTATTTGCCAAAGAAGTTTTGAATACTCAAGCACTTCATTTATAAAATGGCACAGTAAAGATCTAATGCCTTCAGATCTAGAACAGGCTTGGAGAACAGCCCATGCTCTCATTTCTGTCATTCCCAGGATGAAATAGCTAAAGGGGGTGGAGGGTCAGTGTAGCCTCAGGTCTCTTCATTTATGAACCTCAAGGTAGCAAAGACATACGTATCTCCACATGTTACTCTTCAAACATAACTAGCAGCTGACATTAAATTTTTCCTCCTGGAAAGAGCACTGTGTTTGAATTCCCCTTCAGAAGTACTTCTGCCTCCCTGGAGATTAAATCTTCTCTCTAGTCTAAAAGCAGCAAAGTGGTAGAACTGTATAGTTGTACTCTCCACCACGTCTGCATATATGGGTCTCCAAATAATCTGCATTATAACCTACCCTGAGAAGCCACCCTAATTCTCAACTGTGCGGTTATTACACACTGTACTTGGTATTTAATAGCACATGGCACATTGTAAGTATGCAATATATATTTGCAGAATGAAGGACAATACCAGAAATGAGGGTAGTTTTATCAACTACTAACTAGAATGGCACCAACATTTCATTCACTCCTTTCATTCATTCACTTAAGAATCAGTTTGTCAACAATGGCACAGTGCTAGGCACTAGAAATAGAGCAGTGAGGAAAATCTAGGCTCTACCATCTTGGTGTTTTCAAAGAACTAAAGCAAGGCCAACATGCCTGGACTGCAGAGATCAGGGAGAAGTACACAGAGGCCATGTGTACTTCCAGAGCCTTGTAGACCATGTTACAACCTTCTGTCTTTCCTGAGAATAAAAGCAATCATTGAATGGTTTTAAATAGGTGAAAGAATTAAATAGGAAGCATTTTAAAGGTCCTTCAAACTCACTGCGTAAAATGGATTTGGGAAGGCAAGAGAGGATGCAAGATTCTAGTCATTGCTAGATTTTTCTACAGAAGATGAACTCGAAAAGTTCTAGGTCAGCCCTGGCTGGGTGGCTCAGTTGGTTGGAGCATCGTCTCTTACACCAAATGATTGCACCTTTGATTCCAGGTCAGGTCGCATGCCTAGGTTGTGGGTTCGATCCCCAGTCAGGGCATGTACAGGAGGCAACTGATCGATGTTTCTCCCTCACATCAATATTTCTCTCTCCCTCTCTCTCTTTCTCTCTCAAATCAGTAAACATATCCTCAGGTGAGGACTTAAAAAAAATTATATGTCGTAACTGAAATGCTCTCAGCAAGTCCATTGGGTGATTTCATGGGCAACATGACAATCCTCTTGCCCAGAAAACCCCTAAACCATAGTTCCTGCAATCGCATTAAACACAAAAAGGCTTTTAATTCTATAATTCAAGGAAAATTTTCAAGTTTAAACATTCCTGGGAAGGCTGGTTTGATAAAGGACAGTAAGAGAATTGAGGAAGGTAATAGTGTCCCATAGGTGAAAAAAAAAAAGGTTAATCAAGTAGAGGTACTAAAACTGACTTCCCCTACCTCCCAGTTTTACCTAAGACCCACCCTTGTGCCTTAAGTCATGTACCTTTCTCTGCCTTAGGAGAGAATCATACCAACGGTGGTCTGAAAACCAAAATCAAGCACCTGGATATGCCAAATTCCTCATCTCTTTTTCACTTTCTTTCTGCTTTATTGAGTTATAACTGATATATTATCAACATTGACATATTGACATTACATGTGTAAGCTTAAGGTACACAACATGATGATTTGATACATGTATATATTGCAAAATGTTTACCACAGTAAGGTCAGTTACAGCCTTTGCCTCATATAATTACCATTTTGTTGTTGTTATAATGAGAACAATAAAGCTCTACTCTCTTAGCAACTTCTAAATATACAATACAGTACTGTTAACTATAGTCACTGTGCTGTATACTAGATCCCCAGAATTTATTCACCTTATAAGTGAAAGTTTGTACCCTTTGACCAACTCCCCATTTGTCCCACCCTCTAGTCCCTGGCAACCACTGTTCTTCTCTGTTTCTATGAGCTTTTTTTCTTTTTCTTTTCTATTGAACTTATTAGAATGACATTGATTGATAAAATTATATATGATTCAGGTGTACAATTCTATAATACATGATCTGTATATTCTATGTGAGTTCACTACCCCAGTCGAGTTTCCTCCCATCACCATTCATCCCCCCCATGCCCTCTTCTACCTTCCCTCACCCCTCATCTATTCAAAGGTTCAGAATATGTTTTCTCTGATCCCGTTTCTGGCTGCTTCCTTTTATTACTTAAGACATTTTCACTGCTTCTGAAATTACATTGTTCTAAACACCATAAAGCACATTTCTACATGAAGAGAAAATTAATAAGCCAACTTTCATGTAAGTTAATTTCCTATTTTTCCTTCGGCTTTTCAATGTTTCCATTGCATTCATAAAAATAATGTAGAGATCCTTCCAAAGGATAATTAAATAAATTACTTTAGTTTTTACCCAGTGACTACATAGCCTATGAAATAATTTCTCTTTAGTAGCTTGTGAATTACACTGGTCTGTTCACCACACACTGCGTATGAGGTATTACTGATAGTCTCTCTTGCAAATCTTAAACTACAAAAACGTTCTCTCTATACAGGATGATCTATTTGATACAGGCTCAATTAAACCTGGAATTTGTTTTAAATGAGCTATTGGCACTTCAGGCAATTGATCCATTTGGTTTTGTTACAGCTCAGCAGGTGGTTTCTGCTCTTGGCAAGAGAACGAGTCTGCTTCAGTACCATGGATAGAGCCCTGGCTCCCGCCTTTGTACAGCATATACAAATTGACGACTTTCTTAGGCCTCCACAATTCCTAGAAATAAATACAGAAACTCAATGCTAAGTGTAAGAATCATGTTTAGGTTCGAACGAGCAGTTAAGAATTAAGAGAGTATCTGATCTGCCTTTTTAAATAACAAATATAACTTTTCCTGAAAAGAGACCTAAAGCTGAGCCAAGCATCTTGAAAAGATGTCCAGTTGAAGAATCTTAATAGAAGCTGAGAACAAATTAAATTTCATTCCTCTATCTACTGTCATTTATCCAACAGTTCATACATATTTCTTGGGATGCAACTCTTCTTAACAGATTATTTATTAAATGTGCAAAAGGACCTCTTTTAACTCAGTTGAACTAACCCAGTTTGGAATATTTTTTTATCTTATAAGACCCACTGGGTTCTACATCTTAAGATTTTTGTGAAGTGTGAACTCTAAGGAAGCTACCAGTTTATAAACATAAACCTTAGTTCAGAAAGTGTGAAAATACCCCTTCCAAAAAATAGGAAAAAAAATCCTAGAATATTTTATTAAAATGACCAAGTGTGATATTACTTAGGACAAACCAATACAAAAAAAAATTTTAATATTCATTCATTCCAAAAGCTGGGAAGAAATACAGGCCTAATTCTCTTATTAGAAATCCTTGGGGCCATGTATGTTTCAGAATTCAGAAATTTTCATATCTTAGAAAGATATAAAATTGTACAATATGTAACTTCCCTAGAAGGATCTGAGACAGCACAAGTAAACACTTACATTATACAGCAGAACCTATAAATATTCACATTGAGTAAGATAAAGACTATAAATAGCTTCATAGGATCAGGTAAAACTTTTCTGCCAAGTGAAATATGATCAGACAGTTGAGGTTTGTCAAGAAGGCTTCAAGAAAACAAATTTCACAACTTTTGGATTTCAAAATTCTGGATATGAGACTGGATCTAGATTTATTAAGCAATAGGCATTGCATATGCATTAAAATTTAATATTTACAGCAAACCTCTGAGGAACATTTTATTATTTCTATTTTATCAATGAGAAAAATGTAGGCTCAAAAAAATAAATAACATGATTAAGGTCACACATCAGTAAGAGGGGTAACCAAGAATCACAGGGAGTCTTCCTGCTCTTACCACCAGTGCACATCTTGTTATACATAGCCTACCACACCCTTCAAAGTAGCACCACCATGACACATAATTGGATGGCCATTACTTCTGTCTCCATTCCATTCAGGCTCAGAAAGTAGAGGAAATAAGTGTAATATTATTTTTATAAACCACAAATGATAACTGAAGATTTCTCTGAACATGTTTGTGGCAGGGGACATTATTCCATTTTATTCCACCTCAAGCATAAGAAATGGGTCCGATTTCCAACCTCATCTCATTTTGATGTCTTTGCTAAAAATTAGCTTTCCTTATGATTTCAAGTATGTCATGAATATTATCTGACAGTCATCAATTGCTGAAGATTACAAAATTCCACTTTCTGCAACTGGCAGGGAATGAATTAGCAACATTTCCTGGAATCTACCAAATTTTGCCTAAAACGATTTCTGTTAACATGATCCCAGGTCCTGAAATGTCTCTCACAGTGGTGACTAATGGAATGTTTTAAGGAACCTGAGAGATAGAAAAGTCTTTAGTTATCATCTAGCCCAACCCTTAATATTATGGATGAAGAGTTTGAGTCCCCAATATGCATTTTCTCTATCAATTTATATGGGCGTACATTGAATCTAATTAAAATGAGAGTAAGCTGATATTTACCAAGACAACTAAATCTAATGATATATTTATCCAGCAACATCTTAAAGTATAATTCTCAAACACACACACACACACATCATCATCAGCAGAAGTCAAGTCTGGGGAACTACAAGTAAAGGGGAAGGTGATCTGGGAACCACCCTGGCCAAACAATATGCAAAAAAATTATCAATGTGCATATGATGTGACAGCATTGCCATCAAGCTAGACATGACTTAACAGATCAGTAGATATTCTTTCAAAGGAGCCAATTTATCACGTACGAACATCAATTCTATTTGCATCACTGGTTTTTCCAGTCACATTTGCTAGCACGAGGATGCCTCTATCCCCCAAATTAGCTGCCTATCTGGCCGAGAGAAGTTCCATACTGTTAACCTATGCTAAAGACAGATGGAACTGTGCTAAACAAGCAAATGCTCTGAACTGAGAATGTGCCAGTATGTTAAATAATAATGAAGTTGACCTGGTGTGTGAGTCAGCCAAAGGAGACCAGCATAGGGAAATGTTTTCATACAAAACTGTGGTAGAGAGCATAGATTCCTAGGAAGGCTTAGCCTTGACTGCCAATTATCAGATCAGCATGGCCTTAGGCATGTTACTTATCTATTGTTTCCAAATTTTGTAGACTGATTATGTACTACTTCCATAGTAAGAAAATAGTCAAGTGTGTTAATTCACAAAGCTGCCTTTACCATCTATGACTAAGTTATGCTTCATATGCATATTTAGGGCATCCAGAGGTCAGGAAAAATGACCAAACCAATATATGGGAGAAAATTGTGTAAGAGAAAGCACTTCCCTTTATAAATCTGTCATTACTGAGCGTTTCAGTTCCCACATATTTTCTCACCAGAATATCCATCTCGCAGGATTTATATCTATTTTTTAAAACCTACCCTTGTACCTAGTGCATGGTATATTTTCAAAAATGACAGCTATCGTTTTTATGATGCACAGAAGGCTTATATGTTCTCTTTAAACCCTAACCCAAGTAAGTTCACACAAAGATTATTAGGATAATATTTTCTTTTTATCCAATTTATTTTTCTGAACACATTAAACCCCTAACTCTCTCCTGTAGAGAACACAGTCTGTTAACTTTGGATCCCATTGAATTGAAACAGCCTGATACCCAGGTGATGTACAGGATGTCTACTCAGGAGGAACCCAGACACCGAAGAAAGCCCAATCTGGTGCTTGGGAAAAACTTGGCAGGCACAGTAACATACAGGGAGGAAAAAAACTCCGGAGCAGCATAGTGTCCAGCTGTAGGGGAAACCACTAAAGAAACAGGGAGCAGAATTAGATGAAGACCAGGGCAGCAATAATCATGATGATAATGATGATGATTTTAAAAAGTGTTAACAATGGCAATGAGAAAACTTAATCACTGAGCAGTTAAGGGAATTGGTCCAGTTTATACAGAAGGTAAGAGGTAGAATTTAAATTTGAATCTTAGCAACCTGGCTCCAAAGCCCTTGCTCTTAACCCCTAAACAATGAGGTAAGTACGATTCCTAGCTCACTCAAGAGCAGGAGGGCAGCCCACTTCACTGCTGTGGAAGCAGTCTTGCTGTTTCTGTAACAAGTCTGCCTCGTGTCTATCACTCAGAGCTTGGCTTTGAGACTCAACCACTGTTTCTCACTCCAAACCATTTTTTTCTGACCCTATGCAAAGTAACCCTCTTTCTACTGATTTAGATAAAGCGCTTCCTACAGTAGGATGGCCTGGCAAGGTCCTCTCTATCCCTATAATCCTAAAATCTAGTCAAACGTTAAAAAGGGAATATAAACCAAGCCTTATTTTACCTCAGCGATAATTAATCACTCATTCTGAAGCAGGTAAGTGGACAATAACCTTGACTTGTTCCCAATGTAATGACAGTCCGCAGCTTTGATGAAACAGAATTTGAGAAACAATGAGTTCTTCTTCACTACAGTCAAGGCATGTATATGTGCATGTAACCACACAAATGCACAAGATCTGATGAGTATGTCTGCTCGTGCATATAGAAAGACAGCGGGAGGGAGGCTTTCTTTGAAGATATGCCATTGAAAACTGGAACTGGGACAGCCATAGCCCCATGTTTCCACTGTGGGAATTAGAAAAGGTGCACCTTTTGGGTGATTGCTGCCACAGTGGAACACAGTTAAACTAACATAGGTTACCTCTGGGTGAATTAGAAAAAGACACCTTTTCTCCAGATGGATTCTACTCTGTGACAGGGGACATGGCTTGGCGAACAAACCATAGAGTGGAGCTTAGCTCCCACTTGCTCCCTCGGTTAGTGCCCTCGTGTATGGCACAATCTGCACAGCATAGATGGTGACCCTGACTGGGGACATTTAGTTGACCTGGAGATTAGATTAGAAGAAAGAGTCAACTAAGTAAAGGGTGTGGCACTCTGGGAAACCAATGGGGGCACTCAGACAAAGAGCATTGATAGATTCAGCATAAGACGCAAGTACTACCTGCCCTAAACACCTCACTTTGGCATCAGAGACATAATTACCCAGAGCTGATAAAGAAAAGGCTCAAGATCCAGGAGTAAGGACATCACATCAGGAATATTAGAGCCACTCCTAATTCACTTTCACTTTCCCCCCCAACCTAGATAGATCTCCTTATATTCTACCTATTAGACCCACAGGGGCCCAACTAACATCCAGACCCCGAACAGATTCAAAGGTCTAAAGAGACATGACATTGGTGACAGAAGCCAGTCAAGGGTTAGAAAAATGACTATAAAAGTCATTTTCTTGATGGTGTTCAAATGTCTTCTGGCATCTTATCATGTACCTGAGGGCCCAGAATTGCCTTTGGGAATTAGTATAAAATGACCAAATTTATTGCATCTTTATTTAAACTTTGTCTCTAGATTCCCAAAAGGATGAAATTAGTTTTTTGTTGTTGTTTTAATGAGGTTTATTATTTATTTATTTATTTACTTACTTACTTATTTTATAATTTTTTTAAATATGTCTTTATTGACTTCAGAGAGAGGAAGGGAGAGGGAAAGAGAGAGTTGAAACATCAATAATGAGAGAGCCACCAATCGGCCGCCTCCTGCACCCCCCTGCTGGGGATCAAGCCCACAACCCAGGCATGTGCCCTGACAGAGAATCAAACCACGATCTCCTGGATCCTAGGTTGATGCTCAACCACTGAGCCACGCCTGGCCGGGCAGGATGAAATTAGTTTAACAGTAGTGGCACAATTTACTTCAGTCTTACAAGTTACAACTAAACCATTAGAGGCCAACGGAAGCCTTCACAAAATTTGATAGGTAGCAGACAACAGAAAATTATAGTACACTGTGTCTGTTCCTTTAAAAAGTAAATTACTCTGGACCCATAGAGAATGCCAGGTACAATGTTCAGTAACAGAGGACCTGGGCAAGAACTAGGTGACCAGGTGACATCTGCCAAGTGCGTACCAGTGATTATCCCAGGAGGAAAGAGAGAAATTCACTTTGGCTTAGAAGTCATCTTTGGCGGGGGGCATAGAAGTTTGGGGGTAAGTTTTGAATAGCAAATGCCCTAGAGGATCAGCTTAGTGAAGACAAAGAGAATGCTGGACCGTGTGGGATGCGGCACAGTCCTTGGAACAAAATTAACCCACAAATCTAGATAGCAGACACAATTTTCCACTCTTCCAGATCATAAAAGAGCTCAGAGAGGAGGAGCAGCTTGCCTAAGGTCATAAGAGTAAGAAATAACAGAGGTCAGGACTCAAACCTCATCTATCTGGCTGCAGAGCCAAGTTCTGAATGATTGTGCTCTGTCATCCTTTCACTCGCACACCCTGCTGATTGAATCTGCCATATCCTTGAAGGTTTCCTAAGCCCACTGTCTGCCTCTGGCAAGACTGGCAATTGTCATCCCAGGAAATCATGACAGGAGCACTTTCTGAAAGGCATTACCTCTTGGTCAAGGTCCCATAAACTGTTCTGACCATAAAGTCCAGAAACAGAATTCAAACATGCCCTGTCTTCCTAATGCCCACTGTGCTCTTCAGTTGGGTACTCCAAACAAAGTCTGGATCATTTAGTGGTCACGTGTGCCAGTCTGGAGTCAGTAGCCACTGCGTTAAAATAGCAATGCCACCATTTCCTAACATGGTTTTACATAGGTGCCTTTATCTCACTAATCTGTTTCCTCACATGTAAAAGGAAAAGTCACATCACCCTACCTCCCACTGGATAATTTGGGTGATTAAAAGAAGGAACAGAGATGAAGTATTTAGTTGGGATATCACCTAAGGGTTAGTAGACGGAACTCAGGTTTGTTAGTATTGGTGGTGTGGGTCAACATTTTTACACAGAGCAAATTAGACGTGCAGAAAAAACACATTTGTCTGCTTTGTTTATTGGACATCAGGTGACCCCATGCCATTGAGGAGACAGTGGAGCAGAGGAGTTTGTCCCCTCTGCTCTTTTCTTCCCCTTCCTGTTGGGTAGAAATTCCTACCCATCATAGTTTCCCCCATCCTTACTTTGTGGGCACTGCTGCTTCAGGCAGCCCTACCCCACCCCCTTCTCTCATGTGACATCAACTTTTATGGCTTAGCTTAAATGGCAGACAGCATGTAGGGAGAGAAGTGAATTTATAAATAAGGCCATCAAGACCAAAGGATATTTCATAAACTACCTTAATTTTAGAAAGTCCACAGAGAAAAGAGATCCATTTCATATTCATCAGACTTGCAAAATTACAAAGTCTGGGTAATGCCACCATTATGGAATATTTGTGAAAATGGAAAGTCCCTTATAAGCGGCTGAAAAAAAGTACGAACTGGTAAAATCACCTGGAAGAGCAATCCTCCACCATATGATTCCAATCCACCTCTCCCCACCTCTGTTTGAGAATCAGTGATATTTAATACTTAGAATGTATGTGGAGCTATTGTATAATTGTACATATACACATATATTTATGCACATACATGTACACGGATTTAGTGTTTTATAGTAAAAAGTATGTATTTCCGAATAATCGGGTCTGCATTCTTAGCCCCCAGATTGGTCCCAAGATGGTAATCATCAGATGTCGACTGGTCTACATAATACAACATTTTCTTCTTGAGGTCATTCACAGGGCTATCTGAAGGTCTAATGAATGCCCAGGCACTAACGCACAACACACTGATGGGCATCCAGGTATTGATGCAGGACTGCAAAGTTCAAAAGTTTAAGCTCCTAAAGTCAATTAAAACACGAATAACGGTTTCCTTATGCATCAGCCCACTCGAAGTTAATAATTTAGCAGCTTGACCACGGTGACTCCATTTTATTTCTTCACTCTATTCCTCGAGTTCATTAGAAGTTTGATGTTTAATTTTTAAATCCAAGAATGATTAGCCTTTTAGAAATAACTTCTAATACATATTAATGAGGATTCAAAATAGATGAACTAATTTCTTAATACAATGCCTTTATATTCTCATAAAATCATATGCCATTGCCTATAAGAGACTCTAGACATTTGAGCAAGTTCTAAAATAACCCTCTTCTTTGGGTCTTGTTAAATGTTAGTATTATGGGCAGAATGATAACTTCAGTATCGCCATGACGTGCTAATTTTGTAAAACAGAGTCAATGAAGTGGATTCTGGCAGAAGAGATAGTCTCACCACCCTCCCCCGACTCAGGGGAACTGGGCAGTAGAGTTATCATTTAATAGAAAATGACAAATGAGCTATATTAAATACACTTTCACCTAGGCATATAGAATAATGTTTAAGAGAGTGAGCTCTGGAGTCAACCTGAGTTCAAGGGCTGACTATACCTTCCTGACTATGTGGTCCTGGGTAAATTACTTAACTTTCCTGTGCTTCCATATCTCAAAATGTAGATATTAATGTACCTGCCTCACAGGGCCTTTAGGGATTAATCAGGATAATCATGGAAAGCATGTAGATCAGTGCTGACTCTTGACAAATGGTAGCTGTATTTACTAGCTTACCTTTCTCCTCTTTGTCCAAGGAGGGGGCTGCTTATGAAAGATTGGCTTCAGTGCAACCGGTGTGGCTCAGCGGTTGAGCATCGACCTATGATCCAGGAGATCGCGGTTTGATTCCCAGTCAGGGCACATGCCCAGGTTACAGACACAGTCCCCTGTTGGGGGCATGCAAGAGGCAGCCAATCAATGACTCTCTCATCATTGATGTTTCTCTCTCTCCCTCTCCCTTCCTTTCTCTGAAATCAACAAAAATATATTTTTTTAAAAAAAAAGACTAGCTTCAAATCACACCCCAAAGCAATGAAAGAACTAACCTCTTCCTTAAGAAAAGCCCTCAGAACTACATAGCTGCACTAAAGTAGGCACATTTAGTCATGTGAATGATAAATCTCATTGATACATATCATGTACTTTAATATATTGACAACTGAAGTCTAGTAAAGGCAAAGTTCTAGAATATTGCTGCAGTTTGCAGAATTCTTGACAAATGACTTGAGGACTCTGAATGTGGCCAAAGTAGAGAAAACACTGAACTAAGAGCTCAGAAAACAATTCTGGTTCTAGCTCTATCATTGCTTCTGTGTGCCCTTGTGCAAACTGCTTCAGCTCTTGGAATCTCAGCTGTCTCATCCAGGACATGAGAATAATATATATGTTTCACATGTATGTACATATATGTATAACAGGTGCTTGTGCAGATAAAAGGGGTATTGCTGCAAAAGCTTAGTACATTGTAAAATGCTATGCAAACTTGTTAGTCACTATTATGACTCTCAAAATCTTTCTTTGCCTAGTTACCCCCTAAAAAAGCCTAAAGCAGAGTTTATTATGTGTGCATAGTTTATTTAGAAACATTATCCCTGGGAGCTGGAAGAAGTGAGGTACAGGGGAAGTGAAACAGAATAAAAGGAAAAACCAACGTAAGGATGTGTTCCTGAGTTGACCACCACTGTGACATACTGGTTCCTGGATCCCCCCACAACCTTCCTGGATATCTACTAATGTGGTGTCAGAACCATCCACCAGGAAAATTAAGAGGGAGCGTTATACTTAGCAGTTTCTGTCTCCCATTGCTCATGAGAGCCACCATAGGACATTGATTCCTTTGCATCTGAGGACCACATCTATTCCCACAGGTGGCCGCCATCCTGATGCCAGCCAAGTCCAAGAAGTGAGAAAGGGGAGCACTCAGGTTGCCTCTTCATGGAGCTGGTCTAAGCCTGCACAGAACTGGTTGTCACACAGTGGCTGGAATATAAGGTCTGAGATTATTTGAAGTGGTTCGTGCACACGGGATGTCCTGCAGGGCCCTATTAAAAGATCTTAACCTTCATTATCCCTCCCTTGGGATAACAAAGAAAGGCAAGCACACAGTCATTACAATGTGGAGGACAGAGTTCTAAATTACTTTTGTTTCTTGTCTTGCAGTCAAACGGATGGTCGCCTGATCCTATTTTACCAAACCTCCATGGGCCTTCCTCACTCCTCCTGTGTCCCACTGCCCCATCCTAATGCTACAAGATGTAGCTTTGATGTAAAATCCACAGTTCAAAGACTTTTTGAGACAGCTCAAGGCTGGCTGGGTTTTTGCTTTCTTTTTTCTTTTCTGTGGAATGAAGTGAAAAAATATAATTGGAAGGTTTGATGGCTGCATGGGCACAATTTCTTGTCTTCCCAACTGTGGCGGGAAGTAATTCAGCGATTTTGAACTGCAATTCTCATGCAGTCAGTCCAGATCGGTGATCAGATACGTGTTGTACAAATTAGCATTTGGGTGGCTTTGTTAGCCATTTATGAGGAAAAAAAAAAAAAGGGTCAATGGACAGTGTTGGATAGAGGGACATACACAAGGCGTTACACACAAGGATCCTTTTCTTACTCTGGCACATTGTAGCTGAGTGATCTCAACCCCTCTAAGTCTATATTTTCTCATCTGCAAAAAGAGTATTGAAACCTATTCCACCGAGTCACAGTAAAGATTAGAAATTAGAAATTGTGTGTGTTGTCACCTGAAACAATGCCTAGAAAATAGGAAATATTCAATAAATAGCCATTTTTATTATTATCATTCTCATCATCAACCATGCTATTATTGTTACTAATCTTTAAATTTCTGATGCTTCTTACAGAAAATGTCAGCTAATGCGCTCAGCTCCAAATTTGAAATTGGTGGCAAGCCAGAGAGAGAAGTCACATCTAACAAACAAAGAGATCCTGCAGCTCAGTAGTATGCTTGCCAGGCACAGGAACTCAATCCATTCAAGAAACATGTATTGAGCACCTAGCGTGTGCCAGCCATTGTGCTAGGTGCTGTGGAGGGCACAAATATGGCTGAGGCTTACAATTTGATGGGCAGACACCCAGTCTCATCTCTAAGTCTGTTTACTTAGTTTTTTCCTTTAAATTTGCCTTCTTCCAGTTATCTGTTTTAAGAAATGATAATCATGAAATAAGAGTTTGATATGATAGTTGTACATTTTTCTAACTCAATTAATACCCTTTTAAATAACGTTTAGCTTTGTGATACGTTAAAAAGAGAAAGTTACAAAAAAACACATTTGGAAATATTAACCTGGTACATTGCTAAGCACACAAACTTGCCAATTAGAAACACAGGTGAATAAATGAAGAAATCAATCCGTCACCCCTGACTCTCATAAGAACACAGCTGGGAGACGAAGGGTCTCAGATTGACTTCTGAAATTTTTTCTTGAGCTAATTAGTTACTGCTCATTAAATGGATCGATTCATCTGCCTTGGCCAGTGTGCCTCAGTTGGTGGGAGCACTGTCCTGTACACTGAAAAGTGGTGGGTTCGGTTCCTGGTCAGGACACACACACAGGTTATGGGTTCAATCCCCAATCAGGGCGCATATTAGAAGCAACCAATCAATGTTTCTCTCTCTCTCTCCCTCCCTTTTCCTTTCCTCTCCTAAAAAAATTAAAATTAAAAAAAATAAATGAATCGATTCATCAATCAAGCCCATGTCTAAACCTGGATCAAGCTGAAAGGAAAGGATGGAACTGGCCTCTGACACCCCTGACTTGGTGACATGGACAGAGTGCGTTTCAAGAGAAAGAGACATTTGCAGTCTCCAGGCAGCACCTGAAGAGCACCTTGTTTGGCTGCATCTAGAGCTGCATGAGCATCCTTCCTCTCATGGTCCATTAGCTTCCAGCAAGAGAGTGAAGGGTCTGGCAACTACCTTTTCACTTGATCTTTGCTTCCCTCAAAGAAAGGAAAGTGCTTTTAGGCTGAGCTCTAATGGAACTGGAATCTATCTGTGCTTTGGCCATTTTAGTCAACACCCCTTGACCCTCCCAAATCCAACCACTGCCTGAGCTAAGGGCTGAGCAGTCATTCATACGAGAGGAGCAGGGCAGCATTAAGGAACAAAGAGGGGAGTCAGACTTATTTCTCCTGCACAGCATATTCCATGTGTTGTATACTGCCCATCTCAGCATTTAACTTAAATGGCCTTTTTTTTTTTTTTTCTTTTGCTCTCCATGTGTATGTACTAGTTAGGGCTGACCTAAAAGCTACATGCTCTGGTGCAGCGAAAATATCATGACTCTTAAAATTAGAAAACCCAGCTTTGGGGGCTTCCCCTCCTTTATTTGTTTCGTTAATAGTGTCACAGCCCAGTCAAGAGAAAGGAACAGTCCACTCCCTCCCTGCCTAGCTCCTCTCTATGCCCTCAGAAGGAAATAAGTCTTTTTCCTCTGGGGGACATGAGAATGGTCCTAGGTTTTTGTTTGTTTCTTTGTGTTTTAAGATTGAGGAGTTTCCAATGATTTGAGATGTTTACAATTGTGCATGAAATTTGGGGAGAGAGAAAGAGAAAGAGAGAGAGCTTCCTGTTGGGGGGTAGTGAGGACCTGGAGGTTGGAGGGAGATGGAACACACCCAGTCTGGGGTGGTTGCTGTGGCTCCATCTGATACTCGGTGTTTCAGAAAGCCTCTCCTCCATTCCCACCACCCACACCAATACACATGCAAGGGATGTGGCCTGAGCCCAGGAGCCATGTTGGACTGACGTCTTTGTCAGCAGATGGTTCACTTCTACTCAACAGAGAACTTCACTGTATGCACATCAAAGGCAGTCTCTAAGGAGGAGGAAACCCTGTTCCACCGAGCACGAAACAAGAATGACAGGTGACCATTTCCACAAGCATTTACTCACTCTGCTGGTATCTTGTGCAGGTAGATGGCTCCTTACAGAGTTCTAACACAGCCAGCCTGCTTAGGAAGGAAACTCACCTGAGTTCTGAGAATGGTCAGTAAAGGATACTGTTACATGAGGATAACGCCTCCTTAGCCTAAAAAGGGTCTTTTTAAGATTTAAATAAGATAGTGGACAAAGTACACAAGATCTTTTTGATTGCCACATCTTCTTTTACCCGTACGTCACCTAACCTGAGTTTTGCCACGTCCAAGACAACTGTTAAATTCAACACACACAACTTCCAATACGAATGGACGCCATCTATAATTAAACCAATGCCTTTTCCATTTCGAGCTGAGAAAAGCCAACCCTAGTGATCCCAGGAGTGAAACTCCAGCATAGTTTGTTTACAAAATTGAAAATGAAGTTTGTCCAAAGAAATATTTTTCCATTTTTTTATTCTTTTACTGGGATATATTAGCAACACTTGAAATTGTGTTGGTGTTATCCCTAAGCGCATCCTGAAGGAGAGAAAATGGAACTACGTTGGAATAGTCATGAAATCTTCTGAACCTGCCCTTGACTTTCTTCACTGTGAAGGGGGTGGGGGAAGCATAGGAGTTTAGGGTATGGCTCAAATGAGAAAAATTACACAATAGACTCTGGACATTTCTAGATTTAATATTTGAGGGCAATATGGAAGGTCCAGAATGTGGAATAACTTAAGGCCATTCAGCAGGAATCTGAACCAGGGGTCACAAAGCTGGTGTTCTGACCAAGTCATTTAGTGGGTGAGCTTGTTGATCATGTAGCCTCTGCATTTCAAGGCCACCACTCCTCTGTATTCAGTGACTCTCGTGGAGTTATAAAAGAAAAATAGTGATTGGTGACAAGAAAGCCATCTACTAGTGCCGATGTGGGAAATGGGGAGGTCTTTAAAAGCAATGACTAAGTCAGAAAATAGAACTTGTGAATAAATTAGAGAGTAGGGAAAGCTGGGATCAATAGCAAACCAGGAACTCAAGTATGCTAGAAATGTATTTTAAAATTAATTTCTATTTCAATCCCCCCATTCCAATTAATGGTAAAAATTTCATCTAATAATATTTTGGATATATTGAGTTAAATAAAAAAATACTATTAAAATTAATTTCCCCTCTTTCCACATTTTTTAATGTGGCTGCTAGAAAACTTAAAATTATACCTGTGGCTCATATTACATTTCTATTGGTTAGTGCTAGTCTGTAGCATTTGGAATGCTTTATTGCTGGAGTGCTCAAAAGAATTATTCAGTGAGCTTTAAAAACTGGTGAATTATAAGACATTCTAGTATATGTCAGTTTAAAAAAAAACTTAATCTCAGCCAGTTTGGGATCTGCTTTCCCCACCCCCACCTAACACACACACACACACACACACACACACACACACTCTTTTCTAGAGATTATATCTAGGTTCCAGAAAGTTTTTATGGTTCCAAGGCTTTAAAGCAACCAGTCTTTGGTTGTCATACAGTCATATGGGCATGCACTGTGACTATCCATCGTTTCATGTGGTCCTCAGCCCTTAATCCAGCAAGCCATTGCTGGTAATACCCATTTGATGGCCCCTTCAGTGTTACATGTATGCCATGGCCAACATCACAGGAAATATTCTTATGGGAGATGGGTACAGTATAAGACCAGTTACAGCTCTACTACCTTCTAGTCAAATACTACTACTATTTGCTCCCATGGCATGCTGAGGTCTTGCCCTCTCTTTAAATTCTACTCAGAAAATAAGAATATGGTCAGTTGCTTGACTGGTCCAGTTCTTCATATCTCCCTGTAGTCACACATTTCACTATGTGAATTTGCAGTTCCTCCAGATTATATTTCTCTGCCCCTTCATTATGATGTGGTCACATGACTTTCCTTGAATAATTGAATGAGATAAAAGGGACAGTGTGCCAGTTCCAAGTGTAGGTTTTAAAAGGCTTTGTACACTTCTGCTCACCCTCTTACATCTCTAGTATATCCCTGAGAAGAATATACCCAGGCTAGGCCGCTGGTCTGAAGAAGATAAGAAACACATGGAGCAGAGCCAAGCTTCTCCAGTGAGTCCAGGCTAGATTATCTGATCCCCAGCCAAACATCTCAACATGGGAGTAAACAAGCCCAGCTGAGATCAACAGAACCACCAAGTTCTCACCGGTCATCTTCAGTCTGCTCTCACCAACCCATAGATGCAAGAGTTAAGTAAATGCTCACTGTTTGGGGTACTTTGTTATGCAACATTAGTTAACCAATATAACACCACGGTTCCTCTCTCCAGACAGATCTCCAAATTTATCTACAGGATTTTTTTTCACATACACACCCCAGTGCTCAGCAAAGGGTGGGCAAAGTACAGAGTCCAAGAAAATGCCACTTTCTAAATGTTCCTCTCTCCTCTCCAACTCTCCGTCTCTCTTCATTACCAGCCTCTTGGCTAGTTCCACACGTTACTTAGTCCCCTCGAGGCCGAGACCTATATTCTTTGTTTTACCTCCATTCTGCGTCAGCCCTTCACTAAGGCAGTTAGCAAGAAATGCCTTATCCGAATGAACGGGGGTGGGGGATGAGCTAGGAATCTAAGAAATGGGAGATGAAGGGGGATATCTCCCTTAATCACATTTGCTATGGTAGAATTAGCTAGTATAGGGCTCCTGTAATGGTATAGGAGCCTCAGAGTGTCAGTGCATACTAACTTCCGAAAGGATAGCCCCTCTTTCACAACAGGCAGATTTGGAGGCTCTCTCATTTAAAAAGTCCCCCCCACACACACACACACACACACAGAACAGGATATAGCTCAGAGCTTAATGAAAGAGGTACTGCAGGTCTCCTCTGACCATAAATGTTTTCCCTACTTGCTGAACTTTGAAAACTGAAATCTTTTTTATTATACTTTTACATCTCTACTATAGCTTTTCTTCAAGAGTTTCAGGGTGATGATATTATCACAAGACCTTAGCAGAGATTAATTCCCATTAGAATACAAAAAAGTGCATCATTTGAGGTCAGGAGACCCAGTCTTGGGTCTGCAACTAACTAGCTGGAAAATTTTGCGGTCTCAGAGTCCCCATCCACAAGTGAGGGTTCTGGAATGCTGCTCCCTGTTTATAACTCTATCACGCCATCGAGTCCTGATACACTGTGACTTATATGACAACAAAAAGAGCAATGCCTTTCAGAGAAGAAAATTGGATAGATTGAAAAGATGATGAGGAAGGAGGGAGTATGGGAGCAAGAGGAGGAAGGACTCAGGAAAGCTTTGTAAAAAGGCAGGCCAGAGGCCTCCCCATTCAAGCTTTGTCTGTTTCCTAATTTCACCCTTAGTTACTTCACCTCTGCCCTCTCCATCCCTTTGTCTTCAGCTGCAAAATCAGAAGGTTTTGCACGTGCCACCTATTGTGATGGTGGCTCCAACTCCCCTGCCCCCACCTTTTCACCATACCCTGGCCACTCTCCATCCTCTGTGGCCTGTATATCATCTTTATAGGCTCAGGTACTAAAAACCAGGAAATTATTAAAGCCCAGGTCTGGCAATTCCCCTGAACTTGACAGATCATTAAGAAGATTCATTCTAAATACATTCAGATCAGCTCTGGCACCTTCCCCCTGGCCTGAAACATGGGCTCTAGTCACACAGGGCAGAGGAAAGCTGGCTTGGTCATATTATCCCCCTTTGTCTCTAAGACTACCAGGGACCCCTGTAGGGTTTACAATTCCCAGAGCAAGAACTGGAATCATAAGTACTGGGAGCCAGTCCTCTCAACAATCTCTTCTGCAAAAGATAGTTTTCAGTTATCTTTGTTTGCATGTGGTTTGCTTATGTTTTTGCACATAAATGGACATTAATTTGTTCTCCAGGGTTGTTTTTTTTTATCACTTCTCAAATTGATGTTTTAGTATTATTTTTTATTCTCTTGGTTGCATTTCTTATAGTCAGTATATTATAAATGACCATAAACTCCTTTATATTAAATGTAAAAAGCAGAAGTCTGGGAGATGAGCAAAGTCATTAGATATTAAAAACCACCTATTCCAGTGGTGTCCTGCCTGATATATATAAGGCACTCAATATTTTTTGAATGAATGAACCTATGAATGAACTCTTAACTCCAAATGAGATCTTAGCTAGATGTTTGTATTAATCACTTGCTACTGCCTTATAAGCAGCCACAACATATCAGTGCCATACAGTAACACTTGTTTATTTTAGCATGCTCCGTGTGTCTCACTCTGAGGATCAGGCTGGAGGAGCAGAAGCTACCAGGGTCATAGTCTTCTTGTGGGTGAGAAGGAGCGACGCCACTTTAAGGCCTAGGCTCAGAAAAGGCACTTCATCATTTCTACCTACATTTCATTGGCCGAAGCAAATCATATAGCCAACCCTGACATCAGTGTGCAGGTAAGTCTTCTTCTTCCATGGGGGCAGAAGGAGGAAATGAACGAATATTTGCCCAAACAATAATCTAATCTATCAGAGTCTCTGAGTATAAAAGAGGAGCTTTTCTAGTTGATGGTTGGGACAAGCCAGCCCAGAATCTTCTCTAGAGTCCTGGGTTCTTTCTCCTGCCTTCTATCGTGGTTCCGGGGGCGCTTCATCAGAAACTAGGACCCTGCAGGACACGCTTTTAAAATAAAAGCAAGTGCTTATATTTGCCTTCAATATGATATTGAAGTACCAAGCTCATGAGTGGGGTGGGAATTCTAGGCTGAGAGGACAGGATGAACAAAATATGGGTTTATTTTTTAACATTTTTATCCCTAGCACCAAGTGCCATCTTTAGCACATTATAGATACTCATTCATTGATGTTTGACAAAAATGAACAAAAATTGAGATACAGCCTCCATCTAGTTAAACAGAGCAGTGTGTAAAATTTTCACCTGGGTTTCCAATTTAAATTTAGCATCAAATAACCTTGGTACTTCATCCCAAAGGGCGCCAGGGGAGTCTGTGTAATTAAGACTCTCAAGATGCAGGTAGACTGAATCTTGCACAAGAAACATGACCTTGAAAGCAAGAACCTAATACCTGGTTTGTTGGGGAAGAACAGAGCTGATTCCCAGGATCCCAAAATACACTAAGAAATTACTAAAGAGATGTTAAGGCACAAGCAAAGGACATAAACGTACACATTACACATTTCATCGTTATGAAGCAGATGACCCAGATCCAAACCCTTAGTCCAATTGTGGGGCCATTCCAGATCTAGTCTCTTGGTCTCAGGGGCCCCTGGGCTGGCTGACCCACTTTCCACACTACTTAGCAACTGCTCAGGAAAGTGTTCATGCAAGACCAAAGGGCCATGAACTTTATGACCAGCTCACTCTTTCTAGGTAGCAATGAGGCTGGCTGTATTTATTCCTATTCCAATGATTTCCAGGTAAGAGAAGCCATTCCTGTAGAATGTCCCTCCCAGATGCACCAATGCAGCTTTTAAAATCTGGACAATTTCCTCACATCCAAATGGGGACACTTATAGTTTATCACCCACTGATATGAAAAGTTACCTGCACAGCTGTGGTTCCACATTAGTTATGCTCTGAACAGTACAACACTGTAAATTATTTGCAATATGCTGGATCGCAATAAGAAACTGAGTTTATAAATGATATTAAACTCTTAAGAGGGAGTTGCAGACCTTTTATAAAGCCGTTAATTTTTAAAGTGGTTTAGAAGTTTAAATTAGCAGGCAGGTGTGGGTACCAGCTTCTGAAAACAAATGACACTGGCTTATCTAAAAGCAACGACAAGATCCTGAGATCAAATGGGAAGATCAGGATCTGCATGCCTTTCAGAAATCTATTTCAAGGCCCTGGATAATGCATAAGATTCAAAGTCCTTCTAGAAGCTTCCATGACCACCTCAGTCCACAGTCTAAAGTGCCCCCTGGACTCCCATTATTCTGGCCACGTGCTGCACTCATTTTAAAACTAATCACATACAACTCTGCATTATAGACAGTATTTCATTGCTCTTATTTATATCTTATTATTTTCCCTGACTAAATACTAAATGACTAAAACCCTTCTGCTAACTTCTAGGAATATATTACACAGAAAGAAAAGTCCCCCATCATTGACCTCAAAAAGATAACCACTGTTAACCATTTGATGCAGAGTTCTTCAGGTATTATTTTTGGTCCATGTACTTACATATATGTATCTTGAAACAAAAATTATAACATTTATACTATGTTGTAACTTCCTTTTTTCACATTTCCCCAACATACACTGTAAACTCCTTGAGGTAATGATCTTAGCTCAATAAATTATTTCTTCCACATGTATTAAATATCTACTATATATTAGGTGCTACAAGATATAAAAATAAATAAAGCAAAAAAAGCCTCAGATTGAAGGAGGTTACCTACCTGGCAAGAACAAAAATCATGGGAAATAATTATTATAAGACAATGTGACACAGGCTGTAACACGGGTTTACATAAAGTGCCGTGAAGAAGCCTTTCAGTCCGCTACAGAGGGAGAGGACACACATTTGACTAACTCGGCCAGCTACAAAAAGACTCCTTTGGAATGGGACTCAGCTCTGGACTCCTCTCTCCATGTGCCCATACCTCAAAAATATTGGCTCTAAATAATTTCTTGGAGTCGGTTGAAATGCAGTGTATTAAAAGCTCTTGCTCTCTCCCTCTTAGCTGACCACTGACATGAAAACATAATATATTGCTACACGCCTGGGTCTAACTTTGGAAACCCCTGCACACCAGCCCTAAGATAGCAGGATTCTGAAATGAATGTTTCAACAAGTGGATATCACTGAAACCACTTCCTGCACTCCGCACCCCCAGTCCCACCAACCAACCCTTCCTTGGTCAAGTTACTCCACATCTCTAAGCCTTGGTTTCCTCCCTGCAAGGTAAAAATAATCATTCTGCTTCAAACACTACAACAGAAATATATGCTCTCCTCAATCCTGGTGATTAAATGAGGTAATGTATATTACCACTCCCAGCTTTTACAGTGGCTATTCAGCAACTCTTAAGGTCATGGGTGTATAAGCAGGGCCCAGGGAATGGAATAGGCAACCTTATTGTATTTGTCTTCCCACAATCCCTTTAGAATGCTCTGGTTAAAACTGTAAGTAGGTTCCAAGATTTTTCTGCTCCCTCCAGGGGTTTCTAGGGTTACATTAAACTGTAGACACGATCTCAACTCAATAATTCTAATGTCTTGTCCTGTGCAATATTTCACACTGCAAACCCAATTTAACTATAAATTTTCCCTTGCCTAGCTGGGGCCTGCTGCAAAATAGCCATTGTCAATGAAAAGGGGCCATGGTCTTTCTTATCACCTTCTCCACACACTTCCATCTACTCTCTTTCCCTTCTTGATAACTGAGGTTTCTGCCTCCATCACAGTGGTGCTGGGGTTGGAAAGTGGAAGGTAGGAGGGCGCAGCTAGGAGATGCTGGGGGTCAGGAATGTTCTCACATGACTGGCATACACCTTGGGTGGTTCTATGCTCTCCAACTTTCTCTCGTAGCTGCTTTTGTTCATCCTTCAAAGACCCCCAACATCACTTTGACCTCAGCCAGGGTTCTCAGCCTTAGCACTATAGCCATTTGGAGTGAATAATTCTTTGTTGTGGAGAACTTTCCTATGCCTGAGACGATGTTTAGCAGCATCTCTGCCCTCAACCCCCTAGATGCCAGTAGCATCTCCCCAGACTGTAACCAAAAATGTCTCCAGACATTACTAAATTTCTGCTGGAGGGCAAAATCACCCTTGGTTGAGAACCACAGACCTAGGCAAATACATTCTATTTCAGAGTCGCTTCCTCCCCGTGCCGTCCCACAGACCCAGCATCCACTTCCAGCTCCCTTTCCGTCAAGGTACAGTTGCCACCTAGAAGAACCCCTTTAATGAAATCTAAGGTGGCCTTACATGGTCTCTCTCGCATGCAAAGTTCACATCCAGTCCATGGGGGGGGGGGGGGGAATACTCCTGCATATGTTTCCTTTAAAAACTTTGGGATTATAGACCAATCACAAAACACAGCAAGCTTCCAGACTACCATATTGAAGTGCTCACCACTTACCTCTTGCATGTGGGATTTCCTGGGGCAGATCAATGTAGACACTAATTCACTGTGCCTCCCAACTGCACAGAACGTACATCACACTGCCCAGATCATCCAGGTGAAGTCTTCTGCACTAGACCTGAGGGAAGAAGCAGATACTCCACATTAGCCTCTCCTTTGGAGAATATGCTCGAAGAAAAGAATCCTTGCAAATTATTTCCCTATCTCTCTACTCAGTGTCCTTTTATGTCCTCAATCTGATAAAAGCTAAATTTCTAGGACTCCTACTTCGAACTTTTTACTGGCTGGTCTATATCACAATCTATCTTGGTAAGTAGGGCTATTTTATCTCATTACTTCAATCAAAACTTCTAGTTTAATATCCTTTTATATTGGCACCATGTCCATTAGCTTTCCTTCTACCAATCCACAGGCTACATAAAGATAGTAAGAAAACATCTAAAGTCAAACCACCCAAACCCAGTGGCTTAAAACAGTAGGCATCTATTACTACTCATGGGCCTTTGGGTTGGCTGAATAGCTCTATTGGTCTCAACTGGACACAGTGATGCACCCCTGGTCAGCTATGGGCTGGGTAGGCAGCTCTATGGATCTTGGCTTGGCTTTCTCACACTTTGGGGAGCCAACCAGCTATCTGAGCTTGTCTAGGATGGCCTTAGTGGTGGAGATGGGGGTCCAGGAGAGTGCACAAACTCTCTTGAGGCTCAGGTTTGGACTGGCACACTGCCGCTTTTACCATACTCTATTTACTGAAGCAAACACAAGCACAACCCAAATTCAAAGGATGGAAAACAGACTCCATTTATTGGTGGCAGGAGCTTTAATGTCACATTGCAAAAAGTGTGGACACAGGGAGATGGGAAGGATTGGGGTCATTTTGCAATCAATCTACCACGCGGTGTGTGGTGGAGAATCTTAGCTGTCCATCAAAATCCGCTCTCCCTTTTTCCGTAGTAATAGAACTGTAGCCAGCAGTGTAGATTACATTTTCATAGTTTTCTTTGCAATTGAGTGTGATCATGGGTGACTAAATTCTCGTTATGAACTGTTTTTACCAATGGAATGTGAACGGAGTGATGCATACTACTTAAGATATCTAGGAATGTCTTCTGGGAGACTCTATTCCACCTTCTCATCAGCTGGAATCTCAATGTAGAACAACCTAGAGCCATTTATGCAGCTGATGACACTGTCCCAGGAGACAGAGGAGTAAGGACTTCTGAGGAACTTGGAATCTCAAGTGACCAAGATAAGCAGAGCTTTCTCGTGACCTGAATTGCTCACATCAGGAATGCTATGTGAAAGAGAAATAGGCATTTCTGTTCTTTCAACTGTTCTGTTGTTGCGTCTCTGTTACAGCAGCCTACTCTCTTCTAACCAACATACTGGGGCAACTGAAGGTACAGTCTCCATTCATTTACAAAACTTGGTCAAAAGATACTTCACTCTGGAATTTTGCAGAAAGAATCCAAAGGCCCCCCATAGACCAAAGCTTAAGAGGAGAACATAAAGCAATGATCTGAGTACTTTTTAGGTGGATTTGGGTTAAAAAGGCACCAAGGGGGAACTATCACTCTCTGCCAACACTTTTTAAATCTATTCACTCACACAGAGCTGGGATTTTTCATCTGATGAATCCCATCATGTATCTTTCTTTAACCTTTGCCTGAAGGACTTTTGATAATGATTGCTAGGGCTCCATAGCACTGACATTCTGACATCACAAGTCACTGATGGAGGGTCTGCCACTGGCTATACTTCCCTCCCAGCTGGAATCTCTGAAAATGTTGAGAGGTGGTAGAAACGATCAAATCAAGATTCCAAATAAGAGATACATCATTATTGAACTTTAGGGGAGCCTGGTGACTAAAGAGTAGGATCATATTGCTCCTCTATGTTTAAAATCTTCAAAGAACTCCTAACCTAAAACCTTGAACAAGGGCTACGAGGCCCTGTACAATCTGGCCCATTTCTAGACACAATCTCATCTCATCCACCTGCCCCTGGGCCTATTTCTTCCTCTGCTCCTCCCTCACTGGCATTCTCCCTATTTCTCTACTGCACTAAATTTCCTTCTGGAGTTCTCTCTGCCTGGATGTTTCTCTAAGTTTTCTGCCTAAGTCCTATTCATATTTCAGATCAAAGCTGCACTGTCAATGCCTAGGGGAAATCTTCCCTGAACCCCCAGGCTAAGATAGAGCCTTCATTTCACACTCTCATGGGACCCTTTACAGCATTACAACTGTCTGAACAAACGTTTCTTTAATATTGAATACTAGGCTAACAGTCCTTTGTGGACAAGAACTGTCTACTTTCTTTACTTCTATGTCCCAGAACCTAATACAATAGAGTAGATGCTCAATAAATATTGAATGAATGAACACAAATAAATGAAGAGGCAATGTCAGGGAGAGACAGAAGGGGAAGAGAGGCAGACAGATGGACAGACATAGAAAAAAGGACAGGCAGAAAGGATCAGCTTGCCTCCAGATGGATACAGGAACTGAGGCAATGGAAGATGCATTTCCCCATAGCCATTGAGAAAGCAGGTTGATTCGAGTGATTCTCATGCCAACGAGATCCTAGGGGGCACCCTCCACTCCAGTCTCCAGGGGAGCCACACAACTTCTCCTCTCCAAGTCCAACTAGAAATTTCAGGTGTTAGCCAGCTCACTTCATTCTCTGTGGGGGGAATACAGGGCCCTGAGGAACTGGACCACTCATCACAGCCCCTTGTAATAGCGGCCACAGTGAATTGAATCAGCAGCCCGGGTTTAGGGACAAATTGCTTTTGAAAATTGTATTTATGTATCAAAAAACTAATTATTGCCAAGTTCCACCTCAGCAGCACTTGATGATTTCATTATTGGATCTAATTGCACTTCTATTCAGGATAAGAGTTTACTGTCTTTTAATTGATAGTGGAAATTGAAGATACAAAAATGTGAATGGCTATAAGGCCTCTTTCTTTAGCTGATTTCTAGCCCATGGGAAACAAAATCTCCTTCACCACTTTCAGGCCAAAAAATATAAATATTTCTTTTCTGTTTACCCATGTTTGGTAATTTTTTGGGTCTGTTGGCCTTGAAAGATTAGACATACAGTTTGCACCCACTCAAGAATACACCTAACCAACATTATCTCACTTTCACAAAATCACAGATGGGTTATTTTACAAACATTCACCATTCGTCTCTGATGTAAGAAGGGAGGCCATGAAAGACAAGTTTCTCCATGGCCATTTGGAAAGCAGGTTGGTGCCACTGTCCCCAAACTCAGAGCAACCCTGTTTCTAGCCGGGACAGAAGAAGCTGCAGGCTGGTCTCATGGAGTCACCAGCAGGAGAGTTGGGACAGGATATTTTACCCACTCACCAAACCTGGGAGTAGGAGGGTCTCCCATCCCTTTGGGTCCTGCCACGTGTTAATGAAATAAGGCACTGGATTTTCCCTGTTTATATTGTTTCTGATATGTCACTTTATTGAGTGGCAGACAGCTAGACAGTTAGTAGCTAAAGTGTAAGAAAGAACTTGAACTCCCAAAATCTAACAGAAGATCTCCATCCCAACCTACACCCAGAAAGAAGGAACCGCTCTGCCTTAAGAACAGGTGTTAATTTTAAAACAGTAACAAAAACAAAAGACCCAGGACATCACACAAAGCAGTGGCTTTCCTGTCACCTCCATCAGAAGAACAAATGTTTGCTGGGTGTCTGGCTTGCCTGTTTCCCTCTTATGACCAAGGCTGTATTTCCCTGGCTTCTCGCATCTTTAGATAGCGCCACTATTTAGCTTGTGTCTCTTTAGCCTGAGGTCTTTGCAGACAGTCAGTTGGAAGTTAAGACTATGTAGCCTCCTTCTTTCTCTTTTTCTCTCTCTTGATCTGTGTATCTCTCTTTCTCTCTCCATCCCTCTTTGTGTCTCTAACTCTTTATGAGTCTCTATTTTCCTTAGAGACTTCTCATTCTCATTAGAAAAGCAAAGCCCAGACCTTGCAACCTCTTTAGGCTGAGCTGCCTTTCCACCATCCCCCTAACATCTCCACAAATTCATGCTGTCTGATCACCTTCTCTCCCCTTCTCCCTGGAAATCTCCCAGAACCAGCTCCTCTCTTCCCTGCTCCATGCCTCTGCTCCCCGTCTCAACTCCACAGCTTTCCAGTCTTTCATAAACGGTTGCTCCGTGCAGCCTTGATCAGCTCCTCTTGAGAGCCATTCTCTGGCATCTCATGCTTCCTCCGCTCCTCTTGCTCTACAGTCAATCATTCCAATATTCCCTTCTTCTTCCTGCCTCATGGAATAACCCATCTAGATATCCAATACTTATCCTTTCCCAAGAATCATCAACAAACCATAGAGCAACATTAAATCATTCCAGGGCAATGGCCATTATCAAAAAGTCAACAGACAATATGTGTTGGCTAGGGTGTGGGAAAAAGGAAAACCTCGTGCATTGATGGTGGGACTGCAAATGGGTGCAGCCGCTATAGAAAACAGTGTGGAGATTCCTCAAAAAAACTGAAAATAGATATACCATACCTCCCAGCAATTCCACTTCTGGGTATTTATCCAAAGAAATACAAAACACTAATTCAAAAAGACATTTACACCCCTTTGTTCTCTGAAGCATTATTTACAATAGCCAAAATAAAGAAGCAACCTCAGTGCCCAGATACATGTGAAGAAATGAAACTAGACCACTTTCTTACACCATATACAGGATAATCCCAAAATGGATTAAAGACTCAAATGTAAGACCTGAAATCATAAAACTCCTTGAAGAAAACATAGGCAGTAAACTCTTTGACATTGTTCTTAGCAATATGGTTTTGGAGATGTCTCTACGGGAAAGTGGGGGAAAAAAGAAAAAGAAAGAATGAGACTACATCAAACTAAAAACGGTTTTGCACAGTGAAGGAAACCATAAACAAAATGAAAAGATAACCTACTGAATGGAAGAAGATATTTCCCAATGATACATCTGATAAGGGGTTAATATCCAAAATATATAAGAAACTCATACAACTCAACACCAAAAAAGCAAACAATCCAATTAAAAATTGGGCAGAGGACCTGAATAGACATTTCTCCAAAGAGGACATACATATGACCAATAGACATATGAAAAGATGCTCAGTAACACTAATTATCAGAGAAATGCAAATTAAATCCACAATGAGATATCGCCTCACACTGTGAGAATGGCTCCATCAATAAATCAAGAAACAAATGTTGGCGGGGGTGTGGCAAAAAGGGAATCCTTGTGCACTGCTGGTGGGAATGCAGATTGGTGCAACCACTATTGGAGGTTCCTCAAAAAATTAAAAATAGAACTACCATATAACCCAGCAATTTCACTGCTGGGTATTTATCTGAATAAATACAAAACACAAATTTGAAACAATATATGCACCCTTATGTTTATCATAGCATTATTTATAATAGTCAAGATATGGAAGAAACCTAAGTGTCCACTGATAGATGAATGGACCGAGAAGAGGTGGTACATATGTACAATGGAATATTACTCAGCCGTAAAAAAGAATGAAATCTTACCATTTGCTACAGTATGGATGGACCTAGAGTGTATTATGCTAAGTGAAATAAGTCCAACAGACAAAGACTAATATCATAGGATTTCACTTACATGCGGGATCTAAAGAACAAAATAAACAAAATAGAAAGAGACTCATAGATACAGAGAACAAACTGATGGTTGCCAGAGGGGAAAGGGGGCTGGGAGTTGGGTGAAAAAGTAAAGAGATTAAGAAGTACAAAAGGATAGTTACAAAATAGCCACGGGAATGTAAAGTACAGCATAGGGAATGTAGCCAATACTATTGTAATAACTATTATGATATCAGACGGGTTGTACTCAACTTACCAAGGTGATCACTTCATAAAAATATATAAATGTCAAATCACTATGTTGTATACCTGAAACTAATATAACAATGTGTGTCAACTATAATTGAAAAATAAAATAATTTTTTTTAAATTAACCTGCCTGTGACAATAAACTGTTAATAGCCCTAACCCCACATAGTTGTCTATCAAATGCAAACTGTGAGTCATAGGGAAAACTAGATGAATAAGCACAAATACCACAAACTCTACTTCCACTAAAATGAATGATATTGCATCATTGCATACGATGTAACAAGCCACCAGCCTGTACGGTGTCTCTGGGCAGTTACGAGAAAGGTGTCCAGTCTGAGAAAGCCGTTTAGATGCAGCACCAAGGTGCAGCTCAGGGCTTAGCTAGTGCAGCCACTCTGCGTGTCAGCCTTGCTCACCTCTGTCTGGGTGCCTGGGTGCCGACCACATGTCCATCCACACTCAGCACCCCCAACAGGAAACTGTGTGATGATGTCAGAACGGTTGCCTACACACTATTTCAAGGAATATTCAATAGTCATTTAAATTCCAGGACACAGAAGATTCTAGAGTAAAGAGACCAGGATTTATAAAAATGGCTAAACCATAATAGAATTGATAATCCTGAGAAAAATCATTTCTCTTCTCCTTTCTGATCTCAATTCTCTAACCTACAAACAAAGGAACTTGAACTTGCTGACCTCTAATGATACTTTCAGCTCTGGTCCTGAGGTTTCTAAAATGGACTGGTATAAAAGTGTGCAGGGTAGCATTGTTTGCAATGACAATTTTTTTTAATGATAAAGAAAAAAATAATCCTGACCAGCACCCAAATAAGGAATGGAAGTAAATAATGGAACATCTATACACTATAATCATTTGCAATAATTTTCAAATGAACAATAAATCTGTGATTAATGATATAGAACAATGCCCAAGATAGAGTGTTAAATGAAAAAAAAAAAAAAAAAGCTGTGGAAATGTATGAAGAGTATGATTTATTCACATATAAATATATGCTTGCTTTTATTTAAAATGATCTTAGATAACAAGAAATTATCCACAGTTGTTAATTCTAAGGTTGGAATGGAAGAGAGGTAAGGATGGGGGGAGGGTCTTTTACTTTTACTTTATATCCCCTGTGACTATTCGAATTTTATCACAAGCATTGATTACTTTGAGGATTAAAAGGGGATCATAAAATTTTTGAATTAGACAGTTAACAATTAAGATCAAACTATAGAGGAAATTTAGTTAACTTTGAAAATTGTATGCCACTATCTGGGTATTTGGTTTTTCCTGGGTCCACAGCAGCACCAGGAGCATTCCCATTGGGGTCGTTGGGACACTTTGGATTTTCCTGAAATGCCCTGTCCTCCAGGTTCCAGCTCCACTCCTCCCTCCTCAGCTTCTCCTGGTGGAAGAGTGGGCACTTCCCAGCATCCTGATTTACCCTGTGCATGAAAGAGCTTGAGGGTTTTCCAAAGTAACAGCTCTCTCTTCTAGATATTAATTAAGAAGCCCAGTTGCAGGTTGACTATCATAAGTTCTGAACAGAAAAGTCTAACTTCTCTGACTCCACAGAGACCACTAAAAGCTTCTCTGAGGAGACTTTATATAAGCAAAGGAAATTCATTTGAAAAGGTGAGGCCCATCAGTCAGCAGGAAGCTCTAAATCCCACTGCCGGTACATGTCAGTGACTGACCTCCACTGTAATAATATCTCTTTCTGTTGAGGGCGAACTGAATTCCATCAGGCGGGGCTCTCAGGGCCACAGTGACCTGTGCCAATGCCTCCCACGGTAAATCTATTTTTTAATCATCTCCTCCATTCCCATTTCCCCATCTCTTAAGTGAGGGTGCTTATTCTTGCATCTTCTGCTTTCAGGTGAGAAGTGGTCCATCAGGGATGACCAAAACACTGTCTAAAAAATACACGACAATAATCTCAGCTATTGTAATTGTAAAGCCCCACAGGGCCTCCAAATCACTTGGGAAAAGCATTTTATATGTGAATCTAAATCACACCATCTGCTGTGCTCCCCTCATTTTTAAATCAGATCACTGCCAAATCCAGATATCAAAGAAAGAAGAAAAATAAGACCCTTTTTAGCTTTATCATACCTTTGGGCCTCTTCACCACACAGCAGCTCAGGTTTTCCTTCCAAGACCTGGGTTTTCCCCAAGGATCTTTATTCAGATTAACTTTACAATTGATTGATTTTTTTTTTTTTTTTTTTTTTACTGTATACACACACACCAATCACTGGGAGGCACTCTCCAAATACTAAAAGGAATCAGATTTGGGTTGTCAGGTAAGAAGGAAAGAACAATTTTTAGAAATTAACCAAACTACATATCTAATTCTGAAGAAGCTGATGTGATAAATAGACCAGGAAGTAAAGGGCCATCCTCCCGTGCAAATATGTGCAGCCCCCTCCACCTTTATTCAATAAATATTTATTAGTCACCTACTGGGAAGGAGTGAAAAGAGCACGGGCTTTAGGAGAAGATGAATCTGGCTGTACTACTTGTTAATCCTATGGTTTGGGGCAAGTTGTTTCATTTCCCCTGGAAAATGTAGTTCTCTCTTCCATTAAGTGTGGATTTTAATATCTCCTTTATAGGGTTGTTTTGGGAATTCATAGTGAAACATATGCAAAATACTTAGCACAGCCCCTGGACCGTGGGAGACACGCAGGATGAGTTAGCCCCCATTCCCTGCCCCGTGAGATGGGGAGAGAAAAGAGGAATCGAGGCAGTCCTGGCCCTCCGGGGTTCCCCACCTGTAAGAGAAGCATGCCTCCCAAATCCTTTCTCGCTTGGGGAAATGCTGCCTCGCCTAGATTGGAGATGTTAACATCACATCTGCTTCCAGATCACACACACGCGGGAGGATCAGAAAGCAAGGAAACCTTTCCAGAGGAAAACTGGGGCCAACCCTGAAACGCAAAGCTGCTTTACACCAATTATTCCTGATCCAGGCAGAGGTGTCTGGGTACAGTGGATAATTAGGGGCTGCCCCAAGCCGACATGACTGGTGCTATTTAACGTAATTACATTACCCCAAAATGATGTGTTTTCCCATAATTGGTAGGTACAGAGTAATTGTGACTACACCGAGTATTAACACCCTATTTGCCAGAGCCTTCCGAACATTAGCTAAGTAAATGTTTCCCTTCTCTCTGGGCAGCAAAATGAGTTTTTTTCCTTCATATACCAGTCGCCTCCCATCCTTCAAGGGACCCCACTTTTACCCCTGCAAGGACACAGTGTCTTGCACTTTCCACCTTTCTTCCCTATTAAAACCTGCTCTGCCAACCAACAGACATCTGAAAGGTTAATTTCACTTCCTTTGCAAGCATTACAGAGCGCACTGGGATGGTAATGAGGCAGGCCTGGTTCACATTCTGGCTTGCTCACTTTATTTCCATGTGCCTTCAGCCATCAATAACCTAGCTAAGTCTTAGTTTCCTCGCCTGGAAGATGGAGATTATACCATCCACCTTATGGTACTAACGTAGCAAGTAAATGAGTTAGAGCAAAGAAATGGTAGTTGAAATTAAGGGTAACTTACTAATCAAAATTAACACAATGTTTTTCCCAGGATTATTTCCATTTTTAACAGCAAAATTGATACTTTGAATTAAATAAATCTAGGTCATTATTCAACAGGTTGGTAAAGTATTTGAGGAAATTGAACAGGCTTTTCCAAAACTCCTTAAATCCCATAATAGTATCTGGCCACTTCACAAGTGGCATAGCATGATGGTTTCATGTACATTCCACAAATCCCAATGGCCCAGGTTCAAGACTCAGCTCTGCCACTTTCTAGTTGTGTGACCTTGAACAAATGACTTAACCTATCTGTGTTATTAATACCATCTACAAAGGAGGAATAATATTTAATTATATTAAACTCCTGATGTGTTATGAGGATCAATTAACACACGTAAAACTAACAGTAAGTGGCATATTATAAGCACTCAATAGTTGATATGATGATGATTCTACTGAGTGCTGATCTAATTGTACCTCCACCCAAGAAAGTGATAAAATCATTACCAGAACCCGAAGAATATCCCCTTGCATCAGGAAAGCTACAAATTGAAAAGGAATGGAAGGTTTATAGTCGCGTTGCAACAGTAACTCATATTCACTTTATGATAAGTGTTATACTCTAGGAGTCACTATAAAAAGAAAAAAAAAATGCCTTCCAATATCCCACCAGTGAGGTAAAGATGTTAATGTCGCTTTGAGACCTCAGCTTCCTCTAGGATAGAGCAACAGAAGGGCTTATAACCAGAACTGGGGAGTATGGCCACGAATGACGAACAAACTCATCAGTAAAAAATATACTGTTTTTAAATCCGAGTATTGGATTAATTAAACTATAGCAGGGTATAAATTTATGCCTCTCCCTTTCAAATTCGACCAACCCAATGACATGCATTCAACTAGCTTTTCTTTCCTTATTATGTTTGTCAACTTTTATTGCCTTATATTTGGAAAGGTGGTTGGAAAGACTGAAAAACTAGAAGTTTCCCCCTTCAATTAAGTGTCATCTCAGAATCTACAGAGGTGAACATCAAGGTGAAATGGAATTCATTAAATAAGAGACAGGTTACCCTTTATAACAGGATTGCTGTCATTTTGTTGACTCGGCACCTGCCTTCTGGTGGAAATGTCATTCCCTGCCCACCCTCCCCACATATAAACTCTAACCATGAGAATTATATAGGGGTAGCCACATTCTTATAGATCCCAACCCCATGTTCACTAGGGACTGAGGCTACAGATGGGCGATTAAGTCTTCTCCAATGGTAGGAACTGTAAGGTGGAAAACAGAGCTGTTGCTACATTAGTTTCCAGCCCTGTGAAAAAGAAAAAAGCAAAGCAAAGCAATCTTCAGTGAGACAGGATGCAGGTGACACAGTGAAAAACAAAGAAAGGTCTCACGATACTCCAGTCTTTGTTCTAATCTCTCCTCTACCCCAGATTTCTATGATTTGGTTAGCCAACCTCCTTTAGATCCCACGGGCTAATAACTCCTTCTGGACAAGCTGTCTCTCTTTCCCTTGTAACCGAAAGAGCTCTGACTGATATGCCCCTAAATCCTGGGAAGAAGCATATTGGCATCCTTAAAAACCATGAGTAGATGAGCTTTGGCATCTTCACCAAAAACCTTTTCAACCGCCTTCACAAAGGGAAAGAAGAAACGGACTGTGGGGTGTGTTGCACAGAGCAGGCAGCAGGAAGCATGTCAGGCTTCGGGCCAGAGGCCTTTCTCCGCCGTTCCCTAGGGAGTTACCTGGGCAGGCCCTTTAGCCTCTTTAAGTCAGAGTTTCCCCATTCATAAGATAAAAAGATTACAAGACTTCTAAGACCCCTCCAAAACCCCAAACCTTAGTTTTCAGTTTTATTTCTCTAAGTCATTTGCTTCTGAGTTACCAGGATTCATTGGTAATTTTTCTAGCAGAAGTTGTTTTTCCAAAACGTCTTCCCATTCTCTTGTGTCAGTCTGGAAGCTTGTGTTAGCATTGGAGCTGCTAATTTTTCTCACCCTTTCTTCAGTTAAATCCAGCACTTCTTGGAAACTGGCTGGAAGCCTACAGCTTGGTTGGCAGAGACAGAGGAGTCACTGAAGAAACAGTGTGCAGCGATCACTTCTCTGGAGAGGAGTTTAACCTTGGGAAGGATGTCACCAGTGGTGCTGAAGACACCGGTGCCTTTGAGGAAGGTTGCAAGCATTAGCCTAGGATTGCACTCACCGAGAGAGAGAGCCTTAAGTCAAGGCACTTGGAGTTTGTTCAGGCCAATCTGTGGGGAGCAGATGTCACCAGGAGCTTGGGGCTGGGATGTGAGCCAAGGTCGAGGAAGGAGTCAGGAAAACCCTAGTGACAGATCTGCGGAGCCAGTGGCCATGTCTGTTATAAAAATGAAACACTTGCTTCCAACATGTGCAGCCAGCTCTGCTGGATCGGAGAAGAGTTGGAAGGAGTGGGCCAAGAGGAAGAACACCTGCCAAGAAGACGGCGGCCTTGCTGTGACGTCTGAAATGCCATGTTTAATCACCGTGGCACACTTTCTCCAGCCGACACCTGACAGTGAGAAGTTCCTAATGAAGTTATGGCTCTGCTGACTGAATTAATAGTTTTCAGTTACAGCGCTTGTAAACACACACGTTCAGTGCTCACGTGTTCCTTAAGGCAGCGCTTTGGAGACACTGAATCTCCGGTTAACTCACTGCAGGGACCAAAGTGTTGGGAGAAAACAGGGCCAACCAAGGGGATCAGGCTGTGGTTGCCAGAACACTCAGAGCCTGGTAAAGCGTTCTGCTTAGGAAAAGGGGAAAGGGAGAGAGAATGACAGGAGCTATGTAAAACCAGGGAGGAAGGCACCAGAGGACACAAACCATTCATGTCCGTGATCAGTGGCAGCCTCTGCCATCACCTACACCCAACTTCATACCGCTCTCTTGCAGCATTCACCTCCCCACTTTCAACCCTCTCATCACAAACCCCAAATGTTGAACCTACGCTAAGTATGTTGGCCCAATAGTGAGCATACTATGATCAAATATGTTGGAGGGGAAAAAAATGTTAAGCCATCAGAAGGGCACGCATGCTTAGGGGTGCCAAGATCACTCATGGCATCAGAGTCCACAGCAAGGTTGACACACAGAAGCTAGTCTCAGAGGCGACAGGATGCATCCCACATCCAGTGGCTAATGCCACTTGCATCTGAGTCAGTCTTGCAGAGCGAGGAGCACTTAGAGCCGTGGGAAGGGGAGGGAAGGAAGGTGCTAACTAATAGCTTGCAAGCATGTCTTCTAAAAAGTGTGCTAACCAAACAAGGTGCCGTTCCTTAATCCCTCCCACTCCTGCCTGAATGTACACTAATTGAAAATTAAGTTTTCAATTTTTCTAATTCCATCTCATTCAGGAGCAGTTAGAGCCCCAGTGTTTTGCTAACTCCCAATGTGCTTTTCATGAGCTCCCTCAGGAAGCTGACAAAAGAGCCTTGTCACCAAGTTATTGACAGCAGCAGGCAGGAAGGTTTGTGCAGAAAATTAGAGTATTCTCCAAAGCCAAAGAGAGCAAGGCCAGGACCAGGCTATGGAGTCTGCAGATCTTGACTGCAAGCGGAAGACACGTCCACGTTCCTTTTCCCACCTGCTCCCTTCCCAGCTAAACTCTAGTTGCAACCTGGCAAAGGGATCCTCTCACTCCTCAGGGATCCTGTCCTGTCCCCAGAGTTAGGAAAGCCTCGCCAGCAAGATCATAAACTTCCTCTGGGCAGGTTCTCTGGTCCCCACAGTTAATTGTCCTTGATGTCCAGAGAATAAACCTACTTAAAAGGAGAGTAAAATGTCACAGTTAATAGTGATGACCAGGTTTAAAAACTGAAATGAAAAGTTATAGAAATTGACTTATTTTTGCTTATATTTAACCAAATTTAGGTCATTGTTATTCCAGAACAAAGAATAAATCATATATTGATTCCTTGGGCATGATTTTCCACATAATTACGTGACTGCACAACGGGGCATTCTTGATTTTATATTCAACTTTCACAGCAAGAGCAAATGAGACTTTTAAAAATACAGGGTGTCCCCAAAAAAATGTATACATGTTTTGAATGGTTATTAATTCCAATGGGTTGAATCTAAAAAGAAAGAAACATCAATTGAGCTATCAGCTGTTAAGTGTGTACACGAGTTTTGGGACACCCTATACCTTAAGTCTTCCTCCGTTTTCCCAAAGGACTCTCCTAAGCATTTTACATTCTAATCATTCTCTCTTGGAGAAGCTCAGGCACCCTCGCCCTTGCCCACTGCCTCAGCTATTAAAGGTTCTCTGCAATCCTGTTTTGCCAAACAGCATGCATGCAATTCAGACAGCCTTCTAACATCAATTCCACCAACTCCACGAAATCCCACACCCTTTGCAGAATTTCTAGGTTTCCTTTGCAACTGGCTTCCATTGAATTCACATTCCATTTATCAGGTGTTCATCCTTCATAAATTATCAAGAGCCAGATACCCACCCACCAAGGCACGGGGTGACATAAGGGGATAGAGGCCAGGGCTGATCAGGGAAGGCTGCCTGACTGGGAACTGCTGTGTGTGATGAGCTCGTTAGTGGAGCCTTTCCCTGTGCAATTTCATAAACCCCTGTGATTTGTTAAGTAATTCAGATATCTGCCACAGGTTAGTACCAACTGGTAATTTTAGAGTAACCTAATCCTAATGAATGGTTGGGCTATGAGGAAGGAAAAAGGAGGAGGCATTGCTTGGGAGCTCAATTAATAAGGTCTTTCCAAGGCATCATTATAAGTAAACTATGAGAAATGACACAGCCACAACTCACCTTGCTGGGAATGGCCTAGAACACCAGCTATTAAAAAGTGCAATTCACAGGGAGAAAATCAGTGGTTCATGGTTTGATTGCTTTAGAGAATGTAGTTTCAATAAGGAACTTGAGAGTTACACTTGGCTCCCCACCAGATGGCTGCGATTCAAAGTCTGACTCAACCGCTGCATGACCACAGTGACCTAACTTCTCAGACCTTCTGCACCTTGTTAATAAAATGAGGATGTCACTCTCCATTTCAAAGAGTTTGGGAGGGTTAGAACTAATATTCATCTTATTATGGATACTGTGTACTGTCTGTCTGCCACACATTACTCAGTAAGTGAATATTAAGACGATGACACTATGGATGGGGCTAAGGTGTTCCCAGCCAACCTAAAGACAGATAGGTGAGACTGTGTTTAGCTAAGCCAACAGCAATTTCTAACCCCTGAGTCTCTTACAGAGCAGACGGCTCTCTATATAAACAACAGAGGAGCAAGCACTGGGAAATGGGGTGCCAAAGTGGAGCAAGGAAGGGCCCATAGTAGTCCAGAGTTGAGGTATGGTGAAGAGATGCCCCAAATCTGCAAGCACTCTCGGAGGTGACCAGTAGCAATGAAGGAGCAGCTCCCCCTGCCTGTGGACTGGACAGTCTCAGCCCAGAAATGAGTCGATGTGTATGGGGAAAACTTTGCCATTCTTGGCATTAGAAGATGAACAGCAGGAAAAAGAAGACATAATTGCAGTATCAAATCATGGGAAAGGCAGGAAGATTGGTAAGTTAATTCCTGGTTCCCTGACAGTGATAACAACATCAATCTTGTGCTTTCATCCTGGGCACTCCTCTTGAGTAGGGTCCTCTGGAAGCAGAGCCTGAGGCAGGGATTCAGGTGCACATAACTTACTGAGGTAGTGCTCTCAGGAGGGACTGTGAGAGAATGAGGCAACAGGAAAGAGCTGAGCAAGGATGTGGCCTCAGGTAAGTCCAGCCTTAGTCAGTAAACCAAGGTCAACCTGCCCTGGTCAACCTCCCAGGCATCTCTAACAAAGTGGTTCCTGTCAGCCAAGGGCAATTATGCATAGAAAGTCACTGGTGTGAGCTGTTAGCCATGGCTCGGAAGGGGTGCACCAGCTGTTTCTACTACAACATTGGGCTGGCTAGGTACTTTAGGTGTATTAATTCATGACAACCCTATGAGGTTCTCCTAATTGACAGAGAAAAGTGAAGGTCAGATAATCTAAGCAACTTGCTCTGAGTCACCCAACTTATGTGGCAGAGTCACAATTTGAACCCTACCACTCTGATTCTGGAACTCACATTACCTGGCCATGTTTCTACCTTATGAGATGCTGTTATGGGTTGAATTGTGTGCACCACCACCCCAAAAAAAATTAAATTTCTAATCCCCAGTACCACAGAATGTGACCTTATTTGGATATAGGCTCATTACAGATGCAATTAGTTACGTTGTTGGGGTCATACTAGAGAAGGGTGGGCTCTTAATCCAACACAAGGAAGAAAGCCATGTGAAAACAGGGGCAGAGGTTAAGAGTTATGCAGCTACAAGCCAAGGAACACCGAGGATTACCAGCAAACCAGCGTAAGGTAGGGAGTAGCAGGGATCCTCTCCTAGAAATTTCAGAGGGAGCCTGGCTCTGCTGATGCCTTGATTCCATGCTTCTTGGCTCCAGAACTGGAGAAAAGTAACTTTCTATTGTTTTAAGCCATTCCCTTTGTGGTACTTCGTTACAGCTGCCCTAGGAAACGAATACAGGTACTAAGAAAAGGTGCTAAACATTAGGGAAGAAACTATCCTGGTATAATTGTTTATTTTAAGCTCAAAATAATGATTTACTCAAAAGTAGATTATAATCATAGTTAAGTGTTTCAAAATTACATATATACAAGAAATTTATACAGTCCTCAGAGAGAGCTAAAGCTGCCACATTTAAGTTCTCGGGCTTGGAGTCATACTGGCTTGAGTTATAATCCTAGATCAATCACTTATTTAGCAGCTGTGTAGCCTACAACAAGTGTATTGACCCCTCTATGCTTCAGTTTTCTCTTTTATGAAATAGTGACAATAATAGTACCCTCCCTTAGCATTATAAGAAATAATATATTTAGCACTTAGCATACAGCCTGGTACATGGCGAGCACGGAATGTTAGCTATTATTTCTATTACTATTTTGAAATCCAATCACTATGGGCTCAGAAACCCTGAGCTCATGTCTCAGTTCTACTGGATACTCCCCCACCTCTGAGCCTCCTTACCTCAACTAAAATGAGATTGAGCCAAAGTATTGCTGGAAAGGTACAGTGACCAAATAGGACTATATATAAATGTCCTTTAGGAATAGTAACACTGCAAATATGACACATGATGACAACGCCAGCTTATTACTCCTCACTGAATTATAGAGAACTATTTGGGGGCTGGCAGGAGGAATCATTTCTATCTGAGATCCTGGAGGCCAGAACTTTTCAAACTTTAATGAGTATAGGAGTCACCTGGGTTGCTTGTTAAAATGTAGATTCTGATTCCACAGGTCTGATTCCACAGCCTGCCTTGCTAAGAAGCTCCCAGGTGTGGCCCAAAACTCATTGAGATACGTCCATGCCTTGCAAAATACCATGAGATTTACCGGTGAGATGGGGTTCATCTCTTAACCATTACGACTGGGTCCCCTCTGGAATTTAGCAAAATATATATATCTTTGTTCTGGGAAAATAGAAGACCTTTTGTTACAAATATAAAATCTGTATCTGTGCTTGCTGTGTTGGGGGAAACACAGTTGAAAGAGCTCTAGAGAAGTCCCTCTGGGTGAAAATGAACACTTTTTGTGCCCTGAGGGGTGCTTAATGCCTCCCAGAGAAGTCCCCTCAGTCTGAATTGTTTCAGCCACTCCCCAAGGCCTCTTCCCACAACACAGGCTGGAGTAAAAACTGGATTACAAAAAATAATAATAAATGGAGACTTATCGCCATCTACTGGATAAAGAAAGAAAAGAAAGCGTATAGTGAAGTCCAGGGCGGGGCAAAAGTAGGTTCACAGTTGTGGGTACATGAAACATGAGTTTATTCTTGTCTTGTTATTTATAAATTTTTGTATTATTTTCCATACGAACAACTGATTCCAGCTCTTAAATCTGAAAAGGGCCAGAAAGGGGAGGTGGTGGGAGGGGTTAATTCTGGGAGTGTAAAAGACCATGGAGACTATAGGTTCAACCCTCTGATCACCAAGTTCAGCCCTGTAACAAAAACCACCAAGGCCAGAAGGGGAAGGAGACCTCAAGCAAATCCACACATAAGGGCATGAAATAATTGCTTCTTTCAGCACCTCCAGAAAGGAAGGCATCAATTTCAAGGGCCTGTGGACCCTGAGAAAGACTTTACCTTCTGAGATGGACTCCCCACGGTCAACTGAAGGTCCAAATTGTATAAATAATGAGACTCTAGAGGTCATCTGATGGTCTTCCGTGCACGGTGAAGAATCTCTGTCAGCTTCACGCACTATGCCCAGCTCCTTTACTTCAGCTGCATCAGCTCTTATAAAGGGTTCCTGGTTTGCCCTCTCAACCAATAACCTGAGACCTGCCCTGTCCAATGGACCTAATTAGTAACTTGATTAGGAATTTCTGTGGGGTTTTTTTTTTAAATAGCCTCCCCTTCATCTTGGTGGAGCACACTTTCAGGTTTTTGCTGGAGACTGCGTCTCCCAAGTTTGCAACATAAAGTCTCACTTTTTTTTACTCCAGTGTCTTTTGGAGTTAACAGGCCTCTGACCCACTTAGGAAAAGTTGTGCCCAAAACTCCTCCTGGACCTTTTTACACCTGTAGGCTCTGAGAGGGAGGGGAAGGGGACACCATTTCTTGGAAAAAGGACATCCCTTCCCTGCCTGGACTCCAGTCTCACAGCAACACTACAAGACTGGGAGTGTGATACCGCATGTTTACAACCAAGGGAGCAGAAGCTGAGAGAAGTTTAACTGGAGGCAAGTTGAGCTGAAGCCACACAGAGGAGCCAGGATTTGAACATGGTCGCGGCTCAAAGCCTAGGCTGCCTCCCGGCATGTTAAGCCCGCTAAGGAGAGTTCTCTTCCAGGAGGCAGAAGGTGCTTACAGAGACACTCTTAGAGTGTCTCCCAAATCCTAGAACCCCAATGAACTCAAGTGGGTCAATATTCTCATTTTTGTCACCTCTCAGAAGGTAAACCTTTTTGAGATTCACACCTCGGAAATCTGGATACAGCCTGGGTCCCACTAATTAGCTGGGCCTTGGCAATTAGTTAGCCTTTCTACCCCTCCATCTTCTCACTTTTAAGATGGCAGAATAGTAGTAGTTATTTCGTAAGGATCTTAGGAGGTTTTTTTAAATTTAAGTATAATGGACAAACAAAATTGTAAGATATTTAAAATGTAAAATGTGGTGATATACACATATATGTGAAAGAATTTCCCCATCAAGTTAATTAACATCTTTTTTTTTTTTTTTTTGGTGAGAACATTATGAGTTTTAAAATGAAGAAAACTACAAACTGTCACATAGTTAGCACCCAATCGTCATCATAACATAATAATTGGGGAAACAGAATGTAGAGGTCAAAGTTCTAAATCACCACCTGGTTTAAATCCTGGTTTGGCTCAGCCTGAACTAGTTTTATTACTTGGTAAATTACCCTCATTCATAAAATTCATAAATTAAGAACAGCAATACCTACCTTAAAGGGTTGCAGTAAGGATTAAATGAGATAATTTATGTAAACATAATTTATGTAAACTATGCTACAGTTACTTAGCACAGTAACTTACCAGACACTTAGTAACTTCTCAATAACTTTTAGCTGGTAATATTGCTAATTCAGGACAGAGGAAAAGAAGGGAGGGGGCAACCACACGTGGCGAGCAGGATCCTCAGGCACGGAGGGTGGGCGCCATCTACTGGCCCCAGCTGCAAGCCAAGTGCAGTAAACAGCTTGGCCAAAAGCACCAGACCTCATTTGTAACTTAATATCCCCAAAGGAAAATCTTCTGGCCTCCCTGCACCGAAATCAGAACTCAAAGTCGGGGCCAAGTTCTAAAAGCTGATATAGCAGGAGGGAGGGGGGAAGCAAATCAGAGGCGAAATTTCCTAAAGCCTTCAGGGCCAGCCCTAGTGAGATACTCAAAGCCCATAAACTGCAGCTTTCAGGAAAATCTTAAAAGCCCTTGAAGCACCAAGGATAAATTAGCAGAATCCAGGGAAGCTGAGCTGCATCATAGCTGCCCTTTTTCGCCCACTCCTTTATGGTCTTACTCCTGTTTCCCAATGCACAACTTTATCACTTATGCAAAGCAGCATGGTACCTGGGAAAGAGCATCCCACAGACCTGAGTTAAGCCCTAGCTCTGACCTGACTAGCTCTGAACTTCGGAAAAGTCATTTCATCTCACTAAACGGCGAGTTCCCGGTCTATAAAATAGATCAGTACTGCCCAGTGAGACAGAGCTGAGTTGATGTCCTGAGCACCAACTTGGCTTTTTTTTTTTTGGCTCTTTTTAAATATGTTTTTATTGATTTTTATTGATTTTAGAAAGAGGAAGGGAGAGAGAGAGAGAGAGAGAAATATCAATGATGAGAGTCATTGATCGGCTGCCTCCTGCATGCCCCCTATTGGGGCTAGGAGCCCAAAACTCAGTCGTGTGCCCTGAATGGGAATTGAACCGTGACCTCCTGGTTCATGAGTCGACATTTAACTGCTGAGCCACTTGGCTTTTCTGAACTGTCCATTTCTCTTCTACCAGGTGCAACAAGTAACTCCAACTTTGATGAGCTGTTAAGAAAATTGTACGAACTAAAATTTGTAAACCACTGGACTTATGGAAGGCACTAAAGATAACAAAGCTCTCTTTGTTAGTTATTCTGCAGGTTTGTGGTGAGGTTGAAATAAAATGATGTACATTAAAGTTCGTAACAATACCTGGCACACAGTAGAAGCTGTATGTCATGGATGCTGTGGGACCCCACCCACATCCCCCCAAAACCTTCAGTGGTGATAGCTGAGAGCACACAGCTGAGTATCCCCTCTGGGGGTTGTTCTCACTTAAAGACAGTAGCCTTGCCCAAGGTCAGATGCCTTATCGGGAGTGGCCCACATCCAATGAATGGCCAATTTGTGGATTTAAAGGCCCAGCCTGATGCCTCCTTTGGGACTACTCGGCAGGGTCCTTCCAGCTTCAGAGCTCCCCATGGAATAAGTGAGGATGAGCCACACCCCATCTTCCCCCTCTGCCCAGTCCTGCTTCCTTCACCTCCCCACAGCTGTCAGGAGCTTTTCTCAATGACCTCGCTTTACGCAAATCTTGAGTCAGCTTCCTGGGGAATTGCCCCAAACACTTAAACTTGCTGGTTCTTTCTTGCGCCCCCTCAAGTCCCTGCCTCTTTTTGGCCAACCTGTCAATTGAGGATATGGAACACGTATACTTGTTTACCAGCTTCACTGGGCAAGAATTAAGACAACTTGGACAAAAAACACACAAAAACAAAAAAGCCCTAACACCTAGACATCAGTTTCCTCCCCTTTAAATGGAGATTAATTACTCCTTTACTGCCTACTTCCAAAAATTTTTAGGCAAATCAATGAAATACAGAGGTGAGAACACTTCCGGAAATAATATAAATCTTTTATAAAAATCTCAGAAATCAGCCCTGGCCTGTGCGGCTCAGTTGGCTGGGCATCGTCCTGTGCGCCAAGAGGTTGCCAGTGCAATTCCTGGTCAAGGGCACCTGCCCAGGTTCAGGCTCGATCCCCAGTAGGGGACATGCAGGAGGCAGGCGATCTTTGTTGTGCTCTCACATTGATGTTTCTCTCTCCCTCTCCCTTCCTCTTTCTCTAAAAAAATCAATAAACTATTATTTAAAATAATAATAATAGTAATTTTTTTTTAATCTCAGAAATCAGGAAACTCTATTGAATTGACTAACAGGGAGTTAATAATTATAATGGCTAGATTTATTGAATGATTAGAATGTGATAAGGACTGTGATAAGCACTTTACATGGATGATATCATTCAATCTTCACGAAAAATTGTAAAAATAAATAGCATTATTATGACCATTTTATAACTGAGGAAACTTGAGCTTAGAGTATTATATGATTTGCCCAAGGCCATGTAGTGGTGAAGTTGATGGGAGGCAGGATTTGCTCCTGGCAGCTTGATTCCAGCCAGAATCAGCACCGTTACCCAACAGGTTGACTGCCAACTAGCGCTGAAATAACAACAGGTTGGGACTCTCTATTTCATTGATGCAATAATTCTGATTTTTGAGGGCCATTACTTAGAGTTCTAGGAATTCTAGTAGAAATTCCAGGAAATCTGAGGCTTCTGAGCAATGTGTGGATTGGTGGGTCAGAAGGCACCATTTTATGGGGACAGCTGAGTCTTTCTAATGACACAACAAGACTATCAGGCTAAAAGATTTCCATTACACTAACCTCAAGGGCCACTAGGCAGCTTGAAGTCATCCTGCTCAGACTCCGCGGAGCCTTGGGGTTCCAGGGGCAGGAGGAGAGAGACTCCCCCACTCATTTGGAACTCAGCTGCTGGCACCTTCCACTCCCTGTGAAAGGAGCACTTTCACAGCCATTTCTCTTTGGCTCTCCTAGAACCTTTCAACAGGGAAGCTAAAAACACACGCTGCTGACTTTTTCATTTTCCTCGCCCCAGGCCTGGGAAATGAGGGCATTCCACCCCCAGGGAGTCCTCAGGAAGGAAGTCATAGCCGTGGAATGCTGTCAAGAACGGGGACACCTGGACTAATGAGAAGAACGTGGCAGGTTGTCTCCGTTATTTACTGCAGCAAGACAAACTGTCCCAAAACTTAGTGGCCTGTAACAGGGCCAGTAAACTACCGTCCATGGGCCAAATTCAGCTCACCACCTGTTTTTGAAAATAAAGTTCTCTTGGAAGTCAGCCACACCTATTTGTTTCTGTGTCATCTGCGGCGGCTATCACACTATCATGGCAGAGTTGAGTCATTGTGACAGAAATTGTATGGCTCGAAAAGCCTAATATATTTGCTATCTGGCCCTTCCAGGAAAAGTTTGCAGACCGCCGGCCTACAACAGTGATTTGTTTCTACTCACAGTTCTGTGGTTTGACGCTGCTGTTCTGCTGCTGGTTTGTCCTGGGCTCACTCGGGCGGCCTCATTCAGCATAGGGTGAGCTGGGCAATGGGCTCAGTGGAGGCAGCTGGGGTAACTGAGCCTCTGTCTCTCTCTGTGGTCTTTCATGCTCAGGGAGGAAGTCATAGCCGTGGAATGTTCTCAAGAACAGGGACACCTGGACTTCTCAGCATTAGGGCAGAGAAAAAGGGAACTACTGTCCCCTTAATTTGCAGGGGAGGAGGGGAAATACCTATACAGACCATCACCTTGAGAATCTCGTACCCACTGAGTAAGCAGCACAGCCAGAACCAAGGCTGTCTGACTCCCGAGTACCTGTTCTTAGCCCCTTGTAGTGGGTTGAATGACGGTCCCCAAAATGATGTGCCCACTTTCTAATCCCCAGAACCTGTGAATGTGACCTTATTTGGAAAAAAGGGTCTTTGTAGATGTAATTAAGTTAAGGATCTTCAGATGAGATCATACTAGATTATCTGGGTGGGCCCTAAATCCCATGACTAATGTCCTTTTAAGAAGCACACAGGAGAGATTTGATAGACAACAGAAACCCATGTCTGTTGTTTTACGCCACCAAGTTTGTGGTAATTTCTTTTTTCTTTTTTTTTTAAATTCTTTTTTATTGATTTTTAGAGAGAGAGGAAGGGACAGGGAGAGAGAAACATGGATCTGCTGCCTCCTGCACACCCCCTCCTGGGGATCCAGCCAACAACCTGGACATGTGACCTGACCTGAAATCCAATGGGTGACCTCTCAGTGAGTGGAATGACGCTCAACCAATTGAGCCACACCGGCCAGGGCTGTGGTAATTTCTTATGGCTGCCACAGAAAACTAATATACCCCTATTTCCAATAGTGAGGATACATTCAGAGGGAACAAACTAACCTCCAGAGAGCAACATGTAGTGACCAAGAAACATTCATTTTTTTTAAATACATGTAATTAAGATCTTAAGATGGTACAAGGGAAGGGAGCTAACATTGACTGGGCCCTTACTATGGGCCAGGCACTGTCCTAAGCACCAACCTCTATTATTTTGTTTAATCTTCACAATTATCTTATAAAGTAGCTGCCACTAATAAGTATGTAAATCTCTTCTGGCAAGGCCTACGTAAGGTTAGGAAGTTGGATGCGCTTGAATAAAGAACAGTGAGACTCCAGACATGACTTAACACAACTAAGAAATAAACACATTGAACCAAGAGGCAGTTAAGTGTAGTAGTTAGAGGTGCAGCCATCCAAGCCAGGCCACCTGGATATGAACCACAAAACTACTCACCAGCTCTGTGGCACTGGGCAGGTTCTTAACCTTTCTGTGCCTTGGTTTTCCTATCTCTTAAATGAGGTAGTGCAGAAACCTGCCTTACATGAGGTTGCTGTGAGTTAAAGCATGTGAAGCATTTAGGACAAAGCCTGGCATATAGCAGCCACTCCACAAGGTTTAGCTATTCCTCTAACACACATGCTTTTAAGCACATAGTAAACACTCAATGGATATTTGCCACTATTATCATCATTAGTTCAATTAAGACCCAGCTAAACCTTAATCTTTCTCTGATTTTTCTTGAGAGTCATGATCTTTTTTCTGCTAGAATTAAAAAGGCTTCCTTGGAAGACAGAAATTGAATTAAAATAAAAGCTCTCAGAGTGTACTCTCAGACTGATCCAAAGTACAAGGCGTATAAAGTAATGGCAGGGGAGGGGGCGGCCCTTTAAGCCTTTCACCATATATTTAATAGAGAATTAAACCCAATTTCAAAATTGCAAAATAAATAGATTCAAAGATAGTTGCAGCACTTGAAATATCACAATTTGCTACAGCAAAAGCCACTGATTGGCCCTCGCTGGTTTGGCTCAGTGGTTAGAGTATCGGCCTGCAGACTGAAGGGTCTTGGATTCAATTCCAGCCAAGGGCATGTACTTCGGTTGCAGGCTTATTCCCCAGCCCCAGTTGGGGCTTGTGCAGGAGGCAACCAATTCATGTGTCTCTATCATATTGGTGTTTCTCTCTCTCTCTCCCTTCCACTCTCTTTGAAAAGCAATGGAAAAAAATATCCTTGGGTGAGGATTTAAAAAAAGAGAAAAAAAAACACTGATCATTAGGTAGGCAGGGAAGGAGAGGAGGCAAGGAGAAAGAGGGAGAAAATAAAGTAAAATAATAAAAATGAAACCAAAGTAAGCAACCCTACTGCCAAGAAATTGGTAGGAGTTTTTGCCCCACTCTAATAACGTCGTCAGAAAAGTTTGGGTTTGTTTATCCCTCAGTTCATGCCTTCATTTGTTTAACATTTGTGACCATAAGTAAGTGGTTCTTGATCATCAAGTTTTATGAGCTAGTGGTGGGGTACACAAACAACTGCAATACAGGCTAGAAAAAAATAGTGTCCTAAAGGACACTACAAGGGAAGTGGTGTTCACTGCAGATCTCTGGGGAAAGTGCTAAACCAGGTGACTTCCCAGATCTCCTGGAGTTCCCGTAAGGCTGATTCCAGGCCATGGCATCCGTCACACGCCATGGCGTCAGTGCATGAAACCTTTCTAGAGGCTGGTTGTACTGTCTGTTGATATTACTGTTTTACTTTTATAAACCAAATGTATTTTACTTGTGCATTTTGTTTATTGTTCCTCTCCCTCTACCAGAATGTAAGCTTCTTGCCTACCTGGCTTGGCTGCATTCTAAAACAGTGCCTGGCTCATAGGGGGTGTCTGACCAATACGTGCTGAGTGAAGAGCAAAGCCTAGCCCCCACTGAAGCATGCAGCTTGATAGAATGGAATCCAGGTGACCTTTAATATTCTCTGGGACCAGTCCGTCCTCCTTTATCTGTACACAGGACCCCAGCAGCCATGGTTGCTTTGTATGACCTTGCTTTCCTGGTCTTAACTGATTGGACCGCAGCAGACACGTGACCTAAGCTAGGCTAATCTATCATTTTCTTTTCTGGGACTTAATTTTGCCTTTGTAAGAATAAAGGGAGTTTGACAAAAAGACCTCTGGACTCATTCACAGATCCAACAGCAGAGAGGGGGAATATATATAAAATTACAAAAGTCACTGTAGAAAATCTGTACACTTCAAAAAAGCACAAAGAAGGAAATAAAATCACCCATTTATCAGAGTTCATAATAACAAAAAATAGGAAACAACCTACATATCCAAAAATAAATGGATAAATCAACTATGGTACATTGATACTAGGCAGTACTTTCATGGAAAGATCTATAAAATACATTGTTAAGTAAGGAAAGCAAAGCACACTAACCAGAAAGAATATATGCACCCCTGTGTTCATAGCAGTGTTATTTACAACAGCTAAGACCTGGAAACAGCCCAAGTGCCCATCATAAGATGAATGGATAAAAAAGCTGTGGTACATTTACACCATGGAATACTACACAGCTGTAAAAAAGAAGGAACTCTTACCTTAGTGACAGCATGGATGGAACTGGAGAGTAATATGCTAAGTGAAATAAGCCAGTCAGAGAAAGACGAACATCACATGATCTCACTGATAGGTGGAATCTAATGAACAAAATAAACTGATGAACGAGATAGACACAGAGACACAGAACCATGGAGCAGCCAGAGGAATTTCAGAGAGAAAGTGGGGTGGGGAGTGGGAGGGGGGAGAGAGTAACCAAGAACTTAGATGCACATATGCATAACCCAGGGACACCGACGATAGTGTAGCAAAGCAGGGAAGGGAGGATGCGGGAACCAGAAGCGTTGATGCATGGAACAGACTTTCAGAAGACCAAGGGGAGGAGGGTGGGGGTGATAAAGAAGTTGAAGGGATTAGCTAAAAACATATATGCATATCCCGTGGACAAGCGCAACAGTGTGGTGAAGGCCAAAAGAGGGGGAGGTGAGGGGAGGTGGGCAAAGGCAGGGGGAGGTAACATTGGAGGATCTGATTAAATAGCAATTTGCCTTCGTTGTTGTCTCCCACTATCTCTTTAAAATTTATTCAGAGAGAGGAATTTCATCCTGGCCCGAGAGAGAAATTCTGGCAGACCCATAACTTTTATGCTCACTCTTAATTAAAAGATAGCCTTCAATTTGGAAATTAAAATTTCCACTCCAACAATGTAAACCCAAACTCCAAACTTGATGTACAATCAGGAATGGTTTTAAGTGAACGAGAAAAAATAATAAATAAATAAATAAATAAATAAATAAATAAATAAATAAATAAATAATAAAATAAACTGGACCCACTACCCCCTATTGCTAGAGGCTTATGCTATCTTTCCTGCGTCAGGAGGAACTAGAGTTTATGACTTCTCATACAGCTTGCACTCCCACCCCTCATCCTATTTTTCTCCCTTTAAGATCAGTTTTCTGGCCAACGTGAGATCTTTTAAGGGCAGAAACGCAGTCCTCCTGGTCGGTTCCTCCGCTGGGAACCAGCAGCTCGGGCAAGCACCGCGCGTCCCGGCGGCAGCGCGCCCGCCGCCTTTTGCACCTCCCGGCGTTAGAGGGCAATAAAACCCCGGGCGGCGCTGCGCCTGTCGATTAAAGGCCGCTCCCGACGCGCGCGTCCCTACGTAGACGTTGGGGGCGGAGCCTCGGTGTGCGCGGTGACTGGAGGCGGTGCTGGCGGCAGCTAGGGGCTTAATAGTGCGGCTCGCGGGCTCGGGGAACTTCAGGGGCGGCGGTGGCGCCGGCGAGGACGACGACGACAGCGGGAGCGGGCCCTCGGCTTGTCGCTCACCATGCCGACCGTGGAGGAGCTTTACCGCAACTACGGCATCCTAGCCGATGCCACGGAGCAAGTGGGCCAGGTGAGTCCCCGAGCGGCCTGCAGGGCCCGGCGCTCCGCGGCCTTTCGGAAGCGCTGCCGGGGCCGGGCGGAGGCGACTGCGCTCGGCTGCCCCGCGAGCGCTCGGCCGCGCAGGCTGTTGGGTCGGGGCGGACCCCCGCCGGGGAGCCGAGACTCCGGCGTCGCCGGGGCGAGCGCGGCCGCGGCCCCGGCTCCCCCGCCGCCCTCGGCCAGCCCTCCCCTCCGCGGCGGCGCCTGACTCGGCCCCTTCAGCCCCGTTAGTTCTCCCGAGCCCGGCCCTCTGACTTTCTCCTGAGTCTTCCCCCTGCTCTCCGCCGCTCCGTCCCTCGGGAGGTTAGATTGAGCTCTCGAGAGGTCAGAAGCGTCTTTGTTGAGGTAAAAACCTGCTGTTAATTTAGGAAGAGTGCTTTAGGAGGCAGAAGTTTGCGCGGACTGGGGTGAGGGCTCGGGGTCTCGTCGGTTCAGGACGCGGGAGGCGCGCCTTCCGCGCCGCGGCCGCCGCGCCGGGCGCTCTCCAGAGTGTTCGCAGCGGGCGCGACCGGCGATCGGTGAATGGGAAGAGAGCTGCTTTTCTTTTTTCCTTAATGAAAAGTGTTGTGGAAAACTCCGCAGGGCCGTGCGGGGGGAGGGGGGAGAGGGAGAGCAGCTTTAAATAGAGCCGCCTGGCAGCGGCTTGTCTCTGCAGCGTTTGCCCCGGACGCCTCGGAGGAGCGGTGCTGCCCACACCAGCCGTCGCCTCTTCGTGCGTTTCCGAGCCCCGGAGCTCGGAGAGGCCGAGGGGCTGATAACGAACTGTGCGTGTGCGTGTTTTGTTGGGAAAAGACACCGGAATCTCCCAGAGGGTGATCCTGCCCGTTTTTGTCAGAAATCCCATGCCGTATATATTTTCATGGGATTCTTCTGCTTAGAGTAGGAAGTGGAAGAGTCTAGTAACATTAGCAAAGCTGTGGTACTGCCCCCTCCTGGTCTCTTTTCCCGACATGTGTCATTTAGGCAGAACCTTTCTGAGCCAAGGGGGGAAAATGTTGGTGTTGGAACCTTCTTTTAACTTAACCTAGAATTGTGAATATACACTTTCAGGTATCACGGCTTTCCTTCCCCGCCTACTTCCCTTTCAGTAGGGAATTTCGACATCACCGATGGGAAATACATACTGCCTGTTGTAGATGTACGCAAGGAGAAATTCCCTAGCCGTTAAGACAAGGTGGGAAAAACTGTGCTCAATCGTAATTTGACTTTGTCATTGTTCCTGGAAGGAACTAGTAGTGGAGATAGTCTCATTCATTGTGACTGAGCTGGGAAAGATAAATCGTACGTCAGCAGAGGGAATGGGTAGAAGCTGGGACGGTGGTTCTCAGACCTCTGCGTAATGAAGTGGAGTGATTTCCGCAGCCTCAGACGGTGAATTCGGAGCCACCTGAAGTTGAACGAAACCGTAATGCTTATGAATTCCTCTAAAACTACTCAGCAAGAAAGATGGTGGGCTTCAGGATACCGCTTGTGAATTTTAACTAACAAAAGCAAGAGCCAACTTAATGAAAGGGACATCATTCACTTTTTTTTTAAGGAGAGAAAAAAGTATATTCATTCTTAGTGTAGCAAAGCCTGATTTTCATGTTAACTGATGAGATATACCGTCAAGACTTACATTTCCTGGTGGGTACCTATCTGGACGTTTCTGAGACCATATTTGAATTTCTTAGTCTAGAACTTCTTTCTCATTTTTATTTTCACCCTCTGTCCAAGCCTTGAGTACCACAGTTGCGCACGTTGCTGCCCCGGAGGGGAATGCCCTTTCCTCTACTGTCAGTACTAAGCACAGGTTCTCGGGCGTTTGATCAGCTAAATTTCCTCAAGCAGATCAGATCTTTCTCTTTTTTTGAGCCTCCTTGACACTATGTATTCATTTGTAGTACTTCAGGTTTGTGTTTTATTTCATGTGAGGACTTTTCTTATTCCTTTACTAAATTATAAAAAGTCTTGGGAGTTAAGGGTTAAGTCTTCTTACAGTTGATCCTTGAACAACATGGGTTTGAACTGTGGCAGTCCACTTAGACCATGAGCATGTATTTTCTAATAAGCAAACTGCAGTTGATAAATTCTAAAGGAAGCATTATTTAATACCTCAAAACCTTCCAGTCCCTCTGTCATCTTTCCTTTTGCAGCGCCTGCATTCCATGCACTTACTCAGCCTCCCTTTCCCCCACTCTGCCTCTACCACTCCTTCAGGTCTCCTTCTCCTGCTGTGTGTCCCTTTACCACCCTAACCCCCTTTTCCACTGTGCTCTGACCAGCCATAATAGAGCTAGCTGTTTCCCACCATTATTTTAAATTGTGTTTCAGATTTTTATGAATTTACTTAATGTTAAAATGTAGGTACTTAATTTGATGTAGTCAGAAGTGTTTTTCAGTTTAAAAAAAAAAAAAAAAATACCAAACACCCGTTAAGAGACTGTGACAGTTAGGTTTGTCTAAGATTAGATCAATATAATGCCTAAACTCTCATTTCTGCTGTGTTCTCTTACACAGGAGTACACTGGCTTTTCAGGGTGGAAGAGTGTAAACTTTACGGACTTACATGTCATGAAATAGCATTCTTTTGATATCTTTTTTTTTTTTTTTAATGGAATTTATGTCGTTTAGAACTAATTTTTAGAATTTGTTTTTTATGTAGGTTGGCAATATATGACCTAACCTTTTGACATATAGAATGCTTTATTTCATTCTAGAATCCATTGGATGTTTATTAGTCATTCCCTTCTTGATGGCCTGAAGTAAGCTCACATTTCTAAAGCACTTAGCGCATTGTCTTATACAGAGTAAACACTATGCTGTGTACACATTTGATATCATTATTATAATGTTTAAGGGTTTAAGGTTTTCTAGTAATTAAAGTTTTATTCATATGCCCAAACAGTCTCCATATTTATTACTGTTGTTTGCCAGGTTGACCATTGTCATTTAATGAAAAGACTGGTTTGGAGGATGGGGAACTAGTTGACTCTTCACATGAGTGTCTGAGGAAGAGCAGTTCTGAATTTTTTTAAAAGGAAACAAATGAGCTTTGAATGTATTATTCTGATAAGTTAAATATATGACATTAAATCAGTCTTAATGCAGAATTGGCTGTCTATAAAGAATGAATTATCGTTTTCATGTTCTGAAATATGAGGCAAAGTAAAGCTTCCTAACTTTTCTGGTATTGCTTAATTTCAGGAATGTATTCTCTTCACCTGCTTTAAGGTGCTAAGTGGAAATAAATAAATATAATTAAGTAAATGTAACACAATTCTTTGAGAATTCTGCCATGTTCATTACAGTTTTTAAATCATGATAGTCATAAGGCTCTAAGGTCAGTATTCACTAGAATGAAGAACTATTGGTACATCAACAAGCTTATCTGCTTTTTCCACTTAAAATTAGAGTCAGCCTTCTCCCTTCCCCCACTCACAAATAACTCGTGGGGGGCAGGGGAGCAGATGGCAGGAAGGTAGGTGTCCAATTGAAGCAGTAACATCCAAAAATAAGCCATATTTCTTAGCTTATTTGGCCTTTGTAAAATCTTACTTATTTAGATTCAGACAGGCTTGTTTAGCTTCTCATCATTCAAAATTGTGTTTCTTTTCTGCTTTATTGTTTTAGCATAAAGATGCCTATCAAGTGATATTGGATGGTGTGAAAGGTGGTACGAAGGAAAAAAGATTAGCAGCTCAGTTTATTCCAAAATTCTTTAAGCATTTTCCAGAATTGGCTGATTCTGCTATCAATGCACAGTTAGACCTCTGCGAGGATGAAGATGTATCGGTAAGTTTATCATTGATGCTTTCCAATAAGCTTTTTTGTTGCCATTCCCAGACATTTTCTGTGTAGTTAATGTAATTGAAGTACCAGTCCTATCAGTGCCCAATAAAATACTGCAATATGGCCTGGCACAATGTCATACCAAGGCTTAATCTACATTCGAGAAAATATATTTGCTCTTTCACCACCTTTCAACTGTGAAAAATGCATAAAATTACAAAATACTTTGTTTTGCTTGTTCATAACGGGTTGTGGCTCACATCTTTTGTATAAGTTGTTATACATTGTGCATATGAAATTAAAGTAATGTTAGTTTTCAACCAATTTATGCTTGCCTTATATTTAAAATAGTATTACATCATAAAACATAGATTCAACAACCCTAAATATTTTTCATAGCAGAAAAATAATTGGTTTGTGTAATAATTGCATGTGATTACTAGAATAAGAATTAGCCTTTAGCATTTCACTGATACAGGTTCTTGAGAATTTTCAACTATTATTTCATGACTTTTCAAATGAAATTAGTGAATTACCAACATTTCATGCAGAATTTGCTAGCTGTAACTCCTATACATTTTTTATGTTAAATTAAATAAGCCAAGACCACATATTTGGAGTTAAGTACACTACTCACAAATGTGTATTAAGTAATCAATACTAAAAATTGTAAATAGTTACAAGATATGGCATTGCCACTGTAGGCTTTCTTAAGGGATACGGATTATATGCCCAAAAGTCGTAAAAACCCCACAATTGTATATAATCAGTGTACATACCATGGTTTATAATCTCAAGTCTGTCTACTCCAGTCAGATAATTATATTTACTGTCCCCTTCCTCCACATTTTATTTTATTCTGTGAAGCTTGAACGTTAAATTGAAGCAAATTATTTCTGAAACTACTAGAAATGTCATGTTTTATATTTTTGTGACTCATAAGCCCCAAATTATGGTTTTTATGTGGTTTTAGTTTTCTTTAAAGATTGAGTTTGTTGTTTTTGTTGATGATAGTATTTGGTTAAACTTTTGTTTGAAATTTTTCCAGATTCGACGGCAAGCAATTAAAGAGCTTCCTCAGTTTGCCACTGGAGAAAATCTTCCCCGAGTGGCAGATATTCTGACACAACTTTTGCAGACAGGTAAGGAATTTTAACTACCCTTTTATATAAATATAACTTTTCTCTGAAATAATGACTCTGTTTTTAGCTTTTTAAAAAAAATTAAATTCTTTTTCCTATTTAATGGTTTGAAACAATGACTTGTGATTATCTAATTCTTAGTGTTGTATTTGTTTTTAATTCTGTTTATAAAGGCAAAATTACTAGATTCTTTGGGGAATTTTGATGCATCACGATTTCCCCCCTATTTTCTATAGTTTCATAATTGGTACCATCTTAATATAAAACCTTTCCAGGTATACTACAGCAGGTTCTCTACGTTTTTACGGAAGATGTATTTTCTCAGTACTTGAGAGAAATGCTTAGTTATATGTCTCAATGTAATCTGTGAGAATCTATGTTGAATCTTAAGTTTGAAAGTGAAGCAGATGATATTTTTCATTTATTTTATGCATTGTACCACTTTTTCTCTATCTAGATGACTCCGCAGAATTTAACTTAGTGAACAATGCCCTGTTAAGTATATTTAAGATGGATGCAAAAGGTAAGGCCACTTCTTGTTCTGAGTTGTGCCTCATTTCTTAAAAAATTGGGGAGCTCATAAAGGATAAAGCCAGAGATGTATTTCATACAAATACTAAGTGTTCTTTTTAAAAAGCTGTTTAGCTCAAGAGGTTTGTGACTTGAAAACCCAGCAGAAGTAATTACAAAAACAGTTTAAACTTTTTCATTAGAAATCTGTTGGGAAAACTCCCTTTGCTCCTAATAAAGAAATTCTCCCATAATGCCTGAGTTTTATTTATTGTAGTAATATAAAAAAGGTAAGTCATGCTCAAGCTGACTCTGAATCCATGAACAAAGTTTGTGATCACTCTTACAGTTAGAGCTATAACTCCAAAACTTCAAACTAATTTAACCAGTATCAGTGATACTCAGGATATTTATTAACTCGCTTTGGAAGAAATACTGTAAACAGAATTAAATTTAATTATGATATAGAATTAAATTCATTATGATATAGAATCAACTTGCTACACACAACTGTTTTGTTTTGCAGGGACTTTAGGGGGCTTGTTCAGCCAGATCCTTCAAGGAGAAGACATTGTTAGAGAGCGAGCAATCAAATTCCTTTCTACAAAACTTAAGACTTTGCCAGAGGAAGTCTTAACAAAGGAAGTAGAGGAACTTATACTAACTGAATCCAAAAAGGTAAGCTTTAGTCATCATTTAATAGAACTTCTCTAAAGCAAAAGCACATATTTGAAATTAGCAATATTCATCAATGTGTATAAAATGACGTATCCCATTAGAACCACTGTAGAACTTGAAGTTTTTCTTATATTGTATTTTGCACTTTGGTTACTTGTATCTGGATTGTTTCAAAATAAAAATGAAATCACATGAAATAACTGTTTTTTTCATCCTACCCCGGACACTATAAGCTCTTCAGGAGTGTGGCGCCAGATCTAGCATAGTTACAGAGGCTGAGATTCTCAAGATGTGTCACAATTAACTTTCACTTACAAAGTGCCAAAGTTTGGGAATAATTTACTTTGTTATATGTTCTGAAAAATTTCAAAATTTTCCCTAATAGCACTATTCACTTGCTTACTGATAAGATTTTTTTCAATGAGAGAGAAAGGAGCAGTTGCTCAGCTGGGAATGTCAGCATATTTTACCTGTGCCCCAACTAATAATCTGGTGGAATATGTCATGATTGCTTGTCCTTTGGCCATTGAACAGAAAGGCTTAGACCCGCTGATATGGAGGACTTACAATAAGACTTGCATGGTCTCCTATTTTTTACCATATTAGTGTGAATGAGGCTGCTTTTAAATATAGAAAACTGTATCCGATTTACTACAGAATTTCTCAATCTTTGCTATCACCCCCAGAAGAGCCTTTTTAGACTTAGCCACTCTTCCATGAAATTTTAATGCCACAGATATACTGTTATATCTTTTTATGTATTTTATGTATATTTGTGCCTTATACATAAAAAATAAAAAATTAAAATTTTCCAAGAACCAAATTTTGCCCCCTTTGCGACAGTATTATGCCCCATATTGAGAGTAATGTTCTACTCCAAAGTTAAATGGACTGAAGCTAGAAGTTATACTCTCATCAGGATTTCAGAAACATTAAGAGCAAACTGACTTCAGTAACTGAAATAAATTTGTTACACTATTTTAGTGTTAATCTTTCCCATTCAAGTGATAAAGATGCTTATTTTTAATTACTCTCTTGTCCCAGGTCCTAGAAGATGTGACTGGTGAAGAATTTGTCCTATTCATGAAGATACTCTCTGGGTTGAAGAGCTTACAGACAGTTAGCGGAAGACAGCAACTTGTAGAGCTGGTGGCTGAACAAGCTGACCTGGAACAAACCTTCAACCCATCAGATCCCGACTGTGTGGACAGGCTCCTACAGTGTACTCGGCAGGCGGTACCCCTCTTCTCTGTGAGCTCTTTGTTTTACATAGCTGCTATTCATTATTCTGTTAGCTTATATTTCTATAGATACTCACTTGAGCATTCTCCTCAAACCTTTGCATAAAAGTAGTAATATAGCAGAGTCGATATTTAGTTTATAGGGGCTTGAGTGGGGTTGGTGAGAGGCCAAAGCAGTAAGACGTTCCTTCAGAGTCTTTCTAAGAGACTTTTTAAAAGTCTTGAGAATTTTGCATTATAATTTACCATTTGGCTGAATTTCTAAAATACTTGCTTTAGTAATTTAATTTTTGTTTTTCTTTAATTTTCTGATTGTTGTTCTAGGTAGATATGCTCTTTATCTCTGGCTTTGTGCTATCTCTCGCTATTAGTGATCTGAGATGTGCATACCATAATTTGGAAAAAAGTTTAAAGGATCTGTCTTTTGTGAGACATGTACAATCTGAAATTTCAACACTAAAATTTTCCCCAAAATTTGACCTGAGAATGGAATCATTGAAAGATGTATAGACGTTGCCCTGCCTGAGTGGCTCAGTTGGTTGGAGCATCATAAAGCAAAAGGTTGTGGGTTCAATTTCTCGTCAGAGCACATAGCTAGGTTGTGGGTTTGATCCCTGGTCAGGGCAGGTATGGGAGGCAACCAGTTGAAGTTTGTCTCTCACATCGATGTTTCTCTCTGCCCTGCCCCCCTTCCTCTCTCTCTAAAAACAATAAAAACATCCTTGGGGGAGGATTGGGAAAAAAAAAAAAAAAAAGATATGCAGAGATTATTTCTGGGGTGCTCCAGGGTATGCACTGTATTGTATTTGTAGCCACAGTACTTGATGCTGTGGTGCTGTTAGCATTTGTGGAATGAGATTCTATTTTATTTGAGAGAATGTGTCTCCTTTTTTCTGACAACTCAATGTCTTTTGGATTTTTACAGAAAAATGTGCATTCCACAAGGTTTGTGACTTATTTCTGTGAGCAGGTTCTCCCTAACCTCAGCTCCTTGACTACCCCAGTGGAGGGTCTTGATATACAGTTGGAGGTAAGAGAAAATTTTTGCTTTGAGTACTGAAAAGCCATTCTTATATTTTAATAAAAATGTAAACCACTAACTTAAATCTGATTTCTAAAACAGTAGAGGTCTGGTGATGACTAGCAAGTAATCTGTCCCAGGATTAATTACATAGGAATGCTTTATGGATTCAATTAAAGGTTGTTGCAATGGGAAAGCACTGCTTAAACCTTTCATTATAGTCAGTCTCTACCTTTGTAGCCTGAATACTTTTAAATAAGGTGTTTAATTCATGACAGTTCCCATCTCTATCCACAACTGATAGAGCCAGATTTAAGCCGAATTAACACAAAATATCCTTTATCCCTTCTCCTATAGAATTGACTCCTCTCCCTTTCTCTCCTTTTGTATCTCAGCTCTAATGTTTATGTACTTTTTTTTACAGTATGTGTAATACTATCTCCTCACATTTAACCAGGTTCATCTCTATATCCCCAGAATCTAGTGCAGAGCCTGATTCTGAAAGGCACTTGATGATTTTTTAATCAAACTGAAATATAGAAACGTATTTCCCTCGTAGGTCTTTGGGATAGATAAGAGTCACTGTGTGCTGACACTTAGTTTGCTTCAGATGTTCTGGGTTTGGTCTTTCCAACTGGATTGAATAGAGCAGAGACGGACCTTGAGCATAGTGGCAATTACCGGAGACTAAATTTAACTAGAACAGAAAGTATCACGTGTTTTCCTTACTGCTTCTCACAGATCTAAGTTGAAAGTCCTAAGAGCTGGGTTTTAAGGTCTTGCCCTGCAACTGACATATATTGTGACTTGACCAGTGATACAATCTCTCTGACCTTCAGTTTCCTCAACAGTAAAATACAGGGTTGCATCTCTAAATTTTTTTTTTAGTTCAAACATTCTGATTCCATTAAAGTGCAATTGAAAAATAAGCAGTCTTAAGTAATTATCTAGAATCATTCTTACTTTATAGTCTTTACTCATTCAAGAAAATAATACTAATAACAGTGAATTGTGTATTTTAGGTATTGAAACTGTTGGCGGAGATGAGTTCATTTTGTGGTGACATGGAAAAGCTAGAAACAAATTTAAGGAAGCTGTTTGATAAGTTACTGGTAAGAACCTTTTCTTTCCCTATGTAAGTGTATAACCCCAAAGTTTAATAGTGTAGTATTAATTTCTAGATTATGGAGAACCTGATTTTGAAGTTACAGTATTGGACAATAATTCTAGGAAGTGTTGTTACCTGTTCAGGCCACATGTTGTCTAATTTTTTTTTTAATCTTTTAATCTTTGTCATTCCTTCTGTTGTCGATGCTTTGCATAAAGTATAATACAGGATTTATATAGTAGGGCTTTCTGCTATTCCTTCATCAAAATGTTTTACATTAGCTGCAGTTCACCATTCAGGTTGCTGCCTGAGTAGCAAGGCCAAGTAGCTTTAGCAACTAGGAAATAAGGTCATTTAAGTCATAATTGTGGAGAAAATAGGCCATCTGATAAAATCATTATCAGAGTCACCAGGTGATTTTCTTGTTGGATGTAAGCAGTTATGACACAGTAATAAGCATTAGGCCCATAGTATGAATTAGTCACCCAGTATCTGGTGCTCTTCCAGACCTATAATATCTACTATGGTGTAACTACTGATATGGAATACCTTTGGTAGTACTTTGAATGAAAAAAAAGTCAATACTTAAAGATTATGGACTAATATTCAAAGAAGATTTGTGGAGTTAGCATAATGTACTGGGTTAAGAGCGTGGACTTTTGAAGTCAAACCTAAATCGACTATTCAGCTTACTAACCTTTTCACCATAGGAAAGATGCCTAAGCTTTCAGAATTCCATCAACATTGAGCACCTAATAAGTGTTAGCTATTTTTATTGTCATTAGTAGTAGTAGTAGCATCTACAACATAGGTTAATATGGAGAATTGATAGCCTAGATCATTGATCCAATAGGTCTAAAAGAAACATCTTACCTAAATTTCTGATCTTGGTAGTTTTTAGTGCTTCATGCCTTAAAAGCATGCCCTACAATTAATTGAGTATATGTTTATAATTATTTAGAGCAGGTTGCAAATATCTCTATATTTTCATCTCTTAGGAGTACATGCCTCTTCCTCCAGAAGAAGCAGAAAATGGGGAGAATGCTGGTAACGAAGAACCCAAGCTGCAGTTCAGTTATGTGGAATGCTTACTGTATAGCTTCCACCAGTTGGGCCGAAAACTTCCAGATTTCTTAACAGCCAAACTAAATGCAGAAAAGCTCAAAGATTTTAAAATTAGGTGATGTATGATTGAAATAGTCCAATCCTTGACAAAGATGATGGCTATTTGATGCTCCCTGAGTTTTGTTTTCATTTTCACAAGAGCTGTCTTCCCACCCTGCCTTACCCCAGTGGAACAAAACAGAAGTGCCACAAAACAGTAATATACGCAAACATATGACACCTGTGGTATAACAAATCCATAGAGGAGAATGAACTTTTTCAAAAATGGACTCTGGCTCTCCCCACTTGCTTACGATTTGGGCAGGTTCCCTAAACTCTCTAACACCCCAAATTTTCCTCAGCTGTAAAGTGATAATAGCACCCACCTCAAAGTTGTGAGAATTAAATGAGAATGAATGGGAAGCGTTGAGCACGATGCCTGGCACATAGTGGGTACTCAGTAATAATTGTTGAAACATTTGATCAGAAGCAGGTAACTTAAGAAATTACCCTAGAAGTTAGTGTGGTCTTTGTCAGCTTCCACTGTGGCGTACCATGCCAGAGCCAAAAACTGCAGAAGGGGATGGTGCAGCCTGTCAGCCTCAGCTTCAGATACTTGCAGAATAGATCTCAGATTCAGACGTGGCTTTACAAGCAAGTGAACATGCGGATAGAGGGCTGTATCATTGGTTTTGATGAGTATATGAACCTCAGATGATATAGAAGAGATTCATTTTAAAAGTCAAGAAAACAGCTGGGTCGGATCATGCTAAAAGGAGATAATATTACTCTGCTCCAAAGTGCCTCCACCTACAAATGACTGGAGAAGTGAGAAATTGTTGAGAAGGCAATACAGTTTGTGTTTTTCAGGTGTCCTTTGTTGGGAGTATAGCTCTTAAACATTTATTTGTATTGCTTTGGTTACCTTTGTGTTATTACTAGGTGACAATGCTGTGGGATTGTTTTTAGAAAAATAAATAAGCAAATTACTCTAAATAAAAAAATGGTGCCAGGTTAAGCAGAGTGCCTAGAAGTCAGCAAGATGGAGTTAATGTTACTGACTCTTTTTTCAGATATTACGTGGGAACAGACTTAAAAAAGAGATTACTCAGGACCCTTTGAGATTTATATGAGTTTATACTAAATTCTCAAATCTGCCATTTTGTTTATTTTTAACTGGACCTTGAGGTACAAACAGGTCAAACACCGTCACTCGTTAGCAGATAAACACAGAGATTGACTTGTCTAAGTTAAAGTTGAAGTAGAAAAAGTCGAATTGATGGTTTGCTAATTAACAAATTCTTCTTCTTTTAGGCTGCAGTACTTTGCACGGGGCCTGCAAGTTTATATCAGACAACTTCGCTTGGCTCTCCAGGGTAAAACAGGCGAGGCCTTAAAAACAGACGAGGTAGGAATGCTGGGTCACATCTCTCAAGGAAATTTTTATAATAGCTGCCATTTATTACAAATTCAGACTGAATTCATACATTGACATGTAAAATTCTACTTTATTTGAACTGGTGATACAAGTCTGTGCTGAGATACATGATATTAGAAGATTGTCTACATATTTAGTTATTTGCCAAGTTACATTTTTGTCATTGTTGCAATATCTGGAATGTTTCCAGTGTGAACAGTGTTTGTTACCAAACTTAGATACATACCAGCCTTTCACGAGGGTCTCATTAGCAGCATATGTTTTAATATTTGATTGATGGTTGTACTGTTTTTCATTTCACCTTTTTGAAACCCAAATATTAACTTACATTAGGGAAAAAAGATTAAATTGTCAATTCTGTACCAAACTCTATGTATGTTTGTGTTAGGATATCTGCTCCCCTGGTCTCATCTATTTTGATCACTCTTCCTAGTGAAATATTTTAAGTTTTCATCATGTCTTTCTGTAACTTAAACTGATTGTTTTAAAACAACTCCTATGTGCATATGCCCTGTCCCTTGCTCATTTTTTCAGGTAAATTGTAGGTAACACTTTAATGTTCTAATCTGTCAAGGGAGCATAAAGATTATATGCTTTATTTACCATCTCTGTACTGGTTTAGAGGAAAAAAATAGGAATAATGATTCTGAAAGAGAAGTATAATTACTCTAGTTCTCTCTGGTAGTGGAATATGCATCTTAAAAGTTATTGGCATTTTAATGTAATTTTGTTTTCCTTTTGCAGAACAAGATTAAAGTTGTTGCGTTGAAAATAACCAATAACATCAATGTTTTAATCAAGGTAGTAAGTCTTCCTTTCTTACCCAGTCTTCCTAGCTAGCTAGAAAAGTAGTGTTCTAGTTTTGAACTACTTAAAAATGTGCAAAAGAATTACTTGTTGACTTTGTTAAAGTTGATAAATACTGATATTTTATCCTGGAATTTGAAATCACATTTAGAAAAAACTTAGCTTCCATTTCTTAAGTGTTGTGCACAAAAAGGACATTAATAAGTAATAGGTGTAAGTTTTAACAAAATTGCCTTTGTTTACTTATAGTTTTTTTTAGGTTCTTAGTCATAAGCACAAGAGCAAGAAAGATAAAGCTTTCTTTCCTAAAATTAATCTTCAAGATGTCTTCCTGTTTCTTACCCTCACCAGCACTCCGCTCCCCATACCATCAAATTCATAGAAATCTTGCCTAATTTTGTCTTTTCAGGATCTCTTCCACATTCCTCCCTCTTATAAGAGCACAGTAACATTATCCTGGAAACCTGTACAGAAGGTTGAAATCGGGTAAGAAACATATATATAAAAGGGATTTAAGTGTTCTAATATTTATGATTTATAAATATGAAAATCTGAATTCAGGTGTTACATTTGCTGTACAAAATGGTTCATTATTAAGTGATTCTTAATAAGATGTTAAAATATGACTATTAGAAGCATGACTTAAAATATAGAAGTCATAAATCCAGTGCTTATAAAATAAACTGGTGGAATACAGCCTTGGATTTTCCAGCCTTGTTTATACTCCTGTGGCATAACTAGACTTTCTCAAGTTTTGCAAAATGAGTCACTTGTATATAATCTTTGAAACTACGTAGTATAGATTAGATTATTTAAAAGCCTTGTAAATGCTCTTTGACAGTGTCTGCATAACTAAGGCACAGTTAATTTGATGACATTAGAATGTTATTTCTTTTTTTCTGGTGTGACTGTCATCTTTAGAATGTTTTTCATAACTGATACGCTAAATTACACGTGTCTCTGGTTTAATAGAATTTTTTTTTTGCTGTTCTTTTTACTGTTATAGGCAAAAGAGAGCCACTGAAGATACAACTTCGGGTTCACCACCCAAGAAATCTCCAGCAGGACCAAAAAGGGATGCCAGGCAGATTTATAATCCTCCTAGTGGGAAATATAGCAGCAATTTGGGCAACTTTAATTATGGTGAGCGTTTCCGTTTGGGTACAAGCAATATGAGAGATTAGGCAGAAGTTGTGTTGTGCTTAATTTTCATAATCAACTATGTATAGTATCATAGCTCTTTCGTGCAATTTTTCTGAGTTAGCTTGGGGAACTAGAACTGTTGGGGAAACAATTGATCCCATTCCTTTGTGACCCCTGTTGTGGGCTCATTGAACTGAGCATGCAACACTAAGCACTTAAGAAAAATACGCCTCTTGTATTCAGAGGAGCCAACAAGAAAAAAAGAAAGGAGGTTGGCATGAACCATCCATGCACAGTCTTCCCTGTTCTAGCTTCAAGACAAGAAATTCTGTGCAGTCTCCTTCAGTAATAGAACTGTAGCTTCTGGCCGATGTGTTATTAATGGTCCTACCTGGACCTTGTCAGCCTACTGCTTATCTTCCCATCTTCTGTGCTGTTTCAAAAGGAGAGGTCATAGAAATGGCCCCAGATGTTAAAGCATCATCTTGCTAGGAGGATGTGACCCATTGTGGTCTCCCTACCACCCAGAGTGCATTCCTCCTGTAAACCTAGCTCTTAGTGCCAGAAGAGCTTCCCACTAATCCATTTTTTCCCAGGGCTACTGAATGAGAAGTGGCATTTGTTTCTCACTGACTTATACCCTCATAAATCCTTTCAAAGAAGAATGGACAAAAATATCACTGACTCAGCAAATCTTGTTCACAACAAAGTTTAATAATACTAGCAATCAAGCATGCTTGTGATTGACCTTGATTACCAATCAGAATTAATTCTGCACTACAGGTTTCCCCCACTACCCAAAAGTAGAGCGTTCCTGTGAAACCTTTATAAGCCAAAATGGCATGAAGTGAAGCAATTATCTTTTAATTTATATGGAACAATTTTAGAGCATTCCCAGACCCAAAAAACAACCTACCAAATGACACATAAAACACCAAATAATACAGTAAAAGCAGGAGTGATATGATATATATATACCATGCTTTGTACATTCATCAGTCCACTCAAGCAGTATATTTTCTGTTACTGGATGCCAACTAAAAGATCACTTTGATACTAGCAGAACCAATAGTGACCAGCAACTTTCAAGGTTCTCTCTGTGTGCAAGTGTAAATGGTGGACAGAGGCAGACTCAACACACATGGTGTCTTTATTTCATTCACCACGATCGAAATGCTTAATTACATCCACTTTTACACTAAGCATAACACCTTTACAAAGTCTCTTAGGCTTTTCTGATACTTGAGGACACATCTTGCTCAAGTATGCACAAAAGCAAGATAAAGCACAGGTGCTCACAGACACTGTTCAGAGCTGTGGCAGCTTGATACTGAGATGCTGAGTGAGTGTAGTTCCCAGGGAAGGAGCTTGGCGGAGCCACTCACTGTTCATTGCATGCTGCCTCTAATGGCTTGCAGCAGAACGAACGCTGAGTACTATTTTCGCTTTTTGCCCTTTTTCTTTGAGGCAACTCTAGTGTGGGAAAGATCACTGAACTCTTATGTAATAATACGAAAATGTGCATCTCAGCCTCTTTTCTTACCTGAAAACTAGGGATAACACCGAGATCTTAAAACTTCAAAGAATATTTGTGAACCATTTTGTAAATGCAAAGGAGTTTGTGTTAAGGTAATGTCTTAAAATCAACCATTCTTAAAGTCAGCTATTATCTCAGATACTACCTTCATTTGATTTAATAAAAGAACAAACTATGGCAATACATAGAGAATTGTATTACTTCACTTGAGCAAATCTGTTACTCTGAGTTTCCAAGAGGATTCTGCCCTGTGCTTGCTAGGGAGAAGCAGATAATAATCGTGAAAATTGCAAAGCCTTAGATTGTATGTGATATTTTTTAAACAATCAATGTGAAAAACATTTTTATCCAAGACAAAAATCCAGGAGTCACAACTTCAGTTCTGTAGTCATCAAAGTAATAGAAGGGCAAACAAGCATGCCTGCTAATTGTTTTTGTGTTTAGTTTTACAATACTTTAATATTTATATAGGGGTCAACTTGTAACTGGGGTGCTTGTCAAAAATTGAATTACAAAGCAAGCTCAACTCTGATTCTTCTTATTAGAAAATAGGACTAAAATTTCTTCTGGTTTTTATATTTGGGAGTTGAATGTTATCTGCTTATGTGTATTCCTACAGTACTACAGGTGAGAATTGGTGGGCTTTAATGCCTCAAAGTTTTTCTACCTTTTTTATGCCTGTGCTTAGGAAACTGATAGCATGGCAGGAAGACAGGAGAAGCATGTTGCATTTTTTTTCTGGGATGTCAATGTTGCCTCAGAATTTGGAGGGGGAAAATGTGTTCTTTTTAAGAATAGATTTTGTTGCCCACATTTGGCAAAATCATCATAAATCTACTTTTCTATGTCAGCCAAGCTCATTTTTTGTTTTTTTAAGATTTTTTTTTTTAGAGAGAAAGAGAGAAACATAGACGTGAGAGGGAAACATCGATCTGCTGCCTCCTGCACACCCCCCCACTGGGGATCAAGCCTACAACCTGGGCATGTGCCCTGACCAGGAATGGAACCAGCAACCTTTCACATGGGATGGTACCCAACCAACCGAGCCACACCGGCCAGGGCTCATGTTTTATTTTTCCAGAGAAGAATGGATTTTTTATTTTTTTTTAACTTTTTTTTTTCTTTTTTTTTAATATGTCTTTATTGATTTCAGAGAGAGGAAGGGAGAGGGAGAGAGAGAGATAGAAACATCAATGATGAGAGAGTCATTGATCTGCTGCAGCCCCAACTGGGGCATGTGCCCTGACTGGGAATGGAACCCTGATCGGCTGGATCCTAGGCCGATGCTCAACCGCTGAGCCATGCCCAGCGCGGATTTTTTTTTTTTTTTAAGTCATGTACACTGAGGGGTTGTGAAATTTATTCCTTTTGTGTTATTAGGGAACCAGGTAGTGTTACTATCACCACCCAACCTATTACAGTGAAAAGGTGTATTGTAAAGAAAATAACTTGTACCAATGTCATGGGCCTGAGCCTGTTCACCTTAAAGAAGGGGCCAGCGTCTGATTGTCCTTCGAGTCCCTGCAGGCATATTTTGGAGCTTTTCCTTATGCAAGTTTATCACTTTACTAACCCATGCCTCTTTCATTTACTTTATGAACATCATATTGGTTTCCACACTGAGTTCAGCTTCCTGGTGCATTTTCAGTCAGATCATTTACAAACACATACCCATGTTTGGTTTTCCTTCCTGTGAACAAAGTTCCCCAGTAACTCAGGAGTACTAAATATTCTATATTTTGTTACTTGTGTTCTTTACCTTTTACCTTTTTAGGATATAAAAATAAATTTTTTAACAGCATAATTTTAATTGGGAGTAGTGGTTTTTTAAGTTAGTAATATAAGCTTGAAACCACCGGAAAAAATCAGGGAAGTGCAGAACGGTCTCTCAGGATGAAGCTCTTCAAAAAGAAAATTTGGTAACTCCTTGTCTGTTAGCTCATAGCTAATAATAATGATCTATGAGGATGTTAAGTGTGTTGATAGTAAATTTACTGAGAAATTCAGGTTTTATAATGAGTATGATGGGAAAATATGTAGACATGTGCAGTAGATGAGGCCAAGTCTTAGTCAAAAGTGCAGAGTTATAGCCTACATAAAGGTCATGACACGACCTGAATGTACCCATGGTCACTGCATCTGTCACTGGGAGCCTCCTGCCCTCAGAGCATCTCTAGTATTCTGAATGTGCTCACTGGGGTAATAAACATGATGGTTTCATTTAAATGGTCTGCATACAGATCAACTTAGAAAAATGTATCATGACATGAGAGGTGACTTTGAATCAGATCCCATTCTATTTAACAGATAAATGTTGGCTAAGCTGGAGAAAGATCTAGTTAGTTTTTTAACTCAGAATTTCTGGAGGGGAAAAAATTATCAAAACATCACCCAAATAAGGTAACTATATTTCTGGCCATAATGGCAAAAAGTGGATTGCAATACTGACTGAGTAGGAATTTTTGAAGTATCCAACATTATGGATCCAAAAATGGCAACACCAGGTTCTTTTTACTGCTCCTAATAAGGTTGCTACAATGAGGAAGTTTGAAGGTTCAATGAAGAGATTTGATCTCTGGAATAAGAAGTTTGAGACTTGATTAATTTATGTATGATGAAAAATCTAGGCTTGCTGATCACTTCAGTCAGTCTTCTTTACTGGAAAGACTCCTGAGGAATATTTCTCTGGAGCTATAAAAGAGACTAACTAATGAATCAAAGACTTATTCTACCATTTGACACAGTGATGTGATTTTTCAGCAAAAGATGTGCTTAATTTACAGTCAGTAACCTAAATATTGTACGTATATACATCATCACCTTTTGGCAGCATCTCTGAGCAGCTCATGTAGCTGATAAAGCAGTGAGGAAAGCTGTCAGCATTTATATCTACGTTTTTCTGAGTGTTGGTGCTTGAAATATTATGACCAAAATAAATTGCCTATCCATTGCATTTGAAAGGAAAATTGTGTCTAGCCTGATATTTCAAAATTGATCGATAGTTTAAGATATTTTGCATTTATGTCACCAACTTTTAAAAGCCAGTGGCTTTTTTGTTAATTTCATATTAAGTATAGAAATTTTTATAGTTTCATTAATTATCTTTGGTAGTGATAGGCACTGAAATACAGAATAGTTATAACATTGTGACCTTGAAACATCTTTGTTAATGGGATACCTGTTTAATTGAGTGCCTGCTATGACTGCATTTTGCACCTTGTCATATATTCTTTGGTACATATGTTGCCCTGGTTTTGTGTACAGATTGAATTTGTGGGTGGTGTAGAAGAATATCAATGCTGCTGTTACAGCATCTACTGCTACATTGAGAGCTCTGAGCTACATGTGCTGTACCATGAAGTCCTGAGCAAGACCTAAACCCTTGTTCGCTTTTTCGTAGAGCAGAGAGGAGCCTTCAGGGGAAGTAGAGGTGGCCGAGGTTGGGGAGCACGAGGAAATCGTAGTCGGGGAAGACTCTACTGAATAAGATGTCACATTCTTCAGCATCGTCATGAGCTTAATATACTTAATTCTACTACTCATTGGATTGCCGGGGATGTCCCTTTAAAAGGACTGCTGCCTTCAGCTAAAAACTTAATGTTCTTTATACCTTTGTATGTATGATCTACTTTTGTAACAGACCATGGTTGTGTCCAAGGTAAAACCACAGCGATATTTTTGGATGCTTTGTGCACAATCTTGTTTTTGCAATATCATCATTATTCAGGCTTCATTCATATTGTGAATCTTTTACTTTTAAACATCTTAATAATTTGTTATTGAGAGCTATACAAGTCTAAAATATAATGAAATTCAGTCTGTTCTGATAACCAGTAAAGATGATCAGTTTTAAAGGGTTACTGATTCTCTTCTCCCTTTGTCCTTTCCCCCAATGTATGGAGAAGAGTAATGGTCAGTCTTAACATTTGGTTTTCATTGTTTTTTAATAAAGCTGCTAGGCAGTGGTTCAGCATTCCTACCTAGTGTCCTGAGAGCAAAATACTTACCAGCTTTCCTAAAATGTAGAAGTATTACATTTTTAGGAGAAAGTAAGCTGCTTTGCACTGCTTACTTAACTCTTCTCCATATGTTGTAATATAAACTTTTGAATATGGGATCTTACTATTTGAATGGAAATGTGTATGTATAATATACATACATACATACATACATAAGCATATATATGTGTGTGTGTGTATATATGCATGCTGTGAAACTTGACTATACAACGTAAATCATTTTTTTAAATTCCAGGAACAGGTAATCTTTGACATGATGATTACCCTTTTGAGACTGAATCCATTATTAACTTCTTATCTAGGTTTTCCTCCCAGTAGTAAGGGATTTTGAGTCAGTTGCACTTACATGATTATTGTTATTTAAAACTAAAAATAAACAAAAACTGCATTTTCAAAGATGAGTTTGGAGATCCCTTTTGGAGAAATACAGCCAAAATATTGAATCTGATGTACATATAGCTATGTTTCTACAGGATGACATAGAATAATTTAGAATTTGGGAATTTAATAACCAGGGCAGTCCAGGAAAAGTGACTTGATAACATGCTGTACCAGTAATAAGGGATGCTCTCTGTTTGCTTTTGCCACTTTGAAGATTTTAACTTCTCAGGTTATTAATCAAAATTATTGTATAAGTTAGCCAATAGAATCTTTAGGTTAAAATAACAGACGGGGGTTTGTGGAGTGTTTAATGTCATGGGCATTTTTAGTAGCATAGGCCCTTTGCTCTGCATTTGAATGTTTCAAATATTTTTGTCCTACAGTTAATCTTCCCTCCCCAAGTTTGCTATTCAAATCCAATGTCTGAATGACATTTTCTAGTAGTTGGACATATTTTTTGAGGAATAGTTAGTGATTCTAATACAGGTGTCTTCATTACTGTTAACCTTTACATTAGGGGAAAAGCAAAACCCCTTTGTTGAAATTACTGCACATGTTTATGGGGAAAATATTTTTTGAAGACTAGAATTATACAAGGGAGCAAAAGAATTAGTCAGCTTGACTATGGAGTGGTGGCAATAATCTAAACATTCCAAAAGGCAATGAGCTGAACTTAAGCTCCCTTGGAATCTGAACAGACATAGGAATATGGAATTACCATCTGAAAACTGTGACCAGAAAGCTGGACGTCAGAGGCAGTTCAGCCAGTGGCCGAAAGCCATTTCAAATATAGGAACTATAATAGGACTACAGTTATATAAATTTGAACATTAAATGTAACTTTTTCTTTTTTTAAGAATATTTGTAAATTCAAAGCTAAGCAGAATTGACTCTAAGTTTGGTATTGAGTTGACTGTTTCTTCCTTTACCATCTCATTGTTCCCCTTCCCTTTCCTAAGGCAATAATGCACAACTTAGGTTATTTTTGCTTCAAAAATTCAAATGAAAAACTTCCGTGTGATTTTTTTTTCTTTTGCAAGACACCTGTTTATCACATTGTTCAAAAGTAAATGTTTCCTTATGCTTTTGAAATAAATTTCCTTTTGTAATTTTGTTTTGTGTCTTGATGTGTTATGATTATATCTTCAGATTCTTGGATATTCATTAAACATTTATTGATTGCTCTTCATGTGCCAGGCAGTGTGTCAGACCATGAAAATACAAAGATAGACAAGCTACTGCTCTGCCTCCAAGTTCAGCTTTAAAAGTTATCTTTAATTTTCATCCTTGGATTTATTTTTAGAAGCTAATGCACTCTTCTGAAAAAAGGATTTGGTTCTAATCAAAGTAAAACATCAGATACTTGCCAAATCATGAAACATTTCCATCCTCAAGTTAATATGCAAAGCAAGCTGGAACTTCTTGACTACCAGCCTTTATGAAAAAGTCTTCCTGAAGCAGCACCAAAGGTTAGGAGTGTTCTAAAGCTAAAGTTGAAATGGATCAGAACAAGGTAAGTTCCCTTGGTGGTCACATCCTGTGGCTTTAATACCATCCATATACTGAGGACTGACAAATTTGTGTCCATTTCTTGGAGTTTCACCGTAACCTCCCAATTCTTCCTGCTATTACACTAGACTCTATAGTCTGTTGTAAATACAGCAGCAAAGAGACATCTACTCTCACTTGAAGCTTTTCAGTGGCTCCTCATTTCAGAATAAAAATCAAAAATATTGCCATTGCTTTTCATTTCTGACCTCAGCTGCTACTCTTCCCCCTCCACGCTGCTCAAGTCAGTTTGGCTTCATGCAGGCTAGGCAGGTGCACTCCTGCCTCAGAATCATGGCACTAGCCATTCCCTCTAGCCACTCTTCCTTATGTCTGCTTGCCTAACTCCATTTCCTTCATGTACCCAAAGATCTCAAGGAATCCTATTTCATATTGCAATGCCCCTTTCTATCCTGCCAAGACTCCAGATCCCACTTACCCTTTGTTCTCTGGAGCATATAATTTGCTTATATGTTGTTTATTCCCTGTCTCCCCCGGGAGAATGTAATATGGCTAAAATGCCACAAAGTAAGGATTTTTGCATGTTGCTCACTGATAACCCCAAGCATCTCAAAACAGTGTTTGGTACAAAGTAAGCTTTCAGTAAGTCAAAGGTAGTGTTTAGGCTCTGGACATACAGGGGGAACAAGTCAGGCAAACCCATGGAGTTTCCATTTTATTATGCAGAGCCTGGTAAGCTGATTTCAGAGAGTGAGTGAGTGAGTGTTACGAGGACACTGAGGCACTCGGGGTAATCTGTAAGAGAGCTAGCAGAGAATGGTTGGAAAAAGCCTCTGAGGAATTCACTGCAGCTGATACCTGGATGGTGTTTTGGACCCGGCCTAAAGATTTCAAAGAACAGCATTTGAGATCAAGGCAACAAACCTACAGAACACCTGGCTTTGAGAATGCCAGCCTGCTAGAGAAGGGGTTGTCTCAAAGCCTGTAGCTCCTCATCTTGACCCAACTCCTAAATTCCTCATCTGCTCTGTGAACTACCTTCAGTAACTCAAAGGGCACCAGGCTCTTTCAGATACTGAGGCATGTTTCCTCTGTCTGGAAAAGCACTGTTCCCTGACAATTGCCCCCTTCATCTAGCTGATTGATCCTTCAGGTTGGACTAGACTCAACCATTCACCTGTGTGCTCCTCAACTCACTATCCTTACCCTCCATTTTAGAAACTATAGGAGGAGCTCAAATCAGTTCTGGGTGGGTAGAAAACAGCAAGTGAAATGTAATTTTAGCAAGGGTAGTTGAAACAAGTCTATCAAAAAACTAAGAAACTGTAGACTTATTCCTAGAAGTTGTACACTGATTCTCTAAAACTAATGTAACCACAAATAAGAAAATCCAGTAAAATTCTGGTCATCGTAAAGAGCTGATATTAGAAATAAGATCTGAGACAAACCAGTAATTCCTTCCATTCGTGCTCGAACATGCTGCTCCACTCAAGATGGATCTGTTTGTTTCCCCTTGAATCTTTCTTTGACCAACAGAATGCGTGACACTTTGCCAGTTCTGGCGTGGCCCTCAAGGAGCCTGGCAGCTTCTACTTTCACTTTTTCAGAGCCCTGTGCCACCCTGTAAGAAGCCTCTAACTACCCTGACTGAGAGAGAGGCCCAGCCACCCTGGCCATTTCAGCCACTCCAGCTAAAGCACTAGACACATGAGAGGAGCCATTTAGAGACATTCCAGCCCCAGCCCCAGCCCCAGCTGCATCCGCCGAATGCAGCCTTATGAATGACCCTAGCCAACAGCAGGAAGAGAAGAACCACCCAGCTGAGTCCAGCCACAAACAATGAAAAATAATCATGTTTTAAAACTTAAGCCACTAAGATTTAAGTTGACTATGAAGCAAAAGATAATAAATTAACAGAATTGAAACTAATGTTAACTCTCTCCGAGATATTTATATCTTAAGTATTCTTTGCTAAGGAATAAACAGTATAGAGATTTTTTTGCAACTTTCAGATAAAATGGCCCAAGGGAGGAAATTGAAAGCCCAGAAAAATCATTTTATCATTGTCCAATTCCTAGCTTCAAAAATTCTATAATCTATAATGAGTAAATAAAAGATCTATTTGCCAAAATACTTTATGTTGAAAGACCAAATTAAATGCAGTTATGGGTTTTTCTATCATTTGTTCAACTGAGAATTAAATTACAATTTAGAGATCAAAATTTTTTCAACTACCATCTTATATTTTTTTGGTTTTATCTAAGCATCTAAAAGAGAACATATAATTAAAAAGGGAAAAGAAATGCCAAGTCTTAGAATAAAATAAGGGTAACAGGTGATCTAGATATCTGGGTGTAGAAAATAAGTAGCAATAATTCTACTCAGGTAAAGGTTTTTTATTGTTTTATTCACATAAAATGGGAAAGCTACCTTTGGTGGAGGTGCTAACAAACTAAGCAAACTAACTGCTTGTCTATGGAAGCTTTATGGGAGATAAAAACATACTTGTATACGAGGTGTTTCCTGTCCTCAAGACGCTAATAGTCTGACTAGGTGAATGAAGAATTACTCAAGAGTTTAGCTATTCAAACTGTGCAAACAATATCACAAAGTAACATGGCATTAATTGCAATATTCATGTGGCAGAAATCAGAAGAGGCAAATAGAAGCTGGCAGGCTTTTTTACAATCTGGGATTGGAGCTGCGCCTTAAATAATAGGTTTGAAAGGGAAGAACAAGGAAAGGATTTCAGGCAGGGAACAGGATGAGTGAAGTGCCTCCTAAGTGTTACCGTGTGACGCTTCAAACAGTTCAGTGAAGACTAGAGGGGCAGATTTGGCAGTCAGACCTGTGCAGGCAGAACTCTAGGATGACCCCCAACAATCCTTGCCCTCACAAGTCTTCTCCCTCGAATATAGGGAGAACATATGAATACAATTCCTGTGATTTATCACGTGATATGGCCAAAGGAATTTCTGCAGGTTTCATTAAAGTTACTAATTAGTTGATTTGGGATTAATCAAAAAAGAGATTATCCAGGTGGACCTTTTAAATCTGGGCCTAGAGATCAGAGATGGAAGGGAGTCAAGAGATTCTAGCAGTGGAGGTTTTCCTGCTTGCCTTGAAGGAACAGATGCCATATCGACAGGGCCATGTGACAAAGAATGGTGGGTGGCCTTGAAGTTTACAGTGGCCACAGTCAGCAGTCAGCAAGAAAATTGGGACCTCAGTCCTACAATGGCAAAGAACTGAATCCTGCCAAGAACTTGAGAGGGCCTGAAAGAGGCCTCCAAGCCTCAGATGAGATCGCAGCCTTGATATCAGTCATGTGAGAACCTAGCCACGCCATGCCAGAGGCCTGACCCACGGAAACTGAGTTACGTGTGTGTTAAGCTGCTGTATCTGTGGTTATTTGTTACATAATAGAAAACTAATACAGGATCCCAAAGGGCAAGGGTAATTATTTAGGGAAAATAGAGGTGGGTGGTACATTAAAGCTACAGAAGCTATGACTCTGCCCCTTTACAGGTTAACTTGTGTCAAAGAAATTGCTGATGGGTACAATATGTGATGTTGGGGCTTCTCTCAAACTCTTCACCATCCTTCATCCAGGCTCAGGTTCTAGAGTCAGGTAGATCTGATCTCAAATCTGAGTTCTGCTGCTTATGACCTGTATACAACCTTGGCCAAATTACTTAACCAGCCTATGCCTGCTAAATTAGCAAAGATTAATAGGAACTATGTCTGTACAGTGCCCAGGATACATTACCACTCAATAAATGTTAGATGATGATGATTAGCATTGCTTAGCAGCTTTATACACAGGTAAGAGGTTGACTTCTATGCCTTAAAATAAGATTCTGAGGACAAAGGGGCTTCATCACTTGCCACTCCTCTGTTTCAAAACTTTGGAACATTTCTACTACCTACATTTAAACTCCTTGGTATGACACATAAGAAACCCTTACAACCTGTCAACCAATCTCACCTTTTCACTTATTGCTTATTCTGGCTGAATCAGCACCTTTGCTCCAAGCCGTTCACCCAGTTGGTTGCTCTCTCTTCTGCACATGTGCCCGTTATCTTACGTTTCCATTGTTAACCTACTAACACCCCACTAGACTGCTCAGTGGTCATATTTCCATACCCAATGTCTAGCAGCGAGCTAGACAAAAGCAGGTAAACCATGCATTTTTAATAAAATGAATGTCCATTACTCCAGTCCTCAAGGAAAGCTGCTCTCGGGAAGCCCAAGAAACCACCGTTGTGCAGTGATTGCTTCCATAGCATGAAGTGATGTTTAAACACTTGGCAATTTTTATTTTTTTTTCCTGCAATAGGCTAGTGTAGGGAAGGGTTGGGGCAAAATTCTCACTCTCCTCGTCTCAAAGAGAAAGCCAAAAGCGTAATGAACCTAAAGACACAGTGACACACGAAGCTAGAAGGCGGCCCTGAAACCCCTAAAACGACCTTATCCAAGGCGAAGCTGGAGGCGGGGCCAGTGGCTGCTCAGACTTGCGCGCACATACCAGTCACCTGGGACTGTACTGAGGAGGCAGCGGACGCTGACAGAACGGGGAGACCGAGAATGTGCTGCTTTCCTCTCCTCTAAGCTCCCAGCGGCGCCAGGACTGCTGGTCTCCAGACCCGGGCCTCCGACCGACCGCGGCCACTAGCACAGGCGGCCATTCAGTTCGAATGCAGATGAGCTGTAAACAAAATCACACCGATTTCCAAGATTTAGTGTATATATATATATATAAATCTATTTTGTACTAACTTCATTTTGAACTTATATTTTGTACATAATGGGTTAAACAAAATGTTAGTTATTTCACTCGTTCTTTTAAACTGCACAGGGGGCTCGCAGCTCAGGCGGTATTTCTCCTGGACAGCGCCGCCCTAGACGAACCCCCCGCCAGATGCTGAAGCTTCCACTGCTGTTGAGGCTTGAAGAATAAAAGATAGTACATTTCTTCCCTTAGGGGCTTCGAAAGCATACCTTTTGTTTCTCAACTATTCTACATAACTAGAAGTAAAAATTAAATAGGAGAAAAACCAAGGTTTTATTTTAAAGTGTGTGTGTGTGTGTGTGTCCACACACTCCCGAGGCTTCTCATTCGGCGTAGAGGCTCCACCTAAAACACTACTTTCCTCTCCCTCACTTTCCTCTCCCTCTGGTTCCCACTCTCCGAGATCGGACCGGGCGCAGGAAATCAATAACAAATAAGCGGTCTTCGACCTGAAAGCAGGCGGGGCGGGCGCGCCTCCCGGGCATCCAAACCGAGCTTGACTAAGCCGGTCGTCAGCCGGCAGCGCCCCTCGGCTCCTCCTCCTCCAACGCCGACCTCCCCAAGATGGCGGGCGGCGGGGGCCCGCTTCCGCTTCCGGTGTGAGCGGCCCGGCCGGGGGGGCAAGATGGCGGCGGCAGTAGGGGTCCGCGGCCGGTGCGAGCTGCCACCGCGCTCCGGCCCAGGCTGGCTCCTCAGCCTTTCCGCCTTGCTGACTATGGCGGCTCGAGGGGCCTTCGCCACCACGCACTGGGTCGTCACGGAGGACGGGAAGATCCAGCAGCAGGTAGCGGCTGGGGCGCGCCTGTCCGCCCGCGCCGGCCCTCGCCCTGGGGGGGTTCCCCGGCCAGACCCCCGGCTAGTTGGCTCCGCGGGGCCCCGCCCCCAGCCTCCCTTCCCACGGTCCCCGCGCCCCGGCCCGGGTGACCCCGGCGCCGCCCGGTCCCCACTTGTGCCCTGGCCTTGGCCGCCTGCAAGTTCTCAGGCTTCCACCCTGGGGCGCGCGCCGCGTGGGGAGCGTCGCCCGGCCGCGGGGGTTCGGGCCCGGGGACGCTGTCTCGTGCTCGGGCTTCAGAGACCACAGCTCGGTCTGCCTGTCGCTGCCTCTGGTTCCCCTCGGGCCCACGCGTCACTGGCCCTCCTCGAGGAAGTAGAAGGCAGGTGGCAGCGCGGGGTCCCGGGTGGTGACAGCTCGGGCGCCGCCGGCGGGGTCGCTTGTTTCTGCTGCTCCCGCGCCCTCCGTCCGCCCGCGCCGGCGGCCCGGCCCGCCCGCCCGGCGGTTTCAGCCGCTCCCGTTACCCAGGTCCGCAGGGGCTCGTCGCGGACAGCCGCTCCCCCGCGAAGCGACGCTCGGGGACGCCTCGCTGGCCGCCCGCAGCTTCCCGCGGCCACCGCCGCCTGCGGCGTCCGTCCTGGCGGCGCCTCTTCAGCCGCCGCGGCCCCCGGAGGACGCGCGGCTCCCCGGGCTCCGGCGCCCGAGCGGACTCCTGCTTCCCTTACATAACTTGGTGATCGCCTGCGTTTTGCGGCTGCTGACGCCCAGAGAACACGCGTGTGTGTGTGCGCGCGCGTGTGCGTGAGTGCACACGCGTGTGTTTGTGTGAGCGTGTTTACGCGCGTGTGCCCCCGCGCGTGTGTGTGAGCGCGTGTGTGTTTGCGCGCGTGTGTGCGCGCGTGTGCGCCTGTGTCTGCTGCAGAAACTTGGGCACCGTGACGAGCTCAGCACTTGAAGCCGGTCTGAGAAGTTCGGCCGAGGATTAGAAAGTGAAGCGCATCCCCCTCGCGGCCTCGCCCGGGCGTGGGACCCACGGAGCCCGGTGCCCGGGCCTCGGGAGTTGCGCGACAGACGGTGGTAGGAACACAGTGCGGGGTTTACTTTTGTGTCGGGTGCGGTTCACATTTAGCTTAGCCGTGGGGTGCCCGTTTTATCTCAAGTGTGATGAATGAGTTCAACAAGATAGTTAAAAACCGGCGTTGGTATTGGCGAGTGGCTTTCAGCATGTCTGAGAAAAGACTGACTTCCTTTTCGGTGGCATGTTCTCTATGCGTAACTTAAATTAGAAAAAAAAAACAAAAACCCTTTTCATGGGCGTAGCAGCTGAGATTTAATAAATAGGTGCTCCGGGAACCCCAGAAGAGCCTGCGGGTTCACCTCTGAGGAAAGATGGGGAATGGTATGGGAATCCTGGCTACTTCCAGCCTGCCTTTGTTTCCTGACCATGGTTTCCCTGAGGCCCCCAAGAAGGGGGGCATGGGATTAATTCCCTCTTGCTGCAATTTGGGGATTCCTTCTGCCATTGGCTGTTCTGCAGTATTGTTTTTGGCCACAGCTATTTATACTCCATGACATTGATTTCTCCTTCCCATTTTGGTGTCCTGCCACTCAGCTGAGAAAGTAGCCCATCTGAAAAGTGAAAGCTGGTAGAAATGTATTACTTTTATGCTGAACATGGCCATGGGGAAGTAGGATCTGATTTGGTTTTTGTTTTTTTAACAAATTCCTTCGTTTTGCACATTGGATATATATGCTTTAGTGGGGAAAGGTATGGGTTGCTTCAGAAAGGGAGAGATCTAAAGAATTCTCTGCCAAGTCACCCCTGCAGTAATTCGTTAGGCTCACAGTTAGGAAAGCAAGATTTCTTTGCTATGTGCCTTTTTAAATGATCCTTTTCATTGCCTTTTCCAATATTTTGCTACACAGCATTTACTTAAGTTTGGGCAACCATAAAAACTTATACCGCCCCAGCCAGGCGTGGCTGAGCAGTTGAGTGCGACCTAGGAACCAGGAGATTGCGGTCTGGTTCCCGGTTGGGGCACATGCCCAGGTTGCGGGCTCAATCTCCCTGGTCTGGGGCGTGCTGGAGGCAGCCGATCAATGACAACTTTCTCATCATTGATGTTTCTCTCTCTCTCCCTCTCCATTCTTCTCTCTGAGATCAATAAAAAAAATTTTTTTTTTTAAATTATACCGGGAAAAAAGTTGGTGACTGTATTGTAACAATAAGAGGCTAGGGAAGGAAAGTTGGATTTAATCAGAGAAAAAAGGAGCACGTATAAATAAAGAGTTGATACCACACTCAGCTTCTGAGCTCCACTCTGATAGCTGTGTGTGCATTACCCATGTTGCCCTTCCAGCAATAATTTGAATGCAGGCAGAATCCAAACCTCAATTATAATTGTGATTAATTATCACATTTGGATATACTTATTAAAGAACTGAAAGATTCCTTTAGTATGTAGATTTGAGTATACTGCAGATCTATTCATACATTCAGAAATAAAGTTAATTAAAAGCTTAGCTTATATATGTAGTGTCCTACATGACATTCCAAATTCCTTGTTACTTGTTTTTGGTGATACTATCTGAATATGTTTTCTGTTTTAAAGTTGCCTAATATCAGGGGAAAGACCAAGGGCAAATTGAAATAACATCTTAGAAAACTAGAGTGACAAATACCTTTTGAAATTCTTCACCTGATATTTAAACCTGTTTACATGAGATATAATAGGTCATCGTTTTCATAGTGAATGTGGAGAAGTACTTATGAATTAAAACTCTGAATTGCCCAAAATACAGACTTAACTAGAGACATTTTCCATCATTATAGTTGAAGTTTAAAGTACAGTAAGTAGTCCTTCCCAGGAGAAGAGATGAACATTCATCTGGTGTTTCTATTTCTAGGCTTAGCAGATGATAAAGATAGGCCCCCACAAGTTACAGACTGCAGACTTGTGAACATGCATCTATATTGGAAGCCCTAGATCTGTAAAGGGGTTGAAATGGGGATTCAGTCAGAGCCAGGAAGCAGACATTCCTCCAGGCAGCCTCCTCACAATCAAAGCTGGAGCTGCTTCTGGCAGTAGCAGGTGTCTAGTACTTGGCATGGCAGCTCAGGAAATTGTTCTTTCCACAGTCCCTGCTCCAGCTAGGAAGCATATCATTCAGGGTTTTTAGGCTCCATGTTTACTGAGCTGCCACTGAACTCCCAGGAGCATTGTCCAGGAAATCCTGGAGCTGAGATGTGAAGAGAATGCTCTGGTCACTAAGTTCATTTCCCACTGGGTTCAGGGGATATCTAAAAAAAGGCCTCTCCTCTCCTTATCCTCTGCAGCTCTCTGTTTTTCTCCCAGCTTTGGGCTTTGGAATACTTCTGAACCATTAGTGCCCCTTACCTGAAAACTAGACCCTCTCATGTTATTTAAAGCAGAGGTCCTTTGGAGTCCATGGACTTGAGGAGTGGGCTATTATAATCTAGTCACTAGGAGGATCTATGGTGTGTGTAAGGCCAATGGATCTTTTTTTGGTTGACTTCATTGTGAAGAACGGGCTTCAAGATAAACATTTTTTGTTTCATTTTTTATGTTCTTTTTGCTTAATTACTAGTGTAGCAACCTCTATTTTCTATTTTTATCAAAAGTATATAGCAATTCAGTAGCATTGGAGGTTAAATAAACTTGTGAATTAGCCTAAGAGCCTAGCTACTATGTGTCACATCATTTCTGTGGAAAATTTTAATGTACCCTGTTCTAACAGATGGACTCTTAAAATGTTACCAGCTTGTTTCTTGCACCCTTATTGAATCAAGAGGTGTACTACTAGCTAGCACTGGACTCATTGCCTCTGGGAATTCTTTCTTCCTAAGTGCTCTGAAAATTTAAATAAATAGAGTATCATCTTTTTCAGCTCTCTTATAACATTATGACATTTATTTTCTTAGCTACTGTTTCCCTCTCCTCCAATCTTAGAATGATAGAATTTTAGATTTGAAAAAATTCTTTAAGAATATTTCGTACAACTCAGGTGAGAAAGTCATTCAGAGTCACACAGCTGATGAATGGTATTTAGTCGTAACAATCAGTAAAAATGTATTTATCTGCAGGAGCATACAAGTGAGCACTTTGCAGTCAGTAACTTTGAAGCCTCCCCACTTCTGGTAACACCTACAAATGAAGGGATAGAAATAAAAGCAAAGATGGGAAAAATGAAGGAAGTATCTTCTCTTTTCCAGTTTGCTTTACCTCTGCGGCATGTTTGTAGTGACTTCAAATTGGGGTGGGTGGTCAGAGGAGGGTCCCAAAAAGGTGTGAATTAGTTTGGGGGTTACTTAATCATTTTGCCTCCTACCAAACAGATGTCTTTGGAGTGCTGATCCTTGTAACTGCTCAAAACAAATGAGGTTTCTGACAAAATGATGTCCTGAAGCCTAGCAGCCTTGGCAAAGAACTGTTTGATAAGCAACTATTTCAGTAGCTATTACCTAAAGAAAAGCTATCACATTTAGTTAGACAGACTAAATCTTTTTTTAAAAAATATGTTTTTATTGACTTCAGAGAGAGAAGAAGGGAGAGGGAGAGAAAGAGAAAAATCAATGATGAGAGAGCCATTGATCGGCTGCCTCCTGCCTGCCCCCTCCTGGGGATTGAGTCCAAAACCCCAGCATGTGCCCTGACTGGGAATCAAACCACGATCTCCTGGATCCTAGGTAGATGCTCAACCGCTGAGCCATGCTGGCCGTGCCAGACTCAATCTTTATCTCTTGGTTTTAAGTGCTTATAAGTAAAGGAGTGGCTTAATTTTGGTCACACGTTAAGGTAATTTGGTTAATCTGGGAGAGAGCATCCATATAGTGCCATGAAGCTGACAGCTTTCTTTCAGAGCTTTTCAAAACAACCCATCTTTTTGTCATGGAGTAGTTTCCTTGTTTATACACTTCAGGGATTTACTTGGAACTGAGAGGCACAGTGGTTATTCACTAACTTGCTGGGCACCTGCTAACCCTTTGCGGTTTGTCCTAGACTTTGGCATCAAAGTGATTCTTATTCAGTCCATTATTTTTAGGTATTTCCCACTGTTATTTTTCTTCTTATAAATTACCCAGGTATTAACTTTGTTTATATTGTAGAGTACTAATAGGAACTTGGAAATATACTGAGATAAAGTGTAACTTTAAGTACTTTTCCAAATTATTTATTGAACAAGTATTTATTGACTGCTTACATTTTTGCCAGCTCTTTTCCTGTGGCCACTGTGACACAAAATTCTTTTTTTCTTTAGCAGTAAGCAAAGCACAGCTCTTTTAAAAATTATTTATTTACTTTTGGCTCTTCTTTCTCCATGTCTAGATCACTGGTTCTCAAACTTTACTTTGCAAAAAAATAATCTGGGTTCTTGCCTAAAATACAGATTCCTGGGCCACTCAGAGTGTCTAATTCAGGAGGTTGATGGTGGAGCCAAAGATTCTACATTTCTATCAAACTCCTCAGAGATTGTGATGCAGATGGGTCACAGATCATTCTGAGAAATTCAGTTTTTGACCTTGTTCTTCCCCCAGCTTCTGTTCCAGCCTCTGTTTTTTACTCTTTGTGTATACCTGGGCAATCTCATCCTTCCTGAGGACTTAAGTTACCATATATATGCTGAGAATGTCCACATTTCTGTCTATAACTCATATTTTTTCTCCAGAGTTATAGATTCAAGACCTTTATATAAACTTCTAATTCCATGTGACTGTCCTTAGGTATGTCAAGCTTCATGTGACCAAATCTCAACTTATTTTACCCCTACACCTGTGTCATGCTCTATTTTCCCAAATTTAATGAAACACCACCATTCACCATCCACACAATTGTCCATGTCAGAAATCTTGTCGTATTCTTTCACTTCTCCCTTTCCCTTACTTCTTACCAACATCCTCAGTTTTCCTTTCTAATTATGTCTTACTTCCTCCCGTAGCCACTATCATTACTGTGATTCAGTAATGAAAATTTGAATTACAAAAGTAAAGCACAGCATTGTAAAAATAAATGTCTAATATTTGGAGAGTATTTAAAGTATAAAGCGAAGTCCTTCCACCTCCGTACATTCTCATTCCCCAAGGAAAACTACCTTTAACAGTTTGGTACATATCCCAGGATATGGTCTCAATTTTTTAACATGTCTGTGACCTGACCCTCCCTGCTGTCTAGCCTTATCTCTGTTCATCCTTGAGTGCCCCACCCTCACCCCAGAATATACATGCATATACACCTGGCTATATTTAACTTTTGTCAATGTCCCCAAATATGCTCTGTTCTCACTTGCTTCTGGGCCTTTGCATATGTTCTCCCCCCAAGAGGTCCCAATCAGGCTCACTTAGACTCTTCACAGCCTCAACATCACCTTCTCAGGAAAGCTCCTGTAATGCCCAGATTTGGATAAGCTGTTCTTTCTGTGTGCTTTCAGAGCATCCTGTATTCCCTTAGGAAAGCTTTTACCATGTTTCATCTGTTTACCTGTGTAAAAGCCCTGTTAGACGACTACCTGCTCCATGAAGGGAGTGGCTGTAACCCACCATCTCTCGCTGTGCTTAATCACATATGCTACAGTAGTATCTGCTGGCTGGATGATGTAAGGAGATGAGAGAAAAGGTTCCTGCCTTTTAGGAATTTACCGTTGTCCGAACGAAGCACAGGAGTCAGCCCGTGGCCTTCAGAAAAGGTGCTGGACACAGGTGAGAAGAGCTAGGTGTCAGAGACTACTCTTGCCTATCCGCTGCGATCAGGTTGTGTGTGCAAGGGAATCATCCATCTCATCACTGATGTTATCATCCAGAAAGTCACCTTTATTGCTCAGACACCAAGAAGTATGGAGAAGCAACAGGAGACGTGAAAATAGTGACAAACAAAACAAGAAAAGCAGGAAAAAAAGAATCGGAAGGGGCAGAGGCGAGATAATGAGAAATGGCAGCTGCCCTGCTGAGGGTGAGGATCCACTGTGGGCTCAGCAGTTGCTGCAGTTTAGAAGCAGTGGTGGAGGAGGCAGGAGGCAGTCTGACGGGGAGGAAAGAGGGCTTGCCAGCCTGTCAGGTCAAAAAGTAGAACAGCTTGCCCTCCACAGTGTAGGGAGCAGGGTGTGGACAGCACCGGCACCTCAGCTGTACTCCATGGTGGCAAAAGCAAAGGGAATTCCTCAGCTGAGTGGCTCTTTTATAGCCAGACACCTCAAAGGAGTCACTGTGCACACCGACTCTTCCCTGTCTTTGCCTAGGTCTCTTTTAAACCCACTTCAATCAGACCTTCATCCACATGTTTCCTGTCAAGGTACTGGGGCGTTTCATTTTGCCAAATTCAGTGCTCAGTTCTGAGTCATCTTAACTCATCCTCTTAGCAAGCCAGCATGTGTCCTCATACCTTACTGAACTACTTCTTACATGGCTTCCAGGACCCACCCTCCGTTTTCCTTTTAAACCTTGGCCGTGACCTCTCATTCTCTCCTTTTCTTCGTGCGTCTTAAACACTGATGCCCCCCTTCCTTCCCTCTGTACATGTGCTCACCAGATGATCTTATGCAGTCTCATGGCATAAAATGCCATATATATTCTGGGGACTCCCAAATCATACCTGCAGTCTCTCCCTGAACTCCAGGCTCATATATCCAACTGCCTACTCAGCATTTCCACTTAGCTCCACTGGCACTATATATTTTTGCTTGTCTTTCTACAAGAACATAACCTAGGGCCTAAAACAGTGCCTGACATATGGTATAAACTCAGGAAATATTAAGTGAAAGGAAGAGAGAGCCTGTGCATGCCTGTGAGCAAGCAGTTACTGATACCTGTTGTATCTCTTGCATGTCATTTCAGCCGACTGAAAGCCCACCACCATCTTAGTAGTCTGGAGGAGGAAACCTGCATTTACGTTAACGGAAACAGACCAATTCCTTCATTCTCCCTGTTACGAGTAAAAGGTGTAGGCAACCTAAGACTTCTCTAAAAACGTAGTATCAGAACCAGCATTGTAAAACAGTGTCTCAGATATTCTGCTTTCCTGTGGGTATTTGGATATATTACCTCTCTAACATACCTTTTATGATATGCTCAAAGAACTCATATTTGAGGTTGTGGCATTATTAAATGAATTGCATATAAAAATTTAGATAAGTCACTTAATATTAAGAAACTTCTTTAATGTAAACATGTACAAGAGAAGGATCTATTAAAAATCCATAAGGTCGTGACAGTTTTATACAAGCCAAAGTATATATTTGCTTTCAAGACACACTACTGGGCATTCACACTGGACAGATCATATTGTGCCTCCCATATTTGTTTAGTCAGTAGTAACTACTTCATGTATCTAACTTTAGAAAAGAGCCCACTTATGCATTTTTTACTAACATCTTACTTCAGTCCTCACTTTCCTTCTGAGGTACTTAGTTATTTTTTCATTAAAACCAGGTGACTGGCAAGAGGGAGGGAACCCAACGGTCAGTCTTTTCCACCTTGAATGGGGAGTTGAGATGGGTAATTAATTTTTAGTAAACTCAAGGGAGTAGATAGAGTACCTGCCAAAAGTGGCCAAATGGAGTCAGGTCAGATTTGTGCAAGTATTTGCTGAGTGTTTTTTGTGTGCCCATTAACGCTTGGCCAGCTTAGCTCACTCATTCAATACATGTTTGAATGGCTTCTTTGTCAGATACTTGGAATACAGCAGTGAGGGAGATACTGCGCTGCCTTCATAGAGTTTACATTTTATACAAACTCTAATTTAGGATTTTAACAGAAAACTTTTACTGTAATAAAAACAACTTAATGTCTGTATTTCACTGAACACTTTACCAAGTGTTTTCATATTATCTCATTTTATTCTCATATAGACCCAGTAAAATTGTGGGTATAGATCTCTCTATTGAGTGAAGAAGTTTCTGCCAAGTGGTTAAACTCCTTGCCCAAGGCCATGCAGGTAGCCATGCGGGTAGCCATGTGGGTGAGAAGTGCAGAATGTGAGCTCAAGCCCAGCTTTGATTCTAAACTCTGTTTTCTTTCCTGCAGTGCTAAACGTTGCTACTGACAACACAATTCTGTAGTTTTATTTGCAAAACAAATACCAAAATTAAATTTTTTTTTCAATTTTATAATTGAACTTAAAATTATAAAATACATGCTCATCGTTCTAAGTTATCTTCAAGCTACTTAGTATGTTATACAATGAAAAGTGGAAGTTTTGTAACTACTCACAAACCTTTCTGGAAGCAATCACAGAATGTAGTTGTGTATTCTTCCCAAACGTTCCTACTCATTTGCAAACACATATATAGATTTAAACATGCAGCTGGAAACATTTTGTCTCACAACTATCGTTTATTCACTTAATTAGACTGAAACAACTGCCTATGTCAGAAATAAAAAGCTAACCCTTTCCACCTTAAGACTATGGTATTCAGTTGTATGGATATTCTGTGATTTACTTAACCAGTTCCCTAGTGAGGGACATTTAGATTGTTTCCAGGTTTTTACCATCATAAACAATGTTGCAGTGTTGCATGCTCATACATATATCTTTGAGTGCTTCGTGAGTATACTGAGTATATCTGTCTGTAAGATGAATTCTTTGAAATGGAATTTCCTGGTTCTGAGAATGCGTTATATTTAATTTCCTTAGGTATTGCCCACTTGTCCTCCTAAGGGACTGCATCCGGAGTGTTTGAAAATACCCAGCAGTGTTTGGAATTTGTAAAACCTTTGTTCATAATCCAATTCTAGTGAAAGACCATGTATTTCATCCATTGCCCTTCACTGAAGTACTGTAGCCATAAGTAGAAGTATGAACAAAAAGCAACCTTCAATTTGGTTTTGTTATCTCCATAGAAAAATTAAACCTTTCTCATTAATGCTTATTTCACACTTGTTGGGATTGCAGTAAAAGAAATTAGCCAAGCGCACCTCCCCCCCCAGTTGATACTACTAATGTTTTGATGAGTAATCAAGTAAAACTTGATTGTGTCTTTTATAGAGCAGCAATTTCTAGCACAAATAGCAAGAATTTCCTGGCTGTTGAGTTTGCTATCACCTGAGTAATGATAAAGTTACTAAGATTCCATTTCTGGCACTGATTTTAGTGTCCCTTTTCTGATATTTGTTTAACAAATCTGCCTCAGCTTGGGTTGCTATAACAAAATACTATCAACTGGGTGGCTTAAGCAACAGAAGTTTATTTTCTCACAGTTTTGAAGGCTGGAAGTCCAAGATCAGCATGGTCAGATTCCCGTGAAGCTCTCTTTCTGGCTTGCAGATGGCTGCATTCTTGCTGTCACAGGGCAGAGAGAAAGAGAAAGTAAGCTCAGCTCTCTGGTGTCGCCTCTTATAAGGGCACTAATCCCATCCTGAGGGGCCCAACCTCATTGACCTCATCTAAACCAAATTACTTCCCAAAGGCCCATTCTCCAGTTACCATTACTTTAGAGGTTAGGGCTTCAACATATGTATTTTAGGAAGACACAATTCAGTCTACAGCACCCATCTAACTAAGAACTTTCAAGCTGTCACCTGTCTTATTAATCACGATTATATCCAGTATTATTTCTGATACTTAGTGAGGGCTTATATTAGTTTTCTAATGTTGCTGTTAAAAATCACTGAGCGACTTAAAACAACACAAATTTATCATCTTACAACTCTGTGGGTTAGGTTAGAAGTCCAATTCATATTTCACTGAAATCAAGGGGACAGTAGAACTATGTATCTTTTTGGAGGTTCTAGGGGAGAGTTCATTTCCTTGCCTTTTCTAGATGCCACCCACATTCCTTTCCTCTTGGCTTGGCCCCTTTTTATTACATCTTCAAAGCCAGCAACATTGCATCTCTGACCATTTCTCCTTAATCACATCTCTTTCTTTGACTTCCCTATTCCACTTTTGTTGTTGTTGTTATAGAACTGACTGCTTTTATTTTTAAGTATTTTTTAATTTTTAAAATTATAATTGACATAGCTATTCTACTTTTAAGGACCCTGTGATTACATTGGGCTTACCTGGATAATCCAGGTTCTACTCTCTATCTTAATTAAGATAATCTGAATAGAAACCTTAACTCCATCAGTTACCTTAATTTCCTCTTGCCATGTGACCTAACATTCAGAGATTCTGGGGATCGGGACATGGACATATCTATTAGACCATTGTTCTGTGTTTCATAAATATTTGCTACTGGAATGAGAGTCACTTCTGAGTTACATATAAAACAACTCTGTTTAGCTGTGATGTTTCTGTATATGTTTACAAGACTTTCATAACTACTGGAATGATAAATGTCCGTAACTCTAGTGTCCTGATCCAGTGTTTCACCCTCTTTCCTTGTAAAATTATAAATCGTCTACTTTATTCATTATGACTTCGTGTAGTTCTAGGTTACATAAATCAGAAAATCTAGACTAATAGTAATTTTATTAGAAGTTGTTCATGTTGAAAATGAAAAATTAACTTGACTATCAGTCAGGAAAATGGTGATTAGTTGATATGAATATTCTCACATGATTGGCTGCAACACTGCATATCCAAATCCAGGTTATAGCTATATAATATGCTTCAAATACCTAGATGATTTTATGTGGCTTTAAGCATGTACAACTGTGTCTTCCAGGAACTATGAAAATAAAAGGTAAAATCTAATTGAGTGTAAGACTTTTAAATAAGGATATAAGGCCATAAAAATTCATGTGATGGTCAGAATGCAATATTTTTTTAAAATATATATATATCTTTATTGATTTCAGAGAGAGGAAGGGAGAGGGAGAGAGATAGAAACATCAGTGATGAGAGAGTCATTCATCGGCTGCCTCCTGCATGCCCCCACTGGGGATGGATCCCACAACCTGACCGGGAATCGAACTGCAATCTCCTGGATCCTAGGTCGATGCTCAACCACTGAGCCACGCCAGCTGGGCAGGATTCAGTATTTTTATTTAAAGTTTATTTTTAGTTTTGATAACTTAGTCTCCTACAAAATTGAGATTGGCTTTTAATTTCTCATTAAAATACTGGACAAGTACTCCAAAAGCAAAAATGTCATCTTTAACAAAAATATTTCCAAACCCGACAGTTTATAGTAATAGTGTTTTATTGATCTTATACAAGTAAATGTTTCTAGTAAAAGATCTGTTTATATTCGTATTAGCCCATGTACTTCCCTCTCAAGAGCTCAGGCTAGACTGGAATTTTGTGAACTTGCACTTCTCAAGACATGGAAGAAGGTACATGCAAAGTGGGGCAGGCTCTTCGGCCTTCCTCATCCCGACCCCCTAAAACGCATCTTCCTTGCCACTGTATTAGCCTGATGGGGTCACAAAGGTGAGGGTTCCTTGGACGATCATTTGAAAATGGCAGTGAACTAGATTTAAGATCAGGGTAAAAATCTAAGGGGAGGGAGGTAAGGAACAAGAAAATATAATAGATGTTGCCTTTTTGAGGTGTTTTGCCTGGCCCCATGTCTGTGAGAGGAACTTTTTCTCTATGAATATGTAAGGAAAAGCTACAGAATTGTTCCTCAGACCTGAACTTACACTTGTCATTACAGTTCTTTTTAAAAAAATACATGTTGCATAGTGCTCTAAAGATTCCTTTTAATAAGATGACCTGTAGGTAGCACTTTCAAAAAGAAAAAGAAATACTTTATATATTTAAGTAATATGTGTTTCCTGTAGAAAAAGTCAGAAAACACAAGAAGAGAATAATTGTTACCCTCCAGAGACCCTGTGCTGAAAGCTTCAGAATGCCAAAACTCAAAAACACTTTAAGGAGAGGTTTATTGACTAAGGCCCCAACCAAGGAGGTAGGAGTCCTAGTGGTTCCTCAAATCTGTTTTAAGAAAGTACAAGGTTTAGGCTGCTTTTATGTCAAGGGAAGGGAGCATGGGAGGGGCTGTTTTTGTAAAAAGTCAAGCCCCAAGCAGAATTCCTCTAATGATTACCGTGTCTAAAGCTGGAGTTGCAGTATCACCATGAAGGCCGTGACAGCAACACTGGCTTGAACAAGTGGAGTCAGAGACTGAGCATTTCACCTCTTCCTAACCCCGGAGAGTCCACCAGCTAGAAACCACCATTCATAAAATATGATGTATTAAATGTCAGGTGGCTTTAAAGGATATTACCATTCCTTTCACAATGTGTATAAAATAGGAGTACAAAGGTTCCAGATATTGACTCATAGAGGGCCTGGTTCAGAGTCTTAATAAACCTTTATTGGTTGAGTGAATGGTGTGGTATTTTTAATCTTCTAAGGAGGAGAGGTGTTTGAAAGGAGAGAAATTTGAGCTGATTGATATTTGCCAAGGATAATCATCATCTCTTATAATTTAAGAACTTGAAAATGCCTCAATAAAAATATATGCCAGGCTATAAATCATTTGCCGCCAACCCTTACCTGGCAAAGGTCCATGTCATTTGCTGCCATGTAAAAAGAGAAACACAGCTGTCAGCGGACTCCCTTCCTTCCTTCTGCTAATCACTTCATACCTCCTCTAGCTGCTGTATCTTTGTTGAACTAAAAGCCTCAAGGAAATGAAAAGTATTTCCTCATATTTTAATGTTGGCCAAGCCCTTGCTATTCAAATATGATAAAACCCTGGGTATCTAGTATCTTTTTAATCTAAAACTAAGAGTATACTTTAAATGTTTCTCTCATGTAAACCTTCATTTGTCTCATTCTTTCATTCCTCTTACAGTTCTCCAAATATCAGGTAATCAGACTGCTTAGGTGTTTTGGAATGGGAATGTCATGCTCCCACTTTCATTCCCCCTCCCCCAATTGTTTTCTAAAAATCCTCATTGAAAAATACTTAATATAAAATCAAGTACTAAGTAGCCACCTCTTCAGAAATATCTGCAAAGTAAGCAGACTGTCTTTGGCTTCCTTATGTATAACTCTTTTGTACTCTGGCCACTGGCTGTAGCCTTTACATTTTGTCCTGTCAAAATTTTGGTGTGCTATAGTATATCACAAGTAATATACCATGTTGTAGAAAAGATTGGTGGGCTTCAAATTTAAATTGGCCCATATTCAATTTATTATAGTAGCTTTCCCTACCCCACCCACACATGCCTGTTGGGAATATGTTTAACTGCTATTGAAAGGAGAAGCAACATTTTCCACCTCTTATTGAGATAAATCTAGCATTTTGCTTGTAGGCCTTTGTTAGGTTTGATTGTTAATAGAGATTTATAGCTTGGGTGGTCATGTATAGGCCTTGCTGTTATATTTTTAGTGCCTTTTAAATTCAGAATCCAGTTTTAATGTAAATTTTAATATAGTGGGAAGGCCAGGGAGCAGTGAAGGGATCTCACCTTAAAAGCAAGACCATGGGAGATGATAACTGTATAACTAGAGAATGATAATTATGTGATTCAGATCATTGCAATGAAAGTATGACTGGACGTTACTCAGGACTAGCATTTCTTTTTCTTATGGCATCTCTGATTCGGTAGAATAAGCAAAAGCAGGTAAGTTCTGTCTGTAGTTAGTCAACATTGTCCAGTTGTTACAGTGTATATTATTAAAGCCAACTTTACTGTATGTTGTTCTTATCCCCTCTTTTTAAAATAATTTTTTAAAAAGCCGTCATATTCACCAAGGTCTAAGAAAAGGCTGTCTTCTGCATGTAAAAAGTTTGCTTTAAAATGAATTAGTTGAGCTAATGTCAATTTCTTAGAGGTTACAAAAAGATAGTTTCTTCTCAGAGTGGAACTTCCTGAAGGGTTGGTATGTAATTTGACAATCTGACACTATGAGAGAGCAGGAACTTCATTTCATCCCTTAGGTACCAAGGGCAGTGTCTTAGATTTTTCTAAAATTCCAAAAGGTGCGTGTGTATGTGTGTGAATTGTTTTTCCTTATTATAAATGTGTTTTGTGTACATTCCAACAATTTGAAAATATATGTGTATAAAGTAAAAGCATGAATGTACTTCTCATCTCACTTTCCAAAAGACACCCCTGTTGTGCATGCACAGACATGTATACATTTATGTCTATAAAAATATACACATGTAATTTCTTTTAAAAATCATTGTTTTTTGTTAACTATACATTTTGAACATCTTTGCAGGACAGTAGACCTAGCTTTCTATATACCATTCCATTGGATAATGGATTTCCCTATTTCCTTATTGATGAACTTAGGTTGTTTCTTTTCTTTTTTTCTTTTTTTTTTTTCTTTTTTCAGCTAAAAGAGTTACAGTGAGCATCCTTGTATATATTTGCCTACTTGTTTAAGAATGGCTATAGGATAGTTTCCTAGAGTTTATATTTCCAGGTCAAAGGGTATATAACACTTATAACATTTTGATATCTGTTGTCAACCCTTCAAACGAATAAATTTATAAGCCTGCTATCAGCACATGAGAGTTCATCTTTCTACACCTTCAACAACATAGTCACTTGTTTATGATCCAGAGAACATGATTTGTAAGTAATAAATCTCCAGGTTATTTATATTATCTTTCATTTATGGCTTCTATAAATACTTTTCAAAACTTGGTCCTTTTAGTATTTTTCTTTAATTACTTCCAAATCTGTTCAGATATGGAACGTGATAAGACAAGATAGTCTCTTTTTATTATTACAGGTGTGAATTGTCTTTTAAGGAATTTATCACTCGTTGCCAAATACTTCTCATGTTGAATATTTCTCATATAACCAGTCAAGTCAGAATATTCACTTCAAGAGCTTGCTTTCAAGTTGGAGTTCAAGGACAGCTGTCAAACCTGTCATTCTCTTTGCTGAAATTTATACCTGACCACCTTTGAAATACTCCTTTAGTTTTACTGAGCACCTAACACTGATTATAATGGGGATGAAACAGTAATTTAGAGCACATTAAAGGAAACTATTAATCCAAACAAATGTTAATGAAATTTGCGCTTTATTTATTTATTGCTTGCTTGTTTGCAGGTGGATTCACCAATGAACTTGAAGCATCCCCATGACTTAGTCATATTAATGAGACAAGAAACAACAGTTAACTACCTCAAAGAATTGGAGGTAAGGCAACTGGGCATGTGATATGCAGCTGAGACGTATTGCCTTTCACAGGAGCTATTGTATTAAAAAAAAGTTAAACACATTATTGCTTAAGCCTGATTCTTTGACTTTTACAGGAATTTACTACTTTTAGATTGTTTTTAAAAATAACATCTAATTAGAGTAACTTTTGAGTAATAATAAAACAGACTACCCTACTCTGGGTTTTATGCCTGATTCTTGACTCACTATATCCTTGAACAGAGTTTCCATGTATAAGTTTTTCCATCAGGTATGAAGAGGCATAATCTCTGGGGATATTCTTGGAAGGAGAGCTTGGGTAAATATGAAAAGGAAGAATGATTTTAATGCCCTGTAAAAAATATAATTTTTGTTCACTCCCAAGTAGTAAAAACTGGGGTCTTGATATTTTATGTTCTTATGATTGAGGTGAAAAGCATTTATCACCTTTCACCTTGAAAACTTGATGAGTGCTAATAAGATCTGACCTTTTTGTTTCTGTCACTGATTTCCATAAATTTATTTTGCTTAATAGCAAACTGTTAGTTATTTGAAAAACCAGGGGGGGTTTTCGTCAGAAAATCCCTGCTTAACAGTTACAGTACAAATTGAATTCAAATTTTAAGGGAACTGTAAGTTGTAGAAAAAGTAAACCAGTTTGCAAGATGAGATTTAGAAAATTATTCAGAGTAATAAAAATCAAGTCAGAGTCTTGAGAGCTAGAAGGAATCGTGAAAATCATCCTCATTTTAGAGGGAAGGAAACAATTAGACCCAAAGACAGTGAATTGCCTGATTTCACATAGCAAGTTATGATAGAACCAGAGGCAAACACCATGTCTGTTGGCTTAAAAGCTGGAATACCTGTTAAACTGGGTAGCCATTTATTTTCTCATTATGTAAAAATCCCTAATTTCACTTATATAAATTCAAACTAGTACATCTATCAACAGAATAGTTATAATTTTACGTATTTTTAAATTTCTATGAATTAAGAAGTAGGAGCTTTCAGCACATATTAACCAGCTCTCTGTAGGTAGCAGTACTTTTAGAACAACTTATCATTTTTTAAATTGCCTTTCACCTTGTTTCTACCAGTTTTATCACTTATAAATTTGAAAGTGTTGATTTTAATGAATATTAGCAATCAAAGACAGTAGATATATTTATCAGTCTTCATGCTGAAAGCTTGATCTGTTCTTTTTTAAACACAGTGTTCAAAAGATGCAGCAGTGCAGAAAATAGTTTTTATTTTCAGATGTGTAGGGGCATTGTGTATGTTTAATGCTATCCCATTTTTTAGGGGGCAGGATGACATAATATAAAGAGAAGGAGACTTAAATTGGAGTATATACAGGGGACAAGCCATTCACCAACTCACTGAAAATACAAATGAAAAGTGTTGACTCCACTAATTTTTGGTTAAGGTAGTGCATTGAGTTTATACTTAATACACCCCTTTGCTTCATATATACAACATTGACAGATAAAATGTAAAATAGAAATCAAAATAAAATGTGTCCAGGCCTAAGAGCAACATAAACATCTCCATGGACCAGAAATGGAACAGAAACACTAAGCTGAGAAAGTGTCTGAAGCTATAAACCTGCTGGTCTCCAAGGTCAGGAGCACACTATGGTGTCTGGTGGTTCAGCGCTGAGGAGTAAAGGGGATTGGCAATTATCCATGCAAAATAAAGCAAGAGAGCCAGGCTTACTGCTGGAGGACTGGGATGGAGCCATTCTGTTCATGAAAAGAGTCTGGGGGGAAACAAAACAGGAAGACGGAACAAAATGTGGTGATCAAAAGAGGAACCATCCAATGGTTCAATAATTGCATCTTCAGTTTTCTGAAATCCATTTCAGGGCAAAATACTACTTTGAGGTAGGAACTCTAAACCAAAATTATAAGATCTGTTTCTGGACTTGGGAACTGGATAGAACCAAAACTGTTAGAGAGCAAAGATGGTCGTGGAGTGACTGGGAAGAGAGAGACAGAGATGAGGAGTGGCAAAGGATGACTCCGAGGTTATTGATCCAAGAAATTGAAAGGATGGATTGATGTTAGCTGAGATAGAGAAGACAAGGATGTGTGGGATTGGGGAGTTTGTGGAAATCGGTGATTGTTTGGCTTTGGTGTGCTAAGTCTGAGGTACCGATTAGACGTCTAAGTGGAGTCAAGTAGGAAGTTGGTTCTTCAGGTGTGGACTCAGGGGTAAAGGTCTGGTTGGAGATATAAATTTGTTAATCATTGACGTGCAGACTTAAAGCCTTGAGACTAGATAATACAGTTCATAAATAAAGTAGTGGCAACTAGATAGGCTTCTTAGATATCAGGGGAAAAAATGGAGGAATAACCTCAGTGTTAAGGGAAAATCAGTCAAACTAGAATTTTAGACTTTTTTAAACCCCATTCAAGAGTGAAGACAAAGCAAAGCTGCTTTCTGACATGCAAAGACTAAGTGTACTAACCAGACACTCAATTTTTTAAAAATTAAAGGTATACTTTTGCAAGAAGAAAAGTAAACCCAGTGAAAGCTTCATTTTAATGGTCAGTAAAAACATTGGTGAAAAAGTTGTTAAATTTATTTAAGTATTTTGTGTGTGTGTGCTTTAAGAAGTAAAACTAAATAAAGTTAACAGTATGTGGTTGGGTTGGGGTATGATCAGTGATTAGATAAAGCATGTTACACTCTTGTCATGTTCAGGAGAAGGTAAAAGAAACAATAAATTAAAATCCTATTGGAAAATTGATGGTCAGACATATTAAAAACTTAAGAACATTGCCACCTTTCAAGTAGTCTTGCCAAAAGAAGTAGGAGTCTAGTGAAACCACAATATAATTTGTTTTTCAATATAATTAGTTTCCTTTGTCAATTTACTATTTTACTTTTTGTTTTAAAAGATTATTCTGAAAAGGGGTCTGTAGACTTCATTAGACTGCCAAAGAAGTCCACAACACAAAAAAGTTGAGAATCTTTGGATTCTGCTGTCAATGTACAGGAAATACAGAGGACATGGGGACATGTTAAATGAACCTAGAACATGCAAACATGCAGTCAGCAAAATCCTGTCAAGTAGCAAACTCTACAGGACAAATGACCCAATTTCTTTAACAAATAAATTACAAGGATTTAAAAAAAAAAAAAACTAGAGAAGTAGTCAGTAGATTAAAAGAAACTTAAAGAGCCCAGCCAGGTGTGGCTCAGCGGTTGAGCATCAGCCTAGGATCCAGGAGACTGAGGTTCGATTCCCAGTCAGGGCACATGCCCAGGTTGTGGGCTCGATCCCCAGTCGGGGGCGTGTAGGAGGCAGCTGATCAATGATGACTCATTGATGTTTCTATCTCTCCCTCTCCCTTCCTCGCTCTGAAATCAACAAAGATATTTTTTTTTTTTTTAAAAAAAGAAACTTAGACAATTAATTGCAGTGTGTGTTGTCCTCATTGGATTCCATTCAAACTGTATTTTAAAAAGAAGGAAGAAATAATTGGGAATTTGAACACAAACTAGATATTTGATATTAAGGAATTATTATTTTTTATATGTGATAATGGTGGTGTGGCTTTACTTTTAAAACATACTGAAATACAGTATTTGCTGACGAAAAATTTAACCAAAAATACAGGAAGGGCAAGCACTAAAATAACAAATGCAATAGATAGTTTCCAAACCTACAAATTAAGAGGAGATACTGGAAGAGGGGAGGGAACATTGAAAGTGTGACCACACACAGCAAGCAAGAAAAGATAAAAAAGCAATAGAGAAAAAATGATAAGCAGAAAGCCCAAAATAATATGGTTGAAATAAATCCAAAAAGATCAGCAATCACAATAAGCAAATTAAAGTCACTGATTAAAACTCAGCTGATCAGATCGGATTTGTTATTTAGACCAGCTATGCAGTACATACGAGAAATATGCCTTAAGTAACACAGAAAACACAGTTAAAAAAACACTTGACCATCTTTAAATTAAAAGTTCTTCAGCAAATGACACCATGTCATTTAAATTAAAAGATAAGCTGCAAGCTGGGAGAAGGTATTTGTAGTGCTTATAAATGATAGGGAATGAGTGCACAGAACTACTCTTTCCATAAATTCCTATAAATCAATTTTTTTTTAAAAAAACTTACTGGGAGAAAATGGGCAAACTTGAACAGTCAATTTACAAAATATTTCATAAACATTGGAAATACATTTAGTCTCATTAATGATTGATTAGTTAAGATAATCTACATTTTGTTGCAGTATATTAGTCAGTTTTTGCATTGCCAGCAGACAGCCTCAGAATCTCAGTGCTGTTCTCACCTGTCTAGAGAGGCTTATTTATGTCAACTAAATTAACTGAGGGCATGTTCAGAATCCTTGACTTCCTTCGTAAAAGATTCTGGGAGTTCTTCAGCACATTAAATTCTCCTTTGTCTTACATGGTATCTAGACTGTAGTATTAGAAAATCCATTGTGTTATTTTCTTCTCAACAGAAGCAATTAGTTGCTCAAAAAATTCACATAGAAGAGAATGAGGACAGAGACACAGGACTGGAACAAAGACATAACAAAGAGGATCCCGACTGCATCAAAGCCAAGGTGCCCTTGGGGGACCTGGACCTGTATGATGGCACCTACATAACGCTGGAGAGCAAAGACATCAGGTAAGGAGCTTCTCTTCCCTTCCCCAAAATTACGTTTTCTTGAACAGACCTTTCCCACATCAATAAATTATTTCTCTAATGAGAATAAGCTTCAGTCACAGGTAAGTTAATTAAAATTTGAAAGTTCAAAGTACATACTATGTGTAGAATTCTTACAAATCAGTTAGAAACATTTAATACCACAGCAGAAAATTGAAAAATTTATAGTAAAAGAAATACAAATGGCTAATAAACATGTAGAAAACATATTTCTCAGTAATGATCAAGTGAGTGTAAATTAAAACATTTAGATAGTTTCCATCTATCAAAACTGAAAAAAATACTTAAAAATTAGTAACTAGTGAAAATATGGAGATGCTGTCAACAGAAGTGTAAATTGATTTAATATTTCTAGAAAGAATTTAGCAGTGTTATATTAGTTTTTAAAAAGTCCCTGATCTTAACATTCTGTCACCAACCTATTTTCTCTCTCTTGATTTATCTTAAGTCGAACTCCAAAAATGTTTGACTCTGACAACACTACCTGAAAAGATTATGAATGTTGACTAATACTGGTTGTGAAGTTGAGATGTTTTGAGAATATGGTTCCATTAGGGAAAAATTAGAACTTTCTTCTTATTCATTGCTTCTTGCTCTTGATTTTAGCCCTGAAGATTATATAGACACAGAATCTCCTGTCCCTCCAGACCCTGAGCAACCTGATTGCACTAAAATCCTAGATCTTCCATATAGTATACATGCTTTCCAGCACTTGCGAGTAAGTAGAGAGATGTGGGACTTCTTTTTTTTTTTTTTATACAAATTTAGTCTCTTGCTTATCAATACTCTTTTTTCTTCTCTCCTTCCAAACAGCTTTATAATTTTACAAACATCTTGTATTTCTTAAAATTCCTTCAAAATAAATGTTATGAGATACCAAACTATGGTCTTTTATAATCTTTTTTTTCTTCAATTCTTTTCTTCTTCAGGGTGTACAAGAGAGAGTTAATCTTTCTGCACCTCTACTACCTAAAGAAGATCCAGTCTTCACATATTTATCTAAACGATTAGGAAGGAACATAGATGACATAGGTCATCTCATTCATGAAGGCCTGCAGAAGGTAAGTCATCAATGACTTAAAGAGCCGGGAGACTCTGTGTGAACAGAAGATATTTTACTCTCAGGAAACTCCTGCCCAGCTTGTTTGTATCTAGACAGTGGTTTTAAATTATGGTTACATTAATAGAAACTGTATAGTTCCAAGCTAAGGAGAAACATTGGTAATCCAGCCCCCTTAACCAGGAAGGAATGCTAAAAAGATTCATTTAAACTAATTCATAAAAAAATTATATACTAATATAAGCAACAGACCTTATAGGTTTGATTATACATTTTGAGTGTCAAAGAAAATTTAACATTAGTGTCTTTGCTGTATCTGTACGCAATACACAGATTACAAGAAAAAGAATCGCCACCAACAATAAAATCTTGTCATTTTTCTTTTAAGGGAACATCTACTTTTAAAATTTATCATTCAGGATAACATGTGGGAGTTAAAAAACGGTGTTTGCTCTCCTCTGTGCCTAAAGAGTATCATTAAAATGTAGGCTAGTTCCTAAGCAGTTTCATAGTGGTATTAAGTAAAATGTATAATTTGAACATTTATATACATAGTTTATTCAAATACATTGTATACTTATATGTTTATTCAAATACATTATGTATTATATATGATTTTTTTTGTTGCTAAGTTACCATCTTCATCTCGTTTTTCTGAAGGTAATGTAAAACATTATATCCCCAGAACTTAATGGTAATAAGGGGAAACTGGCTTAGGATTTAAAATATCCTTCAGTAGTTCAAGAGAGAGATGAAGATGGTTTGGACTAGAATGGTTATTGGAAATGGAGGGACTTAAACTATTTCAGGAAATGTTTAGAAGTTTAAAAGCTGATGAATTCGATACTGGGAAGGAGGGAAAAAGAGGAATCAAGGATAATTTCTCAATTTTTGGCTTGAGGAGCTTGAAGGAGGAGCAGAGTTGGAGAGAAGATAGAGTTCTGTTTTGGCCATGTTGAATTTTAAATACCTGTATGAGTCTGGAATCTCAGAAAAGGCAGAGCTGGGTGTGTAGATAGAGAATAATTGTTAAATAGGGAGTTTTTATAGCCATGGGACTGGATAGGGCCATCTGGAGGACAGTGAAGCTTGAGAAGAGGCCACTCTTAGTCCTGAGTCCTCCCACATTTAGCTGTCAAGCAGAGGGGAAAGGCCAGCAAAAGACACCAAAAAGGGTGTCCAGAGGAATGCAGTCCTAAGAGCTAAGGGGAAAAAAAGTGTTCCAAAGAAGGACGGAGTAATTAACAGTTACATTTGGCATTTATAGACTTGGGGAGAGATTTTATGAGAAATCTTACAGAAAGATTTTTCTTTAACAATTTATTTTTCTCTTCTAATATGTGTAGAATATTCTGCTTATCCTGATGTTTTCAGTAATTCATGTAGAATTTTTAATTCATCTTTTTGCTCCAGTTTACAGTGCAAAGTCTGAAAATAAGAGATAAAAATGGAAGTATTTGTTTATCTGAAGGAAAACTTTCTCAAAAGGCTATCAAAAAGGAGACTTAGTTCCAAGTCATAGTCAGTTGTGAAAGAATAGAATAACCCTAACCAACTATACAAGTGCTCAGGTCTTTAATTGCATCAGTCAAAAATCAGATACTTTCCTTGAAGATAAAATATACAGGCCGATTAACACAGAATTACACTTAGTTTTAATCTTAAAAACTATTTTGAAAATAAAATAATTCGTCCTTGTATAAAATCAGATTATATTTAAAAATCTATAAAAGGTAAAGCAAAAATTATAATTTGAAAGTAGCAATAATTAATGTTTTACAATATATTCTTTTGGATTTTTATTTTTACACATTTCTATCATTAAAATTTAATTATCCTCCTAGGACAAATTTTTAATAGTGGAGTTGTGAGGGTCAAAGGTAATCACGTTTTTAAGGCATTTTACATACACATTGTCAAATTGTTCCCCAGAAATGCTAGACTGTAGTAATGTAACTTTTCTACAGTTAATATCTGAAATTAATATACAGTGTAACCAGTATTGGCATTTTTTTTAAATCTTTGCCAATTTGTAAAAGGAAGCTTGTATCTTTTTAATTTCTATCTTTTTGGTTAAGTTTTACATCATTTCACCTGCTAATTAGCCATTGTTTTCTATTTTTGAATAGTCTGTTTGTGGTTTTGGCCCACGGTCTCTTGTTTGTTTGTTTTTTCTGTTTAGATTTTTAATGAGCTCCTTAAAAAAAATGAACTTTTTAACTTGACTAAATAATATACTTATTATAAATGTATTATAGTGTGAGGGTTTGAATTAGATTCTGAACACACAGGAAATGACAAATATGCCTGTCATTTATTTACATATGTACCTTTACTCAGATATTAAATAAATAGGAAACTTTGAAATATGTTAATTTCAGAAATTTCATGTTAGAGCAACTGGCATCTCTAAGTAGGTTAGGCCCGAACTTCTGAAGTCCTGAAATAAGTAAGGCCCAATAAATTGTCAGCTTGGTCAGCTTTTCAGCTTTGTTTCCCCCTTGGAATGATAGCCTATAGTTGTACGGTCTCTGTGGAGATCACACCTAATGTGCTTGCACAGCTGATGACCAGGAGGCTCTTGGACAGGTGTAGCTTATTTGTGCTTTGTCTTACATTGTATCACTGCGGTAAGTCTTACTCTTCTTCATCTTAAGTTTCAGAAGAGACAGAGTAGTAAAGGTGCTCGTTTTGAACATTCTGAGTTGAAGAAACTGCCTTGGGCTGTGTGTCACTGTCGTCTCATTGGTTTGCTCTAGAATTCTTCCTCGTGGGTGCTGTATAACATGGCTTCGTTTTTCTGGAGGATAAAGAACGAGCCCTACCAGGTAGTGGAGTGTGCCATGCGAGCACTTCACTTCTCTTCCAGGTGAGCTTCCTCCCCTCCTCACCTTGTGTTTCCCACAGACTTGGGCTCTTAAAGAAGCAGTACCTGAGGAAACAGTGAGAAGCAGCATTGTGTTGTACTTACACTCGCCTTCATTCCTGTTCAGAGAAATTAGACCCATCACAAAAAATGATAGATTTCAAAGACTTCAAAGTAGTAATAGCATAATATACTTCTGATTTCCATTAGGGAAAAAAGATATAATGTAGATGCCCTCTGATTTACTTGAGCCTTGAATGCAAGAACCTTGACTAGAGAAATTATCATAAATTAAATTTTTCTCTAAGCAAATAGAAAGACTAAATACATTTTAAAATTGTAAAATGTCTTCTAGACCTTAATTTTGTGGCAGAATTTATAGCTTTCAGGTTGAGTAAGCACCATCAAGTATGTAAAAATGAAACATTATGAGTTTCATAAATTATTTTCTCCCTCTGTAAGTACACTGAAAGTTATGCCCCTAAGCTCAATAACTTCGAATGTCATTTCCCTTGTCAGGTAGCTGTACATAATGGTGGAACACATGCCTCTTTCCTAACATCTAATTACTCTCCCCTTCTCTTTTAGGCACAATAAAGACATTGCCCTGGTCAACTTGGCAAATGTTCTGCACAGAGCACACTTCTCTGCTGATGCTGCTGTTGTGGTCCACGCAGCCCTGGACGACAGCGACTTCTTCACCAGCTATTACACTTTGGGAAATATATATGCAGTAAATACAACTTTTTGTTTTCAGTTGCTCTTTTCCTTCCTTTTCTTTTTTCTTCAATAAAAAATACCCTTTCCTTTCCTCTTTTGGTCAAATGAGGGAAAGGGGATGGAAATGAATTAGAGAGGGGGAACCTCAACACAATAATATATCATAATTGTCCGAGCCTCTTGACAAAAAAGAAAAAAAATTGATAGGAATATTAAATTTCTGCAGAGTACATCTCTTAAGATAGCAATACTTCCCAATTAAGCCATGCTATAGCATGTTTTCATGTTGAGGAGATTTGGCCACTGACCAAAATAATATTCATTGTAGAGTGAGATATAGGTATGATCACATAATTTATTAGGGGATTTGGACAGTTGCAAACAGACTGTGACTAACATTTTTCCCGTGTGTGTGTGTGTGTGTGTGTGTGTGTGTGTTTGCTTTTGTCTCTTCAGATGCTTGGGGAGTATAACCACTCAGTGCTGTGTTACGACCATGCTTTGCAGGCCAAACCTGGGTTTGAGCAAGCAATAAAGAGGAAGCATGCTGTCCTGTGTCAGCAAAAGCTCGAGCAGAAATTGGAAGCTCAGCATAGGTAATTGGGAGAAAAAAATGTCCCTGAAGCACTAGCACCATAGAACCTCAAGTTAGACCTATGGATGGTGAGATCAGTGTTAATTTGTTCATAAGAATTAAGAAAAACACCTTTTCACTACTGCTAATCCTATCCCTTTTCTCCAAACCCAGGAGGTTTAGCACAATTCAGTGGTGGTATATAGAGGAATCTCTTTAAGAGCGTGGATTCTGCCTGGCCGGGCGTGGCTTAGCGGCTGAGCGTCGACCTAGGATCCAGGCAATGGGGTTTCAATTCCCAGTCAGGGCACATACCCAGGTTGCGGGCTCAATCCCCAGTCAGGGGCGAGCAGGAGGCAGCCGATCAATGACTCTGTCATCATTGATGTTTCTCTCTCTCTCTCCCTCTCCTTTCCTCTCTCTGAAATCAATAACGATATATTTAAAAAAAAAAAAAAAAGCGTGGATTCCAGGAACTAGAAAATGTTTGCAGTACATGGTGTCATTTAGAGCTTTACAATTTGATCAGTTACTTTTGTGGAGTTGGAGGTGCTGCTGGATACTCAGTAATTCTATTGATTACATTTGTGTCACCATAGAATACACCGTCAGTAAAATCACTTGCACGTGCTGTATTTGATCTTTCTCCCCTTTGACTCCTAGGATTGGTCTGTTGTTATGTTGAGTGAGGTTGAGAGACCCACATTTTAATCAGATGTGTGTAAGTTGTACAGTAAAGGAATTCTGTTGCACTTGGTCCTTATAGTATACTTAATAAAACATTTGATTTCACAGATTATAGGGCCAGTTAAGAAACTACGTAACTCAGAAGTGAACTGTTCATTGCTTATAGAATTTGCCTTAATGTGTTAAGTCTACTTTGATTATTAGAGAATTAAGTGGCGATTTGGAACTCATTAAACTTTTATACTTATTTTCCAGTCTGTTTAAAGCATATTGTAGTGAAAAGGAAGAATGACAGCTTGCTTTTTTATACCTGACTTCTATTATACCTGATTAGATCTTCCCCTGGCTGAGCTACTTCCAATATTGTGCTCTTAAGAATCAAATTGGGTCTCTCTTATACAATCTGTACAGCTCCTAAATCTCCATATGTTACAGTGTAATAGGTTATAAGATTTTTTTTTTTACTAAATATAATCAGGCAGCTGATTTGATACCAGGTGGTAGAGAATATTCCTTTCTAAAGCAAAGTTTCTGTGGTTTATCCCAAAATCTATAAACCAAGGCGCTAGAGTGGGAGAACAAGGCAGAGTGGCCCTTACACTTAACCTTGTCTTTAGGCAGAATCGAAGAGGATTCCAGAAAGGCTTTGACAGTCACTGGGACTAACACAAACTTTGTGGAGGGAAACAGAATTGTTGAATATGTAAAGGTTTATAGTATATTGCTATGCATCTTTTTGGCACCTGAAAAGTCCAGCACACCATTTATCTAACTGTCAAGGTGTTTGTGTTCTAGGGAAGAATTTTGCATCCATCTTTTTGCCCCTAAGTTTTAATAAAACAATAGCATTTATTTAGCCTCATTATTCTTGAACACTGTGGTACAGTGATTGTATGTTAAAAGGGGGAAAACCTAGCAATTATTACTGAGAACCAGAAAATTTATGCATGTAAATGGGTTTAAAATTCACAATTTTTAAGCTCTGTAACTTTTTCCTGGTGTTAAAAATGTTAAGATCCCTCCAGCGAACACTGAATGAGTTGAAAGAATATCAAAAGCAGCATGACCACTACCTGAGACAGCAGGAGATCCTGGAAAAACATAAGCTGATTCAAGAGGAGCAAATCCTAAGAAATATCATCCACGAGACACAGATGGCAAAAGAAGCACAATTAGGTAAGTACTCATTCCAAATAATTGAAGACAGGTTAGGAAATTCAGTTCTAATGTGCTTTACTTTTATAACTTTCATGCAGTCAAAAAGCAGCATAAAGTTGTGCTTCTGACTTTCTTTGATCTTAAAACCCAGCGTCATCACAGCAGGTATACCAGCAGGCCTGGGGAGCTGGTTTGGTCCCTGTACTGTTTTTTTTAAATTCACATTTTAAAGTAAAAGCCCCATCTTTTAGATCCTACTCTTAACAATGGTTGTTTGCCCTCTATGGCTTGCATTCATACTTCTCCAACTTTAATATGAGTGTCAGTCTCCTGGAGATCTTGTTAAAATGCACATTCTGATTTAGTAGGTCTGAGGAGGGGCTGAGTCTGTCTTTCTAACAAGCTCCCATTTAATGACAGTTACTGCTGGTCTGAAAACACTGCAACTTGAGCCTACACCAAGTAAAACAAGCCAGATACACCTTAGAAACTAAGCATCTACCCTCTTCAGTCAACACTGGCAACAAGGCTAAATAAACACCCTTTTTTCTTGCTCCCTTGAAAACAAACATTTCATTTTAGAAGATTTTAGATTAGAATTTGTCTCAAGCAGGAATTCTTAATCTGGGTCAATGGATTAATTTTAGGGGATTCTGAAGTCCTCAGAATTATATGTAGAATTATGTATGTGCATAATTTTTTTCTGGGAAAAGGGGCCATAGCTCTTACTAAAATCTCTTAGAGTCTGGGGTCCCACTGGTCTAAGGAAACTTGGGTTGACAGGAGATCAATGATTTGATTGTATCCAGAATGTTTCATTTTTTACTAAACCCTAAGAGAGCAGATATGACAGCTTGACACCAAAGAATAAATTAATGGAATTCCTTATATTGCACCTTTCTCCCTTAATAAATATATTGGTCTAGAAAGCCTCTTAACCTTTGAACCTTAGCTATGACCATTTACTGTTCATTTTACAATCCACCTAACAAGTTTTCTTTGCTATTTTAAGTGTAAAGGTTATGTTTAGTCCTTGGGATTCTTTACTGCTCAGTCTGTACTGAAGTGCAACCAGAGCTCTTATATATAAATTTGAAACAGGTTTATGAAATACATAAAGCAAATCATCTCCAGAGAGATGGCTGAAGTCTCTTTTTAAAAAAAAAAAAAAAAAATGTTTTTATTGATTACTGATTTTAGAGAGAGGACGGGAAAGGGAGAAAGAGAGAAACATCAATGTGAAAGAGAAAAATTGATTGGCTGCCTCCTACATGCCCCCTACTGGAGATGAAGCCGGGAACCTGGGCATGTGTCCTGACTTGGAATCCAACCAGTGACCTTTTTGGTGCATGAGAGGATGCTCAACCAATTGAGCCACACCAGCCAGGGCCCAAAGTTCTTTAAAGCAATGTAATCAATAGATTTTACAATCATAGAATGTAATTGCCAGGAGATAACCTAGTGGAGCACCTTTGTATTGTAGGTGGGAGCAAGAGATGTTTCTTTAGAATGATTTAATTCAATTAACCATTATTCCCGTGTATCAGTATCTCCTGTATAAGTCCTCTGCCAGGCTCTGAAGAATACAGAGTTGAAACTAAATGATTTAGACTAAGAAAATCATGGTGGCATTGCTGACTTTCTCATCAGTTTTAATTTTCTTATTCCAGGAAATCATCAGATATGCCGTCTGGTCAACCAGCAGCATAGTTTACATTGCCAGTGGGACCAACCTGTGCGCTACCATCGTGGAGATATCTTTGAAAATGTGGATTATGTTCAGGTCTTTTTCTTGTTCTCTTTTAGTTCTTATGAACTTTTCCTATTTAAGAGTAATGTTGCATCTCCCCCCACTCTTGATTCCTTATATATTTGATCCCTAAAATTTGTGGCTCTCATTTAAGGTTTTGAGCATGTTAGGTTTATGAAATCAGATTTTATAGAAAGTATTCAGTTCCTCCATGAATGACATTTCTGTTTTCCCAAACAATATTCATCATATTCATTCCTCTTCCCCATGTCTTTCCTGCCTTTTCCCATTCTGGTTCCATTCTCTTATCTAACAAGATTTTAGAAATACAGTCTTGTGAGAATACCAAACATCGTTTTACCTTGGTTCAGAGGAAGGCTATATATATTTGGAATTGATTGTACAATAGGCTATAATGCCTATATGATAGCTATATTAAAATCTTAGGCACCCTTCCTTAAAAAAAAATAATAACCTTTCCTTAAGCTCCCTTACTTCTACCCACAAAGCACTAATTTTGTAGAACAGTGATCATTTTAGTCTAGGAAAGGGAGTGAAATAATGAACCAAAACCTCTAAATCAGCTAATCATTAAACCTAAAAGAGACTAAATCATAGAAAGGAAGTAAAGGGACAGGAGCACAACCCAATGGCATAGTTGATTGAAAATTGCTAGCTATGCATTATCTGTGGGAGAATACTGTTGGGGGGGGCATAGTTCTGAGAATTAAAATATCTGGTTGCTTTATTACTGACCTGCTTTCTGATTTGCTAGTAATTTTGAGTGTTCACTAAATGTTTTGGATTAAATCTTAGTCACAACTCCTTTTCTGCTTCCAGTTTGATCGAACTTTTCATTTTCTAGTTTGGTGAAGATTCATCAACCTCCAGTATGATGTCTGTGAACTTTGATGTTCAGACAAATCAGAGTGACGTCAGTGATTTGGTCAAGTCTCCTCCTGTAGCCCATTCCATTCTCTGGATCTGGGGCAGGGACTCTGATGCATATAGGGTAAGTTAAGAGAGGGTGATGAAGGTGTTTTCTCAGACAGACCAGCTCTTTTAAAGCAGAGACTCTCAGCCTCACCAGACTGATATGGCCTCTGTTACAGGTTAGCTCAGCCCAGCAAACACTTACTGAACACCTGTGGAATGAAGGCATTCGGCTAGGCAATGGATAAGCAAGACACAGGGTCTGCCAGGATTTCTTCCCAATCATGGGGGCAGGTAGACTCCCTGATGTCAAGTCAGGCTGTGAACTCTGAGTACAATTTCCAACTCTCACAGATTTCTAACCCTGACCTAAATGTGCATTTGTACTTACTTTTTCACTCAGCATTCTTTTATAGAGCTCCCAATTGTGTACCAGGCGGGTACCATGAATGTGGCCCACAGATGCCTGGCTCTGCTGTAGCTAACGTTCCAGCAGAAGACACAGATGATAAACAAGTTCATGAAGATGGGTTTCCAAGCCAAGACATAATTGTATGTTAGTCAGTGGAAATAAGGGTATAAGGACAGAGACCATATATTTTTTATTCACTGTTAAATTTTCAGAATGTAATTGTTTTTATTCTAACAGAATTAATATAACCACTTAAATTTAATTATATGTAATATAAATCCCCCAAAGTTTGATAGCTTTAGGATATAAGCTTAGTAAGCCTTTATATTTAGAAAAATGAACATTTTACAAATAAAAAACAATTATTAAACTTTGGCATTGGCAAAGAAGAGGTCTTAGTTCAGGGAAAAATAGTTTTCTGTGCCAGTTTTATAAGCATATGTATGCTTTCAGGTACAAATCACAAACTTCACCTCAAATTGGCGTGAACAAAAGAAAATTTGCCTGATATTACAGGAAGTCCAGAGATAGGGCATAATTTGGGTTTCATTGATTCAGTGGCTTGGCGATGTTACCAGTGACCCTTTTCTTTTCTTAAATTTGCCATCAAAGTATTGGTTTCTTCCTAAAGCTTGTCTTCCTCATGAGGTGACAGCCAGTGGCAACTAGAGCAACAAGCCTTTTGTTCCTACATGGCATAAGAAACTAAGACTTGCTTTACTTTCCCAGAAGCCCCAAGCAAGCCTCTCCTTATGTCTCATTGGCTCAACTGACTTAGGCCTGCCCAACCCAGAACCAGTCTGTAGTAAAGCAGGTAGAATTACTGATTCAGACTAATAATCTGCAGTAGAAGATTATAGAATCAACCACAATGTCTACATATATCTTAAAATACTGAATTGTTGTTTAATTATCTAGTGTATTTATGTTCTTTTAAAAGTTCATTTAGCAAGTTGAAATATTGAATCCAAAGAAATTGATGCAAAACTTTCTTTCTGTATTAGGACAAACAGGATATTCTGTGGCCTAAAAGAGCAGATTGCGTAGAAAGCTACCCTAGAATCCCTACGGGCGGAGAATTGCCAACGTACTTTCTGCCTCCAGAAAACAAAGGACTCAGGCAAGTGCTGATGGATTTGGCAAAGCACTTGATTCTGCATGATTGTCACCAGGCAGTTCTTTGAGAGCACCAGCCTTGGACATGAAAGGTTAAGTCTTTATCTTGACATCACCCAAACTTTGAAAATATGAATCTTGTTCCTTTTTCTTGTGCCAGGATCCACGAACTCACCAGTGATGATTATTCTTCAGAAGAAGAGGCCCAAACCCCTGACTGTTCCATAACTGACTTCAGAAAAAGCCAGACTCTGTCCTACTTAGTCAAAGACTTAGAGGTCCGCATGGATCTGAAAGCCAAAATGCCAGATGACCATGCACGAAAAGTAAGGCTCACTTAGGCTGGTGTTTATTGCCGTCCATTCTGGGTGACTTCACAAGCCCCTTAGGTGGAACAAAAATTTGATAGAAGACAGTTGTTGAGCTTTAACTTTATAAAACTGAAGGATAGAGTTAAAGATTTGTTGACATCCTTAAGAAGTCAGTCATGCTATTAAAAGAGTGCCAGGGAAATGTTCCTCTGGGCTGTTTATGTAGCTGCCTAAGCACTGTTCCTCACTAAGAGGGCTGCAAAGATGAGTAACAGCACTCTCTGTTGACCCGATGGAGGCCGTTCTGACCACTTCGGTTTAGCTTTGTATCCTCCATGCCTCCAGAAGTTTGTATAAATTGAAAGCTTAAAGATTCTCTTTCCCTGGCCTTATCAACTCTGTGTTGGGCTTATATGAGGTCCTTAGGAATTTGTATGAATTTGATAACCACTTTGCACACATTTTTTAAAAAATATATAAGTTCTGTTATGTTGTTTTCTTTAATTCTCTTAGTTATGTGTAACTAGGAATGTTTTATTACTGAGTATAAATTCTGTATTACATACCATTCCATCGATACAAATGAAAAAAATAACCTTTTTACAGAGAAAACAGACTATCACAATGACCTCCTTTGTAAAATTAATTTTGAAACTCCTTATATTCAACAAACATTTACTGAGGCAAAAAAAAAAAAAAAATTAAGTGCTAAGCACTGTTTGGAGTGCTAGGTATACAAAGATAAATAGACCATGATTCCTGCCTTAGAGTTGCTCACAGTTACATAAATGCTGCAAGAACATAAAGTAGACTAATTGAGGACCTGGTGCTTTTCCAGCTAGGAAAGATAGCTGACTTTTATTGCATTGAGTATTGCATGCTGTTGTCTTCTGAACAATTTCTCATTTTGTCTGGACACTTAGATTGACTTTAATGGGGTATGAGAGATCACCTTAATAAGTATATGGGGTATATGTCTCTTAACTTTGTTTAGTTATAAAAAACTGGGACATACATGTGAGAGTAATACCTGTTGGTATGTCTATGACCTCATGTTACATGATTATAAATATCTATTCAAATTAGCTGTTCCTAAGGAGCTCAAGTAGAGACTGCTAGCTATAGAAATTCTCTTCAAACATCTTTCCTATTATTCTCAATTGAGTCAGTCTTCCTTTTGTTGTTTTCAGATTTTGCTTTCCCGTATTAATAACTATACTATACCAGAAGAAGAAATTGGGTCTTTCTTATTTCATGCTATTAATAAGGTGGGTCATCTACTTCAGACACTTGAAATTTAAGTGCTTAGTAATTGTAATTAAAAATTAAAATGCATGACTTGGGGTGATAAACACATAATACAATATACAGATGATGTATTATAGAATTGTATACCTGAAACCTGTATAATTTTATTAGCCAATGTCACCCCAGTAAATTCAATTTAAAAATAAAATTAAAAAGGTAGAAAGTGCCTTTAGCCAAGTGTTCTCTGAAAATACAAAAAGTTAAAATGGATATATTGAAAATCCTTTTTAGAACAAGTACTGTATTCTTGTACTAACTGAAGTATTTGGGGGTTTTTCAGCCAAATGCTCCTGTCTGGCTGATACTCAATGAAGCTGGACTCTACTGGAGAGCAGTAGGAAATAGCACTTTCGCTATAGCTTGTCTTCAGAGGGCTTTGAATTTGGCTCCACTTCAATACCAGGACATTCCTCTTGTGAACTTGGCCAACCTTTTGATTCACTATGGCCTTCATCTTGATGCTGCTAAGCTGCTACTTCAAGCTTTGGCCATCAATAGCTCTGAGGTGAGGTTTTATGTTCCTTTGTAGGTACACATGCTATGTGGGGGTAACTCAGGTTCAGAGAAGACTTTGCATATTTCAAGAGAGCATGGGACAGATTTTGTTTTATTTTTGATATGTTTATTCCTATATTTTAAATGAGCAAAATTTATAATTATACAGTTCATTTTTTTTTTCCAGAAAATTACACTTAAGTAAGAATGACATAGCTGCTAAAAATACACTGCCACTTTTTTATGTCAGTCTGAAACATCTGGCTTTTCTTTATCCTACTCATCACAGCATGCTGCTTAAGTTATACTGCTTTACCACTTTAATTTATAGATCTCTTTATGCCAACCAGACCACAGCACAATTTAAAGATTGTTTTGATAATAATAGAGGTGGATTGATATTCATGTCTTGAATTTACCACATGCAGTCCATGGAGTTACATCACTGCTTTGCAGTTAATTACTCTATTTCATAGTTTCTAAGAAAGCACTTCTTTTTTTTCCATATTTTAACATCTCTAAAATAAGGATATATATTACAAGCTGATGACATCTTAGGTTTAATGAAGTACAGTTGCAATAAATATACAGTTAAATTGCTTTTGTACCTAGAGTCTAAAAATTTGTAAGTATTCTCTCCAAAGAAACTTTTAGGAAAAGTGTGCATGAATGGTTTAGGTTTATTTCAGATATCCTAGAACCAATATTTTAAGTTTGAGAAGAAAATATTGCCTGTTAAGAGTGTCCTTTGAAATACACAAATTCATAGCTGGATTTTAAGCAAAAGTTTACAATTGCTACACTGTACAGCAGGTCAAGTTGCTAAAGAAGTACATCAGATATTTATTGAATGTTTACTCTGTGCCACATGCAGTGGGAACAGATGCTATATACGGGATGTGATGAAGTGGACATCCAGATGGAAGGCTCAGGACAGCCGTGTTCCCCTTGATGCTTTTCACTTACTACTGCCACCAGCCAAAGCAATCAGGCAGTATTCTTCTGAAGAGAAGAGAGCTCCTTTAGAGATTACTTGCCTTTCTACTTTTGAATATTACACTTAAATTTCAGTTGTTAAAAATTGTGTACTGAAACAAGAATAAAAATATAAATCAATGAATCAGGGTAGATACTCCCCAAATAAACCTTAATCAGTACCCCATCAGAGCTGTCAACATTTGGAAGTATTTCCTTGTTAAACTTTTCTCCTATGTAAATATTTCATAGTATTGCAACTCTACTGTACTGGTGATATTTAAAACTTATTATATAAAAATAACTTATTACTGCATAGTTTTTATAGCCATCAATGTAAATGGTTGTATGAAGTTTCGATGAATTAGTATATCACAGCTTACTGTTCTGTTGGATGTTTAGGTTACTGATAGTGCTTAACTATTGTCAGTATGATTTTCTGCATAAGGCCTCTTCTGCATTCCAGATAATTTTCGTAGTAAAAATGGCTAGCACTGGAATTACTAAGTCAAGAAGAGATTGAATATTTCAATGACTACGATACAAAATGCCAAACAATCCACCAAAAGATTTGGGCCAATATACATTGCCATAATCAAGCTCTAAAAATACTCATTTCACCTGTATCTTCACCAGAATTGAGCAGTTAAAATAACTGCTAATTTTTATTGATTGTGTACTAGAGCCAGGTACCATAGTGAGCACTTTACATGTAATAACTCATTTAATCCTCACAACAATCTTATGAAATAGGATTTACCCATTTGATAAAGAAACTCCAAGAGATTTACCAAAACTCAGAGCTCAGATTTGAACTCAGGAAGAGAGGCCACAGAGCTCACACCTTTAGTCATATCACACTGCTCTGAAGTTACATTTGTAAAACAAATTTACTTTAGAATTTTTTACTTCTCTGTTATAATATAAATTTCTTTATCCTATAATTTTTTAGGTAAAAGTTCATGTATGCATGTTGCTCATTTTGTTAGAATTTAGTTCTTTTAAATTTTATATGAACTCTTACACAATAGTCTTTAACTTTATCTGTCATGTTAAAAATATTTTCTCTCTTTGCTTTTTTGTCTTAGCTTTTTAAAATTGCCTTTAAGTTTGTCCATTTTTTCTCTTTTCATTTCTGTTGTTAGATTTAAGATGTCCTCATAGGAAGTTTGAAAAAAAATTAGTTCTGTTTGGTTTTTGTTTTCTATGACTTGTCTTTAAATAGTTAATTCTTAAGTATACAAAGATCTTTTCCTATGTTGTCTTCTAGATATTTTATAGTTTTAGGTTTTACATTTAGGTTTATGATTCATTTCAAGTTCAATTGTCTTTATGATGTGAGGTAGGGATCAAAGTTTATCCATCAAAGTTGATATCCACATAGATATCCAGTTGTTCCAGCACCATATCTTGAGAGCACTATCCTTTCCCTATTGAATCACTTATCACCTTTGCTCTGAACTCAACTCCTTTATCCAATAGCTTACTTGACATCTCTACTTCAGTGTCTAAAACACACTCAAAAACTAAAGGCCAAAACTAAACTCCTTAACTTTGTTCTTCTGTGTCTTCCCCATTTGAGGAAACAAAAAAGCCAGCAAGTAGGTCAGGACAAAAACTTGGAGCCATCCTTTATACCTTTCTCCTTCTCTCAGGGAAAATGCAGTCTATTAACTCACCTTGCTGATTCTATTTTCAAAATATATCTACAATTTCACTATTTATCATCCTCTCCACTGCTGTCTGGATTATTTCAGTAGCCTTCTCTGCTTTTGGCCTTTGTCCCCTGACAGTCTATTTACAATATAGCAACCAGTCAAATCTTTCTTAAAAAACAGATGTCATTTGTCTTTTCAGTCTCTGCAGTGGTTTTCCATGTAACTCACGGAAAAGATAAGAATTTATAATGGTGTAGAAGATCCTGTTGAATTGGCCTTGTTTCTTTTTTGACCCCACCCCCATGAGATCGGTCCTTTGCTCATCTGTTTAGCCTCACTTGCCCCTTGCATTTCCTTGCACGTGCTAGCCATGCTCCCACCTCAGGGCCTTTGCACTTTCTATTCTTCCTGCTTGGAATACTTCTGCCCCCACCAAGACTTCTTCATAGCTTGCTCCTCCATCTCCTTAAAATCTTTTACAAATACTAACTTCTCAGTGAGTCCTTCCCTTACTACTGTATTCAAAATGGCACCCCTACCCTGGCAGGTAGGTCATTTGGTTAGAGCATCATCGGGACATACCAAGGTTTAAGGTTTCATCCCCAGTCAGGGCACATACAAGAAACAACCAATGAATGTGTGGATGGGTAGAACAACGAATCAGTTGTTTCCCTCCCTCCTTCTCTCTCTCTCTCTCTCAAATCAATCATCAATCAATAAAAAGTAAAATGGCACTCCCTTCCCCACTCTAGTGTTACTAGTATTACTTACATCTCCTCACTATTTTCTCCATCACATTTTCTTCATAATTGTGTAACATTAGACTATATGATCCACAAAGGCAGGGCTTTGTCTGTCTTATTTTCTGCTGTACCCCCAGGGTCAAAAACAGCATCTGAAACATTAGTAAATATTCATTAATTATTTTCTGGATGAATTGATGAAAATCCATCTTTTTTCCCCAAAATACTTACTAGTTTATTTTAATACAAGATATTTGCACAGCCATAATTCTGGTCATAGCAATAATCACAATACTGTTTTTTTATGAAAAATATGAAGACAGTTTTGAAATCAAGGTATGGGATTTAATTTTGTATCTGAATGTGAACCACTAAATAATACTTTAAATGTAATTTGAAAACTACTTGGGTTAGGATTTTTAATATTGAATATTTTGTACACCTTGGCTTGGTTAAGTAAGACATTTCAAATGACCTAACAGCCTGAATCAAAAGCAAGTAATTGGGTAAATCATAGGTGTTGCTTTTCATAAGGGTATATTGTGTATTTGAGAATAAAACATTCTTAGATCTTTAAAAATATTTTTTTTATCATAAAATAAATGTAGAATAAATGGTTTGTACACAAGCGAATGACAAAAATACTAAGTATAGGTGTATTTCAGCCAAGATAACCTAACCTGAATACTTTGGGCTGCTTTTAAAAACTAAATCCCAACAAATAATTGGAAAATAGAATATAAAAACTATAATACCAAAAAAACCCCCTGATATCTAGAAATCAATCTAAAGGAAGAAGTACAAGATTTCTGTACTGATTACAAAACATTGATAAGAGAAAGAAGACTTAAATCGGTGGAGATATAAATCATGTTTATGGATTGGAAGATTCAATATCAAGATGTAAGCTCTCTCCAAATTGATTTATAGATTCAATTCATAGATGGTGCTCTTCTCTCAGCAATTGCATGTATATGTGTGTATAAACTGATACATTCATTCTCAAATCTGCATAGAAATGGATTTAGAATAGCCAAAAAATTCGGGGGTGAGAAGGAGAAAAAACAGTTGGAAGGCTTATATTATATTACTAGATTTCAGGACTTGGTGTAATTAAGCCAATATGATATTGGCACAGGTATGGTATACTCAAATATATCAATGGAACAACAGAGAAATTAGAAGTAGGCTTTCATGGCTATGGTCACCTTGTGTATGACAAAGGCACACTGTAGTTCAGTAGGGGGAAGGGAGGCAGAGTAACCCCTGTGGAAAAACAAACAAACCTTGACTCCTACCTCACATTGTACACAAAATTAATTAGAGGTGGATCATGTACCAAAAAGTGAAAGATAAAACAATAAAGCTTCTTGATAAAAACAAAGGAGGAAGTCTTCATGACCTTACAGTAGGCAAAGATTTCAAAAAATACTAACTATAATTAAAATATATATACACTAAACTTTGTTAAAATTAAGAATTTCTGTTTACCAAAAGATACTATTAAAAGAGTAAACAGGCAAACCACAGACTAGGAAAAGATATTTGCACTAAGTAAAACTATAGGCACTTCAGAAATGAGGATATCCAAATGGCCAATAAGCACATGAAAAAATATTCAACGTCTTTACTAATTAAGGAAATGCAAAATAAAACCACAGTGAGATGCCACTTCATCATCTCATTAAAACAGCTAAGTTAAAAAGACTGACAGTACCAAGTCAGCGAATTCTCATACTAGTTGGTAGGAGTATAAATTTGTACATCCACATTGAAAAACTATTTGGTTGTATCTCCTAAAACTAAATATATGCCTCCCCTTTAAGACCCACTGCTAAGTATATACCCAAGGAAAATGAGTACATATGCCTATCAAAAGACATTTACAAGAATATCGATAGTAGTTTTATTCATAATAGCCCCAAACTGGAGACAGTCCAGCTACCTAGCAGTAGGAGAATAGATGAACAAGCTGGAGTATACTCACATGATGGAACATTATACATCGTTTAAAAAAGAATGAACTGCTACACAAAAAAGTCCAATTTTTTGAATCTTAGTTTTTGTGTTCAGAAAAGAAGCTACAAAAGGATACATATAGTATATACACCTAAGAGAACATACTATTTGATTCCATTTATATGAAGTTTCAGAACAAGGAAAGCTAATTTATGGTGATAGAAGTCACAACATCACAACAGTGGTTACTTCTGGGATTGGGGTTGAGTTGCCCAAGGGAACCTCTTGGAGCACTAGAAACATTCTAAATGTTTTATATCTTGAAATGAGTGGTGGTTAAGGGATCTAAACATATATAAAAATTCATTGATTTATATACTTTAGACTAGTGTACATTACACTGTGTATTTTTTATTTTAGTAAAAAGGTAAAAGATAAATTTATATGTGTGTTACACAGTTTAGAATTGGCTGGTGTAAATAAAGTGGACAGTTAGCCGTTAACTTTTATGGGGTAACCTAAAAATAGGCAAAAGACCTGTAATGTAAAGGTTTTGTAATTCTCAGAAAATATTAATTCATTAACATTTTGCTGATTTTTTTTTTCCAGCCCCTGACCTTTTTGAGCCTGGGAAATGCTTACCTTGCTCTGAAGAATATCAGTGGGGCACTTGAGGCCTTTAGACAGGCTTTGAAATTAACTACCAAATGCCCAGAGTGCGAAAGCAGCCTGAAGTTGATTCGCTGTATGCAGTTTTACCCTTTTCTGTACAACATCACCTCTTCCGTTTGCAGTGGTAAGCAGCTGTTAAGTGCTGGCAAAATAATGAGTTCAACCAGAATTCCTGTTCTGATCAACAGAACACAGCAAATGATTTTCTCAACTTTTTCCCAAGGATTTTACATAACTAGTGTAATTCTAGATGCATAGGAAAGAAGTTATTTATTATTTACTATACAGCTGTCTCAGGGTGTTAGGCTTAATTCTCTCCCAGAACCCTAGTTGAGAAAGGCTGACTAAAATAAAGTATATTCAACTGGGATTGGTAGGCTGTGAGCTGTTTTTTCTTTTCCCCAAATCTCTGATTTTTATAATGACTGGTATTTATGATGAGGAGTATTTTTTCTGTCCATGAATTCTATCTGTGTAATAAGATTTGAAGCAGCTTTTCTGTCCTCTTGCCTTTCAGTGAAGCTGATCCAAACCTTTACTGCACCTTTAAAACAGTCGCCTGACATTAGTGGTATCCCTTTGCATTCTTCCACGTTCTCCTACAGCTACTTTGCATTTATACATGTGCATGTGCTTATGTGTATCCACCTGGGTCAAAATATTTCAGCTATTATCTAAACTATTGTAAATTCACCAGTTAGAACTCTCTAAGAGTTCCATAATGTTTGGTAATTTACTTGTTTAACCTTCACTACAAGAAAAAAATGTTTGACTTGAATTATGAGAGGTACAGTTTACATATGTGTGGATCCTCAGTACCTCGCCACTGTAGAGCACACAGTGGGTGCTCCATTAATATTCAAATTTTATTGAAATATTCAAGCAGGGGGCTATCTGTTCAGCTCCTTCACTTCAGATATTTTTAAAGTGACACTCACTTGGTAAGCAACTTGTCTAAAAGACAATAATTACTAGTAGAACCCTGCCGGCGTGGCTCAGCTGTTGAGCCTTGACCTAAGGAGATTGCCAGTCAAGGGGTGTGCAGAAGGCAGCCAATCAGTGACTCATCACTGATTTTTTTTTTCTCTCTCTCTCCCTCTCCCTGAAATCAATAAAGATATATTTTTTAAAATAATAATAATTACTAATAGATTTGGCGCCCAAAGTTAGTTTTCCTGATTCCCTGTACTAGACTGCCTCAGGATTTCAATGCAATGACAGGCAGTAAGAGCTCAGATTTTTAGTGAGGAAACCAAACATCTCTCAGCAACATAAATCCCTTTGCTGTGGAGCACTGTTGAGCACAGTGTAAACTAGAGTCCTTGCATGAATGCTGAAAGTCAGAGACCGTGCTTTAGCGGCACAGTGTAGTGGAGTGGCTAGTGCTGGAGTCATACATGTTTGAGCCCTCGCTCTGCCATCACTGTCTTTCAGACCCAGTAAAGTAACTTGTGTCCTCATCTATGAAATGAAAGGCAATAAAAATCTATCTTAGATAGCTGTTGGAGGATTACATGAGATTCTTATAGGTGTTGGATAAAAGTAAGTAGAAATTCATAATGTATATAAAGTATTCAGAACTTTAATAGTGCAAGGTCTGGATCTTTATCTCCTTAACACTAGAGGGTGTTTGTAGGTTCCTTAAGGACAGCCTTGTACACAGGGATTCACTTTTTCCAATGAGCTGCTTACATAGTAATAGAATCTCTGACTTTCTTTACCTACTATCATCTCCCTCCTCTCTTAATTTGTTTGTTACTGGGAAGATGGTTGGTAAGTATATAGTGACCCTTTTCTAAAAAGCCTTTTCTTTAGTGTTTTATGTGTTTTTTGCTTCGTAGTATTTCAGTTTCTTGAAATTTATTCTTAAATATATTTTTTAACTTATGGGTTTTAGAGAGGAATGGAGAAGAGAGAGAAACTTCAGTTTGATGTTCCGTTTATTCACGCATTCATTGTGCTTCTTATGTGTGCTCTGACCAGAGATCTAACCCGAAACCTTGGTGTATCGGGATGACACTCTAACCAACTGAGCTACCCGGCCAGGGAAATTTATTCTTACTTTATGTTACTTATGTCAAGAGAGAAAATTTGTCTTGAAATTTTTCCCCAGAGCTTAACTTCAGCTAGCCCAAGAAACTAATAATTTGAAACAGACCTTTCTTAAAGTAGTATCTGAGAGTCCAGATTATCCCAAGAATATTATTGGATCCAATACAAAACCATTAAAAGAAAATAATTAGGAATAAGGAATACTTTTTTAGTTCTTTTAGAAAGAACTCATTAATAAATAATTTTAAAAATGTATAGCCTTTTTTACATTGTAATTAACTAGTTTAGCAAAAAATCTAACGTGCTATTCCTTAAATAAATTCTGGTACCCCCTAATGGAAACATATGCTGTAGCATTTTCTAGGTTTAAAAACTCCTGATGGTACTGAATTAATTTCAGTATTGAATTTTTCTTTGACAGTGTTTTTTGTACTTATTTCCACAGTAATTTCTGTTCACTCACAATTGCTTTGCTGAGTTCCAGCTTTGAAAGCTGAACCTTGAAAGAAACAAGCATCTATAGAAACCATGAACTTATATTGAAAACCTAAACAGTTGCAACTGATCCAGCAATCTCAGAGCTTTACTCAGTGGTCGATTAAAAATAGACAAAACCCTCTGAATTGTGGTTAGCATTTCTCTACCTTCAGGTGATTCTGTCTGCTTTAGCTTTTTCATTTTCAAAATATTGAAATAAGCTTTATAAGTTACCTTACTTGTCTGACATATTACTGTCTGAAGTTTTTATTATGACACTACAAAGGTTTCAAGACAGGAATTCATATTGGTTTTAATTAGTCAAGAATTTAAGCTGCCTTTATCTACCCTTCTCCTAACCCAATTATCTTATGAAAGTCTATTTTTGAAAAGTGACCAATTTAAAACTTTTAGATAAGCTTTTCAAGATCAAAAAAACTTAAGTATTCTTGGAAAACCCTTTGTAAAATAATTTTTCTGACCACTGTTGTTAATCTCCCACAAATTATTTTCTTTAAAGTTTCATATTAGTAATTATTTTTACAGCAGCTATAGTATAATATAATGTTGTGGGTAGAATGAACCTAATGGTAAAATTGCAGTCGGTATGTTGACATCAGCAAGTATTTTATTGCTTTTCATATATAATCATGGAATTTTTCACACAGACTTTCAGTTTATGTTTTTTGGAATATCTGCAAAGGTAATGTATTCTGTTACCTCTGAATACTGATTCATTCTGCTTAAAAATAATCACTGTGCTCACAAAATTTTCCTACTTATAAAGACTTTATAGCTAAAAATGTGTCAATTAGTACAGAATGATTTAGCTCATAGTTGTTCCACACTTTTATTAATCTAAAAATCATTTTATTGACTGCCATTTGTTAGGTACATATGTTCTTATAGCAGTGCTTATCATCTCTCCCTTGAATGCCATTTAATAAAGCCTTCTCTTTTATAGGTAGTTTTATATTGCCACTGTCATTTCAAGGATTCTGGGAAGGAAAACTTAATAGGTTGATTTTTTTAATTGCCCACTCTCAAGTTGACTGCAAAAGAGGAGCTAGCACTTCTAGTTTTGACTAAATATTTTATTTCCACAGTTTTGGAATATATACTGTTTTTCCATATTTATTGGTTTGTTATTTTATAATTTGATTTAACCTAAGTACAACTGAATGGGTTGCTTTAACAAACTCACGTTTCAGTAACAACACATTTGGCCCTTTTTAAAGTAAAATGGAGTCTGTTAAATAAACATATATTGGTTTTACATCTAAGTAAGGTCTCTGAAATGCTCAACACTTAAAAAAGGACTTTTTAAATTAGAAAATATAAAGTCACAGAGAACGAAATTTCATGAGACAGTAATTAGGATCTTCTCTAATGACCAAATTGGAAGATAAATTGTAATAACAATATAAGCAAAATGTAGATATAGAATCTGTAATATTCACTATAGTGGATTTTCCCAAGCATTTACTATTACTCTAAAATATTTTCTAAATACTTTCATCCTTCAACTTCATTAATTTGCAAATTAAAAAGTTGTATCTCACAAAGATACTTTCAACTGCTTAACCAATCTACATTGTTCTTTTATGTCTTTGATGTATGTAATTTTACTTTAGTGTTCTTTACTCAGTATTATTTTCTCATATTAGAAAACATAAGATCAGTGGTAGATTATATTTATTAGACATTTTCATAAGTTGTTTACAGGTCTGCCACTAACAACAGTACTGATATTTATTGAATATAATTAAGCATCAAACCCAGGATTTCTGAACCCTGATCTTTTCTTAATTCACTGAGACATATGCCCACTTAAAATTTTTGGCCCAGAACTTTAGAAATTATGAGTCAGTGTTATACAGAAGTCAGACTTTATTATCTATTCATGCTTAGAATTTTATGCAGCTTTCTCTGTAATATGTATTTAAAAGCTTTCCCCACTCTAGAAAAAATGGGCGAATTTCCAAACCATGTATGTGAGCTTTAATATCTGTTCCAGTGTGCAGAAGAATTATCCTGTATTGTCTTCACAATGTTTCTATATTTATAGCATCTGTTTACCTAAATCTTATCCCCTTTTATAACTTGTTTAATCTGAGTTCTTCAACCTAAATTTCTGGAGGTTTAATAACTTGTAGCTTAAAACAATTTTCATTTTGAAGGAAAAGAAATTCTGCATTTTGCTGCCCTCCTGTGGACTATCCAGCATGTGTTACCTGCAGTTAAGGACTTTTGCTTTATCACATTCTTCATAAGAATTAGTGAAGATACCAGCTTTTAAAAAAAATAATCTTAAAGACCCAATCTTTATAGCATTTTTAATATGCTACTAGGTAGCTTACCTCCATTTATTTTTGTAAGAATTAAAACTGGTTAATTTATTACAGGTTTCAAAATCCTGAAATGCAGGCACATCCTGCAACCAAGTATTAAGAATCGAGTGAAGCTGATTCACTGCCAGAGTGTGTGGTTGACTCCAATAGATGTGGTGAATTTAAGCTCACTTACCACTTAAGAACTTTAATATCATTCTGCCTTTTGCAGTCAATGGAAATTGTACCAACCGTGATATGTGATGCTGCTGTTGTGAATAGCCTGTTTTCTTTGCCACATACATCCTGCTTTCTTGGTTCCACGTGTTTGCTCATGTTGCTTTCTGCAGCCCCTCCCCATAACTCTTCTTCCCTGCATAAAATTCCTAATCTTACCCATCCTTCGAGGCCCACCTCTGCCATATGACTTACCTGATCCCTTAATTACAAGCAATGTCTAACCAATCAGTCTATGTACTAGTGCCTCTCCTTCAGCCCACTGTGTCTTGCCATTACAAGACACAACTCTCTTATAAGACTTCTCTAGTTCATTGAGAACAGGGACCAATCCTTTTTTTCACCTTCATACCCTGGCCCCCAAAGTGTAGCACATAGAATTATATAAATAGCAGATTAGCTGATGATATTTCAAGGTTGAATACCTAATAATAACTTGTATCCACCCACTGTTTACCCAGTATGCTTTTACCGAACCACCACTCAGCATCCATATATAAATATAGATCTTCTATTAAAGTCTGTAGCTCAACACCATAGGAGGGAGAAGAGAAAAGGAATTGTGTTGTTCACTTGTCCACTTGACACTGACACATCTAATAGATAGGTTGTAACCTTCCACCTCCTGTCCACACGGTTTTGATTAACAGTTACAAACAAATGTCCTTATTGATCCTCATAAAAAATATTTATGGGTTAATCAGTGAGTCTGAGAAAACCTACTGGATTTGTTTCCCCAGCATTCTTGCCTGAAATTTCCTTAGGATGAAGTGAGCCAGAGATTTAAATTTAATAAGACTAATACCAGCTATGGCGGTTTTCTTTCTTTTTCAATATAGTTTCTGTGTGGGAACATCTTTCATAGTAAACTTCCTGCAAGTTTTTACAGTCCCCTGTTTAGAGATCTAATCTGGTCTTCCATGTTTCTAGAGGAGGTTATATCACTCCCAAGAGTTTGGTTTCCACCTGGAGTTGTTTCCCCTACAGTCTACATGTCCTGGTGCCTGCCTCTCAACTGAGCCTAACTTTGTGCCCCAGGCTTTGTCACTTATGACCACATGGCATGACAAAGAGGTCAGATTTACAACCATTTCCCCTTTTTCTCTGAAAAGAGGCAGGAAATAGAAGTCTGCAGGAACCAGTGCAGCCCTGAATTCTTAGTAGAGCAGGTTCCCCTGCCACGTGTGAACAGTGTTCCCAGGATAGATTTCAGCTCCAGGATATGCCGTAACAGAAACACACACACACTTGTATTTCAGGGCAGCACTTTTCAGTCTTAGTTTTTCTTTTTTGAACTCACTTCTGACTCATTGACCACCCTAGGAGGAAATGCCTGCATCATTCTGAGGTGGCTGATTTCAATTTTTTTTTTAATATATCTTTATTGATTTTAGAGAGAAGAAGGGGGAGGGGGAGAGAGAGACAGAAACATCAATGATGAGTCATTGATTGGCTGCCTCCTGCACTCTCCCCACTGGGGATCGAGCCCACAACCCGGGCATGTGCCCTGAGCAGGAATCAAACCGCTATCTCCTAGATCCTAGGTCGATGCTCAACCACTGAGCCATGCTGGCCAGTCCTGATTTCAGTTCTTTAATATGGTCTGTTTACTATCTGGCATTGCACTTTCAAGGTTAGTAAGTATATAACCCATCACTTTAAAACCTGCAAAGAACTTGATTCAGCAGTAATTGCTGGGTGAGAACAAGTCTAAGGAGCCATTATTTCTCTTGTCTTTCCTAACTAGAGGACAGCACAGGGCAAAGGAGGTGAGACAGCTTCACTGGTCTCAGGTGCAGTCATCGCAACCCAGGTCTTACCCAGATTCAAGGATTTCTGCATGCTTCTGTCCACAGTGGTTTCATTAATGGTTCCCAGGAATCCTCTTTAGTAGGACAGTAGTTTATCTCTACATTTCAAAATTTCAGATAAAGAATCTAGACATAGAGAAGTAAGTGGATTTGCCCAAGTTCATATGGTAAGGCTGCAGTTAAGGCAGAATTTAAATTTTTTCTGTGGAATGTCCCTCTTGGAAGGAGGTATGTAGGACTCTGTCACAACCTCTAGAGAGGGACATCAAAAAGATATCTGTTCCCAGAAAGGTTTCTTTCCTCCTGTTACTCTGGTACCAAGCCCCACATTCCACCCACAGTTAAAGTTTCCTGGTAATATTTTAAAGTAATTTTGTATAGCATTGGTGAGCAATTAAAAGATACACTTTTGATTTATTTTACTACCTTTTCTAAAAGACAAATTATCTACTAGAGAATTAAATATCATGAAATCATGAGGTAGCTAAAATTATAATAAAATAAAACATTCACAGTGTGTTTCTATGTTACCTGTTTACAAAAAATATGGTGTTATAGCTTCCGTGTCCGAGTGCAGTTGAGTAGAAAGGTAAGGAGAAAGACAGACTGTAAGAAATCACTCGTGTCTGTTAGGACGGTGTTATCTGTATTCTTCACGCAGGTGCCTTATATTTCATTGAATGTACCAGAGTGCCTCCTATACAGTAACTTTTCTTATAGGCACAAAGGAGACTCTAGAGTATAATGTATCCTATCAGAAGAGGGATAGTAGGAATACTCTTAGAATATTCCACTGTTCACAAAGGTCATTTTTTTAGTATCTGTTACTTTGCCTTCAACAACATAAACTTTTAGCTCTAGTTCCTATTACAAGTCATTTTAATTATTAGTTGTGTCTTAGAAGTTCATCATGTAATAGGAAGCACAGGGTATCACACCCATTTGTTGTATAGGGGGAAGTGTGGTAGAGGGAATAAGATTGGGGGGAGCCGGAGCAGACCGTAGAAACCCAATGGGAGTTGAGCAGCGGAGGTGAGTGTTGGTTTAACTGAGTATGGTACCTATAGTCTGTTTCTATATTGTAAGGCAGCAAATTCACACAGTGTACTAAAATGTGCTTCAAAGAGCACATAGCAGCTCTGAGGCTAACTTCTAAGTGTACTAAATAATTTAGAATTTAGATATGCTAAACAGCTTAATCTGGAATAATTGCTGTTTTCTTCTAAGAGACTTGTAGAAATGAACTCTGTATTGCCTCCAGCATCTACACACACACCACACACCACACACACACAGGAAGTTGAAATTGGGCAAATACCTTGATAACTTCTAAGAGCCAGCTGCTCATACTAGAGATTCCAAGTTGGCTATAACTAAAAGGCCTTTGTGAAAAGAGATTATATAGGGATAACTTCTCATTCCTTTGCAGCTTTTCAGGGAGACAGCAGTAATAGTAGCGGCTTGCCATGTGGCAGGCAGTGGTCTAATTTAATCTCAACAACCCAGTGAAATGGATACTATTAGTAAACGCATTTCGCAGATGAGGAAACGGATCCATAAAGAAGTTAAAAAGAATTTTCCCTGCTTTACACAGCAGGAAAATAGTAGAAACAAGATTTGAACTCACTCACTAGCCACTCCAGCCTGTTCTTTAAGCTGAAAGAACTACATGAGCCCGTCACTGGCTTTACTTGACTCGCTGTAGTTATGTGGCTCTTACAAATTTCTGATGCCTTTCAATTTATCTGTGACATTTCTTTAGTATAATTAATCATAAAGGATCCCAATAACGTACCCAACCAGGAATCTCTTACTAACTTGAGATTCAGAAGGTAAGTATGCTTTTTTAACAAGTGGTTACCCAACTCTAGTTAGAAAATAAACATTCTTTGTGGACCTTTGTAAACAGAATTAATATGAGAAAATAGGAGATTTTTTTAACCTTAGAAATGATAGGAGTTTCTGAGCACTTAGTTTAGTCTGGAAACCTGTAGCCACAGGATAAATTGTGCCTTTATCTCTTAGGAGATGTATGCTTTGACAAGTGTATTAAATATTTAGTTGTTTTCCCGAACACCCTTTTAGGATAAGTTAATGTTAATAACCCAGTTAATGCATGTGATATTCTAACCACAGAAAGGGATGTTGATATGTCTGAGATCTCAGCAGTTCCAGAATCAGAAATACCCTCCTTGGAGTTTTATGCTTAGTTGGTATTGCCTCATAGTCTCTTCTGAGATAAACCAAATTGCCAGGATTTGAATTAGATGCTAAATGCTGTGCAAGCAAGTATAGTGCATTAAGCATAGAAAAGTGTTCCCTTTTTCACTTGGGACCTTGTTATCTGAAGCATTTCATTTAAATCCTTAAAAAAAAGTGCACCTCTCAAGGTTAGTCTAAGCCATACAGTCTCCTCATTTTTGTATCAGCAGAAAATAATAGTCATGTGCATGGAAGATGACGCTACTTTATAGGTAGGTGTCTCCATTTTCCCCCCTCCAACGTTTCCTTGTGTTTCTTTAATGAAAACATCATCCCCACCTCTGCGGGAAGACAAGTGATATTTTTCCATGTAAGCAACTTTCATTGGTCCTCCCTTGAGCTGGAGGAGACCTATACTGTGGTCCAAGGAGTGGAAACTTTCGCTCTTACTGAAGTGCTTCAGTTCTTCCTCTGACAACTGGAAGGAGCAACTGAAAATTAGGCAATTTGGCTTCTATTATTAGCCAAGATAATGATGTAAATCATATCAGAATGCTGAAGTGGGCTTTTTTAACTGTCACCGTAAGGAAATCAATATTAACAGTTCTCATCTTAAAAGTACAAGCTCTTACTTGATCATTTTGATTCTGTCTACTTCCAAGAAATATCCAAACATGAACTTCGTACTCCTTTTGCTCCCCAAGTTCTCACTGGTCCCCTCCTCTGCCCTCTCAGAGGTTTTGGCCCCAGTCTCCTGAGTCGGAGGACAAGACATCCTTAAACGCACAAGGTTTGCTTCAGGAGGGTGTCTGGGTTTTGAGGTTGTGCAGGAGGATTAATTGTCATTTTGGGATCTTGAGCACATCATATCTTATAAATTGCTTATAAAGCATTTTAAAATATTGCAGACATTTAAAAAGATGAGACCAATTAAGTTCTTATGATGGGAAGAGGGCGGGAGAAAAAATAAGGCACAAAGGTTGGAGGAGGGAGTCAACTGCAGGAAACAGCTAGAATTTCACTGGGTTCCAATGTTAAAGGTTTGTCCTTTGCTTTTGTAACATTAAGTTTGACTCAACTTGTGTCAAGGTGAAAAAGCTTTAGAAGCAAATCCACCAAAGCTGAAGGCAGAGAATACTCGAAATAACATATGTTTTAAAATTATCAGCCTCATTGTCATCATTATTTTCTCTCTGCTTTTAATAGTCATGCTTATTTATATCCCAATTAAGAATTGTCTCTTATCCTAACCAGGTAACTCGGTTAGAGCATCATCCTGATATGCGGGTTTGATCCCCAGTCAGGGCACACACAAGCATCAACCAGTGAATGTGTAAATAAGTGGAACAACTATTCAGTGTTTCTCCCTTTCTCTCTCCCTTTCTCTCTCTAAAATCAATAAATAAAAATTTTTAAAATGTGCTGCTCTAGACATCCTTTAAAAAAAAAATCGTCTCTGAGAAGTATAATGTTCTGCATAGTAGTCTTTATGCAATTGGCTGTGTAGAGTCATCACTGTTTTGTTTTAATACTCATGTTTAGTTTCCCCGTGCTTACCTACCTGCACGTACTAGATGGTGCAGACAGAAGTGGAGGCAAATCAGCAACTTCCTCACAGGAGAACCTGGAGAAAGAAAGCAGCTACTATTGCTCGTGGCTTCTTTCCTATGAGCCCTCCATGGGCACACAGACATTCACCCCCCACACCCCCCATGCCTTCCCTCTCGTCCCCCAAACCCAAATGGGAATTCCTGTTCCTTCTGCGTTGCCCAGCACATCGTTGCTCCCTGCCCACAACGCCTTCTCTCCTTTCTCTGCTTCCGCAGTAGCGTTGACTCGTGGGGACCCAAGAGGCTGTGTGAGACAGAACTGATCAAATCCTAGGTCTGCCACTTATGTTCAGTTACTTAATTTCACTGAGAATCTGTTCCTCATCTGTAAAATGAAAATATTTCACAAGGTGTTTTTGAGGAGTATGTGGAAGAAAAAAAGACAACATTCAACAAATAATAGGCTTCTGTTCTTGTAGTTTCCCCTTTTTAAGTCCTACCTATTCTTCAAAATTCAAGATCTACCTTCTCAAAGCTAATCTCTGAAGGCCGTATTTAGCACAGTATGCTACCTCGATATTGTTTGCTATCTTGTATTTACTGCCCCCCCCCCAAGTTTCTTGAGTGTAAAGCTCTCTTGAAACAATGCAGTTTTGAGATAGCCTTGTTGAATGTGGCAGCCTCAGACACATGATGGGACTGACTCAAATCCCAGAACCACCACTTCCTGCGTGACAGTGTAGAGTTGGAAGGTGGAAAGTGACCCCACACGTCTAGTCCCCTTACCCTAAACTCACTGGTTGGGCAGGGTTTTGAGTCCATCGTGTGCTGGCCCAACAGGGGAAATGGTGTGAGAAGTGCTTTCCTAAATCGTGGATTCTGTAAGGGAGTCGTCAAATCCAGAAAGAGACTTGTGCTCCCGCTGCCACAGAGAGCTTGATTGGGAACAGACATCTCTTTGAGACAACATTCTCTAAAAGTAAACTTTGAGAGCATTTTTAAATGTACTGGTAAAGGAGGGAAATTACTTATTCACTGTTACTCAAAAAGTGATAGGAAAGTTGTAGGCTTCTACTGAACATGTGTCTTCAGCCAGTATATGCATGGAACCTAAGCAAGGAGGAGACCTGTTCAGCGAGCCGTCGCTGCCTCATCAGACACAGCTACCCCTACCCAGAGAATGACCATCTGGTGGGCTGGATAGTGGCTCTTTATCCACGTTAACAGGCACTCCCTAATAGAGTCCAAGCTCGTCAAATCACCGGCAACGTGCAAGAGGTCAGGCGCACTACACATACCAGAAAGTGCTATGATTACATTCAAGATCTGACATTTTATGCTTCAGTAAATCTTTATGTCCATGATCAGAGTTTGTTTCCAAAAGAAAAAGTCACCTTTGTGATGTTGAATTCTTAGACGTGGATTCCCTACTACCACCATCCCCCTTTAATTCCTTGGTTTTTTATTTATAATCCTTTGTCTTTTGATATATCTTTCATTTTAAGTTATGCAAAAAATGCTACATTTCTCTGCTATAATTCATCTACCTCCAGATTTATTTAGGCAGAAGGCAAACTTTATGATGTTTTTGACTTTCAAAGAAGTTTCACAGTCATTCATCATGAATGGAATGAGATCTTGGGACGTGATCTTTGTTGTTACAGTGTGTCTCCCGCAAATACTTGGTTCTTACAATAGCCTTGCGGATGAAACTTGAACTTCAGTGCTAAATCTTGAGTCACAGTAATGCTCTGGCTTTGGGCTCTCTAGCTCACTGATTTTGTATGTTCAGCAGCTGGAGAAAAACTGTCGCCTTTTTGCTCTTCTTGATGCTTGGGGACCTTGAGCCATGGGATTACGGAAGAGAGATGTTTCTAATGTGCTGTGTCTGTGTCTCTTGTCATTGAGGTCATTGTCATGAGAAAACCCTGGACAACAGCCATGACAATCAGAAATATTTTGACAACTCACGGACATTGGATGCTGCTGAAGAAGAGTCCTCTGAGACAGGGGCAGAGGAGAACCCTGTGCTCTCTGTTGAGAATTCAGGGAGGGACTCAGATGTCCTTAGACTTGAAAGTAAGTTGATTCAACCTGAGCTGTGCTTATGGGGTAAAGTCAACTTTCAGGCTTTACATTTAGGCTTTTCTCTACTCAAGAGGTTGTTTCCTTCTTTTAGCAGTCACTCATTTATTACATTGCAATTTCTTGACGGTGACGCTCAAATAGCTAGAAGACGAGCTGTAATGTGAAAATGCTCTTCACGCTTCTTTCTCTTTTCTCTGCCTCACTATCTTTTACTAGAACAAATTTGATTTGTTTATATACTACTATTAATGTCATTAGTCTATTGAGTAAGTCGGGGGGGCAAGATAAGTTGTATTGATGCCAACCCAATAAAATTTAAAGATTTGTAATAATGGGCCTACCTACCAGGCCCCCCTCCTAAAATCCCATTTTATAACCACATTTTGAGTCAGTTCCATAATTGCCAAAATGTATGACTTGTTTTTAATACTCATCCTACTTAACCAAAATTTACTGCATTTGGAACTATGCACTTGTTAAAATTCCCACCTTCTTCTCTTGGCTTCTGGGATATCACTTGCTCTTGGCTCTCTTCCTGTCTTCAGACATCTTTTTCAATTTCTTTCATTTCTTTACTTTGCCCCTTATTTGTTGAGTTACCCAGGATCCTAATCTTGGTCTTTTCTTATCCCTCTCCATGTTATCTCTTGGCGCTTCACATACCTTTGCATATACCAGTGACTCCATAACTGTATTTTCAGCTAAGATATTCTCTGTAACCCCAGGTCTCATTTCCCCCTCTGTAGTGCTCTCTTTATCCGCCTGTGCCACATGCACTTCAAACTTAACATAGCCAGACTTGAACTTGTCCTCATTTTCACCCTGTTTCACCCTGTTTCTAATTTCTGTATTCCTGCTTTCTGTCAGTGGCATCGCAGCTCACCCAGTCACCACTAGATCCCTCAGTTCATAAGGCTGGTTGAATCTCACCTTTATCTCTGCTGTCCCCCCTGCCTAGATTCAGGCTTTCTTCATTTCTGCTGGGCTGTTGCAGTGGCTCTTAAGTAGGTTCCCTGTTACCAAGCCTCTTACTGCCGTCTACTGTAAGGAGCAGGGGAGGGGGAGAGGGAAGGGATGAGTAAGAGAGAGAATATATGTAATGGTACAAAATTTAAAAAGCAGAAGTAACCCGTCACCAATTTCTTGTGTATCCAGAGTTGTTTCTAAAATCAGACCTGATCAGGTAAGTTACTACATTTAAATTTTTCAATAGTTCTCTATTATTGATAGGGAGAGTCCAAATGTCTTAGAGTGGGATACTTGTAGGTTTGCCCCTCGATTTCATCTTTAACTGAACTACCTACTAGTACTGTGCATGGCAGAAAGCGCAAACCTTTCACAATTCCCCACGTGCACTGCTGTTTTGAGCCTCCATGTCTTTGCACAGCCTGGGAATGGCCCCTGTGTACTCTTTACTTTATGTGGACATCTCCTGTGCAGCTCCAAGATCCAGCTCAAATGTCACTTCCTCTGTGAAGCTTTCACAAAGGGCTCCAAGCATTTAGTTGTTCCATCTGCAGTGTTCCACTTTCTGTCAAGGCACATGTCATACAATATTAGTCGCTTGTATGTCTTGTCTCCCATCGGACTCTGAGCTTATATACCATGTCTTATATAATTTATATTCCTGTGTACAGCAAATATTATTAAAGTAATAAAACCTGGCATTATAACCTGGTGCTTAAGTTCTTTAGTTCCACCCCTCTCCTGAGGATACAGTACATTTGCCCTGAGACTAGATGTTTTCCTGGTCCCTTCAGCATCATACAGACTTTCTCTCAAGGTGGGTTCCTTTCCAGACAGCTAATTTAGTCTATAGTATGATGATCACTTTTGCTAGTTTTACTAGTAGGACTTTTTAAAATTTCCTCCAAAAATATAATACAAAAGTTCTTTAATGTCTGTGCTTGGCTTTTGTGTTTAAAAATGGAGTTTTTCTGTCTCTGATAACTGCATCTTAGGAAGCCCACTGGTATGAACATACTAACTGGTACAACTGCAGTCCCCATGGACATCTCAGTAGCTAGGGCCATTTCAGAGAAAGTTACTCCCAGAATTTAGACATATGGGGGAGAAAAGTTAGTATCCTCTCTAGTAACCATAAACTATTATGATAATCACTACCTTTTTTTGGTACTTATAATTTACAAAGTATTAAGAATTATGTATTAACTTTGTGTATTTTATTACTACGCTCATCTGATAGGTGAGAAAATTGAGACCCTGTGATCTTAGGCACCTTGCCTAAGATATTCAGTAGGTGGCATAATTAAAATTATTCTCAGGCCTTCAATTCCTTTTGCTTGCAGTTCTCAGAAGTGGGAGTTTGATGGATTAGAACTTTATTTTTTAATTGGTAAGGTCATTTTTAAAGAAAAGTAGAATCTGTCATTACCATTATATAAATAATAACATTTTAATGGAAAAAAAGTACAAAGACAATCTCAGAATAAAGGTGAGTCTTTTTCAGAAATGGACTGTTGGGCAACCTTACGGCAACAGAAGTGTATCTGGATATGTGTGTGTGTGTGCGTGTGCGTTATAACTTTATATGTGTGTCTTTGTTTTGAGTACTTTCGCCAAGTCACTTTTCTGTGAATGTCCTCTGCTTTGAAAAGCTCTTACACTGAGGTTCCCAGGCTGAGCCACGACTACAGGTGTGCCTCACACACGGCAAGGTAGTACTGGACTCCTTTTCCCTCCCTTCTTCTTTCTGTTTTCTTTATTTCCCCAGGTTTTCATTTTCTTTTTGAATCAGGACAACACACACTTCTCTCCTTCTCTCTGCACTTCCCCTAGTTGGTGTGATTCTTGACAGGTTACCTACCATGGCTTTCCCAGCACCCTGAGAGAGGATTCATCCAAGTGAAAAACTAAACTCTCAGAAGCCTCTCTGCAGGCGCTCATAGTCTCTTCATGTCACAGTTTTTACCCTCCCTTCTCCAGTGTAAGAACGGTCCGTGTTAATGAAGGTAAAACAGCAGAGCTATGGGTCTCGGCCTTTTTTCTGTTTATGTCATACCATCTGTCCCGCAGGCAGCAAGCCTAATACTTATTCTTCTTGCTTCAGGCACAGTTTAAAACCTTCTGCAATTCTTCTACAATCCAGACCCCTCACCAAACCTGAATTCCGTATTCCCAGCTGCTATTGAACCATGTCCGGAGAAACATTCCTCCATCCATTCTAGCCTAGACTCTAAGCTCTATGGGTTGTTATATTCCAAGCCTTCATTCAGCACATGGTTAGACACAGCAACAAATGTTTAAGTGAATTCATGCATAAGCATCTAAGATCTGTCAACTGGTGGTCATTGGCGCTGATTCAACACCAACAGGAATCCCCAATTTGGGGTGCAATGAAGAAGGAAACTTCAGTGCGAAGAGCTCAGTGGTGATACTGCACAGCTGTGAAAACAGCACAGCTGTGAGGCGGCCCTGGGTCCAGGCCCCCCGTCAGCCAGGCACTTGTCTGCAGTGAGACATCTCAGTGTTTCAGCTCTAGGCAGGGAAACACAATCTTAAGTCTTGGTGGGAAGGGAAAGTGAGCTCTTGGAGCCAGAGGGTAGCTGGCTTATATGGACAGAAGTCCCCGCCCCTGGTCTCTGATTGGTCTATCCTGATGCAAAGGATTTGAGGACTCCTAATCCTTGCAATTTGGTTGGTCCAAGAGGCAGTGTCCTGACTGGTCGCAATAGAGCTGCTCTGAGTAGTCAGCTGCGCAGCTCCAATTGGATGGAAAGCCGGAGTCCTGTTGGTTGAACCTGGATTCCGGGAGCTCCTTTATAAGGGCTGCTCCAGGCCAGAGACAGTGCAGGCAGGCAGGCAGCGCAGGGTTCTCCCTGAAGCGCACTTTGCACGGGAAGCCCATGTGTAGGAATGGCTGCTAGGCTCTGTTATAAAATTGGAGCCCAGTTAGCTACCAGGAGCCCTTCTTAGGTCTTCTGCGGGGCTCACAAATCTCAGTGCTCTATCCCATTGCCTTTCCTAGTTCCAGTGTCTTTGTAAACAGCCTTCTGTTGTCATACTCAGATTCCCAAACTGCATTCACCTAGTAAAAGCCCACTGTTTCACATTAGGCTTTAAAATCTTAAAATCATCTTTGAATTTACCCTGTTATTTGCCCTTAAATCCATTTAAGTACCAAGTTCTATTAATTTTTCTCCATTGAAATTTCGTTACATACTTCTTCCCCTCCCTTTTTAAAAAGTCCCTTTGCCCTCACCCTAAGTCAGCCTCCCTTCATATAACTCTTCTATAGGTTATTGAAATAACCTTTCTAATTGGCCTCTATCCTCTGTCCTGCTCCCCTTACCCCCTCCCCACTCCCAAATACACCTACTGATTTACTCCTCTAACCTTCATAAATACTGTGGCTCTCATCTCGTTCTGCTGAGCCAACAAGAGGCTCCCTTCCCAGTGAGCCTTCTTCCTGACTCCCAGATATTCTCAGTGTCTCCCACCTTCCTAAGCCTCTTATTTGCTGATAACACCTGCATACGTTTTTTGTCCCAGTTAATTGGAAGTTAGTAGTGCCTTCGCATATACCTTCCTTGTGCCTGTGTGTGTGGGTAATGCGAGTATCTGTGTGCATGCTTCATTAGTGCCGTCACTCTGGGGAGTGCCTTCCCCGGCCCTCTGTTCTGTCTAAATCCTGCCTCACAACGTCTGCCTTCCTCTAGGAAGCACTTTGTGACTACCGTCGTACTTTTTCCCTTGCAAAAAATATTTAAATGTGCACATTTTCTTGTTTAATGTGTACAGTTTTGTGTCTTCAACTTGATTATTAATTCATTTAATTCCTCAGGGTCAGATCCCTCAGGTTCCTATCCCTTTTGTTCCCGTTTACATAGCTTATACGTGTAGATGGGCACAGAGTAAGCTTTAAATAAATGAACTCTGGTTTATCTTTCTTCTAACTCTGCACATGTATTGTCTTCCTCTTCCTCTCCTTTCTGTAGTGTTGTTCTCTAGGAATTGCTATCACCCACCCCAGCAGCCTTTGAAAAGACCTACTGGCTGCCAGCAGCAGAAGCCATAGTCTCGCTTTAGTTGAGTATTGATTTTCATCAATGAAAGCCCCTTTCTCTAAGAACTTTTAAATGATATATATTACCTCATGGCATGGGCACAAGGAGGCATTAACCTTTGGGGACTCTGCAAGTAAACAACAGAAATGCTTTCTAAATTCTCCAAACATAGCATCCATAGGAAGCTCTAACTATACACTGGAGAATTAGTTACCTGCAGGCTCCTTTTGGCCAAAAGCCACATTTCTTTAAACCCATGTTCTTGGCTATGGCCAAATTGGTTGAAAAATCCTTTTCTGTCTCAGGACCAGGTGCAAGCAGCCCCGTAGTATCCATAGGAGAAGGAAGGAGAAGAAGCTAAAATAGCATGAGGAATACTTAGAGTCAACAAGACGAAGTTCTCCAAGTTGCTGTTTGGGATCCCTGTAGCAACCCTGTCCAGCTGCTTTCCTGGGTTCCCGCGGAGAACTTTGTAAATGACATAGTGTGCTGCTCATTATGCTGAAGTCATGCCCGCCTTCCTGTTGCTTACCACTCAGCTGGGTTGGCCGTGCTTCACCACATGGGAAGGTAAACCTTAGAGTTTAAAAAGTCAGCAGGACAGAGAAAAGGCAGGAGCAGCAGAGTCCCGAGAACCTCACAAACCAAACTATTTCTGAGTTCCCGTTCATTCATTCTGTGCTTGGACATTCCGGACACAGTAACAAACAAGATAGACTCTGAAAATTAAAACTCTTTGTCAACTCTACCTTTATACTACTGGCCACAAACTTAGGCAAGTAACCAACCATTTTTATTTGAATATTCTATTTTGCAAACCCCTATTTTACTTTACGCTTGTTTCAGAACTCCATTCTTCTTCTTCATCATCATCATTATCTATAGAAACCAGCAGATTGGTTCAGAAAAACCTAAAAGAAACTTCCTTGCAAGGACAGTAGTACATTTTGTAGTCACTTGTTACAACTAGAAGAGCCCTGTAGCTTTTTCAAGAAAGAATGACAGAGATTTCTGGTGGCACTGACAACAGACTTTCCCGTTCTCTGGAGTAGAATGGGGAATGGGAGACAGACATGCCACCAGAGGTGAGGGTGACACTGCATCTTCTGTGAGTAGGGCTCAAAGCTTTAAGTGAGTTTTAGCAATGGTAGTCAGCCATCTCTCTCACCCAAGCCTCCTCAGAGAAGAATATTATGCATTTCTAACGTGGGTTACTCACAGTGGCTACATAGGTCTGCGTGGATATGAGATTCCTGACCCTGGCTTTTTTAATACCATGTTCTAAATCACCGAACAAGCTGGAATTACCAATTGAAGATCACTGGGGTAATGTAGACTAGCATTTTGTGAGCAATCAGCTCCAAGCTCTCAGGTTGTGCAGTGGGTACATATTACGAAAGCAGGCATTTCACTTTGTTATCTGTTTTTATGCCCTCCCTACTTCCAAAAAGGATTGGAGATAACTTTAATAGAACACACAATATCAGATTCAGCCATTAATTCAAAATAATGTAAGTAGTAAAGAATTTTTTTTAAAGGAAGGCATTCTATTAAGAGACTCAGAGTAATTTTTCCCTGAGCTTCCTAGTTCTCTGAGCATAGAGGGGAATTCATAGGGTGTGTCGCCTTCAATGTGTAATAATGGAAATGTGTCAACTTCTCAGGAGAAAGAATCTTTACTAGGCCATTGTGATGAGAAACATCCATGGGAATCTTTACATAAGAAACCTGAGAAACATAACAAATAATACCTTGATAACCATTTTAGGAAAAATTTGCTATTTTATTACTAGCATATTGCTATTTCTTATATCAGCCATTAGTGAAAATAGGAGTCTTCGTGTGGAATTAGATAATTTCCTATTAAACAAACCATTGTTCACTTAAGGCAATTAGACTGAGTGGTCTAGACATGCAGCTATGGCCTTTCCTATGCTATTGAATAAAACCTGGAGAAGCCTATATTAAATAACATAACAAACTTGATCTTTGCCATGTGTGTCTTATATCTAGAGCGAGTTGGTCTTTTTTGCACAAAATCCATACATAAAACAGCCATCCTCAGGCTCGTGGGGAACGTGGGCTGCGCCTGCCACCCAGCCGCTGCCGTTGGTCTCCACTGGCTCTTGACAAAGCTCCATGACAAAGATGATATTTTATTAGGAATTTTGAGGATGCCAAATAGTATTGTTATGAAAGCAGGGTAGAGAAGTGCCTCTAACCAGAGCCAAAACTTTTCTCAGAAAGCAAGGTTGGCGTCACTCAGACACTTGAACGAATACTGTGTAATTTTTAATAACAGGCTGGCTCTTGAATTTCAGGTACAGTGGCTGAAGAAAGCAATGGTTCTGATGAGATAGAGAATTCAGACGAAACCAAAATGTCAGAAGAGATCTTGGCTTTGGTGGATGAATTTCAACAGGCGTGGCCTCTGGACGGCTTTGGGGGAGCCCTGGAGATGAAAGGGCGGCGTCTGGACTTGCAGGGGATACGGGTGCTGAAGAAAGGTCCCCAGGACGGAATGGCCAAAAGCTCTTGCTACGGAGACTGCAGAAGTGAAGACGACGAAGCGACGGAATGGGTGAGCGCTGCCAACCTGGTTCTTACCAAACTAGCCCGGTCTTTGGGGGAGGGGTTCCTTGTTTCCACGTGTGATGTTTCCGTTGGGGGTGTAGCACTACTTTACCCCAGGCTCCAGCCAGCCTTCACGTTGGAAATGTACTGCAGGAAGCATTTCATGCTACTTATGTATTGCTAGCCCTTCCAGGAGGCAGAGGAAGTGGGGTGGGTGCGAGGCCACGCTCGAAGCCTGTAGATTGGGGACGACCCAGTTCAGACATCTTAATTTTCAGTTTCCTTCAAGGCTAGGTTACTATTTTTATTTCACTAAACATTCTTTATTTAGACCTTTAAGAATTAAACAGCAAGAAAACAACCTCAGCACAGGACTGGTTTTTCTTAAAGCCACCAATACCCACAGCCATTGACAGATTTGATCACTAGTCTCACTTGTCCCTAACATGTTTCTATTTCTCAGATCACATTCCAGGTCAAACGTGTAAAGAAACCCAAAGGAGATCATAAAAAAGCTCCTGGGAAAAAGATAGAATCCAATCAAGCAGAAAATGTACAGCGCTCCCAAGCAAACCTGGAGATCACTGGCCCAAAGGTGGCATCACCTGGACCACAAGGTACATTTGAATGTTTAATATGCCAGTTTCTTCTTTCAGATTTCACTGTTTCAGCTCTCACAAAGGATATGTTTGTGACTTAAGTAGATGAGAAGGTAACTGGGCTAAGTGAGCAAGAAGCCAATCATTGATATAAAAAGTTTGTTTTGACAGTTACTTCACGTTTTTACCATTGGCTATTTGGCCTATATTCTTTTTATCTTGAGCTTAAATGTCCTATTGATTCTTAACTTAAAAGTCTAGGTTAATATATAAAAATGTGGGTTTGAGACTGATTCCGTGGGCTCAAATACCAATTCTGCCATTCAGTTCCCTATGCCTCGTTTTCTTTACCTATAAAAGGGGAATAATAACTGTGTCTATCTTATAGGGTGGTTGTGAGGATTATATTGAGTTCATACATGTAAAGTGCTTTAAATGAACTGGGCACATAGGGCTCAATACATATTAACTAGTAACATTTTTGTGTGTCAGATATCTCTTTAAGTACTGGATAAATGCTTTAACACTACTCACCAGGAAAAATGCAAATACATCAAAATCTGACATGTACATAGTTGCTCCAAAATCCATCTCTGGACTCCAGGCTCACAGCTATCCCGTAAGTCCAGTTGACTTTCTTTTCCAGCAGTGAAGTGCTGATAAAATTTCTTTATAAAAAATATCTTTTTTAAAGGATGTTTTGTCCTGGCCAGGCCCAGTTAGTTGGAGCATCATCCCATGCACCAAAAAGGTTTCAGGTTCAATTCTGGGGGTCAGGGCACATACCTAGATTGCAGATTCAGTCCCTGGTCAGGGCATGTATGGGAGGCAACTGATCGATGTTTCTCTTTCACATCAGTGTCTCTCTCTCTCTCTCTCTCTCTCTCTCTCTCTCTCCCCCTCTCCCTCCCTCTCTCCCTCTCTTTCTAAAAAAAATCAATAAAGACATATCCTCAGGTGAGGATTTAAAAAAAAAAAAAGGGTGTGGGGCTATTTTCACTGTCTTGGACTTTGAAAATTCAAGGTAACTTTCTAAAAATGTCTTATTTAATTTGGTGCAAGCACTTACCAAAGCTCAAAGCAGAGGGCACACAGTAAAATGGCTAACTCCCAGAATGAACTGTGACTTGTGAAAAATAGTAAGGACACCAAAAAGGACATTTTTGTCATGACTGGAGTTAAAAGCATGAAGTAGCATTACTGTTTAAGGAACATAGCATGTGTTAGCAGGTTACAAAAGAAAGGAACACTTCCTTTGTCAGGTCTGTCTTCTGGAGCAAAGACAAATCGTTCAAACTGTGAAATGTTGTTATGGAAGCGAACACTGCAATGGGTTAAACAGTCAATGTAATAAAATCATGAAGAAAATTTAGATGGTTATTTATATACATTTAAGGTGAAAAGGAACTTTTTCTAAAGCCGAAAGAAAGAAAAAAATAATTCTAGCACCAGAAAACAACATAAAATAGAAAGACAAAGGACTGAAACAAAGTATTTTTTGCAAAATATTTGTATAATACTTCCGCAGAATATTTACAGAATATATGATAAGCAAAGGATATCAATATCATTTAAAGAGCACCTACAAACCAATAAGAGAAAGGCAGCATTTCAATAAAATACATGCAAGGACATAGGCAGTTCACCAAATACACACACACACACACACACACACAGTGGCCACTAAACATGTGAGAAATGCTCAGCCTCACAAGTAGTCAAAAATGTGCAAACATAAATAGTGCCGTACCATTTTTGCTTATCAAATTGTCTTTAAATGTGTAACAAACAATGAGAATCAGTAAAAATGAATTATGAGTTCTGGTATAGTTTGACTAGATGTTCAGAAAATTTAAAAATATACCAACAATTCTACTTCCAATAATTTACCCCAAGTTAATCATTTTCCAAGTGCCCAAGACAGGAGTATTAAAGTTATTGCTCACAGGGTTGCCTGTAATAAAAATGTGGAAACAACCTAAAGGTTGGTAATTGCCTAAATAAATTATAGCATGCGTACTGTGCAGGCACGGTGTATGTAATTTAGTAAGTGAACAAAAGCAGTTTATTATAAACGACATAGAGGCGTACCTCCTTTTATTGTGCGTCACTTTATTGCGCTTTGCAGTAAAGCCACCCCTATAACAAAAGTGCAAGGCGAAGTAGCGAGTGATAGTGGAGAAGCTACAGCAAGTTATCCAGCAGATCTAGGTAAAATAGTTAATGAAGGTGGCTACACTAAACAACAGATTTTCTTACATTGGAAGAAGTTGCCACATAGGATTTTTATAGGTAAAAAGGAAAAATCAATGCCTGGCTTCAGAGCTTCAAAAGACAGGCTGACTCACTTGTGAGGGGCTAATGTAGCTGGTGATGTTAAGTTGGAGCCAATGCCCATTTACCATCTGAAAATCCTAGCACCCTTAAGAATCATGCTCAGTCTACTCTGCCTGCACTCTGTAATTGGAACAACAAAGCCTGGGTGACAGCACATCTGTTTACAACGTGGTTTATTGAATATTTTAAGCCCACTAGTGAGACCTACTGCTTAGAAAAAAAGATTTCTTTCAAAATAGCACCGCTCATTAACAGAGCACCTGGTCACCCAAGAGCTCTGTTGGAGATGGACAACCAGGTTTCATTGGAGATACACAACAGCATTTCCATGCCTGTTAAGACAACATCTATTCTACAGTCCATGGATCAAGAAGTAATTTTGACTTTTGAGGTTTATTATTTAAGAAACACATTCCATAAGGCTGTAGCTGTCATAGACAGTGGTTCCTCTGATGGATCTGCTCAGAGTAAATTGAAAACCTTCTGCAAAGTTCATCATTCTAGACGCCACTGAGAACATTCGAGAGTCACAGGAAGAGGTCACAATAGCAACACTGACAGGTCAGGAAGAAACCGATTCCATCCCTCATGATGACTTTGAGGGCTCAAGACCTAAGTGGAGGAAGTAACTGCAGATGTGGTGGAAACAGCAAAAGAACTAGAAAGAGAAGTAAATCCTGAAGATGGGGCTGAGTTGCTGCAATCTAATGATAAAGCTTGAACGGGTGAGGAGTTGCTTCTTATGGATAAGAAAGCAAGTGGTTTCTTGAGATGAAATCTACCCTGCTGAAGATGCTGTGGAGATTGTTGAAATGACAACAAAGGATTTAGAATATTACATAAACCTAGTTGATAAAGCAGCATCAGAGGCTGAGAGGATTGACTCCAATTTTGAAAGAAGTTCTACTGTGGTTAAAATGCAGTTAAACAGCATCATATGCTACAGAGAAATCTTTTGTAAAAGGAAGAAGCAGTCGATGTGGCAAAACTTCATTATTCTTACTTTTAAAATTTGCCACGCCATCCCAACCTTTAGCACCTGATCAGTCAGCAGCCATCAACATCAAGGCAAGACCTTCCACCAGCAAAAAGATTATTACTTGCTGAAGGCTGAGGTGAGGTTAGCATTTTTTAGCAATAGTGCATTCTTAATTAAAGTATGTACATTTTTTTAGATAATGCCATTGCACCCTTAACAGACTACAGTATAGTGTAAACAACTTTTATATACATTGGGAAACCAAAAACATTGTGTGACTCACTCTGTTGCAATATTTTCATTATTGTGGTGGTCTGGAACCAAGCCTGCAGTATCTCTGAAGTATACCTGTATAGAGAGAATACTTCAATTTTTGTAAAATAGGAAGCATCCTGTATTTTGACTATACTCTTTTACATTTCAATATTTCTGCAGTTGAGATATATCTTACAATTGATGGTGTCTTAAATAATTGGCAGTGTTTTTCTTTCTTAAATCATGTAAAATAATGTGCACCTTAAAGTCTGTGACACCTTAAATTTGATGAAATATGCTAAAGTGAACAAGTACATAGAAACAAACGTAGAAGAGAATACACCACAGTGTTGGAAGTGATCATCTCTGGGTGCCTATAGGGCTAGAGGTGATTTTGTATTTTCTCCTAATGCATTTCTGTTTTGTAAATACTTTATAATAAGCCTATATTACTTTTACAAACAAAAAACTAAAAATTTCTTGTAAAAGTGAAAATTAAAGCTCAGTATGGTTGAGATGATAGGAGAGCACTTAAGCAGTTTCAATTGGATTCAAGTATGTAGGCCCAGGTTGCACATTGAATATACTGACAAGTGAAATCATGGAACTACTTACTGTCACCAAAGTGAAATGTTCTAAAGCATGGAAAAGATGAGAGAAGACTGGAGAGGTTCAGTATCCCAGTTTTCAAGTAAATATGGATTCTGTCCACTCCAAGTGATAAGCTTCGTGATGAATCCTGACCAAGTTCTAAGCAAATTATTAAACAGGTAGTTTGTGAGCCCATGGGGGGTGACGAGTAGAAATCATAAACGATCATTGTAGATTTTCTAAGAACTAATAATGCATAACTAATGTCATTCTTTTTCTGGTGAGGGCTCCTAGACTGGAAGACCAGGTAAGTGCCATAGACAGAGTGGAACTAGATTTCAGCAAAGCATTTAACAGAACCTCTTATAGTATTCTGTGAACAAGATGGAGAGATGTGGGCCCAAAGCCTCCACATTGCCTGTTGGATGAAGTCCAAACTTCTAGTGTGCTGTACAGGACCCTTTATAACCCAGCCTCTCTCTACCCTTCAGCACCATTCTTTGAATCAGCCATGCTCTTATTTTACCTCCTTGGCTTGCACACGCTGTTCCCTCTGCCACCTCAGAGGTGCTAAAATATCACTCATTCTTAACCTTCAAACTCAAATGCCATCTCTTCCTTGGGACCTTCAGGCAGAATTAGGACCAAGTTGAGAAATCTGCTTCAAAGACGTGTTTCTCCTGACAGAGTTCGAGTTGTCTTTAAAACCAAAATGCAGAGGGTTGAAAGTTAAGTTTGGTAAGAATGTTAACACTGAGGAATATCTTAACCCCTGTCTCATGTTGATTGGTCTTGAATCCAGTGGAGGACTCATGTATTTGTACTTCATTCTCTGTCTTGCAGAACAAGGCTTTGCTTAGAGCTTTATTCCCATGCCTGTGAATGACAAGATTTTAGTTCTCTATAGAGTAGAAATTCTAAAGACTAAAAGAATGATTAGCACCTTTAGATCCACCAGTTTGGGTGAAGTAATCACCAGGGCATAATACACTGGATTGTGTTCCTTTGCAATTGTGTCATTGATTACATGCTTTTTTCCAGGAAAAAAGCGTGACTACCAGAGTCTGGGATGGCCTAGCCCAGACGAGTGTGTCAAGCTCCGCTGGGTAGAGCTGACTGCCATCGTGAGTACCTGGCTTGCAGTTTCTTCAAAAAACATCGAGTGAGTATCTTAAACCTCTCCCTCCTCCGTGGCATTCGTGTGCCAGTGACCGCACTGGGCCTCTGTCCCTTTTAGAGTTGGTGGTTCAGAGGATGACCATTGCTGACCACAGCCCACAGATGGGAGTGGCCATTTGCACTGAACAGTGAATGTGCCCCATTCCCAGTGCCTTTGCCCACACTTATGTAACTTACCCAGATTTACTTCGTTTGAATTGAAGACTGGATCCCTGTTTTAGAAGCATAAAACCTATGGTCTCTCAATGACATCACGCACTTGAAAAGGGAGTCAGGGCAAATCAGGATTTACAGACTCCTTCCAAAACCCATGGTTACTGCTCTGAGAACTGCTTTTCCTCCTCAGACACTTATTCTCTTTTGCTGGCCCCTATTCTACCCTTTGAGTGTTGGAGTCCCCAAGATTTACCACCAAGCCTTTATAATCACCCTAGTCAGACTAACCTACTCCCAGAACTTCCAGCACCACCAGTATATTGATGATTCCCAAATTCGACTCTCCAAACCAGAGCTTTCTTCAAGTCCCTCAACCCCTCCATCCAATTATCTGCCTGCCTCTTTGCCTAGATAGCTCTCAGATGCCCCAGGTTCAGGAAGACTAAACTCATAATGTTCTAGACTACGTATCTTCCAAAAAAATCATTGTTGTATTTTCTAATTTTTATTCCTAGTAAAGCTCCAGCAGTGCTTAAACCAGAAATTGGGGAGCCATCCTTAACAACCCTCTCCTTTACCCCTCAAATCCAGTCTGCTACCACTTCTTGTCATTTTCACCCTCTGAGTATTTTTCAAAAACCATCTGCTTTTCTCCATCTCCATTGCCACCTCCTTCAGTCAGATCACCATCATCTCTGCTTACATTCATTCAGTAGCCTCCTAGCGGGTCCTCTTGCTTTATTGACTCTTGGCTCCATTCAGTCCATTCTCCCCCTAGTGCTCAGAATTCTTCCTCAGTTATAAGTCAAATGATTTTTTAAATGCTCTACTTCTCACTGCTATTTACAGTGGCCCGCACTGTACACCTGCTCCTGCGTGTCTTTCCATCTCCAACTCTGTCCTACCTCCCGTCAGGGCCCTCACACGTGGTGTCCCCTTCGCCTGTGTTCTCCCCACCTCCTTCCTACCTGGTAATGCATACTCATCCTCTGGTCTCACTTAAATCTTCCTTCCTCAGGTAATTCTTCCCTAGCCCTCTCCCTCCTCCATCAGCACAGAGGAAATAGATACCCTCCTGCAGTGTAGCACTGACATTGTACCATGTTTTTATCTTTTATAATTCATCACACTTGTCATAGTTAAGTCACTCACAAAACTGTGAGCACCATAACAGCAGGGACTAGGTGTGTTTTGTTCATTATGATAGCCCTGGTACTAAATAACTAGAGATAGAGCTTGGCAGTGCCAGTTTGCCATATTAGTATATGTGACAGTAAATAACAGTTAGCCTATATATCGCAGGAAAATTACCACTTTTGGCCCATGAAGGGAAGTACTTACATTTATATGTAGATACCATGGACAGCTGTTTTTGTATAAAATATACTATCTAAACTTCTGTGGGGGGCATGTGTGTTTCTATGCATAAAGGGAAAATAAAATAGGAACAACTCATGGGTATCGATCACTAATCTATACCCTGGAAAAAGCAATCCAAACCCACCTGGTTTAAAACCTCCCCATGAGAAAAAGGGAGCAGCAGGAGGGAGCAAATCAGACCACATGGAGCACAGAAAGGAGGCCACTTAGGTGGTAGGGAAAATCTCTTGGTGGCAGGACTCAGATCCCAACACTGCTCCTTTGATCTGGGTTATGATCTTGATTCACACATTCAACGGAAAGTTATCGCCAGGCACTGGAGTCCTTGCACCTGTGTAATGAGAGATCAGACTGAATAATTTCTGAGGTGTCCTCCAGCCTGAGATTCTGTGGTTCCAGACAATCCTAATGACATAATGAAGTTATGATCAGCTGATTATTAACACTTTCTCCCACCACTCAAGTTTTCCATGGCTAATGTGGTCATCTCCATTTTCAGCATCACAGAACACATAGACTTTGCCACTCCAATCCAGCAGCCAGCAATGGAGCCTCTTTGCAATGGCAATCTTCCCACCAGCATGCACACCCTGGACCACTTGCATGGGGTTTCCAACCGAGCCAGCCTGCACTACACAGGCGAGAGCCAGCTAACAGAGGTGAGTGCTCAGTTTTACTCAGCTTGTCTGTAGTTTTTAGTCCCCCAGTTTTGGTGTAACTGAGAGGGGAAAACACAGTTGCCAGGCCAGGTTTTTTTGCCTTTTTTCAGTTGGCTGTCATTTCAGTGGCTTTAGGCTAAGCCTGATTTCTTTCAGGCCCTGGGACTGAGCTTGTGCTTTCTTTTTATGCCCAGGCAATTTTAATTCTGATTCACTCCTCAAGGTGGGTAGCATTCTTCTTGCTCTCAGACAGAGGCTCTTACAAGAAATATTTGCGACAGTTAATTCTCCTGGTGGCATTCTAAAACAGGAAAGAATGGAGGGCAGACCCACAGTATACCAAGAAGAATCGGGAAAATATGGCACAATATCCAACAATTGAGGATTTGTGACATAAATGTTGGTATAGATGTAAGATAGTAGACAGTGGAGTCGTAAGAAAGATGTATAGGAATCCATTTAGTGGCACGAAGAAATTTATTATGTGAAAATGGTGACGGTGTGCACTGTGAGCCCAGATCCTGTGAGAGGAATAATGTATGTATACGTAGAAAAATCCGAAAGGTAGATGGAAAGATACTAACAGTGGTTGTGTCTGGGTGACAGGATTACAGACAGTGTCTCTTTTCTTTATTTTCTGACATTGTTATAATGACTGCATTTTCTACATGTCTATAATTTTTGTTAACTAGGGGAGACTGAGGGATGATATAATGGCCTTACCTGGGTCTTCCATAAAATGCCTCACCACAGGACTGCAGATTGTGCCCTGGAGAAAGGAGAAAGAACTTGTGCGGGTCAGCCTCAGCAGAGTTGTCTAGGCCCTGCCTCACTTTCACTCCTCTAACCCCCACCTTCCTCCTGTGCAGGTGTTACAGAATCTCGGCAAAGACCAGTACCCGCAACAGTCCCTTGAACAAATCGGTACCCGAATTGCCAAAGTGTTGGAAAAGGTAAGTCACCCAGCAGGAGAGCTGGGAATATTGCCCACCTTCTAACTTTTGCAGATTATTTTCCAGACTCTTAGTTACTTAGCACTTGGTCACTAAAAGGGTAATGTAATATCTCCACCCAGTGTTTCAGTCACTTTTCCATTACTTTTCTCATCACTTGGTCAGCACCTTTTGCTACTTTGCTTGCCTTCTGTGATGAAACTCCCTAATCCGTCATCTTTACTCCAGCATGGGTGTGTAGGGGTGGCGGTCCTGGGAACCATGGTGTCTCGGTACATGAAATAAGCCAGGGTTCTAGTAGAGGGGAATACTTGGTATTTCAGATTGTGGATGGTAGGAAATACAGCTTTAAATATCTTTTTCTCTTGAAATTGTGAAACAGAATATTTGCAAAACTGCATTTTCGTACAGCCTACAGAAAATAGAACTCATCTGCCGCCTCTGTGTCATATTTATGTAGAGCAGCGATTTTCAACCGCTGTGCTGCGAGAATTTTTAAAACATGCAACAGCTGACTATTTCCCTTAGATTGTCAAAAAAAAAAAAAAAATGACAACAGTCAACACAACAATAGCCATCCTATGTAAATGAATCAAAATTATACCTATTTTTTGTCAGATCAGCAAAAACTATAATATATATTTTGGTGTGCCCCAGAATTTCAGTAATTAGTTTATGTGTACCATGAGATGAAAAAGTTTGAAAAATGCTAATGTAGAGAGGAGGATTTTTTACATTAAAATTAATTACTTTAGGCTTCCATCTCTCTCCATTTTATCACTATATAACATTGAAGAATATAGTGATTAAGAGAATGAACTCAACTTGCAGTCTGACGAGCCAGTGTGGTAGGGATAGGACAGTCGCATTAGTTTAAGAAAGGAAGCGGAAAGCACATGACAGTCACTGTTGCATATTAGTCTGAAATCCATCTGGACATATGTTACCATCTCCTGCACTTCCAGAGTAGGGACTATTCCTGGCCATTGATAAAGTTTCATTTTCTAACCCTGCAAATGACACCTCGAAAGCATTTTCTCTAAATTCTGCTTGAAAACCACACAGTTCCTCATTTAGCTCTTCTCTCTACTACCATATTATACATGAGTTTTAAAAATCCATTTGTCACTTCCAGCACTCTTCCTGGAAGTCCTCACTAGGCCCACAACTGTGTTAGGACAGGGTATAACATTTTCTTTATTGAAAGATGCAGCCTCACTGTGTTTCGCCAATAGACAGCAGTGCCTCTTTCCAGCCTCCAGCAGCAAGCTCCTCGGTGCTCGCCAGCCTGCTGGAATAGTCTCACAGCTGCTCTTCCAGCAAATGTCTCCAACCCGTTCCCAAAGCTGATGCCACATGTTTTAACTTTGTTATGGCAACACTCCATTTTTGATACCAAATACTATTTCAGTTATCTGTTTCTGCCTAAAAAACCACCCCAAAATGTACTGGCTTAAAACAGAACTATTATCGGCTCCAGATTCTGCAGTCTGAGTTGAGCTCAGCTGGGCATTTCTTCTGGTCTCACTTGGCGTCATTCGTGCACCTGCAGACATGTGGAGACTCCTCTGGGCTGGCCACCAAAGCAGGCTGTACGCACATGTCTGGGACCTCAGCCAGAGGGGCTGGCATAGCTGGGGCACAGTTGGGAATGTTCTCCCTCATGGGGTCTCTCCAGCCACATAGCCACACCTGTTTATACAGTGGCTTGGGGCTCTGGGAGGGTGAAAGCAGAAGCACCCAGGCCTCCCAGAGCCTGTGCAGGGACTGGAGCAGCACCACTCTCTATCACTTTGTATAATTCCCAGGTTTTGAAATGTGAAAGAGTTACCTGTTCAAAAAGTTAAATGAAAAAGAGCATGGACATGAAATGCAATTCTGCTGTTTAGTGGTTGAGTATATTTGGGAAGGATGCTCAACCTCTCTGAATCATAACCTTCTCATCTACAAAAAGGCTGAAACAGTAGAATCAGCTCATAAGATTGTTACTGGGGTTAACGAGAGGGTGGACATGAGGTACACAGCAGGGTGCCAGCACCTGGTAGATACTCAGTGAAATGCTTGCTAACTCGTGTCCCTGTTCTTAATCTTGGTAGTAAATTGTACGTTATTTAAGAGACATCAGCTTTAGTTACGTTCCTCCGTAGAACCAGACGTCCTGGGTCCTTTCCAGCATGGCGGCCCTCTACTGGAGAGTGCGAGGCCAAGGGAAGAAGGCGATCGACTGCCTCCGCCAGGCCCTGCACTATGCTCCCCACCAAATGAAGGTGCGTGGGACTCACACGTGTGAGCTTCTGTCCCTGGGTCCTTCCCATTGCCAGTGGTTTGTTCTGAGGTGTCAACTTGCTCAGCCAGTAAAATGGCAGAAGGTTGGGGTAGGGCAGAGCCTGTGGCTGCCGGTACACCACTGCGGCACACCTGTGGTGATGCCCACTGTGATACCGGCTCCATCTCAGCAAGTGGGATTGGGGGATTTAGCTCACCCCCTGCGCCCGGGGCCTGCTGTGCTTGTTTTGCTTACACTCCTGATGTAAGCTTCTTCCAGACACAGAGACAGAAGCAAATCGCCACTTCTTCATATCCATCAGCCAGTTCCTGTTCTTTGTCCGACCTCACCTTTTACACACACACACCCCAGCTAACCCTGTGTAACATCAGTCTTTTCAAAAAGGCCTATTACTGTTATGATGACTGAGAATGTACTTTTTAACAGCACATTTGTACCCACTCATGGTGAGGTCTGCATTTATCTCCAGATCTCCTACTTACTAAAGACAGGGCTGGTGCGTCTGTCCACGGGGCAGTACAGGGGAAGCGGAGGGCACGGCTCTCCCCCGGGCATGCTGAGTTCTAAATGTAGCCCTGCCTCTTACTAGCTCTGTGACCTGGGAACGTGATTAAACCTGTGCCCTCATGGACTGTTATGCACTCTGGGTGTCCAGTTAGGGTAAAGATGGCTCTTTTTTCTCCCCATTTCTTGTGTGTCTCCTATAGAACCCAGCACAATGTGATATATAGTTGCTCAGGTAACACATTTAAAGGGAATAAATATTTGGGATAATAATGCTGCTACTTCTTCAACCCAGCATTCTGTGCCCTTTACTGCCAGGCGATAGGGAAGGGCCTGGACTCTAGATCCTCTAGTTCGGGGGTCAGAGAACTTTTTCTGCAAAGGGCCAGATAGTAAGAAATGTAGGCGTGGCAGGCCAAACAGCCTCTGTTGCAACTAGTCAGTTCTGCCACAGTAAATAAAACAGCCACAGAAATACATAAAGGAATGTGGGTGGTTGTGTTCCAGGCTGGATATGGCCTGTGGGCCAAAGGTTGCCAGCCCCTGCTTTACGTGGCTCGGTGGTCTTTGCAGAAAATACTTTTGCTCCACGACAGCATGATTCAAGGTGTGGTCTGTGGGCAGGTGTCCGTCCATTAACTAATTATTACCGATCTGAAATGAGGCAAGGAGCTTGCACCAGAATGTAAACCAACTCCACTCAGCGGGGTCACTTCCTCAGCTAACATTATCATTTTGCTTGGGTTTTGTTTCTTTGTTGTTGTTTTTTAACATTTTTTTATTGATTGATTTTAGGGAGAGAGAGAAATATCAATTTGTTGTTCCACCCTTTTATGCATTCATTGGTTGCATCTTGTATGTGCCCTGACCTGGCTCAAACCCGGAAACCTTGGCGTATCAGGACAACGCTCTAACCAACCTGTTTTTTGAGACAAGACTTTCTCAGTGAGAGAAGGAATGCATTGGTTTATATTGTGGTGCAAGCTCCTTACCTGTCACAGACCAGTAGCAAACAGCAGAGTAGCACATCAAGTTACCCTATGTCATTTACCAGGAAAGCCAACTGCATTATTTATGATCACAAAAACCAAGAACAGAAGCTCAAACACCAATATTCTTCCCTTCTCGCCATCCTCCTTCCCCCACCAGGACGTACCCCTGATTAGCCTGGCCAACATCTTGCACAACGCCAAGCTCTGGAACGACGCCGTCATAGTGGCCACCATGGCGGTAGAGATTGCGCCACACTTTGCTGTGAACCACTTCACCCTGGGCAACGTCTACGTGGCAATGGTGAGGCTGGCACAAGGGCAGAGCACACCAGCTCTGCCACTGCCTCTCAGTGGCTCAGCTTTGATTTCAAATGTATTTGACTATGTCAGTGTCCCCCAGTTTCCCATAAGTTTTGTGTCTAAAATTGCTAGCTCCACCAAAGGTTTATTTTATTTTATTTTATTTAATATATCTTTATTGATTTCAGAGAGAGGAAGGGAGAGGGAGATACAGAGATAGAAACATCAATGCTGAGAGAGTCATTGATCGAGCCCACAACCCAGGCATGTGCCCTGACCAGGAATCAAACCCCAATCGCCTGGATCCTAGGTTGACGCTCAACCGCTGAGCCACGCCCGGCCGGGCGGTATATTTTATTGATAAGGGGTTGTGAGTTTTTAAAAACTGTAAATGATATTCATCTAAATATTCTCAGCTAACACTAACAGCAGAGTCAGATTTACCTACCGTCTTCTGGAGACACCACCTTTTCCAGAAAAGCTCACCTAACACTCCACGTGGACGTGTACACACTCACGTTCCCTTCCAGGTGGGCCAGGTATCTACCCTCATGGTGCCCTGTGCATATTTCTCTGCTGTATTTTCACCATGTTTTATAATTTTTGTTTGAGTATTTGCCTCCCCTCAGACTAGGAGGTCCTTAGGGAAAACATTGCTCTTCATCTCCCTATTCCTAGGACTTCACAGTGTTTGGCACATAGTAGGTGCTCACCAGATGTTCAGTGAATAATGAAATGCCATCAGTTTCATGGGACACCTTTGACAGAGAAAATGGCAAACCCGCCATCCAGAACCCTCTTTCTGGTCAGAAACAAGGACTGATTTTAGAACTTAAAATTCTGGGGATTCCCCAGCTGTCCTAGCCGAATTTAACATGAGAATTGTGTCACCCACTTCCATGTAACACTTGGTGTCCCAACATGGGGCTGTCCCCAGGGTGCGCCCAATGAAGGTTCGCAGGGTGAGCAGCTTTAGGCTGTTTCATGGGTCATCCTTGACTTCAGAGGCAGAAGTGTAACTGGGCTGGGTAGATATTGCTCATGTGCTAGTTTCCCTCTGCTTCTTAAAACTGAAGAATCTGTTTGCATGCCCAGCAAGTGTGGAATGTTCTACCCTGAGTGAGGAATTCTCTCTCCCATTGGGCTAGAAGGAGTCTTTAACCAGTTAGCCGGACTCCTCTGTGAGAGTATTAGTCTAGCAAAGATAAACGCCCTCAGTGTGGCAGTGATCGTTTCCAGACCGTGTCCGTAGTAAATGGTAGGCAGAGTAAGAAACTGTTTCACGATTTACACGTCTAATTGAGGTACCTGACTTTACTTCCATCTCTCCAGCTGCAGTAGAATATCCAGGCAGATGTGTAATGAGCATTGGTCAGGCATGGTTCTGGAGGTTTCCGTGGGGATTGAGTGGAAGAACTTCATAAAGCACCCAGCATGGTGCCGGGCACACGGGTGCTCAGTGATGCTAGTTCTTACTGTCGCTACCACGGTTCCTCCTGCTGCTGGGTCAGACCTTTGAAGAGTGATCCCCCTTTCCCTCGGTTCCTGGCTCCACTGTGGTTTTCTCTGTGCCCTTGCAGTTGGGGGTGGAGGGAGCTGTTTCCTCCCAGACCTCAGAGTTTTTCTCAGCAGTTTAGATCCATTGAGAAAATACTGCAGACTGTCACTAGCACAGAGGTGCTTTCTTCTTGGGCAGCAGTGGGGGGGGGGGGGGCGCGGCAATGTATATTAGGTCTGGTGGCAACACCCTTCACATCTGTCCCTTTGTCCCTCGCAGGAAGAGTTTGAAAAGGCGCTGGTGTGGTACGAATCGACTCTGAAGCTGCAGCCCGAGTTTGTCCCAGCCAAGAACCGAATCCAGACCATCCAGTGTCACCTAATGCTGAAGAAGGGACGCCGGTCTCCTTAGCGCACCCCTCCTTTCCCTCTCTCCCCTCATGCTCCTGAGAAAAGAAGAAACCAATCATTGTCTGTCTGCTTTTAATGACGTGTGAAAGTAACTGAATAAGACTTATAATAGGACTTCTACGTACTGGGAATCCGTTTGTTTGTCTTTAAGCTCCCCCTGCTCCCAGCCAGCCTCAGAAACACAGATTTCTTAAAGGGAAATGCAGCTTAAAGAAGGTGTGTAAATACTGAGCAAGACATTTCTGGAGCTGTGCTCTGTCTCCAAAGCCTCGAGGCCCTCGGGGCCTGTCTCAGTGGTCCAGCCAGCCGCCTCCTCTGGGGAGGACACCGCGCATCCCCTGCTTCCTGCGTGGCCCCTGGTGTGGTGGAAATGCAGGCTCCCGCCTGTGCTGCTTGGCGGGGAGCAGCGCCCCTCGCTCTCTGCACTAGGTCTCCGTGCTGCCCAGTCTTGTCCGTTCGTGCTGCTATGTCACAGACTCTCAGAGGTAGTTTGCAGGGGAAGAAGGGGGAAATGATTTTTAAAACAAAATATTTACAACAGCGGAAACCCTTAGGATCACCTGACCATTGTCATGTTATTTATGTTGGGGAGGGAGGGGGGCTGAGAAGGGGAAATCAGCGGTGTACAACATCTATATCATTTGTACTTTAATTACAAATCACAAGGAAACCAATAATTTGAAATCCTATATAACAGGTTTATATATAGAATATGTATATTTGAAGCCCTCTACAGACTGAGTCTATGTTTTACTAATTCTTTGTTCACTGTGTTACCCATCTTGGAATAAGGTGTGAGTGGCAGCTCCCTCCCTGAGGCCTTCAAACTGAGCTCCTCAGGAGGGAGCGATGAGCCAGGGTCGAGTGTTTCCGTACAATGCTGTTACCTCTGGTCCCAGGAGAATCAGAAACTCCAGACATTTTGGAATCTTCAAGGGCACATACCGAGAACAAAAATAAAAGCTGTCTATGATCAAAATAGGTCTGTAGCGTGGTTTTTCTTTAGAGCCAGGCTAACTTGGACAGCCGTGAATCAGCCTACCTATGACTGCATCCCATCGTCTTCCCACAGCAGCAAGGGAAGGGGAGACAGTCCATCACTAGGCTCTATAGCGGATGAGCTTGTTAGCGTGATCCCTTTGACCAGCAAAGATGCACGAGCAGCCGGTGGTCAGAGCTGGGTGTATAATTGACCTTCCCAGAGGAGGGGGAATGTAAGCCCCACAGTCGGGTCCCCTCGGTGAGCGCTGATTCTAAAGGTCATCAAGTCAGCCGGTGGAGACCCTTGGTGAGGGTTACACAGAATAAAATTGAGCATTCCCTTTGGGACAGGACTGCACCGAGGCAGGATTCTGTAGACTTCCCACGATCATCAGGTACCATCTCAAATACCGGGTCACTGATCTTGGAGCACAGACTACATGAGGACCTGGAGCAGGAGCAGTCAGGCATGCCTGCGCACTCTGACCTCGTACAGCTAGAGTCCAACACCTCCAAACAGCTTCAGCAGATGTGTTTCGGGAACAAGCTCATTTGTTGCTGAATAAAGTGAGCCTCTAATCACGGGCAGGATATTTATAGGTTAACGTGTATACCTTGCTTCCCCACTCCTTTACAACTTGATGTTTAGTTTCCTGAAACACTCAACAGTTGTTTTTTGTTTTGTTTTCATTTCTGTACAATGAAATTCACTCTTTGGTGTAGAGTTCTGTGAATTTTGACAAATGAAGAGAGTCGCACAGCCACTACAACAAGCTATGTAACTTCCATCATCCCGAAAAGACTCCCTCATGCTGCCCTTTGTGGTCAAACGCACCTTAACCTCTGCCACTGTGGACCTGTCCTCCCTGGCTCTTTGGCTACGGTGACAGAATGCGCGGCCTGGGGAGTCCACTTCCTCCGCTTGGCGCGGGGCACTTGAGATCCGGCCGTGTTGCATGAATCAGCTCCTCGCTCTGCCGCTGGGTAGCCTTCCATCATTTATTCACCTGCTGGAGGACAGTGGGGTGTTTTCAGCTTCGGGAGGTTATGAACAAAGCTGCAATAAACATACCCATACAGCTTTTTGTGTGCACGGAGGTTTTCATTTCTCTTGTGCAAACAATTCGGCGCTTGTTTTCCTGCTGTAGACGTACTGAGTTCCTGCTGTGTTCCAAGAGCATTCTAAAAGTTCTCGTGGGATAAAACTCAAGTAAACCTCGCACCAACCCAAAAGTGTCGTTATCTGTTGTTATTCCGATGTTAAGAATGGGAAAACTGAGAGAGATTACGTAATTTACCCAAGGCCACAGCTGGGAAGCGAGGAGCCAGACTGGAGCGAGCTCGCCCGCACACCATGCCCTCCACGCCCATTCTCGCTTCACCCTCGCAACTACCAGGTGAGGCAGACGGTACTGCCCCGATTCTGTAGGTGAGAGGACCAAGCTCGGGGGTGAAGTAACTGGTTCATAATTACACGGTATGTGCTGGAGCTCAGGTTCACCCCACGCTCAGATTTGCCTCAATTAGTATCAAATTAGTTCCCTTCCACGCGTAACTTCTCTCTAATGACTACTTCATTCTTAACTGTTCCTTATCTGCCTTCAGGTGTGTTGACCTTGTCTCTCTCATATGTGTTCCTATGTCATATGCCTGTGTCTCCTAGCACTAACTGCACTATATTATATAGTAAATACTTAATAAATGCTGAATGATTGACGAACAATGCAATTAATATGTTCCTCTCCTTCCTGCTGTTTGAGTTCTGAGGGCTTTCCACCCACATCTTACAATTTTTTAAAAAACCAATCTCAGGGAAATGAAATATCTTGCTTCTCTACAGTGGAACTTGCAAAACCACACACACACACACACACACTTCTGTCTCAGGCTCCTCTCAATCTGGCTAAGAGAGGAAACATAGTCTACCCCTCACTGCCCGAGGGCCTTGCATCACTGGTTAAGGGGAAGGTGGGGGGCCAGATAATTCCCCTTCCTGGGCCTTCAGCAACTCCATATGACATCTATATCTGCTGTCGTCTCCCAGCCAGTGGTTGAGCAAGCAGCTGGGAAGACTGGCTTCTAGCTTCAGCTTTATGTGGTTATTCTAACGGTCAGACTTCCAATGGTCAGATGTGCCTTCCCTAGATCTAACCCCATGTTTTCCCTTTCTGTGGAGATGCAACCAGGCAAGTCCAGCTCTGCCTACAAACATTCAGTTCAGCACCTATTGACGTCCAACACTGAATGAGACATTAAACGTGGTTTCTGCCCTCAGAGAGTCACATCTAGCTGAAGAGATAAGACTGGGAAAATTAAAGGACACAGTCCACTCCAGCAGAAGACTGAATGTTGAAGACTGAGAAATGGAGTTCTCTGGCAGATCTACTATGAGTCCCCTGGGATGGTGTAGACTTTTCTAGGTGCACATGATTTGATTTGGACACTCCAAGCAGAGCCCTCCATGGCTCAGCCCTGTCTGCCTTTCCATGCTTTGCTTTTGCCACTCACTTTTCATTCAGCAAACATAGATTGAACAAAACACGAATTTGAAAAGATATATGCACCCTTACGTTCACTGCAGCATTATTAACAATAACCAACATTTGGAAGCAACCTAAATGGCCATCAATAGATGACTGGACATAGAAGATGTGGTACAGCTATACAATGGACTATGAGTTGGCCATAAAAAAGAATGAAATCTTATAATTTGCGACAGCATGAATGGACCTAGAGGATATTATGCTAAGTGAAATAAGTCAGACAGAGTAAAACAAATACCATACAATTTCACTTATTTGTGACATCTAAAAAAATAAATGAACAAACAAAACAAACAGATTAATAGAAACAGAGAGCAACTGACGGTTGGGGGCTGGGTGAAAAAGGTGAAGGGATTAAGAATCACGAATTGGGCAGTTAAAAATAGTCATGGGGATGTAAAGTACAGCATAGGGAATAGAGTCAATAATACTGTAATAACCATGTATGGACGGTGCCAGGTGGGTACTAGATTTATCAGGGGATCACTTCATAAGTTATATAAATGTCTAACCACTGTACTGTACACCTGAAACTAATATAATATTGAGTGTCAACTGTAAGTGAAAATAAAAATTTTAAAAACACACAGATCGAATACTTCCTCTGTGCCAGGCACTGTGCTGCCGTTGCAGGTAACTTTGTGCGTGGGAGAGCAAAGGGGAGGAGGGGAGATGAGCCTGGGGCCAGATCATGAGCAACGTCATAATATCATAAGCAGAGCTAAGCAGCTTGGGCTTCGTCCTGAGGGAGAGGGAGAGAAAGCCACTCCCCAGCTTGCACTTTAAGCTACAATTTAGTGTTCCCCACACACATCAAACTTCCCCACTTCCATGCCTGGGATCATGCTGTTCCCACTACCTGAATGCCAATTCCTCCCACTCTTCCTCTTTCCTCCACTTATTTAATTCCACTGGTTTTGTGAGGCATTGTCCACGCGTCATAGGACGCCACGCTCCAGCAGCGCCTGTGCTGACCCCTTTCACGACACTCCTCACACTGTATGGAAATGGGCTATATATCTTGTCTTCCATCAGATGCTTAGCTCCATGCCTAATTGATGTCCATATCCCCTGCTCTAACAACATATGGGCCTGGAGCAAACAGTTGCTTGGTTTAAAAAAAAGTTACTGAACTATTGAAGTAATTAATGATGAACAGTAATACCAGGGAGAAGAGACTGGAAATAGGTAGCTATTGAAAGAGAGGAGGGAGATCTGATCAGGGAAAACTCCAGAGGACACGTGGGGAAGCTGTTCTCTCTTCACCTGAGCCCCGCCTCTGAGCCACCCATGGCTCCTGATCCCTTAAAGCACTTTGACCAGGGACAGGCTCACTCTGCACAACCAAGAAAGGCTAGCTCTTCTTATCAGCAGAGGTCTGCAAACCTGCCACAAAATCTTCTCCTAATTCTAGAAATGTTACCTCTTCCTTTCGGTTAAGAGTTTGGTTCCATTTCTGGACCCTGATTTAAAAGATGGACTGTTTGGGACAGTGGCTCCCAGCCTGGAAGGTAAGGAACTTGCCCATAAGAGCATTTAATAGAAATACCCGCAGACAGAAGCCTGGGCTTCTTCACTGAGCCTCTCCAACAGTCTGAGGATGTGTTCAGAGCCTTTCTCACCATTCTCTCTATAGCCGGGTGCCTTGAGTGAGGCTCTTGAGGATCAGGGAGCCTGGGGATAGGGAATCAGCCACTTCTGCCCGTTGCTCTCCAAATCCTGCAGGTGGCAGCTGGACACAAGGCTGAACATCTGAGGACCAAACTCAGCAACTAAGGGGCGGACCCCTGGCATGCCCAGCTTAGGAGCTCCCAGTGGCTGCCTGCAGAGGACCGAGAGGCCAAAGGGAGGTGAATGGAGCCCCCAGACCCCAGCTGTCCAGTACAGTAGCCACTAGCAGTCTGCCTGTTGACATTTCCATTTGAATTCATTAAAATAGAATACAATGAAAAATTCATCTCTTTGATTGAAGTAGCCACATTTCAAGTGCTCAGCAGCCAAGTGGGGCTACTGTAGGACAGGTATGAAACATTTAATCATCAGAGCGGTCCGCGGAGGGCGCTGCCTGAGACAATGAGCTCCATCCGCAGCCCCAAGTGCACCACCACCCGGACCCCAGACGGAACTCACCCCTAGAGAACGCCCATTCAGAAGGCCCCAAAGCACGGTCTCTCGAAGCAGACCTCTCCTCTCCTTCTTGGGAAATAATTATATCTCCTCCACGCTTGATGAGACTTGGGGCTTAGGGCTCCAGATGAAACTGGGTGTGAAATGGGGCAACACCTCGTCCTCTGGCTAAAAGAGCACTTGGAGGTGTTTTGAGGGCCAGCGGCAGGTGCCGCCTCGCCCTGCTCCTTCGGGCCTCAGTGCCTTGGCATCGGCCCTCACCTCTGACCCGCTGCTCCTGCCTTCACCTCTACTCATCAAACAGCGGCCCGGTGCCAGAGCTGGGGGCCCTTCCCCTCAGCACCCACTTCTGCGGCTGCCCTTGCCGCTGGGACTCTGCCGGGGAGTTGTGGTGGGTGTGGGAGCACATTTGGCCCTTGCTGGACTGCCTGGGTGGATACACACCCCCTAGAGTAAGATCACTCTGAGGCCTCTTCTAGACTGTCTCCCAGAGTCCCCCAGGGGATTGAGTTTTGGTGACTGCCCCCCAGGGGCAACTGGACTGGTAGGACACCCTTCACTGGCTTCCTCCGTGCCCCTGTCATTCTCCCGCCACCCCACCCGCAGCCCCCTGCTTCCCTCGGTGACACCATTTCCCACATGGTTCTACAGCTGGTGCGAGTGCGTCTCTCGGTGACTCTGGGAGCTCACGTCTTCTTCATCTGGGGCCCAGAGTGGGCGTCGGTCAGGCTCCTGAACGCTGTGTGGATGCTGGCACATTCCTGGCCACCACGTCTCTGTTCTATGGCTTCCCGCACACACTCCTTTGACCCTTTATCTCATCTGGGTATTTTTAGTTCATCTGTTAGACTTGTAAGTCGTTACGCAATCACATGGCTGACTTTTTACTGCTCTATCAGAGCCTTTAAAGCAGTCACCTCCAAAACTTTATCTACTCTTGTCCCACTCTGAATTCTGAAGGAAGCTTCAGGTTATCCTACAGTGACGCTGTCCTGTTCCCTTGAATACTCCTGAGGGTGACAAATCTTTGCCTTGTTAGGCTGGGTGGAATTTTTGGAAACTGCTAACAGTCAACAGCTTTGGATTCAAAGCTGGTGACTAAAGTGGGTGATGAAGCTGGGTCATTCTGGGGACAAAAGCGAGGATGTGTTCGAGAACCAGCGAGCCTGAGATTCTTCCATAGTCTGAAGTTATCCCTGGGGACAGGTCAAAGGAGCCCCGATGGAAGCAGACAGCACCATCTGAACACGGCTCTCCCCCCACGTGGCTGTCGTTAAAGGGCCCGTACAGCACTGGATGAGCAAGTTCTGCTCGTTCGTTTCTGCGGTGGTTCTCATTCTTTAAAATCCCTTGAGAATCCGATGAACGCTCTGGAAAACTGCTCATGAGGTCATATTCTGCATATAGTTTCAGGGGGTCGGTGGGCCAATCCAAGGACCCCAGGTAAGAACTTCTGTCTGGAACGAACACACTAACTGGGCTGAAGGCACTGGAGAGCCACAGGACAGCTTTCTTGGTTTCTCAGTTTCTGCTGTGCACCCCACAATGAGTCCAGCCGGAGCTAGGATGCAACAGAATCTCCAGAAATAGTACGTGAAGGACTCTACCTTCCTCTCCACTCTGAGGTTCCCTTTGGGGGAGCGATTCCTGCCGCAGGCTTGTCCCCGCAGCGCCCCACCTCAGCTGGGCAGCGCAGCCTGAGAGCGGTGAGGGTCCCAGAATGGCTGTTTCAACCTCCACGAGGTTCTTGCTTGGGAAGGCGGGAAAGAGCCATGCTGCTTCCATTAGATGGGGGGTGGGGGACACACGACCATGACGACCACCACCGGACACAGGAATGACTTAATTTCGGGTGCGCCAGGGCCTGGCCAGACCAGGTTCCCTGGTTCCTGCACCCTCTCCCCTCGGTGCGCCCCCTTCCCATACTTGTGGGAGTGCTCTGAGCAGCCCCCAAGGGCACAGGGGTGGGAGCAACGGCTTTGAGGCCTCGCGGCCACAAGAGGGACCCATTTGTTCTGAAAGGACAAGGCGTCTGGCTGGAATCGTGACTCCCGCCTTCATCCAACACCCACGCAGGCTCCCAGTCCTGTCGGGTGCTGACTGCGGAGTGGGGACGGAGCATGGGGTGCAGGGCCGGGCCCACAGGGCCGCCGCCGAGGCAGGCTCTCCCCAGCACCTGCTTCTCCCCAGGCAGGTGCAACGGGCCCAGGGCCCAGGACCTCATCCTCTGGGCCCGCATGGCCGCTCCAAGGCCTCTGAGCTCTCTGGCCTGTGTAAGGTGTGCTCCATCCCCTCTTCTTTTCTTTAAAGCAGAAGCAGCCCCAGTTGAAAGGGGAACATGAGAAAATCCAGACAGGCAAAGGACACCTGAAACCAGGCCATCTCAAAGACATAGGGGTCCGTCCTGCCCTGCACCCTCACAGACTAAGCTCCTCAGGCCTTTAGGCAGAACGGGGTGCCCTGGTGTTTGTGGGGCGTCGCAGCAGTTTGTGTGGAGCTGGGAGACGCCTCCAGGGCGCTGGGTCACAGGCGCAGGAAGGAGAAGCGAAGGGCGGGAGGGAAGGGGGCCCTCTGCGCAGCAGGTGCTCGCGGGCCCTCCGCACATGCTAAGGGGGGTCACTCCCGCTTTAAGGCTGGAGAAGCTGGGCCACAGAGAGAGCGAGTCACTCCCCCCGGGTTCAGGGGCCCGGACGGGAAGCCAGGACGGTCCTGCTCCAGAAGCCGACGCGGTCCCCACCCCAGGCCCCCAGGGGTCTGCGCTCGGGCTCGGAGAACGCGCCCCCCCGACGGCCCGGCCCCTGCGCCCCCCCCCCGCTGCGGCCCCCGCTGCGCGCAGCCCCGGCTCGGCCACGGCCCCGCCCTGAGCAGCCCCGGGGGCCCGCGAGCGGACGGTGCGGGGCAGGGACGGGCGCGCGGGGAGGCTGCGGCGAGGCCTCGCTCTGGGGGGGACGCTGCCTTCGCGGGGCCCCGGCGGCTCTGGAGGGTGGGCCCACGGAGGCCCCGGCCCCTTCTCTGGGGCGCCCCCTGCCGCCCTTCCTCTGGGGCAGGCAGCTGGGGGAGCAGGCGCCCCGCCCCCGCCCAGGACGCCGCTTCCCAGACTCGGCCCCGGGCGCGGGGCGACGCCTCCCCGGTTGCCGGGCAACGGCGCGGGCGCGCGGGCGCGCGGCCGCGGGACTCGGGCAGCGGGCCCCTCGGCGTGCGAGCCGCTCTCCCCGCCCTTCCCGAGGCCGCGGAGCCCGCTGGGCCCCTTTCCGCTGCGAGGGGCCCCTTTGTCGGGTCAGGGTGCAGAGGAGGGGGAGCCAGGCCGACTGGTCACCATGCCAACGTGGAACTGCCCGCATCCCGGGGCCGGGCCGGGCGGGCCGGCGGTCAGGCGGCCGCAGCCGCGGGAGCCGCCGCCCCCCCCCCCGGGTCACAGCCCAGGGGCCCCTGCTGTTGGCACAGCCACGGCCTCAGGCCCGGGTGGGAGAGGGTTTCTGCGGCGCCCTGCTCGGCACGCTGTGCTCCACGGCTGCGGGGTTCAGCAAAGCTCGGGCTCAGGCTCCCTCGGGCCCACCCTGACTTTCAGCCTGCGGGCCGGTCCCGCCACCCGGCCTGAGGGGGACCCGGCCCTCACCCACGCGCTCCTTCCTTCGGCAGCATCCACCGGGGCCCACTCGGGGCCTTCCCGCAACTTCCATGTTCCTGAAACTGCTCACAGGAGAAGCTGTGACTCAAAAAGATAAACGGCCCAAGGTGCTCAAAATATTGTCAGAGGCAGGATTCAATCTCAAGTCCGCTGGCTCCAACATCGCTGTTTAAAGTCAAGGAGCAATTGTGTTCTCCCCACCACTGACAATACCTTGACAGCTCTGTGCACATTAAGTAGATTGTTTATGGACTAAAAATAAAGCCATTGCAAGGAATGTAAGGGCAGGATGTCTTGAGCATAGTAGTCCTTAATAAGTATACAATAGATGGTGGGTGGGTGGGTGGGTGGACGGACACAATCAGGGTAACTTCTCAGTATTAAGGCCTATAACCTAGAAGACAGCCATTCACTCACTCACTCACTCACTCGTTCATTTGTACATTCAGTAAACAAGTACTGAGCACTTCTGCGTGCTGGGCACCATGCTGGGCACCATGCTGGGCACAGGGGATAGGATAAAACAAGACAGATATCTGGTTCCATGTCTGTTGAGAAAGGCAGGCAAGGAAACCGCCCGTCCCAGCGCAGGGTGGCGAGCGCTGTGACGGCAAGCCCAGGCTGACCTCAGTGGCATTTCTTATCTTCTCAATGCCTGAGTCACAGATGCTCTGAACTGAAACAGACACCAGTGCAGTTTGTACCCGCTTTGGTCATTTCGTGCGTGTATCACCGTCCCCATTTTTGCCGTATCTATATACCCCCTGCTGTGATGTCTTTAAACTGACTCACCTATTGCGCTCTTAAAAGATTTATGTAAGATGGAAACTTTACACCACTACCAGACATGGAAGGTCAACACCGTGGGTAAAATCAATTCACTGTAATCAAAACAATGCTATTAAGTTCAGGGGAGATAATGGTGCTGGCGTGGTTAAAGGGGACGTTCAGTGAGGTATTAAAAACACAGGCACCAAGTGTTTCCTTCTCTTGACTTAAAAGGCTTGAGAGAGAATTAAAAGGGGAGGAACTGTTCTTGGTGGGTGACTTAATGTTAGTTAGGGGTGCCGTGCCCCTAAGAGTGGATCGGTGAACCACTGAACGTCGTCATCTATGCCATGCAAACAGTTTATGCCCCCATTTTATCAAGCCCTGATGAGCCCCAGCCCTGTCCCGCCTTGTGCAGGTTACTATGTTCCCATGTCCTCGTGAAGAGCCATGAGGACTAAAGGAGAGGTGAGGGCTTCTGAGTGACTCTCCCAGTCCTCTGGGGCAATGCCAGGGGTCAAGCATGGCACCCCCCCCCACCTGCCGCCTCCAGATCTGCAATGTTTGGTCTGTTCCCTCCGGTGCCTCCACACAGTCAGCCGGTCTCCCCCTGGAGAGGGGAGCCCCGAGGGCAGAGATTTCCCCCTTCCTTTCTTCCTTCCTCCACGCAAAGCTCAGCAGGGCCTCAGCCACTGCAGTGACTCACTGGCCTTCTCCCGGATTCTGCAGCTGATTGGCTTTTGACATTTTCCTTTCCAAGCACTTATGAGAGACAAAACAAAAGGACTAGCATTAAGCACAGAGGAAGTAGGATCTGAATCTCCGTCTCTCCTCCTCCCCAGCACACACACCCCTGTTGCCAGTGCCTGAGCGTCTACCATTAGTACTCCATTCCTTTGCATTGAAGAATTATTCCAGTTAAAATAAAAAACTATTTAAGAAGGCAATTTGCTTACCATGCATTCTGATTCCATTTATATGAAATGTCCAGAATAGGCAAATATAGAGAGACAGAAAGTAGATTAGTGGTTTCCTAGGGCCAGAGGTGATGGGGATTTGGGGATGATAGCTGAAGTAATGGGGTTGGTTTGTTTTTAACGAGTGTTCTATAATTGATTGTAGTGATAGCTGCACAACTATGTGAATATACTAAAAATCATTGAAGTGTACAATTTAAATGGGTGAATTGTAGGGTGTGTGAATTATATCAATAAAGGAGAGAGAGAGAAAGAGAGAGAGAGAAAGAGAGATATCACATGGAATGAAGTGGTTTTTTAAGATGTGGCTTTGAATAAATGGCAAACGCCATAGCACAGCTGATAGTCATCAAGCACATAAGGACTATGAGGTAGGCTGACTGCTTCTAACCATCCAGGAGAATTTAAAGAAATAGAACAGCAAGCTCAGGGCTTTAAATTTATCACTCAAGATACAGTCAGAGAACCAAGGACTTCCTATAACTGTCCTAAGAGAATATGTTATGGTTGCCTTAAAATAACATGTCTTAGAGCTAGTAAGTTGATGTAGCCAAAAATCAGGGAGAGATTCTTAGCGTGTAGGTAGCTGATGGACAAAATAGATCAAATTCACAGCCTCATCAGATTTCTTAAGTTAGGGCAATAATGAGGAAAGACCAGGGGCCCCCAAATTAGAATGGTGATACTTAAGAGAACCCAGTTCAACCTGAGGACCCTGGACCTCAAAACACCACCAGTCTTCTCTCATCCAAAAACTTAGGGAGCTAGGTACATTGGAATGGATTTATCATGTGTGACTGGCAAGCCGATGCCTTAACCATATCCCCTGAGAGGGGCCAAAGGACTCTCCTATCATCCAGATATAGAGAAATACAGTGGTGAGGAGGGAGCACCAGCACCCTTCATAAGTGCCATAGTTACAGTCCTCTAGTGCTAGGGATGACGACAGAAGTTACTGCTGTTGAAGTGTGTTCCTGGGTGTTAATGGGGACAATGAAATCCTGGCATTGGCTATGTAGTAACACTTAATGGACATAAGCAAAGTGGACATAGAAGGCAGCAGGGCCAGAGTGATCATCAGAATAGACTAACACACAGGGATCTTTGGTGATGGCTAACTGAAAATGAAAACCAAGGACTAAAATATGTGGAGTATGGCATTAAGGTCCCACTTGATCTGTGGAATTTTTTTTTCTTAAAAAACGAGAGAGCTTGCCTGGCCGGGTGTGGCTCAGCAGTAGAGCACTGACCTAGGATCCAGGAGATCGAGGTTTGATTCCTGGTCAGAGCACACGCCCAGGTTGCGGGCTCAATCCCCAGCTGGGGGCTTGCAGGAGGCAGCCAATCAATGACTCATCATTGATGTTTCTATCTCTCTCCCTCCTTCTCCCTTCCTCTCTCTGATATCATTAAAGCCATATTTTAAAAAATAATAATTAAATAAATAAATAAAAACGAGAGATCTAGAGATCTGACAAAGTCTCAGGACATCAGAGGTCATAAGTTTTCACTAAATTCCCAGACCTAAGTTCGGTGAATAGGAAAAAGGTGTACTCTGCACCAAGGATGTTGCAAATTTATGCTGGAAACCTTCCTCCCAATTTTCCCCCAAGGAAACTGTGGTCATTCAGTAGAGTGGGTGTTCACTGGTAGATGAGAAAAACCAGACTTTTGACGGCTTATTACTGGTTCTGAGATAATGCTTATTTCTTGTCGTGGGTTGAGTGGGGATTAACCGGAGTCAGGAGATGAACAGAGTTTGGACCCAAACCATTTCACAGTGAGCCAAACAGAGTCATGTCCACCTTGTCGTTAAGTCTCTAGGTCCTGAATCTATACTTGGAATACATATGCTTGGCAACCTGCCTGACCTATGGATGAAGCGCTGTCATGGTAGGAAGGATCAAGTAAAAACTCCTGGTGAGTTTCTAACGAAAAGTAAACCAAAATCGATGCCACGTTTCTAGGAGAATCACAATCAGCGCGGTCACAGAAGGCTTGAAAAATGCAAGCTTGGGGACGCAGAGGTGTGCTGGAATCAGCGGGCCCTGAGAATTGCCATCACTAGCCACAGAGCCGGTGTAAGATTGTTAACATGACCTCGCAACTTCCTCTTCGGTGACGTCACCTTGGTAGCTGGAAATGGGCCACGGTGCGGGCAATTTAAACCATGGAAATCAGCAGACGCTACCAATTAGGAATTTTTTTCCCCTTCGAAGAGCCAGGTTACCAGCACAGCACTGTTGACCCTTATGACACCTCCTTTAATTTCCCTCCTTGGCTTGGGCAGGTGTATCCCGGACTTGGAGGAGGACGGCAGATTATGCAAAAGCAATCGGACTGTGATGTCAATGCAGCTGCGGTTCTGGACCTGGCCTGTTTACTGTGCCGTGTAAACAGAGCCTCTGATGCCTCCTGTGGATGGATGGACGACGGATGGATGGATGGATGGTGAGTGCATGTTATTCACAGTAGCTAAGATATGGAAACAACCTAAATGTCTGTCTATGGATGAATGAATAAAGAAAATATTATGTGTGTGTGTATACACACACAATGCAATGCTATCTAGCCATTTAAAAAGAAGGAAATCCTGCCATTTGTGACAACATGGATGACCCTGGAGGCATTATGCTAAGTGAAATAAGCCAGACACAGAAAGACAAATGCCTCATGATCTCACTTATATGTGGGCTCTAAAATAATCAAACCCATAGAAGCAAAGAGTAGAATGTCCCTTGCCTGGAGGAGGGGTGGGGGAGGGGGTAAATGAGGAGATGTTGGTCAAACGATAGAGTTTCATTTATGCGAAATGAATAAGCTCTGGAGGTCTACTGTACAGCATGGTGACTACAGTTAACAATACTATATCATATACTTGAAATTTATTAAGAGTGTGTAAATATTAGGTGTTCTCACACGGAAATAAAAGGGAAGGAAGGATAGGTAAGTTACTTATCTTGACTGTGGTGTCATTTCACAATATATACATATCTCAAAACATCACCTTGTATATATACCTTAAATAAATACAACTCTTATTTGTCATTTATACCTTAATAAAGTTGAAAAAATATTATTAACAAGGCTAAGGTAAATTGCTTCCAGTCTCATATTGACCGATTAACAGACTGTTAATGGAACCGAATTGACCCATAACCTGTATTATTGATCATGCATTATTATTGGGTGTACTGCACAACCTCCTTCTCTTGGGTGGACTGTAAATAAATTTGGATACTAAAGTTCTTTGAGATTAATATAGCTAAAATGTATATGCTGCTATACCGATTGGGACTTCTATGTCTGCTGTAAAATGAAAACAGTAACTCCTATATATGTCCAACTCACAAATGAAGTGATAATCAAATGAAACTGTGTATGTAAAGGAGCGCTGTAAACCTTGGTGTCACTTCCTCAAACGAGGAATGTTCTCTCATGTTCCATGCCTTATCAGCATCCCAGTGATGCCCTCAGAGAAACTTGTAGCTATTTTGCCAAGGATTTATCTTAGTTTCTACCTACATATTCATATTTGTGACTATGTGATTACTGTCTTTCTCCCCCACTAGATTAAAAACTCCATGAGAATTGGAGGTTTATCTGTTTAGCCCACCAGTGACTCCCCAGCCCCTAGTGGAGTGCATGGCATTCAGCAGAAACTCGATGATCATTTCTTTAAATAAATGAACAAACTGAGTTTTACTTCCTGACGCACTGCAATAAGACCAGTTTATCTGGATGAAGGGAATCCTCACCATCAGAGAATTCATGTCATAAGTCTCATCCAACCAGATCTTGGTGATGGCTTTGAGCTTCTATTAACCTCAGGTTACAGTTTCAGCTTCATATCATTTATTCAATTATTGTATTGGTCAGGGTCTGAGCAAGTGGGTGGCACTCTCAGATGGGATAATTGAGGGTTTAATAAAGGGGCTGGTTAATAGTTGGGGCAGGGTTAAAGAAGGTCAGCAAGAAATGGAGCTAGCCCACTGGGGATCTGGTACCACCGCAAGCCCTGCCGGGGCAAAGGGAGGGACAAACACCAGAATCTGGAGGGTGGTGCTAGAGCAGATCACCACCTGAGAAGAGCTATGGTCTTTAGAAGCGGGATGCAGCCAGGTGATGGTGACTCAGCTGGGAGGAAGCCACAAAATAAATGTCCCAACTTGATTCTCCTTCCACCTTCCAGTCTCCTGCTGGTTGACTCTTGTTGGCTGAACCTAATAGAAGCCAAGGGGGCCTGAGAGCCCACTGAAACATAAAGATAGGTCTCAAGGCATAATTGCAAATGGGTGGAGAGAGGACCTAAAGAGAAAATAAAGATACCCAGCCCAAGTTTGAGCCCACGTAAAGTTAACTGAGGATGTCTTTGATTTTTCTATTTTTTACTAATGGCAGGCCGGCTCTCCACAATATCCAATTGTCATTGCAGATGGACATTTCCCCTCCCTCTTTCTCTCAAATTTCAGTTTTAAGTTATGTTGGTCAGGTGGGAGAGTTTCCTGCCAAGCACCATTGTCACGGTCCCCTTCAGATGTACCCTGTCCTTGGTCGAAGTCCGCTTGTATAATGTCAGTCATAGTTCAGAAGACCCGGGTCTGATCTTGAGCACTAGGGGAGCACTGCCCAGGGCTTGCTTTGGCTGTCAGAGTTGCTACAGGCAAGAATACGAGAGATGCAAATACATTTTGGGCTCCCACCTCCCCCTCTGCAACCCCTGCTGCTTCCCAGGGCTTCCAGGTTACACGGTTCCATTGGCAAGTAATCATTGTCCAGTCCCAGGTTGTCTCCCTCAGGCCCAAAGTGTGCAGCCAACTGGATGCGTCCACCTCAGGGAAGTCCCCTAGATACCCGCATGCATCCCCTTCCAACGCCGGAATCCTGGGGTTCAAAGGGTCTGTCCCCTCATCTCTGTCTCAATTTCTGGCTCCGCAGTGCCACACCCAAGCCACCTGACCTTTCTCTCACCTGACCTCTGTGCTCCGGGCCTTTGGCCTCAGACCAAGACCTCGACTTGAAGCCCGCTTGCTGCAGAAAATTCTGGCCAGCGTGGCCATAGGCTGAGCACGCCCCCCTGCCCGAGTTTTATCATTTTCTTTTATAAAGGTCTTACAGACGGCTAAGCTCTCGGTTGTCCTTGAGTAACCCAGGCCACCTCTCCCCTCATTTCTGGAGCCTGATCTCCTCCACTTTCCTGGGTGGCAGCTGCTCTTCTGCTTTCAGAGGGAGAGAGTGTCCATCTCCCCCATGTGCTTGCCCAGGGGGTCAGCGCAGAGCAGGGTGCAGGACCCAGATCTTCTTGCCCCCGGCCCAGCAGAGGCTGGGACCGGTGATCAGGAGCCTGGGTGTCCGGGAGGCGCGCCCATGGCCGGTGGCCCCTGCCAACAGCTGTCCTGCGGGACTAGTGTAGGGGGGGGTCTCAAAGCAGGGGGCCCCGTGGCCCAGGTTGAGGTTTGGGGGTTCGGGGGAATGTGGGGGTGAGGGGCAGGTAAGGGCGGCTGCCCAGCTCTTCCCCTGAACCGGGGACACCCGGCGGCCCCCCCAACACCCCGCCCTCCCGCCCGCTGGGGTTCCCGCCCTGCCACTGGGGTGACTTTTCCCCTCCCCCTCGACATCTTTCAAACATTAAAAAGAAAAAGCCAAACCCCGAACTCCAAACAATAAAAAGCAAAGGCAGGAGGGGGACTAACGGGATAAAAGCTCTCAAGCCCAGCCCGAGACAGCAGCTCTGACGCGCTTCGGGGCCCCGAGGGGTTAACCCCCCCCCCCCCCAGCCGAGCGGGGCGCGGGCGGCCTCGGGCGGGCTCCGCACACGCGGCTTTAGTTCTGTTTCTGCCAAACCTGCGGGAGCCCGTCTGCAGCCCCCACCCGCCCCACCGGCGAACCTTTGTCTCTGCGCCTCCCTAGTAAAGAACCCCCCTGGGGAGCTGAGCCCTGGGCCGCGTCCTTTGGGGGCCTGGGCGGAGGCCTTTGCGCCCCCCCTTTCCTGCACAGACCCCTGCACCAGCGGGACGGTCCCCGGGCTCCGCGCCGCTCACCGCAGCTCCTGCTGTGCGGGCGGGAAGCCGGGGACAAAGGACCCAGCCGGTGGAGGCCACACCCAGGCTCCTCCGAGGAGGAGAGGGCAGGGAAGCCCCTTAGAGCCCCCACCTTCTGGAGCGAACGCCAAGCCCAGTCACCGCCCCATTAACACGACAGTCTTCTCCATTTGTAAACAAAAGGGAATTCGGGTTGAGGTTCCCGAACCCCGGGACGGGCTGTGAGATCACAGGACCTGCGATTATGCAGCCGGCTAGCTGTCCCTAGTGAAATCTGGTCTGAAGACGTTCATACCCCCTCACCCCATGCCAAAGGCACCCCCAGGGGGGCTCACACAGCAGCCAGGAGCCAGTTGCTCCTGGAATTGCAGGGAACCCCCAGGGAGGGATGGGGGGGCCCAGATGGAGCCACACTCGGGATGGGGAGAAGGGCGAACTCCTGGGACTGTGAACAGAAACACTGTGGAAAGCAACCTTGCTGGGGCCTGACTGGGGCTGAAACTGTTATCCTTTAAGACGTGGGCCTGGAACAGCGTGTCTGCCCAAGTCCCTCTAGTAGATGGAGAGGGAGATCTGGAGGAGAGAAATGTGTTAGACACCAGGAGTTTATTTCAGAGGTTCTGCCAGGGTGTAAAGCACAAAAAACCACATTCATTTATTCTTTCAAAATGTATTGACTGCACTGTAGTCATCCATCCTAGAGATCCATCAGCGGTAAGGACAGACGGCAACCCCTGTCCTCCGGAATACTTGCCTAGTGCGAAAGGCTACAGACCAAGGATCTAGCTTCCAGCCCTCATTTTCAGCCCTGACCTCCTGCTCAGCTTCCATGTCTGTAAAGTGATACCCTTTACTGCCTTACAGAGTACTGGGAAGAGGAAAGAGCTGGAAGTTTAATTTGAACTAAAATATATAAATTTGCCTATTGTTTAAATTAAAGCACAGCAGAACCATATACACCCCAAAGAATTGAAAGCAGGACGCCAACAGATACTTGTGCACCAATATTCACAGCAGCACTATTCACCACAGCAAAAGGTGGAAGCAAACCAAGTGTCCATCAGCAGATGGATGGGAGAAACAAATGTAATATTCCTACAATGGAATATTACTCGGCCACGGAAAGGAACGAAATTCCGGTACGTCATGCTATAACATGGATGAACGGTGAAGACACTATGCTAAATAAGTCAGACACAAAAGGACAATTTTGTGTCATTCCTCTTATATGAAGTTCCTAGAATAGGCAAATTGATGGAAACACAAAGGAGAGTGGAGGTTACCAGGGGCTGAGGGGGAGGGGAAAATGGGGAGTCATTGTTCAATGGACACGGAGTTTGTTTGGAATGAAAAAGTTCTGGAAATAGAGAGTGGTGATGGTTGTACAACAACATGATAAATGTTATGTAATGTGTATTTTAGCACAAAAAAATTCAAATATATATGTGATATTATGATGCATAGTAAGACATATATATTCAGTCTATGGAATTTCCTAAATTTTAGGAGGAATAAAGGTAAAAGGAGCATCTTTTGCTATTTTGAACAAGCCCCTAGAAACCACACCTGAGTTTGTTAATGAGGTGACTTTTGGGATGCCCCTCAGGATGGGAGTTGGTTGTCAGGGGAACCAATCTTGTGATGAGAAGGTTGGAACTTTCAGCCTCTGACCTGACCTCCTAGGAGAGGAGAGGGGCTGCAGGCTGAGTTAATCACCAGTGGCCAATGGTTTAATCAATTGTGGCTAAGCAATAAAACCTCTATTAAAAACATACACACAATACTATGTGGTTCTGGGAGCTTCTAGGTTTCTGAACATGTGGAGGTGCTGGAAGGTTGAGTGCCTGAATTGGGCATGGAAATTCCACATCCCTTCCCACATCCCTTGCCCTATGCATCTCTTCCATCTGGCTATTCTGAGTTATATCTCTTTATAATAGACCAATTATCTGGTAAGTAAACTCTTTTCCTGGGCTCCGTGAGCCATTCTAGAAAATTATCAAACCCAAGGAGGGTTTAATTTATAGCCAGAAGGTGAGAAGCACACGTGACAACCTGGGACTTGTGACTGACATCTAAAAGGGGGAGGACAGTCTTATGGGACTGAGCCCTTATCCTGTGGGGTTGTACTAACTATAGGCAGTTATTGGTAGAATTGAGTTGAATTGAGGGGCACCCAGCTGATGTCTGGACAGTTGGAGAGTTCCTTGGTGGGGGAAAACCCCCACATATTTGGTGTAAGAAGTACTCAGTGAATGGTAAGTAAAGGAAACAAGTGTTTTCCTTTGAATATTTAAACTTCTAGGGGAAGTTGGCGAAGGGGAAAGTGCTTGATGAGTGATTTTCCTTGCACTACTTTTCATGCGTGTCCATGTAAACACAAGATAATAGTGAATAAAGCTACACAGAGTGTTCTAATCCTACTGCTGGTCTCACTTTTGTGATGAGCCGGATTATTTTTTCAGTATATTTCTCAACCCCACTGATGTTGAACTTGGCCTTGTGGCTTGTTTTAACCAAATGAATGTGGAGGAGCTAATAGCCAGTGAGTTCTCAGCCAAGGACTAACCTAATACAAGGTATAATTAATAGGTCAGGAATCACCTATTTGTTCCTGCTTAGCAGCATTAGGGGAAAGGGGGGTTGCCACCTAGGCATCTTGGCCAAGAGATGTCCCTCTTTTAATAACTAAAACAGGATAGAAACCGTTAGAAGAAGAGGGTAGAAATGAGGTCTTTATTGACCAGGCTCTCCAAGTCAGAGAAGCTGATTTGCTGAGACCTAGGTGGTCATCAGAACCATCTAGAGACATTCCCTGAAACAGCTCCATGAACACAGGCTAGAATTTTAGAAGACTTGACACCTATAGTGGTTACTCTGGTAGCCTTCAGCCCCCATGCGTAGCCACCACTGTCTAGTCTCTAAGGCATCAAGTGTTTTATGGCAATCTCCTGATTTTTTGGTGTTTTGCAGTATTTATGGAGGACAAGAATTTTTAGGTAACTTGGGTCCATTATCTTTGGGAAGACATATAACAATAAATCAGTGTCCTTCCCCCAGTGACAATCCCTGAAACGGGGCTGGGAGCAAGCCCCCCCCCAAAAAGATTCCCACCTGGGAGAGCAAGGCGGACAAAGAAAGCTACCTACCCTACACTATGCAAACAAAGAGGAAGAGGTGTTGAATGGGCGGTGGCTGGCATGTCTGAACGCACCAACCAGCTTTATGCCTCCATAACTGGCCCATGAGGCTGCAGGAATAGCCTCCCTGCCTTGTCTGCCCACCGGGCCCTAGTTTGAATCCAGTTTTGCCATCAGCTCAAGCCTCACCAACTCTGGGAGGCTGGGGTAGGTTGTATTATTTGACAAGATATTTACTGTCCTTCCCCACTGGCCTGACCCTGTGGAAAGATTATATACTTCCTGGTCCATTTATGACCAACTTAATCCCATGACTTGCTTCAGCCAATGACTTGCATTACATAACTCTGCCATCTCTATTTTCCCTCTGTCATTGAGACCAGCCAGTTCTACAGAGGGACTGCTCCTTCATCTTTGGTTCCAGAATGATGAGAGCATGAAGTGGAACCACAGACCTGTGGTGGACGTTGCTTGTTTTAACTGCTTGAGGTGTTGGGGTCACTGGTTACTGCAACATAATGTAGCCCAAGCTGACTGACAGAGTCCCCAGGGTAGATTCCAGTTATACCTCCTGTTCTATCAATTATTTCAATCATTCTCTGTCTTCTCAGTGGACCCCAAACTCCCACCATCAGAGCCCATGTCATTTTAACTGAGTTTCCCCACCACCTTGCACAAGGTATTGGACACAGTGAGCCCTCACACACCATGAATGAATAAATAAATGGTCAAAGGATCCTAATGCTCTGTACTGTCCTTTCCTCCCCTAGGAGTGCAGCCCTCCCGCGAGGCCCTTTCCACGTTTGTACATAAATCCCTGTCTTCAAGGTAATATCAGGTGACAAAATCAACTCTAATCAAAGAACAAGCTGCTGCCAAACTGTATGAAATTGCTATTCTGAGTAACAGGAATTTTGAGGAGTCTGGCCTGGGAGGTAGAGGCTTGCTGAAGGATGTCTTCAAGTTTCTAATGCTAAGGGCAACCAGATTGAACACATCCAGTAGGCTGTAGCACAGGAGGGACCAGGGAAAACGGAATCACTTGCTTGGACTTCTCCTTTGGTGCAAGAATCTATGCAGGTCAAGCTCTTAGACAGTGGCTATCACTGCAGCCAGCAATGATCGACGCCCAGCTCAAGTCCAGCCCTGTTGCCTCTCACCGGGTGAGAGGGCCTCGGGGCTGCATCCAGCTCTGGGAGGACCAAAACAGCTCTCCCACAGTCCCTCCCCCAGAGTGAGCCCACACCCTCTAGCGCAGGGTGTTACTAACAGAAGGGCGCCTAGTGTGATTTCTGAGTACCTCTTGCTTTTCATAATATTTATTTTCTCACCCTACCTCTCTCCGTGTGTCCAAAACACACCGCCTTATCTTGGGCCCTACGTCAGAAGCACTGCATCCTACAGGAGAGAGCCCAGGGCCAGGCCTTGCTGCCCAGTTACCAGGGGCAGCAATTGCGTCTTCTGAGTGCTGAGCGGAACCAAACCATAATATTTACCCCCGGGGGCGGACACACGTGCTGATCAACGCCAGGAAGGTGGAAAGGAGCTGGTGTTTTGGCTCCATCTTCTGCAGAGTTCCTGTTTGTTTTTCCACTGCCCTGTTCCAAGAGGGTGGACACGGAAGGGGCCCTGTGGGCAGTCTGTGTGTTGCCCCTCTGCCCTCACCGTTCCCCTCTGCCACCAGCACCCATGTGGACTCTAGAGGTGGAGTGTGTGTGCCCAGAGGAAGTGATGGGCGCTTTCAGTGTCCTCCGGGGCCAACCAGGTGCAGGATGGAGACACAACATAGTGTCCTCTAGTGTGGTTGGGGACACAGGGGCTGGATCTGGGAATGACCTGGCACGGGAGGTCACGGTCACCGTGGGTGGAGGTAGGCATGCGAGGTGGCTCGGCATGTCCCAGCGTGGGCATGCACAAGGGGCAACGCCAGCAGCTACTCGGCGGCCCCCATCCCCGCCCCCGCCCCCGCCCCGGCGCACGCTGCGGAATTCTGCCAGCACGAAGCAGAGTCACGAGCAGAACCCGAGCGGCGGAGCGGGCAGGACATCGTCAGCGCCGGGAGAGCACACGCGCGTGGGTGGATGGGGGAGGTGCTCGCATCCCATGCACCCCGCGCCTCCGCCAGCCCGCAGCTCTATCCCCCCGCTTCCCCAAATCTAGAAAAAGCGCGGGGTGTCCCGGAGCGCCTTCCGAGGGACTGGGGAGGGGGCGTCCAGGGGCGGAGGGCTGGGCGAACCCGCCCCGCCGCCCCCCTTCCTTCTCCGCGCCAGCGCCGACTCCCCGGCTCCGCCGCCCGCCCCCGCGCGGGAGCTCTCAGGGCGGAGGCGGCGCGCGCAGCGGTGCGGGGGCGGCGGCGCTGAGCCGGCGGAGCGGCGGGGGGGCGCAGCTCGCGGGCGGGGCGGGCGCCGCGCTCCTACGCAGGCAGCGCGCGAGGGGATCCTGGGCGCAGGCCCCGCCCCCTCACGTGCCCGCGGCGCAGGGCCGCGTGCCGCCCCAGCGAGCGTGATCGGCGGGTCCCGCCGGACCGCCGCCTCCGCGGCCGCGCGGCTTCCACGCGTGGGAGGAGAGCCGCGGCGGCGGGGGCGAGCTGGCCGGGGGCTGCGGGAAAGGGGCCTTCTGCAGCCGCCACCCCCTCGCCCAGCCCCACCCCCAGGCCTGGGGACCCCGCCCCTCCGCCCGGGAGCTGGGGTCGGGGCTGCGGGGCGCCCCGCTGGTCCGAATGGGGGAGGGGCTCGGGAAAGGGGTTCTCGCCGCCCTCACCCCCACCCGCGCCCGCGGTCAGGGAGGGGACCAGGAGGCAGATAAGGGGGCCCTTCCCCCGGTGGAGAGCTGGTCCTGGAGGTTACACCTAAGCTGGGCTTGGGAGGGGGTGGGGAGAAGAGACTTTGAAGTGGGTGCGGGGTGCCCACGACACTCTGCAGCCCGCGTTTCCACAGCAGCCCCGGGCGCCGGCCCTGGCGCGGCGGGTCTGCACCACCACGTGCTGGGCTTGTTGGAGGCAGGCCCCCTGTCCCATGGAGCCTGGGCCCAGCTCCGCGCTCAGCACGTGAGCAAGAATCCGACAAATTCATCCTCCCTGGGTCAGTGGCCTGGACCCCTGGGTCCCCACCTCCCCACCCTCCTCCCTGCGGAGCACCTGGGAAGAACCAGTGAGCAGTGGAGGCCAAGGACAGGCCGAGCACCAAACTGAGTGCCCACAGCAACCGAGAAGGAAACCCATCGCTTGTGCCTTCGCGGTGTGTCCTTAAGTGACCCATGTCCCTGCAAGGTGTCAGGTGCTGAGAGTCCTCGCGGCCCTCTGGCTGTCTTGAAACTTGTGTCTCCCTGGGTGCAGTTTCCAGTGGCTGGGGAAATGAAGTGGGGGCACTGCTGGGGGGGGAGCACTCTGGAGCGGAAGCCCCTAAAGTGAGTGAAGTGGCTCCATGGAAAGTGATATATACTGTGTGGCAGCTCAGCCTGGGAGCAAGGAACTGGGGAGCCACCTGTCCACGCTGGAGGAGGGGCAAGAATGTGAGGTGGCCAGGGGAGGACACTGAATCTGACCCAGGCCCACTCCCCTGTCTCCCTGTTGGAAATCGGGGGCTTGCTGTGTCCTCTTGAATGTGGATTATATTCCCTAGAGCAAAGGTCCCCAGGACAGCTCTATGAAAGGTAAAAACTAAGTGTGTCCAGGTCTTAGTGTGTTCATTTCTGGGATGGTCAAAGCTGTGTGTCTAAATGTCAGTTCCTCTGGACAGATGCCCTTCTATCATTGGCCCTTCAGGAGGCCACTTGGTTCTCAACACTCACGTTATTAGGTATGTATGAGTGTGGTCAATATAACTGAATGACTACTGAATGCCAGACACTGTGGAGAAAACAAAGGAAGTGCCAGGTAAGGTCCTTGATGGGACGGGGTTTATATCTCATGGGGATGTCCCATATTCTTGAAATACATTCTTAAGGAAATATGAGTGGGTATATGAGGTTAAGAGCCAAAATGAGTGGTGTAGACAATACTTTGGTAGATGGCAGAGAGCAATAGAGACCAAGGAAGCAGAAAAGAATGAGGGAGGATTTGGATATGTGGACAGGAGCTGGGGGAGGCACCTAGGCACGAGCACTACTTGAACAAAAGCACAGGGGAGGGGATAATTGTGGTCAGTCCACTGGTCATGAAGAGGGCTGGTTTGACTGGAACAAAAGATTCTGGATCAGGGAAGGTCATAGATCTCCATGTTGAATGAATCTACGGAGGCCCAAAGCAGAAACTTCTGGATTCCCCTGCAGCCCCAAGATGTCCAGTACTCTCTAAAGCTGAGCTCTGAGTTTACAAAACCCTCCTTAGAAACATGCAGTGACTCTCCATTGGATAGTGGCCCAAACACTATCATGGCACTCCAGGCCTTTTATGATTTATCCCAAACCTGTTCAGCCCATTGCACCCTTTCAAGCCTCCCATAATCCACAGAATTACCACTGGGCCCCAAACACCTTCTGCTTTCCCTCTTCCGTGCCTTCAGCCGTATGCTGTCCCTTTCTTTGGAATGTCCTCTCCGCCTGCACCATTTCTGCCCACTCATCCTGAACACAGCTCAAACGCCAGCTCACTCTTCAGCCAGATGTAATTTTCACCTGAGTTCCCACAGCATTGTGTACTCTCTCGGCACCTCACATTCTACATTATATTACACATATGTAGTGGCATCACTTTCAAAGTAGGTACCGCTAATTCAACCACTTCTTGCCACCTCCATCCACGACAACCTAGTCCAAGCCGCCAACAGCTCTAGTCTGGACTGCAGCGACAGCCTCCTGACTGGTCCCATTGTTTCCCTTTCGCTTCCTTCAGTCAGTTCTCCACACAGCAGTGTGAGTGATCCTTCGGAAACATGAATCAGATCATGTCACTCTTCTGCTTAAAATCCTACAATGGTTCTCTGTCACATTCAGACGTAATTCAAGACTATCATGATGTTCAGGAAGCTATGTCATCTGGCCCCATATACCTCTCATGCTCACTAAGCTCTCGCCACCCTGGCTTTCTTCCTCTACCTGGACTATTTCATTTCTGCCTCAGAGCCTTTTCTCTTCTTGGTCCCTCTCAATGGAGTATTTCTCAGAATTCACACAGTTCACTCCCTGACTTCCTGCCTCTGGTCAAATACCTTCTCCTTAGAGAGGTGTTTCTGAGTATCTGACCCAGGATGGACCTTCCTACCAGTCGGCCAGTCTCCTTGTCCTTAACTTTTCCTTAAGGGCCGTTACCACTATCTGAACCATACTATGTTTATTTGGTTATTTATTTATTGTCTGTCACTGTCTTGAGATGGTAAGCTTTGTGAGGTCAGAAAATTTTGTCTTGTACACTGATATAGAACAGTGTGTTCTCACATACAGTAGGGGCTCAATTTGTTAAAACTGAATAAATGAGTGAATGAATTTAACTGTTATTCAACCATAAGCTCCTTGAGGTCTAGCACCAACTCCTAGTTACTTATGCATAAGTCTGCTCACATGCTTCTTGAGTGAATTTCAGATTCTGTAGAGAATATCTACTACTGATTTTTCCCCATTAATGAGACTACACCTGTTTAGAAGACATGAGGAAATGGTCTGTCCCTATTCTGTCACCTTCAAGGATGTCCTCACTACATTGATCCCAGAAGGTTCACCAGATCACTGTTTCTCCAGTAATTATGACATGCATTTTTTGATGAAATAGAACAAATGACATATCAAAGTGCATTGCAATTGTAAGGATAACTATTACTGTCTTACAGTGTGTATGTGTGTGTGTCTGTGTGTTCAGGTCATGATATAAAATGAATATTGTTGGCCATGAAAATTCTAGATACCCCATAGAAGGCCATCTGTAGAATGCATGCTTATTCTATTAATAGTTAAATAGCTAACATTTGTTGTGGGTTAACTCTGTCCCAGGCACTGTGTAATACACTTTCACATACATTATCTCATACAGTCTTTGTAACAATTCTAAGAGTAGGGTGCTGTTATTATCATTTCCATTTTACAGAGGAAGAAACTGAGGCCTAGAGAAATTAACTTGTCCATGAGCACAGAGTTGGTAAACAGCTGAGCTGATGGCCCACTTTCAGAGCTCTCCTTAACCACTGCTCTGCAGTATCTCTGCAGCATCTATTCTTTGATTCCATGTAGTCAACAGAAAAAGCTCACCTTGTTTTATGTATATAAAACAAACACTACTTACCCAGCATTCTGATGGGAGACTTTTTTAGGTAACCAGTAGGTGCATTTGGGGACCTTTGTCCTGGTGAGGTTCACACACCTAGAGAGTCTGAGAATTGCTGGTCTAGATGTATTCATACACACAGAACTTAGAGTTGTAACTGTAGCTGTGTAAGAGGGCCACCTGACAGCAGCTATGGCTTTCAGTAGAGGGACATAGCCACAGACAACCCATAGCTTGGCAGGGAGGGAGATGGGGGACTAAGTACCCTACTGTGCTCTGCTCCTGTACTTAATTTCCCTGCTAGGGTCCTCCATTGGCTGAACCAGAGATCAATATAGTCTGTTCATGAAGTCCATCGAGGTCAGTCTCTCTGGGCACAGAAGAGAGTGGAGAGAGTGTAAAGTGAATCTGGAGGGGCAAATGGAGAATCCCCAGCTCCCTACCCTTCATGCGCAGCCTGACAAGAATTCCCAGGGCCTCAGAATGCCAAGTCTTGGCTCCTGCAGTACTTGACAGCTTTCCACAAGTCTAACCTCTTCCCAAAGGACAAGATCTGAACAGGCCAAGTGGGACATTGTGCAGTCTTGGGCCACATTGTAAGCCCCTCCCTTGGCCCTGTCCATGTTCACCGGCTGCCAAGTGAGGAAAACCAGGCCAGGAAAAGAACTGGCCCTCCTCATACACCTAGGTATTTGCTGCTCTGCCAGCTCTTGGGCATCTTTTCCATGATCTAATCATGGACCAACTCAGTGGGTCTTTATACAGGCTGGGGATGTGACCATCTGAATGGGAAAAATTTATTCCTGCCAGGATTTTGTGCACTTCAGAGCTGAAAACCCCTGGGGGAAGGAAGCAAGGAAGCTGGGCAAACAGTGATTGTGTGTGTGGTGTGTGTGTGTGTGTGTGTGTGTGTGTGTAAGAGGGGAGGGGTAGAATGCAGCCCTCTAAAGGCGTGTTCCTGCTGTGCACACTTGCTCAGCCTTTGCAGGCGAATGCGTGGCTGCAATTGTGGCTAAAATATGAATGAATGTGGTTGTGTGCAGGTGCATGAATGACTGTTTAGGTTTCTGTGAATGGATGCATTTGTGATGAAGGGTGTATGGGAGCCTTGCAAGCCCTGGTGGTGGTTTGCAGGTGCCTGGCTGGCTGGAAGCATCCACTGATCAGTATCTTTACCAAAGTCTGTAAGGGCTGGGTTGGGGGAGAAGGGGGACACTTGGTTTTCTCATCACACTTCCCTTTTGCTGCTGCTGCTGCTGTGGCAGCACAAACTATTGGCCATTGCCTTCTCCTCCCTGAACCCTCAGAGAAGAAAGGGGGGCAAGATAAGGGAAACCACGTGGTCAGTCTGTCATCAGTTGAACTTTCCTCCAACCACCAGAAATTGTCCTTAGATAAACTTGCCCCACAGCCTTCTGACTCACCCTCAATGCTCCTCCTTGGGGCTGAGCAAGAGACAGATGGGTAGGAGCCGGGGTATGATTTTCTCTGCCTGCCATTCCCCTGGCCTACTAGCCCCCCATGGTAGAGTCATGAATATTCTGTCCTTGTCTGAAGATCTTACCCAGATATCTCAATTCCATTTCAGGGAATGAAAGGAAGGGCCTCATTCTTTTAGGAAACAGTGATAAGCACAAATGATTGGGTGATTACGAACCTAACCTTGTAGGTGTATTTAAAAAAAATTCAGGCCCTCTTAATTTTAAGTCACGTGATTTAAATATATCTTGGGCTCTCCTTGCTTCTACCCAAGCTCTCCCACATCCCTTGTCATCCTAGTGGCCTCCAAGAGGGCCCCCCTGTACACAATGGCCCTAATTAGTCCCCTCATTAATAGTCTTAGCAGAGGCCAAAGACTGAATGGGTCAGAGAAACTAAATTCTTTTGTCACCCAGAGGCACAAGTTCAGCATATTTGAGAAAAGTGGGTAAGGGAGAGAGGGTGGGAAGCAGGAATATGAAAATGAAGACCATACAAAACTCTTGTAAACTGCCTCGTCTGAAAAGAGAAAGATCTAATATCCCCTCTTCACGCACGCTTTGAGAGCAGAAGATATCACCCACCTGGCTTCCATGGGGGAGGCTTCCTATATGCACAAATATAATTCACAGGTATATGTAAATATATAAACATATGGTTATAAAATGGACCAATTGAAATTGTATTGTTAGGTGACGGGGGTGGTTGCTCCTCTATAAAAAGCAGGTTTTAAATAAATGCAGACTTTAACAGTGCAATCTAATTATCAGATGGCATATTTAAATCCCCCAGATTAAACCTAATCCTGTTTTGGTGGGCTGCTATGCCTTTTCTGCCAAGCAGCCCTGAGAGGAAGAAAGATCCAGAGCCTTTGCTTATGAATGTACTGTCTCTGCTAAGTGTGAATGTGCTGGTGCTTTGTGTTTGTATGAATGGGGGTTGCTTGTGCTGGTCAGAGGCCACGTGAGACACGTGGGGTAAGAATTGCATCCTAAGAAGATGAATTGGAAAAACATGAAACTGGAAAGTGTGAATGGTATAAATCTCTTATGGAGCTCCCTCTCCTTTACTACCCACCATCACAATGAGGCACACCTGTTTTATTAAAATTAATTATTGGCTTTGCAAATATCAGTAGATGGAGATCTGTACTTGTGTTCCACCCTTCAGCAGACCATACTGCTAAAAACAGAGAGCTGCAACACAAAAGATACCGCAGTCAGCTCAAGCAGGGGTTATTTTTAGATCAGAAAAAAAAGAGGGGAAAGAAAAAAAAGAAGCAGTTCTGGGTTTTGCAATCTAATTTGGTCTCTTTTCTTAAGGAGAAAAAAAATCCCATCAATGGCATTTTCCATACAATCTGATTTTTATTTGGCTCCTAGAAAAAGAAGAGATCTAGGGCTGAAAATTCTGGAGTTTTATGGCTGATTCCAGCTAGTAGCCTTTCTTCACCAGGCTCCAACTGAATTAATTTGATACTATTTTTGAAAGTCAGTGTTTCTAAGGGAGACCTAATGACGCACTGACGTCAATGCAGGTCAATAGCACACACTGCTGGAACTGGGCGTGCTACACGGAGCTGGAGCCTTTTCAAACAGCCCCAACTCTGCAAATATCCCAGCTCCGCGGGCGGGGGTGGGAGGGAAAGCCAGGGTTTTGTAAGCTTTACGACCCCCACCATTTTCCCCCAAGCACCTTCAAAGGATACATGTTTTCCTGATGCAAAAAAAAAAAAAAAAGGAAAGAAAATCCAAGCAGATATAAGCAAACGCACCGCAGTAAAAAAAAAAAAAAAAAAAATACAGATAAAATAAAAATCATACCTGTCAAAGGAACCGTACGTGATCCGCGCGCGCGCACCCCCCCCCCCCCACACACACCTTTACGTTCAAATGCAACGCATATCATTAGGGTCTGTCTATAAATAGACCCAGAGTGAGGGCCTCGGGACTTGGACCTCAGGCGGGGTTTTGGACCGTGGGCGAGGAGTTCTTTGCGCTGATCAGTTACTCAGGAGGTGCCTGCACGCGTGGGGGTGGGCGCGTGGGAGGGGGCTGCTCCTCGCTCCCTCCTTTCCCCCGGCTCCCCCTCCTTCCCCTCCGCCTCTCCCCTCCCTCCGCGCTCCCCTCCCCTGTCTTCTGCCTCGGCCCCCTTCCCATTTCCTCTCCTCGCTCCCTCCCTCCAGCCTTCCCCACCCTCCGTCTTTCCCTCCCCTCCCTCCCTGCCTCCCTCCCTCTCCGACCAAGTCTGGCACCGAACGCGAACTGTTTTGCTTCGCTCCGGGAAGAGTGCAGACAAAACGTGAAACCCCGAGCTTTTCGCGTGGTGCATTTAAAACGCTGCCTTATTTATATTACCCTCCTTCCCTCACCCCTTCCACCCCCTCACCAGCCCTTCCGAATTTCCCTAGAAATCTGTGTAAAGCGTGCGGAGGGGAAAACATTTGCACAAAAAGTGAAGGAGCTCGCCAAGGTAGGTTATACCGTGCACTGTCTTGTGTGTGGCTTTTGCAAAGTTTATGATGTCAGTTGGCGAATGTTTGGAGGAGTAGGTCTGTGTGACTGGCCATGATTACTGTCTTTTTCATTGAGCACTTATATTTGCACAAATTGTCGAGACTTCTTGGGCAGGCTTCCCCGGGGCTGTGTGTGTGCGGGTTCTGCAGGAGGCATGCCCGCTGGAAGACAATCTTGTGGCGGTAGACTGGGGAGGGGGTGCTGCCTCGTCTCCCCCCACCCTAATGTTTTGTGGGGGGGGGTGAGAGGGTGGAGGGGGTTCTTAGTGGGCAAGTGCTTCTTCCACTTTGTCATATTTTGGATTGATTCTCATTCACTGTCTTCATTCTCGTAATTATTTTGCACATGAAAATTTAGTTCCCAAAAGGCTTTATGAAGTCGAAGCAAAGTGGGGGAGTGTGGGGAGAGAAAGAGTCAGAGGGTGGTGGTCGGTATAGTGATGGGAACACTTCTTGCAGAAAGAATTCAACCTCTCTTCCCACTCTTTGGAAAAAATGCTAAGTCTTTAGTGGGTGCAAGCAAAACATTAAAAAAAAAAAAAAAAAAAAACCCAATCAGTGGGTAAAATGAAATTTAAACACACACACACACACATTTCCATTTCAAGAGCAAAAACTGCTACAGCTCACAACCACCTGTAGAGGGAAATCTTTATGCATGATTTCCTAGGGCCGGTTGTGTAGAGAAAGCCTCCTGAACAGGCGCCTGGCAAACTTTGCAGCATGGAGAGAGGCTGAACTCCGCAGGATGGAGGGTTAAATCGCTGGGCTGGGGCGGGGGCGGCGAGGAGGGAAGGCCGGCGGCCAGCGGGGTCTGAGCGGGGCGCTGCAGGCCGGCCGCCTGGCTTTAGGAGGCCGTGTGAGGATGGCTCAGCTGGGGTGGAGAAGCTGCCCGGGCGGGAGCTTGCCGGGCTTGGGGGGGTTGCGTTCTGTGAGGTCAGGGATGCATGGGGCCTGGTGCCGTGTGGAGATGGGGAGGTCAGAGGCCAGTTTTTCCAGCGGGGCCCTGGTCTCCCTGCTGCTTCACAAAGCAAGGTGGTTATCAACAAGTGTTTCTCCTGAGAAGATTAGTTTTGACAGAGACTTCAAGGGGCTCTTTAATCTGGGTAAATCCACCAGGGCTTTATTGTGTGTAGCAAAGAGTGTCCTTCTTTGTTAGTCAGGAGCTTGGGGAAGAGAGGTGGAGGGATGGGAAGAAGGGACTTTTGAACATCAGTCATTTGACCTTGGGGGCCAGAGTTCAAATCCTCCAGAGGGTTGAAAAGGCTGAAAAGGCATTGTCACCCCTTCTCCCTCCCCACATCCTTTATCCTGAGCTTTACGTTTAATGGGGAAAATTTAGCCCCTGGTGTTGGCCAGAATTTGTCCATGGGAATTCCGTGTCTGAGGATTTTTTTTTTAGTCTAGGGAAGCAGGCAGCGCTCTCAGCTGTAGTACTGTGTTTTCCCCTGAAAATGACCCCCAGGAAAGCTGAATCACCTCCCCTCTGAAGAGCAGCCACTCCTGGAAGGTGGAACACAAGTCTCTTTGCAGGGGGAACATCCCCTCTTCCAATGGGTCTTTAAATATATATGTGGGGGCACCATTTGCATGTCTGGTTAAAATGCACTTGGAAATATGAGAAGGTAAAAGGCAGTGGCTCTTTGGACCAGACTGGTGGTAGTGAAGACCACCTGGACAGGGCTGTGATTCTGAAGAGTAAGTGGCAGCTTTTTCCTCCCATGGGGTTACCAAATTAACATGAAAAGTGACTCTATTCCGCCGGGGTGGGGGGAGATTTGAGGAGGGTGCTTGGAAGTTAGAATCAACATGCTGTTGTCATGGCTCCAGAGCTAGAAGAACCCAAGGCAAGGGTTACATACAAATGGGATTGGAGGTGAGATGCACACAGACTTGCACAGAGCCTGCTGTTGGTATGAAGGGCTGTCCAGCTAGAAAAGAGCAGAGTGGATGCAACTCCATCCTATGGACCTGCTGGTGTGGAGTGAAGCCAGGCCAGCATGCCTGACATCCGCTGTCCACATGGCTTAAGGTCCCAGTTCAGGGGACTGCCCCCTCATTTTTTGTCCAGTGGTGGAAGGGGGATAGTCTTTCATGGCCTAGGAGGTTATAGGGTCATTTGTGTCCTGCCCCTCAGAAGGCAGTTGTTTCTGTTCTTTACCTAATTCAACAAGTGCTTGTCTTCTTTTAATATAAAAGAAGTAAGTGGTTAGAAGAAAAACCTGGTCCTGGAAATACAGGTGTGTGTCTTCCATAGCTCCCCAAACCCATCAGTATCGCTCACTAGTCTTAGCTGGGGTCTCCTGAGGACTAAGTTCCAGAAAGACACCATTTCTACCTTGGCCTTGAGGTGTTTCATGTCCGTCAGCCAACCCCCTGAGATCCATGAAAAGACACCTCTCTTGGGCTCAACCAGCTGTCCAAGCACACTTCACATGCAAACACATATGCAGTGTATATGCACATATGTGTGGCGAGACCACAACACACGTGTGTGTGTGCAGAGTTCTCTCCACTCACGAGCTCATGAGCTGCACACAAGAGCGGACCCTCTTCACCCATCAAGTCTGAAGATGCCAGTGGAGAAATGCCGCGTCCTGTGTCGGGGCCGGTCTGACGTCCCTGAGTGTGTGTGGTGAACCTGAACTTGCCCTGGGTTTCCTCAGATTCATTCAGCGCTGGGGAGCCTCCCTGCAGGCTGCGGCCTTCCCACTGAGAAGAGTGAAGCCCGCCTCCCTGCATGGTCATCGCCGTGGGTTAGCCCTGATGCTTCCCCTCTGTTCTCCTAAGAAAAGTAAGAGCAAGAGCGGAGCCAGCTACATACTTCATGGGGCCTCGTGGAAAATGAAAACGTAGGACCACTTGTTCAAAAACCAGAAAAAAAATGTGCCGTTAAAGGTACTAGAATATAAAGCTTTTTTCTTTCTTTTACCATCTCTCTCAACTTGTGATGTTTCTTAATTTGCTGTTTAATGTCGTGCTAAATAAAAATAAAAATTTTAATTATTAGCATGAATTAGTACTCATCTTTATGTTACGCAATGATAGTTTCATATGCAAATATAAGAGCATTTAATTCGTTCGCAGAATCACTGAAATTACATAATCAGTATTTCATAGGTCGTACATGCACATGTATTTTGTTCTTACCAGAACAATAGGAACATTGGACAGAATGAACTCAACAGCCTTTATGGTGTCTCACGTCTTACACGCAAATGTTCTCCCGGCACTCTCCAACTTCAGCTTGCTGATGAGTCAGGAAGGCCTGAAAGGAGAAGGAGCTATGGGTTGCTTTTTCCTTCCCTCTCCCTCCATGTCATCATTTCCAGCATAGGTGGTTGGCAACTGCAGGGAAAGCCACCAGTAAGAAATGATATGATAGGGCTCCTTGGGCATCAGTGTTTGGTAGAACCCTTCTTTCTGCATTTGAAGCAAGTTCTGGTTCAAACAGTATGACCTCCAGGAGCTGTCAGTGCCCCCACTTACTTAGTCATGGACTTACCTCTACTTGCCCATCAAGCCAGCCTGGGCACATGGCCATGAAGCCAGCCTGGGCAAGAGGAAGTGAGAAGTAACCCAGATCCCAGACTGAGAACCCTGGTTCATCTTCCCTCGTCAAGAGAATCATCCCATCTGCAGCAAAAAAAAAATTTCAGCAAGCCCCCATTTTTTATCCATTGGGGTTTCCTTTCCTTCCAAGTCCAACTCTATGAAAAGTCCACCGCTTCCTGGTGATGGTGTCACAGCTTTGAAGAGAGAATTCATCTGCTGGTCTCTTCTGGGTCTGCTGAAGCCTTGGGTTAGAGCCCAGGCCTTGGAAATTAAGCATCCATCCACTCCCTACCCATCAGTTTCGAGCTCGGCTTCATGAAGCAGATCCTCTGCTTGATATGTACTTAGGCTCCACCATCTGCAAATGAATAAAATAATATTTTGCTTGCTTTGTGAATAATTGTATGAATTATTTAGCACTTATTGCTATTAGTTATCATTTCTCTCACCACTTTTCTGATGTCTGCCCAGGAATCTCTTGGTCAGAAGTGACTTTGGCAGTAAATTCAATTGATGTTGATATGGGAGGAGTAGAGCTTAAGGCTGAAAGGGTCAAGAAGAGAGTCCTATATTCCTGACACACCCCAGTGAAAAGGGAATATTTTCTTTCTTCATCAACACCCTCTAAGGAGCAAAGCTAGAAGGCACCTCAGAAATATAAGTTGAACTAGAGTGGAAATACGATGGGATTAAAAATGCATCCAACCTAGAAAACGAAGACCCTGTTGACCCTCTATCCTTGGTTCGGGGAATTTGAGAGTTACGTTTTTCAGCCTTAATCTAGTTTTTCTTCCTTGCCTTGTCCTTTGGATGACAGCAACACCTTTTGGTTAAATATTTAGCTTGAACTAAGCTACTAAGAATACCTAGAGAAAAGAGGAAAAGGAATTACTCTTATTTATTCTTTTGTATAACTTTTACTTGACTTGGACGCTGATGCAGTGACAGCCCAGTTAGCGGACTGGAGTCAATCAATGAGTAATTATTTACTGTTTATGAAATGAGCCTAGCACAGTGCTTGACCCATGGTGGGTGTTTAATTGATGCTGGCTGACTCTGAGTATGCCTCATTATTGTGGAAATATGTTATAAAGAGGCACGGGTTTGGCATCAAACCATGTAGATTCAGGCAATCAAGTGGATATATGATTGAGGACAAATTATTTAGCTTCTTTGTGACCTGCTTATCTCACCTGGACAGTGGGAATAGTCACTTACCCCACTGAGAATGAAATGAGAAGTGAGATGGCTTATCCCAAAGCACTCTAGAGTGGTCTACATACGTGATATACGTGTTTGTGCATATGTGTGTGCACAGGCAGATGTTAATTTTTTTAAATCCTGCCTTCCTTTCTTTCCCATCTCACTCGGCAATAGAGGTAGACATAGGTCTTTCATAGTCTGGACTCTCACAGTGTCCTGAGTACAGTCTGATGGTGATTCATTCAGGCTCTGAAACCAAACAGGCCTGGTTTCAATTCTTGACTCCTGTATTTGGTTATGTGACTTTTGACAAGTTATTTAAACTCTCAAAGCCTCGGTTTCTTGAAATGTAAAAATGAGAGTAATAATAGCACCTACCTCAAAGAGTTATGATGATTCATTGAGTTATTTGCAAATTCTTGGCACAGTGCCTGGCACATACCAAATGTCTGATTTATTACTATTTTTATTGTTATTTTTATTATTGTTATACCTCTGGCCATTCATGGGCCCAAGGAAGCATCAGAAAAGTGACTTGGGAGCATCTTTTAACAGCATGTTGTGGGTGTGGCGTTTCCACCATATGCCTTTTTCCTGGGTAGATTCTTCCTTTTCTGAAGCCAGTAGAGTCATTCTTAGACCTTTCCACATACATAGGGACTCCTCTTGGGAGGGGAAAACTCTATCTTCCCTACCATTACCCTACTGAAAGCCAAAGGAACTGTTTTCCATTGACCCTGCAAAAACAGGGGCAGGCCTGGGGAACTCTCCTGGAGCTTTCACTTCAGCTCAGAACCCATAAACCCTTTCCCCCCAGCAGCCTCCAGTCCTGAAAGAGGAGGCATCCTGATAAGAAGAAAGGTCAGTGCTTAGCACAGGTCTGGACCCCAAGACTATGGATGAGAAGATCATCTGCATTTGACTCGCTGGAGCTGAGAGGCAAGACTCGAGGCTCCTCCTCTCCAATGGGGCAGATGTCCCAAGTCCTCCTTGGACATGTGAGAGTCCTTCAGTGATTCCTTGGAGACAAGAAGGACTATCTACCCCTCATCTAGGTCTTGAGTTTCAATGACCTCTCTCCCAAGTGGAGAACACTTGGGAAAGTAATCCCTTACCTGGACCCCAAGGCCTCATGAAAATTGGGAGCTCAGCAAAAATTTAAGGAGAGTCTATTAGATAGCAGGCCATGTGATAGTTAAGATATGGATCCTGCTTGCCACCACAGCACTCAGGGTCCAGAAGGTGAGGGAGGCCTTTAAAGCCCACATTCATCTTTTGGTGAGAGCCTTACCAACCCTGGGATTTATAAATCCTCTGCCTGGCCAATAAGCCCCCGCAGGCTTCCTGTCCCTGTTCTAAACCTATCTATCCTGTGTCCTATTCTATCAGGAATCCTTTCATCCACAAGTTTATTAACTAGTGTGGATGTACCAGTTAGGAAAGGACAACAGGTTCCACCCATTGAGATACAGGTCTTTCGTTCCAGAGACTCCTGGTGATATTTGGTGAGGAGGGCAGGCTTTTATGGCAGTTCACCCTATCGGAAACCCATGGGCTGATTACGTGAGGGTTCACCGGACCCAGAATGACAAGACCTACCCTGACCACCACATCTTGGGTATTAAGAACCACCAAGCCTTAGAAGACATGCTTTGCAGGGAGGCCTGTACCTAGCCTCACTCTGGGGCAGGCAGGAGTTAGGATCCCAATCCATTAAAGCATTATTTGCTTCAAATTTACTTTTCTAAATAGAATTCACACCGATTTGGAAAACAGAACTTGTCTGGGGAGGTAGTGTAAGAGAAAAAGGAAGAGCAAAATAGCCACTATCCCTCCCTGAAAACTCCTTCTGTACCCACTTACACCAAGACAAGAGGCTTTTTCCTATTCTACACTAACCTACTGATTTATAAGCTCTCTGATTTTAAAAAGCTATCTACCTGTATCCTGTTCAGGGAATCCATTACCTACACCCCACTTCTGATTATTTTTAATGGCAATCTCCAGTCTTATTTTCAGGCATGAGACCTAAAGAATTCTACCCTTGAATTAGGTCCCCAGCTGTCCATCTTCCAGCCCATCCCCAAATTATGGAAGTCCAATGCATTTTCCAAAGATGTAATGAGTCCCTTTTGTTTTCCGTGGCTTGGTCTAGTATCCAGGGGGTTATCTCAGAGAAGAAAAAGAAAGTAAACTTCATCCTGGTGGTCATTTTTCCTCCTGGGACAGGTGGCGCTTGCCTTGTGGAAAGGAAACAAGGAACTGAGAAAGAACACCAGGTGCTTCCATCGGTTCTGGCTGGGACTTAACAAGGGTGTCCCAGTGCCCAGGTTCCCCTCACCCTTGGAAACATCTAATGCTGAAGGGAACTCCACCACTGTCTGCTGTGGAGAACCCAGCTAGAGCCCAGAGAGGGGCTGTTCTGCATTTCAGAATACCAGCTATCATACTTATGAGCTTTTTGACTTAGGGCAGTTTATTTAGCCTCTCCAAGCCCTAGCTTTTCAACTTTAAAATGGAAACTGTAATAAGAACTGTTTCACTGAGTTGCTATAAGGACTGAGTGGAATAATGTATACATACCTCTCAGCAGAGTACCTGAGGCTAGTAAACACTCCATAAATACCAGCTATCGTTATGCTTGATAGCATGCCAGCGGGAGGGGGAGAGACGCTCTCCTATGTGTGTAACCTTCCTGGGTGGCAAGTCTTTGCCACATTCTGGGCTCCTCCTGAGCTTTGTATCACCCTGTAAGCAGATGAGGCCCAGAGCCCCTTGGGTACCCTAAAAGAAACGAGGCCACTTCTAATCAAAAGCAGACTGTGAGCAAATGTTAATTATAAGAAAACCTGGAAAGATCTCCCACCATCTCTTGGGGCTCCTACTACTGCATTGATTAACTGTGAGTCAGGAAATAGAGATGAGCAGAAAAGATTGTGTCACCTGGTGGACCTGAGGAATGTGAGTAGAGAAGGAACCGTGGACAAGGTTGGCCCAGAGCCTCACCAGCGTCCATCCTGCCAGGGTCAGCGTCGGGCAGCCATTTGAGGTCTTTTATGAGAGAAATGCCGTGTCCAGCGTTGGGTTTCTCAGACACTTGCGTTTAAAGGCTCCTACGAGCAGGCAAAGACTATTTCCTTCACTCTGCTGCTTAACAGTATCCGGGCTCCATGGCTGCCTTGTAACAAGTTACAACAAGGCCCTTTAGTGACTGTGACCTAGGCATTCGTGGGAAGCGGATGACTGGAAAGCCGGAGCACAGTCAGAACTCCAAGGGCCAGAGAAGTGTGAGCGTCAAAGCCTCAGCCCAGATCTCCTGGGATAGGCCCAGTAGGCACGATCTTCGTTATTCCAAGTTGGAACTGGAGCCCAAGAGCTGAACCTTGGTGTGGGACTCAAGCTGTCTCTAAAGCTCCAGAGCCCCTGGGTGCTCTGCAAGCAGGCCTGGGTCCAGGGCTTTCGCTGAGGGCTCCATCCAGTTTTCTGGAAGAGGAATTGTCGGGGGCTCCTGGGCAGAGGTTGGCTTTAGAGGGAAATGAAGGACATGTGGACCAGACGGGAGCAGTTTTACTCGGGAGCTCCCTCTACTGGCTCTTGGATAGAAATTCCAAAGCAGTCCTTCTGCCCTGCCCTGCCCTGCTCTCTGCCCTGCCCTGCCCGGATCAATTTGAGGCATCTGAGCATCTAGGTGCCTTGAACCAAGGAGGAAACGAGACATCCTGAGGCACCAAGGAGGATGAAACTCCAGAGACTGGTTTCTTCTGTCTCCTTCATAATTTCATCTCATACTTATTGGGCGCCAACACAGTGCTAAGCATCTTACTTCCATGTGGCAGGGTTTTATAAATGAGGCGGCGAAGACCTGGAGTGATTGATTAAGTGCCTGGCATCACCAGAGACTAGCAGACCACCTCGGCGACCTAAAATTCCCAAGAGGGAACGCAAGAGAACCGAGGGACGATGTGAAGTTGGAAGCAAAGCTGGTTCTCATCACCTAATCTAAGTAGATTGTGCTGGCTCTGGGGTTGCTCCATAGCCTTCCTGGGTCCTCGAGCATTTCAACTTTGCTTTAAAAAAAAATCCAACTCATGAGACAATTAACTACATAGCGGTGCTTGTCCGATCTGTGCTGTCACTGTGCTGCCCAGACAGAAGGAAGAGTGACAACCACAGTGACTAAGGAGTATGTCCTCTAAATGTGTGGGACATGTTCACACCTGTGTTTTTAAAAATAAATTCCTGTGAGGCAGGTAGGGCAGGTACACGTTTTGCAAATTGGGAATTTAAGATGTTGAGTGACGTGTTCCAGATTTTGGTTGGGAGCAAATGGCAGAGTCAAGACCAGAATCTTTGCTCTCAGCTGAATTGCTGACTTTCTGGTTGGTATTGGTTGAAACCGAGGTCTAGACTGGGGTTTCTAACTGCAGAAAGTAAAGATTGTGAAAGCACCTCCTTGATTTACATGCAGATCCTGTCCTGAGTCACTCCTTTCCCTGTTTCAGCTTGGTTCATAATTGAGGTCCCTTGATATTGAGTCATTTGGGAATTAGGAATGACACAAGCCACTTATCTTTTTAAGGCTGGTCTCTCACTAGCCCACATTTTAAAGGTATCTAGGTCCCTGGGAGAATCCCAAATATTGTTTCAGCTCTCCTGGACCATGCAGAGATGTAATTCTTTTCACACAGAAGAACCTCAAAGCCTTTATTTCCACATTGGCTCTTCCTGGGGATTTGAGATATAGGTAAGTCATAGAATTCCCAGTCCTTGTTGGGTTGGGTGCTGGTCTCCAGTTTCACTGCTGTGTCTCTAAACCTACGCAATGGGACAGCAGCCACACTAAACATTGCCTGGCATCCCACCCCACCCCAATTCAAGATCTCCTACTAGCTGCCTCTTTCCCTAGAGGCAGAGTGATGACGTAAGGGGATCATGATGGTACCTGCTGATAGCAACACAGCAGCTACAAGAGGAGGCTTTCTGCAGCACCTCCTGAGCAACTGGGGGCTGTCACTGTCCTAAACATAGTGGTTGGGTTAAAAATATTTGTCCATAATGTAACCTCCTGACCCCCAACTACCAGTGGAAGCAGCTGTCTTTCTGGTTCGGCCTGTTAACCCCACAAACTCTACTTTGCCAGAAATGTGACTTCTTGGTGCATAGTTGGTCTAGGCCTTCCAATTTGGAGTGAACTCGTATTTGGCCACCTGCTGGTAAGGCTGAGCATCTCTACCTAACTGTAGCCCTGAGCATCTGCCCCTCGTGTCCCTGCTACCCCCGGGGTAGCCAAAATGATAGCACTGAAGGAGGGGAGGGGAGAACCTGGAACAGTGCTCACAAGGAGCTGTGAGTGATGGAAGGTAGATTGCTGACAGCCCACCCTTTTCACTCTTGCTTGTTGTAGGAGCGCCAACGACCAAGAGGAGACCAGATGAGGTTTCAAAGCAGTCCTCAGACACCCAGGACTCACCTCACCCTCTGCCTCGTGCTTGCTGCAGTGTTGCTGCTCGCGTTCATCTTCCTATGAGCCCTCGCCATAATAACCCTTCCCGATCGCCATCCCTCCTCCATTCATTACCCCCTCAGCTCTTTCTCCCAGGTGCCCCTCTCACGGGCAGTAGCTTTGCTCTCTGTTTGGCAAGTTCCCCTCTGAGTTATATCCAGGTGGCTAACATTAGCTCCCTCTCTCCTACCCGTGTCTCCTGCCAGGTTCCGCCCAACACTCAGCCCCCAGGTCAGGAAAGCAACAGCAAATCCTACCTCTTCCAAAATGAAGCTGCATGGCTCTCTGCCAGAGCAGCCACACTCGATGTAGGTACCCAAGGTAACTGAGTATGACGTAACTGAAACCAGATGGAAAGACCAGAAATCCCTTAATCTCAGTCAGCTATAGTGAAAGAGCTCACTCGTGAATGTTTGGAGTGATTGAGAAGGTGGCGGTAGGGCGGAGAGAAAGAAAAAGATCCTCTGAATTGGACTGCCCCCGAACACAGGATGGAACCATCTCGATTTTCCTCCCCTCCAATTAAATTTGCATTTCATTCTACCACATTGCGATGGCTTCACTCTAGGCATTTTCATTTGAGACCCAAGGCTTCTGAGCCACAGGTTCCTGGATGGTGAGGTAAGTGACATTTGCCCCCACTGTCTAAGGTGATGTGTAGTGACCTCAGAAACCTGGTGCTGATGAGCCAGATCCACCCCGTTAGGATGTAAGATTTGTCCTCTATTGGTTCTTATTGTCTCAAATGCCCTTCATTCCAGCCTCACAATGTTAACCTAAACCTCTACAAAACAAAACAGACACCCAGGATTAACCAAATTGGAATTTGTTGAGTTCATAGTGCTCTCTTTCTCAAAGACAATCGCTGCAAAAACTGTGGTTCTCAGAAAGCCCACTATACCTAGAAAGTGTGTTTTCTCTCCCCACATCTATTTCCACTTTGAGAGGTAAACTAGAACTAAAGGACGATGCCGGATCTTCACAGATGAGCTGAAGTTCTCTCTTCTCATGACAAGATTCGGACCTAATTCATTGTTTAACTCATAGCCTTGCCAATAAGTACAAAAAAACTGGCCAATCCAGCACATACCTTAGTCCATTCTGCCCCTATGCCACAACCTATATTTACTGGACTAGGAATTAAAGAATGCAATGCCCATGCTTTACTGTTGGCCTATCAGATATAGGGATCCAAGCCTAGTAGACCAGCAGCTACTTTCAAGGCTGCTTTAATAGGAAAGGATTGAAAGCTCAGCTAATTGAGACCCCCTGGACCTCCCCCGTGAATCTGTAATTGAGCTTCCTCTGCCCACTGAATTCAGGTGGGGTTGACAGCTGTCCACCAACCACAAGATTAAGGCCAAACTCGTGCAGCTGTCTTGAAGCACCCCTCGGATTGTTCCTTTCTCCGCATGGCCCATGCTTTTCAAGCTCTGATGCTCTTCTGTTTAGCCTCTGCTAAACTCAAACATGCTGGCGTCCTGAGTCCCACCCCACCCCACCCCGTCAGCCTCAGCCCCCTATCATGTGCTTGCTCTGGCTTCTTTGTGTTTGCTTAGACCCTCAGCATGAACCCACTCTAGATACGCCTGCGTGGCCCTCTAGGTCCCCATTCTCCCAAATGTGCCTTCCATCGATAAGTTATCTGGGAAATCCATCATCTCGCCCTCCGAGGCATCCAGCGGTTACTAGTGGTGTAGGGAGGGGCGGGGGGCATTTGAAAGAGCTTGTTCCTTGATAATGGAGGTGTGCAAAGAGCAGATCTTTTCTTCACTATTCTGAAGTTGAACACTGCGATTGCTTTCAGGTAGATGGAGAACTGAGACTTTTGAGTGCTGATGGCAACTAAAGGGGGGGGGGATGCAATTCTAGTCACTTTCCTTCAGCAGGCAAGTGATCCTTAAAAATATCACCCTCAAACCTCCAAATATGCTGGCTTCTAAGAAATGTTCCTGAGACAGAATGTACTTCTTGATCAGGGTAAGTGATGAAAACATGTATTTGATAGGGGATGGGGATCGTGGAATAGCTTGCTGGGGCTTTACTCCCCCACTGTGCTAATGGCTTAGCCTCTAAAGTTTTCAGAATTGAAACGATGGGGGATGCCAGTTTCTAAAGGGGTGAAGGAGGACTCTGATGACTAGCCAGTCAAAATGCAGATTTGCTGCTGATCTCACCTTAAGGCAGCAGAGTGCTTGGAAGACTGGACTGGGGAATTCCTAACTCCTTAGTGCCACCTAAGGGGCTTCTTCAGTGGAGGTGGAAACATGGTTGGGCGTAGCAGCCTCAATGGGCATAAAGGTCACTGCATCTGCCATCCACACTGGCTGGCTTCGGACAAATCCTCTGAGTTTTGGATGAGCTGAGGCATCCCTAGGTAGAGGGTGGAGGACGTCTTTCCTCAGGCAGGTAGCCTTGTGTGTCTGGATGTCTACTGACTAAAGGGCTCCTTAGGAGGAATAAATCAGTTTCATTATTCAGGTCACTACTGAGAAAGTCCCAGACATCTCCAATTCCAAATGATGGAGCCTGGAACTGGGATGTAAAAGATCAAATAGAGGCAAGATGATAGAGTGGTATGAGCATAAGTATTGAAGCCACACAGATATGGATTTAATCGGATCCCTAATTGTACAGTGTCAAGCTCTAAGACTTTTGGACAAGTCACTTAACCTATCTGTTCTCCACTTCCTTAGCTTTGAAATGGGAAAAATCATAACTACTATTTTTCGAAGTGATTTCTGTACTCAACAACCCAGTGGGGTAGGTAACATTATTGTAATGACACCCATAGAATTGCCATAAGTAAAGTGCCTAGCACAGCGTCTGGCACATAGTAGATACTCAAAGACTATTGGTTTATTCCCTCCCATCCTGTCCCTCACTTAGGCCAAAATAATTCTGCTCCCTGATGGAGATACCTTTAGGCAAAGAGAAATCTCTTCCCTGGACCTCTTCCCTGATAGACTATTGGTTTTCCTGGGAGCTGGGTTTGTGTTTTTTTGTTGTTGTTTTTCTCTCTTCCAAATCCAGTGCTTTACCTACAGGCATTTTTCTTGGTGCTTAGAAAGGAGACAAGAGACACAGGTGGGACATTTCTGGGCTTCACTGACCCTGAAAGAGAGGAGACTCAGTTCTTCTCAAGGACTTTGTGACAACAGCCTGCCCTTAGGCCCTCTGCAGGAGCATTAGGGGAAGTAAGTCTTCTTCATGCTGGGATGCCCAGGAATCAGTTGACAGTGCAGAAGGCGATTTGCATCTTGGACAGGTTCCACATCAGTCTGTTAATTCCCTGGATCCTGAGTTTGACTGCTCCAACAGGAATTGGGCATCACAGCCCTTAGCAAAGAATGGCAGGACAGCTCAGAAAGCCAATGTCACCAGCTCCAGTTCAGTCATGTGCCAAAGGTCCTGTGTACGAAAAACAGAGCCACTGCCTCTGGAGGCCTAACTTTCTGCAAATGTTTCTGCTGAGCTTACTAAGCATCTCCTCCCCACCCCCTTCCTCCCATCTATCTGTCAGCTTGATAACCCTGGCAAGTTGAGGACAAGGCAGAGGGGCACCCTCTTGGGGAAGGGGCAGAGATGTTGAGTCAACCAGGCAGCCAAGGTTAGTATAATTTTGACTACCGCCCTCAAAAGTTTGAGATGCAGTGTCTGAGCACATTTCTTGTATTTCCAGCTCCACATCATCTGTTAGGGCTAGAATCAGGGTTTTCTGGAAGCTGTCAGGGAACCCCCAAAGGGATCTTAAATGAACCTGCCTTGGTCTCAACATCAGACACAATAGCAACCAACAACCATAGAAAGCATAGAAATAGAAAGCAGGTCACATTCTTCTAAATTGTCTCTTCTCTATAGAGTTTATGTAGCTTATATAGAAACTATATGGTTTCTGTGAATGTGAACTGATGTTTACACATACCTACTCTCATCTCTCTAAAAACATACCTACTCTGAGTCTTTAAAAATATGTTTAGCCTGACATTTGCATTAATCCTAGAAGACTTCATTGGAACGCTGCTGACACATGATGGGGAATCTTTCCTGCCTGTTGGGTGACATCTGCTGATCCCATGTGATGTCATCTTCAGTGGAAAACGAGGGCCACCTACATCTCATTGATGTTTCTTCTGACTGCCTGACTGCACACCTCCCCACTGCAGCAACATTCTCACATGCATACATACATGCATTCATGGAACTAAAAATAAACAGCTGCTGATGGGCTGCCAGAGGGTGTCCTCCATGCTGAGCAGCTGTCCTCTGTCTCCCTTTAGTGGGCAAGGCTTAAACCACAGACAGGAATCGAGGGTACAGGACGGGCTTAAGCTTAACCCAAAATCTCCAAGGCAAGTTACAAAGGCTAGGAGCGCCTGAGGAGGGAGATGAGAGGGTATTAAAGATCACAGTGATTAAAGATCAGCCCCGTGATCACTGTCTCCCAGGCCCTGTGCCCTAAATCCTGGTGGTAGTCTCTGGAAAATTGTCTATTGGCATCAAGGAAAACCACTGCCAAGGAAAGTTGATAATTAAGGTTAATAAAGGAGACGAACCATGCATCAAGCCATGACTGTAAATAGGTCTCTGATTCCCTCCCCCCTCCCCCAGCACAGAAGTTATGCAAGGCGGATGCAGGATGCTGTGTAGATTTGGGGAAGGTGGTCTCTGTGTATGAGATGTTGTTCAGATCTTCCAATATGCAAGAATTCTCCCCACCTCCATCACCACCGATCAATAAACCCTTTGTCATGCTGAGGTGTGGCACGTCTCCTGCTGAAAACCTCAGATTCAGATACAACACACTGAAACACGTACACACACGCACGCACACACACACACAGATTTTGTCACCTTCATGAAACAAGCTCCATTCAAATTGGTTTAAAAATAGCCCTAATCCACTGAGCTCATTTTTCAGGGACATTATTTTAAGAAGAAAAAAGATCCCCTGGCCTTTGAGGAGAAAGTGCAAACCATCACCTAGTCTTCAAAAGTCCCGATTTTGTTGCTCGAGACTAAGCGTTTCCAGGCTTTGTTGAATTTTCTTCCCCTGGACCATTCACCAGAAGTTGTTTATTGGCTAATACTCTGCCATCTGGGTATTTGTAGAGGTGGGTTTCCTTTTGGGGTGGTGAGGAGAGGGAAAGGCTGCAGCAGCATGCCCTGTTCCCTGCCCCCCCCGCCCCCCAATACCAGGGCAGCTCCTAATGCTGCTGGTCATTTGCAAAAGGCTGTGTGTTCATTGCAGGTTTATCTGTTCCTGCTCTGGGAACCTGTCTGTCCTTCTGTCTGTAACTCGGATTATTATTGCTCTCTGGGCAGCTGTAGCTGGCTGATTCCGTGGGAGACCAAGCAGGATGCGTGGGCGCAGGAAACAGAAGAGGGAAAGAAGGAGGGAGGAAAGGGGAGCAGGGGAGAAAGCGGGAGCGCGGAATCTGTTATGTGCGTCAGCCGAGGAGCCGCGGCGCTCTGCCTGACAGACACACAGAATTAATCCCAGTTAGAGCCGCAGCTGAATCTGCCACAGCGGCCGGTCGCGAAAGGGAGGGGAAGGGACGCTGGGGGAGTGGGCGCTGAACCGGTCTGCTCGGGCGGCGAGAGCTGGGGAAGGGGGCTGTCCTGCGGGCGCGCCCTCGGGCCCGCGCTCCCGGCCGCCTCTGCAGCCGCCCAGCCCAAGCCCGGGGTGGCGCCCGCCCCGGCTGCCTCGCCAGCTTAGTGGCTGCTCTGAACACAAAGCGCTGTCTCCGAGCAGAAGCCTTTTCCCGGCTGAACCAGACCCACCAAAGGGGAGAATCTGCACGTGACGTCAGTGGCTGATGACTGACGCAGGCTGGCAGAGGAGCCTCAAGGCGGCTGCTCTGCGCTGCCTTCAGGAGTCTATTTTCTCCAGCCCCCTCGTAGTGAATTACTAGAACGCAAAACACACACACATATGCAGCCTTCAAAATATACATTTCCAAAGGCGGTGTGTTGCAAACACAGCGCGATTTTGCAAAGCATGGGTGGGAAACGTGGGAAGGGTAAGGAGGATTCCCCCCCTTGGTTTGGGAATCTCCATCGTGGATAGCAGGAGACTCCAGAGCTTCCTTGGGACGCTCGTCTGGGGAAGGGGCCTAAGCCGACCCTCTTCCCCGGAATGCGGGGGATCTGGTCAATGGAGACATGAGGCTCGGAAAGAATACAGCCACTCCAGAGCCTTCTGCTCAGGGAGACAGACGCGAGGAGCTTGCAACAGGCAGAGGCAGACGGGAGGGAGGGGGCATATAAGAAATATTTGGGTATTTTTCTGCTTTGCAAAACATCATCTGCAGTAATGTGAGTGAGTCTGCTAGTGCAGAAAAAGGTGGGGAGGGGGCGCTTAATGCACATTTAATGTTTTGGACAAAACGTTCTAGCGAAATGCCTTTGTGTGTGGAGGTTTTTTCAGTACTTGCTAAAAATAGCATCAGGGTTTGATCGTGTTCCAGAAATAGACCGAGGGCTGCACTGGGATAAAAAGCCAGCGCGGGTGGAAGAAAACCTGGACATCACCGCATTCTCCACCCCCCCAACTATGTCTGGAAATTAATTGTTGGATTTTTCCTCTCCTCTCTTCTGTCTCCCTCTCTCTTTCCACTTTCTCTTCCCTCCCCCTGTTTCTTTCTCCCTCTTAAGGAGTTCCCGTTTGGGTAAGTAATATTATGTCATGTGCATGCCGCAGACTGTGAGTATGAGCTGAGGCTTACTTTGTGCATGCCCCGAGGTTCTTTTTGGCTGCCTTTTTACCCCTTTCTAAAGAGGAGGGTGGGATTGAGTGGGGGGGATTATAGCTGTGTGTGTGTGCCTAATGAATTTTGGGCTGCATGCAAAGGAACTGGAAGGGGAAATTCTTGTAGAGCTGGGAATCACCCTGACGAATCTCTGAATCAATAGCTGCTGCAAGTCCCTCTCTCTTTATGGGTCGGCGCTGTTGAGCTCGGTTCTCCCGACTGCCCCCTCCCCTCCCCATTTTCTCTGTCTTAAAGGGTGCCCAGATACGACTTAATGTGCTGTTTCTGTGCGAGATTAATGGAGACGGTAGATATAGATTAAAATCGCATGGATGGGGCCGGGAGGTAAAGAGAGTAGGATCTCTACTCCTTGAGACAAACTTCCCCGCGCACTCGGGTCCGGCAGCCGGAGGACAGCGACCCGGGTCCCGGCTGGCCCAGGACGAGGTCGCTGTCCACGGAGGGCAGGTGCTGAAACCCGCCGGTCCCCTGCGAGTTCAGCTCGGAGCGCCAGGGGGCGGGGTTGGCGCCAGATGCGGATAGCCCCGCCCTGCATGCAGAAGGAGGGTGCGGGAAGGAGGGAGTTAAGGATGTTCAAAGGGGATAGTCGTGACTTCGGTGAGAGCTTTGGGGAAAAGGAGGGGTGAGTGGGAAGGAAAGGAAAAAAAATTAAAGGAGGGGGAGCCAAGTGTTAGATTCGAGGATGCGCCAAGGCCCATCGCTTCAGGAACCCAACGCCGCTGCCTCACCGGCTTTTTCCGCAGAGGCCAGGCACTATCTGGGTCTCCGTTCCCAGGCGCCCGCACCTTCCCGCCAGTGGGTTTGAAAGATTTCTCTCCGGTGATGGTGACTTTAAAAATAAGAGGCCATAGGTTGCTTTATTCGGACTCTCGTCCCCTCCCACTTCATCCCCGCACGCTCCTGCATCCTGCAATCCCTGCGAGGTGTGGAAGGGTGTATCTGTGCATTATGGCATTTTTCTTAGTATTCCCCCTTCGCGTCCTAGTCATAGGAGCCCCGAAGGAGTTGGTGGGATGAATGAATTAGAAGCCAAGGCACAGGAGTTGCTGGTGCGATGTGCAGAGAATTCAGGCTTGGGAACATCGCGAGGACCTTAAAACCAAAAGCCAAAGGATTTTTCTGAAAACTGGCTCTGAGGGAAACTGGGGCGGGGGGGGGGGGGGTCTCCTAGTTGCCAAATGTTATTGGGGAGACCATCAACTCCCTGGGATTATGGGCTTGACCTAGAGTGGGGTTCACTGCAATCAACTCCAGACACCTTGGCCAAACCTGTAGCCAGACAGGTGAGGAGGGAGGAAGGTCATCAGACGCACACAAAGACCTTTATACTGATTAACCCCTGGTAGAGGAGTGACAAAAATGCATCCTGGAACCGGCCACAAGGGTGGGCTGTAGGCGGCGGGGGACATGAGGCAATCTTGCGCATCTGCAGTACGCTTGTGTGCCTGCAGGGATATTTTGTATGCAATTAAAAAATAATAATAAACTCGAGACGATGAGGTAAGTATCTGAGGGGGCTGGCCTTCAGGTGAAAGAGTAGAGCCGAGGTACTCTCTGCTCCCTCTGCCCTATCCAAATCCAGCAACAGCCCCTGGCTTTAGTGACCTGACCCCCCATACAGGACACTGAGGAGCAGCCCTGGGGGGTGGGGGGCCCAGTTATTTTTAGCTCAGAAGCAGTCCCTCTCTGGGAAGATTCCCCGGCTGAGACTGGGTGTTCGCCAGCTCATAATAGTAACAAGGGCCGTTACTTATTTGTGGGAAATAACACGGCGCTGCATCACACACTTTGTCTTGACAATTCAGCTCAAGCCGAAGCTGCTTGAGACCTCTCGGCCACCCCTGGGCCCTCCTCGTCATTCATCCGGACCGACTGGTTCCCTTTCCCAAGCCTCGCCCCTCAGCCCCGCAAGTTGCGTGGTCGTGTTTACAAATCCTTCCACACTTGCACAGAAAATAGCTGGGGTTGGGGTGGGGAAGCGTTCGGGCAGGGAGGGGTGGTAGCCCAATAAAGCATTTGCAACACGTGGAGCGGTTGGGGGTGTCCAAGTATCATAAAGGGGGGGGGGGGAGGACGCTCCGGGTCCTAATTTTCCCCCGTTCCCCTCCCCCATCACTTGACAATGGACAAGTTTACCCCTAACTGGAACCTATTAAATAATTCAATGGTAGCGGTGTAATTTTGGTTGGAACCAGCACGGATTCCCAAGTCGTGACTGCAAAAAGTGAGTAATGCGCGCTGGCTTCGTCATGGCTCTAGTCACAGTTCATTCCGAACTGAGAAGGAATCGTGACTTCGCCTGGAGACGTCCCCTACACGGGAGCCGGGGGGGGGCGGGGGGGGCACCAAACCAGGGGAGCCGGGGGTGGGGGGAAGGACCTATCCAATGAAAACCGCTGCCAGGGGGGCATTTGAACTCCGCCGCTGGCTGCCTTGCTCTCCCTTCGCTACCGGTGCACCTCTCTCCCCCTCCCGGCCGGCGCGCTGGCTGGCGCGCTCGCTCGCTCCGCCTGGGACCCGACGAGTCCTCAACAAGTTGGAGGAAGGCAGGAACGCAGGGGTTAAGCTCGGAAAGCCGCAATTACCAAGATCGTGACCCTCCCACACAGTACAGTAACTTATATACTTACCTGGAAGAGCCCGCTACGCCTCTGGGCAAACAGTTGTGGGGGGGCGGGGAGGGGCGCCGGCCGATTGGATTGGAGCTCCTTCCAGCTGGCTGCAGTGCGTTCCGGACCAGCGCGCTCCCGGGGCCTCCCTCCCGAGGTAAGCAGAAGGGGATTGGGTCGAGGGTCGGCCGGTGGCGGGTAGGTTCAGTGGTCGGCTAAGCAGAACTTTTCCCCCCAGTTGCCCAGCGCCGCAGCGGCGGCGGGCGCAGCGCGAGGAGCCCCCTCCGGAGCGGCAGGCGCGCGGACGCGCGGAGGGTGTGTGCGTGCGTCTGTTGGTCGCCGTGTGGTGGGTAGGCGGTGGGAGGGTGGCTGGGTCGCAGAGCCGCGGGAAGGTGATGGATGTGCAGAGGGGTGGGCCGACGGGAGACAGTGACTACTTCGTCTAGCTACGTTTTCTCCCGGCGTGCTGAGCAAGAGTGTGTGTGTGGGCGCCCGCGCCCGTCCGCACGTCGATTCCAGGGTGGCAAAGAACAGATATGACAACTTTCGCTCTAAGTTACTGCAATGTTTGCAGCATCCCCCCTTGGCTGTGTTTTTCCCTATAGGGGGACTGCCGCTGGGGAGGGACATGGTCACACTGTTCTTGGACCACGCTGGGGCGGAGGGGGTGCGGGGCGAGAGAGGCTATGGAAGGGTGGCGCTGCCCGGGGAAGTAGGAGGGCACCTTCTCAAAGTCTGGATTTTTGGGATGCCGGAGGGGACCCGGAGGGAGAGAAGGAAGAGGGAAGGAGGCTGAACGTAGGAAAGAGCTCTCTCTCCTCCTTCCACCTTAGGCTCCCTTCCCGCCCTCTGCTCCCCCCTGCAGAAGCTGGAAACTCTAAGGCCTCTGTGGGAGGCGGTGGTCTGCGGGGGGCTCCTGACTTGTTGTTCCCCCAGCTTTCTGCAGAATGGGTAGGGAGTGGGGGAGGGGCTGCAGCGATGAAAGGGCACCTGAGGCGAGTGGGCTCTTAGACACCCAATATCTAGACGGGTTTGGGGGAGGGGGAGGAGGGAGGATCTTCACTCTTCCTACTGAGCATTAAGAACTGGGGGGTGGGGGGGGGACGGGATTTAGATGGTCTTATATTTCTAGAAATAGGCTGACTAGCGTGGACTTTGGGTTTATTTTATGTTCATCTGCCTGTCATTTTCTGCCTGAATCTTCTGGCTTGGGTCCCTTTGGGAGAGGCCGCTCTCTTGAACCCCGCTTGCCCAGCATCTCGCGCCCCTCCCCTCCCCTGGGCTGGAATAGCGGTCATGGCCAGCTTTTTGCAACAACAATATTTTAACGTGTTCTCGTCTGGGTTTTGTTGAATAATTAGAAATGGAAATATTTTTTTCTCCCTCCCCCTTCTGAAAAAAAAAAAAAAAAGAAAGAAAAAGAAAATGCGAGCTCTCTCCTGATTGGTGGGTGACGATTTTAGTCCGTACCAATGAGCTGGCAGCCTCGTCTGTATTTATTTAGTGCTCTGGGGGAGTTTTTCTCTTTACGCAGCGCCTGTAGTCGCGGCTGGAACCTCGGCTGGGGAACTAGGAGGGACGAGAGGGGTTTTAGGGGGAATCCGAGCTGTACCTGTTTAGAGATCCGCGACCTTGCAGCCGGGCTGGCGGAGCCCTGCTAGGGGAGTGGGGGAGACAGCAGGTCGGCGGCGAGGCTCGGGTGCCAGAGCGACGCGAGAGGGTGGAGGCTGGGCGGCGGGATTCCTGGTCCCGCTCGGCGCTCCTCCGCTCGCTCTGCACACACCTCGCTCGAGGCCGTGCCAGCTGAATTGGGGGATCGCGACGGTGTGGAGAAACGCGGGGATGGGCCGGGGGCGCGGAGAGGGGCGGGAGAGGGAGGCGGCGCGCGGGGCGGGGAGGCTGAGCCGCGCCGGAGCGCGCCGGGGAGACCCAGCGCGCTCGGCTCCGGGTTCGGAGGCATCCTGGGCTGGAGGCGGCGGCGGCGGACCGAAGAAGCCGGCAGACTCTGCCCTTCGCGAATCTTTTTGCGGTCTGGGCTTGCTGTACATAACTCAATAGCCGGAAGCCCTTACCCCAAAAAGCATTCGCGGAGGGCGCACTCGTCCAGAAGACTGCAAGCGATCGCCGAAGCCCACTCACCTTCCCGAAGCCGCGCGCCCGAGCCTTCCCAGTCCTGTCCCCGTTTTCTGAGGGAGAACTACTCCTTTTCCCTCCCGTCCTTCCAGCGCCGGCCGAGGCTTCGGTCACCCGCCTGTCCTTCGCCCCCCCCCCCCAACTTTTTAATGGACTTTGTATCACAGGGGAAATTGGAGCAGGCGGTGTGCGTGTGTTTTCGGAGAAGTGGGAATAAGCTAAAATGCAATAAAGTTTACAGAAGTTGTGTCTCCCCCCCACCCCCGCCCACACCCCGAATAACCCCGTTCACCCGCTGAGAAAAATAAAAAAGGGGGGCCAAAAAAAAACCAACCAGAAGAAAAAACAAAAAAGGACCTGGTCTTAGAGCCGAGTCAGTACCTGGACCAGGAATCAATTGAGGACATTTTCTGGTCCTGTTGGACCCTAAGGATCCAACTACACTTTGGGGGTGGGGAAACCCTTGAGGGGGGGCTGGAGGCCTGCGGCGTCCCCCATCCGCGAGCCGGGCCCGGAGGTGAGGGAGCCGCGGGGCCCTGGGTGGCTCTGAGAGGAGGGAAAACCCAGGCACCGCCCGGTCCCCGGAGTTCCTCCTTCCCCCCGCACCTGCTTCCAACCTAATTCAGGGCGCTTTGCAGCCTCGGGTGCACCCCCATCTCGTCTTTTTCAAAACTAAGTAGCACAGAAGGAGGTAAAACAGTCGAAAACCGGGGGAAACCTCCCCTGCAGAGAAGGAGCTCTTGAGAGATGCGGTCGCACCCGACTCAGCAACTTAGCAGCAGCAGCAGCAGCCCCGTCCTGGCCTCTCCAGGCACCGGGTCCTCGGGAGGGAGCAGAACTGCAGGATTGGGGACCGTCTGTGGGTCCCCCCTCCTCTTCCACTCCTTGCAGTCGTGACCACTTTGGTTACAAGTGGCGCAAACCAGGCCTTCGCCACGACCTGCGCCCGGTGCCCTGCGCCAGCAAGAAACACGGCTAGACGTCCTTAGGGACTGGACCAGAAGGACACACAGACACACACAGGCGCCCAGAGGGATGGACAATGATAGACAATGTGCCTAGGGATGTGAGAGTTCAAGACCCAAGGGCTGCAAAGCTACCCATTTTCGGGGAGGGCCTGAATTCCCCTGCGCCCCAGCTGCGGTTCTTCCAGCCACCTAAACGCCCACCCTTGTTCCGCGCTCGGCTAGCTGAGCGCCCAGCCTCTACCCTCTCCCGGGTGGAGGAAGGACCGGGGAGGCCGAGAGCGCCGGGCAGAGTCCGGCCGTCCAGCTCAGCCTGCGGGAAGGCGCCGAAAGCGAGGACTCCGAGCTCCAGGGCTAAACCAGAGTCCCTCTCCCCAGATAAAGGAGGCTTTCCCTCCCCGGCGGCGTGTTCCGAAAGAGTAAAAGGGTCTCCACCGTCTGCCAAAGTAGATGGAGCAAAAGCAAAAGCTGGGGGTGGGTTTCCCCCCTGCCCCTCGCCTGGGGCCGTCTGTGGAGCGATGGCTTCGAGGAGGGAGAGGCAGAAGAGCCACGTTAGATTAAAAATAGCTTCACCCTGCGCCCCTTCAGCTTTGCTCTTGTCTTTGGCTGCTGACAGCCCCCTCCTTCCCCGGCCAGAAAGCGCTCCTCTCTGCCAGAGCCCCGTCCCTCACCGGGCTTGGGAGAGGTGACCCGAGAGAAGTGAACTTGCGCAGAAGGGGTTGAGCCAGCCCGAGCGCAGGCGGCTGGGGGTCCCCGGGCCGGGGCCCCCTCACTGTCCCCACCGAGGCTAAGTGGGGGGCCAGGGCTGCAGAGCCCAGGAGCACCCGGCCGCAGCCGGCGTCGTGCGCGCCGGAGCGAGTCCTCGCCTCGCCTCAGCCAGACAACTGTTGCTGCCTCCAAGGAGCGACTGCGGCTGCAGCGCCGCAGCTGGGCGGCGGCCGGGCCGGGCGCCCACCTGCAGTCCCTCCGGCCGGGGGCTCGCCCGGGGCTGTCCCCCGGGGTGGGTGGGAGGAGGGGACCCCCCTTCACAAGGAGGGAAAACCTGTGGCTTTGGGGTGTCTTTCCTTCCCTCCTCGGGGCGGCTGCGTCAGCCTGAGGCCAGTGGAAGCTGACCAGCCGCTTTCTTCCCACTTTGCCTCTGCTGAGGAAGGTCGGCAGGGGGGAGGGGGGCAATCTCTTTGAACCCTCAAACGGCTAATACACCCCTTTTGGAAAAAAAAGACACGTCACCTAGTTAACAGGGGCCTGATGGAAACTTCCAAGCATTTGCATCTGATGCCGACCTCTAGAGCCCCTGTAGGGAAGGGGGAGCTGCTGGAGACCCTTCCCCACCGCGGGGGGCTTCTCCCTGGGGAGTGGAAAGTGTCCAGGAAGCTGTTGGGGGAACTTGGTTTCTCGAGCCCAGACAACTAGCTTAGCTCGTGCCTGTGTTAGGAAACCAGACTGCCCCTGGAGCTAAGCAAGGGGTGTGGGCACCGCAGAGGCCTCTCCCTGCACCTGCCCTGGGTCAGGCTAGGGGCTTCTGCATGCTGTCCCCCACAGGCTCACTTTTGGCTGCTCTGCATCTGGACTGCTCCCCCTCTGGGTCTCCTCCTGAGGCACCCACGCTAGAGCCAGGGTTCCTCTCTCTGTGCCTTTTCTCCCCTTCTATCCTCACTCCAAGACCCGTGGTTGCTTTGAGTCCCTCCACCTCACCTGCCTTAGGCTGGAGACAAAGGAAGGGATGGAGTCAAAGGTTCTGGGCACACTTGCTTCAGCCTCAGACCGGGACCCTCTTTCCTGTCCCAGAGACGTCTCAGACTGGGAGGCTTTGTGGGTACCTCTGAAAAGCTCTCCTACATCAGCATCCCTGCCTTGCAGCCCTTGGCCCAGATGTGCCCCTTTGTCTTCTCCCTCCCCTTCAGCCTCCCCTCGCCTTGATTTCCTGCAAAACGTCCCAGCCCTCAATTCCTCCCATTCTCCTTCTGAGCCATCAGAGTAATCTTACCCATCTATTTGTTCTTTCAGGTGGTCAAACCTGTCCTGACACCTGGAGGTCTGCATGAGGGGTGGCCCCTGGAAGAGGGGGTCTCAGAAGTCACACGAGCTGAAGGGTCTGGACGAATGAGCTCCCAAGTGCCAGGTGAGTGCAGATACCTCAGCCCACCGCTCCTTGGCCTATGCAGGCCCAGGGGCCTCCACACACACTCCCCACTTGGGGATGAGACACAGGGAAGCCAGTGATCCAACGTTGGGAGACTGTCCTCAGTGACTTAGTCTTTGGCAAAGGAAGGCACCCATCATAGATGTCATAAGGAAGGACACAGTACCCCACAAGGCAGGCCCCCTTCCTGTCTTATCTCCTAGCAAGTATTAGGCCTCAGGGTTTGGAGGCTCCCAAACCTCCAATACTAAGGGGTGCAGGCCTCACTCAGTGGGGCTCACAGTTTGATCTCCACCCCACACTTTTGGGACTATTTTAGGCCTCTCAGGGACCCAGGAGAAGTGCAGAGTTGGTCATCGGCTGAGCTCAGTTTCTCCGAGGAAACTAAAGCATTGTGTTATGTCTCCTTAACTGGAGTTCAACGTAGGAGAGATAGAAGTTTCAGGTTATGGATTTTTTTTGAAGGGTAACACATCAACTCTAAATACATTTGCCTTTTTCTATTAACCAGTAAAATCCTTTGCTACAGAGTTTTTGTTTAGCTGCCTTTCTGAGCTTCAGTGTCATATTGTGATTCTTGTTGGGGAATTCAGTTCAGAGCTTGGCAGAGAATTTTGAAACCCCAGGGCTGTTAGATTTATGAGGAAGGGAGAAACTGAGCTACCTGGCTAATCCTTGGATGTTACGTGAGCAAAATGTAGGAAGCTGTTAGCAATCTTAGAGGGAAACTTGAGGGTCATGGCAGAGCAGAAGCACATTGCATGGAAGACCTTCAGATCGTTACAAAACAGAGCTATTTGCTCTATGAATGAAATGACTTGCTACGTAGATTTTGTGAAATGTTTACATTTTTAGAGTGGTACTCAAATAATAAATAAATTGACTGGAGTCCTCTATAATCCCACCATATAAAGTGAAGGCAAGGCCTTGAAATCATTGGCTGAAGCTATCTCTTTAAAAATTCCCCTTTTGAATATAAGTATCTGAAGTTTGCAGCATCTGTCTTAGAGCAATAGGGTTGCTGTTCATTCCAGGAGATTAACATCTCTTCCTTTTCCCCTTTAATTGATATCTCAATTGCAAGAGAAATCTAAGAAAATAATATGGTGGGGGGGGGTGTTGATTTTTTTGTTTTTTTGTGGTTTTTTTTTTTGGCTGAAGGGTAACCTCTTCAGATCACATTTGAAAAATCTATCGACGTGTTAAACCTCAAACTTAGTCATAATATGTAGCATGTGAAAGCTGGAAAGAGCTATAGAGGATATATAAACTTTGTTTTATAAATCAAGCAACAGACGTTCAGAGAGGTTAAGTGATTTTATCAAGGTCACACAGCTGAGGCTCAAACCCAGGTTGTTTATTGTCCACTCTGGATTCTTCCTTTTTCAGTAAATATTTCCTATCACTAATAATACATATAATCCATAAATATAACCCTGGGCACTGTAACAGATTCCCTTCCGAAATGACTTGCATTTACGATTCCAGGGTTCAAAGAAGAGTTTACCAAAAGTACCTTCTGCGAGTAATTAGCATTCTGGGGCTATAGCTAGGTTAAGAACAGCTCTCGTCTCTTGCCTCTGACACATCCTAGACCTCAGAGCCTTCATGTTGGCCTCAGTTTTCCGAGGGAGTCATCAGCACAAGAAATCTGCTGTGTCACAGAATCTGACTATTAGTCTCTTTCAAGACCTCTCCTAGGAGCAGCTCTGTGAGGACCAGGCCCCTCTCCCTATTTCTGTCCCCTGGGTGGCAGTTTGGGTCTCATCCTTCTTATCTGCTGGGTTTGATTGTACGCTGTTTGGAGGGTAGTAAGGCCTGCTTTGAATTCTCCCAGGTTTTCCTAATTACTTTACAAGCAAGGAAGGCCCTCAGAAGGAGCTTTTAAACCAAGTGGGGGATCTGTTTGATCTTGTCCCTCAGATATCTTTTTGAGTGCTGTAGATCACCTGCTCCCTAGGACGGCTGCTTGGCCTGGTCAGTTTTAAGCTTAAGATTTATTGCCACCCCCTAGCTCTAACTTCACTATTTTAGCTCTCCATATTTCCATCAATAACAGCCATTTCAATGCCATATTAATCATGTCCTCAGCACATAGGAATGGTAGCCATGCTGTGTGTGCTATTGCAAACAAATTATTCTGGTGGCCTTTTTCATAGGCTCTCCTGCTGTTTGCCCCCCCCCCTTTGGGATATGCACTAGCTGGCAACTTCTAACTAGGAAATAAGATGCATTTCTCTCTGTGCTTAAAAAGAAATGGATTGGAAGGAAGAAAATGAAATGGCGTGAAAGATGTGATTAGGTTAAAAAGCCAAACAAGACTAACTAGCAGCGGAAAGAGTTAAAACAGCTAATTCTATCTGGTCCTGACTACTTAGGCTCATGACCTTGAAGAAGCAATTATATCCTTTCTAGGCCTCAATTTCTCCATCTATAAAGTTAGGTGCTTTAGAGCTCAGACCCTTCAACCATCCATTTATTCAACAAATGTTGAATGTTTTGTTTTGTTTTCCAAAAAATGTTTATTGAGTCCCTACTGTGTATCAGACCTTATTTTAGGCATTGGAGATATAAGTAAATTTTCTCCCTTTGATAACCTAATAGAGCTATGGACCTTCTTTCCAGAAAAACAAAACAAGAAAAGAAAAAGAAAAAACTCACAGATATTTTACATGCAATTTCAGGGAGTTCATGACTTCCTTGGGCTCCATGAACCCCAAATTAAATTTTTTTCATCTGGTTAGTCTCTAAGGCCTACATTTTATAATATTAAGGTTTGAAGCTTAGGTTGCATTGTCAAATCTTGATTTCTAGTTGCTCCTTTTTTCCCCCTCGTAGCATTCTGTTGCATTTTCATCATGCATTTTGGTCCCCTCTTTTTGGACAACAAGTACTTGGAACTTAGTTAATACTTAGCAAATGTCTAGACTAAATGTTGAACAGAAAACGAGTAACTGAAAGGCAAGGCAGGCATGGAGCCGAGGGACAGAAGCAGAGAAGTTTCAATGGCCAAACCTAGCGTGGTCTTGCAGAATTCTGAAGAGATAGCTTATCTTTCAGGCTAAGTGTTCTTGGCAAAGTTTGGTGATTCCGCGAGGGAAGAGAGGCTTGTGTTGGAGATGCACAGTGTAAGGTCTCGGTGTCAGGGCTTGTGGCAAAGGCGGATTTCCTCTGGCCCTTTTGACCACCAGGGGAAATCATAGCTAGATGGGACAGGGATTCCTTGAGAGGGAAAGGAACGGTGCATTTGTTGGATTGTTAGTTTGGTACACTGGTCCGGTTGGGTTGGCCCTCTTAGGGTGGTAGACCGTGTCTACATAGCACAGCAAGGGCCTTTATGGCAGGTGATGCTGCTGAGGTCTTCCGTGAAGGAGAAATTGGGAGTCTTGCCCAAAGTGGACATGGAGAGGTGAGTGTGCAAAGGTCTCTTCCTAGTTCCCAGTCTTTCAGAGCCCCTTCCTTCCTTTCCTCCAGGGCCCTCAGAATTCCTTCTGGTGATGGGAAAGGCCAAAGCACCATCCGTTAGGGCAAAGGGCATTTTCTGACTGTAGCACTGATCGGATACTGATGCAAACTGTGTTTTCAGGGAGAGCTAGATGCTCTATTCAAGACTCCCAGGGTGCACAGCCAGTGGAAGTCACAGCCGGGAGACGACCCTGGGAGAGCAAAGCCCAGATTAGGATCTGAATTTGTAAAGATTTTGTAGTAGATTGTGGGAATTTCTACGTAAGCAAGGAAGCAGCAGATTGCTGCAGCCAAAACTGAAGTATAGAAAATTCAAATACAACTGGTCCTTTTCGTTTTCTCAGTTTCCCCATCTGTAAAATGGGGGAACTAATAGCAACCATAAGGTTCTGGAAGGATTGAGATTATGCATAGAAAGTGCTTTGCACCTCATCAGTGCTCAATAAATGTTAGCTGTTGCTATTACTATTATTATTATTAATATTATAGACTTTTTTCCTGCTTGACACATATAGCAATGGCATATAAGGCTTAGATCATAGAATCAGCAGTCATAGGACCAGAGCTGTCCCCGAGTGACAGATAAAAGATAAGCTTTTCTGGAAGCATCTGTCCATTTGCTCTGTAGCCTGCCCATGCCCAGGATTACCCGGCTGGGAGCAAATGAGAAGAGCTGATAGGAAAATCTTTTTCTCTACTTTATGCATCCCTACACAAAGATTATCTCCTTGTAGCTTCATTTCCCTGTAATTCCTTCCTTTCAAGTTCTTTTAAAAATCTGTCGAATTTAATCACAATTGTTTTTGCAAATCACTCTCTTTATACTTTTTTTTTCCAGTTTTTGATCAGGAAGGAAAAGCAATTCACTTAGGGTACTTGCCATTTCCTTTTTCCTGTCAGTTTATATCCAGTCCTAAATTTTCAGAGCTTAGGGGAGTCCCTCCAAGAAAAGGGTAAAGGGAAAACAGAAGGGCAAGAATAGAGGACATTATTTGCTGTCATAAACAAGGTTTTCTCTTTCTTTCTCATATATACAGGGTGGGGCAAAAGTAGGTTTACAGTTGTGATTATGGGGAACACAGAGTCTATTCTTGTATTATTATTTATTAATCGTATTATTTTCCATATGGACAACTGTAAGCCTACTTTTGCCCCACCCTGTATTTTATCTTTGTTCTTTCCTTCCTCCAGCTTCACTTTTCACAGTCTTATAAATCTTTTTGTGTTCTCTTACCCCCCCAAAACAATCTTTCTCTCCTGCCTGTGATCCACTTAACTTGTCCTGTCAGGCCTTTCTTTTAAGTCTTGGCTGCAATGGCAGGGGTGATTGCAGGGAGAATTGATGGGGTCTCTCTGTTTTCTGTGTAACACTAGGAAGAAAGGGCCGGGGCCACATTTGTACCCTCAGACCTGTCGAGCACGTTCGAGGCCATCCCAAAGGGGAAGGAAAATATGTTTTTTGTTTTTATTTATTTTATCTAATTTTTATAGAAATTGGAGCCTTCTCCACAGACTTTTTAACCCAGAGCCTACCCATTGCTTCTATTCAATTACTTCTCTTTCTTTAAAAAAACACAAAAACACACACAAAAACCACATAACAAAAAGCTCAGGGACATGTCAGACGCAGTCTATAGAGTGGTCCTTTGCCATCTCTTCTTGCAGCCTTTTAAGCGGAGGAAAATAGCAGCAGAGTCTGAGGAAGCTGTAACACCTGATGGCGAGAACCTTGGGCTTTGAGGCCAGTGAGGCCTCGTTTTACTCCCCAGGTCTGCTCTTGGCAGCTGCGTGCCCCTGAGCAAATCCTGCCTCTGAATCAGTATCCTTGCCTGGAAAATGGGGATATTCAAGTACCTGTGTCATCAGGCTGTTGGGAAGATGAAATGAGATGTCAGTAAGCTAGTTCAGGTATGTAGTTAATATCGACTAATATGAACTGTTATTTTTAAGACAGGTCCCTGCAGGCCCAGGACTAGAGATAGTCCTGGATTAGTTGGGAGAGCTGAGAATAGGAAAAGGGAAGCAGAAAGGTTAAGTTGCTAGGAAGAGCAAGGCCAAAAATGAGTGTAAAGTCAAGGACTGTCCGGATCGTACCAAGATGTCCCAGATGTTGTGAACTGGGCAGGGAACCGGTCGGGAGCTGGTCAGATACGTCGTGAGAACATGAGGGAGTTTGCTCAGGGCTTCCCGGCCTCGCAGGAGAGCAAACGGTAATGACTTACACTCCATTGACCCTTAAACATCTCCACAGGCAAATTAACCCTGTAAGGGAGTCATAATCCCCGGGGTCTAATCACCTTTAAGGCCCAGACCTTAGGTTAGTAGGGAAAAAATCAAGTAAAGAAATCGTTTTACTATTTATCTCAAGATAGAATGAGTGATTGTTTTTTTTAATTTTTGTTTTTCTAATGAAAGAGTCTCGTTCAGGCTTTGAATTTGTGGCTGGAGCACTGGGTCAGGGATAGGAAAAAGAGCAGAAAACCTGCTTGCTAGAGGTGGGGGTTCTATGAACCAAAATGAATTGTCTGGAAAATTCTTTATTTCTCAGCTGGCTGAAGGGCAGTGAGTAAGTTGGCAGCGTATGAATTACTTAAAAAGGAAGAGTGAATCAGAGATGACCCTCCAAACTTTTCCTTACATTTCCAGGACCCCTGAGCGTTAATGCCACTTTTAATGAAATAATATTTACATAAAAGAGGACTGCAGTTTCCCCCTAGTGAATTTCCTTAGGCCTAACTTTCTTTGTAAATTTTAAAATATATGTATATAGGTAAGGGAGCACAGAAGCTGTCATTTATAATAAAATTTTAAAAAGAAAGAAATTTTTTTTATCGATAGCTCCCTGAGTTAAAATTCGCTCATTAAAATGTTAAAGAATTAAAGTGAAAATGTTAAGAAAAACCATTTTAGTCTGTAACACTAATCTAGCATTTTCATGCTTATAAAACCTCCTATTTGTAGATATTTCCCTTCCTAAACTACCCTTTAGGAAGTTTATCCAGAAAAAAACCTGTTTCATAAGAAGTATTTGCATTTAAATATAAAGCGATCAGGAAAACAGTTGATATCTCTTCAAATAACAAACAAACATTTAAAAAATACAGATGGAAGCTTCTTGATTTTTTAGGATTAGCTATTAGCTTTTGAATTTATTTTTTATGATGATTTAGAATTCTGAGAGAAGGGAAGTATCTTTTTTTAAAAAAGGGGGACATTTAAAAATAAACTACACTTTTTAATTCATTTTTATGATTGAAAATCTTCTTTTTCAGTGAGCTACCCCTCAGCTACTCTGAGATTTAGCATGAAATTTTGTTTCTTTTTTGTTTGTTTTCTATAGAGTCTACAAACTAAACATAATTTATCCCAGTAAAGATTATCATTTAACCAAAGCTCAATATCTAAGATATTTTATTTATGAATATAAAATATTAATTTTTCATGTGGCACAAAATAAATACAACTTTCTACAGAGAGATATGTAATTTCATTAATATGGTTATTTTTAGAGGTGTGCTGCTTTCTTCTACCATTCATAAATTCATTTCTTAATTTGAAAATAAGACCCCTTTTTGAGTTAATTTTTTTAGTTACAAATATAATTTTTAGTCAAAATATCTTTCCAGATACAATTTTAAACTGAGAGCTTTTTTTTTTTTTCTTTACTAATATAAATTTTAGGACTTTATATTTTAGTACTCAGCTGATTTTCCATCTGTTTTTTCTTTCTGTATATACTCAAGGATTATAAAATTTTAGATCTTATTATAACACATCAAAATACATTGTTTTATTTATAACAGTTATACTTACAAAAGGATTGATTATACATGACACTAAATGGGGACCGTTATTTATTTACTGCTTTGCTTTTTGGCAAAAATATTTTTGTTGTGCTTTTATTTTTTAATGTAGGAGAGCCTTGTAGTAAGTTAAAGTAATAGATTCTGACAGTTGCTTGAAGAGTCATATTATAGAATGAAATGGAGTTTATGGAAATCTCCAAAAATTATTATAATTCAAAAAATCATATATCCAAAACAAGTATGAAAACCCAGGTTACAGAATTGCTCCAAATTACAGTTTTTCAAAAGATTACAAATCCTTGTTTCTCATGCCTGCGACATGCCCACCAACCTGTTGCATTTAAATGTACTCTGCCTGCCACAGAAAAGAGAGGGGGAGACGTGGGGTGACTGGGATGATTATACACATATACGTCCACGTCCACAAGGATTTTTCATTCTTCCTGGGCCTGCTAATGTGCAGCCCTCCGGGGCAAATGTGGCTTAGGGAGCTGCCTTCTAGTAAATGGAGGCTTATGGTATTCAGGAAAGGAGGTTGATGTCTGCTCATTCTCCTTTCTCTTCAAGGGGCTCAGAATTATATTTTTGATGGCATGGCCTCGTGGAGGCTAACATACATTTACTAAAAGTAGGGAAGGGAGGCTGTGATCTTACAAGATGCCAGAGGCTGAGGGAGAAATGTGCCACGAGCTGGGCAGTGACTGGGAGAGGACAGGGTAGGGAGACGGACAGGCGTTTATCCAACGTCTTGGCTGAGTGATGTCATCAAAACCCCGAACCTGTACACTCCCCATCCGGGCACAGGTCGGTCATTGCATCCTGTTTTCTGGGCGCCGGTGCGGGCACACACGCGCGTGCACACCCTGTCGCAGCAGAGGTGCAGGCCCGCCTTTCCCACCCGGGGGTGGCACTTCACCGTTTCTACCCGAAGGTAGCCTCACGTTAAAACCTAGTCACTGGCTCACTAGTATACTGGGAGGTACGAATCCTTCTAAGTTTCATTTAAAATTAAAGGGGAGTCTATCACATACACAGGCTAAATATTGACATTATTTTTGACATAGGATAGTATTTTTTTTTTCACAAGTCAGTTGCCCTCAAGTCTGAAATAACCCTGCCTTCATAAGGAGACTGATTATGGATCTGTCAGTTATCAGTCCCAAATCAGACATCTTTAAATAAAATTTCCATCTCCAACCTTGAATGTGGGGAAATCCCAATAATGGTATAGAAAAGGCACTATCTACAATGCTTTAGCATCAGTATCATGTAAAAATTGTCAAATTTCTAAATCCTGTGGAAAGAGAAAGAGCACTGATTTCATTTTCTCTTTGTAAGCTACCTTGGGATCTTTAGAAGGAGAACAGTAGGTAATATAATTCTAACTTTCAGTGCTGCTATACTGCCTTTATTTACTGCTGATTTTGTTATTAAAATATTGCTAATGAGCAGGAAGAAAATAATATAGAGAGAGTAGGATAATGAAAGGAAGCAAGAGTAAAATATAAAAAGAAAAGGGAAAGAAACAGATCTGACCCCAGGAAATTAAATTCAGAGGGCTATTTGAGGTAGCTTTAAACACATAATATAAGTATGAAATGAAATTTTTCTCTGTGCCATGCAGGAGCAATAAACATAAACCCCAAATTTATACACAAGAGGTATTTTGTAAATTGCTATGTCAAGCTTATTTAAAACTTCACTGTGTTAAATTTGCCCATCATATTTTGGTAAATATAGAAATCAGTATTCTCTGAAAGAGATTTCTTTTTTCCAAACTAGAATCAGTACTGAAAGGGGGAAAGGTCAGTTTACCCTTCACCCTGATAATTGGATTAAGGGCTTTCTGAGTCATAAAGATGGTTAAAATTTTAAAATCTTAATTACTCCATAATGATACAATACTTGAAAAAGTAGTAATCATTTTAAAATATCCTGAATTTAAAAAAAATACAACTTTGAGAAGGGATATTTCAGGGGGAAAAAATGCTAGCAATTTATACAAAACCAAACAAAAAGTTTGAACCTATTTTACTAATATGTTGAAAATATAGATGTGGAGGGAAATTTTCAGTAAATAAATACTTTAGAAAGGTATTCAATATAGTGAAAAAAAAACTCTTAAAAGGATACTAAATTATATGAGGAAGTTGAATCTTAAAAATATTTCATTGAATTTTTTGCTCAAAATTCTATTAACTGATTTGGTTTTCTTTTTAAAAAATTGCATTGAATTAACAACCTTGATCTCCAAACTGTGCCCCTCCTTAAAGCCTCGCTTGGTTTGGCCTTTTCAGAGCTGAAGAACTGACAGTATTTAGCTGGAAGGTCCCTGCTTTGCAAGAGCCCCTCTGCATCTCCCATGTTTGCACTAAAAATATATTTTACTGGGGAATATACATTGCTCCTTATTTCTCTTTTTCCTTTGCTTTCTGGATATTTTCTTTTTCTTCAGAATTTTATATCATACTACCCCTACCTTCCCCAAAATTACCCAATCAAAAAAAATTGGGGGGTTTCTCCTTTTTTTCTTTTTCTTAGTTTTTAAGATTTTTTTCCCCTGCAGAGCAAATACCTTTTAATTACAGTAAACTAATAGTCCCTACATAGTGCGGGCCTTTTTATTGGTACCCTATGGCATTTCTGCATTTGAGACCCAGTATTATATTTTACCCACTTTGGGTAAAACAATTGTGATGGAAATATCAGAACTGCACAAAGTAAATATTTGATATAAACAAAGGTGTGAGTCTGACCCTGACCCTAGCAGCTAAAGGGCCTGTTTATGTGTGGTTTTCGCTGACAGGGGAGGGGACAAAGGACTCCGGGTATCCTTGGGGAGACAGAGATCCCTGGTGGGCGCCACCAGAATCAAGCTGAAGGGTCTCAGGTTTATGTTGCTGTTTGTATTTGCACAGGCTTTGTCTAGAAACTGCATCTTTTCACCCAAACCTCTCTGAGGGGAGGTACATAGTCCAGTCTAGTGGATGGTTTTGAAAACAATAGTTGAATTCAGATCAACTGGTTATTAAGCAGTGAGCGATAAGCGTTCATTGATTATCTGACAAAAATCAATTGTTACCTGCTTCCTCTCCCCTGCAGAAGTTGATGCAACACTGTTGATTTATTTATTCATGTATTCGACAAGCTCCTGCTGGATGATTAGTCAGATGTTAGATGTAAATGAAGAGAACTTACTTGTTAATGTTGATCATTGAGCCCTATTGGTCTGTGGATTTTTTTTTTTTACGGGATTCTCCACTGTAAGATTAATGTATTTAAAATTAACCCGTATTAGTTTCCTAGTAGCAACAACAACAAAAATGGTAACCCCTAGTGGAGAGTATCCAAGTGAGGTTTTTACCAGTTAGGTGTTCATTTGGATACATTTAAAAATTCCTTGAAAATATACTTTTATGGATTGACAGCTTTCTAACTCTCTCCCAGATGCACCCACAGAGAAACATTCACAGATCTATTGCCCTCTCTACATAATGTTCCATTTATTTTGCTGTTTACAGGTTGGCCTGAAGAATAACCCAGTTTCCAAGGCATTTAATACAGGCTTATTCTGCATAGAACCCTAGGATTTTATGGAACTGCGGGCCCCCGAGGTCATGCAGCCCCAATTCCCCAAACTCCTCCTCTTATACAAAGTTAAAACTGCTGCAGAGTGAGGGGCTCCATTCTGCTTAAAGTCCACAGACAATTAGTGGTGGGTCTGGAATTAGAACCATCTAGCCTGATGAGGTCTGGCTCTGGGCCAGTAGAGATGGGATTTTCTGAGTTCCCGGGTGGGACAAAGACAAACAAGCATAAAAAAAAAAAAGATGACGTTCTTTTCAGGCTGGGACATTTTTCTAAGACGGACTTATCAAAGACTAAATATTCGTCACCCTTTCTCTAGGCCATCCAACTGAGTTGATCGGCCCAACTCTCTTTCCCATTTCTTCCAAGTCCCCTAAAGGAGACACAGCGCTCTATTCATAGAGCAGCACAACCACCATTTAGGAGCCCCTGAGATGTGTGGGCACTCTGCTGCATATTAGCAACAGACGGGTGAAGTAGATGACATCTAGGATAGCGCCCGGCACCCACAGTAGATGTGCCATAAACGTTCATTCACTTCCTACCTTAAGGACAGATTTCAATCAAGGCAGATTTAAGCAGCAACTAATACAAGGCGAAATGAATGGAGTCTAAGGTCAAAACAAATTGCTGTGGCACTGACAGGAGAAGATGCTAATTCTGATGGGAGTTCAGGAGGGGCAGGGAGCATGAGAGCTGCGCCTGGTGAGATGAGTAGGATTTTGATTGAAAGATCACGAGGGAAGGCATGCCTGGCTGCGGGAACGCCGTAAGGGCCTGGAGTGGTGGGTGCGTGGTGTGTTCTGGAAATGTCAGGTAATCTATCGGATCACTGAGTTATTGCAATGATGAAGAGGAAAAGGGACTGTGAAGACAGGGGCCAGGTCGTGGGGGAGGTGGAGTGTGAGGACTTCGTGCTAAATTCTGAAGGCGTTCCTGAGCCACAAAGGCTCTCGCTGGGGAGTTGATCTGTGGCAGTGTTAGCGGTGTGGAAGGGCTCGTCTTAGTTCTGGTCATTAGGGAGGACCTGCTCTTTTGGTATTGCTTCAAAGGAAGTCAAGCCTTGGTGACAGTGCTTGGTAGGAACTCGATTAAGGTGACACCATTTATGTGATTTGGAGCCCAGTGGTCTGAGGAGCTACATGGGCCTTAGTTAGGCTTCCCTGTGGAACCCAGGGCACCCAGTACCGGTCGGTGCCCTCCCAGAAGCAGCCGAGTTGCTGGGCATCCTTCTGTGTGTGTGTTATGAAGAGTCCCTCCTGGGTGGAAAAGGCCCATGGCTTGGGTGAGAGAATGGGGTCCGAATGTCCAGCACCTTCACCCAGAGTTATGTTATATGTGCCATGTGTCTGGTCTCCTGGGTCACTGATGCCCCTTTGGAACTGTGTCTGCAGATGAGGTGGCACCTCCTCCCCCAGGACTCTCCCTCCAGGAGACAATCAGTTTCTTGAGCCAGGCTCTGTTTTTCCTCCAAACCTGGTCTCGGTGAAGTTGATTCACTCCCCTCGCATGCACCCCCATTTCTGTTCGTGCCAGTCCGTGCCAGTCGGGTCAATGTCCCTCGGGTCTGGTGGGAACCAGACCTTCCTTCCACTTCACCCCACCCCACAGCTCTCTTCCCTTCTTGTCTGTTTTCTTGCACCCTGTGCCCACCTATTTTCCCTTCTGCTCCTTAGTACTCATGTCATTGTCCCTAAGCCCTCTTCCCATCAGTCCTCTTGGCTTTAACTGCCCTTCCTTTTGAATGTTTTTTATTGATTGTTAGAGAGAGGTCAATTTGTTGTTCCACTTAGTTACACATTCATTGGTTGTGCTCTGACCGGAGACTGAACCCGCAACCTTGGCGTACCAGGATGGCGCTCTAACCAACCGAGCTACTGGGCCAGGGGAGCTGCCCATCCTTTTGAAACTTCTCTCATATGTGCATCTCACATCTCTGCTGTGATGTCCCTGTATCGTGCGTTCTGTGTCAGAGTGAAGTGTGACGAGTCAGGCGAGGGAAGCCCCTTCTGGGCGTGCAGACGAGACTCAGCCAGGCCTCGGAATGATGCAGGGTGACCAGGCAAGGAGTCCATCTGCGTGTGTGGAGGTGGGACTGTGGTGTCCCACTGGTGTATGTGTCTAGAGAAGGTGGCATGCTTCAAGGCATAGACCCCAAACCCGGTGTTTAAAAATCTCGGCCTTCTTTCTAATATCACTTCGGACAATATCATGGCTTAGGAATTAAATGGAATCTATTTGTCAGTAAATAGCAAGTATAATCTCATTTGACTTTTATAATACCATTCCTCTGCTCATCTATACATGTATCTACTAATTTTTATATCTGGATAAAAATTCTTTGCAATGCTGTTTACCTAATGGTAATGGTGGCTATTTCTAGATAGCAGGACTTAGTGTGATTTTCTAAAAACTTTCTTTTTGATGCTTTTATGCACTGCTTAAATTCTTAATAGGAAATCAGAATACCAGAATGGAATGAATGTTGGTTCAGATCACAACAGCCTACGTGTCCCTTAGTACTTAATTTTTTCTGGTAATTTTTTTTAACCATATAACAGAGGAGGGGATTTTATTTTAATTTTTTTTTTCATGAAAAAAACCCACTTGATTATTTGATTAAACAAAAATAAAATAAGCTGCATAGGGCACAGCACCTTGCCACCTTCTGCAGCCTTCTCTGCGGGCCACAGCGATACGTTCAGGGCATTAGCTAACACGGGACTTCTTAACCACTTTCCATTGGTCCCTCACCTGCCCATCGCCTGTTGTGCCTGCAGCCTGCAGTAGAATATTTAAGATTTAAAAGTGAAAATCCACAGGGAAAAAAAATCCCACCTGAAACAAAAACCCACTTTAAAGGTTTGAGAGAAAACCGTCCCCAGTCTTCTCTCAATTGCTGGGATCTATGCCACCCCTGCGATGCCCACTTTAAACAGTGTCCAGAGGCCCTCAGCACCCCAGATGGGCTTGCAGCTGGGTTTTGTGGCCCAGAGAGTTATTCTGGGGGGGTGCGTGCTCCTTACCTCATGTCTGCTTTTGACATTTTAAAAAAAAATAAAATACTGAGCCTAGCATCAGGTAACATTCCCATGTTACTTTCTCCAATTCTGCATTTACCTTTCTTAAAAAAAACAAACAAGCCACACACACAAAAAAAAATCCCTCAAAAAAACAAAACCTCAACTGAGTCTCTGTTCTACACTTAAAAATTAAAGCATTTTTCTCACTGGGCATGACAGCTAATGGACAGTATTCAATAAGATTGATTAAAACAAAAACAAACACAAAGCTAGCAACCCTCCCTCCCATGTGAGTGTACCTAACATACTAGTTAAAAGCAGCATCCCTTACCCACCCACCCTCTCACCTGCATTGATTCAGAGGAGGAGACTTGAAAAGTCCCATCCAGCTTCCCAAACCCATGGTTATAACTTTATTTCTTTACATAAAAATCACTTAATTGTTTTTGCTGTTAAACATAGTTTAAACTTTAAAAAAAAGCTTTGTGATTCAAAAGATTTCCTAAGCACAGATAAATAGAACAGTAGATGGATGGATGGATGAACAGGTGGATGGATGGATGGATGGATGGATGGATGGATGGATGGATGGATGGATGGAAAAGACAGACACTCAAAGTATTGTTATGTACAAAATGAGATCATACTGCTACTTTTAAACAAAATTAATGCATTTTATTTTACTTGAACTAAAAGAGTTATTCATTGAGTTTACTTTATTATTATTATTATTATCGATCAACTTTATTCTCCATGTCTATTGATTTCTCTCTGGTTTGCTTTGTATTTTCAGTATGTGTGTACTTTGATTGGTTGAATCCTTTATTCTATAACTGCAATTTATTTTCAGTTCTGTCTGTTCTGTCCTTTGGTATTTTCATTTATCTGATAATGTTTTAATGCTATTGTTTTGGCATCCATTGTTTTGTTTTATCATTTTATGAGCTCCTGCTTTTAATTAGGTTTGTTGTTTTTTTTTTAGTTAAATGCACAGGTGAAGGATTTTTCTTCTTTCTTGAGGTATATTTTCTAGGCTGGCTATTTGTATGTCTTTTTCAGGCTATTTGTGTGTGTGTGTGTGTGTGTGTGTGTGTGTGCGCGTGTGTGTGTGTGTGTGTGTGTGTGTGTGTGTGTGTCCACTGCTTCCCAATGAATGAGAAAGACACTAGGATATCCTCGGTTTGTTTCTCTCCAGGTTTGGGATTTTAAGTGAGAATTCTCATGATTGGCTGGACTGATCACTGGAGTTTTGGAGACATAGGGAGGTAGTTAGGAGACTTGCTGTTCTGCGGCCCAACTCCACCCCCTAATTGATGTCTTTTTTTCTGGCCACCACTTTCTGAGCCTTACTTATAGTAGTGGTTGTGCCTCTTTCCTTGTTAGTTGCTACTAGAGAACCTTGTTGCTTGCTTTCTTTCTTTCTTTCTTTCTTTCTTTCTTTCTTTCTTTCTTTCTTTCTTTCTTTCTTTCTTTCTCTCTTTCTCTCTTTCTCTCTCTCTCTCTCTCTCTCTCTCTCTCTCTCTCTCTCTCTCTTTTTCTTTCTCTTTGTTGTTATTTCATTAAGTATCGGGGGAGGAGTTTCTGTGAGACTTTCTCTTCCTGCCTCTTAACTCAGGCTCTTTCTCTGGACTTCACTTCCATCTGTCTTGCTTCAGTCGCTCAGGAATACATCCCCAGGACTTACTTGCTTTATAACTGGAAGTTTGTTCCTTTTAACCACCTTCACCCATTTGCCTACCCACCAACTCCCACCTATGAGCTGGTTGTTGTTGTTTCCTAGATGCCACAAATGAGTGAGACCATACAGCATGTCTTCCTCTGTCTGACTCCTGTCACTTAGCATAATGCCCTCGAGGTCCATCCATGCTGCTGCAGTGGCAGGACTTCCTTCTTGCTTATGGCTGAGTGATATTGCAGTGTACATGCACCACCTCTTCTTTATGCATTCATCTACCGGTGGGCACTTAGGTTGCTTCCATATCTTGACTATTGCAAACAATGCTACAGTGAACACAGGGGTGCAGATAGTTTCATATTAGTGTTTTAGTTTCCTTAAAAAAATACCCAGTAGTGGAATTGCCGGGTCATGTGGGGTTCTACTTTGAATTTTTGAGGAACCTCCATGCAGCTTTCTGTAGCGGCCGCACCAGGTCACAGTCCCACCAGCAGCGCCCAGGCCTCTTTTCTTCTCCACACCCTCGCCAACACTTGTTAGTGCTCATCTTTTTCATCAGCCACTCTAACGGGTGTGAGGTGACATCTCACTTCGGGGTTGATTTGCGTCTCCCTGATGATTAGTGCCCTTGAGCACCTTTTTGTGTGCCTGGTGGCCATCTGTATCTCTTCGTTGGAAAAATGTCTACTCGGGTCCTCTGCCCATTTGTAATTGAATTGTTTGGGTATTTTTGCTATCGAGTTGCATGACATATGCATTTTTAGAAAGTAAAAACAACATTTTTTCAATTTAAAGACCAATGGTATTTCTTTGGAAAAAAATTAGAAAGTACACTTAATCGAAAAGAAGAAAAAATACCCAGAATCTTACCACTCAGAGATAGTGCCTTAGTGTGTGCATCTGTGAGTAGTTTGTCTTACAAAAACAGGCTCAAATGTGTGTTTTTCGCTTAACATATTGAGAACAGTTTTGCACGTAATATTTATTCTCTACGACATAATTTTAAGTGGCTGAGTAAAACTACAATACTTTCCTGTCTCATGATATATTTGACCAATCCCTTATTGTTGGAAAATTTCACTTAAAAAATGTGTTTTGGCTACCGTAGCTAATGCAGCAATGAAAATATTTGTAGCTAAATCTTTGTAAAGATCCCAAATTATTTCTGAGACTAAATTATTGCCAAATTGCTTTTCAGGAAAGTTGTTGCAAATAGCGAGGCACTTTTTGAAGGCCTTACATTCAAAGCATTGAAATGAGAGTTAAAGCAAGGGGGTGAGACCATAATGGGTCTGCTTCAGTTACTTGAGAAGGTCCCCCTCCTGAGGAATATCTTGTTTCCAAATGAAGCCAGGCGTGTGAGGTCCTTCCTGCTAGTTCACTAAGGCCTCAGAGAGCTGGTTTTTGTGTTTTATTTCTTTTTTCTGCCTACCCCAACTCAGTGTGTAGGAGTTTTGAGAGTAGCGGATTGGAGTTAAAAACCTCAGTCTATGTTCTGTCTCTGCTGTATGCTGAGTGATATTGGGAAAATCTTACAACTCCTCTGAGTGTCACTTGTCCTCATCAATAAAATAAGAATAATAGTATTTTCCCTTACTGCCTCATAGGGGCTCTCTGAGCTTTAGAATCTCAAAATAGTGGAGATCATGTATGTACATGTCTTTTAGAACAGCAAAAGCCTTTACACATGTTAAGCTGTGATGGTATAATTCAGTGTATATTTAATTTATTGCAGAGCCTGCACCCCTGGTCAGTGAAGACAGCCCCCAACTTGTCAAGGAGGCATGATTCTAATTGTAGATCTGCCACTGACCAGCCCTGACCATTTAAGCAAGTCATTTTCTCTCTCTGGAACTATTAGCAACTCTTTAGATAGACTCAGAACAGGAATTATCTGGGAAGTTTATGGTTGCGTGTTTTCATACCTATGGTCACATATTTTCATGCCTGTGGTCGTGTATTTTCATGCCTATGGTCACGTATTTTCATGCCTATGGTCGCGTATTTTCATGCCTATGGTCGCGTATTTTCATGCCTATGGTCGCGTATTTTCATGCCTGTGGTCGCGTATTTTCATGCCTGTGGTCATATATTTTCATACCCATGGTCGCGTATTTTCATGCCCGTGGTCGCGTATTTTCATGCCCTTGGTCGCGTATTTTCATGCCCGTGGTCGCGTATTTTCATGCCCTTGGTCGCGTATTTTCATGCCCGTGGTCGCGTATTTTCATGCCCTTGGTCGCGTATTTTCATGCCCTTGGTCGCGTATTTTCATGCCTGTGGTTGCGTATTTTCATACCCGTGGTCGCGTATTTTCATGCCTGTGGTTGAGTATTTTCATGCCCATGGTTGCGTATTTTCATGCCCGTGGTCGCGTATTTTCATGCCCGTGGTCGTGTATTTTCATGCCCGTGGTCGCGTATTTTCATGCCCGTGGTCGTGTATTTTCATGCCCGTGGTTGAGTATTTTCATGCCTATGGTCGCGTATTTTCATGCCTATGGTCACGTATTTTCATGCCCGTGGTCGCGTATTTTCATACCTGTGGTCGTGTATTTTCACGCGTGTGGTCGCTTATTTTCATGCCTATGGTCGCGTATTTTCATGCCTACGGTCGCGTATTTTCATCTGCTTCTTCCTGAAAGGCTGGTAGCAAGGGATAACGTGAGGTCATATTTCCTAATTGTTACTAGAAAGAAAATTTCCCCACTCCTTTTCCTTTAAAGGATTCCTTTCTCAATGTATTTTTCTCTTTTAGCTACTTGGATTGCTCCCTTATTATTTGGGTAGGTTGATTCAGATATAAAGGGATTAAAAAAACCAATTTGGCATCACAGAGAACCAGCATGAAACTGAATTCCTTCCTACATGATGAGATCTTTGAAACCAGGGATAGTTATGTATCTGCACAGCTCCAGCATCTGACAGTGTTTGGCACATGATTGGTGATCAATGACTATTGTTATTAAAGGCAAGGTGGCAAGCAGACAGGGGTCCACAGAGTTTCAGGTATCTGACTTCTAGTTAATTATTGGTTTGAGACAACTAGCTCAGTAGGAGTTTTCTTAGGAAGTACTTAGAAGGTGCAGGATACTCAGGAGGAAGCCTAGCGGAGACAGAGATGTGGGTTGAAATTCTGGCTCTGACACTTACTAGCTGAGTGGCCTGTACCTCAGTTTCTTCATATATAAATTGGAGACGATAATGCCTACCTCATTGTTATGGTTATATATATATATTACTAGTATGTAGTAGCATATAGTAGTATATAATAGGGGCTCATTACAGAGGAGTTCCTCTGCAGGAAATAAGATACTTATTACTAGATGCTCTTGGTGGCCCATGAGAAGCAGGGGAGATCTTTGGAAAATGTTGTTCTTGGGCGTCTTCAAATGAATGCTGCCCAAAGTGGTATTTGTTCCTCATTGCTAAGTCCATCAGTGGGATGTGTACATGGACCTGACTGAATACACTGATGTGTGCACTCACTCTTTATCGCTCGCTAATAAATGATACCTGGGGACTATATAAGGCCTTCTAGAGGAACATGGTGTTTTTCCTCCTGTGGGCATAATTTTAGCACATTAGAGATTGCCACTTGGCAGACAATGAGCACATTTTCTTGGAAATTCATTAGGGAAGTCCAGTGTTCCAAGAGTTTGAAATTTGGTCCTTCCTAAAACCCAGTATATTGGATTTTCTGTTATCTGCATACTGACTGCCTATTTGATCTATAATATATGTCAGACTATGACATTTAGCCTGTCTTCTTCCTGACACATAAGACAAATCCAGAAAAACCTTTGATATCTTTAATTGACTTGCTTAGGGAACGCAAGTTATTTTAATATCATTAAAAAATAAAGACAGCAACAACAGCAAACAGCATCAGAAAAGTAAACCTACTTTCTATGTAGATGGGATCCCAAATATTTCGAGTTATCCTGTGCTTTTGAATGTCTTCCCATAGAGGTAATCTCATTACCATCCTTCCAGGCCAGCTCAAATGACGTTTCTCTTATGAGGCCCTCCTTGCCCCAAATCCACATTGGTCGATGAGTTCTTGCTTAGGGCCAATTATGTGGCAGCTCAGCAACATTCATTTGTTTAACAAGTGGATAAATTTTACAATTAAGAATTTATTGTGTAAAATTTACGCTTACCAGAATTGTTAGTGGTTTTGTTTTGTTTTGTTTTAACCCTTTGGAACTGTAGACTCCCAGGTTGGGCATGGAGCCTCAGTGGTTCTGGTTTAGGAAGGATACAGATCTCCCCAGTGATCAGAACAGCTCTGGTCAGGAGCAAGTGGCAGCTGGGCTGCGGCCACTACTTGCCTTTGGTGCTAACAGACTTATCCTCTAAGGTATCTGATGTGGGGTCATTATTAAGAACAGTAATTCATATTTTCAGTTCCTCCCTTTTAGGGACAGAAACTGAGATTTAAAGGGACTAGGTTACTTTCCAAGGTCACCCATTAGATACTGACTCTAAGTTAATTGTATAGCATAACTTAGGCCTGCTTGGACTCAGAGAAGGTTCTTAATTAAAAGTTACTTTTATTATTATCATTATTATTATATTTTAAAGTGATGAGTATAGGTCTTCTAGGGAATTCCAAACCTCATGTCTCTTCTACTATGGCAGGGTACCTCTATCTTTTCTTTGTCTGACTCCTTTTTTTTTTTTTAAATATGCCTTTATTGATTTCAGAGAGAGGGAGAGAGAGAGAGAAACATCAATGATGAGAGAGTCATTGATTGACTGCCTCCTGCATGCCTGTTATTGGGGATCGAGCCTGAAACCCGGGCATATCGCCTGACCAGGAATCGAACCGCGATCTCCTGGACCATAGGTCGATGCTCAACCACTGAGCCATGCCAGCTGGGCTGCCCAGCTCCTTTCTGGTTAAAAATAATGACAGAAAAAAGACAGCCACTTTCTTGATATCAAATTATATAGTTCATAAAACTGGAAAATATTCATGAAATTTTAGGTATTAAAATTATACTTATTATTCAAATAATTAGTAGAATGTTATAATATTGTAACGATAAAAATTAGTATTTGTCTATCTTCATCATTAGATTGTAAGTCCTACTGGGTAGGATTCTTGTCTTATTTTTTGCATCCACAGAGCAAGTACTTAGGTGACTCTTAATATATTGTGCATAATACAATTGCATTTACTTGATTTAGGAGGTAGGCCGGGGAAAGCCTGGGTTTGGTCTGGGCTGACCCAGAGGCAGCTGGTTCAGTGGCAACTCAAGCAGTATATATAGTCTGATAAAGTGGAGCTCATTCATTCACTCAGAAAGGTGCATTGAACAGCTAATATATGCCAGACACTGCTCCAGACAGAGGGAAACTGCTGTGAACGAGAGATACAGTCAGGCGCAGGAAGTAGACAATATACAGAGGAAAATTACTGATTGCATCGGGGAATGGAAAATGAAAATGGCTGAAGTGAAAGAGTTACGTAGGGCAAAGGTGTGTCTGCTTAGGGTGGTGGAGAGCGGTCTCTCTGCAACCCCAGCATGGGGGGGGGAGTTGCATTTTCAGGCCTCATTAGCCTCAGTGAAGAATTGGAGTCTAATTCCCAGATCAATGAGCAAGCCACTGAGGGTTTTAAGCTGACGAATCATGTGCTCTGATGTAGTCTCAAAAATATCTCTTTGGCTAGGGGAGTGGGATTAGGGATCTGCGTGAAAAAGGTGAAGGGATTAAGAGAAAAAAACCTCATAAACACAAGCAACAGTATGTAATCGCCAGAGGGAAAGGGTAGTGTGGAGAGGTGGGAGAGGGTAAAGGAGGGATAGATCGTGATGGAAGGAGACTTGACTTGGGATGGTGAACACATACTATGATATACAGATGATGTGTTATAAAATTGTACACCTGAAACCTATACAATTTTAGTAACCAGTGTCACTCCAATAAATTCAATAAAAACGAAAAAAGGAAAATTAATAAAATTAATAATAAAATAGCTATTAAAAAGTGGCATCAAAGGGAGAGTAAAGTTGAAGGCTGTACTGTATTTTGCATTGAATCAATATGTATTCTTGCCCGGCTGGCATGGCTCAGCGGTTGAGCATCGACCTCTGATCCAGGAGATCACGGTTCGATTCCTGGTCAGGGCACATGCCCGGGTTTCGGGCTGGCTCCCCAGTGGGGGGCGTGCAGGAGGCAGCCGATCAATGACTCTCTCATCATTGATGTTTCTCTCTCTCTCTCTCCCTCTCCCTTCCTCTCTCTGAAATCAATAAAGATATATTAAAAATAAATAAATAAATAAACAATAATATGGTCTCGTTAAAAAAAAAAGTACTCTTCCTGCAACCGCATGAGGATTTACACCAAAGGCTTATTGAGGCTCATACTACATGATATTTGAAAGATAATGCTTGTCATTCCTCAAATAAATTTTGTACCACTACATATATTCACATCAGGGTAGTACATCAAAAGAAATCGTATTTAATAACAAAGTTGAGTCAAACAATTTTGTAAATTTAGGCCGTCCTTTAATTATTCCTCAAATTCTTAAAATTTGAAGCTTCGCAGTTTGTTTTCAAGGTTGATAAATCAATGATTTAGAATTAATTGACCTTAATCTCACTAAACTTGAGTTTATGGACTGAGAAAAAAAAGAAGTAGAGATTGGTAGTTACAGAATAGTCAGGGATGTAGAGCACAGCACAGGGAAAATAGCCACTAATATTGTAATAACTATGCATGGTGTCAGGTACTAGATTTATCGGGGTGATCATTTCATAAGTTATGTAAATATCTAACCACTGGGTTGTACATCTGAAACTAATATAACATTGTATATCGACTGTAATTGAAAAATAAACAATTATTTAAGAAAGAAAAAAATATCTCTTTGGCTGATGCTGGAGGATGCATTGAAGGAAAGAAAAATGTAAACAGGGAGACCGATCGAAAGGCAATAGCAAGTGAGATGACAGCGGGAGGTGGTGAGAAGCATTTATATCTTTGGTGTATTTTGAGGTACAGCTCATGGGATCTAGGTTCTCTGTGCTCTCAGGACCCTGGGAATGACGGAGCATTGCTCTCGCTGTCCTAATTTTGTTTAGGGCTAGAATCTTAATGAGCAAATATTTGCCTATTCAGGACCAAAACTGGAATCTTAGGGTTGGAAATGATTAACTTTCCCATTTTTCAGATGAAATGATAGAGGCAAAGATGAGGTGATGTGGCTGATCAAAGTCACAGAGTTTCTTACTGGCAAATCCAGCAATAGAACATTTCTAGCCCAGGGTTCTTTGCATTGCAGAAAACAATTCTTTCATAGCAGTGTTCTTTGCCCTTGTTTTGGCCTAAATCCTGAAGCTCAGAATATTAGAGGAATTTCCTAGCAGTTGTCCACATGGTTATGTGGCTTGGTGACTGGTGACATGGTGAATAATAAGACTGGGTCTGACCCTTGTCAGTACAGATGTCATCCATAAATAAAAAAGTTTGCTTCTTTTTTTCTTAAACTTTGTGGCTTTTGATTCTTTTATTTTTTTTTCTTTATTGTCCTGACTAGGACATTGGGTGTGATGCTAAGAAATGTTTAAAACAGACATCCTGGCCTTGTCCCGGAGCTTAGTAGGGTAGGGGAAGTTAGTTGTAAGTATTCATAAATGCTATTTATCGGGTTAAGGAAGTTCCCTTCATGCCTGGTTTACTAAAACTGGTTTTTGTTTTGTTTTGTTTTCATGAACGATCATTGAATTTTGTCAGGCTCTTCTTCTGCATATATGGAAATGATCATGTGCCTGTTCTTTATTGAGTAAATGTAGGGAATTACATTGATTTTCAAATATAAAACCAATATCGTACTCCAGGAATAAGCTCTATTTGGTCACAGTATATTATCATTTTCACCTATCGTTGAACTTAGTTTGCTAATATTTTGTTAAATATTTTTATCTATGTTCAAGAGAGTTATTATAATTTTCTTGTAATTTCCTTGGCTATTAGGGTTATGCTAGCTTCATGAAGTTAATTGGGAAATAGTCCCTCCTCCTCTATTTTCTGAAAGAATTTATAGAAGATTGGTATTATTATATATTTTAAGTGTTTGGTAGAACTCATCAGTGAAACCGTCTCAGCCTGGAGTTTTCTTTGGGGAAGTTTTCTTAGTTCTTCCCACATAAGTAAAAGATATAGGGTTATTTGGATTTTCAAGTTCTTCTTATATCAATGTTTAGGACACAAATTCTATTTCAACTAAAATTTCAAATTTATTGGCATAGAGTTATTCATAATAACCTTTTATTATCCCTTTAATGTTTGAAAGATCTGTAGTGATGCCACTCTTTCATTCTTTATATTGTTAATTTGTATTTTCTTTTTTTCTTGATCATCCCACCAAAGAATATATTTTATTGATCTTTCTCAAAGAACCAATATTTGATTTTCTTGACTTTATGTTTTCTATTTTATTAATTTATGTTCTTTATTAATAATAGTTTTATTCTCATATATTTGGCTTTAACTTCCTTTCCTTTTTCTAGCTTCTCAAATTGTTTATTTTAAATCTTTTCTCTCTTAATATAATTAAGTAAAGCTCTAAGCTTCCCTCTCAGCATTGCTTTAGCTACATCCTACATGTGTTTTTAAATGTGCTTTTCATATGCGAGTTCAAAAATTATTATTTATTTCAAATTGAATGAATTTGGGGATATTTTTAATCTCTTTTTGCTAATGATTTATAATTTCATTCTTTTTGTGGTTAGATAACATACCAGATATGATTTTAATCTTTTGAAAATTATTGAAACTTGTTTTATGGTCCCATATGTATTCTATCTTAGTGAGCATTCCTGATCACTTGAAAAAATGTATTCTGAAGTTCTTGGGTTTAGTGTTCAGTAAATGTTAACTAGGTTAAGTTGGTTTATAGTATTATTCAAACCTTATCTCACTAATTTTCAGTCTATCTGTCTTATCAATTACTGAGATGGGAGAGTTCAAATCCAACAATAATTGTGGATTTTTCTATTTCTCCCTATAGTTCTGTTTGTTTGTGTTTCATGTATTTTGAGGCACTGTTATTAGGTCCATACTCGTTTAAGATTATTGTTTCTTCTTAATGAATAAACTTCTTATGAAATATTCTTTTTTATCTCTGTTCATATTGTCTGATATTAATATCATCTAATTTTAATATCACACTCCAGCTTTGTGATTAGTGTCTCTGCATTATATCTTTTTCCATTCTTTTTTCTTTTAACTAATCTGTTTATGTTTAAAGTGCAACTCTTTAGCATATATTTAGCACTTGCTTTCATTTCCAGTCCAACAATAACTGCCTGTTTATTGGATTGTTTAATCAATTCACATTTAACATAATTGTTAATGAAATTGGATTTAAGTCTACCATTTTGTGGGGTTTTTTTGTCCCTCAATCTTTGTTCTTTTTTTTTTTTTTTTTTGCCTTCTTTTATAATAATTTAGAATCTGTTATTACTGTTTTATCACCTCTATAAGCTTTTAACTATATCTACTTGATTTTCACTTTTTTTCTGCTGTTAACTTACTACAGCCTCCCATGAATTATTATGATGCTATTTCGTGTATATTGTAAGAATTTTACAATGTAACATTTTTATACATTTTATTTCTGCATATATTATAAACCACACTTTTATACAATTACTTTTAAGGAATTATGAAATTAGGAAACAAAAATCCCTATATTTACCCACATACATATATGATACTCTTTGTGCCTTTGTGTATGCAATTTTCCTTCAGCCCAAAAGACTTCCTTTAATATTTCTTCTAGTGTGGATCTGCTAGTAATAAATTAGCTCAGCTTTTATTTATCTAAAAACAGTTGTTATTTTGCCCTAAATTTTTTCAAAGAGATTTTCACTGGACATTGAATTCTCAGTTGGCAAGTTTTTCTTTTATACCTTTCGGTACGTTAAAAATATCATTCCACTGGATTTCGACTTTCATTGCTCCTGATGAGAAATCAGTACTTTAAATCTTGTTCCTCTGTATGTGATTATCTGACTATTTTTAAAGATTCTTCTACTTACCTTTGGCTTCAGCAATGAACTTTGCTGTTTGCAAGGTTCCTGTGGTTTCGCTTGTATCTTTGCTTCTTGAGGTTTGTTAACTTTCTGGTATCTCTGGGTTGTTATTTTTCATCAAAGTGAGAGGAAAGTTGGTCATTTGGTCTTCAAGTACTTTTTCTGATTCAATCTCTTTCCTTTCCTTCTGGGATGCCAGTTATACCTGTATTAGACCATTTTATATTATCTTTGTGATATAGTCAGTCTTTTTTACTTTCTGTGCTTCAAGTTCTTTAGTTTCTTCTTCTGTAGTGTCCAATTTGCTATGAAACTCACTGTAAATTTTTTATTTCAGACATAATAATTTTTACTTTTAGAATTTTTATTTGGTCCTTTTATAGATTCTGTTATTATACTAAGATTCCTTATTCATTCACCTATTATGTCAAGTTTGCTTTAAATTCTTGACATGTTTTAAAGTCCTTGTCTACCAATTTTAACATCTGAGCTATCTCTGGGTCTGTTTCTTTTCATTGTTTTCCCCCCCTTGGTTATAGGTCACATTTTTCTGTTTCTTTACATAGCTAGTGATTTTTTTCACTGTATACTGGACATTGCAGATTTTACATTGTTGCAAAACTGGATTTATTTGTCTTCCTTCAAAGAGTCTTAACTTTTGTTCTTCCATATGGTTCATTTGCTCACAGACTATCTTGATCCTCTTGAGGCTTGTTTTAAAAGTTTTTAGGGAGAGTATAAAGGAACCCTTACTCTAGAGTTGAGTAGTCCTACTCCTAATACTTTACCTTTCTGAGATCTCAACTGAATGCCAAGTATGCACAGTGAGGTCTCTCAAATGTGGCTGATCAGTTCTCCAATATCTCCAAGCCCTATGCAGTCTTTGGAATCTTTGTTCAGCTCACAGTTCCTCAGTGATTACTCTCTGTCATGACTCACAGCCTTTTCCTCTGCATGCACAATTTAACGTTCAGTGAAAGATTCAAGGAGACTTTTATGCATATTTCTGGATATGTGTGTGTGTGTGTGTGTGTGTGTGTGTGTGTGTACAGCCTCTTTCTCTCTGTTACCCAATGCACAAATTTCAGCCACCTAAGCAACCCTGAACTCCAATCTTTACCCCATCAGCTCGGTGAGATCATTGCACTTTGCTCACACTACCTTATGCAGTACAGTCTAGAAGGTGCTTCTAGGCAGAAAGATGTAGAGCTGATGAAGGATTATGGGACCAATATCATATTTTTTCCTTTTCTCAAGGATCACATTCCTTCTCTGATTATGGTCTAAAGTGTGAAAACTTCTGTTACAGTTTTGTATTTGTTTATAACAAGAGGACTAGTCTGGTACTAATTATGCCATTATGGATGAAAGTGTAAGTCTCTAGTACAATTGAGTGATTTACTCTCACTTGTTCACAACCCTCCATTTTAAATGGTTATAGTATTACCTTTGAGAAATGGGATATCTCTGAAAAGGCATGTGAATGAAATATATTTTTTATAGACAAAGAGCATGGCCAAGGTGATATGTGGAATTCAAGACATTGTTTGCAAATTCTGGTTTAATGCTCTTATCATAAGTGTGGTTGTGTGCTTGTGTGTAATTGTGTGTGAGAGTATGAATGAGAGCAAATGAGTATTAGAAGAGGGAAAAGAGAGGCCAAGCAAATAAAAACTTAGGAAGACACACTGGAAGGGTCAAAATCTGTATTTTTAAAAAATTATATTCAGTATGAAAGTAATTTAAAACTTCAAAAAATTTATTCTTGCAATATTAGCTAAAATTTTGAATGTCTACTATGTGTCAGGCATTCTTCTAAGTGTTTCACATATTTTAACTATTTAATATTCACAACAACCCTTTGTGATATGTGCCTGCATTATCCCCATTTTACAGATTAGAAAACTGTGATATAAAGAGATGGTATAACTTGCCCACAGTTGCAATGTTAATAGGTAGGAGTTGGGATTTGATCCCAGGCAGTCTGCATCTAAAAGCATACATTTTAAACCTCTACACTGCCTTCATATCAGAGAAGGATTTTGTTAGTTTCTTGTCTGTTCTCTCCCTCACTCTGTCCACTAAAAAAAAAAAAAATTCCATGTTAAGTTTTGGTGAACTATATATAAAAGCCTCACTGGGATTTGGTGCTGGTGAGGGATGCTTGATAGTCAAAGAGATAGATATGCTGTTGGTCCATAGATTTTTCACACTGGACTTTTATAATCTTCCATTTCATTGAATCCCATCACCAGTATCTCTTTTTAATATTCAAGTGACCCTCAAGTATGGACAAAACTTGATGAGTGACTCAGGGAGATTTTCAGTGCCTAATCTGGACTACTTGAGAAAGCAGGTAATGATTGTGATGACCTATCTCCCTTGAGATACAGGAAGTTATAGGGGGGGAAAAATAACTTCCCTAAATTATCAGTAATTCACATTTAGGAGACTTTCAGACTAGTTCTGCTTCTGACTTGGGGGTTGTAAGATTGGGAGGGTGATTAGTCATCCTGACCCCAACTAGAGGCACTGGGTCTCTCTAGGATTTTTTTTCCACTTCTCTACTTGAGAGTCGATATCTCCTTGGGATGAGTTCTTCCTGTGATCTTGGAGATTTCATGAAGGAAGGAGATAACAGATTGCAGGATGTTCTTATGGCAAGATCATTTCTCTTTGGCCACCAAACAGTTGTTCCCTGAGTCATGAACCACTCCGTTCAGTGTCTGTTGAACTAAACTGCCTTTGAAACTCAGAGGAGAAAGTCTGTATGTGCCAAAACCAAGAACCTGAGTCACCCAGCACCCAGCAGAAAGGGAGCAATGAGTAGGGGTAGAAGCAATGCCAGGACCCATGCCTTGCAGCTAGTGTGAACGTTCAAGTGTCCATTCCACAGACATCCTACCAGGTCATAAAATCTCATGTCCTCACAGACAGGAGGCACCACTGTCTATCCTCTCTGCTGTTTGCAAGGTTCCAGGTTAGTGAATCGTCTCCAGTATCTTTTTACATGAATTGAGCCGTGTACTAGGGAGATCATATTTTATTTGTCATGTCTAAGGAAACAACATTAGACATTACAGTTTATGAAACAAACTTGGGAAAAATATGGGTTTGGTCTGGGCTGAAACAAAATAGGTTGGAGTTTGTATTTAGAAAGGTAACATCTTATTTACTAGGAAGATCTGAATTTGGACAGATTTACCTGGACCCAGTGTAAAGCCAGAAAACTAGTGTCCCTTTACTCTTGTCAACCAGAGTTCTGCAATTATTCTATATAATTGTTATTTTTCTTTTCTCTTTGGAAGGAGTCTCCTGCTGAAGAAAGAATCTAAAGAGATGCCCAAGTTCCAGGGAATTTTCCTCTAAGACTAATAACATCAAGATAGTTTTGATTTTATTTATTTATGTTCATTATTTTTCTCTACATGAAAAAATATGTGTCATCTCTGGAGATCCTGGGTTAGAATTTTTAATTTTCTTTGTGCTGATTGAAGAAGAATCTCAAACCCTGGCCCTGTTTTTTTGTTTATTTCATGAAGAATTTCAGCTGGTACTTGACAACTTATGCCTCCTATAAAACCAAGAAATATTTTGACACTATGTACATTAAAGCTATCTTCCAACTGACATTTCACCGAACAAAGAGATTGATCCATTTTGCACTATACATTTTTGGTTAAATGTTTGAGAGCTATTGTTTTGAAAGTCAACCATAGTACTAGTAGCCAACTCAAAAAATGTCCTACTGAAAGGTGAGTTACATTTTGTCTCTGTTTCTACGTTTCTCCCTCATCTCTCTCCATCTTTTAGTTCTCCCAGAAACAAAACAGAGTATCTCTCCTCTGGCAAATTGCTGGCAAAGTTCCATGTAAGAAAATGCTAACTTGAAATTATGAAACATCGCCATTAGTTTTTGAGGATTCCAGGATTAGAATGTACCAGAAATTTAGGGCTCAAGAGCCTAGAACATTAAGTTCAGAGATGGAATGACATTGGCTCCAAGGTTAAAAACAGAGGACCACAGTTTTATTGCCTGTGATTATGACATACTCGAACATCAGTTGGGCTCAAACACGCATTGAAGACAGTCAGCCAAAGGGTAAATAAATTAAGCTGAAGTGACTCAGAAAGCACCTAGGGAGCTGAGATGTGAAGCAGTAACAAGGAACTTTGTTCTTGGGAATGGCCTCACTTAGAACTCAAGGGAAAGAGCCTCATTAGAAAATTCAAAAACCATAGTACCAAAATGAGTTTCATTTATAAGTTTTCTCAATGGAGATGGGAAAGAATATATGTACGATGATGTAAGGGACTGGTATTTTATATTTGGAAGTTCTGGGCACTTACCACACATTAAAGCCAAGGCATTTTTCCTTTCCTTTTATTTTATTTTTTAAAGATTTTTAAAATTCATTTTTACAGAGAGAGGAATGGAGAAGGAGAGAGAGAAAAACATCAGTGTGAAACCTCGATCCCTGCATGATCCCTACTGGGGATCGAGCTACAATCTTGGCATGTGCCCTGACCAGGAATTGAACCAGCAACCTTTTGGTGCACAGGACGACGCCCAACCAACTGAGCCAGGCCTCACATTTTCCCTCTTAAACCAGCAGAATAGCCAGATGATGTGTACTAAGAATGTCTGTTTAAAAAGATAGACAAAAATACACTGATATAAAGATCTTGAGACTTTTCCTCAGTCTCACTCACCAGCTTGCTTCTTGGAACAGCTTCCTGCTGGGTCACTGAGCTTCCTACTGAAGCTCATTTTGTGGTATATTTTTTCTTAGTGATATGCTTTTATGAGTTAACCTTGTTGCATTTTCACGTACCAGGACAAGGCTCAGGTGTCCACTGACTTTCATGAAGGCATCTATGGAAGGTTTTGAAGTCCACGGGTTAAGAGGAAAAAGTGCTTTTGTGTTTGAACAGTATGTAAGCAGAAGGTAGTTAGAAACAATGCTGAGTCACACTTTCAAATAGCTGCATTGCAAACAAAGTGAGAGGGCTTCATGGTTGGCTCTGAGGTCAGCTAACCTGGGTCCTGGTTTTTGTTATGAAGGGCACCTCTCTCAATATCTCTAAGCTTCATTTACCTTCCATTTAAAGACCATCATTTCTTGAGTATGTACTATGTACCAACCACTCGACTCAGCACTTTTATTCATTTAAACCTCACAACAATCATATCACATCCCCACTTTACAGATAAGTAAACTGAGACTCAGAAAGGCTATGAAGCATGCTCAAGGTTATACAGCTTGAAAATTAAGGGGACCACGATTAATTCTCATCAGTTTTGTTTCAGAGACTGAGCTTTTAATCTCCCTGAAATGGGGCCAAGAATAACATCATCACTGATATATATCAAAAGAGATAATGTCTGTAAAAGCACCAAAGTCATATACACATGTAAGGTACTGTAATTGTTGTAATGAGATCATTTAAGAAAAGGGAAAACTAACAAAGAGTCACATGACATAGTCATGGAAAAGTTCTCTCAAATGCCAGCATACCAGAGGTTACTTGTTCTGTGTAAACCAACTTAGTATTTCCTGACTACATTATTTTCCTTGACGGTACACACTCAAAATATTAAATATGATATGTACATAAATCAGATATGATGGATGACCATTCTGCTTTAGATTGTATCGGTTTTTAGAAGGCTGGGCAACCTAAAAGACAAAGAGAAGCAACTCCGGTCCATTCGTTACCTCTGAGTCAAGCTGCACTGGTTTGCTTATTTGTTTAAGCTATGAAGACATTTGCACAGAAATTCCGCTCAAAAACCCCAGGAACAATATGTAGGTTACCAATAATTTAGAAAGTGTTATTTGTTTGCTTTTAGGACATAAGAGGATCAGAGTCTATGAAATGGAGACATAATGTTCCTTAAATTACCACCACAATAAAATATACACAATTCCAAGTCATCCTTTGTTCAAGTAGAAATTTAAATGGACACTTACAGACAATGAATTTAGAAATACAGTCATCAAAATGCTTTGTAGATTTATAATTAAAAACAACCCAGACAAACAATACCCCAACAAAAAACCTACAAGGATTTTCAAAATATTTTACTCCAGTTCCATATGCTGTTTCTCTGACATGTATAAGACCCAAGGGTTTGGGCCCCAAGGCCGAAGTATACTTTTCCCCTCTACCGGATCTATAGGTTCCTCAGGTCTGCAAAGTCCAAGGTGAGCACTCTGCGTTTGCTGCCTGGGTGGGTCATGTTGATGGGTGGTGCGTGAGGTAGAGGAGAAGGCTGAGGTCCTTCCTTCCCTTCCTTCTGTTGGCTGCATCAGAGTCAACAAGAACCCTTCCATCAGCAGCAGGAAGGCCATGGCTACGTGGACCAACCAGATGGGATTTTTTGTGCAAACAGCTGGCTTGCCTTGTTCTACTCGTCATAGTACTGATGGAATTGATTAAACTGATTGATTATTTTAGGGTTATGTAGGCAGATAGGAATATATAATAATAGGTAGGTCAAGAGTAAAGGGACTGTGGTCACCTGTGTGTCTCAAAATGAAAATGTAAACCCATATCTTGGTTACCAGATACTGTACCCTTTGGGGAGCCTGACAACTGAAAATTTAGAATTCATGTTTCTATCCCTTTAATGAAATATTTTCCAAATTCTTAAGCTTGATGGTGGCAACTCGATCATCAACTAGAAATGAGGATATTTTATTTGATGGATGTCTTTCTTCCCTGAATTATTTGTCTATTGATAGGAAAAACCTTTCAGAGCTATAAATTTGCATCACATTTAATGCATGTTTAATCATTTGCTTTTATTGAAAAGAATAACTTTTTTTTTTTTTAATTGGTACTGCACTAGAAAATCCACATGGAACGGTCTCCATACGTATGCATAAAGGCTCCTCTTCTGAAAAACAAAAGCTGGCTCTGGCTAAAGGTTTAGTTGAGTCACAGAACCAGTCGTGTAGCCGGTGCTCCAGCCTTTTGCTCCCAAACAGGAAAGGGTTTGCATCCTAAGTGACCTGATGCGGTTTTATAAAGTTGCATGGCCCTGCCCTTGGAGAGAGGTGGATTGTCTTAGGAAGGGAGACGTGGGATGAGAGAGCTGAATGAATGCACTGCACGATGTTTGGGGAACAGGGCATTTTATTCTGTTATGTTTTGATCTTTATTAGAAAACTGATTTCTACTGGGAAAATTTTTTCTGGGGATGGAGAGGAAAGGCCTGTAAGAATTTATCTAGGTGCTCCCAAACCAACATGGCTTAAGAAAGGACCATTTTCAAAAGGCAATCTCATGAATTTTAATAGGTTGGGGTTTAACAGTTCTACAAGGTTTACAATCAAAACCTTTTTTGGCCTGGCCGGGCGTGGCTCAGAGGTTGAGCATTGGCCTAGGATCCAGGCGATCGCGGTTCGATTCCCGGTCAGGGCACATGCCCGGGTTGCAGGCTCCATCCCCAGTCGGGGCCCCGCAGGAGGCAGCTGATGTTTCTATCTCTCTCTCTCCCTCTCTCTCCCTCTCCCTTCCTCTCTCTGAAATCAATAAAGATATATTTAAAAACAAAAACCAAAAAAAACCCCTTTTTTGTTTTGAATTTTTTTCTTTTGGTTAGCTCAACTCGATTAATAGTGAAGGAGTCCCATTCGTGATGCCAAAGAGAGTGTTTTCCAGCTGCCAGTTGGTGGGTCTCGAGAATGACTACAAGGAAAAATAATGTTGCTCGAGAAATGCTTTAAGCCCAGTTGATTGACAAGATTCAAGGAGGTGTACAGTGTTTGGATCTTGTGGCTAAAGCTTTACTTTCCCCGTTTTAATCTGGAAGGAGAGTAATTTATTTAAAACGGTTGAAGATGAAAGATTCCATAGAAGGTCTTGCTTTATCCATGTAGTAATTGTCGGAGCAATAAGCTAATATTTATTAGAGCTTCTCATTCAATCAGATATTTTTCTCTTTCTTATTTGTCAGTTTTATTGAGATATAATTGGCATGCAGCACTATGCAGGTGAAGGTGTACAGCATACTGGGTTGACATGCATATGTTGCAAAATGATCACCACAATAAGTTTAGTTAACACCCATTAACTCGTAGAGTCACTAAATAAATTTTCTTTCCTTGTGATGAGAACTTCTAGGATTTACTCTCTTAGCAACTTTCAAACATACCATACAGCACTGTTCCCGAGAGTCATCATCTTGGACGTTACATCCCCAGTAATTATTTCTCTCATGACTGGAAATTTGTGCCCCTGACCACTTCCATTCAATCATATTTTTAACTCTTTCCAGTCCGCCACTAGCCATTGGAAAGAATGATGAAGAAAGCTTTAGGTTTCTTTGTTGTAAATTCCTCAGATAACATGAATTTTTAAGTAGCCTTTTTTTTTTTTGGTCTTATGAAATGATCAATCACTTTTGAAAAAAGGGTTTCAGCAAAATGTAATTGAACAAATCTTACATTTAACAAATAAAACCATTCCTTTTCTTCTCTCAAAAGAGTTGCCTTTAAGTAGTTACCTTGAAAAACTTACCTTTAAACAGCAGTGTGTTTTTAAAAATCCCCAGATACCTTTTCTTTTTGTATAAAGAGGTAAAACACTTTTATTTGTTCATAAAAACTGGGGTTTGGGGGAGATAAGTCTTATTTTCCTTCATATAAGTGCCAAATTAAGATCTGTGGTGGGTTTTTTAAAGGGAAAAAATAAAACAGACCCTGGTAAGTTTTAAAACGTATATATATTTCCGGATAATGACTGCTTAAAATGACACGAGATTTCTGGAAGGCCTCAGATGCAAGCAGCCGGCGAGGTTACACATGGAAGATAGTAAGAATGACAATAAAAGATGCGGGGTTTTTTTAAAAAGTAGTTTTAGAAATCACAGTCTTTCCAAGCCTTATTCAGTCTAGTTTCCTGTCTAGACATGCAAATTGAACTGGAGAGTTGAAGCAGTTATTCAGATAATTCAAAGAAGAAAAAAATTTCCTCCCTGAAAAAAGAAGATTGGAGGAGCCCGAACTGCGTGGCTTGTTTGTCCTCACTGTTTGTCCACCAATTACCCAGATAATTGAACTTCACCCTGAGAGCTTGAAGAGGGGCTATAGGATATGAGTCAGGAAGAAATTTCACGAACATTTCTTTTTTTTCTTTCTTCTATGCATTCAACCTGAATGAAATGTATGTAATTTAAAGAAAAAGAAAGTAAGGCTCTTCTTGGGAAACCCTCTTTCAAGAAAATCTAAAGTTATTTTTCTGAGGGATAGACAAATGTAATGACTCCCCTCTCCCCAAAAAAAGTTTTCTCTAGACTAACTTTCTAAGTACCTTTCTTTTTTTCAGATGAGATGACAAATTTAACAGAAGACAAAAGAAACTCATTAGCTGTCAGCTGGATGTGATGCCCTGTGGCTCTGTTCACGTGGTATTTGTATATACTTGGGAATTGCACAATTTAAATAAAGGAATTATCACCAGAGTGTCTAGTACACATTAGGGTAGTTACTGATAGATGCTAAAGTAACAGCCAAGCTAAGAAATTATAAAGGTTCGAAATCTCAACAGTAATTACATCGATCCGGTCAGCTAAAGAGACACAATCTTTTAAAAATATTTTTTAAATCAATTACGAATATACTTTTACAGTTTTAATGTAAATATTTACGTAAAACTGAACTGCAAATTTCCAGGTAAACATTGGGTAGATTAATAGTCCACGAATTATATCAGATATTTAAATTAAATAAAATTTGAAAATCATGCCAGAAATTACTACTGCCACAGTCCATCAGAGGTCCCACTAGACAATCAGAAGCACAATATTTAAACCAGGATTAGTTCAATGAATATAAGAAAGAAGCTTATTGTTTGTCTTTTTCTTCAAATAGAGACTCGTGGACATTCAACAGAATCGCCCTCATTTTACGACTGCTTTAAAGAAAGGGTCCGGCACACACAAAATTTCAAAGGCAGTTCCACAAACAAACGTGTTACCCAAACCGTGTTCCCAAACATCAGGCATGAAATGGGTGGTATCAGCTCACAAACAGCCTAAGCTCTGTGGAGCTGGGTTGCAGAAATATAAAAAGAAAACAAAACCCAAAATGAAAAATTTCCCAAATTTAACTTTTAAGATTTTTTATTACAGTTTTGTAATACTTAAAGATTTTTTTCAAGATAGAATAATTAAATATTTTAAACTCTTAACAAAGCTTTTATAAAGCCTGTGGCAAAATACCGGTCTTAGTCATTAACTACTAAGCTAATGGTTACTGTTTAAAATGATATAATTATACCTTCTTTGACTTAATGTATTTTCAAAATTAAAATAAAAGTAGATAATTCTAAAATAATCTGAAAAACTGAATTTTGATTATTACCCAGTAATCAATTTGGCAATTGATTTGTAGTTCAGAAAAAAAAAGAAATGACTAAAAGATGTTTTTGAAGGAATCACGTCTTAAAAATATGCTGTGAGTATGAAAGAAATTTTACCACATGATTGATTATGTGAACGTTATTTTAAAAGAAACAACCAAATTAGAAAAACAGGATTTTATCCTTACAAATTATTTTGTTTAAATTTTGCCAAGCAGGAACATTTTCATTAAGGCAAGTTGATAACTATAGAAGTTCATTGTCAATTTAGTCCTGAAATCTGTCTTTAATAATTCAAAAATATTAAAAAGACCAAAATAAACAATTTTGGAGTAAGAATAAACATATGATACTATTAAAAACCAATATAATTAATTTCTCCCATGAGGAATCATTGGCAATTTCTAAATTTTAATATGAATTATTTCTAATTTACAAATATTCTTAAGAATAAAATTATTATAAATATATAAAACTCTTCTTATGTTTTTAAAAACAGCTTAAATTCTTGATGTTTGAAATACTAATATTTGAAATACTGAGATAAAGATAAGCTTATTTCACTAAAGGTTTTATTTCCAAGAAAAGCAAAGAATTACTAAGAAAATATTAATTGCTTAAGATTTTTTAATTTAAATTTTGAAAAACTGAATTGAAAAAATTATTATATCTATTTGTAAAACAATGGAAATGTATACATTCTGGATAGAAATTCTATTTAAAATATTTGCTAAAAACTAATCTTAACTAAATATAAAATTTTAAAAATTACTTTAATTAAGCTCTTTTTAGATTTGTAAAGCAGAATAACAAAATTTTAGTTTGAATGGCAAGTATTTATATAAGTTGGTATTTTATTACTCAGATTTTTGTACCCTTTAGCTGGAATATAAACCTTCCATTTACTTCTATTTTTTAAAAATAAGTTCTAATGATAGAATATACATTCTAGAACTAATTACACGTCCCTTTATTGGTTTTTAAAATGCATATAAAATCATGCACTTTTGTTTTACATACAAATACATGAACTAGTAACAAGAAACAGAAACTATATGGCATATTGAAATTTTCTTGCATTTTATTTTTTAAAAGTTGCTAAAACAATGATTTTAGAAAAAAAGATTATCTTTATTTTATCTGAGACTTGTAGTATCATAAGTATTACATGGGAAAACAATACTTTTAAAATTTTTTCTATTTTGCCAACCCTTGGTCTTAAATAAAAAAGCTGCAGCAGATTACAGTTTTGATGTAAAAGGTAACTCAAAACATGGGTTATAATTATATTTTACTAAACGATTTGCACTGACATAGGAATAAATGTTTTATATTCTATGGGATAAAAATAATAATTTTAATAAAGGCTATTACACAGAACAGAAACTACCATAGAAAGAATCAATAAAGAGGGGAATTTTAATACAGTTTTAGAACCTTCAAATCCATGGCTAACAAGTTACATTTACTTTACAGTACTTTATTTTATAAATTAATTAATCTCACAGTTTTGAATGTTAAGGAAGGATGGCTTGGTTTTAAAGGGTACAAAATGTTAATATGACTCAGTTCTAGCTACGTGACGTTTATAAACATTCAGTTGTCAGCTCCCCAGGCAACATAGTCCTGTGCAGATTTCTGGTTTTCATACAGATATACTGACATTATAAAAGCACAGTAATTGTCTTTATAATTATTATATAGAACTACACAAACATTAAGAGAAATTTAGGGGTAAACCCTACTATCTCCTGAATTTGCTATCTAAATGTACAAATATTAGTCCTTAATTTAAAAAACAACAACAATTAACTTGATTACAATGAACTGCATTTAAGAAAAATATATATACATTTCTGAGTTAAAATGACATCATTTAACAAAATAGTAATAGTGATATCTTATTAAATAAGAATCATGGATAAAAACTAAAATGACATGTTACTGTTTGATTACTATTTACATATGCATTTTCTAAATATTCAAAAAACATTTTAAAATAGTGATATTATATCTGTTAGCATGTAATTTTTTATTAACTTTTTAAAATTTCATAGTATTAAAAAATCTATATTCTGGTCTCTTCAAGTAGTTGCCAGAATTTCTAAAAGCCTAACAAGTGAATTGTGTTTGTTTCTAAAATATATTTTCAGATATTCTAAATTATATTCTTTTCCTTAGATTTTGATTGAAGAATTTGATATTAATACTAACCTTTAAAATCTGTACCATGATAAATAATAAATCTTTAAGTTTTGATCTTGCCTAATGTTTAAAATTTTTTATCTGTATTTTAAAAGTATTATTAGAAAAATTGAAAAGTACTGGCAAAATTTTCCTTTTGCTAATTTAATGCAAGTAGTAATAATGTTTAAAACTCTCAGTATTGGTCCAGAAGTTTTTGCCCTCATGACGTTATTATTATTATTTTTTTTTTACAAAATGCCCTATTGAAAGAAATATATAATTATAGTTTAAAATGTTTGCAACATGCCACATAAAATAAATATTACAAAGTAATGATTTTTTAAAAATTACTAAGGAAATTGGACTCCCTCTCAATGAAACTTTATTTTTCTCTTATAAACAAAAATTTTTCTTTACCTTTTTGTAGTCAGCTTCCCATGTCTTGTTTTTTTCAGTGATATCCCATTTTGCTGAAGAACCTTCTCTTTGAAGCTTACCCCAAATAAAAAAGATTTAAGCATTTTCAATGACATCATTATCGGTTCGTGCTTGGAAACTATCAGCTATGTCTCTTTTGCTCTCCAAATAATACCAAAAAAAACCTACAAAAAAAAACCACCAAAAAAAACCCCCACACAAAAACAAAACAAACCTTATGGCCTTCATCACTTTTCACTGTCACTATGGACTAGAATTTTAAAAGCATTTTTAATCCTCAAGATTTGTTAGGCATTCAGATGAGCACGAGCTCACAACCTGCAGATAGAAATCAGCTACCTGAAAAGATGTTTCTCAGCGCAGGGTGGGGTAAAAGTAGCTTTACAGTTGTTTGTATGGAGAATACAATAAATAATAGCACAAGAAGAAACTCTGTGTTTTTAATACTCCCAACTGTAAACCTACTTTTGCCCCACCCTGAGTAAGTGTCAGTGAAAATGGACAAGACCACTCCACCCCCAGGCAAATATTCAGGTTACTTTGATTTAAAAACATTATGTCCTAATACACATTCGGCTGGGTTAGAGCTGGCCTTCAGAGCTGTGCTAACATTCTATATATTTTTTTTTAACCCTGCATTATAGCCACGACCAGAGAAGTGGATGAATGTATGGAAGCATACGTACACATATATTCTTTTGGTTTTATATATCTAAATAATTTTCAAACAAGTAATATTGGCTTTTGTAACATTATTTGACTGACTTAATCAAAAGTGTCGTGGGCTGTACCACGTGAGCATTTAAGAATGCCACTCAGCTTTATTGATAAGCCATAGCATTAATCTCATAACCACATTTCACCCAGTGTCTGAGTCTATGTTTATCATTGAGACTTGGCCGAACACGAACCGATCCCTAACCAGTTTTTTCCCATGTCGGTGGATTTGGAAGTTGATGTACGCAGGGCTAGTCTTCTAGGGAAACGTGGATGGGTTGGAAAGGGGAGCGGGGAAAAGAGGCATCTTTATTCCTCTCTGTCTACAACTTGGAAAAATCTAGTTAACTGCCAGTTCTGACAAAGCCTATTTGCAACCCCTTTGTATTGAACTATTTGTCCAGACTTCTTGACAAAATATGACAGTTTTCACAATATTACAATTTCCCAAATGAGCTGTGTCAAATGATTCTAATGGGGTCCTGTGACGTCTTGGCATTTAAGTTGTGGTCACTTGTGGTATTTTTGTTCGTGATAGGAGTAAATCTGGTTCATTATCTCTAAATGTACCTTGAGAAAGCTACTATTATATTTTTGTTTGTCCTTAGCATTTTTTCAATTTTCTTTGTTTCCAAGCTTTAAATGCATCGGGCGATTCTAATTACAGGGATTACAGGGTCTTTGGTCTAGAAGAGATCAATGGTAGGTGGTTCGGGCCCCTTGGTGGGCCCATTCATCGGGCTCCTTGAGCTGCCTGGGGATGTTTCCCTCCTTGGGAATCACTTCTCTCTATGTCTACGAGGAAGGACACACTGCCTCAGCCACAGGCTCGATGGGCTTTAGAACTAATTTCATTTGGTGAATTCCTAGTGAGCGCAGCTTCTTTTCTGTACTGAATGATAGCCTTTTAGCCTTCCCTACAACAAAGACAGTCTTCAGTCTTTTCCTTTAGTCCCCAAAACTTCCCAGAAAAATCAATAAATAACTTAGTTGTTGGCCACCTCCCCTTACCACTCTCCTGAACAAAGCCTTGAAAGCAAAAAAAAAAAAAAAAAAAAAGGCAAATATAAGAAGTAAAGAGTGCAAAGGGGCTATGGTGATCTAAAAACTCAGAAATCCATCACTGGCCATGGCACTGGCTGCAGAGCCCCTCAGCATATGTGCAGATGGACAGACAGGCTGCACGCACGTCCTTCCCCACGTGATCATCCCTGCTGATGCCTTCCTGCCCTCATTCAGTGGCATGCGACAGGAAACCACCTTTCTCTTCTCCTGAAGAGTGGCCAGGAGGTACAATTCTTCATCTTTTAGTTTGGGGAGCTGTTCTCTTTCTATTGGGCAGTTTTTGTTTTTGACCCCTTTGCATCTAGTTAAGAAGGTAAACAGTTCAGCAAGCCGTGTGACCCTGGTTAGTCATTTTACCTCTCTTGTCTTCATCTGTAGAGCGAATCAATCGTATGAGATGACCTCTGAGGATCCCCTCCAGCTTGAAAGGCCAGTGTTTCCCTTACTGGGCATGTGGAGGTGACCAGCAAGTACTTGTCAGGTAAGTGAGGCTGACACTGCTTCCCGGGCAGCTGAATGCCTGTGAAGGACGGCCTAGTGCAGAGCCCCTTAAACTGTAAGCTTCATTCAGAAAAATCTCCTTTATAAGAAAACAAAACCTCTTTCCTGTGAGCACTGATAGTTCTATAGTGTGTGTGTATGTGTGTGTGTGTTCTTATTTTGAGGTTGTTTGGATTCTGCTTTTCCCAAGCTGTCCTTTGCCCTCATTTTGGGAGCAGTTCACTTAGACTTTCTCTACATAAGTTATTGTATCAAATAGAAACATTTCTGCAGAGGTATTTTTGTAAATGTACGTGTGTGGCATGTTGGCATGTGTTTTAGAAGGAGGATCTTAAGGGGGTGGCATGTAGCTGAGTGGTGCCGGGCATGCCTCGCTCAGTTCTGATGATATCTGTAAATATTTTCTGCTTCCTACTTTTGTTGTTATATGCTTATTAAAAGAGAAGAAAGTAACGTAGGAAAGCATGAGGTGATATACTTTGGCTACCGTGGAAAGAAGAGGTAGCTTTACCTTTTCCCCATACAGTTTTACCTCAATGAAAAAACAAAATTTGTATTTTCTTAACTCGGGCGGTCATATGTAAGCCAATGAAAATAACAGTTTAAAAATTATAGCATAGCACATATTTTTAAGGTTGCTTTGTGGCTTCTGGGAGAAGGAGAAGGTATGAAAAATAAAGATTAAAAAAGCATGTTGTTTAGCTGTTCCAAGCTATGTTCTTACCCTAAATGACATGGAATCAAAAAGCCCTCAAGGCAGCTTCAAGTGTCGGAGTTTGCAGAATCCTTCACCACCTTCCCTTGTTTGCATTAGTTTTTGAGAGACTCAGTTTTTGGGAGACGTGTTCATTTCTAGAAAAACAAGTAGATTACCGATGAAATTGAAGAGAAGAGATTATGTTAGTTAGGCTACCCATTTTCTCTACTCTTCTGATCATTTCCTATAAAAGGGACAAGAGAGACCTTTCACCCTGGTCTTTATGACTGAGCATGACTTAAAATTTATGTAGGGCAACTTCCAGTGTTCTTCCCCACCCCACAAAATACCTCTTCATTTTTTATAAATTTTCATTGAATTTATTGGAGTAACATGGGTTAATAAAATTATATAGGTTTAAGGTGTACAATTCTATAACATATCATTTGTTTATTGTATTGTGTGCTCACCACCCCAAGTCAAGTCTCCTTCCGTCACCATTTACCCCCCTTTACCCTCTCCTATCTCCCCCAGCCCCCTTTCCCTGTGGCAGTCACCGCACTGTCGTCTGTGTCCATGAGGGTTTCTGTTTTTGTTTTGCTTTATCCCCTCACCTTTTTCACCAGCCCCCAAACCCCTGTCCCCTCTGACAGCTGTTAGTCTGTTCTCTGTATCTATGAGTCTGTTTCTATTTTGTTCATTAGATTCCACATATGAGTGAAATCATACGGTCCTTGTCTTTCTCTGCCTGGCTTATTGCACTGAGCACAGTACTCTCCAGGTCCATCCCTGCTGTCGCAAAAGGTAAGGTTTCCCTTTTTTATGGCCTAGTAGTATTCCATGGTGTAAGCGTACCACTCATCACTTTTTTATCCGCTCCTCTACTGATGGCACTTGGGCTGCTTCCAAATCTTGGCTACTGTAAATAATGCCGCAGTGAGCCTAGGGGTGCATATATTCTTTTCATCACTATGGCCTCGTGGTATAGTTTGATATCAGGCAGCATGATTCCTCCAACTTTGTTCTTCGGGGTCTTTGTGGTTCCATATGCATTTTGGGGATGTTTGCTCTAGCTCTGTGAAATGTGCCTTTGGTATCTTGATGGGATTGCATTGAATCTATAGATTGCTTGGGTAGTGTGGCCATTCAATGATGTTCATTCTTCCTGTCCGTGAGCACGGTGTGTGCTTCCACTTATGTGTATTCTCTTCCATTTCTTTCTTCAGCGTCCTATAATTTTCCAAGTACAGGTCCTTTACATTTTTTGGTTAAATTTCTTCCTAAGTATTTTTTTAATGGAATTGTTTTCTTAGTTTCTCTTTCTGGGAGTTCATTTTTGGTGTATAAAAATGCAACTGATTTCTGGATGTTGATTTTGCTACTTTGCTGAATTCGCTCATCAGTTGTAGTAGTTTTGGGTTGGAATCTTTCGGGTTCTCTGTAAACAGTGTCATGTCATGTGCGCATAATGACAGTTTTACTTCCTCCTTTCCAATTGGGGTGCCTTTTATGTTTTCTTCCCGTCTGATGGCTGTGTCTGGGACTCCAGTACTATGTTGAATAAGAGTGGTGGAAGTGGACACCCCTGCCTTGATTCTGATCTTAAGGGAAATGGTTTTAGTTTTTGCCCACTGAGTATGCTGTTGGTTGTGGGCTTGCCATATATGGCCTTTGTTGTGTTGAGGTATGAAGCCTCTATTCGCGTCTCTGCCCTTTCCACCAGTCTCAGCGTGACTCCTGTAAATCCTTGGTTATAAGACTTCTGATCAGATATTCTTCAGTTGGTAATTCAGGTTGATCGTTCTAAATTTTAGTTGTAATTCCAGTTTAGTCCTGGGAGGAGGTGAGTGCAACACCCATCTACTCCACCACGGTCTCAGATTTTCTACCTCTCCCTTTCTTACAACTAGAAAATCTAAATAATCCAGTTATTCTATGGATTATTATAATTTCACTTTTACTGAATTAACTAAATGATTGAAGGAAAAGTGAATTTTATCTGAATTTCAGTGAATTTGTTCTGTAGAAAATTACAACGTTTGTATCTTGTATAGATTGAGCTATATAGACCTGCACGGGATGATTAGGCAAAACAACCTCATTTTAAACTGTGACTATATTTAGGGTTTTATGGTCCCTTGTCCCACTTTCTTTGCTCTCCAATGCACACTGATTATTGAGGAAAAAATATCTATTTGAAATTCCACAGGATATTTTATCAGTTCTCATCAGTGTTTGATTTAAAGTGACATCCCCAATAGGCACAAGGGCAAGATTAGAAGACGCCTGATGATCCATCAGATAATGGGCCTGGAGCAGTTCAGAGGGGGCATTGATTCCTTAGCAGAACTGGATAGAATTAGCCACTCTAAAGGTGGCTTTTGTCTAAGAACACGTGTACTGTCACTGACGACAGAATAGAGACTTAAGGAAATTGGATTACAAGTGGAGAAATTAGAGTATGGCCTGGGTATTAGGAAATTATTGTTCATTTTGTAGGAGTGACAGTGGCATTCTGGTTATGCAGGAAAATGTTCTTTTTAGGCCTGCACAGTGAAGTATTTGGGAGTGAAATGCCATATCTGTATTTTTTAGAGTACTTTAGCAAAAACATAAGAGAGGTTGTCAAATATGACTAAATGTTAATAACTATTGAAAAGAGATGATGTTTGTTATACTTTTTCTACTTCTCTTTGTTTGAAAATTTTCATAATAAACAGTAAAAAAACCTAATTGAGATAATATTTTTATGCATGCACAAGAGAGGAGCATGGATTTAAAATTCCTCTGGACTGACAGGCAAATTCGATGTTCCGAAGTGAGGCTTCAGTTCTTGGAATATCGTTGGTAACTCATAAACCAGCATAAAATGAAAATCCTGTGCAAAATTACTACTTATTTAGTTTTTAAATGCATTTAAAATTCTAGAATTGAAGCTACAATAAAAGCATGGTAGACATTTAAAAATGAAGACGTACTCATTTTTACTTACCTGAGCTGAATGCTGAAAAGTTTGGGTTCTGATCTCAGGGTGAGGTGGAAAGTTCCTTGGGGAAGGTCACAGAAATACAAAGTTTTGAGAAACTTAGGTTCCTGGATAAGCACTTGAGAGGAAATTAAAGTAGCCAGAATCATGGTATAAGCGAACTGAAAGTCTGAAGCTAATGACATAAATTATGAAAATATAAACTGGACTGAGATGATTTTATTTTGGTCTTTGGAATTACCAGGTTAATGTGCTTCTTAAAAATGCTTCGTCTTTTGAATAGTCATTGCTACAGTAGTTGTATTCTACCCAAATAACATAATACTCTTTTGATGTGTCAGTATAGCATTTATCACAAAATGTATGTTTTTATATATTTATTGCCATGAGACCACAGAAAGAAAATATACTCTAATAGGGAAAGGATAGCTTCCATTGTAAAATTCTGGGACAGCCTAGCTCCCATTGGGTTGACTTCAGGTCCTTGATTCTTTGCTGTACACAAATGCATGCCTAAATCGACTGTCATCATCATAGTTAACACATCACATTGATTTAAAAATATAAATGTCCCCTATACAACCCATGCCAGTCCCAGTTTTGTTTATGCAGGGAAGAAAATCTTTCCTTTTAAACACCAATTTATTTTTCAATTAATAAATATAAATTGGGCTCATTTTGAAGTACCAGGCTTATGTTTCACCAAATCAACATCACCGATTGAAATGACTTTAAACCTATACTCAATACGAGGTGATTTTTAATGGATATGAAGCCTCTGGTGAACTTGGTCTTCCAAAAAACAGACACTGGTGATTTACTGGTACAAAGTCCAGCTGTGTGACAGGAGGAGCAGGTGGGCAAATCCAGAGTCTTTGATTCCTTGGACTTTGCTTTGTAGTCAGAGAAGGACTGTGGTTCAACAGGTAGACCCTGGACTAAGAAACATAAGACAAGAGCTATTTTAAAGTCTTAAAATTTAAGTGTGTCTCTGTAGTTAGCACTACATTAATAAGTGGTATTTTTTTAAAAGAGCAGGGTGCATTACTTCTAGGTTCCAGGTCCAGTCCTGGTTTTCCTACTACTGACCTGAAGGTCTTCATCTGCAAATGAAGAAATCTCTCATTAAACAATTGCTAACATTTCTTCAAACTGTTTACTCTGTGCCCTGCATCATTTTGAATGCTTTACATTAAACTTTTTAAGATTCTCACAACTCCGTCAAGTAGATATTGTGATTATGCCTAATTTATCAATTAGGAGACTAGACATTCTGAGATAATCAAGAGCTGGGTAATCAATGTGTTTTAGAATGGGGAGGGTCCATGGAAATCATTTAGTCAGAGAAGCAATGCATTGAAGTGGTTAAGAGTGCAAACTCTATACCCCAAATATGTGGCTTTCAAACTTGGATCCCTCCCTCAATGGGAATACCCCTTGGGCAACTGACTTAACCTCTGTTTGCCTTAAATTCCTCATCTGTAAAATGGGGCTGGTAATAGAATCTGCATTATAAGGTTGTTAAGAGTAAATGTGCAGGGCTTAGAACAGTGTCTGTCAGCTGGGAAGGTCTCAGTAAATGCTGCAGTTGAGGATTAGGACACGGGCGATAATAGGGACTGGCAAAGCAGACACTGTTGTTTTACTTAGGAGACCGTGTGGCATTATTAAGGATTAGGTCAGAAAAAGGCTGCTGGTAACAGTGGTGCCCTTGATGGAAAGAATGGAGTATTTCGTGATACCAAATGGTTTCTTAGAGAGAAAGGAATTAGGCTGAAGAAACAGTGTGGAGAGGGAATTGTTGGCCTAAAAAAGGCAGAAAGATGTGTGCTATATTGTCATTCAGTAAAAAGTTTATAGAATTGTGACAGCAGTAAAACAGAGAAATGAGACCCAAATTTGGGTGCTCATATGGAGTTATTCCAGTTTCTCTGGATCATCATAGACACAGATAGAATGTTTGAGCTAAATGGGACCTTGGAGATTGTCCTGTACAACCCCCTCATTTTACATTTTCTATGAGAATAACAGTTGGTGAAATTTGGCCAGTATCGCAATACAGTGAAGCCAGGGAAATTTGTGAGGAATTTCAAGTAAGGCTGAAGGGAAAGAGAGAGAAAGCTCTGTCACTTCTAGAGTGATGCCAGGTAGGAAAGCCCAGTAGGGAAAGAAGTGAATTTTCCCAAATTAATTAAAAAAGGGAGAGAGGGAAGAAGGAGAGAGAGAACTAATTTTATGCTAATCAGTGTTAGACTGGATCTTCGGTTAATGTTTTAAAAGCCCATGATAAAGAAAATTCTCGTTTTCACTATTTCTAGGAACTTGGTTTCCCAACAGGGAAAGGCAGTTGGGGGAAAGAGTTTGGCAGCGTTGGTGGTTCCAGCAAAGCAAGAAGCGGCCCGTCCACAGCTGGGGTTGTAACTCGTAAGCAGTTAATGTTCGTCTGTTAACCTGTTGCTGTTTAGAATAACTGTTATCTGAACTTTTTAAAAAATCCCTTTCAACTAGGTTTATGCTTAGCGCTTTCTTTTCAAAATGGGTTAATTTGGTGCCGAGGCCTGAGGAGGGGAGGGGGCAGAGTAAGCAGCTTGGGGAGTTCCCTTTACAATCCTCCAAGCCAGGGGCGGGGTGGCGGGAGTTTCTCGAGGGGTTTAAAGGCTCCCCACTGTGCTTGCTCCCCAGTTACAATAGCCCTGGTTAGTGAATGAGGGCTGGATTGTCTGTTTGTGTGGAAAAATAGAAGCCAACAACACAGAGGCTAAAGCAAAGATAAGGTTTTTCTGGCTCTGAACCCACTTGTGTATTATTCTGTATAAAAAGCACTTACCTACCATGTCAGTATTTTAAAAAGGGGCTTTTAGTTTGTCTTTTTTTTATTATTATTAAAAGAGAAAAACACTGCTGTTATTTCTGCCCGTATTATTGTCTGCGCTGCTGTCGGGTTTGAGGACACTGGGGGCTCTCCATGTGCACCCCTCCCCCCTGCCCAGCATCCCAGGCCACCCCCACGCTGCGAGGAAGGTTCGGGAACCCCGGGAGAGGTGAGGCACAGGCTCCACCTTAGCTCAAGCCTCTCTGGTTTTTGCCTTCTGATCCTGACTCCCCCGGCTGCTCCCACTTCAGCATCTGCTGGTAGTCGGGTGATGGAATCACGTTAGAGAGGAGCCCAGCGTGGTCACAGGCTAACCTTCAGTCCTTTGGGAGCACAGGACAAGGTGACAGGAGTGGCAGAACTCAGGCTGTGATCTGCCCCGACACTGGCTGGGCCCGGGAGTGGCCAACTCTCCCGCCCTCATAGGAAACCTCCACTTTGCGTTTGCAGAATCGTTTGTACTAGAAAGGTCACAGCCTTTGAAAATATGGCTTTGGAAGTGGAAAGTAGGCAATAGTGAACTCAGGGAGACGGATTTTTAGGATTCCTGCCTGTGAATTTTATAGGGGAAAGTGAGAATTATGCTGTTTTCCCCCAACTTCATTTTCCTAGATCTGTTTTCCAATTCTTCCCTCTATGTGTTTGCACCATACTCCACTTAGCTTTTTTATTTTTACCACATCAACAAGATCGGCCTAACACTCTTCTCCCCCACATTTGAGGGCATACTCTGATTTTTGTGTTGCTCTAAAGTGTCAAGGTTAGTTATGAGCAAGGTACTTTCAGAGATACGAATGGCGATGTCCATGGTTGACATGCTTCCTTGGGGTTCTAACTTACCCAAGCTCTCCAGCTTTATTCGTCCATAGTGGACCCCCAAATGGGGTGTCCGGGTGAAAACAGCAAAGAGCTAGGGTCTGGTGAATGCAGGCCCACAGGTTCCTGGAGGGGAGGGCGAACATTTACGTTTGGAATATGAAGAGGTAGCATGAGCCAGACTGTGACACACGCATCAAAACACAGACACAAAGTCAGAGTATGCCCTCCAAAGTGGGGGACAGGAATGTTAGGCCGATCCTGTCGATGTGGTAAAAATAAAAAAAGCTAAGTGGAGTATGGTGCAGTCACATAGAGGGAAGGACTGGAAAACAGATCTAGGAAAATGAAGTTGGGGGAAAACAGCATAATTCTCACTTTCCCCTTCTAGAGTTTGAAATAGTAGATCCTTATGTGAAATTAGGAGAACTGTAAGGAATCTGAACATTTTCTAAGCAGAAGATAATTTTTCTTTGGCGAGAAGGCATGTGAGTTAATGAATGTGAGCCTGCATTAAAATGGAGAGAAAATTATGAGCAGAAAGAGGGACAGGGACCAGGAGGATAATTGTTTTAAAATTTTTAGCCTAAATCTTACTCTGTCTTAAAGTATTTAGTGTTTCCATCTTAGAGTATGAAGTGTTTTAATTATCTCTTTTTGGAGAAATTGATTTGAAGCTAGTAAAGCCTTTTAAAAGTTAGAAAGTTTTGATTTTTTTCTTTCACATATTTATTAGAAATTTATACTACAGAACCTATGTATAAAACAGACATTATTATGTATTAAAAAGCATCTTAAAACATATAAAGAGAGTTAATGACTAAAATATATTGAAAGAGTACTAAAACTACTCAGTTACAAATAAGACCCACAAGATATGCCAGTGGCAGAATAAAATGCAGAACAAGCAGTAAGTATAAGAAACGACCTTCTTAGGATGGTTCTGTAATAAAATTTAAAACAGGATGATTTCTTAATTGGCAGCTTTGATTTAATTTAATTATATTTAAGCCTTGCTGTCTAAAATTAGGGCTCAAAAAATTCAAATATCCATTATCCTGTATTATGATTTTTCACAGAGTAGAAGTGATAATAACCATTAACCTGTTTTTATTTCTGTAGGAAAATGTCAAAAGTTTTATTTGCTGAGGAATCGGGGAGACTCTTTTAAAGGTGAAACTTTCACTTTTAGGTAAGGAAACATTTTCTTTTATCTCTCTATCTGTTGAAAAGAAAATATTTCAATTAGAGGAAAGAAGTAACATGTACTTAAGCTTTGCTCATCCTAACTGATGTAAAACATTATGAAGATGATAGAAAGCCAGATTTTTATGTTAAATAAAACAGATTAGTTGGAAATATTTCATTTAGAAAGATCAATTGGGGGTGTGTGTGTGGAAAGGAGACTCTTTCTTGCACTTTCTAATAGACTGAAATGATAATAGGATTCCCATCATCTGTCTTGTCTAAGTATTTAAGACATAACAAAATTAAGGTTATATTTTGAAAAATCAGGAACTAGAGATTTTTCAGACACTTAGAATATTTCTAAACATAAATGCAAACGTGTGTGATAATAAAAAATGGACTATTGTGATAAATTTGAACCATTGGTCACTGCTTTATAAGCAGGCCAGTGGATTAAAGTTAATTAAGATTTGGGCAGTAACAGAGAAGCATAAACTCTGGGATATATTCACATGCTAGGAAAACATTGCTTTGTAGGATCATAATGGAAATATAAACAATTTGTTTAATTAGGCAAGAACCTGTCCTTTGTTTTTCAGTTTTTGTTTTTGTAACAAAAACTGGTAACATAAAAAAAGAAAAGACAGACTAACTTTTTAAGCATATTAGAGTATTAGCAACTAATTCAGTTTTTGGCAGTAATTCTATTAATGCATTTTACTTGCATGAACAGTATAAATTACATATATGAAAAATCAGATGTTTTAAATCAAATAAACTAAAAATGCAATTAAAATGCCTAAACAAACATTTAGAGGTGCTTTGAAGTATTTTATGAAGTTAAAAGGATGGAAGAAGTAGTTATAGAAATTATACCTAGAATCTGTTTTAAGATATACAAAAATTTGTACATTCTAGCTTTGTTACCAATACCACATTTGGGAAAAGAAATAGGTAACAATGTTTGTCTTTAATTAACATATATTCTCAAGGGTAAACAAGATTTCTCCTAATTTTAAATATATTAATAAAGGTACATATGAATACTTTAAAAAACCATAGTAGAGAGGTTTCGGTTTTTAAGAAATACATGTAAAAATTATGTGGTTAATAGCATCTAAAAACTTTGGTAGAAAAATACTAAAATTTTTTGTATGAATTTAAAGAATTCATTTCTAAAATAAATTTGTTTTCTCCTTAATAAAACTCTCATATTAATATTAAGCATATAAGTTAAAACTTACTTAAACTAATTAGGATACACTAAACTTCTAAGTTATTTAAAAAATGAATTATGCTAATCTGAAAAAATATATAGAAGTATTTCTAATGTAATCTTTAAATAAAGCCCTTTAATATGTCAGTTTTTAAATCTTATATTTTGAAGGATAAAGTAAAAGAAAATATGACTAACCTCCTAATGGAAAATGTAATCTCATAGCACTGAGAAGAGAGTTGTAAGCATGCAATAAATATACAAGGAGATCAGTTTCACTTCTGCCTTGTTTTTAAGCCTTTCTTATGTATCATATATTTTAACATCAGGAGAATTATATACAAAATATGCATTTAATTCTTACAGTCTTATTAAAAATAGAGGGGTTAGAAAAAAAAATAGAGGGGGAAAATGCAACTTTGCCTAGCTAATTTCTAACTGAAGTGTTAGTGAAAATTAGAAAAATACAGAAACTAAAATAGCGTAATTAACTAAAATTCAAAAATCTATGTGTATACACATTTTTTATGTCTTGGAATATAGCATTTATCTTAATTGCTAATGAAACTATATGCTGTAACATGAGTGAAAAGATAAGTAATGGAGAAGTATTTTCTCATTGTAGGTTACTAGATAAAAAAATTTACTAATAAGCTAAATATAACATTAAGGGACAGGTTTAAAATAAAATTTTGCTGAGGATGTATATTTCCAGCCAGGCTTTGGGTTTTGTGTGTGTGTTAGGATTTCTGAGTTTTGTGATTTGAAATTCATGGTACAGTTTGAGTGCCCTTTCAAGTGGCAAAATGTTTCTGTGGAAAAAAATCAGACATTGTGTACACTTTGTTTTATATTTGGGTATGAGAAAAACAGAAGATAGGTTGGGAGAATTCTAGTTGTTATTTTAGTGCATTCGTCAAATCCCAAACAATTGTTTTGTCCGTCAGTCAGTTACAAGTCTAAGCAGGTTGCATTTGTATAAGCACATCTTAGATATTTCACTTACATTGATGATCCGGTGATCTCTAAATGTCACTGTCATCTTTACTGAAATTATGGGCAAGGTATTTAAAAGAAATGCATTTTAACACTTATTTTTAATTAAAACGAGAAAGACTTCGAAGGGGTTCTTTCGTGAGTAAAATTTGTAATTGTGCAGTTTTCTGAAAGAATGAACTCTTAGTTTTACTTTCAAATTATGTGAAAAGGTTTCTTTACTTGTTGTTTGCCGATATTGTAAAGGCAGAAGGAATAAATTGGCAGTTTATGTTATTTCTGCCCATCTTTCTATCAATAGAGAGGGAGAAAGGGAAAGCAGCATATGTTGCCCAATAGGGTTTTCCCTTTAAAAAACACACAAAACTTGAAACTGAAAAGATATGTTGCCCATAACTCATTTTTCTTATTAAGACTTATTTGGAGTCGCTTGAATGTTCTTAATCAATATATTTGAGGCAATTGTCTGATGAAATGGAGAGATGTAGAGCACTGTGGTCAGATACAGGATAGTCTTTCTCTCCTGTTGATGCCCAGAAACTTAGGACAGAGATTTTAAATTAATAAGGTTGAGTACCAAAACCTGTGGGCTCTAATAATTTAGAAACAGGCGAGAAAATGATAAAGGCGAAAGGGAAGACTGCTTGAAGTTAAATGTACACTTTAAATGGTGCACTTTGGCACCGGGAGGAGGGCTCCCTAGATAACAGGTGGTACTCTGCCGGCGGTGATTTTCTGGGGAGCTGCGGCCGTTTGCGTGACGAAGGAGGGCGGCCCGGTCGCGGAACTGACCGCCCGGCGGAGGCCGCCGGGTTAGCCTCGGACCGTGCGGGGAAAGTCGGGGCAACAGCGGGGCGCCGGGCGGGAGCCGGGCGGGCGGCCCGCTCCGGCCCCGCCGGGGTTAACCGCGGCGCCTCCCGGTGCACTCTGGGAGTTGTAGGCCGAGGGCATTGTGGGAGGTGTCGTAAAAGTTCGCGTTCCTGTTGTGATGGCCGCCGCCTAGGCAAGAGTTGAGGGTTTCTGTGGTTCCGGACGGTTTGGGGGGCTCTCTGTGCCGTCAGAAGGCCGCCAACGGCCCCCAGGTGGCCGAGGGCCTTTAAATTGTGTGCCGGGGACGTGGGCGAGCGGCCTGACGGGTTAATGGCGGGGTCCGCCGTCGTTAGATCGGCGCGGAGGCCTCTGGCGGCCGCGGGCTCGAAGAGGGGCCCTGTCCTGACGGACCCCGGCTCTCTGACCCTCTGCCTTCGAAAGATCTGGGTGGCCAGCGCCTAAGGGCCTTGGGGAGGGCTTTATTGTGTTGTCGTTTGTGTCCCGCACCCTCCCTCTTTTCTTAACAGCGGGCGGCTCTGTCTCTGGAGTCGTTGACGTTCCCGACACGATTTGGGGTTAGGCGGGCTCGTTTTCTAGGGTCTGGTGGGATTTATGCAAGAGCTGGGGATGTTGGAAGGTGTGGGCAGTAATATTCTGGTGTCTTCTGCCCGGTTTTAGGCTTAAGAGGTTGCACGAGTTGTGAGCGGGTCCGTGGAAGTGTGGTTCGCGCCCCCTGCACGTGGTGAACCTTGCCCTTGTTTGCCAGTGCCGACAGGCGTGGCCAGGTAGTTGTGAAATGTTTTTCTGTTGACTTGGATGCGTTCTTAAAGCTTTGGAGCCTCCAGAATACTGTTTTGTAGTTGTTTGTAGAAAGGTATTGTGCGCAAAAATGAACTTAAAACAAATGTCAGCATCACAGGTACCTTTAGTTCTAGGGAGCAAGCCCCTTGGGCTTCTCTGGTGCTGTGGAGTTGTTTGGGTACTTTTATGGGAATCATACTTGCTTTTAGCTCTGTCACCTTAGTCTTAGCTCACAGGGGTGCTCTGCATGTTGGGACACTTTGAGCTTCTTTGCTATCGGGTACTCTGTCACCATGAGGCAAAGTGGGGCACTGTACGGACAGGTAACTGCATGTATGAGAATCTCAAGATAACACCAGATTGCCAAGCAGGTCAGTACTTACCTTATCTTACCTGCCTGTGCAAACTTGGACTTCACTATTTCTGCCACCATGTACCTCTATATAAATTCTGCCTTATTTCCACAGTCTGGTTGTTTACGGTGTAACTTGAGGCCTAACTGGTCATGAAAACCCTTTTCTCAAACAATGCTACTTTAAATTGTCGCCCCCCCCCCCAGGTAAAACTGGTGTCTAGAAAGTTTTTTCACTTATTTGGTGAAGTAGGGGATTTGAAAAAAGGTACAAGAGTGATTTTGGAAATCAGCTGTCAATTTTTAACTTGAGGCCAAGCCACATGACAGAATTGATTAAAGAGAGAGTGAAAAAAAATAGTTTCGTTTTTTTTCTTGGCATTTTAAAGCATAGAAAACCTATTTCCATGTCATTGTGTTGGCCCTCTTTCTTATATCATTAAAAAGCCTTTTGATGTTTTGTGATGAATTGTGTTTTCATAATTCCCTTCTTGTCTGGGTTTGCTTAGTACTTGTGTACTTGAGAATATAGCAATGGTAGAGAAAGGAGCAAAAGCTGGATGGGTTTTTATTTGTGTTTCTGCTGAATGTTATTTTGGATATAGATTGATAGACTAATATTATTGGCATGCTAGTCAGGTCTCAGGAAAGTATTTCCTTCCCTCTGACCTGACCTCAGTGTATATTAGAATATTAACTAACTCGTCAATTGAAAAAGTATTGGGAAACTTCTCTCTAAAAGATCTATAGTGTCCATATTTGTTACTGTGTGGTGATGTAAAATATTGGTGAGTTGGTTTTGTATTTTAGGAAACTGGATGGCTAGAACTTGTAGATTTGTAGAATCATTCAGAATCATTTAAAACCAACCACAACCACGGTTTGCTTCAAAAGATGCATAAATTTGTAATTGCCAAGTTACTTCTGACTTTATTAGAAGGTGCTTTGAGAGTAGATGAGTACTAAGTTGGTAAGTTTAGAGATAAACTTATCTCTGTGTTTTCAAAGAACACTTCTGGGCATTTATGAATAAACACATCCCTCCAGGAGATGGTGAGGTTTTATATCCAAGAGTTCTAACATTTAATCTTTTAGGCCTTTATTTTGTACTCTGCTTTCCGCTTCTGTCACTTCAGTTCTGTTGTTGGTGTGAAATGCTTTTTGTAATATATAACATCAACTGTAGTTTCAGAAAAATATGGTAGATCCGCTACCTTTTAGAGAAGATTACTCCTAAGGTTGTGTATATATATTTGATAGTTATTCCAAAAGCTTTTTGAAACTTAGGCTTTGCATGGTTTTGATGAAACTCCTTTCGATGAGACACCACCAAAGGGTATCTTTCTTCACCTAGGTGTTATAAATGAAACACCTTTGGCTCTGGTGTTCATTCAAAAAAGAAACACAAATTTACTTCCAAATAATAGAATTTGGAAGATAATGAAAGATTAAAGTTTTGATTTTAGATGGTAGCCAAAATTTGGAAATACTAGGGAGGAGGGGTTGAGTAGGAATGTCTGCATGAGGCCTTTACTCAACTCTTTTCTAATTTTGATTCCCTATACATAACTGTTCACATTGCTGAAAGTAAGCATTTCTTATTAATGCATTTCTGCGTCTGAGCATTCGTAAGTGTAGCACTGCATATACAAGACAACAAATCACCCATTCAGAATTTGGCCCTTATTTTTAATTTACATTCTTTGAAGAGGAAGACTTGTTGGTTGTACTTTGTGTGCTTGTTTGTGTTTTGTTTTTTTAAGTTTGATACACTTATTTTTAGATTGCAATATTCTTACACGTCAAGTGTATCTCCACCCTCTCACCTTTATCTTCTTGGAAGTTAAGAAGGTTTCTGAGAGAAAGAAAAAAAGTATTTAGATTTTTTTCTATGCCTGTCAGTGATGAATTTTATTTTCTGATTCTTCCTACATATATATGCAGGACAGAATACATTATCTCTGCTGTGCTAGGCCCTATTTTTTTAACTCAGAGTATTAATCATATAATTTTTTGGGCAAGAGACAGTAAACCAACAGTTACTCCAAAATACTGTGTCTAGATTTAAAAATATTAATTTCCATTGGAAAGAAAAAAAGATCATATGCATATATCCTGTCACTTAAAGAATTCTATCTATATCTTAAAGCTTCAAAAGATCTTAAGAGATCATTTTGCTTTGTCTTCTGCCTTTCTTATTTTTCTTTTTGTTCAACTTTCTCGGTGTGCTTTTGGGGTTCTAGAACTTAAATGACGTTTTTGTATATTTTGGAATTTTTCCCCAAATTATTTGCTCCCACTTTTAAAAACCATTTTCATCTAAAATATTCTTAATAAGGACATTATTTTAATAAGACATTCTTGTCATTACATTTTTATAATTAAAATTATATAAACATTATATTTCTATATTCTGGGGGGAAATGAGGTAGTGACTTCTTTAAACCTCAGCACAATGTGCCACAATTTGGCCGGCAAAAAAATCCAGGACATAGGGCTTTAGACTCCTCTTCTGTTAACAGTCTTTAGTTAATGAAGATGCATGATTTGTCATTTTTAGACAAGTTTTACCTGAAGACAGTATTACTTCTTGCCTGACATTCTCATGAAATACATATTTGTGAAAGTTTTAAGGCAATATAAGAAAAAATCGTTGAATTTACATAAAAGCAGCAGTTCTGTGCATTTACTAATCTAAAAAAAACTATCTGTACACCGCTTTTACAGGTTTTTTTTAAAAATTCTGAAATAAATACATGTTTCTGGATTTTAAATTGTTTTTAAAGAAGTTTCTTTGAGGGTGCAGAAACCATATTGTCAATGAAGTATTAAAAGAATGGCCAACTTGTTTCTTTTTATTTTAGTATTAACCAAAGGTATAGAATATGCAGTTTATAACGGGGCAAAAAAGCCCATTGCATTAGAGAGTTAAAAATGAAGACAGCAAGTGTTGAGGGCTTGGGGCACCAAGGAACCAGACATGTAAGGAAAGAAGCTATTTTGGAAATGGATCCTCCAGCCCCAACTGCCCTTGCTGTTGCTATGTAAATCAGATAAACTACCCACTGGAGCCCTTCTCAATTTTTGACCCATAAAATTATAAGCAAAATAAAATGGTTTGTTTTAAGCTTCTGAAGTTTGGGATGCTATGTTATGCAGTAATAGATAACTGGAAAAAATACTGAGAAAATCGTTTCATAATTTATAATAGGTGGCAGTGTAAGATAATATATTTTCGTGTCTAAATCTGACAAGAAACTAGTTTCTATATTACAACAAGGAATACCTATGTCATCAAACAAAAAAAAGAGCCCCAGTAGGAAAATGCACCAAGGTTATGAGCAGCCTAACAACATAGAAAGATATACTCAAACTCATTAGTAATCAGAGAGATTCAGGTTAAAGCCACAATAAAATATCTCTTTGTACCAAGTAGACTAACAAAAATAAGAATATGGATAATGTCAAGTGTTGATGAAAATGGGGTGGGAGTAGGAACCTTCATTCACTATTGCTGAATGTGTAAAATTTTGGAGCCATTCTGCAGAGCAGTCTGGCAGAATTTAGTTAAATGAATATAGATATTAAATTGTTTCTCTGTGTTTGTCCTCAAGAAGTCTTACACAGGTCTCTAAGGGAGCAAATAGGAGGATATTGATCACATTGTTTTGGTGGCAGAAGCTTAGAGCCAACCTAGGGTTCTTAATCACCAGCGGGGATGGGGGAGTGGTAAAATATGATGGAGGCATACATATAGTACTATATATTAGAAGCAAAGGACTACATATATCCACCACATATGCATATATTTTTAAAACCCAGTGTTTAGTGAGAATAATAATGAAATCTATAATAATAGCATTTGTATAAATTTAAAGCACATGGACACAAATGTCTTGCAAGGAAATTTCAAAAACATCAAACACACTGAAACAGTCTCCTAAGGATAAGAAAAAAGTTGCCCTCAGAGGAAGAAGGGGAGAGCGTAGAAGTGGGGAATGAGATAAAATAAAAATTAAAAGGCCCATGATGATGGTGTGCTGTAAACCAAGGCGTATGATCAAACTTTCTGTGCCTGAGGTCCAACACCCAACTCTACTCCCTTGACCCAAGAAGAGAAAAGTATAATTCTTCAGTAATCAAAGAAAGTAAATTGAAAGACTAGAGCTATTTTTAAAATCTGCCACACTTGGGATAAAGTGTTTAAATAAGATCAGTACTTACAAAAGTGTCAAACAGACATTCTCGTATTTTTTTGGATATGTAAATTGATGTGACCTTTAAAAAAGGACAGTATTTACCAAGAGCCTTAAAAATGCTAATGTTCTAGCAACAATTATAAATTGAAATCAAGAAAACAAAACCACTAAAGTAGTACCAATATGGCATTAAAACATAATAGAGCAATGGAATAAAGAGCCCAGGAGTAAATCCTCACTTATATCGTCAATCTATGACAAAGGAGGCAAGGATATATAATGCAGTAAAGATCATCTCTTCAATAAGTGATGCTGGGAAAAATGGACAGATACATGCAAAAAAGTGATATTGGACCACTTTCTTACACAATATGTAAAAACAAACTCAGTGGATTAAATAGTCAAATGTAAGACCTGGAACCATAAAACTCTTGGAAGAAAACATAGGCAGTGGCAGGATCTGGGCCAAGAATCTAGTACATCCAGACGTTCAGTGAAAGTGGGGAGGTTAAAGGCCTTCTTATAAGAACTGAGGCTCAAGGAGATCCCCAGAGAGATGTGAGGTAGGTGGAAGCTACACTCACCTCCCAGAGCCAAACTGGAATTGCAGTTAAATTAAAGCAATCAGCCTGAAAAAACAACTGAAGGACAGCTCGAAGAGAGTGTTATAACCAAGGATTTACAGAAGAAGCCACACACAGACTGGTAAGGGGTGGAAACACCAAGAGGGCTGGCCCCTGCACCCATGTGTGGCGGCCAAGAAGCCAGAGGGATATCTTGGCTGCAGAAGTGCCCCCTGAGGAGCATGGGGGTCTCAACCCCACACTGGAATCTCTAACCCAGAATACCAGGGCTGGGAAGAGGAGCCTGCATAGCACCTGACAGTGAAAATTAGTGGAGACTGTCCACCTGGAAGAGACGGGGGTCTGCTAGAAATTCAGGTGCTCTCTTAAAGGACCAATGCACAGGATCTTGCTCTCAGACACTCATCCAGGGCTCCCATAGAGGGAAGGCAACTTGGGGCATATGGGAATCATAAAGAATATGTGGGTGGCGCGGCCCGAAGGAGAGTTCTGGAGGATCAGGCCTGACCTAAGTCCCTATCCTACAGCGCCCTGAGGTGTCATCTTCCCAGGGTTGAGCACTTCTGTTCTTATACCACCAGCCTGGGGAGTGCACTAATCCGGACCTTCAACTACTGGCAATACCACCCTGCCAAGCTAGAGTCCTGCAGAGAGATCTCTTGGCTGCATCCAACAGGGACCTTTGATGCACTCTTTTTCTGGAGAAGCTCTAGGCAGGCATTGAGCTGTATGGGTTTGGAACAGGGGCCAGTCTTGCACCCTCCATTGGCACCTCCCCTCAATAGGAGACTGTTTTAATCTGTTCTCCCAAGTCCCAGTGGCCCCAGCCTGCTGAGCTTAGTTTTGCGGGGTAAGGCAATGCTGTTCAGAGATGGGACTTTTGGAGTGTGTCTCCCTTGAAGACTCTTGTCTGGGACTCAAACACACGCTGGGTTGTGTGGCGGCAGAGCTGGGGGGAGGTGAGTTGCTTGTCCCACTCCTACAGGCTCACCCAACACCATCCTCAACGGAAGATTCTTTCGATCTGTCCTTCCAAGTCCTGGTGGACCCACCCTGCTGAATGTGGGGATGGCTGGTTGTATCCAACTTCAACCTTTGGTGCACTCCTCCAGAGGGACCTAGGGTTGTAGATTCTGGCAGAGACTCAGTGGCATGGCTCTGGAGTAGGGGTCACTTTTCCCCCATTGAGTGTGTGGCCATGCTGCGAGGAAACTGTCTTCCTGACCCTGGTCACTCACCCTACCAAGCTTGCACTTTGTGGAAGGGTCTGTGGGTTGCAGCCAGTCTGGGCCTACTCTATAGTCTTCCTTCCAAAGGCTCTGGAGTAAGACCAGGGCAACCTCACAGGGTGTTGGATTAGCCGACAGAGAAGGATCTCAGGGAGCTTTGGACCTTTTATTGATCTGCCCCCACCTCAGAGCTGGAGGAAGCCAATCCTTCTACACAGCTTGGTCCCTCCCCTACACACTCAGGCCCAGTAAACAAAAACACAGTGGAAAATATGGTGGCTTCAGACAGGTAGTCTAAGACCTGTTGGGAGCCAGTGACGTGTCTGGACATGGTCCACATAGCCTGAGGGCCTGGAGTCAAGGACTCAACCCTCCCCACAAGTTCCTGTGAGGAGCCGAGATAAAGATAATTACCAAGGTCTGGGCTCATGCAGGAGGCAGGATGTTTACTCTGAACGAGTGTTTATGCAGCTTTGAAGGAACTAGTTTGTATCACCCTCACCACATTATCACTTGTTTGTTACTTACTATATAATAAAGGCATTGAAGCCATTTGGCGCTGCACCTCATTGGAGGGCAGCCCTCCTGATCCCATAACTTCGTCTCTTTCATTCCCACCGCTAGAACTCAGGTTTGTTCGTCTTTCAGGCTGGTCCCTGACAAGTGGCACCTGAACAGGGACCTGAGTACTCGAGACACAACTTAAGGTAAGGTGAGGAACTCCTCTCTATGTGAGTGGCACGCTCCAGAAAAGGAATTGAGGTAAGAGGAGCATTTTTGTTTTATAGTCAGGAGTAAAATAAGATGGGGCAATCTACTTCAACACAGAGGTATTCTCTTCATACTATACTTACTCTCTCTTTATTTACTCTTACTTTTATACTTACTTTCTCTATTTACTCTTAATTTTATACTTAATCTCTCTCTATTTACCCTTAATTTTTAAAATTCGGATGCAGAAGGTTTCTCAGCAGCTGAGCGGCATTGGAGACCCCCCAGTAGAAAATATGCTGAGGATTTGTGGAGACTCTACTAACAACAGAGCATGGTTGAGTTCAACCTAATGTATGGAAGTTAGTAGCAAACACAGACATTGTCATAGTGAGACATAAAGTTGAGAATCATCCAAATGGGAACTACTCTGTTAAAGGAGGTTTAGCCTGTGTTCCTCCTCCTTATGTGTTACTGTTAGATAAGGTTTTGATTAAGAAGTTAGCTGATTATTATACTATTGTATAAATTGTAACCTTACAAATTGTGTATCTAGTGCTAATGCAAACCTAGATTTGTTGGTATTGAACCAACCTGTGTTTGTAATGCTTCCGGTTAAGATGCAAGGACGTTGTTGTACTAATGAAGGACTTGAAGTATTGCAAGAATTAAATGAACTATTGGAGAAACCTAAAAGATTCTTGGGACTGTTGATAGCCGGTATTGCTGCTTTAGTTTCTATTATTGCTACAGCTATTGTTGCTGGAGTTGCTCTTACTCAAGAAATACATACAGCAAATTTTGTTAATGGGTTAGCAAAGAATGTATCTGATGCTTTGGGAGCTCAAGAAAGAATTGATAAGAAATTAGAGGATAAGTTGAATGCCTTAGAAGAAGCTGTGTTACTTATAGGAGATCAAATTCAAAGTGTGAAGGTTAGAATGTCGCTGCAATGTCAGGCCCAGTTTCAATGGATTTGTGTTACTAAGAAACCATATAATCACTCTGAATGGGGGTGGGATAGGGTTAAAAACCATCTTACGGGGATATGGAGTCAAGATAATGTATCTATTGATGTTGCCCACTTACATGCTGATATAAGTGCTATCGAATCTGCTCCTCCTCTAGATACCTCACCTGCAGACTTAGCAAAAGGACTGTTTGACAAGTTTTCTAATATTATCTCCACATAGTTTATCTTCATTATTCTATTCTGGTATTATGTTGTTGGCTGTAGTGTTAATATTCCTATGTTTATTCCCAGTCTGTGTCTGAGCAGGAATGCAGAGCATCTCAGAGCTGCAGACAGTAGTCCACTGGCTCAAACTAAAAAGTAAAGAAGGGGGAGATATTGGGAGCTGGTGACGTATCTGGACATGGTCCACATAGCCTGAGGGCCTGGAGTCAAGGACTCAGCCCTCCCCACAAGTTCCTGTGAGGAGCCGAGATAAAGATAATTACCAACGTCTGGGTTCATGCAGGATGTTTACTCTGAAAGAGTGTTTATGCAACCTTGAAGGAACTAGTTTGCATCACCCTCACCGCATTATCACTTGTTACTTACTACATAATAAAGGCATTTAAGCCGTTTGGTGCTGCTCCTCATTAGAGGGCAGTCCTCCTGATCCCATAACTTTGTTTGTCTCTTTCATTCCCACCGCTCGAACTCAGGTTTGGGCTTCAGACCACACCAGAGCTCAACCCAACTTGCTACACAAGTGGCACACAAAAGGGGGTATTCTGGCAGGCACAGACCCTGCTGGGAACAACTCCACCTTGGGGGGCAGCCCCTGGTGATTGAGGTCTATCCTTATAGTCAGCCAGCCAGAGGGTAAACCCCACTCATAAATGGGCCAACAGCACTGAAGACTCAACTGACAGGAGGGGGCACAGAACCCACATGAGAAACATTGCTGGAGCACTTAACTCAAGTGATCTGGAAGACTGCACCACTGGGCCCCACAAGACAGCTACATCATAAAGCCGTCATAACAAGTTTGGGAGTCATAGGAAACCTACCTGACAACACAGAGACAAACACGAAAGGGCAGACAAAATGGGAAGACCAAGAAAAATACACCAGATGAAAGAACAAGAGAAATGCCCAGAAAAAGAATTAAATGAAGTGGAAGCAACCAAAATACCAGATACAGAGTTTAAAACAATGGTTATAAGGATGCTCAGGATCTTAGGGGAAATGCTAATTAAAGTCATATTGAGATACAACATACCCACTAAATAAAAAAGGCTGACACTTCCAAGTGGTGGTGACGATATGGAGCAAAATGATATAGCCTCTTTGGAAAACTGTCAATTATAAACATTTACCATGTAATCCATAATGCCACTCAGTATTATTTACTCAAGGGAAATAAAAGCATACATCCATACAAAGACTCGTATGTGAATGTTTCATAGCTGCTTTGTTCATAATAGTGAAAGATTGGAAGCAATCCAAATGCTCATCAACTGAAGAAGGGATAATCAGATGGAGTGCTAAGCAATAAGCAGAGACAGCCTACCAGTACTCACACCAGGGACAAATTAAAGAAGCCAGACACAAAAACCACATACTGTATGATTCCATTCATATGCATTTCTAGAACAGGCAAAACTATAGTGATAGTAAGCAAAATCAGTGGTTATAATGGGGAAGGATCAGGGAGTGGACTGACTATAAAGAAGCATAGGAGGGAGATCCAAGATGGCGTTGGACTGAATAGAAGCTGCACTGACACTCTCCCAGGACCAATCTGGATTACAACTAAAACATAGAAAAACCATCCTGAAAACCAACTGAAGACTAGCTAGAGAGCACCCTCATAACCAAGGCGGAAAAGTGGAGTGTGGAGAGCGGCTGACCTGGCCAGACCTCAGGCAGGAGCAAGGCTGTGCCCTGAAGACCCTGAGGGACTTTGTCCAGGGCAGAGGCAAAGCCTTGCCTGGATACAGGTTCCCCTGTCCATTGTGTAGGCTGACACGCTGGCTTGAGCAGAGCTATGCATGTGTAACATATCCTGCCAGAGGCTAGGATATGTAATCAGCTGAACAGCGTTCGGGTGCCAGCTTCCTGTACAGTAAGTTCAGAGCCTAACAAAGAAAATTCCCAAGATGTTGTTCTAGGCACAGCAGAACAATATGTTCTGAGAAATCTTGCTAAGGGATTGTTTTTGACCCTTCCAGCTACCCACAGATTCCTTGAAGAATTGTTAACTTGATGTATATAATAAAGACGCTGAGCTTGCTTGGGGTCACTGTCTTTCCATCTGAGAGCAGTGTCCCACCTGGCCCAGCTTAAACTGTCCTATGTCTCTGTGTATTTTCTTAATCTCCTGTCACTCCCTCTCAGGATCCCCCACTTCCCCATGCAGGTCTCGGCAGTGGAGACCACATAGAGACTGGTAGGAAGTGCTGACACAAGAGGGCTGCTGGGCTCCCACAGGCAGTAGCTGAAGGTTTGGAGGGTTATCTCAGCTGTGGGGGGTTTCCACTGAGGACTCTGGGGCCTAAACCCCAGGCTGGACTTCCCAGCCAAAAGCACCAGAACCAAGAAAGGTGCCCACATAACATCTGGCTGTGAAAAGCAGCTGGGTTTCTGTCTGCCAGGGAGAGGCAGCTGGAACTGCAGGAACCCTCTTTAAGAGCCAACACACAAAGTTTTGTGTGCAGCCATTCACGTTGTGCTCTGGCAGAGGGGGGCACAGAGTGGACTGGAGCTGTGTGGGGAGAGTCTGGGGTTGTGGGCTCTGGAGAGTGAGATCAGTGGACACCTATTTGGATTCCTGTGCAGAGTAATTCCCCCACACTGTGGAAGACATCTTTCTCAGGCAGAGAAACCACATGTTTAGGATGCAAAACAAGTCTCTACAAGTTCAAGAAGATTGAAATCATATCAAGCATCTTCTCAGACCACAGTGGCATGAAATTAGAAATCACAACAAAAACACTAAAACACATGGAGGCTAAATAGCATGTTTTTAAACAATGAATGGGTTACCAAAGAGATAAAGAAAGAAATCAAAAACTTCCTGGAAACAAAAGAAAATGAACACACAACAACTCCAAATCTATGGGACACCATGAAAGCAGTCCTGAGAGGGAAGTACATAACACTACAAACCTACCTCAAAAAAACAAGAAAAACTTCTAATAGACTCTCTAACCCTACAACTTAAAGACTTAGAAAGAGAACAACAAGAAAAGCCCGGAGTAAGTAGAAGGAAGGAAATAATAAAGATTAGAGCAGAAATAAATGACATAGAGACTGAAAAAACAATATAAAAAATCAATGAAACCAAGAGATGGTTCTTTGAAAAGATAAACAAGATTGATGAACCTTTAGCTAGGCTCACTAAGAAATCAAGAGAGAGGACCCAAATAAAATCAGAAACGAAAGAGGTGAAATAACAACTGACCCAACAGAAATACAAGGGATTGTAAGAAAATACTGTGAGCAACCATATGTCAATGAGCTGGACAACATGGGTGAAATGGACAAATTCCTAGAAGCATACAGTCTTCCACAGCTGAATCAGGAAGAATCAGAAAACCTTAATAGGTTGATAGCAACTAATGTAATTGAAGCAGTAATCAAAAAACTCCCAGCAAACAAAAGTCCAGGACAGATGGATTTATAGGCAAGTTTTACAAAATATTCAAAGAAGAATTAACACCTATTCTACTCAAACTATTCCAGAAAATTCAAGAGGAGTGAAAACTCCCAAACTCTTTTTATGAGGCCAGCATCATCCTAATCCCAAAACCAGATAAAGACACTACAAAGAAAAAGAATTATAGGCCAATATCCCTGATGAACATAGATGCTAAAATCCTCAACAAAATACTGGCACACTGGATCCAGCAATATGATAAAAAGATCATACACCACGACCAAGTGGGATTTATTCCGGGGATGCAAGGCTGGTATAACACCCGCAAATCAATAAATGTGATATATCACATAAACAAAATGAAGGACAAAAATCATATGACCATATCAATAGATGCAGGAAAAGTATTTGACAAAATCCAACACACATTTTTTATAAAAATGCTCAGCAAAGTGGGAATAGAGGGTTCATCCCCCAACATAATAAAGTCCATATATAACAAGCCCACATCCAGCATCATACTTAATGGCCAAAACTAAAACCATTTCCCCTAAGAACAGGAACAAGACAGGGGTGTCCACTTTCACCACTCCTATTCAACAGAGTACTGGAAGTCCTTGCCACAGCCATCAGACAGGAAGAAAACAAAACGCATCCAAATTGGAAAGGAGGAAGTAAAACTGTCATTTGCAGGTGACATGATATTGTACATAAAAAATCCTAAAGACTCCACCAAGGTACTACTGGATTTGGTAAATGAATTTGGCAAGGTAGCTGGATACAAAATTAACATCCAGAAATCGATGGCATTTTTATATACTAACAATGAACTCTCAGAAAGAGAAACAAAAACACAATACCACTTACCATTGCAACTAAAAAAATAAGATACCTAGGAATAAACTTAACCAATGATGTAAAAGACCTGTACTCAGAAAACTACAGGACACTGAAAGTAGAAATAGAGGAAGATATAAACAAGTGGAAGAATATACCATGTTCATGGATTGGAAGAATTAATAGCATTAAAATGTTCATATTACCCAAAGCAATCTATAGATTCAATGCAATCCTGTTAAAACACTAACAGCATATTTCACTGAGCTAGAACAAATATTCGGGATTGAATAGCTGCAGCCATCTTGAGAAAGAAGAACATAGTGGGTGGGATCACTTTATGGGATATCAAACTGTACTACAAAGCCATTGTAATCAAAACATCCTGGTATTGGTACAACAACAGACACATAGATTAATGGAACAGAACAGAGACCCCAGAAATAGACCCACGCCATTATGGTCAGATAATATTTGACAAAGGAGGCAAGAGCACACAATGGAGTAAAGACAGTCTCTTCAATAAATGGTGCTGGGAAAATTGGACAGGTACTTGCAAAAAAATGAAACTAGACCACCAACTTACTCCATACACAAGAATAAATTCAAAATGTATAAAAGACTTAAATATACATCATGAAAGCATAAAATTCCTGGAAGAAAACGTAGGCAGTAAAGTCACAGACATCTCACACAGTGGAATTTTCACTGATACATCTCCTAGGGCAAGAGAAACAAAAGAAAAAATAAATAAATGGTGACTACAACATCAAATTTAAAAGCTTCTGACAGCAAAAGAAATAAGCCTCAAAATACAAAGGAAACCCACGGTCTGGGAAAACATATTTGCCAAGGATGTATCTGATAATTTCCAAAGTATACAAAGAACTCATACAACTCAACAAGAGGAAGACAAAAAAATCCAATTAAAATTTTGCAAAGGACCTGAATAGACACTTCTCCAAAGAGGACATACAGATGGCTAAGAGACATGAAAAAATGCTCAATGTCGCTAATCATCAGAGAGATACAAATTAAACCACAATGAGGTATCACTTCACACCTGTCAGAATGGCTACCATCAACAAATCAACAAATGACATGTGCTGGTGAGGATGTGGAGAAAGGGATACCCTGGTACACTGCTGGTAGGATTGCAGACTGGTGTAGCCACTGTGGAAAGCAGTATGGAGGTTCCTCAAAAAATTAAAAATTGAACTGCCTTTTGACCCAGTGATCCCACTTCTAGGAATATATCCTAAGAATCCGGAAAGACTAATCAGAAAGAATATATATGCACTCCTATGTTCATAGCAGCGCAATTTACAATAGCTAAGATCTGGAAACAGCCCAAGTGCCCATCAGTAGATGAGTAGATGAAAAAGCTGTGGTACAATTACACAAAGGAATACTACGCAGCTGTAAAGAAGAAGGATCTCGTACCCTTTGGGACAGTATGGATGGACCTAGAGAGTATTATGCTAAGTGAAATAAGCCAGGCAGAGAAAGATAAGCATCATATGATCTCACTTATATGTGGAATCTAAAGAACTTAATAAACTGATGAACAGAATAGATTCAATGACATGGAAGCATGGATCAGACTGACGAATCTCAGAGAAGGTGGAGGTGGGTGGGGAGAGACTAACCAAATAATTTATATGCATATATGCATAACCCAAGGACACAGACAATAGTGTGGTGAGGGACTGGGGAGAGGGGTGGGGCAGGGTGGAAGGGGTCAATGGGGAGAAAAAGGGACATCTGTAATATTTTGAACAATAAAAAATCCCCCAAAAATTATTCTTAAATTTTCAGGTGGGGGATTGGTATTACAGTTAAATAGTATAATTTTAGAGGTACATGCTGAAGTATTTACAGATATAATAAAGGGAAAGGAGAAAAGAACTAGGCAAAAGTAATAGAAATTAAACTAGCTACAAATTCTGGGGAAAATACCTGGGTACAGATAGCAAATTCTGAGTCCATTGCTAAAGTAAACATTCAGGTGAAGAAAAACTTCTGAAATTACCATATATTATTTACTTTAGGTTTGCTTATGTAACATTCCCACAGTTTTTAATTTTTTGTCCGGAAGTATGGTATTGCCCAAACATATATGTTTACAGGAGGGTCTATGAAATGTGACCTTAACTCCTCTCATAAAAAAAGTAATAGAGTAGAGAGAGCCCTGGATTTTCAGTGCAGATGCCTTGGTTTTAGAACCAGGTCTAGTGCACCAGAGGATTCTTAAGCAATGGGGTGTTATTGTGATGTTTGCATGGGATAACATATGTGAAGTCACTTTGAAAATGAGAATGCAATATTGAAACATAATAAATGTTAATGTTCATTTCTATGGCAATATTGCTTGTTAAGGAAAGTAAGTATTAACTGTTTTGGAAACCACACAATTTGTAATCCAAATATTTGTTCCTGTCGAATTGGCATGTTCCTCAAGGCACTATTATTTGTTTATCCCAGGACTGAACACCTTCTCAACTGAACTTAAAGGAGAGATCAAGTGCAGTATTTTGAGCCATGTTTAAATGAAGATGAAATAGAAGACTGACCTGGTAAAAACATGTAAGTTTTATTGTACAGCCAAATGAAGGATTCCACTCTATTGTTGTAGTAGTCTTAAAAATTTATCATTTCTGTGTAATTCCCTAATTGTGGAATTTTCTTTCATTACATTGAACAACCCTGATTTCACCATGAAAATCTGATCTGAAAGTCAATTTACAGAAATATTGAAAATGAATGTAAAGATAAAGGGAACATTTGTTTACTAATATGATACAATGTTGTTCATTCTCATTTTTCCATGTTAAAGATCACTCTGAACTTTAAACCTTTTAAATAAATAAGAATGAAATCCAGTGTTGTGTCTGAGTGTTATTTGTGTAACAACCAAATATTTCTAGAGACTCTTCTCTCCCTTAACCATTTTTTTATGTTGCCTTCTTTGAGTAGTTCTTGAGACAGGATTTCATAACCACACCTTTTTAGTTGAAATCCCAATTCTGCCACCTACTGTCTAATGGTTTAAGCCTCAGTTTCCTCATCTTTAAAATGGGGATAAGAGTAGAACTTACTGATAGCGGACACAGGGGGTCCAAGGCCACCTGTCACTACTTGAGCCAAATTAAGCAGAGACAGGGTTGAATCACATGTGTTTATTCCATTATTGCCGGCAAAAATGGGAGAGCAGTTGGTCACTCTGGACATTCTGCTCTGACTCCTCTTGCCAGTTGGCTGATTATATACCAGTGAGGTAGAAGATAACTATGTGCAGTTGTGAACTGCAAGTGTAACAGGGAAAGGGGAGGGGAGGGGCTGCAGTCCGGCCTTCAGGAGCTCAAAGTCCGATAACCAGGTGGCTAATCTATGATGTTACAAACAGGGCAGCCCGTTCCTGGGACCGGAGAATGGTCAGCATTCCTGAAGCAAACTCCCGGAGGGGTTCAGGGCCGGGGAACAGCAACCAAATCAAAGCGTGTCCTGTCCTTGGTCTGTTCTCAAAATGTATTTCTTTTCTGAGTGATGGACTTACGGAGGCATCTTATCATTTTACAGCCTTGTCTCATCCTCCAGTTTCCCAGGGTCTGTAAGAAAACTTCTTATCTATGGTTAGTAAGGTGAATGATTATTAAACGACTGCAGCTCTATTCTTATTACATGCCCTTTCCCACTATCACCTACTTCATCTAACACCATCTATCTGCCAGTTGTTTCTAAATACTTAAGTAATAATGTCCCATCTTACAGATGTAGAATTTGAATGTTTAGTAGCTAAATCTTCACAAAATCATACAGCTAATAAAAGGTGGAATCAGGATTTGGCCACAGATTTACCTGACACCAGAAGAAAGAGCTTTATGATATTGCTTTCTCTTTGGAAAGCTATTAATGTTTCATATTTGGTTAGTATGGCTTTGTCAATTTCTAGGAACCCTGGTCTATATGTTAAATTTTAGCACAGAATACTGCTAAGTAGGAGTAGGGCATCATTATAGGTTCTTATATGCATTATAGTTTTTAGTGGGTCATAAATTTTAACCAGAGACAAAGGATTGCTGTTCAATTCTAGAAATGTGTAACCATCTGAACCCATAAAGCTTAACTCTGGTTCATATCATTTCACTCTATGAAGTCACTATTTTTAGTTTGAGTCAATCAAATAGTTATTGCTAAAAGGAGGCTGAGGTGATTAGAATAAAATAATGCATTTTAAATAAAGATTATTCCTCGTAATTGCATGGGTAGTGCCCAAACTTTATAGAAAAAGAATGGATACCAAAAATGAGATGGTTTCAATCTTCAATATTTCTTTAATTAAAATAACACTTAATATGAGTTCTAACATCCATGGAAAGTCCATTTCTAAGGTAGCTGTCCTTATTAAAAAATTGAAAATCAACAATTTTTTATGCCTGTTTAATTTTATGCCAGATGCTATGGTATGTGCTAGAGGCACATATATTTTTTTAAAACCACAACAGAAGTATTTGTTGCTCTTTCCTCTCCTCTATCCCAATTATCCTTAGATCTCAGCTCAAATGCTACTTTCTCAGAAAGACCTTTCAGAGCAGTCTTCTCTCCCTTTACCCTCCTTCCTTAAGCCCTATTCTTTTCTTTATACTTATTATAATTTTTATTATGCAATTGGATGCCTGTCTCTCCCATTAGACTATTTTCATTTATTCACTCACCATTCATTCAAAAGGTCTTTATTGCGTACTTAGGAAGTTTCAGGTACTCTTAGGTGCACATCTTAAGTGGAGATACAATGGTGAACAAGGAGAGGTCACTGTTCTCAGGAACTTACATTCTATTGGGAAGATGGAGAAAAACCAAATAATTCAAAAGCACTTAGTGCTTTGGGAAAAACAAGTTAGGGCAAAAGAATAAGTGGTAATAGGGCAAAGGAGAGGAGACTATTTGGGATATTTATGTAGGGCAGTCAGAGAAAACCACTCTAAGGGGGAGGATGTTTGAGCAAAAACCTAAATAATATAAAGGAGTGCGCCTTGCTAAATAGAGGGCAAAGGTCCCAGGGAGAGGGAACAGAAAGTAGAACTGCTTTGAGACTGGACTGAACTTGACTTATTTGAGAAACTGCAAGAGGTGTGGCTGGGAATCAAGTGAGCATAGGAGAGGAAACAAAAACTTGATGGGAGTTATGATAAGAGGGTAAGTGTGAAGCTTTTTATTGCATTACACAATTTCTTAAACTTACTTTATGGTCTCACTCCTCAGGAGCTTTGCTGATGTAGTTCCCATACTGCACACTTTTGTGCCCCCTCACAACTCACTTCCCTCCCCCAACAGCAACAACAACAAAGGAAATAAAAAAGGAAAGCACACGAAAAATCTCTATCAGACCCAGTTAAAACATGGAGCTCCTTCCCAAAACCAACTGCTCATCAAGCTGTGTTCCTATATCTGTCATTCATCGTACAGCTCTATGTCCTCGTGTATTAGTTACGTGTCTCCATGAAGCCATTTGCCTTGAACTCCAAGATTTTGGAAACTAAGGCCAAGCGCGGGAGGGAGGCCTGGGCTCGGAAGGCCCTCAATAAGGTGGTGCCACCGGCGCGAAGCTGTGCTGTGGGGAAGGCACGGAAACAGTAGATGCAAGACTTTATCTGGAAAAGCCCATGGGAAAAACAACAGCACATTTAACAATGATAAAACACTTAATAAAGAGGCGGAAATAAAACCATGGCTCCACGCCTACTTCTTACTACATACAACCTGCCCATTCACTAGCGGCTTCTCTGAGCCCACTCCCCCGTCCAACCCGAGCTCAGACTGGGCCTGATTGGCCAATCGGAGGGCAGTCTTCCGCAATCGCCCCAGCAGCCAATGAGGGACCTGGGTTATTCGGTGGGGTGAGACTTTGAACTTTAGTTGAGATCCTGGGGGCGGGCCGAATCTTGATTGGCAGGTGATCAGCCTCCCTAGAACGGAAACCCCGCTCCATGCGCGGGAGGTAGGGGATGTGGGTGGGAAGTGAAACTGGAGTTAGCCAATGGCTGACGCACTAGGCGCAAAGGAAACAACAGATCGCCAATGGCGGCACGGATATGGCGCTGTGGGCGGGGTTTAGGCAAATACTGTGTCGAAGCAGCTCCTTATTAGGCTCGTCCTCACCGTCACGGCCGGCTCTTCTTCCAGGATTCATTCATTAGTTTTTTTTTTTCCATTCACGAGGGTTGTAAGGCCTGGTTGAAAGCCATGGAGAGCGCTCTCCCTGCGGCCTGCTTCCTGTACTGGGTGGGCGCCGGCACCGTGGCCTACCTGGCCCTACGCATCTCGTACTCGCTCTTCACGGCCCTTCAGGTCTGGGGCTTAGGTCACGAGCCTGGGGTTGGACCGGGGCTCGGTGAATGGGCAGGTGAGTTGGGCGGAGCGCCGCCCTCGTCCTCGGCCCTGCGGCGGCCCGCGCGGTCGCGGCGCGGCCTGGCCGGCGCTGCCCAGTGCCGGGCCCGGCGCGTGGCCTTCCCTTCCCGGCTCCCCTCCCTCCTGAGACGCCGGCGTCCTGCGTGCACGTCCGGCCCCGTAGCTGTCTCGGGCGCGCCTAGACCTGTGGAGCTTCTAAGCGCTAAATACGTTCCTGGCGAAACTCAGCGGCTCTGAAGTGCCGCTCGGTAGGTGAGGAGGAAATCTGGACCGAACTCTCAGGGGCTTGTCATTTAAGCCATTCCGGGTTCACGGCCCATAGTCAGTCCGGCTCCTTGCTGCCTTTTCAGCTGCACTCGACCCACCTTGTTTCGTCCCCTATGAGTGTTTTAATGATAAAGTTTTTCGTTTGATTTGAACACAGGCCCAGTGCTAAGGATGTAAAACATTCTTTTGACTTTTTTTTTGGCGGGGTGGGGTGGGGTTGAGAGCTGGAGGAAGAGTACATGGAATCTGCGAAGTCTTTCTGCTCCTCGGACCCACTTCCTTGGATTCGGCCAATTTCACGTAAATTACAAAAAAAGAAAAAAAAAGAAATCCTCGCTAAACTTTAGTTCTGGAGTCTAAAAAGTAGTAAGAACTATTGCTTCTGCAAAAACGGTAACTCTCCATGTAGAAATCAGAAACACTTTTTTGCAGAAGGACATTTGTAGGAAAGAGTATTCTCACAAAGAGCGAGCTAAACAAAGGGATCTTGTTCCATCCACTCGGAGGGTTTTTTTAAATGGAAGAGAAAGGTCAGATTGGAGAAGTTGAGTGTATTACCTGCAGGAAAGTTTTGCGCTTGCTTTTTTTCTTTTTCTGCTTCTTTTGTTTCTTATCTTTCCTGTATTTTTCGTTTCTTTTCGGTTTGTTTTTTAACCAAGTGATATGCTGTGGTCATTCCCGGATGCGATTATTTATTCTGTCGTTTTATAATTGAATGGTCACTTCACCAAGCATTTTATTGAATTCTGGGGTGTTCAGGGGTTGCTTTCAGAGTAGACTCAAGTAAGGTACACAAATAATATTACTCCATATTCTTTATCATTCAAAAACATTTAAATATCCTTTTGGGGCAGCAACATGAAGAAAACATTTTAAGTAGGAATGGACATGTAAGAGCTTTGTCCATTATGTGAAGCAGCTATTAACATTATTGTACTCATTTTTAAAAATTACTTACTGTTGTTTTAATAGTCTTTGAAAAAGCAGGTGAATTGCTCAACTTGATTATAATCAGGATTATAATTTCACAGTTGGCTTGTCCAAGTTCTTGGTTGTGCGTTTTGGAGAACTTGATCGTGAACTTCTGAAATAGTTACACAAGACTCCAGTGTCTTAAGAAATCATATATCAAGAAGTTCTGTAATTTGTAAGCAAAGACTAATGTTAATAGCTTTAAAAATATATATCTAAAATTGGCCATCGTGGCTGATAACTCAGATGGCCTAAGTCATCTATATGGATCCATAGTAAAAGTCAAGTGATGCCACATTATCATTTCACAAGTAATATTTGTATTGAAAAGATCCCAGAGGAAGGATTTTCAATAAATTAAGAGAACTGTCTAAAAGATTTAGAAATGAAATTTGAACTAGAATACTGGAATATGGCAGAGAGGATCATAGTGCCCTAAAGTGAAATATTGTTGAGTTTAATTACCCGGGATTATTGGAAAATATTTTTTAAGTACTTAAACAGAAGTGATCAAGTTATTTGTAACATTACTTATAAGCGGTGGCCTGGATCTTAACATACTTCCTTTCTCTCTCCAAATTCAGTGGATCTTTATTTAAAACAGAGGTGCAGTATTGCATGCATTTTTTTTTTATCCTCACCTGAGGATATTTTTTCCACTGCTTTTCAGAGAGAGTGAAGGGGAAGGGAGGGAGAGAAACATTGAGGTGAGAGAGACACATCAACTGGTTGCTTCCCGTATGTACGTGCCACGACTGGGGCCAGGGATTGAGCCTGCAACTGAGGTACGTGCCCTTGGCCGGAATAGAATCTGGGACCCTTCAGCCTGCGGGCAAACGCTCTAACCACCGAACCAAACCAGCTAGGGCCATAGATTATCTTTAATCTCTCTTTGAGCTGTGCTGCATTATTCCCAGTGTACAGAGGAGGAAATGGAGACAAGTTAATGACATCCCTTGTCTGCAGTTTCATAGCTAATGAGTTGTAGAATCAGGATTTGAAACCAAGTTGTCCATTCTGCACCATCTACATGCTGTGTGTGTTGATGATTAGTTTACAGATTGCCTAGTATGTGGGGGTGGATTCCTTTATACCTTAGGAACTTTATTGCTTTTTGACTGAAGGCACACTTTCAAGTTTGCACATGCTTGATATTTCTGCAAGCATTGCAAAATAGGTAGCATGTTTTAGAATCAAGTAGGTCAGGATTTTCTTCAGATTTGCAACCATGAGTCTTGCTGCTGCCTGAGAAAACATTGAAAAGGTATTCATAAGAAAGCAAAGGTTTGACTGTTGTCAATATGGCTGGACCTGACCTTAATGATATTTTCTGTTTATCACTCGCATTCTCAAATGGATTTAGCGACTTTTTGGAGGTCCAGCATGGTAAATGTAATGTGTTTCCTGTTGACAGGAAAGTAGTATACCTGTTTTTGCTAGTGAGCTGATGTTGATCACAGTAGTGGTTTGAGTTTTTTAAAAAGCTGTCCTCCCCCCCAACCACCAAAAAAAGGCAGGACAGGTAGAGGAGGGCAGAGAAACAAATACTTAGTCATAAAAATTCTGAAAGATATTTCATTCTGTATTTCATCTCTGAAAAGAGTCCATGGGCCTAAATGGTACGAGCTTTCCAGATTGGAGTTAGCAGGGCACCCTTAAAGCACTAGTGCTAGAACTGTGTAAGAAGCACCAGATGCAGCTGGAGAATCAGACCTAAAAGCATGTCTTGCCTGGCCGGAGTGGCTCAGTTGGTTGCTGGTTTGATTCCCAGTCAGAGCGCATACCTGGGTTGCAGGTTCAATCCCCAGTTGGGGCATGTGCAGAGGGCAACCGATGGATTTTTCTCTCTTTCTCTCCCCCCCTTTTCTCTTTCTCTCTCTCTCTCCCTTGCCTTGCCCTCTCTAAGTATGCCCTCTGGTGAGTATTAAAAAAAATAAAAGCATGTCTTGTCCCTACTTGGAGAAAAAAAAGAGGAAGGTTTCCTGGAATTAGAAATTCAGCCTCTGTACTCTGAACTAGAATATCTTCCCCCCCACACACCCTCCCACCAGTCCCCATTACACCCCCCCCCCCTTCTGTCCATCTCCTTCCTTTCGTGCAATGTTAAGTTTCCTATTTGGAAGTCAAACTTGATGCCTTGGAGACTCAAATCTAGACGTGAATGATAGGTCCTCTACTTACTAGCAGTGTAACACTGAGTCAGGTAGTAAATATCTCCTAGCCTCCCTTTCCTCATCTGCAAGATAGAGATAATACTGGTGCCTATTTCATAGGATTGTTGCGAAGGGTAAATGAGAAAATGAGAATACTTATTTTATGTAAAACAGTACAGTCCCTGGCACATAAATGCTTAATAACTTATTTATTATATATTATATATGTCAACCATTGGTAATTGGTGCCAATTCAATGCCAACAGGAATCCCCAATTTGGGGTGTGGTGAACGAGGATACTATTCAGTGCAAACATCTCCGTTGTGACACTGAGTTGCAAAACCGCATGGCTGTAAGACAGCTCAATAGTGTTATAGCTCATTTATGAAACAGCATGGCTGTGAGGTGGCCCTGTGGGGAGGTGGCCCTAGGGTGAGACCCCTCTCCTGCCAGATGTCTTTGGTCTTTGGTGTTTCAGTTCCAGCTGGGGAGGAAACAGTCTTTACCCTTTGCTGGGAAAGGGAAAGTGTACTCTGGGGGCCAGAGTGGAGCTGACTTACATAGAGAGAAATCCCCACACTTGGTCCCTGATTGGCCCATCTTTATGCAAATAAGGGCTCCAAATCTTCACAGTTTGATTGGTCCAAAAAGCACTGTACTGATTGGTTAGACTGGAGCTGCTCCGATTGGTTGGTGAGGGTGCTAATGAGGCTATGGGTACCAGCTCTAACTGGACTGGGAAAGTCTCAGACCTGTTGCTTGAAATATAGTAACAGGAACGCCTTTAAAAGGATTGGCTCACACAGCAGGGACAGTGCAGGCTGTTCAGTGCCAGTAGCAGGCAGTTTAGTGCAGCCTTCTCTTTAACGTGCAGCTTGAATGAGAGGCCCCTCTTTAGCAGTGGCTGCTGTGCTCTTTGTAAATTTGAGCCTCTTTAGCCACCAGGGGGTCTTGGTAGGTATCTTCTTTCTTGGGGTCAATAATATATTTATTATATATCTATATGTATTAAATGTATTTATAAATGATAAATTATATATCAGTAATATTATTAGTCTTAGTAGCATTATACAGTAATCACTTGAGCCAATTGACAAGGTAAGACTTAGTAAGAAAAAGTTAATATCTGGGTGACTGCATGTTCAGAAAACAGGTTACCATTGCTACTGCAACTGAGAGTGTTGAGCTTCAGTACTAATTCTTTTCGTTTGTTTTGGTTGGTGGAATTGAGGATAATTTGTTTCTTTAAGTTTTAGGGAAAAAAATGTTGAAAGATGTAGATAAATGATATTTATAAGTTCAGAATACATGGGTGAGTGTATTTGAATAGATTAGTTCCAGTGCCATTAAATGTTATTTATATAGAAAGATAAGTTTAAAAAATGTTTTTAAATAGTGTGTTAATTTGTTTGGGCTGCTGTAACAAAATTAATATAGACTAGATGGCTTAGACAATAAACATTTATTTCTCACTGTTCTGGAAGCTAGAAAGTCCAAAGTGCTGGCACATTGAGTGTCTGGTGAGGGACTGCTTCCTGGTTCATAGAGGATTGTCTTCTCTATGTGTCCTTACATGAAAGAAAGGGCCAGGGAACTCTCTGGGGCCTCTTTTATAAGGACACTAATCCCATTCATTAGGATTCTACCCTCATGACCTAATTACCTCCTAAAGGTCCCATCTTCTAATACCATCACATTGGGGGGTAAGATTTCAACATATAAATTTTGTCTGTAGAAAATGAATTCAGTCTATAGCATAGTGGATCCTTTATTTCTCTTCTCATCTTTAGTAAAAATAAAAATGTAGCAATTTGCATTTTTGTCTTCTGGAACGGATTGAACTTAAGGCAGGGAGGCAGGGTGTGAAAAGCCTTCACTGTGCATGGTGGAGAGTATGATATGACACGATCCACTTGTCCGTCAAAAATACTGTTGAGTGCTGATCATGGACCTTAAAATAGACCAGTGGGATGGCAAATGATAATCAAACGAACAAACCGTATCCCCAACTACAGATTAATGGCACTGGATTGCCAAGGAGATACTGTACTGTTTTAGTATATGCTTCTCAAGGAGGCCAGGAAAGGACAGTATCTTTTAGTCAGTTAGATGCCAGTTTTAAAGTTCCCTTAACATTCCTTGTGAGTAGAAAACTCATTCCCCAGATTGGTTTTACTGTAATGACTGGCATTAACGGCTCACCACCAAGCTAACTTCCAGTAGAAATATTGCCAGGCTTGCTTTAATGATAGCTGAGACTCCAGTCTTGTCACATTAAACAGAGCTAATACAGTAAATAAGCTCTCCTAATCTTCCCCATTCAGTCTCATAATTCTGCTGTGGAACAGGGAGCTGCTGCTTATCTGTGTGTTCCAATACCTATCACTGCCTGTCACGTGAAAGGAGGTGATGATCTCTTTACAGATAATGTGAAAAAAACACAGCAGGTTAGACAACGATGTTCACATATTATGAATTAGAGGCTGAATTAATGACATTTTACTGTAACGATGACATCTTAATTGACAAAGTGCTTCTGCAAGTATTCTCAAAGGGTTTCCGCAACAACCTGGTGAAGCAGGTTAGGATTGGTTTTGTTATTTCCACATATATACCAGGACCAGTGACTGGTATAAAGGTTGCACAGCTAGTAAATGGCAGAAGAAATTGAATCTGGGTTTTCTGACTCCAGGCTCCCTGTTCTTTCCAATTTCCTGCCAAAGGTCCTGATAAGGATGATTTTGAGGTAATTTGGAATATCTGTCCAGCTTATAAGTTGGAGAGTTCCTCAAATGTCTGAAAGTGAAAGGTCTATTTATGTCCTGGCAATATCCAAACTCAGGTGGATCATGAGAATCAATTGGATGTGCTTGTTAAAATATAAGTCTAGCCCGGCCGGGCGTGGCTCAGCGGTTGAGCATCGACCTGGGATCCAGGAGATCGCAGTTCGATTCCCAGTTAGGGCACATGCCCGGGTTACAGGCTTGATCACCAGCAGGGGGCATGCAGGAGGCAGCCGATCAATGACTGTCATCATTGATGTTTCTCTCTCTCTCTCCCTCTCCTTTCCTCTCTCTGAAATCAATAGACATATTTTATATATATATGTCTAGTCTGGCTGGTATGGTTCAGTGGTTGAGTGTCATGCACCAAGAGGTTGCTCGTTGGATTTCCAGGCAGGGCACATGCCAGGGTTTTGGGCTTGATTCCCAATAGGGGGCGTGTGGGAGATAGCCAATCAATGTTGCTATTTCTCATCAATGTTTCTCTCTCCCTCTCCCTTCCTCTCTCTAAAAAATCAATGAAAATATTAAAAAAATATATAAGTCTAGGACTTCACCACAGACCTAGTAAATCAAAATCTCTAAGAAAAGAACATGGAAAAGTGTATTTTTAACAAATAAGATAATTCTTAATATCGTGCAGTTTGAAAAACACTGGACTAAGGTCAAGCTAGCCCTAGAAGTAGTCAGTGGGTTATACATGCAGGCTTTTTAACTGGATCTCTATTCTCAGTACCAGAGCTTGGTTTATAATAGTGTTAAAACTTCCAGTGATTTCTGTATTAAATATTTATTTATAATTTTGACAGTTACATAGAGATTCTATTTTAGACTAGTTCTGTGTTTGTGCATTTGAAATAGATTAGGAAAAAAAAGAAAACTTGGAACTTCAGCATGTTTCTATGCGATGAGAACCATAAGCAGCACATCCAGTATTTCCCAGTCTTTACTAATTGGAGATTGGGAGTGAGAGTAGGGGAGTGAATAAGTGGTTTTTGGTAGATTCAAATAACAAGTTTTAATTTGCTTTTGGTTTAAGTGGACCGTAAACTTTATTTTTTACACTTAGAGAAAATAAAGTTTTAAGTCTGCTTTCTTTATAGGTGGATTAAAAAAAATTATCTTTATTGTGAAATTAATGTGATATTTATTGATGATGATTCTTAAAGAGCCAATAGACTAAACGAGAATGTTCTAATTAGTTTTTTCCTTAAGTTTTGTTTTTTTAAAAAATCCTCTAAATGATGAGGAAGAAGGAAATGGGCTTAAGTTTAACCAGAAGGAATTTAGATTTTAGCTGGCCATCATGATGATCTTTGTAGTGATTAAATGGTGGAATTGGCCATTCATTCGGCAGGTGAATGCTCATGATGCGCCCACTGCGTTCCTGATTCAGCACTGAGTGTGGGAATACAGAGGTGAGCAAGAAAGCCATGGTCCCTTCCTCCGCTGGGCCAGCAGAGGACGCAGATCGTTACACAAGCAGCTCCAGAAAGTGTAGCAGGAGCCACCTTTGGTGTCACTAACCGAGGCGGTGGGCTTCGAGTAGGTTTTCTGATAGAAGTAACATTTAATCCAACGTGTGGAAGAGAAGTAGTGGAAGGAAGAAGATGATGATATTCATAGTGCTAATAAGATACAGTGTTTATTAAAAAGGTTACCATGGCCCGGCCCGGCGTCGCTCAGCGGTTGAGCGTTGACCTAGGATCCAGGCGATCGGGGTTCGATTCCCAGTCAGGGCACATGCCCGGGTTGCGGGCTCGATCAATGACTCTCTCATCATTGATGTTTCCTCTCTCTCTCTCTCCCTCTCCTTTCCTCTCTTTGAAATCAATAAAGATATATTTAAAAAAAAAAAAAAAAGGTTACCATGTACCAGATCCTTTTCTAATTACCGAAATGAATTCATTTATTCCTCACATAATCCAATAAGGTAGGTCCTATTAATATCCCCACTTGCTGAAAGAAAGCCCTTTGCCCAAACTCACATACTAGTAAATGGAGGAGCACCTAGAATTTGAGTGCCTGTTGAGCATTCTGCACACTGCATTGATGAATTAGAGGTGGGTAGGTGAGGGGGGTTGGAGGGCAGAATATTTCCAGCAGAGGAAACACTTTAGGTGAGGACCTTGAGGCAAGTGAGAGCATCCAGGAACTTTGGGCTGGGAGTCCTTGGGAGGAGAGAGGCGAGAGATAAGACTAGAGTCCAGTCACAAAGGACCTTGAGGCTACAGTGAGGGTTTTGTTTATCCTAAGGGCAGTAGGAAGTTGAAAGAGTTTTAAGCAGTAGATGACATGATCAAGTTTATATTTTGGACAGTTTATCTGGCACTTTGGAGAATGGACGTGGATCCCTCCAAACCAGGAGACAGGGAGAACAGGAGACCTCTGGTGGTGGTGAGCCAAGCATTGGGTGATGGTGGCTTAATTAAGGTAACGGGGATGGGGACTGGGCAAGGGGGTCCGATGAGAGAGAGGAGGTGGAAGTACTGAGCCCTCATCATGAATAGATTGTGCAGGTGACGGAGTCACAAGGTCAAGGACCGTGAGTTGCGGGTAGATGCTGGCACTTGTCACTGACATTGGAAAAACACAAAGAGAAGGAGCGAGCTTTGGGAGGAGATAAAGAGGTTGATTTCTGACAGGGTCTGTGTGGATGTCAGGCAGCCTTACCTCACATTAGCACCAGGCTGAGCCTAACGGTCAAGTTCCTCACTGGAGTCCTTTGGTTCAGCTATCGTTTATAGTAGTCATAAATCATATACTGTATTATATGGTCTGTAGAAAAGTTGGGAACCTCAGCATGCACTATTTTAGGAAAGGGAGAAGAGTATTGAATGGTTTGAGTGTATCCCATGTAGCACTTTGTACCTTCATTTGGTAAATGTTTGCTATTGTTAGGCAGAAAAGTAGTGAAGTATTGTGGGTTGTTAGAAGACCTGAGTTCATATTCCACCTTCCCACCTTTGACATTTATTAGCTGTGGAATTTTTGGTCAGCCAAAAATTCTGTTTATTTGATCTATCAAAATGTCTAAAAATACTCACTTTGTCTTCAGAGATGTTAAGAGTCTCTGAGTAGTCTTTGGAAGCACTGTAGAAAGCACAAAGCATTATACACAAATGAAACATTGGGCCTTTTCCCCCTTCCGTTCTCAGTCAGAGGCCTAGAAATAGAATTGCCCTATGAGTTGATCAAATCCTTTGTGTGAGGTTCAAATTGCTTCAGAGGTTTATTTTGGGATCTGTTGCAACTTTGTCATGATCAACACCTAAGTTTCTTTTGATGTGATTATCTAATATGTCACTTTTAGAATGTATCTAAAACAGATTTTTTTTTTACAACTTTGTTAATGTAAGCTGGGTTCTGAATTAAAAGTTAAACTTATTTAACCACGAATTGTGTTAGTTTGAAAGAAAGAACTTAAGCTTCAACTTTATTTTTAACATATACAAAAACTACGGTTGCATATAATGGTAAGGATATAGTTAAATTATTGGTAGTGATGTGTCATTTCAACTGTGATATAATTGGAAGACTTTCAAGCCAGACATAAGGGAGGGAAACATAGAGATAGAAACATAAGGAGGGAGACAGGGAAGGGAACTCAGACAATAAAGGGGCCATTATCAAGCACCGTGGTCAACTGGATTCTGATCCCACTGCAGAACTCTAGAGCTATGCAGAATTTAAGTTTCAGAGTTATTTCACTTGAAGGGTCAGGATGCTCAGGAATTGATACACCAACAGCTGTTGGTGGGGAGGAACATTAATTTGATAGCACTTCTACCCACTGTGTGCTTGGGTGTTGCTGGTTTCAGCTACCAGAGAAAATCTCTGGGCCAAGAGATGTAGTTGGAATGTCCTCCCCAATGGTATGGCCACAGTGGATATGGATGGGGCACCACTGGCTTAGTTGTAATTCCCATCACAATATTTGCCTTTGGCTTCATTTTATTTAAAGAAAGCAACAAAATAAGGCCAAGGAAAAGGTATAGAAGGAGTTAATTTCTGGAGGTATTCAAAGAAATAGTAGATTTGAGGCATAAATTGATATATGTTATAATCTTTCATTGTGGGTAAAGGTCTTGCCATTTCTTAGGGTGGATTGGTCTAATTCTGACTATTTTAACATTTTTTTTATAACTACACATGATTAGTGAATGGACCTTGCAGGTTTATTGTATTAAAAGTATAAATTAATCTCTTCGTCTTCATAATTGAATTCTGATGTACTGAATGGGAGATTTTTAACTCATTGCCATTTCTGCCCCCTTTTTGGTATTTTTCCCTCATATCAGGCATTTGACATATATCTTGGGTAGCTAAGGATAAGGTATATCAGGGAAGCTGTATCATCTATTCTTTTTTTTTCTTTTTCTTTTTTTAAAAAATATCTTGATTTCAGAGAGAGGAAGGGAGGGAGAAGCATCAACGATGAGAGTCCTCGTTGATTGGCTGCCTCTCGCATGCCCCCGACTGGGGGTCGAGCCCGCAACCCGGGCATGTGCCGTGACTGGGAATCGAACCTTGATCTCCCGGATCCTAAGTCGATGCTCAGCTGCTGAGCCACGCCCGGCCGGGCATGTATCATCTATTCTTGAGCTCTCTCCATACTCCCATAATTTTTCTTTTTTTAAAATTGACTCCACACCATTACCTTGCCGTGCCAGGTACTTTGTAGTGTGCTGGGGTGTCGCAGTGAACAGAACGGGCGGCCTTGGCTCTCACAGCTTTCATTTTACTGGGGAAGGATGGACGATAAGCGAACCGATATTGGCTAAGTCTGGTGGTGAGATGCACTAAGAAGACGAATGAAGCAAGGTGGGTGCTGGAGAGCAGCAGAGGGAGAGGACAGGACATTTTCCTCCTGCTGCCTCACTGGGCTGGCAGGGCAGGGTCTTCTCATGAGGTGCCCTTTAAACTCAGACCCGACTGCAATCCCCTCTCTCCGCTCCAACCACACTGGCCTCCTTGCTGTTCCTTGTGCATCTACAGCACAAACTTTGTACTAACTTACCCTTCTGCCTAGAATGCTCTTCTTGTGGATAGCCCTGATTTAAATACATAGAGAAAAGGAGTGGGAGCGACAACTGGGTTATCAGGCAAATGGAATTATTTCTTAGGACCGCAGAGGATGGTCTGGCTGCCATTGAATTATGTAGAAGACCCTAGCCTGGACTTTTGGGTTTCTTTGGTGAATCGCTTAAAATACCATGAATAATTTGTTTAAATATACATGTTTAGATGATCTTTTTGAAGGTGTAATCCCACCCAAGTTATTTTACCACATTTTCTACTTAAAAAATATTAACTTGGTCTATAACAAAAAACTGAGTTATGATATTTTGTCAGTTGATCTAATAAGGCATGATGTCCTGGGTAATATCCATATAGAGGTGTCCTCCATCACATTACTTTCAATACAATAAAAGCTTAGAAAGCTTACTGGTAAGTTGAAGCCTAGTAGTTTCATTCAAAAGCAAGTTTTAAAACGAGATTATTGTTTTATAAGCTCCCTGAAAACTAAGTTTATTGACTTTATCTGCAAGTGCAGTATTTATGTGTCTCTTTGCTAATCTTTTTCCTAAACATACTGAACACATTTTGCACTACACCTTAAGATTGTTTAGGTTTATAAAAAGGCAGCTATGAATGAATTGCTGAATAGCATTCCCTGTTGGCTTATCTCTAAAATGATAATGCAAAAACTAGAAAATAAAGATAAACTACTTTTGCTGAGCATAATTTATGTCATTGCAAAAGAACTGAGTAATTCGACACCACATTCTCATGGAAATGCCTTGTGGGGACTGTGGTAAGGGTGAATTTCTGTTTGCACTCCCACTTTAAGTTACTGTGTACCTAAAGTGGGTCATTTCCATCATTAAAAAAAAATCAGTCTTAGCTTTCCACCTCATCTTTTATTTATCCTTTATAGATAGTGATGTTTGGAACACATTTTTTTTTTGTCTTAGCTCTTAGCCAGTTAGTGATTATCTTCAGTGATTTTCGAGGAGAACAGACAGGTGAAACTGAGAAATATTACTGAAACATCCTTTATGATAGCAGCTTCCCCCTCCTTTCTCGCCCACACTTTTTCTGGAACTGGAGAACAGACCAAATTAGGTTTCACCAAATTTTCCTTTAGCTAACTGTGCCCTCCAGTGGAGAAAACACAGGCAGGGCAGTGAAATAGCCCAGGTAATAAGCAGCAGAGAGGACAGGATGTTTCACATCCAGGTAAGATCCAAGCTGTGGGACTATTTTCTCTGTAAAAGAAAGAACTCGTTTCACCCCTCATAACCAGGAACGTTAGGCATAAGCCCTCCTCTTTATGAGTTTGTTGAAACCCCGAAGAGGGATTATTAGCAGTGCTTTGACTTAATTGCCTTTAACAAAGTATTTGATGCAACGCTGTGCTGCTTTTGCCCCCTTCTTAATGACGTATTCAGTTATGAAACATTAGGTAAATCTAGTAAGAGGAGAGTTGGGAGTAATTGGATTTTTCCCCTAGAGTGAACTCAGATGATGACTTTATCTTTTTTAATTTTTGAAGAGACAAAAGAAAACCCCACAATAATTTAGCGGATGTAAACAAGAGACATTTTGCTGCTACACCCATGCAAATTTAAAGCACTCAGAAAACTGTGAGTAGAAATTTTCTGAATAGAAAGGGCTGCTGTCTTGTGCTCTGATTGCTGGCCTGACTGTGGCCTCTTGGTGAGCACGGGGGCCTCCTCTGTGGGAACGGTGGCTGCATGTGCCTGAGCCCCTGAGCATTGCAGAGGCTCCTGCTCAGGACATAGCTGGTGAGCTCCCAGCTCCGGGCTGGGGAGTGGAGCCAGGGGTCCAGGGTGCTGAATGCTGCACCATGGTGCTGCGCGCATTGTGCTGCAGGCCCCTCTGTGTCTGCCTTCCAGGGAGGGAGAGCTGGGACCCAGCTGAAGGGGAGACATAAAAGGAGATTTGCTAGTAGTTTTTGTGTTGGTGGAAATTTGCAGGTAAGTTTCACTACAAAAATTTAGTGGGCGGTATCTGAGAAATGGTATACACAGGCTTCCTTTTTCTTGACTCTTACAAAAACCCGTCCAACTGTCCTTACAGTGAATTGTCAATTTGAAATTTTCTGCATATTCAAGAAATACAAGCTTGCTTCTATATCTTCTTTTAATGGAGTATATTATGCAAACTTTTTTACATTTAGAGTGATTCTTAAAATTTAGGCATATGGAAGACAATTAAAAATAAAAATACGTGACTTAGAAAACCTTAAAAACACAGGTTTTTTAAGCAAGGATCTTGCATATTAAACCCTGAAAGGTATAGTGTCTTTCACTTGAATCGTCTTTTGCAAAACAGCATACATTTCTTAAAGAGACACTGCCAAGTGGAACTTATTTTTAAAAAAGCATATGTGAACTTAGAGGAGAAGTTTGAAATTTATAAGGGAAAATTATAATATGAAGATGATTTAAGTTTCTTAAAAAGTCTTTACCTTTGTCACTTTTATTTTAAATAATGAATTACTATGTCTTAAGAGCTGCTTTATTTGGACTATAATAATTGACTAGAGGGTGCTGATGAGCACCAGACACTTCTAAAAATTTATATTGAAGATGATTTTTATTAAAATGATGTTTCCTTTGGGTTTTAATCTAGTACTTGAACATAAATGCATATTTTGCCTCCCAAGAGAGCTCAAAGCAAAGATACTTAAAATATTTTTTTAATTGGGCAAGTAATTTACCATCATACTTTGAAATTCTTTGAAAATTCCATGGACTTTGTGCAATTTCTATAACCCACCTATGAAAGCTTGTTTAGTATTTCAAAAGAAAAAAACCTATTTCATGGATATAAAATATAAACCTTAGTACTGGATAAATTTTTCATCTTTTAAATTCAGAAAAGTTTGCAGAGATATTTCTTATCTTTAGAAAGAAGCTGTTTAAAAAGTGTATTCTAAAGTTAGATTTTATAGAATTAACATTTAGCTGTTAGAGTTCCAAATAACATATGCTTTATATATTTTAGCAGGTAAAATACTTTAAAACTATAGTGTGATAATTTGAAGGAGATAATTAGAGCTTTAAGATGAGAAGGTTTTTAGAAAGTTGCTTCTTTTACCCAAACTCAGCAGGGAGTGATGCCGAAGATGTACATTAAGAAAAAGGTTTATGTTACAGGAAGAAAAGTTTATTAAACAAAATGAATTGCCATTAAGTGGAATATTGGTCACGTCAAAAAATGAATTTTAACATAAACTTTTGCATCTTATCAACCTATGAAAAACTGATGTATTTCTTTTTTCCCTGACTACCCCCAATTTAACATTTCTTCTGAAATCTCACACTGTTTTCATTACTGCAGGCGGGAAGCTATATTGGAAGAATTCTCTAGTAATTTGATATGAAACTATGTTTCATTTCATTTAAGGCAGCGTTGTCTAATAGGACTTTCCATGGCGATGGAAATATTGTGTATCTGCTCTGCATAGTTTGGTTGCCACCAGTGACGTGGTTATTGAGCACTTAAAATGTGGCTAGTGAGACTGAGGAACTGACTTTTAAATTTTACCTGATTTTAAATTAAATTAACAACTACATGTGGCTAGTGACTACTGTGTTGGACAGCATAGATTTAAAGTACCTCTGCTAGATAGATATATTGAGGATTGAATTATGTCTCTGATGGTCTGTATGCTCATCTGTTCAGTGCTCTGCATTTTTAGGATATTGCCTGAGATACTCTATAATAGGTAAATATCTTGTTTTCAAAAAACCACCTTTATGTGAAAAGAAGAGGAATTGTGTCCTGAAAACCAAGTTGGTAAGGTTAAAATCTGTCTAGGTCTTGACTCCTGTGACTTTTAAAACCCACAAATTAAATTGTCTTTACCCTCTGGGTATGTCTTAAACCATGAAGGTTTTCTTTTATGCTTTTGAGATAAAAATACAGATACACAGGGTATGACAGGTGACTGCAAAACAGAATGGCCTATTAAAACAACATGAAAAACAGCAAACCAGAACTCACATGTACCTGTGTAGGAACTTTATCTGGGAGTCGGTATGCTTTTCTGAATGCCTTTAAGTGTAACAGGTCTTCCTACTTTGAGAGTAGTAAACTTCAGTATTGGAAAGGGGAAATTTGTGCTCCTATCTGATAAATAATGATAAAAAGTTTGAATAATGCCTTATAGTTTCCCAGGCAGTTGCAATTCCATCTTTTTTGGATTATTGGCTCCATTTTGCAGGTGAGGGAATCATGATTCAATAAAAGTTTTAAGGTTCATTCATTCAACAGACATTTATTGTTCACTTACTATTATATGTAGATTTCTGTGTTAGGAATGGAAAAACGATTCCTCTCCTGGAAGAACTAACAATTTAGTGGGGCAATTAAACAGATAAGAGGTTATAATGTAATAATATACCCCATATTATGCTATATGTGTGCATAGGATGCAGTGGGAGAGCTGGAGAAGCCCCTGGAGTGGGTGGCTCATGGGGGCATCAGGAGTCCACCACGTGAAGAAGGTGGGGGAAGGGCCCTCCAGGAAGAGCAGGCAGCTGAGCAAAGGTGCGACAGTGCTGGCCTTGTAGTTCCGCACACTGAAGACACCTGAAAATTCAGGTACACGCAATTTGGTCTTATATCATCTTGACCTTGTCTTTTTTCTGGCTCAGTCTGAAGAAGGGCAGGCTAAAAATAGCTCCTGGTACAATGATAAAGCATCCAAGTAACAATTTCAAGGAGAAAGTTAAAACTAGATTTAGTTACAGTATTTGGCAAACACTAACTTACAATATTGATGTACTAATTAGAAATCATTTTGTTTATTAAAGCAGATTCCTAAAGGCTTCTCCTTATTCCCCTCGCTATAATATAAGCTCCACAGGGCTTTAATTCACTGATGTTTTCCCAGGCTATTATTCTAAAAATCAGTGTGAATGTTTAAAAGTATTAAAAAAGTGTTTTTTCAAAATTGAAAATTTCACACATTTCTATTACTCAGACTGACCTTTTCCTCAGTGTTTCAGTTACCAATTGCTGTGTAACAGACTATCCCAAAACTCAGTGGCTTAAGAAAACAGCTAAACCTATTACTGTTAATGATCTGTGGGTCAGGAATTTGAGCACGGGTCAGTGGAGACAGCTTTTCTCTATTCCACATGGTATTGGCTGGGGCATCTCTCCTGGGGCTAGAAGGAGCCTCAGTTTTCCTCCATGGGGCCTCTCCAGAGGGTCTCTAATCATTCCCTATACTAAGTTGAGCTTCCTTACATGGCACTGAGATTGTTCTAAGAAGGTAAATATAGACGTTGCAAGGTGTCTTAAAGCCTTGACCTGGAAGTAGACCGCGTCACTTTTGCTACATTCTGTTGACCCCAGGGAGTCACAGCACCATCCCAGAATCAAGCAGAAAGGGAAAGATTCCACTTGTATATTGAAGAATGGTAGCTTCCCAAAGCAGAGTGGCATAGGATGGGGAGGTATTGTTGCAACTATCTTGGAAAATGATCTACTACAGTCAGCTCTCCGAGCATAACGATTTTCATCTCTTCCACGTGCAAAATACACTTGCCTGTCTCCCAGAAGTTTTATCCCGTTATGGCGTCAACTTAAAGCCCAGGATCTTATCAAAGTCACGATGCACATGAAGTTTCTTAGGCACATCTGCTTCAGTGCAGCTTACGATCTAGAGATCTGTGAACTAAGGAGTAAAGTTGTCTACCCTACCCCCTCACCTGCCCACCCCCAATATATGACTTCCTTACATGCCTGCCAGGCCTCCTAAGGCCTAGGTCAGAAGACCCAAAGCAAGTTGGACAAAGTGAATCATCTGTCCAAAGGGACGGAAAGTAGATTCCATTTCTTGATGGAAAGAATGGCAAATGAACATTTTAAAAGGGCATGCAGGGGTGGGAGGGCAGTGGTGGTGTGGTCATCTTTAGAATAACCTGTCACACCTACTAAGTTTAAATTTAGGAGATTTACTATAGATGAGAGCTCAACAAATAGTGACCTGTGTATGTATCTGTCTCAAGCGTGGTTTATTTGCCTTATACAGAGTTTTAATTAAAAAATAAATCACAATAATTTGCCGGCATTAAACAATTGGAAGATTTCATCTAGAAGGAATGTATCTGGCCTCTATTGACAAATACTAAGCTATTATACTGGGCCTTCATTTCCACATTAGCTAGAAATTGCCTGCTTAATGCTACCAGTCTGACTTCTATCGGTATTGGAGTTTGTGCTCTGTTGCTGTAGATGATTGATTTATGTATTAGGTGTTTTAGGGGATACAGTGATGTGTAAGACAGACATAAAGCTTATATTTAAGTAGGAAAATATGGACAATAGTCAACTGAACCCATAACTAATACAGTAGTAGGTGGTGATCAGTGCTCGGATGGAATAAAACGAAGGTGAAAGCATAGGAAGTAACTGGTGTGTGAGTAGAGTGGTGGGGATGTCTAGATGGGGTGGTCAGAGAGGCCTCTCTAAACCCAGGAGCCAGAGCGGAGGCCTGGTAATGACAAGGAGCTGATCTTCTGAAGCCCTGCAGTGAGAACTTTCCAGACATGGGGAAAAGCAAGTAAAAAGACCCTTGGTTGGGACTGGGCTTGGGCTGTCTGAGAAGAGCCAAGGCCTTTGGCTGAGCTGTGTGACTGGTGGAGAAAGCTCGGAGGGGACAGTGGTAGAAGAGGTAGGCCGGGATGAGGTCAGGGAGGATCCCACAGGACCAGGAATGAACTTTGTATTTTATTCAAATGAGAAACATTTGAGTAATGGGAAGTCACTGGGGGAATTAAGGAGGGATAGTGATATGATGTCATTTACTTTTTGTAGAGATTACCCTGGCTGCTGTATGTAAATAGGCTGTAGGGCCAAGGGTAGTAGTAGGAAGGACAGTAAGGAGCCTTGCACTCATCTAGGGGAGACATGAGTGATGATGCCTGAACTGGGGTGTGGTGCTTTAGGGGATGAGAAGTGCTTGTGAATGGTATGCATTGGAGGGAAGAAGTAGACAGGTCTGTGAATGGATTAGGTGTGTGGGAAAGAGAGGAATCAAAGCTGATGACGAGCCTTCCAGAGGGTTGTAACTTTTAGAGTTGAAATTACCATTTAGCTAAGAGCAGAATCGTCACTACATAAGGCAGGATTGAGCAAGGTGAATGGATTTGATAAATTAAAGTGCTGCTCGTGAAGGATAGTATATTCGCTTTTGCATTTGAGCTAACAACTTTTTATTGTAGAGTTCAGATGTAAAATGAGATCATAGGTTTTTCACCTCATCTCCAAAGTCATTTGGAGATAACATTTTTGGCAAGATCTGCCATTTAAGTCAGCTTGTCTTAGAAATAATTTATAACTTTATTTTTAAATTGATATTTTAGGATATTATCCCAAGATGGTCATAATTGTACTTTATTTTACTATAATTTTTGGGCTGGGAGAAATTAATCTTTATATAAGGTGACTTAACGGTTTATTACTATTACCATTTACCTTTTTTTAGTAAATAAAAATCATTTAAACTTAAATTCAAATGTATATTATATAGAGAACATAACTGATTTAAAACCATGTAAAATATCTTCTCTTGCCAACAAAACATTCAGTTTTTCCGTCTTTGTGAAACCTTGAGTCAGAACGTACTAGTGAGTGAGTGTGTTTGTATGCCAGCGGTGTAGCTGAACCAGACAGGTCTGCAGCACAGTGGTTTATTTTTAGACACTGGGTTGCCGTTTTTATCCTGCAAAAATATTCATCAGTGTCGTGCTGACAGGCCATCAGTTTTATAAACGTGCCACACAGGCCAGATTTTATTCTTTGTCTCTCTTTCCCTCCAACTCTCTTCTTTTCCCCTTGATTTGTTCATATAGCTGTTTGGAGGAGGAGATTGTTTTTATTTCATGTATTAGATACTTCAGTTCACAGATTTTTAGTACCATACAGTTCACTCACCTATCTGCAGCTGCTTCAGCGTCCCTACTCATCCATTATGGGAAACTGTTCTGAGCTTAAGGCAAGAAAGAGAGAAGCATGCGTTGGAAGCTCTCTGTCTGGGTCCATTCAGTTTTTGGCTGCCTTCTTCAAATATTTTATGTATATATGTGTGTGTGTGTTTATTTCCTTATCTTACCCAACTAACGACTGGCATCATTTTGCATGAACAATAGCTGCCTAAGACTAGGGCTTACCCCATGTGGCAGAAAGCCTAGCAGTTTACATTGAAAATGAATCCGTCATTATCTCTAAATACATACAACATCAATCATTTAATTTGTTAGGAGACTCTTTTCTATTCTAGATGCTTGAGTGGCAGATACAACCACTATAGAAGGAGAATCCCTGCAATCAAAAGAAAGCAAGGGGAAACTCATGAATATAGTAAATTTATTATTATTATTTTTAAATACATCTTTATTGATTTCAGAGAGAGGGAGGGAGAGGAAGAGAGAGAGATAGAAACATCGATGATGAGAGAGTCATCATTGACTGGCTGCCTTCTGCACGCCCCTGACTGGGGATCGGGCCTGCAACCCGGGCATGTGCCCTGACCGGGAATCGAACCTCAGTCTCCTGGATCCTAGGTCAACGCTCAACCGCTGAGCCACACCCGGCCGGGCTAAATTAATTTTTTTAACAGTGCATACTCATGTCTCATTTTCCTAAAAGTTCAGAGTTCCAAAGTAGTTTTGGTATTTACTTGTCCATCTCTCCAACAAATGTTTACTAGGTAGATACTTAAGGTCCTAACACATTAATAGCTTCGATGGATACCTCAGCTTGGAAAATAGGGTTCCTGACTCGTAGAGCTTATGGGTATTTTCAGGAGATAAGACTTACATATGGACATTCACAGACATGGTAGAATAGTATACTAGGAGAGAGTGTAGGCACAGGAACCGGAAACTTGGGTTTACAACTTGTGCTTATCATTTCCTAGTTTTGTTACCTTGGGCAAGTTGTTTAGCTTCTTTGAGCTGCAGTTTCTTCATCTATAAAACTGGTATATATCTCAGAAGTTACTGTAAAGGTTAAAAACAGGTGATGCTTCTTTAGCAATATGCCAAAAATATAGAGCATCATGCATAGAACATAGTAAGCACATAATAAATGCTAGTTAATTTACAATAACAGAAATAGCAATAATAATAATCACAAATGAATCTTCTACCAGTATTGTATAGTCTAACAGTCAGATGAGTGAATTAAGGTAGTTAATAGATCAGGGTTTTTATTTGTCTTTAAGGACAACAAAGGAAAGAGGCAAACAGAGAGCATCTCATTCCACAGTCCAGTGTATAGAGTAGGTGAGAATAATGGGGTGGGAGTAGGTTGAATCCCTAAAGCCTGAGCAAAGGGTCAAAGGAGAAATTGAGGGTGTGAGTTGGGCCCAAGATGGCTGTAGAAACAGTTACCCCTGATTTCTGCAACTAAGCCTTACCATTAGATGTGATTTGGTCCAGAGCTCTGTTGTATTTCAGTCTTCCCATTGCTAAGCCCCAAGCATATACCTTGCTCAACAGGTACCATTAGAATCCTTTGCTCTTAGAGAGTGTCTTTGTTTGTTTCTTTACTTGGTTATCTCTTGAATTAAATGAAGGAAGAATTTCCCAGCTTCAGTACTGGTCTTTTAATGGGCTGAGTTTCCAAGATTAATTAAGCACATTGAGGTAGTGTCTGAATAGCTCTTATAGAACAAACGTTATGACATGGCCTGTCTATTAAAATTTCCATACGGTTTTTGGTACACATTCTGTCCCTAATTAGAAACTACCTGTCTGTCAGAATATAGGCGTAGTCCACTCTTAGGAAAACCTGGTGTAAGAAAATATAAATTTACAAAAATAGCTAATGTGTGGGAGTTTGCATTCTAAAAATATTCTTAAGGCTTCCGTTAATTTATTTGGGGGAGTTTGCCTTATATAATGATTCAGAGAATAGATTTGATTTGTACAGTGTATAAGTGTGGGATCACAGTCACTCTTTAAAGGGTAAAGTTACTTAAATATACTTTGTATTGAGGATTTGGTCATGATACAGTGTCATGCTCATTCTCTTTAACAGGGACAATTGTGTAGTCAGATAGCATATGACAGAGAGGACTGTGGCCTGTTAAAGGCCAAGAGGCCTGCTGGAGCCTTGCTGGTTGAGCAGCCCCTATCAGAAGGAATAAGTAGATTCCATCAGACAACAAATTTAATGTAAAATGTTACAGCAGCCCTCATTTTCAGTAAATACTTCTTAATTATTATTATGCTATATGGTATCTCCCAAAGTAGCGCTGTTGTATTGAAATAAAACCTGAGTAGAAGGCTCCCAGGGTAGACCCAGGTCAGAGAGAAGTTTATGGGAACTTTGAGTCTATTTGAATCTTTAAATGCTAGAGGAGGAGCTCATGATCATAAGGTACGTTGTTGATAGAAATTACCCTCCTAGAACAAACCACCATCTCTTAATGCTGAGTTTTACATCTTTCTTTCTCTGAGTGCTTGGTATTTTGGCGAAGCAGTAAAAAACCCACTGTAATCCCCTTCTCTCCACCCTTTTACCCCTTTTGACTTTTGGTAAGTCCTGTTGTTGTTTTCTGCAGTGTACCTCTTTGGTGTCGGGTTGGGAGAGGTGGACTGAAGTTGTAAGTGTACAGTGGGCAGTGGCTTCTCACTTCTCAGAAGTGGTAGAATAGGTCCAGTTCTTTATTTTGTTTCATTTCTGGAAGGCCTAAGTATATTAAGTGCTTTTCTATCTTGGGTTTTACATGCTAACTGAACTAAACAGACCATCTCACTGTGGCAATAACCTGATGGGGGCTTCTGCAGTATAATTCTGTTTAAATTAGCATTTAAAGAATATAATTTTATTTGAATTTTAAACTTTATAAAAACATTATATAAGAAATACATGCAATTATTATAGAAAAGCTAGAAAATGCCCTGCCTAGGAATTGAACCCACAATCTTTCACTGCACAGTACAATATTCAACCAACTGAGCCACTCCAGCCAGGCCATTGTATTATTCTAAATCACAGTCTGACTTGACAGTACTATGGATGTGTATGTTTTTAGAAATTAAAGATGAGCGAGAAGCCATTGCTATGATTTTATATCCATCATAGTCATGGAATCATAGGGTCTTGGCTGTACATTTAATATATGACTACACTTAAAAGATGCTGAAACTCAGGCTCAGAAATGTTAATCACTGGTCCAGGTTCATTTAGCTAGAATATAGGTTTCCTGACTGCCAGTCAGCTCTCCACTATTTTATGTGGAATATAATCTAAAACTGAGAAGAATATTGTTGGATTACATGAAGCTCCTTTAAAAAGATTTGGTTGGAAATGTATCTCATTGAGTGTTCATTTTGAAAAGGGTGATAATTGTTGAGTTGCTCAGCATAATTTCATTGGCAGTCATGGGTTTTCCTAAAAAGTAGAAAGGATCCAGCCAGATGTTGTCTGACAAGAGGGAATTGTGCTTCCATGGTTTTGGCTCTTCAGGGATGAGTTTAAAACAAAACAAACAAACAAAAAACTAGTAGAAAGAATAGATTAGCGTTCTCTTTCTTTCCTTCCTTAAATTTGTTGTTGATAATAGTCCTCAAGATACATATCATAAATTGTGTGTAAATTGTTTTTTGGGGAGGCTATTTTGAAGTTCTTGACCAGGCCTGCATCAGGTATGACAAGTGGATGAGCTTGATTTCTCCTTGGGGTAGGGTACCTAGGGATGCTCTGAGGCCTCTGGCTGAAGCATCAACATTTAGGCCTTTAGGGAAGTGTTTAATCTTTGAAAACAAAGAAATTATTCACTAACAAACTCTGGCTCAAAATAGGACTTAATTGTAGTGTTACTGTGAGAAACATAGTGGCTTCAAAGCAGAATAGTTTCTCAGTAGGGAGGGACTGACTTCTCAGAGTGACTGATATCCAAGGACTCTTTGTTTTGGAGGAATTTACCCACTTTTTATCTGAAGAATGTTGGTTAAAAGCTTAAACTGGATGAATTAGGTTGAAACGAGCCAAATAAGCTACACCATACCCTCCCTATATATCTACCTTGGTGTTTATAAATTTGGGCCATTCAAAAGAAGTTAATTATTGTAATTAGCAATTAGTTCCCATTCCAGCTCTTTCACTTTACCAGGCTGGAGTTATATATTTCAAGGACACTCATGTAGTAGGCACTGTGGTCCTACTAGTGTGTTTGCATACTGTTTACAAGCTAAAGGAATATTGATTTCATTATTACTCCACCAGTTAAATGTGTAATCATAAGGTATCTCACAAGCTAACATTTCTTATTTTGAGCTACAGGACTGTTCCAATTTAGACTTGTTGAAGTAGCCTCAAACTTATAGGCATTAACGAGATGTAAATTTCTTACAAAGGAGTAGAGGCAATGTTAAGGTTTATGTTGAACGTAAAACAACTGCATAGGCTGGACAGGTCTCATTTGAATGTTAACTACTGCACATTAAGAAGAAAATAAAGCCAGAATTACACTGCATATCAAAGATAAGACTCTCGTCTTATTCCACCAACCCTTTTTCCTTGCCATATGTCATGACCTAATTAAGCATTAGGATTAAGAACAAGAGAACAGATCAGGGAACTCTGGTTCTATTTCTTTACTTCCACTTATTCTGAACTTGTGTACATTATTCAGCCCCTACTCATAGAAGGGGTTTGACATCGTAGAGGCCACATAGTAAGCCGGACTTAAGGATTGAAAGGTGGCTGATGGGGTTGGGGAGTAAAGAAAAATGTCATTCTCAATATGAGGAGTGACTTGGGCACAACATGAGCTGATTCCCTGGCATGTTATATTTGGGAAACACCAGACAGATTGGCTTTCATTCAGTGTTTTTATGGCTGAATAATGTTCCATTGTGTGGTTATACCACATTTTAAAGGTCTGTTCATCAGTTGATGGGCATTTGGATTGTTTGCACCTTTTGGCTGTTGTGAGTAGTGCTGCTACAAACATTCCTGTACAAGTTTCTGTACAAGTTGGGTTTGGCATTCAGATTAATGAGCAAGGAGCGCTTTGTAGCTTGTGTATGCACAGTGCATTATTGCTAAATGTGACTGTTACAGATGGTTCCAGGTTTGTAAGTCGGTGTTCTTTTGTGTAGCGGGTTCATGTTCTGGTGATTAGATTTAAGATGATGTGATCATGGGCAAGTCACTTAAGGTCTCTGAAATGGTTTCTTTATTTATAAAATTAGGTACTGTAATAAGATCTTATTATGTGTAACCCTCACTCATCTAGTTACTGGGGAAGTTACTAATTGTACCTAATATAGTGTTGGGAAAATTAAAACTGTGTCTGTTTGCTGCTGTGTTTGGCACATACTAGGTACACAATAAATTTAGATACATGTAAAAGTGTTGTTCTACCCATGGGAACAATCCAAACTTAGGTTCCTCCGTATTCTGTTGCGTAAATTGATGTTATTGATTGGAATTTTACTTCCTGAATTCAGGGGATGATGCAGCAAGAGAAATAGCAATTTCTTTTCCTTTCTTGATCTAGCTCTTGGTAAAAAGCTATTATTTACTTACTAGCTGCTTTTTAAAGAGATTTTTTAAAAAAAATGGAGGTAAAATTTTCAACATGCAATTAACCATTAATCATTTTAAATTGTACAGTTCAGTGGGATTCAGTACATTCACAGTGCTATACAATCATCACTTCTGTCTAGTTCCAAGACGTTTTTATCACCATAGGAAACACCATACCCGTTAGGCAGTCACTCCGCATCCCTCATTCCCTAGTTCCCTGCAACCACTAGTCTTTCTCTGTTGATTTACCTATTCTGGATGTTTCATGTCAATAGAGTCACTTTGTGATGCAAATCTGGCTTTTACTTAGCATAATGTTCATACATATAAGGTTCATCCACACTGTAACTCGGGCCAGTACTTCATTCAGCCTTTTTATGGCTGAATGATGTTCCATTGTATGGCTATCCCACATTTCAAAAGTCTGTTCATCAGTTGATGGGCATTTGGGTTGTTTGCACCTTTTGGCTATTTTGAGTGTTGCTGCTATAAACATTCCTGTACAAGTTTCTACTTGAATACCTGTTTTCAGTTCTTTTACATATATAGAATTAGTAGGTCACATGGTGATTCTATGTTTATCTTTGTGAGAATCCACCAGACTTTTCCTCAGTGGGTACACCATTTAAATTCCCACCAGCAATGTAAGAGGCTCCAGTTACTCCACATGTTCTCTAACACTTCTTATTTTCCAGTTTCATTTTTAAAGAAATTATGGCCAAACTGGTTTGCCATTGTAGTTTTGATTTTCATTTCCTAAATGATGTTGAACATTTTGTCATGTGCCTGTTGGCCATTTGTGTATTTTCATTAGATGAATATTTGTGCAAATCCTTTACCCATTTTAATCTTGGGTTGTCTTTTTGTTGTTGAGTTGTAGAAGTTCTTTATGTATTCTGGATACTGGACCCTTATTAGATATATGATTTTCAAATATTTTCTCCCTATTCTTTTTACTTTCTTGATATTGTCCTTAGATGTACAAAAAATTTAGTTTTGATGAAGTTCAACTTATTTTTTACTTTGTTGCTCGTAGTTTTGTTGTCATAGCTAACCTTTGTTGCTTTTAAATTTTCCTTTCTATACCCCTTCCACTTTCTAGTGCTCCTTGGCTATTGCTAACATTTATTGAGCATTTACTATGTGCCAGGTCCCATGCTAAGTACATGATATACATTGTCCCATTAAATCCTCAAACAGTCCTTATGGTGGGTACTACATTAACATTTTTAATTGAATCTTTACAATGATTCTGTTGGACAGAGTATTGCCTTGTCTTCACTTTACAAATAAAGAAACTGAGGTAATAGAGGTGAACTAGCTTCTGATAGATGGCAGAGTTGACATTTGAACCTAGACTTGAACCTTGCTGGTCTCATTTTAGTGCCCGTGTTCTTAACCACTTTATATACTCTCTTTGTACTAAAATAATAAAAGCCTAAAGTCTTTCCATTATGGTTTTACTAGGCCTGTGATCCAGAAGTAGTAGCTTCTTTGTTCCCAGCCAGAATTCCTACTCTCATCAAGCCCCTTCCATGTTACCCTCACATTTGGGGTATTCCCAGAGAAAGCCACACAGCAGTTTAAATCCACTGAATCACACTGAAGCCCAGGATTGATAGCTTTTTAATTTTTATACAGGGGTTTGCATTTTTAAAGAGGATGTGGTATTATCTGAAATGAATCATTATCTGGAAAGGTTTTCAGTTAACCAAGTCAAGTGAAAAATGCAGGCAGAAGATATTTTTGGGTTTTAGTGCCACCAGAAGGCATTACAAGTCCTTGCCTGGAAGTCAGCCCAGGGGATTAGCTGCTTTCAGCAGATCCTGCTTTTCACAGCTTCTTTCCTCTCTTCTGAACCTATAGGTTGTTTTTGAATGTTGTTGTTTTGCTTTTTTGTTTGTTTGTCTTGTTAGTTTTTTAACTGGCATGCTATAACTATCTGCAGTATTTGGTTGGCTCAAGAGAAGAGAAAGGAGGGCTGAGAGGGCTGATCATTAGGGAACCTGGGAGGACTGCGTGGGAAAAGGGGCCTGTCTCATGGGACAGTGTATTTGTATACCGGGCATTTTCTTTCTATAGAATATACTGTACTTGAAAAAAAAAGTGTACCTTTCCCAAACCATGAGGTTGTGGGAAGTGCCCACAATATCTGGGTTGATGCATAATCTGTTTTTTTGCCTGTAAAAATTTTTATTACAATATGATTAGAAGAACAAGCTACAGTAGTCTTTTCTTATTTTGCATCACTTGCACTGATTATCTTTAATAAAAATGCAGGAAGTTGCTGCTGTTTTATTAACTCACAGCCTGCATGCTTCTCTTTGGTCTTGTTAGATATGAGCTGGCATGTGTTAGACTACGTTAGCATTTGCTCTTGGGGGACTTCAGTGGTTTCTAAATTCAGCACTGCTAAGCCAGTCCCTGTTTGCTTGAATCAATGGAGACTGCTATTTTTAGCAACAAAAGGGAATTGAAATAGCAATTTTCTTTCCATGTAATAGATCCCCAAGTGGAATACTGATGCAAGCTCTCTGTCATTTTCTGTTCTCCCCACCCCCAAAAGCACTTGGAGGAAAGGCAGCTGTCATGGTTTGCGGCAGTATTAATCTTTAATCAATCGAGTGTTTTCTGCATTCAGGTGTTCAGGGGAAAAAAAAGGGTCACGACAAGGAACCTGCCTGGAATAACTAAGCTCTTATGCATGGGCTCTGCAGTCAGAATTTAGTAGGCAGTGGCAGGGAGTAGACAGAAGAGCTAAAAATAGCGTGTTTGCTGCCAGTGCTCCTTTATTCTAGCCTATTTTTGATGTTTGATTTTGATAAGTTGATTGGGTACTTACTAAAAATATCTGTTCCTAGCAAGTTGAGGACAAAAAGAGTAGAATATTTTTAACCTACACAAACTAAAGTATTTTTGTTGACTGTATAAAATCTGGAAGCTGAGCCCTGGTCAGTTGCCAGTATTTTATATAATCTGTAACAAGCTAGACACTTTTGGATGCCAAGTTGGGATATTCTTTATATTTGTCATTTTCCATGTTCTCAGAGGCTTGCAAATTTGGGTTCTGGTATTGTATTTATATATGAAGTCATAGCCTTTTTTATTTCCCCCCTCCCCGCTTTATGTACTCCTGTAACCTGTAGGACTGTGGGTAATACCTGAGGCTATTGGTTATGGCCAAAACCTGTAGCTTTTTTCTGTGTATTGTTGAAAAGTACTTTAACTTATCCATTTACTTCATAGCACAATGAAAACAGAACACCCAGTGTTCACTGAAGAAGCAAAATCTTAATGACAAGAATAGTGAATTGTCACTACTTCTGTAATTTGGAATGCTGTACTAAACCAAAATGCTTCCTCTTCCCATCCCCTAATTCTGTCCTGGATTTATTAATTTCATATCCACCCTGCCTCATTGTGAGTGAAGCAGCTCCCTCTAACACTGAAAATTACCTCTTTTCAAGGATAGCCTCAGAATCCTTTCAAAATGTATATCTACAGATTTATCATAAAGTGAAACTTTGTTACATTTTTTAAAATTTTGTTTTAGATCACTGATTCTTGATGTTGAGAGGGATTGAAGAGCATACTGGGTTGTGTACAGTAGGTGATTGGGCATTATTTCTTTAAAAAAAAAGTGGGTAAAGCAGTGGGCAATGTCATAAGAGGCTAGTTTTCCATTCATAGTCTCCTTTTATTCATTCATCCAGCAAAACCTCATTAATCATCTGCTTTTGCCAGGCACTGTGCTAGCAGTTAGACTGTGGTGGGAAATGAGTAAAGGAAACCTCATTTTAAATGGGAGTAAGGAGCCCTGAAGGAGGAGCTGTCAGGCCCTACCACTACTCTTCAGTTTCATGCCCCAGGAGGAAAAAGGATAATTACAGGGAAGAGATGACCGTGTATTTCCAGCATCCAGTGTCTCTACTTTATCACCCTAGTGGATGGAAGGGAGATTTTCTCCTTGCCTAGCAACAAGCCCAGCCAATGGGAAGCCATCACTACCCTGCACTCTCACTTTCTTTCACGGACTTTCATTCAAAACACTCCATCTTAACTGCCTCCTTTTTCTCTATTAAGTAACTTCCCTCTTCTTTGTTTGCTGGACTTGCCTGTAGCTTTTGTTGTAGTTTGATTGTCCCAAATTGCAGTTCTCTGCTATTCTTGAATAAGCCCATCTTTGCTGGTAAAATAACTTTTTTATTTTTAAGGTCAACAGGGGCAACTGAGACCCTCATAGAAACCTATGTGATGAATGCCATTATGAGGGAGTACAGAGTGTAAGGGGAACACAGAGCTCTGAGGCCTTGTTAGTCTAAGGGTTAAGGAAGCTTGATGGGAGAGGAGATATTCAACTGAAGACCTCAAGGATGGGAGGAAGACACTGGTTGGAGTGAAATTGAGAGTAGAGGGAACTGAGAGGAGAGAAAGGTTTTCTTTCTTTGTAGTGACCTGGAAGAGTGGGGTTGGCGGAGCTTGAACCAGGCTTTGAAGGGAGAGGAGATGAGGTTATGGGGATCTTGGAGAGAGCAAAAAGTTTATCACAGATAGAAGGAAAAGGAGAGAGTTGGAAACATTAGAAAATGTTTATCCTTCATGTGTGAAACATTAGTGAATCAGAAACAGGAATATAGTATAAAATTTGAGTCCCCATATACTCCTCGGCCACTACAAAATACTCAGATGAAAAGTTACAGAAATGTGTGATTAAATTAATCATGAGGTTGGAGGAACTTTCATATGATGCTTAATTTCACATGAGTTCTACCATAAATGTTTAAATCCACGAGTTAATAATGTTTCTTATAAATAAAACCACAATGATAAAAACACATGGGTTACCTTTGGAAGATGCTAGGGGACCAATTTATTTTGAAAACTGGTAAACAAAGGAGAAAAAAACCAAACATTTATCTAGTGTTCTCATGCAAACTCTGTATCATTTTAACCAAATAACTAATAACAAATCATTTCTCTATGGAAATATTCCAGCTAATAAATGAAGATGGAATGATAGAATTTAAATATCACCATTTTGCAATATCTAATGAAATAATGTGTCATCAATAGCTGCTAATAAAGCAAAAAGAAAGATAATCAGAAATATGTCTCCTGGTGCAAATAGGCAATATTACTTATAAAGTATTCTTACCAAAAATCAAACCTGAATTTGAGCAAGCATCTATAGCCAACCACTAGGGGACAGAAGGGCTTGTTAAATGACATCAGGGAATGCAGTCAGCAAATGCCAGGCTGGGAAAGTATAAACATATTACCCGATATTTTCAACAAATAGGGAGGAGACGAGGAGAGGGAGAAAGAGGAGGGAAGGAAGAGAGAGAGATGGAGATTAAATAGATAAATAGATATAGATAGGTAGATGGATAGAAAGAACCTATAGATTAAAAGAGACTTAATAGACATTAAACCATTTTTAGGTATGGAACTTAATACAGATTCAACGAAATTATTTGAAGTTTTTGAAACATTGGAGAAATTTCTATACTGACTTGATATTTAATGTCAAGGAATCATTACTTACATTTTTGGAATGTGTTAATGGTATTGTGGTTATTTTTAATAACATAGATAGTGAAATACTTATAATGAAGTGATGGGCTATTTGGGATTCATTTCAAAATAATCTGAGGTGGAAGGGAGCTGGTGGGGATAAAGCTGATAAGCAAGATTGAGCTCGGGTTGATGATGGGTGAAGCTAGGTCATGGCTACATGTGAGTTTGTTACACTGTTCTCTTTATTTTTGGATATGTTTGACTTTTTAAAATTCTAAAATGTTATTTGAAACTGGAAAGATGAAGGCCAGGCAGGAACATGATGAAAATCTAAGATTATGAACGACATGGCTAGAAAGAATATGGATATGTTTGATGTATTTCTGAGTAGTAAAAGTGGGGGCCATCTCATGTAAGAACTGGTTTTAGGACAAATACAAGAAAATCCTACTTTACACCATAACTTGTTTTCCATAAACTGTAAATGGTTTGGAAAAACTCCTAGAGATGTTTGGGGAGCATCCCTAACCCTTAAGAGCAGACAGCTGTGCTCTGAATTTGTAACAAATACGACTTCAGTATTTCAGAGATACTATGGTGTAGGCTAACCCATTATAATTATCAAATGTTTCTGATGCCTAAGTGTTTTGAGCTTATAAGAGGAATATGCTTTTCCATAGAAGAAATAGATGTTATTCAATTTTCTTACTACCTATAATTTAAAAAAATTAGTTTATTGAGGTATAACAGATACTGTGTGTACTTAAGTGTATACAGCTCAATGAAATTACACACACACGCACACACACACACACACAAATTACCCTGAAATATCCCTTGATGCCCCTTTCCTGTCATCTACCCCCTTACCCAATATTCTGAATTCTATCATCCGTAGATTAGTTTTGCCTTTTTTTAGACCATCATAAATGGAATCATAACAGCTTGTACACTGTTCTGTCAGGGTTTTTTGACTCAACATAATACATCTGATTAATTTGTCCATGTTTTGCATATATCAGTAGTTTGTTCTTTTTTATTGCTATTTAGGATTGCATTGTTTGAATGTTTTAATTTACATATTCTCCTGTAGCTTAATATTTGGGCACGTCTACCTACTGTGCATGAACGAAGCTTCTGTGGACATCCTTACTTCTTAGGAATTGCTAGGTCATAGGGTAGGTAGGTACATGTTTAATCCTGGACATAATGGCAAAATAGTTTTTCCAAAATGATTGTACTTTGGAAATACAGTGCCACCAACAATATATGAGAGTTCCAGTGGCTTCATATCCTTATCAACACTTGGTATTGCAGTCTTTTTCATTTTAGCCATTGCGGTGGGTTTTCCAGAGCTAAATTTGAACCCTGATACTGCTCCAGGTGGTTCAGATTTACATCAAAGTATTGCCAGGTCCTCTTGTGTTTGATTGGTGGGTCCTAACTATATATGATCAGTTCTTCATTGTAATTCTTAAACTAAACTCTTACTTTTTCTCTTTTCTCAGTTGTCACAGGTAGTACTGATGGAATTGGAAAATCATATGCAGAAGAGGTAGGTCATTTTCCAGACCTTTCTTTTTGTTATTAAAAATACAAAAACAAAATAAGTATAAAACTTTCTCTCCTGGTAAGTTGGAATTGTGAAAAATTTAGTGTAATTTTATTTTATATTGTGTATAAACAGTTTTTGGTTTCTATTTATTTAAATTTTATTTTTTCAATTACAGTTGACATTTAAAATTATATTAGTTTCAGGTACACAGCATAATGGTTATACAGTTATATAATTTACAAAGTGAGTCCTCTGATAATTGCAGTACCTACCTGCCACCATACATAGTTAATACAATATTATTGACTATATTCCCTATGCTGTACTTTACATCCTCATGGCTATTTTGTAACTAACAATTTGTACTGCTTAATCTCTTCACCTTTTTAACCCAGTCCTCCCAGCCCCCCTCCCATCTGGCAACCCTCAGTTTGTTCTCTGTATATATGAGTCTATTTCTGTTTTATTTGCTCTTTTATTTTGTTTTTTAGATTCCACCTATAAGTGAAATCATTATGGTATTTGTTATTCTCTGTCTGACTTATTTCACTTAGCGTAGTACCCTCTAGGTCCATCCATGTTGTCGCCAATGGTAAGATTTCATTCTTTTTTATGCCTCAGTAATATTGCGTTGTGTATATTACCATACCTTCTTTATCCACTTGTGTATTGATAGGCACTTGGATTGCTTTCATATCTTAGCTATTGTAAATATTACACTGTAATGAACATAGAGTTTTGGATTTCTTCAGATGTATACCCAGAAGTAGAATTGCTGGGTCATAAGGTAGTTCTATTTTTAATTATATGAGGAACCTCCATTCTGTTTTCCTTAGAGACTTCACCAATCTGCAATCTCACTAATAGTGTACTAGGGTTCTCTTTTTCCCACATCCTTGCCAACACTTTTATTGTTGTTGATTTAATGATGATAGACATTCTGACAGGTGTGAGACGATATCTCATTGTGGTTTCAGTTTGCATTTCTCTAATTAGTGATGTTGAGCATCTTTTCATGTCTATTGGCCATTTGTATGTCTTTTTTGGAGAAGTGTCTGTTCAGGTCCTCTGTCCATTTTTTAATTGAATTGTTTATCTTTTTGGTGTTGAGTTATGAGTTCTTATAAATTTTGGATATTAACCCCTTATCAGATGTATCATTGGCAAATATGTTCTTTCATTCAGCATATTGTCTTTTTGTTTTGTTGTTGGTTTCCTTTGCTATGCAAAAACATTTTAGCTTTACATAGCCCCATTTGTTTATTTTTTCTTTTGTTTCCCTTGCCTGAGAAGATATTTCAGAAAACATATTACTAAGAGAATTGTCAGAGAGCTTACTGCCTGTGTTTTCTTCTAGGAGTTTTATGGTTTCGAGTCTTACATTTGAGTCTTTAATTCATTTTGAGTTTATGGTGTATATGCTGTATATGGAAGTATATTGTGTAAGAAGGTAGTCTAGGTCCCCCCCCCCCATTTTTTGCATATATTGGACAGTCCTCAGTTTTGAACTGTTTTCCAAAAGGTAGATATATTATTATATAGGCTATATTTCCAGGCCAGTTTAGGGTATCATTTTCATCAGAAGGACTGTGATTGACAGAAAGATATTGGCAACACAGGCCAAGGATTCAAAATCTCTGTAATGTAATTAAAGGATAGGAAACCATAATAGTTCGAAGACCATCATACAAAGCAGGAACCTTGGCAGTACTCTTCAGGTAAGCTTCCCTGCCTTTCAGTTCCATGAAGGCACCCACAGCCCAGTTGTGATGAAGCTCCTGTGATTTACTGAATCTCTCATTTGTCATTGCCGAAGGTTCTTTTTAAAGAATCCTCCTTTGTTTTCCCTCCTTTGTATCAAAACTACAGAAAAGTGGCAAGAAGACTATAATGAACACCCACATACCCTTCACTGGGATTCATCAAGTATTATTTGCCACATTTAACTTTCTTTATTATAATTATAATTTGGTTGGACCGTTTGTGAGTTACAGACATCATAACAATTCACCCCTAAATATTTAGCCTGAATCTTCTAAGACCTAGAACGTTCACCCTTATAACCACAATACAGTGGTCAGACATAGAAAGTTTAACTTGATACAATACTATTTATATAACATTCAGCCCATATGCAGATTTCCCAATTGCCCCCAAAACCTTCCTTATAGCTCTTTTATTTGTGGTTTCACATCCAGTTAAAGATTATGCATTGCATTTAGGTGTCATGTCTCTTGACTGGAATAGTTCCCTAGTCCTTTTTTTTTTTTTTTTTTTTTGTAACAGTGGCATTTTTGAAAAATCCAGGCCAGTTGTTTTATAAAGGTTTCTCATTTTGGATTTGTCTGATTGTTTCCTCATGATTAGATTCTGGTTAATCATGTTTTAGCAGGAATGTGACACAGGTGCTGTTGTGTGCTGACTTTATCTTATCAGGAGACACAAGAAGTCTACTTGTTTCATTATTGAATTCGTTAAGACAAATCATTTGGCCCTGGCCTGGTAGCTCATTTGGTTAGAGTGTCTTCCCCATACACCAAGATTGCAGGGTTCGATTGCCGGTCAGGGCACACAAGAATCAGCAATGAATGCATCAACAGTGGAACGATAAAAATTAATGTCTCTCTCTCTCTTTCTCCCCCCCTTCCTCACTCTCTAAAATCAATAAATAAAAAATTTTAAAAAGATAAATCATGTATGAAAATGCTGCCCACCATAATTCTCCATTATAAAGGTACCTTTCCCCTTTGTAATTAATAAGTAATACAGGGGGCAGTACTTTGAGACTGTATGAATATCCCATCATTTCCCAACAGTTTTTCACCCAGTGGTTTTAACATCCATTGAAAAGTTTTGCCTAAATTAGTTATTGCTGTGGTGGTTTTAAAATGGCGATTTTCTAATGATACCCTTCCTTCTACACTTATTAGATGCCACTTTTCTATAAATAGAGCTTTTCTTTACCCTTCCCCCCTAATTGAAAAAACAGCAACATACCAGCTTGGACTCATGGGTTCTTTAGTGGTTTTACAAATTTAACAAATTAAATTTAACAAATTATTACCAACCTTTGTTATTTTTATTAAAAAATGTTCCATATCTTCTTATTTGCAGTATTACTTATTACTTAATAAAAATCAACTTTAGGATTTAAGACTGGAATATTAGTTTAGTAAATCACTGGTGAGAGTTCATAGCAGCTAATTTATGGCTCATTTATATGCTGTCTGGAATAGTTCGCTAAAAGTTTTGTGTGTATTAGTGTTTTTCCTCTGCCCCTCTATGTATGTGTCTCTGGAGTAGAAACCAATTTCCTGTAAATCTTATTTGTTCTACGCAGCACTCATACAGTGCTAGGTAAGTACGTAGAAGGTGCTCCTCAGAAAATGCTTTATTAGTTTTCCCAGTTCACTCTCTTAGTTCGTTGTCCATGAAGTATAATGCTTCAATAAAAAATTTAAAGTCGATTCTGTCTTTAGGAATTCCTAACATTTTAACTATAGTTTTCTTTGCCATCCCTCCAGTCTTTATGTATGCTGTCTGAATAAAAACTTTTTCTAAAGTTAATTTTTAAATTATAGAAGTGAAAGATAATTTTGATTTTAAAAATTCAAATAGTATAGACAGGCACAAAATGAAAAGTAACAGTCTTCTTTGTCTAAAACCCTTTGGTATTTATATACTAGCTTGATTTAGAAAGATAACCATTTGGGGAATCCTTTTGTAAAGTCTTCATTTCGGATTGCCCATTCATTATACTTGGGTTTGTTTTTTTAATTTCGATTATCACATGGTCAGGTTTTCTTAAAATGAGAATATATCTAATGTCTGTTTGCAAATGGAAAGCACAGGTGTGATTGAACTGTTTGGTGTCTCTTTTGCTGTTTCAGTTAGCAAAGTGTGGAATGAAGATCATCCTTATCAGCAGGTCGCAGGATAAACTGAACCAGGTTTCCAGCGAAATAAGTAAGTGCCCACATTACCCTCCCCTCCCCTCATGATTAGAAAATGAATACAAAAGCTTTTTCATTCTGTTAACAGGCTATTTTAAAGGTGGGTCATCAGTTTTTCAGATTAATATTGGGCTATTGTAATTTGCCTAAAATGTCTTTTATAGACTCATCTAGTTTGTAAGGAATCACATTCTCTGATTATTTTATTATGTTTACTTAAACATTTTCTGTTGCTTCATTTCAGTAATCTCATATGTTTTTTACTCCTGACTTTATTGTCTCTAAAGTGTGTATTATATATGATTGAAGAAAAATGCAATAGGTAGCATATATACATGCGACAGGGAAACTATTTTGAATTTCCTTCTTAGTCAGCTGTGCTTGAAACCTGAATTATATGGACAAAGACTTTTTAAACTGACATCTAATTAACCAACCAGATGGATAAGCCAGTGCTTGTCTGTATCCTTGGGAAAACTTACTGACTGGTGTTCCCAGTAGGGAGCCTGTGGCTGGTAGGCTTCTCGGTATGATATTTGTACATTTTTTTTTCTTTATTTATTGATTTGAGAGAGAGAGATATCGATATGTTTTTCTACATATCCATGCATTCACTGGCTGATTTTTGTATGTGCCCTGACCAGGGATTGAACCTGCAACTTGGCATATCGGGATGATGCTCTTCCCAACTGAGCTACACAGCCAGGGTAGACGCTTGTGCACTTTTACACCCACAAGTCAAATTATTTACTTATGAAGAGTCAGTTGTGTTTGTTCCCAAACTCACTTATGCTAGGTGCATTTGTTATTAAATATTCTGTAAATTGATGCAGTCTTGGTGTAAAAAGGAGAGTTCTACAAAAACTAAGTTGAATGCTCTGAAAAACAGAAAAGCGAGTTCTTTGAGAAATTGGCTATGGAATTAGGGTCTAACAAGACAAGTGTAAAATATTGTAAAAATTTATAAAAAGCAAGAAGAAATTTGCTCTCTGATTATTTCATTTGTGTTGAAGCTTTCGCTGCACTTTAAAACAAATGATGCATCATGGGTGTGGTTTAGGCAAGAAAGACTGGAATTCTACTCAGCAGATCTGAACTCAAAGATAAGGCGTTGGCCCTACACAGAAGACTGGGGAATGAATATATTTATATATGGTTTAAATTAAAATAAAATGGTTATAATGTGTATTTAGCATTTTGTAGGATTCGTTGCTTTAACTGACTTCTCTAAGTATCCAACTAACAAACGGCCCCAATTCTTTGGAAAGAGGGGATTTCTAGTGTATTTTATTATTATTTTTCCCACCTTTATTGAGACATAATTAACATATAAAGTTAAGTAAGTTTTAAGGTGTACAACACTGTATTTTATTAACATTACCGCTTACCACTAACATTTATATAGTACTTTATTATTTATTTATTCCCTCACGTGTGTTATCCCTTTGATCCTTCAAGCATCCTCGTGAGGTATATATTTTTGTTGTTATTTCTTTCCAAACCAGAGCTTGTTCTACTGGACAGGTTGCACATAGATGCACTTCATTTTTAGGTGAAAAACGATTTTTATAGATTCCTAATATTAAGTGTGTTAAATTTTTTTTAACCCTGCTGAGAGCACAGATCTTTACAAATGTGAGCGTATGGTATATAGATATACAAGAAATCTTTGGCATTTAAGGATTTTAACTTTTAAGGTTTCAACTACGAAATGCCACTCTGAAGGTCCAAGACACAGAGTATTTTGCAATTTTGCTGAGGTGTGAATTTGAATTAAGCTGTGACACTAATGAGCCTAGGTGTAGTTACTTAGATAGTAGTTAACTTTGCATACTGTCTGGATCTTAGTACTGTTTTTTTTAATCCCCACCCAAGGATATGTGTTTATTGATTTTAGAGAGAGGAAGAGAGATGTGAGAGAGAAACACAATACAATATACAGATGATGTATTACAGAACTGTACACCTGTAACCTATCTAATTTTATTAACCAGTATCACCCCAATAAATTCAATTAAAAGAAATAACTTTTCAGTCAGTATCTAGTCCTGACTACATGAGTATATTTCATATGCTGAGATGATTGTTTAATACTTGTTCCACTAAATGTGACACAGGCAGGCTGATTTTCTTGCAGAAATAAACCCTTTTGTAAATGAAGACAAAAAAAGCTCTCTGACGTCTGTGTTTTTGGACCTCACTCCTGATTCCATTTTCTGTACCAGTCGGTTTAGTCAGGTAAAAAGTCTAGCAAGTTACTTTCACTAGGCTGACTTGTGTCCTCTGGCCCAGCGCTTCCACTCACTGGGCGGTTAGACTCCTCCTTCCTTACTCCTCCCTCCCCCCCCTCCTTCCCCCCTTTCCCCCCTCCCCCTCCCTCCTCCTCCCTCCTTCCCTCCTTCCCTCCTTCCCTCCTTCCCTCCTTCCCTCCTTCCCTCCTTCCCTCCTTCCCTCCTTCCCTCCTTCCCTCGCTGACCAGGAAAGGAGGGGACTGAGAAGGGAACCACAGGCTGAAGGAAGAAAACTGGGGCCTTCCTGGCCCCTCCCACCTTCCAGCTCCCCACTGTCTGTATGTAGACTTGGGGAGTCCAGGCCTTTCGAAGTAATTCCTTGTGAGGGTGGAGGGCAGCCCACTCATCAGTGAACGTTCTTCAGAAAAAAATGAAAAAGATTATATATAATTTAGTAGGGAACTGAATGTTTGCCAACAATGGTTAAGTGCTTTCTCAGGATTGACTACTTTGATGAAATTATAGTTCTCTGTAAGGATATCTGTCACCTGTCAAATTAAGACAAACTGAAAGTCATCGCACATGTAATAACCTTGTTTTATTATCATTGTTAGCTAGGATTATTAACATATTAGGTATTTTTGTCAATTTTGATTTGAACTCTGAGCTGAGTTTTTACTTGCAATAAAGCACAATGCTAAGGAGACTAGCTTTCAGAACAACGTAGTGGTCTGCAGAAGACGTATAAAGATGGTGATATTTACAATTGTATTGTTATGTGGTAAATCAGATTGCATACAGTTCAAACAGCTTCAATTAAAACACACACATTTCTGTCTTTGATTAGAAACACACACATAGTGTTTCTCTTCTTTGTAATTTATCTCAGGTGTAAAGCTTTAGGATGACCCTGTAATTCTATGACTTTCTCTCTTGAAACGCAAAGCTTTTAGAAATGTAAATTTCATTGGTTTATAGTTCACCAAGGAATAGGGTAAGGTAAGAATACCGGTTTCACCTTTTCAGTTTTTACCTGTTATCAAATCTGCAGTTACAATGTGGATTTGACCAAATAAGTTTGTCCCACAGTTTTCTGATACACTATCAGTAGCATTAGTATAATGCTTTGCTATATTTAGCCTGTTTTATTTGCATAACACGATGAGGCATTAGTGAACATAAAGACCTTTCTGTTTTATGTTTAATAAAACTAGAACCACATGATGTTAGGATTAGAGAATTAATCTGATGCGGCCCCTAGATATATAGTAGCAGAAATAACTTTTTGCCCCTTGAGTTCGTTCACATAGTCCAGGGTTAGGAACCAGAAACCACCTGGTTTGCCTCTACTGGCTTTGCCTGTGGTACCTTTACTGTAGAGTTAGCTTCCTGCTCTAAGATCCCCAAACTTGTCAATGCGCCTGGCCTTCGGGAAAGTGACATTTACTACTTATAAAACAGAGACTCCACAAGCCATGGAGGTACCAGGAGAGGTTCTGGGAGGCTTTTGAAGCGGTTTCCACAAAAAGGAGCGCATTCCTTGTTCCTTCCTCATGGGCTTGCCATGCCTAATGAAATGAGATTTACCGTTAAATGAAACATTTCTGGCATGGTCATGGTTACAAATTTGTTTTCTCTAATTATAGCCTGGTAGGGAGGATAGATTCCTGTTGAGCCTGTGCAAATCATCACATTGTCATGTGAAGTGAAAGAACTCTAAAGACGTGTGATATTTCACCGTTGTTCCCATTAGTTTTACAGGCAAGGCCAATCAATGTGTTGTATTTTCTACACAATTACTGTCTTTAAATTCAACAAATGATTTACTAGTTTATGTTTCAGTTACTTTTGCTTCATCACAAACTACCCCTACTTATCAATGTAAAATAACGACGATTCCAGATGCTCGTAAATTTAGATGCTGGTCAGGAATCTTGCCAGGACTTGGGGAAAACTCTTTTGTCCTCATGGCATTGCCGAGGCCCCTCACTGATACTCAGCTGATGGGTGGTCTGGTCTGAAAGGGCTACGATGCTTCTCTCTCAGGCTGGTGCAATGGCGGGAACGACTGGAAAGCTGGAACTGGTGACTAGACTGCCTACATGTAGCCTCTCTGGCATGGAAGCAGTTGTACTTCCTCAGTGGTAACTATCTTCCCTGACTGAATGTTCCAAGAGAACCAGGCAGATGCTGATTTATTTTTGTGATCTACTCTCAGAATTCATTCAGTGTTACTCTGTCGGTCAAAGCAGTGCTGAGCCTGCCCAGATTCAAGGGGAGAGGAAAAGACTCCATCTCTTGACGGGGGAGTGACTTGGTAACTGTGGAGAACATGTGGGAAGGGAGATATTTTTTGAAAATGAAATCTGGATTTGGAAAATACAATCTACCATAGTTTATAAGCTATATTAAGGTTTCCCAGAGAATATTTTTTCCTGAACTCAGAGGGATCAGTAGGAACAACATACTGTTCAGAGAGTATCATTTGCTCAAATATAGCCAGACACAATGAGGGTTAGTAAAAAACTTACAAAGAAAGAAAAGATGTTTTCTCAAAACCATTATTAAATTTTCCTCATTGGTCCCATTTAGTCTTGGAAAATTAATTCTTGTTTCATTGGATCTTGGGTCAGCAGCATGCTTTTACAGTGTCTGACTTTCAAATAAAGAGGCCTGTAAATTCAGTCTATTTCCTGTTACATTTGTCTGGTGGTCTGCCTTTGGTGGCACTGTTGGTTACACCGGGAAGGAAGCATGACCAATGAGTTAATTCTCTGCAGCATCAGTAATAGCCAAGAGTATTGATACAGGCCTACACTCAGGCTATTCTTTGGATATTTTTTCCTACAGACTCAATTTTCTGATTTATGGCTGAGGCGTTTTGGCAAGCTTGAAGGAAAAGTAGGAACCACCTGTTAATAAGACTGATGGTCTCTGGTTAATTTATTACAGTAATTAACAGTGTCAGAATGGAATCCCCTGTTGGGATATAATATAGAGCTAATTAATGATTTAGTCAGTGATTATCCTAAGGGTATGAGCCTTGTGATGGACACGAAAGGCATTGATAAATCTCCAGGGACTTCTATAGAGTGTTTTAAAATTGCCATCAATTAACAAGAGTGTCTTATACTTAGAGACATAATCTTAGAAATCATTTTGCTCACTTGTGCTAATCTTTGCTCATGATACCATGAATCACGAATCTGTTTCTGTTGACCCTGAAAAGTATACAGATGTTGAACCATATTTATTAATAGTTATACCTTGGCTTTTCCTATATTAGGACAGCTCTCATAAGAGAGTTGAGCTAATTAAAGATGCGGAGAATACACTGTAAATCTAGTTGTTCCTAATGTCCTCCTTGCTCAATAGTGCTACCTAGTGGCTCTCTGGGAAATACCAGAGATAGTTTGGGTATACAAATATATCTTAATTTTATTATTCTCAATTTGGAGCCCAAATCTGTGAAAGCTGTATTATAAAGAGTTGCCAGGAGACTAGTGAATACAGGAAAATATAAGCATAAGTCATAGGTGCCAAAGGCAAGAAATGATTGCAGTCTTGGTTTAGAGTGACAGTAATTAAAATAAAGCATAGCTACACGAAACAATAATTATTAGGAAATCAAGCTTTTTCAGAAACAAGAAACTTTTGTTAAAAATGACTCAAGGGCATGACAAAAGTCAACACAAAAGCTCAAGAAGTTAACAGGCTGTTAGGAAGTGAGAGTGTTCTGGGGAGATAAGGAACCATTGCTGGCCAGGCTGGATACTGAAGGCACAGAATAATTTTTTATAGCTTTCTCATTAAGATTATATTACCAAAGATCCATTTTCTTCTGAACAACTGGTTTCAAGCTATTTAATTCATAAGCTTTCTTTTAATATATTTTATACATATATATACTAGGTGACAAGTTCACACTTCTACTCGGAACTCAAAATGTATTAACATTGTTTTCTGTTATTGTAAGGTAATGTACATATCAAATTGAATTTGGCATGCTAATTGGAGTTTTCTTTAGGAATTTAGTCTTTAGAAATTGTTTAGGTAACCAAAGACTCCTCATTATATAATTCACTCTGATATTAGTATAGTATTTTAAGTCAAGTAAGAGTCATAGGCCCCGCTGGCATGGCTCAGCAGTTGAGCATTGGACTATGACCCAGGAGATCGTGGTTCGATTCCCGGTCAGGGCACATGCCCGGGTTGCGGGCTCGACCCCCAGTGGGGGGGTGTGCAGGAGGCAGCCGATCAATGGCTCTCTCATCATTGATGTTTCTATTGCTCTCTCCCATCCTCTCTCTGAAATCAGTAAAGACATACTTAAAAAAAGAAAAGAATCCTAGGAATTATGTTTACACTGACATTGCAGAGCACTCTAATCATTATAGGTAGCAAGTTTGTCTGAGATGACATTTGAAAGTTATACACAGCAAATGGAAAAAGAGTAGTGAAGATGAAATGATATGTAGCTTTGTTTGAAGTTTAGATGAGCCAATATTTTTATAAAGAGATCAATTTTTAAAAGTTTAAATAGTTTGTGGAAGCAGTAATAATATAACTACCTTGTAAAACCTATGTCAAAAATTTAAAAGTTCAGAAAATGAAATGTAACAGTGGCATTGTATTTTATACAGAAAGAAGACCTATACCTATTTTTAAGATTAAAATGATCGACCAAATCTAATTAGCCCAAAGATTTACCTTAATTAGCTTCTTGAATTCTTATATAATTCTTATTCATTTACCAAGTATTAAAATATTTCAAAAGTTTATATTAGTACCTTTTTTTCTTTAAAAAATTTTTTTATTGAGTTTATTAGGGTGATATTGGTTAATAAAATTACGTAGGTTTCAGGTGTACAATTCTATAATACATCATCTATATATCGTATTTTGTGTCAGCACCCCAGGCCAAGCCTCCTTCCCTCACCATTTATTGCCCATCTACTCTCTTCTTCCTCCCTACCCCCCCCCCCCAGTAATTTGTTGTCTGTATCTATGAGGGTTTTTTTCTTTGCTTAATCCCTTCATCCCCAACCTCTGACAGCTGTCATTCTGTTCTCTGTATCTATGAGTCTGTTTCTATTTTGTTTGTTGCTTATTTTGTTCATTAGATTCCACATGTGAGCTGGGACACCCGTAGCGCTCACCTCATTTGTTTACCTTCCCTTAGCGATTGCTGTCCTGAACCTCCTGTTGCCCAAGGTCTGAGAACCATTGTTTCATATATTTCGTCCATACAAGTTTTTGAGTTTAAGGCGGTAGAGTCAGTCTGATCTCTGTTACACCATCGTGACTAGAAGCAGAAGGTCCCCTTCCGCATGCCTCTGTTTTTACTATTATAGATTTCCTGGGAAATATAATTATCTTCACACATGTCTCTGAACGTTTGGTCTGCGTTAGACTTTAAAAAGGACTCTCCTTCTGCACGTGCCTGCATGAGGCCTGGCGTGATTTAAGGGGGTGTGCCTACTGAACAGGTCATCTTTTGGTGACTGAAGAGCCATTCTGAAACCTCATCTTACCCTTAATGTTACACAGAAAGATACTTTTGAAATTTAGTTTATGTCCCAATTTTGTCACAAGTGGTTTTCTAAGCTCCTGCGGGATCCTGCTGTAAAGCTGTTCAACTGAACAATTTCACTGAGTGTAGCTTATTTCAACCCCATTACTGTTCGTTACCAATCATTTGCTGTGATAGAGAACATCTGTAATATGGGTGGATATTTTGTTAGAAATGTAGCATACCTACTAATTAGTTGGCCCAGCCAAATTAGCATGTGCTGGTCTGCATCTCCAATGAAGGCAGCTGCTTGAACGTTGCTGCTCCAGCTGGCATGAGGCACGTGGGAGTGTGCTGCACCATGGCCAGACGAGCTACACCTCTTAATTAAAATATTTGCTTACGTTTGTATGGTTTCCTTAAAACAGTAAGTGGTCTTTCCAATTGGCTTATTGATGGTTCAGTGACTTTTGTGTAAAAAAGCTTTTTTTGGTTGGGGAAATGTGGGGCCAACATGTGCTGTCTGAAATGGGCCCCATTTAAGTAGATGATTAGTCTCCTCCCACTATTAAATTGTTAGTTGTTGTCCTAAGTGGATAACTGTAATTTGGGGTACAGCCTTCATCAGTAAAGGAATCTGTAGAAAGGCATATTCTTTGAAACATTTATAAAGCTTAGTAGTTTTATATAGGATTTCTTCCTTTTTCATTTTAGAAAGTACTTTGAAAGTTTTATGGAAAAGGGTCACTTTAATTTGACTTTTCCATCAAGGGAAGTTATACATTTTCTTGTCAGTTATTCATTGTTTTGATAATGGCATTATACCATTACTTATTAAATGGATATTTTACTTTTATGTTAATCTTTAAAATAACTACAAATCAACTAATTTAAATGACCTACTGCTGTATCTAATACTAGACTCAAAGAGAAGATGAGTCCATTAAAACTGGCAGTAAATTTCAGAAATTTTGAATTATTTTATTCCTTTGCTGTTAAAAAACAAATAGGATTAATATTTAATGAGAGCAGGCTACTAGTAAGAGGAAAAATGTTGGTGTAGAATCAGCCTTTATTGTGCTTCTATTCTGTTAATGCTGTAGAGATGTATAATATCTCAAGTGTAATCACTCTTCAATAACTGATAAAATATTAAGCCACAAATGTAAACATACTCACTTTTATGGAATACATGGAATCACATGGAGGCATATGTAGTCTGGAAAGCATACTCCACATGATTTTAAAGGGCAGCCCTGTTTAGGAACTGCACATGGACTGAAACCCTCACTTTGTAAATCTGGGAACTAAGTCTGAGAAACCAGGTCATACCTAATTAATGAGAGAGTTGTACGGAGTCCAGATTTCTGGCCTCTTCATAATTCTATTCCATTGCCCTTATGCTCTTAAATATACTTCAAACATAGCTGGGTAACTGAATGGTAACTTGGGAGGTACGCCCCAAAAACATAATGTTAGAATAATACAGCATTCAGAGTTTAAGAAGCCAGACTGAGCTGAATTTGCATCGTGATGGTGTTTGAATGGGGTTGCCTATGACAGTCATCATTGGATCATTTAAAGGACACATGAGCATTTTCATTAAAGTAGATGTATTTGTTTCTTTTCATTTTTTTAAGACACAGAGATATGTCCAACTGTGTATTTAAGGATGACTTTGAATTAGTAAAACCCTAACATTACTAAATAAAACTATGTATTGATATTAACACAAGCTTTGATTAAATACAGATGGTCTTACAGTCATATTTGTGATGTTTCCTGAATAAGTGATGAAAGAAACATCCATAGTTGAACCTTTGAGCCACTATGAGGATAACTTGGCACCTGGTAGCTATAAAGCTGATCTAACTGCAGGCCTAGTTTTCCTTCTACTCCTACATGATATTTCTAATTATCCAGCCCCCTCAGTTTACCCTTTATGGTATTAATCCAGAATCCCAGTGTCCCTTGTTTTCTAATCTTGACTTGCTTAGTGTCTGTGATTTTGACTCTCAGATCTGAATCACATGGAGGATGCTCCTGTCACAGCCCAATTCTAGAAAGCCTTTATTCACTCTTTGTGTGTGTTTTTTAGTGGTGGCTTGTGTGGTGGGATGTTGTCCTACCAGCCAGATAGGGGTCGTCCTTATAGGTGGCCTCCAGCTTTCCTACTGCTTCAGTGTTGGTCACCTGCTTTGATCAGTTTTGTACATTGAGCTTTGCATTCTCTTGATAAAAGGGCCTGTTGCAAGGAAGTTTGAAAACCACTGCTGTAGAGATCTCCCCACACCTTCTCTGCCATTTCTTACTGTTTTCCTTCTAGCAGAGAGCCTGTTTTACTCAGCAGTGACTCTAGATGCCTAGTCTTCTGTCCTCAGAGGAGAAATGTCATCTTCTCTAAAAGCCAACCTTTTGCTGGTATCTTGATCCCCAATTTTTTTCCTGGTTCCTTAGGGACTTGTTGCCATAGCAGTCTTCTATTCTGATATCTCAGTCAGGTACCTTTTAGACAAGTCTTGTTAGACAAGTCTCACTTCTAGTTTTAAAAACCAGCACATTACTTAATCACATAAATTTAATTTATGCCTTCTTTTAAAAATCCAAATGACCTGTTAACTCTGGGCCCAATCTTCCTGTGGGGCAGCACTTGACTGGAGTTGTGAACCAGTTGCCCTTTAGATGGGCCTACCCTGCAGCGGGTGACACAACCCCTGCCCACTCACACAGTGCATGTGTGTGTACTTTTAGGAGGCGCTCTTCTCCCACTTGAGTGACATGCTTGGCCCCTGAAGACAGTTGAATTGCATCCACTGTTGTCCTTTACAGCCTTTCTAAGCAGCACATCTAGAGAGAAATTCTGTTTCATTTGCAAGGCGTGTAGGACATTCCGTCCCTTAGATATGTCTTATTGTCAATGAAATATATTTCTTCTAGTGTGGTATGTTTATACTTTATAACATAGTCTTCATTAATTTTGCTTTTGTCTCATAAGAGAAACCCACCCACCTGTCAGTGCTGATATTGAAAATAATATAAATGTAGGGTGTAGAAAACTAGAAAATACTCACGTACAGTGGTCACTCATGTAAAAGGTCACAAAGTTAGGGAATCATATGCTTCCTCCCAATTACTACTTTCCTCCCTTAAAGTAACCATTGTCTTAATTTCTAATATTATCACTTAATTGAGACTTCTTTGGGCGTCATAGGCATTGCGTAACAGTGTGTATTTTCCTTGGAATGTTGACTTTTTCACAACATGTTTGTGAGCTTCATCTGTATTTTGCACGTAGTTTTAGTACTTTTATTTTTATCCTCTTATGACTAGGCGACAACTTGGTTGCTTGCAGTCTTGGTTATTACCAGTGATGTTACTGTAGCATGTCCTGAGCATGTCCTTTGGAGGACGTGTGTGTGTGCTCTCTGTTGGATCTATACCTGCACGTGAACTCTTTCTTGAGACACATTGATAGGCTCTGTGTCACCCAGAAGGCATTGCTGATTCTCGCAGGGTCTTTGGTAAAGAGATACCAAATACATTTCTTAAGACCATGCTGCAAATATAGTGGCAGACTTGGAATCAGCACCTGAAACTTATTCCTTCTGTGTGCTGCCCAGAAAACAAGAACAAAACAAAACAAAACCATTTAACGAGCCTGCTAAATAACTTTACTTTTATGGCTTAACTTTTGGTACTCTACGAATTTTAAACCTAAACAAACAAAAAGAAACACCAAAAACCTGAACATATTTTGAAAGCTGAACATCTAACCTTTTCACTTAACTGCTTTAAAATTTTCAACCTATAAAACTTTATAAGTTGGTTCGGCGGGCCGTTTGCCTTCACTTGGCACGGGTCCAAGCGTTGAGGAGAGTTATGTTCATTTTAAAGATCAGTTTAAGGGTGATAGAGATTAAATGTGCTGCAAATTACTGCATTACGTGGAAAATAAGCAGGGAAAGCTCCCTGTCAGCTCTCTACCCTTGTTTCCCTTAAAAGTTTATCCTTGAAAATATTATAGAACAGGTATGTGGATGCATATGTTAACATGTACCACCTCGATCAAATTATGAATTAAAATATTTCTGTTATTTTTTGGCTTTGCCTTCTTTCCATCACCCTTTCACACACAATGCTAAAATGTTATTAATTGAATTCTCTCCTGGCACAACTACAAGATTATTTCTGCAAGAAGGGCTTAATGTTACTTAAATCATCATTTTACATAGCAAATTGCCTCTGGGACTTTTATACAATGCAGCTGCTTATGGTAGATGAAGAAAATCGAGTACTACTGCACAGACTTCTAGGAATATTAATACATTTTTAGAAGCAAGCAAAATATCTTATGTGCTAGCTTGTGATCCTGCATGAATGGAGAATAAATCCATACTTTCTCTTGACTGGAATGGAGCATCATGGGAATGTAGACTGCTTCTGATCTTTTTTTGTGAATGTGTTTTAAGTTGTCAGATTTTTATGAATGGTTTTGGGGGAAAGAAAATACTTCCAACCCATTTTGAAGGTGTTTAAAAAAATTAAAGAATATTTTATGGAGAAGGTGGCATCTTACTAGATTTTAAAAAATATCTTGTAGTTGATTCTTAAAATAGACTTTTCCCCCCTTTTTACTCAGTTTTAGAGAGAGGGAGAGAGAGAGAGAGAGAGAGACATGGATTAGTTGCCTTCCGTAAACACCTGGGACTGAACCCGCAACCTGGGCATGTGCTCTGACGGGGAATCGAACCGGGACCTTTCTGTGCACGAGACGATGCTCAACCAACTGAGCCATTCTGGACAGAGCTAGACTTATTTTATAAAGCAGTTTTGGGGTCATAGCAAAACTGAGTGGCAGATATAGAGCTGTCCCATATGCGCACAGCCTCTCGTGTTAACAAAGCCCTGCATCGGAGTGGTGTGCGTGCTACCAGGGATGAGCCTATGTTGACCTATCGGTACCCCCCTCAATCCACAGTGCAGTGTAAGCTTTTCATGCCCCTGAAAGGCATACATTTACGTCCCAAATTCTGTTGTTATTCTGCCTACAAAATGTTTCTCAGTGTCTACATTTGATTCCTCCTTAGTTTGTTCTCATTAGACTTTTAAAAAATGGCACGGAAAGTATATTTTTTGCCTCTTGTCCTTTTATTTTTTTAAGCTAACATTGAGTGTGTTCAAAAATATATATTTTACTATCTACCTGTCTTTTCTGTTTCTGTCTTATACACTGGGCATTGGCTGAAGGGGATCAGTTGAGATCCCAGCTCAGAAATTCACATGCTCATAGGGACCGTTCATTCAGTGGAAATGGATCTAGTGAGCTAGGGTGAGGCAAGAGGGAGTGGTGTGGCCTGGAGCACCGAAGAGCTCTTGCCCCACAGGAAAATGTCAGCTTGAGCCAGTTACTATGTGGCGGCGCAAGCCCGAGGTGCTGCATTTTCTAGCTGTTTTAAAAGAATTGAAAAAGGAAATCAAGATGTCCTACGTGAAACTTTACAGTTTTACACCAATTTAGCCCTAACAGAGGCCCAGCAATATTATTTCTGTAGTGATTCAATGTGCTGGGGACTGTTCTGAGAGCTTTGTGGAAGTGAACTCATTGAGTCCCTGAACAGCTCTCTGAGACTGGTGCTTTGTTATCCCTGCTTAAGTGATGACACAGGCAAGATGCAGGCCTGTCCCGTGGCTACGATGAAGGTACCTGGATCTATTACCTTTAGGAGTTGTGACTTGGTTTCCTCAAAACTGCCAGTTAGACTTCCAAAAAATTGGGCTGAGAATACATATATAGAGACATGGAATTTGTTAATGATAGACAAATTGTGTTTTATATTTTACATTAAATTGTGTCACATTTATCAATTGAAAACCCTTCAAGCAAACTAATTTTGCTTTAGAAATAATTGAAAGGTATAGAGAAAACAAGTAAAAAAATTTCACTTCTTAAGGATTCAGTATTCAATCAGTTGTATAATTGGATCCATTCATTACCTGTGACAGCACAAATTTGTTGCACACTAGGATTTGACATAGGAATTTAAGTAGAATATTGTACCAGTTTAATAAATCTGAAATAGGCGGTTTCTTAGCTTCAAAAAACATTCTCATTTTTAAAGAATTGTTCTCTCTCTCTCACCTTGCTTTATTTTTTTCTTGATGGCATTTATTACCATATTTGATACATTATATTTCACCTGTTTCTTTCCTGTTCCCCCCCCCCCCAATGTATTCTAAGCTCCAAGGTAAGCGCTTGGTTTGGGTCACAGCTAATAAATATCCCAGTCCCCTTAACAGTGCCTGACCCATAGTAGGCACTCAATAAATATTTATTAAATGAGTGAATGAATGTCCATAGCATCAGCTGCTTTATAAAGAGACATTGGAGGATATGCTTTCTACCATGTGAGACTATCCAGATTTGAATTGTGTTAACAGAAGATTAGTTGAACTCATAGTGTTCAAGGCCATGTTTCCCAGATATTCATACACTGAGTTTCAAAAGTAGATTTATGGGTTAAATATCCTGACAATATTCAGCAGAGCAAGATTAATTACAGTTACTGAAAATTTTCTTATTTTGGAAGGCCGCCAGCCTCAATTGACAAGGAAATGGCATCTGGCATCATTAAGAGATTATTGTAGCTGGAAGTAAGATGCCTTCTTGAGCCCTGGATACCTGGGTTCCCATCTTCTCTCTAACAGAACTTTCTGGCATTGGCCAAGCTATTTCACTTCAATTTCCTCATCTGAAATCGGAGACAGTTCTCAGACTGTGTTCTAGGATTGTTATGAGAATTAACTGAGATAATTCACATAACACACTTAGCATAGTGCCCAGCACTCAAAAGCTGCTATTGTGATTTTTTAAAAGAGCACAGAGAGATGAGAGAAATATTTTAAGTCAGAAATAGAGCGACAGAGTTCTAATTGTAGGAGGAATGTGCTCACCTCCAGTCGCAGTGTGGAGTCTGGCCTGCAGGCTGGCTGCCCTGGACCCGGGCTGTGTCCCTGCAGCGCCCGCAGCGATGCTCTGATGGCTCAGTGACCTAGGCGGGGCACAGTCTGTGCGCCCCCAAGACAGAACTTCAGCTCCACACCGTTAGGTTCAAAAGCGGACTCCTGGAGAACCGACCAAGGTTTAGGAACTGGCGTGGAAAATGTGTAGGCCCTGAAATCTACTTTTGTCAGGATACTCAGTGAATATGCCTTTCAAGGGGAAACTTGCAGGAAACCACGTTTAATAGGCTGATAAAATCAAATGCGAAGTTTTGTTTTTTGTTTTTATTTTCTCAAAGGAAGTATGACTTGGTGTCTGCTTATCAGTATACTTATAGTAAAACTTATCAGCGTACTTAGAGTATAACTGCTCCCTGTAGGCAGATGTACAGAGGAAGCCAAAATAAAACCAGAGGCTCCCTTCATGAGTTTGCTGTCTCTTGCCCAGAGAGTTTGTATGTTTAAGGGCATCAAGCAAAGAGAGACTGGCATCTCCATTTCCATGATAGCAGCAACCTGCCAGGATACCAGCTGTTTAATGCGCCGGCCAATTTCTCCCAGCCTGTGCTTGGATGAACATTTCCAAGGCCTGCCCCAGTGACTCGTTTTTTCCTACATCCCTTTCTCCCCAGCACTCCTCTCTTTTCTGATCAACACTTTGTTTCTTTGTATATTTTACCACTTGCAACCTGGCTCTTTTTATAGTCCTTGTAGGCCTGGGAGCCAATCTTGACCAAAGGGAATATATTTTTTTTTCAAATGACAAAAGCGCTACTTGTTTTCTGAAATTAGACAACTAATTAATTCAGTTGTACAAACTGTAAAATGTGATTCCCTTTCTCCTCTCCCCAGTCTATAAACACATATACCCTTTGATCTGACTATTCTGCTTCTAGAAATGTATCCTACAGAAAAACTCAGCAACACAGCATCCTTTATAGTGAAAAATGAGAAACTGCCCAATTTGTGTGTCAGTAACTTCTCTAGTCCATTCTCTTTGGTTAGAGACGGAGCCCACCCTCGCTACAGATAGTGAGGACTGGATGCTCTGTGTTATCGAATCAACTTATATACAGGGCCATCGGAACGTAAGCTTCTACCTCTTCTTGATCAGTACTTCCTTCCAGACCTTGAAATGAATGATTAAAACTGAAGTCACATGATTCATCTGTCTGGACCATGATTGTGGGGGTAAAATAGGAGACCAGCGCCCACAAATGCTCTTCAATGCTTTGGCTAAGTGTGGCTCTTTAATTCGCTCCTCAGATTCTTTTCCTGATGAGTTCCTGCCTTTGTTGCCTGTAATACAGCCCCCCAAATTCTTCCCCAGACCTTTCCCCAAGATGGGCTTCACTAGCCTACTTGCGGATTCTGATTATTTTACATACTTTGTTTGTATGTGTTTTTTCTCTTTTATGACAGTGTCTTTGGCATGGGGAGGGGTCCTGGAAGCAGGGGGGCAACCTTAGTTGCATCCGTAACTTCTTCTGGTCAAACAGCTTTTGCTTTAGTGGTAACAAATATAAACATGCTGTAGTTTCCCCAGCCTTATTTTGTCTTTTTAAAAAATAATGTCTTGATGACCTATAAAAGTTCCTCTGAATTCATTGACATTCTGTTTCTTCCTAACTTGCTATGATACATTCCCTTTCTCCAGTACAGTGAATTCTTCCTTTGATCTGTGCCTACTCATACCATGTCTTGGATGACTGATTAAATAAATTATGGCCCAGCTATTCTATGTAATTTAAAATGTCTGTATGTACTGACATGGAAGGCCATCTTTAGTGGAAAAAAAAAGCAAGTTGCAGCATAGCATATTGAGAAAAAGTCTGGTCTTTTATTTAAAAAAACAAAAAAAGAACATCCTACATGCCACAAATAGAAAACTCATGAACCAACTCTGTGTATACATCAGAAAAGGTCTGTAAGATTACAGCCCAGACTATTCGTGGTGGTGATTTTTGGGGAGCAGTTACACCAAGTATGTTTCCTCTTTTGAGGGTCACGGATCTTTTTGTGAATCTCAATGATAAAAAATGTAACCCAATTAAAAATATGTATATATAGCAGGACTTCAGATAACATCGTTTCATTCAATGTCGTTTCATTATAACTTGATGAGATGCTTATATCCGTTAGTCGGTGATAAAACTGGTTTCATTGTACATTGTTTTGCTTAAAGTCTCAGAATCTATTGATGACATTAAGTGAGGATTTATGTATACGGTATATTTTGCCTACAATTTTAGGGAGTTCAGGGAGTACTCTAATAACTGCTTTGATCCAACCATTGTGTATTGATATTACTGTCTAATATCAATCTTATTTCAGCTATTTTTAAGTACTGAGGAAACCCCTTAATTTTGCCTTCATAATACCTACATTCTAATAATGTCTATGGAGATTCTATGACATTACTTTGAGGCAACTATAAGGGCAATGGAAATGACACTGCCTCTGCTACAGAGAAATTTGTTAATATAAAAGAAGGTTTAGCTTATACTTTCTTGAACATTTTATTTAAAGGCCCTTGAACGCTCATACTGTCATTCTCCTAAATTCTAAGAAGGCAGCTTTATTGTATATTAAGTTAAATCGGACTAACATGTTTTAAGGCCAAATTTATGATATGATAATTATATTTTTTATATGCTATATATATTTTTTATTGTAAGCTGGGACCTCAAGACAATCAGTACTGGGAGCATAATTTTACTGGGAGCAGTATTTTAAATTATTATAGAGGCTAATGGTATTATATATTTGTGTATTTATATTATGTTGTTGGGCTTAGCTGTGATTGATATTAGTAACAGAAATTTCAGTTATGAAATTGTTTCTGTTGGCAAATGGGATCTACTTTTCAGTATCTGTTCGGTACACTTTTTGGAAATGCTTTGGGCAAAGGATGGAATTGCTTATATATCTTTAACATGAAACTCAATAAGTAACCAAGAGCTTGTTTTGCCCCTGAAAATCTCAAGTATTTATTTAGGCTTTTATCTACCAAATGAAGGCTACAAATAAAGCTATTCTTTCTTAATCTGAGGCTTAAATTACAGTATTTTATCAGCCTTTATTAGCAATATATATCAAAGACATTTGTGTGTCATTTCAAAGATGATGTACAATGATCTGAGCTCTGGAAGAGAACCCCAAGGCCTGCCTATTGCATCTTTGACTCCTCTGTCAAAGTTTCTCAGATAATGGCTCTCAGTTGGCAGTGAATTGCTCTGGGACACTCCCCCATAGCTACTTGTACTGTGTCTGTGACCCTGCAAAAGTTGCTCACTAAAGCTTATGGTCTTTCCTGGGATTAGCAGCACCCAACCACAGCGAGCAAGCTCAGCACCCAGACCTTAGTTTCCAGATTCTGTTTTCTAAGAAAGGGTCCAGGGCTCCTTGGAGGAGTGGCTAGTTTCGGGGCTGGGGCAGGAAGAATAGAAGATGAGCCTGGAATATCTCATGCCAGAATGCAAGAAAGTAGTCAAAGAAAATGCGGGCATGCCAAAAAGACACAGAAGCCAGCTTGAAGGGACTTCCTCCCATGAACCAAGTCTGGACAAATTCAGCATCAAAATTAAAAGGAGAGAAACAAGTTATAATCTGTTTGAATAAAATAGGAAACCATGAGCTCATACTAATAATGATAAATAAGTATATAATAAATAGAAATTTTGATGAAGATTTTATGTAGTCTTAAAATATCTCCCCACAAAATACTAAAATGTTTGTTAAGTGTGTAGTGCTGGTGTAATGGTGAGCATGGCTGCCTTCCAAAATACTTGTTAATTACAAAGGGAAAAATATTAACTTCACAGTGGAGGAGCCTGGAAGACACCACCTTAATAAGAGATCAAAGTCATCTTCAGTAATGGGACGTTTGAAACCTTGTGCCGCCTGATAGGATGCAGTGAGAAACACCACTTCACTTCTGTGCAATTCCCTCCAAGGATGCATAACCTGAATCTAATCATGAGGACATTCTGCAAAGTAATTGCCTGTAATCTTCAAGGTGTCAAAGTCATAAAGGTCAAGAAAAGTCTGAAAAACTTCCAGGTTGAAAGAGGCTAAACAGACACAGCAGCTAAATATGACTGGTGGTTCTGATTTGGACCCTTTTGCTGTAAAGGACATTGTTGGGACAATTGGTCAAATTTGAACAGGCTCTGAGGGTTAGAAGGCAGGAATGTATTTGTGTCAATTTCTTGATTTTGATGGTGATATTATTTAGGAGACTGTCTTCGTAGGAAACACATACTAAAGCAACATTTTTAAACTTCTTAGTCTCAGGACAGATTTACTTTATTCATTTTTTAGAAAATGTCTGCCAGATCTGAATATTCAGTTTTTCCTGTCAGTTGTTCTTTCAAGTAAAACGGTGCTACATGAAAAAAGTGCTAAGTCATCTCGTGACTCAGTTGCGCAAATGTGTTCCTCAAGGCAGCCATAGTATTAGGTATACAGAAAAAGTGCTTTATGCATACTTACCATTTGGTTACACAGAACATTAAAAAGATGTGTACTCAAAGGTAAAGATTTAATAAAAGTAATGATTTTACTGCTTCATCAAGGGACATTCTTAAAGAAGACTGATTTTTTTTCTTTTTTACTGCAAGTAAGTGACTTCTAGTATAGTTAGATGTGACTGCTATGATTTGTGTTAAGGTTCTAGCAGTTTTACTGCCATTGCTTTTGTGCCATCAGTGCAAATGTCAACACACTGAAGCAGGCAAATAATGTCTTAGTTTGAAAAAAAATATTTTTATTGATTTTTAAAGAGAGAGGAAAGGAGAGGGAGAGAAACATCGATGAGAGAGAAACATAAATCGGCTGCCTCTTGCACGCCCACCAAGGATCAAGCCCACAACCAGCCAGGGCATGTGCCCTGACTGGGAATTGAACCAGTGTCCTTTCAGTTCACGGGATGACTCTCAACCAACTGAGCTACACTGGCCAGTGCTGTCTTTGTTTGTGTTGTTTTTATTTTGACTCTCAGGGACCCTCAGGGTCATTGACCACTACATTGAAGTATTTATGGACATCTTGTTAGCAACTGAATCTAACATAGTTCAGGGAAAAAAGTTACTTGTACAGTATTTGCAGCGTTTCTTTGCTTGAGATGATTTCAAAATGTAAAAAATACAAATAAATGATGGCCTTTCAAATGTTGAAAACTGAAATTTATGAGAATAATCATTTGCAAGTTTAAGATTAAATGACATGATGCCATGTAGCAGAGTTCTTGGCGTCTATTTGATGCTCAGTAATTGGTAACTATACTTATTATTAATCCTCTTTAGTTGGTAGAATGTTGTTTTTTTAAATATATCTTTATTGATTTCATAGAGAGGAAAGAAGAGAGATAGAAACATCAATGATGAGTCACTGATCGGCTGCCTCCCACACTCCCCCAACTGGGGATTGAGCCCGCACCCAGGCATGTGCCCTGCCCGGGAATCGAACCCCGATCGCCGGGATCCTAGGTCGATGCTCAGCCGCTGAGCCACGCGCGGCCGGGCAAGTTGGTAGAATGTTAACTATCCCTGCGCCGTCCACGTGGCACCTCTGGGTCCTTTAGGACACCCTGGATTGGGATGGTTTGTGTCAAGGTCTTATCCTTAGTTCTAAGAGAACAGGAGAGGGAGGCTCTAAATTAAGCATTTTTGCCTTTATTTTTGTTTAATATGTGAAAACTATGTTCTTTTAACAATTTAAGTAAAGGGTATTTTTTGTATTAAACTGTATTGTTCTTCAGAGTGTTAATTGTTGTAAATAACCACTTCAAGAGCTGGTATTTTAAATTTTATGGTAATTTTTTCAAAAGTTCTAGGTTTTGTTTTGTGGTTTTTTTCAAAGAAACAAAAGCAACTGTTAAGCTTCCTTTTTCTAAATACCAAAGTGAGAGACTCAGATCTTGAAAAGAATACTTTTTTTCTCAGGGGCAAGATTTTACAAAACCCGAACACAATCTCTTAAGAACAAAGTGACAGGTTAAAATTAAAAGAGGTTGCTTTAAAAAGGAGCTCAATCAGCACTTTTAGAAGAAAAGTACTGTGTGCTATTTGACTTCTAATTAATTTTAGCTGTCTTTCTCTCTGAAAGAAGAAGGGAGGAGTGTTATGGAGGGTTACAAAAATATCTTTTTCGCTTTCCAATCTGATTTTAGTTCATGGCTATCCTGCATGGGGAATTGGTCAACTCTGGCCTGAGTCTCATTGGTAGTCATTTCATTTTTCCAGCCAACAAAGACAAGTAAGCTACCTCAAGGAAAAAACAAAACAAAACAAAACAAAGAACCCCCAAAACCTTGCTTTCCTAAAAAATAACAGAGAAACATTTTACATGATAAAAAATATGCTGAGCTATAATCACAGGAATATTGCCTCCTACGTGAAACTAGGAAGGCTGTTTTAGCTCTGAGATCCGATGGTTTATTAACCAGATTTCTAAAGCCAGTGGCTGAAACCGTGTGTCCCCCTCTCCCCACAGCCGTGTGTCTAACGAGAGGAGACCCCATCAGACTAACCGGGGTCCCCCGAGCCGCCTGCCTGCCCTCGCTCCACGGGGCCTCTTCTCCCCCAGGACTCGCGCGGTAGCTGCTGCGCTCTCCCTCTGCCATCACTTTTTACAACAGGCCGCGTGCCCTCTCCTCTGCCACTAGCGTTTCTTTCCTAAAAAACAAGTGTGAGCTTGTCACTTCCTAGCGTAATAGCCTCTGCTATGTACTCATAACACACAGGATGAAACGTAAGCTTGTTACAGGGCCACCATCTCAAAATTCTTAATATTTTTTTATTAGAGGGCCCCTCCTTTTTATTTTGTACTGGCCCCCGCAATCATGTAGCTGGCCCTGGTTGTTATCTTGGCTCACACCTCCACCAGCTTCCTTCTACGGAACTTTTTCTTTCCGCTTCTCCCTGTGTACCGCATACTCTACCCACAGGGATTCTTTCAACCTGTCGGTCCTTCCCCCCACTTTCTGCCTTTGCCTACTCCTCCCCTTCTCTGCATGGCCCGTTCCTGGGATTCAAGGGCTCAATGCAAATGTCACCTCCTGTTTGAAATCCCACTGCGAGTGTGAGCTGCTTTCTCTTCTCATACTCTGTTCATATTTACTAGAGCAACAGTTGGATTTACATGTAACTCCACCAAAATACGACCTATTTGAAGCTGTCTGCTCTTATGCTCAGGGTAGTCTGACGTGTGGGCACTCCTCAGAGTCCGTAATGCTCTGCTTCCATAGCGTTAGCAACATCATCTTGGAATCTTAACTATAGTAATGTTAAAAATCTTCTTTGCATTTTGCTCATCTCAAAAAAATAAAAGGCAGATGTTTCCATTGGCAGGCTTTATTTTACCTCCCAGGTGTAGAAAATATACGTCCTTATTTGAAAATTTCTTCAAAGGTGTCTTGTCCAAGGGTTTACAATACGTGAACCAAGGATACAACTCGGGACTTTCAAAAACATGGGTCCTATTCATGCCCTACCAATAGAACAAATTCACATGGTATGAGGTTTTTATTTATTACAGAAGGTTGTTCTAGTTAAATAGGTTGTAATGAATAAAATATAATAACCTTGGCTTAAAATAAAGAAATACTTGGTTTGGGATGGAATCTTGATGATGCTGTGATGAATTTTTTTATTTGACTGAAGTAGGTCTCTTCATGAGATTAAAATGATCATGAATATATTTTCAAGGGCAATGGAGAAAAGAAATGGACCATTATTTGTTTAGCATCTCTGATAATTATAATTAAATGTGCCTTTAAAAATGGAGTCAGATAAATTATTCCTTTCTAGGGCACAATCGCTGTTTCTCTAGAGCTACATATGGGAGGCTTTCTCAGGGGGAGATGTCTCACTCCAAGGGGTAGGGAGTAGAGGGAGATGGTAAGGCCTGGGTGAAATAAAGAAAATAAAAAGAGGTAAGTGGAGAGAATTTTTTTGTTTATTTTTTCCTAAAATTAGAGAAAGTACAAAAGACTTGTACTTTTTACATCTCTGAACATTGTAAAACATTTTATATGAAAATGGAGGGGTTTTTAAAAACATGCAATACATTTTTACAGTTTTAAATGGATTTTAATGAATTTAGACTTAAGAAGATAAAATTAGTAGGCATTGAATATAGTGCTAGTTCTCCAAGAGTCTCTCTTCTCTCCCTAATTATCTTTTTCAGGGCTGGGTAAAGGGAGAGGGGTCCATGACTAAAGTATCTTCAGCATCATCTCCATGTCCCTGAGTTAAGCTCCTGAGTGGTGTCTAAGATTTCTTATAATTCTAAAATATTTCTGTTTTTATGACAATGATAAGTGTCCATGTAAGACAGATGGAAGAACTAAATTGTTTCTCAATTTATCTTAATGCTTTAAAATGCCTATAGTCGATACCTTATGTTATATTATGTCTCACATAGATATCTCTTACCAGCATGTAGTGTTATTTCTATAGAGAAAAGCAGTGTTGAGAAGATGATTCTAATAAGTCAGGAGTGTTGGCCTAGATGCATTTAGTCAATCAACAAACATTTGGGTGACCGCTGCTCTATGCCAGGTATTGTGCTAGGTGCTGGGAATACAAAGATGAGAAAGAATGATCTATGCTTGTTAGGAAATAGAGGCTCTTTGAATAATATAGTATGGTAAGTATTTAATAGGGTTATGGAAGCTTTTTCTCTAGGAATGCAGCCAAGAGAGTAAGTAGCTTAACCTTGGAGCAAATGGGAATCGTGAAAAGTCAGTCCACAGAGGTGGTGACACCGTTTGAATCTTAAATGATGAAGCTTAAAATATGGAAAAGATGGTGAAGGGTAAATGTAACAAACTTTCCTAACGGATAACATCCAAAATTTAGGGGAACAGATTGTTTATTTGGAGCAGATGGAGAGACAAATAAATTAATATATTATTGTTGGTTTTCATTAATAAAAAAGTTGTAAATAATGCATGAGTTTATGTAGATTAGACCTCTTTTCTAGCATTCTCAGACCTAATATCCTCAGGAACTGGGAGGGAAATTAAAAGTCTTTCTAAGACCTATAAAATTATTCTTGGAGAAAGACTTACATTTAAGAGATCGATTTGTTGAGCAAACTGAAAAGAATGATGGCCAGACCAGAAGTGTGTTAAAGAGCAGGCTATTTGGAATGTGTTCCTGACTTTTTTAGGTTTGAACCTAAAAATGTCTTGGTTTTAATATTGAGAGGTGTTTTACCAGCATCTTGAGACTTATGGGTGCCATTCCTTTTCTGTCAATTCCAGACTTGACCTGGGACTACTTCAGGATCTCTGAGTGCAGATCAGCAGTGTGACTAGGAGTGGGCACCCATGCTTGGAGGCGATGGAGTGGCTTGAGGCAGCAAGGGCATTCATTGTTATATAGTTCTATGGTTATGAATAATATTTGCTTTCTGTAATCCCACAGTTGTGGTTGTGTGGTTTTCAGTGGAATAGTAGAGAAAAGGGAATGAATGGTATCATCAGCCCAGCTATTTCCTAGCTTCATTCCCTACTATTTAAGCCAGAGTTGATTTTTGCCTTCATGTCTAGTGAGTTCACTGCCTTGCATAGCTCATATCAATCGTCAGAGTTTTCTGCAGCTTAGTTTTTGGTTTTAGCCACTATGCTGAGAGACAGTGGGCCAAGACCATCTCAGAACCACTTCAACCTGAAAAAAATGGGAAGGGCATGATTGTATTTGGCCATGACTTAAGGAGCAGGATGCCAGCCCATCCAATTTCAAATGCATTGAGTATCTTTGCATTATGGTGTGCATTAGTCTAATGATGGAATTCTTTAGTTCTTTAGTTTCTTGAAGAATTTATAGCCACAAGATTTTTACTGTGAGACACAGAATAAATACAGAGCCTGGAGGAATACCACACTGTTGTTCTTCGTAAATTTAAGTGACATGTTTCATGCGGCCCCAATGAGAACTGAGACTAAATAAGTAAGGATAACCAATAAACTTTTGAAAAAGAGTAATAGTGAGACTTGCATTGCCAGAAATATTAACTTATCTTAAAGCTAGAATAATTAAAGTTAGGGTATTATGAAAGAACAGACATGGTATAATAAGTAGACTGTAATTTTGGAATCAGAATGTGGTAGATCCCAGCTATCCAATGGTTTTATACTCCCACCTCGATCCGTCAAGGGCATGATCTTGGTTCAGGTGACTCTCAGAAGCCGAGGCACACCCCAAAGGGACTGATACCTGAAAACTGTCTGCTGATGATACTCCAGCAGCTGGGGCAACCAGAGTTTCCTCAGAGGGACAGATGAGTGGCTCATCTTGTCCCATCACAACCTCCAAGGTCACTTGCTTGTATACCTTTGTCTTGCACGCTTGTGGGGTACTGATTTTAACTGTCACAGCTCCTGCCCTGTGAGAAGGACTTGACAGAGGCCGGCATCCCTTGGGCCTTTGTGGTGGGCAAGGATCAGAGTACTCAGAAGTACCTCTCCAAAGGCTTTGGGAAAGTCCTTTTTCCCCAGCAATGGGCTCCTCTTGAGTTGTGGACTGGTGGTTATATGAAGAGCCTTGGGTGTGGGAGGTGGTGAAGGTGGAAATTGTGTGGGTATGGTCCTCACTTGTGTTCTGGGTGCCTAGTATTTCCTTGCGCTGATGTTTAAGATTAGAGGACTTGTTCATCTGGTTTGACTTCTGTGGGCAAGGCCGGATGAGGGCTGATAGGCTGTGGGAAGGGAGAAGGTGCCTTGATTTATTTCCCCAGGTCCCAGGGAAGCCAGCTACCTCCCACCTCAGCCTTTTAGAACACCCCTCATAATTCTCAACTGATTGCTTGTGCTCAGAGGGAGGCATCTCCTGTTCTATTCTTTTATATGTGCTGCTATTTCTGACTCACACAACTTGGTGTTGGCAGTAGGGGCAGTTCGTGGAATCAGAGCCCATCCATGGTCAAGAGCATGCATCTCATAATCCTGGGAAAGGAGATTTGAGGGGAATTTGCTGGATTCTTCTGGGGAAGTTTTCCTCACTGTAAAAAAGATATATAACAAGGCCCCTCCTTTTCTACCTCTGAACATGGCCATCTACATGAGACACTTGAAATGGCAGTGGCCCTCTTGAAACCAGGAGAGGAGCCAACCTAAGGGAATAAGAGGAGGGTGGAACATTACCCTTTGTGACATTGTTCAGCAACTGGACAAAACAGGCCTAGGTCCTTGTCTTCACAAAGCTTATTTCTAGTGGTAACGGGCAACAAACACATGCATTGTGAAAATACATAGTGTATTAGAGGGGTGTCGGCGTGACAGGATAAAACAAAGGGAAGGGGGACAAAGATTGCTAGGGGAGGGGTGGTTGCATTTTCTAAAGGGTGGTCAAGGAAGGCTTCTCTGAGAAGGTAACATTTGCTTAAGGACCCAACAGAGACCAGGGATGTGGAAGAGCATTCCCGGCAGAGGGAACAGTAAGAGCAAAAGCCTTGCGTGTATTTGGAGAACACTGTGTTTAAAGAACTGCTAGGGGCCTCTGCCTGGAGCTGGGGGGCAGCTGGGGAGAAGTAGGTGGAGATGCGTTCAGGGAAGCATTAGGTGGCTGCCAAAGACCTGGGCTCTGACTGTGAGCTACCTGGGACTCTGGAAGGTTCGTGAGGAGGGGAGGGGTGTGGTCTGACCCACGTTAGGAAAGAGAAAGCCCACAGTAGAGGCAGTGAGGGTAAGTTAGGCGAAAAACAGCAGTGTTAACTGAGCTAGACTGTGACTCATAATAATCCATGTGTAAGTTCAAAACTTTATCTTGTAAAACTTGCATCAGACACCATTTTGCTTATTCTAATGTGAACACAAAGCAAGAGCTTACTGGAGGGTTCTTATTAAATAGCGTTCTTTCTAAAGGGGACTCTGAATTTTTTTAGCAGCATATCTGTATCAGACTGCAATATAAGTACATTCACCAAATCCTGTGAGATTTAAAAGAGTATATTTGATTCAGGGATGGTGACGTGGCTTTTATTACTAGAGAGAAATTTTCCTAAATGCCAGTGTATGGTGCTAGTATGGCAACATACTTTGTTGTTGTTTTTTCAAAATAAAGAGATAAATTCGTTGTATTCTTGAATAAAATTTTACATTTAATAAAAGATATTCTTCGGCCTTTTGATTTTTTTCTCTTATGAATTTGTGGCTCTAATAAAGGCAGAGTTCTTTCCTTACTTGTGGTCAATTCTGTGAACCATTTCTAGTGAGACATGTTGGACCAGCTGCTGTGAAATGACACAGCTCTGTGTCTAACTGGCTCTGCATTACATGAGCACATATAGTAAGTCACTTATATGGGAATAGTAAACATACCTGTAACACCAGACAAGATATTTTCCATATCACTTATTACCCTCTGTAGTTTACTCATGGATTCCTACCTGGGTCAATACTTTTCATTGAGTCTAATAAGAACCGCATCTCTTGTGAACCAACTCTTTCATTTTAGACATAGATCCTTTTAGATCGAGAGTGGAAACCTTTGTGGATTATTGCTGCACACTCTGTGATGAGCCAACATTGACTGTGTGCGATGGAGAAGCATTTAGGTTTGGAAGCTGGATTTCTAAACGAATTCTTTTGAATTTTCATCAGTTTCCAAAGATAAGCATTCTTAGCCCACTGAACTACTAAGCGATGTGAGCGTGGGGTTAGTGGGGGTGGGAGGAGGGAAGGGAGACTAACATTTATGGATGGCCTCCTGTACGCCTGTAGATAACACGTGAGCCTCACACCATAGTTGGGTAGTGTTACCTTCATTTTCACAAGGGGATGCTAAAACTCAGAGGATGGAGATGGGACAGGCTCAAATGGGATATGTGACAGACTCATAGAGGGTATGTGACTTGCTCAAAGTCATTTAGCAAGTAAGTGTGGAAATGAAGTTGGTACCCATGTCTGGGTGACCTCACAGTCTGTGCCTTCTTTCAAAGGGGCTCACTGGTGAAGGCCGATGTAAACATTATAGTTATCTCAGATGAGTCTTGTTTCTCCAGGGTCTCATTTCTCAATGTGTTATTTCCATGAGCTCTGTTGGATCTTCATAGCCTTGTGTAAAGTAGGACCCTGAAGTCTTTCTTGTGTCACATTGTATCTCTGTTACTGTTTTGTGTGGATTTTCAACCATAGTGACTATTAACTATTAACCAAGCTCCTAAATTTCAATGCAATCATATTAATTTTGTTTTCATTTTAATAAGGTGAACTTTTGTTTTACTCTTTCACACTTTAAATATTTTATAACATAAAAACTTCTTCCTGAGATAATGAAGCATCAGTTTGCAATTAAAATCACAAAACTGGTGTTATTTAAGGAGTATATAACATTATGATGTGAACAGTGCTTTAGTATTTGTACCTAAGGGTCTAAAAAGGAGTCATTGATTTTTAGAAGGAGAACTGATTGAGGAACACCCAGCCAGCTCAGTGACAACACTGGAGTTTTTATTGCGGGACTATCGTATTGACTCTGTGTCCTCTCTTAGATGGTCTCATGATTGCTTAAAGTTATCCTGGTCTAAATTTCATATCAAATTGGGGGGTAAAAAGAATTTGAAAGGATAATGGCATCAAAAGCTTAATTGTCATATATTAATTTTCTTCCTCTCTTTCCATTTGTGTTTTTGCCCCAGGAGAGAAATTCAAAGTGGAAACAAGGATCATTGTGGCTGACTTTGCATCTGAAGACATTTATGATAAAATTGAAGCAAGCTTGACAGGCCTTAAAATTGGTGTTTTAGGTTTGTATCTTTGCCACATTTATAGATTCTTCCTGCATTTATTGTTTGACTTTTACTATGACCGTACGTTTTCTTTCTGGAGGTTAAGTGCTCCATTGGTAAAATGACTAGCGAGTTGCAAATTGTCTTATTAATAAAATTGATTATTAGGTGATATTAATCTATCTGTACTTGAATCGTTGTGGTTTTAGTTATATTTAAATGGCTATTATGCCTTTGGTTGTCTTCACTGCTTGCTTTATTTCCAGTCTCTCTTTGTCTGTATATATTTATAGTTATAATAATCCTTTAAGGTGGAGGATGCTGACCCAGATTTATAGTTGAGAAATGAAGGCTTAGAAAAGTGTTTCTCATTTGTGAATGTATTATTTAGGTATGCATATCTGTATTTTGTACATACAAAGAATAAGACCTCATGCTCCCTAGCTCCAAACCAATTTTTGTCCCTTGGGAAAGACATCACCTCAGTTGAAGGTGTGGCTTAGAGAGCTTAGCGACTGGCCTAAGATCACATAAAGACTGAGTGGTACAACTGGCATTCAGCTCTCTATTTTTTTTTTTTTTTAAATCTAAGTCTACTACTCTCTTTTGTTATACCTCAGCTACCTTGCTCTTATTACCAAAAACCAGTGATTTTCTGAGATACGGAAATATTGTACCTTGTTATGGAAAAGATTGACCAGATTTTAAGGAAAGAAAAAGGGCTTTGAAAAGTTACCCAACATCTTTTGAGCCATTTCTGGGAAGAAACAGGGTATGTAGTTCAGAACAACTTCCCTTCACTAAACCTCTTTATCTCACTGCCTAAATCGGTGTGAACCTGGTAATTGCCATTGTTTTCTTTATTGGGCTATAAAAAGGAGGAAAAAATGAAGAGAAAACTTAAAAAAATGTTTCCTAACATTTCTTCATTCACAACCCTGCCTCCTACTAGAAAAGGATGGTCTTTTATATAATTCTTGGTAAGGCAGTTTAAAAACAAGTTAAACACGCATAGCCCTTCACAGTGCCTTTGGACGTGGGGTTAACCCTGGCATAGCCGTGCCAGCCCTTTCAGCTCCTGCCTGCTCCATTTCACACACAACTGTGCCCCACCTGCCCCCGCTACTCCCCCACTTACAGGAGAGCCAGCAGCAAAATATGGACAGAGCCCCAGGCCTAGTTTTTGCCTGCATCTACACGTTCTTTTCTAATACTTACCGTATTGCCTGGTGTCTTTCACAGTTCCTCTTCCTTGGCTTAGATCTGGAATACCTGCCGCACCACTAGCATCTGTAAAGTTCTTGACTTTTCTAAAACTTCCACATCAGTAGCAGCTATAACTTACTAGTCAGGATAGACACTGCCATAGTCCATCCTAACCCCTTTCCAAGTAGACCTGCCCTGGAGACTGAAGGCTGGCTTAGGCAGAGACACGGATTGAGACTTGCCTTCGACTTGTGTTCTTGGAGGGAAATCTTTCTTTCAGGAGTAGTTTTCTTGATCACAATTTTTCGTAGCTTTACATACATTTTAGGTGCTTTTCACTAGGTAACTTTGAACTATAGAGATTTAAGGATGATACCATTGAAGATGGAGAATGTTGGGCATCTGGATGCTGTAGGACTGCAGGGTTATAAAAGGCATTCTTCATCTTTTCTTTCCTGACTTGGCTTATAGAAAATCTACCATCTGAGTTTAGGCACAAGAGACAGACCTGTTAAGGATGGGAGCACAGGGCACATGGTTCTCAAGCATGTTTTCTCCTAATTCTAGAATCCTCGGACTTGTGTTAGTACATAAACATTGATATTTAAGCATAAGGATTGATGTTTTCCTAGGCCACAGATGCTAATGGAAACATTGTTTTTATAGTCCAGCTCCTTAGTAATTTGCAACCTGGGAGGCAGCAGTTTATACCTCTTTTCATTCATTCATTCATTCATTCATTCATTCATTCATTCATTCTTTCACTCATTCGCTCATCAGTGAACTAGAGATACAACAATGAACAAGAAAGCACATGATTTTATGTAGGATAATGTTCTAATAGGAAAGATAACACTTTAAAGTTATACTGTAATTAAACCATTCTGACTGAATACTTATTAAGACATACACACAACTTTAGTTTTGACTTCTCCTTGGTTACAGATTAATAATAAAAATAATTATAGGTAATATTTACATAATCCTTTGAAGTTTATAGCAGCGCTTTCGCATACATTATCTTATTCTACCACACCTGTCTCCTTAATCATAAGCTTTGAGTAATTATTATTGACAGTTGTTAGCAGATATCTTATACTTATACTGCATTATAATTTTAGTTTCTCAAGATTTTTGAGGGAATTATTAAAACTCGTTTGTGAGCTAATTTTGTCTTATTGCTAGGTCATATTTCACCTCGAGCTGATAGCGTGGGTATAGAACTTGGGGGATATGATGTTTATGCTTTCTTTTTCTTATGATTACCTGGGTCTGTAGCCCCTTCACCTCCCTTCTCCCCTCTCTCATCCCCATCCAGATCACACATGCCCCCACCCCTTTCTAGTGAGGGGAAAATAATCTTATTTTCCTACCTCTTCTGCTTAATGTCAGTCTCCCCTTTATACTATTCCCTAAAGTAATAAACATATGGATTGATTTCTGGTAAGATCTAGCAATCCATATTAAGTTACAGGAAGGAATTTTTTTTCCTACCAAGTATTAACAGAACCAGTAATGATAAAAAGAAAAATAAATTACCAAGGTACACCCCATTTATTTGAATAGCATTAACCACCGAAGTATAGTCAGTGCTTAATAAAGAAAATTAATATTTCCTGAACTACCAAGGAAAATGCTAAAGCCCTTTGTCATGAGAGAAACATTCAGTTTTCAATAAGATAAGTGGAAAGAAAACAGCCACGAATTGTGTGAATTTATACTGAAAGGTCACGGTAACTTGATAAGACTCTATAAATGCGTAAGGTTGAGAAGTTGGATTCCTAACGCTGTTATGTAAAATAAGTAAGCATCTGCTGTCTTCTCTCAGGCAAATGCCAAGAAGCACAGAGTTGAGGAAGCTTAAAAAACTCCAACTATTCAGAGAAAGTGACATCAGTATTGCTTTGAGTAAGCAAACAATTGGTTAACAAAATGGGACTGCTCTAATGCTTACTTGATTCCTCAAGAGACTCTCATGTGGGCTCCAAATGGGTTTGGAGGACTTTGCACAATGCATCGCGGGAGGCGTAATTTACCAAGGCCAAAGGAGTAGCCTTGGATTTCAAGTATGCCACAGATAATACTTTTTTCAGATTACACTGCTATGAGTTTTTAACTTTTTAAAAAGTGACATTCTTTATTTTCAAATTAAAAATAGAAGGGTCTTCCTGGAAAAATGTAGTGACTTAGTTTGTGGTTCATTTAATAAAAAATCAACCATAGCTTTTATTCAGACGTTTAATGCATCCTATGCTTGACCGAGAATTTCCACGCCAAATGCCGTCAAGGTCTTCTGCATCCCATGTTGTCACGGTTTATATAAGTTGTAGAAGCAAGAGAGTCAGTTGGTGCAGACAGGGGGACTTGTGATGCTGTGCTGGCTGAGTGCATTCAGGCCTATGTATTACTGTTATATAAAAAAAAAAATTCAACTGAGTTAATGTGAAGCTCTTAATTGTCTCTACTAAGGGATTCATGAATTACACAGCATCCCATCTAGCAGCTAGAAGGGCGCTCTGAGGTGTACCAAATGGAAGGTTTTTATAGGAGGAAGTGTGGGGCAAGGGGGCTATTAACAAAAGAAAAGAAAGGATTATATATCTGTTTATACTTAAGTTTCCAAAGCTTCTTAACAAAGGACCCAAGGGTATTATTAGCTACTTGGGGGAAAGAAGCAGTTGGCTTCCGATGGCAAACTCCTAGGTAATTAATTGGGATGGCTTCCTTATAGTTCAGTTCTGAGTATCTAAGGGAGAAGAAATAGCTGTAGGCCTAGGAGAGGGAGCCACAGGGCTACAGGAGCTGGGTTGAGGGAAACTTTTCTAGGTTCCCTGGAAGGAAGGGGACTCGGGCACCCAGGAAGGAGGTTGTGCAGCTCCCCAGCCTCACTGGTGAAGGAAGTTGCAGGTGGAAGAGCACTGCTGCTGCTTCAGACAGAGGGTTTAGAAGTTAAAAGCTACCGATCATCTTCTCACCATTCTCAGGAACTCTACTAATTAGAAATTAGTTTTAAATTGTCTTCTTTTGAAATGTAAGCAGCTCTGAAAGGACCAATGACATCTTCATTTAGATCTTATTGGGATTAGTACGTTCAGTTTATTATCCACTCACTGGATTGGATCAGTCACCCTGAGGAAATGACCATCTTAGTTAGTGGAAGACCTGGAGAAATTTTGAAATAGAGAAGGAGAGGCTCAAAGAGGAGACCATGGGGGCAGGAAAGTGATCAGCAAGGTGCTGAGGGGAGGAAGAATAGGAGGGCAGGCAAAGAGAAAATTAGTTGAGAGCACCAAAGGTAAACTTCGTATTTTTGGAAGTAATCCCTTGCTGAACCCCGCCCACTTTTTTCTTCCCTGTGGCCCAGGTATAAAATGACTCAGGCCAGAGAAAGGGCTGAGGTTCTCAGCCTAGGATTACGGGAGCACGATAGGATGCTAGTTTCCTGAGATAGTGGAGTAGCTTTCTTATACCAGGATATGATTTTTGTGCTTTCTAGGGGTTTAGGACACTTCTAAAACTTCCCCTTTGTACTGCAATCAAATTCTGTCCCTAACCACCCAGAGTTAGTGTAGACTCCGTAAGTTCAAGGGCACAGTTACCAATAAGACAGCCCTTACTTCAGGTACTAGCTGCAAAGTTTGGGGCTCCCTAGGGACCTGCACTTCTGACCAACTGACTACAAATTCAGGTTTGATATTTGCTGGAACATTTTACAGAACTTAGGAAAACAGTTTTAGTACGAAGGATACAAATCAGGACCAGGCCAATGAAGAATCACATGGGGCAGGTCTGAGGGTTCAGAACACAGAGCTTCTGGGCCTCTCCTTGTGGAGTCAGGACTCATCACACTCCGCACACATTGATGTGCTCACTAACCAAACGGCTCCACTGAACTTCAGTGTCCAGAGTTTTTATTGGGGTTCATTATAGGCATGAATCATTTCTCGAGTGATTGAACTCAATTTGCAGCCCCCCCCTCCCCTTTCCAGAGGTTGGGCTTGCTCAGAGCCCCAAACCTCTGGTTACACTGTTGTTCTTTCTGGTGACCAACCACCATTCTGAAGCACCTCGTAGTATAAACTCAGGTGTGATCCACAGGCCCACCATGAGTAACAGACACTCCTGTTACCCTGGATGTTCCAGAGGTTTAGAGCCTCCACCCTGCAAATCTGGGACAAAGACTAGACAGATTATTATATAGCACCTCTCCTTTCCTATTTGTCGATTGATTCAATCAATTGTATACTGATTCATTCAACAAGTAAAAGGCAAAAGATTTATATGATCTGTAGAGAAACCAGAGTTTCAACGAGTAAAATTGCAGCGATAATAACAGTAAATAAAACTGATATTGTTTCTGCTCTCATGGAAGACAGCCCTTGAACAAGTAATTGGGAATGTGTTGCATGCCATGAAAGAGTATCTTACTGAGAAAGCTGAGAGTGTTAGAGATGTTCTCCCTGAGAACGTAATATTTAAGTTGAGGCCTGAAGGCTGATTAACCCTGGAAGAAGAGCTGTGGGAAGGGTTTCCAGGTAGAAAAACAGATTGTACAGAGCTCTGAGGCAAATGTGCTTGGCAGGGTGGAGGAACTGATGAACGATCTGTAAATCTAGAGCACGGATCGCAAAGAGAAAGCAGCTGGAGTCTAGAGAGGAAGCAGGGCCAGATCACAAAAGGTTTATTTTAGAAAACCAAGTTTATTAACTTTTGAACTTTATTGGAAGGACAGTGTAGACATTCTAGAGTTTTAAGCAATAAATTGACATCATAATAGAATTTTAGAGAGATCATTCTGACTCCCAAGTTGAGGACAAGAATTGAGAAAAGGAGACCAATAAGTCCGTTTCAGCAATGAAACATAATATGATGATGGTTTTGTATTAGGATGATGGTAGTGGGAGTGGATTGACCAGGCTGATGTTTAGGAAATAGAAATAGAACCAGTATCTGGTGAAGGTCTTCATCAGAGTTCTTGTCTGACAGAAGTGAAGAATAACAATAATAGTTATTTGTTTTTAATTGCTGTTACCAACATTCATTAAGCATTTTAAAAAATATGCCAGATACCATGCTAATGAATTTCATTTAATCCTCAACTGTCCTGTGAGGTAGGCATTAATATTTCCATGCCCATTTTTACGGAAAAGAAATAGACTTACAGAATTTAAATGCGTTATCCAGGATTATACAATTAGTAATTAGCAACTTCCAGGTTCTGACTTGAGCAACTGGGTGCTATTTCTCGACAACAGGAAACCTTGGATCAGGAGTCATTTCTTTGGAGAAAAATGATGATTCCACTTTGGGGTATGTTAAACTTGAGAGGGCACTGAGAAATCCAAGTGGGAGGCTCAAGGAGACGGCTGGATCTCTGGCGTGAATGCCCTTCTTTGTGTTGAGTGAGGTAGCAGCCTGGTGTAGCCAGTCATGGCAAGCAGAAGAGGGACATGGAATTTTTTATTTTATTTTTTTAATACTAGGAGAGTCATCAGGAACATTATCAGACTAAGTATGGTTCTATTAGATGAATTGAATGAGATTGGATTTCTAAAGGGAGCATAAGACTTAGAATTCAAATGGATTTCCTCTTACTAGAAACCCACTAATGGTATTTTAGAGCAGAACCTTGAACTTAAAACTGGGTAATTAGCTGTGATTTCAGAAATGTAAATAGAACTGTAATTCATGAAATTGATAGGTGTTTCTCTTTTAACTACCAACCTCATGTCTCCTTTTTTCCTCGTGCCCTCTTCTCAGTTTATGGATGGCAAATCTTACCCAGTTTTGTAATGAGGATCACATAGCAACTTATAATTAAACAGTGGAGATGAAACATTCTGTCGTGTTGCTTCTGACTCAATCTTAATTTTTCAATTTCTGATTAAAGGCACTGCAAATTTAAAGTCTTATAAACTCTTTTTTATTTAGAAATTGCTACTCACAAGTGTATGAAAACTGTGAAGTTTGCAAAATGTTTTACATGGTGTTCTAAATATCATCTGTCAGAGTATGAACATGTGCTAACTACCGCAATATGTTAAATAAGGCAAAAAAGGAATTTTCTTTACATCGCTTTCCACACTCTAGACTGGAAGGCTAGCTCTCCTTGAGTGAAATAAAGGCAGTAGAGAAGCAATTAGGATAAATCTAATCAGTGTAAACAGTTATTCTGATGAATGGTTGCCCAGAGCGCTCTTTCGGAAGGGCCTCCCCACTTGGATGCAGGTCATAAATGGTCAAAGCAGCAACCTTGGCTGTCCTGCTGCATCCTCAGCACCTAGAATCGTGTTGGGTATGAAATATGAGTTCAGTAGCACTTGTCGACTGAATGGCCACACAAAATAACAACTCTTCCTCTTTTTTAACAAAATATGTTTTTATTGATTTCAGAGAGAGGAGGGGAGAGGGAGAGATAGAATCATCAATGATAAGAGAGTCATTGATCGGCTTCTTCCCACATGTCTCCTGCTGGGGATCAAGCCCGCAACCCGGGCATGGGCCCTGACCAGGAATCGAAGCATGACCTCCTGGTTCATAGGTCAATGGTCAGCCACTGAGCCACACCAGCCGGGCTCTTCCTGTTTTTATTAACAAGTAATATGTTTCAGGGTTGAGTTAAAGATTTTTGCATATTATCGTTTAATTCTTTAATTTTGAGAGAGAGAGAGAGAGAGGAAACAGTTTACTGGGGTAAAATCACTCACCTTTTCTTAAGAGCTGGTAACAGTAGAGCCAGGACTAAAACCTGAGTATATTGGACTCTGAGACCCATACCCTTTTAGTTCAAAAGCTTAAGACAGAGGTTTCACCCCACTTTGGGTACATACACTATTACTGATGCCTACATTTTAAAAATGTGGTTTATTTTGAAATATAGCAAAAGTGGCAGCATTTTTTTCCTAATCCATTTTCATTAATGAACTCTAATAAGTTTTTCATTTCTCTAGTCTTTAATTTGAGTGCTAGACTGATTAGTATATATAACTGCTAATGTGACTGAAATGTAGACGTAACGCTTTCCACTTTGATATGATGAGGAAGAAATAGAGAGCACTTTGTATTGATATATATTGGGAAGCCTAGCCATTAGGCAGTGTGTTTTTAAATCACCTTAATTTCTCATGTCTCCGATGAATCTGGAAAACGCGCAGCTTGAAAGTGATGTGCATGTGGATGCTCATATCTGTTATTGTGTTTGTTCAAATGGATTTTTACTTTCTAGTTTATATTGTTATTTGCTTCTCCCTCATACGCAACCCAGTTATCAAAAATCTAATTTTCTCATGACGCCATTGTCTCTACAGCAGCTGGTTTTGATAAAGGATTCTAAAAATCCAGTAGGTCAGAAGCGGCAGCAAATGGATTCAGAAGGAACAGAAATCTTGTGTATGGGTTTTTTTTTCTTTTTCAGTATGAGATGGGGAAATGATTTTTAAACTGTGGCATGATATCATTTAGAGTATTTATCTAACATTCAGAATTACTCGGCGGATTTTCCGAGTCTTTAAAATATAATACTCATATCCTAGTGTTTTCGAGAGTTTTGGAGGGGGCCCTGGGGAGTGCTCTGCGGGAGCCAGCACGTGGGATTGCTCTCGGCCTGCGCCCGCGCTTCCCACTCGCCTTGCCTGGCTGGTGGCCGGCCTGCACTCTGCTCCCTCTCTGTCCCCTCCCTTCTCCTGAGCCCTGCTCAGTCTCCGAACTCCAGTGGAGACTGATGGGGTGGGTAGGCTTTGTATCTGCTCAGGGTCCTCTGATGATTATGGCAGTGGTGGTTGGGATTCCGAGACTACATCCTTTGTTTTCTGAAAGACAGTCTGTTACACTAGTAAAAGGGTTTTGTGGGTCATTGAATGAAAAATGCTAAATCTGTCTCTGGTGCTTCCCTTGCAGGATTCAAAAAAACCTCCCTAACGAACAGCTATTGAATGCCAATTTTAAATGCTTCCATTTAGAAGGGGTTTTCAACTATCTGAGTAATGTAGGAGTAACTTGTGACATTGTTTGGTTTGGTGAATCCTATAATGAATCCTATAATGAATCCTGTGATATATAAAGATGGCATTGCATGCGCCCATTCTTAATGAGATTAAATCTTCATGGAAATATTTCTGTCCTTGACTCCTACCCTAAGCCGGTTTCCTTCCTTTTCCAGTTCCCTGAAAGCTCTTCTCCTGCCATTTGGTTATTGCTGCCACCTAATGTCACAAAATAAAATTGCAATGGCTTTGCCTTTTCCAAGAGATTCGCACTATTGTGCAGTTTATGGAAATAAGTAGTTGAGAGCAACAGTTGTTTTTACCCTATACTCTTAAATAATAACACTCTGAAATGGTTACTTATTGTGGAGAGATTGTGGGTGGCGTATATCCCACCAGCAAAGAGTTCAGCCAATAAGGCAGGAAGGGATTTAAGGGCCCTAATCCCCACTTTAGGACAGCGATTTTCAACCGTTTTCATCTCCTGGCACATAAACCAATCACTAAAATTCTGTGGCACACCAAAAATATATGTTTTGCCCATCTGACAAAAAAATAGGTATAATTTTAATTCATCCACACCAGACAGCTCTTGTGTTGGCTGTTACAATTATTTTTTATTTTTATTTTTTGACAATCTAAGGGAAAAGAGGTCACTGTCCCTGACTAAAATAGGTATTGCATGTTTTAAAAATTCTTGTGGCTCACTGGTTGAAAATCACTGCGATAGAACATTTTACCAGTGTGACATTGGCAGGCACTTCCCCTCATAAAATTGGACTCAAATGTTCTGAAATATCTGTCCCAGCTTTAACATTTTTTTTCTGTGTGGATTTTTGGTTGTAACAGTGTAGACCTTATACATGATACTATTTATTTATTTGAGCAGAAGTTCTCCATGTTGCCTGGGTTTTCTTTTAGAGCTGTGTTAGGTGGGTGTTCACGTTTTCATTGTGTGAATAGAGAGCTTGATAGATTTCCTTTGCTCAGTTTAACAGAGACAGATCTGAAGACTTCCCATCATTAACGCAGCCTTAGTTACTCAGTTACTGGTGGGCTTCCTCAGCTGGTCTTTGTACTTGTAGGACATGTTACAAAGATGGCAAAGTCAACTATGCTGCTTGCAAAGTTCCCAGACTTTAAAAAAAAAACACAACAAATCTGCGTCTTAAAAGATTTATAATTACACCAGTCAATTTTCTTCAGTATTTTGAAATAGAGCATTAATTTTTCCATGGGCTAGACAGGAATCTGAGGATAGAAAGTTTTCTCCATATGGGAAAGTGGAGGGAGATGGAGTTTGCTGTATGAGATGGAAGTTTTTTAAAAAACTGATGAAAGTTACAACTTGGCAAATCCTTTTTTTAAGGATTCTGTTATCTTAAACTGACTTTGTAAAGACTGTTTCATGTGGAGCATTTTAACAGTTATTTTGGGTGTTGCTGTTCTCAGTCACCCTGTAAATAAGTTACTCATCCTTTCTAATTCTGAAGATGGTTAAGGCAAAGTCAAGGGAATATAAGGGCTTACTTTCAACTAGTTTTGGCTTAATTTTAACAGCTCTTTTATAGAATTGATTCCCAGAACCCTGGTAGGTGGAGAACCTATTGACTAAAATAAAAATGGATTTGAACCTGCTGTTAGGAATTATGTTTAGATACTAACCCTATTCAGATGGGCATGCGTTCCAATTAAACAGCTTGCTTTGCCATTACCCTTCGCTTCCAGATTTCAGACAGGTTTCAGTGATCTTGTTCAGGCTACGCTGACCAAATTGTGCAAGTAAAATCTTGAGACTTGCAGCCTCAAGTCACTGGCTTACTGCTAAATATAGAACCCTATTGAGTTCTTTTGAGCTACTAATTTTGTTAGTCTATTGAAAAAGTTACTATTACTACTATCAGGTTTATCTGGCATAATTCCTTATGAGCTTTAGCAGACTGATCATAATTTCATTATCTTTTTTGCTACTGAAACTTTTCTTTTTAATACTTCACAGTTTTATTAAACATTGCTATCAGATTTCTGTTTATTATCCAATTATTACTGATACATTTTCCTGAACTGAATGCTGGATGAAGGCATATGGTGGCTTTAATGTAGTGGATAAGGGCCTAGCCTCTGAAGTCAAATTTCCTGAGTTTGAATTCCTTCTCTGTGACCTTGGGTGAGTTATTTAACTGCTGTGAACGTCAGTTTCCTAATATGTATAAGGGAGTTGATGTAGTTGTTGTGATGATTAAATACAGATAGGTAGATAGATAGTAGTCCATTTTCCTATTTATTTGGTTAAAATAAATTCTAAGATATTTTATTTATATGATTCCTGCAAGTATGCCTTATTCTGGGTTTGTCTTTATCTTTCCAGGGCTAAGGAAGACATAGAATATCTGAGTATTAATCATGTACCTAATTATATATGTTTACTCATAGCTTCTCGATTGTCTTGTAGCCCCAAGCTTGGGTTAGGTGATTGGGAAGTAGGAATACAGGAGACTAAGACATGACTTGGACTTTCAAGTCTTATGGGCTAGTAGGCAAGGATGGTTTGCTGGAGACATTTAGTCTGACCCACTCTTGGCCTCCACAGAGAAGCGTTCGCTCACATCCCAGATGAGCTCACACTCTCCAAGCACAGGCTCCCATGGCACTCTGCACTTTGTAATGAAATCTTTGTTTTAATTCTTTTGTTGAGTGCCTTTCTCTTCCTACTCAAGTGTATACTCCATGATGCCAGAAACTGACTTTTCTTTCTGGTTTTGTTGGATGATTAAATGAGTTCTCATTTTAGAGTTGAAGAAACAGATGCATGTTGTATGTGACTTATCCCATCACACATTTTCTGAAATAGTTATAAGTAGAACTCAAGTGTCCAGTCTCCTGTGCTCCAGTGCGCTCTGCTCTTTCTACTGTACTGTGAAAATTTAAGATCTGGAGAGGGGTTAAGCAATATCTACAAATAACTATTACAGAAGCAGAATAGACATAGTCCAAGGGGCTGTGGAAATTGGAAGGCAAATATAAGTTCTTTTGTCAGGAGTTGGGTGGTAGGTACAAAAAGGCTTAATGACAGCGGAGACATTTGAACTGTACACACATGGATAGATTTTTGGATAAAAAGGCATGGGAAAGGTCAGTCCAGCCATAAATAGTATTTTATGTCATTGTATCATTTTAGTATTGAAATCTTTAATCCCAGTATTTTTAAAAAATCTGTAAAATATATATGTTAGCAGGCTAACAATCTTGTCTTATTTCAGTGAATAACGTGGGAATGTCATATGAGTATCCTGAATACTTTTTGGAAATTCCTGACTTGGACAATGTAAGTCTTTCTTCGTATATTTTGGTAACAAAACGAATGCACACAGGTATTGGGGAGGCAATGTGGTATAATGGTCAGACTGTGAGCACCAGAGTCCAGCTGCCTGAAGTTCAACCCCTGGCTCTTCTACGTGCCACCTGAGTTACTCTGAGGGTGATCTCAGCCATATTTGGTGTCCATTCCCTCACCCATAAAGTAAACTTCATAGGGATGTTTGAAGGATTGAATGAGAAAGTCTTTATAACCTCATATGTACGGTTCCAGGTTTAAAATAGCCGTACTTCTATTATTGTTATTTTTATTATATCAAAACAGCTCCATTTTAAGTATTAGGATTCTAAACACCGATTTAAAAATCATAAAGTTGTTAATATATAGGAGTATACTAGTTGATTCAGGTAAACTAGCTCTACCAGAATGAAAGTTGTATCCTTGATACATGCACAATTCTTTAATAAAGACTAACATCATTGAAGGAATATGTAATATTTTTAAAAGTTGTTGAAAACCTTAGTTTCAATCATTTCTCCCTTTCGTTTTAGCAGAGAGGAAATTACAAAATGTTCATATTTATTTTAGATTAAGTGTATCTTTTTGCTTTCAGATTTTACTTGCACATATACCTTGGATTTTACATATTAGCATGAATTGCTGCTTTTGGTAGAAAAGTACTATGACACTGAGAGTAAAATAAAATCTGTCTCTTTATCCCAACTCCTGTCATTTCCCGAGGTCTCTGCAATACCTAGGGAAACTTTCAATGCATCTCCAGATCATTCATGTTACATATATATAGTATGGTCATCTCCATGAGCAAATATATATGAAATAATAAAAAATTTTTTTGCAGATCATCAAGAAACTGATCAATGTTAACATTCTTTCTGTTTGTAAGGTAAGCAGCTTCTTTATAAATGTGTCATCCTTTTTGGTCCTTTCTGTTTAAGGATACTGACGTAATCAGCTTGTTCATTTCGGTCAACTCTTCTTTTGATGTTAGTATGTGTTCCAGATGAAAGTGGTCTATTTCCTTATGTCTTCAGGAAGTAGAAAGAACTGAATACCAAACAGATGTCTGTATAATTTTGCCTTTTAACAACTGAACATTTATTAATTGCCCCCATATTATATGCAACCCTATGGAAGGCCTATGGACTACATTAACTTAGGCTGAGGATTGATTTTTACAAAGTTTTCATTGACATGCGAGTCGTCACTGGTAAATTGTTCCCATTTTGTATTTTCTGTGATACATGTAAGTTGATGAGTTAAATATTGTGGTAAAGTATTGTGTGGGAAATATGAGACTAAAAAGTAATGGGAGTGATTTTTCTTACCCACATATAAAAATTATTCTAGTTTCTAGTTGCTAGGCATGCATTATAGCCACGCCACTTGTATATGCTGACCAAAGACACCACAGCTAATATATGCTAAAAGGAAGACTAGCTAGCAGATATGAGCATCTGAGTACCATTTTTCCTTATACATAACAGTAACTACAGTAAGATGCCATACCTTGATTATACCAGACCATCAGAAAATACTGCCTGAGGCAGAATTCCTGTGGGCAATGTCAGATACTTTAAATTTGAACATAGAGATGGCAAAGTTAAATTTATTTTCAATAACTCATATATACTAGTTTAAGGAAATCAAAAAATATTTAACTCAAAACTATTAGAATTGACCAGATACATATAAATAAGCACTTAGGGATTAATTTTCATTTTGTGTCATAATCTTGATCTTTTTCTCTCTTGTGAATGTTTAAAGAAAATTGTCCTTGTGTTTTCATGTTGTGAGAAATCATAACCCTTACACAGTCTATTCAAGTCCAAAGACCCTGAAATCTATGTCTTATTCAACTTTTCATGTACGGCCGTGTTTCTCCTTGTATAAAATATGTGTTGCTTTTAAAGTATTTAGCTAATTCAGTTTTTATATGATTTTCTCAATATGGTTGATTCAGGTAAACCAGCTCTACCATAAAGAAAGTTACATCCTTAATGTATGCATACCACATAACATTGGAGCTTACTGTTTAAGGACACATCAAACGATTTGTATTTTAATATGACAAATAATTTTATAAAACAAATAATTAGTATCTTTTCCATTGTTATTAAGCAAGGATTTTTCTCACATATGATTCAGTTTAAGTGAGGTACACTACTAATAAGCGGACCTGTGAGTATACTTGGAGCAAGAAAATGAGCACAAAATTGATGCTTTTAAGACAGGGATAGTATGAATATATCTATAGTTTTATAGATTGGCATATTTATAGAGATATAGGCAATCATCCTTCAGTAATCTGTATGAGGTTTCAAGTTAATTAAATAACCCTCCCATTTACTGGCTACATGACCTTGAGCAGATTACTTACCCTGTGCTTCCGTCTACAAATTGAGGGTGATAATTCTTTTTACCTCAAAGAGTTATTTTGGAAATTAAACAAGGTAATATGCGTAAACTTCTTTGACTAGTGCCCAGATCATAGTAAGAGCCCTTTAAAAATGTTACTATTATTTAGTTGAACTTAAAGCTGATAACTTTATTTTTAACAAGCAAGGTTTCTTATGAAAATTATTATTTCTAGCCTATAATTTTTATGTTTTGTGGTTTTACCTTTTGAAGTGATTGGGGCATACAGTTGTTTTGATAATCTTTTCTAGTTCATTTGGCCAAATGCTTAAAAATAATAAGTGTTGCCCTGGCCAGTGTGGCTCAGTTGATTGAGCGTTGTCCCTTGCGCTGAGAGGTCACCCGTTCAGTTCCCAGTCAGGGCACATGGTAGGGCGTGTTCGGGGGGCAGCCAATCGATGTCTGTCTCTTTCTCTCCCTTCTTGTCTTTCTAAAATCAATTAAAAAAAATTTTTTTTAAATGAGTGTTAAAATTATGTACATGTGTTTAATAATATATTGTAATGAGTTAATGATGAAAAATATGTCCAAGTGTTTAAATTTTATTTTATAGAATTAATACTAGCTACAAATTAGTCCGATTAGTCTCCTGATCATTTTAATTCCTCTGTCAAATGAACTATATAAAACTTTACACTAGACACATTAGTATTTTTTCCTGCTTGTCAGAACTTAACTGATGTATACACTCGTAGCATAAAACCCTGGCCTCCTCTGTCTCCCAGGGCCTGCAGTTTTGGTTGGCAGAATACAGAATACTAATGATAAAAGGCCAAGGTCTTGGCCTTGATCTGTGAGAACCAGTTAGCTTGCTGTGCTCCATGGCCACGCACTGCATCCTTCAAGCAGCATCTGAGCACAGATCAGTGTGTGCGGTCGTGATCCCCTCATGTCCCTGCTTAAACATGAGTAGTGCAGGGGGGAAATGTGCAGAAAGCAGCTCACATCCACACTGTAGAGTGCCTTTCAGTTTGTTCAAAATAATGATGAAATAAAAATGAGTCACCAGCCCTAATATCCCTACAAATATAAAATGCTTCTCCCACCCGTTCATTCTTCCTCTCCCACTTTCTCTTTTTACACGGGCATATATGCATGAGCCCATGAAATGAGTTAGTGGAGACAAGTGCTAAATTATTAAACACACCATTTCCTATTATATTGTGAGCCACGTTGATGGGAAGGATCACAAGCAGAACTGGATATATGCTTACATTTTTGTATGTAAACTTTTTTTTTTTGGCAAATCAAATCTCACTTACAGAGCACTCAGGATATTTGCTATTTAAAACACTTTTCATTAAGCCAAACAATCATTCTTTAGCTTTAGTATAAATGCAAATTTTCCTGTACCTTCGTGATATGCACTTTATTGGAAAAATAATTTAAAACTCTTGTCCGGCTGGCGTGGCTCAGTGGTTGAACATTGACCCGTGAACCAGGAGGTTGAGGTTCGATTCCCGGTCAGGTCACATGCTGGGGTTGCGGGCTCCATCCCCAGTTGGGGGCATGCAGGAGGCAGGTGATCAGTGACTCTCTCTCATCATTGATGTTTCTCTCTGTCTCTCCCTCTCCCTTCCTCTCTCTGAAACCAATAAAAAAGAAAAACAATTTAAAACTCTTGATTTAGTCATTATGGAGTTAATGACATCTGGAGGAGAGCCCATGTTTATTGTACTACAGGCAGGATCAGGGTAGTTACCATCTCTGTAGGACAGTTGAGTAGTTCAGGTATGAAATGGTTTGACTCACAGCAGGAGGTGATCGGTGTGCAGTGGCTAACATGAAGGCCAGAAAACTAAGCGAGGACCTAATTGTGGAGGAATCCCTGAGTGCTGTGCTCCAAAGGGTGGGGAGCCATAGGAAGCTTGAAAGTAGAAATAGGTGTGACAGATCTACATTTTAGAAAGGCAGGTCTAGAGGCAGAGGGACGTGGCAATAGTATGTTAGGTATCTGTGTTTGTCTGTTTATACAGAGAAGAGGGCATTCGCCTTGATGCAGTTTTGCCTGTGGCTTCCCAGGCTTGGCGCTTTCATGCTGCTGTTATTTGCGCCGTGGTATATTTTGATGAATTGTGCCTATTGTCCTTTTGTTGACTGTACTATGTTGCCAGGGCCAGGGCTACATTTTCAGTAGCAATGGTTCTTTGGAGCCCTGGGGTAACTTAAAAGAAGATGAGAATTGTTCTGGCTCTAGAGTCTTACAAGTTTTATGGTAGCTGGACATCGGGGGAAGGAAGGCATGGATATCTGCAGCCTAAAGCCACAGTGAATGCATCGAAAGGTTTATATAAGTAAGAAAACAACCTCTTCTCGCCATCAGTGTTGGTCAGAGTATTGTCTCCTTACCAAAACCACTGTAGGGGTTGACTGGCTGCAAAGCATGCCAGGAATTTGGAAATGTTTGCTGGTAGGGCCCCAGCATCTTTTAAGTTTTGTGCTACACCATAGCATTGAATGACCAGGATTATTGCTTGGTCCATGTGCTCCTGTCCTACATCAGTAGTTCAGATTGTAAAAGTCACATAAGTGTCATATTCCAGCAGCAGAAGAATAAAAGTGAAGTATCCTGACCAAAGGAATGGCAGGTTGTCACCAGACGAAGTGGTGGTGAGTGGGACAGAGGAATACTGGGGGAGGAATACTAACCGAGTGCCTTTGCCTATAGACCCCTGATGTTTATTCACAGAGTCCAGTTTAGCTCTCTCTCCCTGGCTACGAGCTCTGCATTTCCATCTGATTGTTTCACTTTTCATCTTACTCAGTAATTTAGATTTATTCCTTTTTTCCCTTTTAGTGACTTTGTTAACTGGGCTTTCCCTTTACCCGGCATGATGCAGTTAGTTGAGGTAACCTAAGGGGTGTTTAGAAGCTTTGTTGCTTGCTTTTCCAGTTTTGCTTTCATATCTTCCAGGGTTAAATATAGTTTTGTTCTTGTTCCCTGCAGAGCATGTAGATGCCAAGGTGAGAAGAGCAGTGGTGTGGAAATAAATTCTATATAGGTGGCCAGTATGGCAGGTAGAGTGGCCTTAACCTGGAAGAGAGCCCTACTAGCTAGGGGTTTTTTCCTTGTCATTTCATGTGCTCTGTGACAAAGATCTCAGATAATGACCTTTAGAGCAGAAATGGTGGAGTTTAGAGATCTTTAAACCTCCGGGTATTGAACCAAACTCTTCTAAAATAGAGCTTCATGCCTGGAGGGCTTTCCATCTCAGAACACTGAGGAATTTGCAGATGAAAGTGTTGTGCCGATATTGATTATTAGAGGAATTGTGGAAAAAAGGCAGGTAAGTACAAGTCCAATTTCAACAGGTAGGGTGCTGAGCTTCACACGGCCCCAAAGACAAGTTCCAAAACACATCTTGTGTTTGCTTCTGATTTGAGATCACTTGTTTTAGCATCTGCCAGATGTGGAGTTGCCTTCCTTCTCTCAGCCTGTTTTTTTATCTTTACTAACAGTTTTAGGATCTCAAGACACCATAGACTCTTCACTCCTTTTCAGATGGACGCTGCCCAAACCAGCTCCCTAGGGGTGGCAAAATCATTTCTGGCGCTGGTACCGGCTCCGGAAACTACTACTGGGCGTGGTGAATGGGTGGGTGATAGGGAGGGGCCCTGCCGGTACCTGACCCCTCAGGACACTTCCCGGCTACCATTCAGACAACTGGAGGGAATGTCCAACCCTCTTTCTTCCCTTTCTGGAGCAAAGAAGGAAGGGGGCGAGGGTGTGGCCCAAGGTAAAATTTATTAACAACCTCCACTTGGCCACTTGGAGCGAAGTACCACTGAGTTTGCTTTGCTTTTGTGGGGATGGGGAGGAAGAGTTTTAAGCAGGGGCCATAATTTAGTTCTTCCTGCATCACAGATTCAACCAAAGTAGGGACTTGAAACTATGTTTTGTTAGAGATGGTTGAAAGAGCTAGTAATATTTGGCATGAAGAAGGAAACGCTGCCACCATGCTCACACACACACACACACACACACACACACATATACACACGCATACATACACACATAGACATACACACACACACATACACATGCACACATACACAAATAGACATACACACACACATGCCCCTACTCTTGATCAAGGCCACTTAGTTCTACCTCTTAATTATTTTACAAATCAGCTCACCTCTTTTCATCCCCAGTGATACTTTCCAGATTCCAGCCCCGAAATTCCTCAGTTGGAACTGCTAGAATAGTCTGATCAGCTTCTTCATCCAACTTGTTGCCTTCCAGTCTCCATACTCCAGCCACAGTGTTATTTGCATCAGATTGTGTTGCACCCCTGTTGAATCCTCAGTGACTTCTCCTTTTCCAGTCCAGAATCGTGAGTGCGACCTGTAAGGAAGGAAGGACCCACCTGACGTGCCCCTGCTCACCCCCCTCACCCCCCCCCCCCCCCCGTTTCACTTCAAGTCTCTCCCCCTCTGACTCTGTGCTCAGGTCAGAGCGCCTTCCTTCCCTCAGTCCTTTGAACCTAATGTTCCCTCAGGCTGGTCTCTCCATGGCAGGCTCATCCTTTAGTTCTCAATTAAAGTATGGACTTGGGGGTGAGGTGTGGGAACCTTCCTGATCCCTCCAGACGAGATGAGGTCTCTCAGGAAGTCTCAGCGCACACTGGGCGTCTTCCTTTCGCTCAGCTGGACATTTTTAGTTGAGTGTCTCCCTACAGATTATAAACCATGCAAGGGCCAGTGTCTCGACCTTTCTGTTTCTTGCCATTTCCTAGCCTCAGGCCTCACATATGGTGGGGATACAATGAATGCTTTTGAATAAAAAAATAAATTAATTAAAAAACTGAAAATTCTAGTTCGTTGGGAATAAGGACCACACTTCCTGTGTGTAGCCCTAGAAGGCTGAACTTGGGTCCGTTGTTGATATCTATGCTGAAGTAAATCGGAAGAACTTGCTCGTCTTTGAATCTGTCAGAAGGGGAATGGGCAGAAGGTGAGTTCCTTTTCTGATTCTAGGTCAGAGGTTGCAGACCAATAGTCTGTGGGCTGAATGTGCCCTACTGGCATACTTCGGTTGGCTCAAGCAGTGTTTTCAAAATGGGGACATTTCACACCCAAATTTCTAGATTCTCTTGGGGAAAAATCTGAAAATCAGGTAACACTGAGCTGAACTGCTGAGTGGCAACAAGTGATTAGACTGAGTAGCAGCTAAATTACCACAGTCCCCACTAGTCCCTATTGTCTGATTTGCTGTACTAGTGTATGTTTCCTACCTGGCCCTTTTAGGCAATTGAGTTTGCATTCCGCTGTTCGGGTAGCTCCAAATATTCAGTCTACTCAAATTGCAGAATTGCTTAGTGATGTTGACGGATAAGAATGGCTTTGACTAAAATCTCTTCCATCCCTATGATTATCTGAAATTAAAACTCTTGGAGTATGAAGCCCTTTGCATGCTTTTGAAAAGCTAGCTTTTTCCTTCTGCTACCACTGTGTACTCATTGAATGTTACTCAGCCAGAAGCAGGTAATGCTATGCCCTGTCTTTTGGTGATAAATGTTTGGATGGATGGATCGACGGATGAAAATTTGTTTCCTTTTTCTTACATGGATTTGCCTCTGGCATGTGACATGATACCAGTAGGGGGAGCCCTCCATTAACTTGGAAATCTATGAGAAGCATCTCTGTTCAGCAGTCTAATTGTTTTTAATTTAGGGATTATGCTAAGAATTTATCCTCCCCCCCCTCCCCCTTGCCTCAGGAATTCAAGTTAACAACATTGGGAAATTAATAAGTTACAGGCAGGAGAGTATGACCTTCACCCCTGAACCCCACCCAGGGCTTTTCTAGATGAAGACATTCCAAGTTAATACCTAGAGTCTTTTAATCCATTTGAAAACAGCGATCATTATGCTCCAAAAAAATTGTAAATTATTGGATACATTTAGCCCTTAGGGTCTCATAGAAATGGGCTGTTCCAAACATAACTACAAAATGTTGGGATTGCCAAATGGAATTAGCTGTAGATTGGTTCCAAGGTTCTTTCTAGCTCAGAGTAAGGCCAGTATAGGAGAAATGTCTTACATGTGGGTGAAAATGTAAAAATCTCTCTGAGAACTTGAAGGATTCTTTTCTCCTCCTAAAATCTGTAACTTGTTAAGAAGTCAGCTTATTTGGGGGAGATTTAAGTACTGGAAGCTCTTAGCATATTATAGTATGCTAAATTTGGAAAAAGAGTCTATGATGGTATATGTGTTCTTTTATCTTAACTTTTTTTAGAGCTTATAAGTTATAGCTTTAGATCCATTATTATTAATTGACTTGCAGTGCTCTGTTTTGGAAAGTTCTTTTCTTATTCTTTTGTGAAATTATTTTAACTTATATCAAACCTGAATTTATTACAATATGTTTGGTTTTTATGGTGGGAAATGGCAAGGAGGACTCTTCCACAAAGACTTAAACATTAATAAAGAGGAAAATCAAATGGTGCTCGGGATCTCAGAGCACTGTATGAACTTGATCTAATTGAGCTCTCCTCCCCTGCACAGTAAATGCTCAGTTAGCCATACAGGTAAAATTGTAAGAATTTCTAATTAAGTCGTGTTCTTGGTAACACAGAGCTCAAATTACACAGTTTGCCAAAGGAAACGTGTGCTATATCATTCTAGCATGACTTCCAATCGAGTTACCATCCAGTTTCTCCAAAACAGGCATTGTGTAACACTGTTGCTACTTTATGCAGTTCTTTTCACTATTATGCTATGATTTTTAAAATTATTGTTAATGATTCCAATTGAAAACCTGTTTAAAGCGTTTACATCTGTTTTCTTCTAATTTGTGTGGGTTTATTTTTCAGTTGCTTGAATTCAGACTCTGTTTACTCTAAGCAGGTTACTCTGGGGTAGAGGGCAGGGCAGAAGTGAACAAAGTGGCTATTTGTGGTCCTAATTATTGTATGAATAGCCTGATTCTTGGGGCTTTGCCTGGATTCCGGGGCAAGTTGTTACACTTTCTTTCCTATTTATATATAATGGTGATACAGGTGGCAATATTCGTTTTCTTATTTTACTAAGTTATCTTAAATTTTAGTCTTTCCAGTTGGGGTTTTGGTTGTCTTTTTGAGCATTACGAAAAAGTGTTTTCTTTGTACTGTTCTCTCCCCCAAAATGACCAAGAGCCAGAGCTTACGTGATGCGAAAATAATTTGCTTGTAAAAATAAATCATTTGCTCGTGTGATCAGTTTCATACTAAACTAAAATTGGGCAACCTAGTTAGGTTTTGACTATAAAAGTTTCTTCTACAGACTCTTGATTATGGTGCCAGAGTAGTAAAGAGAAAAAATTATTCATGTTAATTGCTTTTAGAAATAACATTAATTATGGGAGCTTTTCTAATTACAAAACAATGCAAACAATTTCCAAAAATATGAGAACTATTTAGGATTACCAATTCGTTTGTGACATTTTAATATAACATTTTTGTGTATTTTCTAGGCTAGCCAATACATTTTTGAGTTAGATATCTCAACTAAATGATCTAATAGTACTGATTTTGATTTTGTATGAACAAAATGAATCTATTTATTTCCTATCCAAAATATACATAGGTATGGCAATAAACACTAGTAAATATTTCACCCTTGAAAACAAATATGCAGTGTCCCCCAAAGGAATTTTAGATTGAGCTGTCATTGATAAAGACTTCCCTTTATCTTTGTGTATGTGTGCTGTCTGTGGCCAGCTTGCATACAAAATGATGCTGTATCAGGTGTGATATAACAAACATTGACCCTTCCCCTTTTGATTTTAGGCTTGTAGGTCTTTCTTTGTGTGTGGTAAGGATGAATGAAATTGTTGTTAAAAATATACATATATAAATAGGGAACATTTGCTTTCTCTACAAGGATTTGGCGCTCTCGTTGTTGTAGCAGATACTATTGCAGGAATGTTACCTACTTTTCGGGAAAGAAATTAAAATCGTTTGCTTTATATTTTTGGAAACAAGTATAGAAATCATTTTTATTACTACTTTTTTAATGTTCTTAACCACTGAACTTACAAGTTATGTTAACCTTATTTTAGCAATATCTTAAGGGGAACAAAAAATTTCCTGGTACAGCAATTATCACCTGCAGATAGCCTAAAGTTAGCACATGGAGTTAACTCCAGAAACAGCTTGTGAGCTGTGAATTGGAGTTCAGACAGATAGTGAGATTTCACAGAAATGCTTGGTATATGGTATAAATAATCGGATAGCAAGATACCAATTAATGCATAGAAAGTAAAATGAGATTACTAATGGCCGAGTTAAAATATCCTGTGTAAAACCTGATGTTAAGGAGAATTTAATTTGATGTGGACATAATGGAGCCTCTCAGTTTATCCATAGAATATTAGGAATTATTTGTATGCATATACCCAAACAAAGAAGGCTTGACATTGAATTTATGATTTATAATCTGATTAGAAGGAAGATGATTTTAAGTAGAGATGAAGGCATTAATCAGTTTTATAAAAGCATGCGGATTTCAGGTTAACTTTTCTCAGGCTTTTCAATGTTGTTATTACCGGACAGATCAAAAAAGATGTTCCATTATTGGCGAGGAGAAATAATTTAGAGTCAGGGTTTAAAAGGAGAAGCCAATAAATAAAGCAAAAAATTTAACTTTTTCATGAGAAGACTTGGGGGATCATTTGGTCATTGAGCATTCATTAAGTATTACTGGCCCTTTAATACCCAGGCATTGAAAACACTGCTCCTTCCTTTGTGTTAAGGTATCAAAACTTCTTGGGTTTTGATTCACGTGTATAAAGAATATGTTTTGGTGCTCACTTCGCAGCATATACTAAAATTGAAATGACACAGAGAAAAGTAGCATGGCCCTGTGCAAGGATGACACAAATACATTCCATGTTTTTTGATGTTAACTAAGTTTATTGTATTTTTATTTATGTATCAAATCATTATCTTGAACATCTTAAACTAATACAAAGTTATATGTCATTTATATCTCAATAAAACTGGGGTAAAAAGAATATATTTTGAACATGTCCAGACATTGAAGACCATCAAAAACGTATGTAAATGTTTAGCAAGTCATAGATGTAACTTTGTGAATGAGATGATGTCTTGTGGGGTTTTATTTTGTTTGGTCATTTTCTGGATAGTTTTTGCCATTCGGAATGGAGACATTGAATATATGACATGCACACAGCGTAAAGAAAAACGTAGCTCCCATTGTATACATGTGTATTGCCTCAGTAACCCAGGTTAAAGGGATGTTTCTTAGTGGACTATTTAAATGTATAAATTGATATCCTGGAGAAAAAAAATCTGAATTGAGCTTTAAAACTGCATGACACTTACTAGATATGCTTATGGTGCTGAGATCCCTGGTTAGATTAAAAGGCTCCATCCGCAGGTGACGCAGACTCGCCTGGCAGCTCCCCAGATTGACTGCTGCCTACAAAGCCTATCCCCTCTCCTTTGTGTAGGGAGCTAAACCGTCAGTGGCCACCCTGTAGAGGCCACTTAGCTGCTTTGCACGTGACGTCTCATTTCCTTATTACACACACATACACACCCTTCCACCCCTGGTGAGAACTTTTTTTTTTAGCTGACACAAATTTATTAACAGAAAACAAGAATTTGAGGAGTCTTGTTCACAGACAGCAACCACGGTAACCCCCTTCCTGCAGGTGCTGTGGGACGGGGTGGGGGTGACCTCCTCAATCCGTCCGATCTTCATTCCCGAGCGGGCAGGGGCTCTGAGAGCTGACTGGGCTGACTGGGCCCCTGGTCCAGGGGCCTCGGTCCTGTTTCCTCCTGTGGCCCGGAGTTTGATGTGGGGGGGCAGCGATGCCCAGCTCCTTGCACCTCGGGGCCACATCCTGGGCAGCCAGCGTGGCAGCGTATGGAGAGGACCCATCTCGCTCAGCCTTTACCTTCATCCCACAAGTCACATGGCAGCTGGTCTCCTTGCCAGAAAGATCCGTGACCTGGACAGAAGTGTCACTGAAGGCTGCACAGATGTGGCAGACACCCAGTTTGTTTTCTCCTTCAGCCACCTGAGACCGGGGCTGATGTCCTGGTCTTCCTTCTTTTCCTTCCCCTTGTGAGGTGCCATTTCTGTGTGTCTTGTCCAGACTCCGCCACCAGAAAGAGAGATGAGAACATTTTTCATTATCAGTCTTGTCCTTCATTCTGTTTCTGGTGATCTCAGGACTCTGGGGAACTAATAATAGCTTCTCTTTACAAAATGCTGAGGGACCTCTTTATAATACATTAGCTAAGCATTGTGGTCCCCTGTTGATACATGCTAAATAAAAAATGTTTTTAGATGTTGCTAAGAATGCATATAATCTGTCCTTGCAATAAAATTCTCCATTACTGTTAATATGCCTGCTGTACATCTGTCTGTACTAGCAGGGGAAGCTGTCCATGATGTTGTCCATATGCAAATTGCATGACATATTTTAGGATGCACATACTTGTACTTCTTTCTTATTTCATCCATTCAACAGAGTTTTTTAGTGCATCGATTCTGTAGCATGCATGGTGGTTTCTTGTGGCTGTTTGCATTTTTACACTCAGTTTCTCCTATTAGAATTTTTTTCTGCCTGGTGAACCCCTGTTTATTCTTTAATCTGTGACACGTTCCTAATTCCTCAGATGTAACTAGTCCATCTAAGCCTCGGTGCCCTCTGTCCTTACCTCTGTGGTACCACTCATAGCATTGTGATGTAATGATTGATTTCTAGAAATATCTGTTCCCCTGCTAGATGGTAAGTGAGTTCTCATCACCAAGCTCGGGGTCAAGTACAACGTGGCCTCCACTGGACAGAAGCCTCTTTATTACTTCATGTTGCCCCAGGCCATATGCCGATGTGCATACAGCATTTTTAGAGCTCTTTTATCTGCTATGTTGGATAGAGTAACATCAAATGTATTTTGTGAATCCAGTTCTTTAATTCTTATCCATATGATTATTGAGATTTTTTTTCCCCAAAACAATATTGAGAGATAACTTATGTACCATAAAGTTCATTTAAGTGTACATTTGAATGTTTTTTAGTAAATTTACAGAGTTGTGCAGCCATCACTGCAGTCCAATTTTAGAACAATTCTAGTACCCCGAGAAGATCCCAACTGAGGTGTTTTTATTTATTTATTTATTTATTTATTTATTTATTTATTTTTAAATATATCTTTATTGATTTCAGAGAGAGGAAAGGAGAGGGAGAGAGAGAGATAGAAACATCAATGATGAGAGAGTCCTTGATCGGCGGCAGCCCACAACCCGGGCATGTGCCCTGACTGGGAATCGAACCCTGATCGCCTGGATCCTAGGTCGATGCTTAACCACTGAGCCACGCCCGGCCGGGCCTGAGGTGTTTTTAAATGTTGACGGAACTGTCCAGAGACTTCTGTGTGGGGAGTTGAACTGGATGACCTCAAATGTGTCATTGTTTTTGGCTCTGAACTGTGTGGGGCACAACATGCTTAAAGGAGGCCTAGATACTTATCTGAGCTGCATCCTGGAAGAATAGTGTGTGCTGGCAACGAGGGACGCCGATTCCCTTTCGGGGACTTGCTCTGCGATGAGCTGTATGCCAGGTCCTTCTAGGCATTATTCATCAAGACTGAGTCTGATGGCTTCTAATACAGCCGCCTTCTGCATTTACTGCTTATGGGCCCTGCAGAGGAGGAGCTAAGCCAAGGTCGCACCGCTGGGTAGCGGAAGGGCCGGGATTAGAGCTTTGGCCTGGCTGTGTACCACACTTGCCTTAAACATTCGATAGCTATATATCGAGCAGTTCCTATGCTCCTATAAAAAGGCAAATCTTAGGAAACACATAAGAGTTCTATTTAATTCGAAGAGCTATTATTTAATCTGCGAAGAAGAGAGGTGACTGTGTTGAGAGCATAAGCTCTGAAATCAGCTTTTTCTTTGACTCAGTTCCATAGAGTTTAGTTTGAGGCCCAGTGGGCATATTCCAAATGGGGTCAAGCAAACTTGGAAAAGAGGAGAAATAGAACCGTGTTTAAAACTTCTAAAATAGTGAGGCTTTTGGGAGGTCAGCATACTCCCTGATGGAGTTTGCTTTGGGAATTGTTGAGTTTTAAAATATTAATATTGGTTGGTCTTTAGTAATGCACGTGGTAAAATTATATTAGGATATTGGTTTGGCTGCTGTAATTGAGATCTAGGAATAGCTTAAAATAGAAATTTCTTTCTCTCTCAGATAAAAAGCTGGGTAGGTGGTCAAGGTTTAGCATAGAAGCTTCACAGCCGTTGGGGATCCTGCCTCTTTTCGTCTCATTGCTCTGTCCCAGCACATGGCTTTCTTCTTGGCTGCTGTAGGCCCTCCCATCACATCTATAGTGTAGCCATGAGGAGGAGAAATAGACAGAGAGGAGAATATATATTTTTTCTCCTTTAAGGGCATGACCAAGAAGTTATATGTATTTACTTATGTTCACATCTGTTAGATAGAACATAGTCACAGGACCGCATGATGTTAGAGAGGAAGTAGAAAATACGGTTTTGTGGGGGGTAGTGAGCGTGGGACAGAGGCCATATATTCAACTGAAAACTCAATTATTATATATTATGGAAAGAATGAACGCTGGAGGACAGTTGGCAACTTCTGCCCCATCACTCTGTGAAGATGAGATTAACATGAAAAGCTTAGATTTACATGTAAGAATGCTTTAGACCACACTCCTTCTTATGGTCTCTGTTCTCTGCTTTTTCTTCTGGGCCAGAAGATTCAGACAAATCTCCCCCAGGCTTTGAAGACACTTCTTTGACTGTTTTGAAGTCGGCAGTGTATCCACCTCTCTTTTATGATGCAGTGTCAGTTGGAATTCATGTTTTTACTAGAAAAGTGTATGCAGCAGTTCCAAGGTTGACAGCTGGGTTCGGAGTACTGCGTAGTAGACCTTGGTAGAGTCTGGATGCATTTTCTTTAAAATATTTCTAGCTGAGTAGTATTTCATTGTATATGTATATGTGCCATAGCTTTATCCATTCATCTATCGATGGGCACTTAGGTCGTTTCCATATATTGGCTATTGTAAATAATCCTTCAGTGGGCATAGGAGTGCATGTATCTTTTTGAATTAGCATTTTCATATTCTTTGGGTAAATACCCGGATGACTTGCTAGGTTGTATGGCGACTCCATTCTTAATTTCTTGAGGAGCCTCCGTACTGCTTTCCGTAGTTACCGCGCCAGTGCCCAGTCCCCCTGCAACAGTGCACGAGGCCGCCCTGTCTCTCCATCCTCGCCAACACCTGTTATTGCTTGTCCTTTTAGAACAGCTGTTCTAAATATTGCCATTGCAACAATATGGATGAGTCTTGAGGTTCTTATGCTAAGTGAAGTAAGTCAGACGGAAACGGACAAAAACTATATGATTTCACCCACGTGTAGAGTATAAAACAAAAAGGAAACAAACAGAACAGAAACAAACTCATAGATACAGACAACAGTTGGTGGTTACCAAGAATGAAGGGGGCGCGACACGGGGAACGGGGGTGAGATATATGGTGATGGATGGAGACTAGACTTTTGGTGGTGAGCACACTGTAGTGTATACAGATATCAAATTATAATATTGTACACCTGGAACTAATATAATGTTATTAATTAATGTTACCTCAATTAAAAAATAAAGAAAGAAATAAGATACAGCCCATTGGTAGGCGGCAATATTTCTAGGAAAAAAAACTCTCTTCTTATCAGAATGCTATTTTAATTAAGATCTAGTATTATTCAAGATAGAAAGCTTACAATTCCTATGCTTAGCATGCATGCAAACTTTTCTGTGGCAAAACAGCATTTGTTTCTTAGGAAATTGTTGTTGTCTAGGAGTCAAGAATTCATGTTTTAACCTTAGTACTTGATGGCATGGCCTTGACTAAGCTAGTGGATATCTTAGTTTTTCTTAGGTAATTATATCTTAAAACAGAGTTTACAAATAGTCTCTGTCATCATCTTCTATGTGTGTAGCCCATGAAGTCCTTTAATAATGCAAGTATTGTGTTTTCATCATTGGTTACTTGAGATCACAGATTAACCTCAATTTTCTCTGAGGATGAGTTTCACTCACACCTGGCTAGAGCAACAAGAGAAGCAAATGCGAAGATATCCTTAGTATTTGCCAACATGCCACTTTATGGCCTTCTAAAGGCTCTTTTGATAGGAAAAGATCATTTGAGCTCTTGAAATGAGAAAGCTTAAGTAATCGTGTAGGCACGGTATTTCTTGTGATAACCCATGTCCTTTCCTGAGAATGCATTTTGAGATACTTAGATTTCACCATAAATCCTTAATTATTTGAAGAGCTCTGTCAGTATTACATATCAGGCAAGAATAATTTTAGCCAAGTTCACTGAAAGTGTTCCCAAAGTTCTCTCTAGTAATTTCATCTGATTCCTTTTCTTGGCACAAATTATATAGACTATATAAAATAAACCGCTGTCTGTGGAGGTTGTGAGTGGCTTTGTGATTCCCTTCTCGTTTGTGTGGGTGAGTTCTTTTCACCTTTTCTCTGTTGCATCTTCAGCCATCATGAATGTTTTGTTTTTCTCTCTTGCAGATGACACGCTTGGTGCTGCCTGGCATGGTAGAAAGGTGAGTCACGAGCTCACACATAAACACTGGGGAGACAGAGCTCATGATTATTTATAGGGAGAATCCTTTCTTTGAAAAATTCACTAAAGTGACTAATGAACCTCTCCTCCAAGTCTTAGTGACAGCAGTGTGCTGGGTGAGTCACAGGGTGAAGTGTGAGTCATCTGGTGGGGGAGGCTTTTTCCACTCAATTCCCTTTTTATTTCCCTCTCCGGGGTTACGGTGGTTCCTTTAGATCTGGATAAAAAGCCTGCTTGAGTCACCATCACTAACTCAATTGCCTGCTATTCTGAGGGGGTGGATAGAGTTCCTGGGATATCCCCTGGAATGCCTTCTCAAAGCTCTGTGCTCTCAGAGCCCAAATCAGTGGAGTTTCATGAAGTAAGCCCCCATCCCCTGGTTTTCCAATTCTTACTGGGAGCATGGACGTATGGGGAATTGGGACTATAAGATGATTATAGGATGCTAAACCCCCGCTTGGAGGAAAAGACTATGTCCACTAGCCTCATCATTCCACTTTATATTGGGTTCCACTGGGATACCCTGGATGTCTTCATTTTTATTGAGAAATGTATTGTTGAGCTTTTACATTTGAAACAGCACAAAGTGTGAAATTGTGGTTAAACCCTGTTCTTGCCTTGGAAAAGCCTGAATGATGGCTAGACCTTCAAAGAAGACCTGTTGCAAAGAGCTGGGCTTGCATCTTGAGCTGGCTTGCTCATTTGCTAAATTTAGGGCTTCACAGTCATCCTTCCTCTGCAAAATAGCTTTGAGTTTGGAAGACATCCAAAGGAATCACAGCTTTGAGAAGGGAAGACCCACAATCCTACTTCTGTGTAGAAACCTCTGACCAGCTTCAGGAAGGAATTACAGCTAATGTTTATGGAGTATATATTACGTGCCAGGTGTTGTACCAAGAGCATGATATGTGTTAACTCATTTAACTTTGATAGCCTCCCACCATTGTACAGATGAGGAAACTGAGGTTAGGAATCCATTTTGTTTGGCATCTGCAGAGACTGGTTGAGAAACTGCTCCTTAGCAATGCTCTTTGTTTGTAATAACATTTTATATGTAGTTTTGTATATTTTAATAGCTTGACTTTAGTCACATTTCTCTTTAAAATCTTCAAACTGCTTGTTGTTGGTTGACCATGGGAGTGTGTCCCCTGGGTGGTCAGATATGGAAGTGACAGTGGTCAAACCAGACCAGAACCCTAGAAAATTGCAGAGAATTAGGGCAGACAGAATAGAACTCAGGAGGGATGAAATTTGGAGCATCACCTTAATCCTACTTTGACAGCTGCAAGTGACATGGTATTAATTCAGAGTAGGAAGTCCATCCATTAAAAAAGAAATACTTACATACTTTTAAGTCACAGAGGTATTGTAAAAGGAATTTTTAAGTGTGTTGGTGAAAACCTAAATCAAAAGAGGTCATGGTTATGACATATTTTGCAGACCATAAAGTATTGGATTCAGAGTCATAGAATTTCATTACTTTAAGTCAAATGAATGCTATGAAGCTACATAATTAGTAAATGCACAAGGTACTAGGAACTTCACCCCTGTCTCTGTAGACCTCGCAGTTACGATCACGGTTGTAGTTGAAGCGTTAGATAAAAACAAAGAATGCAAAGAAAAGGGTCCACCCATTCAACAGGCATTCATTGAGTAGATTTTATCATGGAGCATACAGAAGATGCATTGGATCCTTTAAGAACTCAGGTTGATTTTAAACTGAGGTTGAGGAATGATCTGGCGGAAAGCCATCATAGGCTGGACTGAAACTGACATCATGGGGTGATCGTGGCATTTGTTAGGAACTAGTAAGAAATGTGACTGGATTTTATGAGTTTGTTCTTTTGGTTAGGAGAAGGAATAGCTATATTCACTTGAGTTCAAGGGGTTTCTAGTTGTATTAGTCAAGGTAGGCTAACTGCTCTAACAGACCACCCTCAAATCTCCGTGGCTTAACACTGTAAGAGTTGATTTTCCCCTTGCAGCACGGCCAACGTGAATTAGTGGTCAGGGCTCTGCTCTGCCCAGTCGTTCAGGGTCTCAGGCTCCTTGCCTCTGGGGCCTCCATTCCTCTTCCCTTGGGCATTGCAGTTCTCTGCCAAGTCCTCCGGATCCAGCTAGCGAGGCGGTGAGAGAGTAAGGATGATTTTATGGGAGGTTTCGTGGGTCAGGCCTGGAAGGGCTGTACATCACTCTGCCCACATTCCATTGTCCTGGACTCAGGCAGAGGCTGCATGCCCAAGAGGAAAGAACTCCAGTTTAACAGAGCACCTGGTAAGCCTTATACATTATAAATGATTGTATTATAGCCTGCCCTTTACACTGTCCCCAAATGGCATATTTCCTATGCTTGGTTTCCATCAGATTCATCTCTGTTTAGTAAAAGCAGTCCTATATAAAGATCCTTTGTTGTTTTTTCCCCCTTGCACTGATTCTATCTCTGATGTATGAGGTTTTCCAAACCCTCTAGAACTATAGCCTGGGGCCAGCTGACCATCACTAAACAAATATCTGCAAGCAAACGAAGGTATTATATTACCATAGAGGTAGAAAGTGCATAATTACATTACAGAGGAAACTTGCTCTCTCCACTTCCCTGGAATTATAAACATTGTGTACAGCTGGAGCCAGGAGGTGGTTGCCATAACAACCATGGAAAAGCTAAAAATAGCCTCTTTCATACTGTATTGCTTAAGGTGGAATTATGACATGTTATGGTGTTTTAGGGCAGGCAATTCTCTTTCATGTGGCAAGTGTTTGCAAACTTTCTTCAACAAAGCAATATTTGTACAAAGCTCTTGGATCACTAGTTCTAATTATCTACCTGACCCTGTGTTCCAGGATTCTCTCCTGACATACAACTGTTTTGATATGTTTCTTGGTTTTCCTGAGAGTCTGTTAGAGAACTGTCTGTACCAAGTTCAGCATTATGTTTAAGCTTAAAAATAAGAGGAATGACCCTCCAAGAGCACACTTTTGCATTCCCTGATAAGAAATGGGACTATGAAGAATCGTGATGGTCTTTTTTACACAGTCTCCCTTGACTGCTGTCAAACTCTGTATACAGTTCGACGTCCACACTAGGGTTGACCGTGTTCCATTTCTTCACATGGCATTTACGCCCCCACCTCCCTCTCCTCACCCGCAATGTGGGGCAATGATGAGGTTCCCGAGAAAGGCAGAAATCAGTGACTTACTTCAAGGGAGACCTATCGCTTCCTCTATGGCAATAATATTTTTCTAGAGCTCCAGACAAGGTTACTACAACAGTCTGCTGGGATAGGGGGACATGTAGAGAAGAGTAAGGCCTTGGCTTTTTTTTTTTTTTTATCCAGGTGACAACGAAGGGGAGTGTTGTGATAGGGATTTTCACAGGTCTGAGGGAGTTCTAACCTTATCAGCAGTGGTGCTCTCCGCTTGGTTTTTGCAGTGTTTTCGTTCTAGTCGAGCCTCAGTGATACGCACCAGGACACCATCGTGTGGCTGTCAGCAAGTGAGACGCGTGATGGATTAAGAATGTTGTGTCAGAAAATATTACTTGCCTTGTTTATTTGGATTATTTGTCATAACAAACTGGAAATGCGCTGAAGCGATGTGAGTCTTCATTGTGGAACTTCAGCAAATATTCTTAATGTACCTTCCAATCTTAGAATTGCTCCCTGAGTCCCCGGAAAATGAGAGATTAACCAGGCTTTGGTTTTATGTTTGTTTCTCTGTGCAATTAAGCGCAGCCCCTTTTGTCCTTCTGCTTGAGAGAACAGAGTTGTTGTGAGTCTGGCTGTGCCATGGAAACTGGTTTGACGTCACTAATTCAGCTTAGATAGAGGATCAGAGCTCAACAGAGTAGTTTATTTTAAAGACGAGTCCTCTGTGCCTCCCCCTCCCAACTGTCCATCCCCCATCTCTGCGTAAAGAATAGATCCTGCATGTACAGGGATTAAGGCAGCTGTACCAGCGTTATTTATGATTCAGACAAAACTAAGGCGAACGTGATTGTCCTTGGGGAGAGAGAGAGGATTTTGTGCTGTTGTGCATGTGCCTGTGGGAGGAAGGCTTCTGCTAGGCAAGCAAATACGTGTGCTTCTTGGTAGCATGGAGTTTTTGTAGAGGGCTATTTCCTCTGCTGACACTTTAGTAAGGTTATAAATGCTTTCCTTTTATTTACTTAGGCCTAGTGCATTCTCGCTTTATACTTGGTTGGTCTTAGGCTTGTTTTAATGTACTTTGGAGTGCAAAATGTTGTGTTGTGAATCAAGTACCCTCAAATTCTGACTTGTCACTAATTCAAACTAACGCTGCCTCCTAGAAATTGTAATTAGGGTGGAATATTTGAGAAACAAAAATCTCAGTTGACTCAAGGAATAGACAATTAAACAAGCAAGGCTGCATAATTGTGACATATTTGATTTGGTCTGTTATATTCAAAAACGGGAAAGAAGTTTTTGTTATCTTTAAGTGAATTTTCCTGTGTTGAAATCATTGCTCTGGTGAATGAAGTTTTAAGAATCCATTTTAGTGAAAACGAATCGCTTTTGTAGCTTCCACTTCATTGGGATCTGCTCTGAGCTTAAAGGTGGCACCGTCTAATATATCATAAATATATATATTTTTCCTCTTTTTTGTTGTTGACAGATTTATTGAGATACATTTCACATACCATAAAATCCACTCATTTATAAAGAGCACAATTTGGTGGTTTCTAGTATATTCACAAAGCTGTGCAGCCATCACCACAAGCTAATTTCTGAATATTTTCAACACCCTAAAAAGATGGAGATATTTTAAGCACCATAAACTAATGCTATATTAAACATCTCCAGTTTTGCAAGTGGTTTTTAGTCCATTTTCATCAAAGGAATTTCTCACAAATATAGGTAAAATGAAATTACTAGAAATTCATTGCTAATTCACAGGTTTTTATCTTAGAGTGATTGGCTTCTAACTCCTGATAGAGAGTCTGACAGTCTCACCTTAAAATTTAAAAAGAAAAGGCTTTTCTGTCTTTGCGAGAGACATAAGCAAAAAATACAAAATTAAAAATATAGTCAATAATATTGTAATAACTATGTATGGTGCCAGTTGGGTATTGGAAATATCAAGGGGAACACTTTGTAAAGTGTATGATTGTCTAACCACTATGCTGTACACCTGAAACTAATGCAAAATAATATTGAATTTAAAAAAATACAAAAATGGTATAATTAATACATTGACTAATTTCCAACTTTCTTCAAAACCCTAGTATGACGTTTTCAAATTTGAAATTTGATTTCTATGACCAAAATGTTAATGGATGTCACCGTTTAGGAAAGTGTGTATTACAAACAAGGACTTCAGTTAAAAAAACAAAAACAACTTGTTTCTAGTGACAATTAAGCTGAGGAGGATCCAGGATCCAGACTCCATTTGACGGTCGAAGTGGCATCTTGCCCAGAGGCTGGCAGATGGACCGGGTGACCTTTGGGGATTATTTCTTTTCAGATTTATGTCTAAAATAATGGAGATGCCACTTAATCATGTTTCTCTTATTATTTTGCATAAAAAGGATCTAGTCCCTTTTTTTAATATTGAAAAAATAGGCTTTGGGGGAAGTAAATGCAGGTGAAGGATACTGGGAAACTGGGTTGAGGGGAAGGGACCTGACCGGGCGGGCAGCAGAGGGGTGAGGTCAGGTCGGCGCAGCTAAAGAAGGGGACCACCCCCAATGGGAGTGGACTTGAGGGGGAAGAGCTGGCTGTTAAATCTAACGTGCCCCAAACCCTCATTCCACACCTCACCTAACCCATATATACTTGCTAGCAACTCGTATATTTACAGTATTGCTTTCCTCAGGCTACTTTTCATTTGTAGAATTAGTAACTCCTGCTAACTTTCTGACTTTTAAATTCCATTAGCCTCTAAAAGTTACAGTAGAAACTTTTGAGCTTTGCCTTTTCGCTAGAGAAAATGGTCTGCTGAGCTATAGCGTCTCATGTTGGCGTCAGCTCTTCATTTAGCACCTGAGTATCCGTGACCCAGGGAAGGCGGGAGCGCTCGCTTCCAGAAGCTTTTATTAAGCACTGGTTACATGCTCGGCTGTGCTGGGTGCGCTGAGGGAAAGTGAGGACAAGGTGAGTGATGTCCAGAAGCTTATGGTTCTGTTGAGGGAGAGAAATATGTACGCATATAAAAATGATTAAACGCCACAGCAAGGCAATACGTGATGATACCAGAACAAAGGCATGCAGGGGGTCTGGGAGTGCTTCCACAGGTGGGAATTCTTGGTGCTGTGGGCCGAGAAGACCTCAGGGCGGAGGTCAGCTCGGGGACTGTGGCCCTGATCCGGCCATGCCCCAGATTGCTAAGGCTGAGAAATGAGCGAACTGCAAACGAGAGCTATTTTTAGTTGATTGAGTTATGCCTCATTCACTGACCGAACGCATCACATGCTGATGAAAGGCAGGGAGAGACGTGCGTTAGAAAACAGCTGGGTCATTCTGTTTCCGATCTGTCTCTCCATCTCTAACGTACAAACAGCGTGTATATATTTCATCCTGTTTATGGAACATTTTCCTTTTCAGATCTAAAGGAGTGATTCTGAACATCTCCTCTGCCAGTGGCATGAGCCCAGTCCCGCTGCTGACCATCTACTCTGCGGCCAAGGTGAACGATCTCTCAGTAATGTCAGAGTAGAAACGAGGGATCTTTTTCATCTCAGAGATGAGCATAGAACTTTCTTGAAGTTCTGTTCTTGGCAGTTTTCAAGTGAATGAGAAGAAAAGGAAAATACCCTACACCGGTTTCAGGGGAGCCAGAGCCAACGAGAACTGATTGGTACAAACTTTATAAATGGGCACCAAGATCTCAGATCCACACATGGTTTCTTTCCTCCCACTAGTTTACTGCTGTTAAAATTGATATTTGAACTTTCCAGAGACAGCTGGCCTACGCCAGTTAGCTCAGTCGATCAGAAAATAAGGTCAGTGGATCTAAGATCGGGAATTTGATTCATGAATGAGTCACCTTCATACAGCATCAGTTCAAGTCGAAGGGCTGAGTAGAAGGGTCACAGCCAGTCAGCACTTAAATACACATAGTAGGCACAAGATAGACTGGGTGAGAGTGTATTTTGCCATACTACTCAGAATTCACAGATGTTTATTGTTGCTTCTGGAGTGAGATGAGAATTTTCCAGAACTGTGAAAGATGTCGTAATTTCTATATTACCATTCACCTCTTCAGATCACTACCAGGAAAGTAATTTAGGATGCATTTCCCACTGCCTGCAGGTCAGGTCAATAGCATTATCTGCATATACATTATCAAGGCATAGGCTACATCTCTGAAATGGAAATGCCCACTGAGATGCTGGAATTAAATACACTTTTAGGGGAAATGAGCAAAATATAATACATAATAAGAACGCGCAATAGGTCAGAGAAGGTAAAGACCGACACACCTGCCTGCTTTTTCACTTGGCTTTGTGTCCACTGGAAAACCGTAAACAGCAACTACTGTCTTTTAGGGAAGCTTGGCACCACCCCCGCCCCTGCAATCTGCTTGCCTTCTGTGGCTCTGAAACATGCAGTGGTGGTGTTTATGGCCAACACCAGGTTTCTGGAAGTGAAGGGTGAACTCCAGCTGCCTGCCTGTTCTGCTTCGTGGACATAAGACTAATCCTTGGGACCCTAGTAGAGTCCTTACTGATACTTTGCATTTCAAGCCTGAGGTCCCGTCCATTATATTTCACAAGCAGATTTAAAGTTGTGCTACAGAGGAAGACGGGCTGTCCCGTTCATCTCTACGCTTCCTGGACCCCACAGGGCCAAGGCGATGCTTGCTCTTTCCTTATTGACAACAAAGTGCCCACAGAACAGAGCTGACCAGAATTGATACTGTGTTTCTGTTTGAATGGCAAGTAGGGAGGGGGGGAATGCATCCTTTGTTGTATAAGCAAACATTTCTTCTCGTAGAGCAATTTTCTGAAAAAAGAAAAGAGCTTTTTCCAGTTACATCAAAATTTTATCTGGATATTATATTTGGTAAGAGAATACTTAATTTAGTGGCAGATAAAAATGACTTGAGGGCTTGAGGTGTTTTTTTAAGGTCTCTTCTGCATTTGAAATAAAAAGAATGATTAGAAGCTATAGTGTTAAATGGTTAGTTTATTTTTGTTTCCGTGGTTACAAGTCAGACAGATTGATGTGATGTGTGTGTGTTTTCTTCTCACTCCCACCCCCTCCCAGGCTTTTGTGGATTTCTTCTCTCAGTGCATCCATGAGGAATATAAGAGCAAGGGCATCTTTGTGCAGGTGAGTAGAGTTTGTTTCAGTTAAGTATTCCTGTTTTTGTGTGGTTTCCACAGCAACTGTTGCCATCTTGGTAACGAAAGAAAATCTCATTCCTAAGTAAGTGACTATGATGTTAGCACACTATTAAAGGCATGATTTCTTTTTTTCTTCATGCACTTCAAGTCTGGATTTTTTAAAAAAATTATTCCTTAGGTATCCTTTTAAAGTCAGGATACCTAGAGTAGAAGTGAATTTAGTGTAAACAGTTGAAGCATAATTATTGTAAGTTCTTAAGGTTTTATTTCAAGAGAATTGTACTGTTAATATATCTTAGCTGCCAGGTACACAGGTATGCTGTGACTGTTCCAAAGCCACCATGTAATAACCACCAGAGAGGGTGGGGAGCGGAACAAAACTGACTTTTACTAGAGCAAGGATGACGGCAAACACTGGGATGAAACAGATACGGTAATGATTCTTAATAGTTAAAAGATTGTGGTGAAATATTCGTAACAGAAGACACTATTTAGATATTTTTAGTATTCAGTTCGGTGGTGTTAAGTACATTCACATTGCTGTGTAACCATCACCACTATCCAGCTTCAGAATTTTTCCGTCTTCCCAACTGAAACCCTGTCCCCATTAAACTCTGACTCCCCCTTCCCCTCCCCCAGCCCTGGCACCCACCATTCTACTTTCTGTCTCTCTGAATCTGACTGTGCTAGGTACTTCATCTGAGTGGAATCGTGCAGTATTTGTTCTTTTGGGACTGGCTTTTTTTACTTAGCTAGTGTCTTCAAGTTTCATCCATGTTGCAGCATGTGTCAGAATTTCCTTCCTTTTTAAAGCTGAGTAATATTCCACCTTATGGATATGCTACACTGTGATTATCCATTCATCTGTGGATGGGCTTTGGGTTGCCTCCACCTCGTGGCTGCTGTGGATGCTGCTGCTGTGAACATGGATGTGCACCTGTCTTTTCAAGACCCTGCTTTCAATTCTTTCGTGTATGTGCCCAGAAGTGGAATTACTGGATCTTATAGTAATTCTACTTTTGCGGGGAAGAGAGAGAATTGCCTTACCGTTTTCCATAGTGCTGCCCTGTTTTACATTCCCACCAGCAATGTGCAAGGGTTCCAGTTTCTCCACACCCTCACCAATACTTACTTTCTGGTTTTCTGTGTTTGAGTAATAGCTGTTCTAAAGGTTGGAAGCAGTATCTCACTGTGGTTGTGATTTACATTTCCCTAATGATGAGTGAGGTTGAGCACCTTTTCATGTGCTCATTGATCATTTGTATGTTTTCTGTGGAGAAAAGTCTGTTCAAGTCCTTAGCCCATTACTTAATTGGATTGTTTGCTTTTTATTATTGGATTGTAGGAGTTGTTTATATATTCTGGACATGAATCTTTTATTAGATACATAGTTCGCAAATATTTCCTCCCACTCTATGGGTAGCCTTTGCACTCTGTGGAGAGTGTCCTATGATTCACAACAGTTTTTCACTTTGATGTGGTCCAGATGACCTATTTTTTTCCTTTGTTGCTTGTGCTTTTGGTGTCATATCCAAGAAATATTGCCACATCCAATGTTATGAAGAGTTTTCTTTCAAGAGTTTTCTTATACTTATGTTTTCTTTCTAAGAGTTTTATAGTTTTAGCTCTTACATTTGGGCTTTTGGTTCATTTTGAGTTAATTTTTATAGGGACCTTTGATTTTATTATGCAGCTAACAGATATAATACTGTGAAAATATAATACATAATACAAGAGGAAGCAAATGTAGGAGTTTTTATGGGTATCTATCTCAACACAAAGAAAAAATGGCTCACAGCATTTCCATGCTTAGGTACATTTTTAATAGTGCCTTGGGAGAAGTTGACTTTCTTACGCTTTTTCTGCTCCTGCCCATGACCTGCCCCACCGCTTCACACACATAGTGTTCCTTATGGCTTTCATTACTGTGTTTCACTTTTTGTACCCTGAAGCCCCAAATGATCAACCCTGCAGCCCCAGATGATCAACCATCATAACAGTAGCTAATATTTGAGGGGATGCTTCTCAGGCACAGTGCTAAGCACTTCATATATATCCATTTATTTCACTGCATCTCATAATGACCTTTCATAAGACGGTGTGATCATCATCTTTAAATTTATGGAAATTGCAGTGTAGAGAGGTTAAGCCACTTGCCCATGTTGAACCAGGACTCAAGTCCGAGTCTGTCTGGCACCAAAGCGCTGCTTGCTCCGGGCCTTTAGGACACCAGCGGTCACTTGCTGGGTCCCCTGTGCTCGGACAGTCATGGAACCAGGAGGCACTTGGCCACTCACTTCCATTTCTTCCTTTATCTCTTTAGACAGTCAGGAGGGGCCTAAGAGTTACCTAAATGTAGCTTCTAACCCTTTTCATTTATGAGTAGATGCTGGTGCTGAGTCACCCACAGCGAGGGGCTGGCCAGTCGAGGGAGAGCGGGGTGGACATTTCCCCGTCTTCCAGGGTCAGCTCCGAGCCTGCTTCCTCTCACCCCGCCTGCAGCTCTGCTCAGCGGGCGCTGAGATATCATAGCCCTTTGGTGTTCTGACTTGCAGCATCCCATAAATACAGGGCACATGGGGCAAGACAGGGATTTCGAGAACCGGGGATTTTAAACTCCTCCCTTCCCTACACCAGGCACTGTCGTGTCAGTGGCCTGAGCCTGCTGTGTGTGATGTGCAGTGTTTCCTAACATGGGAGCCAGTAAGCACCCATGGGAGGCAGGACATCAAAGCCACAGTGTTGTGCCGTTTTCCCAGGCTGATGAAATTATTGTCATCAAGCTATTAATCTGATCATTTTTAAACACCGAGACTCGGCAGGAATGCTGAAGGTCCATTGGTAGTGTGACCAGAAGCTGCAACTGTTTCCATGACAAAAGGGAGTGTTGGGCTCTGTGGGCACAGATGAGTGGTTTCTCAGATTCTGTCAATGTACAAGACTATCTCCTCCTCTCCCGTTCCCACAGCTTGTTTCCCTCAAAGGTCTTTTCTGCTAATTCGCTGCCTATTAAGTTGATGTGACTAGAAGGTACTATGAAAGCACATGTTTTCCAAAATATTGTACTCTGATTATTTTTACTTTTCCCTGATAATGAATATGAATCATGTAATTTCACTGATCATTGTCTCCCTTCTTGTGAATTCATTCAGCTTAAACTTCGAATGAATTTGGTGAGAATATAAAATTCAGTCATTGGTGAGGGGAAGTACAGTTGTCATTTCTGTGTGAACATATCAGAATGCTGGAGTCTCATGTCCGTTCTGACCAAAGGGACAAAACAACCTGGTCTCTATATATGACGCTCCCAGTTAAAATGATGGGTGTTCTTTGGTGGTGCTTTCTGCACATTTTTGGACTAGGAATCTGTATCCCCTCGTTTCCCCATCCACTCCATCCCACGTGCTGTTTCCTGGGTGAACTTGTTAAAATACAACTCGGGTAACGTTGCTTTCCTTCGTAGTCTTCCAGTGCTGCCCAACGTTTAGGATTGAGTGGAAACTCCACGAGGCCATGGCCTGTCTTGCTGCTCCATCATCCAGCCTGTGTCCGCCCGAGTGGGCCTTGTGTCCATTGCATGCTCCTCCAGCACACCCTTCCCAGCTCCTCTCCACATCGCCTCCCTGCCCAGTCACACCCGAATCTGTGACCCCTCCACCTTTCCAGGCTCAGGCCGCACTTCACCTGCCCTAGGAAACCTTGTCTCACCACTTGGCACAGTGGTCACGCCTTTCCTTCTGCTTTCCTAGTTCTTATGGCGGCCCCCTGCCCGATACTCGCTGGGCCTTCCCCCTCTCCTACTTCGATGCAGTCTTGAGAACTGGGCTTTTTATCTTGTCTCTGTGTTGCTAATTCAGGGCTCAGTACAGACCCGCCTTTTGTCTGCCACCACGGAGGACTCTGGCTACGCATGGCCACGCTTTGCAGTACACAGGCATCTGTTTTGAGGGCCCTTTGAGCTTCTTCTGTTGCTCCCAGATGCCTCTGGTCTTGAATTTCCAACCTCTATATCTAGAGGGCTTCCAGGCTAATGTTACCAAATTTCTGTTTCTCCTGGTCTTTGGAAGGAAAGCTGTCTTTTTAGGTCTATTTCCATATGAATGTACATCAGATCGCTCTTTCAGGAGAGGAAGAGAGTATGTTTTTCAAATCCTAGGTTGTTTTATATTGAATTCCCTATTAATATTTTTTCCTTTGCTTTTCTTTCCCCATCTTTCCCTCAACTTCTTTCCTGTAATTTTATAAGATCATTTAAAAGTCCCTTCATTAATTCAGATTTGCCATTATGTAAGCATTTCCTGGAAATGAAAATAAACAGTAGTGACAAAACAAGTGCTATCAAGGCCCTGGAGGTGAATTTGGGTCCCAGTAGACCTTGTCTGTTGGTTTTTGAATAGAGGGTGAGAAGTGCCTTTTTGTGAACCTTACCAGAAGGGTGCTCCGCTGTCGAGAACGATCTGGTCTCACTCTGACCATGTAATTAAAGCACAATCCAGTGATGCTTAACTCTCTGAAAGTGCAAAATCAGAAGTAACCTGACTGGCTAGTTGGCGGGCCCCACTACTGGGCTCCTCTGTGGGCCCTGTGCTGACCAGTTATAATGTGGGGTATGTAAGAAATAGCTAACACCAGGACAGACCCTAAAACTTTACTTCCTGGACTCATTTTGTAAAACTTCCACAAGCCTTGTTTTTTAAAAACATTTTATTTGGAAATAATTTCAATCTACAGAAAAACTGCAAGAATGAGAATAGTACAAAGAATTTCCAAATACCCTTTACTAAGATTCAGTCCTCGTTAACATTTTACTCCATTTATTTTATCATTGGTGAGTTGCATACATCATGGTTCTTTACTTCTAAATACGTGAGTGTGTATTTCCAAAGAGTAAGGAGACTCTTACATATAGCGACAGTACAGTTACCAACTTTAGAGTTTAACATTGCTAAAATATTTTTACCTAATTTGCCATTTATACTCCCAATTTGTAATCCCCATAATATTTTTATAGCATCTTTAATCCCCCAGTAAAGAATTCACTCTAGGACCAGGTGTTATATAGTTGTCCTGCTTCTTTAGTTTCCTCTAATCTGGAATATATCCACAGACTTTATCTTTTATGACACTGATATTTTTGAAGAGTGTAGTACTCTTCCTGCTTTTTTAATTGAACAGACCCTGAAATGGAAAATGAGTGCACAGATTTAAGGACAAAAAGCTTCCCTCCCACACCTCACAGAAGCTGCAGCCCCGGCCTTAAGAACGAGTGCGGCTACACTGGTGAATTTAATGCTCAGAAAAGGCAGATGAAACACCACGTCTAGAATCCATATTGTGTAAACAGACGAGCCGGATCCATGTTTTCCAGGCATGGTTGTGCATTGTTCTGGTCATTTTTAAGGCAGTAAGGCACGTGTAGCACACAGATGGCTGTGTGGAAGGTGCTCTACCTTGTGAAGTTACCAGGTCCAGTGTTGGATTCTGGAATCGCCGCCGTGCAGCATGGGGCGCCCATCCTTCCACTGCTCCATGACACTGGGCTGTAGTAGCCATTCAGTTTCTCATCAAGGGTCCCCTCAGTTGTTTTGTGAAGACCAGATGCCTAAGCCAGCTACTCCAGTGGGTGAGAAAAAAGATACCAAGTTATCTCCAGGGATTTTTTGTTTTAATAGGCTGAGCAAGGACCAAACATCAGCTTTGCTTTGTGGCTTAGTTAATTACTTTCATTTTGGGATTCTGAATTTGAAGACCAGGACACTTGCCCAACCTGTCAAGATTGGGGTGGTTTCAAGTTGGCTGTATTTATAATGGCAAATTGTTGAGCTTGAGCAACTTTTACATTTTGCTTTGCCCCAAATACCTCCTATGAAGGTGGAAGTATCTTCTTGACCTGGTCACTGTGTCGTTTCCCTGAGGAAGCAGGAAAGATGGAGCAATTCTTGCTTATTGTGTTTTTGTTGACCTGTTCAAGGATGTTCCTCCATGACCTTTTGACCTATAAGGTATTGACTTTCATGTAATCGTTAATGTTCCTTTTTAAATTCTGGGCAAGCAGTTGACCTGTAAGTTTGCCTTCATTGGATCTTGCTTAAGCTCGGGAAGGTCTAAAATTTTGCTTTAAACTCTCATGTCACGTTGTCAGCGAAGCGTTGTGTTGCCAGTTCCTTTAGCAGCTCCTCCTTGCGCGTGCACGCGCGCCGGGCACTGTTCCGCGCGTGGGACCGCGAGGCCCGGGCCTGCGCTCCGCGGTCAGCGCCGCCCGGCGTTGGGCTTGGTTGTCTGTGCTGCGCATGCGCAGCCTGCCCCTGCGCGGCTCCCCCGTGCCCGGCGTGGCTCCTCCGTGCCCGGCTTACAGTTCCCTGGGGGCGTCCTGCTGCTCCCGGTGCCCAAGATGGTCCTCCCGCATTTGTCTGCCTGGCAAACTCCCCGCTGCATTAAGACCCAGCTCGAGTTGTTTCCCCCGAGTCCCGCCCGCCCTGCAGCAGACCGTGTTAACTGCCTCGATCTCAAGCCGCCGTGGCAATGAACGAACACCCTTCTGAGCAGAGCTGGCGTTTCCACGGCGTCCGGGCTGCGCCCCACCTGCAGAGCCGGGCTGCGCGGGGCCACCCGGCCGGGCACCGGGGAGGAGTTGACTTTGGCGCCACCCAGTGGCTCAGCCGGGCCATGCGGCTTCATTCCGCAAGATCAGCACAGTCCAGTTTCTCCCAGATACAGATATAAACGGGCGGTTAAAGAGTTCTCAGATCATCTTTGTCTTGAGAAGCTCAAAACTTTACAAGCTTGTGATCTATATATGCGAACAGTTTTTTAATCTTCACTTTTTCTGTAACCAGGAAGCCTGAGGCATAGCGATGTGACTTGCTTTGCTTACGTGCTTCATTATTGGAGACAGTACATATCCGCGCGCTCTTTTGCTTTGTTTGCTCCTCAGCTTGGTGAATAAACTCTTCTTTTCTTTCCCATGTGAGAGCCTCACTGAGCTCTGCATTTCATACTGTGTGACATTCGGAGATCTTTGATCTGTGCTCTCATATATTGTGTCCTTGCAGGAACATGATATAAAATTAAAGACCTTTTGGATGAAATACTTTTGCTTATTAGGTGAGGGATAAGTGGATAGTGATGATTGCAATAAACAAATTCTCCAAAACCAAAAGTCACCTAATCAGAGTTGGCCCAGGTGTTGAGGTACTGGGGACATTAATTCACTTAGCATGGGCTTGTGGCTGCAGGGACTGAGAGAGGGGAAGGTGGAGAGTGACAGCGGTTAGGTCCTCGGGTTCTTGGCTCTTAACAGGCAGGCTGAAGCTTTAGCTCACCTGTTCAGGAGGGTGGGCTGTATCCCTTACCCCATCCTTGGGAGTGGGAAAACACAAAACAGAGAAACGAAAATGAAAGGGACACGGAACGCTCCTTCCAGCTCTCAGCAGGAAGGAGGTCCATGGTGAGGAACACGTATCCATTTTCTCTCTGTCTCTAGCGATGACGTGTTTATTGTTTCCACGTGTCAGAACAGGTCCTTTTTAATAGAAATGTCATTGTAACCGATGCCCTTCCTCTCGCGCGTGTGAGATAGACAGACATCCACGCTGGTGAACGACCACACCCAAGTTACTTCAGACTGCACAGGAGCCTCTTGTCAGGACTCAGGACTCGCCGTCAGAGGCCTCCTCACGTCCCCTGTGGAAGCACATCCCAGATGCCGCAGGCATGGCAGCCTCGCCCCGGCGCTGCCCAGCTCCCCCGCGGGCGGTGCGCGGCCCGTCGCCCGCCAGTCGTGCCGCGTGTCTGAGTTGCTCCAGCTGCTTCCCTGTTGTTACACTGTCTTCCCCACAAAGAAGAAAGGAGAGGGAGGTGGTCCTGTCTTATCAATAGCGAAGTTTATAAAACTCAAAAGCAGCTGTACACCTGAAATTTATATAATGTTATGTTACCCCAATAAATTAAAACTCAGAGGCAGAATGGTTAGAAACTAAGGAAGAAGAGCGGTGGTAGCCCAAGACTGAGAAAGTGCAGTGTTCCTTGTAGCAGGGCCTAAGCTGGTGGAGCAAGCTTAATTGATTATAAATTACGGGGAAAGTAGTAGCATCTCTTTAGGAGGATGAAATGCCAAAAGCCTCTTACTTGGCTGTTCTGTAAATGTTCAGATAGAAGCTCTGCTCTCTAGACTTCTGTAATGCCTTCTTTTAAAGATTCAAAAATATACTTCTGCTCATCTTTAATACTCTCTTTCGTCTCAAATTCTGTTTCATTGAGAGACTGATTTATTAGTTTGCTTTGTGCTGCCAGGTGTCTTTAGATAGCGGCTTCTCTTTTTTCTCTCTCTCTAAAGATGCAAACTTTATATTTCATCCGAATGTTTCTGCCACAGAGCAACCGATCATCGCTGTGAATTCCGTTTGTAGCCTTCTTAACCATGGCATGTTTTTTTCTGGGGGGGTGTTGCCTTTCTAGAGTGTCCTGCCATTCTTTGTAGCTACGAAAATGGCTAAAGTCCGGAAGCCAACTTTGCAAATACCCTCTTCAGAGACGTACGTGAAGTCGGCGATGAAAACAGTGGGGTTGAAATCTCGAACCAATGGGTACCTCGTCCATTCTCTGATGGTAGGTAGATTTTTAAGTCCCAAATCAGCACTTGGGTTTGGGTTCTTTTTTTTCCCCACTGAGTCACAAAATAGGATGTGATATATTAATACATAAACACACACACATATATATGAAAATATATATATATATATTTATATTTCTATATATGTATATATACTCTAGACTTATTGACGAGTTATCTGTGTTTTATTTTACACACCCAAGAACTCTAAAACCTACCTATAAGTAAAAATATATATATAAAGTAAAACACAAGATCATGTGTTTTAATTTAGTTCAAGTTGTAGGTTGTAATTCTGTATTTCCCCATTTCTTTTCCTAGGGAACAATCCTGTCAATACTGCCTTCTTGGTTATATATTAAAGTGGCCATGAATATGGGCAAGACCACGCGGGCTCACTATCTGAAGAAAGCCAAGAAGAACTGAGCACTGGTAGCTCCTTGAGCAGCTTGACGAGATGCTCTGCCTCTGCACGCTCCCTGTGGGTCACCCACCCAGCTCCTGAACCTTCAGTTGTTGTTTTAATAGTTATAATAAGGCTGAGTGTGGTCACAATCAGGAAGGAAGCTGGAGCTCCTGACATATATTCTGGGTGCTACCAGCAGTTATTTTATAGTTTAATAGAAATGCTTATATCAATTGGATGTTGAACTAATATTAACAAGAGCAACTTAATAGGAAGGAGCAGGAGTATAGCAATTTGTAGATATGAGTCTGGATAAAGCCCAACAGTTTCATGTGGACCAACATGTCAAATGATGATTCTTGTATTTCCTCTGGAACATAGTTTAAAAAATTAGGGCCAGCTACTCGGTCTTGGCTTTACCAACCTGAGGGACCGGAGGTTCATGGGTTCACTATGGGAGGGCGTCCTGCCATCTACATGGTTCTTGTCAGCTTTTCTAAAGGCCTGTCCCAGTTTGTATGTTTATACGGAACTATTCTTTCTCAAAGTAGCTAATGACATAAAAATAATTCATGAAGCTTGGAGTTTTTCTTATATATGAAGCCCATAAAAATATGCTTTCCTCTAATACGTATTTCTTCTCAGTTTAAATGTATGTAACTTCTGAATGCTGTATGGTATGATTTATAAAGGTAAACGGGCAAAAATGTACATTGAACCTGGCAGCCACTTGTGGTGCCACTAAACCCTGACCCAGGAAAGTGGCCTGCTTGGACCCTGGCTGCCGTGGTTCCTGTGCTGCAACAACACTGCTTACGTATGTGACAGGAGGCTGTTCCTAGGACAGTAACGATACCCGAGGAGTGGCTCTACACTCTTAGATTGGTCCCTATAGATACTGACGTAATTAGTTTTAATGAAAGATGATATAACTGTGGTGTTGCCTGAAAATATATTTCTTTGGTGCTTGAAATTAAGGCTGTTTTTACACTGGCTTAATATAAATTAAGGCTTATGTTTATCCTGCTACATAACTTGTTTGGGGAAATTGCTAAGCAATAATTCAATATTGTGAGACATGCTATTTGAAAGGTAGATCTTGCCCGAGGCTGTGATTTCGAGGCTGAGTTTTAAGCACCAGTAAATTAGCAAAAAAATTTTTAATTGGAGTATTTGTTTCTAGCTTTTAATTTTGTCAGCTAAGGACATAAAATAAAAACAGAAAACGTAGTTACCATTATTCTATAAAAGACATTTTAGCATACAAAGTGTAAGAATACAATATACCAATAAGGAATAGACATTTACATCGAATAAATTGAGCTCTATGAAAATCATTGCCCTATTCTCTCTCTCTTCTTGTTGACACCACAATGACACCTGAGCAATATTCACTTACTTTCACACACTGGTTGGTCAGTTGTGGTGGTGATTGGTGGAAAGCTCGCAGAGAGGGGAGAGGGGTTGGTTTACAAGTATACAAAATACTCTTCCTTTTATCCCAGTTAGAAAATAGTTCTGTCCTGGCTAGGAAATCCCTTGGCAATCTCACAGCTTCCGAGCAATGGCTTTGACCTCTTCAACTTAGCAAATTTCCTCGTGTATTTGACACTCAAGGTTGAAGACAATGAAATGAAAATCTATGTTTCCAGGCACATGAAAGAAAAATTACTAAAAGAGAAATGAATCTTCTCAAAACCTTCAACATACTGAAGCATAATTTTGAGACTTAACTCTCTATTGACTTGATTGTCTGATATGTGCTGGGTAAGGTCTGAACCCAAAAAGCATCGAGTAGAAGACGGTATTGATATTTATGTAGAGTGAGCTCACCTCACAGCATAGAAAGCAGATTGTAATGTACTGTCCCCTCACTGCCCTTTCTGGAAATAGCACGGGGGAATGTGGGAGGAATTATCCTGCACACGTAATGGTGTGTGCCCTTCTGACTTGTCCTTGTGTCAGTCCCACGTACACTGGGAATAAATAAATGCTAAAGGTGACATATCGGTCTCCTTTTCCTCAGTTGTGGTCCTGCCCTAAAGAGATGAATTCTGATTTCTCATTTGGTATTTATTGCATGGAAATACAATAGAGCTGAACTTTACAAGGAGTGAACATCCATCCCGATACCAATAGATATGGTGCTGTTTCAATGTGGAAGAAAAGATTTATTGTGATAATATCTTATGAGAATGAAACGAGCTTAAGTGGTACTACAATGTCCTCAGTCTGTCGACATCAAAAATTACCTGAGATTTAGGTGGTCCTGGATTCTCCTACTTTGCTCTGTAGTTTGTCAAAACCAACTATCAAAGCTTTTTATTGAATATGTTGGAAACTAATTTTTAAAAAATTTTAAGGCCCTGGCCGGTGTGGCTCAGTTGGCTGGGCATTGTCCCGTGCATGGAAAGGTCGCCATTTGATTCCCAGTCGGCGTATGTCCAGGTTGCGGGTTCAGTCCCTGGTCGGTGTGTGTGCAGGGGCAGCCGATCGACGTTTCCTCTCTCACATCGGTGTCTCTCTCCCCCCTCCTTTCCTCGTTCACTAAAGATCAATAAAAATATATTTAAAAAATAATTTTTAAGGATTCACTACTTTGCGACATTCTAATGTGTCTAGATTGGCATGTTTGTGTCACTCATGGTGCAAAACACATGCATATGGACAGACTTTACATTCCCCGTGGAAATATAGATGTTCCCGAGATTCGTATGAGGATACCCAGAAGCGGGACACGTGTCTAGCATGAACACAGACACATCAGATGAAGAAACTTGACTGGGGTGAAGGGCATATGACAGCCCTGCCCGCTCTCCCTGTGTGTGTGTTGTTGAAACAAGCAAACTGGGTCCTACGAAAGGTGCTCCTGGAAGGCCATAGGCCAGCTCGTCCTTGTTGCTGCAGAGGTTCCGGATGTACCACTGTGTGTATCAGTGGAGGGCCAACCACATGCCATCGACCCTTCTGGCGCCGGAGAGGCGGCAGTGAACATGCAGACGAACTTCCCGCCCGGTGCTGCTGACATTGAGCTGGGAGCAGGGAGGGCGCCAAGGAGGGAACTGGCAAGCGAAAGGAGTAATGTGTAGTGTGAGTGCCCTGTGCTCGGGGGAACGAAGCAGTCAGGAGGACGGGGAATCGGTGTCGGGGGAGGCTGGTGGTTATAAGCGAGGTGCTCAGAGCAGATGCAGGGGGGCGGCCTCTGAACAGCCCTGCAAGCCCCTCGGTTCCCTGAGGGATGGGTGCTCCAGGCGGCCCAGCCCGTGCGCAGAGCCCATGGAGAGAACGCACCTGGCACGTCCCAGGAACAGCTAGGGGAACACACCTACTGAAGTACATATTAGTGATGCGTTTCCTGAAGATTTCAGAGATCTTGCTTTAGTTTAGTTATGACTTTCTAGTATTAAATCACCTTTACATCAGAAGGTGGTTCTGAAAATTAGATCAGCATGTAATTAGAACAGCACTTGGCATGCAAGACACTCAATAAATGTTAAACAGTATTTTTAAAAAATGTTTTTATTGATTTCAGAGAGGAAGGCAGAGGGAGAGAGAGAGAGAAACATTGATGAGAGTCATTGATCGGCTGCCTCCTGCACGGCCCTGACTGGGGATCGAACTCACAACCCAGGCATGTGCCCTGACCGGGAATCGAACTGGCGACCTCCTGGTGCATGGATAATGCCCAACCAACTGAGCCACACTGGCCAAGCTAAACAGTATTTTTATTTGCTATTTAGAAATAAGAATGTGTAAATGTTGCCTGCTCTTTTTAGGGGTAATGTAACTATCCGAATACCCTTGGGCTTTCTGAATGCTACCTGTTTTAGAACCTCGACATAATTCTCTGTTTGCCATAAAGACTTCACTGATGACTATAACCTCTAGGGATCTCTCTCAGCCCAGATTTTTGTCTGCTCTCCACAATGTCACATCCAAGTATGCTGTGCTTTAATTGTACCTCACATAGTTTACACTGTGGTTTCTGGAAGACTTTCTCTCTGGCAGCATCTGCAGTCGTGCTGGGCATGGAACAGGAGGAGTTCCTGTCTGGAGTCTGGAGAAGCATCCTCTCTCCCTCAGCGTTGTTTAAAGTTGGCCACGACTTGAAAGCCTCCACACAAACACGCTGCAGAGTTGGCAGGTTCCCGTCCCACCCTCCTTCCTCAAGCTGGGAACCACTAAGCCTTGGACAGGGAGACGTAGCTGGGAATTCCTCTCTGCAACACCTTCACTGAGAGCTATTAGCATGATGTGCCATTATTTCCCTTGGACTGGATTTTGTCAGGAATTCAGCAGCAAGTGCTCCACGAGTGGCAAATGATTGAGACAGGGAGTGTTGGGCAAGAATCTGGTGTGAAAATTGGTAACTGAAAATAGGCTGCAGTGTGTGACTGGCCCAGAATCATTTCTAAGAGCTACCAACGCTTAAAATATTGATCAGTTTTGCCATCCAGGAATGAGATCACTGTTGAGTGGGAAAGTGATTACCTGGAGAAAGCAGGCAGCTGGAAAGGCAGAGAGCACTCGAAGGTTCTTGCAAAATGAAACCAGGCCCTGTTAAAAATGTAAAATGCTGGGCTCTGCCCCAGACCTGCTAACTCAGAATCTTGATGGGGGCCCTGGACTCTTCGGTTTTTACAAGCATTCCCCAAGCGACTCTGCAGATGGTCTTCCAACCATGCACTGAGAAACGCTGGCTTCAGGGGATAGGTGAGGCAACTGAACCAGCAAAACCCACTGGGGCTTTAGGAGGGCTGTCTCAGCTAAAGAAATGAAAGCAAAGGGCCCAAAGCAGAGGCAAACCAATTACTTACAGTTTAAGGCCAATCCTGGGGCCAGTCACTTGCTAGCCATTGCTCCCAATCCCTAATACCATAATCATACTGTAACAGGACTCAAGTAGAAACTATATAGTAATTCAAACAGGAATAAAATGAAGAATTATTAACTATAATATGGAATTACCTACAGGGGAAAAGGAAAACTCTAAAAATATGGAAATAGTAGGTAGAGTGAGCAGCCACTTAAAAGTACCTCTAGGTTGGTCTACTGTAGGTCGAGGCAGAACACAAAGGCAGGCACAAATCTGGAAGCACTCTCACCTGTCAGGAAGCCGTATTTTTTAAGTCATCTGCTCCAGGTGAGGGTTTCACAGGGTTTTCAAGCAAAGGACAACTAGTCTCCTGAGACACAGGAAAGCAAGGGAGGCTCAGGGTGACCTGGGTGTGCAAGATTGCTTCTTTCATCTGGGTCCAAGCAGATGTCCCTATTTCAAGTTCTGGGACCTCATTCCTTCCCAATCAATGCCTTAACTGCACAAGAGAAACTTAACATGGCTGTAAATTCAACTAACATTGAAATTCAGCCCATAGAGAGTTGCCAAGCATGGCTGGCCACCACGCATCGAGAAGCCAGCTAAGAGCTGCACACTGGAATCAGGAAGAGCCCTTTCCTCCTCTAATGTCCCTCCAGCACCCTCTACTAATGCAGCTAACACCAGCCATGAAAAGGAGAAATGTTCCAGTACTGGGAGCAGGGCAGTGAAGGATGGGTTTGGAGCTGAGAATCAGTGAGTGATAATTGGCAACACACCCCCACCTTCATTTCCTCTCCATGGTCTCTGCCCCCTTGTTTATGGAAAAACAAATCCTGCAGATAGAAATGAGGGAACCCAGGATGCCCAGCTGCATCAAGATCATCATTTTAATACTGTATATTCACACGCATCTAGGATGATCAACAGTTTGCCCTGGATTGTCCCAGCTTTAGCACTTACAAACTCCTGCGTCCTGGAAAACCCCTCTGTCTCAGACAAACTAGGACAATTTGCCACCCTACATGTGCCCGAACGGTTTTCAAATGTTTCGTGTATCAGAATCACCTTGGGCACTTGATAAAAATAGGGTCTTTATGGCGATTCTGTTAAGGATGCAGTTATTTTGGATGCAAGCTGGCTATGTTTTGATTTTTGAGAAGTGTTCTCCTTGGAGAGCACCACTTCTAGGGACTCCTCAACAGACTTCGTTGTTACTGTTCCAAAACCATGAAGGTTGAAAAAGAAAGAAATTACGTTCTATGGAAGATACAGCCAAGGTTCCTGAGCCAGAAACAGACACTGACAAATTACTAGTTGTTGGGGGTGGGGTATAAACATTGTAGTCTGACCTTTCAGTTCACTTTTCTCTCTTTTCAGTTCCAGGATAAATCATTTTCCCTTCCATGTCACAAGGTACAAGGAATAATGGATGCTGTGAAAATTAGGTTTGATAGTAGCAATAATATACGTACATAGATCGGGTTCCTACAGGGAAGTAGTATATAATATGGGGCTTACTTGACTTTTATAGTGACTATGCTTTGGTAGATCTTATAGAATAACTTGCACAAAGTAGTTAATTTTGTGCTACTTCTGCTATTTTCACACTATAAGATACAGGGTTTCACCTGGCCACTTTAAAGATATTTCTCAAGAGCTCAGATGAGGCTGACAGTCTTAACATTTGAGTTCCTACTGTGTACCAGTCATCGTGCTAAACTATTTAAATGCATTCTCTCACTTAATCGTTCAAACGGGAGGTATGCCCATTTGATACAGAAACGGAATCCTGGCCCTAGATTACACACACAGTAAATGGTGGCGTCTGGGCTGAAACTTAGGCCTTTTCCCTCAATCCAAAGCTGCTTAGCACTGGAGAGCCAGGGAGCGAAAGGCGCGGCCCCGCCCCGTCGGGTGACTGACTGGGGTGCGCGCAGCCCGCGGCGGAGCCCGAGGGGGTGCATCCCGCTCCGCGCTCTCGGGATACAATTCAAATGTTTTCGCCTAGCACCTGCTTCCCCAACTCCCTAGCTGTGCGGAAAAAGATGTCCAGCTGGAGGGGGTGGCGGGGAGGAAACACGTCTTCAGTCCCACCTTCGCCATACCCCGGCTCCTCGCTGGGATCCCCCTAACCCGCAGACCCTGCGCTCCCCCCCCAAACCCGGCCCTCCCTTCCGCACCTTCAGATAGCGGCCCTCGGGAAGCCGGGAACGCGGAGCAGCCCGGACTGCAGGAGCTGGCGCCGGAAGCGGCGGCGGCACGTGACGTAAGAGGAAGTGCCCGACGCCACGGCCTGTGATTGGGCGTTGCTGGAGTCGGTGCTATGGTCTTAAGGTTCCCCCTGAGCGCGGGCGGCGCGGCCGGTCCGGGCAGAGGGTTGCTTTCCTGCGCCGAGCGGGTGTGAACCCGCGCGCCCCCGGCGGGGCGGCCGGCAGGTGTACCGGTGGGTGCTCGGGCTGGTGGTGTGGGGACCGCCCCTGAGGGTCCTTCCCAGGCGACCTCCGGGACCATCCCGAGCGTCCTGGAAGAGAAGGACCCAAAGCAGGGCAGTTGTTAACCCTTGTTGGGCACCAGGCGCTCTCGCCGGTGGGGGACCGCAGGGCCCCTGCTCGTCGCCCAGCCGCGGCGCGCTCGAGCTCTGTCCGGGTAGAGAATCCGGGGGTGGCCGGTGGAGTTAATAGTTTCGGGAACGTCACAGATTCAGTAGGTCTGGGTTGAAGCCCTGGAATCTGTATTTTCAACAGCTGTCCCCTGACACGTACTAACGTATCGCCGCCCCGGGAGCAGGAGAGCCTGAACTATGGCGAATTGTGTTAGACTTGTAAGGCCTCAGTTGAGAGAGCACGTCAAGCGAGGGCTTCCTCTACGCGCCGCGTGGGACCAGAGAGCCGGTGTTGATTCTGCCGTTAACTCTTTTGGGGAAGATGGCAGCCACCATCATCTCCCCACTTATTAAATGAGGAGAATTACCTACTTATTACGTGGGGAATTTGTTAAACATACAGATTTCTGGGCCCACTGAATCAGAAAGTGGTGGTGGGCTGCGGGGGGGTGGGGGGTGGAGGCTGGTAATTGGTAGGCTAAACAATCTATGAAAATAACTGTTAACCTTTGAGAACCTGAGATGAGAAACTTTTTTAGATAGACGCATAAAGAAAAGGATCATAGTTTCAAAACACAAGGCCCGAAACCTCCCTGTTTTGGGTAGCTCTGCATGCTCCTGTATTTGCTGTGAACTGAAAATTTATTGATAAAAATGTCAAATTAGTATTACATTACTGACCATTATGAGGTGAATTCTTCAGTTAGCTGAAGATTGTAACTTAATAAAATCTGAATGTTAATATATCTGCTGTTGACTTCTTGAGTGACTTTGTGTGAAGCACTTAACCTTATGGTCGTCATACATATCTCCTACAAGCTTATTACACCTGTATCCATCCCAAAGTAGATCTTCTGAGGCCGTGGATTTTTTTTTTTAATGTTTATTGATTTTTAGAGAGAGAAACACTCCTCTGTTGCCTCCCATATGTGCCCTCACCGGGGATCAGGCCTGCAACCTAGGTATGTGCCCTGACCGAGAATCAAACCCAAATCCTTTTGGTGTATGGGATGACACTCCAGCCAACTGAGCCACCTAGCCAGGGCAAGGCCATGGATGTCTTTAATAAACTTGCAGGGAAGTTTGATGCAGCCCATGATAATAGGATATGAAAATGTTCTTGGAAAGCGAGTCTTAGCCTATTTCTCAGTTTCCATGTAGGTAGACTATTATAGTTTCCTTAAGTTCTGCTGTTGGGGACTAATAAGAGTAATAATCCTAGTTTTAGAGTTTCTTAACATGCACTTTTTTGTGAATTAAGTGAAAGTACTATAATAAGATTACAAAAGGTAAACCTTAACGCCAGCAGCCCTAAGTGACGTAGTAGACTCCTTGATTAGATGTTGTGATGGCAGAAGCTGATTTTATATAGAAGCTCTGGTTGCTGTTGAGCAGCCTCTTCTGCCTGAAAGAGTTATAATTACTGCTGTAGAAGTACAAGTTCTCACAACCCCAACTAAAAACATGTTGGTTTGTTTTTTAAACAGATAACCATTGTGTGGTTCCTATCAGGAATGGAATCTTCTGCAAGCTAAGAGCAGAAGCCTTTTTGGTCAACATGGAGGACAAAAGACGACGAGCCCGAGTGCAGGGAGCCTGGGCTGGCTCTGCCAAGAGCCAGGCGGTTGCTCAGCCAGGCAAGAACTTGTGGGGATCCTGTGGATGTGGACAACTACCAGCCTCTTTTCCTTATATCCCTTTGGTTTATAGCGGACTCCCATTTCGATGTTGAAGAATTATTTAAAATGTGGCTAGTATTTTCTCGGAATTTGTTGATGATGATCTAAGGGTTGATCTTTAGTGTTCCTCCTGTTTAGTCACTCCGCTCAGACCTTTCAGTGTGTGTGTTGAGGTCTTCAATAGACTTTACTAATTAATTTGTAGATGTCGTAGAGGTCATCTCTAAGTGGATTTCATTGGTCCTTGCTCTGTAGAAGGTGATGAGAGCAGACTTTCCCCTGGCTTGAGCCCGTTTTCTCTCTTATTTCAGCCAACACTGCCAAGAGCCATCTCCACCAGAGCCCTGGTCAGACCTGGACAAACAAGGCGTATCATGTGTCAGACAAACAGTTTGTCTTCAAAGAACCCCAGCAGGTAAATTCTTGCTTCTCCTTCAATAGTATAAAAGTTTATAAAAGTTATAGTCTCATAGTAGACACTCAGATAAGTAGTGACAGAATAATTTCACTAATGAAAGGAGAGTTAAAGGACTATAAAAATAATGAAATGTAGAATATCCTTTGTAGAGTATCAAATGTCTGAGGATCCTTTGTAGTCTGCCCCTAAATTGTGGGCATATATAATTCCCATTCTTTTTGGCACAGAGGTTATTCCGTTCTAGAGCTTTCATTGGTTATCTAAGTTCTGACATTCCTAACACCATGCTGTCTTCAGTGCTAGTATAGCAAATATCTCTGAAATTGGATGGAAATTTCAGCAACTACAGTGCTTGATATTTTAGCTTTTTTTCAATGGGGAGAAATGCAAGAAGTAGTGAAGATTCACTGTTTTTAATAATATGGGGAAAAGAGCTAAATATCAGTCATATGCTGTAGCAGCAGTTTTCACCTTTTTCATCTCACGGCACATGTAAGCTAATTACTAAAATTCTTTAGCACACCTAAAAGTATATATTTTTGTCCATCTTACCAAAAAAAAAAAAAAAAGAGGTATAAAGTAATTACCCTTTTTGCTCCAATGTGATTTTTTAAAGAATCGGGTGCCTATACTTGTATATAAGGATTTCTGGTACCAAGAATTAACCAATCAGACACAACCTTATTATGTGACGTGACCAATAAGATGCAACTCTATTATATGACCTATATATTTATGGTTCAAGACAGGACATTCACACCGGATGGCTGTTGTTGTGTTGGCTCTTGTCATTGTTTTATTTGACAATTTAAGGGAAAAGAGGCCAGTGCCCCTGACTAAATAGTCAAGTATTGCATGTTTTAAAAATCCTTATGGCACACCGGTTGAAAATTGCTGTGCTATAGTAATGATTTTTTTAAAAAATATATCTTTATTGATATCAGAGAGAGGAAGGGGGAGGAGAGAGAGAGAAAACATCAATGATGAGAGAGAGCCATTGATCATCTGCCTCTTGCACGTCCCTGACTGGGGATCGAGCCCGCAACCCAGACATGTGGCCTAACTGGGAGTCTCCTGGATCCTAGGTCAATGCTCAACCGCTGAACCACACCCGGTGGGGCTATAGTAATGATCTTATAAATAATGATTAAAACCCTTTACTTCATAGAATAGCATCTGTTTTTAAAAATGTGCAAAGGTTTTTCCAGAACTGCTGGCTGTTAAGAAAATGGATTGATTCCAATTGCATCATCTTTTATTGCTCGCTAGTAACTATAAAGTAGCTCAAAGAAAAGCAGAAACAAGGTTTTCTGGTAGGATAGTAAGAGCTTGGAATAAAAAAGGATAGTTTTAAACCTGATTTACTTTGACCAGAATGAGAAGATATTATACTCCTGCAAGTCAACCTCCCTGAGGGTGAGGAGCGATTCCAGAGTAAGATCTGCCTGTTTCCTTGCAGGTGGTACGCAGCGTCCCGAACCCACAAGTGATCGAGTAAGTGATTTGCCACCTTGCTGTAACTGTTGCCCACACTGACATGGAGAGCCTGGGGTCTTTCCCTCATCCCTTTTTTTCCGTCTGGAAGAGAGACAGCTCAGTTAATGTCTTAATTTTAGGCTGGGATATTCCTGTCTCAGATGTCTTTAAACTTCGTCTTTTGAGAAGCCTTTCTGAATTTACTGATGGTGTGGAAAATGCAACAAGATATCTGTATGTTAACCTCTGGCTCTAGTGTAGATTTTCTGACCCTGCTTCACTAATATATCTGCAAATCGGAAGCTAAAATATATCCTAGGTTAAGACGGGGGCGCGGGGGGGATTTTTCTGAGTCATTGAAACATGGCTCTTTGAGAAGCCTTTAGGTACCATTTTAGTAGACGACCTTACAGTCCATTTCTTAAAACCACATAATTGTTTCAGAGCAAGTAAATGATAGTAACTAACATTCCATTAATCTATGTCTAAAATGTTCTTTTCAAAAATCGTTGAAAGATGCTTTGACTCCTCTTTACCTGCTCTTCAGTTTCTATCTGATGCACATAAATTGTCAGTAGAAAGCATCCTTTTATTTGAGCAGTTTAACATTATGCTTTGTTACTGCTCATGAGCAGTCTGGTAAGCTGTTTGGCTGTTAAAGGTTGACTTGTATATCAGAAATATTTAAAACTAACACAAATGTCATCATACTTTCAGAAAGGGTATATTGTTGTGGCCATGCCACCAATTAGCTATGTAACTAGTCCTTAGATAAGTTATTGCTATCTCCCTGGGCTTTAGTTTTTTTTGTCTGTAGTATTAAGTGTTTCGACTACTTAGTCACTTAAGTCCCAGTCTAGTAGATATAACAGACGTTGATTGTTTTACAAAAACCAGTGTGATGTAGCCTCCATTGGTGATAAAGAGAATAAACAAAACCATGAAACCTGTTACAAGGTACAGATGGGACATTCAGGCTGAAAAATGGGCAATTGTGAGTTTGTAAGTCAGAGGCAAAATGACAGAACTAATTCCCACTTGACCCTAGGTCTTGTTAATTTTCGTTATCTGTAGTCAGCTATGTTGGATTTTTTAATAGAAATGTGGCTCACATTTGAAGTGAGCCAGCTTCCAAATGTGGCCCAAAATATACCACGTTGAAAGATTATATTCACACTCTGGGAAGCTTTATAGAAAAGTGATAAATATTGTATGTATGACAGTAGTTCTGCCTACATTTTGGCTCAGAGGTGCATACACATCTACCTAAGAGCCAGCTCAGAGATCTTGAGCTACTATATACTATACTAACTCACATGGAAGAGGGCAGTGTGAAAACTGTCCCCTATATTATCCTCTGTAACTTTGAGAAGGATCTGCCGCAGTCATCTTTGATAGAGGCTTCTATCCAACCATGTCACTTCTCTTACATGGATCTCGCCACCCTGCACATCTGCAACAGTTTGTACTTTTGCACAGTTGATTAAATTCATTTAGCTTTTATTGCTCAACTACTATGTCCTCAGTACTGGGAAACAGAGTAATAACCCATTTCTTGCCCCTCAGTCACCCACAGTGTAGTAAATGAAACAGACATGATCAGGTAAGTTGTAATTCTGTGTATCGTGAAACAATAGATTTGTATATAAGGTCTTGTGGTAACACAGAGGATGAGATGTAAACATTTGGGTGAATTAAAGGTCAGGAAGGTGATACTGAGCTGAGATTTTTTTTTTTTAAGTTTGCGTTAAATGACAACTCTTTTTTTTTTTTTTTCTCAGAGACAGGAAGGGAGAGGGAGAGAGATAGAAACATCAGTGATAAGTGAGTCATTGACTGGCTGCCTCCTGCACTCCCCCCCCCCCCCCCCCCCCCCCGGGGATCGAGCCTGCAACTCAGGCATGTGCCCTGACCGGGAATCGAACCACAGTCTCCTGGATCATAGGTCGATGCTCAACTGCTGAGCCAAGCCAGCCAGGCATGAGCTGAGATTTTGAAGGATGAATTAGAAGTTTCTACTAGACCAAAGCTGGGATGGGTTGGTTTGGGGTGTTGGATGGTGGGGAGGTATCCCAGCATGGAGCAAAGCACAGGATTAGAAACGTCGTGTAGTCAGGAGAGTCCAAGCAGTAATTGTTGCTGGAGGTGGATGAGGCGGTCGAGCTGTCAGGAGGTGGAGCTAGGTCAAGGGGACCTTAAATGCAATGCTGAAAAGTTGGTGGGGAGCCTTTGAAGGACTTCGATCAGAGGAACCTCATTAGACGTGTATCTCAAAGCAGCAGATGCTCAGAGCCCTTGCTACCTGTTAAATGCTCATCCCTATTCCAGAGTCTCCGAAGGTGTGCTCTGTTTGGCACCCCTTTGTATGATAGATTCCTGGAGTATACTAGCCTAAATTATGGGTGAAATAGAAAGGGGTAGGATCATAGTTTATTATTTTATCAACAGTCTTCATCTCTGTGGTCTGATCCTCTCAGAATTCTATGTCCAATGCCATTAACGAGGTACTGCCATCTTGCCCCTTATCTCACTTGCCCTCACTTGCCCTCATTGTTAAATGACTTTGGTGAGCCAGGACTTAGGGAATCTAAAGGACAGCCCTTCCACTGGGTGGAGTGTATTGTTTTGTATGATACTAACAAGTCTGTGTTCTTTGTTTCTTTAGTAAAGAGGGTGTATATGAAATCAGCCTGTCACCAACAGGCATATCTAGGTAAGTGACATTCATCAATGCACAAGTATACTAATTGTTACTCTAAAATAACAAGGCATTTAAAACAAGTATATCAGAACTTACATATCTAAATGAATTGCTTAGAAGAAGTCTCTGTAACTCCTCAGTGGCACTGCCATTGTTAAACCCTTTTTGGAACCTCCCTTTTAAAGCAAGTTTAAGAGTCGCACAAGGAAACCAGTTGCATTACTTTGGTCACATCTCATTGTTAACCAGGTATGGCTTAAAGTGAGCTTTGGCTCTTTCAAAATATCAAGTGCATCTTCAAAGAGTAAAGTTCATGAGAATGTTCCAAGGGCTTTCAGAACATTTCTTAAGAAGGATTTCCAACGTGATTTTGAACTAACTGAGCATTGCTGAAATAAGTGTACAGGTATATTCAATGAGAGAAAGAACCCTCTTTTGGATATTTTAATTTTAATACAATCATAAATGATTGTTTCCCCTACAATCGGCATAGTCTCAGAAGACTACCAATTGTTCAGATAACACAGGGCCAGGCTTATTTTACTTTTCACAGTGACCCTCTGAGGTGGATATGAACTTCATGTTACAGATGACAACTGAGGTTCAGAGGTTAAATAACTTAACGAAGGTTTCAGAGCTAAGCAGTGCTGAGCAATATTTGAATGATGACTGTAAGAACCCTCATGAATTCCTTTCTCCTTCATGCTTCTTTTATTTGTCTTAACAAGAAAGGAGTTTATTGTACATCCTGACCTGGGCATCATGACCTGGGTGATGTTAGGCTCTGCTTACTGTGGGAGGTGTGGTAAGATGATTTCATCTCCCCATGAGAAGGAGGCATTGTCCGGATTAATGTACTCTGCTAACAGAGTCTGTAACCCATCTTTTCTGTGTTGTTTAGTTACTAATGGTTCTTTCTGCTTCAAGGGTGCGTTTGTATCCTGGCTTTGTTGACTTAAAAGAAGCCGACTGGGTATTGGAACAGCTCTGTCAGGGTGTTCCCTGGAAACAGAGGACCGGCATCAGAGAGGGTAAGTGGATCTCTGAGGTTGCAGTCACCACCTGCCTCCCTTTCTGGAGTGTTTTCTAACACTGTTGCATCTTTTTACCACAACCAGTCCTAGAGACTCAAAACCTAACTCAGACCCCAAAGGTGAGTAGAAATTAGCCAGTCAAAGAAAGGGGTCAGAAGAAATAACAGGTGGTACTCAGAGAGAACATGGCAGGAGAATGGGGTGGGAGGTCAGGGAACCAGAGGAGTTTGGATTGAACTCCGGTTGACATACTTACCCCCTTTGTCCCCTACCTTTATTATATCAAGTGGTTCCAGTTTCCCTCTTTCTTCATAGAAACTTCCAGGGCTTTCTTTGTTTTTCTGATTCTACTTGGCATATTTTTTTTTGCAATCCTTCTTACCAGCTTTTTAGTCTCTTTTTTGTTTCGCTAGAAGAATTCAGTCTCCTGTAGCTTCAGCATCTGTATTCTCCTGAGTTTACAAAAATTACCTGACCCGGAACCTGCTCTGTGGTCGTCCACAAGCAGTAGTACCTGTTGTACCAGAGGTGGCCACTGAGGGGCGTCTATGCTCTAGCATACGATGCCTTTCTGGCAAATCAAGTGAACTTGAAATCTTCTCTTAAGAGAGGTGAAGTCTACTGGCTTCATTTGTGACTCAGACAGCAGAATAAGAGTCAGTTTTTTCTCCTGACTCCCAGCAGTTTCTATAGCAGGGCTTTTGGTGACAGACTTGGCTTTTATTACTCACTCTGTTATTCAAAGTAATTGTTAATTTTAAGCAAATTACAGTAAAGTGATTTTCTAATCCTTGGTTTTCTGATCTGTAAAATGGAGCTAATAATAATACTTATAAGGTTGTGATCATTAAATGAGATAATGCATCATAAGTACTTAACAGAATGCCTGGCACATAGTAAGCCTTCAGTGAACGTTAGTTGCTTTTATTATTATTGTTCTTATTGTAGTGGTTGATATCAGTTATGGGGGAAAACAGATTTATGGATAACTCCCTCTCTAAATAAATTGGACATAAAAAAATTCTGACTAAAACCAGCTACATGCTGTAGTTGGTCAGAGCACTTTCTTCATTCAGAATCAAAGGGGCTTATACAGTGGTGGCTCATGGGTAAAGGGTCTGTTGGGTTTCTTGTATGGATTTTGGTGCCACAGATTCCTACCTACAAAGGTTCAGACTCGGTGTCCTGCTTTTTAGACCCTCCTTTCCTCTTGTTGACGCCTTCACTCTTGTTTATGTCATAACTGACACAAATAAGCCACATTCTCACCTTGAGCCTTTGCTCATACTGTTTCTGCCAGTGTCCCTTCTCATCTCCTTCCTTCTAGCTCTTACCCATTCTCCTCTTGAAATTGCATGTCCTCTGTGAAGGTGGAGCCTGAGTCAGAGCCCATCCTTGCGCTTCCTTTGTATTTCTCACAGCTTTTTGCACACTGCACGGCATAGTGGTTGGCACTCAGTAGGTACACCTTAAATAGCATTAAACCATTTCAAAGGCCCTGTATTTTCTTTCTCAGATGTAACTTACCAGCAGCCAAGACTCACAGCATGGTATGGAGAACTTCCTTACACTTACTCCAGAATCACTATGGAACCAAATCCTCACGTATGTTGGAACATTGCTGTTGTATTATGTGGTTTTATAGACTAAGTACATAAAATATAAATGTAGAGTGCTATAAAATAACAAAACACCTTACAGAGCTGCATGATGGTTCCCAGTTCAGAAAACCCTCTGGGTTCAAACACTGAGTCTTTGTGCCCACCATCATTGATGGGCTTTTGATCCATAGATGAGAAAAACTGGAACTAAAGTACACTGGAATCAGACTCCCCAATTTCAGGAAAATGAACCATTTCTTCTCATCTCCCCCTTCCACAAACACTTCTGGCTGTAGCCCTCTGTGCATACCCTGGTACACATTTGCTGTGGGGCCAGAGTCCATGTGACTGGCCAGCAGCTCAGAACATCTCTTCATTTTTCAGGATCTTTTGCCATTTGTGGAGAACACTGGTATTTTTCTTGTTGACTTTGTGTTTCTTCTATGGCTGCACTCCTTAGACTTCAACTTATCATTGCTTTGGCTGGTTTCTAAAAATTTCCATGACAGTAGACAAAGAGATGCTAGTGTATAAATTAAGCTAGTCCAGAGGATGGAGTTAAGGTCCAAGAAATAGCTCCCTGTTTAGTCCCTGGAATGTTGCCTTTGGCAGATAATGTTGTGCTTTATGGAAAGAGACTTTGAAGAAAATGGAGTTTTGCTTACAGCATTGGGATAAACAGAAATGTGACATGACACACTTCAGAGCTTCTAATAATTTATAATTATAAACTTCCACTGTGCTAAAATGTTTGTGGATAAAACATTGACTCGAAATACACGGCTTTTTTACGTAAGGAGAGAGCTCTGGGCTTTGTTTCTAGGCTGCATTTAAAAGGTGTTCCAAAGAGGTATTGAGACCTTGATATTTAAGGTTGGTTTGGAAACATGAAGATAATTGAATTAGGCCAATCCCACATAGACTGCTGGCATGTTTCTGTCAGAGTTAACTTACGTTTTGTCACCAGCCATAGCAGAGAAGCTGAGGATTAAGCAGGCTGTGGGAAGAAGTTCTCCATCCTCGTTAACCCTCAGAGCAGGATTTCTCCGCCACAGCGGTGCTCATTTGAGGCTGGATAATTCTTTGTTGTTGGGGCTGTCCTGTGTATTGTAGAATGTGTAGCAGTTAATCTGACTTCTGCTCATTAGATGCCAGAAGCACCCCTCACCGAGTCGTGACAACCAAAAATGACTCCAGACATCGTCAAACATCTGCTGAAGGCCAAAACTGCCCCTGATTGAGAACCACTGCTTTATAATAAACATAAGGCACAAAGGTCTGCTGTGTAGAGTGGACTTTTATGCTTGGAGGACATTTTGACAACTATTAAAGAGAATTTCTTTTAATGACAATCCTTTTATTATAATGTAAGTAATATGTGTTTACTATTGAAAATTTAGAAACTGCAGATAAGCCTGAAGAATACAATAATTCTTCCCGCTGATGTTTTGGTTCCAGTTCTTTTATTTTAGGCAAATATATGTAGAGAATAAAAATATATTATGTATACTACATTTCTCTTTTTAAATTTAAATTTCATTTTTAAGTTACAGTTTACATTCAGTATTACTTATTTTGTATTAGTTTCAGGTGTACAGCGTTGTGGTTAGACTATCATATACTTTACAAAGATATACCCCAATATTTCAACTATCCACCTGGCACCATACATTGTCATTACAATATTATTGGCTATATATCCTTTGCTGTACCTTGCATCCCTGGGACTGTTTTGTGACTACCAATTTGTAGTTCTTAATCCTTTCACCTTTTTCACTCAGTCCCCCAACCCCCCTCCCCTCTGGCAACCATTAGTCTTTTCTCTATTTTGTATCTGTGTGTCTGCTTTTCTTTTGTTTGTTGTTTAGTTTGTTCTCTAGATTCCACATGTAAGTGAAATCATACGGTATTTGTCCTTCTCTGACTGACTTATTTCACTGAGCATAATACCCTCTAGGTCCATCAGTGCTATTGCAAATGGTAAGATTTCATTCTTTTTAAAAAAATTGATTTTAGAAAAGGAAAGGAGAAAGAGAGAAGAAGGGAGAGAGAGAGAGAAACATCAATTTTTTGTTCCACTTATTTATACATTCATTGGTTGTTTCTTGTATGTGCCCTGGCTGGGGATCAAATTCACAACCTTGGCATATCAGGATGACGCTCCAACCAACTGAACAACCCGGCCAGTGCAATTTCATTTTTTATAGCCAAGTAAAATTTCTTTGTGTATATATACCACAACTTTTTTATCCACCTGTCTGTTGATGGGCACTTGGGTTCCTTCCATATCTTGGCTGTTGTAAATAATGCTTCAATGAACATAGGGGTGCAGATATTCTTTCAGATGAGCGTTTCGGGTTTGTTTGCATATATTCCCAGAAGTGGAATCACTGGGTCATAAGGCAGCTCCATTGTTCAGTTTTTGAGGCACCTCCACAGTTTTCCACAGTGACGGCACCAGCAGCACATAAGGGCTTCCTTTCTCCACATCCTCACCAGCACTTGTTGTTTGTTGATGTATTCATGGCAGCCATTCTGACGGGTGAGGTGATAGCTCATGGTAGTTTTAATTTGCATTTCTCTGATGATTAGTAATGTAGAGCATCTTTTCTTATGTCTGTTGGCCATCTGTATGTCCTCTTTGGAGAAGTGTCTATTCAGGTCGTCTCCCCATGTTTTAATTGGATTGTTTATTTTATTTTTAGGTGTTGAGTTATACGAGTTCTTTTTCAGTTGTGGGTATTAACCCCTTATCAGATGTATCATTGATGAATGTCTTCTTCCATTCAGTATGTTGTCTTTTCATTTTGTTGATGATTTCCTTCGCTGTGTAAGACTTTTCCCCATTTGTTTATTTTTTTCTTTTTTTCCCTTGCCTGAGGAGATATTAGAAAAAATATTGCTACGAGAGGTATCTGAGACTTTACTGCCTATGTTTTCTTCCAGTGTTATGATTTCATGTCTTATATTTAAGTCTTTATTCCATTTTGAGTTTATTCTTGTATATGGTGTAAGAAGGTGGTCCAGTTTTATTTTTTGCATGTAATTTCCCAATTTCCCCAACACCATTATTGAATAGACTGTCTTTCCCCCAATGTATACTACATTTCACTTGACGATATCAGTAACATGTTTTAGTATCGTTAATTATTCTCTTACAGCGTCATATTTCGTAGCTGCCTAGTATTCCATATTTGATGTATACCATGCTTCAATGAAGGAAGCCTCTTTTGTTGGATGCTAAGGTTGTCATTGAGAATTCTTTCATTTGAATCTGTCTAGCTCATAATCTTGTCTCTGTTTCTGTTAGATTTGTTTACTTAGCATCTGGAACAAAGGACACACCCCTTTCTCAGGTTTTGTCCTCCCCAGGGGCATGTTTTCATTGGTTTTAGAGAAAGGAGAAGGGGGAGAAGCATCGATGTTCAAGCGAGACACCGGTCGGTTGCCTGCTGTATGCATTCCGACCGGGGAACAAACCCGCAACTTAGGTACGTCCCTGTGAATCGAACCCACGGCCTCTCGGTGTGTGGGACAGTGCTCCAATTAACTAAGCCACCTGGCCAGGACACTTCTCAGATTTTTTAACGGGGACTCACTAAGGTGCATATATGTGTGTATTGGAAACACTTGTTTAATTTCAACAGTAAAAATAAATTTAAAAAAAATTATTATCTCAGGCTTAATATCGCACAGCACAGGAGGAGATTCAATCAGGTTATTAAACTTCTTTTAGTCTTTGTTCAAGCTAAATCTTATATGAACCCAGTATATGAAAATAGAAGTGTGTGTGGACTGGCTGGGAGTCCCATCCACTTGACCTCTCCTTTCCCCTATGGCAATCCCAGAGGCACCTCTGCAGTACCTAGGATGCTAAAAAACACTGTGTGAAACCCACTGTATGGGCCCTTTTACTTCTGTGATTCATATTTTCTCAGACTCTTTTCCTCAAATGTCTTTTAAGGATAGAATGTCTTCACTAAACAGTGAGATGACGCTGAATTTTAAATTAGACATTCAGTTTTGAGGGATCTGTATATAGAGTATTGGTTGGAGAGTCTAAATTAATCCTTTAGTTCATTATCCCCTTTTTTTTCCTTTTCTCCTTACTTCACCACCAAAAATAACCAGGAAAAAAATACATAGCCACTTAGAAACATAATGCAAACCTGGTGTTATCACAGTGCTCAGTCCTTAAGCAAGCAGGGAAGTGCTAATTTGCTTCTCAGTCACATTGCAGAAAAGCTTTCTTCCTCCTTTATGTTCTGGTGGGGTTTTTTGTTTGTTTTTTGCCGAATGTAATTCTAGCATCTGATCTTTATCTCTATGAAGTTAAGCTTAAAAGCTATAAAATAAATAGGAAGTACAGCTTGCTAGCATTATTATGGAATTTTACTTTGAAAGGTATTCTCTTGAACATAGGGTAGTTTAATAATATTTCTATTTTATTGATCTAAGTTTTGTTTTTATCGCTGTTTTTGTTTTTTTTAAATCCGCTGGTTAGAATGTAATGCTAATATTCATAACAAGGAATGCCAGCTTTTATCATGGTTTCCCTATCACAGGAAAGCTGAATGATTCCCGCACATGATTCCCTGGCAGTTCTACCTGCCAGTAGCCATGAGATATACTTAATAATAATACTGTGCTTTCCTTTGCTGAACATTCATTCCTTCACTACCAAACCTAGAGCATGGACTTTGAAGGGGTTCTCTAATGTATCAGTTCTTAAAGCATAGTCTGTGGACCGTGGAGCGGGGGCCATGAAGTCCTTTTTGGAAATCCACAAGCTCAAACTATTTTTATTATAATACTAAGACTGGATGACATTTTTACTGTGTTGAGTTTGCAGTGATGGTGGATAAAAAAGTAATGGTGGATAAAACTTAGTTCGATTCAGGCATTGTCATTAAACTGTACTGGTAACCATTGTATTCTTCATATTTGTGCACTTTCAGTTTTTAAAAAAATGCTGGTTTCCTTTAAAAACATTCCTTGATGAAGCAGTAAACATTAGTTTTATTAAATCTCAGTCTTTTAGTACATATCTTTTTAATAGTTTGAGGAAATGGAAGGTATGTGTAAAGCATCCTGATACAGGCTGAGTATGTTGGTTGTCGAGAAAAACACGTGTGATTGTGTAAGCTGTACGCTGAACTGGCTACTTTGTCATGGACCATTTTTTCCTTGGAAGAACAACTGGCAGACAAACTATAGTTATTCACACTTGAGTATTTGGCAGACATATTCTCAAAAATGAATGAAGTGTTACTTCAAGGATTTATAACTAATGATAAAGGTTGAGTGTTCAAGCAAAAATTAGAATTTTGGAAAAACTTATAACTGCTACCTTGAACCTGACCTCTTCCCATTACTTTGCCTTTTCTGATGGGATCTGTGATAATGGATGTGATTTTTTTGATGCTGAACAATGAAATGTGTTAATAGTTAAAAGATCTGCATAACTCAGTAAACTAATATTTTCCAGATAACCAATGCTTGATGTTATAGGACTATACAGGATTAAAAGATCCATTCAAAATGCAAGATGGACCAGTGGATTTAAATATAACAGAATATGAAAAGTTTGTTCATACAGTTTTAGATTCCACATTGCAACTAACCTTGAAGAAATCAGTACTTGTTGAGTTTTGGTGTACTATCAAATAATATCTGTAATTATTTGAAAAGCCTATAAAAGGCTCTCTTTTCTAACTACATATCCGTGTGAAGGCAGTTTTCTTCACATCAACAAAAACTGCTGTAGCACATTGAATGTAGAAGCAGATCAGTCTGCTCTTCTCACCAATTGTTTGTATTAGAAAACATTGTTATTTTTATTTATTTATTTATTTATTTATTTAAAATATATCTTTATTGATTTCAGAGAGAGGAAAGGAGAGGGGGAGAGAGAGATAGAAACATCAATGATGAGAGAGTCATTGATCGAGCCCACAACCCAGGCACGTGCCCTTACCAGGAATCGAACCCTGATCGCCTGGATCCTAGGTCGATGCTCACCCGCTGAGCCACGCCCAGCCAGGCTTGTTATTTTTTTAAATGAATTAACCAATAGCTTAAATTTTTTTCAGCTTTAATTTTTAATATGGCAAATCTCATAGCTGTAACCCATATAAACAGAAGTTCTATGGGGTCTTCAATAGGTTTTGATAGTAACCACCGTCATAAAGGAAGCTCTGTAAAGCACTTGAGATTTCTTGGAATAAAGACATAGAATTTTAACAAGAATCAATACAAGCTATGCTGCTTGTAGCTCCAAAGTATAACCTGAGGTCAGGGGTCATAGCTCCCTGTAGTATAGACAGTGGTTTCTAAATTAGAAACTACATAAATGAACTTGGTGCTCGGGAGGCAGGGCTGTGGATCTGTTTAAATCTCTAGTTCGCGCCCAGCCAGGCATGGCTCAGCGGTTGAGCGTCGACCTAGGATCCAGGCGATCAGGGTTCGATTCCTGGTCAGGGCACATGCCCAGGTTGTGGGCTGCAGCCAATCAATGACTGTCTCATCATTGATGTTTCTGTCTCTCTCTCTCCCTCTCCCTTCCTCTCTCTCTGAAATCAATAAAGATATATTTAAAAATAATAATAATAATAAAAATCTCTAGTTCGCAGACCCTAGTACACTTATCAAGACCATATCATGATTTCATCCTGTAGAAAGGAACATTTTTTCCTGTTAGATTATGTTTTTAGGAAGCTAGCCCCTCTGGAAATATTAAGTATCTTTTTTTAAAACAGCAATTCTGCTGTTTACAATAAAATAGGAATAAAATGAACAGAGGACCACCCAGCAAAAAAGTTGTTGCACTCCTCAGACTTTAGTCTGTATTTGCTAACTACCTGGCAACCCATCAGCCATGGTGGCAAACCAGACTCACTGCTCCACTTACCATCGTACTGACTACCAAGGCCACTGCCCTGAATATATGGACAGTTCTTCTTCCGGAGGGTTGTTTGTTTAACATGGAAAGGATAAGATGGGTAGATAGGCCTGGTCCTCAGTGTCGTGTTATACTAAATTTAGTACCTTATTGTAGAAGTTAACTTGCTTCAAAATAGAAATAATGGGTGGGAACTAAACTACTCTTCTTGTCTTCTGTTTATTGCATTCCAAGTGGTTTGCTTAGTCCATGCTCCTGTTTATAATGTGACTGATTTTGCACTTTCTGTTTTTCCATGTGGCTGCCACCTGGGTCTCTGTTCCTTTCCTTGGCCTGTTGATTACAGTGGCACCCTGTGCTGCGCACACTGAAGAACCAAATTGAAGAGAACACGGGTCACACCTTCAACTCCTTGCTCTGCAATCTCTACCGAAATGAGAAGGACAGTGTGGACTGGCACAGTGATGACGAACCCTCACTGGGGAGGTGCCCGGTCATCGCTTCGCTCAGTTTTGGTGCCACACGCACTTTTGAGATGAGAAAGAAGCCCCCACCAGTGAGTATTCTTTTTTGTTTTGTGTTTTAAATTTTTATGTTCTTCTTGCCTCCTGTTATTCTGTGAAAAAAGTAGAGCTCCTATTTTCAGATTTAGAGGATAGAAGTATGTAATTCGTCAGTGAAACATTTTGAACTGATTGCTTACCCCATGGTTAACTTTTGACTTCCACAGTGCCCATTCATTCATTTACTTATCTATCAGAGACTACCTACCATGTGCCAGGTGCTGGGGGCTCTTTGTCATTGGTGGAAAGGACAGACACAGTCTCTGTCCTCATGCAGGCATGGGATAGACAGGTATTACTAATTACCCAAATAATTACAATTATGGTAAGTGCTATAAAGGACGACTTGCAAAGGGATAGCCCAAGCTAATGGAGGCAAGAAGGGAGAGGAAGGAGGCTCAAGGAAGATGCCCCTAAAGAAGCCTTAGTAGAAGCCGTATTTGGAGTCAGCATTATCCGTGGCACTGTTGCCACTTTCCTGTCAGGAAGCATCACGTGCATCATTGCCTCCTTAGCCTTCTCCCGGAAGCCTGACGCATCAGCAAGTTCAAGCCAGAAAGCGGAGGTGGTCATCTATCCAAGTTCAGGTAGTGACTGAACTGTATTGTAACTTCACTTTTCCATCCCAGCTCTTACAGTACATGACATTGAGCGATACAAGGCTGTTAATTTTTTAAAAAAATATGTTTTGTTTATTTATTTTTTAGAGATAGAGGAAGGGAGAGGGAGAGAGAGAAACATTGCTGCATCAACATCGATCGGCTTCTTCCTACATGCCCCCTACTGGGGATCAAGCCCACAACCCGGGCATGTGCCCTGACTGGGAATTGAACTGGTGATGTCTTGGTGCATGGGTTGATGCTCAACCACTTAGCCACACCAGCTGGGCAAGGCTGTTTTTTTTTTAAATAAAAAAGTGTAGAACCTTAAAACTAAGGTAGATAAAAAGATAATAGGAACTCTAAGAAAAGAGCAAATCTCTACCAAATTATCTTGTTTTCAGAGTCTGTCTTTTTCTAACCAGGGTTCCCAGTCATTCATTTTATAACATTAAACCAGACCCAGTCAGTGTGGAAGGCCTGCGAAGCTGTGTCTTGAATATGACTTAATCCAGACCTCATAATTGTTATTTGTCAGGCAATGCTCACGTCTGTCCTTCATCAAATATACTTCCCTGAGAATGCAGTTAACGGACTGAACCATTTCCTGACATGTGTTTGGGTTTCCAAGCACAGTATTTTGAAGCATAATATGTTATTTTGCATTTATGCCATTAAGTACCTTTTGTATGTATAATTTCCATTGATTTAGGTTTTCTTTACTTTGTTTACACAGAAAATTTGATCTGTGTTAGCAGGGGATTGTCAGTTGCCAGTGAGTTATTGAGAAAACCTGCTTTCTGAGCAGTTTGAGTAGCCAGCTCTCACAGTTTCATTGGCAGTCGGCCTTCTCACATACCAGGGAATACCACTCGAGAAGCATACTGCCTGGCCTTTGCCACATTCCTTTTAGGACTGGCTACACTTTTCTACATAGGCTTCCACTCAGTTAAATCCCACTTTCACACATGTAAAGAATTCATCCTGTCCTTAGTAAGATTTCTTTTATATGAATAGCAGAGAAACACCACATCTCATTTTTAAATTCAGACACACTTCTTGAGCCAGACATATGGAACACCAAATGTTTGCTAGGTGTGGTCCTGGGAGCTGGGGCTGTAGCCATGAATAAGATGAAGTCATTCTTCCCCTCCTGGACTCATGATCTAGCGCATAGTAGAGCTATGCCTTCCTCCCGGAGCCATCCTTCCATCCTTCTGAGTGGCAAAAAGCTGTAGTATGTCCAGTATAATCTTGACTGCAATCCTAGTCTCTAGTTCTTCACAGTTATTTTCTCTGTTGCCAAGTTTTTACATATTCAGTTACTGTTTCTTTACACATACATTTACCACCATCCTCTTAAAAAAACGTTTTTGGCCTTTTTATAGATTGAAGTTCCAGAATTCCCAAAGCATGCTTTCTGGATAATTAGTTTTACTGTATAAGCAGTTTCCAACTACTGTTAAACATAAATAATGTTTTGGTGCCCAGAATACCTCCATTTCTCTTGCCTCCGGGTCTTCATTTACTGATGTAAAACATTCATGGTGATCAAAAGCTGTTTCAGTTATAAGTTAATGGATGGATGGAGAATATAACTATCACATAGCACTGTTTCTCAGGGCAACCACTTGGAACAAAGTCTCTGTTTAAGAGACAGACAGCTCATACTGAAGCCTTATCTCCTCAAGGCTCTTTGGAGCCTATTTTGATGATCATCAGGGAAAGTACAGGCCATGAAACACTAACAATGTGGTAAAGCCCCTTTAATTTTCTGCCAGTCATAAGGGAATGTGCACTATAACTATGGTAGCAGATTTGATAAAAATACAGATCTAATAAGTAAAAAAAATTATCTGAGATCTTGAAACAATGTTGGCTAAGGAAACAGATTGGGGAAGAAATATAAATGTGTCAGTACCTCAGGTTATTGACTGTAATAAGTTTTGGCTTCCTACATAGTCTTAGCTATGGTTGAATTTGTTGCAGCTGTGTATTCCTTCAATTCTGGCTTTTGTGTAAGCTGAGGAAATTGAATTAACGTTAATATATTTGAATTATAATTATGCATAAGTGAATGCAGTTTAAAAATGAATTTTCCCCCAGAACCTGTAAGTCCCATTTTTGAGTAAAGAGGACCCAAGTTTAAACTTTTTGAAAGACTCCTTCAAGTTTCTTTAACATAAAAGTCTGGGACTCTGCAAATCTAACTAAACTAGAAGTGCAGAGCCTTTTTTTGAGTTGACAGCCTTGGAAATGTACCTAGAGTACACCATCTTCATCTTATTGTAATGATCCCTTTCTGAAGGATGGAAGGGAAATGGTTATTGCAGGTCTTTGCCTACTCTGGGAATAGCTCTGAGAACATGAGAACATGACTCATCATTCCTACAATCCAAGGTAAAACATAAATTTAAAAGCATAAATTGGGTGAGTCTTTTGTGTGGAATTTGTAGGAGTCTGACTTTCTGTAACACTTGGGCACCTATCTTAGTATGCCTCTATAGATTGTCGTTTTCCTGTCTGTCACCAAGACGTTCAGAGTGTGCTAGAGGTTGTCAGAGAGAATCTCTTTCAAAATCCAGTGTCTATTAACCTATCAGAAACAAAGCTCATAGCTCTGACTTGAGTCAGTTTCTCGTCTGAAACTGACATAGAAGAATCATGAGATTTCCTGCACTTTATTCACATATGCAGTTTTTGAGACAGAGAAGCATCTGTTTAGGGCACTTACAAAAAGAAATAGTCTTTTTTTCTTTCTTTTTTATATTCACTCTCCACCCCTGCAGCAGCTGTTTGTTTTGGTCTGGCACCTTCAGCAGATCTCTATAGCTGCTGATCTGCTGAAAGCTGCCCCAATTCTACACATTGTATTCCTTACAATCTCTCCCTGTGCTGAGATGGTAAGGAGGTCTTTGTTTCCTAAGCATCAGTGGCCCTCTGATTCATGCAGTTGGCTCAGTCAGCTTCATTCATGCTCATCCTAGGATTAAACGTTTTGGTCCTCCAAGATTCCCATCCTTTTTCACTGTCCTGTGGTCCAAGTCTGTCAACGGCAGCCCATTCATTTTGATTTTAGAGTGAGCTATTGTTTCCTTTAATGATAATAAGGTACTTGGGGGCATAGTAAGCTTGCCTTGCCGGACCTTGCTCTTCCATTCACCTCATCCCTTCTTTTGTTAATTCAGTTAAAGACTGAGAGAATAGCACCCTATCTATCTTCTGGCCAATGTCAGGATATACTGCCTTAAGACAAAAGTAAAGCTTACCAAATATACCTCAGTAGACATTTTTTTAGAAACCAAGAACCTTTTTTTTCTACCAAGCTGAATTTGTTAAAGCTTTTCTACACGTCTCATCCCAAGTGCAATTGTACTTTTCAAACGGCATCGTGTCCTGTTATAAAGATTAGCCTGGTTCTTTGCCCAGCTAGCTTTAATTCTATACTGAAAAACAAGCTGGAAGAGGAACTACAAAAGCCATTTGGCAGGCTGCTATTTCTCTGTCGGTTACCATAGAAACAGTGATGACTGAGTTGGGGGGTTATTAGATGATAGCAGGAAGTTTGTGATGCACTGAAGATTTAGATGCCAAAAGCCTTGTTTTTCTAGCAAATTAGTCATGGATAAGTTCTGTCCTTCATTAGCTGGGTCCTGAAAAGTCAAGGGGCTTCTGTCTACCTTAGGGTGATGGAGTTGAGGCAGGTTAGACATTTCTGTAACCACTCCTCCCTCTTGCACCTTATGAAGGATGTTATTCCCTTTTCATGTTACCAGGAGAAATGGTTGTAAAACCACTTGTAATAGTGGAGGCTCTGAGAGCACCCAGTGAATGGGAGTTCCTAGTGCCTCCCTTGCTAATTGTTTTATACACACTACTGGGAAGAGTGAAGTGTAAAAAGGTCAGTTTGATCATCAATACTGACATTTTTCCAGGAATTCAGAAGAAATGACGATATTGGAATCCAAAATATTATACTGACTAGCTTAAATTTGAAAACTGGATAAACCGTGTATAGTATTTCATGGAGTAGTGACAACCTCCCCCTCAGCTGGCACCCCCTCCCCCTGCTGCTGTTTGTCATCCATACTTATTTGTCGATCTCCTGCTTACAGCATCTGTCCCGAGAAATTACAAGAAATACTTGAGAGAAATAATTGATAACCATCGTCTTTTTAATACATACCTTGATGATTTTAGAAAATTCAGTTTTGTTTCCTGTTTCTGAAATGATGTTGGTGAAAAGCACTTATCTGACTCATTTATACTTTTCCTTCTTTGTAAGTAGGGATGGTAATTGGTAGCCACTTGATGGGAGTAATAGAAAGTTTTCCCAGGAAAGGCACTATGAACATGGTTGCAGTGTTCAGTGAGTTTTTAAGCTGTTATAAATGGTGATTCCGTGGTGACTTTCCTTATGTGGAAATTGAAAAAGGAAATGAATGGCAATAAAGCTAAACTCCAAGATCCCCTTGGCCCATGAAATGGCATTCATTGAGGGAGTAGAGGGAGACCTGGGAAGAGTCAAGTGGCCTATGGGTCAGGTGTGGTGATGGAGTTTTTGAGCTCCCAGCTCTAGGGTCATTTATAAATGGTTTGGATAGTGTGAGTGAATGAGTGGGCAGAGGAATGTGTGCATGTTTAATCAGATAGTTCTTGTAGGACTTGAATTATTTTCAGACTTGACATCCTTTGGGAATTGGAATCAGCATTTGCTTCCTTGGGGCCTTATCTCAGGCTAGAATCCATGCTCTGACTGCCACTGGGTAGAATTAATTTTTGCAAAGAGCCCTCCAGTTTTGTACTGTTGGTAACAGTACTTTTAGTCTTAGGAGAACAACCTTTTCCAAGGGGATTTGTTGTGTTTGTGGTGATGGGGGTCTGCTTACAAACTTTACTTTTTTAGACCTTGTCTCAATGGTAGGGTTTTTTCCTCCCCTTTGCTATACTCATAAGAACTAATCCTAAGCCTTCTATGATTTTCATATCTTTCACAAGCCACATTTTCATGGTGGATGACTGCTTAGCTGAGGCAGGAAAGAGCTTAGTGAGTTTGAAGAAGGATGCCCCATGCTGGAGGAAGTGAGCAAATGAGGAGAGGAGCTGGTGATGAGATGGGGAGAGTGGGCAGGGCCAGGTCATGTGGAGACTCATGAGCCTCAGGAAGGAGCAAATTTTATTTTAAGCATATCAAGAAGCCATTGAAGTGTGTTAAGCAGAAGAGTGACATGCTCTAATTGTTAATTTTACAGAATCCGTTGCTACTGTGTGGATCCTGGACTAGAAAGGAGCAAGAGTAGAAGCCAGTAGACCAGATAGGAGGTTGTTATGTCTTGTATATCCCTGGGATCAAGGCAGAGAAGGAGAGGTGGATGAAGCTCAGAGAAGCCGGGTATTTTGAGAGAGGCGTGGGAATAATGGTCTGAAAGAGTTTTATGGAGTTCTATCACTTGTTTCTGAGCTCTATTGAATGTGAGAGACGTAATCATCTTCCATGTGAGAAAGTTTTAGGACATTTGGAATCTTCTGGGGATAGCTAGGTTTCAGTTAGGACAGGGAAGTGTAGAGGGAATCTGCAGAGCACATGAGGTTGAGAGGATTTAGGGGTATTTGCTTGTCACTGAATGGGAATTTCAAAAGGCACAGTGGAAGGGTGCAGGAAGGAGAGAGTAGGGAAGGATTATGTCTGATCAGGCCATGTCCAGGAATGGTTTGCAGATGATTATTCTGCTATTAACACATGACTGGAGAAGTTTGCCCTTTTGCTGGTGACTGGGATCAGCTGGATGTCAGAAATGGTGGAATTTGTTCTCATAAAATCTTAGAGGAAGGAGAGCATTTGTTTTTCGTGCTGTAGTTTTAGGTGAAAGCTCTTTTGAGATAACAGTTCCTTTAAGTTGCATTTCTGGGAAATATCCTATTACCAGGAATGGAATCTTAGTCTCACGAACTCTTCTAATTTCAAATGCACATTTGTGTAGCTGAAATGACTGTGACAGTAAGTATAAAGAAGTTTGTTTTTGCTTAAATCTAGTAACTTCTCAGTCCCTGTCCTACCCCCTGTACGACATCAACAACAAATCTGAACAGCAAACACTATTAGCAGGTATGTCTCACTAAACTGCATTGGCCTTTAACCTGTCCAGTCCAGAAGTAGAGATGGGAGTCCCCATACTAGTCTTGTCTGCAGTGCTAAGTTTTGATGCCCACGGAGAGAGCCTCTGCTGCAGTGAACTATTGCCCGACCTCGCAAGCCCTTTTCTATAAGTGAATGCGGCAGTGGTAAGACATAGATCACAGGGTGTGCCGGCATAGGATGATTGATTGCATGCACCAGTCCCTTGTGCTTAGTATTCTCACTCACCTCACCAGAACCTTCCATGCCAAATCAGTGCCAAAAATCAGGAAAGAGTTTGATAAAAACCCAAAGATTTGTTTTGGCAAGCGAGTTTAAAACTGCTTTGAACAGATAACCTCAGTGGTTTTAAATCTATGCTTTTTCAGCTAGCTGTGCTTTAGCAGATCTCATTTCAGAAACAGCCGCTTCTGTTTTGAAAGTAATGTATTTCAGATCGATGCTGAGAGGTATCATTTAAAGTGTGGTTTGAGTCAGCAGAACAACTATAGAGATGGCTTCGTAGGATCCTATCTCTATTATCTTTTCATAATTTTCATAGCTAATATATTTGTTTATGTCAGATTTAAAAAATATATTACCACTGTGGACAAAGAAGGCCAGCTGTGTTCTTATATTGGCACTATGGAAACAATTTTGCAGTCCAACATAGTTGCAAGCTCAGATAGTCCATGAAAGCAGTCTAGAAGCCAGCCAGGTTCTCAAGGGCAAGGCAACACCACAATTTGGGGTTTGGGGAGTAAGGAATGGAAAAATGATTTTGGCATAGTCATAAGTTGGGAGCTAGTGCAAGTAAAGAGGCCTGCTCTCTACCTGCCAGTTAAGTAGCTTGTAGCACAGGCTAACATTTAGATTTCGAAGTATTTCAGTCTTCAAGAAAAGCCTTGACCATATTTCTCAAGCAACTCCACATATGTCTGACTCTTGGACCACAGAGCTAAGGGAGTCTCTGTTGTATCTGCTACCATCTTGAGGAAACCCTTTGCTTGACCCTGCAGACATTCTGAGTAACATCTTGCTTTTTTTCTTGCTTTGGAAGCACAAATTCTGGAATAAGTTGTCTATATCTGCAGGGATTTTTGCATTTGATTTTGGCCTTGTTTGAGGAGGATTTGTAAAGAGAATCAAGAGTTCCTTCTTCTACATGCTAGGTTTTAGATTTTTGAGACTTGCGAATGTAAAATAGGCCATTGGCTAAGTCTAGGGATCAGGTGACAGGCCTGTGCTACAGATTTCATTTGGGAATTGTCAGAATAACAGTAGTAAAGTGATAGTGATACATAACAGGCCTATAGTGCTGGCTCTGTTCCAAATTCTTTACATGTAGTCCTCCAATAACCGTATGAAGTTGATACTGCTATCATTTACCCCCATTGTACAGATGAGGAGGCTGAGGCAGTGTGACATCACTTGTCTGCCCAACATGGCTCAGATCACTGTTTGTTGAATTGAATTGAAACTGATAATGTAGGGAATATGTAAAGCATTGTCATTCGGGGCAAGGGGATAGAGAAAGAGGAGCAGAGAGCCAAGACTGAGCTCACTGCTTTCATTGCTTTGTTTTCCAACTCAGAAATCTTTATTTGCTCCTCCTGGACCAAAGGAGAAAATGTAAACTCCTTAGCCAGACTGTCAAATCGCCACATAATCTTTGCTCAGTTTACTTTGTTCTCTCATTGTTGCCTAGATGATTGCACCATTCTGCTAAATTATCTCTTTGCTTCTTAGGCCTGCTCTCTACCTTCTCATTAACTTAAGTCCTCTCCAGGCTTCAAGGGCCCACTGTAGCCTTTAAGCCTTCCTGATGCCTCCAGTGCAGAAACTAATAATAGTAACCACATGTCAAGAGCTTCCTGTGAGCTGGGAAATGAGTAGCAGACTTCTATTTTGCTCATTTGTGTTTTGTTTTTATAGACATCTTTGTAGTAAAAAGGTGGAAAATTTTTTAGATATATAGCTCACCTGTGGGATCAGAAACGGTGTGGAAAACCAAATGTCTCCTTGTTGACTGAGATTTTTCATTTGGAAGTATATTTTGCTTTCAACGGCCTTTTCTGATTGAGCTTGGGTCACTGAGATTAAGAATATGATTCTTGAAGAAGAAGTAATATGTCTGCCCCGAGCTTTCTATCAGGCAGTACCATGTAGAATGGCAAAGGGGCATCAAAAAGCCCAGCATATGACAGGCCTTGCTTAGGAGCTCACCAGCCAGACAGGATGACAAACATGGGCATAAAAGGGGAGGAGTCATGTGATGGGTCCATCAGCAGCACAGCTGGGCAGCTCTTGAGCTGAATCTGGTCCTCAGACTTTTGTTTATACTACCCCGTATTTTTAAAGATACTGAATTAGTTGCCAAAATTTATAATTCAGGAGTTTTTACATAAAAATTCCACTTATCAGCTTCCCTGGAAAACCCAGATTGGGCAACATTGGGGGAACAGTGAGCTGGAGCGCCCCAGAGCAGCTACTCCTGTATGCAGGCGCTGTACTCTCTGGTTCTCCATGGTCCCCACTGCCCACTGTGTTGCAGTTGGCCCACACCCCTCATTTATGCTACTTGCAGGCGTTTGTGACCCTTACAGTGCAGTCAGGGTGCCATATAATTAGGACAGGAAATATTACAGGATACCAGAAGGAAGAGAGATCACTTTGGAGAGCACAGTATAGTGGAAAGTACACAGGCTTTAGAACCAGTCAAATGTAAGCTCAAGTTCTGGCCCTGCCTGCCTCCTGCCAGCCTTTTGCCTTAGAGACGTACTTTCCCTCCAGCTCCCTTGGCTTAAGAAAAATGGATAACATTACCTCCCTAATGAGACTGTAGTGAGGATTAGCAATAATGTATTAATAGTACCCAACTTGCCTGGCACCCGAGCAGCACATACCATGGTTGATCCTGCCCCAAAAGTCCAGCAGGTCCTGGGGTTTAAGTACCTGGAAATTGTTATAAAAAGAAGCCTGAAAAAACACACAAAACACCTCAACTCCAGGTGGATTAAAAAGTTAAATCTAAAAAAATACAAACTCTCTTATTTTTTAAACTAAAGGGAAATGCAGTTGTATATTTAACTTTCCTCAGGATGGGAAAAGACTTTCTAAGCATAAAAACCATAGAGGAGAGCCAAAGAAAGGTCAGTAGAGTTGACTCTAAAAGTTTTGGTGCTACTCCGTGTTAAATATAATAAAACAAAAGGCAAGTAACAAATGAGACAGTATCTCAGACAAAGGCAAAATATCTTACTGTCTGTAGTTACAGATCAGTAAGAAAAGATTAACATCTCGTAGAACAATGGACAAAAACATGAGAGTTCACTGTGGAAGAAATGCAAATAGTAAATAGGCATATGAAAAATTGTTGAACTGGGTTATTAAAGAACTCTGAAGAATAAGTTGCCATTTCTTCCTAAATTTTTTCACCATTGTCAGTTGATATGTTCAGTATTGGTGACGTGGCCAGAAGATAGATACTATTATACTTTCCAGATGAAATCACCAATTGCTACAACCTTCTTAAGAAGGCAGAATGGTGACATAACTCATGCCCTTGGATGCAGCAATTCCATTTTTAATAATGCATCCTAGAAATAAACTCAGAAATTTTTTGCCCAGGATCTACCTGCAATAACTTTTTCTTTCTTTCTCTTTTCTTTTTTTTTTTAGTACTACTTGTTTATGAAATCTCAATTTCCAAACATATGTACCTTGCTGCTGTATCCTGACCACGAGCACAGTGCCTAACGTTAACAGGTGTTCAAAGGATAGTTGTGAGATTAAAAGAGGATAGTTGTGAAACAGAGGACTATCATATACTGTAGCTATATTTTTGAAATATTGTATATTTAAGACATAGGGAAATACTCCCAATATACTGTTAAAATGTAGAGTACACGGTTATATCTATAGACTGTTCCTATATGTGTGTTTTATGAATTCTGGATATTAGGATTAAGGGTGATTTTTGTATTTTCCTTGATGTGTGTGATGATTGGCACTGAGCATATTTTGAAAGGACAGAACAACACAGGACTCCCCTCGAGCTTATGAGGGTAGGAAGGCAGACATTGAACAGGTAATTACAAGTGTGTCATTTACTACAGTAAACATGTTAATTTTACAGTAGAAAGAAAAGTGATGCCATTGATGATTTTCAGGCATTGATGGTTGGTTGTGATTTCTAAGACACTTTTTTAGGTCAAGGAAGGGGTAATTACCTGAAAAATCTGCACAGTTCTCATACAGTGTGATGTTACCTTTCCAGTGCAAAGAGGAATGTTCAGGTTTCCTGTCCTTTGGGTGGTTAGTAATGACATAATAAATACACCCAGATATTTTTTTCCTAAATAGCATTTTCCTAAAGGAAAATGCTCTTATCTTGGTGAGGTGGACATGAGAGTTGTAGAACTTTAGGAAGCCCTATTGTTCCTTGGAAATTATGGTTAAACATTCAAATGAACTGGCTGTGGCTGGGAGGGAGTGAGAATGTTAGTCAGCAGTAATATAAAAATACATATTTTTCCTTTTTCCATCTACTTATGAGGTTTCATGTATGTGAAAAACCAAGAACAGTAACAATAAAGCCTCCCTTGTAGGCTGATTGTGTCCCTGGAAGCTTCTAACTGGGATCAGGGATGGAAAATTTTATCCTAAGCCATGTTTTTTTAGGGGTTTGTTTTGTTTTGTTTTGAAAAAAGACCTGAGTAAATCAAAAGGGTTACAAAGACGTGGTCTGGTAACTTAACCATGCTTAATGACTGTGAATGCGCTCCTCTAAACAGTCTGACTTGTGCTTCAACTGTCGCTTTTATCCATTTATCAGCTCAAGCCTTTACGCACAGCCACATGAGCTCCTCTGGCCTTTTATCTGCTTCCTAAGTGGAAAAAGTCTCTGTGTCTTGGTTAAGTTCAACTGTGGTACTGTGGTCTGTTGTCTCTCTAGCCTGGAGAGAAGGAAGCATTTGTGAGCTCTGTGTTGCCTTGGTAGGATCCCTTGTCCTCTTTTCTATCTCCTGCAAATTAGGAACCATTTTCTAAGCCAGGGGTATTGGAAGGAACAAGTAAGCCTCTAAGCAATGGTGTCGCCTTTCACAGTGGGTGCATTGTGTGTTGCTGTTTCCTTTGGGGACTGATTAGAGTAGCTCCCTCCCAAGTTCAGGCATACCCTCTTTTTCGTCCAACTAATGATTATATTGGATGTAATTTGTTTAAACCAACCTGAGGCCATCTCTCATTTGAAAAGTTCAGGTCTTAGGAGCATTGAGTGGAATGTAGATCTATTGAACGTCGATTTCCATCAGTTCTGGTATTTCCCTCTTGCATCTGGAATTCTCTTTCACTTGCTGGATCTATTCCTGCTTCATGTTTCCAGGTAGAATTGCAGTGCTCACCTGTTCTCTTCCACTGGCTTTGGCACCCTCTCCTCCCCAATACTGTTTTTAATATACTAGGAGACGTTCATCTCAGGATTATCTTCATGTTGTGGTTGATTGAGCGTCTTTCCTCTCTACTTCCCTCTCCTGTTCTAGTGTCTGGGCTTGGTAGATTAAGATGGTTGCACTTCCTGATTATGTAGAGGGCAGCAGTTCTGCATCTAGCTGTGTGAACCTTGATCTGGTAACTGACTTTTCAGCCTAAGTCACAGGGCCTTGGGCCCTCTAATCTCATGGACAGTGCACTCCCTTCTGATATCTTCTCTCCAGGAAAACATACATTTCCTTCATCAGGAATGCTTATTTCAGAGAGCAACCTTGTGCTTTCCTAAGATGGCGCTTTTCTGAGAACGGGGTCACCTTCCCACTGGTGCCTACTTGGTTGTGGGGTCAGAGGTAAATGCTGTGGTGCATACATGCTACTGAAAGAGAAAAGTGGCAGAGGCCATGAAAATCAGTCACCGTAACAGAGTTATTTCAGACACAGTTTCTTCTGTTCTGCCTGTAAAAATTATGAGTTTGCTTGCATAGTCACTGCCAAGAGCTGGGGCCTGGAACTTAGACTGTTTATGCTAGTTCATTATTGTTTTGATTTTCATTTTCCTGGAGGAAGTCATTGTAAATAATTATGTTCTCAGAAGCACCCCTACAATAATAAACATAAACACAGTGTTGCAGTGAAATCAATCCTGCACTAACCCAGATGTAGTCCCGTGCATCAGAAGTGAAGCAGATGAGTGGATGGACCTGCCCAGGAGAGGTGAAGAAATCAGGAAGCTCAGGTCTGTCCCAGTCTCAGCTCTCGACATGTTCATTGTTGCTGTGTGTGAGGAAGTTGTGTAATGCACCCCTGTCAGCTGTGCGAGAGGAGTGATACCACCTGTTGGCTACTTCGCAGGCTGTGCAGTGGAGCTTCATTACCATGCTGGACATGGCTGAGCTCTCTGGAAGAAAGGGCAATATAAAATACCAGGCATTTGTATCCCCAGTGCTCAGGAATCGTGGTCCATTTTCCAAGGCTTAAACAGCACGTCTTCAGTTTGCAACGCTGTTCTGGTCAAGCCAGAGCTCACTTCTCTGAGAAAGAAATAGGAATATATCTCCAAAACACCAAAGGACTATAGGAAGAGTTGAGACTAGTTTTAGCAGAGGTATTGATTAGGGAGTTAGCATAAACTGTGGAAGATGGTCAGAACCCATCATACCATGTCTTGTTTAAAAACCCGTTCTCCGGCACTGTGTCAGACCACAGAGCACTGTGTAAGCAGATGTGAAAGCTTCCTGTGTAAGTGAATTTTATTTCCTTTATGGGCCAGAATGGGCTTTCCTGCAGTTTGGATGCTGATAATAATAATAGCTCATACTCACAGCGACTCACTTTGTGCCAGTCTCCAAGTGATTGCCACGTACTGTATTAGTTGAGGCTCACAACAGCCCTATGTGGCAGGTGCTGTCATCATCCCCGTTTTGCAGAGGAGTAAATTAAGATACAGAGAAGTGAAGTAACTGGCCAAGGCCAGATAGCTGCTGAGTGACAGAGGCAGTCAGTGACCCCTGCCGTGTGGCTGAGGAGAGGCATCCATTTCTTTGGCCAGAGTTGTGTTTGTTGCATCTTGACCACACAAGCAAAAACTTCAGTAGATGAACGCTGTTTTCTAGGAGGAGGGTGGAGACTACACATATGTGGAAAGAGTGAAGATACCCTTGGATCACGGGACCTTGCTAATCATGGAAGGAGCTACGCAAGCTGACTGGCAGGTGAGAACACATGAGTAATGTGGATTCACTCTCCTGTGGAGGCAGCTTCCTCACTGGCTTATGATAATTCGTTTCTGTAGTAAACATGGTGTGGAGCAAGTTGCTTTTGTAATGAGCAATAGGCAATACAGTGACATTATTGCCAGGAATTTTGATGCTGCTGACAATCAAACTGGACCTCTACAGCAGCGTGTCCCATAGAACTCTCTGCCATGATGGGAATGTTCTATACCTGTGCAGCCCGGTGTACTGGACACATGACTACGGTCTCTAAAATGTGGCTAGTATGCTGAAGAACTGAACTTTGATTTAAATGAATTTAAGTAGCTTCAGATAGCTAGTGACTGGCATATTGAGCTGCCTAGCTCCATTTTAAAGGCAGGTCATTTTTTTTAATGTTTTTTTTTATTTCAGAGAGAGGAAGGGAGAGGAGGGAGAGAGATAGGAACATTAGTGAGAGAAACATCGATCAACTGCCTCCTGCAGCTGATCTGGGGATTGAGCCTGCAACCCAGGCATGTACCCTGACCGGGAATTGAACCAGAAACCTCCGGGTACATGGGAGTTACACCAGCAGGGCAGGTCATTTTTATAATGTGCAGATTAAGAACACAGCATAAGAGCAGAATCCTGTGTCTTTCTTTGTCTCAGCCATTTGTCTTTTCTTATGAGATTCAGAAAAATGGCAGGAGGCTGAGGGGAAGAGCAAGCATTAGAAAAGATGAAACCATCTCACTGTGAGGGTGCTGGCATCTCGTAGTAAGGATGGGAGTTGGGTTTGTTTCAAAGAACAGACCTTTCTCCACAAGACTCTAAAGACCTTATTGCTGCTCATTTAAGTGGATAAAATCGAAACATGTGTATGTACTTGTAAATAAATTTCAGATGGCTTTGAAATAAAAACGTACGTGTTTTTATGTCAAAGTTATTTCTGTTTCCATTTAGCATCGGGTGCCCAAAGAGTACCACTCTAGAGAGCTGAGAATAAACCTGACCTTTCGGACAGTCTATCCAGACCCTGGAGGGGCGCACCGGTGATGTGAAATCTTTGAGGGAGAAGCTGTGCTGAGACTGGGCAAACCTTTCACCAAGAAGAAATTTCGAGAGGCTGGTCCATCTGATCTCGCCGTGTGGCTGTTTGGAAGACGAGGCTGGGACTAACTTCCCAGCTCAGAGTCCTATTAAGTACTAGCCAGCAGTTCATGTTCATACTATGCTTACTGTGGGAGTGGTAATCCCTAATCACATCTTGAAATCACATATTTTATTTAGGTAAATAAAAACCCCTACGGCTGTGCTTGCGGATGATTGTGTCCATGAGCAGTTTTTCTCTTGCCCTCCCCTGCTTTGTTTGAAAAAAATGTGAATGGCATTTGCCTCTGGGTGTAAATCCACACGTGCCTGTTCCTCATGACTTTAGTGGAGATGTAAATGTGTGTCAGTGACTCGAGCCTTCCGGAGGCAGACAACTGCTGAAACCCAAAGAGAGGTGGTGCACAAAGCCTGGTCAAAGTTGACCTTGACTCCCTAACATTTCAATTCAGGTGCTATTGTAATGGAAACCTACATGTTCTGGGATCCCTATATTTAACTCAGTCCTCCCAGAACACACCAGACAGGCTATAGGCCTGGGAATAAAGGGTGAAGGCACTGTCCTCTGGGCCACCATCTTTAAGCTGCCACCTGGACTACCTATAATACAAGAGAAAACTGTCCCCTCAGAGGGAGGAATACTTGACTGATATCATGAGAAATTTAGGCTCAAGAGCAGCAAATGCTCTGCTAGTGACAGCTGCTCCACATAAATTAGTTTCCTCTAGAGAATTACTTGAGTCATTTAAGCGCAAACCAGACAGAAGCTGGAGCAGTCCTGCCGGGAATAGGCTCAGTTGCCTAATAGTTCTCTTTAGATTTCAGTAGCCCCATGACTAAGGCTTCCTTCTGACTCAGTTCTCTTAGGCACCAGTTCCCGAGACGCAAGGGTCAGTCCATGATGGCACTGAGGTTCCCAAAACAGAACTAAGTGGCTGCCCCATTGCATCATAAAAGCACATGTCGTCTTGACCTCTTGACTTAGGGGCAGTGTGCCAGATTAATTCCAAACCAAGATAAGGAAGATCTGAGGGAAAGAAAATGGATGAAAATAAGGCAAGAGAGTTAGTTTCCCCTGCCACCCCGCCTGTGGGGAAGATTTACAGAGCCTTCTTGCTTTTGACCTTGTTTCCATTCCATGCTGTAAGTCTGACGGTCCCATGATAATGGCAAGTGCCCAAGGCTAGGCGGGCTGTTCCCCAGAGTTCAGGTGTAGCGCCACCCCTGGCCGGGCTCTGGCTTCTTGTACTGAAGTCCCTCCACCTTTTTTTTCAATGTTATTACATGTGTATAGGTCCTTTCTTTAAGAATTCTAAATGCTTCATAAAATCTGACCATCATACTAAGCCTTCCTATGAGGGAGGTACAAATCACCATGAAAATAAAACCTCTATTTAGGTCCCAGCTTTTCTCCTGTTAAAACAAACAGAACCTGGCCAGGGTGCTGGAGCCAGCTTTGGTTATGAGTACCTGACACTGGGAAATTCCTCTTCCATTCCCAGACATGAAAGAACTGGCAGATGGTTCCAAGTCTTACAGCATCGCCCCTAATGTAGGGGCATGACCTCCCCTGTGTCAGCTGCAGATTTGACCTCATCACTCATCACGGCCACATCTGTCAGGGAAACAAGTTCCTGGGTTTCTCCAGCCGAGAGCCATCTGAGGTTTTGTTTCTTGCTGCCCAGTGCCAGAACTGCCATTTCCTACCACTAAAGAAATGTCCCTTCTGAAATGTGCAATAGAGACTTGCCACAGTGTAATAGTACAGGATTTAGGACTAGACAGGGCAGCCATGCCCAGTGACTGCACCAACCCGCTGTGGGCTTCGTTGGTGGTAGATCTTAACTGGGAATTAGGAGGGAAGCTGTTTTTGCCAGCATTACTTGTAAAGCAGAGGAAGCAAATATGGTGGCTGTAGCATGAGAGAAAATACCAAACAGGTTTAGTTGTTTAGCTGCCCTGTTTTTAGCTTTAATAACCTGCCACACACTATCCTAGGAGCTTTTTATACATTGTTTCCTAATCTCACAGCCCTGTAAGGAAGGTACTGTTTCCAATGTAGAGACAGGGAAGGGAGTCTACAAGAGTTTAAGAAATTTAACAGGACTTATAAATGGCAGAACCAGAATTCAAACCACACGCTAATCCCTAAACTGTGTTTTTGCCTCTGCTGCACTGAATTTAGGCAAAGTGGTCTACTCAGCATTCCTGGGACCCTGAGCTGCAGGGCATGCTCCTGCAGAGCTGGAGACCCAGCCACCTCATACCTGCTGGCAGAGCTGACTACCTGGCATTCCTGTGCATCAGGGCAGCATCTGCCTCATCTCTCCCATTTAACGTGGCATCTCCTAATCAGAAACCGTGCTGCCAAATGAACTAGTGATTGGCCATTTACCAGGGAAGCTCATTTTGCGGGCACAGAATCCAGTTTCTGGTGAGTTAGACAAGTTTTCATCCAACCTTCCTGGCAAATGACTCAGGACAGCGTTTCCTGACCATATCTAAGAAACTTCCAGAGGTTGATGAATGGTCCTTCCTCCCTTCATTCTTACCTGTGAGTACATTTGGAGACTGACTGATGCCCAAGCTCAGCATCAGGCTTCTTTACAGTGCTTAACACCAATCAGCAGGCAGCCCAAAGAAATGGCTTGGGTTGCACACAGGTAACTTGCCTCAAAGCACGGGTTGGAACAACATGTGCCTGGCATCAGATTATATCCCCAGTATGGACATCAGGGGTCCACGCTGTCAGCTGGACTTCCAGCTCAGGCAGCCTTGGAGATTCCTAATAAGTCCGGGTCACAGCTCGTACACCTGCCATTCCCTGCTGCCTCCCTGGCCGATGCCACCCTGCCCTGGGGTGTGGCAGATCTGTCTGGCCTGGTCGGTAGCAGTGGCACCTTCTCTTCCGTTCTGTCATAGCAACCCCAAAAGAGTTGAGTGGGTGCTGTGATGAGCAGAAAGCTCAGTTGGAGGGCATAAGAGGAAGCCCTGACGCGATGGGCCTCTGCTGCTGGGAATCTCTCTTCCTCGCGTTCTGGCAGCTTCTACTTGGCTGCAGACTATCTGAGACCTACTTTGCCTTTTCTGGTCATAAACACTTGTACTGCTGAATCTGAATTCTTGGTTATTGTTCTTAATGCCTTTAAAAAAGCCAAATGTTTCCAGAGTGATGCCTTCTGTTTGTTTAAATCTTTATATATACATGGTGCGACCAAACACTCCCTTCAGAGGGTCCTAGTCTACAACCGACCCCTTCCCCCTCCCCGTTTTCTCTGTGGAAGGAAGCCCCTTAGGAGCCCCTGTCAGTTTTGTGTTGCTGGAATCCATTCTTAGATGTGATGAGTTCTGTGTCGGGGGGGTCAATGGGGAAATAACTTGGATGTTTATTTATTGGAGTGGAACCCAGACTAATGGTGCCTTTTCCAGCTGGTGCCTTTACTGCTGCGCTGAGTTACAGAAGCCTTCCCCGGCCATGCACAGAGCCCTAGGATGGGCTGGGCCTGGGGACCAGTGTCAACGAGCAGGGTAGGAAAATGGTAAATTAGGCAGTAGCCAGCATTACCTAAAAGATTATTTTCTCAAGTGAGCAAACGTGGAGCTGACTGAGGTGTGTGTGATGGTGCTGTCATTAGTTATTTCTATGCTGTCACCCCCTCAGGGTAATAGTGATGTCATACTCTCTGGACTCCAGGGAAAGTCCCTGTTCTCATGTGGCCTCCAAGCGTGTGCACGTGCTCAGGCAGAATCTGTGCCTCTGGCCCAACTAGCTGTCAACTCTTGACACAAATTCTAAGTTTCTGAGGGAAAAGGAAAGGTGAAAGCCAGGAGGGAGGCAGAGGGTTTACTCTGTTGGGCCTGTTACATCCATAGCCTGATTTATTCCTAAAAGGAACCCTATTAGGTGGCTGGTTGTATTTGTTTATTTATTTGTTTTTAGCAGATGATGACAGTGATGTTCCTAGAGGGTTAACCAGATTCTGAGATTGGTGTCTGGTGGGCTGGGAGTCCTGCACAGTTACTTGTCCGCAGGTGTTCTGTGGTCTCTGGGCGGTGGTGTAGCAGCAGAGGAGTCTCCTGGGGCTGGAGGGACTGTGTTTTCTTGGCTCCTTCACTGGGGAAGCAAAGGTAGAGACTCTAGTCCCTGCCTGGAAGCGTCTCCCCATGGAGAGGGAAGCTGGAGGAAGTGGTGGGCCAGCAGGGCTCTTGGGCTCTCCTGGGCGACAAGATCAGGTTGCAGTTACCCACCACTGCAGCAAGGGCATGGGTGAGCACGTGGTGACAAGCACCTGCCATGCAGAGCCTGTGAGAATCCAGATGCCTCACCAGGGGATCTGGCCAAAACCTTTCCTGCTGCAGTTAGTGGTGGAGACAGAAGGGCTGGCTGGTCCTTCCAAGAGGCTTCAGAGGAAGGCACCTCCCAGGCCTCTCCATGGGCCCTCTGATTACTGAGCCTGAGCCTCTGCCACGGGCTCCCTCCCTGTCCTCATCGGTGCTTGGAGAATGGGCATGGGTGAGACCACCTAAGGAGGGAATCCGCACCCTCCAACGGGACTGGAGGAGGGCTGTGTCCTTCCTGCTTGAAGAATCTAGGTGGGATGGGCGGATGAAGGATGCCTTGGGAAGCTTCCCAGACTCTAGCCCAGAGGTATTCAGGCTGCAGGGATTACCCAGGCAGGAGAGTCAGGGAGAGGAGGGGAGCCCCAAGGAAGTCTCCTTCATGCCCTCGTTGGTTAGAGAAAACTTTCCTGGAATGTTTCCTCTGAAAATGTATCAAGGGGTTAGCCACCCATTTCTTCCCTGCATTGCCCCTGCCCGAACCTGACTTTAGCCTTTAGCGCCTTCACCCAGAGTGAAGGAAAGGAACACAGCTACCTTAGAGGCGAAAGTCCAGGGGGAAGACTCAGTGTGTGGCCTCCCTCCCAGGGCCCTCCTCCTCCCCGAGTCTTCCCTGCTGGGGGGCAGGGGGTGCGTGCCAGAGAGGAGAGCCAGTGAACTCTTGTGCACACTCACCCTTTGTCTCCCCAAAGTCCTGTCAGGGTGTTGGTTAGGGACTACCCTCCCCATTGGACAGATGAAAAAACAGGCCTGGAGGAGTTAAGGGCTGATCTGAGGGCCACCCAGGGTATGAGGCAGAGCCAGCAGGAAGGCCCGTATCAGGTGCTTAGGCCAGTGTTCTTCCCACCCCTCTGAGGTTCTGTGACCTCCTCTGAGATCCCCAGCTAAAAGTAGAACCTGGTAACAAGAGGGAACATGGGCATGGACAGCCCCAGAAGGTCACAGTGCCTATTGGTGCAGCCCTCCAAGGAGTGATATTGATGGTCTTCCTGCCGCACCAGCTGGTGGCTCGATAGATGGCGGAGATCCCTGCTGCAGCTTGAGGTAGCATCTCCTGCTGAAAATAGTGCAAGCCCAGCGCTGCGCCAGCTGATGAGGGGAGTTAGCTGGACAACTCCAGGCAAGCCTGGCCTAGATTCACCTTTGCTGAGGTGGAGGGTGTCTTACAGTCACAGTGGTGCCTGCAAGGGGTGCCCCGCCCCTGCCCCAGCCTCCACATCTGTCAGAATTACTCTCAGAGCCCTGGTGGGAAGAGCCTCAGCTTGAGTCAGGCAGACCTGGGCTTCAATCCCACTCTGCCCTTCCTCGGTGAACCACCTGGGACCAGTCAGCCAGCCTCGAGCATCAGTTTCCTCAGCTGTGAAATGGACATAGAAGCAGCTACCTCTCAGGTCTTGTGAGGAGCGAGAGCATGAATGTAATGTGCCTGATGGTAATGTGCTTAGTAATGTAATTGTGATAAGTAGAACATTCCACATGCTCTGCTACCCCCAACACTAATGCTCATGCTGAGTGGTGATCCCTCTAAGGCTGACCGATGGCCCTATGACCCTGCCCTTCTCCTTGGCAGGCTCCCATGGTGCCTGTGCCTGTGTTGCACTTAGCAAAGGTAGGCCCGAGGCTTTGTGCAAAATGAAAATTGTTCACGAGTGAGGCTGATCATATTAAAGATCTAGCTGCTGCACTTAAGTGTCTCCTGGGAAGGCCTTTAAAACAAGCTGGAGAGAGCTCCCAGATGCCAAAGTGGCCTCGCATCAAGGCTCAGTGCTCTCCTGGCAGCCCCACCACATGCTCCCCAGGCAATTGGTCTCCTAATGCACTGTTCCTGGCCTGATGCCACCTCCTTCCCCCTCAGGTCAGTTCTTGAAGTCTCCCAACCCGGCTGAGATGCACCCCCGCCAGTCACATCGCTTTTGCGTCCTTGCAGGCCATTTCTAAGACTGTACAGAGCACCTTGGCCTGGAAGAGTAAGCAAGGCTGCCAGACTGGAGTTCTGTTCAAGCCCAGGGCTTTTGTGCCCAGAGATTGCATGCTAGACGCTGTGGGGATATTTGAAAAGAAGACACAATCCCTGCTTTCAAAGACAGAAGTAAACCAGTGTGGCTTTTATTTTCTTTCTCAAAATTAGTTTTTATTCCCAGCTACAAAGGGAGTTATGTGTCCTACGCAAGAAGTTAAAAAGAAAGATAAAAAGGAAACGGAAGTTCATCTGTAACTTACAACCCAGAGATGACAGCTCTTTACCTTTTGCAGTGTACTCTTTTCTAAACACTTGTAGACTTGAAAAAAAGTAACTTAATACTGCACTCACCCGCTTGTAGCCTTTCTCTGCTTCCTTTGCACATTGGTGCGTGGCATCAATTATTGTGCCCCAACGTGCTTTTGAGAGGCTGCATGGAATTGGGTGTCGTTATGTAAGCCACCCCCTCGTGTTGGATCTCTGGGCCAGTGTTGATGTTGGTGTTGTTTTGTTACCAGTAACTGTTCTGTTGATTTTGGAAGTCATGAGAGTGGATGGTGGGAGGCAGGGTGGTGTGATAGCTAAGAGCCCAGGATTTGGCTTCATTCAGACCTCAGTTTTAATAGTGAAAAGAAGAGGTAACATTTTTATAGAGTGACTATGGTGCCAGGCATTGTGTTAAGTGCCTTACATGCATTGATTTCTGGTTTATTAATCCTCACAACAGTCCGTGGACTGGGTACTCTGTTTATCCCCATTTTACAATTGCGGAATCAGAAGCACAACCCCTCTACTTCTGCAGCCACCTGTACCTGAGCCTTGTGCACATCTACAGTTATTTCTTAGAGCGCATTTCTAAAAGTGGGTCCTGGTCCAGATTCCCAAGGCTACGTGTGTTATTTAAGGCCTTGAATACGTAATGTAGATGGCTTTCCAGAATGGCTGGGCCAGCTTATTCTCCTACCAACAGTGTCTGAGCATGCCTGCAAAGCTCACGCTGTGCTTTGAGCACCAGTAATGTGCCAGCTTCTCTCCTTGGAGGAGAGGCTGTCCTGTGCCCTGCAGAGTAAGCCCATCTTAACCAGCATCAGCACTGTTGTTAAGTTTTGTGTCATTTGTTGAGGAAACTAGACACACGCTTGAAGAACCTCAATAACAAAGTGAATGTGAAATGAAGGTTTCCGACAATGAATGCTACAGGAGTTGGAGGACCATGAGGTGTAACTTAGGGTGGTGGTCAGGGAAGGCCATGTGGTGGAGGAGGCACTTGGAGACTGGAGAGGAGACCTTGCAAAGTGACATCCCAAAGGCTCATGTGCAGTGGGGGCCCTGGGTGGCATGTGTCCAGGGCTGTATAAGGGGTGTCGAGCTGGAGGAGAGGCAGTGAGAGGAAGTCGGGCCCAGATCAGGACTGGGAGGCATCTGGACGTAGGGAGCCACTGAGAGCTGAGAGGGTAACTTCTGGGAAAATGTATTTATTTGGAGTGAGGGGATGGGACTGGAGGTGAGACCATGACAGGACCCCAAGCAGAGATATTCGTGTATGAGGCCTGGGAGTGGTAAAGAGAAAAGATGTTGGGTTTCCTGGTGCTGGTAACACCCCTCTTCCCACAAGTGCTGAAAAAGAAAAACAAACCCGACTCAGCCCTGAGGTCAGAACATCAGTGTTATTACCGACACAGCTGGGTTGGAGACCTTGGCATACACCCATGACCAGTCAGACCTCCTGACTCTCCACACTATGTTTAGGCTGTGGGGCACCCTGTTAAGCAAACAGCACAGCAGGCCCTGTCCCTGCCAGCGGCTGGGTGCGTCACTGCTAGCTCAACCAAGCCTGAGAGTGGGGAGCGGAGCAAGTGGGCCTCTAGGCCTGCTTCCAGCAGGTGGATGCTGGCCCTTCCCAGGTGTCCCTTCTCCCCGGTGGGGAACTCCGGAGCTGAGCCTCATGCACACTCTCTGCAGCAGGCAGATCTGACAGTGGGCAGGAGAGGGAATCCCCATCCCGCAACCCACTTCCTTCTCCCAAACTCCCTTATTAGAGAAGTCAGTCCTCTCCCGGGAGAGAGAGTAGGGAGGGTTGGGAGGAGGGTGGTGTTGACTTCCCTATAGTCTTTCCTCCTGGGGTTGGAGCATTCCTTTTCTCATTACACCTTAAAACAGGATGCTTGCCCCCTCCCCACGCAGTCATCCTTCCCTGATCAGGCAGCTTTGGAGGAGAGGCTGCCGGGAATCAGCCAGGCAGGGTGGTGCCACATAGACCTGATTCTAGAGCCAGCTCCTCCACTTACTGCTGTGTGGCCTTTGGCAAATTTCTTAGCCTGAGTTTCTCTCTGAAACAGAGTTGTTGTAAGGATTGAGTGTGACCTCGTCTGTCTGTCTTAGTACTGGTAGCTGTTCTTACCAAATAGTGTGTAGATGTGAAGGAAAGGCCTCCTACCTGGGGGGCTGGGCAGGCAGGGCTCACTGCAGTGGAGATGGGGAGTGACTTGTGAGTGGCCGGGTCTAGGACAAGGCCTTGGGGGAGAGAGGGCCCAGCATGCACTGGGTTCTTCCCACTCTGGCCTGGGAACAACAGATTAGATGCCAGGCTGGTGGTGTTTAAGGTTAAAAAGCGAGTGAGAAGTCGGGCCTCTGGAAGGCAGCTTGGGGTGTGGGGGCAAGTAGTGTCCCAGCATCAGGGGACTGTCTGCGTTCTCGTTGACTGCCTGTGGCCCTGAGCAAAGCCTTTTCCTGACATTGGCCCCAGTTTTTACATCTGCAAAATACAGGGGTCAAACCAACTTAATGTTTTTTGTAGCTTTATTGACCACAACCCACAGTAAAAAAAAATAATGTTTACAAACACACATTTAACTAAAACTTCGTGGCATACTACTTTTTATTACATGTATTTACTCTGATGTTTTCTGTTTTATTGTACATCATTTAAAAATGCCAGTCATGGCCCCCTAACCCAGCACTTTTCAACCTTTTTTATCTCATGCATATTTAACTAATTACTAAAATTCTGTGGCACACCAAAAAATATATTTTTTGCTGACATCACACACAAAAAAGGTATACTTTTGATTCATTCAGACTGGATGGCTATTGTGTTGACTGTTGTCATTTTTTTATTTGACAATCGAAGGAAAAGAGGTCAGTGCCCCTGACCTCTTTAGAAATTATTGTGGCACATGGTTGAAAATCGCTGTCCTAACAGATTGAATGGCCCATGAATGAGTCACACCGCTTGGTCTGAAAACACTGACCAGCTCATCTGGGAGGTTTTTTCCTGCTCTGGCAGCCTGTAGTTCTGTTCTTTTTCCTCAGGACTCCCATCAGCCGAGACTTTGTGGTTTAGTTCTTTGTATCTGCAGACAGTGGTTTCCAATCTCAGATGCTGGAGACTCTAGACTGAAGGTGTGGTCATGAAGCTGGGCTGCTGGCACGTGCTGCTCCGATGCCTTCCCACCCCAGTTCAGCTCAGGGTGTGAGGTCCTGGCTCAGCCGCTGTCTGGGTGCTGCCCTGTGTGTCTAGGTGCTGGGGCCTGTGAGTGGGGAGGAGCCCCCACGCCTTCTCCTGCCACTGCTTTGGCAAAGGATGGGTTTGGATGTCATCCACACTCCCCTCCCCACCACACGCTGACTACTGCGTGGGCCAGAGGACAGCAGTTTTCTCTCTGGAGAAGTTGGGAAGTGGACCTGGCTCCCAGTTAGAATTCCAGGCTCTTCACCCTGTCCATCTTCCCACTGAAGCCTCCCTGGGCAGCTTCAGGAGGCACCATTGTGGGAGCTGCTGAGGGATGAGAAGAGCCTTGGCAACTGATGGGCCTGGGATCAAATCCTGGCTGTGTCTCCACCTGGCTGTGTGGTCTTGGGAAAGTTCCCTAACATCTCTGAGCCCATTGCCTCAACTAAAGCTTAATGATAACACCTGTCTCAGAGGATAAACTTAAGGTATGATGAACACAACACAGCACAAAGTGCTGTGTGTTGGTGACTGGAGTGATTGATGTAGGTGCTCAGGATAAACTCATTCCCCTTAAATCCCATCTCGTCATTGTCCCTGTGAGGGAACAGCTGGAGAAATGGCAGCTGCTGCTGCCTTGAAGAAAGATGGAGGCGACGCCTCCTGTGGGCCAGGGAGAGCAACATCGGAGAGATGCTGCCTTACGTTGGGAGCCCTGGGAGTAACCAGCCCACCCCACCATGCCCCAAATGTGCACAGAGACTGGGGCGCAGCAGGCACCCCCTGTCTACTGGGCAGCCTGAGGCCGTGTCTGGGAGGGAAGACAGGCAGGTCTCGGGGAGAGCAGACTCGCAGGACCCCCACAGTGGGCCAGCAGCTACACTCACAAGGCCGATGTGTATCTGGAGGCGAGGCGCAGATTTGTTACAGGACGTGGCATCTTTTAATCCTGATTTCTTGGAATCCATTTAAAACCCACCCTCCTGCAGGGTTTTACCTCGGAATGTTCTTATAAATCATCTGGTTTGACCTCTGTGACCAGCACCCTGGGAGAAGGATGGGGCAGGCACAGGGCATCCGCAGTCACAGCGTAGCGAGCGCTCCCTAGCAAACCCTGGAACTGGGGGCTCAGCAGGCAGCCTTGGGTGCTGCTGCCGATTCTCATGCTGCTGCCCACCCCCAGGCCGTGAGTCGCCTTTGTGGGTATCTTCCGAGCCCACAGCACTTTGTCTGTGGTTCTCCCTCCCCCCACCCCCCGATGGTAAATAATTGAAAGGTAGATCTGAGCCAGGCTGGAGACAGGCTCCGGCCATGGGGACTGCTGTTCCGGGCCGCTGCTTCCCAGGACTTGGAAAGCGGTTTCTCCGAGAGCTCCTGTGCACAGTCAGTAGCTGTAGAAACTGGGGCTCTGACGGCCAAAATGACTTGCCCAAGGCCACGCAGCTCCAGTAGCACAGGCTGGAAGGCCCTTTGCCAGGCTGCCTGCTGCAGCTGGAGCTTGGCAGGCCTCTGACCTCGCCCCCGCGTTCCTGGCCAGCTCCAGCTACCTTCTGCTCTGTTTTGCCAACAGCCAGAAGACTCTTCTTCCAAGGCAGAGGCAGACACTTCACGTTGGGGCATAAATGAGACAAGGCCCTGGGCTTGTTTATGGAACACGTGCTGCTGTGGTTCGGTAGAGGCAGTTATGTGGATCAGCTGGGGCATGTCTCTGCACTTCAGTTCGCCTGTCCACGTATGAGGGGGTCGTGCTAGATGGACCCATTCCACAGAACCTGAGGGCGGTGAGGCTGGGGTAGAGTCCAAGACTGGGCTCATCCTTGCTCTGCCCCGCTTTACTGCTTGCTATATGACCTCGATCTAGTTCCCTCCCCTCTCTGGGCCTTTCTGACCTCATCTCAAAAACAGCAGAGATATTCCTGGTTTGCTGAAGTCACGGAGGGGAAACTACTTGCAAAGCTCTAGGCCACAGCTGCTCAGGACTTTACCCCCATCCTCAGTGATTCTCAGGCCAGTAGTCCCAGGGGAGGGCCCTCCAGTCTGCAAGAAAGCCTGTAGGAAGGACTGAGCCGCAGACCCCGGCTGCAGACGCCGTGCCAGGAAGCAGGCCATGGCTGGGAAATGGCCTCCCGCTACTCCTGTCTGCACAGCCAGGCCCACAAGGCTGGGGTGCTTCTTAGGTTTCCCTAGGATCTGGCTCCCTCTGAGTCCCCAAGAGCCTCCTTGCCCCCACTCCAGCCTGCTGTTCCCAGGCTCATCCTAGGAGCAGAGGTGCCAGGGTGCCTCCCCGGTGGGACCAGCTATGGCAGCCTGCCGGTCCGCAGCTGGTATCCCATTACATGGCCTGGCTGACAGTGAGGCCCAAATTAGACAGTGAGCTCATCACGGCATGAATGGGGCCCCCGGGGTGGGGGCACTGAAGGCTGATGGTCTGACATGGGACTATCACCAGGGTTCTCCCTGGATCCTCTCCCTTCTCTCTCCCTCTCTGAGTCTCTTGGACTCTTCCTCTGTCTCTCTTCCTCCCATGCACACACCGACACCCCCTCTTGGAGCTTGCTGGAGATTGTCATGGCAACCCTCCAGCAAAATTATCAAAACACTTTTGCTCACAATCATACCAGACGAGGTGCTAATTCAGAGTGAGGCAGAGCAGTTGGTAGGATGCTGAAATCACTGGCTTTGTGTGGAGGGCCCGCTGAAGGGCGGAGTGGGCCACAGCGGGAGGTGAGAGTGGGGCCAGCAGGCAGGACCACCAGGACAGGCCCTTCCGCTTGCCTGCCATGGGCATTGTTTGTTGCTGACCATTCCCCACCCCTGATGCCACACATTCTCATTGCACCCTACACACACCTGAATGCGCACACGTGGTGGCTGGGCCAAGTACACCCCAAGTGCATACCGACCCGGACAGCAGCATCTAGAATAACCACCCATTCGGCACTGGGAGGCCTGACGTGCCCTCTGGGGAGACTTCTGGGTGAGTGTGAGAGGACAGCCAGCTGGCCACACGTGGAACTAGCAGTAGGTCTGTGCCAGGGTGGCAGAGCAGCCACAGGAAGGCGCCTGACCCTCTTGCTCTGCCCCCGACACACACCACCATCCCCGGGAAGCAGAGAAGTGCCTGTGAACAGAACTGCCCAGCTGGTTCTTCCCGCCTGGCTCTACGGCCTCTGTGGCTCCCTGCCCGTCAGCATCCCAGGACAAACTGGGCATCCCTGCTCCCGCCTGACCCTGCCTGCATACTGCAGGCTCCCTTGGAAACAAAGCCCTGCTAATAGCTGAAGAACTGGTGTTGCTTTTTTTAAACCCTGGCTCTGCCCAAAAGCCAAAGTGTGGGTGGGGATGGTGGAGGAGGTGGAGGCACAAGCCCCTCCCTGGCGGGCTGCCACCTTCCCGCCCCATCTGCTCCCCCAGCAGCCCCTCCACGGAGGGGAGCCTCCCCCGCAGCCTCAGCTGGGCTGCTTGCCACTCTCTAGCCCAAGAGGAAGTGTCTACTTCCTGTAAATGGGTCCCGTCTTCCCCGCATCCTCCTGAGGGTTCTAGAATGTCAGCTGGAGGGGCCCCCAGTAAATCAGAGCCTAATCTCCTTACTTCACAGATGGGGAAACTGAGGCTCAGAGATGGGAAGCAACTGGCTCAAGGCCACAGAGTATGTGGGCGATGGAGCCTGGGTGTCTGGCTTCTGTCCAGTCCAGTGCTGTTCCTGTCACCTCAGAAGGACAGCGAGACGGGGTACTGCAGGCGCTGAGCCAGGCAGACCTGGCTGTGAGTGCCAGCTTTAGCACCCAGCACTGAGGGTGACCCTGGTAGGCTACAAAGCACCCTGAGTCCTCATTTCTAAAGTAAGGGTGTTACTAGGGTCCCCCTCAAAGAATGCAGTGAAGATGATGAGATCTGTCCAGCATCACTGGCACTGAGCCAGGCACATAGTAGGTGTTCAACAGGTGACATTTCTGTGTCCCTCTGTCGTCCAAGGGATACAGGCCTGCTGAGAAGAGGGACTGTCCTGCATCCCCTCGAATAGCCACCCCCTGCCCCAGGGTGGCCAACTTAGCCTGTCCTGGAAAACCCAACATTGACTCTGCGGACTCAGCAAGGCCAGAGGTAACAGGAGCCAGGCCCCCACACCTGGCAGGCCGCAGGGCCCGTCCCCCAGATCTGCCCGTTCTCCTTGCACAGGCAGTTCCCACTGGCTCCCTCGCCCCATGAGCCCCAAGGAGGAGAAGGCCTTGGTCCTTCATCCTTTGGGGCAAGGTAGGTGTGTGTTGGGCGGAGGGTCTATTGAAAGAGGCTGACATCCCCTGACTACCTTTGGACACTGGCAGTAACACCCGCAGTGGTTCCCCTGAAATTCCATGCCTGGAGACATTGCTGTCTGGCTTCCTGTCTTACACTGTGACTCGGGCAGAGAGGATAAGCCACCAAAACCCCAAATGCTTCTTGGCACCTTTCCCTGACATCTTCTCAGGCACCTTGGGGGCTGGGTAGGTTTGGGTATGAGACAGTGGAAACAAAAGGAAGGTCTACTACGTGCTGGGCACTGCGCTAGGTGCTTTCCATACAGTTGTATGGAAAGTATTACTCCTGGGGTATTACTTATGTCTGAGGTACAGAAACAGTATCAGAGTATGACCTGCTCAGAGTCCCGGAATGAGCCTGTGGCAGAGCGGGTTAGAATCCAGAGCTGTGTTCTCCTGACTTGATAGTAGCCCTTGGCTGACTCCTTCCAGAGGGCACAGAACAGCGTGAAGAGGCTACCAAGTGTTGGGGCTGGCCCATGAGACATCCTGAAGGGGAGGAAGCCGGGGCTGGGAAGGGTCAGCAATGGGACCAGGAATCAAGGCAGGGAAGCTCATAGGAGTGACCTAGGGTAGCCCAGTCCCCAGCCTGGGAGTCTAGGGTAAGATGTATGTGTCGGCAAGGAAGCTGTGGTGGAGATGCTGTGGCCCCCTCCCTGGCTGCAGCAGCTGGGGGAGCAGGCTCGGGGAGCAGGGTGGTAATGGAACACGGCGCAGGAACCAGGAGCTCCTGCTGGGGAACGGCAGCGGGGAAGGCAGACAACACCGATGGGAACAAACTAATGAGAAGGCCTTTTAGACCGTGGTTAAGTATGATAGGAAGGAAAGGGAGACAGGGCGACTGAGGCAACCTTAACTAGGGTGGCCAGGGACGGCTGCTCTGAGGAAGATTTAAGCTGAGACCTCTCCAGGCCACACAGTAAATTCAGGGAGAGCCAGGCTAGTTCCTGTCTCTGGACTCCCATTCTAATCATCTTTCTCCTAGAAACCTCCTTCTCTTGGATTATACATGCTCTCCTGTTGGATATTGATTCTCTGAGTCCTTGGCTGGCTTGCCTGCCTCCCAGTGTTGGTTGGTCCCAGCCCTTCTCTGTCTGGAAGTTGGGCTGTACCCTGATGACTCCCAAACTGCCACCTCCATCCCTTACCTGTCCCCTGAGTTCTAGTGTCCTGCTCGGCCACTCTACTTGGATGTACCTGCTTCTCTTGGTTAGGACAATGCTAAGTCAATATAATCAAGACCTGAAATTAGAGTAGTTTTAAAAATATTCAGTTGATTGCTCTCTCATTTGATAGCTCCAAGAGAAGTGTTTCAGGCTGGTAGATCGCTCAGCTCCACAGGGTCATTTAGGGACCTAGACAGATGACAGTATACAGCTCTCTGTAACACGAAACTTCCAGGCTCTCTCAGGTTATCACTCTTCCAGCCAATGTGAGGGGGAAACATGGAAGTTGACTGTAGGAATGTCCTCTTAAGCACCAGAGGCAGAAGTTGAATATATCACTTCTGCTCACATCCCTCAGAGGTGAATTTATACATATATAAATTCTAGCTCCAAGGGAAGCTGGGAAATGTGATTCTGGACAGACAGCTCCAGTCTCCACCCCAGTCCATCCTCTAGAACGGTGAGGACTTCCCTGTCCTGGTTGTGGAGGGGGTTCTCTAGGGGTGATCCCTCAACCTGTGTCTCCCTGGCTTCTTGGCTTTGCCCTTTGAGAAATTCCTCCTTGCCTGTCATTCCCCACAACCGCCCAACACGGTGTCGAGTCTGTCTCCTTGGGTCCTTATTTGTGCTGAACAGTCATGGGCTTTTGATGTCCTGCCTTTCAAATGTGTTGCTAATAACAATTCCTTCAAAAACTTAGTAGGCTTCAGGTATGTCCACTTCTAGTTAGTTCCATATACCAGTAACAAAGACAGAGTTATAAGTCTCTGCCTTGCCCAATCCATGTTTTTCTCATTTTAAATGAAAGTTTCCCTAAGGATATATGAAACGATAGAATGGAATGACGAGACAACACATTTCATATGTGTTGACACAAGGGTCATCCCTTTGTTTGGCTTAATGTCTGGCCTAATAAGCAGGCTTTGAGAAAGGCTATGAGCCATAACAGTCTGATCTCCTGCTCTTTGGACAAAACCAGCTGGTCTTTCTAACCTTGAGGACATCAGTTTTCTGGACTTTCTGCCCATCTCTTCTTGCAAACTAGCCAATCTCTTTCTTTGTAATGTCTTACTAAAAGCATCACTAAGCAGCCAACACATGCAAATGTTTTGGCTCTTCCAACCACTTTTCTAGAATTACAGGCTCAGTAAGCATGTGGTCTGTCTTCCAAATGATCACAGGTAATGTGTTTATAAGTGTTTTGTCATCAGCTTTCCACCCTCCAATGTTTGCTTCCATACTGCTCACCCCCTGATGGCTAAGCCAATACCACACATCTAGCATTTTCATACATGGCAGCTTCCCATTCCTGGAACCAGTTTCTGAATTAGAGGACAGTCGTGTGCCACACCATGACATTTTGGTCAACAAAGAAGCACATGTGCAGCAGTGGTCCCGTAAGATTATAATGGAGCTGAAAAACTCCTATCGCCTAGTGATGCGGTAGGCACAGTGACAGCGTAGGACAACCCATTCCGCAAGTGTCTGTGGCGATGCTGGTGTAAACAAGCCTGCTGCGCTCGCTGCCAGTCACATGAAAGTACAGCACATGCACTTACGTACAGTGCATAATATTTGATAATGGTCATAAACCACTATGTTACTGGTTTATATATTTACTATAGCATACTTTTTATTATTTTAGTGTACTCTTTCACTTACAAAGAACGTTTGCTGTAAAACAGTTTCCATGTTATGCCAGCAGCAGCCTCATGCATCCCGTGTTTACCACGTCTCTTGATTGCATCATTTCTCTGGTGCTTGATTTAATCTCGTGCTGTTCTGTGCGCTGTCCAGGCCGGCAGCCTAGGAGCAGGAGGCTGTGCCACACAGCCTAGGCGTGTAGCAGGCTGTTCTACCTGGGTTTGTGTACTCGCGCTCTGAGATGTTTGCACAACGATGAAAAATTGTGCATGACTGTATTGCTAAGCAGCTGCTAAAAGGAACCCCAAACACAGTGGCCTTAAGGTTATAGGAATTGCTCTTTCTCTCACGTAATCCAGTTCTGATCTGAGTACCTCAGGCCTCCCCCTGCTGGGTAGTGGGTTTTGATGGATAGCTGGCAGACTCCACAGTGGCTCTCCCCTTCCCAACCTTTTCTTCCCCACAACCTTTTCTTCCATCAGTGGCACCACCATCTAACATTCACTGAGGCAGAATAACATAAAAGTCAGCCTGATTCCACCCCCACCCCCAATCTAGTCCATCGATCGGCAAATCCTCTCAACTCTATCCTCAGACGCATCCCAAATCTGACCCTTTCCCTGTATCTCCATTGTCTTCACCCTCATGTAGGTTTTCAGTGTCTTGTATCTGGGGTCATGGAACAATCTTCTCAGCAGACTCCCTGCTTTCCCCTGGTTCCTTTCCAGTCTGCTCTCCACATGGCAGCCACAGTGAGCTTTTAAAAACATAAATGGGAGCATGCAGCTCCCCTGCTCAAAACTCCAGTGCCTTACCGGTGCCCTCAGAATAAAATGCTGTCTCCTTAATGGCCAGCAAGCCCTCTCGCCCCTCTGCTTTAGGCACACAGGTTTCCTGACGTCCCTGAATAAGCCAAGCTCGTTCCTGCCTTGGGGCCTTTGCACTAGGGTTGGTTCCCTCTGCCCAAAACACTCTCCTCCGGCTTGGGCGCACACTGGGTCCTTCTTTACCCTCCACAGGGCAAACGGGTACAGTGCGGTGGGTAAGAAGAGGCTTAGGGCCAGATCGCCTGGGTTTGAATCTCCGCCCTGCTGGTTACTAGCTGTGTCACGTTGGTGCAAGTTGCTTAGCTTCTCCGTGCCTTGGTTTTCCTATCTGTAAATGCTGATAATAGAAGTACTTGTTACCCAGGATTGCTGAGAGGATTAAATAAATCAAGTGGTTAACACATTAAATGAGTTAATGCATAAAAAGTACTTCGGCTCTCACTGGTTTGGCTCAGTGGTTAGAGTGTCAGCCTGTAATGAAGGGTCCCGGGTTCGATTCTCTCCAAGGGCATGCACCTTGTTTGCAGGCTGTCCTTGGCCTTGGTCCTGTGCCCGGGAGGCAGCCAATCCTCTCTCTCACATCCATGTTTCTCTCCGCCCCCCCGCCACTCCCTCTGAGAAAGCAATGGAAAAAGTATCCTTGGGTGCGGACTAAAAAAAAAATAATAATAGAATAAAATAAATAAAATAAAAAGTACTTCAGAGTATGGCACTTTATAGTGTTTTTGTGGTCCTTCAGGTGTCACCTTAAACATCACCCACTCTGAGAGGCCTTTCCCGGCCAATCCCTCTGCACATGGCTGGATCTGCACCCCGATCACAGGCCCCAGCCCATGTTCTTGTTTCCTGTTTATTGTCTGTGTCTCCCCGTCCCCCCCACCAGAATGTAACTCCCAGAGGGCAGGGACACCCTGAGGCGGTACACAGTAGGTTCTCAATAAATGTCTGTGGAAGGGCCAGGGAAGGAACAGAGGCCAAATGCCATGGATTCCTTGCGTTTCCAGCGGCCCTGGCTGGGAGCCCGCAGGGGCACTGCTCTTGGGCACCTCGGGCCTTCAGCCCCTCAGGACAGTGCCCGCAGCTTCCTCCTGGGAGCTGGGACACCGGCCACGGGCCCTGCTTTTGGAGCCCTGGGGGCACTGGTGGGTATCAACCCTTAGCAAGGGACTGTAGCACGGGCTCTGGAGTCGGCCCATGGGCCCGTCAGCCACGTGCCCTCCCGGTGCCTCCACTTCCTCGCGTGCAACGTGGGGAGGAGGCCAGTCGCCGCCGTTGGGGGGGTGAAATGGGCACCACAGGGCCAGGAAGCGCGGAGCTCAGCGCTCCAGAGGGCAGCTGTGGTTGCTTTTGCTCTTTTCGTTAGTGGCATATCCAAGTGTCATTCTTTGAGCCTGGATGGGTGAATGGGGTGCCCGAGGGACTGGAGGGGTGGGGTAGTGAGGAGACAGAGAGAAGACATACAGGGAAGGGAAGACCCGGGCTGGAATAGTCGGCCGCTTGTTTTCCAGCGGGCCTCTGTGTGCGCGTCCGGGGGGGGGGGGGGGGGGGGGGGTCCAGGGAAGAAGCTCGACCCCCTGCGAGCTCGGTCCTGGGAGCGGCGCCCTGCCTCTCCCCGCCACGGACAGCGGGAGCTGCGGCCGCCACGCCGCCCAGCGCAGAGCCCGCGGCGGGATGACCAGCGCCCCGAGCGGGCGCCTCGGAGCTCGGGGGCCGGAGCGATCCCAGAAGGGGCAGGAACGCCCCAGGACCCCGGCTTCCCGGCCGCCCCGCCCCGCCGCGCCCCGCCGCGTGCTCGGCGGCTTGGGATGCTGGGGAACCCCCGCGGGGGGGCCCTTCCGGGCGGGCCGGCGGGGGCGGGGGGCGCGGGGAAAGGGCAGTTACTTTCCGAGAGTGGCGGGGCGACGTCAGGCGGAAGGGCGCGGGGCGCGCACGCTGTAGATGGCATTCGCTGTCGCCGAGCGCTGGGCGCGTGGGCCGGCGCAGGCTATATAAGCGGGGCCGGGCGCCGCGGGGCAGACGCGGCAGCAGCGGCGGGAGCGCCCGGCTCGCAGGGAGCAGCGCCCGCAGCCCGCGCAGCCCCGACGGGCCCTCCGCCCGCCCCCCGAGGAGCGCCGACCGGGCCCGCGAGGGCCGCCGCCACCCCACAGCAGATTTGGATCCCCCGCCCGGCGAGCCCCAGGCTGCCGCCCCCCGGGGGGGCCCGGCGCAGCGGCCGCCCGCGGACAGCCCCGCCGCCCCGCCGCCAGGCGCCGGAGACGCGGGCAGCGCCATGGCAGCCGCCAAGCCGGGCGAGCTGATGGGCATCTGCTCCAGCTACCAGGCGGTGATGCCGCACTTCGTGTGCCTGGCCGACGAGTTCCCGCAGCCCGTGCGGCCCGCCAAGCTGACCAAGGGCAAGGGCCGGCTGCGGCGGCCGCGCCAGTCCCGCTTCAAGACGCAGCCGGTGACCTTCGACGAGATCCAGGAGGTGGAGGAGGAGGGGGTGTCCCCCCTGGAGGAGGAGAAGGCCAGGAAGTCGTTCCTGCAGAGCCTGGAGTGCCTGCGCCGCAGCACGCAGAGCCTGTCGCTGCAGAGGGAGCAGCTCAGCAGCTGCAAACTCAGGAACAGCCTGGACTCCAGCGACTCCGACTCGGCCCTGTGAGGGCGCCGCTGGCAGCCGGGACTCGCGCGCCTCCGGGGCCCGCCGGGGACGAGCGTGCGGACCCGCGCGGGGCCCGCGCCGGGGACCCCGAGGGCCCGGGGCGACCGCCCCTCGCGCGCCTGGGCTCCTGCCGAGCTGAGAACTGGTCGTGGCGCCCCGCGTTGCGCTCGCCCCGGGCCCGAGCGCGCCCGGGGACGCCGGGAAGGGGGCCGCTTTCTTTGCCCTTGTAAATGTTTATTTTTAAACTCTGCCCAGTACGAACTCTGCTGTGAGCGTGCGGGGGGCGCGCCGCACCGAGGCGCCCGCGCCGCCAGGGCTCCCCGCCCCTGCCCGAGGGCTTGCAGCTCCGACTCGCACACCGCGCCCCAGCGCACACCCGTCCACACTCACGCCAACACACTTTCGCTGAACACTTTTATAATGGTCAGGCGCAGCTGGGGGGACTTGGGGCGCAGCGCAGCTGCCGCTGCGGCCGGAGGATTGATATTTATTTTTGCATCGCGATGGCTGACGGCGTCTATTTAACGGTCTTTTTACCTGGATATGTCTGTGAGGATCCTGATAGGAGACAAATAAAGTCGATATATTTGCACAGTGCATTTCTCCAGGCTCTTGACTTCTTGAACCTTCGGGGCCCAGGCTCCTAAGACTGGGGAAGTGAGGGAAGGATGTGGCTGAGCGGGAGGCCGGGGACCCCAGGGTGGAGGTAACTCCACAAGCCTCGGGCACCGGAGCGTGGTCGCGCTCCTGGTGCCCGGGTCCACTGCGCCTCCCAGGGGATGGACACCCAGCCCAGAGAGCCCCTGCCTCCCTGGTCTGCTCCCCATCGCCGCGTCTGGGGTGGAGCTGAAGCCGCTGGGGAGGCGGGGGTCGGCCTGTGAGGATGGAGAGCCCTTCCCGGTGCAGCTGACTTTTCAGGAGGGCTGGGGTCAGGGTCACAGCCCCCCGCCCATCGCAGAGGACCTGCTGCCCTTCCCTGGTGGTGGCGGGTGGGGAGCCGGCTGAGCCACCAGTGGAAGACTCTAGGGGGGCTGGGAGCCCGCGGGAGCTGGGCAGAGTGTGGGTGTGACTCAGGAGCGCCAGGGACCCTGCCAGGGAGCAGAGCCGTCGTCTGCAGTCCTTTGGTTCCTCTGTGCAGCCCCTCGCTTTGCCCTCTTCAGGGTTCCCGGGGAGGGTGGGGTTATGTCTTATGTCAGAGCCTGAAGGGCGCTTGGGTGCCGCCGGTCTCCCCACCCCTTTTGTTTACAGACGAGAAAACAAACCTAAGCAAGCAGGGAAGCAAAGGTCACGTGGTGAGTGTTACCAGTGGCAGCCAGCTCTCCTGACTCCACGTCCAGTGCTCCCAACATCACAGGGCCTGTCTTTCCAGTGCTTTACGGCAGCCGCCCGCCTCCCTGGCTCCGCCCTAAGCCCTCGGGGTTAGCAGTGTAGCAGCGCCACTCGGCAAGGGTGGTGGTGGGGTAATAAACAGCACCCCGCTGAGGAGGGCGGGGTCCCCACTTGGAGCCCCTACCATCCCACCCCTCCGGGGTTACTTCAGAGCTGACCCACCCTTCCAGGCTGAGAGCTTGAGAGCTTTCCCTGCTCCCCTCTCCAGGTTGCCCTGTGTCTGTGCTTGGGTGCCCTCTGCTGGTGGGGGCTGGACTCAGCCCGCAGGGGGTCTGAACCGACTTTACTCTTCACAGGCACCTCTGGCAGCTCTCAGCTCTGCAGAACGCTGGAGAGCAGAGGAAATGAAAGAAACAGAAATAGAAGCACCTTTCTATTTACTAGATGGGATGCAGCCCAGTTCATGAATTGTCAAATAAAGCAGTTAGATCTTTAAAAAAGAAAGAAACAAAAATAGAACCCACGGGCCTGAATGCCCTCCTCACTGGCTCAGAGAGAGGCAGGCACAAGGCCGCGGGGACTGAGGTCTGAGGCACTGTCCTAGCCCCAGGGAACACACTGGCCCTTGCAGTCCCCAGTGACCGTCAGTTCCGCTGTGGTGAGGGCTCGTGACAGATGGCCCTTACTTGCAAACAAACGCCTCACCCCTGCGAGGCAGCTGTGGGCGAGGCTTTGATTCCAGTGTCTGCAGCTGCCTCGGCCCAGCTCATTTGAGCACCTTGGGGTGGGAGGAGGGTGGCTGAGGCTCTGAATCCCCTCACCCCCACTGCCTTTCCTCAACCTTTCCCGCACCCCCATCTCATATCTTTTGCAGTAGCTCCTGTTTCTACTCTTCAGGGGCGAGTGCCCCAAACCCTCCTGGGGGGTGTCACACCCTGTAGGCCTGAGATCCTCGCTTGGGTGTCTCCCCTCTGGGCACCACAGTCACCGTCTTCCTGTTAGAAAGCCTCCTTCTGCCACCCACCTTCGGCCCCTTCTCCTGCTGAAGGCCTCCTTGGGTCACCCTGCCAGTATCTGGGGGTTGTGGGGACCACATCCCATCACTCCGGCTCCTGCTCAGCTGCTCACAGAGCCTAGCACCCAGCCGGTGCTCCGGAAATGTCGGTTGGGTTAAAGTGAGTACGGGGGCAGGGAGGAGAATCGATGCTCATCTTGCCGACTTCCTGGTTTGTCTTTAAATTATTCTATTTAATAGATGTTCCGCGTTTAATAAGCTAATTCCTTACTTTTTCGTGTAAAAGTGATGTCCAACTTGTCCCAGTGTCTTTGTGTTGCCTGTAACTGGCAATTAGTTCTCAGGGCTGGAAATAGGAAGAAGCTGGGGCGAGGCAGTGATTTGGTAGAGGGGGGGTGGGCGAGGGGGGGTTGGGATGCCGCAGTATCAGGGCAGCAGGCTAGTCTGGGGTGCTCTCTGCTTCTGGGCATCTCTGCCCCACACAGAGGAGGAAGGAGAGGAGGTGGGAGGGGGCTCTCCCGAGGCGCCATGGAACTGCTGGGGCTCAGCTCCTCCCTGTGGCTTGAAGGCATTCCAAGGCAGGATAGAGCTCCAAGGAGGCCAAATGGGGGGAGAGGAGGAAAGAGGGGGAGACGGGCTGAGGGAGCAAGAGAGCATGAGAACCAGAAAGATGAGGACTGAGGCCCTCGGGGAGACAGGGAAGCTTGGAGACATGGAGAGGTGGGGGATACAGAAAGAGTCAGGAGCCAGAAAATGTCAAGAGATAAGCAGAAATAAGGGCCACCTTTGGAGAGAGAGAAAAGGGCCCCTAGAGAGAAGGAAGGAGGTAAGGTGAGGTAGAAGTGCTCTGGAGAATGGGCACTGGAGGGGAGAAACTCCGGTGCCGGTGCCTCTCCAGGAGCCGCAGAGCTGGCGTGTGCCCGGGGTGGGTGGAGCCGGCCCAGCTGTGGGGATTTACAGGCCTGTCCCAGGAGACGCCTCCTTCCCTTCCTTCCCTGTCTCGGCTGCAGCCCATAGTCATAGCTTGGGTGACCAGTTTTCAAACAAGCTGGATCCCAGAGGAGGTAGCAAGTGGCCATCCCAGCTCTGGCTGGCAGCCTCTTCTAAATATTTCTCTTTGGCCCAGGAGGAGATATTTATCAGGGTGTTTCTTGGACTGTTTTGAAAGCCAGCTTGGCCTCTGCGGCCCACTGTGTTCCAATTCTGGGCCCACTTGGTGTGGGGTTGAGAGGGAAGGGCTGTCTGTGATTCCAGGGAATGGAGTCAGCTGTGGACATGGGCATCCTCCCCCAAGGAGCACATCTGGGCTCTGGCAAAATGTGGAAGGGAGAAAGGCCACCACTGAGGGAGCACCTCCCATGGGTACTCTGCTTCCATCCTAATAACCTTTCCCAGGTGTTTTACTGGTGAGAAAACTGAAGATCAGAGGGGTTAAGGTTCTTGCCTGATGCCACACAGCTAGTCAGTGGTGAGCTGGGTTGCAACCCAGTATTTTTTTCCCCCGAAGCCTGTGTTCTTTCTAGGATACAAACCCCAACTTCTTACTATAACCCCCTACGGTAGCTGTGAGAATGGGTCTTGCAGACCTCCTGTCACAGGGGTGTAATTGATTAGAGCAGAGCAGCTCTGGCTTTGAAATCCATCCCATGGTCCCGCAGGGGCTGCTCCCCACCAATGGCTGTGTGCATGGCTGGGAAACTAAGGCAGAACTATTCCCAGGAGACATGAGATTTCTTTGTTGGTGGACTTTGGCTCAAGGATTTCCTAATGACTCTGCAGAAGCTTTCTTAGATTACAGGACATCCCACGGACACCTCACCCTCTCTCCTCTCAGGGCCTCTTGCATCATAGCCTACTGGCTCCCTCTCTATTTCATTTCACACAGGCATGTCTCCTTACGAAATCCTTGCATGTTTACTCCCTTCGTGGAATCTGCTTCTTGGAAAACCCTGGCTGGCACACTCTTCTGTTCCCAGCAGGTTCCTGGTGCTGCCCTGCAGCTCCCTCAGGCCCCCACTGGTGCAGGGGAGGATGGTGGGCATCGTTTTAGAGAAGACTGTGGGGACATGGCAAAGCTACCAAATAGATGTGTCCTGCTGCTCTGCTGGTCCCGTGTTCTGGACTGGGAATAAGCATGTCATGGCCTGTGTGTGGGGTGAGGCAAGGGGCCCCTGTGTGGACAGTCGTCCTCTAGGCCTATGCTCAAGGCCATGTGACTCATAACAACCGCCTACCCATTCAGTTTCCAGGCCATGGTAGAGAGTGCTCATGGTTCACCGACATTGACTTTCCCTTTCCTCCAGGACACCCAGCCAAACTCTGTGTCCCAGATGCTGTCCTACTTAGGTCTCTTGATGTGATTAAATTTTTGACAGTGGCATATATTGGGAGGAAAAGCGTGTTTCTCCCAGGCCTCGGCCTTAAGGTGTACCTCCCCCTACCCCCATGCTCTCGTTCCCTTTCCCACAAGTGGGAACGTGGATGTGCCTGCAACCCAGGGGTGATCAAGCTGACAAGGCCACTGGCTTAGAGGGTGGCAGAGAAACAAGGTGGAAGGACCCCAGGCTCCTGAATGACCCTGTGGAACCGAGCAGCCTGCCAATCTGGAATCACTGTTTTTTCACAGGAGAGAAACACGTTCTATCTTCTCCGAGACACTGAATCATTATTGGATCTCCTTATTAAAGCTGTCTTTTGTTACCATAAATACACAACAATTAGTACTGGCAGTGGGGCGCTAATATCCCCACAGTGCGAGGCATTGGCTTAGTGGTTTTGCTCCGTGTCGCCTTGGGAGGGTCCAGATATTGCAGGCTGGAAATGTGGAGATCTTGTTACATCTTGGAAGAGCATTTGGTAAAGCCATTGTTAGCACACTTGGGGAGGCTGATCACATATTGACCGAGCCCATAGCTCTAGGGGGTGTGGCCACAAAGAGCCGGAATATTAGTGTATGTGGCTGCTGCTCTTTGTGGCTTTTAGCAAATTATTACAAGAAGTCACAAAAGTTGGAAATGAATAGAGAGTATCCAGAAATGTGGGGCCTCACAGAGGTGAAAGCTGCCCCCCTTTGTCACCCACACAGTAGGAGATCAGCTTGTGGGTCAGAGCCTTTCTCGAAGGCTACCCAGGAAGCCCAGCACAGAACCCAGTCCCAGAGCAAGGTTAGATGAAGGGTGTCTTCCCCTTCAGACTCACTGCTTTAGATTCCTCCCATGATGGCCAAAATTAAAGAGAAGGCTGGACCAGAACAGGAAACAGAGTAATGAAATAGCTTCAGAGCTCTGCTGGGAAAACATTTTGGCATCTGAAACTAGCTAGAAGGCCCTAGACCAGAAATTGCCAAGGAAAGCGGGAATTGGCCAGTGGTTAGGTTGTTTGAGCCCCAAGGCAGCCCCCAAGGAGGCCAGACCTTTCAGATTTGTGTCAGGTGTGGTCCCAGAGATGATTCAGAAAGGAGAGTCCTTCAGAACCGGGTTGGCCGAATTAGCCAGCCGGAGCAAGCAGGCTCCATTGAGGGCAGCCCGATTGGCCTATTGCTGTGCGCCAGGGACTTCTGAGCGTGTCCCCTCTCCCCTTGCCACATGGGAGCATTGTGTGTTTCTCCCACCCCATCCAGCATCGTGTTGAGGTGTGGGGGGTGCAGCTGGGGTGGTGGTGGGGGACAGACGACTTGTCCTGTGGTTTCTATGTCACTGGACTGTGCAGAACCATATGCGGCCCTGGAGAGGGCTTCTTTCCCCCAGATATCCTGCCCTGGGACCTGGAAGGGTAGCTGGATGGAGCTCGGGATGGACTTCCCCGGAGAGGGCCGGGTGTGATCTGCTGCGGGGAGGAGGATGACACCGGTCGCTGACAGCCAGCTGGGCAGCCCGCGGTGGAGGCTGCCCGTGGGCCCCTGCAGTCAGTTTTCCGCACCTTCCCGGGCACAGGGTCAGGCCGCTGTCAGTCGCCTCCCAGTCAGCGAAGCTCTCTGCGTAGGAGTGAGCGCTCACGCACGCATGCCACGCGGGTCACGCTTGTTCTTCCCCAAAGATAGGCCAGGGGCATACCTGTGGCCTGCCATTGAGCAGGCGTGACGGCAATGCCTCGGGGCCTGATGACATCGCGCTGCCTGTGGGTGGCTGTGGCATGCGGGCTCCTGTCTCCCTGTCGCCGCCGCATTCCTGCTGGGCCTGCCGGCAGCAGCCTCACTGTAGAGTCCGGTCTCTCGCCTGCTGCAGCGTGGAGCCTGCTCTCTACCGTCTGACCCAGAGCGGGTTTCTCACGCTCACGACACAGAGAGCCCCTTCTCCCTACTGGGGTGGGGACATGAGACTCCCGGCCCAGACGTGCTCCAGCGGTGGGGAGGGGAAGAGGGAAGTGGACCAGTAAGAGTCCTTGGTCTCTTACTGAGGACTGACTAAGGTCCTGTAGGAGTCCTGAGTCCTTACTCTTAGGGTGGTACTGTAAGGCTCTGGAACTGGGACGTGCCAGACCCCAGTCCCCGCTCTGTTCCTCCCTTGCCGTGTGGCTTCGAGCAAATCGCTCCCCCTCTTCTTCCTCGATGGCTTTTCTTACCTTTATGCTCTGAAGTTTGTAGAAGACCCGGGATATCTCAGAGCACCTTAGTGCCTTGGGGCCCTGGCGGCTGTGCAGAGAGGCAGCGTTCATACAGACCAGACATCCAGCTCCTTCCTGTGCAGATGGGGAGATGGAGGCACACAGGCAGGCAGTCTTCTCTGAGACCGCAGTGCCTCCACCCCACCCCTCTTTCCCAGCCTTGGGGAGGATCCCAGAAACTCTGGGCTGAGCTGTTCTGTGCAGAACAATTCCTTCCAAACCCAAAGTAACCACCTCAGGCCACCCTGCTGCGGGCTTGGGACCCTAGCCAAAGTGTCACTGCCCACGGCCCAGCTCCTGCCCCCTCTAGACCAGCAGGCTGGACTGTAGGTAGCCCCTGGCCTTCCCTCTGATCTTCTGGGGAGGACCTGACAGAGCTCCCCCTTCCCTCATTTCCCAGAATGTGTGAGATATTCCAGGAGAGGCCGGACTCTATAAGCCTGCTACCCTCAGATCATGCCTTATAACACCCATTTCATGGCTGCTGTATGTGTTCTGGGGTTTTTAATGAGCTGTCCTTTGGTCTGCAGTAGAATGCAACGCCATAAAAAGCAGCGGGGCACACTAAGTCTGCTTTGTACCACCAATGAGTGGCCTGTGTGAGGGCCCAGGACCTGGTGAGCCCTGCGCTATGCACTGTGGGACACACACACGCACACAGCCAACAACTTACCCTACTGAATAGCAGAAGGGGCACTGAGAGTGGGTACTGCCATAGCTAAACCTAGTGGGCAGGCAGGAGGAACACTGACATTGTAGCTAGTCAGCTGGGGACTCTGGGCCAAGTAACAGGTGACCCTGTCCCCTTCAATAGCCTGAAAGGCAGATCTTGTGCCTTCCAAGGCTTTGTAACTCAAAGAGAAATTGGTAAGAGCTAGAAGGTTAGTGAGTAGTGGCTGCTCCGTGTTAAATTGTAGTGATATTTAAAGAAAAGAGGTGACCGCTGCAGGTATCAGCCAGATTTCCAGCAGAGGTGAAAGGGAACAGCGAGGATCCAGAGACGGAGGGAGCAGCCATCTGCTTCTGTCACCCAAACACAGGAGATCAGGTGGCTGTGGCTCAGAGCCTTTCTCAAAGACGGTCCATTGAGCAAAACACTCATACAAGGGATCCGGCCCCAAGGCAAGGATCAGACGATGGGTGTTGCTTCTCTCTTAAGCCTGTTATTTCAGCAGGTCTCAGAAAGGCTGCCATTACAGCCCTGTCGGGAGAGGCGTGGCCAGAGCGAGGAAGCGGAGGCTCGAAGCAGGCTTAGAGCTGTGTGAGAAAACAGCAGCGTGATCACTGGTTCGTGAGATAGCCTCAAGCAGATAGAGTTTGGTCCCTGAGGAGTCTTCCAAGGAATTGTTTTTCCAAAGAAACCATAAAGCCCCCGAACAGCCCTCAAGCAAGACAAATTTTCTGATGTCCACTTCAGATGAAGACAGTAGACAAGGGAGAATCTTCCAGAGGCGAAACTGGAGCAGCCATAACCTCCAGAGCCAGAACACAGGCCTCTCCATTCCTGCCCTGGGACATACTCTCTTCTGAATGGGGATGGTTTTTCTCCTGTGGCTTTCTCTGTTTCACCTTTGTCTGCTGATCGGGGGTGGGGGACAAACTGTCGTTTAGCTTACAAGTTATCTGGCCCCCAGGACCCACATCTGACCCAGGGGGAGAAGCCTGGACATCACTCAGAGATCACGGGGCTGTAAGTGGATGGACTTCGGTGTGTCCCCAGTGGAGAAGGGTTTTAGCACACCCATGTATAAGGTGCCCCCCCAAAATGTATACACACTTTAACAGCTGATAGCTCAATTTTGAAAATGAAATGTATTTTCATAAACGCTGCCTTTATCATTGCTCAAAGTGTGCATATACATTTTTTTGGACCCCTGTGCAAATTTACATTCAGATGTCCAACAGCTCCTTTAATCTTTGCTCTATGTTTAACTATATTCAATGCTTGTTCCCAGCCCTCCTTTTGCTGTGGTTTCCCTGGTCACCTCTGGGTGGTCTGAAATTTGTCCTCTGGTAGTTTTCTCAAGAAGGGTTCATGGGAATAATACTCCCCTAATTCTTGCATGTCTAAAAGTGTTTGTAGCTTTTATACATGCGGAACATCTTGACAGCATATAAAATCCTTGGCTTACACTTTTTTCCTTAAATACCTCGGAGTGTTATGCCACTGTTTGGCATTGAATATTGCTGGAGCTAGCTTGATTTGATGAGTGACTTGACTTTTTATTTTTGGCCTGGCTGCTCAAAGGTTATTTCCTTTATCTTCAAAATTTGTTATTTTTATTAGGAGAGTCTTAGAACTGAGTATTCTAGGTCATCTTTCTCCGGCATGCGTAGTACCCTTTACATTAGATTCTAATCTTTTGTTTCAAGAAAGTTTCCTTCAATTTTATTCTTAAATATGTATTGTATTTCATTGTTTTGTTCCTCTTGTCTAGAGACTCCAGTTTTGTATATGTCTTTGTCTTTTTTCTGTATCTATCATTTTGTCGCTAATTTAAAACCTTCACTTAGTCTCACTCTATTTACTGTCATTATTTGCACCCTCCATCCCTGTTGGGCCACATCTAAGTCCTTCTTCCAACCGCATTCTCATTTCTGAAATCATTTTGTTTCTTCCTGCCCCTCAGTGCTCCCGTTTCTCACCTTACCTCCTCCCACTGTTCTATTGTTTCTGCACTGAGTTGTTATATTTCTGCTTTGTGGTTTTCCTCAAGGGGGTAATTATTTTATTAAGATTTGTTAATTCTTAGAACAATGTTTGGCCAGATTGTTCATCTATTCCATGGTAACATTTTTTTTTTCCCCCTGGCCGTTGTTCTTTATCTGGGAGGCTTTGTTGACCTTCCCACCCCTTTTCTCCAGCATCTTTGTTTTTATTTTGTGCTAATTCAATTTAAAAAAATTGCATGCCGTGGAATGAGTTGGGTTTGCATGTCCCAGCTACTTGTAGGGAGTGTCCTTTAGCTGGCTCTTTCTGAGATTTGCCACCACTGGGCTATTGTGCTCGTTTCTCTGCACATTCAACGTCTCACTCCCCTGCCCCCACCCACACTGAGGCTTCTCAGACCTGTTGCTTGTGTTGTGTACAAGGCATCTAAGTTTATTATTCATCAGTGGTGGTTCTGGAGGGGCAATTTTACCCCTCGGGGGATATTTAGCAACATCTGGAGACATTTTTGGTTGCTACAATCTGTAATGGGGCTTGATGCTACTGGTATCCAGTGGGTAGAAGGCAGGGATACTGCTAACATCCTACAACACATCAGCCTCTACAACAAAGAATTCTGTACCCAAAATGTCAGTAGTGCCAAGGCAGAGAAACCCTTTACCTAGTGTGAGCCCTCAGCTAAAGGTAAAGCGTTTTTGCTGGAGTGTTCTGAAATTGGCCGCTCCTGGGCTGGCTGGCTCCCCAGCTCTTCCCCAGCCCCCATCACACCATTCCTGTACTTCCCTGTCATGGCTTTTGTGTGAAATCTTTGCTTTTGCTAGTCTTTATGTATTTTTGAGTCTGTGGCTTATATAATAGTCTACATTATTATTTTTCCCCCTGTTTTCCTTTTCTCTTTTTGAACATCCAAGAAAAAAAGGGGAATTAGCTGCTTCCTGCTTCTACATTCATACCAAAATCTCTGAGGGGATATTTTAATCTAACACTTCAGCTTGAGCTGTTTTAGTTTAACCAGAGAATGTGAATTCAGGCTTCAAAACCCACTGACAGCCCATTTGGGGTTATGGGTTCTCAGGGAAAAGGCTTTCCCCCTGAATTCAGTGCTGTTTCTTTGTAGGTTTCAGTGGGGATGGTGAGAAGGGGGTTTTGCTCCTGGTTTCTCTCTAACCTGGCGGGGGCAGCGGGGGTGGGGTGGGGGGGTGTCACTGGAGATCCAGCTTCCTGTGGAGCTGGGTGATCCATTAATCTCCCACCTGGGGTGGGCTCTGTGGGTTGACTCTGAGTTTCTCATCTCTGTCAGCCCATGAGAACCAAGGTCAAGGTTCATATGATTTGGCAATGCCTCAAGGTGGAAGGCAGCCTCCTTCCCTGCCCACCTCTTTGGGTTCCTGATTTCCCTTATTTTGGGGCTTCTGAGTGTTCCATAATTTCTTGCCAGATCACTGACTAATTTTATTTTAAATTCATATTTTAACCAGCTTTTAAAGTTGCTTTCAGCATAAAAATCAGTTAGCGTATCTATTCCCAAAACAGAATCTCTGTCCTTACCTCTCTAAACCTCTATATCTTCATCTCTAAAATGGGAATAACAACAGGTTATCTCCAAGCTCTGTGAGGATGTTAGGTTTCCCTTCTTTCCAGTCCTTTCCAGTCCCTCCTTCCCCTTTCCCTGCCGTGGGACAGAGCCCAGGGACGGTGGATCCCTGGTCCCCAGCAAGCTCTGCTGACCCACAGATCCTGCCAGGATCCCACCTCCTGCCCACACCTCCGCTTCCTGGCGCCGTCCTCGGGGACAAGCTCCTCAGCCTTACAGAGCTTTCGCTGTTTCCTCCTGCCCTGGGAAGGGGCCAGAAGGAGTGTTTCTCCCTGTCAGCACCCTTTCCCAGCAGCCTGGAATGACTGCGGAGACGCGGCCACCGGGCAGGCCGGCTCCACACGCGGATCCAGCAGCGCGGCCCCCGCCCCGCTCCCGGCCTCCCTCCCAAGCAGGCACGGGGCACAGGCTGAGCTTCTCTTGATTTTTTGGGGTAGCTTTTAATTTTTAAATAATTTCAGATTTAGGGGGGAAGAGGTGCAAAAGTAGTACAAAGAACTTCTGTATGTCTTTAACCCAGATTCCCCAAGTGTTTGCATTTTGCATCATTTGCTTTATTATTTTAACTGTTGATTTATCTATTTGTCCATATACATACACACTTACACACACCTTATTCATATTATTATCATAGTCTGGACCATCTGAGAGATGCTTGCAAATAAGAAGCTCCTTTACTCCTCAGTACCCCTTAGAGCGTATTCCTAAAAACAAGGACATTGTCTTTAATTTCCACAGTGCACTTGTCAAATTCCGGAAATTAATATAAACATCATATTATGATGTAACCTACATTCTTATTTTTCCAATTGTCTGAGTAATGTCATACACACACACATATGTAGTTTTTTTTTCTGGTCCAGGATCCTGACCAGCATCCCATGTTGCACTTAGTCCATAGGTTTCTTATCTGGAAGAGTCCCTCCGTCTACCTTCGTCTTTCAGGATCTTAACATCTATGAAAAGTACACACTAGTTACTCTGTAGAATGTGCCTCAGTTAGAGTTTGTCTGTTGTTTCTTCGTGATTAAATTCAGGGTTTGCTTCTTTCGCAGGAATACCACAGAAGCACCCTTGTGTCCCTCTCAGTGCATCGTATCAGGAGGCATGTGACTCGGTTTGTCCCATCACTGGGGATGTTGACTTTAATCTTTTGGTTAAGGTGGTGTCTGCCTTTCACCCCTTGGTTTTAGCATCTATTGATAATTCTTGCCTGAATCACTCCTTGACATCGATGTGAGAGAGAAACCTATCAGTTACCTCCTGTACGCACCCTGACCAGGGATTGAACCTGCAAACTAAGTATGTGCCCTGACCGGGAATCAAACCCTCAACCTTTTGATGTTCAGGACGACACTCCACCCAACTGAGCCACCCAGCCAGAGCTCATTAGCTGGCACTCTAACATAACAAAGAATCCCCTCATTTACTTAATTTGGGCATTTGTTTATTTATATCAGTATGGAGTCAAGGATTCCTGTTTTAGTCAACACCTTATGATTGTTACTATCATTATTTAAATGGAGGCTCAAACTGCCCCAGACTTGGTCAGCGGGAGCCCAGCAGCATTGTAACTATTCTTCCTGCATCTAAGACCAGGGCCTGTGTTTGTTTTGCTGATTGTCAATCCCAGGTCACAGCACAGGACCTAACATATTTTCAAATGAACGACAGAACTCTTATCTATAAAAGTGTCAGTAATAATAGTAACTGTTGTAGGGTTTTGCAAAAAGTGAAGGAGCCATTATGCTCAAAGTGTTTAGAACACTAGTAATATTAATAGCTAATATTTATTCCCCACTCAGTATGTGCCTGGTTCTATTCTAAAATTTTGACATGATTAATTCATTATACTGATCCTGTGAGATAAGTAATATTTTTTTCTTACTTCACAGAAGAGGAAACTGAGGCTGATAGAGATAAATCATCTTGCCCAAGGTCACCCAGGCAATATCCGGAGCCTGCATTCTGACCACTGTGCCATGTTGTCACCCTATGCATGTCATGAGAGTGAGACAGATAAACTGATGGGTATACAATGGAAAGGGTTTCGGTAGGTTGAGGGTGGAGAGACACCCAGGGGAACCAGCCTGAGGGATGTCATGCAGATGGCAAAGTGCAACATGTGAAAGTCCAGACCCATGAATAGTCCTCCACACCCAGCTTCCTGAGTGTCAGCTGTTGACCTGAACTGTTCTCTTCTAGCCTCACCCTTCCAACCTCTAAGCGGCCTCCTACAAATCCCACTACCACTGCCTTCCCTCAGCCAGGCAACGCTTCGCTCTGCCAATGGCTCTGGGTTCTATGCCTCACCAGTGCTCCTGCCTGCTGGTCCAGGACTTTGATCACTGGCCCTCTACTTCTTAGCACTGAAATTGCAATCTCTTTATTTTGTCATTCAGTTCATCTCTATCTACCCTGATAGACTCTGATATCATGTCTGCTTTTGTTGCCATTGTATCTCCTGGGCCAACCTACACAGAGTAGGCACTCAGTAAATACTTGTTGACTATATGAATGACTACAGCCCTTTACTTTCTCATCCACTCTTTCATTGACTTGTCCCCGTAGTCTTACAAGAGTGTCCTGAGCTATAAAGAACAAGGGTACTCTTAATGGTTCAGAGAAGGAAAGGACCTATTTCCAAAATCCCATTCCAGGCAGAGAGCAGATCTAGAACCCAGGCTCTTTCTACCTTTGTGACTTGCGTCCCCACCTGCCCTTCACGTCGGTGTTCAGATTCCCAGCCCCATGGAAGTAGCTCTGGGCTTCTGGAAACCCATGCAGATGGACTCTGGTTAGTAACTAGTTCTCAGGAAAATAAAGTTGTTGATATTCCTAATACTCAATTTTGAGTTTTATATGGATAAAGTGTTTCTGGTGATTCACACCAATACTAGGAGTGGTCTTCTAACCCATCTCGAACTGACAGCTGTGCTTGGCTCACTGCTCAGTCCTGTTGGTGACCAGAAAAAACCTTTTGGGGAAGGCAGTCTCATGTCTCCCAGGAAGTCTGGACCCACCTGGTAATAGCAGATGACATGGCTAAACCCAGCAGATTAGAAGATATACGCTAGAGCACAAGAACGGAATTTCTGTGTCAGGTTTACCAATAGTTCCAGTAAATGATGGATCTCAATGAAAAGGAGAAGGTCATGTGAACCCAAGTAAGTGAGAATAAAATATCAGTAAATCAGCAAGGAAAGATGAGAAATATAGAAGTACTGATAAGAGATATAAAGTGTAGAGTTAGAAGATCTACCCACAAGGATAGAAAAGAGAGAAAGAGTCAGAGACAATATTTGAAGAGAGAATGGCTGGGGATTTTTTTAGAAATGATGGAAGATACCAATCTACAGATCCAAAAAGTCCAAATAATCTCAAGCAAGATAAATAAAAAGAAATCCTTGCTAGACATATCATAGTGAAATTATAGAAAACCATTGAAAAAGAGAAAAGCTTATTAAAAACAGCCAAGGAGAAAAGACAGATTATTTTCAAAGGCGCCACAGTCAGACTGAGTTGACTTGTAACAGTAATAATAGCAGAAGATATTTTAATTACATATTTAATGGGATGAAAGGAAGTAACCGTCAACCTAGAATTATATCCCCAGTGAGAATATCCTTTAAGAACATTGGAGTAATATCCTTCAAGCAAAATAAAAAAAAGACAAAAAAGACAAAAGCACTAGGTTATTCATTGCAGTACTATTTATAATAGAAAAAACTGGAGACGACCCAAACCCATCAATGGGAAGCTGGTTGAGTGAACCATGACACATCCACATGGAGAGGAAAAAAGAGATTACATATAGGGACACAGTGGGAGGGAGGGAACAGAGATATGAGTAGAAGTTAGTCATCTTTGAATAACCTTATTTTATAGATTTGACTTTGGAATCATGTAAATCTCTTACATAATTATAAAACAGAATTAAATTTAATAACTAATCCCTAAAATTGAAAGTAAAATAAAACAAATGAAATGAGCCCAACTGTGTATCAAATTGGTGTCATAATGATACAGAAAGGAATTATTCCAAATATTTAAAACAGTAATTTCCTTCACATCCTTAGTAGAATACAGACAAGGAATAGAGAACTGCCAGAACAACACCACCTTAGACTGTTTCAATAATCATATTGTTGGTGCTAGTGTTGACACTGTTATTCTAAGACTGTTGAGTGTACAGGGTGGGATTAGGGTAAGACTTTGAGTGAAGTGAGTGAGACCCTTAAGGCAGAGAATTTAAGGAGGTGACCGTGCCCTTGCACCACCCTGAGAGCATGCCTCCTTACATTTGCACAGTATGTGTCTCACTGGCCTTACCCTAGTCCTGGCCCTGTGTAGGATAAAGCAAATAAATAAATATGTTAATGTCATTAAGAACCATAATTTTTGGTGTGAAAGTGTTTGATGAAATTAAATAAAAACACTGTACTCCTAAAGTTGAATTGTCAGTATCAGCATCAAATCATAATACTTTTCTCTCTGTGATATATTTTATTTAAAAAATAAGAACAAATTTTCTAGTTCTGTCCAATGAAAAGTCCAGAAACAATGACTAGCCCAGTAGTAAGGAGCTCCTCTTGTGCCCACAGTGTGCTCTTTACAGACCACTTGCCACTAAAAGTTTCCAGGGATCTTTGGAGAAATGTACGGGGTGAACCTGGATTATCTTTTCTCACCAGAAAGCAAAGAAGCTCTTAAAGACTGCTAGGGTCAGTCAAAAAGACTCAGAAGCCAACTTGAATAAGCTGTCATTGATCATAGATGGAACAATTGGAGCATCAGTAAGACTGAAACACATTAGGTGTGTTTAATTGCATAAACTTATAATGATATCAAAAATCTCATTAATCAACTCTGGGAGATCCCAAGAAACTAACTCATTTTGGAAATGATAAACATAGGGAAAGAATTAATTATTCTGCCTTTGCTATATAAACTGTACTTCAGGATTATCAAATGATTGATGAGGGCAGTTTCTCTTCGCAGAGGCATTCCAGCTAATTAATGAAGAAAGACTGTTAGCATTAGAATGTCACCATTTTCCAACCTCTAATGAATTCATGGATCTAGACATTAATTACCAGTCTCCATTTACATCCCCAGAGAGAAACAGCAAACACTGTGTGCTTCCTGATGGAGGAGCACCATCTTACCTATGAAGCAGTCTTGCCAAATAATTGAACCTGATTCGATGAAGTCTCCAAATCCAATTATGAATTTAAAGGGAATACAGAGAATAGAGGAATGTGTTAAATGACAGTAAAGGGATACAATGAGCAAAATCCATACTGTTTCTTCATTAATAACAGTAACAAAACGCAAGAAAGAGAAAAGGTAGAAGGAAAATCTATAGGAATAGGAGAAACTTAAATGACAAAGTAACCTATAACAATATAAAGAATTCATTTTCATCCCAGTCCAAACAAATAAACTGTAAGAACAAAAATTAATAAGACAATTGGGGAAATGTGAACATCAATAAGATATACGATGATATTAGGAGTTATTGCTGATATTTTTTCCCAACTGTTTTCTTTTTATGGTTTCGAGATGTAGTTGACATAAAACATTGTATTTGTTTAAGGTGTACAACATAGTGATTTGATATATGTATATACCGCAAGATGATTACCACAGTGAGTTTAGTTAATGCCCATCACTGATGTTTTTTGGTGCCTGATATGGTGTGTTTAAAAGGGAGTCCCCTTCTCTTAAGATATACAGTTGAAATGGAATGATGTTTGCTGCTAAGTGATTTAGGGTGAGGGGTGTGAGTGGGGAGACCAGGAAAACAAGATCGTCCATGAGTTGGTCATTGCTGGAACTTGTGATGGGTAGATGGGGCTCATTTTACTAATTTCTTTTGTTTGGCTTATGCCTAAGTTTTTCTTTTTTCTTTTTCTTTTTTAAAAAATATACCTTTATTGATTTCAGAGAGAGGAAAGGAGAGGGAGAGAGAGAGAGAGAAACATCGATGATGAGAGAGTCATTGATCAAGCCCTCAACCGGGCATGTGCCCTGACTGGGAATCGAACCTCGATCGCCTGGATCCTAGGTCGACGCTCAACCGCTGAGCCACGCCCGGCCGGGCGCCTAAGTTTTTCCATAATAAAAAGCATTAAAGAATAAAGTAAAAAAACAAAACAAAAACGCCAATCTTAACCCAGGCGATGGGCTATCGAGGTAGCTGTCTGAACATTTTCTACATATTTGAAATGAGCCAAAATTAAGAGTAAGGATTTTTTAAAAGGAAGTCAGTGATATGGCAGGTCCCACACACCCACATGCTCTTCTAGTTCAGAGGTAGAATTTGATGTCTGTCAAAGGATCAGAAACAGCTGAAGTAAAACCAATGAGTCATTAGGAATAATCACTAAAACTTTATTATGAACACACCGAAAAGACAGTTTGCCATCTGGGAGCCCTCAAACCAAAACATGGGCTGAGACTCAGGGGTGCATTGTTAGAAAGCAGTTTATATAGTGAGAAAGCAGTGGCTTTGTTTTTCACAGTAATTGTTTATAAAATCAGAGTTTTCTTAAATGATAGGGGGATAAGTTAGTGGTTACCTTACATCAACCTTGGGAAACAGTTCGTTTTGCTTCTGATTTTCAGAGGCATAAGTCAGAAATGACCCAGATCAAGTGAAACTTACAAAAGTTAAGCTTTGCTTGCGTCACTAAACTGGTTTAGCACTCAGGTGCTTTTGAAGGCTGGTCTCCATTTGCTTTTAATTTTAACGTGTCATCTCTGGCTCAGGTTGTTAACCTTGTGGCTCTCCTTGGGTCACCACCTCTCCAGTGAGTCATCCCTGAGCCACCAGCTACTGTCAGGTATACGAGATGTGTATCTGTGCGGGAAGGTAGCATGGATTACAGGGACAGCTTTGCGATGGCTTTTGTGTGTTTCAGTCCTGACGAAACCAAAGATGATGATGTTTGGAAGCCCTTTGTTTAAAGCTACTTGCCTTAGCAGACTTTGGTAGAGGGCAGGGGCTGTCAACCCAAGACGGGGTTCTGACCTGTCCTAACTCAAGCCAGGCCTTAGTGTCTTAAGCAGAGCTGGATCCTACACCTCTCGGCTCCCTCCTCCCTTTTGCAACCTTAGGGTTCTAGGGCCACTGAGGCCAAGCCTCACCCTGGCCCATCGACTGGTGCTTCATTGGACCCATTTTGCTCACTAAGAAAAACCAGGGAGGAGGGACACTGTGGTGCTGCAGGTAAAACTTAAAGCAGCCACTGGCCGCACCCCTCAGGTACCTCTCTCAGCTAGGGGCTTCTAAGTAAGTGCATTCAGAACAACAGGTTGGCGGGTGCCAGTTCTTAAAAAGGTAACCCTTTCAGCCAGCACCTGCATTTGATGGGGAAGATCAGTGCTTAACACAAATAAGTGAGTGAGTCCTAGTTAATTTTATGCATTCCAGATTCAAACCCTCAGTCTTTCCTAAATTGTCTAATAAATTCAAGACAGACACCTACCCTGGCATTCAAGGCTCCCAGCCTACCTTTCCAGCCTTCTCTCCACTACCTCCTCCCTCAGCTCTGTGCTCTAACCTCACTGGACCACCAGCTCCCCAGAAGCCAGGTGTGGAGGCGCGCCTCCTGTGTCAGACACACCTGCGATCCAATGCCAAGCCCCCTGTCTATTCACAGGGGGATCTTGGGAGAGCCACTGTGAGTCTCTGAGCCTCTGTTTCCCCATCTGTGAAATGGGAGTAAAATGGAACTTAAGTGTCTTGGTGAGGATTCCATGTAATGACACTCGGGGTGTAGAAGCAGCCAGAGCTGGGAGTGTGGTTGCTCATTCACCATGAATTCACTTTCCCACTTTCTGTTGAACAACGTCTTAACCTCTCTCATTCCTCCCTTTTCCTTGTTGCTATTTTCCTCATTAGAAACCTTTCTTTTCTGTCATCTTTTATGTAGCCATCGGTACTGGATTTAGTCCTATTAGCCTTAATTTTTTTTTTATTGTGGTAAAATATACATTATATAAAAGTTTTAGCCATTTCAAGCATATGGTTCAGTGGCATTAAGTACACCCACACTGCTGTGCATTGATTAGCACTGTCTCCCTCCAGAATGTGTTCATCTTCTCAAAAGGAAACTCAGCACCCATTAAACATAACTTTCCATTCCCTCCACAGTCCCTGGAAACCGCCATTCTGCTTTCTGTTTCTATGAACTTGACTACTCTAGGAACCTTCTGTAAGTGGAATTATCAGTATTTGTCCCTTTGTGACTGGCTTATTTCACTTAGCATAGTGTCTTCAAGGTTCATCTATGTTGTAGCAGCAGGCTGAATAATGTCACATCGCATGTATATATAATGCTCATCCATTCATGTGAGTGGACACTTGGTTTGCTCCTATTAGTGTTTGAGTGTCTGGAGGATCAAGCTGGGTCCCTGGCACACAGTAGCCTTTCAGAGTTTCAGAGACGTTCTCTTGGAACTTGAGCACAGAAGGTGAGAGAGGCCATTACCCACCCCCCAAAAGGAAGTGGGTGAGAGCACCTTTCCAACTTGCCCCCCTGCTTCCACTCTTAGCCCTCCAATCCCTCCTGCCAACTGCAGCTAATGCAAAGATGATCATGCCAGTCCTTTTTCAGACACCTCAACAGCCCCTTAATAGCCGGAGGATCAAGTTCAATCTTTTTATGTTGGTCCACAAAATCCTTCAAGCCAGCCCCATCCTATCTCCACTCTCATCTCTGAGCACTCCTCACACCAGCTGAATTCAGCTCCTTCTAGGTCATGAAGCATATCATGCACAGATGCCAGTAGCTTTGTCTGACTGGAGCAGTCTGGTGGCTGACACCTACTCATCCTTCAGACTCTACATCTGCCTTGAATCCTTGCCCAACTAGGTGAGGGATAAATGGGATAAAGCATGTTTTCAGCTTCAAGGTACAGCAGACTTAATATACTGGGATTGATCAGGAAGGATTGTTTATTGTCTTACATCATGAGAAGTCTAGGGCTGGTTAATCCACTGGTTCAGGGCCAGCGCCCAGGCTCCAGAGAGTTTCCATCTTTCCTCTCCACCATCCTCAGGCAATCAGCTCAGCCTCTTGTCCTGGCTCCCCTCATGCTGCCACAATGGCTGCAGCAGCCAGGCAGGGGCCAGCCATGTGTCACTTTTTAGGCACAAAGAAAACCTTCTCAGAAGCCTCCTATCAGATGTCCCTGAACATTTAGTTGGCCAGAAGTATGTTACCTGCCCATGCCCCAGCTAGTCACATGGCCCAGGGAATGAGATCATGCTGAATACTCAGACCACGTGAGGACTGCCCCCAGGTAGGATGGGGAAGGACCCTGCATAGTGCTGCATGAAAGGTGAACAAAATCACAATTGTTTAGCAAGGAGGGAGTGAAGGAATGGCCCTTTCTTAGTCTCTTCTGTATCCCCAGTGCATAGCCAGGACTTGGGACATAGTAGGCATTTAATAATTATTTCTTAAAGGAGATGTTAGCAGTGAGGATTGTAATCCACCCTACCATTCTTTTGACATTGTTTCTGTAAATGCTGACTGACTAATATGTAACTTGTAGATAAACAGCATGTTTGCATAAGAATCCTAGGAAATAACTTCAGGAGATAGACTCTGACTTTCAGTCATCCCAGTTCCAGGAGATTTGCTGACCTTCAACCTTAGAACTAGGATGACATAGAACCAAGATGACGAAGACCAAGATAATGCACAGCAGACCATCACTTGACCACTTCCAAGGTCCTTATCAGAATGAACTGTGCAGGCCCACACGTAGAGAACTTTTCAACCCCCTCCCCTTGATTTACTTGTTCTGCTTTCCCTCCCCCTCCTTATAAAAACCTCTGCCTGCACTGAGATATGGAGATGGGATTTGCAGCAAGAGTCTCCCATCTCCCTCCTCAGTTGACTGGCACTTGAATAAACCTCTTTCCTTTTTCACCAGCATCTGTCTCACGAGTTTGGTTTTTATAGTGGCAGATAGCTGAACTTGGGTTCCGGTTACAAGGTCACAATCCCAAATGGAGGATGTGGCATTCTTTGCCCTGCTCTAAGCAACTGTAAAGTGTTGCCACCAGATGTGGGCTCCATGATGGGTCAAGGAGAGTCATCTGAATATTTCTGTGGCATGGATGTTCTTCAGAACCACCCCATTTCCTAAGCTATGATTCTGTTCTCACCAAAATATTTTATGTTGAAAGCAGAAATACCAGCTGCCAATTAAAAATGAAGTGCATTCACGCATTCCAGGAGAAATGAACCACTGTATCTTATCTAATCATTTGGCAGAGTGAAATATTGGCAAGGGTTCAGCAAAACAAGCACATCCACTCACTATTTATTAGAATTGACATTGATACAAACTTAGGGAAAGGTAATTTGGTGATAATGCTTCAAAATAAGTTTAGGTGTGTAAGTGAGTCTTTGGCCTCAGCAGTTCTCCATGTAGGAACATGACATCTGGAATCCACACAAGGCTGTGCAAAGATATGTGTGCAGGAACATTCATGGTGTGTTATTTGTGATACTAAAAAGCTATATTCATTTGAAACATCCATGGGTGCGGATTGGCCAGGTAAATTCCAGGGCAACCTTGACCAAGAAATTTGATGCTGTTAATAAAACTAAGTAGATACTATGCTTAATCTTAGCCAAAAGTCTGAGAAGCAATAGAACCTATAGTTAACAATATGGTATTATGCATTTCAAAATTTGTCAAGTGTTGTTAAACACACACACACACACACACACACACACACACTAAACAAAGGAAACTAAGAGGTGTTGGACATGTCTGTTACCAAGATTATTTCACAAGTATTTGCATATGTCCAAACTCATCAAATTGTACACATTAAATACGTGCAATTCTTTGTGTATCAATTATACCTCAAGCTGTTAAAGATGAAATAGATCTACATGTGTTGAAAGATGCCCTTGAACTACTGCTAAGTGAAAAGAACACATTGCAAAGTAGCATTTATATCAATATGCAACTTCGTTATTTGTATTATAGGTATATGCTTTCTATTTGCCCAGTATAAATCATTTTGAAAAATTTAACAAAACTGTGATGTCTGAAGTGAACTAATGATATCTGATGTAATAAGCTGCCAACGCTGCCTGGTGTACACAATAGAACTTTATTTCTGGCTTGTAAAGTCAAAAGCAGGTATCCTGACCAGCACACCTGTCTCCTCCAAGCAGTAATCCAGATGGAGTTCAGTTCCATCCTGGGGCCTTACATTTCCATGGGGGGGCGGGTCTCAGGAGGTAGGCCTGTGGGAAGTTTTCTGGGGCCAACCTGCAAGTGGTGCACTTCACTTCTGCTCTTCCCCATTGTCCAGAACATGGGGAAGGCTGGGAGAACAGGGCCAGTTGTGTGCCTGCTGAGAGTGGGAAACAGGTTCTGATGAACACATTGTAGTGCCCTACAGTCACACAATTGGTAATGTTTGACTATTTTGAATGAGCAGATATTACTCTTGTAATAGTAAATATAAATAAGACTGGGTAAATAATTCTCATACTGGGTCTTTCTGACCCCATCAGGACCAGGATAGGAGTGCTTCCCACTGTGAGAAATGATTAATGTTCCTACCCTAGAAATCAGCCTCAGGCTGGATCAGGTTCTCAAACCCCATGTGAAGATGAAAAGCAGACCCTGGGTTTGGTGACTCCATGAAGTTGCTGTCTCTCTGAGTGTCGTAGGCAGAATAATCCCCTGCCACAGTGTCCACGTTGTAATCCCCAGAACCAGGAAATAATATGTCACGTCACATGGCAAGGGGAAATTAAAGTTACAGAAGGAATTAAGGTTGCTAATTAAGCTGGCTTTAAAATAAAGAGATTATCCTGGATTATCTAGATATATCCAATTTAATCACAAGGCTACTGACACCAGGAAGAGGAAGGCAGAAGTGTGAGATCCAAGAGATTGGCTTTGTGAGAAAGATTCAGTTGACCATTACTGGCTTTGAAGATGGTGGAAGGGGCCACAAGCCAAAGGATGTGGGTGGCCTCTAGTCTCTGCAAAGTACAAGGAAGTGGATTTCCCTCTAGATCCTCCAGAAGAAAATGCAGCTCTGCCAAGGTGTGGACATTAGTCCTGTGAGATATATTTCAGATTTCTGACCTGGTTATGGCATCAAACTGACTCTGGTTGGAATCCTTACCTCACTTTGAGCAAGTCACTTCATCTCTCTCTGCCTTACTTTCCTCATGTGTAAGATGGAGATGATAATGCTCTTAGGGTTGCTGGGGATAACAAATGACATGTAGGATACGCTCCATAAAAAACAAACACCCTTGACACCAGGTGAGAAGACTCTTTCCTTTACTTGCCTCTGGGAAGTTCCAGCTCAAGCCATTTTGTCTAATGTTTTGTAAGGCATTCATGAAATATGGTGAGAAGACATAAATCTCAATGTACTACAAGTTCATGCAGATCATTGCATGAGTAACAGAGGCTTTTCTGCAATCCTGGCAAAGGAGAGAGCAAAGGGTCCAGAGCTCCCTCCTCAGCCTCCCCACTCCCAAGATCCCTTGTGCCTATGCCTACAGGTGGGTTTGGTTTCCACCTGGGCAGAGAGTCACCTTATGTCCCATCACCCTGTCCTCTTGAGGTGGGGAAACTTGTTTTTCTCTCCTGATTGAGACAAAGTTCACAGGGGTTGATGACAACTACTTGATGCCTCAAAAACGCACGTGCCATTGATGAAACTTCCTGATAGAGGAGATGGGTGGGGTTTCTACCTATAAAAGGGAAGGCTGCTCTCCTCCTGACTCAGCGCCTGTCCTGTTCTCCAGCGTGATCTGGTCTGGTAAGAAGTTTTATTCCTTTAACTACCCAGCCCAACTTCGCCCCTGAGTGAAGAGACCAGGACTTGAGGTTTAATGGGGAAAACCTTTTGGTACTAATTGTTATTGTTATTTCAGAGAAGGCATGTTTCCAGTTGTTTTCCTTTAAATCTGGATGAGGGGCCAGGGAGGAGCCCTCATGAACTGGTGCTAGGGGTTTATATCTGGCCAAAGTAAAATTGCTCATGGTTTCCATTTCATCAAAACCTCTTCAAGACAGATGCAGCTTTGAGAGACACAGTGCCATCTCCCAGGAGGGTGGCAATCCTGGCCTTTGATTACCAGGAAAAAGCTGCAGGCCCGCAGAGAATCTTTAGAGTCCAGGGGTGGGGAACTGAACCTTTTTTCTGCCAAGGGCCATTTGGATATTTATAACACCATTCGAGGGCCATACAAAATTATCATCTTAAAAATTAGCCTGCTGTATTTTGTCAAACATTTAATTAACTCACCCTTAATGTGATGGCTAGAACTGCTTCTCTTTGGTGAGGCCTTAGCAGGGCCAAACCAAATGATTTCCAGCCCGTGGGTCAGATGTTCCCCACCCCTGCTTAGAACCCACCTAAGGTGTCTTCTGTTTGCTCTGCATATTGGTAGAATTTTCATAACATTCTCGCTTTATACCCTGAAAGGCAAGTCTCTGCCAGGGCAAGTTGAGACCACCCCAACTTGATGACATCTCTGTTTGAATTCATGTGCTGTGTTGCTAATTCTAAAAGAAATATTTGCTCATTGTAGAAAATATGAGAAATATAAAAATTTTTTAAAATGAGAAAGAACCCGAAAAAGTCACCAATGGACCTACCACTCCTGTTACTATATTGTTCTTTTTCTTCTTCCAGTTTTTTTCTTGATACTAATAGTTTTATATCCTTACCTTTGGCGAATGTATTTGATGAGCTTTCTCCACATAGAATGATTGTGTTGTGGGGCGAACCCTCTCATGGCTGTCTAGGATTGCACAGCCTGTCCCCTGTGGTCTGGGAGGCGGGTGCTGATCTTGCACAGAGTCCTGCAAGCTCAAGAGAAGTGGGAGGTGGGGTTGGCATGGATTTTTCTGATGATATGCTCGTTTCGGAATTTTGAACATCACAGAAATGTGTCTGTCATCCTGAGCCTCAGAAATAACCGCCACTCCTTGGTCTCCATTACGCCCAGATTTATCTAGGCAGTTAGAAAAATAGGCAAGGATATATAAAAGTATTATTTAATCAGAAGCACAATCTTGCTGTCTGGAGCTGGGCAGCTTCCCTTTCCACCTCATAATCACTCGCATCTCTGCAGCACGTACAGATCCCTCATTCTTTTCCCTGGTTGCCTAGAATCCTCTTGTTTGGATCTCCCATGTTCCTTGATTGCTATCGACTGTCTCTTGGGTGTTTACAACTTTTTCTTTATGGAATGTGGGAGTGGACGCTCTTGCTCGTGAGCCTATCTGCACAGGGTGCGATTCCCGTCGGAGGAAGTCTCAAGACCGGTTGTGAGCGTCACATTTACCAGGAGCAGCTAAACCACCCCGCAGAAAGGCGGGCAGTTCCCGTTGTCATGAGCTGCCTGTTTTTGCAACATGCTTTTCACCGTAGAACATTATCAACCTTTTAAAAATGTTGCCAGTTGCACAATTTTTGCACGAGTGAATGGATTATTATGGTCTTCTTGGCATTTCTTTCATTATTAGTGAAGTTAGGTTGACCATCTTTTAATCCGTTTATGCCCCTTGGCTGCTATCCTGCAGGTAGTTTAGTCTTTTTCTTAACAATGTTGAAGAGTCCCTTGTATATTCAGGATAACAATCCTTTGCTTGTCGTTTGTTGTTAATATTGTTCCCCAAGTTGCTGTTATTTGGCTCTGCTTTGGGCGATCCATTCATTATAGCTGGTAGTTTTTGTGAATTTGCCAAGTACCAGGTGCTCTGAAAATTGCTTTCCATGAACTGTCTCGTTCAATTCTTACAATGGACTGTTGAGATAGGTCCTGTTATCACCCCCCTTTAACAGGTGAGGAATTTAAGTCATGAAACTAGGAAAGGCTGAAGCAGGACTTGAGCCCAGGCCTCCTTTACAGAATGTCATCTATGTGGCTCTTTTAGGTTCCCCCAAAGTGAACCCCAAGACAGGATTTGAGTGCAGTTCATTTGGGATGTGATCCCAGGAAAGAGTAAAAGGGGTGGGGAAGTGAGATGGGGCAGGAAGGAAACCAATACCGCTGCATTAACGAGCAGGTCACCCCTGTGGGCATCTGGCCTCGATCTTCTGGGAGACTGGGTAGCAAAGGCCTTCACATCAACCCGTGAGGGACAACAAGCAGGGCCTTTGTCATCCATTCCCTGTATCACTGGCTGAAGTTGGCTTCTCAAGGTCATTAACTCCCTGGCACTTGTGACCTGCCCCGAACTGGACAAGTGCTTTCCTTGTGGCCGGAGGAACCCGGACAGAGAACCACAGACAGTTGCGGTGTGAAGTGCAAGTTGCAAGTCAGGGGGTGTGGGAGAAGGGCAGGAGAGGACAGAACTGCCACCGCAGCCAAGTTTATCTTTTTTTTTAAATTTAAATAGGGGCATTTTTGATCAAATTCTTATACATTAAAGAAAAACTCCTTTCTTCCAATGCAACATTCTATATAGCCCTCTCAATTTTGGCCAGCTCCTCCTTCCTGCCACCCACCGCCCGTGGGTATTACATAGGAAGGAATTCATCTTTCTTGCTCCTTCCCTGGCAGGTTTGCCTTCCGAGGTCCAGGGGCCAGCCCAGAAGCGGAGCCCTGGGGACCTCTGCTCAGGAGCCTCTCCCGGGGTATTCTGGCAGAATGCCCGTGCTGGGAAGGGTGTGGCCCTGGGGCCTGCGCCTGCAGTCACTTTGGGGCAAGATATTAAGGGAGGCCAGGCGGGCTTTCCTCTGCCCCAGCCACTCTCCCTGCCTGGGCACGTTCCCAGGCTTCTCTTTCCACCTCCATTTGAAACCTTCTCCCTACAAAGGAGCTGAAAGGGGGGGGACAACTGTTTTGTCTTGGTCCCTCTAAGACTTTGAAGGTGTGAGTAGCCTCAGTTTCCTCAACAGTGAGAAGAACAGACATTACCAATATCAGGAATGGAAGCATGGACATAACTAGGGACCCTACAGACATGAAATGAGGAAGGAATGTAACGAACAACTGGATGTCAGTACATCTGAAATTTTAGATGCAAAAAATTCTCTGAAAGACATAAATTGCAAAGGATGGGTTCAGGAAGAAATAGAAAACTTAAATTGCCTTAAAGCAATCACAATTTTTTTTTTTAAATCTGCCTTGCAGAAAAGCTGTGAGAATGAGAGATAACGTGTATAGATTTCCCAGCCATGTTTTTGTCTAGTTAATGATTTATGATGCACTTATAACAAACAATGCAAATATTTCATGATCGGAAGAACTACCTTACGTTATAAGAAAAAAAATCCTCCATGTAGCCTCGCCATTAAAATCTCTCTTCCACCTATCTCTTCCCCTACGAGTCCCAAACATTATCTGCTTTACTTATTAGACTTGATACAAAATGATTTATCCTTATTACTAAAAATACATTCCTTTCTTGCCCAGATGAATGCACTGCAGGCCTAGACCACCTCTCAGTACCAGCCAGAAGTTTGGGTGTGCAGAAGCCAGAAGGCTAGGTTATCCACTGTCCCTGCAACCCCATGGGTCCCTGACAGTGACCTAGCAAGGCTCTGTATTCAGCGACAGTGCCAGGACGCGGCACCACAGCCGGGGCCTGAATAAATAAGCAGTGACCCAGAGTTAGTGGTGTCAGGACATTTCTCTGTGGGTCTTGCCAAGATATTCATTTCAAAGAAGTCCCTGGCTCCTTGAGGCGCTTTTCTCATTGGCCACATGCCTCCCCTTGCAGACAGTGTTGCACAATTGGTTTTCCAAGCAGAGGCCAGGTCCTGTCCCTTTCCTGTCACAGCCTTGCCCAACAGGAAGACTGCTCCAAGCCAGAGCAGGTGGCATGTGTCTGCTGGACTGAGCACAGGCTTCTGGGAAATGGCCAAGGGCTCCTGCAGCCACCAGAGGGGTGATGCGGTGGGGGTGGGGAGAGGGTCTACAGATCAGCATTCAGATCCTCTGAAGGGAAGCTCAGAGCTGGGGTCTGGGGGACCTGCGGATCAGAGAGAGACCCAGAGATCTGCAGGGCTGGAAGGGGCCTGTCAAATTTCAACCAACAACTCGTTCGTCAGGTGGGGAAACTGAGTCCCAGGGAGAGAGAGGGAGTTGGCCAGAACAGCACAGTGAGTTCTTTCCAGCTTCCTCCATGGCTCCCTCTGCCCGAGCTGGTGGGGTTGTTGTCAGCTAGCAGGTGAGCCTGGACCACGGAGCATTGAGGAACATGGAACAAGCAGAGGAGCCTGGCTTTCCCAGAATCCTACCCAAAGGCGGGAGGGCTGTGTGGAGGGAGCTTCCCTGCTCAGCCCAGGGCTTTCCCCAGCCCTGCTTTCTCCTTTGGCCAGATGTCACAGGCCTGAAATGCCACCATTGACACTCCTTCTTTGCGGGGGCCTCTCTACTGTTCGGTTTCAAATACAATGTCCTCGGGGAACAGAATACTCCCAGACTCTGCGAGAATTCTTGTCAAAGCAGAGTGACAGGAACTCTGTGTTCCTGTCCTCATGACGCCCACACCCCCTGAGTGCTGCCTCCCTGTTTTCGGTTGGGTGGCCTGGTGGGCGGGGGACACTGCCTCTGCCCACCTCCCAAGATGATTTCAAGGATCATTCAAGATAATAGAAGTTTTTTGAGAACCAAGTGCAGCTCCCCCGTAGAAGGTGGTTCTAGTTCATGATTTTGCCTGAGGGCTGTGTTCCCTGGCAGGTAGCTGGAGGGAGGGAAGGAGACCAGAGGGAGAGTTATGAAAGCCCAGGCAAAGGGCTCTGTTTCCCAGGGCAATAGCCTGGGCCATTTTCTTAGGCAGAGTCTGTCCCTGGGCCTTGATTTCCAGCTCCATCTACACACCAGGCAGCCTCTGTGTGTTCAGTTGTTTATCTGACAAATATTTATTGAGCCCCACCCCCCCACCTCCCTGCCCACTCGGCTCCAGGGCAGCCCTGGACTCAATGCTGAAAACACGTTAGGGGCAAAACCAAGACCAACCTCTGCCTTCAAGGGGCACAGCCTAGGGGGAGGCACAGCCTGGGGGAGGCTCAGGCAGACAGGAGAACAGAAGCACAAATCACATACGATCCGCACGATCACTGTCATTGCTGTTGGTGTTCAGCTGCCTCCTTAGCATCGCCCCTTGGACATCTAAAGGCATCTCTAAGTTACTCACGGGAAGCCAAGTGTTTTACTTCACCCTCCCCAGCCTATCACATCCGCCGTGTTACCAAAGCCAGAACCCTGAGCCCTCCTTGCTGCTCCCTCTCACTGTCACTGACTCCTTCAGCAAGCCCGTCGTTTCCACCACCCAAAGCTCTCTTCAAACACATGCTTCTCTGGCCGTCAACACTGCCACCGTTCAGGTGACGGCGACGCTGCCTCTTACCCTGACCATTGCCAGCTTCCTAACCAGTCTCCCTGCTGCCCCTTTCTCATCTCCTCCTCATCTGTCCTTCATTCAGAGCAAAATACGGTCTTAAAAGATCAAATAATCCCATCAACCCTCTGCCTTCCCCGGCTCCCCTGTGCTCTCAGGAGACCCAAGTGCCACAGCCTGGTCAGAGAGCCCCGAGTGACCTGGCCATGGCCAGCCTCATGGACCTTGCTTGGGGCCTCCCCCTGCACCCATGGTGACCTTTTATTGGTGACAATGCTGAGCTCTTGCTCATCTCAGAGCCTTGCCCCTGGCTGTTTCCTCTGCCTGGACAAGTCCTTTTCTTAGAGCTTCACCAGGCTGGTTCCTTCTCATTCCGTGGGCTCGGCCTCAATGCCACCTCCTCAGAGAGGCAGTGCAGACCCTCACCCAGCCCTTCTCCCCACCAAGTGCCTCCCAACACTGTTGGCATTTGTCTCACCCTGGTCGCAATCGGCCATCGTGCATTCCTTTGTGTGCTCTGTGACTGGTGGTCGCCCCCACCTTGTCTGCATGGTTTGCAGTGTGAATCTGTGGTCAGCGTGTGATAGGCCCCAGTAAACTTTTGTTAACTCAATGTGTTCCCACACCACACCCATCCCAGGAGAGGTGAGAGCAATAGCTCCTTAGAAAGCCTGGGAAAAGGTGGCTCCAGAGCCCAGGAGAGTAAGTTCTAGCGATGCCTTCACTCCGAGTAGCAGCATGGTGAGGGCACTGCAGGACCTGGACCCTGTTCCCTCTCCCTGGTGTGGTGGTCCCCAGATTTTTCTTTCAGAAGAACTATTTAATGGATTCTTGATTCCCCCATCACTGATGTAGGGGCACCTGCATCAGGATTTTCATTCATTCATTCATTCATTTATTCGTTCATTCATTCATTCATTGATAACTTCCTGAGAACCTGGAGTCAGAAAACCCAGGCCAAGGTATGACCTCTGTCACCAACCTGTTGTGTAGCTTTGGTCAGGCCTCTGCCCCATTCTGGGCTGTTTGCTTCTGTGTCAAATGGGAGGTGTGAGCTGCATCTGATGGACTAACTCCCTGACTCCATTAGAAAGTGCTTGGGTACATGGCCCAAGTGGGACCACATGGGCTGTGGGATGCCTGACTCAGAGCCAGAGTGAAGCCTGAGTCTTGGCCTCACTCACGGCAAGGAGACAACAGTTGGCTTCCCACTGGCCTTTGTCGGTGTCCAGCCCCAGCTAGTGTCTGGGAATGGAGGAAAGCAAGACAGGGAGCAAAATCTGGATTACAGGCCCACCAAGCCTCCTTCCCTCCACCACCCATATTCCCAGGCTCGCTCTGCCTCCCTCTGAGCCGAGCTTTCTCAAAGGCCATGGAGGTTACCCAGGCCTCACACAGTCACTGTTCCACTCTGTGGGAGGAGGGGGAGCCCAGAGCAGGCGGTCTAGCCGACTTCCCAAAATAGGCCCAAATCTCTTCCCTAGTGAACAGAATGAAAATAACCCGGCATTCTGAAGTTCAAGGCCAAGGCAGGGCGGAGGTCCCAGCAGAAGTGGGTCTGAGGCCGGGATATGGCGGGAACAATCATGTGCTTTGGCAGGCAGAAAGGACTTTTCCTTCCATGCACTTTAAGCGGATGCTTCTCCCCCAGCTCTTGAAGGGAACTTCCTTAGGCCAAGGAACAGCCGCCCCTGGAAGAATCTGCATGGAAACTGGTCTCCCTGGCTTTTGTCTCAGGGGTCAGATCTGTGTCCCCACCCCTACCCTCACAAGTGAAAACAGGATGGATGAATTCTCCTGATGTTCTTTCTCCTGTGGACTTGGTCATCTCACTAGAGAGTCCCCACCCCCACTTCAAGGGCCTGGCAGTTTATGAAACTAGTTTATACTAAGGTGTGGACAATGCCCTGCTGGCTTTCCCCTGCTCTCAGCCTCTAGCTATGAACTTCTGGAACACAGGGTCTTTTTTATTCCTCTTCATAGTTGCATAGGACCAAGTGCAACGTCAGTGTTGTGTGGATAATAATAACAATGACAATAATGATAATAATAATAATAAATAATAATAACAGCTAGCCCTGGCAGGTTTCACTCAGGGGTTAGAGCGTCGGCCGCGGACTGCAGGGTGCCGGGTTCAATTCTGGCCAAGGGCAAGTACCTAGGCTGCTGGCTCGTCCCTGGCCCTGTCAGGTGTGGGAGGCAACCCATTGCTGTGTCTCTCTCACACTGATGTCCCTCTCTCCCCCTTCCACTCTCTCTGAAAAGCAATGGGAAAAATATCCTTTAGTGAGGATTAAAAAAAATAATAATAACAGCTAACAATTCCGGAGCATTTTCTAAATGGCACACACTGATAAGGGCTTTACTTATATTATCTTATCTCATCAACACCCCATGGAGAGGTAATATTCTTATTCTGATTTTACAGAGAAGGAAGCCAAGACTCACAGAGGTTAAATAACTTATCCAGAATCTCACAGTGGTACAGCCAGGGTTTAAATCAAGGCCATCTGCCTCCACCTCTAACCCAACAAGCTAGATAAGTTCAAACCAAGATTAGCCAGGCTCTCTCTACAGTTATCTTTTATAAGATAATAATTAATCCCTCAAAAATGTGTCTCTGGTGGTGGAATTTTAGGCATGTTCATAGGCTTCCATGAGAGGGAGTGGGGGTTTCTTCCAGCAAGTCCCCAAATCACAACTGTCCTGATTTTGAAGAGGACCTGGAATGAGGCCAATCAGTGCGTTCTCCTTCCCCCCCTTTCTCCTTCCTGCCGTTCCTCCCACCTGACTGCGGGAACTGCAGGAGCCCCTAGGATGCCCAGCTACGTGGTGAGCCCTGGAAAAGGCTCGGGGAAGCCAAGCCTTTGCTGGAGATGGGGGCCTTACCTTGGGTTTGCTCTAAGCCCCCACTTTCAGGAGGTCCCCATTGTTCCTCCTCATGGCTTGGTAGTTTCCTTGGGATCATTTAGCACAGGGTGCTCAATCATGTCTTGTCTGTTTCCCACGCTGGATGATGTCCCACAGGACCAGGCTCTGTCTGGTTTATAAGAAGATCCCCAGGCACAAGCACAGGGTTGGGAGCGCAGTAGGTCTTCAGAAAACGGCAGCTATTTGGGAAACTGACCCTGGAGCCCAGCTGCCTCGCCTGCTTCCAGCCTTTCTGGGGCCCAGAAGCTGGGGAGAAAGTCATGACTTGGGGATGGTTTTCACCTAGACCTCTCCTTGAAGGAGGCAGCCTATCATGTGTGTGAGCCACAGGCTCCCCACCCCCCATCTCATCTCCCTGGCCTGGGTCCTGGCTCTCCTCCTCCGGGAAGCCCTCCATGGTGAGCCCCACCCACGGGCACTGCCTCTGGGCAGCCACACCCTGCACTCTCCTGCTCTGGGGAGAATAGGGGAAAAGACTTGGCTTCTTTAGGGTTCAGAACAGGGCTACCAGTTCGAGATCAATTCCTCCCCCCTTCTTCGCTTCCCTCTTTTTCTCACACAGAGCTGCTCCCTTATCTTTCCTTCTCTCTCTTTTTTCCTTCCTTCTTGCCTCTTTTCTTGTTCTTTCTCCCTCCCCTCTGTTTCCTTCCCCTCCTCCCATTGTGTTCCCTAAAGGACTTGGGCCCTGCTGACTTCAGCTACAGGCCTCACGTTGGGCCTCTGGGCCGTGGGGCTGCTCAGCACTGCGCTCAGGCCCACTCAGCTCCACCGCTTGCCAGCTGCGTGGCCTTGGACAAGTTGCTTTACTTCCCTGAGCCTCTGTTTCCTCATTTTTCCAATGACAACAATCTTTGCCTTGCTATGGTGCTGTAAGAGTCCACAGACGATGACCAGAAAGCCTGGCAGGGAGAGGTGCTGGGTGAGTGGTGGGCGCCCACTTGGCTCAGGGCTGACAGCCACACTGGGGCCCTTCCTCCACCCCCCTCTTCCCGGCCTGGCTGGGCCAGATGGTGGGAGCAGGGAAATGCCCCAGAGCTGCACGCTCCTGATCTATTTTGAGAAGCCTCCTGTTTCCTTTCCTGCCTGGGGCCATGTGGTGGCTGCGGGTCTCCACTCACAGGATGGGCTCAGAGCTGGACCTCATCCTTCCTCTGCCTCTCACCCCAGCCCTCCCTTCCTTCTGGCCTGGGTCCTGTGAGCCCCCACATCCTGGCTTCCAGCTCAGGTACCACAGTCTCCACCAGGCAGGGGAGGAGGTCAGGCACCCCGAGGGGCTTTGAGTCTGAGCTGGTCCTGTGTCTGTGATATTGAGAAAATGGGGCCTGGAGCCCGCCCTTCTAGCCCAGGCCCCCGCAGGTCCAGTCTTGCCCTCAGAGGCTGTCAGCATCTTCAGTGGACGTGCAGCACTGAGGCTGAGGGCTGGGTAGAATCATCTGTATTCCACCCACAGCTTCCTTCACAGCCACCTCAGGGTCTGGCAGAGAGACATGGCCACCCAGGATGCTGGCCCAGCTTGGAGGTCAGGCAGTCCCTTGGCTTGGGGCCTGGCTCATCTGAATTCTAGGCCAGTAGGGGAAGCAGAGGCCTTACATTCCTCAGTCACCATGCCAGAAACCTGGGAGCAACCCTTGCTTCCTCTCTCTCCCTTACTCCTCTCTGCACAGACCTTGGACCCTGGTGCCTGGCTTTGAATCCCACATCCCTCATTTACTAGATCTGTGACCTTTTACCTCTGTATCTCAATTTACTCATCTGTGAAATGGAGATAAGGTGAGTCCCTGCTTCATGGGCCTGCAAGGAAGAGATATTGCGTTAATACTGGTAAAGTGCTTAGGACAGTGCCTGGCACATAGTAATTGCTCAGAAAATGTTAGCTCTTATTATCTAATTGGTCAACAAGGTCTACCCACTCCAATTCTTTTACACCGCATCTGTCAACCTCTCACAGAGTGCTTCCTAACCCTTCTCGCTGGCTTCACCACCTCTGTTCTCCACCCTGCTAAAGCCAGGGACATCTTTCTAAATAAAAAATGTAACTTGTGGCCTACTGTGTGCTATAGAAATAAACTAAACTAAGTATGAAGCTTTCACTGTAGTTTGTTCAAGTCCCAGCCCTGCTACTGGGTGGCACTGTGCAAGTTCCTAAGCTCTTGGAGCCTCAACTTTGTCATCTGCAAAATGGGCTCCTAGAGAATTTGCCTCATAGGTGAGCTGTGAGGATGCAGTGAGATATTGTTTGTAGAGTGCACTGAATTTTTCAAGTAGCAGCTCTCAGATGAGGACGGTGAGGCTGGTGTCAGTCTATTCCTCCTAACTTTCAAAAGTTCATGTTGACTTAGCTTGGCATTCAAGGCTCTCCACGATCTGGTTCCAGGAGGCGCCTCCTCACCCCCCCACCAGCCCTGTCTCTAACAAGACAGTGTCCGTGCTCCTCAGGCCACCCCAACTATCTAACCACTCTCTAAACAACTCAAACCTCTCATACCCCTGGCCTCTGCATAGACCCTCTCCTTTCTTAGAGTTTGTCTCTCTCTCACACACACACACACACACACACACACACACACACACCCCACCACACACATTCTTTTCTTGACAATCAACCTCATTTCTTCAAGGCCGCTTCAGTTACTTGCCACTGCTACGTAAAGTCTTTCTAGCCTCCCAGGGGGGACGAGTCCCTCCTAAACCTGGATTCTTCCTGCCAGGTGCTCATGCCAACGGTACATCCCTTCCATCCCCATGGTATGTCATTGCCCTGTGGCCACAGGCCTGTCCCCTCAGCCTGTGGAGCCGAGCACTGGCTGGGCATAGTAGCGTTTGATAAGTGTATGCACAGATGCTGAGATAGCTCTGGTGGGATCAATGGCTGAAAGGAAGTGAGAATGTGGAAGAGGGGCAGCTGCTCTTAAAAGCCTTGGCTCGGAATTGGTGCACGCTGCTCCTGGCAGGTGCCATTGCCCAGAGCTCCGTCACACGGACACGTCTGAGAGCAAGGTGGTGGGATACGGGAGCTAGCCCCGTGCCTAGAAAGAGGGGAGAGTGGACTTTGGTGAATGTCTCTGCCAATACAGTCAGCACTCTGACTTCGTTTTTCTAGCTCCTGTGTGTATGGGACCTTAAGGCAGACCCCCAGGCCACAGTGAAAAGGGTTGGGCCACTGACCTGGCTGCCCCCAGCCGGGCCACGGTGGGCTGAAAGGACTTGAGAAAGTCATGGGCTCCAGCCCCACCTGGTCTGTTGGGCAGGTGGAGCTAGAGAGACTGACCATTGAGGGTGGGGTAGCTCAGGGAAGCCCACTGGGGGTGGGAGGGTGGCTGTACCTCAAGCATTCCTCTTGGGGGCCTGAGGCTCTCAGGGTGTAGGACAGAGGTTTGCAGCTGGAGGGGTCCAGACCCTGGCAGGCTGCAGCTCTTTTGTCCTTGTCAGGAGGGGCTGGGCTGTGCCCTGAGTATGGCCTCCCAGATGGTCACAGCTGCTTAGAGGAGAAATATCTGCAGCCCAGCACCATCCAGGGAGCTGAGACGGGGCCCGTTTCCATGACCAAGTGCTCTCAGATGCAGTTTGAAAGGCTCTTTGAAAGCCAAGTTTCTCCTTCCCCCAACACTTGCAGCCACTGGAAGCAGAAACTAGCCCCGCTGGGTGAGCAGCATCACTCAGCCCGGACACCTGGCACCCGGCTCCCGGGCTTCCTGCCCACTCCGACGCTGGCCCCTCTCAGCCAGTCCTACACCAATGCCAAGAATCGCAGGAAACTGAGCAGGGAGGATCCTCATTGACCACCGAGTCCAGCGGTCCTCAGTGGAGATGTTTGGAACATAGTGGGGGCATTTGGGGGTGCTAGTGCCTGGGGGTATCTGAGTCACTGATTCAACACTGTGTAGCAGTCGGCATTTGCTTGCCCGTCTCTGACTACTTCCCTGGGTCTTCAGTGTAGTCATAATATTATTCAAATAGTGTTGGAATGTCCAAGATTTTCATCTACATTATTTTCCTTTTATTGCTCCCTTATATTAGAGCTAGAGCACTGTGGGGGGTGTGTGTGTGGTGTGTGCGTGTTTCATTTTAGTGGTTGGGTAGTTTCTTGTTCTTAAGAATCTCATTTTGGAGGGTAAAAGGGGGTGTTACTAAATATTTATTATAACAAAGGGGCCATTGTGTCTGTGAGAGTCAAGACCACCGAATTTAGTCCAACTCCCGCATCAGGCAGGAGTGTCGGCCCGGCCTCCTCCTAGTTCCCCACTGCAGGCAGAGAATGAGCCCCCACGAGAGCCTGCTGCGTGCTGGGCACTGTGCAGGCTGCCACGGGGGAGGGGATGTGTCATTGGCCCACTTTTCAATGAGGACTGTGTGCTCGGGAAGTTTGGGGGACCTGCCCAGTAGACACACAGCCCTTCAGTTGTGGTGTCGAGATTCTGCGGCCGCTGAGAAGCGTGCTCTGCCTCCCCAGCGATGGAGGACATTTTCAGCGGCTGCTCTGCTCACCAAGCAGCTGAGAGTCAGCACACACTGAGAACATGCGTGAGACCCTAGGACACAGCTGTCAACAGGGCTGATTTAGTGTCTGTTTTGAGGGAGCTTACAGTCTGGTGGAGAAGACAGAGCATAAATAGTCCATTGCAACGAAGATGTTGCTATAAGGTGGAGAAGACAAGGAGAGCGTGTCCTAGAGTATATGACCTGGCCTGGGCGTGAGAGCCGGAGGGCTGGGATGGGGACAGGGAGGGTCAGCAGGAGGAGGCAGGAAGGAGATAGCTCTGCACCCGAGGAGACAGTGGGAGTTGCAAGGAACCCAGTGCATTTGAGAGGAAGGTGGCCAGTGAGTTTGCAGCCCAGAGAACAAGGTAGAGAATAAAGCAGGCCAGGTGGCCAGGTGGGGCCCCGCAGGAACAGGATGGCCATGAGAAAAGTTGGTCTATACCCTAAAAACAATGGGAAGCCACGCGTTTGGGGTGAATTGTGTCCCCTCCCCCAAAAGATGTTAAGTCCTAACCCCCTGTACCTGTGAATGTAACCTGATTTGGAAATAGGTCTTTGCAGATGAAATTAAGATGAGGTCATTAGGATGGGTCCTAATCCAAGACTGGCATCCTTATAAAAAGTGGAAATTTGGACATAGAGGCAGACACAAACAGAGGGAACACCATGTGAAGACACAGGGAGTGCAACCTACAAACAAGGGAGTGTCTGAGACCACAAGAAGCTGGGAGAGGCACAGAACAGACTTTCCCTCACAGCCCTCAGAGAGCCAGTCCTGCTGACACCTGGATCTCAGACTTATGGCCTCTGTTGGTGAGACAATAAGGGTCTGTTGTTTAAGTCCCCTCTTTGTGGCACTTTGTTATAGCAGCCCCAGGATGCTCAACACCATGGATGACTTTTAGCAGAGGAATAACGTGACTAGATTTGGTGTTTTGAGATGGTCTTGCTTGATATAGTGTAAAGAATGGATCAGAGGGACATAAGTGGCTGGGGGGAGACCTGTCAGAAGAAGATTGTCACGTTCTGGTGACAGTTGATGGTAGCCAGGCGTGGCTGGGGCAGATGGAGATGGGACAGAAGTGGACAGATCTTGGAGCTGTTTAGAAGACAAAGTTTATAGGGCAGGTCAAGGGTGAGTCCTAGAACGGTGGCTTCTGCTAAGGAGTGGAGAATGGAGAGTGCCAGACCCTGAGATGGAATCACGGGTCAAGTTTGATGGTGGAGATCATGAGCTTGTGTCTGAATTAGAGGTACTTTTAAGGCATCCGGTGGAGCTACAGGTTCTGTCCCCAGGAAAGTTTGGACTAGAGATCAAGTATGGGCCTTCATTCCAGGTGTCCCCAGAAGCCTCTGCCTTGGGGACCTGGCTAGGGCCGCTTGGATGGGCCTCGGCGGGGGGACTTATATTCCTCAACAGGGGCTCTCAACCTTAGCTTCCCATTACACTCATGGGGGCAGTTTAAAAAGTCCCAATACCCCAGACCCGTTAAACTGGGTGTGGGACCCCAGCCTCAGGGTGGTGTTTGTTTGTTTGTTTGTTTGTCTAAACAGAAGGCACCATGTTGCTGCTTCGCTCTGGTGTGGTCTGACTGGTTCATGAAAACCAGTTTCCTTTGGGCCCCTCTGTCCCAGAAAATTCTCCCGGTTTCCTCCCATCTTTTGCTAGGGTGGGGTTGGGCGGGCGGGAGGGTCAGGGTTGACGGGGGTTGTCCACTTGCAAGGAATGGAAAAGGAGATCTGGGCCTCTAAAGCTTTTCTAAAATACTTTTACCTCTACCTCCCCCCCCCCCCCCCAGATATCCCAGGAGGGGTCAGTCAGCCCTCTGGGGGCTCTACAGAGCAAGCAAGGTGAAGTCTCTGTTTTTTCCAAGTGCTGGCTTAGGAGTGAGCTTTCAGGGGTCTGATGAGGCCACTGCAACCTGTTTGGTGACAACCTTTCTTGTGTTGTTTTCTCTGTCCTATTCTCCCTCCCCTTGTAGTTTTACGCCTTAAAAAGACATCCCTTGACTATTGTATCAGTGAGGTTTGGGGAGGAATCAAACATAGATGGATATGTTTAAGCTTCATCAGCCAAGAAACGCGAGTGAACACCTGGAGATACGCGTGACGGTGTGTAACAGAAAGAGCAGCTGTAAAATAAAGGTGGCCTTGTTTATCCCACACAGGAGCTGCAGTTAGCAGCTGAAGACTTCACTTCAGGGCTCAGGAGTGCTGGTGGCTGCCAGTCCCCTTGGCTTTGCCTCGTGGGGAGAATGTCTCCCTCTTCCAGCTTCTATGGGGGAACATGCAAGGGAGAAGGGGTGGGGAATGGTTGCTGGGTTAGCCACCCAGTCGTCTCTCTCGGTCACCGAATCAGCATCAGTATGGCATGGTGGTTAGAAGCATGGCCTTTGGAGTGAGAAAACCCTTGGTTCAGACCCCAGCTCTGCAGTTTCTTGACTATTTTCAGCCTCAAATTCCCCATTTGTGAGAAAGGAATGACAGGAGACTTCACTGAACAGGGGGCTGCTATGGTCGAATGAGACAAGGTGTGTAACGGGTTAGCCAGGGACGGTCACATAGTAGGAACTAATAAATGCAGGTGCCCCAATCCTATTTACTGTCACATACAGATGTTAGCCAAGGTAGAGTTGGTCTGCCGTGGTCACTTAACCCTCTAGTTGATCCTATGCAGTAAATACTATCAGCCTATTTCACAGATGGGGAGTCTGAGGCACAGGGAGGTTAAGAAAATTGAGCCTGGATTCAAACCCAGGCAGTGTGATTCCGAGCTCATCCTTATAGCTTCACACTAAGCTGCCTCCTTGAGATATGGTAGCCATTATTACTATTGTTATTCAAACAATAAGCACCTGCTTTGTGCCAGATCCTGTCCTGTCCTGGGCATGGGGTGTGGAAGTCACAGGGATGCAGAAGATATAGTCGCTACTCTCAAGGAGCCCCCAGTCTTGTGGGGGACAGAAACATAAACAGACACATAATACTAAACAACGTGAAAGCCCAGAACAATTGACCAGCCGAAACTAGCAAATAATACTCATCATTTGTATGCAAAATGAAACCACAACCAAGAACTGTGCTTGCGTTTGGGAGCAAAGCAAGCTGCCCGGCTCTGGGTAGTGGCTCGTTCCCCAGTGTCCCTATGGGATTTATTTCTGGCTGTTTTTCTTCAGTCTTTTGCTAGCAGACAACAGCAACAGGAATCCAAGGCTCTAAAAAATGAGCGGAGAAAAATAAAAATTATTAAAATTGAGAAATTTTATAAGATTTTGGGCTAAGAATGTAGGAAAAGGAATGGGAGTCGGGGCCTCCTCTGCAGGTGACTTGTCAGTGGCAGAGTCTGGCCTCATTTGTCCATCTGTTAAATGGAGATTCGTTCATGCTTTCCTGCATTCACTCAAGAAAATATGAGAGGGATCTTGCCTACCTCCTTCAGGGCTGAATTATGAAGATAAACGATAAGTGGACAGGGGGATTATAGAAAAGGAGGTGTGGCCTCTGCCTTAGAAGTATGGCTGGAGTTGGAGGGCAGAAGGAGGGAGGGGGTGAGCATGAGTGTGTGTGTGCATATGTGTAAGGAGGCCAAGCCCTGCCTCCCCACAGGCTCCTTCTCCCACCCCCACAGGGTTGAAAGGGCCTCAGAGTCCCTTTTCACCCCAGCATCTCACCCCACTGCACCCTGGTGACAGTCCTCTCAGAGCCAGAACGACTTGTTCCCAATATTAATGGCTCAGGGAGGGGGCTTTGTTGGCAGGCAATCAGGGAGAAGGAAATGGGTTTGCAATTATAGCCTTTGTTTTGTTGGTTTTCTTTATCTGCAAGCAAGGAGGAAAGCCTTGTCCCTGATTCTTTGTCCATGTCCCTGGGCCAGATGACACAGGCTTTCCTCCCTCCTGTGTTCTGTGGCCCCAGGCCACCTGTGGGGGCGGGAGAGGGGGGTAAGACTGAGCCTCCCCACACTGCTCTGGGCTTTGTTGGGGCCTGACCTTGAAGGACTCATCCCTTCAGCCCCCTCCCCACCTTCCCTCGACCCCCCACCCAGCTGGGCTGGTTGCACCCTGGGTAGAATGCACAGGATCCCCAGGAATGGCCCACTCTTAGGAAGAATGTGCCCCCTCAGATGGGTCTGGGTTCTGCCAGGGGCTACTTGTTACCCAGGAGATGGTGGGTACCTCACCCCGAAGAACCTCACCCTCTGGGCAGCAGCCAGCTGTCAGGCACTGCTGGTTGGACAAAGGTGAGCGCCCTTGAGAGCAGTTGCAGCAAGCTGAGCAAAGCCAGGCCCCTGTCCCAGGAGAGGCTGAACCTGGCACCGGGGACCCTGAGCAAAGAGATTGGGGACTTGCAACCTCTAGTTCTGATTGGTCCTAAGGACCAGGGGTGGGGCTGAGCCTACCGGTGGGAGGGGTAAACTGAAGCCCAGCGGCTCCCAGGAGTGAGCCGGGTAAAGGGGAGGAAGGTCTCTGAGGCTATTAGAGCCACAGCCCACAGGCTCGGAGCTGAGAGAACGGGAGCAGAAGGTCCATCAGATTGCAAGTTGGGGAAGGGGCATGGATCGGGTTGTCCTGGGCGAGGCTCTTCTTCTTAGTGTCTGCCCACCATGTGCCACCTTTGGGGACCCCAAACCACCCACAGACCTGAAGATCAGGAAGTGAGAGAAGCAGTTTCACCAGTTCCATAATTTGAGCTCAGCTCGAGCCCTCTCCCCATCCGGGGCTTTCTGGGCCAAGCTGAGCCAAGCTGAGGCATGGTCCCTCCCCATGAAGCCATTCTGCAACTCACTAGGGTTTGATCACAAATGCCCCACTTCATTCTCAGCGAGGCCCTGCGGTGCAGGCCTGATGGCCCCTCTTCTCTGCCTAAGAATAGGGAGGCTCTTAGAATTGAGGGGGCTTGCCCAGCGTCACAGAGCAGGGTCTTCTCCCTTCTGCCCATCCCGTCCTCCGAGATGCACTGAAACCTCAATCCTCAAAGTGTGGTCCCAGATGAGGACACTGGCAGCATCTGGGAGGTGGTTGGCGATGCAGATTCCCAGCCCCCCCCCCCCCAACACTTCAGCATGAACCCTGGTAACCAGGAGAAGCGTTGCTTTGGAGAACTTGCCCATTTGGAGATCCAGCTCTCCGACTGGAAAGGGCGAAGCCCCGTGAAGGAGGCGGAATGGCAGATCTCATCTGTGGGCGCACACCGTGGCCATGAGGGAGAACTTGTCTTCAAAGCCCCTTCCCTGCCGCCACCATTCCTGCCCCCGCCAGCCTGCCCGGCGCTTTCCGCTCCCCGCGAGGGCCCCCACCCCTTCATTCTGCACGCAGCTGTAGGGGGTGGGGTAGCTGTTTCAACGGCTGCCTCCCCGAGACTCCCAATCTTTCCCAGCCTGCCGGCCCCCTGCCAGGTGACGCTGATTGTCCCATTCAGCAACCCCTCCCTGCAGTGGCTGGTGGGCTTTCAACCCCCCCTTAGCTGCCTAATTACGGCTGATGGGGCTGCACGTGCAGGCTTCTATGAATAAGTGATTCTGTAATTACCGCTGGCACTCAGCCTGCCTCTGGTGGGGGAGGGGAGGGTTCCGAGGACAAAGGGGGTTTACTTTGAGGAGGGGATCCCTGGGGCAGCAGGGGGCTTTGTTCCGCTCCCCGGCGTGGGAGCGAGGTGGCAGATCTCCCGCAGAGGGGCAGGCTCTGGGATGGAGGGAGCGGCAGCTGAGGAGTTGGCCTGGCCACACAGACACAGTTTTTGGGCAGTGCGTGTGTGCCAGGCCAGGCTCTGTGCTCTGAGCTTTGCATACTGAATCTCACAGAGTGACAGTGATGCTGCTTTCTCAGGACATTCCCAGTTTTAACACGTACCCAGGACCCCTACATCCTCACCAGCCTGGATCATTCTGCGTGTAATTCTCTCAGCAGCTGGAATTACCCCATTAGACAGATGGAGAAACCAAAGCTCAGGGGGGGTTGAGAATTTTGCCCAGGGTCACACAGCTGCTAAGTGGCAGAAGCTGGGTTTGGACCCAGGTCTATCTGGTTCCGAAGATCCACAGTGCAAGTTATCTGCCCAAATGCCAAAGTTCAGGGGAAGGCTTGTTTGTGGGCCCCAAGGCTCCCACATGGCCCCTGGCTGCCCACAGGGTTTCCAGGCCTTTCCCTGTACAGACTGCCTTTCCTGGATCCCAGAACTGGACCAGGCTCTGGAGGGGTGGACTGTGCAAAGCCAGGACCTTGCTAGACCCTCAGGGGGAGGAGCAGAGCTCTGGCCTTGGAGTCTGAGTGATCTAGGCCTGGACCTGCCACCACAGAGCAGCAAGGAGGCTCAGGCTCCCTCTTGGGGTGGAGGGGTTGGCTTGGATGCAGGCAGGCAGAGGCCCCTTCAGTCACAGGTGCCAGCTGAGTGCTGCTCAGCAGAGCAGCTGAGAGCCAGTGTGCCCGGCTTTGCAGGCACTAGCTGACTCTGTGACCTTGGACAGGCTATCTAACTTCTAGAAGGTGCTTGATAGAGAAGGCATAAGGATGTCACCCATGTCTTTAAGGTCTTAAAGAGACAGTGCATGGGAAGCTGCCAGCGTGATGTCTGGCAGAAATAATAGCTAGTTGTTGCTATTATTGATGTTATTGTTGTTAATTATTTTTAGTGATCTCCTCCTCCCTGAGGTTGGGGACTCAGGCTAACACCCCCCACACCCCAGGTGGCATCAAGGGTCCTGGCGGCCCTGGCTGATGTTTGAGCCAATGAGAGCTGAGGGGAGAGACCAACACTACCCCAGGGGCCTAAAATAGAGAGAAAGCTCTCTGCAAAGCCAGGCTTGGTAGGACAGTTTTGCCCATACAAGGCCAGAGTCGGTGCCACCTGGCAGCCCCTTGGGGCAGGGAGCTGCAGGGCAAACTGCCGCAGGCCTGCTCTGGGTTCTGCCAGATCTGCCTTGGGCTGCCTCAGGAATGTCACAGGCTCCATCTTCCTCAGATGGATGACTCTCTGGGGGCTGAGTTTTATTTGAAATCAGTTTGAGAGAAGCAGCCCGACTCCAGGCCCCCCTCCTGGCCAGACATGCCAGAACCTGGATGGGAAAGAGGCCCCAAGGCCTGACATTTCCCAGATGCCCCTCTTGGATGTGAAATTTGGAGCTACTGCATATGAGGAACGTCTGGGCCAAAGCAGGGGGCTTCAAGATTCCCCCTAGGAATAGACTTCCAGGCAGCTGTGCAGCGATGGGTCACCTAGGTCCTGTTCTCTGCCCCCAAATGAAGCTAATTTCACAAACCAAGTCCCTATGGCCTCACAGGGACAAGGTCTTAGATTCAGTCCAAGAAAAGGCACCTAAGTGTAAGGGGGAAAGGTAGCTCTTGAACCTTGCCTCTGCTAAGGAGCTGTGTGACCTTGGGCTGGGCACTCAACCTCTCTGAGCCTCAGGCTCATCCTGTGTAAAATGGAGACAAGCAAGCCTTGCTGATTTGTAGTAGGCATTAAATGAGACAATGGAAGGGTGGGATGACGGAGCTCAGGGTTGGCACACAGTAGACGTTCTGTATTCCTTTGGTCACAAGACAGTGTGGATGGGTGTTTGGATGGTGCAGTGAGGTCCATCTTGAGTCCTGGAAACGGTGCACAGGTTTCAGCTCTCCCCAAGTGGGTCAGGCACTGGAGGGTGGGAAGGGGGTTCTTGTGAGAACTGGTGTCTGCCTGCGCTGTGCACACTGGTCTAGCTTGGAGGTGATATGGCGGCTGATCCTCCAGCCCAATTCCCAGCCTTCTATCTGATTGTCCCCATCAACCTGGACATGCCAATGCTTGAGTTCCCAAAGGGCATCTCCCAAATGCTTCTCACCCCTAGGATGCATCCTCCTCTGTGGCTACCACTTGCTCCAGGCCACAGCAGATGCTCAGGGACTGCTTTTGGTGGTGGTGAAGACCCTGACCACTGCAGGAATGAGACCTTCCTTGCTGGGATGTGACCAGATTGCAGAAAGCTGAGAGGTCACCCAAAAGCCATGGGCAGCATGGCACAGGGCCACGTACCTGGACTCTGGCCACTGGGCAGCTTACCTCTCAGTGACCTCCCAGGGCCATTAGGAGCCATCCTTACTCTGTCTTTGGGATGAAAATGTGAACAAATTGTGCATCATGGAACCAAGGAACACTGGCTGCTCATAGACCAGGCACCCTTGTTACTCTGAATAGACAAGTCACTGTCACCAGTCCTCAGCTCTCCCCTCCCTCTGTCCTTCCTGGTCACCAAGGTCTTCTTTCTTATTAAGTGATGCTTAATGTGAGACCAGATCTGCCTGCTCCAAACAACTGGTTGGCAATGAAAGAACTGGACTAAGGGGACTGATGTATAAATGAAAGATAACAAAACATCCTCTGGTTCACTCATTCAACAGATATTTACTGAGCACTTAATATGTGCAGGCACTGTCTGGGTGCTGGAGATACAGGGATGAGTGTCCCTGAAACGAAGTGAACGTAAGGTTCAAGTTCATTCAGGTCTTTAGAGGGGGCTTATTACATGACTGGCAAAACTGAAATCAACCCTTCGTGTGTCTGAGTGATAATGTGAGAGGAAAAATCTCCCTTCTGTCCTGAGTTCTCTCTGCCGAGTGGTTCTGCCACGTCCACGTCGTCTCGTGGTAGGTCACAGAGCAGCGGCTGAGGGTGCCCTGAGTCCCCGGTTGTCCAAACTCTGAAACCAAATCATACGTCACCTGGTGCTGATAGTTAAGAGCAACTGATTGACTTTGTTATCTAAACTCAAAGCCCTTTCCTGTGTCTCCAAGAAGTTGTCTGGTCTGGGAAATCGCAGGAGAAATTTAAAAATTCTCAGGAAGAACAAGAACAAGAGGTCCCGCTGGCTTGAAAGCCAGGATCGAGGAGTTTGCACTATATTTTTAACAAGAATCTGTAAACATATCCATGTAAGTCACCTCTGTCCTTAGTTGGTGAGGGTGACTCAAGTTAGGCAAATGGCGTGATGGAAAAACTGGGAAATAAAAGTCTAAATAAGTTAAAATATTGTGTCGCTTTCAGGGCCTGTAACCCAGGAGCCCCTCCACCTCTCTCTCCTGGCCTGCTAGGATTTTACTTCCAAAGTATCTCAGATCCGTTGGCACCTGCCCATCTCCCTGCTACCTTTTAGTCCCTGCCACCCTCACCTCCACCCTGACCTTTATCTCCCAACTCACATTAGGTCCACTTGGCCCGTCGCTGGCTCTGACACTGGCACTTCTCTGTAGCACTTACTGCTGTCCTAACGGTGGATTTATTAGTGAACTTGTTTAAGTAATGGCCGCCTCCCCCGCCTCACGGTAATATCACCGAGCACAGGGGCTCCATCTGTTTTTGCTCACTGCTCTGTCCCCTGTGCTTAGCACAGAGCTAGAAAGGAGTTTGAAACATATTTTGACCAAAACTTGTAAACATAGCCATATAAGTTAGCCCTCTATCTCTCCTGTCCTCGGCCGTGGTAAGCGCTCAATAAATATTTGTTGAGTGGGTGGACAAATGAATAAAGGAGTCTTCGACATAAACAAGAGATCACTTTTATACTTATGAAATCAGGTTTTTCTCCTCCCCCGCCAAGCAAGTGCTGAAGAAATATTTCAAGGCTGTTCATTTAGAAGGACATGCTGGCCTGTTCGGAGCTCACGTGTGGGTGGTGGAGATCCTTCCAAACCCTGGGCCTGCGTGTGTGTGTGTGTGTGTGTGTGTGTCTGTGTGTGTGTGTGAGGGAGAGAGAGAGACAGAGAGACAGAGAGACAGAGAGACCGAGAGACAGAGAGAGAGGTGGAAAAGTATTCTCTGGGGAAGACAGCGAGGATTCTATTTGATTATCTAGTAAAATACAAATATATCCAACCGAGAGCTCTGGAACCTTTTACTAAGTAAAAACCTGCTAAATGTTTGTGCAATGAGTGCAAATGTGAGGAAATTGTTGCCCTCGTGCGAATGCTCGGAGGGGATGTGGCGGACGAGACGGGAGCCTCCCCGACAGGCTGCTTGCTCCTTCTCCTGGATGGCCCTGTGGGCTCTGGCCGGAGCGAGGGCCAGGAGGTGGTCTGTGGGGCTGTTGATTGGCTCTCGACACAGTGTCCCCTTTATCCCTCCTCTGTGCTCAGCCTTCCAATGAGACCTGGTGCTGGCTGGGTGTGGAGAAACAGGCTTTCTTATATATTCTTTTTGGGAATATAAATGTGATTAACTCTTTTCAGGGCAATGTGGCAATATCTGTCCAAAATTTAAAGACACATACCCTTGATGGTGGCAAATTCCCTTCCTGTGAATTCCCTGTAAACCAGCCCCAGCTCTGAACTCCTCTCCATCTGTGTTCAAATCAACCTTGAGAAGACTTCTCTGCCACCATTTTTACTGCCAAGGAAGCTGAGGCCCAAAGGATTATAGTGCCCTCCTGGGTGGGAGGCAGCAGAAGAGCACCCTTTTGACTCTGACCCCATGGGTGCTGGTGGGGCAGGGGGCATGTATTAGTTACGTATTGATGTGAGACAGAATATCCCCAGACGGCATCTTAAGACCACAAACGTTTATTATCCCACCGTTTCTGAGGGTCAGGGTGTCAGGAATCAGGAATGGCTTACCTGGTGGTTCTGGTCCAGGGTTTCTCGTGAGGTTGCTGCCAGCTGTGGGCAAGGGCTGACATTATCTGAAGGCTGGACGGGGCGAGGGTCTATTTCCAGGCTTACTCTGTGGTCACTGGCAGCCTGGATTCCTCAGCGGCTCTTAGCTAGAGACTCGATCCCTCACCGTGTGGAACACAGACTGCCTGAAGGTCCTTATGACATGTCAGGTGGCTTCTCCCAGAGTGATGAGGAAAGGGAGAGGGGAGAGAGAGGGGGAAAGAGGGAAAGAGAGAGAGATGACAGATGGAACCCAAGGCAGAGCCTCAGTCTTTTATAACCTAATCTCAGAAGTGACAGGCCCTCACTTCTGCTGTATTCGGTTGGTCACACAGCACAGTGTGGGAGGGGCCTGCACAGGGTATGACGACCAGGAGGCGGAACCATTGGGGACCCATTGGAGGCTGGTGGCCACAGAGCGGCTCCTGGCGGTCTTACTCTGAAAGCCTGGATTCCATCTTTGGGTGGCCTCTGGGGTGGGAAGGTAGAAGGACACCCCCCCCCATGAGTCCTGTGGTACAGTGGGGAGCACCATGGAGAGACTCCTGGGAGGGAGGGAAGGGTGTGGGGCTGGCCTCCAGAGCGCTGCCTCAGCTTGGGCTCCTGCTCCGACCCCAAGAAATCACAGCAAGTCATTGTACCTCTTGGGTCTCAGCACAGTCCACCCAGGGCCAATGGTGACTTGACTGCCTTCACCATCCCGCCTCTCAGGAATGTGGTGACACAAATGCAGGGGGCACCAAAGAATGCCATAATCACAGGCTTGAGTGAATGGCTCTGGACAAATGATCTCACCAAGCTGGCTATGTGATAGGTGCTCAGTAACCGCTTGGTGACAGGCTGGTGTGCTTAATACTTATTGAATGCCTACTGCATGCCTGATCCTTTGTGAGGCCTGCGATTCATGCATTATATCAGCGTTTGCCTCCAACACACACTATAAGGTTGGTAATAACATTAGCCCCATTTTACAGATAGGAAACTGAGGCTGAGAAGGTTAAGTACATTACTCAAAGCCACATAGGACTTACACTCGGATCACTGTAACTCCAAGGCCTCTGCTCTTGCCTAGAGCTGCACTGCCTCCCACCCACTCTCCCCCAGAGGGAATCGATGTCCTCTAACAGGGAGGACATGAGCCTGGGACCTGGAAGCCACCTGATAGGCCTCTGAGTCCTCCACTCCTCATTAAAGAGGTCGAGAAGGTGCAGTCCCAAGCCAAGAAGCAACTTTCCTCCTTGAGTAGGGAGCAGAGCCAAGATCCAAGGCTTCCTAAGAACCAGACCAGTGATCTTTCATTTCTATATGGAAGCACAGTCCTCATACCAACTCATGCAACAAGCATGAATCTGAGTTCATTTTCAAGGTTGAAGCTAATTCCCAGAAGGGTGGCATACTAGAAAGAGGCTGGGGTATTGCAAGAGGCAGGTCTGTGTTAAGTCCTTAGGCAAGTGCTTAACCTTTCTGAGCCTCAGTTTTCATATCTGCAAAATGGAGACAATCATGCTAATTTTTAAGTTAGTCATGAGGATTAAACGAAACATAGAAGTGAAAATCCTGGCAGACAGTAAGTACCAAATTGTATTTGTTTCTTTGTTTCCTTTAGTCCTTTTTGATCACATTGCAGAAGCTCCAACTTTCTCTCCAATAAAAAATGTTCTTTGAGTTAAAAAAGGGGGCCTCAGTCTAGCCTCCTGGGTTGTTTTCCCTGTGTGGCCCTAACATCACCAAATACTTCTTCCAACCAATGAAGACTCCACAGAGTTGATGAGGGCTTTCTCTTCTGTGCCTTGATAAAGCCAGACCTGAAGCTCCCAGGAAAGGGAGCTTGCTATAGGTGGCTTAATTTCAGCCAAATGCCCCTCTGGTGGGCCAGGTTGGGGGAAATTCCTGCAGTACTTCTGGAGTGGAAAAACCCCAGGTTGTGGGTAGTGGCCACTGCAGTGCTTCTGGCCAGCTTAGTCACTGGGGCAGGCCTGGAAGGTGGTTGGATTCCAGCAACTAAGGTCCCTTGGGGAGTGGCTGCTTCTGTCCTAGCTGAGCTGAGGGAGGAGGCACAGGAGAGCAGACGTTCTAGGGACACTTCGCTTGTCCAGAATGGGATCGGGGAGGATCTTAGCTACTCTGGCCTGAAGTTTTTTTGGGGAAAATCAGGCCCCCATAACTTGCTCACTCACAAATGGTTGATTTAATAGAACCAGGAAAGGATAGCCGCCATTCAGTTGGGGAGGCCAGCTCTAAGCAAAAGTCTGGGCCTCAGGAACTGAAGGATGGTTGGACCAGGCCTTGAAGGTCATTTCCAATCAGGGCTCCATGATTTGGAACTTTCCTGGAGATCAAGTAGATAAGATGGGACCCCATAGATAAACCTGCTGCAGAATTTCTAGGGGAGAAGCAGGGCCAAGAGCCAACAACCAGGGCAGTTAGTGGAAAGAGCACTGGAAAGGGAGTCAGAGCTCTGACCGACCTGTGACTCTAGGCAAACCACTCTCTTCTCTGAGCCTCAGTTTTTCGATTTATAAAATAGGGAGGATAAGCTCTTTCAGAGGCATCGTCAGCTCTGAAAATTTCTGGTTCATTTCTGGAGTTTTTGCCTCAACCCTGAGAGTCTGGAGACCTGCCAATGCACAAATATTTATAGAGCCCTGGCACCTTGTCAGGTGAGGTGGAAGAGACAAGCAATTCCAAAGCCAGCCTCTGCCCCCTGAGCTCATCAAGGAGCTCAGATGTACACAGGCACACACTCGGAAGTAACTACCCAATACCCAATGTGCCTATCTATAGAGGTCCAGAGGACAGATCAAGGTGGCCTAGGCTAGTCCAGGAAGGCTTCCTGGATTAGGAGAAGGGAGCAGTGAGTCCCATGCAAGGCCTGGTGAAAAGTCAAGGCTCACACATAGAGCTGTGTGGGGTGTACACTGAACAACTCCAGGAGGCACTGTTCACATTGTGGTCCATGTGACTAGCATTCCCTGTGTACTATGTTCATGGCCTTATGCGAAAGCCCTGGAGAAGGTGCTGGGATGGGTGTCTGTCAGGGCTGCAGGAACAGGGAAGCATAGCCCCAGGGCTACCCATTTGCATCCCCTACCCCCCCATCCCTGGCTTGTGAGGTGGTACTATTCTCCTGGCCTTGGGCATCAGCCCTGCTCTTTCCCTGAACAAAGCTCCAAGTGTTAATGATAAGAGTGGAGTGGGGGGCTCCACTGCTCTGTGGGATCCTAAGCAAGTGACAACCTTTCCAGGCCTCAGTTTCCTTCTTGAAAGTAGGCCTCATATGAGTTCTGCTCTACTAGGTTGTGGAGGAGATGACTGTGGATCATGTACATAAACTGCCAAGTCTGGGGCTGGTAATGATACAGGTTGTGATGGGCTTGGGAGACAGAGAGGATGGGTGGGATGGTGCCTGGAAGCTGCAGGGTGCTAGGGAGGGGAGGGGAGGGGTAGCGGTAAGCTACTGACAAATAGCAATGATTTTGCCATAAACTTTTAGATAGGCCTTCTGGGAGACCGTTTTTTTTTTTTTTTTTTTAAAAAAAGAAGAATGTTGGAGCCAGGTTCCCAGAGCCAGAGTTCTTGTCCTGGCCTGGCAAGGAGGCTGAGCCACTCCCTGCATCTGGGCCTTTGTGTGTCTCCACCCCCAGTGGAAAGAACCTTACAGTGGTTGGGCCCCTTGGCCACCCTGGGCACTACCCACTCCAAGCCTGGTTAAGGAGACCAAAGATGCAGGTAACTGGGACAGGTTGAGCTTTCCAGAAATATGAAGACTCCAGCTCAGCCAGACTGGGATGCAGACTCACAGCAGTGGGGTCTACAACAGTGAGTCCGAGCTTCATTCTGCTCACCCCGGCTCTGCAGACACAGGGCCAAGCAGCAGGAGGCCCCACTCTCCCAGCCCCGCTCAGGGCTGCCCTCTTGACTCAGGGCTCTACAGACTATCAGGACAGAGCTCCCACAGGCTTGGACTCAGCCCTGGCTGATCTTCCTCTTCCACTGGCCAGTGCAGCCAGAGGGTGAGGGGCGAAGGCAGGGAGGGTGGGCACCTGTACCTCGGTCCATCAGGACCCATTCTAGGAGGGTTTCCAGGCTTGGGGCCAGGATAATAAAAAAAATAATAATAATAACTGCTCATTTTTAAATAAAACAGCTTTATTGAGATAAAATAACAGATCTTAAAATTCACCCTTAAAAATTATACAATTCAATGGCTTTAAGTATATTTCATCACTGCAAAAAGAAACTTGTACCCATTAGCGGGTCACTCTCCATTCCCACCCCCACCCCCCCCAGCCCCTGGCAACTACCAGTCTACTTTCTGTCTCTATGAACTTGTTTATTCTGAGCATTTCACATAAATGAAGTCATACAACATGCAGTCTTTTATGACTAGTGTTTTCCCTTCGAGCTTCATATTCATATTGTAGCATGTATCAGTACTTCATTTCTTTTTATTGTTGGATAATATTCCACTGTATGGATAAAGCACATTTTGTTTATCCATTCAGCAGTTGATGAACTGGGTTGTTTCCACTTTTTGGCTGTTAGGAGTAATATGGCTATGAACATTTGTGTAAGTTTTTGTCTTCACAGATGTTTTAGGCTCTCTTGGGTACATATCTCGTAGTGAAATTGTTGGGTCATATGATAACTCTAAATTTAACTTTTTCAGGTACTGCTAAACTGTTTTCCTAAGTGGCTCCATGATTTTACAATCCAACCAGCAACATATGAGGGTTATGATTTCTCCACATCCTTGTCAACACTTGTTATTGTCTGCCTTTTTTATTCTAGCCATCCTAGTGAGTGTGAATTGGTATCCCTTTACTTATTACAGGTCTATTCAGATTTTCTATTTCTTTCTGAGTCGATTTTAATGAGTTCTGTTTTGTTTTGTTCTGCCCCCAACTCCCAAATTGTGTGGTTATGCAGCCTTCCTGAGTGGCTTAGCCTCAGTTTCCTCACCTATAAAATAGGCTTGGGATGAGGGCCATGTGGAATAATACAGGAAAGAATGTTTTGTAAAGCCCTAAGTAGTAGAGAAATGAAAGAATTTGTTTAAAAACATTTTAAGAATGGGCGAGTCTGTTGGAACAAGTGCGTTCAGGCTGGGCTGGCCTGGAGTGTGGAAAAGTGGTAGGAGTGAATTTGGGGTGATAGAATATGACCTGGAACACAGCCTTGACCTTGGCTGTTCCTCTCAGCCACACAGCCTGGGGCTGAACTCAGGTATGTGCTATTCCAGACTAAGTGCCCCAGGTGATCTGATGAAAGGCTTCCAGGAAACCAGTTCTCACTTGAGGCTGGATCTGCATATTCGTTTCTGACCTTTCTCCCAAATTTTCTCTGCCTATGGTTTCCCCATCTCAGTAAATGGCAACTGGATCTTGCCAGTGGCTAAGGCCAAGGCCAAGCAGCATTGTCTCAGGATTCTCTGGCTCAATGAATTTGGGGAGTTCTGGCCTGACCATTCCTCCCTCCTCTTCACCGTCTGGTGGCCCACTCAGGCCCCAAATTGCAAAGCCCCCTCCCCCTCCTGTTTCTCAAGGACACAGGCATCTGGGAGCCAAGGTCCCCTTCCCTCCGTCACTCTCTTTCTCTTCCCCAAGCCTCAGAAGGGCCGCCTTCTGCTTGGCTATTTTTATCCCAGGAGCTTTCTCAAGGAGAAAGCAGCATGGTCTCTGAGCCAAAGCACGGGACTGTGTCCTTATGGAAAACCTCCCCTCATGGGGAAAGAATCTGGGGACTTTTTTTGGGTCCTGGCTTGGAGCCTTCAGTTTTTCTGTGTCCCTCGCTAATTTATAAGGGTCTCTGTTGTTAGTGTGCTGGTTTTTATAGGAATAAAGGCAACACCAGATTATGAATCAGGCCTGGACTTTGGCTCTTGTGCAATTGTGATCAGTGTGGGGTTTGGGTTTTTTAAAGTCCTTCCCTTGTTTGTGTCCATAGCAGGATGGAAGTCACGTGGTGTCATGGAAAACTGGTTGGACAGGAGGCAGGGGTGGGGGTGGGGGCGGAACTAATATATTCCTAGGGACAAGGGACAATTAGTGTCCAGGTTTTATACATGAGAATAAGAGAGGGCACACTGAGAATCAGAGAGGTTAAGACACTTGCCCAAGGTCTCCTTGGAACACTTGAAAGGGCAGGACTTACACCCAGGATTTGGAAAGCATCTGACTGCTCAGCCTCCTTCTGGCTCTCAGTATCGGCCCTGCCACAGGGTAGCTGTGTGACTCGAGGCAAGTGGCTTCACCTCTCTGAGCTTTTACAACTGGGCATTTGGGAGGATTCAATGCAGAGGCTAGAATGTGCCGGATGCCTCTCATTCCCAGACTCCCCTCCACGTGGCCTCTCATCACTCCATAGTCCGGCATGAGCTGCTTTCTGGCATGACAGCTGGCTTCTAGGGACAAGCGTTCCAGTAGGGCAAGCCCAGGGCCCAAGCACTTCAGGTCACATGCTGAGCCCAGAGCCAGCATAGGAGGAGACCACGCAGGGCATTCGTCGTGGCCACCAGTGTTACTGCTGCCACGAGCCATGGGGGTGATCGGACAGTGTGGCTAAGTGCCCAGCACACTGTCTAGAGGACTCAGTCCACACGCCCCACACAGAGGCGGGGCCGTGGGGAGTCTTCTCTCTGGGGGCTCGGGGGTAAAAGGAGCCCCTGTGCCCCTGAGAACTTAGCAGAGAGGGCTGGCGGGGGCACCTGGGCCTTGTCCCTGCCCCAGACTTCCTAGGGTAGAAGGAAGGAGGGAGACCAGCTTCACGGAGTCTGGTTTTGAGGGAAGATCCAGGTCAACAGAAGTGAATCAGAGCAGGTCTCTTGGGGGTCAAGGAGATTTCCCGACAAGAGATTTCCCAAGGGGGAGGAAGTCGCAAATGACTGGAAGAAAAAGTGCTGCGGAAACTCAGTTCGTCATCATCTAGGTCTTCTGGGAATGGGTGAGAGGAGTCCGCACCTTCCACAACATTCCTTGAAATGGCCAGTCTCGGGAGACAGGCGAGCGTGCAGCAGGGCTCAGTAAAAATGGATCGAAAGGACGAGTGTTCTCAGATCAGGCAAAGGAATGGTTTGGAAAGAATTTGGAACAATAGGGTCAAATTTATATTTACTTCACTAATCCTCTCAGCCCCTGTTCCCTCATGTCTCTTCACAGGTGAGAAACTGATCCCAGAGATACTTAATAACTTGCAGCCACCCAGTTTGTAAGTGGCTGCGATGGGCCTTAAACTGGTAACTTGAACCCCAGATGTTTGAGAACAACTCCATACGGAGCACCCCACCCCAGACCCCACACAGAAAAACACCTTGGGACCATAGCAGTCGGGTCCAGAAGGGAAGCGGATGAGCTCAGTGCCTGCCAACGAGACAGCACTGTCCCTCAGGGAGCCAGGCCACCCAGTCACCCACTGCCGCCGTCTCCTGCATGGTCTCCTCCAGCACACCCAGGCCGAGGTCACCCAGCCTTTGTCCCAGGACCAGGGCTCCTGAATGGGGGCCCCTGAGTTCTGAAGTCTGGGTGAAAAGCATAGTGTCTGTGGAAATGAAACAAAACCCTTTTCTTTGTGTCCTCAGGGGGAGGGCAGGGCGGTTGAAACAAACTCGTCTGTGATAGAAGAACCAGGAAGACCTTGGGGAAGAGAAAATAGAAAGAGCCAGAAAAGATGGACTTAGCTGGGCCGCAGGTCAGGCAAGGAGAACGGCTTGTTCATATTTGAAGAGGTACCGAAGGCCGGCAGCATACCAAGTGCTGGAAGGAGGGGAGCTGCTCCATCGAAATAAATCCAAGCAGAAGAAAGAGATGGAGGAGCCAGAGCAAAGGCTGGGGAAAAGCGCACAGGATGCTGGGAGGGCGAAGGGGGCAGTGAGCACGCCAGCTCTAATGGCGCTTTCCCCGGCAGACACCCTCCGCCTTAGAATATGATCCTGGGTCTTCGGGGAGACTGATGAAAGCTGTGGGCCTTCACCATAGAGGCAGATAAAATATGGGGTGGGATGAGAGGCCCATCCGTGGGCCCTCAAAACAGTGCTTCTTAATGAGTGATAATCATCCCCTGGGGCAGAGGGCAGAGGTCATTTTCCTCCCTGGGTTCTTGGGAGGCCCAGTATGTGGAACTCAGGACCCATGTCAGCAGAGAAAACCCATTATTAAAGATGCCCAGGCTCTGGCTACACAAAGTGCGCAGGCTGGGGTCCTCCCAGGTAGGCCCCTCAGAGCCTCAGTGTCATTGCTGTCTCTTCTGAGATGGGCCAGGGGACCATTTGCTGAATCTTCCCCCTTCTACCCTCACACCTGAGCCTGCCAGGCTCCTCCCTCCAAAGTGACTTTGCCTGTGGGCAAGTGGCTACTTAATAACCAGGGAACAGAAATGAAGGGAACAAGGGTGATGCAAACTGGGGAATGGTGGGAGCTGAGGGCAGTTTGGCTAGTGTCCTTGGGGGAGAAACTCTGCTTCCCCCCATGCCTTCCCCAGCAGCAAAGAAAACCAAGGCCTTCTAAGTTAGGCCAAGGAATCTTGCTTTGCCCTTGGAACAGAGAAGCCAAAAGGAGCTGGGTTGGAAGGGGAGTGGAGCAGGGAACAACAGCAGTCGCCAAATCTGGAACCTAAGCCTTCCACTGATGTTTTCTAGCTGTGCAACAGTGCCCAAGGTGCCCGACTCTGAGCCTGGGGTCCTGCCTGTAAGACCAATTATGCTAGGAGGCCCCCAGAGCACAAGGGTTGAGGTGAGTTCAAACGAGATTGAATTGCCTGAGCCCATCCTGGTGCTGGGTCCTTGCAGAAGAGATGCTAGCGACTCAGAGGGGTTCTGGGCCTTCCCAAGCCTTCCCTTTCTACTCTCCCCCTGGCTCCTCTGAGGCCTCAGCTGTAGCTGCCCTGAGTTTTCTGAGCCAGGAAGGAAAGTTAGGATTTAGCGACCCCTTTTGGCAAATCCATGTGATAGTGCTGTGCTGGGAGGGACCCACTGTTAGGAGAGAGCATCCAGCTGAGGGAGTTGTAGGAAATGCAGGAGATTAAGGAAAATGAGGTTTTCCTCTGGGCAAATCTTCATTTCACCTCATCATTCACCTGGAGCCTAAAGCTGGTCGATTCCTTCATTCCTGCCCTTCAGTCACTTATTGGTTAATTACCAATAATAATCAACAAACACTAACCAAGAACCCCCTCTGTGCCTTGGAGCTATAGCAGAAGCTGAGAAGCCTCTGGTCTAGAAGGGAACCAGGCTTCAGATAATTGCATTATGGTGCCATCCATTCATTCATTCGTTCATTCATTCATTCATTTGTTCATGCATAAATGTCATTGAGCTCCCCAAGAGCCAGCATGGTTCTTTGCATTTGAGAAACAGCAATAAACAAAACAATCTAAGAGCCTTGCTCTCATGGAGTTTAGAATGGGGGACTGAAAAGAAACTGTGCACACAATAAATAAGTAAAGTTATGGTTTGAAGGGGAAAAGTGTTATAAAAAAGAAAAGGTTGAATTGCTGTGTGGGAGGTGGAGCAGCTTGTGGAATTACGTGGGTGGTCACAGTGGGCCTCCAGGAGGAGGTGATCTGAGCGAAGACTCGGAGGTGCATTCCACTGCACCACTGTTGATGTCATCTATGATGTCATGAGGGTGGTGGACATCGATAACGCAGCCCACAGGCTGGGTGGTCCCCAGGATCTCTTTAAGGTTCCAGAGAGTTCTCTAGCTAAAAATCGGTGCTGCAACTGTTGGGCAATGTTGACAATCTCATTAAAAGTGATATTTCCACTGTGCTTAATGTTTGGGGTTTTTTTTGTTTTGTTTTGTTTTTTGCTTCTCTCTGTCTTGTGGCGGTTCTTTGAGGGCTTTGATGATCAGGGCTTAATGTCAAAAGCACAGTGCTTGAGGGTCTGGGCTTTGGGGCCATTTAGGCATTGCCCTTGAATGAGTAAGTAACTCTTTCTGAATCAATTAGGACCTATGACCAAGCATGCAGGTGGGAGGAAACTGAGGCCAGCCTGAGATCAGGCTTGCACCTGAGGGTCAGGTGGAGTCTACTTTGTTGCCATGCCTGGTCTCATTCTTTCTCTACAGGTTCAGTCCAGCCCGTTGAGACCCAAACAAAGACCCAGAGTATGAGTCACCAATCAGACACCCTCCACAAGCCCTGTGGCCAGACAAAGGGCCAGGGCCTCAGAAACCAGAGCCCCCACCCCCAGGTGATGGAGCTGATCCTGCGCTTGAGGCAGACCATAGAGGACTACATCACACAGCTGGAGACCAGGCACCTGCAGCAGGACCGGGAGCCAGAGAAGCAGGGCCACAGTCAGGCCACCAGGGAGCAGGAAGCCATCCTTGTCCACTTAATGTGCCAGGTGATCAGCCTCTTATACTCTGGGGCCACAAGTAGCCTGGAGCTCCAACTGCTTCTCCATTCCCTGGACATCCGAGGTAATGTTGGAGGTGGGCAGCTGGCCCAGTCGCCCAGGGAGCCTGACCAGCTAAGTCACCAACTGAGTGATTCGGAAGCTGCATTCACCAACTATGATCTCTCCAACCATGGGATTGCCATCTCTGCCTTATACCACTCCACCTTCCAGGACTTCGTGGCCTACCAAAGAGACAAATACCAAGAGGAGAAGAACCCCTCGGTGAGGTTGGGGAGGGGTGTATCAGGATTTACTGAGTCCTGTGCCAAGTACTGTGCTCTCTCCTTTACTCTCCCCGGCACCATGAAGTAGTGGTATTGTCTCTTTATAGATAGGGGAATTGGCAGAAAAGAGAGTGACATGCCCAAGAAAGGTTAAGGGCAAAAACTAGGTTCCCCTCTTCCTTTCTGTTTTCTTTCCCTAAATCCCTGCTCTTACCCACTAGGAGTCACTGTGGTCACAGGTGGAAGTGAACCTGTCCTCGTGGAACTCAGTCTACAGATGAATGTCATCAGCCATTGGGAAACAAACATTAATAATGTTGTTAAGAGCACTGAGGGGATGGATGCCAGCTCTGTCTTACAGACTGAATCAGCCAGCCCGTGGTGGTGGTGGGACAGGGTTAGGATGTTATCCTAAGGGGGATGGGGAGCCAATGGAAGGCTTCCAGCAAGGGAGGTTCACAACAACTCTCCAGCCAGAGGGTGGAGGACAGCACAGCTCATACCTTCCCCTGTGTTTCTAGCTAAGTGACATGTGCTCGATGGCCATGTGCTTTTCTAGGGGCCAGATGAGCCTGGTATCTCCTTGGACTCTGAGGAACTGTACCTCCTCTAATAACTTGCAGGGCCTGTACATGGAAGTGGAAATAAGAGATGGCTATGAGGCAGGGTCTGTGGTGCTTAGGGACCCAGGCTCTGGGGCAGGCAGGTAGAGTCTGCCCATCACCACGGTCACATGACTAGTAGGTTATTCAACCTTTCTTAGCTTTACTCCCTGTAAACAGGGATCATCATAGAACCTTTTTCTTAGGAGTTGTGAGAATGAAGGCAGCTAACAAGATGCACTTAGCCTAGTGATAGCTTAAAAACTCTAGTCAATAAGAACTCAACGACTGGTAGCTGGTACGTACTATAACTATTCTTTATCTCTATGGCTCTAAAGGGCAAAATTTGTAAACTGTATGATTTTGGGTGTGTGGAAAAGTTTCAAACACTTAAACATGGGTTGAATTGCCTCAGGGGACCTGGAGCTGTCCTTTAGAAATCACCTGGGATGGGTACTTTTTGACATGTTTAAAGGATTCCTCAGGGCTGGGCAAGAGGACTGATCTCAGATTCCTTCCCTCTCCAGGGCTTCATTAACCTTGGTATCAATGAGAACAAGCTCTGCATTGATCTGGTGACTGAAAGGGTGAGCCACGTTCTGGGCTGTGCTGGGACCCATGTTCAGTCCCCCTAGCATGTAGTAGACACAGGAGTGGGACTTTGGAGATTGGGAAGGGAGTGGGGAAACAGCTTCTAGAATACCACATGTGACCTCCTGGATTTCCTGACAGTTCAGAGGTATTCCCTGGATGGGTATATTTTGGGTAGGCTGACAAGGGAGCTTCTGATCCTAGTGTATGGTTGGAGAAATTGGTAAGCACTTCCCAGTAAGTTATCTACTTGTGTGATCTGAAAGGAGGTCAGGGCCTCCCTTCATTCAGGCTCATGCAGCATGTGTCCCCATTGCCCTCTGGGAGGTCCTGTGTTGTAGGGCAAATGCCCACCCTCATCCTGGGAGTAGGATGAAGACTGCTGGGCTTCCGTGGTCTGGTTGTCCTCATGCTTTATTTGTCAACAGTTGAGTCGAAGTGACATGAACTACATTGATGATGACCTTCTGCAATATTCTGACTGGAAAGGACGTGCATTGTAAGTAACCTCCAGATCTACGGTCTCCAGGTCCACAGGCACCAGTCCTCAATCAGGGAAGGGCTCAATGTGCCAGATTCTTGGGTGACTACCTCTGTTTCTTTGGGTAACAACTCTAGAAAATGCCTAAAGTTCAACATTAGGAGGAAGCCTGCTGTAGTACAAATAGTACTGTTGTTGAGAACCTGTCCAGATTTACTGTCTGTCACTGGGGAACTGATGGCCTCAGTCAGAAGCCCTGTAGCATGTTTGGATGCTTTGCCCTTTGGAAAACACTGCAGTCTAGACATGGGAACCACAAGGTCTTTCTTGGTCTCTCTACAGCCTGCGGAAAGAATTGGCCCGGTTCTTCACCCACTACAGCAAGGCACCAGCCCAGCTTGATCCAGAAAATGTGAGTCAGATTCCCAGTCTCACTGCCATCCTAGTGGAGGCCTGTATTCATGAGGGACTCTGCATTTTCTACATGGTAAAGGGAGGACCAGCAGAGACCTCAGGATCAAGATAGAAAAAGCCAATGGGTACTAGCCCTTCCTACTTGGAGATTGGTTTTTGATTCTGCTTTCCGTTCATCTTCAGGTGGTTGTTCTAAATGGATGCTGCTCTCTCTTCTCTGTGTTGACCGTGGTTCTCTTTAATCCAGGTGGTAAGTCAATGGGCTCTGCTTTCCCTCCGGGAAACAGCAGCACACAGGCACTGGGCCCGAGGGATAGAGCATGTTAACTCAAGGCCCTTCCCCTAAAGTGCTGGGTCTCTCCTACACTAATTAGAACATCTTCCTACTATTTCTGTAGGAGTAAGGAGGGATTTGGATCCCACTTATTATGGAAGGAAATCACATGACAGTCCTCAGGGAGGTGGTCCTAGGAATGGTGACAATGGGAGCCAACCTATTCTATTATTAGCTGGGCTTTGGGGCTCAACCTCAATACAGAGAGCCCCAGTAAACTGGCTTGAATAATATAGAATTTCTATCACCACCTCCTCCACACACACACACACACATACACACACACACAATTCTAACTAGTTCTAGATCAAATAAGGCTGAGAGATCTGTTCTCAATGTCCTTCTTAACAGTACCCAAACAAGAGTCTCAGACTTTAATGAGCTTTGACTGCATGGAACAAACTTACTAAAACAGACAGTTTCATTCAAATGAGTAGGTCCTTGGTTAGCTCATCAATGGGCCAAATGGATGGGAAGAGAGCATGTGAGGCCACCAGGTGCAGATGGGCTGAGTTATGTGGAGAGACAGAGCCCTCCCTGTGCAGGGACCTCAGAGGCCACTGGTGTCTGCCCTGAGCTGACCAGAACTTGTGAGTGCCCAGAGCTCATCCTGCTAGGAAGGCTGGCTTGATTTGCACCCTGGCTTCTGAGCCATTCACAGCACTGTTCTTCCCTTGTCTCCTTCTCTAGTGTAGCCCCAAGGACACTTGAGTTTTGTTCCCCAAGTATGGTTTATAGGAATGGCTAACTTTTGCAGAGCCTGAGCCCCAAAGTATTAGTTCCCAAGTAGGAGAGATTGCCAGAGCCACCTACGCTGTGGGTAGAGTTGGTGTTGTTCTGTGTGTGTGTGTTGGGGGTGTCTGGCAGGTTCTGACCCAGGGACTCTGGACTGACAGTTTTGTCTCCTGTGCTTCCAGAGGCCATTCTGGCCCCCACGCCCTTCTATCCTGGCTTCACCTTTGCTTCCCGCCTGTATTCGAAAGTTGAGCTGATTTGTGTCCACCTGGACAGTGAGGTGAGAATGGGCCCCTTTCCCCTGCTCAGCCCTCCTATGCAGTGGAATGTTCTGGAAGGCATTTGAAAGCATAGGGTGGGGGGCTAGCTTTCCTCTCATATATGTGCTGGTGGGGCAAGGATAACGAAATCAGGGCAAAGAGGGCACGTGGGGCGGGAGCCCTGGGTATGAAGCACAGGATTTTTGGAGTTTCTGGGGATGAGGGACCAAAGCTTAGAGGCTTTCAGATGGGCGGCCCTCAGGCAGTGTGTGTGTTCCAGGTCACTGAGGCGGCCACCTGTCCCTTCCAGCTGACTGTGGGCAAGTTGGAGAAAGCTCTGCTTGACGCTAGGCTTGAGGTAAGGAGGGAACCGTGGGTTAGGGTGGACACTACTCTCCCTGAAAGTACTGAGACTCTGCTACAACTTCCTCAGCAAGACTGTGCAAGTTTCTTTTTCAGAACAGGCAGTGTCCCAGGGGCATGTCACCCTGGGAGCTCTGAGCCCTCTCAGGGAAGTCCCTAGAGTACCTTCTTGCTCTACCCTGTGGGTGGTACGGTAGTTGCTTCAAGATCCTACCTAAGCCTTGGTTACGTCACCTATATTGCGTGTCCTGACTGATCCTTGGCTGAACTTAAGTAGTTGTGAAGGATTTGTGTTCATTGGGTTATGTTTGGTTCTTTCAGGGGAAAAAGGTCAAAGGCCTTGTGCTGATCAACCCTAATAATCCTCTGGGAGACATCTACTCCCCGGACTCACTGAACGAATATCTGGAATTTGCCAAGAGGTAGGAGTTCACTCCTTGGGACTAGACAAATTCCCATCACTCATGGACAAGAAGTCAGAACCAGAAATAATTTACCCTAACAATTCTTTCTGCCTATTGCAGTCTGCAAAGGGGTATATAATTAACTGACATTGGAATGAGGGAAAATGCACCCACATGCTACTGGTTTGACCAATCTTTTTCTTCTTTCCAATTTCTTTCTAGTCCTGTCCAAGTGCAGATACCTACATAACAATCATAATATGGTTTTGTTGCTTTTCCACTTCTTGTCACATAAGCACTTTCTAAGCATCCATTTCCCAAACTTCTTGGTCTGAGATGCCGGGGAACAGAGACTTTTGGACTTAGTGGGATGAAGATGAAGACATGTCCCCATGGAACTTTATGTCCCATTCCTTAGAACATGTTTACGTCAGATATGTCTGGAGTCCTGAAACAGCCCTGTTAGTGAGGGTAGATAGTTTCTATTATCTAGAAGAGATGCACTGATCCAGGCCTAATAACTAACCCAGACCAATTAATGGCAGAGCATGGGGACAAGAGGAAGAAAGCTGGAAGTCCTGGGCTGGAATTGGACAGGACTGAGTTCAAATCCCAGCTCCCAAACCTGCTGATGGAAGGGATTAACTTTATATCTCAGAAACTAGTTTCCTCATCTGTGAAATGGAGATAACAAAACTGCTTTGGAGAGCCAATAGGAGAAGAAATACGATGTGCATACGCCCTTAGCTCACTTAATACCACTAAGTGGTCTCTGCTTGATGACTGAAAGGCTCAGTAAGATGTTCTCATGTGTGTCTTTTGGATTCTGTTCCTTCCAAGTGCTCCCAAGCCAGGTGTAAGGTCCTTTGTGGTATGCCAGCCCCTCGGCCTTACCATGATCCTCAGGTGGATGGGCTGCTGGGCAGTAGGAGAATCTGATCTGCATTCAGAGTTGACAATAAAAGAAAGGGACTTAAGATTAGAGAGAGAACCCTGATGTTATTTCCCCCCCCTTTTTTTTCTAACTTGCAGATACAACCTCCATGTGATCATTGATGAGATTTACATGGGAACTGTGTTCGATGAATCCATCCCATTCCACAGTGTTCTGAGCATGGAAAGGTGAGTTGGTTTCAGCTGGAGTTGGAATGAGAACCATAAGGTTCCTGCTTTGCTAGGTCAATTTATGTGCCTTAAACTTAATTGGCCAATGATCGGAACTAAACTAAGTGCCAACTGGAGTATGACAACCAGCAAGGCATCCATCCTCTCAAGCATCTTGTCTTCTAAATGCCATTTTGTACATAAGGAAACCTGGGGGCAAGGTGGAAATTGTACTACCAAAAGTCAGATGAAGTTCTGAGTAGGAACCTCTTGATAAGTTCCTAGGGAAAATGTAGAAATGGGGCAGGACTTTCTTAAGAACAGTATTTGGCCCTAAGATAGGATTCTAGCAGCCAAAACACGGGAAGGGCATCCTGGGTGAAAGAAAAGTGTTAACAAAGGTAGAGCAGTAAGAAGTGAGTGAGCACATTTTAGAAATGGTGGGTATACCACATCTGTGAAGAACCAACTGCCAAGGAGATGACCTGGGACCAGCTGGAGAAAGTCCCACAAGCCAGGCTGAGGGTCCTGGACTTCATTCAATGGTCACTTGGGAGCTGTCTCATCTTGTTTCCCCAAAACACCTTGTGTTGACTTCTTGGATTAACTGGGAAACCTATTTTTTGAACTTTGGTCCTGTAGGCCCTTCTGTTGAGGAAGGACCTCAAGTCCATTTCCTCCTTCCCACACATAGACCCCGAGTCTTCATCCCTCAAATATTTCTCCATAATCTTGATTGTACTGTCTCCTCTCCAGTTTGCCTGACCCCAAAAAGACACATGTGATCTGGGGCACCAGTAAGGTGAGTCCTAGCTGCCTGTCCTTGGGTAGGGAAGGAAGGGGAGCCAACAGCAGACGGCAGACCAACCCGGTGTCCCCTTCCTTACTCGCTTCCTCTAGGGCTTTGGGATCCCTGGCTTCCGCTTTGGCGCTCTCTACACCACCAACAAGGATCTGGTCTCTGCTGTGGGTGCTTTTGGCTTCCTCCATGGCATCTCTGGCATCACCCAGCACAAGATGTGTCGGCTGCTCCAGGACAGAGGTACCGAGCTCCATCCAGGCATCTTGGCAACTCATGGCCATGGGGGATTCCTGGGTCTGCTTGGGCCTCTCTCCTGCCTTCAGTCCACTGACATCCTGTTCACTGTCTTGGGTGTAACAGTGGCCGACAGGAACTTGGAAGGAGGGCAGGGTGCAGCTCAGCTGGTGCAGTAGGGTGTAGGCAGACGAGGGAGGTGCTGGTCTGAGGGCCAGGATGGGCTTTAATTTCTGGCCATCTGGATGCTCGTGCTCTGCCTGGAAGGAGAGAGTCAATCATACTTGAAGACTTCAGGTGGGAACCTCAGAAATCTGTCGTTATGCCAAGGTCTCTTCCTTTTCCAATATTCTGCTTGTTTAAGCAAAGATTACAAAGGAATAAACGCTCTGACTCCTCAAGTAAGATTTAAGTTCATCTTCCAAGGCGGCCAAAGGAGAACAGCCTTTTGGGCAAGCTGCTGTGGCTACATCTGTTGTCCCTGGATTCTTCTGTGCCTTTGATCTCATGTGAATGCTGGCTTCAGGGAGAACTTCCCCCTTTAGTGCCATGGCCCAAACACAGAGAAGGGTCCCTTTCTTTAATCCCTCCATTACAACAGGTGCCAGTCTAGCTGATTAAAAGTAACCCGGCTGGTGTGGCTCAGTTGGTAGGAGCATTGTCCCATACACCAAAAGGTGCCAGGTTCAATTCCTGGTCTGGGCACATAGCTAGGTTGCAGGTTCAATCCCTGGTCTGGGTGCGTGCAGGAGGCAGCCGATTGATGTTTCTCTCTCACATTGATGTTTCTCTCTGTCTGTCTCTCTCTGTCCCTCTCTCTAAAAATCAATAAAATTTATTTTTTTTAAAAAAAGCTGGGATATCATGAAATAAACTAAAGCAACCAGATAATCTGGTTTAGAATATAATTTACTTTCATCTTTGAGTGAGTAAAAGGGTAGATAGGAGAAATCCAACTAGTTGATACCCTACATAAGGTCAGGCTCTTTGATATTTGGCAGAAACCAGGTTCCATGCCCTTAAACACTGGTACTCAACTTGGGATGCCCATGGGAATTATTTGGGGAGCTTGAATACTGATGTGTGGGCTCCCCCACGAAGACTCATTGAGATGATCTGGGGCTATAACCTTGCCATGAGGACCTTTAAAAATTCCCCAGGGGGTTCTATGTGCTGCCAGTCCTGAGAACAACTGGGCTAAGATCATCACCAAACATATCTGGGTTCCTCAAAGTCAACTGTTTGAGGCTGTAAGGCTGGAGGTAACGGGGAGCTGTGGGTACTTGCTCAGTTGACGCCAGCAGCATCAACCTATTACGGGGGATACCTGACTCTTAGTGTCAGAAGTGTAAGCTCAAACAAAATGCTCCTACCGGTTTATTCAGAAGCCCGATGTGTCTTGCAGCGCTGTAGGTAGGAGGTGAGTGTTGGGTATGAATGCCATCAGCTCAGATACAATACAGAGTCAGCCTTGGACAGAAACAGCTGCCAGGAAGCCCGGGTAGGAAGCATGTGATAAAGAAGTTTTGGCATTTCAGTGGCACAAGACCTGTGACAGTATTCTCTCCCCCATCCAGAATGGATTGACAACGTGTATGTGCCCACTAATCGTTCCCGGCTGCAGGAAGCTCACAGGTTCATCACTAACCAGTTGAAGGCATTGGGTATCCCCTTTCTCAATCGTGGCTCTGGCCTCTATGTCTGGATGAACTTGAAAAAGGTAAGCCCTGGGAGTGAGGTCAGGTGCCCTGGGAGTGAGGGCAGACCTGCCTGATGGGTCTTGGGCTCAGCTCTGTCCCTCTGCCTTTTCTAGTACCTGGACCCATGCACATTTGAGGAAGAGCTGCTCCTTTATCGCCGCTTCCTGGACCACAAGCTGCTATTGTCCCCTGGCAAGGCCTACATGTGTAAGGAGCCTGGCTGGTTCCGCCTCACCTTTTCAGATAAACCCCTCCACCTAAAAGTCGGTGAGTGGTGCTGACTTCCCAATCCTGGCATCTTCCACTACTAACCCAATAGCTGGGTCTTCCCTTCCTGGCCTTCAGTAGCCTATGGCTACAGCCCCTCTATACCATAGAAGGCTTACACTTTCATCTTCTGGTTTAGTTCCTTTGCAAACAGGGAGTATATGCACCTGCCACTGAGCTGGGCACTGGACCTGATCAGAAGTGGTTCTCTGCCCTGTGGGGCTTGAGTCCAGTAGGTGAGAGAGACAGGTAGATGATCCTGGACGTCCCTGGATGTTTCTCTATGGAGTTCAGAGTCTCCTCTGAAGGTTATGAAAACATGACATTCATTTAACAATGATCTCTTGCATCTCACCATATGCTGGGCACTGTTCTACCTGTTGGGAACAGAGCAGTGAAGAGAGAACATTTATGTTACAGAAATAAATTTTGAGCTAATATGCAGAATAGACTGAGAGGGGACCCTGGAGGGAATAGAAATCTTGATGAGTCCAGGGCCATAGCCAGGTTATAGGATTTGATATGGGACATGAAGGTGTCTGGCCGGCTGATGCTGTGACAATGAAGCTGAAAAAGAGCCATTGGGGATGTGGTGGTACACTTGGGAAAGCATCCCAAAGAAGGGGAGGCTGAAGGTCAACATCCCTGAATGGGAGGCTCTGTGATGATCTGCCATGGTCTGGGGCTGTGTGAGGCCCACATGCAAACGTGCTAAGTCTTTTTCTCTCTGTCTCCACTTGGACCCTCCAGCCATGCAGCTGTTCTCTCGGGCACTAGCGGAGCAGAAGCAGTATCTGGCGGAGAAGCAAACGAAGGACGCACTCAGTGAATAAGTGATCTGCTCCCAACCAGAAGCTCCAGCCAATAACATGCTTAGGATGTCCCTGCCATTGGCCTCTGGTGTCCGTACTGACCTGTTGCTGTGACAGAGCAAACAGCAGGCTTTCAGAAACGGGCTCATCTGACCCAGTCATTCCCTTCCTTAAGCTGAGCATCTGTCAGTTTTTGCAGCTTTGCAGTTTTTGATTCTTTGCTAGCCATTCTGTGGCATAAAATGATTTTAGAAAATTTTGGGTGGGAAAGCCTGTAGGAATAAAGGGAGCTCTCGATGGGTTATATTTTGTATCCTATATCTAATAAATTCTATATTCTCCTAAATTACAGATTACGTCTTCAGTATCCGGTGTGTCCCAGTTCAGACTGGCCACATTCCAAGTGCTCAATAGCCACATGTGCTAGCGACTTCCATACTGGGCAGCGCAGCTCTAAGGGGTGAATGAGAAAGGGGAAGACTGTTATGTACGAGTGGCTGACTACCTTCCACCCTGTGGTCCCACTGCCCAAGGACCCTGCCTCTCCTTGACATTGTGCGTGTGATGCCCCAGAGTCACTGACCCAGTGCCTGGTCAGGGTGGGAGTGGTCTGGAAATGGCCACATTTTCCAAAGTGTGGGGCTGAACAGAGCCTGCAGGATGACAGTGGCCTGAGTCCCTCCAGAAGTTGGAGCCAAGACCAGGGTGATGGCACCCAATGCCAGGACCTCTCCTTTCCCCCCAGGGAGGAGCTGGGTAGCATGGCCTCCCATCACTGGTCTGCAAACCCACCCCTCTGGGTTCTGTAGGTGGCAGTGTGGAATAAAGAGCCCTGGACTAGAAGTCAGACATTCTAGGTATTTTCTCAGCTCTGCCACTTGCTAGCTCTGTGACCTTGGCTGAGTCACCTGACCTTTTTAGCCTTGGTTTCCTCATTAGCAAAACAGGCCTGGGAATGCTGTTTTTGTGAGCCCCTCTCACAGTTTCTCTGATGAGGAGACCGAGCCCTTGGCTGTGGACGGATTGTAATCCTGGCTGAGTGGGCATTTGGGAAGAGTCAGTGCGAGGCTGTGTGGAAAAGATGTGGGGTGAAAAAGAAGAAAACAACTGTTATCGAGTCGTCCCCCTACCCCCAGGCCTCCTCTGGAGGCTCCTGAGTCGTGTCAGTTCCTGAAGAGCCAGGTGTCTGCCTGGCTTCCCCTGGTGTGTCTTGGGGGGGGAGTTCCTGTCCCTAGTTCACTGGTCCTTGTGGTTTTCCTTCACTGTGGCCTTAGGGCCTCTGAGGGCTGGACAGCAGCCACCTTAGGAGAGGCCTGTTTTTCCTGAGAGTCAAGGTGTCAAAGAGAAAAAAAGGGTTAAGAAGCATCAGGCAGAGGCTCCACGGGTTTGCACCTGGGCTTTCTCAAGGTGTCAGTTCAAGTCCTCTGACAAGCAGGCGCCAGAATTGGATTCCAAAGGCTACCTCCTAGTTGAGGAAGCAGCTGTGAAGGCTGGTGGGTGGGAGCAGGAGGAGGCAGGAGGGCCTGCAGGCTGCGTGACCCTGGCCCAGAAGAGGGAAGGAAGGGTCAGGGCAGGAAGAGCCCTGCGCTGCAACACATTCCCAAATGGCTCAGCCAGGCCCACAGGGTCCTTCAGCCGAAGGAGGCTGGCAGAGAACCAGGGTTGTGGGTTCTAATGGTGCTTTCTCTGGCAGACCCACTCTGCCATAGACTGGGTCTATGACTGGATCCATATGACTCTGGATCTTTGGGAGAGTCTGCGAAAGCCGCAGACCTTCTAATCCCTTTACACCAAAAGTAGAGGCAGATAAAATATGGGGTTGGATGAGCGGCCTACCACGGGCCCTCGAAACAGTGGTTCTTAATGAGTGGTGTTCATCCCTGGGTCAGTGGGGCAGACGTGGAACTTGGCATTGGTTTAGGGGAAAGCTTCCCAGGTGACTCTGATGTGGCCCTGGTTGAGAATGTCATCCTGGGGCTCCACAACTCTCAGATGAAGACCTTTGGCTTTCTAGGAGCAGTGGCCACCTACTGTAGCAATGAGAACAAGCGAATCTAAGCCAGAAATAGACCTCCCATAGTCCGAGGCGTCCTGACTGGCTTGGGAATCCCAGCCAGCTCCACAGGGCAGTTAGTCACTCACAAACCAGCTCGGGAAGATCTGGACTGTCTTCCCATCATGCTCAGAATAAACCCCCAAGTCCTTATCAAGATTCATCATACCTTATGAGATCCTTTCCTCAAATAGAGCAAATACATGATCCCACCCCAGGTCCTTTGCACTTGCTGTGCTCTGCCTGGAGCAGTATTCCCCAGAGATCCACATAGATTGCTCCTTCCCTTTCTGTGGGTCTTTGCCTAACTCCCCTATCAATGTAGTCTTCTCTCTTGTTCTCAATCCCCTACCCAGCATGGGTATTCTTCACAGCACCTGTCCAACTCTGTTTATTTACATATTCTGTCCATTTTCTTCCACCTGTTTTCCCATGTCAGAAGCAAACAAGTAAACCAAAAGCAGCTACTTGACACCTATTTTATGCTCAGCTCCTAAAGACTAAAGGGAGGTACAAGCAAAGCGTTGTTCTCTCTCTGCAAGGTCTTTAAAGTCTAGTTGGGTATAAATGCTAAGGTCAGAGAACATGCAGATGGGCAACTAACTCTCAGTACCTCGAAGGAGAGTTGAGCTCTGAGGGGCTGGAGTATCAAGGAGGCTTTCTGGAGGAGGGAACACCTGCAGTCCCTTTGAACAATAGGACCTGCACCTGCAGGGTAACTGGTTGGGTCCCCCAGTTACCCAGAGGGCAACCAGGTGGACACCAATGGGTTCACTGTCTGTCAGGTCTGCCCAAGGAAGATGAGTTCAGTGGACCAGAGCCACTGAGCACCAACATCGTGACATTCTACTTCCTCAGGCTCCCCACTCCTCGTCACCTCATGCAACCTGGAGAGCAGGCTGGACCTAACAGCCTGTAAGGCTATTGTTCCTGGGGTCCAGGATTCTGGGAAATGAATGCACTAGGCCTGAATTCAGACATGAGTGGAGTTAGGCCAATGCAAGCAGTATGAAAATGGACAAGGTTGAGGACATCTTGCTGGGCCTCAGTTTCCCCATCAGTAAAATGGGGCCAAGGACACTTTCCTCCCTGGATTGTTGGGAGGCCCAGTATGTGGAACTCAGGACCCACGTCAGCAAAAAAAAAAGCCCATCATTACAGATGCCCAGGTTCTGGCTACACAAAGTACACAGGCTGGGGTCCTCCCAGGTAGGCCCCTCAGAGCCTCAGTGTCATTGCTGTCTCTTCTGAGATGGGCCAGGGGACCATTTGCTGAATCTTCCCCCTTCTACCCTCACACCTGAGCCTGCCAGGCTCCTCCCTCCAAAGTGACTTTGCCTGTGGGCAAGTGGCTACTTAATAACCAGGGAACAGAAATGAAGGGAACAAGGGTGATGCAAACTGGGGAATGGTGGGAGCTGAGGGCAGTTTGGCCAGTGTCCTTGGGGGAGAAACTCTGCTTCCCCCCATGCCTTCCCCAGCAGCAAAGAAAACCAAGGCCTTCTAAGTTAGGCCAAGGAATCTTGCTTTGCCCTTGGAACAGAGAAGCCAAAAGGAGCTGGGTTGGAAGGGGAGTGGAGCAGGGAACAACAGCAGTCGCCAAATCTGGAACCTAAGCCTTCCACTGATGTTTTCTAGCTGTGCAACAGTGCCCAAGGTGCCCGACTCTGAGCCTGGGGTCCTGCCTGTAAGACCAATTATGCTAGGAGGCCCCCAGAGCACAAGGGTTGAGGTGAGTTCAAATGAGATTGAATTGCCTGAGCCCATCCTGGTGCTGGGTCCTTGCAGAAGAGATGCTAGCGACTCAGAGGGGTTCTGGGCCTTCCCAAGCCTTCCCTTTCTACTCTCCCCCTGGCTCCTCTGAGGCCTCAGCTGTAGCTGCCCTGAGTTTTCTGAGCCAGGAAGGAAAGTTAGGATTTAGCGACCCCTTTTGGCAAATCCATGTGATAGTGCTGTGCTGGGAGGGACCCACTGTTAGGAGAGAGCATCCAGCTGAGGGAGTTGTAGGAAATGCAGGAGATTAAGGAAAATGAGGTTTTCCTCTGGGCAAATCTTCATTTCACCTCATCATTCACCTGGAGCCTAAAGCTGGTCGATTCCTTCATTCCTGCCCTTCAGTCACTTATTGGTTAATTACCAATAATAATCAACAAACACTAACCAAGAACCCCCTCTGTGCCTTGGAGCTATAGCAGAAGCTGAGAAGCCTCTGGTCTAGAAGGGAACCAGGCTTCAGATAATTGCATTATGGTGCCATCCATTCATTCGTTCGTTCATTCATTCATTCATTTGTTCATGCATAAATGTCATTGAGCTCCCCAAGAGCCAGCATGGTTCTTTGCATTTGAGAAACAGCAATAAACAAAACAATCTAAGAGCCTTGCTCTCATGGAGTTTAGAATGGGGGACTGAAAAGAAACTGTGCACACAATAAATAAGTAAAGTTATGGTTTGAAGGGGAAAAGTGCTATAAAAAAGAAAAGGTTGAATGGGGTGGGGAACTGCTGTGTGGGAGGTGGAGCAGCTTGTGGAATTATGTGGGTGGCCACAGTGGGCCTCCGGGAGGAGGTGATCTGAGCGAAGACTCGGAGGAGGAGAGGAAGGGAGTCCAGCAGGTGTCTGGGAGCAGAGCAGTGCAGGCGTCAGAGCCCAGCTAGAGCAGAGGCCTGAGCGCTGCCTGCCTAGTGTGCTTTATACTGCAGGCAGTTTCCCAGTGCAGACTCCGGGCCCAGTGATACACCTCCTGCCTCAGAACCCTGAGTGGAGCCCAGGCACCTGCATTTTAAGCAAACACCTGTATTTCCAGTTGCAGAACAGTCACAAGGCAGGATGTTTTCAGACTATAGCTGCTTTGGGTCTTGCTTCTGTTTGTCAACCCCCAAGGAAGGCAGGATAGGAGCTGACCAGGGCAAAACAGACACAGTTATGGGGCAGTTCTACCTGCCCTATCATGTGGCATGTCCTCCCATTTAGCTTTCACATCTCCCCTGGTGAAGTAGGTGTCATGCCCTCTCCCCTTCAGTAAGGAGAAACTGAGGACTTGAAAAGCTGGGTAGGTCTGCCAAGGACACAGAGTCAGGTAGGGCTGGGGATTGAGACCAACCCTCCTGGTGATCACGCAGTGCTTCCTTGTCAAGTTTTCCCTCTGTCCTAGGCTAACCGATTTCAGCCTACTCTCAATCATGGGCCTCCCCTGAAACAGGGAAAGTGAGTAGCTCATTTGTGATTTAATTGAGATTCGCTTGCTCTAGTGGTTCTCAAAGGTTGGAGGGTATTCAAATCACTGGCAATCTCGTGATACCTCCCTGGCCAGGCCCTAGCCTACTTCCACAAGTCTTTGGCCTTTCTTAGCTCTCCAGGTGATGCCAATGATACCAAAGTTTGAGAACTGCAGCTCCAATGTGGGGTGGTGACCTCAGATGTGGGCACTGCTGACCCTTTCTCTCTAATGGGGCAAGAAAGGCCATTGTAGGTAAGAGGGAGCTCCTGGGGAGATTTCCATGGAAGGGAACAGGTGGATCTCATGGTTGCCCTGAATAGCACTTGGTTCTTAAAAGCAGAGTTGCAGCCGTGACGCAGGAAGCAAACTTCATGAGAGGAGGAGGGCCTTGGAGCAGTGCCTGAGCCTTGATGGTCAAGGTCGATTTCTTCGGCATAAGGATTTTAGACCAAAGAAGAGATGAGCGGAAACAGAGACACAGGTAAGTGCTGGTGGCAGGGTTGGGAGAGCCATGGGATGTGGAGTGAGAGAGGTGCTTTGGACCAGACACTGCCTGGGGCTTCAACTGGGTTCCTGGACCTGCTCAGTGGGGTTGGGCCACTGATGGACTTATTGGGCTTTGGATCCCCAAAAGTGAATGCCAAGCCTTGAATTTATGTGCATCCTTCCAGAAAGAGGCGTTGGGGAAGGATTTTTAAGAGGGGGGTGGGGTCTGAGGGTAGCAGACTTAGCTTTAAAGCTCCCTCGTCCCAAACTTGTGTTATTCCCTTTTTTCGAACCTCTGTTTTCTCATCTGTAAAGTGAGGCTAATGGAGGTTGTCTTAATAGAGTGGTTTTGAGGATTAAGTCACGTGTGTGTGTGAAGACCTTGGTCCAGAGGCTGCCATTGATAATATTGTGGTTTCAGAGGATTCTGTGTCCCCCAAAGTAACCTATACTATTCATACTCATCCCGGGTATATTGGGCGACCTTGTTACATTCAATGGACTATAATAAATGATGCCCTTAAGTGCTCTATCTGAAAGTGGGGAGAATTCTTACCTCCCAATATTTAGGATTAAATGAAAATGAAGCTGCATGTGGATTTGAGTGTTGGGCAGTCGTTAGGCTCACTAATTGGGTAAATGACCCAGATTGAAAATGCTGGCCTAGTGTTTGCTACCAATCTCTGACTGACATATATGCACAGCATAGGTGTAGCTGTGGTCCAATAACACTGTATTTACAGAAACATGAGGTGGGCACCTATTCTATAACGATACTAAATTCTCTTGTAAATCATCTGTTAATTCTCTTGTGTCTTCCAAGACAGTAACAATCTGCAAATAGCAATAATCAAATTCTCTATTTCTAACTCTAATTTATTTCCTTGCCTAATATTCTTGGCTGAGACCTCTGGTGTGATGTTAGATATTTAACACTGACAATGAATGAATGGCCTTATCTTTCATTTAGGGGTTCAAATCCTTCAATTTTCCCATTGAGTAGGCGGCTGGTTTCTTGTCTGAGACTGTCTTATGTTAAAGAGGTATCCATTCATTTTATTAAGTTTTCTAAATCAAGAATGGGTGTCTAATTTTGTCAAATGTCTTTTTAGCATCTATAGATCAAGTGATTTTTATCCCTTTAGGATCTATTAATGAAGTTAATATAAATTGCAGAATTGAACTATCCTTCTACTCTCAGTATAACCCCACATGGACATAAGGTTATCTGATGATGCTGTTAGATTTGTTTGCTAAGTGCCATTTAGCTTTTAAGTATTGATCATTTAATCACACCTGAGATTTGTTCATAGTTCATTTAAACTCTGTCAAATTTGATGTCACTATTTACTTGATCTGAAAATGCGGATGCTTTTCCTATTCTCTAGCACAGTGTAAATAGTATTGGAACAATATATTTCTTTAACTATCTGGCAGAATTCCCCTGTGCAGGCCTTCACCTGAGCGTCAGGTGGAGTCTACTTTGCTGTAGGACCTGGTCTCTCTGTTTCTTTGCAGGTAAAGGCCAGCCTGGTAAGTCCAAAACAAAGACCCAGAGTATGAGTTACCAATCAGACACCCTCCACAAGCCCTGTGGCCAGACAAAGGGCCAGGGCCTCAGAAACCAGAGCCCCCACCCCCAGGTGATGGAGCTGATCCTGCGCTTGAGGCAGACCATAGAGGACTACATCACACAGCTGGAGACCAGGCACCTGCAGCAGGACCGGGAGCCAGAGAAGCAGGGCCACAGTCAGGCCACCAGGGAGCAGGAAGCCATCCTTGTCCACTTAATGTGCCAGGTGGTCAACCTCTTACACTCTGGGGCCACAAGTAGCCTGGAGCTCCAACTGCCTCTCCATTCCCCGGACATCCGAGGTGATGTTGGAGGTGGGCAGCTGGCCCAGTCGCCCAGGGGGCCTGACCAGCTAAGTCACCAACTGAGTGATTCGGAAACTGCATTCATCAGCTATGACCTCTCCAACCGTGGGATTGACATCTCTGCCTTATACCACTCCACCTTCCAGGACTTCGTGGTCTACCAAAGAGACAAATACCACGGAGGCAAAAACACCTGGGTAAGGGTGTGGGGGGTGGAAAGGGCACACTAGAGAGCTCCATTCCCTAGGATTTACTGAGTTCCGTGCCAAGTCTGTGCTCTCCCACCCATGCTTCCCTGCCTCATTGTCTCTCTCGATAAGGGAATTGGCAGAAAAGAGAGTGACATGCCCAAGAAAGGCAAAGAGCAAAAACTAGGTTCCCCTCTTCCTCTTTTCTTTCCCTAAGTCTCTGCTCTTACCCGCTAGGAGCCACTGTGGTCACAGGTGGAAGTGGACCTGTCCTCGTGGAACTCAGCCTACAGATGAATGTCATCAGCCATTGGGAAACAAACATTAATAATGTTGTTAAGAGCACTGAGGGGATGGATGCCAGCTCTGTCTTACAGACTGAATCAGCCAGCCCGTGGTGGTGGTGGGACAGGGTTAGGATGTTATCCTAAGGGGGATGGGGAGCCAATGGAAGGCTTCCAGCAAGGGAGGTTCACAACAACTCTCCAGCCAGAGGGTGGAGGACAGCACAGCTCATACCTTCCCCTGTGTTTCTAGCTAAGTGACATGTGCTCGATGGCCATGTGCTTTTCTAGGGGCCAGATGAGCCTGGTATCTCCTTGGACTCTGAGGAACTGTACCTCCTCTAATAACTTGCAGGGCCTGTACATGGAAGTGGAAATAAGAGATGGCTATGAGGCAGGGTCTGTGGTGCTTAGGGACCCAGGCTCTGGGGCAGGCAGGTAGAGTCTGCCCATCACCATGGTCACATGACTAGGAGGTTATTCAACCTTTCTTAGCTTTACTCCCTTTAAACAGGAATCATCACAGAACCTTTTTCTTAGGAGTTGTGAGAATGAAGGCAGCTAACAAGATGCACTTAGCCTAGTGATAGCTTAAAAACTCTAGTCAATAAGAACTCAACGACTGGTAGCTGGTACGTACTATAACTATTCTTTATCTCTATGGCTCTAAAGGGCAAAATTTGTAAACTGTGTGATTTTGGGTGTGTGGAAAAGTTTCAAACACTTAAACATGGGTTGAATTGCCTCAGGGGACCTGGAGCTGTCCTTTAGAAATCACCTGGGATGGGTACTTTTTGACATGTTTAAAGGATTCCTCAGGGCTGGGCAAGAGGACTGATCTCAGATTCCTTCCCTCTCCAGGGCTTCATTAACCTTGGTATCAATGAGAACAAGCTCTGCATTGATCTGGTGACTGAAAGGGTGAGCCACGTTCTGGGCTGTGCTGGGACCCATGTTCAGTCCCCCTAGCATGTAGTAGACACAGGAGTGGGACTTTGGAGGTTGGGAAGGGAGTGGGTAAACAGGAGTGGGGAAACAGCTTCTAGAATACCACATGTGACCTCCTGGATTTCCTGACAGTTCAGAGGTATTCTCTGGATGGGTATATTTTGGGTAGGCTGACAAAGGAGCCTTTGGTCCTAGTGTATGGTTGGAGAAGTTGGTAAGTACTTCCCAGTAAGTTATCTACTTGTGTGATCTGAAAGGAGGTCAGGGCCTCCCTTCATTCAGGCTCATGCAGCATGTGTCCCCATTGCCCTCTGGGAGGTCCTGTGTTGTAGGGCAAATGCCTACCTGCATCCTGGGAGTAGGATGAAGACTGCTGGGCTTCCATGGTCTGGTTGTCCTCATGCTTTATTTGTCAACAGTTGAGTCGAAGTGACATGAACTACACTGATGATGACCTTCTGCAATATTCTGACTGGAAAGGACATGCACTGTAAGTAACCTCCAGATCTACGGTCTCCAGGTCCACAGGCACCAGTCCTCAATCAGGGAAGGGCTCAATGTGCCAGATTCTTGGTTGGCTACCTCTGTTTCTTTGGGTAACAACTCTAGAAAATGTCCAGGGCAAAACTTTAGGAGGCAGCCTGGTGTAATAAAAATAGCACTACCATATAATTCATAGGGCAGAGTTCTTGTCCAACTCTCACACTAATTGTCTGTCCCCTGGGGATTCTATAACCTCCGTCAGTAGCCCTGTAACATGAGGTTGGATGTCTTGTAATTTGGAAAAGACTGAAGTCTAGAGACTGAATAAGGAAGGCCCCTGGGCCTGAAACCACAAGGTCTCTGTGCGTCTGTCCACAGCCTGCAGGAAGAAGTGGCCCGGTTCCTGACCAACTACAGCAAGGCACCAGCCCAGCTTGATCCAGAAAATGTGAGTCAGTTTCCCAGCCTCACTCCAGCCTGGTGGAGGCCTGTATTCATGAGGAACTGTGCATTTTCTAGAGGGTACAGGGAGAACCAGCAGAAACCCTCAGGGTCAAGACAGAGTGAAGGCCAATGGGTCCCATCTTAGGAGACTCCTGGTACCTGTCCCTACCCAGGGGGAGGGAGACAGGGGGACTAGCCCTTCATACATGGGCATTGGTTTTTGACTTCTGTCCTCTGTGCACCTTCTTCAGGTGGTTGTTCTAAATAGCTGCCTCTCTGTCTTCTTGGCACTGACCATGGTTGTGAGTGATCCAGGTGGTAAGTCGATGGGCTCTGCTTTCCCTCAGGGAAACAGCAGCACACAGGCACTGGGCCTGAGGGATAAAGAATATCTTTGTGGTGTTGTATTTTTTTGGTAACTTATCTTTATTGGTGAAAGTATTACAAATATTCCCTTTGATCCCCCCATTGACCCTCTCTACCCTGCTCATCCCCCCAGGCCTTCACCACACTGTTGTCTGTGTCCATGGATTATGCATATATGCATAGAAATTCTTTGGTCAATCTCTTCCAGCCCCTCCCCCCCTTTCCCGCTTTTACACATCAGTCTGTTGCATGCTTCAATGTCTCTGGATCTGTTTTGTTTGGCGGTCTATTTTGTTCATTAGATTTCACATATGAGTCAGATCATGTGATACTTGTCTTTCTCTGACTGGCTTAGTTCACTTAGTATAAAAGAGCATCTTGATTCAAGGCCCTTCCCCTAAAGTGCTGGGTCTCTCCTACACTAATTAGAACATCTTCCTACTATTTCTGTAGGAGTGAGGAGGGATTTGGATCCCACTTATTGTGGAAGGAAATCACATGACAGTCCTCAAGGAGGTGGCCCTAGGAATGGTGACAATGGGAGCCAACCTATTCTATTATTAGCTGGGCTTTGGGGCTCAACCTCAATACAGAGAGCCCTGGTAAACTGGCTTGAATGATATAGAATTTCTATCACCACCTCCTCCACACACACACACACACACACACACACACACTTCTAATTAGTTCTAGATCAAATAAGGCTGAGAGATCTGTTCTCAATGTCCTTCTTAACAGTACCCAAACAAGAGCCTCAGACTTTAATGAGCTTTGACTGCATGGAACAAACTTACTAAAACAGACAGTTTCATTCAAATGAGTAGGTCCTTGGTTAGCTCATCAATGGGCCAAATGGATGGGAAGAGAGCATGTGAGGCCACCAGGTGCAGATGGGCTGAGTTATGTGGAGAGACAGAGCCCTCCCTGTGCAGGGACCTCAGAGGCCACTGGTGTCTGCCCTGAGCTGACCAGAACTTGTGAGTGCCCAGAGCTCATCCTGCTAGGAAGGCTGGCTTGATTTGCACCCTGGCTTCTGAGCCATTCACAGCACTGTTCTTCCCTTGTCTCCTTCTCTAGTGTAGCCCCAAGGACACTTGAGTTTTGTTCCCCAAGTATGGTTTATAGGAATGGCTAACTTTTGCAGAGCCTGAGCCCCAAAGTATTAGTTCCCAAGTAGGAGAGATTGCCAGAGCCACCTACGCTGTGGGTAGAGTTGGTGTTGTTCTGTGTGTGTGTGTGTGTGTGGGGGGGGGGTGTCTGGCAGGTTCTGACCCAGGGACCCTGGACTGACAGTTGTCTCCTGTGCTTCCAGAGGCCATTCTGGCCCCCACGCCCTTCTATCCTGGCTTCACCTTTGCTTCCCGCCTGTATTCGAAAGTTGAGCTGATTCATGTCCACCTGGACAGTGAGGTGAGAATGGGCCCCTTCCCCCTGCTCAGCCCTCCTATGCAGTGGAATGTTCTGGAAGGCATTTGAAAGCATAGGGTGGGGGGCTAGCTTTCCTCTCATATATGTGCTGGTGGGGCAAGGATAACGAAATCAGGGCAAAGAGGGCACGTGGGGCGGGAGCCCTGGGTATGAAGCACAGGATTTTTGGAGTTTCTGGGGATGAGGGACCAAAGCTTAGAGGCTTTCAGATGGGCAGTCCTCAGGCAGTGTGTGTGTTCCAGGTCACTGAGGCGGCCACCTGTCACTTCCAGCTGACTGTGGGCAAGTTGGAGAAAGCTCTGCTTGATGCTAGGCTTAAGGTAAGGAGGGAACCATGGGTCAAAGTGGGTACTGCTGCCCTTGAAGGGGGTTCAGTGCTGAGACTCTGCTACAACTTCCTCAGCAAGGCCATGCGAGCTCCTTCTTCGGAAGAGGCAATGTCCCAGGGGCATGTCATCCTAGGAGCCCTGAGCCCTCTCAGTGGCAGTCCCCACGGCTGATTCCTGCTCTGCCCTGTGGGCTGTATCATAGTTACTTTGAGGTCCTACCTAGGCCTTGGTTACGTGACCTATATTGGGTGTCCTGACTGATCCATGGCTGAACTTGAAATAGACATGAAGGATTTGCCTTTCATTGGGTTATGCTTTGTTTTTTAGGGGAGAAAGGTCAAAGGCCTTGTGCTGATCAACCCTAATAATCCTCTGGGAGATATCTATTCCCGGGACTCACTGAACGAATATCTGGAATTTGCCAAGAGGTAGGAGTTCACCTCTTGGGACTAGACAAATTTCCATTACTCATGGACAAGAAGTCAGAACCAGAAATAATTTACCCTAACAATTCTTACTGCCTATTGTACCCTGCAAAGCGGTATACAATCAACTGACATTTAAATGAAGGAAAATGCACCCACATGCTACTGGTTTGACCAATCTTTTTCTTTCCAATTTCTTTCTAGTCCTGTCCATGTGCAGATACCTACATAACAATCATAATATGGTTTTGTTGCTTTTCCACTTCTTGTCACATAAGCACTTTCTAAGCATCCATTTCCCAAACTTCTTGGTCTGAGATGCCAGGGAAGAGAGACTTTTGGACTTAGTGGGGTGAAGGTGAAGAACATCTTCATCTTCAACTTGATGTTTCCCCTTTTTTGTGTGTGTAACTTGCAGGTACAACCTCCATGTGATTATTGATGAGATTTCCATGCTGTCTGTGTTCGATGAACCCTTCCCATTCCACAGCGTTCTGAGCATGGAAAGGTGAGTTGGTCTCAGCTGGAGTTGGAATGAGAACATTAGTTTCCTGCTTTTGTACAGTGAGTTCATGTGCCATAAATTTAACTGTCCGTATTTTAGGAACCGAGTTAAATATGAAAATGAACAAAGTATGATCTTTCTCCCTAGTACCTTTGGGTCTATATGCCATTTGTACATGAGATATTTGAGGGCAAGGTAGAAAGTACATTATCAAAAATCATGATTGACTTCTACAAAAGGTCAGGATAGAGGACTTCAAGTCCACTTTCCTCTCCCCCCCACATAGACCCCAAGTCTTCATCCCTCAAATATTTCTCCATAACCTTGACTGTACTGTCTCCTCTCCAGTTTGCCTGACCCCAAAAGGACCCATGTGATCTGGGTGAGTCCCAGCTGCCTGTCCTTGGGTAGGGAAGGAAGGGGAGCCAACAGCAGAAGGCAGACCAACCCGGTGTCCCCTTCCTTACTCGCTTCCTCTAGGGCTTTGGGATCTCTGGCTTCCGCTTTGGCGCTCTCTACACCAACAGCAAGGACGTGGCCTCTGCCGTGGGCGCTTTTGGCTTTCTCCATGGCATCTCTGGCATCACCCAGCACAAGATGTGTCGGCTGCTCCAGGACAGAGGTACCGAGCTCCATCCAGGCATCTTGGCAACTCATGGCCATGGGGGATTCCTGGGTCTGCTTGGGCCTCTCTCCTGCCTTCAGCCCACTGACATCCTGTTCACTGTCTTGGGTGTAACAGTGGCGGACAGGAACTTGGAAGGAGGGCAGGGTGCAGCTCAGCTGGTGCAGTAGGGTGTAGGCAGACGAGGGAGGTGCTGGTCTGAAAGCCAGGATGGGCTTTAATTTCTGGCCATCTGGATGCTCGTGCTCTGCCTGGAAGGAGAGAGTCAATCATACTCGAAGACTTCAGGTGGGAACCTCAGAAATCTGTCGTTATGCCAAGGTCTCTTTTCCTTTTCCAATATTCTGCTTGCTTAGGCAAAGATTACAAAGGAATAAACACTCTGACTCCTCAAGTAAGATTTAAGTTCATCTTCCAAGGCGGCCAAAGGAGAGCAGCTTTTTGGGCAAGCTGCTATGGCTACATCTGTGGTCCCCGGATTCTTCAGTCCCTTTGATCTCATGTGAATGCTGGCTTCAGGAAGAACTTCCCCTTTTAGTGCGATGGCCCAAACATAGAGAAGGGCCCCTTTCTTTAATCCCTGTATTACAACAGGTGCCAGTCTAGTTGATTTAAATTAAAAGCTGGGATATATTTAAATGAACTGAAGTAACCAGATAATCTGGTTTAGAAAAGTACTTACACTCATTTTTTGGTGAGCAGAAAGGTATATAGGAGAAATTCAACTGTTTCCCCATATGGGGCCAGACCCTTTGATATTTAGCAAAAACCAGGTTCCCTGCCCCTTGAACACTGGTACTCAACTTGGGATGCCCATGGGAATTATGTGGGGAGCGTGAATACTGATGTGTGGGCTCTCCCACGAAGACTCTCATTAAGATGATCTGGGGCTATAACCTTGCCATGAGGACCTTTAAAAATTCCCCAGGGGGTTCTATGTGCTGCCAGTCCTGAGAACAACTGGGCTAAGATCATTGCCAAACACGTCTTGGTTCCTCAAAGACAACTGTTTGAGGCTGTAAGGCTGGAGGTAACGGGGAGCTGTGGGTACTTGCTCAGTTGACGCCAGCAGCATCAACCTATTACAGGGGGATACCTGACTCTTAGTGTCAGAAGTGTAAGCTCAAACAAAATGCTCCTACCGGTTTATTCAGAAGCCCGATGTGTCTTGCAGCGCTGTAGGTAGGAGGTGAGTGTTGGGTATGAATGCCATCAGCTCAGATACAATACAGAGTCAGCCTTGGACAGAAACAGCTGCCAGGAAGCCCGGATAGGAAGCATGTGATAAAGAAGTTTTGGCATTTCAGTGGCATAAGACCTGTGACAGTATTCTCTCCCCCATCCAGAATGGATTGACAACGTGTATGTGCCCACTAATCGTTCCCGGCTGCAGGAAGCTCACAGGTTCATCACTAACCAGTTGAAGGCATTGGGTATCCCCTTTCTCAATCGTGGCTCTGGCCTCTATGTCTGGATGAACTTGAAAAAGGTGAGCTCTGGGAGTGAGGTCAGGTGCCCTTGGGCAGACCTACCTGATGGGCCTTGGGCTCAGCTCTGTCCCTCTGCCTTTTCTAGTACCTGGACCCATGCACATTTGAGGAAGAGCTGCTCCTTTATCGCCGCTTCCTGGACCACAAGCTGCTATTGTCCCCTGGCAAGGCCTACATGTGTAAGGAGCCTGGCTGGTTCCGCCTCACCTTTTCAGATAAACCCCTCCACCTAAAAGTCGGTGAGTGGTGCTGACTTCCCAATCCTGGCATCTTCCACTACTAACCCAATAGCTGGGTCTTCCCTTCCTGGCCTTCAGTAGCCTATGGCTACAGCCCCTCTATACCATAGAAGGCTTACACTTTCATCTTCTGGTTTAGTTCCTTTGCAAACAGGGAGTATATGCACCTGCCACTGAGCAGGGCACTGGACCTGATCAGAAGTGGTTCTCTGCCCTGTGGGGCTTGAGTCCAGTAGGTGAGAGAGACAGGTAGATGATCCTGGACGTCCCTGGATGTTTCTCTATGGAGTTCAGAGTCTCCTCTGAAGGTTATGAAAACATGACATTCATTTAACAATGATCTCTTGCATCTCACCATATGCTGGGCACTGTTCTACCTGTTGGGAACAGAGCAGTGAAGAGAGAACATTTATGTTACAGAAATAAATTTTGAGCTAATATGCAGAATAGACTGAGAGGGGACCCTGGAGGGAATAGAAACCTTGATGAGTCCAGGGCCATAGCCCGGTTATAGGATTTGATATGGGACATGAAGGTGTCTGGCCGGCTGATGCTGTGACAATGAAGCTGAAAAAGAGCCATTGGGGATGTGGTGGTACACTTGGGAAAGCATCCCAAAGAAGGGGGGGCTGAAGGTCAACATCCCTGAACGGGTCTGTGAACGTCTGCCATGGCTTGGGATTGCCTGGGGCCTGCCTGCACACTCACTAGTTCTATTTCTCTGCCTGCACTTGGACCCCCCAGCCATGCACAGGTTCTGCCAGGCAGTAGGCGCCCAGCAGCAGCACTGGTTGGAGAAGCAAGTGGAGGATGCGCTGAAGGAGGAGGTGCCCTCGCTCTCATCCGGCCGCTGAGGACCGGAGTGTTTTATTCTCCGCTCACCATTGGGTGTGGGCAAAATGTTTTTATGGGGCTGGGGTGGGAAAGCCTGGAGAAACAAAGGAGCTTTCTGCATCCCTGTTTTAGATGGTTTATAGTTGCATTTGGTACCTAATAAATTCCACATTCTCTTAAATTCCAGGCCTGGTTGTCCTTCCTCTTTATAATCACCGTTGGGAACTATTACACTTTTTGCCCATTTCATTTTTTAATTCTAAGTCTGGTTATACATGAAGAATGCTGTTTGGGGCAGGCAAGAAAGGAAAGGGTATAATGATCCCTAACTGATGGAGACTTTCCAGGGTTGGATGCAGTGTCCCATAGGATGCTAACAAGGTCAGAGCCACCTTCCACACGAGGGGCCAAACGGCAGGGTGGTGGTGTAATTCCAGGTCTTCCTGCTTCCGCATACAAGCTCCTTCCCTTCTTGCCTTTGCAAAAAGATTTTAAAATGAATCTCTGGTGCCAAGCCTGGTGTCTTCCTTTTTATCTCTAGTGTTTTCAGCTGTCCAAATAACACCGCCCATGAGCGTCTCCGCAAAGCCCTTGCGTATCTGGGCTTCGCTCAGAGCACTGATGCGGAGCGCACAGAGCAGAGGCTCCTGTCACTGTATAGACGATGAAAGAGCTTTCAGCACCAATGGATGGCTGTGCTCAGTTACTTGGGTTTGTGACCTTCCTCTCTTTTGGGTCCAGGCTTGGTGGTTATTGTTCCTCAATGACTATCTTCTGGTTTTGTTTTGCTTTTTAATAAAAAAACATAACTCCTGATTCTTCAAGGTTTTTTACTCTATGCCAGGTTCTTTAGAAATCAACTATGGCTAATGGAAATGGAAAGGAATTCATTAGATGAATAAGGGAGCTCATGGGATCAGAAAAGATGGAAACCAGAGGTGCTCTTGAGAATCTCTAAAATGGAAGCTAATATGTAGTCCTTGAAGGCAGTTTGCTATATAAACATTCACATCTATATACATTTCATATGTATACCTTTGGAAAACATAGTCTAGGACAAAGGCAGTCAGTACCCCTGCTTGCAAGACAAGCAATGTGAGAGACCCAGAAAGAACCATCCCCAACAACACTGACCTTGTTAAATTCACTTATTAGCCCTCATTGTTTTGGGGGGATTTATTTGAATTTTCAATGTACATGATCATGTTGCTAATTTTCCTTTGTCTTTTTCAGTATTTATTTTTCTAATTATGCTGCCTAGAACCCCCAGTACAATGTTAAAAAGTGCAATGGCTGGGTCATATGGCAATTCTGTTTATAATTTTTGGAGACAACGCCATGCTGTTTTCTACAGCAGCTGCACCATTTGACATTCCTACCAACAGTGCACTAGGATTCCAATTTCTCTACATTCTCGCCAACACCAGTCTTCTGTTTTCTGGATAGTTGCCATCTTGTTACAATTGCTATTTGCATGGAATATTTTTTTCCAATTTTACTTTTCACCATTTGTCTTTTTAAATGTGTGTCTTGCAAACACCATATATTTGTATCTCGGTGTTTTATCCAGTCTGATCTTTTTTTTTTTTTTTTAATCCTCACCTGAGGATATTTTTTCCATTGCTTTTCAGAGATAGTAGGGGGTGCGGGGGAGAGAAACATTGATGTGAAAGAGACACATCTACTGGTTGCCTCCTGCAGGCACCCTGACCAGGGCTGGACCAAAATCACACTCGAACCTGGGACCCTTCAGTCTGCAGGACAATGCTCTAATCACTGAGCAAAACCGGCTAGGGCCAGTCTGATCTTTTAATTGGTCCTTAGTCATTCTATTTAATGTTATTATTAATGTGATTACATTTGAGTCAACTACCTTTTCTATTTGTGTCATATGCTCTTTACTCATGTGAACATAAAAAAAATTCAAACCTGTGAAGTATTTTTGTGAATTTATTTGAGCCAAGTTGTTGACACTTTCTGAAGAAGCAGAATCTCCCAAACCTCAGGAGTGGATAAAAGGTAAAATGATAGACAGACTTCTTTTACACAGGTGGGTACAGGATAGTTAACAGTCAACAGTTAACTAGATAACAATAACAATGAGAGGATTGGAGGTCTCCACCCTGGTGCATTGAAGGGATGGGGGTGGTGGAAATTACTTTGTTTTACAAAGGCACATTTTAATCAGGTATGTTATCTCAGATGCAAAAAACACACAGACGGGCTTAGTTAAGGTGAAAATTAACCTTTGTGAAGGAAAAATACTGTCTTGGGGCATGACTACCCACTGTAGACTGCTTTTAGTTAAAAAGTTTTAATTTAAGACCATCTTTTGTGGTTACTTTAGGTCTGAGTTTGCAAGGCCACCAGGCAGGCCTTCCCCGAGCTTGCCAGGTTTAGCATGTGGCTCCTTTGCATCCACACTCATTTTTCCTTCCTGCTTGCCTTCTTTCAGGTTAATCAAGCATTATTTAGTATCCACTTTATTTATCCTTATTTTGGCTTCATAGTTATACCTTTTGATTTTTAAAAAACCATTTTGCTCTCTCTATATCTCCAATGCCCTCAATGAGAATTCCACAGTCCTTATCATGGTTTATTTACAAAGATTCATGACCTGCCCCCTGCTTGTATCTCTGGCTTTTCTCCCAAATCTGGTAAGTTCCAGAAGTATTGGATTTTTATTGTTCATTAATGTTCTACACTGACTAGCCTTCAAGGCCCCATCAAAATGTTTCTTCTGCTCTAACACCCCACCGTCCAGCTACCTAACTAGGACTTACCCTTCGGAGCTCAGCCATCACTTGCTAAGAGTGTAGGGTGAACCTGTGGGTAGGGCTTCCTGGGCAGGGGTGCATGTGTTTGTGGGGGGAGGGTTAAACCTCCCTGCTGTATGCTTCCAAGGCACTCAGCAATCCCTTTCTGAACAGTTACCACATTGTGAGTCTACCTTCCCAATCAACCACACAGGTCTGCTGTTCGATTTGCTCACAACTGTATCCCAGCACTCTGCAGAGGTCTGCAGCAAAACAGGCTTTCAATAAGACTACTTACCTGAGTTAAATAGAATGCTATCACCTGAATAGAGAGAACTGGCCTATTTTACAGAACAAAACCCAGAGGATTGAAAAAGTCATGAGAGCTGTGGAGGTCACAATGCTAATTAGGGGCAAGGCCAAGGTGAAGACATATGGACCGGTCAGAAGGCGGCAGTCTTCCCAGCCATGCTCGTATTGAGGGGCCCTGCTGTCCTTTCCTGGGGAAAGGACACTTTTCTACTCAAGCCTCTGAGCATCCCTGGGCCGTGGGAAGTCTAACTCGCTGCCAAGCCCCAGAACACGTAGGGTCCACAGTAGACTTCAACTAATGTTGCACAGAACGAAAGAGGGAGAAAGTACAAGCTCCGGTGTGAAACTCTCCTCGGGGAAGGCTGTTTTAAGGATGCCCTCGCCTGAATCCAGAAAGGCTTCTCCGTGGTCCCCAACCAGGCATACAGTCGCCAAGAAACCTCCGTGGCTCCGGTTGTCTCAACATTGGGGAACTAAACCAGGCGGCAGAGGGAGGGGACCCCCAAGAGCCAGCGGGGGAAGACCAGAGCTAGGAGGCGACACTGCGCTCAGGCTCAGGCCTCGGAGCGCGGAGGCGGCAGCGGCCGCGGACGGCCTGCCCTTCCTCGCCAAGGTCTGGGCCCTGGGCGCCGGGCCCCGTCCCCTTCTCCGCCCTCTCCTCGGGCCTGGGCGGTCGGCGGGTCCCAGAGGGTCGCGGGCCCCCCGCCGTGCGCCCCCAATCGCGCAGGCCACGCGGACGCGCCCCCGGCCTTGGTCGCCAGGGGGCGAACTGCGCGCTCTTCCCGGACGGTCCCGGGGCGGTCCCTGCGCAGAGCGCCGAGGGCGTGTCACGCAGAGGAAAGGACCCTGAGCGCGCCCCCCGAGTCCCGCGGCGCTCCTCCGGCTCGGCCAGGTCGGCGGTCCCCGCGGCGCGGACAGGTAGCCCTCCCTTGGCGCCGGGCTCCGGGACTCCGCGGAAGTCTGTCCTTCCGTCGGGAAGCCCTGGGCGCATTCGCACTTCCACGTCCTGGACCCTGGAGCGGTCCCTCGCGAGGGCCCGCGGCCCCGCACGGCCCTGGCGCTCCTCTGCCCGCCCCCTGCGGCCCGAGGCTGGTGGGCGCCGCCCCGCACGCCCGAGCCCGCCCTCGGCTCCGGCGCGCAGAGCGGCGCCCGCCTCCCGCCCCGCCCCGCCGGGCCCTTCCGCGGGCCTGGGCTCGGAGGGCCCGGGTGCGCGCTGCCACCCGGCCAAAGAGGCGGGCCCCAGGGGAGACTTCGTGGAGCACAGGTCAGCGGGAGCCCCAGGGTCCCTGTGCTGCCGGCTCGTCCCCCATCATTGGCTGTGTCCCCGTTATTTGGTGTGTGGGACTTGTCAGTTAGGACTGAGAAAATCAGCGAAGAGTTATGTGTTCCTGGACTTCGGCCATCAGCCACGATTTAAGCGCTTTATCCACATTAACATATACTTACAGCCTCATCGCTACTCTGTGAGGAAGGTGTGGTTATACGTGCTGGGCAGATGGGGAGCCTGCCTCGGAAAGTGGAGGAGCTCCCACCCGCTCCCAGGAGGAGACCACCCACGCCAGGCCCACACCCCGCCCTCCACTGAGAGGGAGGAGGAGACCCTGGAGCTCCCGGGTTGGCTGCACTTGCGGAGATTCCCACTAGCCACCCCTCAGTCCCCACCCAAGGTCTGCTTCAGACCACCAACACTCCCACCCCACCCTTTACCCCTATTTACATCAGTCACCACTACACGCCCCCCCCCCCCAAAAAAAAAAACCAAACAAAACTCCAGGCTCTTTCTCCTTTAAGCCGGAATATTTTAACCTGGCTTTTTGAAATTGAGGTCAGCAAAAATGGAAAAAAGACCACTGGTGACTCCTTAGACTGCAGAATGAAAAACCCACAAAAATAAAACTGAAGTCGTATAAAAGTAACAAGTGCATACCCTGGCACAGAATACATACTTAGCAGAATTTACTCTAAGTGATTGCACACATAGCTACAGCTAGTTAGGGATCCAGGATGTGATTCGTATATAAAATTAAAGAAGAGGCAGGTAGAGAAAGGAGGAGGCCCCATGACTCCCAATTCATTTTGGATGCTTGGTCCTGGGGAAGGTCCTTGATCAGGCATTGACTGTGTGCTTTTATCATTTTGCAGATGTTCACCCTCTCTAAAAAGGAATCCAGGGTACCTCCCACATGTCTGGGCCCAGCCTCCACACAGGGCATGGACAGTAATTACCCGGATGGTCTGGAGAGAGAATGCTCTGGAAAACCAGACCAGAAGCTGCCAGAGATCTATGGAGTGGGTGATCCCATCCCCACATTCTCCTCTGATGGCTCCCACCTGTCCTCAAGAGGAAGACTCATTAAATGGTTCTGGGACTCGGCGGAGGAGGGCTACAGGACCTACCACATGGATGAGTATGATGAGGACAAGAACCCCAGTGTGAGTGAAGCCCTCCTTCCCACTGGCACCCAGTAAAGGACTGCAGGGTGGGATACCCTGCCTTGACCCACAGGGCAGCATCTAGCTTGCTCTTGTCAGGTTGGACTTGTGGTCCTCTGACCTCCAAGAGGACTTCTGATGTAGCATAGAAAGTCCCCAGTTTATTACCCGGATCAGAAAATGGCCCAGTTTTAATTAAGGGAAACTTGATTTGTGAAAGAGGAATTTGAGAACCATGGAATGCTCTAATGTGGATTCTGACCCATAGACTATCAACTGTTCAACTTTAGAGCTGGGGCAGAACTAGGGTTTGGGTCACAACTATTTTACCTATGGGTCATGTAATCTTGAGCTAATTATTTAACCTCTTTGAAGTGCAGTTCATCTCTAAAATGAGAGAATGTTACCTGTTCTATAGAATGGTCCCAGTGAAATGATATCAGGTATGTGAAGTTATTAGCACAGTGCTTCCACATGGAGCGCTCAGTAAATGGTAGCTGCTTTTATGATGGATGTTATCTGTCCTGGTTATTGTAAGTTGTTACCAGTAATATCTTCAGAGCTGTAACAAGTTCTTTATTTGTGGAGCAAAGTGTTGAACAGATCCCACTTTGCTGCTTCCTTGACCTTCCCTTGGCCCCCTCTCTGTCATGCTTACCCTGCCTCTGTACCTCTCCTCTCCAGGGCATCATTAACTTGGGCACCAGTGAAAACAAGCTCTGCTTTGACCTTCTGTCCAGGCGGGTAAGTCCTGGTGCACCTCTGGGTGGCATCACCAGCTCCGAGGGCCTGTTTTCTCTTAGACTCCCCAGAATGCCTCTCCCAGAAGAGCCAACTTTCTGTGTGGTCTTGGGCGAGTCACTTCCCCTACTCTGATCCTACTTCTTTTTCTCTTCAGGCTCTGCCCCTCACTCAGACCCTTCTGTCAGCTGGGTCCCTGCTCTCAGGGGAAACACTCAGTGGTGGGTGTATGGTCAGTAATGAACAACTGGCTCTGGGGGTGGTGGTGCTGATTTGTAGCTTTTGCCAGTTTCCATAGTGTAAATACTTCCACCATGGCCAGTTTCAAGCTACTGATGTGACATTATTGCACACAGAATTGGGAAGAGAAGTGCAGTGGCACACATATACAGGGTGGAGCAAAAGTAGGTTTACAGTTGTTCATATGGAAAATAATACAAAAATTAATAAATAACAATACAAAAATAAACTCGTTTTGTGTACTCACAACTGTAAACCTACTTTTTTAAAAAAATATATCCTTATTGATTTCAGAAAGAGGAAAAGAAAGGGGGAGAGAGAGAGATAGAAACATCAATGATGAGAGAGTCATTGGTCGGCTGCCTCCTGCACGACCCCAACTGGGGATCAGGCCCGGAACCCAGGCATGTGCCCTGACCGGGAATCGAACCCTGGTCACTTGGATCCTAGGTCAACACGCAACCACTGAGTCACGCCCGGCCAGGCTGTAAACCTATTTTTGCCTCACCCTGTATAGTGTTTTCCCTTCTAAACACATAGACAGAAAAAACCTCAAGAGCACAGATAATAGTAAAATGTAACATAATCAAGAACAATATTGTCTGAGTATTTACTACCTTTCTTTTTAATATAATTCATTTATATAATTTATGTATAATTTGTATAATTTAATTTTTGAAATTGCTGTCTATTAACACAGCTTGCAAAATTCCTGAAAATTTAATAATCAGATTTCTTGAGCCATACTCTAGCAGGGTGAAGGAGAAAGGGGAAGACTGTTATATACGAGTGGCTGACTACCTTCCACCCTGTGGTCCCACTGCCCTAGGACCCTGCCTCTCCTTGACACTGTGTGTATGATGCCCCGGGAGTCACTGACCCAGCGCCTGGTCAGGGTGGGAGTGGTCTGGAAATGGTCACATTTTCCAAAGTGTGGGGCTGAACTGAGCTTGCAGGATGACAGTGGCCTGAGTCCCTCCAGAAGTTGGAGCCACGACCAGGGTGATGGCACCCAATTCCAGGACCTCTCCTTTCCCCCGAGGGAGGAGCTGGGTAGCATGGCCTCCCATCACTGCCTCTGCAAACTCACCCCTCTGGGTTCTGTAGGTGGCAGTGTGGAATAAAGAGCCCTGGACTAGAAGTCAGACATTCTAGGTATTTTCTCAGCTCTTCCACTTGCTAGCTCTGTGACCTTGGCTGAGTCACCTGACCTTTTTAGCCTTGGTTTCCTCATTAGCAAAACAGGCCTGGGAATGCTGTTTTTGTGAGTCCCTCTCACAGTTTCTCTGATGAGGAGACCAAGTCCTTGGCATTAGAGGCCCTGGTGCTGTGTGGGTGCACGTGGTAATGCCAACTAGCCCTTACTGTTAGCATGTGTGACCCTTAGTCCTGCTCTTTCCTCTCTGCCCCAGCTGAGTCAGAGTGACATGCTGCAGGTGAAGCCAGCTCTGTTGCAGTACCCTGACTGGAGGGGACATCTGTTGTAAGTAGTTGCCGTAGCCCAGTGGTTCTCAACCCCAGGGTGGTTTTGCTCCCCAGGGGACATATGGAAATGTCTGCAGATATTTTTGGTTGTCATAACTGGGAAGTGGATGTCACTTCACCTCCTATAATGCCGGGATATCACCTACCACAAAGAATTATGTGGCCCTAAATGTTAATAGTGGCAGATCCAGAAAGCTTGCCTTAGGCTGAGGGCCTACCTGGTCCTGGAGACCTGGCAGGGCATCATGGGGTCTCCTGGAGCATCTGCAGGGGCCTGGTGTCTCCTGCCAGTCCCACCCCAGCTCAGGAGCTCCCTGGCTTGGTTCCTTTGGCTCTGAGGCATGGGGAGGGCCTTCATACAAGGGTTCCTTGAACCTACTTTCTCACTAGCTTTAGAGGAGCCAGAGTCAGTTTAAGGGGAGCTGGCTGGGGCTTGCTCCTACTGGTAGGGTGGGAGATGGTAAATAATACTTGTAAGAATTTGTACTTCCTGAGCACTAACTAGGGGCCAGATGCTGTCCTGGGCGTAGTGACTGAGTACGACTTAATTCCAAGAGTGGTTCCAAAGCACATGTTCTTACAATAATCAGGATGGTGGGCCCTCACATCAGATCTCTGGGCTTGAGTGTGGACTCTGCCATTTACCAGCAAGTGACCTAATTTTTCATCTCAGTTTCTTTGTAAAATGGGAATAATAATAATCATAGTTGCATCGTAGGGTTGTTATGAAGATTAAATGAGTAAAATTCTCCAAATTACACCTGCATAAGGTAAATGCTCAATAAATATTAGCAATAATAATTATGATAATAATCATTGTTATATTATTATTATTATTAGCTAGATCTACTTACAAAGTGTTGCCTATGATATCCCTGACCCCCGCTGATTCATGGGTTGCCTGAGAATGAAAGTTTCGATGCCTGAGGGTGGTGTTGGGGGTGGGAGGGGGAGAAGTGGGTGGAGACAACTACTGATCACATTTCCCACATTTCCCTTGTGGGAAACATAGACTGGTAATGGCCACTGCCTGAAGATTCACCAGAGGAGCTTTGCGGTGGACTGAGTTGAAGACCCTCTGATAAGCACTGCTCATCTGTCTGTCTTATCTGCAGCCTCCGGGAGGAAGTGGCCAGGTTCCTGTCTTTCTACTGCAGGAGCCCTGTACCCCTTAAGCCGGAGAATGTGAGTGGCCCCCCTCTGTTCTTTCCTGTACTTTCATTCCCCTTCCCCAGCTTCAGGCTGGCCAGGGGTAAGGGGGATTGAGATCTGCCTTTCACTTTGTCTTGATTTGTTTCCAAGAGGAATTAGGAACACTCCCTCCCTTTGCCCCTCCCTTAGAGTTTGGGTGTGATTTCTGCCCTGCTTTGTCCTGTGGCCCCTCTTTGCCTCCATACCTACGGGCAAGACTGACTGAGCAGCTCCCTCTTCTTTGCTCAGTTCACCTAGAGCAGGGTCCCCACAAATAAGCCACGGGAATGAACTTGGCTTTTAGGAGGGGCCTTCAGTACCTCCTGCGGCTTTGCTGTGACATAGCCCTGAGGGGCATCGAGTTGCAACCTGGCACTCCCTCTGTGCCATCCAGGGTCAGAGGTGCAGGTCCTTGGTCCTTTGTTAAACAGTTCACCTTTGTCCCATGGATGTGTCACCCCCAGGTGGTTGTCCTGAACGGCTGTGCCTCTCTGTTCTCTGCTCTGGCCATGGTGCTGTGTGAGGCTGGGGGTAAGTGGACTATGGCCCACTTAGCACTGGGAGCTGCGCTGTGCCTACAGTGTCCTAGCTGCCTGTCCTTGAGGCTACATCACAATGCTTTTGGCCACAATAGACTACTAGACTCCAAGGGGCTGAAATAAGTGGTTGACAAGACATCCACACGTCAGCAGTTCCAGGGGTAGTGTGATGCCAGGGTTCTGGGCTGTCTCTCTGTGATGACCTTGGCTTTTCCGCATGCTCACAGATGGCTGTTGCATCCTCACACAGCAGAGTGTCTGCTACAAGAGCCATAGTCATATTGAGAACACGTTGACCGTAGTCACAGTCAGGGGTTGTTGGTTGACAGGAACAGAGGCCCACCCATGCTAGCATAATTAATTATGATAATATTAGTAACATTAATTGACCACATACTATGTTCCAGGCACTGACTAAAGGCTTTACACATAGTCTGTCATATAATCCTCACTACAACCTTTATGAGGCAGGTTCTATGGTTATCCCCATTTAACAGATGAGGAGATTAAGGCACAGAGGGTTAAGTAACTTGCTAAAATCACTCAGAGAGAAGTAGTAACCAGGTTTTGAACTGTAAAAGGAAGATTCATTACCAGGATATAATAGGCAATTTCCTGCCCATTCTAGGACAATAAAAAAATGGGATCAGTGGAACCCTCTCTCACTGGGATATGCAGCCTCCCTGCCGCCTTTTAATGCAGGCCTTTCTCTGGACCTTCCTGGGTCTTGTGTGGCCCAGCGGTGCTAGCCCAGCTCCCTTTCCACGTGACCTTTCCATTCAAGTGCACATTCTCACAAGTGTCTGTGCTTCTCAGAGCTGTCTTGGGAGAGAGGAGGTGATGGGTTTCTGGGTGACCGGTGGGTTGTCTCCCTTGAGTCATTTGTCTGCCTCTGGTCCAATCCCTGTGGCTGGGGACGGGAACATGCAGGACAAAGGCTGCCCCTGTTAGAGCTGTGGGTGGAGTGGACTGTGCTAACTGAAGGTCGGGAAGGGAGGGCAGCTTGACCTATGCGTCCTCTTCAGACGTGGAGGGATGCCTTCAGCTCTGCATTAGAGTAGAGCTTACGGTCACCTCATTAACCCCCATCCACAGCTAGAGTCTCTCTCTGCGTGACATCGCCTCCCTACCAAATGGTCTCAGGCTTTGCTTAAATGCCCCCAAGGGTGAAGAATCCACTCTTCCTGAAGCAGCATATTCTGTCTCTTTGTAGTTCTATATTCTGTCAAGTTTTTCCACTGATTGAGCCCAGATCCTCACCCCGTAGCTTCAACTCATGGGTCCAAGTCTCCTTAGAGTGACCCTGTGTGCTGAGTGCCTCAATGGATCCCTAAGTTTTAGTTTCCTCATTGGTAAAGTTAGGATGGCAATAGTACTTACGTTAAATATTAGCTACTGATTATTAGAAAAGGGACTGATCTCAATGGATCCAAGCTCTAGAATGAGTTTTGGGATTTGAGAGAGGGTGTGTACCCCAGATGTTCCCCAAGATCATTGAAGTTTTGGAGAGGTGTGGGGCCAATGGACAGGGAGTCCATGAGCTCCAGCCAGAGGGTGACAGGCCCTGGCTCCCTCCTCCCCAGAGGCTTTCCTGATCCCTGCCCCTTACTATGGAGCCATCACGCAGCATACCTATCTCTATGGCAACGTCCGACTTGTCTCTGTCTATCTGGACAGTGAGGTAAGAGGTCCTGGAACCCCAGGTAGGGATTCCTGCAGGCCAAGACTTTCCTGCACCTGAATTTGAGGGTGGACATGGGTGGAAGTCCATGCTGAGGTCTCAGGGGTTATGGCTGAAAGGGGAATAGAGGCTTCTGTTGTCCATGGCCAGTGCTGGGGTTGCCTGGGGCCTCCCATTCTCCCAGCTCTGAGATCCCTGGGGTTGATGTAGAAGCCAAGAGCAGTCCCAGGGACCACACTGAAATGGTGAGGTGAGGATGGGGTAGAGCAGACCTCAACATGGAAGTCCTTGGACCCCAATCAGAGGACCTTTTGGGCCTCTTCCTGAAACCTAATAGTGGTGATGGTGCCTCTGATGTGCTGGGGTGGGGAACAGTGGCAGTGAGAAGGGAGTGACCACACCTGTATTATTCCAGAGACTGTTCTAAGGAGGCTGGAGATGACAGGCAGCAGAGGTCCCCAGAGTTCAGAGGTTTGAGAGAGTCACTGAATTTGGCTGTGGATCTTTTTCCAGGTCACTGGGCTGGACACACGCCCCTTCCAGCTCACAGTGCAGAAGCTGGAGATGGCCCTGCAAGGAGCTAAATCTGAGGTCTGGGGATCAAATCAAACCAAGGCTGGGAGTGGGTGGGTCTGAGCAAGGCATGGACCCCCTTTTCCTGTGGTTGATCTGTTCCCAGGTAGGGTTGGCACTCCATGATGAGGATGGGGTAGGCATTGAACCATTTTGGGGGCAAGCAGGAGCCTTTCCCACTAAAGACTGTGATACCTCAGTGTACAAAACATCAATCAGGGAACTTGATTAAAGTATTACCCCCACTTCACCTGATACTGATTCAGCAGGTCAGGTATGGAGCTTAGAAGTCTGAGGTTTAGCAGTCTTTCTGGCAATTTGAGGAGGTGGTCCTCCTGCACTTTGAGGGGGTCCAGCACCTCTTGAAGACAGACAAAGAGCAGGAATCCTCCAGTGGTTCTTTTCCAGTCCACTGCAAAAATCTGTCAACTCACTTTACTGTGGGAATTAAAGCTGTACAGGTCCACTGTGGGAATTTTAAAAGTGTAACCGCACCCATAATTCTACCAGCAAAGGCAACCCTGCTGGCATTTGGGCTTCTTTCCCCGCCCCCGGCTTTGTTCTCTGCATTTGTTTTCTTTCATAGTTGACATGATGCTGCAGATATAATTCTTTGCCCTCATTTGCTTCACGTTGGGTGGTGAACACGGTCCCATGACATTTCCCTGGGAGCCTGCCCGGCGACCAGCCCCACTCTGTGGGACCGTGTAGTTCTGGCCTTCAGGAGGAGCTGAGGGTGTCCTGCCCCACTGGTGGTTTCAGGGTGTGAAGGTCAAAGGCCTCATCCTCATCAGCCCCCAGAACCCTCTGGGTGACATCTACCCCCCAGGAGAGCTGCAGGAGTACCTGGAGTTTGCCAAGAGGTGAGGTACCCCACACCCAATAAAGCATCTGGCTGGTGAGGGTTCTGGTGAAAGCTTTGGGGCAGATCCTTCTACCCTCTTCTCCACTGTGGCTTCCACCTGCTTTGGCCCCTCCTGGCAGTGGGGTGGGGAGGTAGCGGTTAGTGGGATGCTAGTTCTTTCTCTCCCTCTTTGTAACAACTGCTGTCATTTATTTTACACTCTAGGGGCCAGGCACCCTGCTAAACAACTCATGTGCTCTATCTAATGCAATCCTCCCAACAACCCTGTTAGGTATAGATACTGTTATTACCCTTGGTTTACTGAGCTTAAGAGTGAGAGAGGAGCCAGTCTGAATCTGGGTCTGTTTGTATTTAACTGTCTTGCACTTAACTGTGCCCTTACTCCGTGGGGGTGCCTGAGGGCTCTGCATCTCCCCCACAGGGCTTCAAAAGCCCCACCATCATCTGCTTTGTGTGTGTGGCTTCCTGTGTGTTTGAAAAATACAGTAAAAAGCATGTTGTTTCTGGATGAAACAATTTTGGTAACCCTGGGCAAGATCTGGTCCCTCTGGATTCTGAGTCACTGCCATCCCACCCTGGGAGATGCATTTGACCCATAAACCAACCTCTTTCTTCTCTGCCCCCCACCCCCACCCCCAAGGCACGAGCTGCATGTGGTGGTGGATGAGGTCTACATGCTGTCCGTGTTCGAGGAGTCAGTTGGTTACCACAGTGTCCTGAGCCTGGAAAGGTGAGGGTGCCACATCAGAGCTGACTCTGCACCCCTCCGCCCCCCTGCCCTAGTCCCTCTGTGGCTCAGCCACAGGGCATGGCCTGCTCTAGGGTGATTACTCTTCTATCCAGCTGATCCTATTGTCCTCAGAGCCCCTAATGAGAAATGGGACTAATGAGAACTGGGCCAGGTCAGTGGTTTTCAGATTGTTCTGTGGGGTTTCTGAGAGCTCCAAGGACCTGCCTTAGGATTCCTTGAGGGAGGGCTGGATGGGTGGGAAACTGGCCTTTGCTGTTTCCTTCATCCACCAAGTAGCTCCAGTTTCATTCATTCATTCATTCATTCAGTCAGTCAGTCAGTCAGTCAGTCAGTCAGTCAGTAAATATTCTGGAGCCCCTTGCATATGCCATACATTTCTGGCTGTTTGGGCTTTTTCATTGGGTTTAGTTTGAGTCAAGAATTTGTGGCCAAAATACCTTTGGAAACACTTGGACCAGATCATCAGTAAAGTCTGTAAATCTGACCTTCAGAGAATCTAACATTTCCTGATCTCTGTTCAGACCTTTCCACCCCACTGTGTCCTTTCTCTCAGCTACTTCTCCCACAGTTCTGCCAAGTAATAGAGTATGGTCTCTTACTCCCTTTCATTATGGATTAGAAAAGTGAGTCACAGAAATAGTGACGTGTCATTTACTCTGTGCCAGACACTATGCCAGCTACTGGGGATGCAACAGTAAACAAGAAAAACATAGGCCCTTTCTATGTGGAACTTTTCTTTCTAACCAGAAAAACAACATTTTAGCAGCTAAATACACAGCTAGTCATTTGATTAAGTGCTAAAAAGGAGAAGCCCAGGAGCCACGAGAGGATTGGCCTAGAGTACCCACTTGGTTGGTCTACTGGGGGGTGGTCAGAGAAAGTCTGTTTGAGGAAGTAACACTTGAGCTATGCTCTAGTTCAGGGTTGGCAAACATTTTTAGGTCAAATGGCAACTATTTTAGGCTTTACAGGCTATGTGGTTGCTCCTACAGTTCTGCCATTATGTCGCCAAAAGCAGCGTAGATGGTACATCCATGAAAGAGCCCGGCTGTGGTCCCATAGAACTGTGGAAACAGGCAGCAGGCCGGATTTGGTCTGCAGGCTCTAGTTTGCTGACCCCTGCTCTAGAGGATGCGTGGGAGTTGGTGATCCAAGAGATGAAACCAGGGCTTGACTTAGATCCAGATCCAGATTCATTCATCCATCCCCTCTGTGTTCAACCACACATGAACTTCTGCGGGTCTGTGCTGCCTCTATCCCCACACTGTGCTCTCTGCAGGCTGCCTGACCCCCAGAGGACCCATGTGATGTGGGGCACAAGCAAGGTGGGTCCCTGGCTGGCCTTGGGGGTGTCAGGGAGGTGGGAAGGCAGAGAGGTGGGTAGAACTGGCTCTCTCTGTGGAGGGCTGGCCACCGCCTTGGGTGTCTTTCTCCTGCAGGACTTTGGGATGTCCGGGCTCCGCTTTGGCACGCTGTACACGGAAAACCAGGACGTGGCCACTGCCGTGGCTTCCCTCTGCCGTTACCATGGCCTTAGTGGCTTGGTCCAGTACCAGATGGCACAGCTGCTCCAGGACCGTGGTGACCGCCTAGGCCTGACCTCCTGAGAATGGGTGGAGGGTTGTAGTCAGTCTGGGACTGGCCAGGGATCATGGATGCTTTGTGCATGAGAATAATTTAGGGTGATGTTTGGAGTACTGGCTGTGGGCCAAGGCTGGGTTTGTACCCTCCTCAGTCACTTCCTGGTGGTGTAGAACATTCCTTCACCTCCTTGAGCCTCAGTTTCCTCACCTATAAAATAGGGATCATAATGGTACCTGTCTTATAGAGTTAGTTAGTGTGATTTGTCATTCATTTAGAATAGAGCTGGCATATAATAGGCACTTGGTTAGTGTGAACTCACTATTATTAGCTGTGAGCACTTAGAAAAGAGCAGAAGCTACAAACAGGAAAATGTTAGTAGCTTTTAATAATGGAAATCTCTCTACGGGGATCTATTCTGTTCCCAGGTTCAGATAGTGAGTTTAGGTAACAAAGGGACCTGTAATTGCTCCCATTTATTGAGCCCTGCCAGATGTTCTCAATGCCTCATCTCCAGTGTCTCTCTCCAGAATCCTATGAAGTAGGTATTCCTGTATTTTCCCCATTATTTTATAGATGAGAAAAGCGAGGACCAGATATGGCATACATGCTATGATAGTTAAAATTTTTAAAATAGTGACAGGATCAAATGTTGGCGAGGATGCAGACAGCTGGACTGCTCCTACAGTGCTGGAGGGAATGGAAGACGGTACAGCCACTTTGGGAAACAATTGGCAGTTGCTTTAAAAGTTAAATGCCAAATGGCCCAGCAATCCCATGGCTAGATGTTTACCATTATTGTCACACTAAAAGCTCTACGTGAATGTTTATAGCTGCTTTCTTCATTGTCTCCCAAACTGGAAGCAACCCAAATGCCTTCCGCAGGTGAATGGAGAAACACACGGTGGTCCGGTGGTCTGTCCATAGGGTGGGGCGCTGATTTGCAATAAAGTCCACGACAGCACAGATTAATCTCAAAGGCAGTAAGCTGAGTGCAAGAAGTCAGTCTCGAAAGATGAAGTTATTGTGTGATTCCACTTCTGTGACACCCTGGAAAAGTGACAGAGAACACACCAGTGTTTGTGGGGAAGGGGATGATGGGACCATAAACAGATAGCACAAGGGTGTTTTTTGGGGTGAGGGAACTGTTCAGTATCCTGCCTGTGGTGGTGGTTACTCAAATCTATAGATGTGTGAAAATTCATGGAATGGATACCAAGAAAAAAAAGTTAAAAGAAATGAGGGTTAGGGAGGTGAACTTGCCCAAGGCCCAGACCTTGTCAGGGGCCTTGCTGGAGCCGAACCTCACCCGGTGTGACTGGGAGGTATCACTGAGTGGGCCAGCCTTTGATTAGGGTCTGCATCCTGAGGGACTCCGTGTTTGCAGGACCTGGTCCTGTCAGGGCCAAGTGTCTGGATTTAAGGTGCTTTGCCCCCAGTACTGAATATTCCCATCTATCCTAATCAGCCAGCTAAAGGAGGAGCTCACTCAGGCTTGGCAGCTGGTGGCCCTTTTCTGTTTGGCATTTTAGCCTGATGGGACAGAATGGAGGGTCGGTGGGGAATTTATCTTTTGGCTTCTCTTTCATCCAAACAGACTGGATCGACCAGGTGTACCTGCTGGAGAACCATGCCCGGCTCAAGGCTGCTCACGCCTATGTCTCCGGAGAGCTCAAGGCCCTGGGGGTCCCCTTCCTGAGCCGGGGGGCAGGCTTCTTCATCTGGGTCGACTTGAGGAAGGTAGTGCAGATGGGGAGGGCGTTTCAGCCTCCCTCCAGCATGTGAGGGGCAGGGATATCTCCTCCACATCCTGAGCCCCTTCCACCCTCCCAGTACCTGCCCAAGGTCACCTTTGAGGAGGAAATGCTGCTGTGGCGTCGCTTTTTGGACAACAAGGTGCTGCTGACCTTCGGCAAGGCCTTCCAGTGTAAAGAGCCCGGGTGGTTCCGCCTGGTCTTCTCAGACCAGGCCCACCGGCTGCGCCTGGGTGAGCGCTCTGCCCTCCCAGCCCCTCCTAACTGCATCCTGCCTCTGCCTGCCCTCTGGCCCCACGCGTGGCCCCAGCACCTCACCCAGCCAGCCGTCAGTGCTGACGGGCCCTCGCTTCCCTTTCCCAGGGATGCAGAGGATCCGGCAGGTGCTCAAGGGCACGTCCCAGGTGGCAGAAGAACCCCCTTCCTGTCAGACCCAGGAGCTGAGGGGCCAGCACACATGAGCTGGTCATTGCCTTGTGGCCGCTACTGCCAACCTGGGGCCTTCGGGATGCGAAGACTGATCATGGCTGAGCCGTTTGCCGGGAAGACAGCCTTGCCCCCGAAGGACTGTTCCTTGTCTCTTGGTGGCAGTAGGAGGCTCCTTAAGTTGTGTTTGTCTTCATCCATCCCCTTCCCCCTCTATTGTATCAAACTGGGAGAAACTAGAAGCCTCTGTTGTGAGTAATTTGTAGATGGAGGAGTCGTGACTGCCCTCAGCCCCCTGTGGACGTGAAAAGAAAACAAACAGCCTGTACCTTCTTTTTAGCAGCGCTTTCATTCTTCCTCTGTTGCCAGGGAAACAAGTCAAAGGAACAACACATATAAGAGAGAGTACGCCCCCCAAATAAAAAAGAGTGATAATTTCCAAACTACAAGGAGAAAGGACTGAATTCTAATTGTTCATATGTTCAAATTGCCCTCCACACACTCAGAATGTATAGGCTGGGACCTGGCACCTGGCACCTGGCACCTGGGACCTGGGACCTGGGACAGCCTGTTTGGGACCAGGTGATCGGGACCCCATGGTGGGAGTCAGGAGGGGCTTCTCTGACTCTTGGGTGCTCTTCTTCTCCTCCCTAGGAAGGAGCCACCTTCACTGATGATCTCAAACCAGAGTGCCCTACCCCTGACTGCGGGGAGGTGTGGGCCTGGACCCCCAACCCGGGCTGCTGTTGAGACAGGCAGACCAAGGCTAGGCTTTCCATCCTAAGAATGCAAAGGCCCCCACCCCATCCCCAGTTCAGAGCCCAGATGAACTTTCTGATCTGACCTTAAAGCCATGTGCTGAGGACCCTTCTTGGTGCTGACACTCCTGTTTATATATTTTAATTTATTGATTTTTTTAGAGGGAGAGCGAGAGAGATTGTTTTTCCACCTATTATTTATGCATTCATTGGTTGATACCTGTATGTGCTCTGACCTGGGATGAAACCCCCAACCTTGGCTTATTGGGACGACACTCCAACCAACTGAGCTACCCGGCCAGGGCCCGATACTCCTGTTTAGAAAAGCTGTCTCTTTCCTTGTTCTTTTGAGAGAATGTTGGTGAAGTCAGCATTTCCTTTCTGTAAACCATGCTATTTGGGTTAGGATTTGTTCTCTTTCTTTCTGCCTTTCATTCATTCCTCCCTTCTCCCTGTCTTTTCTTGAATACCTTCAATGTGTCAGACACTGTGTTGGGTAAGTTACATGTATTATTTCTAACTCTAACATAGTAAATACCTGGGAAGCTGACAGTAATATCCCCCACTGTAGAGATGAGGGAACTGAGTCTTGAGATGGAATGATGTTCCCAAAGTCACACAGCTAAAAAGCATCAGAGCCAGGATTCAAAGTCATTTTGGTTTGGCTCAAAATCCTGTGCTCTGATGATGCCACTCTCTTAGAAAGCCACACCCTCTTCCACATTTCCTGACTCACTGGGTAAGCAGGTCTCAGTGCGATCTTTACTTTGTCCAGTATCTTCCAAGTGAGTAATGCAACAGCCTCTCCTCTTTTAACACCAAATACTAGGGCACTTGAGTGTCTTCAGAGACTTCAGGTCCTGGCTTATATTTTCTTTCCTTCTCTGCAGTCACCCTCCACTTTAGCATTGTGTAGCTTCTATTATCATAGCTTCTTTACTTTCTCACCTCCAGTTACTTGCATGGTTTCCACTGCTAGAAATGTAGCCATACTATTTAAACCACACTGGATTACAAAACTCTTGTTCTTTCCAATTGCTTCTCCTTTATAACATCAGTGCCTTTGCTCATGACGTTTTTCTCTGTCTGGAATGTCCTATTGACCTCTCTACTTGTCAAAATCCTAAATATCCTCCAGGACCAGCAAAGATATCAGCTCTTGCATGAAGCCTACATCATTCCAACTGGGTGATTGCTTTTTTTGAACCTTGTAGCATTTTGTTTATATTCTCTCAAGCCACTTTTCACCCTCTGCTTTGGTTAATCTAACTTGTGCAATTGTCTTTTTTATATTGAGCTCCTCCAGCATCTGGGCCCCCTTTATTTACTCAAAAAATACTCATGGAACAATCACTATGTGCCAGGCACTATGCATGCTTGGGTTATAAAGTAAATAAGATAGGCAGGTTCCTCAAAGGCTGTGCCAAACACAGATCTTTAACACAGAAAGTTCTCGTTTAATGAAAGAATTTTTAATTAAAAACATATATGTGTATATTTAATACGGAGAAAAACAAGAAAAAATGCTCTCCACTTATCCAGTTCTCAAATGGGGGGTGTGTGTGTGTGTGTGTGCGCGCGCGCGCGCTAAATTTCCTATTATTTTGGGGGATGGTGGTGTGGATTTGAAATGCTGAGAAATGCTTTCTTGGGTGTGGATAAGTGGAGTGTGGGTTTCCCATCTCCAGAATACTCTCGTCCCAATCTCCCTGGATCTGTGACAAACAGGCATTAGCTCACAAGAATATTTCCAAAATTACTGCTGTTGCTGGAAGCCCCAGTGAGCGTCAGTAGAAGTGACAACTTCCACCAGATGGCGCTAACATAGCTGGGACCAGAAAGAGATTTGGATTCTGAAGCCAGTATCAATCAGTAAACTGCATAGGCTCAGTGAGTCAGTCATTTCATTAACTTCTCAGTAACATCACTAAATTTTGATTGAATTTTTTAGGTTCCACTTACTACCTTATGACAGAGATTTTACTGTGCATGTAGAAGGTTAGATCATAAATAATACAAAAACATAATGAAAATTAAAGGCTCTCTTCCCCACTTCTTCCTCCACAATCGCTCTCCCCCAAACTGTTAATTGCTTCTTAAATTCCTTCCAAAAAATATTATACATATGCCTTAATATAATTATTTACACATATATTTTATGTGTTTTGTTTTTTAACATAAAAGAGATCATACTTCCCCACTGTTTTGGACCATGCTTTCATATGAGCATATTTTGAAGATAATTCCATACCAAAATATATGCATTTTTGCATTCCATTCTTACCATGTTCCATAACTTATTTGGTTGAGTCCAGTTTTTGCTATTATTAGAAATAATACTGTAAAGAATATTTCTGATAAACCGTGTTGAGAATATCCATAGGGTAAAGTTCGTACAGAGGGGTTGTTGACTGAAGGGCACCGCATTTTACATTTGATGGATAGTGCGAGTTGCCTTCCAGGGATGTTGCACGCTCACCAGTACTGATTATAATAAAATATTACATTTTTGTCGGTTTTAGAAGTTTCATAAGTGAAGCGTGCTGCCTCGTTTGCAGTTTGCAGTTTCTTTAATTATGAACGAGGCTGCCTGGCGTTGAGTTTCACTGTGGAGCCCGAGCTTGACGCTCCTACGCGGTGCCCTGACTCCTCCTGCCCAGCAGGGGGCGCGGGCCCGGGCCGGGGCCCGGCAGCTCCCGCATGCGCAGTGCGCTAGGTGTCAGACGCCGAGCCGGGTCTCCGGCGCTACGTTCCCAGCTCTCCCGCAGCCCCGGCGCGGCCGCCGACTCGCCGGGATCCCGCCCGGGCTGCCGCGGCCCGCGTCCCGCGGCATGAGCCGGTGAGCGAGCGCGGGGCCGAGCGGGAGGCAGCCGTGGCCGAGGTAAGCGCCGCGCGGAAGGGCCGGCGGGTGCCGCGGGGCGGGCTCGGGCCTCCCCGGGCCGCGGCGGAGTCTGGCCCTGGCCGCCGGGAAAGCGCGGCCCGTGCGGAGGCCTGAGGGCTGCGTGAGGCGCCTGCGAGCCCTGCAGGGCCGCTCACCGCGATGTACCGCTTTCGGAGCGCGTGGATTTCCGCACCGCCTTCTCCTCCTTCGCCTGGCCCGCCCCGCCCTTGGTTCCCACCTGTCTCCCGCACCCATTTCTGTCCCCCGTCCGCTCCTCCCTTTTCCTGCGGGGCCCACCCCTCCGCCGTGACCTCTCCCACCTCCTTCCCGCGAACTACAGGGACCCGTTTCCTCCCACGGGGATGCCTTGTGCCCCGGGCTCTGCGGTGGCCTGTGGCCTCCAAGACAGTGCTGGATGCCGCGGGCAGTGCGCCCCTCTCAACTCGGAAAGAGGACTGGGTGGGGGAGGTGGCCCAGGGTGGCTTGGCTCCGGGCTTCGACTTGAAGCTTAGGGGCATTTGGACTTGGTTTGGAAACTTCAGAGCTCAGAGGCTATTCACAGTAATGAAATATATGATTCAGTTTCCATCATTTCTCACTTCCGCTGATTTAAGCCTTCTGGTTGCGTATGCTGGTGTGAATGGATAGATTTTCTTCTGTCAAGTTATCCTGGCTTCGCTAACGGGGGAGTGAAGAAGGGTTATCGAATCCAGGCTTTTAAAGGTAATCAGGGGAGGCAGCTTCACATGTGAAGAACCAGGCTCCAGGGCCAGCCTGCCACCCTCCAGATCGAGCATTGGCATTTTCTGGTGGTGTGCCATGGGGCATGTTACTCAGCCTTGCTGTGGCACTTTCCCTGTCCCTAAAATGAGGATAATAATAGCTTGTCATATGGTGCTGTTAGGAAAATTCAGTAAGTTGTCAAAGTGCTTAAAACAGATCTTGGCATGTAGTAAATCCTCAGTAAAGTTTGGTTATTAGTTTATTATATGTATTGAATTGAATATTGTATAATCCCACTAACAAAGGGGCACAGTTTTTTTTTTTCTTTTTAAATTGGGAACCATTTTTAGGACCGGTTCATCACAATATAACTTTAATAATAAAGAACTCTATCAGTTAGGGCAATGAATTGCAGATTCTCCTGCTTTTGCTGCTATTTGGTTCCTTTGTTTTCAAGCAGTTTGGTTAAGTTGCAGGGTAGCAGTGGCCCTGGGAATTCAGCTGTGAGTACTTTTCTAAAATGGCTAAGGTAAGAGATTGTGACTCAAAACATTGGACTAAGTAGATTGATTGGTTGTAGCCTAAAGCATCAAGGAAAGGTTATTTAGACAAATTTTAGGAATAAATAATTCCAGGAACAGAAAATGCATCTCATCTGGACTGTAGAGTGGGGTTAAAAGATTTTTCCAGTGACTCAGTGCTTGACAGCTAGCCAGATGATTCCAGTGTTTTGCAGGGACAGGTTTGATTTGTTTCTAGAAGGGTAAAGTTTGTAGGGCTTTGTGATGAAATTCTTGATTCAGGTTATGGTATTACATGGAACAAACATTTTAATACGAGATTCCTTTTGGTCTGTCCTCTTCAGGGAAGCCCAGTATTAGAGGAGAGGAGGGTGTTTAGGGGTGGACACAGAAAATTAGGTCTACACCTACCCATTTTTCCCCCTTTGGAAACACTAATTCAAGAAAGAAAATAATCAGTTCACACCATATAATAACTCAGAACTTGGACCATGAATAGTGTGTGCACTGATGGAACTGTGGCAGAGCTGCAAAGGAAGCTAAATGCACAGCTTACACAGGTTGCTTTTGCTAAAGTCAGGAGTGAGTCCTGGGATGGAGATATTTGGGTGGAGGCATTGAGAACTTTGAATTCCCAGATTTCCTTAGATCTGGGGCAGCAGAAGTATCCACCTCTCTGCTATAGAGGGGAACAACTTGCCTGGACACTATGCAGAGACCTCACCTAGGCAGATGCCTTGCTAGATGGTGCTTATCTTCCTCAAGACATGCCTCCCCCTCCCTTCATATCTCAGTATTGCCTAAGCAGGCAAGAACCATCCATGCTCTGAGGGACATAGCTTTTGAACTGAAAGAATTGTAGGACCTGATTCATACAGACCAGCTGGAACTGGGGGAGCATCTGTAGGAGTGAACCTTGAGGGTGTTTGACCAAGAGTGGGGGCACTGGTTGACTATCAAGCTGGAAGGGAAAGACTGTTGCGTTGGGGGCATTTTCTCATGATTCAGGATTTAATGACCAGCAAGGATAACTAGAGCCAGTCCTAATGTGCTGCTAGGCAGGCTCATTGAAGGTTGGGCATGGTAATGGCCAATACCACTGGCTCTCAACTGGGGGTGACTTTGCTTCCCCAGGGGATATTTGACAGTGTCTAGATATATTTTTAGTTGTCACAACTAAGGATTGTTTCTGACTTCTATTGAGCAGAAACCAGGGATGCTACTAAATTTTCTACATTTTACGGAACAGCTCCCCACAAAACAGAATTATGTCAGTAGTGCCAAGGTGGAGAAAACCAGAGCTATCTTGACAGAGTATTGAGGAAAAGGTCAGAAGGAGATTGGAGGTAGAGATTTGAAGTAGATTTACTTTTTAAGGCTAGAGATGCACTACTTGCCCAAGTTCCTGGGAGGGTGTACTCCCTTTACTCTGGAAATATGGAATGTCCGGTGAGGTGCCCAGCATCTTTGAGAAGCTCAGTGTTGACTGTCCTCTGTAGGCCAGGATTGACTTCAGGAGATGTGACCATGAAGCTGGTTCCCAAGTATCTATGAAGATGATAGGGTTCTGAAATAGCAGTGGCCTATTTCAGAGTGGTGGCACTAACCATCAGAGGCAAGGTTGACACAGTACCCATATGGGCATCAAGACCCAACACGCAACCAGTGTATCTTTGACCCACTGTGATGCTAATAGAGCATGGTGTTCCTAAGGGCAGTAGAGATGGACAGCCAGCTAGGGTGCTGCTTGACTTGTATAACCAGAAAAAAAGATCATGAGCTGGCAAGTAGGCAGAGGGCAGCTGCTGCAATGGAAAGGTCACTATTCACCACCTGGTTTTCAGATGTGAGCTCTCAGACTCATATCCCATGGATTGAGAGGGAGACTGGATCTCCTTGAAGAAGTACTTTGCAACATCCCTGCAAGTATAGACAAATGTTCCCCTAGTTTTTCCTCAAGGGAACCGCAGCTCTTTGTCAGATTAACTGTACGTCAAGGAAAGGATAATATGCAGACCTTTTGAGGGCTGTTGACTACAGGTTCTGAGCTGATAGTAGTACCAGGCAACCCTCAAGCAATAGTGGATAGGAGTTAGCAGATAAATGCTCTAGACTCAGCCTTCTGAGAGACAAGGCATAGCTTACGTGGTTCTTCAGAGGGTTCCTAGCAGTCCTAAGGGCCGCTGTTGCCCACAGCAGCAACCAGCTTAGTAATACATTCCTTATTGGCATTCTCTAGTTTCCCTGTCTCTTCTTGCTCCAGTACTCTAGCTTTCTGAGATCACCTCCCAAGTAAGTAAACTACCTGCACCCCCAACCTTGTCTTTGGTCCTTTATTTTTTATACTTTTTGGGGGGCGGGGTGGGGCGGGAGAGAATACAGGGAACCCAAACTATGACAGGTAGAAAGCAAAATGTGATGCTTAGGAATCTAACATGGTATCAGCCCTCTCTTCTTTCTAGCCCATCTGCTGATCATTTGGGACTTTGGAGCCATGTCAGACTCCTACCAGGAGAGTTCCTGTGGCTCCACGTCCCCACCAACACTTGGTGGTGTTTGAGTCTTACGTTTTTCTATGCTGGTGGGTAGATGTTTCATTGTGGTTTTACTTTCCCTGACTGTAAATGAGACCAAACGTCCTTTCAGATGTTTATGCGCCCTCTTTGTTTCCTCTTCTGTGAAATGTGTGTGAGCCTTTGTCCAGTTTTCTATTTTTTTTGTTGCCTGTTTTGTGTTTTTGTTTTTATTGCTTTGTAGGAGTTCTTTATTCTGGTTAGTAGTCATTATTAGTTGTATGTATTGCAAATCTGGTTATTAGATTGTTTTTTTACTTCCTTATAGTGTCTTTTGATGAACAAAGTTCTTAATTGTAATCCTGAATTTATTTTATCTTTTGATGGTTTGCACTTTTTATATTGTTTCAGAAGTCATTCTTTTCCCAGAAGTCATAGATATTCTCTATTGTGTTGTAAATATTGTATAGGTTTGCCTGTTACATACAGATTTTTAATCTACCATGGATAGATTCCCCCACCCCACCCCGGCTGCTTTTAATATTTTTCTTAGGCTTTCTTTTTAGTGGTTTTACTTTGACTTATCTGGGTGGGCTTTTCTTTGTATGTATATCTGCTTGGAGTTGAGTATCTTGAATCTGTGAGTTGATACTTTTCATTATTTTTGGAAAAGCTTAGTAAAAGACAGCTGGATTGTCCTACCCACTTCTGCACTGAGTCTTTGCAATATCATACATATGTAGCCTCTGAAAAATTAAAGTGAAAAAATAATGTCAGTATTATCATGAAAATGGTTCAGACTCTTTGAAAGGGTTGTGGGGACCCTCTGGAGTCCCTAGGCCATACTCTGAGAATCCTCAGTGTAAGATGTTGGTGTTAAGGTTATACTAGCCTTGTAAAATAAGCCGGGGAGTGTTCCCTCTTTTTTCTGAATTCTGGGATAATTTGTGGAAAATTGGAATTGTTTTTTGAATGCTTAATAGAACTTGGAAAATCTTCTGGGCCTGGAGTTTTAAAGAAGATTTTAAGACTTCTGATTCAGTTTCTATAATGTTATAGAACTATTCAGGTTTGCTATTTTTCCTTGAGACTATTTAGATAAGCTATATTTTAAAAGAATTTTTATTCATCACACCACTTAAGAGAAAGAAATAGGTATATTAAAAGTTAAACAGTCCTTTCAATTGTCATTTTGAAAGGACTAAATACTTCATTTTTCTGCTTTTTCCACCTGATAAACAGGAGTGTGAGGAAGAGGCTGTCTGTGTCATTATGTGTGCGTCGGTCAAGTACAATATCCGGGGTCCTGCCCTCATCCCAAGAATGAAGATCAAGCACCGAATCTACTACATCACCCTCTTCTCCGTTGTCCTCCTGGGCCTCATTGCCACGGGCATGTTTCAGTTCTGGCCTCATTCCATCGAATCCTCAAATGAATGGAGCGTAGAGAAGCGCAGTGTTCGAGATGTGCCAGTGGTCAGGCTGCTGGCCGATAGTCCCATCCCAGAGCGGGGTGATCTCAGCTGCAGAATGCACACATGTTTTGATGTCTACCGTTGTGGATTCAACCCAAAGAACAAAATCAAGGTGTATATCTACTCTCTGAAAAAGTACGTGGATGACTCTGGCGTCCCAGTCAGCAACACCATCTCCCGGGAGTATAATGAACTGCTCTCGGCTATCTCAGACAGTGACTACTATACTGATGACATCACCCGGGCCTGCCTGTTTGTCCCGTCCATTGATGTGCTGAACCAGAACACGCTCCGCATTAAGGAGACAGCACAAGCACTGGCCCAGCTCTCTAGGTATCTAGCACTTTTACTGACTAGAGCCAAGTCCTTCAGGGAACCTTAGGAAGGAGAGGGAGGGGAATGTTTCTTCTCTTGAGCTGGCTCCCAGCTGTTAGCCGCTGTATCTTTTCTCATGGGAGGGGATGTGGTGGGTGACTGCATTATAGCATGAAGCCAGTTTTGTAAGCAGCTGACTTCAACCAGTGAAAAGCAGCAGTCTGTCTTCAGTGCTGTTGCTGTGGGCTCACAACTCCTTAGAGCTTAAAAACTAAGGATGGTTCATCTTCCTATACTTTTTTCTTTTAATTTAAATACTTTTCCCCACCTCTTTATTACTCCCAAATACATATGCACTATAAAAGGTCTGAAAATACAGGTAAACAAAAAGAAGAGTGTAAGGCTCATTCCATAATCCTGTTTCTAAGAGATAATCATCATTAATATTTTGATGTTACTTTACAGTAATTTTTGTATAAAAGTATATACATAGCCCTGACTGGGTGGCTCAGTTTGTTGGAGTGCATCCTGTACACCAAAAGATTGCGGGTTTGTTCTCCGGGTGGGGCACATACAGGAGGCAACCAATCAGTGTTTCTCTCACATTGGTGTTTCTCTCCCCTTTCCCCTTTTTTCTCTTTATAAAATCAATAAAACATATTCTCAGGTGAGGGTAAAAAAAACTATATACATTTTTGTCAAGAATGAATATATAGTTTTGTATAAAATTATATACATATACATTTTTGTCAAGAATGAGATCACACAGAACATACTCCTTGCTGCCATTTTCCTTTAAATAATCATGAACATATTTTCAAATAATGTCATATTCTGTTACTATGTAATTTTAAGGGCTGTATAGCATTCCATTTTGCACATTTTCCATAATGTATTTAAGCAGCCTTCTATATTAATTTATTTTTTGTTTCTTTAACCAACGGTACACATTCAGAGAGTTTTCAGGTTTTCATTACCATAGCAGCTCTGTGGTAGACAAGCTTGGAGTACACATCTATCCATTTTTTCCTTCTGAGGCTCCAGGCTAATGCCGCATGTACTGCTGGGATTCTTAGAAACTCAGTTTGCGTGCCTGAGAAGTGACCTGTTTCAGGTTGGGGATACCTGCCACTTGTCATCCAGGAACTGACTCGTTTCTGTGTCTTCGTCATCAACATGTACATTCTCCTACATGTTTAATTTCTTAATAGGTGGGATCGAGGTACAAACCACCTGCTGTTCAACATGTTGCCTGGAGGTCCCCCAGATTATAACACAGCTCTGGATGTCCCCAGAGACAGGTAGGTGCATTTGGGATTGTCACTGTGATGGGTTTCTGAGGATAAAGTAAATACAAGACCCTTGTGTTCATGTGAAATCATTTCTAGGCCTACTGGGACATACTTTTTAATCAGAATTGTTTGTTAAAATAAAAAATTGCCCTATGCATTTCTCTCCTTAAGACATAGAATTATTGAGACCTGCTTAAATCTGTTAGAACCACTTACAGCTTGTGTTCTAGCATAGCATCTTAAAAAACATTTTTTCCCTTAATCTGGGTTGTGCTTTTGTGAGTGCAGCACCCCTACCCCCTGAGGAAGGCCTGGTTCATCATTAGCTTGTGTCAACTCTCTGAATTTGTGAGCACTTGCCAAAATAGAGCCACAGCTTACTGAGGGAAGAGGGCATGGATGTATGTTAAGTGATGCCCAAAGTCTATAATGTCAGTAAAGGAGACCACTCTGTTAGCATTTTCTCTCTGTTGTTTCAGCCGGTGGGGTTCTTACCTTTTTTTCTTTCTTTCCTCCTCCTCTCCCTCCCTCCCTCCCTCTCTAATTAACCTTCCAGACAGCAGATGTGGTATGGGGTGGCCATGATCACGTTTATGATTTTGAGTTTACTTGCTATGTTTATCAGGCCTTTTATACATAGACTGACCCAGTTTGGTTGGCGGCATCCTGGAAAACTCAGGAATGAGGTGCTGCTTAAGGTTCCTTTCCTGGTACTGGGTTCAAGGCTTTAAGGAGAGCAGAAAGCTTGGGCCCAATATAATAGTCTTGGGCAACACTCAAAGTATAGGATTGTTATAAGTTTGAACTCATTTATAACCAGTTTTATTACAGTTGATGTTTAACTGTTAAAATCATTGTTACTGAAAAAGGTGACTGAACAGTCCAAGGCCAGCTGTGTTTCAATTTATTAGAAGCTGATGTTGTCACTTTTGAAAATCTACACTTAGTACTACTTCTCCCCAGATGATTAAATCTAAGCCCTCTTTGCTTTAAGTATTATCTAGAATCTGTTGTGTTTCTGTATGGAAGTACAATCACCACTAGGAGAGACATACACAAGAACCACTCCTCAACTTTGATGTAGAAACCATTTAGGACGATAGAGGGCAGTCAAGCTACACAAATTCTGCCTAGAAACCAGCTAAACCCAAAGTGATCTCTGATTTGGCTCTCAGCCTCAGTGCCCTGAGTGGGCTACTGTTTTATGGATTTGGTTTTTCTGGGAACGGGAAATACTTTGCAGAATAGAGAAGGGAAGGAAAAGAGCTGTTAGGAATGCAATGTCTTCACCTGCTGTTCTGGGTTTATTTTGAAAAGGGCTTATTTCTGTTTGAGACATTTCGCTTTTTGCTGACATTTTGGTATATGTAACTGCATGGGAGAAGGATTTTATTTTTATCAAGTACACATGTTAAATGGGGTTTCATTTCTCTGCAGGAAAGTGTCAAGTAGTGAGGAGAAAGTTTAAGTTCTTGCTATTTCTTAGGTGTTAAGGATCAGGAAGGTTAAGTTGTTTTCCCTGTGCACGTATTTTTGTAAGTGATTAGAAGCAATCCTGTGGCAAGTAATGAATCACCATATAGTCCTTGCGTATCTCTGCATGTGGAAAATTCATTTTGAAACCTAGGTGGTCCTGTGGTTGGGGTAAGGAGTAGAAGATTCGTTTGCTAAGTTTTCTTATCCTTTGTCCTGTTCCTGGATTCAGAGGAGGCAAGACCAGGAATGTAGAATGGTCTCAGCAGGAGCTGCATACCAGGTTATTCAGGAATTAGAAACTAGATGGGCCGGACTAGATTGCTTCCAAGAGCTAAAGTCTAAAGTCATAGGTGTGATTACTTAAGAATTATTTTACTTGGGGAAATGCAAGGTCCAGGTCTGAAGGAAGTGTCTGCTCAGCGAATATCTTTTATGCTGCTTAAATCTGTTTTTATTTTTCTTTCAATTTTCAAAAACCATATGCATGATACACATATCCTTTCTTTGTATAAGGTTGGAACCATATGCAAGTGTATAAAGAGTAAAATTTAAAATTTGCTTTCAGCCCAGCTGGGCATGGCTCAGTGGTTGAGCATCGACCTAGGATCCAGAAGATTGAGGTTCGATTTCCAGTCAGGGCACATGCCCGGGTTGTGAGCTTGATCCCCAGTCTGGGGCGTGCAGGAGGCAGCTGATCAATGGCTCTCATCATTGATGTTTCTATCTCCCTCTCTCCCTCCCCCTTCTTCTCTCGGAAATCAATAAAGATATATTTAAAAATAAATAAATAAATAAAATATGCTTTCAACCCTTGTTCTCTTTTTACCCCCTTACTGGAAAGTAATCACTGTTGTCAAATACTATGTATTTTTCTATGGGTTATACACAATATATATGTATATATGTGTGTATATATTTTTTTAATTTTAATTTAATTGGGAGCATATTATGACTCTTCAATGCCTTACTTTACTGATCTTTGTTTTCTTAAATATGCTATATAATATTACTACCTTGGGTTTTTATTCTTTCTTTGCACATATCTCTAACAAATTTCTACTTTGTGTGTATTTATTAACTTAAGTTTGTTCTGGAGAATTTCAAACCTATATAAAAGAAGAAAAGCTGGTACAATGAATTCTATGTACCCCTGTCCAGCTTCAGTAATCACCCACTCGAGGTCAGTCACAATTCACCTGTACTCTGAACCAGACTATCTAGAAGCAAACTCCAGATGTTATGTCATTACATCTGTAAATATTTCCATTTGAATCTACATGATAAGAGCTTTTTGAAAAAACTATAGTTTTTTAGTAGTAATTTAAAAAAAATATATATCTTTATTGTTTTCAGAGAGAGGAAGGGAGAGGGAAAGAGGGAGATAGAAACATCAATGATGAGAGCCATTGATTGGCTGCCTCCTGCATGCCTCCTACTGGGGATTCGGCCTGCAATCCAGGCATGTGCCCTGACTGGGAATCGAACCTCGATCTCCTGGATCCTAGGTCGATGCTCAACTGCTGAACCATGCTGGCTGGGCTAATAATTTTTTAATGTTACTAAATATTCACCAAATATTTGCTATAGTTCAAATTTACCTGTCTCATAGATATTTTTTTATAGTTTGTTTGATTCAGTAAATAAATACAGGGTGGGGCAAAAGTAAATTTACAATTGTTCATATGGAAAATAATACAATAATTAATAATAACACAGGAACAAATAAACTCTGTGTTTCACATACAACTGTAAACCTACTTTTGCCCTACCCTATATGACCCATAGACTTGGTCAGCTTTTTTTTTTTTTTTTTAAGGAATTTGCAGGCCTGATTGCATGCATGGTTTAAAAGAAAGCAAAGGATAAACTTGAAGATGAACTGTGTTTAGGCACTGTGGATGCTCAGATAGGAGGAGGAGAACTATGAGAACATCTGAGGAAATACTTGGACTAGGGACCATGAGTGCATGATGCCGTGGGGAGAGTTCAGTGACAGAGGAGATGACCTAGAGCCAGGAAGTCCTGGAAAGTGCTAAAAATGCTGGAGGACACTTTGAGTGATCTAACACTTAGCTTGGCAGAGTCTGATCATCATATTAATAATTTTTAGCTTTGAGTTTTCTACCTACTCTCTTGCAGCTTTGGAACTGATCTCTGATTTTGGGATACATAATGGGAAAACAGAATGTGCTTCTCAGAAACTCACTTTTCAGTCAGTATAAAACACGTGTTCTTTAAAGCAAGGGTTGCTCACAGTATTTTCTCCATTACAATGTTATGGAAACCTTGGCAGAAGAAGATACAGTGACTTCAAGTTGAAGTCTTGTCCATAGCAGGGCTGGTGTGAGGTCTGTGTGACTGATGGCAGTCGTGGCTTTTTTCAAGGTCACAAATGAAGATTGCACATGTATGGTCTGTGACGTAAGACATGCTTTGGATTGCATGCTTTTCTACTACCAGTGCATAACCCCCACCCTACACCCTGGGAACAGAGGAAAGTTTGGGGCTCTGGGGGCAGAGTAACAGTAAAAGTTGGTATGATATGCACCTGCTTCCTTTCTCACTGCATATTCCCCCCGAGCTATGGGTGTAATTACCTAATCACCCACTACCTTGGCTTACCCAGCCTCTCCACTGCCTGCATATTGGATCTGGGTTTGTCTCTCTGCACGGAGGTCATGGGGGCGCATACAGTCTGCTTACCATCATGGTCGTGGAACCTGCCCAAATTCATGTTGGATGTATTCACTGCTGAACGCTAATCAGGAAAAATAAGACCGTATGTTGGTACTGAGGATAGTCATTACTTTTTACAGAGACTGGCAGCTGGAGAGACTTTTAGCCTGCACATTACCTCACTAACCAATTCTTGGTTTCAGAAAGCTTAAACAAACAGATTGGGATTTCCAAGGGTGGTTTGAAAATCTTTGAACTTTAACTGGTCATGTTAGAAGGGAATGCATGCTGTCATCAGGGCAGGATGGGGATTGGTAGCAATCAATATTGCACAAAATGTAGTTTCTCAGTTCAGACTTCTAGGCTTAGACTGTGCAATGCATGGAACTGGCAAAACTTTGCCCCCAGTAAGTGATTTTGATGGCTTTGGGACCCCAAAGACAGAACAACAGTAAAAGTTGGTGTGATATACACCTGCTTCCTTTCTCTGATGAAGTGTCATTATACTACTTGCCGGATCCAATTAAAACAGTGTGTTCACAGCTCTCTGATTGAGAATAAAAGCTAGTGCGTGCAAACTGCAAGAGAAGCACTAAAGGTCCAGTTCTGGATTCTGCTTCCTGCACAGGGAATTGGGTTAGCAAGGTTGAGTAACTGGAATGGAAGGTGATTGCTGGGAGAGACTATATGTTTCACGTGTGGCAGTGGAAAGAACTGCTCAGGGCAGGATTGGAAAGAAGCAGGGCATATGCATTGGGAGATGTGATGCTTTGCTGTCACCACTGCTTTCTGTGCCCATTGTCTCCTGAGATTCTAGTCAGTGAGTAGGTAAGTGACTGCCCCAGTCAGTCTTCCTGTGCAGACCTGTTGTTAGTCCTGTTGTTGTAAATTCGTCTGAGACCAGGGTATAACTTTTGGGAGAGGTGAATGGGATCTTAATATGGTAGCAGAGGGGCTGTTCAGAGGGTGGAAAGTAAGGAAATACTACTAGGACCCTGGAGGAAGGCTGGTAATGCAGCAATGGAACCCAGCTGATGTCCAGGAGATATGATGTAAAACACTTAGCACAGTGTCTTTATGGAAAAATGACTACCTTAACATTAGCTGCTGTTGATATTAAGACTCAATTATAGCAGGTCCTTGAATAATGTAATTTCACTCAACTTCATTGCCTTATAACAGTGATGAGATGCAGTAGGAACTTAACTCTTGTTTATATCAATTAGCCTGTGGTAAAATTGATTTTGTTGTATATCATTTTGCTTAAAGTCGCAGAACCTATCCACAACGTTAAGTGAGGACTTACTGTATTTCTGTTCCTTTCTACAGAGCTTGTCAGAATGAAGACCCTCTTTCTTATTGTTTGACAAAATTTTTTGCTTTCAGGGCTCTGTTGGCTGGTGGTGGCTTTTCAACGTGGACTTATCGGCAAGGCTATGATGTCAGCATTCCTGTCTATAGTCCGCTATCAGTCGAGGTGGACCTTCCAGAGAAAGGACCAGGGTAAGGTGCACTCAGCACAGCCAGGTGTGCTGTGAGATGCCGACACGATTCAGTATGGAGGGTGTCACAGCAATCAAAGCATCGGTTACAGGCCAGGTCCTTGAGGCTACCATCTTTCCTACCCCACCCCCACTCCTGTTTATTCCTCAGTGCTCTCTCAGTAAACATATAGTGCTTTCTACCAAGCTTTCCAAATAAGAAGTCCACATGGTGTCTTTAACTCCTTCCTCTCCCTTCTATACCAAAAGAATGAGTCCTATTGATTCTGCATTCTAAATAGTTCTTAGCTCTGTCTACTTCTCCATCTCCTCTGCCCCCATCCTATGCCAGGTTACTGTCATCTCTCCCTTGGATTGCTGAAATGACTTCCTGCTGGTTTCCCTGCTTCTAGTCTTGCTGCCCTCCATCTGACTGTTGGCTTCACATGGCCTTCAGGATAAAGCCCAGACTCCTTAACCTGTTTTTCAAGTCCCTCTGTCACAGGACCACTGTCTCCGTCTCTAACTTTTTAAATTTCTTTTCGTTCCTAGAACAAGCTTTGCTCTCTCTTTTCCTGGGCTACAAAACTCTCCATTGTCTGGAAATCTTTTTCCTCATTTTCATCACACTAATGGCCTGCTTGCTCGTTAGGTTTCACCTTGAATACCTCTTACTCGTGGGGCACTTTCTTAGCCCCTGAAATGGCTCTTCTGCTCTCTGCTCCCACCACAAGCCTGCACTTTGCTAGTGTACCACTCACCGTGCCCTGTTCTAATGACTTGCTCAAAGCCCCTCCTTTAGATTTTGGATTTTGGAAGTGCAGTGAAGCTAATGCCAGGTCTGTTTTTTAAATATATTTTTTCTGATTTCAGAGAGAGGAAGGGAGAGGAAGGGCTAATGACTAGCCAGGTCTGTTTTTTAACTGCCACGTCCTCCAGCCTGGGTGAGCCAGTGAAGATCAGGTCTGTCAGGTCAACTCGGCTGCCTCTGGGCCTCTGTCTTTCTTAAGACTGTGTGAACTGAACTTTGTTATTTAATATCTCCAGTATAACCCAGCTCTGTTACATTGGTTTAGGATTCCTAAATCCCTTTAGATTTAATCCAGGGCAGAAAACTACCAAAAAACTGTAGTAAAAACAACAAATCATTCTGAACAGTAAATATTATTTTTAAATAATTAGTTTCAAAGACTTAAACTAGTATATTGGTGGTATTTTCTTAGAAAATCTCTAATTATATGTATTGGACTGAAATTAAGATCTTTAACTAGATCACTTAAGATCTTGGTGAGCTTCTGAAATTCTGTGGTTGAGTAATTAGATATGGCCACAATATATCTTCAAGGGCAGCAAAAAAAGTTAAAGGCTGCACTGGGCATGGTCCTCTCTTTGCTGGCCAATTGGTAGATTTCTACGTCTGAACTTGGACCCACATTTCCCCTCTAGCCTGTAGTTAGGCCCTGCAGCTGTGGTATTTCTTTTATAAGCCCTCCTCCCTCCAAAAAAGTCAAAGAAGAAAAAAATAAGGCAAAAACAAGCTCCAGACTCATCACCCTTTCCAGGGATTGGGAGGAGGTAGGGTGGGTGACCTCACGGTAGCGTTTTGGATTTGTTGCTCTTTGTGAGAGTTACTTTTTAAGGGAATTCCCACATCTCTTGAGGGCTATATAGAGTAGCAAGAGCTTTGTTTTTATTTTTATTTTAAATCTCTCTGTTTTTTCAATGGGAAGCTGAGGGTTGTTGCTATTGATAGCTTCTTCTCACAGCTGTGCTGGCCTCAGCTGGAATTCTTGTCGTTTTCTCTTTAAAAGGAATTAAACTGGGAGTTTACAACTGTTACTATTGAGGGAGACGTCACCTTCTCAGCATGGTTTTACTTAAACTTAGATATTAGCGCTGCTGGGAGGAAACATAGAAGTCATAGCTAATAATTTTAGTCATTAAAAGAAAAACAAATCCACCTGAACATTTTGTTTGCTTAAAACTAAAATGGGCATGTTCCGTCACCCATCTGTCAGGTCAGGGAGAACCAGCATGAAGCAGGAGACGTTTCAGACTCTTGTTCACATGTACATATTTATGTTGAAAATGGAGTAGTGGTGGATTGGGGATCCAGTGGTCTTGGTGATTGACTCTCTGGGATTCCCAGATCCCCACTCACCGCACTTGGTCTCCAGCATCCCATGCTGAGTTGCCAGTTACCTCCACCCCTGCCTACAGTGCAGAAACCTTAGTCAGTCACCCTTTTAGGGCTCTCATACCCTGGGCCTCCTCTCTACTCTTCCTGAAGTAGAATGTCTTACTCCACAAGGGCTTCAACCTCCATGTGGGCTACCTCATCATGTAGAGATGCCCTCAGCCCTCTAGGACTCCAACACTACATAGTCCTGCATGGACACACTCTTGGATGCCAACGTGTCTGTTCTTACAGCATAGGGCACCAGTGTTTGCTAGTAGCTCTAATGAAATAGAAAGCCTCCAGAAACATCCAGCACGTACCATGTACCAGTGTCTTAGAAATTGGAAAGGCCATTAGAAGCCATTTAGCCAGACCTTTCACTATAATTTTGAAATGAAAAGTTTTCGGATTTGTAATAAGAAAAACTCTGAGTCCATGTCATTTTCAGGTAGCTTTAATTGGTAAGGTGGTTTTCCTGCTTATCTTGTGAGTTTGACTATATAGTTCTTTCTCCTCTTTAGACAGACAAGATTGGTTATAGAACTACTTTGAGGTGATCTGAGAGTGCTTCCTGTATTTTGTCTTTCTCTCACTGTCATCCCTCTGAAAATGAATGCTTTCATAAAAGAAAAATTGTTGGGGCTCAGAGCGAGGCGTAGAAATCAAGTCTATTTCATTGTTTAGAAGGAGCACTTTAAATGTAAATATTCAGCATAATGTTCAATAAATTATAATTTACGGGGAAATTGCCAGGATGAGAGGAACCAGTCTGTGCAGCTAATCCAAGTTGCCTCCTTGATGGGATGTGATTCTATGTCTGTCTTATTTCCACTTACCTTTACCCTGGCCTCTGGGTCTAAGCTACCGTCTAGGGCGGCTCTAGCAAACAGAACTTTCTGTGTTGAGGTGGTGATCTATATTTCTGCTGTCAGGTACCCACTAGCCACATATGGCCACTGAGCACTTGAAATGTGGGTAATGTGGCTGAGAAACTGAATTTTAAATTTTAATTAATTTTAATTTAAATGGCCTGATGTGGCTAATTGCTATTAGACAATGAGGTTCTAGGGAATCTGCTTATTCCTTTCTTTCCTCACTGTGGTGTGGGAAATACCCTTTGTTTTTAGTTCAGTCTTACAAAGAAATTATGAAAAGAAATGGTTCTGAAGATTTATAAGCAATCCGCTGTGGTCCTTGTTGCTCTGTGTTCTGGAGTTTATGTAGCTGATCTCGCTGGCCAGGCCAGTTCATCTCCTCCACTCATTGCTCTGTGTGGTGTGGACCTGAAGCTTAATGCTCAGTAGAAGATGACAACCTCAGTTAGAGAATGATTGATTATTCTTTGGCAGTAGGTGTATGAACCTCTAAATAAGTCCAAGAAACTAAAGAAAAGTAAAATAATTACCCTTCCTTTTTCCCCAAAGCAAGGAAACAAAAGAGAGAGATGGTTCAGAGTATAGGGTTTTGGTCTCCTTTCCTCTGAGCAGACTCCTGTTGTCATCCAGCCTGTGAAATGCACAGCCCTCATATTCCCCCTGGTCTGTACCAGTTAGAGGTAGATTTAAGTGAGTACTGCTTCTGGGTGTGATGGATCTTTCATTTCTTCCTGGAATCTGCTTTATGTTCTTTTCTAGTGGTCTCTCAGCCTGGATAGTGTTTATGTTCTGTAACCTCTCTGTTTTCTGGGAATCTTGCCTTCTAGGGGGGAATTACTTACCACCTGGTCTCCCTGAAATGGTCTCATTTTTATCTCTTACGGAGGTCTAAGTGGCACTAGACCCTTGGGAATCCTGTCTTCACTCCATTTTCTTTTAAGCACCCTTGCTGCCCAGTTGTTAAGACTGATTCCATCTTCTGGTAAGGATACTTTTTCCACTTGTTCTCAATTACCAGTTCTGTCTTCCTAATGCCCAGGTGGCCTTCACCATGGAGCTGTCTTTCCCCGGAGCTTCTTCATAGTGTACAGATGCCATCAACAGGCAGAATCAGTTCTTCGTCTCTCCTGGTTTCATAGGCAGTGCTGCCCATCAAGTTTCCCTTGCTTCCTTGTTGAAGGATGCAGCCAGCTCTCAGTTCCTTTTCAGATGAATCAGCTATAACTAATGATAACATGTTGATGTTTCTTCCAGTCAATCAAGCAACCAGTCAGTTTCTCTCTTTTTACACACACACACACGTATTTATGCTCTCTAAGCTTGGCATATGGTGAGCAGTTCCTCAAAACATTAAGAACTTTTCCCAAATAAAATTTTAACTATTGCATAATGTTTCAGCATGGGAATGAGTCATACCTTACTCTCTTATAGTATATAGTATTTTAAGCATTCAGCCATGCTAGAGTGTTATTTACCCCAAAAGTCAAGGGTTGCGAAGACTGGTGAGAAAACACTTATTGCCCTACGTTTAATGTCAAAGTTCGTCTTAACCTTGACTGACACACCAGCTGCAGCTTTCCAATCACCGTTTTCCTCCTTTATAGTCCCCGGCGATACTTCCTCCTGTCGTCTCAGATGGCTCTCCACCCCGAGTACCGAGAGGAACTGGGAGCCCTCCAGGCCAAACACGGAGAGTCCATGTTAGTACTAGATAAATGCACCAACCTCTCCGAGGATGTCCTTTCCATCCGAAAGCGCTGCCACAAGCACCAGGTCTTCGATTATCCCCAGGTGTTGCAGGTGAGTGTCATTTGTTACCCCTCTCAAGGCTCAGGAGAGGTCACTTCCACGAAATAAAATGAACCCCAACCAACAGGAGCTGTTCTCCACTTGCAACCAGGAGAACGCCCCCAGGGGAGGAGAAACTGTAGTATTGCTCTTTACTGGGTATGCAGCCTTCCATTGTGCTTCAATGTCTGGTCTGGCATAGTGTTTGTGCAGAACTGTGAGTGTTCCTACACCTTTCAAATATTCATTATACTCCAAAAATGCAAATGGGAGAGATTTAAAAAGAAGCCATATAGACAAAGCAGGCAAATGTATTTTGCTTTTGCCCCTATATTCAATAGCCATCAGAGAAATGTTCTTTGAGTGGCAACTTGTACCCTCTGTGCTAGCCCACAGGCTACAGACAGCTTTTCCAGGGACTGGAAGGTTTTAACTTTAGTCACTGTTTTGTCTTTTGGTGTTTTGCCACCCTTAGCATGTCCTACTAGTTGCCTGTCCTATACTTAAATCATGGGGATGGCAGTACTTCCATAACCACGGGCAAAGCAGTCCTTTGGGGGATGTTTTATAAGCAGGATACTTGACATTCCTAGGGCACAGGGGCTCGGAAAGGAGATATTGGGTTGTGTTCACTTAAATATTTAAAATGCAGACAGGTTATTTCAAGGAGAAATATCAAGGGTATGATTTTTTTTTAATCTCCAAAGAGAACTGGCCCATGCCGAGATTGTTAAAATAGTTTCTCTCGAAAAGTGCTGCATCTCCTCTGGAATGTCAGACTGATAACAGTGGTGACGTGAACAGGAGTATTTATAGTAACCTTTGTCTAGACAGGAAAAATGGTTATCAGCACGTGTGTCCACATCTGGATGCCGACTCCTCAGGGCAGGCTGAGCTGTCCACCTGTGCCTCCTGCCACCATGACTGATTCTCTTCTCTGGCTCTTGCTGCTTTTCTCAGTTATCCCCAGAGGAGTTTGGCATATTGAGTTTCTTCACATTTTTTTCTAAACGTTTCTTTTCCCTAGCCTTAAAGATTAAGTAGTCTGTCTTTTTTTAATCTTGTTTTTTTTCTCCTGAAGAGGCAAAAACTGGGAGAAACTGAGTGTGAGAGAGAGGACCTTTTCTTATTTTGGTTTTCCTATTGCAACTGTTTTTTTTTCTGAACATCTCTTATTTTCCCAAATGTTCCCCACATTGAGGGAGTGAATGGGTAAGAAATCTTTTGAGATTTTGCATTTTGTTCGATTTATTTTTTCTAAATAGAACATTTCTGCCGTAATGTGTTTTCAAGGCATTGCATTCATGAAATGACTATCTTCTATGTGCAAAGCACACTGCTAGATACCATGGGGAGTAGAAAGATGAAACAAGATTGGATGCTTTCCCTTTAGGGGGTCCTCTAGAGAGCCCAGTATACCCAGACAGAATAACTCTGTTATATGCTAGGCTGCCTTAAGCATGATGTTCGGCCACTGTGCCACGTGTATTTTCACAGTACAGTAGGGCTGAAAGAGACCAGTCTGTGGAAGTCATATTGTTGAGTGTCCAGAGGAAGACTTGAATGTGGGTTTTAGACATTTTCAGGATGCCAGTAGTGGAGGCACTGAAGGAATGCTGAAGAGCAGAAATGTGAAATGTTGCCACCAGTTAACTTTTCAAGTTTTATTGGTGTGAGTGGCTATCTTTTAACATTTGTGTCAGGATGCCTCTATTGCTTGGCTTAGCTTTGGGAGAACCTTGTGGTCTGCAGGGATCAGAGTAAGTGGCTCAGCAAAACTGGTTTGTAATCCCCTACTTCTGCCTTTGTTCCTGTAGGAGGCTACTTTCTGTGTGGTCCTTCGTGGAGCTCGGCTGGGCCAGGCGGTATTGAGTGATGTACTACGGGCTGGCTGTGTCCCAGTTGTCATTGCAGACTCCTATATTTTGCCTTTCTCTGAAGTGCTTGACTGGAAGAGGTGGGTTTTACCTTTTAATAAACTTTACACGAGAGGTTCTGTGTGTATTAGATTTTAGAAGCCCCCGAGTGATTGTGATGCATTCGTAGGTGTGAGAACTACTTCTTTAGATTGTTTTGCTGTATTTTCCTTCAGGAGAATTAGTCCATTGGCCTGGAGCAGAGGTTGGCAAACTGAGGCTGGTCAGCCAAATATGGCAGATTGCCAGTTTTTATAAATAAAGTTCTATTGAAATTCAGCCTCACCCTTTCACTTACATATCATCTATGGCTATTCTTGTGCTACAGTGGCAGAATTGAGTTGTGGCAGAGATTATATGGCTCACAAAGACTAAAATATTTAGTCTCTGGCCCTTTACAGAAAGCATTTACCAACCCTTGGCCAAAAGCGGTGGTTTGTAGAGACTGCAGAGTATACTTACCTGGAGAACTTTTCAAAATCCCTGGGTTTTAGCCTGAGGAATGCTGAATTTTAAGGCTCCCAGGTATGATTTATAACCCTAGTTGAGAACCACTGCTCTAGAGTCTTCATTGAATCTGCATAATGTGACTAGCTAGTGGTGGAGTGTCTCCTGTGGATGAAAGCTTAGAAACATTCCCAGTGTGCAGATGGACAGACAGAGGTTCTGCTTGGTTATGGCTGTCAATGCTGTAATTAATAGGATAGCCCTCAAGACTCATTGTTATTTCATTTCCCTAGGACTTTCCCTAGGAGGTTAAAGATTACTGAAAATTAGTTCCTTTTGTATATATTTCTCAGGCTTAACTTGGTCCTAAATGCTTAATTGCTTTCTCCTCTCCCAACTTTTTTGATATTTCTCTCCAAGTCCGATCATCACAGGCATCTGGATACTTTAAGTAGCATCCACTCATATGTGCATGCATTCATTCATCTCACGTTGCTGGGAGGCCTACTGTGAGTAACAGTTTCTGCTGTGGGGAGGTCAAAGTCTAGCGAGGAAGACAAGCCAGTGACAGTGCTGTGTGCTCAGTGCATGACAGTGCGTGCATGGACGCGAGGGAAGCCAGGAACAGAGCAGGGAGCCTAAATCAGCCTGGAAGACAGGGGTGTGCAGTTCTTTGTATCTTGGAGAAGTGATGAGCCACTTGCAGTCATTGATACAGCCATGAAAACATTATTAAGTGCCTTTTACTTGCCAGGTACTGTGTTAGATATGGGGATACAAAGACGATCAAGGTCACACCTTACCTCCAAGAAGCTCTTAGTCTGGTGGTGGGAGATAGACAAGTACACCAGTAATTACCAAATACTGTGCTGAGTCGCAGCCCTGGCTGGGTGGGGTGCTCAGAGAAGAGTCAGGAGACACATGCCGTGGTTGGCATGGACATGGTGAGGGCCCTACAGAGTCAGGGGCCCTGAGCCGAGTCCCAACAGCTATTCCTATGAGAAGTTACATCTGCGTGGGTGGTTGAGTTATGGGTAAGTGGTGGAAGGCTCTGGATTTGGAGTCAGAAGGCCTGGCTTCAGATAACCAGCTCTGTTACTGGCTACCTTAGTGATCTCGGCAAATCACTTAATCTTCGTTGAGCTTCAGTTTTCCCATCTGTGTAGTCGAAATCATGTATTTATTTAACAAGTATTTATTAAGTGCTGTGTGTGCTAAGCAGTGCACCAGATGTTCAGGATGTGCTGGTGAGTGGAACTAGGCGTGGTTTCCATCCCAATGGACTAGTCTAGTGTGGGGCGGGGGCTTCAGATTTTAATAAATGAATTCATACAAATATAGTTACAAACTCTGCTAAATGCCACAAAGATAAGTCATCCTGGAGTCCTCTCTTTCCCTCACCCACCATATCTAATTTGTTAGCGGATCCCGCCAGCTCTCTTCTCTCATCACTTTCATCATCTCCTCCCTCGTCAGCATCTCTTGCCTAGATTTGGCGATGGCCTCTAGCTGTTCTCCCTGCTTCTGGTCTTGGTGTTGGTGGTTTGTCCTAACACTTTAGGCAGAGATCCTGTTGGAACATAATAGGTCGTGCCATGCTTTGCCTAAAACCTCTGAATGGCTTTCTGTCTCAGTAAAGCCCATGTCCTTACAGTGGCCTGCAAGGCCCTGTGTGCTTTGCTGTGACCTTCTCTCCCCCATTTCTCTTCATTTCCTGGTATTCTCCATCTTCTTTACTGTGCTCCAGCCGCACTGGCCTCTCTGCTGTTGCTGGAACATTCCTGACACGCTGCTTTCTCAGAGCTTTGCCCTTGTTAGTCCTTCTGCCTGGAATATCCTCCCTCAGGTATTCTCATGGCTATCTCACTCCCAGGCCTGCCTTGTCTGTGTTTTTCACTGTTGTGTTACCAGGACTTAGTTCCTAATAGGGTCTCCATAAATATATGCTGAGTAAGTGAATGGATTGGGCGTCCAGTCTAGTTGAAGGAGAAAGTCATTGTGAATTCACAGTGGGCAGCGGAGAGTGAGGGAGAGTGTACCAGGTGTGGGCAGAGCCTGGTGCTTTCAGTGGCTGAAAGGTGCCAGTGTGGCTGGAGCACAGCAGTAGAGTGGAGGGAGGAAGGGTGCGGGAGTGAGTGGGAGGTGAGAAAATGGAGCTGGTGAGAGAGCTTCTTTGAGAAGGTCGGCCATGAGGAAGGGAGAGGGAACTGGGACCATTCACTGGAAGGAACGGGGGGGGGGGGTGCGCTGAAGGCGGTTCGTTGTTTCTGCTTGTGCGAATTAAATGAGGTAGTGTGTGTAGAAATGCTCTGTGAAAGGGGCCGTATGCATATAAACTGTTCTGCTCTTGTCTCTAGAGCCTCTGTGGTTGTGCCTGAAGAAAAGATGGCAGATGTATACAGCATTTTGCAGAGCATCCCCCAAAGACAGATTGAAGAAATGCAGAGACAGGTAAGAAGCCAAGCAGCCCTGTGGGGGAGGCAACCTAGGCGATGTGAAAGGGTGGCCCGGACACTTGGATCCAGAGCGACAGTAGCTGAATTCGTGAATGGGGTTCATTTCTTCCACTCTATCAACCAACCAAACTGAAAAGAGGCAAACAGTGTTAGGTGAGTTGGTCAAATAAGGTTTGATATAGTAACCAGCAGATTTAAGAACGCTTCTGAGGCAAGCCTACTGTTATTTTAGGGCCATACCATAGCTTTGTTTTCAGGATGCAAAGCTGGAGCCTCTTTGGAAGGTTGTTTTCACAGCAGGTGATAATTCTAGTGACTAAGTCAGTCACGGAAGCTGGGACATTTCAGGGTGATGCTTCTGAGTTGCTGTTAACCTTGAGAATGTTGTTGTATAAACTAGCCTAGGTTCCCAGTTCCTTTCCCCTTGAACATTTCCATGTTCCTCCCTCCCTTTCCAAATCTCTCTCCCACCTTCTGATACCCCTTCCCTGGTCTGCTCCCCACTGTTAAAAGCAGTCCCCTTGATGTCCCATTTAGGCCTGCTTCCCTTTCTCCTGAAAAAAATTTAGTGGGGCTCAAATGTCAAGCAAGTTTTAAAAGATTAAAAAGACTATCCTGATATTGGTACTGTGCTTGTTTTTAATGCATTTAAAAAGTTTTTATTTTTATTAAAATTGTCTTATGTAGGAGTTGAGCAGGAGAAGAGAGAGGTTTGGAGGGTTCTCAGCATGAAGTATGTAACTGTCTCATGCATCCCCTGTTTTCATGGCATCCCCACCTGCAGGTGGAGAGCTGTATTTAACCTTGTCCAGAGAACAGGTCTCAGGCCGCTGTCCAGGTGAGGGCAGGGCAGCCACCTGGCTGTGTGGAATGGGGAGGGACCTGGGCTTCTGACTGCTTCTTAAATACAGCCAGTCCATCCTCCTGCCTTCAGCCCCTCCTTTCCCCAGTTGGGGTTCTGCAGCAGAACTCTTGGCGAATCTAGGATGCAGCTCTCATAGCCTGTAGTCAGCTGCCACTTCTGCTCCTCAGCTTCCACATTTTATTGCTGTTACCTTGTCTGCCATTCTCTTTATCTTAGAGTGATTATGCCTCAATTTTTAAAAATTCCCCTTAATTGTCATTTTAGGGTTTTAGGAGGGAGTGGAAGTTAGTGGATGTGTTCAGGCAACCCTCTTTATTATGGTACTGAGCTGCTTAAACCAAAGACAGGGTCGCATCACGCAGTAATGAAGTCTGTAGGTTCTTCCTCAAGCTGCCTCTGTCGAATGCCAGCTCCACCAGTTACTGACTCTGATGGACAAGCGTTTGCCTTCTGTGGACCTCAGTAGCCTCATCTGTGAAACATTTTGGCATTCCCATTTGAAAACAAATCACAGGTCGATTTTAGCTTCCCTGTAGTTTTTTCATAGCATACTCATGTTCATTTTAAGTTTTGGCGCTTCCCAGTTGTTACTTCACTGCTAACCTCGTCTGAATTTTAGTGAGTTAGAAAATCAGTCTAGAGACCTCTGGAGCTTGATCTAAAACTGTGGTTATTACAACTTACACAGAAGGAAATGCTATTTGAAGATTCCTGGTGTTTGTGCTCTTTGTGTTTCTTTTTATGGCATCTTGATTTATTAACAAACTAAATAGAGAATTGTCTACTAAATCAAATACCGCCTTTTACTAGACTCTGGTCTGAAAATAAGAGGCCGAGAAATACCCACCACCTTCATGTAGGGAGAGAGAATCGTTTGGCTTTTGGAGTGGGATTTGGTTTGGGCTGGCTTACAGAATGCTGTTCCATGCAGCCCCGGCGTGGGAACCACAGGTCTGAGGCGAGCTTGGCTGGTCCTTTGCAGGGGCAGACTCAGAGTCACAGAGCCATTGAGAAGGAATGAGTAGATGTCATTTAAAACAGTGTACTTTTAGATTATTTGGATTCAAAGAGACACACTTGGAGTCAGGAAACTTGGGTTTGAGCCCTGGTTCTGTTCCTATTAACTGTGCGACCATGACAAGTCACCAGAGCTGCCTGGGCCTTCCTTTCCTCATTTATGAAATGAAGGGGTTGGGCAGATCATTTCTCATTTTCCATTGTGAAACTCTTGTCCTTAGCAAGAATATCACTCTTCTTGACAAATCAGTAATTAAGGTCATCTCTTCCCCCGAACACCTTTAGCTAGTCATGAAGGCCAGTTACCTCCTCTGCTGGTGACTGCCCTACATTCTGTCAGCCTGCAAAGGAAAGTCAGTTGTGGCACTTTTCTGCCTCCCTTTTTAAATCTCTCTTCTGCTTTCTGATGCCCTTTTCTCTGTGCTACTTTCAGACCTTCTAAAGCACTTTACTGCAGTGCCTCATTTAGTCTTGCTTCCCTTTCTCTGAGTATTCTATGCTCCAAAATGACCTCATTTCTTCTCCCAACTTCACATTTCTAGACTGGTCTGACCTCAACTAGAGGTGAGATTATTTGGCTGAAGTAATCCCCAGATAGGTATGAAGGATGACTAGGTTCAGCTGCTAGATGCAACAGCACACCCTCATCCCAAGTTGTGACAACCAAAAATGTCTAGACATTGCCAGATGTCCTCTGTGGAACAAGTTGCTTTGACTGAGAACCACTGGTTCATTGTAAGTTAAGGTGTCATCTCTCTAAGATTAGAGAGAGTTTTTTTTGTTCCGTCGGACCCTTTCCAGACTATGCTGGACATTTTGCCCTCTTTACCATCCATCAGTTTAACCTGACAGGAGTAACTGAAAGACTAGCATACACCTTGTTCCGGAAAGTTTTTACACCTTAGTGAATTCTCTTTGGGGAAGTCACATTTGGATCTTTTTGTAAGACAGGCATAAACAGTAGTTGATATCGTAGAGCCCCTGGTTGATATGCCAGAGTGACCTGAGACTGAGGAACAGTGATTTTCTTGCTGAGCAACTCAGAACTAGCTTAGTGAGCTGCATGGACAGTTGTAGCCAGCAGAGGTCTCCATCCACTTTTAAGTGACTCATTTTCCCTCTTGGAAACACTGACTGTTTCAGTGTTTCCAAGAAACTGTAGATGCCATGAGCTCTGGTGTTTCACTCTGACATTGTCCTCGTAGCCACTCTCCAGAGACCAGTTGTTTCAGATGAGGAAGAAAGAGTGCTTAGCACAGGTTTTTGCTCTCCTTGGATGGAATATAGCTAAAGTTTCTGAATTGATCACAAAAATGTGGGGTGGGATCTTGGCGATGGAGGTATTGCAGCAACATTTTGCAACTTAGAGTTCTGGATCAGGAAGGCTACAGTCTGATCAATGTATACAGTGGTCAAAGTCCTTACGGTGACTTGGGAATTAGCATATACCAACACAGAAACATATTTTGCCTGATAAGAAGAAATTACATTTTCCTCTTCACCTTAGATGTGATAGTGAAGCAGCCATAATGTTAAATACAGGGCTAGAGCCTTAAGTAAGTAAAAGCTATAGTTATGGTAAGACTTTTGAAGAAAAGTACAACCTATGGCTCTGTTGTCTGCTCCTGAAGGGCAGCAATGAGAGTGCCAGCATATGTGACACTGGACAAGCGAGGAGTGGCGTATTGTTTTTTGTTTGTTTTTTTGTAGGTAGGTTAACAGCCAGTTCCTTCAGTTAGCAGAGGATAATGGTTATAACAGTTATCAGTTGGCCCTTTGTTGTCCCATGAGCGAAATTAACTAGTTGATTAATTTAGTGAGGCCCTAATTAAGTGTGTGTGTGTTTTTTCAGGGGGAGATGATGGGAGATAATAAGAAATCTGTGATCCTCACAAAGGCCCAACAGTCATCTTGTGGACATATGGGTATGAGCACAAAGAAAGTTGAGATGGTGCAGATTTTCCAAAGTACATTAGGGTTCTGAAATGGAAGGAAGAAAGTATGGGGTGAGGATCGATTTACTGGAGAGGTAGCATTCGTGGAAGGCCTTAAAGATGGAGGGTCCTATCAACCATCTTGCTCACAATGGAAGGCAGGAAGAAGTGTGCAGCTAAATATTTTTCTGTAATCAAGTGGAACCTTCATACCCCAGTCTCCCTTGAATGACAAGGAGAAAGAAAGCAATGGAGGACCTTGGGAGGCTGGAAAGACACTAGACTGTGTAGTTAGAAATGTTTGTGTAGATGGGGAGGAAGGTGTAAGTGGATCCCCCGTTTATCTGTTGAGTGGAGTTCCCAAACGTTGTTTTATTGGTCAGTGGCTCCACCAGCAGTGACCTCTGACCTCAGCCATGCTGGGAGGTGGAAGTCAGGAGCCTGCCTTGCCTTTGAACTCTTCTTTGTACTCAATTGCCCGGAGCCTTTGAGGTGGCAGAAGCACTCGGCATCTTCTTTCCTCGCAACTTCAACGTGTGGGTACGTGGGTACATTAAAATACCAGCTTCTTCAGCCTGTTGCGCTGATTCATCTTTATTTGCCTTCATGTTTCCCTACCAAGCATACTAAATATTTGGGCTGCAGAGGTGTACTTGAAGATATAATGGGCTAATTCGGAAAAAGACAAAATGCTTCTGTTTAAGAAAATAAAACCCCAGGCATGTGGTACCTTCACCTACCAGGACGGAGTTAGGCCTTGCTCTGGTAAAGGAGAGAGCAGAACAAACCACAGAACAGCAAGTGTGTGTGTGTGTACCAGCATTCGTGCACTTCATTCCCAGGAGAGTCCCTGAAACTAGGCTCTCCTTTAATCTTATTTATACATAATTTCAACACATTGAATTATCCAGTTTCCGTAGCTATGGTAGTTCAAAAGTCACAGATTTGAAGGGGCGAGAGACTACAAGTGAGGGTCTCTGAGATGGCTATCTGTGAGTCTGGCATGACCTGAGAAGGTGGAAAAGCTATTTTAGAAACAGATCTCTTGGCGTATTGGATATAGGGCAGGCAGCTTTGCAGGCTTCACTCCATCACTGCACTCCGGGTGTCTTTGTTAGAAGGCAGAATCCTTCGATTCAAAGAAGTACATGTTTGTGTTTCATATTTTGGATTTCTGACATCCAGATGGTTCTTACCATCAATTTGAACACTGAATATAGTTTCTTTTTCTTCCCCCTGAAGCTGTTATTGATGTGGCATCTTAAAGTAGAGGAAAGGCAGAAATTACTATTCCTTGTGATGCCCTTGGATCTTTGAGCAGTGGTTTAAATTGTTTGGGGGTGTGTGTGTGTGTGTGTGTATAATATATTATATATATATATATATATATATACACACACACATATATATATATGCACATATATATATGTATATTTAAAAATATTGGCTCATATATTTTGTAGAATTTTCTATCTAAAATGTTTAAGTTTTTATTTTTACAAAGTGTTTTTGTGATTCACTTAGAGGTGTAAACCCTCAGATGTTTGGAAACCTGAGCAGCCCAGATAGATGTATTCTCCAAGGGTTCCCTGTGTGGGTGGCTTGACTGTTATGCCCATTTACAGTTATATGACAGCCTCTGTCCATTTCTCCCTCGTCCCCCCATCCCCAACACACACCAGTTTACAAAGCAGACTCTCTAAACAGAGTAGTGAGATAGGCAGTCGGAAGAGTAAGGTGAAGTTTTCAGTGTGAAGAAACTGAGGCTAAAGAGACATAAGTCACCCTCCCAAGACCACACAATATGTGAGGGGCAGACAGGGAGCCCAGTCTATTTTGCTCCCCACAGTGTTATTCAGATCACTGTGTGGCCTGGATTGAGGCTAAAAACCAGGATGAACTTCCCAATAATTCAAGCTAACTGCTTATTAGATAGATTTTAAAAAGTGATTACTTGAGACATTTAGTTTGGAGCATCCCTGGAAATATAAAGACCGTGGAAGAGATTTCACTTCTAATTTCCAGGATCAATGTTATAATGCCTGTCATGACCCCAGCTGTGAAAGTGAAAATTTTTTATATATATAAACTGAACTCTCAAGGCTTTTAAAAAATGCCTAATATCCATGCCTCCCCCCCTCCCCCCCTCCAGTCCCAACCTGCCACTCCAAGCTGTGTTTCCCAATCTCTGCTTTCATACTTGCTCTAAAAACAGGTATTGGATTGCTTACCCTTAAACAAAACCCATTGACTTGATCCCTGGAGTTTCTCCCTGTGAAACAGACAACCGTGGTTCTTATACAAAGCCAGCTCCTTGGACAATGGAAGAGCCTTGGGGATGAGTGTAATCACTTTATGGGACATTTTGAATTTCATAATACTTTTCTAAAGTACTGTATGCTCTGTGTTTGAGATTTCCTGGATGTATAAACCCATATTGTGAAGGAGACTGGCCAGTGTATATTGTTTAAAGCAGGATAAAATAAGAGCTCATTTAATTGGAACCCCTAAGGAAGAGCATTTTTGTGTGTTTTAACTTTTTTTCCAACTCTAGTATTAAGAACCTATTGGAAAAAGACTTTTGCCAAGTATCTGATGGGAAGCCAAGAAAAGCATTTTAATAGAACTGTCTGAAATTTATAGTACACTGGGGCCTGTAAATAAATTTTCTTGTCTTTAAGGTTTGGGCTGATTTGCAGTTATTTTGTATAGCTTCTGAGATTTAAATCCTCATGGTCCAGATGGAGGGACCATAAAGCTGCTTTCCTTGGCAACCTTGGCCTACCTCGTCCATGGCAAACATACATGAGTAGTCTATGGAACTTTGTCTGTGAATGCTCACTTACCTTATTGTGATACCAGCTTTAATTGCTTTCATGACTTTTCCTAGAGCAGCCCACCGAACTATTCTCTAAATTTAAGATAGAGTCCTTAATTTCATAATGCAAACCAAGTACTAAGCACCTGCTTTGTTCCAAGTTGTACAGGCATGATGAGGGAGATTTTTAAGGGGGATTCTGTCTTTAAGAAAGCCCTCAAGGGCGCTGGGGACAGTACTTTCAGTAATATACAAATTAAAGGCCGGAAGTGCTGTGCTGTTAGTTGTGGCGGGGGTGGAGGTGTCAGGAGTGGACCAGCGGGTGAAGGGAATCGTCAGGACTGGGCAGCCTCAGCTTGGAGGAGAGAACAAAGCTATGTTAGTGCGCTGACCTCAGGGAGATTGGCTTCTGTGAGAGAGGCTCAGTGGCTGAGGTGGAGCAGGTGAGGCTGGGGGGCCTTTGAATACCAGCAGGGAAGTCTGTAGAGAATTAGAAGGAAAGGATAGTAAGTGACAAGTGAAGAATAATGAAAAAACATGTGGTGAAAGGGGAAGCAGTATCAGTTAAGGAGATTCAGCAGTATCAGTTAAGAAAAAAATCAAAGAGTTGGACGAGACCTTAGAAAATATCCAACCCTTTCCTCATACTTGACAATCAAAAGTAAGCCCTGGAGTCTAAGTGATCTTGAGTCGTTAGGGCAGAGCTGAGCCCGCTGAACCTGGGCCTCCTGACTCCCAGTCTGATGATTTTTTTTTTTTTGCATTGTCACTGCAGTATTTTACAAACAGGGCCATGATTCATTAGTTGTTCATGAAGTTAAATCAGTGGTTCAAGGCTGGCATTGCATTTTTTAAAAATGAAATATAATAGGAAAATACCATCCTATTACATGGTAAGGGTAAATATTTCCTGTAACATTTGTTTTGGTTATATGTGCGTATGTCTAGTGTGTTGCAGTGTAAAGTGTGTTTATGTGTTTCTTAATGTGGGTCCTATCCAAAAAATTGGAAAATGTTGGTGGTGGCAAGTACATGATGGGTTTTTGAGTTGGAGAAACCTGAGTTCATACCCTCAGCTTTGTGACTTTGGGCAAGTTACCCAGCTTTTCCAAGCTTCAGTTTTTCTTAACTCAGACCTGGGACTAATAATACTATACTGTAGACCAATTGTGTGGTTCAGTGAGTAACTTACTTAAAGCATTGAGATTCTGGTCTGTCTGCTTCATGCTGGCAGGGATTTGGGAGCAGTCTGCCTGGGTCTGGGTTTGAATATTGGAAGGAGCCTCCTGGTATGGAGTTTGGGCTTCAGGAACCACAGTGAATTACCAGCGTGGATGTATTATGCATTTGTTTCTGGGCTTGGAAACTGGAAAGAGAATTTATTCCTGTGGGTTCTGCTATACTTTCTACATCTTGACATGGAAGGCGGTTCACCTCTCTGTTTTTCTGTTAGGATCAGAAGGGCTTATTAAAATCAGTGGTTTTCTAGCTGGCCTTTAAAAAATTCATTGGCACATTTGGATAAAATAGTGTTCCTTTTTCCCCTTTCCAGTGAGGAAAAAAAAATTGTACTAAGCATTTTTCCCCCTTCTCTAATGTGTTTTCTGCCAAATCATGATTTTATTCAGTTTTGAATTAAAAAAATTAAAACAAATAAACTTAGAGAGAGAAGTTAAAACTAGAATTGAAATTTGGGTGATGAACAGTTGAAGAATCAGAATTTCCTGGGTATGAACTAAAAATAAAAGATTTCCATGTGCATTTAAGAGGACCAGTCGGGTTATCTTTTAGAACTAGCTGGTGGTTGCATCCTACTGAAAGGAGAAGTTGTTCCTGCCTGTGATTCTCCTGGTATTCTCTGCTTCTCCCCTTTCCTCTTCTCCTCCCCCTGCTACCTCTGCCTCCCTTCCCCCCCCCCCCCCCGCTCCTTTCTAGCCAGCTCCATCCCATATTTGAAATCCCGCTGGAGAGCAGAGGAGAGCTTCATCCCAGATGATTTGGGCCAGGGGCTAAAACACTGCCATAAATCTGCAGCTCATTTTAATGCCACGTTAAAACAGTGTGAGCGGCTGGTTTCCGTGGCCCCTGCCCTCTTTCTTTATGGGCTTCTTTGGCTCTTCTTTTTAAAGAGGCCCAGCGGAGTAATTTTAAAGTTCTTATCAGTTTGCTGACAGCTATATGGGCCTTTCTGCCGAGTCCAGGAGCTCAGGCAGGCGTGTGAAACTCCTGATATTAAAATCGAAGAAAAATGCCAGGCAGAAGGGATTGGGTGGTGCAGCTGTGATTTGGAGGTAAAAGACTAGAAGATAATTAACCTTTGCAGGTCCAGAACTTCGCCATTGGCAGTAGAAATTTCTCTTGGTTGGTAGGGGAAGGGCAGTAAGGGTTAGGCAAAGATGGATTTTGCAAGGGCTTTTATTTTTATCCCCTGATTAGAAATGCCATTGTGTTGACAGTTTGTGCTTTCGAGCCCCAGCAAGTTAGTTGGGCAGCCCTGAAGAGTTCTGAAGTCAGGTTTACAATGTACTTTTTTTCCCAAAGGCCATCCGACTGGCTAGACCTCTGCTTGCATGTCTTCGCCAGCTCCAGCTTGCTGTCTCTGTGTCCACAGCATCACTGTTATTGAATTTAAAGGGACTTTCATCAGTCTGCTTTGCCGCCCCTTTTAGACCAGATTGCTAACCCCCAGTAATCCTCCCAGAGTGCTCCATGGAAATACCAGGCCCTCTATAAATGTCAGCCTGCAATGCTTGGCCCTTTTTGCCCTCTCAGTTACAGAGGAGTGGACTGGAAGCTGCTCTTCCCTCTCCCCTACCACTCTTCCTTTCTTTCTTTGCTGGAAAGCTCCTGCAGTGGACAACTGAGGGGAAGGAAAAACCATTACCTGGATGTAGGCCAGCAGCTTGATGGGAGCTACAAAATCTCTGGCATCTCTTGACCAGAATGTTTTTCCAGGCATTTCAGAGAGTGCATCTTACCCTCCTCCTTTCGGCTTTCTAGCCTTGCTTTCCAGAGGGCTGGGGTGGGTGGAGTGTGCCCTCCCAGTATGCTTCATATCTGCCTGCCCCCTTTCTCCTAATTAAAGCTTTTAGGAAGAGGCTAGTAGAGATAAGCAAAACCCAATGGATATATGTTTTTGACTGCTCTGTACCCTCTTGGCACAAACCCATTATTTTTCTTTTTTTCAAATAGTTTTGGACATGAGCAGTTTTGCAAGTGTGTTCAATTTAAAATAGCCATTTAACTTGAGGTTGAGGCAAAAAAAAATAAGGAATTTTTGTAGTAAGTTAGTGAAATTATAGAGCTGTTGATCTAGGGTTGATGATTTTCATTGAGCAAACAATAAAAAATACTGGTTTGTTTTATTACTGGTGTAGCTCCTGTGGGGAGGGTAATTAGGTATAAAAACCAAACAAGCAATAAGACAAAACAAAATGCCCCAGACTCCAAAGTGATAGAACTATTTTTTTATATATTACTGGGGACTAAATTGATATCCTGTAATTAGTTAAGAAGTTTCATGAACTGGGTGTTATTGCTTATGGTATAGCTTTAACAAACTTACTAAAATATTTAACAAATAAATATCTTGGAAGTTTTCAATAAATATGTGATTATGATTAATCTTAATTACATAGCCGTTTCAAAGGGTCAGGGTAAATGGGATGGTCCTGGTTTCCTCTTTGGGCATTGGTTAGGTTGGAGAGCTGTATCTAAAGTTAGCCGTGGGTTAACCTTTCATAATTAGTCCCCAATATGGGGCGTTGCTTCAAAAAATGGCCTCTGTAATAAAAATGTTAAATATTAATTTGCAGCCTGTATAAAAATTGTCTGACTCTTGGGGCTGGTTTCCCACAGGGTAGGGCTATTTGTAAAGCATTTCTGAGAAATAATTACTTACTACAGGAAATGTAGTGCAGGCCTTTTAAACTCATTACATACCTACTCAGAAAAATATCTAGGTTTGTTTACAAAACAATAACTTGTAAATTATCAAGTGTTGATATGTTTGGTAAAGAATTCATTGTTTTCAAGTCTTCAGTAAGGATTAAACTAATCCATAGGATTTCTGCCTATATTTATGTATTTACATATTCTGTCTCCCTCAGCATTGCAGAAGTTGAGAGAAGTTGGAGTTGCTTAATTATTTTGTCATGACATAAAATTTTCAGTTTTATAATAACATAATCTTATAATTCTGTGCTACTACTCTTGAGACTGTAAGATAACAACCAGGTATTCATTTATCTTCACCTTAAGATCTTTAAGCCCTGGCCAGTGTGGTTCAGTTGGTTGGGCGTTGTCCCAAGCACCGAAAGGTTGCCCGTTCCATTCCCTGTCAGGGCACATGCCCAGGTTGTGAGCTCAAATTCCTGGTAGGAGGTGTGCAGGAGGCAGCCGATCGATGTTTCCCTCTCACATCAACATCTCTTTCTCTCTCCCCCTCTCCCTTCCTCTCTCTCTCTAGATCAGGATTGATACAGAATTAGCTTCATAGAAACCACTTCTGACAGTACAGTTACCTTATTAACTTAAAGGCTAATGTGTTATATTTAAATGTGTACTTCCCATTTTATTAAGGAATTTAATAGTAGGAGAGCAGTTCACTTGTTATCTTTCAGATTCCAGTACTTTTTATTAAAAGGAGCAAGTGTTGTCTTGTTAGGTATTCGAAGGCCATATGTAGTGAAGTATTTTTAACTTTCAGATTAATTTGACCAGTTCTTCATGTTCTATATGTGTCATATGTATTTTTGAAAGATCTTGCAGTTTTTGGTTTCAGCTGCAGGCTGAGGACTGAGTTCTATAGGGAGGCATTTTGGCATTTGATGTGAGTGAGAAGACCCAGAAGCTGGTGGCAGACCCAAGGGTCAGAATAACATCCTAAGGGTTGCAGCCAGTGCGGAGGGAACAGTGGACCTGACTGTGCTCCCTTTGGCTTAGAATAACCACAGATCAGTATCTCCCAAACCTCGTTGCCTAGCAGGTTGTAGGGAACTTTACATATGACATAAAAGCAACCATATTCTTTGGATATCTTTTGGTACAACTTGCAGATGGGAAACTAGAAGAAGAAGATTTCAGCTGTCTAATCAGCTACCATAGCAGTTTTTAACTGTGAGATGAAGGAGGGAGCAGAATTCCCAGTGGGGATTTTCAAACTTCACACATCTCTCTCGCTGCCACTCAGATTCTTAAATGCTTTCTGGGCTGGGGGATGGGGACATGGGTTTCTTGAGACTCCCTGCCACGATGGATCTCAGTTACTCTTACTCATAGGTATATGTCATCCTTCAGGTGAAAAAGGGACAGGGGGATAAATTGTGAGCTACTGCCATAGCATGTGTAGCTACTTCAAGCTTCTCTGTTCAAACTCCCAATTTGGGGGATGTACCTTGGGCTTTCTACTCAGAATCAACAAGAGAGCGCACATTAGTAACACTTAATCAGCAGGTGGAGCTTTCTAGCAGCAAGCAGCTGGTAGAGGACTCCTGTGCTGCTGTTAGGTAGGATAGTGACAAATGGCACTGCACCCACACTAGTCTCAGTTTCTCTTTTTCTGGGAGTGTATAAGGACAGTGGAAAGGGCTCCCATGACCTGACTGCTGAGTTACTGTCCCCAGCCCAAATAATGAACCTGCCAAAGAAATCTCCTTAGCTTCTCTGGAATCATTGCAACATGGGAAACAGTAGACGAGAGAATATCACCCTAATGTGGCGTGACATGATGATAGCTCTGGGGATGACATAAGTTTTCAAGTTCTGTCTTCTTAGTCCCTTCACATATTATGTTTGTGTGTGTATCTTAATGAAAAGAGGCAGGCCTTTCAAGTGTGCCTGGTTGGAGCGGGGCTTGTTTTATATTTGCCTTCTCTAATCAAACAAACGGATGCTTGCTTTCTCCTGCTTTTAGCATAGCAAACATGGGAAATCTCAGCCCAGGCAGATTCCTTTGCAACAAGTTGACCCAAGCTGTGCTCTTATTTATTTATTTTTGATGACAGATCCTGATTAAAGGTTTCCAATCCACCTTTCAGCTCTTTCATGGAACCAGTCAGGAGAGAGAGCTGGTCAGCTGCTAATCACTATAGAAGCTCCTGTTCTGACCTAGGGAACAGTGGGACCCAGAGGCGTGGATAACTCAGAAAACTGGACACAGCACACATGAGCCTCTGGTCTCTTAGCTGAGAAGGTTTGACCAAACACAGTTTTATTGGTCAGTGGCTCCTGCTTTAGTAACCTTTCACCCCTATGGTTCTTGGAGGTGCAAGCCACTGGCCAGCCTTGCCTTTGAACTCCTCATGGCTCCTGCCACCTCAAAGGCTCCCAGTCAGAGGCTCCTGTTTTGCTTGGGACCTCTCCTCACAGCAGGATGTCAGCAGTTGGGAAAACTGATCCATCCTTAGAACATTGACATATTTGAAGGTGATACCCCTGAGACTTGAAACCTATGGCTTTCTATTTCAGGAGCTGTCTGTCACATGTCAAGAAACATAACTCAGGCTACCCCTTTTTCCTCCTCTATCCCTGCTTGTCTTCCATAGGACAGGAGATGGTAACATTGGAGCATTCCCTATTAGTATTCACAGAGTTCTCCCCTGCCTACAAGTTCTTCACCTGTTTTTATTCTGACTTGCCCCAAGTAGCATCTATTCTGAAAGAATTTATCTTTTAAATAGGACTAAAACATGAAAATCATAGTCATCTTTGGTGTCTGGGAGTACAATTACAAAGATTACATAGTGAAAACATAATGGGGCAAACATGTTCCATCCCAGTGCTACCTGATCAGACAAGCCCACTTGTAAGATAGTCCTGCTGTACCTTTCACTGTCTTCTTGATTTCATTCTACCTTCTGGGAAAATTACATCTTGCAAGAAGACATAGAAATATCATGGACTGCCCTCCCACATCTGCTTGGCTTCCTGCCTGAGGAACAGCAGTGAAAGCTTTAGTATTGAGAGGCAGATCCAGGAACCTGCGGACATTAGATGACTTCAATATACCTTCTTTGGCAAGAAATCAAACTTCTCATTCTAAGAATATTGATATCTAATGCCTCTTCTAGTCATGATGCCTTTAGCTTAGAAAAGGAGCAGGTGATCTCTGTTGAGGTCTTCTGCTTTTCTGGTATTCATATAGACTATTACTTAAGATCTTTTGCAGAAAGGACACGCTGGCAAGGTCTTTGTCTGCCTCAGAGCAAAGGTTGAGTTTTTAGCAGGTATCCAGGTATCAGAAGAGCCAGGCCTAATTTTACCACTGTCCTGTTCTGTGGTCATGAGTATGGTCATGAGCTTACATTTTCTGGTTGGCAAAGGGGAGGGGAGAATTAACATTGCTTCTATGTCTGGTACTATATTGGGAGCTTCCTCACGAAAACCTGATGAAATACTTGTTTTCATTTTTATAAAGGAGGAAAGCGAAAGTGAGAGGTTAATAGATGGCCTGAGGTTTCAAAGCTTAAGTAGCCAACTTGGGATTGGGAAGAATTTGTGGCATGTAATGAAACAGTATGAAGCTTATTTATAAAGCTCTATTTTTCTTTTAGAATGCCTTTTGAACTATTATAATCACCAAAATATTTATGAAGTGTCCACGTTTGGTAAGATACTGTAAACGATTCAGAACTGCACAAACTATGGTCCTTGTTCTCAAGCGGCCGGCAGTCTTAAAGGGTGTGTGTGCAATGTCTACGAATGTCTCTATTAGTTTGCTGGGGCTGCCATCACAAAACATCACAGATTGAGGCACTTAAACAACAGAACTTAATTTTCTTGAAGTTTGAGAGGCTGGAAGTCCTAGACCAAGATGTCAGCAGGTCTGGCTGCTCCTGAGCCCTCTCTCCTTGGCTTGCAGATGGCCACCCTTTTGGCTCCCTCTTTGCATATCATCCCTCTGTGTGTGAGCACCCCAGGTGCCTCTCTGTGAGTCCAAGTTTCCTCCTCTTGTAAGGACACCTGTCAGATTGGATTAGGGCCCACCCTATGACCTCATTTTAACTTAACCACCTATTTAAAGGCCCTGTCTTCAAATACAGTCACATTCTGGGGTACTAGGGGTTAGAGCTTCAACATACAAATTTGGGGTGATACAATTCAGCCCATACCAATGTCCATTGACATATAAGGGGTTTTGCTCTTTACTGTGGAATCTCCCTGAGGTGTTTTTCCCTAACCCCATTTTTAGCTCCTTACCAGGTATGAGCAGTAGTAATAATGTAAGTCCAGAAGGTGGGGGGAGGGGAGGTGAAGAGTAATATTTTAAGTACCCCCTCATGCCACTGCATATCATAACACTGAGAATTGGCCTGTTGAGCTAAATTCAGAATTTACAAGGTAACTTTGCCTGGGACACCATTCAGTGAGGTAGGACTTGTATCATGAGTCCTCATCACAACTGGATGACACATATTATTAAAAGAGTTTATTAAGCCCTATAGACACTCAATTTTTTATATTGTTTTGTTTTGCTGTATCAATGGAAATATTCTTAGCAGTGAGATTGGGTTTTTTTCCCATTGAAATTTGGAATATCACAATTCATGTTTTAATTACAGAAAGGGAAAGTTAAAAGTATAGGATTAGGCACTAGATTGAGAGCTTTAGGACTTTAAAAATGCTTGAGCATTCAAAAAAGATTTAGCAATGCAGAAAACCTCTTGTTTATAATAAAGGTGATTCTTCATTCTTAAGCTTGTGTCACTCAAGATGGTTTATTTGGGGGCAGGAGGAATGGAAGGTAGTAAAAGAAAAAGATATGTGAAAATATTGTATTTCTGTTTCTAAAGAGAGATTATTAACTTATCATGTAACCATACATGCCTACTGTTTGGTGACTCATATAACTACATCATCTGGGTCAACCCCCCCCCCCCCAGCATACATGTACACCTGGCCCTCACCTTGTCCCATGTTCTAGTTCTTTCTCTGTATCCTTTCTCTGATGATAACTTGGGATTTAAACTCTTTATAGGAATCAAGCATGTAATCTGATGCCATGTGAGCTTGTAAAGAGCTTGTAAATACACATTGACCCTTGAAAAAAACACCTGGTCTGATTAAAGACTTGTGAACTTAAGCAAGCACACTATGTTGCCATTAGAAAGTACTGCCATAGACCTCTTCCTCACATTTTTGTGATGACTAAGGAATGTATGCTGTAGCCCTTTTCTCTGGTAACTATAAGTGGAACTAACTGCATGTTAATTCTTTAATCACTTCCCATCAATATAAATACTGAGACTGGAGATGAACAGAAGGAAATCTTTGCTTCTAAATGGATAGAATGCACTTTTGTAAATGGGTCTTCGGGAGTTTTCCAACCAGCGCTGTTTCAGAATAGGATTTGGGTACTACTGGTCCATGTACTTGCTTATTTTCCTTGCTTTTGAGTGACTCATAGTGTTGGATGTAAGAATGAGATGTAGAACTCCTATAAATTGAGCTATACAAAGGGGAAGTTGTATCTTCAGCTGTTGGTTTGGGATAGGGCTGCTCTGGTGTTGAGAATTCTTCAGGAATTCTTGTGACTGTGCTAAGGAGACATGCCCTGGAAGACCATGCAAACATGTCTTTACTGCAGTGCCAGGAGAATGGGGGAAATGAAGAGATGGTTAACAAGATGCGAGGAGTGGAGAAAGTTAGATTTAAAGGGGTAAGTACCTTGCAGTCAGCCAAGTGGCGAGGTTTTGAGCAAGTTCTCAAATTTCTGAGAAGGGTGAGAAAGAGAAAAGTTCATTTAGTGTGGTCCAGAGTTTCATACCTGTGTTTGTTAATAGTAAGGTGATTTTTTTCTTTTCATGTCCTATGTGCCAACTGGGTAGAGACTATTTTAAACAAAACAAAGCAACAACAACAAATCTGTGGGTTCTGAATTCTAGTATATTTTTAGAAGGCTGGGAATGTGGGAATGAGGTAAAAATAAAACTGAGATTAAGTCCTAGGAGATACTAATTCCTAGCAAGAATCACTGGGCTGTATATGAGATCCTGGGAGAAGAGCAAAAGTGTTCACTAAAGTGTGATACATTGGATCCTGCATTAGGCAGTGGCTGCATTTAAAATGGTTCTCAGCTGTTCCCTCGGAACAGCACAGCTTAAAATAGAGACCCTACTGGTTAAACCAAGTCTCATCCTGCTTTGTTTACACTCTTGGGAAAAATGGGTGGTGACATTGACAGTGGCACCTTAACCCATTCCAATTTTCCAAGACACTTGAGCTTTACTCTAGAGCAGGGGTGGGGAACCTTTTTTCTGCCAAGGGCCATTTGAATATTTATAACATTATTCGAGGGCCATACAAAATTATCAACCTTAAAATTAGCTATGAAAAAAGCTCCTAGATTTATTGAATTTCAAGTCCCGCCTGCAGTTGCCTGCGGAGCCAGACCAAATGATTTCATGGGCCATATGTAGCCCATGGGCTGGACGTTCCCAGCCCTGCTCTAGAGGGGCTGCAGGATACCAGTGTAAAGAATCCATGAGAACCGACAGAAACCCACCACCCTAAATCTGTAGTATTTATGGGCGAATTTCTTGAATCCTTGACTTTAAATGGGAGCTAGTAAATTTTTAGTTTAGCTGGGAGGATAAGTCCCTCCTACCCCTGATATTTTATGATCCTGACTTTTGTGTTAAAATTCTCAGATGAATTAGAAAAGAAGGCGATGGCTGATGAGGAGACAGCGACGTCTATCAGAAGGACTAAGAATAACTTGGACTGTGAGAAGTTGGGGTACTGGGAAGAGCTCTGCCACTAATGCTGTTTGTGTGTAAAATCTTACTGGGTATTGCTGGGATTGTGAGAGTTTGGGTTTTTGTTTTATTTATTTTAAAAATTATTTTGTAGCTGATTACTTTATAAATTTTTAGTTTTAGCACTGACAGGTTTTAGCTGCATTTATTTTCAAATTTCTTATTACTTCTACTAATTTTCTTAGGTTTATTTCATTCTTTTCCAAGTTATCAAATCATATACTAAACTTTTTATAGTAAGGCTGAGTACATCAGAGTAAAGTTAAAGTTTGAAACTAGAAGCAATTGAAATTTTGTGAATATTTGAGGGCTCAGTATATTTCATCTCTAAGATTTTTAATAAAAAGTGGCTATATGCTTCTCTCTTTTAAGTAGATGAGATATGTTATCAGGCTTCAATTTAACATTTAAGGCAAATACCGATTTTTAATTTTAGTGAATTTATTAATGAGGAAAGAAAATGTTTTAGTATTTTCTATCAGCCTCAAATCCCCTAGATTTAAGGATTTTAGTAGAATGGCATACTGTATGTATATAAACTAGGTTGAAATATTTATAATACTCTGAATTCAATTTCATGGTTTTTATTCCTTTCAAAATACGCTAAAATTAGTGTGCTAATTTTTTGGTACTCCTTCCTCCAGGAGGTGGAGCTTAATTATGTTCCCCTTGAAAACGGACTGAACCTATGACTTGCTCCTAATGAATAGAACATGGAATGGGAACAGTAGTAACATTGTAGTGGAGAAACCTGACAGACCCCACCTTAACCAGGTGATCAAGGTTAACCATCCGTAAGTCATGTTGATGTCATGTTGATATCATGTATTCCCTGATAGGATGTGAAGAGAAGGGCACATCACCTCTGTAGTATTTTCCAAAATCCATAACCTCAAATAATTAGAAAACACCAGGTCAACCCAAATTGAGGCACTTTATACAGAATTCCTGACCAGTGCTAGCCAAAAGTGTCAAGGTCATGAAAGACAAGGAAAGACTGAGAAACTGTCACAGATTGGAGGAGACTATGGAGACATGACAACGTAATGCAGTGTGCTGTCCTGGATCAGTTGCTAGAACAGAAAAAGACCTTAGAAGAAACCTGAGAAAATCTGAAAAGGAAAAAAGCCTGTAGTTTAGTTAACTTCTTAGTTTTGACCATTATTCCGTGGTGATACAAGATGTTAACAGTGAGGGCAGCTCTGGGTGAGGGTATCTGGGAGCTCTCCATCCCACAATTGTACCTGTTCTATAAGTCTAAAATTACTCAAAATAAAAAGTTAAAAAAGAAAGCAATTACAACTTTGCATGATAAAGAAGTAAGAAAATATTGACACCAAAAAAATTGTGAAATGAACTCTGCTACTGTTACGTGAACAAAGGTCTGGCTTTGTGTAAAATTCCAGTGAGTTATCTGTGGGGGTTCCTCAATGCCTTGTTCCAATAATTGAGATGATGGGGTGGGGAAGATTGTCCTAGATGATGGGAAAGTGCCTCTAGAGATATCAAAGACTTTCAGGTGGAAGATGCATGCAGAGAGGGTAAATAAAGTAGCTTCGTGAATAAAGGAGTGAAACAAAGCATGCTCATATTTTATGTAGTAAGGTATTTTAAATGTAGCTAAATTAACAAAATAAATATTTTGAGCGGAAAAAATGGCATACTAATAAATCCCAGGTATATTAGCCTTTTTTGGTAAGGTAAATTCTATTGTTGTTTATTGACTCCTTGAGTAAAGGTGTATCAGATGCTTGTGAACTTCCTCTACTCCTCCAGAAAAATTTGTAACATGGGCACTGCACAGTTTTATAAAACCTTCTGCACATGAGAAGTGCCTTTGAGGGACTTTGTTGATATTTTTCCCCTAATTTTAAGTAAGTTGTCCTCTAACTCTTACATTTATAAAAATGGGCTAAGCAAAAGAATAAATACCACCAGTCTTGCTTGTAGTCATTCTCCACTGGCAGTCAGGATGCTTGGACTAATAATTTGACCTCACCATTGGAGTTTTAGCTGTCAGGTAGAGATTATTGGAGCCTGCCTCTGCTGCCTCCAGGCTGTGGTGAAGTTATTCATGAAGGACATTGTCTCCCTGCTCCTGCAGCTCAGCTTTATAGTGTGAGAAGCCTGCTGCATAGGAACTTTGGAAGGGCAGGGATGCTCATTAGTTCCATTTGTCACAGCAAACAAAGGAAAGGACGTAAGGCGCCTTTTGTACATGTGTTTGGAAAGACTTGGAATCCCTTTGGAAGTTTCAGATTCATCTTCAGACACAGCTTTGAAAAATTAATCCATGAGGTGTGGAAATATTTTCCAGCCCTTGGCCTGAAATAAATGGTTCTGTCAGTGTGAGTGTGTTAAGAGAAAATTTCCTATAGCTCACATCTCTTGAATTTCCTAGTGCTTAGAGGCAGAGTCCTTTTGCATCTTGAATGGTGCATCTGGGGTTTCTTTAAACTTTTTGAGGGAGAAGGTGAATGTTTTATTTAAAATGTCTTGGTTCTCTGATTTTCTTGAGTCTGTGTTTTGTTGTTTTTCATTAATTTTGGAAGATCCCTAGCTATTACTTCTTTGGGTATATCTATGTGTTGCCTTGTCTCTTACCCCCTCTTCTGGGACTCTTAAAGGTATGTTAGAACATTCAGTTTTGTCCTCTAGTCCTTGGATGCCCTGTTCAGTTTTCTTTTACTCTTTGCATTTTGGTTTGGATCACTTCTTTATTTTTTAAAAATTTATCTATATTGTTGAAAGTATTACAGATGTCCTTTTTTCCTCCCATTGACCCCTTCTCCTCTGCACCTGCCCCCCAACCCCCAGGCCTTCCTCACACTATTGTCTGTGTCCATGGGTTATGCACATATGCATATAAGTTCTTTGGTTAATCTCTTCCCACCAGATCATTTCTTTTTCTGTTTCCAGGTTCACTATTTTTTCCCTCTGGTATATGTAGTATAAAGTTGTCAAAGGATTTCTTTATATTGTTTTCTTTATTTCCAGAATTTTCGTTTGACTATTTTTTTATCCTTCCCATCTCTACTGGAAATTTCCACCTGTTCATGTAAGTTGCTTACCTTTTCACCAGATTCTTTAACATATTAATAATGGTTATTTTTAAGTCCCTGTTGGATAGGTCTAACACCTTGGTCATCTTTGGGTCTGGTTCTTTTGACAGCTTGATATTATGACCGTGCGTTGTTTTCTCTTATTTTGTTTTTTTTCCCCTGGTAAATTTTGGTTGAATGATGGGCAGACTGTGTAGAGAAACAGGAGACTGAGGTAAATGTCATGTCCAGGAATGGGCACATCTGTCCTGTCAGGCCATACATGTGGGAGATTGACTGTCTCTGGTCATTGGGCTGGGTTTGGGATTTTCTGTCGCTAGACTTCCCTTCAGCACATCACAGACTCAGATGCCGCCAGTAGTCCGCTGCTGCTACTGTGTTATTAGTGTGGGGCCCGGGATACTGAGGCTTTTCTGCGTTCCCACCTCACCTCTCGCTTCCAGCAAGCCCTGGTGGCCTGCGCCATGGAAGCCTTTCCCCTCCATGGTAGACTTGCATTGCTCGTGTGTGGCGCTGGGCTCTTGGTGGGGGCAGTGGGATGTTCCCTTCCTCAGGTCCAGCCTCAGTCTCAGTCAGGCCCATTTGCTGGGGGCCTGGGAGGCGGGGCTTTCTCAAAGTCCCTTCTCCTTTCCCTGTGGCAGCTGAATGCTGCTCCGTATCTGTGGGGAGTCTTGGGTTGGAGGTGTCCTGCCCCTCTCTTAGTGGTAGCTGACCTCTGCTTTGTGTCAATGCAGGATCCTGACCTGAGCAAGTTTTCTTGCTTGTCCTCCAGGGAGAGATGGCTTTTGCTTCTCCTCCCACAGGGCAGTGTACCTTCGTCTAGGATTGCTGGTGGGAGGGTGTCCTGGCCCTTGCATAGCAGCCGTGGCCTCAGTGCAAGGCTTAGGGTACAGCAAGCGAGTTTCCTGCCCTCCCTGAGGAGCAGAGGCTGTGGCTTCAACCCCTCTCGGTGGCAAGCTGCCTTTCCATGCCTTCCCAGAGGCATGCATCTGTGACTGGACCTTGGGGATGGGAGCATTTTCTGCTCCTCCCCCAGCAGTTTAAGGCTTTTGCTTTGGATTAAAAAGAAAGTCCAAGAAATGGGCAGGGATTTTACCTGTATACTGTTGAGAGGGACTCTCTTTGGTTTCCTTCCCTTCCCCAGTCTTTCTCAAGAACATCCAGCAGAACAGAGCTTGTAAATAAATGCAGATTCCCCTTTGTCTGGAGCTTCCACATCATTTTGCTAGCCCACACTTAGGTTTAAGAATTCATTAAAATTTTAGCTCCCTTCCTTGGCTGCTTTTGTGGTAGCCACCTCTCCCTCCTGTGCTCTTCCAAAGCTGAAATTATGTGTGTCCTATCACTCCTGGAGGAGCTTGCCACCCTTTGAAATTTGGTTTTTCTTCCTCAAATCCACTTTCCCCATTTTTCATCTTTTAAAATTCTGTATACAAGATGCAGTCATTATTAAATGACAACTTGCCCATTTAACCTCGTGGATTGGAACTTAGAAGATTTGGAAGGTTGTTTGAGCTGCCAGGGGTGCCTGTGCTTATGAGACAGTGATGTTAGGTGGATTCGTTCTTTCAACAAATATTTGACTGATTCCTCTGTGACAGGCAGTGTGCTAGAGGCTGGGAGTTCAGTGTGCGCAAAACCAGATGTATTCTCACACTCATGGTTACTGTCCTCTTCCTTGAAAGCTTAGAGATTAAGCTACAGGCACGTTATTGGTTGCTGTACTTGTCATTATAAAGTTCTGTCACACTCCCATTTGGTGTATTTTTATTATTTCTCACTCTGTTGTCTGACCAGTTGGGTTTCTTTACTGTCTATAAGAGTCAAGGTGGATAGAGTGTAACATCGAGATCCCATTCTGGCTCCCTTCTTCCCCCTCCCAACCTAAAAAGTGTTGGAGGTATTCTAAAGCAAGTGACAGAGACCCTAAGAGGACAGGATGGATGTAAGTTTTGAGGAGAGAGCTAATGCTTTCTGATTGTCCATTCTGCACTAGCACTTTATAAGAAAGAAACTCTATAAACCTCATCTCATCAAGCTCACAGCTTCATGAGATAGGTGTTAGGATCTTCATCTTTCACATTTCGAAATTGAAGTTGTCCAAGGTGCTCACAGCCGTGGCTTTTTATACTATACTGCACTGGCTTCCTTTAAACACGTGTTATTGCTGTTGGCTTATGGTACTGAAAATCAGAGAAATTAAGCACATTTCATTGTGTATAACCTAAAGTAGCAATTTCAGTTTGAAGTACCTATTTGCTTACGATAGTTTTAAGTTGGCCTAATCCTTCCCTTTTCGGAACTTTATTTATTCTCAGGTTTGAAAGCATTATAGGAACTTTATAGTTTATATGCTTTGGAATCTGCATGTTTTATAAAATTATGGTGGTATTTGTTCATTGAAGAAAGATTAAACACTTTGCTCACTTATGTTGGCCTGACCAGTTCACATGTGACTTAACTTTTCAACTGTGTAGCTTCCACAGTGGAGGATTGACTGCGGAATTGACACAGCTGCTAAAGGACCCCTCATTTAAACTTTTCAGATAGTGATAAATGTGGCCCATGTTTTAAGGGGATAAAACCCCCACAACATAAGCTTTTGCATTTGCTTACTGGATGATAACACTGGTGCATTTGGGTATCACTAGTATAGCTGCAAACTCCTTCCTCTGCTGACAAGTGGCTGACACTGCATTCTGGAGGGGCTGTAAATTATAATGCTCTAAACACTTCAAGGTGTTGCGGAGGTCCTGCAGAAACAATTAAGCTCAAGAAGTTCATTTATCCTTAGGCTGAAACACTTGAGCTATGATTATTGGCAAAGCTTGCTTCCTTTAGAGTGACTTGCCATTTGGTGGACAGAGTGAGATGATTTGAGGCATCTTAAATGAGAAGCTCTGTCCTACAGTTGTGCCTTTGGCTGGTATTCTAGGTGGATTTGTTACCAATCACTGTTTCCTATAAATCCCAAAGGCTGCTGTCTCCACTGTGATTAAATGTGAACATAAAGCTTTGAAATGCTTGAGTTTGAGCATGGTTTAATTTGAATATGATTTAAAATAAAAGAACATATGATGATGGACCCATCTGGGTAGAGAGGGAGATAACTTTTAGGATGTGTGGGCTCATGCTTCTTAGTGAATTTTTATACCTCTCAGTTTCTTGAAAAAGGACTATTTCCTAAAACTTACCATGTGCTAGTATTCTGAATTCTCTGGAATGGAATGGGAAAAGATCTGAGTTTAAAGTTAAGATTCATGGGTTTGAGTTGTGACTCTGCCACTTAATATCTTTGTATCTCACATATGAAATGAAACTTGTATCTGCCCCAAATAAGGGACAGGCTGGTTATAGAGAGCACATGAGATCATGGATACAAAAGTGCTTTGCAGCAGATAAGACATTCTAACATTTGTGTAAGGATGCTAATAAAAATGCCTTTTTCTACACCAAAGGAACGCATAATCTAGCTAGTGAGAGAAAAGTGATCATCTGAAATAATAGTAAAACAATTATAGGACAGTATGTCGTGGAACTGACCTATAAGGTAAAGGCTGTAAATGCTGCAGGATCTCATAGTAAGGGGAGATTGCTGATATTTGGGGTGATCAGTTACAGTTTCACAGAGAAGATAGATTCTTTCAGGTCTCATAAATTGTAAATATTTTGGCTGGATGATGGGGGGGAGCAGCAACATGAATTTAAGCAGGAATGATGTTGGAGTGAGTGGGGTATATCTGAGAAGCAGCAGCAGGCAACCAGCCAGCCCCCAGGCTGTACCCAGATGGGAAGCTACAAGACAGCTTCGGTCAGATCCCTTTGGAAGTTAAATCTGTTTCAGCTTTTCATTGAGGAGGAGAAATTCTCATTGTGATGCTTTTGCCTTTTTAATATAATTAGTGGTGAGGATAGTCACATAACTCAGAAGTTATCCTGGGCTTTAACTAATGCATAGAGGACTTACCCAGCAAACAGAACCAAGGTTGGCAAGTTGAGACTAGAAAGTATCTTTGTCCTCCACCTCTTTTGGTTATGCTTCCAATTTCCTCATGTTAAATTTTCATAGTTCACGCCTGTGTAAATCCAAATGGCCTCTATTTTGAGTGGAATCATAGGTCTCAACGAAGCTGGGATATCATCTAGACCACATTACTGCTTTGTTGTTAGTAACTGAGTTTAAACTCTGCTTGGATAAGACACTGTCCTCTTTCAGAAAACTATATTGGACTGTGACAGAGTCGCTGATATTAAAGCACCTCTCTTGCCAAAAAAAGAAAAAGAAATATAAAAGCTTATTAAGATAGATAAAACAGCCCTGGCCAGTGTGGCTCAGTGTTAGAATGTTGGCCCGTGGTCGTGGGTTTGATTCCCAGTCAAGGGCATGTACCTGGGTTGCAGGTTCATCCCCTGGCCCGGGATGTATGCAGGAGGCAACCAATCGATGTGTCTCTCTCACATCAATGTCACTCTTTCTCTTCTTCCCTCTCTCTCTCCCCCTCCCTCCCTTCCACTCTCTCTAAAAAATCAGTGGAAAAAAAATCCTTGGGTGAGGATTAACAAAAAATAAAAATAAAATAGATTAAACAACAGTGTAGAGGCATTGAAGAGCAAATAATGCAGCCAGTACTTGAAGGACTAGAGTTCCTGAGAGAAAGGAAGCACACTGAGTTGGGCAGCATTTGAACTCTAGTCATTCCCCTGAGGGCAGATGCTAATTTACAATACAGGGTTATAGAGTCATAGCAGAAAGCAGCAGTCCCATAAGGCTGAGCGCTGGAGTTAGGGCTTATTAAAGTGTCTGAGATTTAAAGGACAGAATCCCAGGGAAGAGAGGACCCTAGGGAAGTAAGCAGAAATGGGCAAAAAGTGGGCATGCAATCTTCCCTTGAGGTGTTTGCCAACTTCCAAGGTGCACATGATCAGAGCAAGACTCCAAGAATCTCTGCAGAAAGAAGTAGCTGGGAGCCTAACAAGCTGTATAAACATTTTAGTTACCATATATAGTACTGACAAGATAAAGGTTGTGTTCAGGCCTGCCAAAATGGAGGGGTCCTGGTAATTAACCTGGGCTTTAACTGAAAGCTCCAAAGGGCCATACTTTAAAAGTAAGGAAAAGCTTCAGCCCTAACAAAACTTAAAACCAACCACTAAAGGGATTACAGGGGTTTGACTGCATTCGCTGTGCCTGACAGAGAATATGTTACACTCTTAGGAAGAAGATAATCTGGATCATCCAGAACCTCTATAATTTTTAATACAGAATGTCTAGCAAATGAAAAATTAAGAGGCATGCTAGAATTTGAAACCAAATGAACAAAATGAAGAGGAAAAACAGATAGTAGAAAGAGACCTATAGGTGATTCAGATATTGGAGTTTTCTGTCAGAAACTGTGTTCAGTAAGATAGAAGAAAAGGAGAACTTCAACAAAAATATGAAATCTACTTTTAAAAAGTCCAGTGGAAATTCTGGAACTGAAAAATGTAAGAACTGAAATTAAAAATTCAATATGTGAATTTAATAGTAGTTTAGACACACACACAAAAAGATTATTGGACCATGAGAAAATTGGTAGAAAATATCCAGATTGGAGCACAGACAGAAAAAATACAGAAAAGAGAGTAAGAAACATGGGATGCGCCCTGGCCAGTGTGGCTTGGTTGGGTGTCATTCCATGCACCAAAAGGTTGCTGGTTTGATCCCTGGTCAGGGCACATGCCCAGGTTTCAGACTCGATCCTGGTAGGGGGTGTGCAGGGGGCAGCCAATCGATAGTCTACTCTCACATCAATATTTTTCTCTCTCCCTCTTCCTTCCTTTCTCTCTAAAAATCAATTAAAAACAATTTTTAAAAAATATATCTTTATTGATTTCAGAGAGAGGAAAGGAGAGGGAGAGGGAGAGGGAGAGATAGAAACATCAATGATGAGAGAGTCATTGATCGGCTGCCTCCTGCATGCCCCTGACTGGGGATTGAGCCCGCAACCCGGGCATGTGCCCTGACTGGAAATTGAACCCCGATCGCCTGGATTCTAAATCGATGCTCCACTGCTGAGCCATGCCAGGCCGGGCTAAAAAATTTTTAAAAGGGGAGAGAGAGAGACGTGGGACGCAGTGAAAACATTTCATATGTGTGTATTTGGAGTCCTAGAAGAAGAGAGTGACAGAACCAATATTTAAAGAAATAATGGCTAAGAGTGTTCTAAAAATGGTGAAAAACATCAAACCACAGATTGCCGAAGCTCTGCGTTCCTTAGTGGGATAAATGCAAAGAGCCATACCTAGTCACATCATGTTGAACTGCTGTAACCAAAGACAGAGACAGCTTAAATGCAGTCAGAATTAAAAGGCATGTTATCTTCAAAGGAGCCCCAGTAAGTCCAACAGCTTTGGTTTACATATTAGCAAAAATTGGATGAAGCCAGAAGACAATGAAATTGTATTTAGAATGTGCTGAAGAAAATGATTCACTTTTAGAGGGGCAAGACACTGACTGGGACTCAGCAGAAGGGAATCTTCTGGGGTGCTGGAATATTCTCTTTATCTGGGTAATAGTTATAAGTATGTACATGTGTAAAAGTTCAGTGAGCTGTGCACTTAAGATTTGTGCACTTATGTTTGCTATATCTTTTAAAAAGACTATAAACTTGCTCTGGTATAACTGTGACGTTGTCATCATCACATAACTTCTCTTATATAGAAATTGAATCCAGTGTGTGCTTCCCTTGCTTGCGTTCTGTTTTGACTGCATTTGATAAGTGCACACTTTTGATGGAGCTGGTGTGAACAGCAGGGAGCATTTGCCACAGGCTCCCGCTCTTTGGGAATAAAGGCATTACCCAGACCCAGCGTCGGGTCCTGTAGAGCATCTAGTTCTTAAGTTTTGTCTTACTTGTTTGCCCACTGAATACAGTGTTGTTTTCTTTACAGGCCCGGTGGTTCTGGGAAGCATACTTCCAGTCAATTAAAGCCATTGCCCTGGCTACCCTGCAGATTATCAACGACCGGATCTACCCATATGCTGCCATCTCCTACGAGGAATGGAATGACCCTCCGACTGTGGTAAGAGAATTCCAGTGCTAGCCACATCAGGCATGGTACAGCTGCTGGGATGGGACAAAGGAAAATATACTGAATTTGTACAGGTTATTTAAATTCTAGCTTTCTAAGATGAAAGCGTGCTGTTACACTTGAGGTCTTATAAAGTCAGCTTAATTTTGAAATGATGAGGAAAGAAATATGAAAGCAGCAGCTTCTAGTTTGTTTTAAATGTGCTTAGGAAGACAGTATGTTTGTTTATTGTAGAGATCAACAGGGAGGCTTGGGTCTTGTTGGAAATAAAGACTTCCTGATGGCTTTTGCAGTTTAGTGCTTAGAATTCCTGAAAATATTCTACAAGCTACTCAGTAATAGTTTGTATTTTAAGTGCTTACTCTCTGCCAGGGACTGTGTGTTAAGTGCTTTACATGGGTTATTTCAGTTAGCATTTCCAGTGCTCTGTGAGGAAAATGGTCAGCAAAAGTAATCTAGAGGCATCATGGATTGCCAGTCGATTGCTGAGGCCCCTGGGTATTTCCGGCAGAGAAATGAGGTGGTCAAGCCTTCCTCAGGGCTCCTTCCTTGCTTGAAAGAGTCACAAGGCCCTGGTGGCATTGTAGGGATTGTGGAGGGACCACACCTTCTTTCTCACTGAATATGCCTGAAGCTCTGGGACTGGTACTTATTGCTTCCTAGCTGCTTTGGAGCACACCTGGCTGTCTAGCTTACAGACCCCAGGGTTTTCATGTAAGATAACCCCATTGTTCATTCTGGTCATTGCTCTCTTTCTGGCCAGCCCTCCTTGTCTCCTGATTCTGCCTTCTCAGTAGAGCTGTATACTGCTACCTGGTTAATCTTCATATAGGAGTTTCTTTTCTTCCCTCCCTCCTGCCCTCCTGCCCTCCTGCCCTCCTTCCCTCCTTCCCTCCTTCCCTCCATCCCTCCATCCCTCCATCCCTCACTTCCTTCAGTCTTTACTAAGCAGTTACTGTGTGCCAGGCACTCCACCAGGTGCTGAGAATGCAGAAAAAGAAGCCAGTTCCTGCCCTCAAAGGAACTTTCCACTAACTTGGGAAGCCAGCAAGTAGGGCTACAAGTGAATGAGAAGTGCTCTCATAGAGTGGGGTACAGAATGCGTGGGAGAACAGGGGAGGCCGCGCTCCTCGCTGGGAGGGGTCAGGATGGTTCCTGAAGTGAGGATGCCTGAGAGGAAGTGAATGTAGGCTTTAGAGGAAAATTGAACAAACCAAAACCTTTCTGTTGTAGCTCTTAGAGCTTATTATCTGTGTTTCTTTCCTGTCACTTAACATGTGTGGAAGTATAATGCCTTGCAAAGTTTTAAGCATTTTGGGGGACTTCCTGGGTTATCGTGGTATCCCTCACAGTAGCAGGGTGATTTAATCCAGACAGGAGGCCTTGGTACATAAAGAAGGGGAGGAGGGAGATTGGGATCCCAGGACCTGAGCCATGCAAGCCTCCCTCACACAGTGATGCGACATCCATTATTTTATTTGAGAATAAATAAAATTGAGGAAGGTGGGGAAAGTGATAAATTCTTTTTCATCTATAAAGCTGACATAATGAGACTCACGGTGCCTAATGACTTATCTGAGGTCCTATAATTGGCAAGTTGTGTAAACAAGTGAGAACCCAGGTCTTCCACCTGTAGATTATTTTGAATTGCTTATGGAATTTTATGGGCGCCATTGAGCCTCCTCTGGGCTGAAGCATTTCCACTATTTCAAGCATGTGGTACAAGCTCGAGACAAAGAATATCACATCTGTTTCTGTGCATGAGAATTCCTACAGGTGAATGGTCATGACCCAGCCAGAAAGTGTGGAAACAGTGGAACTTCATTCTGTTCTATCTAAAGCTCTGAGAAAAGTTTAATAAGAATAAATGGTTGGAATTTTGGTTCTCTGTCTTTCATAAAAATATAGACTAGAAGAAAATAGTTCATGGAATTTTGCAGTTTTGCAATGAATGTGCTTTAATTTAGGACAAAATAGTCAAATTTGGGAAAGAACATAAGTATAAAAGGCATAAATCCTGATATATAATTAGAAAATATATTCTGTATTTTTTCTTTTACGCTTTCTTAAATAATCTTTTTCAGGGAAATTAAGTGTTTATCACATTTCTAGGTACTCAGGTGATGAGAGCCCGAATTTAAAGCCGTGGGTTTTACATTCCACATCTTCAGTGAAAGCAACTGTCCTGAATAGTGATGATATATTTACAGTTAACTTTGCCCCTCCCTTCAGAAGTACTTAACCAACTCTAGATTTGATTACTAGGAACCCATCAGGAAAGTCTCCCCTCTAGATTCCATCAAGTTTATAATATCAGAGACCCCAAGGTGGGAGTAGGCGTGGATTTGGTCAGTAAATCAGGGGATGGTCTGGTTTTTTTAAACATGCTAGCAGGACCTACAACCATGCACTGAGCTGGCTCAGACTGGAGAGGAAGGGGTGAGAGTAGAGCCCTATTTTGGACAGATGCTTATGCCTTAGTCTAATGTTAACAAACAAACAGCAACAAAAAAACCCCTATTGTGTGGATTATGAAGACAGTGGGGGGGTAGCCTTGCAGAAACCAGCTGCTCTGTGTCACCAGATGCCCTGCCATTCTTACCTGTAACCAGATAGGAGACCGATTACATTATGCATATTGTGCCACACTCTTAAAAGTTGAAAAAGTCTGACAAAGTAATTCTTGAGCATAACTTTAAAGTAGCAACTCTGTCTGGTTCGGAGACATTGGCTCTTTGTTTTGAATCTTTTCTTTGGAAGGAATTTCTCACCAAGTTCAGGTTCTTTATGAGGGGACGAGTTTGTTTTTATCGTTAATTTTCTTAGCTCCTAATGTCAAGGCCACCTGTATTTTGCTGCCTTTCATTCTCTCCTTGCTTTCATTTTTCTCCCCTTTTTTGCAAATATCAACAAAACGTTATCATCACCCCAAATACTGCACACCTGTATCCCTCCTTTCGTTAGTGACATTTCTGGCCTTGCCCCTTGGCAGGCCTCATCCCCACATCTGGGCTGAGCCTGTGTCGCTGGGAATCTCCTTGGACACCCTCCCTTGCCTTGCCTCTGGGTCTCTGCCAGGCGTACGCATGTCTGGAGGACAGAGACTGAGGCAAGTGAGCATTAAATGTGATATGGGGATGGAGCAGGCCAGGAACTATGAAATTTTGGATTCCTGGCATATGTCACCCAAACCATATTTTCTCAGCAATAATTTTTTAAAAACTAAATATAATATAGCCCTAAAATCATGCTGTAGAATGGACTATTTTCCCATGTTATTTTTCTACATGATTTAAAAGATTGTTCCCCACCTTTTCAGTGTCATAATTTTATTTACCCAGTCCTTTGACAGACAGCTTTTCCAAATTTGCTATTCTAGGTAGCACTAGTCAAAATACACCATATTTGTTTCTTTTCTTCATTGACCATACTAGCCCTAGAACAGAAAGAGGGGAGGGCAGGGGTCCCATGGCCACTGTCTAAAATTGATGCGGAAAATGGGAAGTGACTTAAAATGGATTATTGTACCCAGCATAAGAAAGAGGTTGAAAAACAAGAGCTTGTTCCTATGCAGTCTAGCCAGAGTGGTGACTTGGCTGCAAGGAAGGCCTCAGATGAGGATTATGTACTTACCTGCACTTCTTATTGGCCTCTGTCCAAGTTCAGTTTTTGAGGACAGAAAGGGAAGAGATAAATAGGCAGGAGTCCTCCAAAAGAGCACTTGATTGGCAGTTACCACCCATGAGGAGCCGGAATCCAGAGTTGTGGGTAAAATGTGGCAGTTTGCTGCAGCCCTCTAAGATCTTAGAGAAGTGGTTTTCCCACTTTAGTATTCGTCAGAATCTCCTGAAAGCCTTGTTAAAACAGATTACTGTCACTTCACCCCAAGTTTTAGATTGAGTAGGTCTGGGTGGGGTCCTAGAATTTGCATTTCTAGCAAGTTCCCAAGTGGTATTGATGGTGCTGGTCCAGGGACCATATTTTTGATATGGGATTGATTCACTGTGTGTGTCCTAACTCGATTACCAGAGAAGGCTCCCCCCTTCTCCCCATCCAGTTGCTCTTCTGGACCCCTAGGGCTTGGATTAGAAGCATCTAGAGACTGGGTTCAGACTACATCTGTCTCAGCTACATGAAAAACTCAAGGCTGCTTGCACTTAGTAGATGTCCAGACGGCGGCCCTCACTCACAGAAGTTATAGTTGTACAAGTAGCTGAAAATATCACTCAACTGTAAACACTAACAAGCAGTAAATCACTCTGCAGGCTGAAGAAGCACCAGCTCAAATGCACGAAGCAGTGCTCCGAGTTGAAAAGATACCAGACTAGCAGTCTGTTTAACTCAACTCAGTGCCCTTTAACTTCCAGGTTGTGGAATGTTTCTCTGGAATTTGAAAGCCTACCCTGCCCCCCAGGAGACCTTCTGGGCTTATTCTCCCCTTCTTCCTCCCAATGCCTAGATATGACTAAAGTATGTATGGAATTTAGAAATTTTAGCTTGAATTTTAAGCGAGTTTAAGCTTTTTGGAGTCTGTTTTTGGAGGTGTCACGTTGATAGGATCGCAGTTGCACAAACAATCCATTATACTACCCCCAATTCCAAACCTTTTTTGAGTAGCCTTTGTCTTTGAATAGTCTGCTCCCTGCAGTTACTTCTGTGGAAACAAGCTAGAAAATCTGAGATCAGCAGCAGCCAGGTAATAAAGAAGACTGAGTTGGGTCTGCAGATGGAGAGATGCAGGAAGATCCAAAGAGCTTGATCTGGGGCCCCAAGCAAAGAATTGGCCGATTCTGGTGGTCAGGTAGAAAAAGGAAAAAAAGTAGATCACTAGCTAGATCCAGATGGGGAGGATATGAAAAGCCAAACCCAGAGGTGTTGCTGAGATGATCATGTCAATCAGGTCTTTTGCATGAGCACCCGGGACCCTTCCTAGAAGAGAGAGACCAGTATGCCTGTGTAGCACACCTCTGCACGGCAACTCCAGCAGTGGTGGGTGAGTCTGTACATGTTGCTTTCCTGGATGCAATCCTTCCCCTGCTGCTTACTGAGAGTCTACTTTTATGGCTCCAGCGTTCATGAATCAAAACCTGGCTTCTTCCTTACATCACACAGCTCGTAGGAGGGCAGTGGGAATAGATTTTCAGAGTCTGTGGGAGCTTGATCTGGCAGCAGAGTAATTAAGAACATATTGAATGTTTGGCAAAGTCATCCTTCACGCCCCAGCTCTCACCTATTAGCACATCAAATTCCCTTTCTCCTTGCTTCAGGGGCTATTTTAATTCTCCTCCGAGGTCTTTTTAAATGATTCAGTTGCAGAAGCTATCAGAAAAATGTGGTGGTTGGGTATTTCAACTAATGAATTTTATTTCTATTTCTGATATCCTATACTAGATGCATGCCTCCCAAATAATTAATATTTAAGTGTATTTTCTAATAAACAGTCATTACAGCAGCAGAGTAGAAAAATTTCCATGTAAATAAAGAGAACCAAAAATGAATTTTGGTTCTCTATTTTTTATCTCGGCTGTATTTCTTAATTTTATACTTTAAAAATACTACAGCTTAACACACATATGGTTTTAAAATTCAAATAGTAAATAAAACATATAACTAAAATTAAGGCTTTTCCTAAAGGGCTGCTGTTTTCAGCTCTTTTAGCTTTCCTCTGGTACTTACCTTCCTGTCTTCCCATAAAGTGCTGCCGCGCTGTGTTTGGTTTCTCAATCATAGGCATCACCTTTTGCGTCCTGAGTTAGCGTTGCTTCCCGTTCTCCCTCTTCCTTTACACATTTCCCTTTCTCCTGTCTTACCAGTAGGGCTGAATCATCATTTTTCATTAAAGCAGTATTTATTATGTACATTATTAGGACTGTATAAATATTGTTTTCAACTGAACCAAGCAGTAAACATGGTTATGCTTCCTTTCCTGTGTAACTTTTTATTTTCCAGGGAGTTAGTAGCTTCCTCTTTTTTTCTCTCTTAGTTTTTCATGTTCCATTGCTAATGAGTTTTTACTAAATTCTCCACCAAAAGAATAAAGTGGTCAAGCACAGGTAAACTGTAGGAGTTTTCTTTCTGGGTTGACTGCCCTTTAGGTCTCCTCTGTGGTGGTCATCCTGAACTCAGTTCGCCTTGGGTCTGGGATTTCCCTTCTTCTCTCTTGTTTTGTTGGATTCTGTTTCCAGGTTCTAACATCTTCCTCAGTTTGGGCTTATTTTTCCCAGTAGCTTTCCAAGAAAGGGACTACGGGAGGATGAACTTTCTGTCACCTTGCATGTCTCAGTGTATTCCATTTCACATTGGATTAATAGTCAGGCTAGTGTAGGTTTCTGGTTGAGGTGAGTTTTCTTCAGAATTTTGACAGCATTGTTCCATTGTCTCCTAAGCTTCCATTTTAATATCAAAAAGCGAGATGTCATTCTAATTTTTGATCCTTATTTGTGACATTTTAATCTTCCTGGGAAATTTTATGTTCTGAAATTTATGATATGTGCTGGTATGAGTGTGTTTTTTTGTTGTTCACTCGATACCAATTTGGGCACTTAGAAGGTGGAAATTCATGTCCAGTTCTGAGAAATTTATGTGTTTTATATTTTTGATTTATTTTCCCTTTTTTCTCTTTATGGAACTTCTGTTGCCTAGATGGTGAATGTGTACTATATTGATCCTTATTTTTCTTATATCTCGTCTGTCCTATTTATGATCTCTTTTTGCTTTAATGGTCTTTTTGTTTTAATTTCTTAGCTATTTTCTCAATTTTATATAATAACCTTCCTTTTGATTATTTTGTTCACTTTTCATTTCTTTTTCTTTTTTTAAAAATTTTTTTTTTTTTTTGTCAGAACACTTAATTTCTAAGAGTTTTCTCTTGACTGCCAGTTAATCTTTTTTTGTAGCTTCCTAGTTTTGTTTTTTAAAGGATACAGTACTTTCTTTCTCTGAAGGTGTTTATGGTTTTGTTTTAATTTTTCTTTAGCTCCTTGTATTGTTTGTTTCCTTTGATTCCTTTTTCGTTGTGTCATTTTCTTTCCTTCGTATTGGAAACTTTCTTCAATAACCTGATGTTTCTCAGCAGTCTGCTCTCAGTTAAGAGTGAGGCACTCAAAGCTGATTAGAAGCTCTTTGTACGTGGGTGAGGCTTGAGAGTTGGTAGGCTTTACTTAGGTTAAGAGGATGGGGACCCGGTGGTTTGCCCAAATGTCGATATTTGTGTGTTATTTCTGTTGGATTGGTTCATTGACCCAGAGGATAATCTCTCTGCCTGGGAAGTGGGGGAGAGGACGCATAAATCTGGGCTGCAGCACTTTGGGAGCTGAATGGAGGAGGAAGATGGGTGCTCTTTCATTTCGTAGATGAACACTTATCCTGCCCTGTTCAGCGTAGAGCCCCACTCTGCCTCCCACGCCTAGTGTCTCTGAGTACGGAATCTCTGTAGCTCATTGTCTCCAGTGATACTCCACCCTTCACCTGCTAAGGAGGACAGTGAGGGGTTGGCCTGCCTGTGTGCGTCCGTTTAAGGGATCTTGGGACCAACTGTTCCTTATTCCTATTTTCAGAGTTCCTTCTTCCTGGACTCCTAGTACCTCTAATTTCTGAGTCATCTCATTACCATCCTTGGAAGGTTTAGCATTTTTTTTTTGTTTTGCTAGGTAATTTATGTACTTCTAGCTGCATTTTGTTGTTTGATTAAACCTAAAATTCTCCATATTTTTTAACTTTTTATTTTGACATAATTTCAGACTTAATATTCCAAAAACAATAGAGAGTTTCTGTACACACTTCATCGGTATTCCTTACGTTAATATTTTGCCACGTTTCCTTTCTCCTTTTCTCCCTGTGTGTGTATATGTTGTGTGTGTGCATCTGCAGGGGTGGGCAAAAGTAGGTTTATAGTTGTGAGTACATGAAACAATTTATTCTTGCATTATTATTTATTAATTATTGTATTAATTATTCTTGCATAATTATTTATTAATTATTGTATTATTTTCCATGCAAACAACTGTAAACCTAGTTTTGCCAACCCCTGTATATATGCACACATCTTTTTTCTGAGCCATTTGGAAGTTGCAGATATGATGCACCTTAACCCCTAAATAGTTCTTGTATGGAATCACTGGAGGGGAAATACTTTGAGACTATAAATATCCTGTCACTGCTCAAACTTTCACACACTAGTTTCAGCATCCACTAATGATTTCTTACCTGAATCAATTGTTCTAATGGTTGCCAAATGGTGATTTTCTAATTCCCATTCTCTATCTGCTTTTGAGAGTGATTTTTCCTTGAGCTTGGGGTTCATGTCTTTAATCAGTTTTGGAAAATTCTCAGTTATTTTCTTTTTGAATATTACATAGCTGTCACTCTCACTCATCTTTCCTTTTGGAATCCTGATAAATGTATGTAGACTTATTTCATTCTGTTGTTATGCCTCTCAGGTTTTGGGTCCCCCCCCCCCCCACGTTTTCCACATTTTTATCTCTCTGCAGGCTAGATAAATTTTCACCTCTAATTTGCTGTTTTCTTCAGCTGTGAAAGTGTGTTTTTACCCAGTCACTGAGATTTAAATTTTGGTGGTTATTTCTAGAAGCTGTATTATTTTTCAAATCTGCCTGCCCAAGTTTTTTTCATAGTGTCTTTTTTTCATGTGTTTTTAATTCATTCTTTTATATCTTTAAATATTTGAGATACTTACTTCATATTCTCCAGTTTTTAACTTTATTAGAAGGTCTCTAATCCTGTCATTTGTTTACTGGCTGTTGCTTTTGTTGCATTATTTCCTTATGTGTTTTATAATTTTTGGAATGTGAAGTCATCTTCCATAGGTTTCTTGTGCAAATCTTTGCTACTGGGGGTAAAGAGTTATTTCTCCAGAGAGTTTATTAGTTCTTGTTTATTTTTGTTGTTGTTGTTTTGTTTTAGCTCCTGTCATGTGTTCCAGAGCTATTGCAGAGATAAATCACTTTTTTTTAACATTAATATTTCAGTAGGAGGTTTCCATACTACACAGCCAGAGTTCATTTAACCCCCAGGTAGAGTTTCTATTTACCACGCCAGTGAAGTTTCCTCCATACCGTAGCTGGCCTTTATGTAATACAGTCAGTGGGCTGCCAGCAGACATTTTTATGCCCAGGCCAGAGAACATGCCTCTATTTCAAACTGTCTGAGTAGTTCAAGTATGGGACAGTCAGATGAAATTGTAGGTTTGTTTTACCTCTCATGAGAAGTAGTAGTTTAAGCCGTTAACATTCTCAAACACTTTGGATTGTAGATCAGCCTTGTTTGTTTGAATCAAATGAGTTACTAGTTTTTCATTACAGCATTTCTTTTCATTGTTTTCAGTATACATATTAAGTAACAGATCTAGGGATAATGATTGTGCAGTTCAAGGCCATGTTCTAAGAATAATCCAAATCTTTTGCACTATTAAAAAACTGAATTGTTATTTTTAACATATCAAAGTATGAGCCGGTATGAATCAATGAAGTGTTTTAGGGGCTCCTACTTTATTGTATTCACCCATTTAATTGCTTAGACGGTATCTTAAACCATCTTACCATAGATATAGTGAAATTTATTACTTGCAGACTGATATAACTCATGAATTATTAAAAGCATCAGCATATGGAACCTGCTCTTTTCTCATTCCAAGTTCTTTTAACATGGCTTATGTTGAGCCATTTAACTGGCTTCTGTCCATCCCACTGATGGAAGCTGCAGCCAGACCAGGGTTCTTATAAATAATCGGTTTTTCTCCACCAAGAAAAGGGTGCAGTGTCAACTTTCTCCTTTCCTACCTGGAAAGCAACCAGTGGCAGCCCTTCCTGCTCTTCTTGACAGTAGTTTGGCTTTACAGAAGGGTGGGCATCAAGCCAAACATGAACTTCAGTGCTATATAAAGAAAAAATGGAAGTAGCTGAACCTCAGATAATAACTGGAATTTTCAAAGAGGCATTCAGATGGGTTTAACTTGTGAGCCTTCAGTGAGTTAAGTATGGCTCAGAAATTCCTGAACTGCAAGTTTTAATCCCTTCTTTCCTGGTGACGATTTGAGTAACCGGAGGTTACTTACCAAATCTCTTTTTGTAGCAGTTTGCTCATCTGTCGGACTGGGTTAGGGAAGAAAAGAGTGACTGATTTCCAACTACTAATCAAGGCCATTGAAAAGGATATTTTGGACTCAAACCTGAGTTCAAAACCATCTATTTGCTTGACCTTGTGCTTTTTAAAAAAATATATCTTTATTGATTTCAGAGAGAGGAAGGGACAGGGAGAGAAAGAGAGAGAAACATCAATGATGAGAGAGTCATTGATCGGCTGCCTCCTGCACGCCTCCGCCTGGGGATTGAGCCCACAATCCGGGCATGTGCCCTGACCGGGAATTGAACTGTGATCTCCTGGATCCTAGGTCAATGTTCAACCGCTGAGCCACACCGGCCAGGCAACCTTGTGCTTTCTTATTGCTTTGAAATTCATTATCCTTATCTGTAAAAAGGGGGTATTACTTATTTCACTGGGTTATTCTGAAATATTAATGAAATAATACTTGTGGAACCATTTTGTAAGTGGTGTAGCACTCTAAAAAGTAAAGTGTTGTCCATGTAAGGGTGCTGGTTTAATGCTTTATCACATGGAAATATAGAGTATAGAATTGGATGGGACTCTGGAGGGGAAAATTGGAATTTATTGGAGGGTGTTTTTTTGTACCCAGATAGGCTCAATTATGTATTTTCTGTTGTTTAATCTTCACAGCCCCAAGAGTAGCATTCTGTTATGTTAGGTCCATTCTTACAGATGAAGAAAGTGACACTTATTTATTTTTAAGATCTACCCCCCATCACCCTACTTTATAAATGAGAAAACATAGGTCTGGCGAAGTGTGGCGACTTGTCTAAAGCAGAGCTTCCTCAGTTCATCGTTTAACCTGTTATAATATACTGCCATTAAAAAAAAATTTTTTTTTTATATCTTTATTGATTTCAGAGAGAGGAAAGGAGAGGGAGAGAGAGAGATAGAAACATCAATGATGAGAGAGTCATTGGTCAAGCCCACAACCTGGGCATGTGCCCTGACCGGGAATCGAACCCCGATTGCCTGGATCCTAGGTTGACTCTCAACCGCTGAACCACGCCCAGCCAGGCCATATTTTCGAAATAATTGTTTTTATCTTGTACACAAACAAACCCAAGTTTAAATAGAAAACACAATAGCACATAATTAGATTGACAGTGCAAATATAGAAAGACTTCTGTCAGTGGCTTTATGATAGATTGGATTTGCTAAATGACCTTCCCAACTGAACAGTTAGAATACTGAATGAAGTATTATAAAGCAATTTTAGCCTGTTGCTAAGCTTGTGTGAAAGGGTGATATTTGTTGATTCCCTAAACAAAGTGAAACTAGGTATCCTGGGAGGTGAGAGGCAAAGCCAGCTTTTGCTCTGGAGATTTTTGCGGGTTTGATGCCTGGAGCTTCTACCTGATAACTGGATGAAGCAGGGGGCAGGGGAGCAGGATTGAAAGGCTGTGAGTTGGAGGGTCTAACCCGAGTTTCCTGGGTGAAACCAGGAAACTAAAAGACTACATTGTCAGTGAAAGAGTAAAGAAAAGTAAATTTGTATTGACCAAGGTGCTGAGAACTGTAGTCATAGCCACCTTCACATGCTTTGTGGTCCAAATTCATGCTACAAGTATGGTTCAAATAAGTCTTAAGAAGAGAATTTAATTGAAAGTGGCCCTGAGTTGATAGGGGCCAGCACAAGGGGACACAAGCCCTGTCTTTGAGGAACTCTGCTTAAATCTGGATCTCAAATAATTTTTACAAACAAAGTGTCTAAGGAAAATGAGCAGCTCACAGTTAAAAACCACAAAACCATAAATGAGGCAGTATCATGAGTGAGAACCAGCAGAAACACACCTGCAAAGACTTCAGATTATTAGATAGATTCTAAGAAATTATTCAAAATGCAGCCCACAGAGACAGAGATGTGACAGAGTCATGGAGTAAGGTAGAGAACAGAACAATTCCAGCATATGCCTAATCTGCGTTCCAGAAGATGAGAGGGAGAAAAAGAAAAATCTGAAACACCTAGAGGAAAAAGAGACTAATAGTAGAAGTATTTGGCCTGCTCCTATGACCCTGATTTAGTCCCTGTGGCACAGTTTCTTTGGATGTCAGAGAGTCACAGCACCTGTTACTCCAGTGCACCCAAATGTGGTTACATACATTCCAACTCCACCAATGAGAAAACTTATTTATGAACAGATTATTGCAAATAGTTGTAGGGGTTCTAAGCTGATAATTTATTCTCTCCCGTAGTGGAGTCTGCAGCACTCAGGGGATTTCGGGTCTTCGATTCCATCATCTTTCATGTGTCTCTTTAATGTGAAGTCAGTGAGATTTAGCCAATGTTATCCTTGTTCTTCAGAACAATCACTTATCTCTTGTTGGTGGGATGAGTTAAAGACATCATGAGGCAAGTAGACTTCAGACTTGTCCCAGACCTTTTCTCTCTCGATTCTCCTTGAAGGCATCTTTAGGTCTCCACAGTCCTTGGTTTCCCAAGTCTGCGCATGAAGAGTGTTGTGCTGCGAGTCAGTGGGGCTGCAGGGGGTTAATGGTTAAGGCAACTGGGGCCACATTACTGGCTGCCCCTTTCAAATCTCCCAGTAACCATTAACGTAAATATCATCTCACCCTTTTGGACAGGGGACACCACCCCTATGCCCCTTAGGAATATGATGTTAATGCTTAACCCTTTCATTGCTCTGTTTGTTTCAAAGGCCCTGCCTTCCGGCCATTGATAGGGAGTCCCTTTGAACCTAGAGGAGGAACGAAAGGGTTAACTCCTTTTGGTTTTGCCCTCTGACCACTCCAGGATGAGAGGCATGATGAAATACTTTTCAGAGTCTTCAGTGGAAACACATCATGCATAATTGGAGCAAAACAGAATAAATCAAAGCTCCCCCCCTTAGTCTGGTGATGCATAATTGAAACCACATTGAGGTACGGGCTGATGACTTCAAAACAACCGCGAGCTTGCCTTTCTATCACGGTAGGGCCAGGTAAGGCTCCTCATTACCAGGGGCTCCAAGCTTCTGTGCAACAGGCCTGTCTTCTTGTCTCTTTCTTCTCACTTTTCTGCTCAGGCAAAGTACCTTTATTTAAATCAAATATGGGTCTACTCAAATATCTGCTTACTTCTCTTCTTGTCACATGACGTTATACATGGTGACATTTAAAATTTTTCTGATATGGTAAGAGGAATTAAAGTTTGCATCATCTTGCTTTGAGCTTGATTTCTCCTGTCTGGAATTGGGTTGGTTTAGACTGAAGGAGTCCTTTAGTTGGTAATGGACTGCGGTTTTCCTCACTCTTAATTTTATAATCCTCAAGTAGTTACAGTAGGAACATTTTAGAATGGTTAACAAAGGCCATTTGCTCACCACCTTCCTCCGCTTTTTGTGTGATAGGTAACCTTGGCTAGATTGGTTTTGGTTAGACTCGTGTAGGGCCACAATGACCTTTCTGCTGAAAGAAAGCAAAGCGAGATTGCAGGAAGGGCCCAAGCAGCTTGCTTTGTGTGAGATTGCTGAAAGACACACCAGCAATCTCAGTGTGTCTTCTGAGTTTGAATATCTTTCCCAAAAGGAGAAGATCCCTTTGCCTGGTCTCCCAAGGCCTTTCTTTCAGGGCATCTTGGAAACCGAACCCACAACTCCCTCTTGCTAGTCGGTCTGCTCACTCCTAGCTCATTCAGCAGCCTTTCCAGAATAACCCATCGGAAAGAACTTTTCTAAAGCTACCATTGTGATCTGACAGTTGTCACGCTGTTATGGATTACTTTTATGCGATTGCAGTTTATCTGGATTTCTTACCGAAGCTTCTACAATGAATATCTGTTGTATGAGTGAGAAGCAGAGGGTGAGCAAGAGAGAACAAGGTACTTTGGTAACATGCTGATCCTCTGTCAGGGTGATGCACACTTCTCTTGGTACCTCTGTCTGTCCTTGACTGAACAGTTTATTGAATATATTTGAAAGGTGTATTGATAACCAAAATTCTGAAGGTACAGCTGCAGTAGATGGACTTCGCCTTTTTTTAGGTCTCTGTTGCTGCATGCCTGGTTCCATGCCCTACCTTGCTATGATGGAAATTTAATCAGGCAACAGAGTTAATTGCCAGCATTGTTTCCTTTTCCCTGGCAGAAGTCAGAGTCTTGAGTAAATTATGGAGGTTTAAATTTGCTTGATTTCCTGCAGAAAGTGGGGTCAAGAGGTCCCAGACTGTAGACACTCTCTTTGGTCAGCCAGCAGGGGGTCAGGTCTTAAAGGTATTTCAGAGGTGACTAAATGCTGTTTTCAAATGTCCTCCTCCAGTATGGTTTTTTCCTCTGGGGGTTAGTTTGTTGACCTTACCCTAGTGGAGCAGAGTGTCTGTGTGAAGGCATACACCCCAATTAAAGCTGTCTTTCTCCACACCGCCACTGGGCTCCAGAGGCAAATGGGATTATGTTGGAGGAGGGAAAAAGCAATTGACAGAAGCTTAGTTGCAGATCAGTGTTTCCTATTTCTGACCCTTTGAAATAGAACATAAAGGTAGCAATGTTAATTTATCAATCAAACAGTACTTAGGAAAAGAAAGTTTCAGAAGCTAACCATGTGACTTAAAACAACTTCTGTCATACAAGTGTGGCTTTATGTCATTCATGGTGTGGCTTTAGCGTGCCTGACTGAGTTTCTCTCATCCCTCCTTCCTTCCTCCTTCCTCTTTCCTCAGCCCAGCCCCAGCCCCAGCCCCAGCCCCAGCCCCAGCCCCAGCCACTTCGCCCTGGCCGAATCTTCCCTGGCTTGCAGGCAGAGTTTAGCATCACCTTTTGGCTTCTTTGGCCAGCACTCTCCCGCTTCCCTCCCCTTCCCTTCAGGGAGACTGAGGTGATTGGAAGACCTTTATGTCCCCACAGGACTTTACTACCTTGTTTTATTACTTGTTCCTTTGCATTGTAATTTATCTTTTTACCAGGCTGTCTTCCCCACTGGATTATGAACATTTTGAAGGGAAGGAATTTGTTCATTTTTGCATCTTTAAAGCTATTCTAGGCTCATAGTATGTGCTCAGGAAATGTTATCTGAATGAGTGAGTGCCAGAAATAATATTGGTGGGAATGATTGCTGAATGGCTAATACCATGTTTTGGCAGGCAGGGAGAATAGGAATTGGGGAGAGCTGGAAGTTTTCTGTTTGTTTTAAACTACCATTCATGGAGGTCTGTGTGGAACCTTCTGCTAAGTGCAGTTGTGCATAATCTCATTTAATCATCATCACCCTAGGAGGTAGATACTACTATTGTGCTTCTCATTTTATTGATGAGGAAATGAACACTCCCAGAAGTAGCTTTACACATTACACAACTAGTAGACGGCAGGGGACAGAGCCAAACTCTGTTAAATATACTAATCCTACACTTCTTCAGAATACTTAGCATAATAAGATTCTTGGTAAGTCCTTTAAAATGGATGAACTGAGTGGGGAGTCATTTGAGAATTCATGGTGCCGCTCATTTGAGTGTACATCAGCTGTTCACATCCGCACATAGAGAGGACAGAAAGAACATGACCCGAATCATGTGGATTTAATTTACTAACTTTAAACAAGTTTTTATTGAGTAGCACTAGGCACTGTGCTAGGTACTGGGTGTTATAACATTTATGGCTCCTGCTTTCATGGAGCTTTCCAGATAGTAAAAATATAAAGAATAGGAAGGAAAAGAGAAAATCGTACATAAAAACAGTTATTTGGAGAAGACGAAGTTGGGGTAGAGAAGCCAGGTAAACCAGGACCCGAAAGCATTGTAATGTAAAGACAGCTAAGGATTTCATGAAGATGCTTCATGATTGCTTAGGCTACTGCCCACCCCACCTTTTTTTTTTTTTTCCAATTCTTACCCAAAGGTATTTTTCATTGCTTTTCAGAGAGAGTGGGAGGGAGGGAGGGAGAGAGAGACACACACACACACACACACACACACGGGTTGGTTGCCTCCCGTATGTTCCCTGACTGGGACCGGGGATTAAGCCCACAACTGAGATACATGCCCTTGGCCGAAATTGAACCCGGGGCCCTTCAGGCTGTGGGCTAACGCTATAACCACTGAACCAAACCAGGTAGGGCTGCCCACCCTACTTTCGAGACGCGCAGAAAGTAAAGCCCAGAGAAATTGTTCCTCGTGCAGATCAACTACTAGATCTATCACTTACTGAATGTTCGTACATGCCAGGGACTTTATATACATACCTATTTACTTTTATTAACAACCTCTAGGTTGTTAAATGATAATTAAGAAATGATAATAATTAAGTACTTTTTACAATGCCAAGTCACACCATTTAGAAAACTAGTAGTAGTATCATGATTTTATAGAGACAGAAACTGGGGTGCAAGAGAGGCCAAGTACATTGCTGGGTCTCACTGCTGGTGTGAGTGAAAGAACCTGGATTCAGATGAAGGACTCCTGATTCCAGTACCAGCTCTAAACCCGCTGACTCACTTGAAGTCATTTGCATCACCCCTGGGGCGTATATCCTGCAGTAAAGCATCGAGCCTGTGTCATTGTAAATATTGCTTAGTAGCTTAGATGTTGTCTCCATGTTCATCTCAATGTCTGTAGCTTATGGGAAAGTGATGGCAAGATTTTAGTCCTTATGCTCCTTGACATGCTTGTTCTCCTCAGTGTGTGGCCTTATCCTGCTTCTCCAGTTTTCAAGCCCTATGTGGTATGCAAGTGAGTAGTATGGAAATATTGAGCACCAAGACTAGTAACTGTCTGCTTTTCACCACCCGTGTTTCCTCTCCTCCCAGCTTCGTAACCATCCCCTTCCCAGGGAGCTGGCGCAAGGGATAAGGCCAGATCTGTGGTCTCGCCAAAGACTCTGGTTCCTTCTGCCTGGCAGGGCCTTGGAATCCGAGCTGTGGTCCCTTTCAGGGGTTCCTCAGTTTCAATCCCATGGATTCGTTGTTGAAACCAAGCTTTTCACCTCCCAGGGAATTTTCCTGTCTTTTTAACGTCACGAAGACATTCAAGTGTGTTAGCATCCCCTGCTTCTCCTGAAGAACAGACCTTAGTTTGTTGGTGTTTTAATAGTTGTTCCTGTGTCAGAGGTGCATTTACCTTTTTAAATGTCTGTGCTCCCTTTGTGTCAGTGTTATATCGCTGGTGGTGTGTTTTTATTCCACGTACCCTCTGAAATCATAGTTGTGGGGTGTGCTCTTGCTCACTGGCGCAGATTTTATTATCAAAGATAAAGAACTTTTAGCATTTTTGTCTCAGAGAAGAGCTAGAAATAATGAACTCTGGAGTTACCCACAATTCCAGTTTCCAGGGTCTATAAAGTGGTGATGCTGTACCCAGGTTTGGAGTAGAGGGCGTGGGGAAGGGCCGTGACCAGCACCATTTGGTGTTCTGGAGGCAGATGGCTTGGGCTCTTTCCAACATCTGTCACTTACAGGTTATGAAACCTTGAACATTGTCCGTCCTTCCTGCTGTTCTTCCTCCCTCCCTTCTTTTGACTGGTGAAGCAAGTGCTTAGACATCATTCACTATTTCTGATTCTATAGTTTCATCATTTGTAGAATGAGAATAATGACTGTATCTATCTTGGGGGTTGCTGTAAGGCTCAAATGAGAGAGTACACTTAAAGCACAGTGCCTAATACTGCGTAAGTATGTGCTTGGTAAATCGTGACAGTTTGCACATCACGCATTAAATTATTTTACATACTTCTTTAAAAACCTTTTTTCTGCCCTGGCCAGGTGGCTCAGTTGGAATGTCATCCCTTACACCAAAAGGTTTCAGGTTCAATTCCTAGTCAGGGTACATACCTAAGTTGCAGGTTTGATCCCCAGTTGGGGCGCGTATGGAAGGCAACCGATTGATATTTCTCTCTCACATCAATGTTTGTCTGTCTCTCCCTCTCTCTAAAATCAATAAACATATCCTTTGGTGAGAATGAAAAAGATCTTTTTTCTTTCTTTTCCACTTAAATAGTGTTTTTGGAGCTGAGAGCCTTGTGCCTGGAGGAGGAGAGAGTGGGTTGGCACAATGATGGAAGAGGATGACCTTGAGGAGTAATTATGACTTAAGCACAGGGTTACTTACTGACTTCTGTTTCCATAAAAGTCAGGAAGGTATGAAGAATAAGGTTTGGGGAAGAAAACTAGAAGGAGTTCCTACAAATGTAATCAGACGCTAGGGCACAAATACTAAATTCCAGGCACCTTCCTAAGACTATAGCTAAATGTCAGAGTGTGATGTCATGGAAACAGAAAGCCAACATTAAGAAGATAGCCTTTCCTATTGTGTCTCTAGGTTATGAAATCTAATTATGGCCTGTTGTGGACATTTTGGCTTCAACATCCTGATTATATTAGTACTCAGGGAAAACCATCCAGTCTCCTTGAGTTCCCATCCCATGTGTATTCCATGTGTTTTTGTACATTTCCTGTCCCACACTGTTACATCTGGCAAACAGCTGCTGTCATATACGTGGTGATGGGTGTCCATCAGTGATATGGATGAGGCTGACGAGGAACCTTGGGAATCCCAGATTATGAAAGACGCTAGGGAAGTGTAAGCAGCCAGAATAAGTAGAACATTTCATATTCAACTGCCTTCTGGCAGAGATGAAGTTAGGTCCTGGGCTTTTCACATAATAGCATATGATGTGAATGTAAATAATTCCACTGAATTTTACTTAACAATGGTTACAATAGTATATTCCACGTTCTATTTTACCACGGTTTTAAAAAACTATATGTAATACATTAAAAACTATTATATACTTTATTTTTTTAAATATTTTTTTATTGATTGGAGAGAGGAAGGTAGAGGGGGAGAGAGAGAAACATCAATGTGAGAGGGAAACATTGATAGGCTGCCTTCTGCGTGCCCCACACTTGGGATCAAGCCCGCAACCGGGGCATGTGCCCTGACCAGAAATCAAACTGGTGACCTATTGGTTCCTGGGTCAATTCTCAACCACTTAGCCACACCAGCTGGGCAAAACCATTACATACTTTAAGTGAGTAGGTTGAATAGTTATGAATTATTTCAGTAAAGCTGTTTTAAAATATAAGAATGTTTTAACAATATTTTCCTGTTATCAGTACAAAAATACTTTTGCTTACATTGCTGCATTAAAAGTTACTTAACATTTTAATGGGAGAAAAGAAATTGAATTTCTGACACATGAGAATATGCTCGACGTCGCTAATCATCAGAGGGATGCAAATTAAAACCACAATGAGGTATCACTTCACACCTGTCAGAATGGCTGCCATCAACAAATCAGCAAACGACATGTGCTGGTGAGGGTGTGGAGAAAGGGGACCCTAGTACACTGCTGGTGGGAATGCAGACTGGTGCAACCACTATAGAAAACAGTATGGAGGTTCCTCAAAAAATTAAAAATGGAGCTGCCGTTTGACCCAGTGATTCCACTCCTAGGAATGTATCCTAAGAATCCTGAAACATTCATCAGAAAGGATATATGTACCCCGATGTTCATAGCAGCACAGTTTACAATAGCTAAGACCTGGAAACAGCCCAAGTGTCCATCAGTAGATGAGTGGATAAAAAAGCTGTGGGACATTTACACCATGGAATACTATGCAGCTGCAAAGAAGAAGAATCTCGTACCCTTTGGGACAGTATGGATGGACCTGGAGAATATTATGCTAAGTGAAATAAGCCAGGCAGCGAAAGACATATCACATGATCTCGCTTATACATGGAATCTAAAGAACTTAATAAACTGATGAACAGAATAGATTCAATGACATGGAAGCATAGATGAGACTGATGAATGTCAGAGGGATGGAGGAGGGCGGGTGGGTGGAGGGGGAGAGAGTAACCAAAGAATTTATGTGCATATATACACAACTCAAGGACATGGACAATGGTGGGGAGAGGGACTGGGGAGGGGGAAGGAACGGGGTGGAACAGGTCATTGGGGAGAAAAAGGGACATCTGTAATATTTTAAACAATAATAAAATAAAAAATAAAATAAAATAAAATAAAATAAAATAAATTGAATTTCCTTCATTACTTTTTAAACTTTTAAAAAAATAAATTTCAGACTCATAGAGCTGTAAGTTGTGAGGATTGTCCAGCAAACTCACATGCTCGTCACCCGGATTCACATGTTTTATTTATTCACACTTTATTCCCAGCACTCAGAAGTGATGTGCTTTGATATGGCTGTGTTTTTTGTTTCATTGTTCTGTTTTGGTTTTTGTCTTTTTTTAATTCAGTGTACTCATTACTTATTGGACCCTTTCAGTCTGAAAATTTGTGTCTCTCATATCTTTTGTTCCTAGAACTTATTTAATTTCTTTGGTAGCTCCGTTTCCTCCATTATTTGTGATTTGTTTGTTTTTTAAGAACCTCCTGTTAGATGGATGTTGGGCCTCCTAGATTTTCTCATCTCTTCTATCCTGTTTTTCATCTGTCTTTTTGTTCATTATACTGGAATATATTATTGTCTTAACTTTCAAGCCTTTCTTTTACATAATTTCAAGCTATCAAATTTTAATGTTAGGAGTTCTTTCCTATTCTTTATAGATATTTTAAAATAAAATAACAATTCTTATTTCGTGGATGAAAAAAAATCTCTCTCTGAGGATGTAATTTGTTGTTTTCATTTCCTTCTGCGTCTGTTGTCTGTTCTGAGTTCCTGTTTTTCTATTTGTTCATTTGGTTTCTGTCATTCATGCTGAAGATGTTCCTGAAATGTCTGTGACTCTAGGATCTGTTCATCATTAGGAAGGAAGCACTAAGAACTCTATCAGAAGTTCTTTGTGTGAGGGCAGCTTACTGCCTGGAAGGCTTTTCTGTAAGATGTCTGAGTGGCAAGATCGCCACACAGCTTCCTGTGCCTTGGGAACTGCAGGGGGATGAAGGCTGTAGGGCTCATCATTCAGAATATAGGTTTTCACCTGCATTTTCCTCTCCACTGTGCTTGTGTTTCCATGTCTGGAGCTTCAATTGCCTCAGAGAATAAACCTCCCTTGTCCAGCGGGGCCTGGGGAAGAGTAGTGGTCTGGCTGAGTGGGTGGGTGAAGGGAAGGTTTGTGAGTCTGGGTTTCTCACTGCTGCTTAGGTGTGTTTTTAACCAGTCCTCCTATTTTCAACCTACCGCTCCTCTTACTCTCACAAGGTACCCACCTAGTTTAATTCTTGAGCCTTTGTGGGGTTCAACAGTTTGACCTTGAGCCTTGGTGGCTCCCCCCTTCATAGATCCTTAGGTTTCAGCTCTCACTCTCCTGCTCTGTGGCCACTTCTCTGGTCTCTTTCAGAAACTTGTTACTGTTACTCATCAGCAGCTTTCCTTTCTCCTGTTTCATTGTCATTGTAGATTTGTATGTTATATTTATTAACTGTCACCTTAGTGGGTTTGGGGAGGAGGATAGAGATAAATGCATGGGTTTAATCTGCCATGTTTAACTAGAAATCTCTCCTCAGCTGCAAAAATTCTCTGTTCCATTTTCAATGGTATCAGAGCCAAAATGAATTACAGAGTCAGTATGAATTTTGAGGAAGGGAAGACTTTTAATAGTTGCTTAGCTTTTGGATTGGTCATGGCAAAAGCCACCAAATCTCACATGTTTGGGTTTATTGATGATGTTGAGAAAAAGATCAGCCCAATTATTACTAGATCCTTCTCTGACCCACATTAATCTGTTCTCTTGCAGAAGTGGGGTAGTGTGAGCAACCCACTCTTCCTCCCACTGATCCCACCACAGTCTCAAGGTTTTACTGCCATTGTCCTCACCTATGACCGTGTGGAGAGTCTTTTCCGGGTCATCACTGAAGTGTCCAAAGTGCCCAGTCTGTCCAAGCTGCTGGTCGTCTGGAATAATCAGAATAAAAGCCCACCGGAAGGTAAGGAGGGTGGGGAAATGGTGTGTTCAAGAAAGGCCTGGTTTGGGTGTTAGTGGAACTCTCAGCTGGATCCATTAGGACTAGCCAAGTTACTCACATCCTTTTTTTTAATGAATTTTCCCGCTTTGTCAGCAATAATGCCATTTCTGAGGCAGCATGACCCAAATTTTATCAACCATTTCATTCTTGTTATAGGGTGGCCCATTTAACTCTAAGCCCATGGCTTGCTCTGTAGCCACAAGTGTTTGAGGGCTTAGGAATCAGTAGGATCAAAGGCCATCAGCCTTGGGAAAACAGATCTCAGCTTCCCTCAGCCCTCTCAGCTGATTTGTTTACATGAAAACTCAGTTTAAAAGGCATTAGTTTTCTCCTTCCTTATCTGATACTGTACTCTTCAAAAAAAGGATAGCCTCCTCTCTGATTGGGAAAGTCAGCAAAGCATGCCCTCCCAGACTTCGAATCAGTTCCTTAAGGGAGCACTCGCTAGAGGTTCCCATTGGCTCATCCTTCGTTACTTTGTTCCTTGCCTTGGCCACCCTTGCAATCTGCTGGCTGGCATCAGGGTTGAAGACTATTTGATTAATTGGATTTGTTTTTAATTCAGAACCCATAGAGTATGTTCCACCTGCATTTAGTTTCTCATTCAGTCCGTCTATTACTGATCCTAATCCCAGGGACTTCAAAGCTCCTGCCCTTTATAGCCTATTAAAGCCAGGAAGTTTCTGATGGATTAGAGCAAGGAATGAGTCTGAAGTTTGTAATGTGCACCACTATCACCGATAAGGTCTAGTTTATTGCCTGACAGTAGTATCTGCACTTTTTATGGCTATTCCCTTTTAATTGGTTATACCGAAGTCGAGACAGCCAAGCCTGGAAACGACCAGTAGTCGATCTATAGTGTAGGCTGGAAGAAGACCTTTCCTCTGTCTGTTAGGCAGATCAGAAATTGCCTCAAGAAAATTCTTTAGTTTCTTCCGAGACATTTAAAATGTCTTAGTGGTATTTTTGTTCTCTGAGAGAATCACGTACTTCCTTTTTCGATTTAGGGAGCCACAGTGTGTGAGTTAACAAAATAACATTCTAAGTGAAGGTCCTGTATCCTGCCCTGAAGCACACTGCTTTTTAAAAAATTACCTTTTTGTTAACAATCTTTTTATGCCAAGTTTTTTTCTTCTCAACATCTAATTTTGTTTTGTTTGATGCTCAGTAAAGGAGAAAAAAAGGGGTAGAAGAAAAGGGGAGTTATTGGTGCCATCTGAGGAGTAGGGAGGATGGGACTGACAGGCAGGAGAAGGTAGAGAAGACAAGAGGAGCCCTGAGGGAGGGACATGGGGAGGACCTCTCACAGCTGACTTGGATTCATCAGTACCCTTCCCTCCCCCGGTGGCGGTGGTGGAGTTGCAAAGTCGGTGCTAAATGCAAAGGTGGCTTCTCAGAAAGCTTGGTTAGCCACTTTGGGCTTAAGGGGAATTATTTATTGTGATTTTGAGTCCCTTCTCTTAGGCAAGTATTCACTGCAAACTTTGCAAGAGGAGAAATCTTTCTTCCTTCTTGGTCCAAGCCCCCACATAGACATAGTTAATGCAGTAGCACGAACCTAGGTTTCAGAGCAGTGTTCAATTTTAAATTTTGGTAGACCCTACTAAAATGTAGTGGTTAATTTTATGACCAAGACTTTTGTTTATTTTTGAAACATTTTGGCTCCAGGGAGGAAAGAGAGCCCTCAACTGATGTAGCCCTAATTTTGACACATTTAGAGACCCGACCAGCCTTTTTCTAACAGTGGTTTTTAGGTCAGGGCTTTGGCTCCGGCAGTATGGTTGTTTGGGAAGAACATGAACCATGTTTAATCGTCTGTGGGGTGTTTGTTCAGTTGGTAAATGGGGCTGTCAGCTCTGGCTTTCATGCCAGCAAAGGCATCTGATTTTTCATGTATGGCATTAGTAACATATATGTTTTTTAAAAAGCAAGCCCAAGGCTTTGAAATATTAGAAGTAAAAGTGATGTTTTTCACTTTCTCGACATTTACTAAAATAAATATTGTGGTTAACATGTCTGCTGCTGGGAGGATTAGTGCAGGCAGAAATCCCTCCCCCTTTCTTTCACTTTCCAATCCAACCAAATACTTTTTTCTTTTTGGTTACGTTCAAGTCTAAATTGCTTGGTTTGAAGTTTAAGTAAATACTTAGACAAGGCAATAGAAATTTCCAGTGAGCTTTCGTCACATTGGTTTTAAGCCCTGTCAGAAAAAAAGGCAAGCCCCTGCCTTTCTCCTTCCCAACTCTTCAATTTCCCACTTGATGGATGCAGGAGTTATTTGGCTGGGCCCCTGGCCTCTGTTTGAAGGAAGCTGTTCCATTGTCCGTTTCAGATAAGTTGACCGTAGCCTTCTTTTCTAACTGATTTCAGTTTTAAATTTGAATTGATCTGAAGAGCCCTGAGCCTCCACCTTGCACCGTTCATAGTTCTTAATAGGCAGGATGGGATTGGCTGTCAGGATGGTCAACTCAGAAGAGCCAACATGAAAGTAGAAGCAGCAGCTTCCTTCCTTTTGAGTGAAATTCTGCAGCTGTGGGAATTAGGGTCTTGGGGACCAGATGGACAGCAAGCAGCCAAGCACTCCTGAAGTGAGCTCCAGGTTTGTGCAGAGATAGTCTCATCATTCATTTTGTGGCTCTGTGGTTGTGTTTGTGACAGTGATTGCCAGAATGGGACTGCGGTCATCTTTAGTCAGCCTGAACATTTTGTGGTACCTTTGCCAAGTTGAAGAAGAATTCTCTTTGCTCACATCTCTCTTGGCATCCAACGTGGAGAAAACTGTTAATCAACACATTTAAAAAAAATCCTTAGTACAAGGAGTTTTTTCCCCCTCTCCTTCGAGGTGAACTAAAGCTCGTAACTGTGAAGTTATTGGGTCAGTTGGCTCAGCTATTTGTTTTTCATAAATTTAGTGTGTTTGAAAGTCCTATTTTTCAGACTTCTTTGTTGTGTGAATGGAAGGTGACATTTCTATTTTGCCATCTCCAGAGTCATAGGATGAGACACAGGATACAGGGCCTGCTGCTCCATTTAGAGTTTGAAGGAGTAAGGAAAGAGACCCCACCTGGGCCAAGCAACAGAATTAGGGCCTGAATACTTCTGGCTGTAACACTGGTTCCTTCTGCATCCTAAAGAGTCTCCCCATATCCTCTGGTCTACACATCTTCAGGTCGTCAGTAGAGAAGTGATGTTCATAAGACTTTATAGGAATCCATTTGTGAAGATAATGATACAATGTTCTTATAACAATGTATTGTGTACCTCTTATATCCCAGAACTAGGAACTGTGCTAAGTACTTTACATATATTATATCTACTCCTGTGGGAAACCTGCAAGAGAGCTGTCATTATCTCCATTTTACAAAAATGAAATTCAGGTTAGTTGAGTAATTTGCTTGAGTCACAACACTACAAATAGCGGAGTCAAAAATAAACACAGGTCTCTAAAGCTCATGTGCTTTGCACTAAGCCTCACTGTGTCTGTTTAGAGCACAAGGTTAGCAGTAGGGAAATCATCATGCTTTGTCAGTTCTCTGATTTTGGATTATGTAAAAGAATTAGGTCCTTGTCAGGCACTCAGAGGCTGAAAAGTAAATCTATTCTTTTGAAAATACTAATGGAAGGGGGGGAAAAATTTCCCACCTATGTTTTTCTTTCCTACCTCATGCTTCTGTCCTGGTTTTTTAAACAGAATCAAAATCCTGTATCAGAATTACCTGCCTTAGGGCAGGGAGTAATTATAATGCTTTTTCTTTGATTGCTACCCCCTCACCTTGCCCTCCTTCCACAGAAGAAATACTAATGCCTGAGATAATTATTATTCCCTTTCTTGGAGGCCTTTTTTATTTAAAAATGTGAAAATAGCCCAGCTGGCATGGCTCAGAGGTTGAGTGTTGACCTATGATCCAGGTGATCAAGGTTTGATTCCCGGTTGGGGCACATGCCCAGGTTGTGGGGTCGATTCCCAGTAGGGAGTGTGCAGGACGGAGCCTATCAATGAATCTCTCATCATTGATGTTTCTGTCTCTCTCCCCCCTCTCCCTTCCTCTCTATGAAATCAGTAGAAACATATTAAAAAATAAAAATAAAAATGTGAAAGTAAGAAATTGGTAATTCTTTTTAGAGTCCTGTCTTGTGGTAATGATGGTTCATCAACAGCTGACCACTGAGATGGAGACTTTTTTCGTCAGAGCTGACTGTTGGCTACGCAGGCCTAACTCAGTACAGGAAAAGTAATCCCATTTCCAAAAATATGCCATGATTCACGCTATGTTTCTATCCACACTCCATATCATCCTCTTTGGCCTTCATCACTCTCTAAAACTCCCCCACCAAACACCTTACAGGGGCCAGTTCATTCTTTATGGACATTGTCTCAGGTAATTAATTCTTTAGATGTGTGTGGGCAAAGAATATGGAAAGCTGTCTGTGGATTGAACACGCTGTACACACTTGCCAAGTGAAAGTTCAAATCCCATCCAGGGTAGAGGAATCTTTAACCAAAGCAGCCAGCCTGTTTTCTATACATATTGCAAAAAGAGGAGCTGTTTGTTACTGTGTGAAACTAACGTTGCAGAAGTTCATGATCTTTTGTTTCATCAGTGTGGTAGATCTTCTCAGTCCTAGAAATGGCAGGGATTCTGTTCATCTAAAAGTAAACATGGAAGGTACAAGCTGGAGGCATGCCACTCGACTGTCAGAATAATATACCAAATCTCACGTACCACCTTGCCACCACTACCTAAAGTTCAGAAAAATCCTTTGATTCCGTAAATAGATACAAACTTTTGAGGGAAAGTACAACTGACATTTAGTCGGTGTCCATCATGTGCCGGGCACTGTGCTGCTAAAGGCATTCAAGTTCATTCTTACAGCCATTCATGGAAGATGTTGGTGTTATTCCATCTTCATAGTCAAAGAAACAGGTTCAAAGTGATTGAGTTGTTCGAGATCACATGGCTGGTAACGGTACAGCTGGGCTTGAAGCTGTTTCCAAAGACTGATCTTTCTGTGATCTATAACTGCCTCATGTGATCCTGGGACCTCAGAGCATCTTGTTTGGTTTCTCATCTGATGTCAAGAAGAAATACGACCTAAGTTAGTACTTTTCAAGTAAAGAGGTACATTGTGTTGCTGAAGGAATTTAATTTCATTCCATCTTAAGACAGTTTATACCGTCAGAAAATTCTTACCTATTTTGAGCCTAAATCTATTTTCCTGTAACTTTCAGCCAGTTATTGGTCATGGTTCTAACTTTAGCGGCCATAGAGAACAATTCCTTTTTCATCTGATAACCTTTCTTATATCCCTATTGTATTAGTCAAGGTCCAGAGAGGAGACAGAAACCACACAGTAACTTGAACAGGAAAAGATTAATGTAAAGAATTATTAACTGGTAATAGGAGATTGGTGTGCCTTTGGGGTAAAACGAACTCTAGAGATTACAGGAAATAAATTTGAGAACACCCCTTCTCCAGCTAGGTCTGAGATTCAGACCATGTAGCTCACTGCATGGTGAAGTTTGCTGAGGTGCCACAGGCCAGCTCCGGCCAGCAAGAAACCAACTGTCTCCTTGGGTACCCATGGAATTCAACTGGAAGCTGTCCAGGGGGTGTTATTGAACTTGCTGGGAAACTGGTGAGGGCTTCAGTGCAGCTCACTTGGAATCACCTGTGGGCAGAACCTCAGCTGAGTTGCTCTCTGGAGTATCCGTAGAACTTGCTGGGAAGCTGCCTCGAGATGTGCTGTTGAACTCACCAGGAAGCTTGTTGGGTGTGCAGAACCTACTGGGAAGCTGCCCCTGGGGGTGCCACTTAAACTTGCTGGAGATAAATGCCACTGCCCGCCTATCAGCTGGCCATGTACTAAAGGAGCAAGAACAAAGCACACCAGAACCAGGAAGAAAAGCCCCCTTCCCCCTGCAGTGTCCCTCCAGCACCCTCTACTGACAAAGCTTAGCACGGCGCCAGCTGGCAGTGGGAATGTTTACAGGACCCAGTTCCAGCATCACAGACAGGGCAGTGAAGGGTGAAACCGAAGCTGAGAGGCAATACATTGATGAGTGGCATATTTAGTTTCTTTAGTGTTCTATAGAAATCCTGGGTTCCGGTGCCTGCACTATCCTCATAACTCCTCTCAGACTGTTTTCCAGTTTGTTCACACTTTCCCTGGATTGTGCTACCCAAATTAGAGCCCAGAATCTAGTACAGAAGTTCTCAAAGTGTGGCCCAGGGACCCTGGACATCCCTGAGATCCTTTCAGGAGCTCTGAGGTTGAAATTATTTTCATGCTAATACTAAGTCACCTCCCTTTCCCACTTTTTTATTCTTTCACAAGTAGACGGAGTTTTCAGAGGCTCCATGGCATGAGTGACATCATCACTCATGGCTGATGGAATGTGTTCTTGTAGATTCGTGTGTTTCAGATTTCCTCAGTTTTAATTTGTAATACTGTGTGGGTGGGTGTGGGTGTGTGCGCACGCATGTGCGCGTGCCACATAAACAGTCCTTTTTGGGGTTCTCAACAGTTTTTAAGAGCACAAAGAAATCCTGACACCAAAAAGTTTGAGAACTGCTGGTCTAGGTCAGGCCATAACCTTCTTCATTCTAGATACTACAGTTAATTCATGCTTTATAAGGACTTGGACAGTAGATTTAGGATAGCAGTCTTATTTATCTGGAAAAGGTAGTGGGAAGCAAACAAGAATAAAGATAATTGCTGGAGAAAATTATTGAAATTTAGTGTTTTGCTTCAGATCTAGAGAAACATGAGATTTTCTTGCTGCAGTAGGTAGTACAGGTTCTGTTTGGTCTTTGAATCTAAACAGACTTAAATTCAAATACTAACCTTATCATTTATTAGCTTGTAACCCAGCCAAATTACTTACCCTCTCTGAGCCTTGTAAAGGCTACTTCGTAAATAATTTCTGCCACGTAGTGTTGTCAGGAGGCTTGAGTGACACTGCATCTCTTACGTGACTGGCATATACTGGTTGCTTAATAAAGGCCCCCTTCTCTCTCTCTGCTTATTCTTACCTGAGAAGGAGGGACTTGCCTAAGATCCTGTAGATAATACAGAACTCAGGTCTCTAGTCTCTCAGTCCTGTGCCAGTCCACTTGTTCCAGAGATATTTATTGATTATGTAACTCTGTACCAAGAATGAAACTATAATTAACTCTTGTTACTGATTAAAAGACAGTGGCCCATAGGATCATTTTTGGTCTCCACGTCAGTCCTTTCCCAAGCCTGCTGCTTTTGGAGCTGGCTGCTGTTTTCTGCTCTGTGCTTATTTGAGACTGAGTAGCATCCTTAATTACAGGCCTTCTCCCTTGCACAGGCTTCTTCCAAGGCCCTGGTAATGCCCCAGCAGCATGGTACATGGATTTGCTGGAGAATACCCAGAAGTAGATATTTTATCTGCAGTTAGTTATGACAGCCTTTTCCCCTTCTGACTTGCCCTCTGTCATACTTCTCTTCAATGTAGTGACTTTGGAGTGGCCACGGGCATTTGGGGGCTTCAGGACTCACAAAAACTAGATGGCCCACCGTTACATGATGGACTTTTTGGAAGCAGTGTGCCACCCTAGCTTTCCCATGTTCATTTGACAAATGTGTGAGGAACAAACTGCCCTCCATAAAGGACCCTGTGTGTGTAGACATGGGTATTGTACCAGAGGAGGATTAATTTCATGCTGTGCTACATGCAGCATTTTAAAATAAGGAACCTGCGGTTGAATTGCTTCAATCATTTCAAAGTAGAATAGGGAAAATGTAAGGCAAGTCATGGGTTGGGGTTTCTTTACTATACTAGAAAATCCCACATAATTGAACCTAGAAATTTGATATTTACTCTGTAAATTGGACATGATGAGAAACCAAAGCCAGTAAATCATGGGGGAGGGGCTGTCAAGGGGATAAAGCACTAAGTTAACAGTTTGGTGAGGGGCTGATTTTCATGGCCTTGAGAGCTGTTCGTGATTGCATTTTGAAGGTGGGCACATTGGGGCAGACATCTTCAGCACGTGCATTGTGTTTCCTCGCAGAGCTGCAGGCAAGCTTTGAACTGGGTGTATTTACCTGAAAGGATTTTGCAGAGGTGCTGGGGTTCTGGTATTAGAACCATGGGCCTGAGAAAGTGGCAGTCCAGGCTCATTTCTCCTATCATTGTGATCGTGGCCAAGTCATTTTGCTTCCCTGTCTCTATTGTGAGTGGAAGCCAATTTGTGTGTTCTGGTTGAGACAGTGATGAGAGTTAGTAGTGTTGTAAGGGCTTAGGATAGACATACTTATATATAAAATATTATAAAATTGCTTTTGTAAGAACTACCCTTGCACACTGTATGTGTGGGTTTAATCGATTCTTCTAACTTGTTCGTGATATGATGCTGTCACCACTTTACTGGAGATAATTACCTTGTGTTTTCTTTTTCCAGAGTCTCTCTGGCCCAAAATCCGTGTTCCATTAAAAGTTGTGAGGACGGCTGAAAACAAGTTGAGCAACCGTTTCTTCCCTTATGACGAGATTGAGACAGAGGCTGTCCTGGCCATTGATGATGATATCATTATGCTGACCTCTGATGAGCTGCAGTTTGGTTATGAGGTAAGGAGGTTTTAAACAGTATATTTACATATTTAATATCTGTTGCCTATTATTGCTTGTTTTTCCTAATAAAGAGTGTTTTATTTCATTCTCCAAAGTTGTCATTTTTAAGTTCAAGTAGAGTCAAAAAGCTGTGCATAGGAGTGTGGGTTATGAACTGTTCTTTAAAACTTGGGGGAAACCCTATTCCAAAATAATAACTGGCCCTCCACTAGTTTTGGGAACTCCCAAGGAGAGTCCCAGGAGACATTTTCAAAAGAGCGTCTATAGCATTTAACAAGCACTTAATTGATGTCTCCTTTTGAATAGCGCTTCCCCTGACTCAAGCAGCTGGGCACTGCAACAATAAAAACATCAGTAAGTGCAGAAGTTGGCGACGCTGACAAACAGAAAGCAGACCCTGTTGATGGCTTTCTCTCTGAGTTTTAGGTGGAGAGGCTGGCTGCCTGTCTATAGGGAGAAACATTCTCTATCACCGTTCATTCGATGCGGCTGATGGATTAGGCAGGGTTCAAGGGTTAAGTATGGAGACCAGTAAAGGTCTCCCCAGGGGAAAGTGCCAGAGCCCAGGCCTGGTGAAAAGCAATAGGAATTGATGAGCGCTGTCAGAGAGGATGCACGTGAGATGCACGATGGCGACTGGAGAGGCCTGTGGTTGCGGGGGTGTGATGGCGGAATCAGACCTGAGCAAAACAGAGGGTGTAAATCAGTTAGCCAAGCTGACACAGGGGAAAGGGGTGAAATTTATCCGTGAAGTCATCCTGCCTCTAGGAGAGTGGTAACCATCTTCTTTAGTTGACTTGGGATTTCTTCAATTTGAGGTTCTAAGAAATCATGAAATTTTATTATATGAGGCCATATTTGGTACATGTATTTATTATAGAAATTTATTTTCTAACCCTTAAATAAAAAGCGAATTTTAAGGGGAAGAAATAGGAATCACCACCACCACCAAAAAGTAAATCTCAAGTTTTCTCAAGTTATTATTTTTTTAATATATATGTATATAGTCCATTTGGGTATAAAAGAAATTTTAAAATAAGCTGGTGTGTGATACCCTGGTCAGTATAGTTACTGGCCAGTGAAAGGTGTGAGTGTAGCTGATCAAACACAAGTTCATCTTTTTGGATTTATTTTCATTCATAGAGATATCTTTTACATCATCACATCAGGGTGTTGGATGATTTTTAGTACACTCTCATTCCCATTTTTTAAAAAGCAAATTACCTACTTGCTTCTCTAGCCAGGTCATGGCAAAAGACCAATTGTTTCTGCCAAGTTTTCTCTCTCCTTTGTCTATATGGCTTCAAACTATACCCGTGTATCTATTTTTGTGGAAAAGGGGAACATTCAAAATGATATAGCCAAGACGGACAGAGCACTACCTCTTCTTGTGGAGTCTCAGCCCCAGCATCACAAAGCAGGGGTGGGGCTGCGAAACAACGGTGTAATAACTAGCACAGTCTGCTCCCAACATCATAGCTAAGAGATGTAAGAGGAGTGGTGGGGGAAGATCTGCCTGGCCTGTTAGCCTGAGAATGATAGTGAGCCCTAGAATCCCTTTCCAGGAGGAAGTTCTTAGAACTACAACAGTGCTTTCCCAGCCTTTGTCAAAACATAGCACAAATAGGCGATGTTAATACTGTGCACTGCAGTGCATAGACTAGGCTACTGCACTGGATGGGATCCACCTGCAGGCCTCCTGCTGATCTGGCCGAAAGTATCGGAATCTCAGCACCTAGAGGTTGTCCTGCCACTTCATTGCTGAGGAAACAGGTGCAAAGAAGTTAAGTTTCTTTTTTTTTTTTTTTTAATCCTCACCCGAGGAGATTCTAGAGAGAGAGGAAGGGAGGGGGGAGAGAGAAACATTAATCAGTTACCTCCCGAACACGCCCCGACTAGGGATCAAACCCTAAACCTAAGTATGTACCCCAACCAGGAATTGAACCCACGACTCTTCAGTGCATGGAACAACACTCAACCAGTTGAGCCACACTGGCCAGGGTTAAGTTACTTCTTAAAGTGTTAAATGTTTATTGACTAGAACCCTTAAAGATATACCACAGTGAGTACTTGGGAATGAAAGGCCAGTCCATGTAGGAAAGGCCTTTTTTCTTCTACTGCCTGTGACTTGAGCACACAGACAGCAGGATTAGAGACCTAATACTGAGTATCATTATTTATTTTATTGGAAGAAAACACAGGGGTCATTTGCCTCTTTAAATGGGTCATATTCCCTGTTGGACGGCAAAGAGCTTTGGGAAATGTTACATTCCCTCTCCAGCCCCGCAATCAGGAGCTAAAGAATGATCTTCCCTGGCCCCGCGTGTTTCTGACTTGTTTGACAAGCTCCAGTGAGCTGCCAGATGTTGAAATTCTTTTCAGCCTGGAATAATTTATTTATCTGTTTATGTATTTTACCAGGAAAGTATCTATTGAGTTCTTGATATTCATTCGCAAGAAACTCCTGGGGGAACAGTAGCAGTGTATAGTGTTACTTGAATGTTTGATTCCGCCCCCCCCAAGTCTGTCTGCTTTTATTTCAGACCTAAAGAGTTGGGAAATAAAATGCAACTTTTCTTTCCCCCCTCCCCTGCCTTTTAGAGAGACCATTTAAAACATGTGGCAGAAAATGAGCCATGTAGACTTGGCTGAATATATGAACCTGTGAATTTATTTTTCCTTTCATACTTTGATCCTCATTTCCAACCATAAAAATTATTAGAGCACTTAAGTGTTGAACATTTTTCACCTGAGAGATGTGAAACACTCTTGGCTAGTAATACTGGTTATAAAGTCAGTACTTCACGTGGGGAAGGGACTCCACTAAGAGCCAACTGTGTGTTGTTAGATGCACAAAATGCCTAACATTTTACTTCCTTTTACTGCCTGGGTAACCCATGGGTGGTAGACGCTGCTCAAACCTCTTGGGTGCTAATAAATTTTGAGAACTTATTTGTATTATTTTGTTCACAACTCCCCAAGGCAATGGCAAGTATATACTCTCAAAGAATCATGGGAAGACAGCAAAATAGCTTGGAATGTCCCTGCCCCCCTTTTTGTGTGTGTGAGAACTTTGAGTGTTTCTGGTGTAGGAAACACCAAGGGGAAAGACACCAAAGTGACAATGAGCCTGGTGTGTGTACTTACACAGGGAGGCCACAAGCAGATCCGTGTGCTGAGGGTGGAAATTGTGGTTTGGTTGGCAAAGGAAGCTGGGTTGTTAGGCTCTAGAGGCTCAGCTGATAGGTAGGCTCAGAGGCCAGTTGAGAACGTTAAGGTGGTAAAGAGGTATTGTAGGTTTGTAGAGAGGTGTTGGTAAAAGCAGTCAGATCACAGAATGAATTAGAGATTACAGAGAGTGAAGACAGGGAAAGCCAGTTAGGGAGTGGTAGTGGAAAATCCATAAACTTAATGTTCAGATGGATAGAACTAAGGAGAAGAAAAAGACAGGCTTCCACATAGCTTAGATTTAGTTTGTGATGAAGGAGCTCGGCTAATTGGAGAATTCCAGAGCTGAGGCTCTATATACAGTCACATTTTAAACATAATTAGTAAAGTTTATAGCTGCCTATATATTCATCCAGGGAGAGTATGAGAGATGATAAAATCTGTGATTCTAAATAAACTATCCCACGTTTTTCCTTCTCACTAGAAGAGATGAAAGATGGAAACAACTTATCATAGAATTAGACTTCATAATAATCTCTTTTAAAGCCAGCATGCAGATAACATTTTTAAAAATAGACTATCTCTGTCCTTCTGTTCATCCCTCTCTGAGCTTTCTGCCAATGAAAGTGCCACAGATACCAGGTCTGGGGAACAAATAAATGTAAAGCCAGTCTTGGACTGTGTCTAAGATTGTTTCTCACAGACTCGTGGTAATGATCCTTCAGATAGAAAATTAATTGCTTTTCTCCCTGAATTTAAGCCTCAGAATCCTTTTGTGAAAATGTGCTCAGTTTTGTTGGGGATCTAGGGAAGGCCTCTTCTGAAAGGTTTTTCTTTATGATTTGTGGAACCACCTATCATCCTGTCATGGGCTCTAGAGCAGACTTACCCTTAGCTAGGGCACCAAGAAACTCAATTCTTAAAAAGCCAAGACTAATAAAAAAGGAGTATTCCCTGAAAGAAGACCCAAAATGCAAGGTTCATCCCTGGAATAGGTGGTTAATCCAGTTATTGGAAGTGTCTCAGCCTTCAGTGAGAACCGGCCCCTTAGATTTCCAGTCCTTGACCTCTTGGCTGCCTTAGGTCATTGAGCCTCCACAGGGTGTGACCCAGTGGGTGGGTAACAGGAAAGATTGGGAATTCAAGTATTTCCTTCTCTTATCTGGACGATGGGCTGTAGCAGGAGTGCCCCATGGGGCCAGTCCTGGAGTGAGTGTGTGTGGCTGCTGGGGAGCTGCAGGCACTGTCACAGTGAGCTGGGCCCATTTCAGGCGTGCACAGTGTCAGACATCACCCACGCTGTTCTGGATCAGCATTTGCTGGGTTTGACACCAAAGCTTTACAGTGTAGTTAGAACCATTGTGCCCAAGTTGCCTCTTGAAAACTCTCCCTTTCTTAGGACTTGTGGTGCACCCTCTTCATCAAGTATCTGAATAACTCCATGGCTATAAGCTCTCAGAGCCTGTGTGTTATGTCTGAGTGACAGTCCCCTCTGAGTACCTTGCCTGGGCCTGGGCATAATATCAGTACAATATTGAAGATTGAAAAGCACATCTTAAGTACCTGAAGCACTGCCCTTAATAGAGATTGTCGTCTTTGGAAGAGGGAATGGGCCAAATGGCTATAGTCTGTGAGTTCCTCCGCCCCCTGTGCCCCCTTTTCCCCCCTGTGCCCCCTGCCCGCAGTGTGTATGCAGAGCTTTCCTCAGGAGCCCTGGAAGGCTGTGGGCAGGGTGAGTGTTTCTTTCCTAGCGACTTCTCTCCTGGGGTCGTCTTCATGTTGCTTCAGGCTCCCTGTTTTCAGCCTCTGGGGGAACCAGATCATCTGTTCGGTCTGTCCTATGTCCAGCTTGCTTTGATTTCCACCCCCAAGACTCAGGGGACCCGGAGGGAAAGTAGTTGGTGTTGTGCGGCGGCTGCAGTGAGAACTGCTGAAAGAAGACCCAGAATAGTGGCCAGGAGCCCACAGAGGTGCTGAGAGAGGCTGTGGGGAAGGCTGACCTCTCAGAGTTTTTCTGAAGCACCCGGTCCCCATCGGAAAAGTCAAACAAATATTAAGGGAAGGAAATAGAATATGTATGCTGAACCCTGAAATGACATCTGATCGGTTAGAAAAGCACCCCATTGGGAATTACAATAGAGTGACACTTTTTTCTTCCCCACTGAGCACATTAAAAATAACAAGCTCAGGGTTTGTTTACTTAGCCCTGAACAAAGCATCAAATGTAGGGCGAGGGGCCCTTGCTCCCAAAGTGAAGGGAGCACGTTTTCTGCTCCCACAACCTTCCCTTGAAGGGTGTCTCCTCAGACTCCCATCCAAAATAAGTCAGATGAATTGGTTTCAATATGTTTTCCATAAGTGCTTACTTCGTGCAAGGCAGTGCTGGTGAGGAAGAGCTCCCCTGATCCACTCCCAGCCCTGTGTGATCCCCACTGGGCCTCAGCATCTTTCCTGCCTCAGTGCCATCAGGGCCACCGGGCTTTGTAGCTTCCTGCCTCAAGAACCAGCATTTATAATGTGGGATGGTTCCTTTAAAGAGGTGTTGGTACACTTGATGGTTGAAAGAATTCATACTCTCCCCCCCCCCCATTCATACAGAGATAACTGCAGTGATGTTCGAACCCTGAGAGGATCCATATGTTTGAGGGTTATTGTTCCAAAAGCTGCCTGTTGTCTCATTGGGATTGATTACAGGCTTTGCTCCAGGAATTCAGGGCTTCGGGATTTGGCTTCTGATTTGGGGATATCGGGAATTTGTCTTGCATGGGCTGCTTATCTGCCTTGATTTTGATAGAGATGCTTAAAGGAGGTGTGTGGGCAGGACCTGGCCCAGGGCCAGGGGAAATGAAAGCCGCAGCAGCATCCAGGCCCCGAACTCGCCCAGCAGCTCTCTCAGGAGGACAGCGCCTGTAACTTTCTGAGGAAAATTGTGTTGTTCCTAACTGTGAAGCTGCACTATGCCAGTTATAAAACTGCTGGCAAAACCATGAGTTTGATGCCATGGTTGGTGATTGCTATTGCATTAGATGTAGCAATTCCACATTTTGGAAGAATGAAAAGAAAAAAACCCAACATAAAAGATCAGAGTAGTCCCCTGACCTTAGAAATGTCACGATTGGGAAAGCGAGTCTCTAGGAAGCAAGGTGAGCTGGTCAGTATGATACAGCTCACCTCTTAGATCACATTGATTGCTTCGTGCTCAAAAATTAGTGCCTGGGGTTTACATTGTGTTTGCAGTGTATGTGCTACTGTCCATTAGCTAATTTAGATCAAGAGTTGGCAACCTTTTGCCCGGCCGGGCGTGGTTCAGTGGTTGAGCATGGACCTAGGATCCAGGCGATCAGGGTTCGATTCCTGGTCAGAGCACATGCCCTGGTTGCGGACTGCAGCCGATCAATGACTCTCATCATTGATGTTTCTATCTCTCCCTCTCCTTTCCTCTCTCTGAAATCAATAAAGATATATTAAAAAAAAAAAAAAGAGTTGGCAACCTTTAAAGTAATATCTCTAAGTTCCCAGCCAGCTTTGTGTTGTGCTGAAGATTTGAGGGGTAGGGCAGAAGTCTTGATGAAATGTTGACACTCTGCTCTTAGAGAAGGAAGGAAGGAAGGGAGTAACTTACAGACAGGGCCATCATTAACTCCACAGCGTAGGTCTGGGGCTGGATTGAAAAACTCCACTTTAGAGCTGTCCATTCAGACAGCATTGTGTCTGCCTTGTTTACTACTTTGTGCCTAGTGCTTGACACATAGCAGATGCTCAGTAAACATTTCTTGACTAAATGAGTGAACATAATGCTTTTGGACGTTGACTTTTCTCCTATTTAGTTTCTGTGAGTAAAATTATAAGGAGTTGTTCAAAGTTAAGTAATTCCCTATTCTATATTAGGTCGGAAATGCTGGTTTTCCACTTCTTGGCCTGCTAGACAGACAGCAAAGAATACTTTTGTGCTACTTACTTATCTGGTTGGGGGCAGTGAGAATCTCAGTCCTGACTTTGTAATTTAACTTTCTTTACCTTTCTCCCCGTGAAGTAAAATCCATAAAGCTTCATCCTGATTCCCTGCTTTCCCTCCCCACCCAGAGGTAATCTCACTGTCTCTTAAGTCTTTTCTCGTACCCTTGCTTTGTTTCATCTCTAACTTTTTATGCATACGTCATTAGCTTTTCTAAATGATAAGCTTTTTAGTAACAAGATATATGCTTTATTTTTGTATTCACTCTTTGAAGTGTAAGACAGTCCCTAAAAATAGTTGGGGCAACTGTTTTTTCACAAAAGGTTCAAATGCAGTTAAGTGGAGGAAAAATAGCTTTTTCAACAACTTGTAATGGATGAATTGGACATCCATAGGCAAAAGTTTAACCTTGGTTTAAACCTCACAACTTACAGAAAAATCGGCTGAAAGTGAATCATGGATTTAAATGTAAACAAAGCTTTAAAGCTTTTAGGAAAAAATACTTAAGGAGAAAATCTTCTGGATCTCAGTTTAAACCCAGTCCTTAGACATAAGACCAAAAGCATAATCTTAAAAGGAAAAATTGATAAATTGGACCTCATCAAAATTAAAAACTTCTCTGTAAAAGACCTTTTGAAGAGGATGAAGAGAGAGAAAATATTTGCAAACTACATATCCAACAAAGGTCTAAGCATCTAGGATATATAAAGAGCCTCAGAACTCAACAGTAAAAAACAATCCAGTTAGAACATGGGCAAAGGACATGAAGAGACATTTCACGGAAGAGGAGGTACAGATGGCAGATCCCACGTGAAGAGAGGTTCAGCATTTAGCCATTAAGGAAGCGCACATTAAAACCATACTTTATATCGCTGTACACCTCTCAGAATGGGCAAGGTAAAAAGTAAATAGTGACACCACCAAATGCTGGTAAAGATGCCGAGAAGCCGGATGACTTGTACATTGCTGATGGGAATGTAAAAGGGTGCAGCCACTCTGGAGAAACAGTTTTGGCAGTTTCTTATAAAACTAAACACGCAACTGCCTTATGAACCAGCAGTTGCACTCTCAGCCATTTATCCCAAAGGAACAAAAATTTTGGCCCATGCAAATTTGTAGCAGCTTTATTTGTAATGGCCAAAAATGAATCAGCACAGATTTCCTTCAGTGGGTAAATGGTTCAACTACTACATCCATACAACTGTTACTCAGCAAGAAAAAGAAACAAACATAGATGAATATTCAGGGAATTACGCTGGGTGAAAAAAGCCAATCCCAAAAGATTACATTCTTTATTATCCCATTTATGTAGCCTTTTTGAAATTACAAAATTAAAGAGATGGAGAACAGATTAGTGTTTGCCAGAGGGAACCTGGATGGGGGTGGGTGTCTATAAAAGATTGACAGAAAGGACCCTTGTGGTAGAATTGCTCTGTATCTTGATTGTGTCATCTTGTGGTATTGTGCTGAAGTTTAGCAAGTTGCCTCTGGGGAAAACTGGTAAAGAGTACATGGCATCTCCTCATTTTTTCTTACAACTTCTTTTGAATATGCAATTGTCTCAAAATAAAATGTTTAATTAAAAAAATAGTGGTAGGTCAATAAGTATCTGTGAGTTCAATGCATAAATGAATTAATAGGGATACTTAGATCTCTCCATCTCTATGACTTTAGCTTGCTGTTGGATGGCCTTTCTAGAACTTGATGTCAGGATTCATATTTTTAAGATAGATGGAAATTTCTGGATTATTTTTTAATTCTCACCTGAGGATATGTTTTATTGATTTTAGAGGACGGGAGGGAGAGAGAGAGGAACATCTATTGGTTGCCTCCCATATGTGCCCCAACCGGGATGGAGCCTGCAACCTTTTGGTGTCCAGGATGATACTCCAACCAACTGAGCTATCCAGCCAGGGCAGAATTTTATTTTATTTTTCAATTCTGTTGAGGGCATCATTTGTTTTGACAGTTTGGACTTTATTGTAGTTTTTACCTTTTATCATGAGCCACCTCAAATCATTTTGGCCGTGTGTGGAATAGATAGGATATAAATAAGTAATTTGGGAGAGTCCCTCTGCTGCTTGATTCTCCACCAAGGGATTCTGGGGTTTACGCACACACACAGGGCACTATGATGACTTTACTCATTAAGAAATTATTCTGACCACATTTATACTTTGAAGTCAGCCAGGATTACAGGGTTTTAGGTCAATGCTACCTTCCTTGCCACAGCAAGAAGAAAACAAAATCAACTTGAAAATTTGAAGGCTCGGGAATGGTTATTTATAAAAACTAAAGTTTCTGTTTCTACTCCTGCAGGATTTAAAGAGAATAGCCATTGGCTTATGATCACTATTCTTTTAACTTCATTAAGCAATCCCCTGGGACCAAACTTAGAAATGGTATGGCCCCCATTGGAGTTGAGCTTATGCAAATAAAGATGATTTCATGCTTAGTGGGTCTGAAGGAGCACAAAATCAGAAACCCATGGCCCTATCCTGACCCATCTCTTTCTCCTCTCCTCCCTTCCCTCCCCTCCTCTCCATCTCACGTCTCTTTCCTTTTTTATTATCACTCGGGATTCATTGCCTCATGAAAAATAGTAGTTGAGTTTAATCTTTTGTTCAGCTGCTTTTGCTGGTATTTCCTTCTGTGCCTCACAGCTTCACAGATTGCAAGATTCCAGTAGGACTGGGGATGTTATATGTGCAATCTCACTGGTTTGCTACACAGCTGACGGGAGTTCCTTCTAGTGGTGTGAGCATGTGGCTTTCTTTGCTAAATGGAAACCACATTCATGAAGAGCTTTCAGCTTTTAGAAGATGAGTACTGCTGAGAGGAAAGGGTTTTGTCATTTTCCCACCTCCACCTACCCCGTTCTGTTCTCAACTTGGTCATTCAGCATGCACATGTGACTTTACCATCTCAGCCACAAGCACCAGAGCTGATGACGACATTGCGTGTGATTTAAGACAACATGTGACTTCTTTGTTTATAAGTGAGGACAGAGCATGGGGAGATGAGGTGCTTTATAAAATCAGAACAGTGAGAAATTATGACTTCATGAAGAGATAACTAGACTGGCAGTTAGGACCCAGCCTGAACTAGCAGTGTCACCTTGGGACAGCCACTTCCACTCCAGCTCTCAGTTTGCTCATTGTACAGTGAAGGAACTGAGTCAGATGATCTCTGCTTTCAAATGATCCCTGATTGCAAATCGGAGATAGTGTCGGCAGGGGTCAGCAGCTAAACCATCAAAGTGTGCCTCTCCTTGCTGTCCACAGAAGGTACATGGTTATGCCATTTCGAGAGCTGACAGGTTCCAGGAGGATGCGAGTGTTGTAAAGCCACCTTCTTTAGTTGTGTCCTCCTAACAGTGGTAACTGGTGAAAGATTTTCTAGTGCACATTCCTCTGTCAACTGTGGCCAGCTCCAGACTGTCTCTTTGCGTCTCTCACTGCCCCAGGCCTAAAGGGATTGGAGATCATGTCCCCCAGCACCACAGCACTAACTTCCAGCCAGACGGGAGCAAAATAGGATTGCTGCCAAAACCCCAGAAGCCTTCCCACAATACTGTTTTTCTTGCTTTTTTTTTTTTTTTAAAAAAAAAAAGAGGGGGAAGGAGAGAGAGAGAAACATTGATGTGAGAGCGAAACATCGAGCGCTTACCTCACATATGTTCCCCAAAAAGGGATAGAACCTGCTAGCCCTTGGTGCACAGGACGACGCTCCAACCTACTGAGCCACACCAGTCAGGACCCGACTTGGCTTATTATAAGCAGAATCCTGCCTTGGGTTGAAAAGGTCTCTCAGGAAAACTGGTGTGATCTAACAGATAAATCTTAATACGTAACACAACATGCATGTATGTTTGTCAAAACCAGTCAGCATTAGGGAACTCCAGGTGATAACTTTAGGATTTCTTTGCTCTAGATGTCTAACATTAGCATTTAATTGTATCCTGGACACCCCCTTGACAAAACTACCAACCACCAGTGTAATGAAAAGCATGAGCTGAAGATGAAGCAATCAGTCTCTCCATTCTCATTTCAGGAAATTCCAAATGTAAAAGGTGAGCTTTGTTCCCAGAGGGCTGAGAGTGAATCCGATCACTGGCTCCTCTGTGGAAACCAGCCAGGAATTGGAATGCAGCCAGCTACCCCTTTCCCATCTGGGCAGCATGCAACGCAATCCTGAAGGGCCAGTAATTCAAAGACGTATGCAAGTTGGGTTCCTTGCATCTCTGTCCTGGCTGACCCCGGCATGTGACCACAGGGTCTGGCCTGGTTCATAGAGTTCTATTCCACTTTGATGGTTGGGTATTTGACAAAGCTCAGGGGCATGTGCAAGGAGAGAAGTGAAACCCTGGCCCAGTTTGGTGCACCTTGGATCCATACTTCCTTCACCACTTAGTCCATCTCTTGGCTCACAAGTCCTAATACATGTGGCCTCCTTCTCACCCAGTAGCAATATCCCCGTGGAGCTGTGCCTTTGAAAGTGTGATAACTGTAGCAGCCACTTCAGAGAGTTACTTTTCTCCTAGAGCTGACCCATGATTTCCTAATTGTATATCCCAGATGGGCACCACCTGTGGTTACACCTTCCCCCCTCTCCCCCTGTCGGTTTCCTGAATGTGACTGTGGTTAGCACACACCCTGAGTTTAAAATGCACTCTCTAAGCCGGCTTAGAATACAGTGCATTATCCCCTTTTCAGGAACATTTATTAGGTACCCATATGTGTATGGCATTTTAAACAAAGCTGAGTAAAATGTAGGCCATGCTACTTAGAAACCTATAACTTGCAACTGATTACAGTTAATGAGCTAGATTCCTTGGGAATAGCTTAGTAAGGAAGAAGATAAAAGATTTTGGCCCTAAAAGGACATTAGAGGTCACTTAATCCAACCCCCTCACTTTGCAGATAGCAAAATGAAAGCAGGACAACTTGAATAGGTCACTTGCACGACTTGTCAGCAGCGGAGGCAGTTCTGTATCTGATTTAACCCTGTCTCCTGTTGTATTTTCTGTAGGAGGTAATCTAGGCTGCCTCCTGGGCCTTATAAACAAAGGTAGATCTTAGTTTGATCCTCTAGTAATGGGAAGCCACAAAAGACCTCAGGATTCTTAAAAATTAAAAAGCAAAAGCGATAACTCTAAAAGCAGCCAAGTGGTCACAGCTGGGAGTCCAGAAGAGGAAGTTTTCATAATCCTGGGAAGAAGTGGTTAGGACCAAAAGTATAAAAATTAGATTGGAAGGATACAGTTGGGGGATGGTATTAATGTTGTTACCAATCTCTGGCCTCAAATGTAAGGACTACTCAAATTATTACTGAGCCCCTCCTAACCAAGGCATCAAGTTTATTATAACAGACATAGGCTTTTGTTGTTAAAGATATGTGCGGTTAAAAATAGAGGAGGACACTATATGTGGAGGGCTTCAGTCATCCAGGCAAACAATGGACCGATGGCTTTGTGACTTGAGAGAGCTGTGAAGCACTGCTGCTAGAGCCGTGGGGGTATAGTGTGAAGTTTGACATGCCCCCACTACAATATATAAAGGCATTTGTTAGTCATGCCAAAAGGCTGACCCCAGAGCATTTCCCTGAAGTAAAAAGGAAAAAGATGAATTAGAGTAGGAGGTGGGTAGCTGAGAGGAGAGGGGGTCGAGTTTGAGTTCTTGCTCTTTGGGCTGGGAAAATGCTTTACTGTGTACATGATCAACTTTGTGCTACACTGGGGCTCGATTAGAGAGAGCCCGACCCCTTCTGTTCCACTCCGTTTTGATCCTGTAGTCAGCTGCAGAGTTATAGATGAAGTGACAAGGATGGTATCTTGATTGTATCCAGCTGCCTGGAATAGTGAAGGGCAGAGAGGCCTCGCACAAGGAGCAGTGCTCACTACAGGCTTCACAGGAATCTGAAACTCGGGACACCTCGCATGCTTTCAGAGCACTGCAGTCTAGCATCCTGTGACCCAGTGTCACCAATTAAGTCCCTCCAGAGAGAATGCTGATAAGTGTCTTCAGCTAACAGGAAGATGACTGGACTCTTAACAGCATTCAGCCCTAAAACTGTATTTTAGTGCTGCTGGAAATGGGGGCCAAAAAAGAAGAGAGACCCCTTGGGAACGTGATTTCAGCTGCTTTTGCGTGGGTTACAGCGCTGTGCTGACTCTAGTAAATGTAGGAGTGCAGCTTCCATCTAGCAGAGGTTCCCACTGAATGGGTACCTCCCTCTCTCCCCCAATCTCACCCCTTTTCCTCCACATTGCCCATCCCTGGTGTTTAGTAACTGTGCTTGGAGTCTTTCAGAAATCTCTTTAATTCCATTGAGATGAACTGGTGGGACTTCAACAGGCAGGTGCTTGGTGCCAAGAGGAGGAAACTGGCCGCGCATTTTAATGGAGTCTGCCCAGGCCCACAGAGCAAACAGAAGTTATGGCTCACATACTATGTTGTTGCTCTGGGCTCTATAAAACTAATAGTATCATATTATTTTAATCTGCTGAAATATAAACCCCAGCATAGGGAACACAGCAGCAGCATTACACATCTGAGGAAATGTCTGACATGGATTCATTTGTCTGCAGCTATTAGGATGATGCCTGTGGCCGGTTAACTCTGTTGGTTACAACATGGTGTTAATGAGGCCAAGGTTGTGGGTTTGAGTGCCTGTTAGGTGAGCTGGTTTCACACAAAGGAAAGCTCTCTTCACAGCTCCAGACCACGTTCAAGACCCAGGTCAGACATCACATAAAAAGTGTGTAGTAGATGATCACAAGGAGGACTGGGCAAGACAGCGTAATGACTCAGCAAATATCCCTTTACCCGCTTCTGGTAAAGCAATTTAAACCATGTGCTTTAGTGATGGTGAATTATTACCGCGATCTTCACACACAAAGGGTATCACATTATTATTAATGGTGCCGGCTGATCAATACTGCTGCAGACATCCTTTCTGAATTAAGGAGTATAATGGTTCTGGCTGTGATGAACAGAGAAGGCTCTCTGGTTCCGTTCTTTCCCTCAGTGTTTGCCTGCTGAGAGTCGCCGTTCATGCATTCAACACGTGTGTGTGGAATGCTGGCGTGTGCCGCACTCTTTGTGCTTTAGACACCACAGCGGATAAGACAAAGTCTCTGTCCTTGCAGAGTTTAAATTCTGCAGGAGGAAAATAGATAATAAGTAAGTAACAGTAAATAACCTGAACAATTCCAAAAAATGAAAGTTTGGTGAAGCATGGGATGAAGGGACATGATGAAGAATGGCTGGTTGGGGGTGGTGTTTACCTTATAGGCTCTGAGAAAGCCTCTCACAGGAGGTACATTTAAGCAGAGAGCTGCTTATTGAGCAGGAAGCAGCCTTTTGAGGAGCTGGGAGAACATTGCAGTCAAGAAATAGCAAGTGCCAAGGGCCTGAAGTCTAGTCATGATTAAAGAACAGAAAGCAACTGCAGTCTGAGAGAACGTGGTAAGAGGAGAGGTTGAAGACCCTTTAGAACATGTGGAAGAGTTTGGATGTCCTTAGTCAGTAGGAAGCCATTGTTTTGTTTTGGGGATGAAACATTTAAAGACTTTGGGGGAAGTGTTATGGGTTGAAGTGTGTCCCCCTAAAAAAGATATGTTGAAATTCTAACTCTTAGTAACCTTATTTGGAATAGGGTCTTTTCAGAGGTAATCCAGTTAAAACGAGGTCATTGGGTGGGCCCTAACCCATTCTGACTGGTATCCTTATAAAAAGAATTGGACAGAGACACACAGAGGGAAGAAGGCCATGGGAAGACAGGTTTGGAGGGTGCATGTACAAGCCAAGGAGTGCCAGAGACTGATAGCCAACCACCAGAACTCAGAAGAGGCACGGAAGGGTCCTCCCCTCTAGGTGTCAGAGGAAACATGGCCCTCCAACACTTTGATTTTGGACTCGTATGTTCCTGTTGTTTTCAGCCATCCGGTTTGTGTTACTGTGTTACAGCAGCCCTGACAGACTAGAAAAGGGAAGTGCTAACTCACTGGCTCTGCCCTTGGGAAAGCAACGAAGTGTCCTCCCTGGGCTCGGGGACACTTGGGTATTGGGAAGCCTCTGGTGGCTGTAGCAATATGACCACATAACATATATACAGGGTGGGGCAAAAGTAGTTTTACAGTTGTGAGTATATGAACTATAGAGTTTACCCTTATATATTATTAATTATTGTGTTTCCTAAAGAACAGCTGTAAACCTACCTTTGCCCATCCCTGTATGCGGGTAAATATATAATGAAAATAATATAAGTTTTAAATATATGTGTGTATAAAATAGGTTAGAGCCCACTGGTTGAATGATCCTATACAGAATACCCTAATATTGTTGTAGGAATGGTCGTTTTAGAGATGCTCTAATAGTGATTTGGAAGAGCAGGAATGGAAGCAAGGAGATAAGTTAGAAGCCTCTGACAGTCTAGGTGAGAGATGAGGGTGGTTTGAACTGGAGAGAGAGATAGGAGACATGGTAAGAGGTCGTTAGAAGTAGAGCCAGCAGGACTGGCAATGGGTTGGATGTGGGGAGAGGAAAAAGGAGGAGGAAGGAAGGCTGACTCCTAGCTTTTGGCCTTGGGCGGTTGGGTAGGTAATTTACTGAGTAGAGAAGACTGAGAGAGTGGCTTATGGGGATATGGAGTAGAGAGCTACACTTTGGGCATGTTAAGTTTGAGATGCCTGTCGTTTGTTCAGTTGAAGATAGTAAGGAAGTAGTTGGTTGTCTACTTTCAGATGATCTACATTCAGGGCCAGACATAAATGTAGAGGCCATCAGATTATAGGAAATATTTAAAGTGATTGAAACTAGATGAGATTACTTAGAGAGTTTAAAGCAGAGAAGAAGGCCCAGGGCTGGTCCTCAGGAACTCTGTTGTCTAGGGGTCTGGTAAGGGTAAGGAATCATGTTGCTGAAAAGCTGGCAAATTGTCAATACTCACTATTGGTATGAACTTCTTTTCTAAAGGTTAAACGAAACTACACAGAAATGCATGGGGAAAGGTATTGGAAGTACCTCACCCCCAAATTCTGTTTAACAAAACTGTACCTAAGAATATTTTCAAATATGGAAATCTAGTTTTTGTTTTCAATATGTTACAGGTTATAGAATCAGACAGATTGTCTGTACTTAAATTAAGGCTTCTAAAAGGTCCTAAGAATGGCTGGCTGTGTACTGTGGAGAAATAGTTTTTGTTTTGTTTTGTGTGTGTTTTTTAAGAAACAGAGACTTTATAAGTTTTCACCATTACCAAAATTTAATAGAAATCAGGATAGGTAAGTTAGTTGCAGGGTTCCGTTTATTCTTCATTTGTGTGTTCTTTAAGAATGGAACCTATTTATTCATTGTATGTTAAGAGATTGCCTACCGTGGCCCAATTCAGTAAGCTGTTTCTCCACATTACTTGCAATTTCCAAAGCAAGCACAGGAATTTTGGAGGAAATCAGAACCGACATCTGTCTTTGAATATTGGGAGAACTAGCACTGTTCAAATGAACATCTTCAGATGTACATTCTGACCTTAGTTTGTGAAGATTTGAACCTCTGGAGCCTGTCAATACCTGTTTGTGTAACTTCACATTCACTGTGCTTGGTTGTATCTGAACTGCAATGAATTGTTGATGTGTTTGTATCCTTAGGTCTGGCGGGAATTTCCTGACCGGTTGGTGGGTTACCCAGGTCGTCTGCATCTCTGGGACCACGAGATGAATAAGTGGAAGTATGAGTCCGAGTGGACTAATGAAGTGTCCATGGTACTCACAGGAGCAGCATTTTATCACAAGGTAAGGTATGGGGTAGCTTGGGGTGGGCAGTGGGGTCTGAGTTGACTGAAAGTATGATACTCACTTTATTTGGTCTAGTTTAATTTTTGCTGAGTTAATGAAAAATGTTCTACTCTGAGGTCCTAGAAGGCCATGTTTTATGATATTTTTTAAAGAATAAACTCATTTTTCTAGTTATAAAATATGTGCTCATAATGGGAAATAGGGAAACTTAAGAACAAATTTTATTATATAAGAGAAGTCACTTGTATATTACTTAGAACCATTGTTGTTGTTTAGATGTTTTTTCCACTTTGCCTTTTATTTATTTACTTATGCACATATACATATGTACCGTTATAAATATTCGCACTGGCCTATTTTAATGTATTATGTTGTGAGCATTTTCTCATGTCATTAACATTTCTTCACAGTTTCCTTCTTAACATAATTGCTAATATACCATTATATTAGTATTCCATAAATTATGTATAACTTTTATTCTATTATTGCGTGTTTAGGTTGTTTCTAACTTTTTTGCTGTTTTAGAAAATGCTTAATACTGTAGCTAATGTTTAATGATTAATATCCATTTTTTAACTGTTTATACTTTTGACAATTATGATAGATTCCTGGAAGGAGAATTCTATCAAAGGGAATGAACATTTTGGGGAGGTTGTGATATATATATTTTTCTACGTTTTCAGTATTGTTTGTACCAATATACACTCCACCAGCAAAATATAAAATTATCTTACCATAGCCTCCCTTGCATGAAATGCACATGAAAATGGATCTCAATGTTTTAACTGATTTGATTACTAGTGAGATTGAAATTCCTTTTGTTTATTTATGAGCCTTTTGTATTTCCCCTTGTCTGAGAATTATTACTTCTTGTTTTTGACTCTTAATTGGAGAGCGATTGAAGGGTGTGCACTGGACTTTAGAATATCTGGTTTGATAATAGAGTGTTCCCTGGAAGTGTATGGTTTAATTAGATAGTAACAACTTGTCCATTGTCAACAGTGGCATAAGGAACTGATGTGAGGAGAAAGGTCTGTTCAGCCCACACAGTTCATTCAGTTAACTAAGCTGTGTCTGTATTGATTGCTTGTCGTTATCTCAGCACTGCTACCCTCGTGCTTTTCAGGGCTCTAGATCCAGAAATGGTTTTTGTTCCTAGTAAGAAATAAATAAATAAGGTTTATAATTTAGGGGGTTTATGGTAGTAGATTGTATACACTTTTTTAAAATTTTTGCCCATGAGCCCGGCCGGGCGTGGCTCAGCGGTTGAGCGTCGACCTAGAATCTAGGCGATCGGGGTTCGATTCCCGGTCAGGGCACATGCCCAGGTCATGGGCTTGATCAATGACTCTCTCATCATTGATGTTTCTGTCTCTCTCTCTCCCCCTCTCCTTTCCTCTCTCTGAAATCAATAAAGATATATTTTAAAATAAATAAATAAAATAAAATAAAATTTTTCCCCATGAATTTCTATACTATTTCATGTGTAGGTTATCGCAGTTTCAGAATTGCCTCCTTTTTGTAAAAAGCATATGCCTTTGCAACGTCGATCCACCATTAATTTATCTCTGTTTCTCTTTGCAGTCTATGGAAAGAATAGAGAAAACAAGATTGAGCATTGTGACTTGAGGGGAAGGATTTAGTAAAGATGAATATGTAGTGTGTCTCTGAACAGTATTTGTAAAACAATCAGTCCAGAGGGCCCGCATCCTACGAGGGCTTCCCTTTGTACCTCGACTCTGCTTACAATAGGTGATTTTGAAAAGAATAGCAATATTAAAGATCTTGATCATCTGACCAGAAGCACTCTAATACTTCCTTTGCCCTTTCTGTTGAGACAGCCTTGTGATTAATCTTAGGAGCGTGACTGAGTTGCACTTTGTGTGTCAGCCACAGGGAACTGCTATTTGAATGTTTCTTCTTTTTGTCTCACCTGATAGTATTTTAATTACCTGTATACCTACAAAATGCCTGGGGACATCAAGAACTGGGTGGATGCTCATATGAACTGTGAAGACATTGCCATGAACTTCCTGGTGGCTAATGTCACGGGGAAAGCTGTCATCAAGGTAGGAGGCATCCTTGTCCAGCTCTGCCGCTGACTTGCTTTGTGATCTTGGGCACGTCTCTTTTCTCTGAGCTTGCGAAGTTCTCATAACTGTAAATGAAGTACTGGACTAGATGAACTTGAAGCTCCCTTTTCGCTTTTTAAGATTCTGTGAGTGACACTGTCACATTGTAAAATTGAAGGCTTTGATAATTTAAACGTATTTTCCTTTTTTTACACAGTTACTTTAGTTACTGTTTTTAAACTTCAGTATCCGGCTGTGATGGTCCATCTACAAATTGTTTTAAAAAAATTAATTTTATTCTCAAAGCTGATTTGAAATCTAGTTCTTTTGGCTAAAGGATACAGTTTGTGTCTTTCTTAAGGTAGCCAATCTTTTTTATAGATATTGAGAAGATAGTACACTTTGTACCATTATAACTGTAGCTGTCCTAAACATTGTTTTTAAATACTGATTACAGGTGTTAAAAATTACCTTCCCTATAATATATTAAAGATCTCATGGGGATAGATATCTTTTGAAATGTAGATTTTGCTCAAATTAGATCCTGAGATATGTAGAGAGTGCACACTTTTTTTATGAGCAGAATCATCTTAACCTTTTTTCATTCTGGATTAGAATTCCATCTATGACAATGGGCACTCCTTCTAGGCCAGATTCCTAATACTAGAATCTTCCTATATTGGAAGCATAGTATGACATTCCCGAATGATTCCTCAAACAGTGGTGCCTCAGTTTTTGAACATCTGTTGAGGAACATTATGGGTTATGAACACTGTAAACCCGGAAGTAAATGCTTCGGTTTTCAAACACGCCTCGGAAGTCGAACATGCCACACGGCTTCCGCTGAGGGCAGGATCCTGAGGCCCAGCTGTCGGCTGTTGATCCCTTGGTTTTCTAACGTTTCAGAACTCGAACGGGCTTCCAGAACAGAGTACATTCGAAAACGGAGGCACCACTGTACTATTAACTGATGAGAGGAGCCAAATTAAATCCCAGTGACTAAGGAAAGTGGGAAGTCACTGTCTGTGCTCTCATACCTGACCCAGTCCTCATCTTGTCCCCCACCTCTCTAACTCCATGGGCAGCTCGCTGCCAGGAAAATTAGTGTAAATTGTGAAACTCATTTTAAAGGAAGTTTATCTCCAAATTTGCTTTTTGACATGCTTCAAGGTTGCTTTTTGGCTCTGCCTGTGTACTCTGGATAGGAATTCCTGGTGTCCCGTGCTTCTTAACTTTGCCTTAGTTGGTGTCTAGCTTTCTCCCCCTTCTGCCCCTCTGCTGTTTACTTACCTTCACTGGGTTAGGGTAGCAGCTTCCCATGAGTTTGTTAGAAAAAGCATTGGAAGTTTAAGGTTTGGGAGTGTGGGGGAGAATCAGGAAGAAGGATTCAGAGGATGAAGGACCATTGGATTGTTTTTTCTAATTCAAGGGAGTTGCAAAATAACCTGGCATCTTTAAGAGCTTGGTGCGGCTCATAGAGTTTGCCACAAGCTGGGAGAAGGCGAAAGAGCGCCTGTTGGAACTAAGGTTACGGTGAAAGTTATGGGAAGCTGTATTTCATCGCCCTTATGGCTGCAAGAACAAATGGTGTTTATACAAGGACCTTGGCAGTGAGAAAACAGTCATTAAACAGGAATTAAGGAGCTTGTCATCACCACTTCTTTCCAGTTACAGAAGGCAAAAGCCCTCCAAGCCTTTTTTATTGGGCCCTTGTGAGTTCTGCTGTTGGCCGAGCCAGACAGAATTGAATGGAGGAATGGTGAGAGGTGTGTGTGTGTGTGTGTGTGTGTGTATAGAGGGAACAGGCATCTCCACTTCCAGAACAGAAGCATGCAGAGTGGTGTCACAAGCATGATTTTATTGTCCTTGGTGCTGACAGCCAGGTATTTTTGTGTTCCTCTGGCAGGTAACACCACGAAAAAAATTCAAATGTCCTGAATGCACAGCCATTGATGGGCTTTCTTTGGACCAGACACACATGGTGGAGAGGTGAGTGAGCCTCTTTCCAAAAGTCCACCCTAGCTTCTGATCCCCATTTCCTGCCTAGGGCCTGTTTATGGGACTTTTTTGGAAATGTAAGGACAGCAGCTGGTAGCCATAGTCACCTCCTTCTGCACTGTGGGAATTGGGTTAGTTCAAGCCCAGGTCACCCAAAGAATTAATTTGGAATGCTACTCACTCAATTTGTAATGGCTGGAAGGGTCTTAAAAATATAGCTGGCCTTAAGCTCCAGAAGCCAGACTCTCCATTTAGACTATAAGCAGTTCACCATCCACAGTCATTTGAGTGGAAGCTAGTTAATTCCAAGGAAACACTGGGTGGTTTTTCAGGGTAATATCTCCATGTTACAGTAAAAGTTTGATCAGAAAGAATTAAACCAAACCCACCAGAGACAAATTACCTTTGCTGACACTACTAAAACACCTAGCAAGAACAGAATTGAAAGCACAGGTCTTTCCATTGCAGAGAGGGAAGCAGGGCGGCTCTGAAACACTCCCTTTATTCCCACTCAGTCAGTTCCTCAACAGGCACAGCTTTGTGTGGAGGTAACACTAGGCCTTGTAGGTGAGTCTAAAAGGAGTGGAGGTGCATGTCTTCCCTGAAGACCGTAATAATCTTACAGTAGACCTAGTAGTTCTCTCTTGTAACCCAAAGGTCCCCAAGCTTTGAATCTCTTGAATCAAACCCAGTTCTTCCAAAAGGCAGCTCCTTGTGCAAAACAGCAAGCTCTGACATCCATAGCACTATTGTCAAGGGACCCAAATCCACTCAGAGAATGTTACAGTAGCTTTGTAGAATGGGATTCTAGTTCAAGTTTCCACAGGCCTCACATGCTTCTGTTTGCAGCATTCATTTCTTAAATCCATCAGCCATAATAACATCCTTTAGGCTTGGAGGATTTTTTGTACAGAAAGTTGTTCTTTTCAGTTGGCCTGGATTCTTCTATAATGCTTTACTCCTCCTTACTCTTCGTCTCCAAATAGTCTGTCTCTTTCATGTATAAATATCTGCCCCAAATGACATGATTGTTACCAACTGTCAATGTGATATATTATTGTGATTTGGGAAATATCTGTCACTGGTTTAAATATTACACTGTCAAGGGCAGTGACATTAACTGTGATAGCTCATTTGGAAGAGAGACCCCGCCTATATTTCTGTTGGAATACATGAAGTTGTTATTTAAACCTACCACTGTTCTCTGTGTCTGGGAGAATATATAGCATTAAGCAATTGGTTATTAATCAGGCTAAGTTAAAAGGTGGGCTTATATAGTCCAAGAAAGGCATTGTAGGGAGAAAAGTTGACCTGATAATGGCCATGAAGCTCATGTTAAGGCTAAACAACTCTTGTCTAGCACCACCGTGTTCATTGCAAATGTGAAGAGACTTAAAATGCAGTGAGAGAGATTTAAGTTAGATATATTTATTACTAAATACTGAAGAAAGTAACCAAGGGAGATGTGGATGCCTCCTATTAGAAAGAGGCTTTTGAAAATAGAATTAGTCAGCTTCCCAGATGTTAGGCTTGAATCAAATTATATCAGTTTACAATGAACAACAACAAATATATATGCACCCCAAAGTTAATCCAAAGCTACATGAGATAAGTGGACAAGGGAGGCTCAAAATGTTATCATTGATCAGAGGGAAAAGAAGTGACTTCTTGCTAGGTTGATTATTAGGAATAATTTTGTAAAAGAGGTGGTATTTGAAGTGAGGCTTCAGAGATCCCTAGGATCCCAGCCGATGATACTCTGGGCAAGAAGGGGATATCCCAGGAAGGGGAACTGTATAGTCAAAGATGCCCATCAACAAGTTCAAGGTGTGTTTAGCAAGCAGTTAAGTTCATTCCATGTCACCTGTACCTCAGGGTACCCAGATAGTTCACGAGAGGATTTAGTCTATAGAATTCCAGCTGGTGAGCTGGGAAGGAAAGGATGGAATTAGAGGATCACTGCTGTGCAGACTCTGAAGAAGTGATGGGTCTAGGCCATGGACATCGATGGCGGCTAGCAAGTGGCATGGCAAGTAGACATGCTGTGTCTCCTGATGAGTGTTCACCTCTGAAGTATCTCTTGTCCCAAAATCAAATCTGATTAAGACTCTAGATTTAAATACTGATAGACAAGACTCACAGGGGACAGATGAACGCATCAGAGGACACCATGGGATGCAGTCAGTAAGTCTGAATATGGAATGGGATGAACGACCCAGTTTCTTCAACAAATAGCTGGAGAAAAAGGAGGGGTCACCTGTAGACTAAAAGAGACTTAAAAGAGACTATCAGCCAATTGCAACATATGGAACTTATTTGGATCTTGAATCAAATTGTAGAAGAAATAAAATTATGAGTTAACCTAGAAGGAAAAAAAAGTTCAATTTGGCTAGAGCATCGAGTAGGCCCGTTAGTGCCAAAATGCTTTGAATCCCCAATTAAGGAACCTGAATGTTTTTCTTCAGGCTCTGGTAAGCCATAGAAGGTTTGAACAGGGGGTAGCTTTTTTTCTTTTTCTTTTCCTGTATTCCCAGTCTGTTGTTTACATGCAGCAGGGTAGTGTTGTTTTGAGATTAATTTGGAAGTAGTGCATAGGATGGAATGAAGTAAAGAGATTGAAGAACAGTTAGAAGGCTTAAACTAAACTAAGTGTGGGAAGGAAGGAAGGAATGGCAAGAGATTTTTTTTTCCCCCCGAAGGAAGATGTGCCAGAACTTATTTCCAGCTGGATAGGTGTGGGAAGGTTATGGAGAAGGAGTTGAGATATATAACTTCTAGATTTCCCATCAGGAAGAATGGTAGTGCCTTTAACAGTGGAAGTGGTATTGTTAGGAGGAGGCACTAATTAGGGGAGGGGTGGGGTGAATAGTTCTACCTTTAACAGTATAACTGAGGACAGGAAGATATTGTAATCCTGGCTGAAGTTGGAGAGCTGTAAGGTAGGTGATTTGGGGCTTTTGCCCTCTGCATATTCAGGTGTAGATATGGGGCAGGCAGTTGAAAATGTGGAGCTAGAATTCTAGAAAGAAAATTAAAACAAAGCTATTTGGAAGACATCTGCCCAGAGATGGCAGTTGACTGAAGAAAGACCAAGGGCAGAATCTTGAGAAATTGTGGCATTTAGGAGACAGACAGAAAGAGTAACTGAAAACAGAGAAGTGGCCACTGGAGAGGTCAGGAGAGAACCAAGATCTGCAGTGCTCAGAAGCAGCGGATAAGCAGGGAACATGCAGACTGGGAAAAGGCCTTTGAAAGGAATGGTCATTGGTGACTTTGAAAAATAATGTCATAGAGGGTATAGAGTGTGGGTCTCTGGTGAAGAAGTAGAGTTAGTGAATCTAAACTACCCTTTTGAGAAATTTGATAGGGATTCAGTCTTGAAATCAGAAATTGAGTAAAACTATTTGATTTAAAGACTGTATCACTGAATTATTAAATAAGGCATTTAGATTGGGAGGGAAGAAGATGATTTAAGCCATCTCGTGTAGACCAAGAAATGGACTGTAGAGTTCATTGCCTTTATTTTTGTAATGGTTCCCTTTGCAGAGTACACATTTTGCAACAACAATGAAAGGAATTAACCACTTTGCGAGTTCTGAACCTCGTGTTGGGTTTTGTGGTTCAATAAGCTTATTTATTCTATCTTTAGGTTCCAGAATCAGAAATCTCAGTTGCATAGGAAAGTAGCTTGTACTACCCAGCATCCATTTCCAGGTTCTGCTGTTATTTCTTTAAGAGCCAGAAGAATTTGTTACTGCTCACTTTGACCAATAGCTTCAGTAAGGTCAAGGCAGTATGGCGGACGGTGTTAAGTAAAAGAACATAGTATTTTGATTCAGTCCAATCATTGTTCAAATGGGTTTACCACTTGTTAGCTGTCTGACTTAAGGAAATTGACTTACCTTGTCTGAACTTCAGTCTTTTCATCTCCTAAAATGGGAGTATTAATATCTATCAAATGACAGTGTTCATTCATTGGTTCAACAAATATTTATTGAGCATCTTTGTACCAAACACTGTATTATATGCTGGTGAGTAAAGTAATAATACATGAAAGCTTGTAGCAAAGTGCCTGGCAGAATTTGTTTCCTTCTCAATTTCTGTGGCATTAGTCCTGAAGGCTTCTGGTTACTTTAGGTAATTGTATGTGTTGGAAATGAAAACAAAAAACCATTAGTCCTTTCTCCCCCCAGATACTTCCAGACTTTAGAGATAGACATTGGCAGTTCTTGGCCTGTTTGTACTCAATTAGAAAACAGCCCAGGGGAACAGTTACTGATGGGGTAGCTGGACAACTGACAACTCAGGTGGGCACCAGGAGCAAGCCAAGCTCGTCTACCCTAGTCTATTCCCTAACTTAGATCAGATCCCCTGTGTGAAAAGAAAGTAGGAAATGTTGCCAGTACCTGGCGGGAGAGTTCAGGACCTTTACCATTCAGAGTGGCCAGCCAGTGCAGGCTGTGTGGAGAGAAAGACGTACTCACGAAACCTGGGTAAGCCAGGGGTAGCTGTCAGCAAGGCAGGCTGGCCCGAGCTCCGCTGGCCTCTTGCCGGTGGCCTGGCCCTGTTGGCAGATCTAGGTACAGAGGAGACATTGTCCTCAGTATTCTCCAGGGGGCCGTGGAGCCTCTCTGCTCTGCCAAGAGCCATGATTCTTCTTTAGTACATACGCGCTGGTACCTTATCCTGGGCACAGCTGGGCTTTGCTAGCCAGACTCTACAGGCGCAATAGCTGGAAACTAAAAGAATCCGTACATAATTACAGGCAGAACAACTGTCAAAAGTAAGGCCCTGGAGAGGTTTGACTTTGCCACTGCTGTGACCCCATTATTTGAGGAGAGGGAAGCTGTTGTTCAGTGCTTGCTTCATACCATTTTGTTGAAAATCCTCAGTCTTTTTGCCCAGTTTCTCTTCAATTTGGAACTTATAAATATGGCCTCCTGAGTCTCAATGACTACCAGCAGAAGGGAAGCTCTGTTCCTTGCGAGTTATGGTCAAGTGTGATGAAGAACGAAGGCTCTATTGCTGGTTGCAAGCGTGGATTGAAACCCGGCTCCACACGCTCCAGCTCTTGACCCTTGGCCAAGTTATTTAACCTCTCTGTCCTAATGTCTCAGCCCACATCACGAAACAGCGACAAACACAACCCTTGGGCATATAGAGGGGGTCACTTTAAGGAATCAGTAAGATTGTGTATGTAAATTATTTGGCATGTAGTAGATGCTCAATAGTTGTTCATTTCTAGCTGCTCCCCTTGGACCCTAGAATTGTGTTAATAAATTTGTGTTACCTCATAAGTAAGACTCTGGCCCTAGGAGCCAGAATGCCTGAGTTTGGCCCTGCCTCTTACTAGTCACTTGGTGTTTGGATATCTTACTGGGCCTCTCTGTGCCTCAGTCTTCCCAGTGTAAAATGAGGGTAATATAGGACCTGCACCATAGGGCTCTCGTGAGGGTGAAATGGATTACTACTATATGGAAAGCACTCTTAATGCAGTAAGTGTTAGTTCCTGATTTGTGGTGCTGGTGGGCACGATATTAGCGAGGAGAGCTCAAAATGAAATAGTAACAGATATTTCCAGAAACATAGTGGCCAAAGTGAAAAGAATTGAGAATGACTGGCTTTTTTATTAATTGGTTGTTGATTCAAATGCTTTGAACCAAAGCTTATAGTACTTCTGAGGACAGAAGAGACTTCTGCTCTGTGTCTGGAAATTCAGCCCCTTCTTGTGAATGGTTGTGCCTCTGATTAGTTTGTTCTTATTGTAGCTCTCAGGTGCTGTGGCCTAACTGAGGAGAGGGCATATTGACCTTTCTGAAATCCATCCTTGAGCTCCCCTCAACTTCAAACGCAGTTTTTACAGGCTTGTTATTCCCCTCTGGTCTGATGCTGAAGTGTCCTCATTACCCAGCTGTCACTCTCAGTTGGCCTGATTGACCAGAACCACTTCCCGCCAGCGTGCCTGACCTGCTCACCTCCTAGGAGGTTACTCACCAGGCGGGGGTGGGGGGTGGTGGGGGTAGGGGTGGGGGTGGGGAGGAGGGTTAGGAAGCTGACTCTCCCCTGCTCCTGCAGTGCTGGGCTGTTCTGTCACCCAGTTGGTTGTTGGCTGCTTGTTCTGACATAGACAAGGCTCAAAGTATGGAAGATGTTCTATGTGAACTTCAGCTTCCTAGAAGAGCTTGTGGGAGTTGACTGGTAATTCCCAGAGATGGCCACTTACAGGCCTTCAGCAAATGTTGGTTGAATGGGTGAAGAGTTTATTGTTTGAAATTGAGGTTCCCACCCCCATTAGCTTCTTTTTGCTTCCATTGTTCCATGTGTAAGAGCTTACCCTCTGCCTGTTAAACCCCAGTAAGCTCAGATCCAAGTGGCTTTTTTCCTTTCCACCAGTTGCCTTCTCTTTAGCTGGCAGAGATGGGGTTAAGAATTGTTGGCAGCTAATCCACCTTAGTTTGAGGCCTGCTCGTGCTGATCTGGAAGAATGACTGGAATTTAAGGGGGAGGGGAAGAGGTATTCTGACCTTTGCAGGCCCTCCAAGCAGCATTCCCTGTTCACTTTCTCCCACTGAACTAGTAGCCAGAGTACCCCCAGGTCACTTCTTTTGTCCACACCCTTTCAGCCTTTTTAAGAACCTGGGAGCAGGCTGGGGCTACTTGGGTTTCTTCTGTTGATGTTGAATATTATGTATTTTGTTCTCATCTCTCTCGAACATTTTCTCTTTTCCCCCCACCCCCATTCCTCTCATCTGCTCAACTGCCCTCCTGCTCCCCAAACTCCGCAGGTCTGAGTGCATCAATAAGTTCGCTTCAGTCTTTGGGACAATGCCTCTTAAGGTGGTGGAGCACCGTGCTGACCCTGTCCTGTACAAAGACGACTTCCCTGAGAAACTGAAGAGCTTCCCCAACATCGGCAGCTTATAAACCTGCCAAGGCTGGAGGTCTGAACATTAGGCTTGGACAAAGGAAGAGCACAACAGCCTCCCCAGCACTTCTGATTGAGGTTAGGGACGTTGGAGTGGAAGATTGACATACTGGATCTTGACATGTACCCCTTGACCTACTTTCTCAAGAATGGGAACCTCAGGAGGATACCTAAGCACCTTGAGCTGGGCATGCTCTGTTCAGGGGTTTCTATGATCTCATGGTGTCTTTTTGAAGATGCCAAGCAGAAGCCTTGGAGGCGCGCTCCAGGTTTCTGTCCAGCTCAGTCTCCTTGGTTTCCAGTTCTGACAGAACCATCCAAAAGAAACTTCACTGACTGGAAGACTGCTGAGGAGAGAAACCTACCAGCCCATTTTAGATTCAAGGAATCGTGGAGAAAATACCCATATCTCACTTTTAGTTATTTCAAATCAGTGAGTTCTTCGGAGGAAAAGCCACGCTCAGAATTTGGTGCAAAATCCAAACATCGTAGTGGGATTTGACATACAGGGTAAGGCAAATGTTGTTCTTATGGAAGATAATACAATAATTAAAAATAATAATACAAGAATAAACTCTTCACGTACTTGCAACTGCAAACCTACTCTTGCCCCACCCTGTGCGCCTGGAACCTGGGGCACTGGACTCATGCAGAGAGAAGCATCATCTGCTGAGCTGGGATCCTATAAGCTCCTTGAACTATTCCTATTTGGTTTGGCTTTTTGATATGATTAAAATTGTTTTTTACTCCTTTTTCTACTATGTCTAAAACAGTGATTATCGGTGGTCTAAGGAACATCTTTTGTGTATTTAACTGCATCTTCTCTTACCTCCCATCTGCGTCCACGTCTGGGAAGACACAGCCAGGAGGAATATCTGGTGCCTTGTGTACCAATCAAACAGAGTAAGATCCCCAAACTAAGCATTCTAGGAGAAGATGTTTCCCAAAACCTTCAAAGGTTTTGTTTGTTCCCTTATTAGGTACGGCCAGTCTTTTGTAGCTATTCTCAGGGAAAAACAGAGGGTCACCAATAGCCATACACTGAGTCACTCTAGCAAGTACCATGCTGTGAAAGTTGAGGGAGTTGTTACCCCACCCCAAGGGGATGCCAGAGCTTCCCTCATTCTCTTGGTATAAACGTAACGTTAGCCAGGGAGGTTCTGGCTAATGTTAAATGCTGCTATAACAACTGCTTTGCAATAGTTGCTGGTATATTTAAATCATTAAATTTCAGCATTTAGTAATACTGCACATGTGTGAATTATACCTCTTAAGCCCAGTTGATGAACAAATCTACTCTGGCAAATGTTAGATGTTGTGGATTCAAAACAGATTTATCTGGCTCTAATATTAAGATTAGCCACAGTTTGGGCTTTAGCCATAACATATGTCCCCAGAACACAAAATATAGAACAATTTGCCTGGAATATGGATGTAATTACTGAAACCTAGTTGTATGCCAGTCCAAGTCACTAGTACATCCTATTGTTCTGTTGAGTGACACAAAGGTGAGCAGTGATGATGCTGTCGTGTTTGACCTTGTCATTTTTGCAAGTCACTTCACATGTGCCGATGAACTTCGAGAGGTCAGAGAAAAATTTGTGCAGTAGTAAAATTGGAAGTGGAAATCATGAGAGTTTTGCTTTTCATGTTAAAGAGTGAAAGAATTGTGGACTTCTAGGTGGAAGAAATGAGGGACCATCTCATTCAGTTCATTCACTGTGCAGAGGCAGACACTGAAGCTGTGACTTTTTCGACATAGTGCAGTGCAAATATGGGTGCTCAAGAAATACTTTTTATTTGGATAGTTACATACTAGTCAGGGCGTATGGGAAGGCATTTTGTCTCATATTCCTAATACTGGGGGTGGTAGGATAGGAACCAAGAGAAAGTGATTTCTTTTGTCACCCAGATACCAGTAGCTGACAGTACCACTGACCTTTTGGAGAGCACTCTAGCTTGCTTTTCAGGTTTGGGGCAGATGGGGGGAGAGCCTCGCGTTTAAGTAGGCGCTAGAAGTCAGGAGTGGTGCTCACGTTACTTTATTTAAATCTATTACTTCACCATGTTCTCCCTCAGCCTGGCTCCTCCAAATGTGTCTGTCCATGTTGACACCACTGAAGGCGCTGCCGTAGTGGCTGGTTTCTCATCCACTTCTCCATCCCAGTGGGTTTTTGTTTTGTTTTTTCCCCCAAGCCTTGTTAGCCCTTTGATTTTGGAAGAACTCTTTAATCTGAGATCATTGGGAGCCCTGGGGAACTGTGTCAATGTGGTTTTATCACTTTCTTAAGGTCATTGGCCTTCTAAGGGTGTTAAAACTTCAGTTAAAGTACCTCACTACCTCCAGAAATATTGGGAGTTAGATATTACAACATATCATAAAATAATTTCTGTCATAGAATGAGTATTGTATCCTAGGCACTTGAAACTGACCTTGAAGGTTGTCTCCTGTGAGCAGATAGGCATATAGACTGTGATCATGACTCAGGGATTCAGAGGGTCTAGCACTACACCCCCTTGTGAGTGGATTTCTGAGCTGCTCACCAGCAGGCCTCACCCATGAGCTTGGTTCTCAATCATCTGCCCTTGGGATGCCACAGGGCCTGGTTTCAGAAGCAGAACAATAATACTAATGAAAACGTCCTGTCCGGCCCTACAGCAGACAACAGCTGGGTTTAGATTAAGAAATCTTTTTTAAGAAAGTGCATCCTACTAGCCTGCATGGAAGATGAACCTGAGCTGGCCCAGCCCCCATCTGTGTACTCGATCACTGCCTTGCCCCTCGGAGGGGCCGCTTATAGAGCAAGGTCAGAAGCACTTTTTTGCAGGCTAACATTAGCGTTAATGTTCTTGTGTATGTTCCCAAGCCTCACACATGTTTAGGCAGGAACCTCCTTTTCTGGAAAAGTTAAAGAGGAAAATATCAGTTTGTGTTCTCAGACTCTCTGGTTCTTTCCTGCAGATGGTGCTGTATTGTGTCCTCTTGGTACTCAGTGTCATGATGTTCAAAATTGACCACTCTGGCTCTGCACCACTGCCTGCATGCTTCCAACTGGGCCTCACACCTGTGCTTCTTAGGGGCTAGTTTCTCTCCAACCTTTGGGAAAAAGTGACAATCATCCTGGCCTGTATTGACCAGGACTGGGAGCTGGAAGAGGCAGCTCCCTCTTTGCTCTCATTTGCCAGAGAAATTGCTAATAACGCCACGATTTTAACTGCTTCCTAGTACGGTAGTCTAATTGGAGTGTGAAGTATTCCTACCACTGGAAGACAGTATGTTTCTAGCCACAAGTTCTGAAGATATGACTGCTGGGTTAAAATCCCAGGCCTTTAATGGCTTTCCGCCGAGGTAGAATGAGGAAGCAGATAGAGCGGAAACCAGGCTTAGGAAGTGGTTCGTTCCGGGGCGACACTCCCTGGGTTTGCAGGTGGAAGATCTGTGGCAACCCAGCTTCAAGAGGAAAGGTTTGGGGTGTTGGAAGTTTCCTATGAACCACCCATTCTGAGCCTGGTGGGTTTCTTTAGCTTTGGGGGCAGTAGCTTCTTTTTGGGTAGGCTGCTTTTTCCATTTCTCTTGGCCCAGGTAATCTGTTGCAGCAAAAGAAGCCACAGTGGGCTGTTCCCCCAGCAGCTCTGGCACAGAGAGGCAGAGACAGAGTGCTAACCTGGCCCCAGCTACTTACAGCCACTTCCTGAGGAGCAGCTCTGGCAGCAGCGCCAACCATGTTGGCAGGCAGCTGCCATCCAGGAAGACTTTGGAAGCAATTTGAGCTTTCCACTGCAGGGCCCAGAGGCAGTGAAACCTGTGGGGCCTGTCTGCTCACCTCATCCCAGAGCTCTGTTCCAAGCCCTGGGCTCCCATCCTAGGCTGGTGTTTGATCCTCACTACTTTCTGCTTCTAAGTAAAATCCAGGACAGCTTCTGGCCTCATTATGCCAACCGTGAACAGGCTTCAGGGAGCTGCTCCTGGCAGTAGAAAGTTAGGCTGCCAGGACCCCACTCTCAATTTAGGATGTTCCCTCTCTCTCTAGAATGGTGATTCTAAGCTCAACTCAGCCTCTCTCCCACCTCCATTAGTGGACTCGGGGATCCCCAGCCTCAGGCTTTGTGACTTCCAGGTTCCTGGAGAAGGTGTATGGGTCTATACAGCCAGCTTTGGGCCATGGATTTTTAATGTCAGGCCCATCATTTCTGGCAACACAGGGAAGGTGACGGGAGAGTTTGACCCCCTCTCCTAGCTTGAAAGGGTGACTGACGATCGGCGATATCTGGCATTTCATGTTTTCAAATTTACAACCTTTTTGGGGTAGAGCTTTTTCCCTCCTCCTTCTCCCAACTAGTTGGGCCTCGGATTGCATTTCTTCCCAGCCCCCCTGAGGGCACAGGTTGTCAGGCAGAAGACAGAGAAGGGGAAAGATGCCTCTGTGGTTTTTGAGAGGTACCAGGCAGCTGTGGCTACTAGACGTTTCCTCAGCAAAGCACCAGTTTGTCTGCAGTTCATCAAGAGCTGCATGTGGGGTGAGAGCTGTCTGCAGAGCTGGGACTAGAATCATTGTTTTAGACCTAAGCCACCGGTCAGATCATAGGGCCTTGCCTTCAGAACAGACATTCTTCGAGTTACGATTTTTCAAATTCACATGCTGTGGAATTTATACACATTCAGTAGAAACCATACTTCACATTTTGAATTCTGATCTTTTTCCAGGCTTAGCATTATGCAGTAACAATACTCTCATGTGATGCTGGGCGGCAGCAAGATGATTTCGCTCAGAAATATGTTCTGAGCACATTTAAGGTAGGTGAGACTAAGCTATGATATTCACTGGGGTAGATGTATTCAATGTATTTTTGACTTAATGATATTTTCAGCTTCCTGTGGGTTTATCAAGATTTAACCCCATCGTAAGTTGAGGGTCATCACTTATCTATTTGGGCTTTTATGTGTAGCTGCCAACTTGTATCATTAGCTAAACCCAAGGATAAAAATGAATGTCTGTTTTTCTGGCAATTACAGCTGAAGAACAGCCAACTAGTTCATGAGCCAGGTGAGGTAGGAGCACTTATTCAGTCATTCAGTTTTTCTAATTGTGCATTCATTCATCAAAATATACTCTTTGCCAGGCTCTGTACTAGATCTGGGAGATAGAACTGAATAAGACACTGTCCTGATCTCAAGGAGCTCTCATTCTAGTGGGATCTCCTGAGCTCTGTAGGATGGTGTCAGCCCATTAGTGGCCTAGGACTCTGCACACATAGGTTTTTGTCCTAACTGCAAATGAGTATTCATTAACACCATCTTTTTTGGTGCCTGGAGGATGCAAAGATTTTTTCATTTCCTCTTCTCATAATGCCTTCCCTTAAGTTGTATCCTTGCCCTTCCTTGGCCTTGAGGGAGTCCACTCCCATGCCTTAGTTTCCTCAACCAGAAATGGGACACAGCAAGAGCACTTTGATTCGGGGTGATGAGATGGAATGACGTATCAGATCGCTTCTCAGTCTCTTAACCAGGGCCTTTACCAGATTGTACCTGATGATGCTGGCAGCCAGCCCTCTTCCGGCCCCTATTTCTGTTACCAGAGAGCTTGTGGGTCTGGATCCTATCTGGCCCCGTCAGGGTGGATTACCGAGTGAGCAGTTCTTTTGCCCCAGTCCCTTTCCTGTGCTATAAATAAGCCCCATGTTTATTTTCTTATGTTATTGAAATGAGAACTTGGGATCTGGGCCTCTTGACGAGTCAGGAGAGCGTCCATCCGGTGCCTGGTGAGGGCCCTGCCTGCCTGGCTGCTGTCTGAAGCTATTTGGAATCCTCCCCCTATGTTTTGGATGTGGCTTAATTTCAATAGTAAGGGCTGTATGCAGCCCTGTATCTGCTGATTTTCAGGTTTCAGCTTTCTTCCAGCTTCACTGCCTGCTTAGAAGTGAAGTTGTGTTTCTCATTAAGGGGATAACAGCCACAATTGAAGTAATTAACAAAAATTGTGCATTGGTGGCAGCAGTTCCTATAGGATTTCCAATAGCCTTTCTCTGGTAGATCCTAAGGGGCTTACCTTCATCCTCCTTCTGCATCCCTTGCACCCAATCTCTTTCCTTGTTTTCTGGAGATAGTCCCAGTAATTTCTCTCCTAACAGCCTGGAGGCTTGTTCTTGTTACCAGTTTGGTTTGGTGTATTGACAGCTTGGCCAGATGAGGACTCCATTAGCTCCATCATCTGCAGTGCATGGAAGATGCGAGGATTTTCTTCATCTTGGTACATCTTTCCCGTTGCACCTTGGCCCTTTTGTAGAATTTACAAGGAGGAATATCCATTAGTAACAGCTTGATGCTCCTTTGGTCCCATGGTTACTATGCTATCTCAGTGGAGAAGGTGACCTAAGACAGCCTTGGGAGAAAAAGGAAACTCACCACCCAGCGCAACGTATTATATGCTGTGTGGAAATCTGGAAATTCAGAAATTCTCCAAGTTAGGACTTCCTAAGGAGTGATTTCTGGCTTCTTCAGGCTTTGAGAATGCATCGGAAGTGTCCAGTGAGACAGAACTGGACACAGCATTGTCTGTTAGCACTGGGGCTAAAGATCATTATCTTCTCAGGGTGGTTTAGCCCGGTAAGTCACTCAGCAGGGAAATCTTTGTGGACACAGCCTGACCCTTGAAGTCTATTAATGAGGAGAAGTACATCTAACAACCAGATTTAGTTCACTTTTAGAGAAGGGACCAGGAGAAAACAAATTTTCACTCGTGAAAATTTTAGTCTATTGACTCAAAAAACTTGATGGGATGGATTCACTTAATATGTATTGAGCACATACTGTATGCCAGATACTGTTCTTAGTGTGAGGATTCTGCACTGAATGAAACAAAGTACTTGCTCTCATCAAATGTACATTCTAAGAAGGATGACAAACCAAACAACTGAGGGAATATAACTTCAAAGGGTGAAAAATGCCATGAAGAAGATGAAGCAGAGTAAGGGGAGATGGTTACTTGGGCATGAGGAGGCATTTTAGGTGGGTCAGCCAGAAGTGACATTTTAGCACAGATCTAAAAGAGTGGACCGTGAGGATACCAGGTGGAGGGAAGAGCTAGGATGAAGGCCTTCAGGCAGGCACAAGCTTGGCTTGTTTTAAGAACAGCAAGAACCCCTGTGTGGCTGCAGTGTATTGAGTGTGGAGAGCATGGTTAAAATGATGGCAGAAAAGTAGGCCAGGGTGAAGTTGTGTTAGGACTGTGTAGCCAAAAGTATTCTAGATTTTTATTGTGTGATGGGAAGACACTGAAAGGTTTTAAGCAAAGGAATGACATTTGATTTTATTTTTTTTAAAAAAAGATTATTTCAGCTACTGTGTGGAGAATAGGCTGTGGGGAGTAAGAATGAAAGGAGTGGAATCGGAGCTATTTTAGAATCCAAGTCAGAGACAGGGTGGCTTAGCCAAGGATGGTAGCAGCAGAGATGGTGAGACATTATATTGGGAGTGGACTCTAATGGATTTACTAATGAACATAGTTAAAAACAGTGGAGGATTCGCAGCTAACTTAGTGATACTATTAACTGAAATATAGTGGACTGGCAGGGATGAGGGCAGGGAAAATCAAAAGCTCCACTTTAGACATGCTGGGTTTGCGGTGTCTACTGGACATCTAAGGGGTATGTAATTTAAATATATATAGAACTCGGGCGAAAAGTTAAGACTGAAAATATAGAATCATAGGACTAGACAAAATTACCCAGAGAGTATAGTGGAGAAGAAAAAAAGGACTGGGGCCTTATTACTGGGTCCATTCTAACATTTTCAAGTAGAGAAGGAAAAGAATGGAAAAGGAAGTTGAGTTGCCAGTGAGTTAGGAAGATAACTGTAAGATAGACTGTGATAAAGATACACACTAAAAACATGTTTTAAAGGCATAGTTAATGAGACAATACTGGAGATGGAATACCAGAAAAAAATTTTTTTAATAAAAAGGCAAGAAAAGAATAAAGAACAGGTGTAGCAAATAAAAAACAAGAGAGTAGACTTAAACCCAAACATATCGATAATTACATTAAATTTAAATGGTCTAAACATTCTAATCAAAGGGCAGAGATTATTATTCTGAATTAAACAGCAAGAGCAATTATATGTGATCTACAAAGAAAATACTATAAAGTACAGTTTTAAAAGGGTAGGAAAAGATATACTAGATAAATATGAATCATAAAAAGCAATTATATTAATAAAGGATAAAATGAACTTCAAAATGAAATTTTGACATGGAAAAAGGAATATTTAATGATAAAAGGATCAACTCAAGAACAAAGAATAGGTACTTCTAAATGTGTAGCACTGCCTAACAGGCCTTCAAAATATGTAAAGCAAAAACTAAAAACTGAAAGCAAAATAGGAAATCTACAATTATATTGGGATGTTTTGGATTGATAGAACAAGCTGATTGAAAGATCTAGATGACCGCCTTGACTGAATGACGGTTACAGAACACTATCCACCAATAACTGAGTACACATGCTTCTCAAGTGCACATGCAACTTTCCCACAAATGAACTGCATTGTATGACAAGTCTTAATAGTTTTAGAGGAAATGAAAACATAAGTATGTTCTCTGATCACAGTGGAATTAAATCAGAAATCAATAACATATATGGGGAAATCCCCAGTAGTTGGAAATGAAATATTTCTAAACAATGCAGGGGTTAAGAAAGACACAAAGAAAATTAGAAAATATTTTGGACTGAAATGAAAACACCATGTATTTAAATGTGTAGGGTAGAGTACTTGGAGATGTGTAACTTGAAGTGCTTATATTAGAAATTAAAGAACTAATTACAGTGACTTAAGCTTCTACCTTAAACTTAAGCAAATTAAATCCAAAATAAATAGGAGACAGAAAGATTAAAGAGTAGAAGTAAACGAAATAGAAAATGGAGAAAAATCAAAAACTGGTTTTTTGAAAAGATCAATAAATGCTCTAGACTGTTCAAGGAAGAAAAGATACAAATTACCAATATTGGGGGTCAAAAGGTACAGATTCTACAAATATTAAAGGGAATACACATGAACAGCTTTATACTGAAAAATTATACAACATAGGTAAAATGGACACAATATTTGAAAGACAAATTGACAAAACTACCTCAAGAGGAAGCAAAACCTGAATAGCGCTGTATCTGCTGAAGCAATCAGATCCATAATTTAAGACTTCCCGCAAAGAAAAATCCAAGTCACATAGTTTTACTAGCAAATTCTATCCTACAATTAAGGAAGAAGTAATACCAATCTTATACAAACTCTTTTCAGAAAATAGAAAATATGTGGCCATTATTACGCTGATATTAAAGCCAGACAAAAACATTACAACAAAAGAAAACTGTAGACCAATAGCCCTCCTGAACATAGATAAAATCCTTAACAAATATTAGCAAATTGAATCCATCAATATATGGAAAGAGTGATACCACGTGATTACAGAATACAAGGTTGGTCTAACATTTGAAAATCAATATAGTTCTCAATAGAATAAAGGAGAATAACCATATGATTATTTCAATAGATCTAGAAAAGGCCTTTGACAAAATTCAACCCCCATTCATAGGAGCTTTATTCATAATAGCCAAGAAAGGGAACCCCCGCAAATGTTTAACAGCAGATGAATAGACAGACAGCGGTACATCCATTCAATGGAATACAACTAAGCAGTAAAAATAACCAACTACTGAGACACACAACATGGATGAGTTTCCAAAATAGGTGAGCAAAAGAAGCCAGGTACAAAAGAGTGTATACTGTACGTACCTATGCATGTACTCTTGCAAAAATAAGTAAGTTCCACTTGGGTGAAGTTTTACAACAGGCAAAATTAGTGTGATAGAAAGTAGATTAACAGTTGCCTGGGGCTGGGGGTTGACTGGGATGATGTACAAGGGACTTTTTTGGGGGGTGAGGGGAACATTCTACAATTTGAGGTGATTGTTATATACGTGTATGCATTTGTCCAGACTCATCCAACTCTGCACTTAAAATTGGTGCATTTTATGTTATATAAATTATACCTCAATACAGATGATTATTTTTTAAATGGTGGTTAAAATCTGTCATCTTTCACAATTTTTTGGTTTTGTCATGGACCCGTATCTCTTTCCCTCCTGAGCCTGGATGATTTCTTAGGGCCTTAGGAGCTAGGCTGTCTCATGTCATATTGCCTCAATTTAGTGTTTTTGGCTGTGTTCTTGAGGTGGAAGGCAGACTTACCAGCCATCTAGCTGACATTTATTAAGCTCTTGCTATGCTACTGTGCCAGGTGGTACAGACAGACAGGTGAAGAAAACACCATTTCCACCTTTGAGGAGCTTGTAACCATATTAATAAGCACAGGAGATAAATCCCTACGGTCCTGTCTACTGTATAAGACAGCATGTGATTAGGGTGAATTGCACACATTCCCTGCTATGGAAGGAGAGTGATCACTTCTGACTTGTGAAGGAGGTGGCACTTGAGGTGGGCTTTGGAGAATGAATAGGTGGGGGCAAGCAGTAGGTGGACAGAGGTGTGGGGAGGATGGGGCAGGCACTTTGAGCTGAGAGGAGTAACAGGAAACAGGTGGGGAAGTATAATGGAATTCCAGAGTTGCAGGAACACTGAGTCCAGGTCGGGGAATTAGAAAAGGTGAGCTGGACAGGAGTTTGGGGCTCAACAGAAGAGCTGGGATGTCCGTCTGTTGGCAGTGTGCAGGCTTTTTAGGTGATGGTTCAGCTAGGGATGTGATCGGTGCTGGTCTTTGGCATCGTCACGTTGCCATCAGTATTGATGGAGTGGAGCAGGGTGGGACTAGGGTGGGAAGTAACCACCTGGCAGCTTAGGTAGAAAATAACATGGCACTGAACTGAGCGGTTGCTGGGCCCATTTGGGAACTTGCTGGACCCACTGAGACCCTCCGGGATAAGGGGGTGGGAAGAGCAGCCACTTGTCTATTTCCGCGTCTTCCCCTCACCCTTATAACACTTACCACGCTGCTTGTTACAGACTGAATCACATACCCTCATAAAATTCATATACTGAAGCCCTAACCACCGGTCAGGCCTATAGGAGCTAATAAAGGTTAAGTAAGGTCATATGGGTGGGGTCTTAATTTGATAAGACTAGTGTCCTAAGAAAAGGAAGACACCAGAGCTTTCTGCCTGAGCACAGAGGAAAGGCCCAGTGAGGGTGCAGTGAGAAGGTGGCCGTCTGCAGGCCAGGAAGGGAGGCCTCACAAAAACTGAGGCTGCCAGCACCTTGCTCATGGACTTCAGTCCCCAGGACTGTAAGAAAATAAATATCTATTCTTTAAGCCACCCAGTGTGTGGCAGTTTGTCATGGCAGCCTGAGCAGGCGAATAAGTACACTGCTTACCACCAGATCCCTTGCCAATCCCATGGATAGAACATTGGGGTTCCCGGTGCTTCATAGTAAGTATGGTGACACACTCTGAACAGTACCCGAGTCTTTGGCACTCTGCCCTTAGCCGCTTAGATGGAAGTCAGCCCCATGGCCCCTCCCAACCACCAGGGTGCATGAGTCCTCCTGTCGCCACAGCTTTTCATGATTTCCAAATATTTTAAACCCTTTGGGCTTTCTCACTACCTTTTGAGATGAGCAAGAGAGTTGGTGTCCGCATTTTACAGGTGAAGACATTGAAAATCAGAATTTTAGTGGCTTGCCTAAAATAACCAAGCTAATAAGTTGCAAAGTTAGTTCTTAAACCCAGGTCTTTCGTCTCTCTCCCTTCAACACATGGCTTCCTGTTTGGTCCTTTCCTTGCTCTCATCTGAACAGAGCTTTTGGTCGAAGCCTGTCTTGGAGAGGAGATAGTGGCTGCCTTTGCATTTCATCCTTCCTCAGGCTCGATCCCCTTCCCTTGTGCCCCCAACACGATACCCTCATTGATTTTCATTTTCTGTAGTGTAACTTGGCCTTAATGTCATAGCAACAGTGAGCTCCTCCTTTCCCACAGAGCTTGGAAATTAGGGGTACAGAGTGGGTAGAGGACAGAGAAGGGCTGGGGAGGGGGCTTGTGGGACAACCCCAGGAGGAACCCTAGGAGCATGGTAAGAATAGTGCAGCCTCTGCACATCTGGACCACACCTCAGCCAGGGAGCCAGGGAGACCTCACACAGGCCCCACAGCGGGTTGGCTCCCAGCTAGTCAAGGCAACACCTTACCACGTGGCTTGCACATGGTCATAAACTGAAGCTCCTTTCGGAAGTTCTCCCTTCCCCAAGCCTGTTGGTCTGTGTTGAGCTAAAAAAAAAAAAAAAAAAAATCAATCTGTTTGGAATCAGAATTCCTGGGAAAATGTCGACTCACACCCATTGTCCCTGGAGCTGGCATGTAGACATTTCTGGGCACGTAGACAGCTTGCAGTATGCCCTATTTTGGGGAACGGGCTGTTTGTGGAGGGCCTGTTCCTTAGCTGCTGAGCATGCGAGTCTGGGCCTCAGTGAGGAAAAAGACCATCTCTACTGCACCACCCACTCCCCAGCCAGAACAAGAACTGCTGATACATGGCCAGTGAGCTCATGTGTATGACCTCACTTAACCCTCCCCTCTAGTTGATCACCTGGGCAGGGATAGGGCTCAGTCCCCTCCACAGATGTGAGGGCTCGGCCTCAGGTGCTTTGGTGAATGAAGACTACTCCTCTCTGTGCAGGGCTCCCTGGAGGCCTCTTCCTGGGGTCACCTTCATGCTGGAAGGCGAGAGAGCACTCCTCTGCAGCAGAGCCTGGGCCTCCCTGCCTGATTATTCATTCTTAGAGCTTTGCTTTAAAAACCACCTGGCTGGACCTCCTGCAAGTTTCCTCAGCCACTAAGAAGGAGAACCCAGGTACAGGACCTGCCTCTGCTGGAGGCCTGTCCTGTGCTGTGTGAAGCAGCCAGGCCTCCCCACCATGGACCTGCATATCCTGGCCCTCTTCCCACTTCCAGAACAGCCTCGGTGACATGGAGGGACCGCCATGCCTCCTGTGGAGACTTGGAGGCACAGGCCTTGCTGAACACACTCGAGATTCAGGGCTGCTAAGGAGCTGCTGCTGGGACCCCCTTTTACTGCCTGAGAAGCAGACTGGTAGCCCTGGTTCTTCCCCTACCCGGCTGTGCAGGCGGGTCCCCTGGGATAAGGGGACTGTCCCAGATCCTCATGGGCCATGCACCCCTCTTTGTGCGGGAGCCCTGACCAGCCACCTGTTGTTAATCTAGCCCTGGTAATCCACCCTGCACTGTGTCAGTGGTTCAAAAGGGCACTGTTAGTATTTTTTTGCCGACTTCAATTAACGTGAGATTTCAGAGGCCCCTCTGATCACATTTCATCTGTCACAAGTCAGGAACAAAACAGACAGGTTCCAGTTGAGAGGAGGAAGGAGAAGGAGTTTATTGCAAACAACAACCAAACAGACCATTCGGGCCATGCCCAGCCAAGGGTGCTCGGGGAGCTCCGGCTACTTCCGCTCCCCATCCAGCCCCACTCCTGGGCCCCAAGTCCTCTTCTCATCCATATCCCCTCCCCCAAAAGATGTAAGTGCAATAACTTACTTTAAAGGCAAGAATGCTTCTATTAATATTTTGCTGTAATGTTGTTACATGGTGGTATAGGCAGTAAAACTTTATGGAACCGACCTCATTTTTTTATACATTTTTTTCTGAATTTTTAATGTATTTTAATATATATTTTTAATATCCACCCCAGGCCATTAAGCTAAAGGAAAAGTTGCGTTTATACAGGGTTAACATATCTTACAATGAGAACAGTCAGTATTGGTTGAGGTTCATGTTCCTTCTGGCGCTCAGCTCTCTTTCCGACCACTGCACACTCAGGTTGTTAGACATCAAAACTGTCCTTCAAAATCAGTAGTATAAAGGCCTAGCTCTATGTCGTAAGAGAAGGGTGGGGGGCGGGCAAGATTAGGTAATGTTCAGGGGACACCTTTCCTCTCTGCAGCATCCGCATGAAGTGAAGCGGGCGGCGCGACTTTGAGACGTAGGGAGTGTGTGGTCTCGATTTTCTCGTTTATGGTCATGGATTATTGTCCTGGGGGCCAGCTTGCCAGCCATCCTACCCAGCTAGGCCTGCTGGCCTCTGCACCTGACAGGGCCATCAAGCTGACCAGAAGCCCCAGGGTGTCTCCCAAGGTGACCTCCCCAAGACCCAGCCCAGAGAGAGAATAGCACGTGAGCAGGACACTTGGTAGTTTTCTTGGGAAAGTTCCTCTTGTCTACCCAGTGGGAATAAGGGCAGGAAGGACACTGGATCTGGGCCCAGGGTGGCCACAGCAGTGAGTGCCAGGCCCCAGCTCACAGTTGCTGCCCCCCACCCTTTGCAGTGTCTTTGAACTAACCTGGCCTCCATGCTTCCCAGAGCTGGAGGCATGGTGGTGAGAGCTGAAAATCAAGTATAGTTGAAAGAAGTCAGGGAAAGTTACAAAGCCCACGTCCTCCAAGCACTATTGAAGACCTGGGGACAAGCCTCTCTAGGTGCCTTCTCCCAAGCCCTTGCCTCCTTCCCTGCCCCGGGAGCAGGGACAGCATGAGGGTGGCAGCACCTTAGTGTCAAGCCTTGGCTCCAAAGACACTCCCAGCAGGATGAGGGGCTCTCGGTGTTGGGGAGGCTGCCCATTGGCCTGCCTGCTGCCCACCACTTCAGGTCTGCATCGCCATCTCTGTTGAAATCAATGGCCAAAGGAAATCTTCACCTCTGGCTTATTTGCTTAGCAGTGACCCACAGGGCAATGGATTCTCCTCTCTGCCTGCCTTCCAGAGGAAGCCACCTGGCTTGGGAGAGTCCCCAAGCTCGCGTAGGCATCCCAGGAGTTGCTTTGGGGATGCCTCCCACCCTAGAACACAGAAGGCCTGGGCCCAGCCACCTGACTGGGAAAGAACCAGAGAGAAGGCTGAGGAGAGGGAGGCACTCAAGCAGAGAGCTGAGCCACTGGATGAGCTGCGAGTTGTGAGGCTGTGGGGGTGCCTCATGCACCAGCCGCCTGCTGAGGCCGTGGCAAAGCCTGGGCAGCACCACAGGGCTCCACTGTCAGCCTCCTTTGCCTCTGGTTAACCATGGCAGGGCAGTCACTTCTCTACTGGGGGCGGGGTCTTCTCGGCTCCACTGTAAAGAGATTGAACTAACTAGAGTCACCCCCCTACTCCCCCAGCTCAATGATGTGATTGTCAGTGTTAGGCAGGCTCTAGAGGGCAGGGCAGGGCAAGGACAGGCCTGGGGGTAAGTAGCCACCTATGGGGAGATGAACACAGATATTTTAATCATTAACACTGGGCTCCGATGGTGGGACAGCAAGCCAGAGCCACAGCTCAACTGCTTCTAACAGAAGCTTTTCCTTCTCAGGCATTTTGGTTGAAATTTGCCTGACTTGAGTCTAGTCCAGCCAGAAAGCAGACACATAGAAAACTGAGAGCCAGGGGTCCCTCCCAGAGGAATCCACCTCGCACCTGCGCTCTCCCCCCGCCCTGCTCTGGGGCTTTCTCTGTGTACTGATTCTCTCCTGGTGAAAACACACCTTTGGTGAAAGTTCTTGTGTCCTTCTAGCCACTGGAGCATTTAGGAGACTGTTCACAGCCTTAAGCAATTTGCTCCTTTCCCCTGCTAGATTTTGGGGAGTCTGGGTTAGTTCAGTGAACCTCAAACTGGAGAGGCTTCCTAAGAGTGACTCCAAGATCCTCAAACAAATGACACTCGGGAAGCGAAGCCTTCAAGGACATCTAATTCCATGTCCTAGACCCCTGTCATTCTAGAAGATTGATCTCAGAGCTACGGTTTACTAAGAGGCCTGACTGGCATTGAGGGAGGCCGAAGCCAGATCCTTCTCGTCCTATCCTGGAGCTGATGAGAGCATAAGGTTGAGATGGAGCCTGCGATTTCTCCTAAACCCCGAGCAGCTCAAGGCAGGGTATCTCACGCCCATCTGCCAACCGCACAGGCTGTCCTGCGTCCCAGCCCCCATGCCTGACAGGCTCGGGGGCTACCTGCCATGGACCTCCCAGGGCCCTGAAAGGCCTGCCTCAGAGGACGGGTGCTGTGTGCCACAAGCTTAGGTGATGTCTGGGACTAAGCTGCACGTCTCAGGCCAGGCAAATATGGAGTGACCCCCGCCCCTCCCGAAGGAGGCCTCTTCCTACAGGCAGAGAAATGCACTTCCTGAGGACATCCTGGCCCCACACCTAGAACAGGGCAAGTGACTCGGGAGCTCTGCCCTGCAAGCCCTTCCAGAGGCCAGAGAGAGGGGCTGAGACTTCTGGCCCCCGAGGAAGAAGTGTCAAGGTAGGCTCTGTCTGCCCTCTGCCTAGAAGACCACAAGCACCCACCTGCGTGGAAGGCTCTGGAAGGTATGGTTATGTGCAGAGACGGCTGAGGGGGGAAGGCAGCCTGAGGCAGCAGCAGCTGCCTTGCCTGCCTGGAGGCCGAGCGTGGACATAGTCCTCCAGCAAGTCCACACCTGCTCCTGACCCTCTGCCGCCATGCCCCCAGGCTCTGGCTTGAGTGTCCCAGGTGTGAGTGCTTCCATGGAGTGACCAGAATGGGATGGGGCAGGGGTTGGGGGGAAGGACCCTCCTGGAGGGGCCTGGCTAGATGGAGAACAGAGCTGCCCAACCTGCCCAATGTCGCTGTCATGCTGCCTGCTTCCCCCTCCTGCTCCTCCATCCTGCCGGGAGATGTCAGGTGGCCGAAGAGCAGAGTGTGTGCTCGATCCCCTGCCCCACCTGGACACCTCCCTGTAGCCCCTGCTCTCTCTGGAAGCTTGTCTTTGTCCAGCACCGTGGGTGGTCTGCATTGTCCCCTTGCTGGGCTCACCCAGATCCAGTTTCCGGGGCCCAAGGGCGTGGAGACATGCCCCCACCCTGTATGTCAGCACTACTGGGTGACAGCTGGATTCTTTGGCTCCAGCTCCTCCTCTCTGCCCACTCCCTCTGGGGACAGCCAGGATGGGGACTCCTCCATTCTAGGTGAAGATGAGGCAGATGCCTTGGGTCCAAAAGGTCAGATCCCATAGGGTTTTAGGAAGAGAAAAGGAGACGGGAGGGCAGCCTGTTCTTCAGACACAGTCACGGGCCTGGTGACCGGGATCCACACGGAAGGATGGACGTGACTGTACCGTTGCTGCTGCTGGGTCTCGATGGGAATTTAAATTTGACTCAGCGGTCAGACCAGGCAGGATGGAGGAGCAGGAGGGGGAAGAACGGTCTTCAGCTTCTAATGGATGCAAAGCTGTGAAACGGGGCCACCGCTGTCTCCGTTGCCTCCGGCCAGGAGCAGGGGTCTTGGCCTCAGTGCCAGCGAGGGGCAGGGGCCTGCTGTCCCCTCCCTCCCAGCTGTCCACGGGCCTCAGACTTGGGGTGGCTGAAAGTGCTGAGGGTCAGGCCCCTGGCCCAGGCCAGGTTCCCAAGAGGAAAGTCGAGTGGGAGGCTGGGGGCCTGGAAAGCATGGGCGTGGCCAGTGCCCCGAGGTGGGGGAGGGCGCGGGGCTGGGACCAGAGAGGCCCTGTCAGGTGGCCCAGGAGATGGCCGCACTGTGCTCCTTGGCCTTCATGCGGAGGGCTGCGATGCTCGAGGTCTTGCGGTCCGGCTCACCGTTGAGCTCGTAGCCGTTGAGACCTGGGCTGAGGCCTGCTCCGAACAGGCCACCCATGTGCGTTTGGCCCACATGGCTGCCAGCCCCAGAGACACTCAGGAAGTCGGTGACACCACTGGCCCCAGAGCCAGGGGGATGGGCGTGAGGGGACATACAGGCTGGCACCGGGTCACAGGGGACCACGCAGGCTGGCACTGGCGAGGCAGCCCCGTTGTTGCCAATCCAGGACGGGTTCTGAATCTGGGTAGGAGGAGGGGAGAGAAGTCACAGGCTGGCTGGGGTGGGGGTGGGGCCGTACATAGGAGCCCCCCACCTCCCCCCACTTAGGAGCCCATCATTATGATTAAACCATTCTCGAGTGTTTACTTGGGAGCCTCTCTAAACATTAAGGTCATCCAGGTGCCCCCAGAGAGCCTGCGTTTTATGCTTTGGTTATGCTGTTCCCAGGGCCAGGCTAGCAGCAGACAGAAATTCTGTTTTAAGGACTGAACTTCAAACTTCAACAAGGGTCCAGTGACAGGGCTGGGGCACAGCTAACCAGCTGAGGACAGCCCCCACCTTAGCCACTGACTTCCTGATTTTGGACACAGTTGCAGACTCTGTCTCTGTCCGTGGACTCATTAAGGTCAGGGGCTGTATCTTACCTCCAGCTCCTTCCAGGCCCAGGACCTCCTAGGTACCTGATAAGTGGGGACCTTTGGCTTTGGGAACATGGCTCTGGACTTGTAGGTTGTGATGTGGAGAGGGTGGAAGTGGGCGGTGGGGACCTAAATCTCCCAGAAGCCAAAGTCAGTGGCTGAGGATCTCAGATAGAAATGGCTGCCTCAGGAGGTGATGGGCACAGGGACTGAATGGATGGAGCCAGCTGGCCACCCACATGTCTTGGGGTGTGGAGGATGCCCAGGCAGTGGTGGAGGCTGGACTGGATGTCTCATCTCCCATCCATGCAGCTGTGATCCCTCTCCTCTCCCCAGCTTCCACCTCTGGACCCCATTTCCCTCTAAGCATTTATGGGGAGGTGGAGCTGGGGACTCAGCCAAACCTGGAGCAACATTTTTATGGGATGGAATGGGCTCTGGGTCTCCCACATCCTGGTGTAAAGAGGCTCACAGTTGGACTGGGCCTGAGGGACCTTGAAGCCACGAGTCCCATCTCAGAGGACCTCGGTCTTTCTCTGAGGTGCTGGTTCTCAGAGTTCGAGTGGCTTGGGGTTGGAGCAGGCAGCTCGGGGCAGGGACCTACCTGGGCATAGTTCTCAGCTCGAGTAAGGAGAGGCAGCTCATAGGCGGTGGAGAAGTGGGTTCGAACCTGCTGCATCTGCCCAAAACGCTCCCTCTTCCTCCATTTGGCCCTCCGGTTCTGAAACCAGACCTGCAGGACAGAGCAGTTGTCTCAGGGGTCAGGAGGCTGTGCCCGTGGGCAGTGTAGGCTCATTCCATGAGCCCCAGCAGGCCTTGGGCTGCAGATAAGTGCTGCTTCGGTGTCTATCCCCAAGAGCTTACCATCTAGAATGATTGAAGCTGAGAGTCAGGAGAGCAGCTTACCCCCCACTAGCCATGGTGTGACCTTGGCCAGGAGTTTCATTTTTGCTAAGCTTCAGAATCTAGAGCAAGCGAGTGTCACACACAGGAAATGGGTCCCTGGCCACTTAGCATTTATGGGGACGTGTGGCCTAATCTTTGGTGGAGAACTTGATAAACGCCATGAATTCTCCTCCAGAAAATCGATCTACTAGAGACTACCACACACATGGTTTTCCAAAAGGTCTGTGGCTTCCTGGGGCCAAGAAGCCCAGATTCCTGACCCTCCTGACTCTCTGCAGCATTCTTGTGGGAAATAGTCTCCCAGCTCAGAAACCCCCATGTTAAAGGTCCTGTGGACAACAGGGGCTCAACTGGGCAACACAGGCAGTCAAGGAGGGCTTCTTGGAGATGAGGGCTGGAGCTAGGCCTTGAGTGTTGGCTGGAGGGAGGAAAGTCCAGCCCTGAGTTTAGAGACACCAGGGCACGCTGCCCAATTATGGGGAGTGTGGGGGAGAGGAATCGAGAAAGCAGAAGTCAGACTGTGGGGTCCTCAGATGCCAAGTGGAGGGCTTGTCCTTGGTGCTGTCAGGAGAGGCAGATGCTACAAGTGCTCACTCAGAGGAGGTCCTGATGTTAAGGAGGCTGGAGGCCACCTGTCACTGAACATGGGTGGGTGGAACGTTGGCTTGACTGGGGGCCTGACGGGGAAGGTGATCTGCGAGTCAGGTGAAGGAGCTGAAATCTATGGTGGATGGGTGGGGTCCATTTCCTTTCCTGGAGCATTTCTGGCAGGCCGAGAACTTTCCCAAGGCTCTTGGGCAAGAGCTCACCTGGAACCAGCGACCCCTGCCCTGACTTGGAATCATGGGTGGGAGGGGGAGGTGAGGAGGGATCAGTTTGCAGGCCAGGAATGGCCTGGGGCTGAGTCAGAAGCAGACCTTGGAGCTCCCCAGAGGGAGCTTCCTTTCAGCTTGCTGTACTCCTGCCAGCTGACCGGGTGCAAGTGGGTACACACACCCAGATAGCATGCTGCCCGCAGCCTTGGAGACAGGGAGCGCAGAGCAGTGACAAGGACCATGGCTGCAGAGCTGTGAGGAGTCTGGCAGGCTCTCACTGGGCCAGGCACTGAGGGAGCTGGCTTTCCCTTCCCAGTGACCCATGCTGCTGCAAACCAGGTGCATGAGTAGTCTCCAAAAACAGCTCTCAGAGGAGGGAGCAGAGCTGGCCTGAGGTGCAGATGGGCTCCCATGAGGCAGCACAGAGGAGGCTACTCAGCCTGCACAGGCTTCAGGTGCAGCCGGGGGGAATGGAGTGCCCACTGAGTGCTGGCATTGCCAAAAACCTCAGTTCCTGCATCTGGAAAATGGGCCAGTATCTGTATTGACATCCCCACAGGGGTGAGGATGGGAGCAGTGGGGGAGACAGATGGGAAATTTTCACGCAGTTCTTAGAGTACTTCACGCTTATTTGTTTATAGCTCCTGACCTTTCTTACTGTCTTTTGCTAGAGGAAAGGGTCAAAAAAGATGGAGTATATCTATCTCATGTGAATGTGGGGAGGGCGGGGTGAGGAGGGAGCGTGGGGCTGTCCCTCCCTTCCCCCCCAGTCCCAAGTGTGCATGTGCACAAGTGTACACACACCAACACACACATGTGCACACATGCACACACACACGTACACACGGGCCTGCCGTTTCTTTCAGAGTCGCTCCATTTCCCCCTCCTGGCTCCCGCGCCGGAGAAGCATGCTTCCTGTGCCCTCCCTGGAGACCAGCCCTCTCTTGGGCTTGGGGTCTCAGCCCTGCCCCAGAGCCTGCTGGGAGCCAAGGGCGGGTCAGGTCTCCTCTCTGCGGCTGAAACGGGATCCCCCTTTATCAGCGGCCTGGAATGGTGGACCGGGGGCAGGATGAGAGAATGCATCAGAGGAGCTTGTTTTCATTTCATGTTTAATTTCCTGCAGGCTTAGCTCAGTCTTTCCGCTCCTTCCTCCACCTCCCAGGGTTTTCTGTGGGGGGAGCCGGGGGGAGGGGAGAAGCCCACCGGAGGCATCGAGATATATGGCTTCGTTCTTTCTTTGGGGGTGGGGAGAAGGCAAGAAGAGGTTTAGTTGCCATCAGTGGGGGGGTTTCCCTGTGTCTCTGTAGACTCGGGGTCCCTGTGTGGGAATGTAGAGGTAGAGAGGTGCCGGTGAAGGCCTCGAGCAGGTTTGGATGGGCTGGGAGGGACACAGCGAGGAGGGAGGAGGCCAGTGTCCCTAATGGAGCCTGGGATTGAGGGGAGGAGCAGAGTGGGGGAGATGGAATGTGGGGGGGCTGGGGCTGAGTGTGTGGGAGGAGGAGGCCGGGAGAGGGGAGACCTGGTTATCTAGGAAGATAGATGAGCAGACGAGGGAGAGGCAGCAGGGAGAGCACCGTCTTTGGGAAGGGAGTGGATGGGGTCAGGCTGAGGGCTAAAGATGGAGATGTGGGAGGTGGCCCAGCTGTGGGGGAGCCGGCTGATGGGAGGAGACCTGCCCACCTCCTCCTGCAATTCCTTCCTCCCTGGGCCTCGCCCTGTGCACAAGGCTGGAGCTTTTCTGCCCAGATCGGGGCTTATAAGCTAAGTTAGCATCTCTGCTCTTCAACCTCCTCGCACATAAGCGGGGGGGTGGCAGGCTATCCTCATGGGCCCCTCTTGTGCTGACATTTGTGGATCCTGAGGCTCTGGGTGTCCTTCCATTTCTGACCCCTGGAGCCTGGCACTCTGAGAGCTCCCCCACTGCCTGCCCAGATTCTCTGGGCCCCAAGCCTGTACAACCCCAGGGAGGAGAGCAGGCCACAAGGTCCCGGCCTTCCACTCTGCGTGTCTCACCCCAGGACCACCCCGTTCCCAGGCCCACCCCAGCATGGGCCCACTCCGCACAGGCCTCTCCCCAAGGAACCAACCGTCTTGGCAGAGGCCTTGCTAACCGCAGCCCATCTGGGGCCCGGACGGGGTGGCCCAGGGCGGGGAAGGCCTCTGTCTTATTGTCTTCAGACACCAGCTGCGTAGATTGGAATCCCAGACAGCAGAGAGAGGCCCCTGCAGCCCCCTGGAGCAGGGCCAAACCCCAGGCTTCTTCCCAGGAAAGGTCCATCTCGGGGGCCCCCATCACCTCCTCCTGTCCCCACCACCCCTCTACACCAGGCACCTGGCTTCCCACCAGCTGGTTGTGGGCCCCAAACAAACAGCATAGACAAGCAGGGGGTTCTGTCCCCATTCCCTCCACCCCCCAGGGCACTGCCAGGCTCAGGGCTCAACCCAGAGGTCTGACGCACATGAATATCCCACCCACCCTGTTGCCTTTACACAAATAAGTCTCGGAACAATCTGGCACGTGTCCTGGTACAGCAAACTAAAGCAAAAGAAGCCCTGGGATGGAACTCGGGAGTCTCAGATCCTAGTCTCAGCACAGCCACCAAGTCACGTTCCTGAGTCTCTCAATCACAGATAATCACTTCGCCCCCTAGGCCTCTTCTTCCTTGTTATCAAATGAGAGGACCAGGAGATCCTTCCCAGCACTCACATCCCATAATTCTATGATCGCCCCCTTAGATGATAAAATATGCAACACATTAGGGCTTCCCTTTCTGCCTTGGCTGCTGGGAAGCTCAGAAGTAAAATTTGTGCTCAGTGGCAATTATGATCCTAAGTCTAGATTTTTTATATAATTACCTTCCCATTTTATGAAATTGTTCTTGTTCTTAGGTGAAAATAATAAATCTTTAATTATAAGCTGCCTCAACTCCTTTTTGGAGGCAGGCATAAATGTGTGTGTGAGTGTGTGTGTGCGCGCGCGCGCACAGAGAGAACACTATTCTAGCTGAATGGTCGTGAAAAGTGCTAGACGTGCCCCGGTGTCATGTCCATGTTTTGTACTAGAAGGTCCATCCTCCTTTCAATAATGAGTGAGTTCTACTCCTGGGCACTCCTATCCACCTACGAGGAACACACACATGCACATACATATATACACACATCCTGCACAGAAGTGAACTGGTTTATCCCACACCCACATAGTACCTACAGAAACGTTCCATACTCAGTCAACCTCTTCTCCACCTACTTCCAAACCCATTGGCTGAGCTGAGGCCAGATTCTGGGGTTCCTGTCTAGACTCCGAGCACTTGAGGTCACGTGGCTGGTTATCCCAACTCGGATGAGATAATGGGTGTGAGAGGGCTTCTGAAATCCCAGTAAAGCCTCAGCTGCCCTGCCTTCCTTCTCCAAGCATTCACTTGGTGCCGGAGCAAAAAACAACAGACAGCCTGCCCTCAGGAATTAGGCTTAAACAACCCCCTGTTCAGAATCACTTCTGATGGCTACATATTTACTGACAACTGCCAGTCCTTTTTCACATTAGTCATTGTACATAAAAATGATTCTGGACTAAATTACAAATGCCTCTGCTTATTAAAGAGAACATGGTGGAGACTGATGAACCTTGTATTGCCTTAGAAAAATTCTACCTAAGATTCTTTAGTGAACTAATACAATAGGGGGCACCCTTGGGGTCTGCTGAGTAAGGAAGGGCTCTTTGTCCTGGTATTGAAAGTCCTGAGCTGAGCTGAGCTGAGCTGAGCTGTGCTGCTTTAAAAAACAACAATAAAACAATTCCCCTTTTCTCAAGCTGTTGATTTCCCTAGCATACTGGAGGGAAGAAACTGCTATGACAACACCTTATTTGCTATTTCTAACATACTCTGGGATGGAAAGCAGGATGAGCATGGTATTTATTCTGTACTAAGCTGAAGCCTGAGCTTTAATGCACAGATTTTGTCACCTGTTTTGGGATACTCAGAGGTCTTGGCTTCCTGTCTGGTTCTTTCTTTACTCTAATTTCATGCAGGGAGGTAGGGACACCCTCTCTGGACAAAAGAGGTCAATCAGTCCACAAATATTTATTCTTTGCCCCTGTTGTTCTGATTTTGGCCTCCTCTAATTGGTAGGAGTACAGTGATGAACAATCAGACAGTACCTGCCCTCAAGGGCTCATATTCTAGTGGGAGAAGAGAAACAGGTAAGGTCATTTAAGCCAGTCATTTCTACAGAGAAGATAAAATAGGACAATGTGGTAGTAGGTAACCTGGTTTGGTTGTGTTGAGTTGTGTTGTGTTGAGTTGACTTGGTTTGGGATAAGTTGTGTTGTGTTGAGTTATGTTGGTTTGGGTTGAGTTGGACTGTATTGCATTCAGCTGTGTTGGATTTTGTTGGGTTGGGCGTGGCTGAGTTGTGTTGCATTGTGTTGTTTTGGGTTGAGTTGGGTTGGATTGGATTGAGCTGTGCTGGATTTCATTGTGTTGTGTTGAGTTGTGTTGAGTTGTGTTGAGTTGGGCTGGGTTGCGTTGGGCTGTATTGTGTTGAGTTGTGCTGTGTTGTGTTGGACTGTGTTGAGTTGGGCTGTATTGGATTGAGCTGTGCTGGATTTTATTGTGTTGTGTTGTGTTGGGTGATTGCTACTGTTTTCACCATAATGGTCAGGAAGACTTTTCAAAGAAGCTATATTTAGTTGGGACCTGAAAGATGCAGGAGTAGGCGGCTATCCTGGGCAGAAGGAAGAGCTGGATTATTCTCTGTCTCTCCCCATTGGGCTGCTGTGGATGTCTTTAAGTTTATCCTGATTCTTTTCCAAGAGATAGGCCTTCCAGAGCAGAGAGCAGTCATCTTCTTCATGAAACCGCCTAGACTCTCACACCACTTAGAGCCCAGAAATACAGCTAACAGGCTTCCTGCCCCTCTAAAGTGCTCTGCTTCTTTCACTCCTGCTCCATCCAGAGCAAGAAGCCTAACATTAAAGTGGATAAAAGCAGACTTGGAGCAGGGGCATTAGGGGCAGGGTAGTAGCTTGTGGGGCTCTCCTTGGACTTAGGAGAGTGTGGTTGAGGGACAGTCAGCCAATCTCGGCTCCAGCCACCAGTCCAAGGGCAGGGTGCTCTCCTACCCACCTTGGACACCCTCACTGACCTGCACGCGGGCCTCGGTGAGGTCTGTCCTCATTGCCAGCTGCTCCCTTGCGTACACGTCGGGGTAGTGAGTCTTCTGGAAGACCTTCTCCAGTTCCTCCAACTGGTAGCTGGTGAAGGTGGTTCGGTTCCTCCGCTTCTTGCCCTTGTTGCTCTCTGAGTCAGCCTTTTCCAGCGGGCTGGGGAGGTCGGCGCTGGCCTGGTCCTGGGGCCCCTTCACCCCAGCCTCCTTCACACTGAGGTAGCTGCTGTCCATCCCCACAGTGTCAGAGTCAGGCGGTAGCTCTGGCTCACTCAGGGAGCTCTCTTTGGCTGAGGGGGGAGGAAACAAGATCAGAAACCAATGGCTGAATCAAGTGAGAGAGGAGGGCGGGATGACTGTGCCATCCCCTGCCTTGTTTCTCTCAGGGACACATTGGATGTGAGGTCAGGAGGCCTGGTTTCTAATCTTGGCTTACCATTACCATGCTGTGTGACCTTGGGCAAGTCCCCTTCCCTCTCTGAGCCTCTTTACCATCATCTCAAAATGGGCCCCTTTTAGCATCAATGTTTTGTGACTGGGTCAGTCAATATGACCTCTATGACCTTTAATTCCCACCCTACTGGCCCCAGTCTCCTCTCTCTAGAAGGGTCCCCTTTGCCAAAACTTCTCCTTTGGGCATCGAGGATGCTGACTCTACCTCGAAATCCCCAGGGTGGAAGGGAAAAGTCATTCAGTGGTCATTCCTGGCCCAACTGAACCAGAAGGAGGAGGAGAGGCCAGCGTTGAGACAGGCAGAAATGCCCCTCCTTTCCTGGGGATTCATTAGGAGTTGTGGAGATTCTTCTCCATATCCCCTTGTCCTCCACTGGTCTCACCAATGGGCCAAGCAGCGTCCGCCCCCTCCACGTGGGCCCTGGTAGATTTACACAAAGCTTGAGGTCCAGGCCCAGGCCCACAGCCACTGCATCTATCAGAATGGGGCTCCGCCCGCTGGTTCTTAGAAGTTCCGAGCTGGAAAGCTCCAGCTCATGCAGGTCAAGAATGTGGTGGCAGAGGCCTGCGTGGGAGGGTGGGGCAGGGCGTAGCTTGTCCATGTCCAAATAGTCCAGTTAGCACCCTGGTCACACACAATGGCCTCAGGGGTTGGAGTGTGGGCTCTGGAGCCAGGCACCATGGTGTGAATCTCACAGGGAAGACTCACCAGCTGTGTGCTTTGGACAGTTCACTTAACCTCTTTGTGCCTCACTTTCCTCCTCTATATAATGGGGATGAAGATGCCTGTAGGACAGGAATCCTTATAGGGTAGCTGTAGGATTAAAGAGCCACCATGTAAAGCACTTGGCACAGTGCTGGCTGGTAAGTTTCTGCCGGTGTTATTCCCAGCCTGGTCTGGGCTTGCAAGCAGCAGAGAACTGACCTTGGAGAAGTCCTCCAACTGGGCAGACACTCCATGGGGCATCTGGGAGCAGAAGCATGTGGGGCACTGTGGGTGGGGCGTTAGGACTGGTGTCTGGAGATGGGTGTGAGCCCCTCTCTGAGCCACATTCCCTGTCTGACTCTTGTGGAGTAAGATAACCTAACAGATTGGTGAGACATGTGAGGAGCGCCTAACAAGACCTTTCCCATGCACAGACTCTGCTCGTCACAAGCATGAGGGTCACTCTGACCCTCAGTTTCTCTTCTGGGAATAGGTCCAAGTGGCGGGCATTAAGTGCCAAGAAGATGCCTCTAGCCCAGGTTTCCTGACTCCACCCAGATTCCGGAGGCCCAGGCTTCAGGTTCACTCTCTACCCTGGCTCTCTGTGTACACAGGGACTCTCTTCATGCTAGGGAGGCTGAGAGGGACATTTCGCCTCTGTCATTGTCACCTCCCTCTCCCAGGCACTGAAAAAAAGGGGGTGGAGGTGAGTGAGCCTGGAAGCAGCTTCAGAAGGCCATTTCTGAGGGTCACTGCCAGTGCTGACGCCACCAGGGTGGTGGGCCAGCCCACAGGGATCACGCATGACACCATGTGAGCCAGGCACACAGACTGCCAGGTCTTCGGCAACAGCTTTATGCAAACTGTAGCTGGCAGCTGGGCCAAGAGCTTTCAGCAAAGATATTTATCTTCCTCGCAGACAAATAAGTTTTATATTTTGGGTTTTTTTTAAAGAGAAGAAATCCCACTCAGCCTCACCAAAAATAAACATCTGTTATGCAACTTCCTGGAGGCCAGGCTGGGAGGGGGCAGCGCTACCCCTCCTGCCCTAGCCCTGCTCCCCCAGCCTTATCCCATGACCTCGTGGACCCTTAGAGCATCCTCTGGCACCAGCCTGGCGTCGGGACCACCCTAAACAGCCATAGGGCTGAGCTGAGCAGAGGGAGCTCCAGTTATAGAAATGGAGACTGAGGCCAGAGAGAGCAGGGAATGTGCGCTAACTGGCAGGAGAGTGTGGCCTCTCAGCTCCCGGCTCCTTTTCGCAAGGAGAGCTGTAGAGGCAGAGGAATCCAGGGGCCTCACATAACCTAGGAGTCCTGCTCGGCTCATTGTGAGGGCAGAAGGACCAGCGCCTGAGGCTGAGGGAGCAAGGATGCGGAGAGAAGCCCCTCAGCGCCGAGCTGGTTCAGGGCTTAGCGGGTGGGGAGGCGGCAGAGCACCGGTCTTCCGTGGTGAGAACTCAGTTTCCCCACCTCCAGCCACCACTGAGACTGAGCGAGCAGGGGAGAGAAGGGGAGACGGCACGGTGTGTGTTCAAAGACCACCAGACCGAGAGTCGGGAGGTTTGCTCTCGGCCCCAGCTCCAGCACCGTCGGCCCCTGACTTCACACGACTCATTTCACATCAGTCTCATCTACAGGAGGGCACAGGACGTCCCCTCTGGAGTGGGGGGAGCAGCAGGGCTACTGGCAGCCTCAGCCGGGTGGAGTATCCCTCCCACCGTAGGACGAGTGGACCTGCCCCTTAGGGTCCAGATGGGAGGAAGAGGGGAGGATGGGGCATGTCTTGTGTCCAGGCAAATGTCAACTGACTGGCAAGGCTGGGAGATGGAGGAATTCTGGCCACCTCAAAGTCCTGATTATCATCTTTCTTTCCTGTGGCCACCGAGCTCATCAGAATGACAAGCCAAGGTCCTCTCAGGTCCTCTGTTTCAACTTCCTTCCACCACCCAGCTTCTATACCAAGTGCTGTCACCCTGGCGTTGGTGACGGAGCGCTCACTGCCTCCAGGACACCTGGGCATTAGTCCTTAGGTCCAGCCCCTGTCTGTCTCCTGTAAGTCTGGCTCGTTGGTCCTGGTTCTAAATCTCCAGGCCCTTCCCCAGCACAGCCTGTGGATATTCAGAGCTGACTGTCCCGCCTCTGAGTCATCCATTTCTGACTAGTTTTAGTTCCCACATTGCTCCTCAGGTGGCCCTGAGTTTATCAAGCCTGTCTGAGGCAGGTGGATGCCAGGGACAGTGCTAGGTCTGGGCAAAGCCAGCTAATTGTTCTGTGACTAGATGATTCTGAGGAGCTGGTGGTGTCCTGAGACCTGGGTGCTGTCAAGGACCAGCTCGCTCTGCACTGCCCTTCTTGATAAGATGGTGCTAAAAACAGAGGTCCTGCGACTCAGGCTGAATTACTCCCCCTGACCTCCAAGGTCCAGTCCAGCACCAGCTCCTCCAGGAAGCCCTCCTGGACTGCAACAACCATACAGGCCCCTTTGTTCTCTGCTCAGCCTCTCCAATAACTACCTGTGTTTCTGACTAGTGTACAATCAGGCCCTGAATGTCCGATTCCTTCTGTAGAATTTTCAGTTTCCCGAGGGTTGGACCCTCGTGCCATTTATCCCTTCTCAGCCCAGGACGGGCAGGTGGCAGACGTGCAGAAAGAAGTTGCTGAAGAATAAAGGAACAATTTCTAACAGACATCACTGAGCTCTCACTGTCCAGCTACCTTTGGGTACCTACTGCGTGCCAGTGCCCTAGGGCGGACATGCAGAAAATGTTGAATGAATGAATGAATCAACCATTTCACCCGGCAGACAATGCGAACGGTGCGCAGGATACTTGAGAAGAGAGGCGGCAATGACCAATGCCTCCGCGAAAGGCTGACAGCTGGAGCAGGAGGAGGAGAGGAGATCACAGAGGAGAAAGGGTGGGAGACCAAGACAGGCATTGAAGGGGGTCTCCACACCGGGAGCAGCGGGGAGCAGAGGGGGCCTGGGAGGCAGGAGAAGCACAGGGCTGGGCTTCAGGGAGAGGCTTGGGCACGTCAATGTCCAGGAGCCCCAGTGCGGCACCTGCCAGGAACTGGCTCCGCACCCCCCATGCTCTACGCGGGGTAAAGCCCACTGGGAGACCCTCAGCGGGACAGTGGCACCCAGCACCATCATGAGGCTGCGGAGCAACAAGCCCCACCTCGGTCCAGGTCACCCACCTGCGGGTCCGGCTCCTCCGCTGCCTCCCTGAGGCGGGTCCCATAGGGACTCTGGACTGACGCTGTGCTGACACCCCTCCCACAGTGGGCTGTGTCCCTGGCTGTGGGGCCCAAGACAATGTCATCCCCATCTGCACCTTCCCCGTGGAATGTCTTTTTTTTTTAGTATGTTTTTATTTCAGAGAGGAAGGGAGAGGGAGAGAGAGGGATAGAAACATCAGTGATGAAGAGTCATTGATCAGCTGCCTCCTGCACGCCCCTTGCTGGGGATCGAGCCCGCAACCCGGGCCTGTGCCCTGACCGGGAATCGAACCGCCATCTCCTGGATCCTAGGCTGACGCTCAACCACTGAGCCACGCCAGCCGGGCTCCCCGTGGAATGTCTTGATGTGGAAATAGCCTCAGACCACCCAGAGGAATCAAGTGGAGCGCGCAAGACATGGAGAGTGAGCACCGCCAGCCCACGGAGGTGCGCAGGCCCGGGAAGCCGTGGCGGTACCGATGCCTCCCGACAATCCTAGGTGAATGCTGTTTCCATCCACCACTTCTCGTGAAGTGGGAAGCACTCAGGCCACGGCTCTATTCTTAATCAGCAGCCACAGAAGGCCCTTCAGCCTCAGCCTTTAGGGAGGAGGCCTGAGTCTCTTCTGGGAGCCGCCTGGTCCACCCCTGGATGGTTCTGGCTGTTGGATTTCGAGAAACAGAAACCTTTCTTTATTCCCTTAGCCTCTGCCCGCTTGTCCTGGTTCAACCCAGTGGCGTCACTCTAATCTAGTCGAACCTTTGTTGACGCGAAAGCCCTTGAGAGATTTCCAAAGGTGACTGTGATTCTTTTTATGACTATGATTTAAAGAGAATTTTTTTACAACTGTGGTTTAAAGAGAAGAAACTTCTGAAGCCATCTGGGGAGAGGGTGCTGGAGGCCTCTGCGTGGGTGCTCCTTCTGTGTGCCCGGAGTGCGCCCTCGGGTGTACGGCATGGCTGGCAGTTGTGAATGGTGTGGGAACATGTATGTACTTGCCTGTGGGGCACGCATGCTTGGGTGGACAAGTGGGATGAGTGAGCCGGCGGGTGCGTGTGCTATTGCATGTGTGTGTGCATGTGCAAGCAAGCAAGCATTATCCTGCAAATATGCATGGGTGGGTATGAACATGGGTGGTGTGTGTGTAGTCGCGCGCAGGCCCTTGCATATGGAGTGTATGTCTAAGGGATCTGAGTAATTGTACCCTCCATGGTTTTGATTACATCTATTTTTCCTCCAAACATCTGCTTTGTGGGGTACATGCTGCTCACTCTGTTCCCGGGTGAGCTGGCCTCACACCCCCTGTGGCAGAGTGCACAGTGCCGATGTAATCTCCTTAAACAAAACAGGCCAGCGTGAGGCCCTTTCATGCTATTTAAAGGGCACTGAATGACTAAACCCACTGCTGTCCAAACATCTGTGTGGGGGTGGGGTGGAGGTCAAAGGTTAGCCATTGATCATATCCCCAGCCCACCTCATCTGCCACTGGGCTCTGTCCAGAGCTCAGCTTGATGTCCCTAGTTTAGCTCCAGGCCCAATAAATAAGGCTGAAGGGGCAGCAGCGACTGGGTGACATTTCAGGGAACATGCATGGAGCCTGTTCTGTGTGCACCAGTGGGGACAGTGTCCCTGCCCCTCAGAGCTGCCCATCGGCAGAGGACAGTGGGGGTAGAAGTGCAGGTGCTCGGGCCAGCCCACAGGTGACGCAGGCACTCCTGTTCACCCCACCCACCAACCCAAGCCCTGAAAATGCTTCTCAAAGCAAGGGAAGTCCGAGAAACTGTCACAGACCACAGGGGGCTAAGGACACAGGAGGACTGTGTACGGCGGTCTCCTTGATGGGCCCTGGAACAGGCAGAGGACATCCAGGGAAACTAGTGAAATCCGAATAAGGTGTGGAGCTTGGGTAACAGTAATGTTAAAAAACACAACAACAACAACAACAGAAAAACAGCCGCTAAAATAGATGAACGGCCATTTCACCCAAGAAGACATACAGGTAGCAAATAAGCATGAAAACACGCTCACCGTTATCCGCCCTGGAAATGCAGACTAAAAGCCCAGGGAGATGCCACCACACCCAGTGCGACGGAAATACAGAGCGAGCAATGGCGAGGACATTCCCGCGCGCACCCTTCCTTCTAACGGGGGCGTCCTGCCTCTCATACATCTGGCTGACTACTGTCACCTGTTTGTCATTCTCTCAACTTTCGGGGCTCCTTTTTCTCATTACATGCACTTATCTATGTCCTACATAAAATTTTTTTAAAAAACCAAGTTAAGCCAAAAGAAGAAAAATGTAACACACACACGCGGACCATATTTTCTATAAGTTTTTTTTAACCTAGGACTATCCTGTACATCTTTCCAGACTATTCTATGTTCTTCTACCACATCGTTTTAAACAGCTGCACAGTATGGCACCACACAGACACACTATTTAATCGGTCTTCTACTGTTGGGCACACGGGTTTCTGATTCTTCAAAATTATAACAGGCTTATGATAACCATCCTTACAGTTAAATCCCTCAGTACATTCATGCACATTCCTTAGAAGAAGCGCCAAGAACTAGAAATACTGGGTTAAACCATATCTACACCTTAAGACCTCTGATAAACATGGCCAAGTGGTCTTCTAGAAACACGCTCGTTTCCTCAGTGACCAGCAGTGTGCCCGCCTGTGCCAGTGCCAGTCATAGTGTTTTTAAAATCTTTGCCAGTGTGATGGGTAAAAGCGAAATTTTGTTTGAATTTACATCTCTGAAATGACCAGTGAAGTTTAACGTTTTATTTGCTGATTTCTTCTTTTGTGAGTTGCTTCTACTGGGCTTCCAAGGTGACCCCTCCTCCCAAGCTGACTCCGAGGCTGGGCTCCCCTCGACCCTGAATTCCCTGCCTTCGAACGCTGGTTTGTGGGGCTGCTCCCCACTGGGCGCTGGGCAGTTCAAGCGGGGCCTCCCTGATGCGCTGCTGGGTCCTGAGCCGGGGGCTGGACTCCGGCCTTTGCTGGCACTGGGCAGCTTTGTACACCCGCCCGAGGGTAACAAGGGCATCGTAGGAAAGCGACCCAGGCCTTGGTCCCTCAGCACACACTGTCTGTGTGGGGTGGCTGCCGTGTGAGGGTGGGAGAGTAGACCTTGTGGAATGAGGGGGCTCACGGAAACCAGCCACAGGCCAGGGCATGAAGACCAAAGGTGGCCGTGGCTTCTGTGGCCATGGACAAAACTCTTGGCTTTTCTGTTTCCTCAGCTCCATCAGTGTTGTCCAAATCCCTGCCAGGAGTCGGGGGGGAAAGGGTTGTGGAGAGGGCACAGCGTCTGCAGGAAGCCAAGTGGAGGAGTCACTGGGTCTTGGGATGCTCTGCTCACCACAGGGTGGGTACCCTGGCCCCTGCAGGAAGGTAGTAGGGCCACACTCCCGGTGGGACAGAATCAAGGATGCAGTTGCTTACACTGGCCACCAGGAGGCACTGCAGTCCCAATAAAGTTCCTCTGGGCAAAGGTGGTGGCACCAGCCCTCAGTGAGGCTTCCAGAAGCTTGGCTGAAGAGCCAGGCCCTACGTGGGAGGGTTTGCCAAACACGTAACTATTCAGTCCTACTCTGTGCCTGTCCTACTATGTACCTGCTGTTGTCCTAGCACTGTAAGGGCTACAGAGTTGGGTGGGGCAGGTCCCTGACCTTCCCCACAGAGCTCTGTCCTCCTCTAGTTCGGAGGGTTTTCACATTCTTGACTCATTTTAATCCCCTCAAAGTTTCCACATGGTGGTCCCTCTGAGCGTCCTCATTTTACAGGTGGGAAAACTGAGGCTCAGAGAGCAGGGACCCACCTAATGTCGCCAGCCCTGAACAGCAGTCTGACTGGAGCGCCCTTTATGCCTCAGAGCTGCCGCCCCTGGAGAGCCTGGGGAGTCCTGGCTCTCGGGCTACTTGCAAATGAGCTGAGAAAACGCCCTCCTTCCCCGGGGCCCCTGGTGTTTTGCCTACTTGGCTTTCCATGTGGCTGGCAGGTTTGATGCCAACTCTTCTGTGGGTTCTTCCCCAGGGAGACTCAGCAGAGGCAGGGCTGCAGACAGAAACTCTCTCTCTTCTTCCTGCCCAGGGAGTGGGGGTCTTTCTCTGGTCCAGAGGACGGAGGGGGCTTCCCAGAGCCAAGGAAGGAAAAGGAATTAGCACTGAGCTCTCCCTAAAAGCCAGAACCCGTGCTTCATGTTTTACCCAGTCCTCGGACGTCCATCACACCGCCACTGTCACGGTTACTGACTTTTTACAACCACTTAAAATATTCCCGTTCCACAGCCCCAGAAACTGAGGCCAGAAAGAGTAGATGACTGGTCTAAGATCATACAACTGCTAAGAGGCAGAGCTAGGGTCTGAACCCCAAGCCTGGGGCACTTCCTCTGGACCTTCCTGGGGTGGAGACCCTGCGTGAGACTGGGGCAGGGCAGCCAGGGGACAGGGTAAAGCTGCTGTTGGAATCTAGTACAAAAAAATATTTTATTTTTTGAACCTATTATAATCTCAGCTTTCCTACAGTTAGAGTAAATGAGTGAGGTTTCCTTGTATCAAAAAAAAAAAAAAAAGTGCCCAAAGTGACAACTGCTAAAACATGGGAGCGCCCAAGTGTCCATCAACAGGTGAATAGATAAGAAAACTGTGGTGTATACAATACAATGGAGTATTATTCAGCCTTAAAAAGAAGGAAATTCTGACACACAGATAAACCTTGAGGACATCATGCTGAGTGAAAGAAGCCAGTCACAGAAGGACAATACTGTGTCACTCCACTCGTACGAGGTACCTAGAGAAGTCAAGTTCAGAGACAGAAAGCAACACGGCGGCTGCCAGGTGAGGGTGGCGAGGACTTGGTGGTTTAATGGGCACAGAGTTTTAGATTTAGTGTTTAATGGGTACAGAGTTGCAGTTTTACAAGATGAAAAGAGTTCTGGAGATGGATGGTGGTGATGGTTGTACATTATTAATATACTTAATACCACTGAGCTGTCCACTTAAAAATAAGGTTAAGGTGGTAGATTTTGTTATGTGTATTTTACCACAATAAAAAAATTTTGAAAAAGAAAGAAAAGGAAAGCCCACTAGCCAGTGTCCCTTAGGACCTCTGTCCTGCCTTCAGCCCCCACAGCCTATGCCACCTGGGCCTAGGTCCCCCCACCCCCCAGCTTACACCCTGAATTCCCTGTCCTCTCCCATACGCTGTGTCTTGGTTTGCATTTGTCCATTCCTTGGGTCCCCTGTTTGTTCCTGGCACCTGGCAGGGGAAGGAGAGAGGACCCAAGCGGGGTTCACTATCAGGGAGGCAGAAGGAACCTCCCACAGTCTCCCTTCCTGCCAACAATAAGTCACAGGGCTCAGGCGCCACCCCAGGCCACCCCACACCTTACAGGCAGGATACAGAGAATCCAGTGCTCACACAGCCTGTCGGGACTGCATTTCCCCATTTCAAATCAGCCCTGGGTCTGCCCATTGCCCCTCTCTGCCTCCCCCAAACCCTGTGGCCCTGGGCATGTCCCTAAACACCCCCCCCCCACACACACAGATTCCTGGAGCCTTTGCTTCTCCTCTGAAACAAAGAAAACCCCACCTCCCCAGCCACCCCAGCAGACTCTGTAATAGTACTTCAGACCCACGGCAGGCAAGAGGGAGAAGCTGAAATCCCGCACCAGGCAAAATGAAATGAATGCGAAGTCTTTGAAGTGCGACAGGCTTGGGTTTGGCTCCTGATTTTGCCACTGGTTTGCTGCATGCACTCATCCATCCGTCCATCCATCCATCCGTCCATCCATCCATCCATCCGTCCATCTGTCCATCCGTCCATCCGTCCATCCATCCGTCCATCCGCATTTCTGGAGCAGCCGCTATGTGCTGAGAGAAGTTCCAAGTGGGGGGAATACAAAGCCCCAGAGACATGGTCCCTCCGCTCAGAGCCCCATCTTCCCGAGGGAGGTGGCAAGGGTGGTGCCCGCGTGGGCGGAGCAGGGGCACCCAGGCCAGCCTGGGAGAGGGGCGTTTCCAGGGACACCTCAGAGCTCCACGTAGGAGGGGCTTCAGGCACTCTTGTTGGCTCGCTGCCCCGAAAAAGATGAGGAAATGTGAGTTTCCCCCGTCAGGGAAGGGGGGCAGGCTACAGGAGGCTGCTGAGGAGGCTCCCACCACCCGTGGCTCCGTGGGCACCCTTGGCACAGTGACTTGGCCTCTGGGTGCCTCGATTTCCTCATCTGCAAAGTGAGGCTCAAACACCCACATCCCGGAATGGCTGTGAGGGCTGAGTGAGGCAGATGCAGAGCCCGCTCTCTGTCAATGGGAACTGGCTGTGATGTATTAACAGTTATTATTTGGGGGCAAGTCAGGCCAGAGCAGCTGTAAGAGCCGAGCAAAATCACTCCACCCGCAAGTGTCTCATCCCACGCACCGTCCTTCCCCAGGTGCACTCTCCCCAGCTCAGGTTTCCCCATCCCGCTCCAGCTGGACAAACCTCTGTCCAAAGTGGCCCCCGGGGTCCCCTTCCAATCAGGGCCCATTCACATCTATATACCGAAGACTGTAAATGGGGTGAAACATAAGACACCACTGTAAAAATCAGATGTTAACTTCATTTTGTTACTACTTTTTGAAAACTTCTAGTTTATTTTTAAGAAAGGCCCTTACATAAACATACTTTGACCTAACTGAGGTTGCAATTGGAAGGCACAGCCACACGGTGGGAATTGTCGTTTTAATCACTGCACTGAGCACAGGGTGGCTCACAGACCAATGCACCAAGTTCAGGTCAGCTGTGAATGACTTACAGAAAGCTCGCTCCCACTTACATTCCTGGTGACACCTGGACAACTTGCTTATGTGGGCACGCGAATCTTTAAGTGCTCAAGAAGAATTTTCTCCATGGGAGCACCGGTGCCTCCACCCATCTCAGGGCCGGAAATTTGTCTGGGGGGTGGGAAGGGACAAGAGCGGCCATTCCAGAAAAGTACCACTGTCACCACTGTCACCCAGACACCGACCTCAGTGACTCAGGGCCAGTCGGGTCCCTTTCTACCTAGTGAGCCCCAGGCCCTGGTCTAACATCACTTCCTCCTGTGGATTCCCTGCCACGCCCCCCTCTGAGCCCTGCTAGTGACCCCTAATAATTAAATCACGTATCAGAAAGCATTGCAAGGGTGGCTTTATGGCAGCCCCGCCGTCAGACTCTTGCCTCATCATGCTCAGGGAAAGCGTCTTACCACACGGCCCACCCCGGCTCCGTCACCCACGGCTGGCACTGGGCGGCTGTCTGAACTGAATTAATCTCGCTGAGTTCCTAAACGTCTCTGTCGGCAGAAGGACCTGCTCAGCCTGGAAAGCATTTGCTTCTTTCCCCCAAATAAAGTGTGTTCTCTCTCCACGTGCTTGTTTTAACCTGAAGAATCACTTACAAGCTGAGAAAGCAGGATTTTTCTCCCCCTGGACAGGACGGGCCAGTAATGGCCGAATGAATGACAAGGCAGCCAGTTCAAGTTTTCTGAGGTTGGGGAGGAGGGATAAGGTGATTGGATCTTTGCTTTAAAAAAAAATTCCACCTTGATAACTATCAAAGAGTTAAACTTTTTTTTAATTTCTAGGACATAATTATATCTAAGCTGTGAGTTTCCATCTCAATGGCGGGGTTTGGCACGGGCAGGCTCCAAGTGTTTTGCCCGTCACGTGTAATAATTAACAAGTAGAAATAATATTTAACAGCCCAATATTTACAACTAGCGTGTTGGTTGAAAATGGTTCTTTCATTAACTTCCGCTCATCTGGACTGAAAAATAATTCAGTAAGCCTCTGCTTTAAAGTACATGGTGTCCCCTTGGATGGAGAAAAGCCTCATCAGCAGAGGGTGTGTGAGAGGCGCTTCTTGTAGCACAGAACTGGCTCCTGCGCCCCCGCCCCCCTGCCCGGCTCAGGCACTGCTTCTCCAAGTCGGGCCTCCTCCCCCATCCAGACGCGGTGCTGAGCTGGGGGGACGCGGGGGGGGGGGGCATTTCGTGTGGTCAGTGATCAGGAGTTCAAGGAAGGGTTTGTTGGCTCTTCCTTCCATACCCCTGGGGCTGCTCCTGAGGGTGGCTCTGGGAGCACGAGGGAGGTGGGCCTGGGCAGGAGGATCCTGGTCACTCTGGCAGCGGGCAGGGGGAGACCGCCTGGTGGTATCTGATGGGCACAGGCGTGAGGCCGCCCACACAGCGGGCACCAGCCCCAAGGGCAGAGGGTGGAGAGGAAAAGGTCCTCTGGCTGCAGGAGAGCTGAGCTCAGTTCACAGCAGGGACAGTGGCCCTGCGTGGGCTTCGCCTTCTTCATCTGTAAATTGGGGCTGTGAACACCTCCCAAGAAGTTCCAGTGAAAGATTCCAGTCCAGGCCTGGGCCCTGGGCAACAGCGAGCAGATGCTCCCTAATCACAGGGGGGCAAGCCTCCCTGCCCAGCCCTGTGCCCAGTCCTGTGCCCAGCCCAGTGCCCATGTAGAGATGAACATAACACAAGCACCACTCTGGGGGGCCTCCTGGTCAGATGAGCGGACATTCCGAAGGGGGAGGGAGAAAGTGACGCCCCAGCTCACGCTGCCTGGGTATGAAGGTGCAGCAGCCTGGGGAGACGTGGGCTGCAGGATCCCAGGGGCCTGGGGTGCCCCTCTCCCCTCCTGGGCCCCTCCTGCCCTCATGCGAGGCAGACGGCCAGCCTCATGTCTGTCATCACTCATCCATATTTGAAAAGATTCTGCTAACCACACCGTGTAGATTAAGTAATAATTTTTCAATTTTATGCACTGAGGTCAACGACAACTGTCTGTTAAAGTTTTGACCGGCCTCACACGGTCAGGGTTCTGGCAAAAACCCATCAATAGCTGACATTTATCGAGCGTTTTGACTGTTTTAGGAGCTGTGGCCTTTTTTAATCCTCACACTATTCCTACAGGTCGGTATTACTCTCATCCCCACTTTATAGGTAAGGAAATTCAGGGCCAAGTTCACCCGCGTTGCCCAAGTGCGCGCTGCTGTACATATGGGCCGGGGTCTGTTTCCCGGCCCTGGCTGCTCCAGCCTCCCCAAGCCAGAGGCATAGGAAGCTCTAGGCAGCCTCTGGGCCCAGCTGTGGAAAGAATGAAGTCCCTGCAAGACTCTAAGAGCACTAGAAATCGCGCCTGAAACTCGCCTTTGGGCGCCGGGCTGGTGAGCAGGCTCAAGCAGTCCTCTGTTTAATCACCAGCCCCTTTATCCACGGTTCCTCTTTCCACACTTCCAGTTACCCATGGGCAACAGAGGTCCAAAAATATTCAATGGAAAATTCCAGAAATAATTCATAAGTTTTAAAGTGTGCGCCGTTCTGAGCAGTGTGATAAAATCTTGTGCCATGACCCTTATTTTACTTAAAAATGGCGCCAAGCCATTCACATAACTTTTATTACAGTATGTTGTTGTATTGTCCTAATTTATTATTGTTGTTAGCCTCCTACTGTGCCTAACTTATAAGTTAAACTTTATCATAGATGTGTGTGCATAGGACAAAATAGTATATATAGGGTTCAGTACTATCTGCAGTTTCAGGAATCCACTGGGGGTCTTAGAATGTACCCTCCATGGATAAAGGGGGATGACTGTGTTCACAGGGCAAATTCCTGGAGCCAGTGGGGGGTGGACAGCGGCCTTTCCCCCTGGAGCTCCTCCAGCTCCACAGAGGGAGGCTCTGGGATCATCTTGCCTAAGGGAGTGGTCCCGAATTTGGGCCTGTCAGGTTTGTGGACCCTAAAGCTCATGAGAATTTCCCCCAGAAGCAAGTTCTCACAGGAGGGTCAGCTGCTGTACTTGGAGCCTCCTAAACAGCTGGGGGCCCAGCCAGAGGCCTGTGGTTCTGCCCTCCAGCCTTTCTCGCCAGCCCTGGTTCCTGGGAAACAAACGTGTCCCTGAGCTGAATCTTTGGTCAGTTACTGGCCTAGAGGTGAGGAGATAGACAGGATGACTTATAAGTGTCACCATAGTCTGGGATTCTGGACTTTACCTAAGAAGGGATGCAAGGGACAGATGGACAGACCAATGGAACAGACTAGAGAGCCTAGAAATAAACTCTCAAATATATGGCCAACTGATTTTTGACAAGGGTGCCAAGACCATTCAATGGAGAAAGAGCAATCTTTTCAACAAATGGCTCTGGGAAAACCAAATATTGTATCCAAATGCAAAAGAATGATATTGGAATGATATCTTACACTATATATAAAAATTAACTCCAAGTGGATCAAAGACCTAAACTTTAGAGGCAAAACTATAAAGCTCTTAGAAGAAAACGTAGGGGAAATTCTTTGTGACACTGGAGTTAGCGGTGATTTCTTAGAACACTGAAAGCACAGGAAACAAGGAAAACTAATGAACTGGATTTCATCAAATTTAAAAACCTTGTGCATCAAGAGGACAATATCCAGAGAGTTAAAACACAGCCCACAGAATGAAAGGAAGTATTTGCAAATCGTATATCTGATAAGGGATTCATATCCAGACTATATAAAGAACTCCTACCACTCAACCACCACAACAAAACAACCCCATCCAAAATGGGCAAAGAACTTGAATAGACTTTTCTCTGAAGAACATACACATATGGTCACACACCAAAGGACACACATGATGGGCATGAGCCCACGTCCATGAGATACTAGAGGAGAAAGTTCATAGAGACAGAAAGTGGAACAGAAGTTTCCAGAGGCTCGGGGGAGAAGGAGACATCAGGTTCTCACTCCAAACCTTAATTCAAAGGAAGGAGAAAGGAAGGGAGGAGAGAAATATTTTTAGTTCACTTATATGTGGAATATAATGAACAAAATAAACTAAAAAACAAAGTGGAGACAGACTCGTGGATACTGAGAACAGACTGACAGCTGTCAGAGGGGAGGGTTGGGGGCTGGGTGAGAAGGGAATTAGCAAAGAAAAGAAAGACTCATGGACACAGACAGCAGAGTGGTGACTGCCAGGGGGAAGGTGAGGTGGGGGAGGTCGGAGAGGGTAAAGGGGGGTGGGAAATGGTGATGGAAGGAGAGCTGACTTGGGGTGGTGAACACACAATACAACACACAGGTGACGTACTGTAGAGTTGTATACTTGGAACCTGTATAATATTATTAACCAATGTCACCCCAATAAGTTCAATACAAATATAAAGAAAAAAAGAAATACTTTTAGAATTCCTAGCATATTCACATCCCATACCATTCATTCAGTCACTCATCAACAAACATTTATTGAACACCTACTATGTATACCAAGCCCCACTCCAGGCTCTGGGAAAACAGTTTGAAACAAAACAGACAACAGCCTCCTCAGTCTCTCATCCTCCCTAGGAGGAAGGTATTTCCCCACTGTTTTGTCCCTCAGGTGTTTCTCAGCTTCACCCTGCCCTGACCAGAGGTTCTGGCCTGTACCTGGGGCCTCCGGAAACTCAGAGAGGAAGCCCTCGGAGCAGTTCCAGGCAGTGATGCCACGCCTGGGTCCCGGTTCTCACCGCAGCCCAGCAGGATGCTTGACCAGGTGGAGAAGCTGTGCCCAGGTTAGGGAGTCAGGTCTGGCGCTCTGACCTACAGGGCACCAGGCCCAGCCTTGACCGTCCGCCCACTGCATCCCCAGATGGGAAGAACTCTTTGTGGGCCATGTTCATAAAACCTAGTCTTTCAATCCCATGTCCTCTGAGATGGGATGAGGGTGACCTCAAGGCTACTCAAGATCATCCTTAAAAGGCTGCCTTTTAGGTTCTCAGAGCCCGTGGCCATCCAGAACCTGCCTTCTCCCTCCTAGCGGTCCCACCTGGGGCCAGTTACTCATCCTCTGCGAGTCTGTTTTCATCCACGGAGTGGGGATCATAATAAGACCTGTCTCATGGGTCTGGATGGGGTTCAATGAAATCACACACAAGAAGCACATGGCTCGCTGCCTGCTGCACTGGCAGGATGCTCAGTAAACGTGGGCCATCATGTGGCGTCATTAGCACAAAACTGTTGCCCTGCCAACACTAACCCTGTGGCCTCTCATCTCATCGGCTTCACTTCATTAAATTCCCTGTCCTGCAGATGGGAAAACTAAGGCATGGAGCCAGGCAAGGCCCACCAGACTCTTCCTCTTTGGGAGGTCGGACCAAGTCAGCCTCCCAAACGGCCTCTCTCTCGGTGCAAGGAATGGGGGGGAGTGGTGGGGCCCAGAGGCCTCCGGAGGATCCTGGAGGACCCATCTGCCTCTCTAGATGCCTCGGTCCCAGGTGTGGGATAGCACAGAACCCCAGGGCCTCAGAAGTCAACTAGGCACTGCAAGGGTTTTACAGACGAGAGACAGAGCCCTGAAAGGGGACCTGTGCAGAATATGGGCATGCTTGTCTTCTCTGCCCAACGGTGAGCTCCCTCCTTGAGGCCATGGAGCCCTCCCAGCTTAGTGCTGGGATGTGAGCCAGATGTGGACTCGTGGCTGAGTGGTGGGGCTGCAGACAGAGCCAGGGAGACCCCGAGAGGGGATGGGGCTCTTATTCCTCCCAGGCAAAGAACTCGACCTTGCAGGCACACTACCTCTCGGCATCCACACCCCCTCACTCCCCTTCCTTGAAGGACAGATGCAAACAGCCCCGTTTTGCAAATTTGAAAAATGAGTGGAATCAAAAAAGTAAGGGGATTGTTCCAAAGACACATGGCTATTTCTGTGGAAAAGCCGGAACTTGAACTCAGATCTCTTGATCTTCAGAGAAGGCATGGAAGGGGGAAAGGAGAAAGGAGAGAAGCAACGAGGCCTTTTCAGCTACCAGAGAAGATCCAGCGGGTCTGTGGCAACTCCCAATTTCCCCCAACTTCTCTGAGACCTGCCCTTATTAGGCAAGGCGATGCCCACCTCAGGGGGCTTCTAAGGAGCTGCAAGCCCGGTGGGCACCCTTCCTGCCACGGCACACCCCAGGGCGAGCCAAGCTGCCCTTCTCTGCCCAGCCTGAGTCGGGGCTCCCCATTCCAGCACTGCCCGACGTACTGGAATCGCCAAGTTACTATTCTGTCTCTCTCCCCCGCCCTCCCGCCCCCGGGGACCTGAAGGCAGGAGCTGTGTCCAGCGCTTCTCAGAATCCCCCACAAGGCCTGGCACAGTCACAGGCGAAGTTTGGTGAGCAGTGAATAAGTGGAATCAGGCACTTCAGTCCCCTCTTCTGTGAAACAGGGCATCTGGGCCAGCAGACGTCTGGTGTCTCTTCCAACACTAGGTGGGACACCCAAGCTGACACCATGACCCATTGTGTGTAGGTGGCAGTACCAGGGCTCCTGGACGCCACCGAGGCCTCTGGGCCTGGCACATGGTCAACTGAGAGATGAGGTCGGTCATGTGGCCTCAGTTAACCCCCTCAGGCACAAACCCTCATGGTTTCCACCACTTAGGAAAGAAAGCCTGGCCCAGTGAGCCTGGCAGGGAGCAGGAGGCCCGGCCCGGCCTGGTCACAGGCAGGATGAGGACCTGCAATCCCGAGGGACTCCATGGCTGCTCTCCTGTTGCCACTGAAATCCTCAGGAATTTATGTTGGGGTTGCCTTATTTCTGAACGGGGGAGGGCTGAAAGCCTCTGCCCTGTTTGGTGCACAGAGAACATATGTGACGTACAGGAGGGGTTACAACGAAGGGAGAAAGGGGGTGAGCCTAAGCAGACATTTCCCAGGCCCTTCCTCCACCTCGCCCCCAGCAGTGGGAGGAGGAGAGCCCCGTAGTGGCTTAACCTCCTTCCCATTAACCTGTCTGTGGGGCCCCATTTCTCTTTGAGCCTCAGTTTGCTCATCTGCTAAATGGAACCTGCAACATGTGTCAAGATGTGCAGACTATGGTTTCTCTCCACAGTGAGCCACACAGGACAAAGGGCACAATCAAGAGCTGGGGTGAGGGGAGGCCTCCCTGCAGTGAGGCCCCAGGAAGATGCTAGGGACTGGGTGCTACCCCCTCGGGCCACAGGGGGACTCTGCTTGCCTCTCCATGAGTCAGCCTCCAGGAGGAGCCCCAACCAGTAGCAGGAAAGGCCACAAGCTGTGACGCACAGGCGCTTAGTCACTTTCCCTGGCACTGTACGCAGGCGCTTACCCTCCTACACGTGTGGCTCACGTACACAGGGGACACAGCCGCAAGTGCAGGGGGTGGCACCCTTCTGGCACACAGATTAGTACACATGGCCCCTTGAAGCACACTGGGACAGCAGAACCAGGCCCAATGAATGTGAATACCTGTCAGCGTTCACACTGTGGACCTGCTTACACGAACCCCAGGTCTTCACTCACTACAAAGGTACTGGGATGTGCTTGAGGTGGCCCTAACCATGCTCAAGCCACACTCCAAATGAGACACCAATTCTTCACTCACCCTTCCATCCAGTAAACATTTACTATGCCCAGCGTACACGCCTGGAAGGATGTAAGCTACAGGATAGCAGGCAGGTGTTCGGCTTGCTCTCCCAGGATCAGGTGTGGCACTTAGGTGCTCAGTAAATGCAGAGACAGGGAAGATGGGTGGAGAAGGGACATGCGTGGCCTGGAGGGGCCGGGAACTCCAGTGCCTCAGCCAAGCCTGGTCACTTGTGCACATGGAAATACCTGGGAGCTCGCCCCTCTCCATATTCAAGCCCCAGCCTCGGCCCTCCAGGACTGCCGGCCCACTGTGTCTTGGAACTGCTGTCTACTTGGTCCCAGCTCCTTTCCCAGCACCTAGGGAACCCTCAGGACCCATTTCTGCTTCCAGGGAAGCCTTTTCTGTCCACTCTATCCCATTTCTCCTGGACAAAAATGTGTGTAAGGGCGGGGAGGGCACAGAAATGTGGTGAAGGGGGGTCCAAACTGGTATGGGCACAGAAGACCCTAGAGGGTCTTTGGAAATTGTCCCACCTTCAACATTTCACAGAACTACAATTCAGACCCTGGAAGAGAAGGGGAAGGGACTTCCCCAAGGCCATGCAAGGCGAAGAAGAGGGCACGGTAGAGACCTGCCCGTCGTCTATCCAAGGACTGACCACCCTGCCCACACTTGTGCCAAGCTGGACCTTAGTGTCAGGGCCCAGACCCTCCACAGCCTCTCAATCTTCTCCTCACGGCCCCCGCAGGGCGTGGAGGACCAGCTGCCTTGCCCCGACCTGGTTGCTAGCTGTCCACATGTGAGGTACCTGGGGCTGACACCCACCATCCAGAGCCCCAGTTTGGAAGGAGAATCTGCTCCAAGACAAGACAATCTGCTTTAAGAACTGGTGAAGCACGCCCCGGCTTCCTCTCTGCCTCCAATGCGCAGCTGTGCCCCCGCCAGGGCCCTGCGGTCTGGAGCACTAGCGACGTGGTCACCGGGAAAGACAGGTACTTCACCCCCACCCCCAATCTACACCATTATCTCCCAGTAACCCCCCTCTTCTAAAGGGCATTCCGGATCCCTCGGAGGGCCGCAGTGACCCCCGCCCCCAGCAGCCTCTGGAACCAGAATTCAAACGCGCCTGCTGCCGGCATCGCCACCCCACTTGCCACCCCACTCCCCAGCCTTCAGCTCCTCTGAGCCTCCCCCTTGCCCGTCTCTTCTCTCCCCGGAGCTTCAACATCCTCCTCACTCCTCCCTCTCTCCCTGGTGCGGGCAGCCTGGGGTGGGATGGGTAGAGAGGCAGGTCTTAGCTAAGGACACAGAGTGCTCTGGGGATGGGGCGTGCGTGGGCAGGTCTGGTGTGCCTTTCTGGGGATACCAGCTCCCAGGCGGCAGTGTTTGCTGCTTCCAGGCCACCCCGCACCCCTGTACTGGGTGAGGAAGGCGCATCTTGCATGAAGGTGGAGGTGTTGCTCTTTGCGCACCTGAGGACAAGAAAAGGCACAGGGCTGTAGGTCTGGAGGGGAGCTCCCTGGGCGAGTCAGTAGCTCTGATCTCTGAGAGGCACCAGCCTGCAGCTAGGGGGGCCTGCTGGCCAGAGAGAGGTGCCTCCTCCCTCCACAGAAGGGCCGGGTTTGGAAGAAGGGCCTCTCCTCATGGTCCAGCGTAAACCAGCCAATGGAGCGCGGCGCCGGGGTCCCTGAACAAGGGGAACCGGTGGCTTTCGTTTTGAATACACTGGCTGGGCGATGTCCCACGTAGCCAGGGCCTTGCCGTCTTGGTTTCTTAATCTGAGGGCTCCTCTGCCACCCTAACGATTCCTGGGGACCCCCGCAGCCGCGGGAGCACACGGGCAGGTGGCGCCCGGCGGGCGGGTGCAGCCGCAGTCAGGGGTCCCGCTGTCCCGGGGCAGTGCCCGGGCCAAGGTCCCTGGGGGTCCTGGGAGCTGCGACGCTGAAGCTCCGTGGCGGGAATGTTCTCCGGCCCAGCGCTCCCGGGAAGTGTGCCTCCGAGTGCCCTCCTCTGCAGGGCGAGGCGCACCGCTGGCCCACCGGTTCCCCATCCTACGCCAGCCGCGCTGTGGGCGCTCGGGCAGCTCGCTGCTTCTGGCGCCCTGGTCCAGGGGTCGGCGGAGAAGGCTGAACCCCAGACGAATGCGCGGGGCCCCCACCTCCCCTCACCCCCGTATCTGCGAAGAGTTCTGTATTTCCATTTCCCATTTCAGTTTGCCACCCAAACCAAGCCGCGCGCGGAGCTGCGGGAAGGGAGACAACGCCGAGGCCGAGATAAAGGTGCGTCCCCGGAAAAGGGCGCCCCGGCTCTCTCCAAAACGAAAGTCCTCGGGGACCTGGTCTAAATTTTATGTATGGTATTTTAACTTGTTTTCCTACCAAGGCTCCGTTTTGCAGCGCGCCAGGGGCAGGGTTTCGGCAGCTCCGGGACAGCCCGGCGGCGGGGCGGCGAGGTCCCCGCCGCCGGCAGTGACCCCCTTAGGGAGCCGCGACCACGCAAACGCCCGGCTGCGGGGTCCCTCTGCTAAGAAAACCCCGCGGTCTGCACGAGGCGCGCCCGGCTCGCCGCGGTCCCCTCCGCAGCTTCCTCGGAGCTGAAACTCCCCCGACGTGTTCGCGCCCACACCCCGCGCGGAGGGCGGCGCGCTCCCGGGGTGGTGAAGCCGCCGCGCCCCTAACGCGACAGCTCCTCTGACTTCCCGCCCGGCTCTGCGGGCTGCACCGCATATAAACCGTGTGTAAGAAAGAAAACTTTGTTCCAATCGATTGATTGAAAATAACACCAGCCCTTCAACCCGGGCCTGCTGCTTTTCTTTTTAAATACTCAGAACCCTAAGCATATACGTTCTTTTTTACAGGCAAAAGGAAAGAAACCATTATTTGTACAGTTGATCCTGGAAAATATATGGAGTTTGCATGACGCTGCCTTTTAAATGCCGTCTTTTAAAGGTTAAGAACCTGCGCGTTTAGGCGGAGTTGTTGGAGCAGGCTGGCGGCTATGGAAATTATCGAAGTAAAAAATTAGAAGCATCTTCCTTCCATCCTCTCCTCCGAAAGTGGCGGGGGTCGGCGACGCCACCGCTGCCAGGCTCGCGTGTCCCTCGGGCGCCCCGCGTCACCCACGAGCTCCCGCGGCCGCCCGGCTCCCCGGCGTCTCTCGGTCCCGGGCAGAAGCCCCCGCTGGCTCTGCGGCTAAACTCGAAGAGGACCCGACTAGGGCAGCGCTGACACACTTGTGGTGCGGGGCTGTCGGTGCGTGGAGCGGAGTCTCTCCAGCATTCAAGCACTGCTTCTAATCTGACAAATCAGGGCCGGCCCCTCCGCGGCGCCCCGGGGCTCAGGCCGGCCGGGGCTCCCCACCCTCGGCGCGAGGGCGCTGCCTCCGGGGCCCAGCGGACGGGAAGGTCGCGATCCGCTCGCAACGAAAACCTGCGTGCACCGAATCGAAAGCGAAAGAGAAGCAGCGGGGCTGCTCCCGGGAGGGTCCTGGGGCGCACGGCAGAGGCCTGGGGCGCCTGGGCGCTCGGGGGTCGGCCCTGGGCTTGGGGCCGAGGTGTCTGCGCCGCGACGGGGCGGCGAGGGGGCTCTTCGCGCCGCCGAGAAATGTCGGGTCTCCAACCTGGGGTGTCTCCTGGGGCCCACGCGGTCAAAAACGGGCCAAGGATAGGCAGGGGCCTCGGAAGGCCGAAGCGCAGCCCGAGCCTGGCGAGGTCGGTATCGCTGCGGGACGGTGTCTGCGCGGGGGGCTCTGCCTGCGCATCCTGCCCGCCGCCCGCTTAGCGCCGACGGGGAAACGGAGGCCCGGGGAGGGGCAGAGACGACGGAGCCTGCGAGGATTTCTCACCTCCGCTTCTGGCGGCTCGGAGAAAACCCCGCGGGCGGAGAGCGGAGGCTGAGCGGAGGCTTCCCGACGGCTCCCGCCGCGCCGCCCGGAGCGCGCCCGGCCCCAGGCCCGCGCCCCGCGGGCGGAGGGCCCCTTGAACGCGGGGAGTGGCTCCGGCGCTGGGGTCCGGGAGGGGACCCGGGAGCCTCGCCCCAAGCTCCGTGTAGTGACAGACCCAGGAACTGGCTTCGGCCCCGGGACCAGCGGAGCTGGGAAGGTGGTTGCGGGGTCGAAGGTACCTGGGGTCAGGCCCGAGGTCAGCCAAGGCTGCGCCCACTCAGCGCCGGGGCTCTGGGTGCCCCCACTTTCCCCAAGCTCCTGGGAACAACCCAGGGCTTTTTCCTTGAACCTCACTTCTCCCCTTTTGAATATACATTCTGACAAGTGAAGGAGAGAAGCGCCCTCAGCACATGCCTCGGTTTCCCTCCTTGCTGGCAGTCTAGAGAGTCCACTCCAGAGGTGCTCCCAGCCGCCCCTGTAAAGGGCAGAGCCTCACCTCTTGGTGCCCAGGTCCCTGATCTTGTACCTAAGCTCTTTTGTACAAGGACAGAAATCTCCTAGGCAGGGAAACTCAGCTGCTGAATGTTGGCTGTTTGCAGCGTTGCCCTGAGCAGTGCCTCCATCTCGGGCAGCCAGGGAGTGGGGTCCTGTCCGTGATTCCAGGCTGCCCTTTGTCCCAACCTGCAGCTTATGGCTTTGCCCACAGCAAAGGCAGGAGCCCGTCCTGACCTCAGAATTGGGTGCTCAGAGGTTCCCAACAGCACAGAGGCCGATGAGGGAAATGTGGAAGAAGGTAGGTAGGCTAGACTCCTGCTCTCTCCGTGAGAGGACATTTGCCACCCAATGAGGCCTTACTGTTATCTCCCCATGATGCAGATGAAGACTGGGGTGTAATTACTTGCTCTCAGGTCACACTGTGGGTAGCCCCGATGGCTAAGGCAAGTAGAGGAAGGGCCTCGCTGGCATGTGAGGGCCCAGTAAGGCTCAGAGAGGATGCTCAGAGAGGGCCAGCCCTTACCCTTTCCCTCTGGACCTGAAGGCACCTTCCAAACAAGAAGGTAGAAGGATGGCTCCTTGCCTCCTCAGAAGCCTCACTGGTGAACTTTTTGAAAACACAAAAATTCAGTGTAGTGGAAGAGAAAACATGTGAGTCTCCCTGGCTTTGCACAATGCACCTCCATGGGTCCCCCAGTTTGTGACCTGCTCTCCCTTAACAGTCCCAACTGACACGGATGAGGGGGGGCCTGGATGAGGCCAGGAGGCAGACCGGTGCTTATGGACAGTGCTGAAAGCCACAACTGCCTGAGGGTGGCAGGAGCACCGGTGTGGAGCTGTGCGTGTCTGTGATCTGAGTGCCCGACCTCCTTGCAATAGGAAGGTGGGGGAAGTGGGGAAAGGTCACCCGATCTTTCTGAACCTACTCTCAGTCCTGTCCTATGGGTTTGGGAGTGTGTGATTGTGTGTGAGGCCACATGAGTGAGTGTACTTGATGTGTAACCATATTGTCTCATGAAGAAGAGGTTTTGTGTGTGTGTGTGTATGTGTGTAGAATACAAGTGTAGACAGGCGTGTGATTGTGTGAATATTGTGCGTGTCAACAACCACCTAATGAACTAATTCTGAGCCTGAGGCAGAGCCAGTCTGAGTGTAAGAAAATGCCTGCCATGGGCTGTTTTCCTTAGGTTATTCCAGATGCCAAGGCCTCCACCATGTCCCACTTCTGTCCCCAGGCCTGGTGCCTCTCCATCTGGCCTGGATCAGCTCAGCCCAAGCCATTGCCCTGTCAGCACCAGCTCCTCTCCAGGGCCTGCCTGAGGCCTCAGGGGGAGACTGTGTACCTAGGGTTCCTAGTCCAGAGAAGCCTTTTCCCTCCCTTCTCCGTTTCCCTGGCTCGCAGGCAGCTTGGGGCTCGCCAGTCCCGATTCTGCGGCAGAGGGGCCCGGGCTCCTGAGCGGCTCTGGCCTCAGGCTGTCCTTGAGAGAGGCTCCTCCACTGCGGTCGCTGAGCCTGGGGGCCCAGGTCTGCGTTCAAGGGGGCCTGGAGGTCATTTAGGCCCCGAGTTCCCCGTAGGCCCAAATCAAGACGAAGAAGCTTCCCTTTTCCCCCAGCACTGAGCCCCCTTGAGACGAATCTCAGGCTTCCTGCCTCCCGGCGGGGTCGGCCTCGAGCCATTGTTCCGCGGCCGGCGAAACCTCCGGGACAGCCCGAGAGAAACGCTCGGCGACGCCGGCGCGCCCGCCACCCCAGGGCGAGCGGCGCTCGGGGCCACCGGACTCGGGGCTTCCGCGGCCCGGGCGTCTCCGGACCCGCACCCGCGTGGCGTCCCCGGTCCACCAGATCCCGCGTGCGCTCCGACGACGGCGCCGCCAGCCGGGCGCCGCACCTGCAACGCTCCCACCTGCGGCGCCGCCGGGGTGCGTCCGAGTCGGGGGAGCGAGGCCTCGGCAGCAGGGAGCCCGGTGCCCGAGCGCTGCGCCTCAACCGCCTCCCGCCGCTGCCGGGAGCTGCGCGGAGCCTCCGCCTCGGAGCCGGCCCCGCGCGCGGCGCAAAGCGATGGTTGGGGAACAGCAAAGAAGGGGGGAAGCCAACTCCAAGTCGAGTTTCACAGCTCAAACGCTCCTTGGCCGTGTCGGGAGTAGACACGAAGGGGCAGGAGGGATCTCTTGGTCCCTTGGGCGCAGTCGATCCCCATTTCTCGACCCGGAGTCGCCCACGGCTCGGCCCCGCACCTCCTCAGCCCAACGCCTGCCTCCCACAAGCCTAATAGGTTTCGAGGGTGCCGAAGCTAGGGGCGCTGGGGCCCCCCGTCCCGAGGGCCCGCACGTGCACTCACCGTAGCAGGGGACCTGCAGGGCCGCGTTGTGGCCGCCGCTGCCTTCCTGGAGCTTGAGGCTGCCGTCCGGGGGCGTCTTGCAGGCGCCTCGCTGCAAGTAGAGATGCGGTTGCTGCGCCGGCGGCTGGGGCTGCGACGGCGGCGGCGGCGGCTGCGGGGCCGGCGGCTGGGGCTGGAACTTGTTAAAGGAGCCCCGTGCCCCGGCGCCGCTCTCCAGGGGTGCCGCCAGGTCCTGCTGCCCCGCGCTGTAGCGAGCCCGGCTCTTGGCGTCCCCGAATCCCTGCCCTTTGGCGGCGGCCGACAGGAAAGTTGTGCCGAACTTATCGCCGCCGGGGTATGCCCTGAAAGGTGACGTGCCTTCGCGACTCTGCGACACCGGGCTGTAGTAGGCGTCCATGGCAGCAGCCGGCGACTCGCTGTAAGAGACGCAGGTCTCAGCGTTCATGCCTGGCCGGCGCTGGCGACGCGCGGGGGCGCGGGCGGGAGCGCGGGGACGGCGCCGCGCGCCCGGCCGGGAGTCGGGAGCCGCGAGGAGGCGGTGGCTGTGCGCTCCGCGCCGGCCCGCGCGCTCCTCTCCCTCCTCCCTCCACCGCGGCGCTCCTCTCTCCCTCGCTCCCTCTCTCCCTCCCTCTCCCTCTCCCCCTCCCTCTCCCTCTCCCTCTCCCCCTCCCTCTCCCTCTCTCTCTCTGCCTCTCTCTCTCTCCCTCCCCCTCTCCCCCCCCCTTCCTCCCCACAGCTGGCCCTGGGAAAGAAAGGAGGGCTGTAAAAAGATTCAGATGTTTCGGAAAGTTGACCAGATCTACCCAAAGCTCTTAAGGTTTTTGAAGGGGCGAGGGGGGTGGGCGGAATAGAGAGAGCGACTTTACCCCTAGAATCTCTCCTTTCTTCCCCCGTCCTCACCCCCCCTCCCTCCAGTGCCCCTGCCCTTTCTTTCCTCTCCGCCGGTGGAATCTTAGGGATTCTACCCCGAGGCGCCCGGAGGCTTTTCCGAGTCTAGGCGGGGCCGGGGAGGTGTCGGGACCCTCTGGGCTCCCGAGGCTAGGCTGAAAATTATCTGGTCCCACCTCTGGCCTGGAGGGGGGGGGCGCGGCGGGGGGGGGGGCGCGTGCAAAACTTTAGTGACAGTTTAAAAAAACAAAAAAACCTAACCGGCTTTGACATTCGGAGTCCGATGGGCCGCTAGCGTCCGGGTGCAGGCGGGTGGTTCGCACAGTTCTGCGCGAATCTGGCCGGCGCGCTGCGGGCCTCCCCACGTGCCTTTCCCTCTGTTTCCACCCTCTCCTCCCCGTTCCCGGTTGCTCCTGACATTAACGCACACGCGCCGCAGGGATCCGGTGCGTGGCCACTTTCCCGTCTGACTCGCTGTTTCCCGCCTCTGCAGGGCTCCGGGAAGGGCGCGAGCGTTCCCTCCACGGCGAGGAGCCCTTGGCTGGGTCAGGTTGGGAGGCTTTGGAGCGCCGCCCCCTCCCCTCCTCGCCCTGGAGCCGCTCACACCTCGGGACTGCGCCCAGCCCAGGGGACTTCCCGGCCCAGGGGCTGAGAGCGTGCAGTTGGGGGAACCTGGCTGACATCGCCCCATCTCCGGCTGTCACCTGCTCGCTGCTCCGGGCGGGGGTGACTGTGATCTCTGATTTGATGGGCTGTGATGTCCTTTACGGATGCACACCTCGGCCCCGGACGGCCACCGCAAGGAAAACGAACTTTAATGGTTCACTGGGCCCCTTCCACGGGGCTAATTATCGACTGTGCCTCGGGACAACCCTGAGTAGTGGAGCTTGGGGTCCCCAAATTTCCGATGAGCAAACAGGCTCAGGGAGGGGCGGTCACCAGGATGAAGTCACACAGCTCCGAAGCAGCAGCGCTGGCTTTGGAACCCATGCTGAAGCTAGTGCCTACAGGGACCTGGGAGGACATTTCTGACAGAGAAAATGCAAAGAACAGAGGATACCCCCGACTGTGGAATGACTCAGCTGGAAGGAGAGGAGCTAGAGAAGCCCTGGATAAACTGGGGGTGGGGGGAATCCATGGATGGAAGAGTACCTACCTCAAGGGAGACTGAGAGTGGAGTGAGAGATGAAGGGGTAAAGTAAAATGAGGGCCTGAGTGCCCTGAACCCGGGAATGCGGGTCAGAAGCCAATCTTCTGCACCTAAGATCTCTCAAAGAAAAAATATCTGGGGGGGGGGTCGCGCTTCTACCCCCAACTTCATCCCTACTAATCCTTACCCCCTTGGTATCTCTGCTCCTTGCTCTGCCTCAGTCCGACTGCCCAACCCCACATCTGGTTTCCATCGAGGCTTACCTTGAAGTGCTTGTTAATAAAGATATTCCAAAAACTGTGGCCAGGGGTGCCCAGTCCTGAACCCCTCCCCTACAGCCCATCACCCTAGCCTCTCTGGCCCTGTGAGAATCTTGTATTTATTGAGCACCTATTGTGTGGAAGCCATCCACAGGTAATCCTCCAGGCCACTTCCAATAGTCTGGAGATGCTTGCCCTGTCAAGCCCATTTTGCAGATGGGTAAACTGATACTCAAAGAAACCAATTAATTTTCTAAGCTCAGATAGCAAAAAGTGGGTGAGCCAAGCCTGCCATCATCCCAACTGGCTCCTGTCCAGCCAGTTTCTTTCAATTCTTTGATCCTGCCAAGTTCTGGATCCCCCCTATCTCACCGCTGAGCTTCTGTCTCACCAATGATTTCGGGTTCAGTCTAGAGTCTCTTCCCCCAGAAAGTCTTCCCATCTGTCCCAGTTTCCATTTGCAGCATCTGTGTCCTGGACTTTGTGGTTGTCTGGTTGCCCGGGTGGGTGTTCATCTCAATCTCAGTAGTTGGAGGTACCCCTAGGGCAGTCTCTGCTGTGTCTGGAGAGCCCCACAAATATTTGTGGAATAAAATATTAAAACCGGGGCTCTCAGACCCTGGGTCCCTTCCACTGCCCAGCAAGGCACCAGTTCCCAAGGTCTTTGGTTTCTTCTAGCCAAGGACAATGGGTTGTGCTTCCTCTCCCTCTTCATGAATCAAGCAAGAAAATTAAGAGCGCGCTGGCCTCTCCAAGGCTGCACTGCAGTGAGCTCTCTCAGAGCAGCACAGGGCTTGCCACATTGTAGGCTCTCATAAAATGTGTGTTAAATGAAAAATGGAATGAAAACACCATGTGGTCCAGGGACTCAGAGGTGCATTTTTGCCACGGAGTTCTCAGTGAGCTGGGCTACTTCGGTCCCAAGTCCCCTGTGCCCACATGCGGGCAGCAACCACTCCACCCCACCCCCAATTTCAGGTGTAGACACAGGGGAAGACTATGGGGAGTGAAACACATGGGGTGAGCTATGGGGAGGAATGACCCCAAGACAGGTATAACTACACTTAGGCAATATTCTCAGTAACCTCTGTGCTGCCTCCACTCAATGCCAAAAAAAAAAAAAAAAAAAAGCCTCATGCCAGGAAGCTTTCTTTGAGCGCTGCCTCTGACCACCTACCCACCCTGGGCTTTTATGATCTGTTTAATTACTGCCTCACTATTCAACCTTCCCCCAGCCATCCCCGGGGAATTCAAGCCCAGAGCATCGGGGTGCAGCATTTGATGTCCTCAGCCAGAATCCACCCTGGAACGCTGAGGTCCTGTGTCCTTGGAACTGGCCCCAGAGCCTTCTGCTTTTCTACATTGTACCTTAGAGTTGGACTCAGAGAGAGCGACCGTGTGCCTGCAAGTGAGGCAGTGCCTGTGGGTTTCCCTGCAACCTCGTGAGAACATTCTGGACAAGTGTTTAGCCTCAAGAAAACTGCCACGGACCCCCTCTCCCAAGTCTCTTCAAACACACCTTTCTGAGAACACTAATAAGTGTAGCTGATTATTTCTGTGTGCCTTCAGCCATCGGTTCGTCCATCGGCTGGCCCATCCATCCACCCATCCATCCGTAGCTGGAAAGGAGCCACTCCCACTCAGTTCCTCCTCCAGGGGCAGGGCACCCTTGCAGCCAGCTGGGGACTTCCAGGGTGCTGAAGGCTGGTTCTGGCCCTGGCCTCTGTGCGTTATTTCTCCTGAAGCTAAGGCACCCCTTGGTTTACTGTCTGTCTCTAATCTCCTCCCCGTGCCCTTGACCTGCCTGGCCCTTCCTTGCAATTCCGATTATTCCTCCACTGTGAGCCAGGAACGGTGGGAGTCAGCAGAGCCCTCTGCTTCAAGTCCTGCATCCCACCCCTGGCAGGCGCCTCCCTGCTGCCCCCTTCTCCCTCCCTTTCAAATCTTGAATCTCGGGCTCAGCCCTCCAGGGAGCAGCTCCCTCCTTCCATGGGCTCCCTGGGCTCTGCACACAGCCCCGGAAGGGGGAGTGGTGAAGGAGTCTTTCACCTCCTCCGGGAGGCCTTCCTTCACTACTCCAGCTACTGCTCCGTCACATCTGCCCAATTATTTTCCCTGCAGCACCCATCCTGACCCGACATTATCTCCCACATTTTGCATTTACTTCATTTAGTGTCTGTCTTCCTACTAGAATACGAGTCATGGCTGCTGTCTCTCAGGTAAGAATCCAGTGCTAGGCACACAACACCGCTCAGTAAATATCTGTTGAATGAACAACTAAAGAGTGAAGAATGAATGAACGAACGAACGAATATCAGAGGAGCACCGCCCCAGGTCTGGAGAGTAACTGCTCAGCCCCTGTGGTTCAGGGCTGGAGCTCTCCAGGCCAGGGGTATTCGATTGAGTTGGTTAAAGGCCCCGATGGGGGAGGCACAGCAGCTGCTCCTCCCTTTCAAAGGGAAGGACAGATTTGTAACTACCTTCTTTGATCTGAGCTCCCTCCACCCATGTCCCCGATTGCCCTCTGCCTACCCCCTTGGACAAACAGTGGAGCTGGGGTGGGGACACTCCACTTACCCACCTACCCGCTTACATCTCTGTGACCTCATCTGACTGCCCCAAGCCTCGACTTCCAGTGTGGGTAAAATGGGACCACACCTCCTCAGCGAGTGTGAACACTACTTGGCTTGAAGTCGCCACTCTGTAAATGCCAGGATGCAACAAAGACTGCTCAGAAATTTGGGGACACTGAAAGGACACTTCGGACAACTGCAGAGGGGGCAGGAATCTTGAGGCAGGAACCCTCCTGCCCTACAGATCCCAGTACCCAAATCTCACACTCTGGACATAACATGATATTAGCAATTATGTGTCAGACAACTGCTACAAGTCAGCTTTTGCACACTGAGATCTTTGCAGTCCTCATAGAAGTCCTATGGTGGTTACATTACCCTAATTTTACAATGATTTGAAAATCAAACCAAAAAAAAAATGGAACCACGGAGAAGCGAAACAACTGCATAGGGTCACACAGGAAGGCAGAGGACTTGGGATTCCAGCCCAAGTGGGCTGACATCGGAAGCCGCGCTGCTAACCACTGGGCGTTCTCAGAGATCTCCGCAACCAAGCGCGGTTCTCGGCGACCTCTGGGGAGCGCCGGGCTGAAAGGGTCCAGATCCTCTGGGCCTGTGGGGCGCGCAGAGAAACTCCTACCTCTCCAGGGCGGCGGGCGCCGGCACCTCGGGCGGCCAGTCGGGTCAGGCGCTTGGAGCGATCACCAGCCCCGGCCGCTCGCTCTGAGCCGCCGCGCCCGCCACAGGGCAGGGGACGGGGCCACAGGTCCCCGCCACCCGCGCCAGCCTTCCAGACACTGCTCCACCCCCCACCCCGCCCCAGGTAGGACACCTCGGCACCTTCCCGCGCTCCGCTCCAGCGCCCACGCTGCGCCCGGCCCCGCGCCCGGGTGTGGGCGGCGGGGAGGGAGACCCTGTCCCGCTGACGGTCTCCAGGGGCCACGGCGCCGCGGCGAGCGCGACGCAGGACCCGGCGGGAGCGGGCCAAAGCGCGCCCGCCTGCGCTGCGAAGCCCGCATTTGGGGGTCGTCTAGGCCCTTGAGCCCTCGGGAGGACCTCCCCGGGAAGGGGCTTGGGACTGGGTCGGGACTTGCCGAGCAGGGCCCGGAGCGCCGTGCCGCCCGCCCTCCCTCCTCGCCTCGGCCCGCACCCACGGCTGGACCCACACCCCAGTTTAGGCGCTCAGCCTTTCCCAGAGCCTAGGACCGGTCCGACCTGGCCGGGACAGGCCTAGAGGGCCCACTCTGTGCGATGCGGCCGAGGGGCTGGAGAGGAGGCCTGCGTTCAGGTCGCACCTTCGCTCGGCGGGAACAGTGCGGGCTCCCGACACGCGGGGAACCGCAGCGCTCTAGAGAGCCGCTCCCACTGTCTGTCGTGAGCGTCAGCGGCGTGCAGAGCGGGAGGGATGGAGGTTTTTAAAAATGACCAACCTCGACGCCCGCGCCCCGGGAACGCACGCCTGTGCCCTGTGGTTCAGGGATCTGCCTCCCGGCTCCGGCGGAGCCCGCGTGGGGTACTTTTGTGGGGCGGGGGGTCCCAGTCTGAAGGCGCAGGCCAGATGCGCGACAGAGCCTGGTGCGCTGCCCTGGTCTCCATTCCTCTGCAAGCGCTGGGGGCTCCCAGGGTCCGGGTCTGGCGAGCCCTGTGGAAAAAGGCTCGAGAGACAAGGTCTCCACTCTGCTGGGCGACCGCTTTGATCCTTGACCCGGAGGAAGTGGTTGGAACCAAAAGTCTTTCTCTGAGGCCCCAGACGGTGCGATACTTGAATCTCCGTTAGGGCACAGATCGTTTACATCCACAGATAATTCCCAAACACCACCAGCCAAACCTCCAGTCCCGGGTGTTTGAGCTGAAGCCCCTGTCCCTTCTTTCAAAATGTGCTTGGAAAGGTTGGCTGCCGGGGGGAAACGGAAGCCAAATTACACCTCGACGCATATGCCAGGGTCCTGAGGCACGGGCCCACCGCCCGGCAGAAATGAGGTCTCAGTTTCCCCAGGCGCTTGCTGGGAGGGAGGACCTTCCCTGTCTTAGCTCCAGGGAAGTGTGCAGCAACTTCCCACCCATTTCTCCACTGGGGAGTTGGAGGCATCAGGAACGGAGGGAAAGCAGTATTGATGGCCCAAGGGAGCTGAGAACCCCTCGCACTGTGTCTGCATGTGCCTGTCTCTGGGGAGAGGGTTCAACATTTCCAACAGGGTCTCAAAGGAGTCCTTGGTTAAACTCCACAGGTCTGGACAGAGCTGACCCCTTGGGACAAACCACGGTTCTGGTTCTCCCTAAAGTCCTCTCTGTTCCTCAGATGTGGACTTCACCCCCTTCCTCCCAGGCACCCTTTCACTCTGCAACAAAGAGGCCGACAGGTCCCACCAATAGGCAGGAGGATCTCTCCGAGTCTGTGGCACCCCTGTCTAGGAAGGGGTGCTTTTTCCATTCCACACCCAGAAAACCAAAGTGGAGCTGCGGAGAGGAGAGGAGCAGGCTCTAAGGGAGCAGGAAAGGGCTGGCTTCCTGCTGGGGATCCTAGAGCTCAGCCTCCCCCCCCCATCTCTTCTCCTCCAACCCCCAGAGCCCACTGGCACATCCATGCTCCCTCAGTGCTGGACCTCACTTGGCTCATCAGTGGGCGAACATGGCCCATAATTCTCTTCTTACCTAAAGAGTCATTTGTCCCCTTGTCCCTTCCCTCCCCCATCCCACAAGTTTATGGGCAGCCAGTGGCAATTGTGTTGATTTCCATTCCAACACCCCCTCTCCCCCCACCCCCCACTGTCCTCATGGATGGTGGGAGGGAGCTTCTGGATTCTCTCAGAGACCAAGCTGGGCTGGGGAGTCAGTGGCAGTGGGGAGGCCTATGGGCTGGAAAAGGGGGGGGAGGGGGAGGAAGCAGCAAAGTGCCCAGACAGCAATCTCATCAGTGGTCAAGAGCCCAGCTTTAGATTTCTGTTTGAATCCCAGTTCTGACACTTTTGGGGGGTATAATATGGGCAAAGTGACTCCTCCAGGGGCCTTGGTTTCCTCATCTGTAAAATGGGGACAATAATAGTAACTACTCCATAAAACAGCTGCAAGGACTAAATGAGATCTTGCTCACTTAAGGCATTTTTCAGTAACAGCAGTAATGACTTTCTTTCCATACCTGAGATGCTGCAATTTAAACATCACAGCCCAGCCTTAGAGTCAGAAATGATCAATTGGGTTCCCTCCCTTCAACGTTTGGAAAATGGGTCACATTCATTCTTCTCTCCGACCACAACTCCTCCTCGTCATGGTCCTTTCAAAGCCCTAGGAGTGAAGAAGCCAGGGGAGTTAGAAGCTCCCCAGGTCGGGTCTGCCTTTCCTATCAGTTGGTGCAGGCAGGAGATGGTGTGTGTGTGTGTTGTGTGTGTGTGTTGTGTGTGTGGGTGAGTGGGGGGTTGGTTTAGGGGAGGAGATCCCTGCTGCCCTCCAGCTCCTGGCTTCAGCCCATCTCCGACTTAAAGCAGCAGCACCTTCACATCCGTTGATTTTCTCTGTAAGCTCACCAGTACCCTGTGAAGTAGGGACTGAGCCCCTGTTTTATAGTCTGGAAAATGGAAGCCCAAAGAGGGACACCCTTTGCCCAAGGTCACACTATAAGCCAGAGGTCAGGCCTGGTATCTGCACCCCTGTAGCCACCTTATCCGGGGCCAGGCATTAGCACCCCCTGCTTGCCCCCCTGCTGCCCATCCCCCCACCCCCACCCCCATCTTTGCTTTCCTCCCTGCCAATCATAAGCCTTAGGGTGAAAGGATCAGAATGTGCACTGGGCTGTCTCCAGAGATGGGTGCTAGGGGTTAGGGAAAGGGCAGGACGGAGAAGAAGGCAAGAGAGATGTTCTTAAATAACCCTAGACAGAGGAGACAAGAGAGACAGCTACACTCAGCTCTGGCACATAGTAGGTGCTCAGTGAGTGGTGGTGGTGATTATATTTCTATTGCCCCCTGCTTTCACTAGCTGCCTCCCAGCCTTCCCAACCACCTCGGCCTGGCCAGTAGTAGCTGAGATGCCCATGAGGTGACCTGGACTTTCTCTTTTCTACCTGCCTGCTGTTCCGTCCCTCCTTGGGACCTGTAGGCACACAGCTGGCTTTGGGGCACTCCCTTGGCACACCTGCAGGCCTGCCCAGAGCATACACAGATGCAAGGAGACTGTGGACACTTCTGGAGCCCACCTGTCCACCCCGAGCAGATGGATGTGTGTGTAGGGGGTTGGGAGGTAGGGAGCTGGGGACTTGACTGGCAAATTAAGGGCGGAAGTCCGGCCCAGCAGCGTGATTCACCAACCCCTAGCCCTGGGGGAACCTATGGTGCACACCCCAGACCCAATGGAGTAAATTGACTTGGAAAACCAAAAAGGTAGCTGCTGAGATAAAACAAATTTACAGCTTCACTCCAAGCTTGGACTGCCACCAGGGACAGCGGCAAGGCCCCAGGAGCTGGGCTGCGGATGTCCCTGCAAAGTGGTGCCTCCGCTGCATATTTTGGGTGCCAGTTTAGGCCCCCCCACCACCACTTCTGCATATCTGCGCAAAGCACCCTCCCTTGGCTCTCGCCCAAGTGCTGATGGAGGCAGGTCCAGGCTGCCAACAGGAGCTGCCTCCTGAAACACCCTGGGAAATGCAAATCCTGAGGAGTTGTCTGTGGAGAAACTCTGGCTGGAGAGCTGGGCGCTGGTGTTCTCCCTGCCTCTGCACAGAGACCCTGTGGGGTCTTCCTTGGACACCCAGCATTCTCTCTCAGCCTATTCCTTCTAACTGCTCTGCCATCCCCAAGAGCGTGGAAACTCCTAGCTGCTTTCTCTAAATTGAATTTGCTTCCAGGTCCAGTTGAGTTTTTCAAGGGGTGGTTGAAAACTAGAGCCAGGCAGAGCTGCGTGCTAATCCTGACCTGCAGTCTTGTGTCCTTGGGCAAGTCTTTCTCCTTTCTGTGCCTCACTGTCCTCATGTATGAAGTGGCGGTGATTATTTGCATCTCCTGGGAAAGTTGCTAGGATCAGGGATCACGTGGGTGGGTGCTCCCTTCACTCCAGTCCTCTTGCTTATTTGGGACAATGCAGGTTTTGTGGGGCTTGGAGGAACACACAGTTCTTGCAGCCACACTGATTTTGTGTCCAGTCCCAGTCAGATTACCAGCCTCCAGGTCTCCGGAGCTCCTCATCCCCCTGGGTCCTGGGGCCACTGACCCATCCCCAAGTGCAGCCAATCCAGTCATTTCAGAATTTGCTTCCTTTAACATACTTCAGCGTCTAAATGTGGCATTTAGTACATTCTCGATGTTGTACAACTGCCATCTCTACCTAGTTCCACAGCATTTCAATACCCAAAAGGACCTATTTTCCGTTTTCAGCTCTGTTCCCAGAGCTGAGTTGTGTGCAGGCAGACAACTTAGACACAGAACTCCATGCCCTTTCAACTCCTCTTTTCAATGCTTTTAAAAAGATCTCTGTTTCCTAAATGATTTGCAAAGTTGATCTCAGAGGACTAGGGAACTCAGGAGGTGGGCGGGGGAAGGAGGAATTCGGGACCCAGGAATCAGTGTGCATGAGAGCCGGGAGTGGGGGTGATGGGCCAGGTAGCGGGAGAACCAGGCCCAGGAGAGGCTCTCTGATGGCCCTGCCCACCCAAATTCTAGGTTCAATTCTCACGTGCAGGAGTGAGGGCTCCACACACGTAACTTCACACAAGCATTCACACCGGTGGTGCTGAACCACTTCAGGAGAGCGGCTTCTCAACAATCTGCTGAGAGCTGAGGACTCTCTCCCGGAAAGATGCAGATGGGTGCTTTGTTAGCTTCCTCGGGCTGTTGGAACAAATGACCCCAAACTTGATGGCTCACAAGAATAGACATTTATTCTCTCTCAGCTCTGGAGGCCAGAAGTCTGAAATCAAGGAGTCAGCGGAGTGGGGCCAAGCTCCAGGAGGACTTTTCCCTGCCGTTCCTAGCTCCTGGTGGCTCCAGGCTTTTCCAGGGGCTTCATTACTCCCATCTCTGCCCTGGTGTTTACATGACCTTCTTCTTTGCCTCTTCCCCTCTTGTCTCTTCTTAAGGACAGGTCATCAGATTTAGGGTCCACCTGGAGAATCCAGGATTATCTCTTCTTGAGGTCCTTAGTTAAACTATAAATATTCTTTTGTTCCAAAGAAGGTCACATTCATAGGGGGTTAGAACCTGGAAATATTTGGGAGGGGGGTGCTACCATTTAACCCAGTACGAATGCATATGCCCAATTCCATATACAACTTCAGGGGCTCCCAGGCGCCTGCTCAGGCTAGGGATCTCTGATTTAATGTCACTGTCAGAAAGGTGGAGAGAACAGCATCGCTCCTGTTGCCACAGTTCTCTTTAAGAAAAGACACACCCACACATGCTTAAGAGGAGAAAATGAACCCACCGCTCTGCCCGCGTGATATCATCTACCCTTCTGAGGAGAGACATTCCAGAACAGAAGGCTAGAGACAGAAGCTGGTGGCCTTTTGACAAAGAAGCCCTTGAAAAATGCAGCATCAGCCAGAATCTAAATTTGTGAAAATGGACCAACAGGAAATTTCACCCTGTCAGGCAAACTTCATAAAGGCTCCATAGGGGCTCCATGGCTCAGGGATGCCTTTTAAGAAAATTGCAACTTTTAGTCCAACCCCAAGGGAAGTGTCGCAAAGATCTTCACGGCCCTTCATGGCTTCTCCTCCTGGGGGAGTGGGGGGCGCTGAGGGAAGAGCTAGCTCTTTTTCAGGGAAGGAGAGAGGTGTGGGGGAACAGGAGAGCGATCAGGGCTGGGGAGAGGCTATTCCCAGACCCGGGGAACAGGATGGGCCCCAAAGACAGAAGTGACAGTTTCCTCAGTTGAGTCCCTGAGTCGCCACCTGTGTCCTTCCTGCAGATTGGATTTATAGGGTGTAACATTTTAATAAAAAACACACACACCTTCCCATTTTGGTACATTAAGAGATTTCTAACAAAACACTGTAATGTTGCTATAAATTTTTCTCCCAGCACCCTCACAAGTAATAACTCAGCTTGGGCATTTTGCATTTAATGTTTATTTTGATGGCTACATTCCAGCCAGAGTGGGGGCTCAGGGTGGGGAGAGAGAGGGCAAAAATGCCTCCTCTTTCCTAGCCATTAACTGTGTGTTTTTAATAAAGTCCCCACAAATTGGGGAGCCAGTACCTGGAAAGGCAGGAGGGAAATCATGACACCTTATCAGGAAGTGCCAGTGGCCTCAGTTCTAGGAAGTAGCTGGGGTGAGGCCTTGGCTGGGTCCTGCCAATACTGGCCCCCGGAGGGCTTCTGGAATGTCTCCTTTGCCCAGGCCATGCGTCCAGCCTGAAATGCCCTTCTCTCTGCTCCCTAGCAGCTTCTGAGGCACAGCTCCAGCCTCATCTTCTGGAATTTTCCCCACACCCTGTCTCTGCTGGAGTTATGGGCTCCTCCCCTCAACAGTATTCATTCTGTCCACTGATTACCTGTAATGTAATCTTAGCCTGGAATGGGCTTAGGCAAAGAATATTCAATGAATGTATGAATAAATTGAATGAACAAGTGAACTGAGTAGAAATGACTTGAAAACTTCGTTTCACTACATCTGAGTTACCTCCTCGAAGGCAACTATTTTGGGGGTGATTATTTTCCCCTTTAAAAAAGGATCCAAGTAGCTCCAAATCACATGTTAACCAGTACACGACCCCTTTTCATTTGAAGGTGCCATATGCCAGTCGTCTTACACCCAGGACACAGGTTAAAAGAGAGGTCCATTAGGCCTTCTAGTCCATTCCTTTGCCTCCAGGTAAGCAGAAGGTGGGGTGCTACTCCAAACTGTTATGGATGTGGGGGCTGCTTCCTGGAGGCTGAGGCTATGGGTCCTGATGCCTGATGGCTGATTAAGGCTTAGCCTCCCCGGGCCTGGGCTGCGGGGCCTCCCCAGTACCCTCCTGCCACCAGCATCTGCTCCTTAGGACCTCACAGCCACCCCGGTGCTGCTGGTGGAAGCCTGGGTTCTGGGTTGCCCTGTTCCTGGGGCCTGCTCGGATCCTCAGTGGAGATAATGAATGGAAACTGTGCGTGAACTGCAGAGCGCCTCGGATATGGAAGGTGGCACTTAACATGGGGTGTGTCTCAGTGACTGCGAGTCACGTGGACAGTGATCAGGTCAGACACTGGAGCCAGAATGATTCGGGCTGGGCACCACTGGCTGTAAACTGGGAATAACTTTAGTGATGGGTCCTGGGCAGGAAGAGAGAGGATTATTTGAGAAAGTCCATGGGAAGTGCTTTGCATAAGTCAGTGCCCCCCTCACTGTCCAGGGTGGAAGAGGACCTGGCTGCACATCTGCCACTCCCTGATGTCTGGGCAGGGGTCCCCTTCTTCCCCCCACCTCTACCCCACGTCCTCCCTAGAGGGAGAACAGCTTCTTCCAAGCTGCTTTACTTCACCTTCTCTATGGTGAAAACCGTTCTTCCATCAAGAATTTGAATCCTGCCTCTGCCACTTATTCGCTGGTCGACCTCAGTGAGTTACCCACCTTCTCTGAGCCTCTGTTTTCGTATGTGATAAATGAGGATAATGCTGGCCTTGATACATTGCTGCAAGGACTGAAGGAAATAATGGGAAGGCCTGGTACCTAGCAGGCACTTGATAAATGTACTTTGCTTCCTCCCTTTCCTCCAGGAGGCGACAAGCAGATACTGTATCTGCTACCCCAGGAGCCTTTCCTGGGACCTACACCCAGGCAGTGCCTAATAGCTGCTGTGGATGGGTGGACTGGCAGGAAAGCCACACTGCCCATACTGGGGAGCTCTCAGAGAGACCACCTCTCTCCTCCTGGCTCTGGGAATCATATGTACTTTTTCCTTTTACAAACTCTCAGCCTGGCCCATGGCATTTTAAAGCTGAGATTAAACAGTTCCAGGGCAAAGCCAGGGATCAGGGCTGATCTTGGCTCTTTCCAAAGTGTTTCTGAGCCTTTTAGGCAGGTTCCCAGCCCCCACCCTACAGCCTCTCTAGCTTTAATGGGTGCTGAGCACTTTACACCCCGCAAAACCCCTGAAACCCGAGGCAAATGGTCCTGGTCTCTGATGTGCCGGCCTGGCCGGCAGCAGGGCGCTGGCACTCAGCCTTCGCTTGAGGAAATGAAAGCCTGATGGGGGCTGGAGAAGGAGGTGGTGCAGGAGCTTCCAGAAACAGCATGGCAGCTGAGCCAGCCAGGCCTTTTCTCAAGCTGGGCCATCCCCCAGACATCTCTCCCTCTCCCTTCCCAAAGACCTGCTCCTGCTCCGTCAGCTCCCAGAAACCCCTCCTGGTCAAGGTGTGTATCTGACCTATAGTAACAATAACCAACAATTAGCATGACTTATTGAGCACCTATTATGAGCCGGGCCCTGTTCTTGGCTTGTTCCTTAGATTCTCTCTTCTCGGCTACCCAGTCCAAGTTGGCTTCCTCCCCAGGGACTCATGTCACTTACCTTGCTCTAATTTTTCAGAGCACTCATCATTAGCTATAATGTCTGGTTTATTTATTTGCGTACTTGTCTACTATCTGTCTCCCCATTATAATGCCAGGACTCTTGTATGTTTCTTCATGCTCCATCTCCAGGGCCTGAAGAAGTGCTTGGCACAGAACACATGCTCAGCAAATATTTAATTTTTTATCTGAACAAATGGATAATTTTCAGAGCAATCTTATAGGAGGATACTATGATAATCCCCATTTTACAGATGAGAAAACTGATGCAGAGAAAAAACCAGGAGCCTTGACGAAGGGCACACCTTCAGAAAGGGCAGCCCTGGGATTCCAGCCCCAGAATGCTGGACTGAAATCTGTGCAGTTCTCCTACTCCACACCACCTTCCCTTACTCACTTGGCTCCCCTTAAGGTGAATATCATGTTGGAAATAGTCCTTGTAAAAAATGAAGACTTGTGGCTCTTACGTTTGAAGGAACGTTTCCCAAATAACTGTGTTCAGATTCCTACAACATCTTGTTTTCTTTCGTTTTCACAAAAATCAGTCAAGTTGTTATCATTATATGCTATTTTATGATGAAGAAATCAAAGCTCAGAGAGGTTGAGCACTTGCCTAAAGACACACAGCAGGGATGTGGCAGAGCTGGCATTTGAATCTGGATCTGGCTGGAAAGGCTGTATACATCTTGCCTCTTAGGCACGTGGCCTCTCAGGGAATCTGAGTGACTCCTCTGGGCTCACACAGCCAGGAAGTAGCAAAGCAGAAACTGGGCTAGGAAGTCCTGGGGTGCCATGCCCCGGCCACTCCCCAGCTCAGTGCTGCAGCCTGGAAGCCAGGTGGGCAGAAAGAAGGCACGAGGGCTCTGACTGAATACGTGGTGTGGATACCTTGAGGGCCAGAAATTGCCAAAGGGTGATGGACCCTTTATCAAGGAATCTCACAAGATCATGTGTGTGTGTGTTTACCTGCGTGTGTGTAAAATACTAAGGCCTGCCTCTCACCCCTGCTGCACCCGGCTCTACCATGAATCCGAGTAATTGTGGAGGGAGAACTAGGGGCTGAGAAGCCAGAAAACCTGGCCTTGTTTACATGGGAAAGGCTGCGGAGACATGGGAAGTAGGAAAAAGTACAGGAAGGGTGAAGGTGCCGGAGGGGTTAGGAGAGTGAGGTTTTGAGGATCTAGAGTCAGAGAGAAGGGAGACTTGGAGGAAAGCTGGTCTAGCAGCCGGGGAAGCAGAGGGGAGAGCGAGAGTCTTTAAGGAGTTTTCAGTGTTACGTGTTGAATATAATCTCCCTCCCTTATGAGTCTGCAGTAAACATTTTAAGGGAATTTCAAGTTACTTCTTGATGCTGACTGATGCTTCTTGAATTGAAGCTCTGTGTCTAGAGAGCTATGAGCTGCTTTCGCTTTTGAGTGTTAATGTGTCTACGCATGTGTGTTCTCTACATATGAGCACAAATTTGCACATGTGTGTGTTCACGTGCATGTAGGAGACCCCGTTAAAGGCACAGATGTGCCCTTGGCAGTGGGCATCACAATTGCCACTTGCAGGCGAGGACACCAAGATCCATAGTGTTCAGCTCATGAGTGGAAGCTGGCAGGCTGGACTCAATGCCTCTGTGTCCTGGTCCTGTCTGGGCCTCAGACTGCAGTCCTATGTTGATGATGAAGCTATTTGTCAAGTGCCTTAAACATAAATCACCCCCCAGCTTACATCACTAAATGCACTTGTTAAACTTTGTTTCTGGCTGATGGATGAGCACTGTTCTGAAACCCACATCCAAGACCAGTGTTCAGGGCCTCGGAGCAAACAGGTCTTATCACAGCCGCCTGCAGGGGCAGGTATAACAGGACCTCGAGCCTTGCTCCTTCCTGCCTTTTCTCTATGCTCTTCCCTCCCATATCTTGTTCTACTTCTAGGACTCTCCCTCTCTCCCAAATTCTCTCTCCACACCCCCCTTTCAACCTGGCTGCCCCCTCTTCTGCCTCTCCCCCAGGACAGCCTCTGGAGCCAGAGCCTCGGCCAGGATGAAAGCTGCGGCCGGCCGGGCCCATAAATCAGGGGCCGGTGCCCCTTAACCTTCTCCATTAACCTCTCGCACTGGCAGGCATTAGGTGTTACACTTGGCTGCCATAAATTACTTGCCCATGAATTTATGAGCGCTCACCCCTAGAGGCCGGATTCCCTGTCCTCTCCCACTTTCCCTCAGGGCCTTCCCCAGATCAAGGCCGGCTGTGCCCGGTCCTGGCCCCGGACTCCCCATTTGGTGCTCTGCACCCGACCCCTTGTCACAGACACAGGCCAGAAGGCAGGAGGGACTGAGGGGAAGGGCAGGGTGTGTGTGCAAGTAACCCCTTAACTCCACGTCCCAGAATTTCCCTCCCCAGGGGCCACTGCCTGCAGCTTCCACACATTTGCCTCGGAAGGTGCCCTGATCTTGAGTAATAATAAGACCCACCATCATCTATTGCATTTCTGCTGTGTGCCAGACACTCATACGCTCACTGCCTCTAATTCTTTTAGCAACTCAGGGAGGGACGACTTCTCACCCCATTTCACAGGCGAGGAGAGGTGATTGTGAAGAGGCTCCCAGGCTGACAGTGACAGCCACAATCGTTCCGCTTGCCTTTCTTCTGTGACAGGGAGGAGGCCACTATACAGAGGAGGAAGCCAAAGCCCAGGAGGTCAGCTGACCTGCCCAGCCACACAGCTTATTAGTCTATAAGGGGCAGGGCTGGGAACCACCACGTGAGAGTTAGTGGGTCACAGCATATCCTACTCTACGTGAGTCCAGTTCTGCACAATCACATCTATGGAAACCATGACAACTAGACCAGAGGCTCTGTCTCACTCCCCATCCCACTGCCAGTCAGTTTGCAATAGTAACAGCCATTCTGTGGCAGTGATGACGATGAAGATGACAATGACAGACACATACGGGATGTCACCATGCCCCTGCTACTATGCCAGGTGTTTTACGTGCAGAAACTCATGAATGTTCATGACTGTATGAGGTAGATACTATTGTTAAGCCTATTTTACAAAAGAGGGAACTGAGGCAGAGAGGTCAATTAATTTGTTGATCACCCAGCGAGTCAGGGCCCGCCCAGGAGTCAGACCCAGCAGGTAGCCTTTAGAACACTCACTCCTCAGGCATCACCTGAGATACTAATGACAATGAGGTGATGTCACAGGTACTTAGGGCAGCAGGAGCTGAGGAGGCACCTCCAGTGGCCAATGGCTGCCAGTCTACTGGCACCTTCCAGGGGGGTGGGGCAGGAAAGCTACCCACACGATGAGGCTGCCTGGTGTCCAGGCTTCCCCTCTCCCTAGCGGGCACCAGGGGCCGGAGCCTCAGGCTTTCCCCGGATGAACCCAGGTCCACGGGAGCTGCCCGACACTGGACGCTGCTTCAGAGCTGCCCCCCTGACTCCTGAAGCCGTGGGGTTCCGCTGCAGCTTTCTGAATGCTGGTGCAAGGCCAGGAGAGCAAGTGGCTGCGATGACAGGGAGCAGCTGACAGCGGGCAGGGAAGGGTGGGGGCAGAGAGTGCTGAGGCATCTACAAGCCAGGGAACAGCAGAGGTTGCCAGCCAACATCAGGAGCTGGGAGAGGCAAAGGAGTTTTCCTTCCTTAGAGACTCTGAAGAGAGAGTGGCTCTGTGACACCTTGATTTTGGACTCCTGGCCTCCAGAACTGGGAGAAAATAGGTTTCTGTGGTTTTAAGTCTCCCAGCGGGTGGTACTTGGTTATGGCAGCCCCGGGAAACTAACACATGAGATTCATCACTTATGGGCTGGACGACCTGTGCCGGTCACTAGCCTCTCCCAGCCTCTGTGAGCATCCCTACAGCGAGGGGCATCTGTGGTTCACGGGGTGTTTTGAGGATTAAGTGAAATGATGTACACAAGCCCGGAGCGGGTCAGTACACAGCAGAGGAACCTGACATCAATGTCTAAATACAGCAGCTCTTCAGAGCCGGGCTCCCACTTGCTTACAGAGGGACTGACAGCCCTCTGTTATTTTTTATGCTTAATTTTGGAAATTCCGAGGTAACAATTAGGCAAAGCTATCATATTTATGTAATCTTTATTAAAAGTATCACAAGTTGTGTATTCAGCATTTTGAAGAAAAAGGAAAAGAGCAGTCCTATTTTTCCCTCTGCACACACAGATTACATGTTTGTAGCCAACTGAATGAACAGTTAGTTTATACCAGATGCCAGCTGACTGCCTGATGCCAACGGGAAATAAAGTTATGTATGTATATACGCTCATATAAACTGATCTCTAACCTTGTATATAAAGCCATATGTGTCTATCTAGTTATGCATATTGGACACATATCTATTCATAGCAGATGCGGACATATACATCTCTCCAACAATTCCATCCAGCAAATATTTACTTAGTGCTCCCTCTCTGCAGGGCGTGTGTATGTGTGTGTGCAGTTAGAGAGGGATATGCGTTTGTATGTAAATAATACACACACATAGCTGATTATACCAGAAGCCAACCAAATACTGGATGCAGGGAGTGGGAGCATCGCTGTTGGAAAGCAAAGTATACTCCAAATTCCCTGGTTGGGAAATGCTGCCAAAGCCTGGAGGTAAACACTAGCACCCAGATGAGAGCGGAGGCAGCACAGAGCACGGTGGGTGTGGGAGGGAAGGACTGGGGTCCCCTTTAGTGTGAGCTGCGTCAGATTCGGGGCTACCAGCCCCTTCAGGTCAGCTGCACCCAGGCTGCCACTGTCTCATCTTGCTGGGGACATGGGATAAAACACCTTTTGGGAAAAGTAACCTCTGGGGGCCTGGCTAGCTGTTCCTGCCTCCCCCGATGAACATCGCATGATGCAGGAGCACCAATGCTCCCTGGCCAGGGCCTCCACTTCCCTGGGCCTCCTCCCTTATGGCACTTGTCTCCATGAAGCCGCCATGCCAGGAAAGCCTGGGTCAGAGATTGCTGGAAGCCCCTGGGCTCTCATCCTTCCTCTCTCTCTCTTTTAAAAAAAATATGTTTTTATTTATTTTAGAGAGAGAGGAAAGGAGAGGGAGAGAGAGATAGAAACATCGATGAGAGAGAAATATCTATCACCTGCCTCTTGCACGCCCCCTACTGGAGATGAAGCCCACAGCCTGGGCATGTGCCCTGACAGGGAATTGAACCAGCATCCTCTTGGTGCATGGGACAAAGCTCAGTCCACTAAGCCACACCGGCAGGGCTCATCCTTCCTCTCTTAACTGAAGTGATTCATTCTTCCTATGTCTTCCTTACTAGACTTGGAAGGAGGCTATTGGGTCTTGTTGGCTGCCCTGCCCCCAGAGCCCAGTACAGAGCCTGCCCCCTAGGAGGCCCTTGATAAAATGCTGGGAACACAGAGGTTTAGAGAGGTGTAGGGGCTTGTCCAAGGACAGCAGGGCAGTGGAGTGGGGCTTGTGTGCCCATACGCCCTACTCAGCAGACTCATGCTAAAGAAATGCAGGAGCTCTTTGCCTCCTTGGACCCCACTTGGTGTCATGGTCTCACCCCACCCACCTGCACATGAGCTCCAGGGGGCGGGCCCTTGTCTGGCTTGTTCACACCTAAATTCCCAGGAACCAGCGCACCAAGTCCACTAACTTGTATCCAGTAGTTGCTCAACAGGTGTTTGTTGAACGAATGAATGACTTAGGGGCCTGGTACAGAGCTCTGGGCCTTAGAGACTGCAAGGACACAGAAGGACAGTGTTTTTGTCCCGGTGGACAGGGAATTGTTCCGTTGAGGCCCTGGGAGCCCATACTGCGTCTTGGGGGAGAGGCAGGATGGGCAATCGAAAGGGGCAGGAGTCAGCTGCAGGGATGACTGAAAATGAGTGGGACTTGCCTGTGGCAAAGGGGCTCCAGTCGAGGGCACTTCCTATAATAACTAAACATTTCTGAAAGGACTAAAGCTAAGCACAGTAACTGAGTCTCTGTGCAGGAGGACGGCACAGGGGTGGGGATTATTTCCAGGTGAGGTTGGGGATGGGGAGGGAAGGCAATAGTCTTTCTTTAAGCCCTGTGAAGACTGATCACTAGGGACTGAACATATTTTGTCCTATTACAGGGAGATAGCTACAATCACCTCCATTTAATAGATGAGGAAACTGAGGTTCAGAGAGGTAAAGCAACTTGCCGAAGGTCACACAGCCAAGATGAGGCTATGTTAGTGTGACTCAGCTCCCACACTGGGCCTTAGGGAAACCCACACTGGGCCTTAGGGAAACCCACTGCTGGTCTTGCTACTGAATCTGGCATAATGCTTATTGCCTGCTTTGCCCCTTCCCCTTTTTTTCATTTTCTGTGAGGATTTTTGCTTTTTCTCCCCAGCAAAAAGGATACATTTGGGGTATTCAAACTTTGGGGATTTTTTCCCTCTAGTATGCCATCTAGGGAGGACATTGGTTTTGGCCTCTCCATCAGAGACAAGGGTTACATGAGAGACATGCACTTCTGGCAATGAACCCCCCACCCCCCACCAGCCCACCTCCCCCGTCCTCGTAGGAGAGTTCCCTGATGCTGGGATGAGTGCGAGGGGCAGTGTCTATGGGTGGCCTCTAGTCCCTGTCTGCTGGCACAAAAGCAAATGTTTGCAAAGGTAGGTGCTAGATAAATGGATAAAGGCATTTCAATTGGATCCCTCATCACTAATAACACACACCTGTGGACTGACACGCACAGGCCTGGACAGGTGGACGGAGCCTGTGCCAGTGGGGTGGGATGTGGCTGTCCCCGGGGGGTGGCTCTTGGAGTTGACCCTGGTGTGCCCCACCCTGCAACCCGAATCCTAGCTTAGGGCAAACAGCATGATTTAGTTATTATAGGAAGCGTCTTTGACTGGAGACCCTTTGTTACAACCAAATTCCACTAAGCCTGGGAGCTAAGTAACTTCCCGTGTAAATAAGTAGCTGGGTGCCTTTGGGCAAGTTACTCCAGCTCTCTCTTCCTCAGTGTTCTCATCTGTTAAATGGGATAGTAGTACCCCCCCTCCTATACTGACTGTAACCTTTTTGATAAAGCTCTCAGTGCAGAGCCTGGCACCTCGTAAACTCTGAATAAGTGTTAACCAGTAAGACAACATTTAGCATCGTCAACAGAGCCGCCGTGAAGGGTGCTGGAGGTGCTGATGAGCAGAAGTGTGTGAGAGTGTGAGGGGGGGGTGTGACCTCCGCATCTGCTTTGGGGATCCAAGGCCTAAGGCAGTCTCTGGAGACACGGACATAGTCCCCTGTTTTGCTGAGCCCTCTGGCATGGAGACTATTCTTTCCACATAGGCTGCCTCCTGCCATCTCTGTCATTTGGGCTGGCCGCCTGTCCCTGCCCTGGCAAGGGCAAAGAGGAGGCCCAGCCAGGGGGCCCTGCCCACAGGCAGCCTGCCCTGAGCAGGCCAAGGACTCTCTGTCCTGGGAGGGAAGCAGCCCTGGGTTGCAGCTGCTCCTCCTGGGAGGGGCAGGAGGAGCCCCTTGGTGCCCTCTCAGCCCAGGGGTCAGTGCCCCCGAGGGGCACAACCCCAAGATCCTCCTTAGAGCTGTCTTCTCCTCCTGTTCGTCCCAGAGACCTGAGAAAATGAGCCAAGTTCTCGGGAAATGGGGCTCCAGCTGGGGGCCTGGTCCCCTTGACCCCAATTACTTCGGGGTGGGGGTCTGTCCTCTTGAAGATTCTCTCCCCTTCCCTCCCTCCCACCCAGGCCACGGCCAGTTTTCCAGATTTCCCCCTTTCCCACACTCCTTCCTGCTTTCTCCCTCACACACCCAGTTCTTCTTAAAGGGGCTCTAAGAACGAATTTCCTATGAACAGAACAATGCCCTATTAATCTTACGAGGGATTTGAACTTGGCAACATTTCAGCCTTTGATTTAAATATCATTTTGGTAATGGGGAGAAAAAAGAAGGCTGACTTTTGGACAACGCTGACTTTCCAATGCCTCCTGAGCACGAGACGATTTCGAATATAAAATTAAATCCCCCTCCCTCCCCCCTCCCTCGCTCACACAAAAGCTCACTTCCCACATACTTCATGGGGATATTTCAAGTTAAAGTTTTGTTTACCTTATAGAAAAGTTAATTAGTTCCTTTTGATCTCACAGGGAAAACCACACAGGAAATTTTCCTTCACAAAGTGTACACATGAAGGCACGCTCTACCCTCCTAAGCAGAGATATTCATTAAAACAATTCGTTGCGATTTTTAATTTAAAGAAAACATTTTACGTTTTCCCTATTTATTATTAAGAAAGTCCTTGTCCCCGGGGCAGAGCGAGAAGGGGTGGCCGCGGCGTTTGCACTGTGCTAGCAGCCAGCGCCGGGCCCTCTAATCTGCCTCCAGCTTGTATTTCTCTGGATAACAAGAGGCTTCTGCAGAGAGGCAGACCTTCACACATGCCAGGTTTCAGTGGCCAAAATATTAAAAATCCGGCGTTTTGAAGATCGAGACTGTATGGTTTAAATAAAGATATTTAAGTTCTGAAACATAAATATTCAGGATCCCGAAAAGAACATACCATTGCATTAAAACCTGAAACAGGCAGCGGATGAATTGAGGGGAGAAGATGTTTACTTTTTTGAGGTTTATCTAATGAAATATAATAAATAGTACATCGTGCTCTTTTTTTTAATAACCCCCAGAGATATGTAAGCGGTACCTGGATTTGTACAAGAAGCTGCCTAGCCAACGTCTAGAAAGAGAAACGCTTGGATTTTCAAAATGCGATTTTCAATCTTAAGCACATTTTCCACATCTTGTGTCGTTACGGGATGAGCGACGCCGAGGACCCTGCGAGTTGTGGGATTCATTTCCAGCACAGACCAAGCGAAAAAGCAATAGCACGGCTTCCCCGAGGTTGAAAGTACAGATTTAAAGCTATGGCTGAGGGAGCAGCCAAAGCTGTGGTCCCGATTACGGCAAGAAAAAAAAGCTTATATGTAGATATGGCCCGGACAAAAAGCCCGTGGAAGAAATGTTTTCACGAAAGAAAAACCACAAAAACATAACAGCTCGGCAGAGTGGCGTTGACATCAGTATGTAATTTTGAGGATATTTTGGGGTGTGTATTCTTTTCCTGCCCCTGACACAAATATTTGGAGATTGGGACTGTCATTGTTGATAGAAATTAAATTGATGCCGCATTCAAAAGATATAAAAACCATGTTAACATATGGGGAGGCTTTGATGGTGTTCTGTACAGCGAAAGTATAAGAATCTGATGACATTTTATTGTCACCAATTTTGTGTTTTAATCGGCACCAACCACTGCCTTTAGAAACAGAACTCTTCATATAGATTTCTTTTTTAAAATATAGATTTCTTCATCAAAAATTTTCGCCTAAAGATAACTTTTTAGTTTAAATATACCCTAGTCTCCTCTTTTTTATTTTTAATGTTGAAGTTGTGTGACTGTCCATTTGTGAAGTTAGAAAAGAAGGCGTATATTTTGGAGAGGGGTTTAAAATTGCTGGCTGTAGAAGCAGATTCCTGCAAACGAACAGCCACAGGGAAGCCAGTTATTAATACAAGTTTCCAAAGTCTTTCTTTTCAAAAGCAGAGTCCAAAAACCTTTTAAAAATTGTCTTTCTATAACACAATTATTTTCGTATTCTAAGATACCTTTAATATTGTCTTCTAAAAATATTTATGCTTTTTAGAGTTGGAAATATTTTCTGTTTTTTTCTTTTTTCCTTGAGGAAAATAGTTTAATGTAAAGTTCAAGAAGGAGAGAGACTCCTTTAACAAAATCGATGAAAAATAGAAGCTTCAAATGGATACACAGTTCCCTCTGGATTTGCCAAATAACAACTAAAAAATCAAATACTTCCCATAAGACCATCGATGGGATTCCTCCCAAATAAATATGCATCTATTTTTATTTTCATCAAAACAAATCATCTTCGCTGGTTAGGCGTTCTGGAGGCTGGGGGCCCTCACTTCCCTAGGGCTCTCCGTTGGGAACCTTGAGATTTCATTAGACATATACATAACATTTTCCTTCCCATGAATTCCCACAGAGCTGACACTCTTTCTCCAGGGGGGCTGTGGGCTGGGGTAGAGTTGGGACCCAGGATCGACACTCAGCTGGCCTGAATGCAAGAGGGAAAGGGGTCAAAGAGCTGCGAGAAAGACAGGATCCAAGAGGAGAAAACGTTGGCAGACCGAGAAAAAGAGCAAGACAAGTAAATATTTTTCTAGCACACTTCCAAGTTAAAACCAAAGAAGCCGCCCCGTTAAAGAAAGGAAAAAACAAAATGCGTCCCTACCTTTCTCAGATGCAAAGTAATGGGGGAACTTGTTTCCAGAGTGGTTATGACCTACACAGAGCTTCTTACCTTAAATCTATACATTTTGAACAAAAACAGCTTGGAGCAATTCTCGCCAAACAACCCCAAATGTTAACCATTCCATCTCAAGATCAGGTTTCTCCTTCAGCCTAACGGTGATATCAGTTGGGTTTTTTCTTTTCTTTCTTTCTCTCTCTCTTTTTTAAAAAAATATGTATTCTTATGTTTCCAATCCTCAAAAGTCCTTTTTTTCATCTTTGTTAACGCTCCTTCTGGCCGCTGGATGGGAGGGGAGTCGTCAGGAGCCCTTCTTTTCAGGACAATTAGCCTCCCACTTGATCATTTTAAGACGGAATGATTTGTTATGGTCACTGGGCCGGGGCTTCCCCCCTCCTCTAATATTGTTGCAGATACGTAAAGTTTACTGCTTGCTGTAAATATGTCAGCTTTGCCAGGGAGTTTGCTAATAAAGAACTCAGAGGTATTATTGATGGAAAAGATAATGTTTTCAATAAGACTTGGCCGGGCTGAAGTCCGAGACATTCCACACCCAGCAGAGCTCGGGCGTTTGAAACGCCGACCCGTGGGCCGGGTGCAGCGCTGGGCCTGCCGGCCACGGGCCGGCCAGCTGCCCATTTCTCCGCGGCCACTGGGGCTGTTTTTCAGCCCTGTTTTAAATGCCTAACTGGTTTCAAGAGCTCCGTCCTTTTTAAATGACCTTCTTGACCATCAGTAATAGCCGAGCTTATCAGAGAATCACCAGAGGCCGTTTTCCCAGCCCCAGCCCTTCTGCATTTACGAGCTCACCCTGCTGATAGGGGAGGGAGAGAAGTCCAACTTTTACATCTGAATCTCACTTTTTTTTTTGTTTTAAATGACAACTTCTGAATGGAAATTGGATTCATCTCCCCTGTCTGTGCATTTACGGGTTATTCTTCTGCTTTCTTCCCTGACAACGAATAACAGAAGTTGCAGAAGTTTGGTGTCCATCCACCATGTGGCCCTGGCCTCACGATCACAGTGGCTCCTCTTGGTTTTTGTCACATCACCCACACGACAGTTTCATCTGGTGCTAATGTGGCCGTGACATGGGTTGGCCCTCAGATTCCTTGCTCATTACCATGAATCAATTGCATCATTATGAGTTGCGTGTGCATTTTAGAGCCGACCCAAGCCTGGCGCAATGTTAAAGTGCGTTTTTCATTCACGCTCAGCAACAAAACTCACATCTGCTGTGAAGATTAACAGCAAGGCCAAGGCGACATCCTTTGTTTGCCTAGCCCAGAAATCTGCAACCCTAAATTACAGGTTGGTAAGCAATGTCCAGATAGCATTCATTTTTCCACATAATTCTTATTACTATTTATGGGCCACCACAAGCACCCCCAGCAAACTGACGCTGGTGAGAGAGAGGAGAGACCAGACAAAGCTGTGGGAGAGTACTATCTAGGCTTCCAAGGAGCCTGGGGTGGGGGGTGGGTCCCTCTGTTTGACTGGGGGGATTTGAGTTTTAAATTGCATTTAGTCAAAATGGAGACTTGCTATTCTAATTTGGAAGAATGTGAAGTATTTGCTGGCTGAGCGTGGATGGTGGGGGTGGGGGCCCAGGGGTGTTAGTGCTGCGTGCCTTCGGGAACTGAGGACTGTGTTTTCCTGGGACTCCTTCACCAGTTGGGGCTCCATTGGGAGCATTCTGAGTTCCAGAACCTTCCTTGGGAGGCCTGTCTCCTGTCAGTCGACGTGGACCTCCGTCTTCTGGGCACATGAAGAGGGTTTTTAATTGGGGGTTTCCAGTGATCAAAGTCTTTCTTGAGGACGGGGACCACGTTTTAGGTAAAAAACCTTTCCTGAGCTGTCACAATAGTTCCAGGAGATGGGGCCTGGTGCCTGAGACTGGAGGCCCCAGCCCTGACCCCTCTCTCCCAGCGAGGCTGGGGAGACATGTCTGAAGTGGGGTCAGCTCACGTTTTGATGTCTGATTGCCAGAAATCCCCAGTGCAGATCAGGAACAGGGGAAGAGTTTGGTTCCAAGTAGTGACAAGAGGAGGGAGACAGGGTCCGTGGTACTGGCTTCTTTTGCAGCAGACAGCTGGGCCTGGATTCTGACTTGGTCTCCCCTCCTTGGGAGGTGGGGGCACTCTTGCCCCAGGAAAGGTCTCTATTGTGAGGCCTTCCTGGGTCACTCCAAGGCATGTTAAAAATAAACATCATTTAGAATATGCTGCTTGTGGTCCACCTTAATCTGTGGTTGCAGGGGCTCAGGAGAGGCTGAGAGTAAGGAGCTGCTCCTTGGGTTTGGAGCTGGGGTGCTGGGCTCTATCAGTGGCCCCCTGGACACATTTCGGGAACTCTCCGCCCTTGGAAATCTCTGTTCCCATCCTGGAAGTTCTGGGCCCCTTCGTCGTAGGGAGTTTCAGGGGCAGCAGAGCATAGCTTTCAGCCCCTCTTTCCTCCTCTGCTGGTAACAGGGGTGGATGGTGCAAACAGTTGGTGCAGAAACAATCTGCAGAAGCAGCTTCGGAGAGCTGAGCCAGGTGGCGGCTGCCAGTGGAGGGCTCAGTGCTGGGAGGTGGCCTCTCTGCATGTGGATGGAGGAGTGTGTGAGTGGTCTAGGGGGTAGGGGCTGCCCTGACCCTCAAGGCCAAGTCCTAGGCTCCGTTTGTGTCCTGTTGGGTCCTCTTTCTCCGAGGGAAAGTGGCCTGATGCTGTCAGCTAGGCTGAGTCTGGAATCTGGAATGGGCAGCTTGAGGCCAGCAGGTGTGACCTCAGAGGGAGGACAGCTGGGGCAGTGCTGCTTTCCCTGCCACCCTCGCGACCTTCAGGGCCTGAAACGAGGCAGTGGCATCCAGGCTTGGAGCCCAGGCTTAGAAGAAGCCGTGGGACAGGGCCTTAGGGGCACTGCCTTCTGAGGCCTTCAGCTATTCTAGCTGGGACTGTGGCTCCGTCTCACAATGACCTGGATGTCTCCAAGGGGCTGGGGTACACTCTATGTCCACAGCTCTTGGGGACCCTCTCCCTGGGGCTTTTCAATCCCATAATAGTCCTTGGAAGTAAGACTCTGGTGCTCAGAATGGTTTGTAACCTGTCCAAGGTCACCCAGAACCTGGGTCTTTCTGAACCTGGGCCCAACCTCTGTGAAGGATGCTCTACAATGTCACTACGTGGGTAAAAGCGCAGGGCCTTGAGATCCTGAGCTAGACCTTCCCAGACAAAGGCTTGAGGGACAGTCTCATTGAGCTGCTCGGGGAAGTGCAAAAGCCTGATCCCGCTTTGAGCACACTCGCTTTGGCTTTTAGGAAAATAGCTCTGGTTTCTTGACATTTTGTGTTTTTTTAAAAAATTAGGATTTGGGCCATTTTGGTTTGAGGTTCAACAAGTCGACGTGGCTTGTCTGGCTTTTTGTCTGCCACCTGGCCTGCTTCAAGGACAGAGAAATTTTCTGTTTATAAAACATGCACAGACGGGCTGCCCGGCGGTGGTGGTGGCATCTCATTTCTCTCGGCTCCAGCTCCTTTCCAAGGGAGCGGGTAAGTCCGGTCTTCTCTGTCCTGGGCTGGTCACTTAAATGGGCCTGGCCCGAGGCGACTGCGCGGTGGGCACCAGCAGCCGGGTAGTAGAGGGGGAAGTATTGGACATGGGAAGCCGTTCACTACATGTGTGAACTGAAACTCATTGCTAATGACAAAAGTAACACATATACCTGGTAGGAAACTAAAACTCTACAGAATTATTTTTAAAGACAAAATGAATTAATATGGATATAGTGCTTAGGAGAACAGTGCTTAAAGGAAATGAAATGAATTAGTATGTACACAGTGCCTGGCACACAGTGAACACGCTGGACGGGCTTATTAAATATAAATAGATGAAAGTAGAAGCAACTTCCTCACACTCTAGATCTGCTGTCTCCGTCCGGAAGCAGCCAAATTAATAATTTCTTGCATGTTCTTCCAGAAATTTTGAGAGCTTATGTAAGCACATGGGCGCACACAGTAATTTCACTTTGTGAAGGGAGAAGAGAAGGTTATAAAACAGCTTTGAACAGTATGATCCCATTTTCAAAACAAACAAACACGTGTAGAAGGTTATCTGGGAATGAGGCGGTCAGAGTAGGAACGGCGGTCACCTCCGAAAGGTGGGATTGTGGCTAGGTTTTCTTTTTCTTTTAGTCTTCTTTTGCTCACTCCTTTTATAGTTCTAAACACTAATTAAAGAGGAGTGCACGTAACTGAGTAAGCGAGTAGATGACTCCATGGCCCCTGGTGTTGTAAGAGGGCCAGTGTCCTGGCCGGGGGCCCAGGATGCCCGTCACGGGGTTGGCCCAGACCACCTCCCCTTGGCGCCCTGGGGTCTGCCACTCCGTGATCTGCACTTGGCTCTGCCAGGTAGCTCCAGGCTCCCCTCGGGCCCCCTGGCCTGATGATCCCACCAGGGTTAAACGTCCAGGGCAGCCCCACACATGCTTCCCAGCTTCTGCTGGTGTTTTTTTTGCCACCTCCATATCCACCCAGCAGTTGTGAGGAAGAGACCCTCCTCCGTATGCTGGCCCGGCCCTGGGGGGCCTGACAACCCATCAGGGAATGAAAGCAACACCCATTTGAAGTGAATCTACTTATGCGTCCATCCTGAGACCCCGAGTTCATGGCCTGGGTCCCTTGGCCCTGTCAGGCAACCCCCACTGGGTGTGCCTTTGAGATATGAGCAGGCAGGTCGCTTTACTTGTAGCCCAGTCTAACTCCTGCAGTGGCCAGGGGAGCAAGGGTCCTGGAGGAGGGTCCTGAGTGGGCACTGCTGACCGCTCCTGACTTTGTATGCAAGTCTGAAGTCAGATAGACCTGGGCTATGAACTAGGTGCTATTGCTCGCTGGCTGTGGGAGCTAGAGCAAGTAGGTTTCACCTTTCTGAGCCTCAGTTTCCTCATCTCTAAAATCGGGTCCTTCCTCACAGTGCTAACGTATCTCCATTCGCAACTCATTCCTTCAGTACAGATTTTTCCAAGGGCCTTCTGCATGCCAAGCTTTACTGGACCCTGTGCGGTCTGCAGACATATAGGCCTCTACCTAGGATACCAGGCAGAACAGAAGACATGCTGTCCAGTGGTGAAAGCACGGGGGCAGCAGGGGAGGCTTCCTGAAGGATAGGAGCTCTGACATGGGGCTAGTGGCTGGGAAGGAAAATGTAGGAGTTTTCACAGCCCTTCTAAATATATGACTTTGCCTATGTCTCACAATAGTAGCAGAATTCCACTTTTGCGGAGGGGACTGGAGGTTGAGCTTATTTTTCAGCCAGGTTGAGTTGGATGGTAAGTAGAGGGGGGGATGCCAGACAACAGAGAACAATACTGAGTCCTACCCATCCTCCCCGCTGCTCTTGTCGGAGGGTAAATGGTTGCTTCGGCTTGGAAGCAGGAGAGCTTGAAAACGACTCCAAAGATAGCTTTCCCTGGGTGATCTGTCTTCCTGCTTTCCCACTGCTGCTGCCCACAGGGTTGGAAAGGACAAGATCTTTGGACAGAGCAGCCTCCAACCACAGCTCTGCAACATGCACACTGGAGATCTCGGGCAAGACTCAGTTTGCTCATTAAGGAAATGGGTATAAGGGCAATGCCCACCTTGCCAAGCTGCTGTGAAGATTCCAGATGGTGCAAGGCACCCACTTAATGCCTAGCACATGCCAGAACGTCTGAGGCAAGGCTGGGGCCTCTGCCAGTGGGGCCCAGTGTCTGGACTCAAGACATTGTCCTTATTACAAAGCCACACACCAGGTCCTAGCTCATCTGGGGTCCACGTGAAGCCTGGGGCTCCGGAGAAATTTCATCCTTTTATTTGGCTTTCGTCTTCCAGACCCTGGCTGAAGACGCCCACCCACCTGCTGCCCTGCTAGACCCCCATCAGGCAGAGAAATTGGGGACCCTCGCAGAGAGAGGAGGCAGCTGTGAGGCAGGGGCCAGGAGCAGAACTGGGTTTGCAGGTGCGAGCTGCAGGAGTGATGGGGTACCCAGACGCTGTTCCTGGGTGATGTGTCCCTCTGGGTGACAGGGTCAACCATGAAACCTGCCCCAGTGCTGTCCTAAACCCCAACACTTCCCAGATTGAGAAGGCTGGGTTTGGTGTTTCCCCTCCCTCCTCTCATCTGTAAAATTGAGACATTACAGTTCCAAAATGGGCTTTGAGCCTGTAAAAATTAATCCGGTTTGGCAGGAGGTCTGCAAATAAACATATTGTTTCGATTGGTGTTGACATTTGGATTGTGAGAAGGTTTGAAAATGTAACTGTAGTTGGGATTTTCCAGCCGATCCAAGTTTTTCCGTGGAGGGGGCTCAACAAGCATAAACTAGTGGCTGGGAGAAGGGCTCCTTTAAACCAGCCTGGGGCACCGGGCAAGGCTGGGGCGTCGGGATCTGAGATTGCGCTTACAGGAGACACAGCTCATGCTCTTTGGGGGCTGGGGTGGGCATTTCAGGGTGCCAAGCCTCTCCCGGCAGTTGGGGCAACCAACCCGCTCCAGGAGTGCCTAAAACACTTAGAGCACCTACCGTGTGCTGGGCACCTTGTGGTGCAACCTCATTTAGTCTTTGCACCAGTGGGCAAAGTACGCATGATTATCTCCCCTTAACGGACTGGGACACTGAGAATCTGAGAGGCTAAGTAACTTGCCCAAAACACACAGGAGTAAAGTGGGGACTTGAACTCAGGCCTTTCTGGCACCTGATGGTTTGCCCTACACCACCTACTTTATGCCAGGAACTTTCTGGAAGGTTATCTCACCAAGAGAATGGCTCTTTTCCCTGGGAAACGGCTGAGCCTGAACTGAGGTTACCTAAGTCTGCATTGTGTTGGGTTGTTGAGACAGCTAGCTCCATCCCATTCCCAGGACCCTTGTGAATTTAAGTCTTCTTTTACACTCCTGCCACCATGGAGGTGGGTCTTGTCCCCCTATCAGCACTCCACGCACCAGGGCTCATCCTTCAGTGGCTGCTGAACCCCCAGAGCCTACCCCTCCCACCCAGCTCCAGCATCCTCAGTCAGGCCCCCGCAGAGAAGCAGCCTAGTTACCTGCAGGAGGGGACAGCCCTGGCCAAGCCCCCTATCCAGGGTAGAGGCGCACACAGCTTTCAGCCACGAATCCAAGATGCTGGCCGGGTGGGAGGGGCAGGCACCTCACTTTTGGGAAAGGCTTGGTGATGTCTGCACTTGGCAACTTGCATGTTCCCCAAGGCTCAGCTCCCAGCCTCTCAGCTTCTGAGCTGCAAACACAAATTTCCAGTGGCTTCAATCCATCACCAGGGCTCCCTTCTCTTGTCTCCTTCTCAATACTCTGTGCCTGTCCCTGAATGGCTGAATGTAGCTGGGAAACACACTCACCACCACACTGCCTGGTCTCACTCTAGCCTCACCATCAGGAACCTCCTGTGGGCCAGCAGTGCTGACTGGCCATCCTCCAAGTTCATGGCCAGACCACTGCTTTACCAGGTGTCAAAGACCTGATATAGCAAGAATCCTCAAGGGCGGGGCCTCAGTGCTACCTGGGGTAGGCCCCCAGCACCCCCACTCCCTTTGCAGCCTGGAGGACAGGAAGGGGGGCTTGCAAGATGGCAGCCCAGGGCCAGCCCCACCCCCTGGCGTCATGGGGTGGTGGTGACCCCATGCCTGGCCACAGTTCTCACTGTCTTCTCTGCTCTAGGGGTAACTGGCAGCCTCCTAGGGGAACAGGTGAGGGGAGTCTCTCCCACAGACACCCCAGGCTGAGAGAGACCTTACCTCTGCACCTGAACACATAGGGGCAGAGACCCCTGACCCCTGTCCCCATTTGGTTTGACTCTTCAACACCTTATGCCTCATATTCAAAGGCTCAGAACCATGACCCGAAGCTTAGGGTGTTGGGTGTGGCCTGAGACCACTCTGGGAGCAAGGGTTTGGGCTTCGATCAGTCTGGATGGTTTCTGCTTGTGGGTTGGCTTTGCCTTCGGGAGGGTGAACCTCCACCTGGGTCTGAGGTTCTGGAAATCAGGGAGGTTTGTGTTCATTTCAAGGTTCAGAAAATCACTGTGGTTTGGGGTCATGATGGGGTTTGATTTGCGTGCTTGATGGCAGTGGTGGCCTGTGGGCTCAGAGCTAGGCCTCTGCAAGGTCCCCGTGGAGTCGAGAGAAAGACATTCTGGTGTGTCCCTCTGGGTGGGGCATGGCATGGTTCTGGGACGTGAGATGGAGAATTCACTCTCTCATCAAACTTCTTACCACAGAGCACACCTGCACATGATTTCCATGGACTCCGGGGAGGTGATTTGGGGAAAAGCAGGAAGAAAGAGCTGAGCTGGGAGTCTGATGGCTCTAGAAACCGTGATGCGAGTGAGCAGCCAGGTGTCAGCTCGGAGGCTTCCGTCTGCCACACACCCGCTGGGTGACTTGGGCGAGCTGCTTAACTTCTCTGAACTCCAGCTTCCTCATGCCTCTTTCTAAGGCGGTTCTGAGGATTACAGGGGATAACGTTTGTAGAAATTCACAGAGGAGGCCAGAATGTATTTGTTTTCACGAGCTCTACAAAGAGGTTATGCCTCATTAATCATGTCCTTCCCAAGTTAGCACAATGCTTGGCCCTTCTCGAAGCCAGATGGGAGCTGGCCTTGTGGTTGTTACTGCCAGTTTTAGTGGCGAGCCTGCTGCCCTGATCGGGGTTCTGAGTTGGAGCCTGAACTGCCCTGACTTGCTCTGCAAGGAGCCCTTCTCTCTGGGCACAGCGGTCTTCCTGCCGTGGACACTAGCCTTTGGTTACCTCCCAAGGATGTTCCCCATTCCCAACGAGGCCTGTCACCTCCTGCCTCTGAAACGGACTCAACCCATTTCCATCTTCCCAGGATGAGTGGGGGGAGCCTGGCTTCCCTCCCCAGGCACAAGGAGTTCCACAATCCTTGGGTTTGTCAGTTTTGGATCAGCATGCTGGAGATTAAAGCCCCTGGTAGAGGGCCCTTGGGTTTCTAGCTACAGTTCAAAATCCTCAGTGCCATTGGCCCTGAGAGTGTCAGCCTAATGGCCTTGAATTTTGGTCTGTAATAATACTGGCTTTGATTTACTGACTTCCTTGGCTTTCTGTTCTGGGGACTTACTTAATCCCCACTGCGGCTCTGGGGCATTATAGCACTACCCCATTTTCAAGATGAGGAAATGAGGCTCAAAGAGGTTAAGTAACATGTCCAAACTCACACAGCTTGTAGTGGCCGAGCTGGGACCCAGAGCCAGGTCTCAGGCTCCATGGTGAACCATCTATTCTGCACAGATTGGAATGAAGGGGAAGCTGGTGCTACGAGACCCTCTAAGCCTCTGACTTGGTCAGTGACCCCAAATCTCTCGGGAGCCCTTCTCCATCTGGAACAGGGAGGGTGAGGAACCCCTCGGCCAGAAACCCATCTCCAGCCTTAGAAACGAATGGCTGGCTGCTTTGCCAGGCTGTGTTCTCGCAGCCTGTTCAGAAGGTACCACCAGTCATGAAAGGTGAACTCTTGTGAGCAGAACTGCCTGGGGCTGCATCGGAGGCTGCACTGATTAACTCACTCTGGCCCCTTTCAATCCCCTGGTCTGTTCTGCCACCAGAACCAGGAGCCTCAAGGTGATAGCCACCCGCGCCCTGCCTGGCAGAGGAGGTACCCAGGCCCTGTCAATGCCCCAGTGTTCCTCTGGCATGGCCCCCCTCAGAGTTACTTTGCCCTCTTCAAAAAAGATCTGCTGCTACCCCATGGGGGCATTACAGGCTCAGGGTTCCTTGGGTGGGAGCACAGAGGCCTTTTGTGGCTGATAAACAACCTTTGACGGGAGAGTCACGTTTGCATATGGAAGGACACAATTTACTTGTCAAAAACATTTTTGTTTCCTTTCACCCTGTTGAGTGGGAGTAAAATGATGCAGGAAGGTTTCTCTCCCAGTCTCCATGCTCCTCGAGACTTCTTCTCCCGCTCCCTCTTCCCTTCTGCGGGGCCAGCCACCCCCTTAGCTGCGCTGAGATGTCCCACTGAGTACCCTCAAGTAGCTCCTCAAATGCGCCCATGTCTCTCTGTTTCAGGCTCTCAGTCAGCATCTCTCTGAAATAACCTGGCGCCTGGTCTCTGGGCTTCCACTCCTGCCTGCCTTGGATCCTCATAGTGACCAGGATGACCTTGCAAAATGCCAGTCTGATCCCATGAAAAACCTCCTGCCCCTGGATTTTCTGCTCTGGCCTCCTTCGGGCAGGTTTCTAGCTCAGCACCTTTGCATGCACCGTTCTCTCTGCCTGGAATGCTCTTCCCCCCAATATTCACATGGCTCCCTCCTCAGCTCTAGGTTTTCCTGAGGTTACTTTCTCAGTGAGATTTTTGTCTTTCTATCCTGTTTCAAATGGCAGTTCCCTCCTCCAGCAGGTTTCAAGGTCCTGCACCTAAATTGATATTTATAACTTTTTATTCTTTTTTATTAAAGTGTCTACCCTTTCCCCTCCCCAAATGATATAACCTTCAGGTCCCATAAAAGTCTCTGCCCCTTCATCTGACAACTTACCTGTTTTTATTTTGTTTATTGTGTCTCACGCTCTACCATTAAAACATAAACTCCACCAGAGCAAAGAATTTTGTATTAAAAAAACGTTTTGTTCTTAGGATCTCGAACAGTGACTGCACATAGTAGGGAGCTCAATAAATGTTGCTGCATGTATGTAAGTCAACTCCAGGTTCATACTTCTTTCGGGGTTTCACATTCCTCTTAGGATAAAGACCAACCTCCTTAACACACCCTCAATGCCCTGCCCTTCTGTCTGCTCCCGTTTGTGCTAAGATTCGAACACAGGGCCTCTGCACAGGCTGCTTTCTCTCCCCGATGTTCCTTCTCTCCTCTTGGTCCCCGTGTTCTTCAGGTGTCTTCCTGAATGCTTGACCCTGGCGTCATGTGCACTCATAGGACCTTAGATTTTCTCTCGATGCCACTTGCCACCATAGTTATGTACCATCACCCACGCCACTGCTGGTTGAGTATTTATTTCCCCTTAAGGACTGTATGCTCAGTGAAGGCAGGGCCGTGCTTGTCTTTGGCTGTGTTCCTAGCATAATGCCTGGTACGTGATCTTTTCACTGATTCAGTGAGTAGCTGCTGAGGAAATGGGTGAAAGAGAAAACAGTGGGGCGAGACAGGAAAGAGGCGCATATCAAATAAAACGATCGCAGCATCTATGGCCCATCAGAGCGGGGAGGGCGTCTAGAGGTGATCTAGTCCACAGCTTGCAGACTGAGCTCTCCAAGGCGTTCCACTGGCTGCTGCTGCCTGTGTGGGAGCCTGTGTGCACATGTATGTATAGCATATGTGCATGTGCACATGTGTGCAAGTGTGTGTGCACATATGTATGTGTATGGGGGTCTCAGGGAGGTGAGAGGAGTGGCAAATGAACAGATAGACCTCAGACCCCCATTTCCACTTCAAACAGAGCAGTCCCACTTTTATCTGTTCGCATATTGAACTTCGGCTTCCGATTTTGTTTGAAAAGAAATGTTTCCAGCGAAAATCAAACAGTGAAACTGCCAGTCTGAACAAAACCTTCTTCCCTGGGTACATGGATGGGTAAACTGAGGCCCATCCATGTACCCAGGTAGAGGTACTGGCCCAAGGTCACAGAGTGAGATCCAAACCCCTGGCCTGGGGCCTGGTCCCTGATGCCCAGCTCACTCTTTCTGGTTTTGGCAAAGCATCGTGTAGTCTTGGCTGTGACCAGGGGGCTGAGCACCTGATTGTCCTGGAGTTTATGAAAAAGCCCCAGGGATCACCAAGCTTTAATCCCATCACGTGGATCAGGAATCATTTTATTTGCAAGAGACATGATTTCCTAGATGCATGCAGTAAAAATCACCAAGTTGAGCACATGTACCCAGGAGGATCTCTCGACACAGGGAGAGAGCTTTCTTTTAAGTCTTCCAGGTCATGTTCACCGGCCACGTTCATCTAGAGCAGGGGCAGGGAGCATCAGGCCCACAAAATCATTTGGTCTGGCTCTGCCAAGGCAACTGCAGGTGGGACTTGAAATTCAATAAATCTAGGAGTTTTTATCATAGCTAATTTTTAAGTTGATAATTTTGTTTGGCTCTCGAATAATGTTATAAGTATCCAAATGGCCCTTGGAAAAGAGGTTTCCCACCACTGATTTAGAGTATCGTCTGGAGGAGCGCTGAGCAGATACACAGCAGCAGATAGCAAGGGGTTTAGCAAACTTTGTGGGAGCAAAACCTGGTGGATGTGGATGTGTGAATATGAAAGAGAGAGAAAAAGACCATTTCTCATATTTTGATGCTGAAACAAAATACCCGCAGCCAGTGGGATCTCTATGAGGCAGGAAGAAGACCGTTATTTTTCATTCTTTAAAATAAAATTTTAATTTATTCTCTGATCACAGAAGTGATAGGTACTGCTGAAGCAGAACAAATACAAAAGTATACATGACATAGGAAGTGAAAGTATTTCAATGTTGTGCCCCCTCTTCAACCACAGTTAATATTCATTTGTTTTTAAACCTACTGAGTGTCGATGTCTATTCTAAGCACTGGGAGGACAGCAGTGAACAAACACAGATGCCATTTGTGCCCTCCTGGGATTCCTAGTTGAATGGGGAAGAGATATGAAATCATCACACAATTATAGAAATTCAACTGTGTTTTGCATTAAAAAAAAGAGATATGAAGGCATGAAACTCGGGAAAAGGACCTTGATAAGGAGGTCCGGTAGCTTTGTTGGGGGGTTGGTTCAAGATGGAGTTGGAGTCTGTTAAGTATGTGAAGATGGGAGAAAAGAGTTGTTGAGGAAGAAGAAATGTCTATGCAAAGGCCCTGTGGCAGGAGGGAGAAAAATCAAGGTTGTGGTCGTGACTGGTTCATAGTAAGGTAGCAGGCACATTTGGGAGAACTTTGAAGACCATGGTAGAGTTTTGGGGTGTTTGTTCTAAGGATGCCATAAACTGTTTTCAGTAAGCATGGGTCTGATTAAATTTTTACTTGACATGTATTCTTTCTGATTTTTCTTGGTGCATATATTCATCAATTAATGTTTCAGCATCAACCCCTGAGCCAGTCATTGTGATTAGGGAAATGTGCTCCTCTGATTGGCCAGGACTGAATCATATGCTCCAGAGGTGCTGGTGGAATCAACTCTGCCCATTAGCACATGGCCTGGTGGAAAACAAATCCATGTGATGACAGGCAGAAGAGTGCTTACCTCTGGGGTTGAAAATCGAGACTGACTGAGAGAGGGCACAGGACGTCTTTTGAGAGGGTTGAAAATGTCCTGTATTTTGACCTAGGGTACCATAGACTAGGTGGCCTAAACAATGGAAATTTATTTTCTCACAATTCTGGAGTCTAGAGGTGTGAGATCAAGGTGTTTGAAGGGTTAGTTCCTCCTGAGGCCTCGCTCCTAGGTTTATTCATGGTCATCATCACAGTTTTTCCTCTGTGTGTGTGTGTGTACTTCCTAATATACCTGTTTAACAGAAGGGAGAGCTAGCACTCAAAGAAGATAAGTGTTGCCCGGCCCGTGTGCCTCAGCAGTTGAGCATCGACCTATGATCGGGTAGATCTGGGTTTGATTCCTGGTCAGGGCACATGCCCGGGTTGCGGGCTCGATCCCCAGCAGGGGGCGTGTAGGAGGCAGCCGATCAGTGACCCTCCCTCATCATTGATGTTTCTCTCTCTCTCCCTCCCCCTTCCTCTCTCTGAAATCAATGACATATTTTTAAAAAAGAAAAAAGATAAGTATCTTGGGAGGAGTCACGCAGCTAGTAAGTGGCAGAGTCAGAATTAGAACCAAAGTCTAAATGACTCTAATGCCAAATCATGTTTCTCTGAGTTTTAAAGTAAAATGTGCTCTCCATGTGACTCCTTCGGCCACAGGCCCGTCAGTTTCCTCCAAAGTCAAATTTCTGTTGTTGACTAAAGTCAGCATTTTTGAAGGAAGAAGAGAGGAAGACAGGTGGCAAGCAGAGGCAGTGATGTGCTGGGTCAGCACAGATGTGAACAGCTGGCGAGGACATGCATCCCAGCGAAGGGTCGGCGGCGCCAAGGGGTCGCCAGGGTGGTACCCGGGGAGCGCAGGGCTAGCCCCATGTCCACCAAGAAAGGTCTCATGATGGGAGGAGAGTCAGACGAGACACTTGCGTTTCTTCATCTATCTAATGGGAACAAAGGATGACTAAACGAGACAGGGCCTGAGAACATGCTTGGCAGATGAAAGGGTGGCGTTCTTTCCTGTCTCGGAGCTGGTCCCCGGGGTGGACGCTCCCGGGAGCCTTTGCAGGGGAGAAGCCTCTGGGCTCAGCGCCGTGGCCACCGTGGGCGAAGGGAGGAAAGCAGCTTGTTAGCCGAGGGGTCAGGGTGGGCGGTGGGGGCTGCAGTGCATGGCTGTCAGCTGAGATCACTGCTTCGCCCTTCCAGCTGCCTGGGGATATTATGAAGTTGCAGAGACAGGGAGAGGAAGCTCAAGCTTGGGGGCCTCTTGGGGGGGCTGGGGAGGAGAGCAGAGAAGGAGAATGTTAATGAAAAAAACATTCCTCGTTCAAGGTGACTGAGAGGGTTTGGGGCCGATTGGGTCAGGGTCTGGCTTTGGCTGAAAACAAGGCCCCCAGATGTGGAGGGGCCAGGCTTGGGACAGCACTGAAGAGGAGTCTAGTGCAGGCCCAGCTGACTGTCCCACTTAGGGGCTGCTGACCCCCAAAGACTCCAACTCTGGAGAGACACCTGAGAGAGGGCAGCTGTGAGGTCCTGGGACCAGAAAATCCAGATGGCCTAGGGTTGTCCAGTCTGTGGCCTTCCTGTCACTTTGCAAACTCCATACCCTCCTTGCTGCCTGACTCCAAGCTACATCTGAACACAGGGGTGCCTGCTGGGGGATTCCAGCCTGACCCAGGGATGACGGATGCTAGGCCCAGCTCAAGAAACAGAAGAACCTGCCAAGATGGGAAGGCTAAGAGTTTCCTAGGATAACTCCTAACTCAACTGCTGACTTTGCCACTGGACAGTTTCTAGACTTGCAAGGAGTGTGCAATATCTGACAGGCATCTGAATACGGGCCCTCCTAGCTAGAGAAACCCAGCCACAGAGCTTGTCCTCATGACAGGCCTGTCAGAGAGGCATTCTTGTTTCACAGTTGGGGAAACTGAGGTTCAGAAAAGTCAAGACTTCAAGCCAGTCAGATTTCTGATCCTAGGGGAAGAAACCCCTGCAATTGACGCCACTTCCCCCCGATTCTCCAAGAGACCTTGAGAGAGAGGGAGTCCTAGCCTGGAGTGCAGCATGGAGGGGCCGAGCACAGGGGTGGAGAGCACTGGAGATTTGTCCCCAGGCTGCTCTGACAAAGGCTAAAGGTCCTATTTCTTAGAACCAAGCCCCTGGGAAGCTAAAGGATAGATCAAAGCCACATGGAACCAAGAACAGACCTGGCTGGTGCTGAGACCTCCATTCCCTCTTCCACACTCGATTTCATCATAGCTAGCCTTCTGGCAGTGAGTTTAAGGACACTTGGAGCCCACTGCATTCCTTTGGAAAACTTGGTTTTCCTTGGGAGTGAAGCAATGGTAGGCTATGCAGAAAAATGCATCTTTCATCGCCTCTAAGCCCCACCAGGGTGGGGACCAAGCTACCCCTCTCCTGACTACATCAGTGTCTACGGGTGCTCAGCTGCATCAGGAAGCAGCAGGAGATGCTGAAGGCCATAAGCTGGCTCAGATGCAATGCCTCATCTAGAAGTACCCTGTTTGGCATCTGAAAGCCTTTCCAAGCCAGACGGCAGCTCAGGCCTTCACAGGCTCTGGAACAGACCCTGGGAGTCATCTTGTCCAAATTTTGGGCACAGATGGGTAAACTGAGGCTCAGAGAGAGGAAGACATTGCCCACAGGGGAATGGCAGTGGGACTCCTGACTCCTGGCAAGAGAGCCTTCCAGTAGCCCACACTGCCTTTCTGGAGAAGAGCAGATGTGGATGGGCAGGAAGTGGATAGTCAGGGGCCTGCTCAGAGGTTCTGGGAGGAACCAGCCCGTGAACCATTCAGAACCAGCCTCTCGGCTTCAGGCTTCCGAAGGCGCAGGAAGTCCCTGTCTTTCCCAGGTCTTGTTCTGCTCTGGTTGTGTTGGAGGTGAGAAGACTGCACCGAGTGCACCTCTCTTCTCCTCTTCAGGGAAGGGAAAGGCCCTCTGTCAGCTCTGAAGATGAGAACATTCTACACCAAGGACTTCTTGCATCTCCAGTGGGTTCCAGAGAAAGCCAGACAGCAGTGTTCTCCGGAGAACCCGGCTGCAACGTGCTCCTGGGACCTGACAGCTCCCAGGTGACACCCCCAAGCCAAGCACCATTTTCTGGCCATGGACTAAATATTACACAAGGCAGACACTTCCTCATGGGTCACCTCAAGTCCCATGGAGAAACAGAGGAGACAGAGTTACGAAGGGTGCAGTGACCTGCCCAGGCCCACGGAGCTGGGGCGTGGAGGGGGACAGGGCAGATGGCAAACCCGTCTGTCCTTGGTGCGACACCTCCAGCTTCTCTTGAAAACAGTTATCAAACTAGCACTTAAAAAAATCCTAACTGTCTGTTTGCATTCATTTCTATCCACTTCAGACACTGTATTTTCCCTCCTCTTTTTCTGTTTTAAATTGAATTTGTAAATCCCTGGCACCCAAAAAAACCAAAACCCAAACCAAAAAACCCTCTCTAAACCCAGAGAGCAACGATGGGCCGGGACACCAGCCTCTGCGTCTTCCAAAGTACAGGACTCCCGTATTTCTGTTCAGAAGCAGAACGGTTTTGTTTTTTTCCTTAGACAATGTGGTTCTAATATATATCAACAGAGCCAAAGAAAAGGCCTTTTTTTTTTTTTTTTTTTTTAAAGAAGTTAACTTCATTTCAAGAACTTGTGTGTTTCTCATTAGTAACGCTGTCTTTTGAAATCCAGCCGAGGGAGGCGATTCCAGTTGAAATCAAAATTGATACGCGAGGCTTTGACTCAAATGCCGCTCTGTCCCCCACTCGCTGCCTCGTCGGGGCTGATAGCTGCAGGGATGGGACAGGCAGGGCAGGCGGCCAGCTCTCTGCTCCCCGGCCCACGGTCCCTCGTCTGCAGTGGCTGTCAGTGTGGCTGTCAGTGTGGCTGAGGAGTCCAGCAGGCAGGGGGTCTTTCAACCTGGCGTGCTTCTCACCCGACAAAGGGGGTTGACATAGACTTGAGCCTTAAGCCCTTGAAGGAGGGAAAGCGAGACCCCTGGGCTGGGCGACCTGGACGCTGGGGCCCTGGGAGGGCAGAGGGCTCCGGCCATGGTCAGAGCCACGAGCTGAGTAAATCTTGCATGAGAGGGCATAGTCAACTACTCCCCAGAGGGGCCACGCTGACCCCCAAGTTCTAGGCCTTTCAAGCTGTTGTAAGCTGAAAACTCCCACTTTTTACTTTCTTGGGCCAGTTTCGGCATTTCTTCTTTGTGAGACCAGGCCTCCTGCAGAACATTAGGAAAATGGAAAAATCTTTCCGCGGTCAGCCAAGGGGCCGCTCATCTCTCCTGCTGTGGGGCCACTTTCTCCGTACGTGTCATTTTCTGGATGGAGGAGGGAGGCCAAGGGCATTCGCTCTCTTCCTGCTCTGTTCTTCTGTCCACTGACCCCAAATTGGATTTTTCTCCCCATAAAAAAGCCTTGGTCGTAGGAGAGCTGGTGTGGCCCGCTCTACGTGTCAAAGGGATTCATTCCAAGGAAGACAGAAACCAACTGATGGCTTTCCCCACCCAGTCCCCTAATCAAATTTCTCCCATCCCTCAAGGCTTGGCAATATTCTTCCTTCTATGGGAAACCTTCCGCCACCTGCCACCTGCTACCCCTTGGTGACGATGGCTCCAGCCTCAGGGTTCAGCCTGAGCCACTCCCTTTACAATTAATGGGGTGACATTTAAAAAATCAAATTGTCCCTTCTTGCTTGTATTATTGAGTTTTCCAGACATCTAGATATTTCTGCCTTATCTCCTTAGCTGGGAGGTGTGGCTTTCTGGCGACCTGCGCCTTTTCCACGCCTGTGTCTCCAGCCCTTTATCACACAGACTTGGCAAAGAGTTTGCAAATCATAGCAGTGACGATTGAAATGACTATTAAAACTTTTTTTTCACTTTAGCCTGAATTCTTGTCTGATAAAAATTGTTCCTAAGAGATGACCAGAATAGTTATTGAGTCGCTTTCTCTTTAAGGCCCCTTCTGGTCCTAAGAGTTGTGATGCACGAATTAGTTGGGCAGCCACCAGGGATGTGGCCTTTGCCGGAAGCTTTCTCATGCAATACTTTGTTTAAAGAATTTATGGATCTGTTAAGTTGTCCATGAGGGAGACTGAGGGACCATGCCCTCCCCCCCCCTTCCCAAATTAGGTCTGGGGAAACAGGAGGCAGTGTGTGGTGAAGGAGAGCTGGGAAGATCTGCCCGGGTTGAAACCTAGCTCCATCCCATACCTGCAGTGGGATTCTCAGAGCTCAGTTTCCACATGTGTGAAATGGAATCATGATGGTGCCTTCCTTGCACAGTGGTGGTTTAGATGACGCGAGCCCTCGGAAGCATTGCACTTGCTACCATTTGCCGAGCTTTGCTAGGCCAGGCTCTATACTGAGCACTTTGCCCAGAAGTAAATGTGAGAAGCTCAAACATCAGCTATTCCAGATTTCTTTCTTATCTCCCTTCCCAAACTGTCCCCTTGGGTCAACTCCCTCTGCGATACATTCTGTGTCTTCCCTTCACAGCTCCCAACCCAGTTTGTATTTACTGTCATGTGAGTGGTTGACATCACTCACCACCACTAGGAGCTCCCAAAGAGCCAGGGCCTTGTCTATTTTTACCCCCACTACTGATCCAGGGCCTACCTTAATAAACATTAGTTCCTGTCTCCATTGGGTCCATTTTCTGAATTCAATCAGAGCTCCCCTTGTTTCTCTGAGAGCCTTGTATCAGAGACTAGCAACAGAGGCCGCTGGGTGGGGACTTTATGTCCATTTTATGGATGTTGGAGCCCTGCCAGAATGTTCTTTCCTGATCTGATTGAAACCCACAAGATCCCTGTGTCCTTGATCCTGCTGAGAGGCTGGCATTTGATGGCCACCCTCCCTTGCCCCATGATTAGCCTTACTCCTCCTTTAGGGATGTGCTCCAATGCCACCTCCTCTGAGAAGCCTTTCTTGATTCTCTGTATAGATTTAAATAGCTGAAAATAGCACAGGCAGGGTCTTGCTCATTGGACTGCAGTTCCCCAGGGGCTCACTTAAGCTTTGACTTCCCAGCGCCCAGTAGAGAGATAGTGACCAGTAAATGCTGATGGAATGAATCCTTTCGAAACAAAACCAAACCCAGTTCCTCCCACACTGTCCCTGGAAGGCTGGCACACACCCTGTTGATTTATACAGCTAATTTCTTTCTTAATTCATTCAAAAAGTATTTGTTGAGCACCCAAGGTGGTATCAGGCCCCACACTGGGTGTGGGGAACCAGCGGTGAATCAAGCAGGCTTGTTCCTATGTCCTGATCTCCCTGAAGCTTCCTGTTCAGGCCAGTGGCTTCATGAGCAAGGCCAAAATAAAACCAGGGAGTTGAAGGGCATGAGCTTCCCTACCAGATGCTGCCTGGAAACCAGCATCCTCAAGCTGACCACTCAGCTCCAAAGACAAGGAAGAAAGCAATAGCTGTCTATCCACAGAGCTGCATGGGTCAGCCCAGCAGCACCTGGGGCCCAGGGGAGCAGGCAGGCAGGGCCAGGGCCATCCTGCTGACCCTCTGAACCCAGGGCAGGGAGGACTCAGTCCACCCAGAACCAGCTGGGGCTGTGCAGATGTGGGCCGGCACCGCTGAAAGATCCTAATTAGCTCATTTCCCCAGCCCTGTGGGCTGCAAGCAGGCTCCTTTCACCTTTTGCCCTGCCCCATCTCACTCAATTTAGCAGTTCAAGGTTCACCGTGGTGTCAGGGTGGGGACAGGGAAAATGTCCCCCCACTCCTATGCCATTAAGTAAAACCATCCCATTGCAGCTGTCCCCACCCTGAAGACTTTGGAATCCTTTCCTCCCCAGCCTGGCTCTGATGGCTGCATTGAGGGAGAGGCTGCATTGTGGGTCAGAGACCCAGCTGCAAACTCCGGCTCTGCCATTTGATGAGCAGCTGTGTGGCTCTGAGCAAGTGACTCACCCTCTCTGACCCCCAGTTTCTTCAGTTTTAAGGATACTGACTCTCACTTCACTTGGTGGTTATGAGGCTTCAGTGAGACAAGGCCCGGGAGGCAAGGAGCACAGGGCCCGGACATAGTAAGCCCTCAGTTCTAGCCCCCACCTCTGCTCAACTTTCCCAGACCATAAACCCCTTGGAGGCAGGCACAGTGTCTGCTCTACTCCCCTTTGTATTTCCAGCATCTTCAGAGGTCCTGGCCAGAGGAGGCGCCTTCTCATTCCTTTCTTTCATCAGCCAGTATTTATTGTGCCAGGCCCTGGGCCCAGGACATATCTGTAGAATGAATATTTCCTTCCTCCTCCCACCCCTTCTTCAGGGCCGATCCCTGTGTCAGGCAAGTAAGACACTAGATGGAGCATGGAACATAGGGTCAGGAGGCCAGGAAAGGGCCGGAACTCTGAGCCCTGGCAGCCCGCGTCTCTCAGGATTTGGGGATTAGTTTTCTTCCCTGTCTCCACCCCATCCATGCCCATACTCCCAACCTCCAGGGCTGATGGGTGAGCCTGAGCTCTCACTTCTCTTCAGCCAACGCCACGGCAGCTCATTGCTCTGAGTGTGTTCCTCGGATCTGGGAGCGGGTTGGAGATGGAATCCAAGCGGGAGCCACCCCAGACCCACCGAATCAAAACCTGCATTTTCACAAGATGCCCAGGGGTTCATGTGCCCACCCAAGTTTGAGAAGAACTGCTCTACCGCGTGCCCTTGAACTAGTCACGACTTCTCGGTGCCTTTTCTTCCACTAAGTTTTGAGATGATGTTAATAATTAATAATCGTCCAGCCCTAGCATGAGCCAAACAGAATGAGGGAATCCAGTTTGGGTAAAAAGAATGGGATGGCGCATTCCAAAGCCAAACAGAAATGAATGGAGGACTTCCTGCTAGTCTCTGGGCCACAGTCCTGAGGGTCGCTGGAAGCAGATGGAACCCAAGACTGGCGGTGGGGTCATCTCCTCCATCCTGTGTTAGGTTTAAAAATAGAGCTAAGGAAGGATTACGCATCTGGGTGGGTAAATGCCTTCTCCTGCTTCTCCTTATTACAGGGTCTCTGCCAGGGAGGTCAGGAATCACGCCCCATCCTGGGTTTACAGGACCCTTTCCTAATAAAGCTGAGGGCCAGGAGGCCACGCATTCCAGGGGAGGTAATTAAAACCACTGAGGGTTATTTGGAATAACAGACCGTTTAGTCAGAAGCACTTGCCATGCTAATTCAAACAAGGTGATTACAGGCGATTAGCGAACCTAATGCCTTCAGTTTAAAACCAGCCACTACAGGGATGAGACAGTGGCCTCTGCTACTTCCTGTGGGTGGTGGAAGGGACTGACCTGGGACTGAAGTTTCTCAAGGTCAGTGCCAAGCAGGGCTCCTGGGCTCCCCACCTGGGTAAGATGTTCTTCCAGTGTAAACTTCCAGTGCATTTAGGCCCTCTTAGGGGTGAAGACAGATCTTTCCCGGGAGGGTTAGAAATGAACCCCTCAAAGTCCCTGGGGGACCATCCAGGATCACCCCACAAGAGCTGACCCTGTTTCTCTTCAGCTCCATCCTCTGTGGCCTCCTGAAGCCAAGGCCTTGGACTTGTGGTCCCTGTACTCCCGAAAGGAAATGTTTACACACACCTCCCAATAATTGTTTACTTAGCACTTACTGGGTCCCAAGCACTGTGCTAAGCTGTTGATACATAGCACCTCATTTAATTCATTTAAGTCAGCACAGCTATTGTCCATTTGACTTGAGGCACAGAGAGAGGTCCACTGCTCCTGGACACACTGCTGGAAAGTGGTCAAGCAGCCAAGCCCCCAAATGGAGGAGGCCACCCGGGAGACTCATTAGAGGAGGGCAGCAGAGACGAAGGGAACTGTTCAGACACATGAAATAGAGAGGTTTCAGCTGCCAGGGACTGAAACTCCTAAATCAACTGGCTTAAACTTATTGAATAAGGAATATTTATTGTTACCTGCAACCTGGAGTCCTGAGGGCTGGTTGAATTAGGAGCTCCAAGCACCATCAAGAATACAGGTCTCTCTGTCCCTTCCTTCCTGCCTTCCATCCACCGGATATTATTGGCACCTTCTATGTGCTGGCACTTTCCTAAGTCCTGGGATTACAGCACTGAAAAAGCAAAGTCCTTGCCTTCTTGGAGTTTACATTCTTGTGTGAAAGACTGATAATAAACATATACTATGAATATATATAATATATATAGTGTATATACAATATATACACATGTATTATACATAGTTACATATAATATTACATACAGTATATTTATACATCAACACAGTGTGTATATATATGTTATATATACACACTGTATATATGATATATAAATAACATTATGCCAAGTAAGAACTATAACAAACACAAGCAAGGGGATAGAGAGTGGTGGGGGGAGAGAAGCCAGGGACGCCCTTCAGAAGCACCAACATTTGAACAGGGACCCGAATAAAATAGAAAAAGCAGCTCAGTGAGATCGGGGGGAGGGTTCCTGGCAGAGAGAATTGCATGTGCAAAGGCCTTGGGGTGGGGCAGTGCCTGGAACGAGGGCAGGCCCTCCCTGCACATTCCCAGGGAGGTGACATCTCCAGAGGGTGGTCACAGCAGTTGTAGCAGTGCCTGCACCACACGCAGGCGTGATGCTGGCTGATGAATAAGAGGGGCATCTCCTCCCCGTTCATTTGCTTTTTTGTAAATCAGTGAAGAACCCCTTCCCAGGAGCCCCCAGTAGGTTTCTCTTCCATCTTGCCGGTCAGAATTGAGTCGCAGGCTTATGTTTAAATCAATCCCAGGCAGGGGAATGGGGCTGTGGTGATTGGTTTAGACCAGTGAGGATATACCCTTCTGGAGATGGGCCTGCTTCTTCGAGTTGTGGGAAGGAGGGGTGGATATCCCCTAACAAATGGGACCTGCCAGGAAGGAGGAAGGGGGATATAAGTAGAAATGATGTGCACAGACTTGGGTCATGCTTTTAAAAGGGAGCGCTTGCCCTTCCCTGCACTGGCTGGAGTGTGGGTTAGTGGGAGTTAACCAGTCTTACCACGAGGACAAGGGCAGCTGGCTCGGGTGGGCAGAGCAATAGACATAAGGAGACGGGACTGTGAAATCAGCCCGGGGGGCTTGCACTTAGATGGTGGGGACACAGAGGGTAGGGATAGAGACAGAGAGAGATTGGGATAGCGGTTGGCCTGGCGTCACTCTAGTGCTAAACATCCAAGTCCGATTCGGCCCAGGGTCCTTACCCGGGGTGCACTGCCCTTTCCACCATGCCACTGACCTGCAGAGGACACTGGGAGCCTCCTGTTGGGGCTAAGGTGTCTTTAGATGGTGACTATAATGGGGTTAGGGTGAAAGTGGGCAAGGTCTCAGGCAGCCACGGTGGAATTGGCAGGTCACCGGTTCCGTGTCGTTAACGGAATTCTGCCATTTACTCTGTATTTGGGGGTTCAGCTTCAGGCAGTTAATAACTATTGATACCTCTCTGTGAATGAGGTTTATGAGAACAACATTTATGAGGGAAATGAGAAGGGAGAGAAGGGAATATTGGGTAGGAAAGGAGGTGAGTTTAGGCCCCACCAATGGGGAAAATTATTGGGACAGGGAGGCTGTGGCTGTCCCTCCCTCCAGCACTGCCCCAGAGGGCTGGCTCAGCACACTGCCCTGCTGTTCCCTGCTCCCTGGGAACCTGCCAATGGGTGTCCTGAAAAGAAGGTGGGCTTTGGAAACAATCAAAACAGGACCAGAGTCCTATCTTTGCCATTTAAACACTATCTTAGGCCTTGGGCAAGTGACTTAACTTCTCAGAACTTGAGTTTCCTCATCTGTTAAATGGGAATCCTGTTGTCTCCCCAACAGGGTTAGTCTCAGGATTTGTGAATTCTGTTTCAAGACCCCACACTTTGGCCTGCCAGCCGGGAATTCACCCCCAGGTCCAGAAGGCATCTTGTACCTCCAGCCCCCACACCCTCACTCCAAGCACCACCATTTGCTTATCAAGGAACTTGGGCCGGTGGAGCTCAGACAATAGCAGCTTTGTCCTTCGTTAAAGTGTCTTAATTGACTGAAGAAGAGGGAAAAAAAAAATCTGAACCCTTTCTTAAGAAGCTCATAATTTAATAGGTGAACTGTCGGGGGAAATCAATGCCAGGCTGTTTCCTGGCGGCCTCATTATGACGTCCATTAAACATGTTTTGTTTATAGTTGTTCATTCCCCCCCTATTTTATGCTCCCTTCTTATTTTTATAAAAGAACATTGAAAAAGTTATGATGTTAAAAAAGGACATGGGCTGAGGGTTACAAGAAACCTACCGACTGTCCTTGGCAGGGCTGGGAAAGTCGGGCCACCCCAGAAAGATGTCCTCAGGAGTGGACACCACTTAGGGCCGGGCAGCAAGATGGGCGTGGGGTCAGCACATTCTCAGCATTCTGCCGATTTCGAGAGGTTTTCTGAGGTAGAAAGGTTTGTTGGGTGAAGGTCCGGGGGGGTCCCTGGAGGGCCCCAGGGAGAGAAGAAGTGGACCCTGCAACTTTCTTCTTTCCGTCAAGTAGAGAAACTCCAGGCCCTGTGGTCTGGCAGGACCTGGCGGGTCAAGAGAGGCTCTCGCCTGCTTGTGGTCTTGCTTCCAGGCCTTTGAGTGAGCAACTCAACCCGCAAAGGAAAGTCTTAGGAAACAAGGCCTCTGGCTCCGTCAGCTGGATCCTCATTCCCAGCCATGCTCTGGCCACAGCGTGATCGCTGGGGGACATCCAAATGTAAGAAATGACCCAGGTTTAAGGTGAAGCTGTCCCCAGCCTGAGGTGTCTCTGGCTTAGGTCAAGAGGGTGGGCAGAAGTCCATCTCTCTGGAGCTTCTAGATGCTGTGTCTCCCCCTCCCGGTCCCCGCTCTGGAATTCTGCGGAATCAGCTCAGGCATCAGGGTCTAGCCCAGCTCCTGCCATCAGGAGAGAAAGGGGGTCTTTTCCAGAGTTGGTGGGGGGTCTCTTAGTATGGTTTCCCCCAGAAGCAGACCCAGAGACAAGGAGTCTAATGCAAGTGGTTTATGTGGTAGTTGACTGCAGGACAGAGGAGTGTGGGGCTGTGAGAGAGCAGGTACAGGGCGAATCCTCAAATCATCAGGTTGGTTACCACTGTGGGCAACTGGGGCTTAGTTCTCCTGGGAAACAGTTCTGGGGTCAAAGCGTCCTCCTCTCTCCATTCTTCCCTCCATGTCTACCCCAGGCCAGGCCCCTGCTAGGCACAAGGATGCAAGAATGGAGGGTGGGGGAGATGCAGCCCTGCCTTCCACACAGGGCCAGGGCCGTCCCCGCTGTGCTCCTCGGCAAACCCACACGGAGCGCAGGCTCGGCTCTCAGGTGCTCGGGCTCCTCCAGTTGCACATGGAGGTCATCTTTCCTACCTGTGGCCTACGCCGTGGCTGGAAGGTCATCTGCTGTAGAGGCGGACTTCTTGTTCTGGACTGAATTGGATCCCATTCCAAATTTATATGTTGAAGCCCTAACTTCCGATGTGACTGAACTTGGAGATAGGGCCTTAAGGCTAAATGAGGTTATAGGGTAGGGCCCTAATCCCAGAGGATTGGTGTCCTTTTAAGAAGAGGAAGAGGCACCAGAGATCCCTCTCTCTCCACATGCACAGACCACAGAGTGAGAAGGCAGCGTCTGCAAGCCCAGGAGCAAGGTCTCAGCAGAAACCAACCCTTAATCTTAGACTTCCAGCCTCTGGAACTGGGAGAAAGTACATCTCTGTTGTTGAAGCCCCCAGCCCGGGGCATTTTATAATGGCAACCAAGACACTCCTCAGCCCTGCAACCAGAGTGTGGGTTTTGACTCCTACCTCTGTTCACATGTAAGTGGTGGGAAGTTTTAACTCACTCTCAATGTCCTCATCTGTAAAATGGGGACAACAATGATACCTGCCCCAACCGGTAAGCTCTCACACCACAGCTCAGCAGCTGAAAACAGCAAATGTCGGTCCTGTGCACGAGGCTGTACTCCAGCTGGGTGGCTCTTGCTTTGGTTGCACCTAAGTCACTTCTGGCATATTTTATTGGCCAGAGTGAGGGTCCCAGTCCAGGCCGGATTCAAGGGGAGGAAAAATGGACTCCACCTCTGCAGGGAGTTGCTGCAAAGTCATATAGCAAAGGCACAGACTCAGGGAGGCCACTGGATGGGCAGTGACTGCAATCACTCTAATCACAGGGTATTTCAGGAATAAAATAGGGCACCGTGTGGTGCTTGGAAGGACTATGGCTGAAGTGATGCTCTCCTACCATCTTTCTGAACAAGCCAGGAAGTTTTCAAGATAAGACTGGATGCCCATGGATCATGAGACAGAATCCAATTATTTCAAAGCCAGAACTTCTGTACTCTCTAACCTTCCCCTAAGGGGGTGAACACAGGCGTACACATTTCCCTCTCCCTGTCTCTGTCTTTCTCTCTCTCTCTCTCTCTCTCTCTCACACACACACACACACACACACACACACACACACACACACATACTGAAGTGAGAAGAGGAGAGAGCAGGCGGGGTGGGTGGCAGGCATGCTGACTACTCCCACATGGCCCCAATGTCTACGGGGGTCTAAGAAACAGTAGACCTGGGTTGGCATTAGTGCCCACAGGGCAGGCCCCAAGATGCCCTGTAAATGCAAGGTAGGGGGATGATGACTCCTGAGAGGAGAGGTGACCTTCCTGAGGGGCGCGGTGCTCAGGATCTGAGGGCCAAATGCCCCCTCACCAGCTCCCATGCCTGCTCTGCCCTCTGGGATGTTGTACAGGCCCTGAACAAAGCAGGTTGGTTGAAACTGCCCAGACCCAGCCACCCACCACTAGGCATTTATTAGCAGGCGGTTTGAGGTGACAGTGATGATGAAAGGCTTCTCCTCTAGCCTCATACATCACATGGGCCATGTCACAGCTTCTTGGACAGCAGAGCCTGGCAGCTACAGCCTGGGGTATATATAGGGCGAGGCAGCAGGCTTCTGAGGCTCAGTCTTCCGCTTCTGAGACGCGATGGCCCCGAAGGCAGCTGCAAACTTCCGCTGCAGGTAGTGACTATGGCTTCTGAGGCGTTTACTGTTTCTTGGGGTTTGTACCACTGGGTGACTCTGTCCCAGAATCCAGCCCTCTGGGTTTGGGATATGCTAGGGCGCAGCTTGGGGTATTCTAGGAGGCTGAGAGCTGTCTATGGCTGAGGACAGCCTGGTCCTGGTGAAGCCAGTCCAGCAGAAAGACGTGCAGATTTGCATGTCTGCCCCCAGGGACTGCGCCTGAACGCCTCAGAGAAGGAAACCTTCAGGGCCACGGGGAGAAGTGGTGGCGGGCAGCTGTGGCCACACTGGGCAGGTCTGCGAGCAAACCTGAAGTTGTCTTCATGTTTTCGTTCTTGTTCCTGGTGGGAGGGTGATGGTGGGGGAAGCTTGTGAACATGCTTTCGTGCAGGGATAGGTCACTATGGCCTGTGGGCCAAATCTTATCCGCTACCTATTTTTGTCAATAAAGTTTTATTAGAACACAGCCATGCCCACTGAGGATGCATTATCCATGGCTGCTTTCCAGCTATAACCACGGAGGTGCATAATTGTGACAGAGGCCTGACAGCCCACAAAAACAAAAAATGTTTACTGTCTAGCCCTTGGCAGGAAAAGTTTGAGAGTAAGAACATGGGCTTCAGAATGAGAAAGACCTGAGATTGAACACCACTGTGTAGCTCTGTAACCTTGGGCAGGGCGCTTAACCTCTCTGAGCCTCAGTGTTCCCATCTGTAAAACAGGGATAAGCACAGCTACGTGGTGAGGTTGCCCAGAGGATCAGAGCCCTCAGCCGAGCACAGAGCGTTGGATGCTGCTCTGTAAATGGCTGTGTTTATTCAGTGGTTTACTAGGGGCTCCCTTGTCAGTGTTTCTCCAGGGGCCTGGTGATAAGAATCCCTAGTAGGGCGGCTCATTAAAAACGCACAGCCTGGGTCCCACTCCAAACCTGCCGGTCAGCTCTGCAGGGGACGTGGTGAGCCAATCCGGCAAAGGGGGCGGGGCCAGAGTGGAGGTGGGTGTGGCTTAGTGCTACCAACTCAGCCCCATTCGCTTGGGACAAACGAACTTGCCTGGGATACATTACAACCAGGCCCGTCCTGGGCAAACCAGATGAGCTGGTCACTCTAAGTGCCTCATTATACTAACTGTCCTTCGAGGTGGTCTGGCAGGCAGAGGCTTGGACCTGGGGTACAGCTCAGTTGAAGTGACTTGCCCCAGGTCCCAAACCCCTAGAGCCAGGGTCTTCAGAGCTTCAAGGAATCATCTTAGGTGGCACTGCCCAACCCACCTCCTCCCTGCCTGTCTCTTCCCATCTCCTTGTTATACATATTTCTATAATTTTGGGCTCTCACACCTTCCTTGTCCTCATGGAGACTGGCTTTCTTAGGAAAGGATGAGCTGTCAGTTATTAACACCTTAGAAACAATTTCAGTAAGTGAGCCGCCTTTCCGGGGCTTTGCACTAGAAGCCTCATTTTAAGAGTGGAAGGAATAGCTTTTATTTTTTTGGTGGGGGAGATATTTATGTAATTAGGTCTCAGACCCAGGAAAGAAATGTCTGGACTCACACGGAGCAATAACATCTATTCTTGCAAAGCCGGCCTCAGAATCCCCAGGAGCAACTCAGGGGTGTCCTCTCACCCTGGAGGGGAACCCCAGGCCCTGGGCTGCCCTGGCGCGCCTTTGTCTTGGCTCCCCTGAGAATGATGAAATCTTAACTTTTGAGCCAATAATATTGTTTTGAAAAAATGAAACGCCCAAAGAGTCCCTATAGTCCCCAAACCTCATTTTAAAAGGATTATAGCAGCTGGCTTGTAAATCCTGTTTCTTATGGTGGGGGGCTTAGAGCTGGGCTCAAGCAGGGTGTGGAATGGGGGAGAGATAGGAGGTCATTTCATTTCCTGGAGAGGAAAAAGCAGGTTCTCCCCACTGTGGTGCCCAGGACTGGGCTCCCTGCCTCCACTGGGGGAAAGGAAAGGGGCAGGAAAGGGCCCTGGACTTGGAGTAGGGACCAGGGTTCTAGTCCCAGCATTGCCACCAACTCATGGTTGACCTAGGGGCTCCTCCACTCTGGACCTGCCTCTCCTGAGTGACAAGAACTTGAAAATAAAGAAGAGTTTTGCCAGCCACCCTTCTTTTCTTACTCTCCAAGGAGGGGTCCCTCTCTGTGGGCCCCCGGACATGGGGGGCTGACAGAGACAGAGGGACAAAAGGAGAATGGAGTCAAAATGCTCTGCCCAGGGAAAGAGGAAGCTTTCTGGGGACAGCTGCGTGTCCGAGAGATTTTGTTTTTAACTTTAATTTTTAAAAATGAGGCTTATTTGGGAAGGGGTGCTGGGTGACACCCATTAGGAAGTGGGACTAGGGGAGGGACAGGTGTAGAAGGAGAATTTTCAGTGTCTTTCACCAAGCCCCCTGCAGAAAAGCCTCAGTTCAGGTCGACCTGAACCACAGAGTTTTGGGGTCAGATTAGCAGTTCTTTGGTGCAGGTGCCTTATGTAGGCACAAAGCTGGAAGCCCACTTCTGATTGCCTGGTGTTTCTAGAATGCCAAGACTGGTCCAGGCGGTGATGGTGGTCTGAGTGTGGGGATGAATCACTAGTGATATGTGAGATGATTTTTGGGGGGTACACAGGTGAATTAAGGAAATATTAATGTATTAATTGAAGGCATCTTGGGAGACAACAACTCATGAATCAAACCTGCATTTTGAGGATGGTATTGCTTAGGAAAAGGTCCAAAGAGATATTTATGTTAATAAACTGTGAGTCAATTCAAGGGGAATGTTAAGTGATGCTGACCAAAACGGCCAGTGGCAGCCACTAGCAGGAGAGGAGCTTGGCATCAGCAAGCCCCACTTTAAAGGGCCTGGCTCTGCATACACTGCCCACCCCCTGCATGCCAGAAGATTATGATCCCCAGTTATTATCTTAAGAGGAGTAGGGAGGGATGGGGAGGAATTGAAAAAAGTGTGCAAAGAAAATGAGCCAATGCTAAGAGAGTGTTAAAATGACTGGACTGGAATGAGTTTTAAATCATATTGAATAAAACTCAGCTTTCCTCTCTCCCCTCTCCCTTTCTCACTCCCTCCTTCCTTTCTGCCTCTGTCCTTCTACCCACCGGATGCAGGCTCCTAAGGGAAAGCAGAGTAATTTTAGAGAAAGAATCTACATGTTCTTGGCAACCTTGCTCCACCTAAAAGAGTAGTGCTACTGGACGGTCCTGACACACACCTATAATATTACTCATATTAAAATAAATTTTTGGTCAATAACATCCCATGGCTCTTTCTTGGACACTCACAATACTATATGGGCAAATTTAAGGTTCTGAGAAGTCCTGCACTTAAAAAGAATACACTTGACTATGAGCATTTCTCAAATGGGAACTGATGGACTGGGAGCTGGTGAAGGTGCCCTCCATCCCCACAGTTTATGCGCTGATGATCCATAAACCCTGGGAGACAGCTGGCTCCCAGGCCGGCCTCTTCCATGGGAAACTTCTGGCCAAGATCTGTCCCCAACTCCATCCCTGTCTCCACCAGGGAGAAGTCAGAGTGACCTGCCAGCTGTGGGGTGGGGTTTTTAGAGCTCTCAGTTTCCAAATAATACCTCCCCATTGCCTAGGCTTCCTATTGGGATTAGAGAGAGGCCAACAACAGCAGCAAAAAAAAAAAAAAGCAAAACACCAAACAACAAAGACCCTGGACTGAACAATACCCCAAGCCACATCAGAGGGGCCCTTTCTCCGCTGGCTTCGTGCCTGAGCAGAGTCTGGATGTCTGGGTACAACTCCCAGCTCCGCCCCATGGTCAAGGCCAATGCACTCTCTGGGGGCCTTGGTTTCCCCAACTCTTCCCTTCTTCTGGGCCACCCTCCTTGGGTGGTGTGAATGAGTGGGAGGTCAGGGCAGGCCCCATGATGAAATCTCAGCCCTGAGGTGGTTGGAAGCTCTTTATTTAAATTTTTAAAATTTTGAACAACCTGAATACTGTGTTAATCACAATTCATTACTTATCATCTGTTCAGCATTTTGACAGTTTACAAAGCAGTTATATGGGCATTCCTAAGAAGAGCGTAGGGAGTTAATACATCAGTGAGGAAACAGAGGCACAGAGAGGATAAGCAGCCCACCGAAGGTTACACAGCCAGTGTCTGGCAGAACCAGGATTTGAACCTAAGTCTCCTGATTTTAAATTGGGCATTGTTATTGAGCCGAAGATGTGGTTCCTAACTTTTAGAGTTTTTAGTCCTGCTTAGAAAATGAGGCTTCTTCCATTCCATTTTCTGTTGTCTGGTTTTTGGATGTGTGTGAAGAAATTAATCTTTATGAGCATTGTAGACACGATCTCACTTGGGAGATCTGAATTTGGAGAAAGGAGAAATTCTGTGGGTTGGGGTGATTAGGGAGGCTTCCTAGAGGAGGTAGATCCAGAGGTATGCCTTAAGGATAATACACAAAACACAAGAAAAAGGTCTAATATATCAGTAATTTACACCATAGTCTAAAATTCACTTGGTACCTCATCACTAAATGCAGGATGAAAACAAGGCTTTTTTATTCATTCATTCAAGACAACATTTTGAGCCATTACTGTGTGGCAACCTTAGGCTACATGCAGATACCGGCTTGTTTCCCTGCAATTGGTCCCTTAGGTCAGGATATGCATCTAAATGTAAAGAGGAAGGAGCAGGGGTGCTCCGCTGGGGTGATGGGGAAGGAGCTGCAGGCAGCTCTCGGCTTCAGCTCCCAACCCACTTCTATCAAAGTGGCTGGCCTGCTGTCCTGGGGAGCAGTGTCCAGAACTCAGACAGGGATGAGGTCTGAGGTGCTGGGCATGGGATTTTGGTGGGAGAGTTATGAAATCCAGGGACCCAGGATTTGAGCCTTGAGATGAGGAAGGCTGGAGTTAGAGCAAGAGGGAAGTGGTGTCTAAGTGCCTGGCCCCCCATAAAGCAGAAGATGCAAGAGTTCTAGAGCAGGGATTAGTGAGACCAAAGGAGGTCAAGAGGTCAAGAGGTGGGGCAGGATCCAGGGGAGGCTGAGTCTGTGGGCGCTGGGGAAAGAGCCCTGACATCCCTTGGTCAAACTGAACAATTAGCAAACGACCTGTGTTTCTAATAACATTTTTTATATCAACCTGTTTGTTTAGTGAGGGAAGTAGTGATAGTGGATGAGAAATTGCTTAGAAAAGTAGAACAGGTTTGCAGTGGAGAGCGATGTAGGAAATCCTCACTAGGGTCTGTCAGCTCATCTCTGCTGTTTATCGGTGTAGGCTGCAAGTAGGGCTCTCATGCCCGAATTCTCCTTTTTGCTTCTTATAGGGGCTCTTGAAAGCAGGGTGGTCCTAATGTTTGCTCACTGCCTGGCTGATTTCCCACGCGACCTCTCCAGCTCTGATGTTTCCTCTGGGCTGCACCTCTATGGTGACCTCTCTAGTCCAGGCCCCCCCGGACAGCACCCCAGATGGCCTCCCCTTCTCCTCTCCAAGTTCAGTCCAGCCCCTCTCCTTGCTCTCCAGCACAGCACACACACTGGCCTTTCTGTTCCTTAAACATATCAAGCTTGATCTCACCTCGGAGCCTTTGCTTATGCTGTTCCCTCTGTCCGGGATGCTTTTCCCACACCCTCACGTGGCTGACACCTTTTCATGTAAGGCTAAGTTCAAAGATCATTTACACAAAAAGGCCTTCAGAGACTACCCATCTCGAGCAGCATCCCCTCTAACATGTCACTTCCATTACCCGCTTTATTTTCTTTATGGTGTTTAACGATGTGGAATTATTTATTTCTTATTGACTTTTTTGAGATGTGATGTCTATTTTATTCAAGTAATATATGTACATGGCTTTAAAAGTCAAATAATAAAGTATATATATGTGTTTGTGTGTGTGTGTGTATACATATATATATACACAGTCTCCTGTCCCTCTACAGAAGCAAGCATTTTTAGTCTTTTTTAGCTTTTCTTCTTTTAAATATTTTATTTTAGCTCTCATTTTTAATTTCAAAGAGCTGTTTCTAAATGTGTTCCTTTTTACAGCTGCCTGTAGTTTCATGGATGAACTATCTTCCCATGTGTTATGAGGATGTAACTGATAGTATTTGACATTTTTTCCTGCTTTGTGAATTACCTGTCTGCTCTGCCCTCCTCCCCCTCTCCCTCTTCTTCCTCTGTCGGTTGTTAGAGGATTTCTCAGGTCCCTGGTGATGGTGGCCGTCCGTGTAGGAGTGAGCCTCTGTAAAGCTGGCGGGAGGCCGGTGCGGATGAGCAGGGTTTGTGTAGGATTATTGGAGAGGAACCCAGATGTTTGGTTGGGAGTTCCCCAAATCAGTATCTCTGACTCTTCCTTTGGCTGAAGGTCCTGCAGACATGGATCACCCATCTCCTACCTGCTTATGAGGGAGGGAAAGATAGGGGTCCTTGGGTTCTGGGAGCCGAGAGGGAAGAGATCTGGGGAATCACTGTTCTGGCTGTGGGCTTCCACTTCACCCTTCCACTTGCTCCCCGAGTCCCGGGTTTTCCGGTCCAGTTTTTCCTGAGTGTCATTCCCACCCTCAGTCGTGCCCGGTGCATCTAATTCCTGGCCTTTGCTGGATTTGGTGGCTCACGTTAGCCTCTTTCTTCCAGGGACTCCTGGATTTCAGTTCCTCCAGGCTACCAAGTCAGTTTCCCCGATCCTTCTGCTTTCCATCTTCCAAAAGTGTGCTGACCTCTGACCCTTGGTGGCCTCTCCTCTACCTTCCTCATTGCCCTGGCTGTTGGAGTGGCATTTTAGGAATGAGTGGAGATAAACTCACGTATTTAAGTGCAAGTTCTCTTTATTCTGCTCTTGGTCGCCTCCCTGCTGCTGGGCTCAGGAAGGCGGGGAATTTGTCAGTTTGTTTGTGGCTTTGTCTCCATCCAGAGGCACAGGGCAAATCCTTGATGAAAAGCTGATGCAGGAGAGGGCATCTGGGGCTGTGTGAGGGGTTCAGGGGGTGCAGTGAGCAGGAGGAGCCCCCTCTCACTTAAAGCTGCATCTGTTTCATCGAGTTTCACTTATCCATGCTCCTCATGTTTACTGAGCACCTCCTATGCGCTTGGCATTGTGCAGGCCTTAGAGAGAGAGCAATGCACAGATGCAGTCCCTGTCTTTTCTTCATGGAGTTAATCTAAAGGGTAAGTTGTTACAATCAAGTAGAGTGAGCACTTAGAGGGGAAAAACCAGACCGTACTACCTAGGGGAATGAACAGTAATGGTTAAGGTGATACCATTGGAGGGCCAGTGGAGATGAAGCTATCCTGTTGGGGAGGAGCCTGGCTGGAGTGTGGAATGTCCTGGGCAGAGAGGGGAGAATGTGCGAAGCCTAATGTATTAGTCAGTTATCGCTGCATAACAAGTAACTCCCAAAGTTAGTGGCTTAACACAACCACATTTATTATCTCACAATTTCTTACATGGTTGGGGGAGAGAGTGGGAGAGAGAGGGCACTCAGGTGTCTCTTCTTATAAAGGCACTAATCCCATCATGAGGGCCCCACCCTCATGACATCATCTAAACTGAGGTACCTCCCAAAGGCCCCATCTCCAAAAACCATTACCTTGGGGAGCTTATGAACTTGGGAGACCACAATTCAGTCCGCAGTAACAGGTGAGGTTCATGATCAGAAAATAGTTTTTGGAATATCAGCTGGGCTGCTTTGAGAGGTTTAGGGGAACCAGACTGCAAGACAGGGATGAGTTAGGATGAGAAGAAATGGATAAAGAAGACCAAGAAGAGGCAGCCTGTGAGGTCAGGGAAACGCTAGGTGAGGATGGTGGCCTGAGGCCAAGTAGAGAAAGTGTTTCAAGAAGATGGGAGCACAGGTCTGGCCCACTGGTCCATCCACCATAGGTCCAATTTCCTTGTAAGTCTCTTGGTAAAGGCATCCATGGCTCAAAAACACTGAAAAGCAATTGCTTGATTCCAGCCCCCTCATTTATAGTTGAGGACACTGAGTCCCAGAGCTGTGATTTCTGTGGGGAGCAGACCGTGTGGTGTTGATAGGCCAAAGGTCACATCTGGCACCACAATTTCCTGGTCCTGTCAAGGGAGCAAATTTGGGTTCTGATCACCCTCAACATGTGATGGAAAGTTCTCTCTGCGTGAGAGAGGGAGAGAGAGAGAGATGCAGGAACGGTGAGAACCGTCTCTTTTTGAGCATCCCAGAACATGAGCCAATGTGGCTCCGACAAGGCCATAGGAGACGCCCTTCAGTGAGGGCTCAAGGGGAAATGGAGCCTGACAGTGGATCAGCCTTGGAGATATTAATTGCTCTTCTTTCGAGGCTCCTGGCCACAAGTCCCCGTGCCCAGCCCAGATTAAAGCCCCATGTTGCTGCAATCCTGGGCCTCCACTGAAGAGATTTCCAACAATGCAAAACCAGTAATGAAGCAATGCCGATAGAAGTCATGGGTCCCCTCCCTGGACCCCCCTCCTGGGTCTCGGCTTTGAAATCGCATCCAACAGGGGTTGGGAGAGAGACTGTGACTCTGACTGTCTGGAAGCCAGCCCCCTCCATGGTGCCGGAGTTCCAGGACCAGCCAAGGGTGGGGCGTGCTCTCTGGATGAGGCTCAGCCCCTCCCTGACCTCCTGCTCTAGGCTGTGCTGCCATGAAGCTCACTTTCTTGGTGGGGCTCATCTGTTCCAAGTGTCGGATCCCACCATGGGAACCTCACTGGTTGGGGCCACCTTGCCAAACTGCATAGTGTTTACCACACACAGAGGCGGGGAGCAGCAGGGGGATCTGGGTTCCCTTCTCCTCCCAAGGAGCAGGAGGAGGAGCAGCTGTCACTCTGCTGTGCCTGAGCTTGGCAAGAGGCCAAGCGACACTTCAGGGACCCCTTCCCACACCCGCCTGGCCCACCCAGCCTTGCCTTGTAGCTGCCAGGTTGCTGGGCGATGGGATGTGCTGCAGGAGAGCAGGGCCGCACAAACGCCCCACCTCTGAGTTGCAGAGGAGGAATGGAGGGGCGTCTCCATGGAGAGTCTAAGCAGAGCCAGTCACCGAAACTGATGTGCCCTCACCCTATACTCCAGGCTGGCTGTCCTCAGCCCCGGGGGAGCCTGGGGCAGGACAGGGGCAGAAGCCCAGCAGTGTGGGAGGCCCTAATGACCCATCTCCTTGTGACCTTCATGGTCGATACTGAGCTAGAAGGGACATTGAGGTGTGGCCCATGACAAAGGTCTATTGCAAACCTCCTGGGGGCTCATGTTTGATGTCATAGAAAAGGGGATCATCCTTCTGCCCACCTAGCCCAAAGGGCAAGTGGCCTTTTGGTCAAGGGCCAGCTGAGAACATTGTCCCAGAGTAGTTTTCCTGGCAAAGGACCATGGAAGGTCCTGGGTCTTCTGGAAGATGCATCATATATTCTCAGGTTGTTCAGGGAGGGAATGAAAATATGTTTACTATGAATGAAGCATGTTACATTCAGTATCACATGCAATCCTTCAAGAACTCTGTGAGGTAAGTACCACTATTGTTGTCATTTTATAAAGGACTTTGTCTGGGTTCCAAGCCTGGGTATGTGATCATCAGGTCTGCCCAATCAGAACATTGCGTTCTCTGGATTCTCTGGCCAAGTGATTGGCTCAGGGTGGCCAATGAGAGCCTTAGCTGTGACTCCTGACGGATTTATCTCCCCTCTCTCCTCGGGACTGCGAAACTGGTAGAATGTAAACTTGAAGGAGCTGACAGATAGCTTGGACGGTACTTGGGAAGAGCCTTCCTGAAACTGAAGCCATGAACCCATGGGTTTGTCCTCTTACTCCTAAGAGAAACACAGATAAAGATAGTCATTGATGAGAAGATTTGATAACTGGGGCTCTGGAGTCCAGACTAAAGAAACCATGCTCTGGTTCACTAACTTTTTTAAAATTTTGCTTTAAATTTTTATTTTGAAATAATTTTAGACTTACAGAAAAGTTGTAAAATGTACAGAATTCCCATACACCCACCCTTCACCAGGCTTTCCCTGATATTAATGTCTTATATAGCCATAGAACAGTGAACCAAATGAAGTTAACATTGGTACAATAGTAGTAACTAAACTACAGACTTTATTCAGATTTTACTAGTTTTTCCATTAATGTCCCTTTTTTTATGTCCCAGAATCGAATGTAGGACCCCATGTTGAATTCAGTTATCATGTCTCCTCAGTCTCCTCCAATCAGTGACAGCAACCCTCTGGTTCACTTATTTTGACAGCTGTATAATATTCCCCTCTGTGAATTCACCATGTTGATCCACCCATGGTGAGCGTTTGGGTTGTTTATGGGGTTTTGCTGTCGTGACCAGTTCTGCTACGAAACCACTCACACGAGTGTCCTGTTGTACAGCTGCAAGAGTTTCTCTCGGATAAATACCCAAGGAGTTAAACCTTCAGGGTCATAGGTTTGAATGTTCAACTTTAGGAAATAATGCCAGAGTGATTGCTCCAACCTACACGTCTACCATCAGTATGAGTAGGACATGGCTTCTTCTCTATTTAGTATGGCCACACTTAAGGTTTGCCCACTGGGTCTAGGTGGGCTTGGTTACTCTCAGAACACACACGTCTTCACCCTTCAGAACTGTGGGTGAAGCTCTCTCCTGTGAGCATCTCCCTCCTTTCCAGCTCCCCATTTGGCAGCCTCTCTGCTCTTCAGGTACCCGGGAGGTCTTTCTCCACCACCCTCCCTAAGGCTCCCCACAACCCTCCATATTCCATTGAACACCTCGTCTTTTCTTTCCAACCACAGTGTCAGCTCCACGAGGGCCATGATCGCAGCACTCTTCCCCTTCCCTGTTCCCAAGCTGGGCACAGTGCCTGGGACGCAATAGATGTTCAACACGTGTCTGTTAAATGAATGAATGAGTGGATGGAGCTTGTCTGTAAAGGATGCTTCCTATTGAGAATCACCCTGACCTCACAGCCAGTAAAAGTAAAAGCTTCATCTGGTTTCCAAACCCCAGCCTCCTGTTTTCACCAGCAATAATTTGCTGCAAACCCTGCCAGCGAAGGGCAGACCATTTGGGATGCATAAAGCAAAATGGAATCATGTGCAAGATCTTTGGGGTGGGCTGTGCTGCTCATCCCAAGTCTGGGGAGCCACAGGGGTATGAAACAAAGCTGGAGGAGGAGCTGGGGTGGCAGAGAGAGGAGATGAGGGGGAAGAGCATTTGTTTTCTTGTTTGCCTGTGTACTCTCCATTTGAGAAGTGGGGGAGGGTGGAAAGTGAGGGGTGCAGGCCCTGCAGATGGTCTAGGGATCCCCCCTTCCAGAGGAAACATCTCTGGTGGTGGGTGGTCTCTTGGGCAGCCCCCCGATGGGGTGGGCTTGGACACTGGCTTCTGACTGGGGGAGCTGCTGAGGGTTCTGGGAGAATTTGTGGGTTTCCATGAGGGCTGTTTGCTGATCTTTTAGAAAAAAATACTTACTATTGTACTGTTTGTTTCCTCTGATTGATAAAATACATGTGCATTGTAGAAAAGCTGGAAAAGCCAAAGAAAATAGTAAAATCATTAAGCTGCCTTCTAACACCCAGAGATCAGTGCCTCCATATTTCCGCTGGTTTTCTCTTCTCGTTTGCTCACTCAGGAGAGGTGGGAGAGTAGAGTGGTTATGAACGTGTGTTTCGCAGACTGACAGCTATAAATTCGAATCCTGACTCTGCCTCTTGTTAACTGCATGACGTCAGGCAATTTAACTCCTCCAAGTGTATTTTTTAACCTATAAAATAGAGCATTGGCCCACCCATAGGTCCCACCTCTTAGAATGGTTGTGAGGAAGTTGTGAGTTAACACGTATAAAGCCCCTAGTCCATGATAAACACCGAATCAATGTTAGCCACTGCAATGTCAATCTTATTTGGTCATTCAGCAAACATTTATTGAGCACTCACTGTGTACCAAGCACTGTTGGAGGCACTAGGTCTGCAGAGGTGAACACATCAAGCATGCTGCCTGCCCTGGGAGGAACAGAAAGCCTCTTTGGAGTGAGGGTGGGAGGCAAACACAGTCCAAATAATATGCTAATGAATTTACATTAATGAATATGCTAATAGTCATGTGTTGTGATGAGCCTTAGAAGCATAAAGAACAGGACCCACTGAGGTCACGTATCAGCGCAGGCCTGCGGAACAGTGAGTAAGATGCAGTGAGGAGGGAGGGACTTTGCAGAAAGAGAGAAGACCGGGCTAGGAGGAGGTTTGGGGGGGTGTTGCTGACAGCCAGCCTTGTGGCTGAACAGAGCTGAGCAACGGGACAGGTGAGCAGATGAGGTGGGGCTGGAGGGGCAGCTGGTCAGTGCATGCAGGGTCTTGTCAGTGTCCTTGCAAATTTTTAATACAATTCACATACAAACTGAATAAAATTGGAGGCAAATGTGTCTAAAAAGAAATCATATTTCCCCACTATTTCATGTCCTGCTCTTTCCTCGCTTAGCATGGAGTTAACTTCACCTAACTCCTCTAAAAAGGGCTTGTAAAAGTCATTTTAAATTATTGTGTAGTGCTCCAGTGTATGGATGGATGTATAACAATCTATTTAATCAGCTCATCCCTCCACTGTTGGAAGTTTGGGCTGCTTTCTTCTAGTGGCAGCCAGTGGCTGCTCTTCATGCTCCTGGCAGCTTTCCATGGGGACAGACCCCGGGGCCATCCCACCAAGGCGCAGGGCCCCGTTAGACCCAAGGGAAGGGGGGTGTGGAGCTACCTCCCTGCCCAGGCAGGCTGGGCCCAGGCTGCACTCTGATGTCATGGAAAGTTGGCTGGCAGCTGCTGGCTCTCACCGGGGCTGGCTGACCAGGCTGGCATCCGCCCCTTGACCACAGCTTGGAGCCCAAACGCTCCAAGAGGACATCAAGGGCCCAGGCAGGGCCTTCTGGGGCCTCATTGCTCCACATTCGGCCTTCTTATTTCATCCCTTTGTTCTGTTCCCACAGCCCCAGCCCCTTCCCTCAACGGTAGCCCCCATGAGATGGATGAGCTGGGAGGGGTCTCTGGCCTGGTACTAATTATTTCCAAATGCCACTTGTGTGACCAGGCAGGTCAGGGATAGACACTGGGTCTTCTCCTGCAGCCCTGCAGCTCATTGTGCCGAGAGCACATCACAAGGGTAGGAGCCAGGGGGCAGGGGCCGGGCATGAGGGGAGAGTTCCCCTGGAGGGATCACTCTTCAGGGAAAGGGCCTCCAAAAAAGGGTTGACATGGGACCTGGTGTGGGCTGGTGGGAGGGACCCTCACTAGGAGAAATGTAAGGAGAGCTCACATTTACGTTCTCTTTCCATTCAGGGCCATCCTGGGAATGTGGGAACCAGACGGGCCTCTCAGGGTAGGACACAAAGTAAGAACTTGAGGGAGGTTTGTGTGAATGAGACAATGAAATGACCTTGGACTCAGAATCACAGGCCCGCAGAGCACAAAGGGCACTTGGACATCACCCCAAACACAGGTGGCACCCATAGATGTTCGCGCAGCCACCACACTGCCCCCAAACCCCTTTGGCGTGCCCATTGGCATTGGGTGTGTGGAGGCATCTGCTGGGCCACTGTGTGCTTTTCCATCCACGAGGTCCCACGGAGGCCCCAGGGAGCCGGGCATTGTCCTGCTCAAAAAGCTGCCACTTGGGTCATTAATAATAGTGCATTTTATTAATGGAAAGCGGGCTTCAAAGACCTGTGGGTTTATGGGGAGAGGCTGGATGGAAGTCATTATTCCCGCTGCCCATCTCACCACTCTCCTCTGTCTCCTCCGTCTTCCATTCAGCCCACGTTTGATCTCCTGCCTGTGCTTTCTTCTGCCGGCTCGGCTCAGGGTCCGGGGGGAATGGGCTATTGTGTCCATCGTGGGAGGGGTGGGGAAACCCTTTGAACTGGCCTCTGGTTTCGGAGAATAGGCACGCATGGAGGGACGGGCTTGGGGGGAGCTCTGCGAGGTTTTTTGGGATGTGAGTTGGAGGCCAGGGATGGCGTGGGGATGCAATGGAAAGTCCTCGGCCAGGCCAGGTGAAGCTGGGGGGCCCTGGTTTGCACAGGCCTGCTTGAGAAGGGCCAGCGCCTTTTTGCTCTGCACTCTCTAATAGATACTACAATAACCATAGTGACTGATGTAGCTCATGCTCACTGAGTGCTCACTATGTGCCAGGTCTGTGCTGGCAGGGGAACTGCTTTATTGCATCTTTACAATAGGCGTCCCCATTTTACAGATGAGGAAATCAAGGCTTCAATAGCCTGCCACTTCTCCACAGTCACACAGCTGGCACCACTCTTCCAAGTGACCTGGACCGTGACGGCTCACCTCTCTGAATGTTTCCCTCGTGTGTGAAATGGAAGTGCTGAGCTAAGCGTACCTGCTTCTCAGTATGAGCCACATGAACCTTCGTGTAAGGTTGTCTGCAGATCATGCAGAGGTCGCAGCATCATTGCTTTGGCAACACAGCTCCTGGGAAACACATGGAAGGGAATTCTTCAGGAGGTGCCTCTCCATAGCAGGTGGGAACACCCAGCAATAAAACTATGGCTTGAGGGTGAGTTCTAGTCCTCACTGGTCATCTGCTGAATGTGGCTTTTGAGAAAGGCCATCTGTAAAAGTAGCCATCCGCAGCCCCCTGGAGGAAGACAGGACCTTGTGTGTAAGCCCAAGACTGTGGACCCAGCCTTGGAGAGAGAAAAGGAGAGAGACAGAGGCAGATGAGAGAGCCAGAGCGATGGAAAAGTCATAGAGGGAATGGAGTGGAGCTGCCTGGGAGCCCCTGCTTAATGGGGCTGCATCTTCCAGTGACTGCTGTTCTGACAGCCCAAAGACAGCAGCTGAGAAGCAAGACCCAGCGCACCTCAGAGAGGTGCAGGGGCAAGGGCCTGGAAGGCCCTCCAAAAATTCCAGGCTTCAGAAGGTGTTGGATGGGGAGGGAGAAACTTGTGGTTCTTTTGGTTAAACCAAAATTATGATTGTCTGCCTCAATTTCAGGAGCCAGCAAGATCGTCCAGGGCAGGCCTTGTGCTCTTTCTGTGTTTTATGGGAGCTGGAGCGTTGCGGGTGTTAAGCAAACACACGCTCTCAAGTTCAATCACGGAAGGAAGCTGGATGGGAGCTATTACACAGAGCAGCTCTCGCAGCTGGAAAAATAAATCCACTGGCCGAGGCATCGCCTGGTGGCGGGAGCCGGGCCCCTCATCCAAGATGGCAGGGGAAGCCCTTCTGCTCTGTTAGAAAAGGGAGTCCTGGGGTGGTCATCGAGCCCAGGTCTTCCTTGAAATCTCAAGGTCATGGACTGTCAGAAGCAGACAGGCTCTTGGAAAGGAACAGCAATAGCAGCTGCCCTTCCAGAGCACCGCCGAGGGGTCAGCCTCATCTGGTGTCTCACAAATACTCTCTTTTCCCTCAAAATAACCCCATTATGAGGTAGGCCTTATTACCTAACCTGCTTATTTAAAATGGGGTAGCCCCGAGCAGCGTGTGTGGGGCCGTGTGCCAACCAGCATGTGGCACAGGCAAGGACCCTCCTGAAAATAAACAGCTGCTACCTTTCGAGCCGCTTACTTCGGCCTGTGTCTCTTTTTTCGTTGCTGCCGCTCAGGCGCCGAAGATCTCACTGCAGCCATGAGCTTCACGTGTGGACGCCTTGGCCACTGGGCCCGCGAATGCCCTACCGGTGGAGGCCGTGGTCGTGGGAGGAGAAGCCGTGGCAGAGGTGGTTTTACCTCGGATAGAGGTTTCCAGTTTGTTTGTTCGTCTCTTCCAGACGTCTGTTACGGCTGTGGCGAGTCCGGTCACCTTGCCAAGGACTGTGATCTTCAGGAGGATGCCTGTTGTAACTGCAGGAGAGGTGGCCACATTGCAAAGCACTGCAAGGAGCCCAAGAGAGAGCGAGAGCGATGCTGCTACAGCTGTGGCAAACCAGGCCATCGGGCTCGTGACTGTGCCCGTGCAGATGAGCACAAATGCTGTTCCTGTGGAGAACTTGGACATGTCCAAAAAGACGGCGCCAAAGGGAAGTGCTGTGGGTGCGGTGAGGCTGGTCGCGTAGCCATCAACTGCAGCAAATAAGCGAAGGCGACGCTGGGGTGAGCCAGGGCACCGTGCACGGGAATGCACGGCGGAGGCCACAGCTTAAATATCCTCCTTTGTTGCCCCTCCTTTTTTTGAATGATGGTTGTATTATTTTCTCTGAATCCTGTTCACTGGCCAAAGGTTGGCAGATAGAGGCTACTCCCAGGCCAGTGAGCTTTCCTTGCCATGTAGAAGGTCGGGGGGAAAATGGACTTTCTGCATTTAACTACAAAAACAGTTTATGTTCAGTTTAGAGGTGTTATGTATAATGCTTTGTTAAGAGCCTCCTTTCCACACCACTGGTGAATAGGGATTGATGGTGGGAAGAATTAAATTAGGCCAGTAAGCCGTGTTCCCATGTAGGAGGTAAAAGTCAATTCTGGAAGTGTCTGTGAGCTTCCAGAAATAACTTGAAATTTAACATAATGATGGCCTTGGATTGTCTGACCTCAGTATCTAGTAAATAACATCAAGTAACATTTATCTCAGGCCCCACATAGAACATCCAATTGAGTGGGGGTAAACAAAATAAAAAGACAAATAGGCCTGTTAAGGTCTATGGGGAGGAAATGGGGATGAAAGCCTAAGGAGGAACAACTTAACAGCATTGATGCCGGATATTCAGATGGTGACAGCAAAGGTTTAGAACACACCTTTTGCAAAGACTAAACCTAAAACCCAGAGTAAACATCTATGCTTAGAGGAAGCATAATTTGGAGCTATTCAGGAATTGCAGAGAAATGCATTTTCACAGAAATCAAGATGTTATTTTTGTATACTATATCACTTAGACAACTGTGTTTCATTTGATGTAATCAGTTTTTAAAAGTCAGATGGAAAAAGCAACGGAAGTCCTAGAAAATAGAAATGTAATTTTAAACTATCCAATAAAGCTGGAGGAGGAAGGGAGAAAAAAAATTTAAAAAATAAATAATAAAATGGGATAGCCCCGTTTTATTGGCAGAAAAACTGAGCCCTGCTATACTAAAATGGCAAGCCAAGACTTGACTCCCAGGTCTCCCACTGCCCCGGCCATTGCTGCCCATGCAGGCATGGTGAGATGTGGCGGGTGCTTCCAACAGGGAAGGCCCTGGCTGTGGTCAAAGAACACACCGGTCCCCTCACCCCCCGGTGGGTGGAGATAAGTGACAAGGGGCCAGCAGCTGTCTTCTTTCCAGGGAATAACCTGGGAAATTTTTGCCCTTCTTTCTAGGGTCTAGACCTTCTCTTCACTGCAGGTAACCTGTATCCCAGGCAGCTTTAGGGGATGAAGTGGGATGGGCAGGTCTGGCCCCAGAGGCTGAGACCTGGGGGGGTAGGTGATGAGCAGTTACTGTTGTAGGCTCAGCATCTTTTTTGTGTTCCCTTCCACTGGTGGCACGCTTCCCTTTTCCTGCAGGGGCCTCTCCCCTCTGATCCCATGATTCTGGAAGAGCTGTCCATTCCCAAACTCTCCCCTGCCCTTCACAGTGGCTCACACATAGCATCGTATCTCTGTCACGAGTGTCTTCACCTGCAAGTAATGGAATGTACAACTTACAATAATTTCAACAGTAAAGACATTTCATTATCTCCCATAAAAAACAACAACAACAACAACAAAACACCTGAAAGCAGAAATTGCTACGTTTGGTGTAAGAGTTAGTATCATCAAAGACCCAGGTTCTTACCATTCTCCTGGAATTCTCTCAAGACAACTGCAGTGGCTTTTGCATCATGAATCTTTCCTCTTGCTGACCTGGCTTTTATCAAGGAGAGAAAAACCTTCCCAGAAGACATGAGCATACTTCCCTTTATATATATATAATTCAGGTTTTCTACCTGGACCACTAGCTAGCTCTCTGAATTAAAGTTGTCCAGGTGTAAAACCTGGATTCTTTATTTTTGACGTGGCTAGTCACATGTGGAAATCCAGTGGTATCTTGCCCTGTGGTGGAAATGGGTACTCATGGAATTGGGTATGGAGTGGAACGTTGTGAAGGTTTGGGGGTGAAGGGCAGCCGTGGGGCTGGCCTCCTCAGAGAGCTTGTGAACTAGGATTGGATTGTTTTGCTATGGCTGCATAACAGATGACTCTATGCCTAGTGGTTCGATGGCATCTTTGAGATGGGGACACTTAAGCCAAGTCTCCAAAAGAAAGAAGTCAGTTATTCAGAGCTGAGGAAAGGAGAATTTAAATGAGATAGTTTGATGAAACATTATGACTGACACATAGAAAGTCAACGGTGGCTGTGGTTTCTATTGGTTTCAAGGGAGTGGTGAGTAAAGAAGCTTTTTAGGTCAGTGGCAGCCGGTCACCACAGATCTTACGACTTGGGGTGAGAAAACTGAGCCTGCCATGATTTTTACGATCGAATTATCACCCTTGCTGCTGTTGGGAGAGAGCTGGGGACTCCAGGGAAAAGGGCAGTGACTTTTGTTGCCAGTGGTCGGATGGTCCCTGATTGCCTTTATGCTCCTCTCATTCTCCCCAGTCTTCTCCACCCCCCCCCCAAGCCTTTGAAGTCAGGGGGAGATAGAACAATAGCCAGTATATTGACATTTCTCACTGGAGCAGCACTTTACAGTTTGTAGAGTGCTTTCACTTGGTCAGAACAGGGAGGGGAAGTGGTCATGTGCTCTGTCCATGTCACAGCTGAGAAAATGAGTCCCAGGTAAGCTGAAGGGTTTGCTCAAGGCTCCCACGTCAGGAAGGTTTTGCCCTCGTAGAGCCCAGGAAGGCTTGTCCCTCATTTGCGCATGTTGGGGACGGGCAGGAATGAAGGGCACTACTCTGAAGGGGAGACACCCTTGTGGTTAACCGCTTGCCCACCAGGAAAACAGCCACACATCCCTGACTGTATGACAAGGACATTCCTCTCCCTGAGTTCCGCCAGCTTCAAGACAGAGAGGAAACCAAGCAGGTTTACAAGCTGACGAGACAAGAGACACAGGCTCATAAACCCGCTCTGCTTGGTCCCCTGGCAAGCCGTGTTCGTCAGAGTCTCTCCTCTCACATTCTTTTTCCTCTATGTGTCTCCTGGCCATTAATCCGCTGGCTTTGCCAAGGTTCTCAGGCTCCTCTGTGACCTCCTGTCCTTTCCAGGGGCTTTACTGGGACAGGAAATTCATCCACTCACTCATTTCTTTTTTCCTTCTTGCATCCATTCCTCTGTCCATTGTTTGTTCATATATTCATCCATCCACCCATCCACCTACCCACGCACCCACCCATCCATCCACCCACCCACCCATGCACCAACCCATCCATCCATCCATCCATCCATCCATCCATCCATCCATCCATCCATCCATCCATCCACGCACCCATCCACCCATCCTTAGAGGCATGACTGTGCACTGGAGATTATAAGGATGGGCAGGGGTGGCCCTACCCTTACAGCAAAGCCCCCTGTGATACATCGGGGGGCATAAAGAGAAGGAAAAGCCTGAGGGAGGGGTTGGCAGACAGGGTGATGTTGATGATGAATGTGAGCAGAGACTTGGGACACACCACCTTAGGCTCAGTCTCCCCAGAAGGCGCTAGAATGGGAAGGGAGGAAACTGGTTCAGACAGTCAAGGGGGTATGTCTAAGGACCTTTTGAAATTGATATCATGCCACAGCTTCTCCCTGAGCTGTCACCCTTTTCTCTCGGGGAGAGGAGTTGGACTTATAGAAGCCCCAGTGCCTTAGGAAAGGTGGGTGCTGGCCTTTGGATATACCACCTAATCAGTCTTCTGTCTCAATAGCCCCCCACCTCATATCCATCCTCAGAGTGGTCCTTCTGAAGCACAAATCTGACCATATTCCTCCCACTTCTCCAAACTTTCTGGGGCTCCCCAGTGCCTTTAGGATAAAGTACAAGATTCTTTGCTCTGCCCCCCACAGTGTTCAGTCTCTTCCACTGCTTTCTCCCCAGAACCCTGTGTCCCACCTTATTACCACAGGCACTCACAGGCCTCTGTGCCTTCTCTCACTCTGCTTCCTACCCAAGTAGTGTGCTGGTCAACTGGCTCTCCAGAAAGAAAACAAAAGCTCTGATTTGTAGCATTTGCCAATTTCTGTGGTGTAAATACTCCCACTTTGGTTGATTTCAAGCTGCTGATGACATCACTGAAAGCAAAGTTGGGAAGAGATGCAAAGTGTGGGTCCTTGCAAGCCCTTCCCTCTTTCTCCATCTGAGGCAGTACAGTGTCCAAGTTAAGAGCGTTGCACTCCCAGTTTCCCCCTTGGAACTGTGTCACCTTGGGCAAGCTACTTAAGCTATTTAAGCCTCCGTTTTCCCTTCTCTAAAATGGGGATAGGGATAATATCTCCTCCATATAACCATTATAAGAATGAGATGAGAGGATGCATGAAAGTACTTAGCACAATGCTGGACACCTGGTTAGTGCTTAATAAACTGCCCACCATGAATGTGTCTCCATCCTTCATCTTCAGCTCAAAGGGACCTCTTCCCTGGAGCCTTGTGTGATTTCTTCGTTGAACAAAGTCACTCATTTTGTACACCAAAGCATATTGCTCATGCCTTTCTTTATTACTGAAGTCATTTTACCTTGCAACGCGATTACTGGGTCTAAAGACCCACCAGATGGCCTGTGCCTAATTCCTTGCTGTATCCTCTGTGTTTTGCAGAGCCAGGCACACAGTAGATGCTCAAATCCATCTTTAAGGAAGATTGGTGAGCCCGTGCATGAAGCAGGTGTGTTTGTGGTGGGGAGAGTGGAGAGCGGGAGGCAGAGATACGGATGGGTGCTTGCCATTGGTAGGAGGTGGCAGGGAGAGGGGCTAGTGGCATATGTTGGATGGACTAGTGTGTGTGCATGACGAGCGAGGACATCTGGCCAGGGAGGCCCACCTGGAGAACCAGGTGGCCCTCATTCCTCGTGGCTGAGAAGGCCATGGCTCTCCCAGCTGAGGGAAAGGAGCTGGCTCCCAGGGATGGGCTCATCTGAGATGGCAAAGCAGGCGGGCTGGTTATTAGAGAGAAGCCAGCACAGGGCCGCGACTCAACGGAAAAATAAATCTACATCACGCCAGACGAGCCTGGTTCCAGGCTGGGTGAGTTAATAAACTGGCTCTGAGGTGGTTTGGAGCCACTGTGGAGAGGCTGGGGAGGAATTTTCTCATTTCTCGTAAAACCTTAATCAGTGTTAGTCACTTCAAGTGATTACGAGGGCCCAAAATAGCCACCAGCAGAAGGCTGGAGGGACGCATCTGAGGCCGCTTTGTTTTTCTAGGGAGCAGAGCTGGGCCTGTGAGGGACACACAGCTGTCTCCTCACTGGACCATGAGCGACCCTGAGCTCACTGAGGACAGGGACAAGTCTGGCTGGTCGGTGTGGCTCCGCCCCTGGCACGGTGCCTGGGACATGAGGGGCTCCATAAGCCTTTGCTGCTGCCACTGACTGACTGAGGGGCCCTGTCAGCCCAACTCCAATCGATGGCTCATTGCTCTCTCCTATCACTTCTCTGCTAGTTTGTTTTTTTAGTCTGGCTTTCCCACTAGAATACCAGTGATCTGCTCACTGCTATATTCCCAGTGCCTTGAGCAGAGCTTGGCATGTAGTAGGAGCTGAATGGAGGGATGGTTGAGATAGAAACCGTCTTCTAAAAGTGCCATTAGGATTCTCAGGAGAGTGTTAGTATTACTACCATCCCATATGCCACCCTCCAGACCCAGATCCTCACAGAGACCTGGGACCTGCTTCCAACAACGTGCTCATTCCACACATTCCTCCCCGGGCACACCATGCTTCTGTTTCCCCCTGGTAACACCTGGATAAAACTTCCTCTGAGGGAAGGATCCCAGAGCAGTCACTGACATTGTAGTATGAATTTCAGGATGTGTGTCACCTCTCCAGGTTATTTGTAGAAGCCTCCACTCTCACCAGGGAAGGGCTGCTTCTGGAAATTCATCTTGGGCTTCTGAGGGAAAGAGGAAAGGTTTAGTTCCAGGTTTCCCTGAGGGAGCTTAGTAGGTAAAAATTAAGTCAGCAGGTTTTATAGTCAGGCTGCCTAGTTTCAAGTCCAAGCTCTGCTGCTTCCTACCTTCCTGACCTTGGTTTTCTCATCTGAAAAAGGAGTGTGTCAGTAGGGTTTTTGTCACTGAAGTGTTGTCAAAAGAAAAGGATGGAACACAGAGGTATATAATGGGTCCCCAGTAAATGATAACCCTTGTGATTCTTGCTGTGGGACTTTGGGCACGCTCCTTTCCCTCGGAGCCTCAGTTTCACCCCAGGAGGCACAGACTACATTGGCGAAAGAGCACAGGCTGTGGATTATCACTGGCCTGATTTCATTTCCCACACCTGCCACTTTTGGCTTTGTGACCCTGGGGAAAGTCTTACCTTTACTGATCCCTGTTTTCCCATTCACGCAATAGGAAGAGTAAATCCACACCATTAATGACACGATGCGGGTAAAGTCAGTACCTGGTGCCCAGTCCATGCCAATCATGATCAGCTCCCTGCCTCTGAGTAGAGAAGGTGGCCCAGCTTGTCCCCCAGGCCCTTCTGCCCCCACCTATCACGGTCACTTCAGGCCAAGTCTAAGCAAGGAGAAACTTTTCCCAATAAAATACCGCCTATCCCTGCTTCCTACCTGCCAGGTGACCTCATTCCCTAACAAACGCCCCTTTCTCCCAAGACCAGCTGGATCTTAAGGTATCAGACCCTGTGTGTGTTTGTGTTTGGGATGGGAGTGCTGGAGAAGCTCGGGGAGGCCCCTGCCTGGGAGAACCCACCAACAGCACATACAGAAGCTGGAGCAGAAACCATTCCTGGGTCTACCTCTTGCGTCTAAGATCATGTCCAAATGCTTTGCGAGTGAGAACACCCTCTGTCCCCCACTCACCCTGCTCCTGCCACACTTGCTTTCTGCTTCATAGATTTTGCGCATACAGTTCCCTCTGCTGGAACATCTTTCCTCCGTCCATCTGCGCAATGTCTATTTACCTGTCAGGTCCCATCAGGACATCCCATGGGCCCGTCTGGCCACATGAAACTTCTTCATCTGGCAGCTGGCAGCTCCTGCCCATGTTCTTTCCACTGCCTGCTCTCTGGCTGGGTAGGGGACCAAGAAAAGAAAAGACATTTACGTGGTCAGGACATAGGCGCAGACAGCCGCTCCCCCTCACCCCAGCAGACGAGATGGAGGGCTCCGGACTTTGGAGCCAGACTGTACAGGGTTGACTCCCAGTTCTGCCTGTATGTGCGTTGGCAAGCTATTAAGCTCTCTGTGCCCCGCTCTGGGAACCATGCCCGCTCGGCAGGACTTGTAAGGATGAAATGAGATGAAGACAGTATAGGTTAAGATCCTGACCTGGATGTGAGTCCCGGCTCTGCCACTCACCAACTGTGTGACTTTAGGCAAGTCACTTCACTTTTTGGACCTCTGTCTCCTTGTTTATTTTATTCAGGGATACTGTAGTGTGCCTCCCTCTGAGGATTACCTGAGACAATGCACTTAAAAGAACCCAGCCCAGTGACTGGCACATGCTGAATGCTTAGCACAAGCTGCTTGTATGATCCTAGGCCCTAGCATGAAGCCTGGCACATGGGAAGTGCTCTGGGGGGTGTTAATTCCTTCCACCCTGGCCGAGGTCAGGCATGGCCCCTGGGGAAGCCTTGGCCCCTGTTGGGACCTCTCTGTTTGTGCAGCCTGCCTCCTGTCCCACCCTCTGCCTGGGTTTCTGGTGAGGGGCAGCTACCCTCACTAGGTCAGGGCAGGCCCTGGAGCAAGGAGAGCCTTCAGCTTTCAATTTCTGCAGCTCCCCCTTCCTTTCCTGAGCTCATTCCATCCCTATTAGCTTCCTGGCTGCCTAGCTCTTCCTCTCCCCTTTGAAATCCCTGCCGCTGTCCCGGGTCCCTCCAGACGTTGCACAAAGGCCTCTTGGATTCCAGCGTCAGCCCCAGAGGCCAGCTCAGTAATTCAATTACCGCGAGAAGGATTTCTCCTTTCTTTTTCCCCCTCTTCCTCTCCCTTCCTTTCTTCCTTTTCTTTCTTTTTTTTTTCTTCCTTAGATCAAAAACGAAAAGACAGACTTTGTGACCCTCAGAAGACGCTGAGACTGAAAATTTCCTTCTGGGCTCCAGCCCCCACTAATGAAATACCAAGAATTTTCTCCCTCGGAACACGTGCGCGGCATTTGATGTGTGCTCTTTGTCTGGGGCTTCTTTCCTGTGCCTCCCATTCGATGCTGGGGACCATGTAAGTTCCCTACCAGAGACGTGACAGCTGGCCCTCCATCTGCCCAGCCTAGTCGTGGGCGGCCTTCCACGGGACCCAGGGGCAGAGGCTGTCCAAGTAAGGCCTTGCTCTATTTCTGAGCTTGACATCTATTCTTTGCAGACTTTACATGTGTGAAATCTGTGGGTGGGGTCATTGTTTGGAAGAGTAGGCCAGAGGGTGGGTGGGGGGTAGGGGAGAGGGCTGTCGGGGCTGGGGCTGGGCTCTGTCCTGGTTCTGGCCTCTCTGTGCTGTGTGACAGAGGCAGGTCACTGGCTTTGCTTAGTCTTGTTTGCCTGTGGACCACAGTTCTGTCTGCAGTCCAGCAGATGTGGGCTTAATATCCACCAGGTTCCTGCCTCTGCACTAGGATCTGTGGACAGAAATGAAAAAAAAACATATCCTGGGCCTCCAGAAATTTAGAGAAGTTGGTCTTGGAAGCCCTTTCTGGCTCTGACATCTAAAAGCAGCCAAGACAAGCTCAGAAAAGCCCTGCGAGCTGGTTAGGTAAGGGATAACAGGAAAGCAGGTGTCAGGGACAAAAGATTTTTGTTGCCTTTTTAGTGATTTTTCTGGAACAAATAGAGTCTTAGAAGCAAAAGGACACCGAGTATTCAGCTGCCCCAATTCCTCACCAATTAAGGAAGTTCCGCAAAAAAGGTAAAGGCCAAGTGCTCTTCTCACCTCGCCTGGGCAAGACAGCTGCCCCTAGGGGGCAGCACAGAGCATGGCGGGAGAGCTAGGCCCCTGAGAAAGCATCCCTCGCTCATCCCACTTCTACCCCCCAGGGCCTCACAGAGGGAACCTAATCCTCTCCCTCTGACAGGGGAAGGTGGAGATCATGTCTCTGTAAGCCCTCCTTTTCTAGTTGGAACTTCTCTTTCACGTCCTGAGTCCTGACTCCTGCACTTGGGGTTCTCAAGCAGGCCAAGAATGACCAGGAGAAGAAAATTACACTCTGGGCAGGCCAGAGCGACACTGGTGAGCAGGAATGGATCCATGGGATAGTTAAAGATCCAAGAGAATGTTGGCAGCCCAGGTCCAAGAACCTCAATGGAAGCCCTTTGCCAATATGGAAGACGGCAAAGAAGAAAGACCTTCTGTTTCCAGATGGGAGGAGAGTCCAGAGGACATGGGGCTCTGCCTTTTCCTACCTCTGTGCTTATGTTTATGCTCTTCCCTTCCTCCTGGAATGCCCTCCCTGAAGCTCCGCACACTTGTACTTTGCCCATTGGTCAAATCGCACTTCCTCCATGAAGCCTTCCCAGATCTCCCAGCTAGGAGTTGCCTTTTCCTCTTTCACATTCTCATTGCATTTTGCCTGGATTGCTCAAGAAACATTTAAGGTTCCTTTTTTTGTGTGTTCTAGGTGTGTTTGTACAGGAAGACTGGGTTGCAAACTATTGGGATGGTATAGGTTCTTTTTTTTTTTTAATTCCCACCCGAGGATATTTTCTTCATTGCTTTTCAGAGAGAGTAGAAGGGAGGAGCGAGGGAGGGAGAGAGAGAAACATCAATGTGAGACAGACACACCGATTGGTTGCCCCAGAGCCTCAACCAGGACTGGGGATCGAGTCCTCAACCTAGGCACATGCCTTTGGCCAGAATCGAACCCGGGACCCTTCAGTCCACGGATTGACACTCTAACCATTGAGCCAAACTGGCCAGGATTCGATTCTATTTTTTTTCTTCTAAATTCTCCATAGCATTGAGCACAGGGCTGAACTGCTGTGTATGGGATGAACCTGTGAGAGACATGTAGCAATAACCCACCCCTGTAATAGGTGCTTTACATGCTTCAACTCATTCCACCCTCACGCAACCTGGGAAGCTGGCACTCTTGTTTAATCACTTTGCAAATGTGGAAACGGAAGCCCAAGAGGTTCTATCATTTCTCCAAGATTGCAAACTTCATCTGTTGTAGAGCTCCATCTACTCCCCCCCCCCCCCCCCCAGAGCAGCCTGTTCTTCAATACATGGCCCAAGCAGTGGTTTTGCTTTTTTTAAATGCCTGGTACCCACTCCATTGGGGATGATTTAAAATTTTTAATCCTTATATATTTATTTTAGTGTGTAGTAGAAAAAATATAATCACCACAGCGAACTTGTTAGTTTATCAATGTTATTGCATAAAATGAGGCCAAAGGAGGTAAATGAGTTTTTTTAAAAATCAGAGGATTAGTGGCAGATGAATTTTAATTATTAGTTAAATAGTACACATGGTTAAATCTGTGAATGCGAGTTAAAGTTGACTGAAGTTTGTGAAACACTGGTATAAGTGAATCCATGGTTTTCAGAGGTGTTTTTAAAAACTTCAAAAAATCATGAGGAATAGTAATTACATATTAAATGGAGAAAAATTGGATAATTGAGATAAGCCAGAGGGGAAAAGTTCAAACCCTCCTCCACTCCTCAGGAAGGTGCTGTGTACCAGGCAAGTGGTGGCATTTCAGATGGTAGAGCCCCTGTTAGGGTCTTGGTTCTGGAGGGGAAGTATCATGGAGCAGAGCCTCCCACCAGCTTGCAGTGAACATGCTGCATGAGTGAGAGATGGGCCTTGTTTTAAGCCTCTGAATCTCAGGGATGCTGGTTTCTGCAGCATAACCCAGCTACCTTCCTGAATCAAACAGTTATAAAGTGAGTTGGCAGAGCTGGAATTTGAATCTCAGTATTTCTGTCTCTAAACCTATTTCTGTTTCCACGTTTCTCATAGTCCTTGCGACCATGTCTTGAGGGCATGTGGACTGTCCTATAGTGAGAGCTCAGAACCTTCACTGTATTGAGGATGTACACATGGGAAAGACTCCTCCCTTGCAAGCTCAAGTTTTTTGATTTCAGGTAAGTCTGCCACAAGCTCATTTTATTTTATTGTATTTAAAAAAAATTTTTTTTAAGTGTGTTTTTATTGGCTTCAGAGAGAGGAAGGGAGAAGGAGAGAGAGAGAAACATCGATGGGCTGTCATCGATGGGCTGCCTCCTGCACGCCCCCTGCTGTGCCCTGACCAGGAATTGAACCATGACCTCCTGGTTCATAGGTTGAAGCTCAACCATGCCAGCAGGGCCAACAAGCTCATTTTAGTAAGGAAAGGTGAGTGAGTAATGGGTAATATAAAAATCACAATCATAATAACAATAAAAGACAACTAACCTGTGCTTACTTCGCATCACCTATTCTGTTGAGCACTTTAGATCTTTACAATCACCCTCAGCAGTAGGAAACCATTATTTTATCCAGTTCTCAAAGGAAGAAAACAGACTTAGAGGGGTTTAGTGACTTGTCCAAGTTGATACATCCTTGTATGATGGAATGGCTTCTTAGCAGTCAAGGCAAAAATGGAAAGCAATAAATCACACACATTTTGTTATCTTTTGCAAGGAAGCACTTAGCACTGGGGAAAGGTTTGACTCCCCAAGAAAATTAAAGTTTTCCCTGGATCATTCATAAGGACTCCTGTAGAGTGCATGACCCTTATAAGAACTTATATTTTGAAACAATTTCAAGGTTATAGAAAAATTGCAAGACTAGAACAAAGAACCCTGTATACCCTTTACTCGGCCTCATCCTTGTTAACATCTGCCCCATTTGCTCTATTGGTCTCTCTCTACGTACATGGGACTATTTAGTTTTCCAAACCATTTGAGGGTAAATTGCAAACATTATTTCTCATCTAGATTCAGATCCAGAGTCACACATTACATTTAGCTGCGATGTCTCTTTAGACTCCTTTCATCTAGAATAATTCCTCAGCCTTTCCTTGATATTTTTCTAGAGCAGCCCATTTATTTATAGAATGCCTCTCAAATTAGGTTTGTACAAGGTTTCTTCCTGCGTAGATTTGGGCTATGCCTGTTTGATAGGGATGCCTCTGCAGTGATAGTCTGCCCTTCTCAGGAGGCCCACGACCCTGTGTGTCCTCTTGTCATGGATGTTGACTTTCTTTTCTTGAATAGGGGTGTCTGCTGGCTTTCTCTAATGTAGAGTTACTACTTTTCCATTGTAGTTAGTAAGTGATTGTGGGGAGATACTTGGAGACTCTGAACATATCTTATGAATCCTCAAACTTTTACACACTAGTTTTAATATCTATTGATAATCTTTAGTGAATTTTAAAAATACAGTGGTTTTATTAAAGCTAAAAAATTTCTTCCCAAGACAATTTCTCATATAGAACCACAATGAACATCTAAGAGATTACCACTGCTCACAATGACCATTTTCAGTTCAATGGACTAACTGAGGGTTCTTGATATTCCTTCACTGCTTGTTCCAAGAGTGGAGGGGAAGACTGTGGGAAACTTGGAGTCATTCCAAGTATCTGGGGGTGAACAAAGGCTGCTACTCTTTGTAGGAATAGGTAACAGAAGGAAGGAGAGGTTCACATCTGAACAGCCAAACCTGGTGTATTAATTTACTAGGGCTACCATAAAATACCACATGCTGGGTGGCTTAACCAACAGAAATTTATTTTCTCAGAATTCTGGAGGCTGGAAGTCCAAAATCAAGGTGCAAATAGGGCTGGTTTCCTCTGACACTTCTCTGCTTGGCTCACAGATGGCCACCTTCTCGCTGTGTGCTCACATGGCCTTTCCTCTGTGCGCTCTCATCCCTGGTATCTCTTCTTCATTTTATAAGAACACACATCACATTGGATTAGGGCCCACCCATTGATATCATTTAATCTTAATTAGCTTTTTAAAGGCCCTATATCCAAATGCAGTCATATTGGGGGGTAGAGGTTAGGACTTCAATATATGAATGGAGGAGGGGACACAATTTAGTCCATAGCACCCGGAGAGGGGGAAAAATCAGGAGGACTAAAGTACGACCCAGAAGTGTACATGTTCCTCTCTACCACCCTCTGCCCCATGCACTCAGTGGGCCTATTTAGGGCCGTCATGAATGAGCAGCCCACACTGGAACAGACATTCATGTTCCTTTCTCCAGATGATGTGCCCAACCCATGGGCAACCCCAGAGCTGTACAAATTCCTCCTATCTCTTAATACTACTTGGCTGAAGGCCCCTCCATATCATTCTAGATTCAAGAATAGACATGGACAATGGAACCCCAAGGTTTCCCCTGAGGTATCTCCCAAGGAAATGATGCATTAATCTATGGTCTGGGTTACATATCATTCTGAAGCCAGTTTGTACAGGTATGTCTGGCAGAGCTGACTGGTAACTATAGCAATATTAAACCTATAAGAACCAATTCCTTAGATTTCATCATGTTTCTTTCTTAAATCTGGCCCTTGATTCTCTGCACACTTTGTCTATACCTTCTTGGCAATAATGGGTTCATCTATAAAGAGAAACTCCTCAGGTCCAGCCACAAAGTCTTTTTTCACTCTGGAAAGACTCCCCTTCTCCAAGCTCCACTCTCAGAGGGCTCATCAATGAAGCATGTTGAGGAGGGTCTTCCCCATATTCTTAGCTCCTTGAGTCTAAAGGGCTCTTTTAGGGTTTAGTTTTCTTCCCCATGGCATCAGCTGCAGCCACCACTGCCTATTTTTCTGGCTTCTAAAGTCTGTTGTTCCTCCCTATAGTCCTTCACTGAGTCTGACGCATGAAGCCCCAAATCCACTTGGGCGTTGTCCCAAGAGTTTTCTCTCTCTTCCAGACCCTCCAGGGTGGTGCCAAGTGGGAGGAGGTGGAATGCAATTCTCTGCTTTCCTGCAACTCAGCAAATTGCACTTTATGAGTTTCAATCCACATGAAAGGGACACCAACTAAGTCTCTCTGGATTCATTTGGAATGTTGAATTAATTTGGAAAACAAGGGGAAAAAACAACTTGGTTTCAGCCCAGCAAGGGATCATGACATTTTACCAAGTCCTGTCACCCTTTGCATTTTCTTCATCTCCTACTTCAGTACCTCCTTCCAGACCGACTACAGGTAAAGTGGAAATGGTGGCAAATTGCTGTCCTGTTCTGAGAGTCACACTGTGTGTGTCATTATTCACCCAAGAGAGCAGAGAGAGCCCTGGACTGGGTGCAGGACGCCTGGGTTCTGATCCTGTTCTTCACTGTTTTCCTTCCCTAGTCTTTTAGATGTCCTTGAGCTTTGCATGATGTCAAGGCTCACGAATGGTTTACTCTAGGGAAAGTGGCAGCCACTGACAATCCTCTATTTTCAAGGACTTTCTCCTACACATTCCTGTATCTCAGATCCATTCTCTGCATGCCTGCTGGAATGATCTGGAAACATAAATTGAATCACTCTACTCCACTGTGCTTAAATCCCTCGGTGACTCCCAGTTGCTCTGATGATAGAACATGCAACCATCACCTGGCTTGGGAGTCCCTGTATGGCCCAGGATCTGCCCATCTTTCCACCTCCTTCCTGAACCACACTTACCTTCCTCTAGTCACCCAGGCTTCTCCATTCCTGCATGCCCACAGTGCCCCTCCAGCCACAATGCCTTTGCATATGCTGTTTCTTTGTCCTAGACATGCTTCATCACCCCCTCTTTTTTTAGACCTAGTGGACACCCACGTTTTCTTTAGTTGTCAGCTCCAGCTTTAGTTCTTCCAGGAAGCCTTCCTGGACTAAGTAACACCATGTCTCCCTCCTTTGAAGCAGTTTCCCACCAAGAAGTCATTCTACATTTGTGTGGGTGACAGGGCAGGAAGGCATGGGGTGTGATGGGAGGAGGCCTGAGGGGTATACCAGGAGGTTGCAGGCCCAGGCCATGAGGCAAAAGCTGAGACTCTGACTTCTTTCTACCTCCAGCCCCCTGGCATCTTTCTCAACTAAGGCTGGAACAACCTGGGCCCTGGGTTCAAATTCAGATTCATTCACCAGCTGTGTGACCTGAGACAAACCATTTCACCTTCTGAGCTTTCATGTCCTCATCTGTAAAACAATAATGGGTTGCCCTGGCCGGTGTGACTTAGTTGATTGCACCTTGTTTCCATGCACTGAGAGGTTGTTGGCTCAATTCCCAGTCAGGTCACATACCCTGGTTTCAGGCTTGATCCCTGGTAGGGCGTATGCAGGAGCCAGTCAATGGGTGTTTCCCTCTCACATCAATGTTTCTCTCTCTCCCTCTCCCTTCCTCAAACAGGTCAAAAATGAAGTCAGTGGGTGGGAAAATGTTAGCTACTGACTTTGCAGTGTTCTGGGCACTTATTGATGCTGCTCTTTCGTTAAAATATATTATTTTATTGAAATAGACTACATAATTATTTCATTAAATCAGAATCATGCTGCAAGGGAGGGATTATTAAGCCCATTTTGCAGATGAGGAAACTAAGGCTGGAACCTAAGGAACACGCAGACAGTGAGGGGCACAGCCGGATACTAACCAGGGCTGTGGGCCTCCAAAGCCTGGTTCATTGCACTACATCCAGAAACCTCTCAAGTTAACATTATTAATGGAAGCATTTTTTATCTTGTGCTAGTAACTGATCATGAACACCTGGAGCGCACAGCAGGAAGTATCCTCACAGCCCTGTTATTGGAGCCTGTGGACACCTCCCACGTGGCGGGTGCAATGTCCCCACCTTATGGGGGGACACGACACTAAGGCTCATAAAACCAATGAAGGGACCCACGCAGGAATAGGGGTGGGCAACATGCCTCCCACCCATGGTGCAATGTCCAATCCCCTCTCCTTCCCCTGGACCCATGCCAAGCCTGGGAACCACACGGGCTTTGGACAATACCACCTGAAATTGGAGTGGACAGGAGCAGGGGTCCGCCCCTCAGCTTTCCCACTGGTCCTCACATAGCTGAGGGATGACTCACACAGCCCTGGGGGACTTCCCTAATTGCCCACAGGTCTGGGGGCTTGACAGAGTCCAGGCCTGAGTGCAGGGAGCTGGGAAGCACAGTGGCTGGAGCAGCTCATAGGAGGCCATGGAGGGTGGTGTCTTTGCGCCACCTGCCCTGGGATCTCCAGGTTCTGCTTGTCAGAGGAGCTGAGGCCCAGGCTAGGACAGTGCCCTGGGGCCATGTGGTGGGCCAGTCAGCGAAGGAGACAGAGAACTGCTCTTGCATTCCTTCTGCCACTCACCAGCTGTGGGACCTTGGCGAACCGACTTACCCTCACCGAACCTTAGCTGCTGCTTCTGAGAAATGGGGCAATAAGGGTGCGCTCTTCACAGGGGTGTCGGAGGACCCCAAATGTGACTGTGCTCATATGTGAGAAAACAGCTTAGCGCATGGAAACAACATGTGCTGGCTGTTGTTGTTGTTATCCTTGGCCCACTTTCCAGAATCTTCTGCCAGCTCAAAGCCACACACTAAAGAGTGGTGCCCAGGACTGGTCTGATTAGTCAATGAAGCATGTAACCCCATTTAGGGAGCCCTGAAGGTCCCTTGTCACCAGCTTCAGTTCTTATTTGGGGACTTGGAGGATTTCTGGTCTTCAGGTTGTCCCTTATAGAGATGCCCGAGCCTGGGAAGGAGGGAACTATCCACTTGCATCTGAGTTTTTACTGGGTGATCGAGGGATGAGGTTGGGGCCCCCAGAGGAGGCATCAGGTGGGGATACTGGCTGGTGAGGCTCCTTTCCTCTCTAGATCTGAGTCCCTTTCTTGTAACAATCACGTGAATCTGGGTGGACTGGTGCCCTGTAAGCAGTGAACCCTGCGACGATGTTCTGGGGCTTGAGTTTCAATTGTCCAAACTTCGTGGCCCTCTCCTTGATGGGTCCATGGAGGGCCACTATCAGGACATGGTCATCCTTGCTGCTGAGGTATGGTGGCCACGAGATGCTAGAAGACTGTGGGGCTGATTCACAGTGTGCTTCGGGTGAGATGAGGCCCCTCTCTAGGCCTCAGTGTTCCCCTCTGAGAAATAGGTAGAGGCTCTCTGGCTTCCTTTGCCTTCCTTGGAGAAGCTAAGGACATGGGGGCCGGCCTTGGCTGGTGAGTGTGCCTGAAGGGACCCAAGACAAACTCCTGGTTTGATTGGAGCCACACTGGATCCTTTAGGACTCCCCAAGCTGGTGGCCTCGTCCACACTGCTGAGGGTGGTCAGCACACAGGAGGCCTCCGCCTGAGCCCAGCACAGTGGTTGGAGGCCCCGATTCCTGGGAAAGGAGTGAAGATTAATTAAAGTTGTCAGGGCCTAAGTAAAATCACCAATGTCAATTTCCTCCCTCTGGTTCTTGCTGTCAGAATAAATTGGACAGTCATTACCTAATACTCAGCCTATTTTCCTAATATTTCATGGACGCTGAAGAGCTGATGGGAACCAGGGAAGGTGAGGCCCTTCAGAGTGGGAGAGAGAGGGAGCCATGTGGGGCTGAAGTTGTCCTGGCAGAGCGACCTCACCTCTGGCCACTCCAGGTGGCTCAAGAGGGAGCTCAGATGATAGTCCCTGGGGGCCAGGGGTTGGGCTCTGTCCACCTAGGTTATGTTCTGACCCAAATGAGGCAGAAGAATGGCTGGTTCCCTGGGCACCTTCCACCAACTGGCAACTCCCAGTGACCTCCTGGTGCTGCAGCAACTGGTACCTCCATAGGCTTTGGTTCCAGACCAGGCTCAAAGACAGCCTCTGTTTCTTAATCTGAACAATGGGAATGAATGAAACAGCTTCACTGATCAAAGTAGATAGTTCCCACCTGCTCAGGTGCAAGCATCTCCACAGGGGGACACTCAGAAGACCTGAAACCCTTCAAGTCCCCAAATAAGAACTGAGGCTGATGATAGCAGACTTTGAGGGCCCTCCCATGTGGGATCACATACCTCAATGGCGTATCAAACCAGCCCTGGGCACCACCCTCCAGCGTGTGGCTTTGAGCTGGCAGAAGGTTCTGGAAACTGAGCCAAGGATAATATCAACAATAACAGCCAGCACATTTGAGTGGCTATGTATATGTATGGATGTGTTTACAAGCTTCTCATTTCATGGTTACTTTGGGGAGAGCATTGGTTGGGCGGGGCAGTGAGAACCTTCTGGGGTTCTGGGATGCTCTATTTCTTGATCTGAAGGATGGATACTCCAATGTATACAAACATAAACATTCCCTCAGTTGTACACTTAGGGTTTGTAGACTTTGTTCATGTGTGCTAAGGGAAGGGTCCAATTTTTCACTAAAAATTTTGAAAAGCAAAGGACTCATTATTATTAGGATCTGGGTATTGATTTTAAAAGTAAGGACACTCTGCGATGCTGTGTCCCTTTGAAAGGAGGGCTCTTGTCTGGGCATCACCTGGACCTGGCATTGCACGACAGTGTCCCAGAGACGCTCTTATTTTAACCGTCCTGGTAAGCCCAGGAAGTAGGGGTCACCCTGACCATTTCAGGGGAGGTGACGGGGTATGGGGCTGGGAAGGCCAGCAGTGCAGCCAGCCTGCCCAGGTTTGCACCTTGGCCGCCACCTCTCACCTCGGGGGCCTCGGGCAAGCCAGCCACAGTCAGCACACCTGTGACACCGGGTGATGACAGAACCTGCCTTGGAGGGACATCGTGAGGCACTGTGGGTGGGAATATCAAATGGTGAAGCCGCTATGCAAAGAGTATAGTGGTTACTCAAGAAATTAAAAACAGAATTCCCACATGATCCAGCAGTTCCACTCTGGGTATATATCCAACAGAACTGAAAGCAGGGCCTCAAAGAGACATTTACATACCTACATGTGCATGTGAGAGGTAAACAGGATCAAGAATGCACAGTTCTTGGCTCAGAGAGATAGCCAATGAATGGATGTTCAAACTGTGGCCATGTGGCTTCCCTCCCTGGGCCTTGGTTTCCCCCTATGCTTGTGATGGATGGGGGAAGGAATCAGTCTTTCCTGCAAGGGTTGTGCCCACTGATAGATGTCACCCAACCTGAAACCCCTTGACCTGCAGTTTCTGGGAGTGCCCTGCCCTTAGGGATGGGAGTGGGGTGTTTTCTGTAAAGCAGAGCTCTGTGTTCCCCTCTCAATTGGAGCCTGAAAGGATACTTACTCTTACCCTTTTCAAATCCCCAGCCAGCCCTGAAGCCACCAGGTGAGACTCCAGGTCATCCAGGAGAGGTGCCCTCCATCTGCTGGGTGTAGCCCAGGTCACCTCTGGGTGAAGGGGGAGGGTGCTCATTTAGTTTTTACACAAACATTTTAGAGCTCCTATGTGTGTTGGGTCCTGCTCTGGGCTGCATGAAAGTTGCAGATGACAGAAGTCAGGACTGCCCCCTCCAGGGAGCACATGAGCAACCAGGATGTCAAGTCGTACCCACAAATCTCTGCAATACAAGAAATAGAGTGACAGAGGCTGTGAGGGAGGGATGGACAGAATGAAACTGACAAGGAAACTCCAAACTTCTACCACCAAATCTTAAACTGTAATGTTAGTCTTTGCCAAAGGTCTCCTGAGCCGAGGGGGAGGGGTGCTTCTATCTCACATGACCAACAAACTGTCCTAAGACCCTCTCTAGACATTCATGCTGCACCTTCAGAGTGCCCCAGAGAGTAGCAACTCTGTACCAGTTCCCTCCCTTCTCCTCCCATCACTGTCACAGGATAAAGAGGCTGGTTGGGGTGGGGAAGGGAGGCAGCAAGTAGACATTTCAGACTCCACTCACCCCTGCTTTGTGACTTGGCAGAGTGACTTTATTTTCTGAGCCTCTGTTTGCTGATCTATAAAATGGGGATGCTTACTTGGGCCCTGGCCTATCTCAAACATTGCCCAGAGTATAAGCTCCACCACACCAGGACTTAGTGTTGTTCACCTCCAATCCCCAGGGCCCAGAACACAGTGAAGAGTGAGGACTTAATATGTATTTGTTGAATTAACAAGTGCAGTAAAACCAAGCATGGGACGGGACCCTGAGTGGTCAAAACAACGCTGAAGAAGATGAACGAAATGGAAGAACTCACACTTTCTGATTTCAAAACCTACTGCAAAGCTGCAGTAACCCAAACAGTCAGTGTTGGCGTACAGACAGACCGATGGATCCAGGGACCAGAATAAATAGCCCAGAAATGAGTCTCACATATACAGTGAAATGATTTTTGACAAGGGTGCCAAGACTATCAAATGGGGAAAGGACAGTCTTTTCCACAAATGGTGCTGGGAAAACTGGATATTCACAGGCAAAAGAATGAATTTGGACCCTTACTTAACACCACATGCAAAAATCAACTCAAAATGAATCAAGGACCTAAATGTAAGACTTAAAACAGTAAAACTCTTGGAAGAAATCATAGGACAAAAGCTTCATGACATTGGATTTGGCAATGATCTCTTGGATGTGACACCAAAGGCATAGGCGACAAAAGAAAAATAGACAAATTGGACTTCAAGAAAATTTAAAATTTTGTTCATCAAAAGACACTATTCACAGAGTGAAAAGGAAGCCCACAGAGTGGGAGAAAATATTTACCAATCATATATCTGGTAAGGGGTTAACATCCAGGATAGACAGAGAACTCCTAAAACTCAACAACAGAAAACAACCCAGTTCCAAAATGGGCAAAGGACTTGCACAGACATTTCTCTAAAGAAGACCTATCAATGGCCAATAAGCACATGAAAAGGTGCTTAACATCATTAATCATTAGGAAAATGCAAATCAAAACCACAATAAAAGACCACCTCGCACCCATAAGGATGCTACTACATAAAAAAGAAAAGAAAACAAGTGTTGGTGAGGATACGGAGAAATCAAAACCGTTGTGCGCTGTTGATGGGAATGTCAAATGGCACAGCTGCTATAGAAAATAGTATGGAGGTTCCCCAAATAATGAAAAATGGAACCTCCATGTGACCCAGCAAGTCTCCTGGGTGTATTCCCAAAGGTGTTGAGGCAGGGCCGCAAAGAGACACGTGTGTACCCATTTGCACAGCAGCGCCACTCGCAGCAGCTGAACCGCGGGAGCAAAGTGTCCACTGACTGATGAATTGATAACCAACGTGTGGGACCTTGACATAAAATGCTGTGGAATAAGCCAGCCACAAAATGATAAATGCTCTATGATCCACTTACACGAGGTACTTAGAGTGGTCAAAATCATAGACAGAAAATAGAATGGAGGTCCCCAGGGACTCGGGGAAGGGAGAATGGGGAGTTACTGTTTATTTGGTACACATTTTCAGATTAACAAGACGAAAAGAATTATGGGGACAGAAGGTGGTGATGGCTGCGTGACAGTGTGAATGCATTTGATATCACTGAACCATACACTTAAAATGACTAAGATGGTCAATTTTATGTCATGTGTATTTTAACACAATTTTAAAAAGTCGAGCATGGGACAGTGCTTTGTAAGCTCTGAGACCAGGCGTATCTTGGACACTGTTACTCTTACTCCTGGGTTGGACCCTGAGAGAAAGACTGAGGCCCTCCCTCAGTCTGGGGTGCGATGATGGGGTGAGGGGACCTCGGAGGCACGAGGAACAGCTGAAGCAAAGACGGTGGTGGAAGTTTGTGTTTTTCCTTTCTCAACAGTATGTGGGTCTAGAGCCGTACATGGTCCCCAAGTCTGGGGACACCAGCCAGAGGGTCCGGTCTTGGTGGACACGGACAGCCTATGGCTGCATCTGGGAGGCTCAGTTGGCTGCTCTCTCCAAATGTCCCAGTGTTCCCAGAGCTTCACAGTATTGCTTAATCCCCCCAATTTAAGCAGCCTTTAATTCGTGGGGACACAGTAGTGGCCCCAGGGTCTGAGCTAGGAATCAAAGCGAAAAGGCATCATTTACCATAAACAGGCTGGTCCCCAGTGGGTTCTGAGGCCCAGGGACAAGGGAAGCCCAAGATCCTGGGGCACTCACAATAGAAGCCACCAGCACACAAGGCTGGCGTCCAAGGCTCTGACCACCAGGTCCCTCCCAGTGCCTGTCTTGGAGGAGCCTCTGAGGAGCTGGGCGGGGCTGAGGACAATGGGGGGTGGAGACCATTGACTGGAGTTGGAACAATGAGTCCCAATCAATTCAGGGGACTCCTCCTTTGTTCTAAACTGTAACTAAAAAATAAAAAAGTGTATTTAAATACAGAAATAAAATAAGTCCTGGGAGTCCAGGGTGGAAGTAAATCTCACTAGCTAAGAGCAGCCCCAGTTCCTCTGCTGGGTGTGGGCTCCACCTGGAGTCCTCATGGAAGCTCCCCAGTTCTTAGGGGCAGCGACATGCTCCGAAATGATGAACAGCCAGCTCTGGAGGGAGACAACCCTGATGTGTGGCATTTGCTGATTTCTGTGGTGTAAATAGTCCATCCCCAGGCCAATCTCAAGCTACCAAGCTACACTGCTATATAGGGTGGTGCTGAGAGTTAGAGCAAAGTGCTTGCTCAGCACATGGCGCAAAGCCTGGTTATCACTTTTTATTGTTAACATTAGTTTTAGGGTCCAAGTGACCTGGGCCACAGTCACCGTGGCCCTGGCTACACTCTTGCCCTGAGGATCTGGTCCCTGTTGCCACCCCTTTGCTGGCACCACTAGCAAATGGCTTCTCTGGTCTTTTGCCAGCAAGATTCAAACCCTCATCTGGGTGCATTTGTTGGAAATGTTAATGAAGCTCTATAGGGAGTAGCGGGGGAGCCCCCCTTTCCTCCTGTTCCCCGGCTGCCTGGTTATTGACAGAGTAAGTACTCATGTGAAACGCCCAGTCACCTCACACTTTCCAAGCTCTCCACAGGCTCCGAGCTCTGCGTTTGATCACTTGGAAAGGGCTTGACACAGACAATCCAGGTTTGGAAGCAGACGGGAAAGAGCGCTGAAGATCAAGCATTGGGCGAGGTGCTCCTGGGACCCCAGCCTGGCCCAGGGAGCCGGGTGAGCAGCCCACACCAGCCTGGGGCTTCTTGCCAGACACAAACCAGGCCTGAAAATGGGTAAGGACAACCAGGAAGCCAGCCTGGCTGGGTGCCAGAGAGGCCTGGGGATCTCTGGGAGCTGCTCCTGAATCTCTCTCATCTCCTGGGGACACCTTGCCCTCTGCCAGGGAGGCCATACCTTTCACCCACAGGGGCAGAGCAGCAATGGGAACACAGGGTATAAGCACACCTCTCTTCCCCAGCCTTGCCGGGGACACCCTCAGCACTCAGTCGAATTCTCTGGTGGGGGTCTTTTGACAGTTTTGCAACATCAAAGGCTTAGCTCGAGTCATCCTCACAGCCACCTTTGAGAGTTGAGAGAAAGGCCCACTTCACAGATAGGAACATAGAGGCCTGGCGAGGTTCCATGGCTCAGCTCTGAGCAGCAGCCTCTCCACTTGACTGGGTCTTCAGATATACAGTCTAGTGCTCTTGCAACCAGGCCACTGTGGCTCCCATGCAAGTGACTGGGTGTGTGGCACTGGGCAGAAGGAAAATTCATTTTTGTCCTTCCATACAGGCTGTGGCCACCCCAAGTCTGGCAGCTTTACAAGAACAGGCCTGTAAATTCAGCAACACCCCATAAGCCTTTTTATGGGGCCTGCTGTGGTAATGGACATTCATCAGCTCTCCCAGGCTAAGCCTGGTGAGCCCTGGGAGTGAGGGGCTGAGGGGAGCCAGGCCCCCATCTGCCCACCCCCCTGGCTGGTTAAATAGCCCCAGGGGAGGGGCAGAGCCACAGATTTCTGAACAATGCCAGGACTCTCAGCCAGGGGCCACTGTGCAAGCGGGGCGGGGAAAGGAAGCTACAGAGTAAGACAATGGATCGAAACCCCTCTCTGAACACCAGCATTGGCATCACATTTGCTTCCACCCACATGCCAAGAGTGGTGTGAGTTGCCTCCTTAGGAGACACTGGTTTGGTCTCTGCTGGCCTGTGTGAGACAGACAGCTGGTAGACCCGCTCTGTGGTTGAGAGAGCATCTGCTCATCTGTGGCACCAACACCACCCCAGTCAGTGCTGTCCACACTCAGGAACCTGGGGCCATGGGCCATGCTCTCACTCGGCACCTCCCATGGACTAGCATGGAGCGTCCTGAAATCAGGGTGCCTGGGTCCTAGTTGCAGCTCTAATCACAAAGTTACCACGTGGCTTAGGGCAAGTCCCTTCCCCTTTCTGGATTACCCTTTCTTCATCTGTAAAATGGGGTCTGGGCTTCCTCAACTAAGAATCGTAAGGGCACCAAACCTCTTTAAATCATCTGAGCATTGTTCTGGGGAGAAAGTCTAGAACTCTGCTCTCTAATTTAGGGCAACCCACCATCCAGGTTTGCCCAGATTGAGGGTCTTCCTGGGACACAGGACTGTCAGTGCTAAAACCAGCATAGTCCTGGGCAAACCAGGACAGCTGGTCACCCTAAATACGGCAGCCAGTAGCCACATGCGGCTACTGAGCACCTGAAATGTGACAAGTTCAAATTAGATGGGCTGTACGTGTAAATAAAATATACAGCAGATGTTGAAAACTTCATGTGAAAAAGAATGTAAAATATCTCATTAATAATTTTTTGATTATGTGTTGAAATGATAATATTTGGGTATATTTGGTTAAATAAAATGTTAACATTTAAATTATTCTTAAAATAAATTAGTTTCCTTTAGATTTTTTAAACATGGCTATTTAAAAATCTTAAAGTATATAAGTGGTTCACAGCTATGGCTCATGTTACATTTCTATTGGACAGCAATGCTCTAGAAGAGCGATTTTCAACTAGTGTGCCGCAAAGAATTTTAAAACATGCAATACCTGACTAGTCAGGGGCACTGACCTCTTTTCCCTTTAATTGTCAAGTAAAAAAATGACAACAGCCAACACAACACTAGCTGTTGGTGTGAATGAACCAATATTATACCTATTTTTTTGATAGATCCACAAAAATTATAATATATTTTTGGTGTGCAACAGAATTTTAGTAATTAGTTTATGTGTGCCATGAGATGGAAGAGGTTGAAAATTGCTGCTCTAGAACCTTCAGCAGATTCCCAAAGGGATCTGCCCTGCAACTCACAAAATTCTAGCCTTTCTCCAAAGAAGACCCCAAGATTCCTTCCACGTTAATGGCGCTCGGTGCTTCTCTGGGTAGCTGCCTGTGGAAGGTGCTCGTATTCTCCCACATACCCGTATGGAGACCTCCACCAAGGGTCCCTCTCCTTGCCCGATGGCCACTTGCCCCTGTCCTTTTGTTGAAAGGCATTCCTGAGAGCACAGGGCTCTTCCTCCCGCTCTGTTTCATGTGATTTTCATTTGTCTAATTACAGCGAATCTGATAAAGGCAGGAATAGCAGAGAGACGTAAAATCTCCAGTGAGCACAGGTCACGGCCCAATCCACAGAGGCGGCCTTTGTCTCTCCAGCCCCGGGCAGTGGCCAGCTGGCAGCAGGGCACCAGGGGAGTGGGCAGAGGAGCCAAGATCCAGGAGGGAGGGGGCTCTTCTGGGACAAGCTGGGCTGACATCGCTGTATTCATCATTTGCAAACATCAGAAAGAAGCCAAAGAAAGAAGGTAAAAAATGAGAAAACCCTAGAAATCAGGAGAAAAGCCCTGTGAAAACGAGGGCAGGGGGAGTGGGTCTCAGAGAGCTCACTGAGGCCTGGCATCTGGGACTCTTGTCCCTTCACCTTCTCTTCTGGCCAGGGGCAGCATCTGGGGGAGAGAGGCTGAGGTTAGAGTCACTGCTCCAAGTAAAAAAGAAGGGTCTGACCTGGCTGACATGGACACCAGCTTCCCCCAGGCCTTAGGCTTTACCCAAATCCATCCCTGGTGCCAGCTGCCGAGAGTCCCCACAAACACACTTCTTCAAGAGCTAGAACCCTGGACATTGTGACACCGACCTACCCACTCCCAACCCCAACATGCTGGGAATTCAGAGATGACCTGGACAGGGCTTGGAATGTTGAGATTTTCTGTTCGCTTCAGCATTTCAGTGCGAAATTCTCTAATTTCTAGGTGGAGGGGGGTAGTTCAGTGTGGGAAAACCAAAGATGCTGCTGACCAACGAATTAACCAAACCAGAAGCACTTCCTCAAGAGTTGGTGAGTAACTGGGCCTCTGCTGGGGATTTTGATGGGGACAAGAAGAGTAAAGCAGGACCTGCTCTCGCCGGGGAGACCGAACTCACGTACAAGCACAGCTAAGGGAGCAGACGGGTACATTCAATGAACTGAGCAGAGCACAGCCAGGCGTTCAGAGATCAACAGGGAGAGAGTGGAGGAACCTGGTGGCAGGGCGGGCATCCTGGAGGTGGGCTTAGGCGGGCTTCAGGAAATGCAAGCCAGGCAGATGGAAAGAAGACAGGAGGCCTGCATTCTCCTGGGTTCTTACACCAACTCTGTGAGTTTGGGCAACTCAACCTTCTCCGAGAGCCTCATCTGTAAAGTGAGTGGTGATTGGATTGGCACGTTTTCTGACCATTCTAGGATGTGATGCACCAGGGAGGAATGGGGCAGAATCCCAGGTGGAAAGAAGCATTGTGGCACTTCTGTTGCGATCAAGACAACTGTCAGTAACTGGAGGAACCATTGCCAGAGATGTGGGAACAGCTCTCCAATGCTGGGGAGAGTGGCCCAGATCTTTGCTCATTCCGGTCCATCTCAGGGCAAGGAAGGCCTTCTCAAACAAGCGGCTGTATTGTGTGTGTCCAGCTGGGGTGCAGGCCAGGGCGAGTGTCATGGGAACTGCCCCTCACTTCAGAGGAGGGAAGGGAGTCCTGGCCTCAGTGGCCTTGCCTGGCGCCTCTGTTCTTTGCGGACAGACTTTAGGCCACTTCCCCCAAGCTCCTCTCTGGCTGTCTCCATCATCTTCCCAAGGGAGCTGAGTGTGCGAGGAATATGGGGACAGGGTCATATGTGGGTTCCAGAGAAGTGTTAAGGATGGCTTCTCCATATTGGTTTTATCCATACATTGGAGCTCAGTCTAGCAATAGGTCTTGTTACGCCAGCCTGGAGCCAGCCTATGAAAACCTTTCAGGAAGTTCACCGAAATAAACAACAGTGAGCTTTATTTCTGGCTTTTTTTCCCCCTTTCAGTTGATCAACATGCAAGTGGTTGTGAAAGGCTGTTGTGTGCCCAAAATAGTGCAGCATCACCTTTACTATCCACTCTTGGAAGTCGTCTAGTGTCACCTCCCCTACAGTCTAGTGGCCAATCAGTTACCAAGTCTGGCCCAGATTCCAGAGGAGAAGCTGGAGCCCCCACCTTTTGATGGGAGGAATGTGGAAGACATGTTTCTAAAGGCTAGAGAATGTGGGGCCGCTTGGGTTATAAGTGAGTATTATTTGGGTGTTGGCCAAAGAAGTCTGTGAAATGGTGCTTGGAGGAGACAGGGCAGGATGGAAGCTGCAACACTGTTAGGAAGTTGGGTCTTTGGCATGTCTCCTCTTCAGGAGCTGAAGGACAGAGGCTCACAGAGGGAAAGTGACAGGTCAAAGTTCAGGCAGGGCATGCCCTAGAGGACCCTTTTCTTGGTCCCGAGGTTCTGTGTTCAGTGATAAAGAAAACTGGGCAATGGAGGCAGAGCAGTCCCATAGACTTCTAGGGCTGCTCACTCGGTGCTGAAGAACCAAGGCCAGTGGCTTTGGTAATTTTCCTCCCTCGTTCCCCTTGCAGACTCCTGCAGCCTCCCTCCCTAGAAAGAAAGGCAATTTGGAGACTATCAAAGCGAATGGCTTTCACTTTCAGGGAGCCGGCTGGGGAAGATTGCTTCCAGGTGGCCTCTCCAGGGCCCCTCCCAGCTTGGCTGGGGCAAAGGGTGGGACTGGAGGCGTGGGCAGTGGGCCTGGAGAGCTGAATGAGCAGCTCCCACTGCCGGGGGTGCCTTGTTCCAGAGCTGCCAGGGCTGCCTGCTTCATAACCAGGTCTCAGCTCAAAGGCCCCCTCCTCCCCTGCCCCATGGCTTCCCATAGGACCAGCCTTAGAGCCTGATTGAGAGGCTCTGCTCTGGACCAGGTCTGGCTGCAGCCTGCTCATGAGGAGAGGAGTCCGTGGGCCCAGGTGCTGTGCCCACCTGGAGGACACATCCCCCCATCTAGACCACACTCAGGGTTCTGAGAACTCTGGGATTCCTCTTCCCATGGTCTGTCCTCCAAGCGCCAACTCATGTGCTTGTGTGAGTACCTCTAACCTGAGGGGTGGCCCCAGGGGCTGTGTGGTGTGTGTAATGTGGGTGGGGGAGGAGATGGACAGAGCTTTTATGTGTCCACGCTGCGTGGGAGGCCCCTCAGGGTGTGGGGCTGAGAGAGAGAAGCGTGTGGGCTGGGACCTTCTTTTGTACTTGTGCTGGGCCCCACAAATACCAGGGCTGTTCCTCACTTTTCATCATATGACCTTGTTTTATTTATTCCTAGTGTTCTTCACTATCTGAAATTTGTCACCCCTTTTTTTCTGATACTCCACCCCCCAGCCAACTGGAATATAGATTCAGAAGGAGCCAGGGCCTCGGACTGCCTGGCCTCTTCTCCTCTGGGATCCATCTACCTCCTTGCCAGGGGTGGGGGTGTGAGACTGTCCCAGCAGGAATGAGCCTTAAAAAGTCTTAATTGCAGCCTGGCTGGCATGGGTTGGCGGTTGAGCATCTTCCTATGATCCGGGAGATCGCTGTTCGATTCCTGGTCAGGGCACATGCCCGGGTTGTGGGCTCGATCCCTGGTGGGGGGCGTGCAGGAGGCAGCCGGTCAATGATGACTCTCTCATCATTGATGTTTCTATCTCTCTCCCTCTTCCTTCCTCTCTCTCACATCAATAGAGACATATTTGAAAAGAAAAGAAAAAGTCTTAATTGCAAACTACTCATTTTACAGATTTCTACACTGAGGCCAGAGAGGAGGAGGGATTTGTCCAAGGTTACCCAGGTGGTATGTGACAGGATGGGGCATGTCCCAAATTCTGATGCCAACTCCTAAAACCGTGATGTTTATTTTTTGGTGAGTTGAGCAGCTCTGCCCCAGCTCCAACAAGTGGCTGGAACTCCTTAAGCAGCAAAATATAGCAGCTCGGCCCCATTTGTCCTGATGCAGGATGGCTGCCGTGGCGCCGAGATGTCTGTGGTCCCAGCAAGCACCACAGCTAGGCTGGGAGATGCCCAGCACTGGGAGGGAAAGGATGTCATAGCAACCTGGGCTTCAGAGCTGTTGGTGCCAGGAGCTCCTTCCAGAGTTCAACCCAGATGTCGCCACTAACCTTGCTCAGTTCTTTTGTGGAAGAACATCACCCTTTAGCCGAGAGTGCCTGTCACCAAAGTCCCCAGCGAGCTAGGTGCCTTTGCTCAAGCTTTGGGTCAGAGCAGGCTTGACGCCCCCAGGAAGGAAGCAAATGGATGTGGTGAGGCTGTGACACCTCTCTCATGCCACCTGCTCACTACTCACTCCATAGAGTCCCCACCTCTCTGATCCCTTCTCTCCCAGCTGCTGCTCCTTCACCCCGAGAGCACAGTGCCAGACAGAGAGGGGAGGGGCTGTAGCCTCTTCATCTGTCCCCGAGGTGAGATCCTATAGCTGTCATTGCACGTGGGTGAGAAAGTGTGCAGCCTGGGGTCCAGAGACCTGAGGTCTGGGCCGAACTTTGCTATAAGCAAGTCGCCCAAAGTGTCTGTGACCTTAGGAACAGCAGCATCTTCCCTCACAAGGAGGACATGAGAGACAGATGTGATCAGGAATGCAAGGTGCCTTGAGAACTAAAATGCGATGCCATCCAAGGTCACCTTAGCAGTGGCCCCACTGAATGAACAGCTCCCAGCTCAGCTTCTTGCTCTGAATGGCATCTTTTATGCACGAACAAAAGTTTAATAGTGTATTTTTTCTCAGAGTCAGATAAACAGTATGGACAAGAAGAGGAAGAAGTGCAGAAGAAGATGAAATAAAGGCAAAAGTAAAACCAGCTTAGACGTAGGGAGCGCTTATTATGTGCCAGCACAGTGGTGAGTGCTTTCTAATCCCATGAATCAGGGACTATCAATACCCATTTTACAGGTAAGGAAGCTGAGGCACAAAGAAGCCCTAGAACTAGTAGGTAGCAGACCCAGAATTGGCATCTAGGACAAGCCCTGGTGAGCAGAAGTAGCTGGGCAGGAGAAGTGGGGCCAGGGACACCCTTCCCTGTGGTAGGGCACAGAGAGGTCCTCAGGGAATTTTGCTAAATGAATGGGAGAGCGCGGGCCTTGCCCTGGCCACTGAGGAGAGATTTAATCAGACTGGCAGGATCTTCCATGGTGGACTGGTACCTGCCCTCAAAACATGTTCTTCAGGGTAAGAAATGCCTGGAAGGCCAGCACAGGGGCTCCCTGGGTTCTCAGTGCCACCTGGGAGACCATCCTCCGGTCACGGCCTACTGCTGGCCTGCTTGCGGCCTACTCCTCCCCTCAGCATGGCCCTCCCATTCCCCCACCAAGATGCCCAACAGCTTGTTCTCTCCTCTGAGCCTAGTGGGGATCCGGGGTAGGTAGGGTGGGGATGGGGGATCCATCTGAGGAACTGTTTCTTAGGCAGTGGGTGTCCCTGCCTCTGAGCTTCCCCACCACAGGTGTCCTTAGCAAAATGTCTCAGCCACCAGCTCCTTTCAGATGCCTTCCCTGACCCTCCCAGCAGAGGGCACTGCCTTCTCTGTTGAACACCCACATCACCCAACACACACCTTATTGGGCCACTGAGGACTTGGCTTTTTAAAAATTGTAGTAAAATATGCATAACATAAAATTGACATTTTATACCACTTTAAGTGTAGAGTTTAGTAGTGCTAAGTATATTTATACTATGGTGAAACAGATCTCCAGAACTTTCTCATCTTACAAATCTGAAACTCTATACTCATTAAACAACAATCCTCCATTCCCCCCTCCCCCAGCCCCTGGCAGCCAACATCCTATGACCTTGACTATTCTAGGTACCTCATATAAGTGGAATCACACAGTATTTGTCTTTTTGTGACTGACATTTCACTTAGCATAATGTTTTCAAGGTTTACCCATGTTGTAGCATGTGTCAGAATTTCCTTCCTTTTTAAAGCTGAATAATATTCCATTGAATGGATATACCACATTGTGTTTACCCATTCGTCCATTGACAGGTGCTTCCACCTTTTGACTGTTGTGAACAATGCTGCTAGGACTTTGCTTTTTGGATAAACAAGATTGCCATGCGTTCATTTAGAATCAGTTGCTTTATGTATTTTTCTGAAACACTATTGTCTCCATTTTGCAATGGAGGAAGCAGGGGCTCCAAAAAGTATGTCACCTGCCCCAAATCCCACAGCCAGTAAGCAAGAGAGCCTGACTTAGAATTCCCATCTGCACCAAGCCCTGCTTTCTACTACCTCCTTTTCTGAAGGGTATTTGTTCTCATCTCTTATTCTGTGGGGGAGCTTTACAGGCTGCAGGTGCCCACCTCTGACACCAGGGGCCAGGACTTATATGGGACAGTATAGCATAGTCATTGAGATAAAGAACTGAATCCAGAACTGAATCCAACTTTTAAACTGAATCCAAGTTTAAAAGTTGGCTCTTCTCTTTTATCAACTGTGTAACCTTTGCCAAATTACTTACCTTCTCTGTGCCATGATTGATTAGTGATGTCTGCCATGGGCTCAGGAAAGGGTACAAATGCCTCATATCTGCTTCACTGGACAAAAGGAAAATCTTGCCTGAAATCACTCCTCACACCCAGGCTCCTTCCACATTCTTGATCTTGGAAGCAGTGATGTTTCCTACAGAACTGCAGGAGCTGAGGCCCTGAGGATGGGGCAGGACTGGCCCCCAGGGGATTTGGTTTCCATCAGTGTGGTAGTGTCTTCCCTGGCTCACAGTGGTTTATCCTGCAGCAGGGTTGGGTCCCTGGCCCCTGAGACCAGCAGACCCAGGTAGGGGAGATTAGAGTAGATGACAGCCTTCTCCCCGCTCCGTCCTCTGTGCACCCTGCATCCACAACTGTGCCTTGAGCTCTCACTCACTGTCCAGGGCCTGGCCCCATTTTTGGTGCATTTACAAGGTCCCTCGTGGTTCCTTTCTCCCCAAAGTTTCCAAGGCCTCAGTTCTCTCTGCCTCTCCTCCTGGAGCCCCACTTTGCCAAAACAAGTGTTCATCTGAGATCCTGGGAGGGCTGGCATGAGATCGCAGCTTGGTTGCCCTGAACCAAACCTCCGCTGACCCTGGGGCCTCAGAGGGGAAGAGGAGATGGGTCTGCTGGCCGTGGGGTGATGGTGTTGGACCTGGCATGGGGCAAGTGTGGTAGGGTTCAGGCTGGCCTCAGCACTGCTCAGGGTGGCAGGAAAGAGCAGTTAAATGGCATCTGTGAGTGCGTGCCACTGCAGGTGACAGTGGGGCTGTGGGTGATGAGGTGACTAGTGCACACTCGAGTGGATCATGGTTTGAGGAGACGGAACTGCAGTGGTTGTGAGGCTGCAGAGGTGAGAGTATAGGTGACCCTATAAATGTCACCTTGACTGACAGACCCAGCCAGTGAGAATTTAAGTGGATGACCTTCTGAGTGGGGGTGCTGATGTCAGTGACACTGTGATGAGTGACAGGAGAGAAGCTAAGACTCAAGGCGGGTGGCAGGTGGGGAGAGTCAGAGTGTGTGAGAGCCTGGTGGGGTGGCGGGCGCCAAGGCTCCGGGCTGGTCGGAGCCACTGGCCAGGCCCCTGGGCTTGTCTCTTGGGGACATTGTACATGCCGGAAAGAAAGGAACGAATGTGTTTTCTCTGCCTGTTGAAAATGATTCCGAGCGAAGGGCCTTGCCTCCTGGCCGGTGCGAGCCTGACTCCACTGTGTCAGAAGATGATCTTTCACAGATGCTGAAAAGTTAGGAAGTGTAATTACGGGGAAATTGCACTCCGGCAAACGAGTACAAGCCAAGGGCTGCCAGGCCCCATTCCTCACCTGAGCCCCCTGATTGTGGCCGACAGCCCCACATCTGCATGTGCTTTGCAGCCAAAAGAGGAAAGAAAGGGGGAAGCAGCAATGGTTCAGGGAATTGAGGGGGAGGTGAGGGGACCTTAGCTACCCTGCCAACTGCTCCCCCAGCTTCCTCGGGGAGGAGCTGAGGGCAGGCTGAGGCCTGGGGCACATTCCTAGGTTCTGAGGGCCTTCTGGGGTGCCCTCGCTCCCAGAGTGATGGGGAGGAGCTGGGGCTGGCTCCGGGGGAAGAGAAGGGAGGCCAAGGCCGCTTCCATTCCAACTTCCTCATTTCACCAGCAGGGAAACTGAGGCTGGTGACATCCTACCCAGGTCACACAGTGAGTTAACGGTTCAGGCGGGATGCCACCCTCTACCTCCTGACCAGGTAGGGCTCTTCCTGTCCCCAGAGGAGATAGGGGCGGGCAAAGGGCTGACCCGGTGAGCAGCTGGGTGCGCCTGCCCTCTGCCCAGCCTCTCTTACAGAGCCAGCCTCTGCATTCTTCAGATGCCTCTCTCATCTGCTCACTTTGGTTTCTGCCCCTTGGCACCAACCTGCTAGGGAAGCTGGAAGCTCCCTGGGGGGGGGGCTCTGGCCCCTCCTTTGCTATGGAGACCACTGCTCTGTCATTCCACATTGGGTCCCTTCTCATGCCTCCCCCTCCTGGGCTGGTCCCAGAGAGCAAGGCAGCCCCTCCTCATTCAAACCCTCCGGGGCTGCCTCAAGGCCACCTTGATGCCCAGTGCTCCTGCTTCTTGCTCCTTCCCTGGGGTGTGGACACTCTTGTTTCTGCTGGGCACAGAGTTTGCTTCCCATCCCCATTCTGGCAACAGGAGCCCCTCCCCAGCCTCAGAGGTGAGCACAGGCTGGCACAGGCTGGGCCCGTCATCCCACCATCCTCTTGGTCCCGCAGTTGGGTGGATGTGTGAGTTCTTCTTTGGTAAGGGCACTGGGAGCAGGGAGCTGGCTTTATTCCCACTGGACTTGATAAATGGGGAGCTACAGGCTTGGGAATCCTGGAAGGCCTTTTCTTTATCTGTGGAGAAGCCCATGCACAGGAGGCAAGAGTGAGGCACATGGAGAGAGCTGGGGAGGCAGTGGAAAAACACACAATTATTGTTAGCATTTTCGAACTCTGGATTCAGTACTGTCCCCACCCCCAGAGCTCCCATTACATTAGGCTGTTTTATTCCATTCCATTCCATTCCATTCCATTCCATTCCATTCCATTCCATTCCATTCCATTCCATTCCATTCCATTTTCCTTTCAGTTCCTTCAACTGGGTTTCTGTCACTTGCAATAAGAGACCTGATTAACACAGGTGCCAAGGAACTGGAGCTTGGGTGTCCTGGGAGGCTGTGCTGATGGGTAAGTTGGCAGGACCAAAGGAGGACCAGTGCCAGAGAGAACAGTGGTCAGCTCCTGGATGGGAGGGGCTTGGCGGAGACGGGATGGCATGGGAGGAATTTGCCAATGAGTAAGTAGGCAAAAAGGAATTAAACAGTAAAACCCCAACACAGAAGGAAATGGAGAGCTTTTATGTGCAGCTGCAGCCAGCGAGGGGATGCTTGTCTGGGCAAAAGGGAAGCCCCCCCCCCCCACACACACACCTCGAGGAAAGGGCATCTGTGGGACGGAGGCCTTCCAGGCAGGGACACCCAGACCTTACCTACCCATCTCTGTGCATGGGGTGCTCTGACACTCTCAGCCCATGTTTCCCAGAGTGATGGTTGGTGGCCCCAGAACACCGGGTGTTCCTCTTCCCTACATCTATCTAGTGTGCCTGAGGGTAGAGTCATGGGAGTAGCTGCAGCAATAGGGTCAAGTCCACCCCTACCCCAGGCAGCCAGGGCCCTTCGTGTCTGTCTCCTCTCCTCGCGGTCTAAACTCCTCTGCCACCAAGCAGTTAACCTTGGGTAATTACCTCCCATCTGGGACTTGATTTCCTCAACAGTCAGATGGGGAAGTTGGCCAAAACCAACTGCAAAATCTCCCTCAGCCCCCCCAGCAGGTTCTCATGGAGGCGAACCAGTAAAAATGGTGGATATGTAGTTAATAACATTGTATTATGCAGTAGATCTTAAATGTTCTCACCACAGAGAAGAAATGATAGTTACATGACATGATGGTGTTAGCTAACCCTATGTAAGTGTATCGAAACGCTGTATATCTTAAACTTACACTATATTATATGTCAGTTTTATCTCAAGACAGCTAGAAAAAAATAGTGGTGGAGGAGCATTTGAATGGTGTATTCTAAGCACCTCCACAGCCGAGGGAAGCAGACAGGACTAAGGAGGTGGATGAGCATGTTGGTGACGCTGCCAAGATCTATCATGATCATTCAGTAGGTCCTGCTGTGTGCCAGGCACTTCGTATGCGCTATCTTGAATTCTCTCCATAAACCGTTGAGGGAATATGAAAACCCATTTTATAGATGAGGAGACTGAGGTTCAGAGAGGTGATTTGACTTTTTCATTATCCTACCAGCAAGTGGCCAAAGCAGAACTTGGAGCCAGGCCCACCGGGCTCCCTCCTGTGCTCCTCTGGCACATTCCAGGCAGGCCGCAGTGGCTGGAGCCGGCCCCACCCGCCTCCCCTGCTGCCTCCCCTCCTGCCTCCCCTCCTGCCCTCTGCGGCTGTTTCGCATCCTGCTGGATTCCTGAGGTGTCAGGCCTCATTAGAGCCCGCGCCCCAGCGAGCGCCGAGAGGCAGTTGACAGGTATACAATCTGACCGCGGCTCCCTTCAAATCATCAAGCTGTCTTCAGGCGGGAACGTGCCGAGAAGCCGGGCAGAGGCCCCTGGCTTGGCTGCATAATCTGATGCACATTAAAAACATCTTTCGGACGCCTTTGCCTGGTTGCATGCTCATTCGCACTCTCCTGGTTTCTCTTTTTCTCCATCCAACAAAAGCTGACGAACTTAGCCAGATATGCGCGCTCTCCAGCCCGAGCAGGGGCCCGCCGACTGGGTGGCCACCCAGGAACGGCTGACATTCTCGGTGCTTGGCTGGCATCTGGGTGAGAGCGCCTGTGACATTGGGCCACATTCCAGGCAAGTTTTAATAGGGACCAGGAGCTCTGCTTCCCCCTCCAATTCTGGGGAATGGGTACAGTTTTAGCACGTCCATCAGTAGAAAGCCTGGTCTATTAATAATCATGATTGGCATTGAGAGAGCGCCCGATTTGAGTGTTGAACCCCCTTCTGTGTTTGGGGAGTTCCCCATCCCATGAGTCAGGAGGGAGGGGAGAGTCAGCCTCCCACCAAGAAGCTGAGAAAGCCACATCCCAGCTTTCCCAGGGGCCCTTGCAACCAGGTGGTGGTCATGTGACCAGAGTCAGCCAATCCCCCGCCCCCGCCCAGCGCTTGATTCAGCCCAGGAGCAAGGAACAGAGGGGCTGGCCCCACAGCTACCGGAGTCCTAGGGTGGTGCAGCCCCAAGTGGCAGCAGCAGGCACCGGGTGTGCAGGGCTGTGGGTGGTACATGGAAAGCCTCACTGGGCAGGTTACGTAGCATGGCTTGGGCTGTGGTTCTGGCTGCCAGGCCTCCCTTGTTCTGGCACTTTCTGACCCTCTATTTCCAGCCTTCCTGATGACTTTATGGGCTGCCATATGGCCCAGGGATTGGGCATACCTTTGGCATCAGGTTAGCATCCCAGCTCTGGCACATGCCAGCTGTGTGACCCTAGGCAGGTTACTCAACCTCTCTGAGCTCACTTCCCTCATCTGTGAAGTGAAGAGAAGAATAGAAACTACTTCACAAGGAGTAAATGAGATGTAAAGTGCTCAACACAGTGCCACACACGTAGTAACCATCATGATGGTCAATGGTAACCATGGGGCAATGACAAAGGCGGTAGGTGGTAACTACGTGATTGATACGATGAGGATGGTGATGATGATGATTCAGTGCTTGCTGAATGAACAGTGCAGGAGGAAAAGGGAACTATTACCAGTTTCTGGAAGAATCCAGACACGATAACCTGGGTGTTAGTGGAAGAGTAAATGGCAGCACTGGGTAAGGAAGGGATGATCAGTCCAGAGGCCAGGGAGGAAAGAGGGAAGGAGGAGCCCAGTTGCAAGGGAACACACCAGCAGAGAGTGGGGGGACAGAAAGTGGCCCCACCTGCAGACCAGACACAGGCTCTTCCGCTTCTTCGAGAAGGTGGACGTTTCCAGCACGGCCTCTTGCACTGCTCTGAGCCTGGGAAAAAACAAGGGAATCAGGCAGAGGCCCTGGGCAACCCTGCCTCTCCCCTGCTAGGAAGGGCTTGGTCTGTTGTTTGTTCCACAATTAGAAACGGGCTCTTGTCCCTGCCTGAGCAGGAAGCTTTTGTTTGGCAGGAGGAGGAAGAGCCAGGCGGCTCCAGAGAGGAGCCTCCCCAATGCCACATGCTCTGTGTGTCTCCTACAGCTCCTGCCAGAGCCCAGGTGGGCGTGGGGGACTGGGAAGCCCTCGCCACCCAGCGAGCAGGGCTCCGGAGGCCTGGTACCACCGGCAGAGGTGGCGGCTGTCAGCGCCCAGGAGCAGAGCATTCTGAGGCACAAGAATAGCCTGACCACAAGACAGGGAGGCGCTGTCTCTGAAGCACGGCCCTCCTCCCCCAGCAGACAAGACCACATGTTGGGAGGCCCCAAGTTTTCTTGGAGCTGCTAGGAACAGAGTCCATACTCCAGGTAGACCAATTTCCTGTGCAGAGTCCCAAAGTGCTTTACATGGGTGGGTGCCTTCCTGGAGGGGGCCCAGGTCTGTGCTTGCTCATGTTCTGTTAGAGACACGCTCCCCTGAAACTGATGTAGGTGACAAGAAAGTGCCATCATTGTGACCACCCATCAGAAGATAGTCCGAGCTTTTATCGTTTATGTGAGAACCTGCGCCACAAGAAAGTGTTGGCGAAGCCTGGATCCCACTGCGAACCACAGAACACACGGAAACTTCAGCCCTGTCCCTGGTCCCACATCCTTGTTCCTAGTTAAATAACACTTGAGTGCCTTTGTGTCAGGAGGGAGTGGAATGACAAACAGGACAGGCCCCTGCTCTCAGAGTTTACATCTAGGAGGGAGAAAAGAAACAATGAACCAGGAAATAAAGGGAGAGAGCAGATGCTAGTGGTAAGCGGTACAAACATGGTTATGGATGGAGACATCTGGGCCTGGGGGCATGGGGCAGCTGCTTCAGTCTGGTGGTCTGGGAGGCTTCTCAGAGGCGGTGGGCATTGGCAGAAGAGGGCTGCTGGGCTCTCTGGTGTCTCCTCTTACAAGGACACTAATCCTATTGAGTCAAGACTCCTCCCTTATGACCTTATTTAACTTCACTTACTCCAAATACAGCCACACTGGGGGTTGGGGCTTCAACATATGAATTTGGGGCCTGGGAGACACAATTCAGTCCATAGCAGGCCTCAACCTCAGTGTGGCCCAATCCATTGTGTCCGCCTGACCCCAAATCAGCATCTCCTTGCTTCTCTGCTCCACTGGTGGCAGCTCTGTGCTCCTAGTCCTTCAGAGGTGTGTCCTCCCTCCCCTTATCCCTGTACTCTACCTGTCACCTGCTGTCAGAGAGGCCTTCCTAAAACACCAGCCAGACCATACCATTCCTCTTCTGTCCCCACTGGCCATGCTCAAAAGCCCTCAGTGGCTGCCCACTGCCAGCCAAACGACATTTAAGCCTTCGCCCTGGTATTCCAGGCCATCCCACAGAATAGCCCAAAGCTGTCTTTCTGTCATTCTCCTGTCCTCGAGTCAATTGTTAAACTACTTTTTTTCTACACCCCCCCCCCCCATCTTTACTCAAGCCATCATTCTACATGCACTGCTCTACCACTGCCTAGCTAGAGGACTTACATGCTCCCAAGTCAAGTTCAAGTTCAACAGCCAGCCTCTGAGATGCCTTCTCTGACTCTTCGAGCTGGAAGAGACCTCCCCCTCCTTGCTTTTTTGTTTCTTGCATTAGTTAATGGCACCTTTGATAACACATGGCTGAAGTCCAGCTCATATTAGTTTAAGCACCTAAAGGGGAATTCATTGGCTCATGTACCTGGAAAGTCCAGGCTTGGAGCAGGTCCCCAAAACCAAGACATCAGGACTCTCTTGCCTTTCATCGCTTGACCCTTCATTTCTCAGCTGATACTTTTGAAAAAGTATAAATAAATAGGTGGTGGCCTTGTCGGATTGCTGTGGAAGTCTCTAAATGCTTACTCTCATTTCCCATACTTATCTCTTCATGGCCCAGGACTGCACGGTTCGCAGGCCACACTTTGAACTGTCCTGTTTTATATCTTATATGAAAGCCTGGGAAGAAATGCACTACAAGGTCAGGAGTGTTTTTCTCTAAATACTGAGTTAGGGCTGCTCATTCATTTTTTCTTATCTGTATTTCAGCATTGCTACAGTGACTGCATTCTTAAATAATTAGACAGAGCTGCAAGTGTCCGAGGCGGGGCTGGCCGAGCAGCTAGTAAGGAGGTTTTCCAGGCTGTTCTGGTGCAGGGTGGGGACCCGGGAGCAGATGGCCATGCGGCTACCTGTGTGGGAGGAGACACCAGTGGGTCACCCATTTTCTGCAGGCAGAGCCGGCAGAGGCAGAGGCTTTGGTTGTCTTCTGAGTCTAGAGCATCGTCCCTGGCCCCCACCCCTGCACTCCCTGTCACTCTATCTCCATCCCTGGGCACTGAACTCTCTGGCCATCCTTTCCCTGGCCAGGCCAGCGTCGCCTATGGAAACAGGACTCAGCACGTGCCTGTGTCACCTGCACGGCACAGCCCTGCCAGCCAGCGCCAATCCCCCAGACATCCCGTCAGCGCATCCCCGCCGGAGGCTGAGCCGCGGAGGAGGCATCCTGAGTCCAGGCCCCAGCCAAGGCCCCGGGCACCGTCTGCCTGCTCCTCAGCTCTGGCTCTGGGTAGTTTTCCCAGGGACCTCCACCCTGCTGGCGGCCAGCCCAAGGAGCAGGGAGGAAAGGCAGGGGCAGCGCAGTTGTGGTTAGCATGGGGTAGGGGCAGGAAAAACTCTCCCCCCACCATTGCTGCAGGGCGGAGGCAGTGCTGTCCCCTAGGACAGGAATGTGGCTTTGTTGTTGTTGTTTCCTAGAGAAGAAAGGGCAGTGATGAATTTCCAGACGCCCCAAATCGGGAGGAATGTAAACCGCTGGGATGATGAGGCTTTAGCCTCAGTGGCACCCAGACCCCAAGGATGCCTGAGGGCCAGGGGACCTTGGCAAACAAAGCCACTGCCCAAAGCGCCACTCATTCTGGCACCAAAAGGGAGGGCAGGGGACCTTGGGTGACTGTTGGTCTCTTTGTGCCTCCTCAAGGTGGAGCACATCACGGCAGGGCACAGATCTGAGGATTAAGACTGTTTCAGAGTTTTCCACCAACCCAATGGGGCAGGGGTTAGTGTTCCTTGTTTTACAAGGGAGGAAACTGAGGCTCAGAGCAATGAAGTGGTTGGATTGCCCAAGGCCACAGAGCTGGGAAGTGGTAGGGCCTGGACTGAAACCCAGGCCAGGCTGACGCTGAGATGTCACGCTCTCTGCTAGGATATCTATCTCCTCAGATGGTAAGGCAGGTAAGTCTCATTCTGGTTTGTACCTACATCCCCTTCTGGACACCCTTGCCCTGTCCAGGGCCTCTAATGCCTGGCATGTAGACTGTGCTTCATCCTAGCCCCCATCCCATTTGGAATGTGCCCAGAAGCCAGTTGTCAATGTGCCCATTATAATAATTTGGGAAGCTTCCACCCCAGAAAAATTAGCATTTTCAGAGTGGACTCTGGGAAATCCCAAATCTTCGGGGCCCAAAGGAATAACTGTCTAATAGTGGAATTTTGGACACAGTGGCACGTCTCTGATTGTGGGGCCCTTCCTGAGTCTCTTCAGATTGTCCTCTACCCTGCATATATCCAGCCCTGTCCCCACTGACCTGCCTTGAGCTGGATCAGAAAACCTAGATTCCTCCCTGAGATCTGACCCCCATTAGCAATGTGACATTGGAAAGTCACCTACTGTTTCTGAGCCTCGGGAAACCAAGGAGGGTGTACTAGAAAGTGACCCAGAGTTGACCTGTTCCAGAATCACCTGTGAGTGATATGATGATTGCAGGGGCTGGTGCCCCAGCCCAGCCCTGATGGACGAGCCTATCTGGCGGGTGGCAGCTGGAAATCTGCCATTAGAACAGATTCCTCAAGTGATTCTAACAGCCGCTAGAATTTGACAGTCACTGGCACAGAGAATGTCTAAGGTCAGTTTCAGGCTTTGCATGTGACCCAAAGGTTGATGAGCATTGTGCCTCTCTGCCTGCCTCCCCAACCCCACCCCAGTTTACTGTGCCAGGCAGTAGGACAGCAGTGGGTAAAGGGCTGGAGCATGGGCGGAGCAGGGCCTCCAGGCTGCATCTCTGCTCCGTGGCAAGCTGGGCCTGGCCCCAAGTGCAGAAGTCCGTGTGGGCTGCAGTCTGGGTGGAGCCACTGCTTCAGCACACAGTGTCCTGGTCTGCCCCAGACACCTCCCTGTGCCACAGCTCTGACCAGGACACCAGCCATCCCAGGCTCTGCAGGGCTTGCTACGGCCTGAGGTCTCTCTGCCCACACTTAGCCCTGTTAGGCCAACCCTGTCCTCCTCCAGAGATGCTCTGGATGATGTTGAGGGCAAGGACAAGGTATGGGAGTAGGATCCAGACAAGAATGAGAGGCTGAGGCTGGGCTATCCCATCTGTCCCAAACTTGGAAAAACAAGTGGGATCCTAGGGTTCTGGATGATTACTGGAGTCACCTGGAATTTAGATCAAATTCTTGAAAAGACATCAGCAACAAGTCAAGTGAAAAAAGCACTTTATAAAATAGGATTTATAGAGCAATCCCATATTTTTTAATATGTGCATTTCAATCAGTAGTATATGTGTGAGTTTATATATTCATATTGTCCCAGAGTTGGGCCAAACTTTGCAGTTAAGGGCATGGTCCCCCACAAAACTACCCTAACTTCAGATACCAGCCATAAGTTTGGGGGTCTTTGGGGTTACCTTCACTTCAGACCAGCTGGCTACAAACTTGGAGGTCCCCATGGATTCCATCAGATTTGACTAAAAGAAAGACTAACAGAACTTAGGAAAGCACTGTAATTACAATTACTGTTTTATTATGGCAAAAGGACACAAATTGGGAGAGACACGTAGGGCTAAGTCTGGGAGAGTTCTAGACACAAAGCATCTATCGTCCTCAGGACTATGTTCCCCTCTTGGCATCGACATATGACCAGAGTACTGCCAACAAGGAACTTCACCAGAGCTTCGGTGTCCAGAGCTTTTAATGAGGCTTCATGACAGAGATACGATTGACTGAACTCAGTCTCCATGCCCTTTCCCTTCCCAGAAGTTGGGCTGATACCATGTGGCTCAAAGCCTCTAATCATGTGGCTGATCATTCAGGTGAGGCCAGCCGATAGTGAGCCGTCCTGGTAGCGTAACCTATCGGGGGACACCGGGAACATCAAGGGAGCTCATTACTTAGAAAATTCCAGCTCGGCCGGGCGTGGCTCAGCGGTTGAGCGTCGACCTGGGATCCAGGAGATCAGGGTTCGATTCCCGGTCAGGGCACATGCCCAGGTTGCGGGCTAGGCGGCTGATCAATGATTCTCTCATCATTGATGTTTCTATCTCTCTCTCCCTCTCCTTTCCTCTCTCTGAAATCAATAAAGACATTTAAAAAAAAAAGAAAAAAAGAAAGAAAATTCCAAAGGCTTAGAGGTTGCCGCCCAGGAGCTGGTGACTTAGGCCAGCCAAATGCTTTATTACACAAAATGTATATGACGTAGAAAAAGGAAAGGAAGGAGATCCCTTTACTGTGAATAGTGGCTCTCTCAGGATGCTGAAGTTCAGGTTGCAGCAGACACCATGTGGTAGGCTCACTGGAACCCATCCCTCTTTTCCTGACACACAGACTACATGTCCTAGCCTCCCTTGCGGTCAGATGTGGCCATGTGACAGAATTCTGGCCAATGAAATGTGAGCAGATATAATACTTGCCATTCCCAAGCCTGACCCATAAAACCTGTTTCACAATCTACTCTCTTTTTTTCACACCCACTGGTTAGAGACAAAGCCCCCAGAGCCCTAGAGGATGATGGAGCCACAAGATATGAGGATCGAGTCCCTGAGTCATCATGAGAAATCCTGTGTGGCAAACATTGTCACTGGACTTTGCATGAGCAGAAATCATCTATTACGTTAAGCCTCTGAAAATTGGAGGTTGCTTATTAACAACAGGTGGTCTATCCTAACGAGTGCATTGGCGACTTTCTTTCCCCCCTTATGCTAATTTTCTTAACGCTCTATAATAATACTTATTATTTTTGTAAGAAGAAAAAGCAAACATCAAAGTTATTTTTTTAATGACAACATACAAAAAATTAAATTAGGTGGTTAGAGAGGAGGGCGCCTGAATAATTTAAAAATGTTTTTGAAGAAAAATTTAATAGAAACATTTGATAGCACAGGAAAAAACTTTGTTCTTCTGGACCCCTGAACCCTGAGGGGTTCCTCCCTTTTCTCAAGGACCCCCAGGAAGCCTCGAAGTAGTTTTCTCATTGAGCCCCGCTAGGGTTAAGGACATGCGCCCCCAAGGGACTTACTCCCAGCCTGCGGCTTAGGTTGCACCCCCAGGAGCTGCTTCAGCTACTCCGCAGCCTCCTCTGCGGGCCACTGTCTTCCCCCCCGCACCTGAGCATCCCAGCCGGCAGGTGCCTTAGAGATTATAAAGCCTGAGCCTCCACTATACGTTACATATGGACAGACCGAGGCGCAGATACAGAAGGGAACTCGGGCTAGGACCCCAGGCTTCTCTCCTTCCACAGTGTGTCTCCCAAGGTGGGTCCTCGGGTGCAGAGAACAGTTTGGGCTCCATCTGGATTTCTCACCAACCTCATTTCCTTGACGTTTCTGCCAAGGCACTTCCTTGCCTTCTGCTGAATCTGCTGTGGTTTCAGAGTAGCCAGACCCTAACCCTGACCCTAACCCTAACCCTGACCCTAACCTCTGCCTCATCCCACCTCTCTATAATACCCCTCTACCCAATCCATCCCACACAGACTTTATTCCTAAAGACATTTTTTAGAGCAACATTTTTAAATTTAATGGAGCAACATTGGTTAATAAGATCATATAGGTTTCAAGTGTACATTTCTATGACACATGATCTGTATATTGCATTGTATAAAGAAATTTTATAGAAAAGAAGAATCTAAGAATTATTAAGCTCCAGCTCTTTGCGTCCCCCTAAACTCTGAGCCTGAGCCTCTGAAACATGCATTTCTGGTAACTGTGGCCACCAGCTACTTGGGGCTCTGCCTGTTGTAGTTTCACCTGCCGATTTTCATGTCCATGCTGCCCCCTCCATGGAACTGTCTCCCATTCTGCCCATTTCCTGCAGCTGTTTGCCAGCCTACCAGATTATTAGGGGTGACTAAACCTGAGCATTTTTTGAGGGCCAGTGCTGGGCCAAGCGTGGGGTTAGGTTCATGCACATGGACTTCTCGAGCCCCCAGCAGCACTGTGAGGCAAGCACTTTATCACAGCATTACATAGTTGAGGCGACCGAGGCACAGCGCCGTCAGCTGATGCGGTCAAGGCTGTGAATCTACAAAATGTGGCCCAATTCAGGTCTGACTGGCCTGACAGCTGGAGCTGGTCTGGGAGTCGGTCGGTCAGTATTTTAGGAGACTTTGACCTAGGTCCCGCTAGGAACCTGGCCTCAGCATGTGCTTGGAACCCACATACGAGTGAGATGTAGGCCCTGCCCTCCTCTGGCTCACTGTCTGGCCAGGCAGCACAAAACTATATTTTCTAACAAGCACCCAGCTCTCCAGGACCCCATGTTGTGATCCCTGCTGGCCTTCACCTTCCCACTCTGTAGTCTGGCCTCCCAGCCTCGAGCTGCTGCTCAGCGCCATGGCCCTGCCTCCCCTGGAGGGTGGTGGCATCTGGTTCTGCTTTGCCTGGGAAAATAGCTCCGTTTACAAATATTTGGACTGTGGAGCTTCTCTCCCCACTCGGCCTCACTTGGGTCTCAAAATGAAGCCTTCCTGTAAGGGACCTGAGACTGGGCTCCAGGCGGGAAAGGGGAGGCCTCTGTTTAAGTCATCATTTTCCCTAATGGGAACTGCACTCCCAGCCCCCAGCCGAGCAGGGCTGCGGTGGTCAGTGGTCCGGGCCCTGAGGCAGGCAGTGTTTTCAGATAACAGGGCTAATCTGGAGGGGGGTGGGGGGCACTGACACCTGGACAACAGCCTTAGACTCCCTCTTTCCCATAGACTCCTCCAGGGTTCCCCCTCCGGCCCTCCTAATTCTGGCAGCCCTTTTGGCCCTTTCTGAAGCACTGTGGCCTGGAAAGCAAGTGACTTGGGAACAAGGCTCTAGCTGTACAGAGACCAGGATGGTTCTTCCAGAGGGAAGTGCCAGGTATTGTGAGGGCAGGAGTCTCAGCCAGGAGTCTCCTCTGAGGATCCACAGGCAGGAGGAGAGCAGTTCAAAGTTGCCAAGAGACATGATTCATTCACTTGCCAATTACTGAGCTCCTCCTCAGTGCCAGCTCTGAGCTAAGACCTGGGGTACCTCAGTTCCTTCCTCCCAGGCTCTCCTTTTCTGGTGGGGAGGAAGAGAGAAATCACACTGATGGGTGAGAGTTAAAAACTAAGGGAACTGCTGAGGAGTAGAAGAGCTGGATTCTGAGGCATGAAACAAAAAATCAGATGGGTGTCCTGGGAGGACTTCCTGGAGGAGGTGATGCTTGACTGTGTTCTGTCATACAAGTAGCAGTTAGGCAAAGGAGGGAGCAGAAGGGTAAAGATGCCAGGTTTGGATGAGCAGGGAGTTTGGGAGGAAAGGAACAAAGTTCCAGTCAGTGGGAGGACAGAGATGAGGGGGGAAGGTCATAGAGGAAGTCCATGGAGTGGCAGATCAGGCAGGGCCTGAAAAGTGTGTTAAGGATCTGGGTCCAAGCCACCGAGAGGCAATCCATGTCTTTACCTGGGTCCGTGTGCCCGTTGGCAACTTGCCTAATGACCAGAGTGTCTAATGTCCACCCCTCACTGGAGGAGTTGGCATCCATTTAGACTTTTTATCATTTATTTTATTTCTTTTTGCCCATTCTTTTGGTATTTTATTTTATTTTTTAATCCTTACCTGAGAATATTTTTTCCATTTCTTTTTCAGAAAGAGTAGGAGGGAGGGAGGGGGGGAGAGAGAGAGAGAGAAAGAAACATCAACGCGAGAGAGACACATCAATTGGTTGCCTCCACTCACACCCCCAACTGGGGTAGAACCCGCAACTGAGATATGTTCCCTTAGCAGGAATCAAACCCAGGACCCTACAGTCTAAGGACCGACTCTCTAACCACTGAGCCAAACCTGCTAGGGCCATTCTTTTGGTATTTTAAAGAAATGTTAAATAAAATATCATGTGACAAAAAGTTGCTTAAAAAGAGTAAAATGTTCCATAACAGTTTTTAAAATCCTGTTATTTATAAAAGATTAATTATAAAGCTGCTATTGGATCCAACAGTTAAGAGCAGGCAGACTTGGGTTCGAATCCCAGGTCTGTCCTTCGTAAGCGGAGTGTCACCTCTCCCTCCAAAACTCTTTTCTCATCTGGAGAATGGGAAAGGACCTATTTCACAGCATTACTGATAAACGAATGAAACTAATAACATAAGCAAATGGTAAGAACACTGTGCTCCATGAACTATAGTAATCATTGTTTTCATTACTATTCATGAACTTTCCATTTTCTCCCACCAAAAACCTCTTCCATCTTCTATATTTCTCACCTTGAACAACAGCCTCAGCATTTGCCTAGCATTGTCCAAGCCAAAACCCAGGAGTCGCCTTTGACACCTTCCTTTCCTTAGCCCCAAGGGCTGGCCCATGTGCGGCCGGTACCATTCCCAAACCTCTCCCGTCAGGGCCACGTCTCTGCATCTCCCCCACCTCCTCTCCTGATTCTCTAGCATCACACCCTTGGCTCACTGTGCTGCTTCCCGAGTGGTCTCCCACTTGCCCCTGCACCCTACATTCGTTCCCCACACAGTGGCCCGGTGACCCTCAGATCCTCAAAGCTCTGGCTCTTTCTTAACATTCAGGTATAACTTAATTTCAGCTCCTCTGGAAAGATTCCTGACTACCTATCGTAAGTCACTCCTCCCCACCTCTCACTTTCTATTCCTTTATTTTATATAGCACTTCTAACTACTTGAAATTATTTTATTCATTTAGTTGTTTACTCGTTAGGTGTCTAGAATGTAAGTTTTTTTAAAGTAAAGACCCCTCTATCTCATGTATCACTATATTCCCGGCACATAGTAAGGGTTTGGTAAATATTTGCTCAGTGAAAGAATTAATATCAATTCTGTTCATATAAAATTAATTTGGAAGTGTCTCAATGTCACCTCCTCTCTGAAGCCATCTCTGCTTTCCCAGGACATTTTGTACCTAGAGACATATAGACATATAGACACTGACCAAATGACCTATGGTTGAACTGGTTTTAGGAGAGTTTGTCCAGAGCTGCTGAGAGAAGCTGGAGGGTTTTTCTGAGAGAATAGCTCAGTCCTGTTGCCTTAGAGGCCTAGAAACCCCACCCAGGAACAGGCTGATCCCTGGGTCAGAGAGCAAGAGGTCAGAATCAAAAAGTAGAAACAATTTTCAAAAGAGGAAGACAACTTCGACCATTGACTGCAATGTAATGAAATGAGAGAGCCTCCCAGAGAAAATTTGCATTTTAAAAACTGAGATCTTCCAGGGTCTGGTCATAACATGTCAGACCCTGTAACCCAGGTTGTTGCCCTGTAACCCATCTCCTCACCCTGTGCTTGGAACCTGCCCAAATGGTTCTGCTCAGCTGGTTCTCATCCCCAGACTTCCTAGAAAGCTGGATGTCCATGACCTCCAGAGGTGGTGGCCGCGTCAAAGGAAATGCAAAAAGGAGAAGGCAAACCCTGTGGTTAATCTGGACTTGGGATTCAGAGGTTATTCTGGAGCTTTGACTAAAGAGCAGATTTGTACTAAGTTCATCCATATTGCTGTAGTCTCTATGGGCAATGGACTCTGGAGTCACTGGATTCAAATTTGGATCCCACCAACTATAAGTTATATGACCATGGGCAACTAACTCAGCCTTTCTGGGCCTCAGTTTCTTCATCTGTAAAATGGGGCTAATAATGGTACCCACCTCAAAAGGATGCCTTGAAGATTAAACGAGAGGATATATCTACATCTATCTATATCTATATCTATATCTATATCTATATCTATATCTATATCTATATCTATATCTATATCTATATATCTATATCTATATCTATATCATCTATATCTATCTATTTATATCATCTATCATCTATCTACATGATCTATTGCTTAGGACAGTGCCTAGCACAAAGTTAGTGCTCTGTCAGTGTCCACTTTTATTATTATCCTTTATCCACACTGATTGATTTTCTTTTTTTCTTTTTTTAAATATATCTTTATTGATTTCAGAGAGAGGAAAGGAGGGGGAGAGAGAGAGGCAGAAACATCAACGACAAGAGAGTCATTGATCAAGCCCACAACCGGGCATGTGCCCTGACCGGGAATCAAACCCCGATCGCCTGGATCCCAGGTCAATGCTCAACCGCTGAGCCACGCCCGGCCGGGCACACTGATTGATTTTCTATAATACAACATCAGAGTTCATCACAACCAGGTTATAGCTCAAGGAATTGAAGATTCATTTTACCTCATCATCAATTCAAAAGTCAGTACTGCTGGATTCTTGTCAACTAACCTGAAAGTTTTCTGTCATACTGTAGATTGTGAGAAAGAAAACATACTTGATAAGATGGGTCAGCCAGGGCTAAGGCACCACTCTGTGCCTACAACCTCTCTCATCCTATTTTTTTCTAAAAAATAATCTTTCTGAAGCATAGATCTGGAAAGATGCTGGAAAGAGCAAGATAATTAATGGAAAAACTATTATAAACAATAATACAGCTTGGTATAGTGCCTAGTTACAAAATAAATGCACAAAAATCAGTACCTTTCTTACATAGCAACAATAACCAGTATAATGGAAATAAAAAATATGTTTACAAAGGCAGCAATAATAACAATGACAATAAATAAAATATTGGGAATAAATCTGATAAGAAATGTGCAGGCTTGCATGAAAATATGTATATATATTATCCCCAAAAGCACAGAGAGGAGGACTTGAATAAATAGATTATCTAGAAGGGCTCAAAATAATTCAACTCTCAATTCTCCTAAAATGTATTGAAAAATTCAACCCAATTCCAACCAAAATTCCAGTGTGATTATTTTTGGAGCTTGTCAGCATTGTTCTACATTTTATCTGGAAGGCCGTATACTAGAGAATAAAAATCTGGGCAAAAATGAGAAAACAGGGAGGAGTTGTACTAGCAGATATTGAAACATAAAGACGGAATAATATAGATGCCTTGATATGGGATCAAAAATAGGCAGGTCTAGGCCCCAGCCGGGTAGCTCAGTTGGTTAGAGCATCGTCCCACCACACCAAGGTTGCGGGTTCCATCCCCAGCACATCTAAGTACCAACCAATGAACGCGCAAATAAGTGGAACAACAAATCGATGTTTCTCTCACTCTCTAAAGACCAGTAAATAAATTTAAAAAATAGGCAGGCCAATATAATAGAGTAGAAAGTGCAACTTAATATGGGACCTTAGTGCACTAGAAGAAACGCTTCTAGTCAGAGGAGAGGAATATATTATTTAATAGATGATGTTGGTAACTGGCTGGCCATTTGGGAAAATAAAAAAGATAGATTCATACTTCTCTCACCAGAATAAATTCCAGATGGAATAAAATTTAAATGTAAAAATCCAAACCATAAAAACATTAGAAAAAACTATGGAAGAATATTTTATAAGGATAAAGCCTTTCTAAGTGGCAAATGAGACCCAGAAGCCATAATGGAAAAGATAGGCAGTTTGAGGTTTTACAGATTTTATAGTAAAATACATTGCAGATAAAGTTGAAAGACAAGCTTCACTTGGGGAAAAATATAACAGAGATACGTTTACTCTCCATAAGATGGAAATGGCTGCTACAAATCAATGAGAGAAAAAAGCAAGGAGTATGAACAGCATTTGAAAAGATGGTCAACCTCTCTAATAATAAAAAGAATTGAAAACTAAAACAATGAAATGCATTTTCCCCCATCACATTTCAGTTTTCAAAGCTGGCTAAGAGGCTGGGAAATAGGTGTTTTCCTACGTTGCTGATAGAAGTATAAATGGCTCAAGCTTTTGGGAGAGAAATTTGGCAATATCAATCAACATTTTAAATGTGCAAAATGTGTGTAATGCATTTTTATTCTTTTGGGGGGTCTTTCGCACATCTTTTCATGTGAGGAAATTGTGGTGTGGTGGATGACCCAGATCCTCCAGCTACTAAGAGGGTTGATAGCTGAGAGCTCAGAGCTGAGTACTATGCCCACATCAAGGATTGCACCCCAGGTACTGTTCTTGGCTGAAAAGAAACATCCTGTCCAAGGAACAGCCTGAATCCAATGAGTGGTTAATGGAGGTCTATAAACACTTAACCCTCTTGCTGCAATTTGGGGTAACCACAGTTCCAGAGCTCCCTGCGGGATTGGCTGAGGCTCTTGTTGTGCCTGCAGCACAGCCCAACTTCTTTCTGTGCCCAAACACAATTCCTTCTCTCCCTTGCAGATGTTGATGCTGAGAGCATCTTCCAATAAACCTTCCACAGGCAAATGTCTGTCTCAGAGTCTGATTCCCAAGGAATCTAACCTGCGATATTTCTTGCCATGAGTGAGCCAAGAAAGCAGACTTCAAAATAGGGTTTTGGAGCTGGATTATCTGCTGCCACACTGGCAGTGAGGGCCCCATCACTGTTGGTGTGTGGAGCACAGATGATCACAAAGCACTGTAGCAATGAAGATATTAGTCTTTGACTAGTGGTGAACTGGAATGGCTTGTGAGTAGAAGGGAATAGATGGTTTGAATGATGCAACTAACAGAGTTTGACAAGTATGGGGGAAATAGTAACTCTAAGGACAACGGAATAGAATGACTGTTGCTAGAGGCAATAGATGCCTTGGAGATAGACAAAGAATGGCTTAGAGTGTTTATCCAGCAATGAAAGGCTAATTGTGAAAACCAGAAGATCTCTTGCAGTTTAAAAAGAGACTCTAATCTCTTGAGGCCAGAAGGCAAGAATAACTTAGACTCAGATCCAGGACTTCCACTCTCAAGGGTAGAATAGCCCCAGGAAAGGAGTTTCTATGAAAGGGCAGAGCTTTGTAAAGGAGTAGGACCCTGAGATATGAAATGGGAATATGTGGATTGATACACTTGAAAATCTTTTGTCCCCAGATGGCCTTGGATCTTCTGGCACTGCTTGAAGGCAATGCAGAGGCCTCTGACTTACAAGGCAATATACACCTCCTTTAGGATATGCCCCTACCTTCTCTCCTGGCCACCAGACAAATACCTGGGATTAATTTGCAGCATAATTTAGGCAGAGATATACATGATAGGTAAGGGAGGAAAGGCACTCTACTCTGAAGGAGTATAGCCAACCAGAGTTGGTTAAGAGAAAATGGCATCCCTAGGGTTGGGTGGGCAACCAACACGGGTATTTCTTAAATTGAGGAATGAGCGATCGGGAGTCTGAGAGTAGCCACCCTAATAAAAAGCCATAATTCTTTGACCAGTTTCTGATCCTGAGTCAGTTTTCAGACCTAGAACACACTGGCTGGAGAAGAGGTTGGGTCTCCAGGGGAAAGCAGCCTATATTACCGGGATAGGTATATTTGCTGAGGATTTCTCCAGCCCTGTTCACTTCAGTAACTGGACACTGAAGGAAGGGATATTCCTAAACATTTTGAGGACTATTAGACACAGGGCATGAGTTGACATTGATACTGAAAGCATCACCATGGGTCTTCTGTTAGAATGGGGCATATGGGAGCCAGGCCAGAGCAGTGGGTCCATTTGGTCTATGGTCTTACTCAGATCATTTGCCCAAAACCCCAAATTTATCACTGGAATGTCTTTACTTAGAAGTTGGCAAAACACATTGGTTCCTTAGCACGTGGAGTACAATTCAAGTGAAAACTTCTGAAACTACTTCCCTTGTGCCAGCAAAGACAGTAAATAAAAAACAATACTGTGTCTCAGAGTTGGGGTGAGGGATGGAGAATGGCAGCAATTAGTGCCACTCTTAAAGTTCTAAAGGATGCATAAATGGTGGTCTCCATCATATTTCCATTTAATTCATCGGTCTGGCCCCTATAAAAGTCAGTATCTGGAGGGGGACAATGGACTCCTGAAAACTTAAGCAAGTAGTAGCCTCTCTTGTAGCTACTATGTCAGATGTGGTTTCTTTGTTAGAACAGATTAATATAACTTCCAGGAAATTATACATGACCAGCCCTTTCACCAGAGGGACCTACAGCCATTTACTTGGGTAACTGAACACTGGTGAATGTGTTTCCCCCCATCTATCAGCCAGGAGGATCGGAGACAGTCTGCATTCACTTGGAAGGAGCAACACCACACATTCGCTGTCTTGCCCCAGGGTTACGTTAATTCTTCCAGCCTCTGTCATAATATAATCCAAAGGTCATGGACCATGTAGACATTCCGAAGAACATTCCATTAGTTGCTAGGTTGATAACATCATGTTAATTAGACTAAACAAACAAGAAGTAGCATATACACTGGAAGTCTTGGGGCAACATGTGCTCCAGGGGGTGGGAGGTAATTGTGGAAAATTCAGGAGGCACATTAGTGAAGTTTTGGCGTCCAGTTTGGTCTTGGTCTAGGGCATTCCAAGAAACTCCCTCTGAAGTAAAGGAAAAATTATTGCATCTCATACCTCTAACCACTAAGACAGAGAAGTGCAACTGGTAGGCCCCTTCAGGTTCTAGAGGCATGTGTTCCAGCCCATATGTCAAATACCATGAAAAGCTGCTAGTTTTGAGTGGAGACCAGAGCAGGATCTGTCTGCAGCTGATCCAGGCTCTAACCCAGCTGCTTGGACCATACAACTCAACAGACCCTTTGGTACTGGAGCTCTCCATGGTGGAAAAACGCTGGTAGATTTCATAGCAAACCCCTAGAGGAGAATCTCAGTGTGGATCTTTGAAGTTCTAGAGCAAGGTCAGGCCATCTGCAGTGGAAAATTGTACTCCTTTCAAAACAGCTCCTGGAATGATACTGTGCCCTGATAGAGATGGAGTACACGGCCATGGGACATCAAGTCTTCATGGGACCAGAGCTGTCCACCATGAGCTGAGTTTGGACAGTATTGCAAAGCCATAAGTTGGGGTAGGCCCAACAGCAACAAGGGGTACAAATAAGCTGCACAAGCAAATACCCCAGATCCCCACATCACCCACCATTGTTCCATCTGGCACCCCTCCCTCAGCTCTCACTCTATGTCCATATGGAGGGTCCCTAATAAACAACTGACAGAGGAGGGAAAAACACCACAGATGGGTTAGCTTGACGTGTGGGTGCAAGCTGCAAGTTGACCCTGACTGCATATGGCCCCACTCAAGGTTAGTCCTGAAAAACAGTGGTCTTTCCTTGGGCAGAGTTTTGGGCAGTGACCTGGTGATCCACTTAGTGCAGAAAGAGATGTGGTCCAACGGTGGAATATATATGGATTTATAGGCAGTGGAGAATGGCTTGACAAGTTATTCAGGAGCCTGGGAGGGTAAATTAAGACCTACAAGGAGGTCTTAGGAAGAAATATGCAGCTGAATTTAAGAGCATGAAATGTGACGATATCTCTGTTGCATGATAGGATCTGTCAGACAGTGTCCATCCGGGAAGAGGCACTGAACAACCAAGCAGACAGAATGACTCAGCCAACGACAGATGATGTCAGCCAAGGTGGTGTCAGCACCCAAGTGTCTGCAAGAATGACACTTAAATGGAACAGCCACGGTGGCAGGGATGGAAGGTGTGCATGGAAGAGACCCTGCTCCTCGAGGCTGACCCAGCTGTTGCTGCTACATAATAGCCAACCTGCCAGCAAGGGACCAACATGGAGCCCCTCCCCTCAAGGAGACCAAACAGCCACTCAGTGGCAAGCAACTGCCTTGGATTTCTTCCACCCAGGAAGGAGCAGATTTAACTTGACTGAAACTGACACATACTCAAGGTATGAGTTTATCTTTTCTGTCCACAGGGCTAACCAATGCCTACTAGTATTCAAGTTCTAGCTCTGTGTTCATCCACCCACACAGGATCCTGCATAACACTGCACAGGACCAAGGGACCCACTTTAGAGCAAAGGAGGTGCAGCCCCCTTCCTCCCTCTTCAAAGTGCATCATTCCAATTCCTGTTTCCATCATTTCATCTCCTCTCTGACTCTGATCCTCCTGCCTTCCTGTTATAAGGACCCACCTCAATAATCCAGGATCATCTCCCCATTTTAAAATCCTTAAGTTAACCACATCTTCAAATTCCCCTTTGCCAGGTTCTAGGGGATTGAGATGTGGACAACTTTGGGGGGAGAGCATCATTCTGTCTTTCACAAGTGGTAACCCTTCCACAGTGATCAAAATAGTCAAACACAAACTGTAGGGTCCTGTAGTTCTTTAACACACTACCTGGTAAGCTAGTCTGCCTGATCCTGGGTAGGACAGAGAGCAGAGAAAAGCCATGTTAATTTAGAGCCCTAGAAAGGCAAATAGCTTGATGAGAGTTGAGGGTTGGCGATGCCGAACCTGACAGGGTAGCACTGTTGTGTTGGTAAGATGGCACCAATGGTCAGCCTTCAAACTAGAGTCCATAGTGGACCCCAGCCACTTTGTCAGCACAGTGAGAACACAGGAGAAACTGCTGCTTCTGAGAGCCAGCACTGCAACAAATAGTCATCTCTCAGGGCCTTACTCCTTAGCTGGAGGATGAGGTGATAATAAGAATGCTTCCTCATGGAGGTGCCATGAGCATCCATGAATGATGGGCATAAAAGGCATCACATGGTGCAGGCACATAGTAGGTGCTCAGGGAGTGCTAGCCACTGAGGCAGCGGCAGCCACTTGTCCACAAGATTCATGCTCCCCTTCCAGAATGTAGTCATTTCTGGCAAACAGCAGCCCATCCAAGGACTTCATTTCCCAGGCACCCTGGCATCTGTGTGTGGTCATGTGACTGGTTCTAGATGATGGAATATGGGCGTAAGTGATGAGTTCCTTCCAAGCTGAGCCCATGCAATCCTTCCTAACGGGCCCCCACACCCTCTCTCCCATGTCTGCTGGCTGAATATTGATGCCCAGGGTGCAGCTGGCAGAGCCTCTATCAACCTGGGTCCCTGAGCACATAGAACAAGCATCTCCCTGGCAGCCTGCTGCCATGTAGACTTTATGTGAATGACACACTTCTATATGATAAGCCACTAAGACCTTGGGATTTAGTCTATCTGTACAGCAACTAACTTGGCCTTAACTGATCCAGTTGTCATTGGTTATCCTGGTTATGCTGCAAATGCAACCCAAGAAATAAATTGTCATGAAGTTCAGAGGGGAGAATCAATAAATCTGAAACTAGAAGGTTGGGGCACTGTATCTATTGTACCCTCATGTGCCAAGACTGATCCTGTTGGCACAGTTCGTATGGGCATACAGGTTAGGTGTTATCCCTGGGTTAAATGGACCTGTTCATCATGACAGCTCCAAATCATTAAGCACCTCCTACCATCTGACGCTCTCCTAGCTTTTACATCACTGATCCCTGTGAGACAGGTACCAAGTTTATGACCATCTTTACAGAGGAGCCCCTGTAAAAGCCTCACAGAGATGTTCTGTGACTTCCTGTGGTTGCACAGCTGGAGAGCAGAAGGCTAGGATTCAAGTCCAGGGCACCTGACACCAAGCCATGTGCTCAACCCCTGCCCTGCCCTCCCTCACAATAGGCTGGTGGGAGCTAAGTGCATTGCAAACTCATAAGGAGATTTTTCATTTCAACAATGAACAATTGCCCAGGATGTGGATAGAGCCATCATATTAAGATGCTTATAATCAGATTTGTATATCAGCGAAGAAGGTCCTCGGGAGAGGGCTCTAATTTATGATTCTGGGGCCAAGAAGTCTACAAAATTTGGGCTAGAAGACGGAAAGAGAGGGTGACCTGGCCTGTTTTCCCCTCTCACTTCTTCTGTCTGGCCAACATAATAATGTTTCTGGCATTTTTATTCTTGGCTCTTTACCTCAAACAAAACAAAACAATGAGGCTTATTTACTATATTTCAGATTTAGAGATTTATGGGTTCGCTGTCAAATAATCTTATGGGGATTAGGACAAGGGTGAACTCTCATTACAAATGTCAATATCTTTGGGTCCCAGAGGCCCTGAGATCCATGTGAAAGAGTCTGTGTTTCATAAGCAAACCTCAATAATATGGCATGTTAATATCTGTATCCATTATCTATTGCCACAATAATGCTGAGTTACAGCCACAGAGACTTGGATGCATATAATAATAAATGTGTATTTGGCTCAAGGGTCCTTAGGGCTCTGCTGATATGGGCTGGGTTTGGCTGTCCTGGGCTGGACTCACTCGTGCATCGGCAGCCAGCCATGGGTGTCTGGGCAGCTCCGTCCTGGTGGATCTGCGCACATGTCTGGAGCTGGCTGGCTCTCTGCTGATCCGGGATGGCTTCGTCTGAGATGCCTGGGCTGACTCAGCTCTGTGGCACAGATCATATCACCCAACAGGATATCCTGGACAGCCTTCTGGCAGGTGCAGAGAAGCAAGAGACAGGAAGTGGAAACATGCAAGTGCTGTGGAAGTACGTGCTGGTGTCACCTCTGCTACCATGCCATTGGTCAAAGCAAGCCAAGGCCAGAGAGGAGGGACGCTGAAAAGGTAGAGCATGGGGGGGGGGGGGGTAAAGAACTTGGCAGTGGGGGAAGGGAGAGGAAGCATAATGCCATCTATCTACCACAATGCCTATCAATTATTATGTTTTCACCATGAGCCAAGTCTTGGGCCAAGTTCTGTAGTCCTATCATCCTGTCCCTGATTTAGAGCCTCAGAGAGGTACGGTAACTTGCCCAGAGTCCCACAGCTATTAAACAGCACAGAGGAGATTAGAATTCCAGGCCTGCCGACTGCAGCAAGTGATCTTTCCTCACCAACACATGGTTTGGATATAAACATTTTTAATGCTAATTTTGAGAATGTATCATACTCTAACTGCTTAAATTTCTAACCTAAGCAAAAGATCAATGCAAAAGTTTGAGCTTGATTTGTTAGTGTGAACATTTTAAATGTAAAATTTTAATAGAAGATGATTAGCCTCAAATAATAAGAATAACAGTAGTAGTAATAAGAGGCTGAGCAAGAACATATTACGTGACAAGCACTGTGCTAAGAACTTCCCATATATTACACCTCATTTAGGCCTTGCAATTACCTTATATTAGGTATTATTTCTCCCTAGTTTTTGCAGAGGAGCTGGGAGAGGCAGATCTGGGCTATAACGCAGGTGGGTGATGTCAGAGTTCTGCTTCTCACCATCTTTCTAAATGGCTCCCTTCCTTTGTTATTAAGTAGAATTTAACGTGCTTGGGGCCCACTTTGGGGACAGTCAGCCTTGTCCCTGTGGGCCTCCCCCTCTCTGCTTTCTCAGCACCCTCTTCATCTCAGGTGGTTGATCTCCCTGGGCAGGGATGAGGGCTTGGTGGGAGGGGAAGTTTCCAACGCTGCAGCCCTGAAATTGTGCTGAGGGGTGGGGAGGGGGGGTGCCTTCACATGAGTGAACAGACGCTGGCCACAGGGACCTGGCTTCCTGGCAGGGTAGCCTCCAAGATGGATGGCCATGGCCTTCAGGGCTGGACAACCTCTTCTCAGGCCTTTGATGCTGAAAGCAGAACAAATGTGAGCCGGCCGCCTGGCCACAGCTGCCTCTCATTAGAGCCTGCTTCCTCCAGCCCAGGACAAGGTGGACCCACGAGGTAAGCCGGGGCAAACGCCAGATGTGTCCGCCACAGCTGGCTGCAAAACCTTGCTCTTGACTTCTCGCCCCTAGACCTACTTCCCAGCCCCCCCTCCCCCCCCCCCCCAGCCAACCTCCCCTTGGTTTTTCAAGCTGGAGTCTGAAGTCTGAATGGGTCTCCTCTCCCTGCTACAACCACTTTCCATCACACATCCAATCCATCAGCAAAACCTATCAGCTCGGCTTTCAAGGTATGTCTCTGTCTAACCACCCTCTTCATCTCCACCGACATCTCCAGGCCACGTGCTGTCTCTCCTGGACAATTGCAGCGGCCTCCTGTTATGGGTTAAAATGTTCAAAAATGTAGAATTCATAAGTCAAAGTCCACAATGGGACCTTATTTGGAAATAGGGTCATTGCAGATGTAATTAGTTACGATGAGGTCATACTGGAGTAGGATGGGCTCCAATCCAATAGGACCAGTGTCCTCACAGAAAGGAGAAATTTGGACACAGACATGCACACAGGGAGAAGGCCACGTGAAAGTCAAGGTGAAGCTCCCCTAAGCCAAGGAGCGCTGAAGATTGCCAGCAAAGCACTGAAAGCTCGGGGAGAGGCAGAGGACAGATTCTCCCCACAGCCCTCAGAAGGAACCAACCCTGCCAACACCTCGATCTTAGTTTCCAGCCTCCAGAGCTGACAGTAAATTTCTGTCGTCTACGCCGCCCAGCCTGTGGTTCCTTGTTGCTGCAGCCCGAGCAAACGAATGCACCTCTGAAGAGGATTCTCTGCTTTCTCTCTTGCCTCTCTCCCCTCCCCACATGCATATTACACTCCATAGAAAATAGATATGTTAGGAGTCCAGCCTGGACTGTGTCGTGTTCCTGCTTTGAATTATGCAATAGCTTGCCATGCCTACAAGGCCCTGGAAGACCTGGCCCCACTGAGTTTTCCGACTTTCTCTTTCCTCTCTCCAGCCCACTATGCGCCACTCACACCAGCCTCGGTGTCAGCCTTGAACATGCAAGTCCTTGCAGCTGAGGGCCTTTGCACATGCTAAGCCCTCACCCCTCCTCCAAGTCTTTGCATGGTCACCTTCTCCAAAGAGCTAGGGAGGCATGGACACCAATGACATCACTCTGATGGAGAGGAGGACACCGATGGAGGAACAGGAGGGGCAGGGAAGGACCCTGATGGAAGGCTGGGGGGCCTGTGCCCAGCTCTGAGAGCTCATACTATCCATTACGCCAGCATCATGACAGGCTGATAAGTGACATCTTAGTTACTAGGTTTCCCTAGAACTTTCTTGACCCTTTGACACTCCCCACCTCTCACCCGAGTGCTCTGCTTGTGGCTTTAGTCCCCAGGGGTGTGGCACAATCAACAAAGAACAAAGATTCTGAGATTTTATAATTCGCTGTGATTTAGGTGATTGGTTGAGTGACTTGGGAAGAGGGTTTATTTTGGGAAAAGCAGAGTGTGGGGGAGGTAGCAGGAGGCTTTGCGTCAGAACTGGGGCTCTGCCAGCTCTGGGGCAGAACCCGGAGGGGGGAATAACAGTCCGCTTACGGTGAGGATGGGCAAGCAGAAGGAAGCAGTGCCTCCCTGCCTCGCGTGCCCAGGGAAAGCCCAGGCAGGCCTGCAGCGCAGCCCTTTGTCCCAAGGTGTGACCTGTGCCAGCGTCCCCTGAGCTAGCTGAGTGGGGTCTCCCGTGGCCCCAGAGAGTGGCAGAGAGCCTCTAGGTGGGTGTCTAGAAACACCTCCCCACTGCCTCTGTGAGACTCAAGTTGGCTAAATGACAGAACACAGAGAGATGGTGGCCCAGAGTGGGTACTGGTGGGAGGTGTTATGAATCGCAAGCTATGAAGAGCTGGCGAGGAGAGGCCTTCAGAGGCCAAGCTGAGGGGCTCACGTCTGAGAGCCACATCAAAAGGGTGGAAGGATGGGTCAGTGGCCCCAGGCTGAGCCATCCCTGCCTCTTGCTTTGGCCCAGTAAAAGCCTGGGAATTTCATTGCTGTCAGCATCTGCCTGGATGTGACAAAGCTTTATTGCATCAGTAGAATGAGGGCTCTGGATAGAAATTAAGGTTCATCGCAGAAAAATAAAGAAGTTACATTTATTTGCAAGAGTCTATAGGCTGTAAAACTTATACCTGCTTTATTGTTCCCCTCACACTATGGGTGGGTTCCTGATGGAATGTAGTTATCTGTGCATGCGCCCCCCCCCCACATACTCACACACACACACACTCACACACACACTCAGTAGTTTTTCTCTGACCCTATGTTATAGGCAGAAAATAGCTCCCCAAATATGTCTGTGTCCTAATTTCCAGAACCTGTGATATGTTACAAGATGGGAGAATTAAGGTTCATCTGACAATGGGCAGCTCCCAAATTCCAGTCCCCACGGAGCAGGGCCGAGCACGATGTCACTTCCTGGGCCTCCTTAGTCTTCTCTGAGGCAGGGCCAGTTGCCCTCGTCCCCTGGGCCAGAGTGGGAGTGCTCCTGCCTGTAATGGCTCAGATGTGGGCTGGACAGGAAAGGGGGCGGGCAGGGGCCCCCTGAAGGTAGCAGAGTGTGTCACACCTCGTAAAACCGAGGAACCGGAGTGCAGAGAGGGACTGCCCTGGGCCCTTTCATCTCCCTCAATAAAGTGTTATCAGCACTGAGCTGGGTTTTCAGCTCTTAATTCCAGATGTGGCCCGAGGCCCATCCCCAGCAGGGCCCCTTTTCCCTTGCCCTCTTCCCACGCAGACCACTCAGGGCTGCTCAGGGCGATGCTGGGCCGGATGAAGGAGAGCGACTGTGTCCTGGGGTCGCAGGAGCCAGGCCAGCACAGGCTGGTGGAATGTCCTGGATGCAGAGATTCCTGCCTCGAGGGGCAGAGGAGGAGCTGCTGATGCCTCCAGAGTCTGCCTGTCCTGCTGAGATGTGGAAGCAGGCACCCCCTAGATTGGATTCTGGGAGGCCTGGACCCAGGGCTGTCCTTGTTCTGAACAGGGACCTTGGGAAAGTCAATTTCCTTTTCCGGCCTCAGTAGTCTTGGTAAAATGAAACTTGCTCCAGTTCCTTTTGTTGCAGAGTCAGTGCCCCTGTGCTAAGCCCACGTGCATGCTGATTTCTGTTTAGTCCTGGGAGATGCAAGGTGGACGGAGGGCAGGGCTCTCTACTCTGGTAAAGTACCCATTCTGGTGGGAAGCAGCAGTAAATCCCAAAGAAACACATACAGGAGCGACATACCCAGACTGTGAGAAATGCTGTGCCAGGAAGGAGGTCGGATGGTATGCTGGAGGGCACCTGGAGGAGGGCAGTCAGGACGCCGTCTTGAAGAGGGATGGAGCCAGGCGGGAAGATGCAGAGGAAGAGCATCCCGGGCAGGAGACACAGTGCAGAGTCTCCAAGTGGGAACAATCTTGGAGCATCAGGAAAACAGAAAGGCCGCTGCTGCTGGCATGGAGCGAGAGGGAGAGGAGCAGCAGATGAGGACAGTCCAATAGCCAGGGGTCATATTTCCTAATGCTAACTAAGACCTGGTCAAGTCCATGGCAAAGAAATCTAGAGGATTGCAGCTTAGGGCTTCACAGTTCATGTCCCCAGCTCTTCCATGTTGCCACTCTACATTCTCAACATGTGACTCACTCCTCATGGTCCAAAAGGGCTGCTTGAGCACCAGACATCAAGTTCACTTTCCAGTTATCCAGAAAGAGGGAGAAAAACAACAGAGGGGAGCCTTTTTCCTGTCTGGGCACTGGCCAGTATTAGAACACAGCATTTCTGCTCACATCTTGTTAGCAGGAATGCTGGGAAGTGTGCTCTTTATTTCAGGGGGTTACATGCCCCACTAAGAATCGGGCTTATATTACTCAGGAAGAAGAGAGTAGGTATTGAGGTGGACAAGTGACACGTCTGTCACCTGCTTACAATGTAGGGAATTCCCATCCAGAGCCCCCCTGCTGTTTCCAAAATTCAAACTTACAGTGATAAATGAATCATTCACCTCCATATACCTAGTCTTCCCCATCTCAGAACTGGCACCACATCCAGCCAGTTGCCCAAGACAGAAATGTGATGACTCTTCCCCCATCCTCTGCAAAGACCCACATCGAACATAACACCAGGTTATATCCTGCCCATATAACCCCCAAATACATCCTGAATCCATCTTCTTCTCTCCAGCACCCAGTCACCACCTTAATCAAAGGTCCATCTTTTCCCATGTCTACTGCAGTAGCCTCTAAATGGTCTTCCTGCTTCCCCACCATCAATTTTCCACAGAGCATCCATCATCCTCGGTCTAAAAGTCACTGGCTCTGTCTAAAGTCCTTCAGGGGCTTTCAGGATAAAAATAATAAAGTTCCAAACCCCTGACATGGCCCTGTGATGACCAGGGTCTCTTACCTTCTCTCTCTCACTCTCTCCTGCCACACTGGACTTCTTTCAAAGTCATCAAACACTCCAAGTTCCTTCCTGTCACAGGGCCTTTACACATGCAATTTCCTTGGCCAGAAGTGCTTCCCTGCCTCCTTTCTCATATGATTAAATCCTATTTAAGGGGGCCTTCCTACCACCCTACCCTAGATGACATTATTTGCTCCCATCCACCTATATGTCTCACACATAACGTTTATCACAATTAATCAATTGTTTCATGTCTGCTCTCCTGCCAGAACGTCCCACTCCTGGGGGGCAGGGAATGTACCACATTTACAGTGGGGAGGGGGGATTCCAATAAACATTCGTTTGATGAGTACATTAAGCTTCTCTGTTAATCCCTGAGCCCAGCCCTGCACCAGCTGATGCTGCTCAACCCTGAAAGGGACACGCAAACATCTGGGAGTGGAGAAACTACGTGTTAATGGTGGGGCTCCATTTGTATGGGCTATTCACTGTGTAATAAACCTCATGTCTCCTTAAAGGGGCCTTAATAGTTTCATGAAGTGCGGGGCCAGCAACAGGATTAAACCTCACTTGAGACCTCCAACAGACAGAATTTCAGAAGCCAAGAGAGCGAGGGGCGATCAAGAGCCTGGGAAGGGAAGCAGGGGTCTCAGCAGGGCTTGTAGGAGGCCAGGGGGCGGTCTATAATGAACTCCCAGAGGCAGGCAGCGCCAGAAGGCTGACCTGCAAACAAGGTGTCTTTTTAGGCCTCCTTTAAGGAGCAAGTCTCTTGAGCTCTAAGAGTATTTTTCACTGAAACTTATATTTGATCAGAGTGGTCGAGATGGGCTTCGGATCAGGAGGCCCAGCTGCGGACTCACCCATGCACCACCCAACTGCAGCACTGGGCATGTTGCTTCCACTTTCTGGCCCTGCCTCAGTTTCTCCATCTGTGAAAAGGGGCAGTTGAACGAGAATCCTTGCAATTAGCTCTCATGTTGATAAAAATATGAGCTCTTGACTGTCTCTGAAAAATGCACGAGATGTATTTAAGTGTGAATCTGTTAGTCAGGCTAGACTAGGCTGTGCTGTGATAACTGATAAACCCTGATGTCTCAGCGGCGTAGCACAATAATGATGTATTTCTTGCTCAGAGTCTGCTGTGTGTTAGCTGCGTCATCTGCACCATGTGGCCAGCAAGGTCCTGGGACGAGGGGGAGAGAAAGACGAGGAAGGGATGCTGGCTCTAACTGCCTCTGCCTGGAAGGGACACCCAAAGGTTCCACTCACAGTCCATTGGCTGAGGGAGCCCTGTGGCCTCACCCCAGCTGCAAGGGAGTCTGGGAGATGGAAGGAGCTCTTGGAATATTTGGTGGGCCCGACTGCCTCTGACATTCCATGGCGTGATGGTGGGGTGATGAGCCTTTGTTGCAACGCATATAAGCATTGAGCACCTTCCCGGGGGTGTGCCCCGAGGCTGGGCTTCATCCTTTGCACTCTGCTGGGCTCACATTCGCATGTCAGCTGACACTCGGAGACCCTGACCTCTCATCCACACTTACCACCCCTCAGCTGAGCCTCCAGCTCCTCAGGAACATCTGGAATCCCTCTTTCCCAGTGGGAGACCTGGAGCTGGCCACAGATGCTGTCTCGCCAATTCTGGGGCATCCTTGGTATGACTAAGGGGACATCTGTTCTCCCTTTGTCTGGAGCATGGTGAAAGTGAATGAAAAAGGAGAGTGGTTGTCCAACTGGAGAGAAACATTTGAAATATTTAACTTGCCATGCCTGTCATTCACTCTTCCACCACGCAGTCCATCCACTCATCCAGTCAGTTATTCCAGGGTCATTTCACACCAGACACTGGATGGCACTTGGGAGGGTAGTGCCCCTAAAATATGCCAAGTATTGTTGAGGGCACAGAGCACACTACAAGGGACTTGTCCTTGGGAACAAGTCTAACTGGCTTGCTGAGACTAATAATAGGAAGGTAACCATAACGATGACAAGAATGTGAAGACGACAGTGACAGCTGCCATTTCCTGAGTGGCTGCGTGCCAGGCACTGGGGCAGTGTGCTGAGTGTCTCTGAGCCTCAAAACAATCCCAGTGACGCAAGAACTATTATCCCCACTTCCTTGCTGACTCAGTGTCCAAGGCCAGCATGGTGTCTGAGTCCGTGAGAGACCTGCTCAGAGATTATGGCTGCATCTCCACGGACCAGTCCTTCCATGTGATTGAGGCACTGTTCCTCGCGGCGTAGCCTCCAAGCCTGGTTCCAGCCCTTGTCTGCTTGAATTAGCCATATGTGGTTTCCGTTGCTTGCCACCAGGAGCTCTGCGTAGTTGGTGTCAACCAGCAGGGAAATGCCCGTTCAGATATGTGGAGGAATTCAACAGTCTTCAAAGGTGCCGTTTTTTCCTTCCTCTCTGCCTCTGCCCCTGCCTGGGTCCAAAGCTTCACGATCTCTCCCGGGATTATTAAGACCACCACCCACGTGGTCTCCTTGGTTGCTCCTCGCATCCTGCACACGGCCACCAGAAGGTGCTTTCTAACATGGAAACTGACCCACTTTCACCCTCAAAGTGGGGTGGCCTGTAGGACAAAGGATCCTTCCTCCACCAGGCCTCCCAGGCCCCTCAGATCTGCCACGACTTGTCTGTGGCCTCAGCTCCAGTCCTGTCTGCTCTTGGCCACCTCTGAACTATACCATCGACCCCCAGCCTCAGAGCCTTTATTCACACTGTTCCACTCAGTAAGTAGTTAAATGTCCAGGGCCATGTGTTGGTCTTGACAGCATCCACAGTGTCTGCTACATGTTGAGCTCCCAAGAAATGGATGTTGAATGAACTGAACTAAAATTAGATGGCCCCTGAGTGGTCATCCTGTTCTGAGGCCTCAAACAGGTAGCCCATGGGCTAGAGTCAGTCAGCTTGGTTTAAAATTCTATTTGAACTAGCTGTCAGCATTTTCAAAAGGGGAGATTCCATGTAGAAATGAATCCCACTTTCTGACTTCTCTTCAACCAGCAGAAGAGCAGCCCCTGCCCCCTTCCCCGGCCCAACTCTGACAATCCTGTTGGCTGGAGCTGAGTGGTGACCACTTCTTACAGTGAATAGTCTCTTTTTTTACAGCTCCTACCCAGTCCACTCCTCTTATTCATGCAAAATCTGTCCTGGGCTCCTTATTTTTCTAGTGGACATAGATGCCTTGCTAGGGGTTTGTGTGAGGCTGCATTTAGTGGCAAAGCTGGGGCAGGAGCCAAGGTCCCTGGGTGCTTGCTTGGCCCCACCATCTGCCTCACGTTCTCCACGCATCCTTCCCCGTACATGGAATCGGCCCTACACACACCCCACACGTGCTTGAAATCTCCGTTTTGGATTTGCCTTAAGCTCCTTTTGCTACAAGGTTGGGATGTTTTAGAGCCTCCTAAGTCCACACAGGCTCTTCCCATTACACCCCCAACAAGGTCCCCGGTGCCCCCGAGCTGGGCGTCCAGAGCCACATCCATCACGGACACTGGGCTGTCAGCACGGCCACGCGCCCCCTCAAAGGCCCGAATCCAGAATGGATTTATCCCAGGGGGACCTTGTTATGCTTTTATGTCTTCAATTCATTAGATTTTCTGTCAGCAGCATAAATCAGGGCTGGACCCTCTTCTCGCACACTCGAGAATGGGGAAGACACAGGGAACAGATAGGAAACCCACAGAAAGCTGGAGGAGGCAGACGGGGATTTTACCAGCCCTATATTAATTCCTTTGTTTTATAACCAAAAAGAGATCTTAGAGAGGTCCTTTGGGGGGTCATGGAAAAGGGGAGGGTGAATGGGGGAACTGAGGCTGAAATTGTTGCTTTCCCCATAATTCTATAAGATTGTCCCTAATATCCCCCAATTCCATAGTCAAAAATTCTCTGCTTTCAGGGTGAGCTTGAAGACTGATTAAATTCCTTAGCTGGAGATAGTCTGGACAAGGGGAATATATATTTGATTTCTTTATATTTAATAAAAAGAAAATTATGTAAATATTCTCCCTTTTTATTCTGCCCTAGCATACCTAACGAGAGTTATCTTTAAATTTTAACAAAAATATCACATCAAACCTTCAATAGCTCCCCATTGCAATTATTATGAAATCCAAACTCCCTACCAGGGTCTTGCAGACCCCCTGTGGCCTGGTCCCTTCCTTCTCTCTCATCTCACCTTTGCTGTATACACTGTAAAAATGTTTTTCATTCATTCACTTATTCGTTCACTCATTAGCCAAGTGTTTAATGAGCACCTGCTAGGTGCCAGCTATTTTTATAAGCCCTTGAAGTGTAGTAGAAAACAAATTTCCTGCCTTTACAGAGTTTACAGTTTAGTGCAATAACATATATATTATATGTCAGGTTGTGATAAGTGTTATTAAAAAGAAAGCAGACATAAAGGACAGAAAGTGGAAGGGAGCTATTTCAGATGAGGTGGCCCAGGGGGACCTCTTTGAGGATGTGTTATTTGGGCAGAGACCAGAGTGAATTGATGGAGTGAGTTACTAGAATAAAAAGAGGGAAAGTGCTCCAGGGAGAGATAGCAGCAAGTGCAAAGGCCCTGTGGTGAGTGTGCAAGGTGTGTGCAAGCAAGGACAAAAAGGCCCATGTGTCAGGCAGGGGCTGGGATAGGAGTGAAATTGGAAGAGGTGCCCAGAAGCTGGCTCCTGCAGGGCCTGTGGGCCATGGTAGGGACTCTGGATATATTCTAAGTGTGGGAGAAGCTCTGAGGGTTTAAGCCAGGAAGTGACATATTCATCTTTATGTTTTAAAAGAATCACTCTGTGTGCTATCTTCCCATGGGATAGACCACGAGAGGGTCTGAGTGGGTCCTGGGAGCTATCCAGGTGGGGCCTGAGCTGGAAGAGACTGGAGATGGAGGAGTGGGCAAGAGGTTCTTGGCATTAGGAGACTCAAGACTCCAGTTTTGTGCCTCAGGTGTTTGTCTGGGGCACACACTGTGACATTACACCTCTGCTACATTTTTATATTATTATCACCTCCATTGAGCCATTCCACTGTCCAGAAACCCCCACGGGCCTGGAACCTCAACTCTAACTCTACCTCCCACATTGTTTTGCGCATCTGAAAGGGTATTCGGTTCATGCCAGCATGAAGTTGGACTAGATGGAAGAATGCTTTTCTAAGAATAGAGGAGGAAAGGGTAGGAATTTTGTTCCTCATATTCCCAAACTCATTCCCATGCCAGGGCTTTTGAGGCAGCTTCTGCTTTAGAATGTGGGCCCCCCTTCCCCCAGCACCTTCACCAAGAGCCTCAGCCCTATCATCCTTTGGAGCTGGGATGTGTCCCCCAATTCATATGTTGAAGCCCTAACCATAGGGCTTTTAGGAGGTAACTAAGGTTAAATGAGGTCATAAGGATGGGTTCCTAATCTGATAGGACAGGTGGCCTTTGAGCAAGAGGAAAAGAGAGAGAAGCCTCTCTCCCCACCCATCGTACACAAGCCATATGAGGACACAGGGAGAAGGCGGCTGTCTACAAGCCGGGAAGAGAGCTCTCACCAGGAACCAAATGGCCAACACCTTGGTCTTGGACTTCCGAGCCTCTAGAACTGTGAGAAATAAACGTCTGTTGTTTAAGCCACCCAGTCTGTGGTATTTTGTTATGGCAACCTGAGCTAAGAGAAGGGGTCTTCCAACTCTTGATCACACATGTCTCCCCAGCAGTAAAAACACTGAGCACAACCCCACACAATGTATGTATAGCTATTTATAAATTTCATACATATACCACATAACTACCATCAATCCGTATATAGAATATCAGAGCAAATATTAGTTTCTTACTTTTAAGATTGAGAAATAAAAATAAATAGAAGTTCTGCTCTTTTCTTTATGTTCCACACTGGATCCTCTTGCCCACTCTACTTTGGAGACATTGTTTTAGAACCCATCTTCTGTTCTTCAGGAAAGCCTCCTCTGCTCTGCAGCTCATTCGTTCGTTCATTCGTTCATTCATTCATTCATTCATTCATTCATTCATTCATTCTTCATTCCTCACTGAACAAATTTTCATAAAGGACCTATCAGGGACCGAGTGTAAGCAGACATGGTTCTGCTCTTGAAGGCAACAATCCAGTCTTGGCAGCCCTTCCTGTAAGGCACTTTCCTCTGTAATTAGCTGTAATTAATTAGGTGTTTAATTACCTGTTTACAAGACATCTGTCTTTCCTACCAGAGGACAGAGGCTGTGAGGACAGAGGCCAGGACTGTCCTCATTCATTGTTGCATCTTCAGTGCTTGGTGCATAGTAAGCCCTCAATAATTAGTGAATGGGCGAGCAATTCATGATGAATGAATGAACGAGTGAATGGATAAAAAGCGAGTGACTGAGTTTACTTCCCCTTCTCTCCCTTTTCCCGGTGAGCCTTGCCATGGGGAAATGTTGAAGTGGTTCAGGGGCAGGGGCACTGGCCGCAGAGTGGGAGTGAGGGGAGAGATTTGTGAGCAGGGCCAGGTTAGCAGCGGTTTTATTACATCCCATTAAGCATATGGTCATGATTATAATAAGCGCATGAGTTATGGCGAGTGACATGTGTTTCTTAAAAGAAGAGAGGGAGGGGGAAAAGAAACGCAGCGAGGCCCCCGAAGCTGCCTGGCTGGGCAGGAAAGTGGGCCTGGGAGTGGGCCTGCTCTGCCCCCTGGTTTAACCCCTTCCATCCTGGGAGGGAGAGGCTTCTGGAGACCAGGCAGGGTCTGGGCGTCCCCAAGAGGATCTTGCCCACTTGTTTGAGCGCTGCTAGAGGACAGGGATGGGGTCAGTTCAGCTTGCTGGCCCCACTTGATGGGGGGGGTGTAAAGGGAGGACCGAAGGGGCACAGGAGGAAGGAGAAAGGAAGGGACAAAATAAAGGAAGGAAGGGAGTGAGGGAGGGGAGGAGAGAACTGAAGGATCTCAATGCACATTCGCTCACTCATTCATTCAGCAACCAGGATCTCTTTGGCACAAATCTCGATGTAGCAGTTAAGCCTCAGGCTGGCGTCAGGACACCTGGGTTGCTCCCTGGTCTTTGTCATGCACATCCTGTGTGGCCTTGGGTGAGTCCCTTTCCCTCTCTGTGCCTCATTTGAAAAGGAGGTGGTTGCTCAAGTTTCTCCTGGCTCTGGATTCGCAGGGGCTGCAAGTTTCAGGGTGGTAAGGGGCACAGAGATGCCTGCTTCCTGCTCCAGCCTTGGGAAGGTCTGCACCCAGCCCTCAGCTGGACAGGTCCTAAGAGATCATCTAATCACCTTCCTTCTCACCCACTTTGTGGGTGTGGAAATAGAGGCCTGGGTGTCTGTGCTGCCTAACCATGAACTCACCTGGTCTCCTTCGCTGCCTTTCCTTTCTCTTCTTCATCCCAAGGACACAGGGGATTATAACCAGAGAATCAAAGATGTGCGTATCTTTAGCCCATCTCCTGGGACAGATAAAATTTCCACATCTGGGCAGCAGCAGAAACTCAGGGCCCCTGTCCTGGGAAGCTTCACCTCACTTGGCAGCCAGGCAGTGGCCCTCAGCTCCAGGAGCAGGCGTCACAGCTGCTGATGGGGGAGGTGGGAGCTGGACCACCAGCCCCTCAGGTGTCAGAAATGCCAGGCCCCATCTCTGAAACGGTGCCCAAGAGCCAGATCACCTGGAGACTTGCTCTTTAACTCACTGAAGTGGTTTCACACCCTCTTTCCAGATGAGGAGATGTGGTTTGCTCACAATCTCACAGCAGCAGGTGGAGAGCGGGGCTGAGATCCAGGTCTGTCTGCCTCCAAAGCCCGTGCTCATGATCCCTCTCTAAGGCCTCAACTCTGCACAGTGGAAGCCTGGCCTCAGCTCCTCCAGTGTGACTTCAGGCCAGTCACGTCACCACCCTGACTGAACTTCCTCACCTGTAGATGGGACTGCACTCGGAGGGATGACAGGAGAGTGATTGGAGCAGCCCATGACACAGAGCTGGGCCAGTGCTTGAGGCCTGGGGCTGGACCGAATGGGAGCTTCTGGCCTTGTCCCCAGGGAAGGTGGCTTTCTCATCCTGTGATTTGAAAGATCTTATCTCCTGAGTAACCTTTGTCTTAAAGTAATAAATAATTTACTTCCTTCTTCTTATGCCTCAAGTGTGCCTGTGGCCATCCTCTGAGATGACAGTTGTGTCCACACTGGGCTGTGGGAATTCCTATCACCTTCAAGACAGACACTTTCTGTCCAGCTGGGACTCCCTGAGAGGAGCTGTAGGGGCCTCAGAACCGTCGGATGACTATAACCCCTCTATCACCACCCTCACCCCTCTCTGGACCCCGGGTAGAGAGTCCCTGCGAGGTTGACTGTGAGAACTAACGCAGTCACAGGCCTTCCGTGCCCCACATGGTCCCAGGAAGTTCCCAGGGGTTACTGAGCAGGCTCGATTGCTTGACCTCATTCTGCACAAGTCTCAGGAGGAACTGAGACCTGGAGACATCAACAGTTCCCTGAGGTCACAAGCTGGGATGTGGAAAGAAGGAGCTCAAGCCCTGTGCGATTCCAGAATGACAGCTCTGAACCCAGCACTGTTCCCCTCCCATGTCTGAGTCCCGAGTCCTGAGATGGGCTGGGGTCCTGAGGCAGCGTACACCCTGCCTGGAGGACGTCCCAGTCTCGCAGAGGACATGCACATGGACTCATTCACAAAGGCTCCTCAAGGCTTCACGTGACTGGCCAAAGATCAGCCACTGGTACCTGCCACAGAGCCAGGCAACCAGGGAAGCTTGAGCTGAGGGGTGCCTCAGTTTCCCCTGGTGTGCAACACAGACACTAATGTTTCAAAGGGCTATTGTAAGGCTGCCAAGAGAGAGCAGAGGCCCGAGCGCCCAGCGAGTGTGGCTGGTGACTAAGATGTATCGCCCTCAGCTGCAGGCCTTCTCTGCAAGCTGCCAGGTGGGGACAGGAAAGGAAGCCAGAGGAGGATCGCATTCTGGGGGCCTGTCCTGAGAACTGGGGCCGCCCCGCAGAGTGATGGCCACAGGGGGACAAACCTAAAGATAAATAAGAACAGTCCGCGTGAGCCGGGGCTCATCTTAACACTAAGCAGAGAGGCCTGGGGCTGGACTTGAAAGCCTGTGGCCGAGATGGATGGGCTGCTGCCGAGGCGGGGGCAGCTGGGCGTGGGGGATGAGTGATGGGGTGCCGGGGTGCTCAGTCACCGCCAGCCAGAGATGCCGGCCTCTGTCCGGCCGCCAGGACATGTGCGGGGGCCTGCCCCTCCCACCACCCTGTCCGAGGATTTATGGCTTCGTTAAGTCCTGGAGAGGGGCTGAGGCCAGGCCTGCGGTGGGAGAGTTTGATGTCAGCCCGGCTGCCCCCGCTGGATTTCCGCCCTGCGCACCAGAGGGGAAGCCAGGCCAGGCCCCACGGGGCTGGGTGGCTCGGGGTCACGCACAGAGTGGCACGAGGCCCGCCCTCCTCCCTTCTGTTGTCTGGCCCCTGAGGACTTCTGGATCAAGAGCCTCCAGGTGACTCCCTCTGCTGCCGATCCTCGGCCAACACATCTCGGGCTCCTCTGGCCTCCTTGCCTTCACCCATGCAGGTTCCTCTGCCTGGAGTGCTGGGTGCCCTGTAAAAGTGCTGCCCATCCTTGCAGCATTGGCATCTGTGCCACCTGCTGTGGGAGGCTCCCTTTGTCACCCTGCTCCATCTAGGCAGCACAGGGCTTTCTCCTCAGGGTCCTGCTACCTCCCCCCCCCCATAGTCCTTACCAACCTCTTTCCACTGTCGTTTGATATTTGTCCCCAAATAACCAAAAACTTGAGGGCAGGGAGCCCATTTTTCTCCTTCTTGACACCTCCAGAATTTACTCCAGGATATTAACCAAACTACCATTTACTGAGTTTTTCCTGAATGCCAGCAGCTGAGCAAAGTGCCTTACTAACTGTTTTCATCTATTTTACAGGCATGGAAACTGAGGCTCAGAGAATCATTAGCCAGGGTTCAAACTGAGCCTGTCTGATTCCAAAACAGAAGTGCTCAGCTATTCAGCCAAGCGCCTGTCTGGAGAAAAAAATCAGCAAGCATGGAACAAGTTTTCTCCTTTCCTGTGAGTAAACCACCCAGTGCCCACCCCTTGAGGTTGAACAATCACATGGCTTCACATAGGTCCTCCCATTTGATCCCCATAGCAATCCTGTGAGGTCAGTGTTATTGTGATCATCGCATTTTACACATTGAAAAAGTGAGGTCCAGAGAGGGGACATGCCTCGCCAGGGTCACAGCCAGTGGGTGGCTGAGCCAGGGCTATCTGAAGTCCATCCCTCTCCCCACCACCCCTCAGCTATTCCCACACCTCCTCCCTCCCAGGCCAATCTCAGCTCAGGAGGGCCAACCCGGGGGGATGCCAAGACTCTGTGAGTATGTAGACTCTTGGCCTTTCCACTGGGGACCAGAGGAGCGTCCTCAAAGCCCAAGCCCTCACTAACACCCCCCACTCTGGGTGGATTTTTCCCTTTGGTGGAATAAAGCGCCGGGTAGCCAGCCAGCCTGATCTCTCCTAAGCCCAGGATGGTCCCGGGGGCCCTGACCTGCCCACCTACCCTCTCTGCTGGGGTTGGAGGTGCCGCCACATTCCCCTTCCTGTCCAGGCCTGTAGCTCCAGAGTCAGCACAGCTGTTAGGAAGCAGCCTTCTCCCACCACCTCGGCCTCCCTGGTGGGGGCTCTGAGCACTGCAAATGGGGGTGTGGGTGGAGCTGGAGCCCTGCAAGCTGGTCCGTCTCCAGCTTTCCCCCTGGGTCCTCCAGTCCCTGAAGCCTTGCCGCTTGCTGACTCTCTTACCCATCTATTTTGGGTTCAGACATTTAATGAGTTGGGATTCTCAACACCTGTCCCAAAGGATCAGCCAAGCTCTCCCTTCATTAACTATTTGGGAGGGAAGGGAGGCTTTGAGGAGGAAATTGACATTTCTGCAAACTCTTTAGGCCTAGAGTGAGGGTAGAACCTGAGCCTACAAAGATTTTCTGCCTCTGTTATTCATTTGTTCATTCATTCATTCATCACTCATCCATCCATTCATTCATTCATTCACCTAATCCCCCACTGTGTGCAAGGCACTGTTTGTTGAGCACATACTATGTTCGAGGCACTGTTCTATACACTGAGATACCATCATGAACAAGAGAGGCAAATGTTTTGTTTTCATGGAGCAACAGTCCAGTGGGAAAGACAGACATTAAACGGATATGAGAGAATAATTAATTCATGCTGGGATAAATCACTTCCCTCACAGCTCCACTCAAATGTTACCTTCCCAGAGAGACCTTCCTTGACCCCCAAGTCCAAAATACCACCCATATCATCTCCATCCCTTTTCTTGATATTTAACAGCAGTATGAGTATGTGGTGTTGTATTATGTATTTCTTTGTTTATTTTCTATCTTTCCCATTAGAATGTAAGGACCATGAGAGTGGAGATGACAACTACTTTGTGCTTAATCTCCAGCCCCTGGCATGTAGTAAATGCTCAATAAATACCTGATGAATGAAAAGTGAATGAAGGCAGAGGACTAATAGCTTGTGCAGAGCCCAGGATGCCAACGAGAACTGATAATTCCCCTGTAGCTGCCTCAAGGGTACATGAGGGTGATCATTTTCCAGGGAGCCTTTGGTGGCACCACAGGGGGCTCTCCATCTCTGGATTAAATCCTGAATCTGCCACCTCCTGAGTGACTTGGGGCACATACTTAACATCGCTTACCTTCAGTTTCTTCATCTGTAAAATGGAAATGAGTATAGCATCTGCGTCCTGGGGTTACTGGGAGGACACATGAAACAGCAGCCGTAAGCTTTTTAGATGGTGAGGGTTTAATAAATGCTGGCTTTGTAGCCAGGGCTGTCTCTCGGCTCCCATGGAAAATTAGGCTAAGGTGTTTAGGATTTAAAAGAAGTGCTTCCTGATTAGCTTTTATCTAGGGATGATTGGGCAGAATGCTGAAAGAGTTAGCTCACAGCCTCTGCCTCAAACAAATCACCCGCCTCTCAGCCTCAGTGTCCCCATCTGCTCGAGGAGGCGGCAGCCAGCTTCTCTCAGCAGTTGAGGGTCCCTCCCCCAGCCCATTCCTAGCCAAGCTCCCTGTTCTCTAAGGCCTTGACTTCCCATCAGGGATCTCAGGGCCGTGCACAGCCAGGCCTTCACCTCCTGCACAAATATTTTGCACCTTCCCCCAGCCCAGATGTCCTGGAGTCCTGCCTCTCCAGCTCTCTTGGGGCCTGCTCTCTGTCCCCACTGGCTCCTAGCCAGAAAGCGATGACCCCTTTCCATGTCCCCAGCACCTGTTGCGGGGGCTGCTTTGCCCCCAAAAGGCCCCAGGACCCCCAGAACCCACATTCCCAGCTCTCACCCACCCATGCCCTCTGCAGCAGGAGGCCACACCCCATACTTCAATTAATTTTAGGGGGGTTGACTCCCAGTGAGAGTTGGGGGCTTCTCTAATCTTAGGAAGGACTCTATTTGCCCCCCACCTCCTACTGCAGGGGAGACATGTCTCAGGTAAGTACTCGGAAGCACACACACACACAGCCTCAGGAGGGCTGAAATCTTTCCCCAGAGACTGGACACGGAGAGTGAGTTTCAGAAACCCAGGACAGTGGGAGGGGGCTGCTGAGGGGGCAGCTCTGGCAGTGGGCCCAGAACTGCGGTTTCAGATGGTGCCTCAGCCTTGGGGCTGGAGGGAAGCCGGGAGGGAGGAGGGGAGGCGAGGAAGCACCGAGTCTGCAGCTGAGCAGTGACGGAACATTTCACAGCGCAGAGGCGGTCCTGGGACCTACACCAGGACGAGATGACCTGGCTTCTCCTACTCTGAGGACCCTGGGGAAGTCGCTGTCCTTCTCTAGGCCTATTCCCTCCTCTGGGAAATGCCAACTCCAGGCAGGAGGCAGTGTGAAGCCACGCACAGATCCGGCCGAGCTGGGTCCCAGTCCAGCCCAGTCTCCTGGGGACTGTGTGGCCTGTGGTGGAAGCCACACCTCCTGGGCCTTCACCTCTTCATCCATGAAATGAGGATGATAACCTTTCCTTGTAGAATCGCCACAAGGCTGAGAAATGTGCGTGGAGAGCATGTAATTCAGTGCCTGGAAAACACTTCCCTTCCTTGGGGACCTGCCTGAGCCAGAGTGGGAGCCAGGCCCACTTGGAAGGACCTTTGCTCACAGACTGTCCCTCACAGCATTGAGCTGCTGTTATCACACGTGACAGTTGGGTAAACGCCGTTCTCCCCACTAGATTATAAGCTTCTGGAAGGCAGGGACCTGGACACGGCACATAGTAGGGGCTTCTATTAAATCCGGTCTGAAAGCCAGAACTTGTGCAGGGATTTGGACAGAGGGAATTTAGTACAGGGAACTCATTGGGGGGGCGGGGGGGGGCTGAAACTGCTGACCGGCCCCAGCGGTGTGGTGGGGCAGCTCAGGCACCAGTAGCAGCAGGAAGCTTCAGCATCGCTGGGACTAGAGGGACCGAGGAAGAAGCGATGACATCAGAGCTCAGGGGCCCAAATCAGTGGGGGACACTGGAACCAGAGTCAGGAGTGGGATTTGGACTGAGGGCCTGTCCCCAGGACCTGGAGCCAAGCAGGTGGCCCAGTTATTGTCCCAGATGCCACCAAAAGGGGGTGGATAAAGTACCCAGGCTCCAGTCCTCTAACCTTCAACCGGCTCCTCCCATTGGCCAAGGCTGACAGGAAACCGGTTTGCAAGGGAGCCTGGGAGATACAGCTCGGCAGGCGCCAGCCCTGAGGCACAGAGTAGGACCAAGAAAGAGCTGGGGACAGATCTGAGCTGAACGGACAAATGGCAGTCCCCGCCTCAACTCATTATTCCTTCACAAATTTATATACATCTAATATTCACTAGGCGCCGGGCACTGTTCTAAGACTTTTACAAAGATGAACTTATTGAATAAACATTTGTTTAAAGAATAAACAGTCGGCACTCAATAAACGCTGCCTGTCCTTGCTGATGGCGCTGCTGTTGTCAGGCTTGCGCTAAAGGGCTCAGGCAGGCTGGGATCCTGGAATCGTCCCGTGGGGACTCCGGGGCTCCGCCCAGGCCCTGGCCCCCCGGGCCCAAGCCCTCGGGCTCTCCTGGGCAGAGAGCAAGGGCAGAGGATGCTGGCCCTGGAGCCCGAGCCCCTGCGGAGCCCCCGTCTTAGCCCCAGGCTCCGCGGGGAGCCGGCGCTCCCCTTCCCCGCCTGTCAGTCAAAGCCAGCGCTTGGAAGTTCAAGCGTGGCCAAAAGGGAGCAGATTTCAAAACACACCTCTGCTTGCCCCGCTCTTCCCCCGCCCCTCATGGCCTCTGCTCCAGGCTCCCGGGGGCTCCGCCGCCCCAGCCTGTCCCAGGCCGAGCTGGGACCATACGGTTCTGAGGCAGAGGTGAGGGGGGACGGGGGGAGGCTGTGGGGAGGGAGGTCGAGGTACCAGCAACCGTTCATGGTGGGCCTCCCTCGGTCCCATGCCTCTCCGGGGACTGGTGGGTAGAGAGGGAATGAGTCAGATCAGGGGCATAGCTCCTTCTCTAGTGAGGGGGGGCCCTGGGGGTGGCAGGGGAAAGGGACCTGACCCCCTAAAATCAAAGAGGCTGGGGGTCTTTTTATTGCTCTATCCCTGCAGTAGCACAAGCCTCAGCTTCTAGAAGATTCTCCAGAGTATCTGTTGGATAAATGAAAAGCGAATTCCCATTAAGGAGAAGTTGGCCGAGCTTTGACACTGAAGATAAAGGGGGGATAAAGCTGGAGGGGCCCCTTACTGCCGGACAAGAACCAGAGCCTTGGGTGCCTCTTTCCTCTGTCACTTCCTCCCGCTCTCAGCAAGCAGGTTTGGGCCAGAGCCCTTGGGACGCCACCCTGACTCTGTTACCTTCTAGCTGTGCGGCACTGGACAAGCCGGGGACCTCTGCAAGCCTCAGCTCTCCCCGCCCGTGGAGCCGGAGACCAGCCCCGCATGGCGTGCTGTGCGGCCTGAGCTGAAAGGCCCTGCAAGCACGTCCCAGCGCGGCCTCCCGGCAGTGCGGGGCTCGCAGATACCAGCGCCGTCAGAAGCGAGGGAGTGAGCCAGGCTGTCTTCCTGTGGGGCTCTCAATAGAGTTAAAAGCATGGCCGGGGGCTCTAACAAATAGCTATTGCTTCTCGTAATTCCTTTGCAAAAGCAGATGGAGACGAGGCAACGCCTGGTCACAAAGGCCCGTCCTGGAAGGACCGCCTTGCTGGTGGGAGTTTGCCCTTGCTTGCTTCCTCCCGTTTTCCTCCCCTAGCACTCCCTCCCTGCTCAGAGCCCAACCATAAAAGTGGTGACAGCCAGGACCACACTGTGCACTTTATCACAGTCTTGTTTTCCGTTTGGAAAATCTCGCTCCAGTATGTGCCTGAAATTTTGAAGAAGTGAGTTAATAGATCGATGATGTCTTTATTGTCAGGATACTTCCTGTATTAGAATGAAAAGGCTCCGCTGAATTCAATAAAATGACATGGGGGTGGGACTGTTCCTTTCCCAGGATGGAAGCCCTCCTTTTGTGGCTCACTTGGAGGGGGTGTGGCCAAATGAATGTTTCCTTAAGAGGAAGCAAGTGAAGGGGATGGTGACACCTACTATGTGTCAGGCATACAGCTACCCTTATTTTACAGACTCAGAGAGGTCCTGTTACTTGCCCAAGGTCACACAGCTAACAAAAGAGACTCAGATTCATACCTGGGCCCCTCAGGTTCCCAGGTCGTGTTTCGTTCTCACGCTCTGGACAATGCCTCCCCCAAAGCTGTCACAGAGTGAGTCTTGACCCATGGGGGCTCCAAAAGTGAGTGAAGGGGGGAGGGGGAGGTCAGAGCAGAGGCTCCCACAAAGGCATCTGTCCCTCTAGCAGCCACTGCTGCGTGTGATGGGAGGATCTGCTCTCCCCGTCTCAGTGCTATTTCCCCAGGGGGACCCCAAGTGTCCTGGGAGCATCTTGTTGACTCAGACACCTGAACTGGGTCTGTCTCCCAGGGTCCCAGTGTTTCTGACTCCTTTTCTTATTTCCTATTGATGGATTTGCCCTTACATCTCAAACCCCTGCTGCTTTGAGCTTCTGTGTTCCACTTCTCTCTACCACCTTGGTCCCCATGAGGACCGCAGAATAGGAAGCTGGGGACAGCTGCGTTCATTGGCCCATTTCCTCTGCACTGTAGTCAGGGACGCCAGGTGGGGCTCCCATGATGTGGGATGAAGGGAGGAGGGGGGATTGGCTGGGTGGGGAAGAAATCCCCGGTCACCCCTGACTGGTCACGGGGCCTGGGAGCAGGGAGGGGATACTTGGCCAAAGTTGTGCCTTAGCCAAGGACAAGGGAGGCTCAGCTCTCAGCACTCGGCAGCACCTCTTCCACCCCAGGCAGCCCGGGAAGGAACCCAAGATATCAAATCCGCTGCTGTGAGTCTGGCCACTGCTGTGCTCTGTGAATGAGTGGCCGCCCCTCCCTGCGCAAGTTCTTCCTAAGTGACCCCTCCCCCTCTATCCCTTCTCGAGTTTCATATCCTAATCTGTCCCCTAAAACAGGCCTGCCCTCTGATTCTTCTCTCCTCTGGCAACCCAGCTTTGTCTGCTATGAAACTTCCAGCTAATCCAAGTTGGACATGCTACCCCGAGGTCCTGTGTTGAGCTCCTTCCTCCCTGAGGCCTCCACCCAGCTCTGCTGAGGAAGCCACAGGAGTCTCCTGGCAACTGCCAGCCCTGGGGACAAACCCAGCTCCGCAGCGATGACCAGCCTAGGTCATGGGGTTGTTTGGGACATAACCTTAGCTGTCACGATCTGTGTCGTCCCTCCTCATGCCCAGTCCTGCCCAGTACTGACCAAGAGCCAAGAAACCAGTCTTTGGTTTCAGACTCAGTCAGTAAGTTGCTCTGTGGCCTAGGATGTGTAACTCTACGTCTTTGTGCCTTGATTTCCCCACCGGAGCAATGAAAGTGACCCTGCTCTCCAACCCGCCCATCTCTCTCATTGCCTCAGACACTCAAAGGAGCCAGCAGGAGAGGGTTCTGTGGCTGCTGCCTGGGGGAGAACAGGGATGGCCAGGCTTGGAGGTCCTGGGGGGGTGGGGTGGGGAAGAGGCCAGGGCCCGAGGCCCCTCCCCCACAGGCACACTTGCAGGCCCATCTGGAGCAGTGGTCCCGCAGCCAGACCTCCAGCGCGCCCCACCCCGCCTGGCTGCCTTCCCTGCCACCCCGGATTTGTACCCATAATCTGCACATTTAGCAGTTCACCACATCGCAGACCAAACCATAAATCCTCTGCTGGGGCCCTGGGAAAAAGCTCCCCATGCTTCTGCAGCGCCCCGAGGCCTGGTTTCCGAGACCCGGATACTCAAGCCTCCAGGCAGGCAGGGTGCCTGCTCTGTCCTCAGGTGTCCCCTGGCTTCTAGAGGCTGAGCCAGGCAGCCAAGAAATCCAAGTAGTGAAAATAATTGGAAGAGAAATAAAAGGGAAATAAGAGCAACTTCCTTTGACTTGCAGGACGCTCCATGAAATGAACTGGGCAGGACCTCTCTCCCCATTGTGCAGAGGGGTAACCTGAGGCTCAGGTTCAGTCCCGAGTCATTCAGGGCCAGCTCAGCAGCAATGCCAGGAGAAGCTGGAGTGTCTCAAAGGCCTGGTCAATGCAAGAGAGCTAATTCTCCAGTCTGGAAGCAGCTGGAAACTATGGGCGGAACATAGAGTGTGAAGCCTACACACTTGGCCTCCAATCCCAGCTCTGCCCCCAACCAGCTGTGTGATCACAGTGATGGGTTTGCCCCTCTGAGACAGGTTCCGTCACCTTTTACTCTTGGGCCCTCCCCAGCCTCCTGATTCAGCCTCCCAGACCCCCACCTTCCCTGCCCCAGCCCCAAAGAGGAAGGACCTTTGGTGTCACTGATTCTCTTCAATGCAATGCAAATGGATACCCTTAGAGCACTGTTACCAAGAAATATGCATAGCAGACGCCCCGGGGCCCTTAAACCACCCTTGAACCTGATCCCTACCCTGAAAAGCCAGCCATTAGCATTCTTTGAGCTCTGTCTAAGGACCAGGTGGTACAGTGAGCACTCTGTGGAGTGCTTGCTCCATTTATCCCTGACCCAGCCCTTCGCAGAGGGAGGAAGATGATGAAGATGGTGTGGTAGGAGCTGGACTCCAAGCCAAAGCTGTCAGATTTGGGGCCTGAGCCTTCACCCCCACGGCCATGGACATCCTCAGAAAGAAGGAATCCTCCCACTTTCTGCTTTATCAGCTCCTGTAACTCAGTCTGCCGCATGTGGCCTAATCTCTCCCCATCCCAAAGGACATGCCCGCCGCCCAATTTTCAGCACCCACCACCTCCACTTTCCTCTGTCCTGGTATCTAATCCTTGTAGAGACCTATCAACAGGTAACCTCCCTCCGTAGCCCGACTCTGCTGCCATAGGCCAGGTCTCTCCCCCGCAGCACTGGGTGCCTGGCGGAGCAGGATACGGGGTTCCAGGTCTTCTGTTCTCTTTTCTATTCATACATCTAACAAGTGCCTCATCCCAGGCACTGTTCTGATGATGGAGATAAAGTCACTTAAAAACTGTCCTCAGGTTTATCATCTCCAGCTCAGGCTGCCCCCTGCCCCCTACCCTTTAAGTGTCCACTCCTGGGTGAAATAGAAAATTTAGAATGAAAATGGAAAACCCACACCTGGAATTAGAAGACCAAGGTGTAAGTGCTCACCTTGTCATTAACTTGTTGTGTGACTTTGAATGAGTCACTCTGCTTCTGGGCATCAGCTTCCCCACCTGTCACCTGGGAGGCCTGGACTCCAGCCGTCCCTCAGCTGCTGTCACTCTGGCCCCACCTTCCAGATTTTTGCTGTGTTCACCTACCCCGATAACTCTATTACTGAATATTATTCTTTAAATAAATGTACTTCCCCCAGTTACATAAATTTGTTTTAAAAGGAAATTTTAAATCACTTCCACAAATGAAAAACTCAGTATCATTTGCCATAAGAAATAAAAGGTAACCAGAAAAATAAATACAACGAAGACAAAGTAATGTTATTAACCTCATTGGAAACTGTTCCCTGCCAAAGGCTGTGGTCCCTGCCCTGCTCTCCTTCTTTCTATTCATTCATCTAATAAATGTTCCCGGGGCTCCTTTCCCGGGCCAGGCATTGTTCGGGTTCTGGAGATAAAGAAATTAACAAGAAATAGACAAAGTTCCTTCCTGATAGAGCTCATGGCCTGGCGGCGGGAGACAGAAAATAAGTAAAATAAACACAATGTGGTAGACACATATGCTACGGAAGAAAAGCAAAGCAAACGGAGATGGGGTAGTTACCTTACCCCAAATGGCCAGGGAAGGTGTTGATGTGAATTTAAACAAAACTTTGAAGGAAGCCATGTGAATAGCTAAGAAAGGAGCATTGGGTCAGAGAAAAAAGCAAATGCAAAGGCCCTGAGGCAGGAGTGTGATCATGTGTCTGAGAAATCCGAGGAGCCCAGGGTGGAGTGAGCCAGGGGATTCTTGCTCAGCAGGGCTGCCAGAGCTGCCAGAGCTGGAGAAGTCAAAGATATCAAAGCCATGAGCTCTCCCCGGGGCTGCCATCAAAGTAGGGAGGCAACCCTCAAACTCCTCTTTCCAGAAGAATCCAGGCTGTGGGAGGGATTGTGGGAGAGAGATGCAGAGCTGGGACCAGGGTAAAGCAAGCCAGGCATCCAGGGCACAGAAGTGAAGGAGGCACTCTTGGCAGGGTGGGCCCCCGCACACACACAGAGAAGCGTCTCCTTACAGTTTGCTCCCTGGTGTCTGGCTGGCCTCACCCTAGTTCTGGTCCCGAACTGAAGCCTCACTGTCCAGCCTCACCCAGGGAAAAAAGAACCTACCCACCCCTCACCCCTTCCCCTCAGTTCAATGCCTCGGGCTTGCTGAGCTGACACTGCTTCATCAATAGGGTGCTAGCTCCCCCCTCTCTGAGCCTCAGTTTCCCCATCTGTGAAAGTGAAACTAGATCAAACTGCCTCCGCATCAGAATTACTGGGGACTCATGCAGGGGTGGGTTGGGCGAACCCTACTTATTTCAGGTCTCCACTCCAAACCTACTAAATCAGAATCTCATGGGGGAGCAGCCCAGAAACCTATTTTAAGTTGATGGACAATCCAGCCTGTGAGTTCATTAGAGCCTTCCAGCTCTGTCTTTGGGTATATGTACCCCCAAAAGGAGAAAAATGTCACTTGTGGGTTCATTCATTCATTCATTTGTTCTTCCAGTCAAACAGCACATATTCCTTGAGTAGTTACTGAGGGCCAGGAAGTGTTCACAGCCAGTCCTGTACTCACAAAATGCACACACACTGGTGGGGAAGTGAGAGATAAGAAACAGGGCAGGATGGTTTAGATGGCAGGAGCTGTGAGGAAGACACTGTGGTATGAGACTAAGGGAGGGGCAGGGCTAGCTTGGGGTCCTTAAAGATGCTTCCTTGAGAAGAGACATTTGAGCTGACACCTGGATGACATAACATTCCCAAGGAAGGGGTGCACAACCAGTGCAAGGGTCCTGGGGCAGGAACAAATACCCATGTGAACAATAGAGAGAAGCCAGTGCAGCTGGAACATGGTGAGTAGGGAGCAGGAGGAGGTGACAGGGGTAGAGGAGAGCAGGGGACAGGCCGTGCAGGGTGAACTTAGACAAAATGTTCAGCAGGTTGTAGCAGGGTGGGATCTTCTTCAACAGATGACTCCAAGACTGGCTGAGAATGAACTGGAAGGCACACTAGAAGCAGCAGGGAGGCAACCACAGTTGCCCAGGTGAGATGGTCTGGTGGCTGAGCTGGAGGTGGGAGAGATGGGAAGAGGGATCTGACCAGGATTCATGGAGGGAGGGTTGATAGAAGTTTGAATGTACCTACCTGTGCTCCTGTGGGTGGATGTCCTGAGTGGTCTGAGCCACTCAGGACAGGGCTGGGTCTTCCTGGGCCTTGCACCCTCTGCAGAGACCAGGCCCGGTGGGCGTGCAAGAAGGTAACTAGCCTGCTTGCAAGCCCGATAGAGTACTGGTAATTCCCAATGTGTCCACACGATGGCAGAATCCCAGCGAGTACAGGAGAAGCCAACAGACACCTGGTCAGGGCAGGGCTGCCTTAAGACGCCGCTGTCCAGGCGGTCAGCTATGGTGAGGCTTTCCACACCTGTCCCAGTGCCTCCTCCTAAATGCCCTCCAACCCCACCCCTGTCCCCTATCTGCTGGATCAGCATCCTCAGGTATCCCCTGCCCTTCCATAAGCTTGGCGCAGTTTGCAGGGCCTGGAAGCGGCCCATTTTAGAGACAAGGGCGACACCTGGTGGAAATTTATGAGCATGGCGTCCTGTTAAATGTTACGGGAATTTTCCTGGAAGATGCCTGGGCATATTCACTCCCCCGCCTCCTTCCTCCCTCAGTGCATATTTATTGAAGGCCTACTAAGTGCCAGACATAGTCTAAGGTGCCAGAAACACATAACTAAATGTGATTCTTTTCCTAAAGAAACTTCCAGCATAAGAGAGGCGTTTCCCTCAAGAACCTTTTAGTATATACAGTGGTACCTCGGTTTTTGAACATCTCTGTTGACAAACATTCCCACTTACGAACGCCATAAACCTGGAAGTAAATGCTTCAGTTTTCGAACACGCCTTGGAAGTCGAACATGCCGCACAGCTTTTGCTGAGTGCAAGATCCTGAGGCCTAGCTGTGGGCTATTAATCCCTCGGTTTTTCACACATTTCAGAACTTAAACAGTCTCCCAGATGGATTACATTCGAAAACTGAGGTGCCACTGTATACACAACCATATATATATATAACCATAATTGTAATCACCACCGTCACCATTACCAGCCACCATCATCAATGTCACCACCAACACCATCACCATTCTCATCGTTACTGTTACAGTCTACTATCACCCCCTCATAGTGACCACTACCACACCCATGGCCTTTATAACCATCTTCACTGCTACCATGACCACTGCCCCCACCATTAATGTCACTATTAACAACATCCACTTATTTATCCACACATTACTAAGCCATTCAAAATTTCCAACCAAGTCCCCAAATATTATACAAACACATATAGTACTCTTTAATTTCATTAATCAGGGTTCTGTAGCTTTCCTCACATAGGTTTTGTACATATTTTTTAGATTTATACCTACATATTTCATTTTTGGGGGTGCTAATGGAAATAGTATTGTGTTTTTAACTTCAAATTCCACTTGTTCATTGCTGGTACAAAGAAAAGCAATTCACTTTTGTATATTAATCTTGTATATTGCAACCTATAATTACCTAATAGTTCTAAGAGGGTTTTTTTTATTCTTTTGGATTTTCAACATAGATGATGATGTCATCTATGAACAAAGACAGTTTTATTTCTTCCTTATCAGTCTGTATACATTTTCTTTCCTTTTCTTGTCTTATTGCATTAGCTAGGACTTCCAATATAGTGTTGAAAAGGAGTGGTGAGAGGGGACATCTTTGCCTTGTACCTGACTTCAGCAAGAAAGTTTCAATTTTCTTCCCATTAATTATAACTTTAGCTGTAGTTTTTTGTTTATTTGTTTCATTTTATTTGTTTGTTTTTTGTAGATATTCTTTATGAAGTTGAGGAAGTTTCCCTCTGTTCCTGGTTTACTGAGAGTTTTTATCATGAATGAGTATTGGTTATTCTTCCTCAGAAATCCAGGCTGGTGAGTACTTTTTCTGTCAATTGCTTTTTCTGCATCTATTGATATGATCATGTGATTTTTCTTTTTCAGCTTATTGATGTGATGGATTACATTAACTGACTTTTGAATGTTGAACCATCCTTACAGACCTGGGATAAATCCCACTTGGTCATGGGGTATAATTCTTTTTATACATTGTTGCCTTTGACTTGCTAATATTCTATTAAGGATTTTTATTTTTACATCTAGGTTCATGAGGGATTTTGGTCTGTAGCTGTCTCTCTCTCTCTCTCTCTTTTTTTTTTTTTTGGTAATGTCTTTGATTTTGGTATCAGGGTAATGCTGGCCTCCTAGAATGAGTTAGGAATGATTCCCTCTGCTTCTACCTTCTTTTACTTTTATTTATGGTGAAATTCAGAACACACACAGTGCATATGAAAATGTGTATGTCCACCATAAGGACAATATCAAAAACAAATGTCTGTCTACCCAAGCCAGGAATTGTGACCTTGGGATAGTTACTCAGCCTCTCTCTTCTTTTTCCTCATTTTTAAACAATCATTAATCATAACAAACATATTTAACCTAAGGCCCATTTCAAGTATCAAATAAATTACAGCATGCATGTCAAGGCTGAGCACAGTCGCAAGACATGGGAAGGACTCATTAATATTAGATATCATATGATCGGGTCTTTAATTTTATACATAGAAGTATGTCTCAGCCTAAAAATCTAATCCATGCCTGAGTGTTAGACAGTAAATTTTGCATAATGAAGGACTACAGTCTTCTTTGTCTAAGTGGCAAAAACAATACATTCCTAACCCATCCAAAATTCCCAACCAAGTCCCAAAATATATCAACACTTAAAATAATCCTCGAAGGATTTCTTATAACATAAAGAAGCTAAAACACCAATTGCCTAATTGCTCAACCCTTAATGGACTAATTAGTGTGTCTCTTTGTCCGCTGGGCACACACTGTGTGGACACGATGATCGGGGCTCCTTGGCAGGGGAAGGTTTTCAGTCCACCACTCAACCATTTCTCTAGGTTTTTCAAAAACATGTCATGCTCAGGAACTATGGTAATGCATTCCAGAACCAACACATTTATAATTGCTCTTTACTTTTTTATCTATATATATACACTTCTTATGCTTAGAATGCCTACTAGAGTTAATATAATTTCATCACCATTATTAAATGAGTCATTGGGTGCTTGAGGCCTCCAGACACCCCAGGTGACTGTAGGCTGGGTAGCATTGGCTTATAAATCCCATGCCCCTAGTCTCCTTGGGTGGGGAATCTACAGTCCGAACCTGCTAAGGAGACCTAATTCTATGTCTACCCTCACCTGGCCCGCCTGTCAGTGCTCCACTCTGCTCCTGGGGCCAGTACAGGGTGGGGGACCATCCCTCTTCATCCAGCCTTTCTTCTAGTCTCTCTCCAGGCTTCTCTTGATTGGCTGCACTGTATGCTGAGGACACGAGAGGGCGATAAATACCCATTTTGGAGGGAGGAGGGTGGAGAGTTTGGTTTCTTTTATTTTTGTCGGTGAAAGTTAATGACTTGGAGACAACTAACTAGTCTGTCTCAGAGGCCTAAAGGAGCAAATGTTGCCTGTGTGTTGCCTGCAGCTTCCAGGTGGAACAGACCCAGAGAGGTGAAGAGGCTGCCTAAGGCCATGTGATCAGGAAGTTAGCCCAGCAGGGACCTGACCATCTCTCACAGGAGGGCTGTGCTAACACTGCAGCTTTCATGGGGAGGGTGGTGGAGCACAGGAAACAAAAGAATGTGGTGTCCTTGTCTTCCTGCAAAGGTCTTTGTGGCACTGCTCCTGCTCAGAGAGCTTGCCAACTCAACCTGTATCTGCTGACACCAGGATTGCAAAATCAGTTGCCCACAGGGACCAGGCAGGTCACCAAAGTGAGAAAAGGAGCTTAGGTGGGCAACAGGGAGTGGTGGAGACTGTGGCCACCTGGAGGGTGTACATTATAACTGAAGGGGACTCCCACACTCAGGTCCAGCCAGCTGTTGGCCCGTGATAATACACATCAGGCTGCCTGGATTTTTCGATTTTTCAACAGAAGCTATACATCTAAATGTTAATGTGAAATTTCCAATATTGAAATGCTGGTGACTAATTCAAAACTTTTCTAACTCAACTCTCTGAGTCTTGGTGTTCTCACCTGTACAATGGGGAGAATGTCCTCAACATGGGCTTCTGGGGCCCCAGAAATGTTCTTTTTAACCTTGGCCTAATCAGGGAAGGATTTCAGTCTGGTTTTGTGCAGCTCCACCCAATGGCAGGTGCAAGAGCTCCCATCTCTGATCCCCTTTCTGCAGCATCTCCCCATCCATCTCAGGAACTTAGGAGTATCTTGATTCACTGAAAAGAGCGTTGCCCAGAGGAGGCTCTTCTGTTTTCTGCTCCAACAATTCTTCCCTATGGGAATGGAGGCCGAGGTAGATGGCCTCTAACGTGGTCTACTAGGGTTCAATGAGAAAATAATAGAATTTCTTAATTTTTTAAAATTCATTGAATATTTTAAGTAATTTTTAAAATTTTGCATTTTTGAAATTTTGTTTTTGTGTATGGTTCAGAATGTGCAAAATGGGTAGCAAATTAGTGTGTGCATCTTAATTATAAGAAAACAAACTAACACACTGGGGTGTGGGCTCACAAGGGTTGAGCTGATACTCAAAAGGGGAAACCAGCAGATGTAACTGGAAATTGTGGATGGGGTAATATTTAAGTTTCAAATAGTCACCCAAGTGCCAGTTATTTTTTTTAAATGCTTCATAATATGTAAAGTGCTACACAAATGCTAGTTATCTAATTTGTTAAAAATACTCAAAGGCATTAAAAAAATATCTGGTGCATGGAAACAGCTTTCTTTAAAAGTGAAAACTTCTGTTATCATTGCTGTCATTGCTACTGTTACTGGTACATCGCTGGGCGCCAGGGCACTGGCTATGGGTCAGCTTCCCCACTGCGCCAATAGCCCTCTGAGGCCAGGGCGGGTGGGAGGGTGGGATTAACCCGAGGCCTTCAGATGGGAATTCGGGTCCTGCCCCAGCTACAACCCAGCCGTAATGGGTTCAGAGTTCAGAGCCTCATTCAGTCCTTCTGAGGAGAAAGTAAAAGCCATGGTCCTGCTGAGCCCATTCAAATGCAGAAATTAGCCTGATTAGAAATAGACTCAAGCTTGAGGGACTGCTATTAACCACTTCCTGGCCAGAGACTCAGCTAGAGGACAAAGTGTGGGGCAGACTTTGCTAAAGGGCTCAGCATTCTTTCTGCCTCTCCAGCAGGAGCAGGATCCATTCAAGGCCCTGAGTGAGGGCGCAGCTCTTTAACCAATGGTAATCTTTAGGGACAGACCATGTGGCTCTCCGTTGAGTGCTCAGAATCTAAGTACCTTTGTCCTGCCCAGCTTGGGCCTTTCCCTTGGGGCTCAGTTTCTGCAACAAAAATTGGGGTGGCTATCAACTTTCATTTCTCTTTCCTCCATCACTTACTAGTTGTATGACCTTGGGCAAGTTACATACCTTCTCAGTGCCTCCATTTCCACATCTTGGAAACAGGTATCATAATCGTGTGTGCCTCCTGGGGTCATTGTTATAAGGACCAAATGAGTGCTATTTAAATGTATAACTTTAACAGTGCAGGTTGAGGGGAGGGAGATGCTAACTCTATTCTGAGGACTCTGAGGAAGGAAGATCCTAAATAACCCAAGTACTGAAGACTAATTGTCTGCTCTGAGGCTTATTCATCCACGCACAAATGGTTATGTGAGAAATACTGTCTACTTCCTTCTTTAAATCATCTTAATTCATATGTTCCACAGCTTTTTACCCATTTGTCTATCGATGGACCCTTGGGCTGCTTCCATATCGAGGCTATTATAAATAGCGCGGCAATGAACATACAGGTGCATATCTTCTTTGAATTAGTGTTTTGAGTTTCTTCAGATAAATCCCCAGAAGTTGAATCACTGGGTCTAAATCAGCTTAATTCAGACTCTCAGTTCCCATCAAAGGAATTTCTACTCGTCTTTCTGACTGCCTACTTGGGGCAGGGTGTATTTTCCAGACAGAGGGCCCGGCCAGCAAGAATATGTGCAACAATATCTTAATTCCCGAAAAGTCTTCTTGAACTTTGCCATCCCCCTACCCCCATCCCCTATCACCTCCTACCGCCCCCCCCCCATCAAGAGAGGGAGACTATGTCCCCTCCCCTTGAACTGGGCTCGCCTTTGTGATTGCCTCCACTAATAGAATACAAAAGAAGCAATGCTACGCGATGAAAGCCTAGGTCAGAAAATGCCATGTGCTTCTATTGTTCTGTTTGCTCTTGAAACCCAGCTGCCTTGCAACGAGGAAGCCCACGCAGTGTGCAGAGGCCTCCTGGAGAGGAGCTGAGGCCTTGGCCCACGGCTCTGGCTGAGCACCAGCTTGCTAGCCATGTGACTTCACCATCTTGGAAATGGATCCTCAAGCTCCAGCTAAACCAGCTGACATTGCACAGAGCAGAGATAAGCCTTCTCCACTGAATCCACCCTAAACTGCAGATTTATGGGCTAAATGATTGGGTGGCTTGTTACAGAGCAATAGGAAACAGATGCAGCACTCTTCCTCCCTCCCTCCCTCTCTGCAGTTGTGTAAAAGTCTTGGGGCCTTACCTTGGCCCAGGTGCCAGTGAGACCCTGACACCCATGTTCTTGCCCATGAAAACCTTCAGATCTCCTGCTCTGCAGCTCCTGTGCCACATTTGGGGTGGGGGGTTCTCTGAGAAGCTAGGAACCTCATGGCCATAGCCTTCTAAGGTCTTGCCATCCCACCATCGCCCCTGCCCACAAGTTGGCCATTTGATACCTTCTCTCAAGGCTTTCTAGAGTGGTTCTTCTTGCCCCCTTTCCCACCTCCAGAACTCCCAACTTCACCTCTAGATGGACCGGAGAATTTCACAAAAGATGGAAGTAGTCTCTTACTAGAGGAGGGCCTGCTCTCCACCTGGCAAAATGCCCAGGTGAGCCATGACAAAGCCTGGCTCCTGCTGGAAAGAGTAAGTGTTGGGACAGCCAACTTAATTTGATGTCAGTAAAGAACTCAGATACCCATCTACTCAGTGACTGTCCTTTAAGCTTCCAATGTGTGTGAGCATTGTGTCAGGTGCTGGGGAGACAAAGACAAATGGCAGTGTCACCCATAGACCTGGGCAAGAGAGGTCACCTGTGTCTACTCAGACCCACCCCCCTCCTTGATCATGCTTTAGGTATCTAAAATCCTGGAAATCTCTGCCGAAAGGACCCAAGACCAGGCTTAGGGCTTACACTAGCACATTCCCCAGGCCCATCCTTCTGAGGGTGCAATGTGGCTCCGTATGCACCCCTAGAAAGGTGACCAAGTGGTAACTATAGGCAAGATGTGTGAACAGCTTGGTCACATGGGCTGGGGTATTTATATGCCTGGGTCCTAGGCCACTTGTAACATAGGACAGACATGGGGCTAGGAAGGGAATCAGGGTGGGTGGGCTAAGGGCTGGGGCTAGAGCTGACCTACCCCACACTGTCATGTTCCTGCATAGAATTCCAGAGTCCAAGAATTCTAAATATGAACATGGCCTTCTTGGTCATTATAAAGAATATTTCTCAATGCAAGGGAATAAACATTTTATTTTCCAGTCTGTTAAAGGTATGTGGGCCTTCATTTACACTACTAACTTGTTTCGGTAGTTCTGTGGAATAGGACCAGTGTCCCAGTGGGGGCTGGGAAGGGGTGTATGGCAGAAATTCCAGAAACTGCCTGCAGACTGCCTTCCATGTTGCCACATCTGCTCCCATCTCTAATCTGGAGTGACAGAGACAGGAAAGGGTAGCAGATGGGACTAGTGTGATCAGATGTCTGTCTGGAGGAGGGGCCAATGGGATCCAGCTGTTTTGCCAACTGCCAATCACCATCACAAACACCTCCAGCTTGAGGGGAGGGGCCACGGGTCACAGTAGAAAAAGAGGGTATTTTATGCCCATTTTGCGTGGGTTGGCTAGGGCCCCAGCCCAAGGCAGAATAGCACAGTGGTTCTCAAAGTATGGTCCCTGAACCAGCAGCATCAACATCATCTGGGAGCTTGTTAGGTTCTTGGCCTCTTGCAGGATAGATGGTGTCCCTCCATGGGAACAACAATTTGGTGTGGAGATTCTCTGAAGAAGAATTTTTCCTGGAAAAAGAACATTTATTGAGCATGCACAGTGTCAAAGTGTGGCTAACAATTCATGAACCCTATCAGATTTAATCCTCAACAGACACTCTCAAGATTGGTATTGTTACCCTTTTAACGGCTTATCACAGAAAATCGAAGTACTGTGGATGAAAAGGGGGCTCTACAGAAAGTAACTTCCCAACGTGATCTGATCATAAATTCCTAACTGGCAGGTCATGGTGGGTAGTCGCCCCCCAGGCATATAACTTTTTTTTAGTAAAAGGTTTATATTTGCCTCAAGCAAGCCTTGTCCATTGTTCTTGTGCATCTACGTGAATGCGTCTTTGAAATAATTATAATCACCCTCAAGAGAGCACATAATCTTGTAAACTATCCTGTAATCCAATCCCCACCTTGCTTTCATCTCACCTTCAGGTAATCTTCCTTACTTCCCACGTAATTTCAAGTGCATAAAAGAAGCTGCAAAACTGTCCTCCGAAGCATTTAAGATCTCGCTTCCCCGAAATTGTCGTCAGTTTTGGCTCAGAGAAACTCAGAAAAATTCTCTATGGGTTTGGACAATTCTTACCCTGCCTTGGGCCACAAGGCTTCCCAGAAGTCCATCCGGTCAGTGTGACTGTCAGACCACCCTAACTTCTCAAGCTTGAGTGGGATTCAGAATCAAGGCCCAGAATGACTTTGAGGCCTTGTTAAAACAAATTGCCAGGCTCCTCCGCCACAGTTTCTCATTCAGTAGGTCTGGGATTGGGCCCCAAAATACACATTGCTAGCAAGTTCCCAGGTGCTGCTGCTGTGGGTCCAAGGACGGAGCTTTGGGAAAGGCCACGCTGGGCTGAGATCCAGTTTCCACCCTACTCCACCCATGCAGAATGACGTCCTTGGGAGATGCCAGTGAGATAATGGGAATGAAAGAGCTTTGTCAACCGCACGGGTAAATGGTCCTGGTCCGCAACCCGCCGGGTAACCTTCCAGAGGCTGGCTCCTGGGGTCTGGGAATGCAGAGGACAGGAATGCAGGTGGGGGCACCACAGCCACCTGGAGATCTTTTGCAGCCCATCTTAATTCTGGGCCATTTCTTCTCTAGGGAGGAAGTCACCTGAGGGCTCTGGGCAACAGCCCTCGCGCCACCCCCCTCATCAACCCACGGCTCCGCCCTCACCGCAGGCAGCCTGCTGGGCACTGCCCCAACAGCTGGCCGGCCCGGCCACTTCTCCAGGGGGCCAGCCAGTCCAGGCAAGCTGGGGCAGCATCAAGCCTGTGATTCAGGGCCTGGAGCTGGATCCCTCTCACGCCTCCAGCGTGAGGCTCGGAGGCCACGAGTGCCCTTCTCTCAGCCTCAGGTTGCTCTCGGGTAAAATGGGAGCGACATCTGCATAGCCTTGTGCAAATTCAAGAGCTAGTCCTTGTTGCAGCGCTTGGCACAGAGCCCGGCCCCTGGCGAGAGTTCAGTCAGGGGTCGCTGTTAGTATTTGCAAAGTGTGCCGGGGCCCAAGCCGCCTCCCGACCGAGGTTCGGACTTGGAACGCGAGCCGCTCCCACGCCGTTCGCCCGTTGCACCCGGATACACCCGCCCTGGAATGCGGGCGTGGGGGGCGGCGGGCCCCCCGGCCCGGGCCGGGCTCGGCGGGGCCGGACAGGATTAGGTGGGCGCTGCGGGGGAAGGGGCGCGCCTGGGGCGTGGCCTCATCCTACAGGCCGGGGGCCCGGGTGGGTGCGGAGGAAAGTGTGCCGGAGGCGGGGCGACGGGAAGGAAAGGGACGGCCGCGGAGGGAGAGGACCGTCGGCAGCTCTGTGATCCGGCTTTCCGCCGAGCAGGGCTCGAGCGCGGACCCCCAGGCGGGGAGTCGGGTGTCACCCGCGCGGGGCGGCCGGAGGGGCGCCGAGGCCAGAGCGAGGAGGCGGGGCCAGGGGCGGGCCTCCCCTCTGCTCGCCTGGGGGCGGGGCTGCGGATAGGCTGGGCGGCTTAGGGGGCGTGGAAAGGGGCGTGGCCACCCCGGCAGTGCCCAAGGCGGGGCTGGCCGACCTCCGCGGTGGGCGGAGCCTGAGCGAGCCTGGGGCCTGGCTACGGTCCCGCGGCGCCGGGGGCGGGGCTGGTGGACTTGGGCCGGGACCAGGGGGCGGGGGCGGGGCGGGCTTTCAGGCGGGGGCGGGGCTTGGCCGAGGCCGCCGCTTTCTCTGAGGTCCTGCGGGAGGGGGTCGAGGGGCTGAGCCCGGGGCTGCGCAGTCGGACTCCGAGCGGGGCGCGAGCGAGCGAGGCCAGGCCGGCGGCGCCGAGCGGAAAGCACAGCGGGCAGGTGAGCGGGGGCCGCGGGGAGGCCGGCCGGACAGCCGGTGGCGAACTGAGTTTTCGCCACCGCTTCCAGAGCGCGCTTGGGCAGCTTTCTCGGAACAAGTGACAGGTCGGGCCACGGAGGCAGCTGGTGGGTGAGGAGCTTAAGTTCCGGAGCCTTGAACCCCGGTTCTCCAGCTCCGCATGCACCAGCTGTGTGACCCTGGGCTCCAGACCTCACGGGTTCCAGTACAAGGAGGTCGAACCAGGTGAACTTCACGGTCCCGTTGCCCTTTCTCGCTAAAACCCCGGAAGGTGAGGCTGGCAGGTGAGAACCTGCAGTTCAGCTACGGATATTCAGGTCGCGCTGTCAGACCGCAGTTTCCCTGCCTGCTGAGTGCAAGGAGCAAAGCCCAGTCTCCGCCAGCGTGAGCGAATTGCTTTAAAGGTTACACTAGTTACTCAGATGGGGTAACTATCTGAACCCACAAGCCCAGGGGGAGTGGAGCCCAAGGCAGGGATTTTTCATCTCCCTTCCCCCCAACTCTGAGAGCCCAGTATGACTTTGGGTAGGAAACTCAAGGGGGCTTTTGTGCCCCTTCAAGGGCTTTTCCAGGTGAGTTGGCCTGGGGGGGCCCAGGGCAAAAAGCAGGGGACAAGTTCTCATTCGGTGAGTGGGGAAGGGAAGGGAAAAACCGGCCAAACTTTGGACCCAGAGTCAAGCCCAGGCCCCTGGGGCTCTTGCTGAATGCCCAGGGTTATTCCTGGGCCTGGAGGTTTCTGTCCTTGGTGGTTGTGGGTGGTCTGTGCCAGGGCCTTGGTGGTTGGGCAGCCTAGATCAGTGGTCAAGGGCTTGGGCTTTGGGACCAAACTGACTTGGCTTCCACTCCCCCCCTAAACTTCAGTTTCCTCATCTGTAAAATGGGGGTAATGATAGTACCCAATGGCAGTAGTGAGGACTTAATGGAATAGTGTGTATACAGGGCTTAGCGAGGCGCCAGGCACTCAGTGAGGCCTCCCTACATGCCAGCTGCCCTGATGTGGATGGGCAGGTGGTGGGCTGGCTTCCTGCCTGGGAATGAGCCTGTTTTTGGAGGGTCAGAGACTGGCTGCATCCCCTTCTGGCCTTGTGAGGGCCAGAAATTGCCATCTGCCACCAGCATCACTTTGTCCATTTCAAGGCTGAGGTTCAGATTGTCATCTGGACCAAAGAGTAGGTGAGTTTTCTATAATATTGCTTGAGGTTGGTGGGTGTTCAATTAATAAACACAAAAATGTGTACTGAGCACCTACCATATATTAAGTGTTGTTTCAGAGGTCAACTAGCTAGACCTGGTCTCTGCCCTGATTTTTGAGTTGCTGACAGTAAGGACTCCCCATCCCCACCAGGCCCCTACTGGAGAGGATAACTCAGACCCAGGGCTCCAGGCCACATGAGATTTCATGGGTCTGTACTGCTCTGGTGGCTGGAATCCAGCTCTTCTGTTGCACACTTGGCATGGGGTGGAGTTGAGGGGCAATGTGGGCACCTGTTATCTGTTTGATCAGAGATGGGCACTGGAGGAGACTGGGAATGCTGCATGCTGGCTCCCTGCACCTCCTGGGGAGGTGAGCCCTACACTCTGAAACCAACTGGAAAGTACTATGGGACAGAGTCTGATTGAAGGCTACAGTAAATAAGAGAGAGGGAGAGAATAGGATGAAGGTGGTACTTAGAAGAAGTGAAACACTAGAGAAAGCAGGGCAGGGAGTGAGGGCATTTCTTAGAGTTGGTAAGACTTGAGCAGGACTTTCTGCCTGGGCTTCCAAGTCCTGGTTGGTCATTTCAAACAGTGCTTAGTAAGCATCTCCTGGAAAGTCCTACCCCCCACTCTTCTCCACATGATGAATGACAAACGGTGACACATTGATCCCATCCTTAGTTGCTTACTACGTAGGAAGGAGCTAAGACAAGGGTACTAGTGACTCTGATAGGAGATAAATGAAGAAAGGATTAGCAGGATCTTCAGGAAAGCTTCCTGGAAGAGATGGAGTTTAGGTGGATTGGGAAGGTTTCAGCAGCTACAAGGAAGACAGTGTTTTGGGCAGAGGAAAATAGGCAAAGGCAAGGAGGTCAGAGTGTTCAGGGAGAGTTAAAGAAACTTCCTGGTTGATCAGTCCAGCTGAAGAGTTGGGACTGTGCAGGGATGTAAAGGAATGGTAGGTTGGATCAACTCATGGAGGGCCTTGAATGCCAAGGTGAGATGTTTGGATTTGTAGAAAGTAAGAGCCACTGAAGGTATTTGAGCATGGGAGTGACAATCAGAGTGGCACTTAAGGAGAGGCAGTCTGCCAGATATGCTGGAGTAGGTGACCCAGTGGTCAAGAGATGATGAACTGAGGCTGTGGTGATGAGGAAGGAGGCCCCCCCTTGGGAGCTTTCAGGATATCTGCAGCTGGGGGATAGAAAAGGTACCATCAGAGGGGTGGGAGGGACCCAGGTGACATAGGAGAGGTGAGAGTGTCCCAGTGTATGCCCCGTGTTTCTTTCTGTTCCCCACCCAAGCTAGATCATGGTGCATAGCAGGGGCTCAGGAAGGTGCTGGATTGGGTGGGCAGGGGTGCTGGGGAGGGTGATGAGTGCTGCTACAGAGTAACAGAGAGGGAGCCACCCAAGGAGGCCCCGTGTTTGCCATGACGGGGCATGTGGGCCAAGTGGCAGACCTTTAGCCAGTCAGCAGTGGGTTTGGGAGCAGGGTAGATGGGGAGAAATGTCTGTGGCTCTCTTCTTCCTAGTCCCAGCCCAGGGAGGGCCTGGGTCAGAGGTTAGCCAGAGAGGCACAAATTTCCCACATGTGGGGGTGGATTTTTATTCCCCCAGGCTCCTCTGAAGTTTCTGCCATGTGGGGCAGTCCCTTCTCTCTTGAGGCCTCAGACTTTTAAGCCACTGAAAGCTTCTCCTCCCCACTTCCCCTCCACCCCCAACCCTGGGACCCAACCTGCTTTCCTTGAGGACCAGACAGTCCCTCCTGGCACAGGGCTGAGCAGACCCAAGCCTTGAGCATTCCTTTGGATTTGGAACTTCTGGGGCCAGCTGGCACCCCCTTGTTTTGGCTTGACCGCTTGCTCCAAACTGTTATACCCACTTCTTCCACCCCATGGGAAGATCAGAGGGGGTGGTTATGATGTAATCAAGAGCATTAAACCCTCAGGAGTTGGCTCTGGGAGAGGCAGGAGGGAAGGAAAGGTCTGGGCCCCTCTGTGGGATGAGGTGGGGTGAGGGGTGAAGGGCTGGTTTCATCTCAGCAGGAACTGCCCTGCCCACCGCTTCCCCTCCTCTAAGCCTTGATCCAAGGAGCCCAGAGGGAAGTCCAGAGGTAAACATCAGTGGTGTTGTACGTGTGTTGCTTCCCCCTTCCCTTCCCCCTTGATGCTGCCTGTGAGCAGGAGGCCAGCCACAGACCCAGTTGGTGTCTGGGATCTGGCTGGTTCCTGACTCAACCCTGGGATTCTCCCTCTGCCGTGGCTTTCCTGTCAGCAGCTGATTCACTCTGCACTGGCATGGTGAAGCAGCTGAGCGGAGGGAGAGGCCGACTCTGGTTCTTGAAGTTCTTTCCAATTCCTCTGTTTACAGGCAGTGTGACCCTCCATAAGTTCCATCTCCTTGTCTGGGCTTCCCCTCCCTGCCCTGCTAATGGCCTATTCTCCACTTGGCTCTCAGGGGGTTCTATAACCAGGATCTGTCATTTGTAAAGTAGGTACACGTGAGCCCACACGCATGCGTTTGCAGGTGTGTATGCGCGGACACACACACACACACAACACAGGCTCTCAGTACAGAGTGGCAGTGGGTGACTCCTCTCAAACATACCGTAAGCGGTCCCACCGCCTCACCCTTGCTTACCCTCCACCGGAGCATCCTCAGCTTCCTTCTGCCTGTCTGCAGTTAGGCACATGGTGCAACACAGTGGTGAAGAGTTGGACTTGGAGCTGGAATCTTTGCCCTGCTCATTCTTAGCTATGTGACCCTTCCTGAGCCTCAGTTTCTGAATCTGAAAATTGGGGATAATATTGGTAACTACCTCACAGGGGGACATGAGATAAAGCAAAAGTGTGTATGTGAAGCTTAGTGATTTCATACCTGCACACAGCGAGTGCTCCATAAATGAGAGCTGTTCTTTTCTGCCTCTGGCCCATCTTTCAAAGCTTGTACCAGGCTGCTTCTCCGGCCTCCAGGAACATTGCCTAGAGCACCTGCCTTCTGCACGGCCCTCTGGGCCTCTCCAACACAAGGTTGTATGTGCCCAAGATGCTAGTCATTTCTGGCTGTGTGGTGCTCCCCTGCTCTTCCTGGGGGTGGCTGGGTCTCCCCAACATGACTCTAAGCTTCCTGAGGGGAAGTAGGTCTGAACGTCAGTGGCAGACTTTGCCCAACCCTGTCCTCTGTGCTTATGTACACCGAGTACTTTCCTCTTTGTTGCTGTTCTGTGGCATGCTGAGTGTTTCCGTGAACCCCCCAGGCTGGGACTGCCCTATCTGTCTCTGTATCCTTGACTTCTGGCTCAAGGCCTGGCACACAGCAGGCACTTGGGAAATGATGGTTGAATGAATACATGATTCTCCTTGGGGCAGCCCAGTTCTGTGCCAGATCCTCGGCAACTCCTTGGCAAAGGCAAAGTCTGGATGCCCCTGCCTTGCCCTTCAGGCCTGCCCGCCCGGCTCCTGGAACGTGGGTCCAGGGAGGTAGGAATAGTTGCTGGCCTGGGATTGCTTCAGTCAGGGTTTTGGTTTCCCATGTGAGGCCTGGCCTTTCCCCTCCTGAGAGGGGAACAACCAGACTTCCTCCAGCCCCAGCTTGTTGAGAGGCCACACTGGCCCTTAGTGAACCCTGACTCAGCCAGAAAAGGCACCTTCAGCTCAGCAGTTATTTACAGAAAGTGCTACTGTCCTATGAGAGCATGGCCTCAGGGCTGGGGAATGGTAGGCCCATTTCTCCAGGAAGCCCACCCCAGATATTATCCCTCCAGACCACCAAGTGGGAATCTGGGAGGCACCTCCACTCTCCCCTGTCTTCTTTCCCTGAAGTGGGAACTTCTGCTCCTTCTTTGGGCCCCACTGCTGGATTTCCCTGATGTGTTGAAGGGTGATCTGGGATGGAAGTTGTTGAGAATCTAGACATAGGCTCACAGAGCCAATGCGGAAAAGTAGACCAAGTGCTGGAGGCTGGGCTTTAGGAAGCCTGGCTTCAGATCCTGCCTCTGCTGGGAAGTTGCAGTGACCTTTCTCAGGGAGGTGACCCTCTAGGCTGGTTTTCTTGCTCTTCAGGCAGTAAGTGCTCCAGAAGCCTGCCTGGGGTCCAGCTGGCCTTGGCCCAGGAGAGTGGGGAAGAAACCATAGGCTATGTCACGGACTCTGGAACCAAACGGCCTGTAAATGATTCCTGCCTCTGATATTTAGCTGCTGGGTGTGACTTTCAGCAAATGCTTTTACCTTTCTGTGCATCAGTCTCAGCATCTAAAATGGAGATGATAAAAGTATTTACCTCATAGAGCTGTTTGAGAATGGTATGAATTAATGTATGTGAAGTATTTATGAAGTGTGCCTGGCACAAAGTAAGTGTTATGTATGTGTGAGGTGGTTTGTATAGTGTGGCTATTAATTGGAAGCAGGAGTTAAGTCTTTGGGGGCAGAAAAACTTGGCGAATAGCTTGAGTCTGGGGATCAGGAGTCCTGGGTTCTCATCCCAGTTCATCCTTCACTTGCTGTGTGACCTCAGATAAGTTACAGACCTTCTTGGGCTGCAAAACTGTAGCTATTATCCTGCATTTGCTGCACTTGGTGTTTGTAAGCGAGGCCCATATGATGTCACAGTGGGCATCTGCAGGGTTTTATTCATCGAAAGGACTTCTGGGTGCTTGGCTCATTCTCCTGCACTGAGAGAGCCACTGTCAGTGGGCAGGCTCTGGCACTGGCATGGAGACACTACGGACACAGAATGGCAGAGCTGCCCAACCCCCACCACTGTACTCAACAAGGCCAGAAAGTAGATGAATCCGTTTAAATGTACACATAACAGTGAGATTATATAGATCAGATTACAGACTTTTTTTTTTTTTTACTTTCCCCTATTTTCTGAATCTTCTGTAGTAAGCCCATTATTACTTTTATGCTTAAGAAAGAACACACAGTAAAGCTATTAAAAAACTTATTATACATATTTAAACAAAAATGTATTATATGATCCTGGGGTCATATTGAGCTTTTTGTTGCTGTTAATAAAGCATATTTTTTTCAAAAGGGGGTGGGGTGTTGGTTTGAAATGAATATCCATTTGTCAAGCTGCAAAGGACTGAGGGAATGTTTATGGAAGGAGTGGCGCTGGCCACGGGCCTCAGTCCTGGGAGACGAGAGCCCGGTAGGATGGGAGTTTCACCGGCTTCCATCGTGCTGGACACGCCCCAAGGGCCGCATGGTGTTTAGAAAACTTTTCAACAGGCTTTTCAACAGTCATCGACACCCACAGACTTCATTTCCTCGTGTCAAAATGATGGAAAATAATAAAACCTAATTCAGGGGGGTGCTGTGAAGGTTGAAACGTGTTGGTGGTTTTAGAAGGACCCCCCTTTTTCATCCTGAATTTGGAAGCAAGTGGCAAGAAAACAGTTGACAAAGACGGAGTGCCAAACGTCAGCGTCATTACTGAGCGGGCAGCCGGAGAACGTGGCATTAGATCCGGGACCCGGAGGGCTTGCTAACCGTCTTCCCTGGCACGGGCAGTGTGGCTCGTCCGTCCGGTCCCAGGCGGCGCTGGGCAGGTGCCCGCCTCGCCGCCCGAGCAGGTGGCGGCGGAGAGGCGCTCGGAGGAGCGCGGGCGGGCGGCCGGGTCCTGCCGCGGGGGCCCCTGAGCATGCCCAGTGCGTCTCCCAGACGGCCAATCAGATGAGCCGCTGCGGGTCCCAGCGGGAAGGGGGCGGAGCGAGGCCGGAGGTGTTCTCCCAGTAGAGGTCCCTTGTCAAGGAAAAACCGTGGGGAGGGGAATATGTGTTCCCCCTCGCAAATATAAGGCACTTTGATGCCAGGCATGCCGTTGGCGCTCAATAAGTGTGAATTTGCCATTGTTGATCATGGTAACAATGAGTAATTCTACTATGGTTGGAAAATCACTCTCCCACTCACGGTCTTAGGAGATGGAATATTAGAATGTCGTTGCAATGGGACCGTATGAGACATCATCCTGAATAGGGGAAATGGAAACTCATGGGGAGTGAGGAGGGTTGGTTTATATGAGGTTCCGTGGCAAGTGAATGAGTGGGGAGGCCTTAGGTTACTGTTGGTCATGTAGGAAACTGCCCTCCCTGACCTCCGACCTCTCTGAATATGCAGCAGAGACGTAACTGAGACTGGAAGGATATGTCGTCTACTTTTTTTTCCCCCCAAAGCTTCTCAGGTTCCCTTTCTCTCTGCCCTACACCCTGTCCTGGCAGGGTCCAGCAAAAGTTTTCTTTTGTTTGTTTTATTTTGTTGTTGTTTTTGCCAGGAGACTATATAGCATGGTGTCATGCTTCTCAGACTTTGTGCATATCAAAAATCCCTCCCCCCAGGAGGTGGGGGGACAAGCTGCATGTAGGGGACCACTGGGGTTGTACTTACAGCTCCAGCTTCTTCAGGCTTCTTAGGACTTGGTGATGGCCAGACCTAGGTATGGGCCAGCTGTTCCTCCCACTATCTGCTCACCTTTGGGCAAGGTTTGCAACCCCTCAGAGCCTTGGTTTCCTCATCTGTGAAATGGAGAATGATAGGTAATGGTACCACTCCGTGGGCTTGCGTGAGGATTAAGTGAGAGTTAGTGTAGGTAAAATGCTTAGTGGTGGGCCCAGCTCAGAATGCGTCCTCCATACAAGCCAGAGGCTGACAAGGATGGTAATGGTGAACAAAGGTTGCTCCTGCCACTCCTTTGGGGAAATGACAAAGAGTAAGGTCCCTGATCTGTAGTGAAGGAGACTTCCAGGTCTGCTGGGAGCTCTGGGGGTCAGGAGGGCCTTAGGTCTCTGTGGGCTTAGTCCTTGATCAGACTGTGTGAGCCCAGCCTCAACCTGAGTGCTCTTGGCTTAGAGTTGAGGATTAAATTGGGTGCTTGTGACTAGATTCACAGGATCATGGTTTCATGAGTGGCTCTATAGTTCATCGAGTCAACCCACCTACCAAGTCTGATCCCATGGAAAACATCCAGCTTTTGCTTACATACCTCAAGGCTTGGAGAGTTCACTACCTTTCCTCTCGGGACAGATCTAACTCTTCAAAAATATGGTCTAGAATTTGAGCAAACCTACCCTCCCTTAGCTTCCACTTGTTGGTCCTAATCATGCTTGTTGGGACCATATGGAATGTGTGATACTCTGAAAGGACCAAGTCTCCCTTGTAGCCAGGGATGCCCCAGGCCAGTGACTGATGTAGTAAAGAGATGCTTCTGTCAACTTTAAAAAAAAACTTCATCCCCATCTGAACCAAATGGGCACTTAAAAAATAACTTTCTAAATTATTGAAGAAATAGTTTTTGTGGAAAAATTTGCTGGGTAGAGAACAGACAGATGCAAAGGAGGAAATAACCGTTCAGAAATAAGTACTGTGAACACACACACACACACACACGATTGGGATCATACCATATGAACCACTTCCTGTGCCGCCGCATTTCAGTTAACTTTGTAAGGGAGGATTTTTCCACGTTATTCAACCCTCTTCCACAGCAGCTTCTCTGTCCACAGCACTGTGCCACGTGGATCTGCTGTGACCCAGTTAAGTGCTCCCCTGCTGTTGCACATTGAGGCCGGTTTGAATTTTTTATTAGTATCCACATTGCTACAGTGATCACCTTGTCCAGACATATGCTTTGTGCTCAACTCTCCACAGAGTGAATTCCTAGAAGTGGCTTTCCAGTCAGGTGGTCTTTAAACTCAAGGTCTGCGGGCCAGAATCTCAGGGAAAAGCCCTTTTCCTGACACCCGCCAGAACATACCCCACATTTAGCTCCAGGGCCCCTGAGGGGAGGGAGAGACAGTGCCCCTCAGTGCTAGTTAGCAGACCCATAGAAGGAAGGACAGGTTCTTGGGGTGTGTGTGTGTGTGTGTGTGTGTGTGTGTGTGTGTGAAAGAGACAGAAAAAGAAAGACAGGCAGATATGGGGGAGCTTTTACTCTTCCACTCTAGTCTGACTTTTGACCCTCCTCTCCAGGAGCCAGTGGTGTCATTAACTAATTATGGGACCTCTTTACTGTTTAATGACCCCTCTCCATGGTGACTCCTTCCCCAGCAGCCTTCTGGGAGCCAGGGGGTGGGGAGATGAGTCTGTGGGAGGGAGTTTCTCAGGAGTAGGAGGTGGATCATGGGCGGTGCAGTGCTTCTCAAACTTTGACAAATGCCAGCCTCCTGGAGGGTTTGTTAAAGCACAGATTGTACCCCCAGGGCTTCCGGTGGTGTTGGTCTGGGGGGCAGCCCGAGAGTGTGCATTGCTAACATGTTCCCAGGAGCTGCTGCTGCTGTTGGTCTGGGGACCACGCTGAGAACCAGTGGAGTAGGGAGTGGGGCGGGGTGGGGGCTGTGTGGTGAATTCCAGCTCCCGGTGCTGCTGATGGTGGGCACCTTGCCCTGTTCGGTAAAGGGAGCCCTGTCCCCACCTCATTACCCTCCTCCTGTGTGTGCTATGTATATGTTTATGTGCAGGAGGGTAAGATGATTATCACCACCCCTATTTTACAGAAAGGAAAACTGAGGCTTTGGCAGGGGACCTGATATGTCTGAGGGTGTGCCCTAAAAGCCAGCAGGAACACTTACAGGAACCCTGGCCTAGTCTTTCCCCTCCCCTGCACTCCCCTCCCCAACTCTGGGCTTCTCCCTGTGGGTCCCATGGAGGAGCAGGGGTACCTTCCTTGAAAACTGTGCTGCCCCAGGGGACCCCAACTGAGGGGGCTGGGAAGGCAGGTTCCCCCACAGTGTCTCTGAGCCTGGGCCTTGCTCTACTTTTTGCCTCCCCCAGGCCCCACTAGCCATTCAGTAACATGATCTTCTCCCAAGATCTAGTGTCCTCCAGCCAGTTAATGTTTCTAGTTATTATTCTGGCCAGGTTTTCCTAGAGGATGGAAACTTCCCCCTGCTGAGCTCCATGGAGCCTGAGAGCTGCCTGGCAGGCACAGCTGAGGGCCAGGAGAGAACCCTTATCTGTTGAGTATCTAATGTGTGCCAGACCCTGCCCTGGGCACTTTACAGCCGTGATGTAGGTCACTGTCCTACAGACCCCCAAGTAGAGGTTATTTTCAGCCCCCATTTACTGATGAAGAAACAGGGTCCTGGAGCTGAAACTACTTGGCCAAGGTCATAGCTAAAAGGGGACAGAGCAGGGATTTCCACCCCAAACTCCAAGGCTGGGTCTTCTGGTCCAGCGGGGCAGTGAGTCTTGGACCAAAGGAGCTGGGATGTCAGGGAGGCAACCCATGCTCTGCCCACCACCCATGCAAAGAGGGTCAGCCCCAGGGGCAGGGCTTCCCTGGGGCTTGGGGGGGCTTGCAGTGGTAGGGCCCTAGCCTACCATCAGGATACCCAGTTAAAATCAAGCTCTGCTGCCACCTGGCTGTGTGACCTTGGGCAAGTCACTCCCATGCTTGAGGCATCCAAGTCCTCATTTCTCATAATGATACCTTGTACTTTATAGCTTTTAACAGTGCACATTTTCTCACATTCTTAGTCCTGCAAGCCTCCCAGCATCTTGTGAAATAGGCAGGGAGGGTATTATTACTGAGCCCATTTAATAGATGATGACAGAGGCTGTGTGAGATGCCCAGGATCCTACAGCTAAAGAGATGCTGGAGCCAGGATTGAAACCTGTGTTTTCTTTGCTCCCCATCTGAGCTTAGTTCCTTACCCCACTGTGCCTCCTAAGCAAGGAGGGAGAACTCTGGGCTCCTCTCTATTCTCAGCCTCAGAATTAGGGATCCCAGGGCTCTTAGTTGGGCAGGGAGGGCGTTTGGACTTGGGTGCAAGGGGCCCAGAACTCCAGGGCCCCTTGCACCCAAGGGTGACCTGAGATCCTTGCTCTGGGCCAGGAACCCCTCTCCCCCTCCCACCTCAGCCCCTAGCTTTCCCTGCTAACTGTGCCTGCCCTCCAGATGCACAGTACAGAATTTTCTGGACTCTTAGACCTCGGTGCCCAGGCCCCATGGTTCTGCCTGAATGCCCTCCCCTCCTCCCCGTCTCTTGACCTGAGTCTTCCCCATTCTGCAGGCCCAGCTCTAGCCCTTCTTCCCTCAGGAAAGCCTTGGTACTCAGGCCAAGCTAACTCCATGCTCTCATCTGCCCAGTGCGAACTGGCTAACCAGGTTAAAGCTCCCCAGTGAGGCCATGAGTGCAAGGGCTGTGGCTACTGTGGGTTTCCCAGGCTGCCAGGGCTCGGGGCACTGGGTCTGCATGGGCTGGGGACAGCTGATGACTTCAGGGTCAGCCTCAGACCTTGGGCTCCCATACATTGTGACCCTGAGTGAGTCACTCATCTTCCCTGACTCCTGGCTTCCTTGTCCTGAAAATGAGAATACTGTGTTCCTCACTGACCTCTTATGAGGCTTACATGAGATAAAGCGAGCAAAACACTTACCGCTGACGCTGACATTTGGTGGATCCCAGGAGCTCAGGAAATGCCAATCCCTCCCCTTCCCTGCAATCAGCTTGGGCTTCATTCCACCTCTATCCACCCAACCCCCTTGAGTGGGATATCTGGTTGGGCCTCGGTCTAAGGCCTGAACTCTGTCTGCTCTAGCTAGGGGTGTTCTAGGACGGTAATGGGGGAAAGACTGGGCAGAGGGACAGAATCAGCTCCAAGGAGGCTCTGCCAGTTCCAAGCTGTGACCGTGGACACAGGACCTCCCTGAGCCTCAGTTTTCAGATCTGTGGAAGGGGATTGTACATCTCCTGTGTTGTCAGGATCACACAGGCTTCCTGGTAGAGTTGGGTGAGTACTGGTGGGAATCCAGGTGACCTAAAGCTCTGAGTGCTCCTCCCAGGAGCCTGGAGTCCCAGCCAGTAGTGGTTCACTTGCATATCTATTTTCCTACTGCAAAGTAAACAGTCTACTTTCCCTCTGGATGCTCAGAGACTCACCAGGCTTTTGTGCTCTTGGCTTTGGGCTGGTGTACTGGGCCCTCTCCCTGGGCAAGCAGCTTATCTGAGCTTCTTTATCCTGTGCAGCCTGGGGACCCAGGGCTGAGGCCCTGCCTGACTGGGGACCAAGGTGGTGTCACTGCAGGCCCCTGCACTGATAGCTCTTGGAACCCCTGAAACCCCATACCAGACCACTTTCTATATAGCATCAGGCACATTTTTTTCCATTTCTGTCTCTCTGTACAACCCCCTCCTCCCAGCTCACTGAGGCCCAGAGCCTCTCAGTGATAATAACCACTTCACTTCCCTTTGTTGAACTGGAGCATTTTCCCATCCTCAAACCACACACCTCCCTGTAAGGTAGGAATGAACTCTTGTTATGCAAGAGAGGGGAGGTCCTGGAGCTGAGACTACTTGCCCAAGGTCACAGCTGAAAGGGGCAGAACTAGGCTTTCCATCCCAAACTCCAGGGCTAAGTCCCCTGATCCAGAATGGCAGTGGGGGGTCTTGGACTGAAGGAGCTGGGATGTAGGGGAGGCATCCAAGGCCCACAGCTGGGACTCATGACCTCTCCACCAGCCCCCAGTCCCCAACCCTCAGCAGGTGCTCCCATTCTTGGCTACATGATGTCTTCCAGGGCCATGGCCCTCCAATTCCCTGTGGGAAGTAGGTTGAGAGGAGGTGAGGGTGGCAGAGACCTAGGTCTCCAGGGTGGAGGGTCCTAGATGTTAACCTTACTTTAGGGGCTGGCATAGGGACCATCCATGTTGTACAGACAGGGAAGCTGAGGGTTAGGGAAGGGGAGTGATGACAGGGTAGAGCTATCTGCATATGGTCTCTTTCTTCTTTCCTCCCTAGGGCCCTGAGGGCTCCGGTTGGGGAAGATTTCATGGGGCTGCTTAGGACATTGGTGATCATTTTGGCATAGCTGCTGCTGGCTGATGTTGTCCCTGCCCCGGCTTCAGCTCCCTTAGGGGCCTTTGAGTGACTCCAGTAGCCCTTCTAGTGGGAAAGACCCAGCCTGCTCAGGAATCTCTGGGGTTCTGTCCAAGGCACCGCCCAGTGCTCCCAGAATCTGAGGGAGGCCAAGGCTGAGAAGAATGGGATGGGGAGGGGCAGGGCCATTGTTGATGGTGGGGGGAGGGGGGGTATGGGTAAGAATCAGAGGGCCCTGGTCCCTCAAGGAGGCCACTTCTCTTGGCTAGAGAAGAGGGTGAAAGTGAGCATTTGGGGTGGTCTGGGAGGTGGGTCTGGGCTGGCTCCCAGGATGGGACTCTGCCTTGGTCAGCAGGGCTGCATTCCTGAGCAGGTGTTGCCTCGGCCTTCCCTGGGGACTTTCCATGGAGACCAGAGGGCCTGCAATTTGCTGGGTTTGGGCCCTGGATGCATAGGAGGCTCCCTTCACCTGATACCTGTCTCTCTCTGTCCCTCTCTCCCTGTCATTCTCTGCCTCTCTTTCCTTACCTCTTTGGCTTAGAAAAGTTATGTGACAATTAGGGGAGGAGAGAGCCAGCATTTGAACCCATGTCCATCTGATGCCCACCCTAACTACCCATGCCGAAATGATAAGTGCTGCCACATAGGGCTCTGTGAGGTTCTATGCAGGAGAATATTCTGGGAAGGCTGCTTGGAAGAGGTGGCATCTCAGCAGTCCTGTCTTCCTTCCTGAGCCCAGTGCCTTGGGAGGGTATGTTGTGCCAGCCTGCTGCCATGTGGTGTCCCTGATTAGAGTTCCCCTCCTTCCTAATCACCCTGCTGAGGGCCCACACCGAGCACCCAGCCTCTAGCCTCAGTCTCTTAGGAACCCCAGTTCTGGCCCAGATGTTAACCCTTTGTTAGCTACCTGCTCCCAGCTGGCCAGGCTCTCAGATGGGCGTGCAAGCTGGCCTCGGGTGCATAGTGCAGCCACAGGATGTCTTCAGTTGGTGGGTCTGGAGGCTGGACTGTGAAACCTAACGCAGGCTGGGCCTTGGTTAGGTTATTTTAGTTCCCTATCATTTAGAACTGTTTCTGCAGGCAGCATAGCATGACAGTCAAGCACAGGGGCTGTTGGGGTTCAACTCTCAGCTCCATCAGCTGTAACCTTGGGCCTTAGGGCCTTAAACCTGAGTTTCAGTGTCTTCAACTGTAAAATGGGATTAAAAGCAATGTGTACCTTATAGGATCATTACAAGGAGAAACTGAGCCACATGAAGCGCTTAGCACAATCTCCGGCACGTAACTGCAAGTGTTGTTGAATGCCTTTGTTGTTGAATATTGGAGACTACGTTCTTAAGAGCTTTATCTTGTCTCTTAAAGGCCGAGCTGGAGGCTGGGTGGAATCGCCGTGCTGCTTCATGCTTATGTTGGTGTATAATTGCTCGTTTTCATGTCTGTGCTCCTCCAGACTGGGTACCCCCTGGGGCAGAGATGGGTGGCGTTCATCCGTTTCCTGTGTCCAGCTCCAGGCCCACCAGGAGTGGGGATTCGATGAACTGAAGTGGCAGTGGCTCAGGACCGAAACTCTGAGCTGAGGCCATCTGTGGTAGGAAGCAGTATTACAAAGTAGGGAGGACCTTGAGCTCCAAAATCAGAGGGTCTGGAGAGCAAAGCTCAGCTGTGCCGCTGTTCTCCATGTGCCTAGGACACATGCCACTGCCTTCCTGTGCCCCAGAGATCCCACTTATAAACAGGGATGGAGCCTTGCTCTCTACCTGCCAGGGGGATGTGGGGCTAAATGAGACAAGATGAGTGGAACACGCTCCCATGGAGGTGCTTTCATATATGTTCCTTTCATTCACCAGTCCTCCCTCTGTTCAACTTTCAAGTTCTTGAGTGATGGTAACCTTTATGGGACAGTTTATAGGAGCCTGAGTGTATCCTACATCTTAAGGGACAGTCTAGCCTTTATGCATACTCTCCTCCTGACATATGAGGAGGGGACTCTGTCTAACATTACCTCTTCCCAGCCTTCTGTCTCTGTCATGCTCACATTCTTGGGGTTGGCAAGCTGATTCTGCTGTCTTCCTGGACACGCCTGGATAGCCCCATTTTACAGATGAGGCTCAGAGTGGGTAGACAACTTGTCAAAGGTCACACAGCTCTACCAGATGTATTGGGATTAGGTCTCTCTCAGTTCCAAGTCCATACTCTGACCTGGTTCATTGTGCTACCTCCCTGCGTGGGGTTGTGGAGGGGTCCTTGGAAGGTGGCTGACTCTTGAGAGCCCACCTGGGAATCTAGGTCCTCTTGTTAGGTCCCCTGGAATCTGAGACTCCTGGACAGCCTCTCATCTTCCTAAACTTCCCTCTAAGTTAGAGCTTCCCAACTGATATGTCCAAATGGGTTGCAGATGTGTTGAGATATCTCCTTAGCCCTTGGGGACAGCCCTGGGCCGGTCATCTAAGACCAGGCACAGTTCTGTCTCCACCCCAGTGTGCTGAATAAATATGTATACTCCTCTATGTATATCATGATGTGAAACAGGCTGGGAAACACTGATGGCTCTAACCAATCCCCTTCCCACCCCCACCATACACACTGAACACACTTTTCCATAAGGGTGGGGATTCGTGGTCCTCTCCGGGCATAGGCTCTTCATCTGAGGAATGGGGACTGATGGAGGTGATGTCAAAGGCCTTTCTACCACTGTGAATCTGAGTGTGAGCCTTAGAACCCAGCTTTGGGAGGGAGCAGGGTCTGCATAGGGCCCAACCAAGCAGCCTGCTAAGAAGGCCAAAAACAGTCAAGAAAGGGAGCTGTGGAGGAGAGGTCAGAGACTATGAGAGGCCAAAGACTCTGCCTCAACTTGAGTCTGTCTGCTTGGGGAGGCTGGAAGGCTCCAGGTATCTGCTCTTCCCCATGCTGCGTCCTCCATCAGAGTGGCCCCCTTCAGTCTCATTGCTTGGGTTTCAGAGGAAAGCCTCCCGGGAAGGGCCACATCTGTGAGCCCCATCAGGCACACTGGAGGAACAAACAACCTGGCCAGATTTGGTGGGACTGATCTTTTCCTTCCTGACAGGAAGGCAATAGGCCTCAGAGCTGGGGGAGGGTGGGAGGTCAGGCAGGCAAACAGGGGTATGGAAGGGGGAGGGGAAGGCTCCACCATCTCCCCCATTCCCTTAGGCAGCAGGTGAGGAGGAGGGAGCTCTGGTCTGAAATCAGACCTGAACTTTAATCAAGGCGTAGCCACTTACTTGTGTGGCCTTAGGCAAGCCACTGAACCTCTGAGTCTCAGTGTTTTCCTCTGTTAAATGGGGATAATAATATCTCAAGGGTGGGGTATTAGAGAGATAAAATGAGGGACAGTGGGAATGGCATGATACAAACTATAAAGTGCTGTCCCTCCTCTGCCAGTCTAGCCAGGGGTGGCTGCTGCCTGCGTTCCTCTGGTACCCTTGGCCTCCTTCCCCCAAATGCCAGGGGTCAGTCCCAGCTCAGCCTGTTAAGTCCTCAAGAGAATTGGAACCTGTTATCCCTACTGGTGAAATCGTGAGGCAGGAGCCATTCCTCATGGAGCCTTGGGTTCAGCATCCTTAAGACAGAAAGGAGGCGTTGGGGCTCTGAAATCCCATGATTCCTGGGAGGGTCTGATCTGGACATGTTTCTTCCAAACCACAACGACGGCGGTGGTATGGGATTTGCTTACTTGTATTGAGCAACTGACAGTTTCCCCAAAGCTCTCTATGCACCTTATCTCAGTCCCCACTGTGTTAGAGATGAGATACTGAGCTCAGAGAGGTTTAATAGCTCCCTTGCTCAAGGTCACAGCACAGCGAGTAGGAAGCAGAGCTGGGATTCAAACCCAGGTCTTGGAGGAAACTTGAGATCTTAATCGTGCCTGTGGCCTCACGAGTTTCCTGTTACCCAGAGTAGCAGCTTTTTACTTTTGTTTTTCTTTTTTGTTTTAACAAAAATAACAGAAAAAGTAAAACCAGAGACTGAAAACCAAGATAGTGAAGAGCTGAAAAAGCCAGCCCTGGGGTGAGCCGTGTTTTCAAGGAAACACATCACCTGTCACATGCAAAACAAATACAGCCACCTGTGACCAGCCTCTTTTCATGGGCAATCAGGACAAAGTCCAGAGCATGGAGAGCTGGGTGGCGTGCCCGTGGACAGGTGAGCTTCCAGAGCAGAGCGGCCAGGCTGGGCTCTCTCTCTCCACTTTCTGCCCAAGGACACAGACTGAGCTCCCATGGGATCAGTTGTCCAACTCACCAGACTGGCTGGGCCTCCAGGCCTCAGACAGGCCCCTAGGCACAGCCCAGAGGTTCAGAGACAGAGGCCCCTCCCCTGCCGAGGGCAGAGGCCCTCCTTCCTTAGGCGGCTCAGCCTGGCCCTGTTCAACTGAACTGCCAACCCTTTGCCCCAGAGCAGTGGTGGTCACCCTCTGGCATGGAGCCCTCCAGGCTGGGCATATTCTGGAGCCTGGATCAAGGCCCTCAGAGGGCTTCAGACTGTTGGTGGAAACTAACAACTTTGGGATAGTAATCATCATCATCATAACTGGTAGCATTTATTTGAAATTTACTGGGTGTCAGGCACTTGACAGAACGAACTCATGTAAGTCTCACCATGACCCATTATTAAGCCCATTTTATAAGTGGGAAAGCTGAGGCACAGTGGTGAAGTGGTTGCCCAAGGCCACATAGCTGGTAAGATGTGGCAGATTTGGCATTCGAGGCAGGGAGAGGAGGAGTGGGCTAGGGTGCCAGCCCAGACTAAGCCCTCCTGGGTGCTAGCATGATTGCAAGTCACCTTCACACCAGTGTGGCATGGGCAGGTTTGGTATTCCCATTCACTGATAAGGAGGAAGCTCTGTAGTGTCTCCTGAGGTTATGTGGCAGATATGTGGCAGATCCAGGGGAGGGAAGCAAGGGTCATTATGTGACTCTGTGAGCTGGTACAGGGAGCAGGTGGAGAGGGAGGAGCTCTGAACCCAGAGTCTCCAAGTCCTCCACTGCGTGCTCAACCCTGATTTTACTATGTGACCTGCAGGCTCTTGCTCCCTCTGGCCCCTCTCAAAAATGCACTGATCTCAAAGGTCTTCACCTGCAGAGCAGACATTGCTCTGGGGTTCATGACTCGGTGGGAAGGGATGTGCCTCCAGGAAGTCAAGGATGGAGCAGAGGCACCAGGAGCTTCATGGGAATTCTCCCTTGCAGGACCCTGCTGCACAAGGGACCCAGGCCGGCCTGCATCCCACTCCCAGCAGAGGGAACAGGCCATGCTGGGGATGGGGCCTTCAGCAGTGGGTCTCACACATTAGAGTCCTCAGGAGAGCTTTAAAAAATCCTGATGCCCCAGCTGTTCCCCGGACCAATTAAATCAGCATCTCTGAGAGGGGGCCCAGGCACCGGCAAGTTTTAGAGCCCTCTGGGTAATTCCAGTGTGCATCCATGATCGGGGACCACTACTCCAAACCAATGGGAGGTGGGGAAGTAAGAATCCCCTGGCTTTCCGCGCCTAGTGACCCCCCTCCCCCCGACCAGATGACAGAATGTGCCTGCCCAGCTGTGTGCATCTTTCTTGGGAGAGAGTTCACAGCTTCCATTGGCTTTTCTGACCCAAAGGAGATTAAAATCCACTCTTAGGGGGAAGCAACCCCGTCCCCCCAAACCAGCAATGTCATTTCTAAGGACCAGAAACTTCCAGTTGCAGGATCAAAGTTGGTTTGTCTTGTCTTTTCTAAGAAACCTTTCCTTACCTCTCCAGACTGTCCCCGTCCCCTTTCCTTTCCTGCTTCCTGCAGATACTTACCAAGTACTTGCTGTGTACTGGGCACTGCTCTGGGACATTGGCGAATAAGACAGACTCAGGCTCCCCCTCAGGGAGCCATACTCTCATGGGGACTGTGGACGCAGTAGTGAGCCAATAGGATAAATGCAGTGAGCAGGACATCGACAGGCCCAGGTGTAAAGCTGCTGCTCCTTAGGGTCACTGGGGAGCCTCCCCAAGATTCTGATGACTTCGTGGGTCATTGATGGGGACTGGGCATTGGCATATTTTGATTCTAATGTGCAGCTGGAGGGAGGCCTGCTGAGTAGACCAGGCTTTCAGGGAAGGCTTCTGGGAGGAGGGAGCTCAGCCTGCAAGGAGGGAAGGAGCCAGCCTGGGGCTTTGGGGGAGGAGTGATCTTGGAAGAAGCAGCAGGTCAAAGGTCTTGGTGTGCAAGGACCTGCTCTACTGGAACAACAGGAAAGAATGGCCTTTGTGGCCTAAAGAATGAATGTGTATATGGGAAGGGGGAGGTGCTGAGGACAGAGGAGGGGCAGGGTGCACCAGGCAGGGCTCTGACAGCCACCTAAGAGCATGAATGTTATAGGAAACATCTCGGCTCCATCACCATTGCAGGGTTGCGGGATTGGGGAGCGCCAAGATCTGGTTTGCATTTTTCAAAGCCCTTCCTGAGGTGTGGATAACAGACTGGGGAGGGCAGGAGTGGGACCTGTGACCAGCCACGGAAATGTACTGGTGGGAGGTGAGGCGTGGGGCCAGGACAGGCTCTGGATTGGGCTATGGGAGGAGGGGGAGGAGGCAGAGGGAGACCTGACTGGCGCTCTTAGGTGCTCTAGTCCAAGCCAGCTGGTGCATCAAAAGGCCATCTCGTCCCCTCCTCTGAATCCTGCAGTACTTAGAATCCTGGAGCAACGGCCCCCAAAGGACCTCAAGAGCGTTTCCTAAGATCTGTTCCACGTGGTATTAAGGGCTATTAAGTGTACAATCATTTTAAGTCAGTGGTGTTTATCCACTGTGCTGAGTCCTTAACAGCCTAATGTACGGTGACTCTCGGAGAGGAGAAATGTTGCTTCACACACTTGGTAACAGCAAAATTTTTTGTTCTTAACAGCAGGTCTTCTAAGACTTGGATTCTAAGGAACCCCTCTGGAAACGCTGCTCTGGTCCTGTCATTTGACAGGTGAGGAGGTGGGGGTGGGCAGGGAAGGGTGGGAGGGTGGGGACAGTCACCTGTGCTAGATTTCCTACTGAGTGACCCATTAGAGCAGGCCTCAGCCTTCACCTCCTAACTCTGGGCCTTGAGGTACCGTGCTGCAGTCCCCAGTCAGTCTCCCCAAGGCTTGGTCGGGACATCCAGGCTCTAGGGTCAGGCTGGAAAGCTCCTCCCCCATCCTCAGCTGAGGGACAGACCAAACCTCCTACTCTACAGGAGCAAACTCACAGGGGCCAACACAGAAGGGGTTCTCTGGGAGACACCAGCTCCTTCCCTGTGTCAGGGGCTCTGGGAAAGGTGAGGGAGCCTTGGCCGTGGGTGACATTCAGAGCTGGCTCTGGGTGCTCACCCTACACGAACTCCACCTCATCCCTTGAGTGAGGACCAAAGAGGTCTGAAAACAGTCTCAGTTGACCCAGGGGCAGTGGATCTCAGGGCCCCCTTCAGGTGGCTGAGTACTTGAAAGTCCTGGTATTCTGTGTGGAAGTTTTCCCCCTCCCCTTCACCTCTCCCTCCCTCCCTCCATCCACCCATCCCTTCCTCCATCCTTCCAGCCCTCTCTCCACCCATGCTCCAGTTGGCAACATTTTCTGGGAGCCTACTTTGTTCTCATAAATAATACATAGTCTTTCCCCTCAAGGTACCACAACCCATAGGGGAGATAGAAAAGTGAGCAGAAAATTACTGTATAGCATTATGAGTTAGAATAGTAACCCCCATTCATTGAAAGCCTACCTCATGCCAGACACTTTACCTACATCATCTGATTTAATCTTTGGGCAAATCTGTCCAATAGATTTCATTTTCCTCTTTTCACAGATGAGTAAGGAGAGGCTCAGAGAGGTTAATTTCTTTGTCCAAAGTCACACAGCTAGGAGGTGATAGAATCACATTCAAACTTAGGCAGTCTGATGCCAGAGCCTGTTCTGGGAATGACTTCAGAATCCAGTGCTATTGGAAGGAAGCTGAGAGGAAGTGCCCCTAGCCAACACGTGTGCTGGCCCCCGGGGAGCAGGTGGCTGTGGCAGTGGTGACAGGGCTGGCTGGAGTGGGAGGTTTCCTGGAGGAGGTGGATGTCTGAGGTGAGTGCTGAAGGATGAGTAGGAGTTAATAATATATTAGTGTAATAATTTCACTGTACAAACTGATTTGGCATAAAATTATATATTTGGTCAATTTAAATTATAGGTGCTTAGAAATGGTCAATTTGCCTGCTATAAAGTATAGCATAAAATCGGTACCTTCTTTCTCCTACTGCTCACACAGCTGTCAGTGACTGTTCTGGAATTTTCCAAATAAAATGTGCTTGTTCTGTGGCTGTCATGACATCCTTCCAGGGAAGCACAGGCAGACCCTCCAGTGTTTACAGAAAGCATATACAAGGGAGCATAGCACTGGGAGGCGTTCTCTGTTTCATTTCGTCCGTTAATGACACGCTCACCCCCAGTTCTTCCAGAAGTCCTTATAAAGATGTTTAGCCCAGCCCTGCTCATGGAGTCCTGACTGCCAGGTGCTGGCCCCGTGGTCTTTATAACAGGGGGTTCAGTTGGGAGCCCCGCTCTACAGGTGAGGAGCATGAGGCCCCAGAAGTCCCTTCCCTGTGGCCATGCATTGGCAGAGCCAGGATTTGGACCCTTGTCTGGGGACCGTGTGCCACCACCATTTGTTCCTCTACACCGGGGCCGGCAAACTTTTTCCACGAGGGGCCAGGCGGTAAATGTTTTAGGCTCTGTGGGCCAGTGGTGTGCGCAGCTGCCTGCTGTGCCATAGCAGTCACGGGCAAGACATACTCCAGGGCGTGTGGCTGTGTGCCAACGCAGCTTTATGTATGGACATTGACATTTCAATTTCAAGTGTTACAAACACTCTTCTTTTATTTTTTTCCAACTATTTAAAAATGTAAAATCTGTTCTCAGCTGGTAAGCCATATAAAAAACAGGTGGTGGGTTGGATTTGATCCACAGGACTAGCTGCCTAGATGGCCACGCCCTGTCCTACCTGAGTCCTTAGGCCTGTCTTGCAGATAAGGGGGCTGAGGCTCAGACCCCTCAGCACGGGCAGGCACAACTAGAATGGAACCCAAGCCCTCTGACTCCAGCTTTGGGGTCTCCTTGGGGCCTGGTGGTGGTGATGGCTCCCTAAAGTTGATGCCACACCCCATCTTCGGCCGACCCCCTGCCCTTCATGGAACCGCCCATCTTGTGTAGGTGTGGAGAATGCATTCATCCCCCGCTCCCCGTGGCTGCCAAGGGGAATGTCTGTGCTCCCAGGGCAGGAAGACTGTGTTCTGGATCTTAGCCCACAAGCCCAGGAGCCACCACCCCAGGCTCTGGTTCTCAGCACCTTTTCCTCCCTCAGGTGATTCCCAGGTAGTCTTGGGGCTGGCCCCTCACTGGCCAAGCTGCCTGCCAGTCGTGGGGCTGCTGGGCTCCTGCTCCAGCATCTGAGCCCATCCAGCTGCCCCCTGGAGAGGAGGGGGCAGCCCAAGGGCTCAGCGGCCTGGTTTCTGTCCTTGGCCGTCCACACGCTGGTGCCCAGACAAGCGCCCTTACCCCTCTTCGCCTTAGTTTGCTCATAGAATGTTGAAAGGCTTTGTCCAGCGCCTGGTACAATTTGTGCGAGTGACTAAGAGACCAGTGAAGGGCCCAGGGGCTGGAGTATCGGGGATGCCAGCCCAGCAGTCCTGCCTCTTTGCCCGCCAAACCAGAGGTCCTTTGAGCAGTCACCTTGGTCTTCACCACCTGCTTGGTCAACAGAATCCCAGCCGTCCCCAGATACAGTCACAGCCACTCCCCGCAGACGGCATTTCACGGGGAAAGATCTTGGGCTGCTTAAGGAGCTGTGGGACTTGGGCAAGTTACTGCACCTGCCTGAGCACCGCCCCCCTCCCATAGGAATAGCCTCCCCACCTTCCGGGCGGGTTGTGAGGGTTAAAAGGGATGACCAAGGCCCATGGCTGTTCCCAGGCAGCTCCCCTCCTTACTCGGCAGGCCTGGTATTCACTGTCTAAAGGCCGCCCCATCCTGGACACCCCGACCCTGCGAGGCTGCCCTGGACACCTGGCCATAGGGGAGGATCTGGGAGCCGGAAAGTGTACAAACTCCCTTCCCAGGCTGTTGAGGCCGCTGCAGTTGCCAACGAACGGGCTGTTTCCACACTTCTCCAGTTTCACAAGAACCAACTGGCACCGCCGCTCGGGCCTCTGGGCCCCTCAGCGCTGGGACGCGGTTACTGGAAAGTTCTGGTGAAATGCCGACTGTGTCAGCTCTTGGGGTGGGCAACACGTGTCATTTACTGGGAGGAAACACAGGCAGGCAGGCAGGATCTTGGGACGAGAGAAAAGCATGCCTCCCTCTCTGGGAGGATCTTTCCTCTCTGGCTGTTTGTTCCCTGCGAGTTTATGAAGTGCCTGTGGTGTGTCAGGCGCTGTGCTGGGAGGGGACAGAGGAAAACAGTAGCTCTCCTGTATGTGGTCCAGCCCCCTGCAGGCCTTACTCTCAGATCTCTGGATCTCCTGACATGGGGGTGGCAGTGCCTGTTTTCTCCCCTCTGGATCAGGGGGTGGGGGGAGGTCCCAGGCAGAGTTGCTGAGTCTGGACTTTCATGGTTCCTGAGTTACCGCTCTCTTTGCATTTCTCGGACCCAGACCTGGGACTCTGGTGGCTTGGAAGAGCCAGTTAGTCTAATTTTCCCAGGTAGCACTTGAATCCCCCTATAAATCTTTATTCAGACTTTGCTTCCATGACACTTGTGATGGGGTGCTCACTACCAACCAGGCAGCCTTTTTTCTTCTTTGGGTGGCTTTGCTTCATGTGCCCAAATCTGACCCACAGAAAGGCAGCTAAAGACAGGAATGTTAGGCCTAGCCGGTGTGGCTCAGTGGTTGAGCATTGACCCATGTATACCAGGAGGTCACAGGTTTGATTCTGGTCAGGGTTGCGGGGTCGATCCCCTGTAGGGGGTGTGCAGGAGGCAGCCTATTGATGTTTCTCTCTCATTGATGTTTCTATCTTTCTCTCCCTCTCCCTTCTTCTCTCTCTAAAATCAATAAAAACATATATGACAGGGATGTTAGAAAACTGAACTGGACCCCTTGGGAGGCTCTGAGCACTCCCTCCCCTTCCCCTGTCAATGGAAGTGTATAAAGTTGAAGCTGAGCCTCCACTTGGCAAGGATAATAGAAGATTGTTATTATGTCCAAAGAAGGGTGAGGGACAGGGGAGATTCCCATGACTGAGCACTGCCCTTTACCCTGCAAGGGATAGGAGGGGGTGAACCCCACACCTGGGTCCTCAGGGCCCCCATTCTCTCTGTTCTGTGTTTTCCCCCCACCCTTCATAGGGCAGTGGGAACATGACTGCATCTGGTGCCTGCTTTCCCCGCCCCCAGCCTGGCTCTACCCTCGCAGCTGTCCCTGGCCAGCTGTCCTGGACCTAGCTGCCTGGCGCTGGTTCCCTTTCCCCTCAGGGCCTGAGAGCTGACTGTTGCCACTCCTGGGTTGTCTGGCCTTGGTGAGGGCGCAAAGGGCAGCCAGCTCCCAGATTCCCTGTTCCTCCCCAGTCCTGCCCTGGCCTGGGGTCCTTCTGTGTAAAGGGTGACGGCATTCTCAAGTGTGGTTTGTGTTGTTCAGAAACATGAGTTTTCTGGGAGAGTCTATGACCCCCCCCAAAATGTTAATAAGTATTGATGAATACCTATGCAACGTGTAAAATTATGCTGTAGAGGAACATTTTATCCACATAAAGAGATGGTATATTGTAGAATGAAAAAAGCAGTCAGGAATTCACTCTGTATAGCATGAGCACCATTCTGTGTAAAACCACTTGTCATACACCCCTGAGCTGGAGGTATAGCTGCTAAAATGATAACAGTTTTTATCTCTGGGGCGAGATAAACATTTCTGTTGAATTTGTGTTTTTCTGTTTTTGTTGGATGTTTCACAATGCATATTTGTTTCCTTTGTAATGAGAAGGTGGAGGGAGCACTAAGTTCATTTTCTGAGAAGCCAGAAAACTCTCTTCCTCCTCACAGCAGCCCCCATCACCCCAGCCCCCTAGCCCCAGAGGGGATCTGAAAATGTGTGGAACAAGTCACAGGTCTTACCTCTGGGTCTCCAGCAGTCACTCACTAACTTCCTGGTCTCCTGACTTCCATGAGCCTGTCTGGGCAAGTCTTGGACCCTGAAGTTCTCCTGTATAATTTCCCTCCAGGCCTGGCCCCAGTAGAGTGGCTCACCCAGACCCTGACTGCCAAGCAGCAAGAACCCGAGACTACCCATAAGACCACACTTTCCATCTGTGTGGCTTTGGGCCAGTCATCTAACCTCTCTGGGCCTCAAGGTGCTGTAAAGTGGGACCTCATATTAGTACCTACTTCATGGGCTTGTTGTGAGGATTTGGGGCCAGCAGATGGTGGGTGCCCATCAGCATTGGTTCTCTCTCCTCCCCTCCCCTGCCCAGCCCATCCTACACTGACCTACCTGCCTTTTTTCTCCACAGGGAGCTCCAGGGCCAGCAGGATGGGGTCAGCCTGTATCAAAGTCACCAAATACTTCCTCTTCCTCTTCAACTTGCTCTTCTTTGTAAGTATGGCCAGCGCTACTTGACTGTCTCCAACAGAGACTCTTGTGCCTGGTGCATCCCAGCCTGAGATCTCCAGAGATGCCAGGCCGGGGAACGGTTGTGGGGTGTGGTTGGTTGATGGGGGCTGAGGGCAAACCATTTCAAATGGAACCTGGTCAGGTGGTGAGGAGATTCCTGGCATTCCCAGCTGCTCCACATAGAGCACTGGACTCCTTGCCCAGCCTTCCCCTCTCCTGGAGCACTGAGGCCAGGCTGCCAGGGCTGGAGCCGGTGTGGGGGAAGGAAAGCCCTCTAGGCATCTCTTAAACTCTTGTCATTGGGGATTTGCTGGTGGGGAGTCTCTGGAATCTTTCTTGTCCCGTCCTGACCCTGCCCCCTCCCACCTTCCTTTGCCCCTCTGAGAACTTGCCTGCTACAGTTCTGGGTCTCAACTGCCCCTGCCACACTCCCACCTGCATTGTGGAGGATGTGCCCTGAGCCAGGGGGACACCCAGATGTAAGCTCCATGCACATCCGGACCTGGTTTTCCTGGGGGCCTTGACTCTTCTCACTGGCCTGGTGCTCACTGACTCCTCCTGCCTTGGAGTTGCCAGGATGATGGAATGTGTGTGTGTGTGTGAGTGTGTGCACATGTGTGTGAGAGTGTATGAGTAGGTGTGTGTGCAAGGAAGAGAATGTGTGAGTGTGCATGTGTGAGAGTGTGTCTCTGGTGGGGTGAGGGTGAGGGTGGCCTAGAGGGGCCTTCATAGCCCCAGAGTGGTGCTGGGGCTTATAGCCTCTCCATGTTGGTTTACCCGATGCTGTTAAAAGAAACAGGTTCTGCAATGGGATGTTTATTATGATTCAATTTTATTTTTAAAAATTGTACACATACATGAATATATATTTTTAAATAAGTCTTTATTGATTTCAGAGAGAGGAAGAGAAAGGGAAAGAGAGATGGAAACATCAAGGATGAAAGTCATTGATGCCTGGCCGGGCATGGCTCAGCGGTTGAGCATTGACCTAGGATCCAGGCGATCCGGGTTCGATTCCCAGTCAGGGCACATGCCCAGGTTGTGGGCTTGATCAATGACTCTCTCATCATTGATGTTTCTGTCTCTCTCTCTCCCTCTCCTTTCCTCTCTCTGAAATCAATAAAGATATATTTAAAAAAAAAAAAAAAAGTCATTGATCAGCTGCCTCCTATACGCCCCCTGCTGGGGATCGAGACTGAAACCGGGGCGTGTGCCCTGACCAGGAATCGAACTGAGATCTCCTCGATCATAGGTTCGATGCTCAACCACTGAGCCATACTGGCTGGGCCATACCTGAATATTTTTAAGAGGAGAAAAAAATACCTCCAAATGTTAATGTTGGGATTCCTGGGAATTTGGGGTTTATTCTTTATGCCTCTGCATGTTTCAAATTTTCTACAATAGACATGAATTACTTGTGGGGAAAAAATTGTTTTACATTACAAATGACACAGGATAACGGAAAGTTTAGAAAATAAAGAATCATTCTAAATCCCTCCTCATAGGTTTAACCCACCACACAGATACTTACAAGTGAACTTACAAGTGAGTTCCTGGTGCATGCAAGCACACACATGTGCACACATGCACACACAGATGCACATGGACCACCCTGGTGCTATCCACCCTGCTGTTCATCCACCCTAGCTCTGGCCCCACCTCCCTCCTGGAGGATCATGCTGAGTCCCTGCTGTGGCTCTGGCTCTCCACTGATGGCAGCCAGGCCTGGAAGCCACCCCGGGCAGGGCCTGGGCACCTGGGCTTCCCCACTTTGGCAGTCAGGTCCCTCTTGGCTGGCCCAGGTCTCTGGAGCACAGCTGCCCAAGCAGCCAGAGCCAAGCCTTCCCTGGCAGGCAGGAGGCTCCCAGGCTGAGGCCTGGCTTCCAGGGCCAGTAGGGGACATGGGATGGGAGTGCTGTGGCTCTGTCTCTAGGGGCTCTAGGGACAGGAGAGAGGGGTCTAGCTATGTCCTAGATGGTGACAGGGCTTGTAGAAACCCCCTCTGCCCCCATGCAGTGGGAGGGAGGCATAGAGACTTGTGGAGAAAAGCAGCGGGGTTGGTGGTTTTGGCCAAGGTGTCCTTTCCTGTTCTATTAGGCTGCCCTGTAGAGCCAGAGACTGGAAAATCTTCTCTCTGGCCAGAGCTCGTGGGGCTGGTCTTGGGGGCTTGGCTCCCTCCCAGCTGCTCCAGGGGGCTGGCGGGAGTTAGGCATTAACTCCTTATGTGCTGGGGCTCAGAATGGCCCCTCAGGATGTGGTAGGGGGTGCGGCTGGGGGAGGGGAGCTTTTATACAGAGGATGAGAGGGAAAGGAGAGAGTTAGAGGCGACAGTGTGTGTTTGCTGCTCACTCACCCAACATATGTGTATTTGACACCTCTTTGTATTCAGACCCTGGAGGGGGAGGGAGGAAGGTACACACTTACCAGCAGAAGAGCCTTGGCTTCTGCACTCATGGGGCTTATGTCCAGGCTGTGGTGGGCTCCAATCAAACACTCAGATGGATGGTGAAATCGCAGTTGTAGGTGCTGGGAATGAAGGATGCAGCCCCTAGGAGACCAGATAATAAGGCACTTGACCTTGTCAGGGCAGTCAGCAAAAGCTTCCTGGAGTTCTGCATGGCTGGGGAGAGGAGTCACAGCAGCAGGAACTTAAGTCCAGTGGGGGAGTGGGGCGGAGTGCGCCGCTCCAGGGCACAGTCCTGCAAGCTTCTCAGACTGATTCTGATCTTTGTTTCATGCACAGTAGGAAGCAGTTATTTGATCGGACTTGTAGTTTGGAAAAATCACTCTGTCTGCCATGTTTGCTCACAAATGCACATGTGTAGGTTTTGCCTACACTCCTTCCTGACCCCAGACTCCTCATAAAATCACCCCATCAGCTTTTCTCACATGCAGAAAAACCCTGAGGCAACTGGTACCAGGCTTCTGGGGGAAGAAAGGCAGCTGTCAGGGTCCCAGCTCCTGGCTGAGCCCTGGGGGGAGATTCTGGTAGGGCTGGGGGTGGTTAATGTGGGGTATGTCCCAGGGCCCCAGTCTTGGTTCTCGGAGAAAGGGGGTACCATGGTGCCTCCCCCACTCTGGTCAGCCACCTGGCCCAGCCTCCTTTCTGGCTGACCTCGAGGCTGATCCAGCCATACCTGCCGGTTAGGATGCAGTCATAGGACATGCAGAGAAACTGAAAGGGCTGCACCAGGGACTTCCCTTGGGTTTCTCCTGGAGAGCAGAGGAGTTTAGCCTAGCAGTCCAGGATTTTACTCTGGGATTATATTTGCCCAGAGGGAATTTTCTGCCCTGCCTCTCATTCCCTCTTTGGAAGGGTAGTTCTCTGCCTCCTGCCCCGCCCTGTGACTGCCCTGGAGGTGGGTGGGGCAGGGGCTCTGCCTCCTGGGTCTGCAGTGACAGGAACAGACCTTGGGCCTGATCGCTGGCCCTTGCCCAGCTGTGCCATGAAGTTTGGAGTGGGGAGGGCAGGGGTTCAGCAGCCTTTGGGAACCTAACTGCCAGATCCTATAAAGCCCCCCTTCCAGCAGGCTGTATACAGTCTGAGGAACCCCCAGATGAGGGTGCCCCCTTCCTCTCCCCAGGGTCTCAGTGGCTTTCCTCTCCCCTGAGACTGGCTTTCTAAGCTAAAACCCAGCAGGACTGGAACGGAGGGGATGAGCACTGAGCACAGGAAAGGGCTAGGAGATAAGTAGGAGGGCATACCTGGCAGGAAGCTGTGCCCCTCAGGGCCAGTAGGCTCAGTTCGACCACACATGGTCATGGGGTGGGGAGAGTGGAGGCAGAAGGGACTCCCCACAATGGTGCTGCTGTCTGGATTGCTCGCGTTCACTGGGACTTGGGGTTCGGGGCCTGAGGCCACTTTGACATGCCTGGGTTGGGCAAGGAGGGAGGTGGCTCCCCTATATCCCCCTGGCGTGGGGTATAGGGCAGCTGTGCGGGGCTCTCTCTCCCACCTGCTCTCCGTCTGCCCATTAACTGCCCCCTTCTTCTTCCAGATCCTGGGCGGAGTGATCCTGGGCTTCGGGGTGTGGATCCTGGCCGACAGGAGCAGTTTCATTTTTGTCCTGCGTAAGGAACCCTCTGCTTCCCCTGCCCCAGCCCGCTTTAGAGGGGAGGGCCAGGCTGCAGGCAGGGCTGCCCCCACAAGTCTTCAGCCCCAATGCTGCTGGTCACTTTTCCAGCTGACTGCCAGTCTCCGCCCAGGTCCTGCTGCTGACCTCTACAGGGGGTTCCAGAAGGATTTTTCTCTCCCTCCCCAAACAAAGTGCTGTTGTCTGGAGAACACTGGGGGATGGAGAGGCTTGCTATCGCAACCAGGCCCCTTCCCTTGGCCCTGACCTTGAGAAAGCCTCTTACATTCTCCATTGGCCTTTTCAGCAAAATGTAAGCTATAGTCCCTCTCCTCCCCAGTTCAGAGAGATGTAGGAAAGAGCCAGGAATGACAGGTTGTCGGGTTGATGAGGTGCCTGCTGTGTACCTGGCACTGCCTAGGTGGGTTGGGCAAGTGTACTGAGGAGGAAGGCACCAGATACACCTCTTGTTCATTCTCACAGGCCTAAGAATATTGCATATATCAGTTGTCTTAATCCCACAACAGCTCTTCAAGGTAGGAACTGTTCTATTCCTGCCTCACAGATGGAGAAACGAGGTCCAAAGAGCTTCCATCCCTTCTCAGGTTCACACAGCTTCTGAGTGAACACTGAGAGCTTTGGTCCTAAATGCTGCACATGGTGAGAGGACCACAGCACGGAAGCCCCTTCTCTCACTATTTTGAAGCAGGAGGAAAGAAACCCAAGATGATAAGACCCATTCCAAGTCTACTTGCAGTCTCCTCCAGGAAGCCTACCAGGCTTGCTGCACTGATCTCTCATGGACACCCTATGGTGGAAGGGAAGCTGAGCACATGGCCCCAAGTAGCACAGCAATGCCACTCCCATCAGTGAGTGTGTCGCCCTTGGCTCACTTCCCCTCCCAGCAGCTGCCAGAGCTAGCAAGTTTGGACTCAGGCCCATGACAGCTGCTTGATTTGAATAAAACAGAACCACACTAGGATGGGGATGGAGGGCCACATGTGTCACTGTGGCCCTAGGGGGCTAGGCCTTCTCCTCTCAGAGGGTGAGGGAAGCAAGGATGATCCACCCTTCAGCCACCTCAGATTTAGCCTGGAGCTGTCTGTCTCTCCTCCTACTGGGAGGCAATGGACTGTACCCCTATTTTGGGGCTACAGTCTGGCTTTTCAGTGGTGTGTACACACTCCCCATGCCCTCCCAACATGGGACCCATCCTCCTTGACCCTGACTAGGCCCAGGCTCCCTACTTCCTGGGACATGGTCCACATCCAGTGGGCACTGCGCCACAGGGCAAAGTCTTGAGGCCCAGCCCACCCACCGCATTTCTGCCTTCTGCACCCCGCCCCAGGGCTTCAGGGACCGCCTGCTACTCCTCTTGCCTTCTCCTGCTTCTTCCTTGTTCAAGTCTGAGAATCTCAGGCTGACCAGACTTTAGAGGCCCCCTGGATGCACCCTATGTGTTTTTGCAAATACCAGGGCCCAGGACCCACCCAAAGGATCTGACTCTATTGGTGTGGGTGGGGCCTGGAGCACTGTGGTTTTTACAAAGCTCCCCAGGTGGTTGCCCAGGCAGCCAGGGTTCAGAAACACCGATCTGATCTGTTGGCCCAGTCACTATATCCTTGGGTAAATGGAGGTGTGGCAAGGGAAAAGAGACTTGCCAAGAGTCACGTAACAAGTAAGGGTCAGAGCTGGGAACCCAGGGCTCCCAATCTGCTATGTGCCAGGCTGTGTGACACAACTATTCTGTTACCTCATAGAATCCTCACTGCATTACTATCCACATTTTATAGGGGAGGAAGTTGAAGCACAGGGAAGGGAAATAACTTATCTGAGGTCACACAACCAGAAGGTGGAGAGCTGGGATGTGAGCCAGGTGGCATGGCTCCTGAGCCCCCACTTCCCGAACCCCTGTACTGCACCACAGGTTCACACAGTGAGCAGAAGCAAGCACAGGTTAAGAGCACGGATTCCATACAGACTGCCATGGTTCGAATCCTGGCTCTGCTCCCTGTTGGCTCTGTGATCCTGAGCAAGTTACTTCACCTCTCTGTGCCTCTTTGTCTATAAAATGGAAATAATAGAGTGTACCTTATAAGGTTATTGTGAGAAATTAAATGAGTTAATAGTCAATAAGAGTTTAGAACAACTCCTACATTAGTGATTGTTAAGTACTAATGTTTATAATAATTGTTATATTATTTATAATAATAATTATAATTGTTAAATAATAACATTTATATACCACCTAATCCTTATAACATCTTTAAGAAGTAGGACTTTGTTCCTTTTTATAGAGAAATAAATAGAGGCCAGAGAATGGCTTGCCTGGGCCCAGAGGCTGTCAGCAGCAGAGCTGGGATTAGAAACCCTTTCTCGTCCCCAGTCCCTTTCACTTTGGGCCACTTCCCCCTCCCTTACTAGTACCTGCTTGGCCCAGTAAAAGCAAGATGTTTCTGCCATGCACAGTGGATGGGTCACCCTGGAATAGTCACAGGTCCCTTCCTAAATCAGTTGCTCAGATGGAGGCTGGCCTGAGTCCCTGGGTGAGGACAGGGACTGGTATTGATGAAATGTTCTGAGAAACCAAGACCCCAAAGCTCAGCTGGACTCAGGGGAAGGGCCTGAGTTGGGGTCTCAGCCCTGGGCCTGGTCTGCTGGCCACCTCTGCAGCCTCTTAGCCTCTTGGGCCCCTGGACCCTAAGGGACAAATGAGGATATGAATCCAGCCTCATGGGGCTGTTGTGGAAGTTAAGCAAGATGATCCGACTAAAGGGCCTTGTTGGGGCTGGTGCACACCAGGCAGTGCCAGTCACTTTGTTGTAGGAGTAGTCGCTGAGGAAATTTAGGAAAAGTGAAATTGTCAGCTGCTGCCCATGTTGATTGCCCAGAGCCAGGGCAGTGACGGCCTGGAACAAAAAGGAAGCCCCACCCTCAGCCGGGCTCTGCCCAGATTCCTGGGGGCTGCTGTAAGAAGCTGGGCAAAGGCAGCCCTGCCCTGGCACCCTGAAATTGGGGCAGGCGGGCCAGGACTCTCCCTAAGCTCCACAATAGTCTGTTTTCCATCAGGAAAGGGAGCTGGATCAGGCCCTCCCACCCACTCCCCAGTTTTGTAGTTACTTCTAAAGGGTGCTAAGCCCCCCTCCGTGACCTCTCCCAGGTCCTCCAGGGGGCAGCCCTGTGTTCTCCCTGCTAACAGTCCACTGTGCCAGCCCTGACTGTGCTGATTCTAGGCTGTCTTGCGCTGCACCCAGGAATCTGTATCTCTAAAAAGTTCCTCTGATGCTGATGTGCCCCAGGCTGCTCTGCAGCCTCTGAGAACCTCCCTCCTAGGCTGCCTCCCAGGCATGCTGGGCTGTCTTGGGAGTGAGCCCAGTGCAGCCCTGCCCCCGGCCCTCCGCCATCGCCCCCCCCCCCCGCCCTTCTCCTCGCCCCCAGCCTGTGGAGGGCACATCCACCCTGGCACTCCTGCCCTCCTGGTGTATCAGCCTTGGGGTAGAGTGTACCCCCTGCCAACAGGCTGGCGGTAAACATGAGCTCTGTCCTATGATCTGTTGGGCTTGGAAATGCTGGTCCAGTGCCCAACAGAACTGCGGATCCCCACCCACAGGGGTGGGCTCTGCCTACCCGTGGCCCTGGGGAGGGTCTCTTGCCATCAGGCCCCTTCTCTATGCCGAGAGCACATTGCCTGTCACAGACCTCTCTCACTCATGCTGGTTCATTCTTTCTTGACTTCTTTCCTTTCTTCAAATACATCGTTGACCTCTTCCTCCGGCTTTGCACCTGCTGTTCCCACTTCCTGGAATGCTTTTCCCTCAGGTCTTCACTTGACTGACATCTCCCTTCTCATCTCAGCTCAAATGTCAGCTGCTCATACCAGCCTTCCCAATGCCACAGCCCACTCCCTGCTCCATGTTCTCTGCATTAGCCAGCTTCATGGCCCTTTACGCAACCAGAAGGTTATATTGTTTATTCATTGTCCCCACCCCCCACCCCACATAATGTCAGCTCCTTGGTATGGGAACCTTGTCAGTCTGTCTTGGTGTCCCCAAGAGCCAGCTCAGTGTCTACCACGTGGTGAGCACCTGGTAAACATTTACTGGCTGAATGAATGAACAAGTGCCACGCCTGTGCCAGGACATGTGCCCCAGGCATTAGTGGAAAGAGCATGGCATTGGAGGTCTGCATGCTTGCCAATCCCAGCTCTGGCCTGGGCCGGTGCACCTCGCTGAGCCTGTTTCCTCACCTGAAATGGCTGGGTTGAGCTACGTCAGAGTTGGAGTTTATTAATATATGGACCAGGAGGAAGTCAGGCCTGTGGTATCTGTGGCCCCAGCAGAACCTGCCAGTCTGCGGCTCATTCATTCAGCAGCTATTTATGCATTATTGTGCTGTGCCAGACACTGCTCGGGGGTCGGGGGTTCAGCAGGAACAAACCCAAGTCCCTGCCCTCCCGGACCTCTCATTCTTGTGGGGCTGCAGACACGAGTAAGATAAATTAGTAAAATGTAGTCTTTTCCCTCACGGTCAGCGCTGAGGAGCTAAGGGTAAAGCAGGGGTGAGGTTTAGGGTAAACTGGGGGAGGCACACCCAGGCAGCTTGTGAAGGGGGCGAGGAGCAGGCTCCTTGCTGGGGGCTGACCAGGCACCCTGACCCCAAGGAGGGCGTGTGGGCGCAGCCCTGGGCCTTCAGGCCTGCCTCTGATTTTGTTCTCCGTGAGAGTGGACAGCCAGGCTGATCAAACACCCTTCTTTCCACCCCCCAGAGACCTCCTCCTCCTCGCTCAGCGTGGGGGCCTACGTCTTCATCGGAGTGGGGGCTGTCACCATGCTCATGGGCTTCCTGGGCTGCATCGGCGCTGTGAACGAGGTCCGCTGCCTGCTGGGGCTGGTGAGTAGCCCCCCCACTGCCCGCGCAGCCCCTGAGCCCGGCCCTGGCCCAGATTGGGGGGGAGCATCTGAAGTGGGACCTGGTGGGGGGCTCTCAGCTGACTGCCTGCTCTGTGTCCCCAGTACTTTGTCTTCCTCCTCCTGATCCTCATCGCCCAGGTGGCCTCTGGTGTCCTCTTCTATTTCAACATGGACAAGGTACGCACCCCCTCCCTCCCGACCCCCAGCCTGCATTGACCCACCACGTGGGGGATCGCTTGGGGGTGGGGGGTAGACAAGAAGACTCAGTTGTCCCAGACAAGCCCAGCAGGTTCGGGCAGCCCCCCTGGGGACTAACGGTGGGCTGTTAGATGGGACAGCAGTGCCTGTGGGCAAAGTCCCTCCTGGGCGGATCCGGTTCCACCCCGCCACCTTCTAGCCCTGTGGCCACTGTGCCAAAATGCTTGCCTCTCTCTGCCTGTTTCACCTTCTGTAAACTGGGGACAATAATGAAATTTAACTCTTTGGGTTGTTGTGAAGGTTCATTGAGATTATGTTAGTAAAACATCTAGCATTGTGGTTGACACGGGAAGGACTCAAAAAAATGTTTATTGTTCTCATTACTGTTAAGGCTTCTTAGCACAGATGAGGCCCAGGGGAGAGATTGTCAATAAAACATTAGTCCTGTGTCAGAGGGACTCAGCTTTGTGGAACAGAAGATTAGATTTACTGTGGCTTCAAATCTAAGGATGCTTGTGAACATAACCAGAAGTCTAGTTTGGAAGCTCAGAGACTATGGTTCTGGCTGCCTCTTCAGCATCCCCATCATGATGGCTTTTCCACGTCATGCCACTCACCTCATGGTCCCAAGGTGGCTACCACCGCCCCATCTTGTGCTGCTGTGGCCCAAAGAAGGGGCATGGGGCAATGCCAGCCATGGCCATCCCTTTTATCAGAAGAGCAAGCCCCCTAAAAACATCCCCAGATTGGGTTACAGAGGCACTCCTGGCTTTGAGGGTGGCTGAGAAAGTATCTAGCTTTCTGACTCTAAAGACAGAGGCACAATGAGCCAGGAGTGGCTGCTGGATGAGCTGGTCAATTGTGATTATCACAGTTATTTATGGGACACCTACTGTGTGCACATGGTATCTTTTAGAAGCTTTACACACATTGTCTCTCCTCACAACAGCTCTGTATGGTAAGTATTGTGTTGTCAGACAGGGAAGCAGATGCTCAGAGATATTAGTAGCAATAACAACATCAGTAATAGTAACTATAACCTCCACCATCCCTACCTTGGTTCAGCACACACTATATGCTGAGTCACTGTTGGCCACTTTACATTCATTCTTTTGCCAATCCCCACCGCGCTCTCCCAAGATAGTGTGAGAATCCTAGTCCTACAGGTGAGGGCGCCCAGCAGGTCAATGGCCAGACCAGGGAAAACTCAGGCTCCATGGCTCCAGTAGGAGTTCACCGTGGCCCAACTGAGCTGGGGGCCTGCCTTCCCTAGCACTATAGTTCTGGTCCACCCAGCAGGTGGCAGACCCTGCAGCCAGGTGGGCTCCTGCATTTTACCACTTAAAGGTCAAGTTGCCTCAGATCCCTCTTAGAAGGAAGCTGAGAAAACATTACACCATCAACAACTAACACTTATAACTGAGAACAAGTCTGGAACTGAATGTCGTGCACTTACTGCATTTAATATTTGGTCCTCACAGTTCTGTGAGATCGTGGATATGAATACCCTCATTTTCAGATGTGGAAGCTGAGGCCCAGAGAAGTTAAGCAACTTGGCCAGAGGTCACACAGCTAGTAAATGGCAGCCTGGCTTCTGGGTTCATGCTGGTGAAATTTTCTCTGTGGTGGTTCCCACCTGAATCTGCTTTACCTAATTACAATCCACACCTAGCCTGTTTCCCAGGAGAATTGGACCTGACTTCCAACATAGCCACAGGGTAGCTAAAATCAAAATGAAAGAGATCAGAATGCACACAGGGAGAGGAAGACCATTGTTCCTGAAGCCACAGGATGAGATTCTCATGTAGCTGAGAGCTAACTTGAACACTGAGCTTCCTGGTAGTCAAGGCAAAAGGGGAAATACAGTTTCAGTAGATGAAAGGAAGCTTGCTTAGCTATCACACAGGAAGCAAATACTTAGGGCAGGGAAACTCCTTTACCACAGAAAGGGCTATGGGATCAGTGCGTGGGGCTTCTCTGGGACTCAGTCAATTTTACATTATAATCAGGGTGGGCAAGAACTGGGCCTCAATGAACTGGTTCCTCTGACTCAGGCTGGTTGACTCTGCAGGGTGTCAGGCAGTCTACTTTCTCACCCCTGTGTGTTTCCCCATCTCACAGTAATAAAGGTGGTACCCATCTGTGGACACCAACCACATGCTAGGAGCTGACTTTGTAACTTGACACACGTTTCAGTTTTACAATCGTTTTCCACTTTAAGAAACTGAGGCCCCAAAAAGCAAAGTGACTTTTGGCTACGGTCACACACAAGACAGAGGTGTCAGAGCAGAGATTTCCCTCCACTTCCTTTGACTTGCCTGTGCCTCCCTCTACACCACACTGCTTCCCCACAGGATGGTACAGTCTCTGCTTGGCTCATGACCAGGAGCTGCACCTTGGAGGTGTCCCCCAGCTCCGGAGCAGGGCATGTGTGGAGGATCACTTCTCCCGACTCCAGGCTAGGCTCTGTCCCTCAAACTCACTGTCCCCTTCTTTGCCTCCCTCACTGCCCCCAGGCTCAACACCTCCCTCTCCTGGTCCCAACTCCCTCCCCTTGGCCCACCTCCTCTCTGGAAGGCAGGGGAAATTTTCTGGCTTTTTGGGGGAAGTTCTGGCGCCAGCCTATCGCCTAAGTTGGAATGAATGATTTATTTTTTCTTTCCTGGCACATTGTAAATCCCAGTGGAAGACTAAACATGCCCTTGATGGTGTTTACTCCTGCAGATGAGGCCCAGCTGGGGAGGGGGGACTGTGAGCCTGAAGGAGAGGCCTGTTCAAGGCAGTGGGCCCATCTTCCCCACTCTCCAGGTTCCTGGGCAGGTGGGAGGGACTGAGCCTGTGGGTTCCCCATGAAGCGCTCTCTAGGCTGCCATCTGTCTTTCCTGCTCCACACTTTCAGCAGCCACCGTTTCCAAGGCAGCAACAGAGGACCCAGTGCAAGGCACATGGCCTCTCCAGCCTTGGGTTCTTCGATTACAAATCGAGAATAAACCTTCCTGGCCCCCACCCCCACCCAGGAGCACCAACTGGAGCTTGTTTATAAAATACAGAGTGGTGGCCCAGGGCCTGACTCCAGAATCAAACTGCTCCTATTGGATCCTCTGCACTGAGACCCCTAAGAAGTTACTTAGTCTCTCTGGGCCTCAGTTGCCTCTTTGGTCACATGGCAGTAAGCACACAGGTCCACTGTCTGCCATCTGCAGTTCTGAAACCCAAAACTACTTTGATCACTCTCCCCCCAAAAAACTATCTGCAATTCATTTTGTGGCAAAATGGACTTGAATGGAAGTGAGGCTACTGATGGCCCTTGTGTGCCCCATTCAGGTGTCCCTTGGGAATGTGAAGGAGGGGTTTTGGGTTGTGACACATGCCCTGCCTCCCTCTGTAAAACTGGAACATCTCCGTGCCGGAGCACAGAGGTCCCAAGGGCCACCTTGGAGCGCTGTGGCGACATGTGGGGAGGGCTCAGTGTAGCACTGGCCCAGAGCAGATGCTCGTGGTGTCATTGCAAGTGTTGTAGTTATGGTCACCGTCATTAACTTCATTAACGCTTAGTAAGGGCTCAGTAACTGGCAGCCGTTCCTGTTGTCGGTATCAATATTAGTGTTAGCAAGGGCTTCGGGGACCAGGAAGTGTAAAGCTGCCATTCCCCTGGCTGCTGCCTTGCCTGACTGTTGATCCAGCCTCCGTTCAGTGGGCAAAGGGCAGTTCTGGGATGCAGGGGCTCCGTATTGTAGGTAGGCTCTGCCACTGATTGCTGTGTGTGCTTGGACAGGTTACCCAGCCTCTCTGAGCCTCAGGTAACCTCTCAGGCCATCCCAGGCTCTGATGGTCTGGCATTCTGACTTGTTCTCTGCAGGCAGTGGAGGGTGAGAGGCAGGCAGGGGGAAGGAAGTGAACTGATACTGCCTCCCATGGTTTGCTGGGCACTGGGCTGGTTGTACGCAAGCAGTCACACTTCTAACCCGCCCAACAACCTGCACAGGTGAGGCTGCTAAGGCCCCGAGGGCTTATATCAGAAGCTCAGCAGAAGGCCTGGGGGAGAGAGCTTGGGGGGGGGGGGCTCGAGTGGCCTGGGTGGGACATGGGGGTGGGGGGTGACGACAGTGTCTGAGCCCACTGCCGCGTGCTCCCCAGAGAGGGTGGTCGGGAGAGCTGTGGCTCCCTTTCTCTTTCCCTCTCCCCCCTGAGAAGCCCCAAATAGGCACTGTGCACACATGCTAAGGTCCAGGGAGTAAAATAGGTTCCCTGAGGGCAACATAGCCTGTGAGATGTCTGCTCACCAAGATGAAAACTTCCTGATGGGCTTGGCTTGGAGGCATCTGGAGCCAGGACAGGGAGAGGCGCCCTTTCTCTTCCCTTTAGGGAAGAAAGTGTCCAGGCTGTCCTTCTGGAAAGGGTTCATGGAGAAAAGTGGAACAAAGACTTGTAGCACCTGCTGGGTGCCTCAATCCTGTAATGAGTTCCCCATCAAAGGGAGCATTTAAGCAGAACCTGGAAAGGTGTGAGAAGGATTCTTACGTGTAGATGATACACCGGACTCAAAATTCTCTTCTAATTTAACCTTTCTGTGAAAACTCACCCTACATAAAGCACAGCATTGGCGGGGAAAGGCAGGGAGGTGACATCCTAGCGGACAGGGGAGACAGTGAGTGGCTTGTTGTGGTTAAGATCTCGGGGTTCTGGAGCTGCACATATCAGGTTTACAGTCATACCTCTGCCGCCTGCTAGCTGTGTGATCCTGGGAAGTTGTTGTGACTCTGTGGGCCCCCATTTTCTCTTCTGGGATAAGAGGAGGATGGTGTTGGGCAGGACCAGGGCTGGCTTTTTAGGCATGTGGCCCGAGCAGTCACACAGGGTCCCACACTTAGGAGGGTCCTGTGTTTGGTTTGCTGCTTTGCTGCTGCTGCTTTGAAATTCCTGATCATTTTTTAACAAGGGCCCTGCATTTTCATCTTGCCCTGGGCTGTAACTGCTGCAGTTCTTCCTGGGCAGGCCCCTTGATTGCCTGTGACAGTAACCCACTGAAAGTAGCCGGCTGGCTGCACGCTCGGCTGGGTCCACGTATCCAGAGGCTGCCAGCAGGACATCCTCTCCACCCTCAGCTTTCTCTTTTATGTTGGCTCCTTTCTCAGAGCCCAAGGTGGTGGCCTTCCTTGCATCAGATTAGCAGAGAGAGCTCGTATGTGCGTGAGCCAGGGACACGTACCCATCCCTGCAGCACTCGCTGCTCCAAGGATGGGGAAGGCATTAAAGGGGCAGCCTAGGTCTTTGCCTGCCTGTAGCAGTGGGGGAGGGGGTGCAGGGCTTCCAGGCTTGTGGGTGGGTTGAGGGATGCTGACCCCAAGGAAAGGAAGTGTTGTTTAAAGAGGGAGGGTGGGTGAGTGAGTGCAGTCAGACACCACAGAGGCCGCCTGTAGGGATGGAGGATGGTGAGCATTGTCTCACTGTCTCACTGCTCCCTGCTCAGGGACAGCCTGGTTGCCAGGGTGACCTCCCTGGGCTCCCAACACAGCCTCGTGGGCATTGGGATCCCAAGACATCAGCTCCACGCTGAACCAGTCCCCGTGGCTCAGCTGTGGCCCTCAGCCACACTCCGGGCTGGAGGATGGCGTGGTGTTTCCATGGAAACCACCCAGTCTCAGCGGAAAGCACACGGTTTCTACCACCTTCTCATTTCAGGAGGACCTGAAACAGGGAAGTCTCAGCTGCTGTGGCAACCACACCGGGGTGTAAATAGAGTCTGGGTCGGTGGGGGAAGGCCGTGAGCAGGATGTGGGAAAGGTAGCTTTCCAAGCACATGCCTCTGAGGAATCCCCTTCTTTGCACGCCTTAGAGGCCATCCGCTCACTGTGGGTAGAGGGGGGAGCAGAGATGTCGGAGCAGAAAGATAAAAGATCTGCAGGTGGACAGCCCCAGCTGTGTGACAAGGGCAAGCCACTGGGCTTCTCCTGGCCCTCTTAAAGGTGCTATGACTTACTTCAAGGTATAGCCATATGGTTAAAATGCCGGTAGAGCTGAATGGGTAAAAGCTTGGGGTTTAGAATCAGACAGGCCTGAGTCCAAACCTCAGCTTTTCCACTTGTTGGCTGTGTGACCTTGAGGAAGTTAATGAACCTCTCTGAGCCTCGTTTTCTGCATCTCTAAAATGAGGGGACAAGGTCAGTACCCAGACCATAGGTCTGCTCTGAGGACTGAAGTGAGATGACACATGAAAAGGGCTTAGCATAGGCCTGCACAGAACAGGCATTTTGTCAACGTTAGCCACTCGTCTTGTTGTGACTAGTTGCTGACGGGAAAGCTTGGTAAATTGTAGAGAGCTCTGGGTAGTAAACAAAAGCAACATGCTAAGAGTCTTATCAAGAGGGAGAGGGGAAGAACAGGTCCTCGGGCTGGTTTCCTCAGGTTGGTGACGGAAGCCCAGGAGCCAGGGCCACAGGTCCATCTGGAGGATGTGGTTTCTCTGAGCACAGCGTACACAGCCATCTGTGGGGAGCTGGCGGAAGTCCCACTCACAGGGTTTGGAACCAGGCTCTGAAAGCCCCTACCTGAAAGCGCCTGTCCCTGCTCCCTAATTCCCTTTTCTCAGGAACTGGGGGCCAGGTGTGCAGCTGTCCCTCAGTGCCCCTGCCCCTCTCGGGCCCTCCCTGTGGGGTCCCACAGCAACAGACAGCAGGTCAGCGTGACCAGCCTGTCCATTGATGTATGCTGAGAAGGGCCTCAGGCCAGGTCCTTGGGAGAGGCCCTGTAGGGCCAGGCTGGGGCTGGCTGGGGGAAGAGGAGGGAGGGGAGGGAGGGCCTTCCCTCCTGGGGCCTTTCTAGCGGAGGAGGGAAGCCCTGTCCTCAGCAATCTAGGCTGGTTTTGGGTTTGCCTCTCTTTGTGCAGCTGAGTTGTTCCTGAAAAGCTGCCGCAGTGAGATCCTCTGCTCAGGTCCCCAGTGAAAGGCCTTTGGGTTGAGTCCTTTTGACCCTGCACCCCTCATCTTGATCCCGCACCCACTCCTGCCTTATTTGTAAATCAGCGTTTTCTCTGTGCTGTGCTTCTCTCTTCCTCAGCCAGGCCCCTGAATTCCTGAGCATGGTGGCGACCGGCACTGTCAGGACTTAGATCCTCTGGGGCCGGGGGCAGGCGTGAGGGTTAACGGGGAGTGTGTGTGAGGACTGCCGGGTGCGTGCAGATAGCGGCGGTTCTACTTGTTTCCTTACTGTGGACACCACACGCCTACTCTGGGCAGGCTCACCGGATACAGGCCCTGCTCCCACAGAGCTGACATTCTAGTGGGGGGCAGATGATAACCCTGGAGATAATGGAACATGTCACAACAGAGCTATGAAGAAAATACAGGGTATCCCATGCAGGATAGATAAGGAGGGGCTGGAGAGGGGATAGGGAAGGCATGCTATTTTGTAGGGTGGTCCAGGAAGCCCTTTCTGAGGAGGTGACATTTGAGTAGAGCTCTGAAGGAAGTAAAGAAGGGAGTCATGTTAATATTTGGGGGAAGAGGATTCTAGGCAGAGCGAACAGCCAGCGCAAAGGCCCTGAGGCAGGAGTGAGCCTAGTACAAAGACAGCAAGGAGACCTGGGTTATAGAAGCAGAGGAGGCAAGAACAGAAGAAATGCGGTCCAGGAAGAGCAGGGGACAGATGAGGCAGGGCCTTGTGGGGCATTGAGAAGATGTTGGCATTTTTCCTGAGAGCAGCAGGAAGCGACTGGAAGGTTTCCAGCCTTGGAAAGGTTCAGACATGGAAAGATTTACATATGAAGGGTTACTCTGCAGCTGAGTGCGGGATAGACTGCAGGGCAGGAGTGGTTGGTCCTGACTGCACTGGGCTTAGCATGGTGACCAACAGGAAGTGCCAGGGAAGTGGTTGGAATGGACAATGAAATGCTTTCCCACCGTGAGCATGTCCCCAGGCTCAGGGATTAGGGTGGGGAGAGGCAGTTTAAGTAGATGTGACCAGAGGTGGGGCATGGGTTTTAAGAAATCTGACCTTGATCCTTGCTCTCCTCTCTGCAGGTGAAGCAGGAGATGGGCAACATCGTGACCAAGCTCATTCAGGACTACAAGCATGGTCAGGAGGACAGCCTGCAGCAGGGCTGGGACTACGTGCAGGCTCAGGTAAGACGGGGTAGGGCGCAGGGCCACGCGAGGTTCTTGGCTTATGTGTGTCTGTGTGCCTGTGTGCACCTGACAGAGAATGTTATCGAGTGTGTATGTGAGTGTGATGTGGGGGGAGTCCTCCTACCTGGCACCTTAGCCACCACCACAGCTCCTTGCTCAGGGGGCCCCAGGCCTTGGAAGATGTCCCATGGCTCGCAGTGCTCCAACCTGTGGCCAGAGAGTGGGGGTCAGCTCTCGACCCTCTCATCTTAAGCCAGGTTGGAAAGTGTTGGGAGCTCTACCCTGGAGGTTAAGAAATGCGGTGCCAAGTCTGAGTGGAGGCTACCTTTAGGGAGGAGCCCTTGGAAAAGTTCTGGGGTGAAAGGAAAGCTCTATTCATTAGTCTAAGAGGTTATGCACTATATATGTAAAAATTCACAAGCTAAATTTGTGCACTTTAGTGTGTGTTCCATCTCAATTAAAATGGGAGAGCCAGAGACCACAAACTGACAGAATGACTGGCTGAATGAATGAATGAATGAATGGCCATCCGACTGGGTTCCCAGCCTGCCTTGAAGGTGAACCAATCATCACACACACAAATAGACATCAGTGATCAGGGCCCGGCTGCCCTCTCTCTCATGGTCCCAGATGCTGTGTGCCCTTGGCCAGGACCCCATCCTCTCTCCTGTGAGGACGCTGGGTACAGCAATCATGTAGGACCTGCTAGCACCGACTGACAGGAGAGTTTAGAGACTGAAGAGGGACTTTGTCCAGGAGGTATGGGCGCATCCATTTTCCAAGCTGTGAAAAGGAGAGGGTGATGTTTTCTGGCCTACCTGCCTCACAGATTTTTTGGTGAGAAGCAGATGAGGCCAGGTAGGAGGGCCCGTGTCGCAGGAGGGCTGGACGCACACAGGAAGATGTTTTCGTCACACCTTTAGTCTGACCCATAATTCTTGAGATGCTTTGCTAAGATTAGAGGGAGTCAATCCCAGGATGAACAAGTGCCACCTTTCAAGGAGCCTGGGGGAGAAGTGGGTCCCTTGGGAGATGAAGAACATCCCGCCATGGGAGGTAGTTGGCTGGCTGGGGGATCCCTGCAGCTATCAGGGCCTCTAGAGGATTCTGATGTCTGTCAGATGCTGCTTGGGATGGTGGTTAAGAACACAGACTGTAAGTCAGGCTCCTGAGGGCTGGGATACTAACTCTGCCACTTCCTGCCAGACCTTCTCAGAGCCTCAGTTTCCTCATCTATAAAATGGGGCTACTGATCCATACTCATGCAGGATGAACTTTTAAAGCCTGTGGCACTTAGGTAGCACTTACCGTGTGGTGATGTTTTATTCCCCGTGCACAACCACTGAGACACTGGGTGAGTGACGGCTGGGGACAGACCTTGGCACGGGTCAGGGCAGGAGGCCCTGGAGAGAAGGGCTCTGTCTGGTGCAGTAGAAAGGTCAAGGAAAGCTGCCTCATTTGCCTTGGGTATGGGAGGACCTGTGGGTGCCCCTCCAAGGTACCAAACTTTCTGCCAGAGGGGAGGCGGCCAGGCAACTGCAACATAAAAAAATACAACCCGGAGCCCAAGAACTCCTGCGCATGCTTGGCGCGCCCCCTGCTGGCCCCTGGGCTGCTTGTCAGGGACTGGTCACTGAGAGGGGAAGGGAGCCGGTGGGGAACTGACTGCGTTGGGCACGGTGGCATGCAGCTCAGTACTCCTCCTGGGGATGCTGGCATGGTGCTTATTGCCATCCCATTCCCCCGATGAGGAAACGAGGCCAGAGAAAGGCAACGGCTTGCCCATGCAGGGGGCAGGGCCAGGCTTTGAAAGGACCCCTGCTGCCACTCTGCTCTGTCTTCTTGGGGCATTTCCAGCACAGGCCCAGCCCCTGAGATCCCCGTCCTGTTGGGAACTCAAGCCCAGATGTGATCCAAAGCCTCTTGGGGTCCCATTCATGAGCTCCATGGGGGCCCTTTTGGCACATGGAGCCCAGAAAGGTTTTCTTCCCTTCTGGAACTGGAGCATTTTCTCCTGTACAAAGTGATCCTCTACAGTACGGGGCATGTCTCCTTTTTCACTTTGGCCACCAGGAAGCTCAGAGGCAAATTGCAACTCCAGCACACTTAGCACCGAGAAGGGGGACTGGCCTTTCCTATGCAATTACCAGTGCTCCCCAGACCTGCGCTGGGTGCTTGGCTGGCCTCGTTCCACTTAGTCCTCCTAACAGCCTTGGGAGTTAGAAACCTCATTGCCCTACTTTTCAGATGAAACTGAGGTCAGTACTTTGACCAAAGTTGAGTAGCTGGTGGTGGCAGAGCTGGGATTTCAACCCAGTGGCCGGACTCCAAGCCCCACGCTCTTAACCGAATGCTGTCTGCCCTGCTTTTTGTCCCCCACACCTGTGTTCTGTCCTTCAACTTGAAACTCCCTTCTGTTCTGCTTTATATTTTTGCTGGTCCTGATTTTCCCTTCCTACTGTTGAGTAGTTTATGGTCTGTGTTTCCTGAAAGTCCCTTTAAATCCTTTGTGGCTCACAGAAGTCAAAGTCTAAACTCGAGTCCTGGTGGTGTGGCTGGGCCCAGGGAGGCCTGGATGAGGCAGATCTGAGCCTCTTTCTGGGGAGGCCCCACCTCTGCCAGAATGTCAGATGGCCTGATGGGCAGTGGGCATGAGCAGCCTGTCCCCTCCTTGTCCAGGGCAAGTGCTGCGGCTGGGTCAGCTTCTATAACTGGACAGAAAACGCTGAGCTCATGAATCGCACCACCCTCACCTACCCCTGTTCCTGTGAGCTCAAGGGGGAGGATGACATCCCCCCCTTGAAGAAGGGCTTCTGCGAGGCTTCCAGCAACAGTACCCAGAGTGACAACATCCCCGAGAACTGGCCCGTGTATAAGAAGGTATGTGGAGGGCTGTGGGGTCGGGGCTGGGCTCGGGGGCACCCAGGGGCTCATGTACTCTGGCCACCCAGGCTCACCTGGGTTCCTGCTCCATCCTTACCCCCTTCCTTCACTTAGTTGTCCCCTTTGATCTACTTGTTCCCCTGTCGTTTTTACCTTCATTGCAATAGTCATTAATATGTCTATTCAAGAAACCCACAGACCTCTCTGGGCAGGGGCTGGCCCGCTTGGTGGTTCTGCGTGGCGGGGTGAGGCAGCGTGGCGTGGGTTGACATGGCTGTTCTCCCCTTGCAGGGCTGCATGGAGAAGGTACAGGAGTGGCTGCAGGAAAACCTGGGCATCATCCTGGGCGTGTGTGTGGGCGTCGCTGTCATTGAGGTCTGGGTTCCCTCCCCTGCAGCCCTCCCCATGCCCTGTCCTCCTGGATTGTCCTTGCTCTGCCCATGTCCTGGGGGAGGCCCTGTGGCAAGCCTGGCCTGAGAACTGGCCCTCCCTGGCCCTCTACTGCCCAAGTCACAGGCTGGTCATGAGACTGTGGCTGAGGATCCTCTTAGTCCCCATGTATGGACCTGGAGGGCAGGATGCTACTCTGGGGCCTCTGAGGGGCTGGGCAGCCCTGCCTCCTCTGACTCTTGCCCTTTCCCTCAACAGCTCCTGGGGATGCTCCTGTCCATCTGCTTGTGCCGACATGTCCATTCTGAAGACTACAGCAAGGTCCCCAAGTACTGAGGCAGCTGCTGTCCCCACCTCCCTGCCTGTCCCCTAACCTCAGGGCTCCTAGGGGTCTCCCTGGCTCCCTCCTCCAGGCCCGCCTCCCACCTCACTGCCAAGGCGCCTTGTCTGTCCTGTGCTGCTGGGAGTGAGGGGCTGTCTGAGGCCTGGACCCCCTCCCTGTCTTTCTGCCTCTGGCCTTGAGCCCTGCTGCTCTGTGGCTCCTCCACTCACTGCCCACCGGGGTTCTCTGAGCAACTCGAAGAAAACACTCCCTGCAGCATCTCTGCCCAGGTGGGCTGGGTTTCTGCCTGCCTTTGGGGATGTATATATTGTGTGGGGGAAAGTATATTAAAAATGGGGGGGGAGGTGTAGATAAGGCACCCTGGGCTGTCAGGGGACTGCCCACTGCGTGGGTCAACATTTTTCCACTATGATGCTTATACCTTTGGCTTTCATATTTTCATTAAAGGTTGTGGGAAAGGGTGGGTTTTACCTGATGTTGGGGGCGGGACCCCTTCCCAGGCCTGACCCAGATAGCTCAGATCTGCCTGGGCCGTGTTGTGGGAGCAAGGCCTGGATGAGCTAGGCTGAAGGCAGTCTGGCCTGGCCCTGGCTGCTTAGGGGACCAGAGGGGTACATCCTTGTGGCGTGGCACAGAGCTGGCCCTGCATTCACCAGGACCCTGAGCTGTTCAGGGAAGCAGGAAGGATGCTGTCCCTTGGCCTCTGCCTCCCGGGGAGTGGGTGGGTGAGGCTGTGCTTTGTAAGGGGGTAGGGAGGGGCTCTGTGCACAGTTATGTAAAGCATAACTATGATTTGAAGACTGACTATTAAAGAAGATTTGTAAGAATCTAGCCTGACTTGGGGGTGCTGCATCCTGGGCCGCGGGAGGACCAGAGGGGGGAGGAGGGTGTGTGTGGAATGGCTGCATTTGCAGGGAAGCATGGTGGGCACTTCACCACTGTCCCCAGGGCAGGGACCCTTTCTCAGCATCTCTGGCTCCCTTTTCAGCCTGCTACCGAGGAGTGTGGCACCTGGCTCTTGTCCATCTGCCTGGCTACCAACGTGGCTGCAGTTTGATTTGTAGATTGAAACAGGTGTAGATTGTATCTCTAGGTTCCTGCCTCTGAGACCAGGTTATAGGTGCCCCCAGATGGTACACACAAGTGGGCTGTGAGGGAGGGGTCAATGAAGCTGCAGGACAAGCCTGGCCTCTTTCTAGAGCATTTGTATTTGACAAAGGAAGGAAACATTTTCATATTAAAGAAATGTGATGGAGTAAGACGTGCAGAATTCAGGAGCTTTAACGATGCGATGTGAGACTAAAGGAAGCTCTTACTTGTGCACAGAGGGTGAGCCCAGCACAGCCCGCACCCAGCCTCATGAGCCCAGAGGCGGCAGAGGCTCTGCCTGCACAGCTGCTCTAAGGCATATCAGGGGAAGCTGGGGGGGCATAGGAGGGCACTTGCCCCACCACCTCCCCCTCTCCGAGACTTCTTGGGGCCCTGGAGGAGGAGGAAGGGATGAGGTGGGGGGGACTTGCCTCCCTATAGTAGGGCAGGAAGGGCAATGGATGGGAGGTGTTCCAGAAGAATCCACCAGGTGGCGGTGCTGCCCCAGCCTAGGAGCCCAGAGTTGTTCTGGTTACTCCAGGCGCCTCACCAGCCACATAAAGCGGGGTGGGCTCAGAACTGTTTGCCAAATACGTCAGAGAAGACTGAGAAAATGCAACAGTTACTAAGGGGGCGGGCTAGGGCCTCCCAGCCACCAGGACTAGGACCACACAGACCTGCCTCAAGGCATCCTCGTGCTTCCCACTGCCCAGGTGTCCTCGGACAACCCCAAGGTTGTGCTGTGTCATCAGACCATGGCCCTAACTTGTGAAACCTGGCCACCAAGCACTGGTCTGTGGGGCCCCTTAGTCCTTCCTCCTGGGGAGGACCCCACTTCAGATTGAAGTTCCATATGGAGGGAGCATAGTCCAGCTTCTCTAAATCCTGAACTGGCCCCTAGAGCTCCTCATATGTCTGGAGCCTGCCTGGGGCTTCCAATCTTCTTGCCTCCCTCTCTGAGCTGCTGGGTCAACTGAGCTGCTACCAGGCTGTGGGGGTAGAGGCCACCCCCAGGCTGCTCTCTCTCCCTCAACATCCAGGCCAAGGGACATGCTGTTCAGAGGACTGGCACATGAGCCCCATGGTGGCCTGGCTGCCGAACCAGCAGGCAGGAGGAGGCAGCTCACTGGGACCAGGCAGGAATCATAGGTCCTTTGAGGAGCTCTCTGGTCCTTTGGGGAGCCGATGTCAGTGGCCAGGAAGTGTGTAGAGGGGTGCTATCTGGCATGGACACTGACCAATGGGAATGAAAGCCAGATCTGAGCTGGAATAGGGGCCTTCTGTGTGGATTGGTGGGAGATGCAGGGCCACCTAGGGGTTGGCCTGGGGGGACTGTCAGTCAATCAGTAAAGAAATACTTTAGTATTTTAATAATTGGCATGGCTTTATGGGTGAGTACCACTGAGTGTCAGTCCAGTATGTGTGTGTGTCTGTTCATGGGCTTGAGCGTGCTCACACGCACACATACACGCAGGCCCTGAGCCCCTCTGAGAGCTCAGTCCATTTCCAGCTGTGAGGGGTCCCAGCTCTTCTCCTCTTAGATTAAGCTGCTCTGGTGAGTGGTAGGGAGGAAAGGCCGAATGTCTGCTAGCCTAGAATGTTCTAGGCCTGTGCTGGCAGAGCACTCCAGCCACTCATCTCAATCCTGCCTGTTTCCTAGCAGAGCCCCCTCCAGCCTCTGCTCTGGGGTCTTCCAGGTGAGAAATCCCCCAGGCTGAGAAGCGGCAGGGTGAAGGGGGTCACTCATGACACTGGAGTATCCAGCCACCAGGGCATCTCACGGGCAAGAACTACCACCACCTCCTTCCCCTGGAGAGGGACAGAGAACTAAGACACCAAGCTGCCTCAGGGCAAACATCTAGCTACCCCCTGGGGCCTTTGGAACCTGTGGGTTAAAGTTTATTCATTCATTCACTCACTCACTCATTCATTCATTCCATGAATACTTAATGGACACCTACTACTATGTGCCACCAGTGTCCTGGACTCTTGAGAGCACAGTGGTGAAGACTCTGTATTTCACCTGTATTCTAGTGAGTGCAGGGAGTCTTGCACACTCATTGTACACACCTATACAACAGACACGTGTGCACACACAGCACATGCATACACACAGTCTCCAACTCCTGACAGCACAGTCCATGCTGAGTGCTGCTGTGGGACCCCTGGGGCCCATCCAAGGCCTCTGGCATCCTGTGGAAGGAAGTAGAATAATGAACGTTGAGTGGAACAAACAGGATAGAGGGTGGAAGCGCTCATCACTCAGCCTCCTTCCCCCCGGTCCCACTCCACATAATCAGCCATTCTCCTGGCAAACCCCTTCCCAGCCGAAATCAAATAAAATCAAAACAGGGATTGGCAGAGTGACATCACCTCTCTTAGTCTCATCTGTGAAATGGGGACTATAATTCCTACCCCCCAGTGTTACTATGGGAATTAAATGAGGTGATGTACTTCACACACTGCTTCCCAACGCAGCCTGTCCCAGGACAGCTCCCCTGCTCCAGTGGGGATCCCCCTCCCTCAGCACTGGCCTCTCCTGGACAGGAACAGGCAGGCCTGAGGACTTTGGTGCCTCCAGGGCAGGACCTGCTGGTTGGTCCAGAGGCTAGGGCTGGGGCAGGAAGGAATCGGTGCCCAGCCCCCTGCCCCGTGTGGCAAAGCCTCCCAGCTTCTGTGTAAGGTGCAGCCAGGTAGGATGGCACACTGTAGGACATCAGACCTGTGAGAGTCCCCCCGCCCCCAGCGGACCCCTCTGAAGTCATTTCCCCAGCACCTGCCTTCTGAGCTAGGGCATGTCAGGCCCAGAGCCAAGCCCCTCACCCTGCCCCCTAATGTTAACTCAGATGCTTCAAGCAGTACCCTCTGGGGACAGAAATGGGCTTCCTGCAGGATGCAGGGGTGGGATGGGGGGTGGCAGGAACAGCTGAAAGCACAGAGGGGAGGGGTGAGGAGGGTGGAAGGTGGGAATAGCCTTCTGGGAAGCTGTGGGGGCAGGAAGGGGAGCTGGTGTCATCTGACAGTAGTGAAGGGGTCTAGCCTCTGCCCCTGCGTCATACACCTGGGTGAGCGCAGCTTGTGGCTTCCAGGGTGACAGCGACCCTGTGATCCCAGCAGCCAATCCTCTTGGTTCTCTTGGACACGCAGAATTGTGAGCTAAATAAATGGTGGTTGTTTTAGGCCCCTAAATTTGGGGGTAGTTATTACACAGCAGTAGCTAACTGATACAATGATGACCTGAGATAGTAATAATGATAGCTACCATTTGCAGAGGGCCTACTGTGCTCCAGGCCCAGGTCCAAGCTCTCAACATAGATGACCTCATTTCCTCCACCGAGCAGCTCTGAGAATTGGTATGCAGGTCCTCACTTTATAGACCAAAAAATTGAGGCTTGGAGGAGACAAGGGCCTCGTCTAAGGCTGCCTGACAATAAGAGACAGAGACAAGATTAGAACCTAAAGTCTGTCTTTATGGACTCAGTTCTGAATCTCCTTCCCGGGCAGGCCTCAATGTCAGAGAGAGCTTGAGCAAGCGTAATGTATTCTGCACACAGGAGCTGACGTCATTGAGTGTTCTCAGCCTTCCCTGCCCCAGGAATTATGCTGCAGCTCACCCTGCTGTTCTCACCCCAGCCCCCTGCCTCTAATTCCCATGTGCTTTCAGAGAGAAAGGCAAAGGCACAGATGTTGGGATCATTTATTTCTTTTTTATTCCACCTCCTATTTAATCAGCAAATATTTATTGGGAGCCTGTCCTGTGCCCATTTCCACAGTGTTCTTTCTTTTGTGACATTTCCTGGATCCTTACAGCAACACTGGGGTAGTTAGGATCATCCCCTCTTTCCAGATGGGAAAACTGAGGCTCCAGAGAGGTAAAGCGACCCCCTGAGGCCACCTAACTAGTTAGTGCTTGGGAAGAATTCCGTTCCAGGTTGGGCCGAATTCAGGCAAGGCCTCGTCTTGCTCTATCACCACAGCAGTGGCTTTTTAAAAAGGGATTTTGAAATTTCCCCTGGGTTCTGTGCTTGACAGGTAAGGGGCTGGGAGGTTGAGAGGAGAAAGGGGTGGGGGTGTTGGAAAGTGTTCCCAACTCGAAGAGCTGGCTCACTCCCTGCCTCAGTGATGCTCAGGCCCTGAGTTACGCTGTGAGCGGCAGCCAGTGAAGGATTAGGTGGCATGTGCTGGAGGGGCAGAGAGATAACCACAGGTTCCATCCTGCTCCCCAATGTCCACAGCTGACAAGTCACAGCCACTCTCCATCCCCACGCACCCTCCCCACCCCTCTGCTTAGCTGCTGGACCACAGCCATCTTCCACCACCAGGCACTGGGCATGGTGCCCCTCGCCTCCTGGCTGAACTGTTTGCAAACGGGAATTCAGGGTCAGTCTGAGCTCTCTCTTCCTCCCAGGGCAATCATTCCCCTGGGGTAGGGCCATAGCCACAGGCCTCCCAAAAGTTCTCAGAGCCCAGCCCCTGCCCAGCTTGCCTCCTCCAGGCTGGCAGCAGGCCCCATCCAGGTCCCTGGTCCATCAGAACCCAGCTGCAAGGAGCCTTTGTGTGGCCCAGGAGCTGCAGCAGGTGTGTCTGAGTGCAGGCGAGGGGCCCAGGTGAGAGGCTGGGAGGCCCAAGGGTCTTTTTGGCAACGGGAGACCTTGTATTCCACAGCCACACATGGCTGCCATCCTCTGGGACAACCTGCAAAAACCCCTGCACTGGGGCTGAGAAACCTTAGACAAGTCACCCTGCATCTCTGGTCCTCCATTTCCTCATCTTTAAATTAGAGCGAATGCTCAGAGCCACATACCACAGACACTAAAAAATAACAATTCATGTCTGCACTTTGCACACATTATCTCAATTATTCCCCCAAACGACGCAAAGATCTAAGAATTCTTGGCATCACCCTCTCTTTCTAACTGATGAGGCTTAGCGAGGTTAAACAGCCTGCCCAGGATCACACAGCTGGCGAGTGGGTGGCCACAGGGTGTGTGAATCTAGCCACCCCGGTTCCCAGCCCTGGGGCTCAGCCTCAGGGCTGCTGGCCTCCTTGGGGGGAGGTAACACTTTCTAATGCCTGGACGACACCCTGCCCGGTTCGTCAGCTGCTGGCCAGGTGGCTCTCCCACACCTGCTTGCCTGGTGTCTTAGAGTAGGTTGCCAGCCCAGAACTCCCTTAGTGCCCTGACCTCCTCTGCCAGGATATCCCGCTCAGAAATGAGTCCTGCTGCCCAGTTGGCATGGCTCAGTGGTTGAGCACTGACCTAGGATCCAGGAGATCAAGGTTCGATTCCTGGTCAGGGCACATGCCAGGGGGTTTAGGTTTGATCCCCAGCAGGGGGTGTGCAGGAGGCAGCCCATCAATGACTCTCTCATCACTGATGTTTCTTTCTCTCCTTCTTCCTTCCTCTCTGTAATCAATAAAAAGATATTCTAAAAAAAAAAAAATGAAATGAGTGCTGTTTCTCCAGCCCCCAGAAAAATCTCCCTCTGCTCTTTTCCTGCCTGACGTTGCTCCCCCTTCAGATCAGCCTCCAGGCAGCTTCCCTGACCACACCCCCCAAGGTCATGCCCTATCAGTGGCTTTGCTATGCCCTCCCATGGCTCCCTCCTCCAGCACTGCCTCCTGTGGGCACACAGGGGCCATGGGTTCAAACCCAGGCTCTGCCCTCCTGGGCTATGTGACCATCAGGAAGTAAGTTAACCTTTTAGTTCCTCCTCTCAAAAATGGGCACAATGATAGTCCCAACCTCACAGGACGAAGTGAGTTAGCACCTGGGCAGGCTTAATACCCCTGCCTGATACAGAGCAAGCTCTCGATGCCTGATTCCAGGCACTGGTCTCCCCATCGGGGCTCTCCAGACAGTAAGTTGTAATTGCCAGTAAGGATTTGTGTCTTCTCTGCTGAACTCTAAGTTGCTTGGATGCAGGGAGGGCTTCTGGCTTGTTCCTTGCCCTGCCCTCAGCTTGGAACACAATGCCTGACACGTTAAAGAAATATTTGTTGAATGAATGAACAGAGGGATGGAGGGATGGATGGATGGATGGATGGATGGATGGATGGATGGATGGATGGATGGATATAAATGATCTCTTTCTCAGTGCCAGAATGAAATAAGGTGATGCAGAAAAGAACTTAGGCCACGGTCCTTCTAGGAGTGCCCCATGTTGTATTTAACAATCATCAGAGCCTCTTCTTAGAATCTAGATTCCTGGGCCCACCCTGGAGAATCTGGCTCCTTGACGGTGAGGGGCTCTGGGAATCCGGATTTCAACAAGCACCTTTGTTGATTCCATACATGGGCAGCTTGAGAAATGCTGGCTTAGAGCAAAGCTCAGAGAATTTTTGTCACTTAACTGAGATCAGAACACTTGTGGGGCTGCATAGTTTCCCTCCAGGAATGGGAAGAACGTCCTCTTGTGAATGAATCAGAAACAGAAAACAGGGGACAAGAACACAGTTGCTTTCCTCTTCCAGCCAGTAAGTCCAGCTCGTCCAAGGCACCGGTTTCAATCACCACGGGTATGAATCTATCTCGCCTCCGAGGATTCGAGCTCCCTAAAGGCAGGCCCGTGTCAGATGCAGCTTTGTCCCTTGGGCACCTGGCCACCTGTAGCTGTTAATTCCTCCCTTCCTTCCACCTGACCCTGGCTGTTCAGACGGGGTAGCATCGGGCAGGCGCCTGTGAAGGCCAGTGGAAGGTCTCATAGAAGTGGACAGAGATCGGGGCCATCCCTGCTGACATCTCCAAGTGTCAGTCATGTAAGAAAGACAGTCCACCAACCAGCAAAGAAAATAAACCATCAGACAGTCAGGCATCAATCAAGGGACAGCTGGCCACTAGCCTTGCCAGTTACACAGACAGACAGATAGACAGACTGAGAGACCACAATCACTCTGCACTAAATCTGATATGGACACGGCTTTCTAGAGTCCCCTCCCAGGCCTCTGAAATGTCTCTCCTCTTCTGGAGGCCCCCTCCCCAGGAGGCCTGGTCCGGGGTGCTCCTGGCACAGTGCCTGTTCCTGATCACCGACTTGGCAGCCTCCTAGCTTCGGGCTCAGCACTGCCCCTCCTCCTTCCTCTCCCTCCCAAGGTGGGAGCTTCGGGCTCTGCCAAAGCATTACTAAGAGTGGGGGTGACGTCACCCTCCCTCGTCCCACCCTGCCCCAGGCCCTGCTTACCCTTCACCCTTGGCTGCCCCTGAGAATATGACACATCCTGGGTGGGGGAGGGGCCATCCCCTGGGACAAACGCTGAAGGTCCTCAGCCCCAGGCTTAGCACACTCAGACTGCCTTGCTGCAGCGGTCCTGCTCCCAGAGACCAAGCCGGACCCATTCCAAATGCACACGGGGCTCCTCCACTCACCTGCGGGGTACCCCGAGCAAGGGCCTTTATCTCTAAAATGAGGGCAATAATCAGACCTGCCTTGGGGGCCGGCATGAGGCTTAAACAAGGTCATGCCTGGGACAGGGAGGGGAACTTGGGTCCAGCACGATTGCCTGTGGAACATTCATTCCTAAGGGACACAACTACAAGCACCACTACCACCAAAAATAAAATCCAACTAGGGAGGGTGCATGGTCCACTAAATTTGAGGACTAATGCAAACAACCTCCCCACTTCTTCCCCAAATCCCCATCTCCGCCTGAGCTTTTCACAGTGAACACTTCGAGTTTTCATAGGTGTTCTTATCGTAAAACTAACACACGGTTACTGCAAAATGCCACCATGGAGACAAATATAAAGCTGGAGATGAAGCTCCTCAGCTCACTTAAAAATATGAACAAGTAACAAGAGCCCAACAAATTGGATAGATCTGGAAACTGATCAAATACAACTTCTAGAAATGAAAACTATAATCCTTGAAATTGCAGAATTCAAAGCCGAACAGATTATATAAAGCTGAAGACATAATTAGTAAAACATGAGATAGAGCTGCAGAAATGATCCTGAATGCAGCTCAAAGAGAAAAAGAGTTGGAGAGTATAAAGAACAAGTAAAAAGATGTATGATCATCTAACAGGTTTAATTAGAACACTGGACAAAAGGGAGACAAAGTGTAGGGGAGAGGAGATATTTGAAGAGATCATAACTGGACATTATCAAATTTGTAGAAGGACAGCAAACCTTACACCAGAAAACCCAATAATTCTTAAGCGCTAAATGTGAGAAGAAATCCACACCTATACCCATTACAGTACACCAGCAGAGCCAAGTGAGGGGGGGGGGGGGGAAGAGAGATCACGAAAGCAGCCAGAGACAAAAGTCACCTCTAATGGAACAGCATTTAGGCAGATGGCTGACTTCTCAGTAGCAGTGATTCAATCCAGAAGACAGTAGAAGGATATTTTTAGTATATTTGAAATTTATATAGCTGAAATAAAATAGCTGTAAACCTAGAATTCTCTATGGAGTGAATCTATTTTTCAAGAACAAAGATGTAGTAAAACTGATCGGGTTTGCCACCAACAGACCTCACTAAAGGACATTCTCCCTAAAGTCAGGAGCAAGCAAGACGTCTCCTCTCACCACTTCTATTTAACATTGTGCCAGAGCAATTAGGTAAGAAAAAGAAAATAGGCAGTGCCCTCGGCGGTCCTGGATCTGTCCCTTGCTTCAACCATGTCTGGATGGGACAGACCCAGGAACGCTCTTTCTTCCAGCCTCCAACCACCCTCCAGCCTCTTTTCGGGTCACCACCCTCGAACCATCTCAGCCATACTCAGTCTCCGAGACCAGCCAACACCATTTTTCGACCTTAACTTCTTATTGCCGAACAACCATGAGCTCTCAATTCACCAGAATGACTCCACAGAGGTGGAGGCTGCGGTCAACCCCGGGCCTCCCACACCTACCTCTCTGGGCTTCTGTTTCCACAGGGACGACGCGGCTCTGGAGGGCCGGGCCACTTCCACCGTGAGCTGGCGGAGAAGGCGAGGGCGCTGAGCATCTTGAAACCAGCGCGGTGGCCACATTCCCTTCCAGGCCGTGCTGAAGCCTCCCCAAGATGAGTGGGGTGACACTCAGGATGCCATGGAAGCTGCCATGGCCCTGGAGAGGAACCTGAACCAGGCCCTTTGGAGCTGCAGGCCCTGGCTCTTCCAGCACAGGCCCTCAGCTCTGTGGCGTCCTGGGCGAGCAGGTGGAACTCATCAGGAAATGGGCGACACCTGGTCACCCTGCAGCTGGCCCGCCCCCGGGCTGGGCGGGGCGGGTACCTCTTCAAAAGGCTCCCCCTCCAGCAGACTAGGAGCCCTTGGAGCCCAGAGGCCTCCCAGGGGCCCCTGTGCATCCTCCTGGTGTCTGGCTTTTGCCTGAGCCTCTCCCCAAAACCACCAGACATCCTTTTAACCACTCTGGAGCCCTCTCCCCTGCATTGGACCAAATGGAAGCAGGAAAGCTTTTTGCAGGAAAAAAAGAAAGAAAAAGAAAAAGAAAATAAAGGCATCCAGGTCAGCAAGGAAGAAGTAAAACTCTCTTTATTTGCAGATGAACATGCTCTTGTATAGAGAAAATCCTAAGGAATCAACTAAAAAACTATTAGAATCAATAAACAAATTCAGCAAGGTTGCAGATGCAAGATCAATGTACAAAAATTAATTGTATTTCTATATATTAGCAATGAATAATAAAAAATGGATTTAAGAAAATAATTCCATTTATAACAACATCAAAATGAATAAAATACTTCAAAATACCTTTAACAAAAAAAGGGCAAAAATTGTACTCTAGAAATTACTAACTAAATTAAGGAAGAGCTAAATAGGCAGATATCCCCAAATTTATTTACAAATTCAGTGCAAACTCTTAAGATTCTAGCTGGTTGTTTTACAGAAATCACCCTGATCTTCAAATTGAATTGATCCTAAAATTCAGATGGAAATATAAGGGACTAAGAATAGCTAAAACAAACTTGAAGAAGAACAAAGTTGAAGGGCTCACACTTCCTAATTTCAAAACTTACTACAAACTTACTAAAAGACAATATAGTACTGGCATAAAGATAGACATATAGTCAATGGATCACAATTGAGAATCCAGAAATAAACTAGTACATTAATGCTAAAGGATGCCAAGACAATTCAATGGGGGGAAATAGTCTTTTCAACAAAAGGTGCTAGAACAACTGGATATCCACATGCATATAAAGAAGATGGAACCCCTTCCTTATACCACACATGAAAATTTACCTAAAATGGATCATAAACCTAAATGTAAGAGCTAAAACTATAAAACCCTTAGAAGAAAATATAGGTGTAAATCTTAGTGACCTTGGGTTAGGCAGAACCTTCTTAGATACAATACCAAAACCATGAGCAGCAAAAGAAAAAATTGTTGTTAGAATTCATCAACATTTAAAACTTTTTTACTTCAAAGGGTACCAGCAAGGAAGTGAAAAACAAATGCAGAATGGGAGAATATATTTGCAAATCATTTATCTGATAAAGAACTAGTGTCCAGAATATATAAAAAACTATTACAATTCAACATTAAATAGACAAATAGCAGAATTAAAAAATAGGCAAAGGACTTACACAGACATTTCTCTAAAGAATACATGCAAATGGCCAATAAGTACATGAACACATAAGTATATGCTCCACAGAATTATCTATCAAGGAAATAAAAATCAAAACTATAGTAAAATATCACTTCATACCCACGAAGGTGGTTATAATACTTCTTTTTTTAAAAGAAGAAAAGATTAAAAATATATATATATCATCTATTGGCAAGGACATGGGGAAGTCACACATTGCTGATAGTGTAAAATGGTGTAGTGCTTTGGAAAACAGTTTGGCAGTTCCTCAAAATATTAAACCTGGGGTTTCCGTACGACCCAGCAGTTCTGCTCCTACGTATATACCCAAGAGAAATAAAAGCACATGTCCATATAAAAAATTATATACAAATGTTCATAGCAGCATTATTCATTTAAAAAGTGAAAAAACACACCCAGATGTCCTTTGGCTGATGAATAAGTAACAAGTGATATATTCACACAATGGAACTTTATTTGACAAAAAGAAGGAATGAAGTACTAATACATGTACAATCGTGAGGAACCTGAAATACGCTAAGTGAAAGAAACCAGTCACAAAAAAACACATATTGCAGGATTCAACTTATGCGAAGTGTCCAGAATAGGCAAATCTCTAAAGACATAAAATCAGTTAGTGGTTGCCTGGGGCTGGGGGGCTTCGGGGGAAATATGAGGTGACTACTAGTGATTAGGGGATTTCTTATTGGTGTGATGAAAATGTTGGAAAGCCGGTCATGGTGATGGCTGCGTAACTCTGTGACTATACTAAAAACCATTGAATTGTACTATTTAAATGATGAATTACGTGGTATAAGAATTACAGCTCAATAAAGCTGCTTAAAAAAAAAAAGTACTCTAGGTAGAAGGGAAAATATATCTCTGAGTTGGAAGGCCTGAGATGCAAGAAAGAATGGGGAGCAAAGACGATGGTAAATATGTGCTTAAATTCAAAACACAGGGACTGGAACACAGCGGTAATAATGCCCTGGCAGCCACTAACTGTGGGGGAGTCTAATACAACAAAAGAGAACTCACTTCGCTTTGTTATGCTAAGAGAGACTGTGAAAATATTAAGGGTAACAATCGGAAGAATAAAGAAAGAAAATAAAACTGCTTACCTAGCCAAGGGGGAAATGAAATTCAATCCGTGGAGGAATCTGGACCTTGTCTCATTGCTGCCCAGGCAGGCAGGTCGCGGCAGAGCTCCACCGAGAAGGCAGGGCCCACCTCAGAGCACGGCCTTTCCAGAGCAGGATTTGGGGGCGCCCGTGGGTGACACTACTTATCGTTCCCACTGTTTGTTTTTCTTCTGTTAATATGTTTTCTCAGTGAGGATCACATTCATTTCATTCAAAGTGAGGCATGCACGAAGGAACAGAAACAGAAAGAGCTGTACAAATGGAAAACACAAAGTAAGATGGTGGAAATAAACCCAAATATTACAATCAATATAAACGGATTAAATGTTCTGGTGAGAAGACAAAATTTTCAGACAAAATTTAAAATTAAATTCCAGCTCTAAGCCAGTGTGACTCAGTGGTTGAGTGTCAGCCCATGAACCAAGAGGTCACCAGTTCGATTCCCGGGCAGGGCACATGCCCGGGTTGCAGGCTCGATCCCCAGTAGGGGGCGTGCAGGAGGCAGCCGATCGATGCTTCTATCTCTCTATCCCTCTCCCTTCCTCTCTCTCTAAAATCAATTTTAAAAAACCATATTTTTAAAAATTAGCATTTACAATCATATAAAAAATATGAAATACTTAAGGATAAATCTGAGAAAATATGTGAAAAGCCTATATGCTGAAAACTATAAAACCTTGCTGAGAGAAATTAAAAAGGCCCATATAAATGAAGAGATACACTGTGTTCATGGACTGGAAGGCTCAATGTTGTTAAGATGTCAGTTCTCCCCAGATGGATCTGCATATTCAACTCAATCCCAATCAAAATCCTGGCAAGCTACTTTTCGTAGAAATTGACAGGCTAATTCTAAAATTTATTTGGACATGCATAGAACCTAGAATAGCTAGAACAATTTTGAAGAACAACAACAAAATTGGAGGACTTACACTACCGCCCTTAGTATAAAGCTACAGTAATCAAAGCAGTGTGATACTAGCATCAAAACAGACAAATAGATCAATGGGGAAAATAAAGAGTCTGTAACTAGACCCACATATACATGGTTAATTGATACATGCAGCAACTTAAATGAACTTCGAAATAATCATACTGAGTGAAAGAAGCCAGACAAAACAGTGTATGTATTGTATGATTTCGTTTTATAAAATTCTAGAAAATGCAAACAAATGTATGGAGACATACAGAGGGTCAGTGGTTACCTGGCGGGAAGGCGAAGGATGGGGCATGAGAAAACTTTTGAAGGGTGATAGGTAAGTTCTATCATGAAAGCAGTCATGGTTTCACAGTATACATATGTCAAAATCATCGAATCCGTCAAATCATACGCTTTGTGTATGTAAAATTAATTTTATGTCGATTATATATCAATTAAGCTGTTAAAATAATCAGAAGATATTATGAGCTTTTCCAAATACATATTAAAAATTACAGGACATAATAAATTCTTAGAAAAACGAAACTTAAAAATTGGCACCAGAATATGAAGCGAAGTGGTGTCCTCTAAATTGGCGCCTGTGGAGCCCCTGATCTGAACAGTTCCACAAAGGAAGCTGAACCCAAAGTTTCAGACTTTCCACAGTTGAAAACATCAGGCTCAGACATCTTTACAAGCAAGTTCTACCAAACAGTCGTTTCAGATCATTCCAATCTTACCCAAAATACTCCAGAGATCAGAACAGAGAGGCTAATCCCCAGCTCCTTTTTATGAGACAAGTAAAACCTTCATGGCCAAGCCAGACGCAACACAATGGAGAGGGAGACTATTCCACTCGTGAACGTAGAGACAAAACTCCGGACAACATGTTAGCGAGCAGGATCTTCTAATGAATTAAAATGACCTCACGTCATGGCCTGTTCAGTTTATCCCAGGAATGCAGTCAGTGTGACTTCGGAAACTACATCAGTGTAATTCACCACATCGGACAAGTCGAAGGACAGCAGGTATCGGTTAATGTCAACAGGCGCAGAAAAAGAGTTCAGTACATTTCCACATCCACTCATGAAAATGCCTTAGAACAGGGGGGAGAGGACATGTTTTTAGCCTTATGGGTAGCACCTTTTTTGAGCACACATTATAAAGCCTGAGAAATTATTGAAAATTTAAAAATTGGGCCTAAGATAAACATGCCACTTCCAGTCAATATTGTATTAGAGGTCCTAGCCATCACAGTAAGACAGAAAATCAGGTAAAATAAAATTTTTAAAAGCTTAAAGGATATAAATATTGAAAAGAAAGAAAAAATAACTACTTGCAAATGATGATGAACAACCTAAAGGAATTCACAGATATAGTATTGGGATTAACAAAAGAATTTAGCAAGGTTGCTGGATACAAAATTGACAGAAAAATCCATTAGATTTCTGCGTCCCGGTACAAATGATTAGAAAATGTAAATAATAAAAATGATAGTGTTTATAGTAGTTGCCTCATCTGTAAAGTATGCAGGGCAGTGCCTGCCTCCCCAGGTTTGTGTGAGGATTAATGAGGTAGGTAAGTACTAGCAAGGGCAAACTTACTAACTTAGTACAGGTGAGTTCCTCTTGCTCTTCCCCAAGGCCCTGGGTTAGGCACCCTCTGGGGACCACAGGGCAGGACTCAGCTCACATCTTGGCCTCAAGAGTGGCAGAAAGGCAGCCATGACCCTCACCCAAATGTCTATTATAGAAGGCAGGAATGACCAGTGCCATAAGGGACAAGGGACCATGGGGCTTGAGGATGGAGAGAGATGCTTGCCATCTGGAAACACTTTACTGGGGGCCTTGAAAGTGGGCAGAATTTAGATACTCAGAGAGAAGGCACAGAAGGAGAGGCCAACGTGGACAATGGCTAGAGGTGGGAATGTGGGAGAGGGACAGGAGTTGGTGTTGGCTGTGGTCTCTCCTCCTCCCATGCTCTCTCCTGTGCTTTCCTCTAAGTTCAGCAGGGTCCTCCATTCAGTTCCCTGCTCCATCCAGCCCTGGTGGCTCCCCCAGAGCTGGTGGCCCTCTGGCCTCGGAGGTTTAGAGAGAGGTCTCCTGTCTGTGGGAGGAAATCTCTGCGTGGTGTTTACTACAGGGACTCAGGTGGCCACGAGCCAGGCCTGAGTGCTGAGCGGGGACTTTGGAAGGAAGAGGGAAGGGGGCCTGGATGTTTGAACAGCTGGGCTGGATCTGGAGCTGCCTTCCCTGTTCACCTCTCCCCTCCCCTGCTTCCGGGCTCAGGCTGGATACCCCTTCCTACCTGGGGGTCTGCCTGCGGAACCATCGGTTACTGGAGCTCAGTGGCTGGAGGGTGCTTTCTGCCCTCAAACAGACAGATGGTTGAGGGAAGGTGTTTTGTGTGTTCCCGAGTGGGTGTGTGGGTAGCATGTGCAGGCACACAGGTAGGACTGAGCCATGGGGTCCACAGAGGCCTCCGCTGGAGCCGCAGCCCTCCCCAAACACATGGTACGAAATCATCAGAAGTCACGGCTAACTTGGGTTCCTGCAAAAAATAACTTCTGAGCAAAGGACACGGGATACCGTGTTTCCTCAAGGAGACAGGCCAGGGAGGGTGGCACTCGGGCCTGGAGCATGTGGGGAGCCCCCAGCCCCAAACTCCAATTAGATCTCCCAGAAACGCCAGCCTGAATCCCCTGCATGGCTGAACGGCCTTTTACCAGCCACATCTGAATTCAGCCTCTGAGTCCTGACACATTTCTTCAAACAGTGCCAGTCATCCTGCTCGTCCTTCAGAGTGTGTCCTGGCATCCCCATCGGTGATGAACATGCCAGTGAACATTCCCCCTGAGTCCTCTCCCGTGTGACAAGGCCCGGGAGGCGCTGATCCCAGGAAGTTTTGTTCAGGTCACCCATGTTGCCCACACAAAACCCTCACTCAGAGGATCTCCTGCAGGCACCAGAGTAGCTTTCGGTGGCAGACCTCAAATGACATGACATGACATGACACTCTCCAGGGAACTTTGGAGATGGTCCAACAGATTCACTCAGACCCTCCTGGGCCCAAAACAAGCAGCAGGGTCACTTAAGAGGTTCATGACAGACAGTAACTTACACCCTCCCCCACCGGGTGAGCAGGCTCTGAAGCAACACGTGTTGAAGCTCAGATCCCAAGCACCCCACTCCCCAGCTGTGTACTCTCACTGAGCCTCAGTTTTTCCATCTGTAAAAGGGAGGTAGTGCCTCCTGCCCAGAGTTACTGTGAAGATCAGCAAGACATAAAGGGCTGATTACATAAGAGGTTTGCTGAACTTTACTTCCCTTCTGTGCTCCCCACCCCCCAGACCCCAGCTGAGAGGCGGGTGAGGGGCAGTTTTGGAAATCCCCATGGTGGGCCCTGGCCTGGGAGCTGGGCTTCCCTGCCCCCAGCAGGTGGCCTCCCGGACACTATTTTCCCAGGACCATGGCTGTATGCAGCCCCTGGGGTGAAGGGAGGGGGGCTGCAGGGCTGGGTGGATACTGCTGACCTTGCCTTTCTCCTACCCCAGGCCCAAGTGGGTGGAGGCTCCATAGGAAGGAAGCCGGCCTCCTCTCCAGCCAGCCTTGTTTTGTTTTTTTTTGCACCTGCCAGAGGCTGTAAGACCCACAGGGTAGAAAACTGCTTGGAGGCTGTGAAATAGGAGAGGCAGGATGGCATTTCCTGTTCAGGTCAAGTTTCTGGGTCCCCAGGAGAAACTTAAAAGCCGGGCTCTCTTCTTTCTCCTCCCCACTCTCACGCAGACAGACAGGGATGGCAATACTCTCTCGTGCCCACCCTGAGCCGGCCCTGGGCACATGAAGTTGGTTAAGCTGGGGGTTCCTGACTCCTTGCTGCCCTCCCTGAGAAGGAGGTCACAGAAGCGTGTCACTCTCATCAAGAAACTTGGAGCTAACGCCTGGGAGACAAAGCCCCCTGCTCAGGGCACTGGATGGGAAGTTCCCAGACAGGGGCTCCTGGTGAAGCTGTGGCCTCTCCTGAGGGCCTTTGAGACCTGGGAGTGGCTGTCCTCTGTCTTCTGGAAGCTCTCATTTCTCCTCCTTCCTTGCTGCCCCAGGAGTGCCCTCCTGGCCAGCGCCCTGGTGCTCAGACCTTGCCCTGTGACTGCCAATCTGTGCTTGTGCAGTGCTGGGCACACTCATTCATACATCAGCACCAGACAACGAGGGGTAAGGGCGAGGGCAACTCCACTGGGCCTCAGCTCGGCCACTGTCCAGCTGTACAACTTGGGGCAAGTTAGTTGGCCTCTCTGAGACTCAGTTGTCTCATCTGCCAAATAGCCATGAACATATTCAGCTTGTGAACTGAGAGCTAAGGTGTGGGGACATGGCCCAGCATAGCACTGAGGAAGCAGGCCCCATTGCCATTGTCTCAGTTCTCATCCGGGGCGTCCCAGGCCCTGGGGTCCTAAGGGGCACTACATTGCAGTTGCCCAGGGTGAGTGTCCTGAGCTGCTTGGGCTGTGGTCGGGAGACACCAGGCGGACTGCCGTTCACTTAGTCTATATTCTAGCCAACGAGGGACCTTGCAGGTTCCCTCTCACCTGGCTGAGGTGCCTGCCCTGTTGGGCCAGCTGGGTGAGACCTCAGAAGCCCACCCACTCTCCCAGCCCCTCCATGTCCAGCCTGGTGCCCAGGTGCACCACAGGAGACAAGGGGACTGATGTTACTGTATGCCTTCCATGGACCAGACAAGTGCCTTTTCACAGGTCCTCCCATTAAGCCTGTGATGGAAATATCAGATATTTTACAGATAAGAAGGAAGGCTCGGGAGTGAAGTGATGCCTCCCTGGTCTCACAGACTGCCTTGCCATGTCGGTGGCAAAGCTGGGCTCTGAGCAGAGCTGGCACAGAAGGCCCTGCAGGCACACAGGGGCCTCTTTTCCAAATGGTGCTTGCAGGTTCAGCTCCCACAGGTAGGAACAAGCTGGGATGAGTGACATAGGCCTGGAGCCTAGCTCCAGCCTTTCTCCTGTCCTAAAAGGGCCCCGCCTACCACCTCTGCGAAGGTTCCCTCTTGGCCCCGCTGGGCCCAGTTCCTCAGTCCTAACATGGGGATACATCCCATCTTCCTCAGAGGATTGCTAGGAGGGAAAAGAGAGAGGCTCCTGGCTCCATAGTACCTGAAAGTGGGGTCCTGCTAATGTTTCTTTTCTGCCCACCTGCTTCCCAAGCAAGACCCAGTTTCAACTGCAGACTCAGCAGAACTGGAGTTAGTTGTGGACTTTCACTCACTCACAGAGCATGTCAGCTCTGGAAGCTGGGGGGCCAGTAGGTCCAGTCAACATTTATTAGGATATCACACCGTGCAGCATACTGTCCCTTGAGGAGATGCTCTGGTAGTGCCTGGTTCATTGAGAGCTCTCAGTAAGTGGATGGAGGGACGGAGAGATGGAAGGAGGGAAGGAGTGACGGAGAGGGGTGCAGAGAGACGGAGCAGGAGATGTAAGAGAGGGTTGGCTGGCTGGCTGAAGGATGCATGTGCGGAGGGGGGGGGAGGAAGAGGGAGGGATGGGAGGAGGGAGGAAGAGATGGAGGATGGGCAGGGGAATGGAGAGAGAAATGGATGTCTGAAGGGATGGGGGGCTGGAAGGGGGTGGGGAATGAGGGGATGAAGAGATTCGGTGGAGAATAGAGGAGGCTGGGTGGGCGGGTGGGTGGGTGGATGCACAGTGAGCTGGATGGGGGATGGGATGGGGTGAGGGAAAGCTGAGTGACTGGCTGGATGGAGTGATAAGCGAGGACGGTGGGTGGAGGGAGGGGGGAAGGATGGGGGAACGAGAAATGGGTGGATGAGAAATGGGTGGATGGGAAGGTGGGAAGGTGGACAGGGAATGGAGGCTTGAGGAGACTGAGAGACTGAGGAAGGGATAGGAAGAGAGAGAGATGAATGGAGGGAAGGGCAGAGGGAGGGAGGGGAGAGGGGGACATGGAAAGGCGGAGGGATGGGTAGATAGACAGTGGGGTGGAGACATGGATGGAAAGGTGGAGGCCTGGTCCTTCCCCAAGGAGCTCACCTTCACCTGTCCCTGCAGATCCTGGCACGGCGTTGTGTCTAATTTCTCTTTAATTTCAGGGTATGCGTATTGGTTTAATTGAAACCAATGCACGTGGACATTCTTTGGAAAGTTCGGGGGCCCTGCAAATGCTAAAACATCCCATTTTAATTCCTCCCTGGTCAGGAGTGGGAGGTCCTCTGAGGAAGACAAAGAGACAAGAGGCAGGGAAGTCTGCTGGGGGAAGAGGAGGCTGAGGGGCCAGTTCAGCCGTTCAGTGTAAACTCCCCACTCTGGTGGCATATGGGGAACATGTGGCCCCTCCCTTCTGGCACCAGAGAATCCTAATGCCAGGAAGGCTGGCAGCCAAGGGCATGGAGCATTCCCAGAGGGAACTGCTGGCAGTTGGGCAGGAGACCTGGAGCCTGGCTCTGGGGTGGGCCTCCAAGGACTGTGGAGAGCTGAGAATGGTGAGTTCTGTGCTCCTGTCCCCCAGGGCTCAAGGGATAGTCATTGCTCCAAGTCTCCAGCAGGAATCCAAGAGACCAAGCCCCCACCTGTCCAGGCCCTAAGAGCCCACCTAGCTCCTAGAAATCAGCGTTGTGGAAGGAGCCCTGGACTCAGAGATTACTCTGCCACTTACTTACCATGGGACCTCAAACTAGTGACTCCTTTCTGGGCCTCAATTTCCACATTGTTCCAAAAACTATCCTGCCCACTGGAGCTAGTCAATGAAGAGTTATTATCACCAAGTAAGAAAAACAAGTATCTCCCCCCTACCCCCCCAACCCCCACCCCATGCCAATTCTCCCAGTCTTGAAACTTGCAAAGGAAACATCAGGGCCAGCCCCAACGAGACCGGCAGCCAGCTCAGCAGTTTCTCCCTGCCCGGTTCCCCAGCCCTGTGAGGTCTCTCCCTCCCAGCAGACAGACTGCAGGCAGCTTGGGAGACGGGGGAGACTGCAGACAGGCAGGGCCCAGCCGGGCTCTGGTTTCCTGGATCTGAGAGTTTGCACTCATTTATTATTTAGCAAATATGTCTTAATCACTGACTAAAGAATGTGTAAAGCACCCCAGAGGGTGGGGTGGGAATATGTGTGTCTGTGTGTGTGTCTGTGTGGGTGGGGAGGGGGCTCTGAGATGAATCAAGCGGGGCCCCTGTGCTCCAAGGGGCCTGGCTCCAGCAGGTGTGTATGTGGGGGAGGGAGGGGGAGGCTGGCACGTTCACTTCACAGGAGCCAGTGTCGAGGGTGTTGGTAGAAGCTCCTGCTTTGCACCAGGCAGAGATGTGGCTGCCCTTTCTCCACAGCACTTGTCAACATCTGACATTCTATGTATTTTTTATTTCATTATCTCTATCCAATAGATGTTCCATGAGGACAGAGAATTTTGTTTTTGTTCACTACAATTCCCCACACCCAGGACAGTGTCTGGCATGGGGAAAATGCTCCATGAAGATTTGTTGAATGAATGGATAAATAATGAATGAATGAATGAATGAATGAATGAATGAATGAACGAACGAATGAATGAATGAACGAGCAAATAAATGAAGCATTTCAGCTTTGAACTTGAATACCCAGTAGTGTCTCTGTAAAGAGCTATGTCCTGAATGGGGAAGAGAGTGGGAAGATGGAAGTGAGCCTTGCCCTGGAGAATGTCAGGGTCTGTCTGGTCATCAAGAAGGCCTTCAGCTCCATTGAGGATGACAGGGACCCATCTGGGCAGAGAAGCTGGGGGAGGAGCTCCCAGTCCCCAGCTAAGTTTCCAGACACTCAGGATGTGGCTGCCTTCCAGGCCATTGCCTGGGGGTGAGGACAGGCCCCAGAGTACCCCTTGGCCAGGGCTGTGGGTCCTAAGAGATGGGACATCCTGGGAAGGCTGTCTGCCCTGGGCCCCTGGGCCTCCTCTGTGCTCCCACAGCCCCATGCTCCCGGTTGCCCAGCACTTGCCCCATGCCATTACCACAGACCGTCTAGCTGTGGGTCTCCCCATTTTCTAAGGGCAGGGATCGGGGCTGATTGGTCATGATTTGTCCAGCCTCTAGCCTAGAGTATGTGACAGGGACCCAGGGGATGCTGGCGGTGTGAGTGAAGGAAGAGTAAGTGCCCCCCAGATGGCAGCCTCAGCCCTGCCACCTCGTCTTGCTGTCTGCCTCCTGCGTCTTGGCCACTTACTCGCTCGATGGGCAGCCTCCAGGAAGCTCACAAAGACCCATCTGTGAGCACAGATCCTGCATCTTTTCCCTCCCCTTTCTCCTCCCGATCCCCAGGATTGCTCTCAGCCCCTCTCCCTTTACCTCCCATTAAAATAAACATTCACTTACCGGGATTTCCTCAGGGTGCCTCCCCCTCCCAGGGCAGCCTCAACCCTGGCTCCTTGCCTCTGGGTTTCCTCTTAATTGTCCTTTTCCTTTTACCTCCTGGGGGGCGGGGGCGGGGGAAATACAGCTGGACTAGTCCAGCTGTTTCCCCAGCAGCCTGAAGATGCTTGGGAAACGAGGTGACAGCCAGCTCCCCCCAGCTCCCCCAGCCCAGTGAGGATTAAGTTAACAGGCTGCCAAATGTTCCTGGGCAGCCACCCCTGGCCCCGCGCTGGCTCGCTCCCTGCAGCCGGGGAGTGGGGAGGATGGGAGAAAGTGGAGTCAGCGAGGGGCTGGCACATTGCAGAGCAGGGATCCTGGGTTGCCTTTCAGCTGTCCCCCATCCACCCCTGCCCTTGATCTTGTTTTTGTTTGTTTGTTTGTTTGTTTTTAATATATCTTTATTGATTTCAGAGAGAAGAAAGGAGAGGGAGAGAGAGAGAGAGAGAGCGAAACATCAATGATGAGAGAATGATTGATGGGCTGCCTCCTGCATGCCCCAGACTGGGGATCGAGCCCTCAACCCGGGCATGTGCCCTGACCGGGAGTCGAACCCCGATCACCTGGATCCTAGGTCCATGCTCAACCTCTGAGCCACGCCCGGCCAGGCTTCATCTTGTTTCTGCTGCAGCTTCAGTCATCAGTGCTGCTCTGCTGTGTGACCTGGACAGACCTTCTAACCTCTCTGGTCTCGCACTTTACCTTCCGGAAGCGAGGAGAAATAATGAGGCTGTTGGACTTCCACTACCAGCAACATACCTTTGGACTCCAGGGTCCATCCATCAGTCCCTATGTTCCACCTTGGTACATTTAGCAAATGTTTTCTGGGCCACAGAATGTGCCAGACCAGGTTTTGGGGACACAGAGATGAACAAAGCACAGAAAGGCGCACAGGGAAAGGACAAAGAGAACTCAGTGTGATCGGGGCTCCTGACAGAGGGGAGGCAGAGGGCTGTGGGCACAGAGAAGGGGTCTGTTCCTGGTGTTGGGAGGTCAGGGAAGACTGAAGTTTGAAAGACAGTCTGCAGTAGCCAGTGGGAGAAAGTCCCTATGAGGCCTAAAACTGCCCTATCCTGTGGGCAGAGCTGCTCATGCAGCTTCTTTCCTGAGGCCACGATTTCTGGTCTTCGTTCTGCCTGACACACTACCCCTGTTACAGCCATCCAGAGGCTTCCCTGTGGTCGAGTGCCCTGGTCTCTTGTATTACACAGGGCTCTCCCAAGGAATAGAACCAATAGGAGAAAGTTCTTCAAAAATAATGTATATGCTCATTATAAAAATTAATTACAGAATATGGACCTGAATAATGTAAAAAAAATCACCTCGAATGCCATTACCCAGAAGCAACTGTTCTTACCATTTGATTCATATAATTCCAGATGTTGTCTTGTGTATACATACGGATAGAAGGAGGGATAGACAGATAACAGAAAAAATAGAAAGGTGTGCTGTAATAATATGGGGTAACACATATCTTATTTTAAACTAAAAAGTACTGCATTTAATTTTACCTGACTTTAACAGTAAAAAAATAAAAAATTCATTGGGGAAAAAGGCGCTGACCTAAGTAACTTTAAAAAACAGTTTGTGACTGGATAAAGGAAATGAGAAAACACTGCACACAGACACTGTAGTCTCCTGTATCTGTTTCCCAGGGGCTCCAGGTTAGCCACCCACTTCACATGTATGCTAAGGCAGAACAGATAAGTATGTTCCAGGCTATTGGAGCAGGTTTTTCACTGTCTGAGAAAGAAGTTACAAAGAAGTCAGGGAGAAGCTAGAATGAACCCTGTAATGCTGGGATGCAGTCAAGATGCCAGTATGAACTCATTAGGATATATTAGAATATATACACAGGTAGATGGAGCAATAAATATAGTTCTGTGTGTATTTCCTAGTTCTGTCTGCTGGGGAGACCTGGAGACAGTGACATACCCCAGTAACAACAAGCACACCCAGCACCCATATTTTGATCTCTAAGTGCCATTCTCCAATAAAAATAAAAATAAAAATAAAAACAAACAAAAAAGCAGGACTCCCTTGGAGAAATGGCTGATTCAAGGGCTGAAATAGAGAAAGTATAAGATGGGTGTGGAGCATCTTGTGTGAGGAAGTAAGAAAGTGCTGACAAAAGGATGTGGAAGGAAAAGAGGATATACAACATCAACGTCATTAGGGAACTGAAAATTAAAACAACAATGAGGTCACTACACACCTATTAAAATGGCAAAAATTTAAAACACGACACCAAAGGGAGAGGGTGTAGAGCACAGGAACTCTCCCTCATTGCTCGTGGGAATGAGAAACGTTATAGCCACTTTGAAAGACAGTTTGGCAGTTTCTTATCAAGCTAAACATAGTCTTAGCATAGATCCAGCAGTCGTGCTCTTAGGCATTTACCCAATTTATTTGAAAACTGTGTCCACGCAAAAACCTGCACACAAATGTTTAGAGCAGCGTTATTCATAACTGCCAGACCGCGGAAACAACCAAGATGATCCGACGAGTGAATAGATCAGTGAGTGGGAAACAAACAGTGCACATCGGTGCAATGGCCTATCATCCAGCAATAAAAAGAAATGAACTAGCAAGTGGCGGAGAGGACACTCAGAAACGTCAACTGCATATTGTTTAGCCGAAGAAGCCAACTGGAAAAGGCTACATACTATATGAGTCCAGTGATATGATGTCCTGGGAAAGGTAGACGAAGTAGACAGTAAAAATCTCTGCGGTTGCCAGGGCTTAGGGGGAGAAAGGGGTGAATAGGTGGAGCACAGGGGGCTTTCAGGACAGTGAAACTCTTCTGCATGAAACAGTAATGATGGGCACATGTCATACATTTGTCAAAGCCTGTGAAATATACAACACAAAGAGTTAACTTTAATGTAAACTATTGTCTTTAGTTAATAATCCTGCATCCATACTGACTCATGAGTTGTGACGAATGTACCACATTAATGCAAGACGTTAATAATAGAAGAAACTACGTGTGTATGTGGGGGGTGACAGAGTATATGGGAACTCTGTACTTTCTGCTCAGTTTTTCTGTAAACCTAAAATTGCTCTAAAATATGAAGTTCATTAAGTTAAAAAGGAGAGAGAGAGAGACTCACACTAGAGGCAACCTGATGAAGTTCCCAATGGCCAAGGCTAGAATAGTTTGAGCAATAAAATAGCTAATGATAGTGTTGGTTATAACCCAAAGATTAAAATAAATATTCATGAGTCCATATGGAAATAAACAAATAATTAACTAAACAAATAAATGGAGAAGGGACGAATCTTCCTTCTAGAGAATTCCAAATAAGAAATGTAGACGGAATGAGGCCAATAGAAAATCACCATGAGAACACAAGAGTAATAATTACTGTAGGCAAGATCCACTGATGAATGTCCCCAGAGTATCTCTCCTAAAATATGTGTTAATGAATTACTGTGGTGGTTTTAATATATGTCCACAAATTCTTTCATACTCTTCCCTCTAGGAGGGGGGATGAATTTCTCTCCCTTGAGTGAGGGTGGACTTAGTGACTCAGTTTTGTCAAATAGAGGATGGAAAGGAAAAATGATTTCTTTTCCCAGAGAAACCTGGAAGACCCCACCTTAACCGAGTGATCAAGGTTAATATCACCAGTAATAAGTCATATTGATATTATATATGTCCTGGTATGAGAAGGGTGTTTTTACTTTTTTTATATTCTTCCCCCAAATCTATAGATAGTCTCAGTCTAGTCATGAGAAAACATCAGACAAACCCAAATTGAGGGACAGTCTACAAAATACCTGATCAGGACTCTTCAAAAGTGTCAAGGTCACGAAAGAGGAAGCAAGACTGAGAAACTGTCAGAGATCAGAGGAGACTAAGGAGATGTGACAACCAAATGCAGTGTGCTGTCCTAGATCAGTTCCTGGGACAGAAAAAGGAGATTAGGGGGAAAATGTGAAATCCTAATAAAGTTAATAGTATTGTGCCAATGTTAGTGTTTCAGTTTAGACAAATGTGGCATGGTTATGGAAGACGTTAACCTTAGGAGACATTAGGGAAAGGATATATGGGGCACATTTTGCAGCATTTTTGTAAATCTAAAATTATTTCAAAATAAAAAGGTTAAAAATAAATTGATAAATTAAAACAGAAGAAATTGCTAATTTTAGATAAAATGCTTTTTTTTTAACCACACACTTGTTGTCCCTTTAAAGTTAAGAAACATTATTGTATAAAATATAAGATATTATGAGATTGGAATGATTATTTTTAAAATGACATTTTTGAAATGCATCCCAAATATCTATTAATATTTGCTGTGAAAAAATGAGAAAATTAACACATTTACACTTCTTGCCACCTTCTTGACTCCATCTCCCAATTCTTGCCAGTCATATTAATACTACTACCTTGTTGATGTTTACAACATTTATAATGTGTTTTACACTTCAAATTTGCAGAGCTTTTTATTTCTATATTTAAAGGGATTTGGTGCTGATCACCAATATGTTTATCTTGGTTTCTCCATTCTGAGCTATTTATTTTGATAAATCCTTTTGTTGACTAGATTTCATTGCCCAATAGTTTGCGTGTTTCAAGAAGAACTAAGAGGCACTCATTCCCTAAGTTTTTGGATGCTTGGGAACGTCTGTCTGTGGCCTTTCTGTTTGAAGGAAACATACCTGGGCATAAATTCCTTGGGTCACAATTTCTATCCTTCAGGACCTTGTAGATGTTGCCCAGTGACCCTGGCACAGTACATGTCTAGAGAGATGTCCGCAGCCAGTCTGGTTCCCCTCATTCATGTGACTCAAGACTTTTGCCTGGATTCACATATGATTCTGTCTCTATCCTTGAAGTTCAGTAGTTTTATTAGAATATTGCCCTTGATACTGATGATCCTGAATCAATTTTATATCTCCACATTCAAATCTTTATTTTGGGAAAGTTTTTCCCCATTATGTCTAAATATTTTTCATCATTGTTCTATTTGTCTTATTTTTATTATTAGACACACTAATCATGAAGCTGTTGTAGCTCTTTGGTCTGTCTTCTATGTCACTTAGCCTTCCCTTTAACTATTTGTTACAGGCTGAGTTGTGACCTCCAAAAAGAGATGCTGAAGTCCATACGTCAGAATGTGACCTTATTGGGAAATAGGGTTGTTGCAGATATAATTAGTTAAGATGAGGCCATATGGATTAGAATGGGCCCTTTACCCTTATAAGAAGAGGAGAGACACAGAAGCACGGAGAGAAGACCGGCATGTGACGATGAGGACACAGTTTGGAGTGTTACGGCTGCAAGCCAAGGGCTGCCAGCCATCATCAGAAGCTAGGAGTGAGCCGCGGGACAGATTTTTCCTCGGAGCCCTCAGGAGGAGCCCACACTGCTAACACCTGGATTCCAGACTTCTAGTCTCCAGAACTGTAAGAGAATAAAATTCTATTGTGTTGAATCACCCAGTTCATGGTACCTTGTTACAGCAGCCCTAGGAAACTAATATACTATTTTTATATGTTTGTTTTATGAAAATTAATAAGGGAAATCTCAAGTAAAATTGGAGTTGGGAAGGCCTGTAGAAGGAGCTCCCATGCCCTACCGCTCTGTGTCAATCACCCTAAACAGGAAGACATTAATACTGACCCCAAAAGGAAGAGGCTCAATAAAAGACCCAACAGAGGAGACACATCTTGTATTTCCAAACAGGAAGCATAGCTACTTACTACTCCAGCAGGACGAAGAGTGACTTTCCTCTTGCCCAGCAACAAGCCCAGCCAATGGGAGCCCCACCGCACAGCCAATGAGAAGCTACGGTCACCTGAACTCTTACTTTCCTCCAATGAACTTGCACTTTTCTCTGGCTGGTTACTCCCTTGTCCCACCTTTCTTCCTATAAAAGCCTTTCCTCTTGTACAGCCCCTCAGAGTATCTCTCTGCTTGCTAGAGGGGACGCTGCCCGATTTGTGAACTGCTTACTAAAGCCAATTAGATCTTCAGATTCACTCAGTTAAATTTTAAGTTTGTTCCTTTCCATTTATTTTTGTGGGTTTTTTTTTTGTTTTTTTCCCCCCCAGGTGTTTGCTATGTACCCTTCTCTGTTTTGGGTCGCACTTATTCTGAGTTTTTCTTCTTTTTGATGTGTCTTTTTAATTTCTAAATGTCTTTATTTGTTGCTTTCACTTCTTTCCTGAATGCCACCAATTCTCTTTCTGTCGCTTTACAGTCTCTGTAAGGAACCCTTTCGCATCTCTTAGCTCATTCAGAGAGCTCAGATCACCTGCAGTCTCTGAGTCCATGGAGAGCTATGTGCTTGAACTCTCCCTGTTTTGGTTTTTAAATAATTCCTCTTTTGATGTAAGTTCTTTTGGCTTTTGCGTATGTTCCTTACCTTCATTTCCTCTTTTTTTCTTTTTTTCTCTTTTTTTTCAGTTCCATGATGTTCCTCTATGATTCATTCATCTTGGAAAAGGCCAGCCATTTCTTGAAAGCCGATGTTGAAAGGAATGGAACAGATAATCTGGGGGAGTGATTAGGGTTTGTGCTCTCCAACATAATCTTACTAAATCCTTCATTTTCTTTCCCTGAAGCCCAATTTTCAACTTCTCCACCTCATCTGACAGTGCTGGGCAGGGAGACTCAGCAAGTCAGCAAGCTCCCTCCCTCCCCCACACTGCCCTGTGGTATTGAACTGGGTCTGGATTACGAAAGTCTATTCTTTATTATCCTGTTTGATGCTAGTAAGTGCTTGTATGTTTATAGAAAAATACTAGAGAGCTATTCTAAAATCCTAGCTATGGAGATTTCTGGGTGGTGGAATTTGGGATGGCTTTTATTTTCCTCTCTGTACTTTCTTTATGATGAACATGGTGGGAGGAACCTGGGCTAGGAGTCAGGAAACCTGGGTTCTGGCCTCCTTTGGGCTCCTGACTTGTTAGGAGACCTTGGGCAAGTCCCTGCCCCCTCTAGCTCTCTGTTCCTCATATGCAGAATGGGAATTGGCCCAGTGACCTTAAGATCCCATCTGGACTGGCTGCTCTCAGACTGGGGACTGGAAATGTGTTCTTGGGGATCTTTGCATCCCATTAAATTTTTCAAAGAATATTTGCATACTTTTGTTTTGATGCTAAACTCTAAGGAATGAGCTTATACACATAAAATACTAAGAACTGTATCTGATACATGGTAAGCCCTCCTTATATGTGAGCAATTTTTATTAAGAAAAATGCTGTTCCCATTTATCAAGACAATGCCTCTCTTGCTGTGATAATTTATAATGAAATTTTTCCTAGGCTAACACTCTGGTTCTTGGGCCAGTGTTTCTCAAATCAGGGCCTGCGGACCTCAGAGTTCCCCACAACACATTTTCTCCCATAAAAGAGGTTACACATGAGTCAAGCTTGAATAAGAAACACAGGTTTGGGGCCCCTGAAGAGCAGGGAATGTGGCCTCTTGGATACCCCTCATCCCTGCTTTTATGGATTCTCTTCAGCCAGGATGACTTGCTTTGTCCTGGGGTTGGCAGAGCCCTTGGAAACACACATACCTTTCCCAGGAAAATGAGTCCCTGGGGAGGCCTCCCGGCCCGCAGGCTCCCTCCAGCACCTGTGTTCTGTAACGTAGCCCTAATTGAAATCACATTAACATTATGATTCCATTACGGGGAACAAGAGGCTGGCTGCAGGAACGTGCTCCATGAGGCCTAATCAGCTGGACTGGATCGTTTATAAAGGGCTGTGCATCTGCTTAGAGCTCAGTGTTAAGTAAGGCAGGCAGGGGCCTATTTATTATTAACAAGGCTTTATGCATTTGGCCAGGCAGGAGGACAAGCTGGCCGTATGGGGAGTCTGACAGGAGAAGCATTGAGGCGAAGCTGCAAACCCCCTGTCTGCCTCCCCCATCGTTGGAGCCTGAGATGCCTTCAGCTAGGTGGCAGTGACTCCTATCCCCGAAGTCTTGCCTGTGGCAACCCCTCCTGATGGGAGAGGCTAAGTAACTGCCTGAGGTCCCATAACTAATATGTGGTAGGGTCAGAATTTGAACCCGGGCAAGTAGAGTCCAGAACTTCCATGCTTAGCCAAGCTGCTATACACAGTCCACCCCTTGGCACTTCCCAACTTGCCTAGGTTGTGCCCTTGACCCTCATGGTTCCAGCAATGTCAGATCCTTGAGGTTGTGATGTAAAGGAAACAGCTCTGAAAATCAGGGCGAAAAAATCATTTAGTACATTCACTGCTCTAAGTACCACTCCTGTGCCAGGCACTGTGCTGGGTGTGACAAATAAAAAAGGCAAATGAGACCCAGTTCTTGCTCCAGAGGAGCTCAGAACTACTTGGACACTTCCTGGTCTCTACAGGAACCGTGTGCACTCAGCACTGTGTACACGTGATTTTATTGAGTCCTTACCTACAATAAAAGAATCCTTAATTATGATGTAATGTGTAAGAACCATAAATGGGAGAGTAATAAACTATAAGGGTTCCACTATAAGATATAAGTATAGACGACTAGACATTAAGTTAATTAAATGTGATTGGAGGCGGTACTGTGTGTTATTTAGGAGTGCGGGCTCTGGGATCTGACAAGCCTCGCTCTAATCCTGGATTTGTTGTGTTGACCCTGATCATGTAATTTCCCCTCTCTGCGCCCACCCCTGCCTATTCCTTCTGCTTTGCCTTGTCCCGGGTATGGGGGTAAGGTGAAAGGACAAGCAATATTGACCTGCTATAGGAATGGATGCTATGAGTCGGCAAACATGGCCTTGGAGTTGGGGGAGAAGGTGTTGGTCGGTAGGGGGTAGAGGTTGAGAGTATGAGCTCTGAAGGCTCTGGAAGGCTCTGAAGAACGGACCTGGTTCTGAGCCATGGCTCTGTTCCAATGATTGTGTAACCTGGGCCGGTAACTCTGTATTAGGACCCTCAGTTTCTACATCTGTAAAATGGGGACAATAGTAGCACTTACCTTACAAAGGTATTAGGAGGATTAAATGAGGTGACGGATGTAAAGCACAGAGTACATCCTCTGAGACACAATAAGGGTTAAAAAACAACGCTTCCTCTGTCACTGTAGCGGCCATCCAAGGGGGACGGGAGCATATTTAGATCTCCGCCAGCGGTGTGACCTTAGGCAGGTCTTCTGGTCCATGCATGCTGGTCAAATGGAGGGAGTAAAGCCAATCTTACAGAACCCAGAGGTAATAACACCTGTTTTGTAAATGGTGCCACCAGACACAACTGTGCAATTCTCCTTATGAGCGCTGGTGGTATACCAGCCCAGGACACAGCTGTGGGGGACGGGGGGGGTGGGTGGGGGGTGGGAGACATGGCCTCCGGCTCTCCAGGGGTGCCCAGTCAGCTGGGGAGGCATTGCAGGCACCCGCCCTGCCCTGCGTGTGTGGTATCACCTAGGAAAAGCAGGCCCTTGGAGGGGGGACAGTGAGCCTACGCCTCCTGCCCACAGCGTTTGGGGGGCAGTCTATTCCCTGGGCATGAGCGTGACCTCTCACATGTCCTTTTCTCCATCCTACATTTTACCTTTTGTGTGTGTATGTGATCATTTAAGTTCTACTTTCAGCAAATTTCAATTAAACAATACAGTTTCATCAACTATAGTCACCATGCTTTACATCGGCTCCTCTGAACTTACTCATCTTAAACTAGAAGTTAACACCCTTTTACCAACCTCTTACCCTCCTACCCCCAACCCCTGGCAGTTGCCTTTCTAGTCTCTGTTTCTGTGAATTTTCTATCCTAAATGTAAGTGATACCATGCAGTATTTATCTTTGTCTGGCCTATTTCACTTAGCATAATGATCTCCAGGTTTACTCATATTGTCACAAGTGACAGGATTTCTTCCTCTTTTAAGGTCCGATAGTATTCCACTGTGTATATAACATTTTCTGGATCCATTCACCCATCAATGGACACTTGGATTATTTCTGCATCTTGGCGATTGTGAATAATGCCGCATGAACATGAGAGTGCAGGTATCTCTCTGAGATAATGGTTTCATTTCCTTTGCTTGTATACCCAGAAGGGGAATTGCTAGACCTATTCTTAATTTTTTGAGAAACTTCCATAGCGGCTGCACCAATTTACAGTCCCACCAACAGTGCTCAGGTTTTCCCTTTTCTTCACATTCTCACCAGTATTTGTTATTTTTTGTCTTTTTGATAAAGGGCAACCTAACAGCTGTGAGATGATACCTCATTATGATTTTGATTTGCATTCCCCTGATGATTAGTGATGTTGATCACATGTCTTCTCTCCACATTCAAGAACAATTTGTTTCCCTTCCTTCCAAGGTGCTGAGGACTCTGATCTTGTCCAAGGAATAATTTTTCTTAAAAAAACACCCTTTATTCTGAACCCTTTCTAATGTAAGGCCCTAAGTCCTTTACATGCAACCATAATAGCTATGCTGGGAGGAACCTTACAGGTGGAGGGGTGAAAGGACTTGATCCATGGCCCACAGCTGCAGGCTGTCTGATCTCAGGCTCTGACTCTTACTCACCAGGCTGAACTGACCAGTGTCCCCTCCCTACCCCAAGGAAACATTTCATGACCATGCAAGGCATCTCCCATGGCATTTCTTACTCCAATAATAAGAGATGAAGGACTGGGATGGGTAGGGGTCCAGCCTACAACACCCCCCTCCCCAGCTCAGACTTCACCCTATAGTAGTGAGTTTGGGTTATTTAACCTTTCATCCCAATCTTTTCATAAAGTAACAACAACAATAACAATAGCTACTGTCTATCTAGTGCTTACTATAGGTCGAATACCATACATGAGTCATCTCTCCTAATCTCCGTGTGGACACAGTCAAAATGTATATTCTACAGATGAGGAAACAAGCTTGGAGAGGCTAGGTTGTGAATCCAGGCAGCCTTCCCCTAGAATTTCAGCTCAGTTTCCCTTAACATTCACGGAGCTCTTCCCCTGCAAGTACTGTGTGTGCTAAGCACTGCTCATATGTGGTCCCACTGAATCCTCCAAATGAATCCACCCCTGTCCCTGCAAGGTAGGTACTACCAATGAAATTCTGCGAGATTCAATGATTTTCCCAGAAATACATAATTTAAGTGGCAGAGTTGGAGCTTGAAGACACCCTTTCCAAGGTCCAAACCATGTTGCCCACCCCTCCTGCCTGCATAGGAGGGGGTCCTGGTGATCTTTTTCATGCTGGGGCTGGAGAGGAGGGGCTCCTAGGGACAAGGCAAAAGCAGCTCCACAGGGAAGACAGAGGCAGAACCCTGTTTCAAAGCAACCCAAAGGAACCAGTGGTCTCCAGTAAACTGCCCCTGATTAGAAATAGAGCCTGTGAGCCTGCCTGGTTGCTCAGAAGCTGATCTGAGATCAGAAACCATTTCCAGCAAGCCTGAGTCTTTTAAGTTATTTACCCATCTGCATTTTTCATCATTTGCCATTGATTTGCAAGGCCCTTCCTGCGAGACCCTCTGGTGCCCGCCTGGCAGGGTAGCTGGCTCTTTGCCTTCCTCACCCCTGGGGTTCTCCCCTTTTCCTGTAAGGCAGCCCAGCACCAGCTGCCCGCTCAGTGGCTTCCCAGCCTGGAGCTTCCCTTACCAGAATTGCCCGAGCTGAGGGACCTTTGTCTCCCTCCTCCTTCCCCACACCTCCCACAACATGAGGGCCTCGGAAGTTCTGGAACAAGAGGGTCTGAATATGAATGTGACTCCTGCCCTCCTCTCTCACACACCCCTGCCCCAGGAGGTCGACCTCTAAGGATTGCATCCCCCAGGCTGCCTCACTCTCTTGATTGTGGTTGGCCTTAGGTAATGAGACCCAGCAGGAGACCAGATTTCCATGGAGGTTTTGGCTGCATCTCTCTACAAGGGCAACTCTTGTGGGTGGCCCCTGTCCCACACCCAGGTCCTTGCTGGTCTCTCTCTCCTCTGCTGCCTTCAGGCCCAAGGGAGCAATGGCATCCTGCTATTGCTGGTCCATGGGTGCCTTGGCATCCATTGTTAGTTCCCTTAGCCCTGGCCACACCTTTATAAAGTCCCTTCAATAAGTCCTCCTCAAAAGTCTTAGCTGATATTGTAACAGTGGGAATTGTAACCCATCTCACCATTCTTTTGACACTGTTTCTGTAAATGTTGACTCTGACTAATATGTAGCTTATAGAGAAACAGCATGTTTGTATAAGAATCCTAGGAACTACCTTCAGAAGATACAGACTCTGACCTTCAGTTATCCTAGTTCTGGGAGATTTGCTGACCTTCAACCTTAGAATGAGGATGATGTAAAACCAGGATGACAAAGACCAGGATGATGCACATAAGACCATCACTTGGCTGGTTTTGAAGTCCTTATTGGAATGGACTGTGCTGGTCGCCACGTAGAGAACTTCTCAACTCCCTCCTGTTAATTTCTTTGTTCTGCTTTTCCTGTCCCTCCTTATAAAAACTTCTGCCTGTACTGAGATATTGAGATGGCCTTTGGACAATAGTCCCTCATCTTCTTGAGATGCTGGCACTTGAATAAACCTCTTTCCTTTTAACTAGCATCTGTCTCACAAGTTTGGTTTTCTTGGTGGCAAGCAGTCAAACCATGGTCCCAGTTACAGTATAACTCTATTTCCTTCCAAGACCCTGTGTGATCCACAGGAACCCCTACATCCATGAAATACAAATCATGGACAGAAGTGAAAGCTCTCAGGGTCAGGCTGCCAGGAACCCTGGAGAGATTCATGTTTTCTCCCCCTTTCTCCTCTTCTTCTTGTGGCCAACAATAGAAACTGGCTCTGGTTAGCCAGACCAACATAAAGAAGGCCTGACACATAGGAAGTGCTCAGACCTTGTTGGCTAGTGTTATTATTATTTATTATTTCACTTAAGATATCATTTGAAATAAAGGTCCTATGGCTAAAAGAATTTGAAATGACTGGGCTATTAGAACAGAGAGGGTCCAGGAGTCCAAATACCTGTGTCCTTGTGCAGTGCATACCATGGCCATCTTTCTGGGCTTCAGTTTCCTGCTTGTTTGGGTTGAAGTCACAAGTACCCTACTTACCTGTCAGGGTTATTGTGAGTGTTGACACAGCAATGACCATGTCAGGGTTTTGAACCTGCTCTGTCCTTGTGAGGAGGAGGTGGAACTGTGGTTGTGGTGAGGTGACCAGCTGGAAGTCACAAGTGATGGGAGAGCAGGGGCTGGGAAGGGGGCAAACAGGAGCCCTGAAAAGATCAGCTGGGAAGAGCTCTCCCTGACCCCCGGGAGAAGCATGGGAGTGTTCATCTACCATCCTTCACCAGGCCTCACCCCAGGGCTCGCAGACCCCCATTGGTGGACTGGGCCCCAAGAGCCCCACCTGCCAGGGCCGTTTAGACATGGCCTTTGACCTCTTGTTCTGTCCAGGCTGCCAGGATGTAATGACCCCACCTCCACCAGCTGCGGGACAGCCTTCCTTCCACTGCTTCTGAGATGTCACTGAGAGTCCTTCTTCCCTCCCTCACAAGCTGTGGCTTCAGAAGCTACAGGTTGCCACCTGGGTGCTTTCTAGCTCTCTCTGGGTAGGTTCCTTCGACAGCCTAGTGAAGGATTTTCCAAACATGCCCAGTCCCAATAATTACCTGAGGCACTTGTCAAAAATACAGCTTCCACTCCCAGCCAGTGTGGCTCAGCGGTTGAGCATTGACCTAGGATCCAGAAGATCACTGTTCCATTCTTGGTCAGGGCACATGCCCGAACTGTGGGCTCAATCCCCAGCAGGGGGCGTGCAGGAGGCAGCTGATCAATGACTCTCTGTCATCATTGTTTCTCTCTCTCTCTCCCTCTCCTTTCCTCTCTCTGAAATCAATAAAAATATATTTTTAAAAATATAGCTTCCAGAACCTACTCTCTTTGCATTCCAATTTAGAGAATCAAGGTGGGGCCCAGGAATCTGCATTTACCAGCACCTCAAATGATTTGATGGACACTGAAGATAGAGAGTCACATAGCTATTGAGATTAGGAGGTTAGACCTGTGTTAGATGCTGAGCAACCTCGGGTGAATGACTTGACCTCTCTGGTTCCATCTGAGACACAATGGGGAAGACATAGTATCTACCTCAGAGGGTCATTGTGAAGCATGAGACCAATCAGGGAAAGCTGGTGAGCCTGGTGAGCTTCGGCAGATTTACTTATTTATCCTTTTGGTTATTATTAGTAGTAACATAGCTAAGCCTTGCCTGCACTAGGACATTGTGTTGCTTAAGTGAGGGGAGCAGGGGCACACAGGGCACCTGTACCAGCTTCTAGCCCCACATTTTGTCCCTTCCCAGGGCCCTGGATAAGAGCTCAGCCCTGTCAACCCTTAGGGTCTGTTAATGTCATTAGCTCTCTGGCCACAACCCCCTCCTACCACACTCAACACCTCCCCTCCCCAGAGCCCCATTAGGCAGCCTGTCTGCTTCTCCCATCAGTGCTGCCCCACATGCTGCCTCCTTTGGGGTGGGGAGTAGTCAGTTCCACTTCAGGTGACGAGTGGAGAGCTGCTGCAGGCCCCAGACTCCAAGCTAGGGAGGTGACAATGGGTGGGGGCAGGGGGTAGGTGGGTGGGTGGGGCTCCTGCTTTCAGTGCTAGGCCAAGGATTGAGTCTCAAACTCTCACCTGGGCTGTGTGGAGGCTGGAAGGAGATTGGGGGAACAAAGTGGGGGGATATGACAAGTTCCCCTAAGCCTCCTCCCTCCTTTCTCAGCCTGAGGGTGGGGGGTCCCCAATCTAGAAACCAGATGTCCTTGAGGCTCCACAGCACATGCTGGGTCTGCAAAAGAGTCGCTGGCTGTCCTCTCACCGCCAACAGGATTTCTGCTGGGAAAGGGATGGCTGAGTTAGTCCTGTGCCTACTGCTGGGCCTGTTCAGCCTCCCTGGGCCTTGGCTTCCTCACCTGTGAAATGGGGTCACACAACCCCCGGGCAGATTCCTGTGAGGATGAATTACAACTCTGGACAATGGCACACAGTAGGCGCTTCACTCATGTGGTGCGGTGCCTCCTCTTCATACCTGCACCACACAAACCACCTTAGCAGAAAACAAAAACAGAATGGACTCGCAACCCCTCACTAGTGTCCTCTTTTTTCCTGACCCTTCAGTCCTTGTTCCCACTTGGATATGATGCTTACAGAGTTGCCATCTGGATTTTTTTTCCTACTTAACCTCACAAAATCATAAAATGTTTTCTATTCAACCCCAGTATTTTATGTATTTCATTCAATTAAATAAAAACTGAACACCTTTCATGCACGAGGTCCTGGGTTACCATCTTCAAGAACCTTCATTCCTTAAACTTAGTAACTTCATAGGAGCTGGGTACCTTTATTCCCATTTTAAGATTAGAAACCCAGGGAACAAAAGGATTGAAGAGATTGCCCAAGCCTCCCATAGTGGACAGTGGAGGTGGAGCTTGAGCCCAGAACCTGGGACTGGCTTAGGCCAAAGCCTTGCTCTCAGCCTCCCATTCTCCCCTCACGAGAGCAGACGTGGTCCCCTCCCCGATCCTGGGAGTTCTCAGTGCTTTGAAGAGCTCTAAGACTTGGATTTTTAAAAGCTAGATACAATGCCTGTGAGACAGTTTTGACCTCACCTGGCTCTAAGATAGATCATAGCCAGCTGATTTTTTTTTTTCTACCATTATGATTTTAATGGTTCTGAACTGGCCCCATGGTCTATATCTCTCCCCCATGTTGGGGACAGGCCCTTGGGCTCAGAATTTCCATGGCAGGTGAAAGATCAGTGTGAGATGTCCTATTTGCTCTTTGCCCCAGTCCAGTAGAAGTTATGAGCCCTCTCCTGGGACAAGAGAAAAGAGGGAAGTCAGAACTCTCGTGAGTTCACAAACCACTGTTCCTGCCATGTCGATAGGATGAAGACAAGGCAGAGGGAGGGATCTTGCCCATCTGAGTCCTCAGACTCCCAGCCTCCTACAGGACAGGGGCTCACACTCGGGCAGAGCCAGACTGCCTGTGTTCAAATCCCAGCTTGGCCACTTGCTAGCTGTGTGACCTTGGGCAAGTCATTTAGCCTTGCCAGGCCTTAGTCTCCCCATCTGTAAAATAAAGATAATACCAGGACTTCCCTCATAAAATTAGTGTGAAGGTTAATTGAGTTAATGGCCAGTAAGGCACAGTGCTTTGTAAGTGTTGACCATGATTCATGGCCTGGCTCAGGGACATGGTCATCTCTCTCTTCCTCGAACGAAGACTCTGCAGGTCTAACTGAGAGGAGCTGGTGCGTGTCCACGTGCTTCGCAGAAGTCCCCAAGCCATCTGGAGGCTGCTCTGGCTTCCATGACATCTCACCATCCAACACTGTTTCTAACCTTGACCAAAGCCCGTGGAGTTGGGCCACCCTCTTTTCCTCTTCAGGGCTCCGAGTTTCTTTCCTGTTTCCTATCATCACCAACACAGTGGTAAAAAGACACCTGATTTGGACTCAAGTTGCGGCCTCAAAGCAGCCTTCTGGACAGAAAGCTTCTACCAATTCTGACCCCGTGGGCTTCACTTTCACCCCAATCACAGCCCTCCTCCCACTGTCCTCTCTAGAAGGAGCAGACTTCCACATCTTGCTGTTTCTTGCCTCCATACCTCTCCTCATTCTCGGAACTCCCTTCTGCTTCTGTGTGTTTGATCAGTGCCTACTCATCCTTCCAGACTTGCTCAGCTCAGGCACCACCTCCCTCTGAAAACCTTTTCTCAGCTGCACTGAGAAGAGCTATGCTCAAGATATGCTCAGGATTCTGTTGGTTGCCAGTGACAGAAACACAAACCAAACTGGATGGAACAATAAAGAGAATCTTTGCTCGTGGAAATGTCAGCATGTGGGAAGGGTCAACATGTAGGGCTTCAGGCACGGTTGGATCCAGAGGTCATCATTATGTTCTTTGCACCCAGTTCTGGCCGTCTCTCAGTTCTGTTTTCCTCTGGGTTGGGGATTCTCACCCCAAGGCCAGAACACAAATCAGTGTAACTGGTTCAGAACACAGACCTTGACACCATTGTCGTTCCAGTCCCCACTCTGTCATGTGTTGGATGAGCCATCCTTGGAAAAAACTCAGCTTTCCTTCGCCTCAGTTTCCTCATCTGTAAAATGAGGGTAATATCAGTTGTTACTTCCTAGAGTTGTTCTGGGGATTAACCAAGTTACCTTCCCTGTGAAATGCTTTGAACAATACCAGGATATGGTTAAGGGTTTCATAAGTGTTAGCTGTGACCAAAACTGCTGGTTATTAGCTTTTGCTTTTTATAATCAATTCTAGTTACAGTGCTGAAATAGAATAGAAGTGCTAATGAACCTTGCCAACATAAAAATAAAACCACCCAGCTAGCAAACATCAGGGAATGGTCACTAATTTCAGATAAATGAAGAAACTGGAGTGCAGTTTTAAAAGTTTAGTTCAGAAAAACAAAAAGCAAACTTGGAATGTTTGGAAAAATAGAGAATTATGTTTCGTTTAAAATCATTTTTAACCATTTGCATGTATTCCTTCCATGAGGAAAAAACAATGTTTAACAACAAAATCTAAAGCCAAATAAATAAAAGTATAGCCACAAAATGAATGGCAGTTGCTCTGTATGCGCCGCCTTGGAAAGGGGTTCTCGACACATTATATAGTATAAAACAAATCGCAGAATAATAGATTCAACATGATCTGGGTTTGCAAAGAAAAAACTGAGTGGACTGGGTGCTCACATGTGGAGAAGGGCACGTGCTAAGTTATTGACGATGCCCGACCACCTCTGGTTGGTGAGACGGAACAGACGGAACAGAGAATCCACCCTCCTGTGCTGGTTGGAGGTCTTTTGCCAGTGAGCATGTATTTGTTACCTGTAAAGAGAAAACCTGTAAATAAAGAAATACATTTGAAGCTAAAGTGATGATTTTTATTCCCAGCAGGAAGGAGAGTGACACCCAGAACCATGGTCTCCCCTTTTCCCCTCCCTGCTGACCAGGCCTGGGTGGGAATTCCCACTCACATCCTGGGACTGTGGCGAAGGCCCCAAAAAGGTGGGACAGTGGCCCTGATCTAACTCTGGCTGGGCCTTCAAATACAGGTGGCCTCTGCTCAGGGACCCCAAAATCAAGGCTAAAGTTATCCTGAGCCATTTCCTGACCCAGCAAGGAGCTGGCTGCCGGGATCAAGGAAGCCTTGTGCTCAGCTGGCTCTGCAGAAAGTCCTGGAACTGGAGGCAGACAGGCCCAGGCAGGCCTAAACAAAAGGTCACCTGTATGTGGTAATATGAGGGGCATATGAAGGTGGTAGTGTTAGGGTAATATGAAAGCTTCCTTCAGCAACATGTCTCCAGTCATTCATTCATTCATTCATTCACTCATCAAGTGTGTACTGAGCCCGTAACAATAATGTCTGAATTCTTACAACTTCATCAGTTCTTATAACTTGACGGGTTCTCAGCCTCTCACACCTTCTTTTTATATTAAACATATGCAATACCCTCTTTAATGCGCTGGAATGAACCCCATGGACACCCTAACTCGCCCACACACATAATTTTTTAGAATATCCATATAGAATGCCCCAACTGTAATATAAAGGCAAAATAAAAAGGACCCTGTGTAAAATAAAATCTGTTTGAACCTGGAAGTGCTCAGGCCCCGCTGCTCCCAAAGACATAGTGAAACTGTCAGGAGTGTGGCCCCTGCAGAACCATCGGGAAGGTGATGGCTACAGACGCGCAGAAACGGGGTGTGCTGAGTGGAGACCAACAGTGTCGCTGTCCCAAATTGTGAGCAGCTCTTGGCAGGTTCTGAATAAAACTAAATATAGACTTCTCTTGCTTTTGTCTTCAGTTGCACTCCTGGAAAATTCAGCGTATATTCAAACTGCGCAAAAATGCTTTCTATTTATATGCAGAGCGGAGTTAAGGCCTAGACTCGTGTAATTGTAAACATCTCTTCTTCCCTGCATGACATCCCACAGGACACAGGCGAGTCAGGTGGGTTATGGGACAATTCTCACTGGTCAGGACTGTCCCACTCTGCTCATCACCTGTCTTCCCTATTTGGGGTCACTTCTGTATCCCCAGGGCCTAGCAATGTGCCTAGCACATAGTAGGTGCTTGGAAATGTTTGTTGAATGAATAAATGAGATACCAAAGGGTCATGATGGGAGAAATGCCCAGGAACACTCAGACACCCCCTGCTGCCAGAAAGCCACCATTTGGGCTCTTTTCTTTGATGTCAGCCCTGCCCTCTCCTTACCTCAGGGTCCTCTTTAAAGTCACAGAGGGGGACATTAACACTTAGCTCTGAGCCACCCCTCTAGGAAAGGGTGTATCAGGCTCTTAGGGAAAGTTTGGGGTGGGGCGGGGTGAGGGGTCTCTGTGGACCTTTCCCTCACTTGCTGCAAGAGGACAGCGGGAGGAGCTCCCTCCATCCCTGCTCTGCGTGTCCGTGTGTGGAGCCTGGAGTCAGGAGCTCAGGCCTTTCCTGGAAGCCAGAGGCAGGATGCCAGAGGCAGGCTTTCCCAAGCAATTCCAGGCCCAGGGGAGTGAGCCTCAGACTTGAGCTCAGCAGGTCCGAGATGCACCTGCTCTCCAGCCCCTGTCCTGGTTAAAGCCCTGCTGGCCCAGCTGGCACCCCTTTCCCTCCCCACAGAGCTCACAAAGGGATTGTCTGCCTCTATAATAAAAGTGAACCGTCTTCAGTCATGCTATGGCTTCCACTGTCGCCCTTAACTCTCCCACGGACCCTGGGAGATGGGCACCACCAGCAGCTCTGTCACCCATGGGGAAACTGTGAAACAGGGAGGCCGGGGGAGGCTGTGGCTCACCCAAGGATGAAGACTAGGCAGAGGTAAGCACGCACTCTCAGTCACGCAGCTTCGTGCAGCCTCACCGCCCCCCAGCCCGTGTCGGCGCATCCCATGCCCAGGTGCCCCACACGCCTGGGCATTTCACTCTGGCCCTGAGCAGGGGACCCTGCCCTGGAGCCTCTGAGGCCTTGCTCCCCCTGTTACAGGCACTCACAGGAGGGTCTGCCTTTTTCTCCCTGTCTCCTTGGGCAGGAAACTCAGGCAGGAGAAAGATAAGCAGAAAAGAAAGGAGGGGGAGGCCTCTGTGGAGCCAGGGCTCCTACCTCCCACACGAAAGGCAGAAGAATAGAAGGAAATGGCCAGCGAGAGGCAAGGGGCTGTGCTGGTGGTGGAGGGGGCAGGGGGTTATCGGCTATAAATAACCCCATCTCCAGGATCCCCCGGAGAGGGACGGAAGGGCTTGAGGCCAGAGGTCTGGTCTCTGCGGCTGGGGGTGGAGGCAGTTGTCATTAGTGTTGGCCCGGGTTTCAGATCAAAGGGCCAACAGAGGATAATGGCATGACCCAGGACCCTCCCCCTCGCCTCCTGCTCTAGGTAGCTGCTCTGACCTTCTAGTTGGCCAAGCCGGTTGTGTATTCTTGCATCTCCCCTGCATTCTTGGAGCCATCCACCTACCCACCCATTCAGTCAGTCATCCCTCCAACCATTCATTCGCCCCCTCCCTTCTATCCATCTACCCAGTCTGCCTCCCTCCCCACCTCTGAGCCTTCCCAGTTACTGTTCCATCTCCTCAACACTCTTCCTTTCCACTTCTCCTTGCTAACTTGTCCTTTAGGAGCTGGTGGCCTCTCTGATTCTCTTGACTTTCTCCTTATGGTGGCAAGATGGTTATCACATTTCCAACCGTACATTGTTGAAGGCAGCAAGGAAGGTCAGGGTTGGGCATGATTTGGGGAGCCAACCAACAGTGTCTGCCACAAGACACTGATTAGGCAGAAAGAGATTAGAAAACTTTGGAGTGCCTTCTATTTTTATCCCCTCCCCCTCTTCTAAATCATCTGTGAGCCACAAAGTCCTGTTCATTTTAACTCCTGTCAGTCTGTCCCCTGCTTGAAATTTCTTTTGTGTGGCCTTTGTCAGGACTAAGCCACACAATAGCCTCCTAAATGGTCTCTCAGGTTCCTGTCAATCCCCCTTCAGCCAACAAAGTTCATAGAATCCCTGTGCTGTGGCTGGCACTGATCTAGGCACTTGGGATACTTTGATGAATAAAACAAGTCTTGTTCTCAGGGAGCTTATATTCTCACAGCAGGAGGGAAGCAATAAACAAGAAGCATAACAAATAAGGAAGTTTCTAGATGTGGGATGGTGATTATACTATATAAAAATATAGATCAGGATCAGGGAGATCAGAGGTGATGGTACAATTTTAAATGTGATGGCTGTTATGGGTTGAATTGTGTCCCCCCAAAAATTTCATTTGTTGAAGTCAATAGGTCCCCCCATGCCTGAGGATGTGGCCTCGTTGTAATTTGTTTAGTTAAAGTAAGGTCATACTGGGGTAGGATGGGCCCTACTGGGTCAATATAAATAAAAGGAAAATTTGGACACAGGCATATGTACAGGGAGAACGTCATGTGAAGAAGGCAGAAATCTAGAAGCCAAGGCACATCGAAGATTGCCAGCAAAGCAGCAGAAGCTAGGGGGGAGCAGGGAACAGGTTCTCCCTACAACCCTCTGAAGGAACCTACCTGGACTTCTGGCCTCTAGAACTGAGACAATTAAGCTTTGTTGTGTAAGCCCCCAGATTGCATCACTTTGTTATGGTGGCCTAGGAAACTAATACAAGAATCAGGTAGTCCTCATTGTGAAGTGAGAGTATCTGGGGGAAGAGCACACCAGGCAGAGGGAACAGCCAGTGCAAAGGCCTTGAGGCAAGCACTTGCCTGAAGTGTTTGAATTAGAGCAAAGAGGCCAGAGTGTAGTAAATGTAGGGTGCAGGGTGGTAGGGGAGGAAACGAGAGAGGTGATGGGCTGAAGGGTAGATCACATAGGGACTCAGGCCATTGAATAGACTTTGGCTTTTTAAAAAAATCTTCATCTGCGGATATGTTCATTGATTTTTTTTTTTAAGAGAGAGAGAGAGAGAAACATTGATTGGTTGCTTCCCATACATGCCCTGACGAGGAATGGAACCCACAGCCTAGGTATGTGCCTGGACCAGGAATCGACTCATAACCTTTTGGTGTATGAGACGATGTTCCCACCAACTGAGCCACCCAGCCAGAGCAAATAGACTGGCTTTTACTCAGAATGAGATAGAGCTGTCACAGAGTTTTGAGCTGAAAAGTGGCATGATCTGACTCACATTTTAACAGGATCGCTCTGGTTGCTGCACAAGAAGAAACTTGGGGTGGGGGAGGTCATGGGAGGGAAGAACAGAAAGTTTGGGACTATTACAATAGCCCAGGCAAGAGGTGGCAGTGCCTTGGATGAAGATGGTGGTGGCAGAGGTGGGGAGAAGTGGTTTGATTCCAGGCACATTTTGAAAGTTCAGCAAACAGGATTTCCTGACAGATCAGATGTAGAGGGTGAAAGAGATGAGTTAAGGGTGACGTTAGGGATTTTGGCCTGAGCAACTGGAAGGATGGAGTTGCCATCAACTGGAGAGAGAAGGCCATGGTCCTTCCTGCTTCTTGCAGGTTTGGGGGAAGGTGGGGAAGATCAAGAGTTCAGTTCTGGAAATGTTTACTTTACAGGTTCCAATTCCTGTGCACCTTCAAATCAGCTGCCAGAGTGATGATTCTTTACAAAGCAAACAAACAAATGAATGAAAAAACAAACAAACAAAAACCCTACTTGGCTAAGGCATGAAATCCCAATCCTTTAGCAGGGATGGAGGGGTCTTTAATAAAACCTGCCCAAACACATCTTCCCAGCTCTTTGCCCTCAATCCACTCCATGCTTCTTATGCCTCCAGCCTCCAGTGAGCCTCTTGCAATTCATTCATTCATTCATTTATTCATTCAACCAATCATTCACTCAGTATTTGTTCAGCATGTAACCTGCCAGACACTGAATTAGGCATCAAGGCTCAGCCCTCATGGAGCTCACTGTCTCCTGCACTGTCACGTTCCCCCATGCCCCAGGACCTTTGAATAAGCTGCGTCATTTGCCTCACATCACAGTTACTCTCTCCTACCCCTATTCACCTTCTAAGGCCCAGTCATTACCCTCTCCTCTGGGGCACCTTTTTGATGCCCTAGACTCAGGGAGGTTGGTGTTCCAACCTCTGTCGCTATCATCTGTGGGGGCTTTTCAAAGGCAGGGACCCATTTTTATTCAGTCTTCTTTCTCCAAATGTTTGAATGAATAAGCACTTGAAAGACTGAATGGATGTCAGTAAGGATTCAGCAGCTTTGGTCTTGGTCTAACCCATACTTGGCTAATGGTGTCGTGGTCATAAACCCAGCTGAGATGAGCTGGCCACGGGTTTAATTTCTCTTTTCAAAGGAACTGCCAGCAGTGTCCTTTTAATAACCACATGGCCTCTTAGAGAATTGCGGTCTGTTCTCCAGGCTGAAGTCCCTTGGAGAGGAGGGGAGAGAACTGTTGAGGAGGAGCGCAGGAGCCAGGCAGGTGTGTCTGGTCCTGGTTAGTCCAAGCCACCAGTGCCAGCCATCCCCTGTGGCTTCGGAGGAGAGTGAGGTAACCATGGCAACCAGGCAGCGAGCCAGGGGTGGAATGGAGCCAGGCCCACCGACAGGCCTGCAGGCCAGGCTGGGCTCCAGGGCCACTCTGTGTGAGTGTCAGGGTGGGGGACCGGGGGAGATAAGGGGCTAACCCAGAGGCCAGAGGGTAAACTGGCTTTGGGAAACAGGGGATCTGTGCGTAAGGCACAGATTCAGGGTCCTGAGCGGATTAACTGTCCTTGCACTTTATACAGCACAGGGTTCTCTGGGCCCCAGCTCCTTCCTCTGAGAATCAGGAAAGAAAGACAGTGAGAGGAAGGGGAAAGACACTGAACAAAGAGAGGCAGGGACTCGGGAGGGGTGGGGAGTCAGAGGCCTCTATAAAGTACTGACAGAAAACAGAAAGAAAAAAATGATGGATGGAGAGACAAAGAGAAAGAGCTAATAAGCGCTGTAGAATGAAAGCAAACTGAGATAGTAAAAGAGATAGAGGGAGAAACAGGAAAAAAAGCAGGGAGGTAGGAGATAAACAGGGACAGAAAAAACAAAATTGGCCAAAAACAAGATAAAGAAAAAGGACAGTCAGAAATGGAGAGATGGGCAGGGAAGGGGGAGGGAGGAAATGGGGCTGAAACTTGATCTGATTGGGGACGGGGCTAAGACACAGCTTGAACCCAGCCCTGTCCCGTGCAGTACTTCAGACCCCTGCCCTGTGATGGCCCCGGAGACAACCCTCCGGGAAAGGTCATCAGGACTCTGTCCCTTGCCTTCCCAGGAGAGCGGCCAGGCAGGGTGTCCCCAGGCCCAGGTGTCCCGGCAGCTGCAGTGGCTGCTGGAAGGTTTCCTGGTGGCGGCTGCACCCCCAGGTCCTCCATATGTCCTGTGCATATGTTAGCAACCTGCCTGCAAGCCAGGAGCTGTGTTTACACCCAGGCGGATGGCAGACTATTGTTGGGGAAAGGAAGCTGGCAAGGCTTTACATTTCAAGGTGGCAGGGTGGAATTCCCAGGCAACCTGCAGTTCCTGCTTCAAGGAAAAAGAAAAGCTACTGCTCTGCCTCCAAGAGATAAATTCTTCACAGATGATGGTGGGTCTTAATATACTTTGTTTCCCCTGAAGAAAAATGAGAACTATAATACCCAATATCTCTTTTTGCTTTGACTACCGGGAAGCTCAGAGCTAAATTGCAATGATTAATGCATTTATAACCAGGTTCTAAACAGGGATTCTTAACTTGAAGTCCATGGATTCCAAAGGCTTTCTAAAGCCCCTGAAATGGTATGCAAAATTGTTGTCTTAGTCAGCTCAGGCTGCTATAACAAAATACCATAGACATCATTTCTCACAGCTCTGGAGGCCAGAAAGTCCAAGATCGTGATGCCAGCAAATTCAGTGTCTGGTGAGGGTCTTCTTTCTGGTTTGCAAAAGGCTGCTTTCTTGCTATAGCCTCACATGAGGAAGAGCTGATGCCTCTCTTCTTATAAGGGCACTAATCCCATCATGGGGGCTCCACCCTCATGACCTCATCTAAAACGAATCACCTCCCAAAGGCCCCACCTTCTAACACCATCACATTGGAAGTTAGGGCTTCACCTATGAATTTGGGGGGAACAAAAACATTCAATCCACAGCAATTATGTGTATGTATGTTTTTCTGGGGACGGGGTGGTCTTCAACTTTCTGAACATTCTCAAAGATGTTTGTTACCTTTAAAAGGTTAAAAAAAGAGGCTATTGCAAGCTTGCAATATCCTGTCTGTTGGGTCAAGCCACATTCAGTAATCCCCTTTTTGCAGACGCGGTTGGTTCTCAGGGGTCGGTGTCAGGTGGGGGTGTTCCATGGGGATCACCTAGTAGAAGTGAAGACCTCTATGGGTAACAGAGAAAAAGGGCCTGGATCACGGTCTCTGACAAGCCACAAGGTGTGGAGAGGCAGGAATCTACTGAGCTCTAAGCCCAGGTGCTCCCTGTGCCCCTGGACCACCAGCGCTGGCATCCTTGCCCTTCAGCTTCTGATCCCAGCAGTGAAAGTTCCCTCCCAGACCTGGGCTTGGCTGAGTCTGTTGTGTGTGACTCAGCCAGTGGCTCCCTGGGAAACTTTCTTTTAAGAGTGAGAGCACATTGCTAAGAATTACACAGGACAACCCAGGCATAAGCAGGGTCCTAAGTGTGTGTGTGTGTGTGTGTGTGTGTGTGTGTGTGTGTGTGTGTGTGTGGAGGGGGTTGGATAACAGGCAGAGGGTCAGAGAAGACAGAGAAAAGAGAGATTTATGGCCATCAGCGTGTCACCAGCAAAGTTGAAACAAAAATTTTGACCTACTGATGTCCAGTGTCTCCTGGTGTAGGGTGAACTCAGAGCTCTGTGGAGCCCTCTTAGGGCTAAACTGTTCCCTTGAATTCTTGTTAGTTTGTTTGGGGGACAGTGGTTCTAGGGGGCAGGTTATGGAAAGTAGGTTACATATTGTTCAGTGGGTTTTTATCTCTAATAAAGCGCTGTTGCTCTCCTTGGCTGAGCCCCTTAGGAGGGGTGAAGCGTTTCCCACTATTCCTGTAGGTGGGCCTTGGGGTCTTTCCCTATCTTGGAAAGCGTGGAGGGACTGGGGCCGCTTCTGCACTCACAGGGCTGCCTGGTGTCCGTAAATCCCAAAGGCGACAGCCAGCCTTCCTCGTGATCTGAGAGTGTCATAAACGCAGGGGCCACATCTGTTGGATTTACTACTCCATGCCCTGTGTTCACGTAGCATAGTTCCTGGCACACAGGCGCTACTCTAAAATACTGGCTAGATGAACGGAACCTTTGATTTGAGGGATTACGTCCCAGAATATACACTGTGTCTCTGCTAACAGGTGCTCCGTGGTGCAGATAATCAGAACAAGATCTTTTTGGCCAGAGATGATATACTATTTGATATTTTTCCCTTTAGAGGATTTAGTCTCCTAATTCCATTTTTCTAAAGCTATATTTATTGATTAGTTGATTCATTTCTTTACTCACTAAATATTTATTGAGCCCCTACCAGTTGCCAGGTGCTGTGAATTCAACACTGGGCAAGGCCATCCCAAAGCGCCTGGTTCATGCACACTCGGCCACGGGCCATGGGCTGCAATCCTCTGAGCCGGCCCAGGGTCTTGCAGCAAAGGTCAGCTTCTTAAAAAGTGGAGCCACTAAGCAAACATTCTCGGGGAGCTTTGTGGAGTTAAGCTGTTTATGCTGGGGAAACATTTCTAAAAACTGCACATGGGGCCTTTCACCCACCTCATAATTGGCTCCGCTCCCGTGTAACTGGGGGATAAATCAGGTATAAGCCTGCCTCAGGGTTTATAAGAGGTTTCGTATTTGAAATAAAAAACAAGGAATCAGGCAGGCAGTGGTAGAGAAGGAAACCGTGGGAAGAAGGATCGCTGGAAGGAGGGAAGTGGACGGCCGGACCCATGGGCCTTGGCCCTGGCTCTGCGGCAGACGCTGGATGAACTTGGCTGCCCCTTGCCCGCTGCGATCTGTAAGTTTCCTCATCTGCGAAGAAAGCGGGCTGGGAAAAGCGCTTTTGATAAGTGAACTACCCCCCTCTCCCTCTCCTGGGAGGCCTCATTCCCCGCTCGCTTCACAAGCTCTCACACATCCTCTTTGGTCAGAATGCTAGACGGCCCCGGAGGTCAGCAAGCATCGCCGTGGAAAGCTAGAAAAAGTCACAGGAAAGCCCATCACTGTCCAAGGCTCATTACGGCGAGAACAAGATACATTCCATATTTTTTTGGTGGACGGGTCTTGAGGGTCAGTTCACATATTGGCGCACGCACTAGCTGTTCCCATTAAATGAGTCAGTCGAAACGTGAACATTAATTTGAGTAAGTGAATCAGCCTCGCTCTGAAAAATAAAGTGATGCCATTAGGCGGTGTGGATGTGTAACCACACACACACAAACACACAGAGATATACACACACACCAGCACAGGCATGTACCATCACACGCTCACACACACCATTATATTCACACGTACACACACAAGCACAGCCATGTACACACATAAGTACAGACACATATACATACACAAAAGCATGAACATGCACACATACAAGCACTGACATGTACCCTTACTCACACCCACTCACACACACACATACAAACACATACACACAGGCATGGACGTGTACACACACAAGCACAGACACATACACACTCAAGCAGAAGGCTAGCCAATCATCACAGTGCCTTCTGTCTCCAAGGCCGTATGGGCTCCATGATGGGAACTAGGATCCCAGTGCACATAACAGGGTGTGTGGTTGTTAGTTGTTTCCATTCAACAGATGGGGAAGCGGACACACTGGGTAACTAGAGGCAGCAAAGTAAAGTGGTTAAGGGCTCAGGTCCAGGAGCCGATTGCTTGAGTTTGGAAACCCAGGTCTGCCACTTAGCTGTGCAACATTTGTCAAATTACTTAGCCATTCTGTGCCTCAATTTTTCCATCTGTGAAATGGGGATGATAGTAGTAAGTATTCAGAAAGTTCTTGGAAGAGCACCTGGAACGTAGCGAGTGCTCTGTCATATTAATGAAGCAGGAACCCCCCTTCCTAGGAGTGGGAGAACCTCTGCAGCCCACTGTTCTGTGCACCTGTTCCAGGGACAGCAGGCACAGAGCACACGTGTCAGTGAGAAGTTGAGGCAGGGTCCTTTCTTTTGAATTGGTCACCTTGACGTGTATGTTTGATTGTGGAGGCAAAGAGAGAAAGGGGGTCCTAGTTTGCTAGGGCTGCCATTACAAAGTGCCCCATACCAGATGGCTTAAAGGAACAGAAAGTTCTTGTCTTTCAGTTTTGAAGGCTGGCACTCTGCAGTCAAGGTGTCAGCGGGGCGAAGCCTGAGACTCTGGATAGAATCTTCCCTACCCTCTTGCTAGCTTCTGACGGTGGCCATCAATCCGCAGCATTCTTGGCCTTGCAGCTGCATAAGTCCAACCTCTGCCTCAATGGTCACACGGCCTTCTCTTTGTGTGTCTTCACAGTCTTCCCTCTGGTCTGTCTCTGCGTCCAGATTACCTTTTTTCTATAAGAATATCAGTCATATTGGATAAGGGCCCACCCTAATGACCTCATCTTAACTCGATCGTCTACAGAGACACTATTTCCAAATAAGGTCCCATTCACTTTCCCTGGGGGTTAGGACTTCAACAGCTTTTGGGGGAAACACAATCCCACAACAGAGGGAGAGGGAAGGATGGTGGTAGGAGGGAGGAAGAAAAGGCTGAAGAGAGCCAGGGAGTAGAAGCCAGCCTGTGCTACCTTGGTGACGGAAGCAGGGCCTGTGTTGACACACGGCCCTGTCACTGTGACAGCAGGTGCAGATCTGTCCTGGAGCCCGGAGCTGGCCCAGTGTGGATCCAGGTTCCTTAGTCCCACTCTCTGCAGCTGGCTGGCACCTCAGACCATGAAACAGACATCAAATTTAATGATCAGAAGGAGGACTAGCCTTCTTGTCACCAGGCCCAACACACCCCAGTGGCCCCAGACCCTGCATGATTCCTGAGGATCAGGCTTTAAAGCAGGCAGCCCTTCCTGGCTGGAGGGAACCCATAGGCCAGTCACCTTTCCTTTGTCTCAAAAGTCACAGCACCGTAGTCAGAACATCTGGAGTTCTTTCTAGCTCTGCCCTGTCCTGCTCAGTTAGTCACCTCCCTTTACTCACCTGTAAAATGGGGACAACGCTAATAGCCCTGTAGGGCTATGGGGAAGAACTCACTAAGCAGTGTGAGTCAAAATAGAGACCTTAGACTCTGGAACACGACTGCCTGGGCTTTAGTTCCAGCTCTGCCACTCACCAGCTGGGTGATCAAGGACAGGTAACAACTCTCTGAGCCTCAGTTTTCCCCTCTGTAAAGTGGGGACAATAATAGATCCTTTCTAATAGGATTGTTGGGAGGAATAAATAGAGGTATAGTGTTTAGTGAAGTGCTGGAATTTAGTAAGCGCTCAGTTAAATTCTTGGCTGTGGCCTTTGTAGCTTCCCCCCTCTAAGCACACAGTAGGCTGTCAATGCTTTGTGTATCAGTGAGACTTGGTCTGCAAGGAAAGTAGGTAAACTGTCTTGAATTCTTACTGTGTGCTTTCTGTAGGCATTTTACATGTGTTGTTTTAATTCACTTTCCCAAACCCCAAAAGGTAGTTATTATCTCCATTTTGCAGAGGAGGAAACTGAGCTTCAGGGAGGTTAAGTGACTTGCCCAGGGTCACAGTGGGCTAAGGTTTCAGCCCAGGTCTAATCTGCCCCAGACAAAAGCTGCAACATTTTGATGTTGCCTGGAAATCTATCTTAATCACAGTTATTTCCATAACAACTCAGATGAGAGGCTCCTCTGCTCATGGGCAGAAGAGCCCTTGGCCATGAACCCACCTCTGGGGCTTTCTGGGGCAACTCCTGGATGTTGCCCGAGGCCCCTGCTTGACCAGTAATGTGTATCTGTCTTCCCATTTTGTTCTCTTTGGGAGTTGTTTGCATCAGAGTGCAGAAAGTGGGGGACATAAGAGGCTCTGGGTTGAGAGCAGAGGTGTGGGAACTAACAGTTAACAGAGGAGAGACGTTATCTGAGAGCAACTGAGGATCACAGAGCAGAAAATGAGGCAGGAGGTTTGGTCAAAGGAACACTGATGTGAAAATCGGGACCCAAACTCCCCTAAACTCTAAAGTCGACTTGCTGGCAGATCTTGGATAAGTTGCCCCTGCCCACACCCAGCTTAACCTCAGGGTTTTCATCTGTAAAGTGGGAGAGCTATTGTACAAGATGAGTCTCAAATTTAAAATCAGCCCGGCCCACATGGCTCAGCGGTTGAGCATGGATCTGACCCAGTAGATGGCGGTTCGATTCCCAGTCAGGGCACATGCCCAGGTTGCGGGCTCCATCCCCAGTAGGGGGTGGCAGGAGGCAGCACATCAATGACTCTCATCATTGATGTTTCTCTCTCTCTCCTTCTCCCTTCTTCTCTCTGAAATCAATAAAGACATATTTAAAAAAATAAAAAATAAAATCAACTGATGATGTTGATCATTCCCCATCAATCATTCAAATTCGGGCCAGGCCCATGCACATTCTTTGTTCTTTCTGGGGTATGGGTGTCAAGGTACAGAGCGAGTTCCTGGCCCACAATGGTGCCTTCATAAATATTTGTTGCTTGACTGGGTTGTACAAAGGGACCCCTGAGTTCCAAACTTGGAGCTCTACATTGATGATAAAGGCTATTTAAACAAAGACTTACATTTGTTACACCCTTTCTGATTGTCAAAGCCCCTTTGCAGACATCATCTCCTTCAGTGTTTACAACTGCCCCGTGGGACAGGTGTTACCATCCCCTTTTACAGAAGAAGAGGGAGGCTCAGAGAAGTTGGCCACTTGGCCAAGGCCACACAACCAGAATGTTCAATGCCAGGATGGCCCCAGGACTCCTGACCTCTTCCCTGCTCACCCCCCTCTCCCTTTCATATGAGTGTATGGTCCTGATGGAAGTGAAAACAGAAATGTTGGAGTCTCAGTTCTTTAGTTGCTGGGTGACTTTAGGCAGGTCCCTCTAAGTTTCTCTCTGTGTGAAACAAGCTTCGTAGTCCTCCCTACCTAACAGAGTTGTTTGGAGGTTTGAATGAGCTGTTGCTCTAAAGGTCTTATCACAGTGCCTGGCATACAATACTCATTTCTCATGTTAAAGATTAGGAGTCTAAAGCCCAGAGAGGCAAAGTAACTTGCCCACAGCACACAGCTGGTGAACAAAGAAGCCAGACTTAGCATTGGGGTTTATCTAACCTCACAACTTGAGCTTCTACCCAAGGAAGTCCTCCACGAATGGTAGTTTTTAGTGTTGTATTATTTACTGTCAGTTAATGAAGAAAATAAAGGTGGAGAGTGAAAGTTCAGCAGTCACTTGATCTGCAGCATCTAGTACCAGGGCTCTGCTTTCTGGAAAGTTAGGCTCTGAGCATCCAGCAGAAGCTGAGCCCCTCCCAGCGCAGCCGCCCGGAGAGGGTTGGGGGAGGAAGTGAGCACCATCCCTTTCTCCCAGCAGCCAAGCAGCAGCATTCCTGGGGGTGGAGGACCTTCGCAGGCAGGCCCTTGGGCCTTATGCTGAAAACACTCCGAGAGGCTGGCCACGGCCTCTGGGTATCTTGTTGGAGAGAGAAAAAGGGGGAAAGGGGGGATGCCTGCAACTGGTTCAGGCCTTGAAAGGTCAAGACCACATGCTTCAAACCCCCAAGGACAGTCTTAGGATTTGCAAATTTATTTCTATGAAAATCATTGCAAAGATAAATAAATTCAATCACACTCAGTTGTACTTTTAATGAACTATCATTTTGGGGAAATGATTGCAAATTACATATAAAAAGAGATTATTCAGAAAAAAATCATGGAGGCAATGATTAAATATTTAAAATGCAGACTGCCTTGGAAAAGCTAGGTTATACGGTCAAAATGCCTTGTGGGGAAAAGGTCTGGCCGTCTAGTATCATCCAGCCATCCAGTCATGCATCAAGTTCACCTTTATTGAGCATTTATTATGTGCCAGGGACCGTGCTGAAAGCTTTCTGTGAGACTCTCACAGTCAGCCAGTGCCAGAGGTGTGTTATGTTCCCCATTTTAGAAATGCATCCACGGAGGCTCAAAGAGTTTAAGTGTCTGGATAAGGTAGAGCATTTAAGAAGTGGCTTCCATCCCCCTAAGGCCTGATTCTGTGCCAGGTTCTGGAGATTCAGAGATGAACAAGGCAGGGCCCCAGTCCTTGAGAAGCTCCCAGTCTAATCAACCATGAATTTATAAATGTTAGGAGCAAGAGGTCATCCCTTCCGGTGATTTTAAATTCTTTTTAAGTGAAGGACACTTTCTCCTTAAATCCGCATGTGAAGCAACATAATACAAATCAGATAGAAAGGTAACCTGCTGCTGGCTAAAGCTGGGAGGGAGATTTCCCTCTTTCTCTTACGGTCCTTGGGTACCTAGGAGAAGGAACTGCCAGCCCAACTTGAAACCAAATATCTCATTTAACAGATGGGGCCACTGAGGCCCAGAGAGGGAAGGGAATTGTCAAGACCATCAGGACTGGAACTCTAGCCTGTGGACTCCTGGTTTGGGGCTCTTTGCTCTGCATTAGTGCCCCCAGGATGCCAGTGTGTGGATTCTCACCCCAGGTATCCTGGGCTCAGTGACTGCAGCACAGCACTGGGCTGCCCAGCACTGGCCAAACCCTGGTGAGTTTGGGGCTTTCAGGCCAAGTCAAGGTTTCTTCCAGCTGCCAGAAAAAACAGAGTCTAAGAGCCCCTTAGAGGAAAGAGAAAATTTTCAAAAGAACCATTTCCACTAGACCCCCAAACACCAGGGGAGCTGAAAGGGCCGTGGCCTGGGAGTCACAAGTCCTCAGTTCAATGTCCAGCTCTCTGACCATGACTAGGATCTAGCCTGTGTCCCTTCCTCAGTTTCCCCATCTGTAAAATGAGGTGGTTGGACTATAATAAATTGTCAATAAGGTTCCTTCCAGAATGGGCAAATGGGGAATCTAGAATCTTCTGGGCCAGGCTACTTCTGGGTTTATGACAATCTAGACTCCAATCAGTCAACAGTGGCCTTAACAGGACCATCACTCCCTCCTGAGGCCTGCTGACCCTGCTCATTCCCCCCTACCATTTTCTCCCTTTCCCAGTCCCTCCCCTCCTCATAACCTCTCCTCAGTTTCCTGACAAGTCTCAACCTTGGTTCCTTTCTTGCTTGTATCAATGAACAGCAAACGGGATCCTAGAGTCTATTTGTCCAAGCCCCTCATTGTACAGGTGGAGACACTGGCCAGAGAAGCAAGTGACTTCCCCAAGGTAACCCTGTGAGAGGGAGGCCCGTTCTCTGCAACAGGGATCACTATCTCTTGGCCAGGACTAAACTCTTGTGGCTCCTAACTTTTGGAAAACAGGACTTCTCGCCTAATACACTTCGAATCATGTTTCCCAATTGTGTGATATCAGAGGTCTTCAAGGAGATTGAAGGTCATGCACCTACAGGCCTTCAGAGCCCCGACTGAACCCCCAGGAGTTGGAGGTGGGGAGTCCCTTTCCAGTTCTCTTTCAATCCTTTTGATCACAGTGTGGGAGTCGAAATTTGTTGCCAATGTGTCTTTAACACCCTTCCAGCCTTGCTAATCCCCCTTTTCAATACAGAGTGGGCCCCTGCTCAACACCTTCCTCAGGCAGTAGTATCTGGCTGAAATTAGAAAAAAAAAATGTGGTCAAATATACATTGTTAGAATTTAATAACACTTATTTTCATTGTATTTATTTTTATGGTTACTTTCTATTTATAGTAATGTGATTCTGGTTTTCCATTTATGGTAATGATATAACATTTCTTTGTAAAAACAAGCACATTTAAGTAAAACAATAACAAATCGTGAGGTGATTTAGAGACAGCTATTAAGCAAACGGTTCTAACTGGTGTGCAGATATGGCCAGAATCTCGATGGTGGCAGGGGAATGGCTGAGGTCTGGGGGACTTGGACTTGGACTTGGAGCTCTCTTTCCAGCTGGCTGGCTGAGCTGTCCAATTGGCCTGCTGGGTCCTCATCTCATGCATTCTCTCCCCCTACTTCCTCCAGCCTGCTTCTACCAATACCCCAGACCCTCAGAAACTCCCCCCTCCCTCCTGCTTTATCTGGCCTCCACCTCTCAGGTCCCAGCACCCTCACTGTAGGCTCATGCTTTTTTCCTCTTTAAATTTATGTGCTCCTTGAGTCCAAGGAGGCCCACACAGATAGCCTCTTCCAACAGCATTCCATAAATGCAGGGCCTGTGGGGTTTCTCAGCTCAAAGGGTCAGCCTCTCCCCAACCCTGTTTTGGCAGCTGAAGGGGTGAGTGTGGAGCCGGAGGCCCGTTAGCATTTCCCCTGTCCTCGTGTTACAGAACTTGCACTAGTAGGAATTTTCCCTCTGGGGTGAAGCGTTGCTCATTCTGGGTCCCTTTAAAAAACTGTGGATCCCGTTTTTGTTTTTGTTTTTCTGCCAGCCCCGTCTCTACCCTATTAGCCCCTCCTCAATTTACCCAGTGACTCAGTGAAATGGCTGAAAGGACCAGACATCCTCTAAGTCCGTAGAGGGATGTATTCTTTTCCTGGAATGTGGGCAAGCAAAGGCGGCAGCTTCCTGCCCCTTGAAACTCTGCCCTGTGGCCTGACATCACCAACATTCATATCCAAGACTGGAGTAGATTCAGCTCCTATCAGTCACTCGCTCCTTAGGGCAAATCAGTTGACCAAGGGGCCTCTTGCAGAGCTTGTGCGTGTTTGAATGTTCAGGGGCCAGCGAACTCTGGGTATGGAAGCTTGAGAGAGAGGATGTTTTAAAAAGCTGCCCAAGGAAGAGGAATGGACCACCTGAGCCCTTCTCATCTGGGGTTTAGCAAACACTTTCGCTTGGGCTGTCTGCTTTGATCCGCTTGCTTACCCATTTTGTCTGGGGCAAGTGGGGTGGGTAGCTGCTTTACAGAGGAGGTTCAGAGGTTAAATGTGTCAGTGAAGTCATGTGTCAGGGGCTGAGGAGGGGGTGTGAGGCTGTGGCAGAAGTCCAAAGATGAAAGGTAAGTCCTGAGATTGAAGACTTAGATCTGGCCTCTTGCAATCAACTCATTTGCATCTGGTCTGGGGTCAGGCCCCTCCCTGCTGCAACCCCTCTAAGGCCTCTATTACCTGCCACAATCTAATAGCCCCTCAAGGAGGGTGACTCCCCCTGGTTTTCAGCAGGTACTCCCAGGGCATCGGAAGTCAAGGAGCAAGGTCCGGATGGAGGGGTCACCTCGCCTCCCACCCTGCAGTCGGGTCATGGGGGGGGGGGGCAGCGTAAAGTTTCTGTGGAATAAATCCTCCAGGTCTACCGTGCCACTCTGCCCACTTCCACGACGGAAGTGCGCCCGTGAGCGGAGGGGGGAGGCGGGCAGGGGGAGAAGAAAGAGAAGAGGGCAGGAATTGGCCCCAGGGTCCCCCAGCAGGGCCTGGGTGCTGGACTGACGGCGGAGACCAAGGCAGGAAGGCGGCGGGGGCAGCCCGCGGCGGGAGACGAGTCCTCGCGGCGGCCGCCAGGGCAGCGGTGGCGGCGGCGACTGGAGGCTGAAGGGGAGGAGGTTGGGGAGGGGAGGGGAGGGGAGGGGAGGGGAGGGGAGGGGAGGGGAGGGGAGGGGAGGGGAGGGGAGGGGAGGGGAGGGGAGGGGAGGGGAGGGGAGGGGAGGGGAGGGGAGGGGAGGGGAGGGGAGGGGAGGGGAGGGAGCGCGGGAGAGGGAGGGACGGAGCGGTGGCTGGGAGGTGGGGCCGGCGGGCGGGCGGGCGGGCGAGTGGCAGCAGCTGCCGCCGGCATCTCGGGGGCTCCTGGCTGCGGGCGGACGCGGCGTGGAGCGATCCGCAGCGGAGCCGCGCGAGGCCGCCCGAGCCCCGGCTCCAGCCCGAGCCCCGAGCGAGCGCCGCCGCCGCCGTCGCCGCCTCGCGCCGCGGGTCCCCGGCCACGCCGCAGCCAGGGCGGCAGCGGGCGCCCGGCAAGTTGAGAGCGCGCCGACCCGCCCCGGGAAAGTTTCCCCGGCCGCCGGCGGAGTTGGCGCGCGGTCCGGCCGCCGCGGCGGAAAGGTAGGGGGCTCCACGCCTTCTTCACTCGGCGCGCCCCGCCGCTGCGCCCGGGGACCTGGAGACTCCACGCGCGCTCCCCCGGGCGACTGTTGGGCACGGTGGGCGGGGTAGGGGTGCAGCTGGGGGGATCCCAGAACGGCCCCCGGGAAGCCCTGGGACCAAGTTTTACTTAAACCAGCATGAGGAGGGGCAGGGAGACGTGCTCGCCTCGAATCCCCGCTCCGGAGCCGCGAGGGCTGGGGCTTCCCCGCGGACAGGTGCAGCGCCACTCGGCTCTGGGAGCTCGGGGTGGGTGAGTGGGGGCGCCCGGAGAATGGCGGAGGGCGGCAGGTGTGGGTATAAGTTGGGGTCTCGGCGAGGGCTGCACCCCGAGGGAGGGCGTGCGCGCCACCCCACTCTGTAGGAGGGCAGGATAGGGTCTAGGGATTAGAAGCGAAGATCCGGGCTGGAAGGATTACTGGACCCAGCAGGGCACTGAAAGCTGGCGATTTCGGGGTCCCTGGCAGCGGGGCGGGGCGGGGGCGCCACCCTTTCCTTCGGGGACCCCTTGTTTCCCTACACGGTGTGTACAGTTTGGGGAGGCAGAGATTCTCTGTGGTTCTCGGTGGATCCGAAGTTCGGGTATGTCCGGATTTAGGGGGTGCAGTGGGAGTCCGCTTGAAGGGCTGGAGGGGTCGGTGGGTTCACGCCGGCTTTGGGACCCGGTTGGGTTGAGGTGAGTTGGCTCCCGCCAGGGGGCGCCCTTCCCTGGCCCTTTCGCTCATAGGAGGGAGAGTGCAGGTTCCTTCCAGACAACTGTACCGAAATCCGGGACCGACAACCACAGACCCTCCAACACATGAGGGGCCCAGCCGGGAGGAGCACCCACCGCGGGCCTGGGCCTGGGGGAGAGGGTCCAGTATGAGGCCAGGGTGCCTGAGTTGTAAGTGCACCGTGTGCTGGAAAGCTTGGCCGTCAGGAGGTGGTTTTTCTTGCGGGGAGGTGGTTGGCAGGGTGTATTGGTGAATAAAAAAAGTCACCGTTGGAAAAATAAAAAGGAGAGAAACTGTACACTAACGGCAAATTGGTGTGGAGAAAATGAATGGGAGAATTAACTTCTGAGGTTTCTTTGGAGTCTGAAACCCAAACCTCCGAATGCACCAACCTTTCTGTAAAAGTTGTACCTTTGTTCCCTGGATCTGGCCATATCCCTACTTGCTGTGGCTGGGTGAGCGCCTTTGGCACATCATATCTCCTCCTATCCATACTCTCCGTGGGCACGAATAAACTGGGAGGCACAGGGTGGGGGCGATGAGAGACCCTTGGAGACCTGAGCAGTCCAGGCCCAAGTGGTAATTTTCTCGGCAGTCAACAAGAGCTCCCCCACCCTCCAATCTGTGGTCTATAGGCCTCATTCATCTGGTCATTTCACAGTTATTGGTGGAAACCTGCTATGTGTGCCCTTGTCTGACCTCAGGGGCCCTGTGTGTTGCATTTGTGTGTCCCTGCTGAGGCCTCTGGAAGCAAGGCGGCTGCTGGCATCTGTGAAGAGTGTCTACTTTGTTGTGTGCCGGGCTGTTTGATATTGAAGGGACACTGAAGGGACTGTTGCCTCATCTTTCTCTCTAATTGCCTCCCTCCTCTCTGCACCCCAAGTGAGTATAAATGAGCATATCAAAGCCTGCACAGCGGCCTTGCAGTGGCCGGCGGAAGTTTTTGTCTGTCTCCTGGCTAGAAACTGTGCTCATTGGACAGCCCTCTCCTGAGTGTCCAGAGTCTCCTGCAAAGGTGATGGAAACAGGGAGGACCCTGAGAGAGAGCTGAGATTCTTGCTTTCTATGTAGCCCACCTTATGTTTTGTTGGATGCTACCAACATGCTCTAGGACAGAGTTGCCATAAAGAAAGATCAGCATGATTTTTATTTTGAGTAGAAGAGGAGGAACAGAGAGACAGAGGAAAGGGTGGAGGAGCCGCTGTCTCTGGATGTGTCTTCAAGACATTCCATGGGGCCAGAAAGCAAAAGGTTTTTTTGGTTTTGTTTTTAGTGACTCTTGTTTTTCTGAGGAGGGAAGCCTGCCCGGAACAGCCGGCCCTGTCCTGTGTTCCACCCATTCTCTCTGCACTACCCCTCACCCCCACCCCCATGTGCCCTGGAGACAAGAGGGAACTGAGACCCCAGGGCTGCTGACTCTGAGATCTCTGATTCCGCAAAATTTCAAGCCTAGGTCACTCTGTGTCCTTGTCACCCCATCCCCAAATACATTCAAATGCCTGGTCCTTTACACAACCTGTGATCAGAATGGCAATGCATCAATGAAAGATCCAAGGCACTTTCTAGAACCAGAACTTCATCTGGAGTTGGAGTTAGGACACCTTCAATTGATCCCAAAAGTGCCCCCCAATAAAAGTGAATTGAGCTTGGAAATAGCTCCTTGAGTTACTGAATGAGATTTTAATGGTGTGAGGGGTGGGTTGGAGGACAGGGTGCTGGGCAGGTGTGCCAGGGGGTATCAAAGCAAGGGCTTATGGCAGAGATTTGTATGAGGGGGTTAGGAAGGGAGGAAATGGCATATTTGGCAACCAACTCTTCTGGATCATCAGTGTGGCCTTGGGTGAGTCACTTCCCCCCTTTTGAACCTGCTTTCTCAGCATGTGTAATGAGGGTGCTGGCCTAGGAGATCTGAGGGGCTCTACAACTTAAAGTCAGAAGACTCTAAACTTTCAGGGTGCTAGGCAGTCCTGCTCTACCTTTGATCCAGTGGAAGGCACCTCTCCAGGTTGTTTTGCTCTGCCTTGGCCCACCCTACACAGCAAAGTGAACCAGGCTCCTGGCCTCCATCAGTTTTCGGTAGAGGGGGTAATGCCAGTGCCTGCTGGGAACCCCATAGCTGTCTGCAGGCTTGCAGGCTGCTTTTCTAGTGATGCGTGTCCGGCGCTCACTTTCTCCCCTTCCAGGGAAGGAGCAAACGTTGGTGGCTGGGCCGCCCCTTTTAGGGACCCCTCTTTCCAGAGAGAGCTGCTCTTCTGGCCTATTTCATCAGCCGTTGAGAAGAAAATCAGGAACATTTGTTCATACTCAGCTGGGACACTGCAAAGGGAGGGGCCTTGGAAACCAGCACTTTGCCCCTCCCTGCACCCCCCCCAGGAACAGATGATGGGTTGAGCGGGTATTTCTGCAACCTGATGCCACTGAGCAAACCTGCCAGCTTGAGCTCCTCCTGCCACACAGGCTGGCACCTTGGACCCGCATCAGCGCTCCAATCCAGGGAGGGGGAGCAGATAATGAAACACTTATAAGAGAGAGTGAGATGATGAGCCCTAGTGTTTGCAACTGGTAAAGCGGGCCTTTCGTCTGGGCACTTATCTTAAGGTCCAACCCTTACCCCTTGTTTGCACCCCAGACTGCTGCTTTAATTAGCAATTTAAACAACATGGAGATGAGCAGAAACATGCTCACTGGTGTGTGTGTGTGTGTGTGTGTGTGTAAATACTAAGAGGCAATAGGATGGAGTGGAAAGGTCACTGAACCAGGAGTTAGGAAGACTTGTGTTCTAGCCCTGACTCTTACAAACAGAGCTGTGTGACCTTGAGTGAGTCACCGCCCCTCTCTGTGCTTCAATTTCCCTATTTCTTCAAAGGCAGCATTGCATGGTGGTTAGGCCCCCTGAGTTTGAATGTTGGCTTTCTTCTAGTTACTAGCTCTGCAACCCTAGGCTATTCAATATCTGGTGCCTCAGTTTCCTGATATGTGAAATGGGATTAATAATGCTTCATCAGGTTGTTGTGAATAGTCAGTGAGATGAAACCTATAAAACACTTAGCACAGTGTTCGGCACGGGGTCAGTGCTCAGTAGATATTCATTATCATCTTGTCATTATTGTCATTATTATAGTTACTGTGAAGTGGGGGGATCAACCTTGGTCCTTTCCAGCTCTGATCTTCTGAGGCACTGTGTGTGCGTGTGTGTGTGTGTGTGTGTGTGTGTGTGTGTGTATCTGCTTTGGGGACGGAAGACAAGGGTACAGAAAATAAATTGCTTTTTTGTTTTCTTTCTTTTCTGCTTCATTTTCTGCTCCTGAGTTAAAATCTTATGAGTATTCTCACGATAGCCCTGTCCCTGTGGCAGGAAGCCCAATTTGACGTCACTGAAAATATCCCAGTTTCTGGCACTTGAGGGATGATATTTCATCAGCTCATGTTTGCCCATCCTATCTCTTCCACCCTTTGTTTCCCATCCTGAACCAGAGTACGAAGACCATGTGTGCAGATAATGAATTTAAGCTGATACATAACCCCCAGATTCACCCAAATAAAAGTCCATCCTCCTGGAAGACACTTTCCACTCTAAAACAAATAATCTGGCTCCTTTGCTATGTTGTATTATGTCTGGCTGGCCTTGCTTTTCTCTGTGTTCTGCCCCTGGGCCTGTCATAGGGACATTGGCCGGGTCAGGTCTGCAGTCTGAGATTCTGGGCTGTATCAGCTGTCCTGGCTGGGGTGACCTCCCCTGGCTGTGCCTCTGCCTGGTCTCCTGCCAGCAATCCAGCAAGGCTCTGAGCCTTCCTGGTGATGATCTTCACAGAGGCAGACACATTGAGAGTGCTCATCACCAGCCAGGAGCTACATGCTTTCTTTCACCTCCACCCTCAAGGTTGGTTCAGATATTGTCCCCATTTTACAGATGAGAAAGTAAGGCTCAGAAAAATCAAGAGAGTAAGTAGTGGGACTGGGATGTGCTCCTAGGTTGATCTGACGCTCCAACCTGTGCTCTAAGCCATGATGTGATCTTTCCTCTTATATCAAAACCTCCTGTGAGCCCCAAAGCCCCAGGGAAGATATCCCTGAGATCCAATCAGGCCCCTTCTTCCTGCTTTTGATCACCTTCCAGGCCCAGAGTGCCTTACAAGTTTCTCTCTTTTCATCCTGTATCCTGCATCGATTGCTCAGCCATCCTGGACACTGAGGAGATTTTTTTTGGCAAGACTGCTTCCAGGAGGGGGATGATCTTATTAAGCAACAAAAAGTTGTAATTTAAAGAGGATGTGTGTTGGAGTCACAGATCTGCATTTGAATCTTGTTTCTGCCACTTACTGGCTATATGGTTCTTGTTTCCTTATCTGTGAAAATCAGAATAATAGCAACAATGATACTGTTAAGCTAAGTAACACTGGCTGCCACAGTACATGACCCCAGAATCTCAGTGGCTTAACACTGCAGGTTTAATTCTCTCTTCCATTATTTGTCTAATGTGGATCTCTGCTCCACATGGTGACTCAGGGACCCAGGCTGATAGCGACTCCACCATCTTTGTAGCTGCACCTTCTGGATTATGTGGCATCCACAGTTACTGAAGAAGAGGAAGAGTGACATGGAAAAGGCACACAACACTCAACTGCTTCAGCCAAGAGGTGACACACATCACATCCCTTCAGCTCCAGTACATTGGTCAGAACTGTCTGCTGGCCCCCAACCAGCTGCAAGGGAGGCTGGGGGTGTAAGGAAGCTAATGGATATTTGCTGAGCACTAACTCCCTGTATTTACATTTCCTGAATAGAAGATTAATTGAGATGATGCGTTTAGCATAGACCTGGTATATAGTCCTTAAAACATGGAAGCTTCCTTTCCCTAATAATCCCTGATGCACATTCCTCTTTATAGATTACAGACTGCTACATGGAGATGATCTTTGTGTACATGGGCAGATCATATGGTTCCCATAATACACTGGAGGGAGGGGGTGCTCAGGGGGGCCAAGGGACTAGCAAGTGAATAAATACACGGCAGGGGCACTAAGTCGGGCCCTTGACCTTCAGCTCATTGCTTCCATGGCCTCCTTTGGCTTATTGAAATTTACTGCTCTGAGAACTTCCAGAATCCTCCAGAACCTTCTTTGGCTCCTATCTTCGCCTCCTGTACTTAATGGTGTGGAGCTTCTGTATTCATCTTATGTGTGTGCATAGGACAGGAGGAGAAAGGGCCGGGGAGGGGAGGCTGCAGGAACTATCTGGAAGCTGCAGGTGAAGCATATGTCATGAGGTGAGAGAAATCATAGTTTTAATATTCATAGTGAAAGCCATAGGAATTTGGGTCCCACATACACTGCTCTGGGAACTGCTGTGCATTCAAGCTTTGGGGTGCCTTCCAAATGACATACAAGGTTACCTGTGTTACCTGTCCCATCTATGCAGCCTCATGCTGGCCCTTGTGGTATTGGGCAGGGAAGGAGAGAGGTCCTGATGAGTCTTTCCAGCCCTGTTTTTCTATTGATGGTAAGATGGCCAGACCTAGGTTTGAATTCTGACTCTTTAAAAAAATGTATATATTGATTTTTAGAGAGGAGGAAGGGAGAGGGAGAGAGAAACATTAATGTGAGAGCAGAGCATCAGTCGGCTGCCTCCTGCACCCCCTACCGGGGAATCAAGCCCCAAACCTGGGTATGTGCCCTGACAGGGAATTGAAAAGACAGCCTTTTGGTGCACAGGACGATGTCCAACCAACTGAGCCACACCAGCCCGGGAGAACCCTGACTCTTCTGCTTAGCACTTGTTCATCCCTGTGAGCCTCAGTGTTCTCCTCTGCAAAATGGGAAGAATATGGGAAAGCTGTAAAGCTAATCAAGTGCCTGGCACATAGTAGGTGTCAGCATGCTTGCTTGTCTCTCCTTTCCCTCTTGAGTTAGAAGAAAGACACGCTTTTGGCAAGGGACCAGTGCTGAAGGGAGGCTAGAAGCAGCCCAGCACACCCACCCATAACTTGGACTGAGTGGCACTGGGCTCCCATCCCCCGTGGCCTGGGGCTGAGCTCTCATGTTGAACTAATAAGGCTTCTATTTGAAATGGGAGAAGAATTTGGAGCTCTGGCCCTTGGATTTAGGCCCATCTTTTCATGTCTAATTACCACTGTGGGCGTGGGGCCTGGGGGTGCTGCCGAGAGAGGCCCTCTCCCCTGCTGCTGCCTCCCTGGCTGGGATACATTGCAGTGCACTTGCTGGCCAAGTGTGCCTCAGCGTCCTGGGGGCACAGCCCCGCTGCCACCTGGTGCCTGATATTTAGGACTCCCTCCACTAGGGCAGGCCCAGGGTTCTTAGCCCCCAGGGGAATGAGGTGCTTCTCTGGAATAATGGAGATTAACTGTCGCCCGAAAGGACCCCACAGGAATAGAGCCGGTGCACTGGAAACCAGAATGGATAGATCTTTGGGAGAGCATAGTTCTAAGGTGACCCATCGCCCCCTGGGTATGGTGGACACTTATTCCTGGGGACACTTCAGAGGGTGACTGTCCATTGCAGCTGCCACCAAGATGCTAGGGAGGCACTGCTGACTCCTGGCTTCTCTGAGAATCACTAGTTGGGCCTGTGAGTCGGCCTCCACAGGGTCCCTGAAACACACCTCATTCGCTCCTGTCCCCAGACCTCAGCTTCTGCAGCCGTCCCACCTGAAACACTTAGGGCAGGGCTTTGGACCAGCCAGGAGCCCTATGAGGTGATGTATTGGTTTCCTTGAGCTGCTGTAAAAAATTAAGCCACCAACTGGGGGCTTAACACGACATTTACTCTCTCACAGTTCTGGAGGCTGGACGTCCAAAACAAGGTGTTGGCTTGAGGGGAGGGTCCTTCGTTGCCCCTCTCTAGCTTCTGGTGGCTATTGACAACCTTGGTGTTCCTTGGCTTGTGGACACATCGGTCTCTTCCTCTGTCATCACATGGTATCCCCCGTGTGTGTCTTTCCTCTTAGGAGGACATTAGTCATATTGGATCAGGGCCTAATGATCTCATCTTAACTTGATTACATCTGCAGAGACCCTATTTCAAATAAGGTTTTATTCACAGGTATCAGGGGTTAGAACTTCAACATATCTTTTTGGGGCTCACAATTCAACTCATAACAGGTGGGTACTATTATTGCCTCATTTTACAACCAAGAAAACCAACCCAAAGAGGTTAAGTAATTTGCCCAAGTTCATCTAACTGTATAACTAGTAAATGATTGGTAAATTTTAAAAAATATATATTTTTTGATTTCAGAGAGAGAGGAAGTGGGGGGAAGAGATAGAAACATCAATGATGAGAGTCATTGATCGGCTGCCTCCTGCACACCCCCGACTGGGGATCGAGCCTGCAACCCGGGCATGTGCCCTGACTGGGAATCGAACTGTAATCTCCTGGATCATAGGTCGATGCTCAACCGTGGAGCCACGCTGGCTGGGCTGATTGATAAATTAATCTCTTTTCATTTCAGTTTTCTTATCCATAAAGTAGGGATTTATACCCACCTCATGGCCTAGTTGTGAGCATCAGAGGAGGTGAATGTCTGTATCCACAGGCTGTGCCCACAGCTAAGCATTTGTCAGATGCTGTTGTTCCCTCCCTCCCTCCCCCCTCCCCTCCCTCCCCCCTCCCCTCCCTCCCTCTCCCCTCCCCTCCCTCCCTCCCTCCCGGCCTGGAAAGGTGCTGGGTGTTCACTCTGGGTTCAGGAATAGCAATGTATATAAACTATAGCCAGTTGCAGGTAGAATGTTTTCTAGAAGTAATGATTCAAAACGACTGCATGAAAGGCATCATTTACATTCTTTCCACATGTCCTCCTGGAGTTGCCTGCCATCTCCGTCTCCTCTTGAGTTGAGAATCTCTGATTGAAATGAATTGTTCCAGCTTGATATTTATCCCGGGTTCACCTTTAGCCCTGGAAATCACTGTGACTTTTGCAAGTTGGGCTTGTCTCTCCAGGGGCAGCATCTGGGCATCTCTGCACAAGGAGAGGGCCTAGGAGGGAAACAGATGACTCCCAGCTCCAGAGCGGCTTCTGTATCCGACAGCCTGGGTTCAAATCTCAGGTCAGCCACGTATCTTGACCTTTGACAAGTTACTTCTCTGTGCCACCATTTTACCTCGGAGAGTTTTATGAAGATAAAATAAGCTTTGAATGCATAAATGTTTCTCTTGGGATCGAATGTGGCACTTCAAAACCATTCAATGAATGTTAGAATTATTCTAATTATTCTATTTATTATCTGTTGCCCTCAATGGAATGAGAGCAGAGACCTGTCTGTTTTTGTTTGTTTTCTCCACAGAACCTGCAGGGTGTACCTCAGTGCCTGGGTTGGAAGAGATGCTCAGTTCGTACATGCTGAATGAATGAATGGATGAATGAATGAATTCTTAGTAATAACTTCTTTGAGATCACATCCTTCCTTGCTATGCACCAAGATCTCTTCCCCTTATCTGGGGATACCACGGGAACCAAACCAGTGGGGAGCCCCAGGGCACAGTAAAAACTCAGGGAAGAGACATGTCTGTGGATGGGGCCGCGCAGGCTTCCCCATGGAGTGAAGTGCAATTTGAAGCTTGGAGATGAGGTCAGGCTGGGGAAGGGGAGCCCGGGGGTGTGGTCACCACAGGAAACAGGCTAAGTGGAGGCCCAGTGGCAAGAGCCACATTCACACTGTGGAGTTTTCCCAAGACTTACGGGGGAACAGAAGGGCACGGCCAGCAGAGACAATGTCCCCCGCTCTGACACATGGAAAGGAGGCTAGCCTTCTCTAGGGTTACTACCTAACAGGTGGACCTCGCTGGAGGCAGCCAGATCTATAAAATGCCAGCTGGATTGGAGGGCCCTCATTCAATTTACAGACGGGCGGACTCTCAGATTCCCATTGACCCCCCCCCCCCGCCTTAAAAACAAAATTTGATTTACGGAAGTTCGACTTACACACTTTGTCAGGGAAAACATCTGTTGTGTAACGTGATCATGTAGCCGCCTGGCTGGCAACCCTTCAGTGGATTCTCACTTGTGTTCAAAAGGCTTTCTCGAAGCCTCTGCCCCCTCCCCCATCCAAACTTGCCTCCCTGGACTCCAGCCCACCTGCCACTTTGCTTCCTTCTCTCTCGCCCCCACCCACACAGGGCCACTCTGATGCACTCCCCAACATTCCCTGCAATGCTTCTTCCTTCCTCTTGAGCTACCTGACTCTTCCTCATCGTTCGATCCCAGCCCCTGTATCACTTCCTCTGGGAAGCCCTCCTTGACTCCTGAGTGGGCCACATCCCCACCTGTTGACTCTGATTAATGGGCAGTTGTTGACTTATGTGTGATTATTTAATGTCCGTCCCCCCCACACTCTAGCGTAAGTCCCAGAGGGCAGGGACCCTGTCTGTCTTTGCTCATCCGTGTATCCCAGGTAACTGGCAGGTGCTCAGGAGGGGCCTCTCTTCACTTTCTCCTCTGCAGCCCAGTCTTTTCCAGTTTGATTTGGGTAATGGGCTTGGCTAGCATGTACTGGTCACTTGTTGACGTGTTCTGGGTGCTTACAAGTTTTGTCTGAACCAATAGAATGGCTTATAGTCCCAGCTCTGCCACTCCTCAGCTTCACAGCCTCAGGCAAGCCACTCACCCCCTCTGTGCCTCCGGTTCTAATCCATAAAATGGGACTAAAAATAATACCTAATTTATTGAGTTGTGAGGATTAGTTAATTAATTCATGTAAAATTTATTTTCTCACGATTTTGGAGGCTAGAAGTTCATGATCAGGGTGCCAGCAGGTTTGGCCTCTTCTGAGGTCTTTCCTGGCCTTTTCGTTGTGTTTTCACATGGTTTTTCTGCTCGTCCCTCGTGTCTCGTGGGTGTCTAGGTCACCTCTTCTTATAGGGACACTGGTCAGATTAGTTTAGGGCCCTCCCATAAGCCTTATTTTAACTTAACTACGTCTTTAAAGGCCTTATCTCCAAATGCAGTTACATTTCAGAGGTACTGGGGTTAGGGCTTTAAGGTATGAATTTTGGGGGAAACAGTTTAGCCTGTACACCCTCTGATTTGGTACTATGATTGTCCTCATTTTATGGTGGAGGAAACTGGGCACAGAGAGGTTAAGTCACTTGCCTAAAGTAACATAGCAGAGGTATAGCAACGCAAATAGGTGGTCTGAACTCTGGAGCTCCCTCTCAAGCATTAGATGGTCTGTTTCCTGGCTTGTGCCCATGGGACACCAGGGTCTTTCCCACTGGAGCCAGTTTGTGTCTTAACGGCCAGAGTGGCAATTAAATCGGGATCCAGAGTTCTCAGAAGCTTCTCACCTGGCCCTTTTCTCCCTTCTAGCCCTGAATCCCTTGTTCAGCAGCAGGTACCAAACCTTAGAGGACATTGGGACCTGCCTTCCTGCACCTGGGCTGAGAGGCCAGGATGGGAGGGAAGGACGTGAGAGGGTCCCAGGAAGTGAGGGAGATAACTGATTCCAGGGTCTTCTCCCTCTATAGTGGTCATTTATTTGATTTTCCAGGTCTTAGAGGCTCTTTGGAAAGAATCATGTTTTACTGGTGAAAGGCTTAGGATGAAAATAATCAGAAAATATGGAAATAGAACGAAAGCATAGTCAATGGAAACTAACTCTCAGTCTTAAGCCAGTCTTCTGGCCCAGAGCCAACCAGTGTTACCAGCTTCCTGTCTCTCTTGAGTTGTCCTCTGGGTGAATGAGCACATCTGTGTACACAGCACCCTCCTTTTATATACCTGCTGATGCTCCATACCTTCTGCTCTGCATCCTGCAAGTTTTCACCTGTTCTGCATTAGCACACACACTCCTGCCTGTTCTAGTTGGTTGTTTCCAAAAGCAGACGGTGAGCAAGGATTTGGGTGCAAATAGTTGGTTATACATGACTTTGGTCCCCGAGAGGTGAGTGGGCAGGGAGGGGAGGAAGGCCAATCAAAGGTGCACTAATGAGCTGCCTACCTCTGTGGGCAACTGGGGTTCCTTCCCTCCCACTGGGACCCTCCCAGTGCTGTGTGGAGCTCACCGCAGAGTCATCCCAGCAAGTGGTCACCAGCTTCCATCTCTCATGAGACGAGGGTTGCTCCTGGGGACATGGGCACCCAGTTATTTCCAGCCTATCTTCAGGCCAAGAGACGGAAAGGGACTTGAATAGGGGCTACCGGAGTGAACAGAACTGTTTCCTGAGGCTGTAGGGGGCCTCCAGGGGGGACCATGGGTGTCTCTTAGCTCATCCTTTTGTGAGGGATGCCTAGTATTCCTGCAGGGACAGCTGTAATGCTTTGTCAGATTCCCTAGTGATGGGCTAGAATGTCTTTCTTGCTCACACCTCTTTTCTTTCCCAATGCTCCGCAACCTGTGGAGACAGCCTGTTGTGGAGTGGCTAGCTGGACCAATCGCCACTTCCTCTCTCCCACAGTTGCTTGGGCTTCTCTGGCCTCTCCCTGCCCCTGCCCATCCCTGCTTGGTCCTCACAGATGTCAGTTTGACCCTTTCATCTCATGGGATCCAGGTGCCTGGGCCAGGTGGGGTGTGTGAAAGAACCCTGGGACCCTGTGCAGAGAACTTGGGAGCAGGAGGCCAGAGGTCATGATAGAGGGCGATTTCCACCTTCCTCCTGGTTGTCCGTTGGCAGATCAAAGGGCTCTCTGTTGTTGTTTTATTTTCCTTTCCAGTGGGTTCTTGCTGAGGAAGCAGGCTGCGGAGCCAAGGCAAACAGAGATCTCTGAGGCCGTTGCCTGCTGGTTGTGCAAGGCTGAGCGAGCTGGAGGACGGGGCTGTGGTGCTGCGAAGGGGCCAGAGCTGGGGCTTCCCTCCTCTGAGCCCAGACACCAGATGGGGACACTGGAGGCTAACCTCAGAGCCTGATGGGCTCCACAAAGCCTGGTAATGTGGTAAAACCAAGGAATTAGGGGAGTGGGGGTGGGGGTGCCAAGACAGCTGGATCGCAGCCTAGACCCATCCCATGAATTGCTGTTTCCACTGTTCCCCAACTGAAGAGATGGGGAGAGCACTGGACTGGGAGTCCAGAAAATCAGAGTTTAGAGCCTAGTTCTGCTTTGGCTCGAACCAGCTCTCATGTCTGCTCGGACCTCTGACACACTGGGGAGTGGGGTTCCTTGTTCTCTGGGTCTCCTACCTCTAAAGTCGTCCCTTGGAGTCTTGACCGAGGACTGTGACCAAAAAGCGTTGAATTCCCTGGAGAAGAGTGCTCAGGAATGCTCAGGAAGCCCAGGCGAGGCTGTTGATGGAAGTGGGGGTGTTGTTTAAATAAATTAAGAGGAAAATCCATCAGCATTATTTTCAATAGCTGGGATGATATGCATAACATTTCCTCCCTTTCATTTGATAATGTTTCCTTCTCCGCGTAGTTTGAAGAAAGAAAGTGTCTGATGATTTGCTGCACAATGAGCTCAAATAAAAATATTCTCTTTAAAAAGCGGTTGCTATGTAATTGAATTTAAATAAGAGGCAATTTTTGTTTCTAAGTAGCCTAACCAGTATTCAAGCACTATTCTGACTAGTTGAGAGGTATGTGTATGTTGTGTGAGTGTAAAGAAAAGAAGACCTCACTGATAGAGTCTTTTTGGTAAAACAATAATAATGATAACAATATATTAAATAAAATTGTGTGCGTGAGCTCATGCGCGTCTGCTGGTGAGAAATGTATGGGATTAAAATTAAATGCTCTTCTAGAAGGAAGAGATCTGAAGGCATCTGTGGAGTCCAAATAGCATTTGAATGGGGCTGTTAAGTAAGTGAGAATTCTGAGTCCCACAGATCTGAGTTCAAATTCTGGCTCTGCCCCTCACCAGCTACATGACATTCGGCAATTTTTTAATTCTAACTAAGCCTCAGTTTCCCCATTTGGAAAAAAAGGACAGCAAAGTCTGGATCAGATGTCTAGCCTGGTGCTGGGTGTGGAGTGACCTACCACATTGGTTCTCTTCCCTTCCCTTTCTTTCCAGAAGCACAGCAGAGTTTTTGCATGTATGTGCTAGACCCCATAGACATGACCTCATTTGATGTCCAACAATCCAATTGGAGTGAGATTTTTAAAAATTAATTAATTTTATTATTTTTAAAATTGATTTTAAAGAGAGGAAGGGAAGGAGGGAGAGAGAGAGGAACATCGATGTGAGAGAGAAACATCCATCCATTGCCTCCTGCACCTGCTCCCACCTGGGGATCGAACCTGCAACCTGGGTATGTGCCCTGACCAGGAATCTTGTGTATGGGACAATGCTCTAACCAACTGAGCCACCTGGCGGGGTCTGGGGTAAGATTTTAAGTCCCCACTTTATGGAAGGGAGACCTGCTTTGCTGAGATTATGGAATTCGTACATCAGCCAGTTGGTGGAGGGGCATGTGAGAGAAACTGGAAGGGTTTGCCCAAACCACAGAAAGGCCTGGCCTTTCCCATCCTAGGGGACTTTTGCCTCTGAGCTCTGCTGAATGCAGAAAGGGGCTCCTGGTGTTGTTTGGTGTAGATGTTCATTCTTTCCTTCTTCTGTGTGTGGACTAGATTTTACAAAAGATTTGAGGCTGAGGGTGGTACACCCAGAGACTGTATAACCATCTGGCCCAACACTGCACAGTGGAGACTTTTCCAGGCCTTAAAGCCCCTGAGCATACAAAGGCTGGGCCCTCTTGCTCACTCCTCTCATCTCCCAAGCTTCTCCCCAGTCTCAGCCCCCCTCTGTTCCTCTCTCTGAGGACACAGAGAGTTTCTTTCTCTTGGTCTTATTGGAGGTGCCCCTTGTGTGGGCAACTCAGATGGCCCTCCTGCCATGCAGAGTGATGGAGGACAGGGCTTGTCCAGCACCCAGCTAACCCTCTTTTCCTGCCAGACAAACTCTCCCTCTGCCAGAGGCCCTTTCTTACTGGTCCTGGCCAGGCTCCTGGCCCTCACACTCTTGATGCCCAAGACTAAACTCCACCCTGGCACATGGACATTCCTTAGGAGACATTGTTCCTAAGAGCCCTCTTGTGGGGAGTGGCAAGCCATCTTAGCTCACTTGTATTCTTGTTTCTTCTATGGCTTAACAAGAGGCTGAGAACAGTTAGCACCCCCCCCCCCAATAGAATTCGGGAGCAGATAATGCTTGTATGTGTGCACAGGTGCTCTTGGGTGGGTTCTGCCTGCCTTAAGGTGTCACCAAGTGCTGTGTCTGAAATAAGTGCCATGCTGAAGGCTGCGGATGACTTTATCTATGGGGTGAGGAGCGACAGGATCAGGGCAAGGCTGTTCTGGCCAGGTCAGTGGATCATGGGAAGAGAGCCAGGTGATTAGAGCTGGGGCCTGGGTCACACTGAGAGGCCTCCGCGGGGCAGTGGTACCTCACCATGAACAAACGGCGAGTCCCCAGAAGTCTGGGGAAGGGGTAAACTAGGGAAGATGTGTGCAGGAGCTAGGAAGGCCCCACATATAGAGTTGCATTTGGGTCCTTTTTCTGTTTCATAAATTCTGCCACCTCTGGGAGTAGCCAGAAGGCTCCCAAAGACAGCAGCAGTTTCTGGAGTCCTGCCTTCACTTCTGGGGAGTGGAGGGGCTGCTGGGTGCCTTCCTCACCATCCTGGAAGCCCCAAAGCTTCTCAGAAGGAAAAGACTTTGGAGGTGAAGAGAAAGTGGTCCGGAGGGAGGAAATGCCCTTGTAACAGTCCGAGGGCCCAGTTTGGGGCATATTTTGCTCAAAATGGTCTCAAAAGATTTGCAAAGATAGGGAACTTTTAGGTGTTTTTTTTTTTTAAACTTCTAGCATTAGTGAGGGTGGAAGAAAAGGCAAGAAGGAGCCATCTGGCCTGGATGAAGGGAGAAAATGAGATTGCTTGGTTTTCATTTGCAGCAAAATGCACTGTGAGTTTTTCTGCAAATGTTAATAAAGACAGAACATGGTAAGTCACTAGCGGCCTCCTGGGCTGCTGCTGGAAACACCTTCACGTTGGAGCCTCTCTCCGGGTTTGTGTGTATTACTGCTTCGGAAGAGGGCAATTTGCAGCTATGTCAGATCACCGGTGTCAGCTGCGTTAGGGAAAATCTCTGTCTTACCGCCAGGATCAGCGTGAGAACGCCGCCTGGCCTGCTTTCGGCTGCAGCCTTGTCTCTGTGCCGACATCCCAGCCTGCAGCCAGCCTGCAGCCGGCCTGAACGCTGTCTCCATTATTTACTACTTAGCGGGAGAAAGTGAAACAAGTGTGATAGGTTTGAGATGAATGAGGTTATCATTACGTTTCTGGCTTTCCCAGTGGTTCCTAATTGGTTGTGAGAGGCCCCGCCCCATGGAGTGGAGAGAAAGAGACCTGGATTAGAAATGGGAGGTAGGTAGTTTCAAGTTCCACTTTGCTGTAGCCTCACTGTGTGACCTTGGGCAAGGCACTAGTCCTCTCTGGGCTTGTTCACTATAAAACCCCCATGTGGCGAGAATGGACTGGGGATGAGCAGCAGCTGCCCCCTTTAAGTGGGGTGTTCCTCTCTCCCATTCTTCTTTTGGGTCTTTGTTTGGATTTGCATTTGGAACCCACAACAAAATGCTGTCCTTTGGGACTCCCAACCTGCGTCAGAGAGAAGGGCTTTGCAGATGAGTGACTGGTGAGTTACAAAGAGCAAAGGTCTTCTGGTCATGCTGGGGTTCAATCCTGACTCTGCCTAAATTTACTGTCTTGGTGACCGGATGAGTTGTTAAGTCTTTCTGAGCCTCAGTTTATCCATCTGTAAGGTGAGAAGAATAGCACCCATCTCAAAGGATTGTTTTAGGGTTAGGACAAGACTGTGATTAGAAAGTGCACAGCATGCCTGATGGCCGTGGATACTTGGCAGAGCACAGCTGGCCTGGTGGTGCCCCCTCATGCCCACTGGGAGGGGAGACTCAGCGGTTACTGTGATGTGGCCACCTGGACCCAGTACTCCCTTTGCTGATGTTGGGGTGGGAGACGGGAGTTCTCTGGGCTCTGGCAGTGCCCTTCTCCCTGGCATTCCTCTGGCCAGTCAGGGCCAGGCGCCAGGTGGAGTGGTGACTGCTATTCATGGCACCAGGCACTCCCAGACAGGTGGGCATCTGCTTTGCCTTGTGGGGCAGCTGCCCCTGGGGAACATGCTGTCTTCACTCCCCGCTCCTTGGTTCCTTCCTTCTCCATTCTGCTGACAGCCAGGAGCAGCCCTGTCTCAAGGGGATGGTCCTCAGGCACATGGTGCTTCCACAAGAAGCTTGCTGGTTGGATCTTTGCTGCCGACCAGGCTTTCTTATCTCAGACACCACTTGGGTGGGGAGGTGTGGGGACCAGGTGACTTCCCCTCTCCAAGCCTCAGTAGCCTTATCTGTAAAGTGGGCGTTAATCACACCTGGCTCATCATTGCTGCTCAAGAATCCTAAATACAATTGTGACTATTCCTATTGCTGTTGCCATTGGTTGTGAGAAAGCATCTGGTGGGCCGTTTGGGGTTGACTGGTGTAGAGGATGTGGTTTGAAATGGCCTCTTTGTCTTAGAACAATCTGTTTTGGTTTATCCAACTGTGGGAATTTGAAAATGGCCCAAGTGTTTTTCCTCCTCTTGTCCCTCCCTCCAGCCCTCAGAGTCTCTCTCACTCACTTGGTCACTCGCTCCCACTCACATCCCTCTTGCTCACTCCTCCACACTCACACTTGTCCACACCTGTCTTCTCCTGGGATGATCCAGTCCAGTGGCATTCAACTTAGCCGTAGCCATAGAAGTCAAAGAAAGTTCACCATGGAGCAGCCAGTAGGAAATATAATGGAGCCGCTGTGTTGAAGCAGGATAGGGGGCTGCTCCTCCCACCTCTCCTCCACTCTGGTATGTCCCGAGGCACCCATTTTGAGCACCCCAGGCCATGAAGTGCCAGATAATCCAACCGAGATCCCAAAAGGGGCAGTAACTCACCCAGGAGTGAGAAGCAGGCCCATGGACTTGAGTTAGTTCCATCAGCACTGTCGTTTTCCGTTTTTATAAAGAGGGCTCTCCTGTGTTTCTTTTGGCCATTGATCTTAATTAATCACCTAGAGACATGTCTTTCAATATTGACACTTACTCAGCGGCTGACATTTCTGAATCTTTCTCTCTCCTGCCTCCTCACAGCCACAGGTAAAGGCTGGATGGATAGCTATCGTTCAGTCATGGAATATGGGGCTTTTTATTTGGTAGCCTTTGAAATACACTATTTACCCGAGTAATCCTCCCCGATTCTGAAGGTGTTGGGAGACCTAGGAAAACATATTTGACCTAAATAAATAAATAAATAAATGGGTGACCAGGATGAGCCCACCGATGGGGTGGTTTGTAGGGGTTCTCAAGAGCCCTATGTATGAAGCATCTCTCCCCACTCCCCACACTCCCCCTCTGGCAGCACCTCCCCATTTGGTTTTCTTGATCACATGGTATTTCTCCCTCAAAACCTGATTTCCGCACAGATTTAGCCTGCAGTCACCTGCCACATGAAGAGCGTCAGTGAGAATCAATAGGCGTGGGTCTCTGGTGAGGCTCCACGCCTGCTGCATGTAAAATACCCTGGCAGCAAAAGTGAGATTGAAGCTGGCAAAACATCTGGGGCGTCATAGCACAGTGGGTCCCCTGCCCACTTTGAAGGCAAGATGCTGCTGCCCAGAGAGGCTTGCTGACTTGCCCAAGGTCACACAGTGATTTAGAGGCAGAGCCCTTGGCCTCTAGGGTTCCTAGTCTGGAGCTCTTCCCAACACACCAACCCCCCTCTTTGCTGAAGCCAGTCTGCCCTTTGCTTTATGATCTAGGTAATGAACCAGTTTTGTAGTGCCTGTGGGGGCAAAGAGAGATGGAGTGAACGATAAATTCGAGGGTGGCTTTTAGATGCACAAAAGGTTTAGCTATCAGAGCAGGTGGAGAGGTGTTCTGAGACATTGGCCCAGCACCCAATATGCCTCCATCCCAATGTGATGGAAGCTTCAAGAACAGAGAAGACCTGGTCGCCACTTGCAAGTGTGGGAGAGACACATGTGAATTCAATTCAAGGCTGGCGAGGCCTGTGCTTGGTTCCCAGAACGCTGTGTGCTCTGGGAGTGGGTGGGAACGCGGCCTTCTCCAAGCCTGACCGTGGCAGCCCAGCAAATGTGTTTATTTCTTCCTTTTTCATGTGGGAGGCCAGTGTCTGGCCGGGTGGTTAAGCAGGCAGCCTCCGGGCAGGGCTGCTTGGGGTCCAGATCCCCTTCTGACTGCTCAGACCTATGACCTGAGGCTAATTCCTTGTGCTTCCATTTCCTCATCTGCAGAATGGAGATAGTAACAGTACCTTTCACATGGGAGGGGGTGGGACCTTAATGTGATAATCCACAGAAAGTGCTAAGCGCCCTGTCCCACAGATAGGATTAGCAAGCAGTTTGCATTAGCTATTAATTTGGGGAATTTTAGAGGGGAGAGTTTAGATTGGAGGGGTGTTTATTTAAAAAATAGTATTTATCACTTTTTCCCCTTATTATAAAAGTCACATATATGTATATATATGCCAACTACCTAAAGATACCCATTTGGTAACATTTTTCTATATTTCTTTCCAGTTTTTATTCCCTGTGCATTGTGTGTGTGTGTGTGTAATTGAGCATGTATTGTCAAAGTATAATTCTCAAAAAATTGTAAATTCTATAAAATCTCATATAAATGTGAAATGAACATGGGTCAGAGATTGATTGAACTCATTAATGTGGGAGCCAGCGGGATGGTGAAGCTGGTCCTCAGGAGAATTAGAAACACGGTGGTTAGGTCGGCATTGGAGAAAGAACACTGGAATCGATGGCTAGATTGGATACAAAACTGGTTAATGCCCAAGAGAGCAATAAAATCTTAACCTTTTCTATAAGACCTACAAATTCACATGTAACTTCACCAGAGCTAAAGTTTACATTCCTCTAGAATCCCTAGATAATTCAGTAATCCTTGGGTGGGCCTGCTCAGCAGAGGCCCAGCATGATGTTAAAAAGGTCTCTCTTTGCCTTATTTCCAGGTTTGGGTCATTTTTATTTTTATTATTTTATTTTATTTTTTTAGGTATGACTATTTGCTTTTAATTAAAAATTGTATTATGGCAAAATACACAACTCAAAATTTTGTGTTGGCAAAATTTCCCATCTTCACCACTTTCCTGTATACAGTTCAGTGGTATTAAGTACATTCATAATGTGCAACCATCGCCACTATCCATAGCCAGAGAACTCTTTTCATCCTGTAACACTGAAACTCTCTATTCATTAAACTAACTCCCCACTTCCCCCTCCTTCAGCCCCTGGCAACCACTTTTCTACTTTATGTGTGGATCATTTTTCTTAACACCATCTATATACTTTTTCTGATCATATGCTGTGAAATACTGTGCACCTCCCCTTCGACATTTAATATTGCATCACATCATTTTCAAAAGAAAGTTTTGAAGGAGAACCCAGAATTCCCCAAAGGGTGCTAGCAGCTCATCAACCCAGCTTGACCAAGGCACCCTCTCCTCCCTTGGGGGTCCCAGGGCAGCCACACTTGCTTCTGTCACCACCGCGTTTTATTGCAACCATAAGTTTCCCTGTCTCTCTGTGTCTAGACTGAGTTTCTTGAAATCGGGCATTTGTTGTGCTGAACTGTCTTCCAGATCCTTCTTTCCCAAGCACCAAATATGCCGCACAGAGTGATTCATTTTGGAGATTCTCGCTGAGCAAGCGACTGGATAAGAAGAGTGACCTTTGTCAGTTACAAGAGATTAACCTTGCTGTTAGGATAGCAGGATCCTCTGCAGCACTGGGCTCTGTCCTTCTGTTGAGTCAAAGACACTCCCAACCCCCACACAGTGTCACAACCTTTCCACACCCCAATCCCCAATTCTGCCATTTAATTGTGTTTTGAGGGCCCTACATGTACACTCAATCCAGAAAACCCATCTTGTCTCTTCTCTGTAGGACTCTTAAGACTGAGCTCTCTGAGTTTCTGACTTTCTTCCTTAACCAAGGTCTTAAAGGGGTAAAAAGTTCTTGGCCACCTCAAGCTGGAGAGGGAGAAGTGTAGCTGGAAGGATTAATCTCTTCACTATGAGTTTTAAAGCTCTCTTGTTCCACGTGTTGGGAAAACCCATCAAAATGCTAATGCCGATGCGGTCTGGTCCTACCTCTAGCAGACCCTTTTCTGCATTAGGATATATTTACGGGAGCAGGGAAGAATTAGGGTGCCATGTTCCCCATTCCACCACAACCCTGTGGGTTGTAAAGTCTGAATTAATAGCCCCAGGTTGAGGAGGAAAGCTGTGGTTGGCCAAGAGGTTGGCCGCTCCACTCAGCTCAGGTTATGAGTTCTCAGCTTTCAGCTTCCTTGCTAGCTGCAGGGTGGCCAGTTTGGAAATATTTCTATTACTGTCATGTGGCTTTTTAATACAGTCATGTATCACTTAATGACAGGGATACGGTCTGAGAAACGCGTTGTTAGGCAATTTTGTCTTGTGCGAACATCATAAAGTGCATTTACACACACCTATATGGTCTAGCCTACTGCACACCCAGGCTACATGGCGTAACCTATTGCTCCCAGGCTACAAGCCTGTTTGGCATGGTACCGTACTGAATATTGTAGCCACTGTAAGTGGATGTTAAGTATTTGTGTATCTAAACATAGAAAAAGTACAGTCAGAATCCGATTTAAAAGATAAATGGCACACCTGTATAGGACACTGATTTGAATGGAGCTTGCAGGACTGGAAGTTGTGCTGGGTGGGGGAGAGGGCATGAGTGAGTGATGCGTGACTGTGAAGGCCTAGGACATGACTGGACATGCAGGCTTTGTTTGTTTGTGAATCCTTACCTGAGGATATTTTTTCCATTGATTTTTAGAGAGTGGAAGGAAGGGAGGGGGAGAGAGAAAGAGAGAGAGAGAAACATCGATGTGAGAGAGACACTTTGATCGGTTGCCTCCTGCACGTGCCCCCACCAGGCTGGGGATTAAACCTGTAACTGAGGTATGTGCCCTTGACTGGGAACTGAACCCACAACCCTTCAGTGTGCAGGTGGACATTCTAACCACCGAGTCACACCGGCCAGGGCACTACTGTAGACTTTACAAATACAGTACACTTAGGCAACGGTAAATTTATAATATGGCACGAGATTAAATCAAGCACAAGAGAAAATGATGCACTCGAGAGACGTGGTAAACAAACACGGGATGCATGAGGCTGCTGCCAGTGTAACAAGGTGTACTGTCCTACAGCAAACTTTTTTTTTAATAAGCAGAAAGAATACACTCTAAAATAACAATAGAAAATATAGCAAATACATAAACCGGTAACAGAGTCGTCTGTTATTATCAAGTATTATGTACTGCACGTAAGTGCATGTGCCGTACTTGTGTACATCTGGCAGCGCAGTATGTTTGTTACACCAGCGGCACCACAAACGTGAGGAATGTGTTAGGCCATGACTTTACTACAACATACTTTAGGACGACATACGGCAGCTACAATATAACTAGTGAACGTTATGATGGCTACTATGACTTCACCAGGTGATAGGAAATTTTTGGCTTTATTATAATCTTATGGGACCAACATTGTATATATGTAGCTCATCATTGACCAAAAAATATTGTTATTCTGCCCGGCCAGCGTGGCTCAGTGGTTCAGCATCGACCTAGGATCCAGGAGATCACAGTTCGAATTCCGATCAGGGCACATGCCCGGGTTGCGGGCTCCATCCCCAGTTGGAGGCGTGCAGGAGGCAGCCGATCAGTGACTCTCTCATCATTGATCTTTCTCTCTCTCTCTCCCTCTCCCTTCCTCTCTCTGAAATCAATAAAGATATATTTAAATATATATATATTGTTATTCTGCACATGACCATGCTACTTTTCTCAGCAGTGGAGGATCCTTGGAAACTCCTCCCGTACATGTAGCACTGCACAGTGGATCCACGTTGAGTTCAAGATCTGGAACGTGTGGAGGCAGAATTAGTACCAAAGCCACCTTCAGCCTAAGACAGTCTCTGCCTTTCCTGAACCGTGTACTGGAAGCACTGGGTATTCTCGTAGCCTTTGAACCCCCGGTATCTGGCCAACAGCGCAGTGGCCTGAGAACCTCTCAGATGCTTCCTTGGCAGGATGGACCAATGGGCTGGCCTGATGCAGGCTGGACGCAGGTGAAGTGGCTCTGGGGACAGTGGCTGAAAACAAAGTCGTGGCTTCTGGTCCTTAGCGTGACTCAGCTCTGTGATTGTAGACAGCTGCCTGACCTCTGAGCCTCAGGTCCCCCCCCCGCTAGAGAGGAGGACACTGGCCACGTGGTGGAAGAGTTCTGTCTTCACGTCTTTTGTTTGTCCATTCAGATGACACTGTGGGGTAGGGGCGGGCAGGCGAGGCCCCTCCTTCAGGGACAGGTCCCTTAGACCCTCAGGTTCTAGGCCTGCTGGGCACCCCCTCCTCGCGAGAGTGAGTGAGCCTTCCTTCGCAGACACTGTGGACAGAATCGTTTGTGTTTTCTGTTTCCCTGTCTCCACCACCAATGCACCAGTGTTTAGGTACATGGAAATGCTGCTGCTCACTTGCCTCACCTGCCAAATGGGAAGGGTGCTAATACTCCCTCGCAGTGTGGGAGACAGAAGAGCGCAGATGGAGGGTAAAGTGAGCTCCAGGGCATGGGTACCATGGATAGCCCTTGTTCTTGCCTCCTTCAGGTAACAAGAAAGCGCTTCCAGACAGGACGGGATGGGAGTAAATGCAGGCCGTGCCCGCTGGTGACAGGGGTCCCAGGCTCCCAGAGGCTACACATTGTCCTTCCTGCTCAGCTGAGCATCTAGTAGGTGTGTGTCTCACACAGCTACTCCTGGGGAGGGCACGAGGGACCCTGGCTGGCATGTCCTGCCTACAGAGAAGGCCTAGACCTGATGGGAGGTGGGGGCGAGAGGGGAGTGATTACTAATGACAGTTGCATTAAGAATTAACAGCTGCACGTGTTAACTTAGGGGTTGGTACTTCCCTCCACTCTGGCCCTTCCACCCTCCCCAGGCCACCAAGAGGTAGTGGGCTCAGTTTGGGAGTTCCTTGCCCCCTGGGACCCTTGATAGCAGTGCCAACACCCACTGCGCTCTGCCCAATTAAATGTAGGGAGTGGCTCTCCCTTTCTGGAGCAAAAATAAATCCCAGTCTTCCTGAGGATGTTATGGCTCCCACCTCAGCTCCACAGTGACTTTGGGGCACAATTAGGCAGATCCAGGGACTCATTATGGGAACAGGGTGATGGGGGCTGAGTGACAGGGCGGGGCAGCGCTGAGGAGACTCTCTCCCAGGGAGACAAGTGCAGGTGGTGAGAAGATGCAGAGACAGGATGCGGCTTCATTAGGAGCTGTTCAGAGAATAGTTGAGATGCTGGACACAGCAGGAACTCCTCCTGAACTCGCTTTGGCTCCTCTCCCTCTCCCCACCCCCACACCAGCCCCCTGCGTTGCTAATTTAAAACAAAGCAATACAAAGCCCCAGCTTTGCTTTGGAGCCATAAACTGCAGAGCTTTTATCTCTCAACAAACCCGGCATCAGCTGGCAGTGGTTCAGCCTGGATCCTGTGGCTTGGCATCAGTGTGGGGACAGGGGGCCCAGGGTCAAGCCTCCTCCAGGGTCTCACTGAGGATGCTACCCCCCTTTAGGGCATAAGACCAAGAGTCCTTGTGGTCATGGGGCTCAGAAGGATGGCAGTTCCACCTAGGAGCCAGGAAGATATGTAGAGAGGCTGGAGTGGAGTGGGAGAGAGAGAGAGGTTGTAGAGGAGCTAGCCAGGGAAGGACTCATCATCGGGCTGATCACTTCTCTTCATCCTGTCCTTGCTGTCTCTTCCAGGAAGCCTTCCTAGCTCTCCTCCTCCTCTGAAATCCTACTGACTTGGGATCTAGGTTATCAAAAGGCTATAAACCAGTGGTCTTCAGTGTTATCTGGAAACTTAATATATAAAATATCAGAAAGTCCAGCTGTTGTGAATTAAGTGTTAGCATATGCCTGGGTGTAGACCCATCTGTTCTTTGTGGAGACCCCTGACAGAGGGAGAGAAGGATCTGAGAAGTAGAACTTGGAACTACTAATCAGGGCCACTACCATTTTTACAGCAAGTAGCAAGCAGATTCTATTTCACATAATTTCTGCTTCCTCTATTTATTGACTGCTTATTTTGTGCCAGGTACCGTGGGAAACACTTACAATCTGCTAAATCATCTAATCCCCAGTTCAGGCCAGCCAGGTAGGACTATAATTATGCACACTTTGCAAGTGAGTTCAGTTTGACTCTGGGGTCTGTGCATATTGTGAGGGCCTGAAGGTGGGCCTGGAAAGACATGCAACCAGGGATAAGATGATGAAAGTCCCCTTGTGTATGCAAGGGAGACCAGGGAACCTACTGGAGCAGGAGAGGGACATGGTGCTCCACCTTTATGGGCTCGGTTGCACTGAAAAGGAGAGAGAGGGCGGGTTGGGGGCACAAAGGCCACTGGCCAGCTGACCAGCCAGGAGCGTGTTGGTAGCAAGCAGGCAGGCAATGCAGAGGCTGATCCAGGCAGGATGGGCAGAGGCAGTGGGGTCGAAGCGTCAGGGGTGATTTGAGAGACATGGGATAGAAGAGAAACAATGATTGGGAACATGGAGAACAGTCTTTGATGTGGGTGTCAGTTACACAGGGGCGCTCTGTTTGTGAAAATTCAATAGGCTGTATACTCATGGTGTTTGCACTGCTGTGTATATACGTTCTATTTTAATTTAACAATAGAGTAGGAAACATCAGAGTAGACATTACAGTTTCTCATCTGGGCCTCATTCAGGACACCAAAGTGGCTCTCAGAATTTTTCTCATAACCTGAGAGCTGGTTTTCCTCGCACAGTGCAGATTTGCTTTGTTTGGAAGGAGGGGAGGGAAAAGATCTGAGTTTGAGCTGGACTTTGAAAACTGGGAGGACTTGGCCAATAACCATCATATTTGCTGCCATTGATTACATTCTTACTATATTTCACGGAGTCTAAGGCACTCTTTATTTTTTTAATTTATTTTAATGTCTCTGAAACCAGGATGCATCATACAAAAAGTGACACATCATAATTAATTAACTGGCAATGTTTCCGTTCTTAGAATCCATAAAATATAATCCGGAGTCTTAGACTCAAGAAATAGGATAGTGTGTGGCAGGCTCTCTGCTAAGTCCTGTGAATACTTCCCTCATGTAACCCTCACAACATGTGAATTATCAGCAGCTGTGAGCCCAGTTTCCCAGATAAGCTGAGGTATAGAGTAGGAAAGTCCCTCGCTTAAGGTCACAGAACTAGTTAGGGGTGGACTGGGGATTTCAACCTGTGCCACTTCGAACCTGTGCCATCTTAGTACAAAGCAAGACCAAGTCTGGGACCTGGAGGGTGGTGGCCTTTCCTTCCTGCAACCCGAGACCACCAGGTCAACAGCAAACCCCATCGTCTGGCTTACCATCGGTCAGTGCTACCTCTTGTCACCCAACATCAGTCCCTCTCTTGGCCTTAAACCCTGGGATTCTTTTCTCCCTCCCAGGAGGCCTCCAGTCCAGCATCTGCAGTGACCCCCCTCTTCCATGAAGGTGGGGGGGGCTGGGATGAGATCTCAGGGAAAAGGGGGAAGAAATTCCGAGACCAGCTGGTTTCTCTCACATGAGGCAGATTTGCTTAAATGGGAATTAGGATTAGTGCTGGATTTTGCCTCTCCTGGCAGACTGGTAATAAACTAATCTCCTCTCAGGCTGCAAGAAAGCAGAATTCCTCCAAAGATGGGAGACAGCTTCAGGCTCCCGAGTGCAAAAGCTGGAAAGTAATTTTGTTATTGACAGGCCTGCCCGCACCACCTGACATGCAGCCCCCAGCTCCTTCCCAGTGTGGCTGCAGCCTTTAATTTCGTTAATGTGTGACATTCACCCAGGCTGCGTGGCTGACAGGCATGCTTGACATTAATACGTGTTCCTTGCGGTCCCCAGAGCTCATAAAAGCTCATTATCAGCTCTGAGCCTGTAAATGTAGTTCCTGGCTCAGGTGGGCCTGAGTTCCTCAGAGATGCCCCCCAGGCAGTGAAGCTGTGGCCGGCTGTCTGCAGGAGCCAAGAAATCAACTCCCCCCTTTGTCCAAGGGGCACGTTGTCCCAGGCCACTGGGAGGTGACAGGGAAAGCCCTTCTGCAGACACAACTCTGGCTTCCAATTTATATCTAAGGAAAAGGGCTCCTTCCACCCTGTGATGTGAGGGGAGTTGACCCAGCATTTGGGAAGGCGGTTTGTCTGCATCTGTTCAAAGGTGAAATGCGCAGAGCCTCTGCCCAGCCGTCCCACTTCCAGGCTTTGGAATTGCGCGGACATTTCCAAAGAGATGTGGGGGTCATTGCAAGGTTGGGATGGCTGGAAACAGAAATACCCCACATATCCATGGTGAGGGGGGAAATATATTATGGTCCACATCTATCATGGGGTACTGTGCAGCTGCGGAAAAGACTCAGGAGGTCTGTATAGCGTCACAGTCACAGGTAGACACAGTATCCCTAATAAGTGCTGTTGTAGAATATCTGTGCTAAGATCCCGTTTGTGTAAAGTCACACTGTCTGCATGTGGGCTCATGTGGGCACATGCTCACATGTTTGTGATCGCACAGAATGAGATCTACAAGGTCACAGTCTTTGCAGAGGCTCTGTTAATTAGGATGCATGGGTAAGGAAGAACTTTCAGTTTGTAGTTAATGAAAATTGTATGATATATATGTATATGTATGTGTGTGTATATATATGCACATGTACACGTGTGTGTGTGTGTGTATCATGAATTCCTCTGATTGTAGCCTTAGTCTGGCCCCCAGTGCATGAGGTTCCCCAGGCTGACACTGCCTGGATGAATGAGGCAGAGGTAGAGGTGATATCCTCCGGCCAAGCCCTGTTCCCCACCAGTTAGCAGAGTCTGAGAACGGCCTCTGCGCGTGTGGTACACTGATGCTGGGATCTGTAGAGCAGACCTTGAACTCATGGCTCTCCTGCTTGCACCTCTCTCACTGTGGAGATGACACATGCACCAGGTTTGACTTCCCAGGGACCTGAGTGTTAGTCCTGGTTCTGCCCCATTTCAGAGGTATGACCCTGGGCAAGTTCTTTAATTCCTCTGAGTTCATGGTTCTCACCTCTGAAGGGGTGATACTTTCTCGTAGGATTAGAGAGGGTATCAGGATGATTGTCATAATTATTTGAGGCAGCCTGAAGCTTGATCAGGGCTTCCACTGCTCAGCCTGGGCATTGAGGGCAGACGGAGTTAGGAGGGGGACATCGGGGAACTTGGCTCTACCTTGTCTGCTGTAAGTTTTGCTCTTGTTTCTCAGCTGTGCATGTGAATGACCTGGTCCCCTGGCGCTGGCCTAAGTCTTGGCAGGCAGGTATTCGGCCCGGACCTTGTTCCTTCTCCTGTGATCTGGGGACTCAGTTAAACCGACAGAGAGGAAGCGGGGGAGAGGCTGGACTTTGGCCCTGCACTCTGGGGCTGAGTTGTTTTTTTTACCACCGAAGACCCCTCCTCTTATTACTTATCTCTTCCCGGATACCAGATCTTGAAAGTTTTCTTCTGAGCAAAGAGGCTGCATTCATTAGGCAGTGATTAATTCTCCTTCACATTTTCAAAATTACTCAGAACGCCTGTTTTTTTTTTCCACCTAAGGAAAATGGAGTTCCCACACCAAGTTGATAATAGTCTAGCTAGAAGCAAAGAAACGCAATGCGATGTTGTGATTAGCATACTTTCGAAGTCATCACACGGCCGTTGGACAGGCTGCTGGGCTGATTTGAGAAGACTGAAAATATGCCTCAACCCACAGGCACTGGGGACGCCATCCTGGGAGCCTGTGTGGCGCTGGGTGCTTGGTCCTGTCTTCTGGCCGTGGGCCCTGTCTGGCTGCTGCACCTGCAGGGGGAAGGAGGGAGCGGACACCTCAGGGAGTGGGTGTACATCTGGACTGAGCTGGCCCCCAGAAGCCCCGTACTCTGCTAATCCATGGCTTCTTAAATTTCTTTCTTTCTTGTCTCCCCCTAGAGTTTCTCCTGAAGCCACCACCAAAGAGAGACCTCAAGAGAATCCTGACACCCCTGAAAGGAAAAGATACCAGTTGAAAGAGGTATGATTTTGGCATCATGGTGTAGTGGCATCTCAACTCATCTCCTCTCCTCCCCCTGCCCCCCAAGCCCGCCTTTCTGAGTGAGAGAGCTCTCAGCTTGGGCTGGGGAATGCAGGGCAGGTGAAGGGTGGCTTTACTCTTGTCCCCACCCCTAGGTGTTTGTTCAGGGCTAGGGAGCAAATGTAAGGTGTAATTAGAGAGGCTGATGCTTGAGTGGGGTCTCATGAGGCTGGTTGCCCCGTTGAGGGGGCTGCAGGTCATGGTTGCCCCTGAGTCCATCCAGGACATGGGGGTTGAAGGATTGAAGGGAGGGAGCCCTCCGAGGGAAGGCAGAGATCCTGGGGCTCACAGAGAGCCTGGCTGGTGTTGAGGACCGCTGCCACACCTCCCCTCCCTCACACCCACTGCGGTCTTGGGATTGGGGGAAGGAAACACCTTCCTAAAGCGATTCATCCTCCTCCTTATCTCAAGACTCTTGGATCAAGTTCACATTCCATGATGGAACTGAGGATGGAAAAGCCCTGGTGGACTTCTGGGGCTCTGGGAATTTCTTGGGCTGCCCATGATCCCAGGTCATATGACATTCTGGAGGCCTCATGGAAGGTTCCTGAATGAGGAGCCAGGACATCTGTGTTCTGACCCAGCTTGTGCCACCACTGTGCCTCATGAGTCCTCATAAGCCATTCTCGTTGGACCTTGTTTTCTCATGTGTAAAATGGGGCAGCAGTGACTTGAATCTCAGTTTCAGCCCTCATGTCTCCTATTTCTGAGGTTCCAAGACCAGGGCTGAGGTAGAAGCTATGACAGGTGTGGTGGGACATTGGGGAAGCAGAGATGGATGGAGGCTCTGGGAAGGCTGTGCAGAGGGCATTTGAAAGCTCTGAGGAGATCTGATTGCCAGTCTCGGGCAAAGGATGACTTAGACCCTCAGTGGAACAACCACCAGGCCTGACGTGCAAATGGAGGTGGGTTTGAGTCCCAGCTAACCAGAAAAGTCTGATTAACCAGCACCGAGGGCTTCTCCGTGCCAGGCGCAGTGCTAAGCGCACTCCCTGAGGCGTCTCTCTTGGTCCTTGGTACAGCCCCAGGATCTCGGCACTATTATCAACACCGTCATAGAGCAGAGAAAACTGGGCCTCAGAGAAGTCAGGTGACTTGCCCAAGGTCTCAACTACCCTGTAGTTCTATTCTAATGTGTTTTGTTAACCATCTCTGTGACTTGAGGCTTAAGTTTCAAAAAAAAAAAAAAGATTTGTTGTCTTGACTTGGAATTTTTTTCCTAAACTTTGGGCTCTTGATAAAAATCTCTGTGGGTCTTGGTTGTCTGATCTCTAAAATGAGAGCATCACGCCTACCCATGGGGTTGTTTGGGGGAGAAGATGAGATGAGGAACGTGCAGAAAACTCCCACACTGTTCCTTCCCACCCCTAGTGCTGCTGTGAGGGTGGAATGGGGTGTACACATTGTGAAGTGCTGCACCAGCCACCTGACGGCATTTGAAGTTTTTGTTGCCTCTGGTGCCCCGTGCACTCGGTCACTATCCTAGTCACTGATCAGGGATAGTCCCCTGGTCTCCCAGTTCATCCTCTCATTTTCGGACTGTGCCACTGTCTGGCCAGGATTTTTCCAGCTGGAATTCAAAATAGGGTGGCTGGCTCCCAGAGGCAGGTAAAGCAGGGCCAGGCTGAGGCCCAAGTGGACAGTGGCAGAGGAGAGGTGAGGCCTGGGACCTGCGTGAGCTCTCTCTCCCCCTGCAGCTCCCCCGCTCCGCCAGTGCCATAATCTTAATTGTGAGCCTCCTGGCAGTGGCCCCCCTGATCCCCACAGGAAGCTATCGCCTTATCACAGAGCCTGGATCTCGCACGGCTCTCAATCAGGAGAAGGCTCTGAAGGGAGTCGGAAAAAGCTTAACTTCCCCAGGACCTTTCTGCTGCGGATGTTTCTCTAATCAGGGGAAGCCGTGGGCCTGGGTGAACGAAGGGAAAAAATCTATTTAAGTACAGAAAAAAAGAGGCAAGTGTGCTGTTCCTGGGCTACCTTCAGGAGGGTTGCCGAGGGAGCAGAGTGAGTTAGCCTTGCCCCTGCCGTTAGCCAGGAAACAGATCAGTGTTATAGTCACAGGAAAAATACAAAGATGACCAGATGGCCACCGGCAGACAGGCATGTGCTGTTGTGGGAAATGTTTGCTGGGGTTTGGGAGCCAGACTGGTGGAGGCTGAGTCCCAGCTCTGCCTTTCAGTAGCTTTTTGACTCCAGGTGAGTGATTTGATCTCCCAGAGCCTCAGGTTTCGGCAAACACCATGCACCTCACTGGGCAGTTGTGAGGGCGAGGAGACTGCCAGCAGACATACCTGTTTGCTTTGAACGATGACAGTCCCCTAGAATAATGTGGCCTCCCAAGGTGACGTCCTTGAAAGGCCCAGGCTCTTGAGATGTGAGAGCTGGGTGTTTGTGACCAAGCAATGGGGTTACCCTGGAGACACATACCTCTTTCTGTGCCTGGTCTAAAAAAGGTCTGAGTATGGGGCCTGGGTTGTGTCAACTCTCTATCCTGACACTCCTGAGGCATGGGGCTACCTCGGGCATGAACAGGTCTTCCTGAGCCTTTATCCCATGGTTTACATTTAACCCTAATGATCTTTACTGGACCCTTGCTGTAGATAATAGCTGATCCTCCCTACAACCCAAGAAGTAGGTCTTAATAATATGTTTAGAGGTGGGATAACTGGGGTTCAGAGAAGTTGTAAATTACTCTAGGCTTCACCTCTAAAAAGCAGCAAGTTTGTTAGGATCCAAACACAGGGCTCTTGCCTCCATGTCAATGTGTTTGCCACAGCACCCACAGTGGCTATGTGGCACCCCTCCACACCTACGGAGGCACCCTGTGTGCACCCATAGCCACACCCCACAGCACCACAGTGACTTCCCGTGGTGCCAATGGCAGCAACTGCACTGTGACTCCCCATGGGGCCCATAGAGACACCCATGGTGTCCATGAGGCACCCACAGGATTCAACATTACCCAATGGCACTCTTGGTAGTGCCCCATGTGTCCAAAGAGCATCCTGAATGCCCACAGTGACACCCAGAGTGCCCATGGTGGCAGTTTCTCCATGTTCTCCACCCAGTCTTGCATGGACTATAGAGCTCAGGCAGAAAAGGTAGTCTTTGGTTATCCTTATCTTGCAGCCAGCCCTCTGCAACCAGCTGAGCTAGCAAGTGAAGGCAATTTCTAGGAAGCACAGGGATCTTCTTCCTGCTAAGGGCTGACAGTGGGATCCTATATTTAGGTCCTTGATTCATTTTGAGTTAATTTTTGTAGTATATGGTGTGAGGCAGGGGTCCAGCTTCATTCTTTGGCATGTGGTTATCCAGTTGTCCCAGCATCACTTGTTGAAAGGACTATTCTTTCAAGGCTGGCTTGGGCTGGCTCTGACAGTCTGGAGTGTCTCCTTGTGCTGAGCTGACATCTATTTTTTGGTAACCTCTGCCTACTTGCCCCAAATCTGCCTTGTGGAGTTGCATCACCCCTTTTCCTGCAGGCTGTTCTCCTGCACTTCCACTGTGCACCTCCTCATCTGCTGGCTGAAAGGCTGTAGTCACCTCTACCTCCCTCTGGGGATGCCAGAGGGAGAGCATAGCTTTGGCACTAGATGAATCTTGGGACTATTTTTTAGCTAGTTATTAGCTTGGGAAAATGAACTCAGTTTACTCTCCTGTCAGATGAAGAGAGTCACGGAAATTGCAGATTCACGGTCAAGATTAAGTGAGATGACGGATGTTAGGCATGTTGTCCACTGCCTGGGAAGGAGTCAACATTCCAGAGAATGGTGGATATAATTGCCATTGTCATCTGAACACCATCCTTCAGCTTTCTCTAATTCTTACTGGTGGGGTGCAAGCCCTGAGTTTAAGCACAGGAAGAGGCAGCAGCCCCCAGGCCTCATCTGCCTTCCTGGCTTCCCCCTCACTCTCTGTCTGGGACACGTATTCGAGGGGACAGGATGACAGGTTCTCACCACCCCAGTTTCCTGCTCACTCAGCCCAACTTCTGCCAGAACTTTCTGGCCTTAGGCCAGCCCCACGTCCACATGTGACTCATGACAGCTCCCTGGTCCTCTTCTCCCTTCTTGGACGTTTTCCACCCCAAATCTTTTCCTTCTTTTCATTTTCAAGTTGTTTTCAACTTTCCCAGGAAGGTTCATCCCAGGGCCACAAACCTGTCAGCCCCTGTACGAGGCTAAGTCAGTGGGGTGTCCCCTTGGGGGTGCCCCGTCTCCCTGGCATGGTTGGCTATGAGAGCAAGGCCAGGCGGACCCATTCGCTGTGTGGGGTCACCACCCCTTGACATCATGGAGAGATATAAGAAGTCTTCATTTCCCCCATCTAAAGACTGTTTATGCAGCAGAAATGAGCAGAAAGCCCCCTTAAGAAGCTTTTTTGTTGTTTTTAAATAATGACATATGTCCACATTGTGAATCACAGCTGAACTTTGAAGCAGCCAGGCAGGGCAGAGGGAGGGGGTAAAAACCCCAGGTGCAGATGCCATGTCAGCATCATGGCAGAGATAGGCCTAGTCTCCCAGTCTGGACTGGTGGTCACGTTGCCCCACCCAGCTGCTTCTCTTTATTAGTTAAAAATGTAAAGTGATGTACTTTCATTAGTAGCCCTGAAATAACAGGAGCTAGTCCAGATCCTCGGCAATGCTGCTGTGTTAGCTGTGGTCATTTATTATCTGCCCCCAATGCCATTCCCTGTGCTTGGGGGTTTGCCAGTGTGTCTCCCTTTCTGGGGCATGGGCAGGGCTGTGTAATGAAAGAAGTGCACAGCGGGACTGAGGAAGGAGATTAGGCTCTGGGCTCTGAAGCCTTGTTTTTGAATCAGCTTATTTTCTAGAGCTGTTTTGGGTTCGCAGCAAAACTGAGGGGAAGCACGGAGTCATCATATTTTCCCTGCCCCCACACCTAGGGCTCCCCCTGCTAGTGCCATCACATCACAGTGGTGCACGTCTTGCAATCGGTGAACCCACATCAACACATCATCCTCACCCAAAGCCCATCCCAGGCTCACTGTTGGTGGTGTACCTTCTGTGGGTTTGGGCAAATGTGTAATGACCGCATCCACCATTAGAGTATCATACAGAATAGTTTCACTGCCCTGAAAAATCCTCTGTGCTCCGCCAGTTCACTCTTCTCTCCCTTCTATGGCCTGGCAACCACTGATCTTTTTACTGTCTTCATAGCTTTGCCTTTTCCAGAATGTCATATAGTTGGAATAATACAATATGTAGCCTTTTCAGATTGGCTTCTTTCACTTAGTGATATACATTTAAGTTTCCTTCTTGCTGGGTCATGTCTTTTCATGACTTGGGAGCTTGTTTCTTTTTCCATATTTTTATTGTGGTAAAATATACGTAACATAAAATTTACTGTCTTTACCACTTTCAAGTGTACACATGGTTCAGTGGTATTAAGTCCATTCACATTGTTGTGTAACTATCACCACTATTCATCTCTAGAATTCTTTTTATCTTGCAAAACTAAAACTTGACACCTATTAAACGATAATTCCCTGCTCCCCTCTTTTCCCAGCTCCTGGCAACCACCGGCATACTTTCTAGATATATGATTTTTGTTGCTCTGAGTACCTTATATAAGTGGAATTATACAGTATTTGTTTCTTTGTGTGACTGGTTTATTTCACTTAGCGTAACGCCCTCAAGGTTCATCCCTGGTGTAGCCTGTGTCAGAATTTCCTTCCTTTTTAAGGCCGAATCACAGTCCTTCATATGTGTAAACTACACCGTGCTTACCCAGTCATCGTCAGTGGGCCCGGCTTCACGTTTAGCTATTGCAACTAACACTGCTCAGCTCATTTCTTGTTAATGCTGAGTGATATCCATTGTCTGGATGTGCTGTGGTTTCTTTACTCATTCATCTCCTGAAGGACATCTGAGCTGCTTCCAAGTTTTGGCAGTTATGAGTAAAGCTGCTATAAATATCTGTGTGCAGGTTTTTTTGTGGACATACGTTTTCAACTCATTTGGGTAAATACCAAGAAGCACGATTGCTGGGTCATATGGTAAAAGTATGTTTAATTTTGTGAGAAACTGTCAATCTATCTTCCCAAGTGGCTGTACCATTTTGCATTCCCACTGGCAGTGCATGCGAGTTCCTGCTGCTCCACATCCTCTCCAGCATTTAGTGCTGTCAGTGTTTTGGGTTTTGGCCATTCTAATCACTGTGGGGTGGTATCTCAGTATTGTTTTAATCTGCAGTTTCCTAATGACATAAGACGTTGAGCATCTTCTTTCTTATATATTTGTTTTCCATCTGTATATCTTTGATGACCTGTTTGTTCAGGTCTTTTGTCATTTTTTAATCTGTTGTTCATTTACGTATTGTTAAGTTTTAAGAGTTCTTTGTATATTTTGGATAACAGCCTTTTACCTATATATCTTTTGCAAATATTTTCTCCTAGTTTCTGCCTTCTTTTAACAGTGTCTTCCATAGAGCAGAATTTTTAAATTTTTAATGAAGTTCAGTTATTATTATTATCAATCAATCATCAATTATTATTATCAATTATTATTCTTTTTTATGGATAATACCTTTAGTGTTGTATCTAAAAAGTTATTGCCATATCAAAAGTCATCTAGATTTTTTTTTTCTGTTTTCTTTCAGGAGTTTTAGAGTTTTGAATTTTATATTTGGGTTTACGATCCCTTCTGAGTTCATTTTTGTAAGGGTTGTAAGATCTGTGTCTAAATTCACCCTTTTGCATGTGGAGGTCTAGATGTTCCAGCACCACTTGTTGAAAAGACGACCTCTTCTCCATTGTATTACCTTTGCTCCTTTATCAGAGATCAGGTGACTGTATTTATGTGGGTCTGTTTAGGGGCTCTCTGTTCTCTTTCATTGATCTATTTATTCTTTCACTAATACCACACTGTCTTAATTACCGTAGCTTTATAGTAAATCTTGGAGTCCGGTCGTGACAGTCCTTCAGTTTTGTTCTTCTTCATTATTGTGTTGGCTCTTCTGGGTCTTTTGCCTCCCCACGTAAGTTTTAGAATCAGTTTGTTGATATTCACAAAATAGCTTGTTGGGATTTTGCTTGAGATTGCATTGAATCTGTAGATCACATTGGGAGGAATCTGACATCTTGACAATATTGAGCCTTCCTGTCCATGAACATGGGATATGTCTCAATTATTTAATTCTCCTTCAGTGTTTTTCATCACAGTTTTATAGCTTTCCTCGTATATATCTTGTGCATATTTTATTACATTTATACCTAAGTATGTTATTTCTTTTGATGCTAATGGAAATAGTATTATGTTTTAAATTCAAATTCCACTTGTTCATTGCTGGTATATAGGAAGCGATTGATTTTTGTACATTAACCTTATATTCTCCAGCCTTGCTTTGCTATAAATGCTTATTAGTTCCATGAGTTTATTGTCAATATTTTTAGATTTTCTACACAATCAGGTCATCTGTGAACAAAGACAGTTTTATTTCTTCCTTCCCAATTTGTAAAAATAAAACCCTGTGGGGGAAAAAAAGCAGCTTCCTCTTCAACCTGTAATAATAAAAAGAAAACGTTGTCTTATTGTATTAGGTAGGACTCCCAGTACAATATTGAAAAGCGGTGGTGAGAGGGGACATCCTTGCCTTGTTCCTGATCTTAGTGGGAGAGCTTCTAGTTTCTCACCACAAATATGATGTTATCTGTGTGTTCTTTGCAGCTGTTCTTTATCAAGTGGAGGAAATTCCCCTCTATTCCTAGTTTGCCAAGTTTTGTTTTGTTTTTTAATCATGAATGGGTGTTGGATTTTGTCAAGTGCTTTTTCTGCATCTATTAATATGATCATGTGATTTTTCTTCTTTAGCCTGTTGATGTGATGGATCACTTTAATTGATTTTTTAATATTAAACCAGCCTTGGATACCTGGGATAAATTCCTTGGCTCTGGTCTATAATTCTCTTTATATATTGCTGGATTTGATTTGCTATTATTTTGTTCAGGATTTTTGTGTCCATGTTAATGCGATATATTGATCTATAGTTTTCTTTGTCTGGCTTTGGTATTAGGGTAATGCTGACCTCCTAGAATGAGTTATTAAGTATTCTTTCTGTTCATATCTTTTGGAAGAGATTGTAGAGAATTAGTATAATTTCTTATTTAGGTGCTTGGTAGAATTCACCAGTGAACCTAAATGGGCCTGATGCTTTCTGTTTTGAAAGGTTATTAATTAGTCATTCATTTTATTTAATAGGTACAGGCCTATTCAGATTGTCTATTTATTCTGGTGTGAGTTTTGGCAGATTGTGTCTTTCAAGGAATTGATCTATTTTATTTAGGTTAATAATTTATGGGCATAAAATTATTCGTAGTATTCTTTTAATGTTCATGGGAACTATAGTGATGTCCCCTCTTTCATTCATTTCTGATATTAGTAATTTGTTTCTTCTCTGTTGCTCTTTCTCTCTTTTTTCTTTTTAGTTAGGTTGGCTAGAGGCCTTTTGATTTTATTCATCTTTTCAAAGAACTAGCCTTAGGTTTTATTAATTTTTCTCTATTGATTTCCTCTTCTCTGAAGCCTATGTTTTAATCATGGATCTATCGCTAATTGAGAGATCTTGAGGGGTAAGTCCCTTTCATTCTCTGAGTCTCAGTTTTCACATCTGCAGATGTGGAAATAACAATACATGGTGATAATGATACCTGTCCTAGAGTTAGTTTGAGAGCAAATGTCAAATGCAAGTCCACGTTCATTGGTTTAATATGTATTTTTTGGGCCCCTACTGTGTATCAGGTACTATTCTGCATCCTGGGAATATCATAGTGAACAAAACAGCAAAGACCTTGCCCTCATGGAGCTTGTCTTCTAGTTGGGGAGACAGAGACCAAACAAACTGAATGTCAGGCAGTATCATGTGCAGGAAAGGACAGGGTGTGGCCAGGGGAGTTACTCTGTTGGATGGGGGCACTTGGAAGGCCTCCCCGATCAGGTGTTATTTGAACAGAGACTTGGAGGTAGTGAGGAACAATCCTTGACTTCAACTGAGGAAGAGCCTTCCTGGTGGAGGGAACAGCAAGAGTTAGGGCTATTAGGTGGGCAGGCAGCTGGCCTGTTGAGGTGCCAGTGAGGAGGCCTGGGTGCTAGAGCAAAGGTGGCATGGAAGGAGAGGAGGCCAGAAGGGAACTGGCAGCCAGGTTGAGGACTTTGGATTTGGACTCTAAGTGTAATGGGAAGTCAATGAGCCAGTTGGAAACAGGCTGAAATTTACATTTTACCAAGATCACTCTGGCTGCTGTGTGGAGAACAGACTGAATGGGATGGAGGGACCAGTGTGGAGACTGATGTTAGAATCCAGGCAAGAGATGAGGTGGTTTGGAAGGACAATGGTGGTGGAGGCTCCCAGGAGCCCAAATCTTCAGCATTATTCAGCTTGAAATGGAAGAGCCTGGGTGGGCTAGACTTTGGTGGAGGGTGAGGGGGGCCATACTGAGTTCTGTGGGGCGGCATTTTAAGTTGAGACATTTATTAACTGTCCCCATAGAGGTGGCAAGAACATGGATGGAGATATAAACCTAGAGTTCAAGGGTGAGGTCAGGATGGGAGAGACAAATTTGGGAGCCATCAGCTCTTAGAGTATTTCAAACCTTCGGCCTGACTGAGATGACCTAGGAAGTGAGTGTAGATGGAAAAGATGATGAGGACTGCAGGATCTTGGAGACCTGTGGAAGGTGCCCCCTGGAGGCTACTTGGAGCTGCCCAGAGGGCGCCCCATCCAGGACACCAGGGCAAACATTATCTTCACAGTGCCCTGGGAGCTGTTGAGTGGCATGAAAGAGGAGGAGAGACCAGCTGCAAGAACAAGCCCCGGGCTTAGTGCCCACCCCGAAGGAGAGCACTGTTCAGCTGCCGGTGCCCGAAGTAAAATAGGACAGGTGCAGCAGGGCATACCTAGGTATCCGACACCTGGGGAAGGGGGTTTCTTAATACCTGCCTCCTTAATACGACAAAATTATTTTCAGTAATAAGGATGAAACATAATTGGCCAGAAAAGAAGCACAGACAGTAAAACTCTCCTTTTGGGGAAGTTCATAACGTCCCCATGCCAGCTGACAAGCAAATATTACAGCACGCAAAAAAGCAGAGAAAGCAATGGGTTCATACTTTTTCATTTTATTAATGGATATTTTGAAAAAAGAAAAAAATGCATGAAGAAAGTTCCACAAAAGTGAGCCCCACAAGGTTCAGAGAATGACTTCTCCAGAGGTGGCCACAACGGCAGTAATCCAGTTTCTTTTTCTGTCCCTGCAACCACTGTGCTGTCATGGTCAGATTCAACCTACTGTTCCAGTGCAGGAAGATCTAGTGGCACCGGGGCTGGAGGTGGAAACTGGGTGCAGAGAACTCCAGGATCTTGACAGGGAGCTGAGCGTGTGTAGTGGAATCAGCTCGTGCTGGGGTCCGGCTGGATGAGTGGTATCCTGAACCAACTGCCGTAAACGCAATGTTTCTGAAAGGCTAAGTAGTAATAACGTGCTCATTTGAAGCTTAGGTGCGTATTAAAACTCACCAGTTGTTAAGAACTTAGAGCAACAAAAGATTTTTTTTTTAAAGGCAGAGTGTTTTATCAATGACATTGTTTAGAATTGTCAGCTTTTCGTGGCTTTTTTTGGTTTGTTTTAAAATTTTCTACAGACAAATCATCCTCTGTCGCTTACAGATTGCTCCCACTGCCCCACGCTTGGCACGTCAATACAGAGGTGTTTCCATGAGGGTTGTTGCTGGAGGTGGGGGAGGGGTGGAAGGTACACCGAAGACCCCGTGGCTGCGACCAGGTAGGGGTCCAGTATGTGCTGAGGCGGAGACAGCAGAGCCTGGTGTCCAGGGGACCCTGAGTCAGTAGGTATTTGGCTCCAGTTCCTGACAGCTCCAGTTATGAGCGCCAGCTGAGTCTAGCGTTACGGAGACTCAGGCACTGAAAGCTTCATCCTCAGGTGACAGTTTGCCCTGGTGGATGTGAGGCTGCACCCGTCCTGGGGACACATCCAGCCTTGCCCAGTGAGATGCCTGCCCTCACCTCCTCTCTCCTTCCCTTTCCCTTTCGGCCCTGCAGTCCTTGGAGGCAGCTGTTCTAATGAAAAATCTCATAAATACCACGAGATAAGGATCCAGGGCTTTTGGTTTTTATTTCTGCCCACACTCCCCAGAGAACCTTTTCGGTAGGAAATGTCCCTTTGGAGCTGAGATTTTCTCCAAGGCTTCAAAGACAGGGCTTCTTAGGAACAGAACATCTGTTGAAGCTGAACTTGAACGAAGAGACATGTCCCACAGGAGCACAGGAGCGGGACGGGGCAGAGCAGGAGGGTGAGGGTGCGGAGTCTGCTTTCTGTCTCGGGGGAAGCTCCCAGGCCTGTTCCGTGTCCTGCAGCAGCTCTCAGTACATGCAGAGGACCGGGGAGCAGGGGGCCTCAGGGCAGAGGCTGGGCTTTGGGCTGCCTGCTGTCCAAATAACATGCAGGCCCATGACCACAGAGGCCTCCCCAGCCAGGAGAGGTAGCAAGGAGACCCAGGGTACCAGAGGAGCTTCTCTGGCCTGGGAGGACTGTGACCCCCGAAAGTCACTTTCCAGCTGGGATTTCCCAACGCTTGGCATTTGTACCAACAGGTCCTTCTTTACTCTCTTTGTCTCTCTCTCCCTCCCTCTCTCTCTCCTTTCTTCCTCCCTCCTTCATTTCCTGAGTATCCGTTGGGATGCCGAGATTAAAAATTCCTAATCCCTGACTTTAATGAGCTCAAAATCAGCTAGGACAACCTGATTCGCTCAAAGATAAGAAAAGCTGAGTGTTTTGTGTACGTGTGTGCGTGTGTACGCTGTGATCATTAAGACAATCAAACATCACAGAGAGCTTGGAAAATAGAGGAAGGAGAAATCATTCAGTCCCCCTCTCAGGACAAGAGGCCCATCATTTCCTGCTTTTGTTCCCACCCAGGCGCACATGCAACGGAGTAGCCTCTAGAAAATCCGAGCAATTTCCCTTCCTGCTTTTCTTTGCTCCCCCATCGGGACCCCTTCCTGGGCAGCGCTGGGGGGGGGGGGGGGCTGCAGCTTGTCTCCACTGCCAGATGCGTGCCTCCGGGAAGGGTAGCTAGGTCAGTCAGTTAAACCACAGGACACCCAGGTACATTTGAACTTCGTGTAGACAATGAGGAGTTTTTCAGTGTACGTCCCATGCAATATCAGTCCCACCCTGGGCCCGCCAATACAAACAAGGAATTATTTGTTGTTTATCTGAACTTTAAACTTAACTGAGCATCCTGTATTTTACCCGGCAGTTCTGTGTCCGGAGTGTCTTTTTGCATGTGTATATCAATGCTGCTTTGTTTAATGACAGAGAAAACTATCTGGCTGACTTTTCTTTCTCATTTTGCAGGGAACACTCTCCCTAACCTGAACCTCTCCCTTCTCTTGGTCATGCCTCCCTGACCACTCCTATCTCCGCTGCTCTGTGGCTTAGCACACTTGGAGGTCACAGAGTCCAGCCCCTATGTTCCTCTCTAAGCACATCCCTTCCCTGGCCTCTTTCTGGGAGCTTCCAATGACTGCAGATGTTGGGTTTGCTCCCTGTGGGGGGAGAAGGAGATGGTGGGAGGTGTGAATTAACACTCTCTCTTGGGTCGCTCACGCTGCTTTCTCCAAAGCCCATCAGCATCTTTGGCAGTGATGGATCTAAGCAGGGTGTCCTTGGATCAGAGGGAGCAAAGCTTCGAGGGCGTTGTTCCAGGGCTGCAAACCCAGAGGCTTTCTCGCCCCCCCCATCTTTATCTCCATCAATGAACTTATTTTTCATTCTAAGGAAACTTCAGGGTGATAAAAACATAAATCTAACTGGCAGACAGTAAAAAAAAATCAGTGATTGACTGGAGACTAGGAAGACAGCGTTGCCTTGTGGTTAAATGGATTTTCTGTTTAACTGAGGGTTAAGTAGAAGACTCGTTTTGATTCAGCCCCTGTTGCTGCAAATCTTTCTAAAATGTATTAGCCTGCTCCCTGGTTTTCCTAAGTGCACCATAATGACCATAATTGAATCTCCTTGCTGGCAGAGCATCCTGTGGGGCATCGGGGCACACTGTTGGAAATGTCAGTCCTCTGGTGCAGCTAGTTCTTGGGCGTTAGAGCCTGCGACATAGGCTGTGTGCTTTGCAAGGGGCCTTCTTATTCACTGCCATCTCATTCTGTCTTCCCAGCTATGCTGGGCCAGGGCTCAAGAAGGGACCATTCTTACAGACGTGGAAACTGAGGTCCAGCTGGAGAAGGACTTGCCCCAAGTCACTCTCTGACAGGTGGAGGAGCCAGACCTGAACCAGCAGAGGTGGCGGTGGTGAGCTGGCCCAGATCCTGCCTTCTAATCCCGGCTCTCACTTGCTGGCTGGAAGACCATTAAGCTTTATGAACCTCAGTTTCTTCATCTGTGAATTGGGCACAATAACCTTTCCTTGTAGCGCTGCCTGAGAGTAAGCGAGGTAATGATGTGGGTGAGCTGCACACCAGGCCTTCATGTAGCAAAAACAAAAATGGCGCAAACATACTCTCCCCCTGACGAAATCACACATGCCCTGGTCCTGGGGCCCCGCATCCCACTTCTTCCACTTTCCTGCCTTCCCGCCCCCACACACTAGTGGTTTTGCATACACACCCCAGAGCCAGAATGCTTGGGTCTGAATCCTGGCTCTGTCCTGCACTCCCTGTGCAGCTACGTTTCTGGGTCTCAGTTTTCCCATCTATATGATGGGAATGATAATAGTGACACGCCTCCTAGGGATGCCATGAGGATTCAAAACGGGGGAGCTGGTCTTGGGGCAGGCGTTTTATAAGGATTTGCCACTGTGATCCTAGGACTTGGTTGAGAGTCCAGGTTAACAAGCTTTCCTGGATGTGGTTCATATCCCGAGCACGTTAGCAGGATTGGGCTCAGGGCCTGAGCTCCCTCTTGGTGCCCCCAGAGTTTGCATGGTCAGTCTGGAGAGGGAGACAGAGACCCTGCTTCTCCTGAGCCTGCTTCTTGCCACTGTCTGGCTGATGTTGACCCTTCCTGGGGTGCTCAGGAAAGGGCACCCAGAGGACCTGTGGGTAACTTCTAAGGGGCCCGATCACTGAATAGAAGACTTCTACCCTGACAGAGCCCTGCCCAGGGGACGCTAGCCTCAAATGCTGCTCTCTCTGGGACTGCCTGTGCTTCCTCTCCGTATGCCACGCATTTCTAGCATTTTCTCCTTATCAAGGACTCCACTTGTAGCACAGAGGCCTGTCTGTGTGTGACCTCTGGACCCCCCAGGGGTGGTCATGCTGGGGGTGGGGAAGACAGTTTGCCAAGCCAAACCCTGGCCAGCGAGGCCACCTGTTCTGGCCTCTGGGCTGCTGGGTCAGCTACTCCTGGGGCCTTGCAGGCAAACCTACTTCAGCTCTCCACTGACCAGCACTGATTTCTGCCGGGCCACCTCCTTGCTCTGCAAGTGACCCACTTTCAGACACCCTCTGGGACTCTTTGTGTGTAGAGGGGAAGTTGCAGCTAAATAAATAGTCACCCTGGCATTTTAGGACAGAAACAGCAGCCTGTGTGCAGAGCCCCTGGGTAGACTGGTTTATTTATGCGTTTCTTTTTAATGGGAAGGCTGAGAGAAATTACGTGGTTTGTGAATATTTACAGGCAAATTACTTCAGGGAAGAAACAAATTCATTCTCTCTCCTCTCCCACTGTTAACAGATCACACTGTGGTTCCTGCCGCCTGCCTCTCACATCCCTCTCTTCTCTTTCTTGCAGCTCCTTGAAGCCTACGCCAGCTCCAGAAGGAGTGGCTGAATAGATGTGTCAATGTGATGCACTGTGCATTTATTAAGCACCTACTGCATCCAGGGCCTGGTTCAGGTGCTGGGGATACTGAAGTGAACACCGCATCTGCTCTCACAGGTCTCCCTTTGGGGGGGGCATGTGGACTAAGGAGAGCATTGCTCTGTTGGAGGAACCAGTTGCTCTGAGGCTCCAGGTCCTGCTGAGCCAAGGGAGGGACCGGTCTGGCCACTGTGGGCCTTGTGAGAGCCGCAGGCAGAGGGGGTCTGTCCTGGGAGCCCCTCCCAGGATTGCCCTCCTGGCAATTCTCAGTGGGAGAAGCTTCCATGGTGCTTCCTTTCCTTCTCCTCCTTCTCTCCCCACCCCCAGGGGCCCGGGTGGCTGTGTCCTCAGTTTAAACCCAGGTCATGTGAAGGGAGGCCATCCCTTCACCCTCAGGATTCTGAAATGGGGTCGGGGAGAGAGGAGATGGTTCAGAACAGCCTGGAGCCTCCCAGGCCTGGCCGCCCTCAGATGCTAATAAAGAGCACTGGGACCATTTTGTATTCAGTAAGGGCCCCTCTTTGACTAACTATAGGAAGGAAGGAATGGGTCAGGCGAGCTGGGTCAGATCCTGGGCAGGTTTAATGGGGTGGGGGCGGGGGACAACCTTCCTAGGCCGGGAACCTTGGGGATCAGGACTGTGGCTGACATCAGGACTGTGGCTTCCAGGACCCTGGGAGCAAATGGAACACGCCATTGTGGTCTTTTTTAGATACAGGCTGCCTTCAATTGCTTCTAATTTGCACACACACTTGTTTCACACCATGCCTTCATGCTGTCCTTGCACTCGCCTACCCACATACCTGTGCACACCTATGCACATGCCTGCACATACCTACTCACCCTCCTGCACACTCCACCCTGCTCCCATTTTCCACCCACACATCCTTCCCTGTGCAGTTTCCCTCACTCGAAACATGTCCTGCCTGCTCCTCCCCACCATTCATGTGCACTCTCGCTCTCTCTTCTTTTTCTCTCTCTCTGATGCTACAGCCTGTCTATTGGATGATCTTGTTTGTTTCTCAGCTCAAGGTCTACAGAACTCTGGATTATGTGGGACACTTTACCCAGATGCTGAGCCCATCAGGGGTTTTGGGGAGAGTGGGAAGATTGAGTGAGGGACTAATCCTGGACCTAGTGCAAATACCCTCTGAGGCTAGGTGCATCCCCTGACCCCTCCTGTTTCACACATCAATTCATCCCCTCATTCATTCATTCATTCATTCATTCCAGCACATATCCATAGCATCACCCAGGCAAAAGCATGGCCTGTGTCCTTATGGGGCTTACCTTCTTGTTACAATCTACCTACTTTACTTTCTTCATGGTTTGTGGTTTGTTAAGGAGAAAATAACATTGGACCTTATACAAGAAGCTCTGGAATACAGTTTCTGCCACTTGCTAGCTGTGTGACCTTGGACATGTCATATCATTCCCTGAGCCTCAGTTTCCTCAACTGTAAAATGGGGACCATGGTGCCTTTCTTCCAGGAAGAGCTCTGGGCCCTGTGGACAGCAGCCATGAGCGCTGAGTTGGGGATTTCAGTCTGTCTACTAAACCCTTCTTAAAATGCAGGCCAGATGGGGTGAATAAACTGCCTTTGACCTGTCAGCTTTCTCGGGCTTGGATGAGAGGTGGGAACATTGGTGAATGAGGTGTTTCTAGGTACTGCTGGGTCTTTGAACCTGTCTGTGGAATACCTTCTTTTCAGCTATGGTTTCTTTTTTCTGCCCCTTTAAGAGAAAGCAATTGAGAAAGGTCTATCTTATCATACACATTAAGGAAATATGATGCTCTAGAGATTTCTGCAAAGGGCAAGAGGAGTAACCAGAAGCTGGTGGCTTAGTCATTGAGTGGCTGCACTAGAGGGCACCCAGCCAGTCTTGTCGTCTGTTGAACAGAGATAGTGAAGCCTGTTGAAGGCTTGGAAAACCTCCCTGGCGTCTGCATGCTGGGCCTTGCTGGAGGGTGTCCCACAGTCACCAGATTCCACTGAGAGGCCCCTCTGCTTCTCACCTGCTTGAGGCGGCGCTGCTTGAGGCAGATCCAGATGTTGGGGCTGCCAAGGGCCTGAGGGACCAAGAGGTGACTGAGTGGCTGTCTGTTTAAAAATATTATAACACCTTCAATTGGTCATTTGAAAATGTGATGGCTAACTTCTAAAGACGTGAGACACACATGCGTGTGTACACACACACACACACACACACACACACACCAACAACTGTTAGCTCCTTGACAGATGAGACGCCATCTTATCTGCATTTGTTGCTCCAAAGGCTCTAATAGCACACAGTAGGGCCAACAGATCTTTGTTGGACGATGAATGGATGGAACCTTCCAGCATTTGTTTGTGCCTCTGTCTGTTCTGCCATGTCTCTGGGCATGTTTGGTACATAGGACTGTAGCGCCTTTTAAAATATTGAGGTAAAGTTAAAATATTGAGGTACAGCTTACATACAGAGCTCAAATGTTCAGCACATTTTGACCTGTAAACACCCACGTAATCCACACTCCCAGCAAGATAGAGAACTTTCCCATCAGCCCAGAAAGTTCCCCTGTGCCCTTCCCAGTCAATCCTTCCTCACTCCCTGGGGCAACCACTGATCTGCTTCCTACCACTGTGGGTTAGCTTTGCCTCTTCTAGAACTTCCTGGAAATGGAGTCCTACAGTTCTAGCCTTGTATCTGGCTTCCTTTACTCAGTTAAATGTTTCTGAAATTCAACCATGTTGTTGCCTGTATGGGCAGCTCATTGCTTTTTCTTTGCTGCATAGTATTTCGTCATATCCATAAATAATTTGACCATCCCTTTGATGAACATTTGGTTGTCTCTAACTCTGGGCTACTGTGTTATCAAGCTGCTGTGAACATTGGAGTACAGGTCTTTGTATAGACACAAGCTTTCTTTTCTCTCGGGGAAATACCTAGGGGGAGAATGAATGTATCATGGGTTAGGTGTATGTTTAACTTATAAGAAACTGCCAGGCTGTTTTCCAAAATGGTTGTACCATCTCACGCCTCCGCCAGCTGTGTGTGAGAGCTCCATTTCTCCCACAGCCTGGGTAGTACTTGGTGTGGTCGGCTTTTTCATTTTACACATTCCATCATTGTGTAACGTTGACTCATTGTGGTTTTAATTCGCACTTTCCCATTCAGTAGTGAAGCTGAGTGTGTTCGTGTAGGCTTATTGTCATTTTGAATATCTTCATTTGTGAAATAACCACTCAAGTCTTCTGTCCATTTTTTTATTGGCTTGTCCTTTTACTATTGAGTTAAAGGATTCTTTAATTTCTAGAAGAAAACCTAGGAGAGTATCTTCATGACCTTGTGGTAGGCAAATATTTCTTAGATGGGACATTAAAAATAGTAACCATAAAAAGAAAATGTGGAGAATTGGACCTCATCAAAATTTAAAACTTCTGCTCATCAAAGACACTATTACAAAAATGACTAGTAAGCCACAGACTGGAATAAGAAAATCACAGCACACCATACCGCAACTATTTCTGAGGACTCGCCAACGCCAGACGCTTGCTGATCCTGTGAGGTCCTACAGACCCCACTCCCACCGCAGCCAGAGTGATCTTTGCAACACCCGTCTGATCAGGGCTGGTCCTGTTCAACTTCCAGGATAAATCCCTTCATCCCCCTCTGCCCTGTCCCCTTGCTGTCTGCCAGTGGCGATGCCTTCGCAGTCCCTCAAGGCTCTCAACTCTTTCCCCTGGAGCTTCTTTCACACGGCCTGTGCCTCTAGAACACTTTTCCTGGCTGCTACCCAGCTGTCTCACCTTGCCCCTCAGTGTGCTTGCATGAGGCCCATGCACAGGGGAAACTTCCCTGCATGATGGGAACTTCCTCGGATCCCAGAGGCATAGCCTGGCTTTGTGGCAGGGGCTTTGGTGGGAGGAAGGGGTCAGGGCACAGCCTGCACCATTGGCTTAGGAGGAGAGATTGAGGTACCATTTAGAACCCCATCTTTTGACTCAGGAGCAAAGTGCAAGCTATTGAAAGACAAGTCGGTGCTGTCTCTGACCAGCCAGAGTGGACAGTGGTCACATGCTGGGTCCCAGAGGTCCCTGCTGGGCTAGATGTCCCCCTTTTAGCTTCTGAGTGTAGGGAGTGTCTGGGGGAGGCATTGGGAAGACTCTGGAGACCAGAACAATAGCTAATTACCAACCAGTGCCAACCGGCATAGGGCAGGATCTGTTCTGGTGTGGATGGTGGGCTTTTGGCTCTATGTCAGCCTTCTGTTCCTGGCTCAGAGTCTCGCTTTTACCCTATTTTCTCTAAAGCCTTTTGATTCTGTCTTTATGAGAGTCATGTCAACCCATTACCTTTCCAGCAAGAACACAGATTATGAGAATGTATTCAGGCATTAATGTCCCTCAGGCCTGTTGAACCCCTTGCCATTAGCTCTCTGGGGACGCTGTGCCATCACTTCTCATATTTATCTCAATGTAATGAGGTTCTATTATATTCCCTGTGTACTCTCTATCTCTGCCCCTGGACAGCGGACTCTGAAGGCAGCCACCACTTCTTCTGTGTCTACTGTTATGTCCCTGACTCTCAGGGCTGTGCATGGCATCTAGGAATTCCTCAATGACTGTTTGACCAATTAGTGAGGGTTAACAAACAACCCCCGGCATGTTCCCATTTTCCCGATTGGGAAACCGAGGCCTCCTGAACTTCCATTGCTTGTTCAGGGTCTCATGGCTGGTAAGGGGCAGGGTCCTGAATGAACAACAGATCTGGTTTCTAGCATTTTCTGTTCTAGGATGGCTGCCCTCTTTACTTCTAAGTTTAAACCAAATAATGTGAATGGCGAATGCTATAAAAATGTGGAGTGCTATATAAATAAAAGGTACCATTAAAAATATCGGTGATTTTAATCATCCCTAACCACGGTAATGAGACGAAGCATTATTCTTAATGTGGGCGAGGCTAGTGCTACAATCCAGATGTTTCCTAGGGCTTGATAAATTTCATGTGTGAATGCTTCTGTTAAACATGTATGAGATGCAAAATATATTTATAAAATAAACCTAGGGAATGAGTTATAACAACACATTGAGCACATGAGTACCCACCACCTAACCCCAGAACTACCAAAGGCCCCGCGCCCTGCCTGAGCTTGTCTTTTCCTATCTTAGATTTTCCACCTATCCTCCTTCTGCTGCTTCTTTATGGATTTTCCACATCCGTTACTTTAATATTTCCTCCTCACACAGATTCATTCAGCAAATGCTTGTAGAGCTTCACTGCCAGGGTAGAGTTGCAGAGCTCCCAGCCCCAGCCCCAGCCCCAGCCCCGTTGTTACAGGGGAGGGAGATAGGTGATGTTTTCCTCCGCCAAAAATAATTCTCTTGTTGGTATGTGCACCCCACCCCCCACTGGCCCCTGAAGCCCATTTCCCTCCTCAAGTGCCTCATTTGCGTTTTGGCCCCCACTGCAGCCCACTGTGAGTTTTTCCCACAAAATATTTGTGGCTTTGGCAAGGTGATTGATGCCATTAATAGTTCCCTTTGTCTGGAGGTTTCCTTCCCTCTGCTTTTCACTCCGTGTGCATCGGGGCGTTGACTGGACCTGGCAAAGCAGAGCTTTGCTCCAGGGACCTCTTATTCTTGCTAAACAGTGGTGCCCGGGCAGCTGCGGCACCTGGATGGCCGTGGTCGGGGGGCAGGGGTGGCAGGCGAGGACTTGTGGCAGAAGCTTATGAACACTGGCTATTTAAATCTGCATGACCTTGGGCAAGTCACTTAACTCCTCAAACTCCCTGTCTGCAAGGTGGGTTGAGCAATAGCTCTCACTGACGGGGCCACAATGAGGATTTGGCACAGAAAGCCTGTGACGTGCTCACACTGTGGGAGGCCCTGCCTAGTTAGCTGCTTTGATCAGGTGAGACGAGGGCACTAATGGGTGCCATCCACAGGCCTTCACAGTGTTTGACAATTTGGGGTCTACAGACCTTTACACACCCACCATGCTTATGTGTTATGTCCCCATTTGACAGATGAGCAGACTGAGGCTCAGAGAAGATGGGATTTGCTTGCAGTCCGCCCACCAGTAAATGGCAGAGTAGACTGGTGCCTCCTCTCTGTTCCGTGGGCTGCTCACTCCAGGCCTCCTCATGGGGAGGGGCTAGGAGAGCTTCAGGGGCTGGGGACAGGGGATACACTGGCAGGAAAAGAGGCTCTGTGGTTTTGTGCTTTGAGAGACCTGGCATTGGGTGGGTTCAGGGTGAAATTCGATGATATCCTCAGGCTCTTCCTGCCAATTTTGTGGCATCTCTTACTCCTGGGGACAATGGTTAGGGCCCTCCTCCCCCGGGGCCCCTGGTGGGTGGAAGTTGCATAGGGATCTGAGTTGGTGCCAGGGCTGTGGTCACTCCTCATTACCTGCACGTGGATTGTTCACTTATATTTTTGACCCTTGCCCTGTTTCCTCCATCACTGTTTGGGGCAATCTTAAGAGTGCAAACCATTTTTACTACTAGCCAGAGCAGGGCCTATTTAGGAAGGTGTATCTGCTGCTTGTGAGGGGAGGACAAGATAGGGGTGTCCCACAAAGATAGAATGGATTCCAAAGCTAAATAAATTGGGGCAAAACATTCAACTCATGAAAAATAATAACATAAGCAACTGTTTTTGAGTGCTTCCCATGTGTTAAGCTAATAGTGCCTGCACTGACTGAATCTCATACCAACCCTATGCTGTGTGTACTTTCAGGATTCCCATTTTACAGGTGAGGAAGCAGAGGCTCAGAAAGTAGAATTAGCCCTCATGCAATCAGTGAGGAACACAGTTGGGATTCAGAGCCAACCCTGTTGGATTCTAGAACCTGGAATTCTATCCCCTTTCCTACCTGCAGTTTGTATCTTTCCACAGTCATGAGTGGTGCAGAGCTGACAAATTCACACAGTGGGACCCCTGTGGTAATTCTATGTGTCATTTCTCACTGGAGATTAATTCTTATCTTCTTAGCAAAGGAAGGCAAGATGAGGGAAGCAGTAGCTTAGAGGGTAGAAGCCAGACTGTCTGGCTTTCTTAGCTTCCCTGTACCTCAGTTTCTTCATCTGTAAAATGGAAATAATAACCTGATCCCTTATGAGAGTTAAGGGATATAAAACATTTAGCACTTGGCAGGTCCTAAGCAAACACTGACTAGATATTGGCAGGTGTGACTGTCACTTCTGTACAGACAAAACTCAGGAATTAGGTTAACCCACACACACTTTTAAGCTGATAGCTAATTGCCCATTCTTTGCTGAGGCTTCTCTCTGGAGCTCTCAGACGTCTCCCAGGCTCATGTAACTCCCCATTACCACTGTGTGTCTGCGTTAAAGCCCCTAATTACAGCACATGGCAGGCAGTCACACTGTGGACCTACTAAGAGCCTGGCCAAGGCCAGAGTCCATTTCACTTGCTCACTCTGGCAGAGAAGTTATCTTTATCTACCCTCATTTTGCAGCTGAAGAAAAGGGTGAGAATCCAGAGTGTGTAAATAGGAGCTGGCTGGAGGTACCTCTTCTCCTCTGTAAGCAGTTGGCAGGTAGACACTCTCAGAGAGCTGGGAGCAGGGAGCACCATATCCCAGGATCTTGCTCCCCAGGTGGCTGTGCTGAGTAGCATGTCTGTGCAGTCCCAGCAGCTCTTGTAACAGCGCTGATCCATGGAACTTTCTGCGAGGACCGGAATGTATGTGCTGTCCAGTATGAGAGCCACTTGTCACGCCATACACCTGAAGTGTAGCTAGTGTCACGCAGGGACTGCCATTTTAGTTTTATTTAATTTTTATTGATTTCAATAGCCACATGTGCCTAGTGGCCGCCCTATTAGGAAGTGTAGGCTGGAGGAGGGATTTCCTGAAACGGGACGTGTTTTACAAGACCTGGTGGCACCTTGTTGGTGGATTTGTTTCTCTTGTACCTGGAGAAGCTGGCCAGGATTAAGGTGGTCACGTGTCCGAGCTGGTTTTACATCAGTTCCCTGCCCACCGCTCCAGGGAGAGGAGAGAGCCAAGTGAAAGGAGAAATGCACACATCTGGCTGCCACTGCTTTCTGCTGCGCAGGGCTCCTGGGCACGGCGTGCTGGGCCGACCAGGAGGAGCTCCCAGTCATGCCTGGTGGAGGGCTTTCCTGCCCAGCTTCCTGTTCAAGCCACGCGTGGCCTCCAGAGAGGGAAGGGAACAGCAGAGGGAGAAAGCCGAGCCGATTTTCCCTGTGCAGCAACCTTACAAAACACCCTCCTGCCAGTCACTGGGTTTCATTCACCCGGGGAGAAGAGCGTTGCATGAATTCATTAATGAAGTCTTTTCACAGTTTACGAATGTTTACACAAGTCAGAGCTGGGATCATCAGAGAAGCTGAGGCTCTCACTTCCCAACAGAAATGAGTCACGGGTGGGGGACTTACACAACCAACCAGTGTCAAATCTTGTAGGGCTCTTCCCACCTTTAGCCAACAGCAGGATTAAGTTGTCCAAATTGGAGCCTTTTGGAAGGAAAATAGCTCTATTGGCTTTTATTTCTGCTAGGAAAAAAGCTTTCCACAATTTGTCTGTTCCTTTGTGAACTTGCTATGTGGCCCTAGACAAGTTGCTTAACGTCTCTGAGCCTCAGCCTCCTTATCTGACAAAGGTGGGCAACGATGCCTTGTAGGGGGCTTGTAGGAATTTGGTGAGAAAAAAGGTGAAACTGGCCTTGGCCAGCAGCAAAACTCCACTGGCCCTTGAGAATGGTTGTGATGTGGCCGAGGGAGGCATCTCTCAAGGAGGCTTCAAGTTCAGTGATGTTGATCCAGGAGCAAGCCAGGCGTAGATCGAGTGCCATAAACTCAGAATTATGGTATTTGTGGAACGGGAAGATAAGATTACCCCAGACCAGTAGGAAATGAGTCTTTATTTTCATAGTCTGTCAGCAGGACACCACAAGCATTGGAAAGGGAAAAACAATAATAGTTCCTGTTCAGAATGTAATCCCACCCACCTCCTCCCAATCCTCATCTGTGTGGGGCTGTGCAGGGTGCACCCAGCCCCTTATGAGTGCTTTGGAGACCTGTGGGGTGCTGGCTAGTGCACTGGGGAGCAGCATCTCTCGGGGTTTCCTGGGCTGTCAGGAGGACATCCATTATGTGGGTGTCCTCGTATCCCTTGGTTGGTCACCCAGGCACTTTACTGCTGGGCTCTCGGAGGCCAGGAAGGAGTCCGGTCACTGAGCGTGGGTATATTCATGTGCACGTTAGTTCTATAGGACAAAAAGGGGGATGGGATGGCAGATGTCTAAGGAAACCTAGAACCTGGTCAAGCAGAGCTCGATACCCCGAAAGGGGTTTAGAATCTTGTATCTCCCTCGGAGCCTCCACTTCCTCACCTGTACAGTGGGACTGCTAGTAGCAGATTCAGAGGGTAGGGAGAGGGCCAGTGAAGGTCCAGGTGCACAGCGGGTGCCATAGGAATGGCAGTCAGAGCAGGATGACCTCCTGATGCTCCTAAAGTCAGCTTCCTATCGTGGTCCCTTTAGGAAATGGCATTTTTATGTCTGAGGTGTGAGTTTTTCTTCTGTCTGCGTCCCCACATTGTTGGGGCATCTAGTAAAGGGTCTCTCCTGAGATCCTTCAGAAAATAAAGGCTACTTAGGTTCCCATTGCAAGTCCTCATCTAGCCCTCTGTATCCCAAGCCTGGTGTGAGTGGCAGTCTTGTGAATGACTCTGTTCCCCGTGCGTTTTTGGAAACCGGGCCTGATGTGGCTTTCTCCCTTCTCTGTCTCCCCTTTCACTGCTGAGCCATTCATCAAGGATGGCGTCAGGACCAAGGGAGAGAAACCCCTGGGCTTGGCACTCTACGATGGCTGACCCCAGCCCGGGTCTGGGGTGTGAGCAGTGGGGCCAATCTCATTTGGCCCCTGCTCCTCCCGCCTTTGAGAGTGAAGAGGAGGTCTACTTGAAATGCATCTGTAATAATTTCCCTTCAAACTTTTGGGCTAATTGGCTTATATGTTTCATTAATAATGGACCCATGGGGTCCCCTGAAGAGGTTGGAGTGCTTCCATCCGGACCCCCAGTGTGGGGAGGCTGGAAGCCTTGGGAGTAATTAAGGAGCTGGTGGGGGCATCATTCTGGTCTGAATAATTACTGCCCTTGCTGCCACCAGACCCACCTCCTTGTGGGCACTGAGAGGTGCTCAGAAGTAGCCCAGTTCCCTCTTCTGTGGACCATCTCCCCCTCCTGGTCCTCACTGCATCCCCAGACAGCCACCAAGGTCTGGGCATCTGCTCTGGAAGGGGGACAGGATCCGGGAGCAATGCGCAGGGTGTGGCGCTGCTGGAAGGGGTTCATTGTCAGGCCCCATGGCACAGGGCACCCTTGGTTCTCAGCTGTGCAGCCTTGGGTAAGTCATTTAACCCAGTGAGCTTCATTCAGTCACAGCACCTGTATCAATGGACTGTTTTTCAGCTGCCAGTGAGGGGCAGGCATTTTATTCATTCATTCAAAAATATTTATTGGCATTTACAAATGTGCTGCAGACATTATTTTGGGCACTGGGGTTATAGTAGTAGACAAAGATTTTTCCTTTGTGGACCTTCCACTCGGGGACCAAGGGGTTTCCTGGGATGTGGGACTTTGAATACTAAACCCAAGATGACACGTCGCCCAGAGCACCAACAGTGTGCACCACAGTGACCTCACCTCCTTGAACCTTAGTTTCCTCTTCTGTAAAACAGGGATTGAAACAGTGCCGACTATGTGGGGACATAGGTGGATTCATCACAAATAACCCAAGCAGAGCCATTGCCCGGCCTTGAGGCCACTTCAAGAATGTTTGCTCTCTAAGACTCCCTGTCACTTGCTGGGCAAGAAAGATGAGAGCTAACGTTTCCCAAACCAGGGGTTTTCCCAGTCCTTTACCTCCCACCCCTCTACCCTTCCACCCCGTCCCCACCATTTGACAACTGCCCATGGACTGAGGCCCGAAGAGGGGGAGGCTGTGTCTTTAAGTGTTCCGAACAGCACTGAAATGTTATGACAGTGCATCTCACAAGGGATGCAGTTTCCACGGCAACCCCACACTAAGATAAGCAAGCCGCCCGTATTTTTTTCTGAAAGGTTCAGGAACAGGGGCGGGAATTAGGCGATCTGTCAGCGGGTGGGACTTGAAAGCAAGAGCCACGTCCATTAATCCTTGAGCTCTGATTGCATTATCCGGGAATGAGCGTGCACCATTAGAGGGGGGAGAAGCAGGGCCCCTTTCCCCTGCACCCCATCTTCTCGATTCATGGCAGGAGGAAGAAAGAGAAAGCGCCACGGTCAAGTTTTGTTTGAGAAATTACAGGCCTCTGGACTCTACCCACCCCCATCGAGTGTTTCCTAGTACCTGGGAGTTAAAGCCTAAGCAGCAGGGGGCTGTGTGTGTGTGTGTGTGTGTGTGTGTGTGTGTGTGTGTGTAGCTCAGGTGGGGCTTTGTATTAAGGACTCAGGCTTTGCACTCAGACAGACACAGGTTCAAATTCTGGCTCTTCAAGAGGCTGAGATATTGGACAAACTATTAACCTATTGGAACCTCAGTTTCTTCATCTGTAAAATGGGATAATACCAATAGTATCTGTGTCATGGGGTAGGTGTGAGGATTAAATGAGAGAATGAATATATGTAACAATGCTTAGCACAGTGCCTGGCACACAGTAGTTGCTTAGTAAATGCTATTTATTAACAGTTATTATTATTGACTGATTAATGGGGGGAAATGGTGCCACTTTGGCTGATGCAGGAATGAGAGGTAATAACTGGCTTTGTGCAGAAATTGGTGCTATCCAAGCCCACATGCCTAAAAGCCACTGCCATGTGCGCCGTTGGAATCCTCCCAGGGTCTTTCCATTGAACTTCAAGTCGGATTCAAACTCCTTACGTTGGGCCGGCTCCTGCCAACCTCATCTTCATTAGCTTCCCCTTACTTACTCCTTCCGGCCACACTGACCTCCTTGGGTTCCTTCAACACGCCAGCTGCTTCTCTGCTGAGACCACTCTTTCCTCACTGGTCTACTCCGGTGAGAAGTGTTTGACATTGTCCAGCAGATGCACCTGCCCAGTCCCCTAGCCCTGATGTTGGCATCAGACAGTGTTTAAGATGCCTACCCTGGAGCCTTTCTGCTTGAGTTCAAATCCAGTGTCCTGTTGCCCACCCTAGTAAATGTGGGCCTGATAATTTCTCTAATCCTCAGCTTCTTCATCTGTAAAATGGGCACAATGATAGTTCTGCCTCTACTCATTCATTCAAAATGCCAAACAGCAGGGTAGTGGCACAGCAGGAGTCTAGGTAGGAGGCTCCTTCAATAATCCCAGTGTGTGATGGTGGTTGGCACCTTTGGCACACAGGTGTGAAGATCAGACATGCACCCAGCAGACTTATACCGAGTAACTGCCACCCCCTTACTCCTGCCACTTTTGGTGGTCTAGGCCCCTGGGGCCTGAGACCCCATTTCCTGCTATAGGCATAGGGAGAGGGTAGGATTTCTCCTACCAGACCCCCTGGAGGACTCAGTCTTTACCTCATGTGATCTGATTAGTTCCCAGGTGGTCTGGGGCCTTAGGGTATGTAGTGGTGGGGTGCGCCTATTTTTTTTTTAGTGGAGACACGTGGGGCCACTTCCATGCACTGAACACACTGCAGACTTGCTCCAGGGGCCAGCCTTCTGTGACTCTGGCTTGACATGGGACAAGCCAGAGCCCCTGCTCTCAGACCTGCTAAATGTAGAGTCCTAACCCGCAGACACAGCCTGTCACCCACACTGCCCGCCCCAAACCACAGGCTGTGCCTCGGCTGTGTATGCACCCAGAGGTCCTTTGTGTGCCCCTCCCCCCCTCAGGCACCCCCCCCCCCCCCCCCCCCGCCCTTCCCGCCTCACAGCTGCATCTCACTCCTCTGTCTCAGTGTCCAGGAGACCCTTTGCCCTGATCATCAGCTTTTACAGAACAGCCAACTGAGAACTCCCAGGATGTCAAGGGAGAGCAGAAAACGGAGGCTCCTAGTTCTTCGCTAATTTATTTTGACAACTGTAATGTCATTTTAATTATTTATGCTCATACTTCAGAGTTCACTGGCAAATGACCCGAGGTGTGTGCTTTGGGCCATGGAGGCATGGAATAAGAGAGTTGTTTTCAGTTTTTACGTGATTAGTGGGAAATGGATGTAAGGGTCCTCTGCCCCACCCCCACCCTGTGGGTCCCTCCACCATCACTGAAGAAGTATTCTGTTTTCACACCACTGGGAGAGAAAAACGAGAACCCAGCGCTCAGGGTCATGTGGGAGGGGTGAGCCACCGGCCCTGTTTCAGGCTTAGCCTCTCCTCTTTGAATGTCATTGCCAGCCCCTCTGGGGCGTGTTCTGCTTACAGGGCCCACAGTGGAATCTGGAATGCCAGGGAAGGAGAATGCTGGTGATGACTCATCTCCCCCCAGCCCAGCCTTGTGAGCACAAGGGAAATAAGGACCAGAGAAGGACAGGGGTGTCCTCAGTTGTGCAGCAACAAGCAATCCCCAGACCTGCCGAACCCAGGCCAGTGTGAGCCCACTCACCCCTCCTCTGCCTGCCCCTGCACTCTTGACCTGGCAGGCAGATTAAAGCTACAGCAGGGCACTTGTTAACGTGCACATTCCTGGGTCTGCAAGGGCTTTCTCAAGCCAACAGTCACTCTTGAGACACTGGCTTGGAGGGTGTGGTCAGGACTGGGCAGGGCTATGGCTGGTGGACTTCTTATGTTACTGGCTTTGAGGGTGCCAAGAATATCCCCTGCCCCCAAGGGGGGCAGACTCCTACCTGTTTGCTGAGGACCTGGAGCCTGGGTCCTTGTCATTGAGCCAGGAGTGATGTTGGGCAGGAGTATTTTCCCAGTTGGACCAGGACCAGGGTTTATCCTTGGTGATGTTATAACCTAGTGACTGCCCCCACCACTCTCTACTGAGCATTCTCCCTCACTCATCCTTTCAGCAAATGCTTCTGGAACACCTAGTACGGATAGACATTAGAGACTAGATCGATGCATAAGAAAACACCCCTGCCCTCATGGAGCTTCCTACCTCCCAGTAAAAGGAGAGAGAAAAGAAATGAGGAAACAAACTAAGTATAAACTTTCAAATGGAGGTAGTGCTGTGAAGGAAACAGGCAGGGAAATGTGGTAGGGACTGGCTGGGATGGGAGGAGCTACTTTGGATGGGGTGGTCAGGGAAGGTCCTGCTGAAGACGTGGACAATTAGGCAGAAGCCTGATATCTGTGTGAAGTTCCAGGGGAAGAGCATTGCAGGCTGAGGGACCAGCAAGTACAAAGGCCCCAGGGGTGAGATCTGCAAGGAACCCAGCCTGGCTGGAGGATAGTGAGTGGCAAGGTGAATTGTGTGCAAGTGGTGGTGAGGTAGTATCCTGGGGGCTTCACAAGACAGAGCAAAGAGTTCGGTTTAGTGTGTGAGAGAGAAGTTAGACAGTTTTAAGGAAGGGATTAGAATGATCTAGTTGTATTTAACTCTGTGGAGAAGAGTGGTGGGGCAAGAGTGGAAACAGGAGATCAGTGAGGAGGGAACCACAGCATCTAGGCCAGAGATGATGGGGACTGGGACGAGTGCAGTAGTAGTTAGAAACGGTGAGCAGTGTGATTGGATTTGGGACATATCTTAGGGTAGATCTGGTAGGACCTGATGGATGTGAGGGCTGATGGATAGGAGAGAGAAAGAGTAACTAATAGATTTTGGGTCTGAATATCTGGGAGAAGAGTCCTCCCATTTACAGAAATGCTGGAGGGGTAGACACGCCTGCAGTGTCTCCCTGATGAGACTAAAAAATTCTTAAGGACTGTTTCTGTGCCAGATTCATCATTTTATCACCCTTGTGCTCAATGCAGGGCCTGACAGGATGAGGTTATCAGGAATGGTTTGTGGAGTGTGTATGTTTATGAGAGAGGAAAGGGCTCAGGGATGCAAGTGTGAATAAATGAACGGAGGAATTAGTAATACTCTCCTGCCTGAAGAGGAATAGCATCCAGCCTTTCCCTAAGTGGGTGACCCAGAACGCCAAATGCACACTGGGTCCGGAAAAAAAGGCTCTGATAAGTCTCGCACAAAAGATCCTATTTAGCCCTGGCCAGTGTAGCTCAGTTGGTTGGAGCATCGTCCTGTGCACCAAAAGGTTGTGGGTTCAATTCCCAGTCAAGGCACATACCTAGACACATACCTAGGTTGCAGGACAGATGGATGTTTCTCTCTCTCAAATCAATAAAAACATATCCTTGGGTGAGGATTTTTAAAAAAAGATTCTACTTAACAGGTTAAGCCAGTATTTCTCAGACTTCACTGATCACAGAGCCTTTTTTTTTTTTTTAATGCCGGTGCTTTTATTAACATCTGAACACACTCCAAGAAAGGCTCTTCAGGCCAGCCCCGCTCATATCTGCTCAGTTGCTGGCTGTCACTGAAGAGGGTCAGAGGGCCAGAGTGCCCTCCCACGCCTGCTCTTGGGAAATCTCCCTCTGCGGTTAGGATTAGTCTGAAGAAGGGCCATAATTAGCATCACAATAACGGCTAGCCCTTTCTCTGTCTCACCCTGGGCAGGCGCTGTCGTGAGCAGTTTCCATGCAGCGTTCATTGAAAGAAAGCTCATAGCAGCCCTGGGACATGGCACTGTCATCACCAGCCTCATTTTAAAGATAAGGAAAGCAAGACTTGGAGGGATTAGGTGGCTTGCCCAAGTCACACAAGCTGGGAAGTAGCAGAACCACGAGGTAGTCACATGAAGATTCCAGAGGACCCCTCCTCCAGCCTAACCACTACCTTATCCTGCTAGGGGATGGGAACCCTCCCCCATCCATCCGAGACCCTGGCCTAGCCACACTGGGGCTCTTAATTTGATGTCTGCATTGCTAGCTTGAGTCTGGACTCCCCTGGGAACCCCCTACCCCCCCTGCACTACCCTCCCCCCCAACCCTGCCCCCAGCCATCCTGGAGCCAGTGCTGAGCATCTCAGAAGCCCATGGAATCGGAGAGTTTTAAACAGGAAACTGGTATAATTTTGGTCAGGAGCTCAGGCAAGAGGGAGAAGCTCTGCCAGGCACAGCCACATCCAAAAGCAATAGAGCGGGAGGGTTTAGGGTTTCAAGTTTGTGCATTTAAGGGATATTAAGGCAAATAAAGGACTTTTATTCAGCCCTGTCCAGGCTCGGCCATCTCCTGCTTTTCTAGTCTACCATGTCTCTTCTTATTGAATTGAATGGGACTGGGGTTGACCTCGGGAGCCCAGGGCAGTGCGGCCCCACCTCCCACCCTGGCCTTATGACTTGGCATATGAGCCCCCTCCACCCCCTCTCCAGGCTCTGTCCCCGCCAGTGTGTCCCCCTCTTCACCCTTCCCCTCCCTTGGTTTTTGTTCTTGTGGGAGCTCCCCAGAGACTGGGCCACTGTTGGGGCAGCCGGTGCAGAGAAGATACAATGGAACCCTTGTGAGGCTGTAGACCCCTCCTGCCCCCTCCCTAGGGGCCCTGTGGAACATTCCTCAGCCTTGCTCAAGACCTCCCTGAACCTTGGCCCCTGGAAAACCAGACTAAACCGGTCTGGAGGGGAGAGGGATTTTCTCCGCCTCAGGAGCCTGTCCCCTACCCCCACCCCACTGCCCCTGCACATCCACACCCATGGTCCATCCAGACAACGCAGTGCCAGCCTCCGATTTAGCTGTTTTATTAGATACCAGTTCGTTCTTCCCTCAGGTGTCCCCAACCCCTATTCAATTGCATTTTAATCCCACAAATGTCTAATAGCCCCTCAAGGGTGAGAGAACAGTGAACAAACAATGGCTCCTGGGTGGGGAGGGGGTGCTTGGTGGGTGCAGCAGGCAGTGGCCATGGCTGCCAGGCACATCATCAGCGGTAGCATTTCTTGAGTGTTTATTATGTGCTGGCTGTGATCTATGATTATAAGTGGTCACAACCACCCCATGGGGTAGCTGCTACTATTCTTGCAGGAGAGGAAACTGAGGCAGGAGGAGTGATGCTCCTTACCCAAGGTTACAGTCTGCAAATGGCAGAGTCAGGATTCAAACCCAGGCACGCTGCTTTCAGGGCTGCTCTTAGCCTTCTGCTGCATTTATCAGGATGCTTAATTACTCAGTGGTCGTGAGCCAGGCCCTGTCTTCACCGCCAGAAGAGCCTCTCCCCAGGTCACGTTGAGCACGGTCTTCAGGATGACCACAAAGGTACTAGAAAAACTGAAAGGAATTGCTGGGGGCCCAGAGCTTGTGGATCCTTCAGATCTGGGATTGGAACCTCTTCTGGCTCAGTTGACTTTCACATAAGCCCACAGCTCAGCACTGACACAATACTTGTGCTGTGAATGCAAGTCCAGTTATTTCAGGAGACCAGGGCCGAGATCCAGACAAACCACTGTCTGTGAGAGCCAGCCACCTGGCCCAGGACTTTTCCCATCTGACCAATGGGTTTGTATCTGTGCAGCGCTGGGAAGCTGTTCTGGGAGTGCATTTGGGACTGACCTCCTCAGGGCACCTCGTCCTGGGCTGTCCCACAGGACCCTGGGTGACACCTGTCTGCAGAAGTTTCTGGTCTCCCCGCCTGGGCTAGATATCTCTCAGACCCCTTGTGACCCCCTTTCTGAGATGGGGACTGCCCAGGATTGGGTGGGGGTGGGCAGGGATTTCTCAGGCAGTTTGTCAGATCATAAATCAGGGCTAATTGCAGAGCTTCCCCCCACAGAGGCGGTGTCTGCCCGGAAGGCTGTCTCCTGGGAAAGGAGACTTCGGGAAGGCTGCAGTGGCTGTCTGCCACAAGGGACCCCTCCCTGGCTGCTGGCTGCCGAGGCCTGACCTACAGCCCCAGGCCACACAGCCGGTCTAGGGCGGTGCCAGGACCAAACCTCAGATCTTTTGATATCCCCCACATACACTTTTAAACTACACATGCTTATTTATTTATTTTTAAATAGCATCAGAATAAGGATGTCAGGATTGCTGAGGCTCAGGGATTGGTACCTGGGGTTCATTGTGGTATCCTATCTGTGTGTGTTTGAAAATTATCAAAATCATCAGTTAAAACCATAAACTAAATACTACCTTCTCAGAAAGGCCTTCTGTGAACAAAAATATTACATTCCTTCTTCCCTACAGCCCCTTTTTGCTTCCTCCACAGAACTGAGGATAACTCGCAATTTTCTATGATTCTTCTGTTTTATGATTCGTCTGTCTCTGTGGAGTGATCTCCTGTGTTGGTTCTGTTGGCTTAGCTTCGTTGCCTGGTGTACCTGTGTCTGCCAATCCAGCCGGGCATACAGAAGGCACCCCATAAATGCCTGTGGAATGCAATAGTGTGCATGTGGCATCTGGAGCAACCTCATCAGCTTTGGGGAGTTGTGGGGCACAATGGGAGAAAGTGAAAACTACCTGCAGGAGCCAGGGCACCTCAGGGCAGTGGTTAGGAATGTGGAAGACAGTTTGTAGTCCACCTCCAGTTTTCCCTGCTCAAAGCCCCCATTTCTTCACCTGTAGAATGGCCATCACAATGGTTCTATTGTCAGAGCCCACGTCACCCACCCAGGTGCCCCTGGCACATGCGGAGTGTTCCTTCCATGCAGGTGGGTAGTCTTGTTGCTCCATCAGGGCCCCCCGATTACCCACCTAGTGGTGTGGGAGCATCAGTTAACCTCCCTGGACCTTCTCGGCTGCCTTCACAAAGCAGGGCCATTGGTGCCTTTTAAAGGAAGGAGCTGGCTACCTCCTTGGGTCCCAGGCTTTAGAGAGGCACTGCTTTCCTCCTCATAGGTTTTTATTTCTGGCTTGGATCTGGCTGCAAAGGGTCCCACTCTGTTTCCCAGAGTCCTGGGCCCACCCTTCTTCTCCATGAATAAAGGAGACACTCAGCTGAAGTAGTCCCTGGCCAGGGCAGGAAAGAGGTCTGCAGGGTCCTGAGTGAGCCTGGGTTCTGAGCAGGGAGTGCCTCTTGAAGATGTGCTCCAGGGGCCACCAGTGCCTGGGGACATCTGCTTCTCCACCAGCCCAGGCACTGGAGTCTGGATTGGAGGCTGGCTAGGTCTCTTACTGCCACATGACTTGGGGCCATCCTCATACACCCTGAGAGCTGTTTGCCCCTCTGCAGACCTGATGTGATGTTTCATGGGTGGAAGGGCCAGCTCTGTGTTGGAGGATGAGGTCAGGGTCGCCCTTTAGACCCAGGCCCTTTCTAAGCTAGGCCCAGGGCATGGCTGCTGCAGAGCCTGGTCTGGTGGACCTTCTCCAGTGGCAGCCGGACTTGCTGGGTGCACACAGGGCCCTTTATGGGCAGTGTTCATTTATGAGGTCATCTTAATGCTCACCAGAGATGAGCTCCCATCTTCATTCCTATTTTACACATGAGGAAACTGAGGCACAGAAAGATGGAGTAATTGCCCAGGTTACACAGCCACGAAGAGGTGAAACTGCAATTTGAACCCAGACCAGGTGGCCAACTCTAGACTTGAAAAACTTAGTGATAATTCATTCTTAGCACCCAGTCAAGTGTTGGACAAAGACAGATCCCCACCCTCCCTTTTCTACTTAAACTCCCTCACCAGGTGCAAAAGCAGTAGAGGGGTGTTTGGGAGCACTGGTGTTGGGCAGACCCTCAGGGGCCTTTCCAGGAGAGGGAATGGTGTACACAAAGTCTCTGAGGTGTGTTCAGGGACCCAGAGAAGTGAAGCTGGGTATGGCTGGGTGGGTAGGGAGACACAGTGAGAGGGGTGAGGCGGGGGCTGCAGGCCTGTGAAGAGTTTATTTTAAGTGCAATGAGAAGCCTTCCAAGGGTTTTAAAGCAGAGGAGCTCTAGGTTCTAATTTGCATTTGAAGTAAATCTGTAGCTGCTGCATAGAGAATGGATTAGAGGAGCCAAAGTAGGAGCTGAGAGACCAGAGGGTAGAGATGGAAGTCAGGACTGCCCCCCAGGATGGGTCTATGGGGTGTGGGCATTACACACGCATGCACACACACACACCGGTCAGAACTCAAGAACCCAGGGGAGAGGTGGTTGGGGTCTGCAGGTGGGGGCTATAGATGGGAGAGACCCAGCATCTAACTGGGAGGTAGGAAACCTCAGTTTGTCCAGACTGGTCCCCAAAATAGTGGGAGAGAAGAGAAAATGGTGAAAGAAAATTATACTGAGAGCTTTACTGGGAAAGCCGTCCCCTGAGTCTGCTCAAACGCAGTGATTTTATTATTGTCGTTGTTCATATTATTTTTAATGTTATTATTTAAACATTAATCAAGAATAAACAAACATTATTTTAAATGTTATTACTTTAACATTGAGCTGCTATGGTAAACTGCTACACCCACCCCTTGCTGGAAGGGGACAGTGGTAGAGACAGAGTATGGGAAGAGGAACATGGAGCCAATTTTATTTACCTCCCATCAATTGAATATTTGATGTTTTCCAGGCCCTACTGGGCATTAGAAGTTATTCCCTGGTCTATATAACCATGTTTCTGCCCCCTAGGAATTCAGCATCTTAAGAAAATAAAGGGAGTGAATGCAGGGTACAAATGGTGCCAGAAGCAAAATCCAAGGAAAGTTAAGGCTTTTTAGAGGCCAAAAGTGAGAGACAGTGAAGAAAGCCTTTACTGAGGTGGGCTTAAAGGCATCGGGTTGGGAGGCAGCATTCCAGGTGGTGGGGCAGCATTTGCCAGTGCTTGATGTGGGAAAGCATAGGGTGTATATTTTCATCGAAGAAGGAATAACCCCTTTTGATGATAATTCTCAGAAGATGTAGAGGAGTAGTGAAATATTAAGTTTGAAAGGTAGGTTGGAGCCAGATTATAGAAGTCCTTGAATGCTGAATTTGGACTTAATTATTTAGCACTGGGGAGTCTTTAAAGGTTTTGGATCAGGCCAGTGGTCTAGGCGTCTTGCTCTGACAGGTGTGAAAAGGATGGGCTGAAGAGGTGAGAGACTGGAACAGCTTGTCTACTGCAGTGGTCCAAGCAGTAGAGATGCATGATTGGGGCTGCTAAAAAAAAGGATGGGAATTCAGAGGATTTGGAAAGAGCCAGTGGAGGGGCCAGAGAGATGATGAACTCAGCTTTGGGCAAAGAGGTTAATTCTTAGGCCCTCACCCTTTGTACACCAGAATCCCATTCCAGCGGTGTCCTCTCAGGACGCAGAGGGAGGTCTGGCCACCACTTACTAAACCTTGAAAGTAAGAATAGAAATTTTCCAGCCCAGCGCCTGTCTGCCTGGTCTTCATCAGATTCCCTTTACTCTGCTTTCTTGCCCCTTTCTGCTTCTAGATGTTGGATTCACTTGGGGCCACAGGCAGGGGCCATATCAGCTCTTTTTCACTTCTGTGGACCCAGAGTACACTACAGTGCCTGGCAATAGAAGAGTTCAATAGTTCTTGTGTATGGATGGGAGGGAGCAACAGAGTGAAGGAGGAAGGAAAGAAGGGGTGGGGAGGGAGGCCTTATTCGCCCCAGTTCAGCTCTGAGCCCAGCCCTCGGAAACGCCTTGACTAATATTTGTGGACCAGTGTGCGGTGAATGAGTGATTCTTTGCAGGCTGCGGTTTCAAAGCTCCCCTCTGGTAACTGTCATGCTCTCAGCGGTATGTTTATCTTTAAGGTTTGTATATAAATTTTTCTTTCAAGTCCAAAGGCATTTACAAACCCTAGCCTAAAACAACAAGTGGACTGTATTTCTAAGGAGGACCGGTGGGCCAGGGAGGAGACAGAGGAGAAAGCAAGAGAACCTTGAGGTTAGAGCTACAGAAACAGCGTGGGGTGTGTGAGTGGGGTGAGTCTCGAGCCCAGCCCCCGGGGGCACCTGGGGCAGACTCAAAGGGAGAAGTCAGTTTGTGGGGGAATAAGAGACCTTCTCCTGGGGGTGTCGGAAGTACTCACTGACGTCTTGGAAGTGGAGCAGGTCCTGATTACAGACTGAAGCAGCTGGAGATGTCCACCCTGAAGAAACCGTGCTGGTCGCCACTTTTCATAAAGGTTGGTCTGACCGATGCATGGGTGGGGGGGCCACAGATGTGCGCATCTGCTCAGAAAGCCAGTAAGAACACAGAGACCTCGCTAATGACAGGTGGCATTTCTGGTCATTTTCATAGCTCTTTGTGAAGCAGAAGTGGGAGAAGAAAAAAAAAGCTGCTTCCACAGAGGCAAACATTATCTCAGGGATTTGCCTCAGTGTTCCGGTGAAGTTAGGGAAGGTTGGGGTAGGGTCTGGCTTAGAAAATGACTGTTTCTCAGGGTGAGATCAGGACCCAGGCTGGGAGGCTTAAGTTCTAGTCCTGGTTCTGAGATTCACTGGTGGTGGGACCTCACCTTAGTTGCCTGGTCTCTGGGCCTCCCCTCCGTGTCATCTGTATTGGCTTCTGAGCGCTGCTGTGACAAATGACCACACACCGAGGGCCTTAAAACAGAAGAAATATAATTGCTGCACATTTCTAGAAGCTCGAAGTATGAAATCAAGGTGCCAGCAAGGGCCGTGCTCACTCTAGGTTTCCAGGGAAGAACCCTACCTGCCTCTTCCGGCTTCCAGTGGTTGCTGGCAGGCCTGGTGTCCCCGGGTTTGTAGCAGTGTCACTGCAGTCTCTGCCCCTGTCTTCACACAGCCGGCTTCCTTCTCTGTGTCTTTCTGTGTGTCCTCTCCTCTTATAAGGACACAATCATTATATTTAGTGTCCTCTCTAAACCAGTATGATCTCAGCCTAACTACATCTGCAAAGACCCTATTTCCAAATAAGGCCACATTCTGAGGTTCTGATGAACATGAATTTGGGGGGGCACTATGCAATCCATTACACCTTCCTCCTTTCATACTTGAAAGTACTTGTTGTACGTTATGAAGTTCAACATATGTAGTCTTTAAACAATTATTAAGTGCCTGTTGGGTGCAGCATGTTGGGGAAGGGGCCCCCAAAGATCAGTAAGACACAAGTTTGGATTTTCCAGCCTCAGTCATCACAAGCCCACGTCAGCTGAACTTGTGCTAGGCCTGTTTGGGATGGGTGTCCAAGAAGCCAGGGGTTTTCCCCAGAAACGTAGCTTTTTAACTGCAACACCTGCGGCGTCTGTATTGACAGCCTCAGACTTGCTTGGACATCTAAAGAACATTGTCAAAGGTAACTGTTTTATGTCACCTGTTCCACTCTCAAAATCTGCCCGACTCGTCTTGGGACTGGAAGAACACGCTGATGCCACAAACTCTCAGTCCAACAATTTTGGGAACATTGGCTGAATAATCGAAGAAGTCTTTGGCAGATTGAAACCAAACGTGACTTTGGGAGACCGGCTCCTTCGACACTTGGGGAGCGGGGAGGAAGCACATCAGGCGTCAGCAGCACATGGCTCATCAGATGATTTTTGGTGGAAGTCATGGGAACTAGAACACTTCTCATTTTAATGGTTATATAGCTATCCAAATGAGTATTTGATGAAGTGTATCTAACACATCATACCTACGGTTTCCTGGATAGTAGAACTTAAGACAAGGTTAAGTTGAAAAATTAAGTAGGTTTGAAGTCATTCAAAAGAACAAGGTCAGTGAAGACTAGTACAGGGGCCATATGGGTCAGGTAACATGAGTGGAGGGACCATGCAGTGGCTGTGGCTGTTGGAAATATTGTAAGGGGGTTTGGGGACTCTGGCTGAGTGGATGAGAGAGTTTGGCATTTGTGCCTGGGTTTGGATCTCAGCTACATTGCTTACTGACCTGGGAACCTCAGTCAAGTTAGTTAGTGCCTTGGAGCATCAGTTTCCCTATCTGGAAATTGGGGGTGGTGGGAACCCCTGTGGCACAGAGGGGATCACTCCTGTGGAGTGGGGAGTATTGGGCATAGAGGGATAGTCGATATGGGCTGAATGTGGCTGTTAGATTAGAGATGCCTCCCGTAGGATCCAGATTGGAAGACAGACACAGACCCCAGTTGCCCCAGCGAGGGGGCCATGCGGGGCTTGCACGGTTTCAGGGCTCTGAGCTCAAGGAGTCTCCCAGAATACTTGACCCTCGGCGTGTTCCTGGAAGCTGCCTCCTGGAAGTTTGAGGCTGGAATGAGGTAGGAGGAGATACTGTTTGAGTAATTCAGGAGGCTTTAGTGTGTGTTTTGTTTGTTTGTTTTTGTGTTTAGGTCTTACTATGAGCCAGGTGCTTCACTTGAATTTTTATTGCTCCTGCAACAACCCCATGAGAAAAGTGATATAATTCCCATTTCACAGATGAGAGCACAGAGGCTCAGAGGAGTAAAGTAACTTGAGCAAGTTCTTATAGCTCAAAGAGGTGGAGGGAGGCCAGAAACCTCCACTGTCTTGCTCCCTCCAGCACCTTGCTGCTACTGCCCTAGGGACTGGTGTCTCTGAACCTGGATCCAGAGAACAGCTGTAATGACGGACAGACCTGATGCAGGAGAAGAGAGAGAAAATTGACCAGAAAATCCTGCATCTGTTTATAGTCAAGGAAGGATCCCCTAGGTAAAGGCATCCCACAGGCTTGCACTCTTCATTTCACCTGTCATTCTAGAAAGGAGACATCGAGGCTTATCACCTGAACTTTGATTTTCTCTGCAGCGTAGGAGCCGGTAATATTGTCCAAAGGCATCCTCTAGAGACCACAGGGTGAGGGGTGGGGGATGCAGTCTCATGGGATTAAAAAGCAATTTGAACATGAAATTACTCCCCGGGGCCTGGCAGCTGCACAGGGAGAGGGATATAAGTTGACATTTCTTGGAAATTGATGTTCACATTTCCCGGTGGACCTGGGCCTGTAGACAGTCTTCTGGGCTATGTTTTCCTTACCGTGGCAGTGATGACTGCTGATTGCCCTTATTCATACAGGGCTTGTGTTTCCACAGGGACTTTCGCTGACAACAGGCCTGAGTTTGGCATTTGGATCTATTGTGGTTCACTACGTGTCTTTCTTGAACTTTGTGCCTTAACTTGTTCCCATGCCTGCACAGTACATATGCAGAGAGCATGGTAGTTATAAGAGCTAGTGCTAATCATATAGCCATGACCATGTGTCAGGCCGTGCTCTCAGCCCTTCACGTGTCCTCCAGCATTTAATCCTCAGCACAGCCCTTTGAAGCAGGTACAGTTAGCCTCGCTTTACAGATGAAACACAGAGAGGTTAGGTGACTTGCCCAAGGTAACACAGCTCAGCTAGGACAGAAGCAGGATTAGAATCCGAGTCTGCCTTCTTAACAAACATCTATCGCTGAGTTTATAACACTTGAGAGTACTCATTTATTTTCCTGTGTATCTCCACTGCGAGTTCTTTGAAGCTGGGGCATGGGCTCATTCAGCTCTGCTTCCCCAGGACCCAGCATGGCACTTGGCACATGGAGAGTGTTTGATAATGTTGTTTTTGTAACAAAAGGATTTGAATTTGAAGTTCACTTTCAGGGAAATTTACATCAGTGGTGCCAAGAAATCTGGAAGCAGCTATTTGAGATGCAAAGAGCAGCTGGTTGGTGAGACGTGGGACAGAATGACCAGCTCCTTGCTCTATGCTGAACTAATGCAGAGTCGCGTCCATGAATCCGGATGGGGTTGGTGCTTGGTGCTTGTCTCAAGATGCCCTGAGCACAGCTGAGACAGCTCTCGCGAACGGTAGTGACCAGTGTGGCAGTGTGGCAGAGTGGCAGAGTGGCAGTGTGGCAGTGTGGCGTTCCGGTCAGAGCAACATGGGCTTGGAACTTGGCTCTACCTCTGATTTTCTTTAAATCTCAGCTTCCTCTTCTGTAAAATGGGTTTGTTATGAGGATTAAATGAGATAAAGAGTGAGAAGTGCTCAGCGCAGTAACTCGACTGGTAAGTGCTCAATAAATGTTAGCTTAATACATCTCACATTTTCAAAATCACTTTCCCAAATAGTGCCTGCTGGACCCCCACACAGCTTGGCGAGGCTCCATTCTATAGAGGAGGAAACCGAAGCAGAGAGAGCGCAAAGGTGATTGCGTAGGCCCCAGAGTCAGAAGGAGAGCGAGCGAGAGCAGGGCCGGGGCTGACTTGGACCAATGTTTTACCGCATCACCCCACTGCCTTCGTGGCATCGGAAAAGCTCGGGCTTTCCACCCTTTGGCTATTGTGAATTGTGCTGCTGTGGGCACGTGTGGACATTTACTTGCTTGAGTACCTATTTTCCTTCCTTCCTCCGGGAGACAAACAGTTTCTGTTCCTGCTGTATGATAAAAGCTGTGGCTAAACCAAAGGGCTCCTCTGCTTTCATGGAGGACAGTCCAAGGGGGATGATAAACATGAACATAATCAGAATCACAGAGAGCCTACCACGTGTTGCTGGAACACAGACCTGGGGCAGCAAACTCTGATGGGGCATGTGGACCCACTGCCACAGAGAGTGACTCCCTAATCTGCTTCCTAAAAGGTGAAGAGTCGTTTGCCTGGCGGAGGTGGGGATGCCACTCCCAGGGAGGGTCCAGCGCAGGCAGAGGCAGGGAGGTGTTTCAGACAAAGTGAGAGTGTAGCCTCAGGTTAGGCTGCTCAAGTTCTCCAGGGGTGTGTGCACGCGCTTGGTTAAGGTAAAATCTGGTGATGCCTGATTACATAAAGCCTAAGGTGAGTTATGAGTTAGGGTTGAAAGGGGAGTAGCAGTTACTTTGACTCTTGTACCCTATAGAACCAGCCAATTTCAGCTCAAAGAGGGAATTCAAAGAAGGGAGCCCATGGGAAATGGGGAGCTCAGTAGATCATAGGATGAGTTCTCCAGCTGCCTGGCCACCAACCCTAAGCCCAAAGGATGTTGCGCATCGTTATCAAGGCACATGCTAGGATCATGAAATGGCTTCATTGGCTAGAGGATGGGCTGGTGGGTTCTTAGCCAAAAGAGGTATCTGAGGGAGGGAGAGGGGCTGCTGCTGTTGACACCAGAGGGCCCCTGAGGTTCCTGGGAATGCCAAGACCTGGCAGTGCCAGCATACACACACAGAGCACGCAAAGGGGCACAAATTACTTAGTTTGCTCTGTGACAGGGATAAGTCCTCTGTGTGTTTGTGAGTTAATTAGTAAGTGACAGAGCACAGCCATGTCCCTCTATGTAGCTCCCAGCACTAGACCTGCCCTTTTAGACATCCCACATACCCTCACCTTGCAGGAGCTGCTGTCCCTCTCTGCTCAGCTCCCCAACTCCCACCGAGCAGCCCTGAAGGTTTGCCGTCTCCAAGCCCCAGATTTCCTGCAGCCCTGCCAGTCTGCTTCTGGCCTCAGCAGCCTGGCACTTCCTTCTTCTGCAAGACAGGAGCTCAGCCAAACTGCTTTCAGAGAGATGACCTCAAGCAGAGAAAGGAAGCTGAACGCCTGTGGGCAGGGACCCAGGGCCATGACTTGGGGACAGACACAAAGGAACAGGGTGCACTTAGAGCAGATGCAGCCCTGATCCTTGTTTGGCCATTTATGACTTCTGTGGAATTGTGGGCAACTCACAGAGCCTCTCGGAGCCTCAGTTTCCACAGGGGAAAGTGGGGATCATAGCACAAGCTTGCATTTGTGGGTTGAGCTAATGGACTAAAGTGCCTGGCACAGCCCCAGTACTCAGCACCCGACATTTGTGGGCACAGTGTAAGTTGGAGACAGGCTTACGTTTCTCAGGTTCAGAACAGGTTGCCAAAGGGCTCTTGAAATTTCCACTTAGCAGGTGCTGCTGGGAGAAAAGCCTCTAAGAACTGGCTTTGCGCCTTTCTTTGCTGTGTGACCTTGAATAAGACACTGGGTCTCATTGAATTAGGCTAAAATGGGGTCGTACAACCACTCCAGGTGGCAGGGGCCCAGATGCATGCATGGCAGATACACCTCAATGACTGTTACTTTGCTTTTTTGTGTTTGTGCACAAAACCTGGCTCTGAGAGGCCTGGGAAGGAGAGTGTGGCCAGAGGACAGTGGCTACTGGCAGACCAGTGGCTAGAGTCAGACTGGGCTGGGCAGAGCCCTCCTAGGTCCTCCAGATCCACCAGCCCAGCTCTAAACACCTGGGAGACAAGCACACCCAGCCCTGGAGAAAAGTCTGAGCAACTCCCCAGAGATGTGAAAAGAGGAGTCAAAGGCACAAAGACCCTGGGAGCCTTGGGAATGGCTCTTGGAGATAGAGCCTTCAGAGATCATCAAACTTTATAAAGCTGCAAAACCACTTTTTCAAAGGAAACCCAAAATAGGAAACAGACAAAAACAAAGAAGGAGTCCTCGGGAGGTTTAATTCTTCATTGTGTGGTGGAAAATGCCTCATTGTTTGTGGCCGTCAGCAGAGCTCCAGGGTGGAGGGTCCCAGACTTCATTTCCTTTACCAATAAAATTAAAAAAAAAAAAAAAAAGTCAGGACTGACATCTGCTTCTGGTTGACAACCTCTTCCTGTTGCAGAATAAGGACATTAAAAAGACAGCTACCATCTCCCAGCGCTGCTGTTGCAATGAAGAAAGATTTGTCCCCTCCTGCCTGAACTGGGAAGGACAGAGCTTTACAAGGAAGGTGCTTGGCTTCGTGGAACTCTGCCTCGTCTTGAGTTCACTTATTTGCTTATTTGAAACCTGCAGCAGCAAAGCAGCAGGTGAGAACCCCTTCCAGGGGGTTTCTGGGCATAGTTTGAAGAGTGTTGACTTATCCCAATGCCTCATTTTACAGATGTGGAAACTGAGGCCCTGGAAAGCAGAAGCTCATTCATTGACTGACACTTCATAAGTGTCTGTTCCAGTGCCACTAACACTAACCATGCCCATGTTAGTAGTACTGGGGCTTCCGAGAGAAATGCCATCCAGGAGGACTGGATCCCACAGGGAGTTGGCAGTAGAGTCATTCATTCATTCCCTCCCTCATTCATTCCCTCATTCATTCATTCATTCATTCATAGCTTACTGAGCCACTATAGTAGACCAGGTAGATAGAAACGCAAACTATGAACAGGGCCTACAAGCTATAGCCTAATGGGATTTAAAATCTGATGGTGCGACAGATAAAAGAAAACCTGAAGAAAGCAAATAAGTAAGATGATTTTAGAGAGTAAAATTGATACAAAGATATGAAACAGGATAACACGAGAGAGTGACAAGGAGGCATGGTCAGGTGTCTCTAATGAAGTGATATTTGTGTGAAGACCTGAACGATCAGAAGAACCTGGCCATGCAAAGAACTGGCAGAAAAACATTCCAGATGGAGGAAATGGCAAGAGCCAAGGTTTTGAGGTGGAAATGGGTATAGTGTGGGGGAGCAGCAGCAGGAATGCTCCAGAGTGGTGCTGGTGGTGGCGAGTGAGGAGGGAGAGGAGAGGGGGTGAGGCAGGCACAGAGGCTTATCTGCTGGCCTCAGGGCAGAAAGCCCAGGTATGAAGTGCTCAGCATGCCTCACCCTGGAGGTCTGCCCACCTGCACTCCAGCCTGTAAGATGGGGTGGCCACCCCTGGAGGCTTCTGGCTAGACACATGACCTGGATACAGGGTCAGGTGAACTGGGGGCTGGGAGCATCTCTCCCATCATATAGTGTTTTCCCAACCCATCTTTGGTCTGAAATGACGGGACCAAAATAAACCTGTTCCCAATCCCAGAAGATGACCAAGAATGAAGAGGTCAGAGGCTTAATTCCATAGCACCACTGCTGACCAGCCCTCGGCAGGAGCTGCTGGACTCAAGGGGCACCCTCTGAATTAGGGCAGGAGCCTGGAGACCTGCCCAGCTGAGGTAGCACCTCATGCCCTTGTGTGTGTGTGTGTGTGTGTGTGTGTGTGTGTGTGTGTGTGTGTGTGTGTAAAAGGAGGCCTAGGTGGTTGGGGACTGATGAGATTCACTCAACAAATATTTCTTGAGCACCTACATGACACTGGGGGTTGCTCTAGGCCCTGAGGATATCGTGGTGATAAATACATACCTTAGATAAACCCAGGTCGTGGTGAGTGCACTAAGGAAATTAAAGGAGATAGAGCAGAATGATGGGGCTGGGGGGTGGAGCCACTTAGATCGAGTGATCAGGGAAGACTTCTTTTGAGGAGGAGCAGTTGAGAGTCTAGCCTGAGAGCCCACCAGCCATGGGGCATTAGGAGGCAGAGGGGCTAGCAAAGGCACCAAGGTGGGAACAAGATGGCATGTTCCAGGCACATAAAGAAGGCTAGGTGGCTGGAGCAGAGGAAACTGGGGAGAGGGAATACAGCAGAAGATGGAGGTTCTTGCTGAACTGCAGAGTCAGGGACTAAGGAGATAGGGGAGACAGTCCCTTCCTTTTCTCAAGTATGTTCAGAAAACAAAAATCCACATCAGTGTGAAAAAAGCTGGTGAAGTAAAGAAAGCACCAGACTTTAGGGACTTAAGTTATTGTTGGGGCTTCCTGTGCAAGCCTGCGGCCCACTCTGGGCTTCTCTGTAAAACAAGACTTTAGTCTAGGCCAGGGAGATAAATAGGTTTCCCCTTTAGTGCTGCCTCAGACCGGTGATAGTGGCTGGCAGTGCACTGGGCTGAAATCAGGATGCTGAGGTCCTTCTGGGTTGATGAGCAAAGCGTGCTGGATCCGATTAGTGATGTCTGCCACGGGGCAGAGTTAGAAGGCAGTTGCACGTACGCCACAGATTTGCCACACATTCCTGGATCGCTTATGACTAAAATCGGCAGGAGACCACATTGGCTGTGTTTGTGCTTGTAGCTATCTTCAGCATCTGTGTATTTTCCCCTCTAGTTCATCAGAATTGAGTGCTGTGTGCGCCTGCGGCACAGACTAACATCAGAGCATAATAGTAGCTACCGTGTTACACTGCCTTAGAGTTTACATCAGGCCCTGATGCTAATCCATTAAGTCCTCATAGCAACCATGGGGGTGGGTCTTTAAGTCTTTTCTCTATACTGGGTATTGAGGCCCAAAGAACTTATTTCTGGCCATGCAGCCAGCGAGGGGCAGAGCCAGAATTGGAACCCATCTCACTGCAAATACCACACTTTCTGCTATAACAGCTGCCTTCTCAGAGAGGTGAGGACACTGTGCCCGACAGACAATCACTTGGGGAATGAGTCATGAGAATCGATGCTGACTGCCTGCTTCTCCTGTCCCTTCCTGCTCCCCGGAGCCTGCTGTCTCCAGTGAATTCTGCCTCTAATCCAAGTGAGTGTAGATTTACTGGATGCATCTGGATCCCAAGCTGCCCGCTGTCTGGTGCAGGAGGCAGGCTGGCCCAGCAAGAGCCTGGCAGCTCTCCCCACTGCTGTTTGCTCTCCCTCTTCCCCGATTCACCTCAGTCTGTCCCTGCAAGGAAGTGGGACAGGGCAGTAAAGCAGAGTGCGCAGGCCCAGGTGAGGGTGACCTTTAGGGCAGGGGACCCTGTGGCCAGCGCTGTGGCTAGTGGCCCCGGATAGTCTGATGGGGCTACGCTAGCGAAGGCCCCCTCTCGGGGAAGTGTGAGATGCGAGGGGCAGGTATTGGGGCCTGCTTAGTGCCCACTCAGTGTGCTGGAGAGGGAGCTGAGGGCATGCTCAAGGGGGCTGTCCTTGCTGCCTGCCAGCATCATGAGCTTGAGCAGGTCGCTTACCTTGTCTTTCTCATAGTAGAATGAGAGTTGTATTATTACCAAAATAATGCCACATATGAAAAGACCCCAAAGCTCCGTGGCTTAAAGCAACCTTTATCTTCATGTTCAAGGACTGCAACTTGGCTGGGCTGCCCTGTACTCCAGGCTGTGGGCTCCAGGCTCCAGCTGCAGATTGAGTTTGAATCTGCCCCATGGGTCTCTCGTCCTTGAACGAGCAGCTGCTGGGGCCTGTGGTCAGCTCCCTGCATTTGTTTTGGAACAGTGGCTACTGAGGCATGTTCTTCTCATAGCGGTTGGCCAGAGCACAAAAGGGCCCTCTTAGAGACATGCAGGAACATCAGTGCGTTTGCTCTGACATCCCATTGCTCAAAGGCAGCCTCATGGTCAGGCCCAAGGTCAAGGGGTGGGTGGTCATTGCCCACATGAGGCTGTGGCATGGGTATGGATGAGCAATTCTATTACAGGGCGAGCAGACTTGGGATCTAACTCAAGCCACCACTGAGGTGCAGAAGGACTCATATACCAAGCACTGCTCATACTCACTGAGCAGTCACCATGTGCCAGGTGCAGTGAGAAGTGCCTCAGGTGTAACACCTGTGAGGGGGCCTTTCCCCACCCCATCTTCTTCACCCGTGGGGAGGCAGGCCCTGGAAGCTGAGGTCTCACCAGGCCAGCCTGGGTCCGAGCCCTTAGCCACTGTGGTCCAGGCACTTCCTCCAGTGTGGTTTCGCTTGCATGCAGCCTGACAGTGGTCCGCAGAGGTAGCTGCAGACCTCTTTTTATTCCTACTTTGTAGATGGGATGTCCGAGGCCAGAGAGGAGCATCCCATAGTTGAGCTCACCCTGGCATCCAGGAAGCTGGCAGATCTGTCCACAGACCTCTGATCCTCTCCATGCTGAGTGCTAAGATCTGTTCCTTCTGGCCTGAAACATTTATTAGGCTAGGAGGGCAGGGGGCACCGTCTGTAAGTCAGGATGTCCACATTGTGCCCGTTAGGTGTGTGATGTGGGCAAGGCTTCGTTGTTTCACTTGGCCCCTGCAGAACTGACAGTGAATGACAGGAAGGCCCGTTTCCTCCGGGAGCCCTGCCAATGCTGCCCTGCCCTTGCTGGGGACGCTATTTCTATACATCCTCCCCTCCTGGGCCCTGACCCTGACCTTCCTCTGCCCCCAGCTCTTAGGCCAGGGAGAGCCTGGGGCCCCGAGGCCAGAGGATTTCCTGGCTCAGCCCCACTAGCTGGCCAGAGAGCACCAGCAGGGCCCACACTCAGCTCCGCGACCGGGCTCTCTCCTTCCAGCGGATCTGGGCGGGCAGGGAGGGCGGCACAGGCTTTGTGGACGGGTGGCTGGCCTGGTGTCCCATGTTTTCTCCCTGCTTCTCTCCTGAAAAGCAAGGGGAGAGGCCAGTGCCAGCTTCCCTCCTGACGGAACTGGAGCACCCTCCTTCCTTCTGCCCCGCGCCCACTGCCTTACCCAGCCTCCCACCAGTCCCCCAGGGCTCCGAAACACAGCAGCCAATGCCTGCCTTTTACCCTCACGGGGAAGGAAGGAGGAAGTGAATTGTTATTTACTGACCTTCTTTCATGTGCCAGACACTATATAGCAATAGTTATTATATTGGTATTATATATACAGTATATGTAAAATCAAATATATATATATAAGTAAAATCATATATATCTATAATATCATATATATTTTATAATGTGTCTTAGAATGGCCTGTAATATCACTAGAAGAGTCCCCTGGCTGGGACTCAAGAGGCTTCAGCCTGAGTCTTGGCCCTGTTGCTAAAAGTACATGGCCTGACTTCCCTGAGCCTCAGTTTCCCCACTTGCCAGGTGACCTCTTGCACCACTCCCAAGCCCAATATTCCAGAGTCAGGCCTCACACGTCACTCTGGAGCAAACACTGTGGGCCTTTGTCTGTCTGAACAGGGAAAATCGTCTTCTTATACTGAGGTTTTATGGATTGTTTAGAATATTCACTGATATCTAAGCCATTGATGTTTCTGGTTTCTAGATATGAATCTGGTTCTGAGGACGGAGTCAGCTGGTTCTGAAGCCCCTTCCTTCCCTGTTCCCCTAAGTCAGGCTCCTTAGTGGTTTGGGCTGGTCTTGCCAGTGGTAGGGGACTGAGCAAGATAACCCCTCTGCTTCCTTCAGGCTCCTGGTGTGTGCTCTTGTGCAGGAATTTGCACCCCAGCAAGCTGCTCAGTACTAATTAGAGACCTGGGAGGAGCAGTTAATTATAAGGATGGGGTTGGGGTGTCTTGACTTCTGAGGGTTGGAGGTGGGGACTGCAGAGGCTATTGCATTTCATCCCAGTCACAGGGGCGCAGGGAACCTGACTGTGTATGAGTGTGCGTGAATGAGTGTGTGTGTGTTGGGTTCTTTAAAACTGCTAATTGTCAGGGTGAAAATATTTTCACACGTTTGCTCTCCAGGAGAACCTTATTACCGAGCCCACTGGCAGCCTCCTTGAAGTCAACCGGCCACAGTCAACGTGGAAATCCTAATTAATAGATGTTCATGCTGCTCTCGGGCACTGCAGCGGAAGTAATTATCATGATTTAATTGACTTTTCTCCCCTCTGTTATGCATTCCGCTTTTTCCATTTTCTTGATCTGGGAAGGTTTGGGGTTTTTTTTATTAACCTCTTTTCTTTCTCTTTTTTCCCTTTTATACAGACTGCCTCTCACACCAGTGCTCTATTTATCAAATCCCATTACAGTAAATATTGTGACAGCACAAAGCTCTATGTTATAGAAACGTCCAGAGCCTGAGCCAGTGGCTTACTTATCGGGAGCATATTGGTTTTGTAAAGGTGCAGTCAGACCCAGGCAATGTCTGGCAGGGAGGCAGGGAATCGATTTGCTCCGAGGTTCTGGTTTCAGCAAGCTCCTTGGGGCTACAGGAGACAGAGGGCCACCCATACTAGTGCCACTAAAGGGCTGTTGCTGTCAAGATATTCTCAGGGCTCAAGGAAATCAAGGGGCAAAAAACAGGGGCATCTCTGAGCTCCTGGAGCCAGAAAATCATTGGAAGAAATCTCTCTGGTCAGACTCTCTCAGGATGGCTTATTGCTCTCTCTGCTTTGACTAGCGTGATCTGCTAACTTATCTTGACCATGACCATCTGGTGAGTGGATGCCGAGCCCTCATGGGTTTCAATTCAGTTCCCCACAGCCAACTGGCCATGCCCTCTGAGCCTCCCTGTGCAAGTCTGAACGTTTTCCACCCCAGACCATACCTTACACTCTAAAGGTCAAGGGATTGGCTGCTCTGGACACAGATGTCCTCCCTGGATCAATCAGCTGTAGCAAGTAGGTGGGACCATGTGGTCTACCATCCACTCCTCAGGAGCTATGGGCAAAGCCTTTTTCAAATAGATGAGACCGTGGGAGGTGCCAACATAGCATTGGAGAGCTCGACCACTTGGGTTCAAATCCTGGTTCAGCCACTTACTTGCTGTGCATCCTTGGGCAAATTACTTAAACTTCTGCCTCTTGGTATTCTCATCTATAAAATTATAGCAACTACTTCATAGGGTTGTTATGAAATAAATGACTTAATCTTACCAGATAAGCACTCAGTAAAATGTTAACTTAGTAGGGACAGGTGGACATGCAAGGCTACCCCTGATGTGTGACAAGCAAGTGAGAATATCCTATAGTTATAGACATTGAGGACTGCAAGGAGCCCGAGCAGTCATCTAGTTTAACCTTCTTTTGTACACAAGGGGAAGCTGAAGCACCAAGAGGGATGTAACCTTTTTCAAGCTCAAATACTTCTGACTAATATGATATTAGACTACTTGACATGCAGCTGAAGTTAAGACCAAGGCATTCCTTAGGTCTCATTGGGGATTATTGAGAACAATTGGCTTTGAATTAGAATATTACAGATGATAAAATAAGGTAGTAGAAAAGATGAACCCAGGATTTTTCTATTCCTTTTCGTTGTCTCCATATGGGAATTCTGAGTTAGGCTCATAGTGAGGTTTTAATCTTTTAAAGTACATCATCTTCATCGATCATCTTTTTCAAACGATTCCTGTGTGCTGGGTCAGTGGGCAAGATGTCACCAGTCGGCTGTTGTTTTAGATACTTAGCTTCTCTGAGCCTCAGTTTCCTTCTCAAGGGTAGGCATGGCTTCTTCTTTACCTCTTCTTCCTCTCCTGGAATGTCATCTAGCACACAGTAGATGTTCACGGAAATTTCTAGAAATTAGCTGAATGAGTCCCTCAAGATAGTAATGAGGGTCAGGGGGAGACAGTTATGCAGACAGGCCCTGTGGATGGCTGTGCTCCTGAAAGGTGAGGCCATTAGATACAGGAACTGAGGTTCCAAGAAGTTAAGGGACTCCAAAGGTGACTGTAATAGAGGAAGGATGACCGCTGCCGGGTCTGTTTCTTAGGACGTTGGGGAAGAGGCCAGACTGGAGCAGGTTGAGAAGTGAGTGGAAGCTGTAGAAATGGCAACGAGAGATGCAGACAACTCCTTTGAGAAGCCTGGCTGAGGAAGGCAGGAAAGAAAGGGCCACTGGAGCATGGGGGTGGCAGTGAAGGGATGAAGCTGGCAGAGAACTTTCCGTGTTGCTGAGATGGGCCAGGTAGAGAAGGTGCTCAGTAGATGTTTCCTGAATTAAACGAGCTTCTCTCTGAGCTCTCAGGGTTGTCGGCTTCTTTCCTGGCATGCTCAAGAATGGCTGTGGATAAGGTGATTGATAACCATTGAAAGCCCAAGGCTAGTGTATTGGTTAAGGCAGCGCCAGGTGCCGCAAGAGATAAATTCTGGATCTCAGTGGCTTAACACAGTGTAAGTTTATTTCTCACTCAGCAACAGTTCAGTGAAAGTTGGGGGAAGCTTTCCATACCCCTAGTTCCTTCCCTCTTCAATATGTGGCCTCTAAGGTTACCATGGAAGGAGAAAGAAAAGGTAGAGAGGGCTCATCTGCTTCCTCATCACATTGGCCTGGAAGAAATCACATTGCTCCCACTCCCATTGGTGAAAACACATCACATGGCCACATTTGTGCAGAGGAGGCTGGGAGATGTAGTTTCTGTCTGGGCAGTCCCTTTCCAACCACAACTCTTCACTCTGGAAGGGGAGGAAGCATGAGGTCTTGGGGGACAGCCAACCTCCTCTTCCCTGGAATTACAGCCCCTTTCAGTTATCTGAGGAGCGCTTCCCAGCAGCCTGAGGAGACACAGTCTAACTCTGGAAACACATCAGACCCCAGATGAAAACAAAGACTCTGCTCTTGAGGGCACAATAGAGATAAGTCACTCACCTGGGCCTCAGTTTTCCCAATTGTATAATATTGATTTGACGGACCAAGTTTAGGAGAAGAGAGCAGGGTTGGCACAAGCAGGCGGAGCTGAGTTTCACCCGCTTGCGGTATGACATTGGGCAGCTTTCTGATCTTTCTGAGTCTTTGTAAAACCCTCTCTGAATTGCTGTGAGAATCAGCACGTAGTGCTGAGTGAAAGCGAGCTGTTGCCCTTAGTATCCAAGTCTCTCCCTTCATTGCATCATCAGAAATGAAAGGTCTTGACTTAGGTTTAAGACCGAAACGAATAGAATTGATATTGCTGTGAGATGTTTTTGTCTTCAGCATTTTACATCACTCTCTGAGACCTTTAGACAAGCTCATCTGAGTCTAGGAGCTGGAAGAGGGCAATGAAGAGGAGGTCATCCCCTTGGAGTTGGGGTTTTCTCTGTGGCTGGCTGCTGTACATCAGTTAGAACACGTGGCTTGGTATTGGCCATCCCACCCCGTACCTCCTGCTTTCTAGGGTCTTCCCTCATTGTTAAGACCTGCCTCACCCTCACAGTTGGGGGTTTGGAGTAAGGCCTTTGAGTTTGAGTTCAGCTGAGTTTTAAGAAATTGCTTCTATAGTCTCTCCTCCTCTGTTTTTCTCCTCTGCTAGGGCTGGGTAGGCCGTGCCCCTCATTCCAGGCCCCTCCTAACTGTCATTATTTAGCATCTAAATTACTGGTCCTGATTACTTATTCAGTGTGGTAATGTTGCCTTCCCCCACCTTAGCTACTCTGATGGCCTTTTGGGGAGCCTCTGATCACCAGCCAGCTGGGTCGGGGGGCAGGGACAAGAGATGTGGTGGCCCCAAAGTCTCTAAGGAAACCAAGCAGTGAGGGGGAGGGTACCTGGGAAAGATCTGAAAGGAAGGTTTCCCCAGGAGGGGAATGGCCATTCTGTTCTACCTTGCATCTCTGGGGCAGTCAGGGCCACTCTGTGACCTGCAAACAAAGCTGGACCCTTGGCCTGGGGCTGTGGGAAGCCAGGCAGGACAATGGGAGGAAGGAGAAAGCCTGGAGATAAAGCCCAGGACCCAAGCGGCTGTGCCTGGGATTCGTGAGGCCAGCTCCTCAAACCCCAGCGAGAGGAGGCTTCAGTGTAAACATGGGCTGTGTTTCCTGTGCCTACAGGGCCCGGGCCCGTTTTTTTATTGTGCTGTTATTGTTGAGATCATTATTCCATTTCAGGAGAAGCCTGAGCAAGGACAGACCTGTCTGATGCTTCCACAGGGACACTGCTATCACTCATTCATTCACACTACAGACATTTATTGGCTTGGCTTTGCCTGCTGCTGGGAATATAAAAAAACATCTGCCCACCCCTCTTCTCAGTAAACCCTTCTCTGGGCCTGGACACAGACACCAAACAGATTCTCACAGTTCAGTGTGGCCAGAAAAACAGTAGTAGGGGCGTGTCCAAGGCTTAGAAATGGAGATGAGAATGGAGAGACTGACTGCCTTTGGGGGGATGGGCATCGGTCAGGGCCCAGAGCTGGGAGGCCTGGCTGTTCTAGATGCCCCCCAGTATCAAAAGTAGGTAAAGAGTTTCCTGTGTGTTTTTTTGTTTGTTTTTTTAATCTCTACCAACTCTAAAGCAAAGGACTTTTAAAAAGCCATCAGGCAGGGGGCTGATGCTTATCCAGAACCTAGAAACTGTTGTAGGAGCTTTTACCAATGACCTCAGTGATCCTTTAATCCTCAGGACAACCTATGAGGCAGAGCTGACTTTTGTCCCCATTTTACAGATGAGGGGACTGAGGCCCATTCCAGTTAAGTAACTGGCCCAGTTCACATCACTAGGAAGTGGGCAGCTGGGTGGGAGCCTATGGGGGAAGACCCCTGAATTTCTAGAAAACTCCAGACCCACATCCCCAGTGTCTGGATTTCCCACTGGCTCCTCACTGACCTCGCAGCTTCCCTCCCTCCTCCACCCATTTTCCCTTCTTCAGCTTGACTGTAGTGAACGGAGCTTCCATTCACCCACTGTCCAAAGCCATTACCAGGGAGCCCTCCTTGACTGTCTCCCTCCTCCTCCCACATCCAGCCCATCACCAGGTCCTGTTCATTCTGCCACCTAAATAACTCTTCAGTCTACCTCCTCTCCATCACTGCCCTCATGGAAGCCACCCTGATCTCCCACCTGGACAACTGGTCTCCCCATCTCTTCTCAGGCCTCTCCCACTAATCCAGTCTCTCTCTGACAGCCCCGACGCCTCCTTGGGGAGCCCTTTCTGTTCTCTCTCATTCTATTCTATTTATTGCTTTCATGGCTTTCATATTTCAAACTGAATTTATAGATTTATTTGTTGGATTATTTATTTAATAATGGGGCAGGGACCACATCAGTTTGCTTACCGTTGCATCCCAGTGTATTGCATTGCACTTGGCATTGAGGCATTCCTCGATATTTATTTGCCAGTTGGAGAATGAATGGCTGGGTCAGTTTAGCTGGACAGGAAAGGGAAGGGGAAATATTTACTGAGCATCAATTAGGTACCAGCTATAGTCTGGCCACATTTGTTATCTTCGGTTTAGGAGGGAAGATCATCTATACTGGTGAGAAAACTAAGGCAGAAGGGGCTTAGACCAGGGATCACTCAGATTCCTATAGGGGTCAGTCAGCTAACACAAATAAGTGAGCAGGTTGAGTGACAAACAAACCAGCAGCCCAGGCTTGATGACAATGGGCATTTACCCATGACTTTATTGTCTGGGTGACAACAGGGAGTGGTGGGGACTGTGGTAAACTTTAACACATACCTCATCTAAAGGGATAAGCTACTTTTCAGCTCCAGTATTTTCAAATCTTCTGAAATTTAAAATAAGAAGTTGAAAACTCAGATTTTTAAAAGAGATATTTCCCAATCATTAAATATTGCCAACGCATTCACAATTTTAAAAAGACTTTAGATGCCTCTGTGCTGTTGCTGTATTAGGCCAATGGAGGTATGGTCTACCAGACACTGGCTCCACCTCTGGCTTAGAGTTCGAGAAGCAGAAAAGCAGGAAGGGTCCTTTGGGAATCCCGGTCTGTCCCACCCCATCAGACCTGTTGAAAGGCTGTCTCCTGCCTTAGGGACTGATGAAAAGAGAATGCGTACTCAGAGCTCTGGACTCACACAAAAGATATGACCCAACGGGAAGATTTCAGGACTTCATGGTACACTAGAGCTGACAAGTGTTTGTTACATTTCTTTATCTCTTGTTTTCAAGGTCCTTCACCCAGGCCCTTACAAGCCCCAGGGACCCAAGAGCTTGGCTTTGAAACAAGCAGGCCCACAGATTCAGCCCTGGGCATCACTGTGCTTATTTACACAGCCTGCTGACCACTCCTTGGTCCTGTTGGAAAAGTCTGGGCAGTCCGAGTGTCCGGGTCATTTGTTTACTCACCCACTCAACCATTCACAGATGTACGCTGATGTCCACTATTCACTGGGCAATATTCTCTGTGCTGGGGAAACAGTCAAAGATGTTTCTGTCCTCATGGAGCTTGACTAGAGGGGTGGGGAGCTCCCTGAGACAGATCCTGGGGCAGGTAGGCCAACCTGCAGAGCAGGGAAGGTGCTGGCACTTCTGGCCTAAGTGCCCACACTGGGTTTAATACACACCTCACCTGGGCCTTAATTTTTTCCTTCTTAAAAGTTACCCTCTGGGTCTTTGGGACCTGGGGACATTCAGGGGAATAGACATACACCCCATTCCTGGTCATCTGCAATTACGTGCTCACTCCCATCTAGGAGAGGAGAGGAGGCTGCTTTGTCCATAACTCACCCGGACAGAGCCTCCTGGGCAGGTAAATAACAGGATGGTTGGAGTGGCTTCCCTTGAAAAGGAACTTATGATGGCAGCCAGGAAATCATTAATTACTGCTGCCCACCTCTGCCCGGCCACGCGGCCCAGGGATCAGCTTTGTTTCCAAGGCTTAAACCCAGGCAGGACCCCTGAGCTTGCCAGGAGCAAAGAGGGGACTTTTGCCAGTTCTTTTTTCTCCCTCTCAGAAGGACCCCCGGGGAGATGGGGTAATTGGGACACAGGTCATTAGCTCCTTTCCAGCCTCTCCCTTGGCTCCGTGGGTTTCTTCTCCCCGAAGGAAAGCAGCAGCCCCAGGGAGAGGCCCGGCAGGTGGGTTTCAATCACACTGTGTGTGTCAGAATTGGCAAGTGATGAATCTTTTTTTTTTTTTTTTTACTTTGATGAAACCCAAGGCCCCACAAGGAGTTTTCACCCATCATCCTACACTAAATGCATCTCCTTCCTCCATTCTCTCATATCTCCAAGGAGCTGGGGAGTCATACAGAGAGGGGCCAGGCCTACAGGCTTGGTGTGATGCTGATGAGAGTTCAGGTCCCACTCAGTTGCCTGCTCACTCAGTTTTCTCCTCTGGAAAATGGAAATAATCACAGCACTCACCTCCATCTCTTTCCCTCTCCTGTGTGGCCTTGTGTCTCTCTCCCCCTGCATATCTTCTCTCAACTTAAACCCCTCTGCTCTCATCCCCTCTCAGCTAGCCTGCCTCCCTCTCTCTGTCTCACTCTCTCCCTCCTCCCCAGACTCTCTTAACCCCAGGGGTCTCTTTCTGCCAACCCTTCGTCACCTCCACCACCCACCTTCTCTCTGCCCCCTTCATCTTGTCTGATTGCTTCCCGGAGCCAAGACTGGGGCAAGACTGGCAACATGCAATGGGGAGTGGGGGGTAACAGAGTGATGGGAGGGGGGCAGATGCCAGGGGCCAATTAGGGCTCAGGGTACTTTGGCCAGTGGAAAGCAGCCAGAGGGGCAGTGCAGTAGCCAGTGACTGTCTGTCTAGGGAGGCGGAGGTGAGCGTGACTTGATTTCTGGGGCTCTCTAGGCAGCATGGTTCTCCTGGGACCCAGAGCTGGGTCCTGTCCTTCCAAGGACTCTCCCTGTCTGTGTGCACACTCCCAGATGCCAACTCAGAGTGGGTGGCCATCAGCCCCTGCAGAGCCGTGACTGCAGCCCACGCCAGGACCTCTCCAGAGTGCACAGCTATCCCAGGTCGACCTGGGCTGTGCTCTACAGGAAACCACGGGGCTACCTTGTCCATGTCTTCCACAAGGAGAAAACACCACCACAGCCAAGAAGCCTGTGGCAAGGTTACTTGAGGCTCAGTTTACCCATCTGTAAAATGGGGCTGATAATGATGCAGAAGTCACTGCTGAGAGCTTAAGAAAACTGCTTGGGGAGGGCATTCCCGCAGTGCCTGGCACACATGAGAGCTCCATACAGACTCGCCAGTGTTGCCACCTGGGGGTGAGGGTAGGGGAGGCAGACTTGAGTGTCCTCCCACTTTTCACCCAGGGAGGCGTCTCTCCTGCCTTAGGGAAAGTTGGTATTGTAGTAGCTAGATGTCCTAAGACATCAAAAGATGAAGCAATATTTGCACAGTGATTGGAAGGGATAAAACTCCTTTCATAGGTGATCTCTTAATGCTCCCAACAGCCCCGGGGTGAGGGAATTATCCTCGTTCTGCAGAGAAGAAAACTGAAGTTCAAAGGAGGGAACGCAGGCACCTGAGGGCACCCAGCTCTGAGCTGGGATGGAGCAGGATTCCAGTCCGAGGCAGGCTGGCCCCCGAAGGTGCTCTTTCCACTCTTGGCAGCCTCCTGCAGGGGCAAACACAGTCCGATGGGCAGAGCAACCCCAGGCTCTGTTTCTATTTCGACATCAGTGCAGCTGCGTGCTGCTCGGCCGTGGGCAAGGCAGGCGCGTTAATTACCCTGCTCCATCATGACATAGCTTGCAGTTCTGGCAGGACACCTCAGCCCCACGTCACACATGGGAAAAGCGGAGCCCGGCGAGGGGAGTCCAGGCTGCAGGACCCTCTTTTTGCAGATGGGCGATGAGGCCAGGAGCGGCTGATTGATTGGCACTAAGTCAGAGAGGGAGAGGGGAGCAGGGGAAGGGGCCGCTGTAGGCCAGCCAGATGAGTGAAAGCAAAGAGCATGACTAAACTGGGCACAAAGTCCCGGAACTCCAGCGTGAGAACCTGGGAATCACTCTCCAGGCCCCAAGAATCATAAAATGACAGGGCTGGGAGACTGTAGAGATGGTTTGGTCGAACCTATTTTATACTTTAAATTTTTTGAAAAATCCTATTTAGGAATCAAATATATACATATATATATATATGATAAAATGCATCCATCTCCAGTGTACAGCTCAGTGATTTTATTATATACTGAGTAACCACCATCCAGATCAAAACAGAGAACATTCCTGTCCATCAGCCCAGAAGGATGTCTGTGCCCCATCCCGTCAATACTGCCCTTTCCCCACCCCCTCCTGCTAACTACTATTCTGGCTTCTGTCACCATCAAGCCGTTGTTCTTGTAGCTTGAGCTTCGTGTAAATGGAATCATACAGCATGAACTCTTCCACGTCTGGCTTCTTTAGCTCAACGTAATGATTTTATGACCTGTCCATGTTGTTGCATACAGTCTGTTCTTTTTTATTGCTGTGTAATATCCCACTGTGTGACTATATGAGAACTTATCCATTCGTGCCAGGCTGGACATCGAGTCGGTTCCCATTTTTGGGTGCTTATGAATAAGGCGGCTGCTCACGTTCTGGTCCGTGTCTTTCTGGAGGCCTGTGTAGGCATTTCTCTTGGGTATGTAGCTGGGAGTGGAAATGCCCGATTGTCCCAGGGTAGACACGGGCTTAGCTTTAACAGACCCTGCCCAATAGGATGGTGTGCCTTTGGTCAGTCCTGACAGCATGTATGAAAGTCCTAGTCGCTGGACCTCTTCACCCACACTTGACATCATCCGTCTGTTTAGTTTTAGTCAACTGATGGCTCTGTAGTGATGCTTTATTGTGGTTTTTATTTGCATTTCCCTGGTGAGAATGATGCTGAGCACCTTTTCATATGCTTATCGGCTATTTGGATATCTTCTTTTGGGAAATGTCCCATTTTGGGCCCAATTTAAACTAGGTTTTTTTGGTTTTCTTATTGATTTGTAGGAGTTCTTTATATATTCTGGATGAGGTTTGTTTGTGATTCGTAGATATTGCGAATACTTCTCCCAGCCTATGGTTTACTTTTTCACTCTTAATTGTGTCCAAGGATAGTTTGTGAGGAAAGAGAATGAATGTTTACTGAGAGCTTCCTCGTGCCAGGCCTGGTGCTTCGCAAGCCTGACTCCCTCATTGCCTAATGCTCACCACCACTCAGTGAGGGGCTCCCTCACCCCCCACCTCTTCACACCCCCTCACCACCTGACAGTAAGGATTTATGGAACTTGCCCAAGATCTCAAGGTTGGCAAGTGGCTGGGCTGGATTTCTCTGGTCCCAAAGCTCCCTCTTTCTGCTTTGGGTGTCAGTGGGAGGGGAGCTTCCCAGTCTTCTATCCCTTGCCCCCTTAGCATGTCTCACCATCAACAGCCAGACAGAGAGGCACATTCAGGGAAGTCCCTGTCTCTTCACCTTCCCTGGAGTGAGGGCTTCCTAATTACCTGTCTTGCTTTGTTTGAAGTGAATTTCCTGGCATCATCACTACATTCCAGTGCAGATTCAGAAGATCTTCCAAAAGTGCATTGAAAATTTTGGCACTATCTGGTGTTTGGGATTATTCTTAATGCCAATGCCTTACATATATATAATTCCTTTGATTTATAAAGTGCTTCCCTGATGAGTATCTTATTGCATATTCATTAGCTTAAGGCAGTGAAGTAAGCAGGACAACAGTTATTAGAGAGATCATATCCTATAGATTTTTACCGAGGACTGACCCAATACTGGGCAGGAGGGTGCAATTGAATGAGTCCTGTGCTTTGACATTTGAAGCCCAGTGACTAAGAGGTGTGTCTCAGGTCAATGTCCAATGCAAGGGTACAGAAAGAGAGACTCATTTGTCATCCAGTGAGTTTTTACTACATGGCAGGCACCATGCTCGGTCACATTGCAAAGAACAAATCAGAAAACCAGACACAGTTCTCATAGAACTTGCAGACATGAAAAAATTGTGATGGGGACATAGCAGAATAGTGGTCACCTTTCCCTGGGAGAGATGGGAAGCTTCACCTACGAGGCAACATGTGAATTGGGTCTTGAAGGGTGAATAGGAGTTTGTTAGGTGGGGAGAGAGGGGTGTGGCATTCCAAACCAAGAGAACTACATGGACAAAAGCCTGGATCTGTGACTTACCCAAGGTTACTGGGCCAGGAAATGGGTGATTCTTCTGTTCTTCAGCCCTGTGTCCTTCCACTCTCCATGCTGTCTCCCTTGACACTCCCCAGGGCACACAGTCCACACAAAAGTGAGTAAACCCAGTGGCTAAGCCTTCACCGATGCCAGACCCAGGGGCAGTTTGCCAAGGCAGCACTGGGTGTTCTGGGTGTGTCTTGTCTAAAATCTGGACTGCTGACAGGAGCACATTATCAGCTTAGGGATCCTGTGACTTTCCCAGATTCCTACTGGCCTTCCTGGGCCTCAGTTATTGCATCTGTAAAGTGGGAATAATAACTACAATAATAGCTGCACTGGTGGAACCTTTACTTTGTGCCACTGTGCTGAGCACTTTACAGACAGTATCTCCTCCCTTAATCTCCACAATGGCCCTGTGAAGGTGTGGGTCTTGTTATTACCCCATTTTCCAGATGATGAAACTGAGGCTCAGGGAGGTTACATGACTTGTCCAGCATTTCACAGAACCAGAAAGTGGCAGAATCCAAATCACTCCCAGCTCTGAGTGACTCTAGCTCTAGCTCGAAGTGAATAGGTCTTCCTGTTCACACCTCTGTCCCCACCCCCAACACACATCTCAGCTGTTTAATGGGTATCTGTTTCCTGAATGTTGATCGATGTCCCTGCCAGCTGGGATTTGGGCTACGTCTATGGTTTGATGGGTGAGAGCACATGGCAGGGACCCATCTCTTGAGAGACCAGAACTTCTGATTTTTCCTGACCTGGGGAACCTGGTAGTGGAGGTGCCTCATACAGCAAAACACCACAATTCAGTCAGGCTTGGCTGGCCCACGGAGCCCCAGACATTTCACAGAAACAGCCGGCTCTGGGTGTGTGCTGGGGCCAACACAGCTGAGAGGAAATGGAGTTGCATTTATTATAAACTGTGAACCGAGACAGGCTTCCTGCCCAGCGGGAAAACAGGTAGGAAAGTGCCCCTCGTCAGGGGAGTTTGTCTCCCCTTCAGTCCACAAGCATTCGAGGAGTTCTGCTGGGAGCAGGGCCTGTGCTGGGATGCAGAGAGCAGTCAGCAGGGCCCAGCCCTCGCCCATTAACAACCACCATTTATTGAGTGCTTACTGCATGCGAAGCACAGAGCTGAGAAGTCCGCAGACATTCATATTATTTAACTCTCACAAGGCCCCCGGGAGTGTGATTATTCCCTCAGGCTGGGGGGCAGGTGGAGGAGAGCCCTGTGCAGCGCTGCTCTGGCCTGAGGCAGAAGGGGGAGCTTGCAGGGGCAGGGGGCCGGGCACAGGGCTGTGGGCCCCAAGAACACAGAGGGGATGGGTATGGCTTCAGGGAAGGCTTTAGGGACAGGGATGGCTTTTAACCAAGGCCCTTAAAGAGGGGTAAGATTTTGACAGAAGAAATGGGGAGAGAGGACCTTCCTGGCAGAGGCATTGGCAGAGGTAAAGACTTAGAGGGGGAAAGGCACAGGGCAGGCACCAGAGGACAATGGCCAAGGTCATGCCCTGCAGTCAGCACCACCAGGCGTGAATCTGGGCTCCCTCACTTGCCAGCTCTACATTGCTTCCCTGCCTGCTTTTTTTTTTTTTAATTAAGGTGAAATTTGCATAACATTAAATTAGCCATTTTAAAGCTAGCACTTCAGTGGCATTTAGTACATTTACAGTGTTGTTCTAGAACTAGATAGAAGCGGTGGTTGCACATCTTTATCATCCTAAAGAAAACCCTGTGCGCATCAAGCCCCCTGATTCCCAGCCTCTGGCAACCTTTAATTTGCTTTCTGTCCATATCGGTTTAGAGATCTCACTAGTGGAATTATACAGCATGTGGCTTTTTGTGTCTGGTTTCTTTGACTTAACATCATATTGTGGAGAGTCGCGCTATTACAGCATGTATCAGTACTGCTTTCCTTTTTCTGGCTGAATAATATTCCATTGTATGGATATACCACATTTATCTGTTTATTCATTCAAAGACTCATGGGCATTTGGGCTGTTTCCACCTTTGGGCTTCTGTGAATAGTGCTGATATGAGCATGTGTGTACAGGTATCTGTTTGGTCCCTGTCTCCAGTTCTTTGGGGTATATTCCTAGGAGTGGAATTGCAGGGTCATATGGCAATGCTATGTAGAACTTGCTGAGGATACATCACTTCTTTGAACCTCAGTTTTTACATCTGTAGAATGGGAATGACAATAGCTATCTTATGTGGGGTGAATGGGAAAGGATTTGAGGATTAAGTGAAATATAATGCCCAGCGTAGCCAGGGCTCAAGGTATGTCAGGGAGAGGCCGGGTTAAAGAAGGCTTATGGTTGTGAGGAGGAAGGATGAGGGGACAGGGGTCCCCTGTGCATGGCTGGGCTTGGCTCTGCCCCTGAGCAGTGGGCTCTTTCTGTGAGAGATGGGCCAGAGTGAGCAGGTGGCTGGTGCCCTGAGAACCAGGCCCCCTTCCTGCTTTTGGATCCAGGGAGACTGACTCCCCAGACCCCCTGGGCTGCCCTCCCCTCAGGGAAGCCCCCAGCGGCTGCCAATGTAGTTGTCCCCCATTTGCGGTTGCCTCTCTCTCTCCTCTCCTTTTGGAGCCTGCTGGGGAGGGTTCAGAAATAAAATTAATAGATAAAAATTCTCATTCTCTTCCTGTTACTCACCTGGCTGAGCTTCAAAATCTGTGACATAGCAGGAACTGGGGGGCGGGGGGGGCGGGGGGGAGACAGGGAGAGAGGAGCCAGAATCAATGAGCATCATTTGAGAGGGAGTGAGCCTGAGGCTTTGATGTGGGAGAGGCCAGAATGGCACCAAGGGAGCAGTCAATGGTGGGGGAATCCCACCCCTTTCCTTCTTTCGAAGTTGCCTCCCACAATCTATGGAGGAGGTACAGGAGGTGCAGAGAGGGCCAGCTAACTTTGTCCAGGGATGGCCCTAACAACTTAGCTCCCCCCACTCTGACTCTGCAGCTATATTCGGGTCCCCTTGGTTAGGGGAGGCAGGTTCTGGGGCCCAGTGGTCAGGTAGAACTGACTTCCCATCCAAGTGTGACCATGTAGGAGTTGCGAGTGACCTTGGGCAAGTCACGATCTCTCTGAGCCTCGGCCACTTCATCCATAAAAAGGGCGATAACAAACGCCCTTGGCTGGGTGGTTGTTGGCATTCAGTGAGATTGGGAGGGAAAGCGGGTTGTCAGAAACTCTTGATGGTAGATGGGGGGTGGGGCGCAGGATGGTCACGGTCGTGGTCAGTCTGAGTCTCAGGTTTGACACCTGCTGCGTGTTGAGTCCCACGATGGCAAGACCCATGTCCGTCTCCTTTATAAGCCTCTGAGTTAGATCTGGTTCCCTAACAGCAGAACCTAAGCTGGGTGGTGGTACAAGTGAATTATTGAGGGCAGGTTCTCAGGAGAGGAAGCTAAGCCACCATGGGGTTTGAGCGCAGTCTAGCCTCAGCCAGATCCCAGGGAGCTCTGAAGCATGAAGGGCATCATGGAGTTTGTGCCCAGAATATTCTGTCACAGCTATGGCTGTGCTTGGGGTAGGGACAGGAGGGTGTGGCCTCTGGGTGACATGGCTCCAAACAGCCAGGAGCCAGCAGTGGAGTGTGAGCAGCCAGCACTGCTGAGTTTGGCAGGTTGCACCATCCAGGAAAGGGGTCAGGGTGCAGCACCAGCATACCCCCAATCCCTTACTTTAGAATCAGGGAGAAAACACCCCTGTGGCACCTTATAGACCTAGGTGTGAAGCCCCTTTCTGCCACTTACTGGAATCATTGACCTCCCAGGGTCTCTGTTTAGGGACCCCTTTAGCATAGGTCCTTGCGAAGATGCATCAGATGCCATGTGGACAGCAACCCCATTGGGCCTGGCACATAGTAGGCCCTCAACACCTGTTGGGTGTGTGGAATCAGGCTTCCTGCTCTCATTATCTGCATCTGCATAGATACCTTCCTAGGATGAGATCTCTCCTGCCTGGCCTGGCGAGGGTGAGCTCCTTCCCTCCCACAGGTGGGAGATGGACTGCGTGATCCCTAGTAGCCCCAGTCCCCAGGGCTGAGAGAGAGGGGAGAAAGCCATTGTTCTTGGCTCTCTTCTCCCAGGAATGAGAAACACAGCCAGAGCCTTTAGCATTGGGGTCAGCCAAGGCTTGGTTTCCCCAGAGTGTCAGTCCCCAAGTGATTGATTTATCCCATTGCTATTTAGTAAGGATACACTCCACTTGTAAAAAACGACACATTTCAGGTGAGATGATAACCCCTGATGCCAGGCTCCTTTCCCCACTGTTTGTCCAGAAGACTGACATTAAAAAAGAAAATTCAACTGAGTAGATGTAAAGATCTAATTCTTGAATTGGGTAGCATCCTATCTAGCAGATAGGAAGGAGTTCCCAGGAGTTACACAAAATGGAAGGCTTTTATAGGCAGAAGGGGGTGGGGAAAGGAAATTTCTAGCAGAGAGTGGATAGTTTCAGGTTTAGGTCACCCTCCTTTGTGGGATGAAAGGGGTCTTTGGGGATTACCTCACTAGTGCTGACTAGGAAATTCCAGACTGACCGGTTAAGATTACATTCCTGGGAAACTGTAATTAGGTTAGGTATTGAGCCTTGGTTTACTGATGTGGCTTAGCACGAGGGACTCCATTTTGGGCCTGTCGTCTCTTTTTTTTAACAACATCAACACTTCAGAGCAGTGTGTGAGTGTGGCTGGGGTATGGTCAGGAAAGCCCCTTCAGGGCTAGGGCAGCCAGGGGTCCCAGTGAGGACCAGGATGAAGGTAAGACACTTCCCAGGGTCCCTGCCGCCTGAGGTTAGCACTGAGGGGTGAGTGAGCTGCCTGACTGGGGTTTCCCCAGGATGAAAGTGGAGCTATAACTTCGATGCTAACAATAGCTTCCACTAACTGAGGCTTACTCAGGACAGACACCATGCCGGGCATGCTCCTGTGTCTTCTCATTTAACTCTGCAAATGAGAAGTGTCATTGTCCTCATGTTACAGATGAGGAAACTGAGGCTCAGAGAGGTTCACAGAAGGTGTCCAAAAGTCACATAATGGTGAGGACTTAAATTCAGCCTCACCTACCAATAAGGCCAGGTGCAGGAGACCCCAATTTTTGCCCCAGTCTGTGTCCAGCTGGTTTTCTCCAGGCACCACAGGTCATTTCATCCCTGGGACTCGGGCTCTTCAGATTCCTCACCTTTACCCATCTGTGGGGACTGAGCCCCTTCCTTTCACTTGAGGGTTGAAGATTATTGAATGCCTCTGTCTTGTTTTAAAGAGGAGAAGGAAGAAGCCCAGAGAGGGCACACAACCTGCCCAGGGCACACAGCAAAGCTGTCCCAGAGCTGTGAACAAGTGTTTCCTGCCTCTTGGTCACCACCCTTAACTGGCTGACCTTATTGTTTTAACCCAACACCAGGCTTTGCCGTGTGAGCATGCACATGTGCATGTGTGTAAGGGGGAAGGGAGTGTGTGCATGCGTGTGAGTGAAGAGCCCAGACCTGGGGAGGGGAGGGGTTAGGGTTAAGTGCAGGTGGAGCCTTTAGCAGCCAGCACTGCTGGGGTTGGAGGAGGGGGTGCACTGCCCAGGAAAGGGGTGAGGATGCAGCCAGCATACCCCCTAATCCTTTACTGCTGTGGCATCTGATAGACCTGGTTGTGAAGCCCCTTTCTGGCAATTCATTGTAATCATTGACCTCTCAGGGTCTCCACTTAGCGACCCATGTCCCTTGCTGCCTCTCCATGGCAGGCCTGCAGGAGGCCGACTTTATTTCTGGGAAGGACATGCTTTTCCATGCTGGAGAGCTGGGAGGAGAGGGCAGGACGATTTAGGGTGCACATTAAAGACAACGTGAGTACCGAAGCAGCACCCTGGGGAGGCCCGCAGCCTGCCTGGGCCCCCCATTCTGGGTGGTGGGGATATCAGCCCAGAAGATGAATGGGAGGGCAGGGGAGAGAGAAAGGGAAGGAAAGGAAGGAAGAAAAATTGCTGCCCATTATACCTGTCCTTTGGCAAGGCCCGGTAATTAGCAAACCCTCAGCAGTAAAATATTTCGTTTTGGTGTAATTGCAAAGTAATTATGTGGTATGGGTTGTGTATTAATCGTGTTGATTAATAACACTCAGGTAGTAATTAAACATCTGCTTCATAACCGTGTGCTGTCTGAAGCTTAACATCCACGCACGCGTGCCTGTGCCACATGCAAAGCCCCTTGGTCCCTGTGGTGCTCATCCGTGTGTGCATACATGTGCACAGAGCGGGGGTGGGGGCATCGCCTGGCTGGGTTAAGAGACCCTCCCTTCCCTATCATTACAGTGAGGCCTTTCTGTCCCCACCCTTACCGCGGACACTGGGAGGAACTGACCTGGCCCTGGGGCTGTGCCACCCTGAAGCCCCTCTCAGAACAGAACCCTCCCTCCCATGTGTGCCCCTCCCCAGCTGAGCTGCCTGGCCAGTGGGTTATCATAGGTGTTCGAGGGCTCCATACGTGACAATCTGCTAGACTGTCTTAGATGTTTAGCTTCTAGGCTGCTTTCTTGGGCAGGTTACTTTTCCATAGCAGCTGGTAGAGAGGCTATTGTAGGAGCCACCTGGCCCGAGGCTCATGTAACGACCCAACATCCCTTTTAGGCCTGGATTTAATGGTCTGGTCCCAGAGGCTGCGGGGACCACAGCAGGACTCAGACTGGGAACCAGGAGTCCTTGTTGGAGCTTGGATTCTCCCCCACTTGCTCAAGTTGGTCAACTTGCTCTCCTCTGTCCCTGAGGTTTCAGGTCTATCAAAAAAAGAAAACCAAGGTTAGAGGCCTCCGAGGGCCTTTCCAGATCTGCTATACTGGGATTCTAATTTGGTTTGTACTAATTAGGAATCGGAGACAATTTAAATTCAATACATCCGATCCTTAGTGAGTAAACAATCAGAAATAATTCCTTCCTTTATGACTTCTCAAAGACTCACTCATGAGCAATGAGAACCCAAGCTAAAATCAATAGCTTTTATTTCTCAGACAGAGAAATTGCAGAATCCCCGAGCTGCTGGGCATTGCAATTCATTCTTGTATTTTAAATTTTTATGTTTATGTTTATGTACTGCCATTAGGTAATATGGATCTATCCTGAAGGTTGATTTTTTTCATTAACTTAACTCATTTTACTTATTAGTTCACATTTATAGCTTGGGTTTAATAAGCACACAGTGCAAAAGTCATAAAACAGCCCTTTTTTAAAGCAATATTTTAAAATCAAGACTCTTCTCTGAGTCATCCCAGGTTTATTTGCTCATAACTTGTTTCTCGTGTGATTTGAGGCCCAGCGGGGCCAATTGCAGCCAGTCATTTGACCTTGAGCTTCAGTGTACCTCATTTGTAATAGGGAAGGGCACCACTATTTAATAAAAGCAATGAATGCTTACATTTTAGAAAGCAAGCCTCCAACAATCGCTTACTGTGTTCCAAGTGCTTCTCATACGTTATCTGGTTGAATCCTACATCCCTACGAAGTGGCTTTTTTTTTTTTTTCCCTACTTTACAGGGAAGGAAACTGAGGCCTAGAGAGGTTAAATGACTTGCCTGAGGCCACCCAGTTGGTGACAGTAGCAGAGCTGGGATGCAAATGCAACATGTTTAAGTCCTGTCACCATCTTTCCTCCTACATCTGTCTCCCCCTCCCCCTCACTGCCCTTCCATCAGCTCTTTACTATCCACCACTACCACCAGGGTCCTTCCCTCCCTCCTTTCATTCTCTCATCATCTGTTTCCACTTGCCTGGGCGCCCTCCTACTTTTCTCTACCTGGAGAATACCTCTGCTCTATGACCTTCAGTGGCTCCCCATTGCCTATGGATGTTCATCATCCTTAGCCTGGCATTCAAGGACCTTAACCATCCAGCCCCTGCCTTCCCTTCCTGTCTCATTTCCTACTCTTCCCCAACAGGCAGTCTTGGGTCATAGTCCTAAATACCTACCCCACACCTGGTACCTCCATGCTTTTGCTCACTCTGGTACCTTTGCCCATGGTGCACCCTCCTTTCCTCTCTGTACATTCAAATCTGCCTCCTCCTCCAGGAAGCCTTCTCTGGGGCTCAAAAAGGAAGAGGCCCCTCCCTCCTTTGAACTCAGAACCAAGTAACAAGCCCTCCTTAGCCTCCTTAAACTATGAAAACCAGGTCATTGCCTTCTGTTCTCCATAACAGTGAGCTCCTTTGAAGGTATTATCTGGGCCTCACTCATCCTGGCACCTTCTGAGTCCCAGGTACACAGTAGATGTTTAATGCTCACCAAAATGAGTGAATGCCCATGCTGCATGTGATCTATAGGAAAGTTATCATAAGGCCTGTGTCTTCTCTGTGGAATTCAGGGCCAGCCCAGTGTAAACTCGGGGAGACACATTGTCCAAGTTTTAGCAACTTTTAGTGTAAAGCACTGACCACAGGACCTTTCCATCTCATTTCCCATTCTGTCCAAGGCTCCTACCTGGTTATCTCCATGCCTTTGCGCACCCTGGCCCCCCTGCCCACAGCGCCCTCCTCTCATTCCAGATATACACATCTGCCCTCTACTCCAGGAAGCCTCATGTGCCTGCTGGGGTCATCAGTGCTGTTGTCATAAGGAACTTAGAGGGGAGGAGCCTTACATTGGTATCTCTGCCTGTGAGTGATTAGAGCCCTGGGTTTCAGACCTGACCCTGAGAGACTGCAGGGACTGGTGGTGGGTCCAACACCCCTGTTCACAGATGGAGAGGCCAAGCCCCACAAAGGAGAGGATATGCCTGAGTGCTCACAGCAAGTTAGTTTGGCTTGGGTCTGGAACCCAGGACTGCTGCCTGCAGGTCCATGGAGGTCTCTTGCTGTCACCTCCTGGGAGTGAAGGCCCCCACCCTCAGCCATGGGTTTATTAATGGGGTGGGTGGTCTGCTTCTCTTAATAGGTTTGAGGGAGCATGGACTGAGGAGTAAATGAAAGATGGAGGCTGGGGGTCCCCCAGATGAGCCTCTTCATTAAGTGTGTATGGGGAGGAGGCCCAGAGAGGCTGACACACACGTGTCACCCGGATGGGGCTGGAGCAGGGACCACAGGCAGCTATAGTGAGCCTGTGAGAAAGGCTCAGCTGCACAGCACGCTGCTAAAACAATCTCCCTGGTCACCTCTTTCCTGCAGCTATTTCTTTCTTTCTTTATCATACCCTTTTGGAAAAAGCAGAGAATGCCACCCCTCCTGGGGATTCGTCGCCCCCCTCCCCTCCAGTTCTCATGCGCTGGCTGCGCTGGCTGCCGTCTGGTGTGACATTAGCGTTCACCAGCTTGCAGAGCGCTAATGACATTTGCATTTTGCTGGCTGGTGAAATGTGGGCTGGGGTTTGGGGGTCCCATGGTCAGGAGGGGAGTTTGCAGCCCAGAGGGAGAAGCAGATATGCTGTGTGGGGCCCCACACTGGTCTATGAGAGGCAGAGAAGAGGGGTAAAGGTGGGATTAGAGGGAACAAATACCTGGTGGAATTGAGAGAGTTCTCTCTAAAGATGTGCCAAGGACGGAAAGCAGCTCCCCGTCCAGTGCTCCTCCTCCCCCACAAGCACTCATGATGTTCTCTCCTGTCTCGCCTCCCTAGCATTTATTGAGCGCTTTCTATGTGCCAAATGCTCTGCTATGGAAGTCACTTTAGCTCCCTGCAGTTCTTGACGAGAGATGCCACCATTATCCCTACTTTACAGACCTGGAGCTGACACCTGAGAGGACACCTGAGTTGCCCGGGGCCCCACTTCTGGAAGGAGGTTGCCCCAGCATGTGGCGAGATCCACCTGCCTCCAAAGCCCGTGCTCCTGATCGCTGTGGGCAGTGTCTCTGCACCTTGTCAGGGCCTGAACACAGCCAGGAAACCATTCTCAGCCCTGGCCCTTCCTAGCAAGCACCTGGCAGGCATATATCAGACCCTGGCTGTGTGCCCTTGGCTGCTCCAGGGGCTGCGAGGCTGGCAACTGCAAAGGAGGGAGCGTCCCTGGAGAGAGAACCCAACCATGAACCAGGAGAGACCCTGGGTTTAGGCCTCACTCTGCCCCCAACTTGCTGTGTGACTTTGGACAAGTCACTGCCCCTCTCTGGGTGTCATTCTCCTCATTGGTAAAATGATGCCGTTGGTCTGGCTCAATGGAGCATTCCAGGAGTACATTTGCACATGAGCAAGGATCTTTCCCCCAATGTATTTGAACTCTCCCAGAGTTTCCACCCACTCACTTAGACATATAAAATTATGTTTTATAGCAAAGCAAACCATGACCATTTACCAAGCATCCCCACTCTGCAAAGTGCACCGTGCTAGACACAGTCAGTGTGACGCTTATGTATGTATTTTTTTCAGGCACACACACACAGGCATATGCATATCTTTGCATCTTAGAATTGTCTGGCTTCCCAATCCTGATGCGTAACCCCGGCTCCTGCAGTCTTTGCCTCATCACACTGCCTCCTCCGGGCCCAGAGAGCATTTCAAACAAAAACAAGAGACCTCAGGCAGCGTGAGCAGTAAGATCTCCCCCAACGAGGCAGTCACGACAGTCACGGCCGGCTCTGTTTTTCTCTGACAGGTGGCGTCTCCTGGATAGCACTGAGCTTGCAGTGGCAAGAGCTTCTGACACTGTCGTCAAAGCAACTTGAACCCTTTGAATTTGGCTTCTAGAAACGAGGGCACGGTCCTTTTCCAGACGCCAGCCACTGAGGTAAGGGGGCTCAGGCTTGCTCAGCAAGGGGCATTATGCTGCTTTCTTTCGTTGTTGTTGTTGCTAATAGGAACCATCGGCAGGGCACCCTATGCATTCTTTATCACAGTGCCCCGATTTAGTCCCTTCTCCAGCAGAAGGGTATGGTGGCTGAGGCTCTAAAGTCCAGCAGACCAGGGTTCAAATCCTGGAATCACCAGTTACTAGCTGTGTGGCCTTGAGACCTTTCTGTGTCTCTGCTTCCTCATCAGTCAACCAAGGAAGTAATAGCACCCACCTCCTGGGTTTGTGGCGAAGATGAAATAAGGTAATACATGAAAAATAAACGTTGGCAGTTACTAACAATAAGCCTGCACCCGTGGCAATTCTTAGTTTATTCTCACAGTGATGGAGTGGAGTCCACATTCGACTAGGGTGAGGACTTCGTGAGAGCAGGAGTTTGTCTGTCTCAGCTGAATCCCAGATCCCAGCAGAGGAAACTGGCCATGGTTTGTGGAATGAATGGGTGTGTGAAGATGCTTTCTCTATATTGCGCACAGTCCTCTGAACAATCCTTGGAGGTCCTTGCATGAGTTGGGATATGGATTTGGTTGTGTGACAAAAATTCCAAAACAATGGTTCCTTAAACAAAAGAGAGGTTGCTTTTTTTCTAAGTAACATTCTGAGCTAAGGGGATTCTTCCACACAAAAATATTAGAGGCCAAGTTTCCTTGTGTCCTGTGACTCCACCATCCCTTGTCTACATGATCCACGGTGGCCCACGGCAGTGTCTCCATTCTACTCAGCAAGAGGGGAAATCAGAAAAGGAGAGGGTGCCCTGTCCTTTAAGAGGTGTACGTTTCACTTCCATTCATGTCCCATTGGCCGGAATGTAGATATATAACACACCTGGCCACCAGGGAGCCCCAACTCTGAGGGGCCCCACGGGCCCATGCCTGGTTCCAGGGCACAGGCAAGCAGGCCAGCCTCGCGGCCCCAGCTGACGTCCACCGTGGCAGCTCTGTTATGCATTTAGGGTGCGGTGTATGATTTCATTTGAAAAAAGATTGCTCTGCAGAAAAAAAGATGGAAAACCACAGTGTATGCTTCTGCCTTCCAGGCAACTGTGGCCGAGTGCTTTTTAAGATCTGTCCTTCGCTTGATTTTGGTCAACCACAAACCTCCTGGCCCTTCATCCCGAGTGCTCTCTTTCTCTCTCGCCTGTGGATTCTGCAGCTCTGACTCATCAGGCAGACAACTCAGCGGTCAGCATCACCCTGCCTTATATGGTGTGCTCGGTGCTCCTGGGGCAATGAGTATTCATTCATTTCTTTCTTCAGCCTGTGCCTGATGAGTTGTTATTAGGTGCCAGGCACTGTTTCATTTGCTGGAGATTGAGAGGGAGCAAAGCTGAAAGGTCCCCACCCTCAGGGGTCCCTGCCTTCCCTGGAAGATCTGCTGAGAGCAGGATTCTTCTTCTGCATGTCGTTCCCCCATCCCCTTGTCCAGTGTCTCATTCAATGTTGAACCAGTCGGACTTGGTGGATATTTGTCAGTTACTTTCCACACTATTTTTAAAGTCCTTCACTATGACTGATGCTGCAGAGATGACCACTAGACCACTGTGGTCCCTTCTAGAATGACTTGGTCCTCACTCTTAGGACATCGAGTTTAAAATGCAGCTTGTGATGGGTCCTGGAGAAGGAGGAAAGGCTACAGTTAGAGATCTGGATGCAGACCTGGCCAGGGGATGTGCACAAGTAAGCAAAAAGGATCAGCCGATCTCCACTTCCATTCAGTCAGGAGCACCTTGGAGATAGGTGTTGGGAGGCCCCTCAGAGGGCTCCTGACTTGTTCTAGGGAAGGCAGACAGGAGAGTAAATCCCTGTCACCCAAGGTAGAGAATGAGAGGGTCCGGAGCAGAAACATAAAGGTAGGCTTGGGAATTCTGAGACGAAATCGAGAAGTCATTTCTGGGTGTGATGGTCGTGGGAGGTCAGGGAATGTCGTACACTTGAACTGGGCTTTGAAACTGTGTGGGAAGCGGGACAGGCAGGGATGCTGGGAAGGGCAATGCAGGAGGAGGAAACTGAAAGCAAAGACCTGGAGCTGGGACCCTGGGCTTGTAAGTCTGTGCCCGGCAGGAAGTGAGATGAACAGTCAGCTTCTTCCCTGCAGGCCTCCAGGCTTGGCCCCACAGGCCTATGGCCATCTTCAAGTCTGCCTTAAAGCACAGCCTGGGTTTGAAGTTGAGTAACTCTTCTATTTCCCCTTTTTTGCCTTTATTCTGGGAAAGGGAATTTTGCAGGAACCCTTTAGAAGAAATGGTACTGCACAGGGACCAAGAGTAATGAGTCCTCCCATCTCCGAGGTTCTTTACAGAACTTAGAAACCCCATTCACTCACAGCTTCGAAAGCAGCATGCCTCGAGGCTGACCTGGGCTGGAGGTCAGAAGACTTGGGGTCTTGTCCCAGCCCTGCTACTGATGTCCTCAGCGTCCCTGTCCAGCAGTTTGTCATTTGCAAAATAAGGGGTGAGACCCCTTCCAGCTTTAAACTTTTTATTCCAAGTCAGACCTGGGCTCAGATCCCAGTTCCGCTAGTAGTATGACCTTGGCTCTCTGAGCCTCAGTTTTCTCTATAAATTGGGGGTAATAATACTGTATCTCACAGGCCTGATGTGGAAGGGAAGATTAAATGAGATAAAATGAGGATCAGTGCTTAGTGACAGCACTCATGCTAATGGTGTTACATTGATATTTTCAACTTTACACTCTGTGGGAGGAATCCTCAATAGAGTCTTTGGTGTATAGGTACCTACAGGACAGCCAAAGTCCATGTCCCCGAAATGTGGTGATGGGGCCCGAGAGTCACCCCTCCCATCTCCAAATGGGGGTAGAGCGGCCTTCCTCAAAATTACATTCAATCATTCATTCATTCATTCATTCATCAGACATTTCTTGAGCACTTGCTGTGTGCCTGGGCCACTGAGAGGCATGTGGGATCCTGTTGAAGGGACACCCCGGCTGCCTGCTTTCTGCAGTTCAGGCTGCACTTTGAGGCAGCTCTGCCCTCCAGCTGGTCCCACTGCCACCGCTGGCCATAGCACCTCATGCCCAGCATCAGGGTGCTGGCTCTGCAGGCTGGAGCCCTGGGGAGAAATTCCACCCCTGCCTCCTCCCATGGCTCCTAGAGCTTTGCATAACCCCTCCCTTTCCATCTTGGGGCCAAGGCTCCAGCGAAATGCCAGAGAATCCGCCACAGTGAACTGGTCTGCCTCGAACTGGGCGGAATGGGGAGATGGATTGGATTTCCTGGTTCAGCACTACGCAAACTACGGTATTCTGGAGAAGGGGAGCGGCTCGCCACTGGGCATGGATTATAGGCTATGTTTCATTCTCGCCACCTTTAATGCCTCTGGACCCTGAATTGCAAGGAGTTTTGGATATTTCTGGAAGATGCAAAGCTTGCGAATTGGGAGGTGCTGGGGGGTCCAATCTGCCTTGTGCTCACCTAGTCCTTTGCTGGTGGCTGTGGGCATCTTACCCTCTGTAGTTGCCAGCATCCAGCACAGAGCCCGGCACACAGGGTGCTTCCATCAGTGGTTGGTGAGTGGATGGACAGATGGCCGGATTACAGTGGATTCACTGTAATCCGTGTTTTCCTAGCTTCAGTCCAAGTGTCCAAGGTGGCTGGAGACACCTGGCTCTCAGTTTATTTTCTGGTTGACAGTCTGATTTTTGGCTCCAGTGCAACATTAGTAGTTTTCAAGTGGTATTGGGGCACAAAGCAAATGGCTTTGGAGCTTTTCAGTTTCTTATTTCAGTTGCGGGAGGCAGCGTGGCGTGCACCCTGCTCTAAGGAAGAGAGCTTGCTGTCAGCTCCGAGGCTAGGTGGCCTTGGGCATGTTATTTAGTCTCAAATTCTGTTTTCTCATCTAGAAAATGATAGCACTAATAGCAGCCAGCTCATAGGGCTCTGATGAGCATTAGATTAAATAATGAGTGTTAAAACAAGGAGCAGAGCTCTGAGCACGTGGTAAACGCTCAAGAAAGGGTGATGGTGGCGTATTTAATGGCCCCCTTAAGCTATTTGTTGCATAAACTTCTCTCTTCCAGACATTTTTGCACACTGCTTTGCACTTTTAAGACAGAAATTATTTTTTTAAGTTGTCATTACAGAAGTAAAAGATGCTTCTTAAAAATTCAAATGATCCAGAAGAATTTAAATTAAAAAAGCAAATGCAGCACACATCCCTACCCCCTCACCCCACAGCCAGCTCTCTCATTCCCTTTCCCCAGCAACATCCCCTAGTCTGGAACTTTTCTCCTTTTTTTTTTTTCTTCCTAAGGACAGGGGACAAGTACACAGGCAGGACAGTGGCTAGGTGGCTGTTATGTTGAATTGCCATTGAGGCCAAAGGTCCTGAGCCTGGTGCCTCAGTGGTCCCATGGGAACCAGGGACAGCCTGTGTCCTTAGGGCAACCTAGCATCTCTGGCATCTGCTTGCTCCAACCTGGAGGGTCTCCAGTGTTCTGTGTCCTGGAGGCCTGGGGAGTGGTGTGAGGCGTGTCACATTAGGGCCAGGACTGAAGGGACAGGTGCACAGACACTGTCTGGCCACATGCTCCGGCCTCTTCTCTGTCACAGCGCCCCAGGGCTCAGTGCAGTCCAAGCTGCCATGTTCCCCTCTGCTGCCACACTCTTCCCCTCATCAGGAAGAGGCCAGGGCCTACGTGGCACATGGCCCAGCGCACCCTTGGTGCTCATGAACTTGGCAGATCTGAGTTTTACCAACACTAGGGTGCGAATTGTGCTGTTGCCTTTATTTCTCTAGATCTGACTGGATCTGTTGCTGAGCCCCCTCTGCCCGTTTGAAGGGCATCCTATCCCAGTCACATTGGGGAGGAGGGAGTCTTGCCCCCTAGGGTTGTGTAGGAATCTTGGTGGCCTTTATGTGTCCCAGAACATTTGGGGGATGCTGCTGGACTTCAGTGCACTCGGGACCCCACAGATGGGTTCATTTGCCAAGCCTTGGGGTCCAGCAAGGGCAAGTGGGCAGCAGCCATTTACATACCAACCTGGGCACAGTGTGGCCTTTGGTTGTACCTGCAAGCCAAGAGTTTGGGTGTTGAGACTCCCAGCCTTTCTCAGGCACCTCAGGGTGGCCCCATTGCAGTCCTGTCACCTCTTGGGAGGGCTGTTCCGGGATCAGGGCACCTGAGCCTATAGCTCTTGGATCCCACTAAATCCACTTCTCCTTGCTGACTCCAGAGATGTCCCCCAACCCTTTCCCTGGGCCTCTGCCTCTGCCCCCTACCTCACAGGCCCCCACCCTTCTATTCTACATCCTTGGGCTCCAGCCTGTCTCCCTAGGCCCAGCGATCTTAGTGCCTGGTGTTGGAAAACAGCTGTCCCGAAGGCATAAGACCCAATGACTTAGCTACCATCTTGGGAAAAGGGAGAGATAACGCCCACAGCAGAGCCAACGAATCATGAAAGATTGTCTCAGTCAATTCTCCTGCCCCCCACATTGGCTACAACGGATGAAACAGTACCTTTCATTCATTTGTTTATTGAGCACCAACTATAAACCAGATTCTTTCAGAGACTGAAGGTGAAAAATCATATAAGGTGGACCTCAAAGAGCTTAGGGTTTAACTAGCCATTCTCAGATGTGGTCTGCAGACCAGCATTGCCTGGGAACTTGTTGGAAATGCAGATTTTCAGACTCCCCCTCCCCCACACCTAATGAATCAGAGACTGGGGGCTGAGGTCCAGCAATCTGGGCTCTGCCAAGCCCTCCAGGGGCCGTGGATGCAAGCTCAAGTTTGGGATCACTGAGAGCAACAGGCAGGTGGCAGGCAGGAGGTCTAATATGCTATGATGCAGTGGCACCTAGAAGGGATGCTGGGGAAGGGGGAGGTGCTAGGGAAGGTGCTTGGATTATGAATTACTTAGAGGTGGACAAAGAAATCTGTGTGTGACTTGGGGGAGGGGAGAGGATTCCTAGCTGCATGATCAGCACATGCAAAGTCCCTGGGGCATGATAGAGCAGAAGCATTCCAGGAGCTATACCGGTGAAGAGGGCAGGGGGAGGGAGGGATGGAAGAGGGCAGGGGCGGGAGGGGATAATCAATAGGCCTTTTGTGCTCTGAGTTGGGTGGCTCCCCAGAAGTGCTGGGGAACCTTGAAAGGGTATATGCAAAGAAGGTAGGAAGATCTGTGCCCTGGGAAGATGGTGGGAAGATGGAGATTGAAGCCCCTGGATCACACAGGTGGCAGGCTGTCTTCTGGAGGGCAGGGCTGAGCCTGCGGGGGATGGGGAGGAGGCGGCCAGGTGGGGCTGGATACCCTGGGCCCTGGAGGAGCCCTGCTCTGTTGCTAGAACATTCCCTCAGGCGAGCTGAGCCAATTAAGTGCTGGAGCCCAGGAAGCCAAGTCTGCCGTCCTCTCTCAGTACCTCGGGGGCATCTGTAACTGTCCAGTCCTGTAATTAGTGTCTGTGTTCATGCCTTCTCCCCCAAGTCTCTGGGGTGGGGGAGACCTAGATACCATCTGCATGTCTGGGTTCTTGACCTGGAGTTGGAGCACCAAGAAATGCAAGAGCAAATCCAGACCCCTCGGAGCTAGGTGGAAACTGGGAGAGGACCAGGAGGTGAATGTAATGTGGGTCAGGAGGGCCCCTGGCCTCCCCACCTTAGTGCTGGCTGGGGAAGCCCCTAGCCCAGACCAGTCCCGCCCCCTCCTCCGAGGCCCAGCCTCCTTCAGAGGCCCCAGCCCCCCTCACTGCCTTCCCAGGGCCCCGCAGGCACGGGAAAGACAGCCAGGCCCCTCCCTGGCCCGGGGCTCTTGATTGGGAAGGGGCCTCCTATGAGCTCATCCCGTGATGAGTCCAGGGCTGAGAGGAGGGAACTTGCAAACTGCAACCAGAATCCTAAGTCCTTGGGGAGCCCAGTACTGAGGAGGGGTCGGGTGGGGTGCCCCCTCAGGGCAGAGGGTGGGGCGGGTATGAAACAGGCCCCTGGCTGGAGGGCCAGACTGGGCCCCATCTGACTATCTGGGCAGCTGTTTTGGGTTGGCAGCTCCTGCTTCTTCTGCACCCACTCCTGGGGCTAAGTTTAGGCTAAAGTGGAGTTGCTTGGGGCCCTGTGATGCTGGCCTTGGCCTGACCCACGTGTATTAAAGTATCACTTTAGCCCCAAGCAACAGTCAGTGCTGATTTGTGGTAAGCGTTCCCAGCAGCTGTGGTTCCAGCTGAGGAGGTGCCAGCTAGGCCCCGCCCTCTAAGTCCCCTCCCTCAGGCCTTTCTTCTTTACTCTGAGTATAGATTTAACTCTCCAGGGAGATAATCAGCTAGGATTTGTGACTTCACAGGCTACCAGGACTGGGAGCAGTTTGAAAGTCATCGGTTTTCACTCCTTGAGAGGTCACCATTGAGCCTCTGCTTACATACCTCTAGTGACATGGAGCTCACTACCAACTAAGAACAATGTTCAGGTTGCTCCAACGTTATTCTCCTGCTTTGCACAGGCCCTGGGTTCAAATCCTATCCCTGCCACCTAATATGTGGCCTCAGGCAAGTGACTTACCTTCTAGAGATCTGGTTTCCTTTTGTCTAAAGTGGGTTTGATAAATATCCACCTTTCACTTCTGGAGAGGTTTAGACAAGACATCCTTACAACCATGGGCAGTTTGAATCTCTCCCAGTGCATAGATCTGGAGCCCAGACAGGTCCTCTCTGCTGCCCTCCAGGTCCCACGGCCAGTCACATCACCAGGACAAATGTCAGCCCTCCCTGGCACAGAGTAGCTGCTCAGTACTAGATTGGTTTCATTGCCTCACCCCTCAAGCAGAGCCACCAGTGTCTTAGAGACAAGGCCAGGCTAAGTCCATGGCTTTTACCCTCACTCAGACACCTCAAGCCACAGATGCCCTGAGCTGCCACCAGCCCTGGCCTCCAAAGGCTTCTGGGAGACCCAGGTTCCTGCAGGCTTCCTCCCTCATCTATCCCCAGGCTCCTCACCCTTCGGCAGAACCCACCTCCTCACATCACCTGGGCTTTGCCTCAGGTTTGAAAGAGGTTGGCTGGTGGGCCTGTTCCCTTTGCTCGCATCTTACAGGGCAAGAAAGAACAAGAAAGTGCCCGTGTGAAACCCCAGGCAGAGAAGGAGTCATGGAGACTGGCGGTGGCCTCAGGTCAGCCTGCCACTGCCACCACAGGGTGCAGCCATCACCCTCAACCATGGCCTTGGCCCCTGGGGACTCCTGCTTTGTTGGCGATTGTGCTGTTTTGGGGTGGTGTTTTTAACAGCTTTATGGAGGTAGAATTTACACACCATAAAATTTGCTCGTTTTAAGGATATGATTCAATGATTCATAGTAAATTTATAGTTGTGCAACCATCACTACAATCTAATTTTAGAATATTTTCATCACCCCCAAAAGAAATCTGCTACCCATTGGTCATCAGTTCCTGTTCCCGCCCCCAGCCCCAAGCAACCACCAATCTACTCTCTGTCTCTATAGATTTTGCCTTTTCTGGACATTTCGTATGGATGGATGAGACACCATGTGTGGAGGGGGAGACCGTGTGCACTCAGTGACATGCTCATCTTCCCACAGCCAGCCAAGGCCAGGCCATGTGTTCTTTTAGAGTTAGAAAAACTCACAGGGACACAGAGCAATCTTCACTTCAGTGCAAGAAGTAAAGTGCAGGATTGTACCTAGTCCCACACTAGGACCCGCTGACATCTGCTTTAACACATCCAGGGTCAGGCAGCTCACTGCCCGCAGGACGCTGAAGTAAATTCGAATGTCCTGATCACAGCTGAGTGCCAGGGTTGCTGATGTCGTTTGACCTTTGGTCTCATCCTCTGAGATGGAATCATTTTACAGCTGAGGAAACTGCAGCTCAGAGGGGTTGAGGCACTCACCCTAAGTCGCACAGGTAGAAAGTGGGGGAAGCCAGGATTTTACCCACCCTTTAATATCTGCACCACATTTCCAGTCCTCCCACAGATGGGTGACACTCATCTTCGTGTGGGGGTGAACTCTGTCTTCCTGTAACTTTCACCTAGTGTGTCTAGTTTGGTTGACAAGACCCACACAGACATCCATCCTGGACACGAGAGGTAAGAAGGGGAGGGAGTCAAGGAAAACTTCTTGGAGGTGATGTCAGAGCTGGTTCTTGAAAAAGGAACAGGAATTCACAGATAGAGCCAAATGGGGGAGTTTCCAGGGACTCAAACCCTTTTAATATTTCACAGCTGCTTAAGGCTGGAGGGAACTATTAATATCTACTCTTACTGTTAATTCTCCCCTAAACATCATAGTAAGTGGTGGTCCAACAGAAGTGCTTGAATACCTCCAGGGACAGGGAGCTTACCACCTTACCTGGGAACCCATTTCATTGTAGAGCAGCTCAGCTGTAGGCTGGGCTGAAGATAGCTTCCCTGTAGCCACAACCAGCTTGTAACTACACAGGATATGGCTGATCCCTCTTCTCACCAACAGCCTTCGGAGCATTGAGCGCAGCAGACAGGGTCCTGGAAGCAACCTGAAAGTCTTGGCCAAAACATTGAGTTCTTCCATCCATTGTCTTTGGTATAGATCTGGATATGCTGCTCAGGTCTGGCTGCCTGCCTCTGGGAGACTCAGCCCATGTCCTTGGACTTGCAGGCAAGTTCATGTAGTAGTTAAGAGCATGGACTTGAGAACCAACGCCTGGTTCACATCCCAGCTCTGCCACTCACCAGGTGTGACCTTGGGCAAGTCCCATAAATTCACTCTGCCTCACAGTTCATGTCTTAAATGGGATTAACAATAGTACTACACCGTCTTGGCCTGCTTGGGCTGCCCTAACAAAATATCACAGGACAGGGGCTGAAACAAACAGTTATTTTCTGAGAGTTCTGGAATCAAAAAAATCCATGATCAAAGTGCTGGAAAATTTGATTTCTGGTGAGGCCTCTCTTCCTGGCTTGCAGACCGCTGCCTTCTCACTGAGTCCTCAAGTGCCTTTTTCTCTGTGCATGGAGAGATCTCTGGTGTCTCTTCCTCTACTTATAGGGACACCAGACCTATCAAATGAGAGCCCTGCCCTTATGACCTCACTTTGCCTTAATTACCTCCCTAAAGGCCCTATATCCAAATGTAGTCACACTGGGGGTCAGGGCTTCAGCATATGACTTTTGGGGACACAATCCAGTCTATAACATGCGCCAAACTTATAGGGTGGCTATGAGACTGAGTGAACGCATGTAAAGTGTTAAGTGCCACGCCCAGCATGGGGTAAGTGCTGTGTTAGTGTGTATTATTATTGCAGCATTTTGTGTTAAATGTGGGGGGTGGGGGGAGAGCCCCCTTTCCATCCTTGCTGCAAGTCTAGACCCTGTGAATGAAAGTAATGAGCACACACATTAATAATAGCAGATATTTCCATTCGGCCATGAGAAAGAAGGTAATTCTACCATTTGTGACAACATGGATGGACCTAGAGGGCATTATGCTAAGTGAAATAAGCCAGACACAGAAAGACAGATCCTGTATGATCTCACTTATATGTGGAATCTAGAAGAGGCGAACTCCTGGAAACGGAGAGTAGATTGGTGGTGGCCTGGGGTTGGGGTGGGGAAGCGGGGAGATGTTGGTTAAAGGGTACAAACTTCTAGTTATGAGATAAATAAGTTCTGGGGATCTAATAGACAGCATGGTGACTGTAGTTAATAATACAGTATGTTGTACTTGGAGGTTGCTGAGGCAGTAGATAGATGTTCTCGCCACATGCGAAAAATGGTTAAAAATAAATAACAGCAGATATTCATATTGTGCTCACTATATGCCAGGCTCCATATTAAATACTTTACATAACTTAGGCCTCACACTAGCTTTATGAGAAAGATATTCTTAGTGTCCCTGCTGTGCAGATGAGGAAATTGAGGCACAGAGAGGTGAAGCGCCTTGCTGAAGGTCACACAGCCATCAAGTGCCTGGTAAGTTAATAGCATAGTTATTCATTCTAGTGATATTCATTAAGGGCCATCTGACCATGCTGGGCACCAACCCCCTGACCTCCGGTTCAGTCTCAGGGAGGAGACAGACCCATCGCCAGGCAATGGCAGTCCCTTGTGCTAAATGCTCCAATGGGGCCAACCCAGGGAGCTGTCATGGAGCTCTTGAACCATGTTTCTGTGGCACCTAGCAAGGCCTGGAGAGACAAGGGGGGTCTTCCTAAAGGAAAAAACAGTTAAGCTGAGGTTGGGAAGGTGATGGGAAAATAGCTTGAATGAGGCTGTAGGAGTGAGAGAGTGTATAGCTGGGGTTGTTGGAGGATTCATTAGCTGATACTTTGCACTCTTAAGATTTTCCGCAGGTCTCTGGCATCACAGGGCTTCCCACCGCTTAGAGATCCTGGGGCAGCCTGGCACCCATGGAAGCCTGGGGCTCCCTGTTGGTTTAGGTAATATTTTGGTGGCTCAGAATTTTTTCTGGTACCCAAGGGATCTGTGTGTTCTTGTACACAATGACATCCCAGAGATTCGGACACCCCCAGGAGGGCTGCAGCAGCTTCTGAGGGTTCAGGCCTTTTGGGCCCTAGGGATTGTGTGACAATCCCGAGGACTGCGTGGCGGCTCCAGAGTCCCATAGCCCTACTCTTTATGGCTGCGGGAAGGACGTGCAAATTCATGGTAGGTGAACCCCCCAGCTGCAGAAAAGGGAGCCGGGAGAGGACTGTACCCAGAGGTGCATTTACAAGGCTTACGCAGTAGGAAAGTCCAGGGAGATGTGGCTGGAAGCCCCCTCCCTCCAGGGTCTGGGGAGACAAGAAGTCTGGACTCTTTAGGATTTATTTCCTTCTGGAAAGCAGAAAATTAACCACTGCAGGGAGGTCTGCGGGAGCAGTGTCCTGACTTGCAGGCCTGTGACTTGAAGAGGACCGAAGCTGCTCCCGTTGCCTGGATACGAAGCACCAGTTTCCAGAGCCCTCCGAGCAGGTGCATCACACAGGGCTGGGGGCTGCTGTGGTCCACAAGGGGGCTGGTATGCCTCACTCACAGACCTCAGCATCGACCCCTCCAGGGGCTCGGAGGAGCTGCGCCTTCCCTGTGGCATAGCGGGGTCCATGCCAGCCCCACTATCCAGGCCAGCTGGGTGACTTGTCTGGACCTTGGGGTTGCACCTGCAGAATGGGGATGGCACCACCGCCTGTTTCACAGGGGGGTTGGGGAGAGCCCTGTATGAAAGCATGAGAATACATTCCCACACTACATGGGAGCTGTTCATTCCTGGGCAAACTCCGTGCCACAGAGCCTCAGTTTCCTCATCTGTAAAAAGGGGATGGGCCTAGCCCAGTAATTTCTCAACAAATGTTAGTTCCAGCCCCAATTCCCACACCCTTAACCAGAGATGGCAGCCTGGTACCTTGGGCATGGGGAAGAGGGTGGTTCTCGAGAGAAGGGTCCCATATAGCCCCATAAACATCAACGATTTCTGTCTTTATCTCTGAGCAAAACCTCCCTTTCTACCCTGGGGAGAACATGATGGCCATCTTGGTCAGGCACTGTGCTAAGAGTTGTACATTTATGATCTCAGTCGTCCCTACAACACTATTGAGAGAGTACTGTGATGATCCCATTTTACAGATAAGCAAACCAGAGAAGGCAACTAAGTTGTCCTAGGTCACAGGACTAGAACAGAACAAGGACTCTTACCCACGTCTGTCTTGATTACAAAGCCTGGACACTAATCACTCTCTTTACAAGTATCCTTCTAGAAATTTCCAGGGGAGAAAGGAAAACAGTGTGGTGCGAACGAACTGGAGAACTAGTTGGGCGCTTGTCACCTGGGTGAGGGTACATCGGTGGTCCTTCCGATCTATGTCTGGCCTGACTGGCACTTCCCAGTTGGCAGCTGTGTGGAGAGGATATGAGGAGAGGGTAGGCAGGGGCTGCATTTGACCCAGGCTGGCCCCTTGGACCATTTGAGGATCCTCACCCCTCAACAGCATGGAACCCGCTGGTACTGGACCCCTCCCCTCTGGTGGCCCCTTTTTTAGAGAAACTGGGGGGTGGGAGGCGGGGAGTGTTGGAGCCGCTGGTCTGAACAAGAACCCTTCTGCCCACACTCCCAAGGAAGAGCAGGAGGGAAACAGACCTGGTAACTGGGAAAGGAGGTGTCCAGCAGCCACTGACTCATTTTGCTTTTCCAGCCCAGTGGGGCACAGCATGAAACAGGAGGGCAAGATTTACTTCGCCAGCATCCTGTAGCTAGATTTGCCTGGGGCAGGGATAGCAGGCCCCAGGCAGAACTGGAACCCCTGGAACTAGCCCCTGAGCCCCAGCCTTCCTTCGTCCTCTGGGGCTCCCAGCCCAGAGCCTCTTTGATGCTACTGCCAAATACCAAACCATTTATCAGGCTTTTCCAGAGAACTCATGTCCCCAAACAGAGCTCCAGGCCTGCAATTAGGAAAAGTAGCAAAGGGCTTAACTTGCTCTGGCTGTGGGCTTTTCGGTGGGAAAGATAATCTTGGTCTGGATTAAGCTGGAGAGTAAAATAATATTTACTCTCAAACAATACTCTCTGGCTAGGAGCAAATCTGGGCCTTAGGGCTTCAGGGTGGGAGCTGCCAGGGGGTCTGCCAACTCCTGCCTGGTACCCAGGAAGTATTGCTTCCCACTGACCCTCATTCGGGCTGGTTCCACAGCTTGATTCGCCGCAGCGCTTATTCTCATTATGAAATGAAAATGAGAGGCTGTAAGTTCAGTGTGTTATTGTCTGTGGAGCACTTGGCCTGGGCAATGAGCTCATCCAATCTGCATCACTATCTTGGGAGTCAGGCTTATGGCCCCAAATAGATCCAGACTCAAGTTCCAGCTCAGCCACTTCTAATCTTGACATTGGGGAAGTGATTTCATTACCTGTGAGCCTCGATTTTTCACCTGTGAAATGGGACTGAGGATCGCTGCCTCACGTGTGTCATGAAGACGAGCCATGGTGCTCATAAAACACCCAGCCAGTGCCCTGGCTGCTAGCAGTGCCTAATAAGTGGTAGGTTGTTTTACGAAAGATGAAGCTCAGATATGTGAAACAACAGCTATTCAGTGGAAAAGCTGAGATGCAGACCCAGGGTCACGTGGCCCTGTGTGAACCAGGCCTCCCACTGACCAGCCAGGGAGGGGCCCAGTGCATGAGCTGGGTGGGCAGGGAGGCCCTGCTGGCCTTCATAGGGATGGCCATTCAGACCCAGCCTTGAGTTCCAGAGAGGGAGGAAAGGCCCCTATGCCTCTGTCCCCACTCCCCTTTGAGGAAAAACAACCAGGCCATTCTTTGCTCCTTATGCCAGGCCACAGGGACTTGTGCCCCTGGAGGCTGGGAGAAGAGTACCCTGGCTCATTCCCAGGGAAAACAAAGACGGGGGTCAAAGCTGTCCCCAAGAGGGCAGGCTCTGGCTATAGGGAAGGAAGGGGGAGTTGAGAGTCAAGTAGGATATGTGCCAAATCCCCACCCTCCCACCCCCCTTCTAGGTTCTAGTGCAGACTTCATCACTGGTGACCTTGCTGTGAGGCCTGGGGAGATCCTGCCCCTCTCTGGGCCTTATCTTCTCATCTACAAAATGGGGGCATTGGAACTAAAGAGAAGGGACCACTGCCTCTGCTGGAGAAATCAGGGAAGGCTTCATGGCTGAGGTGTCAACCTAGGCTGTAGAGGGTGAAAAGTTGTCCAAACAGACAAAGGGAGAAAAGGTGTTGCAGGCCCAGGTTGTAGCACCTGAGAAGACCTGGCAGCTTCAGAGTGTGGGGTTTAAATGGTCCTTTCACAATGATTAGTTTCAGTTACATCAATACTATATGTTCTTCGGAAGAAAAAAATTAGAAATCACCTGAGTATAAAGAATAAAAGAAAATCACCCACAGCCAGTCAGTACCATATCAGCTTTTTAAAATCTGATTGAGAAAGTGGCCTTTAAGCTCCCTAATACACGGAGAACCTCAGCCTCTGGGCAGACAGCGAAGGACAAAGAACTGTCTTCTGGAAGCCGAGCCAGGCCCCACGCCCTAGGCAGGCAGACGGACAGCAATTCCTGGGGGTGGGGGCACATGCACAGTAGGCACTGGGGAAGGGGACACGTGGGGCTGCAGGGCTGAGGAAGGGAGGCCGAGGGGAGGACCTGTGTGCGTGAATGAGGCTTTGGGAGGCCCCTGCTCCTGTCATCTGGCAGAAGTGGCTGTCCTGCTGCCACACAGGAGAGGGGTCCTTGTAATGGCTCAGCTGTGGTTTCCTAAGACGTCTGCCTGCAGGGTATGGCAGGCTGGGGAAGGGGCCTAATGACACTGTGAAGTCACCGCTGTGATCTTGGCAGCTCTTTGGCGCCGCCTTTTCAAATACGGTTCATCTTAATGGACAGGGCCTAAGAGGGAAGGTGGGCAGGGGCAGGGTGGGCGGCCCAGGTCATGTGGCCTGAGCTGTCAGCAGCGGGTCAACATCAGCGCAGAGGGGACTGTCCACTCCCCAACCTCCAGACCCAAGGCCCAGTGGGGTCTCTCTCCGAGGTAAGCCCACATCCGCCTCAGGCTCCTGCCTTACTTCTCCCAGCCCCTAACAGCAGCAGGTTTTCCCCAGAGGCCTCCCCACACCTCTTCACCTTGATGAGGGAGCCCCAGTTCTCTCCTCCGCCTTCCTCCATTAGACTGTCATCCTGGGCATCTGGGGTCCCTGGGGGAACGCTGGTGCCTCGGAGGGTTGGAGGAGTGCGAAGGTCATAGTGACCACCTGAACCACCATCACCTTGGCCATGAAAACAGGATGGGGGTGTTCCATTTCCTTCACGGCCCCTGTGAAGTCTGTTAGCAGTAATTATGAAGTTATGGGGAATTCCCAGTCTTCCTAATTAGTGTTAATAGGGACTGGCTAAGTTAGTCATGGGAAAATAGATGCCTTTGTTTGCTTTCTCCAAATTAGACCACTGTGTTCTGCCTTCAGATGTGATAGAGCAGTGTTCTCGTCTCAGCCCCCCTCCCCACGGGCCTGTGCCCTGCACCGTGCACATGCCCACTGACCGGGCTAGTCCCTGTGTGCACACGCAACCACACACACAGGCACACACACAGCCAGCAGCACAACATTTCAAGTCTTTGCAAAGCAAGCACAAAACCAAACGGCATTTCAGCCACACTCCCAGTTCCCTTTGGCAATATTATTAGCAGCCTCCTCCCCATGCTGCACCCAACCCCAGAGACCCCATGCACCCGCCTCCCCGAATTAGATTGTATTAACAAACCATTACGTGTTCCAATTAGCGTGGTGAATGAACCTGGCTGGGTGAGCAGGGTAATAACGCCCTGCTCTTCCCGCTGACAGGCTGGGGCACATTCCCCCTGGAGGGAATGAGCCAAGCCCGCTCCCCTCTCTCTCTCTGGTGGAATAATAAGATCGGGCATCTCCACCAAGCCTGTGGAAGGCTCCCCACCATCTGGGTCTGTGGCCATCCTGGAGGTGTTTTCCTTTGGAGCAAGCAGGAGAGAGGGAGTAAAACTCATATTTATTGTGCAGTATTGGCCATTGGGCTTGTGATAGATCATTTGCCTGGGATGGTGCTTTTTCATCTGAATTGTGGGTACCCACAGGGCCTGGGGGCTCCTCCCTGAACCAGGGGGTACACAAAGTCTCAGGATGTGTCCTAATGGATCATCAGTTCTTGAAGATTTGGAAGACAGTACCTTATTTTTATATTAAAACAACTGTAGGCATATATACAGACATACAAGAGATTCACAGGCAAGTTTGCTCTCCCCACTCTCTTCTCTGGGCTGGGTCCCCAGATGTCCAAGGGGGTAATAGGATTCCTTCTGTAGCCAATGCAGGGACTGAGAAGGGAGGGTTTGTGAGATTCTAAGTCATAGCATAATGCTGTGTGATATTGGACAAGCCACTCCACCTCTCTGATCCTCTTATACCTGCACGGCATGATGGTAATGGTGACAATACCTCCCCAGGGCCAGCTTCACAGGTGTGCAACTGGGCTGCCACACAGGGCCCTGTGCTTAGAAGGGCCCCACACCTGGGTTAATTCTCTGCTGTTGCCGGTTTGAAATTCTTAATAACTTTTGAGTAAGAGATTCTCTCATTTTTACTGGGCCCTACAAATTAAGTAGATGGTCCTGCATCTTGCCAATGAAGCTTTAGCAAGTTTTAAATCAGAAATGTGTGAAAGAGGCCCACACAGATGCTCATTCCTCCCACCCTTCTTTCCTTCCTCACCCTAATATCTATTGAGCACTCATCCTATGGCAGACACTGCACTAGATGCTGGGATTCATTAATGAACCAGGCAAAGTTGCTGCTCCCCTGCATTTAGGGAAGGGGAGAGAAGATAAATAACAGGAAGAAACATTGTTGGAGTTGGGTCAACAACAAGGGGATAGACAGTAACTGGGGAAAGGCTGGCGGGAGATGGAGGTGGGATGGGTGGAGGTCTCCCTGAGAAATTTGATCGGAGACCTGACTGAAATGATAGAATATGCCATGTGGAATCTCTGAAGGAAAGAGTCCCAGGCATAGGGACCAACAGGTGCAAAGGGCCTGAGGTGGGAATATGCTTACCTTGTGGAAGACACTAGTGTGGCTTGAGCTGGCTAGAGTCGGGTGAGGGAAGAGGAGGGTGGTCAGAGATGAGCTCAGTGGGGTGGGTGAGGGGCCTTGTAAGCTGTTGTGAGGGTGTGGCGGGAGTGACAAGGGGGTAGAGGACATCTTCAACCAGAGATGGATGTTTGTGGCCCCCCATAGATAGTTGCCTGGACACCAAAATAGCAGGGGGAAAAGGACAGGGGTGTCCCATTGTCCTCTGCAAACTCAGGGGCAGGTGGCAGCTTCAGGCTTGGGCCCTCTGCCTACCTTCCTGGGGCCTTCATATCACTGGCCCACCATCCAATCCTGGGCCTCTGAGGCTCCGTCTCAGACAAGCTGTGCAATCAAAGGCTGACCCAAAGGCACCCCTGACAGTGCCTGCACCAGAAGAGCCCAGGGCCGCAGCTGCAGTGCAGCTTCCTTCGCAGGCCTTGTCGCCTTCCTCCCCATAAATTCCAAGATGTAGGGCATGAATGGCCAGGAGCTCAGATTGCCAGGTCAGCAGGGCTGGAGCTGTCCTGTGCTTGTCGACAAACAGAGAACCTCGCTCCCTATTGGCAGCCCAAGTGCTGAGAACCACAGCTTCTCATCTTCCAAGCCATGTAACCCTGGGGAAGGGGTGTCGCCACCCTGAGACCCCATCCCCTCATCTGTAAGTAGGGGTATTATTAGTGGTGTTGTGAGGATTAAATGAGAGCCCAGATGAAGCACCTAGAACAACTCCTGAACATGGGAAATATTCACTTCTTGATACCTCTTGGGTCCAGGGGACAAGCCTAAATGTCACCTCTGAGCCACAGGACCTGGCCACACAGCACCTGAGAAGTGAGGAGCAGAGAAAGTGAGACAGAATCTTAGGACCAAGCCAGCCCATGATGCTGACGATCTCAGAACATGTAGGGTGACTAAGGACAGGTCCTGGGAGCTGTCATTTATATAATGAAGGGGACAGACTCAAGGACCTTGGGGCCCCTCAAGCCTTGACATTCTCTAAGATGGAAAAGTGATGGACCCCTCCCATGAGGGCCTACCCACCTAGACAGCACCACCCCACTCGGGTTGGGGGCAGCAGACTGCAGGCCCTGTGTTCATCTTGTGGCCCTAGAGGGCTGCCCAGAAAAGGAACTAGCCTGCAGGCCTGGGGCCCCTGCTGTCTCAGATGGGAGAGGGACAGTGTTGGGCAATTGTGAGAAGCCCAGGCTGCTTGGGTTCAAATCCCAACCCTGTCACTCTCTAGCTGAGTGACCTTGGGCAAGTGACTTATTCTGAGCCTCAGTTTTCACAATTAAAAAACAAGGAAACAACAGCATCTGACAGCAGAGGTGTGGGAGTCAGTGGGAGCCGAGCCTGGCACGTGTGGCTCTGTAGAAGCGCACCGTGCTCTTGTTGATTCTTCCCTGGAGAGCTGCTTCCACAGCTCCTCCCGGGCCCCGGCTTCCCACCCAGCCACCCTCTGAGCCTCTGCCGCTGCCCCGAAGGCCAGCCTGCCCGGTGCCCTCCGGGAGCAGCTGGGCAGCTGTAACCTGGTGATAAGAACAAGGCATTCTGGGAAGAAAGGACTTCTTTTAGCATCGCTGATGAAGCTGAGCAAAGGATCCTTAAATCCATATTTCAGAGGGAAATATGACCTTAAACTGGCGTGAGGTAACTGAAGGTGGCAGAGAGCCAGGCGAAAGCCCTGAGCTTTAGAATTCCCCCAGGTCGGCGCTAGCCCTGGCTCCACTGCTCCCACGTCCTCAGGGTCCTTCCTAGTCTCCTGTCTAGGAGCCCACCACCCGGAGCCCAGGAAGGCAAGCAGACGATCACTGAGCCCGACTGACCAGGGGAGCATCGCCTGCACCAGGGCTCACAGCCAGGAGGGGGATGTCCCTGCCCCTGACCTCCCCAGTCACTTAGGTAGTGGGATCCAGGTCCTCTTTCAGGTTTATGTCTTACTGGAACACTTAACCTCGGAAAGTCCGATTTGATGCCACTATAGATGACTGGTTTCCCATAGAATCTCTTGTCCAACAATACTTGCTATTCAGAATCACACCCTGGGAGAGGCAGTCCCTGGAATAACGGCCTCAGGCAATTCAGAATCGGCTCAACATTCACACTAGCCTGCTGCTTAGGTCTGTCTGGATGGAACCCAGATCTGCACAGGGGGTCAGGGCCCCCGTGGCTCTGAAGTCACCTTGCAGGGGCTCAGAGGTGCTTGCTCAAGGTCACCCAGCACCTAGGGATGGGGTCTGACTGCAGCCCAGGACAGCCATGTTCGAAAGCCTGCTCCAGCCACGTGCCCCTCCCCCACCCCATGTTCCTGGAAACCCCGACCTTGCCCCATGAACTTGCTGAGTCTCCTGCTTAATTAATTACGGGGCAGCCAGGGGGAAATGAAACACCTGCCAGTCTCTTCCTTTTCCCAGCAAGGAGGCTCCCCAGAACCCCTGCTCTCAGCAGGGCCCCGACAGTCCTGAGGTTGCTTTGGGCAAGCCAGCTTTGTACACTGGCTTACACATGCAGAGCGTCTAAATTAAATGTGGCCACTGCCTGCTGGGGGTCAGAGTCCCAGGGCAGGGATTTATGTCCAGGCCTCTGAATGAGGTGCACTTTAAGAGAAGTGTTCCAGCTGACGTAAGCAGGTAACTTTCCACCTCTCCAGAAAATGGAGAGAGAGAGAGTGTACATGCACATGTGGGCATTCAGAAAGGGGAGAGAGCAGGCAGTGGCAGAGGGACAGCCTGGCACACAGGATCCAAGGCAGAGAGAGGGGGACTTGGCCCAACCCCAGACCTAGCTGGCTGACCATGTATTCTAAACTTGAACCCAGATCCCCAGACCCAAGGGCAGTACCTTTTATCTTTACAACCTCAGGAAACGAGGAAAGGTACCAGTTTGCCTGATTTGAGCATGGCCTGAAGCCCCGTTCTATAGCCCTCTTCTCAGCACCCCAACCTGGCCACACAGGAGACACACAGGTGACTGGCACCATTGCCGTCTATGCTCTGCAGGGCAGCGTGAGTGTGCAGGAGTGGGTGCGTGGCCTTCACTGCTGAGCGCAGACAGTCTGAGGTCCGGGGTTAATGAGGGCCACCTTCCCTCTGCTCCCAGAGTTTCAGCAGGGCCTTCCTTCTTAAACCCTGACTCCTTGATTTCACTGACATTTCTTAGCTCTGGATGCTACAGATTGGGCTGAATTTACATTTAAGTGATGACATCTGCTCATCAAATAGTCAGACAACCATGTCCATTTCTAAAAGGGCAATACCTGAATTCTTTCCACCCATGATGGAGTCAATGACACCCAGGTGTTTGCTCAGCATTGGCATTGGGAGCCATGGATCTGTGGCTCAGGGCCCAGGGTGCATGAGCAGAAGATGTTGCCTCCAAATGAACGAGAACAGCTCCGACTTCTAGAGAGTTTTTCCTTGTCTCAGGCGCTGTAGTGTCATTGGGCACTCACACGACCTGAGATCACAGGGTACACTGAGACTCAGGGGCCAAGGCCACACAGGTATCGAGTGGGGAGGATGATTCCACCTGGTTACTCACACCTGTAGTCACTCTGCTTGCTGCCTCCCAGAGAAGCCCAGGGAGGGTGAGGAACTTGCTCGACATCACATGACTGGTTAGTGGCAGAGCGAGGACTAGACCCTGAGCCCCTGATTCCCACTGTGACACTCTTTTCTAGTGGTTTGCCTAATTCTGGAGAGACCAGTGGTTTTACCTACCAGCTCTGGGACATCTTTGACACCCTCTGAGCCCAGATGCTGGAACTAACCTATTAGGTTGAAATCCCAGCCTAATAGCTGTGTGACCCTGGGCAAGTTACTTCATTTCTCTGTGCCTGGTTTTCCTTGTCTGTAAACTGGCATAATAATTGTACCCACTTCATAGATTGTTGTGAAAATTGAGTTAATAGACGAGAAGTGTTTAGAAGTGTGCCTGGCACATAGTAAGCACTCTAAACGTTAATTCTTACCATTGCCATCATCACCACTCTCCTCCCCTCCCAGATCATGCCTCATGGTCCACCAGCCTCCCTGCCCCTTGTAATTGCTCTTAGATCTCAGCAGAACAGTGAGAGACCTTCCCAGGCATGACTGACTAATCAAAGGGCACATCCTTGGCTTATGAAGTGCTCCACAGCAGTCATCAGTCACCTGTGAGCCTCAGAGAGGGGAACAAGGCCTGCAGCAGGGGGGCCAAAGAGGGCTGCCTAGGCACGTTGCCATGTGCCAGACACTGCAGTGGCCCAAGCCAAAGGGTCAGCCGTCTCCGGTCCTCCAGCAGCCCTTATGCAGCAGAGCCCTACTCCCAAGAGTTCTTTGGCAAAGGATGCCATCCAGGAGGGCTCTTCCCTGGGTTCTGACAGGGCAGGGGGATCAGGCCTGGCCCCAGAGGGTGACACACTCAAGCTCCTCTGGTTCATTCAGTCCCTTCTGCTGGACAATGCCTGTGCGGTTCAGATCTGTGCACGTCCCACTTGGAGCTCTTAGCCAGACCTCACCCAGCTCTCCCCTTTCACCCAGTATTTTCTGATTGCCAAGGGCTCTGCCATCTTCCATGAGGGCCTCCTTTGAGCCTCATGATATCCCTGTTTGTCTTTATCTCGGTGTTCCCAGTGAAGCTGGGGAGGCTCAGAGAGGTGTTGGAAGTTGGCAGAAGCTACATAGCCTGAATACAGGGCTGGAACCCAGCTGTCCGCACAACTAGTGAAACACATTCACTTCTAATCCTCTACTTTAGCCCAAGGTGAGTCCCTAAATATTCCCTAGGGTCAGGGAACTGCGAACTACCATCTGTGGGTCAAATCCTGATTTTTTTTGTAAATAAAGTTGCATTGGCCCGCAGCCCTGTCCATTCATTTATGTGCAGTCGGCTGCTTTCTCAAAGCAGAGTTGAGTCATTGTGACAGAAATAACATAGCTATAAAGCCTAAAATATTGACTGTCTAGCCCTTTATGGACAAAGAAAGTTCCCAACCCTGCTGTGGATGAGTGCTTGGCACATCCTCTCATGTCCCCTTCAAGTTCATGTCCCTCCCCTGGCTTCTCCCCTCCTGCCCACCACCAGCCCAGTGGAAGAGCAAGGGGGGTGGGTGGATTTCTGTCCCATTCCACAGGTGGAGAAACCAAGACCTAGAGAAGTTTCATTTCTTCGTATTATTATTTTGTCAAAAGGTCTTGAGCTCAGTAAGACCAATACTTGCCCATCCCTGAGGCCCCTGGGGATGGCCAGCATCCTTCCCGGCTAGAATAATGCCAGTTGGTGGGATTGGTGAGCGGGCTTCTGTGGAGGGATGGAGCAGCTCCTTGTTCCCCTTTGTCTGAGACCAAGCCCAGCATTTTCCCTGCCCCCAGCCCTGAGCTGCATCTTTCTTTAGGGCTCCCAGGAGCAGCTGGGATGATGTTTTATGGGAAGGGAAGGAAAGGAAACAGAGCTCTCTGACTCCTGCCTGTCCATCTCCTCAAGCCCCTGCCCCAGTTTTTCCCTTCAGTTCATTTTCTCCCCGGCTTTTCTCAAGCCACGCGGAGCGCCCCGTCACGGTCTCTTTGTTTTAGGTTGTTTTCTCTCTATAACTTGAGCTTTAAATACCTGTAGTCATTTCTCCCTAATTCGGACCAGGTGACTAGAATCAATTGCCGTTGCCCTGGGAAGACCCGGTGTCTCCAATATTTATTGCTAAGCAAATGTAGCTGTGGACATGAGGCTGAGGGGTAGAGGGGCACTTGATTTCTGCCCCAGTGACAGTTCCTGGGCCCTGGGAATTTCAGGGGGAGCCTTACCAGCCTGCCCTCCATGCAGGAACGTACTGTCTCTGGTGGGGCGGCTTCGGGGTAGCCTGGGATCACCCAGCTCTGAGAGGCCACCCCTCCATGCTGCACACAAGCATTACTCAGGCAGGAGAGAAGTGAGCCAGGACTAGTAAAGTCCCCTCACTAAACAGACAGGCTGAGATCCAAGGAAGTTCATTGCAGAGAGGAGCAGACAAAGTGAAACTGACAAGACATTGACAGTGACCTGGTGTCACTGAAGGAGCTGTGAAATCCGCAGCAAAAGCGAGGCAGAACAGCGGGGTCGAAGCCTACCTCAAACAGTAGCTGTGTCATCTCAGGCAAGCTCCTTAACTTCTCTAGGCCTCACTCCCCATAAATATAATCATCTCTGCCCTGCTGGCCTCTCTGGGTGGTTGTGAGGATCAAGCAAGAGCATAAAAATAGAATGGCTTTGGGAGCTGTAAAGCAGAGTATTGATGGAAAGAATTGTGTTGAGTAATGTAAAGCAGGAGGGAATTTGGTTAGATGCCAGAAGGAACTTCCCTACTTAAGAAGGAGACATCATGAAGTTGTACCTATGCGTGTGGCTGTATCTGTCTGTCTGTGTGTATATATCCATATATGTCTGTGTATATATCTGTCCATTGTCTATGTGCATGTATCTATTTATCTGTCTGTCTGCCGGTCTGTCTGTATTGCTTTCCATGTGGGTTTGTGTGTATGTGTTTTGTGGGTAGAACAAGTCACTGAAGCCGACGTTGAGTTGACTCATCTCTATTGCTAAGTGTTGGGAGAATTTCCTCTAGCTGTCTTATCCAACTTGGGAGGACATGGACAAAGCACCAGGGTAAAAAAGGATTTTAAATTTGATTGATTGATTAATTGATTTGGTATTGTTGTTAGCACCTTTCTAAATCTGGCTAAGAAGAGCTAGATGAAAAGCCCCAGCTCCAGAGTGGACTGCTGAGGCCTGAATCCCAGCGCCCCTGCTTACCTGTGATCTTGGTGTGTTGCTTCCCCTCTCAGAGCCTCAGTTTCTACATCTGTAACATGGGGGTAACAGAGCCTACATTGTGAGGGTTCAGTGGATTAGCCCCCAGCACAGTTTCTGGCCTGGAGAAAGGAATTCACACATGCTAGCCATGACTGTTATTAGCTGCAAGCAGTGTTTCTGGCTCTGATCCCTGACAGATGGAGCAGAATGAGCACTGACTTTGGAGCCACAACACTTTGGGTCCAGGTTTACCAGTCAATGGCTGTGTGGCCTTGGGCAAGTCACTTCATGTCTCTGATCCCAGTTTTCTCTGATGTAAATTGGAAATAATAATAGGCCTGCCTCATAGGATTATAATGAGGTTCCAAGGAAATAATATAAGAACTGCACACAGTAGGCACTTAAGAAAAGTTTTCTTTGTCTACCTGCAAAAGAGAAATTCCCCTGGGACCACACCTCCCATTCCCTCCAACAGTGGAATTCTGTACCTTACCCACTACCTGGGTTCCAGTCAAGTATGATTTACCCTGTGTGACCTGACCTGACAGGGGAAGTACAACAACAGAAGCCAGGAGCCCTGGGCACCCTTCTCTGCATGGTGGGGGTGTGGGGAGGGGGCTGCTCTGGTCCCCTCACCCTGGCTCAGACCTGTGCCCTTTCCCACCTAGTTCCCAGGCCCCCTTAATACCCGTGAAGCCATTAAATATTTAAATCCAGGCTGTGTAGCAGCCAGGTTGTCTCAGCAACAGCCCTGCATATTTTGGGATGGATTACCAAGTTTTTCTAAGGGTCTCTTGCAGCTCCAGGCCCTGAGGGGGATGAAATGTGGGACATGGGATGGGAGGGCTGGCTTGCTTGCTTGCCGGATGCCAGGCTGGGGTTCCTGCTCCATGCCGCTGAGGCACAGAGATGCAACCACAGGACCCGAGGGTCAGAGAGAGGGCAGGCTTCGCCGAGTTTTCAGAATCTAGACTCGAACTCAGGATTCATGTTTGCCCCTTCCTTCTCTTCGCCACTTGCTTTTGCCTCCTTGGTATGTTGTCTAATAGCCATCCCCCAGCAGGTCTCCTTTGGCAGCAGTGTGCCTTCTGGGGTCTGACCCCCAGTTCTTCCCCTCGCCAGCTGGGCCGCCATGGGAAGCTTACTCACATCCTCTGAGCCTTAGTAACTCGAGGATAATTTGCCCTTTGTAGATGATATTGGAACCATGTTCAGCATGGCTCCTGGCACAGGTGAAGCAGGAGCAGTTGTTATATTGATAATACTCTGTCCAGTACCCCCTTGTGCCTTGAGGGGCTCAGAGGAAGTGGGAGGCACAGCCCTGGCCACCAAAGGCTTGTAACTGGCAGAAGATCTGGCAACCATGACACACTCAGAGGACACACCCCTGCCCCTCCAATCCTGGAGGCTGAGTTGGCCTCCCTTCCCATCCCCTTGATGCCCATGCCATCACCCAGAACCCGAGTGTCCCCACAGCAATCCAGAAGGATTTCCCAAGTATGTCCAACTGCACCTGTCCTCTCTGGGCCCTGGGAGCCCATTGTTTTCTTGCAATGTCTGCTTGTGTCCTTCTTACACCTGCCTTTCTCCAGATCACCAGGTGGGTAGCCAGGGAAGCTTTCTTGGAGGGCTCAGCAGGGGCGAAGGACAGGGCATGGTCAGCCGTAGGGTCGGGAGGCTGTCCTTCCTCCGCTTTCCCTCATCCTGCTTCAGCTACCCTTCGCTGGTGGGCACCACACTGGACTTGGACTCTTGTTCTGAGGCCAAATCCTGTTCCTGACACATAGAGTGGCCTCCACTGTTTTTGCTTATGCCCAAGTTCAAATTGCCTACGTTGCCTTGCCTTCAGCGCCAGGACCATGGCAAGTAAAAGTCTGCAAGAGGATGCAAAACCTTCATTCCCAGAGGCCTTTGCAGTAGGGCTGTCTCAGTTCAAAGGCAGGAACACAGACTTATTGCCTGTGTCTGGGATGGGCTCTTTCTGGGGTTTGAGTCCAGTCCAGGTCCATGGGGGGATGAGAACCCTGGATTTCGGTCACTGTAGGGGTCAGCAGGCCCAAGTCCCTGAGGCCACACCTCGAGAGGACAGCCCGGGCAGAAGGATGAGGAATCCTGCTTTGTCCCAGCAATTCCTCCAACCTACTGTGTTACTCTGGGACAGTGATTTTGTATCTCTGAACCTCAGTTTCCTCACTTGTAAAGCAGGAGTGCCCATCTCCTGGGGCAGCTGGGATGATTCAGTGAGGTAATATATGTAAAGTGCTTCCAGAAGTCAAGATTAAGTAAGGTGTCAGCCTTAGGTGGCTGACTTGAGTGGTGGGAAAGCAGCAGGCTTAAAATCAGGAGCTCCTGGCTCCAGCCCTGCTGTGTGACTTTGGGCAAGACCCTTCCACTCTCTGGGCCTCCCCAGTGTGAAAAGAGGGCATTGGAGTTACCCTTCACTAAGGTGCTTTCTTCTTTGAAGATTCTCTGATGGGAACATCCCATGGGAGTTCTGGGCGGGACAGAGGAAAGCGTTTGTGGCAGGGACTGAGCGCCCAAGTACTGGCTCAACTCAGACCAGAGACATGTCCTTCCCAGATGCTGTGGATGCCCTCTGCCCCTTGGACAGTCATGATTCAGTGAGTCTGGGGACAAGGGAGGCTGTCATTTAGGATCCCATTGCATCCAAGGCAGGTTGCCTGGTACCATTAACCCTCAAGCCGCTGCCCCCAGGAGCCTAATTAGATTTTATCCCTCGCTCAGCTGTGTCCATGTTCCCCGTGTTCGTGCCACTGCCAGGCACGCCAGGATTTAGGGCCAATCGCTTGTTTATCAGACCGTCTGTCTGTCTCCGGGATGAGGCCCAGCAGGCACAGCCAGAGAACAAATAAGCCCTCCCCGTTCAGCTTGGAACCTGATGGCAAGAATCATTGTTATTCTGAGCAGCATCCTCCCCCATCCTGATGGAGAGCGTGGGTCTTAGAGTCAGGCAAGCCCGGGTGTCAGTTCTGGTTCTGAGACCTTTCTAGCCTTTGGAGACTTAGTTTCCTCTTCTGTAAAGGGAACGATGATAATATCTATTTTGCAGAGCTTTTTGGAGGACCAGCTAGGATAGTTACAGGTAACTGCCCATGGCACAGTGCACTGTCATTGGGGCCTAGTGGATATCAGTCCTGCCCTGTCGTCCCCACACGTGGGCCTCCCAGCTTCTAGGTTCCCCCCCAGGGCTTGTTTCTCTCTGCTGCTGGGTATAGCCAGAGCACTAGGTTGATGTGGCTGTTAATACTCCTCTCAAAGTACCAGGTTATTGCTTCTCACTAGACTTGAGTGAGTCCTGGGTCTCCATGCCTTGGAGCGAGCCCGAGGCTGGCACTAGTAGGTGTCTGGTGCACACTGGAGCGAAGGAACTGGATGTGCAGCCGCTAAAGTACTTTCACCAACATCTCCTTCGCTTCTCAATGACCCTGGGAGTTAGATTGAGAAGCCCCATGGCACAGATGAGGAAACATAGGCTCAAGAGCTGAGGAGGGGGCCCAGGTCTCTCAGCTTGTCAGGGCAGAATCTCTGCTGGTTGGAACTCAGGTTATTGTGAGGCTGCTCCTGCACCACAGCGCCCTCACCTGGCAGGGGTGTGTACAGGACATTTCTCACTCCAGCAGCCCAGACCTACATTTGCTTCCTCTGATGGGGGCTTCTCCATGGCTCATGCCCTTTCTCTCTCCAGAAAGCATGCCCAGGGGCTGGGAGCAGTGAAAGTAAAAGGAGTGATTTATGAACTGAGCTGTTCTTCTTAATCAGAGAACCCCTCCCAGGCCCACTCTGTGCAGATGGGATTGAGGCACCATCTGGGACAGTGGGAGGGGCAAGATTAATAAAGCTGTCTGGCCCTGGCAGGGGCCTACAGAGGAGAACCCTGAGGCGCTGTGTGACCTCGCCCCGTCTCTGCCCTCTCTGGGCCTCAGGGCTCCCATCTGTCAAGGGATGGCAGGATCAGGTCATCCCCCAGAGGCCTCTAGCTGGCACAGGGAGAATGTTAGCCAGCTCCCTGGGACTCTGCCTTTTTGCCTCATTCAGGGCAGAGCTCTTTCTGGTGTCTTCTCTCTGGTACCACACCCACAGACTGGTGTTTTGTCGGAGCTCTGGTTTGGAGTCCAGCAAACTTGGGCCTGAATCATGGCCATGTCTTCCTAACCATGTGAATAAAGTCAGGCCAGTTAATTGCATTCTCTGAGCCTCAGTTTCCTCATCTGTGAAATGAGATAATGCACCCACTTCCTAGGTGAGGATTAAATAAGAGAATGCAGGAGAAATGCTTAGCATAGTCTGCTACATGGTAAACGCTCAATACTATTAGTTATCATTAGGTTCAGTTATCACAAAACTATAAAAATTAATTTGCATTCAGGGCCCTTTTGGGAAAAGATGTTTCTACCCATCCTGAGCAAGATACATGCCCGTGGTTCTCTCCCACGTGCACCTCCATTGGTAACTGGTGGATGTGGTTCGAGCATCCACTTATTTCCAACTGCTGAAGATGCTGGTAATAGCTGCCCAGGGCCACTGTGCTTTACAGGTTTCCACGTGTTTTCATATTATAGCATTTCATTTTATGTTTCATATCATGAGTTTCTACAACCACCTTTGGCTTCAAAACTGAGAATCACAGTTTTCAGAGGAGAACCCAGCAACTCAGTGACTTTCTAAAGGTCTCATCAGGGAGCTGGCCCAGGCAGGTGCTGCCCAGACCCTGCAGAAGCAGCGGGGATGGAGAGAGCATGGATGGGCATGAATGGGAAGAAGGAATCTGAACTGGCACCTGAGATCCAGGAATCCTCCCGGTCCTTCCCATGGGGATGCTCACCGCAGCCCAAGCTCCCCCAGGCCTCAGATTTTCCCTGGAACTTGTCCTCTGGCCTAGTGTTTGGGCGGGACCTGGCTGTGGACTTCCCCAAGAGTGTGGTAGAACAGGACTTTCCACCTGGGCCCGTTTGACTGCCGAAACCAAACCTTCATTTCCACTGCTGGGAGCTGACTCTCTAAACCAGGGCTGGGGAACATCTGGCCCACAGGCCGTATACAGCCCACGAAATCATTTGCTCTGGCCCTGCCAAGGCAACCGCAGGCAGGACTCGAAATTCAATAAATCTAGGAGCTTTGTTCATAGCTAATTTTTAAGTTGATAATTTTGTATGGCCCACAAATTATGTTATAAATATTCAAATGGCCCTTGGCAGAAAAAAAGTTCCCCACCCCTGCTCTAAAAGGATCCTTCTGGCAAATCCTTATGCAAAGCTAAGGAAACCTTTTCAACAGCAGATTTCTCTCTCTTGGGAGATAGGTTCCTGGGGAGGGTGTTTGATGAATAGGGCCCTGCTGGCATTCTCTGCTGGGGCATCACTGCAGATGCCCAGATGGCATCTATGTGGTATCCAGGTGGATGGACCACCCATGCCCCTTGTCTCTTCTCAGCTCCTCAGCCACATGCAGCGTGGTAGCTTAGATGAAGCCATGCGAGAAACTGCAGGTCCTTTGAAGATGTGGTTCCCCACATGGCCCCAGCAAGGGCACCTAGAGCTGCCATCTGGGCAGAAGGTGGGCGTCCCATGCAGGCCTCCTCAGCTGGAGGGGCCCAGGTGCTGAGGGCTTTTCATTAGCCCTAATGGGCCCAGATTAGCGAGGCACTTGCCCTGAGTGTGTGTCCGGGGGGCAGGTTTTCATAAACAGCTTCTTGAACGTGACTGCTCCTTAATGACTTCCTATAGTAATTGAATATTTTCTCTTACAGGACAAGCTGGGCCAATAAAAGAAATACACAGCAGCCCCTCGGGCCAGGAGACATCGTCCTGCTGACACCTAAAGAACTGCCCAGGTGACAAGTCAGCAATTGCCTCCCCCTCGCTCTGTGTCCCTCTGCCCCACCCCCTGACCCTGTTGCCTCTCGCCCTCAACTCTTTGTCTCTTCCTATATCACTTCTCGCTCGCTCTCTTTCCCTGCCTTTCTCCATCTTTGTCTCTTTCTAATTTGTCTTTGTCTGTTTCTCTGATTTGCTGACTCTATTGTCCTCTATTTCTATTTTCTTTTCCCACCATTCATTCATTCATTCATTCAGACATATTCATTGGGGACCTACCATGTGCATGTGCTGCTCTAGATACTAGGACCGTGGCAGTAAACAGAACAGTCCATGCCTTTGTGAAGCATACATTCTAACAGAGGAAGATGGGTGCTACCAGAGAAAATAAGTGAAACAAGTCTGTAGTGTGTCCACGGGCACTGGCCTGGGCTTCAGGAAACAGGGCTCCAGTTTCAGATCCCTCGCTAATTGGTTTTGCAACTTGGCCAAACCCTTTCCCTTCCTCAGCCTCAGTTTTCTCATTTCCAAAGTAACAGTGTTGGGCCAGATCAGTGCTGCCCTGACTTTTTATGACCAAGAACTTCTTTTATTGAAATACTGATGACATAAGTTATACAAGAAATCAACACTTATACAAGCAGCAGTGTCAAATAAAAGCCTCCCTTAAATCCCCTTAAAGCTGTCAAACACCTGCCTTTGTTATATGAGCAACAATTGGTTGCATCTGGAGGTGGGGGGGACACCCATCTGTAAGCCCGGAACCCTCACTTGGCCAGGTGCGGGACACAGGAGCTTTGACACGTGAGATCCACAGCAGCAGGTCCAGGGCTCCAGGGCAGAAGCCTCTGAGCGCAGCACCTAAACTGCTCTCCTGCACGTGTTCCAGGTGCACGTGGGGAGTTGAATTCACACAGTCACATTCACCTGTGATGCTGACTCCTGCCTTTCGTCCCTCTGAGCCCCAAGACTTAAAGGATTTTATCTACCAAACAGCTCTGCCTTTTCAAAGTCATTTGTTAAGTGTACGTTAACATTCCTCCTTAGTTTTTATAGTGCATAGTCATACATACCTGGTGGCCAGAGCTTCTGAAGAACCTGAGAAACAGGGTCCCCCACCCTGGGGTGGTTTACTTGCTCTAAAACCCAAGACACTTGCCTGGCCAATAGTGAGGGCATGTTCCCACTCTCCTTAGAGGTAAATTAGGGGACTGTGTGGTGATGCTAATTCCAAAAGGCTCTGTGGGTGGGTGGAGCTGAGAGCCAGGCCCAGGTAGGGATTAGAGATTCCATGTGTCTGTCACTCTTGTTTGGCCAGTTGGCTGTAGAGGTGTGTCCCCATGATTAGAAGCCCCTTGTGGGAGTGGGGCAGGCAGGCCTGGGTCTTTTGACCAGCCTGGCAATAGATAATGAATGGCCCAGAGGGCTGTTTCCCCTGGACAGTGGGAAATAAATTGGCATAGGAGGTGTGGAGACAGGCCTGAATTTTGGAGGACAGATGAATGAGGAAGGAATTAGCATTTACTGAAAATGGTGATTAAGAGTTGTGGCTCCAGATTAAGACAGACCTGGGTTCAAATCCTAGCTTAGGCACTCCCATGCTGTGTGATCTCAGATAAGTGATTCCACCTCTCAGAGCCTCAATCCTCTCACCTGAAAAATGGAGATGATATTACCTGTATCCTGGAGCTTTATAAAGAAGGAGATTGTGCATGTTTCTTCACACAGAGTAAGAACTCAAAGTCTGCCAGCTGTTATCAGCTGTTGCTGTTATTAGCTATTATGTGCCAAGCCCTGTGCTGGGCACTTCCCATGCATTATCAGGAAGGCACTATTTTTACTAATTTTAAAGACAAGGAAACTCAGTTGCATGCAGTTTGGGAACTGACCCCAGGCCACCAGCTAAGCCTGCCAGATCTGAGATGATCCACTGTCAGGCACAAAGCCCTCTTTCTGCCTGGAGCTGGAACCCAGGTCCCCAGATCTCCATCCACCTTCTAGCTCACATAATCTGTTTTTTCTATCTGCCTCACTTTCAAGGTTGTTGGAGGCTCTTCCCAGTAGACGTGTCCTTTTATTGCATTTGTCTGGGAGTCCAGCACTCCACAAGCCGCCCATTCAATGTAATCTGTAGTGAATGTGGGACATAATAAATACAGGTAGCCCATTTATGAGCTGCCATATTTATTATGCCCCTTAATTGCTAAATTGCTAGAGCCCACTGAAAACTGGATCCTACCCTGGAGAGCAGCTTTGCCTGGGTGGGCAGAGGGGAGGGACTCTAGAGCCTGGCCTCCTGTAGACTTCTCAGCATCTCACAGGGGCCAACCTTCCATCCTCCAAAGCCCCATCCAAGCCTGAGCCTGACAGAGGAAGAGCCTGGGCTTGGGGAGGATGTTTAACACCTGGTAGGCACTAGCATGGGCCAATCAGAAGAGATGCTGGCCAGACAGCAGGCCAGCCATGCCCCTAGGTTCCCACTGAATCTCAGCCCTCCCAGTGACCACCAGGACGATGGGGCTGGAACACAGGCAAGGATAGGTGCTCCTGGTCCCACCCATCTTCTCTCCAGGGCTGTTATGAAGAAAGGGTAAAAACACAGTAGTGAATATGAACATGTCTTGTGCACCTTGAGGTCTGACTTGTGGTAGCAGATGCTTTCTGCTTCTACTGGGGACGGGGAAGGGCTGCATCTCACTGGCTTCAGGCCCCAGGGCCTGGCTTCCAGTTGATGTACAGTAGATACTGGCTGAATAAAATTGTATTCGGTGACTCACTACCATGGGCATGTTTTCAGGTAGGGACAGGGAGGGCTCCTGGAGGAGGTGGAATGCTGGAGGTGGCATGTTGGAGGTAGTCAGGGCATGGGGAGGGTCTGGCCCCAGGAGCAGGGCTTGGGCCCCCCACCTAGGTGCCCTCGCCTATTTTCCCTGCAACACCCCTCCTCGATGGGCAGTCCTTCAGGCTGGAGGGAGTGTACGGTGGTGGAAGCTTCTCAGGCCTGGGTTCTTATCCTGACCAATGACCTTGGTAAGTCTCTCAAGGCTCTGAGCCTCAGTTGCTGATCTTCCAAATGGAAGATTCACCTTAGCAGTCAAGTAATATCGTCACGTAGCATCATTGAGTCCTAGCCACGTGCTGGGTGTCACGCTAAGCATGTTACTGCATTATTTCAATTCATCCTCAGCAGTGCTTGGGAGGAAGCTTCTGTTTTTAACTTCCATTTTCAAGTTGGAGAGGGCAAGATTCAGAGATGTAGATTAATTTGCCCAAGGCCACACAGCAATGGTAGACATGAGCTTGAACCTCAGGCATGCTGGCCCCCAAGTTCTCACTTCTAACTCTGGCCCCACAGGACAAAGTGCCTTCCTTGGGGGAGGAAGTGTTATCAGCTTCCCTCTTCCCCCTCCCACTACAAGGGCAGGCTGGCCTCTGGGACCCCCACCCCATGTGGGAGATTGGGGAGCAGGGTTTTTTCTGGGTGGGGTCCCCCAGTGGGAGGACTGAGGACCCTTGCTGTTTTGTAGGTGGAGCATCATGGAAGGCGACTGTCTGAGCTGCATGAAGTATCTGATGTTTGTTTTCAATTTCTTCATATTTGTAAGTATTCCTGGAACATGCCTAGGGTCTCCCTAGCCAATACTGAGTGGGCAGACCTGACTGCTGCTTAGAAATAGTCACAGTGGGCTGACGTAAGAAGCAGATCTACCTGCCCAGCCAGGATTTCCTGATGGGAGGTCCCCAGCAGTGCCCGCCCCACTCCAAAGAGCCCACTGTCCTAGGAGAGACATTTTGCACAGACCCAGGATGATCCAGCAACTGTCTTGGATTCCCTCCCCTCCCCCATAATTCTGAAGAACAGGGAGCCTGACAGACTTGAATTCTAGACCCAACTTCCAAGCTGGGTGACCTCAGGTAAGTCCCAGTGGTGGTGCTGGTTCACCCGGGCAGCTCAGTCTGTACTCAAGCCCTCTTTGCAACAGACCTCAGCACGCAGTTATCAAACCCCAAACCTCCACCAGTCATGAGGAGGGACACAGGTTGTACTGGAGTCTGGTCAGGAGACCAGTGACAGAGGGCAAAATTGTAGCCTCTGTCATTGACTGTCGCTGTTGGTTTCCCCTTTCTCTCTCCCACTGCCAGATCCCTCCAGTCTCTCCACCCTACCCCTGCTCCAGTTGTACCTAAAATATCATCTCTTACCCCAAACTGTGCAGCTCTTCCCTGCAGCTTTCAGACCCCTCTTAGCCAAGCCAGAGCTCAGCAGTTTGCTCTTAGCCACCATCTGTCATTCCTCAGGTCCTCTCACCACACAGGGATTTCAAACACTTTACAGCCTTCAAAAGCCAACGATGCCAAACTGGCTCTTCTGCAACTGATCTGCTTCCAATACTCATCTGTGCCCAGGACAAATAGAATGGATATTTATTGAGACCTGCTAAGAACATTCACATCCATTCTGCCCTTTCTTCCTCAGGGCCACCTTGAGAGGTGGGAATTGGTATCTTTTTTTAACCAGGAGGAAGCTGAAGTTCAGAGAGGTTAAGCCACTTACCCAAGGTCACACAGCTAAGTAGTACCACAGCTCTTTCTCTGGTCTATGATGCCTCTCTCCAAAGATGAGTAAGGCATGGAGAGATGGGCCATGCAGGTGAAGACATACACACGAAGGCTTTTGAGGTGCACATTTGGGAGTGGGGAGCCCAACCTCACTGAGAGCTCCCGTTGGGAACAGAGAGGGTGGATTTTGCCTGCATTTTCCTGTCCCTGGCAGGATGCAGGCACAGTGCAGGTGTCAATGTTCTTGGAGTTTGGTGAGTGTCCTTGGGGCTGGAGTCAGGGAGGCCAGGGTTCTGCCTCGAAATTGCTGTGTGACTTTCAGCAAGTCGTCGGCCCCCTCTGGGGCTCAGTGTGGAATCCAAGATGACTTCACCATCCTGCAGCTCTGACATTTAAGGAAAATTTTAAAATGGCAAATAAACTCCACATGACATGGTTCTCAGCAGGCCGAGGTGGGACCTGGGGCAGAGACTGGGTTAGATGATGCGTGCTGCTCTTAAGGTCACACACAGTAGTAGGAAGACTCGAAGCAGCGACAAGCGGTGCTGGGACACGGGCTCCCGCAGCAGATGGAGGTCCTGCCCGGCTCGCCAGGGCTCACTGCCTCCGCCCGGGACCTGGCTGCGGAATGTGTATGGAGTATCTGATGTCTAACCTCCGTTTCTGCCTGTTTCTCCCCCCCACCCATGGACCTGCGAGCAGCTGGGTGGGGCCTGTCTCCTGGGCATCGGCATCTGGGTGATGGTGGACCCCACGGGCTTCCGCGAGATCGTGGCTGCCAACCCCTTGCTCATCACGGGCGCCTACATCCTCCTGGCCATGGGGGGCCTCCTTTTCCTGCTCGGCTTCCTGGGCTGCTGCGGGGCCGTCCGGGAGAACAAGTGTCTGCTGCTGTTCGTGAGTACTGCCGCCCCCCCCCACGGGTGTCCCAGGCGCGGCGGGACGTGGAGGCCCCTGCCCGCTGCAGGGCGCTCACCCTGCGTCTGAGCCGGGTGGGCTGTGCTCCTGGGTGGGAGGGCCCCAGCCTTGCCCATTTGTACGCGCAGCCCCAACTTCTGGAGTCGGCTCCCTGCGCCAGGCCCGCCTGCCCTGTGGGCAAGCTGCCCCCAGGTGGGGAGTGGCCTTGGCCTCCAGGTCTGAACAGCCAGGCTTCTCTGTGGCATGGCCAACTGAGAACACTGACCTCGGTGCTTACCTACTTGCTTGCTTTTAAGAACTCAAATATTTTATTCCTTCCCTGGTAAAAGAGAGAAGATTGCTGTTGGATAAATCATTCGCCTTTCTAGTTCTAAAATAGACATATGATCTCTGAAGGTTTTTTATTCATTAAATAGTTCTTGTATGGCTACTATGGGCCACATAGTTTACTAGGTGCTGAAGGTGCACCAGGGGCCAAGAGTGGCTCTCCCCTCACTCATGGACGGGGAGGTGTTGAGCCCATAAGGATGGGCTGGGCAGCAGGCAGACCTAGTTTGACTGTGCGCCCTGCTCTGTCCCCTAACTAATGATATGACTCTTGTCTAGTTTCTTAACCTCGCCGAGCCTCAGTGTCTGCTTATTAAGCAAGGAGCCGACCAGCTCAGCTGTAGGTGGGAGCCAAAGGAGACCAAGGGTAGATGTTCTGTTTCTCTGGTCTGTTGTATCCCATAAGCTGCGGTCCTCTGGGCTTCCACTTACCTTCCTGGCCTTGGAAGATGGCTCTTCTTCCCCTGCTATAGGTTAATTTAAAAGCAGCCCTGCTTAGAGGTGTGTGTGTGTGTGTGTGTGTGTGTGTGTATGGGTGAGTGAGCGGGTGGGAGTAAAGCAATAGGAGGCTCTGGCTGGTCATCGGGAGGATTTCATTGCAAGTCTTCTGTCTGCTCCTGACCATGAGCCAGCATCCAGCGCTCTGGGAGGCAGAGATCTGGCACAGTGCCTCCTCCTCAGATTAGGACACACTGTACGACCCCTACTCGTGACACAGTGAGATGTCCCACGTCGCAGAAAGAAAGTGAAATCAGCTGTGAAATGTGTGACACTGGAACCTTGGGTCCCTTTGGCCTTCAGCCACATACACACGGCAAACTTTTCATCGGCAGAGAAACAAAGAAGCCTGAGGGTGCCCCCTGGTGGAAGTTCTCTGCAGTGTCAGACGGTGCAGGGAAAATCTGGGCTTGGGTAGCCCCAGAGGACTTTAAAGGGAGCTGGGTATGGGTCCCAGGACACACTGAACCACCCCTCCAGTCCCCCCACACCTCGGCCCCCAGGGCTCATCCATTGTTAATGGGCTCATCTCTGAAGTCAAGATGGGAAGCCAGGCTGGGGCTCTGGGCTGGGGAGGTGGCGAGCTAAGTGGCTCCCTCTGAGCCTGCCAGCTACACAAGGACATCCCTCTTCTCAGTGCTTAGGAGACCAAGACCCAGGATGAGGTTCACCCTAAGACCCCGAGAGAGAATTAAGTCCTGGCCCGGCCGGGTTCAACCCACCAAACCTCAAAGTAACCCCTTCCCACCCCTCTCTTTTGCTACTTTCCCCCCCTTTTGTCTCTCTCAGTCTCATCTCTCCCCTGCCCCCTTTCTTTGTTCGCTCTTTCTCTGCCTCTGTCTCTCTATCTCTCTGTCTCTGCCCTTCTCTTCGTTTCTATTCCTGCTGCCTTTCCTCACCCCTCTCTTGAATGCTCCCTTCTCCTCTCTTCCCCCTCCCATCCCCTCTTCTCCCCTCCCCTTTCTGATGCCCAGCACACAGAAACTTGAGGTCACTGTGCAGGTCAAAGGCAGGGGACCTTTGGACCCAGGTCTCTTGTCTCTCAGACCAGGGCTGGTCGAGGGTCTCCTACCCTGGCATAGACTCAAGTGGTTCAAAATTCACCTGAAATTATGTGTAAAATATTATATCAGGGCCTATGTGCGTGTGCTTGCACATGTGTGTTGTGTATGTATATGTGTGTATTGTGTGCACATGCATGCTCTGGGGAGAGAAACCACAGCTTCTGGAAGGTTTTAAAAAAGACTCATGACCTAAAAAATAAGGACTTCCTCTTCTAACCTGGGCCTGGCTGTGCAGGGGACGCAGCTGAAGAGGGACACCATGTCTCACCCCTGGTAGATGCTGGGGTCCTTAGGGAAGTCTGAGACTGCTCCCTCGGCCTGCTGGGAGGGAGGGAAGACTTGTCTTGAGAGGGGCCAAGAAGGAGCACTTTAGCCTCCTCTGGAACCCAGACTCAAAGGCCTACAGAAAAGGGGGACCTGAGGATGGGAGTTAGCTGAACACTCCCTCCCCCTGGTCTGAGGATAGAACCCACGGGGTCCTGACAACCCTTAGCCCAGGGACAGTGAGCACAATGACCACATCACCTAATGATCCATTTTTCTAAAGATCCATTTTTCAAACACCCCTGTTGGTCAGTTTTACAGCATTTTCACACAAAATAGGTCAATTTCAGCCTGTAATTGACACTTTGTGGCATCCCTTTCTCCTGGCTGCTTATCTCTGAGTAGTTCAAGGAATTTTTTTTGGCCCATTTATTTGACTCAAATTTTTAAAAACATTTTGTAACAAAGGCATGCTAAATTGGAAAAGAGAACAGCAAAAAGAGATATGTTTAAAAGAGATAAATGAGCTGAATGGCACATGAAGTACGTAAATTTGGTAAATATTTATTAGAAATGAGAACTGAAAGCAGACATGCCTGTAGGCAGATGGGTTAGAAGAGTCTGGAAATGCTCACCAGTAGGCAAAATAGCAGTTTCCACCCCTTTGTTAATTTTCCCATCCTATGCAAAGTGTTGTCAATCTGATGCTCAGGAATTACTGGCAAATGTGTCCATGCGCAGATGGATTGAGGTTAGATGAACCCAAGGTGAACAAACCCTGGGAAAGGCCCCGATTAGGGGGAGCCCCAGGAAGTATCTGGACAAGCCCTGTGGCTGAGCCCAGGGGGATCCCCTCCAAATGACCAGTGGTAACTCTGTTAAACAGGAGGAAATAATTTCAGGCTGGAGAAAGTGAGCTGGCAGAAGTGGAATTGTTATGATGTTGGCACCACAGCCCTGCATTTTCCTTCAGGTGACACATACTCAGGTCACCCCATGGGCCCTATGCTTGGGGAACCCCTGCTCTAGGTGAGAGCAATGGCAGGCAGGTCTGCAGGCCCCCTTCCTCTGGGGAGGCCCACTTCCCTGTCAGTGACTTACCAGGTTCATTCTTTAATTTCATCTCATGAATTTCGTTTCTTGAATTATGAAACTTGGCTGAATGTAAACTCCATAAGGATGGGACTCTATCTGTCTTGTGTGCATTTTTTGCCAGTAACTAGCCCAGTGCCTGGCACAGAATAGGTGCTCAATAAACAGCCCTGGAATGAAGGGACAGAGAGAAGGCTGTGTCAGAGATGTGGTAACAGCGTGGCTCTGATCCCTGCTCTGCCACTTCCTGGTTGTGTGACCTGGGGCTGGTTACTTAACCTCTCTGAAACTCCGGTTCCTTCTACACAAAATAAAAATAATACCTCCTTCCCATATCTTGTTTTGCTTTGTTCCTGGCACATGTAAACACTTGATAAATGGGGAACTAAAGGGACTAGTGTTGGTCCACAAGGGACCCTGCAGGCCACTGCAAAGTCTTAAGACCTGAGGTTCTTATGGGTTCCAGGATAACTTGGTGTCAAGGGGCTGTGTTCTGGAATCAGAGTTCCCATGTCTATCCCATGTGTACCGCCTGCCTGCTATGTCCTGCCACCCCTCTCAGGATCCCAATTCCCCCATCAGTAAAATGGGGAAGTTGATGATAACAGCAGTGGCTTCTCCAGGCTGCCGAAAGGGTTCAGTGAAATGATCCATATGAGATCCCCAGTGCCCAGGTAAAAATGCTCAGTAGACGGGCGCTGTCATTATTTTTCCGGAGATCACCCGTGCCAGCACTTGTCTTCAGGAAGGCTATGCTTCCTCTTGGTCCAGAGCCACCATACCTGAGCAGCTTTTACATTGCATCAGCCTTGTACACAGGGCTCCACCTGCATCGTCTCGCTGAAGCTGTGCTGAGTCATCCTGGACAGCACACATGCTTCCAGAGTGATGGGCACCAGGAGTGCGTGAGGCTGGGGCTCGGGCTCGGGCTCATCCATAGTTTATAACTGTCTAAGCCATGACGATCGATAGCGAGAGCCAGCTGAATCACACCACTGAGGAAGGAGACTGTTTCTGAGGCCACTCTTTGCCAGCCTGAGGACTGCCAGCAACTCCACCAAGACGGCACAGGGCAGGGAGGGGCTCCTGTGGAGACTGTGTGAACCAACCGGATGACCATCCATCACCAGCCAAATGGAAGTGCCAGGAGCCCTGCCAGGAGCCTCCATCACTGTCGGGAGAAGAGGCCACAGAAGTGGAGAACACATCGCTCAGCCCGAGGGCCAACCGCTGTGTGGGGAGGGGCCGTGGGGATGTTGGAGTGGACCGCAGGTGCTGCGGCCAGGGGCACAGGAGGCCCTCTGTCACAGGCCCCTGTGGTTGGGAACTCTGCCCAACCCCAAGCTCAGCCCAACGTCAGCCCGCACAGCCGACCCCAGCAAGGCTGACCCATCGGAACAACCCCCCGGGCTCAGCAGAGTTGCTGACAGGCCAGTCCTGAACCACACTCCTCAGCAGAGAGGCGAGGTGGCGTGGTGCTTGGGAAGGAGCTTTATTTAAGATAAATGGTTTGCTCTGAATTCTTGAGCTGCCCACCTTGGGAGCAGTCATTCCTTTCCCCACTGCTTTCCTCCACTGTGAAAGTAGAATTGGGGAAGAGGGACGTGGGACAACACTGGGCTCAATGCTGAAGCAGCCTCTTTGAGGCCAGAGCCGTGCTTTTGGCAGCTTAGACCTGGCAAGACTCCTGTGGCCAAAGATGAAAATTTGGGATGAGTGACAGATGCACGCTTTGTGCTGGCTCATCCGTTGAAGCCAGGGGTTCTTCTTGAGTTTGGACATTCAAAAGAAAGAAAACAAAACTGACAGGTCTAGGAGATGTTTTCATGGCTATGTCCTGAGCAGGTCATTTTGGAATCCATCCCCAGGGTCTCCCCAAAGGTGGTGTGTAGCCCAAGCAATTTGGAGGAACCTCAGGACCTTGAGGGGGCAGCCGCTCTTCAGGCTGAAAAGTCAGGGGGGGAACATGACTGGGGCCTTCCCAGGATGGAGATAAGGTGACAGAAAACTTCCTCTGAGCCGAAGAAACACGATCCAGGAGAAAGACACCAAAGACAGTGACAAGGGCCCATGGGAGTGTCTGAAGAAAGCAGCACCGAGCATCCCTGGAGCCGGCGCTGGGGGCTCATGGAGCAGCCTGCACTTGAGCTGGCCTCTGGCTCCTGCTCCTGTAGGAGCCTCCACAACAAACTTGTCTCAGCCTCTCTTAGGACACACGGACACTTCACTTCCATTACTTCATTGCTCCCACATGACCCTGGACGTGTGTTCCACCCTCACTTTATTGACGAGGAAACGGGCTGGAAGGGGTTTGAATGTCCCAAGTCACACGAAACAAGGCAAGGCGGGCAAAGGTGACCTGACACTAAGCCCAGGACCCTTTGCTTCCTTCTAGCCTGGGCACATCCAGTGTGGCCTGGTGGCTCTGGGGACTGTGACCCAAGAGAGCAGGTCTCGGGGCAGCTGGCCGAGGCGGCTGGGTTGGTGTTTAAGAACCTATCTCTGTGCACTGGGGATTCAGTCCTCTGCTGGTGGTCGCAGGTGGGGTCACAACTCTGGGATTGTCACAGGCACCAGCAGTGCTAGGTAATGAAGGAAACAGCCATTTCTTCTTTCTTCTGCTAACAGCTCTCAGCCCAAAACAGTGCCCATGACGACCAGGGCCTAGACGTAGTGGACAGAAAGGTCGTGACGGCGAGTCAGCCACTCCTGGCTTCATTCGTTCATCTGACAGCCATGAGCCGGTGGCTGTGCTGCCGGGGAATGGGGAGAGCATGCTGAGCCACAGCTTTTATCTTAAGTTAGGGATCCAGTGGGACACAGCAGCTAAGATGAGGACACCTCTATGGGGCACTGGGATGCTGGGGGGCCAGGAAAGGCTTCTCAGCAGGAGAGCAGCTGGGGCTAAACCTGGTCTGGAAAACAAGGGACCGATGGGTGAGGAAGGGAGTGGCCTTCCCGACAGAGGGGCCCGGAGAGGACAGGCCTCCTGGTTGGCTTGGGGAGCATCAGGAAATGCAGTGAGTGGAGCAGAGCGGGTCCTGTAGATTTCAGACTCCCGGCCCCTGAGTTTTCACTTTTAATAGACACACCACCTCCCTCAATCCTGCTCCCTTACTGCAGCTGGAGATCGATACCACCTCCCGCGGGGTGAGAGGCTGCGGCAGGGAGAGGTGGCCCTGGGGTGGGTGGGCAGGGGAAGCCAGGATTCCCTCAGCTGGGACACAGCATCGCCTCCCAGGCCTGCCAGTTACGGTTGTTCAGACTGAACGGTGCTCAGAGGGCCTCTGCTAAGGGGGCCGTTGGCGAGGAAGGCGTGTCTGTTTCCTTTCTCCGTATTTGCAATACAACCGTGTTGACTCTAAAGCTGAAATGTCGGTATGTTTACTATGAAAAACGTCTGGTTTGGGGCAGTGCAGTTCCTTGTTTTACAGAATTCGCATATTGTGTCCATTGTAACAGGTGGAAGGGAGCTTTGGGGAGCGGGGTCCCCTAGGAAGGGAGCTTTGGGGAGCGGGGTCCCCTGGCCACCCGCCCTCGGGACTCACGAGCCTGCCCTTCTCTTCGCAGTTCTTCCTGTTCATCCTGATCATCTTCTTGGCAGAGCTCTCCGCGGCCATCCTGGCCTTTATCTTCAGGGAAAATGTACGTACCAGGCCCCGCGCACTCTGGCTCCCTGCTGCCAGCGAGGGATCAGGGGCCATCATGGCCAGACTGTCCCATCCTCAGAGGGACGCACAGTCAGCATCCTCTCACCCACCACTTTCAGCCCAAACTGACCCAGCCAGCCTCTCTCTTCCTGATGAGGGGTTTCCCACAAGGTTAGCGTGGGGGGGCCCTTAAGGGCCTCGCTCTTCCAAAACATCTAGTGCAGTCACACACCTGACTCTGGAACCTTCCATCCACACCTTGCCAGGCGACAGCACAGCAATATCAGGGAGCTGTCCCCTGGGCCTGGGAATGTGTGATGGGCAGGAGAGTGGGCAGAGCCCTGTCAGCTGAGGCCCTGGCCAGTATCGATCGCTCCACTTGCCCCACAGGCCATCTTATTCCAGGGGCTCCAATCACCTGGGGACTAGCTCCCTCCTGAGTCTACAAGAGCCAGGCGCCAACCAAAGGTGGCCTGGAAACAAAGAGAGGAGGGGAGGAGGGGGAGAGGGCTGGACACCCAAGCTGGCTCTGGGTGGTGAGCAGGTGAGCTGTCACCCAGAGGGGAGGAGGCAGGAGCCTGCAGGCAGAATGGTGCCTACAGGGTGTCCTTCTGCTGCGCACTACCCAGGGCTCCACCCTCTCAAAGCAGCAGCAGGAGACGGGTTGGACCTCTGGAGAGTATTTTGGGGGAAGTAGTAGCTTCCAAGGACCTCTCTGGAAACTAGATGTGCAAAGACTACCTGCTCCATACCGTGGTCTCTTCAGGGCCTGGGACCCAGGGCATCCGCTTAGCTCTGTCTGAGGAACAGCTCAGGGCGGAGGGGGTGGCATGAGGGTGAGCCCCCCACTCTGTTAGCCTCCCTTTGAGAAGAGCTGCAGGACAGAGTGAGGTTCCCAGTGTCCCTGGCCTCAGGGTTGCCAAAGGGAGTGTGCAGACTTTTCATGTGAGTGATCCCACGATGGGAGAGGCCACAGGCCTTGAGGTGGGATTAAGGGACACCCCCCCCCCAGCTTAGGAGAATGCCAGGAGCCAGGCACCAGGGCCCTGAGGCCTTCCCTCCCTTCCCCCCAAGCTGACAGGTAGAGAGGCCACGGAGGGGCAGGGGCAGCAACAAGCCACCAGGTGGGGGTTTGAGCCACCTTCTCCCTCTGCCTCCAGCTCACCCGTGAATTCTTCACCAAGGAGCTCACCAAGCACTATCAGGGCAACAACGACACTGACGTCTTCTCTGCCACCTGGAACTCCGTCATGATCACAGTGAGTGACACCCCCCACACCCCCGGGGATGCTGTGAGCTTTCAGAGCCATGATGCCCAGCGTTGCAAATGTCTGGCCTCCAGAGACCCCTCTGCTCACGTGCTAGTAACCGACCAGGGCACTGCCCCCCAGACCCAGGCCTGCCTCGGAACCACACCCACGCAGCATTCCCGGCCACCATTGCCCCTGGATCACGGACCACACTCCGAATAAAACCCGTTTGCCATCTCTGACTGAAATCCTCAAGCAATTGTCATTGTCGTCAATGATAGTAATCATAGCAACTGTTTAGTGAGTGCTAAGCGCCTGGTGAGGTAGGAACTATTACCACCACCCCCATTTTACAGATGAGGACACTGGAAGCTCAGAGCAGTGGAGTATCTTTCCCAGGTCCCACAGGTGGAGTGGGTGAAGCCAGCCCCCACCGGGTCTCAAGTCCGTCCCATCACGCTTCCTCACTGTGGCCTTTAGAGGGGCTGTCTAGCTCTGCTCCACAGGGCCAGCTCCCACCCACCAGACCCTTCCCTCTGCTCTCCTCCTAGTTTGGTTGCTGCGGGGTCAACGGGCCTGAAGACTTCAAGTTTGCATCAGTTTTTCGACTCCTGACTTTGGATAGTGACGAGGTGCCCGAGGCCTGCTGCCGGAGAGAGCCCCAGACTCGGGACGGGGTCCTGCTGAGCAGGGAGGACTGCCTCCTGGGAAGGGACCTGTTTCTGAACAAGCAGGTACAGGCCCTGCTCCCCAGGCAGGGGGAAGTGGTGGCCAGAGCTGGGTGGGTGGCAGTGTTGTCCCAGAGGGTCTGAAGGCACTCCAGGATCCCGTGGGACTGTTGACGCGATACGGGACTGCATGAAGGCTAATGAGGCTCCAGCCAAGTTCCTGAGACCCAACCAAAGTGGGGGAAGGGGGAAGGTTGGGCAGGGCTCAGGGATAGCACAGGCCAGAGGGGTGAGCATTTTGCCGGGGTTAAAGGGTGAGTAGGAGTTTTCCAGTGTTCCAGGCAGAGCACTCCTTGAGCTTCTTATAATGTAGGTTGGGAGCCAGAACTAGAATCACAGTGGGGGCCCCTCCTCGGTCATGTATTCTATTTTGGGGGAAGCTCACACTTGCCATGTGGGGGCACCCCCTGGCTCCAAGGGAGCAAGGTTCAGGGAAGAATCCCTTTCCCTTCCTGTGTGACACTAGGTCCCACAATGGCCAGCCCCCCACCCCTCAGTGTATGTGAGACCAGAGGGAGGGGAAGAATGAGGGTAGACAGCCATGCCCCATGGCTCTCACTGGATTAGGCCATTAATGTGAAGTTCATGGGAGGGTTCCAGATGCAAGGGACCCCTCAAGGGACAGGAGACAAGGCCCCTGCTCCCGTGGGGCTCACGGTTTAGAGGAAGCAGATGATAAACAAGCAGCAGACAAACCAGAAGTGATCATTTCACATGGCAACAATTACTCTGAAGGAAGTAAAACCAGATGGCGGGCTAGAAGGGACCGTGTGGAGGGCTCAGGGCAGGCCTCTTGGAGTCCCCGGGGAGGGGACAGTTGAGTTGAGGCCTGACACTGGCCAGCTGGTGAGTCTCCTTCCAGCCTCAGCTTTGTCTCACAAACTCAGCATCACCATCCCCTGCACCTGCCCACGTCATGTCAAAGGCTACACAAGGCCCCAAGAGCCAAGTTCTGTGGAGGAGCCTCTGGGTCATCCCAGCTGGGCACATGGTGCTGGAGCTCAGGGGAAGGTCCATGCTGGAGATAAACCCGGGCATTCTTTGTGATGGCACCTCTGACCTCACTGCTTTTTGTCAGATTAGGTTGGAGGGGCAACTGTGGACAGGTTTGGGGGTGCACATCCCCTCCCTGCAGAGAGGGATCACAGATGCTGGTGACCACAGCATGGTTGGGGGACCAGCAGTCTGGTGGGGCTGAGGCGGGGAGAAATGGCACCCTGCAGTGTCTCGCTGAGTGGGGTGAAGCCACCTGGAGGCCGAGGAAGAGGTAATATTCAGGGGTGCAGACACCAGCTCGAGCCCTGAGCCAGGGCCCTGACCTAGATGAGCGAGAACCGAGCCTTCCTGACACGCAGCTCCCTTCCCTTCAGACAGAGGAGAGAGCAGCAGGATCTTGGGCTCCTCTCAGTATAAACCCTGCTTTCCTTCCTCCCCGTATGTGACCTTGAGCCAGTTGTCAGCTGCTCCCACCCTCCCTTCCTCACACATCAAATTCAGGGGCAGCCCTCTTCCCCAAGGGGCTGTGACAAGGACTCAATGAGAGCAAGCCCACGAGGCTCCAGCAAAGTTCCTGACAGGTGGACGCTCGCGAAGTGTTGGCGGCAACATCCTGCCCTTTCCCCCTGCCCTCCCTGCTCCCTCGAGGGGTCTCAGGATCTGGGGCCTCCACTGGACAGCCCGGTCAGCTTGGTTCAGTCCAGGGAGCCAAAGGGTCTTGGGTACCAGGGCCAGATGGAGAGGAGAGGAGCAGTTAAGGCCCCAGGTGCACCGCCCAAAGCAGAGGAAGGCCACAGGGATGTCCTCTCTGCTGGACAAGGTACCCTGGGTGAGGCATGTCCAAGTCAACTTCATGCCCAAGAAGGATTTACTGCTCTGTCTCCTTGAGGGTGTGTGTGAAGGACGTCTTGGAATGGCCCCGGAGACATAGAGGGTAACTCCCCCCGCCACACACACACACAGCTCTGCACTCGGACACTTTCCACCAGGCAGGATGCGCTTAGAGGGGCGCAGAGGGAGGGAGGGTGGTCCTCTGGGGATGGAAGCCTTGCTCAATGCCAACAGCGCTGCCTGGGCTTTGGGGCCACATGCCAATTCCCCGGCTTCACACCCATGTCCCGACACTGGTTCCTGACCCCTGACCTCAGACTGTTCCTCGGGCTGTGGCTTCACCTCTGGTCCTTTCCTCAGGGCTGTTACACAGTGATCCTCAACGCCTTCGAAACCTACGTCTACCTGGCCGGAGCCCTTGCCATAGGGGTGCTGGCCATTGAAGTAAGTGAAGGTCCCACTTCTGTGGCTCCCCAGAAGCAAGGCATACATGGGGCCTGGGTCAGACTTCCATGGGCCAGTCCCTTCCTGCCACAGGGCAGACATGCCCTTCTCCTCAGGGTGGGTGGCCCATGGGGTCTGGGGGCCCAGCCTAACTAGCCACTCCTACTTTCTGTGCAGCTTTTCGCCATGATCTTTGCCATGTGCCTCTTCCGGGGCATCCAGTAGAGGGCGTGACCTGAAGCCTGAAGACACCCTGCCCACCACTGCCCAGCACCAATGCCCTCCCCTCCCCTGCACCCCTGCCCCCTTGGTCCCGGGGGAGGAGGTGAGACCATCATGAGTGACCAGAAGAAGGGGCAGGGGAAAATAACTATTTTTTTATCAAAACAAAATGACAAAAATATGGACTGATGATGTACCCCGCCTGGATTCCAGGGTGGGAGCCATGGGCTCTCTGCACCCAGGACAGTCTGCACTAGAGACCAAAGGAACACCAGTCCTAGGTCCCCTCCTTGGCCCTGCTGGACTCTGGCAGCCTCAGGACCTGGTGCCAAGAAAGTGAGGATTTATGCAACAAGGAGGCAGGAACAAATCTTGGAGAGAGGTCCCCAGGGCCCAGGACCCCAAGGAGACTCAGTCACCATGTCCTAGAACTCGCACCTCCCTTGCAATCCCTGGTCCTCCAGTTGATGGAGTTGTCCTGGCTCCTGCTAAGAGTGGGCTGCAGACCCCAGACCCCAGAATGGCCTGGCTGGTGGACCAAATCTGGGAGGCCCAGAGTGTCAGTCAGTCACACAGCACATGTGTGACATTCCAAATAAGAACTGGGTCTCCAGGCTGCCCGCCACTCCCTCTGGGGCTCTGTCAGTCCAGCAAACCTGCTGCTCATGCCCCTCCCTGGCCTCAGCATCATGGTTTCCCCAGAAAAGACAGGGCAGGCTGGCTGGGATAGCTCTTCCCTGTTGCACAGCTAAGCTGATTTTGGACTGTCGCCCCTGGCTCCCCTCCTTCCTCCCCACACTTCTAAGCCCCCAGGAACACACATGTACACACACCAGGGTCTCTTTTCCATATTGCCCATCTCCTCACGAGACCATCCCCTTCCCTGTTTTCCACCAACTCCTGGGTTCCAAGGCTAGGAGCCCCTAAGTTCATCTGGTCTTTTCCCCACCCAGAACCATGGCTTGGATATCTTCTTTAAGATCCTGGCCAAGACATCTCCACCCTCCTCTTGTACACCTCCAGGGATGGGGACCTTACTACCTCTCAAGACAGCATTCTGCCTTTGGACTGCTGACTTCAGCATCAGCTCAATACACAGAAGAGACTTCCATTTTTCTGTGGTTCCGTCCAAGGCATACCACTTGCTCTCTCCTTCTTAAGTGTTAAGGCCACACACTGTCTGCCCCTGAGCTCCGTTATCTCCAGGCTAAAGAATTCCAGGACATCATTTCTGTGACATGGTTTCCTGTCCCTTCACCGACCACAGCACATTTCTAGTGCTCCTTCCAGGCTCAGGCAGGAAGAGGTCTTCCCACAGACTGACACCCACCCACACACCACCCACAAATCAGCCCTCATAATTCGAGACCAGCTGGATTGTAAGATGCCTGATCAATCAGGAATGGCTGGTGGAGGCTGTGCAGAGGGTCTGAGGTTTGCCCTGGGCTCAGTGGGAGAGGGCAGTGTAATCCCGATTAGTGACGTCTGCCACAGGCATGGGAATGGGAGGGATAGCAGGCCCGGTGCCAGCTGCCAGCCTCCCCTCCTGCTTTCCACCCACTAGGCTTTGGCCTAGAGCCCAGTGCTCCCCTGCTCTGCCACCTGTCCCCTTCTGAGGTGCAGCCAGAGCTCCGTGCCTGCTGTGAAGATTTGGTTAGACCTTCCTCTATCTCTGCCTTCTCCCCTCCATCCCTCCCTCTATTCCACCAATTGGGTCTTTCCAAATTACCCCTGTACCAGCCTCCCCTGGCAGTTCCATGCCACAAGCTCCCTAGCAACTGGGCATCCCAGGACCCAGGGGGCCCCGCAGCTGGTACCCCAGCCCAGCCTGAGAAGGGCCTGGGGCCTGCCCCTCCAGGTCCACCCACATACTTCTACACAAGAGGCAATGGCTGGTCTGAGGTTGACAAAAAGAAACTCAGGCTGGCTAGGCAGGACTCGAGGTCGAATTGGCAGCTGTGTGGCTCCAGTCCAGAGAAGCCCAGGAGAACCTGGGGCCATGGAGGTGGTAAGTGCCTGTATGGCACCACCCCCTCCTGGGCCCCATTCGAGTTTGAGGGAGATCGTGGAGGACCATTTGGCTGAGGCGGGCTCCTGGGTGGATGTGAGACTCTCTTGCCAAGGGCTTTCCAGAAAGGTGCCAAGGAACCTGAATCTGACCTGCTGACCTCCCCAGCCACTGGCCACACTCAGGCTAGTGGCTCTTTGCAGGACTGCCTGTGGTCATTCTGAGGGGCAGGGGTATGGAAGTGCCACCCCAATCTAAGGAGCCCCCCCAGGCTCCAGATCTGGCCACGCTGGTCCAGGTAGAGCCCATATGTTATAGGTGCTGGCGGCAGCTGATGGCTGCTGGGGGAGGGAGCAGGTAGGGATGGCGCTGCAGACCTACGGATAACAGGGCAAGGGCCAGGGAAGACCACACGTGAGTCAAGTACCGGCCCTGCTCACCCTGCTCCTAAACTACTGCTTCTGGGAAAAGGGACACATCTTAGGGGCTGGGGCCCATGCTCGGGCTCCCTTATTCTTCTCATATCCATCCCTAAGGGGCCCATACAGGACCCCCAAACTAGCTGAGGCCCCAGCAGCCCATCTCTGCAGAAGCCCCCTCTCCACTCCCCCGTGGGCCATTGAAAGTCTATTTTGAAAATTGTAAATGTCTTCACAGTAGGTAGCAGAGCTAATTTATCATGTTTATTCCTGTGCGCCCCTTTTATATTATATACCCAGAGTTTTGTAATATAAAACAGGACACCCACACTGATGGTTTTGCACTGGTTTTTGTGACCGTTTCTTACAAAATGAAAAAGGAACGAAGAATAAATAGTGACCGTGAAGAAAGGTGGTCTTGATTTGAGTGAGGGTGGGCTAGGCTGGGGCAGGAGCTTGGCAAGAGGGTACTGGGTTCTGGTGGCAAAGGGGACCTGGGGGAACTGGGAAGGGGTATTCTGGGTCTTCCCAAACCTTTAGAATGGGCCCTGGGCCCACACTGGGCCTTCTTTAATAGATTTGTGGGTTCCTTTGTTCCTCTCCCCCTTGTCACTGTCTCCTCCCTGAGGGTTCCTTACCATCCCCCCAGGCTATGTGTCTGTCTGCCAGAGCAGCTCCCTCCAGGCCTCACGGGGATGTTTAACCAAGCAGCACGAAGAACTTCGAAGTTCGTGCCAGAGGCTGGACGGCACTGCGCCCTCACTACCCCCCCACCACGGCTGAAAGCGAAGTAGCTTGGCCAGTTCAGCCCTAGCAGATGCCCAACACAAGAGCCCATGCCTCCACTTCCCTGCCTGCCTCAAAGGGGCCTACCTGTCATACCCAGTGGTTATTAGGACAAACCACCACCTGCTGGAGAACTAGCCAGGCCTTCAAAGGCATGGGTCATATGGAGGACATGGCCTTGGTCTGGAGGCACTGCCCACCAGCCACCAACACCACCTCCCAAAGTCAGTGGTGGGCTCCCAGCCTGCCCAGAACTCCCCCTGGGGACAGGCACAAACTTCAGTGGCAAGAGATGGATGCCAGGTTAAGAGCAGGCCCTTCCTTAGTGTCTGATGTCCCTTCTGCGCGGTCATGGTCACCAGCAGTACAGCCTTCAGGAACCTGACCTGCCGGGCCTCTCTCCTCAGCTGCACATGTGGCATCCTCAGTAGGCATGTGGCTGCAGGGACAGCTGGGCACAGGGAAGGCAGTGTGGTGCCCAGTGTGGGCAGGGTAAGGTTCCCAGATGCAGGCCCACCTGGCACTAGCCAGAGCTGAGCTGCACCAAAGGACCATTCATCTCACCCCCCAAACACACTCTATTCAAATACAGAAAGTGAGACTGGGGCCTGGGCTGCTGTTTTCCACACCTGTCCCCAGAACACAGGGCTGCCACCCCTGGTGAGCACAAGTGTCCTGGAGGAAAGGAAAATGGTGGGACAGAGGAAGGAGGAGGGAGTTCTGGGGGGACACACAGGCCGGGGAGTCTGCAGGGAGTGTGAGCTCTCTCCAGGGCATCTGGGGAGGGAGGGGGGGACACAAGAGCAGGTGGCCTGCTGAAATATTTCTATATTGTTCCCCTGCTGAGTTTGAAGGGTACCCAGTCCTATCCCACCAGGCCCTGGGGACAGCCCAGGCTGGAAGTCCAGAGAGCAGCACCCTGGGGAGGGGGCAGGGAGAGGGGAGGGGCTAAGCCAGGTAAGCATCAGAACCTGGAGAACATGCCAAGGGACAAGGAAATGCCACTGCTTTTCTTCTCGTCTCCAAACCCCATCACTCACAGGTGGCCTCCGTCTGGGTGATCTGTGTCCGTGTCAGGGCCAGCCTGTGGTGGGGCTGCTGACAGCCTCTGGACCAGGCCAGCTGGGGGAAGGGGACTCCTAGGAGCCTTCGGGAGCTGGGGCGGGGGAGGCAGAGCAGCCTGGAGCAAGGCCCCAGGAGAGCCCGTGGTGGCCGGGACAGGGCTCTGCTGCTTGTGGCCCACCTCACAGGAAAGGCAAATGCCAGCTCAGCCAGCCACCCCCACCTGTCGGCCTGCAGCTGGGCTGTGGGGAGGACAGGTGCATGTGTTTAGGGGTCAAGAGGGGCCGCCACATGTGGGGAGGGCCCGCAAGGGGTAGGGGCACAAGATCAAGTTCTTGGGTTTTTTGGCATAGGCAGGAGCCAAGTTCACCTGCTTGGGCACTAGATTGGCAGGGGGTGGAGGGGAGGACGAGGCAGCCCGCAGCCTCTCTCAGAGGAAAGAGGGAAGGGCCTCGCCTCCGCCCGGACCCCTGTGATGCAGGCTCTCCGGTCAGTGTCTGTCCAGGGGATCCGGAGGCCAAGAGGCCCAAGAAAAGGAGGCGTCATTGGGTGGGGCAAAGAACAGGGATGCAGAGGCCCTGTCCCTCCCCAAACCTGAAAGCACAGGTCACAGCATCGGGAAGAGCCCAGGAGGAAGGAAGAGGGCCATTCCTATCTGCCTGGCGCAGGGCAGCGTCCTTCCTGCCTTCCAGGAACCAAAGGGAAACTGAGGCCCAGGGCCTCCTGGCCCCAGAGGGGCCCCAGCCCAGTGGTCAGCTAGACTTTTTTGGGTTTTCGGCCGAGTTGATAATAGTAGTAAACGCTGATGGCAACAAAAAGAAGGCGGCTGGCCAGGAGCAGCAGAGTTCCCAGGGACATGAGGCCCGTCTCGGCCAGCGTGGCAGTGACCACTGTGGGAGAAAGGCCGGGAAGGAACAGGTCAGAGGACTGTGCCCTTGCCCTGCCACAGGACCGCGGGCTGATCCAGGAGCCCCAGGGTGGCCGCCTCTCTGGCCCTGTCCTAAGCGGGGGTCCTGCAGCTGTCTGACCCCACAGACATGTCTGTTTTGATGTTTTCCACGTGGCAGAAACTGAGGCAAGCACGTGGACAAAATAAGAGTGTGTGGTCACACCTGTGCTGGGTTGTGGGAGGCTGCAGGTGCACGTGTGGGAGGCTGCAGGTGCACGTGTGGGAGGCTGCAGGTGCACGTGTGGGAGGCTGCAGGTGCACGTGTGGGAGGGAGGCTGCAGAAATGCCCATGTGTGTATTCAGGAGATACAGTTAAGTGGTAAGTGTATGAGCGCAGGTGTGCAGGATACAGGTAAACACAGCCACATGGGTCCCTCCCCCTTAGACAGGTTTCCATCACTTCCTAGAAACCCAAGTGGCAAGAGCTGGAAGATGGGGGCAAAGCTGCCCTGCCCACACCCCACCTTCAGCCTCCCCTCACCACCCACCTTAGGACTCACCCAAAAACTGGACCCCAAAGTAGCAGGCTTCAGTGAGTAGAGTCCATCGAATGATAACCTTCTCGGCCGTGTAGAGAGCATTCCACATGATCAGGGAAATGCCTGGGTGGGGACAAAGCGGGGGTTGGGGGTAGGACAACCTGAACCACCCACCCCTTTGGGGCAGGGGCAAGGGGCCTGCTCCATGTCCCTTTGGCCCTACGTGGCAAGGAAGCCAGGAAGCTGTACATCCACATCTCCTACCCCATGCATTTCCTCAAATTAAACCTCATCTATCCATCCCCTGACCCATTCTCTCAATTTCAACTCTGCTGTGTCAGCTGATGAGTTCATTCCCGTTCATGCAATGTCCCACACATCGTGGGATGCTGGGCAAGTCAGGTCCCCACACTGGGACTCAGTCTTTTCATCTATAAAATGGGAGGCCTGAGCTCTAGGTACTCTGCCCCTGTCAGGTTCTGTTATGATTCTAGGTTGATGGGAGTTTATGAGTTAATGGGTTACCTGGTCCTATAATCACATTTTCTTTACAAATGGACTCCTGAAGACAGGAAACCTGAGCCCATGAAGAAATCTCTCTAAGGGATACCCCAGGGGGATGTGGGCAGACCGTATTTCCAGTGGAAGAGCCACCTACTTAGCCTCTGCCAGTTTCTGCTGGCTCTGCACACCAGATATGTACTCATTTTATTTCAACAAACCTTACCCCATGTTTAGCTCTCCCACTGTGTGAGTGGAGTGCTTGAAGCCACCCCAATCCCCACCACCCCCTGCCCCAGAGGTATTGAGGCTGGCCCTTAAAGGTGAGTAGAAGTGTAATCAGTACAAAACAGGGGAAACTGTGTGCAAAGGTATGGAGGCCTTCTGAACGGCATGGGGCATTATGAGGTGTGGCTGGATGTGGGGGGAGGTAGGTTTGGGAGGGCAGACTGGATCCACCCCACAGATGACCCTGAACGCCAGGCGGAAGAGGAGGAACTTTAATCTGAAGGCAATAGGGAGCCATAGAATGTTTTGGAGAAGGAGAGCAACACCATCTATACTAGGTTTTCAAAGCTGTTATTCAGCTTCCTAACAGGCATTGTGTGTGACTCAGATTGGAAACAGAAGTGGTTCAAAAGAGAGGCCCAAGGGTGTGAGGGGTTTTGTAGACACACTGTTGATTTTGCCTGCTTCTCTGGGCCAGGAAGCCCTGGAGGGCAGGGCCCTGGCCTCATTCACCTCTGCACCCCAGTGCCCAGTGGTGCACTACACCCAGCAAGCGCTCAGTAAGTGCTTGTTCCAAAAGATGGCAAAGACAGAGCCCCATCCACTGCATTCTACCGGTGGCCACATGATGGCAGCATACACCCGGCAGAGACAGACGTCAGCTGAAGGGGGGATCTGGGAAGGGGAACATCAGCAGAGAAGGCTCCCTGTATTCCCCTCAACCCCAGGTGGTCCCCCAGCTGCCCATAACCTACCCCAGAGTCCTCCCCAGCAATACTCACTGAGGAGGGCACCCCCATAGAGGCGGATGGGGGTCTTGCTGGTCACCTGGGCTCCATCAAAGACAGCGTCATAGAGCTGGTCAGGGAAGGCAAGGGCCTAGGGACAGCAGGTGGGATGCTCAGGGTGGGGGTGGGGTCACCGTGAAAAACCCCTAGACATCTTCCTTCCCCCCAGAACTGGGCCAGGGTCCCTGGGCCAGTCCAGAGTCTGAATCTTGATTGCCCCCCACCATTCCATGCCAGGACAGAAGGCACTGACTGGGGTTGCCAGGGGCAAGGAGTCAGGACCATGGCCAAGGATCCAGGATGCTCCCAGGCAGGCACAGGCAGGATGAGTGTCAGGAGCCAGGACCTGGAGGCAGTCAGCAAGCCCTGACAGATGGGGCATCAGCATGAGGGCTGTGTGGGTGGGGAGAGGCAGCAGGGGCCCCAGGGCAGGGGAGGAGCCCCTAGTAGAGGCCGGGGTTCCTGGGGTTGGGCAGGGGCTCACCATGACCGCGATGCCGGAGAAGAGCACAGCGGAAACAAACTGCCAGACCCTGGGGAGGCATCAATAGGAAGGTCACAGCCAGGCCCTTCACTGCCAACCCCAGACCTCAGGGGACCCCTCCCCCCACCTTCCCAGCCAAGATGCCCAGGGAGGGCTGGTTCTGGGGGAGGGAATGAGATGGGATGGAATCAAGGGCAAGAGGGAGGGGCAAGGCTGATGAGGCGGAGCCTTACACAGCCCCGCCCCATAACACTCACAGCACTGCTCACCTCAGCCCCAAAGGCTCCCGAACAGCAAACTTGATTTCATTGCCCAAGACCTGGCTGATCTGTGGACACAGAGGGGAGGGGTCAGAGGCTACCAAGGGGAAGGCCACCCTCAGCATGCCCAGCCCACTCAACTCCCGAAACCACCCCCTTCCCCCCGGCATGCTCAGGGGCCCACCTAGGTGCCTCTGCTTAGCCAAACAGCCACCCAAGCAGGAAGGGTCACACTGAGGCCACCCCCTCACTGCCTCCCTGACACCAGGGCTTAAGGAAAGCTGAAAGCATGGTGGCTGAGAGTGAAAGCTCAGGGGTCTGCAGGATGTGAGCTTGAAGCCTGGCTCTGGCACTGACTGGCACGGCCCTGGGCAAGTCACCTAACCTCTCTGAGCCTCAGTTTCCTCATCTATACAATGGGTTAATAACTGCTTCTGCATCTTCCAGGGCTAGCAGAATTAAATAATGCTCCTAAAACAGCAGTGTAATAGCGGCATACACTAAGCACTCAATTCTAAAGATCTCTTTTCATGTCTGTATCATTCTCTGACATCACTACATTTCTAGAAAAATGTGTTACGTCCTGGACTCCTGCAGCTCTATGGGTCTCAGCTACGCTTCTCTCCCAGCCCTGGGCCAGACCTGCCTCCCCAAACTGGTGCTCAGAGGCAGCCCACGTGCGCCCACCTTGGAGCGGTGCACCTCCCCGTCGTCGTCCTCCCCGCCCACTCCAAGGATTTTGCGGGTCTTCAGGCGGCTCACGAGGTCCGTCTGGCTGTGCTTCTTCATGAGAGGGGGGGGCTGCTTGGCCGCCATCCTGTCCTGGATCCCGGCCTCTGCAGAAGGGCTGTGGGGAGACACCGGCCTCAGGCCACGAGTCCCACCCAGCTTCCAGACCTCGGAGGGCAGCCAGACCCAGCCCAGGGCCCGCTGAGGCTGTGGTCCAGGCTCTCCACTGAACTTCTGCCCAGACAATTCCTGCTGCCCAGCAAGCCCTGCCTTCCTCCCTCCCTCATATCCCCCAGACAACCTCCTTCGAACCCACCAGGACTGAAGGAAGGGGAAAGGGCTGGCCACAGGACCCAGCTGAACCCGAGGAAGGATGCCAGGGGTGGAGACAGGGCTCTGGACAGTCCAGGTCTGTTCTCTCCCTGCCACCAGCCTCTCCCCTACCCTGTGTCTGCCCATGACTTCCCACAGCCCCCAGTCCTCAGCCACCTCCAACTCCACCTTGGGCCGGGTCTTAAGCACCTACTGTGTGTCAGGCACTGTGATGGACAATGGAGACGCAGAGATGAGTTGAGTGTGCCCGTTCTCGCCTTCAGTCAGCACAAACCTACAAGGAAAGACAGGAGTGTAAACTGCAATGAAGCGAAGGTTTCTAGAAGCTGGTCCTGGTGTGGCACTAGGCTCCTCCAATCACAGCCGCTCTGCCCTGCAAGATGGGTGCTGTTTACACCCATTTCTCAGATGAGGAAACTGAGTTCAATGAGGTTCAACCAAGTTCAATGAGGTTCAGCAGAGACATATAAAATATCAGTAACACCAGTACTGGGTGCCTCCCGTATTCCAACATCTCATTTCCACCCATGGCCACCCTCTGGGAAGGCAGGAAAACCACCCCCGTTTACAGACAAGGCTCCGAAGTTGCCTGTGCTCAGCCGGGAACCTGAGCTGGACTTGCCGGACCTCCCTGACCAGGCCTCAGGCCCAGACCTCAGTACTGTGTGGCCCTGGGCGAGCCCCGCTGTCCAGGGCTGCCAAAGGCAGAGCCCAGTAATGTCCTTGGTCACCTCCAGTTCCAGCCCCCGCCCCGTGTCTTTTTGTTTTGGTTTTTGTTAACCCTCACCCAAGGGTATTTTTTCCATTGATTTCTAGAAAGAGTAGAAGGGAGGAGGGGAGACAGAGAGAGAGGAACATTGATGTGAGAGAGACACATCGATTGGTTGCCTCCTGCATGCACCCTGACGACCGGGGTCAGGGATCGAGGCTGCAACTGAGATACGTGCCCTTGACCGGTATCGAACCCAGGACCCTTCAATCCACAGGCCGACACACTAACCACTGAGCCAAATCGGCTAGGACCCCCAGCATCTTAAAGCAAAATAAAGCACCCAGCAAATAATAATCAGAACAGAATCAAACTGTGGGGTGTTTGGATAATGAGGCTTTAGACTTAGATACATTAGCAGGAAGCACACCAGCTCGGGATTGGAAATAAGGGCAATGTCATGGCAGTGGCCCTCCTAAGCTCCCAGCCCAGTCCCTCATCTGTCAACTGGGGGCAGCTGAGCTTTTCCCTCCCCCCCACACACCTGGGGGCACAGGAGGTGGCTGGTAGTGACCAGAAGGCAGCTCAATGCCAGTAGATGGAGAGGTGGCCAGCCCCACTGGGCAGCCAGGATTTAATCGAACTGCTCCTCGGGGACCTTGGGACTGTCACAACACCTCAGCCATTTGCCACCACCTCCCTGTGAATCCAGACAGAAGCTGTAATCAGCCTGGCGTCCCTCCCGCTGCCAGGCGGGCCGAGAGCCACTGAGCAGTAGTATTCCATGGGACAGACGCACCAGTGTCATTACGCACTCACTCACCGAGGAACTGGGTCGATTCCAGAGTTTGATGACTGTGAACAAAGCTGCTATAAACATCCATATACAGGCTTTGTGCAGCCGTAACTTTTCATTTCTCTAAGGTAAATACCCAGGAGTGGGATGACTCTGAGTTATATGGTAACTCTCCGCTTAGCTCTAGGAAAAAGTGCCAAACTGTGGTCCACAGCAGCGACCCATTTGTATTCCCCACAATGCATGAGCATTCTGGTTTCCCCACATCCTCCCAGTACCAGGTATGGTCAGTCTTCCTATAGGTCCCCTGGCGTTTTAACCCTCCCTCCCAGGCCAGCCATGCTGCCAGACTCAGTCCTTACTGGCTGTGCGACTTGGGCAAGCCATCTCACTTCTCTGAGCCTCAGTTATCCCCATCTGTGAAATGGGGCTGTACTTCCCACCTCCTAGAGATTTAGGGGCAAAAGGAGAAGCTTGGTCAGAGCACACAGTGCAGCACCTTACACATCGCATTTAGTGAGGATGTGCTGTGAGCCAGGTATAGGGTTGTGGGACAGGGCCCCTGCCTGGGTGGGGAGGAGGCACTGATCTGTCAGCCATAAATCAGAGCAAGTTACTTCTCTGAGCCCCATTGTTCTCATCTGTGAAATGGAAACCCTTACTTTTCCCGTAGGGCGGAGCTACAAGACCTAACAGTTAAGAGCTAACTGCTTAAGTCACACCTGAGTTCACATCCTGGATCTACCACTTCTTAGCTGTGTGCCTATGGGCAAGTCACTTAACCTCTCTGTACCTCAATCCCCCCATCTGTAGTTGGGAAAATAAAGGGTCCAACCTTAAAGGGATGTTGTGAGAATGCAAGATACAGTTGTGACGTGCGTAGGGCAGTGTGCCTGGCCTTGGAAAGTGTCACTTGGACACTCTGGCCCTCCCCAGGTTCCCCCATGCAGCAGTGGCTCTGGGATGGAAGCCAGGAAAAATCAGAAGGGCCTAACTAGCGTTTCCTAACATCTCCACCAAGTTGGGCCAAGCCCCCAGACCTCAGCCCCATGGCACAAGGCTGACTCTTGAGCCACAGCCCACAAGGCCTGGGCTGTGTCAGTGACCCCAGCTCAGAGGGTCAGCTGCCTTCCTCTGCCCAATGTCCTCTCCTCACCAACACACAAAGCTCCCCTCTGTAGCACAGGCCTGAACCATAAATTAAAGGCTATGAGATGTGGCAGTGCCAGCCTGCTGAGTACAGAAAGGGACTCCATCTAACACTGGCATCGCTCGTAGAAGGAACAAGCTTTATCCATAAGCACTGCCATCAGGTACCTGGGCTGGTGAGACCCACTGTAGTCACCCCAGAGCCCAGCCCCAGCACCGAGCTCACTACCAACAAAGAAAGGGCCCTGGGACATCTTAGGAAGAGCGAGATCTTGAACTTGATCTCCAGGGAGTGGGTCCCTTGAACCTACCTCTGCACCTGCAAGACTGGGCCCTGCCTGGGGAGGGTAGATGGGTAGCTGCAACACTTCTATACGCCTGTCAGCCCCTGAACATGCCCCGCTCCCAAGGCAACACCCCCTCAGATCTGCCCTTGAACTTTCCTCCCCTGCAAGGCCACTCTACCCGTTCCTTTTAAGCCTGGCCCCATTTTAACCTAAAAGAGGAAAAACAGTACCTCCCTGCAATCCTCTCCCTGCACACTGGCTTGGGGCAGCCAGACCTGGGTTTGAATCCTGGTTCTGCTCTTACCAGCCGCAGGGCTTTGGGCAACTCTCCCAGCCTCAGTGTCTGCTCCTGAGCAATGGGGGTAATGAGAACGCACACTTGCAGAAGTGCTGGAGGACAGAGGGCCTGGGGGCGATGCCTGCAGCGAAGTGCCCTGCCCGGGACAAGCAGGCCCAGCTCCTGCTACTTCCCTTTCTTCACTCATTCGGCCATGCACAATGGAAAAAGCCTGCCTGGCAGGGCTGTCTCGTTTTTTCTCCCAGATCTAGCTGCCTTCTGAAGGGCCCCAGGGCTTCCCCAGTGCCAGGCTTCCCCAGGCTAGGGGAAAAGGTGGGGAGGAGGGCTGCCCCTCCACCTACATGCTCCCCGGGGGGGGGGGGGAGGGGCTGCTAAGCAAGAAGGGAGACCGTGGCTTGCAGTCCCCCAGCCTTGAGTTCATGACCCTCTGCATTCTGCCCCTGGTCAGCTTCTTTGACCTCAATTCCCAATAAAGCCGGCAAGTCACTGTCCTTTTAACAGTTGTTTCGACTCTGAACCACTGCCCAGCCCTCCCTCCTCAGGACTCATGGGTTTCAGTGCAGGTGGCCGCTGCCACTTCCAGCCCATACTTCCAGTCATGTCATGGGCAGTTGTCCTTCCTGAGATTTAGCGATCTGAAGGCAGGGCTGCTATTGTGTCCATGTGAGAGTGTCCCCACTGAGCCCTGGCACACAGTAGGCACTTTGTCAAGCACAGGCAAATGAGACAGGCTCAGGGAAGCAGGTCTCACTGTGCACCTTGGGCACTTCAGGATCACACTCAGCTCTATGTGGCAGGGCCCGAGGGAGGCTCTGCTCCAAACATACAGGGCAGAAAGCTGAAGCAGACGGGACAGGATCTGCCCCAGGCCACACAGGAGCTGGGGGAAGAGAAGGGCAGCAAGGGGGCTTTGCCATCAGGCAGCACTGGGTTTGAATTTGGACTCCACTGCTGGGCAGGTGGGCTTGGGAAAGGGGTTCATGGGGTGCTGAAGACTCCAGGACAGGGTGCAAACACTCTCACAGAGGGCCTGGGATATGGGTGCCCAGGACATGGTGGGGTTAGAGGACTGGGTGAGAATTCAAAGTGAAACCTCACCCCTACTGCCTCAGAAAGCCGTAGCCAGCACTGGGAGGGGAGTGCCAAGGGGCAGGGTGTCAACAGGGCCTGGGACAGTTCCTGGCACAGGAGCTCAACATTTATTTGTGATAAATTAGTGAGTTGGGGGAGGGGTTGAGAAGCCCCTGCTGGCCAAGGTCGGACTCCTTGCAGCCCATCACCACCACCACCACCACCACCACCACGTGCTGTGACATCTGAGGCCAGGAAAGAACATCCCCAAAGAGCTTCCAGTGGCAGCAAGACAGAGGGGCCAGGACTAGGCAGAGGCCAAGAGGAGCTGAACCAGGCAGGAAGGGAGGGGCACAGTGGCAGTAAAATGTCAGAGGTAAAAGTGTCAGAGGCAGATGAGTGGGGAGGGGGGGATGTTCATATACTTAACAACTAGTAAACTTGGGCTTTATCTCAAATCTCAATGCTTTATCTTTATTAGGCTGTAACCTCAGGAAAGTTTCTTAACCTCTGAGCCTCTATTTCTTCCTTTGTGAAACTGCACTGCTACTTAGCTTGCAGGACTGTGACACAGTATAGAGAAAAGGCAGTGGAGGGCCCGGGCGCCCACTATGTGCCAGGAAAGCATGGTGATTAGTAAGATTAAGGGCAGCTGCTCGGGCCCTGCTCCTGCAGCAGGGCAGATAGGCTGGGGCATCACTCTGCCGTCCTAGAGGACCTCTCCCAACCCATTGCCTTCCTGGGAAGCCTGGTTTCCATAGAAACAGATGGACTGCAAAGCTGTCCCCATCATGGAACCTGACTGCCAGGGGGAGGGGAAAGGAGAGGAAGGGGCCTGGGGCCCAGAACACCCACCAGCTGCTGAGCCATCCTGTGATTCAAGGGGGAGTTACTGCTGCTAAGTGTCACAGCCAAGAACCACTTCCTTTCAAACAAGACCCTCTGCCTACGAGAGGAGCAGCAGTGCACCTGTCTCCATCTGGTAAAGAGAACTGCACCCCTCCCCCAGGAACACCCACCCTGGGGCTGGAGTTGGGGGACAAGTACTTCCAGACCAGGAATTCCCTGTAACCCCCACCACAACCCTATGAGATCGGCAGTACAATCACCCCCATTTTACAGATGAGAAAATTAAGGCCAAAGTGTCTCTTGGGGTAAGTGGCAGAGCTGAAATTCAAACCAAATTAACTGCGTTAACTGGACATCCCGAGAGGAGTTGGGGTGTGTGTGTGGGTGAGGGAGATTATTTGGTGAGTCTGACCTCAAAAAGAAGTACACTCTAAGCTATCTTCCCCATCTCCCCTTGAAGGTCCCTGGCAAGTCACCAGCATCTGCACCCCTGGGGTCCAGCCTTCCAGGGCTAAAGCCCTGCGACTCCAGCAGGACCTGGGAAGGGCTGCAAGGAGACCCATTGTTCTGTTATCACGTTCGTGCAAAATAGCTGGAAATGGGGTCTGGGATGGGGCAACACCAGGGGGTGGGAGGCAGTGAGAGACTCAGGGTCCTGGCCAGAGAGAAAGGGAGGCAGAGAGAGCCCAAGCAAGGGGGCCAGAGCCCACATCATCCACCTTGTGGTCGCCTCCTGGGACAGCCCATCACCCCCTTGGGCAAGATGGTGTTTAACGACCCCTAGCCCAGAACCCACTACTGGGCCCTGAGGCATGGATCTTGGGGGGTAATGGGACCGGTGTTCACATCTTGGCTCTGTATTACTAGCCCTGTGCCTTGGGCAGATGAGCCTCTCCATTCCTTCATTCTAAATGGGGGTACAATGCCTGACTTACTAGGTTGTGGGTGGGTTAGAGCTAAACTAGAAAGTTATAGGACACATGGGAAGGTGGATGGACACAAGTGCATTACCAGCATCCTCACAGTGGCCGCTGGGTGCAGGCTCTGGGGGAAGTCTCAGGGCCCACTGGCTAAGGGAGGAATTGGAGGCCAGGCTGCCACGTAGCAAGGCTCCCTCGCTGCATGTCCCTGGCGAGCGTAATTATTCTAAAGGCTGGGCAGCCTTAGTCAGCCTCCTCTTTCAAGGAGCCGTGAGCTGTGTCAGGCAGGGCTGCATCATCCATCTCTGTCACGTCCTATCACCGGGGGCTCAGTGTCCACACTGCTGCAAAGGGCAAGGATGACAGAGTTGAACTGGCAGGGAGAGGAAGGAGCACGATGCGAATCCTGCTGTGGCAACAAGCCCAGTTCCCACGACAAAGCGCCAGAGTCAAGGAAGAAATCCCACAGCCCACTTGCAGGAGCCTCCAGGAGCGCGAGCTGGCAGCAGAGGGTTCGCCCTGAAGCTGGAAGGCTGGTGGGGGCGCCCGGAGTCAGCTGAGGACACAGGCAGACTCTGCCACAGGGCCAGACTCTGGGACTCAGTTTCCTCATCTAAAAAAATAGAAGTGTGGTCCCTAGGGCCCCTCCCAGCTGTGACATTCATGAGCTGGCTTCCAAACCCTGACGTCCACTAGCCACACTCCAGCTGCCCGGCCCCAAGTCCCACCACCAGGCCACAGATTCTTTCCATCTCTCTACTAGTTCTCTTGCTTTTGAAGGTTCCTAATTTCCAGGCAGGCAGAGGAAGGCCTAAACTTCCATCACAAACAAATCTCTCCAAAGCTTCAAAGACAGAAAGTAAACATCTCCTGCTGTGCTGCAGGAGGGCAGAGGGTGGGACAAGGTTGAGGGCCCAAAGGGGACATCCCTGGGGGCCTCAACAAGGAGTCTGAAGCTGCTGCTGTGTGCAAGGGGGAGAAGGTGTCCAGCCGTCTGTCACCACTCAAAAGTCACTGAGAGTGTTTTTCCCTGTCCCTGCTGTCACTCACAAAGGGCAGAGCACATGGAGAATTCCTGTCCAAATGGGCCAGTCTCCCCCTTGGCCCAGTAACTATGTCAGGACCCTCAGAGCAGCTGGTGCTTCCAGATCCCATGGGGCCAAGGTCATTGGGACAGCCTGGTTTCCGGATCCCGTGCAGCCAGAGCTCTTGTGAGAAGGCAGTGGACACATCCTTCCCGCCAACTTGCCCTCCCATCTCCCCCCACCCCTGTAGCTACTCAGGAACTCAAAGGGGGAGAAGGGGAGGGGAGTTTCCTTGAAGGGATGCTGCACCATTTCCAGTCAACTTTTTCAGAAGCAAATGCCTTCTGGTGGGTTGGGGGAGGCTGGCAGAAGCGTCCTTATACTTTTCCCAGGACACTGATGGGCCAGAACCACAGTCCAGGACTGACCATCTCCCCAAGTTTGGGGCTCTGGCTTAGTGGTTAAAAGAGAAGGTCACAACTAAAAAGGCCTTTGCTTACCACTTATTAGCTGCATGGCCTTGGGCCAGTGAGACCACCTCTCTGAGCTTCAGTTTCCTCATCTGTTAAATGGGCATAATAATGACACTACCTCCCCACCAATGAGAAGATACACAAAAAACACCTAGGAAAGTACCTGTTTCACAGCGAATGCTCAATAATAATTTTGTTGTTGTTATTTTCAAACTAGGAAACTTAATTCTTTGCTTCGAATTCCCCCTTGACCATACCAGCTTCAGAGCAGATACCCTCCCAGGGACTACATTATAACTAACTACAGTGGCCATGGCCATGGCCATGGCCAGTGTGGCTCAGTTGATTGTGGAGTGTCATCTGTGCGCTGGAAGGTCACAGGTTTGATTCCCAATCAGGGCACATACTTAGGTTGCCGGTTGCATTCTGGGTGCGTGGGGGAGGCAACTGATTGATGTAGCTCACATCCATGTTTCTCTCTCCCTTCCTCCCTCTCTAAAATCAATAATTAAAAAAGGGGTGGCTATAGGAAGGAAACCGGAAGAGAGAGAAGGGTCACTCTGTGTCAGCAGGAAGATGCTGCTGAGTATACTGTCAAGAGGTGGACAGGGGACCGGCAACAGGTTGCAGAGATATGGAGCCCCTTGGGGTACTAAGCCTGGGTGGCTCCCTTCCATGTTCCTGGCACTTGGCCAGGCCTGGGGCCCAACCAGTTCTGTGGACGAATAGTTGAGATGCAGGGTGAAGGGAAAGTATTGTGGGCCCAGAGTCAGAACCTCAAGCACCCAACCTGCAGCTGCGGCTCCTAGACTGCATGTTCCTGGAGTGACTTATATGTTTCTGGGCACCACTTCCTTCATCTGTGAAATGGGAAGGCTCCATCCCTTCTCAGCCAGCCTTGCCTCCTATCTCTTCCCCACTGCCTCACTCCATCCTAGCTGCACTGGCTCCTTACCAGTCCTCAAATACAGCAGGCACATTCCAGCCTCAGGGCCTTGGCACAGGCTGTTCTCTGCAAGATCTTTACTTCCCAAAGATATCCCCACAGCTCACTCCCTCAAAGCCTTACCTCGAACATCACCTCCTCAGGGAAGTCTTCCTGACCACCATGTTTAAAATGGCAATCCCATCCCTGGCCTCAACACTCAATCTTTTCCCCCTCACCTCTCAATACACTATTTAATTTGCTTATTTATTTTGATAGTTATTTGCCCCTCCCTTCTTAAGTGTCAGCTCCATGAGGGCAAGAATCTTTATTTTGTTCGAAGCTGTCTCCCAGTGCCTGGCTCTGTGCCTGGCACTTAGTTCATTAAATCATTTTTGGTGTACAGCTCATGTTTTGTTCAATGAGTTAAAGAAAAGTACAGGGATGTGTGGAATATAACTGCACTCAGAGGATGTGGGGATCTCTATCATAAGGTCTTGGGGGAGGGGAGGCAGCTGAGTGTGGGCTGGAGAAGCTGCAGGGGGCCTCAGAGCTGGGGCTGGAGAAGCTGCAGGGGGCCTCAGAGCAGGGCCCTGCAAACAACAGGCTTGAGCAGTGGACCCCAGCTGGTGTTGACAGCCAGATATGGGTGAAGGGCTTTGGGCCTCAGCCCTCCACTCCAAACATGGAAGGCCTGATTAAGCTGACAGCATGTGGTCTGAAAAGGAGATGCCAGGGCAGCGGGCTTCCAGGATATTGGGGGCAAAGGGTACCTCAGGGACCAGACTGCCCATTTTCCAGATGGGATCACCGAGGCCTGGAGAATACGCAGTACCTTATTTCCTAACAACCCAACAAGAAAAACCTTTCCCACCTTCTGGGGTGAGTGCGGAGCTTCTGCTAAGGTATAGACAGTGCCCCCTCCGGTCTCTCCTACAACCGCTCCCCCCCCCCCCCCGCCCCCCAGTGTCCCTGGAATTTGAAGGCTGCAGGAAGAGAGGGTTGTGGACCCCCCTCCACAGGCCTCCAGGGGCTGAGGTCCAAAAGGCCGCACAACTGGAGTGGACATCCCTGCAGCCCTGGGGCCTTCATCTCGCTGGACGCCCCACCAGGAAAAGTTTGTCAGAAGGAAATCGACCAGGAAGTGTGGAGCGGCGGGCGGTGGAGCGGCCAGGCGGCCTTGGCTTTGGAGGAACCTCGGAATCTCGGCCTCCGCCACGCTCCCGCCCCCGCCCCCGCCCCCAAGGCTCCCGCAGAGAAATACGCTCCCCGGGGGCTGCGAGGAGGCGGCCGGCGGGAGCACCACGCACTGGGTGGGGGCGTGGAGGGGGAACCTGGGGGATGCGAAGCCAGCGCCGGGCTCTGTTGGGCGCGCCAGGGATGGGCGAGGTGTCCCGGCGGTTCCTCTACAGACCCCCAGCGTGGCTGCGAGTTTTTAGCCGGTGGCCGGAGACCCAGCCCACCCTGCGCCAAGACAAAGGCCCCACGCTGCCCCCTTCCAGCTGAGCGCGCGACTTGGGGGAGAGAGGGGGCGTCGGTCTCCACCTGTGCCTTTTCTACCCCGCCCCCAATAGTGAGGCTGAAACCGGGATTCCGTTCTGCCAGCTCCCCCCAACCCCAGCCTGGAGACTGGGATCTTCACAGCCGTGCTCCTCCCCCCGCCAGTGCATCCTTTCTCTCCCAGCTCCAGCCACTCACCCACTTTCTAAGACTCCAGGCGGGGAGCTCCGGGCTGTTGGGCGCCCCCGGGTCCTCTGGCCCAGTACCCCCGCCCAAACGAGCCCCTAAACCAGAAAGGAGCGCCGGACTAGTGGGCAGCGCGAACTCCTCCACCTCCTTCCGGGGCCCTGCCGGGGCGACGAGGGGAGGACTCGCAAGTTTTTGCCGCGCGCTCCCCAGACCCGGGAACAATGGCGGGGGTGGGGACTGGGGACAGGGATGGAGGGGGAGGGGACAGAGAACTGAGTGCGGAGACAGAGTCTGACCCCAGCGAGAGAGAAAGTGCTTTTCGCTCCGTTTCTCTCTTGCTCCGAAGCAGAGAGCGCGAGCCCGGGAGGGGGGGCCGAGGGAGAAATAAACAGTCCCAGAGGGAGAAGACAGCGGAGGGACAAAGCCGGGGAGGGGGAAACCGAGTCAGCGGGAAGGGCAGCCCCCCGAGAGCGCAAAGGAGAGGAACAGAGGGGCTAGTGGCTGGCGCCTTGGAGAGCCAGGGAGGGGATCCCTGGGATCCCGGCCGAATCTGCCGGTGCCGAGAGGTCCTGGGGCGCCCTCCTCGCGCGCAAGGGGTCCTCACTGTCCCCAGCGGTCCCCGCGGCCACGGGAGCACCGCTGGGCTGCGCAGGCACTGGCTGGCTGGCGACGGGAGGGGGAAAGTGCGAGGCTCCGAAGCGGCGGTGGGGAGCAGAACTTACGTTCCTAGCGCATGCTGGCGCTGGCTTTGCGAAGCTGGAGTGCAGGGGGACCACGGGCGCTCACATCACGCCGCCAGATCCCGGTAGGACAGGGCAGGGACGGGCTGGACCGTGCGCGGCGCCCAGCCGGGTCGGGGTTTGCCCGAGTCTGGCGGCCCGCTCTGGTCCCTCCTCTCAGTGCGGCGCTGAAGCCAATGGCGCGCCGTCCCCTCCCACGCACCAGGCTGCCTCGCCCCCAGGGTGGCCTCCGGGGCGGGCGGGAGAGGGGTTGGGGGGACTGGGTTCCGGGCTCCCCAGCAGAGGCTTTCCTGGAAACCGCCGGCGGGGGGCGCGCTCACGCCCCTGGAGAAGGCGCTTAGAATCAAAACCTGTGGCCCCCGCTGCCCAGGATGACTTTCTTGGCAAGTTCTGAACACTACGCCCCTTTTGTGAGACTATCAACACCGCCATAGGCTGGCAAACCACAGTCTTAAATATCCTTGGGGTATTCACTGTAGCCTAGGCCAGTGTCTAAAATGGAAGGCCCTGCTCGGCTGGTAGATACTCAAGTGTGTATTAACACAGTTGTAATAGTCACTGTCTGCTGAGAGCGGGTTGTGCCACGCACCTGTGCTCAAGGAGTTACAGGTATCATTTCATTTGATTCTCACAACCACATATAAGGTCAGGATGATCAATCCCATTCTACAGATGGTTGTCATTAATGTTTTATTTCATTTAGCCTTCTGGCTTCCAGCCTAGGCCCACTCTTCTCTCCCCCTGCTTAGTGTGATTTTGCAAAATAACATGACACCACACACACACACACCTTCATCCCCCTGCCCTCAGCCCTCTGCGACGTTGCTGTGAAGTGCACTGTCAGGGGCTAATATCTTATCTGGGGCTTCTAGACATGTTGGGGGGGGGGGGGGTGTTGTTGGGATGCACAGTTGTCAGACTTTGGGGGCATGGGGGAATGACAATGGGATTTGGGTGTCCTGGAGGCTCTTTGGGAGCCTGTCAGCCCAAAGAACCAGGCTCCTATAAAGGTCATCCTTTCTGGACCCGTTTCAACCCTCTGTGACCAGTAATGTGCTCAACCCAACTCCCAAGACCCTGCCCTGCACTCCTTAGGAAACCACCCGCATCTCTTCATCTTGTCTGATGGTCACAAATGTGTGTGTGGGGGGGGGGGGGAGTTGGAGGAAAGAGGAAGGCAAGGTTGATGACATGCTCCATTTCACAAGACAAGTAAATGGGGCAGAGAGAGGTAAGTGGTAGTGCCCAAGGCATCTAGCTAGGAGGGCATTTTGACTCCAGGTCTGAGTTCTTTCTGCACTAGTTCCTTAAAGGTTAATCAAGTGGGCTCTGGAACAAGACTGCCGGGTTAAAATCCAGGCCCAGCCTTTCGGTGACTGTGTGGCCTTAGGCACACACAGATAGCAGCAGATGACACAGCTCACAGTAACAGGCAAAGTGCTTGAGGGGCTGGAGTAAAAGGAAGAAACTATTCATTACCACCAGCAGCATTCACTTTCCCTAAAGCTTCCATAGAAGCTCTTGCTCTTTTCCTTCCTACACTTTTCTAAAGTGATGCACATCTAGCTCAGGAACATTCCTTAGATGGCCATTCTTCCCTAAACTTTTCTGTATTACCTCAACTTTACACTGAGCATTAAAAAGTTCTCCTCGCTGGGCTATTGTGTGGATTAAAACACATTCATAAAGTGCACCCCATATCAAAGCAAGAATAGGTTCTCAGTGCATGGTAACAATGAGCTCTCTTCATTATTTATGATGCAGGAGAAGGAACTGAGAGGGTGTGAGAAGGGGATTAGGACCCTGGCTCTGTTCCTTACTAGCTATGTGACCCCCTGCTGCATGTGCCACGTGGAAATATAAAATCACCTGTCTCTCAGAGCTTGGGAGAGTCAAATGAGGCAATTAGAGAAAAAAGTTTATAAACTGGAAAGGCTGATTCCTGTTATTATCATCATTATTGTGATTCTTATTATTATGAAATGTTTCCCTCAAAAGGGGGATAAAAAGGGGATGGCATTAGAAAGGCCAGCTGGGGGAGGGTCACTTCACTCCAGTGGGGAGCAGCTGGGCTTCCTTGTGCCCTGCAGGGGCGGTCACACCTTTGTGGCTGGATGTGAGTGAGTGTGCCTGTGTCTGTGCTTGCCTGTACAGGTGGGTGTTGGAATATGGCATGGGCACAAGGAAAGCCAGTGTCTGTGGCCAGAAATCACTTGCAGATTATGAATTCCCCCAGGAAGAATACAAATTGGATTTCAAAGATGCTAGCAGTGTTGGCACCTGGGAGGTGGAGGAGAGAAGCTAGGGGCAGGGGGTTGGGCCTGGTTTTAGAGATAGGGCCTGGGGATGGGTTTAAGCAGTGATTCTCTCCATGGGAATGGGGGGCACATATAGGAAGACAATGTTGTCAGAGACCCTTGTGGTTGAGCCCAGGGGTTTTTGGAGCTGATGGACCTGGATTCAAATTCTAGTTATGGGACCATGGGCCAGTGCTTTCATTTCTCTGAACCTCAGTGTCCTGGTCTGTAAAATGGGGATATTAGTAGAGCCTACCTCCTAGGGCTTATTGGGAGTTTAACATGTGGATGCATGTAAAGCAAGGAACAGGCACATAGTAACTTATTGTTGCTGTCATTATTAATAGGCAGCCCAGAAGAAGGAAGGAGGGAGAGGGCCTCAACAGGGGCCGGTGCTTTGTATAAACCATAAAAGGTAGTTCTGGTGTTGTCAGGCTGCCACAAGGAGCACCATTTTGGCTGAGGACCAAAGGGCCACTGTCCCAAGGAGTGAGGCAGAAGGACTGGGCTTTCATCACTCCTGCCAGTTTCCCTTCCTGGTTCCCCTCACTTCCTCTAGAGCTTCCTTTCCTGGGAGCCTGCCTGGTAAGACCTCTGGGGCTTTCCTCTCCACCCCTGGTGTTCCCAGGCTGAGCAAAGCTTTGAGGACTGGGGGAGGAAGCTGGGAGCTCAGGAACTCTGAGACAGGCCTCCTTCCCTCCACCCCACTCCCCCCAGGCTACTGTCCCTCCGGTGAATCATTCCCACACTGCTGCTATGGAATGTCAAGCAACTCCTCACCTGGGGGAGAGACATCACGATGGGGTGGAAACCATGAGGTTCAGCCTTTCCCAAAGGAAGGATGTGACAGCTCTGGAGTCAGAGGACCACAGTGAGCCCTTTTCTGCATCCAGTGGGGCAAAGCTCCAGGGGGCAGGTGAAAGCAGGAATTGGGAGTCACACCATCCAGATTTAGGGGCAAGGCCCTAGAAATCCCTAACTGGCTCTGGCTCTGTAGCCTTAAGCAAGTTTCTCATCCTCTCTGAGCCTCTGTCAAATGGAAAGAGGGAAATCGTGATGACTCACAGGGTACTTGGAGGATTAAATAAAACTCTACATGTTAAGTCCTGAGCTTAGGGCCTGGCTCACAGTAAGGGCTCAAAAAATGTTCATTGACTCAATGAATGAACACGGAGTGGAAATGGGAGTGAGTGGGGATGGAGGGGAGTGCACGTGGCTGTCTTCAGGAATGCCATCCTCCACCAGCTGCAGGTGGGGGGCATGTCTGAGGATCTTGTATCCTAGACCCAGGACACCTGTGGCTCGATGCTGGTATGAAGGAGGCAGCTTCCAAAACTCAGACAGGAGTTTGAGTATGGAGTTTGGATTATTGCCTGTGGGCACAGTTGACACTTCTGCAAGCCAAACAAGAGCCTAGGGCTGGGTCCAGATTCAAAGTGCTGAGTGTCCCCTGTGCCAACAGATTCTAATTCATAAAATCACTTTGGAGCAGAGGTTCTCAAAGTGTGCTTACAGGGCATGTGTTAGAAATGCAAAGTCTCAGTCCCACTTCAGACCACAGAGTTGGAAACTCAGGAGGGAGGGAGTGGCTGGAGCAGCAGTCTGCATTTCACGGAGCCCTCCAGAACAGGGGCTAATGTTTGAGAACCATCGCTTTAGAGTTTGCAAAGCAGATTCCTAGTGTAAACCGACACTAGACACTTTCTTCCGCTCATGCTACAGGTTAGGGTGATGAGTGTTCCTTTGCCAGATAGCACCAATCATGGACGTGGAAGAGATGGGCCTGGAACCCACAGGTTTTGGTTTTGGAGTTTTGTGTGTGTTTGTGTTTATTGATTTTTAGAGGGAGAGAGAGAGAAACGCACAACCTGGGCATGTGCCCTGACCTGGAATGGCACCCTGCCACCTTTTGGTGTAGGGAACAAAGCTCCAACCAACTGAGCTACACTGGCCAGGGCGGTTCTGGAGTATTTTTGTTCGTGATCTCAAGGTCAGACTGCTGACTGGGTGGGAAAGGAGGAGGGCTCTGAGCTGGGGGGTTGCAGAGGGGGGGGCTGGCTCCCTCCCTCCCCCCTGCCGGGAGAGGAGGCCGCTGTCTTTGTTTATTGTTCCCTCAGAGGTACCCCAATCCAAATCTACATAAATAAAGCGAAGCCTGGCACTTTGAGTGATCGGTTTATTAATACTCGCGGGCCGCTGCCGAGGCGGATTGCAATAACAAAGGCGGCTCAGCCGCCGCGCAGAGGCCTCGTTATGTAATTGCTCCGGGCGCGGCGGAGGGCCCGGCGCCCCGGCGCGGAGCGCGAGAGGCCCGGGGCGCGCTGGGGGCTCGGGGGCCGGGAGGCTGCGCCCCTGCGCGCCCGGGCTGCGGCGGCGGATGCGGGGCGCCCCTGCCCAGGAGTCCTCGCCCTCTTCACCCTGCACTCCCCTAATCCCACGCCCAGAAGCCAAGAGGCTCCTAGAGGCAGCTGTCCCTGGGGACTTCAGAGGCTGAGCCAGGGCTTCCCTCCCCCACTCACCACCGCCCCTCCTTGCCCCACCCTCACTCGGATTTGGGGAGACGGGGGGGGGGGGGGGGGGGGGGGGGGGGGGGGAGACCCACGCGTCGGGCAACATCTGGGTGCAAGACGAGTGGCTTTCATATCAAACTCCTGGCAACCTCCGTGAGGTGGCCCAGTTTATAGGTGGGGACCTGAAACCCAGAAGGGTTGGGTGCATACGCTAAGAATTCTGATCCCTGAAATTGTGGGCTCCAAAGCCCATGTAGTTTACCTCATAGCCTCCAAGGGGTCTTTGTAACCACCGTGGATCAGTTGTTGCCTCAGTTTCCCCACCGGGGCTCAGAGTGACAGGATGGAAATGACTAGGGGCCTGGGGGAGGGATCTGGCACAGGGCAGCTCTGCAGCTGGGACACTGGTGTCCACTGAGCAGATGGTGTCAAGGACAGCCATGGTTGTTTGTATTGGGGGTGGGGAGGGGAGTGTCAGCACACCAGGCCCTGCCCCCACACCATGCCCAGACTCTGAGAACCAACCCCTGCATACCCCAATCACTCCAGTACACCAGTCCCCCTGGCCTTTGCCCAGGTGGGCCCTGGGCCAGGAATGCCCTTCTCCCATCCACCAGGCAGTTTCATCCTGAGAAGTCTTCCCAGCATCCCCCCCCACCCACCCACACATACCAGGAAGCCTTCAAGTCTGTCTCCTCCAGCCCTGGGAGCACCTGGTGACAGCAGCTGACACTGCATTAGGGGAGCTATTGTTATGTCTGCCTCCATTAGGCCACATGCTCTGGGAAGGTGGCTCTGTGTCTGGCTCATCTTCATGGAGCTGCCCCACCCCTTAGCACCAGGCCTGGCACACAGTAGGCCTCTTCCAGTACTGGGTAAATTTGAGGTAAAGTGTGGAACTCTCAGATGGATTTAATGCTATGTGATAATCTTCAGATCCTGGCTTCTGAACTCCACAGACCTGCCAGTGGCTCTGCCAACTCCTAGCTGTGTGGCCTTGGCAATTTTTGTAGCCTCCCTGGGCCTCTGTTTCCCTATTATTAAATGGGATGATGGCAAACCCCTTCTCATGATGCTAGTTACTGTTTATTGAGCACTTACTGTATGCTGGACAACTGTATGCTGTGTGATTTCATGGGTTCTACAGGACAGCCCTGATGAGGTAACTACTGTTATTAACTCCATTTGTAGAGTCTCCCAATTCACCAGCTGATAAGGGACAGAGCCTGGATTCAAACCCTGGTCTCTGTCTCCTGTGTTTCCAATCTCCCTTTCACAGGATTATTTTGACAACCAGATGAGAAGTAGTTAAGGACTGTCATACAGTAGGTGCTCAATAATGTGTGTGCCCCTCTACTGGGAGGCTCCCAGGGCAGCTCTCCTTTTGCCCTTCAGCCTCCCCCGCCCCATGGCCCGAAGCATTCTGGGAGCCCTTCTGTGGAGGTGGGACTGAAGGAGGGGGTTGCAGGAAGTGTTCTGGTTTCTAAGCATAAATAAATTATTGTTTCATATTCTTATATTAAAGGAAGGGCACGGTGTGCATTTGCCAATCCAAGTGTGTGGAACTGCAGCTCCCCTGCATTTTGCTAATTGTTAAAATATGTTTTCAGTCCAAGGCAGTAAACAGAAGCTCACTCCACCTGGGTGCTCCCATGGTCCTGGTCCTAGAGTCAGGAAGGACTTCTGAACCCTGCCAGGCCTATGGAATGAATGGGTGTGAGTGGGGATGTTGAGGCAGGGAAAGAGTTCCTGAGTCTCCTCCAGGCCCTAAGAACTTCAGAGGACTTTCCACCTCTCTTAGCTTCAGTTTACACAGCTGAAAATGGGTCTGTAACTAGTGCCCTGTCCATTTCACCAGGGGACAAAAGTGGCTGTAAAGGTGCTTTGTACTCATAAATGTTATTACTGTTTTTATTAACATGGAGAGCAGTAAGAGTGCCCAATTCCATCTTGTCCCTTCTGTGCCTCTTCAACTCAGCTGCCACCGTCTACCCTAACATGCTGCCTAACCCTAACACAAGCCGCTATCATCTCTCACTGGGACTGCTGTCTCCCCTCCTAACTGGCCCCCAACTCTTAACTTGGCCTCTTCCAGGTCCCTCTCCACATTGCAGACCAAGAGAGTTTTGAAAAAGCTGATCAGAGATTTTGAAACATATCTTTCCCCGTTGCTTAGATTAAAATCCAGAATAAAAAGTCAGCATAGTCAGCACGGCCCTGCATTCTCTGGCCCCCTCCTCCTAGTCTTTTCAGTCCAGCCACACCACGTCCACCTTCCTAGTTCTATCCACTGAACTTGTTTCCACCTCGGGGCCTTGGCACATGCTGTTCCCTCTGCCTGGAATGCTGTCCCATTGGGCCTTCACTGCCTCTTTCTTACTGCTGGGTCAGCTAAAGGTCACCTCGGAGAGCCTTCCCAAACCACACAATCAGAGTAGATCCCTGTCACTCACCTGCTTCACTCTGTCTCACCGCCCTTATAGCATGTGTCACCATCTAAGATTTCCTTTAAATTTTTTAATTTACCTATTTATTTTATCTGCCTCTTCTGGAATATACCCTTCTCGGGGATAGTTTATCTCACTCACCATTGTATCCCCAGCACCTGACTCTATACATATCACATAAACTGAGAGAGAGAGAAAGAGAGAAAGGACTAATAATTACTACTAATAACTGGCAGCGCAGAGCAGAGCCCAGTGCCTCACTGCTGTCGAAGGAGCGGTGCAGGGCATGGCCTGTACGGCAGTAACAGCAGCCCAGGGGTAAAGGCCATCACAGCTCTCCCACTTACTCGCAAAGATTTTTATATCGTTCCAGCTCAAACGAATGAAGGAATGAGTGCCTGCCTGCACACGTATACACGCATAGGAAACGAGTGATGATTGGAACCCATTTTTGCATCAGAGAAGCTTGTAATGTGGTGAAGGAGACAGATATCTAGCAGTTGCTTCCCCCAGTTGCCTTCTTGTGCATCCCTAGGTCCTGCCTCTGGACAGGGCCTGTGTGCTCTTCCCTCTGCCAGGACCGTGCCACAGTCTTCAGCTGCCAGCACTGGCTCATGCTTCTCTGATCTCAGCTCATTCACTCTGGAAACCTTTCCTGAGCCTCCACCTGCATCCCTTATACCCCAGCCCAAGAGTGGGCACCACAGACCCAGGGCGACCCCAGCAGCTCAGTAGTGGATTTGACAGCTAGGTTCTGAGTGCTCAGAGCTGGCTGAGAACCACTTCCAAGCAGAACTGTTCCCTGCTGTATCTTTGTGCCTAGCACAGTGCCGGCACCTGGTAGGTGTTTGAAAAGTGTGGGAAAGTGTGGGGATGGGGGAGACTGTGAAAGCAGAAGTGGCCTCAGCTGCCCCCTCCTACACACACAGCTCCCCACACCAAGCATCAGTCCCTAAGGTCCAGGAGGCCTGATCAGAACCTCCTGGGAGTGCATCTACCCTCTGAATTACCCCCACTCACCTGCTGTCGCTTCAGTACCCACCCCTACTTTCCTGGCCCCCAGCCGCCACCCAGGTCCTGGACAGCCTGGGAGCTGGTGAGAAACCCCAGCACCCTGACCTCTCTCCTCCGCCCAGCCCTCCCACCCCTCTCCTTTTCTTTCTTCTCCTTCTGCTGTTTCACACTCAATCCCCTCCCCCAGCCTGGCGAATGCAAACTGAAGAGAAAAGGGAAAAAAAGAGGCCCACACAGCAGAGTCAACAGTGAAACATAACCAATTTAAGGAGTGATCACGCTGTTCTGACTGTCGAAGACCTGAGTCACTGCAGAAAAGCAGGCTGAGGCTCCGGGACTCCCAGGCTCCCTGCGTTATATACGGGCTTGTCTCATGCTCAGGACCTCAGTGTCTCCATCTGTAAAACGAGGGAATAATAGTGGCCCGAGGGGACTGTCAAAGGGTGGCCTTCACCTCCTGGTCCTCCCTGAGGCTGCCATCAGAAGTTTAGGTAGCTCGCACAGGCTGGGATGTGTTTTTTCCTGCCTGGGGCGTGGGAGAAATGGAGTGGAGTGGGGGTGGGGGTTTCCCAGAGAGGCTCACAGCCTAGGAATCCTGGAGAAGGCTTCCTAGAAATGGTGACATTTAACTGAGCAGAAAAGGATTAAATGGAGCCATGGAAAATGATGGAGTGATGGACAGTCACTCCAAGGCCAGCCAGCCCCTCACGAGACCCCACATTGGCTGGGGCTCCTGAGACTGTGAGCTCCAAGGAAGTGAGGATATTGCTCAGGTATCACATAGCACAGCCACCAAAAAATGAAGGGGGGTGGTTTTACAGAATTTAATGTAAAAAACCTCATCAAGTCCCTATTTTCATCTTGGGATTTCCTTACAGCTATTTTAGAGTTTAGCGTTGTTTTAGGATTGCACTGAGGTAAGTGAGACCGTCTTCTTTGCAGGCCTTGGAGCCTTGGAGTGTTATAACTGTGAGGGGGAGGAGTGGTAGGAGTGTGTATAGGCCACCTCTACTCTCCCCTGGGGACTTGACAGGGGACTGATGCCCAAAAGCTATTAACTATGAAGCCTAGTGTGGCAAGACTTTACTGTGCAAAATTTACTTTGTGAAACTGTATGCCTTTTGGGGCTTCAATATCTTCACCCGTGAAATGGGGATGATTAGTCCTGTCCTGCCCATGTCACAGAGGCCACAAGCAGGGTGGCAGTGCCTATGAGACCTTCTGGAAATCACCTGCAGAGCTTATCAAGAACAGAGATTAACAGGGCCCTTTCCAGACCTCCTGGGTGGGGCCCAGGGATCTGCATTCCTGATCCGCACTGGCCCCCAAGTGATCCTGATGCTCCTGCGGTGGTCCAAGGACCACAGCTGTGAGGCAATGAACTCTCATCAAAAGCCAGGTTCCAGTCTGGCTTATTTTCTGAGGCTATGTGGCCTCAGGCAGACGCCTGGTGGCATCAGGGGACTGGCCTGGTGGCATCTGAGGTTGTGGTCCTCGAGGTGCCTCTCTGAATGCTCAGGGGTGGGGTTGGCTGGGCAGTGAGAGGTAGGGAAAGCCACAGGCCTGGCAACAGGGGCCCAGTGAGGTAGGGGCCCAGGGCCCCGAATCGGGCGCTGGCCACTTCTGTGAGAGAAGGGCAGACCCCACTGCCCCCAGTTCCAGCTGGGCCTCACGGCTCCTGAGCTCTGTGGAGCGGTGGTGGGTGGACAATCTGCTCAGACTTGGGCCCAGGAAGGGGGGAAGACACAGGCAGGGCACTGAATGGCCTCTCTGTTGGGACCCAGCCTGAAGAACAGATGGCCTGGGGGCTGCTGGCGGGTGACGGGGGCAGACAGAGGCCAGGCCTGCCTCCTTCCCCTGCCAAGTGACAAAGTCCTCTCTTCCTGGGAGAGGAGCCCCCAGGAGCCACTCCTGGCAACAGCAGTCAGGCAGAAGCGGGCTTAAGGGGGATTAGCAGGTCCACAGCAAGCTGCCAGTGGCCTGAGAGACGGAGTGACACCTCTGTCCTCAGCTAGAGCAAGAATGAGGCGGCCCAGTGGGACAGGGAGGGGCTCTCAGACATGTCAGGCCCAGGGGAGCTCAGAGTCCACTTGGTTTAAACCTATCCCACCAGTTTCACCGATGGGGAAACTGTGGCCTGGGAGGGGCCGGGACCTCACTCCACATCACCCAGCAAGTCAGCGGTACAGCTGGGACTGGACCCAGGAGCCCTGAGTCATGGTGTGAGGCTCTTTCTACCACATCTGCTTACCTCTAAGAGCCTCCTCCCCCTCCCACCCCTGCAGTCAGGTTCCCTGCTGCCCAGGATCTGGGCCTGCGCACCCACCTGTGACATTGCTCCAGCCCCACCTCCTGCCAGTCCTTCAAGGCCCAAAGCAAAGCCCCACCTTTTGCCTTCCAGCCCATCCTCGGAGCCTACCGTCTGGAATGGGAGATCCATCCACTGTTGGCTTTGGGTTATCAAGGCCAATCTTGTCATTATAACTGAGACCCAAAGAGGGAAGGACGTTTAGCAATGGTCCCCAGCACCTCCTAGCCCAGCTATTCTCCTGTGCTTCTGTTTTCTTTAAAAAGATAGTAAAAGAGCTTCATTTCACAGAGGCTGTCAAGGAATCTGGTAAGACAAGGGTCCCTGTGGGTCCCTTTCTTGAAAGGAGATACTTTCTCCTGCTTTCTCTCCAGGCTTTCCCAGAGGGTTAGGTTTCATTTCTTTTCAGAGGCAGGCAGTGAGCAAAAAGCTCCAGCTGGTGCCAGGAGAGCAGCCACACCTGTTGACACCAGGGTGAAGCTGGTGATTGTCCCTCCCCCGTGCGCCAGCTTATCACAGGGTGATCAAGGTCTGCAAATTGCCTCGCAACTGCTCCAGGGCCTGACCATAAGGGGCCTGAGGGGACAGGTGTGGGAGTCGGGGGAGGGGAGGTGGCCCCTTGTAGAGGAGATGCCAGGTGTGAATCCAGGCTCCACCGTTTACCACCTGTGTGAGCTTGGGTCCCCATCTGGGCCTCCTTCACCCACCTATGGGGACATCTGGGAGGGTCCCAAGATGGTTGCATGAGCACAAACTCCAGTCCCAGAGAGGGGGAAGTCAGGCCTCAGCCTTTGTTCCTCACAGAGGCCCAGCCCAGGTGACAGCACCGCTGCCCCCAACAACCACACACTTGCCAGGGTACCTCAGTTCACTTAGTCAGGAGAACCCCGATTTGCCTCTTTACCTATGTTCCTGGCAGTACACTCTGTCCTGACCTTGCTGGGTGTCTTTAGGTATAGCCCTATCTGTCTCTGACACTCAATGTTCTCAGCCCTCAAAGGAGTGGAGTCAGACATGTCACTCTTCATAGCCTCCTCCCCCGGGAAACCACTCCAGGCTTTCTCTGAGGCCCAGGGATGGGCCTCCCTGGTGTCAGGAAGGCTGGAGAGGTCTGAAGCTAGGGAGGGGGGAGGCCAGTTCCCCATGTCCAGTAGCTTCTAGCTATGACCAGGAGACAAGCCCAGTGCAGGTAAACATCTGTAGATGCTCTAAGACCTGATTCATTCATTTCACTATTCCTTTATTTATTGAGAACCTGTATATACTAGAAACATCTAGGCTCTGGGCATATAGCAGTGAAAGAAGCAGATGTGCCTGCTCCCTCATGGTCTCCAAGCTCATCATCTGGTGGAGGAAACAGTGGAGTCCACTGATTTTACAATGACCAAATGTGATTGATGCCTTAAAGGTCACAAAGGAGCCCTGAGACAGAGAATGGGAGGGAGAGAGTAATATTCTCTAGAAGAGAGGCTGACCCTGCCTCTCTGACAGGTGACATTAGAGCTGGGGCCTGAAGGATGAGAGGGAGCTGGCCAGGTGTCATACTGGGTGGAGGCATGAGACTGGACCGAGGAGCTCCAGGAGGCCTCGGTGGCTGGCACAGTGTGGGGCGGGGGCTGCAGGCGCAGGAGTTTCAGTGGAGACTGGCCAGGAAGTGAAGGGGATGGCGAAGAGCCTGGCACAGCCCCGTAGGTGGGGTTACTTCTGTGTCCATTGTGTCCCCCTCAAAAAGGAAGAAGAGTTAAGCTTTACGAGTATTGACAGATTGACACTGACGTCCCCATCTGGTCTCTATGTCAGTTGTCACCGGAAGGGTGGGACTTGGGCCACACAGAGAAGCGGGCAGTAGTGCCCTTTTCCTTGCTGTTCGCCGTTTGAAGAATTTCTTTTCATGTGAGATTATTCAGCAGATGTACAGATAATAATACCCTTCAGCTGATTTTTCGCCAGATGGACAGAGGACTTAAAAAGAAAGGAGAAAAAGAAAAAAAAAGAATGAAAATACAACGAACATAACACAAGCGCTCAAAGCCAGAGCTGGGCACAGTGTGGGCGCTTCCTTCCCTCTGGAGTCCCTCTGGAGTCCCTCCGACAGCCCCGGTGAGGAAACGACAATAACCATGTAACTGGGTCTAACAAGAAAGTGGCCCCAAATTTCAAACATAAGTGAAGACAATTTGCAATGAGTTTATATCCACTATTAATACTAATGAGCCCAATCATAAGTACAGATTTTTGCTTTGAGATCTTAGCTAATGATGGCATAAAACCATTTGCAATTATTAAAACATTTTATTTTAATGTAATTTAATTTTTCATTTATTTCTATGCCTGTTCAATAAAATTCATGATGTATTAGTGCAGCAGTGCATGGTGATTGTTCGTAGGTGAGTACATGTATTAAGTGTGTGCGATCATACTTTCTGCTGTGCTAAGGGCATGAGCAAACTTGGTGGAGCGCCCCATGTGATGTGAGGAGCCCAGGATTGGGCCACACGGGTTGCGCTGGCTTCCTGTAGGAGGTGACTGTCCAGGTGGTGCCAAGGCCCCCATGCCACACTGCTGGGGGTGAGGGGACCCTCTTGTGGGAATCCTTGGGTTCCAACCAGCACCACACCATCCATCTAGTTTATTCCATGACAGCCACTAGGAGAAACACTTCTCCTAGCCCAGGCCCTTGTCTGGGAGGCTTTTTTTTTTTTTAACTCCCCAAGTGAACCAGAAGTTCATTCCCTTAAAGGGTAAACGGCAGATCCTGGCAAGGCTTTCCGATTATTTATTCACTGGCTAGTAATAGAAGAGAACACACATCCTAACTGGAGAGGCGCATTTCTGTGCCTGCACACGAAACCCTGGAGGTCTGGAGGTCTGGAGGCCTGGAGCCTGCCCCCTGCAAGGTTTCCTGCCAGCTACTTCTGCACAAAGACTCACTCTTCTGGCCTGTCTTTATTGGGCACATTGTTTCAGGGTATTTCTCTTTCCAGCATCCTGTGTGCACTGAGGGCTGCTGTGTGCCAGGTTCGGGCCCTGAACCTCACAGGTGTTATGGAGGCTCCCTCCCTCCGAGCCCAGAGTCCACCAAGACGCCTCCCTGCCTTTCTCGTTGTTTTGGGGTTAAGATCTTCTGCAGGTGCTCTACCGCTGCCATCTACTCCCCCACCCCACCCCATGCCATACGTCCAGGGTCCACCGCAGGGGGAAGATGGGTCTGGCTGCCTGCAGCTGGGCTAAGCAAGCCTCCAGCCCCACGCAGCTCAAAGTCCTCTAGCTGGAGGGTCAGGGCACCAGGCTCTTTCCCATCCAGTTCCTCCCAAATTTCCTTCTCCCAAAAAGGTCTTCACAAACCCAGAGGTCCTTGAATGTCCCCAGATGCCCTAAATTGGGCCATCCGGCCGCCTGCCTCCCTCCCTTCCATAGATCCCGTTGCCACGATCCAGCCAGAAAACTCCCCAGAGCATGTTCACGCTCCTGTTCCCAGGCAGCAGTTTCCATGAGTTGGCATCACTGTGCATTTATTAATAAAATGAGCAAAGTAACCAAATGCTTTGGCGGCTCTTGACATTCACCAGAGGCTCTCTGTATGCCCAGTGGGCCCTGGAGAGGAACTCTGTGGGGAGCCAATGGAGAATATGTCCCTGACCATTGATGAGACCATCCAGACTCCACAAGGGCTGATGGGCCCCCCAATGTCTTGGCTCAGGGTGGCTTTGGGGAAAGAAAGCCAGGACAGAGGCGGAGTAACTAAACATGGTTGCTGGGAGCATCTTGCTCAGGAGAGCCCCCCAGTGCTCCGCCTTGGACAGAGGCCCAGACCAGAACCCCTCAGCCCTAGGGAGCAGTAGAGAGGGGGGTCAGTGCTCTTTGTTAGTAATGCTGGATTAGAGTCCTGCCTCAACATTCAAATCCTATCTCTGCCCCTGACTGGCTGTGGGCCTTTGCCAAATCACCTAACCCAGCTCCCCACTTCTATCGCCCAGGCTGCTGCAGCCACTACAAATGCATCAGCGGGCCCACCCTAGAGAGGAGGACAACTGCTCCTATCTTTCAGGGTCATTGTGAAGATTAAATTGATGAACGTATATAAATAAAACCAAAATCCAGCCAGCATCCACTAAGACTGCTGCTGTACTAACTCATTTAATCCTCACATAACCCTATGAGGTAGGCATATTATTTTATTTTTTACAAGGAGGTAAGCATATTATTAAACCCATTTCACAGATGAGGAGACTGAAGCTCAGGGTGTTAAATAATTTGCCCAAGGCTCTACAAATGGTGGTGGCTGGGATCCAGGTAACCTGCTTAGCACAGTGCCTGGAACATACTACTCATTACTTAGTGGTTTTTTTAAAAGGAAAAAACAAAACAAGCTCAAGTCTGTCACTTGGTATTCGGGAGAGGAATGTTGTCCCTGCCCTGCCATCCAGAACATTCTGTCCTATCCCTGGTCAACCCAACCAAAGGATCTCCTTGCCAGAGCGCTCCATGACCCAGCTATATAGCCAGAGCTGGCTGCCTCTGCCCCATTACTGCACCTCCAGGCCTCAAGGAGAGTCTCGGAAGCTGAATCCAGCATGGTCCCCCCAAGTACCCCCACTCAGCCCTTGACTGGTTCACCCTGAAGCCTGTGGTGCTCACTCACTGGTGGGAGAGGGAAAATGCTTTATGTCTTCTCAGCTCACACCTGTGCATTCAAGTTCACAAGTGGTGCTTTTCTTAGACCAGTAAGTCATTTATGTTAGCAGCGTACCTTTGACATGAGGAAGAATTGCAGGCGGAAAGAAGGAAAGTGTGTGTTAAGCCAGGCGCTGGGATGGAAATGGGCATGTTATCTTGATTTTGTCTTTCCACCTGGCCTGTTCAGAATTCCTCCTTCTCCTGTGATCCCTTCCAGCCATGCCTCATGCTCAGTCAGTCCTGGCCCTGAGTTTCCTATTTGTGGGGAGGCCTCACTCATTAACCAGAAGCCCCAGAACTCTGCATCCCAGCAGCCACCAGCCCAGAGTTGAGCCCTCCCATACCAGCTCTGCCACTCCAGGGTGACATCGGCAGGTGGTTCCACCTTTCTGTGCCTCAGTTTCTCATTCTGTAAAGGTAGGACACTAATGGCATCTGCTTCATAGTGTTGTTGTGAAGGTTAAATGAAAAAAATATATGTAAAGGGCTATGCCCAGTGCCCAGAATATAGGAAGTCCTCAATAAGTGATAGTAATATTTTCATCCTTGTTATTATCATTACCTAACTCCATTGTTGGGCTAAAGCTTTAGCCGATGATGTACAGGTTGCTTGAGACCTAGACCCAGTTGTACATTTTAAAAAATGTTCCCTGTGGGCATTTGGCCAGAGTGGGGTGAAGAGAAGGTAGGTCCCTGGCTATGGCCACTTTCTGGAAGGTCTGCATAGCCTATGCACTGAAGATCCTTCTATCGGCTGCAACCTCCCTCCCCATTCCCACGGAGGGTAGGGTGGGGGAAGGGTTCAGGATTGCACTGCATACTGCACCCTAGCAATGGGTGGTTAGACCCAGGCTGGACTTGTGACCCCATCTGGGCCAATCAGTTCTCTCTCCCAAACATTTGGATTTGGGAGGGAAAGGAGACGGAAGGAAGCAGCCAGTTGGTCTCTCTGCCTGGTTGGGCTGAAGCCAGAAGAGCAGACACAGTTACTGAGGTTAGCTATGGCCTCTGAGGAATGGAAGGCTCTGCTTGGCAAAGAGACAAAAGAAGGAAGCCAGCTGGCAGAAAGGAACCGAGGTGAGGAGAGATGGCCCTGACGGCTCCCAGCCCAGCCCCAGTCTCTCCAGGCCTGGCTTTTCCTGCCAGCTCAGGGTGAACAGTCTGGAAGACACCATGGGAGCCTCATAAAGAAGCCCTCCCTCTTTGCTGAACCCAGCTTGAGTGGGTGTCTCTGACCCAAAACCCAGAGCCCAACCAGTACAGCCTTATTTCCATCCAGGCTAGAAACATGAATGGGGGGACCCCCCACCCTGCAGGGCTCATGCATCAGAGAAGAGGCACAAAGACAGGAGTCCTTGGTCTCTCAAGTTCTGTAATATGGGGGGCTGCTGAAGTCAGGGGTTGCCCTCTGTCTGAGTATGGGGCAGGGGCTAGAGCTCATGCTTGCTCTGATCTATGTTGTTTTGAGCCATTCCTGAAAACTTGATTCCAAGAGAGTCCTCCTTATAGGTGCTTATAATAACCTACCCATGGTCATGTTTATTCAGCTCTTTTGATGTGATTTCCTATTTCCTTGTCACCACTCACTCTGGGAAGCTTACCTGGATCTTCCTACCAGGCTGAACTGCTATCCTCTGAACCTTGGATATCCTTCAGCTGAGGCTGTCACACCCTCAAAACAAGCAAGCTGCAGACAAGGGCAGAGCACTTACTCCAGCCTACCACCTGTTTCCATTTGTGATCCCATGATACTGCAGATCTGATGAGCTCAGTACAAAGCCTGGCATTTAGTGAAATCTCAAAAGGTGGCTTTATTACTAGTAGTTTGCATTAGAACCGGGTCTGGCTGAGCCCAAACCCAGGTCAAGTCCCCTCTTCGCCAGGTTGTGTTTCCACTCGAGACTCAATTCATCCCAGGCTCGTTCGACATGAGAGGAACTGTGGGGCCTGGTGTTCTGCTCGAGGACATACACAAGCCATCAGTGACTGGCGTTTCTCAGTCAGGCCCTGAGCCTGAACAGGTGGGGGTCTTGAGCAATGACACGGTGGCCTTCCCTGGAGGCAGCCCAGCTTTAGCCCCTGCCCTAATTGGCCAATGAGTGCTTTGCTGACTTATAGGGATCCGGTACTCAAAATTTCAGTGGAGTCTGGGTCTCCCAGATTCTCAGAATCATGTACCAAAGTACCCCCATCTCAGGTCCCATTCTGTCCCCTGCAGGGCTCTGACTTTGCTTAGGAGATCTGTACATTCAGGCTCCTTTGCAGCCCTGCCTCCTCCAATCCCATCCTGAGCCTGAATTTCTGCACCGGGTACCTTTGGCTGCAGGTGGAGAGAGACTCTTTAAACAGGACCAGAGAGGATTTGGGCCTTCACACATGCCCCGAATTGACACTTGATTGACCTGAGCCTGATACTTTCTCTCTTTAAAGCTTCTGAATTAGTTAACAGAAGCCAGCCAACCCCATGATCCTTACAGTGATCATTGCCCCAAACCCTTCAGATGCCAGAGCTTCCACATAACCTCAAGCCTCACCTTCCACCCACTTCTCATCCCAGTGCACCACAGGCGACAGTCTTAATAACTGAGGCTCAGCATGCCAGAGGCTGTCATATACCCCACCCCACTGCAAGGGAGTCCTCACTCCATCTCGTCGAGTGATCCAGCTCCATATGCCACCCTGTAATGTTGTCCTCAGGGTTATTCCAGTGCCAACAGTCTTAGCCCCGGGTCCTCTCAAAACAGAACCCATCATAAGAACGTATGTGCAGGGAGTTTATTTTGGAGGTGAGCCTAAGGAGCAGAAATGAGAGACCAATATGGGGGGGGGGGAGCAGAAAAGCCAACAGTGCATCATCAAGTGGCTGCTGTGGGTGACTGGGTCCCGGTGAGCAGGGTATAGAAGGACCCTCAGACTTGTTGGCCAGATGGCAGGCTGGCAGGAACATTCCCCCGTTGGTTCCCATGCCCTGCAGGTTGAGGTTGGCCCAGTGGAAGCTAACTTCCCTCCACATGTCTTCATGCCGAGCCTGCTCCTGCCAGAAGCCCGTGGTGGGCACTGCACAAGCCCCCCGGCAGAAAAGACAAAGTGCCTCGTGCCCACATGGGTGAGAAGCTGTCAGTGCAAAATGAATTGGAGCCGCGTGAAACTGTCACCGCGTGGCTGGAAACAGAGGTGCCACTGAGCACGGGGGAGGCTGTATGGGCTCTCGAGCTAGGCAGCCTGGGTTCAAATCCTTCGCCACACCTCATCTTCCTTGGCTTATAAAAGGGAGAGTAGTAAGAGGAAAATACTTGATTGGGTTGTTATGGGGGAAATGAGAAAATCCACATATGCGGCACATACAAGCGTTTCGTAGAGTGACTTCTATTACCCCCATTTTACGGTTGAGGAAATTGAGATGTAATTTCTAAGGGATGGAGAGAGAGGGGAGGAAGAGAGAGGGGGAGACTTCATTTAGAATCAGCTCAAACCCCTAGAGAAGCATCTCGCAGAAAGATCTGATATTTCCAAGCAGAGTCCCTTGCCCTTTCCGACTTCTACGATCACTTTCCCTATCACATGAGGGGCCTCCGGAGGGGAAGTAAACACCTTCTCTTCCCTACACACATATTTATGCTTTCTAGCTCCTGCTAAAGGGTCTGGAGCTTCCTTGTGATGTCACAGCTGGTTGCTATGGAGACCAGGTTGCTGTGAATGTCAGTCTTGGTCCATGAGGAGCACAGTGATTAGCATCCCAGCTGAGCCCAGGGAGGGAGGAAATGAGGCACCCCAGGAGGTCTCATAAACACCTCTTCCCGTGCCCCAAACACAGACACACACAATGGAGCCAGCCGGCCCCACACGCATTCCACACACGTGCCCTGGCCTACCCCCTGGGCTGAGATCTGACAACATACATTGGGGGCAAACAACCCCGGGCAGCCAGGAGCAGGGTGACCATAGTCAACATCAGCCTCACTCCCCTTCCACTCCCTCTGGGGTAAAGGTGCTGCTCACAGGTGGCGGTGGCACTCTGAGCATCCCCATGGCAACACTGAGGTCAGACCTCACCCAGGTGACCTCACTCTGGGGCCACTGGACTGAGGCTGGGCTGTCATCCCCACCAGGAGAATTGGAAAAGCTGTGAGGAATCTCTCCAGAAAAAACAGATCTGCCCTCTTAGGGTAAGGGCTCTGGTGAATCCATCCCAGGCCTCCTTTGGCTTCAAGGAAGGAGAGGGCTGTGGCCCAGGGCTTGATTTTTCACTGGGCACCGTTGGAGCCACAGGAAGTGGCTTTCCTGCCTCTGAAGACAGCAGAGAGCCTTCCTGGAAAAGGCTGTGTCACCCGCTAGGCGTAGGTCCCGGGCAGGTTGCTCTGACTCTGGGTAGGAGAATGCCTTCTGAAGAGATGGGCAGAGGCAGGGGGCCACCCTCTGTCCTCTGGATCCCAGGGTGGTCTGAGGGTTCAGCATGAAGCTGCCTCCCTGAGGGCATCCTCGGAGAGTGAGAAACGTGGGCCGGGCTTTACCCACATTGTCTCATTTAATTGCATGCGCAGGAAATGCCTTTGCAGGCTTGTGTTTGAACTTAAAACTTCATCAACATTTCAGCCCTTGATAAAGCCGAGCTTTTTTAAATTTGAAACAAGACTGAGACATTTGCAGTCATCAGAGTTCCCTTCAGGGACCAACACCTAGCCGGGGTCTCTTGGTGGGGGAGGGAGGGTGATGGTGGTGGTGGCAGTGGGGGGACCAGAAGGGACATTAAAGCAACAGAAGGTAATACAGGGGAGTGTGGAATGTGTGAGGAATGGGGAACAGGGAGTACATGGGACAGGATCTAGGAGAAAGGGGATTGAAGCCATGAGGCTGGGGGCTGCTTCCGGGGGGAGGGAGAGAGAGAAGGGCCTGCATGTGAGACAAGGAGCCAATGAAGGCAGCAACGTCAGAGGGGCTCTTAGAGGGAAAGGAGACACGCACACTGTGGTGTGCAGAAGCCTTGGAAACCTGCAGAAAGGCACACTGAGTGTCTGTGTACCTGGGCATTGGGTCCCCTTGACACAATGCCTTGAGCCTCCACTGTAGGAGCCCTCCTTTCTCTTTCCCACTGGACCGTGACAGTCCCAGCAGTGGGAGGGAATGTGTGCCTTCATCCCTGAGCCCAGCCACAGCTCAGAGCCGGGACCTGTCAGCATCGTCAGCATTGCTGTGACTCCAACAACAACCTGTACTTGGCTGAGCTTCATGTGGGTGGGTTGTTACTCTTTGTTTTCTGGGTTGGTTTTATTTAACAAGGCAGGTGGTTCAGGTTCAAACCCAACCTTCACCTGTCTGGTGAAAATGGCCCCAGGCCCCTTTCGTTGGCCCAGTGCCCAACTGAGGCCCTGAGTGCACAGGAGGTGATGCAGGCTTCGGGCCTGGCCACTGGGTTGCCTGCCGGGAGGGAGGCCAGGCTTACTGTGGAGAAGGCCAAGGGACAAAAGGGCCCCCTTCTCTCAGTCTGTCCACCTCTGGGCCACCCTGTGTGTCCCAGGCATTCGAGCCCAGGAAGGAAGGAAAGTGTACCCTGCAGCCCAGGCCTGTTTAGTCCAGGTAAAGAATGAGAAAAGCCCCACAGCTGATGTTTCTGTGGCAGGCAGTTAGACAGACATGAGCAGAGCAAGGAGGATGGGCCAGGTACAGAAGGTCACCAGGGTGGAGAGCCCTGTGTGCCTAGCAAAGGACAATTAAAGGGTGGGACCTTGCTCCCAGGGTGACCTTTCTTCTCCTAGCATATCGCTGGTCCTGCAGTTTGGACCCCCTGACCTTCCCTCCCTAGAGGTAACTTCTAGGTCTCAGCTGTATTTCAGCTCCACGCCCAGAAAAAGCAGCAAAACCAGACAAGCCAAGGCTGACCTCAGGACCAGCTGCTTTGGATAATGAACCCCTGCCTGGTGCGGACCAATCAATTAGTGGAGACCTAGACCCTGAAAGGACACACCTGGAAAGCTGCTGAATGTTCTATTGAGACCCTCCCCTAAATAGGGACCGCCCCTAAATCTCTACCCTTAAAACCCTTAGGACTGAGGACCCAGTGTGCTTTCCCTCTCGTGAGCATGCCCGCATCTTCCCCTTTCCCCCAGAGGCCAGTTACCATTAGCTTCCTCACTTCCAAGCTCCAAGGGCCCTTCCTTTACCTCTTGAACTGTTTCCTCAGCCCATTTCTTCTAGGGAATTACTTCTTCTACCTCTGTGATTCTATAAACAAATGTTCTCTTACAGTTTGAGCCTCGTCTCTGAATTCTTTCCTAGCCAGAACTCAAGTACCCAGGTTCTGAACCCACTCTGGTCTGACTCCACGGGTCTAACACCTTGTGCCGGTCCACTGCTGCCTAGAACATGTCCAGTACCAGGGGGGTGCCAGACTGAGGTTCTGGAAGCTGCCTTTTTCCACTGGGGCAGGAACGCACTGACTCAAACAGTCACGGGTGCAGGGGAGGTGTTTGTGGGAGACCACAGGGAGCCTCCCCCACCTGGAATGGGCTGCCATGGTAGACTGTTCTTTGGGGAGAAGAGGCAGGTAGCAGCCCAGAGGTTGGTAGTCTTTCAGAGGTGGCAGGCAACGTGCCCTCAGGAGCTGTGGGAAGAGTAGCATACCTACAGCATCAGCTCAGCTCTGTTGCCAATCATCAGGTTAGCTGATGGTGGGGAACAAGGCGGGGAAGGCTGGGCCTTGGGTGGGGAAAGAAGAAAATGGAAAGGGTGTGTTTGGGGTGAGAACTGGAGGCATGAAAAGTCCCCTAGAAGGTAGGGTATGGAGGGTCCCTGTTCCTCACAAAATCAATTTTCTATCCAACTGACCTGAGCCCAATAACCAACTCAGTGGGGCTCTGGGAGATTGGGAATGGAAGCCATAGTGTCGTGGAGGTGACCTTCCTCACGATAGGGGCCAGGAAACTCCAATAATAAAGCAGCTGTTGTTTACTGAGCACTTACAACGTACGAGGTGCTGGCCAAGCCCTTGGCATACGTGATAACCATGGCACTATGTCCTGGGTACTCTCCTGAGCAATTGCATTCACTACGCATCCTCACAGACCAGGGGAGCACATGGAGGCACAGAAACGTTAAGGGACTAGCCCAAGGTCAGCCAGGGTTGGGACTCCAGAGGCCATACTCCTGACCCCCAGTGCAGCCTCTCAGAATGCTGGGCTATTTTTCATTATTGTGTGGCAGATATAATAGCCCCCTTACCTGGGGGGATAAGTTCTTCCTGTGGATGCCTGAAACCACGGATAGTGGTGAACCCTATATATTCTATATTTTTTTCCTATGCATACATACTTATGAGAAAGTTTACTTTATAAATTAGACAATTTTGCAGGCAGACTTGTCCTTACTGTAGATCTTAGCAACCTCAGCACACAATTTTTCTTATTGAGAGCTTTTACCTTTTCACTTAAAGGAAGCACTTCACGGCTTCTCTTTGGCATGTCCGAATTGTTAGCATCACTACTCTTGCACTTTAGGGCCATTATTAAGTAAAATAACACTTACTTGACCACAAGTGCTGCTATACCCGGATAGTGGGTCTGAGAGCCGAGACGGCTGCTCAGTGACTAAAGGGCAGGGAGTGAAAACAGCGTGGGGACGCTGGACAAAGGAGCAAGTCTCACCCCCGGCAGGAGGGGGTGGGATGGCGAGAGATTTAACCATGCTTTTCAGGGCTGGGCACACAATTAAAAACATGAATTTCTGGAATTTTCCATTTAATCATTTCAGACCTCGATTGACTATGGGTGATTGAAACTGCAGAAAGAAAAACCACAGATAAGTGTGGACTACTGTATGATTTCCTCCATTTTACAGATGAAACAGGCCCAGAGAGAGTGGCTGGGTCCCGGCCACATTCCCACCTGTTACTCTTTCTGTCCTTCCTGCCCACGACCACGTGAGGTGGATATGGTCACCCTCCCCTCACAGAGAACCAGGTGGGAGAGGGGTAAATCATTAGCCAGGATTTCACCCGAGTCCATACAAAGCCGATGCAGTATTCAATCGTTTTCATGGCCTCAGGGAGCCACGACTTCACCCATATTTCAGGACCCAACAGGTTCTTCAGATCTCCCCCCACCCCCATCCCATTTCGGGGACCCAGGCTGGGGCTAGAAGAGAGATGGGTAGCCCCTCTCCTGCACCGGCTCATTGCATCAGAACACTCCCTGCCTGCAGGACAGGAGATGATTTTTCTGTTTCCCAAGGGCTGAGGGCAGGGAGTCTTGGGAATAGGACTTTGAGAGGTAGAGTCCATGGATTAAAAGCACCATCTCCAGTGTCTGGATGCAGATGCTAGTTTAACCCCAGGTGGCCCTGCACTGGTCAGAGTCTGTAAAATGAGAACCACCATCCTCCCGGGCCCAAGGCGTGATGTGAGGGCTGGATAGAGAAGCTCCTGGCACAGTGCTCCTCAGGCCACTCCCCGAAGTAAGGCCTGAGGCAAGGATTCGTGCGCATGCAGGGGATGCATTAAGGACATGCTCCCAGGGCAACTGGGGAAAGTGGGGGAAGCAGGGCCAGGGTGTCACACATCAGTACTCTCCGATGTAGGCTTCACCTGGGAGTTGGTCAGACTCAAGGCAAGGCCCTCAGTCACTGATGGAGGGTCATTCTGGTCTCTAGCTCTCTCCACGTGAGGCCAAAGAGGCTCCAGGGCTGCGGGCTGTTAGAAACACACAGCAATTGGGGGTGAGGTGGGACAATCAGAGTTGGCAAGAGGCATCGAAGGGGATCAGGGACACCTGCACGACACATGGAAGGTGCTCAGTAAGCAGGTGCAGTGATTGCTCATGCCACAGATTGGGACCAGGACCCTTGAGCCTGGACATGCCATGTAGCCACTGAGCCTTGACAGCTGCATTAGTTTCTTATTGCTGCTCTAACAAATGACTAATTTACTGGCTTAAAAGCACACACGTGTATTCTCTTAGAGTCCTGGAGGCCAGAAATGAAAATTCAAGGTGTCAGCAGCACTGGGTTCCTTCTGGAGGCTTCAGGGAAAGATCCCTTTTCTTGCCTTTTCAGCTTCTAGAGAGCACCACGGCCCCCCTTGACTCATGGCCCCTTCCTTGCATCACTCCAGCCTCTTGCCCCCATCACCACTTCTCCTGCTATTGACTCAATCCTTCTGCTTCCCCTTATAAGGACCCTGGTGACCACACTGGGCCTTGTCAGCTAACCCAGAACATCTCCCTGTCTCAAAACTCCTAACTGCAAAGTCCCTTTTGACCTGGAAGATAACTTGCCAGCAGGTTTAGGGGTGGGGATACAGACATCTTTGGAGACCAGTATTCACATGACCAAAGCGGGGGAAGGATGGGAACACATGTCTCCCCCAGGACAGGTACAAAAGTCCTGCCTTTGTCTCAGGGTAGCAACTCCACACTCCAAAGCTCCCTGCCAAGACCAGACTTACGCTGAACGAAGGCTTTGCCTGGTTTTTCCAAAGCCCATCCTGTTTCCTTTCCTCCCTCCAGGCTTCTCCCAGTGATTCACTTGCATGAGAATCCTCATCTCAGGCTCTGCTTCTAGAGAATCTGACCCAAGTCACTGGGTCCCATTATCCCCATTTTACAGATGCAGAAACTGGGGTGGAGAAGATGACCATAACATGCTCAAGGTCACACTGTGAGTGGCAGAGCTGGACTGCACCCCAGCCTCTGGATTCCCAGCTTCGGCTCATGGCCCTCACTGCTGAGCCTCCAGCTCGCTGGAGGGGTTTGTTTAAGGACCTGTGAGGGCTTTTGTAGAAGATCAGAGAGCCTGGGGGCTCTAATTGCCTCTTCATATAGCTCACCTTTCTCTGGGGACTGTCCTAGCAGCCAAGGAGCCGACCCCCTACTGGCCAGAACCCTTTTTCTTCCCACCTCCTCTCAGTCTTTTGTTAGAGATGGGCTTTGAAGAGCCTGCTGGCTGTTTGGCTTTGAATTTCCCCAGCAGCTCTTTGCCCCAATTCCTGACAGCCTGGCTTGGGGAGTCTGCAGGGATGGTGCGGGGAGGGCTCTGCGGGAGGGCTCTGCTTTTCCTGGACCCTGGACCGGGGGCGGGACAGAGGCAGGCAGCCCCAGGCCCTGAGCTCTCTTCAGAAGACCAGGACTCAAGCTCAGTGATAGCTGAGCCAGGCACACTGGATTCCCGTGCTGCTTATTTATCAAATTTGCTATAATAAAATTGGTACCAAACTAGGACTGTCTCTTGAACCCTAGGTGGTAAGTGTGATGGCTGAGTGTGCATCTGGGCACATGTGGGTGTGTGTGCACATGTGCAATGGGAAAGCCTACTCATCCATCAGCTGGATGGAAGGTGGAGATGGAGGACTGGGAGACGAGAAAATTTTTACTCTCTCTGTCCTTGATCAGCCTCTTATGATGGACCTCCGCAGGTCTGCCTTCCTGTTTGCCTCCTCCAGCCCTGCCTCTTTCCGCTAACTCCCCGCCTCCCCTCTTAGCTTTCTTTTCTGCCACTTCCTTCCACCCTCAATTTCTCGGTTTTTGCTTTACCCACTGTCCCTTTAGTGACTCTGAGCCTTTCCCGCCGGTGCTGTGCCTTCCACCCCACACGCCTCCATCAAGTCCACAGCAGCCTCCTACCCCCCTCAACATACCCCCTCTCCCTGGGCAGAAGTAAAGGTCCCCTTCTCTGCATCTGCACAGCCCTGTGCCAGTCTCTGTCACAGCACTGTGTGGGGGACAGCTGTTTTCATGTCCGTGTCCCCAGCCCACCCTCCAACACAGGAAGGGGTGATATCTAATTTGTCCTCATATCCAGAAGAGGCTCCTGACAGTGTGAACTCCCCCGCTTACTTAACCTTTCTGAGACTCAGTTTCCCCAGGGGAACCCTTGGGTGGAGATGGTTCTGCTAGTCCCACTGTCATCCTAGGAGCTCAGAGTCATCAAAGGCGTCCTGTGCACAATTTCCCTGATGGCACCTTTTCCTGCCTCTACTTGATGCAGTACAGACCCAGCTCCCTGCTCCTGGCTGGCTTGTTAATCACCAACATGTGGGGAAAGAACTCTTTTCTGAAACAACTTCAGGGAAAGCACCACAGAAGGGAGGCAAGACCAAGTCCTGCTCCCTACCCTAGCTGCCCCCCGCAGCCCTGCCCGGCCAGGATGGGAAGCGTGTGGCACATGGACTGCCATCCATCGCCTAAACTCTTGGCCACCATTGTTAATCAATTGCAACACTCAGATTCAGACTCAGAATCCTTTTCAACACAGCTCTCTAAACAGCTACTCCAGTCCATGGGCACTGGCATGTAAGATGGCCCTGCAGATGAGAGTTTTTTCAAGCCCACCAGCAAGCAACGTTCCCAGTCCAACCAAACCAAAGGCCCCCCTTAGCCCTCAAGCCTCCTCAGCAAATGACCCCAGCTCTGTGTCCAACCACCCGCTGCGGGAGCCTCCTCCCCAGCCAGTCCAGCCTCCTTCATTGCACCCATTGCCCAAATACCATGTTTTGCTCCAATCTCCGAGATGTTGCTCAGCCTCTCCCCAAAGCCTGGAATTCCCTCCCTGGGTTTTCTGTGTATCTAAATCTTAATTCTTGGCAGGCCCCTCAATCACCACCTGCCCCAGGCGCACTTGCCCAGCCGCTCCTGACACTGAGGAAACCCCCTCTCAGTCCTGGGTGGACACTGGGTCACGTGGGAACTTTAAAAGCTGCTGTCACTGGGATGCACCCTCAGATATCCTGGTTATTTCACTGGTTTGACATGAGCACTGGGCCCCTGGATGAGTCTGACATGGGGCAGAGGTTAACTACCACTGGGTGATCTAATAGAACTTTCCACACACTCCTTCAGTTAATGCTGTAGCCAGGCTTTCCAGACTTATGGATTTGTTTATTTGTTGTCCACACTTGCTAGGAACTAAAGTGCTAAATCAGAGCCTTTACCAGAGGCCAGGCACCATGCTGAGAGTTTTACTCACTTCTCATTAAATCTTCATGACACTCCTGTGAAGTAAGTACTCTCTATAATCCGGATTTTCAGGAAATCAAGGCTCAGAGTGTGAAGGGCTTATCATGTTTGCACAGCTGGGCAGAGATGCCCTCAGGACCCAAATCTCAGCCTGACCCCAGAGCCAGCCCCACTGCTGGTGTATGGCTGTCTCCCTTTTCTCTCCTTGACCTCTGCTAAAGCCAGTGGACATCACAGCTCGGCCTCAGAGCACTTGCACTGTTGCCATTTCCATCCATTTGTGTCACTCAATTAGTACCTGTCTGTTTCTTCATACACACACACACACCAACACACCAACCATAAGCTCCATGGGGGCCAGATTGTGTCTGCTTTTACTGCATTTCTTGGGCTTAGTTAGCTCAGTGCTGGGCACATACTTGTCAGATGAATGGATGAAAGGATGAAATAAGCCAGATACAAAATGCAAATTCCAGTTTCCTATCTAGTCAGCCACAACTGTAGAGACAGGAGACCTGCTTTCTACTTCTTTGAGGGACAGTGGCCAGCCACAATGGCAACTTCTGCTTCCTGGCTGTGTGACCTCAGGCAAATGCTCCACCTCTCTGAGCCTCATCTATAAAATGGAGATGGCAATACTAATTCACAAGATGGTAGTGAAGGCGAACTGGTTGACAAGGATGGACTCAGTCAGCAGGGGCTGGCTCTCCCTGCCCTGCCCCCCTCCTGTGTGACACTGGCCTTGGTAATGCGAGAAGGCAGTCTCTGCAAACCCAGCCGAGATGAACTCTGGGAACGGGCTCAGGAGTGGACTTTCCCCCATGAGTCCCTTCTCCTGAAATGGACCTGAAAGGCTGCTGAGATTGTGAAGAAAACACAGCAGAGGAAGCATTGTGGAACATGGGGTTTGAGCATCAGTGGTCACACTGGGAGGTGCAGAGAGGGGACTGTCAAAGGCAAAGGGCCTTGGGAAAGCTCTGCCTCTCTCCACCCAAAGCTGCAGCTTCACCCAGCCGTCACCCACCAGGCCCCACTCCCAAGCTCCAGCCTCCTTTAAAGAGCTCTCCACTGATGTCCATGGATTTGAATGGGGAAGAAATTGCATCTTTACTCTTTGAAATGTAGCCTTTCCTTCAAATGTGTAGGCAACAAGCCACAGTAATTAGCAGCACCTGTGACTTTGTCACCAAGAGCTCTGCAAGTATTTTCATGTCACATTCTAGTTGTGGCATCTTGAAATGCTACTTATACTCTTCAATAGTTTGAAATTGTGTTAATTATTAAACCTATCTCTGGATCTTACTATTTAATGAATTGGTAACAGGGCCCATATGTTACTATATTGCAATTTTTTGTTTTACTTTGATAATCATATTTTAACATAATTGGTTTCCTTTATAATTCTGTGTATTTTATTCTATGATTTTTTTTTAAAATTCTATGAAAGAGGGTCTATAGGCTTCACCATGTAGCCAGTGGGGTCCATGGCATAGACAAGGTCATGACCTCCTGTTGGAACCTGCTTCTCTAAGTGGACATGTCACTTACTCTTATTGGCTCCCAGCTGGTTGTCAGGGGCCAGCCTGGCTCAGGGCTGGTCCCCCCAACGTTCTAGATCAGAGGATGGCACACTTGAGGGTACATCAGAATCACCTGTTCAAACATGTTCTTTGGACCCCGCACCCGGAGCCTTCTATTCCACAGGGCTGAGAACCACAGCTCTAGGACCTGGCTGCTTGAAGTGTGGGATCAACCATGTCAGCATTGCCCACACTTGTTAGAAATGCAGACTCCCAGGCCCCACCCTGGTCCTCCTCAGCCAGAACCTGCATTTCAGCAAGGATGCCAGGAGATGCGTGAGCACATTGCAGTGTACAGAGCTCTGCTCTGTCACCTCAGGGACAAGGACCTTCACTCACGGAGCTCCCACCAGTGGGAGGGAGACAGAACCAAATAAAGATGAGACCATCTCAGACAGCAATGCATTCCCTGAGGGAAATAAAACAGGGGCATGTCTCTGAGCAGGTGACAGTGGAGTTGAGGCCTGAACAAGGGGGAGGAGCCAGCCCTTTCCCAGTCAGAGGAGGGGCGCTTGCAGCAGGGGCCTCTGGCTTTCAGGCCCGGGCTCTGTGCCCCAGGAAGGCCCTCTCTGGGGACAAGATGTGTGTGCTTAAGCAGGACATAAAGACACCACTGAGGGTGTCAGGGCCCCTCGTCAGGCAGTGGAGACTCAGACATGGCAGCAGAGCCAGGCCCGCCCTCCAGGAGCTCAGACAGGTGGGAGACAGCCATGATGAAATGAAGCAGGAATGGCCAAGTCAAGCAGTGGCCGAGATGAGGCGCCATGGAAAGGAGGTGCTCCCTGAACAGTTACCCACTTGGTGGCAGGCTTTGTCACACACACACGCACGCTATCACATGGTGACCGAGAGCAGGGAGTTGGGGCCAGGCTTCCTTGCACGGCCCCATCTTGGCTGCTGCGAAGCCCTGGGTCTCCCCCTTCACTTCCCTGTGCCTTGGCTCTGTCTCCATAGACTGGGAACAATAAGGTTTGTAAAGCACGTCGAACAGGGCTTGGCACCCAGCAAGTGCTGCTGAGTGCCGGCTGCTATTATTTTATCTTCTGAGCCTATGATGCTCTGAGGTAGTGGGACTGGCATCCCACCTTTCGGACAGCAACACTGAGGCTCAGAGAGGTCCACCCACATGCCCAGTGAGAATCCCTGTCTGTCTGACATGGAGCTCGGGGGGAGCAAGTTCACACCTAGCGGGGGTGGGTGGGTAGGGTTTGATGGAGAAGACATCTGAGCTGGGGTCTGTGGGATGGGAAGGATTTGGTCATGTAGAGAAAGGATTAGCGTGGGGGTTGGGGTGAGAGGGAGCCGGGGTGGGGGTGGGGTGGGGGAAGGGAGTGAGCAAAGACACAAAGGGAGGGAGTTGAAGAAACAAATGCAGAACTGGGAATAACAGCATTTGGCTTGACCATGAAGACTGCTCAGGGTGAAATGCGGCCGGACCAGATGGAGGAGGGCAGAGGCCTGGAGCTTTAAGGACTGGTTTTGTAAGTTGAGCCATAGAAGGTTCAAGGCCAGCCAGCATATTCTGAGCCACTGGGCATCTGTAGACAAATGTGACCTCATTTCTAATGGCCACTCTCATTCCCACCTTAGAAGGCCTGGTGTTAGCCTCTGTCCTCAGCTGGGCCTGAAGCCACATGTCCCGGAACTGGGTTACATCCTATAGACAGACCTCTTTCCAGGGCAGGGCCTTCCAGGAAGGGAAGCAGGACTCGGCCTCAGGGCAAATCCCGGGGACTGGCAGGGCTGGCTGGGTGGCAACAGCTATGGGCTAAGGTTCTCAGCCTGGCTGCTGGGCTCTGAAGAAGCACTGCCAATGGCAGTGTTTTGCTCCCTGGCTGGCTGGCTGTTGAGGAAAGTCAGAGGGCACACTCCCCAGCCCGAGCCAGCTGGAATGGGCCCTGCGAAGGAAGCTGCCCTCCCTTTCTGGAGGACAGCTGGCCATCTGGGCCCAGAGGAACCACATGTACGGGCTAGAGAAAGCCAGGAGGTCGCCCCCAGGCTCATGGTGCAAAAAAGGCTACCTATTTGTTGTGTGACCTTGTGCAAGTCTCTTCCCCATCCTGGGTCTTAATTTCTCATCTGTACGCTGGAGGTGATGTTACTTTACACATTTCCTGATCTTTTATTTACTTGTAAATGTTTAATTAATCTGTGCATTTGTTTACTTCCTGAGTTCACACTGGACTGTGCTGCATGGAGACAAGAAACACATCTCGTGTCACCTGGTACATAGAAGATGTTCAGCACAGGGTTGTTGATTAAGTGATTGTTCTGAAGATCAAATGAGATAGTGTATGTCAAGGTGCTTACAAAATACAAAATGCAAGCACTATGTACAATAGTATTGGTTTTTACCTTGCCGTGACATGGCCTTGGTCTCAGCACGTGAGAGAATTGCTCCATGAGGTCACATGGACAAGAAAACAATAGGAATTATAAACACTGAAAATGAAGGCAGAAATGATAACAATTTGCCGATATGATTTTCTACCTTGAAAACTCCAAACAACTCTGCTGGGGTAGCAATGAGCAGCACTGGTGAGAAAACTTGGTAAAAGAACTAGGTAGAAGAATTAGGTAAAAATTGTTTCCCCATCTAGTCACTATACTTAATTCCAAAATGTTATTTGGAAAAGGATCTCGCTCATAATAGCAACAAAAAATCTGAAAAACCTCTTAGGAATTTGCTTAGCAAGAAGCATTGCCAGTGCTCTGGAGAGAAATCTATTAACACTTTACTGTAGAACAAAAAGAATGTCTGAATAAATAGAGACACACTCGTAATCCCAAATGTAAAAATGCCAATTCTCTCTCATATCATTAAGAAATGTAATGAAATTCCAGGGAATGTAAAGTTCATTTGGAACAGTAATTGCCTGAGATGAGCCAAGAAAATTTTGGACAAGATTAATAATGAAATAGTGGCAAGGAAATTGTACCTCACTGGATACCAAAACATGCTATGAAGCAACAGTAATTGCAACAGTGTGGGTCTTGCAGGGGTGGACCTGGTTCAGTCTGACCTCCCCCCTCCCTAGCAGGAGGACCTCAGCTTCTGCGCTCCTCTCCTCGGAGTTCATTTCAAGAAGATGGCCTAAGAGAGTTCCCAGGGTTCATGAGGGGATTAAATGAGCCAAAGCGTAAGTGGTACTTAGCGCAGTGCCTGGAGTAAACTCTCAAAGGATGATGTTATTTTAGTCACTAAAAACAATATTGAATAAGTATATTGTTAATTGGCTTATGAGCCAAGAGAAATAAAGTCAGGTGCATTTTTCCATTACCGGTTGCTGGGATCTGGGTGTAATTTCCCAGTTTGAGCCCGTGCTAGGCAAGCTCCGAGCAGATGGGAGGTGGAACCATCTGCCCTCAGCTCACTTTCCAAGTGCTCTCTGGTTTCCCTGTGCTGCTTGTTCCTGATGGTTCACAAGGCCATTCTCCCTGCCACCCTGTCAGTTCAGATGGGCTCAGGCAGCCAAGAGCTGCCCAGACTTCCTCCTGTGGGGGCAGGGCCTCTGCCCTTGGCCTTTCTGTGCTCAGGATGCACCCCCCCCCCCATACCCCACACGGCAGGGCTGGGTTCAGTACGGAGCCGGCGCCTCTTCCACACCCCTCCCCATCCGCCCGGCCTTCAGCACTCGCCGGATCCCAGCTGGGAAGGAACAATATTTTCCTAAGTACAATCTGTATGTGATCTGGGTTGAAGCTCCAGGGGTGACCATGGGACAGTTTGCAAGGAGTGAAGCAGGGAGCATAGTGAAATCCTCAGGATCCCATGAGGAAGTTGTCAGCATCACACAGGTCCCCAGGGGCTGTCATCTCAACCGTCTCCTCTGCTGGGGAGAGGACGGCACTGGGGAATGGGCTGTCCTAGGAAGAAAGAGTTCTGAATGGCATGTGGAAGGAGTGGGAAGAGCACTGGACGGGGAGTCAAAAGCCTTGTGTCTGAGCAGTTCAGCCTCTCCTAAGGTGAGGTAACTCTTGGGTGGGCCTCTCTCATCAAGCTGTCCCCTCCTGAAGGGTAAGACCAGTGTCCTATTCGTCTGTGGTCCCAGGAACTGCAAAGGGCCCAGTGTACCATAAGTCCTAGAAGTTCCCCTTGCATTGGGAATGTGGGGGGCCATGCAGGCCTGGGTCAAGTGAAGCCCACGTGACAGGTGACCTTTCAGAGGGCAGAGGGCCATTGAACGGTCCTCCCAGGGTCCTACCCCCTTTAGCTGGCACTCATCTGTGGAATCTTAGACACCAAAGGCACAATCATGGACATCAGCAGAGACAGGATTTGGAGAGTGGCCAGGGTTAGGGGTCATTCTAACCGGGGTCAGCGTCCTTCTGTGATTCATGAAGGTGGCTGTGGGCTTTTACCTCTGGAAAGGGTTTGCTCCCTTCCAGGAAACCTGCTCCAACCCCCATTTTCCCCGTCTCTAAATAACACCACATCCCCCAAATTCCCCAGACTACAAATGTCGGAGCCATCCTGGTTTCTCTCCTTTCCCTCACCACCCACATCAATCAGCAGTGAGCAAACCCTGTCAGCTCCGCCACCAGTTAAGATCTGAGTCACGCTCTTTTCTCCACCTCAGCACCGAGACCGAGACGTGGCCCAAGGGCGGGACGGGCACAGGGCTCCTGCCTAATTCCATGAGGCTCATTTTCCCAGCAAGATAAGCTATGTTTTCCATTAGAGCTTTATCAGTAAAAATATTTTTGTCTTATTTCTCGATTGGTTCAGAACTCGGGGAAGAAGGGAGAGGCATTTCTCAATCCCTCCCAGAAACATCAATGCTAACACCTTGAGGGCACCTTCTAGGTCAAAGAAGATTCCTGTGTGCACCCTCCCGGATCCCTCTTTTCCTGCTTTCCTGGTTCACGCTCCCCTTGCGTGGCATGCAGTCGTCACGAAGGGGCCTACATCTCCCAGCCTGCCCTCTCCTTGCCCGTGTGGGCTTGTGACAGGATCTCGCCGGCACAGTGTGAGTGGAAGTTATATGTGCCATTCCTGGGCTAAGGCTTTGAGGAAGCGGGTGTGTCTTCTCCAGCATCTCCTTCCCCCTTCCTGATGCAGGTGCTGATGGGGACGGCAGAGCCACAGGACAGAAGGAGGCTGGATCCCCACGTCTGTGTGGAAGGAGCCACCCACGGCGCAGGAACACCCACTTTGTGCTGTTATAAGGACAATAAATAAACTTCTGTTACCGTAAGCCATGGATGTTTGGAGTTCATTTGGTACAGCACCTAGTGTTCTTTAGAAGGAAATAAGAGAATGCACCCCATGAAGAGGCAGGGAGGAAAGGGGAGACCTGGAGTTTAAAAGTCCGAGGGGGAGAGAGAAGAGAGTGATGGCCGGGAGGTAGACGAAGGCCAGGACGGTCATGCTAAGTAGTTGGGGCCCCATCCAAAATAAACAGGGTATAAACAGGTCAGACAGCTCCAAGCATTCCCCTCTCTGCCCTCAGGCTCAGAGACGGTTGGTAACTTGCTGAAGGTCATCTGATCAGTGAAGGGCAGAGTTGGACTTAAGACTAGGTCTTGCTGACTCCACGTACCTAAATATTCAGCTCCGTGCTTTTGGAAGAATGTTGTAAGACAGAGAAACAATATTCATCTCCCAAGAACTCTTTGGGAGTTCCGCCTATGCGGACTCCTCCAATTCTCCGGAACTGGACTCCATCCGAGAGTGCCGTGTGCTGGTGCCAGCAGAGAGCGGCTCGAGCCACCCAGCCACAGTGGCTCCAGCATTGCTCAGCCTATCTGGGCTCTGTATCTCCAGACAAATCAAGTGAATGTGCTGCCTGGTCTGGCTAGTCTCACCTTCGGGGGAGCCCATCAGAGTCCATCACTCTGTGAGTGAGGTTGGCCACGTGGACCAGCTCCCACCCTGTGGTCTGATCCACAAACGGGACACAGTAGGTGGCAGAGGTTGCTCAGAGTTACTTGCTCCTCTCTGTGGCTCCAGGGTTGCAAATAACACCCATTTCTCCCATCTGTGCATCCAGGAGAGCTAGAAGCAGACACTGCTGTGCTCCCCCGGGCTACTCTTCCCTAGGCAAGTCCTTGCTAACCTACTAGGCGGTGATATTTGATGTGGGCAGGAAAGGCTAGGGATTTGACAAAGATGCCCCATTCCTCTGCTGCCCCTCCCCAATATGTCTTTGTTTTTGAAACCAGAATGTTCTGGATCACCTTTGTCCAAGGCCTTCCTTGGTTTTGCAAATGTGTCTCTGGTGCTCCTACAGAAAATGAGGGTGAGGTCCAGGAGTAGAGCTTCTTGTCCCTTCCCACCTCTTTCCCCAACCCCATCTGGAGCAGTCTTTGATCACGCCCAACTTTACCCATAAGATAGCGTTTGAAGACAGGATTTCACTATTAAAACAAAAGTTTGAAAATATCTGGTCAAGTTCAGCCCTCTGATTTTTTAGATGGACACCCTGAGGCTCAAAAAGGGAAATACATTTTTTTAAAAACATATACACAGAAGTTATAGAGAAGGGTCTGCTTGCCTATTTGTGTCTGTCTGTCATTGTCCATCCATCCATCTGTCCATCCATACAATCAACAGATAGTGAAGGCTCAGGATGTCCTGGTCTTCTCACCTTGCAGTCTGGGCAATTGCTTCTAAAGCTCTTAGTCTTCTTAGCATCACGTAATAGTAAGAACATGGATTCTGCATAGATTTGGGCTCAAGCTACTTTTCTGCCACCTTCTAGTGATGAGATTGCATTTTACAGTTAAGGAAAGTAAAATTAATCAGTACTTCCTACCCCCAGATTGCAAGGCAGTGTGTACAACCCCCTGATAGTATGCCTAAAACATAGTAGGGCCTCAATTCCTGTGTGACATCTGAAAGTTTTCCCAGTACTTTGTGCTTGGGAGTGAGCAGGGAGGCCCTGGGCCTGCTCCCATCCAGAAGTGCTCAGGGCTAACAGGGAAGGAAGCCTCTTTGCTCTCCTTGCAGAAAGCTCAGCTGTGACCTAATTTTGGACTGGTCAGAGCTGGCGTCTTCCTTTTCCCCTCATTGTCTTGGAGACCACAAGTGACCCTGGCCAGGACTGTTTCCGCAGGAAGGACAATACTTCCCCAGCCACGCACATTGTGCGGACACCCCTATCCCCTCTCAAACACTTTCTCGCCTGCAAATTCGGAGGTCCCTCCCTTGCCCAGATTCCCTGCAACTCACTCCCTGGCTTCCTGTAGGTCATCCCATCAACTGTCACCTCCCTAGAGAGGCCATCCCTGATCCCCAGTCTGTTGCTTGTTCTCCCCTTACCCTAACTTATTTTAAATTATATATTTATCATTCCCTTTATAGTCTGTCTCATTCCAATAGGATGTAAGCTTTGTTATTTAGTTCATTGTCGCATCCTCAGTCCTGTCACATGGTTGGCACTTAGAACAATTTGTTGAATTGAGTGACTTGGTGAGAAATTGAGCAATTCTAAACTTTTCTATCCTAAAATTCACCCTGTTGGCTGAAATGACCCACTCCCATGCCATAGAGTGTCTGTGGCCATCTGTGTCCAGGTGGAGATGATATGGGATGAAGTCCTGGGCAGAGCATTAGAACATCCCCAAAGGCACAAGATTAATGGTAAACTCAGCTGGCTATTTGAAAAGCTAGGCATAGATCACACCTGTCCCCCAAGAGCAGACTGAACACAGGAAGCTTGAGAAGCTGGGCTTTGAAGCCACACAGATTTGGGTTCAAGTGCTGACTCTACCTCTTTCTAGGAGTAGTCGCCTAGGCTCTCTGAGCCTCGGTTTCTTTCATGCAATGGGGCTAATGATTTTTGCCTCACAGGGTGGTTAATAACAAAAGCTACCATTTATTGATACAGAACACAACTGTGTTGATCACCTGCTGCTGCTAGAGCCTGTGCTCCGCTTTTTAGACTCTAGTGTAATTGAAAGAATGTTGTACCAGACCATCCGGTACACGTCCCAGCTTTACTACCTCCTGTTGTGCAATCTTGAGTAACACAACCTCCCAAACCTTTGCTCCCACCTAAAACATGTCAAAAATAGAACCACCATAGAGTGGCTGATTAAGCTAATGCGAGGTCAAGTTTAGCACAGGGCTTGGCACATATTAAACACTAATAAACACTAGCCATTCTTAGTAATATTAGCTATTTGGGTTGAATATTACCAAGAAGCAAGACCAGGATTTTAATCAGAGCCAATGTCTGCATGGTTTGTCCATGGTACTGGTTTTCACCCAGAGAACTGGTTAACAAGGCGGGTTCCAGATGCCATCCCCAAAATGCTAACTTAGAAGATCTGGGTTGGGGCCCAGGGACCTGCATATTGACAAGCACCACAAGTGGTCAGACACACATCTGGGGCGACACTTTGAAGATCACCCTGAGGCTATCCTGACTTCATGCTTGGGCCAGGCACTGCACAAAGCTCAATGTCAGGAGCGGTCAGGACCCTGATGACATCTGGTCACCAGCACATCTCTCCATACTCTGCAGACCAGACAAAGAACAACTCCACCTCGACCCTGATACATTTGGGTAGTTCAAGGAACCCGTGGCACCAAGTCCACAGCTGTCAGCATGAGACTTAGCATAGCAGGGCTGAAGTCCTCAAGCCCACCCTGATCTCTATCTTGGGAAATGACAGGCTGGGTCTGCTGTCATCCTCAGATAGAAGGCTCTGAAGCTGAGTCATAGAATTGCCAGATTAGGTTGTTGACCTACCAGGCTCTGAAACTACATGAAGCAGCCAGCTCTGTTGACCAAACAGGTTGCCTTCCATGGGCAGTCAACTCAGGTAGACAGTGGCTGTGGGAGCGCTGTGTTGAAAGGATGCTGAGGCTGAGTCTGGGTCAGTGGTTCTCAACCAAGGACAATTTTGTCGCCCAGGAGACATTTGGCAAAAATTTCCAGAGACATTTTTGGTTGTCATGACTGGAGTGGGGTGGAGTAATGACATCTAGTGGGTAGAGGCTGCTAAAGTCCCAAATTGCATTGGACAGCCATACCCCATGTCCACCCCCATCCCCGTCTCCAATCAAGAATGAATTTGTTCAAATGGCCATAGTGCCAAGGTGAGAAATTCTTTATTTTAGTGGAAAGGAGCATCATGATTGATTAGCAATGCCTGGCAGAGTGGGGGAGGGGTAGTGAGAGCTCATGGCATCTGCATTTGCAGATACACAGACCAAAGGACTGGAATGGAAAAGACAGTATGCGCAGAGAAAAGTCATGAAAATATATAATAATAAAAACAAAACCCTCCAAATCCAAAGAGAGAGAACAAAATATAATGCATCCATGAAAAAAGAACATGATGCCATAAAAAAAAGAACACATAGAACAGAAGGGCTCTTGGGGAAAATATGAGAGCAAAAATATGAAACTCAGCCAGAGATTTGAGAGATGAAGTTGAGGACATTTCTCAAGAATATATAGCATAATAAATCATTGAAAAGAGGAAGTAAATGATAAGAAAGTTAGAGGACTGATACAGGAGCTCTATTAGTAAAATCGTAGGCATTCTAGAAAGAGGAAAAAAATGGTGGGGAGGAAATATCAATAAAATAGTTGAGGAAAATTACCCAAAAGTGAAGGACATGCATCTCAAGATCAAGAGTGATCAGCTCAGTGCACAAAGCCACATCTCCTTCAGGGGAGGTCAATGGGAAATTTCAGGACATTGGCAGCACAGAGAAGAGCTGTTAAACTTCCAGAGAAGGAAAAACGGAATCTGGCTTTCAACTTCTCTACAGAAACTCTAGAAGCGAGAAGACCTAAAGGAGCAATGCCTTTAAAATTCTGAAAGAATGTTATGTCAATTGTATTCTATGTCAAGCCAAAAATATGAATATACCCTTAGGTATGCAAGGTCTTGAGCAATTTACTTCCCATCTACTCCTCAGGAAATTACTGGAGGATGCGCTCCAACAAAATGAGGGAGTGAACTAACAAACAGGAAGACTGGGATCCAGGAAGCAGGAATTCCATCTCAGAAGAGAGGTGAAGGAATCCTTAGGCTGATAGGGCAGGGAGATTCCAGGACGCCAGCTGCAGAGGCCAAGTTCGGTTTGAAAATGCCAAAAGGTTCCAGGAGAGCCCTCTTTCAAAATGATGAAATTGATGGAAAGTTGGATGTGAATGAAAGTCCCAAGAAAGCTTTGGACAGTTGGCAAAGAGTTAGTTAAAAAATAAAATAAAATCAGGGATCAATGCACAGAAAAGCAAGCAAATGAAGAACTCAGTTGTAACAGAGTATCAATCTCCCCAAATTATGGCATGGCTATTTGGGGAGGGTGCAAGGGCTGGAAGTGTGGGATCAGGGCAGGAAAGACAGATTTAAAACTGCATCTCTATAGCAGGGAAGCAGTGGACAACGCCTAACACCGAAACATACAGAACAACACAAGCATGCTCTGCAGCCATAGGGCTAAGTACAGATGATCAGCCGAAGGAACTGAAAGTAGCTGTTTCTGGAGAACAGGGAGTGGAGGGGAGCAGGGCTGGAAACTAACTCCTCTTAACCAACCTCCTAACCCAGCTGACTCTAAACAGGAGCCTGAGCAACTGCTAAAATTTGGAGTTTAAAAACAATACAGTTGGAACACATGCAAAAACTGGTATAATCAGAGTAAGGCCTGCATCTGAGTTAATAATGTGGCACCTGTATCAGTTTCCTGATCTTGACAATGTACTTTGGTTACTTGACATATTAATACTAGGGGAACCTGGCTGCAGGGTGAGAACTCTCAACTGTTTTTGCAACTTTTTGTGAGTCTAAAAAATGACTTCAAATTAAAAAGTTATGTAAACAACAACAATGAACAACAGTTACAACAGGCAATATGCTGTCCTCAAAGCCACCCCTTGTAGAGGGAAGACACCCCTGGTCACCTCTGTCCAGGTCTGGGTGGTGGGGCCAGGGGCTCGGGCCTCCCACCTAGAGCCATGCACGGCCTGCAGCCCAACTTTGAGAGGAAAGGGGATGGGTGGGTGCGTGTCGGGCCGACTGAAGAGGCAGCCATCCTGAGCCTAGTGAGGGGCCAGCGTTGCTGCTTGGAGAGGAGGCGGAGTGCAGGCTGAAGTGTCTCCTCCAGTAGTTTTGTGGGGAGTTGTGGAGCAGAAAACAAAAATTAAACCATAAATATGCCGCTGACATTGTCCTTTTAAAAGGAAATAAGTGCCTGCCAGTCACTGCTGGGAAATGAGCCTTAATCATGCAGCCAGGCTGCGCCTGGAAAGAGCAGCCACCCCGTTCAGTTGGCATTCTCCCCGGAAGGCTGTGGGCTGCAGCTGCGGGTGGTGGGAGACCGGGGGGCACTTGAGGACCAAGAAGCTGAGCAGCGCCTGCCTTCTCATCTAACCCTGGTGCAATAGATGCGTAGGTAGGGGTCAGGAGACAGAAAGAATCGGTGGATTTGGAATCCGACCGATCTGAGTTTAATATTATGGTGGCCTGACCCCAAGTTTATGTGTGGCAATGGGTAAGAGCCTGGCACTCTCTGATCCTCATTTTCTTCACCTGAATATGAAAGTTCAGTGTGAGGCTTGGGAATCGGTGCCTGTCAAGCCCTGGGCACAGTGCCCCAGCACACTGCCATTTTACATATGAAGCACTGTGGCCCAGAGATGTTAAGCAGCTTGCCCAAGATCACACAGCAGGCAAGGGCCAAGCCAGAATGGAATCCCTGTTGGTGTGGATTTAAAGCGTGGCTCCACCAAAACGTCAATCCTTCCTGGTCTTTGACACTACACCGCGGTTTGACTGGTGGTTCACAGGTCTTTGCTGAGCACCTACAACACTCCAGGCAGTCCTAGAAACTGATGTTGCAGCTGAGAGTGAACTCAGCCTGTGCCTTCAAGAGGCTGGGGAAGGTGGCAATAAACAACCAAGAGAGATGTCAGATGTGAGAAGGGTGAGCTGACAGGCACGTTGAGTGCTCTGTGAGCATGTGCTTCTAGATGAAGGGACTGTCACCATCCAATTGAGGAACCTGAGCAAGTTTTTCTTTGGGGTGGGAGTAGTGCGGAGGATAGGAGCGGGACCACAGTGGGGTTTGGATTCCAGTATCCTTACTCCTGGAATGACTGAGAGGAACAAGGTCAGCCTCTGGCTGAGTAAGCTTGAGGCTACTGCTATAGATTCAGTGTTCATATCCCCCTAAAATTAGTGATGTTAAAAACCTAAGTGGAGGGTATTTGGAGGTGGGGTCTTTGGGAGCTGCTTAGGTCCTGAGGATGGAGTCCTATGAATGAGATTAGTGCTCTTATAAAGAGACCCCACAGAGTTGCCTGGCCCTTTCACCTTATGAGAACACAGTAAGAAGCCAGCAGTCAGCAGTCAGCAGTCCACAGTCCAGAAGAGGTAACCCAATCATGCTGGCACCCTGATCTTGGATGTCTGGCCTCTAGAACTGTGAAAATGAATTTCTATTGTTTATAAGCCACCCGGTCTATGGTATTTTGTTATAGTAGCCCAAACTGACTAAGACAGCTATAGAGGATACAAAACTAACTCCTTTTTCCAGACACACAAGGGGTTGCAGGGGCCATGGTAGCTGCACCATGAGGTCTCTCCTACTCACTGATTTCTGGCCCAGGGAGGGGCACTGGACTAGGAGTGTAGCCCCCCCATTCTCACGCACTGTGTGACGTAGGGTGGATGTCTGCCCCTCTCTGAGCCTCAATTTTCTCACCTGAACAATTTAGGAATTTGCACTTAACAAAGATGACTTCTTAAGAGGACTAGCAACTTCTATTCTTGCTGTCTTGGAACCTAGCTGCCACATAAAGAAACCTGAACTAACCCACTGAGAGGCCATGTGGAGGCAAACAGAGGCTGACAGCCCCAACCAGTTGCCAGCCATGCAAGGAGGCCACCGGGGACCGGCCCGCCCTCAGCCAACCTGCCATCTGACCTTCCCTCTCACCTAGTCCATCCAACACCACATGGAGCAGAGAGGAGCCATCCCAGCTGACCCTTCCCCATTACCAAACCCTAAATCGTGAACAATCAATGTTGCTTGTTTGAAGCTACCGAGTTTGGGGATGATTTGTTTCACAGCAATAGATAACTGATACACCTGTCTGTGTGTCTGTCTGATCCTTGGCCAGACTTTTCTTACTCTTCCTGTTTCCTGATCACGACAGATCAGAGTGTTAAGAGCATAAAGCAGTATCAAAAAGACCTGGACAGCCCGGCCCAGTGTGGCTCAGCAGTTGAATGTCGACCTAGGATCCAGGAGATCACCGGTTCAATTCCTGGTCAGGGCACATGCTGGGTTGCGGGCTCAATCCCCAGTTGGGGGCATGCCGGAGGCAGCCGATCAATGACTCTCTCATCATTGATGTTTCTATCTCTCTCTCTCTCCCTCTCCCTCCCTCTCTCTGAAAGACATATTAAAAACAAAAACAAAAAAACCTGGACAAAAATCCTAATTCTCCCACTCACTAGCTGTGTGACCACAGGCAGGTTTCTTAACCTCTCTGAACTTTTTTTTCATCAGTAAGATGCGGATACTAAGTGCATATAACGGGTTACTGTGGGTTATTGTGAGGTTGAAATGAAATAATAGTACTCAGTGCCTGGAACACAGCAAGTGTTCAATAAATTTATTAACTGCCTACAAATATTTATTAAACACCTACTACTACATCGGGCAATGATCCTAGAATTACAGGGTCAAATGAGACAGGCAAGGGCTCTCTCTTCACAGAGCTTATATTCACACAGGGGAACAAAAAATAAGGCAATGGTCATACAAGCTCTGACGCAGTGTGACAGAGACGTGATGGAAGGGGATCCAGGATGGCCTCTCTGGGGAGGTGACCTCTAAGTCTAGACCTAGATGAAGATCAGGAGAAAGGATGTTCTAGCAACAGGAAACAGCACATATAAAGGCCCTGAGAAGGGACCAAGGTGGGTAGGTGAGACCCAGGAACTCAGAAGGTCTGCAAGGAAGCCAGGGGTTCTGCAAGGTGGTGGGAGGAGCAAGGTTAAGTTGTGCTGGTGGGGTGAGTAGATGGGCTGCTTTGTTATTATTGTTGGTGTGACTGATATCAGCCCAGGTTCAAGGCCTGACCCAGAGCCAGCGCTCAGCTCATGCTGGACAAGCGGTTAATGAGCCAGGGTTCAGGCATAAGCTGTGAAACGTTTCCATGGAAACCCATCACCTCCCCGTTGATGACTGGAGAGGCTCCCCAAGGTCTCATATCCTCTGGTCCTGGCTGGCCCCGGGCTGATACTGCTCCCTGAGCCCGCCTGGGGGGGAGTCACTTCCTCTGCGCCTCTCCCTGAGCCCCGCTGTTAGGGAGGCCGTGCAGGCACGTGGGCTGGAAGGCTCTTCCTGTGGGACACACGCACACACTCATGCACACACACACACGTGCACAGACAATACACAGGGGCTCAGGTGGCCCCAGGCCAGGCCTCAGGGTCCAGCCCACGTCAGAGCCCAGGCCCAGGATGCAGCTGGGCCCCGTCTGGCTCCACAGTACAAAGCGCACACGTCGACGTGGTGTGGGGAGTGACCCGTCCACAGCCCTGGACAAAGGAGCTGGACTGAGACATTCTCAGGAGACAACACGGCAAAGAGTGCTTGTGTGGCTCCAGGCCGAGACCCATAGCCCCACTCAACAGCTGAGGACATGGGCCACAGAGGTGGGACTAGCCTGCTCTGGGAGGCTGAAGGTTTGCCAGCCAAGCTGCTCCCTTTATTTAGGCAGCTGTGTGTATACACATGCGCACATACACAGACCCACAACAACCACACGTGAAATTAGATTCAGACGTAACATGCTTTGATATGAGTGAGACAGAAACACAAAGGCATTGCAACACACAGACTCACAGACAGACATGAGAAGGACACATGGACAAAACACCCAGCAGGACACTCTTATGAGGATGACACACAAACATACAATTCTACACAAGACAGGCACATATGCACATCCACGCAGATGCTCCTTAACACTAGTGCAGACACAGACTGTGGCCCCTGCCTCACTTCCCAGATAATTGTACCAAAAAATAGACACACCTGCTCCCCACCAAGCCTTTATCCGGCAGTGGCAGAAGCAGATTAATCAAGCCTTCACGGAAGGCTGGCATTTTCCTGGTAGCCCTGCTGCCAGAGTGACCACCAGCCCAAGTGGCCTTTGTGATGGGTCCCAGGGGTGCACTCAGCCCAGCCTCTCTCCCCCTCCTCCCTCTCCGGACCCTGCAATGAATCCCTCTTGGGCTGATGGCGGGGAGGAAACTTTCGCGGAAGCTTGAGGCCTAGATCAACAGAGACTTCCAGTTGTGGACATGAGTGGTGAATGCCCCCAGCTGCTCTCTGCCTAGTCCAAGGGCTAAACTTAGTCCCTCTGTCTGGAGGGACACTCAGTTTCTCTTACTTGCCATCCTGGGTTTGGGTCCTCAGCTCACGTGGACCCCTCTGTCACCCTGGCTTTCCTGCTCTTCTTCCAACACACCAAAGTCACGCCTGCCTCAGGGCCTTTGCACCTGCTCTGTTCTCTGAAACATCCCTACCCAGGTCTTTGCCTGGCTCCTTCCTTGTCACCATTCAGATCTCAGGTCACATGTCACCTCCTCAGAGAGGCCTGCCCTGATCTACTTAGTTTAAAAGTCTCCTCTAAGTGGGCTCCTCAGTTATTTTCTAACTCAGTGGTTCTCAGTCCTGGCTGCCTGTAGGAATTGTCTGGGGAGCTTTAAAATAAAGCATTCAATGCCAGGCCCTATGTAGACCAATTAAGTAAGAATCTCTGGGGTATGGGTCCTGAGTGCTGGTGTCCTTCGAAAATCCCGCACCTTGCTCTAATGTGCAGTCCAGACTGATAATTCTTAGCCCAGAGACTTTGAAGTTAGTAAGAGGGAAAGCTAAATTTGGTAGCCTCCTCACTCCCTCCCTCATTGCTGCTGTTTATTGAGCACCTACTATGTGCCAGGCCTGTGGTAGTTGTGGGCATGATGATCTCAGCACACAATAGTGTAGTGTTTACTATGCACCAAGTACTATTCAAAGGACTCTGTGTGGGACAGTTCATTCCATCCCCCTAATGATGTGAGAACTATTACCACTCCCACTTACACATGAGGAAACCGAGGCACAGAGGAAGAAAGTAACTTACTCAAAGAATGCAGCTAGAAAATGGTATAACTGTGAATTTAACCCAAGCAGTGTGGTTCCTAAGCTGCCATTGTGTTCTTTAGGCCTCAAAGAGGTTATGACACAACATTTCAAAGATGAGAAAACTGTGGCTCAGAGAGTCAGGAGACTTAACCAAGGTCACACAGCAGGATTCAAACCCATGACAGTCTGACTCTGAAGTCTAGAGTACAGACATCTTTGTGATCCCTCACATTCTTGTTCCCCTACAGCCCAGAAAATCTGCCTGAGGAGCAGCAGGGCAGACAGGAGACTGGGGCCAGCATGGGTCAGCCCACTTACAGCCCATGAATTAACTTAATAATAGCAATATAACTATCACAAACGTGGCAGCCACTGTTCTAAGTGCTTGCCATACCTTGGCTTACGTGACCCTCAAAGAAACCTTCATTTTCCAGAGGAAGAAACAGGTACACGGAGAGTTAGGTAACTCACCCGAGGTCACACAGCTGGTTAGTGGAGCTGAGACTTGAGCTCAGACAGGTGGTTCCAGAGTCTGCACTCTCAACCTATACACCATGCTCCCCTCAGCTGCCTTGCTCACTTAAGCTGCTTGAAACTCACTTTCCTTCTCTATAAAATGGGCACATTAGTGCCTACCTTGTTTAAGGACAATATGTGGAACAGCCCTCGCGCAGGGACCTTGCATAGCAGGAATTCGACAGGAGAGGTCACTAGGCAGAGGAGACAGAGCCACAACCTCTCCCTGCAGCAACTAGCCTTACACGCTGTAGGGACTGAACTAACATGGAACGTGGATGCAGGTGGTGGCATTTGGAGGAGTCCAGCCTGCTGTTCCCTCAGAGAACTATGGCTCAGAGAGTGTCACAGGGCCCCAGCAGCCACCTGAACCCCGAGCTCAGCGTGGGCACCTTCAAACGCCTGGTGACCTTCTGCGTGCGTCACTGCTGACCCTCCATTAATGTGTAATTGGTAACGCAGGCGAGTGACTGTGTTCTCTGGGGTGAGATTTACAGCAGAGCAGAAAACAGCCGGGCAACAGGCGAGATGGAGATGGGAAAGGAGAAGGGGCTGGGGGCCAGGGGGAGAGGAGGCCTCCACGGAGGGAAGCTGTGTCCTTGAGTGAACTGGCAACTTGGGTTCTCTGGTTCAGACCTCATTTTACACAGTCTGCCCTGCTGCTCCCACCAAGCACGCCCTGGAAACGCCAAGCTCCATCTCCCATGAGAATGTAAAAATACGACCACGGAAGGGGCAGTATTGGGATTAAAGACATTTTTAATGAGTCTCTGTCCTGTCCTGTGTGTGTGTGATGTCACCGATGCGTGAGAACCCTCAGAGCCGTGCTGTCTGGAGGGTGCTAAGGCAGCCTTTTAGTTTCAAGCCTCTAGCTGTCTCTCCCGCTCGGACCCTCTCACACCTTGCTGGAAGTTATTCATCACTCCAGCCCTTCAAAGAGATCTTCAAATGCGCAAACAACAGGCTGCCGAGTGCCCCATTAGTTCCACCACGCCCTCTAAAAATGTCATAGGAGTTAAGAAGAATGGGCACTGTGTCTCGGTGTGCCATATTTCCCCCTGAGCTCTTGCCTTTGCACAAGCTGTTCCCTGTGCTGGGGATGCTCTTTAGCCAGCTAGCCTTGCAAATTTCTCCTGGGCCTTCAGTACTCAGCTCAAGCATTACTTCTTTTGTAAAACCTTCCACAAAGGCGCTGCTACCAGCTCAGAGTCATCCTCTTAAAAGCTCTTATTTAAAGTCTGCTTCCCAAGATCAAATTTGGGTCCATCAGAAAGCAGCTTTGCAGTAGAGCAAAGTGTGGCTCCTGAACCAGGTCCCCTGGGAATGTGCATTTCTAGCAAAGTCCCAAGGTCCACCTTGCTAGAAATGCACATCCCCAGCCCCAGCCCAGCCTTACGAAACCAGAAACCCTGAGGCTCAGCCATCTTTCAACAGCCCTCAAGGCGACCGAAGTTTTGAGAACCACTGTGGTAGGGAGATGAGGTGAGTTCACGAATGCTTAATCCAGAACAAACAATACAAATAACCATAGCAAATACCACCTAGACGATCATGTGCCAGGCTCCTGCTAGGCACCTCCCCAGCATTAATTCTCCATAGCAACACATGAAGAAGACTCGTCTACCCATTGCATGGATGAGGAAACTGAGGCTCAGACAGTTACTCTCTCTGCTAGGAAATAACTAAGTGCAAACCAATCAAGGTCACTCTAACTATGTGTTACCTACAGAGTGTGTGTCCACATGACTTGGAGGTTTAAAAGAGGGAGAGACCACATCAAAGTCAGGGTTTTTCTGAATTTTATATTTTCAGAGATAGTTTCACAAGATTAAATAGTGATTTGTTTGTTTGTTAGTTTATTTTAAGCAACTCTTGCTTCCTTCTATCCAGCTCTCAGCTCTCAGAAGCAACTACTATACTTTCAACTTTTTTGGTTACCTTTTTGGGGTGTTTACTTCCATACTTTAAAATACTTGCATCTTGTATTATCTCTTGATTCATCCGTCCAAGCCCTTGAATTATGCTGGATAAGAACTTTTGGTTTTACTCAAGTGAAAAAAAGTCTAGAGGCAAATCCAGGGCAGGCAGAGAAGATCCGTGACCATCAAAGTCCCAGGCTCTTTCTGGCTTGTCGCTTCATTATCCTTAATACAGGGCTCCCAACTCATGGATCAGGATGGCTGCTTGAGCTCCCACCATCATGTATGCATTCCAGCTATTAGAAAGAAAGGTCCTTCCATTCTAGATAAAGACACTTTCTGAAAATTGCCTACAGCAGTTTTGTTTGTACTGCAGTGTTTACAGCTTAGTCACATGGCTACACCTAGCTGGGAGGGAAGCTGGGAAATGTAGTCTTTATTCCGAGTGGCTACATGCTCAGCAGAAAAACTGGAGTTCTGAGATCAGGTAAGAAAGGAAGAACTGAGATTAGGGGCAACTAGCAGCCTTTGCCGTACTCACTTTCACTTAAATTCATTAGAGCTGGAATGTCAGCCCCTGTACCCGCCTGCCCTTGCTGAGAACACGTGGCTGCTTCTTCCTGCATCTCCAGCACCCTCTCTTTCCTCTTTGTACTCTGGACACCTTATGATCTTCCTTGCCCTTGGCCTTCTCATATACTGTGCCTTTGCTGGTGGGTGTCTCACTGAGAGTCCAGCCCATCTCTGATATAAAACTCCTACTTATCCCGAGTTCTCAGATGAAATAACAGCCCCTCGGAGACCCGTCTCTGATCCCAACTGGGTCAGGGCTTACTGGAAGGTCTCCTGATCTTCCCTACAGAATCCTTTGCGATTGTAATTAGATATTCACTTGTGTGATTATGTTCACTCACTGTCTCTCTCCTAGACTGTAAGCTCCTGGAGGGAGGGCTATCTTTGTCATGTTCATCAACCCAGTACAATGAACCTTTGTGATATGAAAGGCAGTTGTTTCTAAAAAGCCTTCATGTCCTAAATTCCCTATCCTTCCAGAACCAACCAAAATGCCCCGTCCTCCAGGAAGTCTCCCTGTACTCCCTCTCTGCTACAAGCGGTCCTCCATCCTGGGTGCCCACAGCCCTCTTAGTCATGAGCACTCTGCCACATGGCATTGACTTTGGGAAGCATGTCTCAGCTCCTCTGTGAGCCTGTAGGTCCTGGAAGGAGAGGACCCATATCTGATGCCTCTGTGCCCCTCACACACAAGTACAAGAACAACCTAGGTGACTCCCTGGTCCAGCAGCAGGATCACTGACCAACACCATGTAACATCCAGCGACGGCCTCGCTTTCCCACCTCACCTCCCGGGGCCCTTCTGGATCTGACATTTTTCAGTTGCCACCCAACCTCGTGGCGCAGCTCGGGGGCTGCTGACTTTGACCTAGCAGGCCTCTCTCCACAGGCCATGAGCCCAGGCCCCTTGGGTTTTGTTTTCCAGTTAGTGATCAAAGGAACAGAAACGCAGGACACCAGACTCACAGGCAAAACAAAACAAAACAAAACAAAACAAACCTATCTCAGTGGATGAACTTTTATTAACTTAACAGCTGGCACCAGAGCTCGTCATAGGAGGAAATATAACATTGTTTGGAAAATAATATTTTGACAAGTGCTGGGAGGAAGGTAAGAACAGGGGGCCTGGTGTCAAAGCCTCAGAGTGAGGGAGGCTGCAGCCCCCGGGCCCCCAGAACAGCGGGCGTGCGGAACCATGGAGGGTAATAGAATAATGTTTATCGGTATCTTGATCCCCACTGAGGAATGTGCACACTTTGTGCTTAGCCCATTGCAGCAATCAGGTGCTTGATTACAGAAAAAAAAAGAGAAAAGAAAAAGGGAGACAGGAAAGAAAAAGAACAGAATAGAAAAGACCAAAAAGACAAGACAAAGGAACCCTCGGGCCAGCTGCAGCAGCTGAGAAAATCTGTGAGCTGTGTGAGCTGTACACGAGGCCTGCGGCTACGAGGAAAGGAGGACCAGAAGCAGCAGTGCTTCAATAAGACGGCGATGACTTTCTTTCCTAGTAAGTCGCTGAAAAGTTATGGTGGATCTGCTCTATGAATTTTTCAGGCCCTCAGCATGTGGTCCAGGAAGGCTCAGTGTCATTTATACATTTGAGCCAGCAGGAAAGGGAGTGAGGGGAGGGGAGGGGAGGGGAGGGGACCCCTGGAAGGTGCTCACGCTTCATTGTATAGAGCCTGCTCAACAGCCACACCCGGACGGGGGACACTGGACAATACTGTTGTATTCTGAGCAGCCATTGGCTCAGCGAAATGTTCTATTATTGCCTGAGAAGGAGAGATGCTTCTGTGGGAGCAGAAGTCTCTGCCACAGGTGGAGACTGGGGAGCCCCCAGGACTGTTGGGCGGGCTGGGGTATCAGGATCAGAAACCTGGTAGGAACCAAGGTGGCCATGGGGCAGGATTCACGGCTATGGTTACACTAATGGCAGCAGGCACTTTCCCCCCCCTACACACACCCCCAAAAGCCAAAAAACAAATGTCCACGACACATGGGATGTTCATAACTGCCCTTTGAGATAAGGACTATGATAAGTTCCAGTTTTCAAGTGAAAGGGTTAAATTGCCCAGTCACTGCTCTAGCACTTTCTCTGAGCTAGGCATTGCTCCGAGTACAGTAAGGCATCACTTAACATTCTCGAAATGACACATAATGAAACCAATTTACCATAGGCTAATTGATATAAACAGAATTAAGTTCCTGCATCACCTCATCAGCTTTAAAATAAAAGGATGTTATGAGAGGACCTGCTGTACTTTACAATCATTAACTCTTTTAATTTGTCCTAGCCTAAGAACAACCATTAGGACAGGTAACATTAGCATCCCCATTTTATAGAGGCAGCCAGGGGTAAGGGGAGATGCCCAGGGTTGCATAGCTAGTAAGTAGCAGCAACGCTGGTGTATGAACCCAGGCAGTCTGGCTCCAAATCTGTGCTTATGGCCACTTACCCGGCTAGCCAAGGTGAGAAGCTGCAGGGAAAGGTAGGAGGCTGCGCATCCTGAGAGGAGGCCCACCCCCAGGTTTTCCAAACCAATTTTCAGTAGGAGACGCTGACTCATGAGTTGTTTATGTAAAGTGTTTGTTGCTGTTGCTGTTTCTGAAATCAGGGAGGTTTCACCTCAGGGTCAGTGAGGTGCAGCTCAGAGGCAGCACCTCCAGCAGAGGTGAGCACCTCCCCTTCCCTCTGCCCCCAGCTCCAGCTGGGAACTAGCAGAAGTATAGGAAAAGGCTTTGAACCTCACTGGGTGTTGGAACAAAAGCCTTAAAGACAATCTCATTTAGATCTCAGAGGCAGGATGGCCAACAGCTGTCACCTGAGTCACATAATTTCCAAAGCCAGCAAGCAAGGGGCCAGCCTCCACCCCCGTATGCACACGCATGCCTGCATCTTCAATCTTGGCCGCTGTCTGGGAGCTGAGTCATGAATTTGCATTTTGCCTGAACCAGTCCTGACCTCATGTTCTAATAGGGATGCTCCAAGCAGGCTGTGGTCACCAAGCGAAAAGCTGAGAAAAGAGAAGACGTGTCTGCAGAATCCATTGATGGGTATCTGTTCCCAGAGTTCACCCAGAGCCTCCTCAGACCTACCCAGGGTACTGGGCCAGGGACCTCACAGGGACCTAGCCGACCCTTGGGAAGGCCTTGGGGAGCTCACTCCAGAGACATGGCTCTAACCTGCAGGAAGAACCCCCACCCCAGGCCATGGCTGATTTAAGAGCTGAACTATTGGGAGCTGTAGGTCCTCAGAGGCCTGCTGTCCACACACACACCACCAGCCATCAAGGAGACCAAAAGTGTCACTTGAATGAATCACACCACACCATGACACCACTTATTGCGTCCCCAGGGTTGAGGGGTCCTAGTCCTCTGCAAGCAGTAGAAGATTCAGTCCCTCAAAACACACAGGCCAAGGGAACTTAATTATTAGAGGTACATGCTACCAATTATTATCATTATCATTATTCAGCTCTCATTTTTAGGATTTCCAGTATCATAAACTATATTAGGCATTGACATTTGCTACCTTTGCCCCACCCCAAAGTGTGAGTTAGGGGCCCACACTCCTCCTGCCGAGGGAGAACTGACAGCTCAGAAAAGGTAGCGATGGTCATGCATTCACAAAAAGCAGGACGAGGACGCAAGCCCCAGCTCCATGCTGGACCCAGAGCCCCTCACCAACGAGAACAGGGAATAGCTCACTTTCTGGAAGGAAATTCCTGCGGAGACCTGGAAGAAAAGGTCCTCATGAGGACGGGTGATGGGTTGACCAGCAAAACTGTCTCCAGATGTCCCCTTGCCTCGGTCTCCAGGAGATGCATCAGAGGGTTCTCACTTGGTCCCAACATCCCAGGGTAGGTCATGACTGAATCCTGGCTGCAGGAGTGGGGCTGGGAAGCCACGTCCTCCTGGACATTGGGAGCTGAGGTATTAATAGATGGCTAATCCAGGGAGCCAGCCCACTTCGAGGTGAAGAATCCATTTCCTTTAATAAAAATATGAACTAAGAGTCATTGTGTCTCTGGCTAATGAGTGGTGGCCTCTGGGTCTGTGGGGACTGAGGAACTAGGGCCAGTTTGGATACCACCGCAAGTCTAAATTGGCAAGGTTCTCTTTTGTGTCCCCTCTCCCTCCCAACTGACACTCACTTGTATATCTTGGACCCAAATCACAAGGGAGGAAAGCAGCCACAATGAAGCACAGTAAAGAGGGGGAACAAAGGAGAGAGCGAGAGGAGCACTAAAGACAGACCATAGAGAGAGAGGAGGTAAGCGGGAGAGACACTTTCCTGGTCCCTCGCAGCTCCAGCTTCCATGAGGCCCCACGCCATTCCATCGCCATGACATCTGTACCCTACCAACCCTACCCCCACCTCATTTGAGCTGCTCTGAGTGCTTTCTGTTCTTTGCAACTAAGCAATCTCTAACAGAAAAACGGGAATCAGTCATGGATTTGAAATAATAAGTCCTCAGAGGAAACATGAAGCCATTCGTGGGATCAAAGCACAGTGGAGGGAAGGGAGATGCTGCGGTGAACTGCTGAACGGCCATCCAGTCCCCCCCCACTAGGACACCCACCTCTCTGCAGGGGGACTACGCCAAGGCTCCCGAGGTGGGGGGGGCCTGGGTCTCCATCCCCACTGTGGGCGAGAAAGGGGGCCACATACTAAACCTGACAAGCTGGGGGAGGCCAGATGGAGGACCCTACAAACTCAGAGACTGAAAGTAACCACATAGGATGGTCTGAATATAAAATTCCTAACTAGAAGTGGGTCATGGTGGGTAGTCGCATCCTAGGCCTGTAGCTTCCTTGAGAAAGGTCAGTTTTTACCTTAAGGGAGCCTGTCTATTGTCTTTTTGCCTCTAAGTTAACATACCTTTGGAATGTTAGAGCAATTCCCTTTTCCAGACCCTTCAGGGCACATCCACCAAATCACAGACCAAGCCCAGAGCCCCTCATTGTATCTTGGTCCCCAAATAACATCTCTGTGCTGTAAATGTTAACTATCCTGTACCCACCAATGTAAAGGAAGTCTATGTCTCTCTGTTTCACTCTTTAACCAGTCCCAGAGATTTCCCTGCTCAGTTCTCTCCTACCCCCTTAATCTTCCACCAGTGGATTTCGTGTAACCCTCTTTATGTCTCCTCCTTTGATTCTAGTGTATAAATAAGCTGCAAAACTGCCATTCCCCGGAGCATTTTCTCAATCTACTGAGATTTTGCTGATTTTGCTTCCGGGCAATTGCATCAGTTTGACCCAAATAAACTCAAAAATCCTCTGTGGGTGTGGATGTTTCTGACGGCAACACCTTGAATCTGGGCTGGCCTGTGACCTGCCTCCACCAGTAGAATCTGGTGGAAGTGAGGAGGCATGAGTTTTGGAGCTTAGGCCTCAAAAGGCCTTTCGGTGTCTCTTTGCCCTCTTGATATTCTGCCCTGAGACCACTATCTGTGAAGAAATCTGGGCTGAAAGACCATGTGGAGAGAGAAGGGCCTAGCATCACAGCCATCCCCTCTGCACCCCATCCCCAGCTGCCCTTCGAGCTGAATACAGGCTAGACCGGTAGAACAACTGCCCAGTCAGCTGCAGAATCAGGGAAAGAATAAATCATTGTGATTCTAAGCTACCAAGGCTTGGTGTGGTTTGTTGTGCAGCAAAGTCTAATTAAAGCAGCTGCCTCGACTTACTAGCAGCCCACCGTGGACAAGCCACAGGCTCAGACAGTGGCCCTGCCAAGAAGAGAAGCTCAGGGAGTTGTGGCTACAGAGAGTAAAGATATTGGAGCGTGCAGGTCCTCCTTCTGGTCTCATGTAAAAGGGAGACAGACAAACACTGATTCTGAGTTTTCCAGCTGGAACCAGAAATTTTTTAAATGGGACAATTGTTGCAGCCTTTTGCCTATCTATATCTAGCCCTCCAAGATGGCTGAGACCAAATCCAAAATATAATCATCCACCTTGCCAAATCGCAGCAGCTGAATTTTCTGCCATTCTGGGTTTCTATGATAGAAATGAATGCACTTAATAAGAAAGACTGGCAGGGAAGAAGGAAAATGGGCATTCTAGGCAGAGAAAAAGCTTTGAGCAAAAGCTCAGAAAGTGGTTTCAATGAGACTTGCACTCAAGCAAATAAACAAGCACCAGATTAACCAGGCATTTCAACCAGTGGTTCCTAAACTTCCATGAGCATCAGCATCACTCAGAGGGTTTGTTAAAACCAAGACTACTGAGAGTTTCTGGGTTTGCAGGTCTGGGTGGTGGGGAAAGGGCAAGAATTGGCTTTTCTAACAAGTTTCTATATGGTCCTGATGCTACTATTCAAGCAGGTACCGCACTTTGAGAATCATTGGCCTGAAGTTAGCCCCAAAACCAATGTGAAGGGGGTGACTGGAGTGGTAGTTCAGGCCTCAGCAATGCCATTGGGAGCCCAGAATTCCAGTCAGTCTTCTTGGACATCCTGAGCTTACTGGTTTTCATCTTTAGGTTTGAGGTCTCATGGCCACAAGGCAGCTGCTGCAGCTCCAGCACTCATGTCCATATTTAAGGGAGGATGAGAGTAGAAGTTGATCTCTGTACTAGTAGGATTTAAAATCTGTAGAGATTTCCTTGAAAGACCAGTTCACTTCCTACCACTGGTTGCCCCCAATTGCTCCCACCAGATTGCCAGATACATCTCCAGCTGTAAGAGGCTGGGAAATTGAGGGTGTATCTCTCTCACCTCCATAACGGAGGCATGCAGGGAAAAGGGGTCGGGAGATAAAGCTACAGTGTTTACCACAGATGTGAAGGTTACCCAAATTCTGGAGGGCAGTCCCTGCTGGAATCAAGTGGGGGGCATAATAGGCACCCAATAAATGTATATTTATGAATGAACCTCAGGAGCAGATGCAGAAAGATCAATGGGATTAGACCTCTCCTGCTTACTGGTTGGATCTTGAACAAGTCACTTTACCTCTCTGAAGCTCAGTTTCTCTTTCTGTGAAAAAATCAAATAACCTCACTCAGTTGTGGGCATTAAATGAGATAACATATGTGAAAGGGTCTGGATGGGGCCTCAGACCCTGAAAGGTGGGATTGAATCAGGAGTGTGCAACTGTAAGCGTAGCCCCACTGACAGGGCTCGCCAGAGGCTGGGCTCTATGCTAAACCCTTCATGTCTTTTTTGAGTTTCCTCCCCACAATAGCATTTCCTTTCTTCAGGTGGGAAAACTGAGGATCAGGTGGGATTTTTAAAGCCACAGGCTGGTAATCAGAAAGGAAGGATTCAAACCAGGGCTGTTAGGCTCCAGCTGTGCACCCCTAACCGCCACTCTGGATTGCTTTTACAGAAAATAAGCCAATCAATGCAGAGCCTCCAACACCGCAAGCCCAGCCCACACCTTTCCCAGCCTGCTCTCCCTGGGTTGGTAACAGCCGAAGCCAGAATCGCCTTTGCTGTCCCTGTCCCTCAGCTGGAAGTGGCCTGCAAGATCCAGGCGGGGCCAGCTTCCTACCCAGACTGCCTCCCTCAGCAGGAGTGCAGTCCTGCCAGGTTGGCACAGTGATTTCCAATTAGACACCATCTCCTGCCTGGTCAGGAGGCAGAAGGCAGGTGGCAGAAAGCAGGCGGGGCCCAGCGGGGAGCAGGCAGTTAGAGGGTAATTAGCTGTGGCTGTGGAATAGCTCCCTTAATAAGGAGGCCGTTCTGGGCAAGGGCCACTTAGGAGGAACATCACTACAGTGCCTCCCCCCTCCCAGCGTCATGCACTGGGTGCCACAGTGGAGGAAGAGACAACTAACGTCTTTGTGGCCCAGGCCCTGGCCTGCCCATAGGGCAACTTCACCCCCTGGTCAGGGAGAAAGGGTAACCTCTCCTGGGTACACAGCTGGGACACAGCAGAGAAAGAGGTCGAGTCCCAAGTCTGTCCCCTCCTCTAGCTTACCGCTGGTCCTCTGTTCCTCATCTGCCCGTGTCTTTAGATGTTAGGGCATCTGATGGGCACTCATAGTTGATACCAAGGGTGACACTGAAATTATTCATCATCTGGTATGGCAGGGCTGTGACCACCTGGAATAGACAGACCCAGGCCTGCTTGGAGGCTGTGCCAAGCACTAACCCCTTGGCTGCTGGACCACGGGAAGGGCCAGAGGATCCCATGTGAGGCGCCAGGGTGGCTGGGTCAGCAGTAGGGGTGAGGGAACTTGGAAGCTCAGAGAAGCAGCTTTTAATCAACCGATATGGAAGAATTTCAATTTTAATAACCAACATAGCTGTAGTAAACAACACACTGTGGGTCTGTCCTGAGAGGTGGTATTCACTTTCTAAGCCGTAAGACCATGGCCAAGGAGGCTGCTTGTCCCTTCCCACTGAGCACATCCTTTCCCACACCTCAGAGCTGGCACCCAAAACCCAAGACGGGTGACTCATGGCTTCTTCCAAGAGCTGGGAACAGACTTCCCAGGCAGCAGGGAAGCCCCCATCTGTCTAAGGCAATCTGTTCGTCTGGAAGGGGGTAGAGTGTTCCAAACACTACAGCAGCTGTGCCCAAAGTGAGCTCTGCAAATCCAAAAGCTTGTCCTCGGGAAAGAGGGTTCCCTGGGTAAATCCGTTTGGGAAACATGCATGCTTCCCTCTTCTTTGAAGAGTCACAATTGACAATGACATGTTAAAGGTTCTCAGAAGTCCTAAGACAAAAAGTCCTTTTCACTTGACTTGACCCAACATTCTCCAGGCATGTTTAACCACGGAGCTGTTCTTTGTTTAACCCCACTAGGACTCCAAGGGCACAAATTTTCCTTGAGATGCAGCTTTGAAAACACTGTTATGTACAAATTCCTTCCCTGATCCCAGCAGCCTGGAATCACCACTTGGCCACAGCTAATGCTGGGGATAACAGTGACTGGATTCAGGAGAAGGGGGAGCAAGTTTTTGGGGATGGAGGTCAGTCTGCACCCCAAGGGCCCCTAAAAGTCCCCTGGATGGTCTCCCTCCATCACATAATCAAAGCCCATCCACAGGGGTAGGGGCTCAAGCAGGACCTAGGCCTCCCTTAGAGGTGGAAGAAAGGGTTAACAATGCAACTCAGTCCCATAGCACCAGGAAACAGTCCCTCAGTGCTAAGGGCTCTGGACTGGACTGGACTGGGTTAAGTACCAGCTTCACCTCTGACCAGCTGTGTGACCTTGGGCAAGTCACTTAACCTCTCTGAACTTCAGTTTCCAACTGAATACTTGGATGATGATGCTTAGATGGCAGGATTATGGTGAGAATAACAATATAATAGCTACACCTGGATCACACTGTTGTACCCTGCATGTTAATATACACTTTATGTATATTAACGTTGCTTCCCTAACAATTCCATGAGAGAAGTATTCTTGTCCACATTTTACAAACGTGGACACTGGGGCACAGATGGGTTGTGACTTGCCCAAATTTGTGCAGGTGACAGGTTTCAGGGCCAGGACTCCAACCCAGGGAGTCTGGTTCCCAAATCCACACCATCAACCATCACACACAGAGCCTGGCCACAGCGAACACCCAGTACATGGTCACAGCAATTTGTGTCATTCTGCAGAAGTTCTGAGATCCAGGGATTGCAGGGGGTTAGAGAGGAGCCCATCTAATGCAGGAAGAGAGATCAAGTCTAAGGAGAGAAGGACATGGCAGGGGACCTCTCCACTTCCAGAAAGCGTGGCTGCTTTCACACCCCAGAGACCTCACCTTTAAGGAAGGAAGGAGGCCTCATGGAGGTGCCTCACCTTCCCCAATACCATGATGCACTGGTTATTGGGGCCTGGAGGAGGGCAGTTTGTCTTGCTCAGTGTATAACTTCTGTCCTAGCTTCTAGCCTAGTATGACTCTAACACCCTTCAGCTGGATGGGAATAGGGAATGGGCCACATCTGAGTCCAGGGGTCTGCAGAAGGCAGAGCCTACAACAAAGACTAAGTGCAAGGACTTAGTTGGAGAGTGTGATCCAGGGACCAGGAGCCTGTTGGGGGTGGGTTCCACATCACTGCTTCCCATGGGTCTGCCAGGAGGATTCAGAGCAGGAACAAAGTGGGAAGCATTTAAGTACAGGCTCCATCTCCCACTGGTCAAGGTGGCCCTATGGGGCAGGAATTTCTGCACTTCTGAGCTGTGCACGTGGTCATGCTAGAGACGGCACAGGCCAGGAAAGACACAGGCAGGCTCGAGCCAGGCAGGTTGCTCCTGCGTCAAGCTGGTCGACACCTGCATGGAAACCAACAAGCAGCAAACAGCAAGCAAACTTGCACGGAGCTGAGCATCACAGCTGAAATGAGAGGCAAGGCCACGAGAGCTGGAAGTGGTGCCCAAAGCTGTCTGATTCCGGGAGCTAAGGAAGGGTTTGGGGCAGCAAAGCGTCACAAGTGTGTGTATTTAGAATGATTTTGCTCAACGAGTGAAGAACAAGGACTGCACCACCTGAAGGACTTGGGCCGGGGAGGCCGGCCCGGAGCCCGTGGTTCTCACGCTTTGGAGTCCCTGGCCAAGAATTTTACTTTATTGCCTCTGCGTGGATCGGAGCTCCGTGGCTGTCCTCCGAGGTCCTCTCCAGCCAGGCCCAAGCTAACTGGTCAGCCTGCTCCAGTCAGAACACACCCACAGCTGCCCTAGGGCCACTGAGGCCTTTAGAATCAGACAGGCTGGGATCAAATCCTGTGTGACCTTGAACAAGAGCCCGTGTTTCCTCGATGTAAATTGGAGATAATCTCAGAGCTGTTCTCAGGAATGAATAAAATAAGGTAGATAATAGAATGCCTGCCGTGAAGTAGGACTCAATGATAGCAGTTGTCACCAAGCCGAAAGTGCTGTGTGGCACCATCCTGATCATTAAGCACCGTCTACACACTGACAACACCCACATTTATTTCTCCAGCCCCGGTGTCAAGACTGGAATAGACAGCAATACATGCAACACCTCCCCTCGGGCTAGTGGTTTCCACAGTGGGCGGGGCAGGTCTATAGCCTCAGACTCTCCGGAAAGAATATAAGCGCTAAGAGGAAGGAGGCTTGTCCCTTTTGTTCAAAAATATATCCCAGGATCCAAACAGTTCTAGCACGTGTAGTAGGTGCTCAAAAAACCTCATGAATGAATGACTCCATTATTATAGAATTATATTCACTCTCATCCATTTATATGAACTAAGGAACTGAGGCTCAGAGAGGGTAATAGTTCAGTAATTCACACACAGCAAGTCCCTGTCCACTGAATCACACTCCATCCCCTGCCCACCCCCACTCTGCTGCTTGGTTACTTGTTGGCAGCAGGGAACTGATTAAGACCAATCAGCCTGATTAGCCTGAGAGTCTAGGATGCGGAGCTCTGGGCAGAGGTTGGCAGAGGCCCCGTGCTGCTGCTCTGAGCTGAGGGGAGGACTGGGATCCACGCAGACGTGTGAGTCATAGGCTGAGCATCACGAAATTGTTCGAGATGACAACAGGAGAGAAAGACGAAAGCCCAGGAGACAGCCGACTTATTATTTTTTTAATCAAGAACTTTTCATGGATTTCTGTTAGACCAGCCTCAGGAACCGAGGGTCAAAGAAAAATCTAGTTGGAAATTTTGAAAGAAAACAGGAAATCTTGCTTCCTGCTGGTTTGGATAGGAAATTGGTTTATAATTGGAAAGAGAAGGTGTGAAGGGGGAAGGAGGGGCTTCTGAGGCCTGGAAATGCTGTTGGCATGAACGGTCCGCCGACTGAGCCCAGCTTTGCCCTGGTCCCTGGGAGCGAGGGAGTGTGCAGGCCTCAGTGAGGCCTGAGATCGCACCCTTGTCATCTGGCCCTCCGAGCCTGACTTCTCAAGTGTTCAATGAGAAAGGAGCCCACAGGTGACGTGAGAATAACGTGAAGTGTCTGGCGCAGCAAACGGTAGCTGATGCTATGATTGTCACTGAAGTCTCCAGTACTGGGAGAGATGGAAAGGTCAGAAAATCTTCCGAGCTGGTGACAAACTGGACTTCTGACAAGGAAGTGAGGTGAGGGGGGAGTGCCAGGCAGAGGAAACAGCCTAAGAGGAGACGCAGAGTGGGACTACGGGCTCCTATTTGGGCCCTGCAACCGACAAGTCTTAATTGTCTCCTTGCTCTTGACTGTGACCTCAAGACGCAGTCTGTCCGTCCTGCCTCCTCCCCATGGCTCCCTCAGTGGGTATCCTCAGAGCAGGATGAATGGGGCAGGGAAAGGAGAGGCAGAGCAAAGGACAAGGGTGGGAGCAGGCAGGCCATGGTCTAGTTAATCAGCCTGAGAGGTGACAGCGGCAGCCCCAAGGAAGAGCAGGATTATCTCCACCTCCCCACCGAGGGTGCTAGAGTCAGCACAGAAACAAACCAAAACCAAAGCAAAACAGGATACCTGGCAAAATTTAAATCTTATGGAGAAGCCAGGACATACTTATACTAAAAAAGTATTCCTTGTTTATCTGAAAGTCAAACATAGCTGGATGTCATGAGTGCAGGCCTTGAGCCAGGGTGACAGTGCAGCCTCAGACAGAGTTGTCCAGGAGGGCACCCACAGGTGGGACAGGAGACCAACCAGAGCCCCTCAAAGTGGTCATATTGGCTCCTCAATGAAGTTCAAGGGCCAAGGGACAGAACCACTTGCCTCCCAGTTTCACCTAGTATCCACCGCCCCTTACTCCTCCAACCCCCATGCTCCAGCCTCCAGACCTTCGCCCTTGCTGTTCCCTGGCCTGGAGCAGCATTTTCTCCCCCTGCCCCCCCCCCCCCATCTCCTTGATTTAATTCCAACTGTCTGCTAAGAGTCCCTTCAATCCTCACTCCCCTAACACCCTTCCCCCACCACCACCACCACCACAGGAGATAATTTGCCCTGTTACTATTTTTCACAGCCCTGAACCTTTCCTTCATTGTTACAGGCAGATATCATTCCACATTCACTTGCGAAACTTTTTGTTTCTGTCTGTGGCTTTGGCTCACTGTTGTCCCCCAGCGGCTGGTCCCCCCGCCCGCCCGCCCGCCTGCCCAGCCTTAGCAGGTGTTGCTGCCTTTTCTGTTGTGTGAAGAAATGGGAATTATTCTTGGAAGTGGGGAGAACGAAGAAAAAGAAGGGCCAAGGCACCCACGTGCTCCCATCTCCCTTGAAAGAAAAGACCATCTCCAAACTGGACGGGACAGGAGCTCATGGCCATGGTCAAGGGGCCAGAGCGCTTGAGGGAGGCCGAGAGCAGGAATCTGCTCTGCATGACCAGCTGTTCACTTTTAACAATGCTCCTCTCCGAGGCCCGGTTGCCCCTAGATAGTGCTTGACACCCCATCTGGCTCTGCTTCACTGGGAGGCTTGTCACTAAAGACTTCAAATCTTCCTGAGAGGGACATTGGCCTCCCCTTCCCCACTAGGCTGTCCTCTGAGTGGCCAGAGCCAGTCTGTGATGTCCTATCTCTGTCCCCAGCACCTCACAGTGTCTGCACATATAGTATAAGCGCAATTATCTGTAGGATGAATGGATGAGCACATGGTCCCTTTCCTTCACACTGTGTGCGTTTTTCAGGGACTTGGGGGGAGGGGAGAGAGGCAGCAGCAGCAGATGGCCACTGGGACCAGGAATGGGAGCTAAAAAGGGAATATGAAGGAGAGAAAGGGGCAGGCTTCTCCACGGTGAGGTTGTCTTGGACCAAACCCAGGGCGACTGCTGGGTTATCACAAATGATGTCTCCCCAGGCTAGTGTTATCATCTGATTTTGAACAAATTATGGAATTAAGGGGTGGGTGGCTGGGCCTGTTCTATTTTTAGCGCTGGCATATCAGCAGAGCCAGCGAGAGCCTTCTGGGATTGTGCTCAAAAACCTGATTAAGGTTAGTTTGGGCCAGAACGTCTCATGCTCCCCTAGACGGCCAGGGATCTCGCAGGCAGGGGGTGGAGGCCATAGGAACAGGTCAGCCTGAGACATACACCCCCCAGCCATCAGTTCCCATTAACTCAAATAATGTGGCCGTGGCCCCGGGTGGGGGGTGGCAGCTGACAGGTGCTGTGTTGCCAGAAGTGTTGCTGGCACCTCCGACGGGACCAGATCACACCCAGCATCCAGGGAGGTTGGAAATGTGCAGGGAGGAACCAAGGAGGTGCAAATGAGTACATCTAGTTGGAGCAGGAAGGGGAGGCTGGGAGGTGGGGAAAGCTGAGGGAGGGTGGCAGTGTGAGTTAGAGGAGGGCTTCTGTGTGCAGCCTTAGCTTTTACTACCTGTGAAGGACATCTGGTGTTTTTGTCTGCCTGACATTCATTTCCCTCCTTCTTAGAAACATCATCCTGGCTTTCCTTTGAGGAATGCCCAGCCTCCACTCCCAGCCCATGTCATCCAGGCAGAGCTGACATTCCCCTGCCAATCCCAGGTCCAGGGGTAGGCCCCAGCCCCAGTCCCAGTCCAAACAATAGCTCCGAGCATGGCATGGTTCAGGGATGGCTTGGCATGGAAACTGGGTCAATCAGGGTCAGCCCTGGGACTTTGTTTGAAATTACTGGGAAAAAGATATCCCTTTCCATCTGGGGTTGAAGCAGCAGGGAGAATAGTTCTGAGACATTCGTTTATCTCATAGTGAAACCAGTGCAAGGAAAGAACTAGGAGATGAAAGAAAGACTAAATCTAAATGACATCCTTTGAGCACCTGGATCCAGCTGCACCTGAAGCTCATTGCCCACATTCTTCTGATAATATGAGCAAAAACTCCCTTGGAGCTGAGTTTTTGTAATTTGCACCTCTACACTCCAGCCACATGAGCCTAGTTGCAAGTTCTCAGAACAGATCAGACACACCCACCTCCAGATTGCTACTCAAGCTGTAACCTCTACCAGGAATGCCATCCCCACCTCACAGCCTCCTGCTGAAACCCCACTCTACCCTTCATTCAAATGATGCCTACCTCAAGGAGCATCCTTGGTGTTGCAGTCACGTTACTTCCTCTGTCACTCCCACAGTAGACTAAGCGAGCTTTCATTATGGGGCACCCTTTTTTTAAGTATTTAACCTCTGTTCTGAGCATGATCTCACTTTACCCTCACATTCGCCCCTTGAGGATCTTTACAATCTCCATTCTGTAGGGAGGCACTGATTCGGAGAGGCTGGGAGACGCGCTTCCTGTCCAGGTCAGGCCCGCAGGCCTCCATCCCCGGCCCACTGCGCAGGGCTGGCCCCTGGCTTGTTTACCCACCACGCTCACTCTCGCCTCTTGTACTGCAGTGGTCCACGGGAAAGGTTTCGGGGAATGAGAGTAAGTTCTGGAGTCACCCTGCGTGGATTCCAATTTAGGTTCCACTTCCTAGTAGCTGTGTAACCTCGGCAAATAACTCCTCTGGGCTTTACCAGATCTTTTTCTTTTTTATTGTGGTAAAATACACCTATCATGAAGTGCACCATCTTAAGTGCAGAGCTCAGTGGCATTAAGTGCATTCGCTTTGTCGGGCAACCGCCACCACTATCCACCCCCAGAACGGTGTTCATCTTGTAAAATTTAAACTCAGTAGCCTTTAAACATGAACTCCCTGTTCTCTCCTTTCCCCAGCCCCTGGCAACCACCATTCTGCTTTCTGTCTCTATGAACTTGACTTCTCTAAGTACTGCATATAAGTGGACTCTCACACATTTGTCCTTTTGAGACTTAACATAATGTCTTCAAAACTGATCCATGTCATAGCATGTGTCAGAATTTCCTTCTTTTCTAAAGCTGAATAATATCCATCACAGGTATTGTACCTTATTTTTAAATTGAGGGTAGAACCTACCTGCACAGTAAATATCAGGCATTAGTACAGGCATCATGGCCCAGAAAGAAGAGGGAATCTCAGGTGGGCAGGATGTACTCCTGCTGCCCGAGGACAGGCCCATGTGGAGGCTGCCAATTGCACCATACCCCCCTCAAACCATTGCCACCAGGGAGAAAAAGAGAGGGAAGGACTGGCAGCGTCTCCCTGATTCTCCAGCCCGCCATTGGAGATGGGGTGTCCCTGCAGTGAGAGGCCTTCTCAACTCCATCTCCTCCAGTCTGGGGAGCATCTACTCTGAGCCTGGAGCTGTGCTGGAGCTGTCACTCCCACTCGCCAGCTCTCACCCCAGCTGCCAAGGAAATGCCCATCAGTGGGACAGCAGAGAAGACAGTGGGCAAGAAAAGTGCCATCCAGAAACTCTTGGCAGAGCCCCCAGGGAAAAAGGGATGCTGCAGCTTCTCCCAAGGATCTGCAAGGCATCAACACTGCCGGAGAAAGGAAATAAAACACTTAGTGCCAGTTCAGCAGAGCTGCCTGTGAAAACCCGGGAGGAAGGAACCCAGACAACTGATGCTTTGGTCCCAAGGCCCGGCTTTGCAGGACTCCTTTGGGATGGTGCTGCCTCGCTGGATTCCAGACCCTTCTGGGCAGTTGCATGGGCTGAGCCAGGCATGGGGCTGGGCCCCATGGAGGTCAGGACGGGGAGAGGAGGGGAGAGGAGGGAGATATGCTACAAATCACCTGTTGGCAGTGCTTGGTTGACCAGGTGACACACGCTGGACACCTAGAGATTCTGCAACCCCAAGGACCACCATGGCTTTGCCTAGTGCAATTTGAAAACTGACAGAGGTTCCTTTTCCTCTTTCCATTCTACAGAAGCAAAAACTGAGCCAAGAGAAATTCCAACCCTTTCCCAAGGTGGCAGAGGGGAGCATGAATCCCTGCTGGGCCTGGTTCTCCACCCCCCCATCTGCATTTTCCTAAGTTCCATGTTCCTGCTCCTCCAAGTGTCCCACCCCACCCAGCCCACTTAATTGGAGCCAATTATTTAGTACAAAAGACTAGAACACACCAATTCAGGCTTTGTCCTAACAACAAGGAATCCAGCTGTCTTTGTCCCCAGAGATGCTCATTAGAGACCAGCTGAGTTCAGTCTCCAAAGGCCACACTAGGCCTGCCAGGGACGTGCTGCTGTGGCCAGAGCAATTTGCTAACGACTTCTGGGGCGGGGGCCTGGCTGCGGGCAGAGTTCTTGACAGGGGAGAGAGAGTTTCTAGAAAATTAGCAGACCATAGGGTATAAGATACGGAGTTGGCTGGGAACCTTAGGAAAGTCATTCTCCTTGGAAGTCTCAGTGTCCTGGCCTGTACATTGGTGACAAAAGTGGAACCTGTAAGTTATACCTGCAGAGTACTTAGCACAGCACCTGGAACACGGTACATGCTACTGTTGGCTATTATTACCCATTCGTGATGGTTACTAGGTTATTATCACTCAAACACGTAATATTGTCAGCTTTGGAGGCAGGAGACCTGGGTTTGAACCCTCGGTTTGGACCCGCCTTTTATATGCTATGTGACCTTGAGCTTGTCTTGTAGCCTCTGGGAGCCACATTCCTCACCTGTAGAATGGCTTTAAGGGCTGTACTGATCTCAGAGGCCTGTTGACCTTTGAATGGAATGTAGACCTGGCACTCTACATGACAGACAGCCAGGTATGCTGGGCTCGGAAGGCGCAGGTGGAATGAGCTGAGGGCCTGTGCCTGTTGTCCCCTGGGGCAGCCCAGGAAAGGGAAGCTTGCATCTGATTCCTGCAGAGGTGCGCAGCACCTGCCTCCATGCAGGCTGCAGCACTGCTTCCTGGTCAGGCAACTTTGGCAAGCTGCTCACCTTCTCAGAGGCCTCAGTTCTTCATCTGGAAAGTGGGGACAGTGATGGCACCCACAGAAAAGGCAAAGCTCTGAGAGCAGGGCCCAGGCTTTAGTAAGTGCACAGTAAAAGTTAACTCTGATGGTTTTCCATCCTACTGCGCGCCAAGCTTTGCAAATGCGTTTAATGCATCGAATCTTCCCAACCACCCTTGATTGAGCCCCCATTCCAGATAGGTGGAAACTGAGTTCAGCAAGTTTAAAGTAACTTGTCTAACACTAGCTAAGTAACAAATAGCAAAAACAGGGTGTCGGCCCAGTTGCATGGGAAGCCAGAATCTGTGCATTTAACCACGGTCACTTTCTGTACCCCTCCTCTATTCTGGAGTTAATTTCCAGTCTCAACCCAGTGGAGGAAAGATGGTTACAGATGTTGATACAGGGAGAGGAAATCGGGACAGGTTTTATGGAGGAAGTGGCATTTAAATCTTGTAGGGTGGGTCCGCTTAAATCAGGTAGAATTGGGGGAGGGAAAGGCAGAGGGACAGCTTGAAAAAGGTACAAAGGCCAGAGCATAGGGCATGCTTGGAGGACACTGTGAGGTCCCTCTTGTGTGACAGGGTGGGGTGAGGCTCGTTCAAAGTTTAGGAGGCCCTAATAAGCCTTGGCCCCTGAAGCCTTGACAAGAACCAGCTTAGAAGAGGCCCCTATGGCACCCTTCCTGCTCACTGTCAGCTGTCACTGAGGCCACCTCTGTTAGTACTGAGACCACTACCTTATTGGGGCCTTAACTCTGCCTATGGCCCTTGAGAAGGACCCTCCCTTACCCTGGGGCAGGGTTTCTCAATCTCAGCACTACTTACACTGTGGGCTGGAGAAGGCTTTGTTGTGATGGGCTGTCCTGTGCACTGTAAGGTGTTTAGTGGCATCCCTGACCTCAGCCCACCAGATGCCAGTAGCACCCCTTCCCCAGTTGTGACAAAAGAAAATGTCTCCAGACATTGCCAGTATCCCCTGGCAGGGGCAAAATCACCCCCAATACAAAAATTGCTGCTTTAGGGCTTCCCTCGCTGGACCCAGGCACAGACCTTCTGGATCCTGTCCCCCAAATCAGCATCCTCATGTACTCCCAGGGGCAGCCCTCCTCCCTACTTCCACTCACTGCTGGGGTGACGGGATCTCCCCGGAGGACAGACAGAGCTCTCGTCCTGGGCTCTCATCATCACCCAGGACGAGCTGGTCCCCACTAGGAAAGGGACCATAATTGCCTAGTTGTAGTGTGCCCTGATAAGATAGATGTGCCACCCTCTCTCGGGCGCCCTCTCTCCCCCTCATCCATCACCGTGCGGAACACACACGGGCCACGTAGGGACTGGAGGCATCAATTTTGATAATAATGATAAATTTCAGTGATTTTCCAGAAGGTCAGCAGGCCTGGGGCAGAGAGGAAACTCAGCTGTTAAACTCTGATAAATCATCCTCATCACCCTGCGGGGGGAACAAAGCTTTTTTTTTTTTTTTTTTGGTCACAGTTTTTATTACAAAGGCAGATATTCCAGAAAGTATAGGAAGCAGAGAATTAAACATCACCCATCGTGCCACAGGGACTGTTTTTATTTCTGCAGATTGGGCTGGGTGCTGGCCTAGTCTTCCTATAATTATAGGCACAGCGTATAATACCAAAAACATCTCTTTATGTTGGCCCATGATCTCCATCCTTCCAGGACTGTGGTGTTTACCCAAAGTGTGGCTCAGGGACACCAGGGGCCCATTCTCATGGGTGGGGCCCTTGGGGGTTCATAGCCTCATAAACATGAGATGTGGTATTTACTCAAAACTGGGTCTCAGCAGGGCGGTTAGCTCCTTGGGTGGACCATGCAATCCTGCAGCTTCATAATTATAAAAATATGGTGCTTACCCAAAAGGGTTTTGGAAGGCAAGAGGGGTGATCAGCTCCTTGGGTGGAGCCCTTGAGATGCTAAGATTTCAAAATTATAAGGATGTGCTATTTGAGATCTCAAAGCCCTGTGGTTTCTAAATTTAAAAATGTGGGTTTTCCCCCAGGGAGAGGTCGAGTTCTTGGGCAAGGCCACGAGGCCCTGCAGCTGGTCCCTGCCATGGCCTTGGATATCAACACTTGGATGTCAAGTATTTCTGATCAGAAACATGGCTCCCAGGGTCTAGAGGAGGGCCGAGGTGTCTGCCACATAAGAGGTGGTGAAAGCCTGCTCTGAGGGGACATGTTCAGTGGGAGCGGGGTCTGCAAGATGCACAGGCAGCCACACGAGTGAGGATGATCTGTGGCCCTTGACCTGAGCTGTTTGCAGACTCCTCTTGCCAAGGGGCTGGAGTAGTAAAGTCCATAGGCCACTCGGCTGTGGGTCCCTCACGCATCTACTCAACCAACTTGTGCCATGTGCCATTGTTCCAGACCTCAAGGCCCGCGGTGAGGAAAGCCAACACCAACTTGCTTGGAAGAGGCCACAGTCCAATGGCAACGCCTGCCAACGTGACACAGAAAATAATCGTTGCCTCGCAACTCGTAAGCACTAGGAAGGAAACTCACGGGGTGGTCATGCTAGAGAAACAATTGAGGGGTGGGGTCCTTACTACAGTGGGGTGGCCACTCACCGCAGGTTGTCACCGAGCACTTCAGACATGGCTGGTTCAAACTGAGATAGGCTATAAGTGTCACATATAAGATGTACTGGCTTTTGAAGACTCAGTATGTAAAAAATACACCCGAGCAATACTTTTTCCATTGATTACTTGTTGAAATGACAATATTTTAGATATATTAAGTTAAATAAAATATATTTTTTAAATTAATTTCAACCTCTTTTTGCTTTTTTTTAAACATGCCTATTAGAAAATTTAAAAGTGTATATGAGGCTCACACTTGATTTCTATTTCACTGTGCTGCTCTAAGGTAGTGGGCCCAGGGCAGAAGCCTTGGCTGTGCAGGAGCTGGAGAAGACTTGAGTGGTGTGGGGAAGACATGGGGTAAAGAGGTTCATGTGGCGATGCTAGACTTTGTGTTCACCAACCTATTCACCACTATCCTCCCAGGTTCGATAGTTATCAAATGTTGCCACATTGGCCTCATCTGGGGTTTTATTCAGTGATCATTAAGATTTTCCCAGGTAACCCTTTGAAGGGCAGTCTGGAGGATTGCCAAAAATGGCCACAAATTCTTTCCCTCCCATGGAGAAGTGGAGTCTATTTCTGCACCCCTTGATCTGGTTGGTCATGCCACTGGCTTTGGCCAATAAGACTTTAGCAAACAGGACTCAAGTCCTCTTGGAAAGTGCTTGTACATTGAAGTATGCCCATTCTTGCTGCTTCTGGAGCAGCACTGATTTGGGAAGAAGCATTGATGACCCTAATTAGTAGCCTCCCTATAAGCGCTCCCTTGGCATGTGATTTTGAAGCCTCTCCCATCAAGAGGTGAAGTTGGTTTCCCCAGTCCTTGAATCTGAGCTGTCTTTATGACTTTGGTTAATGGAATGCAGTAGACATGAGGCTGTGCCTGTTCAAGCCTAGTCCTCAAGAGGCTTTGCAAGCTTCTGATCTTTTTCTCGAGCTCTACCAGCTGCCACATGTACAAGCCCAAATTGGTTTGCCAGAGGATGGGAGACCATGAGACAGAACCGAGTCAGCTGAGTTCCCCCCATGGGAGCCATCCAAGAAAAGCTCTAACCCAGCTAAGCCTCTGATGGCAGATTCATGGGCAAGCCCAGCAAAGAATCAGCCAAATTGGATCCAGAGAAGCAGAATTGCCCAGCCAATCTACATACTTGTGAGCTAAACAAAGGCTTGTTACTTTAAGTTATCAAATTTGGGGGTGTTTGTTATGCAGCAAGAACTAATTGGTACAGTGAAACAGATACAGGTAAGACTTGAACTCAGGTCTGTCTGATCTGATTCCAAAGTTGAAGTTTTTAGTCATCACAGCCCACCAATTATATCCAAATCTGCTGACACTCAAAGCTTTGAGGTGAGGTGAAAAAATTTCACCTCACCTAATGATGTGGGATTTGTTAATTCTCTACAAGCAATAAGAATGGCTGCCCCATGGTGTGCCACCTTCAAAAGGCACACCATTTGAACTTTGGGTCCCAGGATGAAACATTAATGAGGCTCTTCTGTTCTTGAGGATGACAATTACTCTTTGAGACACTGACTTCAGTTACCTTCCTCATTAGTGATTACAAACCTCATTCTTTTATGTTTCTTGTTAGGACCCAGGAAGGGGCTGCTTTGCAGATCCTGTTCTATCTCGATAATTACCCATCATGGGAACTGAGCATCCCTAATGAAAGTCTTCCCAATTTTCAGCATTTACCAAGCACTCTGTATTTGCAAACTTCCCCAAAACCTCTATTCATCCAATTCGTAAGATTTGCTTTTTGGATGAATTTAAAAGCCGCTTTGATGATATAATCACTATACTTTGTATTAGTGCTCTTCTCCAGGAGATTAGAACAATTTATAGCTACTTATCTGCTCCACTTCACTGCATCCCTGTGAGACTGGTGGGCAGGAGTGACGGGGAAAGAAGGAAGCCAAGTTCTTTACTCTCCCTGCCTTACCAAAAGCAGAGCTCACACTTTCTATTGCTGCATGACAAATACCACACATACAGAGTTTCACACTGCACACACATTTACTATCTCACAATTTCTGCAGGTCCAAAGTCTGGACACGGCTTAGCTGGGTTCTCTCCTTCAGGGTCTCACCAGGTTGCAATCAGCTATTGGCCAGGGCTGCAGTCTCACCAGAGGCTTGACTGGGAAAAGATCTACTTCAAGTTTATTTGGGTTGTTGGTAGAGTTCATCTCTTTGTAGCTCAAGGACTGAGATCACTATTCCCTTGTTGACTGTCACCCAGGGGCCACTTTTAGCTCCTAGACGCAACCCAAGGTGCTTTACCATATGACCCTTTCCACAAGTTCTTACAAATGGCAGCTTACTTCTTCAAAGACAGCAAGAGCCTCTCTTTTTCTCTCTCCAACATGCAGAGACAGTTTATATAGTGAAATATAATCACAGGAGTGACATCCCATCACCTTTGCTGTATTCTTTTGATTAGGAACAAAGCACAGTTCCTGCACACACTCAAGGTGTAGACACCAGGAGACACGTTGTCATTGGGGGTCACCACAGGGCCTGTCCATCACATTAAGCAGAAGACCCAATATCACACAATTGGAAGTTCAGTGCTCTGGCAAGAGTGCCCAGGACCTCAAATATCTGTGCCCGTCTGTCATGGTGGTGGCCTGTGGTGTCGGTGCCCATGTACAGGCACATATTCATCTCCACTCATGTCCCATGCAGCCTGGGACATGGCACACTCATGAGCATTCCCCTCGACCCACAGTCTCCCCATCTCCCACCCAGGTGAAGCTGTAGTGGGGATCTAGATTGAAGAGTAAACCTCCCCCACCCAGGTCACCAGGGTAGACCTGATGCTAAGCAATGGCCGTTAATACAAGTCAAACACAAACAGGATTTGTCACTCTGCAAGACCTTAATCTATGCTCACTGTATCTGTTATTTCTGAAAAGGATCTTGTAACTCAGTGTTAGGCCTACCTGACTTCAAATGTACAGGCCGTATAGACACCAAAGGACTGTGAGTGGGAGAATGACTTTTCCTGAATATAAATATTTTTATAAGGCAAAGCATCACTTCCTTATTTTTGTTTCTTTTGTACTTTCTTGTCAGAGAACTGAACTAATGACTTTCATAGGTTATTTAATCCTCACAGTGACTTTTCTAGAAAGTAAGTTTTATTTTCCACATTTTGCAAAGAAGGCCTCCAGGTGACCCAGGAAGTTGTGATTTGCCAAGGCCACACAACTTACAGGTGGCCGAGCATGACCCCCAAATCCATGCTTTGAAACACTCAATCAGCCTGCCTCTATCTCCCTTCACTTGGAAATTTTCAGATTCCACCTCTAGCCCATCACACTGGATCCTGTGTTTGGTCCACCTACTCCTTCCACGGCCTTGTTTCATGACCTCCCTTGAAGAGCAGCCCCGCTTGGGCTTGGCCTGGGACCTGCCCCTGGAGGAGGTATGTAGGGAAACAGAAAAGATACCTCTTCCCCATCTCCCCTCATTGGGGACCAGCTCTTTAATCTACAGTTCACCAGGATGGCTCAGGCCAAGTGCCCACCTCAAACCCCTGCATCTCTCCAGCTCTCTACTTCTCACCTCTGCTTAGAGGAGAGCTGGCCCAGACGCCCAGAGGGGCCAAGACATTAAGGTACCCCCGTCCTTTACCATGGCCTCCTGGACCTGCCTCACTACATTTGGTGGAAGGGCTCCCCAGGGGAGGGGACAGGAACAGCCACATCATGCCCCACCTTGGCTGGCGACCTGGTTCTCAGAATTCTTCCTGCCTCCCAAGGCCTCGGTTTATATAGGCTCGGCGTCCATATAAGGTTGTGGGGCTGGGGGACTTCTCAGACTCCTCTGAGTAAGTCTGGCCAGCTCTTCTGAATGTGGGACCACTTAGCACATATTGTTTTCAGCTTTATCCCTTGAGCAGCAATTCCAAGGCAACAGAAAAGCCCCAATCAACAGCCTGTTACCCATCACAGTATCCTTGCTTTTCTCAGCTCTCGGCCCCCTAGGAGCAGCTCCAGCTCAGCCCTTCTCACAATGCAGGTGCTAAAACGGCAGCAGCTAAAACACAGTGGTGATTACATCCTTCCTCAGAGGAGGCTTGATCTCGCTGTGCAGAAGGTAGTTTGTGCAGGCAAGATTGCAGCGCCCTGCTGCCAGCCTGAAACCACCATTTCCAAAAAAGTCCCTCAGTGGCCCCAGTGAGGCCAGGTGGAGCAGTGGAGAGGGGCTGATCTTCCAGGCTGCTGGGTGTTAGGGGTCCGATGCTGCCCCTGGGTGGCCCCCAGCCCTGTCATGGACCCCCAGACAGTGTGGTTTTTGGAGCCACCATTCATTTCTCTTACAAGGTGCCAGGTTGTGGCAGCAACTCTGGAACGTATGTCTCTCTGAGTCTTGCTGACAGCTCTGTGAGGTAGGACTCATGTCTTCCCTTTTACGGAAAAGAAGACAGAAGTTCAGAGTAACTTTCCCAGAGTCAGGCAGAGTGGGTAGTAATGATGAAGCCAGAGTCTGAAGTGAGGCCGATTTCAAAACCTGTATCGCTTAACACTCTGCTAGGTGGCTCTTTGCAATTAGAGCTCTGGAGTTGACAGTTTGAATTCCAGGTTGGCCACTACCTCAACTCTTTTGATATTGGACTTGTTACACAGTCTCTCTGAGCTGCTTCCTTGTGCTCATTTATAAAACAGACATCTCCATGGCTCTGTCCTCAGAGGGCTAGTGTGAGGAACAAGTGAAACAAAGCAGGCAAAGTGCTTCTTGGTGTTCAAGCCGGGCAGCCCACCACTCCAGGGAGCCGGGCAACCACAACTCCTGCAGCTGTGCTGACAGCCCTGTTTAGCGCAGGGCCTGGCAAAGAGTCACTGTTCAGTAAAAGGGAGCGAGCTCTCAATTCCTGGAAAGCACTCACTACAGGCAGGTAAGAGGATTGTAGAAAAATACCCCCTGGTTCTTCTGTTCTCCCAGGCCCCAGGCAGCCCAGAGGCTGACTTCTCAGTGGTACCCATTCCTGCAGCTTCCTGAGAGAGCACTGCCCTGGGAGTCTCCTGGAGAAAGCTGTGCAGAGGAAGGAGAAGGCAGTGGATGATGCTGGGAGGGCATGGATTGCCCAGGTCTGCTACAGAGGCCATGGGTTCAAAGGTGTCCAGGCCTGTCCTGTGTCCTCTGCCCTGTCAGAGGAGGTGGGGTGGGAGGCCCGAAATGGAGGGGCTCATGGACACCTGCAGACCTCAGAAAGGAGAGTATCACCCAGATATTTCCTCTGGAGTCAGGGGCTCTCCTTGGCACAGCTGCCAGAGCAGAGGTGAAGAACTGGCTCCCCTGCTTGCGGCCCATGGGAGGATCCCGGGGCAGAGCAGGAGCTGAGCGGTCTGCATCTCTGAAGGGTGGGAAGGCTTAGGTGGTTCTGTGTGAGTGACAGGAGGCTAACTTCAACTCCTATCAGAGATGGTGCTTCCAGGTAATATGCTACCATTAAAGGCAGAGAGTTCCTTGTCCTTGCAGGTGCATGAGTAGATAAGAGGGCATTGGAGCACTGGGTGAGCAGTTGGCCCAGTTGGCCGAGGTTTGAGTATCATTCTGACCCCACCAACCTCCAGCCTGACAAGTCAGCAAGTCAGCTGTTCCCCCATAAAATGTTCAGGTCCCATAAAATGCTGCCTCCCCCAAGAGCCCTGCTAGGGTAGCAGCCCTGAGGGACACTCTGCCACATCGCAGTGACTAGCACCTGAAAGTGCCTTGTTAATGTCCATGTCTATGCTGTCTCCCCGGAAGGGAAGTGTCTTGAGCCTGGGCCTCTGTCCTGTTCACCTGTATCTGCAGGTGGGTGCCTGGCCCGTAGGGAAGCTCAGTGAAGATGCAGTGACTCACTGACCAGCTGAATGGCTTGTTGACCTACATAATCCTCATAGCAGCCTCCCAAGGCAGGTGCCCCCGCTATACAGATAAGAAAAGCCCAGAAGGGCTTCAAAAAGCGTCCAAGGCCAAACAGCTAGTAAGTGGCAGAGCGGGTGTGGGGTCCCAGTCTGGCCTGATTTCAGCCTGCACCCTGCACCATCAGGCCACACTACCCCAGGCTGGATTTTATTTTTATAAGCCTACATCCCTCCCTAGCTGGACAGGAAGGAAGCTGGCACCTTGCCCTCAGAACCAGAGCAATTCAGCAGAGTTCACTTCCTGATGTCAGGCTGCCACTTGCACGAACATAGTGGAGGAAAGAGTTTGCTGTGCGGGCCTTTCTGAGCAAGAAGCTCTTGTCTGAGTGTTTATGGCAGGGCCCTCGGGAAGGGCTGGGCGGGAGAGGAGGGAGCAGTGTGAAATCAGCATTCTGAAGCACGGAGAGGCTAATCACAGATAATCATGGTCCCAAAACTTATCTCGGGCCAGAGGGTGGTTAGAGCCCAATTATGGGCCAGAACAACTAATGACAGCTCTTGTCTCAGAAGGGTGACAGCTCTGACTGCAATTCTCACTCCTACCCCCACCTCCACCCTGGGCCCCCTGGGTTGGGCTGCTCCCTACAATGGGGAGGAGACTTAGAGACCTCTTTGCTCTCTGGGGCTGAGGCTTCTCCAGCTGTAGAAAGAGCCCACTGCATGGCTGGCAGAAATCATGCTGAGCCATGCTCAGCCAGACAGCCAGGCTCAGAAAAACTACGTGGGCCCCCGGTCCCCTCTCTCCCCTCACACCCAAGCAGATGATGGGGAGTAAGGACCACCACTTCTTAAGCACTCAGGATGTGCCAGGAAATTGATTTGGTCCCTGAGCATGCTAACCCCCAGGACAACTCCACAAGTCTCCAGATTTCAGATTAGGAAACAGAGGCTCAAAGAGGTTAAGTGACTTATCCAAAGTCACACAGGTAGTGAGTTCAAGGGACCAGATTCAAACCCAGGTCTTTCTGACTCCAATCCATGTACTTTTCAGGATCTCAGATTCTGCAACAAACTCAAGGATTAAGGAATGCTCATAGTACCTGGAGGGAGAAAGTGTGTCAAAGTACAGAGTCTGAGACCCATCTGGACAGGTTCAAATGGCCCAGTCCCAATCAGACATGGCAGGGGGTAGATGCTGTGGGCAAAGGGAGCCCTGTTGTTAGGAGGTAACTGCCAGGATGGACGGTCACTGGGCAAACTGCATGTATGAGAGGTGGGATGGAGGGGCTGTTCACTGTCACCTCCCAGAGGCAGAGGCAGAGGCAGGTTCTGAGAAGAAGGAGCATGGGTGGGGCAAAGATGGGGTGAGGAGGAACCTGCTCCTTCTGCTGGAAAGACATTGAGCACAAATGAAAGGCCTTTAACTACCTTCCCTGCAGCTCAGATAGTTCAGCTGACAGAGCCATTTGACACCAGGGCATTTGACAGCACTTCCTTCAATGTCTTCTCACCAGGACCCTAATGAGCAGCACAGTTACATATTACCTTTAAAAATTGGCCCAAAAATACCACCCACTTTGGGCTACTTTTCTCCCTCCCCATCCAGCTGCCTTCCCCATATTGTGTGAGCTGTTTTTCTCCAAGTAACCAAATGCTGGCGTCATGACTGTGATTGTCTGGCTGGACCAGGAGACCAGCAGACGGATGTGGAGACAATACAGGCCTCCCTGCCAGCAGCTGACCGGTGCTCAGCTGGGGGAAGGAAACCATTCGGACACCTGTGGATGTCAGGGTGGGAGGAGTCCTTTGAGGGTCAGGTGGGGAGGGCTGCTCTAGGAAAGCTGCTCCTGCTGCAGGGTCTGGAGTGTTCTGGAAGCTCCAAGGGGTGGCGTGTGCCCCCAGATTTTGGTGTGGGTGCAGGGAGGGGGTTGCCTGGAGTGACTGGAGGCTTTAGACCAAAAGGGCCTCAATTGGAGTTGTTCTGCTCCAGGGAGAGGCCCCGAAAAGGCAGGAAGGGAAAGAAAAAGGCTGAGCTTGGGTCCCACAGAATTAATATATATGCTTGGCTTGTACTTGATTTGGGCCTAGAGAACTCCATACTCAGGATGAAAGTGAGGCAGGCAGGGAGGGAGGAAGGAAGGAAGAAAGGAAGGAAGTGGGGTGGGGCAGAGAGGCACTGCGCTCAGCACTGTTTTGTTTTCAAAAAAGCTGTTTTCAAACGAACCTCCAAGGAGCACTTTGAAGAGAAGTCACTGACCTTTCGAGCCAACCCAGGTGCTTTCACTGAGATGTGCACCTGTAGGGAGCCAGGCTGTCGGGTGCTGATGAACATCCACTTTGACGTCAAGTGGAGGAGAGGACAGGGATCTCACAGGAGCCCTAGGCCCTACTCTAAGGCAGAGAAATTCCCACTGAGCCCAAACTTTCAGGCCAGGGGTAAGGCCAAGAGTGCCTGGGTGGGTCTTTACAGGGTCTGAGGGAACTGAGCCCCAAGTACCCCGACCCAGAGTTGGAGCAAATGACGGGGGGAGGGGGGGCTAGGAACACTGCTACCCCCCACCCCACCTCCCACACGCATAGGCACCTCCAGGCTTCTCTGCTAAACCAACACTGAGCTCAAGTCCTAGCAATGACTTCCTACAGGTGGAGGGAGGGGAGGCTTTCACACCCCTCCCCCACAGGATGGCCCTCAGGTGGCAGATTACAATGAAAGTAAGTCCCACGCTGAACTTGGCCACCCGTGCACACTTTATTCGCAAGCACACATTATGCATTAGCAAGTGGGCCACCAAACGGCCTGCTCTGGAACTCCATAAAGCCCCAGGTCTCTGTCCTGTTAGACGTTCCTTGCGTGAAAAATTGACCCAAGGCAGATACAACAGTAGTCTAGTGGTGAATTCGGCTGAGATTCTCGAAGAAGGCGGGCAATGAAATCCTCCACTGACAGGCATGCACAAGAGCAGGTGGACGTTCTGAACCCAGAGCACCGTCTGCAGGCTAAGGGACGCCCAAAATCTAAGACTTTGTTTCTACAGGAGTGACAGTGCCTGCCTTGTATCTCCAGCCAACCCACACATTGCTGACGCCACTGCCGGCGTCCCTGAAGAGCCATTCTACACCCACCACGCACCTGAGCAGGCCCTCTGGCGCTGACTGCGGATAAAGGCAACTGGAAAAGTATCGTAATGGCCCTAGAAACAGTGGGCTTCTGATTAGCTTTCAAATGGCATTCACCCATCGGGAAGCAAGCGCTCCTGTTTGCTTTAACTGACCATCCGAGAGTATAGATTAAAAGTAACATCGAAGGGATGTCACATTGTCTATCTGAAGCATTTAAAAATAAAGCATAGGCAATTTAGTGTCATTTAAAGGAAAGCGTGAGATCTACAAAGACTGTGGCTTTGGAAGTAAATCTTGGGAGTTGGGATGCGCCTTCCATCTAAGAAAAGTACATAAATAGGCCTGATGTGTAATTTAAAGGAGATTCCTTCAGGATATTGGACCATAAGTTTGAACCAGATTTTACCCATGTTCATTTAAGTTTCATGGTGATTTCACCAGAGGTTTCTGTGTCCAGAAAAGATTACTCAGAAGTTTACTTTGAGTTTAAATAACTAGTTTAATTTATTAAACTGACAAATTCTTAACCCTAGTTCTCTCTTAAGCATTTAGGTCTGCTTACAAAATCTTCTTCTGTTTATATCAAGCAGATTTTAACAATCACTTTTAAGAAGTCTCTGAGTAATATTTGGTCCTGTTTGTAAATAATATTTGGTCCCGTTTACATATGTAAGTAATTAATTAAACTTGCCTCAAACAATTCATATTGCATGTATAAATTTAATGTTCTGAGTGAGTGATTTCCCTTAAGGGGGAGTGAGTGGAGGCATGGGTGGGATGGGAGTATTTCTGGGGTTCCAACAATGTCAGATTTCTTCATCTGTTTCTGGCTTACTTTGTGATCTGGGGACTTTTCTCAGTATATGGTATATCTAAAAAAATTCTTAACATCAGTTGTTAGATTTCTTTTTAATTCATTTGTCTGTTGTTAACAAAATCTCCCTGGGGACTTTTACATCTAGTAAATTAAATGTGTATATATGATGAACCTAAAATTCCCTTACATATTCTACTACAGAGCGTAGCTTAGTAAGATTTCAACTTAAACCCACACATCAAAGTTAATTACTCAATTACATTTTAAATTAGAATGATTATACTTTCACTTTAATAGGCCAACATTTCTTAGCATTACAAGGAAGCATATAACAGAATAATAAAACACTATGGTTCTGATTCCCATGTCACAGTTGACATAAGTGGAGTTGGAGGCGACATACCTGAGGAACTGTCTAGCATGTCTTGCTCCTTGAAACTCTGGACTGTTTGAACTGGGCAAAACAACCTTTGGACTGGGCCAAACCAATTTAGTTTTACAAGCAGCTGTTATAAAGTTAACAGGAAAGCACACATCCTGACCACAAGTACCGATATTATAAATTCTCTTTCTGAAGATAAAACAGTAACCAGATGAGCAGCTAAAGAGTAACTCAGCACCAATAGGCATCTCCTTCTTCTACTGATGTCATTATTTCCTTCCTTTTCTTATTAAAACCTCTTTCCCTCACCCTGAAATTAAAACACTATTTGGGTTTCTTCCTGGATCCATGCTCCCAAATTGGAATTCTTAATCCCAAATAAATACTTATTGCCTCTCATTTTGGCTTTTTCTTTTTAAATGCAGCACTCAATCGTCCTGGAGTTCAAAGACGTGCACCCCCTAAGGAGGACCATCATCCCCATTAACAGGGGCTGCCTGCCCCCCAGGGGCAGTTACAGGCCCCGTTAGTTGAGGTTGCCTAGGATGGGAAATTTCCCTGGGATGCTGGCTGTGTTCTTTTTGGTGCCTCAGAGGGCTTCCCTGCATCCTGCTTCCAGGTTCACTGTCATGGGCTTGAAAAAACAAGGACTTGTCTCCCCAGCACCCTAGTCCAGTCTCTGGGTTCTGGTAATATACACACTCCTTCATTCACATCTATGTGCACACGAGATTGATTACATGCTCACATTTGTACGTTTCAATTTTCACATGTACATGTATTTACCCTTGTAAATGAAGACTTTTAAAGTGCATGGAATCTTTCTTTTGCATTCTTAGGATGTAATAACTCTTAAAGACATTTACAAAAATGGTATCAGGTTGAATTTTCTCTTCTGCTTGGTCATGATAAGGTCACATTTGTGGGGGGTGGGGAAGGCAGGAGAGGAGAGAAGAAGAGAGGGGAGGAGGGAGGAAGAATTTTAACCCCCAGGGCTCAGACCGTTTGCTCGGCCTTCACACAGCTTCCACTCTTCCTCCCTCTGCTGGCCGGAACCAGCTCGACCTGCTATGTCCAGATCAAGCCCTGCTCCTCTGAGTACCTTCCCTGCTGGACCCAGTCCCCAGGGCTCATTGGATGCGCCCCTGCAGCCCTGGGACCTTGTACTGGAAGACTGCTCAGCAAGCGCCAGCGAACGGCCCATTCTGTGACAACCTGCAGGCTCAACTGACGACATTCAGACAGGCTCTCCCTGGACAGCTCATTTTTTGCTTTTCCACAGCAACCTCTATTTTGACCACGCATGCACATGGATCCTTCTCACTATCCACTCCTACCATTTCCACGTGACTGGTCCATGTGGGGACAGCTCTGTTGAAGTTAGGAAACTAGAAGGCATTTAATAGCCCACATGGCTTTAATTTGAGAGCAGCAACATGCTGATTGATTGCTCAGTACACCATCTCTACAAGAGCTTTATGACGTCAGTTTGTTAACCCCTTTTTACGGCGGAGGAAGCTGAAGCACAGAGAGGCTAAGTAATTTGTCCCAGGTCACACAGCCTGCGAATAGCAAAGCAGAATTGAAACACAGGTCTCTATTTGTAAGCACTATGCATGTAGCTCCTAAACCATGTTGCCCTATTATGGAAGGGGCCAGGTCTAGCCCAGAATTGTTTTGGGAGAGGCCCAGCTAGACACTGGACAAAATGGAGGGCTCCGGTTGTCTCCAGGGAGCAAACAAGGCAGAGAAGGGAAAGGGTGAGAAAAGAGGCAGAGGGAGATGTTAAACGGTGGAACCAGAGCGAAGAGCCATGTCTTCTAACAGCCATGAGAGCTTAGCATCTACCAGGCACTGTGCTGGGTCCCATTACCCTGGAATTCCTCCACCCTCATACCTCATGAAGTCTTTCATACAAGTGAGCCCCCGAAAAGTACATAGCGCAAGTAACAATGACGAAAAGCAAAGGGGGAAACCAGCACTGTGTTAATAAACTACACATCTCCCCACCCCGTCCTCGAGCTTCCATCCAGGCAGCCCTCCCCCTGCCAGGATTATCTCATGGAATCCTCCTCCCAATGATGCTAGAGATTTGCCTGGTCCACTGATGTGTAAGGGATGGAACTGGCTTTCCATGGAGGCCTGTGACCCATGTCACAGGGCTTCTAACCACTACCCTCTGCTGCCTGTCTCAGGGGTGATAGCAGATCTCCAGCAGGACTTACTCAAGGTCATACAGCAAGTCCCTGGAGGCCTCGGGACTGGAACTCATGTCCTGTTTGTTCTGTTTCTTTCCTGAGCCCCACCCTCCCACCACACACACACACACACACACACACACACTCTCTCTCTCTCTCTCTCTCTCTCTCTCTCTCTCTCTCTCTGAGAAACCCAGCCTGGGGCCTGCTGAGCAAGCGCGTGCCGACTGGCTTGAGACAAGTGTGCTTCGCTTTGCCTGGCGTGCTGCTCAGTGATTGTTCTGAGCCCGCGTGTGGGCTCCTCCACTCCCCCAGTCTTCTATTTCTTTCTACACCCCCAAACAGCCTCCCATCCCCCACCCTCCCCCCTCCAGCACCCAGCACCGCAACCGCACTCAGCAGGTGTTCAGCGGAGCTTGCCAACTGAATGAGACAGCGGACCATCTGTAGGGGCCAGGGTGGGTGTCAGACTCCCCCGCCCCCACCCCAGAGCCAGCTCCAGGGCCAGGCATGGGGTCCCTCTGCAGGTGAGCATGATGATGCCAAGCTGTCACTGGGAATGAACAGGAAAGATGGGGTCTTCTGGAAGGAGGGGACTAAGAGGCCGAGCTGTGTCCAGAAGGTCAGAGGCATGCTCTGGGCCAGGAAACCACCCCCCACCTGCACCCCTGGCCTACAGCAGGGCCCTTAGGTGCCGCCCTGGTCCTCTGCCTGCAAGCCCTAGGAGAGAGGGAACCCAGACCCCTGCCCAGCAGGCAGCCTCCTGAGGCACAATACCCAGGGGAAGGGAGTTGGTACACAGCCAAAACTGCCCCATTTTGAATTTAGAAACTGCGGGGAACGTGTGAGCAGTGTAGGCAGCTGGGGAGAAAGGAATGAAGGCTCAGGCTTGGGCTTGCTCATGGGAAAAACTGACTCTCGGTCTGAGGGACACATGGTGACAGGGGCAGACAGAACAAAGGGTTCCTGGTACTGTGGGCTTCCCCACCTCTGTTGTCCTTTGATCATGACATTCTCCAGCTCCAGTGTGCAGGATTCACCTGGGGAGCTTGCTACACGCAGGTTTTTGGGCCTCCAGCCCCAGAATATAACCTAGTAGGTCTTGTGCAAGGCCCAGAAATTTGCATTTTTAATGAGCATCCTCCATCCCCACACACAGGGGATGCTGGTGCAGGTGGACTTGGGACCACACCATGAAAGCCCAAGGGCTAGAAGCACCTGTGCTCTCCTGGAAGTGGTTTTGCCTGCCAGAGCCCCATCCTCTTGCCCAGGGCCCCTCAGACCAGATCACCTGGCTCCAGTATCTCTGAAGGCTGGAGCAGGCGGCTGGAGTGGGCCCACCGAGGCCCTGGGCCCCTCTCCTCAAGGGCTAGTTAAGGGCCACACAGTTTTCTTTGAGAAGCCTCAGACCTGGGCTGGAGCTGCAGCTCCTGAGCAGGGACAGGAGAGAGAAAGGGTCCAGAAGAGCAGGGGGACTCAGCACTGGGGATGGGGGACCGCCAGTACAACACAAAAGCTAATGATGAGCTAATGACCAGACTGTGACCCGGGCGGACGTGAGAGCACCCACACGTCTCATTTGTCTCTGCTTCTGTATTTCTAGTATAGTTCTATCACCCATACACACACCAGCAGAAAGGGGACATGAACGGAACAAGGCCACATGGCACGTCACAGAAGACTGGAGCCCAGGCTTGCACTAGGTCCTCACATTGGAGTTCACTGTGCCACTTCAAGCCTCACTGGACTGGCCAGCATTTGAGTCTAAAGCCAGAGGGTGCTGCTTAATATTCTTTGAAAATATTTGCTCATTCCTACCTCTGGGCCTTTGCACATGCTGATCTCTTCTTGATATCTTTCCTGACCTGGCTAGTTTGGCTCAGTAGTTAGAGTGTTGCCCGGGGACTGAAAGGTCATGAGTTCGATTCTGGCCAGGGGTACATGCCTTGACTGCAGGCTTGGTCCCCATTGGAGCGAGTACAGGAGGCAACCAATTGATGTGTCTCTCTCTCCCTTCCACTGTCTCTCTGAAAAAGCAATGGAAAAATATATCCTCAGGTGAGGATTAAAAAATATATATATCTTTCCTTGTTCGGAGTGAATCTCAAATACCACCTCCTCCATGAAGCTTTTCCAGATTCTCCTCCCTCCAAACAGAATCTGCCCTTTCCCTACAGCCCCAGCCCTGGGCCTGAATCCCATCCTTGCCCCGGTATTTCACCATGGACACAGCTTTCCAGCTCTGCACGTGGAGCACAGATCGTGGTGCATAATAGGTGCTCAATAATGCACAGAGGCATTAAGCGGAATGAAAGCCTTCAGAATTCTGACTCATTCGCCATCTCATTTATTCTATCAAGGTTTTTTCTTAAATGAAAAAGAAAAATAAATAAATCTAGGCCTGCCTATGAATAAGGATTTAAAATCACATTAGTCACCAGAGCCCAGCCTTTTCTCTCCCAGAGTCTGCTCTCCTAACCAGCTTTCTTTGTCAACCAAATTGGATGTTATTTTGTCCACTCTTGGCTGTAGAATTTGCAGGCCTGTCCAGCCACACGGGTCTGAAACTCCTGCCACCCAGTCCTGCAGGTAGGCGCGAGGAAGAGACTGTGAAAAATGTGCCTGTGCCCTCCAGCACCGCCAGGCTAACAGACGAGCTGGGCACACACAGATAAGTCTGCATCTGGCGCCCACCTGGCCAGGGCCCTGCAGAGAGGAAGTGCCAGGAGCCTTCTCCATTTGTCATTGCTGTGTTTCTTCCCACTTCTTAGTTAGAACCATCCTCTTCTCTACAAGGTGGGCAGGGAGACAGCAAAGGTGGGGACTCCAGCTAATTAGGCTGAGCTGGCACCTGGAGGGGAGGAGGGGCCCTCCAAGGCAGGGAGCCCCTCCAGGGCAGAGGTCTACAGCAGCCTCAGCTGCCCAGGAAAGCCACCCAGGCAAGACGATTGTCCCAGGGCTCGGCAGGATGGCCCCTCCTCTGGGAAGCCTGCTCTGACCCCTGCAACTGGATTAGGGGACCCTCCTTTGCACTCCCACAGCCCCTGTCCCTCTGTTGCCGTGCTGATTGCACACTTCTGTGGCTGTGTAATGCATGCTTTCCCCCAGGAAACTGGACACTCCTGGAGAAAGGAGACTTGTCCCATCCTGAGCAACCAGTAGAGGGCCCAGCAGAGTCAGCAGTGATGCAGCAGTGAGTGCAGGAATGAATGAATGGAGTCAACTGGGGATGGGATTTGCAGGGCATGTGGGTTTCTACCAGGAACATCTGTACTTGCTCTTTGTACTTTGCATTTGACAGTCACAAGTTCTGGCTTTTCTTCTCACTTCTACTTCATCTTCCATCCCCTGACACAACACTACACCTACACACACACATACAGGCAAACACCTCCACACAAACCACAGACACATGTGCAGTTATACACATGCAGACTCACCCTTAGGCTTAGACGAACAGCACAGAGTAATACAGTAACACCCATACTTACACGTAATAACTCATGCACGCACAACACAAACAACACCTACATCCTTATAGACCTGCAGATGACACCCACATACACACACGCAGACACATTCACAGCCATGCAGACAGACATACCTACCACCTTAAGGACACACGCCCTGAATGCTGTGCTCATCTCACTTCTCTTCCACCCAGGGATTTCTTTCCTTTCCCATAAATCTTGCTTTACAACGCACAAACGCATTCCTTTGCTTGCCCCGCCTGCCAACCTTGTGGAGCACCTCCTCTGTGCCAGGAAATACATAGAAGGGTAAATAGGGCTCAGACCTGCCCTCGGGAGGCTGCCAGTCCAGTGGAGGAAACATAATGAAAATATCCAGCATAAGCTCACGTCACCGATCATTTGATTGCAGAACTATTACTTGAGTACTTACTGTGTGTTGGACTTGCGCTGGGCTTTGGGAATACAGAGATAAGTAAGGTCCGGTCTCCCTGGCCTCAAGGAAGCTCCAGACTGGAGGGGAAAGAGACAGGCAATGATGTAAGTATAATATCTTGCTATCGTGTACACAGAACAGTGGCAGCCCAGAAAAGGGAGTGTTTTCACTCTGTTGGGAGACCATCAGGGAGGGCTTTACAGAGAAAGTGGCATTGGGCTTTGTAGGATGAAGAGGAGTTCACTGTGAAGACTTGAGCCTGGAGCAGGTTGGCATTTGATGCAGAAGAAAGGCAGAGACCTCAGAGGGGTTGATCAGCAGTTCTGTGGGTCTGGATTACAGTGATGAGTGTGTGTGGTTGGGGCTGGGGTGAGTGGATGTGGGGAGGCCTGAGGTAGAAGATGAGGCTGAAAAGATAAACAGAGACAGAGAACATCTCCACTTTACAGTTGAGGCTCAGGGAGGTGTAAGTGGCTGTCTTTGACCTCCGTTGGGCTCTTTTCCGCTCTTAGAGCCAGCTGCAAACCCCACTGCCCATTTTCTCCAAGTGAGATCAGGCTGCCTGCTGGTGGCTGAGCAAGTTAAAAGCTCAGAGCAGGTGGGAGGCATTATTATGGGTAGTGACGGTTATTCTCTAAGGTCCAGCCTGGCTGGTAATCAGCAGCTCAGCAGGCCCCAGGCGGGGGTGATTTGGGACTTTGAGGCTGAGCTGCCCCCAGCCCTGGCCCGGGGCCCCCTGCCTAGCGGCTGGTTGGCAGCTGTGGGCCTAGGACAAGCTGTGACCAGGCGTGGGGGCAACTCCCCTTGAGGAAGCCTCATTGTCCCCTGTTGGTTCTAACCATGCAGCTTCCACCCCCAGCCACCCTCTCATTAAGCCCCCTCCCCCTCCCACTCATCAGGCAATTAATTAGCACTTCCCTCCGCCTCCTAGGTTTCTCCTGCCCTCAGTCCCTGTTGATGGAAGTGGCTGTGTCATTTTCCTGAAAAGACTGTTGCCTGCGAAAGTGGTCCTCCCTCCACGCTTCTCTCCCTCCCCCCCCACCCCTCCTCCACAGCTGTGTGATCTCAGGCAACCCCTCTCTGAGAAGCTGTACACAGGGGTGTTAATTCACCTGGGTTGTGAGCACAAGGGGTTCACACTTGAATGCCTCTCTCTTGCCTGCTCTGTGCCTCGGTTTCCCCTTGTGAAATGTGGGAGAAGGGTAAAGTTAGAGGTCAAAAACTAGTGACAAATTTAGTCAGCAGATCCTTTTGATCACCATATCGTTTTCAAAAAATTGCAATTTGAAGGCACACCCCAGTTTGGCCTGGGCCCCACTACTTCTTACTCTCTCACCCCAGCTACTTCCCATGGCCCCAAAGGCACCCGGGTTTGAGACCCTTGGGCTAGCTGGTCTCAGAGTTCCCATGAAGCTCATCTCTAGGTTTCGGGGCCTTGGGTTATGGGACAGGCCAGGGAGAGAGAGCTGGGCTAGCACAAGAGGCCAAACGCTGCCAGCTAGCAGGTCAAGCACAGGACTGCTCACCCACAGGCCTTTCTTCCCAATCCAGACCCTCCTTCCCTCACATGGACCTTTCCCCAGCCCCCTCATGTTCTCCCAGCCCCTGTCCACCCGCCTCCCCCCCCCCCCGCCCAGGCCCACTTCTATCTGGGCAGTGTCAGTGGGATTTCTCTGAAAAACCTCAGATTTGATTGTGCTATTTTGCTGGTTATTACCACCAATTGCCCCAACCCCTTGTCTGGCATTCAAGGCCCCTCATAGTCTAGCCCCTGCCTACCTTCCCAACCTCATTTCCCTGATTTCCCCCACCCTCACTCTCCATTTCCTGAGAGCCCTCATACCCCTTCACTTTGCATAGGCTGATCCCTCTGCCTAGAACACCTTCCCTGCCTTCTCCACTTGGAAAAGCCTTCAAGGCCTTCTCCCAAGTTGCCTCCTCTGGGAAGCTGTTCCTGACTGTCCCTGCTCTGGACACCCCTCAGCTACAGCAAATGCCAGGGCACAGTGGAGATGGCTGTGCCAGCTGCACCTCCTCTTACAATATATTCAGTAAACAGTAAACATTTACTGATCATGGGAGGTCTTGAGCAGAGGGGTGGCAACTGCCTCAGTCCCCTTCTATCTTCAGAGCCCAGAAAGGAGGCTGGACACAGTTAAGAGGTGGTCATTAATTGTTTGTCACAGGACCAAATGACAAATAAATGTGGTAGGCATTGTCCTCTCCCACCCTAACTCATTTAAAATGTGAAAGGCAGACAGATGGACTCCTATGAATCCCCCCACTTAGAATAATGGTTTCCTCCTTCCCCCATTTGTAAAGACCCTCCCAAAGCACTTTGACATCCTTGCCAACGGTCTCCTGCAGATAACAGGAATCTGTGATCTCTCATCCCTGTGTTCAGTTAGGCCCAGAGCAGCAGGACCCTCGCCGAGACCTCGCTGTGCCGCGCCCCCAGCCTCTCTGGAGACACTGCCCCCTCCACTGTCTGGCTCCTGGCTGCCTCCGCCCGCTCGGTGGCTGCCTTTCTCTTGTAGCTCAATATGAATATAAATCCATCTGTTTGCTTCTCTGTGTCTCTCTTTCTCTTTCTGTCTCTCTCTCTTACCTCAATTATTTATTTCTGTCTTGAATTCTCCAGGCTCCCACTCTTCTTCTGTGCTGCTGGTCTTGTCTCTCTCTCTCTGTCTCTCTAGCTCTCTGTTTCCCTCCTTTTTTCCTTCTGAGCTGTCTGTCTCAGCCTGCCTTTCTCTCCATAGTCAGCCTTACTTCTAGCTTTTACTCCCAGGCCCCATGGGGGTGGGGTGGGGTGAGCAGCTGGACTGAGGAGGAAAGATCTTTCCAGAAATGGGCCGATTAAAGCTACAAGCCTGCTCAGGCAGCCCAATTAGGAGGAAGCAAAAATAGCCCCAGGTGGGGCTAACTGGAAAAATAAATAGAGGAAAAGGGAGAAAGGGCAAGACGAACGCGGAGTCCAAAGTCACGGTGCATCCTGGCCAGACCAGGAGGGCGTGGCTCCTTCCTGCCCAAGCCTGGGGACTGGGCTGTGGCTGCCTGTCCCTTAGCAGGTGTCCCTGCCTCATCTCTACCCCGGTTGGGCCCTTCCTCCCATCTGCATGCAGCCTCAGAGCCTGCCAGACCTCCCGGGGTCCCTTCCCAAGTGCAACTGTCCCAACTCACACCTTGGGGCTACGGTGGCGGCTGCTGCCCCTCAGAACACGCCTCCCTCCGGCCCTGGGATGCGGGGAGCTGGGAGCAGGGAGGCGGAGGCACGCACTCCGCTCGGCTAAGGTCTTTCCCGTCTGCCCTCCACCCCCGCAGTGCGGGGCCTGCTCCACACCGGGCACACCTGAGCTGAGGCTGGGCGCTGCGAACAGCCTCTCTCCCTCGGAGCTCCCGGCCCAGTGGGGAAGCCAGATAGACCAACGGGCACCCACGGGTGTGGTCATGTAGGAGGGGCCCTTACCTCAGCCTGGGAAGGGGCCCCAGGATTCAAATCTGCCCTGACCTGCACAGTCTGCAGAGGGGCCTGCACACAGTGGGGCAGTGGGGCTGGGAACTGTCACAAGCAGAGGAAAACATAGGGACCATTCAAGGAAATGAAACCCCACAAGGCCTAGGAGTGAGGAGAGTGAAAATGTGCATGGGGGAGGGGAGGGGGAGGGTAGTCCACCTGATTTCCGTTTTCCCCTAAGACTTACTACAGCTTCAGACTCATGTTTCTGCCTAGCCACAGAATATATGAATAGATGGGTGGATACATGGAAGGATGGCTGGATGGAATGGCTGGCTGGCTGGCTGGATAAATGGAAGGATGGGTGGGTGGGATGGATGGATAATTGAGTGGATGGATGGAGTGAATGACCAAATTAATGACTAAGAGGAAACCATATAAGAACTATTTATGATAAACTATAAATGATGTGATACAGCATTTGATGGATATCAAATTCTAGCCATGTATTCATTCATTTATCTGGCACTAATTGAATACCTACTATGTGTCAAACATCATGGTAGACCCTGGGGAGCCAACAGTGAGCAAACAACCAAGGTGCCTGCCCTCACAGAGCTGGTAGTCTGGTAAAGGATACAGACAAGAAACTAAAGAGTCACCAAGATAACATAGCAGGTTAAGCATTATGATACAGAACGTGTGGGAAGCCATCAGAGCAAAGAGAAGTGGCATGCTTTGCTTGTTCAAGAGTATCAGGAAGGCTTCCTGGAAGAAGTGGCATCTAAGCTGTGCAAATGAGTAGGGGGGTCAGCAGGGGAGCAAGCCTGGCAGAAGGAACAGTGTGTGCAAAGGGCCAGGAGAGAGCACAGGGCAGATTTTGTCTGGGAAAGCAGAGAAGGTCAACTGGACTGAAGCATAGAGTGCTGAGGGCAGCAGCTGAGCAAAGGAGGACAAGGGCCAGATCTCTGAGGGCTGTGAGCTCCTAAGGAGTTAACTCAGGCCCTGTCCAAGGAGCAGGGGATCCCTTAAGATTCCAAGAGGGAGAGTCCTGACCAGGGACACAGAAGACTATTAATTGAATAATGTCTTTCGTAATTCCTTCTGTTAGTACAGAAAGATTAGTTTCATCTGATGTTTTCCCATAAATAACATTGTACTAAATCTATAAATCACCTGGGAAATTAAAAAGCAGGAAATCTTGTACTGCTTTTCTTGGCAACGAAAAACCAAGAAAATGAAAACAGAATTAACCTCCTACCCCCAAATTTGGAGTTTCTCATTGACCACACTGGAATTGTTCTATTTCAGTTTTATTTAAACAGGACTCTTATTTCATATTTCCAGCCCAAAAGGTTAAACATTCAGAAATCAGAGCTTATGCCTGTTAAAATAATACTAAGTTTCATTGACGTACAATAACCAGGATGCCAAAGCTTATTCTTTTGGTTAAATAATACATTTTCTGACTTGGATACACTTCAGAAATCATATTCGGGAGTTCACAATAGCTATGATTTAACCTATGGAAGGGGGCATAATTCACATGCTAAAGAAAGGACTGCTTCAAATAGCTTAGGTACATACAATTTTTAAAGTGCCATTTGATTTTCTGATGTAGCTGCAAAAGTAAACATAAATAAAAATCACTGTTTAAAAACATAGTAAATGCCTGTCAAAAGGAAACCTATACCAATCTGTCCTGCAGTCAGCATGGATCATTCATTCAGCAGGTTAGTGCGGTGCACGGAGAGGTGGGTGCCTCCTTTAGGCGACCCACGGGTAGAGAAAGCCTTGATCAGAAAAGAAGGTGGGTTTTAGAGAAGGTGCTTGTCATTAGAACAGCCAAAAAAAAAAAAAAAGATGGTCTAGGCAGGAGGAATAGCAGTTGCTCAGGCCCAAGGGCAGAAAAAGACTTAATGGGGATAAAAATGCAGCCCAACATGTTGGAATCCCCACATTGTCACCGATTTGATGGGCGAATCCCTGCTGCTTAGTGTTCCCCACATTCCCGCCCGTGTGCTCCATGTCCCCTGTCTGTGTCCTCTCTTCCTTCCTGAAGTGGGGGGAGAGGGGATCCTGAGGCTGTTCAGGACCTGCCTCCTGGGTTTTCTGGCCCAGCCCCCCTTCCCCCACCTCCTCTCCAGCCTGTCCTGGCTGTGATGCCCGATGCCCGGGCTGTTGGAGAGATGGAGTTAGCTGTAGGAACATACGTATTTTAAAAACCCAGCCATTTAAGGACATGACATCTCTAAACAAACACTTAAAGGCCACCGTCTTCTCCCCAGGGGAGGTAGAGCCAAGCCTGGGTTAGGGATTCCGAGTGGGTGGGGAGGGCCCTGAACGGAGGAGAGGGCAGTTTGCCTGTTCAGACTCCCTCCCTTCAAGGGGTCTTGCCCCCCCCAACCAGCCTTGGGGGCTACGCTGCTGTCTCAGGCCAGTTGGAGCCAGTTAGTCTAGAGTCATTTCTTGGGCATTCGGCAGAGATTTGGCTTCTGTAGACTTTTTCTTTTTTATATTAACTTTCTAATTTATACTTTTGTGAAAATATATTATACACATATAATGTATATAACATATCCACATTAAAAAATGATTTATAGCAAATAAACAAATTAAGTCATCATCACCAGCCTAAAAACCACATTGCCAGCGCTCCCCAAGGCCCCTGTGTGCCCTGACCGTGCACACCCCACCCCTGCCGCCCAAGTTATCCACCAGGCGGCATGGCTGAATCTTGAGCTATGAAGCCAGCCCCCCAAAGACCTGCAGCTCACCTGGAGTAGGAATAGGTCAGGTTTCTTACCTTGAAGCTGCAAGGCAGCCCACAGCCCAGGGAAGCCTCAGGGCTGCCTCGGCGAGGGGACTGGAAAAGCCCCGTGAGGGTCGGGGCTAGTGCTGCTTGATTCCAGGGAGACAGGGAAGCGAGCCCCGTCTGGAGCGGACGCTGGCAGGGGACTGGGCACAGGATAGCTTTGACCCAGGAGGCCGAGGGTGCAGGCAGGGCTGCAGCTGTTGTGCAGGAGAGATGTGCTCACTCAGAAGGCAGGACAGAGAAGGGAGCCATGTCATCTGTTGGGGTGCAGACTGGTCTGGTCTACGTCTTATTCTGAGCAGTTTGTGGTTTTTGAAAGTGTTGTCAGCAACAGAATCTCATTACTCAGTGTTAATCACATCCTTGCTTTTCTTTATAATATGCATGAATAATATGTATATTATATATTTATGTGTGACTCAACAATATGTTATTTATCACCACCACCCTCATCATCACCACGAGAACAGTGGCCATAATCACCACCATCATCACCATCACCATGACCACCACCACCACCACCACTATCACCATAATTACCACCATCACCATCACCATCATCACCATATCACCACCATCATCACCACCATCACCATGACCACCACCACCATTATCACCATAATTATCACCATCACTATCACTACCATCACCATCATCACCCCCACTATCATCACCATATCACCACCATCATCACCGTCACCACCATTATCATCACCATAAGAACAACGGCCATAATCACTATCATTTCTACCACCATCGCCACCACCATCACTGTCTTTACGTGTACCTTCTCCTACCTACACAGACAGCCTGAGTGGGAGGTCACATATGTTCTGGATGTTTCGTGAGTGGGGGTGTGCCTGTGTGTATGACAGGTGGCTGGTGCGGGAGTGGGTGAAGACAGGCTATTTAAAGTTTGAGGCTGAGCAGCCCTGAGGAACCAGGAAGTTGGCTGCAAACATCTGGGTCCTCCTACCCTGGCCCTCCCCTCATCCTTCAACCTCTGGAAGGCTGGGAGCTGGGCTGCCCAATAAGCATGGGGTCTGAAAGTCAGACCAGGGCTGGGACTGGCAGTGGCTGGACGATGAGGCTCTGGTCCACCTTATTCTGGCTCCCAGCTGTTTACTGTGTGACTTCAAACTACACTCTGCCTCTGTGAGCCTCAGTTTTCTTTTATATAAAATGGGAATAATCATAACCAGCCTCAATGGGCTGTGGTGAGGATTAATTCAATTTAAGTGACATCCTAGTAGCTTGCAAGTAATTGGAGCTCAGAGAGCATGAGTCCCTTGTCCCCATCTGGGGAAGGGCTGGAGCCACAGGTTGGCAGGTAGCTAAGCCATCTCCTGACCCCTGATGCTGGGCACGGAGCAGGAGGCTTCTGGGAAGGCCTGGAGCCTATGCGACCTCCCACTCAGGCTTCTCCTGAAGGTCCTCTGACCAGCCCTGCCCCCAGCTGCAAGGAGAGCCCCCAAGAGTGGGGCATGGGCAGTGAAGGGGTAGGGAGGCCGAGAGGGCAGGACAGGGGAGGTCTCCTGAAGGGAAAGAGAGAAAAGACAGGAAGAAAGAAAATATGGGAAGAGGAAAGCGAAAGAGGAATGAATAGGAAGGGGGAGGAGAGAAGAGAAAAGCAAGATGCTGGGAAAGGGGTAAAGGAAGGGGGGGGGAAGGGAGAGGAGTGGGGAGAGCTGGAGGGAGGGAGAGGGAGCAGGAGCGGGAAGGAGGGAGGGAGGATGCTGAGCAGGAGGCACTTGGTGTTCCTGTCAGACTAGAGGAGAGAGTCCCCAGCAAGGACCACAGGCCAGCCCTGCCCATGCTCTGTCCAGCCACCAACATGGGCATGGGGAAGGGGTGCCGGGCAGGCTGGCCTCACCAGATGCTTAACAACCTCCCTTCTCCTTCCTCCCTCCACTTACTGCCACTGTGGGATCCCACCAACCTGCCACTCTGTCCACTGGGAACAATGGGGAGCTGTAGGGAGCTGTGTCACCAGCTGCCTCTCCAAAAGGAGGTGACAGCAATGTCTCCCTGTCTTGGGCCTCAGGGCCAATTGCCAGCTCAATAAAAGCAATGGGGGAGGGCTCAGCAGCTGGTGGGAGGGCCCACCTTTTTGGTGCACCCCTTCCTCTTTCTGCACCCTCGAGGCCACTGTCCCCTACATTTGGCTGCTATGTGTTCATCACGGTGGGAGACGGGCTGGGGGAAGGGGCAGTGCAGAGAGCACTAAGGAGTCAGGGCCTATGGCTTTCAGCCTCAACTTTGTCATTGTGGCAAAGATGGCCAGCAGTCCTTCATTATCTCCCCTCTGCCCTGATGAATGGCACCCCTAAATTTGGGCTAGGCATGTATCTGTCTTTAGTAAAGACCACATTTCCCAGCCTCCTTTGCAGTTAGGTGTGGCCACGTGATTAAGTTCTGGCCAATGCAATATAACTGCAACACCCTGGCCATGGCCCTTTTTGGGAAGGGCATGTTCTTTTTCTCCCCTTTTACTTTTCTGCCTTGGAATGCAGACCTGATGGCTGCAGCTAGGGCAGCCAGCTTGGGTTAGGAGGTGGAAGTCACAGTTTGAGGATGGCAGAGCAAGTTAGGAGCAACCAGGATTGTTGATAATTCCACGTGGAGCAGCCTTACCAGCCCGAGATGCTCTCCTCTCTATTTACTGGAGAAAAACTTATTTAAGCCACTGATGTGGGGGTGTTCTGTCACTTGCAGAGATATATAATCCTAATTGGTAGATATCTAACTTATGGTATGACCTTGGCCAAGTTATTTTCTGCCTTTGGGCCTCAGTTGATCCATTTGAACAAAATGAGAGTTTTGGACTTGTAGAGCATCTCCAAGGACCCTCCTGTTCTGACATTTTAAGGACAGAACCCAGGGCAGGTGTTCATTGCTGAGGTTAAAAGCCCTGCCTAGTGAACTGACTTTACAGCCTAACAAGAGACTCTGAAAAATAGAAAAGTTACCAGGAGCTGAGGGTCCATTAAGACTGAGAGAGGCTAATATAAATAAGAGTCTCAACAGGCCCAAAAGGCCCTACCTGATTGAGGCCCTGGCCCCCCAACCTCCTCTTCTGTAACCCCTTCTCTTATTGCCTATACTCCAGCCACACTGGCTTCCTTTCCAGGGTACCAAGCTTGTGCCCACCTCAGGACACTTGCACCTGCTGTTCCCTCTGCCTAGAACACTCTTCCCTCCAGACCTTTATCCAGGCCTCTGCTCATTGTCATCTCCTCAGAAAGACCCACTCGACTTTCCTGACGTTGCCACCTTCTACTCCCTGTTACAATAAAGTTGAATGTTCTCTATAGAAGCACTTACTGATAGCTAACATTTTGTTACTTTTGGTTTCTTTTTTTTTTTTAACTTCTCCAGTAAAATGTAAATAAGCTTCCTGAGAGCAGCCACCTACCATGTTAACTGCCTGGTCACCAAGACTTGGGATAGCAGCTGGTACATAGTAAGTGCTGAGCAAATGCTTGCTGAGTAAATATAAGTGAGGATAGGAGGACAGGAATTGACAAGGGAATTGACATTTATTGAGCTCCCACTATGTGCCAGGCACTGTGCCTGAAGCGTGATAAGAATCATTTCACTCACTCTTCCTAACACTCTCAGGTAGGAGTTGTTATTCCCATTTTTCAAATCTGGAAACTGAGGTTCCAAGATCATAGGTGACTCGATCTCAGATCCCAGAGCTGTAAGCAGTGGGGCTGGGCTTTCCACCAGGTGCCCTGGGTCAAGTCCCGTGGGTTTTCATTATTCTGGCCAGGCCTGGCCACACACGTGCAGTCACCCTCAGATGTCCCAAATCCTCCTGTTCGCGCCCCCCCTACCCCCCCTTGCCAAGCAAACTCCCCCTCACCTCGCAGGCAGCCTCCTCACTGGCTTTGATCTTCCTCGGCTGCCTTCCCCTTATCTTCTGAGAGGCTGTGCTCAGAGGCCGCGGAATCACAGAGGCACCGGGAGGCGTGAACAGATGCGCTTCTTTCCACTTTGAAATGTGAGGGCTGTTTGTTTCAGGAGGAAAAGGGGGATGCTGTCATCCCCAAGTACATTTTCTGCCAGACTCGCTTGAGGAACTCCTGCTGCTCCCCTCACGCGATCCTCAGGCCAACCCTGGCAGGGAGGCAGCTGTGTAGCCTTGCGCTGGTCTCCTCGCCCCTCTGAGCTTCAGTTTTCTCATCTGGAAAATGGGCGTGCCAATACCAACCTTGCAGGATGGCTGAGAGGTAAATGGGATAAAGGTGGGGCAAGGGGATTTGGTTTTAAGGTTTAAATCAAGGACGTTTCCTATAGTTAAATAGAAAATACCTTGACTTCCATCCTGGGGGTGACCTCATAGCTCTGACTACAGAGTCCTGGTGTGATAACATAGCAATAGTTCATGAAGAGCCCCCTTTATCCAGAGTCTTCTCCCTTCCTGGCCATGTGACTTTAAATAAATCCCTTCACCTGCTTGAGCCTCAGTTTCCCTGTATGTAGATTGAAGGGGTTAGACAAGGGCCTCTTCCAGTTCTGAAATTCTGAGGCTTCTTTATGAAGGGACAGCCGTGCTCCAGTCTCTAATCCAGATCTCCAGGTGATGCATCCAAGTCTGGAGGTGCCTGCAGTGGTGGGAGAGGATAGTGGGGCATATGACAGTTCTCCAAGAAATTTGGGAGGCCGGAGAAAGAGCTGTGAAGGCGACATCACGTCACTGACAAAGGTGCCAGGGAAATGTCAGAACAAAATGTGCTGGCTGCTATCTGGAAATGAAAAATCCATTCCTGGCTGCCCTGAAGCAAATCCCTCCACTTCCCAACATCCATCTCAGGCAGGGGAATTAGTCACTTCTCAGTTCTCTTCAGCACCACGGACAGCACCAGACAGCACCCCAGATTCACCTTCCAGGTTCCCTCCCACCCAGGCCTCAGTGTACCAGGCACAGTGCCTGGCACCATGGCCGACGAAAGAACAGCCTTGCTCCCCGCATCCCTGGGGACTTACCATCTGGTTCAGGGAGAAGACTGACATGCAAGGAAAACACACACAGTGCCAGGTATTCATTCATGCTGCAGAAGGACCCTTCCAGCCAATGTTGGACTTGACTTCCATTCACACATTTGGTTGTCATGGAGCAGCTGCTGCGTGCCTGGTTCTGCACCAGACACCAAGGAGGAAGAATACAGATGGTTGATGACCAGGCCAGCCCTTGGAAAGCTCAGGACTAGTGGGGGAGACTGGAAACCAGTCATATAAGCAAAATAGCTTGCACTAACTGGGTACTTACAACATTCCAGGAATGGCACTAGGAGCTTGACACAGTTTTCTCATCTGGATGATGGTCATGGGCTGAATACTGTGTTCAGTCCCATTTTACAGGTGGGGAAACCAGGTCAGGTGACTTGCCCAAGGTCACTTGGGGATGCAGAAGCAAGGCTGAGATTTGCACCCAGGAGGTCAGGCTCCAGAATCCTGCTGCAGACTATGAGGTAGTGGAGGGGGAAGCCCTTGGGTCAGCCTAGAAGAGGGTGATGGAGAATTCCTGGAGGAAGTGACACCTGGGATGAATTCCCCCAGGTGAGGAAGTGGGGACAGGGCAGAGAGAATAACTTGTGTGAAGCCAGATAAATGTAGCCTCCCATTATTGGCTCCTTGTGGCTACAGCAAAGGGTGAGGGGGGCAGGGTGGTGGTGGAAGGAGAGGCTAGAAGGGTCCCCAAGGATGGGACCTTGGGAAGTGCTGTACTAAGCTAGGCACTTTGGGCTTTATTCTGAAGCACTGCAGAGACAACGGAAGGTTTCAAGCACTGAAGGAAGATAAACAGATTTCTTTTGGAAAATGGTTGACAGCGCCTTGGGGATGGGCTAGACGTGACCATCGGCAGGTGGGTGTCTAGCCAGCGGGCTGCTGCAGAATGCCAGGTGAGCTAGGGTAAGGGGAGTCTAGGGTGAAGCAATGGAGAGGAGGGTATGACCACAAGAGCTCTGAGGAAGGCATGACCTTGGGTTAGACCACGGTCTCTGGCCACCCATCTCCTGGGTTCGTAGCAAGGCCAGTAGCGAGAAAGCCGCCGTAGCCCATCTACTTTAAAGCTCACGCGCTTGACTTACAAAACCCTCTTGCTCAGGACCCAGTTACTCTTACTGTACACACAATTCTGACAGAGTTGGCTAATTCCCAAATCCCCAGGAGATTAGAAGTAGAAGGTTTTACAGGATGGGAGGACTGTTCAGAGGCAGATAACCTGATAGCTGCGAGAAATGAGGCTGACGTTGGACCAAAATTTTTTTTTAAAAAGCACGATAAAGTGGCATCATATGGTAGATTTCAAAAGAATCAATGCAACTTACATGAAAGGATACTCTATTAAATAAAGGTACGCTTTGTTAGGGCTTGGGGTGGGGGTCCCACAGGACTTCATCTGGGAAGGCAGCTTCTCCAGGCCCCTTTTCCTGTAGCCCCACGCTTACCTGCTGGCTGAAAGGAGTCCCTGGAGTCTCTGCTCCATCAGAGGATGGGCGAGAGTCTCTCTCTCACTGAAGCATCGGACAGCCAAGATAATCAATTCAGTGCCTACACAGTCAGGGAAACCTTCCTGGAGGTGGTGGCAGTTGAGCTGGGCTTCTTATGTTGGCTGACTGCACGGGCAGACTGTGGAGGGGAGAGCGTGCCAGGTGAAGAGAATAACAAATGCATGGGGACCGAGGCGAGACTAAGTTTACCTTGTAGGTGGGGAAGACCACCCACTGAGGTTGGGCAGGTGGGTGGCCCAGAAGGTGTGTGATGGGCCACACTACAACCCAGGTTTCTTTGCTCCTAGCTCAGGGTTTATCTCAGTCTAAGGCCCAACCTGCATTGCTTTCCTCTTGTCTGTCTGGGTGTCAATGGACTAGGGCCTGGGATGGAGCCACCTCTGCCATGACAACTGGGCAGGGCGCAGGATGAACACCAGCGACTTTCCCCTGCCAACCCAGTAAAGCCCAGAAACCCTGACCACAGGCCAGGCCCACCTCCAGCTCCTTAGATCCCAGGTCCTTTGGCTCCATCTGGTGGTGAATCTACAAAATAGCAACAGGTTGCCCCCAAGAGGCTGGGGTGCAGAGTGGCCCAGGAGAGGTGCGTGGAGAAAGGAAAGAAGAAGTTGCCGTTTCACAGCCTGTGTGAATCACCATGCACTTTGGTAAGAGACCCCACCAAAGTAGGTCTCCTGCTCCTACCCCTTAGCAGCTCTGCACTGCCTTCCCTGAGCCTCAGTTTACTCATCTGTACTGGGTATAAATAGCCCCACCCTTAGAGTGTTACCTTTGGTGAGCTGTGATTGAAGGGCTCTGGAAATGATCTGTAACACAGCGGCAGTTAGATGGTTGTAAAACCCTGAGCTGTACACGTAACGCTTGTGCACTTTACCTAAGTTCCAGTTCAATAAAAAGTAAACATTGGGGGCAGCTGTGTTTGACATCCTTGGGCGCATCTCCTCCCAGGCCTCCCCTGCAGCTATGTGGCGACTTGGGCCTGGTGCCCCTCAACTATGGGGCCCAGGACCTCTCTCCAGCACTTTCTCATCCCCCCCGCCCCCCGAAATGCCTGCTAATGGGAGAATGAACACGTTTACCCAGCAGGCCAGGCAACCGGCCCAAAGCAGTTGACACAAGTGTGAAATTTCTTTGAAGTCTTGGGTTTTGTCTCAAAATTACATACAGATTCTGCATTCTGCTCCACGAAGTTTCTGTTTTTGTTTAAATCTAAAAATAGTGCTTTAAATTACTTCCACTGAAGAAAATGACTCTCCAGGAAGATAACTGGCTCATCCTGCAGCTTTGCAGACACCCCAGCTCAGTGCCATGGGCCTCTGAGCACTCCAGCTGGAAATCTGAAAAATGTAGGCCCCTGCCCTTTGGGTAGACTAGATCCCTGACCTTTCACCTCTGACCCGTGCACAGGCACCCTCCTTGAGCTACATCCGATTTTGGTCCCCCTGAACTGTAGTTAATCCTGGCCTGTGCCTGGGGCCACCAGGATAGACGGATTCTGTGCAGGTAGGACGGAGGCGTGGCAGTACCAGGGACCATCATTCACCTGCCTGGGAGGGAAAGCCGCCCAGCCAGGGACAAGGCCGCCCCGAGACAGAGCGCTATCCTGATGGCCTGAACCCAGCAGAACCCTGGCTATCGCAGGGTGCTCACACATTCCCCTCATTTTGCCTAAGCTAGTAAGAGCTGAGGTCATTTGCAGCTGAAAGAGTCCTAATGAATCAACCTTCCCTAGAGAAAACACTTGGAGGAACCTGCAAATACCTGGAGGCCATCATGGGGAGGAGGGCGCTGTAGGCCAGAACCAAGACTGGGCTGTAGGAGATGGAATGAGGCAGGAGGAGGGTAGGAGACGGAAGTATATATACTGAGTCAGATCCTTCCAGAGACAGCAGGGTCTGCTTTATCAGAGAGTGAGCTCCATGTCCTTGGGGGCATGTAAGTGTAAGCTGGTCACCTCCTGGTAGGAAAAAGGTAGAGGGATTAAGGCACCATATGGGGAGGGGTGGACTATTTAGCTCATAAAATTGCTGCCCTTTCTGAGATTCTGATTCCACAATACTAAGTACTGTCCAGGGATGTCACTTCCCTGCTCCAGTGACCACACCTGCCTAACGTCACCACTCCTCTCTCAGCTGGAGGGATTGTGGGAGCAGCAGGTGGGTACCTGGGCCTCCTGAGACCTGTTCTCGGCAGCGGTGTGGTAATTGGCCATCCACGTGTCAGGAATCTAATGAATAGGAAAACTCAATCACCCAAAGTAACCTTTGTCTCTATCTCTCCATTACTGCTGTGGTTTGTGTTCTTTGCTTGCAAACACCCCTGGAGAGGCAGTACATAAAACCTTGGCAATGCCGAGTTTAGCACAAAGAATCTCCCACCCCCTTTCTAGTGGGCCAGCTTCTTGCCCAGGAAGGTGAGTACTTCCAAAACCAGAACCAAGAAGTGGAGGCCAAGGGTTGGCATGGAAAAGTTCAGGCCCAAGTAAAATGTACTCATGGAGATCTGACTTCCCCACATCTCACCCCCAATACTGCCCAAATTCAGTAAGAAAATGTACGGTTGGGTGCGGTGACCAGAAATGGGGATTGCAGGAGCATTAGAATAAGGGAAAGTGTCAAGTGCACACCATAGATTTCCATTAATGTCTTCTACACATGTCATAGATGGAGCCCCTGAAAGCCACATGCAGCCTGACCCCAAGCATCTTGGCGAGCAGGTACAGCCAAGGGGCTCTTCCCTGACCTGTGGTGACAGCACCCAGGACAGGCCACGCTGCTCTGGCCACCCTGACACAACGACCTCACCAAACAGCTCAAAGACAAAGGGTCCCATCAGAGTGCCCAGATTGGTGCCTGCCTGACAGCTGGGCGGTGGCTTCATAACCAAGGGCACTGCATAACCCAGACACCTTCACCGCAGCCATTCCATGTTCGTACTGGTATTATTTCCGTTCTCCAGCAGAGGCCAGTAAAGTCCTGCAAGGAAGAGGCTCCTTTTTCTGATTCCTCCAGAAACCATTATGCTCCTTTGGCAGCAGGAATCTTGGAAATGAAGATCAGCTCTCCAGACTCTAAGAATAAGATTCTTTTTCCTATTTACATAACTTCTGCTGTTTCATTTCCATATTTGCAAATAACCTGCATGTAGTACTAGTTCTTGATTTCATTTTATTCATCATCTTTGACTTACTATGAACCCCAAACTCCCCCTTCCCCAAATATGCACACACGCACACACACACTTTCTCTCCCATCTCTTAATGTTTTTAGTTAAATCATTCTCTACAATGTTTTTGCCATCTCTGAACTGATGCAACCTTGTCATCATGACTTTCCACCCAACATTGCTTCTGACCAAGATACTAATTTCATAGCGAAAGAGCGACAATGGACTTGGGCCCATGGAAATCACCAGTCCTACCAAGTACTCCATCGTCCGGAAGCAGGTGGCTTAACTGGAAAGTGGAATGGCCTTTGGAAGACGCAGTTAAATGCTCCGTAAGAGACAACATCCTGACACTGAAATTCCGTCTTACAGGGTGTAGAATATGCTTTCATTCAGCAACGATACAAGGCATTATTCCTCTCACACCCACAACAACAGGGCCAGGAATCGTGGCGTGGACATGTCTTCTCTCGCTATTAGCTAATAACCACTTACAGAATTTTTGCATCTTGTCCCCAGAACTTTGAACTCTGTTAATTTGGAAACCTTTGTTCCCAAGGGAGAAATGCTTCCACCATGGAACACAGTGATGGGCCCACTCGGCTTAGCTGATGAGACTGGGGACTCCGGCTTCTCCTGCGACAAACCAACAGTAACAAGAGGACAGTCTTCTGTCTGGGGTGATTGAGCCTGGTTATCAAATGCAGCTGCTACTCTACGATGGATGGACTGTCTAAAACCCAGAGGACCTTCTGGGGGCACCTCTTCATTTTTCCATGTTCAATAGGAAAAGTTAATGTGAAGCTACAGCAATAAAAAAAGGCTGGACCACTGAAAAAACAGACTCCTGGGGAATGAAGATTTGGGTCACCCCAACCAAGCAAGGTTTTGGTTGAAAGAAAATGGAACTCGGCATGAATAGTAGAAAGAAATTGTCAAACTCAGCTATGGCCTGGGGACCAGGAGGGAAGTGAGGAGTGTTGCAAAAATGTGTATTTTCTTCTTGCTTACTGTGTGTGTAGTATTTCGTATTTGTATATGCTACTAATTTGGGGGCACTATCTCCTCCTTTCCCCTGATGACTTTATTGAAGGATTGTTGATGGTTAATTTTTACAATTTAGTCTTCAGGTTCCAGAGTAGTCGGGTGAAACTGATTCAACTGGAGGAGTAATTAATATCATCACTCACAGTGAACGCTGTGACTTTACCCCAGAGCTGGAAACAATGAATGCTAGGACCGTGTATCTCCCCTTTTGAGACATTTCCATGCCCCCTCTTCTGTGCTCTGCTCTGACACTGGCTCAACCTAAAATTTTCATTTCTCCCTTGCCGGATGGCTCTCTGCCATTTGAGGGTGACTAGAAGGAGAGCGTAAGGCAAGAGAAGGGAGAAGGGACTTGGTCCTTCTTGCTTGTACCCATTCCTGTCAGTGTAACCCCAGCAATGGCTCTTGACCTTGGCAGTGGCAGCTGGTTCCAGTGGACATCGGCTCCTATTTCCAGCTTCCTTCAGCAGTCCCAGAACCAGCCTCATTGCATCCGTTCAGGGTGCTAGCACCATCCATATGGGTCAGGAAGCAGGTGGGCACCCTGCAGGGAAACAAAACCGAGCGATAATTATTGCATTAAGAAGTTAATGCGAAAAAATAGGTGCTGATTCTGAAAGATAGCAAAAAAGGCATTGATGAAATTCAATTTTTATTCCTAATATAAACTCCCACTGAAATAGAAATAGGAGGACATTTCCAAACATATAAGAGGTGATTAGAAACCTACAGCAGATATCATAAACACCTGCGAAAAGCTGGCATCACTAACAACAACAACAAAATGCTTGCTGTCACCTCTACTCCGAATTGCCAATATTTTTTAACTTCTAACTAATGCAATAATAGAGAAAAATTAGCAAAGATTCATAAATATTTAAATGGAAGAAGCAAAATTATTTGTATGAGCTACTCTTGTCTATCAAAATCCAAAAGAATCAACTCCGAACTATTACAAACAGTGTGTGAATTTAGTAAGGCAGCTGGTCAGAATATAGCTTCATAAAAATCAATAGCTCTCCAATATAACAGCAAGGACAATTTAGAAAATGAATGTAATTGAAAAAGATCCTACTCACAATAGCAGCAAAAGCTATTAAATCCCTTGAAAGAAACCTAACAACAAATATGTAAGGTCTGTAAGAAGGAAACTATAAAACTTCACTGAAGATGGTAAACGAAGACTTGACTACAACGCAGAAATGTACACAGAAATGCACCACAGATTGAGGAGACTCGATACTGTGCCACTCAAAATATCCTGTAAATTTAATGGCATTCCATCAAAACCCCAACGGCTTCCTTCCCCAAATCCACAACCCTGGCCTAACCAGACAAAAACATCAGATGAACTACAATAGGGGAGCATTCTAGAAAACGCCTGAGCAGTGCTCCTCAAAACTGAGGTCACCAAAAAGAAGGAAAGTCTGAGAAACGGCTGCGGCCAAGATCCCAAGGAAACATGCTGACTAAATGTGATATAGGGTGCTGGGCGCAATCCTAACAGAGAAGATTTTAGGTAAAAACTAAGGAAATCTGAATAAACTAGGGACTTTAGTAAATAATAATGTATCAATATTGGTTCCTTCATTGTAGCCAATGTACCAATAATGTAAGGTTAGAAATAGGGGAACTGGGTGAGGAGTATATAGGAACTCTGTGATAGCTTCGCAATTTTTCTATAAATCTAAAACCGTGTTGCTCAGTGGTTAGAGCGCTGGCCTGTGCACCAGAGGGTCATGGTTCCATTGCCAGGGAAGGGCACGGACTTGGGTTGCAGGTTCAATCCCCACCCCAGGTCAGGGCATGTGCTGGAGGCAACTAATCGATGATGTTTCTCTCTTTCTCCCTCTCTCTCCCCTCCCCCCCTTCTCTCTCTTTCCCCCCTGCCCCCCCTTCCCTCTCCCTACCACTCTCTAAAAATCAATGGGAAAAAAATATCCTCACTCCTTTTGTGAGGATTTTTAAAAAAAGTAAAATCTACTTTAAAAATCCCAATGGAATATTTTTGAGGTGGGTTGATGGAAAGAAGAGGAAACTTTTGACTTTATTCTAAGTTTTCCCTGGACTAATAACTGAATGATAACAGGATAAAACTTTCCTTTTAAGATTTTCCTTTTAAGATTTTCCTGCCAAATTAAGGTGAAGCAAAGGGGTCTCCATCTCCTCTCCTCCCTAAAAAAGAAAAAATCCAACATGAAACAAAGCAAGCCCCACAGAAACATGAGACAGAGCCCACAGGTAGCCCATAAAGCCTGTAGCATTTAGTATTTGATTCTTTTCAGGAAGTTTGCTGGTTCCTGCCACAGGAGAAAAAGTCTCTAGGAAAAAACAGAAGGTTCTGGTGTAACATCCAACAGGCCTGAGGATGTTGAAAATTGTAGTGAACGGCGTTCTGCAGTGTCGGAGGGTGTGTAAAACCTTAGCTATTAAAGAAAAGCTAAGCAAATGAAAAAAGTTGAGTCTATTATGAATTCTAGGAAAAACAAAAAGCTGTAATACAAAGGAAATTTAATTAGTGTGTCTTTGGCTCGGCAAGTCCCAATATGCACGTGGTCATTACAATAGAAACACAGAGTAGGGACACAAGCCAACCTAGAGATCTGGGCCTGTGGTGGTGGGTGGGGAGACGGGGAGCATTAGGAAAAATGGAGTGTAAATGAATTAAGGGCTCTCATCTACCACATCAGGCAGTCAATAGATAATGCTAGAATGGATTAATCAAAAGCTAGCAATAGAAGCATCAAATTTAGGAACATGGACGTGATACCAGCTAAGAGCTAAAATTGCTGCCTTTAGGAAGTAGACTAAGTTGATTAAAATAAAAGGGTAAGAAAAAGTGGGGGCCATGTCCTTTCTAATATTAAGATGTACTATAAAGTTACAGGAATTTAAATAGGTTGGCACTGTACAAATAGGCTATGATCAATGATACATTAGAGAGAGACAAGAAATAGTCAAGATGATATGGAAAGTTAGCCCAGGGTACAGACGGCACCGCCAAATAATGAGAAATGGATGGATTACCCTACAATTGGTGCTGGGACAACTAGCTACCCATGAAAGAAAACAATAAAGTTAGATCCTTACTTTATACTCTGCACCAAAATAAATTCCAGTGGATCAAAAATTTAAACAAAACTAAATTAGAAAAATGTCTAGGAGAATCTTTAAAATAATTTTCTGAAGGAGAAGGTCTTTCTAACTATGCTCACAAAAAGGAAAAACAAAATACTTAAGTTTCCATATAGCAAAAGACATCATAAATAAATTTACAGAAAATGTCTGAATTGAGAAAATAAATTGCATTATATATATCAAACAGAGGCTTTTGTTACCCTTAATATGTAAACAGTATTTATAAATCAATAAAGGGTCCCAATTTAAAATGGACAAAGGGTATAATCGAGCGATTCGCAGAAGCACAAAAGATTAATAAACATATGAAAACATGCACATCTCGCTAACAATATCACGTAATTTAAAATAACAATGAGATATATCACTTGTACTTCAAATTACTGAAGAACATGCAGATGGGTGACACTTGGCACAAGGGCATAGAGAAAGTCCTGCTCCTACAGAGCCAATGAGAAGTGACACTGGTACAGCCTTTTTGGAGGGCGAGTGGGCCCAATGTTTCAGGATGTGAAGCTGGGCATACGCTGTGACCATGAAGCTCTGCTTCTAGAACTTGTTCCAAGGGAGTAATGAGAGAAGCACACGAAATATACCTCTGAGGGCATCTACGTCAGCATTTGATGACATAAGTATACCAAGTGACCCAAATACCCACTTGTTCGCGTGTCTTCATGTTGGCCTTCCCTGGGACCCGCAAGCTCCACGTGGGGAGGGGCTCCAGTATCTGGCGTGTGGTCTCCTGTAAATGTTTTAGGGATGGATGGATGGATGGATGGGTGAGAGAGTTGATGAAAGAAGAGAGGGAAAGAGGGAGAACACTGTTGGAGGTTATTTGGAATCACTGAGTCAGTCTCATATTCCTTAATTTCATGTACATTCTAAAGTAATTGAGGAAAACTACATCTGTCAAGCTTTTATTTTGCCAAGTCAAATCACTGGGGAAAACCCCCACAAGACCACCTCCATCTTTTACATGTGCCACTGCCACCAGTTCATGGTTCTCCCCTTCTCGAGGACCAGGGAAAAGCTCTCCAGCAGGGTGGCTCCATGGCTTGGCGTGTGGAAATGGGCCCCTTTTACAGATTGCGAGACTGAGGCTCCGAGCAATGTGGGTGGGACCTGACTATAGTTCCCCAGCATCCAAATGGCAGGGAGAGGACCAGGACCCACATCTCCTGACTCCTGGCCCCCAGCTGTCTCCACCACGGTGCCCACGACCTTGCCACATGGCTGGGCTATTCCCAGGATCAAGAATATTCACCTATGGTGGGGACTTTGGAGCTCATCAAGCCTCATATCCAACCTGAGCATAAATTATCTCCAGAGGACACACACACACCCTGCCCTGGCTAACATACCTCCAGCAACAGGAAGCTCACCATTGGCAGCCCCTTTTGTTGAGAGGCAGGGTGGGGGGTGGGGGATGGGGGTGGGAGAAAGGGCTCTGTTTCTTAGGCAGTTCTTTTTTTCCTGGAGCTGAAGTCTGTTTCACTGTGGTCCCACCCAGCATTCCTGAATCTTCTCCCTCATTCGCATGGGGTCCTGCAGGTTTAGGAACGTGTGGCATTCAGGAGTCTTATCCTCGAGTTTCCTGGACTGGAAAACAGCCTCTCTATTGCCTCAATCTCCAGCTCTCCCTCCTCTCTTAGCTCTAATGGACAAGAAGAGAACAACACTAGAAACACATTCCAGCTTTTGAATGGTGATTGAATCCCACACTCCCAACCTAATTTCCAAATAAGGAGACTGAGAAACAGAGAGTGGTAGATGCCACTGGTTCCAACCCTCCACAACTGAGGTCCCCTGAAATGGAGGGAGACACCGAGACTCGGGTCTGGAAGCAGTGCTCAGATCAACACGTCCAGCTTCTCTGCCTGTGACCGAGGACCATCTGCAAGGCCAGCTCCACAGCTGGTGCTCACTTGAGAGTCAGGGGTTTCTTTTGCCTACACTCCTGGCTATGTCCACTGCTGGCAATTCTGGAGAATAGCTGTGCAATCTTCTACAAGTTACATAATTTCTTAGGTCCTAATGCTGCAAGCAAGAGAAATCACTATGGCTGATTTCAGTCACCAGCCTCCTAATATTCCCTAATATCCCCTGCAGTCCCCCACACACAGTAGTACCAGGGCTGGTCTGTGTGACCAGTAGCATATGGCAGAAGGGGTGGCCACTTTGAGATGAGGTTATAAAAGACTGCAGCTCGCTTCATGTTCTTTCTCCCCATTCACTTTCGGGGAGATCAGCTGCCGTGTCATGAGCAGCCCTACTGCTATGCCTGCGAGGATCTGAGGCCTCTTGCCAACAGGCCCATGAATAGGCAACGAACTGACCCGGTTTGCCTGGAACCAACCTGGTTTTAAAGCTGAAAGTCCCGTGTCCTGGGAACATCCTCACCCCTTGGCCAGCTTGGATAGTTGGTTACCCTACATTTGGTGGAATTTGGGAGTAGATTCCCCAGCCCCAGGCAAGCCTTCAGATGACTGCACCCCGCTGACAGCTTGACAAAGCTCATGAGAGATTCTGAGCCAGAAACATCCAGCTAAGGTGCTCCCAGAATTCCTGACTCTCCGAAACTGTGAGATAATAGATGTTTATTATCTTCAGCTGCTAAGTTGGGCACTCATTTGTTTTGCAGCAACAGGTAATTAGTACATTAATTTAGGCAGACAAGGAACGACGTAGTGAAAGGATTTCACGCAGCTCATGACCCTCTGAAAGGCTGGAGAACCAGGTGTGGGGTGCACAGAGCCAAAGCCACAACCAAGATCCTGCCGCAGAGACAGTGCAGTGAGGATGCTGCCCAGCACTGACTGTCAGGCGCTGTAGCTGGCACCACCCGTCCCTCTGGTTCTGCTGCATCCAGCCACTGGATGAGCCTTGGGGACCCCTGCCCTGAGGACTGACTGCTGCATCCACCCCTGCTCTCAGCAGAAAGGAGTGTACATGGTCCATGCCTCTGTGTGTCACCAGCTCCCAATTCAAAGTTGGGACAATGTGTCCAATTGGCTGAGCCACTATCACATACCCGTACCTTACCTTCAGGGAGGCTGGCTGTCTTAGTCTGTGCAGGCTCCTTAAAACAAGAAAATTATTTCTCACAGTTCTGGGGGCTGGAAGTCTGAGATCAGGGTACCGGCAGATTCAGTGTCTCTGGTGAGGACCCACTTTCTGGTTCACAGCCTGCTGTCTTCTGTGTCCTTATATGGTAGAGAAGGGGCCAGGGAGCTCTCCCAGGTCTCTAATAAAGGGACTGATCCCGTTCAAGAGGCCCCCACTGGCCTCTCCTAATCACCTCCCCAAAACCCCACCTCCTAATACCATCACATTGAGGGTTAGATTTCTACAAATGAATTTGAGTGGGGAGCACAAACCTTCAGTCTACAGCACTGGGAAAGGGAGTTACTAGTGTTATCAGCTTCTCTAGTGGGCATAAGGGAGGCCACACCCTGCTCCTCCCCAAGGCTCAGAGGTGAGAAGTTCCTCTACCCTGGAAGGGACGACATCAGACAGACACAGGCAGCCAGAAAGAAGAGGCATGTCCATATCTAACTAAATAAGATGGTTTCCAAACATGCCCACCGAACATGCCTACTGAACATGCCTACTCACCTGGCCCTCAATAAGTGTCAGAAGCCACGTGGCAGCCACGGTGCTTGTGTGAAAACAAATCAGTGCTGCTCGTCTCCCCAGCTGAGAAGATGCCAGTGGCTTCCATTGCACTTCAAATAATTCCAAAGCATGGAAAAGCACGGCTCCTCCACCATCCACTTCCCCCTCAGCCCCTCCCCTGTATCCCCTTCTGCACTATACTCTGGGCATACTGGCCTTCTGCCACCTTACACAATGAGCCCAGAGAGGTCCCGCTTCAGGGCCTTTGCTCGGCCGTGTCACCTGCCAAGAAACTCTTCCACTCAACTCTTGGTGGGGCTGGTCCTTTAAATCTATCAGGACTCCCACTGAAATGCCACGTCCTCAGAGAGGCCTTTTTGTCCTCATGATTGGACATTGCTCTTCCACCCCAACCCTGCTATCCCCTATCTCTACCCCTTGCTGGGCACATGGTAAGCAGTCTGTAAGTGGTGGTAGCTTATGTAGAAAGAGGAGTCCATTCCCTGCCCTGCCTCAACAGGAGGAACTAATGGGGGATACTGTTGGGGGATAGGTAGGGGATAGTGGTTTGTGCTTCCTGGGGAACAGGCAGGAGAGAGGCAGGCTGCTTGTCAGTTGAGCAAAAAATAGCAATGATGATCTGACCCAGGGCATTTGATCCTAGCTGTCATCGGCAGCTGGTGAGGAATCCCTTGGTCTTAAGCCAGCCTCTCCTTCCTTCCAAGAGAGGGATCCCTCAGCTGCTGAGCAAGTGGACAAGACCAGACCAGAAGATAACTGTGCCTGGCTCAACACAAGGTCCATGGAATCCCCATCCCTTCAACAACTCTTCCAAATGTGAATTTATTGTAAACGTTTATTTCTTGCAATTAAAAAAGGGGGACGTCTTTAATAAAAGGCAGCGTAAACAAGGCTGAGTCAGTGGGATTAGAAGTGGAAAGGCAGGAATTATGAGGAAGCAACTGCCAAAGTTGTTGGGAATGGGGGTGGAATTTGGCCCTGAGCTTCCTGGCAGCCTGTGCAAAAAGGAAAACCTGATCAGTTATGGAGCTCTTCTTATTAGTGAGGGAGATGCTTGCCAGTTCCTCGAGAGAAACGCAGTTGTTTTTCAGTATGTTTTTTCCATGCACTAAATCCTGAATGAAATTTCTCCCATGAAGCTTTAGGAGTGGTCATGATGTAATAAACACCATCCTTGTTTCACAGCAAATGGGGAAGTGAATCTCCAGTGATGAGGCCATTTAACTTGCAGCTCACTGGATGTGTATATGTTCTGCTTAAGTATCATTATTATTAGATGAGAAAAACGACGTTGGCTTTTCCTTCCAAAGAGCTAAGCTTCACTCCCACAGGGAGTGAAGAGTCTCAATGGCCCCACAGGGACTTGGAGGTGACTGGATTGTTAGGGGTGACTGCTTTTGCAGAGGGAGGTCATGAAGTACCTGACCTCACAAAACAAAGTTAGGGAAATATTTTATCAACCATTAGGCTGAAGGCTACATATGGAAAACAATAAAGAACCAGAAATGTTCAAGAGTAGACGACATTGAGCAATGGGGTCAGGCAAGCCTGGGTTTGAGTCTTATCCTACCTCTGGCCATGTGGCCTCGGGCAACTGTCTTAACCTCTCTGAGCATGGTTTCCCCATCTGTAAAAACAGTGATAGTGAGAGCTGCCTTGGATTACTGAGAGTCAAAAGGTAATGTTCCCGAAAGTGTGTGCCATGTGCTCTGTTTATTCAGTTCCCTTCTTCTCACCCTCCCCCACTAGTTCTCAGGGAATTTGAGAGGAGCTCCCACCGAATCCTACTTCCATGTTTCAGGCAAAACTCAGTCCACTGGGGGAAGCTGAGGCACAGCCTTACAAGACTTGCCTGGTCCAGACCACTTGTGTGTGGTGATTACATTCAGGCCTGGGCACACTTTCTGCCCACATTGACCAGAGCACCTGTACCAACCCTTGAGCTGCCTTGGGTTTCCCCTCTGAGATGGTTCCAGCAACTCTCCCAGCCTCATTCCAGATCCTTCCTGGTGGTCAGCTGCCTTGGTCTTGATTACCTGCCTATAGGGCAGAACGTAGGACCACTGGTCCAAACTCCTTGTGTCATACTGGAGGAAACTGGAGCCCCAGCTGGAGTCATGTGCCATGATTTACAGTGTGGAGTGGCAGGCCCCTCAGACCAGGGTCCTTGAGCCAGGCAGTGTCCCTGTGCTACCCAAGTGTGATGCCTTAAGAGCCAACACTCCAGTCTGTGATGCCCAAGGGCCCAGCCCCACTCCTCAGCTCCAGCCCGAAATATAAAAGCAGCTCTACAGAAATCCCCTCCTGGCCTCGCTCACTTACCTTCTAATTCTCTTAAAAACCTTTTTGCTTTTTGGAGGACGTGACCACACTATCTACTGGGCTTTCTAGCCACACCCACTCTCTATTCCAGTCACAGCTGACCACCTGGCAAACACCTGGGCACTTTGACTCCTCTCCTCCAGGTCTTTGCTCGTGCTGTTCACGGTGCTGGAATGCCATCCTACCACTGGTGGAAATTCCAAACCCCTCTCAAGGCCAACCTCTGATATTTTCTTGGTGAACCCTCCTCTTCAAAAGGAACAAATGGCTCCTTCGTGTCCTTCCCCCTGCCCAAGCCCTTGGCCTCCATGTAACCTTGAGAAAAGCTGGGTGTATGTTAATTACTGAGTGAATTCGAATTAGCTGTGATTCCATCTCCTGGCCAGACTGAGTCCTCCTTAAAGGACCTTGTCTAACTAAGCTTGGTACTCCCCAGGGTACTCCCCAGTACCCAATACTCTGCCTAGCATGGAGCAGACAGATGCTTGGGACAATGTAAAGTTGTATTGAATGTCATATAATTATGGCATCAATTACTGTTACTTGAGCATCTACTGTGAGCAGCTCAGTACTAGGTCCTTTAAATACACTCTCATGGCTCCTCACACAGAGCCAGCAATGTGGGTTATTAGCGTGCCCCACTTTACCGGTAAGAAAACTGAGGCTCATAGCAGGTAAATCACTTAATGTCACACAGCAAGTAACAGGCATGGGATTACAAAAAGCTGTGTTTGTGATGCCCAAGTCAAGGGAAACAGATGATGCGGTGCATGGAGTGCTTCTCACCCCTCCCCCCAGTCCCCATCAGAGTGCAAGAGCCAAGAATATGTCCTGGGGCCTGACCATGGACGTCCATCTGGGGGCTCCCAGTTTGCATAGATGTTTACATGGAACTCCTTCCTCTTGGGGGGAGGTCTCCCTAGGGTGGTACCCTGAAGCCACCTGTGCCAGCTCTTGCAGGGCTTCCACTGACCTTTGCGTGGGGCTGCCGCTCCTCACTGGGCAGCCCCGCCCAGGCTCCTTTCTGGGATCAAATCCTTCCCATTAACCTCTGACTTGGGGGTATGGCCCCCGTTTTAGAGCCAGCACAGCACATCCTTCCCTGGCAGGCGACTGACAGTTCGACCACGCGCCTTGCATACGACGCCAAGGGAAAGGGATTATTTCGGGAATGGTTGTCCGGGTTACGCCATCCCGCGGTGTCCTCCGCCCCCTCGCAGCCTTTCCAGTCGCCAAAGGAAGCCTTTCAGACTTTTAAGCACTTTGTCTTTATGAAAATCCCCCGTGTTTTCCTCTCTATCTTAAGTCTCTCTGTGATGTTGAATCCCATTTCACAGAAGGAGAAACCGAGGAACCGAGCAAGCGAGCACAGCTTAAACATCTTTCCTGGCCAGCCAGGGACCTGCCCGTGGGGTTCTCAGAATCTCAATCCCGGTAACAAATTTCCATTTGAAGAACATGTGCAGTTCGCGACTCGAAAACCTGCAGCGCCACGTAGTTAACATTTTAAACGTACCCCCAAGCCCCTTACCCTTAGCTTTCAGCGAGACGCCTATGTTTTACTACTTTAGTTTGTGTCTCCAAACTGCTGGGCATTCAAAGGGTTAAACGGGACCGGGAGGGGGCCTGCGGTGGGCAGCGGAGCTTCGAAAGGGTTAAAAATATAAACGCATTTATTCCATTTGGCTCAAAATGGGGAGCGACGGGACCCGGAGTGCCTAGGAGCCCCCCCTACGGAATGACTTTTTTAAATTCTAGAACTTTTAATTCCGACCAAAAAACAAAAAAGCGTCCCAGTTCGAAAGTTCTTTTAACCTTTTCTTTTTTCATTTATTTTTTTCTCGATTTCTCCGCAGGCTGGATTATAAAATTCGCCCTCTCGTTTCGGGTTCGAGGAGCTGGGTTCCCCCCTCGGGGCCGCGCGCCGGGCGGGGGCCGCGGGGGCTCCGGGAGTTTTCTCCAGGGCCGGGCTGGGACGCGGCTGGTGAGTCCCGGCTCCGGCCCCTGAATTGGGGGGTCCGCGTCTGCCCCAAACGCCGCTTTCTTCCGTTTTCCATGTCATTTCCTGTACTAATAAGATGGTGGTCAAAGCAGGGGAGGAGAGCAGCAGCGAGTCGCCGCCGCCGCGCCGAGGCTGGCGCTGAAACTTTGCCTCGCCGGGGACCAGCGCGCCCGCAGCGCGGCCGCTCCCGCCGCGGGGGCCGCCAGCCGGGGCCGCGCCGCCTCCGCCGAGCCGCCCGCCGGGCCGCCCGCTACGCGCGGGCCCCGCGGTTGCCGCAGCATTCCCGGGAAGGTGAGTCAGCCCCGGTAGCCAATGTGGCCATTGAAAATGGCTTCGGAAAGCGCTCGGCAGTTTGCCAGCGAGCGCGGGGGCCGCCGGTGCAGGGGCTGCGAGCGGCTGCGGGGGGTGCGGGCGGCCGGGGCGGACGCGGGCAAAGCAGGGGCCCGGGCGGCGCGGGTGCGGGCCCGGTGGGGGGGCGGCTCGCCCCGGCCCTGAGGTGAGTTAACCCTCGGCAGGTAGTTGCTACCGCCGCTGCCGCCGCCGCTGCGGGATTCGGGGGCCGCCCCTCCGCCTCCTTCCTCCCCGCTAGCTCCTCGTTCGCTCGCCTTGTTACAATGTAGCCTTTTCTCTGCGCGGACGTTCCTCCCGCTGACGGACGTGGCCGCCAACCAATGGGAGCGGCGGCCCGGGCCCAGCGTTCGGAATGAGAACGCGGCGACTCGCGCGGGGCGGGGCGCCGGAGGCTGGAGGGCTTGCAGCGGCCGCTGGCCTACTTCTAGGGGGCACTTTCGGCTGGGCGCCTGGAGCAGAGGTGCCGGGCTCCGGTCTTTCGGGATGCAGTGGGGCTTCTTCCAACGCGGCCCACGATTTCCCGCTAATCGTGGCCGAGTCGGAGGCCGTTTCTTTAGTATATTTTAAATCTTAGTTGTGGGGTAGACTCTTTGGGCAATCTCTCCGGAGTGTAACCTCCATCTCCCCCAGTCGCAATCCACAAGGTACTCTCCTATGCAGAAACTGCGGAAACTTCGGGGCCAATGACCTTTCTCCGGTCAAGGCCAGCACGCCCTAGGCAAGTCCCTGCAAGGAGAATACTAATGTCGTGGGCGCTGGACTGTGCTGGTTGAAAAGTTGTGTCTTGAAACAGGTTGGGCTATAGGGGCTTAGACCCCCCGGATGGGCTGGGACTTGGGGAAGAAAAGTGTTAAACCTCTTCTTTCATACACGCTTGCTTCATGTGGAGAAAGGCTGTGGTATATAATTTAGAGTGGCTGAAAGGAAACACACCCAGTTCTTTGTGCGCGGGGACAGGAGACAATAATGAGAGATTGCTCTTGATGCCTGGAAACCCAGTAAACGTTTGGGGTTTTGTCTGTGCTGGGGCAAAAGAATTTTTCCATGGAGCATCCTGCTGTGGCACCCAAGCTTGCCTTTGCCCACACTCCCCTAGGGGAAGGAAGGTACTGAGAGGTATGGTGGCGTCCATGGGCCAGAATGAACAGGCTGTGGTCTCTTTCCCTGGGGAGTAGGGCATGTTCTCTGCCCACCAACTCTGAAAGGTGGGCAAGCAGAGTGCTCTGTGGGCACATGTCTGAAAACCTTCCCTTCTGGGAATACAGCCCTTGCAGTTTGCTTTAGTCTAATGGAAAGGGGCTTCTCCATTGGAATCCTCCCTCCCCCTAATCGTGTCACGGTGGAGTTGGTACTGTTACCTGGCCTCTCTGAACCTTGCTTCTCCATCCCTAAAATGGGGCCAACAAAACTTGTCTGGCAAGGCAGTTATGAAATCAAATGAAATGACAGAGGTCAAATGCCTAGCCCACAGGTGACACATGATTTAAGAAGTGTTCTCGCTCCCTGGAATTAGTGAGGAATACACTATCCTGGGATTATCAGAATTGTCTGCCAGGCCCCACCCAGGTCCGTCCAGGCCCAAGCTGACAGGGCCTCTAAGGAGCAGCTGGGGCAGGACCTAGTTTCCCTCCCTAGTGACATTCTCAAAGTTGCAAGGCTCCCCTCACTTGTCCCAGGAGCCCTTGATCAGTTATCACAACCATCACTTATATATTATTTTGACCTGAGTTACAGGTTCTGTCCTTTAGACCCCTTGGGTAGACGTGTTCCATAAATTTGTTCTCCTCAGTGTCAAGTAAGGCTCTGTCAGCTGAATCTTTCCTCCTGGTCCTAGATTATTGGCAAGTATGAAGGACGTGAAGACACTGGACTAGGAGTCAGGAGTCATAGCTGCTTGTTCAGCTAGCTGCCTCCTTCTCCTGCCCTCTTGGCTATCTCATAGTCATGACCAACACATGGGGTCCAAGGCTATGTCATAATCTTCCTCCCTAAAGTTCCTCCAGGGCTCTGATCTTGGCCAAGGCTACCACCATCCTACTAGTCCTGAAGGCAGAAAGCTTGATGCCTCTGTTCCCTCACCCTAATCCATTCCATTTCCAGATCTATGGAACTTTAGCCTGTACATAGAATCCACTTACTTCTTTCCATCGCCTCCTCCCCAGCTTCTTAGTCAAGCCACTGCTGTCTCTCCTCAGGACAATAGCAAGATCCTCCTAACTACCCACCTGCACCCTCCCCTCCATGCCAATCTCAGCATCAACATCACAGCCAGAGTGTCTGTTCCAAAGATCACATCAGGCCTTTTATGTCCTGCTTAAGATACTGAAAAGTCTTCCCAGTGTGTTTGGGATAAAGAACAGAGTTATTACGGTGACCTAAAAGCGTCTGAGTGATCTGGTCCCTGCCCTTTCCTTGGCCTCATCTCCCACCCTCCCTTGGATCTCTGCACGCCAAGCCTTTTTCTCCCCTGCGTGTGCTGGTCCCTCCTTCTGGAATATTGAAACAGTTGTGATCTTATGAATGAGTTAAGGTTGGCAAAGGGCAAAAGGGGGTGGGAGAGTGGTGGTCCTTAAAGCTCTCCCTTAAATATTTCCAGTTTATCCAGGCACATGGTAGGATTGAATCTAGGTCCCCTTGTGTTTGGGTAGGGCCATGTGACTGGCCAGTGACTTGTGAACTATAGTGATACATGTCACTTCTGAACCAAAGCTGGTATGGACCCTCCAGAGTGCTCTTCCTGTGGCATGGCAACTGGCAGTAGGTGGATGGTGGCTGCTTCCGCTAGCCTGGTTCCCTGCATCACTACAGGAGTAGAGTGTCATTGATGTCCCACGACAGACATGCAACATGAGTGATAACTAAACCTTGTTGTTTTAAACCACTGAGATTTGGGAGTTGTTGGTTACTGCACCCTAACCTAACCTTGCCTGACATAGCAACTAGAGGAATGTTCCCAACAGAGGCTTTGAACAGCACGGGTTTGAACTGCACGGGTCCACTTATATGCGGATTTTTTAACCCATGTTGTTCAAGGGTCAGCTGTACACACAGACTTGGGAAGGCTCATCGTCCGCAGCCAGGGTGACCCTTTTGTCAAATCTGAGTCTATCAACCTCTGCCTGAAACCCCTTCAGGGACTCCCTCTACTGTTAGGAGAAAGACAAAAGTCCTTTAGCTGCCTGAAGACCCTATAGGGACACCGTCTTGCATCCCTGTTTGTCCTGTTCTGCCTAACATGGTGCTTTTCTCATGTTGTCCTCTGTTCTGACTGCACATTCCACTCTGCTGCTTAGGCCTCCTCCTTGTTCATCTTTCAACTTCCTCACCTCTTCAGGGAAGCCCTCCCTGATTAGGTCAACCCCCCCCCCCCATGCCAGCCTCTTATGGACCCATATACCTCTCCTTTGTAGCAGTCATCTTAGTAGCACTTTTACATTTATTGATCTATTACTGATTGCAGCCTCACTCTTTCATCAGATCATAAAGTTTGCGAGGGCAGGGCCTTGGTTGGCTTGTGCGTGCGCCTGTATTTCCAGTTTCTGTACACGAGCTGCTGGATAAATACCTTCTGATGAGTCCCTGAGCATTGACTGTGGGCTCACTTTGTGCTGGGGGTTAAGGACAGGATTAATGGGCCCTGATTCCCTGGGCATGGGCTGGTGGGTCCAGCTGGGAGGACCATTTTTCTGGGATGTGTGAGAGGAAATTGCAGGAGGGCAAGAGTGTGAGATTTAACAGAACTTCGAGGTCTCTGCTTATCTGGAGAGAATGTGATTCAGTGAAGGACCACACAGGAGGAGACCCAGGGATAACAAAGATGAAGAGAATGACGATGAAGGCAGCTACTATTTATGGGAGGGTGATTGTGTGTCAGGTGTCGTCCTAAGCATGTCATACTTTGTGCAGAGAACAGCTCCACAAGGTAGGGATTAGCATTTTCATTTCAAAGATGGGAAAATGGGGCCCCAAGAGATGAAGTAAAGGATCCAGGGTTACACAGTAGTATGGCTAGGATTGGAACCCTGGCAGTCTGATGTCACTCCTTAGGGACGCTCTCTTAGAGTGAGGGCAGAGAACTGCAGACCTGCCAAGGAGCAGTCCCTTTGGAAATGTCACATTGGGTTAAAAGCCCTCACTGGAGAACTAGTTTCTAGGAGGTAAACCTCCCCCCAACATTGGGGTTTGAGTAAGGGGGTTCTCACTCAGAGGTGCCTGGTGGCCTTGGCGCCAGGGCTGGTCTAGAACCATCTGGTGTACCTCCACCCCTGCTGGGGTTCAGGTGTTCTTGGCCCCAGAGCCCATGTTCTCAGAGTGGGGCCCTGGAGGGGCTTCCCTGCAGCTGGCCCAGGGGCTGCACCGGAAAAATAAGCCATACAGAAAGAAAAAAAAACAATGAAGAGAAAAGAAAATGTGCTGTTATTTTTAAAAAGCCCATTTCCTTTGCAGATCTGTATCTGTTGGAAAGGCCTGTGTTCCCCAGTATAGCCACGTTCGTGGTGGTATCCCTCGGCTAAGGCTCTGTAGTGGGAGGCCTGGGGCGTCCTTCAGTCCTTCATTTATATATTGTGTGGTCGGGCACTGTGCTGGGCTTGGGGCGCAGTGTGGAACCTAGACCTTCCTCACAGAACTCAGACCAGTGTGGGAGGCGGACAGTTAACCAGGCAGTTGCAGGTTATAGCAGAAGGATACAGGGGAAAGGGCCATGGACTCAAAGTCAAGGGTGCTTCCCTGAAGAGGGGGCCTTTCAATTGAAGGATGAGTAGGATTTGGAAAGCAATGAGGGGACAGGTGTTCCAGCATGGGGCATGGCTTGTATAAAGGCGTGGCACGTAGAGGGCTTGGAGAGGCTCTCGTAGTTCATTTATCTGGAGAGTGCGTGTAATGGAGGAAGCGGGGGGTGGGGGCTGGAAAAGGATACTAGTAATGATAACAACACGACTAACACCAGTCCTGACCGTGCCTCAGGACCTTTGCATTGGTGGTTCCCGCTCCCTAGAATAAGGTTACCCATTATCTCCATGGCAGACTCCCTCAATTCTATAAGATTTGCGCAAATATCACCTTGTGGGCACTTTCCTGTTAAAATTGCAGCCCATACCCCCTTGCCCCACTTCACTGCTTTTTCCCTTAGTACATAGCATATGTAACATGCCCTATGTTTTATTTATTTTGTCATTTGCTCCCTCCCTTGATTATAATGTAAGTTCCTAGAGAGCTGGGTGTTGTGTTTTTTTTTCAGTTTTATTCGTTGCTGTATGAACAGTGCCTAGCACATAGTAGAGCATCAGATGTGTGTGGAGTGAGTGAATTGAGAATTTACTACATGCAAAATGCTTTACATGTATTTTCTCATTTAATCTTCTCAGCAGAGCTCTGATATTTGTACTGTTTTTCCCCCATTATTTAGCGGAAATAGGAAATTGAGGCTCAGGGAGGTGGAATAACTTGCTTGAGGTGTCCCAGTTGATAAGCGACAGAGCTGGGATTTGAACTCAAGTTGCCTGGCTCCTGAGCCCTCCGGCCTAACCCTGATGTTTTCCCCCAGCATCAGGGACCTCTGTGCTGAGGAGTTCATACTCTGTGGGGCTGCAGGTACCACAGAGGGTTTTATGAAGAGAAAGCCCCCATGGAGATCAGATCCAAGTCCCAGAGGTCAGCAGCAGCAGCAGCTTGGGTGTGAGGCTGGAGGCAGGGAGACTGATTAGGAGGCTATTGCAGTGATCAAGGTAGGAGAGGAGGAGGAGGAGGGTTTGGTGGTGGCCCTTCCAAAGGGGAAGGTTGGGGGCCCTCCACACGGGCTCAGAATGGGTGGATCAGGGCATATTCTGGGGGCCATAGGTTCCCTAGTGTGCCTAGTGGTTTCTGTTTCTGAGTAGCCAGGGTACCCACAGATAAAACCTGGCAAAGTGCCTTGTGCTGGCCTCTTGGCAGGGAGAGGGGAAGTGGGAGGGAACCAGGGGGGTGAGTGGGTGGGGGCAGTGCTGTGGCCTGAGAGGAGTGTGGGCCTCAGGTTCAGCTCTGTCCAGCCACTTGGCAGCTGGGAGACCTGGGCAAGAGGCTGCCCCTCTTGCAGTTGCCTGTTTCCTCATCTGGAAATCGGGGAGGGGGGGTGATAATAGCGCCTCCTTTCATGGGGGCCCCAGAGAAAGAAGTCCCAAGTACCAGTGTGTGGTACAGGGCCAGCTCTGGGACTTCCTCAGGTGTGAGGTCATGACCAGAGGGAGGCATGCCCCGGGGCACAGAAAGAATCTTGAATCCCATGCTGGAGACAGCAGTGCCTCCCTGGGGGGGGGGGGGGGGGGGGGGAGGGCAGAGGGAAAGAGAGAGAGTCATTCACTGAGGCCTTTCTACCCAAAGGTGACCTGACCACACCTCAGACACTTCCACACCCCCTGCGGGCTTGTGCTGAAGACCAAGCATGTCTGAGCCTCAGTTTCTGTTTCTGTAAGTGGAAGCAGTATTATCGGTTCTGCACTACATTCTGTGGAAGAAAATGTTTTTTCCATGTTTTCAGGATGAAAGTTTAAGAGAAGCATGTATTGAGCACAAAGGCACTTGACAACAGCCCCATGAGGTCGCTTGCACATGCATTTATGGATAAGGAAACTCCAGTTCAGAGAGGTTAAGTGACTAGCTCCATATCACATAGCCATAATCTAATCTTTCCAATCACCTCGAGAAACCCACATTTATAAAGGAAGTCTTAGGAATCACCTGCTTGTTACATAACAACTCCTAGCAGGTTCCCTGGGTGCGTTAAACACGGGATTTGATTGATCAGTTTTTGCTTTGCGTGCTGGTTTCAGGACCCTCTCCCCTTCCTGGGAATTTCATGGGTCAGAGCTGGCAGGCACATCTGGACAGACCAAGAGCCTCCAGTGCAGTGACACTGGAGGTGGAGAAGGGCAGAAGGCTGCTGGCTGTCCCACTTCTCAGCATCAGCCTTAGATGGAGGGTGGGTGCAGTGGAGCAGGAACCCTGTTTGCAAACTGAGGCACTGGGCCTCTGGAGCCTTCAGTGCCTTCTAGAGTTTTCCCTTCTACCCCCTCTCTTTCCTACCCCACCTGATCCATAACGGTACCCAGGACTCTCTTCCCACCTTCACCTTCCCCCAAATCCCCTATCATTAGCCTGAGAAGGGCAGGTCAGTTCTCACAACGCTCATTTGAGAAAACTAAGGCTCAGAGAGGGGAAGTGACTTGCTTAAGGTCATACAATGTAGGGAGTGACCAAGCGAGAATTCTACCCCCAAATCTAGCACCCCTTCCTCTGCACTCCAGCCTTCCTCCTCCTGGATTCACAGCAGAATGGGGACCGCTGAGAGCCGTTCGCTCAGTCTCTGTGCCCCACCCTCCAAAAGGAGAGGCTGTCTGGCCACCGCTTGAATATCTGCTGTGGCAGGAGTTCACCCCCTGGGAATGTGCGTGAAGGAACTTAGGGTGGGGAAGGGTGGTGACCAGTGAGCTCCTTCTCCCAGGCTCATGGTGGCTTTCAGGCAACAGTGGGACCAGCAAGGCAAGAAGATCAACTTGACTCGGGCACCGAGCAGGGCTGGTATGGGTGTCACCAAGCAAGTAAATATGGAACCGCCCCCACAATGTCAGCTTTCCCAGAATGGCTTCTTCCACTATCAAGAACTTTCCCCAAGGGATGGGGCAAGGGCCAGGAAGGGATCCTGCTGCCCGATGTCCAGGGAATAGAGATGGCTGGCTTGGAAGTCTCTGGGCCAGTTGAGGGGACTGGGGAGCAGCCCAAGGGACCCTTGGCCTCAGGAGAGAGGGAGCCTCTCATGGGGACAGCTTAACATGTGACCCAGCTGGGGTGGACTCAGCATTGTCTATGGTACAGAGAGGGTCGGCTCTGGGTAGGTGGGCAGACAGGAAGGAGACTGCAGTCTGGGGCTATCGCTGACGTCACAGCCCGGCCTTCACTGCCCCAACCCAAACAGGGTGGCATTTTTCAGGGCGATTCAAGATCCCCTCTCAGACCAGCTATGTTCCAGAGGGAAAGCCAGAGGGGGCTGGTATTTGGGGAGGAAGTGAAGATCAGAGGTTCAAGATGTCCCAGGGAGAGGGTGGGTGAGAAAGGAGAAGCCCCTTAGCCTGGCGAAGAGGAGGGCAATAAGGTGAACTCTTCAGAGTAAATCAGCAAGCTCAGCAGCCAGGGAAGAATTTACCCCAGAGAGAAGACGTTGGGTCTTGAGGGGAAGATGACCAGAAAGGGAGCAATCCAGGGCAAAGTTTCTGGCTGGGTTACCCCCAACCTTTTATAAACATCAGTAACAGCCAAGCTTGAATGAGGCTTATAGGTGTGCATGGGTGGAAGCAGCGTGCTGTACCGTGGCATGGGTGTTATTAGCCTCAGTTTACAGAGGAGAAATTGAAATCCAGAGAAGTGAAGTGACTTACCCAAGGTCACACAGCTGTGAAAGGCTGAGGCAGGATTAGAACCCAGTCTGTCTGATTCTGGAGTCCGAGGTCTTCACTACTGCTTGGGGCTACCTCACTGTAACTGCGATGGGAAGTGCTGTTAGGGGCCTATGCTGGGAGGGAGGGCGGACTGGAGGACTTGCAGGTCCAAGTGTCAGTCTCATGAAGCTGGGTGGTATGGAGAAAGTACAACGTTGACCAGCTGTGGCATCAGGCTATGTGCTCACTTGAAAAGTGAGGATGCCTAGTGCAGGTACTGCCCATGTTAAAGGTTGGTGGGACCTTCCCATCCAATACTTGGGTCAGCAGATGGAGCGCCCCTTTGGGCCCTGAAGGTTCAAACATAAGCACATGATTTGATGGGCCCTGCATGCAGGTTCCTCTGGGAACCCCAGGTATAGGGCCCTGCGAGTGCCACAGAGAGGGCGGTCTGCAGACCTCTGCCCATCCGTGAGCTCTGTGTTACTGGTCTGCAGCAAGATAGGTACAGACATGGAGAGCAAATTTGAGAAACTCACATTGCAACTTGACATTGACGCGTCATGTTTTATTGTAATTTACAAAAGTATCAGTTGGCAACAGATTGGAAAACTTAAAAAAAAAAAAAGTGTCTTTACCACAAATAGTTTGAGCAGTTCTGGCCCAGATCCTAATTGTGATTGAAGGTAGGAAGTGCCCTATTTGCTCAGGGATGTGTGGGGAGGGAGCTAGTCATTCTGCCATGGGCGGTGGGGGAGGGAGAGCGTAGGGTAGGCTTCCCAGAAGTGATGCTGAGCTGGACCTTGAAGGAAGAGTAGAAGTTTGCCAGGTATAGGAAGAGGGAAGGGCATTTTAGGCACTGGGAACAGTATGTGCAAAGGCAGGCAACTCAAGGATCCTGTGGTTCAGGGAATGGCAAGTGGTCTGGGGTGTTTGGAGAAGAGGTGGGGGAGACCTCCCTAGAGCGGCAAGTTTGGGCCAGACTGGGATGGCCTTGAATGCCAGGCTAAAGAGTTGAGACCTGAAGACTGTCCTGGAGGCAGTGGAAGTGAGGTGGGAGATAAGATCACAGCTAAGTAGGTGCTTTACAGGACTGAAGGGACCATGCAGGTGTGCTTCCCTTTGGTCTGCCGTCTTCGGGAAGGTGTTTCTTGGTGCCCAGTGGAGTAAGTTGCTGGTGGACAAGGCCTTTCCTTGTCCCTGCTGAGGCAGCCAGTCCCATAGTTCAGCCTGGCTGCCCTGTGAGTCATTCCTGGCTGGATAGGCAGGCAGTTCCCGGTGTGAGTGGCAGGCTTTCCCAGGCTGTCCTGGTCAGTGGGTTGGCATCTGGTGTGGTTGGCTGGCCTTGGCAGAATCCTCTTGTCCCCATTACCCTAAGCAAGCAGTGCAGTACCCTGTCAGAGTGGGTGCGCCGGCCACCCCCTAGCAGTCCAGCATCATGCTCAGGAGTGTGACCAGGTAGAGGGAGGGCTGAGGTTTGAGGCTGAGGTTGGGGGGTTGGCCAGACACTGGGAGCCTGGTGTGTGATCATGTGGGGTCCGTTTAGGAGGTGAGCATGGACCATGGCCTAAAGTTGCTTCCTGCATGAACCCCCTGACAGGCCAGGCTAAGGCTTGCATTTGTGGCCTGGAGTGAACACTAGTTCCAGGAGGTGACGAACGGTTAAAGTCCCAATCTGGGCCAGCTCAAGGGAGCAGACAGCTCATTGTCAGGGAGTCCTTGGCCCTGGCGCAACCTCCTGTCCCTAGAGGAGCTGACCTGCCCTGTCCTGGAGCTGTTGGGAACAGGCTACATTGTGCCTGGGCCTGCATGTGGCCACAAGTCCTTGGAGAGTGCCAGCCTGCCTGGGAGGGAGCTGTGGGAAGCGCCTCTCCCACCAGCCCCACCTACAACCTCCTCCTTGGGGCCCCTGTTCAGGGTGGCTCAGCCTCTCCCTCCCTGCTGCTCCCTGTCAGCTGGGCCCCACACAGCAGGCCAGGCTGGCTGGCTGCCTTTCAGGGGGAGTCCAGCTGCCTGGGATCTGTGGGATGGGTCTGAGCAGGCATTCACAGCCTGTCCCCGTGCAGGCTTTAGGGCCAGGAGTCATTGAGGTGCTTTGGTTTTCACAGTGGCCTTGGTCGTCCTTGGAGGCTTGAGTGCTTGGACCTCACTGGGTCTCTGACTTGGGCTGCTCCCAAGCAGGACTCAGGACTTGTACAGCCCTAGGCTCTCCTTGGAGTGGGGTAGGGCAGCTCTGGGGCAGCTGAACCCCACTCAGGCTTGTCCTACTGCTGCAGTTTCCCAGACCTGGTGCTTTCACTGTGAGTCCCAGGTGGGACCTCCTTGCTTCTCAGTGACCGCTCTCCTCACAGGACCTTCTGAACCTGCTCAGTGTGGCCCAGCTCACTTTATCTCCCAGATCAAATCCTCCAAGGCCATGCCCTTTGCTCCTCGAAGCCTGTCAGCTTCTTTCCGTGACTGACCTTTGCTCTTCCTCTCCTTGATTCCCCTGTCATCTGTCGCCTGCCCCTGCCCCAGTTCCCTGGGCTACTGGTGAGGCGAGGACTCACTGGCCTGGCTCCAAGGGGCCCCCTCCCCCAGTTTCAGGTAGAAACCAGACTCCTCCCTGGCACATGCCGGTGGCTCCCTGCCCTCCTGGAGCACCCTGGCCCTCGGCCCAGGACAGTGGCCAAGAAAGGCTCCACTGCCCTTTCGGACTCACTCCTGTCTCCTGCGCCCTTCTCTCTGCCTGGAGACTGCTTCCTTCCCGCTTCTTGTCTGGGACCAGCAACTGGCTCCTTTCTGGCCGAGCCCTGGGCTCCCAGACTCGCAGAAAGTCCATCTGCTTCTGGAGATCAGTTGTTGCCGCCTCCTTTTCTCAGTGCCCAGCGTCCATGGGGCAGATGGGGCCTAGCATTGTGTGGGAGTCTGAATGGCCCTCAAGGAGGCTATAGTGGATGGATCTCATTTTGTTTACACAGCATGCTGGGGAGGTGGATACTGTGAGCCCATTTTGCAGATGAGAGAGTTGAGGTTCCAGGGGGTTCAGACTTTGTCAAGGTCTTATAGGAAGTCAGGGGCACAGCTGGGACTCAGACCCACATCTCTTGGCTTTTCTCTTGACCCCATAGCTGTCTTGAAGGCAAGAACTTCATTGACCTTTGCTTGTTATATTATCAGGGGCCAGTGCCTAACTAGGGCCAGGGGTCTGCCCAGGGCTGGGCTCAGCCCCTTGGGGGTTAGGGCTCAGGGGTTGCCTGGGCTCAGTGTCACATCCAGGGGCTATCAGCCCTGTGAGCTTTCTACATACATGTTCTCCTTAATCCTGAACTCTCGCCCCCAGTGTGAGTGCCTCCCAGAGACACAGCCTCTACCCTGGGAGTCAGGCTGACTGACGCAGGGCACACAGGGCTAGGGCTGGGGCTGCTGGGATGGGGCTGGGCCAGGAGTCATTGGGGGAAGGGGAGAGGGAGAGGCTGGGCAGCAGGAGACCGGCTCAGTGGTGGCCTGCACACCTCTGACTGAGTCCCGGCACCAGCCCACAGCTCCCGCCTCTCCCTCCTCGGGTCCTGAGGCTCTGTGCTGCCTTAAAGCCACTCTTGCTTCAGGGAGTCTGAGGCCCTTGCTCCTGACGAAGCTCTGAGGTTCAGAAGGGCCAGCTAACCCACCTCCTTCAAATTCTCTCTAACCCCCCCACCCCAACACACCTCCAGGGACTAGTAGCTCACAGCTTCCCAAGGCAGCTCATTATGGCTTTTCCATGTTGTTTTACTTAGGTAAGGAATACAAGTACCTTTTTACTGTAAAAAAATCAAATATTATTTAAAAAGCTAAACATTATCTTCCTTGATAACGGAGCATTCCAGCTTTCTCTGCGAGGTTAGTTATCACAGTTATCGCTTTGTAGTGTATCCTTCTAGATCTTTCCCTATATGTTCCACACTGTAAGAATATGTACCATTATAGTGTGTGTGTGTTTCATTTCGTATGTGTAGTCATTCCACAAATTGCTTTACTCACTTAACTTTGGATCTAGGAAATCTAGTCATGGTTTTACATAGCGAGCTACCATAATTTCTCTCTCTCTCTCTCTCTCTCTCTCTCCTTTTTACTGATACACAGTGGTTTTGGAGAGGGTCATCATGATTTATTTAGCCATCCTCTTACTGCTGGACATTTAGGTTAATTCTGATTTTATTCTCATGCACCTCCCTAGGCATATTTAGAGTAGCTACTGTTGGTTTCTGGGAGCCTGTGGCATTTAAAAAAAATTATTGAACACTATTTAAAATTTCTCCACTGAGACTTTGCACAGAACCAATCATCTCCCTGTGGGTCCCCCGCTATTCCTGGGTCTCTTCTTCAGAGCGAGAGAGAATGTCTGCTTCCCTGTCCCCACCAGTCCCCAGGAGCTGGGAACAGTGGCTGTGGCCCCTGGAGCCTTTCTCCTCCGCAGTCGGGTTTTCCTGCCTTTATTCAAAGGCACATTTGAGTGACCCTGCTCCTGGGCGGCTGTGGTAGTAAGTGGACTCTGGAGTTGGAATTCCTTGGTTCACATCCTGGTCTTTCTAGGGATGCTACTTAGCCTCTCTGTGCCTCAGTTTCATCCTCTGTCAGCTAGAGATGACAATAGCACCTGTGTGATGGACGCTATTGTCTTGAGCTGCTGTGTGGACCAAATGAGTCAACACGTGTAAAGTGCAAAGCGCCACGCCAGGCAAATAGCAAGATCCCAGTGATGTTATTACCATTGCTCTCTCATCTGTATTAGCTCCAGACCCCGCTCTGCGGGCAGAGGGCCTGCGCTCCTAGTGTGCAGCCTGGGATGGCTGCGGCCTTTGCAATGGCTTCATCCCACTGCCCACTGACTTCCCAGGGGAGACTGCTGCCTGGGAATGCAGCGGGCATCGGGTTTCTGCCCAGGTTGGCCCTGCAGAGTCTGGCCCGGGGCCTACGGGGAGGGAAGGAGGTCAGCCTGACCCTTTGCTTGGCGGTGGTGGCCAGGAGCCTGGTAACATAACCCCACACCTTGGGCAGATTTACCAGCTCTCAATGGGGCCTGTTGTGGCTGGGGATTTGATCTCCCTTGTCCCGCACGGTGGGCAGGAGAAGAAAGCAGCTTGGGGCCAGCCTCTCCCCTGGGAGTCCTGGGGCCTCTCTGGGCCACGCTGGCTGGGCCAGGCATGGGTTTGCCTGGGGCAAATCACTGCAGGTGATTGTATATTTAGTGCCAGGAAGGATGACCTTTTTGGTTTTTTCCTCATGACCCTCCCTTTCAGGTTTTAAACCACCTTCATGCCACCATCTAACCAGTTTCTCACAGCCAGTTCTGAAACAGGCAGCCTGGCCAAAGCCATTTCACAGATTTGGAAACTGAGGCTCAGAGAGGTTAAGTGACTTCCCCAAAACCACATAGTTAGCTACTGACGGAGTTAGTGATGTACCCAGGCCACCTGGCTCCTTGTTCAGCTCTTTTTCACGAGGCCACCCAGTGCGACAGTCTTGGCAGAAGGTGCCCAGCTGGTGCCCTGCTTGCCCTGTTGCCCTCTAGGCAGTAGCATGTGTGGTCAATGAGCACAGAGAGCTGGGATTATTTCCTGAGAGGCGAGAAGCACCATAGCTGGCCCTGGGCCCAGCCTTTCCCCAGCATCAGCCACAAACCTTCTCGGCAGCCAGAGGTGGCAGCGGACAGAGTGTGGCTGCTTCAGCTGAGGTCATTGACCCTGCTAGGGAGAGGACTTGCCCTCTGAGCCTGTCTTGTGGTGTAGGCAGGGGCTGTAGCAACCTCGGCAACTCTTGAGTACTCCTCCCAGAGAGGAAGGAGAGCAGCCACTGTGGGGCCCATTTTAAGACCCGAGAAAGCAAGGCTCAGAAAGGCCCAGGGGTTGGTCTGAGCTGGCGGCTGGCAGAGGGAAACTCAGACCACCTCCTCCTTCTAGACAGAGACCCTCACCATTCACACTGCTGGGTCACACCAAAGACATTGACCTTGCCTAGCTTTGATTTGAGAGCATGGTTGTTGGTATCAGAGGGATGTGAGCTTGGGTCCTGGCTCAATAATAACTGTTTTATTTATTGAGCACATACTATGTGCCAGATGCTATTGTAAGTCTTGACCTGGATATTTCACTAAATCCTCAGAATAACTTCAGGGGGTAGATGGCATTGAGATTTTCCATTTGCAGCTGAGGAAATTGAGGCACAGAGAGGAAGAGTGATTTCCCAAGGTCATATCATATGACGGTGAAACTGGGATTTAAATCCTGGCCCCATGGCTCCAGGGGTTGATTGTGAGCCACTCTAGTGCCTCTTAGGGCTAGGAAGGCCATAAGGATGACACACCTGTCTTATTCCTGGCATGGCGCCTGACACATGTCACGCACTCAGTATACATTTGTCAAATGAATAAATGTGAGGCTTTGGACAAGTGACCCAGCCTCTCCAAATGTCAGTTTTCTCACTGTACAGTGAGTACCTAGCCACCAGCATCGATGGGAAGGGTCCAGTGCAGTAACATTTGAAAGTGCTGAGCTCAGGGCTCGGCCATGGCAGCTGTGGTCACTCTGGGGAGACGGTGCCACTGAGCTGCTCTGAACTGTGTCCTGGGCGTGGGTGGTGCTGCTCTGAGCTGTCACACTGGCACTCAGCTGCCTGCCCCAGGGGAAAGAGGCAAATTTCTCTGCATGGGTGGCTGTGGGATGTCACCTGTGGCTGGCCTTGGGCTTCCCCTGGGCAAAGCCAGGAGCCGGAGGGGCTGAGGGTGAGCACCATGACAATATTCATGCGGGACCCTTGCATTCCTGTGGGACACTCACAGCCTGCTGGGTGGTTTCGCACAGGTATTTTCTTGTCAACTTCTGAGCCTGTCTTTTACCCAGGCTCAGGGAGGTGCAGTGACCTGCCCAGGTTCCCACAGGTGTGCAGCGGGATCCAAGTTGGCCTCACCTGCTGCCTTTGGAGAGCCCTCCCTGTTGCAATGTATCCCCTGTGGGTTCCAAAAGGGGGGGCAGATGCCTGGGGCAGAACCAGATTGGGGAGGGGGAGGGGGCTTGACTCCCACCTCAGCTACCCCCACGTGTAGGGACTCAACCCAGATTTGCTCTCTTTGTAAAAGCTCTGACAGCAGGCTCTCTGCAGTGGGACTCAGGGGATGCAGGTCCCTCCTTAGACTCCACCACAGGTTTGCTGTGCATCCTTGAGTCAGTCCCTTCCCCTCTCTGGGCCCTGTAAAGTGAGACTGGGACTCACTGACACCTGCTTTTCTATCCCTCCTTTAAGGGGTATGGTTTGGGCCTCACGGCCTAGACAGGCATTATCTCAGCCCCTTTTAAAGAGACTGAGATATTGGGGACCCTCCACCTTGCCAGTTGGGACAACTGGGCTTGGAGTTGAGAACCAGGTTCTGGTATTCAATAGTCTTGAAACCGTGAAACACACATGTCAGGGTGTGGTGGGGCTTGCCAAGGAATCCCTCACAGATCCACTCCCCTTGCCCCACCTCGAGACCTTGAGATTTGGCAGACAACACCCAGCGTGGGCGGGGGAGAGAGGGGGCACAGCCCTTGGTGTTCACGAGATCTGGGTTTGAATACAGGCTCTGCCACTTAGCTTTGGCTACTATTTTCCTCACCTGTAAAATAGGGGAGGTGAAACGTTCCTCCTGAGGTTGAGGTGCAGATGAAATGCCTGCATTTCTCCCTAGCAACCTGCTGACACTTGCATGGGTCTATTGAATGTGGAGGGGCGGGGTCAGAGAAAGCTCCGGAAGCCTTGCCAACAGCCCTGGAGGCTGAGTCCAGAAATAGAAGACCCCAGAGACAGGCTCCTGATGGCCAGGCTAGGAGGCCACACTGAGCTGGCAGCCTGGGCCCCCTCCCTCCCCGGACTGTTGGCTGAATAAATTACTCGGCAGCCTTTGGGCTAATTTTACCTTCTTGGTTTTCATGAATCATTTCCCATCTGGGGGCGTGTGAGAGAAATGGAAACAGCTCTGCCAGCTGGATGCCCAGGCGCCAGCCGCAGAGAAACACCCATGGTGAGCCCCATGTGTGCTCTCAGCAGCAAGGACAGGACACCCAGGGCCCCCAGAAAGGGCCGCCTAGAGCCAGCTCCTTCCAGCTGTGTCCCTGTGCCTTTGGGCTATTATGATTTGGGGTAAATGAGCCACAGCAGGTCCTGGGGCTGGAACTTGGCTAAATTGAAAGGAATTTGGAATCAAATGCTCCTGGGGCTGGAACTTGGCTAAATCAAAAGGAATTTGGAATCAGATGGCTTTACCATGATGATCGGTAGGGTCTATTTGGATTTCAGTGATGGAGTGGTTTAGCAGAGGGACCCTGTGATCTGCTGGGGTGCTTCTTTGTGGCACAGCCACAGGAGTTTGCATGAATGTTGAATTTGCATGGTCACAGAACACCAGAGTGGGGAAGGCCCTCAGCAAATCAAAGCTAGCTGCCGCCTCATGCAGATGGGTAAACTGAGGCTCCAAGAAGGAAGCAATTTATTCAAGGTTAGTGAGTCAGTGCAAGAGGTGGTGCTAATTGTTCTTTGCTGACTTTCCCACTTTGCTCACAACAACCCCACTTGACGGTTATGATCCCCATTCTATGGACGGGTCCCTGACGGCACGGGTGCAGTAACTTCCCCAGCTGACACAGTAGGAAGTGGTGGAGCCCCAATTTGCACCCAAGTAGTCTCACTCCAGAGCCCATGTCCGACTTCTGCACAAGGCTGCTCCTGCCAGTGGGCTGCAGGGCTGCTTGTCTTGTCCCCGCCCCCTCGCCCTGCTGTGCCCGCAGTGGGTTTCCAGGGTCGCTGTGAAGTAGTCCTGGGAGCTCCCAGTTTACACCCTCTCATTTTCTTCCATTCTCCAAGGACAGTCAGCCCTCTGTATCTGCGGGTTCTGCATCTGCGGACTTAACCCACTGGGGATTGAAAATATTCAAAAAAGATGTTCTATTGTTGCTGACATGTGCTGTGGACATGTAGTTAGGACTGCCGTGGTTGCAGGTATAGAGTGTTTGCTGTCATGATTCCCTAAACAATACAGTACAGCAACTACTTACATAGCATTTCCATTGTATTAGGTATTATATATCTAGAGGTGATTAAGAGTGCACGGAGGATGTGCGTAGGTGAGATGCAAATACTATGCCGTATTATATTAGGGACTTGAGCATCTGAGGGTTTTAGTATCCTCAGAGGCCCTGGGACTAATTCCCTCAGATACTGAGGAACAACTGCATGCATTTATTGAGCCCCTGCTGGGTGCCATGAACATTCTGGGCACTGGAGATTTGGAAGCAGCCAGAGTAGGCAAAGGCTGGGAGGCCAGCAAGGCCCCATCCCAGCACCCCCATCTCACCAGCAGCTGGGTTCTCAGAGAACAGTGTCCACACAGCACTGTGGTCTCTACTACGCAGGCTGCAAGGTCAGATGCCCAGCCCAGGCAGAGAAGTACCTGAGTGACACAGGCCAGCTGGAGATCTGGAGATTAAATGCCTCTAGCAGGGCCACCACCACCCGCTGCAGAAAACTTGCCATGTGGGACTGTCTGCCTGGTGTTCCTCATGCTTCTGATTTTCCAGAAAAGCTGAACATCCATGGTTTTCCACGCAATCTTCTGTTTGTTCAAAGTTGGCAACTAAAGCAAAAATAACTGGGAGGGAAAACAGCTAACAGTTTGGAACCTGTAGATCCCTTCTGCCACCTCCCTACAGCCCTGTTTCTGGTTGGAACAGGTTTTCGGTCTGTGTATCCCTGACTGGCCACCCCTCCCAAGAAGTCTTTTCACTCCCTGCCAGGAAAGACCCTACCCCGCCCCCCAATTGTAGCTGTCGCCACCCTACCATGAAGTAGTGGAAAGGGCATTCGTTTTGACTTAGACTCCAGATGCCTGTTGTGCAGCCTTGTTCAAGACACTTAACCTCTCTGAGCCTCCATTTACTATGTGAAAAACAAATAAAGCTGTACTCACTAGGCTATTGCAAGAACCAAATGCAATCAGACAGAAACTCAAGTTAAGCAGGACTAGGCCAAAATGAAATTTATGGACTCAGCAAAGTGAGGAGTCTGGGAGCATCTACAACTTCAGGCACAGTGGGATCCAGGGGCTCACATAGTGTCATCAGGACATAGTCTGTCCATCTTAATCTGTGTTCTTCTGTCCTGGTTCCATTCGTAGGCAGCTGTCCTACGTAGTGGCACAGTGACTGGCTGCCAGCAGGTCCATACTTACTCTTTCAGCAGACTCCTCCAAGCCCCAACTGCAGCTTATGATCGGCTGGGCCCTATACCCTTCCCTGCATCTTTCACCATGACCTGCAGTGGAGTGTTTGGAGAAGAGTTCTTCCCAAGGACACCAGGGGGCTGGTGCCAGAAGGGGGAATGGATGCCCACAGGAAAAGCTACAGACACTCTACCTAGGCTGCAAGCCTCAGGAGGGCAGGGACCTAGTTCACTTGGGGTTCCCAGGACTTAGGACAGTGCCTGGCACTCTATAGCACACGGACACATCATGAATGAATGACTGAGTGTCCTCTACAGTGTGTGTGGAACACCCTGCACAGAGCCCAGCATCAGCCACATCGGGGCCCCTCTGGCCTCCTTCCTGGAAGACCAGGATGAAGGTTTCCTGTCGTTGTCAGACTCACTTCCCTGGTGGAGTGTCACAGTTCCACAGTGCCTCCTCAGTGTCAAGCCTGTCAGCTTGGCCCGAGAAGCCCCAGAACACCCGTTAGTTTGGGCAAGCTTGACAGACAGTAATTATGATAATTAGTGATCACACTACCTCGCACTCACAGGTATCATTCTCAGAACTCATCTCACTCTTTGTTTACTTCTTTATTGCCTGTGTCTGGATAATTTATGTTTGTTACTCTTTTGAGACTGAGATGCAGGCAGAGCTTCAATCTTGTCAAATGTGAAAAGGGGATATAATCCACGCTGCAGAGTTGTGGAGAGGATTAAGTGAGATGATAAAGAAGTAGAGCACCTGGCACAAGGCCCGGCACAAAGTAGGTGCTCAAGAAAGGCCAGGCTCCCTTTGAATCCTTTCAAATTAAGGTCTTCGTTTGAACCCACGTGTACAAGCCCTTCCATGAGCACGTGGGAAGATAATTCTTAGTAAATGGACACTAATGGCACACAAACAGACACATAGGCAATGCACCAGAACTTAGGGCGAAGGACTTGGCACCTTTTGTAGCAAGCAGTAAATAAGCCAGTTCCCCTTCTCCGGATAGTGAGCTGTTGCACGATATTTATGCTGTGGTTGCCTTGACCTACTTGATTGCCTGTGTGACAAGCTACCAAGATGGCTCTGGGTCAGAGGATAGTGAGGCCTTACAGTCTGACGTACTCAGAAGGGACGCTCAGAACCTGTGGCAGACCACCTCTCCCATCACATACATGTACACACACACACTCACACTCGTCCAAAGCTGGAATGGTGGCCCGGCTGCCTGGTAGCGAGTTCCCTGGTAGAGGTTCTCACGCATGCTTGATGGTCGTGTGTACTGTGGTTTCGAGCATCTTGCAGTTTAGACCAGTGCTTCTCAAACTACTGGGCATCTCCTTTTTGGAGGGAGCAGCCAGAGTGAGCAGAGGCTGGGGGACCGGCGAGGTCCCACCCCAGCACCCCCATGTCACTGGCAGCTGGGTCCTTAGAGGACAGAGTCTGCGACAGGTTCCCTCTGGGGAGGCGCAGGGTGAAGGTACAGACTCTGCATTTCTAATGCATTTCTAACAAGCCCCACACGATGCCAACGTTGCTGGTCTGCGGACCAGACCACGAGAAGCAGGGATTGAGGAGACTTGTGAGATCCCCGGCAAGGCTGGGCCAACAAACAGCAGTGAGAATGGCAGGGGCAGGATGGAGGAAGAGCCTGGGGAAGTAGAGGCTGGCGCTGGGGCTGTGTCCCTCCCTCTACAGGCCTTCCCCTCTGGTCTCATGGTGCAGGCAGCCGGACCTCTTTCCACGTGGCGTTTCACTGGGGTCTTACGTCCCTAAAGAGAGGCCCCAGCTCAGTGGGTCAGGAGGCGTGTAGGTGCGAGAGCGCACAGAACATGCTGGGGACTGGCTGGGGGCTGCCCAGCACTGACTGGGTGGCGCTGGGTTCCTGTCTCTCACTGCCTTCCTCTGGGAGGTCTTAGCAAGTCACTTCCCCTCTGGGCCTCAGTTTCCTCATCTAGAAAGGAGGGCCTTGGGACAGGAGGTCTGGGAGCCTCCTTTCAGCTCTAGCCTATAGGGCAGGAGGATGTGAAAGCACACTGTACCCAGCCCTGTCCCTTAAGAGCCATAGGCATGACTTGGGGACAGATCCTCCTTCCGCATTAACACCATAGGGGTGAGTTGCTGAGGAAACAGAGGCTGTGTCAGGTCTCCTGGCAGCAGTGCAGGGTGGCTTCTGTTAGCCTTGCATGAATCTCTATAACCAGCTTCTTCCACTCATGACATTCCCACCCTCCCACTCTGTCACCTGCGAGCGTGGCCACCCTGAGCCCCTGGGATCCTCAGCCCAGAGACTGTACAGCTTGCAGCCTCACCCTGGCCCTCCACAGGCACGTGCCCCTGCTCCCTACGCCTTATTTGGCTGTGCTTGGAATCCTGGGGCCTGTGAGTTGGCCTCGGAGAATTTGTTTGAACTTCAGGGTCCCCTTCCAGGGGGACGGCAGGTGGTTGGGAGGAGCCCCCTCTGCCCACCCTCCCTCCAGATGCCTTCTCTTTTCCTGCTCCACTCACTGGTCTGCTGGGGGGAGGTGGTGGGCAGCCTGGGGCTTATTTGTAAACTATTAATACTAATCTATATTTTTTTACTTTTTACTATGCAAAAAGGGTAGATAGAAGAGCATAATGAACTTCTACGTACCTATGGCCCAGCCTCAATTATGAGTAACTGCTAGGCATTAATGATCTATTTTTCAAATTAGAAATGCAGGCACCTGGTATAAAGTTCAGCGAGAAGTAAGACCCTCTCCCGTTGGTCCTCAGTCCCAGGAGCAGCAGCTGTCACAGCCTCGGGCTGTAATGCTCCTGCATGAGCACATATAAATGTGCATCCTTTTTATTTCGTTGAAATGGGGCACTTTTATTTTCTATAACACATCCTTATATAGCTTACTTTGTGTCTGTCACCATCCTAAGTACATTACAAATGTTCATTCAGTTAATCCTTATGAGGTGGGTGCTGTTAATATCCCCAGGCACAGAGTGGTTAGGGAACCCCCCTGACATCACACAGCAGTAAGATGCAGCGGGCTGTGGAACTTAGGCAGCCCAGCACCGGAACCCATGCTCTCAGCCACCATTTGCTGCTGCCTCGCAAATCACACATACTGTTCTTTCCCTCAGTGTTGTTTTCACCTCCAGTTATGTCCCCCATTCAACAAATGCGTATGGCTCTGCCTTCCTGGAGTTTCCATTCTAACTGGGGAGACAGCCAGCAAATAAGAGAAATGAGAACTACACCCATTTGTTGGCAAGTAGTGGGCTGGAGAAAAAGCGAGCAAGGAGGGAGAGGCAGAAAGGTAGGGGAGCTGCAGTGTCACCTGGGCGGCCAGAGAATGGGACAGAGCGAAGGCCGGAGGAGGGAGGGGTCGGGCCCTGTGGCAGCCTGGGGAAGGGCATTGCGGGCAGAGGGAACAGCCAGTGCGAAGCGCTGAGACTGGAATGTGCTGGGTCCGGGCGGAGCGGGGCAGCCCCGGGCTGTGTCGGGAGTGAGGGGGAGCGGCCGACAGGCCTCGGAACGGGCAGGCTGTGTCCGGCTGGCCCCCCGCTGCAGAGCTTTGCTGTTTGCTCTGGGTGGGGTGGGGTGCGGTGCGTGGAGGCTTCTGAGCAGGGAGCCAACTGATCTGACTTAGGTCCGAACAGGTTCCCCCTGACTTCGGGGTGGGGGATGCCCAGGAGGGGCAGAGTGGAAGCAGGGAGACCAGGGGGAGGCGTGGCTCAGACCTGGGTGGTGTCCCTGGAGGAGGGGTGGAGTTTATTTCATCACTTTCTTTGAAACAGCTGCCTGTTGTGTGTGGATATGCTATCAGGTATTTAACCAGCCTCCAGACAGGCACATTGGTGGTCTCTGGCCTCTTGCTATTACAGACAGTGCTACAGTGAATACCCTTACACACGTGTCTCAGAGAAATTTCTAGAAGTGACATTGCAGGATTGAAGGTTATGTGCATTTTCAAAAGTTTCCCAGTGTTAAATTGCTCCCCACAGAGATGCCAGCTTGCACTCCCCTCAGCAAAGCAGGGGAGAGAGAGAGAGAGCTCAGGCTCAGGTTATAGGCGACACCATCGAGGTGGACACTTTACAGAGCCACAGCCAGAGTTCGGAACCAGCGGGAGTGGACCCTCAGGGAGGTAGGGGCTGCGCCTCAGTAGGACAGGGTACCAGTGAGGATGGCTGTAGGTGCATGCGATGGAACCCTGTCCTGGAGGGGCTTGCATAGCAAAGAGGTGGAACAGGAAATTCAGAAGTAGGGCAGATTCCAGGGTGAGCTTATTCAGCATCCTGACTGTGTCAAAGCCCCTGTCTCTGACATGCTTTCCAACAGCAACCAAGTCTCTGATACTCTGACACCCACTGGGTGTTCAACGACTCAATTCCATTCTAGAACTAACCAGAGTTAGCAAAGAGCCTCCAGGTTGAGTGCTCAGTCCCATGAGACTGTCCCCCCTTCAGATTCCTGTCACAGGTACCAACCAACATTAATCAGGGGTGTCTACAAACCCCTCCCCAAGGTCTGCAATTTGCTAGAATTACTCACAGGACTCAGGAAAGTGCTTTATTTTCTATTACTGGTTTATTATAAAGGATACACTCAGGAATAGCCAAATGGAAGAGAGGCACAGGGCTAAGCAGAGGGGCCCGGACCTCCATGCTCTCCTGGGAACACCACTCTCCCAGCGCCTCGCTGTGCTCACCAGCAGGCTGTTCTTAGAATCTTGTTTTGGAGGCCGCCTACAGAATGGGAGAAAATATTTGCAAATCATATAACTGATAAGGGGTTAATATCAAAATATATAAAGAACTCATACAAGTCAATAGCAAAAAACCCCACAAAACAAACAAACAAAAAACAACAAAAACAATCTGATTTAAAAATGGGCTGAGGATTTGAATGGACATTTTCCCAAAGAAGACTTGCAGTTGGCCAACAGGTACAGGAAAAGGTGCTCAACATCACTAATCATCAGGGAAATGCAAACGAGGTACCGCCTCACACCCATTAGAATGGCTCTCATCAAAAAGACAAGAAATTACTTTTTGGTGAGGATACTGTTTTGTGTGGAGGTTCCTCAAAAAGTTAAAAATAGAACTACGATATGATCCAGGAGTTTCATTTCTGGGTATTTATCCAAAGGAAATAAAAACTAACTCGACAAGATATCTGCACTTATGTGTTCATTGCAGCGTTATTTATAATAGCCAAGAATTGGAAACAACCTAAGTGCCCACTGATAAATGAATGGGTAAAGAAGATGTGGTTTTATTTATATATATACTGTAATATTACTCAGCCATAAGCAAGAAGGAAATTCTGCCATTTGCAACAACATGGATGGACCTCGAGGGCATTATGCTAAGTGAAATAAGTCAGACAGAGAAAGACAAATACCATATGATCTCACTTATATATGGAACCTAAAAAACAAAACAAACTCATAAATACAGATTACAGAGGCTGGGGGCAGGGAAGGGGTTGGAGGTAGCGGAGTGGATGGGGAGACAGAAGGTGTAAACTTCCAGTTATAAATAAGTGCTGTACAGTATGTGATGTTACCGAATGGACACTGTAGAAGAGAGTAGATCTTAAGAGTTCTGATCACAAGAAAAAAATTCTGTAACTGTGTGGTGATAGATGTTAGATTTTTTGTGGTGATCATTTTGCAATATATACAAATATCAAATCATTATGTTGTATACCTGAAATAATATAATGTTTTCATGTCAATTATAACTAAATAAAAAGTTTTGGTAGGACTCAATCTCCAGGCCCCTCCTCTCCTAGGAGGCCAGTGATCGGGGCTGAAAGTTCTGACTCTAATGACTCAGTCTTTCTGGTGACCAGCCCCATCCTGAGGGTACCTAGGTGGCCCTGTCCTAAGTCACCTCATTAGCATAAACTCTGGTGGGATACAAAGGGGCTGGCTCCTTATGGTTAACTTATATGGTTAACTCCTATATGGTTAACTTGGGAAATTCCAGGGTTTTTAGGAGCTCCATGCCAGGATGTGGGGACAAAGACCAAATATATTTCTAATTATGCCACTCCTTCCCTCTGTTCTGTGGTCCTAGCTTTGTCCTAAAGGTGGTTCCTGCCAGGTCCTCTGCAGGACGTTGCTGCTTTTTGCAACAATAGCTGCGTGCTTTCTCGTTTGACTCATGAAATAAAAGTTCTTCCTGTCCTTTGATGGGCCTAAGTAGGTCAGGTGTCATCTCAGGAGATGACAAGGTGATTACTTGAAGGCCAGGTTCATGATCTAATAATTGGGGAGGGGATGGTATTACCATAATTGGTTAGGTGGATTGGAGCCCACCCCTGGAGCCGAGGGTGGGCTCAGCTTCTCCAGAATCTTCATAGGTTCTGTGGGGGAGGTGTGGAGCCTGAATAATGTCCAGTTCTGTTAGTGGGGGGGAAAGGGTAAGTGGGATCCAGGTAAGCCCCCAGCAGTGTCCTCTGTGAGAAGCAAACACTGAAAAAAGGTGCCACCTTCAACTACCTTGACTCTACACTTGACTCTCGAACCTCTATACTGCTTCTCCCAACTTCTTGTTAATCAAAGTCTTACCAGTGTTGGAGTTAACCTTTTATCTTTCAGAGGTTCTGCAGGAAGGACCAAAACCACCTTGGGAGAATGTGTTCCATTTCCCCAGCCAGCGGCCAGCTCACTGCTGATGCTCAAGGGGAACTGCCACAATCCCCCCACGTCCAGAATCAGGGCCAGAGGTTCCCCCATGGGAGTTGTTTGCCCTTAGTGTCTCTGCCAATTTATTTTTTGTGTTTATTAACATATAAGTACATATAAAAAATGCACATAATATAAAAGCATGGCTCAATATTTTTCACAAACTTAACACACCCAGGGGCTGGCATCAAGATCGCTAGAGCATGACCAGCACCCTGGAACCCTCTTTTCGTTCCTGTCTAGCTACTCCCAAGGATAAGCATGAACACTTCTGCTTCTGACACTTGAGTTCTGCCTATATTTTTAACTCCTTTTAAATTGAATTTTACAGACTGTACTCTTTGGGGTCTCATTTCTTTTCTCAGCATTATGACTCAACCACACTATAGCATAGTGTTCATTCTCATTTCTGCATAGTATTCGCTAACAACCTATTTTTATTTTATTTTATCTACTGACTTTCTTAGAGAGAGAGAGAGAGAGGAAAGGAGAGAGAGAGAAACATCGATTTGCTGCCTCACTTAGTTATGCATTCATTGGTCGATTCTTGTATGTGCACTGACTAGGGATCGAACCTGCAACCTTGGTGCACTGGGACGATGCTCTTAACCAACTGAGGCCGTCCACTGACCTATTTTTAAAATGTAAAGAAGCTTAAAGAATATTGACTAGCTCCTGTTAATTAATGCTAAGCAGCAGGAAAAGTGAATGCATGTGCCCAGTTTCTTTGCTTTCGCCTAGAATGAGGGCAGCTAAGGAGTGTGTTAGCCCCGGTTACCTGCTGACCTGCGTATTTAGGAAAAGCGAGGAACGGGAGTGAGTGACTGCAGTGCACGCGGTCTGTTTTGTAGAGAAAATCTTTCAAAACGGGAATCATGAAGAAAAAAAGCAGAGGTGCTTCGTGGCAGAAATGCCAAGGCCCTTATTGATCAATTGATTGATTCATTCATTCATCAAATAGGCATCCGGGGCCACTTACATGCCTGGTATTCAGTCTCTAGTTCAGTTTCCTCCTTCCTCCTAACCAATTGGTTTGATCTCAGCAAGTGAGTAATGATGGAAGAACCTTAGATATCTTCTCTAGCAATTTCTAAACTAAATGAACAGAGTTTCTTTAAAGAATGTTTAAGCAACATTCTTTTTCTCATAAGTGAAAAAAAGAAAACAGAAACTCTCTTTAACATTCCCCCTCCCCGCAACTAGCCACTAGTGATCGATACCCCAGAGTGCATCCGCCCAGACCTCTGCATGCAAATCCGTATAGCTATACGTATACATTTTAAATGGTATTATTTTGTATCTATCATAATTTTTATTTTAAAAAAGAGACTTCATTGTTTAGAGCAGTTTTAAGTCCACCGCAAAATTAAGAAGCTAGTGAATTCCCAAATATCCTCTATCCTCACACAACTCCCCAACTATGGACATCCCACCCCAGAGCGGTACGTTTTATACAGCTGATGAACATGTATTCACACATCATAATCGCCCAGAGCCCATAGTGTACATTAAGGTTCCGTCCTGGTGGTGTACATTCTATGGGTTTGGAAAAGTGTAAAATGATATGTATCCACCGTTATAGTATCATCCAGAGTATTTTCACTGTTCTGAAAATCCTCTGTGTTCCCCTATTTATCCCTTCCAACCCCTAACAACCACTGATCTTTTGCTGTCTCCATAGTTTCACCTTTTCCAGATCATCATATAGTTGGAATCATATGGTATGTGGACTTTTTGAGTTACCTTCTTTCACTTAATAACTTTCACTTTTATTTTACAATATATTGAGCATGTGTTTCCATGTCAGTAAATATTCCAAAGCACTGTGAATTGCTGCCTAGTATTTCATTGTATACTACACATGAACTTCTCTCCTGTGTTCCAGGTTTACGTTGCTTCCTTTACACACAACTTAATTATGTCCTTAGGATAAATTCCTAGATGGGGGATTGCTCCTACCAAGGTTTTGCTCATTTTGAAGCTTTTGATATGTGTTGCCAAATTGCCCTCCAGAAAGGATAGACCAATTTATGTTCCAGCGAGTAGGGCATGTAGGGTATTCCCCCACACTCTTGCCAACTCTGACTACGTATTTTTAATCTTTGCCAATTTAATAGAGGAAAAATGATATTTATTTGTTTTAATTTATATTTGAATATTAAAGTTTTGCAGTTTTCCATAAAGCACATTGGCTATTTGTCTTTCTTCTTTTGCAAATTGCTTTTTCATATTCTTTTCCATTTTTCCTATTGGGATAAACATCTTTAAAGTACAGATTTATTAAAAGTGTTTCTCTAGTAAGGGTATTAAAATACTGCTGCGAAGGCCCTCTTTTAATGTCAAAAATTTTCACCAGTGTGCCCACCTGATGTCTGTTATACTTTCAAAATAATAAAATAAGATGAATGATAAGAACTAATATTTATAACTCCGTATTATCTTATTATATGCCATGCCTTATGCTATGTAAAACAGCCTTATGAGATAGGTTCTTATAGCAGTCCCATTGGACAGATGGGAAAACCAATGAACCATGCAGGAGTGATTAATTAATTTTCTCGAGGTTACATAGCTTGTGAGTGGTCGTGATGGTATCAGTTGATTAACAAAACACATGGTGACCTAGAACTTCTATGAATTCAATAATACTTCTTAATAAATTTACCTTTCATTCATCACAAAAGTATCTACATTTACTTGCAAACCTGTCTTATGAATAAGTTCAAGTCATATAAGTTTTCTCTCCATTCAAGAACTCCTTGTAATAATTCCATGCTCTCCCCATTTCCCCCTTGATTTACTTTTAAGAACCATGTTGGACCTTATATTTTCCAGGAAGGGGAACTGAGGCTCAGGGCAAGGCAAGACCTTGCTCTGGGTCACCTAAAAAGTTTATGGCCCAGCCAAGACTGAGGCCTGGGGTTCAGGACACCTAGCCCAGGTCAGTGTGTGACTTGGGCCAGGTCCCTAATCCCCTGTTCCTTTGTTACCAGAAGGGACAACAGAGGATGCTGTGGTGGTACCAGAACAGACCTGCCAGATTCTCATGTTGCCAGCCTCCAGGGAAACCAAGTGGGCACAGACTCCCAGTCCTCTGGCCACACTGGCTGCTGGGCATTCCAGGACCCTGGCATGCTGCCAAGGGTGAAAACAGAGCTGCAGGCTCCTGAGCCACATTCTGCCCCCTCCTCTTGGTTTGCATCTCATTGCTGGGTTTGCAACATGCCTAATCTCTGCGTGTGCAGACTCAGAGGAGCCAGTTGAGAGGGAGCATTGCCAGCAACTTGGAGTCCTCCATGAGGCCTGCCCACCCCTTCCCCCAAGTCCCTCACTGGGCAAGCAGGGCCAGAGGAGTCTGCAGAAATGGTTTCTGGAGTTTCACCTGCACAGGCCTTACAGTGCCTGCTGAGATGGACTCAATGAAGGACTCAAGTCCATATTCTCTCTCTTCCCAAATGGAAGTTCATTTGATCCTGCCACATCCCATTTCTCCCTCCCTGTCCCCATGGTCTTCCTTAGAGACACAGAAAGGAGTTGTAATTCACATATCATGCAAGTGAGTCTTGATCCTGGTTCTCCAGGCAACTGGACTCTTTTAAGAACGGAGAGAACTTAATTGTGCAGACAGTCAATAAATAGGTGTCAAATAGTGAGTACTCTGTAATCCATCATGTTTCCCTTTTTGCTTTAGCTGCTAGGAGGCTCAGAACTCACTGGGAAGCTAGATCACTAACTCTTAAAACAGATTCTTGGTATAACTGGCATCACTCTTTCCCCATGAGGTCTCTGGTTGTTCACCTGTCCTGCTGAGTATGTGTTTGTGTTGTAAATCATCACAATTCTTTTATGTGATGAAGGTGGGCTGTAAGTGAAAAATAAGACATGAAAGGAAGTGGCCTGTAGACCTCTCTACTTTGAGATACAAATGAATGCTTTCCTCAGAAGGGGATGGTTTTCCTGGGACCATGTAAGACTTAGAAAAATGTCTGTGTGCCTTTTTTCCTGTTTCTGTCTCTGTCGCTCTCTCAGTCTTCCTTCCCCTTCCCACCTACTTTTTTCCTCTCCACCCACTTTCCTCTCTTCTACTTTTTCTCTCCATCTTTCTTCTCTCCTACTTTTCTGTCTTATATAGTCTCTCTTCCCTCAATCCCGTCTCCTTTCTCTTCCTGCTCACCCCTTGCCTCTGGGCATCTAGTTTAACGTTTCTAATATAGTGCAAATGATTGACTTAAAAAACAAATCCAATCCAGTGGAGAGAATTCAAAGCCCTCCCTCCCCCCAGATGTGCCTTATCAGCTTTTTTCAGTGGGATTGCACACTGTGCCTCACTCCCTTCAAATTCATCTCCATCTAATACAGCAATGTCTGTGATAGAACCTAACATTTTCAACATTTTCCAATTGAAATCGGAGCACAGAGGTTAGATAACCTGGTGTCTTAGTTAGCTCAGCTGCCATAACAAAATGCCACAGACTGGGTGGTTTAAAACAAGACATTTAGTTCTCACAGTTCTGGAGGCTGGAAAGTCCAAGATAAAGGGGCTGACTAATCCGGTGAAGCCTCTCTTCCCAGCTTGCAGACTGTTGCCTTTCCACCGTCCTCACCTGGTGGAGAGAGCAGCTCTGGCGTCTCATTTTATAAGGGCACCAGCTGTATTGGATTAGGGCCCCACCCTTATGTAACCTTTATCACTTCCTCCAGACCCTGTCTCCAAATGCAGGCACATTGGGGGTTAAGGCATCAACATATAAATTGAGGGGGGCGGCATCAGTCCATAACACCTGCCCAGGGGCACATAACTAACCAGTGGGATTTGAACACAGGCAGTGCTGCCCTGGAGCCCAGGCTCCTAACCATTAGACTTAATTGCCTCAGGATGTTTGTGTGTGAATGTTGCCGTCCAAGTGAGAGTGCTCCTCTGGGCAGGGGTGTTTAGTGATCCCTTCCAAATCAATCGGGTTTTGTCCCCACCTGGCAGCTAGACATGTGGGTTGAGGCCTGAATCCACCCCAGGGTGACCCCGGTGATCCCTCGGAGGCTACAGCATGGAGGAAAACCAGACCTGTAAACTCCCGTTTGAGTTTGGGGATTCTGTTTCCAATTTACTCAGAGGGGGCCCCAGTATCCAGTCCTGCACCAGGAATGGACTGCTTGCCCTTGGGCAAGTCACTTGACACCTTCCAGCCCTAGGTTCCTGCCCCTTATGGGTGGCTGGGTTCATCCCTGGGCTATGAGGTCGGCCAAGCACCAAGCGCGGAGCCGCCGGCGGGAGGCAGGCGAGCTGCAGACGCCCGGCCCCCACCCTGGGCCGCGCAGGTGGGGGAGAGGGTGCCCCTGGCGTGGGGCGCGCGGCCGGCGAGCTGGGTGGCAGTGGTCGCTCCGGTGGCGCTGCAGGCCGCCCTGCAGCCCGAGCGGGTCGGCCGCGGAGGCCGGGAGGGCGTGCGCGTTTCGCAGACCAGCTCCGCCACCCGCCCGGCCACAGGGCCCAGCCTCCCCCGCGCTATCACCCGCACCAGACGCCCGCCCGGCGCCCCCGGCCCGCGTGGGGGGCGAGCCCTGGGGAGGGGCTGGAATTCCTCCCAGGAGGCCCCCTCCCGCCCCTCCCGGCCGCTGGCTTCCTCCCGCTCCCCGCGCGCCCCCCTCCCGGCCGCCAGCCAACTGCGTGCCCCCGGGGCCGGCAAGAAGCCACATGCCCCCGCAAGGAATGCCGGGCCTGGCGGGCGGGGGGCGGGCGCTGGGCAGGGCCGGGCTGGCAGGCAGGGAGCGCCGGGCCAGGAAGGTTGGTGAGAGGGAAAGAGCCAGCCCGCGCCCTCCCGGGTTCCCCGCGCCGGCCCGTGCGCCGCCCCGGCCCGATCGCGGCGTCTCACACTTTCCCCGCCCGACACGCGGACGGGGCTGCCGCGGGCTCTGGGGCTGCAGCCGGGCAGCTCCGCCCGGCTCAGGCAGCCCCCGCACCCCTCCGCGCGCCCCTGTCCTCGCCGGCTCCGAGGAGGGGGCAGGCCGTCATGTTTCCCCACACCCCTCTCCGCCGCCGCCGGCTTTGGGGCCCCGGTGGGGAGCAGGGGGCTGATTAGCCGAGGAGCAGGGGTGTGGCCAGCGGGGCCCTGAGTAGTGAGTCACACACGCTGCTCGCCCAGTCCCGGGGCCAGCGCGGTCCCTGCCCGAGTTGCGCGCTGCCCTGGCCCGAAGAGTGTCCAGGGGCTTGGCATGAGGACCCTGGGGTGCTGAGGGAGGGGCTGAAGCCCGGCGCAGTGGTGGAGGAGGGGGTAAGCGACGACTGGGGAGACTCCCCTAGAGAGAGCAGGGTGGAGCTTGGAGTCAGGGCCAGCCCACACCAGGACCCCCAGGCCCCGCCTGTACCTGCTCTGAGCTGGCGAAGCGGGCCTGGCCGCATTCCCTGGCAGCCCCTGGGCTAAGGGCTTCGTGGCCATCTCCCCTCGTCCACTCCCCTTGTCCCCAGCTGGACTTGATTCGACCCCTCCCCTGCTCCCCATTGCAGAGTTTTTGGAGGCTCCTGCGGGTTCCTCATACCCTTTGCCCTTTGGTGTTGGGGTCCAGGCTGTGCTACCCACCCCTGCTTCCTGGCCTGAGCTGCCCCTGGCCCCTGACCCCATGGGGCTGGTGGCTCCAGTCGTCCCCAGGACCAGCCCGGGATAGAAATGGCATTTCCTCTTGGCCAGGCTACAGCTGTTTTTGTTGTCTGTGTTCTCAAGCGCTTCCTCTGGGGATGGCAGGGAGGGTAACCAGACTCCACGAGACCCCCGATTGCCCTCTCCGCCACTCACCCCTCTTCCCCTGTCTCTTTGATCCTTTTCCTGTGCTGGTCCCGCCTCCCCGTCCCCAGAACAGAATGACTGAGAACATGAAGGAGTGCTTGGCGCAGACCAAGGCAGCTGTGGGGGACATGGTGACCGTGGTGAAGACAGAAGTCTGCTCACCTCTCCGTGACCAGGAGTATGGCCAGCCCTGGTGAGGCCCCTGTGTTCGGACAGGAGAGGGAGAAGGGGGGGGCTGGGCTGGGTTGGTCTGGTTGGTGGGAGACCCTGTGGAGAGTTCCCATTCCCTGCCTACCTTATCCTACTCCAGGCAGCTCTTGGGACCAGAGGTGATCACAGGCTTTAGAAAAAAACAAGCAGTGGCCCAAGAAGGCCTAGGCCCAGGTCTCAGGACTCCTCCCTTTCTACTACCCATTGCACGGGCAGGCTGTCTGGGGCTCCTCCACCTGCCCTGCACCTATGGCCTCCTGGGGAGGTCCTCAGCTTCTCTGTCCACCAGCCTCTCCCTCACTGATGGCTTCTTTGCTTTCTTTAATGGCCCCTGTCCTGGCCAGCTCTAGGAGACCAGATCCCTCGGCCATGGAAGTGGAGCCCAAGAAACTGAAGGGGAAGCGTGACCTCATCATGCCCAAAAGTTTCCAGCAAGTGGACTTCTGGTGTAAGTGGAGCTTGGGGCTATTTCCTGGGCTACTCCTCCCTTCACCCCCAACCCCTGACCCCATCTCGCTTAGGGAATTTGCAGGGAAAATACTAATGATAAGCCCTCATCTATTATGTAGCAGACACAGGTTTATGCCTCAGTTAATCCTCTCCATTAGCCATTGAGGTGGCTATTATTGGTCCCATTTTCCAGGTGAAGAGACTGAGCCTTAGTGAGGATTAAGAAACCTGCCTCAGGTCCCACAGCCCGCAGATGTACAGTTGCAATTCAAACTGACTCCAGAACATGCTCTTTCTTCTACTTTTTCAAACTTGAAACAAAGGGAGCTACTGGCTTCCTTAGTGTTGGCAGGCATGTCCTTGAGCCCCCAGGGAAGGCACTGAGTTATTGCTACTGAAGACGCAGGGGCCCATGGCTGGCCGGGGTGGAGCGAGGGCTGGGGCTCCGGAGTGCCATACTGTGCTCTCCGCTGCCCTGTGCTGTTCTCAGGGTGGGCTTCCCAGCAGCCCCTCAGCCTTCTCCGTGGGGGTCCTACCTCCCCCAACACCTGAGTTTCTCCTCTTTCCATCCCTCCAGTCTGCGAGTCATGCCAGGAGTACTTTGTGGATGAATGCCCGAAACATGGTCCCCCCGTGTTTGTGTCCGACACGCCGGTGCCTGTGGGCATCCCAGACCGGGCCGCCCTCACCATCCCACAGGGCATGGAGGTGGTCAAGGACGCCAGTGGGGAGAGTGATGTGCGCTGCATAAATGAGGTTATCCCCAAAGGCCACATCTTCGGCCCCTATGAGGGGCAGATCTCCACCCAGGACAAATCAGCTGGCTTCTTCTCCTGGCTGGTGAGTGTCCCCTGGGCAGTGCCCTGCGAGAGGGTGCCCACGAACATGGAAGGGAACCAGCAGGGGGAGCCATCTGCTGGCCCAGCCTGGCTCAAGAGCTTTACTGCCATCATTCTGGACTTGTGGATGGTGAATCTTGCTTCCCTCTTGCACTAGCTAAGTGGCTGCAACCCTTAGTGGCTGAGCGCCATGCTGAGGAGCTCATCTGGCAGTAGTCAGCAGAGTCAGTGGTGGGGAGATTTCCCTGTGAATCCTCCTTGTGTGTGTCTTGTGGGCCATTCAGTGGCATTTATGAAGGGTCTGCCCACGCCTTCTTCTGGAGCTGGTGACTTGGAGGTAGGGACGGTGGGATGCAAAGCATGACATTCAGCTAAAAAAGCATTGGGCTAGTTGCTGGAGGTAAAGCCTTCAATAAGACAGACATGGTTCCTGCCCCCAGGGAGTGGTCAGTCTGGTGGGGAGAGCAGCCATTGAATAAGTTCGTACACATGTGATCATTGCTACAGAAGGTGGAATATAGGACACTCTGGGAACAGCGGACAACCACGGTTTTCGTAGTGTTGGGGAGTTTGAGGCCTGGAGCTCGAGTTCTTATGTCAGCCAGCTTTGCTATTTACTATCTAATGTGACCTTGGACGAGTCATTTAACTTCTCTGCGCCTGTTCTGTAGCAGGATAATCATAGCTGGTGGTGAAAATTAAATAAGTCAATACTGCAAAGTTCTTAGAGCTGTGCTTGCCCTTAGTAAGTACTCAGCAAATATCAGCCATTATTACTATTGTTTGCCTATGTGAGGGGTTTGGGCAAGATTTCCTTTAGCCTGAGACTTGGAACATGAGTAGCAGTAGTAGAAGAGGATGGAAAAATGCTCCGTGGAGACAGATCAGCCGAGAGAGGAATTCCGAGAAGTCCCATATAATGACAGCAATGAGCCTGGGAGGCAGAGTGGCAAGAAAGAGAGAGGGAGTCAGGGGCCAGATCCTGCTACTCTCATAAGCCAGCGTCAGTGCATCGTCCCTCCTGTGGGCCAAGGGGAGCCACTGAAGCATTTCAGGCAGAGGTGTGACTCAGAGAATTGGGATTCTAAGTGGGAGGCCGAGGTGGGGATAAGGAAAGATGGTGGTTTAAGTGTAGGTGCTAAGGGTGGGCACATTGGAGAGATTTAGAAGGGAGAATCCCCAAGATTTATTGATAGATGGGATGTGGAAGCGAGAAAGAGGGGTTTTCAAAGATATAAGGAGGAAGAATTATCCAAGACAACTTTTGGGAGTCAAACTTGAACAGAGATGGGGGAATGGGGACAGCAGAGAAAGGCAGGCTAGGGGATAGAAAGATGATTCATTATGCATTAAATAAACACTTCTCGATGGTCTCCTTTGTGCCAGGGGCTGGGCTGGCCCTGGGATACAATGGTGGGCCTAATCAGACATCAGTCCTGCCCTCATAGAGTTTACTGCGGTGAAGAGGGAGTGGATCAAAAAATAAGAAAAATAAATAGAAAATTATGACTCTGAAAGGTAATGGAGACAGTGTCTAAGATAAAAATGAACAGCCAAGAAAACTGATGTGGCCAGAGGTCAGGGAAGGCTTCCTGATAGTTGAGCTGTGATTGAAGGAAGAATACCCACCGGGTGAAGATTGGTGAGAGACATCCAGATGGATGAAACAGCATGTGCAAAGGCCCTGTGGCAGGAGCGAGCACGGCATGTTTGAGCCACAGAAAGAAGGTCAGTGTGCCTGGAGTGCAGCCAACACAGGGCCTGGAGGAGGAGATGAAGGCTTGGCCATATAGGGCCCAGTGGTCCAAATTGGGACTTTTGTTCTTTACTTTAAAGACAGTGGGAAATTATACTGTTTTGAAAGGGTGACTTCGGCCACAGCAGGGAGAACTGATGGGGGGTGGGGGCATTGGTCAAGAATGGATGCCCGCATCCTAGTTAGAGGGCTGTGGTCATTCTCTAAGTCGACAATGGTAGAGGCTTGTGCTAGGGTCGAAACAGAGACATGGAGACTAGTGAAGTGGTTTGTGACCTGTTTCAGAGATGAAAGAGATTTGACTTGGAAAGAGACTAACTGGCCTAAGTAAGGGAGAGAGAATGGTCAAGAACACCACGTGCAGTGTTCCTCTCCCAACAGGTCAGGAATGGTGCCGTTCTCTGAAAAATGGGCATTGCCAGAAGGGGGACTGGGACGAGGGAAAGATCCTGGTTTTGGTTTTGGACTTGTTGAGGTGGAGTAACATCAAGATATCTTAATGGTGATGTTAGCTAGGCAGTTAGATATGTGGGTTTGGAGCTTGGAAAGGTTTGGAGATGCGACTTTTTTTTTTTCTTTTTTAAAAATATATATTGATTTCAGAGAGAGGAAGGTAGAGGGAGAGAGAGATAGAACCATCAATGGTGAGAGAGTCATTGATCAGCTGCCTCCTGCACGCTCCCTACTAGGGATCGACCCCGCAACCCGGGCCTGTGCCCTGACCGGGAATCGAACTGCGATCTAGATCCTAGGTCGATGCTCAACTGCTGAGCCACACCCGTCTGGGCTGGAGATGTCACTTCTTAAGTCACCTGAGCAGAGGTGGTCAGAGAGGCCAGGAGAACCGGCTTCTTCCCTACCCAGTAATACAGAGGCAGCGTGTTACTGGTGTTGGTAGTGCTGCAGAGGGCTCCAGGGGCGGGGAGAGGGGAATTGATTTTGGCAGGACAGATTGGAGATGGGTCTTGAAGAATGAGTAGTTCATCAGAGGAGGCTGTTGGCTTCTCAGCCTTCAGGAAAATCTCAGGGGAGAAAATCTAGGGCCATGCCTGGGGAAGGGCTGTTAGGATCCCCTTCTCCCCCCATCAGAGTCAGAGTCTGCATCTGGGGACAGCCCAGCCAGGCCAGCTGGGGTCTGTAAAGCAGGCAGCTTCTCCAGGTGTTTGGCCTGGTGTGGGTCTGAGGTCTGGGAAAAAAGTGAGACTAGGAAGCCCTGGGGTTTACAGCCTGGTCACAGACCAGCTCCACTGGTCAGGAGTGGGCGTGGCCCATGGTGCAGGGACGGGACCAGAGGCCAGCAGGCTGTTCCCCTGCAGGTTCCTTCCTAGGACCAGGAGCTGTAGCGTGTGGATGGGTGAGGGGAAAGAGGAGCTGGAGATCACATGTGAAGGCTTTGACCTTCATGACCCAGAGAAGTGAGAGATCTTAAAGGCCTAGAGAGAATAGATGTGCAAAATGGCTCAAGAAAGCAGGGCCTGTGTGTGTGTGTGTGTGTCTCAGACGATGGGTTGAGTCAGGATCTGGAAGCCTCGCATTCTAAATCTGCATTCATTTGTCAAATACTGTTCCAAAGCCAAAGCTATACTTGATGTCCTTTCCTGACCTTCTGCTGCCTTCAAAAACTCTGGCCCCCATCCAACACCACACATTTCCTTCCACAGCTCCTCAGTGTATATATTCTCTACTCCAGTAGAAATGATTGTGGTGCTAATAGTAGCGTAGCCAGTAATGTTCACTGAGCACTTACTCTGTGTCTGGGCCTGTGCTCGGCACCTTATAGCAAGATCTCATTTGATCTTAGCGATGCCCCTGTGAAGTAGATATTATTCTACCCATTGCACAGCTGAGAAAACTGAGGCCTGGAGAGGGGGAGCCATTTTTCACAAAGCTGAACAGCTAGTGAGTCACTGAGCTGGGAGAGTGTGACTCCAGAACCTGCTCTCTCATTCTGCCTCCTGGTCCTTTTTGCCTCTCTTCCTCATCTGACCTGTCCCACCTCCTGGCCTTGGGTGACTCTATCCTGTTCATCTTTCCTGTGCAGCACAAGCACCCTTTCTGTCTCCTCTCAACCACTGGGAACGCTGGTCCCAGTGCATGCAGTGTGGTGAAGGGACACAGCCTGGGTTTAGATGGACCAAATGGCCATTTCCACCTTGTACCTCTCCTTCGTGGCCTGGCCTCCTTGGAAGGAGCTTTGTACTCACTTCTGGCTGTTTAGAAAAGAAATGCCCCTCCTCCTGCTTTCTCATCTCATTGGGAATTATAAACTCCATCAATCATTGCCAAGGTCACCAGGCCACCCTCAGAAATGGCAGGCCAGAGACTATGCTCAGGCACCAGGTGCTGAGGAGGGCCTCGCAGCCCTGTGGTCTGGGCACGGGGCAGGAGAAAGAGGCGGGGGCACAGGGTTTCTGTTTCAGCTTTTTCCTTGGACCCGGTCTTGTTCCAGAAGGGAGTTAGGGCGGCCTAGCAGGATACATAAAATATAACGTGATAGGATATGAAAACCGGGAGAGAGAGAAGAAAGAAAAACAAGGGTGGAGACCCTAGATGGAGCCAGGAATGAGGCTAATAATGTAGACCGTAGTGACCTCTGGATGTGCTTGCAGTACGTGGGGTCCACATCTGGCCGCCACTGGGAAAGGCGAGCCTGGGCAGCTTCCAGCGCATTCTGTCCCTAACCTGAGAAGTCCCAGGTAGCTCCCGAGGAGATCAACCCTTCTGGGTACTGACACTGGACAAGAGACTTCCCAGGGACCCTCAGAAGGAGGACACTGGGTGGTGGGTTTGCTCGCCTGCTGTCAGTCAGCCTCTCCACCCTCCAGATCCTACTGTCCCTGGGGGACGCAGACATGAAATGGTGTTGCGTGTTTTCCATTTCAGCTTCTATTGTAAAATGGGGATTTATTTTAAAACCTGAAACTGGATGTGCAGAAGTTCATGGCAGGCCCTCCCGAACATAGTCCGAAAGCCTCTAAGTAACGGGGATAGTTGGAAGTATAGACAGACTTTCTCGAGGCCACTAGATGTCAGCGCCAATGGGCAGGTTTTACCAAGTGTGGGGAGCTCCGAGGAGGGAAAGAGAAAGGCTTGTCCAGGAAACAAAGGACATTTGAGACAGGTTGTGCATGTATGTATGCACCAGCCTGAGCAAGTGCTTTTCATGGTTGTTGGTTAATGTCTATGAACTCTTTATTTTGAAATTTTCCAACCCTGTAGAAGAGTTATAATAGTAGAATGAATTACCCACACACCCTGTATCTAGATTCACCTATTGCTGTCATTTTATAACAAATGCTTTCTCTCTCTCTCTCTCTGTATATATATATATATACCTGTAGGCACATGCACACAGACACATTCTTTTTTGTTCATTTTCTTCCAAACTGTTTGAGATGCTCAGGCCTTATGGGCTATACAATTTCTGTCACCACTACTCAACTCTACTGTTATAGGGTGAAAGCAGCCATAGACAGTACATGAATGAATGTCCCAATAAAACTTTATTTAGGAACAATTAAAAGTTTGAATTTTATACAAATCTGAAAATCATATCAATGAAATTATATGAAAAAAATTTTTTTCATTTATTAAAAAAAAAAAATGCTTAGCTCACAGGCTGTATAAAAACAGATGGGGCCTGGATTTGACCTGCAGGCAGTAGTTTGCGCCCCGTGCCCCGTATAGCCACAATATAATTACTACACTTGGGAAATTTAACCATGGATGCAATATTGTCTCAACTGCAATCCATATTCATATTTCCCAGTTTCCCCCCTTACCCAGGATGCCCTCAAGCGTCACACATTGCATTTAGTTTTCATGTCTCATTAGTCTCCTTTATTCTAGAACAGTTACCCCAGCACTGTGTTTTCTCTTTTGTGATATCGACACTTTGGAAGAGTTGAGGCCAGTTGTTTGCAGAATGTTCTACAGTTTCGATTGCCTGATTGTTTCCTCATGATCAATTCCAATTATAGATTTTTGGCACGAATGGCATTGTGTCTTTGTCACTGTAGATATCAGGAGGCACATGATGCCAGTTTGCTTGTCTTTCACTGAATGGCTTTAGCAGTGATTAATGATTCTTGCTTGTATCGATTATTATTCATGGTTTAAAATGATTTTTAACTATTCCTTCTACATTTATTGCTTGACATTCTTCTGTTTTAAAAAAAGTGCTTAAATTCTCCCCCACCCCATCCCCCACTTAAAATTTCTTTTGAGTATCAGTGTGGACTCATGGATCCTGTTTCTCTTCAATGTGTCCTAGTCTCTTACTATCATTATTCTTTTTGGTGTTTAAATTGCGCCAGAACTGTCCAGCGGGAGCTTGTTCACACTGGCTTCTTGTTCTTATCTTAGCACTTCCTCCCTTTCTGGTGCAGAAAGGTGTTCTAGCCATCTCTGAGGGGCCCTGCTTCATGTTAGTGGGGAATGGTGTTTAGAAACCAGGATCTCCAGTGATAGGCATACACATTGTTACTGGGATTTCCTTGCTTCTAGGCCTGAACTAGATTTTGAGGGATGAGTTGAAATGAGTGGCCTACGGAGTCAGGAATTGAGGGAACACGAATCGCAAGCAGTGGGCACAGCATGTACAAAGGCCCAGGGGCACACTGTAATGCTGACGTTGGGGATAGGAATAGGGTATGGGTATAGCAGAAATAGAGTGTACTTAGAAGGGAAAGTGGAAGGAGATGCTAGAAAAAAGTTACTTTCCCCCTGTTCTAAGAAGTTATGGATCTTAAGATACTCTTGATTCAATGTCAGCTCTTTCCAGGAATAAAAATATGTACCTTGATCCTAAGAGTCCTCTTAACCCCAGAAACATTTAATAAGCTCGGCTTGTATAACTATTTTATAAATGCTGGTAGTTTAGTTTGGGGATCACAAACAAAACCAAAGATTCCCCTGAAAATGTAATATGCTAGCAAACCAGTCCTGGCTAGAACTGAGTTGTGATTCTCAAAATCTTTCTTTTGGAACCAAAGTAAAGGATGAAGAGCTATTCTGAACTGTCAGCAATTCCCACCCAAACCGGCTCCTAACTTGGCCTTCTTGTCTCCTGAACATTTCTACAGTAGCGCTGTTGCTCACTTGTGTTGTGCTCAAGTGACTTTTTTTTTTTTTTAAATATATCTTTATTGATTTCAGAGAGAGGAAGGGAGAGGAAGAGAGAGAGAGAGAAACATCAATGGTGAGAGAGTCATTGATCGGCTGCCTCCTGCCCGTCCCCAGCCTGGGGATGGAGCCTATAACCCTGCATGTGCCCCGACCGGGAATCGAACCCCGATCTCTAGGATCCTAGGTCGATGCTCAACCGCTGAGCCACACCCGGCTGGGCTCAGGTGACTTTTAATGTTTGCGGGGGTCCCAACATTATGTTAATTGTATTCTAATGTTATTTAAAAAGGAATAAACCTAAACCTAGATAAAAACATTTCTTATAGCGTTTAAACAACTATAAAACCAAGACAGATTTACAAATATAAAATGAACAAGAACTACACAAACCAATAGAATTCAAATTTACAAAGTCAATCTAACGTGTTGGATGATGTTTTCCTGGAACTAAGTTGCTGTTTACAAGATGGATGTGGCAGTGACGACTGAGACAGATTCTTTGGCCTTTGGCATGCCTGTGCTCATGTGTGCCATGTGACATCTTCATTTTCTTTGTTCGTCTCTATTTGAAACACTGGGAAATCATTTGTTAGTGCACCTGCCATGATGTTTCTTGGTCTTTTCTTTGCCCAAATGCATCGTGTGCATCTTAAGTTTGCATGTGGTCTTTCTTCCCAGGCTAATGTTAAGCAGTAAAAACTAGTTGTACAGTCAGCTGTTACTGTGTAACAAGCTACCTCCAAATTCAGTGGCATAGAACAGGGGTCAGCCAACTTTTTCTGTCAAGGGCCAGACAGTAAATACTTTAGGCTTTGGGGCCCATACAGTGCATTGTCACAACTACACAATTCTGCCATGGTAGAGTGCAGCCATAGGTGTGGCGGGGTCTAGCAAAAATTTATTGATGGATACTGAAATTGGAATTCCAAATAATTTTTACACTGCAAAATAGTCTTCTTTTGATTTATTTTTAGCCACTGGAAATGTACAAACTATTCGTAGCTGGTGGGCCATACAAAAACAGGTGGCGGGCTGGATTTAGCCTGCAGGCCATAGTTTGCTGAGCCCAGTGTAGAATAACAATTATTCTTGCCCATGTGTGTGCTGGTTGACTGTGGTTCTCCTGATTTAGCTGGGCGTGGCTGGGCTGCTCGGCCTCCAGCTTCAGTCCAGGGAGTGTGGCTCCTCCCTGTGGAGCCAGGTGTGCTCCACGTGTGCTTGTTCTGGACCCAGACTGAAGGGGTAGCGGCTCCCTGGGAAGGCACTTCTCCTGGCCAAGGCAAAGGTCCCAGAGGGCAAGCCCATCCTCACAAGCACATTTCAAGGCTTTGCTTACATCATGTGTGTTAACATCCCATTGGACAAACAAATCACCTTGCTAAATCCAAGTTCAAGGAGCAAAGAAGTATTACAGTCCACCTGTAAGACAGTCTACTGCAGAGTCATCAGGCCAAGAGTGACAGGGAGGGGCGAGAACTGGGGCCAAGAGTTCAGTCTACCACAGGTGCCCACTCAGTCATAGCACAGTACTTTTGTGTGGATGGAAATCCCATGGTTATTCCCTTATGCTGATTTTTTTAAATGAAAACATTGAATTAACAATTCTTAGAATCTTCGGATCTTGAGACTATATCTAAAAACCCTAGGTTGAGAAACACTAATTTCTAATAAACTTCCTTACTTTAATAATAGGGAATTTGGGGTGTTCTGGTGTTTGGAAATTCCTCCAGAAAAGGTCTTGTCTGATCTACACTCCTGAGCCTAATTTAGCACCCCTAAACCCCGGTGGGTCTTCAGCAAATGCTAGGTAGGGTTGTTGCGTGATGACTACAACACAATAGCTGCCATTTATTGGGCACTAAAAGATTTGTGTGTCTTAACTCTGCATCCTCACAACCATACTGAGTTAGATATTATTATCCCCCTTTTACAGATTGAGAAACTGGGGCTTTAAGGTCCAGGTTACTTGTCCAGGGCTACCCAACTAATCATGGGGCCAGGACTTCAAACCAAAGCTCAAGCTTCCAATCTCCAGCCCCAGATATGAATATCTCAGTGAACCTGATCTTCCCCACTAATGTGGGAACCTCCTGTTTCTCTAGAGAATACTTTTCAAGCTGATGGTATGAGACTGCTTCCTTTTTCTTATCTGATTGCTGCTGATGAATATTTGGCAGATTTTATTTTTTTAACAGGTTTATCAAGATATAAGTCACATACCATACAATTCACCTATCCAGAGTGTGTAATTCAATGGTCTTTAGTATATTCACAGATATGTGCAACCATCACCACTAATTTTAGAACATTTTCATCACCTCAAGAAGAAATGCTGTCTTTTAGCTGTCACCCCACCTCTTCTCCCTGCTTTCTCCTAGCCCTAGGCAACTACTAATCTACTTTCTGTGCTGGACATTTCATATGAATGAGATCATACAGTATGTATCTTTTGTGATTGGCTTCTGTCACTTTGTTGAATGTTTTCAAGGTTCATCAGTGTTGTAGCATGTATCATTTTTTATGGCTGAATAATATTCCATTGCATGGACATACCACATGTTGCTTATTCATTCATCTGTTGATGGACAGTTGGGTTGTTTTCACCTTTTGACTATAATGAATAATGCTGCTATAAACACTTGTGTACAAGTTTCTTTGTGGGCATATGTTTTCATTTCTCTTGGGTAGATACATACCTAGGAGCAGAATTGCTGGGTCATACAGTAACTCTGTGTTTAATCTTTTGAGGAACTGCCAGACTATTTTCCAGAGTAGCTGGACCATTTTACATTCCCACCAATAATATATGAGGGCTCTGATGTCTCCACATCCTTGCTGAAATTTGTGGTTATCTGACTTTTTTTATTCTAGTCATCCTGGTGGGTGTGAAGTGGCTTTGTAGAGGTTTGGTTTATTTCTCTGCTTTTTTCCTATCTTTTGCTCATTTCACTGAGGGAGGCAAATGAAGAGCTGCCCATAATGGATGTGCAGGTCGTTTACTAAAAAATCTGTGGAGTACTTTTCACACCAGCCTGTCAACTGCTTCACTCGGCAGTGTTAATCTGGAAGACCCTTCAAATCTAGAGCATGATATTGAAAATTTATTTCTATTTAATTTCTCTCCAGCCACAAGCCCATTTGAATTTGCAGAATGGGCAGAATCTCCTGGCTCTCTCCCCTACCCTTGCCCCAGGACCCTGCATGTAAAGGCATGACTAAGAGACAGGTTTCGTTCTTGCCCCAGGGCTCATTTCACCTGCTCCACCAGCAGCCAGATTCATTATGAAGAGTGAAGCCAAGTGTGTTCGGCTTAGGGGGTGGTTTGTCCTGAGGCTGGTTCGTAGGCAGGGTGCCTTTTACAAGCAGAGCACCGGGACCTGGGAAGGGAAACGCTATCTGAGTTGGTCACAGGGCTCTGGACTCAGACATTCCAGCCACTTTTGGGAAATGTGTCTGAGCAAGTCACCTGTTCTCTCTGAGCTCTAATTTTCTTTTCTTTCTTTTTTTTTAAAAAACATATCTTTATTGATTTCAGAGAGAGGAAGGAAGAGGGAGATAGATGATGATAGATGATAGATGATAGATAGATAGATAGATGATAGATAGATAGATGATAGATAGATAGATAGATGATAGATAGATAGATAGATAGATAGATAGATAGATAGATAGATAGATAGATAGAAACATCAATGATGAGAGAGCCATTGATCGGCTGCCTCCTGCATGCCCCCGACTGGGGACCGAGCCCGCAACCAGGGCGTGTGTGCCCCAACTGGGAATCGAACCCCAATTTCCTGGATCCTAGGTCGATGCTCAACTGCTGAGCCACGCCCGGCCCAGATGAGCTCTAATTTTCAAATCCATAAAGTGAGGTTGCACAATCTAACAGAACAAAGAGAGTTGTGAACATTAATGCCTGTTGCACGCCTAGTCAGTAGCAGGTGCTGAGCAGATCACAGTAGCTTTATTATCTTCAGTTAGCTTCACATGGGTTTCAGGAAAGTCGGGGGTTGTGAGCGAAATTACAGAATGTGAAACCTGGGTGTAGAATTTGGGATTGCAGGTAAACATGCCTCATTTACCAGGTCTCCAGGGCTTTGTTGAAATTTGATAAAAGATAGTTTTAGAATGATAAAAGAAAGTACTAATTCCATTATCAGTTAAACGGGGAAAGGAAGGGTTAGATCATGGTTTTTGAGTCACCTAGGAAGTTTACTTATATATCAGTATTCATAAAATGCTCTGCACATTTGAAGGGACCCCCTTCCCTTGCCAAAGCCTGTCCATGGACACTAGTTAGGAACCCAGGCCTGAATCATCTCAGAGGCCTCCTTCCAGCTTAAGTGTTCTTCACTCTGTTTCTGGGTGTAGCAGATGCCAGAGTTCAAGTTCGCATTCAGGCCAGCCTCTTTATCTCTCTGCTCTCCTGTTTGCCAGATTGGGAAGTTGCTGGAGAACAGAGGTGATGCTGTCTCCCTCCTGGGGTTCTGGGAGCATCTGAGATGTGATATGTGAAAGCACTTTGTCAATGGTGGATGGCCTCATAAATCATTTTTGTAAGCACTCTGCTCTAAGACGAGGTGTAGGGCTGAAAAACAGAATGTTTTATGAATTTGATGGATTCCTGGAAATTTGCAAGCAAATCAGGTTTTTGAACATCCAGTCTCTGCAGCATCCAGTTATGTCATTTAGGGGAGGCCAACAGTGAATCCTCGATTGTGGCAGACATTCTGTGGCAAAGTAGAATATTCCTTCCTATTAAATGCATGTTCACATAGCAAATTTGCTCGAACCAGGGGAAATGATGGGAGCTCATAGGGGATTCCAGGACATTTCTGGTTGATTCTGGCAAGGTCACTCGGGGGAGCTTGTGGGTAGCGTCCCTCATTCGGCAGAGTGCTTGAGAGCATGGGCTATACTGGCAGAGAACCGAGTTTGAACTCCAGCTTCCCCATGCATTTCCTTTGTGGTCTCAGGCAAGTTATCCAACAACCCTGAACCTCAGTTTCCTAATCTGTAAAATGGGGATAATAGTAGCTACTTCATAGAGTTGTGAGAATTCATGAGACAGAGTACTTGTCACCGTGAAATTGCTCCATGAATGTCAGCTGTTGATGTTTTATTATTGATTCCTTTATTAATTATTACCATGGTCAGAAAGAGCATTCTGGTGTATGTGGACCATGTTTGACCCAGGGGGCCAAAACTCATGCTTTTTTCATATTATTTGCTGAGGATCTGTCCACATACCATCTTAGTTTTAGACAGACTTTTAGAGGTCATTTAGGACAGATTTGCACTGAGTGGAGAAATCCTTCCTTCAGCCTCCTGGACAGAGGGTCATCCAGCTACTGCTTAAATTCTCCTAGTAACAAGGAGCTCACCACCTCACAACATCTGCATCTTCTAAGTACACGCTGGTCCTGGTCCTGCCTCCCCAGTGTGGAAGGGATGGGGTGCGGGGGGAGAGAGAGAGAGAGCTGAATTTTACTGTTGCTGGCCCAAGCTCGGGGTCGAGCCCTGCAGCCGTGAGGGCATTGTAGCAGGAAGTTTCTGTGTGGTAGCAGATGAGGCCAGGCCCGGGGCCCTCGTTTGGGGAGGAGCCCAAGAAGATGAGAACCCCCTCCAGAATGGCCCATTCTAGACTCTCTTTTTGTCTTCCAGATTGTGGACAAGAACAACCGCTACAAGTCCATAGACGGGTCAGACGAGACTAAAGCCAACTGGATGAGGTGAGTCCTGCTCTCTGCTGATTTCCCGGGAGCCTTGCCTAAGCTCTGGACAGAGGCCAAGGGAGCATGCTGGGCCTGTGGGGTCTCCAGTGGTGGAGGCCCCTGAAGCCCCGGGACTGCTGTTCGCAGGGTTTAAGAGGTGTCTAGCTCTAGGCAGCCCTCTAGCTCCCCCAGTCTTCCATCAGGGAGCTCTGGAGGAGGCCTGTGGCCAGAGCGGCGGGTTACAGGGACCCGTAGAGACTGCACACTTCTCAGCATGTCTGGAGTACCCAGGCCCCTGGCTCCCGGCAGCATTCCCACACGGGCAGTGGACTGTCCCTCCACCGAGGACTGTGCCACCTCTCACAGGGCAGATCCTGCTGGAGTGGTGCCAGACTTACCCCAGGGCAGCCACAGCAGTTGTTTAAATGGCCCCATGGAGGAGGAGGATTCCCGCACAGTCTAGCTCAATTTTTGATGGTACTTGTAGCCCAGGCATGAGTATTCCCAAGAGTGGCCTTACTGCAGTCCAGTGTTTGGGACAGAAGTTTGTGCCAGAAGGATCCTTCATGGCCAGCCAGGGAGAGCAGGAGACTGGCCAGGGTTGCCCAGAGGCAGCTAAGCTGAGCTTGGAAATCTGAAGGTTCCCCTTTCCGTTCTAGGCTGCTGGTCTGTGCTGTGTGCCAGGGCCCCGCAGGTGGGCTCTGTGGGTGGGTGTGGGAGGTCTAACTTGCCTTGTTGCCTTTTTGGTGGCCTCTTTCTGGGACTTGGGGAGTGTTGACGGGGGTTTGGATCTGGGTTAGGAGGGAACGGAGGCCTTGGATGGCATCTGTGCAGTTCTGTGACTCGTGGAGACTGGAGCCTGAGAGACTGTGCTTGGAGGGAGGGCAGTTAGGGACTTCCTAAGAGGAAGTTTGCTGTATTTAAACTATGAGACTTTCTAAGCAAATGAGGAGAAATCGGTTTGAAGTGGGGAGGCTGTGACATTGTCTCCTGTCCCCTTTGTGGTTTCACTGCCTCCCTGTGCTCCCCACCTGAGAGCCTCAGCCATACCCTGAAAGTGGCTCCAGGAAGGTGATCCACACTCCTAAATGCCTTCTCCTTCCAGAGCTCTGGGTGCAGGTCAGCTCAGCACATGCAATTTACCACCTGTTGCTGAGCACCTACTGGGAGTCAGAGCCCATACGGGGCGCCCTGCCCTTCCAGCCCTCCCAGGACTCACGTCTTCCAACACTGAAATTGCTTTTTCTGAAACAGTTGTTGAGTGGAGGCCCAGACCATGTGCTGCAAGGGCCCAGATGAAAGAGGAGGGGCCTTTGAACTGAGCCTTCAAAGGGGCCAGGATCTTGTTTGAAGGCACTGTGAGCAGAGACACAGAAGTGGGGGCAACATGGCCGGTGGGCCATCAGGTGGCTGCACGCTCAGGCCCCTGGCCTGTGCTCCTGTTCCTATTGCTGTAGTCTGGCTTCGGCAGGCGAAGGAGTGTGGGTCTGAGAGCTGTCTGGTGTCAGGCCTTCCTGCAGTCACTTTCAGAAACTTTGGCCTGTAGAGCTGATTCCAGAAGTTCCACTTTTCTACCCATCTTTGACCTTCCAGCTGGGGAATAAGGCTTTACCACAATTCCAAAGAAGGGGGTTCCTCGTCTAAGCTAAGCAGGCAATTATCCATCATCCCAGAGAGTCTGATTTACTTGGGCTGGGAGTGAGCCCAGGGCATTGGTGTTTTTTAAAGCTCCCTATAGTAATTTTAATGCGCCGCTAGTGTTGAGAACCACTACCCTGTACCAATCTTAATGCCTCAGGAGTAAACTGAGGCCCAGAGCAAGGCAAGGCCATGTGGTCAGTGGCTGAACCTGGACTTCTGGGCTAGTGTTCTTTCTGCTTGTGCATAGAAGCTTCCTGAGCCTTGTATGGGGCGGGTTCTGCTACCACTATCTTGCCTGCATGGGATCTGTCCCATTCCTGCTCCAGGCTTCATTCTGATCTAAGATGACACCAAGGTAGTCACAGCTGTAGGGCCCTCATCTCACTGAAGGCTCCAGGAGTGGGTGGGGCTGGGTATGTGTCCCACTGCCGTGGAGATGCCCCTCTAGCGGTGGTTGGAGTGGAGAGCCAGCTCATCCTGGGAACACTCCTCCCCTCTTAGTGTGCAGCTGCCATCTGTACAGCTCCTTCTCATTTGCAGACTGTCACTTGTACTGTCACAGCCTAAGGTCTTCAGAGAATCTAATGGAGGCAGTCAGTTTCTTCAGATAAGTAGTGGGCCGGAAAGAGAATGGGCACCCACATAACGAGCACTGCCTCTATGACAGCCCTGTGCTAGGTACTCTACATTCATGAAATCAGTGGTCTACGCCCAGGGGTTGTTTGGCCGCCTGGGGTATTTGGCAGTCCCTTCACGCATGTTTGGCTGTCACAATTCTAGGGGTAGGTGCTACTGAGTTCTCTTGGGCAGAAGCCAAGGATGCCGATTAACCTCCTATACTGCCCAGGGAACCCCTTCCTGACTAACAAAGAATTTGTCAGCCCCAAATACCAACAGTGGTGAGATTGAGACACCCCTGTATTCAGTCCTTTTGGTGGCCCTAGGAGGTGGCACTAGGATCACCACCCTTGTTTTACAGACACAGGTTTGCAGAGGAGACTCAGCCTCTAGTCCCAGGTCTGTCCGAGTACAAGGCCCAGGCCTCGGCCTTCCTCTCCTAGTGAGAGGTGAAGGGTCTTTGTGCTCTTCGCCTCTTGTTGAAGTTTTGGCAGCAGTCAGAGAAGTGAATCAGGTCCCAGGTCTCCCTCCATATCCTGAGTTCCTGTCTTGGGTGGGTCTTTGGGCACTAGTTAAAGGGTAGACAGAACCACACTGTGGAGACTGAGTTCCAGAGCCAGAGCAGGTGCCAGGCCAGAAGGGCGAAGGGCCACACTGTCCCCTTGCCCAGGGCCCCTGGTTGCTCAATGTAGATGAAAGTCGAGGTCACTCCTGGTTTCCATCAAAATGGAACTCGTCATCTGGTGGGCACTCATGAGCTCCTCATGTTGTACCCATGAGCTGCTAGAGAGCCACAGCAGCCTACACCCAAAAGGAGCAGCTGCCAGCCAGCACTCCAGTTGGAGGGCAGCCTCCACACAGCCAGAGGTGGGGACGTGGTGGGGACTTGGAAGCAGGGGATGGAGAAGAGAGCCACGGGACAGAATAAGTTCTCTGTGACTATACCCTAATTCTGGGCATCACCAGCAAGGCCATATGCCATGGAAGGCCACTGTGAATAGTCTCCCTGTTTAATTATTCTTCCTCCAAGACATTTATAGGGGCCATGGAGGAATCCTCACCCAGTAGGCATCCTTTGTTCCTGTTCAGGACTTTAAAGCTCTTTTACATCCCTGTGCCTCCCCCCTTAGGAAGATCCCCCTAGGTTGACGTGGTTGTTATTCCCTTTCCGGGTGGGGACAGTGGGCTGGGAGCAGCTGAGTGAACTGCCCTGGCCCGCACAGCTAGTCAGAGGTAAGGCAGGGCCTGGAACCGGCGGCGGGCTCAGCCCAGTGCCCCCACTCGTGTGCGCCGCTGCGTGGCTTCCTGCCTCAGGAGTAGGAGGAGGGTGTAGTGGTGGTGAGCTGGTGAGGGCGCCCAGGTGCCTCCTGGCTCCCCAGCTGGGGGCCGGCATTAGGAAGGAGGAGGACCACCCACGTTGACGGTCATTTACCCAATTGTGCTTTGTGGGATATTCAACCCAAGGAATGTGGCACCCCTGGCCGATCGTAAGCGGAAGCCCAAGTTCTCCAAGGAGGAGCTGGACATTCTGGTCACCGAGGTGACCCACCACGAAGCTGTTCTCTTTGGGAGGGAGACCATGCGGCTGTCCCATGCCGACAGGGACAAGATTTGGGAAGGCATAGCTCGGAAAATCACCTCTGTGAGCCAGGTCCCCCGCTCCGTCAAGGACATTAAGCACAGATGGGATGACATGAAACGGAGGACCAAGGACAAGCTGGCCTTCATGCAGCAGTCCCTGTCGGGCCCCGGGGCCGGGGGCCGGGCCCCCACCATTGTGCTCACTGCCCACGAGAGGGCCATCGAGTCAGCGCTGCTCTCGGCCCGTTCTGGGCACAGCTTCCCCAGGGCAGAACTGGATGGCACCGACAGCCCTTCGACCAGCTGTGAGTACCACTGTCCCCCTCCCCAGGCTCCTTCTGCTCGCTCCCTCACCGCCTCCTTGGTGGTCCCCATTCACTTGCCTGCTCCATCTCTCTTTTGTCCCTCTCTGTCTCACCCATCTTTCCATTCTTCCCTGCCTGTCCCACTCTGTCTTCTCCACCCCTTTCCGTTCATTCAATCTAGAATATTTCCTGAACACTGCGCCGGGAGTTGTGTATAAAATCCACACCGGCCCTGCTCTTGGGAGTTCCTAGACTCGTGGGAATAGACAAACTTTAAGTAAATAATCACACAAAGAAATTGGTAATGAGGGACCAGTACGAGGAGTCCTGAGGGCTGACTTCACGGGCACGTGACCTGTGCCACCACTTGTGACCTGGGCTCCATGCTGAGTTAAATACTCAGCTGCTACTTTCCTGACACTCATAATAGTTTTTGAGCACAGCATCCTGCATTTTCATGTTGCATTTGGCCCTGCAAATGATGTAGCAGCCTTGTCTGAGAACGGGCTCTCCACCAGGGACTGGGGAAGGCTCCCAGGAGAGGCAGCTGAACTGAGATGCAGAGGGTGAGTAAGAGTTAACCAGGCCAGTGACTGCGTGGGGCGCAGAGGAGGGGAGGGGAGGGGAGGGGAGCGCCTCACAGGCAGAGAACAGCATGTACAAGGCCCCGCATCAGGAAGGCGCTTGGCACGTTCCAGGAACAGAGAGGAGCCAGGGAAGCCCAATGGAGCAGGCGAGAGGGAGGGGGAGGGGGCATGAGAGGAAGCCAGCCAAGTCTTCAGGGCCCAGGCCACAGAAAGATCAATTCTCTCTCTCTCTCTGTCCATTCCTAACGTCTTTATTTCTGTGTTATTTTCTGCCTTCTCTCACGTCTCTCTGCACTCTGTGTCTTGCTGCCTGCCCTGAGCTCTCTCTGTGCTCAGTGTGTCCCCTCCCTATCCATACCACCCTCATGTCCTCCTCTTCTCCCTCAGCACTTGTTTCCCTCTCTCCCTTGTGTCTCAGGACAGACTTTGACTCCAGGGGCTGGGGTGCTGCCAGGGGCTGAGGTGCAGATCTCCTGGCCCAGCCCTATGTGTTTCTAGCTGGGGCTCACCAGAATGGGGAGCACTTGAGGCCCTTCTGTGCTAGAGGTGCACCCCCTTGGGTTCTGGTGCTGCACACGCCCCCACCTCCACCCTCAACTCCAGTCCCAACTGGAGGTCATCCGGCCTCTGAGAGATGGAGCAGGGCAGGAGGGCTCCAGAGAAGCCAGCTGCTGGCTAGCCCATGGGAAGGTGGTTTACAAAGACCCGGCCTTTCCTTCCCAGGCCCCTTGCTATTGGGATCTGCTAATTTCCTGTTTGGCTGGGGCTCCTGACAGGTGGCCATTCAGACTTGGGTTTTTAGAACTGAGAAGGAATGTGGAGACCATCTAGTCTAACTTCCTCGTTACCCAGATGAGGAGGCATCTAAGTTCCAGAAACAGAGGGGTCCCCAGGACCGAGACTCAAACCCGGGCCTGCCAACTCCCTGTATATCAGTATTCTGCTAAGTTTCAGGATAATTCCACCCAATTATGAGAAAAAGATGGGGGCCCAGCACCCCGTGAAGTTTGTTTCCTAAATCCTGCCCCATTCATGGCTCTATCTCCCCGAGAGCAGAGGTAATGAGGTTACCAAATGTGCCCTGGGCTGGGCTGGGCAGGGGGCCCGGGACCCTCCACTGCAGGCTGGGCCAGCCCTCCCTTCCTTCCCCACCAGTCCACCAGCTGTTACAGTGCTTGGCCAGGGGCTCGGTGGAATGAGGCCCTGGAAGGGAGGGAGCAGCATCACCTCAGCCCTGCCTGTTTCTTCCAACTCCACTGTGCCAGAATGGGTGGCCCCGATTCCAGAGGGATGGCCGCTGGCCCACCAAGAGAGATGAAGGGCACTAGGCTTTTAGTGGGCCTCATGCTGGCCCACAAGAGGCCCCAGGGCCCTGGAGAGGCATCCAGCTAGGGGCAAGATGAATCTGCTTGCCTTCCCATCACCTCCCCTGGGTATAGTTCTGAATTGAGCCCCTCAGGTGCAGGTAGGGTCAGCCTGTATATTTTTATTCCTGCCTTGGGAAACAGCGTATAACCTGATCACAAGAGAGCTGAGACCGGTGTGAGACCGGTGTGGACCTCTCCATGTGACTGGTGTCTCTCTGATGGTCTGTGTGTGCCATCGGACACTCTTGGGTAGGAGGGATATATCTGTCCAGGTAGCCTGCCTTGAGAGGCCAAGGGGGACATCAGGGCTGGTGGTAGATGTCCTGCTCGGCACTTTCTGGGTTTGTCTGTTCTGGGTCTCCATCCCTTGCCTCCCTTCTCCAGCTTGTCAATATTCCCCTCCCCTCTCGTGTGACTTAAAGTTGCAGATTCCAGCAAGGCCACAAGGTGGCCCCAAACAACTCAGAAATAGCCTCATGGAGGCTGGGACTCAGAGTGGCATCATAGGACCTTTTGGCAAGTGTCCCTCTGTCATCTTTGCCAAGTGCCTTTGCGTCTGTTCTCTGTGTAGTCTTCTTAACAACTCTGCTAGTTAGGCAGGTGGTTGGGGCGGTAAACAGAAGAGTGGTTATCTTTGCTTTGCAGAAACTAAGTTACAGAGAGATGAAGAGGGAGATTGGTTTGACATGCTGTCACTAACGCTGGGGTCTCCAAGTCCCCTGACCTGGGCTCTGTCACACTAGCCTGTCACTATTCCTGTGAAAGGAAGGAGACCTGGGCACTGCTTATGCTCATACCTCCCCCGGGGGCCTGGCCTGCATACTGCAGGAACTTGGGGAGCAGGTATTTCTCCATGGGTGGGTGGGCAGTGGGCATGTGCTGAGCTAGGCTGAGTGGTGACGGGAGGGAGATGCTAGGATAATTGGGAGGGGGTGGGATCCAAGCCCAGGGCTGCCCCCTTCTCCCTGTTGTAATTGTTTGCCCTTCTTTGTTTCTATTCCCCAAGATGATGAAGATGAGGAGGTACCCGGGCCCTCGAGGCAGGCTATGCGGGTGTCCCTGCAGCGGTCACTGGAAGAAGAGGCCCGCCTGGCCAGGCCCACCCTGCTCCGCTCCTCCTCCTCCTCCGACCAATCCGAGACAGTGGGCCCTAAACTAGAGACCCTGCCCAGGCCCTCACCCCAGGCCCAGGCCTCCTGCAGGACCCCTCGGCCACACCCCAGCCCGCCCAGCATGGGCCTGGACTGGCAGCTCCTCCACGCCCACGCCCAGCAGACTGAGATGTTCCAGCAGTTCTGCCAGGACCTGGTAACCGTACACCGGGACATGGCAAACAGCATGCATGTCATCAGCCGGGCCATGGCCGAGCTGACCAGCCGTGTCGGTCAGATGTGCCAGACGCTGACGGAGATCCGGGATAGCGTTCAGGCATCTCAGCGGGGGCCAGATGAAGCAGCCCCCACAGGCTCTACGCTCCAGGCCGAGGCTCCCCCACCAGAGCCCCCACAGGCTCCCCCAGCACCAGCCCCAGCACCAGCCCCTGCACGGACTACCAGGTCTCGGAAGAGAAAGCACAATTTCTAACCTGGCCAATCTGCACTAAGAGGAAGAGAAATGGAGGAGGGGTGTCCGGCCTTGAGACAGGAGCCGGTCTCTTATGTCCAGGTCTGATGACCCCTGTAGGATTTTGGGGGGACTATCATCTCACCAAGTTCAGGTCGGCTGCCCTGTGCTCTAACAGAGCATGTATTCAGCCCTACTCTCTCATCTTTGGCAGATGCTCAAGATGCAGGAAAAGCTCCCTGCTTGATGCTTGCTTGGCCTGGAGAGTCAGCCTCCTCTTGGTCTGCACCCCGTGGCAGCAGGCCTTGTAGGGAAGGTGGGAGCAAGCATGGGAGCATCTGAACGGAACCCTGCTTTCCATCCTCAGGGCTGCCACATCAGCCTCCCAGGCCCTGAATCTGCTGCTTTCAGAGGGGGTGAGGCCTGAGGATGGGCGAGTGGGGCCCAGCCCTTCCAGGAGGGGCCTGTCCTCCCCTCCCCCAGGGCTCTGACCCTGGCAGGCGGTGCCCCTGCCTTGGCCTTCCGCTTGCACTCCTGTGTGCGTGTGCTCAGCTGCTGTGCTTGCCTGTGGTGGAGTGGGGAGGACAGTGGGGTGACGCCAGGAAGGCGAAGACTACCTGGTGTTCTTGGGGAGAGCACTGGATGCTTTTCCCCGCACCTGCAGGCACGTGATCTCAGTGGGTTCTCAGGACAGCCGAGAGGCAACCAAGTCGGGTATTATCCTCATGATTGCTATCATCATCCGCATTTCATAGATGACAAATGACACAGTAGTTGCGGGGAGAGAGGCAGGACTAGAAGCCAGGTCTGGATTTTTCCAGCTCTGTCGGAGGCCAGATCTGGATGGGAGGGGCGCTGCTTTTTGCCCACCCTGCCTCAGCTCTCCCAGGTGTGAGTGGGAGGCAGCAGCAGTATTTAGGAGGTGAGTGCACCCACCTCACCCTGGCATGAAGGCCAGTGGCTGGGGGGAGGCAGGGCCCAAGTCTTGGGATCCAGAAGGAAACCTCTCTTCTGGCTTCTGAAGGAGCCCAAAGCCCAGAAGAGCTCCTGTCCCTTCCAGGTTACAGCATGCCTTGCCTCTGCTTGCTTGGGCTGCATATGCATTAGCTACACATATCTGTAGCTTCATGTTTCGTTTCGGAGTCTGGGGAGAGAGCCGGGTTCTTAGAGTTAGGGAGGGACGTGGGGGTGGCAGGTGCAAGCTCAGCTCTGACATGGGTGCACCTCAGCTCTGTGTCCTCTTTGCTCCTTGGCCCAAGACTGACCCTGGCAGAAACTCTCATACCCCAGCCCTCCACCCTCCCACGCCTGTCCCCTAGAGCCATAGTGGGGCTGGGAGGACTGCTATACCCAGTGCCTGCCTGGCCATTCCTGGAGTGCTGCTTCTAAACCTAGACCAAGCTTTGCCCCTTGTAGGGGGAATGGAGGGTAACTGCACCATCCCCGTGGCCTTGGCTCCATCTCCCCATTCTCTGGTTCTTTGGGGCTTCCTGCTTCCCCAAACTGAACACTCCCCCGTCTGACAGCCCAGTGGCCTGATTATTGCCTGGCATTGCCCTCCCCTCCGATGCTGGAATCAAAGATTGCCTTCCCAAGTATTTTTGTTAAGATGGCAATAAAAAGAAATTGATCTAAAATTTTGAACACACCCAGTCTCCAGGATCTTTCTTTGGTGTGTATTCTCTTTCTTCGCTTCCTGTGAAAACCTCAAGGCCTCCAAAGCAAGGGTTAGATGACCGAAGGAAAGCGTGCTGGCAAGAGGCGCCCAGGTGCTCCTGGCATTTCCTGGACCCCATTGCTCTCAGATGCCCCATATTCACAACCACATGGGGCCCTTGGAGGAAAGGAAAGGAACTGAAGGGCTGAAGGAGGCAAAGCATCCACATATGAAATCATTCGGCTATATTTAATTTCTCTGCCCATCAAAAGTGAGATGTTGCTAAATGAATTTTACTACTTGTTCCCCAAAAGTAAATTAGTGGCCCTGAAAAAAAAAATCACCATTTCTGGCAGGAGACTCCAGAAGGGTCAGGGGCTATCCATTTGTCATGTACTTCAGGGACCACCCTGAGGCATAAGCTTTTTTAGATACCTCCCCACTGATCCGGGTATCTTTCTGTCACAGGCAAGGCCCTGCCCATGTAGATCTGAGGCTTCTCAAAGGAGCGGAAGTGGCTTCCTCTGGCTCCTCTTGGGGGTCTCCTCAGCAGGGAGGGCGCCTCCTGACAGGTGCATTGCGTTGGCTTAGTGCCAGTCACACAGAGTGATCCTCCCAAGCAGGAAATCCCCAGGTCCTGATTAAAGATACTTCCCCTTTCTGGAAGATTCCATTGGAATCTAGGTCATCCTTTGCCATTCTTGGCCAAAATGCATGGCCATGAAATCAAGACAATCCAATATTCAGGAGATGCAAAGATGCTGTGAAACCAGGCCTAGGGTCTTTTCCACCAAGGTCAAGGTACTAAACAGTGACCGATGGGCCTCTCCCTCTGGTCCTGAGAGGGAAGGGGTCAAGTTGGAAGCAAAGGGGACAGAGAGATGAAAAGACTGGTCAACTTTGGATGGAAAAGATTTCAGTTTCTTTTTCTTAGCTTCAGTGGGGATTGTGGGGCTAGCAGGTCAAAACAGGAAGGTGAAATGGGGCCAGTGGATGGAAATGAATGGCCAGCCAATTTCAACTTGAGGTAGGAAAGGCCCTTCAAAGAGTCTGAGGCCTCTAGCCATGCCAGGGGCCAGCTATGGGTGGCCATCTGATGGGTGGATGCATGATCCAAAGACCCTCCCAGCCCAGAGACCTAAACGCATGTGGGAACAGAGCCCAATGTCTCCTTGGTCAGTCTTTTCCCATTTCTGCCTCCATGACCAGTGCAGCTTCCTTGCCACCAGAGACATACCCATTGAGCAGCGGTGTTTGAGCCTGGCCTTCATCTGTTCCTTCCAACACAATGGATGCCCCGTGGGTTATTTTCTCTCTTGAGTTAGAACTGGTAGTCATTTCCTGACCCAGCTAGAAAATATGGTGCACTTGATAAGACTCAGTGGGTGAGGTCTTAGAAATGTGGTCTTAGTGCCCATCTATCCTGTACCCAAAGAGGTCAGAATAAAAACAATCCATTCTCATCATGAAAGGTTCGGTCCAGAACACCCCCCCCCATCACTACCACCCACCCCTTGATTGCTCCTAAGGTCCTCAACTCTGGCTTTGATTTGAAAGGCTATCAAGTGAGCACTGATATTTGCAGAGCAGTCTGTTACGCATTCTCCACCCCCTTCTGACATACCCTGTGCCTTCTCTCCAACAAGGTAGTGATCTGGAGACTCAACAAATAGATTTTCACAGCCTGGAAGCCTTCTGTTCCAGGAAGGGCTCGTGCTCACCCGTGGCCATGGAATGGGACAGGCATGGTTCTCCATAAAGGAATTGTCATGTGGGGGCGGACAGAAGGGTTCTGGGAGCGGATCAAGCCATTAGGTGTTACTGTGAAAAACTTAAAAGGGCGGACCTGACCGAGGTACAGTAATCGATGTTGAGACTTAGCTGGCTCCACGTAGCTTGACCTTGGAAATCATATAGCGTAAACATCTCAGGGGGATGGGTTATTACGATTCACTAAGAGGTGTCATATATGTCGTATTTCAAATGCCGAGTTTCAAAACAACCAAATGCAATGAGATGCTGAACAAATTCTGATCTGTCTTTGAAGCTACATTGTGATTGATACAAAGATTTATTGTTCTCTTCTAGATTGATTCTTGGTGGGTAGAAAAACACCAGGAGGTGGAAAGGGAGATTGACTTGATGTCTAAATGTTCTGACTTCAGAAGTTGCTCTTTAAAAGAAATCCCTGGTAGTAAGGGGTTCCTCATCTCTTTTAAAGTTGAGTGCCAGGGAAAAATAATTCCAGTCTTTAGAGCTTGATGGCTATTTAGAAACTGAAAAAGGAGAAGACTGTATTCTTTCCTTGTGTTTTCTTTCCTGTGAAGAAAAAGATGAATGAATGGTTTGCAGTCCGTATCTGGGAGTAGGAAAGTTTGGGTCCACCTCAGTCCTGTTCTATGCTAACCACGAGGCTGATTAATTTTTGATGTCAAATCCAAGACTCATGTTAAGTCGGAGACTGGAAAATATTTTGCACATTCAGAAGCCATCTCAGATATGGAGAAAAGGCAGACTCCTGCAGTTGGAGAGCTGAGATTGGGGAGCATGAATTTGGAAAGAGCTCTCCTTTCCCTGAATTCTTAGTTAATAACGACATGGCTGGGCATCACAGAGGTCACAGTATTGTCTTCACAGTTCAGGGCGACCCACATTCCTGTCGGATGTTGACAAGAACACAGGTGCGTTAGGCTAAGATCCTGGACAAAAGCAAGTTCTGGGATCTAGGCGCCGTCAATCTTGCGCGCTCCACACCCTCCCAGTGGAGCTCACGACTCGCTTCTCAAATGGGTGAAGCAGCCAAAGCTAGTGTCCTTGTCCCATCCTCCTGGGGTCTGTGCTGCATCCTGTTGCCACAGTGGATTGGCCCCTGGGCTCGAGTGCTCCCCCTCATAAGGTCGCGTCCTCCAGCAGAGCAGAGCGCCCAGGGGCCTGTCCCGACGGGAAAGGGCAGGATGCACTTAAAGGGCGCTACGCCTGGGGCACTGCGAATGTCCATCCCCTATGCTGGCCGCCATGACTGCCACCACTGCCACCCCACTGGAGCTGGCATTTGTGTACATCGTCTCTTTTTTTAGGGGGTGGGAGTGGGAGTAACAAGAATAATTGCTTACTAAGGAAAACTGGGAAAGGACAGAAAATTACAAAGTAGATCCACCTATAATGGATAATCACTGTTAAAACTTTGGGATGTTTCCTTTAGGGTGGTTTACTGAGGCTTGTTTCCAAAGCCTCCTGGAACCACTGAATAAATAGTTTTCAGGACTGCTATTGCCTCTGCGTTATATCAGGCCACTCCCCGTGTCATGGAAGATGCTTCGAAAACGTTTCTCTCTGGATGAGCAACATTCCATTGCATGAGGCCACCTGGTTTATTAGATCATTTCTCCAGGGGTAGACATGAGCTGGTTTTGCTTTTGCACTGTTAGAAACCATACATGGGCAGCGTGGTGGGACGCAGTTGGCCTATGTGGTCCATGTGTTATTGTTCCTTTTTTAAATTTTTCAAAAATTGTGGCAAGATACACATAAGATAAAATCTACCCTTTTAACTGTGTTTGAGTGTACAGTTCATTGGCATTAAGGACATTCACACTGTTGTGCAGCTATCACCTCCATCCATCTCCAGAGCTCTCTTCACCTTCCCCATCTGAAACTTTATACCCATTAAATACTAAGTCCCCATTACCTGCCCACACCCCCCCCCGGCCCCCGGCAACCACCATTCTACATTCTGTCTTTATGAATTTGACTACTCATATGAGTGGAATCCTACAGTATTTGCTGTTTTGTGACTGGCTTATTTCACTTAGCGTGTGTCATCAAGGCTCACTCATGTAGCCTATGTCAGAATCTCCTTCCTTTTTATGGCTGAATAATATTTCGTTTGTATATATACCACATCCTGTTTATCTAATTCATCCATTAATGGACACGTGGGTGGCTTCCACATTTGACTATTGTGAGTAATGCTGCTGTGAACATGGGAGCACACATACTGGTTCGAGTCTATATTTCCAATTGTTTCCCAAAGGGTTGTGCCAGTTTCTTCTCCACCATTAGTATAGAGACCCTTTTCTTGCCACTTTTACCAATACAGATATCACCATTTAAAAAGAATCTGTGCCAGTGAGACAATGTACTACTTTGCGTCTCTTATTACTGATGCTGATGTTTTGCATATGTTCATTTTCCATTTGGATTTTTTCTGTGAATTATTGTTTTCCTAGATTGCTCCAAATGTAATTCTTTAGACTATGCCAATTGGACAGACTTTGGTTTCTTCCCTGGCTTTTGAGATAACTCGTCATAACCTAAAGAAAAGGAGTTTATTTTTTACTACAAATTTCTTAGATGCTGGTGTAGCACAGAACCCTAAAACTCCAAATAATTTCCTCTTCCCCTTTTGGTCTGTGCACCTCCACTTCTCTGCAAATGTTGTGTCAGCTCACCTTCTCGAGGTGAGTGAAATTCAGGTTGATTGTTAGAACTGTCACTTCAGGGATAACGGGTGAGGGCCATAGATTCTGAGGGTTTGACAGAGCTTTAAAGGTAATCTGGGCATTGCTGAGTGGGTGCTTTACGTGCCCACACGGGAACCATGAGCTCTCGTGGAATAGACCTCAAAGCTCCATCTCCCATTTATTAGCTATGGGACCTTAGGCAAGTCACTTAGCCTCTCTGAGCCTCAGTTTCCTTACCTTAAAATAAGTTTGATTAACCAGTGGTTAACCTTTCCTTGCCTTCCTCTTCTGTCCTCATTGGACCCCCTATTTTTAAAGATTTTGATCTTTAGCATTTATTAATTGATCTCTTGGGCACCCTCGTCACCTGGGTTATTTCTGCTAGGTTTTGTGAAATACTGAAAACGGTTCAAGGACCCCTCCCTTACCACCATCAGAGGCCTGCAGGTGTTGGGGGACCCCTGCGGTTAAAAGCTAGTGGAAAGTAGATGATCTGTCAGTTTTCCTATCACCTTTCTATCTGGCATTGAATCTTATATTTAGCAGAACCTGGGAGGTAGGCGGGTAAATGTCATTTCCAGTCTCAGAAAACAGAGATTCTTAAAGGTTCAGAGTCTTGCTCAAGGTCACACAAACAGTGATGTTGAGACAAAGGACGGACTCCAGCTGGGGTTCCTTTCCTTGGAAGGGCAGCTGCCCTGTAGACTTTTGCATAAGTCCACATGCTGATGGCTTTTTAACCACTGTCACTGGCCCAACACCATGTCCAGAACCAGCAGGCACTCACCAAGGAGTGGCCCATGCATTCTCATTTGTCCCCCTCGCCCCCAGGTACGTGGTCATCTCCCGGGAGGAGAGGGAGCAGAACCTGCTGGCGTTCCAGCACAGCGAGCACATCTACTTCAGGGCGTGCAGGGACATCCGGCCCGGGGAGCGGCTGCGGGTCTGGTACAGCGAGGACTATATGAAGCGCCTACATAGCATGTCCCAAGAGACCATCCATCGCAATCTGGCCAGAGGTGAGTGCCCACCCTCTAGGTGAGGGCCATGCCTGCCGCCACCGTGCCCCATGGGAGGCCAGGAATGCTTCTCTAGAAGCGTCCTAAGAAAACCGATGGGAAATTTAGTACGCCAGCAAAGGGGAGACCCAGAGGGCGAACAGATGGTCCAGGTCTGAGCAGCAGCTCTGGGCAGGGTCGTGGGCACCACTTACCCTCCATGAGAAACCGTCTCAGAAACCCTATTACGTATAAATGTATTATTATACATTTCAGTGTATCAGGGAGAGAGGCAAGTCCCTAAAGCCAAGTACATAAATTTTAATCAAAATTGATCCTATTTCCCCACCTCAAATTGATAGAAAGATGTTGTAAACTGCCACTGATGCAGTAACAGGTAACAGGTAACATTTACTAAGGACTTAATATGTGCTCAGCAGGTGTTCTATGGTGTCCCATGAAATCATGACATCAGTAGCACCCACTTGTACCCATGCTGAGAGAATTAGCTGGATAATACACATTTGGAACAATGTCTACCTTGACTGTTGTAAGCCCTCAATTGTAGACTTTTAATACTAACGATTCATGTGGATTATTATTCCCATCTTACAAATGTAGATAAATACAGCGACTCACCCAGGGTTGTATGGCTGGGAAGGGCAGAGATGGGCTTCTAACTCATATGTGTCGGAGTCCAAGGTCTAAGCTCTAACCTATAATGTTCTGTGGTCTCCCAGACAAAACTAGTTATTTCCCTGCTTCCTCCTGGTCTCATTCCTGGAAGTCCTAATGCTCTGTTATAAAAGAACAGTATCTATTAGAACAAGAAGGTTGGAGGGAGGTAACCTTAGGTGTGTATGGTGACCTGGTGGGTGAGATGTCCATCTAGGCTCCATTTAAATGAGTCATTTAAAAATGGCTTAAAATACTTCCAGTCACTAGCCCTTTGCCTCTTTACTCCACCCTCAGCCTGGCCAGGGCAAACTGGTGAATCCAAGGCTTTCTTTCCACGGGACCTTCCTTACACTAAAACCATACATTCAAAGACCCAGAGTCCATTTGGTCCCAGGAACCAAGGCTACCCCAGACCCCACTATATCATATCTCTGACCAACCTACTTGGAAATACAAGCTTCATTTGGAGTATGAGTGGAGAAGATGAGAGGGGGGTGAGAGTGGCCCACTGAAATTAAGCTATCTTTAAAAACAAAACACCAAAGCAGATTGTGGACATTGAGTGCACAGCGGCTGCCTGACTTGGTAAAAGGTATCTGGTGATTGGATGGGCAGTGAGAAGAGGCCCAGTAGACACACTCATCTCTTGTCTTCTTCGGATCTGGGGGTTGGGCACATGCTGGTTTCACCTGGGAAGGCATGTTTCCATGATGAGATCGCCATGGTTTCCATTTGACCTCTGGAAGTGCCTCATGTAAAAGCATCTGATACATTGTAGGTGCTCAGTCTTTGTTGAATGGATAAAAGAAGAAACAAATGAAGACAGCCAAGAAGTCTCCAAAAGAATCATACCACCAGAAGAAGAGAAAATCAAGAAAAGTCATATTTGAGGACACAGGTTCCATCCTTTGGCATAATCTTCTTGAATTCTGGATTTGTAATGTCCCTTTTTCCCCAGTGTCTTCTCCAAAGCACTTCAAGCTGCTTCATACTCAGAGAGCCCTAAGACCCAGAGGGAATGCTCAGAGAAGGGAGTGAGCTTTTAGGAGTGGCTCAAAGGAGCATGGCAGACTTGACATGAGCTACACCTAGACATGTGAAGACATGGGAGGAAGGAGTGTCTATTCTGACCAGGCTGAGAAGTAGGAAACAGGAAGGAAGCCGAAAGCCCCCATGGGGCAGGGCTAGGGCAGTAGGCAGGCTCGGTCCTAAAGTCCTCGGGAGCAGTCGTGGAGCTCAGTGGCCTTTAGACGTAGTGTCTCTGCAGCCTGTAGCTTTGGCAGACACTGGTAATCAGTAGTGGTGTCTTAGATCTGCATGCCAGTCCTGCTCAGGAAGGGGCACCCCCCCCATGCTCAATCACTTAAGGTCTTGCATGGAAGGAGGCTTCTTCGTAATTGGAGGCTGGAGCCCTGATAAAGGCCAGAACATGAAATATTAGTCCTTATCAAGTAAGGACATTAGTTGGTGCCAAGAACTGCTTCCTGAAGAGAATATAAATTATTTCTTTGTGGTTACCTTTTAAGAATAGGAGTATCTAATGCATGTATTCAAAGAATTTATGGTATTTGATCTACTTTGAGTCACTGATTTACTTGACGTTTTCTCCATGTTTTGTGGAGGCTTTAGTATCAATTGCATAATGCTTAAAGGTCTTTTTTGACCCATGAGTTTTCTAGAAGCTTTGAGTACAAAGAGGTCTCCTGCTCATCCTAGGACATCTGAATGACCATGTCTCTTTGCAGAGTAGCTTGAGGAATCCCTGGTGATGAGTAGTCTTGACCTCCAGGCATCCTCAGCTATTTGCTGCCTGATTGGTCCACGAGAAAGTGAAAGGGTGGTCTGTCTTTTAGAGATTCTGAATGGGCAGATGTCATCTCTAATCTGTACAAACATGTTGCATTTTTAAAAGTTCTCTTCATCTCCACCCTTTCCACCCCTCGGCTGTTATAGAAATGCAGCCTGCCTGAGTTTCAGGAGCCATGAAGATGAGATCATGCCCTAAGCATTCACATGAAGACAGAAAAGGGGCATCCTAAATAGGTTACTTGCTTTTGTGCTGTTACCTGTAGGAAATCTGGAGTGACACATGGGCCAGGGCACAGCACCCCATGTCTGTTATGGGAAGCCAAGGCCTGATCACAGCATGGACCATCTGATTTGCACATAGAGGTCCCTTGGCCTTTCCTCGGAGGCCTATATCAAATGCAGCTATCAGAAGCCTAATTACAACATATAAATGGGTTAAGTTTTGCTCAGTCACATCTCCGAGTACCTGCCCCTGATCTAGGAAGCCTTTAAGGTTTCCTAGCTCCACAGGCTGCTGTAAGGACCTTCTGAGGACTCCCCTCTTAACACCTGTCCCCCCACGCAGTGCTCGCACTTCTGTAGCAATTTATGAAACTATGCCAGCCAGTGTAAAGATATGGCTAAAATAATTCATTCTTGGGGAGCTCACCAAGGTTTTTTAAGTCATTTACACGATAGAAAGAAATAGAAAAGGAAGCATCCTTTGCATTGTCAGGTAAGGAAGCAGCTGTATTTTGAGAATGCCTTGGGGTCGGTGTGGCCGTGTTGTTCTACCTTGCTGGAGGCTGCCAGCTTGGAGCTGTAGCCACCGACGGCGTCCCATCTTGCATTGTCTTCCTGCCTTACTCATCATACTTTCTCACACACTCCTAGTTTTCTGATAACTGGGAGAAATAGAAAGGACACTTGCTCTAGGAGGACTTCACCCTAAGTGGGTTGTCCTCAGAGTGTGAGGGAGGAGGAAGGAGTGGGACTCAGTATTTCGTGTGTACCTTTTACCAAGTCGAAGCAGCCATCTTCTAATTGCTAGGGTTGGACCAGAAGCCTGGGGGGGTGGGGATCCACCCATCCGCACTTAGCTCTCAGGAACGTCACCGCCCATTCATTTGATGGAGCAGGGTGTCATCTTCTAGGGCGATAGGATGGCAAGTACCTTAGAAAGAACTTCCAATTACCCTCCCCCATAGCATTCTCTCAACTGATAAATGCAGAGCTTGTATGTGTAAGGCTCCGCTGAAACGGTCTCTTTAAAAAGAGTTCTCTGCTTTTTTGGGTCCTGTGATCCCATGACCTACCAAGGGATCGGCCTCTCCCTTTTTGTCACACCTGCCCCACGAGGCCAGGCCCACAGGGATGTGTCAAGCGACTTCCTAGCTGGAGGCCTGCTTTGTTTTCTGCCTGTTTCTCCACTGGGGGCTTTTCCCCCCTTCCTCACACCCTGGTTTTCCTTCCTAGGAGAGAAGCGGTTGCAGAGGGAGAAGTCTGAGCAGGCTCTGGATGACCCAGAGGACCTGAGGGGTCCCATTCACCTCCCCGTGTTGAGACAGGGCAAAAGTCCCTACAAGCGAGGCTTTGATGAGGGGGACGTGCACCCCCAGACCAAGAAGAAGAAAATTGACCTCATTTTCAAGGATGTGCTGGAGGCCTCACTGGAATCTGCGAAGGTGGAAGCCCATCAGCTGGCCCTGAGCACCTCGCTGGTCATCAGGAAAGTCCCCAAATACCAGGGCGATGCCTACAGTCGCTGTGCAATGACCATGTCGCATGGCTTGCAGAATGTCAGTCGGACCCAGGGGGAAGGGGACTGGAAGACCCCCCAAGGGGCTTCTACGGAGCCAGGCCCCTTGGAGGATGAAGAAGAGGAGCCTTCATCATTCAAGGCCGACAGCCCTGCCGAGGCCTCCCTTGCATCCGACCCTCACGAGCTTCCCACCACCTCCTTTTGCCCTAATTGTATTCGCCTAAAGAAGAAGGTTCGGGAACTGCAGGCAGAGCTAGACATGCTTAAGTCTGGGAAGCTTCCTGAGCCCCCGGTACTGCCAGCACAGGTACTGGAGCTCCCAGAGTTCTCAGACCCTGCAGGTAAGTGGGTGTGGATGAGATGTTGACAGTGGGCAGTGTGAGGGGGCCTGGTGCTCCCTGCTGGAGCCACCTTCGGGGAAACCTGAGGCGGGTGACTCGGAGGTGAGCTCTGGCCACAGCCAGCGCCTTCAGGTGCGGGCCTCTGACAGGTCGCTTTGCAGCTCTGGTGGGTACTCCATGTCTTGCCCTGTAATCTCCTCGTCAATAAAGGACATTCCGCTGCAGAGGTGTGTGTGCTGTGTTCTTGACCCGTTGCCTTTCTCTGGTGGTCCTAGTGGTGGCTGACCCCCAAAGCCCAGCTTCTAAACTCAGTCTTTCTCTCTGCCCAGTCCTAAGTGGGGCGTCCTGTCAGGGAAGGCTCCCAGCCTTCCCAGACTCGGTCCAGGAACACAGCCTCATTCCCCTCTTCCCGACTTGCTGTTCTGCCACACGGTCCCGTCCCGCTGCCTGGGGTCTTAGCGGGACCTGGGCCTGGGCATTCGGCTGCATGCTTCTGCCCTCTTCTGTGGCTTCCTGGATGTCTTCGAGCTGGTTGACAACGAGGAGGGATTTTCAGTACACATCTGCCGCTAGAGCGTTTACACAGCACTTTCTATTTTAACCACATCTCTTAGCTCAGAATGAGGTGTTTCAGATATTCAAAGCATGCATCTGATCTAAACTGTGTTCTGGTCCTGAAATAACCTGGGGCCATGCCAAAGCTGCCTCCATTTAGGGTAGCACGCCACCCCTGGCCACATTAGCGGTGGGACAAAGGGGTCCCATGTCCTCGCTCTCTGACATGCTTCTTCCTCTCCTGGTCCTGCTGGTCAGTTGATACCAAACATTGAAGTTCCTTGAGCGCCCACTAGTGGAGGGTGAGGTCAGGAAGCCTGGAGCACGGTGGCCACTATGCTGTGGATAATCCACAAAGCAGGAAAGCCACACGTGGGTAACAAGAGTGCTTGTAAATAAATTCTAGGCTGGGGTTGAGTCTGTCGTAGGAATTGGCTTATGTTTCACATAGTGTGGCACCTACCTTTTGGGCAGTGTTTCCTGTTTATTTTAGAAAAGTCTATGTTTTTCCCCCCAGGTGTAAACGTTTCTTTCCCATTTGTCTTACAGCCTCAGAGAGCATGGTCTCTGGCCCTGCCATCATGGAAGACGATGACCAGGAGGTCGATTCAGCAGACGAATCCGTCTCCAACGATATGATGACTGCCACCGATGAGCCCTCCAAGATGTCGTCTGCCACCGGGCGCCGAATCCGGCGCTTTAAGCAGGAGTGGCTGAAGAAGTTCTGGTTCCTGCGGTACTCCCCGACCCTCAACGAGATGTGGTGCCACGTCTGCCGCCAGTACACGGTGCAGTCCTCCCGCACCTCGGCCTTCATCATTGGCTCCAAGCAGTTCAAGATCCACACCATCAAACTGCACAGCCAGAGCAACCTGCACAAGAAGTGCCTGCAGCTCTACAAGCTCCGCATGCACCCCGAGAAGACGGAGGAGATGTGTCGCAACATGACCCTGCTCTTCAACACCGCCTACCACCTGGCCCTCGAGGGCAGGCCCTACCTGGACTTCCGGCCCCTGGCTGAGCTGCTGAGGAAGTGCGAGCTCAAGGTCGTGGACCAGTACATGAATGAGGGAGACTGCCAGATCCTCATTCACCACATCGCCCGGGCGCTGCGGGAAGACCTGGTGGAGCGCATCCGCCAGTCGCCTTGCCTCAGCATCATCCTGGACGGGCAGAGCGAGGACCTGCTGGCCGACACGGTGGCCGTCTACGTCCAGTACACCAGCAGCGATGGGCCCCCGGCCACGGAGTTCCTGTCCCTGCAGGAACTGGGCTTCTCTAGCACAGAGAGCTATCTCCAGGCACTTGACCGAGCCTTTTCTGCCTTGGGCATCCGGTTGCAGGATGAGAAGCCAACCGTTGGCCTGGGTGTAGACGGGGCCAACATCACAGCCAGCCTGCGTGCCAGCATGTTCATGACGATCCGCAAGACGCTGCCCTGGCTACTGTGCCTGCCCTTCATGGTGCACCGGCCCCACCTGGAAGTCCTGGATGCCATCAGTGGGAAGGAGCTCCCCTGCCTGGAGGAGCTGGAGAACAACCTGAAGCAGCTGCTGAGCTTCTACCGGTACTCGCCGCGGCTCATGTGCGAGCTGCGGTCCACGGCCTCTACCCTGTGTGAGGAGACGGAGTTCCTGGGGGACATCCGGGCTGTGAGGTGGATCATCGGGGAGCAGAACGTCCTCAACGCCCTCATCAAGGACTACCTGGAGGTGGTGGCCCACCTCAAGGATGTCAGCAGCCAGACCCAACGGGCGGACGCCTCGGCCATCGCGCTGGCCCTGCTGCAGTTCCTCATGGACTACCAGTCCATCAAGCTCATCTACTTCCTTCTGGACGTGATCGCCGTGCTCTCCCGCCTGGCCTACGTCTTCCAGGGCCAGTACCTCCTGGTGTCGCAGGTGGATGACAAGATCGAGGAGGCCATCCAGGAGATCAGCCGACTGGCCGATTGCCCAGGGGAATACCTGCAGGAGTTCGAGGAGAATTTCCGTGAGAGCTTCAACGGGATCGCAGTGAAGAACCTCAGGGTGGCTGAAGCCAAGTTCCAGTCCATCAGGGAGAAGATCTGCCAGAAGACCCAGGTGATCCTGGCTCAGAGGTTCGATTCCCGCAGCCGGATCTTTGTGAAGGCCTGCCAGGTGTTCGACCTAGCTGCCTGGCCCAGGAACAGCGAGGAGCTCATGAACTATGGCAAGGAGGATATGGTTCAGATATTTGATCACCTGGAATCTATCCCGACCTTTTCCCGGGATGTCTGTCGGGAAGGGCTGGATCCCCGGGGGAGTCTGTTGATGGAGTGGCGAGAACTCAAGGCTGATTACTATACCAAAAATGGCTTCAAAGACCTGATCGGCCACATTTGCAAATACAAACAGAGGTTTCCGCTCTTGAACAAGATCATCCAGGTCCTCAAGGTCCTCCCCACTTCCACCGCTTGCTGCGAGAAGGGCCGGAATGCCCTGCAGCGAGTTCGCAAAAACCACCGCTCCCGCCTCACTCTGGAGCAGCTTAGCGACCTGTTGACAATCGCGGTGAACGGCCCGCCCATTGCCAACTTTGACGCCAAGCGAGCCCTGGACAGCTGGTTTGAGGAGAAGTCCGGCAACAGTTACTCTCTGTCCGCCGAGGTCCTCAGCAGGATGTCTGCGCTGGAACAGAAGCCGGTGCTGCAGACCGTGGACCACGGGGCAGAGTTCTACCCGGACATCTAGGGAGCTGGCGTCTCAGAGGTCACTAAGCTGTTGAATATTTTTTTAATCTATACTCATAAGCTTTGATATATTATATAAATATATATTATATTATATATATATAAACCCACACTGAAATTTTTTAAAAACCAAGGTGACACATCCACCAGAAGCTACTGGGAGCTTTCGGAAAGAATTCAGAAACTGACTCTTGTCTACAAAATCTGGCAGCTGCAACATCCGTGGCGACTCATTTTCACTCAGAAGCATGTGCTGGGGCCACACGTGTTCCCACCTAACGGTCAACCAACAGCATAAGCTAAAATGACGGGTCTCTGTCATAGCCTTTAGGTAGCTCGTTTTGTTTATGTTTTCGTTTGGGGGGTGAGAGGCTTGGGTTGGGGTCTATGTCTTGCCTTGCCTTTCCTTGTCTGGTTTTATGATGGGGGTTTCTCGGCCTCTCTGTTGACATGCTGGTCCAGCTGAATCCGACCTCTAATTTTGGATGGGGGGTGGTTGTTGTGTATCTGGATCAGGTGTTCTGACTTTCTCTCCCACCTGACTTTAGCTTGGGAGATTTTTACTCATTTCCTGACGAGCGTTTCTTCACTGTCTTAGCAACGTGTGTTGGTCAAACTGTGACACCCTCTACTCCCCACCTCAGTCATCAGTCCCCTCCCTGGGTTGTTGATTCCCTCCTTCCAGCCCCCCCCCCCCCCCCCCGGGTCCTTATTACCTGTAATACTGAAGGCAAAATTGCCTCACAGCCAAGCTTGAAATCCTGGGGAAGGGAAAGGGGGTGAGCAATTTGTTTTCACATGGTGTGGGATAAAATAATCCGATTCCGTTCAGATCCAGGGCTGTTGGAAAATGAAGAGCCAAGAAATCCAGACCCCAGAGGGCAGCGATTTATTGGCTAAAAACAAGTAAAATGAAAAATATGTATTCAATTTACATAAATTATTTATACTCTGTCTTTATAATCATAAAATATATTGGGGGGATTTTTTTTTCCCTTTAATAATCAAGAAATGCCTGCTGTCGTTCAGTGGCAGGAGATGTCAATGCAAGTTGTGCCCTGGATTATGCAAATGAGAGTCTCTAGAGATTCAGTCCTATTTCTGCAACAGGCTGATAAGCAGCCCCACAGCCTGGCAGGAAGGTAGTGGGAAACTGGGGGATGCATCTATGCCTGTGAACGCTTCCATTTTTGAACAGGGTAGAGATGTCCTAGAAGAAATTAATAAGCACGGGGTAAGACAGGACTCTCAAGGCATCAGCCTACACACACACACACACACACACACACACACACACACACAACCACAATATAAGCTTTAGAAATAGCCACTTGCCTACTCCCTGGGGCAAGTAGTGGTTTAAGCTAGAGGAGTCAGATCAATGCTCTTTCATTCATTTAACTACCAGTATACCTCGCAAGGGAGTTTTTTAAAAAATGTGCGTGAGCTGTTAGAAACTTCTGTTCATGTTTCCACACCTGACTTATGCATATTTGATATGCAGAGATCCTGTATCGTGGGTGCAGGTCATATTTGGGGCAGGGAGGAAGATCCGAATTGTCTGTGGTCAGTTAGGGAGCCACCCCTCTTGGATGGCAGAGGGTGTGCAAAGGAACGTGTGATCTGGCCCTAGGCAAGGCCCCAGGGTCTCCAACCTGCTCAGCTCAGACATTATAAAACTGTGGTGGCTTCCTTCCTTCTTGGTTTATCTTGTCTCTGAGGCGTCATGCCACCGTAGAGAACCATAGTGGAACTGTCATCAACACTGAACATGTCACTCCCCCTTCCTGTCTGCCAGTCCCTTCACCCCACCCCACAGGTCCCTTCCCCCACCCCCATGGTCTTGGTGCTAAGATAACTTTAGAATCATTGCTGCTAGTCGATAGCTTTTCATTATATAAATATATTATATATATTATATATTATTTTTGAAACTTTTTTTGTTTGTTTCAACAGTGATGTAGCATGTTAAAACATAAAACAAAACCTGGTTTTCTCCGACTGTCCCACTGCCAGGCCTCATATGCTGCCTTCTTCAACAAATCAATGCACCCCTGCCTGGTGACATTCAACCCTCCCTTCCCCAGTCGCACTTACTCCCCCACCCTCCTCTGAACAAGGAGAGAGAAGGAACTAGCAAGGAAAGACTCAGAGCTCTTTCTGATGCTTTCAGATCCCCAGCCTCATTCCACTTCCCCACTTTAAGCTGATGTTTCCCCCCACCCCAGTCTTCCCATCAGGGTCAGTAACTGTGGTCAAACGGGCTGCTAGTGCAAAGCACAAGGTTCCACCTTTCCCTCCCCAGCTTCCTCTCCACCACACACACAGACCAAGATGGGCTGAAGGCAGAGGTGGCTGGCAAGGTGGGCCTCGGTGGGGGCAGAAACACAGGTGGGGCAGAAGCATAGGTGGGGATCGTTCTTCTAGCCAACAGATGCCTTATACCTTCTCTTCCCCCACCTCCACTCCTGCCCACCTGCTGCGTTGGGACCCTCTGTGGAGAGTCATCCCCCTAAACCACTCATTTGCACACCAGGAAGAGAGTATCTGCTTGAGCATCTAGTCGGGGCTGCGAATGTGTCCTCTCGAGAGACCATGGTCAAACTTAGCTCAGTATTTATCCAGAGGGAAAAATCCTTTGGGCCAATGCCAGTGTTAGCCCTGTACCTTCTGAGAGAGCTGGGAGCCAGTGACCTGCCTCTGGGCTAGAAGCGTGGGCTGCTGCTAGCAGCATGTGGCTGCAGGTGGCCACCTGCCGAGCCAAGGTCCAAAACAGAGGCTGAGCTCTCTGGAGAGTCTTGAAGTATGGCAAGGCTCTCAATCTCTGGGTGCCCATGACCTTTGCTGAATTCAGCTAGGCCATGTCAGACACTGAAGGCCACTTTGCCTTGGGACAGGCAGTAACCAGGGAATAATTGGGTGACACACCACTGCAATTTACACGGGCTTTTCTCAGCCTGGATGCTCGCAGGAGGCTCCGTGCTTCTGTCCTATTGAGTGGGGCATGTGATTATCCGTGACTTCTGTCACAGGCATTTCCCACTCTCTGCTTCTTGAGAAGGACTTTTGGGTTGATGGAACCCTCAGGGCCTAGTCCAGGAAAGCACATGCTTGGCCAGCCTGACCTCCCTTTGATGGGTATCAAACACAGTGGCGGGGAGGTCCTTGCATCCCAAATGTGGTGGCTTCAGACAAGACAGAGCCCTTTAACTCAGCCCCTGGCTTAGGAACGGCAGCTATTGGCTTAGAATAAAATGTTTGTGTCTCTGTGGTTGAGACTTGTCCTAATTGGGCTGGCTAATTAGTGACTTTCTTTGGCTTCTGAAGGGGATGGGAAGTGAAATCAGGTGTGGGGACCAACTGTGCCAAGCAGATACATCACAGAGCCTGGGAACCAGAGGCCTTTGTGATTAAAATGGTGTGCTTCTCCTCAATGGAGGAAAACAGACTCACTGCCATCTAGTACCTGTGAAGCCTGAGGACAGCCCAGTCCTGTCTACAGCTCTTGCTGTGTCAAAATCCCTAAGTTTCGACTGCCAGGTTGAATATGAGTTCGGCATCTAAATATCAGCTTTTTTTTTAATGACTGCTGGGAACATCCTGTAGTGCTGGGCAGATCCTTATTTCCTCATCCTTCCTTGAGAATGAAAACAGGTTCTGGCTCCAGGGTCTCTAGATAGTGGGGTTCAGTGCTGGGCCCTGAATCCAGGGCAGTTGGGGGTCTTGGCCCCAGCCCCTCCTACATGTTTCCATGTTGAGTTGTCTTGCCTAGCCCTTCTCTTTGACTTGCTTCTGTTGACCCTTTAATTTGGAGGAAGGACCTTGTAATTATTTAAGGTAATGTTTCAATATTTTCCATGTGTTCGGAAGTGATACCAGGAAGGAGAAAATGGGGGAAAGCATGTAGAATGCAGAAATGATCATGGAGAGAGTGAAATGGACTACAGACTTGGCCCATCCTGGGCTGGGGGGCTAGTCATTTTAGCTGTTTCCTGGAGCCTCATGGGTTCCAGGAGATGGCCTCGGGGTTGGAATAAAAATTCCCTTCTAGATTCCTCCCCTTTCATTTTTCCTCCCACCCCTCTAGGAACAGGAATTCTGTATCTAGAGCTGGTTTTGGCTTATGGTCTGAGTTGATTTCCAAGTAGAATTCATGCTTTTTCTTGGTCCTAGCACCCTGTTTGAGCAGAAAGCTCCAGTCCCACTGGAACTCACACGCCCTCCCTTCTTCAAGGGGCAGGCCCAGCCAGGCCAGCCTGGGGCAGCCCAAGCAGGGACGCCAGGCCTGCGTAACCGTAACTGTAACCATAACCAAGAAAGGCGTGTTCTGAGGGCAGGTGATCTGGGGACAGTTCCATCCAGATACTGGCCTCCTGGAGGTGGTGCTGGGTCTTGGGTTCTAGTGTGGTGTTGAGGAAGGAAGATTATGTCAAGAGACAGGCAGGGCCCTTTTTCTGCTTGGAGGAAGGCCCCTCTCTGCTCTCTGTTCTGGGTGCTGAATGGGTGGAGCTTTGATATTTTATGGAGCCTTTGAGGTGACCTTTGTGTGTTAGCCAGAGGGAGAAAAAGTGCCCTTTGGGGAGGAAAATGGTACGGCCCACCTCTTCCATCTGGCTCTCCGCCAACCCCAATCCCTTCAAGTGGTATCGCCCTGGAAATACCTATGCAATCAGTCTCCCTAGGAGAGTGCATGGAAGCAGGGGTATGTGCAGTGTATAATACAAATGCTTCAGCATATATATTGTATATATGGACATATACAGTACGTATACACAGAGTAAGAGATTGAATCACGTCTATATATCTATAAATAATATCCTATATATTTATACATTTTTATGTTTAAATAGATATAAAAATAGAGTCTATAGAGAGCTGGGAGAGCAACGGGAAAGCCTGTGTTGTGCGAAGAGGGAGGAGGCAGAGCCTTTGCAGGGTGTGATGAGGGAGCTAAGCAGGCAGGATTGCTGGGAATGGGGCCTCCTGCCCGAGTGGTGGAGAGGAGAGTAACTGGGTCCCGGCCCTCTCCGTGCACTTTCTCTCCTTTACCGCAGGCTTGGTCTGAGGTTGGAAGGAGATACTCACCCCCTGAGCTCCAGCGGAAGTGCCCCTACATCCCCCTGCAAGCCTGTGGTTGGTGGTCACTGCTGCTTGGCAGTAGGATGTGATCACTGACCCATGGTGTAGGGACCACTGCACAATTTTCCCCAGATACCCTCCCCCTAGGAATGAGCAGCATTGGTGGCCATCGGAAAGGTGCAAATTGGACCAAGAGTGGTCCAGGAAAGATGCTGCCCCTCCCCTTTCATATGCTTCTACTGCCCCCTAGAGGCCAAACCTCTGAAGGACAGCCGCCCTGGCCTCCCTCACCCACTCCGTCACTGTCTGCCAAGGTAGTGGAGAAGTGAAGCGGGCAGCGTGGGCAGCATGGGCATCGCCAACCAGTACTACCCATCATCCAGAGGCGTTCTGGCCGGGGCAGGGGGCATCAGCTAACTGGGAAGGGTGGGAGAGACATATCCGCACACTCATAATTCAGTAGCAATTCAAGTTCAGAAGCAGGGCTTTGGCCCAGCCCACTTTGCACAGCTGCTGCTGCTGGCTGCACTCAGGACAACGCTCTTCCCTCTCCGGCACGGAGGCCCATCCACCCCTCACCCCACCGCCACCGTAACAGGCAGGTTTAGTTCACATACACTGTTCTGATTCTGGGACTCGAGGCCGAGGCTGAGCCGGACGCCCCAAGACGGACGGAGGGCTCGTGCAGCCCTGACGGAATCAGAAGCCCATTTCGCTTCCAGGTTTCCCTCCGTAGTTCCTTTCCCCTGGGGGTGGCGGAGGAGGGGCTGATGAGGTTGCAGATGAAGGGAGACCAAGGACAGCTGCGCCCTCTGTTCTCCAGACCAGCCTCTGCCTTTTGGTTCTCCCTCTCTGAGCCCCCTCTGCCCCGTCCTGCCCTGTCTGCCCCACCGTCTACCAACGGACCTCAGTCTCCAGCAGACCCGCCCCTATGCCTGCAGTCCGGAGCGGGTCTGCTCTGCCAGTGCCCACCTCCTCTCCCTCCAAGTCCACGTGGGTCTCCTCGAGCCACGGCTAGCTGCCAACCGGGTCTCGGAGCACCCTCCAAGGGCCTGGCTCAAGCCTTCCGCCCGCTGCGGTGGATCAGACCCATGGGCAGGGGATGGGCACCCCCGGGTAGCAATCCCACAATGCACTGTACCTCAGAGAGCAGCCACAGGGCATCAAGGGCACCGGGCCCTCCGTCCAGGGACAGCCGGTGACAGTACTGCTCACAAAAAGACAAGGGCCAGGCTGCCCTCGGCATCCCTCAGCCTTCACTTCGTCTCTCCGGAAGAGCCAGCAGTCTGATTCCTTCTTTTTCAGCCCCTGTCTCTCCCTCACCCCCACGCTGCTGAACCATTTCATTTCAATCATAAAGGAAAAATATAGTGGGGTGGGGGGGATACCTAGGAGTCTATTATCACATACATATTAATATGTTAATACTTTCTTTCTTAAAAAAGAAAAAAACCTTGATGTTATTATTTTGCAGACTACGCTTTATAGTACCTGTGTGACGGGGCCTAGAACACTGGATACAAATAGAGCTATGTTGGTTTATCATAATATGTACGCAGAACTTTCCTTTTGTCATATTATCCTCGTAATGTAAGAAGATTGTTAATAAAAGCATTTAAATTTACTCACCAAGGTCGAATGTCTGCCTCCTTGCCCTCCTTGCCTCTACCCCAGGCCTGTGCTCAGGCTGACTCTGAGCGGGTCCCCTCTCAAGGCCTCTGGGGTCAGATTAGGAGCCTGCCAGCTGGGGGTTGGAAGGAACTAGAAGAGGCCTTAAGCCCCTTGCTGCTGCTCTCACTTCCATCATTTGAGCCTACTTCCAGCAGATCACCTACATGTCTCATCTACTGGTCAGGCCAAAAGGAGGTGTCACTGACACCATTAAAAATAAATCTCCCTAGCCCCGACTGCGCTTGTCCCGCACGAATCTCTGAGGAAACGGGTCTACTGCAGGGGAAAGGCTCCCATCCTCCCTCCACTGCCTCGCTGCTGACTCTACTTGCCGGCCGGGTCCCTGGGGAGGGGTCTTTCCCCAGGAGTTTGCTAATGGCGCTGGTATGGGTGGGTGGTAAGTGATGTTTTACTCAAGTTGTTTTAGAAAGATGGGCATAAATGTAATGAAGACGCAGATAGGGGGTTTTATTTTTTCTTCCCAGATGCTGATCTCCACCCCCACGCCTGCTTCCTGGCTCCCCCTTGTCATTTTCCTTCTAGTCTCTGCCTTCTTAGCACCTGCCACCTCCCTCCCCGCATGTGTCCCTCGAAGCCCCTGGAGGCCCCCACAGTTGGTCAGAGGCTTCCTCTTGCGAAAGCCACCCCTCAGTCCCCATGGAATGTTCTGGCTCTCTTCTTTCCCCAGAGGAGGAGCATAGCTCACAGTGTCTACCCAGCCCAGGTGCAGCAGGGTCAGCCGGCCCCACTGCTGGCCGCCTGGACTTGACCCGCGTTTGCAGCTGTATCCGGGATGTGCTGCCGATTTCATCACCGGGAAGCGAGGAAAGGAAAGACCCTCCATCTGTACTTGGGTGGTTGGTCTCCCCAAAGCATGTGGAGATGTGGTAAGGGGATGCGGTGGAGTCCACGCTCTTCCCTCCCTCCTCCCCAGCTGCTCCCTGCTTCCCTGTCCAAGGTTCAAAGAGACTCAGGAGAAGGGCAAGCTGCCCGAAGCCCCCAAGGGCTGCTATGTGACAATTTCTAGAGTAGTTTTTTGAAAAACACAGATCCAGTCACGGCACCCTCTCTGCTTAAAACCTATTCCCGCAGCCGACCTGGATGCCTCTGCCTGAATGGAGGTCATCTTTTCCTTCTCAGCCGAGACGGAGATCCTCAGGCACCTTTTTGTGCATCAACAGCTCATCTCACCTGGCTCTGGAGGGAAAAGGGATTGCATAGAGGTTTTGCTGGTTGGCTTGTTTGTTGTTTGTTTATTTGTTTTTGGCTGGAAAAACAATTTTCTCCTTGTTTGTCCCTGGTTTGTATCCCTGGGTTTCTGAAATAAGATTTCTGCAATCACTTGCCAATGGGCTGCCCTGAAGCACCAAGAAAGAGCCTTGGGGACCTGGGGAGGGAAACCATGCTCCAGCCTGGGCCACTTTGACAGGCAACCACACCTGGCCTAGGACGAGCCACCGCAGGGCCCTCATCACATGGAGGCCACCACTACACCTGTTTCCATGGCAATGTCTGGCTTCCAGCCTGCAAGACTGGCTTTCTCCCATCTCCTCCCAGGCAGGCACCTGCCTCCATCTCTGGCTGGGGAAGCTGCTGATGGTCCCATCACCAACCATCTGTGCTGACCCGCCTGCAGGAGACGGAGGGGAGCTCAGGAGTAGTTCTCTAACACTCACACCAAGAAAATGCCCAACCCCTTAAATCCATCCACAGCTACATCCTGTGGCTCTGTCCTTGCCAGGCATCTGCCCAGGAGGGAGACAGAACAGATGCTAGGGATCTGAGCTCCTGCAATGGTGGTGCTTCCAATTGGCTCTAGAAAAACAGAAACTCTTGGGTGGAAAATTACCACCAGCTCCATAAGCAATTAAGGAAATGAGAAGAAACAGACTCAGAGCCTCAGGTGACTTGCATATTATCTGGAGGAGTGGGTGGCTGTCAGGACTTCAGAAGATGCCAGGGAGGATTACCAACATGGGGAGGGAGGGCAGGTGCACATATACGTGGGTGTATGTTTTATGCACAAGATTGGAGGCCAACATACGTGTGAAAAGTACATTGTTGCCAGTCTAGATCACAGAATCACAAAATATTAACTCTTACATCTAGAAGGGACTTTAGTGATCATTTGGTCCAAGTTCATTTTACAGATGTGGAAACTGACACCCAGAAGCAAGTAACTTGCTCAGGGCCATGAAGGTGGCCTGCGACCAAGCCATGCTGGGTTGCAGGTTCTCAGCTGCTAAATGCAATGCTCTAGACTTGTTTATGTGCAGGCGCAGAGTGTATTTAAGGAAATTCAGTGGAGAGACTTGTGTAAAGTGGCTAATGAAGTCTACTTTCCTCCCCCAGTTCTCTTGTATATAAATCCAGGCTCTCAAATATTAGTTTTGGGCTCTGATGGGCCATATGCATAGTTAGTTACCTATGAAACATAGTTTATATAATATTTGTCTATGCAGAATAAAACCCACTCCTATTTTATTATGAAAATAAAAATCCTGTTTGTCATTAAAATATCATATGTATGTAATATAAAATAAGGAATTATATGCACAGACTTGGAAAGTGAAGACATCTCATGGCTTCCATAAAGGAGCCTTTTTAAGAATCTTTGGTTTTAATTCCACGTGACCTGGCTAATTTCCTACTGATTTTAAAATTCAGGCCTGCCCCTTATTTAATGCCAGAGCCTCTTTCTCCAGACACCAGGGCTGCAGTGGCCACCAGAACGGCCTAGGTGACAGGACTCCAGGAGTCCCCCTGTCCTTGCCCACCACTGGGTGCGGGGGTACCACTGGTTGCTGCACCGACTCTGCCAGGATTTTTGTTTTGGGGATATTAGAGAAAGAGGAGTCTTAATTTCTAACTGAATTTTTACCTCAACAATGGAGTCAAAGCTCCCAGAACAGCATCCCTACTTGTATGTAGCCCCTTTGATTCAATTGTCAAGCAAGACCATCAAGGTGCACACACGCGCACACACAGCAATCTATGATCCAGCAATTCTATTCACTCCTAGGTAGATATCTCAGAGAAACCTGTACACGTGCACAAGAAGACATGCACAAGAATGTTCACAGTGGTCCTGTAACAGGAAAGAGAGAGAGAGAGAAAAGGAAACATTTAAATGTACATCAGTGACAGAATGGGATTGTTGTATATCCATACAATGGAATATTATACAGCAACAAAAATGAAATGAACTAGAGCTGCATATGTCTGCATAGATAAAGCTCAAAATTTTAATGGGGAGCAAAGTAGTGCAATAAAATTTAAATGAAGTTTTAAAACAAAAATATTCTATGATGTTCAGGGTTTGCATGTACATGCAGTGAAGGGATAAAGAAATGCTTGGGGTGAGAGATCTCAAATTCAGGTGGTGGTCTCCTCAGTAAAGAACTGAGAAAGTTTCTATTGTACTTGTCAAGTTTTATAAAGCTTAGCAGTGGTTTATGAGTGTTTATCAAATTATTGTTTCTGGCCTGGCCGGGCGTGGCTCAGCAGTTGAGCATCGACCAAGGATCCAGGAAGATCTCAGTTCGATTCCCGGTCAGGGCACATGCCCGGGTTGTGGGCTCGATCCCCAGTGGGGGGCACGCAGGAGGCAGCCGATCAATGACTCTCTCATCATTGATGTTTCTCTCTTTCTCTCTCCCTTCCTCTCTCTGAAGTCAATAAAGATATATATATTTAAAAAAGTAAAAACGTGTTTTTTTTAAAAAAAATTGTTTCTGCATTTTATGTCTAAAATATTGAGTGAAAAGACGAAAACACCAGGCAGCTAACCCAATTGGAAATTATTTATTTACCACTGAAAGGTTTTTGCTCCAAAGTGTGACATCAGACATATGACTACAATGCCTCATGCGTGTTTTTGTGCTTCAGTTCATAATTACAAACAAATACACACTTAGCATTGACAACAGGAAACACAGAGGCAGAAACAAATCACAAGGGCTAGATTTCTGTTTTGTGGTCCTCACCTCAATTTGGCTTAGGCACTAGCCACCTGCCACCCAGGACTCCTTGTATCCCAAAGGAATGACTCATAAAGAACTGATCTCCCATCCTGCTCTTTACATGGTGTCATTTGGGGTGATTTTTCACTCAACCTCCACCAAGAGTCATGTCAGATTGAAATGAACAGACATGTGCAAGGTCTTGATCAATCGGCACTCAACAAATAGATATTGATTTAAGAAGTGGAGTCACAGATTAATGAGAGTGGACTCCCAATTCTTTATCCCCATTGCTGTATCTATGAAAGAACCAGATCTCCTTGTGGGAAACAGCCCAGTCTGAGATGGTTTCTTACTTTATTTTCACCTCTGTTTCATGCCCCTCTTAGAAAACACTCCCTGGCAAAGTACAAGGTGTTCCTTTCGAAAAAAATCAGATGTGCTCACACAGACCCAATTACTCTTATTTGGTGGGTAGTAAACTGCAGATGTATCTGGTACAAGGTAAGCACTGAAGTTTTGGATCTGGCAGTCTGATACCTCTGACTAATATAAAATTCACCAAGACCAAATTTGGGCAGAAAAGCACAGTGATTATATTCTCTTCTATCATTAATGACATTTACACAGAGAGCTATGAATTGTCATTCGGTGAATGGTAATAATCGATGCCATGAATTTCTAGGCCAACTGAGATTTCTGATGCCTTTACCATTGAGAAACGACCTGGGACTCTGATTTTTATGCCATTTGCAGTGTCCTTTTCTCTCTACTCCCCTATCTATCCTTTACTCATTAATTCATTCAACAAATACTTTTCTGCAGGCCCATGAGCCAGCTTTATCCTAGGTGTTGGAACACACCAGTGAACACAACAGAAAAAGCTCCCTGGAAATCCTCTTATTTTTGTACATGCCTGGTAAGAGAGATGACAGCTGATACCTAAGATGTTCTGTGGTGGCATTTGACTCTTATCAGGGGCAACCTAGTTTATAGATTCTGGAAAACTAAACCTCTGGGATCCAAAGAAATGAATGCCTCATGGTGGAATGACCATGGGTAGAGGTGCTATTTTTAGGATCAGAGACCCTACCCAACCCACCTCAAGCATCCTTTGGTGTGACTGCAAGGCAGGTATATAGATTTATAAAGAAATAGAACCATGTTTGCTAATTCTAAGCCTAGGATCCAGACTTTTCTAGACCGAAGTAGCAGATATTACCAAGAAGAGAGTACTGGTCAGCTTACATAGGGAATGTTTTGTTCTATTTTAGCCATGCCAACCAAATAAGGGAAACCAGAGTGACTGGAGGTGGGGGGGGGGGGGGGTCAGGGTCTAAAAACATGTATAGGAAATCACTCACAAATGTGTTGCCTAAAAAAAACTTGGTAGGAGGTGGTCAACCTCAGTGATCAAGATTTCCAATCTGAAAGATTTCCCTTTTAAACAAGGATTTGATATTTTTTCTGTTTCTTTAGACTGTGGATAGAAGTTGTTTCTAATGCTTTTCTACTTCTGTACAGAAAGGAAAAATGATAACGAAGGGGGATAGGTCCCTGCTCAGAGTTTCAGGGGGAGACCAAGAATGACTTGACTTATTGAGGATGAAGGATAGCCCTGACCCTAGGGGTTCCTGGATCTAGGAATTCTCTTTTAGATCAGGACCAGGATGACATCTGAAGACCCAGAGTTTGGATGTCAGTACTAAGGCGTCCAAACGCAGAATTCAGGGTACTAGAAATGCCTACAATGGAATTGGCTCTCTCCAGGCATTGTCAGCTGCCAACTTAAAGCTTAAAGATGATCTGCTGGTGGCCCCAGAGTTCGTTTTTAGCTGGGGAGCACGTGCAGCTTTGAGCACACTTTCATCTATCAATCACATCGTTCTCACCGATAGAGCTGCCGTGTCCTCAGTGCTGCGTATCAGATGGCCAACAACAGAATCCAGGAGTCTTGGCTCACAGGCAAACGTATCCACTCCACAAGGCTCATCATTTAATTACCGGACAGCTCTTTGAAATAATAAGGTAGGAATCTGAAACCTGGCTGCTGGTTATTTACTTATTTTAAAGGGATCAGTCCTGCAAACTAAAGCTGGAGGCACATTTGTAAAAGTCTTTGTTTCCTATTCAGAGTTATCTTCCTTCCCCGCCTCCACGGAGCCAGATGTAGTGAACTAAATTAACATGAGCCCCAAATGTGGGATTCTTCCTGAAGTGGCTGGACCGCCAGGAGGGGTAGGTCTGTCTCAGAGGGTCACTTTGGTGATGCTGGTGGATGTGACAACGAGGACCTGATGACTAATAGGGGGATCCCACCTGTACTCTGCCAAGGAAGGCCCCCCTCAAATATAATATAAACTGATTCTGAGATAAAACAATAAAGTTAATCAATAAAAAGTACAAATGCAATCCAAGAGCAGGATCTGAAAAGTACAAAAGAAAATATGAAGAATCAGAATAATTAAATGAAGTACCCAGAGTCTTCCAAATTTCACACTGATGGTTGAGATACCCCGCATTGGAACCGGCTGCCCCAGGGTGTTAAGGACTGTGAAAACTTGTCTGGAATGTTGCAGAAGGGATTTCTCCAAGCCCAGTGCTCCAACCTCTGCAACCAAGCCGCTGAGTGCTTGCTGAAAAGGAAGGCTCCTGGGATCTGCCAGGAACACTGGTTTGGAAAGTCTACAGGTGGGCCCGGGAGTCTGCTGGTGATTTCTCCACACACTAAGGTTTGAGAGCTGCTTGGGTTGGGAGTGTGACTTCATGCTGCCTGAGATTTCACCCCACCCTGACAATCTCTAATTCTATGAGTTGATCCAGGATACTTTTATTTTCTTCATCATTTTTAAAATGCTCATTTTAAAAAAACCAAATTCTTTGTATCCATTATTCCCCCAATTCAGCTTTCTCTGCATCTGGACTGGCGCCCCCACCCGCAAATCCTACACATGGGCTGAAATTGATAAGTGCCTCATCAATGACACAGATGAGCAAAACGCATTCCTCAGTGTGACCCAGATGTCCACACGCTGCCCTGCCCTGCTCACTGTTTAGAAACGGTGGTGTGATGACAAGGAAATAGGGTCTTGGTCTTTGCAAACACGCCTGTCATAACGAGGACGCGGCACAAAGAGGAGGTGGCAGAGGACAGCTGGGACCGAAGGGGCAGGGCTGTGCAGGAGAAGGGAGGTGGCCCAGGAGGGCAGCTACAGGTGCAGCTGGTGCCACATGGCGATCTGCCGGCGCGGGTTTTTGAGCATCTCCTCCCAGTGGCTGCGCTCCGAGCCCGCGGCGTGCAAGCCCAGGCTGCAGCGGCCCAGCGCGCAGCTCTGCCCCTCCTCCTCCTGGCCCAGCACCTCCAGCTCCACGCTCGAGGCCTGCAGCAGGTCATCGGGCAGCTCGAACATGATCATCTCATTCCACACGGGGTTGATCTTGTGCTTGGCTCGTTTCGTCTGCTTCTTCTTCAGCTTCCGAGCCTGGTGCTTTAAGGTCACCTTGACAGAGACGTCTGGGGAGGGACAGAGGGGGAAAGAGTCAGGGAGAATCTCAAAAGTGAGATTCGGGGATGTGGCGAGGCCCAGGGTAATGCTCTGTCTTAGGGATGGAGAGAAGGGAGAAAGAGTCTCTGGCTCAAGATCTGCACTGAGACTCCCTCTCTATGGACGGTCCCCCGCCCAGCCCCAGCCATGGGTCGGGTATTAATTCAACAATTACTAAATGCCCACCATATGGCAGACACTGGTCTAGACATGGGGCTATAGCAAATGTTCCTGCCTTACAGAATGTATACTCAAGTATGGAAAGCAGAAAGTGGCATAATATATAAGGCTGGTCATTGGGGGGGGCCCATGATTGTGTCACCATAGAGGACAGCCAGGGAGCCACCCTTTGCCATAAGCCTTCCCAAGTGCCTGTATGTCCCACATCAAGCCAGGCCCAGACAATGGCTCAGATATCCTGCAGTTTGATTTTAAATTCAGTCCAGAAAAACTAAACCACCCGGTGTCCTCATGCCCTTGGTTCTCTATCCAAGTATTTTTGTCTATTAGGAGCTAGTAGGTCACCTGCTGCTCGGATGAGTTCTTGTGCTCTGTTCTTTCCTAAGTTTTACTTGAGGACCCAAACTGCATGTGGAGGGTGAAGGGAGGCTGGCTTGGCCCCAGGGGCACTGCACCAATAGAGCCGCTCCCCTAGGAAATCCGCCCTCCCCGCCCCCAGGGAAACAGGCCACCAGCTGAGCTTTCACGTTAAGCTTTCATTAGTCAAGGTTCCCATTGCAAATGTGAGGATATTTGTTCCTCTGCATTTATTGTTATCACCACCCCCTGGTGGTTAGTTTGTTATTTCAGCGGATATTTGAGAGACAAAGTGTGCTGTCATTGTCCTGACAGAAGCTATAAAAAAGTACGAGGAAGAGAACTGTCTGGAAGGGATACTGAGCAAAGCGCACCGAATTCCGACCTTTGGCTCAGGAATCAGTGAGCAAGGCCAACGCTTCGGATTCATTCACCCAAGAGCTTCTGCTCAGAGATTCTGAACGCAGTGGCAATTCTTTTCTTGTACCCTGCTATAAATATCTATTTATTTATATGCTGCACAAGGTACCATATGGTAACCAGTGATGCTTTCCTGCTCTGACAAGAGAACCTACTTGGCCCCTGGACTAGGGCCTGGGGTGAGATATCCAAAAGGAGAAACCGAGATTTCCAGAATATTGAAGGGATGTTTATTTGGGTATATGGGGCACAGATGCCCTAAGCTTCAGGCCGCCTCAGCCCAGGAACCCACATACCTTCTGCCATCACCCACACTCAGCTGGTATGGGGGTGGCCTGCTGGCAAAGGCTGAGAAAAGAGGATACGGGCTACGGGTGAGAAGCACAGGGATGGCTGGCTGGCTGAGACAGGAGAAGGGAACCTAGGTTGCTCGACACTTGCCCGGGAGGTGGGCCCAGCTAGCTCTGGGTGACAAGGTCTGGGCCAAGTTCCCTTTATAGCCCAGACACTCCACTCCACGGCTACAGCCTGACCACTGGCTTCCTGTAACCCGGGGGGAGACTGGTTCTTCTCACGGTGGATCACCAAGGTTGGGAGTCCCGGGTAGGCATGAGCTCATATCTGAGCCTTTATGGATGGGATTGGCCAAGAAGTAAATGGATATGAACTTAAAGAAGTGAGTGTGTCCTTTAAAAATTAATTTGTGAGCTTGGGATGAGGGACACAGCTAAGGCTGACTCCACAAATGTACTCATATCCCACCTCCCTGCTCACCTGTCCCCATTGTCTTCCAGGTGAGACCTCCCTCTACACACATCCCCAGAGGCCAGAGGGGCCCTGGTTCTCTCCTCTCAACCCTCACTCACCTTTCCCCAGGAGCTCCTTGGGCTGGTTGGAGTGGAGGTTCTTGGCCTTAATCAGCACCACCAGGAGGCGGTTGGCAGCCGGGAGGTAGCTGATGGAGAGAAGGACCTCTCCAGTTCCTGCTGAAGGCTCCTGAAACAGAAGAGAGAGTGTCAGAGATGGCTTGTTAGGGGTGGCTTCTGCCCCATCAACTAAAGCTAAGGCTAGGGTCTCACTATTTGTATCCAACAGGCATCCTAGAAACCATTTACTCATCAGCACTGGTTTCTCCACCACTGCAAAAGGGAGGGGTGCAGAGAAGGATTATATGTGGCATCTGTTTCAATAAGAGTTTGTTTCATTTGCCACAAAAATGTGATTTTCCAAATACCTTATATTTAAACAGAACATATAAAACAGATCAAAGAAATGCCACTCAGGAGGAGCAGGGGCAGAGGGCCAGGATTCCCTCTCACCCTTCACCTGCCCCTGCCCAAGCTCCCAGGACATCTTTACAGAATTCTAGGGTTCTAGGGAACACAGTTGGAGAACCACCGCATTGACCCATCAGGTTCCTGGGGCAGTGGGGAGTTGTGATTCATTTATCTGTTTGAAAAGATAATTCCTTCCAGCCCCTCCAGAGCTGAGAGAGTCAATAATGCCATGTACTAATGCTGAGCAGGGCCCTGCTTAGTCAACAGAATGGCCAACCATGTCAACAAAAAGCCAGGCATACGATGTCAGGTAATACACACGAGACGGCCAGCAATAACTGCACTTGACAGGAGGTGCAGAGGCCTCCGAAAGCATCCAAAATGTCCATCCCTATCTGCAGCTTTACAGAGTGCCTCCACTGAAAGTCCTACAAGAATTTGTTAGGAATTTTAACAAATCCATTGAGGGGACAAAAGTGACCAAAAGAGCCCCTACAGGAGGTGCCTGTCACAGTCCAAAGGTAGTGCTAAGACCATAGACTCTAGAACCAGACTATCTAGGTCTGAGTTCCAATCCTCCCATTTACTAGCTATAACCTCAGGAAAGTTACTTAACTTTCCCAAGCCTCCCTTTCCTCATCTGTAAAATGGGAATAATAACATCAACCAACGGGGCTGTAGAAGTTGAGTTGATATTTAATGGCTTAGAACAGTGTAGGACACTAAGAACTGCGGAACTATTTACTTTATCACCATTGGTTATTAAGGAAGGCCGATCAGTACCTCTTGAGATTAAGTGGGTACACTGTTTCTGGATGAATGGGAGCCAGTCTGGGCTTCAAGAGTGAGGCTGGATGGAGGAATCAGCTAGCCCTCTGCCTGAGTTGTGCCTTCCACCCAGGAAAAATGTCTTTGACGTGACCCTGACAATTCAACTAGCCATAAGTGACCAGTCAGATGATGAAATGAATTGGGAGCTGCCAGGACCTTTGGCACTGGCATGAATAATAGCAGCTAACATTAAACACTTACTACATGCCGGGTGTAACTGCATGAGCTATCGCACTAGGCTGTTAGCTCCACAAAGCCATCCCCAGCTCCCAGCACTCAGTTGACACACAATAAATATTTGTGAGATATAAGGGTGAGACATCCCACTTAATCTTGGAAACAACACTAAGAGCAATACTGATTTTGCTTCCATTTTAAGCATAAGACCCTGATGTTCAGAAAGGGCACGTCACTGCTTGAGGTCATGTAGCTGGCAAGTAGCAAAGCTAAGCCTTGAACAGGGGTCTGATCTGAGAGCAAAGCCCATGTCCTAAGCCCATTGCTCTCCAGCATCCGCCCCTCGGCTCTGCTGCTTTAAGTGCCTGCTGACAGAAACGCAGGCACACACGGGAGATACTGCAGGTTCGGTTCCAGAGCATTGCAATAAAGCGAGCTGTAATCTTTTTGCAGGTGGAGGGTCTTGCCTCCAATTTGTAAAAAATGCAACATCTGTGGAGTACAATAAAGCGAAGCCTCAGTAAAATGAGGTTTGCCCGTAACCCTTGTTCTTTCTCCACGCTCTCCCTGGTTTTGCCTACCCCCCCCCCCCAACTTCTTGAGTGCCCAATGAATCATCATTCAAGCTGCCCTTGGGGTGGGTCGCTATATGGTCCCCAGTGACTCACACCACTTTTGGCTGAGTGTCTTTTGGTGAGAAGTGGGGCACCGGTGGCACCTTTGTTAACCCATTCTGGGCTGCAGAGACTGAAGGCTTCACCCACCTGCTCCCATGGTGGGACAGGAGCTCTCTCCTGCCACATACACTGAGTGCCACCTCCTACCTCTGACTCCAGGCTGCCCTCTGAGATTGCTCACGTCTGTGGGAAACAGGTCAGTGGTCCTGTGAGAGTATATCTGTGTAACAGTGACAGCTACAACGTGTGTGATGATTATGAGAGTGGATGAGCCATAAAGGCAGGGCTTTGTCCAACTAATTCTGTGTCCCTAGCTCCTGGAATGGTGCCTGGCACATGGCAGAAATCCGGCAAGGTATTTGTGGAATGAATGATTTTTACTCTTCCAAGGGGGAGGGCAGAAGTGGCTTTGGGGCCTGAGACTTCTGCCTATATAGGCTAGAGCTCAGCCCTTTTGGGGTGGCACCAGAGTCTCCAGAGCCCTGGGGGCGCCCCTCCATCTCTGGAGAAAGCTGCTTTCCCGGATGAACAGATCAAAGCATTGGAGTCTTCTTCCAGGAGGCCCCAGCTAGGACTTCACACCAATCCCCAACCTTGCACTGATTAGAGAGTGTGCTTTGGAACAGCCTACTTCCAGCCGAGCGCTTCTGTCAATGTTTAATCAATTTTCTGAGTCTTGGAAAAAGAGAAAAATAAGGCAAGAACGAGATGACAGCAAAAAGGGGAGCAGGTGGGAGTGAAAGCGTACTCCCCGCTCCTGCAGTGTCCATCGGGAAAGGCGCCTGCTGCTAGTGCCTCACAGTCAGGCGCTTCCATGGCATGGGGGCGAGGGGACAGCCTGAGATTTACAGCCAGACTGCCTGGCCTCAAGGCAGAGCTTGCTATGTCCCAGATGGCGACCCTGCATGGGCGACTGAACTACTCCAAGTCTCAGTCCCCTTGTCTGTAAATGGGGAGTCACAGCAGCACCTGGGACTCATCTCCTCTGCAGTGCCTGGCACATAGTAGGAGCATAGGAGTTAGAAATGAATTTAAATGAGGGTAATACTGCCAGCACCAGAGTCAATACATTCATAACATGGTGGCAAGCTAGAAGCGAAGCTAGATCCCAGGAATCCCAAAACCTGGGCTGTGGGTCTGCTCCAGCCCTCCACCCTGTTCAAGACTCCAGGCTTCCTTACATACACACACACACACACACACACACACACACACGCACGCACGCACGCGCACACACACACCTAAGCTGGGAAGTTCCCTAAAGCTATTCCATGAGCACTGGCCCAGACCTGCCATCCATGCTCCACTAACAGGTTTGAGCTGTCCTGGGGAGAGATAACCCCACCTTAACTGAAGTCTTCAGCTCCCCCCACTGGGCAGCCCCCAGAGGTACGGACACCCCATCCAGGCCCAGGCGAAGCTCCCCGGCCACACTGTGGCGAGAGAAGCGGTCACAGGTCCTCAGGGTCAGTGTCAGGGTCGCGGTGGGGAGTTCCTCCTCTGCCAGGGGGAGCACCAGGCCTTCCTCCCAGGTGATACGCAGCTCCCGCTTCTTTAGGGCCGTTTGAGCCTCCACAGAGCCTGTCTTGTTGGTCACGCTGCCTTGGACATAGCAGTCACAGCCTCCGTCATGGTCACTGGTCACAGCTGCAGCCAAGGACAAAGCAACACATACATGGAACCGAGGTAGGAGAGAAGCCCTGCTTTGAGTAGCAGAATCTGGCTTAAAGGTCATGACCTCGGGTGTGTGGAGAAAGCCCAAGGCTGACCCCTTGGTGTTGTAGAATCACCTTTCAGAAAGACATTGAGAGCTGGCTCTCTCACGTGAGGGGGCCAATGTCAGCATGTGCTAGTCTTCCTCGGAGAACAGGGACAAGGCTTGGTGTTTCCCAGAGCCCCTCCCACCTCACAACTCTGAGATTCTCCAAGGTGCCTGAGCCCAGGAACTGCTGATGACTTGTTGGTGTTGCTACTGACACCGTAATGGTTTGTTCTGTGCTTTTCACGTTAACCACATCACCACCTGTGATCTAAATCCTGAATGTTGTTTCATATTCTGAACCTTGGTGTTTTCAATGCTTCACAATGAGGACATCTGCACTTGTGGTGCTTTTAGGACTTGTTCCTGAATGATAATGTGAGACATGGCAGCTGATGCTCCCCAGGAAGAGGAGAATTGAGGCCATGTGTCCTGACAGAAAGAACTCTCCATGAGCTTCAAGGAAATTGGGTGCAGTCCTGGCTCTGACACCAATGGTTGGAGTGATCTTAGAGACCTGATGTTGCTAGATCTCAGTTTCCTAATCTGCAAAATGGGACCACTGTGAAGACCAAATATAATAAAGTATATAAAAATGCTAAAAAGTCTTTTAAAAATAAAAAGGAGAGACACTCCCTCAAAAAAATTAAATAAAATACAAAAGTCCAATTTATCCTGCCCCAGCTTCCAGGAGCCATGGAGTAGCCCATTGTTAGCCCTGATTCCTTCACAAAGTCCTCCCTTTGTTTGCTGATGGTAATGTGAATTGTCAGGGCAGAGAGACCAGGGACAGCCTGACCCCTCAGGAAGACCACCTGGTCCTAGGAATGCTGACTATTCAGAATGCACTCTGTGTCCAATGTCAAATGCACCCATGGCAGAGATGGCTAGCTGTTCATCAAAACCCCATTTCCTCTTCTAGCTGGGCACCTGCTGGACCACATTTCCCAGCCTCCTTTGCAGTCAGTGGCCATGTGACTGAGTTCTAGCCAATGAGATGTGAGCAGGAGTGATGCCTATCATGTGCAGGTAGTTTTTAAGGAATGGTTGTGCCCTCTCCCTGTCCTCCCCCTCCTTCCACCTGCTGGAAACAGGTGACAAAGAGGCCCAAGAGGATTATGGAGCCACAGATGGAAGGAGCCTGGTCCCTGAGTCACCATTTGGAGGAAAGATATCCGCCCACCAAGGATTGTTATATGAGAGAGAGAAAAAAACCCCTATGTGTCTGAGCATCACACGTTTCAGGGCTATTTGCTACAGAGTGCTCATCTAGCACCAGTCCCCAGCTATGGGTGCTCCCGTCCCTCCTGCACAGCTCCTCTGTGGCAGACAGACACATAGAAATCCCTGAGAGTCAACTGAGAGCTTACCTTCCAGGTGAGTCACAAACAGCTCTGCCTTCTGCTGGTCATACTGCAGGCAGTAGTGGAGCTTGGGGGCTTGGTTCCAGCTGGCAGCCTTCTCTGGGTTCCAGGTCTCCATGACACAGACATCCTCCACCACACCTGTTAAGAAGGTAAAGGCGTTCCTGCCACCCATGCTGGAGTCCTGTTTTCTGGATCACACCTTTCCCATCTCTGCCACCTATGCCACCAACCTGAACCCAAAGCTTCCCAGGCAGGTGCAAAATCATGGTGGCAGCGCCTGCGTTCCTGGGCCTTGCATTTCAGGAGTCAATCACAGCCCGGTGGTCAAGACATGGGCTCTGGTGTAAGACACAAGCTGGTATGTAACAGTTATGTGACCTTGAACAAGTTACCTGATTTCTTCAAACCTCAGTTTCCTCATCTTTACAATGGGAATGATCACAGCTCCTTCTTCCTAGTGTTACTGTGAGTATTAAATAAAATAAAGTGGGGAAAGTACTTAGCCCAAGGCCTGGCCACGGAGAGCTTACAGTAAGAAAAACTGTCATAGCCTGTGTGGTTCTGGTCACCCTGTTTCAGGCAAACCATCCCCAACCCATGCCCAGCTCCACCTTCCCACAGAGTTTAATCCCTGCTCCCCAGCATTTCATGCCATTAGGGAATGAGTCAGGAGGAGGTGCTGGGACAAGGTCAGGGAAGATGGGTTGATTTTCGTGCATGTTCAATAAATGCTTGCTGAATGAAGGAGTGACCTGATCTTTAATTCAGAAGTTCCTAAAACCAGAACTACTTCTCACTCTGCCCCTCCCTTGAACAAACATCTGGACAACTCTCATTATTCAAATATAAGAATGAAAGGATCTAGCAGCTGCAGCAGACTCCACTTTAAGCAAATTGGAATTTGAAACATTTTAATTTTCGGGGGCAGATATAGAAAGGAGTGTTTAATTTCTAAAATGGCCCATTATTGGGTCCCTGCAGGTAGTAAAAAATGCCCCTGGGCATCTCACCAGGGGACAGATTGGCCAGGATGAGAGTGATGTGTAAAGCAAGATGCACACGGGACCCATGTGGCTTCCAAGGGCACCACAGGGACAACCACAGCAAGGTCAGGGGCAGCAGGGGCTTGTTGGGCACCCAGAGCTCTCAGCCCTCAGACCACCTCACCCTTCAAAATCAAAACCAAACCAAAGCCAGTACCACATAGAGAAGCAGGAGTGGATTTGGCTTCAAGAATTGGGACTTTGAGCTGTACACCTGAAACAATACAAAATAAAATTGAAAACAAAATTGGGACTTTGAACTCTACAAGGAGCTGATGAGGATCGTCCTGAGTGGGAGTAGACACGTCCAGCATGTCACGGGCAGTGTCTGCGGGATCTGGCCCCCTCCTCCCCTGCGCTGCAGCACCTCTGGTCCATGCTCACCGAGCCAATCAACTCTCCATAGACTTCTGTGGAATCAGAACTCGGCTGCTGCCTTATGGACAAGGGAAGGAATGAGGAAACAGGAGAAAGAGATGATCTAATGTGTTCTGAAGCCTACAGAGTTCCAGGCTGTGATTTGCTCTCCTGCTCTCCTTGGTGGCCAACCTGTCTAATCCTGGCTTCATCTGAGCTTTGAGAAACCTGGAGCTCCCAAGAAAAGCACCCACAAGGGTCCTCAAGCTAGTGGTTTCCCACCCAACCTTAAGCTCTCAAGTCTTCAGTAGGCGTATTTTAAATCTATTTAAAATGTTCACTGGCAAATCTGGAGGCTTAAAGCCAACCAGGGTTCATTCATGCCGTAGGTACTGCATGCATTTGTTCTGGAAGAAATGCCAGGCTAATCACTGTGGCTCTGAGCCAGGTTGGAGGGGCACTTGTTCACTGGCCAGCGTGGGTACGGCTGGAGTCATGCCAGGACATGTGTTAGGAGCGGGGTCAATGTCAAAGCTGGTTCTGCTGCTTCTGCTTCCACTGTCTCCATCTCCAACCACACAAAACAGAACCCCAAACCACACAATCCACTCTCCCAGCTGTAGATTTCACCTCCTTATAAAGGCTTGTGTGCTATTTGGGTTAAGGATGATCTCTGTTTGCATGTCTGCCCCAGTGCCCAGCACAGCTCTGTCCACCTAAAGGAGATGCATTCTTGATGTTGATGCTGATGAGCAGAATAGAAGCAATAATAACAATATATTTTGATGACCTCCTAGTGCCAGGCCCTGAGCTAAGCACTTTATATGCATTATTTTATTTACACTTTACAACTTTACCAAGTGGGTAATAGTATGAACCCAATTTATAGGTGAGGAAACTGAGGCCCAAAGAAGTTAGCAACATGACTGAGGCCACACAAGTACATAAAAGGGCAGAGAATTTAACCCATGACTCTGAACACATGGAAAGGGAGTCTCCATTTCCCAGGGAAAAGCTGGGGAGAAGCAATGTGGCAATATGTCAGCAGGAACAAAGGACTATAATCCTGAGGCCCTGTGCCCACCTGTTTGTCCAGTGTCAAATGTCACTGACTCTGAGCTGGCCATGCCCAGCACCTACACAAACACTGACCAACCCTGATGTAGCTCATGAATGAGTGAGGGGCAGGAGATCCTACCATTCTGAGGAAGGACGAACAGCTCCTCTGTGACCTGCCTCTTGAGGCGGCTGTCATTTGGGGCCTGAGGGCTGGCAGACGCAGCAGGCTCCTCTGTGGTCCTCAGAGTGTAGTCTGCGTAGTTGATGACCTCTGGGGCCGTCACAGCTGGCCTGGGTCCATAGATGTCTGGGAACTTGAGGAGGGCTCGGGGCTGGACGGGCTCTGTGGACTTTTTAATGTTGAACTGCAAACAAAGCACTCTGGTCAGTCTTCTGGAGAACCTCCTGCCTGGTTTCCACCCACAGAAGGGAGGAGCAATGACCTGACTTTTCATGGGAGGCAGAGGGAGGGCTGGGGTCCCTTCTGCTCTGAGGAGTGTGACCTAGGAAGGCAAAACATCATCTCTAAAGTCACCTGAAACTACAACATTATGAGTCCAGCCACGGCCCACTGAGATGTTGGCCCTATTCACCCATCCCTCTCTCTGCCCGCCCCTCCCTCTGCCCACCCCCTCCCTCCATCCGCACCTCTCTCCCTCTACCCCTCCCTCCGTCCATCCCTTTCTCCACCCACCCCTTCCTCCATCCATCCTACGGCTGGGTCCCCAGGTGTTATCTGGTCCTGCCTCAGGTGGCCCTCCCTCTGCTGCTGTCTGTGCCACTTGCCTCTTTGGTTTAGCTGGTTTGAATTGGGGTTTTGTAACTTGCATCCAAGAGCACCCCAAACTGATGCACCGCACTTTTAATAAGCAACGCAGGAGGTCATGACCCTGGTGTAGAGAAATTCTGCCTGGGGGTCAGATACCATCCCCTCAACCCCAACCCACTCTGCGTCCAGCCAAGGGCATCCTCACTTGCTGTTTGTCCCTGCCCTGCCTTGGCAAGGTCCTCCGCAGCAATGACTGCCCTCGGCGGAGGGGGATTTATAGCCCTTGACCGGGCTGAGAGCAGTCTGATGGCTGCTACACGAGCCTCTCCAAGCAGTGAGAGCAGCAGCTGATTACTGATCTCGTTCTCTTGTACAGTTTTATTTATTGCCTTTCAAAACCCGGTTCTTCTACATCATTCAAACGTATCTATGTTTTCCACTTAAATAAACTTCAGTGCCCAGGGAGCAGAAAAGAGGGTTGGGAGTTGAGGGAGGGCACCTAGGGAAGGATTATGGGTGGAAAGTAAGAACTCCTGGGAGGAAGGAAGCCGACAGGGGAGCAGACCCCAGGGCAGGGACCTGTGCTCCAGCCTCACACAGCAATGTAGCAGTGGCAGGGTTTGGGAGGTGGGGATTCTCTAAATGTCCCATGAACCCAGGGAAGAGGCCTGGACACACAGATGCGGGATGGGTCAGGGAAGGCCTCCAGGCACTCAACCATTAGGGAATGTCCAGCTGTGCTCGGCATTGCAGGTACAGAGACGGGAGACAACACCCTGGGACAGTGCATCGGACCCTCCAGTGTGTCTCCTTGGATTCACTTTGTCTCACGTGTCCCTGGGGCCTTGGACCACTTCCTCCCCGCCACGGTGGCCAGCTCTGCATGGACTCCAACTTGCTTTAAGAGGCACAGCCTCATTGTCACACCCTGCCCCTACCCTGGGGCTTCTCAGTGCTGCTGAGGTGTGAGGCATGCAGGGACTCTCTGTGTCCACTCCAGGGCCACCCAGATGTGTTAAGAGTTAAAACTCCATTGGAGGGTGGGGCTTGACCACTTCAAGCTGGAAGCCAAATACTGAACTCTTCCCTTCCTCCTCACTACCCCCCCCAAGAGTGACTTCAGTGGCTTTGGAAGACGACACCTGGAGATCCAGCAGTTGCCCTTGACACCAACTGGTGGCCGCTCAGTAACATGCCCTGGGCCTTATTCATGTCCCCCTCCTCCCATCCCTCCCACATCCCTGGAGAGAGGCCTCTGGCAGGCTCAGCTTTCCCGTAATCCAGGCTAAGACAAATGGTATGGGGTCGGGGAGGGCAAACCTTCATATTTAATGAACAAATATTTATTGAGCCCTACTACAGGCCAGGTCCTTTGCTAAATGTTAGGAACACAGATGTGACAAGATAGATGCTGTCTTCTCCTATGAGGCTGATGTTGGGAAAAGAGAAATTAATTATGTAATTAATGATCTGTAAACAAACACTTAACTTTACCCGAGATGTTAGGCGAATCCTTTAGTGACATGATTAATTTTTTCACCTAAGGACTGTTTATTGATTTGGGTTTTCACACTGAGGCTCCAACTTAAAGCATCACAGCACCCAGGAACTCCCAGAAAGGGGAGGCAGGCTTAGCTCGAAAAGGGGACAGATGGCTTTGGAGCTTATACTTGAACTTTAAAAAAAGAGAGGGGAGAGATGGACATAGAGTATTTAAATGATGCCAATCACAGGCCACTGTGGCTAAGCCCCTCAGAGGGGAACTGGGCCAGGGAAGAGGCACCTGCTGCCTCTGTCACTCTGGGCTCTAATACTAGTCAGTACACATATTAACATGTATACAAGAGTTTGAAATATGGCCTGGTGGTCAGTGTGTAAGCTGTAAAACAAGATAGCTTGGCTGGAGTCCCATTACTCGCTACCTAATCTTGGTTCTGATTAATCTCTCTGTGCCCCGTTTCTACATCTATAAAATGGGGATGCTCACTCCAGGGAACAGGAAGTGTTCTGGAGCAGTTGGGAATCTTTCTTGAAATTTCCAGTTCTGTCTTAAAATTCATGAGACTTTTTGTATTTGACTCTATATGATTGTTTTAGTATGAAAAGTTTCCCTTGTTTATTTTGTGACTTGGGATAGTCACAGGACACTGGCTGACACCACAGTCCCTCTGCTCATCCCCTTCTCCCCTACTGTCTCCCTGTGTTGGCCAATGTGCTGTAAGTCAAGCTAGAAGTTAATGGAGAGAAACAGTCATTTGCTTCCGGGGAAAGACCAACTCCTAGAAGCTGAGTCTGAGTGGGAACAGCCCTCTGTCCAAGTTTTCCTTACAACCATATAGCTAACTCTTCTGGAGAGAATTTGGGATGCAGTCAAAGGAGCTCTTAACCACCCCAAAGACTTGATTCCCTCTGCCCTTTCCCTCTGTGGATCACCCTCGCACACACCCACAACTGCTTGAATCCTCACAGCCAGCAGGTCACTTGTTAACAGCCTTGTATCAGTCAGGGAGGGCCAGTGCTATGTAACAAACAACCCCCAAACCTCAGTGCCTGAATGCAATAAAAGCTGATTTCTCACAGCCTGAAAAGGGTCTGCTGGCTTTTCTCCAAACTCGGAGTCTTGGCCTCTTCTGCCTTGTGGTTCTGCCCACCTGTGCCCTGCAGGGTTCAGATATGAACTCATCAAATCCTCATAATAACCCTGTTAGGAAGAGCTACTATGATCAATCCCATTTTACAGATGAGGACCCAAGGCCAGCCTGTGAGCAGCAGAGGCTCGATTCAAAGCCAGGCTGACTCACTCCAGAGCCCTATGTTGACCCACTCTGCTGTGCCTCCAGCCCCTTAACCCATCACCTCACATTTCTAGTCATATTTTACTGCTCATCCACGTTTTTATGCCACTTAGACTAATGCCTGGGCCACTGCCTGGCCCACGACCCCTTACCCTGCCCCTACAGGCCCTTCAGACAGAGGAACAGGCTTGTAAGCGCTGGTTCCCACATTTTATGTCCTAAGTTTCATGTGGGAAATGTAATATTCAGATTCCCAGAGCAGCCCCCCAAGGGATTTGACTCAGAGGTCTTAGGTGGGGCCTGAGGAATCTGCATGTCTAAGAAGTCCACCGTGACCATGAAGCGGGTGCTCCCTGAGACTAACATGGAAATGCCTGGTTTGGGGAAGGCCCCAGAAGTCCAGGTGGGGTAGATATAGAAATGTCTTCTTGCATGGTGAACTGCTTACAGGCACAACCTCCGCATCTCTCAGTCAGGTCCTCTCAGTTCCCCACAAACATTTGTCTGATAGATCTTCAGCTCCTGGGGAGCTGCTGGGACCATGATCTCTACTTCTTAGCTGTTTATCTGCCAATCCACAGGGTCAGGTCCCGGGGGAGAGCATATTTCAAGCTGCAAAGTTGAAATTCACTTTGAAGAAGCAGCTTATCTTCTGGTCCAGGCTCCAAGCAGTGTTTCCATGGCAACCTAGCCACAGCATCATCTTTTGTTATCCCCTCCAACACCTCCTCTTCTGTTTATTATAAGTCTGTATCCCAGTCCTTTCTCAAATTTCCTTCCCTGGGGACTCACCTCCTGCTAGACGCCCCTCTGTGGTTATTTTAAAATCTAAAAGGGGTAGTTTGTGGTTGACCAACCACACTCCCTGCCCCCTAGCTGGTACCTGTTGGTGGGTTAGCTCTGCTGTCAGTCTGGCAAATGTGCCTCTCCCGACCAGGCAGGAATGAGACACAGCAGGGGATAACAGCCAGGCCTGGTGCACACCCTGTCTCTGCCGATAGTCATTCATCCAGTCTTTTGTTCAGCATTTATTAAACCTCTAAGATGCTGGTCAGCTGCAAAAATAACACTGTCCAATCATTTTCCTCATGGACTGAGAACGGTCAGTGAAACAGGGAGCAAGAAACCAGTAGATTCAAAAAGGCAATTTTAGGTAGAAGTGCTATCAAGACAGAGACAGATGGCAACGGGTGGGTGGAAGGGAGAGTTGTGTCTACTAAGAATTCGAGGACTTCTTAACCCAAAATTTGCAGCAAAAATCATATCTAGAATTAATCATCTTACCCATAGGTCTCCATTTAAACCTTACAACCTCATGAGGGAAGGATTACTGTTACCCCACTGTATAGGGAACACTGAGGCACAGAGGACATGCGTCTGAAGTCACATAGTTAACTAGACACAGAACTGGGATTTGAACCCAGGCGTGTGACTGTGGGGCCTACAGGCTTTCCAGCTCATCCATGCACTTCCCTGCCTGAGTCAGACCAAGGAACCAAAAATTCGGTGATCTATTGTCTTTCTAAGGTCTTGGGGAGATCAAAGGAAAAGCCTGCTGGGGCTGAGGGAAGATGTCCCACCTCCACCCTCCTACCCCAGCCATCCACTCACTCATTCCATCAGTCTCCACCTGACACTGAGAACCTTTTATGTGATGGAAGCCACAAAAGACACTGGCCGCTGCCCTCACACCATATATGGGTGGGAAGGAGTGGGCAGTGGGGGGATTAGTATAATCATCTCTATGATGGAGGCCAGGAAAATACAAGATGGAGTATTAGGAACACATGAAACTTTCCTGGGGAGGGTGCAGGGTGGGGTGCGTGTGTTGGGGAGAGGCAATTTTGAGGAAGATTCAGAGGCTCTGACTTTTGGTAGGGTGTCCCCCCAAAGCCCAGGCAGCAGTGTGACAGGAGGAGAGGTGGGAGAAGGGCATTCCGGGCCACAGCAGCGACTTGAAAGTTTGCGGTGAGTGCAGGGAACAGCAGCGGGAACAACTACAGCTAAAAGCCCTTGAGGAGAGGAGGGACAATGAGTGTTGCCATTATCCCAACATTTTCGAAGGAAACAGAATTAAACAGAACAAAACTCTGAAGGACAGAAAATGACAAAATGACATGATCCCGCCTAGAGATCGACTTCTTCATAGGTGATCCTGCGTGGACTTCATCAGTGACATCACGAGGCCCGGGAGGGCGATGTGGCCACCATCTCTTGGCCACGTGCTGCAGACCAGAGGCTCTTGGAAGTGCTACAGACTTTAGAGTACTTAATCCTCACATGACCCCATAAGTAAGTGCCTAGTATTTTCTTATTCTATACCTCAATATAAATAAATAAAAATAACTCAATTCTTTTCTCTACAGAGGAGGAAATTAAGGCTCAGAGAGTCTGAAGCTTGTCCAAGATCCCACAGCTAATGAATGACAGCTCTGGGCTCAGAACCCAAGTTCATCCCAAAGCTAGTGCTGCTAACACACACTACATCACATGGCTCCCTCGAGGCTACGTTTTGGATACCAACCTAAACAGGTAAAAATGGAATTGTCCAGGTCAGTGGTTTTGATTTGCTGGCAGGTGCCCCATCATTAGATTGATGACCCCTTCTTACCGCATCCCGTTGTCTGGGTTTCTTAACGAACTGCTGGGATGTTTGGGCATCAGCTTCGTTACAGCGCTCAGTTCTAAATCTGGGCTTGACATTTTTTGTACAGAAAATGTGTTTCATCTGTGACATGAGCCAAGACATCAACATTATGCTGTAACTTCATTAATGGTTGTCATAAGCATTATTTCAAAGTTGGGATTTTTTAGGTCACAGAAAACCCCTTTGATCGGTGATCAGGGCTGAAACACAGCCTCCCCACCCCCCATCCTTATTCCCCCATCTCCAGCCACCTTGGCAGGCTGTTGGCAATGGACTTGACTCTGAGTAGAACCTCCCAGGCAGACTTGAACTTCCAAATTTTCCACTTGCTCCCCCGCTCCCACTGTATTGGTTTACGAGGCCCTTAAAAGTCTTTCTGTTAAACTGAACCCATAAATCTCAGCCCTGCATCAACAACAACTGTCAGGTGGGAACACACATGTTTAATACTGATTTCTGTGGTCTTAACCAACAGTGTCCTTTTCAATACTTTAAACATTTTTTCTCAGTTTCTCATTTGTGGGGGGCTACGTTTTTAATGTAAAAAAGTCATTTGGTACCAAAGGCCGAAATATCTGGTCATAAGCCAGTCTCCTTGACATTGAATTCAGGATCTTCTGGATCAGCTACAGGATTTTTTGATTCTCTGATGTCAGCTAATTGATGGAACCATTGACAAAGGCAACAATTTTTAAACGTGGTGCTATGCCAATATTTAAAAATGATAGCTAAAGTACTGATGCTTAATACTTTTTTACCCACTTAAAAAATCGGTTGGAGCACATTCAAGGTTATTCTTATAATGATACTTCTTGCATTTGGATAAGCTTTCCTTAGTGGGAGAGGAAGGCGGTGAATTCTGCAGAACCCTTTGAGCATGTGAATTCCATCCTTCATGTGGAAAACAAGTCCAGAGAACCGCTAACCAAAGACATCCATCCACTTACCTGCAGACACTTGGAAGGAAAGCACATTCATTTCTAACCTGGCAGTTTAAAAAACAGCCAAGCTGTAACGTGTGACTTAAAAACAGGACAATGACTATTTTATTGGATTCTTCTTATGCTTTGGTTTTAAGCCCAAATCCTCCAATTAAGCAATCCATCAGATTTCTAGCCAAACAGAAACTGGCACACACTTGTTGCTAACTATGTATTCACCCACCCTACAGACCACGGAAGATACATAATAAGGCCCTGCCCTCAGGAAGTTTCCCATCCAGTGATGGACACCATCCCACAAACCAGAAATATGAAGTTCTTGGGCTACAACCCTCCTACCTTATGCCCATGGCAGATATGACTAATCGATAAATGCATTCTTTCCTGCTATGCTCAGATCCAGCCTGTCCAGCTTAGGGCCCCAGGAAGCCACTACCAATTAATAAGAATTGATAAGCAAGATAAAAGCTATATGCCCTTCCTGATGCATACTTTTAAAAGGATAAATAAATATAGAAGGTAGCCTTAAAAGGCCAAATGTCTGGACTGTGTGCTACAGAAGACCTAGGAAGGAGCTCCTCATCGTCAATGAGATCAGAGAAGGCTTCCTGGAGGAGGGGGTTCAGCCCTACATTCAAAGATAACTATGGATAGGAGAGGAGGAGGTACCTCAAATGAGAGAATGACAAAGGTATGGGTACAAGGAGCACACTCGTGGCATTGTGAGTCTGGCAAACCAGTCCAAGAGAAGGGTTGGAGAAATGAATTTACAAAGGAATGGTGAGGCCAAGCCATGAATGGCTTCGAATGCCTAGCAAACAATTTTGAATTCTCTTATAAACAGTGGAGAGATTGACAGTCATAAACGACATGAGCAGAACAGTATTTTCAGTAAATCAAACTGGCGGGTGTGTGCAGGAAGGACTGCAGCGGAGAAAACGAGGTGAGGCCAGCCAGGGGCATGGTGGGAGTGACCCAGGTGAGGGGAAGCGGGGACCAGGCCGGGAAATCGCTGTCAGGACAGAGAGGGGAAAGCAGCAATGCCAGCTCAAGAAGATCTGACAGTGCTGGGGGGTGAGCGGAGTGCAGGGAGAGGCAGGAATAAGAGAGCGCTCGCCCCGGCTGGCTTGGCTCAGTGCTCAGAGCGCAGGCCCTCGGACCACAGGGTCCAGGGTTCGATTCCCAGTCAAGGGCACATACCGTGGTTACAAGTTCTATCCCCGGCCCCAAAGTGAGGGAGACAACCAGTCGTGTCTCTCTCACATTGACGTATCTCTCTCTCTCTCCCTCCTCGCTCCCTTCCAGTTGCTCTAAAGGTCAATGAAAAAAATATCCTCAGGTGAAGATTAAAAAGAGAAAGAGCTGCATCACAAAAAGGTACCATTATCACCTCTCAGGTCTCCTTTTCTGAAAAAGCATAATCCCTGAGCGTCACTGATGTCCACAGCCACAGCAATGTCTGGGTAACAGACTGGGCCGTCCGTGTGACTTCAGTGAGTGGCCAGCAAGGAGATTTCAAGGGACGGCCACTAAGGGGCTGCTTCTAACACTCTCCTCCCAGTTGTCATTTCCGAGGACTCAACACAGGTGAGTACCATCCACAGAAGTAGCGGTCCCTTCTTTTAAACTACGAGCAAACCTACTGTATCTCCCCTCTGCATCACGAGTCAACATTCCAACAGCTCACAAACATTGTCACAAAAAGCGATCTGATCACAGAAGGTCAGTAATATCGGAGTATTTGGTTCCAAGCTACCGTGTCAAATATTTTTCCTCGGCTCATTTCAAGCTCTTTGAAATGAGAATGATAATTGAACCTTATCAGCAGGCGTCTGTTTGGCCAGCGCACATCAAAGCTTCAAGATGTGCAGAGCACCACACTGGAGGCTGGGGCACATGGGAAAACAAAAGCAGTTTTGAAACCATGGAGCCTCTGCAAACAAAGGGCTTCATCACTGTTGGCCCTGCCCTTTGCCAGTGTGTACGTTCTCTCCGATGCACAGGCTCTCCCCTTCTCATTATTTATTGTTAGGGTTCATAATAGTAGCTAACATTGATTGAGTACCCCACCCATAAGCATTTGGGAGGAGCTGATGGCACATTCAAAGTGGGTTATTGAGGAAAGTTTCATAAAGCAGAGGTTTAAGTAAAACCACAGGAATGGAGAGTAGCCTGGGGCCAGGAGTAGCTGGAACCTGTTCACATCCCCAGACCTGGCCAAATAGGGGTAGGTTTGGGCAGGTGTCAGGGGATGGGGAAGGGGACATGAGAGTGGTTCTGCTGCAAAGGGACCAGGCGCTGCCCTCTCTGGATTATCTGATTTAATCCCCACTACAATTCAGTTAACAATGACACAGTTAACAGATGACCACACTGAGGAGCAGAAAGGTTAAGTCACTAGCTCCCTGTCACACAGCAAGCAAGAGGCCAACTGAAACTGGAACCCAAAGCCCAAGTGCTTCATCTCCTCTACTCATCTAGTGCAGAAAGTCAAACTATTTTAGAGTAGTTGTTTTAATGACAACTTAATTATTAATACTATTTCTTATCCAATAACCAATTAGTGCAGCCTCCCAAAGGCCACCTGCAAGAGTCACAGGGCCTGGTTTCTTTCCAGCAGTGGCAGCACCAGTCACCCCTTCTCCTCTGTTCCCACGGAGGCCAAGGCCTCTGATGTGCCTCCACTGGGGACAATCTGTGCACTGTGGACCTTGCCTGGATTTCAGGCTGCGGCCCAGGGAACTGAAAACACACCAGCTCCTGCTTTAGTCTCATATTTTCCTAGAATAAAGAATTCCAGAAACACTCGGTGGCACATGACTGCTCACTTAACCAGCTGATGACTCATCTTAATAATACCAACTTCAAAGTCTATCAACTACTTATTCACTCAACTCTGCTCCCTCACCCGACCACCACCTGCCTCTGTTCTGGCACTTCGATTGGGGGGCATATAGTCCTCGGGGTGCCCACAGCCACGGCCCCTTCTTCCCACTGGCAGATCGAGCCCTCTGCAGCTGCTCTTCCACTCGAAAGAGCCTCAGACCAGAGCTCTCGCTCTCTCCCCGTCCTTCACTTTGCAACTTTCCCAATTCCATTCCGTGGTCCATCATTTCAACACCATCTTTTGAGAGTCTAAAGCCCCCTTGCCTCCCCATCCCTTCCCTGATGCCAAGTGGTAAAACCTCAACATTGGGTGGATCCCGTTACACTGCGGTCCCGCACCCAATAGCCTGCACTGCGGGAGTCACTCAGGGGTGATGGTTCCATGAAGAAGTTGTGGTCACCGATCTCAAATAGGCTCTTAGTCCTGCCCAGCAATCTCACTCTTTCCTTCACTCCTCCCTCAAGCCCATATTTGCTTTACAAGGAATTACCTATACATATATAATGGGTACATGCTCACAACATTTTTGCTGGAAAGAGTCTCCAAAAATGTTGAAGATCAAAGCATTAATCATTTATTACTTCTTGGGAGGCCCACTGACCTCCCTTACACACCTACCATAGTGGTAGGTTTATATTCATTTGTACGACTGTGTGAAAACATCTCTCCTCCTAAAATATGAGCTGCAGCAGGGTGGAGATCTTGTCTGCCTGGTCACTGTATTGTTCTCAGTGCTAACTCAGTGCCTTGCACATAGGAGGTGATCAAGAAATAAGTTTTGCATAAATGAATATTCCAGAAGGGGCATGTCCATGCTCTCCTTCCCACACTAACAGAAACCTTTCATTTTTCATGTCTGGAATACTTTTAATGGACTCTCTTTCCTACACAGTGAACATACAGTCAAGTCACTGCTTTGGCAAAGGGTAAATAAGAAAGTGATTCAGAGGTGCCTAAAATACACTCTGATTACCAGCCAGGTGTGGAGTGTCGGTGCTTCCAAAACTGTATTTATCATTACCACAGGGAACCTATTGTGATCATCTCTGTTTTACTAATGAGAAACGTGGGGTTCAGAATGGTCAGGGTCACTAAGTTGGAAGGTGGGCAGGCTGAATTCAAATTCAGGTCTGAGGTCTAAGTCTAATTGCTTCCTATTACATTTCAGTAGCTTGATCATAAAATGAACATTTTTATATTAAGAGGCAATTTCCTCTTTTGAGTGGTCTCACAAAACAAGATTGCTATTTCCTAGAACGATCTGGTAGGTATCCAAAACCAAATTCAAGTCTGTGGTGCCCTGGCTGCAAACGGGTTACCTAATTTCATGCTCGCCCCTTTCCTTCCTGGCTTTGTCTCTGCGTGTTGTGTTTTGTTTTGAGGCAGTCGAGCAAAGGGCAACAGTCGTGTTGCCTTTGAAAGAATCCACTCCATTTCCATAGTCAGAGATGGGCTCATCGGATGGCGCAATTGCAAGGAATGTACCCCAAAGCCCTCCAGATCCTGCTGATATTTTCCTATGGAGGTTCGTCTCCTGACATGTCATCGCTGCCTTCTCTGTGTGTGTCTCTGAGAGCCTTGCCCTCTCTTCTACGTGAAGCGACTTGCCGGAAATGAGGGCCCATGTGAAGATGCTTGGGGTGCACTGTGAGAAGGGGGGGGCTGACACACAGAATGAGCTACGAGCTAATGAAGTTATTCTACACCTGCAGCTCTTTCCACCACTCTTCTAGTCCCCCGCCAAATGGCTTTCCAGCCTTCCTTTCATCTTCAAATGCCATCCTCTCCGAAACATTATTCTTCATTCTACTTGAAAAGCGAAGTCTTCACTATCCTGCTTCAATAACCTACCTCTCGCCTGGCCGATGTGGCTCAGCGGTTAACCATCGACCTAGGATCCAGAAGATCCTGGTTTGATTCCCGGTCAGAGCACATGCCCGGGTTGTGGGTTCAACCCCCAGCAGAGGGTGTGCAGGAGGCAGCCGATCAATGACTCTCATCATTGATGTTTCTATCCCTCTCTCTCCCTCTCCCTTCCTCTCTCTGAAATCAATAAAGACATATTTAAAAAAATAATAATAACCTACCTCTCCCTCATTATGCCATTCTTAGTAGCAAGTCCCAAAGTGTGTGGGTTACAATGCTTTTCCAAGTCAGGCGTGGTCTTTGGGTATTATCTCGCTGGCCCTGCGGCTGAAGAGGTTTTCAACCCTCCAGTGTCAGATGGGAGACTCAAAAAGACAGGAACCAAGAGCAAGGGAAGCCGCCGAGCCCTCAAGCTTGTCCCGATTCCTCGCTGTGCCACTGAGGCAGGCACAGAGATTCTTCATCGAGCTCAGCGCCTCCGCCAGCCTCCCGTCCTTGTGACTTTTATTCTGGCTGCAGATGCAGCAGCCCCACGAATCCCCCGCTCCCCGCTCGTCTACCATCCATTCCCTGCCTCCTGCAGTCACTCGGCATTTCCCCTTCTCTCGCTACCTGCCAAGCTCAGTTTTCCTGGGGAGGAAAAGTATGTCTTGGACTTCATATGTGCAGGGCAGGGGGGTCAATAGAGCATGTCAAAATACCCCAGGGTCTAGGTCAGATGCACTAAAACGCAATTCTGCAGAATTCCCACAGGACGCCCCTTCCCTTTTCTTATGCATATTCATATATACGACCACCCCTCATTATCTGACTCTCATCTGTTCATGGAAACGTACTGGCCAGTGAATTTCAGACAGCAGTCACTTGTATCCTATTATTTCATGTGCACTTTACCTTGATTTTGAAAAGAGCTTTGAAAAAAACAGTAACTTTAATATCATGAGTACATAGGTCAGCGCCCCTCACATGTGTGCACATTATGTGCCGCTGAGTAGGCTCTGACTCCTGGCAGCCCTGGGAATGAGAGATGGCCACACTGTCCTGTCCTCGCAGCCCTGCTCAGCTCCTGTACACTCACAATTACGGCTTCTTTTATGGAATCAGTCTATCTCATATTTGCTTTCCTCTTTTCCTGTTGCCTTCAATTTCTCCCAGCATTATTGTCTTTTCCTAAGACTCCTGCCTTCTCATGATGTGCCTAAAGCATTAAGACCCCGCATATAGGCATTAATGAATGTTTCATACATGAATGAATGAACTTGTCCATAATTTACAATGCCCTGCTTGCTCGGCCCCTGCCCACCTCCTCAGCGTCATCATAACCAGGCTTCCCCTTGCTCTCTGCTCCTCAGGAGCACTGGCCTCTCCCTAGACCCTCTTAAGTGCTAGGCTTTATCCTGGCACAGGACCTTTGCACAGGCTCATTCCTCTCTCTGGAGTTCCTCAACTCTACCCCATTGACCTGGTTAACTTCCCCTCCTACTCCAGCTCTCAGCTTTTCATGTTTTCCTTTAAAAATCTGTAAACATTATTTCATACGGAATTGGTTATGGGGGCCCTTTGTATGCACATACATGTTGACTGCGACATATACAGGATCCCTTAGTCCTTAAAACCTGTCTCTGTGAAGTTATTCTCTATCCTCCAAGCAGTGTTTCCCAAAGTTTGTTAGCAAGAAATAAGCTCCTGGGGTAGTGAACACAGTTACACTACGGTAGAAGTGGGAGATGAACTGTTACTAGTTATTGGGAGATTGTGGGTCAAATAGTGTAGACAGAGCAGGGACCGTCTCTGTTTACTGTGATTTTTCCTGCTGGCCCCAGATTCTGGATGGTCAGTCACTCTTCATTTGACTCCTTTGTCTCCTGTGTCTGCTGCTTCCCCACCCACCCTCTCCCTTTCCTTCTGGTGTTGCCTTAAGCCCCCTCTGACTTCTCTTTCAGGTATTTCTTCCATCATGGTCCGCCTGCCTCCCTAGTCCTTCCTGCACCACAGGTCTTGATGGTAACCTGGGTCAGTATCTGAAAGTCTGAACATTTCTAAGGATGCAGCAATGCTTTCTGCTGGAGTTAACAAAAGGTGCTGGTGTGTGCTCATCTCCCTGAAATAATCTATGCTAATTTCTTGATGAAAAATTCATACTATCTTCCATGCTGCTAAGCAACCAGCCCAAACATGTCTACTGTGTAAGTCTCTCTGGAGGGCCTTGTGTTACATCCAGTGCCTGAAGCCTGGTGGACATAAGAGGCAGCAATGCAGTCGAAGCTTTGGGAAAGGTTTCTGAAGCTCATGAGAATAAAATTAATACAGTTAAACTGCTTAGAACAGTGCCGGGAACATGTAAAGAACTCTATGAATTTTAGCTATACTATCACTATTATTTACTACTCTATGGAAATGGGTCTATATTTTGTTTGTTTATATGAACAGGAGATCAGCTGAGAAATGAATCCTTTTAAAGGGTAAGACTCCATGGAGGTCAGACCTCACAGCAGCCCAGAGTCAAATCAGTTCTAGGAGTGGTGTTAGCAATTCATGAAACCTCCTGTGATAACTGAGGTACAGGGGAGACCACAGCAGAGCAGCCAACCAGAACTGGAGGAAGTTCTCCTTTGGGCTGAAGGTGGGATGCCCATCCTCAGGGTTTCCCACGCCCCCCGGGCCTCCTCCATCACGGTAGCCCTGGGACACGCTTCCTGGCAATTGCTGGCCTCACTGTCTGTCTCCCCAGTTATCAGAAAGAACATGTGCCTGTCTTTTCATCACTGTATCCCAGTGCCTAGCATTAACCTTTAATGAATGAACTTATTTAGCTAATGAAAAGAGGCATCTGGGCTCGGATCCATCACTCTGATAAGACAGATGATCTGAATGTTGCTCCAGTGGTCTAAGGCAGCAGAGAACAGGCAGGAGAGTTGATAGGGCCACATTGATAGTCTTGAGGCCCCACCCCAAGGGGGAGGTGGCCACTGGAGTAGCAGCAGAAAGTAGACCAGGCCAGGGAGGTAGTGAGTGTGTAACTAACCACAAACAGGAGGGTCTTGTCTCCTGATTATTGCCCAAAAGTCCTCCTGGAAGTAAAAATACTGGTTGCTACTAAATTAATGTTCACAAATATTATGTCACAATATGACAAATTTTAACCAAAACTATACTGAGCGTAACTCCTTAGAGAAAAGGGCATAAATCATAGATGTAGAGCTGGGCGAATTTTCTTTCACAAAGCGCACACACCAGTGTGACCAGTGCACAGGTCAAAAGGCAGGGAAATAAACAAAAGCTTGGAAGCACTCTCCCAACCTGTCATTACTTGCCCCCAACAATAGCACATAAATACACTGGCTTAATTTATGTGCCAGTGGAAACTTAATTTAAGTTTCCATTTCTTCTGGAAATGGAAACTTAACAATATGCACCCTTTTGTGTCTTCCCTCTCTTATTTGGTGTGTGTCACAATATGATGACGATTTAACTCAAATACATTGAAGAGTTATTGTGTGCCCAGCATCACACTAGATAGACAGTGTCAGGGATACAAGAAAAATGAAAGACAGACTCCCTGATTTGGGGGGGTAAGACTCCAATATACATAGTATATTGTTTAATACAAATTTAAACTTATTTATATTATTTCACAAAAACCTGGAATCAATCTATTAGTGTTTGCTACTGTCGGAATGTTTATGGCACCCTCCCCCCCCGCAAATTCATATGTTGAAACCTAACCTCCATGTGATGGTATTAGGAGGTGAGGCCATTAGGAGGTAATAAGGTCATGAGGGTGGAGCCCTCGGAAATGGGATTGGTGCCCTCATAAAAGCAGCCCAAGAGAGCTCCCTCATCCCTTCCACCATGTGAGGTAACAGCAAAAAGTCCAGAAAGCGGACTGTCACCGACACTAAATCTGCTGGAGCTTTGACCTTGGACCTCCAAGCCTCCAGAAAAATGGAGTTCTGCTGTTTATAAGCCACCCAGTCTGTGGTCTTTTGTTATAGCAGCTCAGACAGACTAAGACAGTATTCTATCAAAAGCCACTTTGGTCTTCTGTACTCTGCTACAAGGAGGGTAGGACTTCACAGTTTGGTAGTAAGTGGCAGTGAGGGGTGGTGGAGGTTGATAGAAGAGGACTGGGACCACTGCTGAGGGCCCAAGCAGCCTGAATAAAGCCTGTGACCACATGTTAGCTTCAATGTGACAGTACCACGGTCACCCTGGGGACCTCTGCAACACATTCGAGAAGACTCACTTAGGGGTACAATGAGGGAAGCACCATATTGGGAGAAACTAAAGCTTTCTGGAAACAGGACCCCAACTCCTGCTAAGTGATGGGGTGTCAAGGGTGGTGAGCAGTGGGAAGTGGGCAGTTCTCCCTGCTCACTCTTTATGACTTAGGTTAGCCAGAAAGAGGGCTTCCTCTGACAGGACCCAGAAATGCGGTGAGTGCAGACAAGAGTGAAAAGGAAATTCAGGGAGAAGGAACCAATGAGTCTGGCTGCTTCTCACTGACAGACTCCAAAGCAGGAGCGAAGGGAAGATGATCACACACACACACGCACACGCACACGCACACGCACACGCACTCTCCTGCCTCCCTGCTCGGTGTCCTTGCTCAAGCTGACCCATCACATCACTGCATAATAACCAAGTTTCCAAAGCTGGCCTGATGACAGCAAGGGAGCTCCCAGGTGATCCCGCCAGACCATGAGTGGGTGTCACAGTGAGACCGAATTCCTGTGTCCCCAACAGACTGCACATGCGTGGGGGTGAGGGATTGCCTAAGGAGGCAGAAGAAAGGGTTCAGAATGAGTATTTCAGCAAAGCCAAGAGGAACTGTTGAAGCTGCCTGAAGCCTGAAAGGCGATGCATGACCGAGGGCTTCCACGGTCTCCCACCTCCTCAGCAGAGAATTCTGGACGTTTTTTGTTCCCTGCATTCCTCCAGCTGACTGGAGAAGCCTGTGGACACTTCCTCCAAATGTCTGAAAAAACTGAAAGTAAAAGGCCTGAGACTACAGAGGAACATCTAATGGCATCCATCTGTGAAATAGTTATATGCGTGCCTCGTTACTCCTTCACTAAGCAATAGGATCTAGCAGATTTAAAAAGTGCCACGGTTTAGAATTGGAGAGGAGCATAACGATACTGTGAAGTCCCTGAAGCCGTGCAGTGTGCTCTGAACCGTCTGTGACCTCCCCTGGGGGCAAAGTCACGGATACTGTTAATGCTCCTGCGCTCACTATGTTGTTTATATTCCTACATACAGCAACTGCTAACTTTCAGTTAGAGGTTAGTGAAAACAACGAGGTAAGTTTTTCCTCTCCAAGGCCATGAGCCCTTTAAATTCTATCTATAGACCTCTTGGGGGGGGGCGTGGAGGTTGGCGGGAGAAGGTCTATGGACCTCAGGTTAAGGAAGGACAAACTTCAACTTCATCCAACCATTCAGGGTCAGAAACCAGATTTCGAGGTATGGCCTGCAAATCCAAGGAGACTTTCCAGCAAGCACAACCAGTGACTGTGGGCACATGGGCAGTCACTCTGTATCCCACAGACATCCCAGTCCTCAGTGACTGCAGGTCCCTAGAATCCTGTTCCCAGCCCCATGCCCTCTCTTCAAAGACCATCTTCAGAGCCTTCCCAACTCTTCCCCCTCTTGTCAACATGTGCCATGCCCACCACCCTGCTGTCACCCTAACACCACCTCCTTTACTTTCTTTGAAATGTCAACCATTGTCTTTTCTCTGTTTACTCTATCTGGACTCAGTCTGAGCACAATGCCAGGCAAACCAACACTGAAGCCTCAGCTCCACCACACTCACACCTGAAGATTCAGCTCCAGGTTGCCCAAATCCTTGCCACGTGTGGTGGAACCGGGTGAGGGAATGTGGATGGATGGGTCTCATGCACCCACCAACGTTTCTTGTGCCCCTGCTGAGCTAGCACCGGGTAGCAAAGGCGGGTGCCTGCATGCACATGTGGAGAATCACTCAGGCAATATCCCACAGGGCTGGCCACTGGGATGCCTTATTTGTTAACAGTTTCCTATTGGGATCCTACTGGTTTCCAGGTACTGAGTGGGTGCTGGAAATAATACAGTAAGCAGATGTGAAAGATCGCATTCAATCATCACAAGTGCTATAAAAGAATTTGGAGGGGCATATGGAATAGGGTAATGGGGGGGTGCTATGCTACATGTGGCAGTAGATAAAATCCTCCCTGAGAAGGTGAAATGTAAACGGAAAGAGACCTAAGGGTTAAGATGGAGCCATCTGTGTGAAAAGCCAGAGGGAAACCAGAGGGCTGGTGTTTTTAAGAGGGATCACAAATCCAGAGAGGCTGAGACTGCCAATGAGAGGAGGAACTGGCATGAGCTTGGCTGGAGAGGTAGCTGCCAGATCAAACTAAGGGAGTAGAGTGGAATGTTAATAGACAGACTCCAGAATCTGGCTCTAAAACTTCTCTAGCTGTGTGACCTTGGGGAGTCACTTATGCTCTCTGAGCCTTAGCTTCCTCATCTTTAAGTTGGGATCAACATATATGTCCTCCATCGAGTTGCTAAATGCATTGAGTGTAAAGCTCTTGGAACAGTGCCTAGTGCACAGTACGTGCCTGTAAGGGTTTGCTATGACTTGTCCCACACTCAGTGAGCAGCTGTGGAGGACTTAAGCTGAGCGAGGAGCGATCTGTTTGTCGTTAACAGATTATTGGCCATTGTGTGGGTCATCAATAAGACGAAGAGTTGGAAGGGATCCCAGGGCTCATTCACAGCAACTTCCCCAGTGGTTCTCTCCAAGAAGGGGAGGGGATAGCCCCTGAAGAGCCACCACTGGGAAAGGCAGAAGAATGGCTGTCCCTTAAGTGCACTGGGCTGGAGAGGAGGTCGAGAGGCAGCAGGCACAACTCTGGAAGACACATCAACCAATACTCTGCCCTTCCCCAGTAGGGAGCCCACTGCTGTCATTTCCAGATGATTTCTGGTCGCACATCCCGCTACCCAGCTGGCTTCTGTTCCTGCCAGCGTCAATGTCACTTTTGTTGGATTGCAAATGCCTCAAGGGCAGCAGCCATTTCCTTTTACTCCCACTATACAGTGAATGACACAGGCCCCACGAAACCACTACTCAGAGCTTTTGAATAATTGATTGAAAAAGGAAAATGGAATCATAGCATTTCAGCACCACTCCTGGACTCCAGGGTCTATAAGGAATGCAGGGGGCCTTGGGAAGTCCTTAACTCATGCCCCTGCCCAGGGCCAGCCTTCCTCAGACACTCCAGCCAGACTCCTCCTCCGGTTCCCCAGAGGACATTTTGCTCTCCCCACCTTGGGAATGCATCCTGGGGTTCACAGTCTATGCAGGGAGCTTCTTCCAAGCCTCTCCCCAGAGCCCTTCTGCTGCACAGTTCAATGGGGACACCACTTATTTCCTGCCCAAAGGGGCCCTGGAAACAAGCCAATGAGTGGGATAAAAGCCCTCCAGTCTCCAGGGACATCTTCAGATCCATGGGGGGGAGGGCACAGCAAGCCCCTCTGGCTGAGCTGGAGCTGAGGGCTGCTGAGAAAGGGCCAGGCCCCTCAGTCCCTCCGCATTCCCCTGCCTCTCAAGACCCCAGGCACTCCCTCTGCACCCCCCACCTGTACAGCAGCCCCTCCCCTCTGGTTTTTGGTGAATTTACTCTCCTCAGCTCTGTCAGTGCCTTCCCTACACCAGCCCATGATCCCTCCTTCCCCCACCTTCTCTTCCCTTCCACTGTGCCCTCCCTCCTCCCCCCAATTCTGCAAGCTTCTCGTTCTCCACGTTTCCTCTGTGTCCCCCATCCTCACAATCCCTTCCCCACCTTCTTCACAGCCCCCTCCTATATGCCCCTCGGTGCACATTTTCCACCCCCAGCCTCCCCCCCGTCCCCGCTCCCCTCCCAGTCCCTCACTTTCCACTCCCAGCCCTAATTCCTATCCAGATCCCCTTTCCCATTCCCCCCATCCCCTCGGCCTTAGCCATCGCTGTCCCCATTCCTCTCCTGTCCCCAAAGTCTCTCATCGCCTAATACAGCCCCCTCCCCGACCCTACCCCGCCTTTCCCGGCCCCTAGCGAGGTCCTCGACCACGTCCGCGGTCCCCCCTCCCTGCCCCTCTCTGTGGCGCAAACTGAACCGCGACGGCTCCCCCACCCCACGTCCCCCCGCAGCCGCAGCCGCAGCCGCAGAGACCCTTCCTCCCCCGGGGAGGCCAAGGCGCCGCCCGCTCACCTGTTGGGCCGCCCGGAGTACGCCGGGTCTCGCCTTCTCCGGGTCGGGGTCCCGGTCCCGCTGCCGCAGCCCCCTCTTGGGGTGCATGTGGCGACACAGGCAGGTGACCCCGCACAGCGCGAGGATGCTGGTGGCCGTACCCAGCGTGGCGCCCAGCGCGATCACGGGCACCGACAGCACCATGGTGCCCGCTCCCCGCGCGGGGCTCGGTCCCGCCGCCGCGCACGTCCCCAGGCTCGGCCGCCTCGCGCCGCCTGGCAGCTCCCGGCTCCGCGCGCGCCAAACGCTCTCCCGCCGCCGGAGGGCGGGGAGGGCGCGCGGCTGCGAGGACGTCAGGGGAGGGGCCGGCCGAGCCGCCCGCGCCCGCACCCTGCCCGCCGGCACGTGACCCGACCCCCACCCCGGCGGGAGCCAGTGCCTTTCAGGTGGCAGGAACCTCAGGCTCGTCTCAGGCCTTCCCTCGCGCTTTTATGTAGGAAGACACTTGCGCCTAGAGGGGCAGCAGGTCACTGCTGCGGGCGGCAAACCAGGGCTCGAACCCGTGTCTCGGGCTCTTTCCTGGTAGGTAGGGGTCGCTTTCCCAGACGGCTAACCCTTGGTTCGCGCTGTCTGGCGGAGGCGGCTGTTACACTGGTTCCTCCAGGAGCTTTGCAAACAAGCGCGCAAAGCTGGAGCTCTCGCGTCCCGGGAACTTGAACTTGCCAGATGCTCGCCCCGGGAAGAGGGGCGGGCGGGCGGCGGGGTAGAGGGAGCTGGTTGGGTGCCAGGTCGAGGCTGTACCCGCGTCCTGGCGGAGAGACTGCGACGATTCTGTGCACACCTGCGTCTCCTGCAGCGTTGACCCCGTAGTTCCTTTATTACCTACTAATATTGGCGGGTATTCTCAAGTCCATGTACTGAGGAGGAAGCCAGGGTAAGAGGGGATGTGGGTGGGGCAACCTGGAAAATGCAGTCACCCGGCACCCAAGCTCAGGCTGGCAGGTTCAAGCCCAGGCCTCACACTTAGAGGAAGGACTTGTCTTAGAGGGACAAAGAGTATCAAAGGCCGCAGGCAGGAGTCCCGGCTTGACTTGGGGGAGGGGAGGGAAAGAAAGAAGCATGCCCGGAGGAAAAGGAGATTGCAGGCAGGCCGAGAATTGTCTCTTTGTTTTGGAGCATTGACAAGCCATTGTCTCTTTGTTGTTGTGGTTTTGTTGTTAATTCTCACCTGAGGATATTTCTTCCATTGCTTTTCAGAGAGTAGGAGGGAGGGAGGGAGGGAGGGAGGGAGGGAGGGAGGGAGGGAGAGAGAAACCTCCATGTGATGCACACACCTGGAGTGAACCTGCAACCAAGGCACATGTTCTTGACGGAGAATCAAACCTGAGACTCTCCGGTGGGCAGGGCACTCTAACCTCTGTGCGCAGCAGCCAGGGCAAGGAGGGTTGTCTCAGGTCAGACGCAGTGATGTTCGGTGTTTTCATAAGGCCGAGTGATTAATTCAAGTATTTGCAGTGAGTCAGCTCTGCTCCAGGTGTGCTGGGCGAGTGTGAGAAGGCGATTCCATCCTCAACAGGTTTTTCAGTTTCCCACGAAGTCGATGACTCCCAAATCTATGATAGCTCCAGGCAGACCTTTTCTGCTGAGCTGCAGAAGTGACCACCACCTGGTACCTACCTCCCAGGGCTTCAATTCTCTGCCCCTGCCTAGTAAACCACTGCCAGGGTTAGGGTTAGGTGTCCTGACCTCCACACAGTTAAAAATCTTCATATAACTTTTGACTCCCCCCAAATTTAACTACTTACTAACAGCCTACTGTTTACTAGAAGCCTTATCATTCACATAATCAATCAATGAACACATATTTGGTATGTTATATGTGTTATGTACTACATCTCTACAATAAAGTTAGCTAGAGAAAACAAAATGTTATTAAGAAAATCATGAGAAAATACATTTATGGAAAAAAAATACACATTTACGTGGACCCACACAGTTCAAACTCATGTTGTTCAAGGGTCCACTGTACTTTGTTTCTTCTCATGGTTTTGTGGGCTGACTGGGCTAAGCTGAGCGGTCTTCCTGCTCAACATGATGTCTTCTTGGACTGTGGTCCACTGGGCTGGAATGTCCAAGATGCTGTATCACATGGTTCTCCCCCACGTGGCTGGAGCTTCTCACAGCATGGCATCCAGGTTCCAACTGGAAGGAAGCAGAAGCTGCCAGTTCTCTTGAGGCTTGTGTTCAAAAGTTCTAGAACATCATTTCTTCTGAGAAAGCAATAGTCTCCCTCTAATCCTTTCCTTATACTGCATCTAAAAAGGATGTTTGTGAAATACAAAGCTGACACTGTCACTCACATGCATATAGCCATCAGAGATTCCCCAGAGATAAACCCAAGAGCCTCCAGTTAGATCCAGTGCTCTTTATGATATGGTCCCTGCCAATCCCTTCAGACTCCCCTCTGCACACTTCCCAACATGCCCTTAAACCCCAGCCACTCCCAGGGATTAGAGTTTCATTCAGAGAGTATCTTCAGAGCTACCCATGGGTGCATACAGCAGGTACTCAGTAAAGGCTGAAAGAGTGAATCACTCATACGATCATCTCATGCTTGTGCTTGTTGTATGCCAGACACATGTTCCTACTGAGCTCCATTTGCTGCCAGCTGGGGAGCCAAAGCGCCTCAGTCCTTAGTGGTAGATTTAGCATTCTCTCTCATAAGAGCTTCCCCAGGAGGTTTTCTTGGCTCCGGGCCTTGCAATGCAAAATCTTCTTGGGGGATAAGAGCTTTAATTAATGCTGTCGGTCCAGATCTCCCATGCCTGAGCTGCTCCCCTGGGAGACCTCAGTGCCATGGAGCAGGATCTGGGCTGGGGTAAGGGGAAGAATGAAGAACACTTAATATCAGACATTGTCTGATGGGGATCAGACACCTGTCATGTGGTCTGTTGTTACTATGGTTACTGGGATGACAGCGACTGTAGTGCTCTTCATCTTTCACAGGAAGAGGGACCCCAGCCCAAGAAGAATAGCTTGCCTTTTGCCTCTTTCATACACGGTGAACCCATGGCAGGGCTGGGGTAGACCTCAGGAGATTTGATACCCAGTTATGTCATCAGGACTCTAGGTCACCTTGGCTACATCTCATCAAAGATGTGACTTTTGCTTCTTGGTTATTGATATCCAGGCAGGAGCCTTTAATGACAACTCTCGAAGGAAAGGCATTAGGAGGTTCTTTGAAAAATGAGATTGGCTTTATTGAGAAAGGTGGCTGACAGAGCCAGCGAGTGGAACAGTTGACACAGTCTAAGGATGAGGCCTGAAAATAATTGGAAATGCTGGGGCTGCCAGGCTGCCAAGGGCAGACAGAGCCGAAAGCTGGGGGGACCCTTTGGAAGGCTGAAGATCTCTGAAGGTTCCCCAGATTCTGATAAAATGTCACCATTTTTATTTTGATCAACATTTTACCTGTTGGATGATTAAATAATCTGAGTAACCACTCTGCATTTCTAAGGGTTTAAAAGGCTTTTATCTGGGGAAAGTGTTTCAGGTATACAAGGTTCTCTTACTTAGCAAATATTTATGGTATCTGCATGTCACGCAAGGCAGGAAGGAGGAAAATACACAACTAGAACTGAATTTTAACATTGGGAGGATTTCAGAGATCATTTTGTGGGATCCTTTCATTTTACCAATAGGGAAACTGAGGCCCAGAGAGATTGTGGCTTGCCAAAGGATAGAAGGAGTGAATGATAGAGCTGGGAAAGTCCTGCAGGTTAGAGTAGATTGTGTTCCGATGTAGTAACCACCTCAGAATCTCAGAGATTAATTCAGTAAAAGTAAATCTTGCTTCTATTATAATTTAAGGAGGGTCAGGTGACTCATGTGGGCATCTCATCTCCAGTCAGTGACTCAGGAAGCTGGGCTTTTGCTGTCTTGTGTCCCCTCTGCTTCCCACCATGCAAATGAAGATGAGTGAGCACTTTGAAGACCACTTGTGATGTCACAGAGGCCATGGCTGGAAACAGAGTCCATCATTTTCACCCCATTGCATTGATCGGAATTTGGTAACAAAACAAATCTAACTAAAGGGACTGGAAAATATAGAGAAACAGAAGCAAAAGCAGTCTCCGCCACAGAAACCAAAGCTCAGGACTTCTTGTCTAGTGCATGCTTCTCTAACCCATTCATTAAGTCAACAAGTTTTTATAGTTTCTACCATGTATGAGGCACTGCGCTGAGTGGTGGAGCAAATATAGTGAGCAAAGCAGGCATGACCCCTCTCATGCAGTTTACATTCCCACAGAGAAGATGGACAGCAATCATTCATCCCATGCATACATGTGAAATTACAGCTGTGATACGAGCCAAGAACAGGTTCAGGGTTGGGATTTGACTGGTTCTGACATCAAGGAAGTCTTCCCAGAGGAGGCAGCAATTGAACTGACGTCTAAAAGAGTAATGTTAACTCAGCAAAGAGGAAAGGATGAGTGTTCCAGGCCAAGAAACAGGATGTGCAGGGACCCTGTGGTGGGGAACCGCACTGTGGGCCCGGGCAGCAGTGTGCTGGTCAACCAGCTCTCTGCAGGAAAGGGGGGGATTGATTTTAAGCATTTGTTGATTTCTCTGGTGTAAATAAATTGATACCACAGCCAATTTCCAGCTACCAACAAGTTCCTGAATATTTACCAGTTGACTCTGTGAGCCGGTAGAAGCCAGCTCCAGCACACAAGTGGGAGAAACTCTGTTGAGATAAGCCTGAAAGGAGAAGCAGGGGCCAGATGACAGGGCCTGTAGGCCATCATGGAAGGCCATTGGATGTTTTCAGACAGGGGTGCATGATATGATCAGATTTGTGTTTTGGAAAGACCCCCACCCCCCACCCCCCACCCCGGCTGCAGTATTGAGATAAGATTGAAGAGGGACAGAGTGGACTCTGGTGGACTGGAGAGGAGGCCAGAGCTGGCATCCAGGAGCAGGACGCCACGCATCTCTGAAACATGTGTGAAGAGCTGAAATTGTTGATGGCATGAGGAGAGGGCAGGTGTGTTGGGCAGGTCACTTGCTTTCTCTGCTGACCTCCACTTCCAGCTCTGTGCTGTTACTCTCTCATTTGATGACTCTCTCACTTGCTGCCACCTAGAGGATATAGGGGGAAATGGACCCTCCCCTCCAGCTCTTTACTTCAGGCATCACCTTCTTTCTCCGTGAGGCCTTCTCTGCTCACCTTACGTAAAAAGACCAGCCCTCTGCCCTTCACCCCATCACTCTCTGGTCCCTGTTCTTGCCTTTTAACATTACTTAATAGTCTGTATAACTTCCATTACCTGTCTTGTTGGTGGCCTGAGTCTCCCTTTTGGAATCCAGACCCTAGGAAGGCAGGAATATGGGGCAATATGATTAATATGGAGCAATATGATTAATATTGAGGTGGTCATGTTAGGAAAAAAATAATGTTAATGGTTAACAAATGTTAGCTTTGGTTATCTGGGTCCTGAGGGCAAACATTGGAACCCAGAGCTTGTCTAAGACCCTCCCTATAGTGAGCCTCATGTTAAATGTATTGCTAGGGGTGTGTGTATGTGCATGTGTGTGTGTGTGTGTCTCCCCAATTTAGTGGTTCTCAAGTGGGAACAAATTTGCCCTCTGGGGGACATTTGGCAATATCTGTAGATATTTTTGGAGGTCACAATTGGGAGAGGGGGAGTTGCTACTAGCACCCAACTCGTAAAGGATGGAGATGCTGCTAAAGACCCGACAATGCACAGGACAGCCTCCATTCGCCAACAAAAAAAATATCCAGCCCCAGATGTCAATAGTGCTGAGGTTAAGAACCTCTGTCCTAGTTCGAATATAAGCCCCATAGGGGCAGGGCTGCTGCTTCTGTTCACTGCTGTGTCCCGACCATAGCAGGGTGCTTGGGCCACAATAAATAATGAATGAATGAATGAATGAATGAATGAATGAATGAATGACAGCCAAGGTTCTCACAGGGTAGAGATGTCTGTGGAACTGGCTGAACACATGGTTTGGCTGCAGACCTTTTCTGCTTCCTGAGGAGTCACCAAACCCTGCAGAAAAGGTCCCAGGGCTGGGAGGGTAGGGGCGGTGGGCTAGGGTGAGCACGGGAAGGCAGGGTCTCTCGGGGGCGGGATCGGGAATGGCAGGTTCAGGCAGTCTGCAGCAGGCACACCATTCGAGCAACGCCATCAGAGAGCTCATGCAGCAGCCCTCAGGTGTGGGATTCCCCTCCGTGTCTCCTGGAGCAGGGCCCACGGGAGCCCTCTTCACTGCAGGCACCTGGGAGACCTCAGCCAGTTATTTTGTCATCAGCAATTCTGAGCCATCCTGATGGGGGCTGGAGGTGTTGCTGGGGTTGCTTTGCAAAGCACTTAGGGCAAATCCTCTGGGGTCTGCTGAGTCCAGCAATTACTCTGGTTCTTTATGTTTAAAAAAAGTGATTACTTTCTGCCCTAGAAAGTGTACCTTCCAGCATATCTGAAATTTTGAGATGAGAATCCACATCAGCAAATTCCAGCAACCTCCTAACTCTGGCCCAGCGTCCCTTTAATGGAACCAAGCAGGCAGAGGATTGGTCCTCCCAGCCCAACATCTCTTCTTTCTAATCCCCCCTCCTCCATGGAGCAGTGAAACCCAGTACACTGTGCGGGTGCAGAGTGGAGACTCGAGGTGCTGTCCTAGGAAACCACACTTTCATCAGCTTCCTCACAAGTCCACATCGCAGCCAGTGGGGGCCTTGCAAGTGGAGCCCAGAGCGTCATCCCGCCAAGTATGTCTGAGGGATTTTCATGCTGGTGGTGGGGTCTCACTTGAGCTTTTCCAGGGGTGCAGGTCTGAGCTGGTACCTCCAGGCTTTGGAAAGTGCAACATAAGCTTTGAGACCAAGATATGCATGTATTTAAAAAATGTTTAAAGCACTAAATTTCATTTTACTTGACTTTAACAGAAAAAAAAGAAATTGAGGCCACACTCAATGATTAATTTCTGAACTTCAGACAAATGCTCTTCTCTATAAGATATTAATTTTAAAAAGTTTTTAAGAAGAAAAATGAGACTGGAAAAATTGGAGTCATTATGTTTTGTTTTTTAATTGCATGTTTTAATTTGAAGCAGAATAGGTTAATGTCCTTCTAAGAGAGGAGGAAATTAGCACCATTAATAATGTCCCCATATTCCTTCCCCACCTCTGAATATTATAATTATTTATTTTGTCCAAGTTTATAGAAAGCATTGACGTTCTGTTCTGAGTCCAGAAAACCTTTTGTGATAGTTACTCACCAAGCACACAGCTGGACTGCACTCCCAGCCTCCTTTGCGATCGGATAGACCTGTGCTCTGGACGATGGCCCATGAGCAGAAGTGCTGTGTGACACTTTTTGGCCTGGCCTGTGAAAACCACAGTGAGTGATCTTTCCTCTCCTTCCCACCCATTGGCTGGATGCACGAGAACCCAGCACCCCTGGGCACCCATGCTGAACACTGTGGGGCCACAGGATGGCAGATTCCTGGAGCCCTGAATCAGCAATGAGAGGAGAGCTGCCACCAATCAGGAAACAACTATTTTGGAATTTATGTGATCCCAGAAATAAACTTCTATCATGTTTGACCCCTTGTATATCTTGGGTGTGTTTGTTAAGGTACTTAACATGACCTTAACTAGTACCTTTGTTCTACAATTAAATGGACACAATAATCACTACAGTTTTTCCAACTGTGAGGTTTTTTAAAATTTTGATTGGTTGGTTTTATCCACAAGTAGATTCTTTCAGAAAAACCCATAATAATAATAATTAATGGCTAAAATTTCTGAGCTCTTAGTGTGTAACAGACACTGTGTAAATTACATGTATTAATTTATGTAATGTTTACACCAAGCCTATGAAATATTAACGTCATCCCCATTATACAGATGAGTAAATTGAGGCACAGAGAGATTATGAACATCACATAGCTGATAAGTTCCAGAGCTGGATTTCACAAGATCAGGCAGTGTGGCTCTGAGCTCATTTTTTCCCCTCTATATTAAACCTTTCAGAAGTTTTATATTCCTTAAGTTCTCATATGGTTTATTGCCTTAGTTTTACCATGTACTGATTACTTGTAATACCCATTTATATGGTACCAAATTCTCTGAATCTATAAATTCTCTATTTTTCTAGGCCTACTCTTATAGCTGGAATCCTGGAACTTCCCTTAATCCCTCATATGGGTTGTGGGCCCCTTTGATCTAAATACTTGTGTCCTTAGCCCTAGGGAAGGCTTCTGTTCTCTTCATCTTCCCAATTCTCTTTCTGGAACTCCCACTAGTCAAATGTTTTGCCTCCTGGGTCAATCTTTCATGTCTCTTATTTTTCTCATATTTTCTATTTCTTTGTCTTTTTGTTCTACCTTCTGCTCCTTGACTTTATATTTCAACCTTTTAATTAAGTTTTTCATTTTGGCCTTCATTCTTTTAATCTTCAAGAGCTCTTTGTTGTTCGATCTTCATAGCAACTCTTGGCTTTCTTGGCTGCATCATCTCAAAGCTTTCTGCAGAAGTTCTGAAAACTGCTGTCTATTACCTGAACTAGCTCTATTTCCTTTAGAGTCAGTTTTAACATTTATTTATCTTTGGCTTTCTATTCAATGTTTCAAGTTCTTTTTTCTCTCCTTTTTTCCATGGGGGCTCATTTTGTAGGATGAAGCAAAAAAAGCTTATGGGATGCTATCTACGTAACTCATTGACTGGTGAACCTTATCTCATTGTCACAGAGCAAGGAGCTAGTCTTCACTGGGAAATCCCAAAATACCAGGTTGCAGAGCCCACCAACCTCGTGAGTGCCACAGCCAGGCATGGACATTCTGCATATTCCATTCCACTGGCCACAAGTAGGCATTTGTTCCAATGAGACTCAATTCTGGGACTTCCATTGGGACCAAAGGGGGAAAGAACCTTTTTCTACTGGGATGTATGATCATAAGAATTATTCAAATCTGTACTTGCCAGAAGCCACCATGAGGAGGGGGTCTGCCTAAGATACAAGCCCACAGAGGAAAGCAGGAGCCAGAGAGGAAGAGAAACATCAGTTTCTGGATTCAGCTATGCCTGAAGTGAGCCCAGCCTTTGGTTGCAGGAGCCACTCCATTTTCTTTTCTTTGTCTTACCCAGTTTGAAAAATATTTCTATTATTTGCAACCAAAAGAGTCCCAAATAATATAACTAACCAGCTACCTACTGACTTCACAGTTCCCCACCCCTTTGGAAGCTCAGTTTCCTCATCTGTGTGAGTGCGATGACTCCTGCCTCCCTCCAGGATAGTGATGAGAGAAAGCCAAGTGAGAGGCCCAGTGTGACCACCCTTTAAAAACTGTAAAAGCTCTGAAATGTAAGCAATCAACATTAAATGAACCATTCTTTTGTTTAGCCCATTTGGTAGGATAGGTTTTCTTTTTACTTTTTTCTAGGCCAAAATTTTTAAAAAAAAAACTAATTCTGTGTTCCTTTGGGAAACAAGACCTAACTAACTACAGACTCAGGCCTCCTTCCCCCACTGTGTGGAGAAAGGCTTAGGTTCCAGGAAGGTGGAACAGCTGACTTTCTTACTTCACCTTTGTTTAGTGCTTTGGGCCTATGGAGGGCCATGGAGTCTCTAACTGGATTTAATTGTTACTGATGTTTAGTGAGCCATAAAACCCTGATTTCCTGCCTACACCCCCGGCTATAAAAGAACAGTTTGCTGCAGCCTGTAAACACCTCTTGGTCACTAGCCCAATCCTTCCTGGTGCCTGTGGGGCTGGTTAATGAACGTAAAGCAAAGGCCCCCTCCACCTCCACCCTGGTTCCGGCCAGTGACTTTGTCCCCAGTGTGGCCTTGACAGGCCTGGCTTTACCACAGAGCAGTGGCCAGAGTGGCAGCCTTGCCCCAAGGACAGGCCAGAACTCTGTTCTCAGAGCCCGTAATCTCAAGGGCTCTGTGCCTGTGCCAACCCCCTCTCCTCCTTACACAAAGTTTAGGTGGGCCCATCTCAGGGCAAGGGGACAGCAGGAACCACTGATCCCAGTACAGCCCATTGACTACACCTTGCTCAGGTGCACCTCTTGGCTTCATTCTGGGAAGGCCCATAGGGGTGAAGGGTCTCAGAAGCCTGGCCCACACCTTTACCCTCTCTCTCAGGGCCCCTGCCTCCTGTGTCAGAACCTGGGGTTCTGTCCCCTCCACCCTGCAGCCACGTGGCCTCCAGTGGAGTTAATCCAATGTGCTCTCCCACCAGGTGGGATGCTCGCCCCACCGCAAGCAGGAGGACTGGCTTTGGTGCTCGTGGTGGCTCATCCACCTTCCTCTACTGGGCTGAGTGCACCTTCAGGGACCAGCATGTCTCGTTCATCCCTACACCTCCAGGCACCAAACACAGCGCCAGACCTGGTCCAGGTGCTCAGCGCCTTTCTGAGGAAGACAGATGGAGAAACCAAAAAGGACAAAGGCAGGGTAGAAGCGGAAGAGCCTGAGCCAGCTAGAGCCCACTGGGCTTCTCAGACAGACAGACAGACAGATGGCCTGAATAGGGTTTACTTTCTGGGATACACTCTCTGGAGCTCCAATAGAGAGGGAGCTTGGTGTGCAGTGGAGGGCACGCTGGACAGGCAGGCAGGAGGCTCCGGGTGACCTCGGTCGAGCCACTGTTTCTTTAGGGCCTCAGTTTAACCCATTGAGGAGGAAGTTGGTGAGTTTCTCTCTGGAGTCGTCTTTGGCCAACATTCTGAGAATGAAGAAAAGGTGGCCAACGAGGCGATCTTTATTTGCTCACATGTTGAGATTTGTTTACGGTGCTTGGGTACAAAAACATTTTTAACATTAAGGTAGTCAAATGTATCATTTTCTTCTTTCATGGTTTGCACTTTTTGTGTTTTAAGAAAACCTTTCCTACTCTGAAATAATAAAGATCTTCTCCTATATTTTATTCTAGAAGTGCTAAACTTTTTTTTTCCACATACAAGTTATTAATCCACCTGGGAGTAATAGATGTGTTTGGTTGGAGGTGGGCATCTAATTTGTTTTTTCTGTGAGATAATCAATTAATTGACTAGCCCATCCTTTTCATATTGACTTGCAATGCCACCTCTGGCAAGTTTCCATCTGCATGTGGGAGTATAAAGCCTCCGGGTATGTTTCTGGGTTTGCCACTCTGACCCATTTACCTGTGTCTCTCTCCTGCCACCCACACACTGTCTTAACTACGGCGGCTTTATGTGAAGTCTTCATGTCTGCCAGGACAAATTCCACTACCCTCAAAATTGTCTTGGTTATCCTCGATCTGCCATGTATATTTTTAGGATACATTTTTCAAGTACAATGAAAAACCTTTTGGAGATTATGATGGAAATTGAATTGAATTTAGAAATCAATATGGAGAAACTTGACATATTTATGATGTCAAATCTTACCCACAATGCACATAGCTTATCTCTTCATTAGCGTGGCCTTCTTTAATGTTTTTTAATAAAGTCTTACTGGCTGCTACATAAAACAACTTGTAAATCTTTTACTGAATTTAGTTTTTTGCTTATTTTTGTTGCTATTAGAAATGGAATCTTTTTTTCAATTCCTTTTTCTAACTCTATGATGCTAGGGATATAGAAACACATTTTATTTCGCTTATTGATCTTATATGCAGCAATCATGGTCAAAGTCTCTTAGTTCTAATAATTTGTAGATTCTTTAGAGGTTTTCTATGCAGGTAATTTTGTTTCTTCCTGTTAAATCTTTATTTTATTATTTTTTTCTTTTATTACTGTGTGACTAGAACCTCCAGTATTGAATTAAGACAGGGATAATAGATATTCTGCTCTACTGATGGAATTTATTTTTAGGTTAGAACCGTAAAAGGTCTATATGGATTTTCCATTCCTTTTTTCTTTATGTTTTATTTTACACATTTTCTATAATTGGTAGGCATTACATTTATTTTTTCCTTTTATTTTCTTTAGAAAAAATTTACGCTCCTAGAAAAGTTTACAAAATAATTCAGTGAGTACCCATGTAGCTTCCTACCCAGACTCACCACTGGCTCCATCTCTCTGTATACACCTATATTCACTCACTTCCCTTTTACCAAACATTCAGAAGTAAGCTGCAAACGCCGCGGGATTCGCCCCCAAACACTTCAGCACACATCTCCCGAGAAGAGGCTGTTTTCCTAGTCAGACTTCATCACTACAACCACACCTAATAATATCCATAATAATTCAACACGCAGTCCATACTCAGACTTCTCTGATTACCCTCGAAACATATTACACAGCCTTTTTAAAAATATGCTTCCACCGCCCATGAGTCTCCACTCTCGTGGCGGTGGGGCTCACAACAGGCGCCACTTGCACCGCCCGCGTAGCCACAGGCGCCAAGGCCTAAGGAGTAGCTCCTGCTACCATCCCCAGTTGACAGCTGAGAACACTGAGGCTCCAAGAGGTCACATGGCCCATCGAGGCTGCAACCAGTGTAGCTGTCGTTTTCTTTCCGCCACACGGAGGCAGCCAGGATCCCAGACTCACCTCCCGGGGCCTCTTCAACCCCTCAGGCCCAGGCCGTGCTTTCTGGCCCTCTTCCCCCTTCAGCCAGATACACCCCGGCACTCGTACCCCCACCCGGCTCCGTCACAGCACTGACTCTTGCACTGCAACTAGTCTCCTTTCTTTTCAGTGAAAGACGACCTTGACCTTTAAACATGATGCCTGATTACCGGATGAGGCCAAGCTGGCTTCGGCCTGAGACCAAACAAGAAGATGACCCATCAAGACCACCTTTGCCACCCTTCCTGCGCCTCACGCCAGGTAGGCTGTTTTGTAACTTGCTCTGCTCAGCCCCTGACCAGTGGTCACCTCGAGCCTAATTTTAGTGAAGCGAAATGCAGGCTTTGCCATAATTGGTGGTTTCTGCAAAAAGCCTGTTTGGAACAGAGAGAACTGAGGGAATCTCGAAGCTGAGGCATGTTCGGTCACGTTGGGAAATGCTGCATGGCAAGTCGGGCCGCCAGCCAGAGGCCTGAGGGAGAGGGTGACCCATCTTTCCACACTCGGGTTTTTGTTCTTGTGTCGAACAAGTTTCCACAGTTTAACCTCAGATACAGCCTCTAGATGCACAACAGTAACAGTTCCTATCAACTGAGCGCTTACGCCGTTCCTGGCTCTGTGCGGAGCATGCCACATGCATTCATTATTTGGTTGTAGTGGGGTCAGTAGTGGCCCCAGAAGACACGCCCAAGTCCTAATCCCTGGAGATGAACTGTGAATACGACCTATTTTGGGGAAAAAGTCTTTGCAGATGTAGTTAAGTTGAGGATCTCAAGAGCATCCTGGATTATCCAGGTGGACCCTACATCCAATGCCAAGAGTCCTTATAAAGTGCACACAGAGAGACACATGACGAAGCCCATGTAAAGATGAGGCAGAGAGTGGACCGATGCGGCCACAAGCCAAGGAACACCTGGAACCACCAGGGGCTGGAGGAGCAAGGAAGGATTCTCTTCTAGAATTTTCAGAAGGACCTCGGCCCTGCTGCTACCTTAATTCTGGACTTCTGGCCTCCAGAACTGTGAGAGAAGAGATTTTCTGTTGTAAGCCACCCAGTTTATGGCAATTTGTTATGACAGTCCCAGGAAACTGGGTCCCTTAGCCACCTTGGGAAATGGACACTGTTACCATCTCCCATTTTGTAGATAAGGAAGCTGAGGCACAGAGCTTGGACAACTTGTCCAGGGCCCCCAAGGCAGGAAAAGGCAGTGCCAAGATGAAAAAACAGACAGAATGGCCCCAGAAACCCAGTTAACCCAGTTCCTAGCCATAGTCTGCACTGCCTCTGCTCTGCTAGACTGCAAAAAAAATTGGCATTCCTACCCCCACTTTGCATATGGGAGAAATGAGGTATCTGTGGAGGAACTGTTGGGAGGGAAACCTTGGATGTCACCTTTTAATTTACAAGCAGCTCCCGTGTATGTTGTTCTGCATCTTGCCCACAGCCGGCTGGAGAGGTAGCTGTCAGGATGCCCATGTTCTGGGTGCAAACGTTGAAGTGGTAGCTCTTGATGGGTGGGGCCTGTTCACCACTGCTACCCTGAGCTAGCCCTGGGCCTGGATGAGAGTAGCTCAGAGAGGTGTGGCAACATGCTCAAGGTCACACAGCCTGCCACCGTGGGACCAGGGACTCAAGCCAAGATTTTCTAACTCCAAATGCTACATTTTCGTCCTGTTGAACAAATGCCAAGCTCAGTTGCACAGATTATAAGAGGGAATGAGAAGAGGGCAGGGAGACACAGTGAGCGCTGGAGAAGGTGTTGATGGCAGCTTTGGGATGATGGGGCTGTGCCTTGAGGGTTGGAAGAGTTTAGATAGGTGGAGAGGAGGCAGAAGAGATGAACTGGCTGGCACCGGTGTGCTGTCACTGGGCCCGGAGGCAGGAAGGAGGCTGGGAGCCAAGCAGAGGATGGCGACCCAGATCTGCTCTGCAGCCTCCCTCCTAAGCCCACCCTGAAACTGACACCCCACAGGCCTGAGGTGTCAAGGACATGGCCTGCAGTTCCAGGGCCTTCTTCATTCATCAAGTCAGAAATTACTCCATACAGTAGATCTGTTACTGGGGCAGGTTATGCCAGTGCCCACAATTTCATTCATTTCCCTGGGGCCCTGGGACGTCAGCTTGGCTTCAGGAGCCAAGCACTGACTCCTGCAGGCTCCAAGGCAGTGTCCGGAACATGAGGGGCCCTTCCTCCAGTTCTCAGGAGTGTGTTATTACGGTCAGAGAGCTCTGTGTTCTCGTGAGTGCTGCTTTTGAAAGTGGACAATTGTTGATGTGAGTTTTGAGAGTTGTCTTCCTGGCCTTTGATAATCTCATTCTAGAATCTTTTCCTTTCTATTGTTTAACTTCTACCTTCACACACGCGTGCGCATACACATGCACACACACACACACCCTGCCAGGAGCTGAGGGTGAAAATAATGCTTTCCTGTAAGGCACAGGGACGAGGAGAATGGGGAGGGTCCTGGCCAGGAGACAGGATCTCAGAATTCTAGTTTTTTTTTGGGATAGTGAGGACCAGCTTAGGTGCTAGTCAGACAGACCCTAGTTCAAGTCCCAGCTGGGCCTTTCTCAAGCTTTGTGGCCTTGGCCAAGTAGCTTAACACCTCTGAGGCTGTAAAATGGGATCACTAACAGTATGCAGGCCGTAGATTTGTTGTGGTAATGCAGTGAGATAACGCACCCAACACAGTGCTTGGTACGTAGCAAATGTCCAGCACACGGTCATTATCGTGTCATTGAGTGGTCACCTCTCCTTCCTTTCTGGGCTCGATGCAGCCACACCAGCCTGGTGCAGTCTACCAGGCTCCAGCACAAGTCAAGCCCTTTTCCTCTCCCCGTCCCTTGTTCCTAGAATTCCCATTCCTCAGCACCTTGAAAGCCTGGCTGCTTTTCATCTTCAGATGGGGGGTAAATGCCACATGTGCACAGTTTTGTTCCAGGCCCTCCCCTCACCCTTCCCCACAATCTCTGACGCGTTAGTTGATTCCATCACTTCTCACTGTCCATGGGCTCCACTAGACTGCAAGGCAGGCACCACGTGTTCCCTGCCCACTGTTGCACCTCTACCGCTGATTGTGTAGTAATATCTGCAACCTAGTGAATATTTAAGTAGTATTTGTTGACTTGACGATTCCTGATGTCTGATCCTAGGGAAGCACCCTGAACCTTGTGTGATTCCGATTTTTCCCATCAGAGAAAGTGAGGATGTTGGAATAAAAGGCTGAAACATTGTTCCCCAAGTTTCCCATAAATTTGTGAATGAATTGAATGGATCCAGGGAGAAGGCAGGGCGGCTTCGTAAACACTGCCTCTTGCTGCCCTCTAGAGGCCGTGATGGTGCCTGGCACGTCAGCGTTTCCCCCAGTCTGTTTCTAGCTCCACCCAGAGACAGCACACAGCAGCTCACTTTAGCAGAATAAAACTTCAGAAAGAAAAAGAAATGTCTTTGTGTGCTCTCTCAGGGTTTCCTGGCGTGTATTCAGTGGCCAAAGGAAAGGGGTCATGTCTTCTTCATTCGGGTAGCTGAGCTCTTTAGCACAGGAGGTGAGACATGGCTGGAAGCCCTGGGTGGGACTCATGCCCATCGCTCTGAGTGAACTCGGGCATAGTGCAGCCCTCTCAGAGCCTCCACTTCCTCTTCTGTGAAATGGGCATACTAATAACTACCTCGCACTTGTAGGACTAAATAATGTAAAGTGCTTTGCACATGGTAGGTCCTCAATAAAGGTTAGTGCCCTCTTGGCTATAGATATATTTTGTGTGAATAAAATGCACTCACATACATGAAGGAATGTGTCACAGCTTAGAAGAATCATAAATGGTGTGCAAATAAGTAGGAAGCAGCGTCATATCCTGGAGAAAATCCTGGCCTTGGAGTCAAGAGCTTTGGAATCTAGACGTATTAGCCCTGACACACATTAGCTGTGTGTAGCCTCTCTGGATGTCAGCTTTGTCACCCGGGAAATAGAAGGTTGGGTAACAAATTATCTAGAAGTCACTCGGTTTCCAGTTAGTGACAACCCAGGGGCCAAATCCGGCTTGCCACCCATTTTTGTGCAGCCATGGGCTAAGAATAGTGTATACAGATTAAATAGCTGAAAATTTTCACAAGAATGTCTTAATATTTCCCGACATGAGGAAATTATATGAACTTCAAATTTTAGTTTCTATAAAAAGTTTAGTTTCTAATGGAACCCAGCCATGTTCATTCATGTGCTATGACTGCTTTCAGGCTACAATTATAGAGATGAGAAATTGGGCTTGGAAAGCGGAAAATATTTGCTATCTGGCCTTTTAGAGAAAAAGTTTGCTGATCCCTGACTTAACCAATAAAGACCTCCAATAATCTCACCTATGAAGCTCAGAATGACAGGGCTCTGGGTCTAGGTCCCTGCAGTTCTCTTGGCCTTTCTTCCCAGTCACAAGATGGCAGCCTCAGTTCCTTCCATGAGGCACACTCTACATTCACGACAGGAAGTAAGGAGCAGAGAAAAAGACTTTCTCCTGCCTGGTGCTTTTATCCAGGTAGAAAATATTCCCCAGAGGCCCTACAGGTGGCTTCTCCTATGCATCGGCCAGAGCTAGGTCGCATGGCAAACCCTGGACCAATCACTGAGATAGGATCAAACTGACCACCTTAGCCCAGTGGGGCTGCTAGAGGACCCACCTTTCCTGAGATGAAGGGATCTGGACCATTTTCACAAACAAAACCAGAGTTCTGTTAGCAGGGCAAAGGGGACACAGGGCACTGTGTTCTCCCAGATCACTAAGACCCCTTGCACAGCTAGCATCTCTAGTTTCCAGTGGCTCGATTCTTTTAGAACTTAAATTTGAATGCTCTTTGTTGACCTGAATCCACCCTCTGGAACTCGGGATGTATTTGTGAGTGATTTTCTTCACTGAGGATTTTTTAATCTTCCCTTCTTTGAGTTTTGCTTGATTTGAAGCACTGCTGTTAACGATGTGTCTCAATGTCAGTCCTTACTTTAGGCCCCACCTCTGTCTCCATGTATGAGGAGTAGGCAGGAGACAGGAGAACTTCCCGGGCTCTGTCACAGCCAAATCCGCTCTCGTCTGCACTGAGACAGAGTAAGGGTTCACCAAGATGGTTAGACTGAAGCTCTGCTTGGCCTCTGAGGAAAGGGGCGACTCCTGGATTGCTCCCGTGGAAATGCATCCTGCAATGCAGCCGCAGCTCTCTAGAGTCAGAAGAGGAAGCGCAGCTTCAAGGAGCAAATGGGAGCAATTTTGTAAGCGAATTGAGAAGCAATTTCATAAGGACTTCGATCTAGTATCACAGCCTCCTTGCAGTTACAGACACAAAGGGAACCATCATAAAAATGGAAGGGAAGCCAAAAGAACTTGCACAGCAAATAACAAATGGGTCAGAGGTCCCAAGAGAGAAGCAAAGCCCTAATATACATCTTCTGTCCAGAAAGCAGATGGAGACTCAGAGAGAGCATGCGGAAAAGAAATGGCGGGAGCAATGTCCTTGAACTATGACCTCTTCTTGATTTGGGGGTGGGTCCCCGATGGAGTATGCTTTTTGAACATTCCTTTTATGTTCAGGGAAAAGAATGAAATAAATCCAAGTTTCCCCAAACAGAAATAGTGGGGCTTGCTCCTGACCATCAGAGTTCAAAGAGAATCAAAACATGCAATTCCCTGGCACCTGTTTCTTCATCTGAAAAATGGAAATTTTAGTGCACATGTGGCTGACTCAGCACCTATGCCGATTCTCTTCCAGACTGTGGAGGCTAGAGAGCTGGAAACCCAGTTCCTCAGACTCCTTTGCAGCTAGGGTGCAGGCATGTGGCCTGGTTTCCACTGCCTGGCTGCACTCACTCAGGACTCAGATGTGGAAGTTAGCAGTGTAAGAGGTGGCCCCGGACTGGGAGACTGGAAAGCGGATGCAGAGGTGTTGGATCTTCTGGGGAAACAGGGAGGAGTTTTGTACATTCAGTCCCAAACACCATGGGTGGCCACTGGAAAGTGTCAGCAGCAGAGCTTTCTATTAGAAGAGCCTAACAGTGAGTTGAGGCATTTTTAGGGCTCTGTTCACAGGGTTGCCCAGTACTGTTCTGAGTCTAGGTAGCATTCAAGGTTAATTCTTCCGTTCTGTTAGAGAGTCTATAAGGTACCTTATAAAAAACTTTAATAGAAATATTTCAGCATCAACTTACTAATGTGGATTCTGTTGTCTATAACTAAGGACTTTGGCCTAAACCACACACAAAATGTTAGACCAGTGCCTAGCACATGGTAAATCCTCACCATAGGTTAGCTAACATTCTGAATTACTCAAATATTCTACAAAGAGAAAGATGTGTTTTCTCTTGTTCAGCAAGCATACATTTTAGATGCCATTGATTTCTCTCTAAAGAAACTGAACTCTAAACCTATGTCCCCGGGGAGTGGAAAATTACTCTTGCTCATCCACACAAACATTCAAGGTCAGGTTTTCTCACAGTCAGTCAGTCAGTCAGTCAAGGCTCCTTCCCTCTCCCCTGACATGCCTTCCTGGAATCAGTGGCCTGTGGGGCACCCATTTCTCCTCCTCATTTGCTTCCATCTGATTTTAGTCTGGGCTGATCAACCTCTTATTCCAGCTCTGATAAAGGAAGGCAGGGCAGGGCAGAGCCTCTAAATGTAAAGCACTTACCAAAGTTCTGGCACATAGTAAGTGCTCAATAAATTATAATGCTAATTCTTATTTTATTAACTCCCAGGAACCAGGCAGGCTATGCTCTGCAGGAGGCAGAAGATGCAAGTGGGAAAGAACTGATTGACATCAGCTGACAAGCCGTCACAAACAACTGGCAGGAGAGGAGACCAGAGAGAGTGTGTAAGTCTCTCTGTTTCTCTTCACTTGTCACACCATTATAGTTAAAGTGAAAACTAAGCAAGAAAGAGAACATACATCTGCCCATGTCTTTCTAGATTTACATTCTTTTCAATTATTGGAAAAGGCAAAAAATAGGACCAATGCATGAAAAGGCAAAAAATATGGGGGGGGGGGGATCAGACTGGTAGCTGTGTGGAAATTGAAAAATGCGAATGACATGTTTCCTGTTTTGATGATCTGACACTCCTGTGCTGGAATTGATTACCGCTGTTAGGAGGAGAAAAAACCCGCAGTGTGTGAGCCTCAAATCTTTGTTGGGAAATTCAATCCCCAGCACAACGTGAGCCTGCGGGGAGGGCTGGCAAGTGGAGAATGTGGGAACCCGCTTTCAGAGGGAAAAGCTGGCAAGGATTCTTGCCTCTAGGGGTGATATAACAAGAAGTCGCCTCTAGGGGCCATCAACTTCCTGCACCAGGAAGACAGGCTATAGGGCTCTGGGCAGGCGGGAGAGTGAGCAGCTCTGGACTGGATCCACATAGAGGACAGAGAGCACATCTGCAACCCCAAAGGCAGGACAGCTCAGGCTGCCCAGCAGGGCTCTGTCCACTCTGTCCACTCACAGGGACTTGAGCAAGGCCTTCTACAGTGAAAAAGAAGCCACGAAAGAGTAATCATACAACATAAGCTGGCCTGTTGAGCCAGAATCTGACACACTTTGACTCAAAGACTTCAGAAATCAGTAACTGTAGCCCATGAGAATCGCTTTTCTGAGAATAACAGGCTCATTAAGGCGGGAATGGAGATGATGCCCTAAGTCAGGGGTAGGCAAACTTTTCTGGAATGGGACAACTAGTAAGTATTTCGGGTTGTGTTGCCCTGCAGGCGATGGAGAGGCACGGTCTCATATTCCAGCATTGTCTGTGTGCCCCGCAGGCTCAGAGTTCTGAAGGTTCAGGGACTCTCTTCCACCTTGGATCCTACCTAGTGGAGGTTTCCTAAGGCCAGAGCCAGACACCAAGGTGCCAGTTTACTTGTGGCAGGAGGAAAAGCAAGCTCGGGTTCGTCTGACCAGTGTTGGGCTGGCTGTTCTGTAATCTGCACTGAGCAAGAAGAGAGTATGGCTTTTGGAAGCTGGCAAACAAAGCCATGCGTGGGCAGAGCAGGAAGGGCCAGGTGAGAGAGGACAGACCGTCACCGCAAAGCAGAGTGGCTCCCTGAACATTCAGTGTCCACCAGAGGGCGTCCTTCCTGCGCAGCCTGCTGTCCTGTCACTGCCCATGGACAGACTCCCTAATTTGTTTTTCATTGAAAATAACTTTTATAGAATGTTCTGATTTCAAAAGCAACACCTAGTTTCTGGAGAAAAATTAGAAAACGCAGGTAAGCGAAGCCAAAAAAAGAGAAGGAAGACACACCCTGTGATGACCGCTCCTTATAATTGCTCAGAAGCCATCTGGCCTTTTTCCTACAAGTGCACTATATTCACATATTCATTTGCAAAGATTGACTCATACACATCCCCACTATAACCTTCCCCCCTCACATGGCAAATTATAATTAATGCCCTTCCATGTCAATAACCCACAATCTCATTCTTAATGGCTGAACAACATCCCACTGTATGGGCATATAGAGACCTTAATTTATCCACCCCTTACTATTGGACCGTTAGGCTGTTTCCCAATTTTCATTATTAAACAACTGTGATGAACATATTTTTAAGCTCAGTATTTACCCACATCCTCAATTTAGTTACCTAGGTTACTTTTCTAGAGTTACCTAATCAAAGGATATGCACGTTTTTGAGGCTCTGATGTACATTCCTAAGTAACATCAGGAAAGTAGTAGTAAATTACACTTCAGGGACGCATCCTTAGGGGGCTGTGCTAATCTTTACACACAGGGTCGAACAAAGCTCTGCACCTAGCAGGAGCTTAATGAATGTGCATAGATTATAATTTGAGCATCATACATCCAGACTCTTCCCAGCACACTCTCTGCAGTTCGGCTGCTGTCTTCTCTTAGCCCTCAGAGGCAGGGCAAAGAATTGCTCATAAAAATGAGGGAAAGGCAAGAGATCACGAAAAGGAAGAGGGACAGTATTTCAGGGGAGTGTGCCATTTAATAATACCCTAGGTCATTACACAGCCCTTACAATGAAATACAGCCATTAATGGTCCAGTTATGAACATAACTATTCCCATATAAATCAAAGTCTGCATTATTCAAATAGCACAGAGTAACTATTGCGGGCAAAAATCAGGTGCATCAAAGTACCAGGGCTTAGAGGTTAAGGGGTCTGCGGTAGAGGACTATTGCAGTATCCACCTCAGAATAGATGCGGCGGAATCACCCTCAGGAAGACACACTTTCTCTTCCATCCGCAGCAAACCAGCTTACAGAAGGCACTTCACAGAAGCGTGGCTACTAAGATAAAGGAGCCCTTAGATACAATCCAAGCTCACCCCTGAGCTTTGATTTCTATTTTTTGGACTCATTTTTTTACAAATCCTTGGGCTAGAGGGCTTGGTTCATTTTGACAGAAAAGAGATAATCGCTGAAAAACAGAAGGAGGTCTGGTTTAGCCTGACACTGATTTGTGTGTTAAGCCTCACAAATGCAAGTCACATTAAACTGGATTTATGCAGCCCTGACGTCAGAGAAGGGAGACTAAAGGGGCAAAATATATTAAAAGATGCAAAAATAATCTTTCTATAAAACCTGACATTTATGAACATGACTCAAAGAAATACCTTAAAATTAATCTGTGGATTACAGCAATTTGAAATGCATGGGGCAAATACAAGAATCAAGGGGGAGGGAAACAAATAAAATGAAATGTATTGACATTCTGAAGTCTCTTTTCATTTAAAAGCAAATGTTTTCAAAGAACACAAGGCTCTCTTCAGTGATTAACAATTCATTTCTTTTACAAGCTTCTTTCGATTTTGATCATACACAATAATATGAAAAATCCTCCTTAGGATTACCTCACACAATTGCAAAGGAAAAAACATTATAAGATTATACGACAGCCTCAAAACTGAATTACTAATGTGCGCATCAGCAGTGGATACAAACGAGGGAGAAGGGATGATTAAGTTTTCAATTTCCCCACGAGGCCTTGATGTTAATTTCAATTCACTTACAAGCTGCTTTATAAAGAATTATTAAAGAAAACAAATAACCTCATGGTTTGATAATATGAAGGGAGTGAAAATTATTTTTCTGATTGTGTTAAAAATTGGGTGACTTTTTCAAGTCACGGTGAGCCTCTGTGAACTGGGAAATGACAATGCTGCCTCCCCAGTAGGATGAATGTGAGGATTTCAATAGATGATGGAATTTGAGTACTAGGCACATGGTAGGGATTCCCTTAAAAAATCGCAATTTTTATTGACATGGGCATAGCAAACATTTATTCTCAAAGCATCTAGTGAAGATCAATAACTCTAATGTACTACACTTTTATAAGCTTTGTCCTTCCTTTTAATTCTTTGATGTCTACAGTGAAACCAGTAATAAGTTCTGCTCAGAGTGGTTTAAGATGGAAGGCATCAATAAATAACAATCATTTTTATTAGAATGCCAGATGCATTCTATCATCCTGAACATTATTCACAGCAACCTTCCTGGGTAGGTACTATTATTTGTCTTAGTTTACCAATGAAAAAACTGAAACCTGGAGAAGTTAAGCAGTTTTTCCAAATGGCTGGAAGTGGCAGAGAGGCTGAGAGTATGGGCTCTGGAGCCAGGCTGCCTAAGTGTCCCCACTGAGGGGAATTAGGATGGGTGGTGTATTAGAGTTTTGCAGAGAAACAGAACCAAGAGTATATCTATCCTATATGTACACCATATGTGTGTGTATGTATACATATATGTATGTGTGTGTATATATATATATATATATATATAAAGAGAGAAAAAGACTGATTTTAAGGAATTGGCTCTTGGGATTATGGGGGCTGGAAGATGCAAAATTTGCAGAAATTCCAACAGGGGTCGATATTTCAGTCTTGAGTCAAAAGGCAGTCTGGAGACAGAAAGTCCTTCTTCTTTGGGGATCTCAGTCTTTTCTCTTAAGACCTTCACCTGATTAGATGAAGACCATCCACATTATGGAGGGTAATCTGTTTTAATCAGTCTACTGACTTATGTTAACCATCTCTAAAAAATACCTTCCCAGCGACATCTATGCTGGCACTTGACCAAGCAACTGGACATTATAGCCTGGCCAAGTCACACATAAAATTAACCATCACAGGTGGTAAGAATCTTACCTTCATGAAGTTTGGGAAGGATTAAGTGAGATAATCCATGTACAGTCCCCTGGTGTGCCTAAAGTACTCAGTATCTTCAGTTCTTATGAACAGAGCCTGGTATGGAAGAAGTGGTCCATAGATGTTAGGTCTTGTTATTAAGTGACAGAGTCACATTGGAACCTTGGTCACTTGCCTCCAGAGCTCACTATACTGTCCGCTATGATAGCGCCAGACAGATACAGCCACTAAGCACTTGTAATGCGGCTAGTGTGGCTAAAATGTAAACTGAAAAACTAAAACAAGGAAAAATTTCAAATATTGAAATGACCTGAGTTCCAGAATATATATTGGATTAAATAAAATATACCACCAAACAAAGTTAATTTCACTATTTTTACTAAAACACGGCTACTAGGAAAATTTAAATTACCCATGTGACCTGCATTATATTTTTATCAGAAAATGCTGCTGTATTCGTTGTGCTTTCTAGCAACACGCAGGCCTCTTCTGTGTACACTAGGCCTACAGGACAGGCCAAGCAGAACAATGCATATTAACTTCAGAGAGGCTGCCCAAATTCTTCCTTAAAAAATCTTAACAGTAGCACCAACCACAAAGAAAAAACCCAAATTGGACTTTATTTCCATTAAGATCTTTTGTTCATTAAAAGACACTGTAAAGAGAGTGAAAGGCAAACCACAGATTTGGAAAAGATATTTGCAAATTATATACCTGACAAAGGAGTATTATATATAGTATTATCTATCCAGGATTTATAACAAATTGCTGCAAGTCAATAAGAAGTAGGAATACAGTTCAATAAAAAAAATGTGTCAAAGATTTGAACAGGCATTTTAAAAAGAAGAAGTCAGCCCTGGCTGGGTGGCTGTTGGTTGGAGCACCACCCTGTGCACTGAAGGGTCTTGGGTTAGAGTCCCAGTCAGGGCACATATGCAAGTTGCTGGTTTGATCCCAGGTCGGGGGGCTTATGGGAGGCAACCAATCTTTCTTTCTCCCCCTCCCCTCCCCTCCCTCCCTCCCTCCCTCCCTCCCTCCCTTCCTCCCTCCCTTCCCCTTCCTCTCTCTCTAGAATCATTTAAAACACGCCCTCCTGTGAGGGTTTAAAAAGAGGATGTCCAGAGTACCAATAAACACATGCAGTGCAAATTTAATGATAGTGGCTATAATGAAAGTGACAAATACCAAATGCTGACAAAGGCATGGAGCTGAATTCTCACATACTGCTGATGGGGTACAATTTGGTAGAACCGTTAGAGGCCTTTTTTTCTTATCTGTATTTTCTAATTTTCCTATCAAGAGCAAGTATGCTTCCCTCTTGCACCAATAAAATTGATCTGTAACTTAAAAAGGGAGCATTTCCAAGTATATAAAATAACGAGGCAGAGAGAAGAGGGCCTGGGGCCCTGCCGCGCTGGAAGGAATTGTCAGCGGTTAATTGAGCCACAGGGAGACTGAGAGAGCAGGACTGCAAACACGGTGAGCTTCACAAATGACAAAGCACAGTGGTGATCTGGTTAAAGCAAACCCCATGGGCTCCTGGGAAACTGCAGGGCCTTCTTTGAGGCCAGGAACCAGAGGGGCCCTGCCAGAGGCTTTCGTGAAAGCAGGGGGTAGTCTGCTGGGGGGTTCCTTTCACATTAAGCCGTAAAATAATTTTCTCTGGAAAAAATGTGTTTGTAACAAATGTGCCACAGAATTAGACTAGATCACTGACAATAGGAAATTTGCAAAGCTTCGCTCAGGGCTTTGATATTGTGCTCTGCCCTGTATCTAAGAGTTAAGTTATTCTTGTCAGGTACCTGTTTTTGAAGTTCCTCGGTACCTTAAGCAGTGCATGAGGCTCTGCTGTAGCTCTTGATCAGGGAAATGGAAACATGATTATCTTTAACATAAAACTCAAGGCCTTGGGATCAGCTTTTTCTGTGCCTGCAAAATCAGCTGCTTCCCAGCTCCTCCACTTCATGGTTCTGCCCTCTGGTGAGATGCAAGTCCAAGGACTTTTATCCTGGGGTCCAGACCCCTAAAATGTTCATGGTAAGGATTCAGGGGGTCTGTGGACTTGGATGGGGAATAAGGTATATATGTTCATTTACTTCTGAAATTTAGTTTTTCAGTTTGGAAAGTAGCAAGAAACCATAATAATATTATCAGTCCCTATTGTCATGAAAAGAAATTAGATATTTCATATCATATTGTAGTTATTGCAGATACGTTGAAATAAAGTCTATGCTCATATTCCTTCAAAACTGGTTATTAAATCCTCTGCTAGAACTTGTTATGTAAGGCATTAATAAGGAAGCATACGTATTACTCTCATGATTTAAAACATTATTTTGATAATAGTATTTCAATGTAACTGTAATCTCATGCAGCAAAAGCATTTAAAAGTATCATTCTGCAGTGCCCAGAGGTTTCACCAGAGTGCCAAAGGGGTCCCTGGCTCAACAGAGGTTAAGAACCCCTACCAGGACAAGGAGAGACGGGGTTTGTTAGGACAGGGAGAACCAAGTCGAAGGAGCAAGGCAGGTGCAGGGGCTGGGCTTTGATTCTGGCACAGGCATAGCTGGATATGGCAAGGATAGGCCTGGCCCAACCTGAGTGCCAGGCAACCATGGAGGTCCGGAAGAGCAAATAGCCTGGAAGGGCGCCTCTCAAGGCAGCACCAGGAAGCACAACCAAGGGAGCCCCAGGGAAAGCTCCCTGCCCTTCAGAGGACCTGTGGTCACTTTTAGAATCTCTTACTTTGACTTAGGTCATACCTGGTTCAATCCTGGTATCACTCATCTTAGGTAACTTAACCTCATCATGGTGAACCTCAGTTTCTCCAACTGTAAAATGGTCATAATAATACTTGTGCCAACATTTTGTTAAATAATTGATTCATAAATACATGTTGGACAAAGAAAGCAAGTTATAGGATGATACTCTCCATTTATGGAAAATGTGGAGTGATGCAAAACAAGGTTTTATGTTTATAAAGACTTACATAGTAAAATATGCATGAGAATGATAAACATCAAATTCAACTTCCTAGTAGTCATGCTACTTTCTGTTTGAGACATGCGTAATTTAGTCATTACACAAACATCGCAAACCTAGATGGTATAGCCTACTACACACTTAGGCTAGATGGAATACCATTGTAGTAGGTGTGGTCTGTCATTGACCAAAACATTGTTACGTGGTGCGTGACTATACGTACATCTGGGAAATGGAGGGAGATAGGTTTGAGAGGTGTACGGGTGAGGCGGAAAATCTGCAACAAATACATATGTCAAAGATTAAGACTGGATAAAGCTCAGCAGTGGGTTCATTTTTTAAGCTTTATTTACGTGACCTATAATAAACCAAACATTTAGAAATGTACAGCTTGTTAAGTTTTGACATGTATGCCCAGATGAAACCATCACCACAATCAAGATCATTAATATACTCATCACCCCTAAAAGATTCCTCATGGCCCTTTATAATCTCTCCATCCTGCCTTTCCCACCTCTCATTCCCAGATGATCACTAATCTGATTTCTGTCACTATCACTATCATTTAGAGTTTTCGAGAACTTTACGTAATTGGAATCATATAGTATGCACTCTTTTTTGAGGGGTCTGTATCCCTTAGCATTTCTGGGTCACTGGCCTCTTCGCCTCCAAGTCTGGGATATATGATGAAAAAGAAAACCCAGGTAATGTGCCACCCTGCTGCTCTCTGGGTCTCAACATTCCTAGTCATTGTGTCTTCTCTCCACCTTTCAGTCTTATGTTTGTTTTGTATGTTAATGTCCAGGGTTTTTAGTTGTACTTTGTGGGAGAAAAAGAGGAAAGTACATCTACTCTATCTTTTTGGAAGCAAAATGCCTGATGTGTTTTTAAAAGCTGGCCTCTGTTTCCACTTTCTCACACAAAAACATTTCCCTGTGAAATAGGGGCAGCATCCCAATGCCCTTCAAAAGGAATGGAAAACAAGTTTGCAGTGGGAGACAAGATGGTCAGTGAGGTTTAGACATGTCAATCTGTCTGCCAAGAAACTAGACCAGAGGCAAAAAGCTACCTGTTTGCTAGAAATGTCTCAGTGAAATGAGATAACGTCAATACTGGTGATTCCATCCACTTCCCATACAGACCTCACTTGTCTGGGATCTACATGGCTGAAATCTGCTTGTTCTTTGCCTTTTCCCCAAATGCAACAACTATGCATGCCTCCTCCTGTGTCCACAAGCCTCTCAGAGGCTCTATTTCTTTCCTTCAATAAACTGACCTCCCTTTCCCAGGCAGAATATAAACCATGGGACAGGAAGTGCCTCGACTTCCAGCACCCAAATTCTACTCTACTATTCATGTCTGCTAGGGCCACTTGGTGTGAATTAGAAAGAAGTACCCACCCCTCAAGGCTCTTTACTGCCATATTCCAGGAAATAGTCCTGATGACTGTTCAAAATTAGGGTGATACTGCAGTGAGTTGCACCATCTGGATTTGTGAAATGCACAACCTGCTCAATAGCACAGATGCTACAAATCTACCTACCCCCATCCATCTTCCTTTCCCAGGGTTACTACCTGAGGTCAGCCCCTCCACCTGTGCTCCGAGTACCCTCTCCTCCTGTCCTGTCTTCTTAAGACTTGTTCTCATAAACTACTCTTGGGCATGGGTTAATTTGATTATGGGTTGATGAATACCCCAAATCCCTGGCTCCTCCTCATCAATATTTAAACAAGCTTATGTCTCTCCACTCTTAAAAAATAGTAAGTTTGAACTGTTAACATCCTCCTTCCAGTATCCTTCTCTTTTCTTCACAGGCAACTTCTGGGGAGGCCTGTGCATGCTCATTTGTCTCCGTTTTCTCATCATCACCCTCACACTTTCTTACATCAGCCCAAGCTGGCCTCCTTCCACCTTGCCAATGAAGCTGTTCTAGCTAATGGCAATGCCTGGTTAGTCATGCCATTTCTCAGCCCATCTCACTAATATCTCAGGAAAACTGATCCAGTTGATTACCCTTCCTTAAAACACCTTTCCTTTGCCTCCTGAAATACCATCTTCTCCTGGTTTTTCTCCTCAGTTGACCTGCTCTTCTTTCTCTGCTTTAAGTAGAGAAGCTCCTGAGGTCATCCTGAGTCTCTGTCCCAAGTGACATTCTCCCCTCCAGGCAATCTTTTCCATGCTTCTGCTCCATTTCCATCCCCATGAATAAGTCTGTTAGATAGGACAAGGGTCTCAAAGTTGTTTTCCATTTCTTTTTCCATTTAACATTCTTGCTAAATGTTAAAATGTAGCATAGTTTTTGGCAGATGCAGCTGTAAACAGGATGAGCTGGTAGGAACTCAAGGGGGATAAATGTAGCCAACTGCAAAGAAGAAATCAACGTGCAAACAGTGTATATAAGCAAAGGCTAAGCCTCCCTTGGGAGAGACAGAGCTTTGGATATGAATCCCGAGTCTCCTGTGCTTGCAGCAAGTAAATAAAACTAGTGGCAAACCCCTGGTAACAAATCTAAGACAGCACTTCCAGCTCAGGCCTCTCACCTAGTAAGTCCAAACAGGCACATCCTTGCTGAGCTTCTCAACTAGAGGGTCACACAGACTCACGTGTCTAAACACAAAAATCCCTACCAATCTGTTCCTCCTCCTGTGGTCCCTTCCAGTATGTGGTACCCCAACATTCATCCAACGATCAGCCCAAACCTGTCAGTCAACCAACACTGCACATTCCACGCACTCAGTCAATCCCAATGATCTCTTGCCATTCACCATACCGCTCCCTAATAGCCCAAATAACCGAAGTCGAATGAGCATGCGAAGATGCCCCCAAACCAACTGGGCCCACGTGCTTTGTGGGCCTCGGTGCTTCAAACCACAGGGGCACCGCATGGTTACTCCTTCAGTGTCCCCTGCTAGGGGGTTTGAATGTCGGGGGAAAGCGCCTGTGAGCCTTGGTCAATGGGTTCTGACGCGCAGCACGGTACCGGACACCTAGTGAGGTCAGGAAATACCGGTTAGAACGACGGGACGAGAGAAGACAGAGAAAGCGGGATCATTTGCCTTCTCTGCTGTGCAGCGCGAGCTCAGTCTCAGGGCTGCCATCCTTATCCGCCACACACAACATGGCGGCGACCTGGACCCGCGCCCGACTTCCGCTTCCGGTGCAAAGCATGGTCACTTCCTCTCCGGTTGCCCTGGAGCTCCTTGGAAGCTAAGAACGTGAAGGGTGCCTGGTCCTTTTCTGTTTCTTTTTCTTCTCTCTGCTCCCAGCGCAGCCTGAACGAGCAGCTCGGAGTCTCGACCCGCAGCGGCTTGTCGGTGAGAAGGGGACCGAGGGGAAGGGCCTACGGATGTGAGGGTGTCTGAGGGGAGGGAGGACAGGGAGGGAGAGGTTGGGAGCTGGCTGGGAGGCAGGCCAAATAAGTTTGTGTTGAAAACCCTCCCCACAGCTGGTTCTTGTTAGGCTGTTGGAAGTGGCAGATGCAGTGTGTGGGCAGAAACGATGATCTTAGTAGCCAGAACTTCATCGCCATGAGATGTGTGTGTGCACAGGCCTCCGCAGCCTGAAAACCATTTCCGTTAAGGTTTATTCAGTAAATGCGCCCAGCCACCGCCTACCTGGGCCTTCTGGCCGCGTTTCCTCCTGATTCTGAGGCCATATCCAGCATGAAACGGGTCTTCAGTGGTTTCATTGATGGCGGGCGCCATCCTTCACTGTTCTCACCGTTTTATTGAAATAGCGGTGAGAACCCAAGTGGAGATAGCACTGTTCACGGGGCTGAAAAGGCTATAGGAGTCCAGAGCTATTGACTTTTATTTTTTAAATGAAGATCTCTTTTACTTGAAGGAATGTAAGGATTTGGGCATCCTAAGAGGTGCTGTGGGACTTGAAAGCAGAAATTTAGCTGTAGATAATAAAAAAGATGGTCACCAAATGACTCACAGACCTAGTGAGCAGCCACCTTGGCATTGGAACAGGCTGAAAAGTTCAGCTTTCCTCAAACCAGTCCTCACACCCCCACATTCGTTTTTGCTTAGTTGTTTTAAAAATCTGGCCTGATGATTTTTTATTTTTTTTCCAGGATGCAGCAGAAGCCCCCAGGTTGCTAAGAAATTCGTGGAATCTTCTTATTGGTACAACTCTTAATACTGCTTGTGTTATAAGGCAAGGCAAGGGTGGGCAGACATTTCTCAAGTGTATTGTTTAACTACACAGCCCACTGCAATTTGACTTTTGAAAGCTGAGAGAAACAGGTTTGAACAATTGGTGAGTGTAACGGGAAAGACTTTTTATTTGGTAACAGGAATATAGTTTTTGTGCTAATAAAATGCTTTAAAAGTTAGTGTGTGGATTTTAGTAATTAGCATGTGATTTTAGTTATCAATTGGTTCATAATAAACAGACTAATTAGGTAATCTACTCAGTCATTTATCTAAATGAAAAGTTCTGCTAAATTGTATTTGTGAGCATTGATTAAAGCTAAAGGGGAATAGAGATTAAGATGAAAATCCTGGGATTAAATTTTTAATTTTGCTTGCACCCTGAACAATTGCTTTGTGTAACACGATGATTAATTGGCTACTTATGCCTGCCCAGGAAGGATGTGGGTGAACTACCAAACCTCTGAAGTGTTTTTCAAAAGACTGAGTATTTTATTCAGTTATTTTTCTCTTTATTCTTGCTTAATAAGGAATTGAAAAGGAAGGCAATGTTGCCCTGGCTGGGTGGCTTGGTTGGAGCGTTGTCTCATGCACCAAAAGGTTTCGGTTTCAATTCCTGGTCAGAGCACATACCTGGGTTGCAGGTTTGATCCCAGGAGGCAACCAACCAATTGATGTTTGCCCATTCCCCCCAACATATCCTTGGGTGAGGATTTAAAAACAAAAAGAAAAGTAAGTCAGTGTCTGGAATCTCATAGTCCTTTATCTGGTGATGCATATAAAGAATGAGATTGGGGCTTCAGTCAGTTCTTTAATAAATATCTCAAACTTACATGTCTAAAATACAACTCTCCATTCCCTGCCCCCAACCTCTTCCTCTCCCAGGTTTCCTTATTTCACCCAGTAGCACCACCACACATCAGTGTTCTCAAGGCAGAAACCTAGGAGCAGTCTTGATTCCCTCTCTCTCTCATTCCCCACAGCTTGTCCATAAACAAGCTCTATTAGCTTTTCTTCTAAAACATATCCAAAACCCACCTACTGTTCTCATCTCTACCACCCTAACCCAGGCCCCATCATTTTTTACCTGGTTAATTGCAACCCCTCTTAATCTGTTCTCCCTGCTTCTAATCTTATGACCCATTTCCACCACCCCTGGTCTGTTCTCCATACAACAGCCAAAATATTTGCTTAAAACATAAGTGAGATTCTGTAAGTCCTCTATCTAGAACCCTGATTTTCTTCCCACTTACTGAGCTCTACAATACCCAACATGATCTGGATTTATCTGGGACCCCTCTCTGCCCCTCCACTCAGTATGACCTGCCACACTGTCTTCAGTCTGCCAAGATTCGACCTGCCTTAGGGCCCTTGCACTAGTTACTCTCTTGGCCTGGAAACCTATTCTCTCAGGTGTTTGTGGAGCTGGATCTCTCGTTTGGGTCTAAACTTAAATGCTTCCTCCTCAAATAGGCCCTTCCTTCACCACCCAAACTGAAGTAGCCCCCTGTTATTCCCTGTCACATCATCCTGCTTCAGCTTTGTCACAACCTTCCTCACTATTGATATTTCCTTGTATCTTTATTTCTTTGTTTATTGACTGTCTCTCCCTACTGATATATAATCTGTGAAAGGAAAGATCTTGTCTTTCCTGTGAGTTACTATATTCCCAGGGCCCCAAATTGTCTCAAATGCATGAATGGATAAGCACATGAATGAGTGGATTCTTTTGGCACCAACTCAATGACCATCTCATCTCAGGTACACCAAAACAGGAAGGCTGGGAAAGATCAGGGGACCAAGTACCACAGAGAGTGGACCCTAAAACATGAGACAAGGACCCAAAATGGAAAGAAGCAAGAGGAATCTGGGGAGGGGGCAAGAAGACAGTGGAGGAAATGGAAATGAGACAGTACAACTCTACAGATACGTTCTAGAAATCCTAAAACTTGCACAAGCGTGGGCCTGCACACGCACGCTCTTGCCGTGTGGCCTAAAGCATAGTGGGTCTCAACATTCGCTCTGTACCTGAGTCTTACAGCATATTTTCCTGGCAGAGATGCATAAGCTTTAGCGTCAAAAGAGTCTAATTCAAGGTGGAGGTGGGACCCATGTGCCTGCTGCTTGTAACACTTGCCGGCTGGCCTCCTTGGTCAGGACAGGAAGGTTGTAGTAAATACTGGCAGCTTGGAGAAGGCAGCATGACCTCCTGCACGGTGAAGTCACCCCATAGGGGAATCAGCAACTCCCCCTCCCTGGGCCCCAGCTTCCCTCCAATATAAAGTGAAAGCCTTACTTGGACTGTTGTGTAACTTTAAAACTCAAACTTAACTGAAATTGGGCATGTGGGGTCTCCTCTCTGAGGAGCAAGGGGCTTACCTTTTAGACTACCTTGAACCTAAGGCTACATCCCCATTCGGCAATTCCACTTAAGTGACATATTTAGTCTAAAAAACACTTTACCATGTTATGCCATCTAATATTTGTATCGATGACTGATGAAAATGTCAAGAGCAAATTTTGCTGCTGTGAGACTTTACTGAAGTAGCCCAGATTTATTTGTTATTCCAGATTGGATTTGAGGGGATTGTGGTGAAGGAGAGAAAGTGTACCATTGGTGCTCAGATGTGAAAGAAATGGAACTTGAACTTCAATCCTTTCCTAAATCTCTCTCACCTCCAACTGATCAGTCCAATTCCTGGGATTAGCCTTCACCTGTTTCCCTTTGAGGCTGCCCTCAACATTTAAAAAACAAACAAATGGCAAACTTTATTCAGATCCAATTCAGGGTCCCACATTGCATCTAGTTTTCATGTCTCCTTAGACTCCTCCAATCTGTGCCAGTTCCTCACTATTTCCTTGTCTTTCTTGACCTTGAAACTTCTGAAGAGTGCTGCTCAGTTATTTGTAGACTGTCCCTTGATGTGGATTTGTCTCATGTTTTCTCAAGATTAGACTGGGATCTTGAAGTTTCTCTAAGAAAACCACAGAAGGGATGTGTCCTCCTCAGTGTACCATATCAGGGGCACATAATTCCAAAGTGTCTTATCACTGGTAATGTTGACCTTGATCTCTGGTGAAGGTGCTGTCTGTCAGATTTTTTACTATAAAGTGGAGAATTCCATTGGTAATTATTATATATTTGGGGAAGAGGCTGTGAGACTCCCTCCACGTTATTTGTAAGCAGATTTTCCTTCTGTGTGTACATTGGGATGGCAGCGGGGACAGGCAGGGTGTTTTGTCCTGTGTACATCCCGAGAACAGACCACAGCTGCTGGGATTATGCTGCACAAAGTCCGAGCTGGTAGAAACCTTTGCCACTATAACAGATCAGTGGCTACACCGATACCCATAAAGGAAAATGTGATATAGTGTGTTTATATTACAGAGGGAGGGCGTGTACATTGTTAATGGAATGGAGTTCCTTTTATCCATGAGTTCATTCACAAATGTTTATCATTAAGGGCTAACATTTTTTGAGTGTCTACAGTTTCCCAGGCATTGTATTAGGTTCTCCATCTGTGATCTCAGTTCATACTCTAAATACTTTTAAGCATCCTCAGCACTGATGGGACTGTGCCGTTATTTCTCATTTGTGGAGAGGCTGACAGTGTTTGCATCATGCCTGATGGGCACTGACAGCAGTGCATTTATAGCAAGTGGTTATTGGTTTTTTCCCCCTCAGATCAAAGGATCATTGTGTAGCTTTTGCTTTGTTAACCATCTTCCCCAACACAGTCAGTGTCAACAGAAGGAAAGTGGAAAGTGATGATTCTGAATCATTTGTGACATAAAATGCTGCTGTATGAACAAGTGTGTTTCCCTGAGAGATAAGGCATAGGGCACGTCAGGTCTCCCTGCCCCCAGCTTGTGATGAGAGAGTTTAGTTCCTCCTCAGAGTCAATGCTCCATAAACAGCATCTGATGCTACTGCTAATAGTCTGTGGCCTTCGTGTCGCAGGGCATTTGCTGAACTGTCCAGTGAAGGAGGAGACAGGAAAGGTCCGTCATTCTCCTGCCTCGTCCATGTTGACATCGCCCTAGATGCTCTCGGATCATTGTTCTTTCTCTTCTGTGTTGGTTTTGAAATGTGACAGCTACATTCAGTGGTTGGGAAAGACAGACCAATTATTAGCCAGCCCAGGGATCAGGATGGGGAGATCAGTGGGCAGCCTGGTTTATTAAAATTACTCCATTTTGTCCCTGCCTGTGTGACCGAGGTTGAGTGATGATGATCTTGACTGTCTTCTGATAGCGACAGTGAGAGAGAATAACCAGGTGAGACTAGCAGAGTGAAGGGGGTGGGGTGGGGGAGATACTGTCTTCCTGGTCTCAGTTTGGACTCCCCCAGCTAGACCCAGAGTCGAGGATTGAAGTGTAGGTGATTTATTTGGAAGGTGCAGGAACCAGTAGTAGGGAATTGGGGAGAATAAGCTAGAAAGGGGGAAAGACCAGTAAGGATGTGTTTTCCAGCTGGCTGCTACTGTGGGGCTGGAGCTTAATCCCACTGGTGGACCTGTGGAGCAGTGGTGGAGAGCACCCCCCCCCCCCCCCCGAGGGAGCTGGGATATTGGTACGCCACCTTCTGAGCATCAGTGATTGAGGACTGCTTCCCTAAGGTGTGCTGGGCACACAGAGTGGTGTCTGCAGCTTGGGAGGAAGACCTCAGGTAAAGAGATGCAAATGCTGGCAGGTGGAGTCGACCAGTGTGCACTGCCGTGGTAAGGCCTGAGGGGTGAGGGCTGGTGCCACAGCATCCACTATGTTCCCTTAAAACAAAACCAAGCACCCACTCCTTTCCCAGTGGTCCCCATGTCATTAAACAGCACCACCATTTACTCAGTTTCTCAAGCCAAAGACCCAGGAATTTTCCTTGACACTTTTTTTTTGCACTTGCCTCACATTTAATCTGTTCCCAAATCCTGTGACGTCTACCTTCAAAATAATGTCTTGAATCCTACTGCTGTCACCATCTCCACCATCATCTTACACTGGGTTTCTGCAACAGCTTCCTCGCCCAAATTCTTATTTATATTGTAGCTAGAGTAATCTTTTTAGGTTACTTTATTCCCCATCTCAAAAACAGTGGCCTCTTATTACTCTTAAAATAAAATCTGAAGTTCTTCCCATGTCCTACGTGACCTAGCTCCTGGCTACAGCCCTGACTTCAGTTTCCACCCACTGCCCTTCTTGCTCACAGTGCTCCAGTCAGATTAGTTTTGCAGCATTCCTGCCTCAGGGCCTTTGCACTTGTTCTTTTAACACAGAACACTGCTCTAGATATTCACGTCACTCAATTGTAGAACGCTCCTCCATATTCATGCCTCTGCTTATATGCTACTTCCTTAGGGAGGACTTTTCTTAATACTCTATCTGGGAAAGCCTTTTGTCACGTCTGTTCCCTTAGTCTGTTTACTTACTTTTCCCATCACAGCGGTCATGGCCTGGCTGACAGTAGTTTATGTTTTATTTGTTACCTATTCCTGCACTGTAAGTGCATTGGTGGGAGGACTTTGATTCACTGCATTACTTCCAGCCTCTAGAATAGCACCCACTCATAGTAGGTATTCAATACATAATCTGTGAATGAGTGGATTAGCAACTGTTTACTGGTCCTGCCGAGGGCACCCAGCAGTCAGGAAGTTTCAGGACAGACCAGAGAAATTGCAGGCCTTAGTCTGAGAACTGCCTGGCTGTGTCTTTTCCCAGAGCTGCCCATAATGAAGACACACTCCCTGCAGAGTGAGCTGTAGATCGGGGGGCACTTCCAATATGTTCTTCCTTGACACCCATTGCACATCTCAACTTGTTCATTTTTCTCTTTGTTTGCTTTTCTGGGAACAGGAGAAGGAAAATCAAGGTAATCAGTGTGAGTGCTACAAATCATATATGACTGGACGCAAAGTATAGTCTTGTTTTTAATAAACTAGAATGTGAGGTTGGTCATTTCCCCAAGGGCCTGGCACATAGAAGGTACACACTAAATGTTGAGTGAATTTTCAGTGTCATCTATTGATGTTATTAAGGTTTTTTGTGTGCTTGTTCTGCAGAAGGTATCACATTATATGACCCACACTCTTAAAGATGCCAAAGAGCCCTGGCTGGGTGGCTCGGTTGGTTGGAGCATCGTCCTGTGCACCAAAAGTTTGCAGGTTTCTGGTGGGGGCATGCATAGGAGTCAACTGATCGATGTTTCTTTCTCACATCGATGTTTCACTCTCTCCCTTCCTCTCTCTAAAATCAATTTTTAAAAAACAGATGCCAAAGAGTGAAGGGTTTTCACTGTCACTCCCCAACCCAGCAAACTTTGCCTTATCCATGCCCATCTCTTCTCATGCACACCAACCCGTGATCCTAAAAATAGTAGAGTCAGTTCTATCTTTTGTGGATGTTTTAAGACTAATTTACAACATTACAAAAATTCACACAGGCTCATTTTAAAACTTATAAATTACAGAAAAGTAAAAGAGAAGAAGAAACTTAACACTTGGTTCTGTCACCCAGAGATAACCACTGTCGATGCATTTCCTTCCAGTGTTTTCTATGGATATTTTTACATAGTTTTCATATACAATTTTATATCTCTCTTATTAACTTAACATCATAACATGAGCATTTATCCTTAATAGTCAACATTTTGGTAATATCTTTTTTAGTAGTCATGTGGTATTACATATCCTGGTTGTAGATCATTTAGCCTACTTCCTATTTTTCAAAATTATAAGTTATGCTGGGGTAAACATTCTTATGTGTATCTTTGCTGGCTTGGCTGATTGTTTCTTTAGGATAGAATCCTAGAAATAGAATAACTAATTCTAAAGGATACAAACTCTTAATATATTCTGTAAGATTTCATTTTGATTTCTAAAGTTGTTTGGATGTGACTTCCATAAAAGAACTCTAGAAAAGCAGATTGCCTGGAAGAATTTACTTCCAGTTTTGAGACATTTCAGCCTGAGTGTTTTAGCATTCAGTTTAAATGAGCACAGAAATCTGCAGCCTGTCTCCACTTCAGGCCTCATCCCTCTCTAACAAATGCAGCAACAGCGTTATAAAAACCTTTCTTTGGTAAACAATGTCTTTTTGTGTGCTCAAGGATTGTCTTTGTAAGTCTTTCTAGCAGGTATTGGGTTTATGCCTAGATGATGTGCAGTATTTTTGTATGCCTGTTCGTGACATCTTAAGGATTTAGTTATACTTTATGTTTTGTTCATTGCCCACAGGAAGTCCAGATTTCAGGGCATTGAAATCTGCTTTTATAGGTCTGCCTGTGTCCTGCCTAAAAGGCCAAGGCTACCTTGGCAGGGACTGCTGTGGGGAATACCATATGAGTAAGAAGTTCTCTCCCCAAGGCCAGGCTGTCTGGAAAGGGCCTTGTCAAAGATAGTTTATAAATGGAGGGAAACCTTGGCTTTCATAGATATGAGAGGTTGGGCATGATATACTATCATGATGTCCAGGAGTGAAGCGACATAGGATGGTTCGAGAGTTACGGTGCAGTCACACTACACAATCTCATGCCTGCAAAATTCCTAATCAGTGAGTCCAGCTCTCAGTGTTGACCTGAACCGAGAAGCATGTATGGTTTGATCCCATATTTGTAAAAAAGGCAAAAAACACACACAAATGGGCTTAGGGGAATTTTAATGTCTGCATGAACCAAAAGAGAAATATGTGGAAAGACACACATCAGACTATTGGTAACTGGCTCACTCCAGAAGGTGGAATTGGATCAGAGAAGATTGAGGACCCCTTTGTTTTAGGTGACTCTGTTGAATAACATGTTACAATGAGCATGTGTTACTTTTGTAACTAGAAAAAAAAGAGAAAAGCTTCTGGAAAAAATGACTGGAAATATCCAGACAGGAGTTGCTATCCTTCCTCGAGGGGCTTGAGAGAGGGTGGCCAGGAGCAGAGAGGACAGCCTTTAAAAGCTGAAGAATGGAAAAGGCTGATGCAGCCTCAGCCTCAGAGCTCACTTTCTAATCCGAGAGACAGGCCCCAGGCCTCCCTGGAGCCGGCGCCCCTGGCTTTACCAACCCCCTTCCCTCAGGCGGGTCTGTGCAGAGCCATGGCTCAGCAGCTACCACCTTTCCGATTAGAGTGTGTTTACAGTGAAAGGTGATTCAGTCCATGATGAGTCTGCTGGAAATACAAAGGGATAATTAAATCTCAAAGTCCATTAAAGACCTTGTCCTGCATCTGGTGGGGTGACATTTTATTATAGCAGCCAATGTGGCTCCGTGCTCAGTGGCTCCTCATCCTCTCCTCCCTTTCTTCATTGCCTTCCAAAAATTACATTTTCCCTTCCCCAGTCAGAAGTTGCAGAAAAGCCTCTGCGGAGAGTCAGGACACCTGAGAGGAGTGCCTGGGGGAGGTGGCATTGCCTGGCAGTTCAGCGTGGGGACACTGGGAGTTGGCCACTAACTGCGTGACCTCCAGCAGGTACCTGACCTCCTCTCATCCTCAGTTCCCTAACCTGTAAAGCCTGATGATGTTGACTTCTTAGCAGTTAAGAAGGTGACATAAGGTGATGCTCAGCACAGTGCCTGGCCCTTTGTGCTAAGTGCCTGATCCACTGTTATCTGCAGAACTTTAGTCGTTCCCAGTTCTGCCACCAACTTGCTCCTCGGGCAGATCAGCTTATTCCTGTGGTCTCCTTGTTCTTCATGTGCCAGCAGAAGTCTTGACAGTTAATAACACCAGTGAAGTCCCCAAAATAACAAAAACAGTTGAATAGCAGCAACGATAATCATAACAACCCGCCCCAGTTCCTCTTCGGAAGGGTAATGTCATTTCACAGGCCTGCTCTCCCCAATAAGCGGGCCTTTTCTCTCCAAAGAGCCTGGAATCAGCTCCTCAGGGCTGTGAAAATTGGCCTTTTCTGTGGTCTGATCTGCTGGTGACCTATGTCCACACACTTCTGAAACCAGCCGGGGCCCTGGCACAGTCACGCAACATAGCGGCCAAATCCAAAGGCTTTCTCTTTGGAGCAAATAGCATCACACGTGTTGCTCTCAGGAAAACGAAAGCATTCACAGCGGCACAGCATCCAGCTTCCCTCGGCGGCCTTTGAAACAATTCTGTGACCAGAGAATGGCAGGAGACAAAGGTCTTTCTATCCGCTCTGCCCATCAGGCTGGCGCTGGACCGTGGGGGGCCTGTGTTCCTCTTTCCATGGTACCGCACGGATTGTTATTGCTATGTGTGTCTCCTCTCTGAGCAGGACAAGGCAGGCAGGCAGAGGGATATATTTCAACTGCCCTTGACTCTGTTTATAATCACAAACATGAAAGGAAGGGAAAGAGACTGAGTTTATAGGACCAGCTCTTTGTGTTGCCTAATTTATCTCTCTCAGGCAGCAGTGGGCTGAGTGAGTTTCCTTTTTGTTTCCAATGTGGGAAACTGAAATATGAATCTATGTTGATGAGAGAATAAAGGAATTGAAAGAGGCATAAATCTTATCTTCTCACAACCCTAGAAGATCAGCTCCTTGTGAAAAAGGGGATTATACTTCTGTAATTAACTGCTTTGCAGCTCCTGCTGATGGCTCGGAGCTGACTAATAGCACCCAGCAAAGTTGGATGAAAGGCGGGTGGGCGGGTGCCATGGGTGATCCTGAACAATGGTCTCAGGGCTTGACATCCTTTCCAGTGCCCAGCTCTCAGAGTCAAGCCAGGAGATATTTGTTCCATCTATCAACATTCACAGCAGAGAAAATGAAATTCCATTGAAATAGCTCAAAGAGACTTGTTCCTCTGTAGGCTGGTACTTACCGTCAGGTGCCTTGAAGGCCCAGGCGGGTTTTACACCCATTTGTGTTCCAGCCAGAGTCCGGGATCTGTTAAGTGTTTATTAAATGCTGTTGGAGGTGACTGTTAGTTACCAGCTGTGAGGTCTTGGGAAAGTTGCCTGTTTCTCTGGTTTCCAGTGTTACAGTCCATGAAGTGCAGAGGGGCTTGTAGAATCTTGTGAGGAAGAAGTCAGATCATGAGTATAAACAGATTCCTCATCACAGTGCCTAGCACATGGCAGGCGATCAATAAATGATTGCTGTGATTATTACACTGTGGAATAGAAATTGATTGCAAACTTGTAGCCATGGTCAGTGTGTTTGAGATTCACCTCGCACAGGCACTGTGCCAACATGGGTGTAGGAAAACCTCACGGCATCCGGGATGGGAAAGCAGCATTCTCCCCCCATTTCACTGACGACAAAGTAGGCTCCGAGTGGACCTGTGACCTGCCAAGGTAAGGAGTAGTACAGACCCTGGAATGCAGGTCTTTTGCCCTCTGTCCCTCCTCCACCCCTCTCCCCTCAGTGCCAGGCTGACAGGCACTCAGCCTGCTTCTCTGAATCTGTCCACCACTCCTCAGGCCTCACTACCGCAAGATCTAACTGTAGGGCCATCTTTACCTCCCTGATGCGTGTGGGTGTCACTGAGTTCAAGAGATTCTTTTTTCTAGGTGTTTCCAGAACTTCTCCCTTCTCAGTCCTACTGCCACTCATGCTGGCCTGGAACCTCATCTTATGACAATTAGGCTTCCTGCAGCACACAGGCTCCCAAGTGGTGTCTCAGGGCTAGGTTCTCTTTCCATTACCCTCGCTGCCAGATGAGCGGTCCATCCCCTGAGGGAGCAGCAGCTGCTTCCCACTGCACATTAGTTGGCTCCACTTTCCTGGCATTTCTGGACCCCTTCAGCTGGCCCACCCAAACTGTCCCTTCTTACTCACAGTCAGAACCCCCTGCTGCAGCTAAGCTTGCCTCAGTGTCTCTCAGGCAGGCACCCACAGCCCCTCTGAGGGTTCGATGGATTAAATCCTTGATAAAGATGCAAATGCCTGATACAGGATGCCCCACTCAGTGCACAGGAAGTGCTTTCAGAGCCCTGGAACACAGATCATTTCATCCACCCACCCATTCTCCAGGCAGAACCTCAGTGACTCAGCCAAGGTCACACGGAATTGATTTTAGAACTAAGTCTCAATCTAGGTCTTGCAGCTGAGGATTGAGTGCTCTCCATTAGACAGATATACCTATTCTCTCAGTAATGACCAACAGCCACCGGCTGAGGAGAGTGGTGGAGTTCATTTAATGTTCAGTTTACACTTGGGTCCCAGACCTATGCAGGGCACCAAAGGGACTGCCTGAAAGCCTGGTGAGGAACAGAGACTGAATTAGGCTCTCTGGGTGTGGTGGGCAAGGGTGTGGTGGGAGGGTTGGAGGTTAAGATTTAGGGGATTGTTATGAAATTCAACTATAAAGTAGAGGAAAATGGGGCTGGACACTAGTCCAAGCCACGTGCTATAGCAGCATAGTGATAAACTTTTCTAACTGGAGATGGGATTCAGGAGTGCTTTGAGGAAGAAGCAGCCTGTGACTTGGGTCTAAGGACCCAGAAGAATTATACTCAGTGGCAAGGAGGAGCAATACATTCTGGATCGAGGGAGACAGGGAGGCCAGGCAGCCTGGGGTGTGTAGGGAGCAGCTCAGCCAGAACCAAGGGAGCCTGAAAAAAGAAAAACCTGGATTCACGTACAGACTCTGCATCTAGTCTGACCAGCTAGGGTTTGAGGCAAGTCACTTTATCTTTCTGGATTTTACATGTGAAACAGGCGTAATGATATTACCTGTCTCCTGGGGTTATTGAACAGATGAACCAAAACAGGAAGGCACCGAACACAGGACCTGGCACATAGTAGGTGCTCAACAAAAGGGCCATTGTGGGACTGTTATACCACAGTGCCAAGGGGGGCTTTGGGTGATGCTGTATGTTTTCTTTTGCCTTCCATCGGGCCCTTTCTCCTCTTTTTGGAACTCACCAGCTGGACCAGGTAAGCTGCTTGCCCATCCTTGGTTGCCAGGGTAGCCATCCCCTGTCCAGAATGATCTGGTTCTGTCATCATCCATGAGCCCTTTCCAGCCTGAGCACAACTGGGGCTAGTGTTCCAAGTCTGGTAACATTTGCTGGCAGAGCCTGTGTTTGGGAGTGAGAGCTGTGTTTAGGTAGAAACAGACACTGAAAACAGCTGCTGATTTCTCCGCCTTGGTAAACACTCAGCCCTGCTGCTTTGGGTGTTGCAGGGGGACTGGGAGCACAAGGCAGGCCCTGCTCACTGTGGCTTGTGGACAAAGAGAGGCTATTTTTTCAGGGAGTGTGCTAGCCTTCTCATGCTGGGCTTAGGGCAACGGGAACTAGATGTCCCCCTTTTCCCTGGGCTTCTAGGTGTCTGAGGACAGGTCCTTTCTGCCATTTAGTATCTGTGGGATTTGGGGTCAGTTCTTCAACCTACCTGGATGGGCCAGTCAGCAAAGGCAATTTCCAGCATGTCCCAATATGCCATTGCTCTTGAGTGAGTGATTGCCAACATTCCTACTCATCAGGATCACTTGAGTGGTCCTGAATTAAAAATTCAGGTTCCTAGGCCTTGCCCCAGACTCACTGAGTGAGAATCTCTGGAGGCAGGGCCCCAGAACCTGCATTTTAATGAACTCTTCAGGTGATTCTGGTATAGGCATCTGAGAATGCACCTTGAAAACACTGAGTTCCAACACATTTCCTGGGAACCAGGAGAAAGAGGTAGTCAGAAGGAGGGGGCCTGTAGGCGATGCCAGCACACCACTCTTAACATGCACATAAGCAGTTACCTTTTTTTACTTTGGCTTGGAAGCAGATGCTCTTAAATGTAAGTCTCCTTTATATTCCAGAATATAAAGAGTGATACCCCACTCCCTAGACTTGATACCTCATATCCAACCCATCCATCATCCATCCATCCATTCATTCATCATCCATCCATCCATCCATCCATTCATTATCCATCCACCCATCCATCCATCATCCACCCATTATCCATCTGTCCATCCATCCATCCATCCATCCATCCATCCATCCATTATCCATCCATCATCCATCCGTCCATCATCCATCCTTCCATCTGTTCTTCCATTATCCATCCATCCAACCATCTATCACCTATCATTTTCTGAGTAGCTACCTGCTCTGTGCTGGGCTCTGGCTGACTTGGAGACCCCCGGGAGAATAAGATCTGACTCCTGGCTAGAATTTCCCACCTAGACAAATAGACACACAAATCATCCTAATATAGGAGGATCCATCTACAGAGCAGTGGTGATGCAAGGCAGAAGTGATGGGCTCCACTGGCCTGGAGGGAGGGTCAGAGAAGCCGCACAAGACAGCAATTGTGAGTGTCATGAAGGGTGAGTAGGAGCTTGCCAGATGGCCAGGGTGAGTGTGAGGATGTGTAGGAAGGTAGATGAGTCCTGTAAACAAAATCCCTTCGCATCCACTGTGAGAGCAGAGGCCTCTCCTCAGGCCCCATGGAGCCCACGTTCTGATGCTCATCTGCAGCTGTAGCCTCTGAATTTGACCTCATCTCCTGGCATTTCTCAGTGAAAAGGAACCACTTCTCCATGTGTGGTACAGCCTCATGGTCTGTTACACAGTAAAATTATTTATTAACAAGTGAACACCCACCTAACTTGAGAGGTACACGATGCTCCAAGAGCCTGGTCCTAGCTGTGCCTGCAACTCACTATGCAACTGTGGACCAGTCTCTGTGCCTCAGTTTCCCCATCTCTAAGATGAAGGATTGGCTCCCAACTCTGCAAGTATCTGCCTGGAGCACGACCCTGACTCCGTGGCTGCAATATACTTGTTAGCAATGACCTTTCTCGTCTGTTGGAGCACATCAGCACCTTTCATCTCGCAGGTTCAGTGGATTTGCTTTGAGCCTCCAATATGTTACACGCACCCCAGAAGGGCCAGTTTGCAGGAAACGTGCAAGGTGGAAGTTAGCCTGAAGGTGGCGCTGTGGCTCCAATTTCTGAGCTGCTCTCGAGCTGGTCTGTGTTTTCAGAGTATCTGTGGAAGTGGCAGCATGGGTTCTATTCCTTCTGGGGGCCCTGCTCATTTGCAGGAAGCAGTCAGGCCAGTCCATTCGGGCCTCCCCACCTCCTGGGCCCCTTCACACATCTTCAGAGCTCTTTGTTTCCTTTTGGGTCCTCCCTTCAGGAATGGAGGAAGAGGGGGAAAGTCTGCTGTGAATGCATCTTGTGGGAACAGGGGTCTGTGTCCAGGTTTCCTGGGAGCCCTCAGCGGCTTGGAGCTGCTGTGAAGTCTGTGACATGATATGTTGTATTTGGGCCACAGCCGCCTTAAGCCCCCCCCCCCTACTGTGGCCTCCACACCTGGGCGATTCACTTGATATTTTGAAAGCCCTCTACACTCCTCCTGCTGCCTTCTCTCCATTCATTTGGGTTTGGTTTTTAGCTGAGCCATCTAATAAAAGAGGCCAGGGGGAGAGACTGATGGGGGCAAGAAGAAGGAAAGAGGAAAGTGCTAGCATTTATTAAGTGCCTGCTGGGTACCAAGCCCTCCCACAATACTGAGCGCAGCAGTCTCAGACTTTTTTTCAGCTGCATAATCCTCCATCCAAAACCACAGGCAGAACCCATCCACACAAACCAGCCACCAGGGGAGCTGGTGGGGACGGGTGGGTACCTGGGGCTCTGCCCTCACCACCCACCCCTCGCACCCCTCGCACCCCTCCCAGCAGCCCCTTTAGTGCTTCCATAAAACTGGGATCTAAAGCTTTGTGCTCATTAATCTGTATATAACTCTTAGAGGAAATATTATCCCATTTTTCTAATATAAAAGCTGAAGCCCAGAGAGGTGGGGCAACTGCCAGGATCACATGATTAATAACGGGCAGAGAGCCAGGCCATGCCCAACTCCAAAGCCCCCAGCTCTGCCGGAAGACAGTGGGTGCTCTCCTTCCTAAGGAGGGCAAGAAGGGGCTACGAAGGACAGAGCCAACTACACATGGATACAGTTGGTGCCAGATATCCGGTTAACTCCTCTCCAGATAGGACGGGAGAGCTGTGGAAGATGAGAAACATGTGGTTCTGTGCCCAGGCAGGCTCCTGCTTGGCTGACTTCAGAAGACACCAGCCAGCCATGTGCTAGGGATTCAGGCATGAGCTTTCCAGGCCATGATTAGACTTTGTTCCAGGACAGCCAGGGTTTAGGGCTGTAAAACATGAACTGGATCTTGGTTCCTGCTTTGCAGGTGGATGAACTGGATCTTGGTTCCTGCTTTGCAGGTGGAAGGGAGATTGTGAAAGAACAGCTCCTGAGAGGCAAGATAATTTTAAAAGAACAAAAAGAGGAAGTTGTTTGCTTGGAATTTTTTTGTTTGCTTGGAATCTTGTGACGAACATAGATTTGGAGTCAGAAATACTTGTGTCCAAAGATCGTTGCTATTGGTTGGAACTGACTTCCCTGAATCTCAGACGACTCCTTTGTAAACTGGCATCACAAACAGTCCCTGTGTCTCTGGGCTGCTGTAAGGATTAAGCAAGCTCTTGTGTGTGGACATGTCAGGCCTGGGGTTTGCAGAGTAAACAGTGGTTCTCTCTTGGCTCTCCCAGCTTTTCTCAGAGCCCGTTGAATTTATGCCATATGCTAAATGGGTGTGCTTCCAAGGGGCACTTAACAGATGGGTTATCACTTCTCATGTGGTCGACTGGCTGAGACACTCACTTTTTCATCTAAATATGTGAGATGTGACACACTGATCTTCAGGATTATAAACTTAGAGTCTCAGAACTCAGGATGGTTGACTCCAACTCCTACATTTTAGAGAGAGGGAAAGTGACTTGCCTAAGGCCACCCACTGGTCTAGTGGCAGAGCTGGGACTGGAACCTACATCTGCTGACTCCAGCTCACTGCTTTGTCATCTCAGGTGAGGAGGAAGGACCACAGGATGCTGTCTTGGTCCCTTCTGTGAGAAGGATAGAGTGAAGGGTTCACCGAGGGAGGCCCACTCTGCTCCATGAACCCCATCATGTGTTGCGGGTGGAGGGGGCCTTCATTATGGGACTGAGATCTCAGGAGCCAGGACCAGTTCTGTCATCACCCAGAGTCAGAGGTGGAGCAGGCTTCTACCACAGGCATCAACGTGCAAGGGGTAGTTCAACTTGGAGTTGACCCTGTCCCTGGCTCTTTGACCTGGGCAGGGAATTGCTCTCTCTGAGCCTGTTTCCTTATCAGAAAACTGAAGGTAGTAACAGTACACACATCACTTATTACTGTGAAAGTTAAATAAGTTAAAAGAGTAATCGTAACAGCCAACATTAGTGAACATGTGCCACATGCCAGGTGAGGTACAAAACTCTTTATATGTGTTTGCTCACTTAATCTCCATATAGCTTATATTTTATTGCTGAGGAAACAGACTCAAAATGGTAAAGCAGAGCCCAAGGACACAAAATTGGAGAGGAGAGTGCCAGATTGTGACCCAGGTACACTGGCTCTGGTGCCCACTTTTAACCACCTGCCTTTTGGCCTCTCGATTTAAGCAAAAACCAGTGCTTGGCACGTAAGTGCTCCAGAAATGTCCCTTCTCCCCTCCCTCCCTCCTTCCCTCTCTTTTTCCTACCTTCCTCACCCATCCCCTTCTTGCCCCCAACAGTACATTCCAGAAACAGTGAACCGTAGTTTCAGACGCTGGAAGTTCCCCCGAACTTGACCCTTTCACCTTGAATTATTTTTCTTCTGTTTTGTTGTTGGTTTGTTTTTATTTTTTGTTCCTTAATCAAAAGCACTACTGAATTGCCAACAAGGCAGGTCTCTTGACCCCGTGCTCATGGGCACCAGGCGAGACTGTGCCCAGCTGAGCTCCAGGGCTGGTTGGCCGAGGCACACGACGGCCTGGCCTCTAACGTTACCTAGCGCGCTAGCCCCCGAGCCCGCGGGCCAGCTTTCTGGCTGCCAACTTGGGACCAGTTTGGAAGAAAATACGCCTTCTAGTTTGTGGGTTTCTGGCGACACTTGTTCAGTTCTGGTTACTATAGAGATCTCGTCAACACATCTAAATACTCTTCTCAGCACAGAAACGTGTCTCCTCACCAGTCTCTGCACAGCCCCTAAGAACAGAGAATCTCAGGAAGCAGCAAGAAAGGCTCAGCCACCAGGTCTTCCTGAGCCCAGCTCCCCTGAGGCTCTGGTTTCCTTCGAGCTACTTGCAGGCTTTGAGCTCACAGAGAATAAAGTGAGAACATAGAAAAGAGCGGCTGCTTGAGTGGGACCTAGTGGCACTGCGAATAAAGGCAAATCAGAACAATGGAGAATCAGGCCAAGCCATTTAAAATGTCCGGATTGATTTCTTCTTTCAGTGGCCCCAAGGAAAGACAGTCTGCCCTAGGGGCTGGGATCCCCTACTGTCGTGGTTGGAAGGGCACGAGCAGAGTCCCCACAGTGCCAAGGTCAGGCCTCAGGTCTCCTCCTGAGCCTGTAGTGCCAGCGTCTGCAGGGTGTTTATACAGTTGGCAGAGCCCTCAGCTGCCTCTTGCCCTCCCCTTCTCTCTTAGACCCATACTTTAGGACCCCTCCCCAATGCCACCACTTCCAGAAAGACTTAGACTCAGTCCCCTCTCTCTCCCAGGTATCTCTCATTATCTCATCTCACCACCTTCTACCTGGAATTAGGGCTGCTTATACATCGGCCTTCATTCCAGAGATACTCATAGAGCTGTAATTACACGGAAGGCCCAGAGCTAGTCACTGGCGATAAGAAAGATACAATTTCTGTTCCTTAATAGCTCACAGTCTAGCAGAGACGGACACGTCAACACACAAAACGCAGTGTGGAGGAATGTGCAGACTGTCTTGGGTGCCAAGAGGCTGTGGTGTCTTCCTGCTGTGGGGGTTGTGGGAGTTGGGGGGATCCAGGAAGACTTCCCAGAGGTGGTGATGCCTGGTTTGTGTCTGAAGGGATAAGTTCCACAGAAGGGCAAGGGGCTAAGGATGATGGAGGATTTTAGGGTGGTGGAACAGCATGTACAAATCCGGCAAGGCAAGGGAGAGCAGTTCTCAGGGAGGGAGCCCCAAGGAGCTTAGATGGCTGGAGTGGAGGGTGGCGTGGGGGACGGTGGCAGGAGGTGGGATCAGGCAAGCGGATACCTGTCAGATCACAGAAGGCCTAATATGAGCTGCTTAGCAGTTTTGGCTTCCTGCTGTAGGCAGTGGAGAGCCATGGAAAAGCATGGGACCTGACTGGATCTGTATTTTAAAAGATGACTTGGGCTGCTGAGTGAAAAGCAGATGGTTGGGAGGCAAGAAGTGAAGCAGGGAGACCAGGTGAAAGTCAGTGGCATTAGCCCAGGTGAGAGATGGTGATTTGGACCAGGCGGGAGCAGTGGAGGGAGGAGAAGCGGAAGGAATCGAGACCTGCCAAGGAGCTAGAATGGGCAGGACGCAGTGATGGGGTGGCTGAGGGAGAGCATGAGTGGCAATGGCCCAGGACTGCAGGGTGATCGCCGAAGAGGAGGACCAGGCCTGGGGAGGAAAGGGTTAGGAAACGCTCACCTGGGGAGCCTGGGGGGTACCTCCAGGTACATCCAGGAGCTCTTCCCTCCTCTTTTGCTGCTGCCAGGCCTATCCTTTCTATGGATCTTCCTCAGACCTACTGCCTAAAACCTATGCAAGGGGGTAGCCTGAAATTGGAACAGTTATTTCTACCCAGGGTGCCAGAGACATTTCAAAAATGTCACCAGATAGATACACCCCTGAAGGGGTTCAAGTTGGACCCCAGTGTGCCATGACTCCCTGGATTATTTGCATTTTAAGGAGAAATCCAGGAGGAAAAAGACATGAAAGATGGAATGCTGGGGTGATTAGTGGGTAGATTTAGCAAGAGTCCTTCTCCGGGGCCTGAGGACACACCTGCTGGGGTTGGTGGGCCAGCCGGGTTCAGGCCCTTCCTCTTGTGTTCTTTCCTGTTTGCCCTGGTCCAGCTGTGCAGCCTGCAGTAACGCACCCTGCACTCAGTCTCCCCACTGACCACCTCCACGTAGAGCCCACACCACCAGCCTCCAGACCCCAGGAAAGTTCTGTGTCCTTCCTGGGCCTACTTCCTTGTTCATAAAATGGCAAGATTACACTCTTTCCAACCCCCTGTACCCCTTTTCTTCCTTCTTCCATGGTGGTTAAGAACAAGGGCTTTGAAATCAGCAGATATGGGTATGAATTTCAGTTCTACTACTTTCTACCTGTATAAGTTACTTTACTGGGACCTTAGTTTCCTCATCTGTAAACTGGGCCTATTAATAGTACCAACCGCATATTATTAGTGTCTCCATATTCAATGAGATGATGCATGGAGAGCTCTTAGTTCAGTGCCTGGCACTCAGTAGGTGCTCAAAAGCTGCTAAGGTCGTGGTCATCATGTCATTAAGATGACCGTCCTTCCTCTTATTCTTTGCAAATACTTCCAATACAAGGATTACTCTGTTCTGGGCTGCCAACTATAGTCTGGAGGGCAGAGGGCTGGAATGAATGACTCCCGCTCCCCTAGGTTTCTTTGATTGAGGAGTCTGGGATCTCAAAAGTTTGAGAACATTCTCTGTGAACTTTTCTTACTTTGGCTCTCATGGTGATTAGGGAGCTGGCCTCTGTAGGTCTCTGTCACTATTTAGTTTTTTTTTTTCAAGTTCTCTGGAAGCTTCCTCCCTCCACCCCTCACTTTCTGCATCCCCTCCTGTGTCCAGACATGTTCCGGCCTGCTCGCAATCAGCTGCCACAGTCTACCCGCTGGCTTCCCAATTACTGGGTTTCTAGCTTGGCCCATTCTGCATTGCAGGAGAATGTAGGAGCATCATGTACATCTCCTCGCCTGCCAGAGCTCTGTGTTTCTAAAGCTGACTTTGGAGCAGAGGGCAATGGCTTTGGCAGAATGAGCTTTCACATTCTCTGTGCCCCCTCTATGCCTTGTGGTTCCTGGTGCCCAGAGAACTCCCTGTGTATTGGTCATGGTTCTCCAGAGCGACAGAACCAACAGGGTGTGTGTGTGTGTGTGTGTGTGTGTGTGTGTGTGGTGGATTTATTTAAAGGAATTGGCTCACACAATTATGGAGGCTGGCAAGTCCAAAATCTTTAGGATGGTCCAATAGGCTCGAGAGACCCAGAGAAGAGCCAGTGCTTTAGTTCAGGTCCGAAGGCTGTCTGCTGCAGAATTCTCTCTTGCTTGGGGGGGTGGGGGGTGTCAGTTTTTTGTTCTATTCAGGCCCTCAACTGATTAGATGAGGTGCACCCACGTTATGCCGGGCATTCTGCCCAAAGTCCACTATTTAAATGTTAATATATTCTGAAAATACATTCACAGAAACATCCAGAATGGTGTTTGGCCACATACCGGTTCCATGGCCCAGCTGATACATAAAATTAACCATCACACCGTTATTGGCAAACATACCAGAGAATATTTCAAGCCTCAAGGATACTTCTCCCCACTCCATATTCCAGGCCAGATAGTATCAAGACTTGGTTCCCACCTCCGCAGATGATCGTGGTGGAACGGGACCAACCACCAGGCGTCACCTCCTCCTCTACTGGTCAAGGCCTCTTGGCCGCAGCAGTTCAGGCCTGGGCCTGGGCCTGGGCCGGGGGCTGAGTGGGAGGCACTGAGCATCCCTATAATGGGGATTGGGGGGATGGGGGTCATGGATGTTGCTGCCCCCCTGACCTCATAGATTTTCTAGCCTGGTTGTATACCAGAATCACCTTAAATTGCAGATTTTCAGACCCCACTATCAAGGGAAATTTTCCGATTCAAAAGATTAGGGCATCTGAATTTCTAACAAGTGATTAATATATTGCCATAGAAATTTTCATAATGAGAGTGGAGCTATGAGCGTCTCCTGAGGCCATTCTCATCATCTCTCAAGGGTACGGCACCTGGTCCAACCCACAATTTCATGCTGGCTCACCCTTTTACCGTCTCACTTGAATGACTCCTGTGATGGAGGCCTTACTTGCTCTGAAGGAGCCCCTGTGTTAAGAGGAGAGATGTGAAGTCGGCCTTCCTGTACCTTGTAGCTGCTGATCCTTGCTCCGGCTCTCAGAACCAGAAGGAATCTGTGTAATTGCTCATCCACTGGAGAGCCCTTGAGGTATTGATGACAGTTCTCATTTCCTGCCATGTCTTCTCTGGGCTAAAAATCTCCAGCCCCCTCAACTAGGCAATGTCTTTCTCAGTGTGAGGCCCCGGGAGTGAACTCTGCTCAGACTGTTGTTTGGCTCCTGCAAGGCCCAGCAAAGTGATCACCTCCCTTCTTCTGGACATTCCACCCCTATTAATGTGGCCTCTGGCCTCTGGTGTTAGCCCCATCACACTGTGGATGGAATCCTCCAAGTCTGAGCCCCCAGCCTGGATCCTTATTCTCCTTCCTCTTGCTGTAACTGCCCTACTGGGAAGAGGAGCCTCTTCAAGGGCCTGGGGACTCCAGAGCTTTCTCTTCTATGTTGAAAAACACAAACTACAGGATGTTCTCCAGGCCCTAAGGAAACACGGCTTGAGGTGCACTATCCACCTAACCTCTCGTCCCCTCCTAAGGAACTTAGTGCTCTTCTTTCTCCCCCTTTCTCCCCCAAATCCCAATTCTAGCCCCTAATGCTGAAGAGCTTATTAAGTAAACAGAACCGAGACCCTAGTCAAATCTTGGGACTTGAGGGAGTGGGAGAAACGTGCCCCCACGTGGGTTGTGTGACCTGGGACAAGCCTTTCTTCTCACCTTAGGTCCCTAGTGTCAGACCTGCAAAGGGTAGACCAGGAGGCCTCTTGAAACCTCCTTCCAACCCTGCCCATTGGGTCTCCCCACATGCTTCCTAGTCCTTTGCAACTCTGGGCCCTGGAAGGGAGTCAGGCAGATGTGGACATAATCTAACAAGCTCCCTAAGATAAGGGAGAACCATTCCTCCTCACCGCTCAGCCCGACTCATCATCCCCTCATTCATCCCTCGGCATCCACTGGCCCCTCCTCTGTTGGAAAGCACTGGACACAGAGATGGCAAATAAAGGGTTTTTCACCTCAAGATACAGGCCAGCAGGATGGACAGACAAGTAAACAAGTACTTACTCCAGGTTAATGAGAACTGTCCTGGAGACAGTACACAGAAAGTACAAGGAGCACAGAGCAGGAAGCAGACCATGCGGCCAGAAAGGGGAGGGTGGGTGGCAGTCAGGAAAGTGAGTGAGAAGTGAACGTTGGGGCTCAGGCTTAAAGGTGGGGTGGGAGTTTTCCTGGTGGACAAGAGAGGAGGGGCGTTCCAGGCCAAGGGCACAGCACAGGCAGAGATTGGAAAGTCAAATCAGTCTGTGACCAAAGAGTTCAGCAAGGGTTGAAGGAGTGGCTGGAAGACAAGAGTGGAAGTAGGGAGACCAGTGGGGAGTCCACTGTGGTGATCCAGGCTGGAAGCCACAGGGACATGAACCAGGACAGTCCCTCGGTCCATAGTAAGGAATTTGGGGACACAGATCAGCCAGATGCGGCGGCTCCTCTCCAGGGGCTGACCATCCATCCAGCCATTCACTAATCAGTAAGTATTAGTTGAGCACCTATACTGTGCCAGACATTGTGTTAAGGAGGGAACTTTCTCCCAGAGGCCTGTGCCCAAATATATTAGTTTCCCAGGGCTGCTGTAAGAAAGTTCCATGAACTGAGTGGATTAAAACTTTATTCTCTCATAGTTCTAGATACTGGAAGTCTGAAAGCAAAGTGTCAGCAGGACTGGGCTTCCTCTGAGATTCTGGGGAGAATCCCACTTTGCCTCTTCCTGGTTCCTGGTGGAGGCCGTCAATCTGCCACTGGGCATTCCTTGGCTTATCAGTGCATCACTTCAATCTCTGACCCTCTTGTCACATGGCATTCTCCATGAGTGTCTGTCTCTGTCTCCTCTTTTCTTATAAAGACCCAGTCATATTGGATTAAGGTCCACCCTAGTTGAGTATGCCTTCTTCTTAACTAATTGCATATGCAAAGACCCAATTTCCAAATAAGGTCACATTCACAGGAAATGGGGGTGAGGACTTCAACGTATCTTTTTGAGAGGGGACACAATTCAACCCACACCACCAAGTAACCACAACGTACTGCGACAACTGCCTTGGAGGAGTCAAGGGTGGTCTGTGGGAACTCAGACTAAAGAGAGCTCTTGCTAAGAGGGGGCATCCAGGGTGGTTTCCTGTAGGAGTGGCCTTTCAGCTATACATTGATGGGTGGGATTTGGACATGCGGCTATGGAGAAGGAAAGGCATTCCAGGCCAAGGTGGTACGTGTATGAACGCACAGAGGATGAATTGCAGGGTAGTAGTTACGTCACTCCCCTTCTAACCAGTGCTCAGAAAATCCTCTCTCTCACCCCCTGCCTGCCTGCCTCCTACATCTCCTGCAGCCCGAACTCACTCCAGCTCCATCCCGTCTTGCTCTTTAGGTTGGGTGAAGTTTAGAGCAACACGGCTGCCTGGAATCATCGTGACGCTCCTATTCATGTCCAAACCTGGATTTGTTTTTCCTGAGCTGCAGTTAAGAAAAAACAAAATAAGCTCTGTATTTATCAAGCAGCAAACCAGTTGGAAATTATAACCTTCTAAAATAAATACGCATCTAATTATAGGAAGGCACAGTTTACTTTTGCTGTACCGTCAGGATTTCCCCTGCAAGCCACATCTATAGATAATGTTCCAGAACCCCCTGGACCTCACTGGGCAGTCACCTCAAAAATACCATCTCTGCTGACCTCTTGGCAGGGAGCCAGGCTGTGCGGAAACTCCCCAGCAGCTCAGAGGAACCTGGGTCCCTGAGTTTTCCTTTCAGAGCCAGAGGCCCAGCCCCTGGATTAGCTCCCAAGCATGGACCCACAACCCTCCCACCCCACCCCAGACTGTCTGGCCTGCCCACAGGTCTTTGCCCAGCATGACTTACTGTGGTTGGCAGTTTTCTCCCTTACAGAAAAATCAGAATCCCAATGAGAGCAGGACTGAGCCATCTTGGGGGAGGAGCTGCTGGTGCTGGGCTCAGGCCAGGTACTTCCTCCACGCCTGCATTCCTTTAAGTCCACAAACAGCGAACACACAATGTTGTGTCCACATGCACCAGAAAGGAGTAAACGACGTAAGGTCCACAAAATGCCAAGTGGATCATGGGCACATATTAGTGCTAATACATGGTAAATATGATTTATACACAGCATGCAATGACCACCTACCAGGTGGGTCCTAGAATTAGTTCATTCTAATTCATTCTAGCAGATGCTTATTAAGCACCTATTATGTGCCAGGACTGCTATTCACTGACTCACTTCACCTGCTTCAAGTCTTTGCTAGAATGTCGCCTCCTCACTGGGACCTGCCCCTGTCTGCCCTATTCAGCACCTGTCCCCTCCTCCCCCACTCTGGGCTTGTCCACCTCCCTTACTCTGCTTGACTCCCCCCCCCCCCCCCCCCAGCACTTATCACTTTCTAGTATACTCAGCTTTTTAGCTTTTGTCCATTGTTTTTGTCTGTTCTCCCAACTAGATGATAAGCCCCATAACCGGGGGTTGGCAAAGAGGGGGTGTCTGGGTTTTGTTCACTGCTGTGGCCCCACTAGGTCAAGGCTGGGCACATGCTCAGTTAGTTTTTGCTGACTTGAACTAAGGTCATTGTTTTTGGAGACAAATCCAGGTTAAATCCCCACTCCTCACTAGCCGTGTGACGTTAGGTTTGTGACATAACCTCACTGAGCTTCATTCCTCGCTTCTGTAAAGTAGAGCACCCATGGGATCCAAGAAGTATGATGCCCGTGGAGCCCAGACAGAGGCTGGCACGAAGATGCACCTCACTAACTGGTAGGCAGGCTGCTGCGGGTCACGTTTGAGGTGGGAATTCTGTGGGCCATGGAGGCCCCAAGGGTCAGGGAAGCCTGGGTTTGAATTCTGGTGCTGCCACTTCCTAGCTTTGTGACCTTAAGCAAATCACTTAACCTCTCTAAGCCTCAATTTTCTGTTTGTAACTTGGGGCTCCAACAGCACACCCCTCACCTTAGAGAGACACTGGGACGTGGTATGAGGTTGAGTCCTAAAGCAGGACACAGTGCCTGGCACAGAGCAGGCGTCCAGGGCTTAGTGGTTCTTCCTGTCCCTCCTCCCGGCAGGCTGGGAGGAGCAGGAGCCTGCCAAGGCCCAGAGACCGGAGGAGGGGCCGGGGCCAGGGCAGGGAGCTCTGCCAAGCAGAAGGGCCATTGGTCTCTTTTCCTCCAGCAGTCCATCCCTCCTGTCGCCTTTCCCTCAACTACCCAGTCTGGGCTTGCAGGGTGTGCTCCCCAAGGGTATTTCCACCTCCCCAAACCTCCCCAAGTCAGCCCCATGGCAACCTCCTCACAACCTCGCTCCCCGAGGCCCATTTCTCTGTGCACTTTGGCACTAATGGGCCCTCCGTGCCTCCAGAATGAGATGATGGCTGCCCCCAGGGCCCACTGCAAGTGCCTGAGGAAGTCTCGCAGGAGTGGATGGCTCCCCCAAGATTGGAGGTGGTATTGCCTTCCAGGGGGCTGTGGATGCTTTTACACCTTTGAGCAAAAGAGGATGGGGAGGGCCTGCTGCTCAAGGCTGCAGCTGCCAATCAAGGGAGGTAGCCATGGCAACCATCTTCTGTGTCTAAATGAGGCCCAGAAATGGCCAGTGGGACCATGGTCAGCTGCTGCCCTGGCCTTACTGACCTTATGGGGCTGCTGCCTCTCCTGAAGACTGTCTTGCCCCACCCCGCAACTAGCACAGAGGCCGAGTGAGGTGTGAGGCCTGTACATAAAGGTGGCACTTCCTTCCAAGGCAGGGACATGCCACTTGCCACATGGGCTTACGTCTACTGCCCCATGGCAGCTGCTTGGTGGGCGCTGACTTGAAAGTGTCCCAAAGTGAGCCCACCCTGAAGATGATGTGTTCCAGAGTCCAGGGCCCTCTTGGTCTGGGCGACAGCAGGAAGCAACAGAGCCCAGGAGAGTAGATGCACATGGGACAAGTCTGGCGGGGGAGACACAGGCTTCACATCTGCCTGTTACACTGCGCAGTGCTGCGCTGACACCACAGCACCAGGTTCGGCCCTGGGGTTGCCGCAGGTAACTGTGTATTGTACTCCTCTGCTGGGCCCCCCGCCTGCACTCTCATCCAAACCCCAGAACCAACTGCGAGGCAGGTACTGTCAGGAGCATTATGCCCATTCTCTAGCCAGTAAAATGAGGCTTAGTGAGGTCGGGTCTGTTTCCAAGGGCACACCCAGCAGCAGAGCAGTTTTAAAAATCAATTCAGCCTCCCGCCAAAGCCCATTGTGCAGATGAAGAAACCAAGGCCAGGGGAGGCTAAGGCCACCCAGGTAGTAAATATCAGAGCCATCAGGCTCTGAGGCCAAGAGCCTTAACCTGGAGTCTGTGAACTTCAGTGGAAGAGAAATACAACTTTATGCTTACACACCTCTAAAATTGAGCATTTCTTTCAAGTGTGAATGTGAGGAACACACCACAGTTGTATCAGCAGCACCCGTGACTTTGTCACCAATGGAAATCACAGATATTTTCATGTCACGCTACCTTTGCAGCAGATATCTTGAAATATCCTTTCTACCCAACACTCCTTTGAAATTACAGCAGTTATTAGACCTGAATTTAGGTCTTGTCATTTAATGCATTCGGAAGAAGCAGAGCTCAATTTAAGTTGTTTTGATAACCGTTCTTTTAATGTAATTGGCTTATTTTATTGTCATGAGTATTTTATGCATTTAAAACCATTGTTCCAAGAAAGAGTCCACGGTCTCTAACAAACAGTTATGGATTGTGGCACAGAAAAGGTTAAGACTCCCAGCCCTGAAGCCTGTGCTCTAACCGCTGACTCACCTGCCTCCCAGGTACTATCTTTCCTTCTCCTAGGGAAGCAGAGTGACAAGTTTGGATGAGCCTGGGGGCTGGGCACATTCAGGTGAGACTTCCCCTCTCCTCCTCTCCCTACCCTACTCTCCCACCTTTCTCCATCCCTGGCCACATAGGAGTTAAAACACCAAGTTCTCTGGAGAGCGCGGCCTTCCTTTTTACAACCAAGTCAGGTCTGTGCCGATTTCCAGGCACCAATTACGGGCCAGCTCTCTTGGACCAATTAAAATGTGCAGGTGCAGTAATGTCGACATCAACAGTCTGGGGTTATCTCAGCAGATATTTTGCATGAAATATTTATCAGAGATGCTGGAAGTTTAACCCCTTCTGTGGCACTGCCTCCCCTCTCTGGCAGGGCTTCTCACTCGAGCAGTGAAAAGCAGCAAAGGGTGAGGGCAGAGAGGTGTGCAGTCCTGCAGCCAGGTGGGGGCTGGGGCTGGGAAAGCTCAGCAGTGAGTGTGAGGGGAACAGGGTTTCTTTGAAGGTCCTTGAAAAAAGGATCTGTAGAATTAGACTAATCAGGAGGCTGGTGTTCTGGAAAGAGCCCCTGTGGGTTTCAGAGACCCAGATTTTAGCCTGGACTCTGCTGTGCACTTGCTGTGTGTGACCCAAGATGAGCTTGTTGATTGGCCCCTCTGGGTCTTGGTGACAACATTTGCAAAAGGGAAGAAATGCCCCCCCCCCCCCCCGCATGGCCTGGTGGGAATTCAATGACAGATTGAATGGGAGAAGCTTCAGAAATGTTCAGTGCTGCCCACTGGAAGGTTCCCTGCAAGGGTTCTGACTCCAGGCAGAAGACCTGAGCTCCTGGGTCCAGGACTGGGGTGTCGATCAGCTGTGTATAGCCCCCACACCTTGCACTGTGCTTGGCACTGAGTAAGCATTGAGTACATGTTTATTGAATGTGTGAGCAACTAGACTTGACCATTTTCTAGCTCTGTGACTAGCTGCTAATGTCTGCCAGCTTCAGTCTCTTTGCCTATGACAGGGGCTCCTGGTCCCATCCTCTCAGGGTTGTCCTGAGGATGAATGAATGACACTGGCTCTGTGTGAAGCAGAAAGACTCCCCCTGCTTCTAAGGGCATTGTCATTGAGGTTGGGCGAGCTCCCTTGGGACCTTTGGGACCCTCCCCTGGAGGGTCTCATAAAGCCAGCAGAGACAGAATCCATGGTGGCTGATGGTAATAATGGTCCCAGTTTTTCACGCCTTCCTGTATCCTTGCCTTTAGGTAGTGTCCTCCACACTGACAATGGCTTGGCTCTGTCACTTGCTTTGGCCAATGGAACAGCAGCAGACTCGATACAAGCAGAGTTTGAAAAAGCACTTGTTCAATTGCATATCCCTCTTGCCTTTGTCACAAGAATGTGTCCAGGCTAGCTTGCTGAAAGGGTCCAGGAGACCTGTGGAGAAGAGTCTAGGCAGCCCAGCCCATCCCACAGCCAAGACCAGCAGAGCCATCTCCCAACCTGCACCTCACCGCAGAGAACAGAAGAATCATCCTTCCACACTACAGAGTGTGAGGAATAACAAATGGCTATTGTTTTAAGCCACTAACTTGGGATGGTTTGTTATGCAGCAATAGCTAACTGACACTGATTATATCGGCCCCACAGCCTCTTTGATCTTTGTATTCTCCTTGAAGAGACAGCAACACCTGGTGTCCTCCTCCCTGCTGGTCACCAGGGCTGCTGCCAGAACAGAGAAGCAGTTTGCCTAGTGGTGGAGGGTGTGACCTCCACAGTCAGACAGTCCTGGGATCACATCCCAGCTGTATGACCTATAGAAGTACCTTCAGGACTCTGGAAGGGGAGGGTGTAGTGCCTCACCCAGGGATTCCAGAGCTTGGACCAGCATCTCCAAGGCCGAGACTTGCCTCTGGGGCAAATTACTAAGCTAGTTACTTAATCACTCTGTGCCTCAATGCCCCCACCTGCAAAAGCACAGTTCCTTTGTCATGGGGTTGTGGTGAGGATTAGAAAAGATACGGGATGTCAAGTGCCTGGCACAGAAGGCGTGCTTGAAATGACATTTTTGCTGTTTATTTGCAGTGATTGATGAGCAGTCCTTCCCCCAGAAAGCCTCTGTTTCTCTCCATCAGCCCAGATTGCCGGCAGCCTTTGCCAGGACACCTCCCCAGTGGAGGGAGACAAGCTGGAACCCGGGGCCGTGTGCACTGGACTGGCGCAGATTTCACAAACACTGCGATTTTTGCTGAACAGAGTCTGCCAGTCACACAGAAACAAACAACAGGTTTTAACCACGTTCACACTCATGCACCTATTTGATATCCTCTCAAGGATCCCAGGAGGTGGGCAAGCCAGGGACTTAGCAGCTCCATTTTGTAGATTAGGACACTGAAGCTCAGAGAAATTCCCTGACTTGTGGGAGTTAGGATTTGGTCCCAGGTTGTCTGGTCATGGAGGAAACCTGCTGCTGTCTGGGGCCACTCAACCTCTCCCCCAGGGGCAAGTCTCAGCCTTGGAGATGCTGGACCAAACTCTGGAATCCCTGGAACAAGGGCTGCACCGTCCCTGCAGAGGTCCTTGCCCCAGGCTCAGCCCCATGACATCTGCAAAGCCTGGTTAGTGATGCAGCCACCAGCTCTCTGACTCTCCCCTTTTAGGAACCTTAACCTCGCCCCCAGCTCACCAGGTGCAAACAACATGGAGGAGTCCAATTTATGTATTTATTCACTAGTTTACTTGGTTGCTTCTCTATTGAAACCCAACTCTACCCCTTTTTCTCTTTTTCTTCCCCAAAAGTTACTTTCAGAGTTTGTAAAGGCAGCTGGAAGATTGTTATGGCTCAGGAAGGTCCAAAGCACAATTTAAAAACAAAGCAAGAGCACAGAGTGGCAATAATATTGAAGAACACTGTGGGAAAGAACTGCCCGTAAAACAGCTTTTATGTTGGCCAATTCCCTTCAAGGGTGGGTAGACTATGAAATAGGTATCACCAGAATGAATGTACCACTTTGCCGTCTGCTCTATCCCTCACTGTCCTATCATAAGCATTTTCCGTGTTGCAGCACGTTAAATGATGGTGTCTCCACCATAGACTTTCAGAGTCACGAGAAAGTGATTGTTACAAAGACCAGATTGTTTCTTGGAATGCAATGATGAGGCAGCGCCTTTATCACTCTATGGTTTGTAAAAATTGCAAACTGGCATTCAGGCCTCAGATGGCCCCTGGAGCTCCCTGCCTGAGCGTGGAGGAAGGTACAGATTATCTCCAGCTAGTCTAGAAATCTCGCTGTGGTTTAGGAAATCTCCAGACAGGCATAGTGTGTGCCTTCCCCCAGACCCAGGAAAGGGCCTCTGCCCGGCCCTTCCTTGCTAATTGTAGGGTTGCCACTGCTTCCTGTGTTTATCTCTGAGCTGGGGCTCTGAGTTGCTCTGAGTTCCTTCTCCAACCTCTGCCCTTGAACCTACAGGGCATTAGTTGGCTGCTGTGCAAAATTCATAAATGTTTGGTGGAGTGACAGGTGACAGGCACTACCTTAGGTGTTGGGCATATAGCGGTAAGAGAAGCCTGTTCTCTTGGAGCGCCTATTCCAGTGAAGAGAGAACAGGTGTACTGCGGCCCGCCCTGCTCACCTGGAATCCCTTGAGATCTTGTCCTACTGCCTCATTTTATAGGGAAGCAAATGCAGAGGGAAAAGGACTTGCCCAGGGTCACACAGCAAATCCCTGACCCCAGGTGTCCCGACCGCCACCCAGCAGGGCTCTCATCGCCCCTGCTGCTCACAGGAGTTAGAGTTGGTGCGAACACCTCTGTCCGGCTATTAACCTTGTAACTGGAGGAAAGAGGTAGCTTTGAAAGCCCTGGCAGCAGCTGCTGGCTGCCTCCTTCAGCCAAGGAGCGTGGCAAGGACTGTTGGCCCCGAGTCTAGGGTCCCTGCCCCCTCCATCACTGACAGTAGGGGCAAGGTGGGGCTTGGAGGTGATGGAAGGCACGGGGGGGGGGGGCGGGGGGGGGACTGCCTTTTAGCTCTAAGGGCCCTCTGCTAGGCAGAGACAGGCATTAAAGGGAGGCCCAGGCTTCCAGGGCTGGGGATGAGCCTGGCAGGAACGAGACAGGCCAGTCCCCGAGAAGCCCCTGTTACAGCTCTGAGAGCTGATCTCCGAGGCTCTTACCAGAGACCATTAGCAGCATTTTTTCCTGTGATTGCATTTTTACAGCCCACAGCTCCTCTGGATAGCATTTTCCTCATTAAATCAGATGTTTTGCAAAAAAATAAGAGAGAGAGAGAGAGGGAAAAAAGAAAAAAAGAAATAATCAGAACCATAAATCATAAGGCATGTTACTGTAAGCAGATGGCTTCCTGGGTTCCTGGGCTCCGTGAATCGGAGGCAGTGTGTGGGAAAGCTTGCTGTAATGAGGCGACAGGGGAGGCCAGGGCTTCCTAGGGGGTGTCTTCCGCCAGTGATATGTCACACAGCACGCTTCTGGATGACTTCTGCCTGGGGAGTGGCAGTGCGTTTATCCGCCGGTGGGAGGCAGGGAGGCCCACCGGTGAAGGTGAATCAGGACAGGGAGCAACGTTCATTGCCCCAAACCCTGCTTCATGGCCCTGTGCAGAGGTTGAGTGCTGTCCAGGATCCCCCAGCTGGGTTTCCGGGGGTTCAGAGTCCTTGTCCTATGGGAACCGAGAAGGCCTGTGTGTTCCCAGGGTCCATCAAGCCTGCTTACAAGTCAGCATCCTTTATGGAAGAGATTAGAACTCACGTGGGCATGTGTGTGGGCTCCTAGGCTCTCCTCTGAGTGTCAATCAGCAGCAGAAGGACTTACAGAAACTGAAAGAGGAGAATTCAAAAGGAGGCTCTGAATAAGCATAACATACAAAGTGCTACAGCACTTGGAAGAGGGCTTGGGCTCTGAAGACAGGGAGGAGAGGGATAGTTAAATGTTTATGAGTAAGTGGCAGATCTTACTACTCAGCCTAAGGGAAAGGAAATGAGCACAGAGAAGTTCAGAGACTTGCCCCAGGCCACACAGGAGCCCCAGGTCCAAGGGCTTCTCATTCATTCAGTCACGAATCATTCATCCTAGTGGCTCATCAGCAAGATGCCCTGAGCACTGCTGGGGACCGGGACCAGGACCAGTCCCTGACCTCAGACCTGGCAACATAGGAAACGGAGATACACCCCCGCCCTCAGAAGCTCATGGGCAGCAAGGAAGAAAGGCACAAGAACAATTAATATGCAGGGTAAAGAGAGCCATGGTTTATTTTAGATTCATTGCTATGGTTTGCTCCCTGAGGGATTTGAGGCAGCAGAAAAAACGTACCAGAGACAGGGATAAAGATTCAGGGGAAGAGGGGGGTGGGGGACAGTTTGGATAGATGGTCTCTGTGTTTTGGGACAGGGGAAGTGGTGGTGGAGGGGAACTTAGCAGACTCTCCTCTTTATCATGCTCCAGCTTGATCTTGAAAGAGAAATGGGTGTTTCCTGGGAACAGAGGACCCAGAAGGGTGCTCCAGGTGAAGAAGAAAGTCTGTACAAAGGCCCGGAGATGGGACAGAGCAGGGGCAAGTGACTAACTGCAAATGTTTCGGTGGCTGCCATGCAGGAGTGATGAGCAGGTAGCTGGGGAAGGCCACAGAGGCCAAGGAGTTTGGACTCTATCCCACAGGCAGTGAAGAGATAAAGACAAACTCTAGGAAGGAGTGTCATCATGAGGTGGACGTTCTAGAAAGATCTCCCCCATTGTAGTGAGGGAATGAGGGAGAGCCTGAATCAGAGCGCTGGCAGTGGGACAGAGGATGGGGGAAGGTCTGACAGAGACGTTTTGATGGAAGGGATTGACCCGGATGAGGAAGGCTGTTACCCGGCTGCTTCTTAGGTTCCAGTTTAGGGACAACCCAAGTAGGTGGAGCTTTCTGATCTCTGGCCTGGTCCACCATTGCTGAACCTCTCTCTCTCTTTCAGAAACCTGAGTATTATAAAAATTTGGGAGTCCAGCAGATGCAGGTTCTAATCCCAACGCCTTTGTTACCGGCTGTGAAACCTCAACAAGCCAGTGCCCCTCTCTGAGCTTCTGGGCTCCGGTTTCCAGATCTCGATATGAGACACCTGGAGGCAGGGCCGACTTGAGGATTACACACTATGTGTTTGTTTCAGGTGGGTCCCAGCAGGAAGCAGCTCACTCAAACTGGGTAACCTGAGGAGAGTTTAATAAAGAGACTTTATAGAGATGTGGGTGGGAAGTAGGGAGATCTCAAGGGACAGCACAATGCGCCAGGGACAGCGGTCCCAGTTACCAGCGCAGGCCTATGTGGGCAGGCCATCTGGCAGGAGCTGAGAACGTCAGTGCAGGGAAGCAGCAACCTCCCTTTACCATTCCAGGTCCCAGGCCTGGCCCCAGGTCTTCCGCAGCCTGTGCCCCAGGAGACTGAGTGTGTATCTCCCCTCGAGGATGAGAGAAGCAGTGGGTGGCCCCAGCCATGTGGTCAGCATGGATTCACGCCTTGACCCCAGCCTCCTTGACCCGGGTCCAGGCAAGCTGCTGATACAAAACCAAATTTACCTGGAGCTCTCACCACCAGGACTGGAAATGCTCTTTTCTCTTTGTATGCTCCATCTCGCTACGCCCTTCCTGTCCCATCTCTTTGCCTTCCTTTCCCCCCTCCTTCCTCACGTCTCTCTCTGTCCCTCTCCCCCAGACCCCCGCTTCTCACCTTCCCAAACAGCCAATACCCTCACAGTCACCCTGCACCAGAACTGCCCTCACCTCCGCCTTACCATTTGTGGCTTTGGCCCAGATGTGAAATACAGCTTTGCACAGCACTCCCCATTTTATAGATGAGGTAAGCGATACCAAGGGCCCGCTAAGGGCTCGTGCCTGTGATTAGCCCTGTGAGGGGGAGGGAACAGGTAGAGTACAAGCCAAGTGCGTTCGTCTGGCATCTGCCGTGTGCCGGGCACTGGGCTGTGATGAGCAAGGCTGCTCTTGTCTATTACAATTCCAGAAGGGAAGGAATGAAGCTGGTGGGATGTCAGGGCTGGAGACGACTGAGGCGCCTTCTGGAAGCCCAACAACTCCACTAAACAGATGGGCAACTGAGCCCAGGGGGGAAAAGTGGCTTCCCCGAGCCACATGGAGAGTCTTCTCACTCTGCCTTGCAACACTGCTTCTCCAGGATGTTTGTTCTGCTTCTAGGCTCCCCCGTTTTGAAGTTGATTTTTATTTCCTCACTTAAACAATTAAGCTTTAATACACCAAAAACAGATCATTATCCTCCTAAGGTTTAAAAAGGAAGCTTACTATTTGTAACACAAGCAATTAGCTACCTTCTGGTGTTTCCTTACTTCCCTCTTCTCCAAATGACTGAGCTTTTCAGGGGGGGTTGCAGAGAGCCCAGCAATTAGGGGTGCTGGTCAAAGCTGCTGTTCTGGAGCAGTCAATGGGGGTTCTGGGATCTTGGGAGCTGGAATGTTCCAGAAAGGGAGGGGAGGGGGCTGTGGTTGGCTGTGGGAGGTCATGCAGGCATGGAGAGTTCCTCTTAGGGGTGCTGGCTCAGTTCTAACAGCACCGGGACATTCCTCTCCACAACGCTCCCTGAATCACATCACTACCCCGCAGAATGAAAATGACACCCACCTCAAGGAATGAGTGGATCCACTGTAGCAACAACGTGAGCTCCTCCTACAGAGCATCGCCAAGGACTCTGTGTGCCCTCTGCATTTAAATGGGGCATTTGGGTGGCTTTTAATTGTTCTGGAAGTAGGATCCCTAGATTGCATCAGATTTTTTTAAAGAGCAGAAAGAAGGAAGACCGATTTATTTTTTGTTTATTTTATTATGAAATATACATAAATAAGAGTATATAAAGTGTATGTGCGTACAGTGTAAAGCATAATGAAACAAATGGTTGTGTACCGATCCTCCCGATTGAGAAATTACCCATTTTTCTATTGAGTTGTATCTTTTTTATTGATTGATTCACATAGGGCTTTTTGTTTCTGTTTTAATATTATAGACATCAATTCTTTTCAGTTATATGAGCTGCAGATATCTTCTCACACCATAGTTTTTCTCTGGACTTCCATTCATTGTGGTTTCAAAGGGCCCGTGATCCCAGGAAAGGCTGAGAACCACTTACGTTAGTTAGAGGTTCTATAAACAGGAAGCCTGTGAGTCAGAAAACCCCAAACTTTTGTTAAGCTCAATGGCATTACAGCAAATTGAACCAGAAATCAAGAATGTCACATTAAAAGTCAAGATTTGTAGCTTCTTTTGAAATACCAGGCTACCTGGGACTGCAGCTCCTGCATCGTGGGGACTGCCAGCTGAGGACAGAGCAGGGGCTCTCGTCATCCCAATCCTATTACTGCTTCCCAGACACCAAGGGGCCATTGCCACTGATCATCCTTGGGCTGCCCACCTGGTTTAGTTGTGTATGTCACCTGCAGGCATTTGCATGCTGTTAGCACTCTGTCCCTCTGCACCTCATCACACTGCACAGCTCTGTCCACTCCTGTGGTTGTCGTAATTTCTGTTGTCATGTGGATGCTTCTGGTAGGCCTGCCACTTAGTCACTGAGTCCTGAGCAAAAGGAAATTTCTCCATATATTCTGAGTGGGTTCGATCAAGGCCTGTGAGAACCCCGCTCCTGCAGGTGCACAGAGAGGGAAGGAGGTCCCCAGAATCAAGCCCCTGGAAGCATCCCTGTCGCATGCTTGGAGATGCCCTCGTTTGTTTAGGAGAACTAGTGATGACCAGCAAGTCAGACAGGCATGAGTATTGGATCAACTTCAGAGAGAGCCCATCCACTTGATCTCCAGAAGAAGGAGAGGAAGGAGCTATAGTCAGAGATATTTGGTTTCCTGTCTATCTGGCAACGGGTTGATTTGCATCTCATTTACATCCATTAGTGCGCTGAATCTTAAGGTCCAGACTCTGGGTGTCTGAGATAAAAGCGAATCATACAACTGGCTACAACCAATTCACACCAGAATGGGAGATTTGCCAGGCCTGCAGCCCTGTGAGCTGTTCATTTCTTGAGCACTTACTAAGTACCAGCTGCTGTGCTCAGACTCCATGCACAATTTCTTCAGTGTAAACAGAATTCCATGTGGCGATGCAGCTCAGTTTTCATTTTCAGATGCAGAAATGGAAACCTGCGCAGGTTACTTGGTGTGGTAGAGTAACGTAGTGATTACCCCCTCAGGCACCGGAGGCGGATGGACCTGTCTGAGGACCGCAGTCCTGGCCCTTGTCGTCTGGGGGTCCAGAGCTTCAGCCTCCCCATCCATGAAATGGGAATAAAAATGGTTACCTCTTAAGGTTTGTGTGAGGATGCATGAGTTATGTGATGCACTTAGCACAGGGCCCCTGTGGAACTGAGATGAAGAGTGAGGACTTAAAGTCAGTCTAATTCCCGCTTCTCTAGGGTCCACCAGACCTCCCACTAACGCTCTCCCTTTCCCCATTAGCCACAGGTACAAAATGCTAGTGTCCTGCCCCAACCTGCCGGGTGCCACCCCTCCTCCCCACCTGCCTGCAGAGTTCCCTTTCCCTGGCAAGGACACGTAGGCAGCTGTGCGTTCATTGCATGGGATGCCACTTGTCAGAGGTTCTGGGATGGGGATACTTCCCTGGTGTTAGTCACTGCCTGTCCCCATGGGAGAAACCTGGGGCAAGGAGGAAACATTAAGATTCTCTCTGTATTTTCCGTTATTTGCTATCTCCTTTCCTTGAGAGCAGCTGTCCCATCAGCCTCAGGCCATCGATGAAGAGGTGGCTGGGACGCCCCTGCTCCTATAAACATAAACACCAGAGTGTATAGGACCTGAATGACAGGCCTGTGATAACGCAGAGCGTCCTGAGTTGTCCCAGGCAGCAAAGCCCACTCTGGCCTTTTCTCTTCTGCTTCCCAGACTGGCCCCCCGACTCTGGCCGGCCAGCTTGATTGCAGTCCCCTGAGCCACCTCTCCCAAGAGAGTGTGCAGGTGAGAGTGGGCTTTGGGGTCAGACCGCCTGGGTCTGAACCCTTGTTCTGTCACTCACCAGCTGTGTGTCCTTGGGCCAGTTCGTGAACTTCTTGGTGCTCGCACCCTTGTCTGCGAAATGGGGTAATGATAATCCATAGCGGGCACTGTGTGCATTAGCTGGACCTGTGGAGAACACCTAGAACTGGGTCCAGAGGAGCGAGCGCCCATGTTGGCCGTTACTATTGTTAGCGTGCAGGGTTGCGCAGGAAGCCTGGGCTATACCTGGCTTCCAATCCGGATGCCTCCACTGAGTTGCCTGTGACCTTAAGTGTCTCTCTTAACCTCATCGGAGCTTTGTCTGGTTGCCTCCTCTGAACGGCCCCACACCTGGTTTAAGGCTCTGCTTTTGCCATCTTGAAATCTCGATACGTTCTGATCTAACACCGATACTCCCCTTTCCATTTAGCACTGGGTCCTGCAAACCGTGTCACACATTTCTCTCCCCCGTCTCAGAGGGGCCCATTATGGTCCATTATGGAGCACCCATCTGCAGAATTCAGGGAGCTCCTTCTGGCTCCCCTCCCCAACAGTGCTTGGATCCTCCCTGGGTTCACCAGGCTCTGGGCCCTCAAGGTCATGAGGATTGCCCCCCATGGGTGATATGTGGCGTTGTTTTCCATGGAAAATTTGAGGTTTTGGAATTCTGACCTCAGAGTGGGTTGATTTAGGCTATTGGCTGCTGTGGAACTGACCATATATTTTCTGTATATTAGGCGATTTCAAAGAAAAAAATCAATTTTAATAGCAACAATCAAAACTATAGAAACCTGCATCTGATGCCTTAGTCCTACCTTGAACCTGGGTTTATAGGACAAGAAGACAAAGAGTCAGGGGTCCCCCAGCTCACTGCTGCCTCCCCAGCACCAAGGTGGGGGAGGGGAGAGGTGGGAGGGAAGAGAGGGGGAAAAAGGGGGAGCTTATCAGAGTGGGTGGAAGTCCTCCCTGACAGCAGCTCTTCAGATCTACACATTGTGTGTAACAGCTGGTTACTCTTTAAGCTGGAATATCATCTTAATGATAATTATTAATTGTTCAATAGTTAATTCATTCTCATGGTTGAAAATCCAGAAGGCACAAAAGGATATAGAGTGGAAAGTCTCCTATTCCTGTTCTTCCTTGAGGCAACCAATGTTCTCTGTTTCTTGTGTGCTTCCCAGAGACGGTTGATTTACATTCAAGACGAAATTATACTTACATCATATATTTGTATATTTCTATTTGTATATTTCCCCCATTCTGATACAAATGGCTGCGTACAATGCCCACTGGCTGTGCCTTGCCTTTTCACAGTGTTATCTCAGAGACAGTTCCTTATCCATCCCTGTCGAGTTTCTTTGTTCCTTTATGAGGTTGCACAGTAGTCTCTTTAGAGAGGCCCCCTAATATATTTAACCAGCCCCCAACTGATGGATGTGCAGGTTGTTTCCATTCTTTACAGGCCCGAGTCTTTAACAAATTCTATTCTCCCTTGTCCTGCTGTGGAAGCGCTTATTTAAAGGGACAGTGGTTTCGTTTCCTCGCGAGCTCTGCCCAGTCACTCAGCTTTCCTTGCCCACCATCAGTTACAGCTCCAAGCTACACTTCTTGAAGACATGGGCCCTCTTCCCTTCCTCCTTCGTCTCATGTACCCTTCTGTCCCCTCTGCCAGAAACCTCCAGGAATCCACTTTGATTCCTCCATCTCCTTCAACTCCCACATCCAGAACCTCAGTCTTACTTCCACAACCCATCCCTGCCCACCTCTCTCCTTTCCCACACCACCTCCTGAGTCCAGAGCTCCACCATGTTGGGGTTGGACCATTGCAGTGCCTTCCCTCCTGCTGATGGAAACCACACCAGGTCACAACTCTACCTAAAGCCCTTCTGTGGCTGCCTGGTGCTCAGGAGACAAAGCCCCCAGTCCTCACACCACCTCGCCCCCTCCTGCCATTGTCCCCATTCATTATCCTATAACCGCACATGGAACGCCTTCCTGTCTCTCATCACTTGTACATACTGTGCCCTCTGCCTGGAGCACCATCCCCACCCCAGACACCCTCCTTCACCCTCCTAATGCCCACTCCTTTGAAGTCTCAGCTTAGATGGTACTTCCTCTGGGAGGCCTGCCCCGACCTCCCGTCTAAAAGCAGCCATAGGTCCATCCAAGGTGCTCTAGCACCATTCCTGTGCATTTTCCTTACCTTGTTCATCACTGTGTGCAATTATATATTTGTGTGTGTGTGCGTGTTAATATCCGTTTTCCCCACTAGAATATATGCTGCCTGAGGACAAAGGTGTGTCTTACTAACATTGTCTTGTCCTTAGTATGGGGCCTCACCAGCATTTGTGAGAGGAAGGAAGGGAAGGAGGGAGGGAGGGAGGGAGGGAGGGAGGGAGGGAGGGAGGGAGGAAGGAAGGAAGGAAGGAAGGAAGGAAGGAAGGAAGGAAGGAAGGAAGGAAGGAAGGAAGGAAGGAATGTTTTCGAGTGCGTCTCCTTTGCCAGCCCTCGCTTTCAGTACTGGACATTCAGAGTTTAACAGGATCCACTGAAGGGCCCAAATAGATACCAGAGGGATGTGCACAGCATGATCAAAGGCCGAGAGACATTCAAGTTCACAGCCTGTTTAGGGAGCGGGTAGAGACCCGGTGAAGCTGGGACACAGGTGTGGGGTGAATTGGAGGAGGTGAGCTGGGACATTTCACCGAGTTCCTACTGTGATGGGTCAAGGAGAGTGAATATCTTTGCCTTTCATTCCTGGCTGGTGATGACTCTGAGCCAGACCTGGCCCTTGGCCCTGCTGCTCAGTAAAAAGCCTTGGTCAGCAAGTAAGCATCAGGGTCCACATCCTCGTGGCTTTTAGGGACTATGTAAGAGGAGCTCTTTAAGTGCTTGAGAAGCACTTTTTAGGATATAGGAATGAGCCAGCAACTATAAATCATTATCATCCAGTGATTAACACAGGCCCCTGACATGAACTGGATCTTTGTGTCCTCCCAAGTTCACATGCTGAGTGCTCACCCACTGTGATGGCATTTGGAGGTGGGGCCTATGGGAGGTGATTAGGTCATGAGGGCAGAGTTCTCATGAATGGGATCAGTGCCCTTATAAATGAGAGACATCCCTTGCCCCTCCCCCCATTTGGGGGAATGCACTGTCCTTGAACCAGGAAGGGGACCCTCACTAGACACAACCTACCAGCGCCTTGAGCTTGGACCCCAAGCCTCCAGAACTGTGAGAAATAAATTCCTGTTGTCTATCAGCCACCCAGTCTGAGGCGTTCAGTTATAGCTGCAGGACGGACTAAGACAGCCCCCAAGGCTTCCTACCAATATTGTAGTAGCCCAATAGGGGTCACTGTGTGTACCCAAAAGTAACAAAACTGCATTCTAAAGTTCTGTAATAGAAATCCAAATTGGACTTTTGTTACAAATAGTATAAAACCCCATTACTAGTAAAATTAATAATAACCAATGTTTATTGAGCACTTGCTGTGTCCGGCACTATTTTAGCACCTTATACAATGCAATCTCTCACTTAACCCTTACCAGTCCAAGTGGAATACTATCATTAGCCCCATTTTCAGAAGAGGAGGCTGAGGCTGAGGCTGAGGCTGAGGCTGAGAGAGGTCAGGTGGCTTGGCTGAGGCCACACAGTCAGTATAGAGCAAAGCTAGGGCTTGATCTCAACTCTGCCTGTGTCCAGAACCTTAGCAGCTGCTATCCGAGGCATCATGGAAATAACTTTTCCTGGAGACCTGCGCAGCTTCTTGATTCTCGCAGCCCCCTGTTTGTCTCTATCCCATTTCAGTTGAAGAGATGGAGGCACAGAATGTCAAGTACACATAGCTCAGGAGTCCTTCTACTCCTGCAGACCGAGGTCATCCTTGCCCTTGGGAAAGTCTCTCCCACGTGGGTGCACAGTCTTCTCGGAACCTTGGAACACCCCACATTGTTGGCGAGGGAAGCACTGTCCACGTTCCTCCCTGAGGAAAGTCAGCGGGGCCTGCTGCCCCATGGAGATGCCAGCAAATGCTTCCCCTCAGGCTCCTCTCCACGTCCACAGCCACCTGTCTTGTCGCTCTCATCTCCTCTTGCTGGTCCCAGGCAGAAGCCTTCCTCATTCCCGTGCCCCTTTCACCCCTCGCCTTGCTCCTCTCCGTCTACTAGAAGTAGCACCCCCTTCTATCTTTCTAAAATATTAGCAAACCTGATAATGTCACTTTCTGCCCAGAAATCTTTCATGTTCCTATTACCTGCTGAGAAAAGCTGCTACTTGGCACTCGAGGCTCTGCATGACCTCGCTTTGCCTCCCTTCCAGGCTTTTGCCCATCACCAACTCTGCCCCCCCCTTGCTCAGCCCAACGGGTGCTCCCCCAGGTGCAAATAAAAAGGGAAGGGGCAGAGGGAAGGCTGCAGACAAATAAACTTGAATGGTTCTCTAGTCCTGCTTCGTCCCAGAAATTAACCTAATCCTTCCTGTTTCTGTTTGACCACAGAGGAACTAGCAGCCACTGACGTTCGAGATCAGCCTCTTTGAGCCTGCTCCTCTGGCCAGGGGGCCTGCTGCCCACCCCACACTTGCCCCCCTCCCTCCCCACTGCACCCTCAGCCCAAACGCTCTCCAACCCTTCTCCCTATTGAAATGCCTCAAGGCCCAATTAAAAAGTCACATTTCCCATGAAACCCACTGATTTCACCCCAACTGTAGTTCTCTCCTCACCTCTCAGCATCAGACGGGCCTCTCCCCCGCCTTGAACTGTAAAGCCGGCCCGGATGTGAAGTCACATGTCTGTTCTCATCTCTTCCCTGAACCTGGGGTTTCTTAAGATGAGGGACTAAGTCTCAGTCTCCTCTTTATAACTCATGCAGGGCCTGGCACATGACAGGTGCTCTGCAAACATTCTTTAAACAAGAACTGAAAAGGGAGTTGCAACCTGTAGGGGGCTGAGACCCCGCCCTCAGCCCAGCCCCAGCTCTGGTTCCCATGGCAACCACTGGGTGATGCCGGCCTGGCTGCGAGGCCCCAGGATAGCCTCGTCCGACTCCCTGAGCGTGACGGACAGCTGAGAGGAGCAGGCAATGGGGACTCCATTTGCCACAGTTACAGGATCTGCACGTCCAGTCTGGGGTCCCTCAGAGAACTATGTCATCTGTCATCTGTCATGTGCAGCAGAGCAGCGACTGACAGACCTAGGATAAGTCTTCCTCGCTTGTAGCAGGCTACCTCTATCCTCTCCTGACCTGGGAAGTTGCTGAGTTTTTGTCAAGGACCAGAAGGAATGAGCTATGAGGCCAGTCATATGCCAGACCCAGGTCTCAAACTGCAGGGCTTGCGGGCTAGATGGACAGTGGGAATGAGAGAAGTAGGCAGGGCAAATCCCTGCCCTGCCCTGCCTGAAGGGGGCGCCCCACTCAGCACCAGCCGGCGAAGCCCAATAGGAATCAGGGAAAGCCAGACCTTATGATTTGTATATAAATTCCCTGATTTGGGGGGGGGGGGATGTTCAAAAACTCTTTAACATGGAAAAGCCACGTATGAGTCATGGGTTAAATAAATAACGTTGAATGTCAGGAGCACATATCCCAATTTCGTTCTTACGAGCATGTCAGAGTTGGATGCAGGTGGCTCAGGTCAGAGGTGAATGTCAGCTGTGTACATCGGCCACTCGTGGGTTCTACATGAGGGGTTCATGTTAGAGCCACACAGTGGGTGCTGTTATGTTACATGACTATCTCAGGGTCATATGTCAGCTCACAGTTCACATGTTGGTGCCAGAGCCATGACCTGCTGACTTGTCTGGGGCCTGCCTCTCCTCTGTCACCTTGCTCCCCTCTCACAGGGATGACACCCTCTGTCTCTCAAGGCTTGTCCAGGTGGCTCCATGGAAACCCCCACCTTCTAACTCGTGCCTATAAGTTTGATCAAAAGTACACCCTACACTGGGTGTTAAGGGCATACAGCCCTCAGTCAGGGCCACAGCAGACTCCCTAGGTGCCCCCCGCTCACCACACACCCCGACCACACTCAGCTGCCTCACCTGCCTGTCCACAGCCCACTCACCACAGCCACGCTCAGCTCCCTGGAAAAGGTGTCCTATGCAGTCTGCTCAGCGAGCCGGCGGGGAGGGGGCTAAGACAGGCCTGTGGCTATTACAAATGACACTTCACCAGGCAGGTGGGGTGCTGGGGAGGAGACAGCTTAGGGAGCTGCATCGGCTGGCTCTGCCATCCGTCTCCTCCTCTCCTGGTGCCAGGGGCTGGCTTAGCCTCTGATGCTCCCAACCAGCCTTGGGGCTGAGTAGACTGGGTACTGTGTCCCCCTTACCCTGACCACCTGACCCCAGCTCCATGCCTGGAGTACAGAGGGGGGCGGTGCACAGCACACCCGGGGCCATGGAAAACAGAGGGGGTGAGGGCTCTGGCTCATCCACTTACTAGCTGTGTGATCTTCAGCAAATTGCCCAACCTCCCTGTGCCTCATTTTACTTCTCTGTAAAATAAGGAAGGGGTGTAGTGAAGGTGAGGAGCACACAGGCACATAGTAGGCTCAACGAGTGTTCTCTCTTGTCCTTCCTGGCTGCTCACAGACCAACATTCCAGGGAGGGGAGGGGTCAAAACAAGTGGGAAAACCGCTCCTCTTTCTATCTGTCTGTCCTCTCCTCCTCCTCCTGCCCTTTCCTCAGAGCAGCAGGACGTTTCCATCTCCAATGGGCAGGACGCGGTGAGCTGCATTCTTCACCCACCTCTAAAAGGCGAACTGGAGAGCAGGTCCCTTCCACAGGCTCATACACCCCTCTCCTCCCTCCATCATCACCCTCAAGCCTTTTTCTTAAGGAAATGCATCCTCACCTGACCGCCTTTACTCTCAACCTCCCACGGGCCGGGTTTCCATCTGCTACAGGAGTAAACACAGCTAGGGAGAGCACAGCCAGCGGGGCGGCCCTGCTGCTCCCAGGCGGGTGCATCGGACACATTCTGCGGTCTGTCTGAGCCTCACTTGCTTTTAAGACCAGAATAATACCTGTCACGGGGCTGATAGAAGGATTAAACAAAATGGCATTCCTAATGCCCCCAGTTCAAGGGTCTCCTGTCCTTGACCTTCAACCTCATAAGTGCCTCCTTTCACTTCAGGCAAAGGAGAGGGGACGGGCTGGAAGTCAGGCAGCAGCAGCTCCAGAGCCCCTGACTCACTGCGACATCGTGGCCTTTGCAGACCTGCTTCCTGTGGCCCGGCAGCTCACAGTTGTCCAGAGCTCCCTGGACAGAGGAGTGTCCGGCCCTTATCAGATTTCCCTGCCCTTCTCACCCGCCAGCCCCTGTTACCAGGCCCGGAAAATGACACAGTTTCATTGATTTTTCTCACCCCCACCCCCCTTCCCTGCCTGTCCTCTCCCCGGGACCTGCTGTGTCGCAGACAAAGAGAGGCCTGTTGTTAAAGTGGTGTTCCCTTCTCACACATTCGGCCCATTGGGGTGTTTGATCTCTGGCTTAACAAGTTCAGCCATTTTTCTTAAGAGAATAAAAGAGATTCAGACAGAGAAAGAGGGAAGGAGACAAAGCACAAGAGAGACAATGAGATGAAAAGAGACACAGACTCAAAGGAAGAGAGAGACAGAGAGAGGAAGGAGAGATGAAACAGGGAACCCCTCTCAGAAGCCACCTCTGGCCTCCTCTGGGATGCTCACCCCACCTCCAGCCCTGCCTCCCAGCCCCAGCTGACCAGCAGCCTCGCAGCCTCCATACCAACTCTGAGTGATCACACCCTCCCCGTGGAGGTGACAGCCTCCCGCTCAGCATGACAGGGCATCTGCTTGAGCCTCTGACAGGAGCAGGGATGAGCAGCCTTGTGGTGCAGAGGGTTGGCTGGCAGGGGACAAATGGGCTGCCGGTGGGGAGCCAAGAACCCCTGCTCCCCACTCCTGGGTCTGAGCAGCTTTCAGGGGCACCCCCAGGGAGCCAGCCATGAAGCCCTCGCTGAGCATTAACTCGGCATTTATTTCTTGCTCTGCCTCTCTTCCCGGTGCCTCTCCCCTCCTTTGTCTCCGCTCTTCGATTTCCTATTTGAGAACAGTTCCAGCCGGTGCCACCGCTGAAATCCCAGCCTCTGTAACCGGCGAAAGCTGTTTCGAGCCTGTGAGTCAGAGACCAGTGCTGGTTCTTATTAAAGGCAGAAGGAAAATAATCTGATTTATAAAAGCAAAGCCCCTTCTTATAAGCCAAGTGGTCCATGGGACATCTAACTGCCTGAGATAATATTTTTAAACATGCATATACACATGGCAGCCCCTGACTCCTTCCCAGCCTCTGGTGACAGTGTCAAACCTGCATGGGTTTCTTTTTTTTCTCCTGGTTAAATGTTTCTAGGTCACTTCCATCCTCCCGCACTGAGAGCTCCCATGCAGGAAACGCCATGAATTCCATTCCAGCTCCTGAGCCTCCACAATTAATGGGATCACTGGAAACCAACCAGGAAGGATGCTGGGGGAGAGGGGTCTTATCTCTCTGGTCTCCAGGCAGAGAAGCTTCTAGCCGGATGAGAAGCTGAGCCTATCCAGGCCTTGGGGCAGCTTCTGCTATCCGCACTGATCCCGGCTCCCTGTGGGCCCACCTGGGGCGGCAGTCCTGGGACCTCTTTCTCTCCCTACCCCCGCCCTCTGGAGCTGTGTCTATAATTCCCTTCTTGAGTCTATTAGCCTTCTCCGGCAGGCTCTGCCAAGTTCAGCTGCGTCTCCTTGTCTAGTTTATATTAGAAGAGAAAGCTCTGGCATGTTTTCCCCTCACCTGAGGAAAGAGATGCTTCTCTTTTTCAAGATACTCATAGTCTTTGATGAAGACCAAGAAAGACTTAAATTATAATGAAATGCAGTCATTTCGAGATGAGATTGCCCAAGAGCGCTTCCAGCTGCCTTGTGAAAATGGCTTGGCTTACCAGCAGAAAGACAGCTGGGCACGGGGCCTGCCCTGTGTGCCTTTTGCTGGCTTATTTGCAGCTTGACTCTTGCTTTTTCCCTCTTCCCTGCCTGGACTATTGCAGTAGCTAGTTGGTGTAGTAGCCTCCCAACTAGTTTCCCTACCTCCTGTTCTCCTCCCCTCTTCCAATTTGATTGCTCCTGTTCTGATCACATCCCTTTCCTCCTCCAAAGCCTTCATTGGTTTCTAAGTTCCCAGTTCAAATGCCGCGCGTCCCCTTCTTCACAAAGCCCTCCCAACACCTTCCAGGTCAGGTGGACTGCACCGTTTAACCTCCATAGCACTGTGTTCGTAGTCCAGATTGCCCTTTTTGCCTAGAATGATCATGACTTGTATACTTAATAGGAGAGAAATAAAATGACCCCTGTGAATAAAGGCCCACCATGTCCCAGGTACAGATGGAAAACTACCCTGGAGTCACATGAACCTGGGTTCAAACCCCTGCTTTCCCACCCAGCAGCTGAGTGCCTAGGGCAAGTTCACTCACCTGTTTGAACGAGCTCCCCGTCCTTAATGGACTGACTGCTTGTGGAGGTCAAAGGAGGTGTGACGCTCCGGGCACATGTAGCTGCTCAGTAAATACTAGCTGCTCTCCCTTGTGTTTATTCCTTGTAACAGAGGTACAAGGAACTACAGATGCTGGGCCCCACCCCGGTCCCTTCCTGGGGTTTAGCCCAGGTGTGTGTGTGGTCAAAGACCTGCTGTTGGGACAGGGTAAGAACTGCTACACAAGGCACTAAAGAAGCAGAGGCCCAGGAGGAACCTGGAGGGAGAGCCCAAGAGAGGGGCTTCTGTGGGGAGAAGAGGCCTGTGGCAAGGGTGGGTGAGGGTGAGCCTGCTGGGAGCCCAGGCTTTGCAGTGAGCCCAGGACAGCCCTCACAATGCAGACCAATCGGCAGGGGTGGAGTAGGAGGGGTCCAGGCATCCCCTGGCTGTGGTTCCTGGGCACACCCAGCGCAGGGAGTGCCTGCGGGGTCTGAGAAGGCAGGAGGCTTCAGGGAAAGCCAGGCTATCGTACCTGCCCAGAAGCAGGCTGGCTACCTCAGCACCAGCCTCCTAGTCAGGGTGGGGGAGCTCAAGGAACTCGGGAGCTAATTGAGGTTGTCAGGAACAAAGGCTCGCTTTCACAGCTTTGAACAGAAGCTAAAACACCCTGGAGTTAATTAACTTCCTGCAATATGGCTGGTGCCACAAGTCTTACAGCTGCCCAGGGTCTTATTCTGTCTCCCAAGAGAAGGAGATTATGGTGGCCGAAAGGAAAAACCTCTCAGACAGTCAGGACAACCCCTTTCTTCACTGGTCACACGCTCCTTCACTCCTTCTATCATCAACAAACGTGTTGATGGCTCCATGTGGGGGACATAGCATAGCGGTGGCCAAAAGAGAGGGCTCCCTTCCCTCATGGAGCTCAAAAGCACTCATTCATTTACTTTTCTTTCAGCCAGCACATAGCGAACAGCTCTCAAGTGAGCCCTTTCTGCTACTTCCAGTGGAGTTACGTATTTTTCCCAGCACGTGCACTCTGCCCCCTCCCAGACCTGCCTTCTCCTGCTGCAGACAGACCCCAGCGCCCCACCCGCAGCTGAAGGACTTACTTTGGTTTTCTCAGCATATAGAAGCAGTTGGAACAGACTTTCCACAAGCTCCTGCTTCCCCATGTCCCCACTTTCCAGCACTCATGTCTGAGTTCTCTGCCTTCCCTCCTGTCACCGATGGACTGTCCCCGAGTCTAAGGCCGCCCTAGCTCTGTGCTCTGGATCCCAGCCACTCTGGCTTCCTGGAGCACATGGTCCAGAGATTTTTCTCTGTTTTGTCCTGTGCCACCAGCTTCCTCTCCTTACTGGATCACCACCATCGGCATACAGACATATATTTTCTCCTTAGAAAATTATAAAACAACTCTGGACCCACTAACCTTTCCGGTACCAGTGTCTGTCCCTCTTCCCCTTTAGGGCAAAGCTCCTATTGAAGTTGCCTCTGTGGGCTGCCTCCAGTTCCTCTCCTCCCACTTCTTTTCATCCCACTCCAGTCAGCCTCCGTCCCCACCCCTGCAGTGAAAGGGCCCCACGCAGCGCGGTCACTCTTGGTGCTCCCTTGCGTGACCCAGCGGCAGCATCGGGCATCGCCGATCACCGCCTCCTTTCAAACCCCTCTCCGCTCGGTTCCCAAGGCCCTCGCTTCCCTGGTTTCTTTCCCGCCTTACTGGTCACAACTCCCAGCCTCCTTTGTCTGTTCCCCTCTTCAATCTCTTAATATTGGGGCGTCCTTTATAAAAGTCATTCCTTGGGCCTCTTCTCTACATTCCCTCCACTCGGGACTTTAAAGTGTTGTATGCTGACAACTCTCATGTTTTTACCTCCAGCGCACACATTGCTCCAAACCCCAGACTCAGATACCCAGCTGCCCCACCAGCATCTCTGTAACTGACATCTCACACCAACATGTCCAAACTCGATTCCTAATCTTACCCATAAGTCTGCTCCACCTGTAGCCTCCAACAACTCTGATAGTGGCAACCCCGTCCTTCCCGTTGCCCAGACCCAAACACCTTCGTGTTATCTGGGGCTCCTCTCTCTTCATCACATTCCACATCCATCAGGAGCTCCTGCTGACCTTACCTCCAAAATCTACCCAGCAGCTCGCCAACCATCCTCGCCTCCGCTCCACCATCCTGGTCCAGGCCAGCCTCCGTCGCCTGGATTTTTGTAGCCGACTCCTCACTAGTCACAAGGCAGCTACTGTTCCTTTGCTGTGTCAGCCACTGTGCTCAAAACCCTCCGGTGGGCTCCTGTCGCCTGGAGTAACCCTGCTCCGCAGGCCCTCCCTGAGCCGGGTGCCACCACTTCTTGGACTTCCTCCTTTCTAGGCTTGCTCCCTCCTGGGCTCTTCAAACTTGTTATCTCTCTCCCTGGATCACTTTTCATGCAGATGCCTACCTGGCATCTTCTGTCACCGCCTTCTCATGTTGGTCGAACGTGACCTTCACAGCGAGGCCCCGCAGGCATCCCATGGGACCTGCAGTGCCTACCCCCAGGTGTTCCCTCTCCCCTCTCTCCCTTTCCCCTTTGCCACAGCTTGCGTTACCCTCTAATGTGCCATATGTGTGTCTGTCCTTCGTCTTCTTTCACTAGGATGTGGGTCAGTGTAGTGGGTCGAATTGTGTCCCCCAAAAAGATCTACAAAGTCCCAACCCCTGTGGCTGTGATTTAGCCTTATCTAGAAATAGTCTCTGTAGATATAATTAAGTTAAGGATCTTGACATGAGGTCATTCTGGATTTCGTGGGGACTCTTAAGTCCAATGAATGGTGTCACCTCAGAAAAGAGGACACAGGGACACAGGGAAAAAGGCAACATGACTCAAATCAAGAGACACCAGGAGTCACCAGAAGCTGGAAGGGGCAAGGACGGATTGTCCCCTAGAGCCTACCGAGGGAGCACAGCCCTGCCGACACTGACACCTTAATTTCAGGCTGCTGGCCTTCAGAGCTATGAGACAATAAGTTTCTCTTGTTTTGAGCTGCCAAGCTTGTGGCAATTTGTTGTCAGGCCTAGGAAACTGAGGCAGGATCTTGGTTTCGTTCCCTGTTCTAGCACGAGGCCAGGCAGAGTGGGCACTCAGCACCCTCATGTTAAATAACTAAACGGATGTCCTTCTACACAGTGACAGCACTGAGAGAGACAAAGGAGTGTGTCCCCATCCTCAGCTCTAGAAGCCGCACAGAGCCAAGACCCCTGGAAACCCAGGTTCGGGTCCCAGCCCAGTGAATGAGCCGCTGGAACCTGCATTTCCCCATCTTCCCATTTGCGAGATGAAGGGGAAAGTCTGCATCCCAGTGCGGGTGTGAGAATTACATGTAATAGATGCTGCACGAATGTCGGCTTCCTTCCCCCACCCCTCGCTGCCTCTAAAATAGGGGAACACCCATCCTTGTCTGCACTGGAGAATCATTCTTCAGAGTATTTTTTTATCAGACACTAATGATATGGGAACTATCCATGCTATATTGTTAAGTGGGGAAAAAGCTGGTTGCAAAATTGCATGTGCATTAGCTATGCTTGTAATAAGTGGGCATGAAAGTACAGCCCATTACCAGAAAGAAAATCTTACTCAAGTGCCCAGAGCCCAGAATCTAAATTTGTTCTTTGCTTTTTCCATGACTTTTATCTCAGTTCGTGCAGAGTCCCCCTAGTGTGGGCGCTGGGGAGCCCTCTCGCCTCTCTCTCCTTCTCTTACTCTGTTGTCCCCTCAGTCTGCCCAGTTCTTTTATTTCCTTCTGTAATGCTTTATAAATTTCTCCATAAAAATCTGGCTAGGTTTATTCCTAGGTTCCTGTTAGGCTGACTTGCTGTTTTGAAAGGAGCCTTTTTCTCTATTACAGCTTTGTTTGTTTTAGAGGAGCCTTCTTTGGGCCACAGCTTAAATGTTAGCTCCTCCTTGGAGCAGTCTCTGGTCCCCCTCACCCTCCCAGAGCATGACTGTCTCCTTCACAGCTCTCACAGTTTTCATTTTTTTTCTTTTAATTTCTTTATTTCTGCACATTTTCCTAATGCAAATTATTCGTTCGTGGCTGTCTTCTCAAGAGGACGGTGAGGTTTAGGAGAAAAGGGGCAGGGTCTGTCTTAATCACAACTGTGACCCCAAGAAATGGCACAGTGCCTGGCACCCAGTGGGTACATGCAAGTGTGCATTGAATGAGTCGCGTGTATACACGCGTGGGTGGGGAGATGCATACCCCAGGCGCTGCTGCTCCTGGTTACAGGAAGTGGGCCCAGTCGCCTCCCTGCTTTGTGCTTCGGGTTCTCCAGTGACAAAGGGCATGGCTTCTGGATTCCCTTCCACTGCTCAAACCATCTGACTCAGTGGGGAGAGGGCCAGGAGGGGCTAGGAGCAAGGTATAATTTAGTTCTCACAAGAAACTTAAGAGGGAATTCTATTATTATTTCCATTTTACAGATTAAAAAACTGAGGCCCAGGGAGAATGATTCATTTGCCCATGGCCAGGAAATACCAGAGCTAAGATTTAATCCAAAACGTCTGGCTCCAGAGCCCACACCCCTAACTACTGTGTTAAATGGCTTTCCAAATACTTACCCACACACCCTCCATTCACCCTCCCGACAGCCTTTTTACCCATCCCTCTATCCACCACCCACCTACCCTCCCACTGTATCCACCCAAATCCCAATGCAGGCCCCACGTATCCTCTACCCGCTCATCTTCATTCCCAACCATTACCCATTTCCTTACCTGTTCTTTCAGGTACCCACAAATCCATCCACCCACTTACTCTTTTTTGCACTACCTACCCATCCATCCAACAACCATTTGCTAAGCATCTTCTGTGCTAAGTGCTGATGCTTAGAGATGAATGATTCTTAGTCTCTGACATCAAAGGGCTCTCTCTTTTGTGAAGGAAACTGGGAGATGAACCGGGAGATAACCTGGTAAGAAGGAGCAAGCCCAGGATGCTATGGGGCATGGGGAAGGGCCCTTAGCCTACCCTCAGGAGGTCAGGAAGAAGCCCTGAGGACTGGAGGCTGGCTTGGATGGGTCAGAATGATTCCGATGGAAGAGGTGAGAAATGGCCTTCCAGGCAGAAGGGGCCTCTTGAGCAAAGGCCCGGCTCAGCTACTTTCCAACCCGAATGGGACAAGGGGAATGGTCCCCTTTTATCTGATGGATTCTGGGAGACAGTACCCTCCAAGCCGTAGGCAGCCCACTCTGAGTTCCTCAGTGGGCTTGGGAGCAGACCCAGTCGGGGACTGGCCGGAACAGGGGTTTGACCAGCATCTGAGCTGAGACTCAGGGCAGCTCTCTGGAAAAGAAATCCTATGTGCAGAGTTTCTTTAAGACCCACTTGCTGTTTGGCTTTCCCCAGAGCCATTCTTCATTTGCTATTCTATGCACTTCCCACGTATTTGCAAGTTCTGATTGAACAAACACTGGCTGGGGCACAGTGAACCCAAATAATTGTGTGTCTGTCAACAGTACATGTTAATTGGAGAGTTGTAGAGTCTGCGGGACGGGTCACAAGGGAGAAGCCAATTACTGCGTGTACCTATTTGAAAGGCGCCCGTTCCTGGAATCCTGGCTGGCATTAGAACACTCTGTATTGGTCCGTGTTATTGATTTTCCTCCCACCTCAGTTGATGGGTTCGTTAATTGACAATTACCTTTTTCCTTGTGTTGGGAGAATTGACAACAACGACCTGAAGTGTTCAAGTTTCATTTGAGCTGAGCTAAGCCTGTACCTGTTTAACCTATAACAAGTCCCAACAGGTAACAGTGGTGGGCGGCATGGACGGTGCTCCCAGCTGGTCAACTGAGCCAACTGGTGTATGGCTCAGGTCACCTTGACCCATGGGACACATGAATTCCAAGACCCTGCCCGGTGACCCTGACCCTGGCCCTTGGTTCTGTGTGAACCGCCAACTCTTAGGCAGGTTTGCTCTGGCTCCCAGCAGGCTGAGCAGGAAGAGGGTTAATCATGACAGGGGCTGCCCACGAGCACCTGGGGGCCACATGTTCCTCAGGGAACACCACATTTAGCCACCAAGAGGAAATTGCTGTTTTAGCCTCTGCAGCTGTCTGAGGGACTTCAGAGGCTCCCCAAACTTCCACCTCTCTCCTATGTTGCCCCAGCAGATCGGCTTCCCGAGGCTGACCTGAAGTACCCCAAAACTCTTGCAAGTTTTGCTTGGATGAGGGAAACCCCGTGACCCAATGCCTAAGGAACAGAGACACTGGCAAGGGACCAGGAGCTGACCTGCCTGGAGGGCCACTCCCCGGAGCCCAAATCTCCCAAAACCTTCCCCAGAGCTTTGCCCTGGGGAAGGCTGCTTGGGTTTCACTAACACCAAGGGGACTGGTGCCCATTTTTTAATAGCTAGAGATTTTAAATCCAAATTCAGCGCAGAGGCACGGCCCCAGCCACGAGCTGGCACGCCCCCCCGCTCCAGCCTGCTCTTTTGGGTAAGTGTCGTGGGTACACCGTCGCACAGAACACCGCCTCGTCACCAGCCAGTCCAGCGGGCACGAGCCGCAGACTCCCTTGCTTTGTTGCACTGGTTTCCAATTATTTTTCAGCTGTTCATCTCTTTCTTCAAGTGAAATCTTATGCGGAAACCCAATTGATCTGTGAGAGGAACAAATATCTCTAATGTGTGACAGGAACCGAAATTAACCCATGTGTGAATAGCCCTGATCTCCCCCCATCCCACGCTCCTTGCTTTCTAGACAGCTCCTCAAGTGCTCTGCTCCAGGCCTGCACTCCTTGCAGCCGGTGAAAACGGAAGCTTAAAAAGCCCCAAACCCGCAAAAGCCCCAAACCCGCAAAAGCCCCAAACCCGCTCGCTCTTCTTGCCTCCAACCCCTCCCGCAATCCCTAAAACCCCAGAGCGCAGTAGAAAAGTTACTAGCTGGTGGTGAGATGGGTTCAACCCCAGCCCAGCACTCACTCACTAGTGACCAAAGTCATGTCACCTCACCTCTCTGAGCCTCCGTTTAGTTCTTCACAAAACAAGGAACAGGATCGCACGCACCTGCCCCTCTGCGTGGCCGGGAGGACGGCCGCATGTGGGAACCAGGAAAACAAACCTGAAGGATGGCCTGGCCTGGCCTGGCCTGGGAATCGGAAAACAGCCGTGTGGAGTTTGGGGTCCTTTTTGTTTTTAGGGTTACAGGTGGCAAAAGCAGACCTTGCATTGATGGTTGAGTGGCCAAGCCCTGGAAAATCCACACGGCTTCTGTTTTGCTTGAGGAAAAAAGACAAAAAGACTAGTGTTTTCCTTCCCCGTTCCTTGGAGCAGAACCGGTCTGTTCTGAACACTTGGTTCTCGGCCTAAGGCCACTCTGAGTTGTCAGTGTTCCTGTTCTGGCTTTGCCCGTGAAACCTGTTTCTGCAGACGCAGCTCGGGGGACCTCAGGGCCTAGCGTGTGCGTGGCTGTCAGCGCCAGGTGTACGCAGGGGCTCACATAGATGATTTCATGCACGCATCACACCAACCCGCAAGTCCCCTTGTTGTCTGCATTTTATAGGTTAGGAAACAGCAAACTCAGAGAGAGGAGCTCCTGTCCAAGATCACTCAGTAAGTGGTGGCTCTGAGCGTCAAGTCGTCTGTCTGTCTGCAGAGCTGGTGACCTTCCCCATGTCCTACACTGTCACCCAGGCAACAGGGGAAGAGTCAGCGAGAATGAAGGGATAGCTGGTTTGGGCTGGGCCAGGAGGAGGACCCGAGAGCTCCGGAAGGACGTTTCAGCTCCATCCTTCTTAGGGAAGGCCAGCCACCAACAGAGACCTCGTGCATGTGGGGTGTCCACAAATCTTCATGCCAACACAGAAGCCCGGATTCTCAGCCCTGGGTTTTAAACTCCTGGCTTTCTGCTCCAAGACTTTGCCAGGGGCTGAATTCTCTGCGGCTGCTCTATTCAGCTCGCTATGCTCCTGCCCGAGGAGGGAGCTTCCGTGCACCCATTTCCTCATCGGCACAGCTCCTGCCAGCACCTCAGGTACCATCCTGTGGGTTTAGTTTAATGAAGGCTTGATGGCAATCCAAACATCCACTCTCTCTTCCTTGTTGGGCCCACAATCTTTTGGAGCAGGGGTTCTCCGCCCTGGTGCCAATGAAAATGAACCAGGAGCTTTGAAATATCCTGCCGACCTGGCCTTCTGGTCTGTGTGCAGGCCCAGGGGTGAAGTGTTTTTGAAGCCCTGCTTTTAGGAACCCGCTGGAATAGTCTATGGACCCTATAAGCACAGCCTGGGTTTTTTTTGGGGGGGGGGTTTCCACTCACATCAGCATAATCCGCCCTATTAAAGCTCACAAAACACAAATCAAATGGTTCCTGCTGGCCAGAGAATGGGTCTTTGGCAAACAGAGCTGAGCCTTATGGACTCGAGTCCCGCGGCGAGCTCTTTGTCTGTGCCAGGTTAGCTGTTGTGACTTAAGTCACCCTGTCCTGGCATTATTCCTAGGCCATCTCACCCATGCTATCCAGAGCCCCACGGAGACTTTTATTGTCCATTTTATATTGTTGAACAGGAGCCTTGGATGTTTGTGGTCGTGATTTTGAAATATTAAATTACGCCGAGCATTAAGGGCTATGTTTTTGGTTGGAAGATGGGTTAATTGCAGCTCTTTATCTTTAATTTTGAGATTTAAGCCTCTTTCCCATTTAGCTCTAATTGGTAGTGTTCCGACAGCCCTCCCTGACCTCAGAAGCCTTTGATATGGTTTAGCAATCCTTTTATGGAAGCCCCTTTCTCTTTAGCCCTGCACATTTAATAGATTTGTATTTCCTCAGTCATCTCTCCTTCTGTGGAGATATTTCAAAATCGCACCATGTGTCTGCAGGGAATAAATGCCTCCTCTCCAGCAAATGTTTTTTTACAGCGATCGGCAAAAGAGGATTAATTGCCCCTGTTCACACACACCTCTTACTCACTGTGCTCCATTTTCATTCTGAGACTTTTAATCCTTTCTTCTGTAGCCAGGCTGGATTTGTCTGTAAATGCTCGTGCTCTGAAAGCGATGTGTCTGGAATGGACCTTAAGAGAGCATCTACCCCAATCACTCTACTTTACAGATAATAATATCTCCATAATAATACTTTATGTGTCAGGGGAGAGCACTCATTGTGAGGACAGGGATGGGATCGTAATGAGCTCCTCATCCCTGGAGGTATTCAAGCACAGTTTGGAAGCAGCTTGTCAGGCATATTTTAGAGACAAATATAGCATAAGAACTAAGAGGTTTTAGAGTCAGAAAGACTTGGATTTAAATCCCTACCACTTACCTGTCCTGTGGCCTTGGGCGGCTCATGAGCCATTTTTAGCCTCTGTTTCCTAGACGATAAAATGGAGTTAATAACAGTACTTACCACATAAAGTTACAGTAAAACTGAGTGAAATAATACCTGGCTCTTAGTAATTGCTTAATAAATGTGGGTTACTATTATTAAATATAGACGGCAGCCAGGCTTCAGAAAGAGAGGAGGGGTAGGAGTAGGGAAGACATCAATGTAAAGACCTTCTGATTATCTTTAATCCCCCGACCTCAGTAGCCCATCAGAGTTTGCAAGAGCTTTCACTTCTGTGATCTCAGTTTATCCTCACAACAGCCCTACAACACAACAGCCCTGCTCTCACAACAGGCTTTTACCAGGGCTAAGTAACAGCGTGGCAACACGGAGGCTCAGAAAGGTGAAGCGACAGCCATAAAGTCACACAGCACAGGGACAGAGCGGGGAATCCAAATTCACACACACCCCTCTTTTTCTGCTGCTCCCTCGAAACCAGGGCTGCGGTCTGTTCATTACTCTTCTGCTTTATCATGAAGATATTTCTTAATAGTCCAGAACCTTCCTTAGCTGGGCGGGGTGCTCCTGGCCTGCTCGGATCCCCATTCTGAGGGTGGTGTTTGCCAATTCAAATGCAGACTTGGAGCTATTTCTTTTATTCCCAGGTCTGCAGGGCAATCAAGCGGGCGGATGGTAATACTAATACGCAATGGTGGATACTCATAATGCACTTGTTTCATGGGGCACTCTTAGAATTTTAATTTGATACAAGGAACATTATTACCCCATATTCATTACACTGCATGTTAACCTCTTTTAAAAACCCTTTTTCTGGCAATAATAGAAGACAATTTTACATGAGGACAGTCATTTGGGGAAGATCTGCTCAATGGTTTTTCCCTAGCATCATCATGGCCTGGCTGGGCCCACCGGCTCCTCTCCCGGGCTCCCTGCTCCCTCCCTCGTAACAGTTTAACAACATACAGAATGGGAGGCCGTTCATCCTGGGCTCACGGTGCATCTGCAGGAGGGGCTGTTCCACCAGTTCTGATCATTGCTCAGCCCTGCGTCGGCCCTGTGTCATCAGCCTTTTGCCCCAGTGTTAAGCTAACAGGACTCTTTAAGGTTTTTAATCCTAAAAGATTTAATTGGAGGAAAGGAGGGAACAGATCAGGCTGGAGGTAGGTGGAGACGAGTGGGGAGATCTGACTCTACTTAAAGAATTATACACTCCAGGAGCCGGGTTGGGGAAATTTGAACATGGATCAGACATGGATTACTGGCAGGAGCGGGACCCCATCTAAAGACACTGAAATCCGCTAATTCCTTCCCCTTCCCCCCAGCCTCCCCACATACACCTTTTATTTTAACTCCTCTCAGCAAAGGAGACAAGTCTACAAGTCTGGTCTGGCCTCCACTCTCTGGGCTGACCTCTGGCCAAACCAGCTGTCCCTGCTGTCTTCAAGCAGTGCCCCAAGGGCTCCTCAGGGTGAGGGGTGAGGGGTCCCACCTGTCTCTAAACTGGGCAGCCTGACTTTTGCTTTCAAACTAATTCTGCACATAGTTTCTCATGAAGAAGGAATGCTGAGCCCTGCACCCTGACACTGCCCTCCCCCTTCATTTCACAGATCGGGAAACCAAGGTCCAGAGAAGCCAGGGTCTTGTTCCAGGCATGTGGCAGAGCTGGAACCAGAATCCAGTCCTAAGGTCACTGCAACACACTATCTCAATTGCATTAGCCCTGTGGCAACACCAACACCATAATAACATCTTTCAGCTGATACTGGGAGAGAGCTACAGTGGCTCTTACTGTCCCCATTCTGGAGATGAGGCCGCTGGGCTCAGAGCAGTGAGGCTCTTGCATGAGGCAGGGGGTGTCGGAGCAGGGCTTGAACCTAGCACCACCCCAATCCCCCCACCCCTGCCCGGGGTTCCAGAGCCTCCGCCCTTCAGCCCTGCGTTTACTGCCAGGAACCAACCGCCTGTGGCTTCCATTTACTTCTCTGCAAAACTAACCGCCTCATTCCCGTCCACACTAATTTACACTCCAGGTCCACGTCAAAGGAATATAAAAATTCTTGGAAACATCAAAAGCGCTATAAAAATGCATGACTAATGCCATTATAAAATGTGGACAAATTGTTTGGTTAGGGGCTTTTTTTTTTTTTAAATGCTGTAAAAAATCTGCCAGGGAAAAAGGGTCTTTGCACTAAAAATATATAAAGCATTACGGGTTGGAGACACTGTTGATTCAAAACTTTATTTCTGGGACATTTTCTGGGCTAAGCACTAGGTGCTCCAGTCCTTTGGGGACTGCCAAGAGATAAAGCAGCAGTGACCTCCCAGTGAAAAAAGTGCCAGATGAAGGGATGCTCTGGAGACCTACAGGGGGCCTGAGGGGCCTGCCCCAGTATGCAGGCCAAGAGGGCAGGCTCTGGTCTAGATTGTTTTGGATTCAAATCCTGGCTCTTCACTTACTAGCTGTGTGTCCTTGGGCTGTTTTCTTGACCTCTCTGTGCCTGAGTTTTCTCTTCTTTAAAATGGGAATTATACAAGACAATAATCATGTCCTACCTCAAAGGATTTCTATAAGTATTTTATGAGCCAAGGACTCTTCGGAATGGAGCCTGTAGAGTCTTCCTGGGAATATTGTTTTTCAATGCATACAATAAAAATACATAGGAATGCAAAGTGTACTAATTATATTAAAAATAGTATGAAAATATTAAGTACACAAATTTATAATTTAGCAATATACGTGCTTCTTTATTAAGGCATTAAATAATAAGATCTGGCAGCAGGTCTAATAAGCACCATAATTTCGAAGTGGTGATAGGCGTAAGTGATCTTTCAGGGCATCTGCAATTACGTGATGTGATAGGAATTTACCTGTTATTTCTATTGGAGACATACAACTGAAGGAAATGCTCCGTTTCAGTTGAGATCAGTGAACACAGAGATGTCATTTTTCCCTTTCAAGGTCTCTGACCTTCTGAATTCTATCCAGAGGACCCACTGGGGCTCCCTGGACCCAGGTGGCCAAACCAAAATTCAAATCTCAACTCCACCATCCACCAGGTGTCACCTTGGAAGAGATTCTTGCGTTTGCTGTATCTCAATTTCCTCATCTGTAAGATGGAAATAATAGTCCTGGCCTCTTAAGACCATGGTAACAATTCAAAGGGAGCTGCAGCAAGGTGTGTTTCTCACTGTAAATGCCATCAGGTTGGGAAACCAGTGAGCCACTTCGAGGCAACATAGCCTGGAGATTCAGAGCACAGGCTGTGGTGCAAAACCACTCGAGTTTGAATCCAGCCCTGCCACTAACCTGCTGTATAACTATGCATGTTGCTCAACCTCTCTGGGCCTCAGTTTCTTCCTCTGTAGAATGGGAAAAATAATAGCACAACCTCACTGTTTTTGCCAAGACTAAATTAATTAATTAATGTATGTAAAACACTTAGAACTGTCCCTGGCGCATTTTAAATGCTCATCTGTTAGCTCCAATATGATTAGGATTGGTAGTTATGGCCTAGTGAGTGAACCCAGCAGCTACTCAGCACCCACACTTTCCTTTCCGACCTCCAGTAATCATCATTAAGGGTCAATGAAAGCAGGTAAAAACAGGGAACAATTTATCTGTTTGAGCAATGGTCACAGATCTAAGACTCAGATGGTTTTTGGAACCGTGGAAGAACCAGCTGTAGGGTGCCTGTTGTATGCCACCCATGTTACATTATTTAATCCCCACAATGGTCTTCCCAGAGAGTTACCATTATACCCATTTTACTGATTAACAAATGGAGGTTCATGGAGGCAAGGAGGTTGGCTCAGGTTTGCAGAACCACTGAGCGACAGGGCTGGGATTCAGACCCAAGTCTTTCCTACCCCAGAAGCCTCAGATGCAGGGAATCTTTCCTGCTGAGCCAGAGGGTGGGGTCTGCCCATCTAAGGCCAACCTTCTTGTCCCCCACATCCCCGGTCCAGCCAGGCCAACAGAAGCCAGGATGCTTGCCCTGTGCAAATGAGGAACGTGCGTTTACCTCACAGGTACTGAGCTAGGCTTTCTGTTTGATGCCTCAATTTTTAACGCGTAATGACCCTACTGGAGCAGCAGGGCTCTCCTTCCTCTTGGGCAGTGCAGTCCTCATTAGTTAGGGACATCGGACGGGAGTGCAGCAGCTGCTGCGTATTTTATCCCAGCGTGGCCATCGTGGCACTGGCTCACGTGTCCCAAGGCAGCATCACGAGGACAAAAGCCTGGTTTTCTCCCGCTCCTCTTCTGGGGCAATTGGGGGTGAGAGGGAAGGGTCCTAGAACATTGAAGGGTGTCCCTGAGTTTTGCAAATCCCAGGTAATTCACTCATTCACTTACCAAATGAAAGTGCAGAGCACCACTGTGTGCTGGGCCCTGGAGATAAAAGAGCGAAGGAGATGCCACTCCTCGGTACCAGAACTCCCATGTGGGGAGAGACACACTTGTACATGTCACTGTGATCGCGACGTAATTGAGGGGTTGCAAAGGGCTATGGGAGCTTAAAGGAGGAAGTGACTAGTTCTCCTTGGGGCGCAGGATGGTCAACAGAATATGATGCGGTGACCCTGTGGGAGTTTCAGAGCCCAGCCCTTGAGAGGTGTGCAACCTCCTGTCTCAATCTCCCGCTGCCCTGAGACCCGTGTAAAGAGCCTGGGCCAGGCTCCTTGAGGGTGAGAGGCCACGTGGGGAGAGAGGGACACACTCCCTTGCCCCAGCCATCTTAGTCCACTCAACCGAATCACCAGATACGAACCCGGGCCTATCTTGTATCTTTGCCCCAAACTGCCATTTGAATGCAGCCGCACCAGAGTGACTCCAGATGACCCCTTGTGGAGCAGCTGCGCCCAGCCCAGATTGCAGAATCATGAGCTAATAAATTGCTGTCACTGCTTTAAGTCACTAAGTTTTTGGGTGGCTTGTCACACAGCAATTGCTACTGAAACAGTTGCCATTTGGAACAAGTCTACGACTGAATTTAGCTCAATGATCTGAACGCCTCCCAGCCGAGTTATTCTGGAAACATCCCTCCATGCGGAGGGCAAGCATGTATAGGCCGGACTCAAATTCCGGGACCCATCGTATAGCAATCACGGGGACAGCTGGGTTCTCCTTTGGAAGCTGGAAGCAAACAGCCTCCCTCCTTGGTTGATCCATTTGTCTTACTGCCATTTCTCTTTCCTTTCTCCTTCCATCACTGACCGTGGAGGCAGCTGCCAAAATAAACTAGGGCAGGCCGCACAGCCAGAAAACACCAACTGCCTGGATGTCTTTGTCTGTTTGTTTCTCTCTAGATAACACACTTTTCTTTTTATTCCTGTAGAATCTTCCCAGTGGGGACCTAGGGTCACCGGCGAGTAAAGACTGTCTCAGAGATACCAGCTGAGCCCTTAATGCATCCCAGGCACTTCACATATATTATTGTGATTATTTATGTATTTTATTGATGACTTCCTACTGTGTGCCAGAGACATTTATATACATTACCTTTAATCCTCACAAAATGCTACAGGAAGCCCATTCCACACAGGGCAATCTGAGGCCCAGAGAGCCAAGTGACTTGTTGGTAAATGGCAAAGCTAAACTTTGGACCCAAGCAGTCCATCTCCAGAGCTGGAGCTATTTCTATGCTACATGCTGTTTCCTTTCCCCAAACAGAAAAATCTATCAACTAAGAGTCTAGGCGATGGGGATATTGCCTAGGTCTGATGGGACAGCGACAAGCAGTCTACATTGCAGAGATGACTCTCTTTTCACTGAATTGGTTACCAAAGGGCCCTGACTTTTACACTGCAGCAGAGAATTTGGTGGAGCCCACATCTCTCCACCCTTCTCACCACCAACCCTCAGCTCTCACACAAGCATTTCAGGAGGGGCCTGGCACTTCTGTCTTGACCACGGCCCATGGCAGGAAGGATCTGGAAGAAGTGTGTCAAAGGCAGCCCACCTGGGACAGACCTGAGCAGAAACCCCACTTCCCAGGTCTGGGAGAGGAGCGCAGAGCTTTCTAAAGAGCCGGGGCCACAAGGACCACCTCTCCTTGCCACATGCGAGGGGCCAGGCTCGACACCTGGGCATGTCACTGCCTCAGGCTGAATCACCCCATGACAGACCAAGTGCAGGCTCTGGGCACCATCAAAGGAGGGGAACACCTACAAAATACATCTTACGTTTAAAAAAATAGAAGGAAATAGACCTCAAGGGGGAACATCAGAACTTTGTTTTACATTTTTATAGGCCTGTTTCTCCTTTAATGACAAGCTGGCATTTTGCTCTTTTTTTTACCTTGAAGTGCTTGCTTACTTGTGGATTCTGCTGCCTTATAACTTTGCCCCACCCCCAACCTCTCAGAAAGTCCACCGCCTGGCTCTGCCTCTGCATCATTTACATCATATGCCAACTCCCACATGTGTCTGGGGCAAATGTTAAAGACACGGACTCTCTGGTCCCTTTCTTTGGAGCTTCTGTTCTCATGCGCAGGGCTCAGGAATCTATATTTTAGCAACCAAGTGATTTTGTGACCCAGCAACTGGGGGCAGTGCCGCTCCCAAGACACTTCCCTTCCACTCTGGGAAAAAGCCTGCCTGGCATCAAATCAAACCGGCAGAGGATCTGAGCAACACTAAGGGGCAAAGAAGAGCGATCCCACTGTGTTAGATTGTTTCAATTAGTTCCGCTGCGCAGTGACTTACTGCCGAAGGTGGCAGATGTGTTTTTCCTAATAAAACCCGTATATGTACAGATTTCCTTTTACCCAGGGCCCTCCCATCTCTGCTCAAGAGTTGTTTTGTTTATAAAATTGTAATCTTGTTCTTTTTTCTTTTGGGGGTGGGAGGCAATAAGGATCTGTTTGCTGAAGGATTGGCGGGGAATGTTTCCCGTTCTCTTTCACTGAAATGATCTCGTAGGCAAACAACAAAAAAATTAAACCTCAGATGCGCATCTGCAGTCGAGGGGTAATGACCCCAGTTTAGGATGAAGGTGATGATCCGTTTCATTGTCTGAAGCCGTGAGCATCTGTCATGTGTGGAAGGTTCGTGTGGGAGCTCCAGAGCTGGGGGAGGGGCCCGCTTCCCCCCACGCCTTCTTCCCTCCTTCCTTCAGTTTGTGCTCTAAGTCTCTCACCAGTGACAGAGGGAGAGGCCATAGGTGGGTGGCATGGAGGCAGTCGGGCATGTCGGCAAGATGGCCCCAGCACAAGGACAGAGGCCGCTCCATTTCTTTGGATCTTAAGAAATCCGTATAGACTTAGGCCCTTGCCCGCACTGCTGTGGGCACGGCCTCCTCAGCAGTCCTTCTGCAGAAGGGCTGGGTGTGTGTGGCATAGAGTCCCCTCTATCACTCCTGAAGAGGGGCACTGTGGCCCTCACATCTGGTGGGGTGACTGGCGAGCACAGAGCTTGACTCAGAGCAGAGGGAGACAGCGTGGGGTGAGGAAGAGGGCGGTCACTGCCTCAAGGATTTGCTGCGGGAGGTACCCACTCGCCCGTCAGCATCAGCAATCCCTCTCTCGCGTCTAGCCCAGGGGTTGACAACGTTATATCAAGTTTTATTGGAACAGAGTTATGCCCGTTTATTTTTGCATTGTCTGTGGCCACTATTGTGTTAGTCAGGGTCATCTATGTGTCAGGCATTTGGGTACCTACAAATTAAGTTCTTGTGTACTTAAAAAAAGCAGACAAAAATCCCTGTGGTGGAATCTTTTCCTTAAGGCGCAATTTCTACCTCTGGAATGCGGACGTGGGTTTAGCTGTGTTGTGGCACCAGACACCCAATGGCTCTCAAAGCCCAAAATATTTACCTCCTGGCTCTTTATGGAAAAAGTTTGTCAACCCCTGGCTTAGACTACAGTATTAACCCCTGAGTAGTGGGGCAAAGAGAGAGGGGCCCCTGAATGAGAGCAGGCTTGTGTCAGACACAGAGAGAAGAGAAAGGCCTGTCGTCACACAAGAACATCTGGAGCAAAGGCCCTAAGTGACCAGGCACCTGCGTTTCTCACTCACCTCATCTAGGACCTTCTCTTCATTCCTCATTAGGCTCTTTCCCTCTGGTCATTACTCGGCTTCTCAAGCATAACACCTTGTTTCTACCTCAGGGTCTTTGCACTTGCTTTTCCTGCTGCTTGGAACACTCTTTCCTCAGATATCCACATACTCAGCTCTTTCTTGTCTCTCAGAGCTCCCCACAGCTAGGCCTCCCCACAGCTAGGCCTATCCTCATTCCTCCCTCATATATTTTACTTTCACATTTACAACTCCCTAAAAGTTCTGTTTGTTTATTTGTCCCCCACTGGCAGATCAAAAGGTTTAGAGCTGGGAGGGTTGAAGACTTAGTTTATATCTCTACCCCTTATTTCTCTCTGAATGATAAGGAAAAAAGGTAGGGAGGAAACTAGAGATATCAATATCTGTCCCCTCTATGTCACCTATCTGTAGAAGAGTGCTGGAACATATGACACATAATAAATTATTGAGTGAGTGAATGAATGAATGGATAAACACATCCTAAGACAGTGATTAAGACAGTGGCTTGGGCTTTGACATCAGGCCACCTGCATTCAAATTCCAACCGTACATTTGGCAGCTGTGTGACCTTGAGCAAGTTACTTGACCACTCTTGGTCTCTTCATCTATAAAAGGAGAGTCCTATCTTTACCTATCAAATGAGGTTGTATAGGGGGGATTCAATGAGATAATGCATAGAAAGATGTTAAATTCCTATCAGCTATCAAGTTTGAGTTATGGAAAAGGTTAAATAAGTTGGTATGTTTGCCTCAAACACAGTAAACACTCAACAAATGGTGGGACTGTGATTTCTTTTACCCCCAAGATCAGGACTGTGGAGGGAGCTTCAGTTCTGGGCAAGACACCGGTCAGCTGAGTGACCTTGGACAAGTCAGTTAACCTCTCTACACCTCCACTCCTGCTCTGAAAGATGGAAGCAATCCCTTTTCCTCACAGAGCTGCTGTGAAAGCAGATGAAGCCATGTGTGTGGCCACGTGTGAGCCCTGGAAGGTGCAGTCAGCTGCCCACAGCATTTGTTCAGGACCTGCCGAGGACAGTGGGCCGTGCTTGAAGGAGCAGACTCCGGGATCCAGCAGACTACATGTCAGCTGTGTGGCCTTAGCCAGCTGGCTTCCTTGGGGCTCTGAGCCTCAGTCTCCTCATCAAGAAAATGGGGGCAATCATTTTCTAGTGTTACTATGATTATTAGTTGTCACAGGTTTGGCTCCCGGCACAAAACGACATTCATTCCATGGTGTCCAGAGTTTTTTCTACCTTGCGGGACCTTATGTAAGCAAACTGTACCACTTGAGTGCAAATACCACTCAGATATGTCTGTCTTTATCCAGTGTCTGTGTAGCCGTGCCACAAAGATTTACAGCTCTGGTCTAGAGGGGATGTGAATTAAATCCAAGTTTTCCTCACTGTCAGCCCAAACCTCCTTTTTACAGCTAATTTGCTTCATGACCTTGGGCAAGTCACACTCTCTCTGGACCTTAGTTTTCCTCTCTGTAGAAGATTAGTTTTATGTGTCTACTTAGCTGGGCTAGAGTGCACATATATATGATCAAACATTGCTTTGGATGGTTCTGTGAAAATGTCCTGATGAGATTAACATTTAAATCAGTGGACCCTGAGTAAAAGCTGATTGCCCTCCATAATAGCATGGGTGGGCCAATCAGCTAAAGACCTAAATAGAACCCAAGACTGACCTTCCCCAGGGCAAGAGACATTCTGCCAGCACACGGCCTTCAGACTCGAACGGCGACATTGGCTCTGGATCTCCAGTCTGCTGGCCCACCCTGCAGATTTGGGATTTGTCAGCCTCCATTTAAAAAAAACAACTCTCTTTCTCTCTCTCCACATATATGTATGTATGTATACACTTTCTATATACTTTTATGTACATTCTACATTTGTGTGTGTGTGTGTGTGTGTGTGTGTGTGTGTGTGCTATCGGTTCCGTTTCTTTGGCCAACCCTGACTAATACACCCACACTACCCCCAGGATCCCAGAAAAGCCAGTGAGGAGCTAAGAGCTCCATGTGCTGACAGATTCCGGTGCCCAGTGAGCCAACACCGAATACAGTGGACCCTGTGTCTCAGGGTCTGGGGGCCCAGGGGGTGTAAAGTCCTCTTCAGCTTCAGGAAAGGGGCACACAGTGGGGGAGAGGAGCTCAGACACGCCTTTCCTCAGCCTCCCGGAGCCTGGAGGGCCTGTGGTGCCACCAGGAGCAAGCAGCGTGGGTCTCCCACAGGGCTGAGGGCTGACCGCGTCCTTCTTAGGGCTGCCTTAGCACATTGCACAGACTGGCTTTAAACGGCAGGAATCGATCCTCTCTCAGTTCTGGAGGCCAGCAGCGCAGTCAGGTGTTGGCAGGGCTGGTTCCTTCTGGAGGCTCTGAGGGGGACTCCGTTCTACGGCTCTGTCCCAGCTTCTGGTGGCTGCAGGAAATCCTTGGCTCGTAAACGCATCCCTCTAGTCTCTGCTGGCGTTTTCCCATGGCGCTCTCCCTGCCTGCGTCTCCCCCCCACTTCTTATAAGGACACCAGTTACACTGCATTTAGGGGCAACCCGAATCCAGTATGACCTCATCTTAACTAATTACATCTGCAAAGCCCCTATTTCCAAAAAAGCTCACATTCTGAGGTTCTGGGTTGGCATGAATGTTGGGGGACACTATTTAACCCAATACACCTGTGTTGGGAGTTTGGGGGCATTTTAACCCCAGGGCAAACGGAACGCAATCCTTCACTTTTGACAGCTCCATTTATCCTGCTCCTTCCCGGGCCAGCCTGGGAACCGGCTGGCTTTTTAAAATGCAGCCCGCACTGCGGTGTGGCCCGAGGAGACTGACAATCGGTTGGAGCCTGTGTATCCGCAACATCCCCCGCTTCTGATGTGCATGAAGTTGTTTTTTCTTTATTTTTGGGGTAAAATCACATTAGTAATCCAACTCTAATCAATAACATTTGCAAATATGGCCATTTTTTAAAAGGCCACAGGAAAGCCAGGGTAACCCCTACACCCAGACCTCGGAGGTAGAAACGCCCGGGTGGGACAGGCATGCAGGTCCTGGGGCTAGCCCACTGCTCCATTTGTTCACTGATCCTGGGCTTTCAATGAGAGAGTGGAACTAATGGGAGGGAGAGTGGAAAGGTGGATCTGGAATTTTAGAAAACGTTTCCCCCCTGGAGATAAGACGCCACCAGGGGTGCAGAAGGGGCATTTAAATTCCACCTCCTCTTGCCCTGCCCAGCAGGCACTGTCAGTGCCCAGCCCAGACCCTCTGGGGTCCTGTAAGGGAGGGGAGGGGAGCTGGAATGGAGTGTTGGGCTTCTGTGAGCTTACTTTCCAAAAGCCAGTCCTGTAACCCTTTATCCGGAGGACCATTCTGCCCTCCGGCTTCCAGAGCCAGAAATTTACATCCTTGCTGGGCTGTGAAGTACCCAGTGGCTAATGGGTCTGGAGGTGAAAGCCCCAGCATCCTTACCTCGGGGTGTAACTTATACCCCAGAGCTCCCTGTGATGCCAGCTGAAGCCGCTCTCCATGGGATATCGGGACCCACCTGAGGGCACATCCTTGCTTGCCTGCTTCTTTTGGGACCACTTTCTTGATAAATCCCTTGCACAGGAATCCTCGAATCAGGTCCGCTTCTGGGCACTCTGGTTTAAGACACCATCCTCTGAAAGGTCACTTGAACTCCACCATATAGGCAAGGCAGACCTTTCATATCAGTGACAGTGGCAGCCCCCTCTGGAGTGTGATCATCTCTTCCAGATGGCCTCTGCTGTGCCCGAAATCCCACCATCTGAGATTTGTTCCTTTGGAATGGATCCCTCAATCCCCTTAAAATGGAGTTGTTCCTGGGAGATCAGCTTTGTGGCTGGCGCTCATCCTGCTCTTTGAAGTGGGGTTTCCAGGGAAATCAGGAGCCTTTGGCTGCGGCAGCTGCCACGGCCGCCCCAGTCAGCTGGGTTCGTCCGCTGGAGTCCGGCCTGGACAAAATTCAGGAGCAGAGACGGAGCCTTTGCCAAGGCCGGCCTCACTGCTGTGCCCTTCCCCCAGCTCCCGACCCCCCCCCCCCCCAGGGCTTATCTCCGCGCACCAAGGCTGAGCCACTCGGTTTTAAACACTGGTGAGGATTTTGAAAATGATAAGGTGTTATTGTTTTAAGGGTGGTGTTGTTCCAGAGGAGGTTTTATTTTAAATGGGATTCCTGGGATGACAGAGGTGAAGGGATTAAGAATAAAAAAAACCCAACCTCACAGACAGACAACAATGTGGCGATTAACAGAGGGAAGGACGGTAGGGGGAGGTAGAAGAGGGTAATGGGGAGGGGGGAGGCATAAATGGTGATGGAAGGGGACTTGACTTGGGATGGGGAACCCACAATACAATATACAGATGATGTATCACAGAATTATCCATCTGTTACTATATATTTTTATTAACCAATGTCACCCCAATACATTCAGAAAAAAACAAAACAAAACAAAAAGAAATGACTTGGGACCCAAGGGGAAGCTAGAATGGTGGGATTCAAGGCCTGTGACCCCCAGATGAGAGCAGTTTGGAATCCTGCCCTGTACCCTCCAGTCACAGCCAGGCCACGCAAGGCTGCACTTTTGCAGCCTTTGCACCAATTAGGAAAAGATGCCCCCCTCTGGGAGGATGGATTACAAAGCGCCCCCTCCTGAGTGCAGACATATCTCTAAGGGTACACGGCCTGGGGGTGAATGCAGGTGGATTTCAACCGCATTTACTGCTGCCAGGCAGCCCCTAGGACCCCTGCTAGAAACAGTAATGGTCCGCATTTAGTTTACTCTGTGTCACCACTGTGCTAAATATGTTGCTTGAACTATTATATTTAACCTCACATCAGTCCTACAAGGTAAATACAATTGGCATCATCCCATTTTACAGATGAGGAAGCTGAGGCTCCAAGAAGTGATGTAATCACCTAGTCACACAGTAAACAGCGAAAGGTCCAGGGCTCGAGCTCCTGTAACTGGGTACCACAAGCAATGCCCACTCTGGGGACTTCAGAAGGGAGAAAGGTGGCAAAGCATAATGCAACTTTGTCAGCAAATCAAATTCGCGGAGAGGGGAAAGCATCTTGGCTTCTGGGGGCTGTGCAATGAGGCAGGTGGGCCAGTGGGTGGAGCATTGGCCTGGGGGCCAAGAGGCCCAGGTTAGACTTTTAAGTCTGCCTTAGTACTAGCCATGTGTCCCTGGCTGTCACTAGACAGTCTGGGCTGCAGCAGCCTCATTGGTGGAAATAGGGTGGAGGAGGCAGATTTTTAGAACCCTAGGATCTCCAAGACTGCCATTCCCACAGCCACCCCTAGGAGTGGCTCCAGAGGGGCAGGGAGTGGGCCACTGGGTCCCCCCTGCCTCGGATGTAAGAAGGGCCTGGACTGTGCGCTCCCAACCTTCCTCGGGGCCATTTCCACTCCGACTTGTGTCTCCAGCTGCCGTCCTGAGCAGATCCAGCAGAGCCATTTATCAAACACACACAATTAAGGCCACAGTTGGCAAGATCTATTCCAGGAGTGGAGCAGAGCCTGGGGGCTAGGAAGGGAGGGGAGGAGGCTGGAGAAGGGTGGGGAGGGAAGGAGCCAAGGGGAGGGATGGAGATGGGGAGGAGTGAGCTCTGAGCTGCACTGAGCCTGACCAAGAAAGGGCCAGAAGAGAATCGAAGCGTGAAACTCACGCCGCACTGACTGTGTGGTGGTTCTGTGCTCCTTACAGGGCAGACCCTGTGAGATTGCTCCCCCATCCCACAGATGGGGCCCATGATGCACAGAGAGATGGCATAACCAAACCAAAGTCTGCAGCGAGGGCAGAGCTGGTGTCTAAACCCAGGTGGTCTAGTGTAGGGGATGCACCCTTAACCATGCTGGGGCAACAGGGTATTAAAATAGAAATTCTGACTGAGCACTGGCCTGGGAGACTATAGATGTTAACATCAGAGAGAGTGAGGCCAATAGCTGTGGGAAGATTTTATAAAGACAAATTTTGAGAACTGGTCCCATGATTCTTGGGCTCCTTAGATCACAGGTAAAAGAAGAAGAGAGATGGGAATTCAAGGAGATTTCTTAGGAGAGCTGACGAGACTGGTTGAGAAGGTACCTGGCACTCTTGCTGGGCCACCCTGATCTCTCCTTGGTTCTCTCCCAGAGCTGCCTGTCCAGGGCTACAGGCCACTCCTTCCCATCAGTCAGGGAGGGGACCTTTCCTGCAAGGTGCTCTGTTTGCCTCCTCACTCTTCGGTGGGCTTGCCCCAGGAATAGGCGAGCATGGGGCTGGAGAGGAGAAACCAGGGCATATAGTCGATGCTGTGGTGTTGCCCAAATCCCCCCCAGGGCCATGACTCATCGCCCAGCTACCAGGAGGGTTGGCTCTGGAAAGATCCACCTCACCAAACATTCCCCACCCCTCGTACCCAGTGACTGGTCCCTGCAGGGATACAAAAGCCCAGCTCCTTCCCCTCAATTCCAGACATCTCTGCAGGGCCCTCCCAGCTTCAGAGCTCCCTGGGGGACTGGTGGAGGCCTCCATTTCCACTGCATCGGAGCTCGACTTCTCCCTCTGCTTAGCTCTGCGCCCTCGCAGGGTTTGCTCCTGAGAGCTCTTCCCATAAGACTCCTGCATGCAGGTGGCCAGCTCAGAGTCTGTTTCCCAAGATAGGGCTTACATGTGTGTTAGTGGGAACACATGTGATTGCTTATGAATGTGGGTGTGTGAGCATATGTATGAGGGCTGTTTGAACACATGTGAGCAGGATTGTGTGTGTGCATGAGTGTGCACACATACGGTGAGTGTGCGCCTGCAGCTCTGCAGAGCCTTGTCGGAGATGTTTGGGGCTACAGGAGGTCCAGCTGCCCAGCTCCTGGGCTTCTCCTCTCCTCTCACTAATTGGCCTGTGTGATGCCAAAAGGAGTGACCTTGTCTGCCTTGGTGAGTGGCCATGGAGCCCTGCAGATCTACCCGCTCTCCGTGACCCTCTCTCTTCTGCTGACCTGCCCCTTTATCCGACCACGGACCATCCCCAGCCTTTGAGAAAGTCCCCATGGAAGCCAGAGGCCAAGGCCGGACAGAGAAGAGGAGACACTCTGGGCTCCTACGGTCCAGTCTCCCACTCGGACCAGACTGTGCTCCAACTGGTCTCAGCTTGCTCACCCCAGTGATGGGCAGCTCATTCTGGGCAATCACCCAGAGACAAGCCCACCTATCAGAACCTCCTTCCCCTGAGTGACCCCAAATCGGTTGCCCTGTTACTTCCACCCACTGCTCTTGGCCCCTCCCTGCTCCTCAGGTCAACCCCCAGAGTTGTCCGTGCTCAGCCTTCTCTCCTGTCCCTTGCTTCTTGCCCCAAGTTTCCATCATTCCTCACATGAGGACGCTAGGTTCTACTGCCCCCTTTTGGGTCTCCCTTCTGGACACGCTGGGCCTATAAAGAGTGGGGTCCAGATTGGAAACCCCAGCACTAGGTGTAGTTGAGCGGAGCAGGAAGCAGGGAGGGCCGTCACTCCCACCACCAGAGCTCCCATTAAGTTAGGAGGCCATGTCTGGGCCCACTGTTTCAGTAGCCACGTCACGTTGTTTGTGCTTTAGGGGGCCAAATAAAAATGAGCAGATCATTTCAGGTGGAGTTCTGCCAAGTTGGCCCCATCCACTACCCTGGGGTTGTTTCTTGGGTCATTGATTTTTTTTTTTTTTTTTATCTGAAAGTGCCTGACTTTATATTGATTACTGTTAAATTTTTTTCTTGTTGATTTTGGACCAGCATTCTGCCTGGGAAGAGAGCTTTGGATTATAAATCAGTTGTATCAAAATAACTTGTGCTTTCAAGGTTTGGATGAACACATCTTTCGTGTTTTCATCCAAGTCTCTGGAATAATTGCTGGAAGTTTGAAGCCAGGGCAATGTTTGCACGGTGAGTCCCCTCACCCAATTCATTCCCCTCCACACAAACTCCATGCATGGATGGGGGCTGTTCAACCACCATAACCTGCCCTTCATCCCCTGATCTGCTTATCTAGTCATCCTATGAAAAGGGGGGAAATGTTTAATCAGGAGAAACTTGACATCGATGAACCTAGGCTGGCCCTTGGACTGTGGCTCGTTCTTTGCCAAGTGCTCCAGACTTCTGTCTAGTCAGCCAGTTTCGCTGCTTGGGTCATGATCAGAATCTGCTCTTCCACCTCCCCTGCTTTTAGGCAAGCCAAGGCAGCTTTGCCCCTCTCCAGTCTCCTTGCAATTTTCTCATTCACTCTGATTCTTAGACATCCCACAGGATCTTGAAGTCTTTCCTGTGTAGGAGAGCTGTATAATTTTTCAATCAAAGGGCATAACTTTGAGAGTGTATTCCTTCTCAATCGCTGTGTAACAAATTACCCTAAACCTTAGCTTAAAACAACAAACGCTGATTATCTCAGTTTCTGTGGGTGAGGCATCTGGGAGTGGCTTAGCTGGGATGTTCTTGGATTAGGCTCTCACGAAGTTGCATGCAGGATGTTGTCTAGGCCACGGTCACCTGAAGGTTTCCTGGGCTGGAGAATCCATTTCTAAGATGGCTGGCGTGGTTGTTGGCAGGAGGCCTCAGTTTCTCACTATGTGGGCCTTTCTCTAGGACTGCTTGGCTTTCCTCATGACGTGGCAGCAGGCTTTTACCTGGCTGAGTGATCCAAGAAAGAGCCACAAGGGGCCACAATACATTTTGTGACTTTTAACTGTGGCTCGTGGTCACCCAGTTCCTTCATAGTTTCTCAAATGTCTGGACCATGAGCCACAGTTAGAAGCCATCGTGACCATCTTCACATACACATATATAACTGGAAAGGCCCTCAAAACAGTGTTTAACTTTATCATAAACATTTGTAGGGGAGGAAAAAGCTTTCCTAGGCCCTCCTAGGATCCTGGCTGGGTCTGAAAATTAAGCTGACAAAGACAGATTAACAAGAGAAAAGCATGCATTTATTTAATACAAGTGTTATGTAGCATGGGAGCCTTCATAAGGAAACGAAGACCCAAAGAAAGTTAGAGCTGTGTATGCTTATGAGGTGTGATGAAGGGTGGACAGCTGTGGGACTATGACAGGCTAAGGAGCATGTCACTATAGTAAACTGCGGGACACTTAGCAAGGTCTGTGTGTTCAGGCTCTTCTTGGTGCCCTTTGTCTTGGAGACGAGGACACTCCTTTTCTCCAGGTATATGGAGGGCATCTCTCACAGGAGGGTTTTACAACCTGACCTGCCTCGGGGAAGAAGGTGGTAGGGGTTCAGTGTGGCTTCCCTACTTGGGCCATTTTCTCAAAAATCTATAGCTTAAAATATGCAATATGCCAAGTGCCATATTTTGGGGAAGTGTGTCTTAAACCCCTTCACATTGAAATCTAAAATATTCCATTCAATTTCATCCTATTTTCTTCTGTTCTACTCTATCTTCTTAAAATAGTGCTCGTAGTCAACTAAATTTATTTCACAGTTCAGTAGTGGTTATCGACTCGGTTTGAGAAAAAAGCCACCATCCGAGTGTGCACTCCGCATAGACTCTGGAGCTGCTCCCATTCGCCATCTGTTCTGGAGCTCTCCATGGGTCTGACCCAAGTTTCTTAAGCTACTGTTTTTTATCCTTTAGACCCCACCTCCCTTGACATGCGCACACTCAGTTGTTAGCTCCATGGAGTCACTGAATCATGAAATGTCAGAGTGAAAGATACTCTGGACCAGGAATGACAATACTCCTTAACAGTGCCCATGACAGACATTACTAATCAATCACAGCACTGTCCCATTAAACTCTGTCTACTCAGACCTTCCCAATCCAGCATGCCAGAATCCCATTTTTCGTGTGTGAGGCAAAATTTGTTTTACAAACACTTTATTTGAAGCTAAAAAGCAAACTCTGAATCCCAGAGAAATGAAATGGCTTTTCCAAGGTCACACTGCTGATCGGCGGCCTGGCGGAAATTGGCAGCCTGCTCCCCTACCTGGCCACTGTTCTCTCTGCTGAGCCCAGGGCTTTCTTTGACTTTGCCCATTTATTCACTCTCTTCTTAAACCCCATTCTCCTGACCAGGATCCAGCAATCTCCACCAGCTCATTCCTCACCCCCACCCATAGACCACCAGGTGGCTCATGAGACCCCAGACCTTTCCAGAGAGACCCTCACCTGGTGCCGCCCTGCACAGGGCTACAGCCAAGCTGAACCCAGCTTTGTTTGGGATGCAAATCACATCAGAAAAGAACCTGCTCATCCTCTGGTCCAGCTCGATCCTTATTTCTTGACCACCCATTACCACCATGAGGGCCCAGGCTGGGACCCACGTGTTTTCATGTGACTGCTCATCCTGCTGTGAGCAGTTCTGTGCCACCCACTTCCTGGTCACCCTCTGGTGCCAGCCCAGGCATCAGCCTAGCCATAAAGAAATGACCATGGCCGTGGGGACTCACAGACACACTTTGGCCCATGCTGCCTGGAGGGTGCAGTTACTGGGGGAGCGCCCAGAGATAGCATTGAACACAGAGGAGGGGACCCCTGGTAAGCCAGGTGAGGGTTTTGGAAAATGGAGAGGTTACTCTGCACTACGGGAGCCGCAGAAAGGAAGGCGCAGGGGCACAAGGGAGCTGCGGGTTTAGGGGACTTACAGCCATTTAACATTCTTGGGGAGTCTTGCTGTAAGGTGGGGGGGCGGGTAACCGGCAGTGAGGCTGCTACCCACAGGAGCTCCATCCTAAACATGGGAGAGAGAAAGAGAAAATAAACATATACCAGTGGTGATAGGCACAAAGGAAAAATAAAGCAGGGGAGGGGACAGAGCTGAGCAAAATCTGTTTTATAAACACTTTATTTGAAGCTAAAAAGCAAACTCTATTTTCAGATGGGTGGTCAGGGAAGGCCTCTCTAAGAAGGGGACATTTGAGCAGGGACCTGAGATGTGTAGGAGAGAAGTTATGGAAAACTGGAGGAAGAACATTCTAATCAGAGGGAACAGCCAGCAGAAATGCCTCATGTTTACTATTGGGTTCAAGGCCAGCGTTCACACACTGTGCACTTTCTCATCTGACCTCATCTGGTCCACACGACCACCTGGAAGGAAGGCCACAGACCGATCCACTTTTTCCAGGCAAGCACACCGCAGCCCCAGGGGTTAAGTGGCTGATCCTGAGCCACTGAGTGAGTTTGAGGCGGAGAAGGGCTCAACATCCAAGGCTCCAGACACCCAGTCCAGGGGACTTTTGTGGCTCAGAATGGCCTCCTCTCTCAATTGTGGCCTTGGGCCTAGCAGAGCTCAAACCAGGACAACTTCCCAGGTTTGCCAGGGGGTGGGAATGCTGGCTCTTCCAGGGGAGCTGGGAATGTCCCCTGTGTTTGGTTCTGGCTCCTCCCCAGGCCAAAGTATTGCAGCCAAAACTGCTCTGTTTCACGGGGCCCTCGTTAGAGTTTGGAGGTCAGCGGGACTGAGGAAAGCCAGGCCAAGCAAGAGCTGCTCACGGTGTCCTGAAGCTCTCAGAGTGAGGTCTGCACACAGACCATGGCCTGCCTCTGGGGACCCAGCTGAACCCAAGGGTCCTCTCTGGGGTTGGGTGGGGTGGCACCTGTGGGTAGCATCTCAATTCAACATTGATCAGGTGTGTGGGTCCTCAGTCTGGAGGGTTCACGGTAAAATATTTTTTCTTTCCTTTTCTTGCTTCTTTTAAAATATCAGGACTGGGGTGGGGTGCAGTGAATGCAATTGAGCGATAGTTTCTGGGGACTCAGGATAGCTGCCCCTGTGTATCCTGCCAAGTAAAATACAATTTAAAGCCTTCATTACCCCCCAACATACCAAGTGGTGAGGCAAGGAAGAGGTTAAGAACTTGGGCTCTGACTTCAGAGAAACTTGAGTTCAATTCCATTCTCTCTTAACTGCTTGATCTCGAGCAAGGAAGCCTCAGCTTTTTGCTCTGTGAAAGGGGGAATCGAGCACCTTTCTCGTGGATCATTAGACGGTGCATGCAGAGCCCTTAGCTCAGGGCTTGGCCTGAGTAGCCAGGGCTCAGGGAGCGCCAGGGGTAAGGTATCTGGGTGCACAGGGCCCCCTCTTAGCCCAGCTATCTGAGTGAAGATCAGATGTCAGCCTCCTTCTCTTGATAGAAAGCAAGAACAGTCAGGGAATCCTGCTTCCCCTCTCCGCCAAGGTGAGTCTCCTGTTGGCTCCAGGTGAGAACGATACATAGTTGTTAGTCCGTAAGAGGTCTGTCAGTCAGGCCAGGATGGGCCTGGCTGAGCGAGACTTTCTCCAGGTTGTTGCTGGTGTCGGTGGCACCCCACTCCATCCCTTTCTGGGGCCTATGCCCAGTTCCTCAGTTACTGTATTGTCTGCTAATGGAGCACAGATTGTTCCCTGGGCTGGAGACTCGCCCTTGACCCAGCAGGAGCCAACAGCTGAGAGACATGTGAGTGCAAGAGGCCAGCCCCCGTGAGCGCAAGAGGCCAGCCCCCGTGCCCGTGGTTTAGTTTGCGCTGCGGAATTCCCTGTGGGATTAGGCTGAGCGAGGCTCCAGCTGAGACTTGCCCTGCCAATCCCTCTTCCCTCGCTCCCCTTCTTTCCCAATCAATCGTGCACTAAATCCCGACCTCAGACTCTTCTTCTAGGCAACCAGACTCAAGATACAGGCTCGCCATGATTCTAGTCTCAGAAATGCCCATCATTTCAGAATTTCAGGAAGAGGACTTCCCCTCCCCTGCACGTTACCTATGGACTGGTTCCCATGTCCTCCCCACCTCCCGCTCCCTAGAGGACCCGGCCTCTCCAATCTTCCCCCTCCTCACCACCTTCACCTCTGCTTGATCTACCCCGACCTGCTCCCCACCCAACTCCATAGCCACAACACTCCTTCCCCTCCAAGTAACCCCCAAATGCATGTGGCTGCCATACTTGCCCTCTCCCTGGCTCAGCCCCACTGACTCACCTGCCTGCTAGATGTCTGCACATGGCTGTCTGGCACCTGAAAACACTCTGGCTCTAAAATTGCGCTCACCGCCTCTCCCCAAGCCCAGCTCCTCCTCCTGGCCACCGAATGCTGTAAATTGCACTTCTCTCTTCGCTCTCCAGGCTCAAACTTGGCTGTGTCCTGGTTCTTTCTCTTCCCTGCTCAGCTGCCAACTCTCATGCATCTGTTCCCCTCTCCCTTCTTACAACCAGCCTCTTTCTTTCATCTGCCTTCTGTTTTGAAACAATCTTGGCAGACATTTGCTAAGAACTTACTACAGGCAAGCTACTAAGTTCTTTGTGGTTATGAACTCAATTCCCTGTCATAGTGACCATTGGGTGAATTATTTGTCAACATCATTCCCATTTGATAGATGAGGAAACTGAGGCATAGAAAGGTGAAATAAGTCTCCCCAAGCCTTACAGCTGAAAACGGATTTCCCAGAAACCAACCCTTACTTACAAGTGCAAGAAGTATATTTGGGCAGTGAGTTCAGGGAACCCTGGTTAGGGGACTAAGGAAGTAAGACAGAGAAGGTGAGGCGACCAGTGAGGAGTGTGTTATCAAACAAGTTACCAATATGAGAACTGGAGCTCGGTCCCTCCGGGGAGCTCTGGGAAATGCTTGGGAGCTGGGGTATTGATACCCCGACTCTTTTAGTCCATAGCTGAGAGTTATTCCTGGGGGCATTGAGTCCCTGGCAGGTGGAGTGGGCTCCAGCAGCTGATTTCTCAGCAAAGCAATGCTGGTGCTCAGAGTTGGGAGTCAGGCCAGTGCAATCAAAGGGGCCAGGGCAGGGCACTAATAGAGCCCTCTACAGTGGCAGAGCTGGAACCAAATCCAAGCAGTGAGGGTCAAGGGTCCATGCCTTTAACCATAAGCTCTGCCAGTTCGGACATGGTGGCCTGCCTCTCTCAAGCCCATCTCATGTCTTTCTTCTCATTGAGTTTCCCTATCATTGCAAATTTATTCTCCTGCCTTTCCTTTGAGTTAAATCTTCTACTCAAACCCCTTCAGTGGCCCCATCCCCATTGCCAACTGGGTAAAGCCTCATGTGTTTGTGCCACAGCTGTGGGGCTATGGTTAAGCCCCTTGCCCCAGCTGTCAGACTGTTAGATGCTGAATGGCTGAAACCCCACTGTGCACCTGCTATGTGATCCTGAGCAAGTGACTTGATGGGTCCAGGCCTCAGTTTACTCACCCATGAAATGGGGGGAAATAATAATATTTACACCAAAGAATTTCTGTGGAGATTAAATGAAATTACCCATGTAATGGACTGGCACCTAACATGTTCCCACTAAATGGTAACCATTATATTTGGGCAAGAACCACCCTCTTGGCCAGGCCACACATGCCATGAGAAGGGAAGTGACTCCTAGCCCTCTCTTCGTTCTCCATGACACTTGGCACAGCTTTTCCACCCGGCTGCTCATGGGTCATATTAAAATGTAAATTCTTCTCCCTGTCAGAGCTGACACTCTCCTCTCTAAGCCCTCCCCTTCCTTCATTTCCTTTTTTTTTTAAAAACCGACTCATTTTGCTCCCTAATGTTTATTCCTTATGACATTATATTTATTTCCTTGTTCACTTATTGGCTAACTCCCCTGATGGAATTTAAACTCCCTGGTGACAGAGATTCAGGATGTTTGTTCACTGCTGTATGCCTGGCGCCTAGAACATCACAGTAGGCCCTGGAAAAATATTGGTTGAATGAATGAATGAATGAATGAATGAATGAATGGAGCAAATGCCATAAGCGACCTCTCCAGAGAGCCTGTGTTATTTTCTTCAAGCCAAGGCTGCGGACAGTCAAGTGTTAGATCTGTTTCCTCACTCGTAGGGATCCTGGCTTGAAGGCGCTCAGCCATGGGGGTTTCTCCTTTGGCTCTGGGCCTCCTTCCATGCCTTCTGGGCTCCCTCCAGGCCAATGCAAGGGGGCCTCTGTCTTTGTTTCTGGAGCAAGGCCAGGCTCCTAAGGAGACAACAGGAGAGGAAGATGGACATGCCAATTAGATCAGGCCTCTGAGGACCCAGGCTGAGCCACATCCACAACTGTCACCCCTTCCACATGGCCTTGCTCCCCACTCCAGTTTCTTTCAGCAAATTGGTACTGGAGTCAGAATCCCAAAGGATTTGACCCCCTGGGTGCCACGTGCAGTGATGATTCCATCAGCTACCAAATTAGACCATTGTCCTCCACCCTTGGATGCTGTGGGTGGGGAGAATGGGAATGGGAGAACATGGGCAGAAGTGACTCAGTTTGGGGCCCCCAGCAGGAACAGCAGCTGTTTGAGTGACTCAACAAAGGGCAAGTTGGGAGTGCTGAGGTCTGGCGTGGGCCTGGGTGGAGCTGAGCGAGTGGGAATCAGGGACTGATGATGTCCCTCGTTCCACACAGGACAGCAACCAAGTGGACTCCGGCCTGGAAAAAAAATACAGGGATCACGCATCTGATGGGCCCCATCCACAGCTCCCTGTGTGCCTGTGGCCTGCTCCAAAGCAAACCCAGCTTCATTCAAAGTCATCCAAGATTTTCCCCATCTCCCTCCAGCCTCTTGTCCTGTGGCTCCTCTCAACTCTGCTCCAGCCACGTGGGACCATGTGAATTACCAGAAAGTTCCATCCCCTTCTTTGCTGTAAACCTCTGCCTGAGCCATGCCCTTGGCTTAGAAGGCCCACCACCTCCCCGATTCAGCTGATGCAACTTGGATACAAGCTCCTGCGGACACCCAATGTGAGTTACATGCCCCTCCGCGTGTCACCTGAGCACCTTGGGCCTGCCTTCACTCTTGTGGCCTGATTTAAAATGTAGGTTTTACTATTATTCAGATATGGTAAGGCCAACAGACCAGGCGATGACTACCATTGAAAAAATAGTTTTTTACTCACAGTTGCCAAGAGAAAGGGGCACACCATGCATGGGGGCTACACGGGGAAGCACCAGGGTCAGTCAGGAGGCAGAGGGAGCAGGAGAAAAACACGGGCAGGAGCCTTTATTGTGGTTTCTGTGGGAAGAATGGGCAAAGCAGGGTAAGCGGGCCAGTCTCAATAACTTCAGGGTCTTTGGGGACTAGGGCCTGTCCCTAGTTGCCTGGTACCTGGCCCTGGGGTGATTAGGACAGGTGGATAGCAGCCCAGAGTGAGAGTGCCCCATAGAGGGACAAATGCGGTGTTTGGGGTTTGGTCTCTAGTTGATTGGTTTGCATGTAAGAGGCACGTTCACAGGCAAAGTGTTCACTCTCAAGGAATCAGCCGGCCTGGGAGAAGCAGTCTCTTGGGGGTCAACACCCCAGATGTCAAAGCATCAGCAACACATGGTTAACACACATCCCTTTCCCCATTTGTTAAACTCTCCTGAGGGCAGCAAATAGGCCATGGTTGGGCCCCAGCACTGACCTGACAACTGGGGGAGGTTTTGAAAAATGTTGGATGGATGAAGGGCCACTGTGGACCAGGCATAGCGCCAGGCACTTGGGGACACAGCAGCAGACAGGAAGGCAAGATCCTTCCTTTCAAGGAACTTACTTCCAGTGGGCATGGTGGACCACAAACCAGGAAACCAAGAAATAAACAAGAGAACTTGAGTTACTGGAAAGTGTTGTGAGGGAAATAAAACACAAAAAGGTAACAGTGTCATGGTAGGATAGAGGGGGAGGGGCTCCATTCGAAAGGATAGTTAGGGCAGCCGCCGAGGAGGCCTGAATATTGAGGAGTCAGCCATGCAAAGATTTCAGGGCCGAGTATTCCAGCAGATAAAGGAATGAATGAATGAATGAATGAATGAATGAATGAATGAATGAATGAATGAACGAATCAATCCTTTGGTCTGGAGGTCCCACCTCTTTACTGCTGGCTGTCATGCATGTTGAGGCTTGAGTACTATAGGTGCTGGAGACTCACATACTAACATAACTTCTCCCATTGTCTCCTGTCATTAATCGGAACATTCCACAGGGCAAGTGAGCAGGCACTTGCGGGCCTCAGGGCAGGACACCATTTTAACCAGCTTTGCTCTTTGACCCCTCAGCCCATTCACCCTGGAGCCAGCAATCTCTTTGCCAAATTTGTCCCTGATGAGAATTAAAGTGGCTGATTTATGGCTCCGGTCCATGGTACCTCTCTCAGAGAAGGGTAAAGGGCAGTCTTGCTCTGTTATTGAGATGCTGCCCAGCCATTGGACACTCAGGCCAAACCCAGGCCATGCATGCTCCGGGCTAAGTCCCAGGTGCAGACTTCTGGGCTGCCCAGCACCTTCCAGCAAAGACTCCTTCGACAAAGCCCACCCTCAGGGGAGCAGCAGCAGTGGGCCCCTTTGGGGCTCCTTGTAAAGCTCCAGTCTTTACTGGGAGAGCTAGGCTGTCCAGCCAAGAGCTAGGCTGATCCACTCTTTGAAGTGTTTCCCACACTGGCTTGCAGGGCAGTGTCAGCAACTGTCTGGGCTCCCCACAGGCTGCGGCCTCCCCACGCAGCATCACTCTCAGCCATGTGGTTCTTCGCTCCCTACTGGAAGTCCCCACCTGCCTGGAACCCAGCCTGATTCATCGACAGGACCAGGAAAACGGATTGTGTCAGAAGACAGTGTGTTGGGGGGTTGGGAAGGGCGGGAAGGAACATTTCCTGAGCACTTGCTTTCTGCTCAGAGAAGAGAAACAACTGCTCCAAGGTCAAAAGTGTTGGACTTGAACCCAAATCTTTTTTTGGCTGTTATCCTCTATGGCATGTTGCTATTGCCATCTTATATTCATTCATTCACTCATTCATTCATTCATTGGTCCATTTTTCAATAATTCCACAGGGAGTGGGACAGTACAGATGTCAGAGCCCAGATACCTCTGGTCCAGAGCCTGCTTCTCCACATACTAGCCAAGTGGCCAAGGCCAAAGCTTCCCTCAGTTTCCTTATTAGTAAAAAAGCATAGCGATGCCCAGGCCTGTGAGCATCCTCTGAAGATCAGTGTGGATCCATATGGATCACCTTGGCACACAGTAGGCTCTCAGCCATGTCTGGCACTGGCTTAGGGATGGCAAAGAGCCAGACATGGGTGCCACAAGACTGGCCTTCAAAATGCTCAAAATGCTGTTGAGGGACAGACATGCCACGACTGCTTCTGCTAGTAGGCAAAATGGAATAAGTGCCACATGGAGGCATAAGAAACATGCTGGGACAGTCACATGTAGATGTGGTGAGGGAACTTCCATGGAAGACAAGGCATTTGAGTCCCATCTGTGGGACAGAAAGAGAAGGGACATCCAGGTGGGGAGTACAGCATTGGCCAAGGCTTGGAAACCTACAGGCTATTTGAGGACAGTGGGGACAGAATAGATCAGTGTCACTTAGGCGAGGAAACTGAGGGAGGAATTGGCAGGGTCTGGTCAGGAGGATTAAGACTGGATGCTGATTGGCTTTGGTTGTTACACTAAAGAACCTGAACTTTATTCTCTGGGCAGAGGGGACCCATGAGTGGTTTTCAAGGAAGACTATGACATAATCTGACCAGGGTCTTAGGGGAAACATCCTGGGGGCAGTGTGGAGGGTGAATGAGGGGGGCTGAGACTGGGGACAGAGACCAACCCAGAGGTTCAACCAAAAGATAAAGAACAGACAAATCTGAATAAAAATGAGATCCATTTATTGAGCACTTATTATGTTTCAAGCACAGTCTGTACATTTTCTCATTCACTCCCCAAAAGTGCTTTCAGTTAGCTGCTCTTGTTCCCATTTTACAGGTGAGAACACTGAGGTGTAAGGAGGTAACTTGCTCAAGGTCACATAGCCTGTGAAGTGCAGAGTTAGGATTCAGCTCCTGGTCTGTCTTAATCCAAAGCCCTGAGAGTTCCCAGGCCCTGATCCTGATGCCCACGGAGGAGAAAGCCCAAAGGTGGATGGAGAGATAGGATAACACACTTAGCATATCTTGATGACTTCTTCCTTCCTCAGCACCCCTGAGCTGGGCATCTCTGTTTGCACCTCCAGACCCACATCCTGCCCCTCTGCCTGCCCTGCTCTGTAACCTGGGAGGCTGGCTGCCTGGGCGGCATCTGCAGGCTCTCTGGTCCCTGCCCATTAGCTTCTGGCTGGTTCCATCAATGGGGCAGGAGAGCAGAGGGGAGGGAGGAGAGTGAGCAGGGTACTTACTCCCTCTCTGCCTCCCTTACGTAGGCAGGCTCCCTTTGTACAGCTCTCTCAGGTTCTGGCAGCTGCTCCCTCTCTTGCCCTTTTAAAACTGGGGGTGGTAACAGCACCCCAAATTTTCATAAGGGACAATCTGGGACCTCAGAAGAGAGGGCAGCAGGGATCAGCTTATAGCTCTGGTCCCCGACGTCAGGGGGTTGGATGGGTGTGTGCAAAGAACATGCAGAGGGTGATGCTTAGGGACCAAGCTCGGGGGCCACTGACATTTGTGAGTCCCCAGAGGGCACGGAGCCAACAGGCTGAGGTCAGATGGGGCTGGAGCCTTCTTTTCTCACATCCCGGCTGGAAATTGTTACCCACTAACTCCGTTACCTTTGTCAAAAGGGGTGAAGGACCATGAGAAGAGGTGCCAGTCTCCCGAGAGAACTCTTGCCCGCAGTTCCACCTTACCCCCCCCCCCCCCCGGGTTACCCCGGCCCAGCCTGGCTTTGTGCGCTCAGAAGGCCTTCGAGGGCACATGGAGCTTCCTCGGGGGTTATCAGGGACACTCTGTCTGGGAACAGAGTGACCTTCTTTTCGAAGGGTTGGCTGAGCCCTCTGGAGCTGGCCCCCATGATGGGTGCCTTTCAGGCAATGAAGACCCCATGTGTCCCTGCCTGTGGCCTGTGTCAAGCTCCAGGAAGGCACCGCCAGCCTCGGCAGCCAGCTAGCCACAGGGAGAGCAAGCCCTGCAGCAGGCTGGAGGAGGTGATGTTGCCAATCGCATATGTCTAGGGTCAGAGAAGGGGAGGGAAGGACAGGGCCTGCGAATTGGATATGTATGTTTGAGATACCAAAATCAGTCTTTGAACAAAGGCAGGTCCATTTAGAGCCATATGGCTTGAGAGCTAGAAAGGGCCTTCCAAAACCCACGCTCATTTCACAGACGAGGACACTGAGGTCTGGGGTGGGGGTGGCCTGGCCACCTGCCTTTCCCCGGCCCCTCTCACCCGCCAGCCCCTATGCCCAGGGAGAAGAGTGGCTGCTCCTAATCTGAATTTCTTCCCGCCTTTGTCCCACCATGGAAGCAGCTGGCTGCCCCGCAGCGGGGGCTGCCTGGGTGCGAGACGCCAACCGTTTTCACAGCGTGGAAATTCGATGCGCTTCTCTTCTCAGGGAGAGGTGTTTGTGAGCCGAAGTGCCAGCCGGCTGAGCGTGGCACGGGGCTTGTCGTTCTGTTCCACAGGCTCCAGCTGCATTGGGGGGGCTGGGGGGCGGGACACACAGGGAGGAAGGGCCAGGGACTGGCAGAGCCCTTAGAAGGGGCCTTGGAGAACATTGCAGGTAAACAGCAAAAAAGCCAAGGGGGACAAGGATTTGCCCAGGGATCAGGGCTCACCCGGTCTGCAGCCCCTGTCCCTGGCCTGGGCACTGTGCATTTGAACTCTGGAGGGCAAAGGGGTCCTGCGAGACAGTAGTGGCCAAAATGGGCCTCTCCATACTTGTAAATTCAAGTTGGGGGCCTTCCAGCCTGGTAGATTGGGTTATTATTCAGCAGATATTTATGCCCCTCCTCTTCCCACTGTGCACAGGGTATACCTCTTGCATACCGAAGGTGGGCTTGGCTGAGGGTCTTGCTCTGAGCACGAAATATTAGCAGACATGGCAGAACAGGGGCTTGAAAAGTGCTTCCATGACTTGACCTGCTCCCTTGCACTCTGGTGGTATCTATAAGGAGAGGTTCCCCCGGGAGGCTGTTGCCCTTTGGCTGGGGTCATAGAACATATTTGAACCTGAATGAGCTTGAGCCCAACCCGCAGTCTGTGACAGAGCGCCCAGCTGAGCCCATCCTAGATCAGAAGAACCTGCAGGCCCACACATGTGAGAATAAATGCTTATTGCTAGAAGTCACTGAGTTTGGGGATGGTTTGTTTCACAGCATTATTATGGTGATAGCTGATACACGGGACCAGAGATGGAGCCAGAGAAGGAGCCAAGAGCTGGAACGTGGAAGATGCAGGTTTTCTATGTCCCTTCCCCTGCCACAGCCCTGTGAGAGGGGGGTTGATGGAGATGACGCTGTGGATGCTCTCAGTAAACTCTGAGAGGCCATACAAATGCGGGAGGGCCCCACGTTTCTGTTGATGCTCATTCCCTTTCTGTGAGCCCCCCAATGTTCAGAACTAGAAAGTGGCAGAGCTGAGACTAGAACCAGGTCTCTTGGCTCCATTTTCCAATCTACCAGGCAGCTCAACCCTGAGCCAGCTGAGTGGTGAGACCCATGAGGATGGGAACCACCCTCTCTCCCCTTGTTACGCTGTGTCCTTGCCAGGCCAAGTGAGGCGTCCTGTCAATGTTAAGGTCATGAGGGGTGAGCAGGGAGCCTGCAGTTCCAATGCCCATAGATTTGTATCCAACCTTACGTAAGTCACTTCCCCTCTCTAGGCCGGGACTCCTGCCTCTTTCAAGAGAGGGACACTAGACCTGTCACCTGTGAGGCCCCTCCTCCTCAGGTGAGTTCAGGAATCAGCTCTCACTCGCGGGTTCATTCAGTGGGTCTTTGCTGAGGCCACTCTGGCCAAGGATCATGCCAGGGACCCACAATGCCCAGCCCTGGTCCCCTTCTCCATGAAGTCCCTGATTTAGAAATTTTAAAAATAAACAAGGAGGAAAATAGTTTGGGATATCAGCAAACTTAGGCCAAGAGTTTTCCTCCTGCTCCAAAATTCTTCTTCCTGAACAGTATTTAGAGATCGCCACGTGGGTTTCGGCCTATTCAGCCCTTATCTCCCCAGGAAGGGCAAGCAGACCTAGTATAACTGGCTTCACAGTCATGGTGTGTCTATTTCATTCCCAAGAGATAAGATAATCATCATTAATTATATGGTGAATAGTTGGGAGTGATTGTAGAGGAAAGCAGCTGAAAGAGCTAATTTTTACTTATGGAAAACTCACTCTGAGTCCGACACTGTCCCAAATGTTTTTTTCTGTACATTAACCAAGTGGATCTCCCAATAGTCCTAGAAAATATATAGGTACAGTCTTCATCACTCCCATTTACAGATGGAGAAACTGAGGCATAGGGCATGTACATAACTGGCTGTGAGCATCCCCTGGTACTACAGCTGGCTGAAAAGCAGAAGGGCAGAGGTCTCTGGTCCCAGCCCTTCTAGCTCTGATCTGCTGTGTGGCTTGGGGCAAAAAACTAATCTCTCTGTTTTCTCAACTGAAATATGGAAAAATAGCACCAACCCCATAGGGCTGTTGTGAAGATTAAATGAGTTGATGTGGTGTCATGCCTAGTATGGTTGCTGATGTAGGACAGGGCTCAGGAAATAGGAAAAACTGTCATAAAAAAAAGAGAAAAGGTGACTGGGCAGATACCCTAACCCCAGAACATCCCCAGGACAGCCAGCCAGGACTCTGAGAGCCTCTCTCAGCTCCACTGAAAGTATTTGAGGGAAAAAGAATTCTCCCCCTCCTCACCTCTGCTCAGCACCCCTGGGACCTGTCGCAGGGGTAAGGCTAGGTGAGGGGTGAGTCTCAGACCTGGGAGTCAGCCAGGCCTGGGTCCCCCCTCCTGCTCCACTACCTTATAAGCTCCATGTCCTCGGGCACTCGTTCCCATCTCTAGCCTCGGTTTTCTCATCTGTGCAACGAGGCAGGAACCACCATTTCACAGGTGAGGTAAGGAGGGGGTAAGACCACTTAGCTCATGTTTATTAAGCTCTTGCATGTTCCAGCCACTCTTCTGTGTATATCACAGCCCTCTGCAGAGAAGTTACTATAATTAAACCCATTTTACCGATGCAAAAACTGAGGCTCAGATAGGCTAAGGAAACTGCATAAGGTCACGCAACACCAGAGTGGTAGATGTGAGATGTCAGCCGAGCAGGGCTACAGAGCCCAGGGCCTGTGGTTTTGGTAAATTGCTCCCAGCGGTCCCTCTCCAGCTCTCTGATTTCAAAAGCAGGGAAAAATGGGCAGTGTCCTGACCTCATGGCCAGAGCTAACAGGTCCTGGCTATTTATGAAACATGCCCAAGGAGTCCTGGGGTTCCACAGAGGCTGACACAATTCCCTGCCCGGTTCTACTTGACAGTCATCCCTGGACACTGGCCGTAAGTAGGGGCTGGAGCAGCCAGGCCTTCCTGCCCTGCTTGCTTCCTAGCTTGGAGGTGAACGTGGCCTCCACTTGGCCAGTTCCTTTTCCCCAGAGCACCTTCTTCCTGTTGCTCCAGTTTGCATCCCCTCAGGCCCAGGACAAATCAGTCCCCTCATTCTGCTTGCCGGGGGAACAGGTCACCGCAGGAAACCCTTTTGGCCCCAAGCAGCTCCCTGTCCACATTCCTGCAGCTCCAGGGGAAGGGTGGCCCCACCTAAAGTCATCCATCCTGGCTGGAAGGACTGTCCGGGTCAACTTGTCCCACCTCCCCATTTTCATAGACCAGGAAACGGATATGCAGAGAGGCGCAGGGCTCTGTCCAAATACACTGGAGCTCAAGGTGGGGTCAGGACAAACCATGAAAACAGCCACCACTGAAAAGCCTTAGGACAGGCAAAAAGCTGTGCTGACTGCTGCCTGTCACCTAGGACTCAACCCAGCCCTGCAAGGTGGGTGTCACTGTTCCCATTTCGTAGCAGGGGAAACTGAGGCACAGAGAGGTTAAGCTGCTTACCTAAGGTCACACAGATTTGGCAGTCTAAAGATTTAAGCCAAGGTCTATCCTGACTCCTAATCCAGTGCTCTTTTCTCTTGGTCATACCATCAGTAACTACATATTGAGTCTGTGGGCCAAGGGCCACCCACCAAAATGACTGGATTCTCTCACCACTGCCATCACCCAGAAAACCTGGCCAAAGGTGGGCGGGGCTGTCTCCTTAACCCAGTATCCTGGGGTTCCTCTCCAGGGTTTCATCTTTCACCTTACTTTTTCCCAGAAGTTTCTCAACCATTTCAAGCTGCCTGCGATACACAGAAAAAGGTGCGTCCCACGACCCCAGGCTCCTTCCTGCTTTTTTCTCCCTTGCTCTTCCTGCACTGGGGCCACACTGGTCCCTCACCACCTGCCCACACCCTTCTTGGGTCTCCCCTCCAGACGCTTCCTCTCCCCAGCCGCACCTGTCAGAATCCTGCCTATTTGCAGGTAGACAGAAGTTCAAATCCCTCCTCACCTCATATGAGCTGTGTGACCTTGAGCAAGTCACTTTTGCTTACTGGGCCTCAGTTTCCTCCTTTGCACATGAGGTGATAATAGCAGCTTTGGGGGGTATTTGGAGGATTGGTGAACTATTGTATGTAAAACAGTCCAGCACTGCATTATGGTGACACAAGGGTGGAGGTGATTTCGAATGAGACCAAGGGCAGGATGAGAGACTAAGTGGGGCAGAATCAGGAGGGTGTGGCTTGGATGCTGGAGAGAGAACTCCCGATGGTGACCAGGACCATGTCCAAGTGAGGCCAAGCAGCAGGACACTCCAGCCAGTGGGCAGTAGCTGGTGTCCCAGAGGAGGTGGCCGAGTGCCTCCCTGGGTAGCTGGGGCACCACACCAGGCTAAAGTTTGGGGAAAAGATTCACAAAAGCCTTCTGAGTATTCGTATCCCTACTTCACAGACAAGGAAAGAAAGGCACAGAAAGGCTAGGTAACTTTCCAAAATCACCCACAATGAAAGCAGCAAAACCAGAATTAGAACCCAAGCAGTCTGCTAACCAAATATTCTCCAGGCCAGCTCACCACGGGTCTAAACTGAAGTACTGACACGTCATAATTTGCCTTGCCCTGGACCCCAACTGAGCCAGGATGTGGACAGATTCCCAAGGGAAGCAGAAAAACAGGCCAGTGGTCAGCTATCCCTCTCCTACCCCCAGGCAGCCAAATTCTCCCTCCTTCTGACCCGCCCTGGAGCTACCAGAAAGAGGACTGGCTCCAAAGACAATTTCTAACAATTAAAACTAAACAACAGGAAACAATTAAATGAGAGCAAGAGGGGGCCCTGGGCCCTTGAACTTGCAGGGCTGGGGCTGGCAGCAGGCCCCAGTAGCCTCCACACTCAAGCTCCCTTATTAAAATAAACTGCAGTACAAAGGGCCTTGGGCAGCCTATAAAGTGATTTGGGGCCAAATTGGCACCATCAGCTAGCAATGTGCCACAGGGGGTCCCTGAGCCCTGGCCAGGTTGGTGACACTGGCCATAGTGACCTTTTCTGGCTGATGATAGCAGCCCTGCCATGGAGGGGAAGAGGAGGGGCCACCCAAACCCCAGAGGCTTCTTGGAGATGGCTGAACTCTTTAAACTCTCTATCTTCCTCTTTGCACACTAAGCTGTGGCCTTCCTCTAGGCTGGGACAGTGGCTCTGTTTGCCTGGCCTTCACCCCTAGGGACAACTCATGCCTCCTCCCAAGATGGTTATCAAGCCCCTCCCTCTGAATTACTTGTTGATGGGCCTGCTCCAGGCTCCTTTCTCAAAAGAAACAACCCTTCTGCCTCTAAAGTGGGACCTAAAGACCTGGGGTAAGCAAATCCCCTGGAGGGGCTGCTTCCTCACTACCATCCCCCCCCCCACACACTATATTATACAGTCCACATTCTACACATGAAAATGCTGCCCTTGGAGTTGTGGGATGCAGTGATCCTCATGTCAGAGTAGCACCTTAGGAAACCTATTCTGAACCCCTTCAACGTGGACAATCTCCCCTCCTCCCTGCAGGCCACATGGTCCACAGGTCCTGGGTCTTGTCAATGAAACCAAGTGGTCTCACTTCCCAGAAATCCTTCCCCCTCCTGTCTCCTGGCAGCAAGTGTGAGTCCCTCTGAGAGCAGGCCCTGGGATGCCTGGAGAGGAGGACTTGGCTTTAGAGCTGGGCTCAAGTTCTTGTGACTTTGGGCAAGGACGTTGGCCCACTGGGTCTCAGTTTATCCACCTGTAAAAGGGATGAAAATCAGATTGAGACTGTGGAGGGAAAAATGCTCTCTCCTAGCAACAAGAATGAAGGCCAGTGTTTAACGGGTGCCTTCTAAGGGCCAGTGCTTGATGTGCATTTTCACGCTATTGTCACACACACCTCAGAGGTGAGGGACTGAGCTTTTCTCCACCCACCAGATGGGGAGGCTGAGGCAACAAGCAGGGCCAGGCCTTACGTGTGAGCAGTCTGACCCCTCGCACACGCCCTGCCTCTGCACTCTCTCTGGTCAGGGCCAATTGGAGAGGAAGGTTGAACTAACAGGGCTTCTATCTCCCCACCCCACCCAGAAGCCATCTGTCTTATCCTGTGGCCCATCCTAACCCTCAGGGAACACATGGGTGTGGCCAGTGAGGTCCTGCTGTGTCCCCACCCCCACCCCTAGGGAAGCCTCTATGGGTGGAGGAGGGAGGGGACAACCGACGCCCTTGACCTCTGCCTCCACCAACCCCCGCACCCCAAAAGAAGACCTGTCTGCCCCCCTCTGCTTCCCTTTCAGCCCCTTTCTCTGCCCCTCCCATAGAGGATTTATGGTTTTAATAATGCAGACTTTCTCCTCCAGCCACTCTTGTTGTTTAGTCTCCTCTAAAGATCCTTAAAATTAAAACACTAATCAGGAATTTATTTTCTCATCAATCCTGCCCTTCAGGTTATGAGGCCCCGGTGTTTTCACAGCCTCTGGCCGGTCAAAGGGAACAAGGGCTCTGGTCTTGGGAGAGCTAGAGAGACAGAGAGACAGAAAGACAGAGATCTCAGACCCAGGTTAGAGAGAAAGGGAGAAAGGGCTTCATGCAGAGACTGTGAAGGGTGGGAAGAGAGAAAGAGGGAGACAAGGAGGGAAGCAGACAGAGACGCAGGCAGATAGAAGGGCAAACAGCAGGAGATGGAGACAAGGGTTAGAAACCCAGAGAGCCCAGAGACAGTGAGGAGGGTGAGGGCAGGGAGGGAGGGCCAGGAATGGAAGACAGAGGAAAGGCAACGAAAGCAAAGCAGACTGGGGACAACAGAGAAAGGCAGAGGTGAGAAAACAGGGAAAACACACAGGCTGGGGGCTGGAGACACCTCGCACCTCTCCTATGAGCGCACATTTCTGGAGGGGTCCTGTGGCACGCCTGTGTCCCCAATGATCCAAGGTTTTTCCCCTTTGCTGTCTTTAGAGATAAACTGGGCGGGCTGATTTCTGGCTCTGAGGCCCTGCAAGATGCTTAGTGAAGCCCTCAGGAGGCCCTCACTTCCCTCTCCCTTCGAGCTGCAGAAAAGCCTGCTGGATCCCAGGCCCTGCTCTCCCCGCCCCTCCTGTCAGCATTGGCAGCTCTGAGAAAGCGTCACCTCTCTCCACCTACCTCTCCCTGCCCACCCAAAGGGGCTGTTTGTAAACCCTGTTTCTCCTGGCCCATCATCACTGTTCCCTCTATGAAAAGCCTTGAGAACAATCAGATCACCCTGAGCACTAAAGAAAAAGTCTACTGCCTGCTCTGCCTTCGACTGGCTGTGTGATGGTAGGCAAGTCACTGGCCCTCTCTGAGCCTTGGTTTCTTCATCTGCAGAACGAGGAGTTTAGATGATCTCTACAGCACCTTCTTGCTCTAATGGTCTACATCTTTGATGTGGTCATTTTGGAAGTCCCCAAACTAAGCAAAGAAATGGAAAATCTGTACTTTGTTCATGTGTTCATTTGACAAAAGGAATTGAGGGCCTGCTAATGTGGAAGGTGCTATGCCAGGCACTGGGAAGTCACCCTAAAGAGACTGAACTTGGCCTTGATTCATGGTAAAGACACAACCTCCCACACCCTTAATTTATTCATGTGTAAAATGGTAGGATGTGGCACCAGTCCTGCCTCAGAGAATCATTGTTCAAGAAAGGCCTTTGCAATCAATGATTCTCTCATCGTTGGTTTCTACCTCTCTCTCCCCCTCTCCCTTCCTCTCTCTGAAATCGATAAAGATATACTTTTAAAAAAAAGAAAAAAGAAAAAGAAAGGCCTTTGTCAACAGAGGTCGGACATCAGAAAGGGTCAGTCAGCATCCAAAGTGTGTGGAGAACCCGAGAGGAACTCACTCTGCCCTGGGCAAGCCTTCAGTCCTGTCTCAGGTTGGCTGGTGCCATGGTCAGTCCTTCGTCTCACAGCCAGTCCAGCCCCTGAAGGCCCGGATATAACTGGGAGCCTACGGTGGAGCCAGAAGACCTGAGTTTGAGTTTCTGCAGCACTTGCAAGGCCACTTCTTGCCAGGACCCCAGAGTCATCCTTCAAGGACATTAAGTCCTGCCTCACCTGGGGTGAGATGTGAGGACTCAGAGAGGTAGCTCGGGTGGAAGGGCTAGGCCCACAGTAGGTATTCAGGAAACCCTTGCTCAGCACCTGGTTTAAGCCCAAAACCATTAATAACACCCAGGGCAAGAATACTGGACGCCATGTGACCCACTCAAGGGTGACCAGGGATTGTGGCCCAGCCCACTCCAGAAAGTTGGGGGGCTCGGGGCTCCCTGCCAAAAAAGCCTTTCCTGGGCTGGCATTAGCATTTTCCAAGATGATTCAGCAAAACCAGGGGGTTAGCCAGGCCTCCCCTTTCTGCTGAGAGCTTGTTCATGCTACAGCCTAGCTTGTTGGCCTGATAGGAAATCAATGTGTTTATGATCCGAGGCCTCTTGCAATAAGGGGAGGGAATAATTGCTCTTCGGAGGCCTGAATAGCAGCGTTCCCAATGTACTGGTCTAGCTCGCTGTGCACCTCCCCGGCCCAGAATCTTTCCTTTGTTCAAGTTGAAGAATCCAGGATCTGTAGAACCCAGGACTGTCGTCAAAGGACCTGTCATCCCCCCACCCTAAGGGGTCGACGAGCCCTCTCAGGATCCCTGTCATTTAGGAACCAGTATCTGTCAAATCACTCACCCTGAGAAAAGGGAGTCTGACTGTGTCCTCAAGAGGTTTTGAATCTGAAATAATAGAGCCCTGATCTCTAACTTATACTCCTACCGGAGATAATATATGGTAGAGGAAAAGGTAGATTTTGTTGAGAGGGACAAAATAATTATGCTGTAATTATGCCTCATTTGTACTCTAACCACATGTCCAGAGTGGTACATGATGCTGCTGTCCGATATCATGCAGGATTCACAGGTAAAATTAATCCTGTGGAAGCTAATAGAATTTATGCTAATACTGATGCTTGTGATCAAATGTATTGGGAGAGTGAATCACAAACTCCTCAGGACGTTATGCCTGTGGAGGAAATTGGCCTGAAGAAGATTTAGATTTGATTAATGATAGATTGATTACAGTTCTTAATCACTCGACAAATGCATGCATTAAGTGCAGATGGCTGGGGATTGGGAAGGCAAAAAATATATAAAGTTAGGACAAAAACAGGAGACAATTTGGGCTGGTGTTATTGGGTGGTTCAGTGGTCTGGTAAAATCTGCACCAGCCCCTCACCGCTTATTACAAACGTTTGACATCTGTGTGGGCATTCTAATGGCTGTGAAATTAAGACAGAATATTTTGTCATAAACAGGCCAGGCGTGTGGGACAGGGACATGGACTGTGCTGTGAGCTGTTTTGCTAAAGCCCCTGCATGGCACTGAGCCTGGGCAGGGCATGAAACGTGGTGCACGACAGTGTCGCTCTGTGACCAGGGTGTAGAGGACTTTCAGGGTAGCTCCCAGCAGTCTGTCAGTATTGTGTGTGGGTAACGGTGAGATTGATGATTTGCACCTGGTCTTCGTGGGGGGACCCCTGAAGGTCTCTATTGTTGAGGCTGGTTTTGTAGCAGGAAAATGCCGACATGACCAGCAAAGTACAAAAACACCGAAGATGAGACTCCTCCCCAGTTGGGAGGTGTTCCATGCACCCGCCCCTTACAGAGGGGGGACGCGCGGAGCCTGCACCTGGCCTCTGCAGACCCCTGGCTGAGAAGTACTATATCCTGACGTTAATGCAGTCTCTATGTCATATCCTATTCCCGTAATAAACTGTAGATTTCTAAGTATTGCCATTTGGGGTCCTATGAGTCTTCTTTAGCAATTGAATCCAGCTTAACTGCCACTATTAGAGGTTTAAAATCTATCTTTTATATTTTATAGATGGAGCAACTGAAACCCGAAAGGGGAACTGACTTATCTATATTCATGCAACAGGTTTGTGGTAGAGCCCAGATTGAAATCAAATGCTCAACCCTCAGTCCAGAGATATTAGTCTGTTTTTTCCTCCTTGCTTTGCTCCTTGGAGGTGAGTAGTGACTTCTCAGGAGGCCTAGAAGAACCAGAGAGGAGACTCAACCACTAGCACAGGCATCAGGGTAGCTGGGGAAGAATTACCCCAGGATGAGGTGAGGTTAGAAACCAGAAAACTGATGGTAAAACCTGAGGCACGGTGATAGGAGCAGATTGAGAAAGAGGCTAAGGACTGAGCCTGTGAAGGGAGAGTGCATCAGTCAGTATAGGATAACTGCTGTAACAAATAAGCCCCAGTCTCAGGCACTTAATGCAAGAAGAGTTCGTTTATTACTCACATCTCAAGTCCAAAGCAGGTCAGAGGAAGAGAAGGAGCACTGCTCACGCAATCATTCAGGGACCCAGGCCCCTTCTATCTTGTAGCTCCGGTCCCTTCAATGCCCCCAGAGTCCTCACCATCCAGAGAGAAGTTGGAGAAAGAGAGAACACTAATGTTACAAGATGCCAGCTGAGGCATTGCCTCTTTTGTAAACACTTTTGTCTGCATGTCAATGTAAAGGAGTCAAGACAGAGGGACTGACTTTCTTGCTGTTGGACAGTGGAGAAAGGACCTGACTTTGTACTTCAATGTCCACAGGAGCTCTCCTGACATCTTGACACCAACACAGTCCCTCTTTTACATTAGGTGAACCAAATCCCAAACATGCAGCCAATCCTGAGATGGCCAGGCCCCTCTTGACCCCTGAGTCTCTGAATTCCACACCCCAAGTTCATCTAATAACACCCTTGGAAGAGCATTTCAGCAGTCATGTAGACCACTGGCCGTTCATCACAACCTTGGACTAAATCACAGTAGAGTATGAATTGTGAGTTGTCCTTTCCCAGGATTGGCTGTTCTACTTAGAAATACTTGTATTCATGGCAAAGACCCCATTGGAAGTCGATTTCAGTAGATTAAAAACTGCAAGAGTGGTCATTGTGTATTAACCAAAGAAGAACCTGTTCTGGAATTTTTTACCAGGGCTGGCAGTAAGAATCAGTAAGGCACAGGGTGGGGGCTGAAACGGAGCCTGGCTCAGAGTCAGGCTGGGGAAAGGCTCCCAGACACATTACCCCAGGACATGAGGGATAAGGTCTGGGAGGAGCACAGGCCTTGGGGCAAGACAGCTCTGGCTTCTTCTCCATGTTACAATGCTGTGTGACTTTGGACAAGTCAACTCACCTCTCTGGGCCTTGTTTTCTCATCTAAGAAATGGGTCTAATCATAATATCTCTCACAGGGATGCTGTGAGGTTAAATGAGATAATACTCTCAAGTACAGCACTTGGCACCCAGGAGGCTTTTGGTAGCTAAGCTTTCATGGGCCCTCTACTCCTTTTGAACCCTTTGTTACAGGGGGAGCCCAGAGCCTGTTTAGGTAAGAAAGCCTTTACATCTTTAGAGACAGTCCTGTGGGAACATGCTGATTTCCTGGGAGTTGAGGGTATTATCTGGTTATTCTGGGAGGAAGATGAAGCTTCAACGCCTGGTTCTGGTGACTACGGCCAGGAAATGAGCAGGGTTTGGAAGCCCAGTTTTGCAATGAGCTCCTCCATTCCTGAACTATTTTTTTACTGGGCTTTGGAGAGCATGAGCTTATAAAATGCGCTTATTAGTCGAAATGATCTAAATCTAATCTAATTCTCCATGGAAACGACGTAACGATGCTCTTCAGTACAGACTCGATGCTCAACATTTTATAAAATGACCACAAACATCTTTGTTAATCACATTTAAACGGCATACCTGTGCTCCGGGCAGTGGCGAGCTTTCAGAAGTGCTTCTAAATCAATTAACCAGGGGGGCATGGTAAGCACTCACATAAAATAGTGTTTCATATGAAACAGAGTCCTAGCGAAAGGGGTGGCTGAAGCATGCAGCTTGAATTGTCTCTGGGGGGGCTGGGGGGGAGGGGGAGGTATGGAGCAGCTGTGCTGAGTCCTGCAGAGCTTTGCACACCATTCTTAGAAAGTTGAAATATCTCTTCCAGGGGAGGGAAATTGTATTAGTCAGTGCTCTTATAGTTACAGATGACAGAGACCCAATTCAAATGGTCTTGGACTTGAAAGATTTTGATTCATGTAAAATCTGAAACAACAATGTTCACTGCACTCAGGCATGGCTGGATCCAGGTGCTCAAATGATATCCTCTGCAACCTGTCTTCCTCCATCTCTTAGCTATGTTTCCTCTGGCTTAATCCTCAGGCAGACTCTATCTAATTGGTGACAAAGATGAGCTCCAGCTGCTCTAGGGTCTCAGCTTACCAGCTGGACAAACAGGGGAAAGAAAGTACCTTGTTCCTCATAATTCCAAAGTCCTGGGAGAGCTGCTACTTGGCTCTAACTGCCTGTTTGAATGGCTTGTGCTGTCTTTGAGGAGTGAACCCCAGATGTCAAGAGCCCCTGGGACCCAACTCCAGCCCTGACACTTAACCAAGTGGCCTTGGGTGAGTCCCTCTACTCTCTGTGTCTTGCTCTCCTCATCTGGGGTGGGGTAGACTTGAGGATCTCTAAGGCCCCTTTGGGGTCTTACCTTCCAGCCTACATGGGGCCTGCCGGCTCCGAGTGCTGTGCTGGTGGCTTGAAGTTGTCTGCAGTCTGCAAATTCACAGCTGCCCATAATGGGGATGGGCTCACCTGGCACCTCTGCACCTCCTCTTTCTCTCTCTTCGATGGCAGGAGATGATTGGAGGATGGTTTGACTGATGGGCAGGGCAGGGGGAGGGGAGGGCAAGGAGACAGCCATTTCCCCCCCCAAGGACCTGAGAGAATGGGCCTGAGACGCCAGTGGCACCGTGTGTCAAGCCACTGTGCAACCCACTGCCAGCTTGGGAACCTTTAGGTGAGAGATCCTGCTCGAATGCAGGGTGATTTAATAACCGCAGAAGGATGGCTTCACCGGAAAGCATGACTGCTTAATCCTTAAATTGAATTTTATGTGAATTTTTTCCCCTTGAATTCTCACGGTACTTAATTCCAGTGCTAATCTGGGGCCTTGGCTCTAATGTGTGATCCGGGTCCCAGGTGTATTTTATCCAGGCGCAGTGAGGCTGCTCACACATGGACTTCGTGCGTGGGCACCATTCTCTGCCCGGCCAGGCACCTCCTGTCTGCACGCTGGGGCTCTGTCTCCTTCGAGCTCTAATCTTTCTTGTCCTTGATTCAGCCTCTGGTCAGGCCCAACCCCTGAGGGGTGGGGGCTCATTTCTGTGATCTGGCTCCTCGCGGTGCACTTGGCAGTCCAGGGGTTTGGGTCCTAATTCACCGCCCTTGTCCTGGACGCTGGGGAGAGGAGGGAAGTTCTCTGTAGGAGGACAATTGTTAATGATGGGCCTCACTCAGATGCTGCTTTCAGAGGGCAAAGAGAGCTGTCTGTCCCTTCCTATTCTTGTTCCCACTGTCCCCGCCTCCCACCCACACCCTGTGCCTGGGACCAGAGCTTTGTCATTTTCTAAGTGCAGCCTGGCAACCCAGCAAGAGGTAGAAGAACTGGGCACTCTCTTCTTATTTTCCCTTTCCTCTCTTCCTTCCCACTTTCCTCCTTTCCTTTTCCTGCCTCCCTTCCTTGCATTCACTCAAATATTTATTGAGCACCTACTATGTGCCAGGTGGTGGGGATACCATGAGCAAGATAGACACAGTCTCTGTCCTCTTGAGGGTGGAAAGTCTTAAGCACAGGTAGAGGGAACAGCATATGCAAAGGCCTGGAGGCTGGGGCTCTCTGGGGAAATTCCAGTAATTCCTTCTGGTCTGGGGTGGCCCCACAAGAAGAGCTGCTTTTCTATTAGAGGACAATGAGGCTGGGGGCAGGGGTACGGTAAGAGGGGAAAAGGGGGAAACATTGGGGGGAAGGCTACAGATGGGGGTTGGGCAATGGGCTGAGCTACTGAGAACGGAGGAAATTGCCAAGGAGCTGCCCGCCTGGCCCTGACCTCGAGGACACCCACTGGGCTCAGTTAACCAGGGTGCAGAGCCCTGAATCAGAGAGGGACACACACAGCCCTGCTCTGAGCCCTCACCCATAGCATCGAGGAAGGGGTCCGGGACTCCAGGTCCAAGTTGGGTCCTGCCATGGACTCTTACTGGCTGAGTGACCTTAGACATGCCACTTAACCCTATTGTGCCTCAGTTTCTCCATATGAACAAATAGGGAGGTCTCCCTACCTTGAAAGACTATTAAATTGTTGAGCTAATCCATGTGAAGTGCTCAGCTGGCACACACTAAGCATTCAGTAAAAGTTATTATCAATAGGCCAGCAGGTAAATAAGCCTAATACAGCACCTTGTAGCCAAAACACAGCCATCTGTGTTTATAATGGGGTAGGGGGAGCGTGGACAGAATGACAAAGGAGAGGAGTGGGATCAGGAATTCAGGAAGGCTTCCTGGAGGAAGTGATGTAGTGAAGGTCCTTGAAGGCCGAGCAGAATTTTATCTGCAGAAGGGACATGCCTGCAGCCTGAGGAAAGGGCACAGTGGTGTGTTTGTAGAAGAGCGACTGGTCTAAAAGGATGGCCAGGCCCTGCTGCAGGGGTGGGTCAGGCAGAGTGACAGGGTGAGGCAGGAAAGGTGGGCTGAGGCCACACAGTGCGAGCCCAGAATGCAATCTCAAGGAGACTGACTTTATCTTTAGACTGAGGAAAATGTTCTTCTCAACGCGGGGAAGTGAGTGGCATAATGAGATCAGACCTGAGTTTTCAGTGCTCTCTCTGGCAGCTGCGTTGCCGGGCAGGAGCCGTGCGAGGAGCTGCAGCTGCCTCCCAACATCAAAGAGGGGAAAACCTGGAACCCAAGTGTGCTCAGGTCAGCACGTGCTTCCCTGGGAGGGGACATCCTGGATTCTAGTCTTCGCTGCAAGGTCAACTTTCTGGACAACCTTGGGCACACAGTCACTTTCCCTCTCTGGGCCTCGGTGTCCTCAGTGAAATGAACGCATTGGACTAAGTGCCTGCCAGGTTGTCCAGCAGGATGGGGCGCTCAAACTCAGGCGCTCCAGGTAACAAACAGGTGATGTCGTAAGAGAAGGAGCAGAGGAGCAGGGAGAGGTGGGAATTATGGGAAACTGGAAAAAACTTGTCTTATCCAGAGAGGGGGCTGCTGCTCTGCCCAACCCACTGTTGCCATGGGAGCCAGGTTGTGTGTGTGTGTGTGTGTGTGTGTGTGTGTGTGTCTGTGTGTGTGTGAGCACGCGCGCGCCCATGCTCTAAGGTTACCCACAAGTCTTCAGATTTTTCTAAAGAGAAGCTAGAAATCCATTTTATTTTAAATAAGGCATCATCTGACTTTTAACTATTAGCTCAATTCTTTTTTAAAAATATCACTATTTGGGTCATCCCATCTCATCCACCAGCCCGAACGGATTCATCCCACCAATTTCAGACCCCCTGTTGTAGGTTCCTGGAAAGGGAAGACAGAGCAGATAGAGAGGAGCAAAACGATTGAGGGGCTCCTGGGGAAGGAGTCCTAGGCCCCCAAGATTGAGGACAGCCTGGTGCTTCCTTGCAGCAAACCATCCCTGCCTGCTACCAGCTGAGTGCCTCTGCTAAGCTCACTGGGGAACCAGGAGCCTGCTCTCATTAGAAGCCAAAAGCAGAACCAGCCCCCGAGGCATGTAAACCAGCTCCCCTGTTTGGGAGGCTTTTAAATCTATCTTGTAAGCTTGCCTTTCAGACCTGACAGAGGCAGCCTTGTCAGGAGAGGCTGGTGAGCAGAAGTCAGCAGTCCTGCTCTTATCAATCAGGCCATGGTGGTAGGAGGAGTGGGAAGAGGAGGACTCCAGGAGGCAGGGATCCTGCGACCTTGGGGCTGTGTCAGGGCGGAGACCTGGGTTCATAAGCTGCTGTTCTGGCTGCTGCTGGCTGTGTCATTTTGAACAAGTCATTGAACCCTCTGAGCCTATGGTTCTTCCACTGAAATGTGAGGCTACTAGGAGAGAACACACTTGGTGTTTTCAAGGACCAGAGGGAAGCTGGTGGGACCTCAGAGTCTGCAAACCCTTCCTGCCCTCCTCTGCCTCCTGCTCTGGAGGCCAAGGGGGCAGGCAGCCAAAGGGAGAGAGAGAAAGATGGTGCCTGCTTTGAGAACCCATAAACCCAGAGGACTGGCCCTTTAATAATCCCAGGTGGGCACTCAGTGCAATTGCAATTTGAAGAGCCCAGCTTGCTCAGTACAAGTGGAAAATTACCTTAGCATCTATTCTGTATCGCTTTTTGATCCTGATTTCATCATTCAGATGTACGGCAGTGCATTTTCAATGGGTACAATTTAATTAGGCTCAATTTGTATAACTACATTATTAAAGACTCATTTGGAAAGAGCTTCACATCGAAGGTTCATTGGACTCCTCCACTTGCTCAAAAACATATTTGGAATAAAGCCTGCTGATGACCCTGGATTCCAGAGAGCTCTCCTCTGCCTCCAGCACACCGGCCTGACTTGTCATTTCATTTCCATCTCATTTAATAGGATGTCTTTGGACATCTCTTGGTCTTGGAGCCTCTGACAGGTGCCTCCTGTAATTACACAGAGATTTCTCATACGCTCTTTCAGTCGGTCATCAAACATTCATGGAGAACATTATGGTAGTGAGGTCCTGAGCCAGGGGACTGGATGGGAATAAAGGGCCAGGCCCTGCAGACACATACCTTACAGCCTTGAAGGAGGTGGGGAGAAAGAACATTCATGATCCCGTTTTTATCCTCATGAGCAGTCCTGGGGGCGGGCAGTGAGGGGCCATCCGTGGGGGTAGCAGATAAGGACTGTGAGGCTCAGGGTCTCTAAGTCAGTGGCAGCGTCAGGGCTTGAACCCAAGACTCTGGACTGGTTCTGCTTTACCGATATCTTTTTTCCCTTGTGACTGAGGCACAGAGGTATTTGCCAGGGCAGAGATGGGGGCAACAGGAGGACCCGGCTGGGCCAGGGGCCCTGGGAAGGCCACCTAGGAACAGGTGACTTACTCCGGAAACTATCGTGGTGGCACTGAAGGGGAAGAGGCTTTTGGTCAGGCTATCAGCCCTGGGAGTCAACTTGGAGACAGCCCCTGGGTGGTTGCCGTGAAAACACTCTTCGTGTAGAGAGCAGAAGAAAAGACAATTAGTCCGGCTGTCAGGAAATCCACATAAGCTGCTTTCTTCTGAAAGAGGGTCTCCTCTTCCCCCCAAGATCCTCCCTGGCTGTGGTATATCTCACACGCTGCGGGGAGCTGTCAGCTCCGTGGAACGACAAGAGGAATTAAAAATAAAAATTGACTTTCAGAGAACAAAATCAGACCTGACAACTTAAGTCATTCAAAGCAGCTGTGGTTAACAGATCGCAAATGTGTTTATCAAAAAAGAGTGGCAGAGGCTGGCTGAAATATCACGCGTGAGAGAGAGAGAGAATGGGGCGAGATGAGCTCGGGCCTTGCTTTGGTCAATGAAATGTTAATGGGCGCAATGCCAGCAGTGGCTCCCAATGAGCTTGTGAAGTTTGGCTTGGCCAAGGACAGACGTGGGGTGTTTTAAAGGCACAGCGCAGGGTTGCTGATGGCGGGTTAGGCAGGGAGTAACTACTATTGCACGCTCTGCTCACTTCATTCCAGCCACGTTGTTCTTGCTGCTCCTCGAACATTCCAGGCCTGTCATGACGCCAAGGTCTTCGCAGTTGTTATTCCCTCTGTCTAGAACCCTGTACCTTTGACACTGGCGTGGCCCGTTTCTTCAGTTAATCCAGCTGCTCAATGCTAGCTCCTGGGTGAGACCATCTCTGGTCACCCTATTAAAAACCATAGTACCCCCTTACCCTGATCTAATTTTCCATAGCTCTTATTGCCAACTGACAAATCTTGATTTATCGATTTCCTCTCTCTCAATCTACACCCCCCCCCCCCCGGAAGCTCTGTGCATGCAGGGACTTTTGTGTATTCTGTTCACTACTGCATAGTCAACATCTTGAGTACTGCCTGGCACATAGTAGGCACTCGTGTATCTTTGTTGAATTAAAAAATACATTCCCACAGGCGAGCTGTATGAGGCAGGCACATGACAACTCCTAGAAACCCTTCATCCTGGATCTGGTCTTCAGAAAGCAGAGTTTGGCCCAGGTCTCGTTAAGAAGACCACCTCTCCCCAGGCAACTGACAATGGGGCGCGGGGCTGTTGGATGCCTGCACTGTGGTGAGGCCTCTCTGCCTGGTATGAGTCACTGGAAAGCCCACCTAGGGAAATTCTGGAAAACTGGTTTCCATGGTTCTGATGAGCACCTGCCCCAAGGGCTTGTGGTCCTGCCCTTTCTCTCCCCACTGCAGCCAAAGCAGAATGGGAACTCAGGAGGCTGAGCTCACATCCCTCCAAAGTCCTGACCCTGGACCAAGGGCCAGGGTGAGAAGGAGAGCTTCTGAGGTCTCCCTCAGCACCAAACCTCAGCTCTGGGAGCAGATGCTCACATCTGTGGGCAGATCTGAGAGAAGGGGAGAGAAAAAGACTCCCCAGACATTTGTGGATGTGATGAGAAAACCAAGGCACTGGTTGCTTTTTCAAAAGAATAAATAGCTTCTGATTGAAAAGGGAGACACTGGTTTTCCACACTGGCTTTTTACCAGGCAACGTCTTCCTGGAAGGGAGTTTGTAGGGAACACTGTAGCCTACACATGTCATAGGGAAAGGGGTGGAGACGGAAGAGGGGGGTACAACAGGAGGGGGCTCATGTGTACTCATGGGGGAAGAGGACAAGAGTGTGGCTGTGTTTCCAGAGGGACGGTAGCTGGAGGACTATAAGGAACACATGCAGGGAAGGCCCTGTAGAGTTTACACGTGGCTGTGTCTTTGGCAGAAATACTCTAATTTACCTGTGTGCCTTGGGAAGGAACATTTTGCATGGGAACAGCTAGAGAGCAAATACAAGGGTTCAGCTGTAAACTATACCCCAAGGGAGGGACAGCTCTTGGGCATGTTGATAGAATGAGTATGCACCATTGAGAAAACCACTGTCGCCACTGAATGGCACCTGTCCAGGCAAGGGGGGTGAAACCTGCTCCCCAGGCTGTGTGGTCTGGCATTATTCACGATGGACCCACCCACAGGGTGCCTATTTTCCTAATCAGTCAACCCATAGGAGGTACCTTGTTGCCAACTGGCCCAACCAGAGGGACGCCTTTTTCTAGTTTGTGCAAAGGTGCCACAGTGCTAACAGCAGTTCAGTGTTCTGAACTCTCTCTCTCCCCCCTCACCTGCTTTGTCTCCCTCCCTCATGCTCCAACCAAACAGGGGCTCTTGTCACCCTTCCCACATGCCCCATAGGCGACTTTCCTGACATTCCCCGCCCCATCCACATCCCTGGTCACTTTCACCTCCTCTAAATGAATATGTTAGACTAGATAATCTACCAGATTTCTTCCATATTCTCTATCATATGAGTTTTAAAATCAGTGATGCTCCCTTTTTTCATTTCTAATATAGGTAATTTTACCTTCTCTCTTCTTTTCTTGATCTCCCTGGCTAAAAGTTCATTGATTTTATTGATCTTTACAGTTCAATGATTTTTCCGCTGTTTTCTTTAATTTCATTAATTTCTGCTCTTATCCCTATTATTTCTAGCATCAGCCCATTTGTGTTTAGTTTGCTCTTCTTTTTCCTAGTTTCTTAAGGTGGAAGCTTAGACCTTTGATTTGAGACATTTATTTTGTAACATAAGCATTTATTGCTATAAATTTCACTCTAAACATTGCTTTAGCTGCATTCCACTAATATTGACATAATGTGTTTTTATTTCCATTTAGTTTTAAATCTTTTGAAGTTTTGCCTGTGATTTCTTCTTGTTACATATATAGGATTATTATGTCCTCTTGATGAATAGACCTGTTAATATTCCTTGTTCTGAAGTCCACTTTGTCTAATACTGATAGATCTGCTCCAGCTTTCCCTTGATAAGTTTTTATATAGTATATCTTCTTTCATTCTTTTACTTTTATTATATTTGAGTCTTTATATTCAAAGTGAGCTTCTTATAGACAGCACATAACTGGCCTTGACTTTTTAGCCAAAATGATCATCTATCCATATAATTGGGGAACTTAGCCCATTTACAATGAATGTAATTACCAATATGTTTGTATTTAAATCTACCATCTTGCTATTTTTTATTTCCACCTGTTTTTCCTCTCTGAAATTCTAATTACACAAAGCTAGACCACTTGATATTGTGCCATAATGTTCTCTCTCTCTCTATCTTTATTTATTTTTGTCTCTCTTGTTTTAAATCTTTTTAAAATCTGTGCTATATCTGTATAGTTTGTATTGCTTTGTCTTCAAGGTCACTGATCTTCTGCAGTTTCCAGTCTGCTCTTAATTCCATCCAGCATATTTTTCAATTCATATCTTGTATTTTTCATCTTTAGAAGTTTCATTTGGGTCTTTTTGTATTTTTCATTTCTCTCCCTATCATATTCATGTTTTTCTCTACCTTCTTAAATATATGGAACATATTTATAGTACCTGTTTTAACCCCATCACCTACTAATTCTATTATCTCTGTCATATTCAGACCTGTTTCAATTAATTAATTTTTCTCTTGGGCTATGGACGATATTGAATTTTGAACATGGTCAATTGTATGTCTGGAGTGCTGGATTTTGTTGTATTCCTTTAAAAAAATGTTGTGCGGCATACAGTTACATCATTTGAGATCAATTTGATCCTTCTGAGTCTTGCTTTTTAAGCTTTGTTAGGGCAGGTCCTAAGCAACCTTTAGTACAAGGTTAATTTAGTCCAATTAGTAAGGATTTCTGAGGTCTCATCTGATGTCCCATGTATTTTGAGGTCTAGCCACTATGGACAGTGGAAATATAAACTATTCTAATCTTCTGTAAGTTCTGAGAATTTCTCTGCCCACTGATTTCCAAGGGTACTTACCCATCCTGATAGAATTTTGCCCCACACATTCTCAAGCCCATATTCAGCCAAATATTTAAAAGCTTCCCTCTGAAGATAGTTGAATCATATCCACCCCCCGCCCCCTCAAGTCTTTCCTTTCCTTTCTGTGTTACGTCCTGCAAATTCTAGCTGCTTCAGCCTCCACACACTACAATCTCTGTCTCTTCAAGTCAGCAAGACTGCTGAGCTCTGTTAGGATTTTTCTCTCCCGGATTTCCCCTGCCTAGAAACTCCCTCCAGGCAGTTAGCTAGTCCAATCATAGGCTCACCTCATTTGTCTCCCTTCTCTCAGGGTTCAGGGTACTGCACTGCATGTTGTCCAAAGTTTGAAGAACAGTTGTTTCACATATTTTGACCAGTTTTTTTAATGTTTTCAGCCCAAGGATATTCCTGGACTCTCTTACTCTCCCTTGGCTAAACGTGGAGATCTCCCACCATCTTAGGATTTTAAAATAAGAAACCAAATAAGCCTCAAAGAGTCTGTCATCAGCACAAGGTCTGTAGTTCTTGGAGAGGTGGGGAAGACACTGTCCTCTGCTTCCCTCTGGTCCAACCTTCCCTTGCTGTTAGGAAGCTAAAGCAGCATGGAGTAGACATGTGCAGTGAGGGGTGCCAGCTAAGTTTCAGGGACTCTGAGCAAGAAGATGCTTGAATGACAGGATGTTTGAGGAGGATAACAGGATGCAGAGCTAGCAATGTATTCAGCAGCACTCATGGCCTGTGGTCTGCTAGGATCTGTCTCCAGGGGGAAAAGCCATCAAAGAGAAATGAAGAAAAAGATATATAAATATTTTAACAAAACCCCTCTCCAGCAGGGACTTGCGGAGGTTGTTTTTCCCTAAACAAGTGGCAGTGAAACCTTTATTGCACTCACAGCCTCCCAGACTCTCTTTTTTTATGCTACATAATGTGTTTGCAAGTTTCTGTCCATCGCTGAGTCTCCCCTGCTTTGTCCTATGTGAAATCACTGGTTTCCATGGCAACTAGACTGCCAGTTCAGGGAGCCCAGTGGAGGGACAGAGGTTCTGTAGTGCACATCTGGGGGCTGGCAGAGGCCTCAGTCACAGGTAGGAAAGGGACATGGGATAACTATGCCCGGGTCTTTGCACCCTGGGTGGCTGCCCAATGCACCAGCATGTTGGAGCTCCTGGGAGGACCGTGCCCACTGCTGAGCTCCTGCAACCATTGGCATGACAGGCACCTGGGACATGTGCCAGCATCTGGGCCAGGGGCCTGGCTCCAAAGACAAGACTCAAACTCTGCCCCAAAGGGAAAGCAGTCTGTCTAGAGACAGAAAAACACGGCAAAAAATCTCCAGAAGGAAATAGTTCTTAAATGCCGATTATATGCCATGCACTGTTTGGGGAATTACATACCTTAGATTTTAATCTTCACAAGACCTTATGATTTCGTTACTTCTAAGTTCAAACAACTAGTAAAAAGTAAAGCCAAGATCCACACCCAAGCATGTATCCGCCTCTACTGATGTTCACAACCTCACTCATCATTTCTGTAGGTCTCCTGTGCAGGCGCCTCATCAGATTTAGAAAACTCTCTCAAAGAGCCCCCCTTTCTCTCTCCCCCTCTATCTCTCCCCCTCTTCTCTCCCCCACACCCCACCCCCTCTGGCCCTGCAAACGTCTCTGCCTCAAGTCTCTTCCCTCATTCTGGAGATAAATGTATCATTGAACTAAATCCCTGGAACATGAATTAAACATTTGAACAAATCCCAGTGTGGCCTCAGAGCCCCACACTGTGTGGGGACGACATTAATGAAGGGTCATACAGCCACATTTCTGCTTAATTCTCTGAAATCCCACCCGCTTTGTCCAGACAGTGGGAGGAGACAGCGACATCAAAAAACTGGGAGACCCTGGGGGAGAAAGAAGCTCTTTAAAAATAGCTACCGTGGAGGGTGGGCTCCCCCAGGCCAAGCCTTCCCTGGGCCCCGGGAGACAGCAATAGCAATCCTTTCAATGTGTGTGGGGGGCCCCTCCCGGGACGGCCTCAAAGGCTGCTCCCCAAGGGGCTTAGCCAAAGGAAACAAGCTTCTAAAGGTCCCGCTGCATGTCACCAAGGTGGGAGGGGGTGCTGCTGGCAAAGCCAGCTGAAGCTGGATTAATCAGAGCGCACAGCCCTGGCCCAGGCTTTGCTCTTCAGACAGGCTGCAGGCACTGGCCTTCTCTCCAGGCTTCCAGGCCGGCCCCTGCCTCCCTGTGTCCCTTCCCCCATGCTGAAGGAAATAGTTCTTAAATGCCGATTATATGCCACGCACTGTTTGGGGAATTACATACCTTAGATTTTAACCTTCACAAAACCCTATGATTTAGTTACTCTCAAGTTCAAACAACTAGTTAAAGGTAAAGCCTTGGGGTCCACACAGTATCAGAGGCCTCGGGGACCTTTGATCACAGCGTCTGACCCCTTGTTTTATAAATGGGAATCCAAAGCTGAGGGAAGGGCAGTGATGACCAGTGGGTCCTGTATCAACTCAGAAACAGGGCCGGTACTCGAATGCAGGTCTGAGCAACAGCCCCAGGGCCTATGGGGCAGTCATCACCCCAGGCCTGACACTGGCCGTCATGTGGAGAAGAGCACCAACTCCTGGGGACCCTGGAGACTCTGGGTGAATGGCCTCAGCAGCAGATGGGAGGGGACAGGCAATGCTTTCCCAGGGCCTGGAAGGAGCATGGGGGATCTGAGAAGTGTGGCCTGATGCAGACCGAGGCCTAAGGGGATGGCAGGCCTTCTGGTTACCAGGGTCATCAAGGCCTCTGGCTCCTGTCACGGGCATAATGGGCTGGCAGCACAGCTGTGGATCTTGGGTAAGACACCTAACCCCACTACCTCCTCTGAGATATGGGGGAGTGGAGGCACCCCCTCATGGCATGGCTGTGAGTACACCATGCGGTGAGGTATTTAGTGAAAAGTGCCTCGCTGGGTCTTGGCACATGGTACAGCCTTGATAAGCAGCATGAATACGCACTGTCTCCTCACATATATGGTCTCCCCCAGATGCCAGGACTCACGTGGAATCTCTGTGGCTCGTGGAGCTCCCAGCAGCACCCAGACAGCTCTTCTCTGCAGGTCTTTCCTGTCCACGTGATTCTTGGGTCCCTCCTGACCCCTACAACAGATATGGGGCCCTTGTCTTGCATCCTGAGTCGCTGCCACGGCTCATGTACCAGCATCCTGGTGCCAACCACCCTGGATGCTTTACATTTGTACAAGGCTCAGTGGGAACCTGGATCCCTTGGGCAAGTCATTTAACCTGTCTGTGCCTCAGTTTCTCAGTTCCTTCACCTGAAAATGAAGGTAACAACAGTGCCTACTACACACACAGACATAAACACAAACATGCACACATGTGAATATATTAGCACCTTCAATCAACTTTATTGAGGTACAATTTGTATCCAATAAAATGCACTCATACATTTCAGCTTTATCGAGGTATAATTGACAAATAAAATTGTAAGATATTTAAAGTGCACATCGTGGTGATTTGATGCACGAATACATTGTGAAGAGATTGTCCCCACCTAATTACCATCACATTCATCACCTCACATTTTGTCTTCTTTTTTTTTTTTTTTTGATGAGAAGATTAAGTTCTACCCTCTTAGCAAATTTCAATTATGCGATACGGGGTTATCAGCTACAGTAACCGTGGTACACACTAGATCCTCAGACCTTGTTCACCTTACAGCTGGAAGTTTATACCCTTCACATCCTTTCCCTGTTTTTCACACCCCCTAGCTCTTGGCAACCTACTGTTCTACCCCATTTCTATGAGCTTGACTTTTTTTTTTCCAGATTCCACACATAAGCGATATCATGTGATAGTTCCCTTTCTCTGTCTGGTTTATTTCATTGAGCATAGTGCCCTCAGGGTGCATCCTTGTCGTTGCAGATGGCAGGATATGTTTCCTTCTTTAACTGTCCACTGTAATGTATACACGCTCCACGCCTTCTTTAGCTATTCATCTGCTGACGGACGCTTAGGTTGTTTCCATATCATGGCCATTTGTATGTATTCTTTAGAGAAATATTTAGTAAGAGCCTTTGTGCATTCTTAATCAGATTATTTGTCTTTTCATTATTAAGTTGTAATGGTTCTTTAGATATTTGAATCTCAGAGAGGTCAGATGATGGGTCCTGCGCTCCTGAGAAGCAGAACTGAGCCTCCAGCCAGTGCTGTTTCTGCATCCACGTGATCACCGGTCCCCAGTTCAGGCCCACTAGTGGGTGAGGTAGGGTTTGCAATGTCTGTCCAGGACTGTGTTTTATCAGACCTGAAGGTTTTTCTCCTGGGGTTTGCATCACCGGAGCTGACCTTTCTGAGCTCCCCTTCCCTTGTCATGGAGCATGATGCATGCAGAGGAGGAGGGTTGCAGGGCTCAGCACGCTCCCCGCCCCCACCTAGTCCAGCAGTTTTCATACCAGGAGAGTCTTTCTTCCTCTGGCCGCCAGACCTGCCTTTCCGGTGCCCCTCACAGTGCCTGCCTCGTCTTCTGGGCTAAGGTCCTCCAGTTGCAAAGAGAAGTGAGGATCTCCCTCCTCCTGCAGGTGACCTTCGTTCCTCCCCAGACTCTGATGTGCTGTCTCTTTATTTTCTTCCCAGTGGGTAGCATCTTCCCCCTTCATCCCTCCTGGCTTCCTGCCTGGCTGCCATCCCACTGTCCTTTTCACAATTCTGCTGAAAAACAAAATCTCTAGATTGTTATTTTTTCAAGTTCAAGACCTGGGAAGGAACAAGTGAAACAAGTTTCTCACTGATTTTTTTTTTTTTAATTTTCAGATCATGACTGAAAAGGAAGCATCTGGAAAGTTCCAAAGGCTTCCAGAGGCAAGTGAAAATTACCAGGCCCTCTAGGAGACTCTCTGAGTGACCAAAGGAAACAGATCCCCTCTCCCCCACTTAGGAAGCAAAACCACATGGCAAGCTGAGATCCTCTGATCTGACCCCTTTGCCTTAATTGATACCAGACCATTTTAGATTTAGATTTCACGTAATTTGGATAAACGGGAAGCTTCTTCCTTCTAGTCAAAGAGCCACGTTTAGAAAAGACTAGAGAGTCTTAGCCTGGGTTCCCCCAAAGTAGAGCCTAAGACAAAAGTGCAGGTAGTTTATTTGGGAAGTGGGCCCAAGGATCTAAAGAGCATGTCGGGAGAGTGAAATGGGGGGAGGGAAATCCAGTACCAGGATGCATTGTGGAGCTGACCCTCCAGGGGCCTTTCTGAAATGCACCTCAGAATTGTCCAGGGAAGCATCCATCGATCCCACTGATCCAGAGTGGCTCCACAGGCATTGACTCCCTCGTACTTGGACTCGATCGTGCATCAGAGGGCACCCACAGGCACTTCCTAAAGGAGCGACAGAGAGGTCTCAGGACAGGAAGTGAGAGGCAAATGCCCAGGCTTGAGGGCAGGACTGTCTGGTTACACTTGCTCAAAGCTGCACAAAGCCCGCACGGGACTGGTCACTGCAGATTTCCTCTTGAATTTCAGTCTCCTTCTGGCTGAGTAAGAGTGAGGTCAAGAGAATTTTAAAGTCATGTCCAAGAGGTGGCCAGGATTGCAGAGATGATGTGTCTTAGCCAGGACACACAAGTGAAAATAAAATCTCTGAACCTTGGTAACCACGCTCGCAAAATGAGTCAACAATGGTGTCACGCATTTGTCAACCAAGCCAGTGCAAACCTGCACAACCCACAGAATAAATGAGCCAGAAACCTGAGCATCCACTTGGGTCCCCTTAGTCACCTGTCCCATCCACTCTACCTCCTAAATTGTCTTGATACTCTCGCCGCTCCCTCCACCCAAGTGCTGCTGCTCTGGTTTCAGCCACCTCCCTCTCCACCTGTGCATCCCAATCTGTCTCTCTGTATCAATTCCATGCAAATGAAATAAGATATTTCTTGCAGTTGGCTTAAAGCATGGAAGATGCCCTCTAAATGGGGTTATTTATCCTGACAGATATTTTCTGTATCTGTCAGGATAGGCCTGACGATGCTGCAGTAACAAACAACCCTCAAATCTCAGCAGCTTACAGCCACGGAGGCTAATTTCTTACTCACACTACATGTCCATCACAGGTCGGTTGGGAGCTCCGCTGGTGTCATTACCCCTCAGGAACCCAGGCTAATGGAGCCGCCATCACCTCACATATTGCTGGTTGCAATGGCAGAGGGAAAGAATGTTCTGGAAAGCCTTGTATCTGCAACTAAATTCTTTAGCCTAGAAGCAACCTGCATCACTTCAGCTGCCAATTCATTGGTCAGAATAGCCACATGACCCCCATCCAACAGCAGCTGGCCCAGGAAGTCCAATTTTACCATGTGCTCAGAAAACAGAGATCCCAATATATTCGGTGAATGGCACTAATGTCCACCACAGTTATCCACCTCCCTCTTGATTTCTTCAACAGCAAAACAGGGTTCATTGCTTCTGTACTTAACTGGAAGTTGGGGTGATCAAGTCCATGCAGGCTGCTAGGGGTTGAATTCTCCCAGGGTTCCTGAGCTCAGATCTGCTCATTTAAAGTCTCCTGGGTCCTCTGCAGAGCTGGGATTGCTGGGGCTCAGGGAGGAGACAGTGGAGGTCTCTGGTGGGATGGAGAGGTGCTGAAGGCCTCATTCCCCAGCCTTCAGCCCCAGGAAGATTGGGCCTGAACCTTCACAGCACCAGATATTAAAAATGAACAAGCTGGCAAAGCAGGGTTACAGAACTCGTGCCCTATTTTAAATGCTTGCTTTTAACTAATTAATGCCTTTGCCATCTACCCACAGTCCAGTGACTGAGAGAAAAGCTCACTGGGGATTAAGTCTAAAAGTCTAAATGTGATGCGTGAGACCTCCTCTGAGGACGGGGGCAGGGGGGTGGCAGGGGGAAGGTGTTAAGAGGGCAAAGGGCGCTGGGTTTTCAGACTTCTTAGAAGGTTTCCCCATGAGCTTTGTCTTTCAGGAAACTTGATACAACTTCAATCTCGTGGTTATGGGGTCAGTTCAGCCCTCAAGGCAACACCAGTTTATGTTCAAAGTCTGGGACTATTCCATCTGAACAGGGCACAGAGCTGTGGCAGAAACTGCCCTGCCGAGTCTCTCACCAGGCCTGTCATTTCCCTTCATTAGCAGGTCAGTCATCCTTTAGGGGAAGGCTCCCAATTTCTGTGATGAGAGGGGAACTGATAACAGAGAGGGATAGAAAGAGGGATAGGCTGGGACGTGCAGGGGGCCCCAGAAGCCTTTGCCACTTTAGGTAGAGTACTGTCCATGAAATCAGACAATCTAGGTTCGAATCCTGCTTCCATTACTTTTAGCTATGTCACCTTAGGGACACTACAAAACGTCCCTATGCATCAGTTCTTCCATCAGTAAGTGGGGGTAAGGATAGTGCCTATTTGAGGCATTGCTGTGAGGATTTTATTGGGTAATCCATGGAAAGCTCCTTCTAAGAGCTTTCAGCATATAGTGAGCACTCAATAAACATTAGCTGGGGGAGAGAGTAACCAAAGAATTTATATGCATATATGCACAACCCAAGGACACAGACAATGGTGAGGAGAGGGACTGGGGAGGGGGAAGGGACAGGGTGGAACAGGTCATTGGGGAGAAAAAGGGACATCTGTAATATTTTAAACAAAAATAAAATTAAAATAAAATAAAATAAAATAAACATTAGCTGTTATTATTTTGCTAATGCAGACAGTTAGGACTCCCCAAACCCATTCCTCAAAGGACTTCTGAGAACTGGAGCTGAGAAAGAATCACAGGGTCATTGGGCTCAGGGTGCTGTCCATCACACTCACTCTACCAATAAACCAAGGGCAAGGTATGCCTCAGACTAGAAAGTGACCTGGAAGGCAGAAGGCACAGAGAGAGAGAAAGAACCAAGGCTGGGAGGGAGGAAAATACACTGAGGACATATTCAGGAAGCAGCAAGCCTAGAGGTCTTTATTTAGGGGAAGGCCTATTATGTGACAAGAGTCATCCTGACTCTTGCTCCAGAGAGCGTACAAGATGGGACTGGTGGAGAGAAGTTTCCAGTTCAGTTACAGAGATGGAATGGGCTTCCTTACAGTAGTGAGCTCCTGGGCACCTGTGCTTCCTGTTTTGAGGGGTTTCGAGCAGAGGATGGAGGGCCACCTTTCCTACCTTGCACTGTGTGGCCAGGATTATCTCTGAAGTCCCAATGAGCCACTGAGCTATATGATGTGGTGGAACCAAAAATGTACAAGATGGGGAAAGGGGAAGGAACAAAAAACTGAGTACCAGCAGATGAGGCTGGAAGGGGCCTACAGTTGGCCATTAAGCTTCATCCCTTTGGATTACAGATTGTCCATTACAGAAATGTAAAGAATGACAGATAGTCCTATCAGCCCTTTTCATTTTAGTATAAATTAGATACACAGATCATTTCCTCCATGACAGTTGGCTGATGATAGAAGACAGAAGATACCAAGTGAAGAGAGAGAAGGATACGGAGAGTAAAGTGGGCAGGGCTCTGAGACAAACTTCATTAATCTCAACTTTGCCAAGGAGTAGCCCTGGTAGCAACCTGCAATGAAAAAATACTCAGTGGGAAACTTTTGCCATTATTTATTCATTTCAGCAACCAACTACAGAGTACCGACTGTGTGCCATGCTGTGTGCAGGGCACTGGGAACATCAAATGAGTCAGACCCAGTGCCAACCCTCTCAGGCACCCAGACCTATGGGAGACTGGCATGAAAATCATGATCATAAGCCAGCACGACCAGTGCCATGATAGAGGAATGTGCTCAAGCAGTGGGTGAGACTTCCCATCAGCTGCACCCCAGGCTTTTCTCTCAAACCCCTCTTTCCCCTGGGACAAATAGATTAATATGACACCCATTTCACAGACAGCAAAACAGAGGCCCAAAGAGCTTGAGTAATCTTTTTGGGATACAGCAGAGTCAGAATTAGAACAACAAGTGACTCCAGAGCTTGGCAAATGTATGTTCCCCGGGGTCAGCGCCGGGAACATCCCTCAGCCCATAGCCTCTCCCCTCCGTGGGCTGGCTTGCTGCCCTCCCTCCTTCCTCTGCTGCTTCTCCAGGGCAAGGAAGACGAAAGATGACTGTTGTGGTGAGGGTCTGTCTGGGGCTCTGGGCAGGCGGGTAATTAGGCTCGGAGAGAAGCCATCTGCTTCAGGCCCCTGGGGTCTTGGGCACGCTGGGGCAGCACAGCTGCTCCCCACCGGCCGTGGAGGCAGCTCTCACGGTGGGGTCCCGACGTGCAAAGGGTTTAAACATCTCTGGTCCTGAGAAGGCCTGACCGCCTCCCAACAGCAGGGCTTTGGGTGAAGAGCCAGGGGCTTGGTCAGGTCTTTATTTCCTTGTCTGGGTGCCCTACTTTTTTGGGGCCCAGGGCCAGGGCTGCAGGGATGGAGGTAGGTGGGTGGGGAGGGTAGGCACAGGTCAATCATCAAGCTGCAGAGATGGGAGAGATCTGGGCCAGCACCACATGGGCCCTTCCTCTCTCTAGAAGGATAAGATGAGGCCCAGGGAAAGGGAGGGAGCGGACCAAGATTCCACAGGGAAACACTATTTCATCCTTTGCTGGGACCAAAGAGGGAATTGGGGGTTGGGGGGTGGTCAGGCTGAGCTCCGGAAGCCACAGCAGAGACAAATTCCTGCTGGGGGGATGGGAGGCTCTTCCTGGATGAGGTGGCATTTGAATGGAGCCTTGAAGGGTGCTGGGGATTCCGCGTGAATCAAACCAGCGACCAGAATCAAACCAGGGACCCTTCAGTCCTCAGGCCAACGCTCTAACCACTGAGCCAAACCAGCCAGGGCACATTTCAAATTCTTTAAACTCGCATATGGGCCAGACTTGTCCTATGGCCTCCAGCCTACAACTCCCAGCCAATTTGCCATGTCCAGATAATCCCTGCTCTCCCCACCTTCTCTTGGCCTTTGAAGAAGGACCGCCAGAGGGGCTGCGGGTCCTGCTTCAGCCTTCCTCCTGCCCAAAAGGGATTGACTGGTGACAAGAGCCAGTCAGAGCTCAGAAGCTAGGAGGGGGCAGGAGCTCCTGACAAAGGAGAAAGTAGGTGAGCAGCCATCAAACCCCATCTGCAGCTAGTGTATGGGATTGATGGATTTTAATTACATCTCATTCTAATCCTTAACATTTATCTAAAAAGTGACGAGGGCGGGCAGGAGGGCGGGTCACAAGTGTGCTCAGCCCCGGGATTGCAGTGTGTCTAATTAGAAGTTTTCTCCCTCCCGATCACCTAAAGTCAAATTCATTTACTCTGCTCGAATTGAGGGTTTAATTGGATTCTTGTTTTCCCTCCTCCTGCCTTCTCCCCAATCTCCTCTGCCTTCTCTCCGTGTGGGAAGCAGGCCACAGCATCTCGTTATAAGAGAACATCCCTTTAAGGACCCCCGTTTAGGACTGTCTGTGCCAGCCCTCAGAGCAGCAGCAGCAGCCACTCAGGGACCCAATTAGTATTAAGGCCATCGTGATTTAGACCCTTGTGATGATGTCGGATGGGCACTGGGTGGCCCTGGACAACAGTGGGTCTCTAGGTCCAGGTTTCTAGGTCCACCCCCGCCCCCCTGTGCTAGGCCAAGAGGACCTCTGTCCTCGAAATCCATCCTGTGCCTGAGTGGGCTTAATAATCCGGTCCTGGAAGAAAAGTGGTGGAGCACAGCAATTAGAGGCCGAGCCAGCTACGTCTGGGGACATCGTGGAGGCACTAAAACCACTAATTCTTTTGCCAGATAATGAGGTTTCTTTCCCTTTTTGTCACCCCTCTCTCCCCTTGTTAATTAACACCCAGCGCAGCAGTTTCTCCCTGGCTGATGGGCTGGTAATCAGAGGGGACAGAAGGCAGGAGGCAGCAACCCACTTACCAGGAAAGTCCTCTCCTCTGGGTCAGACGCTCTGGGTCCGGGAGAGCGGAGGGAGAAGGGGAGGCACAGACACAGCACAGAAGGTCCAGGCACCAGTCCCACTGTGTGCTGGCCGGAGACAGCATCTTACAGAGCGGAGATGGCCTGGAACCCAGCTCAGTTGCTGGGGAATGTGATCCAGCCACTCGGAGCCTCAGGGTCCCCACTGTGACACACGGTTAACAGATTTCTGTGGAGACTCAACGTGTCTAACGTGCACTGAGAACCCACCACAGGCAGATAACAGAACACTGTGCTGTGTTAGTTGTTTTAAGCACTGAACAAGGCACCTGGCACACAGCAAGAGCTCAGGAAATAATCACCATTATTACCCTTTAACCTTGAGCAAGTTAGCAAACCTCTCTGCGCCTTGGGCTTCCCCATCTGTGAAATGGGGCCAATCACTGCCCCCTTCCTATTCCTTGTTGTGAGAAGCACTTTGTTCCATTCACGTTAGGAGAACACATATGTTGGTGATGATTACCTAGTAGCTCTCTGGACTTGGGCAAGCCGCTTAACTTCTCCGGCCCTTAGTTCCTTTATCTGCAAAAAAATAAATAAAAGATTAAAAAACGAACTCCATCTGTCCTGTCTACATCCCAGGGTTGCTGTGATAATTAAATGGATGGTGTTGATGAAAACATTTGGTGATCTGTAAGTGCTCTACAAATGTTAACTGTTAGCATCACTCCATTGGAAGGTAATTAGCTGGAAAATAAAGGGAAAGACTCAAGTCTTTCCCATACAAACTGTACTGCTGGGTACCCAAATTGTAGATGAGGGACACTTCTCTCTTTAGAAGTACCCAGCTAATAAATAAGGAGGGGGTGATAGGATTAGAATCTCACCATTTTGCAGCCCCTAAGGGATTAATGGATCTAGATATTGAACAGCCGCAGCTGCTAACATCCCCAGACTGGAGGCGTTACGTGTGGGCATTATGTGCCTCCTGACAGAAACACGAGGTTGTCTCACTATAAAAAACCAAACTTGAATCTGCTCAAGCTTCAAAGGCTAATTGTCAATTTACCATAAATACAGAGAACAGAGGAATGATTTAGAAGACACCAGTGAAGTCCACCCTGGGATAACACAGGTCAAACATCTGGTTTCTTTTAAAAAGTGTTTTGTTTTGTTTTTAAAGAGAAAAGTATAGCCACTTTGGAAGAAAGTTTGGCAGTTTCTTACAAAACTAAACATACTCTCACTATATGATCCAGCAACCTTGCCCATTGGTAGTTATCCAAAGGCAGTTGGAAACGTGTCCACACAAATTATGGAGAACAAGTGTCAGGAGACCTTCTCCTTCTCACTGTTCAGGACAGTACAAGTGCTGTTGGCCTCAAGGATCCCCAGCCTGCGATGCTGGCTCAGACTTGGTGCTCAATTAAAAGCCTTTGGCCTTGATCCTGGGGGCTAGGGGTGTGTAGAATGGGTGGGGAGGGGGAAGGGCTCCGTCCCTCCAACCCGGCAGCGCAGGAAGAGGGCTCCTGGTAGGCTCCACGGCTGACATGCAGTATAACCAGGCTACACCATCCCGCCTACCTGCCCGCACCCAGCCTGGGTGACTGGGTGCCGAGTGAAGACAAACGATCGTGCTCCTTCGCTAGACTGGAGCTGCCGGCCGCAGGGTAGGAGGGCTCTGTGGGGGGAGATCCTCCTATCCACTCGTTCAGGTTCTAGGCTTCCTTTCTAGCAGGAGGGCGGGGGGTGCAGGAAGTGAACTTTAAACACAAGTAAATAATTTATGTGGAATATTAGAAGGACAAGAGTGCTAGGAGATACAAGGAAAGTCAGGCAAGAAAAGGAGATGGAGTATGGGGGAGGGGGTGCCTACAACCCCACCCCCTTGCCTTAAAAGTTCTCCATAGTGCTGGTGATCATCTAACTATATCTCTCACTCATTTATCTCTTTAGCGTCTGTCTCTCTCCCTCCACTCAGATGGATGCTCCATGGGTCAGGAGTTTTGCCTGTTTGGTTCACAGCTGTTCTCATGTAAGTGCTCCGTAAGTATTTATCACATGAATGAAACAGTCTGTGTGCCTGGCATCCCTCCTGATGTCCCCTGCCCTCCCTCTGGGAAGGGAGTTTATTTTGGCAGCTGCTGCTCCCCTGCCCTGACCACCCCAGGCACCAGCCGGGAGCCAGATTGGCTCCCACTCACCACTTCCCTAGGGAATGTGGATGGTGGCTCTGCTTCCTGCCCTACAGTGGATGGGCCTTGCTGAGGCTGGGGCCTTGGTCCTTAGTCTTGGAAGACATTCATGACACTGGCTAAGAGTTCAGAGGCCCCTTCACTAACTGTAAAGCTCCCCAAACACTGTGGTTTAGGGTTTTTTACGGAGGTTTCATTATGGAGACGTGATTGATTAGATTGTTGGCCATTGGTGATTAGCTCGATCTCCAGCCTACCTCCCTCCCCTCCACAGTCTTCTAATCAAGGCTTGGTCTTTCTGGTGACCAGCCCCCATCCTGAAGCTATCTAGGGGCCTGCCAAGAGTTGCCTCATTAGAGTAAAAGACTCTCCTAGCGCCCTATCACTCAGGAAATTACAAGGGATTTCAGAGCTCTGTGTCAGGAAGCAGGGACAAAGACTACATGTCTTTCTATGATGCTACATTAACCAAGCCCCCACTGCTGGACATGTAGGTGGCTCTGGATGTTTCATTCTTGGAAATGGAGCTGCAGCGAGCATCCCATGGCCTACATCCAGCGCTCACTCTGAGTCTGATGTTTTACACATGTCAATGTGGTCTCTAGGCTTCTGTGAGATCTTAAGCAAGTCCATTCCCCTCTCTGAGTTTTAGTCTCCTCCATACAATGAGAGGACAAGATGGTCTCAGAGGCCTTTTGGGCCCCCACCTTGTGGCAAAGCTCTGTAAACACCCTTCAGCATAGAAGAGAGCATACAGAGTGGGGGCTCTGACATCTCACAGCCTGGACTGAAATCCCAGCTTTGCCAGATACTAACTATGTGACCTTTGGCACCTGCAGACCCCGTACCCCCTTCTCCTAAACTCAGGATGGCATATAAGCCTTTTTCCTGATGGGCTGTGGGTCTCATATTCTTGTGGGGCCCCCATACGTATGTAATTAAATTTGTTTTTTTCCCTCCTGTTAACCTGTCTTGTGTTAATTTGATTATTAGACCAATCAAAGAACCTGGAAGTATAGAAGGAATTTTTTTCCTCCCTAACAGTTCTCTGTGCCTCAATTTTCCTCATCCATGCAATGGGAATAATAGTAATGCCCACCTTGTGGGGATGAGGGAGGAAGCCAGGAGATAGCCCCGGCTGGCTCCTAAAGGTTCATTGTTGTGATGAGAAGATTGGTTTTTCAGTCTTTATTTCATCAGCCATAATGACACTGTCCCTGACTTACCAAGGAAACAGGCTCAGAGAGAGAACATGACTTGTGCAGGTCACATTGCCAGCTCGGGCATGTGGGCAGGGTTATCCATGCCTCCCAATTCAGGGTTCTCTGCATCTGGAAAGCAGGCCCCCAGTGGTGGCCCAGCCCACGGTGGCTTAGGGGACCATGGAGACCGTGTGACAGAGAATCAAGCCAGTGGTTCCTCTGCCCCCCCCCCATATTGGAACCCCAGGCCCTACCCAGAGGCACCTCTTTTAAAGGGTGAACATGGGTGAGTCAGAGGAGGAGCAGCAGCAGCCCACACATGTCAGGTTGTCAAAACCAACACCAGGTGCTGCTGAGTTCAAGGAGCCAGGGTGACTAAATGCTTATGTTGGGGGGGGAATGTTTCACTTTTTCCCCCCAAACAAAAGGTACGCAGCACCCTGGTAGTTCAGGTATAGGCCCAACAGCAGGGGCAGTGGGAGGACTGATGGCCCTGCCCCCAGTGAGCCTCAGCTGCTGGGTGGAAGAGCTGGCCAGGCCCCGGGAGACTCAGGCTCCTTTAGACTCTGTGCTCTGAGTGGTCCTGCAGTCGGAGCTACAGTGGCCAGGGGAATGTCTAGGGCTTTCCACTTCCCCAAGCTTTGCCCTGGGGGTGTGGGCACAGGTCCTGTCTGTTCCCAGGTCCTCCAAACCTATTTGGGTAGGAGCAGGGAGAAGTTGAGGCAAGCACGTGGTCCATCTCCTGTGCCCACCCAGCAATGCTCCTCCCCATCACTCTGCCTCGCCCAGCCTGGGGAACGGGGAGTGTCATCTGCTTTGAGGACTTGGAGCATCCTGCATCTACCAAATCTTTGGTCCTTCCATCCCCCTCCCCCCAGGCATCAGTTTTTTAGACTCAATAGGCAAGAATATCCACTGGTCGTCCCTCCCCTGCAGCAGTGAATGTTCTGAGTCCAATTGCCCTATAGAGAAAGAGGAAATGCCAGGGAAAGAAGGAAGATTAATATTCCAAAGAGAAAGCCATCTGGCCATATAATTTTACATTCATTCTTGTGATCAATTAATCTCTGTCTTCCTTAGACTATAAATTCCATGAGGGCAGGACCCGCATCTGACTTGACTCACTCTGGTATCTCTTGGTGTCTGGGGAGGGGCCTGACAAATAGAGAAGAATGAAGATTAAATGAATGAAGAAATGGCCATTCACCTTCCTCAGGCTCTCTGGGTGAGCTCAGAAAGCACCCCTAGAACCATGGAAATAAGGGAGCTGAACCAGACCTATGGTTGCCAAGCTGGGTCTGTGAAAGCAGCTGTGTGGATCCTATTTTCAAGAATTTAAAGTCCAATAAAGTCAGCACCCCCTCCCCTCCCCACTGGATGGCCTGCACAAGATCACCAAGATAGCAGCCCCGTTGGTTTGACCCAGAGTCATAACATCTGTCAGGGACTGAGGTTGGCTGTTGGTGACATCACAGACCTCAACCCCAATTCCAGATTATGTGGCCAGTACTTCCAGTACCCACATTGCACTCCACGGGCCTGTGAAGGTCATTGCCACCCTGCAAATGTGAGCTGTGTCTGACAAAATACAGAGTGGGGCAAAAGTAGTTTTACAGTTATGAGTTTGCGAAACATAGTTTATTACTGTCTTATTATTTATTAATCATTGTACTATTTTCCACTTAAACAACTATAAACCTACTTTTGCCCACCCTTCTAGAAGCTGAGAGACCACATGGAGGGACCCAGTAGTTCCAGTCATCCCAGATGAGGCCAATTTAACCAGCCAATCCCAGGGATTCTACCAATTGACAGCAGGCAAGTGGGCCAAGCCCTCCCCAGACCAGCAGGATCGCACAGCTGATCCCAACTGAAACTGCTGACCCCCCCAAATCATGAGCTAAAGAAGTGGCTGTTGCATTGAATGACTGAGTTGTGGGATGTTCTTTGCATAGCAAAAGTACCTGATACAGAGGTGAAGTCATGGCCCACGTCACACAGCAGGGCTGGGACTCAAACCCAACCTTTCTGGCCACAGAGCACATGTTCTTAACCACTGACACTTTAGTGCTTGCAAAGTACATTTATTTTCATTGCAAGCCCTTAGTGAGTCCATGAATCTGTCCAAACAGAAGCTCAGAGATGTCAAGGAACCTACCTAAGGTCACACAGCTAGTCAGAGCTGGAAGAGGCCATCCAGCCCAGTTCTTCTGATTTCACATTCATGCTGTTCCCACTGCTCCATGAAGGCTGGAACAGCCAGAGCCTGGGGCACTGGTTTATGAAGAGGTCTCTAAGGTCCTCCACATGACTCCTTATATTTCATGAAAGGACTGATTTTCTCCCTCCCACCATGAAATTTTCAGACAGAACAGGTGGCTCCTCAGCCAGGGAGCTATGACTGCTGAACTGACCCTGCCTGCTCCCCGATCCTCCCCTCACTGCCCAGTAGGAGCTGTCGGTTGTCTTGGATACAGCAGGTGATGGGAAAGGATGGTGGCTGAGGTCACAGCGGGAACTGGGCAGGCCGTGGACAGGGAGAAATGGCTTCCCAGACAGACTCATGCCCTTTCACCCACCCTGGAATGAAAGAGGAGGACATGGCTGGTCTGGCCAGGCCAAGCCAGCATCAGAGCCCTGAGGTCTCCATAAGATCCCCGGGAGGAAGAAGAATGGGCTTAGAGCAGGGGGAAGGCAAGTCAATCACTCAGGCCCTTCAGGTATGATCATAAGGCAGTGGGGGTGGAATGCCAGGCACCCATCTGGAGTGCCAGGGGTGGAAATGGCCACTGGCAGGGCCAGCTGAAGCCCTGCCCTGACTGGGCATCTGCAGAGCCAGGCTCTAGAGATGTCTGCTTCCCAGAGGTGGGAGTGAAGAGGCTGCTCTCTATCCCACCAAAAAGTGAAATAAACATGGAAGGGACAGCTGCAGCATGGGGGGAAGATGCCTGGAAGCCATTCAGATCTGAATCCCACACGCTCTGCCTCCTAGGAGTGGGACTTTGGGCTGGTTTCTTCATCTTCGAGCCTCAGTTTCTTATCTGAGAAATAGGGGGAACCGTCATGTATCTCAGAGGTGGCTGTGAGGCCTGAATGAGAACGTGCTGCGAGAGCTTCTTGTAAACCATAAATGTTATGCAGGCTGAGGTGACGAGGGGACACTGTCTATCTGGTGCCTCCAGCCCCAGAGCTCCTCCAAGTCCTGGATGAAACCCCATAAACTCCATTCCTCAAAACACCCATTAGAAACCACTTGGCCTAAGTGGGGAAATTAAGAGCCAGAGAGAAGGGCTCTGCCTAGATTCCACTGGGCAGCGAGTGCAGGCCTGGCCCTGAAGCTGGGTCTCCTGACTCAGGGTCTTTCTACTGCACTTCGTTTGCCATCCAAGTTCACCCTCCTGGGTCCCATTTTTCTCTGGCCTTCAGGGATGGAGGGGAGTAGGGTGCACTACTCCCTGCTTCCTTACTGGTTAATCCACTCCCCCTTCCAAGTCATCTGAGGCAGCCAGATCACATTGGGGGGCTGGGCCTCCCCTGGGAGGTGCTGTGATCATATATGTGTTAAAAGGAATAGAAAGTCCTGGGCAGCCCCTGTGGGAGACATGAGAGATTGAAAAGTGTTCTGGGGCAGTCCATGTGGGAGACAGCAGAGATTGAAAAGCCCTTGGTCCCTCCAATCGCATCAGCAACTCTCCTTGTCTTGATGGGGGTCACTACTGGCTTTGCCATACTCTGAAGGGACTCCCTCACTCTCACCATGGCCATCAGAAAAATAGTAAAATCTTTCATGCTCTAGACAGAATCCAAAGTCCGCCCTCTCGTTACCGGGCCTGGGAGGACCTTCGGTAACTTTCAGAGAGCTCAAAGGTGGCTTCCCTCCTGCGGGGCGAGCCAAGCTCCGCAGCCCCTTCAGTCTGCGCATGCAGAGCCCACCCAGCCATCTGCTCCCAGTGGAGAAGAGCGGAGGGGTCAGGCTGGCTCAAAGCATAAAAGGATAAATACAAAGGAAAGTAAGTCTTTCCTTTTCCAATCTGGGCTCCCTCCCCAGAGGGCAGGCTCCGCTCCCAGGCTCTAGTGATCTAGTGACCCAGGGATAGACTGCACCTTTATAAGCAAAAATAAACGCAAAAATGTATTTATGCGTCTTCCTCGGTCACATAAATAGCAGCATCCTATACACATTGTTCTGGACCTTGCTTTCTTCACCCAGTAGCCTGTCTTGGTGACCTTCCCTCATCAGGATATGGAGAGCTGCTTTTTTCTTCTTCGTGGCTACATAGTATTCCACCCCCTGGCTAGTCCATCTTTTAGTTGCCAGCCTGCTAGTCATGGCCTCTTCTACCGTTTCCCATCAAGCTATCAGAGTGCTGCAATAAACCGTAGGATGAATTCCAAGAAGCTGAACCTCTAGGTAAACGAATATGTGTGTTTATAATTTTATAGGTAATGTCAAAATGCCCTCCCTAGAGGTAAAACCAGATTGTATGAGAGACCTATTTTCGCCACACCAATTGCAATTCAGTATATTGTATTTTTTTACCTTATTCAGTCTGATGGATGAAAATACTATCTGCTTGCCTTTAATTTGCATTTTTCTTATTAAGGGAGATGAGCAGCTCTGCATATGTTGAAGAGTCATTTGTAGCTCCTTCGCCGAAACTTTCCCCACCTTTCTTATGGTTTGGGTTTTTTTTCTTATCTTATTTGTAGAAGGGCTTCACATATTACAGAACTTTCTCATTTATTTTTTGACTCTGTTTACAGTATTTATTTCCATGCACATTTAAACAATGTCATTGCATTTACTGATCTGAATTTTGTGGAGTTTCTGGGGTTTGTGTCATACTCAGGAACCCTTGGAATTGTACCTTGACCCACACGACTCCCCATGTGGGTGTCTCGCCTGACCTTTCCCTCCTGGTTTGACCCACTGCCAATGCTGACACCTGAGATCTGCTTCCAGCTGCTGCGGGGCAGCTCCTGGCTTTGGCTGGGCATCCCCTTGCTCCTCTGTGCCCGCTGCCCCTGCAGTGTGGCCCTTGGCTTCCTGTCACTTCCCAGCCCCCAGCTCTGTGCCTGTCCAGCTTCCTGCCAGCCTGCTCCAAGCCCTCTGGCCCCCACTCAGCACCCCACCCCCTCCAGGAGAAGCAATGTCTTAATCACTCCCTCCTCATTTCCTATCTCTCCCCCACGGACCTGACTGGTCCCCACCCCAGCCTTCTGGCTCCTTCTAGAACACAGCTACACACAGGGCCTTTACCTAGATGCTCTGGCTCCTCGTTCCAAGCCAGTACGGTAGGGAATCCATGGACAATATGTTGGGTGACTGGGGGGAGGAGTAGCAGAGTGGGAGCCAGGAAGGAGTCTCTCCCAGAGCCTTTGTTAGCAAATCCCAATAAGGCTTCTCTTTCACAACATCTTAGCTGAATTTCTATCTTTATTAATCAAATAAAAAATTTAATTAATTACTTTAAATGGCTCTAATTGAATCTAGAACGAGAGCATGGACAAAATCCTGGGAAGTAATGAACCCAGGCATTTCCAGCATCTGGAGTTGAAATGATCTTTAATTTCAATTTGAGTGTAAAAATAATGTGACAGCAGCCAAACGCTTCCCTCCCAGCCTTCTCGAAGGGAGATCTGAGCGGCAGAGGTTGTCCAGGGTTGCAAGGAAAGTCAGTGCCATCAATAACATGCCTGCATTAATATTTAGGAAGCCAGCTAGGCATCTAGCACCCCAGGCTCTCCTCCCCTAGCCTAAGGCTGGCCCTACGTCCCCAGCTTCTTAGGGCAGGAAGGGTGGCATGGTCTCCCCGAGGCCCACCATCAGGCCAGCGTCTAGCCAACTTCCTGCTCATTGCCCCCTGCATTAGTTTCCTGGGCCTGCTGAAATAAGTCAATGCCAGAAGTGTATTCTCTCATGGTTCTGGGGTCAGAAGCCCAAAATGTGATACTTTGAAGACTTTAGGAGAGAATCCTTCCCTGCCTCTTTCAGCTTCTGGTGTCTCTTGGCATTCCTTGGCTTGTGATAGCATCATCCTCACCCCAGCCCCATCCCTGAGATGGCCCATTTGGGGGCATGGGCAGGGCAGAGAGGTGGTGCTGGTGCAGCTCATTGGGAGTTGGTTCTGGGGCCTCTGGGGAGCCTTCAAGCAGGGTGACGAGGCTGGGAGGTGGCTGGTGAGTGCCAGCCACCCTGGTAGAAGGAGCAGATGTCCCAGCCTCTCCTTGTTCCCTGGCAGGCCTCATCTTTTATAAATAGTTGTACTTGCTGGGAGCCAGAGTGGGTTGAGGCTTAGCATCTCTGACTGACAGCCCAGCAGAGCCAGGCAGGCCCATCTGCCCAGGGCTATGGATGCTCACATAACACCCCCTCCCCACAAACAGCCCCGACACCCATGAGGGTGTCATTGCACCCAGGATGCACAGCACCCCGGCATGTGCTGCTTCCACATGGCTGGTGGCATGTGGGTTGTGTGGAAAAGTAGCCAAATAATCAGAAAGGACGTTGGAACAGACTGATTCTGGAGGTAGTGAGAGTCTCGTCCCTGGAGGGGTTCCAGGGGGAGTTGGATGACCATATGACAAGCATGCAACAACCAAGCTTTGAGCTCTAAACATGATGAGAGCAGAGGGAGAAGGCTAGGCCAGGTGACCCAGAAGTTCTTTGGGTCCCAGCAGATATCCAGGGTGCCACAGACTGGGAGCTCTCAGGACCATGGTGGCTTAGCAAGACCAAGGCCTCCCTCCCCAGCTCTCAAGTGCCAGGAGGCTCCCCTGTGTGGGTTATGGGAGCCCTCCCACTCCGGTGTGAGCCCACCAGCTTCTCTGGGTGTAAGAGGCAGCTAACAGAGGCTCTGCCCACAGTGTGGAATGTATAACTGCTTGCTCCTCACTGAGCACTTATGTGGCTCCTACAAGATGCACCACTGAGGCTGCCAGCTCCCCAGGCTTTCCATGAAGTTCAGTTGCTGGGACTGTGCACCCGAACTCCTCTGATCCTTGGGAAACCTCTGTTAAAGCGGGGACTCTAAGAGCTTCCTCACTCTTAGAACCAACCCCCTTTCTAAAGCTGGAGATTTATGGAATTCTCAGCCTTTGGGATCAGAGGTGGGTGTTCCAAACCATAAGCTCCGTGAGGGCAAGGATCCGGTCTGTTTTTGTCCATGGTGGAACTTAAATAATTATGGATCAAATGAGTAAATGACTAAGTGAATAAATGATGTACAGGTCACCTCACCCACCTCCCTGCAGGAGGCCAGAGTCACCTGTGGAGCATCCTCTCTCTGAGGAGCGAGAGGACAAATATGACACTCTGGAAAGCACGTTATCTCTGAGGTCAGACCACCTGGGCCTGAGTCCTGGCTCTGCCTCTTGCCAGATGTGAGCTCAGGTGGGTTCCTCAACTGCTCTGCTTCACTAACTGCAGAAGCGAGATCATAATCCCCGCTTCCTAAGATGCCAGATGCTCTGAGATGACATTCTTAAATTGCCTGGCATATAGCAGGCACTCAATAAACGATGCTTGTGGTAGTCATTAGTGCTGTTCTCCAAAATCTGTGGTTTTCCTTCTAAGCACGTGGTAGGATCCTACTTGCCCTTTCCTGAAATTGGGTGCGGCCACATGATGTGCTTTGGCCAATGAAATGAAGTGATGTGTCACCCTTGATGGAGATTGAAGAGGCCATGCTCTCTTTTTCCTGCTTTGGTAATTGTGGCAGCACTAAGATGGAGCCACGACCAACCTGGGTCCCAGACGGAGGAAGACATGGAGCTGATCCCTCCAAGCGACCATGATGGAGCAGCCTGCGGTAGATTGTAAATGTGGCTTCAGTATTCCTACCGTCCCTGTACGTACTGCACTTGGCCACATGACTGCTACTCCCTCCACCCACTGGTGGAGTCCATTTCTATACCCCCTGGACCTGTTTGGCCATGTGGCTTGCTTTGGCCCATGGGATATTAGAAAATGTGATATAATCAGAGGCTTGGAAAGCTCGTGAGCATTGGAGCTTGCTCTCTTCTGTGTCTGGGAACTTCTCTGCCCCCATGTGAATGAGTCTGGGTTAGCCTCCTGGAGGAAGAGGGACACACAGAGAAAGGCTCCAACTGTCCCAAGCATGTGAGCAAGGCCACCTTAAACCATCCAGCCCCACCTGAACTGGCACACACCAAAAGAATCACCCAGACAGCCCATAGAATCCAGGGAAATATTCAATGTGTGTTGTTCTGAGCCACTAACTTTTGGAATCATTTGGTACTCGGCAAAGGCTAACTGATACAAGGTAACATGAGTGAGAAATAAACCTCAGAGTATTAAGGCCTTTGGGGATGTTCATTACTGCAGCACAACCTAGCCCATTCCAATTGATATCTTTCCTTCCTCTTTTTCTCTGGGAAAGAAAGAGCATCTCAATTAAGTTGCAAAGGGCCTTATCCTTCACAGCTTCCCTCTTGTTCAACTGCTCCCCACCACTCAGCCCCCTCTCTGCCCCTTGGTAGAGAGGTAGGCTCTTCTGCTATTGTCCGTGTCCCTAGGATGAGTTATTCACTGGGCCCATCGTGAAGACTTCTCCTCACCACCTACTGCTGGAGTGACTGGGCCTTACGTGAAAGGTGCTGATGTTATGACACTGGCCTTCACAATGGACCCTTGAGGTAAGGCAGACTAGCCTCAGCCCACACTCAGCATACCCCTACCCTTTCTGCTCTCCTGGATATTATCTGGCTGCAAAGTGCTTCAGCATCAGACACATCCGGGTTCAAATACCAGCTTTGCCACTTGCCTTTTAATCCTGCCTCTGTCACCTCTTAGCTGTGTGACCTTGGGAAATTTTCTTAACCTCACTGAGCCTTAGTTTCCTTCTCTGTGAATTGCTGGTAAAGATTCCCTGTGCACATGGCTGTAAGAATTATAAATATATTAAGTATCTAACACAGTGCTTGACAGTAGATCTTGAATGAACAGTAGCTTATCATTATCGTGGGGAGCCGGACTGACCAATTCTCAAATTCCAGCTCTGCCACTGACTGGCAGTGTGTCCTTGGAAAAGTCATTCGGCTTCCCTAACCCTTAGTTTTCTACTCTGTAAAATGGAAGTAAAATGCCCTTTTTTGATAGGATCTATTCCAGGATGACAAAAGAAATATATGGTAAAGTGCATGGCATGTAGTAAGTCCTAGAGAAGTGTCAGTGCTTTCTCCCCCTGGAGTTTGTAAATTCCTTTGAAGGCAGGGCTCATATTTTCTCTCTTACCCCTCCCCCTCCACTCTTTCTTGCACACACAGAGCCTGCGCACACACAGTCAATGCTCAGTAAGGGCTGTGGGCTTGTGAGGAAAGTGAATAGATTCCCAGTGACTCCAGACCCTTCTGGCCCAGGGATGGCTCTGTGTCCACGCAACTCCAAGGGAAGCTTCTCAGCCCAGATAGCCTGGTTTTGCCATGTATCGCCTAAACCAAAAGAACTAACAGAGCCGAGGTGGTAGGGAGACCCCTGTGAGCATCTCAAACCAGCATCATCCTCAAACTCCCCTTCCCTTCCCTCCCTTCGCCTCACCCTCTCCCACAAGCATGCTCCATGACTGCTCGAGAGCTGTTTCCATGGTGATAGCATTTTAAAGTTTTCTAGGAGCAGAACAGGAATAATTTTCTACCTTCTCCTCCTCCTCTGTGACAATCCGGGAAAGAGAGCTTATTACAGATAAGGGGGGGGGGAAGGAGGGGGAAGCAGCTCCTTCTTTCATTACCTAATCGCATGAGCAAGTCGCTCTGAAATTCCTCACTCCCGGCTCCACCCTCCCCTCCCCTGCCCTCACCACCATGCCCTGGTGTCCTAGGTGGCTTGGTACTCACCCACCTCTGCTTGGATGAAGAGTTGGTATGGGAGAGGGTAAGGGGAGAAAGAGAGGAAAGAGAGAGAGAAAGGGCGGGCTGGTATATGCCCAGTCACATGCATGCACACGCTCATAAACACAGTGGCTACAGGAAATTTCCACTAACCCTGCTCCAGGAGGTGATGCTCATTAATGAAGAGGAGTCCAGTATCAGAAGCAGAGAATCTGGCTGGGCCCGTGAATGAGAGTCAGTCTATATGCAGCACCACCTAGCAGATATCTTCATAACCTGCCAGCCCAAAAGGGGGTACACACACTGTGGAAGAGTATTGTGGTCGCCATACCTTCTGATGACACGCTGAATGAAGTGCGGGTAGGTCCCATCTTTCATTCTGATTCTATTTTATTCTATTTCATTCTGATTCTTTACAGCCTTATTTCCTTAGCCCCCAGCTAAGTTCCTTCAGGAGCATTCTCCAGTCTTTGAAGGGTACTTTGGTCCAGATTGTGAAACCCCATCTTGTTTGTCTATGAATTCCTGGCCAGTGTCCCTAAGACTGACACCATCCAGGATAAATGGGAGGTGAGAATGGGCTATGATGGTCTAGCTCCCTTTCCCTCCTGGCATGGCTGTGAGGAGAAGGCATCTGCCAAGGCCCGGTGAGCAAGACTCCCAACAGGTGCTAAGAAGTAGGCCTCAGAAGGGGGTGGGAGCACAGGCTTAGATGGAGGGCTGTCCAGTCAAGGGAATGTCTGAAACCCACAAGATTTCTTCCAGGGTCAGGCTTGGCCAAGCAAGTCGCATTGTGAATTATGCAGGCAGCATCAGGATAGGAGACAGGAGAACCAGATTCCAGTCCTGATCCTACCACTCCCTAGCTGGGTGAGCTTAAGAAAGTCACTTAATCTCTCTGAATCTCCTCTATTTCATCTCTACTTTCCATCCAATCTGTTTTGTTCGGAAGGTTATTTTAAAAATTCAAAATGAAAGCACCTTTCTAATTAGCAAATACCACACACTTGCAAAATATTCCTTTATATTCCTTTGGCAGAGTCAGTGACCAAGACAAACTTAAAGTCCAGTCTCAAACAACATTTGGGGTGAACCCAGGAGACAAGAAAATTCAAATATGAACCTGGAAACGCATAGTCCACAGGCAAACTGGTACAGTAACTAACAGCAAAGGGGTCTGCTGTGTGGCCTTGAACAAGTCACTTGTTCTCTCAGGGCTTTGTCTTTCTCTACCAAAAGAGGCTCTTAAGAGCCCTTTAGGGCAGGAATCCAGGCCAGATAAGAAGCCAAGTCGAGCCAGAGAGTGGATCTGGGATCAGCACCAGGGACAGCTCCCTTGAGCCCAATCAGCTAGAAAAACTCTGAGTTAAGGTAGATCTGGGTTCAAATTCTGACTCTGCCCCAAGCATAGTGTTGCCTTGAGCTGATATCTAGTTCCTTTCGAGCCTCGGTGTCCCCATCTGTGCATTTAGCCTATGAGCTCACTAAGATAAACATTGTCCCATGCCACAAGTGGGGCTCAGCTCGCTGCAGGGTGTGGAGGTGAAATCCAAAGCACCAGTGAGGAGGGTGGCTGATTCTCTATGGTTCTCCAGTCCCTCCTCCTCCAAGACTCGGGCCTTAGTGTATGTTATAAAACTTCTTGCCCCACCAAGGGGAATTCTCCCACACTTGTTGTTCCCCTTAAAGAGCCCCTTGGTGTAATGAAACTCTTCAGAGTTGAAGAGCTCTGAGTGTGAATCCTGACTCTGGTGCCCACTACCTGTATGTCTGAGGGAAAATACATTCCTATTTCTCTGAGCCTCAGTAGTCTCTTTCATAATATGTGAATTAAATAATACCTGCCTCACCCTGCTCATATGAGAATTAAACAAGAATATGCATATAAAGCCCTCAGTATCTGTTTATCCCACAGTAAGTGCCAATTAAAGCTAGTTCTTCAGCCATCCCTCCCTTTCTGGATTGCAGTCTCTCTTACTTTAAAAGTATCTCTAGCTGAGACATCTCTGGCTGCGTCACTTGGCACAGGAAAGGTAGTGGGCAGGGGTCCAAGTGCCATTTAATTGCATGCTGTTTTTAAAGGGAAATGGCTTGTATGCCCCCATAAAGCTGATTCCTGATTAAGGCCTCTCTGAAGGGGGCTTGGGTCAACCTCCCAAGCCTGGAGCCCTGGCTGGGAGGGCAGTGCAATGCTAAATAATAGAGGCCATGGAGGGAAGGTAGGTCCCAGAGATAAGGACAATCCCCCTTCCTCCAGCTCCAGGCTTCTGTCCTACTTGCCTTTAGTTGTTGATTGGAGTGGGGAGTGGGGGTGTAGAGGTGCAGCCTAGAGGATTTTCAAAGATCTAGTATCAACTTTGCAACCAACTTGCTGTGCAACTTTAGCCAACTCCCCTCCCCTCTGAACTGCAGTTTCCATCTCTGAAAGGCAAGAGGCTTGAAGCCAGTGCTCTCTAGGGTTGCTAGAATTCTGCATGCCTTCTCCTTAAGCCGGTACTATGGTTTGCAGTGGAGACTGTGGACACCGTCTGCTCCTCTTTGCCCCCAGCCCAGCCTGCAGCCTGTTGGAACTTACCAGGGCTCATCCTGAATTCTGTCTGGGCTGTCACCCGCAGGCACCCACGCTGCCCCCAAGAGCCCTTTCACAGGGCATTGGGGAGGCCACTCAGGAGCTGTGTGGCCCAGAGACTAGGGTCTTGGAGACTTCCCAGGAGAAGGGATATACCATCTCATCATGGGCCGTGGGAGAGCCACCGTTTTATTTCCAGCCTGATTCCCCCAGGGCACAGGAGAGCAAAGCTGTTTGATAGGCAATTAGACAAAAAGTTAGTCAACACATGAGGAGGGATAAATCCACCAGCCTGAAGCTCAGAGTGTGGCTCGTCAAGCCAGAGAGCTCCCTGGAAGTCCCACATCCTCACTCCCAGGTAGCGCTGGGGAGGGAGGGCACCGTCCACTGCTCACGGGCCCTGGCGCCTTACTTGTGAACAGGATCTCCCCAGAGGGCTGAGCCTTTAAGACATGCTCATTGTTCAGAAGGCCTAGGATACTCTGGGTCACCATCACAAACACTCACAATTCTTCCAGAGAGGTAGTGTGATGCAATGGTCAAGAGCACAGAGATTGGAACCAGGCTGCTCAACCTCTTTGCATCTTGTCTCTGTTTCCTTATCTATAAAATGGAAATAATACTGTTTGTCTCTTAACAAACCCTCTGCAAACCCAATTCCTACTGTTACCCTTGTCTGGTGGTTTATAATTTCTATTATTCAGGAGGAAGGCTCCTCAATCATCCCTATAATGCCCTGTGAGAATGGCATGGAGGAATTATCCTCACTACACCTTTCCATAAACCATCTCACCTAATCCCCACTACAAGCCCCAGTTTAGGCATTATTACCCCTACTTTTCAAATAGGAAAAACAAGTTTAAGAGAGGAGTGCCACCAAGCCATTGCCCCTTCTATTCTATAGTGCTTCACTCAGGAATGAGATGGTTCCAGCCCGGCCTTCCCAGAAGGCAGAGAGACCTTGGGCAAGTCCCTTTTCCCCTCTGGGCTGGACAAGAGCTCCAAGCTCCATCCTCCACAGAGGGGTGTGTGACCTTGATCTTGGAGCTCCAGACTTGGAGCCAGGAACCCCTCAGAGCCTAGGCCCACCCCAGCCCCAGGTCTCTAAGGGTCAACACATAGACTGTCTGTGTGGAACTTATTCCAAGGCAGTTCTTCCTTGGAGAGCCCTGGATGATTATTGCTCTACTGTTTTGGCAAGAACCTTTCTTTCTTTCCTTCTTTCTTTCTTTCTTTCTTTCTTTCTTTCTTTCTTTCTTTCTTTCTTTCTTTCTTTCTTTCTTTCTATGAAAAACTTATTTTGACAAAGCATTCTTATAAGTCATGGATGTCAGCCCGACTCTGTAGAAAAGTGTCAGCATGGAATCAATGTAAGACATGGTGTTTTAATTATAGCAACACCCTCTAGCTCTGCCCACCCACCCTGCTTTCATGGTAGGGAATGGGAGGAGGCCTGTGCGACCTAGAGCTGTCCCCCAAGGCCAGCCTTCCATCATCACGATGAGTTGGATCCCAACTGTCCCAAATTGAATTTCCAAGGTCAAAGTCCCATGGCCCCAATAAAATTTAACATTCACGAAAGTCAGAGGTGGGGAATAGCTAAGATATCACCATATCCAACCCACTCATTGATAAGTGGGAAAACCAAGGGACTCTCTAATTATACTGCATACATCAGGTCTATTTTGTCTTATTATATGACCTACTCTGCAGAGAGGAGGCAAGAAGAGGTGTGACAGGCACCTTGCCTAGACAAGGTGAGTGTGGGAAGACCCGGAGACACAAACTGGGGGGAAGGAAAACAGAAGAAAGAGCTGGCACATACTAAGCACCTATTATGTGCCAGTCATTGGCTCTTCACTTTATAGATTGTCACTGTGGGGTTTTATCCTATTTTATAGATGTGAAAACTGAGGTTCCAAAGACATTACTAAGTGACTTACCCAGGGCCACACAGCCAGGATATGGACCCAGATTTTCCAGACCCCAGATCTTGAGGTCTTCCCATTGAAGGCTGTAGTGAGCTCCTTTCTTAAGCGGCAAACGTTTAGAGTCAAATCCTCTTTGTTCCCTACTCTTCCTGCCTTGTTCCTCAGGACCACTCACTCAGTTGTCCTGTATTGTCTTACTGAATCAAAGGGACCTCCTGGGAATAATCTGCTCTCCATTGGCTTAGAGGTCTCACCTTTCCCCTAGGTGACAGGTACACTTTCTGCCATTTGGGGTTTCTTATGATCAACTGATATAAAATGACCCAAGCAGTGTTCTTATTTTCAAGATGTCGAGTGAACCCCAGAGACACCCAGAAATGTTTTGGGACACAAGAGCCAGTCACCAGAGGGAGATAAGATTATTAGGTGAGACCCAATAGGCAAACTCTCCAAAACAAGGGTGGAAGTGGTGCTGGAGGGCTTGCAGTGGGAGAAGGTTTGTGTTTTTGTTTTTTTTTACTTACAGGAGCTTCAATCTAAGTTTTAGAGTCTTAAAAAAATTCCTATGCATTAGATTTGAAACACTCCTGGCCCGATCCCAAGATGCTGGCACCATTCTGGTGTCAATCAAATTTCTACAGATGCCGTAAGCTGAATCAGTCTCTACCTACACTTCATTGCTCTGGAATCCAAGGTAATCAGTTATGAAACGGGGGGAGCAGCAAGTAGTCCTTGCACCTTTCTTTGTGCCTGATGTTGTGTAAGGGCTGCCTCCCGTCTAACTAAAACATCCCCCACCAGTCCACACAGCGCGCTTGAATTCCACATGGGCAACTGGTTACTGTTACAAGCTGAATTGTGTCCCTTCCAAAATCATATGCTGAAGTCCTAACCCCCAGGACCTCAGAATGTGACTATATTTAGAGATGGGGTCTTTAAAGTGGTAATTAAGTTAAAATGGGGTCATTAGGGTGGGTCCTCACCCCATACCACTGATGTCCTTATGAGAAGAGGAGAATAGGACACAGGCAGAGAGGAAAGACCATGTGAGGACACAGCAAGAAGGCAGCCACCTGCAAATCAGAGGAGCCAACCCTGCCCACACCTTGATCTTGGACTTCCAGCCTCCAGAACTAACAAAAAATAAGTTTCTGTTGTTTAAGTCTCCCAGCGCGTGGTATTTGCTGTGGCAGCCCCAGCAAACTAAGAAAACTGCCATCTCCCTTTCTTCTCTCCAACACACCCGGCTGTCTCCCTCCTCCTTCCCCACTCCGCCTCCCCTGGCACTGTAAAGTACATTATGCGACGGAAAGATCGGGGGTTGCATTTTAACATATTTAGAGTTGAAGTAGGAAAGACCTCAGGCAGGAAGGGCCTTTCTTTCCCTCTAAGCAGCCCAGCTCTCCGATACCAAAGGCATTTTGAGATTATAAGAAACTAAGTAGACAAGCCATGTCCACTCCAGTCAGTGGGTCAGCCAGGTTTCTGGGCCCCAGCAGGCGTTTTCCATAGAAACAATATCTGTAAAGGCAGACTGGTTCCCAGGCTAGCCCACAAAAACCTCTTTGGTCTATCACAGAGCTGTAATGCATTCTGTCTCTCTGCCCTGGAGAACATAGTGTGAGATACTGTCTCAAAATTAATCTTTAAACTGTGCGAAAAAACAGTAACATCCGCCGTGAAGTGGGCAGAGATGGCTTCCCATGCCTGAAGGAAAGCAGAGCGTGTTAGCGGAGGGCCCGGGAGGGCAGTGGAGCCCGTGGTGGTGACTCCGAAGGGGGCTTCTGGGGTTTCTCAAGGGCTTTTGAGGCTGCGCACTCTTGTTCTTTATTACGTCTAATTTCACATCAGAACACAAGGTCCCCCTTGTATCCTCACAAGACGACTGAGCTGATCAGCCATGATGGGGCCATTTGAGGAGGAGGAGAGGGCAGGAGAGAGGGGATGTGACTGTGCACGAGACAGCGGCAGAAGGGGGCAATAGGCAGGGTAACAGTGGGAGAGGGGGGCTGGCTGACGGTCGGAACTCAGTGTGTAAGCTCAGTCCTCCCTCTACCTCCTCGCCAGGGCCTAGGGCACCGGGAAGGGCTCCAGAGCCAAGTGTTCTGGCTTGAATCCCGGTTCTATCACTCACTAGCTGTGTGACATTGAGGGGGTGACATAGCTTCTCTGTGCCTCACTTGCCTTCTCTGTAACATGAAATTATAATAGTACCCAGCTTGCTGGTTTGTCGTGAAGATTCAATATTCACATAACATTCTTAGAAAACCCCTGATACTTAATAAGCTACACCCAATAAGGCTTAGTTATCATGGTGGTTGTTAGGACCTAGGTCCCAACTTCACCAGTATCCTAACCCTAAAGAACAGAAGTGGGGGTAGGAAGAGAGGGAGAAGAGAGAGAAAAATAGACTGGGCCAGGGCAGATGCATCTGTCTCTGTCAGAAAGGGCCACCAAGTGCCCATGGTTCTTGCCCCATGAAGTGGATCAGGCCAACAGCCCCCTACCACCACCACCACCACCGGCCTTCTCTCCTGACTCTTTTCCTGACCTTGACCTGCCTGTGGCCACTCAGTAAGAAGCCCTCAGTGCTACGGCCTCTCGCAAAGGGGGACAGAGCCAGCTAGGAGCGTCCCTCTGCAGCTGAAACGTCGGAGGAGTTTGCAGGGAGCCTGGGGGAGGTGGGAAGGGGGCGGGGCACGGGGGAAGATTGTGAATTCTCCGAGAGGAGCCAGAGCCCTGTTTTCATTCCAATTAATTATCCTTTAGAGCAGTTCAGGTTGCTGGAGAGCAAGGAGGAGAGATTCATTTATATTAAAATCAGCCCAGCCCTTCTCGCCAAGATTCTAGCCCTTGTGTGGATACTGTGGTCATAAAGTGTGGAGGAAGCAGCCGGGGGTGGGGTGGAGGGGTCTCGTGCTGCCCAAGCCCCCCAAAAAGGCAGCCCCACAGCCCCACCCCCCAGGGCTCAGTCTGTCTACTGCTCTCTACGAAACGCCCTGCCCTACAGGCGCTGATAAATAAAATGCCACCGACAGAGACCTGGGCACCAGCTAAACGGGCTTTGCAAAATGGTTTCTTCATGGAGAAGCTGCTCAGAGAGGCCAGTGGCTTGTCTCCATTCACTGCCTCACGGAGCCCAGGTCAAACAGGGCCTGACTCTCCTCACTCCCCCCCCCCCACTCCCCAGACTCCCTGATCCTCTCCCCAAAGTTATGCTTTATTCCGATGCATTTTCTGAGCATGAACCCAGCCCTCTGCTTGGTGGTCAGGGAAGTCTTCCAGGAGGAGGTGGGGCTAAAGAGGACCAGTGAGGAGGCCCGGCAGTACTCCAGGTGGCTCCCCACCAGTGGAGGGGGGAGAAGTGGTCAGCTGCTGGATCCATGTAGAGCCACAAGATTTCCTGATGGGTTTGGGTGTGGAGTATGGAAGGAAGAGCAGAGTCGATGGGACGCTGAGGTCTTCAACTTGAGCACCTGGAAGAGTAGACTTGCCTTCACCTGAGATGAGAACAGTTGTTGGAGGAACAGGTTTGGGGGGGTCACCAGGAGTTTGCTTTGGGGCATGTCTTCATTGAGCTCAGGAGTCAGGTCAGCCACTTCCATCTCTGCTTATTTTTCCAGGCCTGTAGCGTGTTGGGTGTCAAGAGAGCCAGGGATCACAGAGCAGAATCAGGTTCTCTGACTCCTGGTCTAGAGCTTCTGCTTCTTCCCCGCCTGGCTTCTCCAAATGGCCAAGTATGGGGTGGAGGCAATAGCCCTCAGTGCCCTTTCCTTCCAGACACCATACCCACATTCTCTCTCCCCATCACTCCTCAAGCCTGTGTTCATGACTAATCAATTGGAAAATGGTTTATTACATAATTCATACTAAAGTGAAAATGGCTGATAAAAAGGGAACCTTAGAGGCCACTGAGTAATAGGAAACGATGATGATGATACAACAGTACCTGATTCTTCTATGTCACTATAAGCACTTATGTTTGCATTATATTACTTAGCCTTGCCCATAACTCTTTGAGAAAAGTGTTATTATCTTTCCTTTTTTACAGATGAGGAAACTGAGGCACATATCCAGGGTTACATGGTAGTGTTAGGACTGGAACTCAAGCAGTCTGGCTCTAGAGCTCACAGTCTGAGCCACTATGGTCTCTCACCTGTCCCCACAATCTTGTCAATCCGCACAGCAACCCTGTGAAAGCGCAGTTTATCCCCACTGTGCAAAAGAGGACACAGGTCGGACAGGTGGGGAGATCTGCCCAAGGTCACTTAGCTGGGACCAGTGGGGACCAGACAGAGCTGAAATACAGGGTTCCAGTCTCAATTTTAATTTCAGATACACAGAGAATTTGGTTTTGTATAAGTAGGTCTCGTTTACTATTTGGAATACACTTCTACTCAAAAAGTATTTTTTTTTTATCTCAATTCCGATTGAACTGGCGTTCTGTATTTTTACTTGCTGAATACAGGAACCCTAAGATCTGTGGAAGGATCTGCCCCAGCCAGAGCCAGCTTTCCATGTCTCCAGGGGTGAGCCCAGTTTCCTCCAAGTCCCAGAGGATGAGGGAGCCCAGGTGTCTCCTGGCAGCTCTGTCATGACACTCCATCTCCCAACAGCCATCGCCAGGAGCTCTGGGGTTACACTCCAGTCGTCTCTCCCAGAGCCCTTGGGTGAGGCGCTGGGCCCCACTGAGCCAGCGGGGATGCTCCTGAAGCACCGGGATTAGGAGTTTCTAGCTGCAGCGCCCCCCACCCCCCACCCAACCCAGACGCCCATACATCACAGGCAGCTGGAAATCGAAGCTCGTTTCTCAAGTCAATGCACTGGCGGAATCGGGTGCCTGATTTGGGCAAAGTTGCGTTGCACATCCCGCATTCGTCAGCGGTGCACCCACTAAGACGTGCGCCACGCATGCGCTGGAACAGAACCAGTCTCAAATTCCCACCCCAGGGTAACATAGAGCCAAGTTCCCGCTGTTGCCCTTAAGGCTGTGAAGTCCCAGCCCCTCGGGCAATAGCCAGTTGTTTTTTAGAGCAGACTCTATGCGAGGCCTGTGCCAGGCTGTGGGCCATGCAGACAAATCTGATAATTGCTGGTTTTGCAAAAAGAATAATCGCTACTATCTTTTGAGTGGGCATTTCCTACCTTCCTGGAAGAGTTAAGAGCTTTCCATGCAGTGGCTCGTTTAATCTACAGAAAACTGAAGCACAGTTAAATGGCATACTTAAGGTCACGCAGCCAGAAGTTGCTGTTAAGGGATTGAAACCAAGCCCCTGACTCCAGGTTCAAGGTCCCTCCCTCCTCCCTTGGCCTATATAACAAAGACCTTGGCCTGATATGTCTACATGTGGAAGATTCTGATGGAGCGTCAGGAGGTGGTGAGGTGCAGCCGTTCAGCGTGAAGCGCTGCAGCTTGAAGGGCCCGGGCAGACACAGGGGGTCAGGAGCCATCGCCTCCTGGGAATGTCTGCTGGGGGGACCTCGATCTCTGCACTGGGAGGAAAGCACGGTCTACTGAGTACCACAGGCCCCAAGTGAGTGGCCTGATGCCTGCACCGAAGGCACCCCAGGGCGTATGTAGTAAGTGCCCTGAGATCTGGGTTCTAGCCTCAGATTGGCTGGGCCCTCTCTCTCTAACTGTAACTCTGTAACTCTCATCTCTTCTCTGAGCCTCAGTTTCCCCTGTGTAACAGATTTTTGACTTGTTCGATCAGCCTTGGTATTCACAGGTGACCCTGTCACACTGCGGTCAGTCCCCAATCCTGACATCAGAGATCCCCCATCTCGAACTTCTCCAGGCCAGATGGGAGCCTGGTGTGGTTGAAGGGACAGGAACAAGGCCAAGGGCGGCCTGAAGCAAACTCTCCCTTGGGGCCATTTCTAAGACTCAGTCACGTTTCAAACCTCTTCCTCCCCCCAGATGCAGCCCATATCAACCACCCACATCCACAGTGGATTAGCTGAGCCACATCATAGACTCCTCAGAGGAGCCCCCAAGCTCGTCTCTCGGGGTTCTCTAAATGCACCCCTCCTCAACTCAGGAGGCACCAGGAGAGGTTGCTAGTGAAGATGCCACTCCTCCAACAAGCTTGACTATATAGGGCAAGGGAAGGGAGGACACAGGGGACAGGCCAGAGTCCCACCAGCCAGCTGGGCCTGGAACAAACCTGTATGGCAGCTGAGAGAAAGCACAGGAGGTAAGAGGCCTGGCGTTTAACCTTGGCCATGGCCACGCCTTGCCCTGCTGTGCAGCCTCAATAGAGCCCCTGCCTCCTCTGAGACAGGAGCACTGGGTGACCTAAAAGGCTACCCTTCCAGACGTCCCCGTTGATGACTCACACTACCCACAGGGGGTGGGACAAGGTCCGAGTCCAGGCTCTGATGGACACAAATACTGAGGACAAGAAACTAGGTCAGAAGGTTCCTATAAGAGAATGAAGCCTTTATCCCAGGGCCTGGCCCAAAGCACAAGGGGTTGCCCTGCCTTTGCTCATGCTGGTCCCTCTGCCTGCCGCACCCTCTCCACCCAGAGTTGCATTTTTAAAATCTCAATTAAAAACACTCACACTTAATAGTGGAGAGCACAGAATACAAAATCTTATCATCAGTAAGTTTCTGATTTGTGTGTCTGTCTAGGCTAACCCCGTCCCCGTCTCTCAGACATGGTCCATCTTGTTCTCACACTGTTCCCAGAACCCAGAACAAGGGTCCAGCTGATGGGAAACATGTAATAAACATTTGCTGAGCAAATAAATTAGATGCACTGAACTGCCAACAGTGGATATTCCGGGTAGGAAAATTTCAGATCATTTTTATTTCTTTATACTTTTAAGTCATTTCCATGTTTTTTTTAATGAGCATGTGTTGATTTCATAACCAGAAGCTCCCCCCGCCCCCACCACCACCATAAAAAGCTTCTAAAAACAGAACAAAGCAGAACTCTCTTGCCTCAAGGCCCTGCTCCCAGGCCCCTGGGTTCTCTGTTCTCACATAGTCCTGGGAGGTTTGAGAGGCAGAAATATTGATCCCATTCGACAGATGAGGAAGCTGAGGCTCAGCCATGTGTGCATTTGTGTGAAGGTGGAAACTTCCTCCATGAACAGGAGGAGATTTGCCTCAGAGTCATTAGCTGAGATTCCGGCTTTCCCAAGGGAGGCCCAGGAGAGCTCAGGGGTCATCCCAGGCTCAGGGTTGAAGGAAGCAGAGGATTGGAACCTCTTTTCGCCTGGCTGTTGTGGGAGGCTCCACAGTGCCTGGGCAGAGAGGAGAAGATGCAGGCCATGCCAGGAGCCTGGGGGAAGCTGTGGACAGCCCCATGATGGCAGTGCCCAGGGTTATCTGGAAGACAGCCCTTAGTCTACCAGAGTCTCCACATTTGCTCCATCCAGCTTTCATCACCAGGCACAAGCAGCAGCTTAACGTGTGTTTGTTGCATGAATCATGGATGGACACATGGACAGATGACAGCAGCTGGCATCCACTGAGACCCTGGGCGAGCAGGGAGCAGCAAGGAAAGAGTGAGACAAGCAGCTGCTTGCTTTGAGAGACAGTTACCCTGAAGGGACCCAAGCAGCAAAGAAGTTACCAGTCCACAAACACCGCATATTTGATGAGCACTTTCATTGGCATTATCTCATTTAATCCTCAACACAGCCCTCTAAGGTCAACATTTACAGATGAAGACACTGAAGGACAAGAGAGGTAATGTGACTTGTCCAGGTCACACAGCCCATAAATCTTGCAGCTAGATTTAAGCTCAGCTCTCTCTGGTTTCATATAATAACAGCTATTATGTGCTGGGCATGGAGTAGTTGAATGTATACGACTATCTCCATACAGTATCTCTAATTCTCACAGCATCCCTTTGATTCTTTCAAACCTGAGAGCGGCGGCTCAGAGGGGCTTTCTGGTTTTCCCAAGGCCACCGGAAAGTAAGCAGCCCTGGGTCCATCACAGCCCCTCACCTTCCTCACCCTGCCCACTGCCTCATCAAACCTCTAAGGCCCCTGTCTGGCCCAGAAAGTCTGTGACTCAGGGACCTGCACTGAGGGGACGGAGCCAGGACTAGGGGAGGCAGTAAGGCTGCACTTCAGAGGGAAGATTCTGGAGCCAAACTGCCTGGTCCACATCCAGGTTCCACCGAGTCCTGGCTACAGGGTCTGCCTCTCTTCCCCACTCCCTGCTCTGACAAACGAGGGTAATAATGGAGCTACTCCTACAGTTGTTGTAAATAATGAACTTATGTGAGATTTTCGGGACAGAGCCCAGTAAATACAATAGCCGTTAGCAAGAGTGAGCTCTGTGATGGGTTGGGGCCGGGGAGCTCTGAGATCACCAGTCCAGGCAGGGATTTGCGAGCTGCACGGTGACAAGGTCCTGCGTCAGCCCAGGGCTCTGGCCCACACTGGGCCTTCTGTCTCAGGAGAACTTTGACACTTGCCTGTCCTTGGCTGACCAGAGGGGAGGGGCCTGGGCGTGGTATTGGAAGAGGGCTCCTGATGGCTGAGGTCCAGCGTGGGATGGGGAGGGGGAAGGAAAGCAGGCGAGGCAGCGTGCAGCTTCCTTGCTAACAGAGCCCAGTGTTGTTCGGAGGCCAGGAATAGCTGAGCCCTCCTGGCTCCAGGGAGTGAATCATCAGTGGTCTAAGCCAGTCCCAGTAACCTCAGTGACTGTGCTTTGTTAGGGACAGAATCTAGAATCAGGCAATATTGGGTGGGGTTGAATCCCAACTCTGCCACTGGTCATCAGTGTGACCTTGAGCATGTCTTGTAACCCCTCAGGGCCTCCATATCCACAGCTGTGAAATAGGAGCAGTTAACCTGGCTCTGGTTTTACTGTGTTCGTGTGACATGCACAGGGGACACTAAAGATGACAGTGTTTTATAAGCTGCCTTATCAGTAAGGAGGACAATTCAAACCCTCTTCTTCCCACACTAGCTGGGCAGTGCCCTCCTCACTGTGCCCAGGGCACCCAGGGCATGGCTTTATCCTTAAAAGTTGCCTGGTTCTGAGTTTGCCTCCCCCCTTGGTCTTAGGACTGTTGGAGGGCAGGGTGGGTAGTGTTTCCCCCTGGAGCCCCAGGGCTGGGCTCTCCGTTGGCAGCTTAGCACATGGTTAAAAGCCCACCTTTGAAGCAGGGGACCCAGGTGAGCATCTCAGTTGGCCTGCTTGTCACCTGCAGGCTGACCTTCACAAGGGGTTTAACCTCTCTGAGCCTCAGTTTCCTCACCATGTCAGGATATACCCACCACTTGCTCCACAGAGGAGTCGAGAAGGCAAAATGAGGTAGAGGAGGCATGGAAAGCACCCTTTCAGTGCATCACCTGCTCCCAGGTTTGTGCATGCACACATACACACGCGCACACACACACACACACCCTCATAGAGACCAGCCTCCTCTTGGGCCTGGAGCCCAAGTGTGTTTCCTACCCTCACCCCAGCCTGAAACCCAACTCTCCCCAACAGCAGCTTTCACATCCCAAGGCCTCTGCTCTCCCCTGACATAACATCTGGAACATTCTGCCAAAATTGCCGCCGGGGGACTCGGCAGCCTCCCTCCCCCGCGTCCTGGCTGTGGGAAAGAGTCTGCAGAATTCCCGCACTTCCTGGAAGTCCCCTCTGCCCTCTGCCCTCCGCCCTCCTCTCACCTTCCCCCTCCTCCCTCCCTCCCTCCCTCCCTCCCTCCCTCCCTCCCTCCCTCCCTCCCTCCCTCCCACCTTCTTGTCCTCTCCTTGACCCTCTTTGGCCTCATTTGTCCCCCCAGAATCCATTCCAGCTCATCTCTCACTTTGCATGTGGGGAAACTGAGGTCGAAGAAAAGCTTAACCACGGTTCCTGCCTCAAAATGTTGGTGCAACAGTCAGGAAGACAGGGGACCCGGAGCCGGGCCTGGAGCTGCTGGGCGCTCAGCTTCTGTCCCTGCTCTGCGGCTCCCCTTTTCCTCTGCTCCCCTCCCTCTTCCTCTCTCTTTGTTGTTTGCCCCCATCTGCCCCCTGCGGAGCCCCCTTCAGCCCTTGTCCCTAATCCCTGGGCTCACTGCAGGAGCCTGGGGCCCTGGCGCTCCCCTTTGACACAGCTCAGGCTGGCAGTGGGCAGCTGGCAGAAGGCAGAGGTGGGCAGCGGGGAGTTGGTAGCCAGCCCCTCCCACCCCCAACCTCTGCTCCCAGCCCAGCCCGGGACACTGGCAGCCACCAGCCTGTCACTTGGCCACGGTGCCTCCCATATGAATAACAGCCCTTTAATTAGGATATTATAGGAAGTGGCTTCGTGGTGCTTCTTGCTAGAAATGCCAGGAGCGATTCGGAGCGGCGCCGAGATGGACAGATCCTGTATTACACCTGGCACCGCGGCTCCCTGCCACGGAGCGCGCCTCCAAATGAGATTCTTTCTCCCTGAAGAAAACAATTTAGTCTCACTCTCTTTTCTTTCTTTCCTTTTTACCCTCCCCTGATTGTCAGGACTGAAAACACTTACTGGGGCTGGTTCATTGTTTTCAGATTCAATTGGACCCAAGCAGATTGGGGAGCAGGAGGGGAGTGTTGGGGAGGGGGCAATGGCTCGGCTGGGCTGCCCATCAAGACTGTGCTCTGGGGCCACTCTCAGCCATCCTGAAGATGTTGACAATAGCTAACATTCCTTGCATATTTATGTATATTAGCTCATTTGATCCTCTCACAATCCTGCAAAGTGGCTATACTAGTATCCCCATTATAAAGATAAGAAACTGAGGCCCAGAGAGGTTGCTAACATGCCGAAGTTCACACAGCTGGTTGGGGAAGCCAGGGTAAAAAGCCTCTATTACTCAACACTGTTTGGGCTCCTTGAAGGAGGTCAGAGCATTCTGAGCATAGATGAGGCCCTGGACCTCAGCTTCCTCATCTTTAAAATGGGAATCGTAAATAACATTTCTCCTGCCTGTGACACCAGCAGTTATGCGCTTTCCCAGGAGAGAAAGAAAAGGAAATGCTCTGCAAAATTCCCCAGCCAGGGCCATGGAGAGTAAGGGGTCATTGTAGGAACTTCAACCCCTAAGTGTCCCCAGCCAGTGCCTGGAGACACTGGTGAGCTGCTCTTTTTCTTTCTCTTCCCAAGAGTTGAGGGAGGGGCCACCTCCAGGAGCTGGAAATTTCACTTCTCACCACGGACCTGCCAGGAGGCCTTGACCCAGCACTGCTCCTCACGGGATCTGTTCTTCATCTGTAAATCAGAGTCTGTGGGGGTTCATACCTAAGCTCCTTCCTCAATTTGGTTTCTTATAGCAGCCTCTGTCCCTAGGCCTGGTCTGGGAGACTGTAAATAGACCCTTGGGGGCTGGAAATGAAGAGCTTGTTCCCCCCTGTAGAGCGAGGTTAACCCAGACACCCTCAAGGAGGCAGAAAGACATGTGATTATGGATGGGAGGAGCTTGGGCTTCAGTTCTGGCTCTGCCTTTGACTTGCTCTGTGACCTCAGGCAAATTTCTCATCCTCTCTGGGTCTCTAGGTTCCAACTGTAACACAAAGGATCTCTATGACCCCTTCCTGCTCTAAAACTCTAAGATCCTGGGTTCCTGGCTCTCACCCCTTATCTGGGGTGGGGTGAGTCTGGGAGGAGACATAAAAATCTCAGAGGGGGGGTCCAGAATGTCCTTCCCAAATCCCCTCCAGACCCTGACCCACCGCATCCAAAGGCAACATCAGCTAGCCCCAAACCAGGGCTGGGTTAGGGAGCAGCTGCCTCATCTCCGGCCTCCACACAATAGCTGATCCCCGGAGCCAGACTGTGTCCCTGAAGCAACATGACATGGACTTTGAAATCTAAATGAAAGAACCACAACAGAGACCCCCTTCCCTCACGTCTCACCTTGACACCAGGATTCGTGGCTTTGATTCTAATAGATTAATTACTTAGACAGGTAGGTGTTCCAGAGGCTTCCTTCTCAACACAGCCGTCACCTGGTGACCAGGCTTCCCTGGGCAGCCTCACGGTGAGTGCAGGGGAAGGCGGGGCCAGGCGGCTTTAATTACTGGGGTGTCACTCATATCTCAGTGATGCTCCTCTCGGAGAAGAGCGCTTTGTTAGGGGCTGTGAAAATACAAATTGTCACTGGGCAGCCAGACTAGACTTACAGCAAACAAACTGCGCTCCTCCCCTGCTCCATCAGCATTTCCCCCTTGTCATTTATAGATGGGGCATGTCTCTTTGGATGGACGGCGAGCTCCTGAAGGGTAAGGCTGTGCTGATCCTGGTTCATTCCATTCATTCATTCAACCGATGTTCACTGGGAGTCTGCTATATGGCAGGCACTGTGCTAGGCACTGAGGATTGAGCAGCAGACCAAACATGTCAAAGTCTCTGCCCTCCTGGAGCTTACACTCTAGCAGGAGAGAAAGACAATAAACAGAAGAAATATGTATTCCTTTTCTATTGCAGTGTAACAAATTACCACAAACCGTGGCCTCAAACAACCCACACTAATTATCTCCCAATTTCTATGGGTTGAGGGTCCAGGCACAGGTTAGCTGTGTCCTCTGCTCAGAGTCTCATGCAGCTGAAATCAAGGTGATGGCCAAGCTGCTTTCCCTGCTGGAGTTCAGGGGCCTCTTTCAAGTTCATGTGCATGTTGGAAGTCAGTTCCTCACTGGCTGCCAGTGGGGGTTACTCTTAGCTCCTAGAGATCGCTCTCAGGTCTTAGCTGCGTGGGCCCCTTCAGTCTTCTAGGCCAGCAATGGAGACCTTCTGGCACATCAAAACCCCTCAAGGTTTGAATCTCTCGCCAGGGGAAGCCCAGTGCCTTTGAAGAGCTCATCTAATCAGGTTATGCCCTCAAGGATAATCTTCTTTTTTTAAAGTCAGCTAATGATTTGGGACTTTAATTCCATCTGCAAAATCCCTTCACAGCCGCAGATTCACATTTGATGGATGTTAACTGGAAGGTGTGTCTGCGGAGGGAGCTGGAGTCGCAGGCGTCCTGAGCTCTGTCCGCCACAGTATGTTAGAAAGAAGAGAAATTGAGCAGGAAAAGGGGACACGGAGGGATGGGGGTGTGATTTTCAAGCTAAGACTTAAAAGATGAGGGAGTTGGTCAAGTGGCTCTCTGGGGAGGGGCACCAGGCTGAGGGAACAGCAAGGGCAAAGCCCCTGAGGCAGTGTGTGGGAGGAACACAGGACTGTCGAGTCACAGGGATGAGTCACAGGTTGAGACAGCGTAGGTTGTAGGCCACCGTGAGGACACAGGCTTTCGCTGAACCAATGGACATCATCACGGGATTTTGAGCAGAGGAGTGCCATGATTTGACATACATCTTTTAAAAAATCTCTTGGGCCTTGGAGTTGAGAAGAGACTGCCGGGGGCAAGGGTGAGCAGGGAAACCAATTAGGAGGCCTTTGCAATTACCCAGGGGAAGAGCCACGGTGCCCCAGCTCTGGCCATGTTCTGCAGCTAGAGCCCATAGGATTTCCTTACAGGATTTCCTGACAGATTGGGGTGTGCTTGGGAGAAAAAAGCCAAGCAAGCTTCCTCCCCAAGGCTCCGTGCACAGCGTGGGCCACCGGACACCCTCAGTAGGCATCTCTGGATGGCTGTACGAAAAGCAATCGGAACCTTCTAAATTATCTATTCACATTAGAAGACAGGAGGCCTCCACGGGGGGAAATTGATGCAACCTTTCAACAGTACCCCAGCGTCCTAATTAAATTATCCTATTTGCAGGCACCAAAGTCAGCGCCCTACTTGCAGCCTGTCAGTGGGAGCCTTAACAGGGGTGGGAAGTCCAGATTTCAGGCTTTCAACCCCTGCCTGGCACCCCCCAATCCACTCACCTGCTGTAGGAATGGCTGCCCCCAAACACAAGTCTCAATATGTCTGTCTCTTCTTCCAACAGCAGCTTCTGCAGATCATTACTTCTGCAGATATGGCCATATGGCCTCAATTCTAAGACATGATCAGTTGTGAGGAGCCCTATTGATTAAATAACCAGCTTTCAGGGACTTTAAAGAAACCCTGTGTTACATGTGCAACGATTGTAAGACACTCCTCTATCTCATGAATATGGAAATATTCATCTTACAATTGTAATTGTTATGAGGGGCGAAAAGGATTTTGTAGTCAACAGTTAACCCAAGGATTCTGCCACTGCAGGACTTGTCAGAGCCTTGGACTGAGCACATGTCCTGTGCCTCTCCCAGAGGGTCTTAGAGCATTCATCTGTTTTCAGGCTTATTTAACCTTTAATCCACTTGGTCTTTTCCTTTGGTAGAGCATCTTGCAGGACGGGACTTCCTCAGAAAACACTTTGAAAATTGCTAACTTACAAAGTGAGTGTCTCAGCTAGGTACTCAAGGTACTTATGGTCTGGCCCTAGCCCACCCTTCCTCATCCAGCATGTGCTCTAGGGTTCTTAGGCTTCCTCAGCTACATACTGCTTGTGCAGCCCTGAACTTCTGCTCCTGCTATAATTTCAGGCAGGTCTTCCAGCCCAACCTGTTCTCACCTATTCTTCACCCTGTCAGTCAAATCATATATATTGGGCATCTAGAATATACCAGGAGCTCTCCCAGGCATAAGTGATAGCATGGTGAACAGACCGGCACGGCTCCAGGCCTCCTGGAACGTACAAACATTCCACATGCACATGCATGTGGACGCACCTAACTGAAAATGGGGTGCTCTGAGGCATAAAAGCAGGGTGCTATGGGAGAGTGTAACGGGGACTAACGGCATTTGGAGCAGCCTCTTTGAGCTGAGATCTGGAAGGTGAGTAGGACCCATCAGGTGGAGTGAGGACAGAGTTCCCGCAGAGGTTATGATGTATGGGAAGACTCTGAACTGGAAAAAAGCTGGCACATTTGCAGAACTGAGAGGAATTCAGCATGGCTGGATTGCAGTGGATGAGACCAAGAAGGAGTCTGGGTTCAGATATGCTGGGCCTCATGGCCAGGTTGAGGATCTGGGCATTTTATCCTTAGGAAAATGGTTAGCCACTAAAAGATTTTAGTCTATAGCATGAGAAGCAGTTGGGGGAAGGGACAAGAGAGAGGGTGAGGAGATTCTAAGAAGCTGCATCACTCTTTTGATTGCAAATGTCAGAAAATCCAACTCAACGTGGCTCAGGTAAAAATAGAATCTATTAACAAATGTAGCTGAAAGCCCGGGAAGAAGGAAGGGATTCAGGCAAGGCTTGACCAATGTTCAAACCATGTTGCCCTAACCCAGTTTCTTCTCCTCTGTCTCTTGTCTCTCCTACCTCTTGATGGCTCCGTGTCCCCCCAGAATCATGCTGAAGGGGGACAAGGTGGCTGGCATAGCTCCAGTCCCACATCTGCTCTTGTCCAGTCACAATCGGACTCTGAGATTGAGTCTCATTGGCTCTGATTGGTCTGGATTCAGTCTTGTGCCCTTCTCTGACCCAATTACTGCAGCCAGAGGAGTAGAAGGAGCCTCTGAGGACCCTGGAGAGGGGATTCCAAGAGGACCCACCCACCCTGGGTGGACCCCTTTCAGCCCTCCTGTCTCCCGGCCCTGCTCTTCTAGGTGAGACTAATCTAAGGCCAATTCTGGTGTTTTAATTCCCCCCCCCCCCACAACTGCTCCTGTCCTAGAGAAGGGGCTGGTGTGGGGTAAAGTGGGGATTTTATAAGAAACTCAGCCCAGGGTGGAAGGACCCTCAGCCCATCTCCTTCAAGAGAGGGCGACATCAGAAGGAGCTTCAAGCGAGATTTCTCAGAAACCGAAAAGTCAGAGTGAAAATAGCAGTGTTGGCAGCACCACCTCCTGTCTCTGCTTTGCGGAGTGCTCATGCCCAGTGGATGATGGTGGGAAAAGAAGAAGGTTGGGTCCTCAAAGCAGTGGGTGACACTCCCTTCAGGGTGGCCCAGCGAGGAAGAATGGATGGGTTGAGTGGGCAGGAGGAAGAGTGATACGGTTACAAGAGCTCCTAGCAAGATGACTGTCAGCAAGTGGTGAGCCACAAGGCTGTGCTGTCCATCCTGTCCAGACCACAGAATTGGATAACCCAACAGACAACTGCAACAGGGTATGATTGAGGGAAGGGGAGCTGGAGAGGGCCGAACATGTGGCTCAGGAACAAGGAGCATTAAACATCCTAGGGTTTTTATTTACCGTTAAGTATAAATTGAGTCAACAGGATTGGGCAGCTACTAAAAAGCCTGTGTGTCCTTAGGTTGCAATAACAGAAGTATGAGGTTCTAAAAAGAGGAGGGGATTGTCTCCTGCTCCCATAAGAATAAGCCTGGCAGAGTGTGTCCAGGTCTGACCCTGCCACTTTCTGAATCACAAAAGAGAGACTGGTCTATCCATAACGTGCCAGTTTGAGTTTGAGGGGAAGGAGGAGAAAGGAAGGGGTGGGAGGTTTCGTCCATGTGACCTGGTTTCAGAGAGAACCATCCACCTAAGGGCAGAGGATCTTTCTCCGCTTGTCCTTCCTGTTGTCTTGCTGGCAGAGCATTTTACCCCCTCTTCTACTCTGAGCTCAGTGTTGATCCAACTTCAGGATACACCAGCCAGGGGGGGAGGGAGGTCAGGGAGGAGACCCACCCCACCCCAGCCTGGAGCTCTTCAGAAGAGAGTGACAGGCGGGCAAGGCTGCCAACCCGGTCAAGTGGAGAAATGAAGGGCCTGAGGCTGCTGTCCAGAGACCAGCTGAGGACCGGGAGCAAGGGGGTGACAGTGGTCTGCAGACAGCTGCAGGTCTGCTGGGCACTCTGATAGTGCAGACAGGAGACGATGCTTACTCCATGGTAGGAGGGACAAAAAGGCTGCTTGGGAGCCAGCAGAAGGAAGAGCTCTGCGAGAGCCCAAGGTGGTCCAAGAAGGAGCCGCCCAGGAGGTAGTCCTCACAGGATGGGCTCAAGGCGCACAATGGGTGACATTGCTGTCTTCAAAAGTGGGCAGCAGAGGCTAGACTGGACTTTGTCTCATTCCAAACAGGTTCTAGAACCTGTCCATTAAGACATTAGCTCACAGTGACCTTGGCCAAGTCCCCCTGCCCATCTAGGCCTGTGTTCCAAGTAGCACCCTGAAGGGGGCACTTCCACCTCTGGGAGTACATATAGTCCTGGGGCAGAGGCTGCCCAGAGGGCCTCTCTGGAGGATTCTCCAGGCATCGTCAGGCTCAGCACTGAGCCGGGTGACAGAGCAGAAGGCACGTGTGTGCTTGAGTGAGTGAGTGAGTGAGTGCAGCCTGCAGGGAGGAAAGCAAGACCCAGGCAGCCTGCACCTGGCCCAGCTGCTCGACTTCACTTCTCCTCCCCTTAGCTTTCACCACCTGCAAAGGAGAGATACCAATAAAGACTGGTCATAGAGGCATTTGATGACTAAATGAGGGGATGCGCCAAAGATGCTGAGGACAGGGCCTAGCACTCAGTACGGGCTCGCTAAATGAGAGCTATAATCATATGCACGCCCAGTCTGCCCCCCTCAAAGGTATAACTCCGCACCTGATGCTTCCTGGAGCTGGAGAGCACCCCAGGGGGTAGGTTGGTATCCTGCTTGGCAAGGAGGAAATGGGGCTCAGGGAGACAGGTGACTTAGCTGTAAGAAGGTCCACTCAAATGATCACTGTGCCATTCTCAGAGCCACAGACTGCCACAGGAAGCCCCCAGGGACCTGACGCAAGTTAGGTTCTCTCCACCCTGAGCTGGGCATCTCCGGTGGGTGGACCACCTTAAGGGAGTCTGCCAGGGTCTATAGAGAGGAACGGCCCACAGGACTGTGGCGGGAGGAGTTCAGGCATGACTCTCCATAAGCTTCTGGGACCTCCACCCCCACCTTACCTGGAGGCTCTACTGACAGGGACTGCATCTGCCTCAGTGTCCCACCCCCAGCCTCTGATCACACTGAACTGCCTGGTGCTTTTCTGCATGCTCCAGTTTCCTTCTCCCAGGACTTTGCGGAAGCTGTTCCCTCCCCTGGAGTGCCTTTCCCCATCCCTACATTTCCAAACCTTACATATCCTAGCTCACATGGCCACACTGAGCTATGTGTTCTCTCTGAGTCTCTAGCTCCTTCTCTGTAACAAGGGAGAGTTGCACTTGCTGATCTCTAAGGTCTCTTCTGAAGCCTGATTTAAATGCCACCTCCTCCAGGAAGCCCATGCTCACCCCCCAAGATGGAAGTGGTCACCTTGTCCTCTGAAAGCCCACAGTGTTCTATGTGAACCTTCTTATGGTGCAGATCACTTACTACACCTACACAGTCCCCAATTCTAGATGCTAAGTTCTTGAGGGCAGGTGGGTTCCATGTCGCCTTTATTTCTGCTTCCCCCCAGTGAGTGGTAGATAGACAGGTAGATGGACTAAAGGACAAGCAGAAATGAGCAACTGTGACTTCAAACATATCCCTGGAGCTCAGAAGAACATTATGAAGAATGAAATACTGATGGTGAACTGCAGCATCTTGAGCAGGGGGTGAGATATTGGAGCAGAGAAGAAAGAGAGTTTCCAAAGTCAACGGGCCTGGACAGGGTCCTCCTCGGCCTCTGCCCATCGGCCGGCACCCTTCCCAAGCTCCCCCTCCTATCCCCACACAGTAGCTCAGCACTTTCTCAGGCCTATTGCCTCTCCACCTCCCAGCAGGTCCCCTTTGCTCTGACCTCATCTACAAGACCCCTGGCGATGAGGAAATGGAGTGACCTGTCCCCAGTCACACAGCTTGACTGCCAGGACTTCTGGTGCCCATCTCAGTTCTCTCCCCTGCCCGGCAGTGTCCTTCTGGGTCCTCCAGGCGGCCCCAGTTATTGCATCACCGACAGTCTGTTGATTCAGAGATCTGAGCGTTTAAGCCAAACCCTCTCTCACCCATGACCCTCACTGAAGTCCCCTCCCCGTGTCCCTTCTCCCTCGCAGCCAGCTCCGGGGTTCTGACTGGGAGCCTCGGAGGGGGAGGCTGGCTGTGACTTTGTTGTTTCAATCTTCTGCCCTGCACCCACAGCCCGACTTTCCCAAGCAAAGCCACTAAATCACTTTTATAGGATCCGAGGTGCTTTCTATCCGGCCAGTTTCCTGCCAATACAAAATGTTTTCCAGGATCTGGGGAAGACAGGCTGGCTCGAAAGGCTGTTCATTAGAGGAAGATTAATGGGGCCACTGATCCCATTAATGTTATTGACCCTTCCCTTACTATAAGCGGCCAAACAGCTCAACCTCGGGCTCACGGCGGAGTTTACTCAGAACTCACGTCCCATTTGCGGGGAGAGCAAGCTCCTCTGCTCAGCCCCACCTGCACCACCTGAGGGGTAACAGATGAGCCCCTCTCCCATCTCTGAGGGTGGGCACCCTCTCCTCTGGTCCCACAGGCCAACAGTACAGTTCAATTGATTGAGTGCTTCCTATATGCTAGACACTCCGACAAGCACTTTACCAGCCTGATTTTTTAAATCCCATTAGTCCCATTGTACTGAGAGGAAAACTGAGGCTGAAAGAAGTTAAATAACAAGATCATACAGCAAATTGTAAATCCAGTACCCGAACCCCACAACTAATTGTAATTACAGCAGATGTTGACGTGGTGCCTACTAAACACCTAGCCGTGTTCTAGATCAGCCCTGCCAAATGGAAATACAATGCGAACCATGTATATAACCTCCAATTTTCTAGTAGACACATTAAAGAAAATAGAAACAGGTGAAATTAACTTTAACAATACATTTCATATAACCCAATATATCCAAAATGTTATTTCAACATGTAATCAATATAAAAATTATTAGACAGCAACTTCACTATTTTGTTTTCATTAACCCTCTAAATTTAGCTTATTTTCCTCTCTAGCACATCTCAGCTTGGATGAGCCATATCTCAATGCTCAGTAGCCACACGGACCAAGAGGCTGCCCTGTGAATGCAGGTCTACCTGCTTTATGGATATTTATTCACTTCATTTTTGTTAACATCCTAAAAAGTGGCTCTATTATCATCACCCGCATTTTAGGCTCAGAGAGGCAAGGTGATGGCCTAAGGTCACACAGCGGGCCGGCTGCAGACCCTGTGCTCTTGCCCCCTTTGCTGCACTGTAACATCCCTCCTCATACCTGTGGGGCTCCAGGAGGGTCTCCAGCTCTGAAAGCATCTCCCTGCTCGAGGGTGCCAGGCCCTGAGGGGCCTTTAAGACACACAGCTGTAGCGGCTGTCCCGCAGAACTCCAGAAACAGCCTCCAGATAAGGCTGTGCCTCCTTGATAGAATCACAGGGCAATTGCCACCACCTGCTGGGGCTTAAAGTGGTTAGAGCCAGCGCCAGGCATTTCACATTGGTTACCTCACTGACTCCTCATGGCAACGCTGTGAAGGGGGTTGGTTATCCCCGGTGTTCCTCAAGGATACTGAGGCTCAGAGAGGTTAAGTAACTTATCCAAAGTCACACAGCCAGTCAGTGGCCACGCCAGGAGTAGAGCTCACCACTGTGAGACTTGAAGCCCTAAGTTCTTCCCCTTTAATAGCTAAGTAGCCCCCAGGGCTGATCTGGGAGCACTCCCTCCCAGACAGAACCCAACCCCACTCTCCCAGGCGATAACTCCAGCCTTTGGCCCGGGTGGTGGTACATCCTGCACCTTCCAGCACCTTCTGCAGAGACCATGCTCATCGCCGGCCTCTGTCACTGTCCTTGCTCCACACCCATGGCTGTAGCTGGCCATGCCTGTGTGGCCCTGCTCCCCTCCCTCCATGTCCTTCTGTTCCCCTATGCCTGACATCTTCACTCTGCCCACTGCCTAAAACCACACTACTAACGGCTGGGTTAATAAGTCCCCTTTCTTAAGTAAAACAAAACAAATGCCCCTGAAAGAAGCAATCAGATGCTCCTCCATGACAATTACTTTGTCCAATCTCTGTCCCTCCCAGAGGCCCACTTACAGGAATTGGAAGTTTAGCATCGAAGGAAATAAAGAATTAACTTCAATCAGAGTTGGAATGGTCCATAGAGATCATCCAGTCCAGCTGCTTCATTTCACGTTCTGGGAGGCAGACACAGAGCAGAGGGTGACCCAGGGTCACACATGCACTCAGGTCTGTGACTCCTACAATAGCACCCTTCACCCTGCGCCACGCTCCCTCCTGGGACTGGTGAAGTGGGCTCACTGGGGAGAGGGGACCATTCACTCTACCCACAGACCCTCCCTCCAGGTAGAGGCCCAGGGCTCAAAGGTCTTGGCTGGTTCCAAGGGCAGATGAGATAAAACCCACGAAGGCAGCTGACTCTGCCCAGCTTCCCTTCTAGGTCTGAAGGGTTCCCCTGACCAGCCTCATCCCCTTTCCTTGCAGCAGAGGATACAGGGGTGGTACCCACAAAAAAGCAGCAGCCCTTACTTCCCAACGACCCCAAGAGGTAGGGATGATGACCATTCCCATTTTAGAGATGAAGCAACTGAGGCTCAGAAGGATGAACAGCCACATGGCTGGGCTGTCTCTAACCCCAAAGCCTGGATTCCTGGTACTACCCAAGGCAAGGACTAAGGACTCCCAGCCCAGTGCTCCCTCTACAACCTCATGCTGCTTCAATAAGGCTGGCTTCCCACCACCCTGACATAAGCTCTTTCCTTGATACCAGCTGCTGCCTGGGCCCCCGCTGAGCTGAGCCAGGCAGCACAGCCAGCCCTCTCCACATAATTTGGTGCCAATTAGGAATGAGTGGGAGCCATCAGTGCATTGAATTCACAACCTAGAAACAGGCCCTGGGAAGCCAAGCTTCAACTAGCTGAGTTGCCTCCCCCAAAGCTGACTCCACTGCCCCTTTTTCTCACCACTAAGCACCCCCTCCCCCCACTGACAGGGGCCATCCACGACCCACTTCCGGAACCAGGGGACCCAGGGGATCCAATTTGGGGGTTAGACATGGCCCCAGCCCTTGAGGGGCTCCCAGGAACAGGCCTGGAAATGGAGCACTGAAGGGTCTGCCAAAGCCCTGCTGCTCGGTCTGTAGAATGGGAATAAAGATGGCCAACACCTCACAGGGCTGCTGTAAGGGGTCATTTCTTAATTTATTCCACAAACTCTTTTGGTCTCCTACTCAGTGCCAGCCCTGCCTCTGGACACGGAGGACTCACGAAAATCAAGCCCTGCCCTCATGGAGCCTTCGCTCTGATGGAGAGATGGAAAACAGGCAGCAAAGTCATAAATAGCAAGGACTAGTTCACATACTGTGAAAATACAGCCGTCATGAGCCGGAGAGGGATGGGAGGGGTGGCCAGTAATCGTGGTCCTTATTGCTCTCATTACAATTATATTGTCTGTTCCTCTGGGTTTTGAGAGCCGAGTGGGAGTTCTTTGGGCAGATAAACAGCGGGGTGGAGAAAACAGCACATGCAAAGGCAGGAAGGGGCTTGAGGAGTCCCTGCAGCCAGCTGTTCGGAGGGGCTGGAGTGGGGCCTCAGATACACAGGGGCCCCGATGAGGCCAGAGAGGTGGGAGTCCAGGCTTTGGAGGGCCTTAAATGCAGTGCTCGGGAGTTGGAACCTTCTCTTGGGGCATCAGGGAGCCGTCAAAGGGGCCTCAACAAGGGAGACAAATGCCAAGACTAATGCTTCCAAAGGTGCATCCTGGCTGCCGCATTGGGGGGTTCTGCCCACAGAGGCTGTGACACAATCCCATGGAGAAGCTGAGGCCCGGGATTAAGGGGGGGGGTGTGTGCTGTGGGCGGGGAAGAGAGGGACAGTGGGGAGAGGTGTTCCGGAGGCAGATAAGAACAGAGCTCTGTGACTGACGGGATGTGGGAGGCAAATGATGGCTTGAAGACTGTGAATAGCAGCATCTTCTCGCAGACTGTGTGGGGTGTGGCCCGGCATGCTGGCAACCCAGTCCCCTGATGGAAAGTGGCTTTAGAAGCCCTTGGGAAGACACTGCTCCCTGGGGAACACAGTGTCTCCTAAGACTCCAACAAGCAGGTTTCTCCAGGCTTGTGAGTGCACTGCTTCTGCCTGCAGTGCCCCTTCTGCACCAGCCCCAGTTCGGCAGTGACTCTCCTGGGAAGCCTTCCCTGACTCCCCCACAGTTAGTCACTGCCTTCTCTGGGTTTCATCAGCACCCTCTTCACAAATGAGTTAGTTTCACCCACGGATTGAGCCTTGTCCCTTTCTTGGTTTGTCTCCCCAAATAGTCTATAAACTGCCCAAGGACTGGAGTCCCCCTCCCTTATTGTTACCCTGGTGCCTGGTATGGTGCCTGGTACTCCGTACATGTTTACTGAATGAATGGGTGAGAGAGGGTAGGGCAACCCACCAGGACGTGGAATCCGGGGGAGAAGATGGTAAGTCAATCTGGGCTCCCCTGTGCTTGAGGAGCCTGAGATGCATCCATGTGGATGCTCGGGGCAGCTGCACATAGGATGGGAAGCTTGGGGAGGTGATCTGCCAGGTCATCTGGAGCCCCTGCCCCTGCCTGGCCTCTCCTACTCCCAGCCCTGACAGCCTAGAGGTCCATGAGCCACTCTGGAGAGGCGGAGTAGGAGAGCGCCTTCATCTGGAACTGACCATCTCTCCCTTTGGATGAGCTCCTCTAGGGGCCATATGGGATTAATTTCCATAAGTAAATGAGGTTTGGGGTTAATTACACCTTCCTTTGCATGGGGAGTGGACCCTTCCTTCCTCCTTGCTCATCCTCAGCAGGAAAACGGGAGCAGAGCCATTACCAGCAACCTACCCTCCACCACACTTGGGGGAAAAAGAAATGACATTTTCCCTTTACATTGGAAATACTTAAAAGTCCCAGGAATAGATTTATAGGAATATTTTAACCTTTTCTTTGATCCTTGAAATGTCATTGTTCTGTGGGCTGAATCGCCAAATGTGACCTTTTCCAGTAGCCATGGGGAGGGGGAACCCCCACTGGCTCTCTGAAAGGAGCTTCAGATGTTCTCCTGACAGCTTCCCCAGCACCCACCCCCACCCTGAAGCTCTAGCCCTGGAAAGGTTGGTGCGTGGGAAGGGCGAGCAGGGCTCGCCAGGGAGGGCTGAGCAGCTCTCTCCTTACCTCATCAAACAAGGGTGCGCTAAGTGTGAGGCCATCACCAGTTAACTCACTCTGTGGCCTTGAGTTGGGAATTTCCTTTCTTTAGGCCTCCGATTCCTGTAAAATGGGGAAAATTATGGTACTGACTTCAAAGAGTTGTTGCAAAGACTAAATAAGACAATGCACGTTGTATTTGGTCAGTTCTTGCAGAACGATACTAAAAAAGAGGTGAGCCCCAAATTCAGTGGCTGACAACAACAAGCATTTATTCTTGGACTCACAGGACTGCAGGGTGACTAAGGTTCAGTGATGTAAACTTGGTCTGAATGGGTGGCCCAGCTTCAGGCTGCGGGTTGGGCTCGGGTCTGCTCTGTGTTCATGCTGAGGCCCAAGCTGAAGGGGACTCGTCTTCTCTTGGTGGCCCCACCACAGCGCAAAGGGACAGGTAGAAACGCACAATGCTTCTTATGGTCTTGGCTTGGAACTGGACCGTTCTCACTTCCACCCACCTTCAATTGGCCAAACCAAGTCACGTGATCAAAGCCTGACATCATGGGGTGAGGGAAAGACACTGCCTCAAGGGAGAGGGGAGTGAATATTTGTTGGACAGTAATCCAATCTATCAGAGCGTGTAAAGCCCCTGGCACTGTGCCTGTCATGTGATGGAAAGTCAGAGTATTAATTCCCTTTCATACCACACTGCATCACTATTATATTTTACAGCTCAGATTAATTCACTATAATTCTTTATAATAGCGTGAATCTTTTTGGCTGAGTACATACCTTATTGTCCAACATAAGTGAGCAGTGAAGTATTGCATGTGAGCGGATTCCCCAGACAACAGAAAGTTAAGCTTTTTTATTTTAATTATTTTGATGGAAATGCTTCTAGAGGATGTTTCACACTTTCCCACCTTCTTAAATGGGTGCTATCAAATGCCATTTAATTCATAAGATTGATGCGCCGGGAATGGCACAGTGAGCGCCAGCGCAGCCCCGTGCTGATCGCTGAGGCCATCACTGTAATAGGCTGTTACAATGGTTCCAATCAGAGTAGAGTTTCTGAAGCTTCAAGCATAAGGAGAAGTTGAAGAACTTCGGAAAGGGGCACATCCAGTCATTACACTCAAGAGGGGCTCCTACCAGGCAGCCTGCTGGGGTCCACGCGAATGTCAGGATGTGGAGGAGAAATACTCCAGAACTTACAGAGCCTCCCTCCATGCCTTGCTCAGGCTCTCATCCCACTGCATCTGTATCTTTCAATGCCCTTGCCCCCGTGTGCTTTTATCTGCCCTTCTCTGTGAATCTGTTCTTTTCCCCCTTCCTTTAGCTGCCTCTTCCCACCTGCCCATCTCCTTCCCCTACTGGCTGACCCCAGACAGGGGCAAATCTGGAATGTGGAGGGGACCGTGTGTGAATGATCAGTGCTCAAGCATCTTCCGAAAATCATTTCAGCTCTTCAAGTGTTGTTATGCTTCTCTTTTCTAATCTTAAAAGTTTTCTGTTTCTAAAACCCCAAAGGCCACAAAATCCTGTGAAATTAAATCATAGCATGCTTCTGTGAACACTTGGGTTCTTTTTTCAGCGCCTCTCTATTTGGGGGAAAACAAACAAACAACAACAACAACAAAAAACACTGTCTACCCCACTTGTGACCAGGCTTCTTCTTATGAAGCTCTGTGGCTCCCAGGCTCCAGTGGACGAATAGCTGCCCTTGTGGAACTGTCCCAAGTGCTGAAATGGTGTCTCGTTCAGCCCTTGACTTGGGCTCCCTGCTCTCCACTTGGGAGTTCTGCCCCAGCACTGTCACATTTGTCTTTTTTTCTGCCCTGGGTATTCTGACCTGTTTCTAAGTGGGAGGCCTGATGAGCGAGTCCCATGGCCTCCTTGTTATAGCCAATGGCAGGCGCCCCCTCTCCTTCAACAAGGCCCAGGAGGTGAGTCAGGCACTTCCGTCCCTGCTCTCTCAGTGCTGCTCTGCTCATCCCAGCCCCACAGTGGCAGGCAGCCCCAAGGTACCAGGATGGCACAGAGGCATGCCTGGGGCAGGGGCAGGAGCCTCAGCCAGGATGACCTTGGACACCCTGGGCCCCACCAGATAGTAAGTATCCCCGTGCTAAGTGTTTAAGCTCTTCCAGGAAAAGCTGCGTCAGAGGGGCACCCATATCTCAGGCAGGAAGCACCGCTGGGCAGATTTACCCCTCTATGAAGTCAGCCAGCCACTGTATTTCACCATCTGGCCAATAGGGCCCCTCGTTCTCTGGAATTATTTTTCTATCAAATATTCATTTGTCTGGTTTATGGGCTACTGAAGACCTGGGCCCACCAGATCCTGCCAGCTAAGTGCTTACCTGCCTATGCCAATGCCGATCTTCCACTCTTGGCTCACAACCTACTGTGTGGCAGAATGCAGTCTCAATTTCCCCCACACAGGAAAGGCCAGTGTCCCCTGGGCCCTCCCTTGGGGCTATTCCTTCACCAAACCAACCCAGTACATGAGAGTAGAAACTAGAGCAGTGGGAGAAAATTGTTACTGTTTCCCCAAAACAGAAGGGCCGCAGCAGGTGCTGTTGGTGCCCTACCCAGAGGTGTTGACTGCTCACACCTACACTCTTCTCTGAAGGACTGTCCTGGGCTCAGGGGAGCTGCTCACTCAGGGATGTCTAGGAGCTTACCTCCCCCTCCCCCAGGAACAGCCCATAGCCCAGGACCAACTAATGCGGTCGTACAACAAGAAAGCCCTGTTGCCAGTGGGTGGGACAAATTCTAGAAGGCAATTTCTACTCCAGAGCTCCCAGCAGGGTCTGGCTAATAGATTTCTCCTGAAACCACACCTTTGCCTGCCCTGTCTTTCCTCTGCCCTGTCCAGTTTCTCTCTTTTTCTTACAGGTTTCTCCTGAGAGATCTCCTTCAACTAACCACATGCATAAGAATCCCCATCTCGGGCTAGAGTTATAGCAAACCCACCTAAGACAGGGCATTAAGACCAATGGGTCCTGATGCTACAGCTTGGAAGTGACCTCTGGAAAAGCTCCTCACCCACTGCAGGAAAAATGGGAAGACTCTCACAAATCAGATCCTGGGAAACTCTGGCTCTGGAGTCCACCAGAAACAGCAAGACAGACAGCCCCTGCCTCACTGCCCACCACCCAGACAAGGAAACAAAGGTGGAGTGACTTCTCCAAGGTCATGTAGCTGGTCTGGGAGAGAGTCAGGAACCAAGCCCAGGTCTATCCAACTCCAAATCCCTGGATTTTCCCCGGAAGGAGGCTCTGAGCATTCTGAAGGAAGGCCCTGAGCCACATGCTTTGCCCATCTCACCTTTCAATGTGTTATTCAAATTCCACCTCATCCAGGTAGCCTTCCTTGCTTACTTGTCAGAATTCATGATGCTTCCTCCTGGGCATGTCACGTGTGCTTTGGTCTAGCTTCTATGTCATTCCACCCACAGTGAGATTTAGGGGCTTTTCCACTTTCTCCCCGACTTGCATGGGAACCCCTTGACCCCACACCACACTTTTATTTAGAGCCATGGAGGGACCAGGAAGGCCATTTCTCTTAATAAAGACAAACCCATGGCTTCCAAGAATAGGTTAGAGGACACTGTCTCCATGGAGGTGAGCCCCACCTGACCTTCCTCTGCCCCATGTGGCACCTTCCCTTTGAGGCCTCTCTCCAGTCACTGTTGCCATCGCCGTGTTGACCTCGGAGGACACACACACATATATATAAAATATATCTTTATTGATTTCAGAGAGAAGAAGCAGAGGGAGAGAGAGACAGAAACATCAATGATGAGAGAGTCATTGATCGGCTGCCTCCTGCACGCCTGTGACTGGGGATCAAGCCCGCAACCCGGGCATGTGCCCTGACCGGGAATCGAACCGCAATCTCCTGGATCCTAGGTCAATGCTCAACCGCTGAGCCACGCCCGGCCAGGCAGGACACTCATGTTTTAATGCTTTGGCCCAACTGTGGACAATGCCGCTCCCAATCTCCCTGGCAACTAAGAGCTGGGACTTGCCAACTTGAGGTCCGAATGGCACCTGGGAAATAAACACTGCGAGGGTGTTAATCCCGATCATTTTTTCCCTGTCACTGGAGCACCGCTGCCTGAGACTGTGTTGTCTGCATGTCACCCACAGAATTATTCACTTAATGCGCTTCTTTACATTGACTCGCTTTCTTTAATGCAGATCTAAAAGAAACCTCTCTCTCTCCTGCAGGGGAACATCAGAATCCCTCTCCACAAACACATAGCTGCACAAATAAATACAGTGATGCCAGGGCAATGGCCTGGGAAGTCTTCAAGCCTCAGCCCTGCTCTTTTTGTGAAAATGGGGTCTGAATAAGGGTTAGAATGGCATTGAGGACACACCAGCCCCACCCGAGACTTTCACCTGCCAGGAGCAGGATGGAAAATGGTTTCAAAAGAGAGTGACCTTGTCACAATTCAGTGAGACTTGAAGTCAGGTCTGTGAGCACCTGACATCACTAGGGAACCCACCTCTGAGGAATGTTTATCCAAGGATCTGGTTTACAGGGTCTGGGTCTCGCTCACTCACCCGCAGCCTCCAGGCCACTGAGGAAGCTGGTTCTCCCTCCTGGGTTGGGCCATGTACCTCAGTCACCCCTGACGTCCTGCCTGGGTACAGTCGGTGCTCAGGAATGCTCGGAGGATGACACTGAGACTGGGAGGGGTAAGGAGGAAGGGAGAGGAGGTCGCTGTGGACCACTCTGGCATCCGACTGGGATCTATGAATTTCTAGTACAACAAAGGCTGATTTGTATTTATTTCTCCCCCCCTCTCTCTTTTTTTCCAGAAAGTTAAGTGGGCTTTCTTTGGGTTTGAATGGAAAGCACATACCCTCAGAATCCTATTGTGGAAAAAATCAGGCCTTATTGTGCAAACAATTGTGCCAAATTTAAAGCAGGGATTAAAATTGAGGCATGTTAAGTGTGATCGTTAATACATCAGGCTTTTTCTTCCAAGCGGGAGGAAAGCTATTCTGGTCTGCCCTCGGCTTGCTTTCCCTGGGCTAGAAGGCAGAGGGAAGGGGAGGGGAACTCGGCGAGGCGTATGGGGGTCTCTGAATCCCAGGACACAAGGCATCCTGGGCACAGCACGGCAACATGAAAAACAGGGAACCTGAACTGCAAACAAAAAAGGAAATGCATGATCTGATGGAGGATCTCTTTATTCTTATCTGTAAATATGTTTATAGGCAAAGGTTCACAAATGTATATATTTTAAATCGCCTATACTTATAGACTTAGCAAATCCCCACTATTTGAAGTGAAGCCTAAAACTGGGGTTCTCCTGGAAACAGGGCTGACTGCATGGATCCTGCCCACCCCCCACCCCTGACTTTGTTTTTTCTTGCCAGCTGTGCAGGCTGCGGCAGTCACAGCCACAGTTCTCAAGGACCTACTGTCTCCCATAATCTTCACAACAGTCCGCTGAGGTTGAGTTCATGGGCCCCATTCACAGGGGCACAGAGAGGGCAGGTCAGCTGCCCAAGGTTGCAGAGCAAGGAAGCAATGGAGAAAGACTCTGAACCCAGCTCTGATTCCAAAACCCACATTCCTAACATGAAGCTCCCCTGCCTTTTAGGAAGTTGCTCTGGGAGAGAAAGCCAGACCTTTGGTGACCCAGGAGTGGGGAGAGAAGGGAACCGAGGGGAAAAGGGAACCAAGGAAATTCATGTTTTCCACTATGTCTTATGTCCTTGGCCAGTCCTAAAGTGTGGAAATGTTGAAGTAAAATGTAGCCCTCGTCAACCAGAAGCCCTTGGGCCATCTTCAGAAAGGCTGAGACTGATTTCTAAACCCACGTGAGGCCACAGGTTACATTCATGGGGGGCAGGGGAAATCCACCCTCAGCAGGAAGGAGAGAAAAGAAGAGCACAGAAAGGAAGGCTAGGGGCTTATCGAAAAGGCCCAGGAGCCCACCCGAAAAGCTCCCAATGGCCCAAGTTGGAAGAAGTTGAGCAAAAAGGTAAATCACAATAGCATTGAATTCTGGCCCAAGGAATACAATACACACCCGTGAGTCCATGCAGCTGTAAATAAATAAGAAAAAGACATGGCTCTTCCTTACGGAGGCATCCCAAGTAATCCAGGCAGAAGGCAGTGACCGCGGGACACAGGCTCCGTCCATGCGCACCCGAAGTTGTGGTAAAGGTTACGCAGAAACGGGATATGTGTGTGGTCCCAAACACCGAGTAATTCTCATGGGAAAACGGTGAGTTTATAGCGGAGAATCCAGCAGGCGCCACTCTACCACGTGATGAAGGTTACATCACCAGCTGTGTGTCACTAACACATGTCAGTGTCATGTCCCTATGCCATGCACCGATGAAGCCCATCCTGCCGAGGTGCCCGTCCCAATAAGGCATAACCCCAACACGATCATGAGGACACCGGGCAAACCTGCCCCAAAGAGTGTCCGCGGAACTGACAAGGTCTCTTGAAAAGAGTCAAGATCACAGCAGAGAACAGAAGGCTGAGGAAATGGGCTCGGAGGGGACGTGACAACTGAGCGCAACGTGGCACCCGCATTGGACCTGAGCCAGAAGGGCACGGGCGGTCAAATTCCAATAAGGTCTGAAATGTAGCTAATATTGTAACAAGATGAGTCTCTTGATTTTGATAAATGTTCTATGTTTATGTAAGACAATCAGAAAGGGAAACTGGGTGGAAGGTATATGAGAACTCTGTGTACTTGTTTTACAACTTTTCTATAAAATCAAAATTATCTCCAAAAAAATGTTTAATGGTGTGGTAGGCTAAATAATGGTCCCTCCAAAATATTCATGCCCTTATCCCTGTGAATATTACCTTATATGGCAAAAATGGAGAAAGGGATCTTTAGATATGATTAATTAAGGATCTTGACATGGGGAGGTTATCCTAGGTTTTCCAGGCGGGCTCTCAGTGCGAACACACGTATGTTTATAAGATGAAGTCAGAGGGCGAAGAAGAGGCACTGTGACCGCGGAGGGACACTGGAGTCATGCAGCCCCAAGCCAGTGAAGGCCGGCAGCCCCCACAAGCTGGAAGAGGCAAGGACCAGATTGTCCCCCTAGAGCCTCTGGAGAGAGCATAGGCCTGTTGATACCTTGATTTCTGCCAATGATATTGGTTTTGGACCATGAGAGAATAAATCTGTGTTGTTATAAGACACGTAGTTTGTGGTAATTTGTTACAGCAGCAATAAAAAGCTGATACAAATGGTTTTAAAAAATTGATGGCCCCCAAGACTGGCCAGCTGTGACATTCTTGATGCTTCAGGCCTGCGTGGTAGGACTGCACGACCCTGAGTCCCGAGGGAGTCCCTGTGTACCTGCCCCAGAGCGTGCTAGGCGCTGCCGGTGGGCCGCAACCCTCTGTGAAGCCTGTGTTTCTCCTCAGCTGGCAGCCTCAGTAATGCCTCAGTCTCCTAACATCCCTTGGATCTGTCCAGCCTGAGGCCAAAGGGCAGAGCAGCCATGCTCCAATGACTGAGCAGATCAGCTGTCCACCAGCCGAGGACACCACGAGACTAGTCCCAAAATAACAGTAACAGTAATTATAGCTTTTCTTTTTTTTTTTTTTTTGGCAGGCTCGTTGCTGAGCATTTTATATGCATCAGCTCACTTAGTCCCCATTACCACCTCATGTGTGGCTCAGAGAGGTTATGGGGTTTGCTCAAGGTCACACAGCTATCCAGCAGCTGACTCAGAGTTCCAACCCAGGTGTCTGTGACTCAGAAAGCCCATATCCCCAATAACCAAGTCATGCTGTCCACCTAACGTGTGTTACCCCCACCTCCTCAGCTATGTCCTCTCCCTGACAAATCCCAGCTACAGAGGTAAATCCAAAGTTGCCCTTCCTGAACCCCCTGACTGTAAAGCATCCAGACTTCAGCTGCTTTCAAGAACACAGAGATCTGCAGGTGAGAAAAATCCTCAGGCTTGAAACCAACGGAGGGAGTTTGGAGAACTTTTGCCTTCTCACAGGTATATCATTAGCCTCACTCTTTATCCCCAGGCGTTCAGACAGGGCTGGCAACTGTGTTACTACTGCAGCCTTTGGAGAGGATGGGTCAGGAGCAGACTTGGGCCTCCAGGGTGAGCAGCAAATGGCTGCGGATCATTTGGGACTAGAGGCAGGCACATGAACTTGGCCCTCCATCAGCCAGCAATTCCCCTTCCTTCCATAAGGAGGGGAGTCGGGGCATTTTGCCAAAGCGGGTCCGGGAATGAAGCGACACAGCATCCTCATTTAGGGGTGAGAGAGGGACCGCTTCACCGTCTCCTTGGCCAGCTCAAGAGCCTTCGGCCCCAGGATAACACAGCTCCCCCAGGGCCCAGGCTCTCGGGTCATCAAATTTCAGACGCAGGGAAAACTCCCTTCAGGTCATCTACTCCAACTCCCTGACTTCACAGATTTTGATGAACTTTCAGCCAGGGCCTGGATGTTTCTCATCTACACCCAGGTTGCCCCAGTGGCTAATGAGTTTAGGATTGATGCCACACAGCCACCCCTCTGAGCGCCTGCCAAATGCCCTGACTTTACAACAAGGAGCTACAGAGCTAAGGAAGGCCTTTGTGCCCTTAGACAGAGCTGGCACCTCCACACACTTCAGGCTTGTTCCCACAGTACAAAAACTGAGGCTCGGTTAAAGAACATTAAAGCTGGGAGCAACCCTGGAGCTTTCTAAATAAATAATAATTGTAGTAGCTCTACTTCCATATTGCTTTCTATGTGCCAAGCACCATTCAATCTTCGTATAAAGTCTAGAAAGAAGCTACCACTATTATTCCAATTTTATTGAAGGGCTGCAGCACAGAGAAGTAAAGAAGCATGGCCAAGGTAATGCGTCTAGTAAGGGCTGGAAAGAAACTCCTTCAACTTCAGGGCAGAGCTGGGAATGACTCGCAGCCTCTATGCTGCCCACCCACCGTTCTCATATTCTGCTCACCTGTTTCCAGATGTTGCTAAGCCCCTCTCTGGAGGGCAAAGCGTCTTGGGCTTCCCTCTCCATAGCACCTGCCATGGGACAATTGTCTGTAAACACAGCTTCCTCCCCCAAAACTCAGAGAGCCTCCAGAGGGAGGAAGCAGGTCAGGTCATGCCCATATCCCAGCACCCAGCCCAGGGCCTGGCACACAGAAAACACTTGGGGATTATTTTGTTAAATAAATGAAAGTCTAAGTGATTGAAAGAAGGAATCAATAAAGTGCCTCTTTCTGGGAGGAGAGGCATCCGACCCACACCAGCCTCTCTGCTCTGGCGGCCACAGCTCTCCATTCCCACCCCTTAATAGGATGCCCAGCTCAGCCTGATCGGCTCCTGGCCCAGGCTCCTCCGCGGGCTTGTCTTGTCGCAGCAGTGGGGTTTGCAAAGTCATATTGGATTAAGACCTGCTCCAGCTGTCACCCGTGGTGGAAAGCTCCCCTATCAGGCAGCCCAGAAGGGCCGGTATCTAATGGAGATTTGCTAATAAGATCTGAGTTGGTGAGCTTTGCATCCTGTTAACACAGGGGAGTGTGGGCCTGTCTGTCTGCTGGAAAATTGCAAACACAATAGAAAAGTCACTTATGAATATTAATAGGACTGGAAACAATGTGGAGAGAAATTGTTGATGTGATTGGGAAGCTGGGAGGGGGCTATGAGTGGAGGAGGCCCCCCTTCTCTAGTGCCCATGCCTGTTCCTCCAGAGCTGCCTGGAAGCGAGAAGCCTCATGGCCGTCACAGCCAGAGCAGAGTGAGCAGCGTGATGGCACCAGAAGGAAGCCTGGAGCCTGATCTCAAGGCCCAGGCTCCCCTCCCCAGGTCCATGTAGGCTGGTCCAATGTCAGTTTGTGGGGGACATGGTGAGGTGTTTGAGAAGGAACGAGGGTGCCTCTCTTCTACTTCTGGACTTCTCAAGTGAGACGAGCATCCCTTTCGGACCCTTTCCTGAGGCCAAGGCTTATCTAGAGCAGCTCCCAACATGGAAGGTCATGGGCTCAGAATTCACAGACAAACCAGCGTGCAGTCAACCAGCAGAACTCTCAGCACAGCCCAAAGAATGTTATAGTCCAAAGGACCCTTAGCGAGCACCCATCCCCTCCCTGCAGTTCCAAAACTGTGTACTGGGGAGCCTTAGGGGTCAAGAGCAGTGCCTCAGGTGCCCCAGGGTACAGGGAGGAGGCCAAGAATGGTGGGCACTAGGTTACAGATTCAAGACTGGAATTCAGATCTTCTGACCCACCCTCCCCTCCCCCAATCCAAAGCTGAGCTAGAACCGGGGACCCAAAGGTAGGTAAGACATAATTCCTTCCCTGCTAGGAATTTAGCTGCATGGGGAGGGGACACATTCAGTCACATACAGTTCTCATTACAGACCCCCTAGAGCTGACTATGGTCATGTGTTTTATCCTGCTAGTCAATAAAGAAAAAGCACAGACCATGACGGAAAAATGGATAATTGCCAGGAGCAGCCGGTCTGCAGGAGCAGAGCAAACACGGAGGGACGCAGCACAGTGCCAGGCTGGCTGTGCACACCGAAGCCAGGCACCCTTTTGTTCAGTGCCAACTACAAAGCACGGCCTTTTCTCCATCAGCTGGGCAGTCTCAGGTGAGTGATGATGAACGAACTCCTCAGAGCTCCAGTTTACTCATCTGCAACCTGGCTGTAGATACTTCCCTCCAGGGGTTAGGAAATAAGATCATTTTTGCACAGTGCACAGACCACTCTAGCACATAGGAGGCACCCAGGGCATCTCTCGTTCCTCCCTTCCTTCTTCCTCTGTGGGGTGGCGTCTGCCCTGCATCCATTCACCCCCTCTTGGCCACCTATTCCCAGGGAACAGGTCCTCCCCAGTTTTCAGTCCTTCTGACCTAGGTGGGGTTCACCCTGCCCCTGAGGTGGGATCTGTGAGCCAGTCTGGCCAGTCAGAGTGTGGTATTGCCAGGCCACAGTGACTGGGTCAGAGATCAGCAGTGTGCCCTGACCAGGCCAATCACAGCCAAAGGGATTCTACTCTAGGATTTGGTTGGCACTTGTTCCTTCTGCTAAGGTTTCTGAGAGGGGCGGGTATACACATTTGCTTCTGGCAGCCAGCTTGTCCCCAGGAGGCAGGTGCGTCATAGAGGAAAGCTGAGCTGGGAGATGGGTAAAATAAGATTTTTGAAGGGCATCATTTTTGCCCTGGATATAGCTGTGCCTGAACCCAGACTACCTCCTAGATATGTTTGTTACACAAGCCAAAATACTCCTTTTTCTTTTTTTTTTTTTTTAAGCCAATTGCGTTTCTGTCTCTTGAAACTGAATGAATTTTAGCTAACCCATTATTCAGTCCCGTGGGGCAGGGGCCACTGCCCAAGTTGAGCTTGAAACTAATAGACGACCCATCCCTCCTGCCTCACTTCTACCTTGAAAGGCTTATGATTTGGGAAGCTTCAGGCTCTGTTTCCAAGATCCATTCATCGACTGTCTCCCAGGTCCAGCCTGGTATCGGCTCCATCTGCTTCTCGGCCCACAGCTAGAATGCAGAGGTGCAGGCCCTGCAGGCTCTGGAGAGGGAGGTCCCTATGCATCTCTCTGTGTATAAGCAGCCTGAGAGAGTGTGGAAACAACCCAGCTCCCGCCTGGCTACCAAAGCTTAACATTGTGTTGAGAACATAAGGAGGGAGGCGGGAATTCCTAGATTAGACCAGGCTCTCACTGATGGCCCCAGCCAAATCCAACCTGCAGCGTATTTCATTTGCCCAGTCTGTGTTTAAATTTTTTTTTTCAATGGTTTTAGGTGAGAAATGTAGCTTCTAGGTTACCGAAGAGCCACAATTCCATTTTTTCTACATGTGTCCCTGAAGCTTCTCACATTTTTAGTGTGTGGCTGGCCCTCAGAGCCATTTGAGTCTGCAACCACCGCTTCAACTGTCCAGCTGCCTCTCCTGCAGGGCCATCCCCAGGGACTGGCTGGTGTGATTGGTGGTTTCTGGTTCTCAGGATTACATGACCGAAGCTGGGGAAAGGCCAGTAATTACCATTAATATTATTAAGTCCCTGGTAGGATACATTACCTCTGTTACCCCTTCCTGCTCTATGCCTCCAGGCTGGAGGCCTGCTCAGACCCTCTGTGGGCCTGCCTGGTGCTGGGTTTTGTCTGACTTCCAGGGATCCGCCCTCTTCAGACTCACCTGTTCTCCCCCGGGTGCTGGGCCCTGGGGAGGAAGCGCTCCAGGCAAAGGGGCCCCTGCAGGCCTCTCTGCTAGTTTGCATTGTATTTGTGGGATAATTACTAATGTCACAGATCATTTTTATTAGCTGAGCTGCTTGCATTAAAATGATAGATATTTTTTATTAAAACATTGGAGGGAGCTGCCATTGCAGTAGAAGGATAATTTTCTGTTTAGTTTAAGAGCAGACAGTTACTGAAATGTTCAATGTAAGTAAATTGAGGCTCAGCCGAAGTGTTCGGTAAACATTGGAAATTTGTTGACCTGCTGCAAGCCTCTGCCCTCTCTGGCTCTCGAGGCCCCTCCTTCAAGCCTGAACGAGCCCATCCTACCAATGAAGGGAATTCTCCCCCAAACAACATGACAAAATCCAGGCCACAAGGTGAGGGGGCCGACAGATGAGCAATGATCTCCCAGGGCCCACCCAGAACTCAGGGTGCTGCTGATGTTGTTACAGAGGCTGGAGCCTAAGAGGTCAAGAGCAGGGCAGAGGAGAATGCATCTGACCACAGAGCAGTGGGCTGCGTGAAGGTCGACATGCCTGGGGCCAGATCTTAGGTAAGTCCTCTCAGCTCTCTGGACCTCAACCTTCCATCGGAAGAATGAAGGCCTTGGATCAGCCATAACTCTAAAGGGAGGAAAGTTTCAATTAAAAAAAAGTTTTGCCCTGGCCAGTTTGCTCAGCAGTTAGAGCATCGGACTGTGGACCGAAGGGTCCCCGTTCAATTCTTGCCAAGGGCATGTACCGCAGTTGCAGGCTCGATCCCTGACTATGGTCAGGGGTTGTGCAGGAGACAACCAATCGATGTGTCTCTCTCACATTGATGTTTCTCTCTCTCTCTCTCCCCCTCCCTTCCACTCTGTCTAAAAAGCAATGGAAAAAGTATCCTCAGGTAAGGATTTAAAAAAAATGTTTTAGCAACCAAAGTGATTGGGAACCATCGAGGTAAACAGGTTTCTTTATTAAAGGATTTTTCAGAACATTTACTGTGTTCATGTGGATTGTATTCGTCCAAAAAGGGTAAGATAAACAGGAGGTCCCAAGCTTAATGTTCATGGAGTCCTTGCTCCCGAGGTGCACTGCATGGTTCGGAGAATGCTGGGTGTGAGGCTTTTCCAAGGGCTCACTAGGCTCCAGCGTTCTCTGCTCTGTGGACTGATGTCATCTGAAGACAGTCCCTGCTCACTGAGTCATTCCAGAGGCCTTCACAGGCTGCTGACCGCATCCATGGCACTGGGCGCTGAGCTGAGGATACAGAGATGCACAGAACACGGATGCTGAGAGTCCCACCCATCCACGCTCAGCCTGCCCGAGAGGCTGCCTGTGGAAGGTCTCACCCATCTACCTATTTCGGCATCACTTTGCCTGCATGTATTTTCTAATTGTGGGAGCAGATTCCCCCCTAAGTATGGGCAGGCCAGCGTTGACATCCCAGGAGTAACCCTCAACCCACAAGAGATGGGAGTTAATGAATAAACATCCCAGCTTTCTTGCCCTTTAGGGGGAAAATTCCAAGGCATGTTCTACAAACTCTCAGAGGCTCCCCAGCAAGACTGAGTTCTAGCTGCCCACAGCAGGCCCCCCCTGATAAGCGGATTCCTTGCTGACTTCGTCTCTTCCCCATTTTTCTTCCCCATTCCCTCACAGTACATTTGGGGATCACCTCCCAAATAAAATATTTACACCAGAGTCCTTGTCTCAGGCTCTGCTTCGGTGGGAACCCAAACTAAGGTGGCCCCTGCTCTCATAGATCTTATAATCTGGTGGCAGAGGTAGTGAGAAATGAACAAATATATGACCACAAATTGTACTGAGAGATGTGAAGTTAAAAAAAACCATGATGCAGCACAGTGTGAGCTGAGGAGTTAATTCAGGGAGGTTTCACTGATGCTCACTTTGGCCCAGCCACTAGGAATCCAAGACTCAGCAACTCAATCTCATGAAGGTGACAGACACTCAAATTCTACTGCTCTGTGAAAGAAACAATGGTATAGAGGACAGAGGAAGGACCACCCTTCTGGGACATGGATAGCCTGCTGCTTGGGGCTTTATCCCACCATAATGAAGATCTGTTCTAAGGGCTTCATTCACACTAAAGTGTAAAAGACTAACATCTTCTGGGATATTCACTTTCTTCAAGGACGGGTGGCTTTCTCTGCATTAGCCCTTGGAGTTGGTTGCATTTTTCCTCCCATGATATATTCCATATGCCCCCGAAGGTATTTTATATTGGCAGTTGCTCACTTCACCACTGTGGATGTCCTGTCCTATCCCCACCAACTCCTCCTCCTGGTCGGTTATGGTGTTGGAGGAAGCTGCCCCCTCAGCCTGAGATTTCAGCACATGGCTCTGCAGAAAGAGAAATGAACGAGCTCTACCTGCTCGGAGACATTGACAGTGGCTTCCACCAAAACCAAAGAGGAGCTCAAGAGCATCTTCCCCATCAATAAGCTGCCATCTCTCTTTAGAAAATTAGAAGGGGCAGGGGACCAAGGAAAGAACTAGGGTTCAAATTAAAAGACAGGCTTGCAGAGAGAAACATTGAGAGAGACATGAGGGGAAGGAGAGAGAAAGGAATGACTCTCGCAAACATTGCCAACGCGATGATGAACGCTATGGGGTTATCTGTGGATTTTCCTTATTTCTCAGTGATTTCCTGTGTTCCAAGTTTTCTTCATTGAGTATGTTTTAATGTTCTTTTTAAGTAAGTGTACTGTTTTAGACAGATTCTACTAGCCTAGCACGGTTGGTATTCAATAAATGTTTGTTGGTCCAGTGCTGCTTATTTCTACAGTACAAGGCATGCTACAGAGTCATGCTGCCAGGCTGGACCCCTTGATCTGGGGAAAGGAGATCAAAATGCTGCCCCCAAATGCCCCAGACTCTCTCAGTTCCTCAGGGTGGGAGGAGTCTGTGAGGTCACCTTTTCAGATGCAGAGCCCTTCCTTCAAACCCAACCTTCCTCAGAAGCCCAGAAAAGGGAAGAGTAAGTCTGGGTAAAGTGTGGGGCAGAGTGGGGCAGTTCAGTACCTCCAGGCCCTGAGACACTGCCTTAGAGTCCCTGGGATTCCATAGACTTCATTGTGAAAATTGTGATTTTGGCCCAATTCCATCTCCAAATACATACATTTTTCAAATTTGGACATGGGAGGCTCAGAGAAACAATGGGTCCAAGATCATACAGTAACTTGGTGGCCAAACCAGATTACAGCCAGGACTTGGCTCAAGCTGGCATCTCCTTTCCTTCTCTGATCCAGCTGTCCATCATGAACAAATTGCTGCAGCCATGGGTCAGGGGGAGAGGTTACACTGATTGTCTGAAGTCCATCAGGGCTCACCCTTGAACCTGGGGTTCAGTGAGTCTCACATGTACCAGATTATTGAGTGCTATTGGATATGAAGGGGTAAGAGGGCACTTGAGGGAGAGGCGACAGAGCCAGGACTACAGTCCAGGAATCCCCTGTTAGTTCTGTTGGCCCAACCAACATCCCTGCATCTCCGTGGCTGTATCTGTAATGTGGAGATGACATATTTTTCTTTCTGGAAGCAAACCATCTCTCAGGCTTCTCCCTCCTTGGGGTTAACAGGGGGCAGTGGGAAGCCAGGAGACCAGGCTCTGCCACTTATTAGCTGTGTGCCCTTGAACAAGTCACTTCCCCTCTCTGGTCCTCCATTTGTTCCATCTGAGAAAGTAAGACTAGATCAGGGAGGCAAAAAGATTTACTCACCTGCCAACTACAGTCAGTTGGTAGAGACTGCCTGGAGAGATTGCTGAAAAGGATGCTGAGGCTACATCTGAGCTCAATGGAAAGATGCCATGAATGTCCCTTTCCCCAGATCAAGGTGTCCAACCTGGGAGCATGACTCTCTGTGGCACTCCTTCTACTCTAGGAATGAGCAATGCAGGTCTGGGGATTCATGTGAACCCCTGAAATTCCAGGACCTCCCCAAGGACCTCCCTCTTCCCTGCAAGTTTGTCCCTCATTCTGCCGGACCCAGAGCTTACGGGTCATCCAATCGGAGTGTGAGGATAGCGAGCTCTTAATTAGAGGGCCCTTGGACAGTCACCCCTGGTGTCCCCCCCAAGCTGCCCCAGCCCCCTGCACCAGGTTGCAGGGGAGAGTCCAGAAGAGAGAGTGTTACTCACAGGTTGACCTTACTCTGTACAGTAAGTGTGTTCCTGAGAAAATTGCGCTCAAATTGAATTTTTATAAATGGAATCCTATTTCGGCAATGATTTACAACACAATTTCCAAGACACTTTATCTTCATTTTGAAGTAATGTTCCTAACATTTTAGCTTTAGGACTCTCCTTCCTTTTATAAGCACTAAGAATGTTCCAGTTAGGTGAGGCCACAGAAACCACCAAGTTCTACCCTTTCAATTTCTGGAAAATTGAGGCCCAGAGAGGGAAGAAGATTAGCATTTGTCAAGTAGCTGCAAGGTCCTGTTTTAGTTCTTTATGTGCCTCACGTCGCCCAGTTTTCTAACAATGTCACAAAATGGGATTGGTGTCATCCCCACTTCACAGATGAAGAAACTGAGGTATTAAATCACTGGCATGGGGCACCCAGCTGATGAGTGTCACCTTCAAGTCTTCCAAGGACTTCCACTGCCCACCCCATTGTGGCCTATGAGGATCCGCATGACCAGGTGCCTCCCCCACACCCCTCCATCCTCACTGGCCACCTTTCTAGGGCTCAACAGCCACGCCAGGGCCTTTGCCTTTGCTGTCCCCCTGCCTGGAAGGCTCCTCTCACTCATTTCTGGCTGGGCCCTCCTTCATTCAGGCATCGCCACTCATCACGCACTCCAGCAAGGGGTGTCCCCTCCCAGCCACCCACGCACCTTTCGCATTACTTTGTTTTCTTCATAACCCTATCACCCTATGAAATTACTTCTTGAGTGTATTCATTTATTTATCGTCTCCCCACTAGAATATAAGTCCGTGAAGACAGGCACATACCTACTGTCTCTTACCGTATCTTCAGTCCCTGCAGGGCCCGGTTGCTCAGCAAATACTTGCAGAACAAATGGGTGCAGTAGCAGATCTGGGATTCAAGTGCAGGTCTACACAACTTCTTAAAAATTACTATTATTGGCAAGTAATTTCTCAGTAGAAAAATTCTTTGAAATTTGCTATTTCGAGTTTTTTTCTTAAAGTGTATCTGGGCTCTCACAGATGAGAAATTCTAGTTCAATTTCTTTTTAAATCCACATTCAGGGATTACCGATGGTCTTGAAGACCAAAGAGGCTCCACGTCCCTTGCAAGGACCTCAGAAAGTAAACAATTTATCCCCAAAACTTTCCCTGTGACCAGCTGCTCACGAGTCCAGCCCACACTGCCAGGAACTGGCTAGATCATAACTCACAAGCCTGGGCTTCCAATTGCTACAGAAGAGCGGACCCCTCCCAGAACACAGTCCCTGTCTCTACCTGTCTCCCACCCTGGGCTGCCTGACAATTATTTATGCCAGCAATTACCGTCTGGGCACTTAACAAAGGGCCATTGACTTTACGATTGAATCTATAAAGAGGCAAAGCCCTGCTTCAGGCCCACAGGGCCCAGAGGGGAACAGGAAAGATGACCAGCCCAGGGAGAAAGCAGAGGAGTCGGGAGCACAGCCTTTCTCAGGATGGACATGGGCTCCATCCCTTCTTAGCTCCTCAGAGAACAAAGGACATCTGGTGACAGCACCAAGACAAGCAGGGCTAGAGGAGGAATGAAAGGGGAAAGACAGCTCTTGAGAGAAAAGGAACCTCAGAACGGACCCTCCCTGGGTGGAGGGCAGGGTGCTTGGCAGAGGCAAAGGGGCCGGTGGTCCGTGGTCAGCGGTAGGAGTGCAGACAGCCCCGGCCAGGAAGGAGAGAAGCTGAGGGGCCAGGGCGGAGCTCCAGGGAGAGCCACCCAGGGAGGGGCACAGGCCGCCTGGGGCTGCTTCCTCCTGACCGGGGAGATGGGGCAGCAGGGACCGGGGCAGCACGAGCTTGGATTCAGAGAAGTTTCTGGTCCATGAGCTGAGTGTCCCACCCCAGAACTCCCCAGGTCTGTCTGCAATGCCTTCTCCAGGCGGCTGGGCCCTTCTCAGCAGGACCCTAAGTCAGTCAAAGGGGAGAGGCTGGAGAGATGGGAAAACAAGGCCCAGGCATTCTCTCTCTCTCTCTTTCTCACCCCCACTCCCAGAAGCCGGTGGACTCTCTTTCCTTCCATAGCTGGAAAGCTGCTTTTCCTTCTCTTCTTTTTTGTCTCTTGCCACAGATCCGACCCCTGTCTCTGCTAATCCCTGACTTGGGTGGAAGGTTCACAGTCTATTTAAGCCCTCTCCCAAGTCTCACCTGCTCAGGCGCACAGTCACATACCTGTAACCTGGGGTGCATAGAATTTTTTGATCTGCTTTTTCACGTATAACCTATCATCCCAAACATATTGCCATGTTGCCATGTGTCTGCAGAGTCTGGTCTTCTGGGCTCCTGTTTTCTTTTGCAAAAGTCCTTTGAATCACGGCACAGTTCTCCTTGGAGAAGACAAACCCAACTGGCTGGCCCAGTTTCCAAAGGCCTGATGACTCAATGGTTTCCAGTCCTTCACTGGGGTGGGGACACCCACTGCCTAGGGTTTCGTTTGTTTGTTTTCTCTGAAGCTTAGGGCAGCAACTTCCCAGCCTCCCCTTCAACCTCCAGGGGGTGCAAGAGTCTGCTCATGTCGCCACCTCCCCCAGGAGAGCTGGCCAAGCACAGGCCCGGGCTTCCTTCCTCCATTCACGCATTCATACCAAGACTATGGTCAGGCACCTCCTGCGTGCAGACCCAAACCACACTCTGAGGAAGAAGACAGGTAGACAGACAGCTCCTGCTAGCCTCGCTGATCAGAGGACAGTGCTCTGGGAGCAGAGAGGGGCTCCTAACCTGCCATGAGCTTCCCAGGCGACACAGCATCTTGGCTAAGAAAGAATGAGGTACCCAGGAAGAGAGAAATATCACAGGTTCAGGGGTGAGAGACTGCACCCCTCCAGAGGCCCTAAAGATTCCTGGTGTAGATGGAGCTCAGAGGTGTAGATAAGAGAAGGGGGAGTAGAGGGAGCAGGTGCCGAGAGCCTGGAAGCAGTGAGAAAGGGTTGCCATTATCCTGAGGACACCAGAAAGCTACTGAAGGTTTGTAAATAGAAGAGAGACCTGATCAAATTTGAATGTTAATAAACTCATTCTGTTCTCTCACATTCTTTCCCTCGCAGAGTCTTGGGGATGAGGGCAGTTCTGAAGAGCTGGGGTGCATCCTGAGTCAGAGTTGCTCTGGGTACACAGGGAAATCACTGCGAGGTCTTCGAGGACAACAGGGAACCAGGGTGAAGGACAGGTCACAGCCAGGCAGGAGCCAGGCAGCTGGAGAACCCAGAGCCAGGGGATGTCCCCAACAGCTCTGAGGGCAGAAGTCCCAGGTCTCGGGAGGGCTGCTGGGTCATCCCTGAACACTTTGTCCCCCACCCCACCCCCAATGGGGACCCTAACCATGCAGTAAACCCAATAACAGCACTGCCTTGGAAACTCAGGCTTCGGGTCCCCAGTCAGGCCCGCCCGCTCCTCCCTGTGCGATGTTGCCATGGTAACCATTAGAGGCTGCTGAGATTCTCGCTGAGGCTGCAGAATGGCATGGATCCTGCCTGAGCCCAGGGCGGGAGTGCTCCCTGGTTTCCCCAAGCATGGAGGGTCCCTGGCCCCTCTAATTTCTCAGGACATAGGGCCCAGGGGCCACTAGTTAGAAGTGTGGTGGGAGAGGGGTCAGGGTGCAGAAAACAAGCTCTGTGAAGTTCACAGCCCTGCCCCTTCTCTAGACTACAGGCTGATCCCCTAACCATGACTGTCTGCCAAGAGGGGCAGGTTCATTGTGACTCTTCTCAAATGCCTGAAACATAAATATCTTGACAGCCCTCCTTCTGTGGATGGTCTTAGAGCGACAATAAAAATGTTCACGATGCATTGAACACTCACTGAGCCCTGTGCTTGGTGCTGCACATGCACCGGGCACTTGCTCCAGGGCCAGGCAGTACACACTGCCTTATCCTCTCTTCTCGAGGCTTCGGAAGACAAGCCATTGCCCCAGATCACACATTCAGCAACTGGGCCCCCTCAGTGTGAGCATCTTCTTTAAGAGTCACCAATGGGTGATTTTCCAGCCACTGCCTACTAGACACTTCCTCTAACAGGGAGCTCACTACCTAAAAGAGCAGCACTTTGCACTGTGGGGGAGCTGAGAGACAAAGTCCTTCCTGACAGTGAGCAGAAGCCAGCATCCCTGAGCCTGCTGGGACCCAGGTGTGCCACCTGGGGCTTCACAGAGCCTGGTACTGTGCCCTCCAGGCCATAGCCCCTGAAGAGATGCTTTCATCCCCCATCATTGTGGAATAGTACTTAGAAGCTCAAGAAATGTTTGCCTATAGAGCTGTCAGATGGCTGATTAATTGATGGATTAGTGTTTGGGGCTCATTCTGCAGCCAGATACAGAGCTCAGGCTGTGAACAGGGTCAAAGCTCAGTCAATAGCAGGGGCCAGGGGTTATGTACCTAGCCAAGGTCAAAGTTACCATCTGTGCTGAGTCAGAGATCTGTAAACAGAATTTCTGTGTGTAAAGCTTCCTGGCCCTTCCAAGGATCATGCTGCAACCTTGGCCTCATTAGCCCATGACTCTCACCAACCAGCTGGGCCCATCTGGTTTCTTATTAATTCAAAAGTGAGATGGAGGAAGCAACCTTCTGGGGAGCAAGCAGCCTTGGGTTAAACGGACTGCCAAGCATGCCATAGCCTTCTCTTCTGCAGCCAGGAAAGCATCCTGCCTTCCTCTCTTCTGTGGCTTCCAGACCCTTCCCCCATGGCCAGACCACAAAGCTTTGGCTGGTGACCAAGCCGTGCTTCCTGTAAGGACAGAGAAGAGGCAGGTGGGGAGGAAGAGCTGGGAGCAAAGGAAGGACTCTATGGGGGGAGGGGAGTGGTGGGGAGCACAGGAAGTGGATGTCATGAAATCATCCAAGGTCCAGCTGCACCCAGCTATTACACCTGCTTCTTCTCTTCAGGTAGGTAATTCCCATTTCACACTTTACATGCCTTTGCCCAGGCTATTCTTATTACACAAAAAGCCACTTTCATCCCAATTTTACATAACCAAATTCAATTTCCCATTCCTCCATCCTTCATGGCCTATCGCAGGTACTACCTCCTCCATAAAGCTTTCCCTGATCCCCTCAGCATGAACAGACCACTCCCCATTCTGACTTCCTTGTGGGAGCTACTGGTGGACTGATCCAATCATTCCTTTTAGACTGTGAGCTCCTTGAAGGCAGGACCCATGTTTGATTCATGCCTATATCCTTTATAATGTGCAACTCTTGTACAAATAGCATGTTTAAGGGAAATGTTTATTTATTGGATGGAAGGAAGCATGAATAGAGGAATGCATTTATGAATGGAAGGATGATATCAGAATCATAGATTGAGTTCCCCAAGAAGCAAACACTGATGCAGAGTTATTGTGCAGGATGTTTATTAAGGCATGCCCTTGAAATCAACACCTGTGGAAGGAAGGGGAAGGAAGCAGGATTGGGCAGAAGGAAGTCAAGTCACAATGAAAGCCCAACAATAGCCTTGGCTGACACCATGGAGAACTCTGAAGCAAGAACAGACATTCAGAGTTTTCCTGATGAGCCAAGATGGTTAGGCCTTATACCCATGCATCCATCAGTCATTGGGCGTGGGCTGCCCTGGGAAAGGACATGACCTTGGGCAAAGCAGCTGAGATAATCCTTGAAGGAACTGACCTCTAAAGGATGTTGACACAAGCACTCCTAGAAGTTGGGGCAACAAGTCCTTCATTGCAAGGGGATCTGAACATCACAGTGTTCACAGATAGACATGATGGACGACGGATGATGGATAAATGCATAGTTGACTAGATAGACAGTTGGATAGATAGAGAATGGACTCATAGATGACATATGAATGGGTGATTGAATGAATGGGCACCTGGATAATGGATGGATGGATGGATGGATGGATGGATGGATGGATGGATGAATGGATGGATAGATAGATGGATGGGCAAATGAGTATCTGGATGATGGATGGATGGACGGATAAACAGATAGGTGGATGCACAGATGCATGGATGATGAATGGATAAATTCATAGATACATGAATTTGTGGATGATGAATGGATTGGTGGGCGATTGGCAATAGATGCATGGATAAATGAATAAATGATGTTTCCTCACCATTTCATGCCATTCAAGTAAGTGGACCCCCCTGGTTACTCACCTCCTTCTTCCTTTTTATTGGGCAGATTCAAGAAAGGAACCCAAATAGCAATCTTAGCCAGTAAAATGATCTAGAGGGTGAAGAACTCTCCAATATCACTACATAACATATGGGGGGCTCTTCAGAACTCTTACCTGGATTTACAGCCAATGAAGTCAGATGTTACCAATGGCCCACAACAAGCATGAGGGTGGTGAGATCAGCTAGTGAGCAGTCAGCAGCCACATGGACACCATAGGTCTGCTTTAGTTGACAAGAGTCCCTGCACTGCCAAGAGGAAGGGAAAGTCTGATTAACTCAAGGGTGAGAGCGGGGATGTCTTCCTCCTTACACTGAAAGTCAAGCCCAAGTACCCCCTCAGGTTATGTCACCCTTTCACCTCAAGGGACAGGAGTGGCTTTTGTCAATGGCAGCACAAAGCCCTTCTTTATACTATGGGTTTTCGCAACTAATCCCTACCTGCTGCCCTTGTCTTGTAACCCAGCCAGTAAGGGACACTGTTCGTGGTAGACTCAGGCTTCAGGACAGCAATTGGGTGCCCCAAAGATAAGGAGCATTCATCAGGGTTTGTGACAAGACATTGACCAAAGAAGCTTGTTTCTTCATGTCTTGGTGGGGAGGGGTTCACTCACAGCAAGACAGAGCCCACAGAATATTTGAGCTAGGGGAGACCCATGTCTGGATATGAGGAGCCCCCAAAATGGTTGTTTTTCCCTGTCTCCTTGAGCCATGCTCCCCATAGATTAAGATTATTTTCTTCCCCTATAGAATACCCTTCCAAAGCTAGAGGCCCTCCTTTGTGAGGCTGGGTCTTCTCTGGTCTCAGGAAGAGCCTTGAGAAGGAATATGAAGGTCAGAGGGAAACATAGAAGTCTTCCTACCTAATTCCCCATACATGTGTGAGCCTGTTGCAAAACCTCCCAGCCTCAGCTCACACACACTCTCAGCTACTAGGCACCCATGACTTCCCTGGGCAAGCTTTCCATCCTAGAATTGCTTTCATTGTTTAACAATTAAATCAGTTGTTTACCCCACCTTCTTGTCTCCCATCTCTGGAGCTTATGGGCAGAAAGAATAAGCTGGATCCCTCTTAAAAACAGAAGCAGCTCTAGTATCCCCAATAACCTCTTCTCTAAGCAACACACCTCATGAAGCCTCTTTCATTCCTTAGGACATTTCCTGTCTCCTGCCCATCCTAGGCCCCTTCCTTTGAATATATCCCAGTTCTCCTCCCTTTCAGCACCCAGTAGAACTCGGTACTCCCAGCATGGCAGACCAGACTGGAGTCAAACAGAACTCTCTCTTCATTATTCTTCTATCAATTGAGGCCCAGACCACAGCAGCAGTTTTGGCAGCCACATCATACTGTTGATTCATTAGGTCCCTATGACAGCTAAAACCTTAGGTCATTTTTATATTTGCTACTGAAGATCTATCTATCTTCTGATTTAGTACTGCTGTGGTTGCTTCTCTGGGGATGGGATTACAAGACCCTTCATTATTTTTGTTAAGTTTCATTTTGTTAGGTTTGGTCCATCACTCAATCCCATAAAGATCTTTTTAGATCCTGGTTCTGTCATGAGAGGAATTTATCATCCCTCCCAGCACTCTGCCTTCTGCAATTAGATGGGCTTGTCATATCCTATTAGGGCTCTAGAAGAGGGGTATTATCTCCCCAATGGCCTACTGACCATCTGTTGTAGCCAGTGTCCAAAGTAGCCTCCAATGATTCCCTCTTCTTAGTATTCTCACCTTTGTATAGTCCCCTCCCATATTGTAGCAGGATTGGTCTGTATGACCAATCAAAGTGACAATATTTCACTTCCAAGATATTCCATCTTGCATGAGAGGGGCGTAGTCTCTCAGTATGTCTTAGAACCAGGCATTTTGTCTCTGGTTTTAGGTGACTGCCTACTTTGGGGCTTGAAAGGAGGAGTAGCTCCTTCTCACCCCACCTAAGCCTCAAGCTTACTCCATGTGGTCCAGCCCCCGTTATCAGAGAGCTCTTCACTGGCAGTTCAGGGATCAACACAGCCAATAATAACGCAGTAATTTGACTTCTCATTTCCTCTCTTCCCCTGGGACCCTCATGGGAAGAGCTGGCTGTGATATGAGGCAGAATTCTGGCCATATCCACCTCTTCAGACCAGAGCTTCCAAGCTAGTGAGCTGTGGTAAGTCTGGGTGTGGCCCAGATATTGATCCCTTGGGTTTTAAGGTATTGATCCTCTCAGTCCTTGGAGCAGAGCCTGGGACAACCAGATTCCAGGTCAATCACCTTAGGCTGTGATTTCATCTCTTCAATTTCCCCAGTGGACTGTAAAATATTAACAATTTCCAAGAGTACCATGATGTGAAAAAAGAAAGTCTGCAATACTGCCCTCAACAAATGGTCCCTACATACTTTTCATTTTCATTCAAATCATTGAGAAAATGCTTAACAATGCAAGGTCAAGGACAAAAACCCAACCACCAGAAACCTCCCTCTGGGCAGATATTGAGCCACATTTTTCACCATTGCATGTGTTCATCTAAATACTACTCCACCCACATAGCTTTCCATCTACTCCTTATCTCCACACCGATATCATGATGTATCTTGTTAAATACTTTGCTGACTGTGTAATCCCAGATGAATTAATGGATTACGGTAATCATCATCAATGGCTGATGATAACATATAAGAAGAGAATCATTTAAGCATTATGGATCTCCTGATGAATACATAGCACTAACTATGCAGAGGGTGTCAGTCATTGAACTCTTGTCTCTCAGCTCCAAGCCCCCTCCCCCCCTGCTCCGAGATGTTTGGCTGGGTCTCTGAGCAACATGTCTCTCCTTTACAAGTTGACTTCATGCTTGGCTCTGCCCATGGGAGGACTGGAAGACAGGAGAAGGGAGAAGGGACTTACTAACTCCTTGCTGGATATTGACACCAGCCCTCACCCTCCATCATGTCCCCTCAGGAGACCCAACGGCAGCAGCTGGGTGGGGGCTATGCTCTGCTGTGCTGGATTCTGTCCTCCCAGCCTCGTTCCATTGTCCCAGTCCTTAGGGGTGGTGACTGCATCCTGTAGTTATTACCAGTGTGGTGTGGTTTCTGTTTTCCCTACTGGACCCCTAACTGGTACAGGACTTTGCCAAAAAGAAAAGAAAAAGAAATTGAACCTGAAACTGATCAAATCTCTAGGTCTCACCATTAATTTAAACTGCTACATTCTATAGTAATCTGCTATGCAGCAACAGGCAACTAATACAGGTGTGATCATGGTACTGTAGCTATGGTCTTCTGATATATATGTGGATATGATTTTCAGTGTCCAAGATTTGCTTCAAAAGAGTGGGGGGGGGGGCAGATGGAAGGAGAGGAAATGAAACAAAAATGTTAAAATTGAGTTGAAAATTGTTGAAGCTGGGAGATGGGCAGGTTGGGTTAATTATGCTATTCTTCCTATTTTGCATTTTTCTTGAATTTTAAAATTAAAGTTTAAGAAAAACTTGCTCAAGTTCTGCAGAGCTGTCAAAGGGATAAATTATATTATTCAATAAGAACTGTTCTGACAGTTCTTACCCAACTGTTCAAACCCATGTTGAGGTCTAATAATGTCCACTTCCTTTTCTAGATAAGAACCAAATATCTAATAATCCATCTTGATATCTTTCATGGAGAAAGTGTGCTGGTCTATAGTTTTAAAACCCACATTCTTCCCCTCTTGAGAGGTGGAAGGGCACACACCCCTCGCCTGTCTTCAGGGACTCTTCCTAGTCTGCGATTTCTCAGGGATCTCCTCTGCGTGTTCTAGGACCATGAGCTCTCTGTTCAACCAGGAGCATAGAACCAGAGCAGCCAGGTGGGTGCAGGTAACTTCTCCCCCATCTCATGCTTCCATTCCATGTTCGCATTGCCAAAGAGAAGGGACAGGAGCAAAATAGGCTATGAAGAACTCTGTCCCACCCATCTCTAAAAGACATCATGCCATTTCCCCAAGCTCTGTTGGACCTAAAGCACAAATATATGAGGAAAATTGGAACCAAAAGAAAGAGAGGCAATACGGAAAAGGAACAGGATAAAATTCAAGGCAACGTGCATTAAATAGGGCAAAGAGAGTCATTTGATATTGATAAAAGTTATGATCAATAGTGAAATCATGGTCCAGTCCATGAACTTTAATGGACCAGAGAACATAGCATTGAAATACATTGAGCATAAACTCTTAGAAGCGTGAGTAGAAATTGACAGAAATTCAATCACAGTGGAAGACTTTAGCATACTTATCTCAACTCATGTAAGATTAAGGGGGCAAAGTTAATAAAGCAAAAGAGATTCAAACTGTATCATTAATTCCTGAATTAATAGATATTAAACTTATATCCTGCAGAGACTCTATCTTTGTTTGTTAAGTGTCTGTGCACTTTTACAAAACTGATCATATACCGAGTCACAAATTAAACTCCAGTGAATTCCAAATAGTAAGAAGTATACAAGTTACCTTCCTTGGCCAAGTATTATAAAACTAGAAACAAGTAATAAAAATTTTAAAAACAAATAAATTTTAAAAGTCACCATTGGAAAAAAATTTTAAACCCATCATTTTAACCCAAGTAGTGGATCTTTGATTCCTGAGTTTCCTTTTGCTGTAAAATTTACAAAAACCTCTTTTCTGCTATCCTTGATGTTTTAGAAAGATGTGGCTCATTTGGCCTTGTGTTTCCTGTAACTATCTACTCCCACCTACTAGAGTGGGCATTTGCTTTGTGGACCACCCAGTATCCATTTTCTCTTTTTTCCCTTCTTTTCTTCTTATTTATTTATTTATTTATTTATTTATTCATTCATTCATTCATTCATTCATTCATTCATTCATTCATTCATTCATTCATTGCAATGGTGCTTAATTTCCTTCAAGGGAGTCACCCCTTCCAGCTCTCAGTTCATGGACAGGGCTGGCGTTGATTTCAGCCCCACGCGATGCCAATCTGGTCAGTGAGAGCATTGCATCGCCCGGTTGGTTTGGTAATGGCCACATGAACCATTCCATCTGATATGACATTTCCTAGGACTGCTGGCCACCATCTCCTGCTGGACTTGGGCCTGGGAGCATGTGAGTCAGGAACTGGCTATCATGGGAGGAGCTCCTGTGTGAGAACAGAGCCAGCGTGGACTCCTGTCCTGTGTCCCATAATATCATCTTCGCTCCTGAATCAAGCCATACCTGAAACCAGACCTACCCCTATACTTTTAAATAAAGTTCCTTTTAGTTTAATCCAGCTTGAAGGAAGTCTTCTGTTATTTGTGTCTTTTCTTCCCTCTTTGAACTTGCCCTTTTTAAGCCTGATGTCTTTAGACACCATTCTTTTAATCCCCATTGAATTATTTAGAATCGAATGGACTAAATAGCATTTTTTAAAGAACTTCCCAACCTTTTCTTGAGTAGTCTTCCCCTCCAGAGTCTCATGCCATGAATCATTTATATCATTTGTCAAATTTGTCTGTCATTCCCATCTTTTTTCAGGACTCTTAAAATCTCTTTCTAAGTCATTGCTTTTCACCTGTGAATTGACTCAAGTAGACCACTTTTCAACTGCGCTGTTTCTCTGAAAGATAGAGAGAGAGAAACAGACAGACAGAGAATAGGTTAGGATACCAATGACTGTCCAGCCCACTCAGAGGCAGGAAATTCTGCCAGGTGATAACAAATGTTATCACATTTGATCTTACAATAACCCGTGGAAAAAATATTTAAATGTCACTTGCCCAAGATCACTCCAAAGGTAGGAGAGGAACCAGAGGTCAAAAGCAAGTCTGCCTGACTCCATTCGTCCTACTGGCCCACACTGTCCCCTCCGGACTATTGTTTCCTAAGGAAAGGACTCTGGGGCACCTCTCTAGGTCTGATCTGAGACCTAGGTGGGCAGGTGGGAACTTGAGAAAAAGGTAGTAGAGGTTGATTCAGTTTCTCCAGGGAAGAAGCCAGCAGCTGACGGTCCAGATGCCCCGGTTGTACATGTCTGGGGATGTACTCATGTCGTCCCTGTCCTGCCTCTGTGGAGTCCTCCAAACAGTGGTCAGTGTTAGACAAGCTGGGAGGTCCCCAAGCCTTGTGGCTGGTACCTTACGGGAACACGAAGGAGACTGGAGAGGAAGGGTCAGGCGTGATCTCTGCCTGCTTCAACCCTGCCCTTGCCTGTCTCCACACCAGAGACCTGACCGCGAGAGAAACCGCCCGCTCTGGCCGGGCATCGCTCCCTCACTCCCTGTTCCCACCAGCAGGGCCGCCCCGGCTGCAGATGGCGCTCACCTTCCAGCCTGCGACTCAGAATCCCAAGTCTGCTCTTCACTTCTTCCACGGGGACTCTGGGAAAAGCACGCCGAACACCCTTTTTTATGGGGGAGGGGGAGTGTTAGTGGGAGAGAGCTGTCTTTATATTTTTAATTTAATGGCAATCGAAGTTGAAATTTGACAAATGAAACTCTGTTCTCATTAGTCCCGAGGATGTCTTTGTTGGCAAAGGGTAACACATCCTAGAATCTCCAAGGCAGACGGGTTCTGGACCTTCCTGGCCCTTCCAACCCTTCCTCTACCCCTTAAAAGCATTGCATCCAGGCCCCCACCAGAAGAACGCTCTCTCATCACGCTCACGTTGATAACCATAAAATAGCTGTCTTCAATTGGACATCTTTTATACCCAGCAGTCTGCATATATTCTTTCATGTGAACACTGGCCCTTATATGGCAGGTGTGACTTTCCCTATTTTACATATGAAGAAACTGAGGCTCCAAAAAATTAAGAACTCCAAGATCATATGGGTGGAGTGGGAGAATCATAACTTGACTCCAAGTTGGCTGACCCTTTAAGAATGGAAAGTGAGCCCTGGCCAGTTTGGCTCAGTGGTTAGAGCATCAGCGGGTGAGCCAAAGGATCTAGGGTTCGATTCCTGGTCAAGGGCACATATTTCAGTTGCAGGTTTAATCTCCGGCCCGGGTTGGGGTGGGTGCAGGAGGCAACCAACTGATATGTCTCTCTCACATCAATGTTTCTCTCTCCTCCCCCTTCCCTCCCTTCCACTCTCTCTAAATATCAATGAAAAAAATATCCTTGAGTGAGGATTTAAAAAAAAACACTAATGGAAAGTGAAAGCCTATTTAGCCAAATGAAGTATGCATATACACCTCTACCAGAAATTCCCTCCTGTATATTGATCCAAGAGAAATTGCCGCACAGGTCTGGAAGGAGAAGGTGAGGATCTGCACTGTGGGGTTGTTGGAGGCCAGGAAGAGGGGACCAGGAGGTTCAGAAGCAATCTAGGCCTCTGATGCTGGAAATGAATAAATGTGGTGGACTCAGCAATTGGCAGCAACAGCCTAGAGGTGCACATAGCAACCTGGATAGACCTGTAAAAACATAATGCTGAGAGAGGAAAAAATAGAATTAGGTTTTTAGCACAATACTATTTACATAAATTAAAATGCATGCACATAAAATAATTAAGGTTTCAGGAAAGCATAAAAATAAAAGCAAGTACGTCAGGCACATCCGGTGCAGAGAAAGGAGCTGGAAGGGGGCCCTCCCTGATAAACATCCCGCACACTCAACTCATCCCAGAGCTGCTTCCCGGAGAAGCCAGCCTGAAACTCTATTTGATATTTTTAAATTTGCTTAAAAGCAGCAAAAACAATAATATCAATGTATTTTGTTACTGACTAGTTTTTAATTATTAGTGTACTGCCAAAAAATAACGAAATTCAAAACAAACAGGCTAAATTCCCCTCCAGCCATACATTCAATGAAAGCAGCTAGAGAGTCTGTCATCAAACACCACTGATGGTGGAGCACAGCCTCAACACACCGAGCCAAGCACAACCCTGAGTGCGGCTCTGAGAGTTATTTTCTGTAAGCCTAGTGGTTTCATCTATTAATTACCCTCGCTTTGTGCAGAATTATTGGATTATGAGCATAAAGTTTGAGTTTTATCTGTCATGGGACACTTTTTTTTTGAGAGTCAGATTTCCATAAAGAGCTAAGGAAGCCGCAGCCACAAGAAGGGAAGGAAGGGGAGGGGAAGGAAGGGGAGGGGAGGGGAGGGGAGGGGAGGGGAGGGGAGGGGAGGGGAGGGGAGGGGAGGGGAGGGGAGGGGAGGGGAGGGGAGGGGAGGGGAGGGAAGGGAAGGGAAGGGAAGGGAAGGGAAGGGAAGGGAAGGGAAGGGAAGGGAAGGGAAGGGAAGGGAAGGGAAGGGAAGGGAAGGGAAGGGAAGGGAAGGGAAGGGAAGAGAAGGGAAGGGAAGGGAGCAGAGGGGGAAATAACGTCAATCTTCATTAATCCAGGACTTACTACATGCCAGGAGCTGGGCTGAGAGCTTGACAAAGTATGAGCTACACATGACCACCTATGAGATGGATCTTTAGTAACCCATCATATATATGCAAGACTGAAGTTCAGCATGGTTAAATGACCTGCCTAAGGTCCCAGAGCTAGTAAGTGGCAGAGTCAAGACTTGAACCCACATCTTTCTGACTCCAAAGCCTTGACACAAGGCCCACAGCACTTATACAGTCAAGTCCCACTACAAACCTCTGGAGGCCAAATTCAGGCTCGTGGCACTAACAGTGCCACAGATGAGGCAAGAGGTACCCCTGGGGCCTTAGAAGAAAGGCCAGTTGAAACCAGTTGTGATCAGAGTGTGGCCTTAGGATGAATAAACCCCAAGGCCTCTGTGAAGTGTGGGAACCAGGTGTCTTGGGGACCTGAAGCCAGGACATGTCCCTGACAACTCTGAGGCTAGGTCAGCTCCTGAGTGCCTTGATCCCATCTACCCACCATCATAATTTTGCCCCCCAAAAGGAGCAGCTCCACCATGAAAGCCCATCTGCAAATCAGGCCACCCCTGCTCCTCCCAGCTCTAGAGTTGCCATAGCAACCATTTGAGGTAGCTGAGATTTTTCTCTAAAGAAGGGGTTCCTCACAGAAAGGGAGGGAGATCGGAGGGGAGGAGAAGGAGGGAGAGTCTTGAAGGGTGTTTTTGGTCACCTTGTTCTCTGCCCCAGTGGGTAGAGGGGTCCCAGTCAATTCAGAGAAGTGGGGAGCACAGAGAGCTACAGCAAAACGTCCCAGGTACCTCCAACCTCAGCACACAAAGAAAATGATCAAATGTGCACAACACTTTAAGGTGAACTGGAGGCAACTGGGAGCATCTATTGGGAATTGGGTGAAAAACAACTTTAGTATTACATTTTCTTTATATTATATAATTTTGATAAAAATAAGTACAAAGAAATTGGGAGAATGTTAAATATTGAATATATATAAAACTTTCCAATAAAATCTTTTCAAGAAATTTAATGAGAAACTTGAGCTTTCTTCCATGAACAGTTCTTTTCAGGCTTTATGTGTGAAATGGCCATACTCAGTCCTCGATGGGGGCTTTTTAATGATGATCTCTTGAAATTCTTGAAAGTCACTATCGATTGGGAACTTGTTCACACAAGTACATGATAAAAAATGTAAGACCATTTTATAACCATTCAAAAATGCATAACACTTGAAATTATATTAAAGAATATAACAGCTCTTCCTTTTCTTTCTTTGACAATTGTAGTGTTGAAATTTCTTGTTATAATGTGAATGGACTGTGAATACAATCAAACATTTCATATCAAGTATTTCAAAATAATGAGGAAGTTCTAATTTGCAGAGAGTGGACGTATTGTTAGAGCTCTCTCCCTGCCGCTAACACAGATGCCACCAAAAGGGCACTTCACCTACAAGTGGGTTGACACTGCTACCTTATGTAAAGTCAGGGGTATAGTGCCTTCTAGAGCTGCTTCACCAGAGAAGTCCTGGCCAACTTGTTGATCACCCCCTTCATGACTTGGCCCATAGTGAACTGAACACTGTGCGTCTAGGACACCAGGAGGGCAAACTCCTCTTGCAAGTCCAGGCACCCCTTGTCCACCAAGCAAGGTGCTCTACAGCTGGCAGCTGACACAGGTGTCCAGGTGGCAAAGCACCTCCTGAGCCATGCCCAGCCAAACATAGTGCAGATGCAGCTTGTCATCCTGCAGCCTGCTGGAACCACAGGGCCTGCTCTGCTTCCCTCTGAGAGACCAGGATGCCTAGGCTCTGACTCTTAAGGAGACCAATCATCCCGGTTTGCCTGGGACTGAGAGGTTGCCAGGGATGTGGTTCTTTCAATGCTAACATTGGGAAGTCCCAGGCAAGTTGAAATGAGTTGGTCATCCTACATGGCCACCTGAAGGCTATAAGAATCAGTTTCTCACTGCACACCTGTAACCCATGTGTTGCACACACTCACTAGGTTAGAACAGTGTTTCCCAAGCATTTGTGTGCACATGAATAACCTTGGGCACTTATCTTAAATGAAGATTCTGAGTCAGTAGTCTGGGTGAGGCTCAATAGTCTATGTTTCTATTGGGGCATAAACCACACTTTGAGATGCAAGGGTTTGAACCACAGCACAGAAACCAAAGACAAGACTCCATCACTATGAGAGGAGACTTGCAGCCAACAGTCCCAGAGCAGCCAGTAAAGAGCAGAAAAGGGTCACTGAATTCCATCCCCACCATTTGAAAACCAATCATCCCCAAAGGCCTACAGACTTGGAAAGTTGCTCTGTGCATAGGGCAGGCATCACCCATGAGGATAGATTTCCTGTTGCCTCTAGGCCATTCAATTTCAAGAGCTGTTGACATCAGCTAGACCCAAGCATGGGTCATTACAGAGAATTTCAGACAGTGGTGAACTCATCAGGCAAGGTCCCTGACTGTTTGGTATTTCCAAGCTGGCTTACAGTTCATGCAGACAAGACTGTGTGTATATGTGTTCATTCATTCCCTTGTTCATTCATTTATTTGCCAAATAGTGTCTGAGAACTTACTATGTATTAGGTACTGAAGAAGGATGCTGAGTGTGACCCCATTACTGCAGTTTTGGGTAATAAAAAGTGTTTGATACCTGGGATGACCCTCCTATTGAAAACAACTAAAATATCTGGATAAAATAAGAAAAAGTCTTCCTAAATGTCAGATAAGCTGGCAAGAAAGTAAATAATGTATGAGGCAAAAAGAAAATGCAATGAATGAAGGCAGAAACCAAAAAGCTAAGGAGAATAGCAGCTGTTTGCCCAGGGGACATTCACTGAACCCTGTGAAACTGAGTTTTGCTTTTCCTGGAGTTCTAGGACTAAGCTGACAAAACCAAGGGTGTGCCCAAGGTGGGAAGTCTGATAGGAGATTCTTCCCTCAAATAGCTGAGACTTCAAAGGGCTATTATCTCTCTGGTTAAAGACAAAAGAGAAATACCAACCATCCCCTCCTTTATGGGGATTGTCTTAAAACTAAGCACTAAGTGAAAAATGGAAAAAATAACTACTGAGAATTTGGAACCATCAGCCATCCCTTACACAAGTTTATAACCTGAATTCACACAATGTAGGTGGTCCCACACTCCACAAACCAAGAATTTCATTTACAATGGTTGTTGCCAGGAAGTGCCCTCAGTGGCCTGGCAGATGCAAAAAATAAAAACAAATATTCTTTGGAGGAACCGTCTGAAATCCCAGGTCTCACAAATTTCCATAAATAGAAATTCAAGGGAAATGAGCAAACCACAGCACAAAACTAACCATGAGGAAACAGGGCATCATGACTGAGAACCAACAGAAACAACTGGCAGCAAGACAGACTTGCAAGGGTTTCAGCTACTGGACTGATTTATCATTCAACTTGGAAAATAATTGTGTGTGCTATTTTAAAATAAATTTTAAAAAGTCTTAAAATATGTGCAAGGAACAAGAAACAATAAAGAATAACTAAACAGATTTGAAAAAGAAACAAAGACAACATCTAGAAATGAAAAATATTATAACTGAAATTAAATACTGCATGAACATACTTAACTACAAATTAAACACAACTAAAGAGGGAATTGGTGCACTGAAAAAATAATTACAAAGAAACTATCCAGCATTAAGAACAAAATGCAAAAAGATAGATTATTGAAGAGACAAAAAAAGAACAAAGGATAGAGTAAGTAGGTCTAATATACAGTTAATTAGCATTCCAGAAGGAAAATGCAAGTGAATGAATCAGAAGCACTATTATAAAAACTAAAAGCTGAGACCTTTTCAGAACTGATGAAACACATCAACCTTTAGATTCAAAACTCCAGTGAATCCAAGCAGATTAAATAAAAAGAAACCCACACTTAGACTCATAGTAAAACTTCAAACTCCAAAATCAATGAGAAGATTTTTAAAGCAGCCAGAAAGAAAATACTGATTACTTTTAAAAGGAGCACCACTAGATGATGACTGATTCTCAGCAATCATGGAAACCAGAAGAAAATAGAATCTTATTTTCAATATGCTGAAAAAAATAAACAAATGTTGAGCCAAAATTTCATACCCAGATAAGATATCTTGAAAGATCAGGGGTTTAATTAATTAATTAATTAATTAATTAATTAATTAATTAATTAAAAAACATTTTTGGATATACAAATATTGAGAGTTTGCCACTAGCAGACCCTCAATGAAAGTTGTACAACAGGGGGGAAAAAAACAAAAGAAATTCCAGAAAGAAGGTCTGAGTTAGAAGAAGTGAAGTGGTAACTATATGGGTAAATCTAATCAAATATTGACTACATGAAATTATATAAAAAGGAATGTATCAAGAGGATTTTTTAAAATACAGAATTAAAATGCATGACAAGAGACTTCTGCTCATGAAAAATTAAACTTCTGCAGGATTTGTACTGTCACCATAAACAATTTGGAAAATGTAAAGGAAGGAAGGAAGGAAGGAAGGAAAGAAGGAAAGAAGGAAGGGAGGGAGGGAGGGAGGGAGGGAGGGAGGGAGGGAGGGAGGGAGGGAGGGAGGGAGGGAGGGAGGGAGGGAGGGAGGGAGGGAGGGGAAAAATGCATAATGTCCACATGCCAGTTTATTGCTTCTCAGCTCTAAATGCACCCCTTTTTGTCCTGCTTTGTGACACTAGAGCTAAACCCTCAACACTTGGTGCTATGTAAGATTTTGTCTTTAAACTATGCTGAGACAGGTGGGGAGGTGTCACTGCAAGGCCATTGCAAGAAGTTTCTCTTCCTATCTCTGGTGTATTTTATCTCCACAGCTGTCAATGGCGTTTAGGTGGCCTACTAGCACTCATTCTCCAACAAGCTCTCTAGAAACCCAATCGGCCACTTCCTGGACCAGCTCTGGTCCACTGGCACCCTAGCTTATCGGCTAGTTGACAGGCACATCCTGTAGACCAGCTATGGCCCATCTATGCCCTCTAATGAGTTTGCCAGCCAGCCAGCCAGCGGACTGCTGCTATGGAAATCTCTGGCCCACATCCTCTGGCAAATTTCTTCTCCACTGGCAGGCTGTGTGTTCATGCAGCAGCCACATCCACTGCAACAAGGTCAGACTCGAAGCAGGGGTAGGGGGAGGAATGCTTCTTCCGACTTCTTAATTCCTTCCTTGTCTTCTCGCCCATGGCCCTAGAGGAAGTAGGGTTTCCTGCACTTGTCATTCCTGTATTCCTTAGAGTCCTCCATTACCCCTTCCAGTAGTTAACCACATTTTACTAGCTAATAATTATTTATATTAATTTGTCCCTGTTCAAATTACTGATGTGATTTCTGCCTTTGCCTGGTCCTTGACTGATACATCCAGCATCTTATAAAAAATTACTAGGCATGCAAAAAAGCAGGTAAATATGACTCATAACCAGGAGGAAAAGAAATCAATCAACTAAAAGATAGTCAGAAATGACAGAGATGATAGAATTAGTCATCAAGGACTTTAACATTATAAATCATATAAAAACGTTCAATGATACAAAGGAGAACATAAATACAATAAAACGGAAGACGAAAAATTAAAAGACCCAAGGATCATAGGAGACGAAAAATACAAATCTGGACAGAAAAAATATGCTGGCTGGGATCGACAGTAAATTAGAATTGCAGACGAAAATATCAAGCAACTTGAGAACATAGCATTGGAAACTATCCAAATTAGGCGCAAAGAGGAAAAAGAATTTTTTTTTTAAATGAACAAACATCAGTCACCTATGAAACAAGGTCAGGATGCCTCATGCATTGGTAATCACAGTCTCAGGAAAGAGGAGGGGCAGAAAAAAAATATCTGAAGAAAAAAATGGCTGGAACTTCCAGATTTGATGGAAACACAACAAATACAAGAAACTCAATGAGCCCCAAGCAGAATAAAGATAAACATATGGAAGCACATCATACGCAAAGCTGCTGAAAACCAGTGATAAGGGGAAAATCTTAAAAGCAGCCAGAGGAAAAAATATCTTGTACACAAAAGGAAAAAATTAAGAATTATGGCAGACTTCGCATCAGAAACAGTCCAAGGAATGAGACAACGAATCGAACATCTTTAAATTGCTGAAAGAAAAATCACCAACTTCGAATTCTAAAGCCAATGAAAATATCTTTCAAAAATGTAGGCAAAAATAAAGACTTGCAGACGAACTCTTGGGAGAATTTATCTGCTCTCCAAGGAATATTAAATACAAAGCTCTCCAGGCAGAAGGAAAATGATGCCAGGTGGGAATCCAGATCCATACAAAGGGGTGAAGAGAAAGAACCAGGCCACTGACACATCCAACGTGGGTGAATCCCAACCATCATCTCAGCGGAAGAAGGCGGACCCAAAAGGCTATATATTATGTGATTCCTTATTTGCAAAATCCTAGAAAAGGGAAAACTTTCCCACAGAAAGAAGTTCAATGGTTGCCAAGGGCTGGGATGGAGACTGACCACAAGAGAGTGCAAGGGAACATTTGTGTTGATAGTGAGGTTCTACATCTTGATCGTGGTGGTTACATAACTATAAACATTTATCAAAACCCATCAAATAGTTTTCTTAAAATGAGTGAAGTTTATTGTGTGTAAATGATGACCTAATAAAGTTGATTATTTAGGGCAAAAACATAAAAGACCACATATAATACTTTAGTTTTTAAAATGCACCACCACAACATAGAAGTTTAAAAGAAGGTGAATGGAATTAAAATGTATTAAGGTATTAAGTGTGTTTTTCAAGAGAAGGGTAAAGATATTGATTAACTTTGGATAAAGTTAAGACTTGGATAAACTGAGAAAGGAATTTGTTATTTCTAAGGTTACCACTAAAGGAATAGAAACAGATGTGTCATTTTCTTATCAGTGAAGGGAAGAAGATATAATAGACAACAAATAATCAAAAGTGGGTAAAGCCCTGGCCAGTGTGGCTCAGTTGGTTGGGGGCTGTCCCGTGCACCGAAAGGTTGCCGGTTCGATTCCCAATCAGGGCACATGCCTGGGTTGCAGGTTCAATCACTGGCAGGGGGCGTGCAGAAGACAGCTGATTGATCTTATGCTCTCACATCAATGCTTCTCTCTCTCTAAAAATCAATAAAAAATCTTTTTTTAAAAAGTGGGGTTAAAAAAAGAGCATAATGGATGAGACAAATAGGAAGCACAAAATAAGATGATAGCTATAAATTTAAATGATCAGTAATTACAAGACATATTTATGGACTAAAAGATGGAAAAATAATTCACACAAATGCTACCCAAGAAGGCTAGTGTTGCTCTATTGACACTAGACAAAATGGACTTTAAGGTAAAAGTATTACAGTGGTAAACAGGAACACTTCGTATCACCAAAAGGTTCAGGTCAGAAGTTGAAATACATAACAATTTTAGAACTGTATGCACCTAAAAACCCAGTCTCAAAATCAGAAGCAAAAATGGCTGCAGAACTACATGGGGAAATACGTAAATCAATCTATCCACAATCCTAGTGTGAAGTCTTTAATGTGCCTTTCTCAGTAATCACTAGAATAAACAGATTTTTTTTAAAGACAGGAAAGATATTTGGCCAATATGTTTAATTTGATGGGATGGACACGGTAGCTCACTATGCCGATGACTGTAGAAGACACATTCTTTTCTGTCATTGTCCCCAGGCTATAGCTGAGACACTGAGGCTCGGGAAAGGGTCCTGACTTGTCCAGCAAGTTGCAGTGGAACAAGGTCTTGAGGTGAGTCTCCTGTTTTTCTAAATCACTCATTTCCTCATCTTCCTGGATGGTTCTAAACGCCTCCCGCTCCCCTCTAACACAAACACCTTTGTCCCAAAGCCACTTTCCGCTTTCCAAGGCCAGCCCAAAGCCAGAGTGCCACTGTTGAAGGCTGAGGTGCTACCAAGGAAGGAAGAAAGCAGGAAGCGATGCGGAGTAAAGACATTGTTGCCTGCAGCCCAGATGCTACAATCTGCCAGAGGAAGCCTCCAGCAGTTGGGTGTGTTTCACAGGCTGTTCCCAGACCCATTCCAGGGAGCTGGGAGATTCAGGCTGAAGAAAACTCAACATCCTTCATCGCTAGAGACAGTGGGTTTCCCTGGGCTGTCGAGAGGAAGAAGATATTCCGGGCCCCCATGCTAAAAATGGTCTTTTATGAATGGAAAAGGAGCACAGATGTGGGTGCCTTAAAGAGACAGAAAGGCCAAGTTCATCTGACCTAGAGGTGGGGGCTGAGCAGCTGGCTTGGGGCCACCGCAGGAAACCATTTTCTCAGGAAGTTAGACAATCTGGAGAATGTGGCCAGAAGACAGCTGGTTAACTCGGCCAATCTCTACTCCTCCGAGGTGCCCGGAGCCCGCAGGTACCAAACTGTGGGTAGGCCAGTTTGTCCCTCTGTTAACCAGCCATCCTGTGGGCATTTCTGGGGATCCCCCACTTCTCTCCCTTTAGTTCTAGGCCTTGGCTGATAAGGGCCCTGTGCCATTTATTCAGGTATAACTTTGTGCATTTGTAGCAGTTCAACCTAGAAGAGCTCACTCACCAAAAAGAAAGCATTCATTCGACAAATGTTCATTGAGCAGCTATCATATTATATTCCAGGCACTTGCCAGGAACTGCAGGCAAAATGTTGATGACGATGATGATGATGAACCAGCAATTATTGAACACTGCCTATGTGCCAAGCACTATGCTATGCCATCTTCAGAGTAGCCCTCTGAGGTAGATATTCTAGTGATTAGCACTGTATAGATATGAGCGTGGAGGTTCAGAAAGGTTGCGATGCACCCAAGGTCATGCAGCAAGTAGTGGCAAAGATGGGACTGGAACCTAGAACCAGGCTTTTTATCACAATGTTTCCAAGATAAATAGAATGGACTGCAATTACAAGTCATCAGCAGGTGGCAACTCCCAGAAGCAGAAAGTGCAACTTTCTGAGGGAGACAGGCAGGGTAGGCAGATCCAAGGTTTAAATGGAGCATTTCTGGGCTCTGCGAAGGCCTGGTTATTGTTCTGGGTGTGTCCTGGCAGCCCAGCTGCAGGCCCCCAGGCCAGCCAGATCCTCAACTTGGGCATCTGTCCCCCAGCTGCACCCGCACCTGCACCAGCACAGAGCCCATCCAGTGACCACGCAGCAAGCAGTGAGCAGGTGGGAGCACAAACAGGAAGCCTGTGATAAAAGGATTGACAGGGCATGGCCCCCGGAGCCACGGGGGCACTCAGTGTGGGGACAAGACCGGGAAGTTACTCCTTAGGATCTAAGGGATCAAGGCGCTGCACACAGAAGAGGTGGGGCAGGGCCAGCCCTGCTTACGTGGGGATCTGGCCACCATTTCCTGGCCAGAACAAATGCCCCTGGGCCAGCAGGAAACAGCCCTGTAGAAAAGTGTGACAAATCGGGAGGGCGAACGTGCTTTGTAAACTGCAGAATTCTCTGCAGGTGTTGTTTGCTCTCATTCTCCTTCCCGTGTTCACTTTGGAAATTGTAACAAGTGGTAAAGCAGGTGCAACAAAGAAACAGAAGAGCCAATGTGGACCCCTGGAGTTAGAAAGAATTGTTGGCTAGGGAGGTGGGAGGTGCTGGAGGATGGATGTGGATTCTGGGAACAAAACTCAGCTCAACCCCCCACGCCCTGTGGGAAACAGCCTGGGAGGCATTGCTGTCTCGGGTCTCATTTAGATCCCTACCAGGCCTTGCCTGGCCCCCAGGGAAGGCCTGGAACAAGCAGGTTATTTTATCAGATGGGGAGCACCTGTTTTATTCATTCTTTTATTCATTCAACCAACGTTTACTGGATACCTTTCTGTGCCAGGTCCTGTAATAAAAATTGTGATTATAACAGTGATAAGCACCATAAAAGAGTGCCAGAAGGGCCTATAATCGGGATATATAAGATATGTAATCAGTTATATAAGGGCCTATCATCAGGATAACAGAACTGGTGAAACTGAGGGAGGGTTTATAATGAAGCTGAGCCCTAAAGGACGAGCAGGCATCAATTAGGTAAACTGGGATGGGCGTAACCCAGGCATAAAAAACAGTCTGTGCGAGGACCCTGCGAAGAGACAGACAATCGCTTGCGTACTGGTTAGCTTTTACTGCATAACAAGTTACTCCAAAACTTAGTGGCTAAAAACAACCACCACTTTTTTTTTTAACCCACAATTTTGTGGGCCAGAAATTTGGCTGGGTTCAGCCAGGGAGGTCCAACAACCTAGGTAACGTCGTGGCTGATCTTGGCAGAGGCTCTCGTGTGCATCTGTCCACTGGCAAACCACCACGGGGGCTCTTTGGTTCTTCACCTCATGGTCTGTCCTTCTCTGGCAGGCTACTCCAGCTTCCTTCCCATGGCAGGTAAAGGCTTCCACGAGGCAGCCAAAGAGGACAACCTCCGAAGCTCAGGCATTTTTCACGTCTCTGCATCCATCCCACTTGCTATCACCCCATTGCCCAAAGCAAGGCACATGGCTAAGCCCGGAGTCAGGTGTGAACAAATTGTAGGCTCTAACTGCAATGATCTACCTCAGTGTGTTCAAGGAATTGAAAGAAAGCAGGAAAACTGGAGACTGAGGAGTAACAGGGAACATGGCGCAGGTAAGACAAGAGGTGGGTGGAAGCCAGGACACACAGAGCCTCCAAGAGCACAGAGTTTGTTCTTTACCCTAAAAGCAGGCAAGCCTTCTAGTTTCTGAACCTGTCTTGTGGGTTTGGTCAGCTTAAATAAATCCCTGGACGGCTGAACTGCCCTGGGTGAACTGGTAAAAGAGATCTTCTAAGCTTCAGAAGCGAAGGGCAGGATGTGGGGCATGGTCTACCCCACACATCCCTGCCCACAGCCCACACAGACGTAAATACCCCACGCCTTCCCACCACTGTGCCTTGCCACCTGCCTGTCCCTCAGCTGGGAACATTCTCACGCCTTACCTAGGGCCTGTTCCTACCTTCCAAGATTTGGTTCAGGCACTACCACCTCAGAGAAACCCTCCCTGACTTCTCTAAGCCCCAAGACAAAGAGACACATCAAATGACACCACAAGGCCTAGGGAATGAACCTGCGACATATTATAGTGGCCTTGTGGTTTCTAAAACCAAGTTGCTACGGGGCCCAGCCCTTCCTGTGTGGCACACACATGTGGGCACAGTGCTTTGCCCACACTGTAACTTTCTCTTTATGTTGACCCCCCACTAGACTATCTTTCTTGAAGGAGTGCCCACATCCCCGGGGCCTGCACATAGAAGAGTCAGAAATAATGAATGAATGAATGAATGAATGAATGAATGAATGAATGAATGATTCCATCAGTAGACGGGATGTTCCTCTGAAAGCCCCAGCCAGTGTCTTAAAGTCTTCTGTCATGACAGTGGAGGGGAGGTGTCTTTCCAACCAGGCCGGAGGCTCCAGTGTCTCTCAGTTTCAATATGAAGCCACCCCCCAGAGGAGAGAAGCCACCTGACTCTGGAACAATCCAAGGCAAGGCAGTGGGAGAGTGAAGAGATGGGGGCTCCTTGGGAGACAAGTGCTGCAACATCATTTTCTTTTTTTTCTTTTTTTAATTTTTAAATTTTATTTTTGTTTAAAATATAACATCATTTTCTGTAACAGGAAGAGAACCAGCCTGCAGTGGCCTCCACTGGAGCAGGTCTGCCCTGGGTGCTAGAACAGCTGACCGGGAGCACTGAGGGAGGCACTGATGCCAGGAAGCCAACTTACAGGTTGACTCACCACAAACTGGAGAAGCAGCCCCTGGGCCACCAAAGCTCCAGACCCCGCGCACCAGTCTGAACAGAGACTTTTCCATACCTGCTTCCTGGTATTGAAACACAAGGGTTTAAAATCATACTCTCTCCCATTTACAGAAAAGAAACCCGAAGCCCAGAGAGATAAGCCTTTGCCCCATTGGCCATGTTAATAGTCATGACACCCAGATAAAAGACTGCATTTCCACATGACTGGAAGTAACTTTGGAGCTTTGTTCACGAAGGACAGAGGTGTGCCTTGTCTTCTTACCGCCGCTGGTGAGCCAGCTTGGACCACAGAACCAAGGTGGAGCAGCAATAACATGGAAAGAACCAGGGTCCCTGATATCTAGGCACACAACCTGGGAGCCACCATATCAGCCCCAACCAGCTTCTGCCCACACACTGCTGAACAAGAGTGAAAGAAAATAGCCCATCTTAAGCTGCTGTCATCTAAGGTGTCTGCTACAGTGGCTGGATCTACAGCCTCCTGACTCATAACAGAGCCCAGGACCAAGTCTCCTCAGGAAGGCCTGCACCACTGGGGCTGCCTAATTCCAGGCACTCTTACTGTCCCAGGACAGCAGAGCTGCGACCTCCACCCCAGGAACCAGCTGTTTTCTTGGCATAAGAGCTGGGGAAGGCGCTTGGAGGAAGCTGCTAGATTGTCAAGGATGGGAAGGGAAATAAGCACATTGGATATTCCACCAATGTAGACGCCAGTACACCTGCACCAGATTTGTTAAAATCTTGAAATACTTCCAGGCCAGTTGATAACCCATCCCTCGAATGTTCCCCCTCCCCAGCTATCTTTGCCCCAGACCCAGCAATTAAAGGAGTAATACCTGGCACAGGAGGGGGTCACCAGGACCTCTTCCTGACTTCTGGACATACCACTTGTTAAATGTTTTGAACACCACCCCTGGCTATAAGGTACCTGGTCTCAAGTGACTGAATGGAAATGAAACGGTGAACTCAGTGTGGACGGTGAGGATGACATGAGTTCTGAAAGCCAGAGACTGGTCATTGAATCCCCCCTCCACCTCCCCAAAGCCGGAAACACCTAGACCCCACCGAGGCCTGCCCTCACCGTGCAGAATATCCCACAATCACACCCAGACATTATTGCACTCTTTTATTTACAGAAAACACAGATAAAGCATTTCAATGTTCATTTAGCAAACTGATCCACTCTTTTTTTTTTTTTTTTTCTTTTTGGCACAAAGAAATATCACAGATGGACCCCAAGATCAATCAGAAACCCATAAGATTTATCAGCCAGCACTGGTCCAGGGGCAGCCACAAGACTCAGACAGACAGACAGACAGCATCGCCACAGTCTGGAAAAAATAAACAAGGTCCACATTCACCTCACAGTAAAAACCTGCTCACCGACAGGCAAGGGTAGGCAGGAGGGGGCAGTTTCTATGCTCCAAAGAGGGGCATGGGCACTGGGGGCAGGAAGCAGGACAAGGAGGGATAGACACCATTTATAAGTTAGAGAGAGGTGGCCTTTTTGTTTCTAACCTCTTACCTTTAGAAGACAGTGCAAAAACTACCATGCCCTGGCCACTCGTCCATTCCAAAGCTTCAGAAGTTGTGTGGTTTGGGGTGTCTCTCTGGGTGGGCACCTGTGTGGGGGTGTGTGTGCACGTATGTGAATGTGTGAGTGTGGTGCTTGTAAACATTGTCACCATCCACACAGAGACCAACATCCGTGTGTCTGAATGGGGTGGGGTGGGGGCTGTACCCCACTTCGCTCCCCCTCTGCCCCAGTGATTCCTGTCCAAGACATAGTGCAAATTTCAGAGACAAAAGAGGCAGAAGGAAGTGGGGGGGGGGGCAGGAAGGACACAAAGACAGGGTGGAAGAGGGAGGGGGAGATAAGGCAACAGTTAAAAACGGTCCATTTTATCAAAACCGACACCATGTGCCCCTCGCCCCCACCCGCGGAGCCCCCGTCACGAGAAAGGGCGGAAGTCGCGCTCCTCCACCAGGCTGATGGAGGGGTTCTTGAGCTCCTCCTCTGACATGGCCATCCTGTAGCCCAGCTGCGCCAGCACCCGCTGGCAGGCGTTCTGGGCAAAGGCCACAATGTCGTAGGAGAGGCGGAAGCGCCACTTCTCCGCGGTGGCCGCGGAGTTGCGCACGGTGCCGTATTTGTGCTTGCCCAAGGCGGGGTCGCCCTGCGTGTTGTTCTGGATCCAGCGGGCCACGTGGCTGTCCAAGGGGATGCCCAGGAACCCGTAGATCTCCTCGGTCTTCTTCATGGGGTTCCGGGCCAGGTCCTCGTAGCGCACCAGCATGTACTTGCCTTTGAGCCACGGGGGCCGCATGAGGCCGGTGGACACGGAGTTGGAGAAGTCCTCGCACACCGTGGTCAGCTGCGTCACATCCAGGTTGTAGGGTTTCCTCCCGGTGCCGTACCAGAGCCGCCAGAGCCGGTACGTGTCGCGGAAGGTCTCGCTGCGGGAAGCCAGGATGCCCCGCGGGTCTCGCACCAGCTGGATGACCTTGAGGTTCAAGCGGGGGTCTTCAACCAGCGCCCGCAAGTCGTTAACCTCAGGCACCCGCACTGTCTTGATGGCCACGTGGCTGCGCTCGCGGCAGGCCTCGGCGGCCACGGTCAGGTTGAGCAGGCCGCACTTGCGCACGCAGTCCCCCTCCTCCAGCGCCAGGTCGGCGGCTCCGGGCGGCTCGCACACCGGCCGGGAGCACAGCACCCTGCTGGCCCCGCGGCGGAAGATCCTGTCGGTGGTGTGGTTGACGGGCGGCGGTTTGATGTAGTTCTCCAGGAAGTGGAGGTCACAGTCGTAGAGGCTCCGCAGGAGGTCGCGGCTGGCGCCCAGCATGACCCGCCGGTCCGCGGGGCTCTTGCCCTGGGTGAAGCGGGGGATGAGCGTGTTCTGCACGTGGTAGAGGGGCTCGAACAGGTAGAAGACGTCCAGGTGCTGGTTGAAGAGCTGGCCCACGAAGGAGGAGCCGCTGCGCGTGGTGGCCAGGATGAGAATGTGGGTCTTGCGGGAGAGGTTGTAGGGGAAGGTGGGGCCCTCTTCGCACAGCCTCTCTGCCAGCCCCGCCTCCGCCAGCCCCGGGCAGGTGTGGAAGGACTTGGCGGTGAAGGTGCGGATGGCGGTGTACTGGATGGCGACCGAGGCCAGGGCGAGGAGGAGGACGGCCTTCCAGGAACATTGCATGGCTGGGCACCTTCATGGGGCTGCTTCTCTGCCTTTTGAGGTCTGCGGGCAAAGGTGGACAGTGGTCAGGGGGCAGCCAGGCTTGGGTGCCTCACAGGAAGAAGAGTTGGTCTCCAAGGGGGTCCAGGGAAGTAGCCCTGGCTCCCTGCCCAGTGCTCACTCATGCACCTATGGCGAGAGAAGCATCTACACTAGACCTCACCATTCTCCGGGGGAGTCACTGAGACTGAACAAACCCATTACCTGGATGGTGTTCTAACAGGGTTTGACCTGCAGGATGCTGCAGGGGCTTCCCAGCAGAAACTCTCAGCTCCTTAGTGAGGTCCTGCTGGGCAAAAAACTAACTCCCCCAACTTCCACATATAGGGCAAGGGCAGTCCCTGCCTCCCGCCACTCCTCAGCCCCTCCTGTCCAGAGTAAGCTCAGGGACCCATGCATAACCCAGCAATGGCCCCAAAGAACCAGGCAGGACAGAGAGAAGAGGAAGGGGTGGAACAGAAGGAGCACCTCAAGGAAAGCATGGGGGATGAGGAGGGCTCCAGGGTTCAGGGAGGGGAGCCAACCTGAACATTTGGAAGTCCCCAAGAGAGGCTGGCTCAGCTACTAGACCCTGGGGGAGTGCTGGGGCTGCTCCAAGAGCGAATGCAGGGAGGGATCTACCACTCACCAAAGAGGGGCTGCTCTGAGCTGGGGAGTCCACAGCCTCCAGGTCTCCTGCGCAGCAGCCCTGTGGCCAGTAGACTGCAGAGAGACAGGGAGAGGAGGAATTCTGAAAATAGGGCTGGGCTCCCAGCACCTCCATTCCCACCCGTTCTCTTGTTTCCTGTGCTCTAGAGTTGGGTGATGAAGGCATTGCCTACCCTCTCATATCCATCACTAGTTTGGGCCTCCAAATAACCCAGTGTCATCTCAGTCTCCTACATCCAGCCCTCTGAGTACTGGACTCTATCACACCCCCTCCACTCACTTCCCCTGCCTACCCACCCATGCACTCTTAACAAGCCACAGTCCCTCTGCTCACACCAGAACCCTGTGGGCAGAGAGCTGGCAAGCTTGTATCCCCAGCTGATTAAGAGTTGATACTCCACATGTGCAAACGCCCCAGGGAGGCACCACCCCCACTCACCACCCAATGGGGCTGCAAAGAAATCCAACGGCCATAAACACCCCTAGGCCTAGCCAGCTCTGTTCTTTTATCTCTAGTGACCAGACCAACCCTACCAGCCTCAGCACTCAGCCTCCAGCAATGGAACAGCCTCCACCAATGGAACAGTGACACAGTCAAACTTATCCCCCAAATTGAGCAGGCACACAACCCCAGCTGGCTCTGCATTTTAAATCAATAGAACAGCCTGACCTTTCAAAATTCGACTTGTTCCATGACTACCCAGCAGGGGTTTAGTGGAAATCAGCAAGGGCAGGGAGCCTCACCTCACACCTCCAGGGGGAAACAGCAGCCCAGTCACAACAGCTCAGATGCTGAGGCCCGCAGGAAGGGACAGCTGGGGAGGAAGGGTCTTCTTCCAGCCACGCCAGAGAGGGAAAAGCTACCTGAAACTCAAAGCAACAGTGGACCAGGGAGCATTCCTGACCTTCATGCCCTCTGCGGATTCTCAGTTAAAACACCAAGATCGTAACATTATTTTGGTTAGCACCTATTGAGCACAGTCCAAGAGCTAAGCCCTTCACCTGGAAGCTCATTTACTCCTGGCAAGAGCTTCAAGTGGAAGCCAGCACAAGCTCCATTTTGCAGGCAGGAAAGCTGAGGCACGGAGATAGAGTAACCTGCCTGAGCCAACATGCCTGGGTTAATCCACATCTAGCAGGTTCCCCAGAGCCCACACTCTTTTCCCTCAAAGGAGATTTTACTTTTTCTTGCTCCAGCTTACGCGTACTTGGCCTTCAAACATGCATTCAATGAATGTCCCCAGCCCATGTGTGAATCGGTGTGAGAGGGACTGGGCAATAGACCGGGACAGACAGGTGATTTCCTAGACTTAGAGCACGTTCCTTCCCTTTGTCTTGTTGTTCAGTTGGCTCATGGCTGAGGGGCTAAACTCATGTGCTTTGTGAATAGTCCTCCCTCATTTGCTATGACTTCTTTGGGGGTAGGGGAAAGGGGTCCTCATTTCCCAAACCTGCAGCAATGCCTGACTCTGCTCCCCTAACTCTCAACACCACACTATTCCTTACAACTCCCTGTGGGAGGTCAGGGTCCTCATTCCCATTGTTCAGATGGAGAAATTGAGGCCTCAAAGACTAAGCATACATGTATAAGCAAGTAAGAAGCAGCAGAGACTCAAATCCTTCTGGGTCAGACTCTTAGGCCAGTGCTCTGGCCCCTTCACCATCAGCTTGGAATGGGGAGTTGGGGAGAAACAGAGCTGGAGCAGTCTGCTTGCCTTGGGGAGGGGCACAGAAACTGGGCTGAGATGGCAATGGGCCAGCCGAGGCTCTGAGGCCTAGGAGTCCTGTTTGAAGTATGAGACTCCACTTAGTATCTGTAGGAAGCAGTACCACATCACCAGGTGGCAGTAAGTAGGGGAAGGGCACAGCCTAGATTCTTGGGAACTTCCAGTGTGAAGAGACAAAAAACACAACCTTGACCACACCCCATCGGACCCTTACTTCACTCCATGGCAGCAGAGGATGCTGGGTTGGCTGAGGTACCCAGAGACAACAGCCTCTCTGCCTTAAATTTCATTCCCCTGCAAAGTGCAGGCCTGGCCAGCCTAAGTTCCCCAAGACCAGCATGAGCTCCTTCAAAGAGCAGGTAGGGAAGACCATCAACAAGAGTGCTAGGTAATGTTTTAGGGGCCTTTCCTTGCTGCAATGCCATTTCATTTGCTAGTACTTCCTTTGAATTTATTCACAACATCTGTCAGCTGCTCAGCATGAGACAGGCACTATGGGTAAAAGAGCACAAGGGAAGGGAAGCACTTACTGGGCATTCATGATGTTTGTCCTGGGCATACGCTCCCTTCACAAGCATCAGCTCATCTTGCCCCCATGCCAACCCTATAAGACCGATGCTGTAATGTCCCCATTTTACAGATAAGAAAGCTGAGGCTCTGAAAGGTTAGATAAATTTACCAAGTTCACATCTCTAGCAAGGGGTAGAGCCAGGATTCCAGCCCAGGCACCGTGCTCTGGAGTCCCTATTGCACTCCCATTCCACCCCCTTCGGTCCTCACCAAGACAGGAAACAGAACATTTAAAGGGCCTTCATTTAACTATAGGATTCCGGTTCCAAAAACAGAATGAAGAGGAGCCTGCTGCAGGGAGGGGGCCATTTCAGTTTCTTCCCTCCACTCCCCACACCCACCCAGAGAAACTTAAGGCAGAATTGGGAGCTGCTGCCTTTGCTAATGAGTCAGAAGTAACTGAAGCGTCTCGATGTTATAAATCCCCGAGAAAGTGGGACTCAGATTCATAAGGAGCAGCCTGGGCACCAAGGAGTGGGCTGTGTTCAAAGGCCAAGTTGCCCCCAGAAGGGCAAAGGCAGGGCATGGGAACAGAAGGATGGAGGAAGTCAGGTCCTCCTAGAAATGTCCCCAGCCTGGCAGAGCAGGGGCCAGGGCTGGCCAACCCTTCTTGGTATGCTAGAGGCATGTGCCCTGAAAACCAGAGGCCCTGGGACCAGGTCCCATTGTTCCCAGGGCAGCTTTGATCACTGCAAGGGACTCCTTAATGTCCTCAACCTCAAATCCAGACTATGAGCCCCAGGTCCCCTCCCTACACTTCTAGCAGCCTCTGGCATGGCCTCCCTCTACCTCTGGTTAGTCGAAATCCAGGCAAATCTGAGACCTAGAATCTGTAACTTCCGTTAGAAAGCAGGAGAGTTGGTGAACTCCCACTGAAAGCCCAGATTGCGGTGAGAGCCACCTTAATATTAGGGCACAGGTTACGGCATGGGGGGGATTACGGCAGTGTAGAGGAAAACACCTCCGCATTAGAGAACTATAATTCAGAGCTAAGAGCTCAGCCACACCCACTTAAGTGTCACTTAGCAGGTGTGTGGACCTGGGTGACTCACTGTTTCTGAGCCTCCGTTTCCCCATCTGTAAAGTGGGTATAATCATAGAATTGAAGAACTTAAAGCATTTAGTCAATGTCAGGCATAGAATATGGCACAGCCTCATGCTCAGGACATAGGCTCTGACACCAGCCCCATGATGACCAGATTTCTTAATCTCTCTTGGCCTCTGTTTTCTCACCTGCAAAATGGAGAGAATTCTAACAAGGCTGCTATGAGGACGAATTCATTAATAGTGTCCAGCACAGAGTAAGCACTCAATGAATGTAACTTACTATTACCATCATTAAAATTGCTATTTGCTTTTTGTCTCAGAGAATGCGTCAGAACAAATCACCACTAACTCTGGCACACACTCTCCCTCACCACTGTGCCCAGACCTCTGCCGGGCAGGCCTCTGCCCACCTCCCCTTCCCTGGCTCCTCTCCCAGCCGGTCCTGTCTCATGCTGAGCTTCCGCAGTGGCTGTCCTGCTGTCCTCTAGTGGCCACGTCCCGCAGTGCAGCCTCTTGGCCCTGCGTCTTTGCTGTCTTCAGAATTCCTGGCTGATCGGCTGCAGCCTAATGTGAAGACGGAGCCAGCGCGGGGTGATGTTGCAGGATGCAGCGAGGTGAGATGATTACACACCCCCCCTGGCTGTGGCCTCTGCTCTTCTTTATCCACACACCAAAAGACAAGCAGCAACAGGCAGCCAAACCTCACCCTGAGGGCCTCTCCTCCCTGGTCTCGTTCTGCTCTGGCAGGGGAAGGAACACTCAACTGAATGTCACAGGCGGGAGCAGCCCCCACTCTGCTTTCCCCTGGCTTGGTGATCTTGTACTCACCCCCGGCCTCTCTGTGCCTTGGTTTTTCCACTGATCCAGAAACTCTAAGGGCCTCCCAGGTCTGACCACAGAGGTTTTCTGATTCCAGAAAGGCCCCATACTCCAGAGTCAGGGCCACTCTCACTGAAGGCAGCAGACCCTTCTTTGGTATTGGAAGGCCCCAGTCAACTTCCAGGAAGATACCAGGGCCGGGTGGCTCTGCGCCCCCTCAACTTGATCCACGGCTGTCCCAGTGGGGCTCAGAAACAAGAGGCTCTGCCCTCTGCTGTGTCAACACCACCCTGCCCTCAACCTCATTCCTAGCCCCTCTGTGAAATCCCATGTAACCCAGAGCTGCAACTCTGCCTTTTCTGGGCCACAGACTCCTTGGGGAGATACAATCCCTCCTCCCACAAAGATCCATTTGTGCCCACAATTTTACACACATAATTGGAGAGGTTAAGCCTCTAGGGAAAAGAAGGGGTACCCATGGGTGGGCTTTAGGAGGTCTAGGAGCCTTCTAGTAGCACTCTCCCAACCCTAAGATTTTCTTTTCAACTATCTATCAGAGAAGATTCCACAGACATCACCCAAGTAAAAAACAGTGAGGGCCAGAAAACACATGTGCAACAGTACCCCACTGTTTCTGATTTTTGAACAGGGATGTGTGTCTATATGTATATGCTTGTACATGGGCATAAACAGCCACTGAAAGAACTTGTGCTGAACCAGTAACTGTAGAAGCACTGGTGGGGGGAGCTAGGAGACAGAGGTGCGAGGAAGGCACAGTTTACACTAAGCTTTTTGGTTCAGTTTGAGTTTATTAACTTTTGGGGACAGAGTGAAGCCACCCATGCAAGAACTGGAGGACTAATGACAGGGTGGGGTCCCAAAAATCAGCACTGGCACCTCACTGTGCCAACTATTCTGTCCCCAGAGCACTGCCAGCCAGCTCTCTCCTCCCCCATTTCCAAGGCCCCAGGGTCAAAGTCACTACCTTTCCAGCAGAATGGGGCTCTGTCTGTTCAGGCAGGCCACTAAGGACAGCAGTCAGCTGGGGCTGCTGAGACCGGGCAGGAGCCGAAAGAGCCAGACCTCAAAGGGGACCCGGGGTTGTAAGGAGCAGATGAGGCCTGAGTTGGGGAAATGACTGCCCTCCCAGCTTTTTCTGCCTAAAAACAGTTTGTGAAGCTCTAGGGAGGTAGGAAAAGCAAAGAAAAAGATCTGAATATCATATTTCTAACCAGACTCAGGAGCCAGTATGAAGGGGCCCCAAGGCTCTGGGGTCCCAGGAACTAGAGCAAAAGGCAGGGGAAACTGGACAGGGAGGGAGGAGTTGGCAAACAGGCCCCTGGGATGGAGACTGCAGAAAGGAAATGCTTAATCCCTACGTTTGCAGTAGCCAGCACTGATCCACCACAGACATTTGTTTAGTCAAGGCTAAAACACATAAAACAGCAAAGTTTTTCTTCCTAAGGAAAATGAGGTGATGAAGCGAGACAGGCAGAAAACAAGGATATGAAACGTCTGAAAGAACTAAGAGTCAGGTCAGCGTACTAGAGCCAAGCCACTTCTGGGCTACACATATAGGTCAGAGCTACCTGGCAGCCAATGAGAAAAGGGAAATATTTCATTAATATATTTCATAGGATCCATGAGATGAAGATTAAAGTATCTGCTCAAGAGATACCCAGCTATTCCTGATGCTGAATTCAGCACCAGATTTCTCCTGAGGGGTCTCCTAGAGAGCCCTGAGCACGTAATGTCGTCCTGAAGACCTCATACCTATTAAATTGTTTGCGGGCAGTTTTTATCGCACGTTCTACTACCAGTCAACGTAAAACATATAAATACGTTTCCCGCATACAGTGTGTTAAGCCCAAGGACAAGTTTCCTGGGGCTGTGTACTAGAACATTCTTTGAGGTGAGCAGTATGCCAGCACATAATTCAGCCAATGCAACCTTACAGGTGAGGTGACCTGATGGTGTCCAGACTTAGCCTCCGTGGTCTGGATCAGCCCAGGGGAAGGTGGAGGGAAGCACAAGTGCTTCTCTTTGGGGTTATGCCCCCTCAACTTGTAACAATGTGAGGTCTATGGACCTTCTCTCCGTAATCTGCACCAGCACAACCATGGTGTTTACATACAATCTCTAGAGTCCCTGGGCCCTGTGGCCCATCCACAGACCCCACAGGCAGAACCAGTACATCCTTCAGTCACCTCCAGTGGGGGCAAGTTCTCACAATCCTGGCTCCAAAGGCAAGCGCACAGAGAGTGATTCATCTGCTGATTTTTCACCAGCAACAGAGCTCCTCAGCTGCCTATGAGCTCCTGTGTCTCCAGAGCAGGTCACTCCAGTGTCCACACGTGATGACACTGGGGACACCCGTACATGTGAAGCGGTAGGCTGGGTGGCAGTTGGGCACCCTCTCCCTGGGGCCTAGATTTGACTCCCACTGCTGTTGCTTTATAACTGAGACCTTGATCAAGGCACTTGCCCTCCCTCTACAGGCCTCGGTTGTCCTCATCTGTGAAATGAGAAAGATGGTCACAGAATCTTTCAGATACCTAGGTCGTGAGACAGTAAGCTGATGGATGCCAACAGCTTAGCACAGTGCTGGGCACAGAACAGTCCCCAGGAAGTTGGAACTCTGAGCGTGATTTTTAGGGGATACTCTAACCTACAAACAGAAAATAGTGGGAATGTTGGGGGAAGTGAAAATAGATGCCACAGGCTCCCCCACTGAAGCTGGCCCAACCTGTGTGCTTGGGGGCCTGTGCTGGTTGGGCTGCAGAGACCACCTCATGTTCCTGCCCTAGGCCCAGCAGCCAGACCTGAGGAAAGTTTTCCCCGGCAGGCAGGACAGTGACTGACCTCCTGGCACAAGGCCCCAACATGCCCGGCACCTCTCAGGGGAGGGATGAGTCAGAAGGGCCCAGTTCCCTCAGGCGGGTCCTACAGCCTGGCATGTGGTAGCGGAACCCTTCTGCTCTGACACTGGTCACTGGGTGGAAGGCCCCGGTTTCCTGCCCCACCCCCCCAGCCAGGGTGAGAGTCGGAATAGTACTGAGGCCCCACCCCTGGACACGGGGGTGTGGGGCCATCCTCCCGTCTTCACGCATGGGAAACCAACCACAGGAGCTCAAGCACGGGCGGCTGCAGGGGGTTCTCTCTCCCCAGCTGAATGACCAAAAGGAAGATTATCACAAAGATTAGAAGAGACAGGCCTGGTGTGGCATCTGATAGGCAGCAGCCAAAAAACACTCTACTGCCAGCCTGGGCTCCAGGACTGGCTAGGAAAGCCGAGGAAGGGGTGGGTGCTCTCATGGCCAAGGAGCTCGGGATGCTGAAATCCTATGCAGCGAAGAGCGCACCAAAAGATGTCTTTACTATATTACCACCTGGCCTGAAGTGGTCTGGAATGGGGCACAGGGTTTGGGCTCAAGGCCCAGAGAAGCTCCCCACTCCTCCTTAAGCTCAGAACTTACCGCCAGCCCGCAGCTGGTCACAAGGATGCCAGCAGGGCTCAACCTGTCACTCCTCTGTTTCCTGGACAAGAAGCGTTAGGGAGAGCCACCCATTGGTAACATGACAATCGATGAGTCTCCCTGCCCCTACATCAACGGGGACCTGCATACGTAGACATAATGACAGCTGCTCACCAGGGATCCATTTCACAGATGCGGGACCAAGGCTCACAGAGGGTAACTGATTTGTTCCCACAGCTGGGAAGTGGCCAGGTGGGAACAGCATTCAGACTATGGGATGTTGTGTTTGAGGTGCACACGCAGTGAGGTCCTCACCTCTCCAAGGTTCTCCCTACAAGTTTCCCTTCCTTCCCCCTCTGACCCCCTAATACCCTGGATCTGAACCACCCCAAGTAGCTCCTCCAATCCTGTACATACTCTGCAAGTGATTAGGAGAAACTTAGCAGAGCGTGAAACCCAGATCTTGGGTCTCTGAGCCCCAGGTAGCCCAGGAGGGGAAATCATGCCCACCTCCCAGGGCAGATGAGGGCTTCAATGAGATCTCCTCCCCCATACTGCTCTTAGCAGGCTTCCTAGTACACAGCAATTACTCAGTTAATGATACCTTCAAATGTTGGAATCATACTTGACTGTCTTCATCATCTGTCTGCTGAATCCATGCAGGAGAGCACCAGGCCCTCCCTCCACCCACTCCCAACCCTGGTGCCCAGCTTGGGGTCCCCAGAGCACTACAGGAACTCAGTGGGCACTAAACCACTCTGCCCCAGCAGAGATCTGGGGTAGAGAAGGATGGTGCCAGTTCTTCATCCCCGAGGAGACAAATCAGCGCTCTGACAATTCCCGGCCCACTGCCTCCAGTTCTAATCAAGGAGCAAACACGAGGAGGGGCTCTCTAAACATTTAGAAAGCGCGGGAACTCTGTGCCCCACGTGGCACCATGGGGATTTACAAAGAACAAATCATGCCTGACAAACTTGATAGCTTTTTTGATAGAATTACAAGACTGGTAGATGAAGGAAATGCAGGCAGGGTAATATATCTTGATTTTTAGCAAAGCATTTGATATAGCGCCTCGAGTAATCTTACGAAATTAATCCAAACAGACTTGGCCCTAAGCACTTGTCATGTGGCCAAAAGCAGGAGGGGGCAGGTCCCAAGGGTCCCAAATGGAGGAGGCAAGCACAGGGTGAAGGGGCTGAGGGACAGAGTCTGGGAGTGAGGGCAGGGCTGCCAAGACCCAGCACTGGGTCAGATCTTATCTAACATCTTCATTAATGATCCTGAGAGAGGGAGTAAACAGTCCGTTAATGAAATTTGCAGAGGATATTAAATTGGAAGGTGTTGTGAACACCAATGAGGACAGCAAAACGGTCCAGAGAGACCTGGGGGGATGGACCTTGGCAGGAAACTGAGAGTGGGGGGGGAGGGTAAGGATGGGTGCTAGCCAGCATCTGGGGCTACCTCGAGGGCCAGGGAAGAGGCAAGGGCACGCCAGGTCTTGTGTGGAGCTGGGATCTGCCACAGCGAGGTTGGGTTCTGGCCAAGCAGGCAACCCCAAGAATCTCAGTTTTCCCATCTATAAAATAGAAGGGCTGGCAGAAAGGAAGGATGCCTCTCAGAGCTGGCAGTGATGGGAGCCTGGAGCTGAAGCCCACCTTACAGGAGAGGAGAGGAACAGTGACACAAAGAGGAGGGGTTGTCTGCAGGCTGGGGAGGGGAGGGCCGCAATGGAGAGGGCTGGTGAAGGAGATCTGGCTGAGCCATCACTAGCACCTAGAATGTCCGAGGGCCACTGCCCCAAGGCCCCTCTCCCAGCCTGCTGGTGAGAGTGGGACAGGCTGGAGCCCTGAGCCTGTCCAAACCTGTATGGTATGCTGGGAATGCTTAAGTGATACAGGTTTGACTATGGGGTGGAGGGTGGGGAGAGGTCAGAGTCTGTTATCTTTCTGGAGAGTGTCTGACCCCTCTGGGGCAGATCATCAAGAGGGAGAGGTACCTCTCCAACCAGGTGAACTAGCCTCTCCAAGATCAGGGGAAGTTGCCCCAATCCCTTCTCTCTGTCCTCAGAGCTGGGACCTCTCCCATCTCTCTCCCTCTGACCCAATACCAAGCGGGCCAAGGCAAGAAGCTGCCCATTCATTTGGACTTAGGTTTGTTTCCACAAGGCTCCTAGACAGGTGGGGTCTCAACAGGAGCCAGGGCTCCCTAGCATGCTGCCAGACCCCCAGCAACCTAAATAAATGCTCCGTGGGAGGAAGAAATGGATGGTTGGTTCCCAACTGGGAGTGCACCAGGGTTGCTGAGGGCAGCTCTTCCAAAGCAGAGGCCAGCCCTGCCAGATATCAAGACCACCTACCAGGACATAGAGGACAAATCCAGATGAGAGTGCTGGGGGAGTGCCTTCCAACCCCCTGAATTAGTAAAAATGACACTTATTGAACACTTACTATGGCTCCGTTCAGAATCTATTCCTCATATTAATGCGTTTGATCTTCACAACAGCCCTATGAGGTAGATGCTCTTATTTCCTCCATTCACAGAGGAGGAAACTGAGGCATAGAGTAGTAACCAGGAGCCTTGGCACCTAGACAGAAGGCCCATGGGAGAAGCAGCAGCCCATCAAGAGCCACAGGGGGAGATGAGCAGCTCCTGATGGGGGACCCCAGTGGGTGGGGAGAGGCAGCTCCTCCTATGGGGCCCCCAGAGCCTTGCCCAGCCTTTTCCTGTCCCTCTGGAAGAGTGTTGATCCAACTCCTGCCACACTTGTGGAGCCTGATTTTACTATATGTTTCCCTCTCCCCTACCATGGCCGCACTACACTGAGTCCTCTGAACAAGTCTGTTTCCATGGAAACCATACAGTGACTCAGGGCTTCGGGACCTTCTCTGAACCAGATTATGAATATCAAATGCTCCCTCCCCACACCAATGCAGAGTGAGTTGGAAAAGTAGAGAGAGACACAGTGGGCAAGGGAGGAAGACAGGAAAGTGGGCAAAGAGAAAGGGGGCACAAGCTTGCTCCCCCCCAGTTAGAGCCTGACATCTGGGTCCCCTGCAGAGTCTGTGGAGCACAGATGTGCACCTCCTCCATGTACGCACAGCTGTACACACATACCCCAACATTGGCACCATCAGCATTCCCATGGAACTAGGGCCTTATGGGGGGCGGGGAGGTAAGGGAGCTCTACATTTCTCTTAACGCGGACCTCACACGGCAGAGGGGGCTGAGGGGTCTGGGAGAAAGCAAGCTGTCTACAAGAGGAGCTTGACTTCAGATGCCATGGAAGAAACCTCTGGGGCCAAAAGCATTGCAATATTCAGCAAAGAGGGAAATTTGGATTTTAGGGGGGAAATGTGTTTCTGCATGGAGATGAGGAGGCTGAGTGTTAGTCTATGTGCCCAGAGGGGCACTGGACATGATTTCAAAGCCACCACCCACCCCACCCCCTGCAGAGTTGGGGGGATCATTAGTGGAGACTTCCTCTCACTTGCCCTCTACCCTGCCTGGCCAATGGCCATGCACCTGCCCTGATTGGGACAATAGCAGTGAAATGAAAGTTTGCAGTGCCAGGCTCCTGGCCTCCCACAGGGGACTAAGGCCCCCAAATCCGCCCCCTCCTTTCCCCAGCAGCTCCCTGAAGGCCCAGGAGGGAAGGGAAAAGAGGTTGGAGGCTTGATACCTCCCTGGTGAATCCAACGTCTGAGTCATGACGGTGAGAGCACTTGGAAAAAGAAACAGGGTCATGGTGATGCCTGTCAGTGTCCTCAGCTGCTGAGACTGGAGTCTGGGAACTGCCTGCCCAGGTACGCTCTCTGCCTCAGACATCTGGCCCCACAGTGAGGGGTCTAGGAACCCCTGAAGGCAGCTACCTGATACCTTAGCCCCCACCTGCTTGCCTCTTACACCTACTGGTTCCTTTGGCTTGCCAAAGCTGCTACTTTCCCAGCCAGGGTGCCCACCTCCTGCCCCCAGTCCTAGCTCCCCTCTGCCCTCTGCCCTCTGCCCTTACCAGCCCTCAGAAAGATGCTGGACTCAATGTTTGTCCTTAACTGGACACCCACCTCCCCACCTCCTGCAGTCACCTCTGTGTCAACGGTACCCATCCTCTGGCCCCTGGACTCCCCAACCGCCCTTCTTAGGAGCCTCCCGCTTAGGAGCAGTGTTTAAGTCCAGGGAAGAAAACCCGCACCAGAGGTGAGGAACCTAATCCTCGGAAAGGACAGGCAGGGGATGGGGGAGGAGGCCACCTTGTGGCATCGCAAATCCGGCCACCAAGATGCCACTCTAGGAGGACCCTCAGGTCTTACCATTTAACCCCAGCTTCCCAGCCAGGGCTATTCTGAGCTGTTACTTTGAAAGCAGGCACTGGGTTCCTAGAGCCTGGGAAGGGGTGCCCCCGGCATACTTCCCAGAGAAGAGCGGGACGCTGGTTCTGGCTTCCCGTGGGGGGCTCTGCACCATCCCGGAGCCCGGGCCCCACGGGGAGCCAGCTCATTGCAAAGTGGTGGTGAGGATGCGGAGCTGGGACTGGGAGCAGAAGCAGGGGGCAGCCCCCTGACTCTGAGCGCAGCCCTGGTTTGGAAAGTTGGTGCAGGTGTGGGGACCTCAGGGTCTCGAGGCGACTCAGCAGCTCGGAGCGCGGCAGGCTGCGGGACAGTGAGCCCCAGCAGCCCCCGAGTGCTCCGCATCGGAGGGGAGCCGGGCGCCTCGGGGCCGCCGAGAGTCTCAAGTTTGCTGCCCTCCCTGAGTGGGGGGGGGGGGGGGGGGGCTGGGGTGATCGCGGCGCCCAGTCACCACCAGCCCGGGGAGCCCCGTCCGGCGAGCAGCACGCTGCTGTCCTTCCCCCAGCCCCGCACCACCGGTACCGACTGTCCCCGAGCCGAGGGGCGTCTCCCACCGCTCCCGCGCCCCTCCCGGTTGCTGCAGCGAGTGTCGGCTCCCGCCCGCCCAGGGAGCAGCCCGGCCCGGCCGATACCTGGTCGCGGGCGCACCGGGAGCCGTTGCAGCGCCCAGCGCAGGCTCCATCCTCGGCTCTGGAGTCAGGCTCGCCCGGGGGCGGCGGGCGGCGGCGGCGGCGGCGGCATCCTCCGCCTCCCGCGCCCTCCTCCTCGGCCGCCCTCCTCCTCCACCGCCTCCTCGCGCCCCTCACGGGCCCCACTTCATGGCCCGAGGGCGCGAGCCCGGGGCGGCTCGGCTGGTGGAGTGCTTTCCCCTGGGCAGGGCGCGGGACCCAGGACCGGGAAGGGAGGGGCGCCGGGCCAGCGGCCGGGACCCAGAGCGCCGCAGCCCCGGGCACTGGCGAAGAGCAGCAGCCGCAGGCGCCGGAGCCTCACCGAGCGCCCGCCGCCCGCCTGAGTAACGAGTCCAGAGCAGCGGCGGCGGCGGCGGCGGCGGCTACAGCGCCGATGGAGCAGCGGGCGCTGCGGTCCCGGCTCCACCTCCCCGAAGCCGCCCGCCCCTCGGTGGCTGCCCGCCCCCTGCTCTTCCCCACCCCGCCAGCGCGCGCCCTCCGCTCCCCGCGCCGCCCATCCGGCTCCCGCCTCCACCCCCGCTCTGCCCCAGCCACCAGCGCTGCCGACACCCCCTCCGCAGGTCAGCTCCAGTGCCAGCCCCCACCCTCCCCGCCCCCCGCGAGGGGAGCCACACCCACACCCCGGGTTTTGGAAGGCCAGCGAGCGAGGACGCAGGCTGCCCACTGGCACCTCTTCCCGTACACTCCCACCCACCCCGCACCGAGGGCGCTCACCGTGGACATGACCACTGAGTGCCATCCCCCAAGTCCGGCTAGAGCCCCAGCCTGTCCCCGGGCCCAGCCGTCCTCTACCCCTTCTCCAGCCAGTTCCTCTGACCGAGGAACTCCAGAACCCAGAACAAGAGCCAACCACCTTTCAGTGCCAAAATCCCAACACACCGGGAGCCCATCCCCCACCCCTTTACCCTCAGGTGTGGAAAGGATTGAATCCAGTTGCCCCTCTTGTGCAGGGTCGAGGGGGGTTAGGGAGGTTAGAGTGGATTTGCCGGCAGACAGGCTCCCAGGCGAGTCCTGCACTCCCCACCCCCTTCCTAGGACTGCGATGGCCTCCTGGGTGCGAATCCGGAGCCACTGCTGTCCTTATGTAGGGAGACCGGGCTGGCATAGCCTGCAGGCTGAGCACCTCGGGGTGTAGTTCTTTGCATAAATATTGACTGAGCATCTCCCACAGGCCAGGCCTGCGTGGGCACCAGGGACTCGTTGGTGACAAGACAAACGGACCCCCTGGCCTCCAGTGTCCTGGAGGATAAGTAGGGTAAACAAGCAGAGGACACCATGTGATCAGTGGCCCCCAGGGTTGGAGAGGACCCAGGGAGTCCCAGGTCTGCCATCACCTCTGACTGTGCTGGGCTGGCCACCTCAGAGGCTTGGTTCCTAATCTGGAAGACAGAGATACCTGTCCTCACCTCACAGGGCTCCTGTAAAATACCAGGTGGGAACATGCAGGTAAAGCACTCGGCACAGTGTCTGGCACATGATTAGTGCTTAATAATTGTGCCGCCTTGTTAAAGTTGCTGGCTGGTTGGTGTTCAGGGTAGCCAGGAACGAGCCTTCACTCGCTCACCCAGAGGGGAACATGGCCTCTGTGCTCCTCAGGAGAACCCGGGCCTCGGACCAGCAAGTCTCTCTATACACCCAGAGCCAGATGGTATGAAGGCCCCTGCATCCAAGGTCCCACCAGACCAAATGCTCGTTTATCTTGGTCACAACTGCAAATTTGTAATTATAAATTCCCACCACCATCACCCACCCAGCAATGGGTCCCCATCAGGCCAAGTGTGAACCAGTGTGATCCCAGATCACTTTCCAGTGTTTTCCTGCAGTGACAGCAGCAGACTGGCCCCAGCCCTGCCCACCCTCCACCCACTGCAGCCAGGGTGGCAGTGTCAGTCCTCAATCCTGACTTCAAGGTGACCAGATCTGTTTCCCCGCCTGCCCCCCAAAGAGAGTGGCAGCGCTCTGAGGTGCCTGACAAGAGTGCTGACCCTCCAGAAACAAGGACTTCGTGTTTCAAAATCCCATTTGTCCCTTCATAGAAAACCAGGCTCTAGCAGCCCAGAGCTGAGCCATCAGAACCTTCCCTTTCACCCAGAGCTAATTCCTCCCCAAGTCTTCAGCCTGACAAGAATAGTCGAGGTTTAGAGAGCACTTTCTCTATCTCGCACTCTCAGATCCAGCACCTCATTTTTCAGACTCTGGTGTATTTTGGGTGGAGAGGAAGAAATGTACATCTGGCCGACATGAAAAGATTGGTGTGGTTGTAACGTAAAGACAGAGTGGAATTTGGAATTTTTTTTAAAGAACATTTAAACTCTAAAAATAGACAAAAAGCCTCATCTTGGGAACATGGGGATTCTGTTTTCAGCTTCTTGGAGTCTCCCAGTTGACAAGCATTAAGTGTTTTGTGAGCACCTACTGTGTGCATTACACTCTGGCAAGTGTTATAGGGGAAAGAGAGGAGGGCAAAAGCTGAAGCAGAGGCCTTTGTTCAGGGAATTTTGACCCCACACAATGAAGCTGCAAAGAACAGCTGCTGAAAACATAATTGAGTCCAAAATATGTAGCCTTCAAAGTCAGAGGAAGATGAAGCCTTGGAGAGTTGCTCAGGGAAGACTTCTTGGAGGTGGCAGTTAAACTGAGGTTTGAGGCATAGATAGGGTGTAAAAAGGCAAAAGAGCAGGAGAGCCTGTGAGAAAGAGGAAACAGCAGCCAGATGGAGCTTATTTATGGGATAATAGGAAGATTAATATTAATGGCAAGTGTTTGAGATCTTACTCTGTGCCAGGCAGACACTGTGCTATTTGTTTTGTGGGTGTTATTTTGTATAACTCTTAAAACAACCCCATGAAGTAGGTGTTACTATTCCCATTTAACAGACGAGGAAACGGAGAGCCAAAGAGATTAGACAGTTTACCCAGTTTGCAGAGCTGGTAAGCAGTGGAGCCAGGATTTTTTTGTTTTGTTTTGCTTTTTTGTTTTTTGTTAATCCTCACCTGAGGATATTTTTTCCATTAATTTTTAGAGAGAGAGTGGAAGGGAAGGAGGGAGGGGAAGAGAGAGAGAGAAACATCCACGTGAGAGAGACACGTCTATTGGTTGCCTCCCAGGCACCGGAGCTGGGGATGGAACCTACAACCCAGGTGTGTGCCCTTAACCTGGCAACCCTTCAGAGTATGGGCAGATGCTCTAACCACTGAACCACAATGGCCAGGGCTGGAGCCAGGATTTGAGTGAACAGTCTGGCTCCACACACTAACCGCTCCACACACTAACCACTCCTCTAGGCCGTGTGTGGCAACCTGACTCTAGTGGAGGGGCCCGCAGAGAGGAAACAAGAGGTGGAGTGGGCTAGGGAGGGCAATAGCAGGGGGTAGGGCCTTCAGAAGGCCCCAGACAGAGGATTTTCCTGAAATAGTGCCCCCCAAACCCTCCTGGGAAATCTAAAATGAGGCTTTCCCTCTTCTCCCCTCAGCAGGCAGATCCCTGGGGTATTTGGAAATTGGTTAAGGGATTTGGGGGCTCAAGATTTCAGCTTTTTAATATCTCTTGCCTGTCCATGCAGTGGTAGTCTGTGCCACCCACCTTGTTATTTCAGTGTGTTCTGAGAGACTGATGGCCTGGGCTTTGATTTAAGATCTGTGTCTGCGATCCTCAATTTCCCCTGTCTCACGGGGCACAATGACAAGGTAGCCATTGCAAGGAGGATGGCTCCTTCTTCCTGAACTTCAGGCCTGAGAGCTCGCCGCACCTGTAGAGAAAGTTCCAGTCAGAAAAGCCTGGGCAAAGGCAGCCAGGCCCAGTGGATCCGTCTTCTGGAACCACGGTTTCCCCATAGATGATATGAAAGGGGTGCCGCCAAGGAGAACCATTCAGTAACAGGGCTGGAGGAGCCCTCACTGGTGAGCTGAACCAACTCCCTCATTTCATAGATGAGCAAACCAAGGCCCAGAGAGGTTAAGTGACTTACCCAAGGTCAACAGGAAATGAGTTGAGTCTTCAGCTGGGTCTCTGGCTCTTTGAGACAAAGGACTCTTACATACCTTTTGTCATTCAATTCTGCCCTATTCTAGGTGAATTCTTGATCTGGGTGAATCAAGGGAACTGAACTCTTCTGTTGTTGAAACAAAACAAATATTTGAGGACGATACATCCAGCCAGATATTAAACTGGTTCCTCAGATATGTATGATCCCATTTCCTCCTCATAAAATCCCCGTGGGTCACTGGACCCAGAAGTTGCCAGGCCTGGCCAGCTCCTGGATTCAGAAGACAATATTATTTTGACCACAACCCTCAAGTTCCTGTCCTTGCCCTTTCCTCCCTGTCAGTTTCTCAGCCAAAGCCCCTTAGAAAGTCACTTCCTTGCCCTATTGACAAGGGTTTCTGCGAATTCGCCAAAGGGATGTGGCGTTGCTCCCAGACCAGCCTATCAGCTGCAGTCACCACTAGCCACCTGTCATGCTTGTCTGCGCCTGTCCTAGAACTTCCCAATGGCCACAGGCTACTTGAGGGAACACCCTCGCCTCTGCCATGCCTCCTTGATTATGGCCCTTGTGGAGAAGCTAACATCCAGGCTGAGGGGTGACTCCTGATGCTCCCACGGCCTCAGTGCTTGGGCTACCAGAGGCTGGGAGAGCAGCATCTTCTCTAACCCAAGGGCTCTAGGTCCCCAAGGTCCCAAAGCTTAGCTGCTCATGCCCCAGGCTCCCAAGACCTCTCTATAAAGGAGCTTGTCTTGCTGGTGTCTGCAACTTCTAATCCCTGGCCTCAAATATAAGCCAAGGGGCCAGGGAGCAGGGGGCACCATTTCCACCTTCCCCCTTGGACTTCTTGGAACCACCCCCAATAGACAGTCCCTCTCATTCTCATTACGGAATAAAATGCCCCCAGTAAATCAGAGGATTTGCCAACTAATCTTGGTGGATGGGAGGAAACAGGGAAACTAAGTGATTTCTTTCTGGTAAGTAGCTAATTCACAACACACTTGCTGCCCAGACCATCCTGGTCACCCAGGGCTCTGGACCTTCTAGGCCTCACATAGGTGGGAGGCAGGAGTGGTCTGTGCTGATCCTCAGCCCACTGAAGCCAACCCCATCCATGCTCCAGGCTCCATCTGCTTTCCTCTGGCCTCGTGTGGCCCAGCCCCAATCTTGCCAAGGTGAGTCTCATTCGAGCCCCAAAGTTTCTAGCGGAAGGAGAGGTCAGAGAAGCCAGGTGCCCATGTCCTTGGAGAAAGAGCCTGCTCCAGCTGGCCTCCGGGGAAGAGGCTCATCAGAGAAGCTAACTTTCCCTAAGCTGCTCCGCTGGCATCGCCACACTCGCCCCCAGGAGGCCCAGGCTGAGGAAAATCTGGGGTGGGGGGGGGGCAGGATCTGGGGCCCAGCGCTCCCTGGTGCTTCCCAGAGCCTACCTACTGGGAAGTGGAGAGGTGGCCACAGGGCTGCTGTGCATCTGGAGGGGACTTCCACCTCAGGCTCCCCACCCAGATCACACCCTGAGACACCCAGCCACAGAGCCATGAGGAGACGGACAGACTGACCAAAGGCAAACAAGGCCCAAGATGGCCACAGACCCTGTGTCTGATCTAAAAATAGGGTCCAGTGGAAAGCTCACAAGCCCTGGGGTTGGGAGGTGGTGGGAGTTGGGGGTGGACAGAACAGAATCATGGGCTGCAATTAAAATTCCCATCCTGGATAATTCCTGGGCCTCTGTAGGGCTGTTTCCATGGCAAGGGAGGTTGACCCAGAGAAGACAGGCTTCTGGCAGGGCTGGGCTCCCTCCTCTGCTCCTGCCCACAGAAGCCTCAGCCCCTGGATGGGACAGTTCAGACAGGGTGCATGGGACAGCTGAGAACCTGGCAAGCGACAGGTAGAGGCCCAGGCTCTGTGGGACAGGTGCCCACACTGGCAGGAATAGAGAAGGAGGGACAGTCCCTGGGCCCAGGGAGCAACTAATGGCATGCCCTGAGAAGCCACCAGGGCTCTAGCCCAAACTCTAGGGACATGGGCTTCCTGAAGCAGCCAGGAACCCCAGTCAGGTCTCTTAGCTGAGGTGGGAAGAAATCAAGCCCCTAGGAAGTCTGGAGCCTTGTCTGGGAAACCCCTGCCCCCAGGTCCCCCCAATCCACTCATTTGCCTCCAGGCCAGCCCCTCTCTGTACTCCTCCTGCCCTCACCTGCCCTTGTCCCACATCCCTCATAACCTCTTGCTCATGGGAGCTCACCTCATGTTGGCCCCTCAGGCAACCCCTTCCCCGACCCTGAATGGAGGTGAAAAGGTGGGAAGCCCTCTGCACATTCCCTGTTGGAAGGTGGTGACCAGCAGAGAGAGAGTGGGCACTGCTCTGCGTGTCACAGGCAGGCACTGGAAGGCACAAGGTCGGGAAATAGGCGGCTGTTCCTAGGCCTCACCTCTGAGGGATCCTGGAGGAGCTCAAGAGGCCTACAGATTCACCTTTCATGCCAGTACACAGAAGTTCTGCACTGTGGGGTCCGGCCCAGAAGCAACCACGGGGCCTGCCTCCTGGGTCAGTCCCAAGGTACGAGCCGCCTGGCAGGGAAGGCCTCTTCTAGGTGGATACCTATGGGCTGCTCCCTCCCCCAGGCTCTTCATTCATTCACCCCAGGAGGGGAGGAGAAGGGATAAGTAAGCATTCACTGTCCAATTCCCTCCTCTCACCTGGTCCTCATGCCTCCTCTGCCCACAGCCCCTCAGCTCCAAGGTGCCACCTTAGAGCACACCATCTGCAGGACCCCAGCCTGGCATTCAGGAGCCAGGAGGCCATGCAGAGAACAGCAGGTAACCCCTCCACTCCCCCTGCCCAACCCCAGGCCAAAATTGGGCTCTTTCCTGACTTCCTCTGGGGAAGGAGGGGAAGTGGGTGTCCTGCCAGGTACCGTCAGCCCTTGGTCAGGGGCCCATGGGCACCTCCCACTGGACAGCCCAGCCCTGGTCAATGCCCCACTGGCTGGCTCTGGGAGCTCAGTCCAGGAACAATGGGGCCATTCATGCGCTTTGCACAATGATCCTCTTGGTCTATCTCCATGGCTAGACGGTGAGAGTGAGTGAGTGAGTGAGTGTGTGTGTGTGTGTGTGTGTGTGTGAGAGAGAGAGGGGGCGGGGGATCTGGAGGTAATTGGAGAGCCCAGCAAAGGCAGGAGAAAGTGTACCAGGCAGGGATTGATTTATAATAACCCTGATATCCATCCTTCCTCAATTACTATGCACCAGGCACTGTACTAGATGCTTGCATTACATTATCCTCACAACAACCGAGTGAGTCAGTTCCAACATATGCCCATTTTATTTATCTTTTTAATCAATACATGGCTTTTATTGCATCTTTAAAATATCACAAATAAGTCTGAGGAACCATCCGGCATCTTGCTGTTGCTGTAACTGGACAACTTCGATCTCATCCATCAGCCTGCTGGACTGCTCCTTTTTCAGGAACACAGACACCGTCCCCAAATGTCCTGATATTTTGTTTAACTGTGTGGCTTGCTGAATCAAAGGATCGGAATTTGATACAGGTTCAATGCCATTTCCTTCAGGAATTAACTCATCTTTCTGGGTTCGAGATACTGGACAAGCAACGCCTGATCTCATCATCTGAACCCTGTGGATGTATTTTTCACCCAAGAAATTTCTGATTTCAACCAGAGAACCATTCTCCTGAATAATGACGTTGATGGGGGAGTGAGTGTGCACAGACCTCATCTTGTAACGGAAGCCCAGGGTGACACCCTTGATCTAGTTCTGTACTTGACTGCAGATGGTGTGAGCCGTGGCCAGTTCCTTTCTGTTTCCCCACCATTTGTCGACCTGGAGCCTCTTCTCTCCAAGGAGACTGAGTTCCACATGGATGTGATTGAAGTCCCTCTGGGGCCCTTCACAGTAACTGTGCGTCCCTTCAGAGTGATGTCCACATTTCCTGGGATGTCGACATCTGATCGCTGAGAATGGTCTTCATCCTCGCAGTAGATGCGGCAAAGAGATTACCTCCATTTTAAAGAAAACGGAGATGAGGTTATAGAATTCAGAATGATGACAGCTTCTTGATGGGGATATTGACTGGGAAGGGTGCAAGGGAGCTTTCTGGGGAAATGGAAAATCTCTGTTTGGGTGGTGTTCCCGTGGGTACATACATATGCAAACATCCATTGTACTATCCACTGAAGACACATGCATTTGGCTGTATGTAAATTATATTTCACTAAAATAATGACGGTACATCCATAGAATGGAATATTACCCAACCATAATTAAAGACTAAGAATGCTCTTTGTATATTAATATAGATCACCAACATACACTATTAAAAGGAGTGACATGCCAAACAGTATTTTCTGAGTAGTATACAAACATTTGAAAATATTGTCTATACATACCTGCTTGTGTGTGTTTAATTTATCTCCAGACAGGCACACAAACAACAGCCACCTCTGCGAGAGGAGCCACGCTGCTGGCCGCAGAGGCTGGAGGACTTTCCACAATATATGCCCTTCCCTTAACCTATGGGAGCACATTACTTATACAAAAAATGAAATTAAAACAGTGAGTTGTCCATTCCAGAGCCATTATGTCCATTGTTTTCATACATTTAATTCCAAAATCAAATGGCTTCTCCTCTCCCACTGTCTCCAGCCTGCTCCCTCCCTCCACTCTAGCCAGAATGCATCCGGCTGTGGGTGCCCCAGTGGGAAAAAGTTCATGGCTGGGCTCCACTGTGGACGATTCAGAACCCACTGTGGCCTGAGAGTCAGGAGGCTGGGCTGGGACTTGAGCCTCAGAGAAGCTGCTGACCCACCTTGAAGGGGGTAGGTGCTGCAGGGTTGCCAAACACCTCACCCAGGCCCTCCAGCTAAGGGTGACTGCCCAGATAGCTGCCTAGCCCACTGACCCTCACTCTATACTGTCAATGCTTCGCACTCTCCCTTCCATCATATCTCCAAGCAAACCCAGGAACACCCAGGCCCAGAGAGACCAACAAATGCAGCCAGGACACCTGCCCAACATGGAGACATGCAAAGCTCACTATTGCTGAGCGTGAGCTTCTCAGAAAGTGCCAGCTTGCTCCAGGATCCTGAGTTCAAATCCCAGCTCTGCCATTTCCTGGCCATAGGGCCTTGGGCGAGTAACTCTGCCTCTTTGTGCTTCAGTTTTCTCATCTATACAATGAAGATGACGACACATCCTTTTCAGGATTGCTGTGAGGGAAAATGAGCTCCTCAGTGCTGAGGAGCCCGAGCACTGAGCCTGGAGCAGCGCAGACATGACTTTGAAAGTGCCACTTGCCACCACTGAGTAGCATTGTCTACGCAAACCTTCATGAAAGCTTATAAAGTGCCTCACAGAAGGGGGTGACCAAGAGAGGGGATCTGCCAGCACCAGGGCTCCGAGTCCCTTCTGGGTTTCTCCCTGCACAAGGGTTGTCAAGAAAGGGAAGAGTGCTGATAGTTGGGGTGGGGTAGGGGACTCAGGATGTACCGGTGCTTGGAAACCTGGTTTCTAGATCTCAGGGCCTAGAGGCAGGCAGGCTCATGGGGCACCAGGGTCAACTCCAAGTCTCCAAGAGTCACCACAAGGAAGACACCAAGCAAAGATGGGGAGAGTTTGGGCAGGAAGGTATCAGCACAGTGCTTAGTGTCCCCTACCTGGCTTCCCCTATCTTACCAGATCCCCCAAGCAAGCGTCACGCGAGAGGCAGGCATGGGTAGCACAGACCCGCTGCTGCACAGGGCATTAGACCCCTGCAACTGGCGCTGACCCAGGCCAGTCTGTCCTGGAGACTTAGTCGCTTTGGGCAAGTCACTGAATCTCTGAGTCCCATTTTTCCTATCCTGGAAACTTAGTCGCTCTGGGCAAGTCACTGAATCTCTGAGTCCCATTTTTCCTCTCAGTAAGGATCACACGGATGCCCCAGTGCTGATGGTCAGCAGTGTCCCTCTTCCTTCTTTCCAGGATGGAATCCCTGAAGGAGGCAATCTGCTGCCCTCTGCTACCTGCGCTCAGGGACATTAAGGACCACCTTCGTGCACAGGCTTTATGCTGAGCACAGGAGAGGCAGCAAGAAACAGGCAGCATTGTCCCAGACGAGCTCACATTCCAGTATGGTGGGGGCACAGCAGACACAAGCCAGAAAGTAAGGGGTCAGGCCACATAGTGATAAATGGTGGCACTAAGGGGGAGCCAAATATCCTGGAACATTGAGGAAGGGTTTGTTCCACCAAGAAGAGGGGCCCCTGCAGACCCCAAGTCCCCAGGCACAAGTCTTCTCTGAGCCTCACATCAGTGGCTCATGCCATCTTCAGGGCAGCAGCAGAAGAGACAGGAAGTTGGAACAAATAGTAACACCTCCATTTTACAGAACAGCACACAAGGCTCTGTCCAAGAGGGCAATCAGCTAGGCCCTGGGATGGGTGTCCAGAGCCCTGGATCCCAGGGCAGGCTGCTCCCCAGTACTCCTGTGGTGACTCAGGGCATCCCCACCCAGGCCTCCTCCCCAAGTCACTGGCTGCACCTGGCCACCTCCTTTGTGTAGATGAGAAACTTTGTACCACCCAGGGTCGTTCTTTGGGAGGCAACAGCTATAGGCAGTCCCCTCTATGGGGTGAAAGTGTCTCCCCAGGCCCTAAAACAGCCCCACCTCTCACCTATCCCCACCCCCTGCTTAAATCTATACCAGAAATGCTATCTCAAAAGACCCCTGTTATGGTTATCAATTCAAGTATCACTGAGAACTAACCTCTGGGAGACCCCCATTGAGCCTAAGCTTCCCCTTAGAGCCTGAGAGGCAGGTGCAGGGACACCTTAGAGTTACTGCAACCAGCCCACCTGGTTTTCTGGGCATTCCAGAAAAATCTCCCCTGGAGGTAAGTTATCTCTGTCCCTCTCCAAAGTGCTTCAAGCATTATTGCTCAACTATTTTCCAAGCAGGCCCAGAATACATGTGTCCTAGAAGGGTCTCTTCACATTAATAACTAGCTCCTCACCCTCTAAAAGAAAGACATCTTTTTAAAGGGCAAAATCTTTCAATTGCAGCCTGCAGGGCCCTGAGCCAGGCTGTGGAACCAGCAAAGAGCACATCCCAGGGTCAAGAGTGCCCCCATGGCTACCCACTCCTCTCTTCCAGCCAGAGCAGTAAGGACAGTCAGAGAGCAGGAGGCTGCTGGTGGGGATGTGAGGGTGGAGAGCCCCAGGCCTGAGGTCCAGCTCTTGGGGCAGAGGAAGAACATTAGGTCCTGGGCCCCAAAGGAAGAACGTTGAAATTGGATCCCTGGGGAAGGCTTTTGGGGTACAGACACCTGCTTCCAACCCACTGAACAGGTGGGGACCTAAGTCAAGGACCTGGCAGTGGAGAAAATGCTGTCCTCCACCTCTTTCCACTGCCCAGCTCCAGGAGAGCAGCCGTGGCCGACACTCCCTACAATACAGGGATGTATAGGAGTAGGGAAGGTTCCATTAGGTCGCAAGAACAGCCTTCTGACTGTGACCTAGGACAAGACACCAAGGGGCTGCTTGAAGAAGACTTTTACCCAAAAAGCCTCCTCAAAGGCGTAGCCTTCTGAGTCAGTCTCAGCTGGGGACAGAGGGGTGCTCTAGAGGACTGCTCCCCTGGGGAGGAAGCTCTCCCAACAAGGAGGTGGTGAGACAGCTGGCTCTCCCCACCACCTCTCTGGGCCTCCATTTTCAATGGGACAGTAATAGTACCTACCTCCTCGGGTTGTTGAGAGGAGTAAGGGAAGTAAGTGGATTAAATAAACCATTTAACAAAGTAACAAGCATACACTAGACAATAAATGCCAGTATTACCATGGCTTTAAGACTGCCTGAAAAGGGTCCCTTTGCCACCTCCTCTCCTAGCCCTCCCCCCCAATTATTGACTCCCTTGCCAATGACAATGACATGTCTGTCTGTTCAACCTTGCAAAAAAAAATTCTGGGCTTCTGGAATGGGACTTCAGGCCTTGCTTGGAGATGTGCAAGGCCTTTGGAGTCAGAAGTAGAGAGTGGGGAAAAGGGGGGAAGGGGGCCTGGGTCCCCAGGGACAGCTGCAGGCAGCAGATAAGGGCCAGAGTCAGCCATGGCGGGAGCTGAGCAAGCAGAGCAGGGTTCAGACAAGTGTGTGCCAGAGAGATTGCAAGAAATTAGGAGACCAATCAAAGCAGGAAGGGGTGGGGGACCACACAAAGATGCCCTACATCACCACAGGTTGAGGCTCTTGTTCCAAATCTGTCTCATAAGGAGGAAAAAAGAAAATAAATTAACCTTGACCAGTGGGGAAAATGCTAAGGCCGTACATAGAGAACTGTCAGCACCCTCTTCGCAGGGCCAGAGAACTGAGGAGCCTGGCGACAGGTCAAAATCCACCCTAGAAGGACCTTTCTGGAGTCTCTCAGCTAATCCCAGCCCTTACCACGCCCTCAACCACCTCTAGTCCCTCTACTCTGAGCCCTTTCCTACAGGAGGCAGGGGGTGATCTCTCAAGGCATGTTCCTAAAGAGCAGGGTGTGTCTGGCTCCTGCGTGGTTGTCCCCCCACCCCCACCCCGTTTCCATGCTCTGGGACAGCACAGTGACCTCAGGGGCTGTTGATGGACTGACAGTTCCCCAGAAGGCCAAACCCAGACAAAGTCCCCTTCCACGTGCTAAGCAGTGCAGGCATTTGAACAAGCCAAGGCAAGCCCTTGCTCACCCGCCACCTGCCTTTTTAAAATACTGGCTCAAACTCTGGCTTTCAGCATCTGTTCCCGCCCTGTGTTAACGCTGACATGGCCCACAGGCTGCCCCTTGGTAGGGGCTGAGCTTGGGCTGGCCCACTGCTCTTCCAACTACCTCCTGCCCCGGCCACCCTGCCTCTGGCCACCACAGACACCAGTGTGCCTGACTGATGCTTTCCTGCTTTACAGAGGGAGCAGCTCAGGCCCACTCTCCTCACTTTGCCCTCATCTCTGGAGAACAGCTACTCAATTTTGCTATCTCACCTCTAGTCACCTTCCCTGACAAGCCATTTCCCCTTAGCTTCCTCCTGCAAAAGTAGAATTCATCATGATTCTCATACCCCATCCATGTCCATGTTGCCCCTTTAAATGTCTATGTGTCTGCCTCTCCCACTAGACTGGGGGCGCCTTGAGGTCAGGGTCCCAGCCTACTCATCTCTGTAAACCCACAACCTAGTTCAGGGCCAGGCTCATAGTAAGTGATCACTAAGTAACTGCCAGAGGAATTGAAAAAGTGACCATAAAATGTGAGGTCAACATGACCCAGTAAGTGCGGTCTTCCAACTGAGCCCAAAGCAAGGCACTGGGAACATGAGCTCTGTCTGGACCAGCAGTCCTTCCCGTTCATCCATCCTTTGGTGCATAGAGAATCCCAGCCTGAGAATCGGATGGGGACAGACCCTCCCATCCCAGGGACAGAACCTTATACACAAGTTTGCAAACGGGCCTGATTATTCACCATGCTGACCACCACCACCACCCCCTTCATTTCAGGGAGACAGAAAAGAAACAGACAAATGCCAGCATCTGTGTTACTGCCTCCCCCGCTCCTTTCAGGCTCCAGCTAAACCCACACAAGCTGCCGTTCTCCACGCAGCACTCACCCACCCACACTGCTGTCCGCCCTCCCAGGGATGGGCCTGCTGCCCTGGCCTCTGACCTGCCTGCCGAGGGAGGCTAGTTGCTCTGAGCCGACCTTGGGCCACATCCTTCACCCAGAAACGGAGGGAGGCCTGATGTGGAGATGAGGCCAGAGCTTTGAAAGCCCAAGTGGAAACCCACCTGCGACCCACACAGATGTGACTGCTCCCCTGAACAGAGCCTCAGCTGTGGCTCTGGGAGCCCCAGGGTGACACAATGAGAAAGACCCTGAGTCCAGCCAAGAAGTGGGCATTGGTTTTCCTGGATGGATCGCACACTAATTCCACATATAGGAGGTGCCCTGCGAGGGGTCGCAATCCCACTCCCGGGGAGGCCATTGGGCAAGAGGGCAGGCGCTACCCTGGGGGCAACCATTGTGCTTCAGGAGGGCAGAAGCTGGGGCTTGAATCTTGCTATCCTTTCAGGCAACTAACACACAGAAGCTTGTGTCTGACTCAGGTCAGGCTGATGGGGTTTTGACCAGGGTTTTCCAGTGACTGACACCAAGATTTGGTGAGAGTGATAGAAGATCGCTTTTACCAAACACCTACGATGACTAAGCACCTTCATTTCATTTGCATAGAAACCCAGAAGGTGAGCTTCTCCACTTGTGGGGGTTGGGGGTGGGGGGCGTGGCAGGGGGGGCAGGGGCGGGGGGGGGGTTGACAAATTGCCTTCATTTTATTAAAGTTTATACTTTTTAAATCTATCATCACATTTCACCCTCACTAGATCTTTATGAAGAAAGTACTAGTCTCCCTTATTTTCAAAATTAATAAACCGAGGCTTAATAATACACAAGAAGCAAAAAGTAGCTTCTCCAAGGCAAGACTGCCCTGCTTCACGTCCAGGATTCCTTGCTGCCCCCCTGCACATTGTGATGAATGGTCAGGCTGAGGCTGTGGGGGCATCAGGCAGGGAGGAAACAGTGAGCCGACCAGCAGATGTCACCAGGCGGGAGTAAACTCCTGCCCTTGCATCCAAAACGCCGACTGCTGGTTCTGGGGAGACAAAGTGTGGACGAGTCAATAAGGGCTACAGCAGAGGGCTATTGGCCATCATGCTGCTCTCCAGGAGGAACATCAGGAAAGATGGGGGGCTCATTCCATCCTCTGCTCCAGGGGTAGCTCACGTGGCCAGCACTGGGATCCCTTGAGAGTCAAGGACACAGCGAGCACTGCCCCCCGCCATTCCCGAGATGCCCGAGGACGCCCTAGCCCAGGCCAGGCACTGCAGATGTGAGCACCCAACTAGTCTCGCGCAGGACATGGCAAAATGGGCCATTGCAGGTGGAGGGGATGGACAGTATAGCCAAAGGCAAGCAGGTGGCGGGAAAGCCTGACTTCTCATAGCATCTTGGCCCAGGGTCCAGGCAAGAGGTGAAGAAATCCAAGCTATGGTTGAAGTAATGAAGACAAGGGGTGGAGGAGATGATTCTAGCAGCTCCAGAGAGAATTACGGAGAATGCTCAGTAGATAGGGCAGTAGTGGGGAGCCATTGTAGGGGTTGGGGTGTAGTGTGTAGGACCAGGGGCCCCAGACAGATGCTCAGAGCCAGCAAGCTTGGCCCTAACCTCCCCTCCACTATGTTCTGGAATGGCTTGTCTCACTTCCACCAGCCTTCTCCTTCTCTCCCATTTAAGTCTACGGTGCTTTTTCAGGTCACCCCGCCCCGCCCCGCCATGAGCCCTCCCTACCCTGAGGAGTATAGGGATGCTAGGAATGCTCAAGGGATAAAAGGATTGAAGCCCAGCGAGGCTGCAGTGGGCCTCACTTAAACTGAGGTGGTGAAAACCCCAGATTAACACAGAAAATAAACTGACCAGTGTTTCCCACCATGGGTTCCACGGAATAGGTATTTCCAGGAAGAAAGGGTTCTATGGTCAAGTAAGTTCTGAAACGCAGAGCTATAGCAGATTTTATAGCAGGACTTTTCAGAGCCTTTAATGCGCTGATATATATGGTCAGTCTCCAAGAGGGAGCACTAGAACACCCCATTTCTCAAACTCGTTGGACCCAGGAACCCTTTTATCACAGCTCTGCCACACTCTCAGGGGTCATTTCACCACCTACCCTGCCATCAGCCAGGGCTCTTTCAAGGATCAAAGGCAATATGGAAAAATCCCTTTTAAACTACAGTGCTACAAACATCAGGGCCTAAAAAGGACCCTGGGGAGGGAGGACACACTTTATGATACAATTTAATATGTAAAAGCTCTCTTTGCAAATATTCATAGTCATTTAGTCCATAAATATGAACTGAGTATCCATTAGCTGCAATCACTCTTCTAAATCCTAGGAATACAGCAGCAGTAAGACAGAGGCAGCATAAAATAATTCTAAAGTTGCTATTTAAATGTTATTGAAGAAGATAAAAGGAATGTCAAAAGAGTTGGAAATGGGGGAACCCAACTTAGACTGGGAATTGGTGCAGCTTCCCTGTAGAAGTGACATTTGAGCCCTATAAAAAGGAGCTGACTAAACAAATAATAGAAAGGAACGAGGGCATTTCAAGCAGAGAACAGTATGCGCAAAGGCCCTGAGGCGAGGAGTAAGGAGGTTAACAATGGGCTAATGGAGCTGAAATGCAGGGTGCAAGCTCAGAGTGGGATGTGATGGAGATGGAAAGGCAGGCAAAAGGTAGGTCACACAGGCCCCTGTGAGTGTGTTAACCTGAACTTTATCCATAGAGAGTGAGAAGGAAAACCATCTACCCCCATCCTGGACACTGAGAACCAAAGCTCATCTAGATAGTGTCTACTTGAACATGATTTTGTGCCATTTCTTACAAACAACATTTAAAAGGACTTATCTGCTATAGAAAGCGAGAGACGCCTATGCAAGATGAAAATGAAGCAGTGGAGGAGATGCAATGACAAGAGCGAGCTGGGGTGTGTACAGTGAAGTGGGGCAGGGACGAAGGCTGGAGGGAGCAAGGAGCACTGGGTCTGGACCCGTCTCTCCCTGACCTCCTCTGTGGCCATGGCCAAGCCCCTCCCCTTCCTCTGCACAGAGGGCTTGGGGAGAGATGATCTCTGAGGCCCTCCCAGCTCTCAAGTCAGAAGTTAAGGCCCAGCACTGCTTTGGGGAGTCAGTCTCCTCTGAGGATAGGTCCTGCTGAATACCTGCAAGGTATCAAGGGAAGGAAACCTGTGCCCGAAGAGGGCCAGCCAGAGAAGCCAACTCTGATCCCAGATAGGAACTTGGCCATGAAACTGGAGGGAAAGCCACAGATCAGAAACCAACTCAATGCAGAGAGAACCAGAGCCTGTGAGCCCATCTGAGGAGAGTCCCCACCCCGTCTGTTCAGGCCTTAGCATCTCGCTAAGGATGGACATGTGACCAGAGGGAAAGGGGTGGGCAGGGCCGAGTTTCAGCCTGCTTTGCTATAGGAGCCCTGTTAGGGAACCGTGTCCCCAGAATACAAGATGTCTTGTACAAAGCCAGGTGTGATGGATGAAGGAGTAAACTGTGTCCTCTTGGAGGCCTGCAGGGTAGAGGGACGTCACAGTCATGCCTACGTGGAAGACTGCTTTTCCTGCTCCCCACAAGATGGTTCATTCTCCACTTGCTGCAGTCTACAATGAATTGCTCCAGAGGCTGAGGGACAGTCTTCAAGAGCATGCCACCTTTTTGCATAACAAAGCATCAGTCGGGACTAGAGCCCTGTGCCGAGGTGTGTGCGCGTGTGTGCCTGTTTGTCAGAGAGACTATTTCCCCCAGCCCGAGGCTTCCATGAGGAGGGTGAGGGTGTGGTAATGAGGTCAGGAGACGGTCTGTGAGTATCTGGCACTTGGTGACTATGTCTGGAAACACAGGGGGTGCTGACAGTGTCTATTACTCTGAAAGTGTGCAGACTCTGTGACAACGCAGTATGTGACAGGGTCTCCAGGGGTGTGAGGAGGCTCTTATCTGAACAGGAGACTGGTTGGGTCTGCTTGTGATCCAGGCCTTGGAGTATCTGAAGGCTGCCACGTTGGAGGTGAGCAAGAGCCTTCTGTGACTCCATGAGCCCATGAAAGGGGGGTGACAGGTGTGTGTGATTAGGGACACACACATTTGAGTGTGTTGGTGGCAGCAGCGAGAGATTCTGGGCCCACCTCTGTACCGACTCACTCACTACAGGAGTTTGAACATATTGCTTCCCCATGAACTGGAAAGGTGGAGCAAATTGTCTGAACTCTGTGGTCTGATCCCCTGAAGTAGTAGGGGAATACAGTGCCACCAGAGAGGGGCCTTGGTCCCCACCAGCCTCAGCAGCCTCCCCCAGCAGGAGGGCCCCAGGTCAGAATGCACAGGACCCTTGTCTGCTCAGGCCCCTGAAAGAAGGCTGAGTTTGGGGGCAGAAGGGCTGGAAATAAGAGTTAGAATTTCACAGCCACAGTCCTGGCCCAAGGCCAGGCATCAGCTTCCCCAGCACCACATCCAACTCCTAGCAGCGTCCCATGGGCAACTGGCCCAGCTCAGCTCCAGGCTAGTTTCTTGGCTGTAGGGTACTAATCCCATGGCAGCCAGAAAAGCTGGCCTGGCTCACATGGGCAATGCCCTGCACCTCCCACCTGCTGGACTGTCTGCCTCAGGGACTGGAGGGCCCTGAAACTGTAAAGGAAGAAGGAAAGGCTGAACTGAAAGCATCCTGAGCTGCCTCCAAGCAGCCCTAGGTTGAGGTCATGGTGAAAAGGTGGTGTCCTCCAACAGACCCCTTTCTTCCACCACCTTTTCTCTTTTTCTTTTCTTTTTTAAATTTTTTTCAAGAAAGTTTAATTGAGTCTCCTTAGGGAGATGCAGCTCCATCTAATTCAGCTCTTAATTAACCCAGCACACCCCAAAGAGGCTGCAGAACTACTCGTAAATTAAATATGAAAAGCATTATTTATCTAGGCACAGCCTTCTAATGGCTCTGACTCTGACATTTACAGTTACTAATGAAGATGGATTTGGAGGGAGAGAAGCTGGAAGGGAGAGAGGCACTGCCCTGGGGGAGAACGAAGCCCACAGGCCTCCTGAGGGCCTTGCAGAGCATGGAGAGGGTAGTCACCTCAGTTTCAGTGAGTGTGCCCCCCAATCCTTGCTTCTCCAGACCTCAGGGAAGTGGGGGGATGAGGAGAGCCTGGGGGCCCTGAAGGCTGTTGGACAAGGCCCTCTCCCACCAGCCGCCAGGCCACTTAGCTGCCCCATTTTTCATTTCCAGCCCTAGTCCTGACCTTGGTCCTTCTTGATTCAACCCAAATCACTGCTTAACCACTCCACTCCTTGTTCCAGCCTCGTCCTATCCCCCCAGACCCCTCAGTGTGGGGCCACTGGAAATTGCTGGCTAAGACCATACCTCCAGCATGGAAGTTCCTCCTCTCCTTCCAAATGGCTACAGTAGCCATGAGGAGACTCTCATCTTGCCTTTTAAGGAGCAAAAAGATTTCTCTTTTTTCTATATACAGTACTTGCACAGACCCAAAGAGGAAGTGAAAAGCTATCTAGAGCCTGGAGGGTTCAGACTAGGAAGCAGATGGTTACCATTTCTCTGCCAGGATGAGCCTTGGGGATCATGTCCTACTCATCTTTACAACCCAGTTCCAGTGCCTGGCACACAAGTGCCACGAATGTTTATGGACTTATTGAAACTACAAGACCAGCGGAGGGAAAGGAAGACGAAGGAAGGAAGAGCAACTGAAACCAAGATAAACAGCTGAGAAACCATGGTCATTACTCTTGCTGCGATCACCTCATTTCCTCAGGAAAGGTAGCTCTGTGAGTTCCCTATCTTGTCCTTGCAGAGCCCCCACCCTACCCAGTCTCCATGGCCCCAGTCTAGTCCAGGCCAAGTAGCTCAGCTTTCCGTTCCTGGAAAACAACAGGAAGGAGGTTCTAGCCTGGGATTTGCTCTCTGGAGTGCTGTCTTCGTCTTCTGTGCAAACTGTCTGTGTCTTCCTTTTGGCCCCTTGGGCCGAAAGGGGAAGAAGACTAATTCCTCAGCTCTGCCAGGTCACAGCCTCTTTAAAAGGTTAAAATGCCTTGCGCCTTACCCAGCTGATTATTTAAATGGCGTCTTCTAAGCCATCCACTCCGTACCCGGCGACACACAACACCTTGAGGAACACCACACATAGCACGTAGGCTCCGTGCTCCCAAAGCTTCCAGTAGAGTCAAGGACATATGGGAAAGGAACAAACCATATGGAAAATCGCCCCAGTTCTTCATGAGGTGTGTTCTCTTTCACAGCAATGAGTCAAGAAACCCAACTTTGTTCAACGCTAGGGATGTTGGGGAGAGGGTATTAACAGAAAGGGAGGTTCCAGCAAGATTCAGCTAAAGCTCTCACTGCCTCGGCCCAGCACCTTGGACTCCACGACAGGGCACACATCTGAGATGCCTGGGTCGCAAGCTAGGGCGAGGTCCCACTGAGGTGCCCCTGTGTGACCTGATCACCTGGAGCTTTGGTGCTCCAGTATTCTGAAATTGCTAGACAAAAGCAGCCTTTGAGCCTCGAAGGACCTTATCAACTAAGAGCAGGAAAAGGAGGAGGTGTTGGTCAGTGTTTCCCAGGTGAAAAGACACCGCCGAACTACTGACATCAATCCCATCGGAGAACCTCAAACTAAGGATTCTTCTAAAACTTCAAGAAAAAGCTGACTGCAGAAAAGGAGAGCTTCTATGACCTCCCTTATCTAAGTCCTATTATTTTGGACCCCCTGAGGTCTTCTGCCCCTTAAGGAAAAATAAAACACTATAGTGTGTGTTTTTCAGCCCATAACTACTGCTGACAATCGATGACAAACATTTAACAGCGGTTCCTTTAAATACTTCAGAGGGTAGATTGCCTTCTAGCAGTCCTTCTGATTCTTAAGTTTCCCTCATATAATTAAACCCAAACTTACATTTTTAAAAAATTGGACCTTGACCCCATGTTGAGAATATGCTTCAGTTTAGGTCATTACAGCCTTATCGGCAAAACTTAGCCCATCCGAAATGGAAACTAACACTGGGGACATTCTTGCTACTATAACTTGTCCTCTTCTGACACTCCATCCTGCTTTGCAGAAACCAACTCTGCTCAGGAAAGCTTCTCACCCTAAGGGGGTGGGAGAGTGGGAGCAGCTCACACCCATTGGGGTGACACTGACAATATGGTCTGTACCCGCCAGGGTTACTTTTTATGTGGCCATCAGGCTCATACCACCTGCCACGCACTTTTCCCTCTGTTTTCAGGACACGTTTTAGAGACTTTCAGAGTTTGAAATGACTGCCCTCCAGTGGATCATGTTTCCAATAAAAGAATGTAAGAGACTTTTAAAAAGAAACAAACACGGACTACCAGGAAAAACTGTGACAACACTCGCTCTTCATGCACAATAATGCAAAGTGCAATTCCCCCAGCAGGGAGAATTCACTGGAAAAGACGATCCAAGAGGGCCCCCGACCCCGTAAGACGTCATAAATTACACAACTTCTACTCTAGAAGCCAAACCGACCGATTTAAATTTCAGTGTGTTAGCCTGAGTTGCCACAGAAGATCACAAGGCCCTTAATTTCTTCTTAGAGAGCCCAAGGTTATCTACACTACAGCAAGCCCTTCTTGCTGCACCTATATAAACACGGCAGGCTGCAGTGGAACAGATAATCTCTAAGTCGGCTAAAAGAAAAAGTCACTGGAATCTTAAAAACAAAAAACAGTAGAATTTGGGACACATTTCCACTGTGGGGATTTGATAATCCAGGCCCCTGTCTTCAGGATCAATGACAAGAACCAGTAACAAGTTTTGTTTCTGGTTGCTGCCTGTGTTACAGCTGTCCCCTGTATTTTTTCCAGGCTTCAAAGCTACTGTGCAGCCCTTGTCACATCAGAAGTTCAGGAAACTGGGACTTCCAGAGGGACAATAAGAGGCCGACCCTTGTCCAATTACAGACCACATTCTCTACACAGCTTCCTACTCAGTAAAATGTTGGCAATAGTGAAGACCTGCATCTCATAGGTGAACACCTTGCAGTCTGACTTTTGACTTTGGCCAGAAGGGAAGACAAAGGAAGAGAAAAGCAGCCAGACAGGTCCTGACTTGACAGTAATGCTTCTCCAAGCCACAACAATAACCAGACATCCTCCTAGCCTGGCTAATACCAGTGACTGCTGCTTTTTAGCAATTATGGCTTGAGTCTCATTTCATTCCTCTTGCCCTTTAGATGAGATTTATTAAGATCCTAATCACAGAATTAACGCCTCTGCCTGACAGCGTCCAATCCAGAGCAAAGCCCCGCTTCCCTGAATCCCTCTCCCAAAATCACTCCAACAAGCCCAAATCCTGTAATAAGTCCGTTCTAGCACCCTCTTACTGAGACTGCCCATGTTCCCCAGGAGCTGCATTTCTCCTTCGTTGCAATGAGCTAATAATTACCAAGTTTGTTCAATTAGAGGTGTGTTTCTGGCAACCTTTGGCTGGCAGAGGACACATATGTAAGCAAAGAGGCAGAAGGTGCTATGTGCCATGAGCCACACAGCCCCACTGAAGGTGGAAAATTTATGAATATAGAGGAATCGTTAAGTACTGTGCATGAAAATGGTATCTTGTAAGCATTTCTGGATATGATCATTTGTACTGGGGCAAGAGGAAATGGTTTTGTCCTTTGGAGATTTTTTTTTTTTTCAAAGTAGGAAACTAGACTGAACTAAATAAATGAGCACAATCCAGACGGCCAAGAAAACATGTCTTGATCAGCACAATAATTAGGGACCCAGATATAAGGAAGAGGAAGACTTTGTCAGTGTTCACATTCCTGGATGGGCCACAGAGTGCAAGGGAGCCTAGGGCAGTGGCTTGAAGGAGTCTGTGTAGTAATGCCTGAAATCCCTTGGGGAAGGACTTGGGTCATAAATGAGAAAGAATGTGTTGAGCCTGGGAACTGGGGGGAGTTAGTCCTATGGCTTCTTACTGGTTTGACCAGTCTCCTCAGGTACAAATGACTATGGCAGGACATCTGCTATTACAGCTGCTCTTCTGTCTATTGCTCCTGCCAATAGAGGGGCCCATCCCTCTCCCCTCCCCACTCCAGCCTGGCACAGAGAGTGACCGGGAGTGAGGCTGGAGGGCACCATGCTCACAAAGCAGTAACAAAGCTGCCACCCGAAACATGTAAGGGCACAGAGGAGAGAGCACATTTGAAAAGAAAGGAAAACATTATGGTGAAAAAATGTCGAACACATTTTAGGGGGTATAATGGCCTTCACAGTGTCCAAAGAACAAATAAAAATCAACCAGACAAAAAGCTCTCCTCTTCACAGAGAGACAAACATCACAAGTCATTGAACACACAGGGACACGTGGGCACTTGACCTAATTAGACTCATTTGCTGAGCTGTCCCTACCTAATGTGTCTTCCAAGTCATCTTCACCCTACCAAACACCAAATACCAAGACCATGCCAAAGGGCTTTTGCACTGAATTATAAAATGCCCTTGAAGCAGAAGGAGCTCTCATTTTACAAATATTTTACAAATGAGGAAACTGAGGCTTAGCACGTGACACAGCTGATGACATTGGAATATTCTATCCAGGTTCTTTTAACTCCAGATCCATTGTTTGCTGGTTTTTGCCAACCATATCAGCTCAGCTTTAGCTTCTAAAATCTGCATGGCCTGAACTGGGACAAGCTTGCCTTCTCTTTGACATGATATGACTGGGTTGGAACACTCTGGGTAAAACACAGGTTAAAGCCCAGGTAAGCACTCAACAGCATGTCTAAGGCCTTTGCTATTAAGATACATGTCAGAGGCTGCACACAGCTTACACAGACGTAGACTATTACAGTCCAGGACCTGGCTGCCTCTTTTCCTTCCCTATAACATGCATTATGGATACATAATTATGGTAATCAAGAAACTAAACCATTGGGTGGGCCAGAGCCCTTCTCCAGGAATTCCGCAAGCTCTGTTCATTCACACTTAGAGGCATTTAAGTCCTCATAAGCCACACACTAGTCTGGAATTTTTTCCATGCCACAGCACTGTTTCAGGTACTCTCAACAGCCATTGACCACCCAGCTTTCAGCAGCTACTTTCCAAAGCTAAGTCTGACCATGGCTGGATGTTAAAATTCTTGAGTCTTCTCATTGGGGAGAGTTGGGGGCCATCGTGTTTTAGTTCCCAGACTGTTTTGCAGAAGTATCTAACCAACCTCAGTTTGCACGTCTAGATGGTAGTTTCCAAAGTTCCAACTCATGCTTTTTTATTGCTGTTCCCAATACTAGACAGCTAAAGGGCTATCAGGACTGTCTAGTAACGTCACCCTGTAAAACTGAGTTCGGGTCTCATTCTCAGCAGACCCGAGCTGGCGCCTACACAGCATTGCAAGGCGATGCCAGCACCTAACTCCCCACTCCCTGTGCCCAGGCCTACCTTGGGCCCATATCCACCAAAAAGGATGGGGGTCTCACTCTTTTTCAGAGACTGCAGAGGAGGTAGTCCTCCGATGCAAAGTTACCAACAGGTAGACTTAACCTCCAGATCCAAACAGAGCTTATTTATGAGCCCCACACATCTCCAGCAGTCATTTCTCTCAACTTTGCCCGAGGCATGTCCTTTGACTGCGCCTCAGCTTTTCCCATCTGTGTAACAGAAGAGGAGTCAGACCTCATAATTTCTAGGTTTTCTTCCCGCTCTGTGAGTCTATGACTTGGATCAAGAGAGGCCAGATGAAAAGTCCAAGACAGGGAGAGTGGCTGGAGAGCCTTTCTGTAGAGGTAAGACTGTCCTCTACCATTCGGGTCCATCTGGCCCTCCCTTCCTATAGCGGCAGGCGGTTCTCTCACTCATCAGGTCTTGCCTAGATTGCTGCAGTGCTCCCCTAAAAGCCCATACCCTATGGAGGTCACCCCCCACTCTACCACTCAATTGAAAGTGCCTTCAGGAGCCCCTACTGCCTTCAGAACCTGAGCTCTCAGGAAGGAAGGCATATTCTTGAGGATGGGGCCTCTCCCCAGCTCTTTGAGCTCACAGCTTACTGTGTTCACATAGACACCATGGCTCCAGATATTTGCAGGTCTCTTTTTTTTTAATGAATTTTTTCAATTACACTTTACATTCAGTATTATTTTGTATTAGTTTCAGGTGTACAGCATGTTGACAATCATGTACTTTACAAAGTGTTCCCCCAATATTTCCAGTATCCCCCTGGCACCATACATAACATAGTTATTACAATATTATTGACTATATTCCCTATGCTGTACTTTACACATCACCATAACTATTCTGTAACTATCCATTTTTTTCTTCTTAATCCCTTCACCTCTTTCACCCAGTCCCCCAAACCCATCCCCTCTGGTAACCACCACTCCACTGCCTGTGTCTATCACTCTGTTTCAATTTTGTTTATTTTGTTCTTTAGATTCCACATATAAGTGAAATCATACGGCATTTGTCTTTCTCTGACTTGTTTTATTTCACTGAGCATAATACCCTCTAGGTCCATCCGTGCTGTCGCAAATGGTAAGACTTCATGCTTTTTTATGGCCGAGTAATATTCCATTGTATAGATGTACCACCATCCTTTATCCACTCATCAATTGATGGGCATTTGGGTTGCCTCTGTATCTTGGCTATTGTAAACATTGCAATGAACATAGGGATGTATATGTTCTTTTGAATTAGTGTTTTGGGTTTCTTCAGATAAATCCCCCAAAGTGGAATCACTGGATCAAAAGGCAGTTCCATTTTTAATTTTTTTGAGGAACCTCTACACTGTTTTCCATATTGGCTATGCCAACCTGCATTCCCACCAACAGTGCACCAGGGGTTCTCTTTTCTCCACATCTTGCCAACACTTGTCATTTGTGAACTTATTGATAGCTATTCTGACAGCTTTGAGGTGATAGCTCATCGAAGTTTTAATTTGTATTTCTCTGGCAGGTCTCTTTTTTATCCCCTCCCTTACCTCCTCCCCTAGGCCTTTGAATATTTCATTTAATCAACAAGAACCACCCCACACCCCAGCCTGCTGCTCCACCTGGTTAATTCCCATGCATTCTTCAAGGTGGGCTCACCTCTAATACCTCCTCCCCTTCGAAACTTCCATCAGCACCACCACACCCCCGCCTCCTGCACCACTCCCATCCCACAGCCCCCTAGCAGGACATTTGTTATTAACGCCACTTTGTAATTCTCTGTCTTTGTGTCTGTCATTGTCTCTAGATGAGACATACTCCTTGAACACAAGGTAGCATTTTTCTTGAAGCACACTGCTGGGCACCCAATACAGGCTTGATATGTGTTTGTTAAGGCAGCAAATAAAAGTAAATCAATAGGCTTCCAACTTAATTGGAAGACTTGAAAACAGTTATAGATTACAGAGCAGAAAAGTGCCAAACCAATGCGATAGTGTTTTAGACATTTAGCGTCAGGCACTATGAACAAAAACAGGTTGTTTTTGTTTTGTGTTTGTAAGGAATTGACAGTGTTTGGGTTTATGTGGGAAGACTGGGAGGAGGTACATCATAAAAGCAGTGCTTTGAGATTAATCTGGAAGTGTGTACAGGATGCATTTGAAGAGGAAATCCAGGAAGCAGCTGGAAGGTTGGTTAGTTGTTGCGCCAGCCATGTCCCAGGGAAGAAAAAATTACTTTCTAAGCTTATGAGTGCATTGCAGGCACTCCTTGTAACCACATCACTTGCAATCACATCATAGCTTTGGAGTGATCGCTCTTGAGTGGGTCTGAAGTTTGCTCTTGCTGTTAACCAGCTGTGTGACCTTGGGCAAGTCACTTGAGCTCCATGGGGCTTAGTTTGACCTCTCTGGGTCTCTGTAGAAAAAAGCAACTCCTCAGCATGACAGCCCAGGCTGTCCCCCAGCCAGGGCCACCATTTTCTCCAGCTTGCTCTCCCCGATGCTCTCTGCTGTAAGCCCACAGGCATTGTCGGTCCATCCCTTACAGCGCTTGCCCCATTTTGAGTCACATTCGAGTAATTTTGTACTGGCCTGTCTCCCACACTCCTTGGGAGCGGAGCACCTCTGTAGCTCCTAGAGCACCCGGCACAGGGCATGGAACACAGTGTCAGCAAATGTTACATCGTCAATGAGATGTTGAATAAATGCCCATCATTCCTTCCAAGCAGCTGCCTCTTACCCCACTCCACCCCAAAAAACAGTCTGACTCTGCAGATTCCAGAGTCAGACTTCTCAAATGTGGTCCATGGACGATCACTGGCAGCAGAAAATGCAGGTCCCCAGGCTCTACCCCAGACATGGAATCAGAAGCTCTGGAGAGTGCTAACTTCAGGGGGCTCCCCGGCTCTGGCCTGAGTTCCCACAGACTCTGGAGAGCAGATTTTGCAACAAGGGTACTATGGATGCTCCCCTAAGCAGCTTGGGGTGGAGATGGGTGCAGGGGATGGCTAGACGGGTGGGGAGTGGGAGGGTGCTGCGATTCTGTACATGCTAACCATCACTGAGAGTTCCTGGCACTAATCTTCATCTTTCCCTAACCAAGTCATGATGACAAAGAGCCACCTCCCTGGTCCCATTCTGCCTACCCCCCCCCCCCACCACCTGACATTTCTCCTCTCCTTGCCATCAGCCCAGCAGGGCTGGAAGATGCTCTTGCCCTCAATCAGCTTCTCCCTTCCTCCCAAGGCCCCGTGTCTCTTCTTCCCCTGATTCAAACAGCTTCTTCTTCCCCAGACAAAGAAGAGACTGTTTTCTTCCTCGTTGCCTTGTCCCACCCCCAGCATGCTAATGCGTCTCTTCTAAAACCAACATGAGGAGCATTTTCAGTCTCACACTTTAATAACTTAATTAATTAAACCTCTGCGGATTATTCAGGCTGCCTCCCCTCCACCCCAAAGCTTCAGACCTGCAGGGCCCCAAGACACCTCCGATGCCAAGTGTCTGTGGTTGCGGGGGCGCCCTCACAGGACTGGAAACACAAAGGCCTAGGCTAGTCCAAGCTCCAGGGCTGACTGGGTACCCAGCTTTTGGGGAAGTCATGTCCCCCATCTTAGTCTCTGAAGAACAAAGTATTTAGACCAGATGGTCACAGAGAACCCTTTGGATCTAAGGCTAGGATCAGAGCCCTTTAATGCTCTAAGATATTAATTCAGAACAGAGGGTTGCAGGGTGCGAAGATCGAAGGGAAGAGGCTCCAGGCATAAGGACAGAGAAGTCACCTTGATGGTGGCTATGAGGTCTCAGCTTCACATTTGAGTGGATGCTACTCTGGGGAGAAGCTATAGGGCTGGAATAACCCGAGGGTCTTAACCAAGAGAAGCAAGTACACAACCATAGTAGGGAGATCATCGCATATGCTCACACGGCATTCGCTACAAAATAGGCAACATTCTGAGCACTTGACCCACATTAACTCATTTAATCTCTGCAACACACACAATAGGCAGGCACTGTTATTATCCCCATTTTACAGATGAGGAAACAGGTGCAGGGAGGGAAAATAATTTGCCCAAGATCACAGAGCGGGTGGGTAACAGAATCAGAATTTGAACCCAGGCTGAGTCCATGAATCCATGCTCTCTACCACAACCGTTGGACCCTATCGCTTCAGAAAAGACACACCCTCTCAGACAGTGTTGTTCACCATCCTGCCTTGATCACAGGGTAGTGCCATGCAACACCACTGCCGTGGAAGGCACAGATGATGTACCCTAGTATTGTACACTTGAAACCTATATAATTTTATTAACAATGTCACCCTAATAAATTTAATAACAAAAAAAGAGGAAATGAAAAAAACATCCATGCCTTTGAGGTCTAGAATCAAATGGCCTTCATTTGATGAAACCAAATGTTGACTTGTATATATTTCAAGAATGGATACGTAGGGCCTTAGCCCTTGGAAATATTGTCACCTAAGAAAAACGCTATCTGGTGTCCTCACCTTTTCCCACTCCCTCTTTCCTCCTGGCCCCGTTCTCACCTCCTAACTACCACCATCCCCAGCCCCTGGGTATGAAAAGCATGGACTTTAGAGACAAAGGCCTGAGTTGCGATCTTAATTCTCCTAGCCTCTCTATGGCCAGTTTTCTACATCTGGATGAAGAGGCAGTGCAGCAGAATGACTGGAGTGTGGGCTTGAGAAAGCCACCTGGGTTCAGCTACAAGTCTGTGCCACACACTTGGAAGCTTCGGCTTCCCATCATGTGAAGTGCGGCTCTGTCGTGTTGTTAAGAGGACTCAGGGTGACCCGCAGAAAGCTCCTGGTACAGAGCCTAGGACCAGAATAGGCACATTATTTGAGTGTGTGACAGTTTATGGAATGCTCTCACAAACATGACCTCATTTCACACTATGGATGAGGCAACCTCCTCCAAGGTGGGACTTGGCACCAAAAGTCAAATAGGGCTCAGCCAGAGGAAGTGCTTCAGAGGCAGCCAGTGTGTGTGTGTGGGGGGGGGGGGTAGCCAGGGGCTGGCTGCCAGCTGCCAAGAGAGCTCCTAAGATTTGAATCCATTTTTCACATTTCTTTCTGCCATCTTTCTCCCTTGCCCTTTAGATGCCAACTTCTCAGCATCTTCCTGTATTACAAGAAAGTGCTTCCTCAGATAAGCTGCAGACGACAACCTAGACACAAGCTCCAGAAAGCCATTGGACCCCCTCAGCTCCCACAGCACCCTGCATGTTCCATTGCTTATCTTCGTCCATAGTACCTTGCATGCCTATTCTCATATCTCTTCCACTCAACCCCTTGCCTCCCCTCCAAGGCCCTACTGGAGTCCTGCCGCTTTGTCATGGGAAGAAATCCCCCCAGGCTGGAGAGAGCCCCTGTCCTTCCCATTTCCATAGCTATCTTATGGTTCTATGTTAGGATTCTATGCTCCTGCAAGCCCCCTTCAGATGATCTGCTTCTTTAAGAGGAACCATGTCATGCTTTTGTTCCTAAAGCAGCTCATTATCCAACCTGGGGTCCAGACACATAGTAATCACTCAATATACACTTCATAAATAAATGAGGGGGAACAAAAGAACAAGAGCACACACGCTGACATGCTCTGGTCAAACAGCACAGAAACAGCAAACAGCAGAGGTTTATTTCCTGAAGAACATGGACTGGGGTACTTCTCTGCCCCAAGGACTACTGGACCCTTTCACAGTCACCGACCAGCATCGTGTTCATCCTGCCCTTTACATCTGGACCCGAAGCCTCTTGCTAAAAATGTGCATCTCCCTCCCCATGAGCCCCTCCTTATTACTTGGAAGCAGGGTCTGTCTAGAGTTGCTGTGGGGCTCTGCTCTGTAGAGCAATTGGGGAGGACTGGAAGAAGTCTCCCACTCCAGCATGGGGTGAGGGTGAGAGGGTGACCTTTCCTCTCTACATGCCATCCTTTCAGCAGGACCGTGAGTATTTTGTGCCTGGCCAGGGCCCCAGGAAGACTAGTTAGAGAGTATATTAATCCACATTTAACAGAATGTGGCTAAGAGAAGCCACGTCACCCAAAAGTCAGACAGGTGATCTCCTTATTACATTGACTTTTGGCTTTGTTGGGTTGGAGGTTATTTCTGAGTGGGGAGGATAGTTGGTGCTGCGAAGGCCCCTCTCCCCTCTCAAAAGTCCCTGGTTCCTTACTAAAGGAAGGACTGATTTACGGAAGCACTGGATACCTCAGACAAAAAGGGTGGGTGAAGACTTTTTGTCCAGAGATAGCCTCACAAGTGGGTCTCTGGATTGGGGGTCCATCCTCAGAGTTAGGTAGAAACTTCCCAGGCAGAAACAAATGAAAGGAGTAATTATTCAAAGCACAGACCATTATGCACTAAGAGGCACATTATTGTATAATTTATAATGATGAAAAGTGTAAAAATGTAATAACTGATAAAAGTTGAATGGCCAAATAAATAATGGCAATCCTTGAGATTATTACTGATAATCTATTTGAAGAATTTTTAGTGACATATGAAAACATAGTAGAAAGAGAAGAAAGCTTGACATGCTACTATATACATGGTCTACACAGACTTTACTGTGTAAAGAGCGAGATCAGAAAAAGAAACCCAGAACTGTTATCTCCACACAGTGAGGTTCTCCATTTAGTCTCTTACATATTTTTCTGTGTGCACTTTTTCAATAATGAGCATATAATTCCTTTCATAATATAGGAATCATCTAAAGAGGGAGCAAAAGAAAGAAGTAGAGAGGAAAGAATTAGAGGGAACAGAATGGGAAGAGAAAGGGGAGGTCAAACAGAAGATCTGTGATGAGGAAGGAGCTGGGGAAGAGCTCTAGACTAGTGTCACCTCGGAGATTGCCAAGGTGGGGGCAGAAGGGGGACAGGCCAGGACCTGTTCCCACGTCCAGCATGCAAGTAAAGGGAGAGGACAACAGGAGATTTGGGCCTCAACTTTCACAGCTTTTGTGCCCCAGCATCTATTCTTCTTTGTCACATGGTAGGAGAAGAATGCCATCTGTCACTTGGAGCCAGTTCCCAGCTGAGCAGAGCAGGTCCCTAAGGAGAAGCCCTGACTCCCTGGCTCTATACACACACACACACACACACACACACACACATCTTGGAGCCCTGTCACCTGATCTCTATTCCTCCCCCTCAAGCTGCAAAAGGGAAAGTGGCTGGGCAGTAAGGCAGCTTCCTGCCTGGCAAATAACCAGAGGGCCTCCTCTATCCAGAAAGCTCCCAACCTCACCTCTCCCTCTTCTCCCCCCACCCCCAGCTTTCCACTCTTAGGTCTTAGGTCTGTTTTTTTGTTTGTTTTTCCCAGCCTGGGCCCAGATCCTCCAAGGTGGCTCCCAGCTACCTCTCCGTCCCCAGCTGCCCCTCCAGTTCCCAGCAGGCCATTCCGGGTCCAGTGGATCTGCTATCTCCCAGCACCACCTGCTGCCCATTCTAGCCCCCATCAATGTCCCCTTTTCAATTTCTGGAGTCCCCTGAGCCTGGCTCCTTATCACACGTTGGAAAGCATGAATGAAGACTCAGAGGGTGCAGGATTTGCCCTTTTCTACAGGCTCTTTCTATAAAATCAGAAAAAGATAGAGCTGGAAGAGCCCTCAGCAGACTTCCAGGCCAACCCCCTCCGCCTGTCCCTGCCCCCAATCCTGCTCTCCTAAGGCCTGGACAGCAACCACAGCCCTCCTCCCACTCCCACAGGGTCCTCCTGTCCTATCTGCACAAGATCCGAGATCCAGGGTGCGCCAAGAGGGTGAGGTGATCAGGACTACCCAAGCTGTACAAAAACATGTCACAGAGATTTCCACAAAGGGTTAAAAAGCGTCCTAGAGCCAAAAAACGACACTCAGGTTGCCAGCTTGACCCATAAGAAACGCCCCTCCCCAGGAGCTCTCTTCCATCCCTGAGTCACCAGGGCCAACCTGAAGCTCTTCCCCTCTTCCCATTACTTCCCTTTGAAGCCCATCAGCCCTCCCAAAGGAATAAAAGAGCTTAACTCAGACTCTTACCTAACTCTCTTGGCTGGATCTAAAGGATACCTGGACCTCAAATGTTTGAGGGTCCTAGAAAAATCCTCAAACTCAAAACAATTGTGAACGGTATAACTATTTTAGGACAAGGGGGACACTACCTGCCCCTTCCATCCTTTTGTTCAGGAGATACCTAGAGCCCCAGTCCAGGAGTAGCAGTCCCGAGACAGGAGAGATGTTCTAGAGACGAGGGGGCTCAGAGTGTCTTCCTACCACCACCTCCTCCATCCCGCCACCCCCATGAGGATGTCCCCTTCTCTTCTGCTTTGTCCTCAGTTGGCTGCAGAGAAGCAATACCAATGAAGGGATATTAGTTCAACTGGAACAATAAACCTAATGAGAAGACAAGTTCATGTTTCCTGGTCCCTCCAGACAGTGCATGGCCACGAGGAGGGGCCGCACTGGCATCGTTGAGACAAGCTGTCCCCGCAGTTATTCTCCGGGCCCTGCCATCTCTCCCTGGCAACCCAGGAGTTTAAGATTAATGCCTGAGAAGAACAGGCCTGCGGATTTGAAATGCTGGAATTTGAAATGCTTGTCCTAGAAGAGCAGGAGTTTGAAGGTGCCCCAGGCTTGGAGAAGAGAGAAGGGAGAGGGTAAAGACAAGGCGAGCAAGATGGAAAAAGACTGGGCCACTCCCGGGGCAGGGTCACCAGCTGTAGTGTCACATCCGGTGGCAGGGTCCCCCCGGGACTCAGAGTGCAGCTCTCCCTCTCCACCCTCAGGGAGCAGCAGCATAGAAAACGGAGAGAGCTCTGGAGCCAGGCAGACCTGAGCTCCACCGGGACCTCCATTGCTTCCTAGCTGTGTGGTCTTGAGCAAATTACTTAAATTCTCTGAGCCTCAGGTGCCATCTATAAATGGGAGGTTCCCATACCTCAAACTGTTTTATGAGCGCTAAATGAGAGACAAGGTAAGTGCAAGCCCTAAGATACTTTCTAGCCTATAGCAAAGGTCCAATAAAAGGTAGTCAATTCTCCTCTAAGTTGCATAAAATACAGGATCGTCTCAGGCCATAGAGTTTGCCGCTTGTTTCCCTTTAATTCAAAGTTCTCTGAGAAGCAAAGGGGTGATGAGGACAGTTCACTTATACAGTCATTCATTCATTCATTCATTCATTCAACAGTTTTCATTGAGTGCCCCCTGTGTGTCAGGCCACAGGAGGGTAATTGAGTGAAATGAAGTACTCGCTTCCCCGTTCTAACTGCAGAGGGGAGACAACAAGCAGCGGAATATACCAAGTGCCAAGCAGGGCTAAGTGTTATTAAAAAAATAAAGCACAGCACGGAGAGAAACGGTCAGGGAAGGCATCTCTGCAAAGGTGACATCTACAGGCACCTGTAAGGCCAGTTTCACGCTTATGTGGGGGGGAAGCTTGCCACAGGGGGAAAAGTGAGCACAAAGAGCCCCAGCAGCAGATGACCAGGTAAGGGAAGCACATGCCAGCTGCTAGTGGGGTTCACTCACGAGGAGGAGCAGCATGCCATCCACTGGGAGACTAAGGCATTGACCTTGACCATCAAGAATGGGTAGAATTTTGACAGGCACAGATGGGGGAGGAAAAGAATTCCAGACAGAGAGCTTCACCCTTTCCCTTTTTGGAATCTAACTCAATCCCCCAACCCCACTCTTGTGTTAATAAAAGAGGAAACTGGTGCCCAAAGAAGGGCTTGCTGAAGTCACACCACCAGTTAAGGGTGAGGTTAAAGCAAGAATGTATCCCCTTGCTTCCCAAAGGCTTTCTGACCGGCCTTGTCCCCGTGATTAAGAATGTGCATAAATAAGCTCCCCAGAGGGGCTGCAGCTCTCCGGGGATGGAAGCCCATTGCTCCCAGCCTTGGCACTCTCATGTGCCCAGCACAGGCAGGAGGCGGCTGTCGGGGAGTTCTAAGGGACCCTTGTCCATCTTCATTGGGGTTTTCTGAGTATATAGCTGCCAGGCAGCGGGCATTGTGTTGAAGCTCTGCAGAAGTGACACACATAGTGATTAATACCCTATCTCCTAGCAAGTAATTATAATTAATGCGGAATATCAAATCAGGAAATCGGGCCTTATTAGGTGGAATTAGCTATTTATTTTCATTTTATGCTTTGCTCCCCCACCCCTCCTCTCATCTCCCGCCCTCTCTGGTTTCCCAGTTCCAAGTTGGAGGTGAAGGAAAGGAAGAACTCAGCTAGAAGTTCCTTCACTCCATCCATGTGTAGGAACACCTGTGTTCCAGGTCCTGAACGAGGCAATGGAAATACAGGGATCGCTGCAGCTCCTGTTCTCAGAGAGCTTATAATCAAGCGGAGATCTCCGGCGACTGCAGCAATGGAAGCATACAGAAGTTACAGCAGAAGCCTCAGCCAGGAAGGAGGAGTGTGATGCTGTCTGAGGCAAGGAAGGCTTCCAGAGGAGGTAGCATTTGAGCTGGGCCTGGAAGGATGGGCGGCCATGTTCAAGGTGAGCAAGTAGGACAGGCATTTCAGAAGCAGCTCTGAGATACAAGAGAAAATGGCCAAAGAACAGTGTAAAAAGAGGGAGGAGGAGTGAGAGGGCCGGGCAGGGGGCAGGAGCCAGAGGAGGCAAGGCTGTGGGCTGTTACTCCCCAGGGCATGGGGGCTGCTAAGGAAGTTCAGGAAGGCCCCGAGCTGAGATGATCAGATTCAGGCCAACCCCAGGAGGCATGCCCCAGTAGCCAATGTCTGGGGATCAGGAAACATGAAGACAGTACAAGAGCATTGGAGAGGAGGGGCGGCTGCAGGGAGCCCAGGCCTGAAGGGGCAGCACAGCAACAACACTGCTTTCTCCTGCTACACCCCTGGCCCTGGAGGCTTGCGCTCCCCCTCGAGGCTTTGACCCTGGGAGCAATGGGTGGGGATAGTTAAGCTTGAGGACAAAAAGAAAAGCCAGAAATGAGTCAGAAATAAGGGAGGGTCGTTAATTAGACTGTAAACTCCAGGAGAGCAGAGGTGGCAGACTCAGTTCGCACTGGATAGACACTTGATGGGCAGGCGACAGCTTGAATAAATTCTGGCAGCAATGCGGAGAATGGATTGCAGCAGGTGGGACTGGAGAGGGGGGCAACCACTAAAAATATTCCCAAAGGCAGGTGAGACAAAGGTGTGTGAGGACCCAAGTAGAGAGATCCTTGGCCCTGGTTAGGGAGGATGCTGGGGTCATACCTGGGGAGGAAAGGATTCGGGAAAGAATGTGAAGAAAGGGCAAGCAGAGAAGCCCTCAAAAAATAATCACGCAGCCCCAAATGTCCAGAGTTCCCATCCTCCACTGCTTTGTCTCAGGAAAGTACAAACAGGAGAGTTGCTCCCCCAAGGACCACCAATCGCTTTCTGGGAGAGAGCACAGTTCTCAAATTCTCTAATCTTAATTGCGGCTCATTAAAGGAGTGCGAGGCAGCAGGCTGGCTTCAGGCAGCTAGGCTCAGGAAGAAGCAGTGTCCTGAGAACAGGGAAATACAAGAAAAAGTTAAAAGATAGCAGCATGGCCTAAGGACTACAGGTGGACGGGGAAGATGTCCCTGAAGTCTGCCTGTAGATGTAACATCTAGGAGGTGTCCTCTGAGGAGCTGCTATGGGAGATTGTGCTGTCTTGACAGCCAGAATAAGTTAGGCCTCTACCACCTGCCCAACCTGTCTGGATCCAGCAGCCTCTTCCCAGCTTGGAGGGTTCATCACATTGCCAGGGATTTAGGACAAGGGATTCTGAAGTCTTCATTGCTGATGTCATCCTCTTAAAATCAATGCAAGACCTGATTATAAGGATTTATGACATTAAGACCCCCTAAAATTCCCACCCCAGGACATCCATCCTGGGATGCAGCCTTCAACACAGGCCTTGGAGTCTGAGTTGTTGCCTCCCATAAGCCAAACTTGCTCCAATATCAACAGCAACTTAAGCCAGTCCATTTGAGTATAGCTTAACTTTCTTTAAGCTCCATTACTGAGCATCTAAGACCTTATTTCACAGACATCTAGCTCTAACCCTGCAAAAAAAGTATCCCCATTTTCAAATAATGAAGCAGGCTCAGAGAAGTGAAAAGACTCTGTCCAATGTCACACAGTGGCACTCAAGAGTTCAAACCCAGATCTGACTAACTCCAAGGTCAGACATCAGATGCCGTTGAAATATAAGGTGCAACAATGGTACCAACTCTATTCTGGATGAAAAGTATATGATCGATTTTGAATCGGCTATGGTTTTGCCCCATCAAAAAGAAAATTTGGTTTTCTTGAGTAGCCACCACATGCCAAAATGTTGTCCTAACCTTGTAATATGCTTTGTTTCTTTTAGATCCCTTTATTCTGGATGCCTCTGCTCAGGCTTTGAACTCAACCCACTTTGGACCCAGGTCCCTCTTCCCCCTCCCTTCCCCTCCAGATTCATGGGAGTCTGTTTTCTCAGATCCATTCTGTTCCTACAACCAGACGAACCTGGAGCTGTCCCTGGGAACCATCTCCCTCACCTTCCATTCCCAACTGTTCCTCCAGCTACCAAGAAAATGACTCCATCTGCTCCCTGGGCAGCTTCTGCTCCAGGCCCAAGCTAAGCTATGCAATAAACCTAGCAGGACACTGAGCTCCTTTTACAATGGTATTCCTGCAGGAGATCCCGGTCTGTTTTCCCATCTACAATTCTCTCTTACAAATCAACTATCATCCTGGCAATGCAAAGGAAGACCGTCACCCAGGTGGCACAAGTCAGACTGAAATCAGAAATGAACAAACCCAAAAGAAAAAACAACAAAAGAAATCTATAGAAGGAGTGACCAAAAAAGAGAAGGCAAGAGGGTTAACCCCAGGTTTTCATCCTCAGGAACCCCCTTTGTCAGGACCAGCTTAACCAGCTGATTACAAAGCAACCTTTCCTGTAGAAAGCTGGCCTCCAACTGAAACCCCCAAACAATCAGTCCCCTTGGAGAATGAATGACTTGGCTTGGCAACCAGAAAGAGGCACTACCCCCAAAATGCTGCTGTGTAAACTGGAGCAGCTCATTTAAGTCAACTGGGCCTTAAATCCCTTGTCCATAAACTCAATATTCTCAGCCCTGTCTACCTTACAAGGTTTATTGTGAGGGTCCAGTGAGACCTTGGATACAAAAATGCTTTGGATATTGGGAGAGGAAGATGGGAAGGAGGAAAGCAATACAATATACAAATCATTGGGGGATGTATTTGAGCTCAAGCAAGGCTCAAGATGGCCCTCCAATCCTACCAGGTAATATCCCTCTGAAAAGGTCTCGAGTACTACTGACTGTGTCTTAGGACAGAAGCTGGGCCTGGGAAAGTGGAGTTCCATATACGATACTTTGATAGCAGTGGGGTTACATGCGAACAGGGCTAGCCTGTAATACTACCAGAAGAGCAATAGAGACGAAATTGAAAGAGCATGAGCTCTGAACACAAAGACTTAAGAGTCCTAGCTATGCCACCTCTTTAGATTTTTTACTTCTCTGAGCCTTTATTTCCCTGTGTGTAAAATGGGGACAAGTTACCTAATTTATAGGGTTATTGAAAGCGACTAAGGAGTATGTTAAATAATGTAGGTAAAGTACTTGGCATAAAAAGTAGCTTTTCATATTATTAATAAAAATTCCCCCTTTGTTCTACCTCACCCTTAAAGGTGAGGAGACAGTACTGAATGTCTACCAATGAAAAATCCGCAACCCACCTTACAACAGGCAGCCAGGGCGGCCTCAACAGGCTCACTAAGCATGAAATTGAGCAAGAATATTTATGTGTCTAAATGAGTGCCAGTGAGACTCTAGCTAAGAAAGGGAAATTATCTGTGGGGTTCCCATGTTGGTGGTAGGGCTATCTGGTCAGAAAGAGAGAGAGAGAAAGGGTGGCAGGACATCTAAGGTTCAGGCTCAAAAAGCCAGTGGCTTCTGCCTGGTGGTGTCCCTGCGGGCAAGTTCTGTGAGCCCACTGAACACTCCTTTTCAACCCAGGATTAAGTGCTCAACAAACTCAGCCCTGGCCATTTTTAAAACTGGAAGTGCACAATCTTGGATTCCCATGTTTAAAGGGTAAGGAGAGTTAGACTGCAGTAATCCCAAGAGACAGACACGCCATGATCTAGGGTAGGGTGTCCACCCCTGTGGGCCATCTGGGCAGCAGTAGCAATACCTCAGTAGAGAAGTAGCTTTAGAGCGCTTGGGTAGGGGGTTTCAGGGCAGAACTTGGTAATGAAAGGAAGTGAGGAAGGAAGGGAAAACAGAAGAGGCTGGAATAGATTGACCCAACAATTTTAGGGCACAGGAAAGCCTGAAGAAAATTACAATAGCAAAAGGCAAAATCCAACCTCAAGAGTAGCTGTGTTCCTGATTCTGTACATAAAGCCAGACAGGAAAAGGAAAATATTTCTTAAACACCCATTCTGCTGGGCCTTGTACTGGGTTCGTTATAAAGAATGTCTCATCTCATTCTCAACCACCCTTACTTATCAAGGGGGCCACTTATCGCCATCTCACCATTTTACAGATGAGGGTCATGAGGCCTGAGTCGTTGAATAACTTGCTCCGTTAACTTTTTTTTTCTTTGTTTCCTCTTTAATCTCTCTCTTTTTTTTTTTTTTATCTTTATTGTTGAAAGTATTACAGATTTAAACAAGGCAACAATAACCCCAATTTTGGTATTTAGATACTCTGACACCTGGTGAAGAAAAATCTGTGGCTATGTGAGCCAGTGTGGTTTCTCCCCTGCTGTTGCAGATACTGGTTCTCTCTTCGGTTGCCTTCTTTTATCCATGAATTTCCCACTTTTTGTTTGTTGAAAAGACCTTATTTCAAAATACTTAAATGCAAAAGCAGACATCACATAACTTTTCCTTTAAAAAACAATATTAACACATGTTTTTAAAGAATAAATGCCTAGGTTACAAAATTCAGTACCTTTCTCAAGAATCTTAAACTTTCATCAGCTCCCCCTGAATTTTTGTTTGGAGACAGAACTTGGTGCCATTGACTCAACCTTGACCTTCACAAAGCCACTGGCCTCCTCCTCTAAGCTCCTTCTCAATGGCAGCTTCTCTCTCTCTTTCCTGTCTCTGCAGCCAACTGTTTAGTTCCCCCTGCTGAGTCTGTTCAAGTCAATCAGAGGATAAGGTAAGCCTTAATTTGCCCTTAAACCCCACTATTTTCAGGGCTACATTCTTCCCCCTCTTATAGCACAAGACAGCAAACAAGGGTGTTGAGCAGTCGGTAAATGACCCTCCATCCACAAAGGTTCATCTGCAGAGTTACCTCTATTTGCTCTTTAGAGACAATCCTCTCTCTCAACTCAATCTTTGCCTGTACCATGGAGCTATACCAGGCAGGCTCTCCCCATCCCAAATCCATCTCTACCTGCCCAAATGTTATCCTTAGTACCAAAGATTGAGCTTAACTAATACCACTTTATCCAAAACATTTTCTTGGATCTTCCCATTGCCTCCACCCCAGGTCTGAAGAACCTCTTTTCCCTGAATTACTGTGGCATTAGTAGGCCTGTTAGCTCTATCAACTTACAGCACAGTCATTCCTTGTCTTTCTCCCAGACTATAAGCTCCTAGATGGCAGGACCTTAATCTAATCGAATTGTAGCTGCCCTCTCTAGGCTCAGAGGAGCAGACTTACAATTTTTTTATATTTCCCATACTCAAGAGACCCTCTCCTCCAGGAGAACTGCATGAGAACAAGGACCTTTTTGTCTTCACAGGTATCCCCAGCAACTGGAAGAAAGCCTCCTTCAGAGTGGATTCTCAGTAACTCTGCTTAACAAATAATGTCTCTAGGTTGACTTTTTCTAGGTTGATTCATTACCCTTCACTTCCTCTGCATCTGGGCTTAGCCTCCAGGATCTCATATCTCCCTTCCTCCCCCTCCTTTGACTAGGATGGGATTTCTGATGAGGCCTCTTTTCACTGGCTAGAATAACCAGCCCCTTTTATCTGCTGTTCTTTAGAGCTAGTTAGAACTAGAGGCAAGGTTATTTGTGTGCAATACCTGTCTACTGCTCTGATAGCCTGTTACTACCAAGATACCATCAGACATGAGTCAGAAAGATTTCTTTAGTAATTAATTTCAAAGGGTCTAGATCCATTATGTGAAAACATATGAAAACATTGCTTAACACATAAAAGGCACTTGATAAATTCTTGCTTTCTTTCCTTCCTTCTACAAGGCATATGAAGTGCAAAGTTTTAATGAAGATTTAATTCTTTCCCCCTTGTGCACGTACAGGCATGTCTGGGTACAGAGAGCTTCCCAGGAAGGTAAGAATGCACATAAGGACACACAGGTTAAAGTGATTATGTGTGAGTGAAAGAATTGCCATCCCTGGTGTGAAAGTTTAGGTTCTCAAAGGAGTTTGATATGAAATGATACAAGCAGGAATAATCTCTACTGGAAGCATGAAGTCAGGAACCACCTGGAAGAGCCACAAGTGGCATGAATTGCCCAGTAAACATGTAATCCCAGTCAGCATCGTTCATTGTGCAGCTAGGACTTACTAAACCCTATGATCTTCACAACAACCCTAATGACACTGAACATCCTTCCATACGCTTTCCACCTCCTATATCAAGCCAGACCCAAAAACAGACTTGAAAGGATGCTTAATTTCCAGCTTTTCCACACCTTAACATGTTATAATATGGTTAACATGTAAAAATCATTAAAGGCATCAGAGAAAGAGGTAAAACCCCAAGGAGCCTCTTAACAACTAATGTGTTCAGCTGATGAGTGTGGGTCAATTCATAGCTAGCCTTTTCATTTCATGAGTGAATTAATTCCACCCAAGAAGTAGATATGGTGGTCACCTTGATTAAGACTTTGTTGCTAAGAAAATATAGATATTGCATAACCATGAGTTGTGAAAGGAGAAGACAAGAGGACCTCTACAAAGGCATTATTTGCAGATGCACTGCCCATGAATTCACCGCTCAGTCAACATTCAACACCCAGCTATTGACTGAGCACTTACTATGTGTCAGATGCTGGGGATACAATGGAATATATGAAAGACAATGTTCCTGCTTTCATGGAGCCTACATGTCAGGGGAGATGACAGTAATCAAGAAAACCAACAAGATAATTTCAGATAGTGATGTGTGTGATGAAGACAACCCAGAGGACCATGGCGAGGTGCTACAGCAAAGGTGGCCTTCGGTAGAGAACATGCAGGAAGCCTCTCTGAAGAGGCAACCTTTGAAATAAAACCTTAATAATGAGAAAGATCTAGGCCAAAGGTCAGAGGAAAGAACATTCCAGACAGAAGAAACAGCTAGGCAAAGATCCTGAGGAAATGATATGTTTGGAGTATTTGACGGCTCCAATAGATGGACCAGAGAATGCAGGCAGTTGGTGGAGCCAACGAAATAGTGTGGGACACATGAACACTAGCCCATGGATGGCAAGGAGTTTGGGTTTTATTCCAAGAGCAAAGGACAGCCAGAGAAGGGCTGTAGGCAAGGCAGAGTTGAATTCACAGTTTCCAAAGATCTCTCAGCTGTTGTGTAGAAAGTAGACCCAAGGAAGCAAGAGCAAAGGCAGTTAGGAGGCTATTCTGATCAATTGGTCGATTGTCCAGGCTAGCAGTGATGGTGGTCTTGCCCGAGGCTGGTAACAGCAGAGCTAACGAAGACGAAGACGACAAGGCGAGAAAATATTTTGGAGGTAGCGTTAACAAGACTTGTGATGAATTGGATGTGGAGGTGTAAAGAAAGCAGACAAATCATGTGTGAACCCAGCTTGGGGGCTCTGGACAAATGTAGGTCCTATTATTCAAATGGGGGAGACTGCAGCATCATTTGCAGGCAAAATTGGGGAAGGAAACCAAGAGCTCTGTTTAGGCATGATACATATGAAATGCCTGCTAGACATCCAAGCAGTTAGTAGTTCAGTCTGGACACCTCATGGAGGGGGGCTCTGAGGCTGAAGATATAAATTTGGGGAGCCAGTGGCATATAATCTAAAATCAGGGGTCTGGCTAAGATCAGGAAAGTATAGAAATAATTTTTTAAATGCCCAGGACCTGCCCCCATTAGAGCCAACGTAAGGACTCAGAGCTGTGCAGACAGCTCAGTGTTGTCGGCAGTGGCCCAGGGTGTGTGGGTATGTTTTGTATTGCCTATATTCTCTCTTGAGATAGAATTCTTTCTCCAGGTGTGAAAGTTAAGCTTGAGTAATTAAAGTCTGGATTTTAAAAATAATAATAAATAAATGTCCAGGACCTCACCTAGCCCCACGGAGGGCACTGAGAAGTGGCTCATGAAGCACAAAGAAACCAGAAGAGGGTTGTGTCAACAAAGCCAAGAAAGAGGAGACATCAACCCATGTTTAATACCCATCCAACTGTCTGCACCACCTGTGCTGAAGGTCCTGGGCCAGGCACTGGGATCACAGTGATGAACAAGACACGGCCCTAACCTCAGTGAACTTATAGTCTAGTGGAATAAGGGTGACAGCCAGGGGATGGGAAATTTAAATTTTGTTTCTTGCAGAACAGCGTCTGATTCAACTCCACACCAGAAAGCAAGCAGAGCGCAGACCAATTGCTAAAGAAAGTTAAATCTACAAGACAATAGTTGGAATCCTTCTGTTTTATGCGCAGATCAATAGATCTTTAAACACAGGCTGTGGCACAACCTACCAGTTATTGAACTTTTACTCTTTCAACTTTTAACTGGCTTCAATTCTTGCAAGTTGGGCTTGCAAGAGGGACTGTCAGCTGCCCAGTGGCACTTAGTGTCCCTAGCAAAACAGCCTGAATGTTGAGAGTAGACAGAGAAGGGAATCATACTTGCTGTTTCCCTGTTACCCCTCAACACAAGTGCACAAGGGTAAATCCTGTTAGAATAATGACAGGAACAGCTCGGAAGAGACTACGAAGGGTAGTCTCAAAGGAGACATCCTTGAGATTCACTGGGAATTGGATGGAGGCAGTCAGAGAATTTTCTTAATAGTAATGGAGTGGGTGAAGTCTGTACAGTGGGTTGTGGGTATGTTTCTGATTTAGAGACTGTCACCCTTTACCCTGCCTGATCCTCTGCCCCTGAGCTCCTGCAGAAGCCACACCAGTGATCCCAACATGAGGAACCCTAAAGGTCTAAAGAAAGGACCCAACTTTGTGTACTAATGTGGCCTCTGGCAAAGCAGCCTACTGGAAAAACTTGGATTAAATTCTGTACACATTTAGAGCTTGAGCTTTCTGACGTTCAGAATCTCAAAGTAGCACCTCACCGTGGTAGAGGTAAGGTAATCATTTGACCAACAACAAGCAAAGAAGGTGGGTGCTGATAAGTGGCATCTTCTCTATTGTAGACACGTAGGAAAGACAAAGCAATCGTAAGTCAAGAGCTCAGGAGGGGACTACTGAGGACGTGTGCATCAGGAAAGAGACGAGAAGAAAAATGTGAGAGGACATAGGCACAAGCTGTGGAGTTAGAAACACACTTGTACCAGGAGCATTTTGTGTTATGGCTTTTTAAAAATTTCTCTCTCCCTCCAATTTCAACCTGGTAACCTTAGGCTTTTAAATCCTTGCTTCGGGGACATTGTCATGTCAAAAAGCTGAAGCAACCTAAAATGAAGTCCCTGGTTTTGGGGAAAGCCCAAATCTATTCAGTCCATGTTGCTGGAGGTAGAGGAAGAGGGTGCATGTGAGAAGCAGGGAAGTTAGGGAGATTTCCCAAGTCTAGGAAGAGCAAAAGGTCCAATAACGTCCCCTACCAGACCCTGCTCCTTAGCAAGACACTAGGAGAAGTGGCTGGAGCCAAGAAAGGAACAAGAGAGCTTATTCCCTTTTCATTCCCAAGCATGAAATGGAAGAAATGCTACTGGTTCTAACCCAGGAAGACTTGTGACTGAGTAGCATACCTTGGCCTGCTTAGACCTTGGAACCATGCAGTAGTAGGGAGCTGCAAGAATGACTGAGGTTGAAGTTCAAAAGTAGGCTCCTGGATGTAACCAGCCTGATCTAAGCATCTAGTTAGAAGCATCATGAATAGAAAGCACTATTATTGGACTTTACAAATCCGTCATAGCCTCAAGTAAAAGGCTCATGGCTTTCGCATACCAACTGCCCGTGTAGAGCAAGCTAACAAATTCACCACAGTTCCCTTTATAATTCCTCCCCGGGGGTCTAGGAGGGAAAGACATAAATGATAGACACCAATGGACAACAGACTCCTCTTTCTCACCCCTCCAAGTAGCTTTCCCTGATCCCACCATAGGATCTACAAGGGGTTTCTCCATCTAAATTCTAGTTGGTGCTTTCGGCTGATCTTCCTTAGGCAGCCACCCCCGATGAAGTTGAGGCATGAGCAGAATATGTATTGCCAACTTGATTTTATCATTTCCTCAGTCAGGCTCCAGCGAACAGATTCACACTCACCAAGTTCCTAAAACAGATTTTAAAGCTCAACTGCTACTCAATTCCTTTGCAGTGAACAATTTGCCAGTCTAGTTCTCTATGTATGACTTGTCCTTCTTGGAAAGAAAGAGACCAGAATAGAATAGTTTGGTAAACACAAAATCAGAAAAGAAAAATATATTGTCTTACTCAAAGGACATTAGCATCAAAAAATAGATATAGCTTGGTGTCAGCCTCCTCTTATCTGTCAGGATAAAACTGTCCCTTCATAAGTTCACGGATAACATGTCACGCTCCACAAATCAAATTTCCTATTTTGATAGGGTGACTAAGATTAAGAAAAGGAGGAAACAATAGACACATTATACACCTTGACCAGTGAAGTGTTTGACAAAGTGTCTCCCAATATAATATCCCCATCAACCAGCAGAGACGTGTGTACAGGTAACAGGACAACTAGGCAAACCCATCACAGTGTGATAAACTAGTCCTACTCTGCTTGGCTCCATCCCCCTTACATTTTTTAAAATTATGGGACCAAAGATAGCTAATGTCCCTCAATATGTGCTAATTCACTAATTAGGGGTATAGCTAATATTGCCTGACTGAATTAAGACTCAGAACTATCTCAACAGATAGGACATTAACCTAAAAAGATGAAACTTACTAAGGACAGTTGGTAAATCCTGCACAAAAAAGAAATCAATTGTATTGAGTGTAAAATGGAGAACCCGGCTTAACAGCCATACAAACTTCAAGAAAAATGAAAAAAATAACAGAGATTGGGGTTTTATTGTCTGCAACCTCCTCAGCTTGTGTTAACTGAATTACAAATATCCAGGTAATAATTTAACCATATCCTCCTTGCCCAGCTTTGTCCCACCTACAGTACTACACTTAGGAGGGACATTAATGGCCAGAGCAAGGCCAGAGAAGGGTGAAAGGATTTAAAATATATTCTATAAAGAATGATTGGGAGGTTGGGGGAGGGAATGATTGAGAAGCTAATAAGGTTTACAATAATCAGTGGGGACATTTGCTGGCTTTCTTCATGTGTTTACATAGAGATTTTCGACTTTTACAGGGTACTGGGGGCTGAACTAGAACCAATGGATTCTAGTTGTAAGGAAGGCAGATTTCATTTCAATAAAAATAACTTTTAAAAATAATCAGAACTATCCCACAGTAAAATGAACTACCCTGTGAAGCCAAGTATTCTGCATCATAAGATTTTTAAATATAAATTGAATGGCTATCTGTCATGACCTGCTCCTTGCCAGGAAGCACACCAGTCAGTCCCCCATCTGCAACTCAGAGACCAAGGGGCCAGCTTTGTCACAAAACTATAAAGAACCATCTGGTGGAGTTGGACCAAGTCCAATTGCCGGTGGTCTTGCTCCAAACTCAGGAACCTGAGTTCTGGCATCTGGGCCTTTGGCACTATTCTTGATGAACAGGTCCTTTCCTCAAACAGGATTTCAATAGATAAAGTCATTTCTCTGCTACTTGGTCCTCAAGAGCAAGCTGGTATCTTGCTTTTCATTAATGTCTATTATTTCTGAAACTGGAGTCTTATCTCTGAATCCCAGTCTCTACAGGTAGGTCTCCAAGGCCACCCCCAAAGGGCAAGGCTGCCAAACATCCAAGGCATCAAACAGCTGCCATCCTGGGTCAATGTCTGTTACCCACTGCCAAGAGACCTGATGCCAGGCTTGGCCATCAATTTTAGAGCAACAAATAAGACTCCCTGCTATCAGCTCCCGATGAGTTGGACTTTAAGTCACCTCCCATATATTAGGCACTGAGGACACAAAAAATAAACAGTCCTTGCCCCCCTCCCCCCCCGAGCCCCCAGCCTAGCAGGGAAATCACCACCTTAGCACATGGTTCATGCCATTAATAGAGCATATGAATGAAAAATTAGAACATACAGTACTACTGAAACACAGAGAAGTAATCAAAAATGCCTTCCTGATACAGCAGTGGGGAAGGGTCTCAGGATAGATTTCAGGAGGACATGGCACTTGAGCTGGTTTTGAAAGATGAGGAGGATTTTGCCACTTGCAAAATGTGAAGGAGAGGAAAGCATTGCATTCCATGCTGATGAAAGAGCGTAAAAAACAACCCTGAGACACGAAACTCTCCTGCATACTCAGGAAATTGGGACTAACTAGTCCAATGTGATCTGAGCAACAGTGGCTGCTACTGGCATCTGTCAGCTGCCCAGCCTCCGGGAGTCTGTTTTGGCTCCAGGAATGAGCCATTCAAGTTAGTCCATCCTGCTGTTGAAGCAAAGGCAGCTCTGCAGAGAAACAGACCAGATCAAGATGCCTCAGTACCAGTGTTGACCAGTCTGCCCCCAAAAATCAGTCATAAAAATGTTTGTCCTGAGATTATATTCTTCCTATTTTTGTGGTGTTGAAATGCCGTTCTTTGTAAAATGATAGTGATTGAAGATCATATTTAGATTTTTAATATACTGACTTTAAAAAAAACTCTGTCCCCCAAAATTTTAGAGGAGAAATTTTCTATTCACAAATCAAAGTCTGGGAACCACTAGGAGAGAAGACCCTTGAGGTACCTTCCAACACATACATTTCCAAGAACTGGCAATTTCATTCTAGGCTCCAGGGGTCAGGTCAGGGGTATCCTGCCCACCCTTGTCTCTGCAGTCATGACTGCGCTGCCTCACAGCAACATGTATTTCCCAGATGACTGATTGCTGTGGAGTAACATTGAGACCATTGGGTTCCTGATAAACGTGAGAGGCCTCTTAATGACGCAACATGTAAGAAATCAGCTGTAAGTAAGGAGGTCAATCTGAAGAGATTTTACAGATGGTGAATCTTATCTGTTGCCCTTCCTTGTTATGTTTCATTTAGGTACTAACTCTTCTCTGTTACAGTCCTATTTTCGGGTCCACCCGTACACGCATCTCACCCCCTTCCCATGTCTTTAGAGCTTTGATCTCCAACTCTCACACCACCTGGGGATCATCCTCTACCTCCACCTCCCTAATCCTAAAGAATGGCAGTCTCTGACTGTGCCGTGTTCTTTACCGAGGGGTCAGGGGTACTACTTGCCAGAACTACAACCTAAAGCAAAGACTCAAGACAAGGATTTTCTGAAGAAGTAGTATGCACAGGTTTGAAGGCCACAGACCTTGTGTAGTTCTCTATGCTCTTTACATTTCTTCTCTCCCCTTCCTCCTTTGACCCTCTCCCTTTTCCATATCCATTCTTTCCCCACTCCTAATAGTGGTTATCTGGGCTATAGTCTGCTTCTCTCTTGTGTATTTCCAACTTCAGACCATTGCATGCTCCACCCTCTACCTTTATGGTCCCTTGTTCCACTATAGGAGCTAATTGTGTGTATTTACCCATATGGAAATTCAACAAATAATTTAGTTCAATAAACACCTATTTATTGAGCTCTTAAAATATGCTAGACATTCAGGATATAGAGATAAAATGACCCTGTCCTCTGCCCTCAGGGAGTTCACAGAAACAGGGAAGAAGCCACTTTCTGTCAGTCCCTGATTCTGACAAACACAAACCCAAGCCCTATGGGTAATTAATTAGATGAGTAGGAGATTTTCACGAAGATGGTGCCTCTTGTAAGCTTGGAAAGTTTAGCAAAAGTGGCTCTGTATATAGTTCCAGTTGGTTTTCCGCCTTTTCACACCTTTAGATGGCTCTGAAGACCTGGTAATCAGAAGAACCCTTCTTAGGGGCAGCTGGTCTAGGAGGGGTGACTTGGGAGACTTTATAAGTGGGTAGATGTAGTCTTTTCTGGGTTTCTGCCTTTCTGTCACTATCTGGTTTTCTCTTTCTGTATCTCTCCTTCAGCTCATCTGATTCTCTCCCCCCCCCCCCCCAGATGGAAATGAACCTTGGAAGCTAGGAAAAGGAGAGAGAGGGTGCCTGCCACCACCCAGCCACAAAAGCAGGTTGATGCAGCAGGAGGAGCCAGCTCGACTGTATTATGTTTCATCTGAAGAACCCACTTCTGAACCTACACCCCTCAGAAGCAGGTTTTCCCTTTTATCAGAAACTCTCCATGTGCCATCCGTGGAGGAATGACCCAGGCCCATCCGTGTCATCCAATCTGCCATAATGTCCTCAACCCATGACCTCACTTAACTAGGCCGACCCCGTCCTAGATGTCTTTGTCGCCTACCTTAGATTCTGGTCTGCCAAAGGAAAGCATTCGCCATTCTCCCCACCACCACCCTCTGGCATATTTATTGTTATCCACCCTCCATAGTTATTAGATATAAACTCAAGTAGATTTGGAAGATTCACACCCCAAAGCTCTTCTGTCCTGACAAAAAAGCCACCTCGGCCTTTTGCTACCATCTGCATTTGTTTTGCTAAACTCCATAATTCTTCTAACACCACTAATCTGAAGAGAGAGCTAAAGAGAAAAGCCAAGCTGGGAGGGCAAAGAGGTCAGGAAGGAGCTAGAAGAGTGGTGGCTCTGCTTCCTTCTCTCAAAACTGAGAAGGGAACACACTATTCCTGGGCACTGTTCAGGGGCCACTCCCTTGGAATTGTGTCAACCATTCCCCAGACATCACATCTGGACATTTCCATCAGGATCAAGGTACAGTGGAAAAACCACATATAAAAAATGAGTCTTGAGTGGACTGGGAGAAAGCTAACTCTCTCCTTCCTCACCTCACCGCCTGGTTCCTCCTCTTACCCCCTCCTGTCCGGGCTTCTCCCTTTACTGCCAGGGTCAGATTCGAGCTGCCTGGAGGGGTCTAACTTGCCTTTCCCCTATTCCATGACTCCTAACCCAGCCCTTCCCACACTCAAGCCCTCCTCCTCTCACAACCCTCTCTTCTGGGGGAGGGGAGACCACAAAAAGTACAGGCATTGTCTTTGTTATGCTAGACCCCAAGAAGAGAAACAAAGAAGGCAGCCGCCAGAGAGGGGCTCTTCCTCCGTAGCGCCACTGACCCTGCCACATTCCCGGGAGGGCCAGAAAACGGAAGTAACGAATCCTGACCAAGTTCAGGCCAGCTTCTGTGAAAGTCAACACCTTCTCCAAGCTTCGAGGATTTATCTGAAATGCACAGTGGAAATCAATTTTTCCAGAGGCTTGCAGCATTTTAAAAACACCATAGCCGTGCTCTGTGAATTAGAGGAACAAAACTATTTTTGATGGACCACAAGAGCTTGGTTGTCGCCTTTTCCTCAACGGCCTGTTCCTCTTTTACTTTTTCTCTTCAAGCCGCTGCCTATTTTCTTAGATCTGTTCTCTGCCCCCAGTCCTCTCTCTCTAAGCTGTCCTGTTGTTCCCCTCAGGAGAGCTGGGAAAGAGCCTAGGAAGCGGGGAGTAGCCTAGGAAGTGGATTCAGAAGAAAGTCCTGATCCCTTAGCCTCAGGCGCCCACATACAGTGCAGCCCCACAGGAGGGGAGCAGAGAGATGATCCCTAGTACTTCCTACCATTGCATTGCTCTACCTTGCTGGATGCATCCTTGCTTATCCACAGGAAGACCAGTCACGTCACTCAGAGCCTCCCACCAGAAGGCCTCCACTGCTGGCTCCCTTTCCAATGCTTTCCTAACTCTAGAGGCCACCAGGGCCCTCACAGCAGCCAAACATAGGCACCTTAGACTCCAGCCTGCTGAGGACCACCATGACCCTGCCCTTCCCCTTGCTTTGTTAAGTGTTATCTAGTCTGTCCACGTCCTCGGGGGCTCCTCTTACAACTCTGGACTGGAAGGTCTCTTCTATCTTCCCTCAGTGAAGCCAGCCCTCACTCCCTCCCTGCCTGGCTGCTTGACTTCACCTCACCCAATAATCAGGGACAAGCCAGGGGACCAGAGGGGAGAGTTGGAAACTGGAGAACTAGAGCAAACAAGGGATGAGCAGCAGAGTGTCGGCTCCCTGAAGCTTTCCAAGAGAACAGTGACAGATGAGTGTCCTCTTGCCCATCCTTGCTAGGGAGATACCTTGCATCTAGGAACATGAGGTATCTCTCCTCAGTTACCCCAAATCACCTTCATGGCTCTCATTCCTGCAAGACTGCGGCTTGACAAGAAAGTCTCGGCCTAGAAGTATCTGCCCACAGTTGTGCTGTAACAGGGGACCCATGGCCTTTCAGCAGGGCCCAGATTCCCCCTGGGACTCGTGCCATGGGCCCGGACACACTCGGGCTACTTTAAGAGGTTTGTCAGTCTCCAGCTCTCTGCTCACCCCTCCCAGGAAGTTTCCTTTGAAGCAGATTTCATATCAACACACCCTCTTCTCAGCCCTTCATGGAAGCCGCTTTCGTCACCTCAGTCACAGAGTATCTTAGCTAAAGTCACTCGGAATGTGGGCTCGGCTACCCACATCCCCCACTTATAGCCTTGGAAGGACACCCTGAGGCCCAGGCCAAGTACCCATAAGCCTGACAATGTCCAAGAAGAGTCCTGAACGCACCATTAGACGCCAGAGCTTACTGAAGGCAGTCCCTGGCCACACCCTGGTTTTCCCAACTGCCTGCCCACCATTTTAGCAGTTGCACAAATTCATTCTTTTGTGTGTATATAATATTAACATTAATAATGTATACTTTTAAACACTGAGTATGTTCATATTTTCTCTGAGGTTTAGTTTGCAGTATATTACAGGCTCCAAACCTATCTCCTCTATGCAGAAATAAACTTTGTCATTTGAGAAAAAGTCCTTTGACAGTGCTTGTATTTTCAGTATTCATTGTGTAAAACTGTGAAAACCAGGTTCTGTAACCACTGGGAGGGTGAGAGTGTGCGAGTGTTGGGGGGGGAGGGGAACTAGTAGAGTCTTCAAAAAGGGAACAGACATGGAAAGGTGAGCTTTGGACAGCGCTTTGTTCCCTTACTAATGGCCTGGCAATGCTGCTCTGCCTCTCAGTTCAAGCTTCACACCCCTCCCCACTCCGACAGCCCCAACACAGGTTAGAACCAGAGGACAACAGGGCCTTGCACTCTAGTCAACAAAGGGAGTCTCGCTAGAGCACAGGACCCTAAAACAGAGAATGAAGGAGACAGAAGTAAAAGATGAGCTTTATGGCGAGACTGGAAAAGGCCTGCCCACCCAAGAAAGGAGAAGGAAACACTACTGTGGAGGAGACAACCCTCGGAGTTGTCCATTTCCCACGAGACCAAGCTGAGAACAGGTTTGGAATCCAATAGAGCCAAACAGCTAGTATCTAAGCTTAGGATCACAGCAAGTTATAAGCCAGTAAAAAGATCTCTTAACTCCTGTCTCTCACATCTTCCTACTTGGTTTTCTTGTTTGGTTGGTTTTTGGTTTTTATTTTTTATTTCCCTGTCCAAGTTTGTCTTGAAAAATTCCAGTCTTGTCAGGGCTGCTATGGTGAAGGTTCTGCTCACTCCCGTGGGAGCAGGGATGCTGCAGCCAATGTGGCAACTCTACCACCTGTTGGCACTTCTCATAAGAGGGGCTTTGGAGGAGGAAAGGGGAGCTGCAGTCAGAGGACGACAATAGTGGAAAAATTCCCTTCAAGGACGGGGAGTTTTACTTCCTGTGAATCCCATTTGATGGGACTCTCCCCATCTGCAACTAGGAAAATAATTCACCCAAAACATCAGTCCTGAATGTTAAAAGCATCAAGTTCCAATCACACCACAAGTAGAAGAAAGAATTGAGGGATACCCATCTCTATTTCTTGCGACCTATGGGCAGACTGAAAGTTTTCATAATACAACTACCAAAGAGCCGGGTAACGCTGATCAGCTCTGGCTTCCCCCTCATAGCGTTCCCACTGGATTTTCATTACCTCTTCTACTCAGTTCTGTCCACCCCCCTCAACACTCTTTTCCTCTCCCAACCAGACTATTTCAGCAGATTGAGGGGGTAAGGACTCACAAACTCCTTTTTGCTTCCTACTCCACATTTTATGCCCTGTTCTATCTTTCCCCATAATTGCACATGTGGAAGGGAAAGGGGGCGGCTGGCACTGTCTGTCTCCCAGAAATGCTCTCTGGTGTTTGGAAACTAGTACAGACCACTGCAACTCACTACAATTCTTTATAAGCCAAAGAATCATTATTTAGGAAGTAGAAGCACCCAAATTTAGCTCAGGAAGTGTTATGGGTTATAGAAAAGGGCTCTAAATTCTTGATTGAGGAGGTAAATATTCCTTGGGAATGAGCATAATCACTACGATGGAAAGCAAGAGAGGCGCAGAGAATCTGTTACTGTTTCAGTGTATCTGTCTTTCTATCTCGACGTATGATATCAACTTGGCTCAGTCTCTCCCCTGTCTCTCCTGTTCTTTCCTCCCCTCCCTCACTCCTTCACTCTTCATTCTGTTATAAAACACATGACAGATGACAGGCTTAGGAGGCTGAGAAGGGTGGGAAGTCAAGTCGCACAGATCGGCCAGCTGCAAGACATGGCCTAGAAGGGACAGAGGAAGGGAGGTGATGCGTGTGTCTACCTACCCTCCTCCCACAGGCTGGTTCTCCCTTCACACTAAGTCCTCTCTGCCTACCTGACTTTCCCATCAGCTCCTCAAAACCTCATGACCATCAGACCCCATCACTACTTCCTGTTGGAGTGAGGGAAGACCTTGGGTAAGATACGTGAGATCAGGGGTCATTGGCTCCTGGCCGGCCAACCATCCCCCTTCCTCCTGGACATTTCCCACATCTGGAGTCACCAAGCTCAATACACAAGGAAGATGTTTGCCTTCCCCCACTGAATCTCCAGTTTCCACCAGGTACGTACCCCCCCCCACACACACACACACATTGAGAAGGTTTGGCTGAAGTGAGTACTCTAGAATATAAAGGCCATTTCTGAAGCCCCAGAAAACCTGGGCCTTCAGAACATTTCTAAGTGTCCTTGGTGCTGTATTAGGACCATCTCATGAGGAGCAGTAGAAAGAGATCTTAGATGAACCTGAAGAAGAATCAGCTCACCGGGATTCCCTCTCTCTGTATTCTCTAGCACATTCGTTTGCCCCTCTCATCTCTTTACTTCCCGTTCCTCTATCTCTGACTCAATCATGGCCCTTTCTGGCCTGTTTGGTTTCCTTCTGAGAGGAGGGGAAGGGTACCTCCCCATACTAGCAACAGTTGGCTTCAGGGCCCTGTTTCGTAGCTGTGTTCTTCTTGCTCAGCCCATACTTTCCTACCAGCTTCTTGCTTGGGTCCCTATTCAATTTATCAGAAAAGCATTTCTAGTCACTGACCATATGTAAACCATCCAAGATCATCAGAAACTAGCCTTTATTGTGGGCCAGTTTAACGCTCACCCACCACCACAGTGCTCCACCGAACTCTCCCCACCAGAGCCAACAGCCCCTCTCATGACACTAACATCCATGTAAGCCTTAGTGCCCCAAACTGCAATGCCACTATCTTACCACATCCCAGTATGATAAACACAGCTGCTCCAAGGCAGCTCATTCCACTCTTATCCAACTGCTTGTTTAGCCCTTGATCCATGGAGATAAAAAACGAGAGCAGCTTCCAGAAGCTGACTGCCTAGATTTGGCCCTTACAAGTACCTCTTGCCCATGTTATCTGTTTCACCCAGATCTGAACCCCATGATAAAATCGTCAGGAGTTGCTTGTGAGCATCAGTAAGATTCTGAAAGGTTTATGTAAAATGGGCGTTAGAAAATGCCATGCTTTCTGAAATCTTGGGAGACTCTGATAACTCTACAAATCTTCTTTTGAAATTAATAGAATCACATTCAGTGGAAATAGAAATAGGAAAGACTTTGAAGATTTGGTAATTAAATTAACCAGCTCGCTTCAGGGCAGCGACCCTTAGCTCTCTCACCCAGCCTCGGCACCTATTGTCTCTGGTCTCCATCTTGCCTCAGTCCTTCTCCTCTTTGTCCTCTCTGTACCTCCCCTTTCCCTCTCTGGCCTACCTTATCTCCTTCCTACCCTTTCCTCCCACCCCCAGGCACTGGACCAGAGCCCCTAAGCTTGGGAAGGCTAGTCCAAGTAGCTTTACTCTTCAGTCGTGGGCCTGTCGCTTCCCCACCCCTCGACAGGTCCATATTGAGGAATTTAAGAGACTCAAGGCATTCTTCACTCTTCCTTCAACATCACCTTCTCTGAGCTACCTCAGCACCGCCTACTCTGTACCAGCCAGCAAGTGCCTTGGATTCAGTGGCTTGGTAATGGGGAAACACAGAAACCAGTGAAGATAGGAAAGGCCATGGAAAATGATATGACAGCCTTTCCTTTTCTCTGTTCAGAACCCTTATGACCCGTATGCACTGTGCGCAGTACTCCAAACTATTCAGGAGCCTCCATTGATATACACCGCCCTTTGAAAAATAAAACAGAAAACAAATAAAACATGGCTTCCTTGTCTCAGAGCCTCTTGGGGGCGGGGGGGGGGGGCTCTTTCCTTCTCAATCCTCAAATAAGAGTGGTCCCTGAGTAAGTTGGCACTTGTGACAATGACTGATGGGAATTTCCAGTGGAGTCTTAAATCTTACCCCCAGGAGAGAGAACTAGATGGGCTCCTCCCCGAAACCCCGCCCCAGCTGCCACGCCGGCTGTTAGTCCTAAACTGACACAGCTCACCCAGTGCCTTGCCCACATGTGTCATTCTCCTTCTCACCTCACTTTTAACAGGACTCCTTTAGGGTAGACTGAGGAAGGACACTCTCTCCTCATTCCTACTTCCCACGCTTTGGGACCCCAGTTCCAGCACATACCAACACCCTTACTATTTGGTTCAATTCTCCCTTCAGTGAGCAGGGCGGCTTCAATTCTCTAATCACAGGGAAACGGGGAGGCAGCTGGAGAGTCCTATTTTCCTAGCTCTCCCTCGTTTTACTTCACTCAGTTCCTACCCCAGGGTAACTACTAGACTGGGCAGCCCCTTCCCTCCCCGCCCTCCCGAGAGGAGCCACAGTCATCGCAGCTAGCACGTACTGAGGAACAGCCACGTGCCAGGCGTGGGTCTGCTCAGCGTCTCGGGGCCTCCAGCTCAAGTCCCTACAATACTCTTCCCTTTGTCACGTTTTCTTTCTTGATTCCCTATCTCATCTTTCTTCATCTCTGACTTCCTCTTCTACAGAGCGGCCCGGTGACCCACTGCCATTCCTCCCGAGGCCACGCCTTCCGTGGCTGTGCCCTTAAAAGGTGAGCCACTCCATCTCTGTGCTTCAACCATCCCTACACATTCCAGGAAATCATCTCCTAGTCCAGGCCTCCCCTTTCACCACCCAAGCCAGCTCTTAGAGGCCTCTGCAGAGAGAGTCCATGGACAAAAACACCACAGCCTCTGCCTCGCCTGCCTGCCTGCCAGCCTGGTCCCCAGCCTCTGGGCCGTTAGCGTCTCCAGCGGTGACCCTATTGTATCACCCAGGAGTGGCCTCAGCATTTCAGTCTGCAAAAGCTGCAATAAACACCTTAAGCTCCGGCCTTCTGAGAGCTGCCTGAGTCCTTTGTCCCCATTTCTGCCCACGGTTCTTCCCTAGAGCCCACTTTCCCATCAGCTTCTTAACAAATCAAGCCCCCCCCCCTTTTCATTAAGTGGCTCATTCAGTATGACAGTCCCATATTCTTTTGGAGGACTAATTTTGTACTTTTAGACCCCCAACTGTGTTCCTTCTATGAAGGAGAAAACTGCCTTTCACCCCCTCCTAAGACCCGGCTGGATTTGGACTGTAACGTGCCGAACTAACGGCTCTTGCCAAAACCGTTAGCCCTGGGTCTCGCGATGAGAGGGCAGGCTGGTAACTGCCAGTTGGCTTCCAAGACTCGTCATTCATTGGACTACTGACCTGTCAATCACTTCTGCTGGGCCTATGAGCAGCAGCACCTCCAACAGGGTCCCGGCTAGTTGAGCCTCTGGCGAGGGCCCTGCTCCCCTCACCTACTCCTCTCACCTGTGGCTCCTGTCGGTCGTGGGCAGGTGGGCGCGGGGAGAAGGCGGTGGAGTCGGCCCAGCCCCACACGCAGCTCAGGGCCTTCGAAGGAAGGAGGGGGAAGGCTTAGCACCGTCGAAATGTTGGGGTTAGTAACTGATGGCATGCGGAGCCTGTGCTGGCTGGATTCTGCCCCACCCTGCAGGTCCTGGACGGCCGTGGGTCAGTCTCCCCTCTGTCCTGGGCTCCAGTTGCTTGCTCACGAGGGGAAGGTTGATTCCCCATCACCCCTCGACCCCCTTTTCTTTTTGTTATTTTGGAAGACATCGTGTCTCAAGAAAGGGAGAACCCAGACAGTTCACTGAACAGAAGGGAAGGCAGTGGGTGGGAGGTGAAGAAGCGCTTCCCCGGCCCAGCGCCGAGGGGACGCCGCCCACAGCTGAGGACATGCGGCCCACAGCTGAGGACATGCAGCCCACAGCAGAGGACATGCAGCCCACAACTGAAGACATGCGGCCCACAGCTGAGGACATGCGGTCCACAGCTGAGGGGACCGGCCCACAGCTGAGGGGACCGGCCCACAGCTGAGGACATGCGGCCCACAGCTGAGGGGATGCTCAAGAATGAAGGAGGGAGGCCCTGGCCTAGGGACAGCTTCAGGGCTGAAACGGGAGGAGCAGGGAACAGTTGCCCACCAGAAGGGCCTCTGAATGTGGACTTAAGAGAAATGACGCATTTTAGTCGTGTCTGCTCAAACAGGGCTGGGCGGGAGGGGGACTGTGGAGATGTAGGTTGAAGAATCTCTTCCACCCCCATCTGTAGGTTGTCTTGTTTCTTTCCTGTAGCTTCCTATAAAGGGTCCTTTTGAGAAGTTCCATCTCACCAAGTTGAAGAAGGATCTGTCCCCACAGTATCAAATGAGCCTGGAATTTGCTGGCTTCTCTGTTTTCTCAACCGACACCACCTGCAGAAGCTGACAATGACCAATGGGCTTCTTCAGTGAACACCAGAGCGACATTCCTGTAGCCTGGAGGAAAGTCAACGAAAGGTGAGTGTGGGTGAGGAGAGTGGAGCTCTGCCACCCTCCTACCCCCCCCCATTCTTCCCTCCAGCCCTTCCCTCCTCCCACTCTTTCCGTGGCCACTTCAATTTCCCCTTTTTACTCCCCTCTCCCCCCCAGAAATTCAGGGGGCCGTCCGGCAAGCTCAGGAAGGGCTGTCCCCTGGCCGAGCTCTTCCTTGTCTGCTCCACTGAGAAGTAAGCAGCTTCTGGAAACTTTGAGAAATGGCTTTTCTGCAAGAGGGCACCACACCTATTTAGAGGGATAGTCTGTAGAGAGTAGAGTCAGCAGAGCCATCTCTCTGACCCGTGAGGTATCTGAGTACTTGGCATTGGCCCCAGTGAGCTAGAGGTTGTCAGCTATAGAGGTGGGATAAGTTGGTCCAGACCCAAAGTATCTATTGCTGCTTAAGCTTCCTCCAAAAAGGTTTACACCTCTCAAGCCATCAGCCACCCCCACAGCAGGTGTTTTTTTTCCCCCCCTCTGTTTTATTTTTCTCACTTTCACTCTATTCTCCTTACTGTCTTTTTTCTCCTGTATCTTTCTCTCTGGTTTGATTTTTTTTCTTTTGTTTTCTGAGGCCAAGCAGAAACCTGGAGAAGATGGTAATAATCAGGAGGAGGAGCGGTAACCTGAGCACCCACCATAGGAGGAAGACCCACCCTCCCTGCCCTAATGGGAGTGAATGCTGTACCCCCCACACACACTCAGGCATCCCCTGGATACCCGGTTTGTTCTTCAGGCCTGCTCTAGGTGGGTACCCCCCACTCTCACCCAACATCCCCAACGATTAGAACCACTCACTCCTGCCTCCCATGTCCACCCCCACAGGAGGCCCCTGCAGAAGCAAAACATAGTCACCTTAGACTCTGGCATACTGAGCCAGGCCTTGACCCTGTCTCACCTTCCTGCTAATTTATTATTTAATAAAAAATTTATTAAATAATACTCATATGTCTAAAGTATTATTTAAATATTTCTTTCAAATGTAACATTAAATTGCATTCCCCTCATTTCCCCCATTGTATCCTTCCTAGGACCAAAATGATAGGGAGAGGCTGAGAATGAAGGTGAAGGGCAACAATGTCCAGTTCTCAGTAGAGAGAGACCGGGAACCATGCTACACTGGTGGGCAGGGTGTTTGGGAGCACAAGTGCCCTCTCCCCCAGCTGAGAAAATGGTTTCCCTGAGCACAGGACACAGCACTCAGGTGGGAGGGTGTTTCCCCTCCTCTATTGGCACATGGTGTAACAAAGATTTACAGGTAAGAAGGGTCTCTGCTATTTATAATAAAAGCCTTAAAATAGTTATATTTGGGTTGGTGCGTAGTGAACTATTATGCAGCTGTTAAAAATATATTTGAAGACCTTTTTTTTCATGACATGAGGAAAAAAGCATTATCCAGCACTATGTGCAGGATGTTCATAATCTTATAAGTATCTGTGTGCATAGGAACTTACCAGAAAGATAAACACAAAAAGAAACACAAAGCAAAAAAAGAGAAAATGTTGAGATTAGGGCTGATTTTTATTTTGTTATACATTTTTTTATTTACTACCATGTACACACGTATTATAATCAGAAAAAAAATTTCCAAATTGTAAAAGTAGTTGGTTCTTGCCTGTCATAAATGACAAAAGAATTGGAGCTGACCCATTGAAGGAGTTTTTAAGGCTGGTGGTCCCCAACATGACAACCTGGGCAGGTGGAGTTGGAGGCCTGCATGGGAGGCAGGATCCTACAATCATGCAAATAAATTGTCAGGAAGACACAGATGTGGTAGAAACAAGACAGTGTGTCCACCCTCACCTCCATTCACTTTTCCTTTCTCTTACACCTCTGTCCTGTAGTGACAAGCACTCCACACTTAAAGGCAAAAGACTTGGGTTCAGATCCTGATCCCAGCACATCCTAGGTGGGTAACTGGGCAAATTATTCAATCCTATGGAAGCTCATCCCACTGATCATCACTCAGTCACACCTCAGGGCCTTTGCAATCACTCCCCCCTCTTTCTGGAGTGCCATGCCCCCACAGTATCATGTGGTTTGCTCCTGTCATTTGGGTCTCAAAGCAAATGGCATCTCCTCAGAGTTCCGCTCTCCTGTCAGTGTCCATAACATTTTTTCTATTTTCTCTGAGCACCTTGATCCATAACTAAAATTATGTATTTGCTTTATTTCTTATTGTGGCCTAGAAATTCTTTGGGAGCTGGAATCTTGTCTCAAGCACCACTGTATCCTGTTGCCTAAAACACCACCTGTCACTAAATAAGTCAAACACCATGAGACATATTTTCACCACGTTTTCTTATTTAACCTTCCTGAGGACCTCATGTGGCTCACATACAGGGGAAAGGTTCAGAACAGAGAGGTAAGAGCAGTGAGTAAGTGGGAGAGCCAGAATTAGAACAGATTCCAGAATCCTTTCCATTTCTCTACCCTTCTTCCCATGCAGCCGGCATGGGGCCTGTTTTGGAGAGAGGCCTGGGATAGTTCAAGGGCAAGGAAAGTCAAGAGCCAAGTGTCTGAGCCCAGCAAGTTTAAAATAGTGTAAGACTGAACAGGGCATAGCCATGGGAAGTAGGGGGAAGAAAGCATGGAAAAAGCCAGAGGGGCTTGGTTGCAGTTCAGCAGCTTGAGACCATTTTACAAGTATCTGAGCAACACACAGTCTTTTATTCATTTCATAAATAGAAACTGAACACTTCTTGTGGGTTTTAAGTGATTCAGAACATCCCTAAAACGGGCAGTCCCTGTCCTTAATTGAACACCTACTGTGTGTTCCACATGGCTCAGGACCCATCTAGGCTGGGAGATCCCTGTCCTTGTCCTCTCGGTGTCTGGGGCACTGCGTCAAGCATGCTGGTGTGTGGTTAGCAGGGGTTACCTGCCCTGAGCAGAGACAGATGGGAGATTTCAGTCATCATTAAGGTTTATTGACCAGCACGGCTGGAATTTCCCAGAGAGAGGAATTAATCTCGCTACCGACTGAGAGCAGACATCCTGCTGGGAGTAGTTACATAAATTCTGTTGCTCAAATTAATTAGGATTGTGATTCATTTGTTTAATGAGGAAGAATCTGATGGTGGCAAGAAGCTGGCTGGCCAGACTTTCAGAGCCCAGCCAATCCCGGTGTCACTGCGGCAGGTGGGGGACAGGCCTGGTCAGACAGAGCAGGGATCTGACTGGGGTGGGAGAATGTAGCTGGTGAGTGAGAGGAATGACTGAGGCGGGCAGAGAAAGCCCATCAGAACACCGGGCCCCTTCAGAAGGGAGTCTGAGCTTTGTGGCCTCCCACCCCTTGTGGCTCGCCAGCTCCCAAGCGTGGAAGGATGTCTCAGCTTCACCCACAGTCTTCCATCGCCCTTGTTTCCCTAGTGCGCTCAGGGGTGCATCCAGCCGTTTTTCCTCCCCTCCCCAACCGTGCCAGATTCTATTACCCACAGGAGGAAGGCTCTTCAGTAAAGCACAGGCCTATTGCCTGAAGCATGTAGAAATATTTTGCTCTTACTGCCAGCTCTATTTAAAAAGAGAACCCTCCCTTCCACCCAAAACGCCCCTTCTGCCTGTTTAAGGTCAATCTCAAGCTCCAGAGTAGCCTTCACTCTATCTATGAGGTCCCTCCTGGCCGGGGTCCCCACTTGCATAAGACCTGGGTCTCGGCTGCAAGAAATCAGGTGAGAGACAGGATGGTGGCTGGACGAAGGTGACAGCAGTGGGGTGGAGACAAGCAGGACTTCTGCTCAACTCCAGGGGGCATCATCCACATTGTAGCCTATGGGGGGGAGGTGACTTTAGGATAGAATAGAAATGGTGCTTCCTGGGGGCCCTGGAGAAAGGTGGTCAGAGTCAGGAAATGGTTTGAGGGAGAGTCCAAAAGGTTCGCTGGTGGCCTAGAGAAGGAAAAGAGAACATGTGACTTTAGGACTTTGTCACGCCAACATCTACAGGTATTCCTAAGGAGCTCTGCTTTTCTTTCTAGCTCTCCCTTCCCGCCTCTTTTTGTGACCGACCAGGATGTCACAACCTGAACATACCAGAAGTTGGGCACCACCAGACATTTCATGAAGCAAGAACACTGTCAAGAGCATTCGTCTGGCTGCCCAGGTGGGGGGGACGTCATCGTCTTCCTAGACTAGGCCGAGAAGCTTTGCCTGGGGCTGTCAGTCATGCCTCACTTGAAGAATGGGCAGCCATGAAGGAGCGCTGATCTGGCAACCTGAAGTCCACAACCAAGTGACCTAGGACAAGTCTTGTAAGCTCTCTCGGTCTCAGTTTCCTCATTCGTGCAAGACGCCCATCTGCTGCTCTGGGGAGAGCCGAGCTTCTGCTCTTGCATAATACAGACTGTCTGCTCCTCAGCAGCCAGAAAGATCTTTTTAATTGTCAATCAGATTTTGCCATTTCCCATGTCTAAAAATCCTCCAAAGGCTTCCTAACACATTCAGAATAAAATAAAATAATAAAATAATAAAACAAAACAAAATAAAATAATAAAATAAAATGTCTATGCAATGGCTAAGGAGGCCCCGATGACCTAGCTTCGCCCTGTCTCCTCTGACCTCATCCTCAGTGGCACCCCTCCCTGCTCCATTCCACCATTCCTTCTGATCCTTGAATACAACAAGCCAGCTCCCTCCATAAGGCCTTTGCACTGGCTTGTCCCTTTCTCTGGAACATTCTTCCCCAGCTCTTTGCATGGACGAACATTTGCTATTTCCTTCTCTGCTTTAAATGTCTCCTTCTCGGAAAGACCTTGCCTGACTCCCGAATCTAAAGTGACCCAGGCTCTATCCATTACACTCTTATTTTTCAGCAGAACACTTTTCATTCCTGGGCTCTTTATTGGTTTGTTGTCCATCTTCCCCACCTTGAACTTGAGGTCCACAAGACCAGGGGCTTTCCCTGTTACAAGAGTCAGGGTCCCATCAGGAAAACAAGAATTGCACTAGATATTTCTACAGTGATAATTTACTAAAAGGAGTTTATTTAAAATATACTAGGAGGGAAACATTTAAAAGGGGAGGACTGAAGTAAGACAGAGGTAAGAAGCATAGAGAACAGTGAGAGTCTAAGAACTCAGAGGAAGAGCCCACAGAGCTGAGACCCAACCTCTGGCAGAGAGTGACCCGAGTAGTCACTGGGGCTTTGGCCTCACGGCACAGGAGTGCCAGTCAAGGTTTCTGAGCCGGAGAGTGATCTGACCTGAGAATTGTGAATTTGCAGGGATGAGAATGAAGACTGGAGACCATTAAGAAGCTGTTATAACTGACCTGGCAAAAGGATGGACACTTATCCAATTGTACTTCCAATGGATGCAGTTTGCTGTACATAGGTTACACCTCAATAAAGGTGGGTTAAAACAAAAACCAATACTGGGGATCTGAGCTACAACTGAGGGGGTGAGTACCAGAGGAAAAGAAGGAAACGCTGCCGAGGAGCTGGGATCCCTGGGCCTGAACTCTCTCGGATGACCCAAGCTGTGGGGCCCTGAGAGTCGGCCAGTTCCTTGAAGCTGGAAGGGACCTTCAGAGGAGGATGCTTCAGTTTCCCAGCAGGAAACAGAACTCCACTCACATAGGTCAACTGAGAAGACTTTAATGAGGACCTATTTACAGAGAGAGAAGCATGATTAAAGAAACCAAGAAGGGGTGTGAAAAACCCTAAGGCTACAAACAGATGGAAGCTCCCCCTGCCTAAAGGATTAAGGGGAGGAAGGAGTGTTGCTGGTGCCCAGTGAGGGCTGAACAGAGGGGAAGGGCTGCTTGGCAGGAGCTGTGGTCAAGCAGAGGGCACTTCCAGAGCCCCTGCCACACAACAGAGAAGCCACGGGGAACAAATACTCCAACCTCTCTCTCCTGCCCTCCCATCTCCTGCCAGGGTCTCCCACTGGCCAAACCCAACTGGAGCCCACTGGAAAGGGTGCCCATTGATTCTTTTCACAGGGATCACCCTCCTAAGGCAAAGAGCAGAGCAAAGGAAGGGAGACCCTAAATCAGAGGGACAGATAGAGAATAACAGCTTAGTGGATTTCAAGTCCCACCCAGTGGTTTTCCCCGGAAGCCTCAGATAGAGGAAGTAACTTGCCCTAGGACAGGTAGCAAGTTAGGACAAGACCACTGGCCCCTCTCCCTTGAGGGTCAAGGCTCACTGTGTCCTGGGCCTGCACTGAAGGCAGCCAAATGGGGATGGCCCATCATCTTAGAGCTGCAGCTGCAAATCCAGATTAACCAGAGGAAGGCAACAGGGCAAGGGCAGCAGGGGCAGGGCCAGGGAAGATGACACCCAAAGGGTCATTCACCTTCTGCGCCTGGAAGGTAATAAACACCTGCTTCCTTGTCTCTTTGCAACCTGCTACCTATCTCTTGCCCCCATTTGCCCCTCTTAAGTCCTCCCCAGGCTTGGGGACAGGATTGGCAGGGACAAGCGGGGGAGACTTGCTTCCCTGGTAGCCAGCCCTGCTCATCGATTCCCTAGAGCTGCTCACTGATCCAGCACAAGATGGCAAGATGGTTTAATTGAAGTCATTACAATGAATGATGCAGAAAAACAACACCCTTGGTTTGCCAGGAGCCTCAGAGAAGTGAAGGAGGGCAGCAATCCCAGTGGCAGCAACTGAAGTCACATCAGGTAGCTATGATGGAAGAGGGATGGGGCCAAGAAGTCAGATAGTTCTGGGTTCAAATCCTGACGGTCACTTACTAGCTGTGTGACCTTGGTCAAGTCCCTTTATCTTCCTGAGTTTTGTGTCCTTGTCCATAAAAATGGAAATGCTATTGCCTGTCCATTAAGGCCACGCATGATCCTGGGCCCTGCCTGCATCTCCCTCCCCATCTCCTGCTGCCTCCTCTCCTACCTCCATCTCCTCCCACCTCTCCAACTGCAGTCACCCAGTTGGGTTGCTGTTCCCTAACACACCACTCCTCATGCTTTACTCAGACGGATGCCTCTTCCTGAAACACCCTTTCCACTTCTTCCCTGGGTAATTCCTAGTCACCTTTCAAGATTCAGATCAAGGGTCACCTCCTCCAGGAAGACTTCCTTCCCCCATTTCTCCTTCCCCTGAGTGCCTTTAGCACTTTCTGTGACACCCATTTGTCATTCAACACTCACTGTTGTACACAGCAATGTTTTTCTCTCCCGGCAGCTTCTCTTCTCATCTAGATAAAAAGCAGAAACTATATCTTCTCTTTCTCACCCTCACATGCCCAACACATGCCTAACATCATAATTCTATTGGGAGGGGAGGCAGTGGCAGGGTGGAGTAAGGGACAGAGATTCAGGACCCAGGGGTGGGACAGAAAGAAAGCAGCAGGCACTGGTAGACGATCTATCCTGAGCTCCCTTCCCAGATAATCAAGATGACGCATACATCATATTTTCACATCTTTGACACGAGACACAGCCCCCTCTGTGCCCAGGCCCAGCTGTCTCTCTGCTTAGCTTTACAAACTTGTATATGATTCAGTAGCAGAGGACAGAGAATCCAGGTCATGAAATTACAAGATTTTAACATCACAAGAAACCCAATCACGTAGCAAAAATGATGTCCCAGTACCTCCAAGTCTAAGTCATAAGAAACCTTGCAGTTTCCACTTGGGTATCTTGGAGCACCTCATCATGAAACATTCACTCCCAGAACCCAGACACCGGTCTGCAAGAAGCCCAAGGCACATGGAGAAGCCATGCCTAGGTACCCCATTTGACAGTCCCAGGCGGGTACTCAACTAACGGCCAGCGTGAGAGTGGGCCAGCTTGGACATCCAGCCCCGTCAAGCCTTTAGGTGATGTCAGGCCCAACCACTATCTGATGCAACCACATGAGAGACTGCAAGAAACAATCCATCCCCCAACTGAGCCCAATCAACCCACGGAACTAATAAATAATAAATTATTGTTTTACATTTCTTCAAAAAATCTGTAAAGAGAGCTGGTAAGAAATTTACTGGTAAGAAACTGAAGCTCAGAAATGCCATGTGATGGCTCCAAGGTCACACAATGACTTAGAGACAGAGCCCAGTGCATTTAACTGCTGTCACCCTGTTGCCACCATTAGAGAAGATAGAGAAGTGAGCTCTGTGGGGCAGGAGTGGGGACAGAGAGAGGGACGGAGCTGGATTTTGTAGAAAATATCCCAAGTTAACTCTGTTCAGAAAGAAAACTATTCCTTCAATGTATATGCTTTTTTTTTTTTTAATTTTCAAAGAGCATCTCATACCTTCTTAGAGCTTTCAGAGTTAATTGCCCTGTATTCCGGCTTTGGGTTTCTTTTATTTTCCTTCCCCCTTGAGATAATTAGCCAGAAGCTTACCTGAGTACATTTGTCATGTCAAGAAGACAATGGCTTCAAAGGAAGAGAAAAGGCCCAGAAAAGAAGGCTAAGTGACAAAACAAAACCTCTCAGGGAAATATTCACATTTCCTGAGTGATCTGTCATCAAAAATGCATGCTTAGGCAGAAGGACAAAGGACAGAGTCACAGCAAGCATCACCCGGCAGCCACTGCACCCAACAGCACATTGAGTACCTTGACCTGACCCAAACCCATTCACAGGACAAAAGCAACACCCTTCCCAGTTCACTACCACCTCTGTGGCTAAACCATAGGCCCAAAGGAAAATTGAATTTGGCTTTTATTTTTCATCCCTCTCAATTTAAGCAACATTAACTTTTTTTTAAAGGTCCATCCTTGCTCAATATACTACAGCAGAGGATTCAGGGAAGCTGCAATTTATTGTAAGGACAGAACCTAGCCATCTAGCCTTGATTTTCACCTTTGAGCTGCCGAGAAAGGTATTGACTTCACATTTTGACAGGCCTTGGCCTGGTTGGTCTGAGCCACATCGCCCCATAATTCTTTGTGTTGGAGCATTGCTGTGAGAAGCCACCATTTTTTTTTTAAAACATAATCTGTGATCCATGCTGTGTCCCAAGACCTTTATTTATTTCCCCTGTGTTTAATCTTCCCAGCAACCCTATGAGGGAATATTATTTCCTCATTTTGAAGATAAGAGAATTTAGTCTCAGAAAAGAACACATCCCAAATAGCAGAGCAGGAATTCAAGCCTGGGCCTGCCCGATTCCAAAGGCCTGACTACTTCTGTGCACTGATGCTATCTGCTCTATATCCCCACAATACTGCTGTGAAGCCCCTCTGTGGTGTACAACAGGAAAGACTTGTTGCTCAGGCTTCTGGGATGATTAGCTAGATGGTTCTGCTGATAATGGCTGGGCTCACTAACATGTAGAGGGTTTGGTTAGCCATTGAGAGATCTAAGCTGTTTGAGCTGGGTGACTCAGTTCTGCTCCACATGTCCCTCACCCTCCATCATGCCAGCCTGATCATGTTCTCATGGCAATGGCAGAGGTACAAGAAAGAAGGCGAACCGAATTGATTTCACAAGTACTTTTCAAGCTTTGGCTTACATCATATTTGCCATTATCCCATTGGCCAGAGCAGGTGGCATGGCCAAGCCCAGAGTGAGAGAAGGAGGGCATTGCAGAAGACACGGCCAAGGATGTGGGTGCAGCGGAGGATAGATATCGGGACCACTTTGCAGTCTACTACACTGGCCTTAGCAAGCCGTGACCCGCTCTTGGAGCATCCTTTCCTGTATTATTTTACCTGGATCATATCTGCTTTGTAGGGTACCTAAGAGCATTCAATGAGATAAGCTCTGAGAAACAATTGCAAAGTCAAAAGTATTCTTTATGCTGACATAAGTATGCCAGCCTGGGACAGTATGTTCACATTACTAGAGGCACATAAAAAACTCAGTTCCTATTTCAAGAGTCCCGAAAGTTTACACAGGCCTCAGAGGTGAGGCGGGCCAATCACTGAGATGATTGATGAACAAGAATTGTAGGAAGAGAACAGCTCAAGGGAAAAAGCAGTAAGCGAATGACGTCATTAAAGTTACTGTTGAAACTATCACGGAGAGAGTGAGTCAGCGGCAAGCGTGAGCAATGAATCAGGCAGTGTCAGGTTTCTAGAATTCTTGTCTATTTCAAGAAAGCCTGATGTCCCAGTTAAAAGAGCACCTTGAGCCTGTAGCAACAACATCTGGAAGGAAACACGCTTGTAATTTTAATTTCTCCTCAGCACCACAATTAACAGCAGGGACAGGGCTGAGAGCCGGGTGCAGAGTAGGCGCTCCATAAAGTCTCACGTGGGAGGGACCCGTCGCTGCAGCATTGCTTTGAGTGTATTCAAGGGGATTTTAAATGATTTTTGCAAAAGAACTCCCTGTACAATATGCCATTTGATTGTCCAAACAAGGCTGTGAGTTCGGTGCAGGACAATTTTAATTGTTCTATTCAACAGATGAGGAAACGGAGGCTTAAATGGCCCTCTAATGAGGGCCAAGGCTAGGATTAGAACTCAGGCCACCTACCTGCTCCCTCTCAAACTAACAGAAACTTAGTCCTGCTACTGGTAACTGTGTTCAAGTTTTTTCTTTATAAGAAATATCAAACATTTATTGAACGTTCGTAAGCATAGCAGCTCCTTTAATCCTCACCACGGAGAGCTTGGTATATGAATGGTTCCATTTTACAGATAAGGGAAAACTGGAGCTCAGAGATTTAAATTGTAAGCCATGCCTTACACTCGGTTCTACGTGACCCCTGCACCATGCTCTACATGGTCATTGTGTTTTTTTAAATTGAGCTTTCACCTAAACTAAAGCCTGGAGAATTAAAAGAGGTGTGTGGATAAATCTGACCCCCCACCCCGCACCCATATACGCTTTTGCCTCCATTATTCAGGGAACGAGTTTTCTGACCTGCATTTTCCGCTTCACTTTGCCCACTAGGCCGCTGCCTCTAACAGACACAACTCAAGGCGGAGGGACAAGTGATATTGGTTCAGGAAACCTGAGCTGTGACCCTGAGCTGCTGACAGAATGTCTGATATTTATAGCAACTTAGAGTCCTCAGGGGAAAAGAAAACATCTCCCTGAAACATTGTGTGGGATGCTTAACTGATGGAACATCAAAATGAAAGGATAATTCAATGGGTTTGCATCCGGTAAAAAATAATAATAATAAAGGATGGCCCGGGCAGTCTCTATGGATGACATTCTTAAAACACTTAGGATACAGCCATGGGAGAGGCCACATGACTAGTTGAATTTATAAATTACTCCTCTACACTCAACTATTTTATTTATGCATTTATTGATTGATTTTTATTGTCTCAGTCCACAAAGGATTTAAAGCTGATTGTTTAACTGGGAAGACTATGGCAGACTGATTACATTAACAGCCAACATTTTTCATGACTCCCCATATCTTTACCCTTGGGTAATGTCCTCCACACGGACTCTGGGCCTGGCCCTGTGACTTCCTGTGGCCAAAGGAACAGCAGCAAACTTGATGCAAGTACAACTGTAAAAGCATGCAGGAGAGAGCCAAATCATCCAACCAAGGCCACTCTAGACCAGCCAGCCTCTGAATGATTTGCCAGTGACCACAGAGCCCAACTGGCCTAGATCAGCAGAATAACCCACAGACCCAAGAGAAAGAACAGATTGCTGTTCAAAGCTACAGAGTTTGGGGTTGTTTGTTACACAGCAATTACTAACTGATACAGGACTTACATTTTTAAAAAACACACTATTAGTCAACAACCATACATTGAGTGCCCATGCTCAGTCCTGTCATAGGTTCTGGGAAATACAAAAACATTTAAGACATGGTCCCTAGCTGCTTGGAGCTTCATATTTACTTGTGGCAAGACAGACAAAGGAAAAATACCAGCAAGATCTATTTAAACCATGTGGAAATTATATATCCTACTCCTTCTCAAAGCCAAGCTCAATGCCATCTTCCTCTTGAAACACCCTTCCTCCATCTCCTCTCCAAGCTGAACTATTAACTTCTACTTCCTCTGGATACTGCAGACCTTTGTTTAAAGATTTCCCATTATGCTTTTCATGTTACATTTGGGGTTATAATCGGGTGAGAATATGTCCATTTCTCCTACTGATTGTAAAACTGGATCCTGCTTATCGTTACCTGGACCTCCAACATCAGGTACAATGGCTTGCATGAACATAAGCGATGTTGATAAGTGAATGAATGTTCAGCATGAGCAAAAGCTCAAAAGTGTGGTAGTCAAAGGGGCTTCGTGAAGGAAGCAGGAGTTAAGGTAAGAACTAACGGAATCTGTGGACAGAATTCAGGGGGCCTGTAAACTTGGATGGGGGAAAATTACATCTTTGTGTTTACTAATCTCTAACTGAAACCGCTTCCCCTTGCATTATAAATGTAGGCTACAAACCATAAGGTGGATATAACAGATATTTTCCTATCACATACTATTGCGGATATCCCAATAGTATCATTTATGTGCATCACTACTTTGAAATGTTACTTAATATGTTAATAAAGATGCATAGTATTACTATATCATAATTTTTAAAATATTTTAATAAGCACATTATACTGTTTTCTGTGTATTTTTAATGTATTTAAAATTATAGTTTTGAGAAGAGCTTTATAGGTTTATCCAACTGCCACAGAGGTCCACGGCAAAAAATGACATAGACGCCCTCCCCTCCAGAGAATCTCTGGATTCTGACTACACAGATGGTAAAGAAGTAAATAGCTATCCCATATTGATGACCAGCACCAAGACATGAGTGGGGATGAATATGAGATGCGGCAAGAAGGAATGTGCAGTCCCTCCCCACCCTTGAGGAGACAGTCTCCTTGGCAAGATTAAGTAGAAAGGCAGAGCCATTGTTAGCATAATAATGCATCACAGAAGTGAGAGAATCACTGATTTGCCTTAGACATGCCCTAAGAATTTAGAGAATTTAAATTCTTAAGGATCTAACACCTCCCCCACAGGGTGGATCCAAGACTCTAAGGAGAGAGCTGAACCTCACAGAACCCTTCCCTGTCCACACACATCTCTAGTCAAGTTGATGCCCAGAAGAAGCCAGCTGTCTGTCCCTCAGGGTCAGATCCTCTGCACAGAAAGAAGGCCACACACTGTGGCTCGGTTTGGGGAACTGATGGCTGACTCACTGGGGACAAAGGATGCTTTGCCACCATCCTTAGACTCTATGTAATTGGCTAACTCTAAGACTGTCTTGGAAAACTGTGACTGTGACAGTGTGGCCTCCAAGATGGTGCAGAAATAACAGAGGAGTGACCACATGTTTGGAGACCGTGTGGCGACCACCCAGATTAGATCAGAAGGCTGGCTCAGGAAGTAAAGCTAAGGGAGAAGGTGGCTGGAAGCAATGAAGGAGAGAGAAGCAAAGAATGACTAGCAGGATTTCAAAAGCCTTTGACCAAGACAGGCAGTGAGATGGTGGGGCTGGAGACAGGCGGCAGGGTCTGTCTTAGAGGCCAGGTAACTTCAAGACACCTCAGAGGAATGTTCAGGGGCCACTGGAGACTCGGAATAGGATTCCAGGGAGAGACTGGAATGGAGTGGAGAGGGAGCCAAGGGACCAATCTGCACAGAGGCGATCATTAAAGCCCCCAAGAATGAAGGCATGAAAGCAAAGAAAAGGACTGGTAATAATCGCAGAACTAGGAGTGAAGACAAAGAGGGTTAAAAATAATAGACTCCTTTGTGTGTCCCAAAGGGAAGGTAGAAGCACACTTTGAAAAGGGAGTTAAATGCAGCCTGAAGAAGGAACTTCGCGAGGTCTCTGGATGTGGCCAGCGGGAGGTGCGTGGTGACTTAGAATTAGGCATTTCCCACGGAGGGGTGGACCGAGCCCTCTGCCGTGAGTGGGTGGGTGGAGCACGGGGGGAGGCATTGGGGCCAATGAAATGGAGAGAGGGGGGCCAGGACATAGCAGGGCAACGGCATCAAATTAAGTTTCCTTTTTCTAAGATGATCCAGATTTTCATTAGAGGAAGAAGGAAACTGCAAATCAGGGGTATTGAAAGGTCATGTGAAAATCATGGAAACCTCGAGTTGAATCTGTTCCCACCTAAATAATTTTTGTTTAGAAACCAGGCAAAGCCACTGAAACCATGTCAGCACAGCTCCCCAAATGGAATGACTCAGATGTCCCTGAAATTGTGTAGCCGCTCTGAACCACTGCGCTAATATGCAGGCAGCCCACACAGAGCCCGGTGTCCAGCGTCTGGCGCGGGGGCCAGGGTTTCCCGGAGGTTCTGCAAGGACCGGAATTCAGGCAGTGGGGTCAAGGGGAACGCTGCTGTCACCCAGTGTCCTGCAGCTCAGTAGAGCCATCCACCATTGAACCAGCACGTACTGTGTGCTGGGCACCTGACCGATGTTTCCCTGGTCCTTAACTATGACCTGACATAGTATTTTTTCTCTCTTATCCTCCCACTGTCCAGATGAGGAGACCGAGGTTCAGGGAGGTGAGTAACTTGCTTCAAACTCACCTGGTGAATGGGGGAGGTATTGTTGGGACTCAGGTATGTCTGTCTCTAAATCCCAACCTGCTTCCACCCAGCCTATGACCTCAACCAACCCCACCCCGCCTCCAAAGTGAAGGGGGGGGGGAGAAAAAGTCATTACTGCCTGTGACAGCCAATGAACGACATACCTCCCTTTTGCTAGAGTGGCTTTTCCAGTTCAACCTCTTCAAAGGTTGTTTTTTAAATTCTTCCTAACTCAACCGATTATTTTTTTAAAAAGGAATTCATTCACGTAATCTCCAAGAATACTTCCTGAGCTCCTGCTATGCGTCAGTCCTGGGGACGCAGCCCCGAGTGGCTCCCAGAGGGAAGGGGTCAGGATGCCTGGGGTGGTCAGGGAAGTCTGCACAGAGGAAAACATGACCAAATTGATTTTTAATTTTTTTTGTTTTAATCAAAGTATTATTTGGAAATCTTTTGAAGAGACAAACAGTGCTAAAAGGCTTACAGCTGAAGATAGCAGTCTCCCCATCTCCATTCCTCACCTTGATCCCTGAAGCTGTTTCTTCTGTTACTTACCTCTCAGTTTCTAAATAACACGTGTATTCTTCCATCTCCTGAGTCATAGTCTAAAACATCAGTCAGCGTCTTAGTTTGGTAGACAAGAAGTTTTTCATCCATTCCCTCTTCCTCTCCCCTCATCCTCCCAAAATACTTACATCTCAGTTTTTTTTAAATTCTCATTCTACATCCTCACTATTATGACCACGTAAGTAGATTTTAATCCTAGGCCAAGTAATAAACTATGATCCTATTTCCTTTCATTTTTGTTTTTTCTGTTAATAGTTACCTCATTTTTCATCAATTTAGGTTTGTTTTGTTAAGAAACAATTGACTAAATCTTTCCATGCTCTCAATATAATTTTCCACATGACCAAACCTGTCGGATAATTTGTCAGTCTCATTTATTTTCCTAGGGACAAATTCCCTTACCCCCTAGAGCCTTCTGACTTCCTGCTGATCTGGTCTGGTTGCTCTGCAGGCCAAGGCACTGCAGTCCTCCTGATATTCCCTTAGCCATTACCCAAGGAATTCCCTCCCCTCCTGTCTCCTCTGTTGGGGTCCTTAGTCCTGGGTCCCACATCTTCCTCTTGGCTCCCTGGTTTTAACTGGACACATCCTTCAATAGTTTCATGAGAAAAGGCACATGGGAGGGCAAGTTATTTTAAGACATTAAGTGTCTAGCAAGGTCTTTTGTTTACACTCATATTTAATTGATAGCCTGGGTTGGTATAAAATGATGCTAGGTTGAAAAATATTTTCAATCAGAATTTTTAGAGACACTAGTTCCATTGTCTGCAAACTTCCAATGTTGCTGGTGAGAAGTTTGATGCCATTGCTGTTCTTGATCTTTTATGTGCAAGGCTGGGACCAGGGTGAGGTGAGTGTAAATTTTGCACCTCTAGTGCAAAATTTAAGGGAGCACCAAAAAAGTTGGTGATCAAAATATATAATATTTAATGCATATTTTTAAAATCAAAATTAATGCAAAAAATCATGATGAATGAAATATCACTCTTAAATCAAGGCAGGAACCTCATTTGCTTCTCCCTATTTCCAGCCCCATCAGATCTTGTCTCTATTTTAAGTTTTGCTATTTTGTTCATCATGGATTATTTTACATTATTTTTTATTTTTTTAAATAGTGCATTAATTTTTTTATCTTGATCGCTAAGTTTTTTGGTGCCCCTTTAAATTTTACACACAAAGCAAGTGCCTCACTCACTGCATCCTAATCCCACCCCTCTCCAGAAACTATGAAGAACTGCTTTTCATCTCTGCATCTGAAATGTAATGATGAGCTTGGATGTGAGTCTTTTTTTCATTCACTGAGTTGGATACTCATTAGACCCTGACATCTGGAAACTCGTCCTTTTTAATTCTGAAAATTTTTCTTGCACTATTTCTTTGACAATTTCATTCCCTCCTTTCTCTATCTCTGGAACTCCTATTAACTAAATGTTAGGACCCCTGATTGATCCCCTAATTTCTTAAGCTTTCACTCCTGTTTCTCCTCTTGCCCATCTCTTTCTCTCTTTCTCTGTATATTTCCAGAGAGAGTTCCTTGACTTCATCTTCCAACTCTTAATATTTTTTTAAGTTTTGCTATCAGAGTTTTTACTTCCAAGGGTTCTTTCTTATTCTCTGATGATTTCTTTTCTATTCCACTCCATACATTCTTTTATCTCTCTAAGAATATCAATTATGGTTTCTTTGACCTTATGTCCCACTCACTGCAAAATCTCCTTTTCTTCTTTGTTCATATTTCCATCTGAGAAAATGAGGGAAACCTTCCTTCAGGTGTCAGTGATCCTTGGCTTTCTGTTTGCATCTAAGAGTAGGCCACCAATAGGCCAATTGGAGAGTTTAAATGACTAAATTTGACATGTCGATTGGATGAACTTCACTGTAGAACAATCAGGTGCTCCTGCCAGCTTATCTGCTAGAGATGCCTAAACTTAAGCATCTAGGGGTTATTTCTTTGGGGCTGGTTAGCTCCTCCAGAGAAAATATCCATCTCCTTGTGGAGTCAGGGGTGGGGGTTATATATAAGCCTGATTTTGGTGATCTGGAATTGGATAGGAGAAGGGGGCTAAGAGTCTCTCAGTTTACCTGCAGACTCAAGCCCCAGGCATCTAGTAGGTCTCCTCACTCCTTCCTTTATCTATATCTGGCATCCCTGAGACAGAGCCTCTGGTGTCTCAAGGGAATGAGATGGACACACACCTGGCTGCATAGGATGAAGGTGAGGTCTTGGAGGTCTGCCTGCTTCTTACACAGACTTTCAAACTACCCCCCGTTGTCAGCCCCTGTCTCTATCTACCCCACCTCCTGTGTCACCTGGTGCCCCAATCCCTGGCTCCTTTGGGTTACTGTAAAGGAAATCAGCTTGCTTCTCCTCAGTACTTTCCCACCCATAAGTCGGGAGGTTTGATCTCCTTCCTCTCTGCTGTCATTTGTCCCTCCTCTAGCAGCTTTCCTCCCTCCATGCATTGAGACAGGGGAGCACAGAAGTCTCTGACTTCCATCACAGACGGAATTCAGGCTTCTGACGGTGTCCGTACAGTTTTCAGGAGGAGAATGGATTGCAAACATTTGTCTTCCACCATCATGTAAAGTCTTGAGTTAAAACTCAAAGGTGGACAAGAGATGGTCTGGCAGTGGAGGTAGGGAGTTATTCCTGGCAGGGGGAACAGTGTGTTCAAGAGGAATCAAAGAGACCTGCCTACGGTTCCACATGGCTGGAAGCAAGGCTCAAGGCAGGAGCGGCTGGATGGGAGCTAAGGCTGAGGATCGTGAAGGGCCTCAATCATGCCAAGAAGTTTATCCTTGATTCTGGAGCAAATGAGGAGCGGGAGGGACAGGAGTAGCCTGACCAGATTTGCCACTTGGGGAGCAGCATGGCAGGTATACTGAGGGCGTAGGGGGCAGATATACCTGGAGGAGAGCGACCAACTGGAACAACAACAGTGGTTTCCACATGAGAAATGGCACTAGGTGAACTCAAGCAATGGCAATTGCCATGTGAGAGAAAATAAACATGAAAGCTATGCAAAGGTACAATCAACAGGGCTTGTGACTAACAGGAACGGGGCATGAAGGTGGAGGGAGGAGTCCAGTTTGAATCCCAAGTTCCTGGTTTGTGCAACAGAGCAGGTGACAAGCCTGTTCAAGGATTTGGGGAGACGCAGGAGGAGCAGCAGGTGTGGGAAAACTGGATTTGCATTTAGATTGCATTCCTCCCGTTTCTAGTCTGAGAAGTCCACACTTGTGTCACCTAGCTGCAGTCAAAATCCACATAGCAATTTGGGTCTTGCTTTTTTCTCTTAGCAGTACTTTCCAAGTATCAACAGAACCCCCAAATGTCCCTCTGTAATTTGGCCACAGAGTATTTCGTCATGCTAATAAATGCATGGAGTTTCACTTGCGGGCGCTCTACAGAAGACTGCGATGAACTCCAAGGTGGTCTTGGCAGGCCCGTGAGTGGTCTCCATGGTCCAGGTCTCCTGCTTCCTCCAAGGCTGAGGACCATGGAGGGCAGGGTGGGTGGAGTCAGCTCCATCTATTCTGCCATTTTAAATGGGAGCACTGAGGAGGCATGCTCGGCCCCACAACCCTTGCAGCTTGTTGAAACCACCCCTGAACCTCATCTTCTGGTCAACAGGTGGCAGTGGCCCAACTGGGCTTGGATGTGCAGCGCTGGTGGTATAGTGTGAGCGTAGCTGTCTTCCAACCGGGCTTGGAAGGAGCATGGCCTCACTCTCCCCTCCCCTGGACCTTCTCCCCTTCACAGAGGCCATGCCACTTTCTGCTTCCAGGCCTCTCCAAGGAGTGGCCTCCCTCCAATCTCCTCTCAAGAGGATCCCAAGGCGCATGAGTCCAGCGGCATCAAGGTCACCCCAGTCCTGAGAACAGCGGCGCCCCCACAGGGAAGCCAGAGGCCCTGCAGCAGCATTGGGGGGAAAGGAGTGTACCGATGGTTGTTATGGCAACTGGGGCTCCCAAGATGGAGGGAAGGGAAAAGGCCTCCCTGCTCAAGAGTTGCCATGGCAACCCAGTTCCTTGAGGCCAGCTCTGAAGACAAAACCACACACTCCCCACTTACAATGAAGTCCCCAGGACGCCTCAGGGTTCTTTGCCGTCCACAGAGCCGAATGGAATGGGTCGTGTTCTCCTGGTCCCACAGTTGATTCCACAGATTTTGTGGGGACAGAAGCATTTCCACTTATCTTTGGGAAGAGAGCTGGGGCTTGATAACCCATCCATTCCCTCAAGAAACATTTACTGAGCCTACTATGTGCCAGGGACACTGTGATAAATAAGTCCCAGGCCCCATTCTGGAGGGGCGAGTAGCTCAGCCTCTTCTGCAGACAGCTTGGCGGTGTCCACTGAAATTTTAGGTGCATGAACGCTGTGGCCCAGCAGTCCCGTTTCTGAGGCTCTGTCTGCAGAAGTCCCTGCTTGTGAAGGCGGTAGCTGTGGCGTCGCTTGTAGCAGTAAAGGGTGGGAAGCCACCTAAGTGGCCACCGTGGAGGCCAGCGAGACGGCTGTGGGTGCATCGCATATGCCGAACGTGCACCGAGGTGTTCGCAGGGATCCCCCAAGAGTAGCGGGTTGACTAAGAAGATGGGGGGAGGGAGATTTCACTTTTACTCTTAAACCATTTGGATATGTTACAAGATCATGTATTCTTTTTATATTTTAAAGGAAATGCTAAATATTAGCTATACGTAGAATGGTTGACACTGTAATGAGACTCGTGGTGGTGAAAGTGTGTGCATTGCTGGTTGTACTGTGGTGCAAACCACACTAACACTAAAGAGAAACTTACCACGGGCACTGGGGGGGGGGAAGAGAGGCGGGGGGAGAAGTGCGGTCGTGCAGGTTGTATAAAATGTCTTCGTAAGGGGAGGGAGGAAGGCACTTTAGGCCAAAGGGGCGGCCAGAGCAAGGCTGGGAGCGTGGGAGTTGGGGTGTGTTAGAGAATTCCACGTGGCCTCTGCAGAGGTGGCGGGGATGGGCTGTCACCACACAGTGGATAAGCCAGCAGGAGAGGAGAGCAGAACCCAGACAGAGTCCTCTGGCTCCAGTGTGGTGGGCTCAAGGGGACAGGTACCAGAAGCGGGATGACACCCCAGGAGGCGGCTGGAATCCCACGGGGGAGATAGGGTGAGGACCCCCCAGAGAGCAGAGGGAGGAGAGGGAGTTACAGGACTTTATGGAGCTTGTTAACCTATAGACATACATTCTGTCAGACTACATGGGGCTCCTTGACTTACAGATGGGGAAACTGAGGCCCCGACTCAGACAGTCCCCACTGAGGGGGATGGTCAACGCCGGGGCTGCTGCCCAGGTAGGTCCTGCAGGCACGAGAGAGGGAATACAAGAACAATACCCTTTGATGTCTGGGTGGCAAGGGTCACATTCAGAGGCCCAGGCCTCCTCAGGGAGAGTATCCCAAGCAGCGCACTTGAGCATGGCCACCTTCAAGGAGCCTGGCCAGTGCTGGGGCACAGGGAGGGTGGCTGGTGGCGAGGGTCCTGTCCCCAAGAGCTGGTCCAGGGGGTGCCTCTGTCACCTGTCTCTCTGATGCCCTGTTTGGTGCCAGGGGACAGACTTCAGGGAGGCTCAGACAGAGCCCTGGATTCAGGAGTCAAGCCCTGGAATCTAGTGCCTCCTGTCCTGCCACTTGATAAGGTGCCCTTGAACTTGCCATGTACCAATCCCACCTGAGGAGGGACACACAACTTCCAGGGAGAAACACTGCGTTAAACACAGCCTGTTCCTGGAGAGGAGAGTGGAGAAGCCCTCGGGGGAGTATTATCAGCCGGCTGCCAGCATGTGGGCATTTATCAGATTAGTAAAGAAGAAACAGGGCCGACAGTGTCCTCCCTGAAATGTGGACAGGTACGCAGTTCGCTCTGCACTTCTGCATGTGGTGTCCTCCCATTTGACTTAAAAAATAGATAAACATCCAGGACTGGTGCAGCTATTCGGACTTACAGATGCAGGAAAAAGGTTCCCAGAAATTCCGATTCCACCCTGCTGTATGGAGGGCCCGCCTCGTGCCAGCCCCTGGACGGCAGAACCAGCAACGGCTAGACTTGAGCAGGATCTGTTAACACCAGTCCAAAAAGTTCTGCCCGAGGAAAAGCTTACCCGGCAAACCAGTTTGGGAAACACTACAAACTATCCCACTTTTGAAGAATCACAATGCCGCTTACTTTATCAAAGGCTCTGAGAAGTCCCACAGTAACTCTGTTTAACACAACATGTCCCAAGCTATGGCCTCCTTTGCAGAAAACGTATTAATAGTCTGCAGAACCTGGGTTCCGTGAAACACATTTTGGCAAATCCTGATCTGACCGATAGAAACAGAGCTCTACAGGTGGGCTTTCAGACTCTTAAATGAGGGGCACAACCTTGGGTGGTCTTCCCTCTGCCCCTCAAATCACAGCAGAAGCATCTGCCTCCTCCTGGGCGCAAGTCTGTGGGACTCCTAGCTGTGGCCCCGGCTGGCAGCGGAGGGCCAAACCCTGGCTGCGGCAGAATTTGTCTGTGGCTCTGGGCCCAGCCATGTTTGGGTGGGCGGCAGGGTCAGGCATCTGGAACAGCCAAGGCACAGATGTTCCAGCCACTCTTGGATCCCAGCCTGGGCTCCTGCTTTCCCTAATTCCAATATTTGGCTGCTGCTCTCACCTAATTCATATTCCAATGTCAACACTGCATAATCTCCCCCAAACACTGATAGCCTGGAAGCTGGGAAAGGGAAAGGGACAGCTGATGAGCAGGGGCAGAGGGACAGAGGTGAGCAGGAAATAAGAGGCCCCAAAAGCCCCTGGCAGGCAGAACTCCATCAGACTCCCCAGCCGAGTCAGTAGAACCCGGGAGCCTGCCTGAAGGGACAAGACTGTGGCCCCAGAGGCACCCAGCACCCACCCTGGGCAGTCAGTGCCACAGGGTGTGCATGGCAGGCCTGGGAGGGTGAGTTTTGTATGAAGGGCAGGAGAGAGAGCGACCACAGTCAGGAGGACTCAAGGGTCTGCTCCAACTCTGCCTCTAACTGGCTCAATGACCTGAGGCAGGTCACCATTTATAAAACGAAGAGGTTGCCTGTCTCTGTGACCCACCAGCTCTGACATTTGGGGAGGAGGCAGCAGAGCACAGGCCCGAGTGCAAAGCAGACTCTGTCTCTCCTCTCGACCTCACTGGACTCGGGCACCCTCATCTGTAAAATGGGAGCAATATGGTGTCTGCACCCAAGGAGTTCGTCGTGGTTAGAGGAGAGAGCGTGTGGGGTGTGCATTTCCTAGCTGGGCCGCGGGGGACTATGGAGCAGCCAGACTAAGTCACGCACCCTGCACACCCTCCCAGGCTCGCTGCGCCTCATCGCACGCAGTCCTCCTGCGAGCTCCGTGAGGGAGAGACGGCCATTAACCCATCCTAGAGGAGGAAGCTGAGGCTCAGTAATGGGGCCACAGTGGAAGGAAACTGAGGTCTAACGCCAAAGCCCGGGTGTCCCACACTTGTCTTCTGAAGTTCCGGAACCGCTCAGGACTGAACCTGGGGCCCAGGGATGACCCCACTGCCTGACAGCTGATCCTGGTGCAGGGTGCAGCTGCAAGCCACCTCTTGCCACTAGGGCACCCAGCACCTTCACTCAGGTATCCCTCCTTCCACAGGATCCATCCTGATGGGCCTTCCCTCCCACCTCCACCCCAATCACCCCTACCATTCTGCCCCCCATCACCTTTCCCCCGGCCCTCCCCCCACAACCCGTTCCCAGGCAACTGCTCCCCTGGTTCTGACCACAAACTCCCTGGAATCCGGTGACCTCCGCCCAAATTTTCCCCAGGGCCACAGTCAGTCAGACTTCCTGAGAAGGGCTGCTAATAAATATGTGTGAGATTTGCATGTTATTTGCATACGCTTATAAGGACCTGAAAGGCAGTTTTCAAAAGAAGTGTTATCAAGGCTTCTCTCGCCTCCTTATCTCTCTGTTTCTCCCTGTTCTTTTGAACCCGCCCCAGGCGCTGGCCCAGCTTCCCTCTTCTGAATGTATAACTAAACAAGAAGAGTAATAGTTTTAAAAATAACAATCGCCTCTTATTGAGCATCTACTATGTGCCAGGCACTGTCCCTCATAATAACCAAAGGAATTACTACTCAGTGGGGGTCTGAGGAGACCCAGTAAAGAGAACCCCTCTTCCCAGGCCCTGTCCAGAACCAACAGAGAAACTGACACAGGCAGGTGAATTGCAAATGGCCTCTTTGCTCTTGGGAGAGCTGATTTGGGACAAGATGTCTTAGGTTTCCTAATGTGGTTTCCTAATTTTGAACCCCAGGATTAGATACACCCACTCAATCCCAGACTGCTAGACACCCCACCACCCAGCCCCTGTAAAATTTGGGGCACAGAAGAGCATGGAGAGGATGCAGCTCTCTGCAGGTGGACAGACCCCCAAAGAGAAGGAGCTAAAGGGCTGGGCGGCACAGGGAAGTGACTTAGTCCTAAATTCACCAATTATAGAGGTCAGGCCCCTCCCTGGGAAAGGCTGGGCTGGTGGGCAGAGCCGAGCATGTTACTCTAATCTAATGGGTGCTCCCTCTGCATGAAAGGAAACATCAGTTGTGGGTGAGAATGTTCCCCCTATTTTACAGATGTGAAAACTGAGGTTACTTAACAGAGGGGTAACACACCTTGCCCAAGGTCAACTAGTAAGGAAATGATAGGGGTGGCATTAAAACCCAAGGCTATATAACTGCAGAGCCTGTGGGTTTTCCACTTCACCACCTCTATCTCCCCAAGAGATGCACACAGCCAAGGGAAAGGGAACAAAGAGACCCATGGGGAAGGGACAGAGGGAAAGCAGCAGCGCATCCAAGTGTGGGTTAAGTGCAGCTGGGGAAAATCTACTCTCTCAGAGCCGGAGCAGGGAGGGCCCTCGGGCACCGTTAGCCCAGGCTCACATTCTCACATGCCCACCAGGCCAGGCAGCCTGTAAATGAATCGGTGAGATGGAAGACAATAGGGAGTGGTGGGGACTGTAGTGGGAACAGAGCAGGGGCAGGCCCAACTCAAGTCCAGCCCATCTTGGTCATGCAGCCACACAAGCCCAGGCTCACCAGATCTGACTTTTCAAGAAAGGCAAGAAATCAAATTCTTATATGAAATGCCCCTATCTGAATGTGTTGGTTCAGTGTTTAAGAGACTGAGCAAACACTGTTCAGGCAAACAGAACATTACTGCTTCCTGGCTCCAGTCCACTGCCCACAGTCAGCAACCTCTAAAAATCCAATCCCATCACCTCACAAATGTGCTCACTGGAGTGTGAGCTCCTGAGGTCCAGGACAGGCTGCTTTCTTGTCCCCTGCCGTCTCCCCAGGCCGCACAGTAGGTGCTCAATCAGTCATAGGGAACATCAGCGGAGGCCCACCCCAGAGCCCACAAGTGGAGAGCCAGGCCTCTCGTCAGCCTCCCTTCCACAAACATCCAGCTGTTCTCATGCTCCAGGAGATGCTTCTGAAAAACGCAGTCAGAATCTCTGCGGGTAGAGCTGAAATCTGTACTTTTAACAAGACTCCCCAGGGAATTCTTAGGCACATTCATGTGTGGGAACCATCGCAGGGAGATGGCGTGCAAAGATGGAATACACAGGCATAGGTTGGACTTGCAGCCCTGCCCTGGACCAGCTGTGTGACTGGAAGTCACTTAACCTTTCTGAGCCTCAGTTTCCTCATCTGTAAAACAGACACAACATTGCCCGCTTCACATGTTTGCCTTGAGGAGAAAATAAAGTCAGGTACGCAAGAGCCATTTGTAAAGTCAAGCACTGGTTTTCAAACTGCAGGGCCCAGCCAATAAATGGGTGGCAAGATCGACTTATAAAAATAGCATTATTTTTAATGAAGTAGAATGGAATAGATAATAGGAAGGATATTGTTTCATGACAGTTTTATTGAACATTAAATATACGTACATATATGGGAACATATGCACATATGAGAATGCTGGGTTCCAATACATAATGATTTCTTCCCACAAGTAGTGATCCAAAAAGTCTTATTTTAAAAATGTGCTTCTCTAAACATAGTTGTTAATCTTCATGACCTTGAAATAGCCAATAGTTTCTTAGATGTAACGCCAAAAACACAAGCAACAAAAGAAAACAATAGATATGTCAGAGTTCATCAAAATTTAAAACATTTGTGCTTTAAAGGGAGTTATTAAGAAAGTGGAAGGCAAGCCACAGAATTGGAGGAAATATTTGCAAATCATATTTGTACTAACATCGAGTTTACAGGATATAAAGAAAGAACTCTTATAATTCAACAATAAAAAGGCAATCCAACTTAAAAATGGGCAAAGGGCTCAAATAGATATTTCTCCAAAGATATTCAAATGACCAGAAAATGCATAAAAAGACATTTACCATCATTAGTCATTAGGGAAATGCAAATCAAAACCACAATGAGATCCCATCTCACATGCACTCGGATGGCTACAATAAAGAAGACAGACAAGAACAAGTGTTGACAAGGATGTGGAGGAGCTGGAACCCTCAGACACTGCTGATGAAATGGACAATGGTGCAGTTGCTTTGGAAAACAGTTTGGCAATTTCTCAAAAAGTTACCATGTATAACTTGGGTAGGGTTTTATATACCCATGAGAAATTAAAACATGTGTCCATACAAAAAACTCATACATGGATGTTCATAGCAGCATTGTTCCTAATAGCAAAAACAGTGTAAACAACCCAAATGCCCATCAATGGATACACTAGGTGTGATGTAGCCATACTCTGGAATATTATTCATCCATGAAAAGGAATGAAATACCCATGCTCCAGTATGAATGAAACTTGAACACATTACCCTAAATGAAAAAAGCCAGTCACCAAAGGCCATATCTTACAGGATCCCATCTATATGAAATGTCCAGAATAAGCAAATTCATAGAGGCAGAAAAAAGATTAGTGTTTGCCATGGGCTAGAGGCAGGAAGTCATGGGAAGTGACTGCAAATGGGGTTTCTTTGGGGGTGAAAATGTTCTGAAACTAAATAATGGTGATGGTTGCACAACCTTGTAAATATACTAAAAACCACTAAGTGGTACACTGTAAAACAGTGGATTTTATGTGAATTATATCTCAAAGACACTGTTCTGAAACACTGTAACATGGAATTTATTCATGCTACAGGAGATGAGACAGGAAAGGAAAGAAACAACGAAGAGTGTGCTAAGATTGTAAATGACCTGGGAGTAGCAGGGGGCTTCATGTTCCCGCTGTGTGCCCTCTGCCCCACCTGACCAATGGCAAGCCAGCTGAATGAATGAATGAGTGAATGAATGAATGAGTGAATGAGTGATGTTCATACACTGTAGATGGTGCAACCTCACTGAGGGGCAATTTGGTAATATCTATTAAAAACTAAAAATGCTCAGACTTTCTATTTTAGGGATTGTAACCTTCAAAAATACTCCCAGAAAGGGGTCATAATAAAGTCCATTCGTGGCACTATTGTTTATAATTGGGGGGAAAAGAGTAAATAATGTCTGTCAACTGAGAAACGATCAGGCATCATGATGTAGTCGCACGTGGGATCTAGGCGAATCCAGCTATCCAAGAATTAGTGTTAAATGGGCGGTAGGGGTTGTACCAACGGCACGATGGGGAAGAAAGGGTAGCTTTTCCATGGTAGAAGAATTCCAACTAAAAACTGCATGATCTCAAAGTATCTCCCCCCACCAAGCTGTTTAGTAATTACAAAAGGGGGAGGTGATAAGTTTACAGGAGAGAAACCTAGCAGATGCCAACCAGAGATCAAGGTTAGTATCACCTGTGGTTTGACACATGGGCATCGGGGACATTCTGGGAAAGACACATTGTTTCTGGGGTGTTCTTGCCTAAAACTCACAACCTCAATCTAGTCATGAAAAAACAGCAGATAAAACCAAACAGAGGAATATTCTGGAAAATAGGTGGCCAGCACACTTCAAAAGTGTTAAGGTCACGAAAGACAAAGGTGGGCTCAGGCCTCATCCCAGACCAGGTGAGACTGGAGATACTGACAACTAAATGCAGTGTGAATCCTGGGTGGGATCTTGGAAAAGAAAAAGGTTATTCATAGAAACACTGGTGACATCTGCATGAAGTAAGTAAGGAAATAGCATTGTACCAATGTTAATTCTTAGTTTAATCATTGTGGATGGTTATGCAAAATGTTTGCATTAGGGAAAGCTGAGTGAAAATAGGAAGAGTACTCTACTATTTTTGCAACTTTTCTGTACATCTAATTATGTCAAAATTTAAACAAAATAGATCCTATAGCCCTGGTTTTTGGATAAGAGAATTATAAGCTTGTGAGCATCTGCTGGTTGTCTTCGGTACTGGATTGAATGGTATTCCCCAAAACTGATGTCCACCTGGAGTCCCAGAATGTGGCTTTGTTTGGAAATAGGTTCTTTGCAGATGTAATCAGTTAAGATGAGGTCACACTGGATCAGGATGGGCCCTAAATTCAATGACAGGTGGTTGATAAGAAGGTTGTGTGAAAACACAGACACCCAGGGAGAAAACCCTGTGATGACAGAGGCAGACACTGGAGTGACACATGCACAAACCAAAGAACCCCAGGTATTTCCAGCCACCCCCAGAAGCTAGGAAGAGAGGCATGTGACAGATCTACCCTCAGAAGCTCCAGGAGAAACCAACCTTTATTTCAGACTTCAGACCCCAAAACTTTTAATTACCCCCAAGTTTGTGAGGATTTGTTAGAGGAGCCTTAGGAAACCAATACATCTACCTGGTCAGCATTGCCCACCCCTGACCCCAGTTCCAAAGTCCCAATTTTCCATGAGGATCCAGTGGTTCAGTGAAGCTGACTTGCTCCCATCCCCTTTGGCTTAGGCCAGTCAGCACATTCCATGTCCGCAGCCTCTAAACGGGTTCAGGGATGGGAGTGCAACCCAGTTTCAGGCAATGAGGCCTGAGGACATGTGCTACCAGCTCCTGGGAAAGAAGCTTCCTCAATTCAGGAAGAATCTCTTGCCTATCAGACTTGAATGAGGAAGCCATGGTGCTACATTATAACCAGCCTCCCGATGAAAAGGAAGCAGGATGGAGAGAGAAAAACACTGGCCCATCAGTAGGCTGCTTGATCAAGCCTCACCTGAAAATTGCATCAGCTCTGGACTTTTTTTTAATTAAATTTATTGGGGTGACATTGGTTAATAGGATCATATAGGTTTCAGGTGTGGATTTCTTTGTTACAAGGTCTATATATTGTACTGTGTGCCCACCACCCAAGGTCAAATCATCTTCCATCACCATATATTAGGCCCCCTTCACCTCCCCCCCGCCAGCTCTAGACTTTTGAGTTACGTGAGCCACTAATTTCCCCTCTAGTTTTAAACCAGTTGATTAGAGTCTGGACTGACTCAAGTCAGGCAAGATCCAAGGAAACAACACTGTCACCATGATTAGGGTTTTTGTCCTAGCTTAGCTCTGTCTCCCTCTACATTGGTTTCTCAGCTTAGCAGCCTCCATGGAAAGACAGCAGCATATCTCTTCTATCAGTCAGGTGTCTGCTGCAATGATGCTGTGTAACAAACAGCCCCGAAATTTTCCGTTGTGATCATTCATTTCATAGTTGTGATTCTACACGTTAGTTGAGGCTGGCTGATATCAGCTGGGTTAGGCTGGTGTGGGGCCCTCCGATTGGGATCAGTGTGTTCCACATTCTGCACCCTGGGACTCCTGAGTCAGCCAGTCCGGGTGGGGACTGAGATGCTGCCTTTCTAAAAGGTCCTAAGTGGTGCCGGTAAGGATTAGTGGCTATGATCAAGAATGAAATTGGGAGTCTCAACCTTCCTAAGCCACATTCTCATTTATAAAATGCCAATTCCGCCTGCCAGGCAGACTTTTCCTAACGGAGAAGATGGTGCCCTGCGGGAGTAAGGGGCTGTGACACTTGTGCTATCTCTCGCCTGACTGCCCTTCCACCCCACCCTTCCTCCAGCCCCCAGGAAAGGACTCACGGTCGGGCCCTGGGAGAGAAAAAGCAAATATCACGGTGTGAGTGCAGCTCCCCCTTAACTGCTTTAAACTGCTCCCTGCAATAATGTTGGTGTAATCCATAAGATTCAATTATGGCGATCGGGCAATTAGGCAAACCACAGCGAGGCTATTGCCTAATTAATGCTCAGCCCCATCCAGCAGGTTCCAAAAGTGGCGCAGGTAACACCACTCACCCACCCCCACCTCTGGGAGAGGAACGGGGGACCCAAGGCAGGGGCTGCCCTCCCCTCAGGCTCTAAGGAGAATGTTCCTAGGAAATAAGCCCTCGAGGCATGGTGAGGGGATAGACAGTGAGCAGCCAAAAGAGCCCGAGCCAGTGACTGCCAGGAAGCCTCACATCGGCCATTGCTCTAGAATAGCTGGGTTTATTCTCCGGGGCAGAGTTCAAATCCTGCCTCTGCTAGTGATGGGCTGTGCAGCATCAGGTTCTCACCTAATGTTTTTAAAGCCTTGGTTTCCTTGTCTATTAAAGAAGGGAATTGATGATAACTACCTCCTAGGGTGCTATGAAAACTGCATCAGAAAGTCTGCATATTGCTTCCATAGTTCCTGCAGGGCTATCTTTATTATCTCCCTGTCTGGGCCTCAGTGTCCTCACCTGTACAATGGGGGAAGTCCCACGTGGCCTAAGCTTGAAGGATCATCATGTAAATAAATGAAGTGAGCCATGTGCGCAGGGAGTTCGGAGAATTTCACTAACATGCCGTCATGTCTTAGCTACCATGTGCCTGGCTGGGTACAGTGCCAAGGTCTCTGCCCTCCAGAGGCTACCCCCTAACAGGGCAGTGGGTGATTAACCCCACTCAAGGAATGTCAGCCTAATGGTTTGGGTGGATAGAACAGAGAAGAATCATCTCTTGAGCCATGATCTGTGACACTCAAATGAGCCTCAAGTTACACAAAAGAGAAAAAAAATAGTCAAAGAAGGTTGTAGAAATAGTGCAGGTGAGAGAGGAGAGCAGGACCCCAGAGAAGGAGATGGACGTGGTGGCACAGACGAAGCAAAGGGAGGGAGAAGTGGGCTGCGGGGAGGGTGGTTAGGCCTTTGTCAGAAAGACACAGCTTCTCACATCATTCTTATATGTCCCCATTGCCCAAAGACACGTCCACACGGCCAAGTACGCACAGGGACATATAGACAGACACACAGATGCAGGCACAGACACAGAGGTGCGCACGTGCATGCATGCACTCACAAACACAGACATGCACAGAGATGCATACACACACGATGCATGCATGCACACATAAATAAAGCACACACAGACAGACACACACATGCACGCTCACTCAGCGACAACTTAGAGTCCACCAGCCTCTCAGAAATTGCCGCTGACCATTTTCCCACGAGCCTTTCCAGCTGAGCGTGTGATTCCAAAGCTGTCCACAAGAGGGTGCTCAGGAACCAGAATTCAAGAGCCCGGGCCCGCTGATACTCAGAATCCAGCGTTTCGAGGTTCCTGGGACCCTGCATTTCATAACTAGGAAAGCTGAGCTTCTGAGAGGGAGGGGACTTACTCGAGCTCACAGCCAATGACCCTTGCCCTGTCTCCCTACGGGGATTATGGTCGGGAATGGGGGGGAGGCAGGGAGTCCTTGTCACAGTGTTGGTTAGAGAGGGAAAGTTAGGGATATGGAAGGCAAATTTTCATGAGGTTGTCAGACACTGTCCCTAACTCACTGCGACCCCGAGTAAGTGACTTGACTTCTCCGTCCCTTCGCTTTCTCACTTCTTTGTCGTCACTGGCTTCCCCAGGCCCTCTGGAGGCCCCTAGACAGACCCTTCCCATATCCATATGCATCCAGATGTTTGGATCTCTCCTCGTCCTACCCATTCAGGTCTCACGCTGTCACCTCCCCAGACAGGATAAGTGCCCCACCCCATGACTATTTTGTTTGCACTATATTACTGCTTCTTGAAACTCCTTGTTTATTGATGTGCTTACATGTTTACTTTGTCTCCTCCAGACGAATGCAAACCTCATGAGAGCAGAGACCTGGGGTGTCCTGTGCCTCCACCCCACCCCCCATCACTTCCACTCAGAAGGTGCCTGGCACCCGGTGGGGGGCAACAGGCGGAATGAGGCATTAACCTCGCGGCGGGCGGGAGGGGAGTCCCAGCTGCATGCTGGTGCTGCCCCCTGGTGGCGCTGGGTCCCCATCGCACCCCGCTTTTTAATCTCCCGTCCATCTATCGCCAGGCCCCAGTGCACATCTCTGTGGGGCTCTGAGGGTGGAGGTAAGGGGATCTTGACCCCAGGATTCATCCCTGGATTCAGATGAGGGAGGGGCCCTAGTATTTGAAGGGCCAGCTTCACAATTAACAAAGATGCGTTTAGTGTATGCTGTGGACTCGGGCCTGGAAAAGACACGTCAGGGCAGAAATACGATGGTGCTACCTGTAGAAAGTAACAGAGAGAGCCAGATAAGCCAGTCCTACAGTCCCATCTTACAGACGACGTTACTGAGGCCCCAGCCAGGAAAGGAAAATAAAACTAACTGGCCTACAACACCCTAGAGTAATTGTCACCCGTTTCCCCACCCACTGATAAGCACTGAACAGTCATATTTTATGCAAAGCATGTGTTCCTGAAGCCTTTGCATAATTCAAAACTTGCATAATCCCAGGCTAATTTTGCCACAGAAATGAATGCAAAGCAGAAAGAATGTGTTGCATAAATCTACCCCCATTGTGGCATATTTTTGCTTTAATGCTGCTTTTTATTTTCCCTGCATTATCTCTAATATTTCACAGCGCACTCTGCTAAATTAACAGCGCAGCATTTCCTGCCAGCGGTTCGGCCTTCTTCATAACGTTTTATCACATCTCACTTCCTTTCCAATGTTATTGATTTTCAGGTGCGTTTTTCGGCACCGCCACTTACAGAACACTTGGATGACATTGTTACAGGATACAGATAAGAGATTTTAAAGTTACAATAACTGTGTGTGTTGAGAAAGCAGCACAATCGTCTCCAGAATTCCCCACAGAAATCAGAAATTTAGACACCTGCAAACCATAGTGCACGCATATGGGAGACAGGTACTTCCATTTAATAACCAAAGTGACACCACCACATGGCAGGTTTACAATCCCTGCTTAACAACTCACTTAGCTCCTCCAACTCTAGGAAGCTGTGCAATTCTGATGAATTTTTTTAACTGAGGAGTTTTGCATGATTTCCAACTTAGCGCATAAACATTTATTAGCGTTTTTATGTTGCATCTTCCTGAAACCACAGTTGAATTTCTCATGAACCATGACCTCACCCTGGACAATCTCCTTTGCTGTGTCTTTAACCTCAGGGCTAGGGGTCAGGGAGTGATGCACGACAATCGCAGATATGGATTGGACCTCAGAAATCCCAGCCGCCCACCTCATACCCGAACAGGGGCCCTTTTGGAGGCAGCATCAGCAGAGCCCACCCCCTCCCCACCCCCCGAGCTGCGCAGGCCCAGGGCTCCTCCAAGTCCACATCTCTTGCAGTCTGGAGAGGGGGCTTCACTCCTAGGAGTCCTCCTGTCTCCTCCTGCCCCTCTTCCCATCAGCATTTGGTTCAAGTTGCCTGTCATTCTGTTCCCACTGCCCCCTCCTCAACATGGAGCCCAAAAGGACTTTAGACCCATGTCAGGGGAGAAGGGAGATGAAGGAAAACTAGGTCTCAGTGTCCAGCACTTATAAGACCGGCACATTGCCAAGAACAATTCCTGTGAACTGTCTGCTTGCCCTTCCTCTGCTTGGAATTGCTTTCTGAAAAGTTCCTTCCACTTGGCCAAAGCTTGGCCCCAGGAGTGGGAGGGCGAAACCCTAGGAAGAAGGAGAGGAGGGGCAGGCTCTGAACCCACCTGCTGGGGTCCCTGTCCTGCTTCCACTTCCACCTGACCTTGAGCAAATTCTTATCCAAGATATGTCCCCTCTTTGGGTCTCAGTTTCCACCTCTGTAGAGTGGGAATAAAAAATACCACCTACCGCCCTAGCTGGTTTGGCTCAGTGGATAGAGCGTCGGCCTGTGGACTGACTGGTCCTGGGTTCAATTCTGGCCCAGGGCATGTACCTCGGTAGCAGGCTCCATCCCTGGCCCCCGTCAGGGAGCTTGTGGGAGGCAGCCAATCAATGTGTCTCTCTCGCATGGATGTTTCTCTCTCTCTCCCTTCCGCTCTCTGAAAAAGCAATGGAAAAAATATCCTCGGGTGAGAATTAAAAAAAAAAAATACCACCTACTTCCCAGGATTACCATGGGAAGGAAATGTGTTACCAAATTTACTAAAGGGGCTGGTTCACCTGCACACATTGACATTCGATAAAATGCAAACAGGAGTTTGCAGCCGAGAAAGTAAAGGTTTACAGGCCAGAGTCACAGGGGAGCTTGTGCTCAAACACTTGGCTCCCCAGTGGCTTCTAGGGGATGGGTCAAAGAGGGGCCTAAGGGAGTGAAGGTCATGGTCTCTACTGGTTGGTCGGAGCCAGGGTAGGGGTAGTTGATCATTGCATCTGGTCCTGATGTCCGCCGTGGTGTCATTTTGTCTGGTTTTGCAAGGATATGGTCAGTGGGGTGGTTCTGAGCTGAACACCACTGGGGCCTAGATGTTATTTCCAATTTGACGGTAACTGTTTCTGTAATCAGCAGGCCCGAGCCTTTGTTCCTAAAGTTATTGACGCTGACCAGAACGTCATTGTCCTGAGGGCTTAACGATTGAGGGAGTGGACATGCAGGGGAGAAGACGGTGGCCAAGTCGGGGTGCGGGAGGAGGCCAGCTTGAATCAAAAGGCAAGAATGGAGAAAAAGCCATTTGAAAGAAGTGAAGTTTCTGCGTGGTTACCAATGCAGTCCCTCTGCGACCATACGGAGCACCAAGTATGGAATGGGGCAAATACTTACTGAGCCTGGGATGGGTGAGGGTCAACCTCAGAATCTGGAAAAGCCTCCCCTCAGGGAGTTCACGGTGCAAAGTTAGATAGTGACGCAGCCAGGGAGCCCCTTCCCACTAACCAACCAACTCACCAGGGGGGGTGCTGGGAAATTGCTAGCTACCCAGGGCAGGGGGTCCCCACTCTGCTTTGCTCAGTGTCTGTCAGTCACCTTCTGCCTTTAAGAGCTCAGGGGCGGGGACAGGAGCCAGATGGCCTCTTTGCCATCCAGGTGATCCTGGATTCAGGCCCTCGCACCCGGCCCTCCCCCTCCCTGCACAGCCGGCGAGTCTGCAAATTTGCCTGCTGAGTAGACCCGGTGGACCCAAAGCCACTTCCCTGCTACCGGTCAGGAGACAGGAGACAAAGGCTACGGCCACAGCCTGCGCTGGATCTTCTGGACCCCACCCACCCCACCAAACTTCCTTTTCCTCCTTGGCGCTCACATTATACTCCATGCACAAACAAACCCTTGCTCTCCCTGGGCTTCAGCTTTCCCCTCTGAGAAATGGGCAGCCTGGACTTCTCCGTGGCCTGCAGCTAAGCCGTTCAGAGTGTAGGACCTGGGCCTCCACCTCGCACGCCCCACCTCCAGCAGGTGCAGGTGCCCTCGGCCCGCTCCCCCACTTATCCCTCCTGTCTCTCTGCTGCACCTGGTGCCCCTTCCATGGGGGCAGGGGACACTGAGGCTACTGTTGGCTGGGCTCCCAATCACCAGAGGGGGAGACTCCACGGAAGAGCAGGAGGCGGGGAGGGAGAGCATGGGATGTCCCCATGTCTAGCCCTAGGTTAAAAGCTCGGGGTGCTCCCAGGCCATTCTTGCCCCTCTCCCGCCCCTCTCCAGCAGACACGGAGGCTCCTGAGGGCCAGCTGGACAGAGAAAGGATGGGTTTCCCCTGGGCAGGTGCCAGGATGGTAACGTGCTCCCCGCCTGTGGCCTGTTCAGCGTGTCCCAAGTGTCCACCCTGGACCAAACCATGCAGCCAAAAGGAACTGCCCCAGACCCGCCTTTGGCTCCCTCTTCCCTCCCCTCTCAGCTCCCAGAGCCTTTTAACCTCTTATCTTCCCCCTCCCTCCCCCTCGCCCCTCCCCACTGTCTGGCCTCCTGCCTGACTGCCTTCGGAATGCGGACAGGACAGAAGCAGCAGCTTTGGGTCCTGAGGGCAGAGGAAAGAAGGTGGGACTTCGGTCTGGCTCACGCTGTTCCAGCTTCAGGACAAAGAGCCTAAAAACCATTCACAACTTTCTCCTGGGGAAATTCACCCACGTGCAGAATTTTCACATGCAATTAATTATGCCACTACCAGGGTGCCTGTGTCCTTCCACCTTGAGTGACATTTCTAAAGACCCTTTTTTACTTGAGCCATGGGAAGTGGCAGGTTCCAAGGAGTGTATATGGGGAGGGGAGAGACGCAGGCTGCCCCAGTAACAGAGAAGAATCGCTGAGTGTAGTTTTTTTAACCCAGAAACTCCTCCTCCTCCGGGAAAGCCACATGGGCTGCGAGGGAACGTCCATGACACACAAAACCAGCATGAAATGTTTGCCACATTCATCTCTGGTTCTCCGGCCTATGCACCTTGAAGCCTGGAGAGCCCTTCCTCCGTCCATGTCTCAGGCTCCCCATCTGTCACTGCCAGGTCTAAGTGTCACTACTTGCCAGGGGAAAGCGACTGTTCCCCTGTTAGGACTTTCTACCCTGGGCTGCTGTGCCCCAGGGGCCAGGAGGAGCTGCTCAGCCTGAGGACCCAGGGCAGGGCCCAGCCAGTCCCTTTCAGCCTCTGGGCCTTGTCTTCTACCTGAGGGCTGGGAGGGAGCATAGGGGCCATTTAGACTCACCCACCCTGAGCACCATCCCCCCCCCCAGCTTGTTCATGGCTCACGGAGGGATCGGTACATTTGTTGAGGAGCTAAATGAATGAATTCAGGACTTGGGGACACTGAGATCTAAAGTTCTTTCAGAATTAACTTTTCCTTTCTCCAGCCTAGGAACAGGAGCAAAACCACCTCTAAGCCGCCAGCCACCAGCCAGCCAGCCACACCCTCAGCATAACCCCAGGTGAACCGATCAAAAAGGTTGACAAGTCCACTCACGGGTTTTTTTCCAATGTAGTTATGCACCATGGAGGTAACAATAACATTAAATATACATTAAACATTTATTATATGCCAGGCATTGGGCTCTAGGCTTTCACATGAATTACCTCATTTAATCTGGTGATAATCCTTGAGGTAGGCTCTATTATTAGCTCCCACTTTTCAGGCCAGGAAATGAGGTTGAAAGAGGTTAAATTTGCCCAAGGTCACACAGCAAGCTAGTGACAGAATTTGGGGACATTACAAAATCGTTTTTTATGCATTTGTATTGCAATAGTTTTGCATTTTAAAGTCCTCTTTCAGACTTTGGATTTTTGTTTTTAAGTTAATGTCCTAACCTGTTTTCAGTCCATTACGCCTTTCTCTGTTTGTTTGGCACTGTTTCTGTGAACTGTCAAATTTGTCTTCCTCTCTAAGAGAGGAGGAATATTCTGTGGAATTTGTGAAAACATAGCTAAATAGGTAAAGTGGACATGGATGGCTGAAAATGAATTTTTAAAATGAAACGACTCAGAAAGCAGAAAAAATTGCTTTCAAAATGCATATGGAAATTGCAAAATCTCCCCAGGGTGCCAGAATCTGATCAAGTCATGAGCTAATGGCTGTAAACATTCATTTCCAACCAAATTCCTTTCAGGTGATTCACTTAAACCTAGAAAAAAAGCTTTAAAATTTGTTACAACTTTGTCAGACAAACACATAGTTTCTGGAAAGTTATTTAGAAAATAAAAGCCCAGAAACATGGAGGTTGAGATGGAGAGTAAAGAGATGTCAATAAAAGCTAAAATCTTAGAAGTTTCAGGGCCACCCCATGGTACCTAAAAATAAAACTTGAATTACTGTTTCAAACAACTTTTTTTGGTGTGAGCTTTATTGACATATAATTGTATACAATAAAATGCACAGATTTTTAAGCATAGAGTGTAAGAACTGACAAATATATATACCCATGTAACAACCACACAACCAAAATATTGATTGACATTGACAGTAATAAGAGACCGAACATTTCCATCACCCCAAGAAGATCCTTGGTGCTTCTTTGTAATCAATCCACCCATTCCCCGTCCACCAATGAATGACTTGCTCTCTATAACCAGAATCTGTTCTAGGATTTTATATAAATGGAGCCATGCAGCATGCACTCTTTTGTGTCTGTTTTTCACTCATTAAGATGTTTTTGAGGGTTGTCCGTCTTGTTATTTGAACCAAGGAGTCCTCTCGTTTTTATTGAGTGGTATTCTATTGCATGAAACTACCACACTGTATTTATTCATTCATCTCTTGACAGACATTTGGATTGTCTCCAATTTTCACTATTACGAATGAGGCTACTATGAATATTTTTGCTTAAGTTTTAGTTTGAATATCATTCTTCATTCTCTTGGGTGAATATCTAACAATGAGATTGCTGGTCACATGGGAAATGTACGTTTAACTATATAAGAAATTGCCAAACTATTTTCCAAAGTGACTCCACCGACTTCCCCCCAGCAGCATGTGAGAATTCCGGTTGCTCCCCACTCTGGAAAACATTTTATAGTGTCAGCTTTTCATATTTTTTTTATTCTAGGAGGTAAGACCTTGTATGTCATTGTTCAATCAAATTGCTTTTTATCCAATAGTCAGCTTGCTTCTCAACATCAATTCTATCATCATGGTTGGAGACTTCAGTGTCCCACTGTCAATAATGCATAGAGCAACTAGACAGAAGGGCAACAAGGAAATAGACTTAAAACCGCACATGCCAACTAGGTCCAACTGACTTACTTATAACACTCCACCCCAACAACTGCAGAAATTGAAACATGTTCACACACAAATGTGCACACTCACAGAACATTATTTATAAAATTCAAAAACACACTGCCCAGTAACTGGTTAATATATAAGTGAAATGTGGTATATCCAGACACTGGAGGATTATTCAGCCTGTGATGCTTAATTTTATGTCAGCTTGACCTGTCACAGGTACCCAAACTAGACATTATTTCTGGGCATGTCAGTGAAGGTATTTCCAGATGAGATTAGCATTTGAGTCAGTGAACTCAGTAAAAGAAATCCTCCTCCCCAAGGTCCCTGGGTATCATCCAATCCACTGAAGGCCTGAATAGAACAAAGGTGGAGGAAGGGGAAACCCCCCCTTTTTTATTCTGCTCATTGAGCTGAGACGTCTCATCTTCTCCTGCCCGCAGACTGGGACTGGCACCATCAGCTCCTCTGTTCTCAGCACTTCAGGCTCTGACCGAGTTACGCCACCAGCTTTCTTATGTTTCTAGCTCGCAGATGGAAGATCATGGGACTTCGCAGCCTCCATAATCACATGAGCCAGTTTCTCATAATAAATCTCCTCTTGTATAGACATGTACATACACATAGATATCTGTCTATTGCTTCTGTTTTTCTGGAGAACTCTAATATACAGCCATTTAAAAGAAATTTCATGCTGATACATGCTACAAAATGAATGAATTTTTACAACATCATGTTCAGTAAAAAAAAAAAAAAAAGGCAAACACAAAATACCACAAAGTGTATGAATCCATTTATATGAACTATCCAGAACAGGCAAATATATACAGACGGAAGGTAGATTAGTGTCTGCCTAGGACTGAGTGGGGAGGGAAAAATGAGGAGTGACTGCTAAGGGACGTGAGGGGTTCTCGCAGGGGTGACGAAAGTGTTCTAAATGATTCTGGTGATGGTTGCACAGCCCTGTGAATACTACGAACCATTGAATTGTGTACTTTAAGTGGGGAAACGACATGGTATGTGATTTATATCCCCATAAAGCTGTTTTAAAAAGCTATTAGAGCCCGGCAGGCGTAGCTCAGCACTTGAGCATTGACCTAGGATCCAGGAGATCAGGGTTCGATTCCCAGTCAGGGCATATTCCTGGGTTGTGGGCTCGATCCACTGTGGGGGGCGTGCAGGAGGCAGCCGATCAATGACTCTCTCATCATTGATGTTTCTCTCTCTCCCTCTCCCTCTCCCTCCCTCTCTCAGAAATCAATAAAGATATATTTTAAAATTAAAATAAAATAAAATAAAAAGTTATTAGAGCTTAGAAGTGAGTTAAGTAAGGTTGCAGAATATAAGATCAATATACGAAAATCAATTGTATTCTATATACAGAAAAAAACAAATGGATATTAAGATTTTTTTTAAGGTACTATTTGTAATGGCAGCAGACAACCTGAAAAAATTAGGGATGAACTTAACAAAATATATGCGAGGTTTGTATGCTAAAAACTACAAAACATTGATGAGACAAAGACCTAAATAAATGGATAGGTGACATTCATGGATCAAAAAACTTAAAATTGTTAAGATGTCAGTTACCTCCAAATTGCTCCATATATTGAATACAATCCCAATAAAACGCTGGCAATTTTTTGTAAAAATTGGCAAACTGACTCTAAAATTTATATGGAAAAGCAAAAGACATGGACTAGTCAAAGACTTTTTAAAAAGAAGACAAAGTTGGAGGACTCACAGTACCTGATTTTAAGACTTAATATAAGCTGCAGAAATAAAAGTGTATAGTATTGATGAAAGGAAAGATATACAGATCAATGGAACAGAATAGAGTTCAGAAATATGTGGTCAATTGGTTTTCAAGAAAGCTGCCAAGGTAATTCAAAGGAGAAAGAATATTATTTTCAACAAATGGTGTTGGAACTTTTCAACACACCTATGTTTAAAAAAAGAACCTTGACTCATACTTGTTGACAAATACAAAATTAACCCAAATGGATCATAGACCTAAAGGGAAAACTATAAACCCTAAAACTTCTCAATGAAGACATAGGAGAAAATATGTGATTTGGGTTAGGTAAAGGCTTTTAAAAATAGGATCCAAAGCATAAATCATAAAAGAAAAATAATAAATTGGACTATCAAAATTTAAAACATCTGCACTTCTATAGATGCTGTTAAGAGAATGTAAACACAAGCCAAAGACTGGGAGAAAATATTTGTTATATATATTTCTCATAAAGGGTTTTTATCTAGATATATAAAGAACTCTTACAGCTCGATAGTAAAAAGCAAACATAAAAACAGACACTTCACCAAAGGAAAAATATGAATGGCACTTAGGCACATAAAAAGATGACATCATTAGCCATTAGAGGAATGCAAAATTAAAGCCACAATAACAGATCCCTACACATTTATCAGAGTGAATTAAAGTTGTAAAGCGACAGCACCAAGCACTGGTAAGGAGGACACAGAGCAGCGGCAACCCTCAGACATCTCTGGTGGGTACAGCCACGCTGGGAAGCAAATTGTCAGTCTCTTAAGAAATCAAACATACACTTGCCATGAGGCCTAACGATCCCACTCCTAGCTGTCTCCCCAGGGGAAATAAAATGTTTAACAAGGACTTATACTGTACACAAATATTTCTGGCAGCTTTATGCAAAGTCCCTCCAAGCTGGAAACAACCGAGAAGTCCTTAATGATGGCACCCAATAAAAGGAACAAACCGACTAATACGTGCGGCATGGAGGAGTCCTCAAAGCATTATGCTAAATGACAAAAGTCGGACACAAAGGACACATACTGTGTCATGCCATTTATAGACATCCTGGAAAAGCCAAAACTATAGGGGCAGAAATCAGTTCACTGACGATCAGAGGGAGTCTGAGGGGTGACAGGACTGCTCTCTAGCTTCATTATAGTGGTGTTTACCCAAGTGTATACAGTTGTCAAAATTCACAGGAGAGGATACCCAAAAATGATGTTTTTCTGTATGTAATGTATACCTTAATGAACCTAACTTTAGGGAAATTTGACAATATGTGCAGGAATTCTGCTCTCTCTGCACCCTCAGCAGCTACATTGCTCCCCCAATTAGATGCCGCACGCTCGCCACGTTAGGTAGTCTCTCGTTTTCAGCTGAGGTGAGTGCAAGAGCAAGATATCTGTAAAAGAGGGGTATGCGTTTCCTTCTAACCACCTTTCCTTTTCCTCCATACTTTTATATTCTTTATCATGGGTTGTGTTGTACTTGATATCAGAATTTTTCTTCCTGGTAAAATTTGGAGGTGGTAAAATGACATTTTGCTTTCAATTGGTCCCACAAGATAGGAATAATTCCCAAAATAGACATTTTCATGAAAGATTCATGGTCTAAATAGAATTAAATAATTACAAGTGAAATACAGTTCTTACAAGTTATTTTGTTTAACATTAAAGTACTCTTCTGCCAAACAATTCTATAAGATCGGAATTATAAAAGATAACTGAATCTCTATTATTCTGCCTAGTACTCTTATTTAAATTTCTTTAAACATTTGCTGGTTCCCAAAGAATAAAATATTCTTCCTAAAGTTATCTAGCTAACATTCTTAACATTCATATGAACTACTAGTCTATTTTTTTATTTATTTAAATATGTGAAACTTAGCAACTACTTTCACATGCAAAATCAACAGCTTTTCATTATTGCTAATTATTGTAGCATTTTAGCCTGGAATAATATATATATGCATCAACTGATTGAAATAATTTCAACATATAGAGCATGAAAGGAGATTTTTCAGTTTGAGTTACTTCTAAAATGCTTACCCATGTTTTAAAATGTTAAAAAATATAAAATAAAAGTGTTCAGATATTAATAATAAGTTCAAATGGCCTGCCCTGTTTGTAGTCCTGATGTAATGACATTGGTTAATAGGATGTCCCTCTCCTGATCACAGTTTTGTTTCTTTTTAAATCCTCGCCCAAGGATACTTTTTCCATTGCTTTTCAGAGTAAGCAGAAGGGAGAGAAAAAGAGGGAGAGAGGGAGAGAGAGAGACATTGATGTGAAAGAGATGCATCTATTGGTTACCTCCTGCACGTGCCCCAACCAAAGAGGGAACGGAGCCTGCAACCGAGGTATGTGCCCTTGGCCAGAATCAAACCCAGGACCCTTCAGCTTGCGGGCAGACATTCTAACCACTGAGCCAAACCAGCCAGGGCCTGATCACAGGATTTTGCACAATTTCAGGGATGCCAGGAATGACACCAAAATAGGCATCCAGCTATTTGACCTTCCCAAGGCGGAAGTATAGGTTAAATAGAAGAGTTAGGCTGAGGGGAAGGCTGAAACCAAACTTCGGTGAATAATGGTATATGATGGTTCTCATCTAGACTGGGTTGTCTCTCACAGGAAGTCAGCAGTGCAGTTGCTTCCCCAGCATGCCACAACCTACAGCCCAACTCTTCATTTACTCAGTCAACAAACCTTTATTGAACACCTACTATGTGCCAAGCTCTGTGCCTAGGCACCTGGACACAGTGGTGAATAAGAGAGAGTCTGGTTGGAGAGAAAGAGAAGTAACCAGTTACACTGCAGTACGCAGGATAGATTTGATTGTATTAATGGGCCCAATTATTGATGCCACCTGTATCCACACCCTTTGCCCTGTAACTTTGTAGTTTCCTCCCACCCTGACTCAGGACTAGCCTAGGGACTTGCTTTGGCCAATGGAATAAATGAGGCAGAAGTCATGTGCCAATTCTGAGCTTAGGTCTCCAGTGGCCTTGTTACTTCTGCTCTTTCAGACTTCTGCTCTCCATAAGAACAAGCCCAGGCTGGACTGCTGAAGGATAAGAGACCCTATGGAGGAGAGCTCAGTTATCCCAGCTGAAACCGTCTTAAACCAACCTACATGTGAGACCACCAAGCATGTGAGAAAGCCAAGCCAAGATCAGTTGAACTGCCCATTTGAGCCACAGACTTGTAAACTAAGTTTTGAAGAGTTTGTTACACAGCAATAGCTAACTGATGCAGTTAGTGCAATGATGAAGAATGTTTCTGGTGCCAAGAGGATATGAAGGAACCATTGAAAGAGCAGAGCAGGAAAAAACACACTAGAAATACTAATAATAGGTAGCTATGGCACAGACACTATACTAACATATTATCACCATTCTCTTTTATGTTCCAAAGAGGTTAAGTGATTTGCCATGGGCACATAACTTGAAAAGTGGTGGACCTAAGACTTGAGCCAGCTGACTCTAGAGGGTGAGGTTTTAATTGCTATGCTATACCCCAAGGGACAGAAAAAAGCAAACAGGTAGTGAAAGGATTCTCATTATGGATTCCTTGACACCAGAATTGTAATTAACTCAGCTCATTTCTGCATCCAGTCATTCATTTAGATAATCTATATGTTAAACTTGGGTTCTTCATGTTCACTTTAGACCATTCAAAACCCACTAATGGCAAAAAGATCATTGACATGCCAGTGTAAGGTGTCCCATAAATCATCTGAACTAATAGTGAATCCAGCAAGGGATGAGGGGGGTCAAGCATAAAGGGCATTCAGAAGATGGTTGTTAAATTAAACCAGTTTCAAATTCCCAGGTATCAACACCAGCCCTATGTTCCCCTCTGCCAGTTTTACAGCAAAGACCCAAAGAAGGAAGCCAACCTTGACCCACATCCACCAGCTGGCAGTCCTTCTGCAAACACACCAGTATTTACACATCCTGGTCTTCACTTCCTGCCATCCTGCCCTTTTGTTTCTCCCACCCTGCTCTTTGGAAACCCAGCGCTTGAGGAGGAGTGTGGCTGTAGTGGCTGGACTCACTCTCTGGAACTGGCCAGTTGCTGCCCTGACCCCTCTTCTTAGACAGAGGGAAACACCCACAGTAGCATCTAGGGTTCTCTGATTGCAAACAAAAAATACAGACTCCAGGCAACTTATGCTAAAAGAAGGTCACTGGAAGAGTCCAACAGGAGTCCTTGTTGCTCAGAGAACTAGGGGGAAAGCTGAAGAACAGGCAGGGAAGGGATAGTAAACAGGGCGGCTCTGGGGCTCTCAGAGGCAGGAAATGGTAAATGGGCTTTCTGGGCCCTGCTGCCACCATGAATCAGCTGTAACCAATTTAGGTGGTGTTGGTGTTTCTGCTCCAGATTCCATTTCAGAGAGAAAAAAATAAGTAATAGATTCATTGGCTGAGCTGGGGCCATGTACCCACCCCTTTGGCTAGAGGAAAGCAAGCACATAGATTGATGGTCCCCAAAGACTTTCATTCATTCCACACAGGTACTGAGCATCTAATACGGCAGGCATTGTGCTAGGTTCTCAATAAGGACAGAACGGATGGGTGGGTGGGTGGGCAGGTGGATGGATGGACAGAAAGAAGACAGACAGATAAATGATAAACTGAAAATCAAGAGAGACAGAGAGATCATATTAACAATATCATGCCTTCTCAATTTTACCTAGAGAATATGTACGTGAGAAGGAAATACAGAATACAGTGGGTATGTGGGTAAAGGACTAGCTGCTATAACAAAGAGCTCCCTTTTAAACCACACAGGAACATAAACGACACAAGCTGATTTCTCACATAACAGTCCCAAGGTAGGCAATCCACACTGGCAAGTCCACATTGGCTCTGACCACACAATCAGGGCCTTGGCTCTTTCCATCATGTTGCTTCCACAGCCCTAAGACTTTAACCTCAGCATGGTCATGGCTGAGTTATAGATATATTTGGGTCCCAGGTTATGGGAAGAGAAGGAGAGAGCATAGAGGAGCACACACCTAAAGTTTTAAGGCCCAGCTTGGAAAGTAGCACATATTACCTTCCTTCACCATCCACCAAGTCACATAGTTTACCTACCCACAAGGGAGACTGGGAAATATAGTCTCTGGCTAGGCAACCATGTGACTACCACTTAATTATTTTGGGCTAATAGGGGAATGAATTTTGGTAGGTATAGTGTCCACCACAGAGTAAGCTTCAGAGTCCTTGAACTCAGGCACAAAAGAGTCAACATCTGTGTGTTTCCAGGAGCTCTCGGGCCCTTATTGGTACAGATCACTGTCCCCTACACCTGGGAGGTTGGTTCTGTCTGGTAGAAATCATCTTCTTCTGCTATTATTAGTGGTTCCCAGCCAAGGCAAGGAACTAGGACTACACCCATAAAGGGCCCTATTTCCTGGCTTATTACAGCCTTCCACCCGCCACATTGATGACTATATGCTATGCCTCACACCAAGTTTACACACTGGGTAATAACTCTTGAGAAAATCTAAAACTTCACCCTCTATGGATGGTTTAAACAATTAGCATTCCTTAAGGAAAAATCTAGAGCAAACAGTTTGTGTAGTGCACAACCCCTTGAGGCCTTAGACCCCTAAGAAATATCCCCACCTCCCCTTTCCCTCATAAGGAGCAAAAAGGATTAGAATCTGTGAAACTTATTGTACTGGCCTATTACAACCTTAATGCAAAGGAGTGAAGCTAATGGTGGGTGAAATTTCGGGTACAATCTATGGAGAGAGGTTAGAGACAGAGATACACTTCGGTCTCCTGGCTGGCAGAGAGCCCCGACTGTACCCCACACCCAGCATGGACTGCCCCTGGACTGTCTCAATGAAGTGCTTCTGGCCTATATACTATATATATATAGTGTATATATATATACTAGGGCCTCAGGGTGGCAGCACATTTATCAGATAAATTAATTCCTGTTAATATGACAAGGACAGGGACCCTTCCAGGAAACGGGGGCCTCTCAGAGACAAGTTTGTCCTGTTTGTCATTAAATTATTTGTCATGGTGAAATACCATGACTGACCTCCCAGGCCCAGTGCCTGGGAGGGGAAGGGGGGGCCGCCACTCCCTGCGGGCAGCGAGAATCCGAGCGGTCACCTGAGAGCACTTCTGGAAGCCCAGGCCTGGTGAGCGATGGGCCAGGGATGCGGCCGACGGATCCTGGGACTTGGCAGCTGCGGTAACTGCAGCGGGGGATTCTGGGCGGCTGGCTGGGGCGAGGTGCCCGGGCCTGGGGCGGCCTTGGAAAGAGGAGGGTGCCTGCTGCCGCCACCGGTGGAATAAGCGGGGGCGGGGGGCAGGCTGGGGCCCGGGTCGCCGCGCCTGGGGCTGGGAACAGGAAGCCGTCTCCCGGGCACCGCCCTGGGTGCGACGCCGCAGGTGCAGGCTGCAGGTGCCTGGACGACTGGCGCGGACGCCCGTGAGCGCAGCGGCCAAGGTGAGCGCGGGGCTGCTTCCGTGGTGGCCGGGAGCGCCTGCCGTGGGGCCGGAGCTTGCGGCTGGGCCCGGCGTGGGAAGGATTTTGCAAGGGGTTGGCAGCCCAGGGAGAGCGTGATGCTTTGTGGCTCGGATCCGACCGCCCGAGGGTCTGGTATGGGTGGCACTGGGCCGACGGATTGAGGTCCTGCGGGGGCGGTTTGGCCTCCGGCTTCTGGGAATCCTGCTGAGCATCTGGGGGGGGGGGAGAGCGGGCTGGGGGCAGTGACAGTGGGGGGAAGGAGGGAACTACAAAGAGGTTTGGGAAGAGTGAGCTGGGGCATGGCGGGGGCGAGGGTGTCTCTAGACGTGGAGGGACGTGGGGCGTAGCTAAGTTGAGGTGGGGGAAGCGCAGTCCGGCCTGGGGATCGGAGGCTGATGCACCTCCAGATGAGCCGAGTTGGGGGAGTTACCCTTTGGAGGAGACGGAGCTGGCGGGGCTTGCAGGAAGACCAGGGCTCGAACACCCAGAGGAACCACCTGCGGCCGCAGAGATTCCCCCTCCCCCCTCAGCGCACCGGAGCGCACGTGCCGGGAGGCGGCCGGGGCCCGAGGCGAGGCTGGCTCTGAAAGGCGACTTTCAGAGGCTGTGGCTTTAAGAGGGATTCCGGGCGTGCGGGCTCTTTAAGGAAGAGGTCGGGGCGTGTCAGGAAGTAAGCCCCGGGCCCGCCTCGCCGGGGGCGTGGCCTCGATGTCGGGGAGCACCCGCGCTGAGCTCCCGGGGCGTCCTGGAGGACTGTGCCGTGGGCCGGCGCCGCCCGGGCTTCCTCCCGCGTCAGGACCCCCGCCCTGAGCCCCTCGGGCCTCCCCTGCACCCTTCTTTCCAGACCCCCCGCACGCCCTCCCCCCTTCAGCTCCCTTAGGCCTCCGCCTCCCTCCCTACAAACCCCTTTTCCGTAGCAGCCCCGCCTCCCTCTCCCCGCACCTCTTCCGCACCCTGCCCTCCGCAGGCCTGTAGCACCTTCGCCCGCATTCCTCCGCTCCCGCTCTCCTTCCTTTCCTCTCCTCTCTCCCTTCCTCCCCTAGGCCCCAGCCCCGTCTCCCCTGATATGCAATCTGCCTGTTCACCACCCCTTCCCGGTGTCTTGTCTCACGAGGCCCCTCAGGGTGGGAGCAGGTTGTGAGGCTCACCCCAAAGCCGAACCTCCCCATCCAAGAGGACGTTGGGGAGGCCTCTAGGCCACCCCCATGTGACAGTTGAGGGCTGCAGCTTGCAGAGAGCAGAAGTAAGCGCACTGCCCAGTACTCCAGGGAAGTCTGGCTGTGCCTGACCCAGCTCCTCCGCTACCATGAACAGGGCCCCTCTGAAGCGTTCCAGGATCCTGCACATGGCGCTGATGGGGACTCCCGACCCCTTCAGCGAGTCAGAGGCCAGCCAGGGGAAGCCCTTTCTGCTCCGGGCACTGCAGATCGCACTGGTGGTCTTTCTCTACTGGATCACCTCCATCTCCATGGTGTTTCTCAATAAGTACCTGCTGGACAGCCCCTCTCTGCAGCTGGACACCCCCATCTTCGTCACCTTCTACCAGTGCCTGGTGACCACACTGCTGTGCAAGGGCCTCAGCACACTGGCCACCTTCTGTCCTGGTGTGTTGGACTTCCCCACCCTGCGCCTGGATCTCAGGGTGGCCCGAAGTGTCCTGCCCCTGTCCGTGGTCTTTATCAGCATGATCTCCTTCAATAACCTCTGCCTGAAGTACGTGGGTGTGGCCTTCTACAACGTGGGCCGCTCCCTCACTACAGTCTTCAATGTGCTGCTCTCCTACCTGCTGCTCAAGCAGACCACCTCCTTCTATGCCTTGCTCACCTGCAGCGTCATCATCGGTGAGTGGCCAGCCAGGGCCATGGGAAATAAGGGAGGCATGGGGGCCAAAACCCTAAGAAATAACCCTGGCAAGCATCTTTGGACTTTATCTATCCCAGCTCCCTTGATGGTAATATGAGGAAGATCTTAGGGTCCAGAGAGATCAAATAACTTTCTCAGTGTCATCCAGCAAGTTAGGGGCTCAGGCAAGTCCCCTCATACAGGTGAAATTATAATCTATATTTCACAGGGAAAACCAAGGCACAGAGAGGTTAAGTAACTTGTCCAAGATCACACAGCTAATAAATGGCAGAGCTGGGATCTGATCTCAAGCAGTCAGACTCCATACACTGACCACTATACTCTATTGCTACTCAAGAGTTCAAGAGTCCTGAGTTCCCATCCAGTGTTCTTTCTATGGGACAATGCATCTTTTAATAAATATCCTGTCACCCTGACCTTGCAGGCTCATAATAACGGCTGAGACAGTGGCAAGAGATATGCTTTTAGAGGTATTAGCTGTCTTCCCAGACTTGACCCTCAAAAAATCACGGTTATTGTTGGGGTTATTGTGCTAATAATTTCACATATAGCATCTCCTTTGTTCCCCAGAAGTCTCTGGGTATTAGCAGTGTTAGCAAGACCGTGATCATCTCCATCCAAACAAGGAAACTGAGGCTCAGAGGGGTTAAGTTACCTGCCCAGGGCCACACAGCTAGGAAGTAGCTAGACTGGGATGCAAACACAGATTGGTCAGACTGTCAGTCCTGCTCTTCTAACCACTCTGTTCTGTTTTTATCCCCTAGATGTTAAAGCTGCACTACACAACAGAATAATCATTGGCCATGTGTCCATTTCAATTTAAATTACAGCAGGTCCTCAAATACATCATTTCATTATAAAAATGATAAGATGCACAGGAACTTAACTCTTGTCTATATCAATTAGCCTATGGTAAAATTTATTTAGTTATATATTGTTTTAGTAGCAGAACCTATGGGCGATGTTAAGTGAAGACTTACTACAATTCAAATTAAATGAAATTTTGAAAATTCAGTTCCTCAGTTACAGATGTTGTAACCTGATTCTGTAGCCACACTTCAAGTGCTCAGTAGCCACATGTGGCCAGTGGCAACTGTATTGGACAGCACAGATTATAGAACATTTATTGTTTTATTGCAGCACACTGGGTAAGAGCATCCCCAACCCTCCTGGGCCTCTGTCATCCAGGAATGTGATCCTTCTTTAAACCTGTTCAGGTTTGTCTTGATGCTGGAAAGTTTGTCTTGGTTGACCTACATATTCTTCGCCGGTGTCTCAGAGTCCAAAGCCAAGGTGGACTGGTTGCCAGGGAGGGGCCCATCCCATGCCACCTGTCCTAGAAAATGTTCCCCTTGTTTAGCAACTGCTGGATCCAGGGCTGCTCACGCTAGTCCCAAGATCCAGAGGGAGGCAGGGGAGAGGGGTGGAGGTCAAAGCTGGAGGAGCTGCTAAGAGCCCTGGCACATCTCTCTCAGCTGCTCCCCCTTCCCCTCCCAGGGGAGGCCTCACTTTCTCCCACACTTCCCCAAATGCCCCAGGGATCTCCACTTCAGTCCTGCAGACCTTGTGTGTCTGTGTTGGAGGGGGTGTGCTCTTTGTGGGAGAATTTGCATGCAGGAAGGTGATGTCACTAGGGAAAGTGGGCCCAAATCCGAAAAGTAATACAAGTAGCTGATGGTAAGATTGCTTCTGAGAAGGTGCATTCACTGGCCAACCTGGTGGGGCAGGGGCCGGGGAGGCCGGTGCTCTCTGCTGGCCTAGAACCTGTTCCTTCTCTGCAGTGTTTTCCCTTCCTCCCTCTTTGTGGGGAAAGATGGGTCAAAGGCAACTACTCCAGGCCTCCTCCTCCTCCTCCTCCCTCTCCCTGTCCCCCAGGTCACACAAGTGCCTTTCAAAGCTCTTTCTAGCTGAGAATCCCTCTGGGGTCTGGATCCTTAGGTGGCAGTCCCTTCTGGGCTCAGAAGGTAACCAACAGGAGGGATGGAGATGCTCTGGCGAAGCCCACCCTCTCCACCCCCAGAGCAGGTCTGTGGGTAGCCTGTTTGCAAAGGCTTTACCGAGAAAGAGAATGCTAGGAGTGAGTGCCTACAATGTAGTAGGCGCCTCATCTCCTTTAATCCCCATAACCACCTCCAGAACAACCTCCATTCATTCAATCAACAAATATTGAGACCAGGCACATGCCAGGGACTGTGCCACACTTTGGAGATACAAATTTGGAAAAAGTAGACTCAGCTTCTATGCTCCTGGAGGTCATGGTTATGATCCATGGCAGTAAATGAGTTAAGATCAAGCAGTAAGAGCTGTGATGGGGACATAGAAGGTGCTGTAGGAATCCTGGCTGGGTGGAGAAGGAGAGATAGTTGGGGAAGGGGTCATCTAAGCAGGCCTTCTGGAGGAAGCACTAGATGGGTGTAAGGAAGGAGTGAGGAGAGATTGTTCCAGGCAGAAGAAAGAGCAGGTGCCCTTCTTCATGGCTGGGCCCGAGCAAGACTCCCCAGGTGCGAGGCTGCTCAAGTGAAGTGAGTCTGGACTATTTTCTCAGGGCAGTGGGGAGGCTCCGAGGAGCTTTAAGCCAGGACAGGACCTGAGCATATCTGTACATGAGGAAGGTCATTGTCATTCTGGTTGCAAGGTGGAAAGCAGATTGGTTGGAGAGGGCGTTAAAACAGTGACCCAGATCTCTGCAGCTAAAGGAAATGGGAGCTCTGAGAAGTTAAACTTTTCCCAGGCCACCCAGCCTCTAAATGGCAGAGCCCAAATCTCGCCGACACCAAAACTTATCCTACTCTCCCATGTTGCCGGATGCTGTAGCTGGGGATACATGTGTAAGATCCAGCCCCATCTTCTGGGAAGGTGGGGTCTGGCTAAAGTGTACTGTCCCAGTGGGCAGGTGCCTAGCAGCCCATGGCAGGCCAGGAGTCTTAAAGGGAAGCACAGGCAGTGAGAGGTCTGGGGACTGGGGGTATCGAAAAAAACTCACAGGCTTCCATTTTATACACCAGGAGCCCAGCCTCTGAGACCTTAAATCACTTGCCCAGGGTCGTTGTAACCATTAGTACTCATCCTTCAGAACTCGGTTCAAGTGTTACTTTCCAGATGCCCCAGGCCAACACAGTCGTCTAGTTATGGGTTCTCACAACACCCTGCGCTGTTTTATGAACCTCATTACGATTGTAATTAAAGAAATAACAGGAAATCAATTATCCTAATGTCTTTCTCCTTTGCTAAAATGCATGCTCCGTGAGGAAGGGCTCCTGTCCTGGGCTGCTTCCCCAGCTCTTGTGTTGTACTTTGCATGTGGTGGAGACTTTGGACATATTTATTGCAGGGAGGGTGGGAAGGAGGGGATGGTGAGGACAGCGTTACAGCCTGTGAATTTTGGGCTTCAAAATTCTCCTTTCCCCACTGCAGGTGGCTTCTGGCTTGGTGTGGACCAGGAAGGGGCAGAGGGTACCCTGTCTTGGATGGGCACCCTCTTTGGCGTGCTAGCCAGCCTCTGCGTCTCACTCAACGCCATCTACACCAAGAAGGTGCTCCCGGCGGTGGACGGCAGCATCTGGCGCCTGACCTTCTACAACAACGTCAATGCCTGTGTTCTCTTCCTGCCCCTGCTCCTACTGCTGGGGGAGCTTCAGACCCTCTTCCACTTTGCGCAGCTGGGCAGTGCCCATTTCTGGGGCATGATGACCCTGGGAGGCCTGTTTGGCTTTGCCATCGGCTACGTGACAGGACTGCAGATCAAGTTCACCAGTCCCCTGACCCACAACGTGTCGGGCACGGCCAAGGCCTGTGCCCAGACGGTGCTGGCCGTCCTCTACTACGAGGAGACCAAGAGCTTCCTCTGGTGGACGAGCAACATGATGGTGCTGGGGGGCTCCTCCGCCTACACCTGGGTCAGGGGCTGGGAGATGAAGAAAGTGCAGGAGGAGCCCAGCCCCAAGGAGGAGAAGAGCAGCTTGGCGGTGTGAGCACCTGCGGGTACCTTGGGATGGCCCGGCCAGGAGAATGCCAGTGAATGCAACGGAGGCCTCTCTTATCCAGAGAGGGTGGCCTGGGCAGGGCATTTACAAACTGATCGGAATCTGGTGGTCAAAATGGAACCAGTGTTTTCAAGTAACGTCAGAAAGCTACCAATCCTATCGCGACCCCCTTTCCTATTTGGGGGATTTGTCCTCCCCTAGGGAGGAGGGACCCCCACGGGAAGAGCACACTAGACCTTGGGGAGTAGGAAAGTGGTGCACCCCTTCCTGCCCTGCCCCAGGGCCTTCTACCTCCACATGGCCTTTGGGTTCAGGACAGGCCACAACCTTTAAGGAAACAGTATGGCGAAGCCATCAAGTCTTCACTTGTACTCAGGGAGATCGGGGGTGACCCCACTACAGGCCAGCTGAAGGAGTTTGGGAGACCTCACTTCTCTGGGTCCCAGGGCAGGCAGCACAGCTTTGGTTCCACAAACCCAGCTCCCTTTGGAGAGAAGTGGGGGCTGGGCTGAGGGAGGAAATGGACCAGTGTTCTCTCTTTTCTGCAGAGACCACCAGGCCCCATGGAAGGGGGCAAAGGATCAGGTGTACCCATGCCTATCCTGACACCCCTGGGGGCCACTGGGAATGGAGTGCATCATGGGAAAGCACCCTTTCCCCACCATCTGCACCCCATGTTTCCAGCTCTTGAACATAGGGAATCATACACCTTTTACAGGTTAAGCACGGCCATTAGCACCCTCCCCAGTCCCTGACACCCGTTTTACCTGCCTCACTCTGTCTCCTAGCATCTGACCCAGCTGCCTGGCTCAGGAAAGGAAGTGGAACCAGGAGCCTCTTCTGCTTCTCCCAGCTCTGCCTCCCCCAGGGGAGAAGCCCTGGGGGGGCTGATGGAGCCTCCTCCCTTGATCATTGAACAATTGTATTCTTCCCTGAGGGTGGGCTGAAAAACCCTGATTGCCTCCTCACCACACCCCCTTGGCCTCTGGGTAGCTTTCACCCCCGTCCCTTCTGTTGGGCATTTTGTTGCACCCATCTCCTTGGGGTAACTCCCTTTGGGTATAGTCCCTATAGGGTAAGGCTGGGGAGAGTGCATCTTCTCGACATCACCTCTCCCAGTCCCCCCACAATTCCAGGTGATTTCTAATGAAGTTGGTGGGGCCCGATGCCCTGCATTGTATGACTTAATTAAAATCAGAGTAAGACATTCTGTGTGTGTGGGGTGAGTGCAGGAAGGGGCTGGCTGGGCCTGTACTAGATTTATGAACAAAGCCCTGAGGAGAAGCAGTGTGTCTATAAAGGGCAGGAAGGCTCGCCCCTGCCTTCACCAAGCCCAGGTACTAGCAGGGCTTCTAAGAAAAGCCTGTTCTCTCTGCTGGATCACGGCTCCTTCCTGAGAGATGGGTGACAAGATCTCAGGTTTCATTATCAATAGCTGTCATTCACTGGGCACTTGCTGGAGTCTAGGCACTGTGCTGAGTGTTCTACACCCATCATTCATCTTCATAACACCCCCCCACCACCACCACACACACACCCTGTGAGACGGAGCCATCACTGATCCCCCAATTTACATATGAGGATACAGAGGCTCAGAGAGGAGCACAGGACGAGTAGACAGCTGGATTCAGATGGAGGTCTCTTCCTTCACAACATAGGTACTTAACCACAGTGCCCTTAAGTATACTCAGCATTTTTGAGTACTTACGATGTGCCAGGCACTGTGATGGGTTGTATTAATTTAAAGACCCAAATCTGCTTCCAACGGCTCACATGCCCCCACCACAAACCGTGGTTCCTGTGAAGGGGCTCAATTTAGGACCTGAAACCAGCTGAAATCAGAACCGAAAAGCCTAATGCACTGGAGCACCTGGTCCAAGTGTTCAGAGAGCTTAGATGGGGGAAGGCTGTGTGTGGGTGTGAGGGGGGGAAGCGGGGTGCTGCTGTGGCCGCAGCCATGGGGAATTATAACATTCGAGCCAGGAATGAGTTTGGAAATCAGAGTCTAGCCTTATATTCCACAGATACGCCTGAGGCTCAAAGAGATCATGACTGAGGTCACAGTGTGATGAGGCAGAACCCAGAACCCTCCTCCTAGGCCAGTGCCCTTTCCACTGAGCATCATCATCATCATCATCATCTTTTTTTTTTTTAAAGAATAGTTTATAAATTTTGAGAGATAGAAGAAGGGCGAGGGAGAGAGAGAGAGAGTGAAACATCAGTTCAAGAGCAGAACGTTGATCAGCTGCCTCCTACATTCCCCCTACCCAGTATCAGGTCCACAACCTGGGCATGTGCCCCAACTGGGAATCAAGCCAGCGACCTTTAGGTGCACAGGGCGATGTCCAACCAACTGAACCACACTGGCCATGGCTGTCATCATTTTTTAAAATAATAATTACTACTATTATTAAATATTTTGTTATATATAATTATAAATATGCTTATATTATTAAATGTTAATATTATTATTGCTAACATTTGTTGGCTACTTACCATATGCCAGGTGCTATTCTAAACACTTGCCATGTATGAACATCTGAGACAGGTACTATTAACATCCCCATTTTATGGATGAGGAAACCAAGGCCTACAGAAGTTAGCAATGTGCCCAAATCACATAGCTGGGCTCCGTTTCTGCACACTAAGAGACTGATTATTCAAACGGACACTGACAACAGAACTCTCACCCATAACCTCTACAGCAATCAGCCCTAAAAGCCAAACCACAACCTCCTCAGCAATGAGCCCAGAACAGTGAGGATTTGGTAATGATGGCCAGTCTCCTTGTTTTTACTCCCACCCACCCCCTCCTTCTAAGGACCAGTCAATCACATAAGACCCATCCTTGCAGCCAAAAACATCTTAGCTGGCTTAGCACCATTTCTCTTCTGTGGTTAACATGGCCCTGTTGTAAGCCTCAAGAACCCATGGCTAGAACAATGGGATGGTGTAGCCCAGCTAGGGCTTGACTTGAACACCCAACAGCATCTGTCAGAGGAAGCTCCTGGGCACCTGCCAGTTTCCAACCTCAACCAATATTCTTTGCCTTCCACCCTGCACTGTGCTTCCTGATTCTCCCAGCCTCTCACTTGGGCCATGGCTTCCCTCCTTCTGCTTGTATCAATCAACCTGGGCTTCTCTTCTGGACTTCCATCACCCTTGCCTCCTAGACTTTCTGGTTACTCTAGGTAACAACCAAGCCCCATCCAGCCTGATCCAAAACTCCTGCCCTAATACCCACCCATGTAGCCCCATGCCCACTGGGTTGTCCTGTCCCCTCCTCCCCTAGGAAAGGAAACGAGACACTGAGAGCCCATTCTTGGCATAAACAGCCTTTATTTAATAAACCCTGATTTAAAGCATGGTCACATTGGATTGAATCTCAAATGGAAAGAAATTATTTAAAACAGTAAAGTCAATTGACCCGTGGATCCTGGAACCAACCCAGTCTATCCTCTAAGCCTTGTGCTCTGGAGTAGCATCACGGTCATGGAGCTGAACCTGGACTCATACCATGTTTCATTGACCTCTGCTCTCAGCTCCCATAGAACCTGGTGGGGTGGGGTCAGGAGAGACAAACACAGACCTCCAGCTCTGCCCTGGAACCAAGACCTCAAACTCATCTGAGATGGACTCTGAGGGAAGGCAAAAGGACATGACAATTGTCACCTTTTCCAGAGGCCAGGTAAGTAACATGCATGCAGAAAGAGGCCAGGGTACAAGTAAGCAAGTATTGTTGGACCCTGCAGCAAACTGGGGGCCAGTAAGCCCAACAAGAGGCCAAAACTTCCATTTCCCAAATTACTGCTGGCCAAACTAGTCTGCCCCTCTGGTCACCAGTTTCCAACTTCTAGGCTTTGGAGGCAGTGGGACCTGAGTTGGAATCCCAACTCTGCCATCTGTTGGCTGGGGTCTGTGTGAGGGAGATGACACCACAGGCAAATGGCTCTCTGTCACTGAGCCTCAGTTGTCCAGGTGATAGTGAGGGTGATAACAGTTCCTCCTCCAGGTGGCAGTGCAGTGACTGGATGAGATAATGCACGTTGCACTCATGCTTAGCCCATTGTCTGGTACATAAACAGCAATGTAATTATTAGATGGAAGCTCACAGCAGAAAGAATGGTGGGGCTTTGTCCCCTCTGCCACACAGTCCTATGGATTCAACTCGGAGGCCTGCCCAGAGCAGCCTTCCAGCCTGCTGGGTGGAGAGAGCTGCCTTGGCAGGAGGTAGTGGTGGCAGGGCCCACCCATGCTGCCCTCATCTGCTAAGTGGGTCTCTGCTCCTTCCCTCCTGCTGCAATCGTGGGGAAGATCAAATTCTGTTTATCACAGGCATGAACTCCTTAGGAGAATGCCCATGGGGACAACCAGTAACTTAATGAGGAAGGGGAGCTGAAGGGCCACCGTGGTGAAGTGGACAGTTCTAAACAGGGAAGGTGCACCTGGCCGGGCGTGGTCCAGAGGTTGAGCATTGACCTAGGACCCAGGAGATCTCAGTTCAATTCCTGGTCAGGGCACATGCCTGGGTTGTGGGCTTGATCCCTGGCTGGGGGCCTGCGGGAGGCAGCCGATCAATGACTCCCTCACCGTTGATGTTTCTATTTCTCTCTCCTTCTTCACCTCTCTCTCTGAAGTCAATAAAGATATATTTTTAAAAAACGAAAAGTTAAAAAAAAATAAACAGGAAAGACACGACTCAGTTTCCATCATTTCTTGCCATTTGGAGTGTGGGCTTATATTGCTAGAACTTCTAATTTTGCAAGAGAAGCTGGAAATCTGCAACTTTATGTGCAATCTCCTGATTTTAAAACAATGGCTCAAATTTATAAAATACTGTGTGGGCTGTGTGACACCTACATGGACCACATTCAGCCTCGGGCCACCATTTCACATCTCTTTCTTAGCATACGACTTCTTTGTAGTCTTACCACATCTGTGAGAGGTTGGGTAGGACACAGAGGGGCCAAGGAGGCAGCATCCCTAAGAGCTAATGGGATTGCCCGGTGGCCTGTCCCAGTTAAAGCGCCTTTCTTTTCCCACCTCCCCAGAAGAGAAGCTTTGGGAAGGGGATCACTCTGGCTGTTTCCACCATTGTCCAGCAGCAATGATTATAATACAGTTACAGGCCCCGAGAGTGTGTGAAAGGCTTTACTACCCTCCTCTGCTGTGTCCTTGCCAATAGGCAGGAAACAGGACAGGACCTAGAAAGCTTCTGTTGTTGCTTTTGCTACTGAGAATTACAAGGCTAGTTAACAAGAACAGTAACAGTAACAATAACAGAGCCCGGGATAGGAAGTCCCTTGCCATGGAGGGCAACATGAACTTTGATGACTAAGCAAGGTCATTGTCCTTGACATTTTTTTAAAGTTAGTTTGTTAATTTAATATCTTTTGAAGAAATTAATTAACCAACCACAAATTGAACAATGCACATTTTTAAGAGTCAAAAAGTACAGAAAGGTATAATATCCATTTTTCTTCTACCCCATCCCTCCCTCTCAGTAATCAATCCCTGAAAATACAATTGCATCACCCTCCCAATGTTAACTCCTATTACTTTTTAATGTGTTTCTAAATCATTATTTCTTTATTTTTATAAATTTAAAGACATCTGTAACTCCCCCCCCAAATTAAAATATACATATAAGTGAGATGGGATCATACTCCACATATTATTTCATAGCTGACTTTTTTTACAATTTAAATTTAAAATAGTTTTATTCTATTTATTTTTATTGTGATATGATTGAAATATAAGCCCTTGGCATTTTGTAAAGTCTCTGTTGATGGAGTGGGAAAACCACAGGCTTGGGACCCAGACAGACCTGCATTTGAATCCCTGCTGCCCACTTCCTAGTTGGGTCACTTGGAGGGCGCTTGGCCTCTCTGGGCCTCAGTTTCCCGATCTGCAAATGGAGATAACTACTAAAGGATGACAATAACAGTCCCTACTTCATAGGGTTATGTCAAGGGTTAAGTGAACAGTACCTAGCATATAGCAAAGCTCAACTAATGTTCGATGTTATTAATATTCCTCTGTGAACTTATGATCTTAGTTTGCACAAAACTATTATTGTACTCATGAAGCATATAGCAAGATAAAAATGTTAATATGCTTGTTTCCTTCACTATATTGTGAGTTTCTCAAAGGACAAGATCATGTCTAACTCAACCCCGTACACCCACGAGCCTCCTTAGAGCCTGGCGGGCAGGCACTTGGTCAAGTTTGCCCAACGAATGATCAAAACCCTCGGAAGCAAGTGCAATGTTTCCAAATCATCATTAATGTCTGCTCAACACACCCACCTCCATCTCCAAGCTCCCTCTCACTCGTGGGGGTGTGCCCTGGCTCCATGTCTGAATCACAAGGTCCTGCCCCCTGCCTACTGCTGACTCAACCAATGTCCTAAACCAACCACCATTCCCAAATCAGGATTTGAAAGATACTGGTCAGTCCTCTCCCAGAAGTAGCCAGAAGTCATGGAGTAGCCATGTTTGGCCTTATGCACAGACCAGGCAGAGAAAACTGGTCTGCAGAAAGCTCTGGTTGGTGTGGCTCAGTTGGTTGAGTGTCATTCTGTTCCATACACTAAAAGGTCGCTGGTTCAATTTCCAGTCAGGGCACATTGCCAGGTTATGGGTTTGATCCCCACAGCAATTTGCAGTTCCTTCTACCACCCTGTACCCTACCCACTCTAGAAAGTATATCTCACACACACACACACACATAAGGAAGCATTCACTGGATGGAACTCCCTTCATGGAAGAGGGACAACCTCAAAGACCTTGAGCAGGAAAGTTCCATTTTCTAGCACTTCATTCCTTAAAATAAAATATTTATTTACCAGGCTGGAAGAGAAAGTAAAAAAGGCACTAATATTTCAGAGGAGACTAGGATTCTACATTTGTGGCCAAAAGCCCACTCTTGGAGGTAGCAATGGGGTCTCCACTCCTCCAACGTAGGCTTGTAATTGAGGGCAGGCCAAAGCAAGCCCTTTGGCAGTCTGTCACCTCTAATACATCACCTGTCCCAGGGCCCTGGGAGAGAAAGGCTCAGCAATGAGGTGGCTGAGAAACATATATTGTATGTTCTCTTTGCCCCTCTCACCAGCTCGCTCCTGCCACACAAAGACCTGCAAACACACACACCGCACTACCCTCCCTTGAGCTTAAAGAGTAGCTGCTGTTTTCTTGAGTAAGAGCCTCTGAAATTAAACACAGTTACATGCCTTCCCCTGGTCTTGCTTCCGTGGGTTTGCTCTCTATTACTATACAGTCTAGGTTAGGACCTTGCCTCCCAGGGAGAAATGAGTGCAGCTTTCCTGAGTGATGGAAGTAACTGAGATCTCCATCCCTGGGGGTCTGGGCAGAGCCTCCGACTCCCTCCCACCAGCGACCGGGCCCACAGTTCTATGGCCACACCCGGTCTGAAAAGGAACATCCTGTTCACTCTTAGTCTGCAGTGGAAAAGATTAGAAAAACACTCACTTGCCCATTTCTCAGGGTTATTAGAGTCCCTTGGAGGTTAGGCCCAACCCCACTCAAAGTTGCCTCCTCCCTGGATGTTTGACAAATGCAATGGCCACTTGCGTATCCTTTGTGGGGGAGGGGATGGCAAGTGTTCAAGTCTCTGGCCTTGAACAAGCTTCGTATTGGGTTGCCTGCCTTACCATTCGCTTGTAAAATTCTTTAAATATTCTGGATTTGAGCTCTTTAAGAATCATGTGCTGCAACCATCTTCTTTCACCCCATGGTTTGCCTTTTCACTCTCTAAACAATGTTTTTTGATAAGCAGAAGTTCATAATTTTAATGTAGTTCAATTACCAATCTTTTCCTTCATGGTTAGTTAGTCCTTTCCATGTCTTATTTAAGGTTTGTGGGCTTTTTTGTCTACCCCAAGGTCACAGGACATTTTTGTATAATCGTCTCAAAGATTTGCTGTTTTACCTTTCACATTAAGCATATAATTTACCAGGAATTGATTTGTATGTTCTGAGATAAAGGTCAAGCTAATTTTTTTTACATCAGGATATGTGATTGACCCATTTCCATTAGAGGAAAAGCCACTGGTACCCCACTTCTTTACACGGACATTTTTGTCATAAATAGAATACCACATGTGTGAGGCTGTTTCTGGATTCTCAATTCCGAGCCTTTTGTCTTTTATCTTGCTGCAATCCCATTCTCATCATCTTCATTCCCATTCTACAAATGAGGAAACTGAGGCTCAGAGAGGCTGTAACTAATCTGCCAGTTAATAGCAGAGCTGGAAACGGAACCCAAGGAGTTTGGTTTTGAGGTCCACGTCCTCAAGTTTCTCGCCAGAAGCCTAGAAAACAGCAACGCCGCTCCGCCCTCTGCTGAGCGCACCCTTAACTCAAGGGGGAAGGGTGGGCCCCGGTGCTCCCGGCTCAGCCTGGACCCGAGCGGCCGCTCCTTTCCCAGGCCCACCACTAGAGGGCGCGGGTGGCTTAGGTTCACTAGGGACGTCCCTCCCTCCCGCCCCTGGTTACCTTTCAACCAATCATCAAATATTTACCCAAAACTCAGTGCACAGGGCATATAAAAAGCTGCCTAATCCAGTCTCCACGCAGGATTGTAACAAAAAGACAAACAGAACTGCTCTCCATGTCTCTTTTAAACATCTTTAGCAAGGAAAGAAGCTTCCCACTACCTGGCTAATTTGTCTCATTCCTAAACCACTTTACACTAAGTCCCTCCTTAAATCTCTTACTCTTCCCAACATAAACGAGCTTTTTGTTCTTTCCTTAGTGGAAACAAGGAGCAACTGTTTGGCATCCTCATGCAACCACTCTACAGAGATGCTTGTATAGAGCGAGGTGTAAAGCTATGAAGTCAAACCTCAGTTCTCATTTCTCTCAAGGATATAATAGCACACGATTACATTTCACCTCCTTAGCAAGTTACATGTTCCTTTGGTCTCTCTCCGGTTTCTCTGTTTCTTTTAAAATGTAAAGTCCAAAAATGGATGGTGCACTCCGCTATCCTATCCAGTGCCAGATTTACTTTCTGCTTCTTGCATGTTACCCTGGTAATATACCCAGACAATAGACAATCATTCAATAAAATAATTCATTTTTATCAACTTGATGATGAATTATATAGTTATTAAAATAAACACAAAGACGACGACATAGCAATATCGAACATGCTCTGTTTTGTTTAGAAATGCATGCGATACTGCACCTCTGCCTTGAATAAAGCTAGAAAAAGATATTTGTGGACAAAGTCTCGGGGAGGCAACATAAAGATAAATAATTGATTTGTTTGGTTTGGGGGAATGATGGTGATTACTTCTCTTTATTTTTCATTATTGGTATAATTGTGAGGGCTTCTAAAAAATGAGCAAAATCTTTCATTCACTCAGCAGTTATGGAGCACTCATTATGTGTAAGCCTAAGGGTGAGCTGTTGTGAGGAAGATAAAAGCAGACACAGATTCTGCTGTTCAGAATAATAATAGCTGATGCCTATTAAATGCTTACTATATCCTAGCTACTATTATCATCCCTATTGTATAGGTTAAGAAAGAGGGGAACAGAGAGGTTAACTAGCTTACCAAAGTCATGCAGAGTCAAAGTAGAACCAAAATTTGAACGCAGCCATTGGGCTTAACCACGGTACAACACTGCTCTCATGATAGCCTAAAAAGGTAGGGATAAGTGATAGTCAGCAAATATTTATTGAGCACCTACTACATGTCAGGTACCAAACTAGTTGCTAGGAACACACCAATGAGCAATATAAGCGCAGTCCCTGCCCTCGTAGAGCTCAGTCTATAGAGAAAGCATAATGGGAGTGGGGAAGAGAAAGAGATAAGAGTACTCATCTTTGAGGCTATAGGGAATAATCATCTTCTTAAACTCTCTGTTCCATTCCTAGAAGACCATCAACCTAGTGGAGAGAAAAAGGGATAGGAGAGGGGGGACAGAAAACCTCAAAAAAAAAAGTGACAAGAGGTGGCATCTATTTGTTCAGCAAGCATTTGGAGAGAGGATTCACAAATAAGAACAGGGTCAAGACTATGATTCTTAGGGTTCCTGCCAACCCTGTTCAACCCTAGTCCCTGTTCAATTTTTACTCCATTAAGTGCCAAGCACTGAGCTAGATACTAGAAATAAAACTGTAAGCCATGGCCCCTGTCCTTCAGGAGTTTATAGTCTAATGGGCAGACAGACAAGTAGGAAATTCTAGTACCATGTACTAAGGCCAGTGATAAGAAGCAGCACAGAATGAGACCAGGCACTATGCAGACTGGGACCAGACAGCAAGAAGGTGACATTATACTAAGCAGTGACACAGGGCAAACTGGAATTAGAAAGGAGGTGAGGGGGGGGAGTGTGATCCAGGCTTGAGGGAACAGCTTGTACAAAACCCTGGAAATGAAAGGAAGCCTGGGATTAAAATGACACTCTGGTTTGTAGAGTGGTGCCAATCAATGGCACTGAATTGCTAAATTCCTTCATTACTCATTCCCAGGATTAGGAGAGGTTCCAAGCATGAGCACAATGGTGCCAAACTGAAACAGACTGTTCTCCACTTGATAACCCCAGACATGATCAGAACATTTAGCCTACTGTCAACACTTCATTGTAGGTGTTCATATGCACATCAGGACGCTCCTTCCCCTCCTCAGACTATGCCACTTGCAAATGGCAAGTTGCTCAGCACAGATGTTAGTATAGCGTTCTGGATAAAAGCAGAAGATTAGGAATCACAGTAATCTGGCTGAGGTCCTTTTATGATATTGAGCAAGTCACTCAACCTAGGGCAGCCTCAAAATGTACTTGTCTGTAAAATGAGAATAATAACCCTTTCACTGGGGGTTGTTGAATGAATGCAATTGGCCTGAGTTGAGAGTACATGGTACAGTATATACAAGGAAATTATCACGTTGTTAGGCATATAAAATGCACTCAGCAAATGGCGGCTGTAACAGAATGCTGTATGTGATATAACAGATTGCGGTAGATAATGACGACATTGATTACATGGTGATGTGGGACGATGAGTTGTCAGTTCTGTAGGTCACTGCCTGGAGACACAGCGACCCTCCCCTCTCCCCGGCCCACGCCCAGGCAGCTTCTTCCAGCGGGAGGCCTTGAACAGGATGCATGTAAGGGATCCTCTGTCCCTTGAGACTCGGTCTGTGGCGAGATCACCGCCGGGATCGCCCTACCTGCCCGCCAGCCGCCAGCTTGCCGGCAGACACATGGTGGAAACGTGAGGGGGCGGGGCCGGACTCTGAGCCGGTGGACCAATCGCCCGGCGGGAGGTTCCCAGCCAATGGCAGAGATGCTTCAGAGCCAGGGGGCGGGGACATAGAGAGGAGCGGCGGTGTCATAGGTCACTGGGCGGGTAGGGGGCGGGGCCCATGGCTATGACACCGGCAGAGCGGCAGTGGCCAGAGCAGTCAGGGCGGTGATGGCGGCGACTGCGGTGACGGCGGCAGCCGCGGCCCCGGCCCCGGCGCCCAGCACGGATGGCGCCTCCTCAGTGCATTGGTTCCGCAAGGGGCTTCGGCTCCACGACAACCCGGCGCTGCTGGCGGCAGTGCGCGGGGCGCGCTGTGTGCGCTGCGTTTACATCCTCGACCCTTGGTTCGCGGCCTCCTCCTCGGTCGGAATCAATAGATGGAGGTAAGGTGGCCCGGGGCGGGGTCGCGGGTTCCTAGGGACGAAACCTGGCCTCAGGGGCTCCGAGCGAAGAGCCCGCCCCCTACCCAAAAGGGGGAGGTTCTGCCCCCCTAGTCCCCACCCCCGGAAGACCTCTGCCTGAGGGAGGTGGGGCTGGGAGACGGAGCCGCGTCCACAGAGGAGAGTCCGGGACCCGGGAAGCAGTAAGGCATCGAACCAACGGCCTGGGCGGCCCAGGGCTCGACCGCTGACAAAGTGCTTCCGTACTGTGTTATCCCCACGGGCCTCAGACATTTCTGTGGGACAGAGATCATGATCCCCATTGTACAGATGAGACCTTTAAGCCCTAGAGACACAAAGTTGACCTGCCCAAGGTCCTGTAGCCAGTGAGTGGCAGAACAGGGACTCCTGATCTAGGGCTCGTAGTGCTCAAGGAGGGGAGGAAAGGAGATGTTATGGTGTGAGGGTAGGGTCCGGGTTCTGAATCTGTGGCACTGAGATGATTGCATTCTTCAAGGAAAGAGCCCATTGCTGGGCTCCTGAAGGTCATTTCTAAGCTTTGGTTTGTTTGAATTTGTCCTTTCACCCATCCTGGCTTCCCTCCCCTAAGACTGCCCTGCCTCTGAAAGTGTCTGTAGACTGTGGCTTAGCATTAAATAAGGCCAGTGCAAGTCTCCCCTTCATTATAGATAAATAACTTAAAGACACGTCCAATTAGAGGCACTGTGTCCTGAGCTAGAGAGAAGTACTGAACCCATTTTGGAGAATTGCCTCTGCAGCTATGAGGTTGCTAGAAGACAAGAAATTTTAAAAGGAACCAAAGTGTCTCTTCCTCCTGCCTCTCCTAATTGAGTTGATTTTAAAGGACAGTAAAGCCACTATAGATTAGGTTTTTATCAACTGATATGCTAAGATTAGAGAGCATATGATATCAAGCTTTGATATCAAGGGCCCCTCTTTGATGACTCCCAGGAGATGGAGTCCACGGAATCATGGGAAAGGAGTAACAGAGGTAGCTGATGTATTTTCTCTGTAGCCAGGGTTGAAAACCAAGGAGTTTTGAGACATCGTGTACTCATCTCTTTTTAAAATGCCCCTCAGCAGTCATTTGGTTGTTTGCATTGTTTGGGGGGATGTTTGCTTGTGGCCTTGTTGCACTGATGGACAGGGTTATTCCCTGGATATGGTGGCTCTCAGCACACCATTCTTTCCTCTCCAGGGTGTGTGCCCTTCCAGGTAAGGGAGCACTCCTCGCAGTGGGCCTATGAAATGCCCCCTCCTGCGCCATTTATATAGAGGGAATGACTAAAGATAGTCCTGTGGAGAGCCTGCCCACACTGTTTTCAGGCTGCTCTATTGCTCTGCCTCTGCTCCAGTTTCCATAGATAGGAGCTTGGGTTTGACAAACATCCTCAAATGACCATCCCTACCATGGACATTAAACCAAGCCTCAGACTGCCTCTCTTCTTGTGGCAGTGTGCCAACCAGAGCAAAGTCAATAGAATAGGGCTACCTGCTTGTTACATTGTCACGAAAGAATTTCTTCTTTTATTGGGTTGTGGGGGACATTGCATAGGACCCCCTACTCCTTTGTGGTAGTGGAGATAAAAAATCAACAACAAAACTGTTGTTTATTAAACTCAGATTTGCTAGGAACAGGTGTTTATGGATTTTTGTGGGTCACCCTTTTGTGGGTATGCTTTTCATCCAGTGAAAAGAGAAAAGGAATGTGGCAGCTGATGCCTGAGTCAAACCCTGAAGTCATAGAGTCCCTGTAGCAATGCAGATATTAATTGAGCAATTATTTAATGAGTGCCAGGCACTGCTCTAGATGCACAGCAGTGAACAAGCAATTGTAGTGTCCAGAGCTCCGGAGCCTACATTTTAAGGGAGGAAGATAAGTAAACAACCATAATTTAGTAGAACTAAGTGTCAGGGAATAAATAAAAATAAGGGAACTAACTAGAGCAGTGGTTTTCAATCTTGCTGCACATGAGAATCCCTGAAGGATCTTTAAAAGATGCCCGGGCTCCCTCCTCCCCCAATTCTGATTTAATTGTTCTGGGTTATCGTCTGGGCATTAGGGTTTTAAAGGCTTTCATGTGCAGCAAAGCCTGAGAAGCGCTGGACTAGAGAACCACAGACCTGAGCCCAACAATTTGGGAAATGTGTCGCAGTGCACTGGCAGGAACTCTGGTTTTGGCGTTCAGAAGAAACAAGTGAAATAATACAAAACAAGTCGAATATGATAACTGCTCCTGGGCCTGGAAACACTCCTACCACCCCCACCTAACCATACTCTCTATTCCCATGATCAGATCCAGGGCAGAGCTGCAGGCTGTTTTTATGCACACAGTTGGGGGTTGGGGGTTGGGGGAGCGAAGGAGCCAGCAGTATCTCTGCATAACTGCAATATGTGTAATCTTCCGGTGGCTGTTTCTGGATCTGGGAGTGGTCTGGGAGAATTGTGCTGCAGCATAACATCCTAGCTCTGCAAACACTTCAGTTGCTGCTTCTGAGAAGCCTCCCTCGAAAGGGTGGGCCCTGGGCCATCTGCAAGAAGGGGGGGGAGCACAATCTGTGATCTCTTATCCTCCTGCGCCTCCTACACTGCCTCCCACACAGCATTTTTGTGCAGATGAATCAAATTAAAATAACCATGAATGGCACTTTCTAAGAGTAGAAGAAGACAGAGAAAGGCAACCAAGAAATATGTGTATTTATTAGTATAGGAGAAAGTTTAGTAGAAACAAATGAGAAACAAAGAAAGGCAACCTATAAATAGAGCTAGAAGTAAAGTTCCGTTTCCTAGAACAGTGCTTCTGAAACTTTCGTGTGCAAAGGATTCACCAGGGATCTTGCTAAAGTGCAGATTCTGATCCTGGAAGGCTGGGATAGAGCTTGAGATTCGCATTTCACCAAGCTTCTGGGTAAGCCATGGTAACTGATCCTCAGAGGAGCGAGGGTCTGGGAGCAAAGGTCTTGGGCAGCATAACATCAGTGCTCAGGCAGTGAATCCTGGTCAAGAGGCTGCGGAGCCTGGTGGTTAAGAATGTAGATGCTGACTGGGATTGAATTCTGGCCACTATTTAGCTGTAATATTGGTCAAATCACTTAATTTCTTGGTGCCTCAGTTTCCTCATCTGTAAAATGGAAATAATAACAGTATGTCATAGAGCTATTTTAGAATCAAATGAGGTAATATATGTAAAACAAGTAGTGCCTCATTTATTGCAAATGTTCATTAAATGTTCATTGTTGCTCTTATTATTTGGTTGCTGGGCTCAGAATTGGGCCTTCTGCTCCCTGCCTCAGCTATAGACCTCTCTTGTCAAAGATGAAAAGGGCTTTCATGGGGTTACCTATACTTAAGACATGTTGCAAGGAATCTCTTATTTTAGTACATGAGGTCTAGAAATAGAAGGCATCTGGAAGCTAGCTTTCAGATGTCCACGTCAGCCTCATTTACAGCTTCAAATGAAAGACCTCGGCAGCCTGGTGGACTGTGAAGGAAGAGGCTCACAAAGTGCATGGCAAGGACATTCCTGGGATCTGCAGATGGAGGACCGTCTGTCTTGGGGTTGTGTAATTTGTCACCAGGTAGCTCTAGCTATTCTGCATGGCAGAGCCCAGGTTTTAGGTGGCATGAGGCTATGTACATAGTTTTCTTATTTTCCTCCCAAGAGGAGTGGTGTTGGGAGGAGGCCAATACAAGTGCGTCACTCGCCTCTCAGCTTTCTTTTCTAAGGGTGTCAGCTTTTCAAAAACAGAAATTCACAGAGGCAGAGCTTCTGGTTTGCATAACCCATTCGGCTGGTCAGTCTCCCGTCGCAACCCCTTGGAGAGTCTCTGCACACTCTTTAGCCAGCATGATGCTCTGGGCTGAGCCACGACTCAGCTCGTGCTGGAATGTGGGTCTGTGGCATCGCCCAGTGGGAGTGTCGTGTTGCAGACGTCAGAGGCAGCAGCGGGGGCTGGTTCTAGTTGGCAGCCCGGGAGCAGTTGCTGTTTCTCTACGCCTCCAGGAGGCAGGGAATGTGATGTGCTGCCCAGGAGGCACAGGGTTTCACTGTGCTCAAAATAAAATCTGGTGATTCCCGTTGTTGTCAGAGATGGGCAGGAGATGCTAAGGGGTAAATAGCAGGAGTCTGACCTGTCAGGGCATAGTCCCTGAGGAAGATCAGAATGTCAGTGGATTGCCTGTAGTCAGGCTTGTGTTTGTCAGAGAGGGACTCCAGACATATGAGGGCCTGCAGAATCTCAGCCCCTAGAGCAGTGTTTGTACCACTAAGAGGCCTTAGAAATGGGGAAAAGAGAAGAAAACAGTCTGACCAGTAGGTTCCTATCCTAGCTTCATCACTTAATTAATAACTGATCTTAGGCAAATTAACTAGCCTCTCTCTGTTTCATTTTCCTCATCTATAAAGTAAGGACAATTTTTCCCCTTCAAAATGTGTTGAGAGAATTAAAAATAAAACACACTTAAAATGCAAAGCAGACATATAATAATATTGGTAACATTGGTCACCTCTGGAGGATTAACATTGGTCTCCCCTGGGGAATCACAGGGGGAGGAGACTTTTTACTTTGTACTCTTTTGTAACTTGAACTTTGAACTATATAGTTATCTATTTAAAATGTTAATTTAATTTCATTTAAAAATGAAACACATATCATAAAATATGTTGATGGAATTTCTCAGAAAGGTGCTTGTGCCTAGCTGAACAGCTAGTAAATTTTTATGGTCACATAAAAAATAATTAAAAACCACCAAAGGCATTCAAAAAATGTTAATTTCCTTTCCCTTTTCCTTGGCGATCCAAATCTCAAGCTAGGTCACTTGAGTAACTGGAGTCCCCCTTACCCCAACCCAACCCCATCCCCGAAAGCATGTGAGGATATCCTATCGAGAAGTACTGTCTAAGGTCTTCTCCCTCTTGGGATGAGAACCTGGGGGCCGGAGCCCCGGACAGGCCTGGAGAATGAGCCACCTGCCAAACAAAACCCTGGGAAGTGGGGACCCCATCCAGGCTGTGGGGCTGTGGCCATAGACGTGCACACAGCCCAAAGCATGACTGCAGAAAGGCAGGGCATCTGTTGGACTGGGGTAGGTAGGATTTTTCAGAGCTACTGCAGGCTTGTTTCTTTGCTAATAGGACCTCAGCTTCATACCACACTATTGTACTTGTTTCAGATGGCTTTCTCATCCCTTTTGATTCTCATAGCAACCTTGTGATGGGTGGATATTTATACACAGGGCCTGAGGCTGAGAGGGAAGAAGTGACTTGCTTCTGATCACAGAGAAACAACAAGAGTAAGAGCAGCTCACATCGAGCCCACATTTTTTTAATGCCAGGCGCTGTATAAAATGTTTTTCATGCATTATTTGATTTTCATTTCTTAGCAATTCTTTTTTTTTTTTTTTTTAATATATCTTTATTGATTTCAGAGAGAGGAAAGGAGAGGGAGAGAGAGAGATAGAAACATCAATGATGAGAGAGTCATTGATCGAGCCCACAACCCGGGCATGTGCCCTGACCAGGAATCAAACCCCAATCGCCTGGATCCTAGGTTGAAGCTCAACTGCTGAGCCACGCCCGGCCGGGCCATTTCTTAGCAATTCTATAGTTGTTAGATAGGTACTAACATCAACTCCACATTGCAGATTAGGAAAAAAGCTATCTGCCTAAAGTCATGCAAGTGGCAAAATCAGGATTTCAACTGATCCCCTACCATATCACACCTGGACTAGACCCTACCTAGGCCTCTCTGGTCCTGGTACTAATGATGCTACTTATTTGGCATAAACAGCGGGCCAGTTTCTCGCTGCTTACTTAGGAAAGAGAATGACTCTTTATGATGTTACCACTAACAAGGCCTCTGTGGGCTCTGCAGGTTCCTTCTTCAGTCTCTGGAAGATTTGGACACGAGTTTAAGGAAACTGAACTCTCGCCTGTTTGTAGTACGGGGACAGCCAGCTGACGTGTTCCCAAGACTATTCAAGGTAAGTGTGCAGAGTCGGGGAGAAGACAGTGAGAGTCCCCTCCCCAGGGTTGCCCCACAGGTGGAATGAGATGATATTCTGACTGAGGAAATGGAAATAGTCAGGGCTGGTCTGACCGCTGCTGCTGGAGAAGTTGGGAGCAAATGCAGCTGGTCAGCTTGCCGACAGAATGAAACTGTTAAGGAAAAAATTCTGTGTAACCACCATCTTCTTGGACAGTTCCCAGCACAGTCCAGACATGGGATGTAGCAAGTTATTCCACCCTGGATGCTTCCTTGGATGTTTCCTTGACTCAAGCCAGCAAGGTTTATTAGGGCTCTTTCCACGCCAGGACTTTAAGGCGAGGTTTCCTCTTCAGCAAGAGGCATTTCCTGTCTTTCTTTGCTCTGCTAATTGGGAAAAGAGTCAGCCTTTCTGAGGGAGCTTCCCTGCTCCCTCTTGGGTAAATGGCAGATGAAATCTTCATGTGGGCACCACACAGGCCTGTTTTCTATATCAGGTAGCCAGCCCACTTTGCCCCCCAGCCCCTTTATAAAGCTTGTTTTAAAGTCCAAACAGAGGCAGAAGTACTCATGGATAGAGGGCTCTAGGACAGTCTCCCCTCATCCTCAGCACTCATGTTGTTTTTAGGCCCCTCTCCACTCAACTTCCTTCCCTACTCTTTTTAGGGGGAAGGATAGGAGGAAAGGTTTCATGTCAAGACAAGCAGCTCAGTAAACACTTCATCATTCACTTCACCTCCCCTCAACCCCCCGGCCCTTCCAAATGCACACGTACAAAGCACACAGTGTCAATAATAACCACCTTTCATTCAGGGCTGACTATGAGTCAGACACTGTTCTACGTAAGTGCTTTGCATACATTAATTCACTTACTTTTCACAGCAGCCCTAAGAGGTAGGTACCACTGTCCCTACTGTACAGATGAGGAAACAATAACCTGCCCGTAGTCACGGAGCTAGGAAGTGGTGGTCTAGGATTCAAGCCCAGGCTCTCTGACTCCAAGCTGTGTTCTTAACATCTATACTATTAACCATATTTGCCTCTCTTTTCCCTCTGCATTGCCCTACTCTCTCCCAGCACCGCCAAGGCCAACCCCCAGTACAGCCCAGAGACACAGGTAGATCAGTCATTCGGTGTATACTGATTGAGCCTCTGCTATGTACTAGGCCCCATGCTAGGTACTAGGGTGATGAGGAGTGAAACAGCATGGTTTCCGCTCTGAGAGTTCACACTCTAATGGGGTAAACAGGTAAGTAATGGGCAACTTCACTGCCATATAATAAATGCTGTGATGGGAAAAGAGCAGGATGCAGGAGACTTACTGAAGGAGAAGGTCAAGGAAGGCTTCTTGGAGAAGGTGTCATGTAATAGCATTCTGATTGTTATCACAGGGCAATGAGTATTTAACAGTGTAATCTATATGAACTGCTAAGCCTGGTACGTGGCTCACGGTAAGGGCTCCGTAAACATTTAGTGCTGTTATCTTTGCACAAGGATAACCAGCCCTGCTCAGGACCCAGACCCCAGGCAGGGCTGAGCCAGAACCAAACCAGCCTGTGCATGGCCAGGACATTTGCCCCAAGGAGTTCACAGTTTTAAGGGACCATAACCAGAGACTGTGGTTGGAATATGCTTTTCTTTCTGCTAGCTGCATGCTCTAGAGCTTTCTGTGGGTTATCTGTACAACCTTTCACAGGGCCAGCTTTCTTTCAACATTGCTAGGAAATCTAGAAATTTCTATCAGAAATAACTAAATACTTAGAAAAGAATTCCCTTCTTTTTTAACATGTAGCCCAGCCTGTCTGGTTTAATTTCTGTGACCTCTGGACTAAGGATTGCTCCTCCTTCTGCAGCTCTCTGAGAGCTGGAGCCTGTTAGCTCTGTTTGCTGCTGGCCTCAGCAGTGTTGCTGTGGAAACCATTAAGACACTTCACATAGTACAAGTCTGCCAAGAAAACTAGGCCAGAAGTTTGCAGGGCTGTGAGGAGCTCTGGGAAAGGCTTGCCGAGCAGGAGGGAGGTGGCAATCCTGTCCCAGACTGTCTCCACCAGTGAGTCAGTGCCTCTTGCTGGGACAGAGGGGGGGGGGGGGCTCCCCTGAGAGCATTGTATTTCTAGCCTCCCGCTGCATTCCCCTACCTCAAGGACACAGCAAGTGCACAGGGCTACCCACCTCTCCTGATGCCACAGAGACCACTAGCCTCAGGCTCCAATGATGCCATGCTGTTGGCCTCACCTCAAAGGCCTGCCCTCCTCAAACCTTGTGAACCTGAGATTGTTTACTTTCCAGTTCAAATCATTGTCCCTGGTTTGTTCTGCAGCCCATTCTGACAGGTCTCTAGACTTTCTCTGTTCCCTCCCAGGATGGAACTGAGTGTCCAGCTTCCCCCTCCTCCCCAAACAGTGTAGCATAACAGATTCTCTCTCCACAGGAATGGGGGGTGACCCGCTTGACGTTTGAATATGACTCCGAACCCTTTGGGAAAGAACGGGATGCTGCCATCATGAAGATGGCCAAGGAAGCTGGTGTGGAGGTAGTGACCGAGAACTCTCATACTCTCTATGACCTGGACAGGTAAGAGATGGGTCCCAGGGGTCAGGTTACCAGTTGTGAGAGTTGGTGATTTGGGCCCCTGCTGAGCAGAACTCAGGGAGGTTTAGCAATATGGCCACCTGGCGCATGAGGTGTGGCATTTTATAGAAGCGGGAGGAGAACGGACCAGAGTTGGGCTTGTAGAACGGGTCTCAAAGAGCTTTTTCTGATTTGGGTGCAAAGAGGCTCTTTAAACCCAAGGTATGGAGCAGCAAGGATCCCCACTGAAGGTCTTCATAGACTTGCTCCTAATATGCTCCAGTCCCATCCACTCCTCATGTTCCCACTGCTGTCCTCCTCAAAGGCTGCCCTCTGACTTCTGTGGACCCTAAATGTTACCCCTCCCATAGGATCTCTGTTCTCATAGGCCCAGTTTCTGTACCCAATATGAGTTCTCTGGGCTTCCCTAGCTATCTAGTTTTCCAGGTCATGCATTTAGATGTTGCTCAGGAGGCTCTAGAGATCCCTGCAGGGAGCTGATAACTAGAGTGGCCTCCTTCCCTGGGGACAGCCTCTATGTTTTCAGAGATTCTAGGAGGAAACCCTTTCTTCCCCTTCCCTGGCAGAGCTGTCACCCTCCTGCTGCTGCTGTTGCTGGCAAGGCGGCAGCCACCACTTCTTCCTACCTCCCTCTCAGTGGTGGCTGCCAGGAGGCGGGTCACACAGCTCTGCACGTGAGCTGAGCTCTCGGGAGGAGGTGCTGGGTGTGGAACTCCTCCTCCTGCCACGTGCAGGAGGAGGGGAGAGGTTCTGCGGGGGCAGCAGCCAACCTCAGATCTCTGAAAGAGGAGGAGAGAGAGCCAGAGAGCTGAACTGAGAAATGAACTCACCCAGCCAGCCGCTTTGCGTAAGCTGCTTCTTGGCCAACAAGAGCCTTGGGAATCTGGCTCTAACCCATCCCAATTCATCTTTATATAAACAGCCTCAATTCTCCACTCTCCTACATCTTTTCTTATTACCTGAGTACAGCTATGTTTCTCTTGCTCATGAAAAAATACTTTGTAAACTGCAAAATACCCTTTATGTTTTAGTTGTTGCTATTAATAACCACAGCCCCAGTCTCTGGCTTAGGGAGGAGAGGCTGTTCTGCACCTCTTTGTTCTAGAAAATAGGGGCCAAGAAGGGAATGATTGTCCCACAAAAGAACACATTTGCAACCCTTATAAAGAACTTCTCAAGGCTTATGCCAGGATAGAGAGGAAGATCCACAGGAATTCCCATGGCATGGACAGCCAGGCTGAGTACCAAGAAAACTAGTGGGGATTTTTCTGTGATTAGAGAGATCTGGTCAGTCTGTCTAGGAGGAAACCCGTCTAGGCATTTCCTCCTGTCTGTAGGCGGCTCCACGTTGTCACCAGGGAACCTGGAATTGAGTCCCAGCTTTGACCCTGCCTTGCTCCATTACCTAAGGCACCTGCTCCAGCTCTCTGGGCTTCATTTACCCTCATTAAAATGGAGATATAGCGTCCTTTGCCTCTTCTTTCCACTTAGGGGTGGGACCTGTAAGCAGATAAGGAAAGGAACCCTCTAAGCCTTCAAAGTCTGGGCTCTTATCTAGGTGGGCAGGGACCCAGAATGAAGGGCCCTATGAGTGACCTTAGATGTGCTTTGGGATTCTCAGGATCATTGAGCTAAATGGACAGAAGCCACCCCTTACCTACAAGCGCTTTCAGGCCATCATCAGCCGCATGGAGCTGCCCAAGAAGCCCGTGGGCTCCGTGACCAGCCAGCAGATGGAGAGCTGCCCAGCTGAGATCCAGGCAAACCACGATGAGACCTATGGCGTGCCCTCCCTGGAGGAACTGGGTGCGTGCTTCTGGCCCCAAGACTCTTAGGCCAGCACCTCCCTTTTTGTAAAATACCTGTTGCTTTCTTTCCTCTTTGCCAAAATAATGCATGTTATTTTAGACAATTTAGAAAAATACAGAGAGCCTGGCCAGGTGTAGCTCCGCAGTTGAGCATTAACCTAGGATCCAGAGATTGTGGTTCATTTCCCAGTCAGGGCACATGCTCAGATTGTGGGCTTGATCCCCAATCAGGGGCATACTGGAGGCAGCTGATCAATGACTCTCATCATTGATGTTTCTGACTCTCTATCTCCCTCTCCCTTCCTCTCTCTCAAATCAATAAAAATATATTTTTTTAAAAAAGAAAAGAAAATATAGAGAAATGAAAATGGAAATAATGGTCACTCTTTCCACCACTCAGAGATAACCACTGTGATTTTGGAATATGTCCTTCCGGTCTTTTTCCTGTTTGTACTCATAAGTTATCATATATTTCTAGTTCATGTCTCTGTTTTTGTACTTTTCCCTCTCAAATGATGTAGGCACAGTCACTGGTCCTGGCATCAGTGGGCTTTTCAATACCAAGATAACTAATACTGCTTTGTTGAAGGGGAGGGTCTCTTGGTCTCTCAGGGTACTGACTGACTACACCCTTTCTCTCTTTCTCCTTCCTCTCCTTAACCCCCATTTTTTGATCTGAACAAAGTTACCTTTCTCACCTGAAAACCACAGTTGTCAGCTAACCTGAAAGGGTGAACAGTCAAGGATTGCTCTCATCTGCCGGAAGGAGGGATGGCTGGGATGGGAAGGCAGGGAAGGGAGAGGGAAAAGCCACAGTGAGAAGAAAACCAGAATGACCTAGAAAAGACTGGAATGTTAGGGATTATCTCAGACCCAGTAGCAGCAAGAACACCGTGATTCAGTTCTTGCAGAGCTCAAAGAGCAGACTGATGTACCAGGACTTGCTGAGCCAGCACTGGAAAGGCCTGCCCTTCAATCCTGTGACCTGCTCCTCCTGTAGGGTTCCCCACTGAAGGACTTGGCCCTGCTGTTTGGCAGGGAGGAGAGACAGAAGCTCTGGCACGCCTGGATAAGCACTTGGAACGGAAGGTATGGCCCCATTTCTGAGAAATAGAACTTCAGCTGTTGGCCACCCATGCAGTGGGGAGTATGGGGTCAGGCTCATATCCCTTAGTGCCTCTTAGCTCAAAGTGGTTGAAAAATAAAAGATCTTCCTGATGGCCATAACAATAGCAATAATAGCAGCTACTATTGAGTACTTACCACCTGCTGGCCTCTGGGCTGAGCATTTCTGGGTTAAGTACCTGCTTTCATTATTTCCTTTCATCTTTCAACAGCCCTATAAGGTAGGTATTCAGCTTTCTATTTTGTAGATTAGGAAATTAAGGCTTAGAGAGGTTATGAAACTTGCCTAAGGTCACATAGTAAGTAGTAGAGTAAGATCTTGTTCTATGTGATTCTAAAACTTGAGGGAGTTAATGAGTACAGCATTCAAGTCCTGGCCCCTGGCTTTTTGTTCGGTGATTGCAGGCAAACTTCTTAACCACCCAGTACTTCTGTTCTTTCCTCTGTAACGTCCAGGCCTTTCCTTTCATGCCTTCTCTTTTGCTGCAGGCCTGGGTTGCCAACTATGAGAGACCCCGAATGAACGCCAACTCCCTGCTGGCCAGCCCCACTGGCCTCAGCCCCTACCTGCGCTTCGGCTGCCTGTCCTGCCGCCTCTTCTACTACCGCCTGTGGGACCTGTATAAAAAGGTTGGCACACAGTGAGGGCGGCATGCCCTGCCCCCACTTGCAGCAGAGTGGACCAGGACCTTCCAGGCCACTCAGTCACCCTGAAAATGGGCCTTGCCCCTGGCCTTGGGAGTGGGGACCAGGTTGTGGATCCTGGAGGTTCTTCAGTGAGTGTATAGTCAGAGAAGGTGGGGAAGAGTCCACAATCCAACCGCCGGTGGAGCCTTGCACAACCCAAACTGCTGATGTACATAAAACCCAGGTTACCAGGTAGAACAGAATAGGCAGAAAGCTGACCTCAGTGTGTCCCTAGAGGTGGCAGATCTGCTGGCAGCAGGTAGACAGGGCAAGTACTCAGGGTGGGAGGCAGGAGGGCAAGGCCAGAGCCAGTCCTCAGCTGAAGAGCACAGTGGCCCTTTTGGGGTTATGTCCAGAGCATCAAAGAGGGAGTCCAAGAGTGGCTGCTGCCCGTCCGTGGTGAAGAGATGCCCTGGAGGGCTGCATGCAGGGACCTGCCGTACAGACCGTAAGCAGATCCTGTGGTAATGCCCCCGTCTCCATTCGGAGAGCAGGCAGCACACCAACTATTCAGATTCATCCTGCGTCTGTGTTGCTTCACGTTGCCCTGTCTTTCCCAATATCAGGATTCTGGGGTGGCATGGAGTGACTTAATGGGTGTAGTGGGTAATCTGTGATTTTAGGAAAATCATTATTCGCCTGGAGGTCTGATTTTTTAACTTCCTCATGGCCCCACATCCAGGCTATGGTATATAACTTATGTGACCAAAATCTAGACTGCGTATTTTATTATGTGTGGTGATGGGAAAAGTCCCTCTGATGGTCTAGAAAGTGGAACCAAACGGAGCCCTGAGCATGAGGATTATGAGCCAGTCAGGGAGTTTGGCTCCCAGTGCAGGGTTCCAGAGATACCCTTTTCCACTGCCACCTTTCTGCAGCCGTTCTCATGGCTCAGAGCAGGGCACAGCCAGGCCTGGAGTCACAGCCAGTGGGCACACTGTGCGCTTCTTCTAGGGAACAGTCCCTGCATGTGTCTAGGGAGTTCAGAGCAACCAGGGTCATGGCAGCTCCTAATTGCTTTGTGGGAGAGGTCTGGGGACTCAGTGATGAGAGCTAGGCAAGCGTTTACATCTACATGCTCCTCCCAACCCTCAGGTGAAGCGGAACAGCACACCCCCCCTCTCCCTGTTTGGGCAACTCCTGTGGCGAGAGTTTTTCTACACGGCAGCCACCAATAACCCCAGGTTTGACCGCATGGAAGGGAACCCCATCTGCATCCAGATCCCCTGGGACCGCAACCCTGAGGCCCTGGCCAAGTGGGCCGAGGGCAAGACAGGCTTCCCTTGGATTGATGCCATCATGACCCAACTGAGGCAGGAAGGCTGGATCCACCATCTGGCCCGGCACGCGGTGGCCTGCTTCCTCACTCGCGGGGACCTCTGGGTCAGCTGGGAGAGTGGGGTCCGGGTGAGTGCTCTCTCAGCGGGTAGCTGGCCTGTGCCCCTTCATCAGGCCCAGCCAAGGGCAGCCCCTTCTGGGTTAGGGGCCGGGGTGGGGTCCCTGGGTCCAGAAGATCCCCTCCAAATCCTCTTTGTGGGCTCAGAGGGCATAGATGGGGCTTTCGAGCAGAAGGGCTTTGGCTCTTCTCCATGGGGCATGTGGTGACTCAGGGAGAACCAGGCATTAGGTGCCCAGGTAGGCTGATGTTCCACCTGCCCCCATCTAGGTGTTTGATGAGCTGCTCCTGGATGCAGACTTTAGCGTGAACGCGGGCAGCTGGATGTGGCTGTCCTGCAGTGCTTTCTTCCAGCAATTCTTCCACTGCTACTGCCCTGTGGGTTTCGGTCGCCGCACAGACCCCAGTGGTGACTACATCAGGTGAGGATGGAGATCAGCTCTCTGGCTCCTGGCCACTGTGGCCTCCTCCTAGGACGAGATACCCTTGACCCTTTGAAGGAGGGTCCCGGTGTGCTGATGGGTTGTCTGGTGTGTATTTCAGGCGATACCTGCCCAAATTGAAAGGGTTCCCCTCTCGCTATATCTATGAGCCCTGGAATGCCCCAGAGTCAATCCAGAAGGCAGCCAAGTGCATCATCGGTGTGGACTACCCACGGCCCATCGTCAACCATGCCGAAACCAGCCGGCTCAACATTGAGCGAATGAAGCAGATTTATCAGCAGCTCTCTCGCTACCGGGGACTGTGTAAGGAGCCACTACTCCCCACCAACCCCAGCTCACTGAAAGGAAGGGCAGCACCTGCAGGTTCAGGGGGCTTAGAGGGGGTTTTCCAGATGCCTCTACGGAGACTGCTGTCCTCCAGGCTGTCACGTTGACTTGACTTCCCACGGCACAGGACACTGCATGCTGGGCTGGGTCCGGCCTCTGACAAGTCGTGGGACTAAGTGGAACCTTAGTGTCAGCCCCAGGACCCCTCACCTTGTTTTCACCTCCCCTGAAGCCATCTGCAGTCCTGTGAGAGTGTATTCTGATTGCTCCCCTGCTTCTCCCAGGTCTGTTGGCATCTGTCCCATCCTGTGTGGAAGACCTCAGCAATCCAGTGGCAGAACCCAGCTCAAGCCAAACTGGAAGCATGAGCAGTGCACGTGAGTGGCAGCTGGCCTGCTGTGGCCTATGCCCATCTTGAGGGCACTTCGGAACCACCACCACTTCTGTCCCTGAGGGCTGATGACAAAGGCCAGAACAAATTTGTGCCCCGATGGAGTTTATATCCCACCTGGGGCAGACAGATAGTAAAGGAACCGTGCAGCTCATCTCAGATAACAGTGCTTCTGGGAAAATAAAATTGAGTGACCCGATGAGAGAGGCTGGAGAAGGGGGGTTACTTCGGGTTATTGTAGATTGGAGTAGTCGGGGAACACCTCTGAACAGGGACCAAGTAGTGAGCAAAGCCAACCTTTCTAAGAACTGCATTCCCAGCAAAGGGAAAAGCAAGAAAAGCCTCAGAGACAAGAACAAGCTTACCCCATTCAGGGAACAAAAGTAGGGAGGCCATGCGGCTGGAATTTCCCAAATGAGGAGCTAGAATGAGAGAGAAGGACAAATGTGGCGGGAGTCGCATCGCTTAGGCTCAGTGGCCACGCAGGGTATTCAGGTTCTGCCATCAGTACACTGAGGAGGCGCCGACATGGTCAGCAGTGTGGGGCGTGATCGGGTTTATGTTTTACAAAGCTCACTCTGCCTGCTGTGTGGCGGGGACAGTGTGGGCAGGAGTGAGTGCAGGGAGGCCAGAAGGGAGGTGACTGCAGTTGTCCAGGCAGGTGATGGCAGCATGGCCCAGTGGTGGCAGGATAGAGAAAAGTAGATAGCCTTGCCGCATTCTTAACCTCCTCCCTTGGGCTCTGGGATGAAGGTCAGTAAGGTGAGACTGGCATGAACTCTAGGGACTTTTCTAGTTTGCTCAGCAAGGCTGGTGCCGCAGCTCATTCCTGCTTTAGGAGGCATGTCCAGGGTCGCAGAGGGAATTCCTCACCTTCAGAGCAAGGACAGCAGACAGGGAAAATCAGGCCTGGAGCCCAGGAGATTTGGGGCCCAAGAGCCAGCTCTGCTGCCAACACGCCTGGCCGTGCTCTCCTTGGAAATTTCCAGACAGGGTCCTTCCTGAAAGGAAGGCCAAGGGTCAGGTCTGAGGAGCAGCATACTGGCATTGCACTGATGAGCAGGCTCCCTTTCCCTTAAAGAGCTGCCACTGCATAGTTTCAGGTCATCTTGGCTCTACACACAGTCTGTGTGACACTTTGACCTACTTCCCTACAGGCCCCAAACCACTACCTAGTGGCCCAGCGTCCCCCAAACGCAAGCTGGAAGCAGCCGAGGAGCCACCTGGTGAAGAACTCAGCAAACGGGCCCGGGTGGCGGAGCTGTCTGCCCCAGAGCTGCCAAGCAGCGACGTCTGAGAGTGAGTGACAGCAGATTCAGTTTCAGGAGGGAAGGTGGGAGAGAGGGCGAGGCAGGTGTGGAAAACTACTTCCCTTCTAGCTGAAGGCCAAAACCCAACAAACTAGATTAAAAGTTAGTGGGAACTGCATGATTTTTTAGGACTTCAGTTAAAGAATTCTACCATTCTGACTTACTAAAATTTCAAAGTAAAGCCCTTTCATTCTTTGCCAACTAAGGGGGGAAAATTGGAGATCAGGGAGAGCTCTTTCTACTTTTCAAAGTGAGGAAAATCTAACAAAAAGAAAGCAGAGACCCGGATGTGGAGCTGTGAGAGAAATGGCCTTGTGGCCAGGTCTGAGGATGCTCAGTGCCCCTCAGCTATCACCCCATAGGCTGTGTTCTGTAGGTAGGCCAGGGGAGGGCAGCACTTACCTTCAGAAGAGAGGCAGGCCCTCAGCCCAGCCCCTCCTAAGGACCAGTGGCCTCGGGCTCCCCATCATCTGTGTCTCTCACAGCCACTCCTCCTCCTCACCTTTCTCATGGCTTTGACTCTGTGCTTTCCTGTTAGCACTCATCTTTCTTGGAAACCTCCTAAAAGTTTAAGAAAAACAAACAAAAAATACCTTTCTCCTTCCCTAGAGCAGAAAGGGCCTTTTGTGCCTTTCTTGGAGAAATATAAATTATTGTCCTCTTGGAGTCATCTCAGGCAGTTCCGTATGTGCCATGAGATTGGAGGGTGACTTTCTTTATGGAGCCAATTGATTCTGTTTTCCAAACCCTTCCATTTCAGGGCGGGGCGGGGCCATTTGGCTTGAGCATCCAGGCTTGAGTGTGGTGAGACAGCAAGTGTTTGATGCTTGTGCCCTTTACCCCACTGGGCTCATTGCTGATGGACAGATTTGTGCTATCTTGTTCTAGGAGCACCGGCAGCCTTAGGTACTGTTCTCTTAGTTATCTCTTAGCTCTGTGATACTAAGCAAAGTTCATTCTGTTTCACAAATCTGGAACTTGCCAGGCTGATATTCCTACTTTCAGGTGAGAAGACCAAAGCACAGAGAGGTTAAATGTCCAGGTCAAGGATGCTCAGTAAGCTAATGGCATTCAGTTCAACATGAAATTGTTGCCAACAGGTGTGTGAGAAAGGGGAGCATAAGACATATAAAATGTGATAAGATGTGTATCCACAAGGATTTAACAACCTGCTTAGAAAAAATAGACGTAGCTATGATTCCTAGATAAATGATACAGATTCTGCACACTTACACACGACAGCTATTGGTGGGCTGGAGTGGTCAGGGAATACAATATAGAAGTGTACAGTAGGGGGCCTGAGAGATGCCTTGGATTTAGAGGGCATCTCAGACAAGAAAACAGCTTAATGATTAGATGAGCTTGTACAAATTACTTAACCACTCTGAAATTCAGTTTGCTCATCTACAAGTTAGATTGTTGTTGCAAAGATTAAATGACTAAATGTGTGTCACTTAGGAATGTATGGGGCTATGGGAATAAAACCTGATTACTGTATTTAAAACAAATAGGAGCTTACTTTCTTACCTAACAAGAGGCCCCTGGCCCAGTGTTGCTGGGTTTGGTTTGGTGGCTTAACAGTGCCAGAGCCAGTTTTTCTGAGATTCTCTTGCTTCATGGACTCAAGGTGGCTACTACAGCTTCAGTCATCAACTCCTCATCCAAAGCAGGAAAGAGAAGGAATAGCAGAGACAGCTGTACTCATTCATTCAGTAAACATATGTTCATTGATCACAATTTGTCAGACACTGGGATTGTAAGCATTGGGATATGGTTGTGAGCAAGACTTACAAAGTCCCTTTCCTCTTGGCTCTTAGTGGGAGGAGACAGAAAAAAACAAATAGGTATGTAATATTTCAACAGGCCCTAAGTGGTATGAAGAAAAAATAAAGTTGGGTAATAAGCTAGAAAGTAAAGGCGGGCACAGTGGAGGTTGCAGTTTTATACTATAAAGGTTATCAGGGGATGCCTCTCTTCATTTTATAAAAAAAAAAAAAGCTTTCCCAGAATACCCACCCCAGCTTTTCATATTGGTCTCATGAGCCAGAACTGAGTCAAAAAGCCAACAAGGTGGGAAGTTGGGATCTTTTTTGTCCAGATTAGTATAGACCATTGGTTTTTCGACTAGAGTGAGCAATAGAATCCCCTAGAGAATTTGTTAAGCCACAGATTGCTGGGCCCCACCCACAGAGTTTCTGATTCAGTAGGTCTGGGGTGGAGCCTTAGAATTTGCATTTCTGACAAGTTCCCAGTGGTTGATGATGCTGTTCTGGGACTGAACTTTGAGAATCACTGACTTAGGTCAATCATGATCCATTGTCTGGGCCAGGCCATGACCCACTGAACAAAATCTAGGTTTTGTTAGCTAGGAAGTGTGGACAGCCACAAGTGTCTGCGTAACACTGAAGACACTTAGCCCAGTGCCTGGCTAAAGACTCAGGAATGGTAGCTATGAGGATGGTGATGATGATGATGGAGGATATTGTATCATTATTATTTTAAAATAACATAAGGTTATAGTTACGTCTGATCATGGAGGGTCTTAAATGTCAGGCAGGTGAGTCCTTGGTCTACTCTCTGGGAGCTAAGGGCTTCTGGAACAGGAGAGTGAAATGATCAAACTGGCACTTTTGGAAGATTCACCAGGCATTGAGCCGGGATCTGCAGAGGAAATGGGAGCAGGAGAGAACCAGCTAGGAGGCTGTAGCAGTCATTCCAAGCAACATTACAGAGATGACACTTGTTTAGTTGTAGATCCCTCCTTACATGAAATAATGTATGTGAGAGGCACTGGGCAGTCTGTAAAATGGAACACACAAGTGGAGGCGATGTATTCGGAAGAGCCCCAGCTTCACACTCACCTTGAGAAGTGTCTGCACCCCGTCCTGCTATTCAGTGCCTGGGAGCCTTCACACAAATTGCCTCACCTCTAGTGCTCAGTTCCTGACCTGGAAATGAGAAGCTGGGACTCTATCCCTGAGCTTTCCCTGGCACTTACTCAGTAGCTGTTGGCTGATTGAGGCTCCTCCCTTTTGCTGTGTAATTTGTATGGTGCAAGAAGGGCCCATGAGCATGGTTGATATGAGGAATGAGCTCAGCGTTGTGCCCCATCCAGGCCCAGCTGCACCTCTGTACTTCCCTGCTCCTAACTTGGGAGCTGGTAGCAAACTCTGCCGCTCTCAAGTTCTTGGCACTGTGCCTCGCCCAGTATGGTGGAAAGAGGGTGACACCTGAGACTTGGCTACAGGCTGAAAAGTTTCCTGCAGCCTTTGAGCCAGTGTGGTATCCTCTGCTGACATAAGCTCATGCATACTCTCCCTCCTGGGCTTGGATGGGGGAAGGGTGGGCTTACAGATTTGGGTTTCTTATTACCATCCAATGGACTGGAAGGGGTGTGAGGCCACAGGTACCCAGGGAGCCATCCTAACTAACAGTGGGCACACTGAGGGAGGCAGTCAGTAGTTTGTTTTGTGTTCCAGCTGTTTCTGTGTTTCTTGTATTAATGACGGTGAGAGAGTCTGACAATCGAGAGATTGATTTTTTGGAGCGTTTTATGAGTTGATTTTTCCCCTGGTGCCTCTCCCCTGGCTGTTCTTCCCTTTCCTTTTGTGCTGCTGTCATCATTTTCCTGCAAGGCCTCATTTGATTTCCTCGACCCCCCTGTTCTGCAGACCTAGGCCCTAGCTTGAGAACAGGAGCACAGGGACCATCTAGTGGTCTGCTGATCAGGCACCTTGAGTAACTAGTTGAACAGGTCTTGGACTGGCTGTGTAGTCAAGGACAAGCTGGTTCTTCCAAATCTCAATTTACCGTGCTTGTGTTTTTGAACCCATCATAGAGTGGCTTTGATCACTGGGGCTTATCTGAGGCCAGGACACTGCCACCTCCCTTCATGAGCCTGTCCTGTAGCTAAATCATGTCTGAGTCTACATAGGTCTGAACTGTTGTCATTATAGCCACCTGAGTGCACCTCACCCCCTTATCTGCTAAGCCCAAGGCACTGGGCTTAAGTTCTTCAGCCCTTTTTGGGTTACCCATGCTTTGAGAGACTGATGAAGGATGGTGGCTCTCCCCAGAAAATTGCACCTGTTCACGTACACACACACAAATGCACAAACTTCAGGGCCTTCGTGGACTGCCCTTAAGCCTCTCTTTGGACCCCTACAGGAGTCCCCAAAGGAGATCCCTTGACCTAGGACTCCAAGAGCACTCTTTATGTCCCCCATGCCTGAAGATGAAGAAAACACAAGAAGCAGAGGTGTCGGGAAGGGCCTGTTGGGCTGTACCCTCCAATCCTGGAGCTTTTCATTTCTGAATAGCCAGCTCTCTGGCTTAACAGCAGGGGTCAGAGAAACTGTGTCTGAAACACATACACAGTCAGCATGTTTCTATAAACATACATACACTTTAGAAGCATTTGTTTGTAGTGAAAATATATGGCTGGGTTTTTACAGTACAAGCTTAAAGGGGGAAATTGTTGGAAGGGATATGCATCTGAAAGAATGAGGCGCTCAGTACTGACCTGTACAGGCGCCCACTCCTACATTGCTCTCTAGTTTACCCCAAGGCAGAGAAATTCTCTGATAATATAATCTAGATAACATCATCTTCAGATTTAACATTTGTCTTAAAAGGGTTACATGTGTCAGAAGACTGATTTCAAATCTGAGTCCAGGGTCTTTGACTTTTGACAGCAGGTTTCCTTTTCTGTTAACATCTGAGCTTCCATTTATGTTGCTCGGATATTAATCTAATGCCGCCGTGCTGAATTTCTTCTTTTTCTATCCTCTAAATGTCTTAATGGGCAATGCTATAGCATAGAGATTACTTAGTGTCAACATACGGGTTTGGAATCAGACAGGCCTGGGTTTCCTGTCTTGGCTCTGCCACTTCTGAACGCTGCCATCTTGGGCAGTTTACTTGTCTCTCTGCCTTCAGTTCTCTCATCTGTAGAAATGGAGGCCATATCCTCAGGGTGCGTGGGTGGTTTGCTAGGGCAGCAATAATAAAACACCACAGACTATGTGACTTAAACAACAGAAATTTATTCTCTCTCAGTTCAAGAGACTAAAAGTCTTAACTGCAGGTGACCAGCAGAGTGGGTTCCTTCCGAGAGCCGAGCCTCTCTTCTTGGCTTGTAGGTAGCCGTCATCTCCCTGTATCTCCACATGGCCTCCCCTCTGTGTATATCTGTGTCCTAATCTCCTCTTCTTATAAGAACACCAGTCACATGGGGTGAGGACCCACCCTAATCACCTCATTTTAATTAAATTACCTCTTTAAAGACCCCATCTCCAAAAACAGTCACATTCTGAGCTTAATATGAATTTGGGGAGACACGATTCAGCCATAACACAAGTGTGTCCTGGCTGACCCATAGGCTCAGTGGGCATCCTTAGTACCTGCCTCACCACTGTACAGCCTTTGAACAGGACGCTGAGAGTCTGCTCACTCTCAGACACGCAGACCTACTTAAACAGGCAACCCTGCACGTGACGGGCTTACCCTGGCCCCTCATCAGGCGTGAGACCATTTCTTCCCTCTGCCCCAGATTCAGGATGTTATAAATCTTTAAGATGAATCACCTTGGTGTCTCCTCTCTCCTCCACTCAGTCCTCTAGCACAGTACCAGGCTTCTTTATCTATATGAGGAAATGTCTAAACCCAGTCATTGCCTTCATCTTCAAAATTACTGGTCCTGGCTGACTTCTCTTCCAGCCATTTTATTCTGACTCTCCGTTTCTGGCAGCAGCTGCTCTGCCTTGATTCAAAAACTGCCCTTGTCATATCTGAGCAGTGTCCCCCAAGGCCTCGGATGAACGTCACATGGGCTCCTCCTCCTCTGCCCTCAGCCCTGGAGCAGCGGAGGCCCAGTGGGTCTGCCAGGGAGAGCTTGTGCTACCCAGTGCCTCGGAGAGGCAGTGTTCAGGCACCCAGTGGCATCCCAGCAACAACCTGTCCCTGGGCACTGTGGCACATGTGCTCTTCCCAGTTCTCAGTCTGAGCGTCCCCAGAGCAGCAGACAAAAGAGCTTGTCTCTGGGCAGCTGAGCAGCTTCCTGAATGTTCCTTTCAGCACTTGTTTTTCTTTTTCAGCTGCAGCGCTGTGGCTCCGTGAGCAAAGCCTGGGTGCCTGAGCAGCCACCACGGCAGCAGAGAGCAACCTGCAGAAAAGCTGACACCGCCAGAGATTGAGCGAACATGTGTGTGTGTGTGTGCGCGTGCAGAGGAAGGAGTGGTGTGCCTATTTGCGTGTGCATGCATCTGTTTACACTCGTGTGATTCTGAATACTGCCTGGGCTGGAGAAGTACCTGTAGCAGCTTCACCTCAGCCTCAGACACCAGGTTAGAGGTCATGGCTGTGACTTTCAGCCACCACCTGTCCCTGCCAGCCAGCTGCCTTGTCTAAACAGACAATTGGTAGGACCCTAGCTGGGATTCCAACATCTGCCCCTCCCTAGTCCCCCCCCCCCCACACACAGCTCACATTAGACTGAGGAGCAGGAGGGCAACATTTCTGGCTCATATCCAGAGCATGGGATTCTAGAAGCAGGCAGAGCCTTACTGAGTTCCTCCGGATCCTGGATGCCGAGCAGGCTGGAGAGGACAGGTGCTGTCCACATGTAGTCCCCTGGCCTGGCTACTTACTTATTTTAAAATTCCCTGCCACTGGGCCCTCCAGATCCTTCCTCAGGCATCTAGGACAGAGCACAAGGCTGTGGACAGATCTGAAAACTTTTCGACATCACACGCCAGTACCTATATGCACGGTACTGTAGACAGAACCTAGAAAGTACATTCACCTTATGGAAGCTGAAAGCCTAAGGTTACAAATAGTATCCCAGCACTTACTGTTCCTTCCCTAGAAGCTGAGAGCCAGCCTCAGAGCTGACTGGAGAGCCAGTGCCTCTACCAGGAGGAGGCTGGGTTCCTGGCTCCTCTGGCCACACTCCAGGGCACCACAGTGCTGCCACTGAGGTCAAGCCTTTCTAGCCTGTGCTCTACAGGCTCCAGTGCCTGCCTGGGACTGGTCAGCATCCAAGCTGCCATGTCAGCTCTGTCGGTAGCTAGACGCCAAGGACCCAGGCAGGTGGACTCGGGTGGGGGCTGCCAGGGACAGTTGGTTAAGGTCCAAGTAGAAAGCCCACCCAGCACACCAACCCTTCCAGGAGCAGTGGGTGGGAGGCTTGACCCAGAGAAGCCAAGGCCTTACATTCCAGGAGCGGCCTATGCCTCCCACCTCAACCCCCCTGTTGAAGGCCTGTGCTGAGAAAGGCATAATGAAAAGAAGGACTGTGGTCAGCTGCAGCAAGTCTTCCTTCCACCCTGTGGCCTGCACTTGAGCCACAAAGTGCGCGCGCGCGTGTGCACGTGTCTGAGTGTGCATGCATGTGCACACAAGTGTGCATGTGTGTGTGCACACATAGCTGAGAGACTGATTCCTTAGATTTTTGCCCTCACATGTTACGTTAAGCTGGCCTCCGGGCCCTCTCCTCTCTACCTCCCTGTGACCTTTCCTAGCCTCCTAGCTGTTAACTTCCTGGGCTCCAGCCCTGTCCCTCACTGTCCTCTGTCCTTGGACCAGAATCCTGGGCTCACGCCCGCCTCCATCAGCTGTCCAGCACACTGACAGGCTTCCTCCTGAGATGTCCTCAGGTTTGCTCAGCCAGACAGCTGCCTTTAGAGTCCAACTGTTGTGTTTATGTCACCCTCACTAGAAATGTCCCATAATCATCTGGGGGAAGCAGGGCACAGGTGACGGTGTGTATTCGAAGATTTGGGTTGGGGATGTCTCTCTCTGCTTAGCCCCAGCCAGGAGGAGAGAGAGTTGGGGGCTATTGCCATAAAGGGAGTACAGCAAGCCTGGGAGGGCTGGTCTGAGAAACTGAGAAGGCCAGAGGGCTTAGGGCCAGATCAGTATTTATTTAGCAGCACCTTCAAATATCAGTATGAGCCCCTTGTCCTGCCTATTTGATGATGGCTCTCTTCCCTAAGGTACAAGTTGGCCAGACCACGTACCCCTTCTTCAACATCCCTGGCATGCTGGCCCATTACCAGTGGAGTGGAGTGGTCCACTCCCAGAGCTGGGTGGAGTGGGGTTAGGAAAGGGTGCATCTGGTGGCCTGGAACTCCATTGTGGCTTTGTGCCTCCCCTTTCCTGGCCCAGGTGTCCCTGGGGCTGCCACAGAGCATTGCCCCAAATCCTGATCCAAGGGCCAGCACTGAGAAGATATAGTCGCAGGCAAAATGCACTTTATACAGAGATTTCCTATTGCTGGGAAGGTGTGTTTCTCCCACAGTTTGTTTGTGAACATTCATTACTTGTTTCATAAATGTCTGATCCTGTCTGAGCAAAGCTGTGCTGTTGTCAATCTTGTGGGATGTCTGGGGACTGGGAGTTGTAAGGCTGAGCTGGAACCAGGAGCCTCTTACCCCTCCTTGGACATGCAGGGAGGTGGGGTTGGGGAGAGATGGAGGAAGGGGGAGGCTCCTAGGTGAGCAGCTGGAGCTCCAGCTCTTTGTCATAGTCGAGGGTCAATCAGCCAGGATGGTACTGAGCACTCCAGGCCCAGGATGAGGTTCCTGAGTGCATTGACCCAGCCTTTGGTCCACTTAAACCCCCAGGCTGGGGATCAGTCAGGCCCTTGATCCAATCCTTTACCTCAACTCAGACACTTAAGCCAAAGCTGTGTGGTGCAGAAGGGATGCAAGCCCTCTGGCTTTGGTTAGGTGGCGGAGATCTGCCCACAGCCAAGCCCAGGGCCTGGATGCTGACTTTGTCCCATGCCATCTGGCCAGAGAGTGGCCCTCTCTGCAGTGTGCATGGGCTTTCCTGTGGGGGGTTCTACCTGTGGACCACTGGAAGTGAGAGCGTTAGCCCACACTCCAACATCCTGTGGGAAGGGGCTCAGGCAAGGCCAAGGGATATCACGAGCTGCCCTGCGCAGAGTGAGAAAGGAGAAAAGGGAGGAACTTGACCCTGGCGCTTGTCTCATTCTTGGCTCTGCTTTGAAGCTCCTGATGGGCCCCTTTCTTCTCTCCCTTCTCCTGGCTTCTATTTCATGTGGCCTAGGCTTGGCCTGGGGAGCTAAGAACAAAGGGATACCTTTGTTCCTGAGCAAAAGGTTCTGGAAGATGGAGTTTTCCTTACACACACACACACACTCACATGTGCGCACCTAGCCTGAGGATGCTCCCTGTTGAGACAAGCACACACTCTAAGGAGCAGTTATTAGCCTCTGTGGTAAGACTGCTTTCATGCGAGGAAAAGCCAGGCATCACAGCAGTAGATGGCTACTGTTTGGGCACAGTGAAAGGAGCCTTGGCCAAGATAGGAGAGGTAAGCTGGCCATTCCTTTGGGCCCAGGGCAGGGAAACCAAGGCCTTTGGCTCCAGGTATTGGGATGTTTGTTCTTGGGCCTGGAGCTGGGGTGGTTTGCTGTAGGGCTGGTACCTGCAGCTCCTTTCTGGGTGCTACATTGAAGGAAAGAGGGTGGTTAACCAGTTGGCAGTCCAGCTTTGCAAATAGGGTTCCACAGGCTATGAAACAGTTTGCTCTGCCCCTTCTTCAGAGAGAGGTGAAGGACAGGACCTGTGGGGGTCTCTCGGGTGGCCAGAGAAGCCAGTGAGGTTTGGCTAGTGGTTCTATGACGCACCAAAGCTGATGCCCTGGGCTTGGCCAGCAGCCTGCATGTCCAGCAATCCATGCTCTGTGAAAACTTGCAGACCTAGCCCTCTTAGGGGAGAGAAGACCAGGGAGAAACCACAGCCTTAACCTAACATAGATAGGTACTGGAGGGAACAGAAAAACCACCAAAAGAATCCCAAGGAGGTAACTGTGGGCATAGAAGGAAAGGCCCCGAGTCTTAGAATGTGAGAAGCCAGCTATGGGGTGTCTGTGGGTGCAAAAGAGGGATGCTCTGCAGGGATTGCAGTTGAGATGTTAAGTGAGAAAAAGGAAAAATCTGGGAAAGTCTGGACATGAAAAAGAAGCTGGGAGACAGAAGTCAAGAGGAAGGGTTCAGCTCACCATTAGCTGTTTGGGGCTGAAATGGGGCTTGGGTCAATCTTTAGAAGACGCTCAAGGCAGAGTCCTTAGGAGAGTCCCCTTAAGGTAAGGGGACAGGATAGAGTGAGACCCGAACCTCAGGAGGAGATGGGCTCTTCTTGGCCTCCATAACAAATTTGTATTACGTTTCATCCCTACAACAACCATGAGATGGACAATTATTGTCCCCATTTCACAGATGAGAAAAGCAAACCTTAGGACTGTTAAGTTACTAATGCAAGGCCACATCACCTATTCACTTGGGTAGCCAGGCGGTGACAGGTTTGAGTCACACACCCGACTCCAAACCTGGCTGTTCTAGGAGCTCACCCCGGACACCTTCAGCACCTCGGAGAGCGCCGGAGGGCGGGGCTAGCTGGCCCGGGGGCGGGGCGGGGGCGGGGCGCACGAGACCCCAGCGGGGCCCGGGGGCGCGCGCCGAGGCGCTCCCGCCAGTCCCGAGAGCGGTGTGCGGCCCCGCGCGGTGCTCCGCCTGCGCAGGTGCTCCCGCCGCGCGGGTCGAGCCGGAGCCCCGCGGCGGCGGGGGGGGCGGCGGCGGCCTCTCGCCGCGCCCCCTCCTCCTTCCCCTCCGCCGCCTCCGCCGCCTCCGCCGCCGCCTCCGCGCCGCGCTCCGCCCGGATGGCCAGGGCTGTGCCGGAGAATGGAGGAGCGAGAGAGCGGCGGCCTGAGCGGGGGGGCCGCGTCCCCGCCTGCCGCCTCCCCGTTCCTGGGGCTCCACATCGCGTCGCCGCCCAATTTCAGGTGAGAACCCCGGCCTCTGCGCCCCGCCCTTCCGCCTGCTCTGATCTGCCTCGGCTCGCCCCTCACCCCACCCCGCCCCGCCCCGCTCGGTCCCCAGCACACACACCTGGACCTCCGGGAACGAGAGGGCAGCCTCGAGACTGGGTCTCTTCCCTGGACAGAGCCCCCAGAACCCCCCTCAGCCTCAAGTCCAGACCGATAGCCTCCGCATATCCATGGTGCAGCCAGCTCCCTCCGCCATTCCGTGTCCTAGGCGAGGAGATTCTGAGCTGAAATTGGAGGAGGGGGCGTGAAGGCTGCCTTCTCCCCCACTTCGTGGCCTGGGATCTGGGCTGAGATCTCAGAGGAGGCAGGCAGGCTTGCCTGTGCCCAGTCTGAAGCCTCCCATAAAGATGGGAGCAGGCTGGGGTGCCCTGCGGGTCCGAGTTTCTTGGGTCCGCGGACAACCTTGGTGCTGGAAGGAGGGAGTCGTGGGCCCCTCCCCCAGCCCTGCCTGGCCAGAGGTGCTTCACTCCAGGCCTGGCATGGCCTGGACCTTCTGGATTTGGACAAGCACTGACTTTGTCAGGTGTGTGCAGGTGCAGAAGGCTCAGTCTTCTAGGCCGGGCTGTGGGAGGGGGAGTCTGGATTGGATGACCCAGGAATAGCCAGGAATATTGCATGTGTGTGGGGAGGGGGTCCCTGCTGGAGTAAGTACCCAAGACCCTGGTCAGTGCTCCTCTTTGCCCCTCTTCTTGCCCCCTATCTGGTGTTCGGCAATTGAGAGGTGGATTTCAGAGAAATAGACAGTGGGTGTGGTGGGGGAAGGGTTGATGTGCCTTCCCCATAATCCTGGCCCTAGTTGGAGAGGAGGAAGAGGAGGTGTCACTGCTCCAGAGCCTAGGAGAAGCAGGCCTAGACATACCCCATTGTTTTTCCATCTAATGAGCTGGCGCCTTCCCCTCTCCTGGGGTCCCCACCCCAGCTAGGCCCCAGCTGGGCTCTGGCGCCAGCCCCTCTTCTGACCAGGGAGTTGCTGGGCTCCCTGACCCTCAGGTGGGCAGGGACCCCTGTGGATTTCTAATGGCATCATCAGGACTAGAAACCTCCCCTGAGGCCCTGAGCTGAGCTGGGAAGACCAGCAGGAGGGGACCAGATGGAGGAGGGCCAAGCCTGAAGGCTCAGGGCTTTTGTGAGTAGTGCCTCAGAGTAACAAGGCTGAGGTCTGAAACTAACTCCACCTGGCATGTCACACACTGCCTCTGGGCAAACACCGACCCCCTACCAAGAGGCCCCTCTGCAGTGGAAGAACAATAGGCTTAGAGGGACCTGGGTTCAAATCATAGCTCCACCACTTTCTAGCTGCATTACCTGCGCAGGTTTTTGCCCTCTCTGAGTCCCATCTGTTAGGTGAGCTAATTAATATTGATTCCTTAATGTGCATCAAGTCGGTGCTTAACAAGTGTCAGCCCTCCCTCCTCACCAGCGGGCATCTATGTAGCTCCTTTCTGTTCAGAGCATTTTCCCAGTGCTGGCTCATTAGCCCTCATAACCACCCTGGGCGTGGGGATCAGTCTGCCCATTCTATACATGAGGAGGCTGAGCTTCAGAAAGGCAGGGAGGCTTGCCCAGGGACCATGAGGAAGTGAGAGCCGAGGCAGAACTGGAACTCAGGTCTGTGTGCTCAGTCCACTCTACCCCCAGGCCGTCTCGGCCCAGAGGACCGCTTTGCCTCCCCACACTTGCCTCCTGATCCCCAGGCGACAGTGCTCTCCACCCCTCCCTGCTCCCTGCAGGCAAGTTTTCATGGACGCTTTAGGGAGAGGAGCTGGCGAGGTGGATGCCAGCCAGTGAGTGTGTCCAGTCCTGGGCCAGGTGGGCAGGGGTGGCCATACGCCAAGCCTGAGGCCTGGGCTGGCCCTTCAGGACACTGTGGCCTGGCTGTGGAGACAAGGCTGGCTCGTGGGAATTAATCAGAGCAGTGTCCCTGGCCCCACATGGCCTGCCCTGTTGACTCCAGCAGCCCCCGCTGCCCTTTCCCTTGTCTAGCCTCTTGGATCCCTTAGCCTTGCTCGGGATCTGAGACGGTTTCTGCTCCCTGGTGGATCTTTGGAGGGGTCATGGATCCAACTGGCCTGGCTTCGGGTCCTGGCTTAGCCCTCTTAGCTCTGTGCCTTCTGGGCACTTAAGCCCCCAAGCCTCTGTTTATTCTTCTCCACGATGCAGGCTTTGGTTTCTGCACCGAGGAGTCCTAAGGACTGTGGAGAGCTGTATTCATGCAGACCTGTTGTCGTTGTTGTTGCTATTATTATTATTTGTGTGTGCGTGTGAGCCACAGCAGCACTCTCAGCTTCCAGAAGGCATAAGAAGTCAGTACCTAAACTTTGGTTTACCCAGTGCCCAGCATAGAGCCTTATTGGCTTATTATTTAATTAAGGGTAAAATTGGGTGCTGCCCTACTGGAGTACAGAAAATAGGGGTGCGCAGTGTCAGAGGAAAACAGTGGAAGCGCCGCCACCCGCGAGGCTTCGCTTTGCCCGGCCACCATCCGAGCACTCTCTGCACAAGAGCACTCCCACCAGAACCACATAAACACAGTAGCATTATCCCCACTTTGCAGTTGAAGAAACTGAGACATAAAGAGGTAGGGTAAGTGGCAGAGCTGGGGTTTGAACCCAGACAGTCTGATTTCAGAGTCTGGAATGTTGACAGAAAGTTGGTGGAGGGGTCAGCATGCCGTGGACCTGGAAGGGTGAGGAGCATTTGTTTGTTGCTAGTTGGTTTAAGTAAATATGTAGATGGGTTTTTTCCTGAGTATAAATATTCTCCATCCAGTTCTAGTAGTTGTCTCTAGATGTGGTGTAGGGGGAGGGATTTGCACTTACTGCGCTACTGCTGTATTACTTGACTTCTTATTTTTACAATAAATATAGGTCACTTTTGTAAGTTACACGATAAATTTAAAATTTAATATGATAGTGATACATGTTCATTACAGGCATATCTCATATTATTGCACTTCGCAGGTATTGCTTTCTTTACAAATTGAGGGTAAGACCCTCCAGCAGCAAAAAGATTATGACCTGCTGAGGGCTGAAATGACAGTTGGCATTTTTTAGCAATTTTTTAAATTAAATTACGTACATTAGATTTTTTTAAACATAATGCTATTGCACATTTAATAGACTACAGTATAGTATAAGCATAACTTTTATATACACTGGGAAACCAAAAATTTGTGACATGCTTTGTTGCGATAATCACTTTATTGCAGTGGTCTGGAACAGAACCCGCAATATCTTGGAGGTCTGCCTGTTTAACAATTTAGAAACTGGCGCAATTGAGCCAAGTGGGAGGAAGGGGAGGGACAGCAGGACATTCCATGTGGAAGGGACAGAGGATGCTCGGAAAGTAAAGCGAGCAGCCTGCCCTGGGTTCATGGGTTAAAGACTTTAGAAATCAGCTCATCCAAACCAACCCCCTCCCTCTTACTTCAGAGGAAACAAGCTGAGTGGTTTCCCCAAGAACACACAGCAATGTAGTAGCAGAGCTGGGACAGAACCCCAGCCTCATGACTCCTCGGATGGTTGTGTTCTTACCCCACCACAGTGCCTCGGGTGAGAGAGAGGCCACCGAGAGGCGCAGGGACCTCTTTACTTATCTCTTCACAAGGAGACACACTTGGCTGGTCCTTCATTCAACCAACAAATATTTTCACTTTGCCAGGCTCGCCAGAGAGCCACTCCGGAGGCAGACAGTGGCCTGGTCATCATGTAGGCGGTGGTGTCAGACAGACAGACAAGGCCTTACTAGACAGGCTGGTAGGTGTGGGGGCTCAGGGCAGGGGCATGGGGGTCAGTGGGCCAGGGAAGGGTCCTCTCAGCTCAGGCCTGGTGGGTGAGTGAGCATCCCCCGGGAGGAGGAGGGGTGGGGAGGGAAGGGGAGGGAGGGGCAGCATGGGCGAAGGGCCCAGCCGAGAGAGCGGGCAGGGGGTCTGCCGCCCAGTCTGGCACAGTGCGGAGAGCAGGGAAGTCAGAACTCAAAGGCTGTGTAGGGACCCTGGCCTGTTCACCCACAACCGGCGGGAACACAGGGGTGCAGGCAGGGAAGGGCCGCATGGGATGGTGCTGGGAACATCGCCCGGCGGCCAGGAGGAGAGTGGGCGAGGAAGTAGAGGGCCACCGGCCATCGTGCAGGTGAGGGAGGACCGGAGAGGACGCAGGGAAGCTGCGGAGCGTGGACTGATTGCGAGGGGCCTGGTGTGCGGAGTGGAGGCGGCGCAGGAGCCTAGGCTGCTTCTGGGCCCCCTGGGATGTGGTGCCCAACGGGAGAGGTTTGGCGAGCAGGGAGATGAAATCGTTATTAGACCTGCTGAATTTCAGGTCAGTGGTCATCGGTGGACCCATTTGGAGGGTTCAAGTAGGCAGTTGGTTTGGGGTCTGGGGCTGGAGAAGATTGGGCTGAGCCGAAAGACCCTGGAGTTTCATCTTAGAGAGATGGCCACTGAAGCCTCAGAGAGAACATTGCTGCCCAGGGAGACAGCAGAGTGAAGGGAAATGGCCTGGGACCAGGCCGAGGAATGCTGGCTGTGACCTGTTCAGCTGGCCATGTTTTGTGGGTGGAGGGGAGGAAAAGTTGGTGCTGCTGGAGGAGCCGCCCCACCCCTGGTCCAGGTCCTGATGAACCTCTGGTGCGGGGACAGTGCCTCACACAGCAGACACGGACAAGGCAGCATTTCCACCCTGGTTCTTTGATGTGAGAGCCTTAAAGTCGGTCTCTGGATTGTTGGGACCTGGCCAATTGTGGCTCAAGGCCCCAATGGATTCCACAAACTGGGTCACTGGCACCATCCCCACTAGGAGTTCTTGCCCATCTAGAGCACCATCTCTGTCCCGTGCTCCTACTCTTGTATTCATTCAAAAGTCTCCAGGAGCATCGATGTGGGTCTTGCCTCATTCTGGTCCTCAAGATGCACGTGGTGCTGTTACGGAGCTCCCAGGGCCACAGTCAACCAGCACTTCCTCTAAGAAGCATTTATTTAGTGTCTGCGGTATACAGGATCTTGGGCTTGTGCACGGATTAGAGCAAGGGTGGGGAGTCGGTGCCAGGGCGAACATGATGCCCTCAGGAAACACAGCTCCGTGAGGGTGGGCAGCGCAAAACGAGGGCTGGGAGCCTGGCTTGAGGCTGGTGTGACCTGGTGCAGAAAGTCTGTCATGGAGAGCAGAGGAAAGATGATCTCCCAGGTCCCACCACCTCACGACCACGATTGCGTTCGTGTTTCTTCCTGCGTGGGATTCATCACTTGAAACCATAGGTCACATTCTGGGTTTTGCTCACTATATTGGTTGCCATTTTCCACATTAATACATAGACTTCATAACATTCATCCAAAAGTCTGCATAACGTCCCATCCACTGGTGGCCAGGGTTTAACCAGCCCCTGGTGCTGGGCTATTTGGTTGTTTTCTTTTCTTTCTTTCTTTCTTTTTTTTTTTTTTAAATATATCTTTATTGATTTCAGAGAGAGGAAAGGAGGGGAGAGAGAGAGATAGAAACATCAATGATGAATCATTGATCAAGCCCGCAACTGGGCATGTGCCCTGACCCGGAATCGCCTGGATCCTAGGTCGATGCTCAACCGCTGAGCCACGCCCGGCCGGGCTATTTGGTTGTTTTCAGTCGCTCACTGGTATGAGGAGTCCTGTGTACAAGGATTTCCACATGTGGGATTGTTTCCTCAGGGTAATTTCCCCAAAGTCAGATCACTGGATCCCAGAGTTCTTGTTGCACATGGGCACCGAGGACTTCAAACAGATCAGACACGTTGTAACCCTAAGTAGGGGTTGTCCCTTGGATTTTGTTTCTTGGGTCGGATTCAGTTTTCCACCAGAGATCACCCCAGTGTGGACATGGTTGGGAAGGGGATTCCCAATCAGAGGAACAAACCCAGCCCGACCTGTGTCCACCCAGAGCTGAGGATGGGGGGGGAGAAGGTTCTAAGGATGGGGCTGGGCCTGGCTCAGCCCTACCCCACCTTTTCAGCCAGCCCTGCCCTTCCGGAGGCCTACACAGCCTACCCCAGACCCTGATGTAGGTGGGCACACGGAAAGTTGAGTTGAAAGGAGAGCTGACTTAGAGATTTCCAAGGGGAAAGTCTAGAAAGACCTGGGGACCCCAGTGGTTCATTCATTCAATAGCATTTATTAAGTACTTGTTAGGCACCAAGCATGGTTCATCAAGAGAGACATGATCCCACCCTATGGACCAACTGCCTCTAAGGAGAGCCCACCAGTGTCTGTAGAACCCAAAGGTAAAATTATAGTGACCTGGAATTACCAGCAGGAGGGACTAAGAGGACCGGTACCAGGGTTGTTTGGCCTGGTCAGGGAGGTCAGAGAAGACTTTGTTGAGGGAGCCAGTGGGCAGGAGTGTGGAGAGTTGGGTGTTGGAGACCTGAGGTGTGTGTGGGGGGGGATGATGATATAGGCTACAGGGAAGAGGAAGCCCTGCTGAGCCTTCAGGCCACAGGTGAGAATTTTGGACCCTTTTCCTAAGGGCCAGGGGAAGCTGTTAAAGGATTCGGAGCTGGGGAGGGGTGGCAAGACCAGATTTGCCTTTTAAATGTTGGTTTTGGTTGCCCAGTGGAGAATGGCCTGGAGGGGAGCCAGAGGAAGTGGGGAACCTGCTCAGAGAGGAGCAGCCGATCCACAGGTGTCCCGAGAACCCCTAGGAGCCAGCTCTCTGCTCAGCACTCAGAAGGCAGAGAGAGGCTGGAGCCTTGGACCGCCGATGCTCTCTGTCAAGAGAAGGGCCCATGGGCACCCTGGCCAGGACCCAGGGTCGCTCAGCTAGCACCCCTACCTCACTCCAGGGGAGCCAGGAGCAGGAACACAAGAATGCCTCTGAAATGCTGGCTCAGCTTTGGCCCTGCTCAGCTAACGCCTCCACACTTGACCACATAACCCTTGTTTTCCATACAGATCTGACTCGGCCTCCTACTGAGCTGGACCGCCGCTGAGAAAGGGCTGGGGCTGCTGGGGGCCAGCGAGGATAGCAGGGTGGCGTGACTGCTCCCGGCAAGGGACAGGCCATGAAATAAACACCCGACACAAAGGGCCTGTGTGTCCGTGTAGGAGAGCCCCGCTCAGGGAGGGTGGGTGTGCGGAGAACGGCATGTGCAGAATGCGCTGGGCAGAGGAAGGACGGGCCCCGACTAGCGGGCCACGAGGTTAACGCAGAAGAGGGGCCTCGAATATAAAGATAGACTCCAAAGGTCAGGGCAGTCTCGGGAGTCCAGACTCACGACACAGAGTCACCGAAGGTTAATGTGGATGAGACCTCGGGGACATCTCACCCGAATGGGCGAGCAGGCCTGATGGATGGCAGCGGCTGCTCCGAGGGGAAGCGGCTGAGGCCTCCAGCTCCGGAGGCCAGGGACGGAGACCTGCCCAGGGCTGTGACGCAGCTTGAGGCGGCGTCCTGCTGCTCAGGCTCAGGTTTCCATGGGGAGGTGGATGGTGGGACCAGGAGCCGGCCTCCCTCCTTTGCCCTCCCTCCACTCCCTCCTCCCCTCCATCTTCTCTCTCCCCCTGCCCACAGTTGTCTTACTTGAGCCTGGAGGAACCAAGGGTCTGTTTAGCTTTCCCCCCATGTAGGGTTCCCTGGGTGACCGGGGCCTTGGAGGAGCAGGAGAAGGGCCAGGGTGGGGCCTGGGGGGGGGACGGTGGCTTGCAAAGGGGGCTCCTTGGCCAGTCCGTCCCTTCATCCTTGGTCACGGCCTCCTCACTGCAGCGCAATTCACAAACTCCTTCCTGTGAACCCTCACCAGCCCCTGAGGGGGTGGGCGGTGTGGGTGGCCTCATTTTATATATGGGGAAACCGTACCTACACCTAGATCTGAGCCTAGAGTCCCCATTTGGAAAACGGGCAAAATAAACCCTCTCTGAAGGTTGTAGTGAGGACTGAGGGAGATGCAGGGCTTCGGGAAGGCTAGTGGCCAGGGCACGACGGCTGCCCAGGAGATGGAGCCGCTGCTCCTCACAAGTGGAGCTGGGATTTGATCTCAAGCCTCTGGCCTCTAAGCCTGACATGGTGACCATTCTACCATCCTGCTCGCTTATGAGAAAAAAGATAAGGAGCTCCCTTAACCCGCACGCTGGAGCTGGGGCTCAAGTGCAGGCTGCTGGGCCCCAGGACGGTGCTCTTTCCACTGCTGCCCAGGTGACCGCGGCTTCCTCATGAAACAACGGTCCCTGCCCACCCCAGACCTGCCCTCCCAGGAGGTGGGAACAGCAGCAGACCAAGGGTGTGGAGATGAGTTGGGAAGCACGCTAAGGATAGCATCTGACAAACATCGAGCACGCCTGTGCTGAGTGCCCAGTGTGTACAAGAGGACCTGACTGCTCCACCTTCCAGGAGCATGCAGTCCAGACCCAGCTGGGAGGGAGGGGACCTGTATTCACCACCTGTTGGGTGCATGGGGGGGGTGTGCTCCATCCACCTTTGGAGCAAACTGGGGTGTTTGATGGGGGTTTCCTGTCTGCTCCACCATACCATCTTGCGCCCACACAGATGGTGACACCTACCACAAGCAAGAGGATAACAGGACTAGTGATTGTGGCATGAGGATGGAGGGGCAAAGGGACGCTTTCTGAGGAGGGGGCTAAGCTGAGCCTTTTTCCAGCGAGCACAGGTGACCAACCTGCTATGTGCTCCATCCAAGCTCTAGGTTAGACCCTGGGAGGCAGGTGCAGGAGACACGGGAGCTGGAGACCTAGGACGCTGGGCCAAGGTGTTGGCTCCCAGCAGGGACCCCCGAGTGGGGGGCAGAGGGGTGGTGTTTCAGGCAGCTTTGCCAGATAGTGGCAGGTGGGGTGGAGTGGTGCAGGCATGGGGAGACTGAGGCAGGTCAGCCAGTGAGGAGGTCCACAGGGGCAGGAGCAGGACCAGGGCTGGGCAGTGAGGAAGGGGAGACACTGATGTTCACAGGGGGCACGGGCAGAGCGGGGAGAATCCGAGGGCATCTCTGAGACGCCCAGTGGTCCCGCAGCTCCCTAATGCTGGCTGAGTCCCAGGGGTGCCCTCTCTGTGACTGTCCAGGCAGCCAGTGTATATTAATCGTTTACTTAGTGCCAGCCCCCTTGTCCTGGTCCGAATTCCTCTCTGCCATTCCCTCCAGGGGCCTTCCAGTTTCTGCTTATGTCACTCCTAAGTGACAGGAGGTTCATATCTCCCAGGCCACCCTTTCAGCCCCGCGACAAGGGTTCCACGCATGGTCTGCCCTTTCCCTGGCTGTGGAGCCTATGTGCCCACTCCTGAGTGCTGAAGCACAGAGGCCGAGGCAGGGGCAGGGTTCTCTTCTGCACTCAGTGGGCAATAGAGACAGGCAGACTCGCCCCAGTCAGCCCTGTCTGTATATTGCTTGAGCCCACAGAAGCCTCCCTGAGGAGCTGTGAGGCTGAGCGTGTAGCTGTGGGCCATCCATTCGTGGAGGATTTCAGGTACCCCCCCACCCCACTCCCATCTGGTCATCAGGCGCCCTGAGTGTGGCGCTGGCCCTTTAAAGCAGATCAGGGGCTGGCTTTTGGGGGAAACAGCCCAGATTTCTGCTATCTGCTTACATGCCTGGGCCAGGGAGGGGGGCCACCCCAGCCCCCAAAAGGGGCATTGGAAGGGCAGGTGGAGCTGGTAGCATTGATTGCGGTAACCTGATCCCGCGGGGGAGGCGGCAGCGACGGAGGCAGCAGCGCATCGGCAGGGGAGGAAGCTGCCTGCAGCTGAGGGCTGGGCAGGAAGAGCTGGGGCTGGGGCCTGGGTCCGCAGCCGCCGCCTCCTCTCCCGGCCCATGTATTTTTAATGAGCTCCCCAGGCTTCTGCAGCGGGCAGGACGCAGAAAGGCATGCCCAGGCCCAGGCCTGTGGCCCCAGCCCTGCCCAGAGCCCTGGCCCCCCTACCCTTCTGGGCATGAGAGGGTGGCCCTGGGGCCCTGAAGCCCCCTGGCCGGGCAGGGCTCTCCATGCAGCTCTTCCTGAAGATGGATTCAAGCCCAGACAATGACAGCTGGTTGGAGGATCAGTGGGAGCACTGGTAGGGGTGTGGGGGTTGGTGGGGAGGGGGGAAGCTTGGGGGGGGCAGCTCCATTGAGCTCTGAGTCTCTGTTTGGTCTGACTGAGGTGAGAGATAGAGGGCTTGGGCCTCCTAGGCTGCCCTGGGCGCTGGGCCACTACCTCTCCTGGGTGACCTTGGACTGTGAGTCTCTTGCTCTAAGCCTCAGTGTCTTGGTCTTATTTGGGAAAAGGCTCAGAATCGTTCCCAACTCCCCCCACAAAATTCTCCAAAATGTCCCACTCACACCAAAGCAGGTGGAGCTTAGGGCTGGGGCAGGCGGGCACCGCAGTGCGGTGGGGCACAGGGCTGGCCTGGGGCAGAGGGTTCCAGTACAGCCAGTTAGTGTCCTGGTGCTGAAGTGCTCTGGGCTGCCTCCTGAGCTCATCGCACCTCCAGCCCCCAACCCGGGGCCTTCCTCGACCCCATCTGTGCAGCCTCCTGTTCGGGGTCCATATCTGGGCAAGGCAATTTTGTGGTTGAAGAGATGAGACCAAGAACACAGAATAGAGGCCTAGTCTGTCCTGGAATAGGCTGAAACTACCCACACTGACACCAAATTTCCCTTTATTGCTCCATGGTTAAAGCAGCGTGGGTCTTCCCGGGCTGCGGGAATGGTGCCTGGGAGCGGCCTCTGCCAGCGCCTCAGGTTTTGTTGCTGCAGGGCTTGGACGGGGAGCCCCTCAACTCCAGGCATCCTGTGGAGTCTCTTCTCAACTCTTCACAATCTCCATAGGTGAACTGGCTTTGGCACCTGCCTTGACCCTGGGAGGCATTTCTCTGGCAGAGCTAAGGCTCTGACCAGCTGGGCCTTCCAGGCACTGCCTCTTGTTTGGCAGCAGGATGGACAGCTCCCAGCCGGGAGGAGCAGGAGTAGCCTGGAGCCTCCCCTTCTACTGCCACCCCAGGAAGACTGCCTTTGGGCATGAGCCCAAAATTCTTTCCCTGCCTGTTAGTTACCCCTTGCACTGGCACAGGTAGACTCCAGGTCCCATCCTCTGGGGCTGTGATCTGCCTTCGAGGGGCTGCCCCTTGGAAGACATATTAGGGAGACATCAGTGGGCTGAGCAGTCCCTGTGTTGTATGTAACTTTGGCTTCCTGTCCCCACCAGGCTCACCCATGACATCAGCCTGGAGGAGTTTGAGGATGAAGACCTCTCAGAGATCACGGATGAGTGCGGCATCAGTCTGCAGTGCAAAGACACCCTGTCCTTACGGGTAAGGTGGGCTCCCAGGAGCCCAAGTGGGGTGGCAGAATGGGTAGGGATAAGATTGAGGGCATCCCCAAATCTACAAAGGGGCTTTCAGGGTCTGTACGGCACCCTCATTAAGTGAAATAACATACAGGCAACATTCAGTACAATGCTTGGCACATCTTGGGCCTCCATTCGATTTTATCTTCTTTTTTTGCCAGGATTTAAGGCAGGAGACAGCTCCTTCAACTGCCCACAAGAAGGGAGAGGGCAAGAAGTCTTGAGGTCTAGGACAATAGCAGTTAGGGCCTTAGTTAGGGGAAAGCTCAGGAATACCCCACATGCTTTCGGGAGTGGCCTTGGCAGAGGGCCTGAGGCAGAGCAGGGTGGAGTCTGGTGTACTCTGCAGTGCTTTGGGGCAGGAAAAAGGAGCCAAGCACTCCCTCTGCTGCCCTTGCACCAAACCACACCACATGGCCTCTCAGGCCCTCTCTGGCCTGCAGTCTTAAAGGCCCCTTTGAAGGGTTAACCCAGCATTGCTGCTGCTTTTGACCCCATGGCTTTGCCTTAGGACAGATGGCTTTACCCTGTCCCTAAAGTTCTGAATCCTGCCAGGAGGTCCTCAGCATCTGGAGCCTTTGGGTTAGATGGAGATCTCCTGTGTCTTTTCAGAACAGAAAGGAGGAGCCACTAGTCAAATGGCTAGTGGAAATGGAAGGCAGAGCATGGGGCTAGGTTGCAGAGCCCAGAGCTTCTCTCAGCCCCCAGGAGGGTGGCTGACCAAAGTAGGCATGGTGTTAAGGGAGTGGTTAGCAAAGGAGTGAGTTGGGATGGGGTGCCTGTCTCTGTGTTGTCCTCCTATTGTCCCCAGAGATTCTGTAAGTGCTGCCAGACAAGAAGAAACCAAGGGGGCAGGCAGAGAATAACCCTCCAGTATCTGTACCCCAACCCTCCACCCTCTGGCCAGGCTAGGAAGGGATGGAGGCAGAGGCCATTTATTCTGGACTTGGGGAATGGCCCCAGGGCCCTGGCAGCTTCTCTAAGGTCATACACCTGTTTCTCTTCCCCCACCACCCACTCCCCCAACATGCACAGGCAGAGCCTTGCAGAGGGTGGTCCTGCAACCAGCTGGGGCCCTGAGGCCCTGGGCCGTACCTGTGGGCCTGAGACAAGCTCCAGGGGGCTTTCACACACTTTCGCCAGTGAGTCCTCACCTCTCTGGGAAGCTGGGAGGCAGTTTAACTGGTGAAGGAACTGGAGGGTCAGGAGATCTGTCCAAGGTGCCAGGGAGTTAGTGGCAGAGCTGGAGCTAGAACAGGGCAGAACTCTCAAGGTTAGGCTGTCCTGAGGGAAAATCTCAGGTTGGAGGGGACAAGGCCCAGGGACGAGAGGGTGGGGGGTGCCACTGCCTGTGCAGGTGCCCCTACTTGCCCCTCCACTTCCCCATCCGTCTTCCAGACGCGCTCGGGTCCTCCTGTCCGCACTGCGGCCCTTCGGCCATCCCTCGCCTGGCTGAGACTGTTTCCCTAGTTTTCCTCACTGCCTCCTTCAAATACTAATCCCCACCCCATCCCTTGCGGGGCGCGAACTCCTTGGCGACCCTTCGTCCCCATAGCAACAGCGGTGACCTCACTCTAGGCTCGGCTTACAAGCCGGGTGAGGCCTCGGGCCGTTGCCAAGGGAACGGGAGGGTGCAAAGAGTCAGGAAGAGGGGCCCGTGAGGGGAGAGGTGTGGACTGCGAAAGGCGCCGACTGGAGTGGGGAGGAAGCGGCCTCGCGCGTCCTCGCGCGTCCTCGCGGGCGGGGGGGGGGGGCGGCCTCCTCTCCCCGGGCGCCCGCCGCGCTCCCCCTCTCCCCCCTCTGTGCGCCGCAGAATGGACTCGCCTGGGGGGGCGGGGCGCGGCGCCTCGGCCCCGCCCCGGCCCCGACTTGGCCCCGCCCCTGACGCCCCCTCTGCGCCGCGCAGCCCCCGCGTGCCGGGCTGCTGTCTGGGGGCGGCGGCTGCGCGGGGAGCCGGATGCAGGCCGAGATGCTGCAGATGGACCTGATCGACGCGGCGGGCGACACTCCGGGCGCCGAGGATGAGGAGGAGGAGGACGAGGAGGAGCGCGCCGCGCGGCGCCCGGGAGCGGGGCCGCCGGAGGCCGAGCCTCGCCAGGAGCCGGCGCCCCGCGGCCAGGGCCAGGGCGGCGGGGACACTTACCGGCCCAAGCGGCCCACCACACTCAACCTCTTCCCGCAGGTGCCGCGGTCTCAGGTGAGGTGCCCGCGGGGCGGGGCGGGGCGGGGCGGGGACGCAGGGCCGGCTCCCTGTGTCGGGGCCCGGGACGTGGGATGGGGGCGTGAGGAGGTGCTGCGGGGGACTCGCCCGTCTGGCGCGGGGAGAAGCCTCCCGCCTGGTGAGACCTCCCAGGGCTTCCCAAGGGAGAGGTCCCTGGGCAGGTGGCCCCGAGGCAGGTGAGATCTGTCGTAGGGAGAGGGCCCTTGAGGAGGAGGGGACAGTGGAAAGCTCTGAGCCAGGAGAGAAGAGGGGCATTAAGAGAGCAGGGCTTCAGGGGTTGCAAAGATTTGGAGCTTGGGACCTTAGGCTGTGGCAGGGTTTCCTGTTTAGGATTTGGGGCTCCTGTAAGGTGGGCAAGAAGCAGGGCCTGGAGAAAAGGGAATATGAAGTGGCAGGTGTGGTGGGAGGTCATGGGAAATTGTGAAGAGTTGGGGATGGGGACCCCAGAGGCAGCAGCCAGTTTGAAATGTGGGCAGCTGGGAATTCCCATAAGGCAAGAAGGAGAAATGGGAGGTGGAGCTGCTTGGCGGAGTTGGGGGCCTAGGGCCCCTGGGCTGGGTGGCTGGATGCCAAGGAGGGCTGAATAGGGTGGGGGAGAGTGGTTGTGGCCCTTTGTCTTCCAGGCCCAGTCAGGAGAGGGACAGAGGAGTTCAGGGGGGTGGGGCTGCTGGTGGAGAGTGCAGGGGCTGCAGGGAAAGGATCAGTTCCTATCCCAGGATCCTCAAGGGTGGATTTTGGCAGCCAAGTTCATGAATGTGAGGGCCTGTGAGGGTGCTCCCAGGGAAGGAGGCCTGTGTGTGTGTAGGGAGCCTTGTATGCAGGCCTTGTGGAGAGGGTTCCGGGGGCTGAGAATGTGGCATGGGAAGTCCAGGAGATCCAGCAAGAAGGGATCCGACAAGTATATCTGTCATTCCTCAGTCATGTGCTCCTGGGGGGTGACGGAACCATGTTGTGGATTCATCATTTGGATGATTCATCCCCAGTCCCTAGGCCAGCTGCTGGGGAGACCCTTCCTCGCCCTTTTTTCAGGCTATGCAGGCTGCCTCTGCCCCTTCCGTAGGTCATAGCTAGGCCGTAGCTTCCTGAGCTTCAGGGGACTTGGGCTGGAAGCGAGAGTCTTCATGTCTGGGACTGGGGGTCTGGCTCTGTACCCAGATGGCTTCTGCTTCTCCCCCAGCCTCCTTCCCCACTCACCACCACACACATTGGCCATCGCCACCGTTGTGGAGGCTGATAAGAGCATCTCCCTAAGGCTTGGCCAGCTTCCCTGAGCCAGGAAGAAGGGCTGGCTTGAGTCAGTAGGCCGGGCTGGGAGGGCTGGGGCTTGCCACCTTTCCTGCCTGCTCCAGAGAGGGTTCGGGGTGAGGTCCTGGACAAGTAGTGGGGGTAGGGGTGCAGCAAATGGCCTAGGGATGGCCTGATGGGGCAGGGCCAGGGCCAGGGCCTCCCTGTGCCGGGCACTGTTGACCGCTCCTGTCACAAGGGCCTTTTGTTCCCTGCATAGGACACGCTGAATAATAATTCTCTGGGCAAGAAGCACAGTTGGCAGGATCGGGTGTCTCGATCATCCTCACCCCTGAAGACAGGTAAACCAGTGCCCTTTCCCTCACCTGGACTCCCACCTGTCCTGACCCCAGTCCCCACTGCAGAGAGCAAACCCAATAGTCTCCAGCTTGCGAGTGGAGGTAAATGCCTGTCCCTCAGCCTTGAGTAGGCCCATCTGAGGTCAGCTGTGGCACGAGTGAGAGGGCTGGCCCTAGATCCAGCCATGGGCCTGTTGCTGGGTGGACATGCTGAGTGAATATGCTGAGTGTAGAGAGCAGGTAGCCTGGGAGTCATGGGTGAGGGCACCTGCCCTCAGCATTGACCTGCCTGCTCTCCAGGGGAGCAGACGCCGCCACACGAACACATCTGCCTGAGCGATGAGCTGCCCCCCCAGAGCAGCCCCGCCCCCACCACAGACCGAGGCACCTCCACCGACAGCCCTTGCCGCCGCAGTGCTGCCACCCAGATGGCGCCTCCCAGTGGCCCTCAGGCTGCCCCACCTGGTGGCCGGGGCCACTCGCATCGGGACCGCATCCACTACCAGGCGGATGTGCGGCTAGAGGCCACCGAGGAGATCTACCTGACACCAGTACAGAGGCCCCCAGACCCTGCAGAGCCCACCTCCGCCTTCTTGCCGCCAGCTGAGAGCCGGATGTCAGTCAGCTCTGATCCAGATCCTGCCACCTACCCCTCAGTGGCAGGGCGGCCACATCCCTCCATCAGTGAGGAGGATGAGGGCTTCGACTGCTTGTCCTCCCCAGAGCGGGCTGAGCCACTAGGAGGGTGGCGGGGGAGCCTGGGGGAGCCTCCGCCGCCTCCACGGGCCTCGCTGAGCTCGGACACCAGCGCGCTGTCCTACGACTCAGTCAAGTACACGCTGGTGGTGGATGAGCATGCTCAGCTGGAGCTGGTGAGCCTGCGGCCGTGCTTCGGAGACTACAGTGACGAGAGTGACTCGGCCACTGTCTATGACAACTGCGCCTCTGTCTCCTCACCCTACGAGTCAGCCATCGGGGAAGAATATGAGGAGGCGCCCCGGCCACGGCCCTCTGCCTGCCTCTCCGAGGACTCCACACCCGACGAACCCGACGTCCACTTCTCCAAGAAGTTCCTGAACGTCTTCATGAGTGGCCGCTCTCGCTCCTCCAGTGAGTCTGCAGCAGGAGCGGTGGGGGATCTGGGTGGGAAGAGCTGAAACGAGGGTGTTCCTGGGTGGTGGCCTCAGGCCCATCCCGTTCAAGGCAGAAGGACTGAGCTTTCTACCTCCTCCTCAAACCTCACCTGAGCTGGGACCTTCCTCCTCCAGCTAGTCCCCTTCACCCATAGGTGCAGAGTCCTTTGGGCTCTTCTCCTGTGTCATCAACGGGGAGGAGCAGGAGCAGACCCACCGGGCCATATTCAGGTAAGAGCACCAGAGCTGGGTTGGCCAGACAGCAGCTGGCGCCACCCCCTCCCTGCCTCTGCCATCACCACATGGCCTAAATCTAACCCCACCACTAGCATTCAACCATCCACTCAGCCCCAGGAGACCGTGTCCACCCTCTCGGAACTCAGAGTAGGGTGACAGAGTGGATGGTTTCCGTGCAGTGTGGTCTTTGCTGCTCTGTTAGAGTGCAGGAGTGAGCACCTGATCTGCCCAGGACCAGAGCCCAGGAGGGCGCCCAGCAGAGCAAATACCTGACCCCACACCAAACCCACTCCCCTCACTCCCCTCCATATGGAAGTGCTTGCTTCCCATCACCTGTCACAGTAGCAGCTCTGGTCACTTCCTTCCTTGGCCCGTGAGTTCCTCCATAGCAGATGCACATCTGATTGACTTTGGTCCCCACCCCCGGGAGTCAGCATTGACAGGCTTACAGATGCTTTGCAAATGTTTATTGAACTAATGATGCAGGTGCAGCTCCCAGACCCCAGAGCAGGGTGGGGTGTAGATGGAGGGCCTGGCTGGAGAGGCCCTCTGGAGAAGTCCTCACATGCTTTCTCTGGGGACAGGTTTGTGCCTCGACATGAAGACGAACTTGAGCTGGAAGTGGATGACCCTCTGCTGGTGGAGCTGCAGGCTGAGGACTACTGGTATGAGGCCTACAATATGCGCACAGGGGCCCGGGGCATCTTTCCTGCCTACTATGCCATCGAGGTCACCAAGGAGCCTGAACATATGGCAGGTAGAGTTCCTTTCCCCCTGCCTGGTGCCACCAGACTCCACACCTTCCCTGTCCCAACTTGCTGCCCGGTGAGCCTCTGCTCCAGATCTCAGCACCCAGGGAGGGGCCGAGCAGAGGTGACTTTGGGTCAGTTTCACAATTGATTAAAGTGAGGCCCAGCCAAATTAGGACATCTGTGGATTGTGGCACCCTCTGCTGGCTCTGCCACTCCTCACTTCACGCTTGCTTTCCAGCCTTGACCAAAAACAGCGACTGGGTGGACCAGTTTCGGGTGAAGTTCCTGGGCTCAGTCCAGGTTCCCTACCACAAAGGCAATGACGTCCTCTGTGCCGCTATGCAAAAGGTACCTGCTTCCCACCCCCCTGGGGTGGATGCCCACACCCAGCCTAGTCCCTGCCCCCCGCCCTCTCTTGGGAGAGAGACACCCCACACCTGGCGCCTGATGTTCCCATCCTTCACCCACAGATCGCCACCACCCGCCGGCTCACCGTGCACTTTAACCCACCCTCCAGCTGCGTCCTAGAGATCAGTGTGAGGGGTGTGAAGATAGGCGTCAAGGCTGATGACTCCCAGGAGGCCAAGGTGACCACCCTGGCCCCTGCCCCCGCTCTCCCACCAAATCTCCCTCCTCTGCCCCCTGCAGGCTGATGACCACCCTCTTCTCCTCTTCCTCCTGTAGGGGAATAAATGTAGCCACTTTTTCCAGTTAAAAAATATATCTTTCTGTGGATACCATCCAAAGAACAACAAGTAAGTGGGGAAGAACAGAGGTCAAGGCATGGGCCGGGGGCTGAAGCCATTATGGCAGGACATGGGGGCCACAAATGTGGCTGCAAGGGTCTGAGCCCCCACCCCACCCACAGACAGACTGCTGTCCTCCCACAGGTACTTTGGGTTTATCACTAAGCACCCTGCTGACCACCGGTTTGCCTGCCATGTCTTTGTGTCTGAAGAATCCACCAAAGCCTTGGCAGAATCTGTGGGGTACGTATGTGTGTCCCACCAAGCGCCAGGCCCACCAGCCAGCCCCAGTCCCAGGCCCCCAAGCACAGTCCTCGTGCTCAGTGTCACCCTCAGCCCTCCCCAGCTCTGCACACTGCCTCTGGGTCACAAAGCAAGGACCTTGAGAGGCCTGAGTGGTCTTGAGGAGTAGCTTCTAAATGTTTTTGCTGTTGGCCCCTTTCTTCAGTTGCAGCCTCACTCAGGAAACAATCTGTAGAGATTAGAGTTGAGCAGGGGGAACTGGAGCCCATGAGGGACCCCGAGGCTCCAGTTTGAAAATGTGGGTTAAGTTCCTGTTCTCTCCATCAGCATGTGTGTCTGTGCTTCCTAGGAGAGCCTTTCAGCAGTTCTACAAGCAGTTTGTGGAGTACACCTGCCCCACAGAAGACATCTACCTGGAGTAGCAGCGCTGCCCTGCCCTCTGCATCCCCCGGCCCTCGGGCCAGTGCCAGGACAGCTGGCTGCTGATGGGACATGGCACTTCTTGAGGAGGGGCACCTGCCATCGCCAGAGGGTGGGGAAGTGGAAGCTGTTGGCTGAGGGTGGGAGGGTGGGGATATGGGGAGAGGCAAATGCAGTTTATTGTAATATAAGGGGTTAGATTCATCTATGGAAAGAGCAGGCTGCCCGGGGATTGGGTGGGGATGAGGCTGGTTGGGCCTCTGGCCAGGCAGGATGCCTATTAAGGAGCAGAGGGTTCTGTCCCATCCTGGGCTGCACTCCCCCTGCCAGGGCCTCTGGCTCTCTGGCCATTGGCTTCTGCCTTGATGAAGCCGACGTCACCTGCAAGTGCCCACTCTGTCCCCAACTCCCAACCCCAACCAGGCTGAGCTCAGGCTGTGCTCAGCCACCTACTGAGGACTTTCCAGGAAGGAAACGGCAGCAGGTAGAGGTGCAGTCCCTGTCCCCAGCTCTGTCACTTGTGTGGCCTCTGGATGGCTCCACCTCCAACCTCGCCGGCTTGCTGGGCCCGGCAGTTGTGCGGCCCCTCCAGGAAGGAGAGAGCCGCAGCAGGGCCCCCTGGCAGGAAAAAGCGGCTTTCCAACTGGCCTGGGCCAGCCCGGCCTCTTGGCTGCTTCGGCTATAGCCGCATCTTGGTCCTGTCACCCTGGCCACAACTATTAAAGTGCCATTTCCTGCCTGGACCACAGTGGGTGTATCTACTTGGACCCTTCCCCAGCTCAGCTCATTTCCATCCCAGGAAAACCCAAGGCTTTGCTGCACAGAATAGCTTTATAAGGGGTTCCCATCACAGGGGCATGTTGAAGTAATACTCAGCCATGTCTGGTCCGTCCCGCTTGCGCTGCTGGGCCTGGGAGAGGAGGGGTTGAGGCCCTCTTGGCCATGGGTGCTTGGGTCGGATCCCATAGTCTAGAGAGAGAAGAGGGTACGGGTGGGGGGAGAATCTGGTTTTGAATCTGGTGAAGTCTCCCTGAATATATGCTGTTTGGGGTAAGACGAGCCTGAGGCTGGACCTGGGTGCCCTCCGTAGGGCAGCGACGGGGAGGGATGCGCGATCGTACCATCCAGCAGGCCAGACAGTGGCTGTGAGAGTTCCAGGGGGGCCGAAAATTCCTCAGGAACAGATTGCTGAGGCCTGTGGGAGATGGTGGGGTGCTCAGCACTGGCCCCAAAGACCACTGTCACCTCCCTGTGAAGCAGGGAGTGGTCCAGGATAACGGCACCAGCCTATTTAGCCCTGACCCTGTGCTCCTGGGAGTTACCTCAGCGGCAGGGGGTGGAGGAGTGCAACTGCCAGTAGGAGGTAGAGGAGGAAGAGGCTTAGCCCAGCCCTTGGGTACAGAGCCATCTCCTACTCAGGTCCCTATCCTGCCTTCTGTTGGCCCCTCCCCCAGCAGGATGGAACCCGCTGCCAACTCCCAGGGCCACCTCACAAAAGACATTAGTTCCAGGGCTGAGAGTCAGCACCAGCTCCTGACTAGGCCAGAAACCTTCATGCTGAGATTGGGTTTTTAATTTGTTTGATCTGACGCTGTAGGTCAGCAGGTGCCAAAACACATCTTGTTCTAGTGCCACTGCCCAAGGTTTAAGGGCACAGACCTTTAGTGTCAGTTCAAATCCTGACCTTGCCTCTTGTTAGGTGCACACATCACTTAATGTCTATGGGCCTGTTTCCTCTTTTGTGAGGTAAGGTACATACAAAATGTTTCCAAGGTCTGGCACACAGTAGGCCCTCAGCAGAGGTCAGGCACTGAATCTTTATCATCCAGAGCCCCACTCATTCCCGCTTAGCTTCCTTCCTGCCTCCTGCTACCACCACCACCATCTCCCTCCAACAGCTGCTGGCTGAAAAGCCCAGAGTGGTCACTCAGCTTGGCCAGCTCAGATTCCACTGGGGGATGCACTCTGAGGAACTTCACACTTAGCTCCCCACAGCTTCCAACAGCCTGGCTCGGCCTCCACAGGCCCTACCGCGGCCCCAGAGGCTGGACAGAGGGCAAGTTAGAGGTGGCAAAGCCTGGAACCTGCTCTTCTGGAGTGTAAGCTTCCAGAGGGCAGGATGCCCAGCACTGGACACCTAGTGGGTGCTCAATAAATATCGTTGAATGAATAAATGCAATGTGACAAGTGTACTGAGTCTCTTCACAGGCCTGAGGCTAAGTGTGGGGCCCTTTGTCTGGCTCCTGCTTGGCCCACTAATGTGGGGTTGACCTGCTTCACTCCAGAAGCCTTGAATCCAAGGCTTGAAAAACCAACCCTGGGCCCTACCCAGACCTGTGGGATCAGAACCTGAGGGCTGAGCTGGGGGTCCACACTTAGGAAACTCAGTTGCTTCTAAGACAGATCTACTAGCAGGTTTGATCCCTGCCTTCAACTGCAGAGGTGCCTCAGTCCCAGATATGGATGTCCCCCGTTTCCAAACCTGGCTCCTGGGCCAGAGTAGCCCCCTGAGGTAGACAACCCTGGAGTGTCCTCCAGTACATCTGTTCCCTGTGCTCAGAGCCCATGCATTGACTTCTCATTGACCACCTACTTCCCTTTCTGTGTCCTGAACACCAGTCGCCTGCTTCTGTATCTGGTCCCCACCAAAGTTCACCCCTGCTGGGAACTGTAAGTTCCCCGACGCTCTAACTCTACATCCCTCGTCCCTCACCTGTCTTGCCTCCAAGATGCCACCTCGTCCTCTCTCTCCACCAGTCCCAAGGCCTGCCTGGGTTACTCCTAAACCTCTCTATTGGCCCCATCCACCATTCAAAGTCTCCACCAGCAATGCTACTGCCCCCACCCTCCATCTGTGCCCGTCAGTCCACCCCACACCTAGTAGCTGCAGTGAGGTTTGAAACAGGCCCCTTCCACACTGCCTCCCAGAGGCAGGTCCCAGTTTCTCACCCGGTATGTGATGGCCTGTTGGACTTGGCCCTGACCTTCCCCTCCAGCCTCATCCCCTCTGTTCCCGCCCTCTGCTCCCCTCTGCCCCAGCATGTCAAGTCACTGTGACACTACACATGCCGTTTTCTGCACATAGGGCCTCTTGCCCCAGCCTGCCCATCAAAAAATGGATGGAGCTTTTCCAATTTAAAAGCTTGCTGGAACAGAGGCTTCCCTGACCAGTGAGCCTTCCCCAGTCGTCAGCCTGAGCCGGAACACACCCCAAGCCTAGACTACCTTTCAAACACACTTGTACCCACTGCAGCAACCTGGCACGCTGCATGCATTCACACACCTGTCTCCTCCACCAATCGGTGAGAGCTGGCAGCGAGAACTATGCTGTCCTCATTTCTGAACACAGCAGAAGGCACAAAGCCCGCTACAGCAAGTGCCCAGCAGAAGATTGTGGGCCTCGAGCTGTGACCACCCACACTCAGTGCCTTCACTCCCAGCCCAGGGCCTGGGGTTCATGGCTTCTCAGAGGCACTGGGGACAGCAGGCCCCTCTGAGGGCCCTCCACCTGGGGGTCTGAGAGGTGAGGCACAACAGATACCAATGCAGACCGAGTTCTCGCGGAACCTAAAGAACCACCCATCTGGCTAGAAACCAGTAGCACAGTGTGGTCTGTTCACAGGCCAAAGGGAGTGGGGCAGAGGTTAGGAAAGGGAGGACCAGGCAGAACCTGCACCCAACTCCCTCCCAGCACTGCTCAGGCGGCTGTTCCTTCCAGCCCAGCGTCAACCCCAGGGCTGGCTGGTGCCTGGCATTCCTTTCCCTGCAGGGGCAAGGGGCACATAGAGGCTCTGGCTAGAAGACACGCAGGCAGCTGTCATCACTGCCTAGGTTCAGCCTTGTTTGTCACCAGGGACCAGTGAGAGAGTTGTTTACTCCCGCAGCTGCCACGCTGAAGCAGCTCCCCATGCTTGAGGTTCAATGCCAGCTTTCTGTAGCTGAGGAACCCGGGTCCCAGTCCTAGCAGAGGCTTCTTGCTCCAGCGACGAGGTACAGCTGCAGTGGCTCCATCACCAGAGGGTGCAGTCAAAGTTGAGAGGGTGTTAAAGGGGTTCTGGTGGCGCCCAGGGCTGTGTGCAGAGCCTGGCCAGGGTGGGGGTGCCAGGCGCCCCGGGCTGTGGGCACGGAGAGGCCACAGGCTTGGATACTGTCAGAGTCAGTTTTATTAGGGCAGAGGGCCCCAGGGGACTGAAGGGCTGAGGCACCCCCTGCCCCTCCCCATGCCCCACTCCTAGGATGTCTGTTAGCCCCAATTGTAGAAATAAATTTTCTGCCAGGCGGGCAAGTAATCCATGAGTGGCCCTGCAATTCGATAGAGAAAAAAAAAAGTTCAGGACCGAGGACCAGCCTCCTGGCTCTGCTCTGCCTGGGGCCCTTGTCAGCTACTGTCACTCAAATACAGCGGCTCACATCTACACAGCCAGGAGCCCTACCCTCTCACTTCTTCACCCCTAGGGAGGCAGTATCAGCAGCGATCTTTGACTCCATTTATAGATAAGGGTTCTCAGGCTCAGAGAAGCCGCGTGTCCAACTGTATAGATGCTGACAGCCCAGCCCTGTGGCCCTCTGCTGAGGCAGAATCTCTAAACAGCCCAGTGGGTTGCAATCCCACCACACAGTCAGTGTCCACCCAGAGAGTCTCATGTCACTCCAGGACACCAAGGCAGTGAAAAGGCCGATGGCTTGATAAGGTCTAACATTCCTCTCACCACTGGACACCCTCCTTCCAGCCACCTGAGACTCTACGGGCCAGCCTGGCCCATGTCCAGGAGCTCTCCCCCACCCAACCTCCAGCTCCCTCTCTGGTTGTGGCAAGAATCAAATTACAAGAAGACAGAAAACAGTCAGAGGGACAGGGCCATGCATGAGATCCGCAACACACTGCAATAATCACACCCCGCCCCATGCTTACTTGTCACCAGGCCAATGCCCGGGACATGGTCTGCCAGCAGCTGGAGCAGGAAGAGGATCCTGGCCCTGCAAGGAGGAGATAAACAGGGAGCAGGCTGAGTGGGGCATCTAGGTTCCTGCAAATGAGAGTGCTAAAAAGCCTTTACTGACCACGCGCGTGACTACAGGCAGAGCATCACAAGACATAAAGTGACTACAGAGCAAGGACAAACCCTAGTACAAAGGACGAGACACCTGGGCATGGCTCTGGTCCTGCCATCCCCTAGCCATGGGCCTGGGATGCTCACGACTAGAAGGCAGCCTGGCTCCAGAGACTATACTGTCTCTGTGACAATGGGAAAGGGGGAAGGAAAACTGTGCCTTCCCAGACTGCACCCTGCTCCTGCCATATGGAAACAAGGAATTTCTCTGACTGGCTTCTAGAACTTTCTCAGTCTGAGCCACTGCTCTGAGGAAGGTGGTCAGGGCAGTGGAGAGCCAGCCAAACGAGGCTTGCAGCCTGGAAAACCGCCTCTGCAATTACTGTGTTGCAATTCCTGTCAATAAGCTACTGGGGCTGGGATGTTCCCTCTGTAAAGTGCCCGCAATCGTGGAGGGAGGTCATGAGATGCGTGTAGGCCTCTAGAGTATGGAAGGTTTGGCTTTAGTGCCTTATGAGCTTTCAAATGTATTTGAAAGCAGGACCTGCCAGTTATTTTCACTGAGGTGGTATTAAACACGACATAAACTTGCTTTCTAGTCTCAGGAAAAAACAGAAGCTGCATGGCCATAATGTGAAGTACAATTCCAATTAATAGTCTAGTCTTTAAGCAGTGTACTTTTAAAAATCTACATAGAGAGGTCCCGGGAGCCTCCAGTCTGTTTCACAGCCCCAGTTGCTATACAAGGATCCCATCTCAGATCTCGGTCTGACCTCAGGAGGCCACCCTGGCAGGCCCTTGGGAGACTTGGCCTTGGGCCACTCCCAACTCCTCTCTACCCCCTCTGCTGACACATACACGCAGGCAGCTCTGTGTCCGGCTGAGGCTAGGAGCTCTGGACCCACATAGGCGACAGAGTGCAGGCTGGGCAAGGCAAGGGTCAGGCCAAGAGAGAATGTGGGTGTGGGGATTCGGCTCTGCCACTGGCTAGCTGGGTGGCTTTGTTTAAGCTACCCAACCTCTCTGAATCTCAAGTGCCTCCCGAAAGAAGTGGGGATAATTTGAACTATTTGACAGGAAGGTGCAAATGACCTGGAGGGTGTGGAAAGCCCAGCCCACCACCATCCCTGTGCCATGGCTCTCTGTGTGTCCTGCCAACTGCTTAAGCTCCTACACACATGGGCTCATGGCCCCAAGAGCTTGGAGGATCCAATCAACGAGGGAGTCACCATACCCCAGGACAGCACATAGTAGGTGTTCAGTGGACTTGGGATGGGGGAAGGAGGGAGGAAGAAAGGCAGGAACAGGGGTTGGGACACCATATCCCACCCCCTGCCTCTTTCCCCTGTTGAGGGTGGGCCCGACCCATTCACTGTAGGGCCCTTACTCGGAGTAGCGGTCATAGAAGGGGGAGCGCAGCAGGTAGTAGAGCAGCAGGATGGTCCGACGCCGCAGCTCCAGCCGCTCCCTCCGGGTCAGGCCCTTCCTGTCACTCAGGAGGCTCAGACTGGGGAGAGGAGGGGGCACAGTTAGGGCCAGCAACAAGAAGAGCAGGGGCACCTGCCTGCCCAGGTGAGGCCAGGCCTACAGCACATAGCCTGGTGGAGAGAGTGGAGCCCCCAGACAAGCCCAGTCTCACCTGGTCACATCCACGACACCAGAAAGGAGCCAGGGTTTCCATGACCGCTGACCCCAAAGGCCCAGGCTGAGCACTGACGGCCAAGGTGTCAAGGATGTCTCCAGCACAGGGCCTGCCCTGCCCACTCCTGTTAATCCCTAACCCCAAGTGCCAGCAGCCCCACACTAAGGATACAATGCAGCAGGGGCCGGGCAATATACAAAGACTCTGCGATGGTCTCCTGCAGCCCCAGTGGAGTGGGGGTGATGCTCAGCTCCTCCTGGTGCTGCTGCTGCCGTCTCTCCTGCTGCTGGGGGGCTCCCCAGTGCCTTGAGTGCAGGGACGGAGCTAGAACACAAAGGCAGATGAGCAGCCACGGGCCAGGGCATGGGGAGGGAGGGTGGGAAGTGATGAAAGCCAGGCCCTCAGGCCCACGATGACCTCAGCAGAGATGCCCAGTCCAGCTATGCCCTACACTTACTGTTCTGGAGCGTTCGCACCACTCGGTTTGACCGCTTCCCCACATATGACTGTTCCTGGCTGCCACCGCTGGGCTCACCATCTAGCAGGGATAGACAGAGGGCCATACTGTCAGAGGGACATGTTTCCAGAAGAGCCTGCAAAGCGTATGTGTGCAGTGAATGAATGCTCATGGGCTAAGGGGAGAACAGATGAGCATGTGCTAAGGCAACAGCTGAGGCAAGGACACTGCAGCGGGACTGAGGCTCAACCTGGAACCTGTCCACTGTGGGCAGCATTCTGCCGCCCTGGCCTGAAAAGAGGTCAGAATCACCCGTGGCACATGACCTGCCAAGAACCCAGGCTTCCAAGGGACTGGAACAAGGCAGGGAGGGCCCAACCACATCTATAGAAACCACAGCACCAGAGGGGCTGTATCTTCTCAGTCCTTGGCTTTCAAAATGATCAAGAGGAGAAGCAAAGGACTGCTTCCACTCAAGGCCAGGAGAGTGAGGCTCAGGGACCAACAGGTAATGGGCCCAAAGCTCTGAAGGGACAGATCTGCTGGGTGTCATGCCTCATGAGCCCCTCATGGGGTTCTTCATATAGAGCCCAGAAACGAGGTTGGCAGGATTCCCATCTGCTGTTGCTCTGTCCCCTCTTTGTGCAGCCCACAAAAAAGGATGAGGACTCTGATGTCAGAAGTCCTGAGTTCAAGTTCCAATTCAGCCCCAACCTAATCTTTTTTTTTCTTCTCTGTAAAATCCAGGGTGATGAGAACAAATGAGTTGATGGGAACAAATATGCTCCATAAATGGACAAGATTCATTTGGTCAGCTATAAATCCACAAATTGGTCCCAAGCTCAGTTCCACTCCAGAGTGGGGAAGCAGCTTACCCGGGGGCTGTGCCTGGGTCTCCCTGTCCAGTGGAACAATGGGGGGTGAGGTCTGGAGGCCAGCCTTGAACCAGATGAGCAGGAACATTCGCAGTACCGCCCTGGATTGGGAGTATGGCAGGGCTGGGGGGGAGGTGACTAGCCGGCAGGGGTGTAGAGGTATTCTGTTGAACCCCATCTGTACAGCTGGCAGTGGTTACCCCCACCCAGAGCCTTCCCTCCACAGTCCCGACATACTTGGCCAGCTGGATGAGGGCAATGACGAGCCAACGGCCCACTTCACCCCACACCTTGGCGGCCCCCATCTCCATGAACACCTCTACACACTCCAGCACGCTCAGCCATGTTAACAGCTTCTGCTGGGACAGCGACTGCAAGAACCCCAGGCCAAGAGGTCAAGGGGTACCCCCTCATCTCAGGCCCTCCCCCAGTGTACTCCTCTGACAGGAAGTGGATTTTCCCCTTTCCAAATGTGTAGGCCTGAGTTCCCCACCTGGAACAGCCTACTCCATGATTCTAAAACTCATTTTCTTCATGAGATGGGGACACTGACACCTTGACGCTTCACCTATGAGATGACTTGAGGCTCAAACGGACATAGGCATATCTTATATTCTATGAGATCATAACATGTGCTACACACATGCTGGTTGTTACTATTTCTTTCCCGAGTCCCTATGCTTCCCACCCCTCCTGGCAGAATTCTCACCACAGGCAGCTTTTTCCGAAGCTCCTTCCGTAGGATCCCATCATTGAGCAGTACGAGCAGGTTAGAGGCAGAGTACACTGAGGGGCAGAGTGTGGTCTTGAGAGGCTGGCTCTGTAGCCTCCATCTCCTCACCTTGTCCCCAGAACTACATGGATCACCTTTCACCTGCTGTGCTCAGCCACCCACAGATTATGTGGAAACCAACCTGCCTCCCTGCCCACTTCTTCAGAGTTCCACACTCCCCAATATGATATCATGTGGGCAGGTAGAACAAGAAAGGATGGTTCGATCTCAGTGACAAACCAGCCCAGGACTGCCTACTGTGCTCCAAATAGCCACAGATGTGTGGTTTCACCTCCTGGCCTCTGCTTTCTCTGCCCCTGAAAGCCTATTCCATCTCCACCTTTTAAAACCCAGCTGGTCCTTTCAGACTGTCACCTCCAGTACTCACTGGGCAAACACTACAAAGGCAGTTACAGTCTGGGGATCCTGGAATCTGGGAGATATGGGCTTGAATCCTGGTTCTGGAATCATCAGTGGCTGTTCCCTAAATTCACTGAACAGAATTCTGTTCCCTTAACTGGACACTGAGGAGAACAGTACTGACCTTATATGACTGTAGGGAGGATTAACTGGGCAAAGGCAGGGAAAGCGCTTGGCCCAGCCTCCTGACCAGTCAAGATCCCCAGATTTGTCTTTCAACTACGGGGACATGAGGGCCCAGGAGTGTGGACGCTGGATCTTTGTCCAATTCAGTCACAGCATAGGATGATCTAAAGGGAAGCCTGAGACCTGGGGTGGTCACCCCTCTGGGAAGCACTCCTGGGCCCTCCCGCTCCCACCCACCCTGAGGCCGGCTCACCCAGCTCTGACAGCTCGTGCGACTCCGCGAAGCGACCTGAGAAGGCACAGAAGGAGACGTCGGTGAGCGTTGTCTCGCACTGCGTGTTTGGGTCCCTGGGTGTTCCCTCCCTACGCCCTACGGGAACCTGAAAGGAATTTCTCAAGCACGGCGACCACTACCCTAACTCCTCAGGGAAGGGGACCTGTGGGGTCAGAGGTCAGAGCCCCGAAGGAATGGGTCAAAGGTCGGGGTGGCACCTGCCAGCAGGTAACTGAGGCCCCGCACTGCCGTCTCCAGCTGGGCGGTGGCGGCCGGGTGACGAGTCACGTACTCCTGGTAGCGGAGGCCGAGGAGCCGCAGCTTCTCCATCCTGCCCTGGAGACCGACAGACCCACTGACCAAGAGACAGTGCAAGCGGCTTCCTGCGCCCTTCCTGCTTCCGGCTTTAGGCCCGCCTCTCGGCTGCTTAACTTCCGCGGCCCAGAAGGACGGTGATGGGAAGGGCCATTGAACCCCCGATCACCCCATTTTTTACATTGCCTCCCCCCCGGGTAGCGCCTAGCAACTGAGGGATTAATTCCGCCCGCCCTACTCCTTCAGGTCATTGGTTAACATACTCTCCGCCCCCGCCCGACACTGTCGGGACCCGGCTTTTCCGCCTTTCCGGTTGGCTGCCCTTGCGCCTGCGCAGTTACAGCTCCAGGAGCGCTCCGGGCAGCCCGAGCCCACTTTCTAGAGAAGGGTCCCGGAGCCTAGAGTCTTTCCAATAGAACGCCGAGAAGCTCGAACGGGAGGAACGGGATTTTTCAAGGGCTGGGAGGTAGCGCGCGGAAAGGAGCCTCCATCAAAGTTGAGGAGGCTCCGACAGAGTCTAAGGACAGTCGGAGTGTGTCTCGGCAGGCGCGCGGGTGGTCAGTTTCGCCTCCCGCCCCCCACCATAGGTAGCGCTGGGGAAACTGGGGCAGCGATGGGTCCAGCATCCCACGCAAGCTCGATCCCCCGGCCCGCACCATTAGTGCCCTGCTTCGGCCCCAGCTCTAGCAAGGACTTTGCCCACCAAGAGCGCACACCTGCACTCCCACCTCCGTGGAGAAGCCCTGGCTCGGGCTTCCGCTCGCCGCTCGGGAGCTTCCCTTCTCTAGGCCCCCGGTTTCCCAATCTGTAAAGTGGTTTGAGGGTAGACTTGGTCCTTGAACTCGGGGTCAATCTCAAAGCGCTTTTCGGTCCTCGATGCACCTCCCGGCCCTCAACTGCTCTCTAAGGAATGGGGGCGAGTCCTGGGGATCTCTTCCCAGACGGGGTAGACTCCTTGGAAAGGGCAGCACCAAGAGACCAGTGGCCAGAGGTGGGGGTAACAAATGCTCCGGAGAGGCAGCCACTGATCGGCTGTGGAGAAAGAGGCGGGCCCCGCGGATCCGGGTAGTGCTGGCAGGTCTGTGGTACCCTTAGAATAATAATACATTATTTTACCTAATCCGCTCCACCAGATACTAACACCACAAGAGGAAAGGATCTCCTTAAGAACCCTGTCAAGCCCGGCCAGCGTGGCTCAGCGGGTAAGCACTGACCTATGATCAGGAGATTGTGGTTTGATTCCCTGTCAGGGCACATGCCCAGGTTGCAGCTCCATTCCCAGTAGGGGCCCTGCAGGAGGCAGCGAATGAATGACTCTCATTGATGTTTCTATCTCTCCCTCTCCCTTCCTCTCTCTGAAATCAATAAAGATATATTTAAAAAACAAAACAAAACAAAAAAAACAGTCAAGATTTGAATCCTGGTCTACTCTGACCACAGAATCTAGGCGTTTTAAGCAACACACCCCACCAGGAAGCAACAGTCCCTCCTTGATCTCCCTCCCCTGAGCCTTCTCCCCAGCATACTTTTCTTCTATATCCAGTGGGGAATCACAGCTGCCCTCCCTACTCAGGCCAAGGAATGAAACCCAAGGAGATGTGTCCAGAGCCCTCCAAAGAGGCAAAGGCCTCAGAGAACACAGGAGGTGGGTCTAGACATCGCTAGCACCATTTCTCACCACCTCCTGGATGCCAGGCTCACTCATACTCAACTCTTCTTAGCAACCTTGCCATGATGCCAGGAGCACCTTTCCACAGATGGGGAAAAAGAGGCCCAAGGAGGGGAAAGGACTTGTCCCAGATCACACAGCTTGGCATTGGCCAAAAGGACAACAATGCAGGTCTCTTGTGGAACCGCTCTCTCCTACTGCCCACAACCCAGCAAGAGCCATTGGTTATGAGTCAGGTTAGCAACTGGGATTAAATTAAGACCAGGGCTCAGGGCATTTGGTGTAGGGCTCTTCGTCCCTTCCTCCCTGCACTTCACCATCTTAAGGAACTTGTTCTCCAAACCTCACTAGCGGTACACCTCCACTCCTGCCCTCTGTGGCTGTGGAAGAGTCAGGAGAGAGAGTGTGAGGTTTCTTTGGCACTCCCCAGGCTGGTGATCCTGTGCTTCTGGAAACAAGAGAGGCATGGAGAATAGAGGAGTAGCCTCCTCCGAACAGAATATGAGGGGTTCTTGGGCTTGAGCCTGCTTCTCTTGCCTACCTCCAGGACTGGGAGGGGATCATGGGCCCAGCAAGGTTGACCGCAGGAAGGCTGCCTGAATTTTCTCTCCAGATTCTGGGCCTGATTAGGTCCCAGAGACAAAGAGTGGCCATGTGCAGAAGGCACCCAGGGCAGCTCCTCCCTGCTGGGCCCCTGCCTGGATCTGGTCACCTTGCTGGATTGGAAGGACCTCTGGGCAGGTTGGGCTGGATCTCCTCTCCTTAACTCTGCCCTGAGCCACAGGGGAAGAGAGCTAGACTAGTCCAACAGGTACAGATGAAGACACTGAGGCCCAGAGACTGGGCCTGACTGGTTCAAGGTCACAGTAAAATCCTGAGCAGTGCTGGGCCAACCCGGGTGTCAAGCCTAGAAGACTAGCACCCTTTATCTGCTCATACCAGTCTCCCTTTCCCCTCTACACCCCAGAAGAACCTCTTGGAGGCCCAGCAGGCATCTCAGCACCTCAGTTTTCCCTGAATGGTAAGGCTGAACAAGGGGTGGGGCCAGCACTGTGAGTAACCACAGTCTCTCTGCAGACCCAGGTGCTGACCAGCTACCCCCACAAATTTCCTTGCAAGCCCTGACTGTGTGCCCTACCTGCTCCCTCCCATTTAACCCCCACTGACAGCCTCTGTTGACTGTCTTGCAGAGGGATTCACTCACCTCTCACCCCAGCTCCAGGCTAGAGATGAGGGTCAAGGGGGCTGGAGGCTCAAAGCTCCACATGCTTGGGTGGCCCCTGCATCCCCTCATCTGCTCTTAATTCCCAGATCTACAAGGAGCTGCCCTCAGTCTCCATGACAACCATTGCCCCTGGCCTCCAAAGGCCCAAAGCTCAACCTTCCTTGCAGATCTCCATCTCCCAGAGAAAGGCATCCTGGCCTCTCAGAGGAAGAGACTTGAGGGTCTCAGGCTGGGGTGCTTTTGGGGGGCTTGGAGAACTCTCAGGCCCTCACTTTTTATAGCTGGACATTGGGCTAAAAGACCCTTTCCAGGCCAGGGTGAGGGCCAGTGGGTCCTATCCACTTTCAGCACAAACTTATTGAGCGCTTGGTATGTACCAGGTCCTGCATGGGTGCTGGGGACCCAGTTCCATGAACAGCCAACTGCTATGGGGGAGACAGGTTATCTACAAGTCAACAAGGTAGAATTTGGAGAGTGCTAGGAAGAAAATAAATCTAGGGATGTGGGAGGAGGAGCAGACCTTGTGAGCATCTGGCAGAATTCAGGCAGAAGGATCGTCAAGAGCAAGTCATGGGGCAGGAAATCCTTAGGGAGGAGCAGCAGGAAACTGCCTGCAGGGTAAAGCCTGGGGAAGAAGCCCCAGGGTGTTCTAACAGGTCTCTTCAACTCTGGGGCGGGGAATGGGGGTGAGGGGGTAGGTAGGATAATGCTTGAGTCATGGCACTGACTGCGATGAAGCTTGTGGAGCCACAGGAGAGGGCCTGGCAGAGAGTATACACACTCAGTCAGTCGTGGCTGTCGTTCACCGTCCATAGCGCCTACCACCCCCCTCCAGGGCAGAGACCAGGCTGGCGCTGAAGCGGGGTGCGGGGGTGGGGCAGCGGAGGAAGAGAACCAGGCGGGCCTGGGCACAGTCTCCACCGTCTAGGCAAGGGTCGGGGATCCCAGGCGGTCCAGGCCCCACGACAGTGAGGTCTCTCGCCAGTTCCAGGGCACGAGGCAACCTTCCCGAGGCAGTTTTGTCCCAGCCCCGCCGGGCCAGGCTAGGCCACCCGACTGAGCGGGGGAGGCGGGGGAGCGAGTGGGGGTGGAGTGGAGAGGCTCGGGGAGGAGAGCCGCTCAGGTGCCCGCCCCACCTCCCGCCCCGAGCAGGTGTCCCGGACCCCGGGGCAGGCATTCCAGCCCCCTTACCTCCACAGACCCTTTCATTCGGGCCCGGGGTCACGGCCCCTCCCCCGAGGAGGTTAAGGGGAGAAGTGCCCAGAGCGGCCGAGGGGGATGGGCTCAGAGCAGGTGTCGGTACCGGGCCTTCTCTGGTGGTGGAGGTCCCCCACTTCCTCTAGTCGTCCGGGGGGTTCCTGGGTTCCTTCCCAGCCGGGTGGGGGGGTCGGATGCCGGGGCGGGGCCCCAGAGGGTCTCCCCTCCCCTTCGGGTTCAGCGAGCGGAGGTGAAACCTGAACCCAGGTTGGGGGCGGGGCTGGCTCCTGCTTGGACGGGGCTGGCTCGCGCCTTCACCCCCCTACTCCCCGCACCCCGCTGGCTTCTGGAAGAGAAAGGACCGGGTCCCCAAGCCGCTGGAGTAGGTGAGGTGGCGACTCAGCGCGGGAGGGGACCGGGCGGCCGTCGGGGCCCCGCTGCCCAGGCTGACCCTCCTCTTTCCCTCCGGGTCCGTAGGGCCGGCTATGGAGCCCGCAGCCCCGGGTCGCGCCCCGCCCTGAGCGCCCCCGCGGGCCGCCATGCTGCCCCGAGGGCGCCCCCGGGCGCTGGGGGCCGCGGCGCTGCTGCTGGCGCTGCTGCTGATCGGGTTCTTCCTGTTCGGCGGGGACCTGGCGTGCGAGCGCCGCGAGCGGGGCGGCCCGGGATCCTTCCCCTGTGCGCTCTCGCCACGTCTGCCCCCGGACGGGCGGCCGCGGGGGGCCCTCGGCCGAGACCCGCAGACGGACCCCGGGGGCCGCAACCGCTCGGACCGCGTCCTGCCGCGGCCGCTGCCTCCCAAGTGCCAGGTAGGTGTGCGCGGCCCCTGGTGGCGGGAAACCCGGGGGCGCCGCGCCCCCCGCCCCGCCACCTGGGCACCTGTGGGAATCGCAACACCTGGCGTTGTGACCAGCCAGCTGCGGGCGCCGCGGGCTCACTCCTCCGCTTCCTGGTCTCAGTTTCCCCACTTGTGAAGCGACGGGGTGGACTCTTGCCCCCGGCCCACTCTTCCCTAGCTCAGATGCCTGGTGGGGCGACGCTGCCCCGGGCCAGGCCCGCCCAACCATGGGTCCTCACCATCTGGTGCAGAGGGGGCTCTGCCAACCTCAGCCTCTCCCCCGCAGCTCTTGCACGTGGCAGTCGTGTGTGCGGGATATAACACCAGCCGAGATGTCATCACTCTGGTGAAGTCCATGCTCTTCTACAGGTAGGCCAGGTGTTGGGGGGGGGGAGCGTCGTCAGGAATGGGGAACGGAACAAAGCCTTGAGCAGGATCACAAAGTTGGATTTTCCACTTCTGAGCCCCTTGGGGCTTGTCCCATGTTGTTCCTTCTTGCCACTCCCAGCTTACCTCCCCGTTCCTCCCAAAGGAAAAACCCACTGCACCTCCACTTGGTGACTGATGCTGTGGCCAGGAACATTCTGGAGACGCTCTTTCACACATGGATGGTGCCCGCTCTCCGTGTCAGCTTCTATGATGCTGATGAGCTCAAGGCAGGAGCCCTGGCCCTTCCGCATTCCTCCCCAGCCTGACCAGCCCTCTCCTTACTCCCAAGGCATGGGGGGTAGGGGAGGAGAGGTTAGAGTTGCCTGGAACCCCCAGTTCCATCACACCTACTGAAGCTCAAATCCCTCACCCCTCCTGGGGCTTACCCCTTCTTCCTGTGTCACCCTGAGTATGTTCTGGTGCTCATAGGTTCTTCTCTGCCAGGCTCATGCCCTGCCCTTCCCACCCACAGCCCCAGGTCTCTTGGATCCCCAACAAGCACTACTCTGGCCTCTATGGGCTAATGAAGCTAGTGCTGCCTGGTGCCCTGCCTCCTGACCTGGCCCGTGTTATTGTCCTAGACACAGATGTCACCTTCGCTTCTGACATCGCAGAGCTCTGGGCACTCTTTGCTCACTTTTCTGGTGAGAGGCCTAGGACCTTGCCCCAGCCAATTCTCCTCCCTAGTCCATCCAAGCTTCCCCGTGGCCTAACCCTGAGCCAAGGTCCTGTGGCAGCCTCAGGCAGCTCCCTCATGCCCTCCCCTCCCAGATGAGCAGGTGATTGGTCTCGTGGAGAATCAGAGCGACTGGTACCTGGGCAACCTCTGGAGGAACCACAAGCCCTGGCCTGCCTTGGGCCGGGGATTTAACACAGGTGGGAACAGTGGTGTGGGATGGTGGCCACTGGTTCTTGCACCCCAGGGACTGGGCAGGGCATAGAATGCTAGGAAGCCCCCAGGAAGAATAGTGCTGTGGAAAGAACACTGGGAGAAGAGCCAGAAAACAGTTTCAACCTTGGCTGTACATGCTGAATGACTGTGGCCAAGTCACTTGGTCTCTCTGTGCCTCAGTTTTCTTACCCATTAAATGGGGATTTTACCAGCCTGGGATCACTGAGTGTGAGAAGATGGCTGTGGACATGCTCTGTAAGGTGTGCAATGACTCTCCTTTACCTCCAAGAGGACTGAGTATTTACAGAGGTTGTCCGTGCTCATATCTGTCAGAAAACACAATAAGTCAAAAAAGAAACATTCAAAAGACTCCTTCATGCCCCTGGCCCCAGGAGCAGGGTTGTCCCAGGTGGGGATGACGACTTCTCCCCGTGGGCAGGTGTGATCCTCCTTCGGCTGGACCGGCTTCGGCAGGCTGGCTGGGAGCGGATGTGGAAGCTGACAGCTACACAGGAGCTCCTCGCCCTGTCCGCCACCTCGCTGGCCGACCAGGTCTGGGGGAGCCTTTCGGGGGGAGTGGGGCAGGCTCAGGGCCAAGGTGAGACGGCTGTCTCTGCCCAGGACATCTTCAATGCTGTAATCAAGGGGCACCCGGTGCTGGTGCACGCCCTGCCCTGCGTCTGGAACGTGCAGCTGTCTGACCACACACTGGCCGAGCGCTGTTACTTGGATGCCGCTGACATCAAGGTGAGTGTGGTGGGGGGCTGAATGGTGGTAGTGGGCCAAGGAGAGACTCCAGCTCCCATCCCCCCACTGACTCTCCCCTGGGTCCCAGGTGATCCACTGGAACTCTCCAAAGAAGCTGCGCGTGAAGAACAAGCACGTGGAGTTCTTCCGCAACCTCCACCTGACCTTCCTGGAGTACGACGGGAACCTGCTGCGGAGAGAGCTCTTCGGGTGCCCCAGCCCTCGCCCGCCTGAGGCTGAGCAGGTGAGACAGCCACCTTCCCTGGCCTTGGGGAGACTGTCCCTCTCTGCTCTGGTGGACCCAGCCTGGTCTGGGGACTTGTCCTCCTGCCCCAGCCCTGGCCCTTCTGCCCTTGACCCCTCAGTTGCAGCAGGCCCTGGCACAGCTCAACGAGGAAGACACTTGCTTTGAGTTCCGGCAGCAGCAGCTCACTGTGCACCGTGTGCATATCACTTTCCTGCCCCATGAGCCACCGCCCCGCCGGCCCCACGATGTCACCCTTGTGGCCCAGCTCTCCATGGACCGGTGAGGATGCTGAAGGCAGCCTCACAGAGTGTGGCAAGGGCCGAGACTGGCAGTTTGGGAGGCAGGTGTCATTTGGTAGAAAGAAGAGTTCTCAGTGCCTGATGTTTGAGGAGTCCCAGAAGTTGGAGACACTGGATATGGTGGAAAGAGCATGGGCTTTGGGAATCATTCAGATGCCTGGAAATGCTTTTCCGTAGTTGTGGGGCCATGGGCAGGTCTTAATATCTGACCCTCAGTTTTCTCATCTAATGAGAATGACCCACCTGGTGGGATAGTTGTGAAGGTTAAATAGAACCAGCTCAAAAAGTGCATGGAAGGTGCTCAGTCAGTCATTTAAAGGGGTGTCCACAGCTCACCTGGGAGGTCTTCGAGCCCTCCCTGCTGACCACCCCCCTCACCCCAGGCTGCAGATGCTGGAAGCCCTGTGCAGGCACTGGCCGGGCCCCATGAGCCTGGCCTTGTATCTGACAGACGCAGAGGCCCAGCAGTTCCTGCGTTTCGTCGAGTCCTCGGCGGTGCTCTCCGCCCGGCACGATGTGGCCTACCACGTGGTGTACCGTGAGGGGTCCCTCTACCCCATCAACCAGGTGCGCAACGTGGCCTTGGCCCAGGCCCTCACGCCTTACGTCTTCCTCAGCGACATTGACTTCCTGCCTGCCTACTCCCTCTACGACTACCTCAGGTGGGCCTGAGTGAGAGCAATGGTACGTGGGTGGGTGTGGTCAGGGTTGGGGCACCTGCAGGACCTAGGCGAGTGTGTCCCTGCTCCTTTCTTGGCTTCAGTGTTGTCTGTAAAGTGGGGTTTGCGTTAGGGTGGGGGCACGCTGTTTCTCTGGGCTGCCATAGGAGGCTGGGGGGGGCAGGGCCTGCTTCCCACAACAGCTCCACTCGTGTCTGTCTTCCAGTGGGCGTCAGGTGAGCTAGCCTTTGAAAGTAGGGTCCTATGGCTGATAAAAGCAAGAGAATCACTGGTCCAGTGCTGGTCCATCACCTTCCCTCCTGTTCACGGTGCTCCCTCCTCAGGGCCTCCATTGAGCAGCTCGAGCTGGGCAGCGGGCGGAAAGTGGCCCTGGTGGTGCCAGCATTTGAGACCCTGCACTACCATTTCAGCTTTCCCACGTCCAAGGCTGAACTGCTGGCTTTGCTGGACGCAGGCTCTCTCTACACGTTCAGGTAGGAGAGGCCACTGCTTTGTCCCTGTTCCCCACACCAGCCCTCACCATCCACGAGCCCCTAGCCTCAGCCTGGCTCCCTGCCCTGTCCCTTTCCACAGGTACCATGAGTGGCCCCAGGGTCAAGCACCCACAGACTATGCCCGCTGGCGGGACGCTCAGACCCCATACCGCGTGCAATGGGCTGCCGAATACGAGCCCTATGTAGTGGTGCCACGTGACTGTCCCCGCTATGACCCCCGCTTTGTGGGCTTTGGATGGAACAAGGTGGCCCACATCGTGGAGCTGGATGCACAGGTGAGGGGGATCCTTGATGCCTCCAGCTTTTATTTGAATACCTCCAGGCCCAGAGAGCTCACTATGTTCTAGCGTGGTGCACTGCACCATTAGGCAGCACTATTAGAAGTCCCGCCCTTCTGCAGAACTAAAATCATCTGCCTTTTGGTCTGGTTTTGGCTCTTAGAGGCTATCGGATAAGCCCACGCCCCATCCCCCAGCCAAGGCACTGACCATTTGCCTGCCCTACCCCCGCAGGAATATGAGCTCCTGGTGCTGCCAGAGGCCTTCACCATCCACCTGCCTCACACCCCAAGCCTTGACATTTCCCGTTTCCGCTCCAGCACTGCCTATCGCGACTGCCTGCGGGCCCTCACGGACGAGTTCCACCAGGACTTGTCCCGCCACTATGGGGCTGCTGCCCTCAAATACCTCACTGCCCTACAGCGGCCCTGAGGCCCGCCGACCTCCCAAGGCTGGGCCTGTGTGGCCACTGCAGCCCCTTGCCTTGGCTCACACACACTCCCGTTATTTAAATTATTTAAGGTCTCTATGGGAAGGGCTGCTGTGGAGCAGCTGGGGTGGGGCCTGGAGGCCTTCCTTTGCTGCTGCTCTATGGCTGGGGTCTTGTCTCCCTCTGCCCCAGCTGGTTTGGGGCTGGTTCCAGTTCCCCCATCCTCAACTATACATCCCTTTTTCACAATTAAAATTTTAAAAGCTCCGTTTCATGTTCTTGGTTTGGGGCACGAGGGTATCGGTGAGCCCAGGGAAGTGCCTGGGAGGTCCTGAGTCTTGCTGGAGTCACAAGAGGGCCCGGGTCCTCCCCTGGAGGCTGGGACTAGAGTTTGTCTTGCCCACCCTCCCAGACCCCAAACCCAACACCATGAGGCTGAGAGACTTTATTTGGCTTTATTTAGTAAAATGTTAAAATAAATAAATACAAATTGATCAGCTGCTCTGTATCCCCCCCACCCCCTCAAAACAAAAATCAAACAGAAACAAAAACTTTGAAGCACAAAACTCCAAATACAAGTTCTACCAAGACTGAAATCACAAAGGGTGTGGACAAAAGACAGGTTGGGGGCTGGCTGGCTCTTTTCTGCTCAGAGCTTGCTGACCTCTGGCTGCCTGTCCTGTCCTGCCTGGCTGCAGCTTACCCTGGGCTGTGGACCCAGTGACACTGGAAGAAGGGGCAGGGGCCAAAGGCTGCGGTAGGGACAGTGGAGTCCTCAGGGTTCAAGAAGGGCCTTGTGGAAAGAGAGAGCCAATGGGATTTGTGAGCCTTGGTCTCCCTGGAAAAGGGCTATTTTTAAAGAGCTCCCACCCTGGTTCTCTGCAGGGGGCAACTCCCAGCTTCTTCCCCTTCACATTTTTGGGAGGGCCAGTATCTTCAGGGGCCACCCCCTCCCTTCTTGGGAGGCGCTGACACTGAGGATGGCTGTAAGTTGGGGTGATGATGGGCCTCCTGTTTCCTGCCAATGGTGCCCAGCTGAGGGGTGGGTGTGAGGCCCACCGTCCTTTACACAGAGCACGGTGCCTCCATCCCAACAGAGGCCATGGAATCTGGAGAACCCAGGGCCTGGAAAATGCACCTGGGCCACCATCCATCTTAGCACCCGAAGAGCCTTTTGCCCCTGGGGTGAAAGTCTCCTATTAAGCCCTTTGGATAAATAAGACCACACCCTAACAGCGAGCGAAGGGAGGAAACCATTTAGGGTGTGTTGTGTGAACTGGGAGAGCCCAGAGAGGCTCTGCTGGCCCAAGAGAGAAAGTATGGAGATGGTGGAGGCAACTATACACAGACAGGTGAGAGGAAAGGGTCACCCTCGAGAGAGGTGTGGGGGAAGCAACTGCACCCATTCACGCCACCTACTGAGCCAAGAAACAGCAGGGACAGAGAGGCAGTTCCTAGAGGGAAACTGGGCACTCAGATGGTGCCAGCTGGAGGCCGCCATGGCCATGTTGCAGGCCCCACACAGGTCTCCCTGCCAGCCCCCACCAGTAGGCTTACCTCAAAGGGCCTGATAAGGAAGGAAGCAAGCAGAACTCCGGATGAGCTCAGCAGAGGTGAGACAAGACCCAGCAGGCTCCATGAAAGAAAAAGGACCTGCAGGCCACATTGGCAAGAAAGTGAGCTGAGTGGTAAGATGACAGCAACGTGACCTCACTGCCTCCAGGGCACAGCGCCCGAGCCACAGGACTGACATGGGCCCCATGATCAAGGGCCAGGTGGGCAGCTTCCTGGTCTCAGACCAGATGATCCCTGGCCTCTGAAGTGACTACAAAGCCAGCTGGTCTCAGATATATCTGTCAGTGGCGAAACTCAGGTGTGGGGAAAGGAGACGGGAAGTTCGGGTGGGGCAGTCATGAGTGTGTCTCAGGTGGTCACAGGCACCCACAGATCTGGAGGACAGAGAGGAAAAGGAGACTGGGTGACTAGGGCCTTTTCTTTGCAGTACGAGGTGTCTTGAAATTTAAGTCCAGAATGTGGGTGTGGGGCAGGGTTGCATTTTTATACTCTATACTAGCTGACTCCCCAAGTGGCTCCTATCTGAACTTCAGGAAGGATCTATACCCCAGCCCTAGGCACAGAGTGGGACTGCTTACAGCAGCAGGCAAACACTGGTCAAGTCCCAGCGCTGCCCCACCCCTGAGAATCCTCAGGCAGCTCCTTTCTGAGCGAAGGCCGCTAGTGATGATGGTTTCCCAACTTCTTTCAAGAAGGAAGGTATTGTGTGGCAACCCCAGCCTCTGGGCCCAGACAAGTCGAATGGGAGCACTCTGAGACAGGGCCTACAGCCTGGCGCTAGGCTCTGAACCTCTGCCAACTATTCCTCCGACTAGTCCAGGCATTTCCAAAGCTCCCTGACTAGACATAGCACCTTGGTTTCTGCATGAGGAAAGGAAGCTCCTCTCTTTCCCCCCAGGCAACCTCTCAGTCAGGGCCTCTGAGGCCTGCACAGCCACTCAGAATCCCCCTGTAATCTCCCAGGAAAATGAATGAAAACCGCTGGTAGAGGTGACACATTTCACCTAAGAACTGTCTCTCTGTTGCATTTGCTTTCAGGATCCATCTTTGTCTCTCTGGGTTTTTCTGGGTGAGGGACAAATAATGGGACCTTTTCCGCCCCTCCTAGACTCTGGCCATTAGGAGGCATGGGGTGGGCTTGGGAAGAGATGCTCTGGGAGGGCTTGGGGTGCACAGCCTCTGCCCCCCTCCCGTTGGCCTGGTGCACAGTGGACAAAGGACTCCAGCAGGAGCATGCACCTGACAAAATTTATTTCCCACAAGGCAAGAAGATAGAAGTGGTCCGTGCCTTTCAGAACCCTGGTTTTTAAAGAAGGAGACAAGCCAAGCCAAGCACAGAGATTCTAGCCAAAGGTCACCCAGGAAGCTTGTGGGTGGGCAAAGTGGAGTGAACTCCATCTCCGTGCCTGGAGCCAGCAGGCAGAGAAAGGGGCTGGAAATTCAGACCTCTCTTCGAAGGCAAGGCAGACACCCTGGGGCTCTCTGTCTGTCTCAGAAACACCACATAATCTTAAGAAATCACACTCCTTATTCTTTCTAAGCACCACGGGCTGATGCAGCCAGCCTACCCCCTGCACCCTCCCAGAAGGCCGGGGCGCACAGGCACCAATGAGCTTCACTGGCCATTTCCTTCCAAGCTGTCCCCCAGGCACTCAAAATGCTGGTGGCTGAAAGACCAAGAGCAGCACCAATGGAAGGGATCTTATTTAGGCACCAGCCTTTTGCTCTAGCAAAATCCGTGGGGATAGTGGGTAGGGCCCCGATACCATCCATACTCCGTTTGGGCATCAAAAACAGGAGCCCCTCTCACTGCACCAGGAAGAGAGGGCAGTCTTTTCTGAGGAGGGGAATGGTAGGAGAGCTCCGCCCCTGCCCGGCAGGCCTGCAGCCATCCCAGGTCAGAAATCATGGAGGCTAGCCCACCAGTCTTGAGACACAAACACAGCAAAATGTCATCATGATCAGCAGGTTCTGTGCTAAAAAATTATAACTACACAGCATTTTCTCCAGTTCTGACACCTTTTTAATAGAAATCACTGTTTTTAGGAAACAAATAGCACTTTTGTAATTTTTTTACAATGTTTCTTACCTTGATCTTAATTTAAGTAACACTAGGAAGACCTCAATATCTTTTATTTTTCTTTTTTAATTTAAAAAAAAGTTGTTGTTTTTTTCCCCAGATACAAAGATTTTGCCCTTGCATAAAAAAACAGTGCCCCGAACGATGACACAAGGACTCACACAGACTCACTGACCTCACTGACACTATGGTTCCTATTCTACCATGCAAGGTCTCGACTACCCTTAATTGGACTGTCAGCCTGAAAAACAGCTTTTCTATTCCTTATTTTAGTTTTTGTTACCAAAAAAGTAAAATAAACAACAAAATAAAACTTTTTTTTAAAGAAAAAAGAACAAAAACAAAAATTAAAAAAAAAGAAAAAAAGAAACGTCTCCATTCAATTCACACACACCTGGGTCGCGTGCTGCTTTGCTCAGAATCTTCTCTTATAAATATAGAAAGGGGATGGAGCTTGTTTTCAAGTAAAATCACTGATCCACCTTTTTTCCTTCCTGGACACACACACCCTTCTTCCCTGTTCTGGGAGAGGGAAGGCCCCGCCACCCACGGGATGCACGCCAATTTGCCAGAGCGGGGAAGGAGCCTGGGGAGTGGGGGGCGCCTGCGGCGGGGAGCGAGTGCGCGGAGAAGAACCCGGGGGCTGTCCTTGGTGTCCATCTCCCTGCACACTGTGGCCCACCACAGACAATAAGAAATACTGCTTATTTGATATACTTCTCCCACCCCGGCTCCCTCCCATCCCCTCCCCACCCCTCCTCTGGGCACTGGGGTTGGTTAAATCTCGATTTCCTTTTTTTGGTTTTATAGTAGTGAAAGTTTAGAAACAGGAAAAGCCCACACACTCTTTGGACTTGTCTTCTCTACCTAATCAAACGGCTCGGCAAATAAGGATCTGAAACCTGCTCTCCTCCCTCCGCCCGTCCCTGCTCCCCACCCAACAAAACAAAACCAAACCCATCGTGGCTGTGGAGGCTGCTGCAGGCACACACTGGTGTATAATAGAGAGAGTAAATATATTATTTCACTTGGCATGGTGCTGGCAAAGAACCTCCAGCTGGCACTATTTCATGTAACATGGTCCAATCTTTGCATGTACACACAGGATGCGAAGGATCAATTGGCAAACTCTGGTGCCGCCTGGCACAAGCATCTTCTCTCTCTCTGGAACCAAAGAACCAAAAGAATTCTGTACTTTCCAGAAGAAATCCGGCTTTGCTTTTCTAGTCTTCAGTGTTTTGCTCTCCTTGCCGCCAGGATCCCGTGGCTTCTCCTAGCAGGGCTCTGTTATTTAGTCTCTTCCCCCTGGTTACAGTTCGCTGTGCAGCTCTGAGAGGAGGGGGAGGGGGCCGGCGTGGAGGTGGCGGCGTTGGCAGGGGGGGTGCAGTCCGGGCCATTGGAGATGGCCCCCACAGTGGCCTCAGAGTCTACGGATTTGGAGAGGTCGATGCCGTGGATGAGGCGGATCAGCTGTTTTACCTTCTCCAGGGAGCTGTGCATCTCCTTCTGCCGGGCCAGGATGGTGTTCTTCATTTCCATGCATTTCTGCAGCAAACGAGAAGGGCGGTGGCACTGAGCCTGCGGCTCTGCTCACAGGCCTGCCAGCCTCTCCAGGTAAAGGATCCTTCCTGGCTAGTGTGCAGCCCCTGGACCTGTTCTGCTCCACACTGGAGTGGATGCCACCACCCAAGAAAGGAGAAGGCCCCAGAGGCAAGAGAAACAGGGCAAGTGAGTGGTTTAAAAGCCAACTTTACTTGATACTGGGACTTAAAACCAAAGGTGAATTGCCACTCTAATACCATGAAACAAAAGTCGTTTTAAAAACAAAATTCCCACAGCTGGGCAGGTATGTTTCCACCACGCTGATGGGTTCTAACATACTTAGGACCGGACTGAGCTTTTCAGGGTAGAGAACAAGCCAGGGGTATCTGGGTTCAACTGGAGGGCCTACCGAGGGTCACCTGGCCAGCAAGAACTTAGAGGGAACGGCAACAGAACCCCTTCTGCTCCATCACGTGAAGCCTGTAGCCCTCAGCCTCTCACTTGTTGGCTTCTGTCTAGGCAGGGAAGAGATGCGAACCCTGCCTGTCACAGGTAGTGTGGTGGGAGGGAAAGCAGGTTAGTGGGACAACTCAACTGAGTCCGGGACACCACCGAGTGTCTGTGAGGGCCGGGGCCACCTCACTCCAACAAAGGCACCTACTCAACGGAAAAGAACTTGCTCCTCCCGACAGGAGCCTCTGAATCCCTGTTTCAAATACAACTCTCTTTCCCGCCTGAACACAGCAGGCTGGGCAGTATTTACTTCCATACTTGTCTCTAGAAACCCCTCTTCCTCAGGCTGGTCAGGAAAACCTGGAAGTGCAAACAGCATGGTGTGGAAGAAAGGGTGGAAGGGAAAGGCCACATGGATGGATCTACTAGCTTGGGGGACTAGAAAGACTCATGTGGGGGCCTGGTCTGTATCTGCCCAGTGTCAGGTGAGGCTCCACACTCCTCCCAAACTTGCTCAGGAATGCACGGTGTGGTGGCTACATTGTTGTAGCTATTAATCTATCTCTTTGGCCTGGAGACTGAAAATCCTCACTCTTAGACCCAACCCAAGAGGACATTCCAGAGCTTGGCTAAAGCACCATATACCAACTGGCCATCTGTACCTGAGGGCCAGTTCTAACTGGAGGCAAACTTTACATCTGCCCAAGTTAGTTGTGTTAATAAGCTAAAGGATCTGAATTGGCCCTTGGGAGCCCCATGAACTGTTACGTACATGGAAAGTCCTGTACCTCTGCATTCATCACTGAAGGTGTGAGGTTTACTTACACTTATAGAATTGCTGAGCTGTTTCACCTTCTGTTCTAGTTGTTCTCGTTCCTGTTTTAAATCTGAACTCCATTTAAGTAACTTCTGTTTTTCTTCTTCTTTTGCTGAAAACAAGGAACTGTTTTTAACAATAAATTCTTTGAAAGGGCCACTGTGTTCAGAATGCTTGCCAAAGAAGAACACTTTCCCCAAAGCTCCCGAGCCCCAGGGCCAGTGCACAAAACCTGCCCACCTGCCCCTGCCCCTTTCTGTGTACAGACACGTGAAAGAAACGTCAGCGGCTCCGGCCCAGCTTTGCATGAACGAGATCGACCTCTCACTCTTCCTCCCCAAGAAAGTGTTACAACTTCCCCCATCATTCACTAAAAGCTCTTCGTTTTTAACTTTAAATTTCCTTTTGGAAACAAAGCAAATACTTTCTTCCAGTAGTTTTTCTTAAACAAGGGAAGATCACAAAAGGGTGCACGAGTGATTACCTACCTGCTTTGTAGGCGATATAGGAATGAACAATTGCTAACGTTCCAGGCCATGGGATTGCTTCTTCCTTCTTTAGCATCTGAAAAGATTTTTAGAATTTTACCTTGAGAAGGAGGTATAAATACAGCCCCCCTGGGTAATGACAAGCAAGAGTGTCTGGAGCTACCGGCAGACAGAAATCCAGGAAGGATGATGGCAGTGCTGCGAAACACTGGTCTATAGTTTCTGGACTATGAAGTTCCAGATATCAGCCTGAGAGAATGAGGCACAAAGCCAAGCTACCCGAGCCCCGACAGAAGGAGCCTGGGCATTCCTCCCTTTGCATACATGCTGCATGCCCCCGACAACTCCCCACAGCCAGAACTATAAGCTGCAAGCGCGCAATATGGTGCAGCCACTGGCGGTTTCCTCCCTGACCTGACCTGGGCCGCCTGTCTCAGCTTTAGCTTTATGTCCCTCACAGACAGCCTGACCCGGGAAATGAAGTCTCAGCTCTGATACTACAGTGTAACCTAGAGCCCGTGCGGAAAATGGTCAGCGGGTCGCAGAGCAGCACCTGGAAGAGGACGCGGAGCGAACTGCCTCTACTAACTGCATCGGGGAGACACGGGAGGAGCGAGGTTAACGGGGACACCAGAATTCTCTCAAATCAGGATTCCAAAGAACTGAGCAGGATCCGGATCCTGCTGAGCTACTGACCTTATTTATTTATTATTTATACTTTGCCTACTTCCGAAAAAGACTTGAGACCGCTTATAATAAAAACATTAAGATACATGGATAGCTGAGAAAAAGAAATCAGAGACTAAGCAGAGAAGGAGGGAAGGAGCTGGGACAGTTAATCATAGTGTCATGTGCCATACAACGCTTCGGCTAATGACAGACCACATATACTACAGTGTCCCGTAAGATTATAATGAAGCCAAAAAATTCCTATCGCCTGGTGACATCGTAGAACGCACACTGCTCACGTGTTCATGGTGGTGTTGGTTTAACAAACCTACTGCACTGCCAGCCATACAAAAGTGCAGCACATGTACTTACACACAGTCCACAATACTTGACTATGATAACAGATGACTATGTTACTGGTTTATGTATTTGCTATACTATACTTTTTACTTTATTATTTTTTAATCCTTACCCAAGGATATTTTTTCCATTGCTTTTTCAGAGAGAGTGGAAGGAAGGGAGAGAGACAGACAGATTGATGTGAGAGAGACACATCGATCGGTTGCCTCCCGCACACACCCTGACCGGGGCCTCGGGCTGAGCCTGCAACCGAGGTGCGTGCCCTTGGCTGGAATCAAACCTGGAACCCTCCACTCCACAAGCTGACGCTCTAACCACTGAGAAAACTGGCCAGGGCTATACTTTTTATTTTAGAGTATAGAGTTCTGTTTATTAAAATCAAGAAGTTTGCCGTGAAGCAGTACTGTGCATCTCTTGATTGCATCGTTTCCTCTGGTGCTTGATTTAATATCGTGCTGTTTTCTACAGTAACATGCTGTAGGGGCCGGCGACCTAGGAGCAGTAGGCTACACGGTCACACGGCCTAGGTGTGTAGTAGGCTCTACCGCCTGGGTTTGTGTAAGTGCACCCTAGGATGTTCTCATGACAAAAATCACCTAATGACACACTTCTCAGAATGTATCCCTGTCGTTAAGCAGTGAATGATTCTGTGTTTGCCTTTCAAGTCCATGAAATATTAAGATACCACTTTACAGTTAGTTCTCTGATCCTGATGACAACATAGGTTAAAAGTGAAACTGTTGTTCTTTGAATGAAACAATTAATTGAGCACTTTCATTTAAGAATTTTATTTTCAAAAAAGAGTTTCAAAATCATATACTGGGTTTGGAACCATTCTTAGAGAATGAGGCAGAAAGTCTTATGGGCTTTTAAAGGGCATGCTAATAAGTCATTTCAAATAAAGGGAAGCAGCTAGGGGGTCTCTACCTGCACAGAGAGTCACTGCCTCATGAATGTGACAGAAAACCTCAGAGGGGAAGGATGCTGTGTGGGTGAGTGCTGTGCCATGAACAGGGCAGGTGTGGCCTGGAGAACTACCGGGGAAGGAAAGGGACTCTGCCATTTCCCCAGATTAGAGGGGAAAGGAAGTCCTCCTGGCCATGTGTCTTGTTCCTCCTTGGCCCCATCCCCTGTCTGACTCCCCACTGTACCTGGTCCTGACATCTGGGACAGATCCACATGCCCTTGGGAATCGTTTTCAGAGGAGGGTCTAAGCAGTCCAGATGATACACACGGGAACACGTGTCACACATCAGCAACTGACCACTTTTTCTGCACACACTGCAAAAATCCTCATGGATATCACCCTATGAAATTGAGAAGAAAGGTAAGAGAAAGGACAAAAGGTAAAATGTGAATGTTAAATATGCACATTCTGGATATGTATAAATGTTTTAGGACAGTCAGCTGTGCTTCCTCTGACATGTTACCATAGTATTCAAGAAGAGTACTGGTGGCACAGCCCCCTCCTGCCCTGTACAGCTGAGGTCCCCTGGCCAGGGGAAGTACTTTTAGTTTTAAAGCAGACTTCACAGGAAAGCTCTATAGTCATCCAGGTCAAAATTAACTTCACAGGTGACAGCTCAGCATTTATTGTTTTGGTAGAGGCTAACGCATTATCAGAAAGTTTAAAGACACTGAAATCCGTTCATCAAAGTTCTAAAAACAATGATACAAACAATTCTCATTACCTATCATTTCTGGAGATAATTTAGAAGGACAGGGAAGGACAACAGACGAGAAGTGGAATTTTACTAAAACTCCTGCTTGTTCAGGGAGAAAAAATATAGCGAAAGTTCAAATGGGAAAAGATTAAGTCAGGAGCCAATTACACTCATTAAACTGAGCTTTCTGATATGAAGACCTTAAAAGCCAGAACAACAGCTGACAATGTTCTCTCTTAAAACCAGTATTTGGCATTTGCTGTTCAATGGACCATTCTATTCCTGGAGGCTATACTCCTCCCTGGGAAATACTTCGCCAGGTGAGGGAAGGGCACCTCTGTGTGCTCTGCCTGGCTCCCCGCCCCCATCAGTGAGTTTTAGTGCCCAGGTAGGTCTGCTGGAGCCCCCTGAACAGAAAGCACCATCAGAAAAAAAAAAGAAAAAAAAAAGTGGATCTACTTAAAATTTGGAGAGGAAAACACTGGGGGGGGGGGTTGTTAAAGAGGTATTTCCAGCAAGTCAGTCCCTGACCTGTTCTCTGAACAGGATCAATGCTGCTGACAGACACCAGGGAAGGGAAGGCTGAAGGGATGTGTCGGAGGTAAGCCAGCAAAGGCAGTGTCACAGCTTGGACCAGGCCTCTTTCGCTTCCAATTTGTTGTTTTAGATTTCTAGGCTATTCTGCCCAAAGGCCTAATTCAGGAACTAGGTACAGGACGCAGTGATACAGAGGGCAATGCTCAATGCCGCCTTTCCATGATATAACCCCTCAACCACCTGAAGGAACCTGCCTGCCCACACCTGCGATTTCTCTCTCTAGGAAAGGAGACTTTCTCTGTCATTCACCAGGGTTTCCAGCAGCTGGAAAAGTTATAAGATAATCAGAGTGTGGAGGGATTTTAACCTTTCTGAGTAAGAAAATGTTACCTGGGCAGTAAAAAAGATACTCAGTACATGTGCAAAACTACTGCATGAGAATGCAGCCCAACAAACACTTCAACTTCCAGGCCCTGAAAGAGGTAGTTTAGTTCCATCCCTCGACGGACGGTGACTATCTTCTTTCATTCTTGAAATCGGGCTGAGGGGTGCTCTTCTCTAGAGAGCTAGTCTTTCCTGGACCTTGCCTCACGTTGTAAGTCTGCGTCTTTATGAAGTGCATAAAATTTTAGGGGTTCAGAGAGATTTACACGAACCACAGACAGAATTAGGCGTGAAGGACGGGAGACAAGCTGGACGCTTCACTGCGAGGAATGTGCTGGGTGGGGCTCCGCTCACTTTCCTTCGCTCCTGAGTAAGGGGCGCATGAAGTGGAAGGTGGAGAGCACGTAAAATTAGTTATTTGTTTCTTTCAAGCTGCCACGGGAAAAATCTCCTCTCTACACAGCCCGTAGCAGCAGCTCCTGATCTCTTTTGGTGTCAGGACCCCATTAGACTCTCAGAATTACTAAGGGCCTCAAAGAGCTTCTGTTTATGGGAGTTAATATAATGATGGTTACTGTATTAGTTTTAAAATTTTTTAGTTTTGAAATAATTATAGAATCACAGGAAGTTATAAAAATAGTATATTGAAAAAATTTAAAACCCCAGAACACACAGGTGCACTACCCATTAGCCATTAGAGTGATGACATCATCACGTCATGTAATATCTAGAAAACTCCACTGTTCACTCTTGAGGGAATGAGAATGAAACTGGAAAAGAATGTTTTAATAAAAATAGTTTTGATTTTATGGACCCCACGAAAGAGTCTCAGGGACTCCCAAAGGCCATACTTGAGAACTACTGGCCACAGAAATAAATATGAAATCATAAGACATGTATCTCATCCACAGAGAATTGGTTCTTTGCTTAAAACAGAACAGAGGAAGCCCCACGAGGTGCTGCCCCAAGTCAAAAAGCTTAGGCCCTGGCGACTGACCAAATTATTACCATAAACCAAACATAAGCTGAAAGACGGCTGACCCATGATTCTTTGCTAGGAGCTGAGGACAGACGATTTTTAGAAACACCCTGGTTGTATCAACTGCGACTTCATCATTTGCTAAAAAAATTGTATAACTATGTCAACTCATCTTTCCTTCTCATAAAAATGATGATAGTGGTAACAAGGTACATCCTGAGATTAGTGCCTGGCGGTGTCTTGTATCACTAAGTTCCTTCTAGATGGTACTGATCTCCAGGAAATACCTGCCTCTCAACTGTTATTGTTTAATTAATGTTGTTGGGGCTCATGACACCCAGGAGCTAATATACAGCCCTGTGTGTCGATTTTAATAACTGCCACTGAGATACTGTAAAAGTAGAAGTCAATTATCTTAAAAAACAACCACAACCCACTGCACTAGGTTTAACCTAGGAAGTTATCAACACATTTAGTGGTTTTAGAAAAGCTTCCTTTTACCTTTCAATTTCTAAAAAGAACAGTGTTTGTATTTTAAAACAAAACCTGGCAGAAGCTTTTAGTCTGTGATTAGATCTGTATGGATCCTTTCAAGAAAACCATTTTATAAAGCCCCTCAGCCCAAAATCACAAAAATAAAAACAACACTGTTTAAGAGAGACTCACATGCAGAACCACAAAATCACCTTTTCCCAGCACTGTGCACCACCCTGGGGGACAGCCCTACCAAGAAGCTCCGAGCTGTCTATCCCGTGGCAATGCTTTAACTGAGAAAACATTGGGACAATCTTTGGTACCACCAAACTAGGTTCTAACAGGGACTCCTGGTACTAGTTAACAGGAGAAAACTTGAATCAATGACTTATGCCAAAAGTCAGGAAAGCTGGACCACCAACTATGCTGAAGAAAGGAAACCTGTCAGAAAACAGCTCTTCTATGACCCTGGTCTCCAAAGACGACACTTCCTTTGTTATTTCTGAAACTTTTAATTCAGAATGTGCAGATGGTATTGTTTTGCTCTTTGGAGAGGGACAGACCTTAGAATACTAAGAGCCTGCAAATTCAAGGGATATTTTACCTGAAGCTGATCCTAAAGACAAGCTCTGTAATTCACAAGAGAAATGGGACATGCCAAACCTCTCCCCTGGTCATCTACAGTAAATGGCAGCTTCAGCCTTCTAGCTGTTTAGGCCAAAAACTTTGGATTCACCTTTGACTGTTCTTTTTCTCATATCCCATTATCTAATCCTGCTGGCTTTTCAAAATAGATGTGGATCGATCACTTTTCTCCACCTCTCCTTCTGTCCTATTAGGCCAAGCTAGCATTGGCTCTTGCTGGGATGATGCAACAGCCTCCTTGCTGGTCTCCCTGCTCCCATCCTATCTTCCCAGTCTCTTCTCCATACTTCACACATAGCAATCCTTTTAAAATCCAACTTGATTTTGCAAACACCTTAAAATAATAAATGCAGGCAAGAACCAGCAAAAGATGCTAAATCCACCGGGCAACAGTTTGCTGGAGAACTGGATATTTACACAGACTCAAAGCTGTCTCCACCAGAGGAAATAGGCGCCTTTACAAGTGGAGACATCTGATGTGATCTATTTTAGAAGATGAAAGTCAGCATCACCAACAACAGGACAGACTGACAACACCTGCCTCCTGCTGTGATGCACTAAGGGCTCACCACTTTTTTAGTGTCCCTACAAAAATGCATACTCGCATCTGTTCTTGAGGAAACAATCCGATCATCCAAATGGAGGGGCACTCTACATAGCAGCTGGCTTTTTTAAGAATATCAATGTCATACAAGACAAAGGCTGAGAAGCTGCTCCAGAGTAAGGAGACTAAGAGACAATAAATGTCAAGAGTGATCTTGAATTGGATCCTGGAGCAGAAAAAAAAAGTGCTGCTAAGGCAATATTGAGACAAATGGAGAAAGCTGAATATGAACTGTGTATTGCATAATAACATTTTATCAATATTCAATTTCCTCAATTTGATACCTGTATTGTGACTATATCAGAGAATATCTTTATTCTTAGGAGATATAAACTGAAGAATTTGGGGTGAAGATTCATGATGTCTGCAATTTCTTCTTAACTAGTTCAGCAAAAAAAACTGTGGCCCTAGTTGGGTGGCTCAGTTGGTTGGAGTGTCATCGCACACACCAAAAGGTTGTGGGTTCAATTCCCAGTCAGGGTGTGTATGGGAGGCAACCAATTGATGTTTTTCTCTCACATATTTCTCTCTCTCTCTCTCTCTCTCTCTCTCTCTCCCCCTCTCTAAAAAAACATATCCTTGGGTGAGAATTAAAAAAAAAAGTGTGTATATATATGTATATGTGTATGTATATGTGTGTATGTTTGTATATGTGTGTGTGTATATATGTATATGTGTGTATGTGTGTATGTGTTTGTATATGTGTGTATATATATGTATGTGTGTGTATGTGTTTGTATATGTGTGTATATGTATATATATATGTATATGTGTGTATGTTTGTATGTGTGTATGTGTGTGTGTATATATATGTATATGTGTGTGTTTGTATATGTGTGTATATGTGTGTGTGTATATATATGTATATGTGTGTATGTGTTTGTATATGTGTGTGTATATATATATGTATATGTGTGTATGTGTTTGTATATGTGTGTGTATATATATGTATATGTGTGTATGTGTGTGTATATATGTGTGTGTATGTGTTTGTATATGTGTGTGTGTATATATATGTATATGTGTGTGTGTGTGTATATGTGTGTGTATATGTGTATGCGAGCGCACGTGTAGGAGGGAGAAGCATATGTGGCAAAATGAAAATAACTGGTCAATCTAGGTGAAGGGCAGACATTTGTTCCTTGTATTGTTACTGCAACTTTTCTATAGGTTTAAAAATTTTCAAAATAAAGTTAAAAAATTATATCACACTTCTACTCAAAACCCTCTATGTGTCCTATTTCATTCAGAGTAAAAGCCACCAGGCTCTCCACAGCCGACGCTGCCACCTCTGGGGCCTCGTCTCCCACCACTCACCTGCTCCAGCCCCACTTGACCTTTTTCTTCCACGAGTGTATGCTTCTACCTCAGGGCTTTTGCGTTGCTGCTCCCTCTTCACAGGGTGCTCTTCCCCCCATGAACTCCCCTTCCCATCAGAGAGGCTTTCTCTCAGCAATCTTCATAAAAGAGCACCCTCCTGCCACAACTCTTTACGCCCCTTACCCGTCTCACTTTGTTCACAGCACTTCTCACTCCCTGACCCGTTATGTGTTCACCTGCTTGTCACCTGCCCCTCACCATGCAACATGAGCTCCTTCAGGGCAAGGAGCTGGTTTAGTTCCCTGTTCTGTCCTCAGCCTCAAGGACAGTGCTTGCTCCACAGGGTAGTGCTCAATATGTATTTGTTGTGTGAATTCACTGCTTTTTAAATGCTCATTTAAAAACTCAGGGCACTAGGTGACACTCCTGTAGTTTCTGGGTGAAGGACTATTGAGTATTTGGCACTTTTTCTAGAACCTGTTTCTAACCGACTGCTGAATACGGCTGCTTGAGAGAAAAGTTTTCCACTTCCTGAATTCTACTTGAAGCAGCTAACAACTGCTAGGGGAACATACACCTTGTCCATTTTCCCCACCTCCAAAACACTGATGACAGAAACCTGCATGCTTTTCAGTGACACGAGCTGACTTCCCACCCCGTCCCCCTTCCTGAGAACTCATTCACAGCACATCAAATCCAGATTAGGAAACAAGGGGCCCCAGCAGAAAGCTGCCTTTCCAGCATAGTGTCCTGCAGGGATCACTGTGTTCCAGGGCTAGTCGGGGAGATGCAGCTGGTAAGAGACAACACAGGACAATGTTTCCCCGACTGAAGGTCTCAGAGAGACAGTGAGCTTTTCCCATGTTACTTACGTCTGTGGAGGTGGGGCTGGGCAGGGACACAGGCTGAACAGGTGCAGGGAAAGTGAATGTGGTCTCTGTCTTTTCATTTTCAGGGGAGTCAGGATGACTGGATGGGGGGGATGTTGGGGTAAGGGCTCCAAACCCCAGCACTGCATTGTATTTTGGAGGACGACCTATATACCAAGAGAGGGAACAAAAGGGGAAAAGGGGGGAGGGAAAGAAAGGGGGAAAATGATCTTACATACCTTTGGCCAGTGTTCCTCATTGGCTAGCATGGAAAAGGAAGCGAGGTAGCAGACAGGAGGTTAATACAACAGTCCCAGAGACAGGGAGAGAAGCAAAGACTTAAATGTCATTAGAAACAACTGCCTGAGTCTCACAAGAAGGGAGGAGAAGAGAGAACTTGGAGAAGACAGGAGGCGCTGGGTCGTGTTAAAGGGCCTTGCTTGGCAGTAACAGTGCCATTCCTGGTCTATGACAATCAGGTTTCCCAGGCGAGAACCAAAGCTCGCTGGCAGCCATGGCCAGGAATAAGAATTTGCTTTATTTCCCCATATCTTTTGCATGTTCTCTAATGTTTCTCTGCAACCATTACTCTTACAATAATATTAATGATTCTCAGTTCCCACAAGTGGATTTATTTGGGATTTCTGCTTTTCCTGTTGTCTCCTGCCTATATTTTGGTCATTTCACTGCCTATAGGGTGGGGAAAGGTGAAGTAAGGAGACTAAATTCAAGTCAACCATTCTTACCTCTTGCTGGTAGAGCTACTGAGAGATATGTTCCAGGAGTAGCTGGAACCTAAGAGCTAAAACGATGTCCTGAGCTTAAATGTGAATTTAAGGAGGTCTGGGCTCAGGGGTCCTCCCCAGTTGATGGAGGATTGTCTCCCTGCTTTCTATCACATCCTGGTGAACCATGTGTCTGAGAAATGGGGCTGGTCCAAAGTCTCAGGAAGGCAGTGATCAGCAACACAGCTAACTGAGGGATCTGATGTGAGCAAGGGTATTCTGAACCAAACCTCATGGCTACAGAGGATCTATAAATGAACCCGAATGGGTGTGGAAAGTCCAGGCTAACCACTCCTGCCTGATATGTCTACGTCAGGGTCCTTGTCTTCTTAGGCCAGGGTCATAGCTTCTAAGCTGTGAGTGAACAGTGTATGCCTAGAACACCACAGGAAAATAAAGAGCCAGAGAGGCACACAACTGCCTACGAACACTGGCAATGGTACGCAGAATCATGACCTTGCCAAGAGTTATAATTTATATCAAAATTATGCGCAGGAGTCCTGATACTGTCAGACATAACACAAACATTACCTGTCTGTGTTAAACTGGGAATGTCTGCAGTACAAAGACAGATCGTACTGGTGTGTCTTTCTGGGGAATTTAGTGCTGCAAGGAGGAGAAGTGGAAGATGAATGCTCTTTGTTTACCCACGGAAGGCATATCCTAGGCATTGTGAGTGCAGGCTTTCATCCTCTGACCTTGGCAAGAGGTGCCAAGGTCTTTCTGGCTCATTTAACCCCTGTCCTTTTAGCAGATACAGCCCACCAGCAGGCCAATTAACTGTAGCTTTTGGCTGGGGGTTCCTTTCTGAGAACTGTGTCAGAGGTTACTAAAAATTGCCGAAAACAAAACAACAAAAAATAACCCATGACACTGATTATTGTGGCCCAGGAACTGATATGAAGCAATGGCTTCGGATTTCTCATCTAAATATTTCTGACCACTTGAAGGACGGGGCTGAGGCAGCATGAAATTGGGTCACTCAGGGTGGGTACGCTACCTCTTTGGGGGCAGAGGTGGTAGTGGTGCAGTTGCAGCCCTCCCTACGGCAGACAGAGGGTCAGGGTGACCTCCTACGCTTCCTCTAGCTCTGAGATTGTGTGTGCATACGCAAAAATTAGTATGCTACTCCACTCACTCGGCAACCTTTCTAGCCTGGAACTGTAATTCAGGGACACATTATCATGTGGAGAAAGGGACCTTGGGATGTATTACTGACATCAAAGAACGATTTCAGAACCTTGTTTATGAGCTCAAACTCTGAGCTATTAAGACCTATTTAGACCTGCACAGTGAGAGCTGCTGCTGCCGTGTCTCTGCCCTACGAGGGAGGGGGAATGCCTTCCCTGGGGAGGTCTAAAATATGGGGATGAAGCTCTTTAGGAATTTCTGCTTTCGGAGGCCTGTTTTGACAGTGACCTTTCTTCTCATGGATTCTAAGTTTTCGGTGTGGCTACTCTCTCCTTCCTGGCAAGTCTGCGGCTCATGGAGACTTACAAGTGCTGCTCTAGTCTCGCTGGCAGCAGGATGACTTAGGCACCACTAAGAGCACCTTGGCAACAGCGACACTCTGTTCCGCTCAGTGATGCTAACAGGCCTCCTTTTACACACTGTTCTGTTCACTGTGCTGTACTCAGGGACGGCCTGGTGGGCTGGGGGCAGAAATGCTGCATGAAGTCATTCCCGAGTCAGCTTTGCTGGAATCCCAGGAAAGGCAGCTTTCCACTCAGTATACAGAACTCTAATAGGAAATCGCACTCTCTTTTCCCCCATTCTCAGAGAACAACAACAAAACTATTTTCAAGGGGAGAGGGAAGAAACACAACACAGAAAGTGAAGGCAACAGCAAGGAGGGAGAGAAAGGTGCTCACCTCTCTTCCGGGTCCCAGGGTGCATGGTGCTGTTCAGGTACGTGACCGCGCTCTTCTTACGCTGGGAGGAGCGGAGGAGGAAATGTCACTGGTTGGATACATGGTTACCCCTAATACTGGCAAAGCTAAAGACCAAGCACAGCACGCCTGTCAGCATGCCAACCAGCTAGTGCCGGTCACCCCCAGGTCTCAGTGCTAACATGTTTTATTATATATATTCCAGGGAGATCTGCCTCTGCTTCAGATGACAGTTGTGCTGAAGCCTGGATGAGTTAAATTTTTAAGGAAGGTTTGTATCTGTTCAAACTTAGAAAAAAACTAAGGGGAAAGCAATGAATAATAAAAATGAAATAATGGGATCAGCCAGAGAAAAATCCATCATTTCACAAAGCAGGGCAAGTACAATCTGGGTACTGCTCTTAAGCAGGTTTTCAAGAGGGAGGCGCTGAACAGGCCGTCGCGAAAGGAGCGGTGAGGGAAGGGCCGGGCGCGGCCAGCAATACCTCTGGCTCAAAGACCGCTCCGCTGTACACCGGGTTTGCTGTGGTTCTTCTTTTTCGCTCTTGCCTCTTGCTTTGGATTTCTTGAAAGCAAAAGGTTTCAATTAGAAGAGAGGTATAGGGAACCTCAAAAACTTAACTTCATCATTTTAACTTGGTTTTCCCATGACGAATCAGAAGTGGGGGCCAGTCTCTTTGTTTCACTGCAGCCTCGGCAGAGGCAAGCACACTGCTGGGAGCAAATACACAGGACCATCTACTCTCACCTCTCAGAAAGCAAGACCAAGCTGTCCCAGTGTGGCTCTCTGTGACTGAGTGCTTAATGGCAGGCAACACTTGTGAACAAGCTGTCCTGATTTCTTTTTAGATCACTGCAATATAGTGTGAATGAACTTTATCCACAGACCTAGACTGAGTAATCACAGTTCACCATTCTCCAATTATATAACCAAGACAGGTATAGCTTTGTAACTGTTCTTAAGAGTCTGATAACTGCCGGCTGGTGTGGCTCAGTGGTTGAGCATTGATTCATTAACCAGGTCACTGGTTCGATTCCCGGTGAGGGCACATTCTCGGGTTGCAGGCTCAATCCCCAGTAGGGGGCGTGCAGGAGGCAGCCGGTTGATGTTTCTATCTCTCTATTCTTCTCCCTCCCTCTCTCTCTAAAATCAATAAAAAACATATTTTTTTAAAGAAAGCTTCTGATAACCAAGAGTGATTGAAACATACAAAGTCAGAGGGACATTTGCTACTCCATGCTGTCAGGGGAAAAAAGTTCCCCTCCAGGCAACTGGGTGGTCTGCCCAGGACAGCAGTGTGACTACATTGGTACATGACAGGGAGGGGAGGGGCTGAACATTAGTAATTTTTACTCTAAAGGAAACAAGGTCCACACTGAATGATACTCTACTTGAGTTTCATTCTTCTATTCTAGTAATACACCCAAACACCATTTTGAAGAACTGAGCTCTGGGCCAGAAACAAGGCAACATCATGAATATCTTCGCTTACCTTCTAGATGGTCATGTGTTACCAACCCTAGAGACACCATGAAGGCAAGTTTCTGTGCCAGAGAAACAAAAGATAAATATGCTTCAGTCTGGGTTCTCACAAAGTCAATCACATGCTCCTAGTTAGACTCCTAGAGAAAGCCAGCCCAGCAGGCCGGTGGCCTGAAGGAGACCAGGTTCAGGTGAAAAAGAGCAGGGCGTCCTCCACTCAACAGCCACCGACCCACACCACTGCTTTCTTGTCTCTCAGGGACCAAAAGAGAAGGGCAAGGGCTAAATCTTTTACTTCCTCAGTGACAGAAGTCAGCATCTTGAGTGACCCAAGTTTTTTGGTTTTTTTTTTAATCCCTAGAGCCCTGGCCAGTGTAGCTCAGTTGGCTGGGCATCACCCATGCACTGAGAGGCTCGATTCCCAGTCAGGCACACGGCCAGGTTTCAGGCTCAGTCCCCAGTAGGGGGTGTGCAGAAAGCAGCTGACGATGTTTCATGCTCACATAGATGTTTCTCTTTCTCGCCCCGTTACTCTCTAAAAAAATCAATAAAAAAATTTTTTTTTTAATTTTCTGAGAGAGAAGAGGATTTCATATTCGAAAAACATGCAGAGTCTCCCATACAACAAGTTCAAAATTCTAAGTAGTTCACTTGTCATGGCTAGATCTTCACTTATCATGACAAGTCAGGGTTTCTGACATTTTTACTACCACTGACTGGACAATGCTAACTCAAAGCTAAATGATTTTTAGGAATGATAGCAGGTGTTTTGCTTAATACTATGATTTTTCATTCAAACATGAGCCTAAAAACTGGAGCGACTTTTCTCTGACTACACTGATTAGGGTACTGCACCCCACAGCTGAAAGAGTAGGTGCTTCAAGTTGGAGAGAGCAACAGATTGATGCCTGTTTTGCTCCTTGGCTGCATGTGGTCTGGAAAGTATGTCTTCATTTTCCGCTATATGGGCCACATAATGCAGCATCAATTTCTTCTGTCGATGGATAAAGAACAGCATCAATTGCTAGGAGACATACTCCCGTAGAATTATTTATACCACAGTTCGGGCTTAAAAAATCCTGACATTTCATCCTCAAAATTAAATACCATGATATTTTGGCCTGATGTGACAGGATCGCGCTACTCAAGATAGCGTTTTATGAAGATACAGCCCTTGAGAGTAAGCCACTGGAGAACACAGAAATGTCCTTTACTGATATCTCAGAATCCTGGAGAAATGTTTTCATTTTATTTCTTATTCCAAACTTAGGTAGGCACCTCTCCCCCTGACACCCAGAGCTCTTTGGCAAGGAAAAGCAGCCTTGGACTTGCTGCCCATTTTCCGCACTGCACACTGAAATAGCATGCATTTTATGGTTGCCAAATAACTACATTCCTAATTTTCACTATTCCTTCAAAACGTAATGAAGGTTAGGAGGCTGTCTAGCAACTGCTCTCTGTTAAAGCAGTGTGAAGACTGACATTCAGATGCACTTTCTTTTAATCAGGTGACAGCACCCTTCTTAGCCACTTACATCTAACGCATCTCTGCCAGTCTAGACCAAGAGCTCACAAAAGAATTATTAAATGAAAAAAGTCCTCTCCTGTGCAACAGATTTTCAGTGATAAAACAAAAAGTTGTCAAAAACTTTTGTCTCATCTCTGTATCACACATGTGCCAAGAACCAATTTATTCTCTTTATGGCAGTGACTCTGTCCAACTAGAAGGTAAGGTATCTGCTGCTACACATGCTTGGTGCCTGCTTGCCTGCACTGTGCCACTGGCATAAGGTACCCTTCAATTTCTCTTCATAAGGAAATTCTGCTAATAGCTGGCTCTATTTTTTCCCCTCCAAGCATTATACTTAACATTAATTTTATGGATGATTTTACAAGTTTCTCAGCAATTTGGTTCAAGTTTTGGTCGCTCCTTTAAGATACATTAAAAATTAACTCATTCTGGATCAGGAAGAATTATAATTTGTACTTGTTTTAGGAAAACCTTCACTGGCTTAATACATCACTGTTTGTTTTTTAATGACATGTAGCTTTGATAGCTTCATGCCACTATTTGACAGGGTTTCATCACAAAGAATGCACTGAGGACAGAAGGGAATGTATTACCGGTCTAATAAAATCCAACTATCAGATATTCATCATTGCATTACCTGCCCGATTTTTCTGTTATAGCTGCTTGTGTAAAATCATCCAACTTAAAAATTCTCTTGTCTAAGGACATATGAATTCATGCCACATTTGTACCAGAGTCTTGTTTGCTATTTAAGTTTAGAATTCTATCCTAAATTGTGGTAAAGGTGTTAACAATTTCATCCCTGCTTTTATTCAATGAACTACTTTTCAGCTACTGGTTCACCTGGGATTTGGGAATCGGTGCAATACAATAGCAATAGCAAAAAGCACATGTAGCAACTGTAATAAATAACACTGACCTTCGCTGAGTGAACTGAACATCTTATAAATGTTGGCTGAGACAGACAAAGCATAATGATCATTAGGAGTGCAACGGGCTATCTGGGAAGATGATCACTAATCTTACATTTCAAATTTGGGACATGTATAAAATGCCCTATGCCAGCTCATGGGACACTCAAGGCCACACTTTATATGCCCTTGGCCAACCTGACTGGGCAATAATATTATGGAACAGTGAGAAAGCAAAAGAAAAGCCAAATAGAGTGATTCAGGAGCAAGTGTCCCTCCTGGTGTGTGAGAAAATGCCACACCTCCTAGACAGAGCTACATCCTTGGAGCACTGGACCTACCTGAGGGTTCTCCTCCCGTTTTGGTTTGGGTGCAGCAGGGGGAGTGATGGTGCGGCTCTCTGTTTGTTTCTCATCTGCTTCTGTGTGAGATTTAATTGTCTACAAGAGGAAAATTAAATAAAAATTCAGAATTCACTTTTCATTAAAAGAATGAAAACAAACATAGTTTGGCTATAGTCTACAAGAAAAAGAAAACATAATCAAACTGGAGACATAGTAATAAAGGAGGCAATATGGACTTCATTTTGGAAGAAAAGAAATGTAAAATGTTAGGCCCCAGATGAAATGGTTAAATTGTATAGCTAGAGAAAATATGAGTCTATAAATACAATAGTTTAAATTATACAAAAAGAAAAATCCATGGTTTAATTCCTATGTATAAAGATAAAGCATACGCTGCTCTGATTTTAATGTATTTTAGAAAGTAGGGGCAGTTATCCAAAAGCAAGCCCACTCTTGTTACATATGGGTCAAGCTCCAGTCCACAGCGTGCTTAAGATCTGAACAATATAAAAACAATATCTTACATACACACTCTTCTATTTCAGAACATTTCTAATCATAATCGAAGAGAAGTTGCAGAACTACCCTCACTTGGGATATTTAAAACCTGCCTGCATCATCCTTTAGAGAGATGCAATTGCCAAGGAAAGGTCATCTTGCAAGAGGCTGACATCCTGATTACCTGCAACCTCGTCTTCCAGATGCATCCATTCAAACAAAAGAAGCACCAGCAGCATAATCATCTTCAAACACAAATGGCAGCTAGCAAATTGGTAGAGGGGCTTGCCTTACCATGACCCAATAGATGGTTCATTTTACAAAGCCCTCTATAGATACTGAAATGATGCTGGAACGGTGGATATAAAACTAAACACAAACCTAAATTACTTTTTCAAAATTAAAAAAGCAGATGCCAATGATCTTTTTGTATGGCAACAAGTAATTAAACAAGTGATAATGAAACTGATTACTGATGAAAAGGAGGCAAGCGAAAGAATTTGGTCCTACAGGCAGGACATCAAAAGTCATAATGCTGTAAAATATTTTACTAGATCTGGAATAACTAACACAATCACCAAGATCTTTCACATTCTTTCCTAGCTGCTTCCATATCTTCCTTCTCATATTACTTTAAGCATCTGTTCTGTGGTACAGATGCTGCCCCCCTTTTTAATCAGCGTCTTGTCATATTTCCTCCTCTGCACTATGAGCTTTGTGAGAGCAGGGACTGTTCTACACACTTTGCAGCCCTTTGTGCCCGGTTCGGCGCCTCACAGAGCAGGTATATTTTAAAGAGAAGCTGATCTTCTGAGTGGGGAATATGTCCACCAGGAGAGTCACTCGTGTCCCCTCTCTCTCACATCACACACATTTCTGAACCAAAAAGCACACACTTACTCCATAAAACAAACCACCAAACACACCTACAGGGGACCACATGGGAAAGTGGTTTATAATGAAGGTCTTGGGTGTCCAGAAAGCTTATTTCCATCACGCTCTTAATGCCGAGGGACAGGAGTCAGAAGGCCAACTGGAAGGGTTTGCAGCTCCACTCCAAGACTGTGAATTCCAAGTCACTTATCCCCTCTCTACAGCTGCGTAAAGCATGGAGCGAGTGGCAATGCCTCCAGGGAAGGACATACCAATTCCCCTCCACTAAGGATTTATCCAGGGTCCAAATTTTCTCTCTCATGCAGAAGAGTACAACTATCTCAGCGTTGGATAAAACACACCAAAAGCATACAAAAAATAAAACAAACACTGGGGAGGTATTTTCCTCTCACGGACTCTCATTCTGGGGGAGGCCAGCTGCTGTGCTGTGAACAGCACTATGAGGAAGACCTGACCCTCCTGCCAGCTGCCATGTGACTGAGTTTGGAAGTAGATTCTCCAGCCCCAGTTGAGCCTGTGAGATGACTGCAGCCCTGACCAATTAGTTTGAATGCAAACTTCTGAGGGACCTTGGGCCAGAACCACCCAGCTTATATGCAACCTGATTCCTGACCCCCAGGAAATGTGTGACAGAAAGAATATATGTTGTTTTAAGCTGTTTAGGGTGGGGGAGCCACGCCACAGAAACGGCAGAACAGGGAGCTCTAAGAATCAGTCCTACTGAAGCAACCATTAAGCTGGCAAAAACAGAACCAACTTTCTAGAACCCTGGAATCTAATAAAAAACTTACTGCAACTAGTGGGACACTTAAGAAAGAGGCTGCTAAATTTCACTAAGAAAGCATTTGTCCTTACCTACCTATAAAACCCCATTCCCTAGCTGGGCAACCTGGGGATGGCAACCTGTGTCCCTGGTATGACCTGCTGGTGCCAGGGGAGCAACATGGACCTTGTTCTCAAAAACCCGCGGTTACGTATTTTGACCTGTTGGGTGATTCCCCCAGGACTGGTTCAGAGCTGACCCTTGCCCACTGTAGGCTGGACTGACTTTCCAGATGACATCTGATGAAAACATCTAAAAATGTACACAGTAAGTCCTCACTTAATGTCACGAATAGGTTTTTGAAAACTGGGACTTGAACCAACTTTACTGTAGACTAATTGATATAAACAAGTTCCTGTGATTATTATATCAACTAGCCTATGGTAAAGTTGGTTTCATTACATGTCATTTTGCTTAAAATTGTTTACTTCAACATTGTTAATTTTATGTGATGTGCATTTCACCTCAATTTAAAAAATTAAGTTGGGAAACAAAATTTAAAAATGGATGGAGCTAAAAGTTTGGTCTCTACCTGAGATTATAAACCCTTATCCAGAGGTGAAGCTTCCATGCAGATATTTTTTACCTACATGGTGTTTAAACAGTTACTAGTATTTTAAGAACTGGGTGATTTCTCAAAACATCTGGCTTTTCTTTAAAAAGTTTCCATATGATAAAAATTGGCTATTGTCAGGAAGTAGCTGCTTCCTGGAGGTGGGGGATATTTCTTCGCAGTTTACCAGTCTCTTCCACCTGCTACTGTCTTCTTGACACCAAGGCCAATTGTCGGTTTTATCACTCTTGTCTTACTATTTCAGAGGGGAGTCAAGAATAAAAGTGGGATATCTCTTGTACTGAGGTTCCCATTGAAAGTGGAAAAAGAAGAAGCCCAGCCTGCTTTACTCATTCGTATCTCCTGCTTCGCACCCATGGCTGCTCAATTGGTAAACCCTGTTCTTTTCGGTATCATAAAGACAGAAATCAAAACCTCTGCACAGGGCTAGAACTGAGTTAGCCATTTATACTCGTAACTCCAAATTTATCTTCTGAGACTTGGCTTTGTGAATAATCAAAGTCAGGAACTAGCAAATAAATAAATGTCCAAATAGTTTCATCAACTAAGGCTAAGTACATCTGGCTTGAAGGGAAAGCAAAATCCATTATTTGGTCACTTGTATCTATTTCCCTATGATAGTATTAAAACAGAAGCATTAAAGAGTCACCAGCTCAAGTTTACTAAGAGGGAAGACTGGGATTTGAGGATAACACATCAGATAATATTCTCATCTTGAAAGTACTCCCTTCTTTAGAGGATATTGTGTAGGTTCCTATGTACGACATATATGGAAATAGGGGAATGTGCAGCAATCTGGTAGTTTTTCCCACAAAGCCTGGGATTTTTTTCAGTAGCTGAGCCTTGGGGCGTACATAGAGGTCTTTCTTGCTAGGGATGGGGTGGGGTAGATAAGAAATGACCATAATTGTTGAGAACTAACTGTGTCAGACATAGTCTAGTGGACTTGAAACGTTTTATCTCATTCCATCAACAGGTGTGCAGCCCCATTTTCTAAGAGTGCTGCACAGGACAAGGGCATAGAAGGCAGTGAAGTGGAGGCTGCGATATAAGTTTGGATTCGTCTACTTTTCTGCCTTAAAGTATGTTTGTAATCCGTCTCAAAGCTCTTTAAACGCTACCACTCATTTTTTCAGAGCCACAATAACGTGGCTTCTAATAAGGCCTAAGACAAGGGACCCCTCCTCTGGATGATGCCTGATGGGGAAGACGCGAGACCACTGCTGTCATGGGCACCGTCTTCTCCCTTTCCTACGCCAAGGTGGGAGGCTCTACACAACTTGCCAGTCTTCCTCCCCTGAACGCAGAGCCTCGATGCCTGTTCCAAATGCACTGGAGATTAAGCGCTGGGAGGCTACAGGCTTTCATTTATCTATATTTAAACACCCTGTGTGGCATAGTAGCTGGCACATGGTCATATTTTTATTAAATGAATATTATCACCCAAAAGGAACAGTAGAAAGCAGAAAGGAACCCACCTAGCCTAGTCACACAGAGACCGTTGGGAACAGGCTTTGACAACTCTATGAGCAGGCTATAGGTGGTACTTCATGGCTACATACAGGGTGGGGAGGCAAAAGTCGGTTTACAGCTGTTCATATGTAAAACACTACAATAATTAATACATAATAATACAAGAATAAACTGTTCTGCATACTCACAACTGTAAACCGCATTTGCCCCACCCTGTATTTACATTGCTTCACTCTTAGCCCATCTGCGAGATCTCTTAGTGGCTGTACATGTGATACTGGAAATGAAACATGAAAAAGAAAAGGGTAACAGGAAAGTCAGAAGAGGATTCTGAGAACGGAGTCTGGTCTAAAGAGAATCTTTGCCGGTGACCCTTGCCGAGCTTGGTACCCTGTGAGAGACTTATGCCAGGCAGCCTACTAAGCTAAAGCAGCAATGACTGGATTCTTCTATTAGGGCAAGAAGAGGGACCACAGAATTTACCACTAGAAAAGAATTTTTTTATTTTTAAGAATTCATGGGTACCTTTCTATGATATTATAATTAAAAGCTCTATCACGTATAAGGCCAGAACATGAAGAGATATTCAAACTCTAATAAGAAAAAGAGTAAGTTACAAAATAATATACATATTGCTTTAAAAATGTTAGTGTGTGCATAGAAAATATGTGAAGGAATATAACCTGTATTTTTAAACAATGAATATGTATCATCTTTGTAATAAGAAAAAAACAACAAATGTAAAAATCGGATAAAACTGAAAATTCTTGTCTCCTAAAAAGATCTTTATCAAAAAAGAGGTCAAAGAGAAATAACATTTAGCAATCTAAAACAGTGCTTCGAAAGCACATTCTTTAGAACTCTAAGGGTCCTCAGAGGTACTGTGAGAGCCATTCCAGGACACAAGGGCAGATGGTCGTCAAACATGCCTCCACCCAGGCCCCTAAGCTTGAGCATTCCACATTCAATATTTTAATACTGAAGTTCTGCTGATAAGTTTGAAAACTTCTGACCTAAAATATGTGCAATTTATTTCTGAATGTTCCTCAAAGCATTTCCTGGGGTGTGAGTAGGCTCCCCAGAAACAGAAATGCGCTCTCCCGTGTGCCGTGTGAGCACAAGCCCCTTGGCACCTGGCCTCTCGGGAAAGGCGGCTGCGGGGCCGAGCTGCCTGGGTGCGAAGCGGGCGGCCTACGTGCGGGGTCTCTGCCCAAGGCGGCCGCAGCAGCGAGTGCCTTCTCATCCTGCATCTGGCGGCCTCTGGAATCACAGTCGGCCGTCCAGAAGCAGAAGAGTCAGGGTCACCAGACACTATTGTCAGATGAATGGGAACTCGAGCCCGAGCAATCAGAAGTAGGTCAGTTACTTTTTTAAGCAACTTTTTGAAAGAGGATGCTTTTCTTTGTAAAAGTCTTCTTTTTCGTCACTGGTTTTTCTTTAAATAGAATTTACAGTGACTGCCTATAAACCCTTTTTCTTGTTTTTAGAAGTCTTTCTGTCATAGAGCCCTTAAGCATTTTTGGAGGTTACCTGTATTTCTCTAGCCTCATGTTTTTAAGAGAACAGCTAAGGCTTCAATATTTGGGATAAAATACCTGTATCCTCTAGAGTTAGAATGTTTTTTAGAAATTTTAATTTTTTCATTTGGCTCTTCATTATCTGTAATAACCAGGAAAAATCTTTGAGATAAAATCCCTTTCCTTCTGTTGTTTATTCTTCCTGACTTTCACAGTCCTGTCCTCATCTGGGTTCCTGCTGGGCTGACGCTAAGACGGCAATTTCTGATTCTGCCTCATCTGTGCTTCCTGACCGGGGAGCAGACCCATCTGTGAACTTCTGCTTCAGAACCAGCAGGGGGAGCTCACTCACACAGGACGGGAAATCCATCTAGAAGGGGTAATGGAAAAAGCAACCTAACTTTCTTCAGTAAGAACGGCCCTTTTGCATTTTGAATAAATTATCACATGATACGCAACAGGTTATTGACAACGGTGCTGAGATAAAGAGCCCTTGAGAAGATGTATTTAGAGCCTCAATGGCAAGGCTACTGCCCAAAGCAGGTGCATCCTCTTGCCTGTACCTGTTTTTCAAGGCTTGGCTTGCTAAGCTGTACAGTTTGAGGTCCAGTGAGTCTGGTCCCTGGAGTAGCTATCACAATGCTGGTGAGCTGGGCCATGGGGAACGTTTTGGCTATGGTTGCAGTCTGCCCATTGACGACACGGACGGGGTGGATGGAATTCTGGGAGGTAGGGAGGGTCGTGGGGGTAAACTTGGTCAGCATAACAGGCCTCTGGATAAGCTGAGGAGCTGCAAGCATGGGAGGAGGTGCTGGGGCAATAGGAATGTTATTCTGGGCCACAGGCTTGGGTCGAACCTATGGGGAAAGAGAGAACAATTATCGTATTACTTAAAGAAACTCCTGTAAGTCTAAGTAATGATTAGATCTCCCACACTATTATATGTGAAACGTCATCTAATAGAAATATTAACTAATATTCACTTAGGTTTTATTATTTCTATAGATCTCAAGGTATATAATCTTATAAAAGACTCATCAGCTCTTTAGAGGGTCCAAATGCTACCCTAGAACACAGCTGTTCTGATTCCACACCCCATGCTGCCTCTTCAGGCTGAGGTCAAATGCCCTATTCAGAGACTGGTCCCACCCAGAACTTGTGCCCAGAGTGTGGTAATAATGCTGTCAATGGCCTTAATTCACATTCTAAATTTCTTCCTATCCACAGCTTCTGTTCACCCCCATCCCTGGCCTTTTAACTCCCCATCGTGGCCACCCCTTCTCTCAGTCTCCTTTGTGGGCTTCTCTTCCTCTGGCCAATACTAAACGTAAGTATATCTCAGGATTTCATCCTGGAACCCCTTTTCTTCCCAGTGTCCTCACTCCTCCTAGGAGCTCTCATCCATCCTACGGCTTCAATTACCATTTATGTACTGAAGATTTCCACACTTGTATCTTAGGACCAGACGCTTCCTAAATTTCAGGATCATACTCAATGCCTGTTAGACATCTCTGCTTGGAAATCTCGCAGGAAGTTCCAGGTCAACACGTCTGAAACTCACTAACTTCTTCGTCCAACCTTCCCTTCCTCCTCTAATCATCCCGCAGTAAATGGCCTTCCCTTTCCTAAATAACCTTCAGAACAATTCCTGATGCTTCCTGCCGCACCTCTACTTCCTAAATCCTTCTCAAATATGCCCTCCTTTCTGTCCTCACTGCCACTACTTTACCCGGTGTTTGGCTTCCTGAAACAGTGGCAGAAAGTTGTGATTAAAAACATGGGGTCAGCCTTGCCTGGGTTCAAATTCTGGTTCTACCACTTACTAGCTGTATAACCTTAGGCAACATAACTAATCTCTCCAAGCCAGTCTTTTCCAAACTTTCTAAACTGGGACCCAATGGGCAAAATCCTTTCCCCTTATGCATTCGAGTCTGACCTTCAGTTAACTCTCTAGCTCTGTTCCCCTGGAAACCCTAATAAAGGTAAGAATGTCAACTATGTTACCAGGCAACATTGCTTATGGTAAAAATGACTCCTTATTGCTAAATCAAATCTGAATGGGGAGATTTATAAATACTTGATGTGACAAAATACTTTGGGCTTCCTGAAGTGGGGTGACTCTTATAACTGGGCATGTCCATTGAGGGGACCTTGAAAGCCGTGCCTATGGAATTGTTACAAGATACACTGGTTCTGTGAAGCACAAAGCTTCCATGCAGAGTGGCTCTCCCACTGTCCTGACTGCCCTACCCCTGAGCTATCCCTGGACAGCTACAGAGACTGCTATATGGGCTACTACAGGGATACGCACTCAAGGAAAATGTCTGACGCTGAGCAACAGCTGGCAAGTTCTGGTTTCTGTTCTATATCGTTCTAAGTAGGTTGGTGCCAAGTGTGGCCCTTGACAATCTTGTGAGTCTGAATGTTTAGCTCAACTTAAGGTGACCCTATGGTGAGTGCTATAGTCACATAGTAGGAAATACATTTCACACTGTAGCCAGTACACACACACAGGCATATGCGTATCTCTATCTCTATAAAATAAAAACTTCACGAAACAATGCTTATGTGCTATGTACTCTAGTATTTCCTATTATGTTTTGTTCATTTTATTTAAAAGCTCTGCTTACAATCCACTAAACTGATTTCACAGCCGACTAATGAGTCATGATCCACCATTTAAAAAACATGGACTAAGACCTAGAGTCCTTACCTAAAAAAGAGCAACACCTACTCTCATAGGGTTGCTGTGAGCATTAAAATAGATAACTGGTGTGAGGTGCCTACACAGTAAGTGGCACATAGCAATATTCTCTAAATAGCAGCTATCAGTATTGTAGACAATATCCTAACTGTACTTCCTCCCCACAGTCTTGACCACCTCTCATCTATTCTCTACACAGTGGCAAGAAGGAATTTTCTAAAACAAAAATCTGACCATGCCAAGTACCTGTCTGAAAATGCTTTAATGGCTCCCACTGTTCCTGGGACAAGTCCCAAACTCCTATACAGCATATAATGCTCCACAGGCTCTGGCCACTGGGCTTCTCCAGCCTCACCACTTACTCTAGCCCACATCAGCCATGTGGCCCACTGTACACAGCCACATCGAATCCTGTGTGGCTTCTTACGCTTACGTGCATTTCTCCATCCCCCACTTAACGTGTCTGTCTCGCCTTCTGCCTGGAGCATTTTTATTCTTCCCCCAAAACCTAAGACTAACGTTACTAGGATTTCAGGGCTCAGAATGTCAACTATTCAAGGAAATGTTCTGTAATATCCTTAAGAATGAGTTGGGTATCCATCCCTCCCCAGGTGGTCTCAGGCTACTCTGTACTTCCCATAACAGACGGTGTAATTGCCTATACATGTGTCTGAAACTCTCTGAGGGCAGGGAAAAGTCTGTCTTGAAAACTGGCGTATCCATAGTGTTTAGTCCCAGTTTTGAAACACAAATAAATTCTTTATTAAGAATTTATCTGATAAATGATTAAAATCATACAGGCAGTTCGGAAATCACTTATGGTCACTGACCACAAAATTCCTTTCCTTCTCTCTTTGCCTGAAACCTGGGGCCTCAGAAAGGAATTCCCAGCCTTTCCATCAGGCAAATCAACTCCCCTCAAGTTGCAGACCGGGGCAATCCCGACATTCTGCCACAGGAACGGTGAGTTCAGTCCAACTGCTGAAGAACATTCTAAGAGAAGGCGGGCAAGCTGAGCTGCTTGGGCCTCCACAGAAAGCTCCCTGTGGAGACCCTGGTCTAAATCGGCATCAGCACGGCTTTGTGTTTAAGTGTGATGCTCAACGCCATTGCTTTCCAGAGTACAACTGAATGGTTTCGACTGGTTAGTTTAGCTGTTGTTTCCTTCTGCTCTCATTAGCACATCGGGGAAACACATAAAAAGTGGTATTTATACTCCTTCCCCACTGGCAGGCAGGTTTTGGCTAACTTTTTCCAGGAAGTAAACATTATAAAGTTTAAAATTATGTTATCTTAATTATTTTAAGTTTAGGAAATTTTCCTTTCCTTACATTCCCCTGCTAGTGCCACTGGTCACTGTTAAGAAACCCTGATGATACAATAAGCTTCCTCACGATGTAGGAATCAGCAGCTGGAATCTCTAGCTAAGTGGGATCTGCATGCAGCTGAGCCAACAAGGCTGCATAGAAAGGGCCCGTGAGGACCTCTGTCCACTAACCCTCACTGGCTCATGGTTTACTCACCTGTGGAAGAAAGTTTGGACGTGGAGTGAGTCTAGGAGGAGGGATAAACTGTGGTACTTTGATGGGCTGAGGAGGTGTTGCCTGAACCTGCTAACAAATGAGAAAGGTAAGTAAACCAGAGAGGACAATAAATGTTCAATATCCAAGTTAGACATTCTGAAAGTATTTTCAGCACCACTGTTCTCTGGATCAGACAATATTTTTAAAAGCTTTCACTACAGAATTAACCACCTGAATTAACACTCTCCCCCCTGCATGCCTTACCCCACAGAGTGAACCAATCACATCTGTTTCCTCACATACCTAATGGAGAACATGCAGGCCCAGCAATCTTAGTTTCTTCGACACTCAAGAACTCTTACATATTATAAAATTCAAGACTGGATCCAAAATCAAATCAAACTTGCTGCCTGGTCAAATGGGCCCTTTCCTAATACAGAGCTTTTTCTAACAGCAAATGGCTTGGTTCCTAATAGAGAATCTTCTCACTCTCAGCATCTGACTGAGTTATCTGGTTGCTTCTCTAAAGATTCCTGGGTTTAAGTGTTTAAGTGGTGAAGCTTCACGTCACTGCTCTCTAGTTTCACTTGTCACTGGTCATCATTCAAAAGCCACCAAGAACTCTAAGTTGCCATTTTAGGAGCAAACTTTTAAACCACAATTTGGATATCCTTCTCCAAGATTCTGAGAACATCAGCTGCTAAATGGTTTACCCGAGAAATCTCATGAACAGTTTGGTCCAGTACTTCTGGGTGCAGTCAGTTTCAAAGGATAGTGAACTCTAAGAATTCACTAGGGAGTTTCACCAAATCAGTAACATGGCACCAGAGAGTCTAAGCACTCAATTCACAGGCAGGGCCGTGGATAGCAGGGAGAGGTACATGAAACAGTGTGTATGCCTCTGTGAAGGACATTTACCCCCCTCTAGTCAAGTCGCACTTTGACCTCAGGTAATGCACTGAATGGGTTTGGTCTTTGGTGTCAGGACACCTCTATAGTTACTGGAGTAGACAGTAGGAAAGCTATATTCCCTAGTGGGCCCCAAAGGGGAATTTGGTGTGGTAGAGTGATGGAGACTGGACAATCCAGCAGGAGCATAAAATGGATATACTCTACAAATGCATATCCTGAACCCTCTCATGTGGGCACACATGAGTAGCAGCTGCTGGCTTACCAGAGTGACTGTGTTTTTTGCCACAATTTGGACAGCCTCTGCCCCAGGCCCAGTGACCTTACTAGACGTCTGCAGGTTGACTGGTGTGTTCTGCACATCAGTGCTGAGCACAGCCTTCTGACTGTTGATGGCGGTCACCATAGCAATGGTAGGTCTCTGGCCCACAACAGAGGCAGGCATGGTCGCAGTTGCTGCTTTCAAGACGAGAGGTAGTGTCTTTGTGGTAATCATAGAAGCTGTAGTTACAGTCTTCTAGGAGACATGGAGAACAGGTATTAGGACACTGAAGTGTGATCCTACTAAACAATATACTGCTAACCCCCGACAGAAGACAAAGCCATTAATTCTCATAATCAAGGTTCTCAGTATAACAATATTTCTTCTGGGAACATAGAACACATGTCTTACTATAGAGGAGGCAATTTCTAGTTTGCAGGATTCTCAAACTTAGCTTTAAGCTCACAGAAATAACTGTGGCTAATATGGGCACAAAGTTTTCAACAATGAATGGAGTGGGTTTATAGATACAGAACATGAGTATACCTATTTCTTCTGTTTTTTCTGATTCTCAGCTTGCTCCCAATTAATTTAAATTTTGTAGAAGTTGAAAATCAATGAGGCACACACTATCTCTATCCTTAATTGCTACAATCTCATCAATAGGAAGAAGGCCATCATATAATTCTGATTATCTGCCTTCTGTGTCACAAAGGGATAAAAGGACAGTATCTTTTCATTCTTTTGAGTGTCACCCTGGAGAGGTGGAAGGAACCTCATATGAGCATTAGTGTAATTGTTGCCTCAAAGGCAGTAAATGCCAAACACCAGATAATAAAGCCAACTAGTATAGTAAATACCAGCTCTTGATACCAAAGGGATATGAGGCACTACCTGTATCTTTTCTCTGGAGAACTGCTGCAGAGCAATCAAAGATCCAGTGAAACGTGACAAGGTGGAAACAAACACCTGAGTTTCAAAAAGCCTTATAGATCAGAGGACGAACCGAGGTGAGAGGGCCTGACTGATGCTCCATAAGAGCTCCTGCTGCTTTGAAGCTCTGTTTTTCTAGACTTTCTACTAGAGTAATTAAAGGAGCCAGTTACATGGCATACACATCTATCTAGTGCTACTAGTCACTCAAGATACAGACATTTGAGGAACATAAAATTTATCTGGTCCAACTTGCTGGTTCTGAATTTGCTACCACCCCACCTTTTTCTTACTTTAACTTGCACTGTCCAATTTGGTAGCTACTAGCCACGTATGGCTGTTTAAATTAAATTCATTAAAACATCAGTTCATCAGTCACCTAGTCACATTTCAAGTGTTGAGCAGCCACACATGGCTCATGACTACCAAACTGGATGGTGGAGATTTCCAACAGTACAGAAAGTGCTACTGCACAACACTGCTCTAGACCAGTGAAAAGGACCCCACTCTCCCTGAATCAGATCTGGACACATTCGCTTGTGAATTTCTATTTCAGTGTCTATGTAAGTACTTGTGTTTTAAGTTGTTTGGTTATAGGTAACTCTTTATTTCCATTTTCTGCCTTAAACACATACACACGTGCATGTATTACCTAATATTTTAATTTTTTTCTTTTTCTTTTAACAAACACTTGAATGACCTGGCCTCCTCTAGTCCATCACAGCCTAGTCAGCAATGCTAATTAATGCTTGTCACCAAAATCACCGAAGTCTTTGTTTCCTCTTCTCTGAGTGACCAACACAGGAGTGGCTTACTCTCCTCACACTGTTTCCTCAAATGTGAAATGAGACTGAAAGGGGAATACTGATATTTATTTTAGAGGTTAGTAGGACATCTACTCTCTCAGTGATGAAAACCAAGTAAAAGCTAATACCTATCATTAGAAATGTTACTGTAGTGTAGCAGCAAGGACCGGCTTTACATTACCAGCTATTTACAATAAGCGTTTTTAACCCAGTGTAGTAGTAGCTCTATCTCTCAATTTAAACATCTAAATACAGAGAACTTTTGAAGTGGTGAGCAAGTCACATCCTGGTACTACATGGGCTATGGAAGTAAAGCTCTAATCAGCAGAACTTACTGTTGTGATTTTAAAGACAGTGTGCATGTTGTTATGGCTTTAAAAGAGGTTAATATACTTTTGTCTGAAACATCCTTGTTTCAGGTAAATCATTAACAATATTTTGAATACCCTAAAGGGATTAAGTAAAACCTCAAACTCACCTGAATTATATACTTACCATTAACTGCAACGCTTAAAAAACAGAAACCTAACAAGCTTCGTCACATCTTAGGTTAGCATTTTTATTCTACTTTATAATATTTAGTTGTGGCTAATTTTACTACAGTCCATGTAGTTCAGCAGCTATATAACTCTTTGTATACACAGGCACAAGGAAAGCTTTTTGGAGAATATATTTACTAACTATTTATTCACACCAGGTATTATTTGGATCTTTACTCCTGGCCTGGTGCTTATTCTAGTCTAAGTATTAGGAACATAAACCAATCTTGGAGTGTTAGAGTTTAGATGACAAAGAGAACCTACAGTTTTGAAATTCAAACCTAATAAGAATCTCTGAACTGTTCTGACAGGAGGAAAAAAGACACAGAGAGGAAAGATATCCAACAACAAAGAAAATTATTTCTATGGAAGCTGGCCTTGGCTGCCGATGCTGTCCAAGTATGACTGCCTTCAAGAGAAGATGGCAGTTTCCCCACAATCTCATGAAGGGGTTCTTCAATTCTGACAAAGCCCAAACTGCACGAACTGGAAGTTAACACAGAAATACATGGCAAGAAGCACTAACTGCCAAATCTTTTTCATTTATTTTTTTATTACTTGTTATTACTGTTGTACACCTACAAAGCATGAGGTATTGACTAAAAATATACAGACTTCAATGCACAAGTCAGAACTTAGAGGGATTATTACTATGGGCTCTAATTAACTGCCACATCCATTTTAGACAATTTTCTTTGTCTACTTTTGAATAGAAGGTCACTGTTGTACACTCAAACAACTACAAACAGAGTCCTTCCTTTTTGTCTGTAAGGGTTTATTTTCTGTGGGGGTTTATTAACTGCATGCTTCTTTATGCCTGTATTACATCATTAAAAGTGACAGGGTTGTGAATATAAGTTGAAGGGTACACCTGCAATCACTTTTTCCCCTGTAGACTGAAAAAATTTCAAAAATATACATACAAGCATGAGTTGGAGTTAAGTAAGTAAAAGGAGCTGGTCCCCCTACTCCCCCGTACCTTGGTACATGCTAACCTGACTTAGAATAAAAGTTTCTCCTCCCTGCCCATGCTGTGATTGCCACTTAATAGTTACTGCTTTCTGAACTTAGATATTTGATATATGCCACATACAACTTCTCATTTGTCCTTGACCTCATGAACCTTTAATGACCCCCTACGACTGCCCAAATTCCCCAAGGTTTTTCACCCACAGGGGGCTTGCAAAGCCAGCCCGTTCCTCCCTTTGCGGTCCATCTCCCTGCCCATCGTATCCTGAAGCGCGCATCCAGCCCCGCCGGCCTGCGGTCTGCTCCCCGGGCACGCTTTTAGGTTTTTCACTCCATACTGTTGCTCACACTGTTCCCTACACCCGAGATGCTCTTCCTCCCTCTGCTCACCGCTGAAATCTCACTCATCCGTCAAGGCCTTGCTCAAACGCCACCTCCTTCATGAAGTACTTTCTGATCCCTCCCCTCACAATTCCTCTGCCTCTGGAATCTTCACAGCTCTTTACAGGTACTTTCATTTTATTCTTCTTTGTTAAACTTCTCTAAAGTTTTTAAATTCTTGAAGGCAGAAGTTCTTATTTGTGAAGCTATCCTCTACATCGCCTAGCACACTGCTTGCATACAGTAAAGACTCGATAAATGTTTACAGCATGAATGAAGATAATTATAGTATATGAGGTTCCAGGCAGGGGCCATTATTACCTCGTTGTATACCAGAATCTAGCACAAAGAGAGTACCCAATAAATCCTGAGTGGTTATTTATTGTAAAACAAAACTCCAAAACCTAGAGGATCTTTTGACTTTTAACATTAAATATCTGCATTTCATAAAACAAAATAATATAAAACAAGCTTAACCAAATCAATCAAATGTATCATGTGGGCTTCAGACAGAGACATGCCACACAACACTGTTTTGGGGATAGCCCTCGGCCTCCCACTGTCGCCACCTCAAAGCAGCACATAACTCAGGTCACACCAGGAAGGGAACAGCTATTATAAGTATTACTGAAGTGTGTTCTCTGATTTGTGTGGCGTGGAGTGGTACTTGAACAGAAAGTTTCCATGGGTCAAGAGAGAAAGTTCTTACGTACCAGGAAATAATGAAGTCTACCACACTCCTTCCACGTAAACACTTTCTGATCAAACTGTACTTTGGAAAGATAACAACCTAATCCGACTCTGTTTAAAAGTCCAACAAAGTAATGTGGTAAGCAATTTTTCAGAAGAAATTCAAGTCCTGGCCAGGGGGGTTCAGAAGTGAGTTTGAATCCCTAATTTTCAAATAGCCTTGGGGTGGAGATCAGGGTAAACATTATGTAGGTTGCTCTAACTATCTGATTCACAACAGGGGTTCTTCTTTGCCCTTCTTTGGCATTTTATATAATGTTGGCGTTTCTTTTTTTGGTATTGTATGGCAGTATAGAAGAGGGGTGAATGCATAGACTTTTCAGCCAGAACATCTGGGTTCAAATCTTGGCTCCACCACATACAACCTATATGATTTTAGGTAATTACTTAATCTCTCTGGGCCTTAGTTTTCTTTAAAAAAAAAAAAAAAGAGAGAAATAATAACAACACCACCACCTTACTTATAGGGTTGGAGTGAGGACTGTGTACGTTACATACGTAAAGCACTTAGGAGAGTGCCAATATATAGTAACCTCTATTAAATGTTAACTGTCTTCAGTAATCTTTAGTATTTTTATAAGGAATGCATTCTTTACTTAAAAAACATTATTTATTAACCAGCCCAATATCTGTAAACAGTAAAGAACCAAGTAAACTATAACCTTTTCCTTTACATATAAAGATACAGTGAAGACTGGATGTTGGTGGGTCAGAGATAGCCACACTTAGGATTCAAAAGATCTAAGTCCTTGAAATCATGTGCAAAAATGAGTGTATTAAGTGTAAATGTGTATTTTTATGGGGAGGAGAGCCACAGCTTTCAATAGTCTTAAATGGGTCTGTGACCTCCAAGGATCAAGAACCACTGCTCAATTGTCCCATTTTAAAAGCCGTGCCCACAGTATATCTAAGTGTGTGGAAATCAAGCTTGAATAATTTTCTTAATCGAATGTCATTCCCAAATATGTCCTTTTTGTGTGTCTTGAATGCCAACCTATCCTTACATTATATGCTAGTTTAAATGCCCTTTGCAGTAAAATCATTTGCACAGCTACACCAAGTTAGAATGTTATTAAGCTTCTACTCCTTAGTGCTAGTTTTGACCTGCAGCTTCCATTTCAGATTTCCTTCTGTGTATTAGAATGGATTCACAGTCTCATGAATATGAACTTAGAAATGAATATTTTGTTTCTATGAATAATGGAAATATATCACCCTTCTAAATGCCTCTTTCTACCTGGTCCCGAGGGCACTGCTCCTGTAATATCTCTACACCTAATTGCTAAGAATTCCAGAAAAACAACAGAGGAGATAAAGTCACACAGACTTTTAGAACAAGCTCAAATAAATATTTCCAGAAATTCAAAATAAGACTTTACTTCTGTTCTTATACAGAGAAGCAGTTTTTCTTGGTCACCGACTACCTTTCCCCTCCTTCTTTGGACAGGTGGGAAATGATTTAACTTTTACTCCTTAGCAATGCTATTTCCTTCTGCAAATGAATTTCAAGTGAGTCTTATCCCAGTTATAATAAGTAACCAAAATAACTTTTATTTAGAGCTAGTTGAGCTTCACATAGTCTGAAACAGGACCCAGCTCTACATGACCAATAACACAGAAGTGTACAACCCAAAGCCTGCAGTGCTCCGCCCACACTTTACCTGGGACGCGGTCAGACTGGGAGAGGGGGCCGCCGACTGGGCGTGGTGGTGGTGGTACTGCTGTTGTTGCTGTAGCTGCTGTAGTGGTTGCTGCTGTGCTGTTTGTAGTTTGTTTTCTGATTGTGGCAATGGCTGTATTTGGAACTTGTCTGGTTGTTCTTGCTTTACTATCAGGTTCTTCCGTAGCTGTTCAACTACTCTTTTCTACCAAATGAGAAGAAAAAGAAATAAAACCTATCAGAATATTGTCCTACCAGCTGTATAGAAATATGTAGCAATTATACGCCTTCTCATATCTTTAACCTAAAACTTGTTACATCTAAAATTTACAGATTTGACAAATGAGGAGAAACCTATGGAGTAAGAAATGTTTTCTATATAAAGGGAAACTGAGGCACGCAGATGAGAAGAACAGCTAATGGAGGTCACACAGCAGAGCTCAGATTTCTAGACCGTCACTAGCTTAGCGCCAGGCTGGAAGCGCAGCGCAGCACAGCGTGGCACTGGAGACACGCCTGAGACACGCCGCCTCAATTCAAATTTCGGTTTTGCTACTTACCAGTTGCATGATGTTGATCATGTTACTGAACCTACCTATGGCTCAATTTCCTGTTCTGTAAAATGCAGCAACTAACAATATCCTTAGACTTCTGACAAGTCCAAACCAGCTGCTAGATATAAAGTACTCAGAACTGTGACTGGCACATTGGTGGTCATTTTTCTTTTTGTGTCTGACAACAGTTACCAGCCATACTAATTTTTCTTAATCAAACAAATATCATGTATTTATCTCATATTCAAACACTAAATGGACTTTTAAAACAAAGAAAACTTGATCTCAGAAATATGTAATATAAACAAGAGACATTCTAAGTTACTGACATGCGTAACTCGTGAGCTGGACTTCTTTGGGGGGCTAGGATCTATAGAAACATACAGTTGTTTAGGCAGAGTAGGGATTTAGTTACACAGGATAATAATTTTAAATTAAGGTTTGCTGAATTTTCTAGACCTGTTCAAATCCAAGAAAATGCATATGTGGGTACCTTCATTACTATATAATACAGTTCAACAGAAGCTAAGTTCCACGAGGGAAAGGACTTTTGCTCACAACCATGCTCTGTGGCTGAGTCAATGTGCGCATTCTCTGCACATGATATGTAAAGTGATGGGACCAAAGACCAGCAAAAGGCTCACAGAACGTATAACAGCCATTTGGGGCCAGACCTGGGTTCTGACTCTCCTGCCCTCATAGCTGAAAGTATAGGAAGCACCTCTCATACACTTCCAAGTGAGTTCACCAACTGAGGTTTGTTATTTCTCATAAAAATAAATTGCTATTTTCTAATAGAGAAAAAAAAAGTGCATAAAAATCTTTAAATAAGAGTTAAGTGAAATCAGAGAGCCAGGTTGATTTTCAAATTCCTGCTTATGATTCTAACCAACCTCACTGCCTGTATTCTCTAAAGAATCCAAACCTGCAGGCTACTGGCTTAACATACTTGAATATTAAAACATTTACAAAATGGATTTTTAAAAACTTTAAGTCAATACAAAATACATTCTTGAGAGAATTTTTAATATTTTTATTATTGATTTTTTTTTTTTTAGGCAATGAAAATATCATATAAAGGCCAATTTGGGGGGGGAAGTCTGCTATACTTTATACTCTGCGAGCACTTCCTCTTTCAGCAGTTAAATATTAAAAAGAAAAAAAAGGGTGCAGAGTCCAATGTCTCTGTAGAAACCATCTGCAGACTAATAAAAATGCAAATTAATAAAAACATCAAATGCTTACAAAAATTAACTTTCAAGTCTCAAGTATAAATGGCAGAGTAAATGAACTGATATAGTTTAGGGGAAGGGAAGGTAATAGTATGGGTGCTATGGATAATTCTGAGAATCAGAGGTAGAGTGTATTGCTTGGTGACTGCCAGACATTTAACAAATAATTATTTAGAGTTGCTTTCAGCCCCACCCCCCACCGCCAAACATATTAATCAGCATTAACTGAACATAATAACAAACTAACAAAAGTGTAATATAGTAGTGAGAGAAAGGGACCCCAAAAACCTTTTTAAAAAACACTAAAAAACCCAAATCAGGAGAAGGAGAGAAACCAGGAGGAAAACACACACCACGAATGTGACACCTGCCGAAAGATAAACTTTGAACAAGAACAGCACAGGACACTAAATAATTACTATACCAGGCGCAAAAGGAAAGGGTGTTTTCCTCCTCTCCAGCCGTCCTGAGGACATACAGTGTGCTCTCCCACGGCCTGCCCAATTGGGCAAACCCAAGCCAGAGACAAAGCCCGAGCCCACCCCAGGGCCGCACACAACAGACAACAGTAGGGGAAGGAGGAGACGGGGCGCCGGCTAGAGTCCTCTGCAGCCATATGGCTGGAGCAAGGTGACGGCCAATCAGAACCCGAAGGGGAAGGTGGGAGCCAGTGAGTCACACAGCACTCGCAACTGTTCCTCCCCAGGGCAGAAACAAAGCCTGCAGACCGGCGATCAGGATACTTGCACACTTGCCTCAGCCCCTGAGGGGAGGGGAGGAGAGGGGAGAGGGAAGGGAGAGGGAAGGGAGAGGGGAGGGACAGGGACAGGGACAGGGACAGAGACAGGGACAGGGACAGGGAAAGAGCACTGTGCAGACCGGACATAGGCCGGGTCAGCCGAGCTGGGTCAAGTTTTCTTTGAAAGAGGGTCTGGCATGTTTCAGTGCTGCTCAGAAGTGCACGACCACTGCACTCCTTGCTCTGTGTACTGGAAGATTAGAAGAATGCCAAGCGTGTAACTGTACAGGTCTGAAATTTTTAAAAGTCGAGATTTGGGGGAAGAGCAGATGCCTTCTGTAACTTAAACAGCTCTCACTGCATTGTGAAAACCAACCCCCTAAAGCCAGGTGAGCTCCCCCTGTGGAGGTGCTCCTTAGGTGTGCAGAGGCCCTGCACACTCCTATAAGGACTGGCTAATACAGGAGAGTTGCTGAGCGAATTTGTCGGCTTTTCTAAGTTCCACAATCCAGTCTTGTTCTAGTTCATTCCTGCAAACCCAAAAGTCACATTAGCTCCAGCAGGACCCTGGTCTGGGTCAATCCCAGTTCTAGACTGCAGCAAGAGAATAAAGCTATAATATTTCATAAATCTTAGCTGTGTGGTATTAAGCAAAGTTGTTAAGAAACCTTTCGTCTCCATAGAAAGTGAGCCTATACTTTTATTATTATGTGTTTTAAACAAAGAAATCAAATTCTGCTGGTCATTAATGAAGTCAATGCTGGCATAGGCAATTTGATATTTTCAATGTTACTCATATATAAAGCAGAACTTCAAAGTAGCTAATTATCTTGGAACACTATCCTGAAGCTTTGCCATTCATCATTCACTAATAAGTTAATGAAAGTAAAAGGGGGGAAATGATGAAAATGAAAGGGGAGAAGGTGGAAAGAATGAAGGCAGAGGGAGGAAGAAAAGCTGGTAAGTTATCTTCTCTCCTTAATGTATTTTCTGTGAACAATGGGCCGATGCGCCAGGTGTCCAGAATGGCCAGCCCCCCCCCCCCCTCCATCTGTCAAGAGCTGCTCCACGAACCCAGCATGCAATTCCCAGCCTTGGAGTCCCTTGACATTCGCATCGCTAGGTTTCATCAGGGCTTGTTCAGGCAGAAGAGTTCACAGAGCCTCTGACACTTTGAGTCACAGTTTCTGAGACAGGTAGTCACGGTGATCAATATTGTGACATTCAGTGATACTATCAACGTGTTCACATGACAGCAAGACAGATCCCACAGAAAAATACAGAAGTTTATAGGTCCAATTCAACAGAAAATCGGGTTCTTTTCCTTCTAAGTCAGTCACTCCAAGTTCCATGGCCTAAGTCAGCATAGAAGATGGAGAGAGGGAAGGACAGTGCCCACCCCTCCAGTAAAGGCACCATTTATTTCTATCAAACACAAATTTTATTTTATTTTTATTTTTGTTAATCCTCACCAGGGGATATTTTTTCCATTGCTTTTCAGAAAGGGGGGGGGGGGAGAGAAAGAAACATTAATATAAGAGAGACACAACGACTGACTGCCTCCCACACACACTTGACCTGGGGCAGGAGCAAACCCGCAACCCAGGTAAGGCCCTTGACTGGGAGTTAAACCCAAGACCCTTCAGCCAGGACAAACTCTCACAAATTTTAGAAAGCGTCTCTTGAAAGGAACTCCAGGCACAAGGCCCTGCCCTCCTGGGTGCCGGTGCTTTAAGTCTCTGTTTTCCTACACAGTCCTCACTCCACTTGTTTGTGTTCTAGTTGACACTATCTGTTTTATATCGGTGATAAAAGGTCCAGTCCACACTCACTGGAACATCTTCTTACATAGTACTGCCTTAAAAAGTCATCCTTTCTCCCCAATATGAGTCAACCATACAACCTGAAAATATAACCTTCACCTTCAGACCAGAGGTTGACAGAGACATAACTTTTCACAAGTCCAGAAAGTCAAGGACAAATCTTACCCATCTTCATACCTAAAATGCAGTGAAAAAATTTCCCAGGTCTTCAGACTCAACAACTGCTCAAAGGTAACTAGGAAAACGAAAATGTTGGCGTGCAAAACACTAACGTGGAGAAATTTACACTTGCTGCTGAAGTCAGAATTTACTCAAAGAAACAAAAACTTTCTATTGTCCGAGTGGAACCCAATCACTGCATTTCTAAGTAACACCAATATTCCTCAACGCTGAAGGTGCAGGCTGGGCACGGTGACAGCCTTCCAAATGCTGCCACACAATGGTCACCCTCTAAAGAACAGGGTATGTGTTACTTGCAAAACAATGACAAAATTACAACCTGAAATAAAAGGTACGTGCTACTAAATTAAGTGAAGATCCCACCATTTTATGAAGTAAAACATAGGGAAAAGCAAAAAACTCAAAATAAGCTCCTTCTTAATGCAATTAAGGGAGATTCAATGTCAGACTATGCACTGAAGTCACTAGGAGGAATGTCCCAAGGGAGACACACAGGCCGGATTCTGACAGAACAGGAGGACGACTATTGGCGACAGCAGCTACAAAAACACACTTAGTTAAAAATAATTGTGCTTTATTCATTTTATAAGGCACTAGAAGTTTTCCTCCAAGATTTCCAATATTCTGTTTGGGGGTTAGGATTAGCAAATAGCTTCTAACCTTCTAAAACCTTTTAAAAGAGATCCGCCCTTTAAAAATGCCACCTGTTTGACAGAAGCGATATCTACAACCTCATCTATACAGTGAACTGCGTAGGTAGTCTACTGGAGAGGATTTGTTTAGTCTTGGAGAGTTGGGGACATAAATAATTATTTTATAGTTCTGCAAGGTGTCGTGGAATTTGTACAGTACAATATAAATGAATTAAGGAACAGCAGCAGTTGGAATTATCAGAGTTTATTTTCGATCAAGTTCAAAATTCTCTACATGGATGCTTAACAGATGGTGGAGAATGCATATGTCATGGTACTGATTAGACTGTGGCTTACTTTTTTAATTAAAAAATATTCTTTGGGGTTTACTCTTCCTTCAAAATACACACACATAGGTACGTACATCAATAGGTTTTACATCCCATCTCCACAGGAGAATAGACCTTTTATTCACAGCAATGGGATTTATATTCCATCTCCCTAGGGGATTAGACCCTTTATTTGATGGCCTGATTGAAATGCAGTTTACATTCTTATTTAGTTCATTCACGCTCTGATAGGTAAACTCAACCCCACCTTCCCAACTCCTATGCATGACTATACAAAACTGCTAGGACTGCTACAAACTCCGGCCTAAATGTAGGGACCCTTCTAAGGACCTGGGCATTGCCTTTACTTGCACCAAACAAGAAAGAGTACAGCTGTTGTACACAAGAGAGATGTGGCCCCTGGAGAGCTACAGTTCTCTAATATGTAACATACGCAGATGCTAGTGCAAAGTAGTAAAGACACAGAGAGACCAAAAAAGAGCACTGCATGCTGGGAAGGGGAGTTGTAATCTATTTCTCTATAATAAAAGACCAAGGAAGCCAAAAGCAGAACCCAGTTGCTTACATTTAAGTTCTTTACATCTCCTGGAAGCACTAACCTATAAAGTCCTGCTTGCTTGAGAACAATTTTGAGGGTCAAATGAATTAATGGTGGGGAATGCTTAGGAAACCGTTGAGGGCAATGAGGAAATACAGGCTGATAACCAGTGAATAATACAATTTATCTAGTATGAGTTTTTAACTGAGAGGAACAGCTAGTTAAATGTGACTTTTATTTCTAATGTCAATTATATTTCAATCACTTTTTAACTAGTCAAAAATTTTTATGTTAGTTCAAACTACTTTTTTAAAATGAGAATTGCCCAAAATACAGGATTAAGAAATCCTGTTGCTTTTCTATCCCAGAAATCAAACATATTGCGGAATATTTCTCTGTGTAGAAATCTAGGTACAGCTCAGATTTCTTATACCACTACAGTGATTCAGGGCTGTATTTTGAATGCATAAAATAGATGTGCAATTTAAATGTAACCTGACCCAGCAAAGACCCTAGATACGGTAATGAGGACAGCAGAAAAAATATAAGAACCATTTACAATCTGCATAATTTAGCTGCTTGCTAATATAAAAAAGTGCCTGCATCATTGTGTTTGTAGCGCACGAGATATGACATGGAGGCTATTAATTTGTAAATTCGGCTGCAGTTCAGCAAAACGCATGCCCCTCTGTAACTATCTGTTACAGACGCGCACACACCACCAGCCTGTCATTCATCACGCCACGGCTCTATCCCACAACTTAAAAGGCAGCACTGCCTTGTTAATGTCAGCTGTCCCATACACTACAGAAATCCTCTCGCTGCTCTGCCCTGAAGCCGCTGTGGTTTTCCTCACAAAAGAATTGTGATTGGAAATGGCTGTACAGTAGCTGTCCCTGACAAGTTGGATATGAAAATACAATTCAAGAACAGTAATGATCCTAAAATGGGAAGAGAGGAACAAAACTAAAAACCCCTATCATTTTATGGAACACTGCTCAGATAAAACAGATTGTTTTGCCTAGTCCAAGCCCTGGGTACAATGTGAGATAATGCAGGAAGCCTTCTTTTCATGGAAACACAAGACAGAATCAGATGCTGAAAGAGGCAAATATAATAGATTATTTAACCAAATTCTACACAGAATACATGTACGAAGACATGAATCAATCATTTCCAAAGGTGAAAATACAGTTTAACAATCCTCAATTCTGCAGTTTTTCTTAAAAGATAGAAAAAAGACACACAATGGTATTAGAACAATATACTAAGTCAGGCAGGATACATCAGGGAGAAAATATCCTATGGTAAAATGTAGTCTTTTCCTTACATTTAAACAAAAGTCTTATAAATCACTACACACTGACCTTTTGAATTGGGAAGTATTTTAACAAAAGTACATCCTGAACAATTCACTGCTGATACTTAAAAACATAATGTCTATCACCTACCATAAAAGCATAAATACATAGATTAAAAAAAGATTCCAAAGCTGCTGAAAGAGTACCTCTTAATTTCACAAAGTATTTACTATTTCAGTAGTTTAATTTATCACGGAAGTATTTGTTACAATCACGGAAAGAGAGAAATGAAGTGTTACAAATTTACTTTCTGACAAGACCCCACATAAAACAAAACAGAGGAAGAGCAATTCTGTCACCTACATAGGCTGCCAAGATGAGGGATGGGTAACTTCAGGGACTGGATCTTCCAAGACACGTGACGAAGGATGATTTGCACTGCTCTGTATTTAGTTGGGTTTTCTGCACCAGAGACAGAAGCCTAAACTCATCTTTCAGAATTTCAGAGTAGATTTGCTTTTTTGTGTTAAATCATCAGTATTAGAAATTTTATTCAAGAGAGAGAGAATCAGCAAAATAGAAGAAAGCATGAATAATCTCTTACTTAATGAATAAAAAACATTTGCTTAAAAATTTAAGTATTTTATTAAATCTCAAGTGTAAAGAAAGTAATTTTTCACAGGCTATGAAAATCACTAAATCCAATCGACAAATCTCGATATGAATATTAAAGCCTTTACACACACGTGTGCATGCACACACATACCGCAAGCTTTAGGAAAAATGAATGGCTGTGGTAAAAATGATCTGTGATTTTTATCTTCTTTTTAGCTTCTCAGTAGTGAAGGTGCAGCTCACTCTCTTACTATACTATTCTCCAGTGTCCACATCCAACAAAATGACTGAGGTGCAGGTCTTAAGAAAAGAGGACACTGAACTGAATATAAGATCAGTTCCTTGATTTAAAAAAACTACAAAAAACACTTTATTTTTTAGAATAGTTTTAAGTTCACAGTAAATCTGAGTGGAAAGTACAAAGAATTCCCATACACCCTCTGCCCCCCCCCCCCGTCCCCCCAGCCTCCCTAACTATCGACATCCCCACCAGAGCGGTACATTTGCTAAAACTGATGAATCTACACTGACACATCTTATCGCCCAAATTCATAGTTTACACTGGGGTTCACCCTTAATGTTATGTAGTCTATGGGTTCTGACAAGTGTACAATGACATATACCCATCAGTGTGTGTTACATGGAATAGTTTCACTGCCCCAGAAATGCTCTGTGTCCCACCCATTCATCCGTCTCTCCCCCCAGCCCCTGGCAACCACTGTCGCTTTACTGTCTCCCTAATTTGCCTTTTCCACAGGGTCATGTAGTTTGGTCATACAGTAAGTAGCCTTTGTCTGATTCTTTCCCTTAGCAATACCCATTTAAACTTCTTCCATGTCTTTTCAGGCTTTGATAGCTCTTGTTTCTTTTTTAGCGTTGAGTAATATTCTATTGTCTAAATGTACCACAACAGTTCTCTTGATTTTTAGATACAGTCTGATGTGGCAGCTGGTGAATTCCACAATGGTTACAATAAAAACAGCAGCAATAATATCAGATAGATATTACCTGCCAACTAGGACACGGAGGCTCGGAGCATCTACAGTGCTTGACCTTAGGTCTCAAGTCAGGGGCAGAGTCAGACTTCACAGTTCTAGTTTCTGATATCTAATCCCATATCCCCCACCTATATACTATACAATATAGCATAACATAAAAAATACAAAAAAGACCTAGGGAAAAAACCTACACACACACACACACACACCCCTATTCTGTTTTAGGAAATATAAGTAGAGAGGCAGTATTATGAACTAGAAATAATACAAAGGGTCAAGAGATATGGGTCTGGTCTCAGGTCTGTTATTAAACTAGGTTTGTGACCTTAAGTAAATTATTTACTTGATATTGGTCTGAGCTGCTTTACTCGGTCTCCAACATTCTCTTCTGCTTAAAATTCTATGAGTTTCTGAATGTCAAGAATACAATCTCTTGATCTACACTTTCTACCTCTATAAATAAGCACTGTACACAGAAAACTAATGCTCATAATGGTGATCCTGACACACTACAAAGAAGCTAAATCATTAAATAATGGTTTCATTCAGGGATAGAAAATTCACACGAACTGGGGTCAGGCAGGTAATGCATGTGGATGAAGCTGGCCAGCTGTAAGGAGTGATGGGGAATAAGGCCGACTGGAGAGAGAGTGCTCCGTCTAAAGGCACTAATGTAAGAATTGCTTTTAACATTTTGAGTCAAATCAAATATATATGCTGGTTAGATTAAGCCCACAGGCTACCAGTTTTCAACCCCTAGACAGTAATTTCATTCACTGAACTGTAGTTACTAGGAGAGGAATCAACCATTACTTAGAAAAATTTTCAACAATAAGAGGTGAGTCAAAAAGGATTTCAGATAACCAGAAAGTTAAAAGAGCTTTCTGGTTGATCAAAATTTACCATCGTAAAAAGACTGGGGTGTGACAGACATAAAAAGCAAGTATTCAGCAGGCACTGAGGAGAATACGGTAAGATAGAACATCTGAAGACACAAGGGAGACAGGGAACTATATATAATATAAAGGTAAGAGTGAAACTTCAGTAACAGCATGTTCCACAATTGTGCCGACTTTGTCAAAACCGTTTAAAGGACTCTACAGGTCATTTAAACCCCTCCCCAACATGGGACACTGATGTGAGAATGAACTGGAATCAGTTTCTCTATCACTGAACCGCAGCTGCCTCCAGGGCTGCGAAAGCAGCTGTTTAAACAGCCGCACTGTAGAGGTCAGAAAAATGAAAACTACCTTGTTGAAGCTGCCCAGGGAATTCTAGTAAGCAAAACGTAATCATCAGATCTGGAATCCAACCAGAACCCTACAAACATCTCCTGCACTTAACTGGCTCTTGTTTCTGAGTACTCAGATTTTTCAAAATCATTTACTTTACATGGTTAAGAAGAAATATGTTCATGTTATAAACACATGGATTATTTAATAATTTTTTCAAGAATCCTATTTTCTGAATGAACCCTAAATGAAACATTATGATACCATTTTCCACAAATGTTTTCCTAGTGAGATATATATATATATATATATATATATATATATATATATATATATATATATATATATTTAGCTCAAGTAATCACACGATTATAGTTCTTTACCATCATAGATTTTCACATCCTCTTATCAAATAAGATTCTAACAACTGTGTAGGGTGGATTAAGGCAACTGTCATGTCATTGATTCCGACAGGGAAACAGGCATGTGGTGACTGCTGACCAATCAAAAGTTACACAGTTACCTAACAGCAAACCGGGCCTTAGAGTATGGAATCCCTATACTCTGGAGAGCTGGTCTGAATGAAGCTCTGTTCACGGAACAAAGGGCTGGAGCTCGTTTTTCTGAGCCAGCTCTTCTGGGGCTGACAGGAGGTTGGGTGATATCCAAATGGACTGACTGAATGTAGAGCGTACGGGTGTGGGGAGCTGAGCCAAAGGGGAGAGATGTCCTTTGCTGGACATCAGTCTCTAAATACAGTAAAGAGCTAAGAATCAAAGACAGGCTGTCGAGAGCCAAGGAGGAAGAGTAACTTGTGCAACCAAATGAAAGGGCCAAGCAGGAGAGAAGCCAGGGGGGTGCAGGCAAGACAGGAAATAGGCGGGCCAGAGATGAGGCATGGATGGCCCAAGAGAAGGGTCTGGAGCAAATTACAGCCATCGCGCCCATTCAGAGAGGAAGTTCCTATAACCCGCTCTGAGCACTTGGAGGGGCTGGGAATGTTTCTAAAGGGGTTGTGCAGTGCTGGGTAACTTGCTCCGAAATGCCAGGGAGGCTGTATTTCTGCCATGGAAGATACCTTCTCTGGCAGCTAAGCCGGGGTCCACTCCGGAGCAACCCAACACAGTGCCACGCTTCCTCGTCTATGGAGTATGATGGATGCTTTTAAGGTTCTCTTTCTAACCTGCCAGCCTCAAGCCCAAAACTTTAATTCTGGAACGACGACTCCAATTTAATAAATGGAATCAATGCAGCAACATTTAAAATGTGGGTTCCAGTGGGTTTTTAAAGGGGGGAACCAGAGCAAACTTTACTTACTGGCCACTCATATAAAGCTGGATTTAAAAGTTTTTTCACTAACAGATTTATCCTACTGCCATAAAAACTATACAGCTATTTGCTTGTAAAATAGAGCACAGATGATCAACACCCATATGTGAAGGGCTGAGGAAATAACATTATAAACCACAAAGGGAGGTTTTAAAATCAGCCTCCCTGCTTTCAGAGCTGCTACCAGAAATGCCGGCTCCCCTCCCCCACCAAGACCAGGGCTCAGTCAATGAGCCCGCTGTGCAAGTGACAAGCCATCACTTCTGCTTAGTCTCCACAGGCCTAATGTATGTGATGCTGAATTTACTGAGCTCAGTAGGCAGCACAGCCTCGCCAAGAGTGGTTATGGCTTAGACTTGGTAAGAACAAGATGTCAGGGGTTTTGCTGTTGGTGCATCACTCTGCAACACCTTATTTCAATTCTGTGCTGAGCTGGCAAAAGCACTAAATCAACCCAGCTCTGCAATCCAGCTCTGCTTACCCTTCGCATGTTCCAGTGGCAGGACGACTTTGCTACGTTCACTGGCAACGTGGCTCACCAGGAACACAAATCTGTCTAGTCATCATCCCCTCTAAATGTCTCCTCGGCCCTTCTCTGTCCTTGTTCCTCCTAGCTGCATTTTTCTTACTAAATATTTCCTGTGACACTTTCAAGCGAAGGACATAAGAGTCTAACTCCATCTTGAGACCATTAGAAATGTGTGCAATCTCTATGCGATACGTAGATCCTGAGAAAAAGGCCTGTTAACGACGGTACCTGAGCTTCCTATAACCTACTCTGCTTAGATGCTGATAATGAAAAGAGATGATTATTTCCATCCCTTTTAAGAGAACTCAGCTGATTTAGGGAGAGCTGTGAGGGCAAGTGTGAGGGGCCTGCTTGGAGAAAGCAAGGATATTTGTCATCTGATGGAGACAGTGGAAGGGACCTACTCACATGCAGGCTGTCAGCCTTGCCACTAACCAGAGGGGAGAAAGCCTCTTTAGGAAAAGAAAATGGAACAAATTGAGTGGAAAAGAGGAAGTGACATGAGAGTACAGTGTTTAGCAAGGAGATTTTCTTGGTGGTTGAAGGTGCTCCTTTCCTAGCAGGAGATTCCCTATAACGGGAAGGAATCATTCCTACACGGGTGCATACCTATACTTCACAGGGTGTTTGTTTGTGTGACAGTTATACTGTCATAATTTTAGATGGTTAAACCTCTGCTCCAGGGTTTATAAAAGATCAGAACACTTGTCACTCTTGGTGCAGGTAGAGTGAAATAGAGTGGCTGAGCAGTTCATTTTTCTTTATAATTACACTCCATTAACCTTCCACATGAGAGCTCCCCTGTGCTTTCAAACCAGCAGCACCAACTGGCTGCATTTGATAAGGCTCTACAGAGTCTGCAAGACCAGCACATGCAACAGAAAGAACACTTTAATACTGCAGACTTAAGCAGAAGCTGAACGCGGCTCCGCCACTCCTCTCCTCTCCTCAATTATACATGTGAAGACAAAAACAAACCAAACATGTAAAGCTGGAAACCAGCAAACAGACCGTGGGAGCTTATTTAAACCAAAAGTGATTCGAGAATCCTCTGATAATCTTCACAATATTAAAACCAAATTTATTATTATTTTTCTAACCCCTGATAACGTAGCATCCCATAAAAAAATGTACTCAATTTACTAAGGCTCACCGGGTGCTAGTGGCAGGGTGATCCACATTACAATTCGGTCATGTTGGGGCCTACAAGCTGCATGCTGTGAAGGCGATTTACTCCCTACAGCATTTCTCCTTGTGGATCGCTCAGTAACTCATTTTTTGGAAAACTGGTTAAGAACTAGCACTAAGTCTATCTCTATCCTTCTTGACAGTAGCCACATAAGTAATTTCTCTTTTTGAGAGAGAAGAGAGAGACCTATTCCATTAATAATGCATTCTCCTCAGTTTTTAATGCAGTGCCCGGAATGCTAGTTTCCATATGCACAAAGGTAGATTAGGGCTTTCTCCACCCTGAGCAAAGGCTAGGTGTTACATGCTTGAGCAGATAAAATGAAAGCCAATTTGGGAAGTAGGTACTGGCACAATTAATCTTAAATAAGATCCCAATTATTTGGGCAACAAAAGGTAGCTATATTTATACCTCTGCCTTAACCAATGGCATTCACAGCCCTCACCACATCTTGGCATAAGGTTTTCATGGTAGTCTGTGTTTCGGGGCACATCCCCAACCACAGTGACCTCAGGAAGGTCAACAGGTATCCTGACAATGCTACTCACTACTAACTCACTTTCTCTGGCAAATGTATGCACTGAGGATGTTGGGCTATGGTAAGGTAATCTGACAACCAGAGAATTAAAGTACAGGAACTCAAGTGGTACAGCATTTCCTTCCTCAAATGTTGTATTTGAAATACTTTTCTAGAGATATAAAACTACAGCAAATCTTGTTTTTGAAAGTTAATGAGATGCTCAGTACTTCTGAAAGTGTCTGGCAGAGAAATGATTGTTTACATTTACATTTTGAAGATGGATGATTAGATCTGGGAATTCTACTACACACTTCCTTTTTTCTAGGTTTTATGTATGAAACTGAAGAATTTTTCCATTACTATTTTTCTTTTGCTTAACACATTACAAACTTAGGTTACTGTATGTCTTTATAACACCACCATTGTATCCTTTTAAAAAATGTTTTTCTTAATGCAAATATCAGATTTGTGCTTGCAAATAAATAATTCATAATTCTTTAAAACCCAATACCAAAGATATAACTTAGTATTTCTTGCTGCCTGTTACATGCTGAAGCATTCAGCATAATGATGTTGAAGGATCACACGCCAATAGATAAAGCCAGCCATGCCTAAAGGAAGCAGCTCCTGAAAATGTTGGTTTTTCAATGTCCAGGCCCAGTGACAGTCAGATTTCTCTTCTGCCTAATAATGCATATTTTTCATTTCCCAATGAATAGAATTTCTTTCACTAAGCACTTGTTTTTCAGTTTGAAAAGTGGCAGGCATTAAAATTCCACTCTCTATAACCATGTAAAAAATCAGGCAAAGCCAATCTACCTGCTCGGGGTCTGTCCCTCTGACTCATTGTTGGGCCATCTGTTTACGTGTGCTGCTTGTCTCACTGTGCAAATCAACCTGCTGCTGGGCAGACCTACTTCACACTGCAAACTCATTCTGCAATTTCAACCTCCCTCAGCAGCAATAGGTCCTCTTACTGGAATCTAAAACTACCGCTTCAATCAACTAGAGTCAGCCCTTATTCTACTGCTCTTGTACAAAAAATGATGCACCACAGGTCCATGCACACACAGGTCATCCCTGAACACTGGGCTCATGAGGAAGGCGGCAGCACAGTTTTGCTCCTATCAAAACATTTTAGTACCATCAGCAGCAATCAGCCTGCTACCCAGGCATATACATGTACGACTGTGGAGAGAGGCTAAAAAGATTACTGAATCCCAGAGGACAAGAGCATAAACTGCAAATACAAACCATTCTGGTCTTCTTTGTTTTGAAGGTTGGTAACTTATTCATACATGGGTTTCCATCTATGTGATTAGCACACAAATTTAAAGCAGTATTAGATAGAAAAGGTTCTCAGAACATCCTCTGAATCACCCACAACTACCAATTTGCTTACTGTTTTGCATGCATTTTGCTAATCACTCATCTTAGATCTGAAAGGATATTAGGACCATGAATAGGGTGGTGGGTAGTATAAGGTTTGAAGACAATATTTACTGAATATCCCTAGAAGCATATAGTATTTTATACATGTTGTGGTATATATAATATTAAAAAGTTAAATTCTTTAAGAAGTTAAATTCTTTAAGGAGACAGAAGTTACATATGCAAAAGAACTATAACATGTCTTACAGAGTATTAAAAAGCAAAATTACTGGAAGATTAAAAAATATGTAAAGAGAGCAGTAAATAGAAAAAGTGGAATCACAAAGAGAAGACAAGCTCACATCTGGTAGAGTATACATTCTGAGCAATGCTAAATCCAAGAAAAAAATCTGAGACAAAAACAATTAAATATGAGTTATTAGTAATAATTAAAAATTACAATTTTGGAGAAATGGAATAGGGCAAGTTTAGATGCTAGTGGTTAATTACAGGTCCCTTAATAGATAAACACATATGTACCCAATGGAAAGGCGCCTATATACTTCCATTGTGCTCTAGTATTTACATTTAAGAAGACTGTTCTTTGAGAATATAGAATGTAGAATTATCTTGTTATTAACAAATGTACTTAAAAATGCACGTCTATTTTTAGAAAATAAATTTTAAAATGTATCTATAGAGGACCAAAAATTGTGTAATTTAGAAGGAGCTGAATAGTTACTAGACTGGTGATTAGAAGAACTATGTTGATATAGTGCAGGAATATACCTAAAAACAGATTGAAAAAGACTCAAACATTATGTTGCTTTTTAGCAACAAATAACCAGTGATGACAAAGCACAGGATGAGAGAGATTGATGCCTACGTGAGAATTTCTGTATCTTAGTGAGTGAGAAATTCATCACATTTCATTTTGTTCAGGGCCCTACTGTTCCCAATGCACACAAACTTCTTACTTTTCTCCTGAGGATGAGTCACTGCAGTGGTGAATAGAAATGCTTGTCCTGCTCCTCTGTGTGAAGGCGAAGTCACAACCTTCTGCAAGGCTGGCAGTGATATGACATTTACCAAACAACCAGCAACATCTCTAGTCTTTTTTTTAACAGACACTGAGAAATGGAAATAATGATCTAGGGAAGATTCTAATTTTTAAATTGACTGAAGGACTGAGAGTAGGATGTTAACCCTCTCACTGCCTGATACTTGCAAAAAAGAAAAACAACAAATAGCACCAATCAAATCATAAGAGGAGGCAGCACACTTTAATAAAGAAAGCAACCTGCTTAGCATGAAGAAACTGCTCCATCATTTCCCACACTATGCTATGAAGACAAATCGTTCACTTCCAAACTATATGCCAAGGAATACAGTATTATTTAGAAACTATATTCTCTTACCTTTAGATATAACAGCAGCTAAACCCTACCTCTGGCACTCTCCTAGGAGTAGAAGAGTCTTTCATCACAATATGATAATACTCATAACACTTCTGAATCCACTGCTGAAAATGACCGTTAGTTGAGAGGTGGGACTAAAGATAAGAAAGTACATAATTACCAGCAACTAGCTAACAGTCAAATTGTACATGCTTTTTAAGACTTTAATAGTTTTCCTTTTGAGAAATAGTAGATTTAAAATGGACCAAGAATTAATTGAGTACCATTGTCTAATGATTTTAATCCAACCTTCTGAAACATTTGTACTATTATATAAACTTATGTGTCAGTTTTTCATTATTTGTTTCAGTCAGAGATCATTATTAGTGTAATTTTCTAAAAGCTATATTTATTTATTAAAAACATATCTTTATTGATTCCAGAGAGAGGAAAGGAGGGAGAGAGAGCTAGAAACATCAATGATGAGAGTCACTGATCGGCTGCAGCCCGCAACCCGGGCATGTGCCCTGACCGGGAATCGAACCCCAATCGCCTGGATCCTAGGTCGATGCTCAACCACTGAGCCACACCCAGCTGGGCTAAAACCTATATTTAAATAAGAATTTGACACCCTAAACTTTGAGTAATGCCACATCAACAGTTCAACAAATCTTAACCGTCAAACCTAGACATTTTGCTAACCCAAGAGAAAGAACACACCTGAGCTTAACAGCTAGTTCAGAAGCAGAAGCCTCCAGAAGGCATGTGCTGTTCTGGCAGAGAAGCTGAGGGCATGTGGAAGGGGGGAAACACCTCAGTAAAGCCGAGGATCCTGTGACTCAGGGGGGTGGAAATGGGGCCCTAAGACGTTTTAGAACCAAGCCCAACAGCGGGCCATGAGAACTGCCAAAGCAACAAATTTCTATGCTAATCAACTACTGCAACGTACTCAGTCAATGGGCCTATAGGTTCTGATGAGATAAAACCACATTCACGTGAGCTGAGAAATCAATGACGAGACTAATCACGAAAGCCACAGTTGTAGTGACTCTGGTGTTTCTGCCATGCGTCCCACAGTTTCAACAGAATGGCTAATAACGGGGGAGAAAACAAAAACACTGCTAGCTAACGCTGTGTTTTTATATAAGAAAAGAGCAGACAGAGGGTTAAATGCATTTTTTTCTCTCCCTGATGTGTACATTTGAAAAATTCCATTAGTACCTTGCCAGATTTTCAAGAGAAAAGCTGCGTGCCTCAGAGTTAACGGGTACGACAGGCCACGGAGAATAGAACCAGGAAGAAATCTTCCTGTTCCGCGCTTCACGGGGCTGTCACTCGCACTAGAGAGCGTCCCTTTGAAGCCCTGTTTGCATTCCATTTTTAACTAGCGGGGCGAGGATGGAGGTCTTTGGTTCCTATGACAACCCAGATGGGCCATAATACAAGATACTTACAAATGTTCAATTGCAGGGATGCCAAATCAAATTAAGGCAGAGTTAGCACTACTTCATAAAAACTAGATGGCGGAGAAAGCAAAATACTTATGGCAAAATGATGCCATTTCTAGAAGTGATTCTGAAAGGCTTCATGAGGAAATACAAGGAAAAGAGTGACTATTTTTAGTAAAAACAAATAAAACAGTAAAACTAATATATAAAAATAAAGCTCCAATTTACATGAGTAAATGTTTTCATTAAATTTGACTACTGGAAAATTACTACTTCACTTAATGTTAAAAAAAAGTCCCTCTCAAATAACATGAATTTCATTAGTGATTTAGATCATTACAATCTGGCACACTGGCTGGGTTTTAACGGTGAGCTGAGCTCCTTCAAGCGACTTTTTCCTTTGCTCCATCCTCAAGATTTGTTTCCATATTTGGCTTTTATAACTAGAGGACTTAGTCCTCAAAATAATTGTGGAATGGCTGATGTTTCAGAAAGGAACTCATTTGTAACTTGTATTTACGGCAACTTGTGAAATTTATTAACTTTTCAACAGAATGTAAGCGCAATCTTTGGATCTCTTTCCATTTATAAGTTATGATTTCCTTGAGAACAATCCTCGCAAACACTTCTAGTCCTCAAATGCGCTACTCTGCCCCTGGCCGGGTGGCCCGCTGGTGGGAGCGCTGTCCCGCGCACCGTGCACCAGAAGGTCTCCGACTCGATTCCTGGTCAGGGCACATACCGAGGTTGTGAGTTTGATCCCGTTGGGGTGCGAACAAGAGGCAAGCGATTGATGTTTCTCTCACATGGAGGTTTTTCTCTCTCTCTCCCCTTCCTCTCTCTCTAAAAATCAATAAGAGACATATCCTTGGGTGAGAATTTTTTTTAAAAGCACTATTCTGAAAAAGGTATTTTCACTTGAGGGGAAAATAAAATGCTTGATACTCAAACCTAACAAAGGAATTGATTTAGATCATGGATCCTGCCACTGGGGTGAGGGGGTGTCACATACCCCTTTAGGACATAATGAAGAACTATGGACTCTGCTCCCCAAAATGCCATATGAGCATGAACTCATACACACATATTATGCACACATTTCCGGATGAGGCACCACCACCCCTGCCCCCCCCCCCCCAGCAGAAACCCTCCAGCGAGCATCTAGTTCACATGCTATGCAGGGCCTTTCTCCCCCAAAGCCGAAGTTCCACACTAGTTATAAGGAAGTCGCCGAAACAAAACAAACATTTTCAATACTAAGCAGACCGATGCACCTTTCTTACTACTTAATGTGCAGCTCAAATTAAATAAATTCAAATAAAATAAATTAGTTTCATAAATGTGTATCTGCTGCAGAAATTCTACTAAAGCTTGAACGCTATGAGTTCCAGCGCTTTTGGACTCCCGTCATCAGGTTAAATTTGTTTCTGTAACTTTTTCTTCTCCCCCAACTGGCATAAACCCATTTAATATTATTATTATTATTTTAAATATATCTTTATTAATTTCAGATAGAGGAAAGGAGAGGGAGAGATAGAAAAATCAGCGATGAGAGAGTCATTGATCGGCTGCCTCCTGCACGCCCCTGACTGGGGATTGAGCCCGCACCTGGGCATGTGCCCTGACTGGGAATCGAACCCCAATCGCCTGGATCCTAGATCGATGCTCAACCACTGAGCCACGCCCGGCTGGGCTTTAAATTATTTTGAGATATCGTGAGATAGGAGAAAGTTGTAAAAACAGGACCAGAATGATTTCCTTAGTAGAACCTTTTAAAAACTCAGATGCCTCTTGTTTTGAAATGAAAATCTCTATATGCGGACAGCCATTTAAACCAAAATAGCCACAAAAATGTTGTGCCTGGACTGTGCAGGGGAAGAGCTTGGGCCAAAGGCTAAAAAACTTCACAAACCAAGACGCTGGCTTTCCTTTTAGCCCATCCACACGATTCTCGTAGAACCAGCTTCTCTTCAGTATTAGTTTCCTCTCTTACAAAACAAGGATAATACCTACATATTCCTCACCCCTGCGCAAAGGGAAAAAACCACCTTTTTATAAAATTAAAATTATAAGAGAGTCAGTATTTCCAGCACTAATGAAGACCCTAAATAATACAGGGACAGTCTAAAAATGCTGATGAACTTGATTTTTAAGACTCTGTAAAGCTGCCCTGCTGCCCATTATTATGATGACATTTCCACAAAGGGCAGAGGGAGGAAAGGCTACAATTCTCACCAGGATGATTAAAGTGAGAATGATATATACGCAAGACGGAAGCGAAGGCGGAGCATAAGCGTGGCCCAGCACCGGGCAGTCCAGGTAACCGAGAGGAGCGCGGCCTCCCGCAGGCCCACGCCAGCGCCTTGAGGGGCGTCGCTCCGCGGGTATCTGCCCTCCACCAATTGCTTCCGGTGCCAGAATTCCCTTTTTTGAGTGTTGCAACCTAATAATTCTTCACCCAGGCAACCACAAGCCTGTTTTGGAAAGGTTCCCTGTGTCAGAAGCCTCAGTGCTATTTCCATTTGGAAATGCATCTTTATGAAAATATGTATCATCCCTCAAACTAAAATTCTTAGCTATATTAAGTTTCAGCTGTAAGTGGTATTTTTAGAAAAGTGGTAATTTCAGAATTCTGCTACAAAATTACAGAGTTGGTTTTTTAAAATTGAGTCACAAAGTAGAACATTAAAAAGATATACCAATGATTAAAGTCCTTTCTTTCCTTTTTCTTATCCCATTTTACTTAAGTGAAAAAAACATTACTTAAATTTTAAAAATCACCAAATTATGCACACTGGTAAGAAATTTCATCAAATACTCATCTTCATAAAAATCAAATAACCCAATGCAAAAAGAGCTCGTATCAACAGCCAATGTTCTCAGACGTGCTCTGACATCACGGATGGTGCTGCTTTACAATGAGAACCCATCTGAGAGGCCTTGGACACAACAAAGAATGTGTACTTTTGACCAAAGGAAAAGGATTTCACTTTTAATTAGATAAGAAATTAATATAATGTCAATTATACCTCAATAAAAAATACAAACATCAACTCATTATGTTGCACACTTGGAATTTATACGATGTTATATGTCAATTAAACCTCAATAAAAAAGAAGAGACATTGGAGGGTGAGGGCAGAGAAGAAAAGGAAGTCCTTGTTTGAAGATTATATTAAAAGCTCTTAAACATATAAGTGATGATGTTTCATGAACTAAAACATTTGATCAGTGGCTATAATGAAACATCTTATATTCTTTTCTTCAAATTTTAAAGAACTGTGTTCATTTGACCTCTTGCCCAACAGAATCTCATTTTCCTTCACATTGGTTTGCACAGCACAGAAGTATTCATTTCGTTACAGTACTTAAGTTTTACTGTGGGTGAATGCTACATCCTGCCAGGCCTGGACAGCATTCCATTAAAGTGTCTCCTCAAGACTAAGGAACCCATCACCCACAGATATGTTTGTAAAATAGAGTTAATGCCTCCTGGAAAGATGCTCTCTCCTGCTCTCATACACCTACATGCACTCAGAATTCTCCCTCTTCTCTTAGGTCTGCTCCCAAAAAGAAACAGGCAAGCAGATAAGCTCAAGTGCTATGCAACACTTTTCTCCTTTAGATAGTGTTTCTCTGTCATCAGAAATTTCTTTGAATATGGAAAACTAGATTATGCAGTTAAATTTTAATACATGCTTATATGACAACCATAAGTACAAATATGTGTAAAAGGTGTGATTAGAACGAAATGAACTCATTTTCATAAGTCACAAAAAAATCAGTCAAAATATAGTTATGCCTTGTATATACTAAATTATCTTAGGAAGTTGCTGTTTTATTGCTTAAGGCTTCCTAAGATCATAAGAAAAAGCAAAACCCTTCTCCTTCCTCCTCATCTGAGATACTAATTTGATTAATGGGTACCAAGTATTCAGACCGTCCTGTTCTGACTTTTGAAACAGGTTGTTTTGACTCTATTGGCAAAAGCCCTTGACTTTTCTCAGCTTTTTATTACAACTAGTGAATGAAACTATCAGCAATCTTTTTACTATGAAATCTGAACTGTCTTACACTGGAATAGTTAAATAAACATTAAAGGAGCCATCAGCACCAACCGCTTACTCCCCATGAGCAACAAATAAAAGAATAATGTTTGTAGCGGAGTTAAGTCACGATGGCTTAAGATGGATCATCCCATCCATTTTGACACCATTTTTCTAGCTGTAAGAATCTGACCATAAAGAAAAAACCCCAATTCTAATGAAATGTGGAATGACTTTTTTGCATGTGAAATGTATTCATCATTTCTTTTAAAAATTTCATGTCAGAACTCTTAAGAACAGAGAACAGAAAGAAAATAAAACATAAGTAAAATAGCTTAATTATTTAGAGACTACAAATGACTGAAAAAGCACAATTTTTAAACTCTGAAAATGGGCTAATCTGTAATATAAAATGGTCTTTGTAGATAATAAATAATTCAAGTTCAGACAAGAGAGAATGAAAGAATTGGAATGTTCATTCTACTTTACATTTGTAACTGAAGAACCAGAATAACCTACAAATGGATCACTGTTGATCTAGTTCCTACAAATAAGAACCAAATACTTTAAAAAGTAAACCTGTTACAAACTATGTGCTTTAAGCAGTATTTGCTTCCCATTTTCAAATGTTCCAGAAGCCCAAACAAAAATTATGATAATAGGGCAATAAACTATGAGAAAAGAGGAAGTTCAGAATCTTTCAACTGGATGCACAATCAGGGCAAAGGCTAAGTCAAAGCCAGAATTAACAGGCACTTAACCAAACACTGTAGCTTATTACAGTTTTTTAGTTTCATAAATCTGCCTCAGCATTCGATCTTCCTGATATTTCCAAATAACCTCCACAAATCACTCTATACAAATAGCAAGGAGTCTAAGAATGTACTGCTACACTCATCCTCTAAAGATACTCAAAAAACTCCACAGGAGGCCGCCTGCCTAGACTAGGATAAAGTTATCACTTAATGAATTAACGCCATCTAGTGGGATCAGTGAGATTTCAGCCATAGTTTACTACAAGTCACTACAATACATTCACTTGGTTTTATTTTATTTTAAGAAATACAGTTGTATTAATAAGTGAACTATCTCAAATGCCTATTATAAGAATTGGTCAACTTGCCTACAATAAAAATGGCATAACAATATTTTAAAATAGGCAATCCTCACTTAGAAGGAGTAACATTTCTATTCTTTCCTTCAAAGGAACAAAATATAAATCAATATGTACTAACAATATGTATTTTCAAAGATGTCAGAAAAAGTAAAGTCACAATATTCTGTCAATAAAATTTATTTTTTTTTTAAAGAATAGTTTATTGATTTTTAGAGAGAGGAAGAGAGAAACATCGATGTGAGAACGGAACACTGATCGGCGGCCTCCTGCACTCCCCCTACTGGGGATGGAGCCCCAAACCCGGGCATGTGCCTTGACCGGGAATCCAACCAGCAACCTTTCAGTGCACAGGATGACACTCAACAAACTGAGCCACACCAGCCAGGACAATAAAAACTTTTCAATAACAACAATAATAAATATTATTTATTTATTAAGTACCTAGAATATACTGGGCACTTCACAAAGTTTTAATCTTTAAAGCTATCCTGCATTGTAGTTCTACAGATAATGCCATTACAAAAGCACTTAAATCCAGAGTGACTAATCAAAAAAGTGATCTTTCTTCCCTCCGTCTATTATGTGAATGTCCCATCTATCAACATTGCATATCTACCAAGTGCCCAGAAATGCACCACGTGATGATGAGGTTCCAGGAGAGGGAGAAGGGCCCTGGCTTTTCAAGAAGCCCAGGAATAGCTCTGAAGCCAGGAATCAGTGGCTCTTTACAGACAATATTTACAACGTTCTTTTATCATAGTTTTACTGTTAATTTTCTTCTCATTAAAAATAAACTGCTAGTATGAATCTTAAATCACATCATGATTTTGATTTAGTTACATAATTTAAATAAAAAATTGATGAGAAAAAGTGAGAGGTGTGCCCTTCACATAATCTAACAATGGAAAATACTCTTTCTTTAACTTCCATGAACATGATTTATTTTTTATCATTTGCAAGTCTTAGGATAATAGGCTTCTCCACTTTGCTTCGCAGTGGACTGTCCCCCAATTCTCACATAAGGTACAGGATCTATCAGTGTTACTGTGTTATTTCCATTCCTAATAGCATCCTGCATCTATTTCTTTTTGTACTTTATCAGATTACCATGCTCCAGGTAAGATTAGAAAGGAACTTCAAGTAAAATACGTTCCTTGTTTCTCTGCTCACTGGTAGGTGGTAATGAACACAGTGAAGTTCAGAAAAGTAACCCGCAAGCTATTCCATTTTCTACGTGCAAATGTTAACTTGAACATTTCAGGATTTTCCTTTACACTGTGTATTTTTTACATACACAGAGCCATTCACTCCATCATGTCAAATGTTAGGCTAATAATGTATAAGAATGTTCAGATGATAATTCAATTAAATTTAGCAACATTTGTGGGATCTTCAAGGGTATGAAAATGTCCCTTTGTGTGTGTGTGTGTCCTTATTAAAGAAAATAGAGCAGAGATCCACACTGTAAAGCACATCCAGGCCACTATGAACCATATATGACCTGGGTTCTGGTAAGATTAGCTAAATTTAATCAAAACGTCTCTCTTTCTTCCCTAAAGGAGTAAGAAAATAGTGGGCATACATCTCATCTCAACCCAGATTTGCTTCTCTGGAGAAGTGCAAATGGCCTGAAAGCTACTCCATGACCAAACGGGAAGAGAACCTATAGTGACTGGCTAGGTTGATTCCAAATCTACATGTGTATCTAGCAAAAAAAGAGAAATAGCATAATAAGGTCGAATGGAGCTGGTTTTGAAGTATGAAAACCAGACGCTGCTGGACAAGTCACACCTCTCTGCATTCTAGGATATTTATTTGTAAAATGAAAATAATAACAATAATCATAAATATGTATTTGTCTTACATAAATAAATATAATAGAGTTAGATTTAAGTGAATAAATGTGAATGCAAACTGCAAAATGCCATTTTCAGCCTAAAAATCTTATCTACCCTACCCACTCTCATTCCCCCACTGACCTGATCAATATTCACCCTGCACCTTAATCATATCCTTCAATAAAATTGGTCTCTTCCCCGCTCAGTGAACTTAATAAACTGGCTCCCATTTTTAAGCTTTCGTTGGTGGTCCCTTTCTTTCTCTCCTCCATTTGTTTGTCCACCCATTGAGGGTTTTGATAAGTCCCACATCCTCTATAAAACTTTCCTTGACTCTCTCTGCTTAGAATGCTCTGTGAAACCCTATTACACCAAATGTCCAATTCATAAAATTTAACATCTAAACATACAACAATAGCAGCTGAAAACACTTCTACAGTACATACTATATGGCAGGCACAGTTTTAAGCACATTAACTACATATTATGTAACTTAGTCTTAAAGGCAGTCTTATGAGAGGTACTGTTAGTATCCCATTTTACAGATGGAGAACTGAGGCCGAGTAAGTACTTCCCAAGATTCCAAAGGCAGTAAGTAGCAGTGCCATAGCAGGACTCTACTCGGGCTGTTTGGCTCCAGAGCCCATGCCATCATCCACCATACAGTATAGGTTCTGCTTGCTGAATGTTTTATGTGCACCCTTTTGTTTTCTGATGCAGAATGCATGATCCCTGAGGATAAGGGCACTTCATCTAGCGTAACTCTTCCATCACCTTGCATTTTTCTGGGCTATACACTATACAAAGATACTCAGTGTTTCCCTGAAAGTAGAGATAGGCCATCAATCAGTTTATAATTTGGGGAAAGAAGTTCAACTTTGCAATGAATCATTCCAGACTTTGGTATTTTCATCAAGTAAATATCCTAATTTGTCCAGCTTCTAATAAAAGATTATTCCTACTTCTAGCCCAGAACAAAAAAACTCAGGGATGTCTAAGGAACATTCATTTAGTTACTTAACAATAAATTACTTTAAAAAATGGGGGACAGTATGCCAACTTTTAGAGTCAGTTGCAGGAATATGAATAATCTTTTAAAGATAAAAATGAAAGCTCTCTCCTGATTTATACCCATGAAGCAGTCTCTTCAGCATTTGTAAGGAAAATTAATGATGGAGATTTAATAAGTCAATGATCAAGTCACCTGGGACCAGGTATAGCACCAGTCCAACATTATAGTAAGTTTTCACTTAACATCATTGACAGGTTCTTGGAAACTGTGTTTAAGTAAAACGACACGTAACAAAACCAATTTTACCGCAGGCTCATTGATACAAACAAGAGTTAAGTCCCTGCGGACTACGGCTGGTCACAGAAACATCACAGCTATGTGAGCTGTACGGACCTTTAACATTAATTATAAAAACCAAGTAAGATCATGATTCCCCAGCCCTGTCCCCCCGCAGCTCAGCGTGAGGGACCCACCCTGGACAGACGCCTCCCATCCCCCCCCACCCCGGGACAGGGGAGGGGACCCGAGCACCCAGAGGACAGCCACTCGGGCGTGGGGAGACGTGCAAACTCCACAGACGGCGGCCCGGCCGGGAACTGCTTTCCTTCTCATTAATGTTAAAATGAAACAATGCTGAATGAAGTGGCGTTATTCGAGGACCTGCTGTATTTTCAAAATGTCAGCATTCTGTAAATATAACCGACAATACAGTGTACAAAGCCTTTGCTTTCAAATACATGATGTTAGTTGTAACTTACAACAATCCTGTGAAGACACTTATTTTAAAGAAGAATAAAGCGAAGCTCAAGGAGATGCATGATCTGTCCACAAGCGGCTACGTGGCAGAACAAGACCCAAGTCTGTGTTTTCTGATTCCTTTCTGCTTTACAACACTGTTGGGAACAGTGGCGTGGATAACTCAGAATTAAATTATATTTGGCTTTGGAGTATGTTTTTGGGGTCTCATCTTTTCGTAATTCATAATACTGCAAGTCAGCAACAGCCATGAAACAAAAATAAAACCAGTCTTGGCTCTGGAAAGCAGGTTTCCTAAGCCAGTGTGCACAGCCTTGGCTAATACAGAAGTTAGAGAAACAAGTCAAAATAAGTATGTCTGTCCTCTCTTCTCCCTTTATTTTAGAAGCTTACTGTCCCCCTCCTCTAAGCAGCCCACACCTCCAACCCAGCAACTTGGGATAAGAATGATCAGCTGATTTGTAAGGTTGAGTTGCTGGGTGTAAGGCAGCAATAAAAGTAACCAGACAGTGAACAGTATTTCCCTCTTATTAGCTCCTTCCCTTCCAACTATAAATAAGCATGTTAAAGTCTCCTCTGTTTAAAAAACTCTCTCTCTCTCTCTCCCCCTCTGGCCGCTGCTCTTTCTCCCTCCCTTTCCTGAGGGATGAAAATGAATTGTGATAAGCAGAGTGCCCAAAAGAAAACGGGCACCCACTACATCCTAATTCCCTTCCCCCTTTATCACTAAACTTTGTTGTTGTTGTTTAAAATATTAATTTCATTAGGAAAGCATTTTATAGATAGTTGTATTAGATTATATAATCAGTCACTTAATTTTAAAACTATGTGGCCTGAGAAGATCAATTAAAGTATGGATATTTTCATCCGTTCAGCAAATATCCGAGCACTTTCACTAACTTCTTAATGGAGTTATTGGACTCTGACCTCCCCACTAGACTGTGAGCTCCTTGAAGGCAAAAATAAACTGTTTTAATTGGTAACTTCACCTTTTAGCCTGGCTAGTGGTGGGGTGTTTAGGAAGTGTTCAATGAATCAATTGTTGAAATAAGAAGATTGGCGATTTCTAAGATACATTCTGGCTCTTGAAGTCTAGGATTTCATGACATCTTTCACTTGCTACTAACCATGGCTTTTCATTTCTAAATTCATGAAAGAGTTCTGGCTGAGATCCTTTTTTATTCTCTGACTTCTGCAGAATAGAGATGTTATTTTAGGCAATGTCTTTAGCTAACAAAATCCCCAAAGCAAAAAATGTGGGATGCCCATGAGTTTGGCATAGGGGAGTTTTAGAGCAGTTTTTCTCTATTGATTGAATGAAACAAAAAGGAATTAATATTAATTTTTGCCTTCTTTTAATTTTAGAACCATATACGTAACACACCAAAACAAAAAGGGAAGACCAACAGTTTCTTTAGTATAACATTAATTTAAAAACTTGATGCACAAAAATTAGAAGCAAACTACACGAAGTTGTTTGCTGTCTAGACTTCCAGACAATCAGCTGGTCGTGGCTTCAGGGCTTCCGATCTGTCCCGGCCCCACAGTGAACTGCTCCCACTGTGCTCTCCCTCCCACTACACCCCCTCTTCGCTTCAACCTCGACAGTCCCTATTCCTGGGCTGCTTGTAACTACTGGAAGGGATCCTTTCACCAGGCCACAGGTTTTGCTGAAGTTCGCGTCACCTTTACCCTCACCCTTCTTCCATTCACCCATATGTGATCACTCATCTACCGATTTCCCTCAAGAGCTATTCAGATCTTTGTCACTCTTGACCTCCTTGCACCCGCACTGTTGACCATGCTCTTCCCTCGGACACCCTCACCTGTCATTTTCTCCTGATTCTCTTTCCCAGGGCCCTGGAAGCTCCTGTAAGTTTAGAGCCTCCTATATTCAGATGCTTTTCAGGTTTCTAGCCCAGGCCCTCCTTCCTTCCCTCTCTGTATTCATTCCCTGGGGAACTACACTCAATCTCAATGCTGCAATGATCTCCTTCAGGAAACAATGGAAGACCACGTACCTGGGACACAATTTTGGCCCTAGTGACTAGCTGTTTGACCTCAGGCAATTAACTTCAGCCACAGTTTGCTTCTTTTAAATGGGAATGATAGTATCTACCTCATAGGGCTGCTATGAAGATTGAATGAGGTAACACATATAAAGCACCCAACACAGTGCTTGGAACATAGTAGAGCTGACTGTGTTCCAGCCCTGGTCTCTCTGGAGCCCACACTTCCAGCCGTATGATAGACAAACCAATCGTCTCCCCCCTCTTGCAGTTTCCTATCTTAATAACACCCTAATAGCTCAAGCTGGGAATCCCAGGCACGTTCACTCCATCATCCCCCTCACTCTTTACATCTAATTAGTCCTTGCACTGTCTTGTACTTCTATCCCACTGCTGTAATTCAGGCCTCTTACTAGGACGATTTATAACATCTTCCTGACTGTTATCTCTCCCACCTAGAGCAGACAGGTCCCTCTGCTGATAAAATAGTCTTTCTCAAAAAGGGATCTCACCATGTCATTTCTCTACTTAAAATTTCCTGTGTCTTCTCCCTAGTAACCATGGAATAAAGCCTAAACTCCTAGGTGAGGCATTAAAGGCCCTTAACAATTGTACTTCATCTCCCACTATATCTATTCCTTCAACTTCTCTGAATTACCTGCTATTTCCGGAATTCAAAATGCTTTTTCTAGCCTCTGTACCTTGGTTTAAATTATTCCCTCCTTCCCTCCCACCTAACACACTCCTCCTACCTGTCTAAACCTCACTCATTCTTGAAGACCCAGAACAAACACCATTTTTAACACAAATCCTTCCCTAATCCCCTACTCAGAATTAATATCTTCCTTCTCTGTGTCTGCAGAACATCCTGCTTGTAGTCTGCAGTGGCATCTCCCGCAACCTACTTTATACTTCAATCTGTAGTTTAGACGCTTGTCTCCTCTAGAGCCTTGAGAACAAGGGAGACTGTCTTTACCGGTTTTTGTAGTCCACTGCCTGGAACTTGGTAACCCTCATAGATGACTGTTAACCTGAACAGAGTAAGTATGATTCTATCATCTAGAATGCAGACCTACAGCACTTAAAAAACTAACTAAGCAGACACTTCCTCAAACAATGATCACATTTAACATCACAAAAAATGGGGCAGATGGACACGATGTGCCCTGCTGTGATGAAGGCACAATGTACTCTAAGTAGTATTCTTACCAAAAACGTTTAATGTGGATTTAATCACGAGGAAACAACCAGATAAAACTGCAGGGCACTTAGCACTGCAACAGGCCTGGATTCTTCAAAAATGTCAACAAGTGAAACACACCCCACCTTTGGCCCAAAAAAGGGCCATGAAACTGTCGCAGATTAAAGATCAAAGAGAAACAGCAACTAAATGCAATGTGTGATCCTTGATTGGATGCTGGATTAAAAATAAAAAGCCTTCTAAAGAACATAGCGGTCACCTACTAGGAAAATGCGAATATCAGATTAATGCTCCCCAAAAGTATAGTCCGTGAACCCATTCGATCTGTAAACTGTTACTGGCATGTGGTGAGATAAATACAAAACTGAGAGTAAACATTTAGAAACTTTCATAGAAATGTGACAAAGTAATTTTATGTCTGTTAAATCTAATAACATACTTTGCATATATGCTGTTTACTTCATTTTTTCTTGTAATTCATTTTATAGTACTTTGTCAGTGTCAGCAATGGACTGGAAATTTAAAAACAGGTCATTTACCACAGAGAGTCTGAGAAGTACTCTATTATTGAACAATAATGTATCAATCTTAAATTTCCTGAGCGTGATACTTAGACTGTGGTTATGCTGGAGATAAATGCTGAAGTATTTAGGGTGAAGTATCATGATGCCCACAAAAATCAGAAAAAATAAAATTAAATAAACATACATGTAGAGAAAAAGATTAACTAGACTTTTAAATTCATAAAATGTGTACCTGTTAAATGATATACCTGCTACTTTCTCATAGCTCTATAACAGTGAAAAAAATGAGATTTTTATTAGCACACAGAATGCATAAGGATGCAGAGATGTCAGAGTAACTAATTAGGCTGCAGATCACCCCATGTTCACAGGACCTGGGTGTACTCTCTTCTTGTCTGTGGGTGTGGACTGAGTATATTCTGTCTGTGTGCCCAAGAACCTATTTGGTAAGCTGAAAATCCTGACAATGAAGAGCTCCACATTTACAACTAACACTTCAGGTTTGGCTCATTAAAAAAACAAAGAACAAAACACTGGGAAAGAGATTATTATCCTTATACACTATAATGTTTTCTTCCCAATTTCTACAAAATCAACAAAGATTACACAAATCAAAATGCAAATGGTTTTGTCCCTGAAAACTGTTCATTATAAATATGCAGACTGATAGAAGAAACTAATCTTTTCCTTAAAAATAAAACAGGGTTTAACAAAAAAGGCGATCAAATAGCAAAGTACAATGCAATCAGCTGCCCAAATTGCATGTTGCTGTACTTTTCCTTTCCAACTCTGTAATCCCAATTGGTGCAAAAACATTTTTTTTGGTTAGTTTAATTATTCTAACTGGCTGTAGGGTTAAAAAATGTGTCCTATGCTTTAAAAGCTTCCTTAAAAAGCATCAAAATGTACCTCACCAGGATGCCCTAAGTGACCTGTCAGTTGAGTATCCTTAAGGTCTGGGCTCAAGCTCATCACTGTCTTCAGAAAAATGCACACTACTACCATTTAACCTTTGCCAGTTGGACAATCTGCAGGGGAGAAATAAAAGAGTCTTCCTAAAATTGAAAGAAAACTGAGGACTTCACTCTTATTAATTCAGAGTAAACAGCTATCCTGAAATAGCTGTCTGTGCATAATTTAATTTATGTGCCCATTCAAGAGCCTTTAAAAATCCCACTAACCTATTTGACTCAATTTCTTATGGAAGGGATTCTGCACAATTACAAGCATATATCACATGACTTGGCAAAAGACAATTTGGTAAATAGAAACAAAATACTGAAATGGACTCCAAATTAAAAAAAGAAAACTAAGATAGCAATTGATGTTTGTAGAAAAAATGATGATGCTGTACTGAGAACGACTGCAGGTAGGAGCAGATGGCAATAACTGGCTTAATGGCACCGCTTACTGCATACCATGACACACTCTCACAGATGCACATCACCAATTTCTAAAATAACATCTCAGAGTAATGCAACCCAGTGCAAGACTTTTTATGACAAAATCAATGTATCATCACCGTAAGCAGCAGAACACACAAATCATTTAAGAAGGTAAAATTGTGTTTAAAGACAAACTCATTTGGCCAAAAATAAAGCCAGGAAAAAAAAGAGAATAAAATAAGCCTTTCTCATTCTAGATTAGTCTACTTTAAAAAAATAAATAAAAATAAATAAATAAATAAAAATTTGGAGACTTTTAAACTCACTCCATTTTTTAACTTTTGTGGATGCTAATTTCTCAGTTATTGGTTTTTGCTTTATCTTCTCTGAAGAGGATAAGAAACTGTTTTTTAATGCTTTCCAGGAGATAGGAGAAAAGACTGTCTCTTTTTTAACTTGACAGTAAAGGTACCTTTTGATGATTATGGGATCTGAGTTTCAAACAGTCATATCAAAATTAAGCATCACAGCAAATCAATCTTAATTTTTTTCCACTTGAGACCTAGATCAACCTGGAAGCTAACTTTTATTGGTAAGTATGCATGCCACACCAAAAAATAAGAGGGCCTTTTATAAAATAAGCAGGAATAAACCAGGCCCACATAGCACCTGGATATGGCTAATCCAAGCACAGTCTGCCAAGCAGGAATCAGAGGAATGCAGTTGAAGACACTGCACCGCTCCTGAGTAAGCTCTGGAGTGGGTATTAGGGAGTATCATGTTGGCACTGATGCTATAAACAATACTCTTACCAACTGGAAACAAATTTTTTCAAAACCTAAATGCTTTAGCCCTCCCTGCCCAGTGTTGCACAGTGGTTAGAGCATTGGTCCGCAGACCGATGGGTCTCGGGTTCAATTCCCGGTCAAGGGCACGTACCTGGGCTGCAGGTTCAATCCCTGGCTGCTCAGGGTGAGTGGAGAAGGCAACCAGTCCATGTGTCTCTCTCACATGGAGGTTTCTCTTTCTGTCTCTCCCCCTCCCTTCCACTCTCTCTAAAAATCAATGGGAAAAATATCCTCAGGTGAGGAATAACAACAACAAACCTAAACACTTTCTTTGGTATTAACTTAGGCAATGAAATTGTGTCCTATCAGTCTGTTTAGATTTGCCTGGCTCCTTTGTTTTTGTATTTCTGCTAGAGAGTTAAACAGCAACTCTGTTCTAGAAATGATAGCACAACACTGAAATACAAAGGCAAATGAAATCTACTTACCTAAATATAGGTAGAAAAGGACCACATAATCATTAAAAGCAGGAAAACAGCAGGTCTGACTCTCGGGGTGCCTAACAATCTCAACCACCATGTCACGGCATCTCAAAGCCTTTTCGTTCAAGGGCATTTTCACTGCTCTCTACATTTTAACTCCCTTTTTTGACCGTCATTTTGAAGGGACTGCTTGACCTGAATAATAGGAACTTAGGCCAGCTGTGAGAAGCAAAGATACTCTCTAGTGAAAGCAGGTTTTTCTGCTACTCTTGCTTTATCCTGGTTATTTACTAGCAGTAAATGGGCACCTCTGCTATTTAAAAATATTGACTGGGAATATGATTACTTTTTCTTAGATTTGGTCCCTATTTTTAAAAAACATGTTTTTATTGATTTCAGTGAGAGAGGAAGGAAGAGGGAGAGAGAGAAACATTGATGAGAAAGAAACATTGATCGGCTGCCTTCTGCATGCCCCCCACTGGGGATTGAGCCCCCAACCCTGGCATGTGCCCTTACTGGGAATGGGACCAGTGACCTCCTCGTGCATGAGAGGATGCTCAACCAACCGGGCCACACTGGCCGGGCTGGTCCCTATTTTTTGGCATCAGTGGTGTCATTCCCCAATGTCTTCTTTTGTTCCCTGTTGACATTCTAAGACACGGCATTTCATTCACACATATTGTATCTGCAGAGTAAGATCCTGTGACATGTTTGGGGACAACACTAGAATTCCCTGAAGTGGCTGCTGCTATCCCGCAGCAAACCAATTTTGCATTAGAAACTCCACCAAGAAACAGCGGCTCTGTCATTGCTGGGCCGTCTTCGCGCAGCAGGAGGGAGCGCCTCGTAGGTACGCAGCGGGAGCGGCCTCGCTGGGCACGTGTATTACTGCTGTGTCTTTTAACGCAGGCTCTCAACACAACTGGCTTCCACTCTCACTTTTTCTGCTCCCTTTGTTTCTAACGTCATCTGATGATCTAGAATATAAAATATTATCCTCTTTGGTCCTATTTACCTCCAGAAGTTATGAAATTTCTCAAATAAGAACATGACTCCTGGCTGCCAATATTTTAAGTTATCTCTTGGGACCTCCACCAAGTATACTGACTCCAAATTTAAAAGTAACTTATTTTGAATGCTGATGTGCTAAACCCATGATAGTTGTAATTGAAAAGCATTATTCCTAAACTAAGCATTTCAAATACACAAAAGGGACCATTAGATAGATTTTTAAAAATACCTTCACCACATGTTGAACTATTAACCTGTATACACCACCACTCCATGAGTATAGTGAATCTGAACAGTATCACGCTGGGCTGAACATCACAGAAGGTGCCACAGACAACAATGAAAAGACAGAGACCTTTATTTTCTTTGAGTTCACATTTCAAGAATTGCTGCCGAGGAGCAGAATAATTAACTTTGTAAGGAAAAAAACACGCTACAAGAATAGAAGATGGAGGTATCAAACTAAGTGGGAATGGAAAAGATCTCTGTGTGTGTAGCGTGTTCTAGTGAAACACAGACAACTATAAGTCAATGATATCTTCTTTTCTTATTTAAACTTTTTATTGTTGACACTATTGCAGGTGTCCCCCATCTTCTTTAAAGAGACGCAATGCTATAATGAGAGAGAAAAATGAGAGAATGACATGAAAAAACTAAAAGTTCATCATATGCATATATGATTCTGTAATTTTCCTATTACGTAACAAAACCATGTTCTGCTAGTTTCTATTATAGCATACCCAGGCTGAGGTCTCACATCTTAAGTGACATGTGGATAATCAGAAGAAATAACAAAAATAATAAGAAAAAAATTAGACAATAAACAGGAAAAATTAAAGGAATTTGTACTATTTAGTCTAAAAAAAAAAGAACAAGTGATTTAGGAAAGAACAGAGCGTAAGTCCAAGCATTGGTTTCCCAGCCTTCTGCAAGGCAAGACAGAGGCTGGCAGAGGGGGGCTGATGGATAATTATTTGGGTCCCTTCCACTTTGAACAGTGTGTGTGTCTGTCTTACACAAGGCTATTTTGCAGAGTATGAAGACCTAAGCAGAAGGGATTTAGGCAACATGTTGAAACTAGACTGACATTTGGGAAGTGCCAAAATCCATTTCCAAAAACAGGTGATGGAATTAAGAAGGAAGACTGCTCTCTTTCTAGAAAGGGTTAGGTAAACATTAACAAAATTGTACAGTGAGAAATAGTGGTGTCCCTTGAAAAGGTATGCTCCTGGAAAACAGGTTAACAAGTTTGCCAAATACCAAGTTAAATACAGTTTAAACACTTTCTTTACTATATAGAATTTCATTCTTTAATTGCTAATGTGTTAAGTATCTATGAGAGGCAGAGAGTATGTAGCATTTCTTTAAATTTTCTAATTACAGAATGCTTTTTTCGAGGTACAACCTGTTGACATGTTGAAACACTAATGTTCCAAGGAACACAGTTTGGGAAATGCTGGTTTAGGTGCAACTGAGTGTGAAAGCAAGGAAAGGATCAGGTGGTGTCTGGGGATGTTTCCCGACTTTATGATTTTCTGTATTGGGCCAATTCGGATGCTGACCTGCTTTCCTTCTCCTTATTTATTATGCCTTATCTGGGCAAACATCTATCTCCCACTAAATTATTATTTTCTCTGATTTTTCTAATTCTCGCATTTACTTGTCCAGGCTATCGAAACCATCTCTCCTTCCTCCCCTTTTTCCCTCTTTTCTTCTTTCGGTTGTTAGCAGTCCTCCATCTTCCATAAAAGTGCTTTCCTTTGCTTTCACTCGTTAATAAGCAGAATTACTTTTCTTCCATGAATAATGCTTGTCATTGCTTTTCACTTAACATTAAGTTTCTCTCTGATGTAGACGCTCTTCTGCTTCTTCCTCTACGCACTCATTTACTTGGTAAGACTCAGGGCCTTCTTCCAGACTGAACCCGCTGTTGGGACGAGTCTTTAGTTCCCCCCTTTTCCAGTGAAATGACTCCCTGTCTCCTGACTAGTCTATGAAGCCATCATCCCTTATTACTGAGCATCGCTTCCAATAAGTAATTCCTCTGGGAAGCTCTCCAAGGTGGGCATCAAGCGGCGCCGTCCCGCTCTCGCTTCTTCATCTCCCCCAAAGCTGCGGCGGGGCCTAGGCACTGGAAAGTAAGTGCACGCTGCCTACCGGCAAGGGGTGTTCTCCGAAAGAGTGGATGCGGACATGGGGGCGTTGACGGGGAAGAATCTGCTCTAAGTCGCATGTATAAAGTTTTACTTTTAAAAAATTTCTCCATCTCTGAACAGAGTGCAGTATTATACCATGGATAAAAAGGGAGGATATTCTCATGTCTTACCACCACTGAGTTTCTTCTTTGCCCAAATTTACTGTCTCTCCTTCACTCAGGCATGGCCAATAGGCAGGTGAGCAATTCAGTTGGTTTTTAGGTAAAAGTCAAATTCTTGCTGATGAAGTAGCCCTTTCATCCTGTTTTAGCATTAAGTCTAGACCTTTCATGATAACAGATTAAGTTAGTAGAGATGTCATCCTTCTGATAAGACAATAAAAAAACCCTAATCATCTGCAGTTCTGGGCTACAAAAAAACCCCCTTCTATCTGAGGATGGATTCTCTGATATCCCGAGAACATTTTAATTTGATTAATTACATTTTTCTTATAATGGCAATTTATTTTTTCTTTAAATTTTCATTTTGGCATAATTTCCAACTTACAGAAAGTTGTAAAAATGGCACAGAGTTCCCATATACCTTTTGCCCAGACTCCCCAAATGTTAACTCTGCCACGTTTTATTCTCTCGTCTTTCTTCCTAAGAGCGCATGCAAGCACACATATTTTTTTCCCCTGAACCATTCAAAAGTAAGTTGCAGGAACAATATGCCTTTATTACTATTTTGTAAATCAATCAATCATCAATCAATCAATCAATCAATCAGGTGGCTTCAGGGATAGATATGTTGATAAAACAAGCAGACGTGATGGGCATATGACTGACTGGGTATTATTTAAAAATTCTTTCCATCTTTATAATATGTTTAAATTTTTTTCATAATCAAATGTTAGGGGAAATACCAGAAAATCAACATTGATACTATTATTTATAGACCTTACTCAAATAATTTTGCCAATGTACCAATAATGTCCTTTAAAAGAAAATTCAAGCCCATGCCTTGTAAGTGACTTCAATGTACTCTGTTTTCTCTAGTTCTCTGATGGGGCACTGGAGGAAGTCTGCTTTCTGACTATTCACGATTCTGTGAGAGGCCTGGCTAAGGATAAACCAAAATACCAGAATATCCAAAACTCTGCTAAGTTTGGCTTTAAAAAAAAAATTTATTGACTGATTTTAGAGAAAGAGGAACGAAAAGAGCGAGCGAGACATGAACTTGCTGTCCCACCCGTTCATGCCTCACTGGTGAGTCTTCGTATGTGCTCGGACTGGGGGACCCAACCTGCAACCTCAGCCTATTAGGACAAGGCTCTAACCAAGTGAGCTACTCAGCCAGGGCAAGTTTGGGTTTTAAACTGTCAGTCCTTTGGGGGTTAGATATATCTATATAATTATGTCTTGAGTTTTAAAATTAAAATTCCAATGGAATATTCTGAAAACATTCAAGCTTGGTGGCACAGAAAGTGGATTTTTGGGTAAAGTACCCCTTGGAGAAAACTGCCCTGGGTGGAAAATTCAGATGGCATGCACAAGGTACGTGCAAGCGACAATACAGGGACTTAAGAATGCCATCCCAGTGCTTTACGATCCTCTGCAAAAACAGGTGTCAAGGTTATTTTTATTAATATACCTCTTTTTGGCCCTTTAAAATAAGCCTAAGAAAAAGTATTGAGGAGGAGGGTTTTTTCCCCCTTCTCAATATAAAAATGTGGAAAAGCTTTATATACCCTGCTTGCCCCTCAAACAAGTTTATGTGGTAAGCTGTCGCCATACTGAATGGCTGACTGCCTTTTATAATCTGAATTAGAAAATGCAAAAAAAAAAAAAAATCCTTTAAAGTCAAACAGTGGAATTAACATATGAGTAGAGCTCCTGTGGGCATTTAAATCCGTAATTAAAAAACCTGAGACACGTTGGCTTGGCAATCGTTATTGTCTAACGTGCACAGATAGCCAAAAGGTACTGAAATGCGACATTCTGTCCCACATGACTCACTCACTCAGCAGAGGCAGGCTCACGGAGAATGCGGAGGAGGCCTCACGTCTTTAAACGCCAGGCCCACCAAAGGTCTTTTCCCCAGCACCGAAAAATGCCCAGAGGTCCTGGGGAGAGACTGTTGAGTGCCTGGAACTGGGAAAATCTGCTTTTGCTAGCATGCTCCGTTTCTACGCAGGAAAAGGAATCCTTTTCTGAAAAATTAAAAGTCTAAGAGTAGGAACATACACACATCGGCACGCAAATCATCCTTCCTATCTGATGTGTGAGAGCGCAGCACACAGCACAGCAATCTAGCTACGAGCCTCCCGGATTATAAATAGGCTGCCAATCCAGGCAGCAGCTGCCTCGCATCGCTCTCCTTTTTCTCCCTGATTTTATTACATTTCAAAGGTGATGCACAGATTTCTACAAGTTCTCTGTGCTAACAGGTACAATGTGCACAGGCCAAGGAAATTTGTTTTTAAGATTATTCACATCAAACAATATTCCATGCTAATCTGCCATTGTTTACCTTATTTATACATGTATAAGGGGTTTAACAGGTTTGCACTCCTGCATTTTCTGTTATAAATTAGGCCCTCAGTATTATAATTCTGCACTCAATCGCAGTCAACCAAGAAATTGCCTTTATAAAGGCAACTGAGCACCCTGCCCTTTCTGGGCTTGGAAAACAGTACTACCTACACCTGAATGCAGACGCCTGCACAAGCAACACACAGAACACAATGCAATTTGATGAAGTCTTTAATGCATACAACTCTCGCAAGAATAAAGCAAACCTATCAACTAAATGCACTGCTTACGATCTTTAAAATACCCAAGTGCTAAAGACATCACCAATTCACCTCGCGCCGCACGAGGACTTACAGCCAAGGCTACAAGGAGACACCTTTTGTTCCCACGTGGAAAACTACTTCCTCAGAAATCAGTATTCAGGGGACACCTTTTAAAGAATGAGTCTTACTTCTCTTTATCCTATCTTTAGCATGTAATTCGCACTGGGAAGAGACTTAATAAGGGAAGTGGCCAATATTTTATTCTTGTTTATAATAAGTACATTAAGAATTCTTATTTGGCTATAAGAAATTCATTTTGCTTCAGCCTAATAATACAAACAGGATAACATTTATTTACTACAGTTGGAATTATTTAATAGACTGGTACTTAATTTTCTAAATGCTTGAGTTGGACATCTGTGGGGAAATTTTTTTTGAAGGGTGAACTTTGGTGGGATACAACCAAAAAGGATTTGAAAAATTTGTCTTGTCCAAAAACTACACTTAGGTTCTTAGTTATCCTGCAAACGTCAACTTTACAGCATTTGTTTGGTGTCAGAATGCAAGATTATTTCAATTTTCAAGTACATGCACACACAGTTGTCCCTGAACTTTTAACTTTTAAAGTCTTGGTTCTTTTGGCACAATCTTACATTAACTTCTATAAAAAGAATAATACTATCCATCAAAATATTAACAGTTGAATGCTGAGCTTACTAGCAATTTTAGCCTTGCTGAATTAGGTTTTACAATAAAACATATTAGTTTTGTACTTAGAATAATTGTTATCCTATCTACTTTATTTTTGGGATAACATATTTCTCCCTCTTTATACTTTAAGGCATCCTGATTCAATTGTAATGCTCACATTAAAATCTATAGGTTAAAATACTTCTTTATACTTTAAGAGCTTGCCTTTTAAAGGTGTTTTTAAGTTTTCACTTGGTTTAAGTATGTATAGTTATACACCCCTAAAGGATACACGAATACAGGATGGCGAAAGACTGTTAGACACACTTTCAATCCCTTTGCATCTCCAAATTAAGCCAAAAATCCAATGCTGATGCAATCATGATATATTAATCAGAGCTCTATCTTTTCAAAACAAAATGTAGCTCCTAAAAGAATGATATCTGCCATCACAGACTAAACTTGGGGAGATTAAGAAGTTAACTCAGGAAGTCAATGCTAATTTCTTGTCCCATAATCTTTGGCAATTTTTTTGCACTTAATGTTCTGAGGTGTGTTCTTTCACTGATGAATTCTACTTGACACTTACTGAGTTTCACAAAATCTAACAATTACTTGGAGCTGAATTTTTTCACATATAATAGGTTCCCAAAACAATATTCTATTCTATTCTGTTCTAGAGGCCGAACTAAGTAACTGTTCTGAAAACAGACTGTTTTTACCATACAGTTCTCTAAGTTTCAAAAAATTCCTCACCGTCTTCATTGTTAAGCTGTATTTCCTTAAATATAACCTAAAAACACTGCAATACATTCCATGTCATTTCCAATAGTGCACGTGAAATAAAAACAACAAACTGCCACTAGAATGCTTTTAGTTAAAAGTATTTCAACTTTACTCCACCATATCTATCCTGCAGTTACATAGCAAAAAGAACAACAAAGGCATAAAAGAAAATAAGAATGTGAATCTCTAAATTGGGAGAAGGAGGCAGATAAAATATTCTTTATTTATGAAAGTGTTTTCAAGACTTATTCTTTGGATGTGTTTTGTAACTTGATTTGATAATTACCCTTCTCACTGAAATTTATTCTTAAAACTGAAATGTAATGCACTACCATCCGCAAGAAGGAAGTCCTGACACACAACTAATACAGTAGGTTGTAATTCATTACAGACACTGGACAGAGAGTCAACACTAAACAATGGAGCAAACTGCTGACTCTATCTGGAGCGCATCTTGCTAATGCACTAAAAGCTACTGCAGGTTCAGAATCCCAGCCTCTGAAAAGAAGTATCCAGAGAATATGACCAAACTACATTTTTGGCTTCTGTTCTCTTGATTTAAGTGCGTGTCAAACAACCAAAAAAAAAATTTCCCATAAGCTCTCCTTCTCCAATCAAGAATGCTTCTTTCACTGTAAGAGGACACTGCACAATCTTTATTCTTATCATATGATTCACCCAGGACTTTAACACTTGTCTAACATTATGACCATGAGATTCTTCTTTAAACCAGTGGGGACTATAATCTGATTTCAATAGCATTTTTAAAACAATCTGAAAAGACAATGGGAAAAGTATTCTTTTTTTGGTTTCAAAATGTATAAGTAAGCTACTTTTCATTAGTCTACTCTTCTCTGCATGTTACTAAAATTTCACTTTAAAACAACCTTGAACACAAACCTCAAAAAGATCTTTTAACCCTAAAATACATACTTTTAGATCTTTTAAAGAAACAACTTGCATCACAACCATAATAAAACCAATTTTCACTCAATCTCAAATTTGTGCTCAAGTAATATTTTATGCTTTCATTCAACTATTTTTGCTTACTTCTTTTTTAATTTGCAATTTTCAGAAACTGAACATCATTTCTTCTAAAGCACTGTGTGTGTGTGTGTGTGTGTGTGTGTGTTTCCTCCAGCAATTTCTACTATTTTGGGGAGGGCTGAGAGGCCTGAACAGAAAAAATGCTGATTTCAGAACAGTAACATCTATCCATATTTGCTCACAAGTAAACAAGCGTTTCAAATAGCGAATAATGCAGAACCACAAGGAGCGAGAGGCGATACCAGTGAGTGAAGTTCTATCAGCAATTCATGTATAAGGGAGCACTCGGTAAAGAAGTGCTCCGGTGCCATACACTTGCAGCCTTCCAAGCTCAAAGTCGCAAAATCTCCTCTCCTCCTTTCTCCTTCTGCCTGTGGCCCAGCTTCCATCAGTTCCTACTCCTGATTATTCTAGTTCTGCATCCACAGTACTTTTCAGCCCAACCTCTCCTCCTCATACCTCTTGCCCCTATATTTCTGTGTCAGAAATAATTTCCTTACTCCTCATAATAATATGTTTTTAATAATCATAATAATCATAATCATATGATTTTAACTATACTCTGCACCCCAGGTCTTCTTTCCACACAGCATTGCCAGATTAATCTCAAGAAAGCATCACTCTGATTATGTCATTTCCTTGGCCAAAAAAAAGCAAAAAATCATAGGCTATGATAGTTGGACGGGACTCTGGTGGTCCCCAAAACCATTTGCTTAGAGAGAGGGGGAAGGAAAGGTAATGGAGCTGAAGCCTAGAAACAGGAACCCAAAGGCAGTCCACAGGACCCAATGAAGTGGGGACCTGGCAGGATTTAACCTAATAGTTCATGCAGATTGCACAAATTCATTACCTTTCTAAAAAGTTCATAATAAACATGCATAACAAGGCAGTATATATTTTAAATTGTTTAGTTAGCAGATTCTTTCCTCTTTGGAGTTACTGAGGCAGGTGAAATCAGAAGGGTTTGGCTGGGACTCTTCCTCTGGTTTTGTCTGTAAGGACTAACAATGTCTGGCAAAAAAAACAATAATCTTATTTTTTCCAGAGACTTTATTAACACTGTACTCAAATGCTGGAATTATCCTTAAGTATTCAGGAGTGACACCCAGAGACTATGGAAATGGGATGAGACATAAACACTTGACTAAAGTTAGCAGAACCATTACAGGTCCAAGGTCCTGGATTCAGCCACACAGTTACCCAATTTTCCCCAAAGCACATCTTTTACCTCCCTCTTCCGCACCAAAATGAACCACAGCTCTGTTAGCCTGTTAGCTTAAATCACAGTCAAAGCCCAAATCTTAAGTGCTGCTTTAAAAGGAAAATTGTCCTAATCTATAAATTTCTCAAAAGGAAAGGCACCAGAGTTTGACTTAGATGAGTCTAGGGCAACAACTAGTGTCCTTAGGATCCTGTTATGCAAAATGATGCCAAAGCCAATCTCATTTAAAAGCGGGGGGGGGGGGGGGGGGAAGGGGGGGGATATCATTATGTTTTCTTGTTTATAAATGTAATACAATTTCATTAAAATTTGTCTTCAAAAATTAAAATATCATGTAGTCATCCCTCCGTCCCAGAGATTAAGCACTGATAATTGTCTGATGTATTATTTGTTTTTCTAGTTTTATATAAAACACTGGGATGCAATATTGCACACTGTTCTGCCCTCATTTTGTTTACTTAACAATATGTCATGGACATGTTTCCATGTCAATACATATATCACCCAATACATATAATCATCCACCACTTCTTTCTATTAACAACTGCACTCATGAATACACCACACTTTATTTAACCACTCTCCTACAATGAATATCGTTTTCAATTTTCCACTATTACAGAAAAAAAGCTTTAATGATCATCCTTGTAAATATTTCTTTATTCAGTACATGAATCTTTCCTGAGAATAAATTCTTAGAAGTTACGCTGCTGGGTTGAAGAGTGGGTCAATTTAAAACTTGGATTCCTGTTCCAAAACTGCTCTCCAGAGAGGCTGTGTACTATTAACAGTGGGTGAGCTGCCTATTTCTCTATCCCTTACAAGTATGTGAACTTGACGCCTTTAAAATTTTTTACCAGTTTGACAAGCAAAGAATGTTTCATTATTGTTCTAATTTATAATTCTTTGATTAGTGAAACAGAGCATCACTTCATATTTACTGGCCATTTATAATTTTAATATGGCCAATGATTTGTACAAGAATGGGTCTGTGTATATGCATATGTATGAATGTATATGTATGAATGCACATATATCTATAATAAACAGCCTACTATCAATATCTCTGCATCTCTGTGAGCCCCTCTCCAAATGCACCCTTCTCCTTTGACCCAATAGGTAGTGACTAAAATTTTTTTTTAACATTCCTTTTTCCCCCTTCAATACCTTAAAATTCTTCCAATTAGTCCTTTCTTTTCGACTTAAGCTAGTTTGAGTTGGGTTTGTAATTCGCAATCAAAACAGTCCTGACTAGTGTTGGAATCTCACTTGATATTTTTCCTAAAGTGGGTCGCCAATGTTCTAATGCCATTTATTCAATAATTCACCTTTCCCTACTGGTATAATATCAAATTTCAATTCACATGGAAGTTTTGGTTTTGAGTTTGTTTTGTCCTGCTGATCTATTTCTTCTTGCAGCACCATACTGTTTCACCTATTATAATGTTCTAATATGTTTTGATTCTAACAATTAATTCACTCACTACCCATATTTATATCAAATACATTACACTGTGATAGGCACAGAGAATATCCCCTTGAATAAACAGATGATGTCCTGACTCTTGTGGAGTTTAAAACCTAGAAGCAAGAAAAGACAAATAGTTACAATAAAATATAATGAATGTTAGGTTAAAGGGAATCGGATGAACTAGGCGAATATCCATCAGTTGGACCTACCCTGACCTACAGGTCAGGGAAGGCCTCCAAGAGAAAGTGGTTTTTACATGGAGGCTTGAAGAGCCATGAGTTCATCAAGGTGGGTGCCTCAGATGAATGGTAAGTTCAAAGGCATAGAAGGATCAGGGTCCATTTATTTAGTGAGAGAAGCCCTGAAATGGTGTTTGGAGGGAGAGAGAGAAAGAGTGTAAGGTGAATATCATACAGGCTTTTAAGTCATTTTGGGACTTTGGACTTGGTCAGAAGAGCAAAGAGAAGACATTGTGGGGCTTTAAGCCATGATTCAGATTTGCATGTTTGAAGACTCTCTCTAGCTACAATATTTGAAAGGGAGAAAGACTGGAAGCAAGGAGATCCACAACGAGGCCCTTTTAATAAGCCAGACAAGAGATGATGACATGGGCTAAAGCAGTGATTATGGAAAGAAGATAAACTTCAGAGCTATTTTAGAGGAAGACTGGTAGGACCTAGCGACTGAATTTTGAATTTACTGGGGTGACATTGATTAATAAAATTATATAGGTTTCACAGGTACAATTCTATAATACAGCATCTGTATATTGTATTATGTGTTCACCACCCCAAGTCATTTATCCCCCCCTTTACTCTCTTCCACCTCCCCCGACCCCCCTTTCCCTCTGGTAATCACCACACTGTTGTCTGTGTCAATGAGTTTTGTTTTTTTAATGCTTAATCCTACTTCACCTTTTTCACCCAGCCTCCCAATACCCCTCCCCTCTGAGAGCTGTCAGTCTGTTCTCTGTAACTATGAGTCTATTTCTATTTTGTTAGTTTACTTTGTTTTTCGTTTTCTTTTCCTATGTTGTTTTACTATCAAGAATATCCAGAATAATCTCTCTTTTGTTCCCTTGTTCAGTATAGCTAATGGTTCGTTCATTTTGTTGATCTTATCAAAGAATCAACTTTTATTTTTGTTTAATTTACTGATTATTTCTGACTAACTTGGTTGGAGCACATCCAATCAACATTTTTCAGACACAAAATTTTTCAGAAAGTCTATGTGAATAGTGTATTTTGTGAGACCAAAATGTGTTCCATTTACCCTTAAACCTAAGTGATTCCTTTCCTAAATATCAAGTTCTAGCATCACAATCCTGAAACCTCAGAATTCTACAGAGTTCCGCTATCTTCTCCCACAGAACTGTTGATGAAAAATGTAATGTTATCTGATTCTTACTCCTTTGTAAGTAACGCTTTGGTGGTTGTTATCAGCTATTGAGAAGTTTGTGGGATTTTTCTCATTTAAGAACTTACAAATTTTAGCAATTATGATGAGTTTTTTCCCCCCAAATAATCTTACTGATGCTAAGAACTTTATCTTAAGATCTGAGGCTTTTTTAGTTCAGAAATTTTTTCTCCTGCAATTTGATTACGGTTTTTCTTTTGAAATTCCTAATACATAGATATTAAAATCTCTTACATCTAGTCCCCATGTTTATTTTCTAAATTTTCCATCTCTTTGACTCTTCACTAAGTTACAGGAGAATTTCTAAATTTTCTTCTAATTTACTAATTCACCTTTTTGCAGAATGAACTTTTATATATTCACTCCCTCTACTGAGGTTACTTTTGAATACTCCTATTTATTTCATTCTTGCAACAACTATTTACTGGGCACCTACCCTGTGTCATTCCGGGCCCCTGAAGGAGGTGAAGGAGTTGGCCGTGCACCGAGAACAGCCCGCCTGCGAAAGAGCAGCAAGGAGCCGTGTGTGGCTGGGTCGGGACCAGTGGGCTGGACAAGAGTAGATAAGGGCAGGCCTGAGGCCTTCGGGCCACGGTAAGGATCTGACTTTCACTGTGAGGGTCCTGAGGGCAGCCTGTCTGTTTTACTGATGAAATAATATCCCCTCAAACCTTACTGAAGATACTAATAAAATTTTTTAAGTTATCTATTTCCTTGCATGCGATGAGGGTGGGGAATTTGTTTTGATTGGTAGCTTCACGCCCCTCTTTCTAGCTGCTGATTTTCTTCATCCAACGGGTAATTTTTTCTTGTCTGCTTATATTTATCACTATGTGTGCGGCCATAAAAGTCCAGAAAAAGGCTTTGTCCCAAGCAAAGTGAGTGCGTGGAGAAGTCTGAGAACAGACAAGTAAGTGCGGGCCTGTCTTGAAGGAAGCGGTTCGCTGTAATTGTTGTTATACTATTAATTCTCAGGAAGCACGCAAGGGCCAGCGTGGAGAGCTCTAACTTAAACCTGGAGACCTACACTCCAACAGTCAGACTCCTCATGGGATTCAGGAATATCTTAAAAATCAGGATAGGTATAGATAGGCTCAATTGTAGGTCTATAAAGACTGACTTCAGTTCTGTATTTCACTCCGCCCTTCTCAGTAGTAAAGACAAAAGGTCAATATTATAAAGAGCAAACTAAAATTACAGATCACTATCAGGATCTCAGTCAAAACTGCACAATCTGCAGCTTTCTAGAGTCCTTGACTAAAGTCAGAGGAAATAATTTAAAATTTTTCCTATGATTAAATATATCTGCATGAATGAAAATACAGCGTGCTTATCAATCTGTTTCCTTTTCTACATCTTCTGATGACTTCCAAGCAATACAGTTATGAAAAAACCCCTCAAATAAGTTTACTATTATTTGATATGAACAGCATTTTTGGGGGGGAAAAAAGATTAGGGTTTTTTTTATAAGCCTAAAGCACATGTAACTGAAAATATTCCAGGAGGAGAATTTAACCTTCAAGTCTTTTTGTGCCGGCTTCTGAGTAAGAACTGTGCCAGACATAACAGGGTTACTAGATGTGGTTTCTTCTGAACAACCTCTGGCAGTAATCCCAAATGACTTTTCACTCTACTCTTGTATTTTAGTGGGTAGAACATAATACAAGTCACATAGGAAATGGAATTTCATTAAACATAGTGGTCCCACCTCAGTGGAGAAAGGAGGAAGGATGGAGGCAGGGTGGGGCAGTGGTGGAAGGAAATATCTATACTATACAGCGATGATTCCACTTTTAGTTACAAACAAAGAAAAAGAGTATGTCACACAGACGCGAACAAAGCTTCTTTAGGGATCTTTAATTCCAAAATCACTTAGCAATCTAATTGTAAGCAGAACAGACAGTGTTTGAATATTGATTTTCAAAAGGTAGGGAGGGGGGAGGGCTTGGGGCTCTGTAGCCCTTGTACAATCTAAGATGACTTTAAGGGTAAAAGAGGTGAGTTACTCATTGAGGTATATTAGAAAATCAGGGTTTAGTAACGAATATAATCTAGAGTGCGGAAAATAAGTCCTGAAGGACTGCATGAAGAGGTCCTGCATGTAATAACCACTTGCTCATGATTCAATCCTAAAGTATCTTCTACAACATTGCATACTATGGTGGGGAGTGAGGGGTCCTGTATATGACCAAGTTTAAACACCACTGCAATTTTTTCTTATAGCTCTGACTCTCTCTCACTAATTGATTATTTAAGTAGTAAAAACTCAGAAGTAGCTCCCCCTGTCCTCTTGCGTTAAATATCAATCTATTCACCCTTAGAACTACCTTGACAGCGCTCACAGTAAGATACTATACACACATACCACCCCCCCACACCCACACGCACCCCTCAGACACAAGATTAGGCTCCTGATCCAGCCAGAGTAACGATTTTCCAGGTTGGTCCCACGCTTTGGCAGTGCACTAGATTTGAACATGCTCGTGCACAGTAAATAGGTCATTCTTGCTGACTTTTCATGGGGAAGATAATACTGTGAGCACTAGATACGTGCATTTACTTCTCTGTCTCTTCTTTTAAACACCTACAAAAATGCAGCCTTTCTCCATCACCCCCTTCCTCATTACCCGCCCAACATAGTTTCAAACACAGAAGTAGAATTGGTCATATTTTTAAAAATGGAATTTTCACAACACAAACACAAAATGCTTTTTAGAATACACAATAGAAGTCACTAAAAAGGGGGAAACATAAAGAGGACAGAAAGGACAAGTCACTCAACAAATGAAATCTTGGAAAAATTTGGGATGTACAGAGAAAGTACTATGTTGACAATGACTTAAGTGTTGTGATTATTTCTTCTGAGCAATAACATTTTTTGCTGTACACTACTAAACACACTGAAAACTGATTGTTTTTAGCCATCTGGGTCAAATTTATCTTGGGAATATTAACTGAGGGTTTAATCTGAAAGTGAGAAGTTTCTCCTCCCTGGTCTCAGTGATAGGCAGGCCAAGCCTACCTGTTCTTTCTGGGGTAGAATGATCTACTTAGCGAGGCATGCGTGCCAGGATTCCAAAGGTACAGGTGCTGCTCAGTTTGTTGCTTTATCAGCATGCCCATGCTTAATGCATAAAGACCCAGATTTAAAATAAATTAGGAAGCATTTCTTGGTTTTGTTATTATGGCTTTTTATTTTGTAAAATTTCAAACATACAGAAAAGTTCAAAGAATAGTACAATGATCCCCTGGATAAGCCAAATATCTGTATATCCTTCTACCCTGCTCCAAATCTTTCTTTCTTCACCATGAGCCACCTGAAAGTAAACAACATGGCATTTAACCCTTAAATACTTCAGTAGTAGGTATTTGTATTTCAGAACAATTCTGTGCCTTACAGTAAAGATATACCCCCAAATTCCTTAAAATTCTACACTATGAGATCCCTGAGAACAGAATTCACCTAATTTATTTTTTTAAATTCTGTATGTTTGTTTAACTATTAAAAATGGGAATTCTCCTTACTATATTTAATATGCTTTGAGGTTTGCAGAATAATCTTCAGGAACACAATTAATGTCTAAAGGAAGGTAAATAAATAATTCCTCAGAATTACCAATTCAGTAATATTCTGGTTACTTCTCAGAATGTGAGGCAACTAAGTATAGGTCACATCATTTTGATAAAAGCAAACACATCTCTGGCCTGTGGGACAGCCACATGAGCAACCACACTCCTCAATGGAGCATATGCCAGATTTTTAGGGATACCTGAGCCAAGCTTTTAGATCACTAAACAAGTCCTTGGACACTTTAAAATGGGAGCTAGAATTTGACAAGGATCAAGGATATCCTAGGAGAAGCCGTATTAGTCTGTGTGATCCACGCAATTCTAGAAAAATCCATTAATTCTTGAGTTGGTCTAGTGTAAGGTACAGGCCAGGCCATGGGCACATTATAAGGCTGTACTGAAACCATCAGCTCATGATGCAAACCATGGGTAACTGAAGGAAGAGATTGGTGAAACGTGTAACACTTCTGGTGGACAAGTAATTTGAACTCTCAATTTTACCTATGTCCCATGGATCTCCAGAAGATCTCTTTCTAGTACCTCCTATTATTCTGACCCTCCATTTCTCATCTTACTGTCTTATCCCTCCTTTCCATAAAAGATATTTAAATTTTTAATTTTCTGAAGATAAAAAAAATGACCTTCACTTTTAAAATACCACTGGGGGCCCTTAGATGTAAGAAACTAAATCAATATAAAGTATACTTTACATAATCATTAAGCGTGAATAAATTATGTAGGAAGAAGATTCACAACGTAACGATGATCCCGTTCTATCCAAAGACCTCTTTCAAAAGTTATATTCAAGTAGAGAAATTAAACAAGTGTCTGCAACTGTGGAACTCTGGCACCTGAAGACACAAGCTCCTGCCTTTATTGTACACCATCACCTTTATCACTCGTCTACCCATAAAAAGGTTTTTCTCAAATTAAACCTTTCTGGTTAACATACTACTTTCTACATCCACAAAAGCAAACAGAAAGGCAAGTAAAGCCCATATCCGAGTCTATTAGCTATTAATATCTGCAGTGTTCTCTCCCGCCACTGGCCTAGTGAAGCCCTGGCTCCTGAAGTGATAAAGATGAGCTCTGCCAAACTATTCCCAGCTCTAAGGCAGTATTAACACGTTACAAAGTGCCAAAAGGGCCATTAAAAAAAAAAAACTGACCCACTTTTAGAAGTCAGCAGCTTTTTCCTTCTGGTGAAGTATGAATATTTAAATCAGGCAGACAAGTCAAGGAGCAAACATTCCTTCCTGAATGCAATGTGTGCGTCCCCGGGCTCCGAGCTGAAAGGATCCTGCTGTCACATACCAACATGGAAATGAACGCGCGCTTAGGCTCCAGAAGGGCAGCTTCCTAATCATTTCGCTGCCTTTCACACTTGAAGTTCCACATTTGGATGTGAGGGCAAAAAAACAGTAAAAGATGGATCACAGCAACTGCTTTAAATTATATACTTAATGATTTATATCAGGCATAATATAATTTAATTTGTAGTAAATCAAGCAAACTGAGGAAAGGTTAGGTTTGTGGTTAACAGCTGTAAATTTGTTTTTACCTTCGTGATATAGTAACAATGCATTAGAGGAGCACTATATTTGAGAAGATGGTAAACCTATCATAATAAAATTGACTAGAATCAAATTTCAACCTAAGCACTACAGTTTAAATGAGATAAATAATGGCAACTGTCAATATAACACAATATACAGGAAAAAGAACTGGAAACTAAATCAAACTACTATTCAAAAGCCTACCTATATCACAACTATAGGTCCCCTTGGCTTTATTGAGAATACACTATTAAATGAAGATGTACCTTAAATAAGTGGACAAATAAATATCGGAAAATTCATATTAAGGTAATAGATGCAATCAGAAATTTTAGGATCGTCTGCTCCTACTCAAATTTATAACCTACAACAGAAACTCCCAATCTTTACATTGCCAGGACCCCGGGGATTACTACCTCCCCACCTCCTCACCATCCCCATTTGGAACTTACATTTTATCTTTCAAACAAACAGCATTTCTAAGTAACAGCCTGTGTAACTTATAACTGGTAAATGTAGGGTATTTCTCTTATTCCTTCAGGCAACCTCAGATCAGGAAGCAATGTTATAAATCAATTTTGCTTCTATGACAGCTATCCAAACTCTTACACATTAAACCTGTCCTTTCACTCACATTCTCATTTATAAGCAAACAGGATAAGATTTCACAATTAGGAAACCAAATCTCCTTGAAGGGGAAAAGCCCTGCTTTTGAACCATAGAGGTGACTTCCCTCTACAACACAGAATATTGATTCAGTATCCCAAAAATACTGTTTTAGCAAAACAAATAGGACAAAGAAACCTTATTTCCTCCCAACTCATTCCACCCTTCAACCGCTAAAGCATTCCACTCAACAGATAGGTACTGATCAAAGCTTTCTAAGCACATCTAGTTCTAGGCAAGGAACACTGTGGTCAATTAAAGCCTTCTAGCACCAGGCCCTACCACAACCATTTAATCTTAATTTTGTTTCCCAACACTTTTTATGAAAATTTTTTCACATATAGTAAAATTCTTATGTTTATTCTTACATATTATGTTCACTGCTATATCCCTGGCCTTGGCTCACTTGATTCCTTTGACTTACAATACCTCTACTCTTTCTTGCCTTTCTGGATCCAAGGCCCACCTGAGTTCTCTAGCCTTCCCTGCTCTCGCTCTTCTCATCTATACCATGTACTAACTACTATGCACTGACTTGTCCTGCTGTGTGTTTACTCCCTTCTACAAAATATCATAAACATCAGCATATGTACTAGATATTAACAAATGAGGGGCTGATTTTATATAAAATTACACAACTGAAATTCACTAAGGGGAGCTGGGATGGGTGGAGAAAGAACAGAGAGCTTGCCTGCTTCAGAGACAGATATGTTTTTAAGACTTCATTGCTACATGAACCTGATTACTTGCTATATTTGACTCAAGTAAGCAAGCTGGGAATTAGAAAAAAATTTATCAGAGCTTCTTAAATAAGCATTTTAGGTCCCAGTAAACAGAACCACAAGAAGGACCCAAAGCACTACAAAGTATTTCAAAAAGAATGGTTGGAAATCAAGACTCTATCTCTCTGCACATTTAATGAAAAAGGGGCAGGGCCCTAACTTCAAAGGAAATCCCTGTCCTCTAAAACGAAGGTCATTAGGCTTAGAAAGCCCTATCCCTGCCTTCTCTGAGTTCCCTAACCCTTCCAAACTGCAATAAGGATATGGCAGCCATATGTCTTAGCAAGACTCTGGTCAAGGTTTGTCTTCTCAGGATGTGGTCACCAGAGAAATAAGGAGAAGCTCCTCTCTGGGTTGGGCTCAGTGGCCCATGAGTGCACCACTGGCTCTGTTTTCCTGCTCTCAGAGATAAAGCACCATATTAAAACTCAATATATTTGGGGAAGAAAAGATAAAAACACAAAAAGGGCCTGTCTTATCTTTAGAAATGCAATTCTCAGCTTTGTGAGCTCTGGCATTCAACTAGCCAGATTACCAAGCTTATTTAAAAGCTGAAGGCTGTCCCCCAGCTCCATCTTTTGCTATTTTCATGGTTTGTTTCCACGAGTGCGCCTGAGCTTGTGTACATGTGCTCCACTCAATTCACACACATCAGTGAACAGCAGCAGCAGAAAACCCAGGTCCGCAGCAGGAGGTTTAATTAACTGTACACAGGACAGTGCCAACAGCACTGAGGCCATCTCCCGTGGGGCAGCACACCAACAAGGCTAATATGCAAGGGAAATCCACTTCTGGGGGGAAAATGTGTCCCCATCAAGTAAGATAAGAGATTAATAAGACAAAAGAGAACCTCCTGTCTTCCCCCAAACCCCAAACAACCCCAAAAACAAAAACACCCAAACCAAAAAACCTTACCAGGACAGCCTTGGCAAGAAACCAGAGAAAAGACAGAATTTAATGTTTTCCAGTGGATGGGGTAGACTTCACTCTGCTATCCAGTGGGTTATAAGAAGCTACTCTAAGGCAACACCATACAGGCCTTTCTAGTCATTTTACACATTCCCCTCAGATATATTCTCCGTCAGAAGGGGATTAAGCCATAAGACCAAAATAATATTAAATGACGAGAGCGGTGGTGAAGATCTAAGTTGTAATCCAGATGGTAAATGAGCTCTCTACATATAAACACACTGTAAAACTCAACGACGTGGAAGGAAGTCTGCCTTCACTCTGTGAAGAGTGTCTGGACAAATGAGAGTAGTTTCCAAAGAAGCATCAAGGATTTCTCTCCAGTCTACACAGCAGGACAAGCATAGTGAATGTTCAGTCAAAAGTATATATTGAGGAGTTCTGACCTGTTTTCTAGTCTAGATCAAGGATGACACAGCCAGGTCAAAATAAACAGCTTTACCCTCGATAAAGTTTAAGCTCATCTAAAGTGATTCAGGGGGGGCTATTCAAGCATTTTTTCATGTTTAACAAGTGACAAACTCATAGAGAATAAATGTAATTGACCAAATAAATATCACTAGGGGCAAATAAATGAGCAACCGCTACAGTATAGACCCGGCCTGAGATAAAGGCTTCAGGCAAGTTACTTTACACTCTGCGCTCCAGCTCCTCTGATAGCAGTTCCCTATGAAACTCACAGGGGGTGGGGAGGATTAATGTGATGCTGTCTGTAAAGTGCTTTGAGCTCCTTAGAGAAAACTGATATAAGTGGTTATTATTACATCCCACAGAGGTTGTGAAGTTGTACAACATAAAGGAGAGAAACAATACTCTCTGACAGTTTATTATAAAGAATGTTTATAGTCTGGCAAGATGTTTTATAATTGTTTTTTATTAGTTAGCCCTTCTTACATGCCATGAGAAAGGGTTACAATCCTGGCTCCCTCTTACATATAAAGAAACCAAGATAGGAAGATAAGTGACTATTGAAATGGAAGGTATTCTTATCTCCATTTTCCCAGATAAAGAGAGCAAGACAGAGAAAGTTAGTGGCTTTTCTAGTCATATTCAAGAGGTGAAAGGGGTAAGCATAATTAAGAATCTGGAAACATCAAGGGTCAACAGTACTTTCTCTGCAATGTTCTGACATTGTTCTGACAAGAGTGCAGTGACTAGGCAGGAATCAGAGCACCTGAGATTAAATACTTGCTCTATCATTTATTAGTGGTGTAATCTTAGAGAATTCACTTTTTCTTTATGTGTGTTACTTTTATCTGTACACTAGGGTTCAGTGGGGACCAAATTAAAGCATGTGAAAACTATGGGCAAACAATGACACACTGTGCAAATAAGTTATTACTTTTATTAGATTGCTATTCTTATTGAGAATATGGGTTTTTCTAGCCTCGACAACTTTAGTAAAAACAACTCAGTGCCCTCGGATGAAGTGAAATATATAGTAATAATTTTTAAAATAGCTTTATTGAGATATAATTCACATACTATACAATTCAATAGCTTTTAGCATATTCACAGACTTGTACAACCATCACCACAATCAATTTTAGAACATTTCATCAGCCTAAAAAGAAACTCCAAACACATTAGCAGCCACTCCCTACGCCCCCCGCAGCCCCCCAATTCTCTTCCTCCTGGGCAGTCATTAGTCTACTTTCTTTCTCTACAGACTGACATATTCTAGACATTTAATATAAATGGAATCATACAGTATGTGGCCTTCTGTGACTGGCTCCTTTCACTTAGCATAATGTTAAGATTCACCCACGTGGCAGCATGCATTGGTACTTCGCTAGTGTTTTTTTAATCCTCACCCAAGGATATATGTTTTTTTAACTGGTTTTAGAGAGAGAGGAAGGGAGAGAGAGAAACACTGATGTGAGAGAGAAACGTCGATTGGTTGTCTCCTATACATGCCCTGACCAGGGATCAAACCTGAAACCTAGGTATGTGCCCTGACTGGGAACTGAACCTGCAACCTTTGGGTGCACAGGACGATGCTCCAACCACCCGAGCCACCCGGCCAGGGGGTACCTCGTTCCTTTTATTGCCAAATGACATTCCATGGTATGGGTATACCACAGTTTATTTAAGCACCCAGCAGCTGATGGGCTGGCTCCACTTTTTGGCTATCATAAATATGCTGCTATGAACATTTGTGTAAAAGTTTTGTTTGGACATATGTTTTCATTTCTTTTGGGAATATACCTAAGAATAAAATTGCTAAGTTACATGGTAACTCTATGTTTAACATTTTGAGTAACTGCCAGACTGTTTTCCAAAATGACTGTACCATTTTACATTCCCACCAGCAATGCCTGAGGAGAAGCTAACTGAAGGGAAACCAGGGAAGGAAAGCCACTCACTGGGGGCCTGCTCTGTAGAACGACAACTTGTGTCACTGACAAGGATGGAAATGCTTCACATCACTTTAGAAAAAAGGGGTACTGGCTGTTGGGGTATTTTCCTCCTTTTCTCTCCCCTTGCTGAGGCCCAGGCCATGGCTAAGGGAACAAAAGGAACCTTTTACACAGACTAATGCTGCTCCCATCTCTAACAGAGTAACGCCGAACTTGCAGAGGGAGGCGTTTAGGAGTTCTCTACCACTTCCCAGGCTCAGGTGGGAAGACATGCTGTCCTTCTGAGTCTCCAGAACTGGTATGTAAAGTGCATGAACCTTCATATGCCAGGCCCTCGCCACTCCCTTCAGCGCAAAAGGCTGAGCCCAGCCCAATACATACGTTCAGTACAGGTCAAGCATATGCCAGCTCCAGCACAGTGTATTCCTGTGTAGCGGCATCTGCAAGCCAAATACAGGGAAGCAGATGGCTTCTAAAAGAGGAGGAGAAGGAAAACAGAAGGTCAGGTAGAAAGGGTGGGGGAAGAAGGGACTAGAAAGAGGGTAAGAGAAAGGAGAAGCAGATTTTCTGGTTTTGCTCTTCCCACCTGTCACAGCACTCTCCTTGCTGGTTGCCAGCATGTCCCTTGCAAACACAGCTGCAAGTGACAAAGAGCAGCCACTGTCCTACTCAGGGGGTCCTTTCCATGTTCCATATTGCAAACTGTACTGAAATGCCAATTGCTTACAAGAAAGGGAATTATACACCCATCAGAGCCACGAGTAGCAAACTACCATTTATGTTCAACAAATTAGTATTAAGACCCATAGGCTCCTTACATAGTAACATAAAAGATTACCCAGAAAACAGTAAAAAGCAACAGAATCAAGAGATTAAGTACTAAAAAATGTGGCTTATTTTAATTTTATAGATTTGTCAAACCTGTGATTAACTTAATCAATGTAAGATTGTCTTCTGTCATATAGTTCAGGTAGGTAGTCACCACAGGTTCAATTTGCTGTGGGGCTCTGCTCTTTTAAAATTAAAAGAAAATTAGCAAGTCTTTCCCCAGCAGAACTGGGGACTGCCACTAGGAATTGCCAATGGAGGGAAATGCTTCACACCAAGTTTTGGAAAGGAAAGACACCGGCTGTTGGGGCATTTTCCTCTTTTTCTCCGCCCTTGCTGAGGCCTAAGCCAAAGCCAAGGCAAAGGAAACATAAGCAGCTTTTTACACGCAGACTAGTGCTGCCAGCAGTGTTCCAGTGGCCTTGCTCACGGCAGGAATGGTGACTAATACCGCTGGGTCTTGTTGAAGAAAAGTGGCTGGCTTCCTTTGATCAACTGAGTGGTGTGCTGATCAGTGTGATTTCCCTGTTCTGCTGACTGTGAGCGTGTTGGGAGAGCAGGAAAGCTGGCTTCTGAGAGGCCCATGCAGGGAAGCAAATTCCATAGCTACCGAATCACAGAAAGCAACAAGAAATAAAAGAGGGCTGACCTGGAAGTAGACACCTTAATTCTGCCAGCACGTTACTTAGCGATATAAGGATCTCCAGGAGGCGAATAAAGTAGGTGCCTCTGTAACTAACTCATCAATTGCAGTACTATACATAACTACTAACCACAATGTTCAAGCTCCTGAAACTATCATTCAGAGGAGTTTTAATCACTTCAGTTTGATATGGAAGAGAAAAAAATGAGTTAGGATTTTTTTTAATTAAAATTTAAAAAACAGAAACTCATCAGCATATGTGGCTTTTGGCACAGTTTTTAAGACAAAGGAAGTATGACCAGCACCTGAGTGCAGGACTACAGCTGCGCACCCCTCTCTTCTAGTTGCCAGAGAAGCAGCTGCTGGATTAACAGTTAATCTGCTTGCATGCCATACAGATTTTTCCCTAGTAAATTGCAAAATTTACCTAAAGATAAATATAGCAGTCTCCTACTTCTCTGTTCCATTCAGCTGCTGCTGAGAAACACTTCTGTTGTCTCAAATTTCATCAGCAGATTGTACTCCTTCCTGGAGAACAGCAGCAGAAAGGAGCTTTCTAAAAGCAAAGTCTCTGAGGTAAAATACGCCACATTTAAATGACTTCTTCCGAAAAGGATAACTTTCCACTTGTAAAGTTTTAATTCTTGATAGAGCATGTGATTTCTTACACTAGATCTAATCATTGCTGCTTTAAAGAGTAAATAGTCAATTGCAAATTGAGCAAATTACTTTGGCTATCCTAGTACCAGAAATGAAATGGATTAGGTCAGCAGGTGGCATGTCATTTCAGTGCTGCCTGGGGGCCCAAAATACAGTTAGGTCATTTTTATTCTGGTGACAGCAGGAATGAAAGCCAGAGCATTTAACACTACCTTCTGCCTCTATTCTCATAGCCATCTTGGGCACAAAAGAGTTTACAGAAGCCCCTAAGCCTACATCTCCAGCATTTAGGCTGCTTCTAGGGCTTCCAGAGATACCCAAGTTGAAGCTACCCAAGGAAATCTGGGACAGAATATTCTGACTTTGATCTCAGAAACAAAGCTTCTTGTTCAACAGGAAAGCGAGTTCTTAACCGTTCTTAAGTATGTCAACATGCAATTCCGTTCTGTAGTGCTTTCCTTGAAGGAAGGGAATGGTCATCCTACCTCTCATGGGGCAGAGGAAACTGTCCAGCCTCTGCTCCCAGGGAGAGAGAGGTTGGAGGAAGAAAGGAGTTTAAACCAAGAAACAAAACGGGAGGCAATGGGGTGGGAGACAGGCAGGAGAAGATGGGGAAATGGGAGAAAACTCCTGTCCAGAAATCAGGAGTCCCTTGCAGTGCTGGGATATTTAAATAATCCAACAACAGCTTTTCTGCCAAGCCTCCTTCCCCCACATGTATTTGTCATTTTTAGTGGTACCTACATAGTAAAACAGAAAATAACATCAGCTTTAAGATCAGAAGTCTAGGCTTGATAACTTACTGGGGACCTTTTTTTTGTCTACTTAGTATCTTTCTGGAGAACTACTCTCAATACATGTAGTTCATCTAGAAATAATCTCCGTCCTGCTTCAGAGGGGGCATGTGACCCATGGCCAATGAGAGGACTCCAGTTCCCGGGCCACAGCAAAGGATGACTCATTCAAGAATAAACCTGAAAATCGTGTCCATATCTTGTGCTGATACTTCCAGAAAAACAACAACAAACCTTTCTCTCTTCATTGGGGTTGACAAAATGGCAAGTTTCAAAGGAAGAGCTGCCAGAGGCTGGCACCCACTGCCAGTACAGGACAGCCTGTATCCAAATAAAGCCGAAAGGAGAAAGTGTCCTAAAACAGTTTAAGCCCCTAAATCCAACCATGCCTGAAACCAGCTAGATCCCTGAACTTACTAGTTCTATACATCAATAAATTCTCCTTTTTGCTTCAACAATTCGAGTTGAGTTTTTACCACTTGAAACAAAGAGTCCTCACTAACACACCAGCCGAAAAACCTAGGACAAGTCACTCAATCCCACTGCATATCAGTTTTCTGAACTCCAAGGAGGGGAAAAAATCATGTTTGTTTACTTTACAGAATTGAAAACTGTTAAGTACTACACAGGAGGCATTGATATTTTAACTAAAACAGACTGTAGGAATAGAAGAAATAAGATATTCATGGGGCTAAATTGCTCCTAGCTGCTAGTGCTGATAAGATAACATTCAACTTCTATTAGTTTTCTCATCATTTGCCCTGGTGGGGCCTGTGAAATCTTTATCAAACCAGTTAATCACCTAGTAAATCTTTAAGTATTTTCCCTTCTACTTTCAGCTGACAAGACTTTCCACCTTCCTGGACATCTCTGAACAAGCTACCCGAGTAGCATTGCAGAAGGGGAAAATTAACAGTTCCATTTTCGGGGGGTGCGTGCGTGTGCACGCGCGCGTGTGTGTGTGTGTGTGTGCGCGCGCGTGTGTGTATCTGGGAGATGAGGTAAAGGAAAAATTCTCGCATAAAGGCAATTCAGGGATGAAAAGAAGCTATTCCTAAACAGATGAAAATCTAAGTGCCTCAACTAATGTACTAATGTGCCAAAGCATTAGTATTCTAAGAGCAGAGCTGAACTATTAAGATTACACTTTCAATTCAAAATTCATAATTAAATGTTATGTGTATTTTGAATTTGTTGTAGTATCCTGACAAATGCTTGGCTTCACAGATCACATCTCTCATGGATACCAGAAAGAATAAAAAACTTTCTGTGAAAATGTACCTGACTACATAACATTAATATGAAAGGATTATTAGTGAAAGAAATACCTAAAAGTAAAGGTACTAACTTCTAGTCCTCTTTTGAGTGAAATAAGTGAGAAAGTAAATAAACAAGAAGAGCACAACTATATTTTGCAAGAGCTAGGAAGAAAAATAAATGAATGCACTACACTTTCAACTTTCAAAGTTTCTGGGCCTAAAAATTATGTATGAAATCACTCTTAAGAATAGATTTTATTTCAAGATGTTTTCAATATCTTTGACATCAATTAATGTTGTTCATTATACATAAAATTATAACTACATGCTATTGGTGGTAAGAGAACCCTATGGTTCAGCATTTCCTAACCTTAATCAGTGTTTCATACAAGCTGAACATTAATATTTTAAAGCAAATAAAAGATATGATGCTTTTCTAGAGGTTTCTGATTCACTAAAACGTTTCTGAAAGCTCAAATAGATTGGTAAATGTTGCATACTTTCTAACTACAGAGAAGAGTCAAAGAAAAATTTCAATCATTTGTCTTGAAAATTTTTTTATAAAAGGAAAAGCTGAAAGAGTATTAATATGACAGTCGTTCCTACCAATTACATTATGTGGTTTCTTCTCTAGCAAGATTCAAACAAATAATTAGCTCTGACAAACCAATACCATACCATATAAATTTACTCCCAGGTGACTCAGCAATAAAAATGCTATGTCAAATTGGCTTGGGGTTATTGGATTTAGTTTGGGCAATATCAAACAACTTGAACGAAAATCAACTTTCCTTTTCCTATACATCTTTTTAGCTTGCCCCCCTCCCTCCCCACGAGATTCTAACTTAACTGGTCTAAGATGAAGCTCAGATACAGCATATTTCAAATGCTCTCCAGCTTATTCTAGGGTAAAAGCTAGGGTTGAGAACCACTAGTTTAATGGTAGATGGTTCTTCAATAGAAAGTCTAGATTTTATTTTGATAGTTATCCCACTACTGTTGAGAAAATCATTACTATTTAAATCGCTACACCTTCACTAATATGCCACTAGAAGGTAAACTCCTTAAAAAGAGAAACTCTATCAGCCAAATTCAGCACTGAGGCCAAGTTGAACGCCTAGCACATAATTGGTGCTCCTTAAATAACTGTGAATGAATTAATTAAAAGCTGAAAAGTACACTTCAGTTTTAGTAGCTTGACACAATTAGAAGCTCTCTTAAACCAGTGATGATCAGAACCAGTAATTAATGATATGACAAAAGTCATATAAATCTGTAAACCATAAAAATTTGTTATGCACACCTAAGCATTTCATTTTAGCTTAAATGAACATTCATTTGCTAATCTTGTAATACGGTACCAGACCTCTTGTTTGTGTGGCTCTACATGTTAAAGAGGGTCAAAATGTCTTTCTTTTCATTCATAAGTCATAACTCTGACGCATCCATCCTCTGCCATTTTCATTTTGGCGAGAACGTAAGACACTGGAAGCAATCTGCATGTGGAATCTAGGACATTAATATTTTACTCCATTCTTTTATAGTTGTCTTATCCAAATGTAATTGGGCAGCAATTTTTCACTAATTCACCTTCATCAACTTTTTCCAAAGCATTTAACTTGGTTTTCATGGGAACAACTTGGCTCTTCATAAGTCACTGGTTTATGTAACAGTTAAATCACAATAATAAGAACAAATGACATATACAGATTTGGGAACAAAGACTACTCACTCTTGATAACCATTCTACAACTGATGGGAGATGTGTGTGAGTACCCTAGACAGCAACCTACTGGCATGTAGAGGGAGTAAGAAGTAACAGTTAAGCTTTTACTGTTGCACAAACACTAGCTACAGGTTTCTTCCCACTGACCTTCCCAATTTCCCACAGCAGTCAATTAATCCCTCCCTTCACTAGCAGATCATCTGAACTGAGACCCAAAAAAAAGTATCACTAGGTCTAATACATTGCATTATCAGAGAAACATCAGGCATAGAGGCAGCAGGAGTCAAGAGATCTCTTACTAGAAAACACCCAGTGATGTACATCCAGACTCCCTAGTTCACAGGCAAGGCATTTCTAAGTAAACTACTGTGGGATCCATTTGAAATATAATAGAAGATGAGCCTAAAATCAGAATTTAAAAGGTGTTCAACTCATTATTTTACTTAGAATCTTTGTAGTAAAAGCCTCAAAAGGATACAGACAAGAATAGGTCTGTTTCGCTAATTTAGAATCAGCTCCTATTCGGCAGGTGTCTCAAAAGAGGACATTCTGGCAACAAAGAACTGCTGCCACCAGGAGGCTCTGCAATGGACCTTTTATTGGAAGTCTTGAAATTTGAAGGATTCCTGCTTCTTTATAGCTAATGTGATACCTTTTCAAATACACAGATTTCCCACGGAAAGTGTTTTTCAATAAAGTTACAGCATTCCTGCGCCTCACACCCAGGTAGTAAGAGCTCAAATTTTGAATTTTTATCTTGCAAGAAAAGAGGACTATTCAAAAAAAAAAAAAAAAAAAAAAAACCTAATTAGGCAGCAATTTTTTTTAAAATATGTCTTTATGGATTTCAGGGAGAAGAAGGGGAGTAAGAAAGAGAGATAGAAACATCAATAACAACGGAGTCATTGATCGGCTGACTCCCGCATGCCCCCAACTGGGGACTGAGCCCACAACCCGGGCATGTGCCCTGACCGGGAATCGAACCTCGATCTCCTGGATCCTAGGTCGATGCTCAACCGCTGAGCCACACCAGCCAGCAGACTAGGGCAGAAATTTTTAAATTTTAAACCTTTCCCAATTAAGCTGCTAATTCCAACCTTATTCCATTGGACATCTGGCAGAAAATTCGGACAGCAAAATAGACTTTGTATTTTCAGTATCTATGACAAATGAACTCAAATTAAATAAATATGAAAGTGATGGTAATGGCAAAATGCAAATTTTCATTTTAAGGATCTGTAATGTAACCTTGATTGTTTTCAAATTAGTCTCAGCTAGTATCACAGTCAAGGTTTTAAAAGAAGGACCTGGACTTTTTAAAAGTAGGTCCTCATTAGCATTTTTTTTAAAAAGAGAGTGGAGAAATTTGTTAACAACGGTTTAATTTCTAGGAATCTAAACTTGTTCAAAATGGACATGTCACTTCTACTTTCCATAAATTTTTTTAGCCTGTGTTTACTTCACCAATAATGGCTCTCCCAATCAATAAATCAGGAGTTAGTTGCAAAAATATAATATAGATTTCACAGAAGATGCCCCTGTTTAAAAGAACATTAGACAAGGAAACATTAAGATCTGCTGTAGAATCCTTGTGCTTTCGGTTAGTAAACAAACCATGTGCTGTCCTTCTCCCTGGGGCTCAGTTCCATAAAACAGTTACATTATTTACAAGCACAAATAGTTTTCAGCCTTTTGCTGAGCTGATGGGCTGTTTACTTGCCTATTTAAAAAACTAATCAAGTGCCACAGCTTATAAAGATAACTGATTTTATTTGCTTTAAACTTAGTAAAAAAATCAAGATAAAGTACTGAAAAAATCCCCAAAATTCTAGTACATAAAATAAGTAAAAATATTATTGGTATTAATCAGTTTGGGTTTACAAGAAAACCGTAACTGAGGGTCCCCTGTCCCAAGTTCATACTGTGCTTGATTAAAGGAAACAAGAATAGTTCTTTGCAACTACATCATGTCCAGTGGACTATTAATGCTCAAGACCTTTTCGGTTCCCATCTTAGAACGACATAAGCAGTTACTGTCTCACTGCACACTCACACAGCTACAATCTTCGGTTGTCTAGGAGTTTTACAATAGCAAGTTTCCTATCATTTTCGAATAGCCTTTCTCAACCAGGATTCCTCACTGGAACTACAGAACGCAAAAACTTATTCCAGTGATTATTTTTTCAATTATCACAAGGACCGTGCATAACTAGTACTACCATTCTAGAGCCACAGGGATGGTATCTCAGTGCATACAAAGGATGCCCAGAGCTTTAGGGCTTAATTCTCCAATGGAACCCAGGCAGGTTTGGGAACTGCAGAAGAAAGTGAAATTTCTTGAATTATATAAGAAAACTGACATTTTTTGTCCTCCATGTTTTGCTTCCTGAATAGAGGGGAAAGAGAGAACTGATGTCTCTTTAAAAATGTCATCTATAATATGGCTCAAGCTGAAGTAAGTAAAATCAACTAAAACCCTACGACCTCCAGCAGCAACGGAGTTTCACAAGTGCGAGCAGGCAGCAGGCTGTGCTAGAACCTGCCCAGGGCCACTTAACAGAGGGCGCCCCGTCCAGGCTGAGACCGGTCCCCGGAGAAGGCACTCCCCACTAACCCTGGCTTCAGTGCAACACGGGCTTTCCAGGTGAAAGCCCACTCAGGGCAGAAAAGTATAAAAACATGATCCTTAGGGGAATTTTCCTCTAAACCTCCAGGCCTGCAGAGCATGTTTTCAAGTTTGTCACTGGGTAGACTTCACTGCTAACATGACTGATGGGTACAAAGCACTATCTGGAAAAAAGTCAAATCCGTTTTTAATGGAAATTCAAAATACACCTCTTCCTACTTTGCTAAGGTTTTTCTGTCAGTTAATTTTCCAATTGGAGAAGAACCCTAGTCCTAACACCTTACCTATAAGAAAGCCTTAACAAATGCGAAGGATCTCAATTATATCTGCGGAGAACAAACTTAGAGAGCCACTGCCAGAATTACCTCCCGTACGCTACTGCTGCCCTACCGCAAGGGTGGGGAAAAGGGGGGGGGAAACTGTTAATATTCTAAAATATCAAGCATTTTATAACCTCACAACTTCCAATCGCTTACTTCCAAAAAAATGAACGGATATATCCAACAAAGGAAACAGTATGTGTGTTTCATTTTTACAGTATGCTTAACTGTATGTTTGTAAAATGAAATCTGATTAAGACTTTAAAAGCCTATTTTAAAGGTCAGTTCAAAATGCATCAAACTTCTAACACTAAAAGAAAGGGTGTGACTCAGTCTTCAAGACTAACATGCTCTGAGCATCTAGAAGCGTACCTGGAATATAGAAGGTACTTAATAAGTATTTGCCAAATAAATTGATCATTAAAACTTTTCATTTAGCCCTGGCTGATGTGGCTCAGTTGGCTGGAGCATCATCTTGTACACCAAAAGGTGGTGGGTTCGATTCCCAGTCAGGGCACCTACCCGGGTTGTGGGTTTGATCCCCAGCTGGGGTGTGTATGGGAGGCAACCAATCAATGTTTCTTTCTCTCCCCCCGCCACCCCCTTCCTTTCTCTAAAATCAATAAAATTATAAAAAACAAAAAGCTTTTGTTTACATTCAAGGTAGAATTCCATCCAGCATGTTAAAAAGCTTATCTCTTACAAAAATGACCCTAAAAATGGACACAACCGTTCAAGAGAGCAAGCAGGTAATACATAAGGTTTCAGAAACTTTCTGGGTTATCTGCCTAACTCACAAATCCTTTTCCCTAAGAGGTGCTCACTGGCCTAGCTATGTCTGTACTGGTGACATGCTTCCCTGGCCAAAGAGAACAAACCAGTGAGTCTGGGATGGTCTCCTGAATAGAGAAGATACAAACTTGGGAACTGTGCAGGAGCCAGAAGCCTTCTGCCTGCCATCAGTACAGAAAAACTGAGAAAGCCAGTCTAGAGAGGGGAAATGAAGCAGATGCAGAAAAGCACAAAGAGACCCAAGAGACAGAGACTCGCCAGTTCCAGTCCCCAAGCTGCCCCTGGGTCCCTGAGAGGTCCGAATGCAGTTCAATCAATTCTCCTTTGTGCTTAAGCTAGTCTGAGTTAGAGTCCTTCACACACAACAAACAAGTCTTCACAAAAACATGTGAAAAATACTTGTTTACTCTGGATCCTGTTATTTTTTACTTTCAGGAAATAATCAAGATTATTGTCCAACTAATTTATGCCCAAGGATGTACACTGCAGAGCTGGACATAAAACGGTAAAAAACTGGGGGCAATCCAAATGTCTAAAAATAGTGAACTGACTAAATACACTCTACTACCCATATAAGAGGATACTCTCAAGCCACTAAAAACTAATATTCTTGAAGAATACTTTAAAATGGGCAGAAATGCTCAAGATATATGAAAAATAAGTCTTTCAAAAATAATGAGTGTAATACCAACCTCAATTCTATTTTTCATAAAACGGGGATAGCAGTACCCATCGCCTAGGGTTACTGTAAGAATTAAATGAGTTAGTATATTTAAAGCACACAGTGAAGTGCCTGGCAAATAGGAAGTGCTATATAATTGTAGCTATTTCTAATACATTATTTAACATTAATAGTAATAAAAACAATAGTAGAAAATGCTTGTTTTCAAACTACACAAGCCGATTCTCTGATCTTCACTCAACAGAATCTCTGCTCTAGCAATCCTGAACTACTTGTTCATTGAATACGCCCTGTTGTCACCTATTACTGTGCCTTTGCACGTGCTGTTCCTTCTGCCTGAAAGGGCTCTGCCCACCTAGTAAATCCCTACTCATCCTTCAGCACTCAATTCAGATATCAGCTTGTTGTGAAGGCTCCCACAATGCTCCACCAAGAGAATCTCCCTTTTCTGTGTGCCACACATATTCTGACTTCAAATTTATTATAATTGTTTATATGTCTAAATCCCCTATAAAAGTCTGAGCTCAGTCAAAATAGGCTCTAAATATACATTTGTTAGAACTTAAATAATTCAGGGAGCAGTCATTTATTCATTTACTGAGAGCTCGTACATGGACGAACAAAACAAGTACAAGTCCTGGGCCTCATGGAGTTTACACAGTCTTTGGGCTTTGAGTACGGTACGAGAAGGTATCAGTTTAAGTGCAGAAGAGAAATTATCGCTTCTGGGGATAAAATCATTAGTGATGTGCTTTTTTAATGTATACTATCAGTAGTAGAGCCTAAACCTATTCCCCACCCCAAAGAGAAGAGCAACCAACTAAAGAGGACACATTCATCTCTCCTGTAGACTCCTAAGGAATGTCTTAACCACACTTCAGTCACCATGCAGCTTGTACTAAGAAAAATGAAAAAGGGAATTAGGCCCAAGCAGAGTCCCTAACATAGCCTGGGATGGACAGGAGGCCAAAGACCAGTCAGCAGGTGACCTGACTCAGGAGTCCAAGGTAATTCAACAAAGTTTAAATATCATGTCTAACAATATGTCCAGACTTTCACTTTTCTATGAGACACTGATGTGTTGTTCCACTTATTTACACATTCACTGGTTTATTCTTGGATGTGCCCTGACCGGGGTTCAAGCCCACGACCTTGGTGTACCGGGGCAACGCTCTAACCAACTCAGTTACCCAGCCAGGGCCTATTTCTATTTTTAATTGAATTTATACACATAGCTTTTAAAAATACTACCACAAGGCTTAAAATAAAACCAGCAGCCTCTTGCATCAATCCTCTCCAACTCTCCAGTGTTGAGCGCCTTTTAGAAAACTGCTTTCGACTCTTTTAGAGATTTCTTCAGGTGTTTCTCTTCTTACTTTAAAACAGATACTCACTGTGATTTCTTGATTTTTCACTTTAAAAACTACTAACTGAATTTCTACTTCAGGTAACTGAAATTTCTCATAGCTAAAAACTAGAACCAATCCAAAGAGTACATACTGTGTACATCCATTTATTAAAACTCTAAAATATGTAAACTTAATCAATAGTGACAAAAAGCAGACCAACGGTTGCCTGGGACAGGACTGGGCAAGGGGGGAGAAAGAGAAAGATTACCAACGGGCATATAAAAATTTTTAGAGGTGACAGGTATATTCATTATCTTGATTGTGGTGATGACTTCACCCCATCAAAATTAAACTCTTTTAAAAATGGATCAATGACTGTCTCATCATTGATGTTTCTCTCTCTCCCTCTCCTTTCCTCTCTCAGAAATCAATAAAGATATATTTAAAAAAAAAAAGTATGCTTATTTTACATTAATTTTGCCTCGATATATTTATAAGAAAGAGAGGGAGCAAGAGGGAATGAGAAAAAGAATCCAAAGTAAAAGAGGCTTTCAAAAAAATGAGGTGCTAAAAATGAACTGCAAACTGTGGGGCTGGCATGTACATAAGAGGGCCTTCTCCTTACTCAGTGCACAGTGAACCCTTAAATAACATGGGTTAAACTGCATGGGCTATTTCATTGATATGTGGATTTTTTTCAATATATATGTACAGTACTATAACTGTATTTTCTCTTCCTTATGATTTTTAATAACATTTTTTTGTCTAGCTTACTTTATTGTAAGATACAGAATATAATACAATATAATACAATAAAAATATGTGTTCAACTGTTTATATTATCGGTAAAGCAAGGGCTATTAGTTGTTTTAAAATATGTTTTTATTGATTTTAGAGATAGAGGGGAAGGGAGAAGGAGAGAAACACTGATCGACTGCTTCCTATATGCTCCCTTCTGGAGACAGAGCCCACAACCCGGGCATGTGCCCCAACCAGGAATCAAACCAGTGATCTCTCAGTGCAAAGGATGACACTCAACCAACTGAGCCACACCAGCCAGGCAGTAGCAGTTTTTGAGTAGTCAAAAGTTATAGGCGAAAAAAAAAAAAAAAGTGATAGGTGGATTTTTTTACTGCATAGGGAGTCGGGCCCCTAACCCTCCTGTTGCTCAAGGGTTAACTGTATACCCTACTTTAGTGTGGTATCAATCCTGCCCTAAATCATTATACTGTGCCTAATATCTCTGAGTCAAGTGCCTCTCTGGTTAAATTTCTCTAGAATAAGAGTTGGCAAACTTTTTGTATATGCAAGCAGGTCTTTGTCACAATTACTCAATTCTGCTGTTGGTAGTGGAGAAATAGCCACAGACAGTGTGTAAATGAAAAATGTGGCTGTGTTTCAATAACTTTATTTATAGAAACAGTCGGCAGGCCAGATCTGGCCCAGGTGCAGGCCATAGTGTGCTGAGCCCTGCTCTAGAAAATCATACTAGTCTTTCCATCTTCAGAGAACTAATCAATCTCTCTTCAGAAGTGATGGCTATAAAATGCTTTATAAGTAAAAAAGATAATTAAGCAAGTAAAACAGGGAAGGGAAGTCATAAAAAAGGAATACTGGAAATTTTAAAAGTCATATAATCTTATCAGCTACTAGCAGCAGATAAGGCTCAGGGGCAGTATTCTGATAACTTGCAAATACTGTTTCATCTGATGAACTTACCTCTAGGACAAACAGAAATCAGAGTAAGAAAAGTGTGTGTCTTCAGAAGGTTTTATGACAGATGTTCATAGACTGCTTCCAACAGTTACTTTTGCCTACCTTGACTTTAGTTGGGGGTTTTAGGTATGAATAATAGTGGGTGACATTTCACTCTAGATTTTTTAAAAATGAAGTAAACATTCCATGGAAATCAACTGGACCAATGGTTTCACACACAAATATTGCAGAGGAGGGATGAACTAACCTAAATCCTGGGGAACTCCTAAGCTTTGAATAAAGATGAGGTCAGATTCCATCATAATTCAAGGATATCTAAGAAAATAACAATTCTAAATTCTAATGTGATGTGCCAATCACACTAGTTTGATTGTGAATGAGAGGGGGTAACATTCTACGGTTACTGGTATCAGAGGCCAGGGATAATCATGTATCAGGTTACCATTATTAGACTACGAGAACTAATTTACTTACTTGACTCCAAGGCAATGAAGCCTAAAGGCAATGTAATTATTGTGCCTAATGTCCTATTTCAAAAATATTTGATAGATAAAGGTCCACAGAGTAATTTAAGAATTTACTAAATAAAAATGAATGAAAAGCACAGTGATCTGTATTCTAGTCCTGAATAGGACACTGATTAATTATATAATCATGCCTAAGTCACAGACAGTCCATGTCACAGTTTATATATTACAATGATGTCCTCATGACTGAGTTAAATGTGAAATCTTCTAAGCTTCTTAAAAGAGTAGTACTTTACATATAAGATGGTGTCACATCTGTGATGAAGTTAGCCACCATGACTAAAACCAACACTTTTCATTTAATAGAACTTACCTCCAAAAATATTTAGTGGACTCAATAGATATATGATCATTAACTCCTAAAAGGCATTACCCAACATTCCATAAATAAACAGACATATAAATTATTTAATAACTCAAATCTATCAACAAGTTTGTTACAGAGTCAGGAACAGAATCAAATTCCCAGTGTCCCCGCACACCCAGTCCATTGTTCAAGTCACCTACTTAGCTTAGATTATGTTGTTCTATGCATCAGAAACATAATTAGGTATGGCAGGAACAGAAACTTCTCTCCCAAAGGCTTCAGAATCCATTTTACTAAAATATGTTCTTACTTAAAATGAGAATGGTTCCGTAGATGGCAACTATTTATTAAACCCAGAAAAGTATTTCACCTTGTATTAGGTTACGTATTATGTAAGGAATAGAGACTATAATTTTTTAACATAGAGCAAACCAGGAGCAAAGACCAAAGACTATGAAGAGGTCTACCTCTGAAAAAGGAATAAGAAAAATAGGAGATAGAGTGAAAGAAAAACAAAACCTAAAACCAAAAGGTAATTCTGTGGAATACTATGGAATATTTGTAGCATGGACAAATGGCATGAACATATCCCTCCAGAAAGCATCAGATACATATCAATCCATCTTTCAATTAACAAAGTGCTCTTTTCCCCCCACAGGGTATCTCCTGGGAAAAACTAGGTACTCTCATATATGCTGTTAATCTAATACAGCCTTTTCTGGAATTAGTAAAAGGTTTTTTTTCAATATAGTGAAAGCTTTTTTATACCCTTTGACCAAGGGTGGTCAATGGATTATTATTCTCAATTCTTCATAATCTTTCTGTTATAAAATTACACATCCACACCCTTTGTCTTGGCCTATGGCTTGGCCACATGATTTGTTTTGGCTAATGAGATGTTAAAAAACTTGATGCCAGCAGAGGCTTAAAATGTGTTTTGGTAGTTTGGTCTGTTTCTTGCATTCAGGTTATAAGCCATGAAATAAGTATGCCCCTGGGAGCTGCTGTCCCTTCATACTAGGTCTCAGAATGAAAACATTTGGAGTGGATCTAACCCAACCTGCACCCTGGAGGCAGGACCAGCCAACCCACAAACTGAAGTAGCTGTGGCCCCCCAAGTCCAGCCCAGATCAAGAGAAGCCCAAGTGATCTATATATCCAAAGTGAAAATAAACAGTGTTATAAGTCCCTCAATAAAACACTGGTGTTATACCGAACTGTTATAGCAATAGCTGACCATTACACCCAGTAATCTCATACTTAAGAACTTATCCTAAGGCAATTACAAGGAAACAGGTTCACATACAAAGGTGTTTATCATAGCACTATTTATATTAGTGAAAAACTGGAAACATCCTATCATCAACTAATAGAGGAATAGTTAATAAATTATGATCTAGCAGGACCATTAAATATTTGAAGCTATTAAATATCATGTTTTTAAAGAACATTCAAAAAATGTTCATACTTTAACAAGCATAAAAAACAAGATGCACCGTTTTAAAAAATTATCTACAAGCAGAGAAAAAGATCAGGTGGGTAAAATAATTCATTTAAGAAATACAAATGCTTTTCTGTGCTAAATATTATCTTATGCTAAATATTATACTATGTACTATATTCGGAATAAAGTAAGGAAGACAAACATGTTCCCTGACTTCCTGAAAATCACAGTCTAGTGAGGAAGATAGGTATTTTAAAAAATAATCACATACATGTAATTATAAATTGTAATAAGCTATTGTGACAGAAATTACTAATTATTCCCAGTATATTCCCCCTTCTTACTCAGTACCAGAGTCCCTGAGTTTTATTTGCCAGTGGCCACTTGGAATAAACTACACTTCTGACTTCCCTTGCTCCTAGTGACTAAGTTCTGACCAATGGGATCTACTAATTGCAAGTGGCCCACGCAACTTCCAGTAAACATCCTTAAAAATAAAGGGCTTGCTCTTTGTTGCTTTTCCTCCTTCTTACCAGATGGAGCAGCTATTTTGGACTATGATGTGGAAGCTTCATGCTGAGAATGGCAGGCAACAGAGTAGGAGGAGCCTGGGTTCCCTGGCACTGTGGAGCCACTATCACCAGCATAGTCCACCTACAACAGCTTTTACATGAGAGAGAAATAAAATTCTACCTTGTTTAAGCCATTTGCACTTTGAGTTTTTAGTCACTCACCGCTGAACCTAATCCTAAATGACACAGCTATAAAGGAAAAATGGAAGGGTCAATGAGAGATTATAATAGAAACAGTTGATTTTGACAGGAGGAAGGGGTTTCAAGACAGGTCCTCTGAGGAAGTAACCTTTAAGCTGCCACCTGATGCCTGGCCAGGAGAGCATCAGGTGAAAGAAGTGGGGTGGCAAATCGTTCAAGGCAGGAGAAATAAAAAGGCAAATACTATGGCTTAAGTCTGAATCACTACAGGGTCAAGCAACATACTTTGCGATGTTAAGATTGCTTCTACAATGAATTAGAATGAAAGCTGAGTACTAAAGCAACTAAGTGCTTTGGTTCCAGTATCAGAATCCCTCTACTCTGATAAGCAAAAGACCACATATGCATGCCAAAAATGAGGAGGGAGGAATGGAGAATGAGAACAAACCATGTTAAAGAAATTAATAACTGCTTCCATACTTCAGTATTACTAGTGTTTTAAAATAGTTGGATTCTCTGATTAGAGTGGTTCATATACCATGAGGAGAATGTCCTTAGACTTTTAGATGTTAACTATCCCTAAAACAGACAAGAGTTTAGTGTTAAAATTTTTTAACATTTGTCTATTTCTGATTATAAGGGAAACACTTATTGTGGAGAATATAGCAAAATATACATAAGAATATAGAGAAAAAAACCTATAAATTCATCACCTTCCAACACTTTATACTGACACTGTTTGTATACACATTTGCATGCCTATACACATACATACCTACAACACACACATAAATGGGACTGTAATGCATATGAAGGTACATGTGCTTTTACACTTATTTTATCGCGATCACTTTCCTATGTCACGAAAACATTTTTGCAACCATGATTTTTAGTGACTATATAACATATAATTTCTGTAGCCAATCAAATGTGGGGGCTTTCTGAGTTAAAAACTGTCAACCTGACCCTGTGGGTCAAGAAGTTGATTTCAAAATCTGCCATGGAAAGTTTCTGTTCAGAAACTCAAGTTATAGCTGGGAAGCACTGGAACTTTCTAAGCAAAAATTCGATGAAATTCCCTGAGTTCTAGCCTTGAAGGATGCTCCCTAGAGACCATACTTCCCCAAACAGAGCCTCCCATTTCATAATGTCTTGAGAAAGAAACTGAGTATCAAAGACTGCAGTAGCGATAACAAAAAAAAACTAATGAGTGCTTACTGTGAGAACCAATGACGGTCTGCAATATTTTTTTAATAAAGCAAAGTAAGAGAATGTATGCATCTATTACATAATTAAGCTTTCAAGTGTATATAGAAAAAATGATTACAGAAAAATGCATATAGAAAAAGAATGTAAACAAATAATGACAAAGGGTTAATCACTGTTAATTCTGAAATTTGACATTCTTTGAACTATTCTGTATTTAAATTTTTTCTCACAACCAAAAAATTAATGTTAAATTAAAATATTAGTCATGTAAGTAAGGTAATTCAAATTTTAGTTATTAAAGTTGAAGGGAAATCATTACATTTTTCCCAGAGGCTTAAGTGGATCTTGTGAGAAAAAAACAACAAAAAGCTGGGCATTCAGCATTAGGAGTTTGCTCTAAAATAATACTATTTTAAACTAAATATCAATGTTTCATGTTAGATATAAATTTGAGGAAGGATCAGCTTTTGAACTTTATAGCTGGGTTTCCTTCAAGTACTATCCTACCTAAAAATGATATATTTTCTGTTCTATCAAAAAGGTTGTTTTAATAGTTAAGCAAATAAAATTGCAATATTGCATTTCAGTTTCTGACTCTAGTTCTCTTTACTAATGCTAAAGACATTTTAAAAAATTTTAGTTTCTAAAATCCAAACTTAGTTCAGGTGACAGAGTTTGCGACCTGATGAAATGTCTTACTTAATATAAACAGCTGCAATTTTCTATTAAGCTAGGTCTCTAGTAGAAAAAACTTAACAAAAAGTTACAGAAATAAACCAAATCTTTATATTAGTGGTCACAAACAAAAATTTTAGATAAATGTAAATTCTTTTTAATTGCCCCATTTTTCTCAAATGTAGCCTTACTTTGTGACAGCATCCCCCATCCCTACTCCACTAATCAGTTCTCACCTTCTTTCCCTGCTGGAACACGTGAATTTTTCAGCAAATGACTCATTCACTGGCATCTTGTCAAACTAACCCTGAAACTATAAGGAGGCTCAGGGCTAACAGAATTCTAAAGCTAGACCACTTTCACTAACACACATCATTTTGACTTCAAAGAACAGACTCACTATCAGAGCGAAATACATACTAATAAACTATTTATATTTTTCCTTAAAAACTCTTCTTCACCATGCCACCTCCTCCCAATTTTAGTTTGGCAATTCCCTAATTTAAAACACCCCCCATCTCTGGAAAAGACGAGATGGAGAAACGTAGCAGTTTAAAACAGGAGGGGAGGAAGGAGTTGTTCACTCAGCTTGGAAAAAGATTTTACTCTGAAATAGTAACAACTCATATCTATTCCACAGAGTTCTCAATATTTATTTGTCTCCTTAGTTAAATGAAAACACAATACAATAACACAATACAAACACAATAAAAAATCTCCAGGAACAGATTACTCTCACTGCTACTATTTCACTAAATAAAAGTTTAAAAAACAGGATAAATTACTGAGAACTACTCAGTCAAAATCTTCAATGAGATATCACTAGCATTAACTACCAACAGCAAGTCAACTAATCATTTTGGTTCACAAGTTCACCTCCTCCAATATAGAAAACTGCTCCTTTTAATCAGAGGAAGGGTGGTGGGGAAGTAACAAGAAAACAATGATTCATCAGATTACCACAGACATTTACTTATAGCTCTATCAATTGTCACACTCCACCTGGTGGCAGGAGCTGCCTGAATTGGTGATTATACAAGAAATTCCAAAAAATACTTTCTAGATGTCCTTGGAAAAAAGCAAGATGCTCTTCTCTTGCCCTATATAGAACAAATCTAACAAGGTTCAACCAACGTTCTTCTCACATACTAGTAAGTCAGTATCTAATAAAGATTAACATAAAGGCGTAACAATAATCAGATAGGAGACCCATATTTAGAGGGATCCATTCACAACATTAAATGTCATTTTAAGTGTTTAGAACAGGTAACAAGCACATTCAGCAGCTACAAGATTCTCTATCACATACTCCCACTAACTTTCTTTACCCCTTTCCCCTATGGGTAAAGCACAGAGTTTAATTAACACAGTTAACAGCAGCTTGCCACACTGCTTTTAGATATTTGCCAGTAACATATACCCATGGGATACTCTCAAGACTGATTTCAACCAAAAATAAAAATAGATAAACAGAGCTCAAACAAAATTAAAACTGAGTCTGGCTGCCCACACTTATTTTCACACATAAGGAAAAATAGCAGTTCTCCGAGAAGCCTCGAGCAGACATATCTTTAGAGCGCAATGTTAAAAATATGCCCCCCCTCCTTTTCCCCTACCTGTTTCTCACTCAAAGCTGTGATTTTGGCTTGGAGTTCATGAAGCTGTTTCTTTAAATCAGCATTCTGATTGGAAAGAAAAAATATCTGTGAGAGAGATATTTCATTTGTTAACAGAATAGTAGCAAGAAGACTTTATGCACATTGCATTACAAATGATGAAGCAACCTTAAGCATTTAGCCAATCAAATTCGTCATGCATTACACTGCAGGCGCGTTATCACTACCTAACGCACAGATCCTAAATGTAGGCTCCTAACACTACAACAGGGGCAGCTCCTTTGAAAGTGCTTTAAATTTTACTAAGTTTTATATTTTAGCATCTGTAAGATAATACACCTTTCTACTAAACATACTGTTATTCCTTTACCAAAATTATCAGTTGACAGAAAACCTAAAGCTCCACTAATCAGACAAAAGCAGGAAAAATGGAAGTTGTAAGTATGCACACACTGCCTGCTTAACGCCATTATCAATAGAGATAAGAGGTTTTTCTCTACTTGCCCTCTCCCGTATTTAGTAGAGTGCATTTGTTATTTTAGCCTACATTTGAAAAGCTGTCAGTGCTGCAACTGCCTTAACACTACAGCATTCAAATTAACACAGTGACTACCGGGGCATTTTCTCAGTTTTCAAATTCTAGAATTCAAAAAAGACTATTTTAGATGAGATACACTGAATATGCTTGCCTTTTACTCAGGGGGGGTTAAAATCCAAGATTTAAAAAGCAAGATTAATGCTTAATATAGGATAGCCTACTAGCAGACTGACCACCCCCCAACGAGAGACCACTTATTCTTCATCTCACTTGCAATTCTTTCACTTAGCCCTGCTGGTCTCCTACCAGGTTGGGGCATATCCTCCCTCTCATGTTTACTCCACGTGGTCTTTATTTAGAAGTATATATATCTCTCTCTAATGAAATCACTCACAAGACTGTCCATCAATTTCCTGCCCCCTCAGAATTTTCACATTAAGACTGCCATTACATGACCAGCTATATGGGAAATGCTAAAGTTTTCTAATAATATTTCAGTTCCTGATAATATAGGTTATCATGTTAAATATAAAAGAATCTATTAATCTAAGGTCTAATGCATCTTAGTTCCCTAAATCCAATTTAAATAAGGTATTTTTAAAATAAATAAAAATGGAAAAGATTCTCAAAGAAGTTCAAGTGTCAAACAAAAATTAAGTGTGGGCTATCAATGGACTGTGTTAAAGCACAATACTTAGGCCAATGGGTGTAAAATTTTTTGAAATAACCATTATTCCACTTTCAAAAATCAATCCACCTCAGAACTACTCCACAATCCAAGAAATTTGTTTTACTTAAATTTACAATGAGGCATGTATGGTGTGTTTAACAAGCTAAAGATATATACACATATATCTGAGTGCTCATCAATGGGTCTAGTTGCTTTGTGACCAGATTATGAGTCAACAAATGCAAGGGAGAAATCCTGAGAGGGTCTGATAAGTACTCTCCACATTTATGACCCACTGTCTGATGGCCGCAAAAGAGACACTGCCTGAACAATAAATACAATCATGGGAGAGAACTTCTTAGGGAGATCTCTGCAGGGATAGAGAATAAAATGTCTAAGTCAAAAAACTCCTATGAGAAAATGTAACATTTGCTGGATTAAGGGCTCTTTCAAAACTAAAAAAATTTTAAATGCTTTTTAAAACTTATTCTAAAATTCTTACCTTGAACATAGTGCGATTAAGTATTTAAATGTTCCATACTATATCTCTACTATAAACTAAGAGAAAATAAGAATAGTTCTGGGCTACAGTCAATAATTTTGAGACGACAGAAAGCCTCACAAACTGATTCTGAATAAGTGGGCTTATGGAAATGAAATTTAAGCTCTATTGAAAGTATTAACTTTCAATTTCCCCCCTAAAGTACTCAAAGCAATTAACACAAAAGCAAACAGTAACAAATATGAAACGATAGCTATATTATAAGAGAATGACTGGATTTTTCTAAACCCTTAAAACATGAAGAACAATATGCTAACAGAATTGCTGTGAGAGATGAGAAAGTTTTTAAAACTTAAATATTGGTCTATATTTTATGGTCACTTTGTTTTAAATTATTTTAATTTAAAAATTAAATGAATAAAAGTAGTATTTTACCTGTGGATCCTGCTTCATTTGAGCAACCAGTTTCTAGTAATAAAGAGAGAAAAAAAGCCATCAGTCTTACATACTAACTCACTATAGCTAATCAGGTTTGGCCCCCAAAATCTAGAGTTTTAAGTCCACACACACAAAAAATTAGTAACACCACAATCAGAACTAAAAGCTCCTGTGATCTATATAAAAGGTTAATAAGATACTTCTCTTAATACAGGGGGAAAATCAAACTCCCACTTTATATTTGAAATGAAATGCTCCTGCTTTTTAACAAATCTGGAGATGGGATTGGGGGGGGGGGGGTGGATTTGAAAGGCAATTTAAACAAGCTCAATGCTCCAAAAGCCAACCATCTCTTTAAAATGCTGTCATTGTCTAGAGTCCCAAATAAGGCCTAGAAAGAAGTTGCTCCCATACAGAACAGGCCTGTCTGTACACAGCAAAGTGCAGAAGGAGCCCAGTGTCAGGTGTGACTTTGCCACTGTCTTCCCTGGGGCAGGGAGGGAGACGGGGATGGACTCTACGGGCAGTGATGCTTAGCATCAGAGAGCAAGAAAGTGAGGGAGCCATGATGCCAAACTCTGCCTACCTGGGTTCCCTGGGAAGGAGAGTGCTACCGGAATGCTGAATGAGAAAGACCTTTACTAAGGAAAACGAAGTCCAAACAAACGAAAAACAAAGAAAAATGGATGTCGGCTGATCTAACCCGACTTCTAAAAGCATCACTGCCCAAAGGTAACAATAACCAGGGACAGAAGACTCTGAAGGATAAGAGTGTCAGAAATCGGATTCCTAAAAGTTGCCTGGGAATAAGCTGTTCCCCAAGTGACTTTTTCACATAACTGAAAATCTGTTCCTCTCTTTGGGTATCAAGGTACTTTTAAATTTTCTCAGTCATAAAATAAGATTTTCCTAAAACATACTATATACTTAATTTGTCTTCTTAAATATAAAAATGTCAGCTTTTATTGTATAATCTTTGGTAAATGACTTCTAACATTCATTCTAGTTGGTCAAAAGCCTTCCTTCAGGTGCTGGGATACATTCTAGATACCCGAGGTTGCCAACCATGTGACTTCCAAACACACAAGGTATATATGTTACTATACACTTTAGTTCACATGTGACAGTAGTAACTCTTGTATATCCTGGTCTTGATTACAAAATAGTAATAACACACATTCCAAGAGCTCGGTGAAAATGAACAACAAAGTTTTCATACATAACAGTTTTATTAATGCAGCCTAAAGGCTAACCACTCTCTCCAACGAAAATACCTTTCATCTTCCTTCTTGGTTCAGTTACCAGAGAGTTGACTACTGTACTAAAATTGCCTTTTTAAAGCTGAAAGGGTCTTCTTTCATGACCCTGGAATTTAAAAACTGACTGAAAGCCATACTAAGTCTCCACCTCTGAGGAAATAAATAAACTAACTTTTCTATTCGCAAGCTGCATTTTTACATCACCAGAGGCTGGACTGAACAAGCTGAACAACTTAATTAGACTATCCAAATCCCTAGTGACTTTAAGTGACACTGTGTTATCAAACTTAAAGTTACAGATAATAGTGTGGTGAAGGCCTGGAGGGGACCAATGGGGGGCAAAGGGGGACATTTGTAATACTTTCAACAATAAAGATAAATTAAAAAACCAAAAACTTAAATTTACTTTCTATTGCAAGAATACAGCAATTTTTCATGAGGATATACTTTATGCCAAGAGTTGGCAAACTACAGCCCACAGCCAAATCTGGCCATCCACCTGTTTTTGTAAATAAAGTTTTATTGGGCATGGCCACACCCATTCCTTCATATACTGTCTATGGCTGCTTTGTCTGAGCACAGAAGTTGTTACAGAGACCATAAATGACTTACAAAGTATAAATATTTTCATTTACTATCTGGAACTTTACAGAAAATATATGCTAACTTTACTCTGCTTTATAATATTCTGTTCCGTGTATATATTCTGAAAGTTTAAATATGGCTTTCATTAAATATGTGAAAAAATCATCAAAAAGGCAATTTCTCAAAAAAAGATGAGATGCCCATCACAGGCCACTATTATTTAAACATTTAGTCAACATCAACCATGTACACATTGCCACTTTTTTTTTTTAATTTACCTGTATTGTTGAAAGTATTACAGATGTCTTCCTTCCCCCCCCATCGATTCCCTCCACCCAACATCCACTCCTTCCCCCCGTCCCCCGCAGGCCTTCTCCACACTACAGTCTGTGTCCACAGGTCATGCATATATGCACATAAGTTCTTTGGTTAATCTCTCTCCACCCCACTCCCCATCCCCGCCTTCCCTCTGAAATTCGTCTATTATCTCTATCTACTGGAAACAGCACATTGCTACTTTTTAAACCATCTCCCTCCCTATCCATAAAGAACAAAAATGTATTTCTACGACAGCAATACCAGGTAGTTTCTTAACTCACATTCTGTCCGGTAAGCTCACCTCAGCCTTAACTTCATTCTGTAACTAGAAATGCACCAAGGGGTGGCTTTTGCCCCAGTCTAATAGCCAATGCCTACTCTGATGTCATTTCTGGCATCCCTGAACTTGTCATGATCGGTGATCATGTAGGTTACCACATATCCCATCAGAATAACAACACCAGATTTCCAAACAAGGCATATCCCTTAGATTTAGTGTTGAAACATTTTTTTTAAAAAGAGAAAAGTATTCTAAATGTAACTGGAATAAAAATACTATCAATAAACATATAAAAGTTTATTACAAAACAAAATGTGTAATAATTAAGGATGAATATAAATGCTATTAATTTTATGCTAAAAACAAATAGTTAAATATATAAGAAAATAGTTAATGTGAATATTAAGATAGTGTTTGGGATAACTTTATGAAAAATATTATATCCCTTTTGAGTCAACGAATGTAATTTTAAATGTAAATTCAATTTTAAAACAAATTAAGCATTAAATTTTTTCATAATTATAATTTTCATAAAATTGGTATGCTTGAATTAAAATATGAAACAATAATATTTTAAAACTACTTAATTTTCAGTAATTTAGTTCAATTTAGGTCATAAGTCTTTCAAGGAAGTCTTACTGGGATCTGTTCATATCTTGTGAGAATGAACTAAAAGCAGGATGTCAACTTTGCCATCTCAAAATTTCTTGAGGAGGAATATCTCCAAAAATCACAATCAACTTCATTAAATTACCTCTGATTCATGCAAATTTCAGATTGATTACTGTCCTCTAGAAATCTGTTCTATGATGATGTCAGCTTTGAACAAATTGTGACCCTGACATCATTTGCCATTCAGCCAAACTGGGTATTCAACACACCTCTATGCTATAATACTTTTATCCAGGAAAAAGACAAGCTTGTTCTTGCAAACAGATTTTTATTCTCCTCAATTAGTAACAGAAGCAAGACCAAATAAAATGAAATGTGCTTATTTTTTTATATATTAAATTAAAATAGATAAAACTTAGTTATTATATACTAAGTTTCTTCAAGTTACCATAAAAACAAAACACACTTCACACAGAAAAGCCCCCCTGTACACAGCAAACTACAACACTACAGCTGAGCAAGAGTTTTAACAAGATCCAAAGCAGCAGCAGGGATTTCTGAACACACAGTGTCTAAATGTAAAAAATGTGTGTGTGAGAGTGTGTGTGTATCTACACATCTACGTGTACACATGTATAAGCCTTTGAAGCTTTACTGTAAGTTCTCATCCATTAATCCCAAACACTTGCAAATTCAGTAGTTATCAAAAGTCCAAGGTGTTCTTCCAACTGTTTCAGAAATTAACCTTATATTAGACTATTCAGATAAAACAAAGAAAAACATAACCTAAAAACAAACACCTTTAAAATATATTTCCCTTCTCCTATTCCAACACCCCAAACATTCAAAAGTAGACAATTCATCATCATTCATGACTTTTAATTAACCCAACATTACATGTGTATATGTCTTGAACCTAGTACCACATTCAGATAATGTATAGAAAAGATATAAAACAGTGACTTTCTGCCCTAGCTGGTTTGTCTCAGTGGTTAGAGCAGCAACCCATGGGCTGAAGGGTCCCGGGTTCAATTCCAGCCAAGGGCACATACCTCGGTTGCAGGCTTGATCCCTGGCCCTGGTCGGAGCCCCTGCGGGAGACAACCAATCAATGTGTCTCTCACATTGATGTTTCTCTCTCTCCCTTCCACTCTCTCTGAAAAGCAATGAAAAAAAGATCCTCAAGTGAGGATTAAAAACAAGTGATATTCTGTTTATATAAAAATGTTAATTGAGTAAGTTATTTAAGGATAGCTTTTTGTACTGATTCGTTACATTAAATAAAACATACATATTTAATGTTATATTTAATATACAATGTATTTTATTAAAATTATATAATATGATCATTAATATATTTTTTAATTTCCATATTTTATTTATTTTTTTAAGCCTTGCCTAAGGATATTTTTCCCATTGCTTTTCTTTTTTAAATATATTTTTATTGATTTCAGAGAGAGGAAGAGAGCGATAGAAACAGCAATGATGAGAGAGTCATTGATCAGCTGCCTCCTGCATGCTCCCTACTGGGAATCGAGCCTGCAACCCGGGCATGTGCCCTGACCAGGAATCCAACCTTGATCTCCTGGATCACAGGTTGATGCTCAACCGCTGAGCCACACCGGCCAGGCTCCCATTGCTTTTCAGAGAGAGTAGAAGGGAAAGAGACAGAGAGAGAGAAACATCGATGTGAAAGAGACACACCAATTGGTTGCCTCCTGCATGCACACAGACCGAGCCTCTAACCACATGCTCTTGGCCGGAATCGAACCTGGAACCCTTCAGTTGGAAGGTCGACGCTCTAACCACTGAGCAAGCCTGCTAGGGCAATTTTCACATTTTAAAGGTTTGTTTAGCCTAAGTACCTGAGGTAAAATGTAAGAATTGTGAAATGTGAAATTTAAACGCCTGTGAAGACAATCACATTTTCTTTACTAACAACTGGAATCAAGGCATAAAACTAAATGAGTAAAAACTCCAGTATACATGGCGGTCAAGTCAAGCATGTCTCATTTAAAATATGCAAATCAAGTCATAAGTCACATGAACACAGTCCTTCAGATGAACAAAAAACAGGAAAAAAAAAAGGCTTTTTTAATATCTTTGGTATACAAAAAAACTATTTTCAGTTCATTTCTGTGAAAAGGAAATAAGGAATATTTTACTGAAGTTCTTAAAAATATTATCAATGAGTTTACTGAGGAGCGATACAAAGCAAATGGCACGCCTGTCAGGCAGTTGCCTGAAAGACCAACAATTTGTGCTAAGACCAGAGGCGGCTGCTCACTGATTTTGGCCATTACTTAACAACCATCACACAACATACCTGGTGAACCTGAATTTCCACTTTCAGCGCTTCCTGCAGAGTCTGCAACTCCATCCTCTACCTTCTCCACTTTCTCTTATGTCTGCTAATTCTATAGTGTCTTCAGCCTCTGTTTAAAATAACAAACTCCTCTTCTCACTGCAGCTGTAGAGATCAATCAATGTTTTAGATCATTACATTAGGTATAAAAGAAATATGCATGTTTAAAACAATACATTTATAGTAGCTGAAAAATATCTGATTTTCCTAGCACAGGGCAAGAAATTTCCCCAACAGATTTCTTTCCAAAATGAATAGTTTTGTACTGACTTGGTACCAAAACTTTCTGGGTTTTATTCTTTGAGCATCCAAATAAGTAAGAAATGGGGAAAAAATATGTTTAATCTGATCATGAAAACGTCTATGCACCTACTACGTGCTCAGCACCCCACTACACACTACATTCTGAGGATACAAAGCTGAACAAGACCACTCTACCCTAGATGAGTTGGGAATCTAGAGGGGGAGACTACAACCGTCCAGGACACACTGTCCTTAGAAAAAGACACATAACAACAAGATCACACATTTTTAAACATCACACAGAGTGAACTGGAAAGTTCAGGGTCTCTCAGAGGTTACAGAAGGCCAGAGTACTTTTTTCATTTGGATGAACTCTTACTCCATTTAAAAAACTTTTAAAAACAGGAAAACTGGTTTAAGTTAAAGGTTTACATTTAACAAATTAATGCTTAACACAAATACAAGGCAATGTAACTATGTTTTCCACAAAGTTATAAAAGCAGTATTAAAAATAAATCTATTGTGCACAACAGATGAGGTGGTCTAGCAATGGAACAGATGTTTCCATCTTCTTTCCGAGGCCGCCAGTGCATCTTGTCGGCTAAGTGTGTAACTGCATGTGGAGATGTCGAAAGTCTAGATTTGTGAATGTGAATCTTCCTAGCCTGCTCTGCTTGTTACTGCTGCAATTTAAATGAACTCAGTGGCTAATTTCTCTTTTAACATTTTTTCTTTTTTCTTGAATGTAGCTTTTGACATGATTTTACATACCCTCCTCCAAAGCAAAGTTTGCTTCTGTCTGAATGAATTTAAACTTTACATCTTCATACCTACAAAACTTGTAGTTAGAGCAACTTTTCAACATTCTTAGAAACCGAGGAAGGGAACAATCAGGAAGCTAGAAGAATTACTACTCCTTAAGCCAATTCAATGAGATTCATTATCTTTACACTTTCTAAAAAGTATTTACCTTTGGACAGAGTCCATAGTAAACCTAAGTTTTCTTAACACTTCTTTAAAACCTGATTTGACAGTTATAATAAAATCATTAACTACAGAATATATAGTCATCAATATTAGTTTTCATTATATTTGCTTAACCTCACTAGCTTAAAACATCACTACTGGCAAGCTCTCCCCTAGTATTTATAGTATTAAAATACTTTAACCTAAAAAACAGTAAATTTCAAAAGCATAAAATTCCTTCATACTCACTTATGGAGGCTAGAAAAGGATTAGTGTACAATAATATCACCAACCAAAAATTTTCATAAAGGTAGTACGTTTAGAGGATATAATTTAGAAAAGACGTATTTGGAGGAACAAACCTGGGCTTTTCAGCTACTTATTACCTTAGAAAATCTTTGGAACTATAATAAATAAAAAGACATGAGAATCATTAAGTTACTGACAGACCAAGGTTTTTATTGTCATGTAAGTTTATGTGACATACAAACTCACATGTTAAAACTACACAGTCACTTTAATTTTAAATACTAAAATAATCTCCCTACTAAAATTCTTGATTTATGTCCTCGAGTTCTTCCTGAAAACAGTATTTGAATTAGCTGTAATTTTGTAGAAAATGTGTCCAAAAATGATTTGTTATAATATTTGTCAAATTAAGAATCATCTTGAAGTTAAAGGGGTAGTTTCAACACCAGAAAGGCCATATATTTTATTTTACTGGTAGTTACATATAACATCATAGCTCAGCTCAACTCATATAAACTCTGGAAACAAACAGCAGATTAAAAACATGAAAAACTTAGAATATAAACAACAAAAAGTTAACATAATTTACAGTTAGAGTACTCACAAATTAATATTTTAAAACTATGAAAAAGCAATTCACTGAAGAAGAAATAACAATGACAAACAAACCCAAAAAACGCCCACCTTCAACAGTCATAGAAATGTACATTTTAAGAAAATAAGTTCTGTCTATCAAACTGACAAAGACTTGTAAAAATAACAATACCATGAGCTGTCTAGAGTTTGGGTCAGGTGGCATTTTCATAAGTTTTCACTGGTTATCTCCGAGGGGTAACACAAAGAGTTATTTACTTTCTTCTTTTCTGAGTATCAGTATTTCAAAAATTTCCATAGAAAATATGTACTTACTTTTAAATAATAAAAAATTAACTGAGGATTGCTAGCTAAAGCATCAGAAAATTTTATACTGATGAAACAAAATGTTCAGGAGCCAAAAAGTAAAACCAAGGCTTAACCTGGAGGCTGTAACAGTCAGAGTGCCTGGCAGGGTAAGGAGCCTGCAGCTCAAGTTAACGCGGAGCTCACAGCTTTACTTCCTTCGTTGGATTGTTGTCTACTTATTAGAGACACACAAAGGCATACATTTTATTTGTCAAGAACTCTAAATGCCATTACTCATTTTATTTCAAAATAAAACATTTAAAAGAAGGGTTAGAAAAGGTAGTGACTTGTTATAGAAAAAACATATGGAGCATTAGAAGGTTCCTTTGACACCCTTCTTCAGAAAGATCTTTCTAGACAGCAATTTTAAGATGGTCTCTGCCTAAAGGAACAAATTATATACACATATTTATAGCTTACAAAAACAAGGCAAGCACATGTTAAATCCTTTTTAAAAATATTTTGGGGGCTTAGGCAACTCATGCAGCCATCACGTAAGACCATTTGGGGGCAGTTTATAGCATCATAAACAAGGTATGATTTACTAAATCTGAAAAAGACGATTTATCTTATTTTTACCAACTCTAAAAACTTATAAATAACAAATCAGTTGTAAGGTAAATATAAACTGATTCACAAAACAGTAATAGACACACTTTCCTGAGGTACAATGTCTTTCACCACCCAGCAGCTCTAAATACTACCATCAGAAAGAACAACTGCCTAGCACAAAACACCAACCTCTGCTATGTTCAAAACTACACATGTAAACCATGGGACACTCAATGGCCTCTCACCTTCAAATGACAAAAAAACCCAAAAACATAAACAAAAACTCCACCCACCAACCAAACAAAAACAGTAATCGAGTCCCACTAAGAAAGGCAGCTGCGATGCCTGCAAAGAACATTTGCTGTCCCCAAAACCAAAAAAACCTGATTCTACTTACCGTGTAATCACGCTCAGACTTAGGGTTTTTAAAATTTGTATGTTTGCTTATAAATCAGGAAAATGGGAACAGTATCGCCTACTTCATAAAAGCGTTATGCGGTTTGAACAAGGTAAATACCGTATGAAAAGCCCTTTGTAAACTAAAGTTCTATGCTATTCCTCACACACTTAATGCTTTTATTCATGCACACAAACTTTTATAAACTTCTCAACATAGCATATTGCTGAGAGGACTGCAGGCTCTCCTATTTTCAAGTTCTCTAGGAAAGGGCTTTCTAACTATTTCTCTGGGTGCAGTTCTGCTGGGAGATGTGTGACCGCTAGGCCTTTCACTATGACTCTAATAATGCAGTATCGCTGTAACCCTGAATTCACTGCTAAGAAACACTGCTCTGCTCCTGAACTGCTATAAACCTTTTTCCAATCAAAACTTGACTCGTCAACCATGTTTCTTAACTAACAGTAAGTCAATAATACATTGTGCCCCTAAAAATGGTTAGCTCTGTGTTCTCTATACCATATAGTTTCTTGGTGTAAGACTCCACTTTTGATCTATAATCTCAGAATAGTGTTTTGAGTAGGTACAATTAATTTTTTTAAATATAAAAAAGTAGAAAGTCTTGACAGATCAGTGTATCCTTACTTGTTACACGCCTAATACTAAAATATCAGGTTTCAATTTATAAAAAATACTATGTATCTAATATGCTAAGAGATAAAATAGTATCTTTAACTTTTAACTAATAGCGCTAAAAATTATCATGGATGCTAAAAATAATAAAATTTTTTAGTAACACTTACTGAAAACTAACATTTACTAATATGAATCAATAAAAATGACATAAAAAAATACAATATTTGTTTTCTTATTTTCATGGTGGTAGCTCTTTGGTGACACTCCACAGGTCAACAAAAAAATGCTACTGCACAGAGCTGGGCAATCCCAATTCTAGAGGAATCTGACAAGGTTACTATGTTCAAATTCTGGTATTATAACTGCTGACAAAAATTACTTTAGCTAGTGAGAATGATGCTTCCTAACCATTAAATTAAATTTCTACACACACACATCTAGGTTTATGATATCTGAATGTCTGAATGTATCTGAGTAAAACATATATATCTTTCCTGTTTGGGTTTTTGGGGGAAGGTGGCCAGGTCCTCATCTTTAAAAAAAAGAAATACTGACATAGGTCACACCATTACAACACAAGGGTGTGGTACTTTGGGTCAAGTCAAGTCCCCGCAGCACCCTCTCCTTGACAGGTCTGGGGCAGGGTTCTGCACCTCTCCCTACCACCGGGGTTCATTCTAACATACAGTTTCTACCTCAGCTGCCTAGGCTCAGGCCTAGCTGGCACACACACATTATTCTATTTCCCACCTTTCTTTACAGAAATCAAACGTTTACTAAAACCATCCCAACTATACCCAACAACCAGAACACTGAAATAAATTTTAAAAGTCACAGAAATTCAAAATAAAGGAGGCTGGAGAGTAGTGTGTAAGAGCATAGTAACAATGAGGCAGAGATTTTAGAATTGGTTGCCCATTTTACCAGAATACTATTTAATGGCAAAATATAGTCCAGACAAGCCTGGCCAGAATAATATACATATTTATTACACAAAGGTTAACACAGAGGGTGTGGTGGTCTTGGCATAACCAGTAAGTACTTAATAGAAGTGGAAGTTATGGGAGATAGATTTCAGATCAATTTAAGGAAGAGCTAAGGATTAGAGCTGTACAAAAAAGGAATGGGTTACCTTATGAGGTAGTGGGCTCCCTGTCATTAGAAGTATTCAAGAATGCTGCATATCATATCCCCCTCTTGGAGATTCACAATGCACATTAGCATATTAAAGGTTCTGAGAAGTCCTGCAGTAAAGAAACCTGTTTAACTTTAATGCAGCATTTCCCAAATTATTTGACCACAGAACATTTTCCCACCCCCGCCCAACCTCAGTAATATTTATTCATTTCTGTGGAGCTAGAGTTCCTCAGAATACATTATAGAAAATAATAAGCTACATTTTTAAATAACTGTAATATTCAATATGTACCCAAATAACAATCTGTGAGGGATATAGGAAAGGAAATGGTCACATTGGGTAAAAGGTTGGGAGAGAAGGCCCTTAAGGTCCCTTCTCTAAGAGTCTATGATTCTATCACATCTCAGAGTAAAGGGCTATTGGGTCTTGATTATTTATTTAAAAAGGTTCCATGAGGGAAAGGCAAGTAGAATAAAAAGGTAGTAAATGCAAGGTTAACTGGTTCAAATGCCTCCCTTTCATGTTCAAAGCCTAATCCCTACAAGGTAAGAAAGACACCTCAAGGACCCTATGTTATCAAAAAGAAGCCTTAACCAAATATCTACTCTATACACTAAGTTAATTACTATTTGAGAGAGAATTAAAAAACAACAACAAAACACAAAAAGGATAGCCTTTGCATTAGGGGGACTCCCCTAGACCAGCTATCTCGCTTGAATTTAATTTTTTATCATAATACATGCTCTCCCAATAAGGTTAGTATTTGTTTGATCCTTAGTCACTAGGCTGCCCTTTGCAATCTGTGACTTTGAATTAGACATTCAAAGAAATGATTAAGTGTGATGATTTATAAGCTGTGAAAGTAGATTTTAAAGCAGATATTAGAGAGAGAAAATGTGTTTGCCTATAAGCCCACACTGCTATATTTCTCTTTTTATTTTTTCCTCTTTAAGAATTATATAAAACAACACACACTAAAAATGTAATATCTGACATGAAGCCAATCCAACATTAAATTTAAGAATATAAATACTTAAGAGTCCCAAATTTCAAAGTCAAGGTTCCCATAGTTACATTAACCTAACCATTTTTCACATATACTAAGGCCATCAAATTTAACAGCACACTAAGTAATACAAAACACAATGGAAACCTTAACTTTTGAATTTCCTGACTTTTGAATTTTCAGCTCTAACCACTGCATTAAGGACATTTTTGGCACAGGGGACCTTTACATTTTAACAGGTTATCGAATGCAGAAACATGCAAGCCTAGCAGGATTATTAGAAACACAAATGCATTTGAGATATGGCTATGTGAAATTAGACAAAAATTCACTTTCACTCGGTGCAAAGAGCAAAGCCTCATTCCTGGGAAGAGAGCTTTTCTGCAAAAAGTCACTGAACATGTGAATTATTATCCAACTAGCATCAGGCACACTATGCCTGCCTGGTAAGAGTACTTACCAACTTTGGGGGAACTGGCCCTCCTTCAGCGCTCTTGCTCCCTACGACAGAAGGGGAAAAAGGAATTAGGCTACAAACACAGATTTATGAAATGCCATCAAAAGCTGAAGACTAAAAGATTTCTACCTGATTTTAAGAAGAAAAAAACCCATAAACACAAAAATCTCCAAAGCGCTAAAACCCAAAAGAAGGAAAGGAAAAAATAGGTAGTTTTTACAGCAAGGGAAGATTTCAAGAACAGTTAAATCTCTAATTTTCCAGGTTTTTTTTTCACTTTTCCACAGTTTTTTCAAGACAAGGAAAAGTAAGTAGTTGATGATTTCCCTTTCCTAAGAAACACACAAAAATGAAATACACCTCACCTAAACAACACAAAAATATACTCTCATCCCCAACAAATGATCTTCACTGTCTGTTGCTTTATATTCACAAACTGAGCTAACACCATTGTCCCTTAGTTTGGTCTACTCAAAAGGCCTTTTTCAATTAATCTTGAAATGGATTTGTCTTATATATAAAAGACTTGAAAATTCACAGCATTTTAAATGTATAGTCATAACTTTAATTAAACTTTTCATTCATATTCTTCGTCTTACTGTTTTAAGACTGTAAACCATGTAACATGAAAGTGACTTTCCCTATGCCAACTTATTTAATCAGTTATGAAGCCAGAAAAAAAAAAATCAAGGTTTTGGGATCCCAATCCAATGCTCAGTGATGCTTTTATCAATTGTGTTTTCAAAGGATTAATAAACTCCATTAAGCTGACTCTAAGGTCAGAAAAGTTAAGTCAGGCTATACTGTTTATTTTTAACTCTTCCCTGTCCCAAACTTCTTCCTCAATAAAAAAATTAGGAAACAAAAATTTAAACTTTCCCCGTAATATTTTAGTAATAAATGATTTAAACTCCACATACCATGCTCTAAACCTACAAGTATCTTCCTTTATGCTTTAAACAGTACATTTGCTGATTGATGTTACTCTAATCGTGTTCTCATTTCCTCAAGGGATATTTCAAAAAAATCTTCATGTCACCTGATTATAAAATTTTTATTTAATCATGTACAGTCATACCAAACATACAGTAAAATAATTTAAAAGGGCCCCACTTTGTAGTTAACATTCATTTCCAAAAGTAATTCAATTTGCTGTTTTATCCAGCCTTTTCTTTAGCAGCACTACTTTTTAAAGTTCTCATTATAAATGGCAATTTCAATCACCAAGATTAGAATGACTCCCAAACAAAAGAAAAATCATGCAGAAATCTGTAGAATAATATGGTTATTAAAAAGTGGATTCTCACAAGGAAACAAAAATTTGTTAACGATGTGTGGTGACAGATGTTAACTAAGCTTATTGTGGTAATCATTTCACAATACATACATATATCAAATATTATATACCTAAAACTAATACAATGTTATATGTCAATAATACCTGTTTTAAAAAGTGGATTCTTAACATTATGGATACCTACAGGGCTCTGTTCTGTAGGAATCAGAACAGTACCGTGCACATAGCAAATGCTCAGTAAATATTTGTTAAATGAATGAATTCACTGAGTGGACCCTTAACTCTCTGTTGCAGGTTTATTTTCTTGTTAGCTTTCTCATGCTGGGGATAATTTCTTATGCATCGATCTCCCACAGCATTATTTGTCAAATGAATGACTTTGGACAAAAACAGTTGATTAAGAAGTTAAATATTACTATTTTAAAATATAATGAAAAGGAAAAGACTGATAATTTGGACTAAATGAAAATTAAGAACTTCTGTTTATCAAAAAAAATTAAGAAAAAGAAAAGGCAAACTACAGAATTAGAGATAATAATTGCAACACATATAATAACAATAGTTTATACCCAGAATATATAAAACATGTTTAAACTCAAACTGATCAGATATGGTTGGGATTTTAACTTTTACTTACATGGCATTTGAGAAAGTATAGCCACATAAACTCTTCTGAAAAAAGTCATATTCAGTAAAAAGGCACCATGGAGGAACACCTTATCTCCAGGGCATTTCTCCAAAAAGTAGTAGCAGAGTCAATCCCAAATTTTACCATATCATGAAACTGCAAGTCACATAGGAAATCAAAGCCTGAGAGGTTAAGTGGCTTCCCCGAATGTCACACAGCTAGCTGGTAGTCAAGATGGAGAAAGGCTTCCAGGCCCCGAGATTCCGCTGACTGAGCTGGCCTTTCCACTAGACCTCACTTCCTCTTAACCAGCAGCAGCAACTAGTCTTCTAAGAAACAAACTACAATAAATAATGGCTAAATGTTTTTGGAAAAGTCTGCATGTAATGTTTAAAGAAAAATCATGTAAGTAAGCTATCTCGGGCAAGTTTTAAAACCTGAGATCCTTTGTGCCTGAGGGATCCCTGTGAACGGGCGTCAGAGGCGTTTGCCAACTCCATGATACTACACACTAAATTCTGCACGTATGAAAATTCTGGGAAAAGGATCCACAGCTTTAATAAGATTCACAAACAGGCTCAGATGCCCAAAAAGAGTAAATTATTTTCAGACTAGTGATTCTTAAACACTGCATCAGAACTACCAAAGTGTTTCTTCTGAAGATTATTAATTGACTACTATTTGGAAACTGATGAGGAAAAAAAGAAAAGCAAATTTTTTTTCTATAATTTAATAAGAGTGAATTCGCAGCAAAAAAAAATTATAAATTTTTACTTTTTGCACTATCCATATACAAAACCTACTGAAAGTCTAAAGTACAAGATTGATTTTTCTCATGTTAAGCTGAAAGTCCACTTAATTTGTTTCTCACATATGGTTCACACTGTTAGTTAAGGTAGTTCAAATTTTTCACATTTGCTTAACTTTTTAAAATATAGATTTGTTCTTGAAAAATACACTCAAAATATATAAGTTGGAGTAAATGAAATTATTTTTGCTTCAGAGATATTAACTTGCTAACATGACATGATTTTTTGCAAAGTCAAAAAATCTTCAGATTCTCAGATAGATGCTTTACTTAGAGCTGGTACAGAAATGAATCATCAGATTTCTGATCTGGTTGTAAAATTTAAAATATCATCAATAAATCAAAGGTGATTAATGACTGCTTCTTAATTACCTTTTACATAATATCTAAAACCTCTGTACATAAAGAGTATATATTAAACAAATTTTACAGAGAAAATAAAATTTTCAATACTAGATGATGTTTTAAATTAGGCTATTCATCCCACTACAAATTTCAAACGATTAAGTTTATAGTGTATGCTCAATCATAAATTTTGAGAAGGGACTTACGAATAGCACAGATAATTGTCATTCAAAGACACTTTAAAATGTCACCTTAGCCCCAGCCAGCATGACTCAGTGGTTGAGCGTCAACCCATGAACCAGGAGGTTAACGTTCGATTCCTGGTCAGAGCACGTGCCCAGTTTGCAGGCTTGATCCCCAGTAGGGGGTGTGCAGGAGACAACTGATAGCTGATTCTCTCTCATCAGTTATGTTTCTCTCTCTCTCTCCCTCTCCCTTCCTCTCTCTGAAATCAATAAAAATATATATTCTTTAATTTTTTAAATGTCACCTTACCCTGAAGATTCAATCTCTTCTTTTTCTACTATACCAAGCTGATATACTAATTTTATATACAATAAGTTTTATTGCTTTTTATCAACCCTTTCTAAGTTCTAAACAGAAAGCATAATAAATTTGAAATAAATTTAAATGCAAATAAGTGCTCAGAAGAAAAAGCAGAATCCTGCCTAATGTGATTTATTCCTTTAGGCCCCAATATCATAATCATCCCTCTTGCCCCCATCCCTCTTAATCTTACCTACACATGGACATCCCTCTAGCACCCTCCCCCCTTACTCTTAAGAAGCATCAATTTTTCCTTCATTACTAGATCACTTTATTTCTTCTATCTTTAAAAAAAAAGGCCTTCCTTTACTCCATCTCTAGTTATTGTCCCTGTCTATGCTCTCTTTTACAGCAAAACTTCCTAAAGTGTTAACCACACTCACTGTTGTCTCCTAGTTCCCCTCCTCTCATTCTCTATTGAACCTACTCAGGTAGGGCTTTTGCCTCCTTCCGTTCTTGTTAAGATCACCAATGACCTCCCAGTTGCTAAATCCAATAGTAAAGTCTCAGCCCTCACTTCCTGTTCAATCAGTATTACCTGACCCAGCTGATAATTCCTTCCTTTTTGAAACGTTTTCTTTTCTTGACTCCCAGGACACCACCCACTCTTGATTTTCCTCCTAATCTCTCTGCCACTCTTCTAGGTTTCTTTTGCTGGTCCCTTCTCACCTCTCAAAACCTCAAAATGTTGAACTGCCGCAGGGCTCAGTTCTTGAAACTCTTCCCATTAGGTAATCTCACCCAGTCTCGCGGCTATAAAAGGATCTGTGTACTGGTGACTCCCAAATTTTTATCTCCAGTCTAGACCTTTCCCTTGAATTCCAAATTCATACCCAACACTTGTCAAAATTAAACTCTTGGCTATCTATCGCCCAACCTTCCCCTCAGAATCATCCCCATCTCAATAAGTGACAACTCCATCCCTTCAGGCCAAAACCTTAAATTCATCATTGACTCCTCTTTTTCCCACACCCTACGTCCAATTCGAGAGCTAACCATCTTGCCTCCACCTTCAAAATATACAGACTTGCCCTAGGCGGTTTTGCTCAGTAGTTAGAGCATCCACCCGCAGACTGAAGGGTCCAGGGTTGGATTCGGGTCAAGGGCATGTGCTTTAGCTGCTGGCTCGATCCCAGGCCCCAGTCAGGGCACGTGCGGGAGGCAGCCTCTCTCTCACATCGATGTTTCACTCTCTCTCTTCCTCTCTCTCTCTTCTACCCTCTCTGAAAAGCAATGGAAAAAATATACTCAGGTGAGGATTAAAATAGAGACAGACAGAGATTTTGAACACCACTACCACCTCCTTGTTCCAAGGCACCATCATCTTTCACCTAGATTATTGCAATGACCTCCTAACTGGCCTCCTTTCTTCCATCTTTGTCCCACTATACTCTCAGCAGTCAGAGTGATCTTTCCAAAATCCAAGGCAGATCTGGTTACTCCTTGGATCAAACTCCTCCAGTGCTTTCCCATCATACTCAGAGAAAAAGCTGAAATCTTTTACAATGGCCCACAAGGCTGTAAGCGATTTGGGCCTCTGCTACTCTCAGACCTCATCTCCTTCCCTCTCCCCATTGCTCAATCTGCTCCAGCCACACTGGCATCTTTTCTGTACTTCAAAAACTCTGAACAAGTTTGCTTCTCAGGGGTCTTCTACTTGAACTTCCCCTCTGGCTGGAACACTCTCTCCCATCAAATACCTTCATGGCTCACTCCCTCAAAATGTTAAGAAAATCTATAGCAGTTGCAAGATTAAAAAACTAAGATAAAGACCAAAACTGTAATCAGAATTGTTTCTCTCCCCAAACTTTTACTTTGAGGATGATCTTTCCTACACCAAGAACACCCTTTACCTTTTCTCAGCCTATCCAACATCACCCGGTCATATGGGCCCAGATAAAGACTCACTGACTAATGGAGACCTTCCCTAACCATCCCACCTCCCAGTTCTCCCTTTCTTTGAATTCTTGGAATATTTATCATCTTTCTCATTCATCTTAGAATTTAATCATATATTGTCTCACACTGTAACTTATATGTCTTATCTCCTTAACTAGACTGCACACACACGCACACGTGCACACACATATGTAGAGTAGAAATAATGCTTTGTACAAGTAGTTCTCAAACCTATATCAGGATAAATCTAAACCTTAAAAACAAAACAAAACAAAACAAAAACACAGGCTCGACCCTTGATTCTGAATTTTATTATTTATTTTGTAGCCCAGATATCTATGTATGTTCTTAGGTTCCCCCAGAAGAATCTAATAGGTAGCCAGGACGAAGAACTACAGCCTTACAATTTCTCTATTTCCTTCAGTACCTAGGAAAGAAGGCCCTCAAATAACCTAAAACTAGAAAGCATACCCACAGTACCAGACCCATATCATTTCACAGGGATGAGTAGCCCAAGAGGTCTATATGACTAGCCAAAAACCTACAAAGATAACAAGGGGCAAAGCCCAGCCGAAAACCTACATTTTCTGCTCTCTATCTAGAATTCTTTCCATGAGACTCTGAATAAATGAAAGTAACAAAAATCCACAATTCAGACAGGTGTAGTAAATAGTGATTATCTAATACTTGACCAGTGTTTGCAATATCCAAACTCTAAGACAGTGCACATTATTAGCTGCAAAAGTGAGCAACATTAGCTGGCAAAAGACTTAAAAGAGAGTAATTGTAGAAAGGCTTACAAATAAATAAATAAATTTTACTACATCCTCTTACAGTATGTACAAAAACTTGTAAAATTATTTATTTTGTAGCTGAGAAGTATTAGGAGAAAAGAACAAAAAGACGAAATCTTGCTTTCATCATGCTATCAAGTACAAAAATGCTTATTCACAAACATCCATAGCTCACAAAGCTACAAATGTTTTCTGAGTCTAATCATAACGTAAACTTAATTACAGATCAGACTTAGTAAATCGCCCTATGTCCCATGACAACTCAAACTCTTATCTTAATAATAAGTTAACCTCAGGACCAAAACTCTTGTCATTAACAACAAAAACAACTCGGGTATCTATAAGGCATTATGAGAGTCTGGGTCTGTCTTGGTGCACAGGGATTTACGCGAGTGCCTCCTATTAACACTAGTGGGAGTGCCGGGTGTCAAGCGCGAGCACCAAGGAGGGTTAATGCCCAGCACTGCATCTGCGAAACCCTTTCTACTGCACTAACTGCAACTGCTGGGAGTTGTTCTCTTAGAAACGGGATAATAGACCCAAATTCCTGTGTCTCTAAAGTACAAAGATAATTCAAATAAAAGTCACTAAGGAAGGTCACTGGTAAACACCTGATTTAAAAAACACAAGGAAAAAAATTATAAAATAGCACTAACATGCACAGAAGAAACTAGTGAACTACTGGAGATAAAATATCTCACACAACAGGATTAAAACAACAAAATTTTAAAAATTAGACCACAGTTACCCACTGTCTCCAGAAGCTTGTCCAAAGAAACACACACATACACAAAAAACAACAAAACAAAAACTCCTCCCCTGATGGAGCCCTAAGTACACTACAATCCTCGCTTTTAAAACACAGAAGAAAACTCCTGCTGCACTGATGGAATAATCACAGAGTACTTCCAGACAAACGGGTAATGATCACAAGCTGCCAAGGACGAACAAAACTATATAAAAATTATAGCACCTTATTGTGTTCCATACTGCCTCACTTCTCAATATAGCACTGCTGCACTCACCAGGCTGGAAAATGAGCAGGTGCCTTTCAGGCTATAGAAAAATTAGTGACACACACACACACACACACACCAATCACAAACACAAAGGGAATGATATTCTTTCACTTGAAGGGGCTTAAGAAATGCAAGGCTCTGCTGTAGGCCTAGAAAACTAAGGGTAGGCCTTACCGAAGAAATGAGGGAAAAGCCAAGGTTTATCCCAAAGCCACAAAAACTAAAAGAATTAACATTTATTTCAATTAAAAGGCTTTGGAAACAATCCATTGTTTAAAAAAAGAAAAAAGAATTTAAGATTTTCCGTTTTTATCACCAAAAGAAAATTAGAATCCTTTCTCTCTGAGTATACAGATTTAGCTCCACAACACAATTAAGAAAGAACCCTGACTTAAGGCCTGAAAACTAAAAATGGTTCCATTAACAAGCACATTTTAAAAAAAATCTATGTAGTACAACATATTGATTCTTTATCATCACTGGTATCGTTAATGAACATTTAGCTTTTTATCTGTACTTTGAAATGTCAATGAGAAATTGAAACAGCTACAATATGCTGGGGATTTTAACTTTTGAAACAAAAACCACAAAGAAACAGGAGTCTGAAGCATAAAGCCTCAATCATGCTGATAAGTAAGCGGTCCTAAAACTTGAAAGTGAAAGCAATACAGACCAAAAAGAGAAGTTTGCTTGATATTAACGCTAGCCTTCAAAACCAAAAATATGTTCTGTTACAGAAGACTGAAATCAGGGCTTCCATTAACCTTGTTTAAAAAAAAAATCCCATGAGCATGGATTTTTTTCCTAAGTCTCTTCATCAGAGCAGCATGGGGTCCCATTAGGCACCCTATTTTACTTCCACCTTATAAATAACGTTAGCTGTTCGCTATTTCCATGGAAACCAAGTACAGAGAAACCCACTTAAATGAATACCGGTTAAAGGAATAAGTTTGATTTTAGAAAGGTTTGGCTGCTCTAGATGAACTCTATTGGGGAATACTACACAAAGTCGTCTTAAGTATAATTTTTAAAATATATCTTTGGTGTAGAGGAAGCTTATTAAGGGTCCTGTTAAATAAGTACACTCCTTGCACTAAACTATATGCCAAACAGCATCATAAGGTTAAAGATACCTTTTCAAAGCACTGCACAGGGGTTTAGATGTACAGCTCCCAAACACTATGCTTCCCCATGCATTGGGGTGGAATAATTACCCCTATGGGTCTAATTTAAACTAATAAAAGCAAGGAAATTCAGAACTAAGGCTACCATCACCTTGTAGTGACTAGTAATGAACAGGCCCCACAACTGCAGGCACACACACAACTTAATACTCTTCCAAAGAGGAGCAAATGAGAGAGCAAATAATTTAAGTTCTAATCACTGTGAGTAGGCCCAGGGAAAGCAGGTAGTCAAACTTCCCTCCTTAACAAACTATTTATGAATTAGAACATGTATTCCTTTGTCAGTCAGTACATACACTCAGCTGAAACAGAACATGCAGGAGGAGAAAGCGCAGAACAAGATTTAGTAATTTCCAACTTCAAGGTGACTTAAATATTGCCCCCCATACTGTAGAAATGACCATTATTGGTGCCCATACAAAAATTGCAGATAGGCAAGTGTACATAAAATAAGATGTGACTCGTAAGGGGTAAGAAAACTAAAACCTTTAGAGCAGATGTGGTTCTTCATTAAGTTAGTGGTGGCTCAGACATCTTCAATAAGTTAAAAGACAAATGAATGCAATATTATCCTAAAAGGTGACTAACAAACCAGCCTGACTGTTGCCCCAAGTGATTGATAGTCATATTTCTGACTGAAATTGCTTCCTTACAGTCTTTTAAATTTCTCCACACTGGGGTAAATAGAGATGTGCTTGGGGCCCTTCAATTTTGGGCACCAACAGGGGTCAATTTAGCACATTCAGCCTTTGGTAGTGCTGTGATAAAACCTTTGTTTTTCACCCCCCAAGTGACTAACAGTATTACATTTACAATGTATGAAAAGAGTTAACATTCTCATTCAAACTTTTCTTCTTTGAGTACACCAATGTATCCATTTGTATAGCATGTTTTAAAAACAAAATTCTTGACTTGTATGTTGTACACACTGTCACGACCGGCAGAATGCTAGTAACTGCTGAACTTGGGTAACAGGTAGATGGGGTTTGTTAATATTATTCATTCTACTTCTGTGTATGTTTTTACATTTCCATAAAAATAAGTTTTTAAAAATCCTATAGATTGCCCTAGCTGGTTTTGCTCAGTGGTTAGAGCATTGGCCCGCAGACTAAAGGGTCCCGGGTTTGATTCCGGCCCAGGGAGTGTACTTTGGTTGCAGGCTCCATTCCGGCCCTGGTCAGGGCATGTGTGGGGGCACCTATCAATGTGTCTCTCTCACATTGATGTTTCTCTCTCTCTCCCTCTCCCACTCTCTCTGAAAAGCAATGGAAAAAATATCCTTGGGTGAGGATTAAAAGAATAATAATGAAAAATGAAAAATCCTGTAAGTTAAGAGTCTTGTCTCTATGTGTAATTAAACAATGAATGAAATGCCTGGTACAGATCCTTAGAAGCTACTGAATTTAAATCCAACATAGCCATTAACTTAAAATGTAACCACAGCTAATTTCCAAGTTGTACTTTTCTTACCAAAACAATTCAGTTAACAGTTCAAAACCACTAGGAGAAATCTGTAAAGGGTCTGCCATTTTGCAAATAACAACTAATGAAATGTAAACAATTAATACATAATAAGGCATCATAGTCATATTTTGTTTTTACAAACTAAAAGAAATTATATTAGCCCTCTCAATTGCTAAATTAAAATAATTTCAGAATCAGCAACTAACATTTCCAATTTCTTTTCCAATAGGTCCACAGGACGAAGAGGGCAATCTAATACATTAATGCTTCCTATTCCCCTATCTTAGTTAATTTAAGCAACAAGGCTGCCCCTTCCCCCGCTCTGGCCCCACCTCACCTCTTACCAGACATGCAGCAATTTCTGAGGTAAGGAGGTCTTTTTCTAGTCTCTCCTTTAGTCCAGATATAAAATGTTTCACACTCAGTTACTTCACAAGTGATTTTAAGCTATCCATTATCCAACTCCTGGCAGAGGGCCTACCATGAGGAGGTACACAAACTATTAAAGCCTTAAGGTCTTGATAACAGCTCTCTGTTTAAAAACTAATAATTACAATGGTGTCTTGATTTTAAGAGAAGTAGAATAAGATGGTGGTGGCTTTGGAAGAAGTGATGAACAGCAGCAGACTGGGTATAGAGCACACAGAGAAGCGACAGCAGATAGTAAGGAAGAGAGGAAAGGAAAGGCAATGGAGGGAGTGTGCACAATGCGGGAGCTAAAGTACCGCCAAACCAGGCAGTTCCCGCACAAGTGTTACAGGAGGTCAGCCTGTCACAGGCATGGTCCCACCTTTTACAACAGGCAGGGGCAAACTGATTTTCAAAATAGTTTAATTATTTAAATCACCCCCAAAGACTCCACAGAGTCTATTTCTAACTCCTATATTTATTAAACTGAAATAACTTCTAAACTTTTTACAACTGCATTTACCCAAGAGAAGCAATTTTTACAGGCCCTGCACACAGGCTGAAGTAAAGCAAACTTAATGCTGTATATATGCTGTGTTAATTCTAAAACTGCAAAGCTTTATTTACTGACTACTCTAGCTGTTACAACTGAAAGAAAACGATACAGACTGCTCTAAAATCGCTTAATTTAAAAAATATTTAAAAGAGCTAAAGTACAGCACTTTATCAAAACAAACTTGTTGGAATTTCTGCTCAGAGAACAGAAACAATGTTTTAGGAGCACAAACAAAATAAACTATAGTAAATATGTCTATCCACCTACAAGACCTTTATCAAATGGTACAGCTGAGTAAATGAGAACAAAAAGTTAATGGAAATTATTACAATATACCCTTGAACAATATGGGTCTGAACTGTGCATCCACTTATACAGGGAGAAAAAAAATCCCCTTGGTAGACTCTCGTTCCAACTGTGTTGTTCAAGGGTCAACTGTATTCTACTTTAACTCAAATGCTCACCACTGATAATATACAGCATATTCGGGATGTTTTGAGAAGCTAATACAAATACATTTGTTGAATCCCAGGGGGAAAAAATTACACAAAGATCAAAAAAGTTTCAGATCCAAATTAGTAATGAAAGAATAAAATGAATTATATTTCACACTTAATGATCATTCCCTTTCCTCAATTACTGGTTTTACTTACCAGATAGATAGATAGGTATATACATACATATACCCACTCATATACATATAAACATACTAACGTATATATTAACAACAAATTTCTTAGCAAAAAAAAAACACCAACAATCTTAATCCTGAGATCACTCTAAGGCAGTGACTTAAAGGGTGTTTTTTATCACAATCAACTTGTTCTCGGGCCCAGTTTCTAGACTCAATATAGGTAACAAATGACAATTAAATATAGAAAGAAAATAACAATTGCCATAAAATAAAATAAAAACTGGCACCAGATGAAAGGAAATTTCACAAAGTCAAAATGCCCCAAATCAAAAGGCAAATAAAACGGTGTCCATCATTACCAGAAAGCATTTTTGTGCCACTTTTGTATCTCTGGGGTTCTACAATTGTTTCCATTAGTTACTACACTCATGTATGTGCTCTCAAGGGTTAAACAAACATACACACACAATTTGTCCTGGGCAGTAGACCCAATGGACGGACCAGCTAATTAGTATTTTGGACTTTTGAGTTACAATGAGTAGTCTACTACTTACTATCTTGACACTAAATGACCTACTATAAGCTGTACCAATATCTTGGTACAAAAAAAACTTGTATCTCTAAGGGTTTTAATAAATATAAAGTACCCTGAAATACTTTTTAAAGTCTCTGTTAAATCTGACATATTCTTATTTATTTTCTATTTCTCTTAGAGATATTCACAAACAAGAACTCATTAGATACACTTTCCCATCCACACCTTTTCTCACCATGACATTTCAGGAAAATACTCTTCTTTCCAGCCAAGCTGTTCCCATATTTACTGTTTTCCCATAAACTTTTAGTGGGACTGTAACACTAACAACGGTAACAACAGTTATCACTTATCAAATGTCTTAAAATTTCCACATTTTATCTTCACATCAATCCAAGGAGGCTGGTATGATCATCCCTATATCATAGATAAAAAACTGAAGTCCAAGTGAACAGCACAGTGCTTGGTACACAGCATGTATGGGAGAAATCTTTTTTGAAGGGAGCTTAAGTAATTAGTACAAGGTCACACATTCAGCTTTAAGTACTGAGATTCCAATCCAGAGGTCAGACCCCAAAGCTAAGGCTCTTTCCCACTATGCAACATTGATCTCAAGCCTTGAGAAGAGAAGCCAGGACTACCCAATTAAAGGTAAGTAATAATATCTAATAATAGCTACCATTTACTTAGCACTTTCTTTGTTAACACATTAACTCATTAACTCATTTATTCCTCATGACCACCTCAGAAGATAGGTACTATTATTTATTCATATTTTACAGGTGAAGAAACGGAGGCGGAGGCACAGAGGGTGAAGTGATTTGGCCACGGTCACGGAGCCAAGACAGGGCAAAGCCAGGACCTGAGCCCATGCAGACTGGCTCCAGCTCCAGTGCAGATATCTTAACCACTGTACTGTACTGCCACGCTAAAAACCTTCCCTTCACTTCCATTGCACGAAAACAGAACTTTTAACCTTTTTAACAAAATTACTCAATTGTAAGCCTTTGTACTCTGAGAGAAAACTGTAGTGCTTTTCTAAGCATGCGCACCCGACTTCTTTACAGGCGCACAGGATATGCCCCCGGTGATTAGATCATTGCACTGTTCAGGAAGTCGCACACTGTAAATCTGGTTAAGAGCCCCCAGCCCATCTCTCTCCACGCTCAGACCCACACGAACCATGCACTGAAAGAAGCAGGCAATTCAGTGATGTCCCAGTGCAATCTTCTATAAAATAAATGTCACTCTGGAAGTATCCAAGTGTGTATAGTACCCTTCCATCACCCTTTCTTCTTCTTTCCAACACCATAAAAAATACCACAAATGGAATGAATGAATCTAAGCTACTTAAAAATCATAACAAATGTCCAATGGTAACTACAAATTTAAATGAGAAAAAAAATGCAAAATTCTCAGTTTTGCAACTTGTCCAAATTCTGCATTCAAAATCACTAGGCCTCTTTGAAAGACAATTCTTAGACTACCTCATTAGCATAAATGTGCCTTGAAGGGTGCAGAGAAAAATCCTTTTTTGCCTCAGATTCTACATATCTTAATATGCAAATTTATTGTAAGAATCAATACTGTTACATTATAAGTTATTGGGCTTTTTACCCTAATGTCTATTAAGTATGACAATGTGTTTAATTACACAAGTAAAATATTATGCATGGACTTAATATTTGTATGTTAGTATGTAATATATACAGAAAACAAATACACAGAACAGGACTAGACCTGGAGGTACTGAGAACTTGACACAATGAGAACAGGAACTATTGCAGCTCCCTCCATTGACATCGTAAAGTTGCCACATTTTCTGGGCTCTCTTTTGAATTAATGTGGCATCTGTTCCAAGTACAGCATGCTAACATTTTACTAAAAGATATTTTCATTCTACATTTGTATCTGGTTTGCTTATTATTTGAACTACTGTTTTATTTCAGTGGTCATTATTTCTTTACACCAACTCGTCAATTTGGCATTCCTAATCTATCTCCCTGAGCACAAAAAGGGTGGGGAGAAACCATTAGCTTAAACCCTTCTAACAGCAATAATTACAATATGCTTTGCATATAGATTAAATAAGGAAAATAAGCAGCACAAAGATTTTTGTAGGCTCTTTAGTATTGGGTCCTGATAAGTTAACAGCATCTGTTCCTTTCAGAAAAAGAATCCTGCTCTGAGATACTGGAGGGTTGGGGGGAGGGGGAGGGGAGAAGTAAACAAATACTAAATAGAATAATTCGAATTACAAAGTTTGGTCTCCATGAAATGATTCCAATAATTTCCACATGTCCAACTCTATCGAGTGCTAATTGCTTTTTAAGGCATCCTCAAAAATGCTGCAGCAAAAAGCCAAATACAACCAGTTGTATTTAACATGCATGCTGCATACTCCACAATGTTACGTCATATCAGGCACAGAGAAGACGCTTACCAAGCTATCCTGCATTCTATAAACTGCCGAACAACAACAGAAAAGGCACTGCCATCTCCATAGCGGGAGTAGGAGTGTCAGAGTAGGCAGCCTTTTCCCTTTGGTCAACTCTGAAGGAAACAAATAAGGCTTATATTTTGTCTTTTAAGCTCATCTCTCTCAAGGCCTTTACTCTCGATCTTCCAGCCTTTCTCAGAAAGGAAGGCTGTTTCTTTAAAATTAAAAAGCTGCAAAAGATCACTCCAACTTAAAAGCCCCACACCTTGTACCAACAGTCCTCCAGATGTCCCCATGGCTTCCTCTCCTGTAGAAGAATGGCCTATCCAGAGCACTGGTCCCTAAGAGGTTGCACCCACCCTGGGGAAAGAAGGGGGCCATGGGAAAAATTATTACAGCTTATATTTTTAAATCTCATCCTTTTTCAAATTTCACATTCCTGTGCATTTTATAACATACCTAAAATACTAGGTTCAGAAAATTATATATAAATATACATTTACTGGTGGCTGTAGTTTAGTTTGGAGACTACAGGTTAAGAAGACGAAAACTAAAATAAGAGTCAGGAACATTAGGCTCTGACACTAACTTACTCAAATTCTTGTCTCTGCCTTAGTTTTACCATCCATGACATGAACTGAATCCTCTGTCCACTTATAAGACAATTATGAGAAATAATAAAATACTACAGGGCATGGTCTGAGCCACACAAAATGAAAAGCACATATGAATGCTACCAATGAGAAATACTCTTAACTTGGCTTGTTAAAGCTTTGACTATACATACTATAGTTTAAATAAAGTGCTATGCCCTATCAGACCCAATTCTTAGAATTTTAAGGCCAAGCTTTTGTACTTCACTAAATTTGGGTCTAAAGAAGCATAAAGCACTTTAGAACAATGAGTGCATTTCTAGTATTAGACTTTTTTTAAAAACTTCTATAATGAAAAAGTTATTACCTATGAAATAAAAATTTTAAAAATACAAAAGTGAATTATAACTAATAACCTTACTAACAAGTTAAAACTATCAAAGCCAGAATCAGAAGATTATATTTAATGTAGATTATAAGGCCTTGAGTATGTCTTTTTTTATATGATGCCAGAAAAAAACAAATCATTGGCACTCGTAAATTACTGGCATGTCCAATAATTTACTTTGTTTTTCTTTTTTTTTAAACTGCTTTTAAAAATGCTGGGTTACCAGTATAGCATTTGGCAACAGCTGAGTAAGGACAGGGATGGGGCGAGGTCAGCCAACACTATCAGACATGAAGATATGAGCACCAGGACTAATTCCTATGCAGGGTATCTGTATGCTGATTAAGCAGCACTGGTTTGCGTTTCTATTAATTTAAGCACTACAGGTATTTTCTTAGTTTTAAAACCCTATTTTACTTTGTAAATATTGAGTAACTCCTAATAACCTAGAAGAGAGATTACCAGTTAAAAAAAAATTATCTGAAGCCACATCTCCTCATAAGCAGCTACCAAAATAACCTAGCAGAATTTACTTTTAAAAATGATGCCTGCTAAATTACTTGTGTAGGACAGAAAACAATGTTGTCATTTTAAATTGGTTAACATTTTTAAAGTTTTCAAGTAACAATGACCATCTCTAAGGCATTAGGCAAAAATAAAGAGTACTTAAAATGCTTTTTGCATTATTACCCATAGGTAATAATCATTCTAGGGATTAGGTTTATAATCTTTTTTTTTATTGTGGACACTATTACAGATGTCCCCCATTTCCCTCCCCTTTGCCCTCCCTTCACCCATCACCTTCGCTACATTATTGTCTGTGTCCATGTAAGTTTATAATCCTATGTATAAATCTTACCCACCTCTCTCCTTCCAACCCCACTCCCACTCCCCACCTGAGCCTTATTTTCAAAAACAGCAAGTTTTAAAAACAGCCACCGGAAAAAAAGTAGATTTCAAGTGAGTATTATGGTATAATTCTATTTATTTTTAAATACATACATATATTACACATATTGAAATGCAAAGGAAATTCTAAAAGCAGAATGAGGATGGGATAACTTTAATTTTCTACTTTATACATCTCTATATTGCTAAAATTACTTTCATGACTCAGACGCACTGCCTTGATAATATTTCTTAATAGGATATACTTATCATGGAATCCTCTAAAATGTTGATAGTTACATAGGATTGACTGAAATAGTGAATGTAAACTACGTATCTGCATCTACTAAGAAAATCTATAAGATAACCTACAATGCTCAAGTGCCCAACTTCCAACCTTTGAGAAATGGATAGTAGCCCTGACCAGGTGGCTCAGTTGGCTGGACGGTCAGCCCATACACCAAAATGTTGTGGATTTGATCTCCTGTCAGGGTGCACACAGGAGGCAACCAACTAGATGTTTCTCTCTCACATCGAAGCATATCCCCAGGGGAGGGTAAACGGAAAAAAAAGGAAGATAGCAGACCCCACTCCCCGCTAGGCACTGTGCTTGGGGACAGGCATGTCCCAAATACCTTCATTTCCATGCCATTTCTACACAGACTATTTTCAAAATATCCAACCCAACCTAACCCAAACCAAAATCAACGTGAAATACTCTCAAAATGATACTTCATCACTGTGGCCATTTCAGCAAATTGAAAACGTCTTTAGTAATTCACTTTCTCTGGGAATTACAAAGTTAGCACAGCATTATGACCTAAGAGAGGCTCTGGAATCAAACCTGGGCTTGAATTTAGACCGTATCATTTGCTACCTGTGTGATTCCAGGGAAGCCTTCATTTCCTCATCTGTAAAATGGGGGTAGGGTAATAACAGTAAGTCCTCAGAATACTGCTGTGAGGCTTAAAATTAAATGAGATCCTATATGTAAAAAGGCTTAGCACTATACATAATAAATACAGTAAATGTTAAGTTAGTGTTACTACTAATATTATAAACAACAGATGACCCTAAGGTACAAAAACTGTTTACAACTGGCCAAACATTTAAAGTCTTATAATGTCATTTCTCTAAGAACAAGTATACATATTTGTGTAAGATTATATATTAACACATAAAAATGTTTCTCAACATGCAAGTCCATAATTAAGATTTTTCATCACAATACACTAGTAGTACATTTACAATATTTGTGTGTACACATATAAACACGTACACACGCACACAAATGGGTCAGCACATACTGTCAAGAACTACACTGTAAATAGGTTAAGAACTTGTCTACTGGCCATGGTAGGGGGAAGGGAGGAATCCAGATCACCAATTATGATTTTAACACATATATTTAAAATTTTAAAAATATTAACATTAACACAACATGGATAAATATCCTATTTTTTTAATAAGTCGCTTTAGGTCATTTACTTTTATTTATTTTTAAATGTTTTTATTGATTTTAGAGAGAGGAAGGGAGAGGAACAGAGACACAGAAACATCAATGAAAGAGAAACACGATCCATCAGCTGCCTCCTGCACGCCCCCCACCGGCAATTGAGCCAGACACCCAGGCATGTGCCCTGACCAGGAACTGAACTGGTGACCTCTTGGTTCAGGGGTCGATGCTCAACCACTGAGCTACACCGGCTGGGCAGACAAATATCTTAAAATCCAGACACCTACTAATGAATTAAAAACTCCATTCATATATATACTACTCTAGTCTAGTCCATTCATGAGTTTCACCTCAGCTAATCCTTTTAACAGCACAGTGAAGCAGGCTTTTCCCATTACACCCATTTTACCGCTGAGAAAACTAAATCCCCGCAAGGCCGGGCTAGTGACAGGACTGGTCTTAAAGCCAGGTCCTCTGACATCATCACAACTTTCATTTACATTGGCCTGGGACATTTCATTTTTTAGAAAGACAGAAAATTGTGCTCAGTAATTTAGGCGTGTCAGAAGATTCTACAGGGAATTACACATGTCTGCCAGTTGTACTCTCATTTCCTCTCCTTATTTCTAACTTTAGTATTTCAGGAATTTCACGAGTACATATAGCTATAAAATGTAGATAAGGAGAATTCATCCAAACCTAATGTTTCCAGCATTGGCCAAGTAATACCAGAGACCACTTTCCCCTTATATTTAGCCCCTTGTATTTAACTTCTTTGTAATTACTGAATTTATTTCATCTTAATATTAGGTCTTGAAAAGACAAGTTAATACAAAATAAATCAAACCATTCATAATGAGGCTGCATTATCAGACCAGATTTCATAAATTTTGACACATCTAAAAAATCTACTTAGTGTATAATATATAAACATAACAAATTTCAGTTCATATTTATAAGGGGAGGGAAAGGCCGGTATTATTACAGTGGTTTAGTTTGTTGTGTAAACAAGTACTCAAATAATTACTACTAAAAGCAGAGTTTTCTTAAATGAATACAGCAGCCCTCAGCAACAATATTCGAGGAGCTCTGCACAAAGCTGGAGGAGATACTGGCCAAACAGGTAAGTAAGGCATTTCCCTGATTCTGCATACACTCAAACTAAGACACATACATCGCAACTTATGCTTACTTTTTTCAATGTTCCCAGGTGCCCCTTTCTCTTATCAAAAAGCTAAAGGGAACTATCCATGCAGATAAAAATATCCTACAAACACAAGAGCCTAAAAGAAGCTAGAGCAGCCTAAAAGAGAAAAAGAATGTAAAGACATGATTTTTTTGAAACTAACATTTCAAGTACAACCCACGGACTTGAAACTACATTTTCTTTCTGGGGCTGCTCACTGGCCTCAATTACATCAATCCTGTAACACTGTGAATTGTGGTGATAGATTGGTTCAAGCCTCTAAACGCAACAGAATTTTTCCAAGGTTATACACACTGTGACGCAAAGAACATTTTTGCAGCATCTTATTTTCATTAATAAATTAGTTTGGATATTCTACCAGTGCAAACATTATGAACAAAGAAATTTTCATTATCTTCTAAACTTTCCAAAGTCAACCAAACCAAAGGCTGTGGTACAGTGGCAACGAATACTAAATAGGCAGAACTGAATCTGGTCAAAATGCTGCTACCACTGGTTGGTTGTCTACTTTGGGTATGTATCACTGAGGGCGAAATTAAGGTGCAAAGACATTTTATTTACAGCAAAAATTCTAAGGAATTGCCACATCACTACCATAACCCAAAAATCTCAAGGTCTTATTAGAACAGCCTGAGCTTCTGATAAAATAATAATATAAAAAGAGAAGAAAAAATGTAAAGCATGTTATTTAAAAAATAACAATAATCACTGCTACTGCTGCTAATTCTAAACATTTACTGGGCCTTTATTATGTGCCAGGCACTGTGCTAAGCAGTTTCACAGGTTTTAACATTTAATCCCTGCAACAACACACTGATACTAGTTAATAAAGTAAAAGTATTAGAACTCTCAGAACAGAAATTTAAATTTTACAAATGATAATGCAAGCAAATTATTAAAGAAACCTTACCTTTTTTCTACCTTTCAGACTACACCTTTCAGTATTAAATCTCATTAAAACCACGTTCATTTTCAGGATTTTGTCTTCCACTTAAAGAATACTGTGATTCAAGATGCTGACAATTATTACAGAAGAATCAAAAAACTCTGAACTTAAACATTGGCACAAAAAAACCCCACAAATCCTTCCATTCAACTTTAAAGACCTAAAAACTCTCCCCAGGCAAAGAAAAGAGAACAGCATACATGTATCAGGCCCCAATCATAGGCTTCTAAGGTCCATACTAGCGATCAGTAATGCTGTCATTATAAAGAGACCTATATCATCCCAGATTTACAACTGCTAAGTCAAGGTTTGAATATATATACACACATATACATATATATATATTATCTTACATACCAATCTTACAGTAGCTGATAAAAACAACCACCAACTAATCTAAGGTAGGCTAAAACATTAAGATGTTTCTGAAGACTCACTTTAGGATATCAGGAGCATAATCATCATGATATTAGCAATCAAACTTTACTTAGCAGAAAGTTCTTAGAGGCTTAGGAAGCTGTGTATAAAATGGAGTAGACAAGAGGGAAGGGTTCCCTGTGCTGTTTAAATCAACTACAGGTCCCAGCATGCAACACTCTAATCTGGAGTTAAGCAAAAAAAAAAAAAAACGCAATGCATCCTGGGACTTGTAGTAAGTAAACCACTTCACTCTACCACAGTTAAGTTTCAACAAAGTGCGACCTATCTAGCATAATTTGACTAGGTCTTATCATCACGGTTAGTCAAATTCAGATCTAATTTATTTGTTCTCTGCTCTGGCACAGTTTCTTTAGCACATAATGAAAAAATATCAATTTATATGTAGCTCAACATTTTCATATTAGAAAAACTTTATACAGGATGAGCACATAAAAGAAATGCTTAAAAAAAGAAATGCTTAAAAAGCAAAAAGTCTGATACAATTTTCAAATTACATTTTAAAACATAATTTTTGAAACAATTTTCTTAAAGTTTACTTAGATAAGTTTCAAAGCTCTCTATCCTATTCCCAAAATAAAAGTTTTGTTTTACCAGGTTTTCTCTTAACAGTCTTTCAAGTTATGTTTTATAAATAATTTTTCTTAAAGAAAATTCTCATAAGAAAACATTCCCACACTCTCCACTAGGAAATACATTCTTATAGTAATACCTACTCATAACACCATTATACACACCAAAGAACAGTAAGTTCCTCACTTGTCAAGTCCTTACTCAAAATTTACTCCCTCCACTTTCACACTTCATTACACACTTACCTATACATACATACACACACACACACACCCCTATTTCGGGAAAGAATACTTAGAAAAAAGTATTCCAGCTACAGACCCTTTTCTCTCATTCACTGACCTCTTCTAAAAACACAAAGATTTTCTTTAAAAGCTATCAATAACATGTCCAAACCCAGGCAGATAACTTGGAGCTGCAATCTATGTTTATACCAACTCTACATTCACCCCCTATTTTCTGCAAGACTGAAGGAGGCTGGGAAAGAACTAAGTGCAATCTGCATCAGGAGGCCTAACACAGGTGGTGGGTTATTTTCAGGCAACAGCACCTTCACAAACATGCTGTGGAACACAGTCCAAGAAATTCCTAACAAGAAAAGATAAGCTGGCAAACAAATTTAACACAATCCAGCTAAAAATCACCTGCAACACATGCTACTACATTTCACCATAAAAGTGACAGGCTACAACAGGATCTGAAGCTTCATCAATACAACATACTGTCCATAAGGCCAGAGAGCAGTTGCCATGGTTACTATCACCCACTCTTATCAGGAAATTATTGTCATTAGTCTGAAGTTTTTGGTACTTATTTAAAATAAATAAACAGTTTAGGGTTCTGACTGTTAATTGAGTGAAAAAAATCAACTACTGTTTGATTTGCAAGTATGCTGTCTTAGAAATGCACATGGTTAACAATACTTGGATCTGCAGCAGAAAAAAATCAATTCCTTTCTGCTGCTCCTTCTCCTCAAGTACTGACAGTTTGTATTCTCAATGCAGCCAAAACAATAAAACAAAACCCATCTTTTTGGCTTCTGTGTTTAAGTTATTTTTCTCCCCTAGGCCCATAACCAGAGTCAAAATAAAGCCTAGATCATCAACCTATTAGGCCCCATCCCCTTCCTATCTCCACATTACTAGTTCACTTTTTTGTCTACTTAAAAAAGCAGAAAAACACTTCCGTAGATTCCAAAATATAGGAAAACATAGTTTCCTTCAATGAGACCTGCTCACTACTTTTTTTAAAAAAGGGGGAGAGAGGCTTGCAGTGTATTGGAGGGAGAGAGAAATGGAAGGGTATTCAAACTTACAAACAGTGCCTAGTGTAGAAAAGTTGCTTTAGAAAAGCCCAAAGGATGACTGAACCTCACATATTATTTCTAAAAGGGAGGAGTTCACCACCACCGTAGTTTAAGACTGAACTGATAGATGGGTAATATAAAAGTCATTCTTAAAAGTCTATTTCAACGTACTTACAAAAGACAAGTGCCCAAAAATTTAATATACGAATAAGAATTAGATGAAAGCTTATAAAATTATATGGCCACATATACACACAAACACACAAGGAAGAAAGCAAATGCTATTTAAGAAATAATTATCTATAATAAATTTAATGCAGTTTTAATAAACTACCTCTTTTAAAAAAATCTCCGAGAAGCAAAAATACACACCTGGTAAAGTTAGTGATCCGAATACATTGCTATGATCCTTAAGAATACTTAGAGCCTACAAAAAAGTCCATGTACAAAAGTTCTTGAAAAGTTAACATAAATCATTAATATTTCCCAGCACAGATTAATATGAAGATTCAAACATGTTTCAAGAAATGAGCTCTGAATATAGATATAAAGAAATTCTGTCAAAGGTTAGAGACCTAAAACTTTAATCTCTTCCTTTTCTCCCTTTGAATAGTAATTAAATACAAAAGCCTTTGGCAATAAGATACTAAGGATACAAAATTTAAAAGCACATTAATATAACCTTAACTTCAGTATTTCCTCAAGAAAAGCTTTAGTATTCACTGTCTGTAGGATAGAAAAGTTACTATTACCCTGGGCGGTTTCATTTTTATCTAAACAGTTAAATGTTTTTTCTCACTCTTCACAGAAGCCAGTTTCTATATTTAATTACTAATTGGGGCTATTTCATAAAGAACAGTCACTTCTAAAATTTAAAATATGCTCATAAACACGGGGACTTCTAATTATCTATATTTTATTTTATTTCGGTCAAAATTGTGAACAGTCTATTAAGAAAGCCACAGCTTAGGCTCTGAGTGTTAAACTTTCGAGTTATTTTTACACAGAAATATTTCAGTGTACTCCTCTAGATTTGAGTAGTCATTTCCTCATGCATCCCTCTAACATGGAAAAAAATAAAAGGTAGACACATGTACCTTATACTAATGCATACAAGTGTATGTCTTTTACACTTTGAAACAAGTTTAAAAGATTTAGTTAGTAAGAATTTTTCACAAAGTAAGCAGAATCAATCAAAACAATCAAAACCTTAACCGTGATGTCTGTTACTCTGTGTGTTAATAAGAGTCTACAGAAGAATCAAGCATTTAAATATTCACTAAAATCAACTACTACCAAATCAATGGAGAGATGAAGAAAAGCTTTGATAGGGGATACACATTTCACAAGATGTACAAAAGGAAAACTGATCTTTTTCTTGAATTTTGAGAAACTGCCTAGGCAGCATTTTTTAAACAAAGCTTCAAAACTGTAACAAAGAGCTTTTTGGTAACCACAGCAGTATTAAAAAAAAAAAAAAAATCATAAGGTGTTCAGGGTACACTTTTAATGTACTTATTTCCCAAATGATATGAAGAAAGTTAACATTTAAAGACAGAAGCTTCTGTCCTTGTATTAATTAGTTACCAATCTAAACAACTTAACATCTGCATGGCTTCTGACAATTTACAAAGAACATTCGTATATATTATCTCATTTGATCTTACTGAGAAAAAAAGTACAGCATTATGTCTAGAAAACAGACAAAATTCAAAGCAGGTTTATCAAATTTTCTATACATTCCTAAGTTTTTAAACTTTGACATAAAACTTTAAAAGCCACCAAGTAGCATGATATTTCCAGTGATAAATCAATTCACCTAACACTAACAAGAGTTTCAAAAGACCATGTGTTATAAATGCTAATGAAACTACTTTTATCTTTATGGAGTTATTGTTACTAATGGACATATCATCAGCAATGATCTATACCCACAGATAGAACTTTACTTATAGTTCAAGAATCTCAGTCTTTGGAGGCCAATTCAAATACACCAACTATATGTATTTATAAAGCTGATTGCCTAAGAATTTATCCATTAGGATAACTGTCCAAAGACTTGAGAAAAAAATAAACACAAAAAGTGTAAAGTTTTCTCTATACAATATCTCCCTTTCCAAAATCTCAAGTACGCTAAATCCTATTTGTATTAATATTATAGGGATGATTACAAAATGTCCGAAGTCATACCAACTACTTTTGTTTACAGCCATTGCACATAATACAAGACTAACTCCTCTTCAGAATAAAATAATTCTAACAGCACTCTGTAACTAGGCACAGCATCCTTAAGGTATCCACAATCACAAGTCTACTTTGTGTATTGTAAGCAAGTAAAAAGCAGCTGAAGATTTCAGTTTTAAATAACAAGTGTAATTTATTAATGGAATTTTTAAATGAACTTACTCAAAATCTTTCTGGAACTTTAGGGTGTTAATCCTGTTGCTTAGCTGAAGCTAAGTAGAGCTGTAATAAGTAGCAAGACCCTCAAAATTCAGAGATTTGCTTTATCTTGCTGTAGCACCTCCTGCTGGATAGCATTTAGAGCTCTTCATGTAATCAGAAGAAGAATATTTCTGAGGCAGCTCCTTCCAGATGATTGAATGGGAAAAAGGATGGACCCTTCAAAGCTAAAAGAAATAGGGCCCCATCCATCACTTATACCAATTAAAAATAAAATCTGTCATAGGTAGGAGTCTTTTTAATCTATTACAATTCCAGTTCCATAAAGATCTGTCTGAGTCCAAAGTGCAAATACTTATAGAAAGCTTGTAAAATTATCTAAAAACTATTAAAAAGCCGTCAAAAAGCACTCAAGCAAAAGACTATTATGGCCAGGCAAGCAATGCCAGTCATATTGCAAATAGTATTATGTTAACAAAAGCGAAAGTATGACATAAAGAAAAGCACCTGTAATATTTTTACTAGGTTAGCCAGAAGTTCATGTTTTGAGAATTTTCTGCACTATTACTATGCTCTTCACTTAAGGATTGTTGCACATCTACAGAAGTTTTAGGTACAGAATTTTTATAAACATGAGTAACTACACATAAAAATTTCCTCTTTGACATCAAAAGGTATGTCCTGATATTTTAAAATTCATTCTTCAGACACTTTAAATAGCCCCTACAGCTAGCTCACTTTAAGGCCATGAGGTAGATCCCATATACAAGTGGAGACAGAAAAAGAGAATAGGCAGGAACTTACCAAAATCAAAATGAATAATAGTATTTCCAGTAAAAATGGAGTAACAGTTTCCTACAAAACCGTGAAACCAAGTAAGTTGTGAAACTTAAAAAAGGGGGGAGGGGGGAGCTAGTCTTCAAAAACCAAAAGAAAAGCTGACCTATTTATTTCTACTGCCCAAACATGAGTGACCACCAAATGTAAACAAACAACAAACACTGAAAGTACACTTAGGTCTAAGCCCCAATTTCAGTCTCTTTACCAGGCCCTCAATGAAGCTACAGATACTGATGAGTCTCCTCTATAAAAGATATTCCAGCTCCCTGCCCTAAAGAACCCCTATAAAGTATGCCTATGAAAAGGCTTCCCTTCCTAGAGTGCACATCGCTTTAAAAAAAAAAAAAAACTTTCATCAGCCCAAATTAATCTGATTATAATATTCAGCTATCAATTATTAATATATAAATGTTCTTCCTTCTCTAAAGTCCCCAGCTAAAGCATCCACATTCCTAACACCTACTATTAAAAATGAACAGCCAGCTCTTCGGCTATGGGGCAAATCTTTGAAATCCAAAACAGAGCCACAAAGTTCACTGTCAAGGCCAGTGCTGAGGCCCACACAGGCCCGGCCCTTAACTCACATTTGAAATTCTAGAGTGCCATACATGCAGAGACATCATTTAAAAACAACACAATGTGGACGTGCACAGTGAGATCCTCTACTTCAAGACCTAAACAAAGAATATTTCTACATATGACCGGAATATGATGACACCAGATTCATCAATGAAAACAAAACCTGCCTACCATTAGCAGCCGTATCCTCATCTCAACAACTCAACTACTTAGAAATCACTCTCGGCACATCTGCACCCCACAACCGGCCTACGGCCTTCTCCGGGGGTGCAAGCCACAGACAAAGTTGAAAGGAGACATTCTTCCCCCGGTGCCCAAATCTCGATATCAAGCCCTCCCCTACCAGTGCCACCTTGCTGCCGCTACCCACCATCGCGAACGTGGTCAGGGGGAAAAAAGAAATCCTAACAGCACCGCTCAGCAGAATAAAGAGACCAAAGAGAGGATGACGAGAAGTGTTGGGAACTGCGTGCACGACGGGGCTGGACCAAACGGAAAGAGTCCCACTCCGCGCGCCCCTCCCCCCGGCGGGGGCGCGGGCGGGGGAGGGGCGGCCGCGGCCCCTCTCCGAGCGGCCTGCCAACCTCGGCCCGCGCGGGGTCCCCGGGGCGCCCCGCGGCCGCGGGCGGCGGGGGCGAGTGCGGGAGGGCCGGCCCCGGGGTGAGGGGTGCAGGCAGACTCTCCGGAATAACAAGTTGCAGAAGAAGAAGAATAAGCGGAATTTCCCCAACGCTTCTCCGGCCACCCAAGACAAATGCACCAACACAAACACACACACACACACACACACACACACACTCGGGCCCGGCAGCGTCAGCAGCCGCAGCTTTTTTTTTTTTTTTTAACCAGATCCCTCAGTCACCAAACAAGATGGTTTTCCAAAAAAAAAAAAAAAAAAAATTAAATAAATAATCATAATAAAAACTTCCCCCCGACAGCATCCCGGGGAGGGGGGAGGGGGATGAAAGAGCCAAGGGGACCATCCCCGGGCGGAGGGACCGCCGAATGGGGCGGACTAGGCTCCGCGCCCCCCGCCCCCGCCGGCGGCCCCCTCCCCGGCCCCCAGCTGGGACAATGTGACACCCCCTCCCCGCCACCCCCGGCGCGCCGCCTCTGTCACCCGCTCGGGCCCTGCACTCAGCGCCCAGGCTCCCGAGGCTGCTCATAAACTTACTTCCAATTTATCCTGGGGAGGGGTGGAGGGCAGAGGGGAGGAAGGGGGGGAGACAAGGTTTTTCCATTGTCTTTTTTTAGGGGGGGAGGAATAGGAAGGGCACGCAGGGGGGCGCCCCGAAGGGGAAGTTATTGCTCAAATCTCAAGTTGACTGCGGGGTCCTGGCGAGAACACCCCCCTTTACCTCCTCCCTCCCACACACCCCTCCCCTCCCCCCACAACAAACTCCAGGCAAGCAGCCCCAGTTCCTCCCATAGACAAACACCAGAGACAAGACAGAGAGAGGGAGAGAGAGAAGGGGGGGAGAGGGGAGAGGGGAGAGGGGGAGGGGGAGGGGGAGGGAGGGGAAATAGAGCTACTCAAGAAAAAAAAGAGAGGAGAGTGAGGAGAAGAGAGAATGGAAAAGCTGGGATACTGCACCCTCCTGCTGCTGGCTGGCTGTCCCCCCTGGCAGCTGGAGGCAGGAACTCTGAGCAGGAGAAGCAGGAGGAGGAGGAGGAGGGAACTCTTCTTCATGGGGAGGGAGGGAAGAAGCTGGAGCTGCTGCTGCTGCTTCTGCTGCTGCTCTGGGCCTCTCGCACTTTTTAGATATTAGTGTGTTAAGATGGTAGGTTGTTCCCTTCTCCCTCCTCCTCCTCCTCCTCCTCTCCTCTCCCTCTCTCTCACTCACTCACTCTCTCTCTCTGGGCTGTTTCTTTCCTCCTCTTCCCCAGGCAAAGGGGGGGTGGGGAGGAGGGGGTGGGGGGAGGAACTGGATCCTCCTCCTCCTCCAGGAGGGACACACACAGGCCCCGGGCCGGAATAGGAGGGGGGAAATCAGAGCAGCAGGAGAGAAACTGTGGGAGACAAACAAGCCCAACTCTTCATCCTCCTCCTCCTCGCAGCAGCAGCAGCGAGCACCACCAGCCCATTCACCACCCGGCCCCGGGCCGCAGCACCTCCGCCGCCTCAGCCCGGGGATCCCTCCGCCCAGGCCCAGACACACTCGCCCGCGCGGGAGCCCGCCGCGCGGCCCCGCCGGCCCGCCGCCGCCGTGCGCGCCCCCGCCGCTCCCGAGAGCCGGGCTAGAGGGACTGGGGCTGGGAAAGCGGGGACGAAGGCGGGGGGAGAGGAGGCACCGGGGTAGAGGGGCACCGCGGGCAGGGAGGGGGCAGCCGGGCGGAGTTGTACGGAGGCCGGCCCGGGCCCCCGCATCTCCTCCCGCGGCTCCCTGGACGCATGGGCCCCCCCGGGGGCGCCGGGGCGACGGCGGGGGGGGGCTGCGGGGGCCCACGGCGGCTCTCGGGCGGGCGGACTACTTGACGTGTCGGTGCGGCGAATTTATTTCACTTTGCCTAAGGAACGGGGTGTGCTGCGGCCCCCATTGCCTAGGGAAAAAACCCGGATGTAAAGTGAGTGAAACTAAACTAGAGTGAAGTAGGGCAGCAGCAGCCAAACTCCAGTGCAGCGGCGGCGGCGGCGGCGGCGGTGATGGGGCCGAGCACGGAGCGGCGGCGGCCAAACTCCTCGGCCGCCGCAATGATGGGCCGGTGCAGCGCTGCAGCTCGGCTCCGGTGTAGCTGCAGCCGAGGCGAGGCCGTAGCCCGCTGCGCCCCCCCGCCCCCAACTCCGCGGCCCGAGCCCAACTCCCCCTCCCGCCGGCAGGAGCTGCATCGGGGCTCCGGAGCGGCCCCAACTCCCTCCAGTGCAACAGCAGTTTTGAGGGTGGGCGAGTGGGGGAAACGGCGAGGGCAGGAGCGATGGGAAGCCACGGGGAAGCACTGCAATGAAGGAGCGTGGTCCAGGCAACAGGAGAAAGATGCAACCTCAAGTCGAATGCAACATGCAATCCCCGGCCGCCGCTCGCTCCCTCCCCTCTCCACCCCGCCCCCTTTCCAAATAACTACCCTTGAACCACTTTTATTAGCCGTACTTGGTCCCACAGTCGCTTCGGGGAGGGGCGGGGGACGGGGTCCTTCGCTCACCTTTATTTATTGCTGCTTTCTCCCCCCCTCTCCATGTTTTTTATTCCTAAGTTCTTTTGTTCTAAGGGGGATGATGGCATTTACTTTTCTGCTTTGTGTAGCAGGGCAATCACTGGGAATCGGCCACGTATAATCCGGCGGTTTGTCATATTTTATTAGTGAAAGTATTTTATGCCTATTCTACTACCTCCAAGGACTGTAACATGGAGAACTGCAGGGAGGAAAAAAAAACAAGAGAATTCTTGTTTTGAGAGGTTTCTTGGAGGGGCGGGGGAGGGCCGTTTTTATTTTTTGGAGGGGGTTTATTTAGATTTTTTTTTTTAATCGATAGTTTTCAACTTAAAGCTTAATGTTTTTGGGTAGATATACTACTGAATTCTAAAATAATCCCAAACCACAATAAAGAAAAAAGTCCAAAATACTAGATTTTTTTTTAAAAATCCCTGCAGGACAGCGATATTATCTGTCCTGTGCAGCACGCTGGACTTCACATAGTGTTGGCCTTCGAACGTTAAATAACAATAAACCTCAGCCTCTACTGAATACAAATGGGGGGTGGGGGTGGTTTTGTTTTTAAGGCTCAGCACTTTTGTAGCATCTGCCACTACGCATTTTCCAGGCATTGATTAGCCATGCAACTCCCATAGGCATGAAGTCCAGTTTTTGCAGATAAAGAGCAACAGTGGTAAGATGATTTGCCCAAAGTCAAACTGAGTCAGAACCCAAATAATCTCAGACTCTTTTTCATCTTTTCCATTAAATAGTATTTCCTCCAGGAAGTAAACAGTATTTAAAAATAGACGTTCTTTACCTTGTTATGTATCTCCACCAGAGGTGCTTTGAGATCCTTGGATATGAAGGTATTTTCCTACTGGTATTTTCCTACTTCTGTGACCTGTAAAATTAACTTTAGTTTCCCAAGAAAAAGCCATTTTTAAAAATTCTGATTTCTTAAGGCTAAAAACTAAAGTATAGGCTTTAGTTTAAATGTGTAGGCCATTTCATACTTACAGTTTTATGCTGAAAAAAAAATTCACAGCAGAGAAAGTGTGTAAGAGTTTGAGAGCAAAAATGAAAATCCCTATAAATGATTCAAGAAGCCTGGATGAACTCATAATGTGAAACTAAACCCGTAACGCAGTCAGGATGAATAACGGAAGGACAGGTTGGGTAGTAAGACCCGGCTTTACCATCTAGAGATAACTCTAATGTATTTAGATGAGTGCGGGAGGTGGACTTTAAAGCTAGACTGACTAGACACTGCAGCCATAACCTAATGGTGTCATTTCAAATCAGCCCAGGTTGTCAACATTTTTTTCAGAGCAAGACTACTATAGTGTTCTTTCTAGAAAAAAGAGTTTAAAATTTTTTCAGGATTCCAGAGAAAAAAATTCAGAAGTCCAAATTGCGGCTGAATGTGTAAGTGGCATAGACAAGGGTCAGCAAACTATTTTCTGTAAGAGCCCAGATAGTCCATATCTTAGACTTTGCAGACCATCCAGTTTCTGTTGCAACTTCTCAGCTCTGCAGTTGTAGCACGAAAGCAGCCAGAGAAAATATGTAAACAAATGAGCCTGGTTGTATTCTAATAAAGCTTTTATTTATGGGCTTTGACATTTGAATTTTATGTACTTTTCATGTGTCACAAAATATTCTTTTAATTTTTCCAACCATTAAAAAAATATAGAAATATTCTTAGCTCCCAGGCCTCACAAAACCAGGGGGCAGGGGAGGGGGACAGGATTGGGCCCTTGGGCTGTTTGCTGACCAGGCTTTAGACGACTAAAGTTGATTGAGACGCTGAACTTCTTGTACCAGAGGTTGCTTGGTTATTATGATATTTGTATAGCACTCAAAAATCAGTGTCATGCAAAATCACATTTTAGATATTTACACTTAATTAAAATATTTTAACTGAATAATTGTCTAATACTCCTATACCTATCAAACTCTATGGAAAAGAATACTGTAGCTTGTGATTCATTAATAGACCATATTTCTATTGACATACTTCCTCACTCTAAGAGGGTAAAGAAGAGTGGGACCAAGCAAACCTGGATTCGGACATGGAGAAAGTATCACTCCTTTTCAACTAAGGCACCTGGGGCAAGTTACTTAACCTCTCAGAATCTCAGTTTCCCTGTTTTGTAAAATGCAGCTATTAATACTTACTTGGTAATGCTGTTGAGAAGGTTGAATGAAAGAATTCATGAAAAGTGCTTAGCACAGTGCCTGGCACATGGGACTACACAATGTATCTTTCCCTGTGACCTCAGATTCATTTTCTGAGTTGACATAACCCTGGAGAAAGTGAACACATGTAGTTCAATTGCTTGTCAATGCAGATGTGGAATATGGGGTCCAAGGAGTCTTGGGGTGATGCAAGTTTGTGGGGTTGGTATTATATGTTTTGGTGGGTCTTTCTCAAGCTCTAGGCATGCCTAAGTAGACATACTCTTAGGCCTTCTGAACCCTGCCGTTTCTCATACATAAAGATAATACCTGGTGGGATTTTTCAAAGGGCCAAATGGCATAAATGGTAAAGAAGAAAAAGATAACAATTAGTATAAATTAATGAAAACCCCAGAAATAAGCTGAAAATTGAAAGTTGGCCATCAGAAGCTTCTTTGAGGTGAAGTATTCAACTTTAAGACATGAATGACATAACAGCAGGTGCACAATAACAGAATTTGCTCTCCTACCACCTAGTTACTCCCCAACACCGCTTAATATCCATAAAACCCTCTTCAGCAAAGTTAAAACTCAAATTTTGAATATTAACCACTGAAGTGCAGTTTTAATTTTTTTTTAGAACATCAAATCTATCAGTGTTTCCCTATATATTCCTGCCAAGAGGTCATCCAAGGTCCAAGATTAGAAAATATCTACAATTTTCTTCTTCTATTTTTATGGTTTCTATTTTTTTACATTTTACATTTACCTTGTTGCCATATATATATATATATATGGAAGACAGCTAGAAACTTAACTTTTGTTTGATAGAAAATAATTTATATTGGGATTCTATTGGATAATGTAAAATGTCATTCAAAATGATAAAACAGCTAGCTTTCTATAAGGACTATCAGTCTAAAGCAGGGATACTGTAAATATAGGAAAAATATAACAGGCATTATATTATACTTTAGTATTGAATAGAGGCATTGTGTATTATAATAGAGAATAAAGAAGTTTCTCCCAGATTTTATTTTACACTTTTGTAGTAGCATAGCACACACCATACCCATGGACATATGGCATTTTTGTACTTGTATTTGTATAAGACTGTCTCTGATGTTCTGGAATTTGACAGTATTTCAAAGTAATGACCCCTCCTCCCATGAATTAATTGCACAGCTTTATCATTGCTGCTCCCCTGCCTGTGCTTCACTCAACCACTATCCTTTTTTCTACTCCAGGATGAAAGGTAACCCCATTATCTCTTAAAAAGTCAGCCTAAAGAAGATTGAACCCTGTCTGGAACCCTGAGGGTCCCCACTTCTTCATTGAGGCAGGGAGGCAAAGTTCATCAAATCTTCTTTTCTAATTCTTATTGGGCTAGAAGAAATGAAAATCTGACTTGTAACAACAAAGTGCTGAAAAAAGTAGAGGAGACATATCAATATGATTTGCAAAGGATTATGACAGAAAATCCGCAGTGACTAGCAGAAGTCGAGTGTATGTTCTTTCTCCCCACTGTCTCAATGGTTTCTGATCTTTAAAAAATCTTCACATTAACCGCCCTGCATGTACATTTATGGTAAGCCAAAATCATAATTGGAAATGGGTCAGGTAACTTGTAAATAAGTAAATATTGGCGGATAAGCAGTAGACTCTCTAGAGAATATCTTCAATTTCATTACTTTGTCGTAATCTCCAAGGTCAATTTAATCCTAAACAATTTCAGGTCTGTGTGTGTGCGCGTGTGTGTAATAGAATTAACTAGACCAAGGTTTCTCAACCTTGGCACTATTGACATTTTGGGCCAGATAATTTTTGTCGTGGGGGGCATTGTGGAATACTTAGCAGCATCCCTGTTCTGTACCCACTAGATGCCAGGAGCACCTCCCCAACAATTGTAACAGCCAAAAATACCTCCAGACATTGCCAAATGTCCCATCTCGTGTGTGTGTGTGTGTGTGTGTGTGTGTGTGTGTGTGTGTGTGTATGGGGCTGGGGGGGGGGGGCAGAACCACTGAACTAGACCAAATACACACTTAAATCTATTTAAGTGTGTATTTGTGAGTGTGTGACTCTGCCCTTCACAGAAGCAAATCCCAATTTCTTTTCCAAAAGTAACTGATGTAGATCAAGGGGGTTTTCAGCTGGACCTGTTGTGAAAATCTAAAATGGTAGCAATTAGAGCTCTAGAAATGTCTGCCTTAGAGCTGCTGAGCTGCTAAGAGAATCACAGGGAAAGCTTCCGAGACTGGGGATGTTAAAAGAATTTTATCATCTTGTTATTTGCGCCTTTGGTTTATCTATCATCAACATAAATAAATTGCATTGTGGGCCTGAGCAATGACATTATCTACTGGAAGGCATTCCCAGATTTGGAGTCTGAGAACCTGAGCTGGGGTTTGAGCTCTGCAAATGTCTATCTAATCGCTTTATCTTCCTGGGCCTATTTCCTTGTCCAAAATGGGGAAAACAATAATGCTTAACCCACTGCATTGTTGTGAGGGTCCAAACTGTTAATGAGAAGTAATAGGGCTTATTCTGGAGGAATCAGGAACTTTGGAATCATACAGTCCTAGGATGACTTTGGCAAATGATACACTATTGTAAGCCACAGTTTCCTTATGCGCAAAATGCAGAAGTAATCATATGACTTCATAGTGTGTTATGGAAGTTAAATGAGATAATATCTGTCATACATGCAGTATAGATATTATAATTGGTCTTCGGTAAATTGTATCACATTGTACAAGTGCATATCATTTTATTATTATTTCTTCTCTGTGAGCACTGAAACCTGGAAATCTGGAGAACAAGTTGATACACCTATATGAGTGAAACCCTGTTATAAAATTTAACATCCCAAATTTCAACCCAGCGAAACTAGCATTCAACAGTAGTGTGCAACCTTCTATCTTCCAAGTTAAATCAGGGCATAGGTTTGTTGCAACAACATAAGGTTCTCCTCCCCTTATTGAAATAATGTTCTAATAAGTTTTTTACAACCTCTGTATCACATAAAACACATGGGGTCAGGCAGCATGCCCAGCTAGCACAATGGATGTCCAGTTCTGAACATTTAAATCTGACCAGGTGCTGCTGCAAAATTCACCTTCCCCAAAAGCATGGGCAAATTGCATGGCAGTCCTAAAATGAGATTCAGGGAGGTGTTTTCTAAGTTAAAATATAAATAAGGGGACCTGGGGGTATCTTTTACATAAACTTTTTAATTAAAGTATAACTTTCATATGGAGAAGTGCACAAATCACAAACTGTACATTTCATTAAATTTTCACAAAGCGAACACACGTATGTAATCGAGTGTTTTCAAAGGTTAGAGAATTCTGTAATAAACATGTTTTTTTATCATTAGGAAGGTAACAAAAGGTTATAATGAATTTGAAAGAAAACAATGGAGATTTCCAGACAAGATAGCAAATGACTTTGCTATGCAAATATGATTTTGAATTCTCAAATGAAAATAATTGCAAAATGATAAATGGCCAAATATCATATCACCATCTACTACTTGATATGTGATGCTAGAAAACTAACTTCAAGGGCCTCAGTCTTCTCATCTGTTAAATGGGGATAATAATAGAATTGTTATTAGGATTAAATGAAGTAACACTTGCAAAGGTTTGCATTAGTTCTGGCAAATAGCTCTCAGTAATATAAATTATTACCCATTTAGGATGACGCCCTAATGGACCATAAGAAGGAAGTTACGGAGATCTCGAGAATTCTTTTAGGAAAAAAAAAAAAGGAGAAATTCTGCACAGAAGGGGAGCTGGGTCAGAATAGCTAAGGGCTGCTGTCACTGAGCCCTGGGGTCAGCAGGGAGGGTCTGTGTGTGGTAAAGGCTACAGAATGACACCTAAGAGAAAGCAGGGTATCTGGAGGGGGCAGGCAGGGTGATGAACCAAGAAGCTGTAAAGACACTATAGTTCTGAACAGAAAGCCACGGGGTGTACCCAGCATCCAAACAGGACATGACCTGATTTTTCAGAGACCAGAGTAAGGTCTAGGAGTGATTGTTTGGTGTGGGCCTAGAGAGAGAAATGAGAGGAGCAGCAGCCACAGGAAATACAATCGCAGGAATCAGAGCCTTGAAAAGGGCCTCGTTTAAGGCTATAGTCAAGGCCAAGGGACTGGAGCATCTGATAGCTTAAGAATGATCTCAACTATGTATCTTCAGGCCTGGCATTCCTTCGTATTGAAACAAGATGTAATTGTGCACTTGAATCCACTTGAATCCTGAGTAAGAGAAAGAGATAACTACTGAGGAAGAAAGGCATGGGGGAGGCTGAGTCCCAGAACCCAGGCACAGCAGGGAAATCTCTCCCTCTGGAGGGTGGCAACTGAAGTTACCTGAAATCCAGCCAGCAACTGGGTTTGTCACTGCTTCATTATGCCAGTCTTGTAAATGACTTATCATCGCTCTAAGGGTCTTTGAAAGGAGGCAATTTGGTTTCTTTTCTCTTGATTGGTTGTAGGAGATGCATCAGTGTATAAGATTCAGCAGGGCAATTTTGGTGAATAAATGTGACCCAGTGATCTCACTTTCATGAAACATCTGTCACTGACGGATAAAGGGTGTGAAATAGCCAAGCCAGGGATGGCAGATCTGTGGCCTGTGCGCTTCTGAGAACCTGAACTTGGCCTCGGAATCCTTCTCAACAAGTGCATGAGGCAGGCATCACCAACTGTTTGGAGCTTACTGAAGACAGAAATTCATTTTGTCGTGCCTGAACTTACCCTTCAACCCTTGCTGTAATTAACGCACCTATCTATCCTGTCCACTTCTCCCAAAGCCCATCGCAAAGGGTATCAGAATGAAATCTGCCTGGCTTCAACCCTACGCATTTAAATGAAGCCCTGGATAGGTAAAGATTGCTTCTCTATTTAGGGGCCCATTCTCATATTTCTGAGTTTATAACTGATTTATGACCTATAAATAGTCACATCAACCTCATTGCTGAATAATTTACATACTGAGGTCATGCTCTCTGGATGAACCTGACACCCATTAGTGTTAGACTAGTCAGCGTGTGCATCCAAGCTCAGACACGTGAAGAACCGCACCCCAAATGGAGAGTGGACAAGCAGAAGGCTTAGATTGTGTTCCCTCCTTTCAAACCCATCTGGCCAGTCTTTCTCTTTAGCTTCATTTTCTTCATCTCTAAAATGGGATATTATTTTCCCACAGGGGGCAACATTAGGAGAACGATCAAAATAATAAATGTTTTGAACATTCTCAAACTCAAAAACCTTCAGACTCAAAGCATTATTTCTGTAGCTATAGCCCCCTTAGCTGAAAGCCCTCACACGATGAATGAGGTCGATCCCTTGTTCTTTACACGTCAGTACATAAAGAAGCCAAATCTCTCCCAAACTCTGTAGTTAATGAGATGAGAGAGAGGTTGTTTACAGCTTTCGGGTACAGTCCATGGTGTTCCCATCCACTAAATGGGCACACCATACATCTCATTGCCCTCTCTCTTCCTGTAGAGAACTAGTAAGATAGAGGCTGCAAATGAATGAAAACGGGTGCTGTAAGTGGAAGAAAGAGGAATTAATTAAATTTTCATTTTAATTTAAAATAACACCAATTCTACCATCTCGGCACTTGGGTTGGTGACCGAAACCAGAGGTAGTAGTGGGTTAGGGACTTTGTGCTAAGAATCGCATTGGTGGATATGTTGAAACATTATGTTCTCCTAACACTGAGAGTTAGAATTTAAAAACATGAAGCATTTTCCAATAGCCACTTGGGGACTTCTGACTCCCCAATGGTGCAGGGGTTATGAGTCTCCGAGCCACAAACACTTTATTTCAATACTACTTCCTCAATTAGCATAAGCACAAAGTTATTATTTTTCCAAGTACATTGTGTTGTCGCTGTTCATCTAATAGAAAAGAAAAACTCATTCCAATTCAATCTGGATGAATATTACATTTCCTTTGATAAACGTCAGTGGGTTGATGGGAACAGACCCATTCCACGCTGAAACGCTGGAGCCTCAGCTTTGTGACTAACTGTGCCTAAAGACAGCTCATTTCATCCCGGAGTGTCCTCGCCTCAGCGGTCTGGGCAGAACCAGAAAGATCACAGAGCAAAACCAACCGAGAGCCTGACAACATTAACGCAGCGAGTTTATGTTCATCTGTTATTGGAACCTAAGTCAATTTATAAAAATGTCGTTTTAAGGAAAAAATGTTTTGGCTGAGTAGCTGTAAATAACCAGAAAAGGCACGCAAACAAACAAAAATAGAATAGCGGGCCCTACAAGTGGGCCCTGCTTCCAATCAAATTTTAGGTGAAATTTTTTAAATTAAAGTTTCTCATTTTTTTATTTTACCAAATTTATGATTTCGGAGAAATTTTATCCTTGTTGCTGATTGGATTTCCCCTGACAATAGCTCCCAATGCTTTAAATCTGAATTTCTCTGCCTTTGCAGGTGCACTTAGCCATGTGACACATCGGGGTGTCTTAAGATTCTGTGAACTGGGGGTCCAGGTTCCAGTTCTGCTACTCACTAGCTGTACACTTGAAAAAGTCGCTGGCTTACCAGGTTTCGGTTGTTTCACCTTTACCCCCAAAATATCTGTATCTTAGCACATCAGGATAGTTGGGGGACTTAAAACAGGAATCCCTAAAATTTTCTTAGTGAGTTTTTTCCCCCATGAAGATTTACTGTTAATAATTAACAGTAAAAATAACAGCTGCCATTTACTAAGCATTCTGGGTCAGATGTTTTGTACAGACTTAAAATTTTATAGATAAGACAACCGAGCAGAGGTGTTAAGTAAATTCCCTAAAGTACATAAATAGTAAATGGCAAACCTCGGATTCCTGCCCACGGCTGCTCGGATTCCGGCCTGTTTTCTAATGGGAATTCCATGAGCCACGAGGAAGATGTGGGGTAGTGGCAGGCAAAGGAATGGCTTGGGCAAGGCTTTCAGAAGAATGAATGGATCCTGAGACAAGGGTCTCAGAGGAAGAGCGACTCACCTTCTCTTTGGCAAAAAGAGAGAAGCAAGTCTCTATCCCACGTAGGAAGGCACACGGTATGATGGAAGACGTGGGATTTGGAGTCAGAGTGGCCTGGGTGAGAATCTTGACTAAGTTACTCCTTAGCTGAGGGGCCTTGGACAGGTCACTTATCCACTCTTTAAAAAAAGAAAAATCTTTATTGATTTCAGGGAGAGGAAGGGAGAGGGAGAAAGAGAGAGAAACATCAATGATGAGAGAGTCATTGATCGGCTGCTTCCTGCACTCCCCTGACTGGGGACCAAGCCCGCAACCCGGGCATGCACCCTGACCAGGAATCCAACCTCGGTCTCCTGGATCCTAGGTAGATTCTCAACTGCTGATCCACACCAGCCGGGCTACTTATCCATTCTTAGGCTCACTTTTCTCATAGGGATAATGATACTTGCAGAGTTGTTTTGGTGGTTAGATATAATCCATGTAAAATGTCTTGCATATAGTAGGCATACAATATGTGGCAGGCAAAATATTATATCCTTTCATAAGTACCTTGGCAGCATTTCCCAAAATGTGTTATTAATAAGCATTAGGTAATAAAAAAAAGATGAAAAAAATTTTAAGTGAGGGGTCAGTTAGGCAGTCAAGTAAATCTGGGAGATGCTATTAAGCAAAGTTAAACTGTTCCTTTACTGCAGGACTTCTCAGAGACTTTAAATTGCAAAGATGCAATATGACTCTCCAAGAGGAAGCATTTTCCAAATTGATTATATAGCCCCATTTTTTATGGAGCATCTGACAGGACTGGTATTCTTGGAAACACATGTTAGGCAGCACAGGTCTGGTGAGTTTGGGAAGAAAAGGCTGGATTCCTCAGGTCCAGTCATCATGATGCATTTACTATTTTGTGGTACCTCCAGAGTCATCTCTCGTCTCCATTTATTTCTCCCTGAAGTAGGACTTCTGCTTTTTACAAATGTCACAGAATGAAGCTCAAAAGAGTGACTTCCATCTTCCATTCAAGTGAAAAGTTTAGCTCCCAACAGGACCAGGCAACATCCACAAAGCAAACCAACCAAGACCCTTGGGGCCAAGGCATTATTGGGCCTCTCTGGATGACAGGACACCGCTCCTTCTTCCCTCCAGCCAGAGAAGCTTAAAAAGTGCAGGTTATTCCATAGACCACCAGAAGGCATGGGCATGGAGAAGAGAGGCCCTGTCACTTACCCAGAGAGTAGGAGGCCAGTCCGTCCAATGTGACCCTGCCTAGGTTCCTGTCCATGCTCTTGTCAAAGGCCAGCCCAGCCCAAGGAGGGGGAGAGAATTAAACAGAGGATCGGCTTTTTATTTTCATGTAAAAAGCCCTTGCCCCGGGTAATAAATGTTATTGCATTTGTGTAGCACTTTACTGCCGCCCTCAGCTTGCAAGCATCACAGGATCCCAGTGGCAGTACTTTTATAACCCTTGATCAATAGCTTATTTCTATCGCCTTCAGTCCCAGCTGCCAATCCGTTCTGTATAATGTGGAAGGCAGACTCTGCTGCTCTCCAGCTGTACATGTTATGAATGTAAACTGTGAGAGCAACATATGTATGTGTGTGTGTGCATTGAGTGGGGGACATGGGGATTCTGAACGAGGAATGGCAAAAATGGGCCCCTTGTTCTGGGAGACTGCCGCAAAACTGGGAGTCTTCTTACTAGTGAATCTCTCCCCTTCCAAACGAGGAGCTGGGTACTATTTGGTGGGTCAAGAAAATGAGACATGGTTCTCTTGTGTTTTGATTTTATGCATATTGGGGGGGGGGCGGTATGGAAAGATGTAAGTTCCAAGAAAGAAAGGGCCATGGTCGTCTAGTCCATCACCCTCACGCTGCCAACACCGAGAGGGAGCCCAGCACAAAGCAGGTGCTCAGGAAATACTTGTGGGTCTGGGGGGCAGGAGAGTCCGGAACATTCTCCTGAGCTGCCTGAGCAAAGAGCAAAGGAGGAAGGCTTTATGTTGGGGGCAGCCCTGGGACCACCAGCAGCACTGTGTCTGCTTTATTTAAGGCTCGCTGCTAGGCACCCTGGCAGTCAGAGAAGTAAGGTGACCGGTGTGGCCAGCTTCTGCTGCTCTGTTTCTCCACGGAGCAGAGCGGCCAGGCTCCCCTTAGAGGGCAGACGCCTCCCTCGGCTTCCCCCACCTCGGAAGCCAGTTTCAGGACCAGCGCGCCCCAGGAAAGGCCTGGAAGCAGGAGCCCAGGGCCCCCCAGGTTCTCCGCCGCCGGGGAGCCGGGCCTGCCCCCGTCTGACCCCGCGTCCTTGAGGCGCAGCCAACCTCTCCGCCTGGCGGAGGGAGGTCGAGGTGACATTCTTCTCGCTGCCACTCAGCATCTTTTCAACAGTCCTCCCCCTCCTGGGAGAAGACGCCTGAACTCGCTGCAGGCCGCGGCCACGAAGCAGAGAGTCCCCTTCTCTCGGGGAGGGGAATCCGTCGCAAGTGACAAAACACGCGCCCGTGAGGGGCCCGAGCCCGGGGCGCGGGGAGTCCTCTCGGCCGAGTCCCGCCGTTTGCGGGGACAGGAGCCCACGTCGCGGCGGACCGCCCGCCCGCCCGGCGCCTTCGCCCGCAGGACACGGGCGTCTCAAGGGTCCGGAGGGGCTGGGACCGAGGGTGGACGGAGGGTGGGCGGCCGTCCAGCTGCCCGCCGCCGCTGCCCCGTCCCCCGCTCCCGGCTCGGCGCCTGCCCAGCCTCGGGGCATGCGGCAGGCGGGGCAGGAGGCTGGCACAGGCCCCTTTGGCTCCGGACCACACCGCCTGGAGCGCACCGGGAATTAATATTTTTAATAAATCCTGTAATTATCTTGTGAACAGAACATTTTTGTAGCACTGTATTTTTTGGTGTTAAAAGCATTCATTTGCTCAATATAAACATTAAGCACACACCATCGTTTTTGTAACCTTGTTTCTGTCCTAATGCACCAGGAGCCTCACAAAATACCAGTGGGCCCTAAGGCCCCAATAGGGGGTGCCCTCTGCTCTGTGTAGAACACCCCCCAGTTCCCCCAACTGGGCCAGGCACACCCCGAATGTCCGGGGGACAGACTGCCCGGCTCTGCTGGGCCAGAGATGCCCCTGCGATGCTGGGGGCCGCTTTCGGAGGCAGAGGGAAAGGGCCTGTTGTGAGCTGGACAGACAGACACCCCACAATACATCTACTATACTGCCCTCTTTAGAGGCCCAGATGCCCAGAATCTCCAGCTGGGCAAGCAGAGGAACCAGGCACTGTGGACTGGGGGGGGGGGGGGCTCACCTTGTAGCTCACCTTTCCTAAGTGTGTAAGACCCTGCTTTCCCCCGGTTTTGTCTTTCTAGTACAACACTATTTTCCTTGACCCTGATTTTTTTCTTCATTTGTAATTTACTGTTTTATCATATACTTTCTTTTGAGTCAAAATCCTTTGTGGAACAAAACACATAAAAATAATAATGTCAGGGTTTGTATGTAGTGACATCAAATCAGCACGCTTCTTGTAGGCTCAGAATCCTAGCTGTCTTCCAAGAGGGCCTGGTCCAAGTCAGTGCTGGTTTGCCCTGCCTCCCTTCTTTCCTTCCCTCTTTCATTCATTTGTTTTTTAACAGTAATATTTTTCCATAGAAGCAATATGAGTATCTTTTTAAAAATATTTTTAAGCAGGGAAGCATGAACAAAAAAATAAAAACCATTCCAATTCCCACCACACCCCCCCACATGCCCCCACCCCAAGAGATAAGTGCTATTAACATTTTGTTGTACAACTTTCCAGGTAATTTTCAATAAGATTAGCCCTGCTCTTAAAATACCCTACTATAGCATTGACTTGCATTGTATTTTTAAACTTAGCAATATATCATATGTTTCTTTTCACATCATTGTATATTATTCTGGAAACATTTATTTCTGAAACTGGAATCAACTTTGTTATTTTGATGTATAAAATTTTCAACCAACACAGAGAAATAAAGGTTCCCTCTCAACCCAGCTTCCTAAAGATAATCACTATTATTAAAAAAGAAACCCTTCAAGTTTATATGTATATATATAAATACATTTACATAAACAGAATCATAGCACATAGTGTTTTGTAGCCTGTTTTTTCCTACTCTTCACTAGATCATGAGTATCTTTCATGTCAGTACATATAATGCATCGTCCTTCTTAATGGCTACATAGAATTCCACCCATTGAATAAATGTTCATAATTTATTTAAATAATCATCTATTGTTGGAAACATTTGAGTTATTTCCAATTATTTTACTCTTATAAGGAATACGGCACTCACCATCATTGTATACACATTTTTATCACATCTGGTTAATCCCTTAGAAAAAATTCTTAAAAGGAAAATTACTGAGAAATACAGGATATATCTTTTAAAATTTGATTCATATTAAGTGGTTCTGTAGAAAATTGTACCAATTTACATTTCACCAGCATGGATGAGATAAAATGATCCTGCACACCATCTCCAACATTGGCCGTTATCACTCTTTCTTATCTTTGCCAGTACGTTGGCTAAAAAATAATATTTTATTGTAGTTTCAGTCTGTTAGTCTTTGATTATTGGTGAGATTGAGCATGTTTTTATATCTCTACTTGTCAGTTGAATTTAATTTATGAATTATCTGTTTATGTTTTCTGCCCATTTTATTTTATTAAAGTATTTTCTTATTTTCCTATTGGTTAGTAAAAGCCATTTATATATTAAGGCTATTAGCCTTGACATCTATGTTACAATTATTTTTTCTCACTTAGTTCATTGTGTCTTTTGCCATAGAAAGTTTTTATTTTTACATATTTGTATCAGCCCTAGGAAAAGAAAGTCAAGTAGCAGGGGCTTAAACCATAAAATATTAACAATTTCATTAACCTGAAATCCAGAGGTAGATGGTCTCAGAATTGGTTTGGTGGTTCAGAGATGTCATCAGTCTCTACATCTTTCAAACTTGCCATCTACAGTGTGTGGACAGCGTCTCGCCTGGTAAGATGAGGTGGCTGCTGGGCCTCCAAGTATCACAGCGTCAGGCTCCAATCTGTAACAAAAAGGGTGGGGACAAATTTTCTTTCATCTCACAGACCTGTTATCTCACCAGGACGGGAAACCTTTCCCAGTCGTCCCCAGCAGATTTGTACTTACATCTCATTGGTAACCAGTAATGTCTGCAAAACCTGTCAGTCATTTCCTCCGGGACTTGTGGCTTAGCATCACTTACCAGAGACCCTCCCCACCCCCAAAACTATTTGAAAAACGTGCTCCAGTTTTATCTTTGTGAACGTTCAAATATTTTGTTTGTTTTGTTAATTTCCAAATCTTCAAATTATCTGGACTTTATTTTTGCGTGTAGTTTGAGATAACTTTGCTTTTTTCAGTGATGCCAATAACTTATTAAATAGTCAATACTTTCCCCCACCACATTGAAATACCATCTTTATTATATACCAAATTCCCCTAGATTTATGGGCCTATCTCCATTATCTGTGCTTTCCTGTAGCAGAACCACAATGTTTCTAATCACCAGTTTTATAGGTCTCTTTTATATGAGGTAGAACAAGTTACTTTTTTCTTCTTCATGATTTTTTTGGCTATTTTCCATTTGTTTATTCTTCTAGATAAATTTTAGTATTAGTTTAACTAGTTCCCTCCCCCCGTAACAAATGTTCTTTTTTGGCATTTTGATTGAAATTCCATTAAAATTATAGATTAATTTTAGAAGATTTTATATCTTTACCAGTATTTAGTCTTTACTTCCAAGATCATGGCATGTGCTTCCCCACTTTTCAAGTCTTCTTTTATGTCTTTTAGCAAGATTTTCTAGCTTCTTCATAAATACCCATCTTTGTTACGGTTGTTTGGATTTTATTTTTATGCCAATTGTAAATGGGATTTCTATGCTAATACAAAAACTAAGGAAGGACCACTCTTGCACTCCTTAAATATACCCTACTTGGTTATGATTGTTTTTAAATATCATTTGAATCAATTGGCTAATATTTTATTTAGCATTTATTCCCCAGAGAGGTTGGGCTATATTTATCCTTTGAAGGATTTTTCAATAAAGTTTGCAAAGTTTGTAAATGAATTACGGAACTTGTGACCTTTACCTTACTTTAGAACTGCATTATCCAATACAGTAGCCACTTGCCATGGGCAGCAATCAAACATTTGAAATATGGTAACTGCAACTGAGGATCTAAATTTCTACTTTAATTTAATTTAAATGAACTTACACTTAAATTTAAAAACTGATCCTTGATTCAATTACTGGAAAGTTTAAGCATATTTGGAACAACATGGGTATGTGAATCTACCTTCCAACTGTAAATGTCATGAAATCTATCTCTTCAGAGATCAATATTTCTGATAAAAATTTAGCATCTGAATTGAGATGTGCTGTAAGTGCAGAATACACACTGGAGTTCAAAGACTTAGTGTGAAAAAATAACAGAATATCCCATTCATAATTTTTATATTGATTACATGTTGAATGATAATATTTTTTATATATTGGATTAAAATAAAATATATTACTAAAGTTAGTTTCACCTATTTATTCTTACTTTTTGTGTGCTTACTAGAAAATTTTAATTATATATGAGGCTCACATTATATTTTTGATATCACTGCTCTAAATTTTTAAATAATAACAATTATTTATTTGATCCTTAATATTTCCCAGAACTACACTTGTTTTTTTATAACTACATGTTGTCCCATCAAATGGATGGACTAAATGTGCTAATTAATCTGTTATTGTTAAGTAGTTAAGTTATTCCTTTCCCCCTTTTTTTTTCTTCCTTTCTTTTAACAATTATGCACAATTTTGTGTTTAACAAGTTTGTGTCTTTGTTATCTTTGTGTAGGGAAATCACATGGTCAGATTTGCCTTTTAAAAATCACTTTGGTTGTATTGTAGAGAACGGGTTGGCCAAGGCCAAGCATGGATTCAGCCAGTTAGGAAGCCAATGCAAAAGTTCTGGGAAGATGGGGCTGGTGGAGATGGAAAGAAATGGACACTTTCCAGAGATACTTAGAACATAGGGTCAACAGGACTTGAAATGAATTGGATACAGGAATCATGACAAGGAACCCATCAAGAATGAGTCCTAAGGTTCTTGTTGGGCAGCCAGAGGTTGGTGAGACAGTTCCTGAGTTGAGAATCCTAAAGAGGGACTAGTCTGGAGGCATAAGCTCTTGAGTTCAGTTTTGAAATGGTGAGTTTAACATGCTCTTGAGGCATCTAAGTGGAGGTGTGGACAGGTCGAGAGCAAGAGGAGGACAGGATGGAGATAAAACTTGGGAGTCACTGTAATATGGACAATATTTGAAGCCTGAATGGGCCTGAATGGGATTGTCTGGGGAGAGAATGTAGATCGAAAGAGCTTTCTGGGGGAGGTGGAAAGACCAAGTTTTAAGTAACATCAATACTTAAAACCAGGTGGAGCCCAGCCAGCTTGGGTCAGCCGTTGAGCATAGACCTAGGATCCAGGCTATCAGGGTTCGATTCCCGGTCAGGGCACATGCCCGGGTTGCGGGCTCGATCCCCAGTCGGGGTCATGCAAGAGGCAGCTGATCAATGACTCTCCCATCATGGATGTTTCTCTCTCTCTCTCCCTCTCCCTTCCTCTCTCTGAAATCAATAAAGATATATTAAACAAACAATGGGCGAAGAAGGAGGAGTCAGGAAAGGAGACTGAGAGAACAGCCAGAGGTGTGGAACCAAAGCCAGGAACAACGTGCTGCGGATTGTCACAGAAGCCAAGGAAAGGGAGCATTTAGGGATAGAGTATCAACTATTGCTGAGAGATCGAGAGCAGGAACTAAAAAAAAAGGCAGTTGCTCAGTCTCACTAATAATCAAAAAATACAAATTAAAACAATAAGATATCACTGGTTCAACCACCAGATGGTTAAGATTTTCAGGCTTCATAATTCCAGTGTGGGCAAAGATAGGGGGAAGGGATAGTCTCATACTGTTGGTAGAAAAGTAATGGCACTAATTTTGGGGTTGTCTTGACAGCATCTACCAAAATATAAACTACATACGCTCTTTGACCCAACAATTTCTCTTCTAGGTATCTATCCTAGGGAGATACTCACCCATGTGCAAGAGGTTGCAATTACAATACTGTTCACTGCAGCACTGTTTGTAAGACTAAAAATCTGCTAACAGCATAAATGTCTTTCAGTAGAAATTAAAAATGGCACGTGCCATTGAATACGGGACAGTTTGAAAGAGGCAGAGATTGTCCCTCCACCGCCTTTTTCAGGAATTTGGCCCCTTTCTCTTTCTTTCCACCTTTCACCATTCTCTTACTCTCTACTGGTTCCATCTGATCTTTGCTGAGGCTCAAGCCTCCCTATTACTGAAGACAGAAAAACCTTCAAAGTCCCCCATCACGCATCTTTAACGGCAAATTTGGAGCACAGTGAAAGGTAGTAATTGAAATAATTTTGGACCCAGAGTTATAAACCTAAGTTTAAAAATCACACATCAAAGGTAGCTTCCTCTGCTCCTTCTGAAGTCAAAAGGACACCCGAGCAGTCTTGATGACGCCTGAGACAGCAGTCTCCCGGCTTGGACCAGCCCCATGGCCTGCCTGGGCCAGAGGGCAGGCCTGCCCTGAACAAGGGGAAGCCCACATGGTTGTTGCCTTCTGGACCACTGGCTTCTCACTACGTTTCTCTCAAACTCCCATCTCTTCCCTACAGGCACGTAACAAACAAGACTGCCTTTGGGTCATAAAAGGGCTTTTGTGGGTGTTTAATAATGATGGCAGTGATGGCAGCTTTTATCTGGGCGCCTGGGACACGGGGCCCAGCACCTGTGCAGGGACTTGAACTAGTTCCTCCCCACACACCCTTCTCTCAGTGATCTCTTAGAAATCTTAAAACTGCCTTTCCCAGAAGGGTGTCTTTTCATTTTGTCTGTATTGTTAGATTTTTAAAATAATGATTACATGTCACTGTATGTTTTTCATGATTAGACTGCGGTTGTGTTTGGGGAAGGAAGACCACAGAAGTAAACTGCCATTTTCATCACATCATCTCAAGGGGACATACTATCAACACAACATCACTATTGACGTTGACCTTGATCACCTGGCTGGGGTAGTGTTTGTCATGTTTCTCTTCTGCGACCTTACTCCATTTCTTTTCCCTTTTCCATACTGTCCTCCTTGGAAGAAAGTCACTATGTGAAGCCCACGCTTCCCCAGTGGGGAGTAATGCTCTCCCTACATAAATTATTTGAAATTTTTTCTGCTTGGGAGACCTGTTTTTTCTCCACTTATTTATTTCTTCAATCATATCAGTATGGATTTGTGGATATTTGTTTTATACTTTGGGTTATAACCCAGTACTACTTTATTTTGTTCCTCAGACTGTTCTACTTTTAGCCACTGGAACTCTTGCGTTTGGCCCCTGCCTCTCTAACACACTCCTATCACTGGGGGGTTAGTTTCTGTTTGCTTGTTTCTTTGAGCATTTCCTTACTTTCCGGCACTGTGAGGTTGCTAGACATATCTTGTTATTTCCTGCCCCAGTTCAAGAGTTAGAAGTCTACTAAATTTTGACACTTGGATCCCTTCCGGTTTGTTTTTTAATTTCTAAACAACGGTGCAATGAACATCCTTGAGACTATACGAATGGATTTATTTATCTGATGATCTCATTTGAGTTCTAAAAGGCAGAAGATGAAATTTAGACAAGGCCAGTAAAAGGGTTTAGAACAAACCTCTCTCTGTCTGGCCATTTTGGAAAATAGCCAGACCAATGGAATACTACTCAGCAATAAAAAGAAATGAACTATTGATATGTGTAAAACATAGAAGCATCTTAAAAAATGCTGAGTGAAAGAAATCAGACACAGAAGAGTACATTCAATATGATTCTGCTTATATGAAATTCTAGAACAGGTATAATTAATCAATAGGAACAGAAAACAAGCCAGTGCCAGGATGGGGTAAAATAAGGGTGGGACATTCCTGCAAAGGGGCTCAAGAAAACTTTTGGGGGTAATGAAAATGTTCTATATCTTGAATGTAGTAGTGATTACATGGACTTATACATTAAACTCTTTGAACCGTGTGCTTGAAATGGGTGCGTTTTATTGTATGTAAATTACACCTCAAAAGAAAACAACAAAACCAAGTCCCGGATGCAAAAACAGAGCCCCGAGGAGAGGAGGAAGCAGAGTAGGCAAGAAGGACACGCACATCCTAGGCAGGGTTCCAGGGAAGGAGCCAGGGCCTCCTCTGCCTCTCTCACTACCCTTTGTCAACCAGAGATTCTGGTTCTGATTCTGGTATGTTCCCCTCCCCACTCCTCACTGCTGGGGAGAGAAGGGAGTCCCTCAGGCTGAATCTGCCCAGCCTGGCTTGGAGAGAATGCAGGCACAAAGGACGGACTCGCCTTACCCAGCCACCCTGTGACCCGTCTGCTTGTTGGGGTGCGGGGAAAGGGCTGTGACATGATGAAACCGGAGCAACTTTGCTGCAGAACATTTCCAGACAGAACTTGGCCAAAGTGGGGGTGTCTCACTACCTGTGCAAATGGGCAGCAGTTTACCCCAAGCCCACTTAGGTTGGCTGCTGGCCAGATATTGCCTGGCCAGGGGTGAGCCCCAAGTCTTGGCATGAGCAGCAGAATCGTGATACCTCAAAGAGGAGGCAGCATCTGGGGCTGGGGGGACAGCAGCAGGGGACACAGCAGGAGCAGCTCCTTGGAGGCTGTCCTGGAGACCAGGGTTTGTGGACTGAGTGTTCCCCTCCACCTGGGGCAGTGGTAGCGAGTGATGGTGACCAGGACCAGTTCGTGGAAACTTCCAGGGGAGCCTGAGCAGTGGGGGAGAGCGGGGCGCCTGCGAAAGACCACACCTGCCGCCAGTCAAGCAGAGTTTTGAGATTTGAGGCATTTATGTAACCTAAGCTCATTTGTTCCGTCATGAACCTTTGTCGAAGGCCTTCCATGAGTCAGATGCTGTTTTAGTCACTGGAGAGAAAGCAGGGGCAAGGCAGTCCTGCTATCACAGGACTTATTCTGTGACAGTTGCATCCTGTCATTTCACCTGGAGGTGAGTGCTTTGAAGGGAAGACAAGAAAGTGGGAAGGGGGTCGGGGCTCCTCTGAGGAGGTAACACTTGAGCACAGCCCTTTGTACCCGTCTTGGAAAACCTGGAACCTACTGATTACAGGGTAAATTCCTAGCAGGGCAATTTCTAGGGCAAAGAGCATAAACATTTTAAGGCTTTTGATAAATACTGCTAAATGATTCTCCAGAAAGTTCCCTAGGCTGGCTTTTTTAAGAAAGGGGAGAAAGGCTACATGTCTTAGGAGTGACTTTAAAAGTGTGTGTGTGTGTGTGTGTGTGTGGTGGTCAATGTCTCCTTTTCCAAATGTCACCTCAGAAGGGATGGTTCAAGCCCATTTCCCATTCACGTCAGACCTAAGATTTTAGGAGCTAAACCTCCTAGTAGCTGAAACTCCAGTCAGAAAGACCTGCATTTATAGCCCAACTCTACCGCTCAGTAGTTCTCATGTGACTTGGGACAACGAAGCCTCAGTTTTCTCATCCGTAAAATGGGCCTTCTAATCACGCTTAGCTCAAAGGGTTATGCGAGGGTTAGACAATACAGGGGTGAGCAAAAGTCAGTTTGAGTTCAACCACCTCAGGAGGCAGTGGGGGTGCCCCAGGCAGGTCACTGAAATTCACATTCGTTTACTGCTTTTCAAAGACTACAAATAACAAAGGCCGGCAATCTGAGCACTTGCGAGACTGCACCTCCGCGCACTGTGCCCTGGTGCCATTCTTTTGAGTTAAGGCAGCTATAGTGATCATCATAACCTGCATGTCTTTTTCCATACAAACAACTGTCGGCCTACTTTGGCCCACCCCTGTATAACTGAGGCTCTTCCAGAAGAAGAGGGTGAGGTTTGTTCTGCAGAGTCGGCAGGACTTAGAGCTCAGGAGCAGGCCCCTAACACGGACAGCGCAGTCCCATGTGAAAGCAGAGAGGGCGTAGTGCCTGCTTCCAGACATCAGATCAGCCTCACAGCTCGATCGTTGTCTGCTCGGATGTCCTATCTGACCAAGCTTCCCACCCAGGTATGAGTTAACGGGACTTTAAAAGATCCCACACTGTGTGTGTGTCTGTGTGTGCACGTGTAATTTTTTTCTCCTAGAAAAAAAGGAGAATTTTTCCACACTCCCCTAAGCAAAACCAGCTGAGCAGAGTTAGCTCAAACTTCTCAAAAACAATTCCCCTCTGCCCTTAGACCAGATATGGAATGTTTCCATCCCAAAGCGGACTCGTGGGAGGGGGTTTGTGTGTGTGGAAAAACCACAACTGATTCTGAACGGGGTCAGAGTGAAATCATCACGAACCCAAACACCCTTCAGCTAAGAATGTGGCAAGTTTTGATTGTTTGCTTGTGTCTTTTTAAAAAATGCAAATACAGCCATTATTTTACCTGGAACTCAGACATGGAATGTTCTGCCTCTGCTCTCTCTGCGTATTTTATACTGTGTACATCAGCCTCTCACATTTGCTCTGGTCTCTCGAACCATCCCAAGGTCCCTGGGCTTGGCAGTCACACCTCAGCAGTTCTTCCAACTAAACACGCAAAATGTGCTGCCCCCTCTTCCTCCCTCGACCCCTCCCCACCTCAGGGCCTGAAGTCTACAGCCAGGTGCTAACCTGAAAGGCCCCTCTGAGTCCTCGCTGATCTGGGAACCAGGTTCCCACCCACCCCACAATAGAGAGGTTTTCATGAAGCTAAACGCATCCCATTTTTAACTCGTAAACTATCTCCTTTTTATTTTTGTGTTTTCAAGTATTCTTTTATGGAAGTTTAGCGAAAATAGATGGTGGTTAGTTGTGCTATTTTTTTATACACTTCTTGGCAAAATTAAAAATTGGCAAAATAAAAAGTTGGCAACTTATGTGCATCAAAATATATTTTGAGATTTTCCTAGTCTACAAGCTGCAGAAGTCTGGGAATCACCTGGAAAAGGAGCCAAGTGCATGAACTGAAGGAAATGTATATGAACTGGGTACATGCTGGGCTCATAGGCATCGTTTCACCTCATCCTTACAACAGGCCGTAGGGAGGGCAACAGAGTTTCCATCTGATGGATCAGGGAAGTGGGGCTTTCAGAGGCTGACTTGCCCAAGGTCACTAGGCTAGGAAGGGGGAGGGGAAAGCCTAGGATTTGAACCCAGGCTGTCTGAAACCAGATCCAGAGTCTGCTCCTCCACCTCACAATGTCTATTCCTGAATTCCCACACACAACAGAGATTCAGAAATCATCTAAAATTGAAGCAGGTGTAGAGCCTTCTTAGAAGCCACTGTGAATAAATACATTCATAGATCAAGATCAACCCTTGGGGGGGGGGGCAAGCTATCGATAAACACAATGGCCGAAATGATGAAAGGGTTAAGTGCTGAACAATTAGGGACAAGCTGATTCATAATGTGAAGGGGCGGGGGTGGGTCCCAAGCACATTAACTGCCCTCTTCAGGCGCTGAGTCCCCAGAACAGGAACTGGACATGGCAGTGGCTGCCTCATTAGCAGATAAATGTAGAGAAAGTGACAGTTTAGGGAAAAACAAGAGTGATTAAGAGAGGGAAGAATCCATGAGTAAAGATGAAGAAATAATTACGCACAGCTTGGCTAACTCATAAATCAAGGGCGGTCATTCCATCTACAAACACCAGCAAGGTGAAAAGACTCAAAGAGAAAGATGGGCTATTTTATGTGCATTTGAAAGTGAAACAGGGGCTGGAATTAAGAGAGTGCGAAGAGCCAAAAGTCAGGGACAATCGGACTCACCGTGAAAAATGAGCTCCCAAGGGGAGGTAGCCAGAGCCTCCGAGGGGCTGAGACACCAAGGCCATTGGACAAAATGTCAGAAAAGGGCCGGTAGGGAGCAGCCGGGCTCTGGGTGACAGGAGAGTGAGACGTGACCTGAGTCTTTTCCCTGCCTTCCTCTTACTGCTTCCACACATCCGTCTCCCTCCTCCCCTTCACCTCAGAAAGAGGATGGCAATTGGAGCAGGAAAACAGCGTCAACAAATATCACAAGGTGTCATAACATAAGCTTGACTGGCTTTGATTTGGGGACCTGGCAGAAGAGCGTTAATTATCCCCAAGAAACCAATCCCACCAGCAGAACCATCCTGGGCACAGAGCAGCCCCTCACATCCTCTCCCCTGGAGCCCTGCAGGGACCAGGTGACCCAGGCTTATTTATCCAAAACCAGCTGTCACCGGATTAACTGCCAGCACACGAGGGGTTCCCCATCACTGCAGGCAGAGGGAGGTGACATTTGGGCAGAGTTTTGGCCTCTTCAGCTACTGGAATCAGCTTGTGCCTGTGCATACTTTTTTTAAGAACCCCTGAAAATGCCTCTGGGCCCTGTTGCCCAGAAAAGGGTAGAGGGTCAGGATTTCTGTCTGCTTCCCACTGGGATCAAACCAGGTGGCCCAACCTGTGAGGAATGAAATGCCTCCCTGAGGAAAAGGGGACAGGTGAGACAGGAGGCCTGAAGTTCAAAATGTGGGCTCGGAAAGAGTCTAGCACTTAGAGATTTGAAAGGAGCGGGGGAAGGGTGGCTCCTTCTTGTGAATGCGCTGAACTCCAGGAAAAAAAAACAAAAAACAACAGAGGTGGAAAAAAAGAATCCTGGTCGAGCTGGCATTATAAGCCCTGTGGGACCCAATTTCAAGCGTCTTCATTGCCATGCATATTATTGGTGTTCCACAAAGGTTTAGCATCGACAGTGCAATTAAATAAACATAAGAGCAATGCGTGGAACAGGAAGGCTCCATAAAGAAATGGGACGCGAGGGCAAGCGAGCAGCTAAACAAGGCACATGGCATAAATTACAAGCTTATTGAGGGCAAGGAATCTGTCTACAGTTCTGTAGCATTCTCTCCCCATGGCCCTCCAAGCATTTAAGGGAAAAATGACTCCAGTTACAAAGTCAAACATTTTAAAATAGTGATGACCCCCGTGAGGTGTGTTTCAGGCCTTTTTCAATTTCTCTCCTTGGTCTCCGAGTGATTTTTCCCCTCATAAAGCGGGCAGTCCAAGTGCTTAGTCTGACATGCTTCTCAGAACGGCCAGTTGGCTTTAAATAAGCGAAAGGCAGTAATATAATACGCCTGGTTTGGAACATGGGGTCCAGCCATTGATTATGTGGCCGAGGGGCCCGACTGGAGAGCGGTCGAACCCTGGGCTCTTCATCTCAGGGCCACCTTGCATGCTTGCATGCTCGCATGCATTCACCAAGCCAGGGCCTTCAAGCACAGACCATGGGCAAGGCACGGTGCTGGCTGCTGGGGGAAACGAAAATACACAGGACACTAGCAATGGAGGCCCTTGGGGACAGGAGAGGTGTAATATTCATTTTCGCTGTCTCTCAGTATTTGCCCTGGGAAGAGGGACACTGAAGGCCACCAGGAATCATTTCCTGCTTTGTATAAATGGAGGCTCAGAAATGAAGTTAGTGTAAAAGGGTTTAAACGGAGAAAGAGGGCACAGGTCCACAGAATGAGGGGGGCCAGGACCAGGGTGAGGAGGGGAGGGCCATCTGGGAAGACTAGAGGAACTGAAGACAAGCCGTATAACTTCATTAATTAATTAAACACATACACACAGAGGACAAAACTTACTTGCAAGGCACCTCACTGGAATCAAGAGTAAAAGATATAAACCCAGAGTCTTAGAGCTGTTGTTTGCACACAAGCAACGGGAGGCAGAGAATTGTGAACGAAGAGCTATAAAACAGTGTGACAATGGTTACAATAAAGTTAAAGAAAGGCTGATGGGTGAAATTTAAAAATGAACTGTGGATTAGAAAATGTGTTTGTATCCACGTTAAATATCCTGATTTTGACAAGTGTACGGTAGCTCTGTTAGAGAACACCTGACACGAGGAAGTATACACTGAAGTATTTCTGGGTTTAAAAAAAGGGTCTTGTTTCTTTAAAACATGTGTACAACACCTGGAAAGCTCAGAGGACGAAAGACTGACTCTGGGAATGAGGAAGGGAAGGAGGCGAGCAGGGAGAGGCTTCACCAAGGACGTGAGCACGCGTGAAAAACAGAGGAGGGCTCATGAGAAGAAGAGGGGTTAGAGAGAGAACATGCTAGGAACACACACCAGCGTGCTCCAAGGCATGGCCCAAAAGTGCAAAGGAGCAGGGCCCACCTCGAGCCTTACAGAGCGAGGCCAGTCTGGAGCTCCCAGCGTGTGAGGAGGAGTGTACATGAAAACACAGTTGGGACAAGACTCTGAGGGACTCTGGGCTAGTGGAGGGCAGGCTCCAAAATGGGAAGGTCAAAAGAAATTCCTGCACAGACATAGTTCCTATCTGCAAAATAACCATGTCTATCTTGTAAGACGGAGCACATGCACATAATGCGTGTAATAAGAGGCTCAAGACCATTTTGAAGAATCAGTTTTTAAAATCAGGGGCAACTGAGCCAAGAAGAGCTTACAGTTGGTTTGGGTAAACTCAGTCTCACAAATGTCTATGAGCAACTACTCTGTGCAGGAGGTATGCTGAATCCTAGGGACAGACAGAAAGATGTGGTCTCTACCCTCAGAGTAGATCACAAGCTGGTAATCAAGAAGATCTTCTTAGACAAAGTGAGTGTTCAGTGGGAGAAAGGGAATGTGAGTGGACAACCAGCCAGCCTCCAGGGGCTTGGCTTCTTCAGGCCTATCATTGGCCTCCAGGGGCCTCTGCTATGCTTGGTACTCAGGCATCAGTGCACTGATATTAGAAGGGAAGGCCAGGGCAGAATTCAGAATTATCTCTAAATTGGAGGTAATTCACCTGTGCTTAGCCACAGTGACAAATCTGTTGGAGGACTACAAAGAAATTAAATTAGTCAAGAAAATTAGAAGCCAATCTTATTCACTCACTTAGATGTGAAAATCCTAGAAATTGAATTCATCAGTGTGTAAAAATGATACTGCAGCATGATCATTTTGGGTTGATCCTACGAATGCAAGAGTGATTTAATATTAGAAAAGTTATTAATGTAATTTACCACATTAATGGATAAAGGAGAAAACCATGATTATTAAATAATTGTAGAAAAAAAGCATTTGCTAAAATTTGCCACCAATTCATAATGACACTTCTTACCTGATAAAGGGTTTTTACCAAATAATTACAGCAAACATCATTCTTCAAGGTGAAATGTGTGAAGCATCACTTTTAAAATCAGGAACAAGACAAAAATGTCCACATGAACGCTTCTTTCCAGCATTGTACTTGAGGTCCTACCCAGTGCAATAAGAAAAGAAAAAGAAGTCTAAGTTTTGGAAAGGAAGAAACAAGACTGACATCATTATAGATAATATAATTATTTACCTAGAAAACATAAAATTAGATAAATTGCTGGAATTAATTTTTTAAAATTTAACAAGGTGTGTGGAAATATAAATCGATTGCATTTCTATATTCAATCAATAAACAGTTAGAAGGCATAATTTTATTTATTTTATTTTATTTTATTTTTAAATTTTTTTTTATATCTTTATTGATTTCAGAGAGAGGAAAAGAGAGGGAGAGAGAGACAGAAACATCAATGATGACAGAGGCATTGATCGAGCCCACAATCTGGGCATGTGCCCTGACCGGGAATTGAACCCTGATGGCCTAGATCCTAGGTCGACGCTCAACCGCTCAGCCATGCCCAGCCGGGCAGAAGGCATAATTTTAAAAGATGCCAATTATACTTGCAAACAAAATTAAGGAACTTAGGGGGAAACATGATGCAAGATGTGGAAGACCTTTATAAAGAAAAAAGTTAATTTTACTGAAAGACATTACATAAGATTTAAGTAAATGGGAGAAATGAGCCATGTTCATTGATAAAAAGTCATAATATTAAAATAATGCCAATTCTCTTCGAATTGATGTATACAGTCAACCTAACTCAAGTCTTTATCTCAAAAGAGGATTTCAAGTAACTTGACAAGCTAATTCTAAAATTTACATGGAAGGGTAGAGTCCTAAGAATAACCAATATATTCCTGAAAAAAAGGAATAAGGTGGAAGAACTTTCTCTACTTTATATAAAAACATAATATAAAGCCATAATAAGCAATATAGTGTGGTATAGGTTCAGGGACAGACAAATTGACCAATGGAATTGAACAGAATGCCCCAATGCAGACCTACAGGTGCATGGAAACCTGATTTATGACAGAGATGGCAAAGCAAACCTCCAGAAAAAAATAGGTTATCCAATAAATAGCATCCACAATTTGTTATTCGCATGGGGGAAAACAAAAGATGGATCCCTATCTCACACCAGATCCAAAAGTAAGTTCTGTGTGAACTGAAAGCAAACTGTACAAGGCAACACTTTAAATTTTTTAGAAGAAAATATAGAATTTCTTTATGATATCAGGAGAGAGAAGGATTTTGTATACAAGGTAAAATATACCAACCATAAAATAAAAGACTGATATATTAAACTACAGTATGTTGAAAATAAGAACTTCTTTCATCAAAATATATCTTAGAGAAAGTGAGAATGCAAGCCACAAAGTAGGAGAGGATGTCTCTAATGCATATAACTGACCAACGAATATATAAGAAACTCTTCCTACAGTTGTCTGCGTGCTCATTTCCTTGTCTCCTTCAGAACCTTTGCTCAAATGTCCTTTTTAATAAAACTTTCCCTGGCCACTGTTTAAAAGTTGCAAGCTCACCACAACTCTCTGACCTCCCTATTGCCCTTTCTTGTTTTATTTGTAGCCATAACAATTATCATAACCTTACATGCTATATATGATTTGGTTGCCTGCCTCCCCCTCTCCCCAATTGGCTACAAACTTCTAAATGAGACAAGGAATTTGGTCTATTTTATTCAATGTTGTGCTCCTAGCATATAGATCAGTGCCTGGCACATAGTAGGTGCTCAATAAATATTTGCTGACTAAACAAACTCTCACCAATTAATAATAAAAATATGAACAACCCAACAGAAAAATGAGCAAAAGACGTAAGGCATTTCAAAAAGAAAAAACACAACTCGTTAATAAACATATAAAAAGTGTTCAAATGTATTGTCAGGGAAATGCAAATAATGACCAAAATGAGATGCTATTTTGCACCCGCCAGACTGGCAAACATTTAGAGTTTCGACAATACTAAGTATCGGCAAGGATAAAGAGCACAGAAAACTCTTAATACACCAGCTAGTGGGAGTGTAAATTATTTCCCTTTTTAGAAAATAACTAGAGATTATCTTGTAAAGGTGTGCATGTGCCTTGCCTATATGTCAGTTTTCCTGTTCTTAGGATTATATCCTGGAACAATGCCACTGTTTCAAGTGCGGTCCGCAGGCTGGTGCCAGTATGTAAATGATCTGTTACAAGCCATCGTAAGGCAAGTACAAAAGTTGGAAGTAAGCACATAGAAAATTTTATAGCAGCTTGACACTGCTACCTTATATTTATTTTTACTTTTGGGGGGCTTTAAAAAATCATGGTGAAAATATACATAACATAAAAATTGACCATTTTAACCATTTTTAAGCGTACAGTTCAGTGACATTATATATGTTCATATTGTTAGACAACCATCACCACCACCCGTCCCTAGTACTTTTTTCATCATTCCAAACTGAAATTTCAAAGCAATTAAACAAGAACTTCAAATTTCCCCTGCCTCCCAGCTCCTGGCAACCATTCTACTTTCTATCTCTGTGAATCTGACTATTCTAGGTGCCTCATATGCGTGGAATCATACAGTGTTTGTGTTTTCGTGACTTGATCATTTCACTCAGCATGATGCCCTCAAGGTTCATCCATGTGGTGGCATGTGTCAGATGCTACCTTTTTAAGGTGAATGATATTCCATTGAATATGAATACCATGCCTTGTTTATCCATTCGTCCATCAATGAGCACATGGGTTGCTTTCACCTTTTGTCTATTATGAATAATTGCCACACTATATTTACTGAAATGTCATTTGTCTTTCAACTGTAATAATTAAAAATTGAGGTGTATATTTTGTACATCTTTAGGTTTTTTAAAATTTCACTTTCCGCCCAGTCAGGCGTGGCTCAGCAGTTGAGCATCGACCTAGGATCCAGGCGATCAGGGTTCGATTCCCGGTCAGGGCACATGCCCGGGTTGCGGGCTCGATCCCCAGTCGGAGGCGTGCAGGAGGCAGCCGATCAATGACTCTCTCATCATTGATGTTTCTATCTCTCTCTCCCTCTCCCTTCCTCTCTCTGAAATCAATAAAGATATATTAAATAAATAAATATTTCATTTTCCAAGTAATTCATTTTTGTGGTAGTTTACAAAAGTAGCATCAGTCTGTGACAGATTGGAAAATTATAGTGAATTCACCCACAGATAGTTCAAGAAGCATCACCCTGGAGCACAGGCTTCCAACCTTCTCTAAGAACCATAGAAAGAAAAACTCTTCACATCACAGCTCAGGATGCATGAACATAACTGAAACAAAAGTTTGTGAAGTAATGCTCAACTATTTCTATGTGAAATGCATTGAGGTAGTACTGCTATTTCATTAAGAAAATCCTGGTTGAAGCTATTAAATTGATTTCACAGCCCACTAAAGATCATTAATCCCAGTTGGAAAACCAGTGCTCTCGAGAAATTCTTGTACATGTGCGTCAGAAGCTGTGTAAAAATACATATATATTTCCAGTAACACATTCATATAAGCAAAGAAAGAAAGGGAGGGAGGGAGAGGGGGAGGAGGGAAGGGATCCAAGCATCCATCAATAGGAAACTAAACAAATAAACTGTGATATATTCGCCTAACAGAATATTACAGGGGCCCAATCAATGTTTATTGAATGAATTCATAAACAGCTGTGAAAATGAAGTACAATGACCTAGAGCAATTTGGATGAATCTTAGAAATACAACTGTGGAGTGGACAAAGCAAGACACGGTCAACTCTGTACTGACCAGAACCATTTTTAAAAGCTAACAAAGCAAGCAAAACTAAACATGGTATTGTTTAAGGACACATGCATGTGATAAAAACTGTCCTAAAAAGCAAGGGAATGGTGAACACAAAATTCAGGACAGTTGTTACCTCTGACAGGTAGATGGGTGGGACTGGGGAGGAATTCATGGGTAGCTACCAGAATTGGAAATATTACTTATTTCCAAGTAATAAATTTACTTTATTATTATGCCTTCTACTTAGATATATGTTGTATTTTTTATCTATGAAACGTTTTTTAAAGCTAGAAATGAAGTTGATGAAATTGGGGGACAGAGAATATTACCTGCACTAAGCAAGACGCCTAACTCTTGCATTGATATGTCAAAATATCAATAAAATAGGGTCCCCTGAGCTTCTGCCAAGACTGTGGGAAAACAGCTAAGCACTTGTGGGTCAGGTCGGAAAGAAGGGTATCGAGACAAGTTAGACTGGCGAACGTCACTCCCCTTACGGAGCAGCTGCTCTAGGCTCCTTACACTCGGCCAGCGACTCCCACCTCTGACTGCTCCCAACAGCCACACAATGTTCTGCACCCCTAACTATTGGTAGCTCTTAGGGTTCTGGGTTGGGAATATTGGGGAGAAAATAGAAGAAGACTACAAGCCCCTCAAGGACGGGGCAAGGCCTTTTTCACCCCCTTATTTCTGATCTGCAGTCCCGTGCCTTTGGGGAGTAGATACGGGCAGTTGTTTCCTGTATGAATGAATGATGCACTTAATGAAAGAACAAATGACTATTGCAGTTAAGCTAAAGACACTACACCGCTCTGTCACTGCCGGTGTATGAGATGATTTCAGGCTGTCCTGACTCATGACCGAAGCTGAGACATAGCAATGAGCGTGGCTTCCCAAACAGTATTTATGAATTGAAGATCTGGAGAAGGTAAGATGAGGTCACGGGACAAAAGAGAGAAGCAGTTAGCTTTAAAATAAAAACAAGAAATCTTGGAATTTTTAAGTCCAATTGAGCATAACAGTGAGTTGGCGATTATCCTTTTTTACCCCCAGTTTAATTTTTATCGTGGTTAATCACAAAGCGTCATGGGGATGGCACAGAGGTTAACGGCATGGATTGTGGAGGCACCGTCTGCGTTTGGTCCTGGCTCCTCCACTTACTGGGAAAGCTTGGGAGAATTACTTAACCTCTCTGTACCTCGGTTTTCTCATCTGTAAAATGGAAATAGTGCTAGCACCTGCCTCACAGTGTTGTAATGACAAGTGACTGAGCTGATAGTCACAAAGAGAACAGTGCCCAGCACACAGCAAGCACCATCAGTGTCATTAAATAAAATCTTTATCTCCACTGACAAATGCACACTGGCCCACATGCCTCCTGTTCTCTTGGTGTTAGCTGTCATGTGTGTACTCGGACTCCACTATGGGAAACAACTTTAGTGGCCTTTTTAATGGAAAGCCCCTGAGAGGTTTCATCTTTATGGAGCTTTGCCTAGCACACCTGAAGTCCTGTTTTCCTTGTTGATATCTTTGAAGATAATGGTCTTATGGATTCCTGGCATTCCCCCTCACAATGCCCATCGCGCAGTTCTTCCTTTCCCATGCTCACGGTCTCCGCTTCCTCTTGCCTCTTGGACTGTTGCAACAGCCCCCAAACAGATTTCCCTGCCTTCCAGTCTCTTCCTGCCAGTTCCCCCTTGGCCCTGGAGATGCATTACATCTTCAGCCCTCTCCCATCAGTCTCGCCCACCCGCCTCTGTTCACTCCCTTGCCACTGTGTACACAGTAGTGTTGAAATTCCTAGCGTGACCATCAAGACCTCTATAGTCAACTTTAGCCTCACTCCCCCACTTTCTTTCTCTACTTGCCTTTAAAAACTTTGGGGGGGTGGGGGGCAGCCAAATTAGGCTATTTATTGCCTCCACACTGGTCATACCTACTCCCACCCAGATAACACAATTCCTTCACTCCCAAGCCTGGAATGCTCTCCCCATGCCTTCAAGGTCTAAGAGACTCTAGGAAGTGAGAGAAAATGGAGATTGGGGAATATCAAAAACAGACTTTGCATTTCTAACTTGTTCCTGGACTTGGCCGTGATCCCAGACATGGGAGAAGGATTCCCGCCCTCCAAATCTCCTGGAGAGGCATCAGAGAAGGGTACTTAAAAGCCAGCACTCCGGCTCTGTCACCTCCTGGCTGAGCAAGTAACTTATCTTCCCTGTGCCTCAGTTTTACTCATCTGTACAAGGGGGTACTGATAGTACCTGGTGGAGTAGATGTAGGATATGCCACACAGATCCCCCTGCAAGACTCAGGCACTTACTTTCCCAGCTGCAGGGGTGCTGGCTGCTGACTGTCACCCTGAGTCTCTTCCAGGAACTGCTCTCAGCCAAAGGAAGCTGTACTGCCCAAGATGATGCCTGCCCCTGGGCAGCCTGCATCCAGTGACGGGTCACAGTGGGTACAAAAGCCTGGCCTCCTGGCCTTGACGGGACCGTGCTACAGGGCCATCCCGTCCTAGCTTCTGATCTGGCCATAAAATCTACTGAGGCCTCTGCTGTGACCGCCTCAGAGCCCTGCTTCTCTCTCTGCCCAGCCCAGCTTCCTTTCTTTTCCTTCACAGGTGGTGTTCCCAAAACTACTCCTCAATAAATTGCCTGCATGCAAATCTCTGCTTCAGAGTCTGTTTCCCAGGAAACCTGACCTACGACGGTTGGTCTAAGAAAGCAGCCTCAGGAATGGGATTAGGAGCAGTATCACTTGCAGGCTTCCTGGCACGGAGGACCCCAGTACTAGTGGTAGGCAGACCACGGAGAGCCCCTGGCATGTGGTTACAGCGCACTTGCTAAAACTTTTGCTGGTGGTGAACCGAGGTGGGACACAAGTGGACATCAATGCACAGTGGTTGTAGCACACCAAGCGTTTCAGAGGTTCCGGTAAGTACTGTTTGTAAAGACTGTAGAGTGAGATGGCTGTTGCTGGGGGAGGCAGGGGATTGATTCATTGGAGAAAAACAATGAAAGGCCCAGAATGATTAATCACCAATTTAAGGCAAAGTGTAAAAGCTTGGGGGTACCTTTGGCAGTATATAAAGAAACTCTCATCTCCTGCACTGGAGGGCACAGAAAAACTGAGGATCAGGCCCAGCACTTAATTATAAAAGGAACAGGACTACAGAGAAGATTGAATTCTCAACTCCAGTCGATCTGCTATGCCAAGGTCAGGGGCCTGATTGGAAAGAACTGGACCCTGAGACTCTCATGAGGCTGCAGTCAAGATGCTGGTCAGGGCCGCAGCCATCTCCAAGACTAGATGGCTGCAGTCCAGCTCACACTCATGGCTGCTTTTGCAAACCTTAAAAGATCCTGTTCCAAGCTCACTCCTGCAATTGCTGGTAGGCCTTTGTTCCTCTCCAGGTATCCTGATTGTCCTCTCAACATAGCAGTGGTGATGGGAGAGAGAGAGAAAGAAAACAGAGAGTCTCCCAAGACAGAGCCACAGTCTCTTTTACCCTAATCTTGAAAGTGCCATCCTATCCCATCTACTATTTTCTATTCATTAGGAGCAAATCACTAGGTCAAGTCCACACTCAAAGAGAGGAGAATACATGACGGAGGGAGTGCTTGCAGGCAGGGGACCATCATTTGGGGACCATCTTATGGACTGTCTACCACAACCTGGCAGAGCTTTTCAGGTTCTACACTTGAGGATATTGTTCCAACCCATTTGCTTAGTGACACTATGGGTTATGGGTTAAATAGGTTTTTGTGGCCCAGCCATTTTGTTTGTGTAAAAAGTATTACAAACAACTGATCCATAGTAAAATTTTGGAATGTAGAATTATATGTTGGGATCTACTCCCACTAACTTGTATTGTTTCATTCTTTCAAAGTATTTTCTATATTATCTACTGAACTAGAAACTCCACAGAGAGAGGGCCTTATCTTATACCTCTTATAACCCAGCACCTAACACATCAATAAGTGCTTCACGATTACTTAAATTATGGTAGGAACTCCTGAGACTATTTGAAATTCCTTATTATGACAAATTATTACATTGGCAGCCCCCAATGAATGATGTTTCTGGGAATTTAAGCCCCTAAATGGTAACTTCACTGTAATACTACACTGACACTATACTTATCCAGAGCCTTGGACATTAGCAAGTGTGATACAAGCAGAGGCTTCATAAGTGCTTGCATATCAGGGCCTCTCCTCTTGCAGTGTCCCTCCTGGAACCCAGCTGCCATGTGGGAAGAAAGCCCAGACTATCCTACTGGAGAGAGAGACCACATAGAGATGCATAAGGCCACATGTGGAGAACCGAAGTGCCCCAGTCAAGTTCTCAACTGACTGCAGCACGTGAGTTACCCTGGCCAAGAACATATGGGGCACAGCAGCCCAGCCAGGCCATTGAGGCACAAGAAATAAATCACTTACGCTTTAAGCCATTGAGTTTTGGCATGGTTGGTTACATTAGCAATAGATAATGGATACGCTAATGCTGCCTAGGCCAGGGGGAAGGAGATCCTTTAGCAACTGGATCAATGAATCCATCATGATGGAGTTTGGACAGTTGTAGAAAACTGAAAAGAAAAACAGAAAGAGGACAGGAAGGAATACAGTCAAGATGGGCTTATTTATTAAAAGCTCAGGATGTCTAAATCAAGGAATCATAACATTTAACAATCTAAATTCCTCATGATTGTTTAGGCCAGGGGTGGCTAACAAGTAACCTTAATGCCACCTCTCCTCACTTCCAGGCCCATGGCAGACATGACCAAGTGATTGCAGAACTCCTTCCTAATGAACTTAGCATAACTTCTGAATCTTTCTCAGCTTCCTGACAGCTGCTAACTAATTAACCAGACAGCACAGGATGTGAAACCAAGTTCTACCTCCAACCCCTACAATGATTATTTTACTAAGACATGAACCCAGGGCCTAACAGATTTATTTGCAGAGCTAGTCATAGAACTGGGAAGTAGCAAGTTAGGACTAAACCCCAGGATTCCTAAAGAGCTTTGGAGCTGGTCAATGTAGGTTCAAGGCCAGGCTCTGCCACTTATTAGTTACATGATCTAGCTTAAACAAGCTATTAAACCTCTCAGCAGTTCAGTTTCCTCACTGGTAAACAGGCATAATGTTTGTCCCTCAAAGAGTTGCTGTGAGAATTAAATGAGTTCATATACTCTATAGTCTACGTGAAAATGCTGACCACCGTCCTGGCACATAGCGGGCTCTCAGGGCACAGTGATTCCCCAACAAATAGCAAGGCTTGCCTGCAAAGGAGAGCTCAGGCCTGAACAATGGGAATAAGTAAAGGGACACTCAAAGTGCTTTGTCCCCAGTGGAAAAGGTGTGTGGTGGGCGTCAGAACCAGTGGGGAGGGCCAAAAAGTGAAGTGGCAGGTGGGGAGGGGCCCCGGGAGAAAGGTCTCTGTTCTCTGTGTGTTGGAGGTAGCAGCTGTGAGTCACCCTTCAGTCAACCAACGCCACTCCCCGTTCCATCATAATTGTCTAATAATTTTGCCTTTTATCTAAGCTATGAGAACTGGGGACTGAGAACGTGACACTGAAGCCCTGGCCTTCACAAAGCTTTCTCAGCAAAGCCAAAGTTGTTTCCAAGTCTGTGTTTCATTCTTCCTGCCTGGACCACTCCTGCAGCAACATTAAGATGCCCTGACCTCCTTGCTCTCTCCTCCCCAAGTGCTTGAGGAGCACCCCAAGCCCCCATTCCACTCACACCCTCCTGAATCTGACCATCATTTGCTTAAGAGCCTGACCAGGTCCCATCCGTGCCAGGCCATGAGGTCCCAGGTGAGAAGCCAGCAGGCCGGCACACACCGATCCTTTGGCCTGAGAGAGCGCCGCAGCACACTCACCCCAGTGCCCCTGGAGGGGGTCGGCCTCCCCACAATTCTCCCCTACTCCAGGCAGGATTCTTTGGCTGCAAGCAACAGAAACAAACGTTGGTTAGCTTAAACAAGGGGTATACTGGGAGGGGGGAGAATGAAGCTGGAAGAATTGAGAACAATGGCAGCCAGACATCCTGGAACAGGAGCTAGTCGACCATCTTGTTAGGACACTGCTTCTGGCACAACCTTATTTTATCATTCTGGCTAATATCCCAAGTCCTTGAATCTGATTGGCTCAGCTTGAGTGAAATACTCTCTCCTTCGCAGCCTTAATTGACAGCTCAACTAAGACTGTAACCAGTGGGGCAGAGGGAATTGTCCAAAGCTGAATTTGAGGCTGTTACCAAAGAAGGGAGCAGGATGCTAGGCAGCCAAAGACTACATGTGTCCAAAACACCCCCAGTCTCTCCCCCCATACACGATTCATATTAAGCACCAAGATTCCAGGTACTGTATATGAATAAAAATTGGCAGAACTGTAAATAAAGCTGGTGATGAAGAGTACTGAATCATGTGAAGGAAACTAAGCTAGAAAAGAAATTGGGCTTTGGAGGCCAGAAGGCCCGAGCTCTAGTACAAGCACTGCTATAATTGTGACCTGTTTCTTCGTCTAAGCAACAGGGTAAGCAATGTTCTAACCAGCAGGTCGTTTATTAAGCATCCAAGTAGATAATGTACTTGAAGGCACTTCAAAGGCTGTAAAACATGCAAACTTGAGGGACTATTATTGGTCTGTTTGGGTTTTTATAATTTATTTTACAGATTGCATCAGATCAACTACTTAACCTGAGATTGCATTTGGCCAGAAGCAGTGAGGATCTGACCTTAGCTGGCAGACAGGCTGCAGTGAAGCGAGATGAAGGAGGGAGAGCCCTGCAGGTAATGCAGTGGGCAGTCTTATTTCAGCCTATTTTGCAATGCAATGATCTTGAGGAAATATTAGGATGCAGTTCATAGAGAGTTCTTACTAACTCAGGAAAATCAACTCCAGTGAGAGCCAAGAAATAGAAAACTGCCAGGGTGTAGGAAATAGCCATTTGGAAGAACGCATCAGATATTCAATATTCAACAGAGAATTGAGTGGCAATGGAGCATAGACGTTCAGAACACGAGCCTTGAGTCATGAAGACCTGAGTTTGAACTCTAGCCACATCCTTTGCCTCATCTATGTAAGTCTGATAATAATCCATTCAACAAATATTTATTGAGGACCTAACATATACCGGCACTGATGATACAATAGGTGAACAATATAGATTTAAAAGCCCTGCCCTCATGGGCTTTACAGTCTAATGGGAGAAAAGTGAATAAATTATATGTGTGTGTGTGTGTGTGTGTGTGTGTGTGTGTGTGTGTGATGTATCAGATAGTGATTAATGCTATGGAGAAATAAAGGAGGAAAGGAAGACAGTGAGTTACTATAAACTACAGAGTGACTAGGAAAGCCACACTGTGATGGCGACATTTGAATCAAGGCTGAAAGAAGGAAAGGAATGGGCTAGGCAGAGGTCTGGGGGAAGACTATTCCAGATAGAAATACTTAGATATAAGTCTAATAAAATATGTACAAAATTTATATGAGGTACATATATGAGGAATAGAGTAGACAGTCAAGAGACCCACATAAATATAGTCAACTGATCTTTGACAAAGGAGCAAAGGCAATACAATGGAGCAAAGAGAATCTTTTCAACAAATGGTGTTGGAGCAACTAAACATCCACATGCAAAAATATGTATGTATGAATCTAGACACAAACCTTACAACCTCACAAAAATAAACTCAAAATGAATCACAAAGTACCTGAAGACACATGAAAAAATAGGTCATAGGCCTAAAGGTAAAACACAAAAGTATTAAACTCCTAGAAGATAACATAGGAGAGAATCTAGATAATCTTGGGTTTGGTGATGACTTTTTTTAAAAAATATATATATCTTTATTGATTTCAGAGAGAGGAAGGGAGAAGGAAAGAGAGATAGAAACATCAATGATGAGAGAGTCATTGGTCGGCTGCCTCCTGCACACCCCCAACTGGGGATTGAGCCTGCAGCCAGGGCATGTGCCCCAACCAGGAATCGAACCACGATCTCCTGGATCCTAGGTTGATGTTCAACCGCTGAGCCACGCCAGGCTGGGTGGTGATGACTTTTAAATACAACAAAAGCACGATCCATGGAAGAAACAATTGATAAGCTGGGCTTCATTAAAATTAAAAACTTCTGCTCTGTGAAAGACACTGTGAAGAGAATGAGAAGAGAAGGCACTGGATGGGAGAAAATATTTGCAAAACATATCTGATAAAGACTGTTATCTAAAATATACAAAGAACACTTATAATTCAACAATAAAAAATAGAACAACTTAATTTAAGAATGGGCCAAAGACCTTAACAGACATTTCCCCAAAGAAGATATACAGATGGCAACAAGCACATGAAAGATGCTCCACATCATATGTCATTAAGGAAACGCAAATTAAAACAATACTGAGATACCGCTGCACATCTATTAGAATGACCAAAATCCAGAATACTGACAACATCAAATGCTGCCAAGGATGTGGAGCAACAGGAACTCTCATTCATTGCTGGTAGGAATGCAAAATAGAACAGCCACTTTAGAAGACAGTTTGGCAGCTTCTTACAAAACTAAACATACTCTTACTGTACAATCCAGCAATCATGCTCCTTGGTATTTACCCAAAGGAGTTGAAAATTTATGTCTATACAAAACCCTGCACACAGATGTTTGGAGCAGCTTTATTCATAACTGCCAAAGCTTGGACGAAACAAAGATGTTCTTCAGTAGATGAGAGGATAAATAAACTAAAATATCCAGACAATGGAATAATATTATTTAGCACTAAAAAAGAAATTACTATCAAGCCGTGAAAAGAGATGGAAAAAACTTTAATGCATATTACAAAGTGAAAGAAGCCAATTTGAAAAGGCTACAAACTGTATGATTCCAACTATATGACATTCTGGAAAAGCAAAACTATGGAGACAGTAAGATGACCAGTGGTTGCTTTGTGGGGAAGAAAGATGACTAGGCAGAGCACAGAGGATTTTTAGGGCAGTGAAATTATTCCGTATGATACTCTAATGAGATACATGCCATTATAGCTTTTTCAAAAACCATAGAATGTTCAACACCAAGAGTGAATCCTAATGTATATTATGGATTTAGGGTCATAATGATGTGTCAGTGTAGGTTCACTGATTATAACAAATGTACCACTCTGGTGAGAGATGTTGACAATGGGGAAGTCTGAGGGGGAGGCAGGAGGTATATGGGAATTCTCTGTACTTTCCATTCCATTTTGCTGTAAAGCTATAAATGCTCTTAAAAAAAAAAAAAAAAAAAAAGTCTATTCTTTTAAAATCCAGCTAGAGATGATGGTGGCTTGGACAAGGGTGGTGGCTGTGGAGGTGGGGAGAAGTGGTTGGATTCTGTATATATTTTGTAAGAACCAAGAGAATTGCCAGTGGCTTAGATGTGGAGTACAGGGGCCAAGAGAAGATCCAGCCTACAGCCTAGACAAGATGATGTGTAACAAAGACTGCACACAAGGCCAAGCACATACTAGATATTCAGCAAACACCAAAACCTCATAAAATTTCAGAAGAGGTGATGGCCCTCAGCAAGGTAATATCTAAATTAGATAACTTTTGGGGGTGGGGTTTGGGACACGCAAGAAATTCAAAAGAATAGGACGGCCAAGCTCTAGTCAACTTTAAGTCCTCTTTTATATGCCTGTTTTCTTGTGGTCAGCATATAAGAAGAGATAAATGGAGGAGGGACAGAGAAAAACAAGAAGGATTCATCCCAGGACCAGTAACAATAATAACCCCACTGGTCACAATTAGTAATCACAGTGGCCATATTAAGTAGACAGGTGGAACGTTCTATTTTTCGGAACCCTGTCCTAGGCCAGCACCTTCATTGCTGCGCGTTTAGCATGAGATAAATGAGATTTGAGTAAAGATATGATTGTTAATTCCCAAAGGATCCAATTCTACTTTGTTTGGAACACTCCTATCATTTTTTAAGCCTCTGCTACGCATTAGCTCACATATTTCTCTAGTGCTGAAATTAGCCCAGCAAGGTAGATATTATTGTGTCCATTTTACAGATGGAAGAATAAGGCTTATACAAGGAGATCACTAGCCAAGGAGTCATGAACCTGGGTTCAAACCCAAGCCTACGTGTCTCCAAAGCTCATGCACAAACCACACTGTCTCACCTTTGTTTTGTTAATAACAGTGAACCTTCATGAGCACTTACCTCGTGCCAAGCCCTGGTGTTTAACACCTATTTATATGACCTATTATCATCTGCATTTTACAGGTAAGGAAATTAAGGCCTAGAGAAACTAAGACACTGAGGGGTCAGTAGACCCCTCAGCTGGTAAGTCGAGACCTAGGCAATATAGTTCAGGGTTGCAGGATCCATACTCTTATGTTTAAAAAAAAAAGTGTTTTTTTAATATAATAGTAATATATGGTAACAATTTTAGAAAATGTAACAAAGAAAAAAATCACCTATAACCCTACCATTCTGAGATAACCATGATTATTATTTTGGTGGATAACTTTTTAGTCTTTTTCCTACACATACACATACACACATACACATTTTTTACAAAAATGAGATTGTATTTTATTTGCTTTTAACCTATCCTTCACTCTCTCACTTAATAATATGTTGTCAGCGTCTTTCTGATTTAAGTATTTTCTACAATGGTGATTTTTTACTCTCTTGGATCATACACCTATTTGAGAATCCATAAAAATCTTGCCCCCCCATCTAAAATATGCACACACACACACAATTTTGCATATAATTTCAGACATCCCCTAAAACATGGACCCTAACTGAGAGTCCCAGTTCTACAACATAATTTCTAATGTCTGAGTAATGTTCCATCATGGAAGGATGCCCTATAAGTTATTGAACCAACCAACATAAATCAGTCCCCTTTGGTTGGACATTTAGATTATTTCCAATTTTCCACTATGAAAAACAACATTGCAATGACTATTCCTATGGACAATCTTTGAGGATGGCCCTATTTATTTCCTCGAAATCAAGTCCAAGAGCACGATCATGTTTAAGGCTTTCGATAGTGTTCCCAAATTGTCCTCCAGAACATTTGTATCTATTTACGCTCCCAACAGCAGGGTCTAAGAGGGCCCGTTTCCCCACGTCGTTGCTCACATCCGGTCTTATAAAACACTATATTTTGTACCTTCTTAACCCTGGCTCAGAACTTTTCTTTCTCTTTTTGCTGTCTTGAAGGCAGCAATTTCTGGCTCAAGGAACTGGAAACAGCAGTCTTTGGGGAAGACTCCAGATTGGGAATTGCTGTTCTTTCCCGCTTCAATGAAGCCCCAAAGGCTATGGTTTCCTCGGTTTAGCAGAAGACCCTTCTTTGCAAATCACTTTGCCCTTGTTTTGGGTAAGAAAAACATCATTGGGTGGGAAGAAACCAACTAGCTAACCTTTTTTTAAAATCTTGGTGTTGTTTTTTTTTAATCTTGGTTGATTTTTAAACAGTTATATTATGAAATGTTTGTCCCCAAAGGAACTGGGAGGGTTCCTTTTAGTAGATCTAAAAATTCATAGACAAGTAATTCCATAATGTGACTGCTCCTTCTCTCCCACTTTAGACAGTCAAATCTGGCTCTTGATATATAAAATATACTGAGAAAAAAAAGTTAAGTTTGGCTCGAGAACTCCACAAGGGTGGTTATAAGGACAAATTTCTTGCATATAGTAGGCACTCAATAAATGTTTGTTGAATTGCACCGGAAGACTTGGACACGCAGCCTGGAGTAATAGATTTCGTGTACGTGTTTAACTACTAAAGCTTTCATTAACTGTGGCAGTGTTAAATACAGTCGGTACTAACGAGGGGGAGTAGTGACCTGAATACACTCAAACGGAGGGAAATCCCAGATCAACTCTATTTAGTCTTGAAATGCAGTTCATGATTTTTTTTTCCCTGTAACAGATGTACCTTTCCAATTCTGTCCAGCTTAGGCGATTATTACAATGAGCTCATCTCCATGAGCCCACAAGAGAAGCTGTGGTGCAAGCCAGGCGCCAAGCTAGATTTTTAAGTCTCCAAAGAAATTTGTATAGATATTAAATGATATAAAGGAATTATTGTTCATTGTATTGACTGTGATGTGAATATTATTTTAGCTATGTAAGGATATGCTCCTTTTTAAAGATACAAACTGGAATTAACAAATAGGTAAAAGTTACCATGGACCATCTGCAAAAGGTATAATAAAGATTTGACTACATTATACCAATAATTACTGTCTACTAGGAGTTTTTTGTGCAAACCAATTTAGATATATTAACTTGAATCCTTACAATAAACTTCAGCAGGGCAGGTGTCATTATACCCGTTTTACAGATGAATAAACTGAGGCTCAGAGGCAGTAGTGGCTATTCCATGTTTCCACCCTGCTTCTGCTCCAGAGAACCCCTCTCCCTCATTGGATACTGTGGTGATGAAACCAACAGAGCACTGGGCCCCTCTCCTGCCCAGAGGGTGGGGTGAGACCCAGGCCTCTCTTGTAATCCTCGGCCTGTGTGGAGTAACACTCAGACGAGTGATGGTGGACACTCCAAAGAGCTCATCCATCAGCCCTTTCTGAGGTCAGGAGCTGTGGCTTTTCTGTCGATTCTGTGAGCTGCCCCTGCTCAAGGCAGCCACGGTTGGTTTTTATTGCAGGCAACCAAAGAATGCTAACCGACGGGGCAATGCTGTCTGGCTGCCCAGCTAGCAAATGGCAGAGTGAGGATTTCAACACAGAGCTGCCTGATGTCAAGGCCCCATGCCACTTCTCCAAGGACAGGCATACGGGGTCAAGTTCACAAGACTTCCAAGCCTTGACTTTCGCTTTCCCTGCCAAATGTTTCTTCCCTATAAAATTCTTACACACTTACTTCCACGTCTCTCTACCCCAGGGTGTAACAATACATCACTGCACTAATATAACTACACCTCCACTCTGGGTGCCCGCTGTTTAATTCGGTGATCGCTCCGATCCACACTCCCCTAGACCAACAAGCTACCACTGCTACTCACACCATAGCTTTGCTAACAGAACACTGAAGGGGAGGCATGAACGGGTCGCCTGGCTCAACCTCCTGCCTCAAAGAAATGCTGCCCTAAAACCAACAGAGTCCAGTCATGTGACAGGAGTCACTTTTGCCATCACTGTTGTCACAAGTCTACTGATTACTGTCAGCCTCATGAAATGCCATGTGCTAACCTAAAATCAAAATGTAAAAGCCCTAATGAGACAGGCGGGAAGAGAGAGAGTCAGAGCCCCTGCAGGTGGTGGGAAGAGCACAGAAGGACACGTCTCACGCCAGGTGTGTGGCCCTGGGCAGTCATTTCCCTCACCTGTAAAATGGGCATGATAGTAGTGGTGCTAGCCTAACAGGTTCCTGAGATGTTTGTATCAGATGACAAAGTGAAAGCACCTGACCCACTACAGGAGCCAGCAGAGCCAGGGCTTCCTTTCTAAAGAATTTAGGGCAGTTGATCACTTATTCCTATTTTTAAAGATCTCCCAGGAAGGAGAAACCATAGCATCCCTCGGTAGCTAGTGCCTGTGCTTCACAACCCGCTTAGATGATGTGTGAATATAGCACAGGGGCCCACATCCAAGGAGGCTGGCAGAGGCTGGGAGGCCTGCCAAGCAGCGTGCTGGACAGCCACCCATCCTATCCCTTCCCCCGCCACTGCCTCCTAAATATATATATTAGCAGAGCCATCCTGCCCAGGCCAACCTCCTCTTGGAAACCCTCTCTGATAATCCCCGGTTCAAAATGTTTTTGGTCTTCTGACCACTAGAACACCTGTTGGCCGTAACAGTCTACAGGCATTTATCAAAAACAGGCTGGTACTATAACCATTTAATTACCTAATTAGTTAATTCAATAAGTACACACTGGTTAGCTCCTACATTGCCAGACAGCATTCTATGCTCTGGATATACAGCAATAAATACTAGAGATAAGATCCCTGCCCTCATGAAGTTCGCATTCTAGAAGAGGGACCACGGACAGAAAATAAGTACCCCGGATGGGCAAAAGGGGGTTTACAGTTGTGAGTACACCAAGCAGTTTATCTTGGATTGCTATTTATTAATTATTATAGTATTTATTTGTATTACAACTATAACCCTTCTTTTGGCCACCCCTGCATATTAGGTCAGTTGATCAAAAGTGCAGTGGAGGAAGTCAGAACAGGATGGGGCAGGTGGCTGTTCTATGTGGGGGGAATGGCGGGGTCTGGCTCCTGCCCGCCTCACACTGGCTCCCTCTCATTCCCTGTGCCCTCCCACGGGCTTTCTCTCAGTTTATCGAATTCACCACACTCCTTTCAGCCCCAGGACTTTTGCAAGCACTTTTTGTCTGGAACATTTGTCCCTCCCCACCTCACCTTGTTACCTCCTCTTTTTGATGCTGTGACATTTGAGCAGAGACTGGAAAGAAGTAAGTGGACTACTTATATGTGCCTGGCTTTTCTGGGAAACTAGAAGCTCCCGGAGGGGAAGAACAGGCCGTGGAGAGCAGTAGTTAGAGACACAAGCTCTGGAGGGGGGGTGACCTGGTCAAATCCCTGCCCTGCCACACCCTAGTTATACAACAAATTCCTAATTTCTCCAAGTCTCAGTCTCTTCTTCTGGAAAATAGAAAAAGAACATTATTTACCTCATAAGAATATTATGAAGATTCAATGAAATCAGGAATGTACAGTGTTAGGCACCAGAGGTGGATTTACCCTGAAGCTAATGAAACTTCAGGAATCGCCCTCCCCACACACACACACACACACCTGCACGAGCCCCTTCCAATGCCCTGAGAGGGGGCCTAGCAAGGAGTCAACATGCTCATGGTTTCTGTCACGTATGTTCATGGAAATCAGTTCAGACTAGTTTCTTCCACTTTGACTTCCCTCCTGTCACACTTCCTTGTGTCAAATGGCACAGGAGAGGACACGGGCCTTTCATATTCACAATTCTGTAATCTTTTTTGAAAGGGTCCCTCAAAATTGTACAAGCATCAGGCCTCACAGAACTTGAACCCACTCCTTGCTGGCACAGGGTGTCAGCCACTGTGGTCGTAACTGGGCATCTTTGCCTCTCTCACAGTGTCCAGTCGAGTGACCAGCACAGAGCAGGAGTTCAGTGATGCCATCATGGTTAAAGGAATGCTGGGGACCTATAGCCTCAGAGAGCGAGGGGCCTTAGAATGCCAGCCACCCTCCCTTCTCTCTTCCCTCACTCCCAAATTACTGGAGGACTGTCAGGACAACTGAGAGATTTCTAGAAGTAACCACGTTAGGAGAAGAAGAGCAGAGGGAGCACTTTCCAGGAAGACCCATCTCCTGCCCCCCTGGGATGGGCAGAGTGGTTGGCCGAGTCCAGCACCTCGGGATCTCTCCAGGGTGCTGAGGGCTGGGGCGGGTGCTGGGGTGGCCCCACCCACCGCTGCCCCCACACCTGGAAGACCAGGCTCTGGGGGGCAGCACAACATACCTCCCAGGGGGTCCCCAACTCCACAGCCTCATCTCGGACCTCAGGACACGCTGGGCCTTCCTGAGTCTTCACAGAGAGCCGGCCCCAGGGTCTGGCAGTTCTTATATTTAAGCTGAAAAGCTCGTGAAATCGCCCCCCAGCGTGGAAATGAGCTACTTTCCCCCCTTCAATGCTGAAAAGCAGCTCATGCCCATCTTCCAAAGGGAAACCTCCCTGCTTGAAAGCAGTTATAAAATCACATCTCAGCCTTTATTTCCCAGCCAAGTGATGCCAATTACCAATACCAAAGGGAAGGAACGTGACTCACTGATGTTCCCAATTCTGACGGCTGATTGCCATAAATTCCCCAGTCCCTAGAGTTCGCTCCGCCTTCTCCTTCCTGACAGTTCTCCACAGTCATCACCCAGAAAGTCACCCTCTCTTCTTGCTTTTCTCCAGCAGACCTTCTAGAACGACTTGCCAAGGCCCACTTGTCCCTTTGCAAGGTCACTTCAAGACCCTCTGCCCACCTTCCAGCTGGATTCAGAGAAGGACCAGGTTTTAGTGTCCTCATGTGTCTCTGTGTCTACAGGCACTTGTATTTCTAGTATCTACGAAACAGGGAATCTGTGTTCATCCCGCCCTACCCACTGTGCTCTCCTGCCTTCCCCTGGGTTGTGTGTCCCGTTCATAAACTCAGTGGAGCTTCTAGCACTTTCGTCATCATTCAAAGCACACAGGTCACAGGCAGAAGCGTATTGGCCTGCGGTCTCTCGCTCATGGGACATTCTGCTCAGAACTGGCGCCGTGAGCCCTTGGCTTCAGCCTTCCCTCTGCCCACCCCCAAAAATTCAAGTAAGACCCTGGACTCACAGGAGTATTTGCCCTTTTTTTGAGGGGAGAAGGGAGAATAACTTTGGGTGACTTTAAAAACATTGTCATGACATATTGAACAATGTTAGGGCACATGTGTCACTGTAAAAGTGTGTTTGCATCTTAGAGGGTGGCTACCTTACTGTAATAGTTTTCCCGGCACTTTCTGGAACATTCTCCATGGATGGGCATTTATTAAATTGAGGTGGTTTGTTAAATGTGCAATTAAATGTAATTGAAATGTATAACTTCGTATAGACTTTGTCCCCCTTTGTCAGCCCAGGGACTCTGATTTGGGATTCAGAAAACATGATCCCATAACAGGAGAACGCTGTATCCTCAAGTCTGGCAGCTTTTGTTGATGGACCCAAGAAACTGAGCCTGGGATGCAGGATGTGAAAATCCTTTGAAAAGACCTTTCAGTATACAGATGCAAGCATTTATCATCATCATATCATCATTATTAGCAATAATAAGTGGATGGGGGGATCTTTTCAAATGCAAATGTAATCACATTGTGCCTTTCCCACTGCTCTTAGGACACAAGCCAGAGCTGCACCACAGTCCTCCAGGCACTGGCTCCCTCATTCCCTGTGCCCCTCAGGCCTTCACTCAGCTTGTGCAATTTGCAACACTCCTTCGAGCCCCAGGACCTTTGCACGCTCCTTTTGTCTGGAACACTTGTCCCTTCCTACCTCACCTGTTTAACCCCCTTTTTGTTTGAATATCAGAGGAATCACACTTCCTCAAAGAAGTTTTCTCCACCTTTCCTAACTGGGTGAATCCTTCCCTTCTCCATTTTCATAGAATCATGTACGGCCATTCACCCATTCATTAATTTATGCTTGAGTGTCTTCTATGTGTTACACAGTATTCTGGGGGCTGGGGATATAATGGTGAAGGAAAGAAGCCCCCGGGAGCTTCCATTCTGAGGCAAGAGGAGGCAATAACCAAGCAAACACACAGCTGTGTAATAGGGTGTAAGGCATGGTAAGTGCTATGGAGCTAGGGAGCGGTGTGGTGGCAGGGGTGGGGCGACCTTGCAGGTAAGGGCAGCACAGAAAGCCTTTCTGAGCAGATGACATTAAACAGAGACAGGCCTCAGTGAAATGAGGGCCCAAACCATGCAAAAGTGTGTGGAGAGGTGAGTGCAGACGGAAGGAACAGCAAGGGCAACAGCCCTGGGGCAGGAATGAACTCGATAAATGCAAAGAACAGCAGAGGGCCAGTGCGGCTAGAGTTGAAAGAGCAACTTGGGAAAGTCCTGAATGAGATTGGACGACATGCAGGCAACGCTTCGGAGGAATTCTGCCATCACAAGGAGCAGAGAAATCTGGCAGGAGCCAGGGGAGCACTTGAGCTCTATGGAGGGTGTTTCTGCTTGGTTTTTATTTTGTTTTAAGATGGGAAGTATTGCAGCATATTTGTATGCTGAAAGGAATGCTCCAGTAGAGAGGGAGATGTGGGTGATTCATGACAGAGATCACTGCAGTCAAACCCTTGAGCATGTGAGGGAGAGTGAGGCCCAGGGCCCAAGCGGAGGGCTCGGCATTGCACAGGGAGGCTTGGTAATTTGCAAGAGGAAGGAGGGCAGAGCACACATGTACTGATGCTGAATGTTGGCTAGTTTAGTGGTGGGTAATACGCATTCTGATGGCCTCTATTTTCTCAGTGAACAGGAAGATGAGATCATGAGCTGAGAACCAGGCGGGTTCAGTAGGTCGCTAGAGAAAGTAGAAATAGCAATCTGGGGATGGGACAGAGTGACTGGGGACTGTAGTAGGATTGCGGGGCAGTGCTGAGGCAGTCTGGACTTATATGTGAAACATGTCCACACAGAAGTGGGCATTTTCTCCAGCCATGTTCCTGTGCCCAGACACAGAGGCAAAGCAGGTGCTCCATTGGGTTTAACCAGGGTTGGGGTTTGGCAGGTGGATACAACAGAGCAAGGGAGTTATGGAGAAATTATAATACCCAGCCATGGAATCCAGCTTGGGTAAGGGGGAAATTAAGGTCCTGTGTCAGAGATGGCGAAGGACAGTGAAAAAAGTGGTGGATTAAAGATCTCAATAGGGTCAGAGAATTTTTGGAATGGGAGTCCTAGGATAACTGAGCTGGGCAGATGGTAATGGTCCTACTGGGATGGTTAGAATGGAAATTTCAGAGGTGCTGTAGTTATGACAAAGTCTGTGTGTGACTCCAGGCTGCGGTGAAGTGGAGGAAGGAGATCACGGCACTGAGGCATCAAGAAAGGAGAGGCAGGGTGATGGATGGACATCTACGTGGATCTTAGAGTCACCATGGATAATGGCAGGAGCAGAAATACAGAGAGAGTCAATGAGCCAGGTGGCCAACCTTTCAATAAACACATGAGCAAGGGGCAGATAGAGAGCACAATGGATGGTTTGATGACACATGCTCGCATTTTTCATATTGACATGATTATTTGATTAATGTCAGTTTTACCCGCTACACTGTACACACTCACAAGGGTAAGGCCACATCTGTTTGTGCTCACCACATTATCCGCAGCTTCTAGTTCAATGCCTAGCACAGAACAGGTACATAACAAAAACTTCTGAAACAAATGAACGAATCAATAAATACTACTCTCTGGAACTAAAGAAAAAGAGAGGGTGGAAGGCATTGATCCAATAATTTGCCTAATTTTCAGAAATTTCAGTCAGTGGTCATCAACTAACATTCACGTAATACCTGTTAAGAGTCAGGTGCTGCGCTACGTGCTTCAAAGAGGAATGATACATGGTTGTAGCTCTTGGAGACCTCAAAGCACATTCACTCATGAATAACTAACTAACATGTGAATGGAGCAGCGATAGACAGAGGTGTGAGCAAGACGCTCCAAGAGCACTGACTCTGTCCGTCCGGCAGAGAAGGCTGTGGGTACAGACAGTGAGGATGGTCAGCTAAGCAGACAAGTGAAAGTCAAGCAAAGGACCAGCCTGTACAAAGACATCAAGGTGGGAAAAGCTTAGCAACTTGAGAAGTCTGATAAGGCTAAAAATTAAGCTAAAAATGTCACCTTGCCCTTATATTTACGGTCAATTGGTTTGCTAAGAATTCAATGGGAAAAGAATAGTCTTTTGAACAGATAGTGCTAGGACAACTAGATATCTACATAGAAAATAAGGGGGTGAGACTCCTACCTCCCACCAAATACAAAAAGTACTTCAAAATGGATCAAAGACCTAAATATAAGTGTTAAAACTACAAAACTCTTACAAGAAAAACCAGGGTGTAAATCTTCGTGACCTTAGATTAGGCAATAGTTTATTAGCTATGACACCAAAAGCACAAACAATGAAAGGAAAAAATACATAAGTTGGACTTCGTCAACTGAAGCTTTTGTGCTTCAAAGGAGACCATCAAGACAGTAAAAAGACAACCCACAGAACAGAAGGAAATATTTGCAAATTATATATCTGATAAGGGACTACTGTCCAGAAAACATAAAGAACACTACAGCTTAACAATGAAAAGGCAAATAACCTAATTTTAAAATGGGCAAAGGACTTAAATAGATACATTTCCAAAGAAGATAAATGAATGACCAATATGCACAGAAAAAGATGTCAGACATCATGAATCATTAGGGAAAAACAAATGAAAGCCACACTGAGATACCATTTCACATGAGATTGGCTATGATAAACAAGACAGACATTACCAAGTGCTGGTGAGGATGTGGGGAAGTTGGAGCCCTCATGTGCTGCTGCTAGGAATGTAAAATGGTGCAGTACAGATTAAATGCGTGAATTTATAGTATGCGAATTATAGCTCAAGTTTTTAAAATGTCATCTGGGGTCCCTGTGGTGTGTAGGCCAGGCTAAGGGGTGTGACAGGTCCTGCAGGCAATGGAGAGTTTCTTAGGGGGGTGTGTGTGTGTGTGTGTGTGTGTGTGTGTGTGTCCACGTGCTCTTCAGGAAGGTGGAATTAACAGAAAATACCACCATGGTGCTATCACTTAGAGGCAATCACTACGAACACTTTGTTTTATTTCCTTACACTTGTACTGAAATGACGTTTATATACAATTTGGTATGCTGCTTTTTTTTTCAGTTACTATAAACTTATTCTAGCTTTATTTTAAAATAAATTTGTTATCTAATTATAATGGTTATTTATAATAGAAACTTTGGAAAATACAGAAAATTGTAAAGAAGAAAATTAAAATCATCTATAATCCAACCAAGAAGTAATCATTACTGACATTTTAGTGTATTTTATTATTTTTTTTTTTCTATAAGTACATGTCATTTTTAATGGCTGCATAATAGGACATCCAGTATCATAGATTACTTCTATTGTAATCTAGTTAGGTTATTTCCAACTTTTCTCTGTGTAAATAATGATGTAATAAATATCTTTGTTCGTGAAGCTTTTTCATATATGGGATTATTTCCTTAGCCTCTCAGAAATGGAAAACTGGGTCAAAGACAGAATATCTTTCAGCTCCTATGATGTATCCTTAAACTGCATTCTAAAGTGGATCTACTAGCAGTAATTGAGTTTGCCTGTTTCACAGCATGCTCATCAGCACTGAGGATTACATTTTTTAAAAATTCTCCCTGTTGTTTTTATTTTCCTTCTAATAGAGGTTTCATATGAAAGAGAGTAGCACGCTCAGGTTAATTTTTAGGCAGCAGAGAGGCCGGGCTGAAGAGAAGGGAGAGAGTGCTGGTCTGGAAACCAATTAGGAAAATGTTGCACTAGTGCAGGAAAGGAAAGACACGGCCAGGCAGAGAGGATTTAAGATTAGAAAGACATTCTAAGAAAGGATGGATTGGATTTGTGACTGATCTGAAACTGGCAGGAAGGAAGTGAGACGTGTCAAGTTTGACTCCAAAGAGTCTAGCTTTGGAGGTAGAAGGGAGGGTCACAGCATTGGCCAGATGGGAGAGGAGAAGGGGGGGTGGGTTTAGAAGGAAAGCAAAGCTTCCTGGGGTGTTTTAATGGGAGAAAAAACCAACAGAAGGTTAATAACACGTATGCCCCCTGTCCACGCGGAGGGGCTGGGAAAGCTGAGTGGCTCCAAGCGTCCTGTCCGCAGCATGTTACAGCGGGTGCCTCCCAGAGCTCCCCGTGAAGGCGTCAACGTACCCATGAGCAGCGGAGGGTGGCACTGGGGATAAAAGTTGGGGAACTGTCGTATGTAAATGGCAATGAATGAGAAATAACTCCGAGGGCAAGCCTGCACTCGGAGGGCAGAAGAGGAATGAGTGAGGGAGAAAGGGCTACTTGGGGAGCAGGAGAACCAACGGCTACTGCCAAATGCCAGGGGCCCAGGCGTTCAAGGAGTGGGAACCGCCATCAGTGTGCAAAGCTTCCGATGCTTACGGGAGTGAACCAGGGCGAGGCCGAGTGCCCAGGAGAGGCATCCCGGAGAGGCTGAGAAGGGGGCAGGAGGAGAATGGAATCAGGGGGTGTGGGGATCTCATGGGCAGGTCGGGGTGTCCGGAAAGCATCGGAAGGCACTCTCCTCGAGTTCTTCATCCTTCTGTTGTGGCAAGAGCTACTCAGTGATCCCACTGTGTGCTACCTACCCGAGCAGAGCCGGTGGGTGGTCCCACTGTGTACTGCCCACCCGAGCAGAGCCGGTGGGTGGTCCCACTGTGTGCTATCCACCTGAGCAGAGCCAGTAGGTGACCCACTGAGTACTATCCACCTGAGTATACACAAGTGATGTGACCAATAGCTGAGGAAGAGACTGGAGGCTTGGCACTGGATCCTGAATCTGCTGTAATCTTGGACATCTGATTTCAGCTCAGCCTTTAATCTCTTTACCTATAAGATGAAAGTGTCAGTGAGTAAAGGGGGCCTGAAGCTGGCCTTGGTTCAGTGTTGGTCCATACCCAAGGTTTCACGTGACTGCAGTGAAATGAGAAAAATAAGACCAATATTGTACCTTTCTACAATGTAAAGGACTGCCCCTTGCTCTGCAGTTATGTCCGTTTTGGTGGTAAGCCTTCTTTTCTTTTGTGAAATGTTGGTAGGTAGTAGCTGGGGGTTTCCCCCTGATGTTTCTTTTTCATGTCTTATTTAGCAAATAAGAAGCTGGTCACTCTCTGCTGGCCCACCAAATCAGTTTGGGAACGTTACTGATTTCTGAATTGCTAAAATGTAGGAATGAGTGGCCCCGATATTTTTTAGGGCGCTCACCTCTCAAATCCTAAAATTCCAGCCCTCTGAAGATAATCCTAAGAAGGAAACTAATGGTTCAGCTCAGCCAGGGTGGGTGGGTGAGGTACCACTGCTTCTCCCCTGCCCCAACCCCCACCCCAGTGCAAGGGCTTTGAGTCCGGGCCTTTGCTCCATGATGCTGCGTCCTGGCCTCTCGGTATCCCGCAGTTTGCCGTGTGCTCTGCGAGCCTGGCCACCCAGAGCCCAAGCCTGTCTGCTGCTCCTACCCAGCGGTCGGGCTCAACGCCAGGCTCCTGCACACAGCAGATGAATTCCCATTTTATGGTGAGGAAACTAACTTGTCACCCTCCTTAATCTCCTCGAGGACAGGGCTGTGAATCCCCAATGTCTAACAGCAGCTCTGCAGGTACTCAGGGAACATTGGAGGCTTGTTATTTTCCTGCCACCACTCGGCTGGCATGCAGCAGAAACTAAATTCGAACCTAGATTCTCTCTCACTCCAGTCCATCACTATCTTTCCCAACCAGCATGGCAGAATAGTGGAGCATCCGTGATACAATTTGCGAGCAGGGCCAGCTCCCCAGGCCTCAAGTCAAACCCAGGGAGCGGTGCAAGCAGGAGCCAGGTCTGGCCTCCACCAGCGATCCCGGTCTGTTCACACTGGCTGGTGACGGCGGGGTGAAGGACGACTCCCCATACATGAGATGCGGGCTTTGTAAACGTCATCTTTATTCTTCTCAAGGTAAAGATTGCTCTTAGTTTAAGAAGTTGAAATGGAATAAATACACTTTTACTGAAAGACAGCTCCTCTTCACCCAAGAGGCAACCCCGGGCACTCTCTGGTACCTTTTTTCTGGTGTAGATCCTCACCCCCCTGAAGAACAGGCTTAGATGCTATGGCTCCATTCAGGGAGTTTCCCATCATCCACTGGGCAGCCTGATGAGAAAGGGGTTCGCTTTTCTAAGGCACTGCCTGGTCCCCTATCCTACTCAGTGTAGTTACGGCTCCTGCTTAAGTGCGCACTTAATGTTTACTTTATTATGATAATATGATTTTTATTCACTTGAGCTATTGTACCAAGATATTCGTCTCCTCTTGGACAGCTTTCTCATTACCCTGAAGTTAATAATTAGCTCTTTTTTTTTCTTTTTTTTTTCATTTGCCTAGTGTTCTGGATATCTAACAATAACTTTTCTTAGCCCTTCTAACAGCCTTTTAATATTTCCACAAACCAAGGGATGCGGCTAACCTAGCCATTTCCCTTTTTCTCGCAGCCCTCCCCGGGGGACCTCCACGTGGGCAAGACGCCCCCATTTTCCATCGCCCTAGGAGCTCCCTTGCCACTGTCCTGACTCGGACCCCCTGAATCTCAGCCTCTTTCTTGGTTTATTCCAAGAAAAAGAACCCTTTATTCTAAAAATGTCTTTGCTTCCCTTCGACACTTAATTGATAATTGAGCGGAATACAGAAGTACAGGTTGGAATCGTTTCCCCTCGGGGTTCGGATACCTTGCTCTATTTTCTTCCAGCTTCTGATGTTTTTATTGAGCAGTCTGAGGCAATTTTGATTGCTGATCCTTTGTCAAAGCCTACTTTGTTTGTGTCTCAGGAAGCTTTTAGGATCTTTTCTTATCTCCGGGGTATTGAAATTTCACAATGATGGGCCTCAGTAGGGTCTTTCTGTCGTTGTGCTTGGCACCCAGTAGACCCTGCTGAACTGGAAACTCATATCCTTTAGCTCTGGAAAACATTTTCATTTTACTTATTTTAATAATTTTCTCCCCACCATTCCTCTGTTCTGTCCTTTCTTTCTGAAATTAGGCGGGGGGGGGGGGGGGGTAGAAAGTAATGGGAGATACTGTTTTAGGCAGAGTGGCCAGGGGCAGTCTCTCTGGTGAAGTGACATTTGAGCAGAAATATGAATAACGTTTCATCTTATCGGAGGGAAATTATTATACTTTTCTTTTGTCCCTTGCATTGTCTCTTTTTCGTGTCAGTGTCTTTTGTCTGTCTTTTTTGGTCTATTTTTCCTGTCAGGAAGCTCTGCTCACGTCTGGTGATCTTTGGGCGAACATTCATAATGAGAGACAGGCACCAAAAGCAACGGGAAGCTCTGTCTGTGTGACTGGGGCTTGTCAACGGGTGGAGTTCCCTGTCGGGTGACCAGGTAGCACATTGGCTTTTTCCCTGGGGAGCTCCTTCCTCTGGGATTGCTTAGTTCATCCAAAAGAATCTTCCAATCTCCTGCCTGGAGGTGGTGAGAGAGAAAGTCTGGGGGGAGTAGGGGACATTACCATTCATTCATCCATTAATGATGAATTTAAATTAAATTAAATTTCACTTAATTCTCCCTCCACTTTTTGTGATTCCCTAAAATTCCTGGACCTTTCTGGGATTCTGCAGGGCAAGTTTTTGGCTTCTCATGGGCCTCTCCCTGCAATTTCTGCTCCTTCCATCTACCTTTTGCACACTGATGTCCCTTTGCCCATTCTCTCAGTCCTTGTCATTTAGATGGGACACTAAGAGAGCATGCCGGTAAACATGTGCTCAACCTACTATGTTTAACCAGAACAGATGATACTATGTGAATCAAATTCCAGCAAACAGATCAGGCTAAGAAAAATTTTTTAAGAAAAAGAAAACCCTTGCAGGGCATCCCTCCTGTAGTGAGACCACTGTACTCGACAATCATGGAATTTTATGGGTGAAGTGACCTCAGACATTATCTACTCTCCTCACCTCATTTTACCAAGATAGAAAATGAAACCCAGACAGCATGAGTCTTGCCCAAAGTCACAGCCGAGAAATGTAAGGAGTCCCTGCATTTTCCACTAGTAATCCTGTGCCTTTCCCGCTGCCATTCTGGCCTCCCCAGAAAAGCCCCTCAGGCAGTAGAAAGATTTTCCTCTTGATGGGGCTTCCAAAGCAAATGCCTTTTTGCCCTCTGGGCCAGTCTGACCCCATCAGTCCCATCTGGAGAAGAACCAGGACAATGAACTAGACACTGTTTCTCAGCAAGACCAGGGCTGTTCATGGCATATTAAACAGAGATCCTTTCTTAAAAGACAGAGTCAAGATAACAAACCCACCTTAAAATAAACCTCAAGTCACATCACCAATTAACACCTAAATATATTTAAGCAGAAATAAGTTTAGTTGTCTAATTAATTTTCACCGATTGAGCCCATTTGTACACGTTGCATTTTACACTGCCTTGGCAATGAAAGTAATTGGGTCCCTTTATAACCATTTTCCACTTCCTGGTTTGCTAAGTCGTTCAGTGCCATTGTCTACAGAAAATATATTTCGCCCCAAACTAGTCACATTGCAACTTTATAAAGTTCATAAAGCGCTTCTCTTGGAGGGGAAAGGGGAGTAGCTGCGAAGATGAAAACAAGATAAGGTATAATCCAGTGGAAAGGTGCCCAGGGCAGGCAGCCCCTAAGTGGGCCCCAGTGTGCCACCTCTGGGCATTCACACCTTTGGGAAGTCCCGCTGTCCTAGTGACTCCAGAAGGTAGAACTCAGCAGAATCGATGGGATGTCACCTCTGAGGTTAAGTTATAAGATGTCCATCTTGGTGGCTCTTTTTCACTTTTTTCCTCTCCCTGTTTCTCTCTCAGATCACTCAGTCTGAATAAAGTTCTGTCATGAACATCCCTATAGATTGGCCCACATGCCAAGGAATGGAAGCCTCCTGCCAAAAGCCACATGAGTGAGCTTGGAAGTGGAAACCCTAGCCCTGGTCCAGGCATCGGAGACTTCAGTCCCCTCCCACAACTTGAGAGCAGTAACCTCATGAGAGGCTCTGAGTCAGATCACCCAGCTCCGGATTCCGGACCTTCATCAGTTGTGTAAGATAATAAATATTTACTGTTTTAAGCTGCCAAGTTTGGGGATAATTTATTTTACAATAGTGGGGGAGACCTAGGTATGTGTTCTGACTTTCCTCCTTCCTTGAAAAAGCATCTGGTGTGTGCACCGTAGCCCGTCTTAATTATGCTGATTTCCTTGTCTATAAAATGGGGAAAAGACCTTGCCTACCCCTCAGAGGTGCTGTGGGGTTCCAGAAGAAGGAAACTAATTTTAAATGGTCACGAGGCATTTTTATCTACACTATCTCATTCAATTCCTTTCAAATGGAAACAAAAGACATGTGAAACATATCCAGTAAATTGGAAAACCATACTAGCATTATTAGAGCCAACTCATTTCATGATTTATTAAAACATTGTTTAACCAAATATCAATCTTGGATCAACCTTACATAAACCATATGCCTTTTAGAACTGAAGGCTTTTAATTAGTGTCTTAATTAGCATGCGAGAAGTTTGTAAACCTGTTGTTTTGCTATCAAAATCAGAACAACCAGCTTTATATGATCCCCACCAGAGGATCTCTTCAGGGCTCAGGCCCACGGGCTCCTCAAGACTGGGGATTAAGCCTGCAACCGAGGTGCGTGCCCTTGGCAGGAATCAAACCCAGAACGCTTCCGTTTGAGGGCTGACTCTCTAACCACTGAGCCAAACCGATGAGGGCAAGAGGTAAAATATTTTAAAACCTTAGAACAGTGTCTGGCAATCAAAAATGTTCGCCATTATTTTTTTGGGTCTCTATCCTGATTTCTCCAGCACCTATCTATCTCTAGGCCAAATCGGCCTCGGCAGAGCAGCCTGGCTCCCTGCTGAGGAACCACTTGTTTCCCCCCCCCCCCCCCAGCAAAGGTCAGCAGCCTCTCCAGCTCCCAGCGCTCCCCCCACTTGTCCCCATCCCATCCCCCCTGCTCCTGCTCCTGCTCCTGCTCCACTGAAGTCTCCCCATTCCTAAACACACCACTCTGAGACTAACACAGTGTCTTCGTGCCAAGACGAATGAGTTTGAGTGGCTTGTTCAAGTGGTGGCCCTGACATGGCGCTGGGTGCCCCCACCTCTTTCAAGCTCTGTAAGGAAGAGAGAAGGGGGCTGGGACTTAAGTGCTTCTTTATGACAGGGGATAGCACAGGCCTTCACCTTAGGATGTTGACTACCCAGACAAATCAGACGAAAAGAAAAGGAATGAGACTTTTTCTTTTGTTCCCTATGAGCACAGACCTGCCTCTGCTATGGTCAGGGGAAAGAGCAGGAGGAGGGAGGGAGAGAAGGAAGGAAGGAAGGAAGGAAGGAAGGAAGGAAGGAAGGAAGGAAGGAAGGAAGGAGGGAGGGAGGGAGGGAGGGAGGGAGGGAGGGAGGGAGGGAGGGAGGGAGGGAGGGAGGGAAGGGGGGGGAGCTTGGGCCTCAGAGCAAGTGAAACCTATGTCCAAAGCCTGGCTCGCCCTCTAACTAACAAGAATGTACCCTCGGTTTCTTTGACTAGCGAACTGGAGTCATAACGGTTCCTTCGCAGAGTCCCTGTGAGGAGTTAATGAGGACACTTGTGTGCAAGAGCCCAGCACACCCCAGTTCTAGATCAATGCCACCTTCCCGCTTCCTCCTGTCCTGTCCCCTTGCCTACCGAGGGCTCCCCACTTGCCACCCCCCCCCCCCCGCCCCGTCTCCCAGGTGAACTCCTAGTCAGTCTTCAGGTCTCAGCCAGCTGTCCCCTCCGGGAGAAGCCTGTCGCGCGTTCTCAGGCAGAGGCAGGCTGGGCGCTGGACTGGGAATCGTGACCGAAACACCTTGGGGTCCTCAGAGCCTGGCACTGCTCAAAAGCAAATGTCTACTGGGTGGTGTTCAATGATTTCCTTGGGAAAATGAAGGATTCCCAGGTGCTTTAAAGTATTTTCACTGCGGTACTATTTGCAAGAGAGAAAACTGGGAAGAACACATATAATCATTCCCTCCTAATAATTAGGAATGAAGCACATCACAGCTCGTTCTCAGGACGCGGTGGTATGCTGTCGTTCCGATGTCTTGTGGAAGTGCGACATTAAAAAATATTCTCAGCGTGCATCGTAAGGGAGAGAAGGGGGTGTCAAACCGTACTGTGTACAGAATGATCCCGTTTTGTGATAAAAATATAAATGTTTATGTATGCACAAGAAGGCCTGGAAGGACCCCGTGGTATCTCTGGGTGGGTGGAATTTGCATGTTTCTTTTCCTTCCTTATGCTTATATGTATTTTGTGACTTTTTTATAATGAGCATAAATTACTTTTGTAGTAAGAAAAAAATTTTTTTCTTAACTACCAAAAATTGTTTTTCTGATTGTAATGCATTTTCATTGTAGAAAATTTGGAAAGTCTGTAAACTATAAAAAAGAAAGATAATTATGCATTTGTTCTACTGAGAGTCTATTAACATTCTAGTATATTTCTTTCTAGTCTTTTTTAAAAATCATGTATGAATTTTTAAAACTACTTGAGATCAAACTGATATATTGTTTAATATCCTGCAATTTTTATTACATCCTGACTATTTTTAAAAATTATTACAAATTCTAAATATTAGATCTCTTACAACAGGCTAGAAAAATCAGCTATCCTAGAGAAAATAAAACTAGAATTAAAAATAGGGTTAATGGCCTCCCAAGTACTGTGTAAGGCATTTTAAAGACTTTCCTAGGCCCTAAAGAGGACTTATATTGTTTAAAATACTTTAAAATATTTTATATTAACAATTTTAACTGTAAATTTTTTGAAAAGGCTTTTTATGCCTTGCTATTGAATTTGGCTAAATACACACCTACTTAATTTACAAGTGGTGAACAAATCAATTTACAATTGGCTATAATTTCTCAGTAACTATAGTGCGTATTTGGGAACTCTTGCAAAGTGAAAAAATCTAACCTGCAAGCTGTTTTCAAATATAAAGAAACACCAAATTTTAACAATTAATAAGTTAACACAATGTTACATTTTATAGATTTTTTAATTAAACATTTCTTGACTTTATAGTTTCCTTTTCATATTTTGGTGCCAATAACTTTTTTGAGATCTCAAACATTTTCTTAGGCCCTTGGAAAGTACCCAGGCCTTGGGCTCTGTGTCTACCCTTTTCATGGACGAAAGCACCCTACCTGAGCCCCTTCACTGCTGGGCAGACAGATATCAGAAACTTCCAGCCAGTGCAGGAGCTACTGCAAAGGCCAGCATTGGCAGAGGTCAGTTTATTAAGCAGAGGAAGGAAGGAGGGAGGGAGGGAGGGAGGGAGGGAGGGAGGGAGGGAGGGAGGGAGGGAGGGAGGGAGGGAGGGAGGGAAGCTGGCTTCCATTCATTAGTGGCTTATTACTACCCTGCACTAAGCTGAGTGCTTTATATACTGTATTTCATTCAATACTCACAACAGTTCTATGAGATGGGACTATTGTCACTCTCATTTTGCAGATAAGGCTCCTGTGGCTCAAAGAGGTTAAGTCACTGGCCTAAGGTCACACAGCTAGAAAGTTACAGAGCTGGCCCAAGACTGTCCAACTCCACAGCCTATGCATTAACCCTTCCACCATATGGCCTCCCCAAACACACCTCCCTACCTGGCCCTCCTCCTAGTCCCAGGAGGGCAGGAGTTAAAGCAAGAAGAGCTCTGTGAGGCTGGCTCACTCTTCCTGTCTTTATCACGGAAAGTCTGGGTCCCTGTGGGCATCCTGCTGGGCCGGCATTCCCACCCCCGGGGCTTCTCGCTGGCCCAGCAGATGTGCTCAGGACATGTTGGCTGAGTTAATAAATTACATAAATTTCTTGTTTTGCTGAGAAAGAAGACCAGAGAAGGAAATGCAGGGACTACACATGGGGGTAACTTGCCCAGTCACCCAGCAAGGTAGTGACTCCAGATTAGAATGCTGGCCAATGCTTCTTGCATTGCTTTACTTGAATTGTATGGGGCTTACCACTTTCCATCATCTCATTTCATTCTCACAACCACGTGTTTATTATCATATCATCAAATCTAAGACCACCAGCAGGACACACCACTATTTTATGTAATAATAAGAAAATTGTAAAACACCAACCCCCTGCCAAGTATCCTTGAGGGACAGCATGAGCTATAAGATGCATCCCTATCATATGAAAACTGTGTGGTGTTATCCACATTTCATAGATGTGCAAACGGAGGCTCAGAGGCACGAAGAGACAAGTCCTGGTCACAAAGCTATTAAGGGTCCAACGTGTGAGTCAAACTAGTCCGGGGTTCTCTCTACAACTGTAGCTCAAGGCACCATGATTTGATGGTTAGGTTTGGGTTTTTTCCCCCCTGTTATTTAAAGAGAATCTTAATTTAGCTGGTGACACAGCCCCTTCCCCACTGGATTATTAACACTATGTCTGGGAGCCGTCTTCCTAGCACCTAGCACCTAGCACTTGGCTGGCCCACGTCAAGGCCTCAAAACACACCTGAGATGGAGGTGGGGGTCACACTACCAGGCACCTCAGAAGTTCAGAAACCACAGGACTGAGTTAGAAGTCCATTGAAGGTGGCCATTTCGGAGCTGCTGACACCAGGGGAGGTAAAGGGCAAGTGCAGATGGGGGTGGGGGGCAGGAGGCCTGGTACTTAGGATGGGTCCTGAGGCACACAGACCTGGTCAGAAACCCAGCCTTGCCAGCCTCTAGCTGTGGGACCTTGGGCGACTTATTAAGCTCTCTGAGTCTCTATTTTCTCGTTGGTAAAATGGAATGATGCAATACTACCTATCTTGTGGGACTGTGTGAGAATTAAATGAGAAAGTGAAAGTAAAGAGCTTAGCAGTGTCAGCACCTGGCAAACACTCAGTCGATCACAGCTAAAGCCATGTACAGGAAGAAATGTCTGTCCTATATCATCTTGAACAAAACCAAACTGGCTGGGCATTGGGGGTTTCATGATGGGGAACCCTCAGCCTCAGACTGGCCATATAAATGGCAATAAACAGCAGAAAACCTCCCACCAGCTTTTTAAAGATCAAATACACAAACTAAGAAATGAGAGTTGGAAACTCACTACAGACACTGAACTAATAAATAGAATCATAAGCATTGACCTTAGCCAACCCAAGGCCAAAATGTTTTAAACCCTGGGTAGACTAGATACATTTCTAGAAAAACAGAAAGTATTACAACTAATTCAGAAGAGTTTTTAAAAATACACTAAAAAACCCCGAAACATACTAAATACTGTAGAATAAATTGACAATGTTTTCAAAGACCTATACCTAAAAAAAGTGTCAGGTCCAGATGGTTTCATGGGTGAATTCTACCTGCTATTTAAATTGTTCCAGAGCAAAGAGAAAGCAGGAAAACTTCCAAGTTCTTTTTATGAAGCCAGCATAACACCGTATGAAACCTGACAGAGATAATAAAAGAAAGATTCAGAAAGAGATGCTGGAAGCTACCTCCCTACAAAGTCTATAAACACTGCAAGCAATTCCCGTAGAGTCAGGAGCAAAATAAAGATTTCCACTAACACCATCATTATTTAACATTGTTCTAGGAGCGCAGGCCTGTATAATTATACAACAGAAAAAAGCAAGAAGTATGAAAATGGAAAGAAGAAAGCAAAATTATCATTATTTTTAGAAGCTATGACTGTAAACCTAGCTAATCACTCAGGAATTAGCAATCAAATTATTCATTATCAATAAAATAAGATGACTGGTTATATGACTGATATACAAAAGTCAGTAGCTTCCTCATATGCAATCAGCAACCTGTTAGAAAATGTAAAAAATGATTCCTTTCGGATGAGCAACAACATGAAACACAACTGTTACAAATGTGCCTAATCTAAAAGAAGAATGCTTTCAAATGCGACTGAGGGGCTTAATAGTCTGAATAAATGTAAACACATAGCCCATTTTTTAATAGGAAGATGTACTACTGTAAAGATGTCAGTTCTCACAAGTCATTATGTTTACAGTGACTCCAATTTTTAAAACATACTAAAAGAATTGCTTTTGGAACAAGCTGGGCTGATTCTAACATTCACATGGGAAAATAAGCATGCAAAAATAGCCTGGGGGGGAGACAGGATAGACTCCTTAGCAGACATTAAAACATAATAACACCAAAACCACAAACAACAAAAGAACAAAATAGATAAATTGGACTTTGTCAAAGTTAGAAACTTTTGTGCTTCAAAGAACACCATAAGAGAGTGAAAATTTTTAAAAAGAAAGTGAAAATACAACCCACAGAATGGGAGAATATATTTTCAAATCATATCTCTGATAAGGGACTAGTGCCCAGAATATATAAGGATCTTTTACAACTGAATAAAAAGACAAAAAATAAACAAGCCCACAAAATGGAATCTTCTACTTTTTAAATGGGCAAAGGATTTGAATAGACTTTTATCCAAACAAGATACACGAATGGTCAATAAGCACATGAGAAGATGCCCTTTTCATTAGTCATCAGGGAAATGCAAGTCAAAACCACAATGAGATACCACTTTACACTCACAAGGATGGCTGTAATAAAAAAAAGACAAGACAAACATTAGCAAGTGTCGGTGAGGACATGGAGAAACTGGAACCTTTATACACTGCTGTTACGAATGTAAAATGGTGCAGCTACTTTGGAGAACAGTCCGGCAGTTCTTCAAAAAATTAAACAGAGTCACCCTATGGCCCAGCAATTCTGCTCCTATGTATATACACAAGAGAAGTGAAAACATATCTTTAAAAAGCTCACACATATACAATGTTCATAGCAGCATTATTCACAATAGCCCCAAACTGGGAACAATCCAAATGCACATCAATTGAATGGCTAGGGAAAATGTGGTATAGCCATGCAAAGGAATATTATACAGCCATAAAAAGGAGTGAAGCGCTGAAACATGCTACAACATGGATGAGCCTTGAAAACATTAAGTGAAACAGGTTGGTCATAAAATGCTCCATACCATATCATTCTATTTATGTGAAATGCACAGAATAGGCAAATCCGTAGAAACTAAAAGTAGATTGGTGTCCGCCAGGAGCTGGAGGGAGGGGGAAGGGGAGAGTGATTGGTTTCTTTGTGGGGTGATGAAAATGTTGTGAAGTTAGATAGCAGTTACAGTTACACAACACTGTAAAAATGCTAAAAAAACAAACAAAAACCATTGAATTGTATACTTAAAGGGGTGAGTTTTATACTATGTGAATTGTCTCATAAAGTTGTTATTAAAAAATGTAAAACTTTGGTAAGCAAAACAGCTCAAAATACCAGAACAAATACAATTGCCTGCTAGAATTTAATATATAATCAAGGTAGCATTTCCAATAATAGGAAAGATGGATTATTTGGGAAATAATACTGGAAAAATATTCCTTGATGGGTTAACAATGGTGGGGGGTCAGGGAGAGAGCAGCACTTAGAACCTTACCTTGCTCCTTTCATCTAAATATATCCAGATGTATCAAAGACTTAAATATGAAAAGTAAAACCATAAAACATGAGAATTAAAAAGGAATTTTTAAAAATCTCAGAGTGGGAAAGGCAAGACACAAACACAAAGGCCCCCAAAGGAAAAGAAAAAAAAGTATGAATTTGAGTTTAAATGTTTTCAATTTCTACATGGAAAAAAATCAAAAGACAATAAACTAGACCAAATACTTGTAAAAATATAACACAAGTTTCTAATTTTCCTTGTTATATAAAGGTTGTGTATATCACTAAGAAAAAGCAAGCCAACAGAAAAAATAAACATGAACAGACCGTTTCCAGACATAAATATATAAGCATGAAAAGATGTCAAACTTCACTCTGTACATTAAAACAACAGCTAGATACCACTTTTCATCTATCAGATTAGCCAAGATGAAAAAGTTTGCTAAAATACTGCATGTTCAAAGGTGTGAAAACACTGGTACTGTTGAAAACGTATGTCCACACAAAAACCAGCACACAGATGTTTTATAGCAGCTTTATTCATAATCGCCAAATCTTGGAAGCAACCAATATGTCCTGCAATAGGTGAATGGGTAAACAATCTGTGGTGCATGGATATACAATGGAATATTTAACGATAAAAAGAAATGAGCTATCAAGCTACAAAAAAACATGGGGGGATCTTAAATGTATATTGCTGGGTGAGAGGAGCCAATCTGAAAAAGCTATGTGCTATATGATTCCAACACGATGGCATTCTGGAAAAGGCAAAACTATGGAGACAGTAGAAATATCAGTGTTTGCTAGGGGTTCAGGGCCGGGGGTGAGGGAGGGAATTGGCAGAGCACAGAGGATTTTTAGGGCGGTGAAACTATTCCTTATGATGCTTTAATAGCGGATGAAGTCATACATTTGTAAAAACCCATAGAATGTACAACACCAAGAAGGAACTCTAATGTAAACTGTTGACTTTAGTAATAATCAACATTGGTTCATCAATTGTAACAAATGTACCACATTAATACATGTAAATAATAGGGGAACTATGGAGGGACAAGAAGGTCTGTGGGAACTCTGTGCTTTCTGATCAAGTTTTCAGGAAGGCTACTGATTTTTTTTAAACTTGCACTAATACATTGGTGGTAGATATGTAAATTGGTATAATCCCTTTGAAGCAAAATTTGATATACCTTCCAAACATTTTAAAGCATGTGTCCGTTTACACAGACAGTCCACTTCTCAGACTTTATCTTACCTATATACTCACAGGAAAGGACATTTATCTATTCTGTTTGTAATAGCAAAAGTCAGAATAACAGCATCTCCTGCCCGCCCCCCCATGTCCACATCCTAATCCCCAGGACCTGTGGCTATGCATGGCAAGGGGGAATTAAGGTTGCAGATGGAATTAAGATTGCTGAACAGCCTACCCTAAAACAGGGAGATTATCCTAGATTATCCCAGTCAGCTCAATGTAATCACAAGGGTCCTTTAAAGTGAAAGAGGGAAGCAGAAAAGGGGTTGAGAGTGCTGTGGTTTGAGAACAACTCGACCTACAGTTGCTGGCTTTGAGGGTGAGGGAAGGGGACACAAGCTGAGGAATGCAGGCAGCCTCTAGAGCTAGAAAGAACAGGAAACAGGTTCTCCATTAGAATCTCCAAAGGGATGCAAACCTTGATTTTAGCTCATCCAGATCCACTGTTTAGTGAAAAAATGGATTTGTGTTGTTTTAAGCCACTAAATTCATAGTAATTTGTTACAGCAGTCATAGAAGACTAATACAAACCTAAACATCTATTCATAGAGGGCCGGCTAAATAAATGCTATAATACTATACAGCCTTAAAAAGAATGTGACACCTCTATATACTGATAGAGAATTAGTTTCAAGATACATTGTTTAGTGAAAAAAATGCAAAGTATAATCAGAGTGTATTTAGCAAGCTATCTGTGTAAAAAGAAGGCACAGTTTAAATTCCACATAGATCCTTAAACATACACAGATTATCTCTGAAAGATACACCAGAACCTGGGAATATTTATTGCCACCAGGGGAAGGGAAGCAGGTGACACTAGATTCCAATGACAGAGAATGTTTCTTTTCCACTGTGCCCTCTTTCATGTGGCTGTGTTTTCATTTGTTTTTTGTTTGTTTGTATCATGTACAAGTATTACTTTAAGGATAAAGAGAAAGAAAATCACTTTAAAAAGTAAATGGGGTAAGCTCTGCTCAGTCTTAGAGTTTTTAGTGTTTTAATCTTTTTAATGAGTATTGATTGAACCCCTTCCACGAGGGGCACCCTGTCACTTGCCTTTTCTTATTTAGTCTTCCTAACAACCCTGACAGGTTGGTATTATCCACACACACACACACACACACACACACACACACACACACACACAGCTGAGGCACTGGGGCTCAGAGAGGTTTAGTGACCAAATTGCACAGCTGGCCTGTTTTGCAGGTGGATTTTAAAGCCTGGTCTTCTGGCCCCAGGGTTCTCTCCTCCAACATGCTATTGCTGGTTCCGATAGCCGCAGGAGCGAGCTTAAGTCTTGGATGCTGCTACAGGGAACTGTCACCCAGCGATGTCGCCCTCTGAGTTGAGGAGGTCAGCCTCCAGAGCCCCTCCATGCCGTTTCTGGCTCAGCCCACCTCCTCCCGTTACATCTCCCATCTCCTTTGGGGCCTTCTGGGGAGAGGCGGCTGCCAGCAGTCACTGTGGCTCTAACTCTTCTCTCCGGTGGGCTCGCATCGCAGTGGGCACAGAGCAGCCACCCGCTTCCCTCAGGCGGAGATGAAACCCTAGAGATGAGGGACCTCTGTGCAGTGTTCCATCTTGATGAGATCAGACTGCCCTGAGGTTTCTCAGTCTTGCAAGCCTGAAGCCAGAGATGAAGGCGGTTCTCACTGTCTGATGGCAACTTACAATTCTGGGTGAACAAATCCACCTTCCTGGCCTCACTTTATGGTAAAATGGAGATCAGATTCCTGTGTTATATGGACAGATGTTGCTGGGCCACTTACCTATTGGGAGAGCTGTTTAAATAAGGCTGAACCGCCTTTCATGTTGAGAATCTCAAAGCATTTAAAAATGAGTAACTAATGAAGTTCAACCTCCAGAAAAAGCAAGAATTATTATCTTCATTTTATAAATAGATCAAAGGTCACACAATCAATGGCAGATGTAGGGAACAGATGCAAGAATTTCCCTTTTGTCCCCAGCTACAGCCACTAGCTCCCACCCGGGTATCACCGACAGACCTCCTTTCCGCTCTCTGACTCCTGGCCAAAGACGCAGAACTGGCCTTTATATGTTTCCACTTAAAGGTTTGAATTCTATGTATGGTTCCTGTGCCTTTGATATGTCTGGAATTTATAAAAGAAAAGGGGAAGAATGATATTTGATGCTTTTGAGAGGTCGTATTGGGGCTGAGCCTTATGTAGTGGGTGAAAAAAACCACCACTCACCAGAGCGCCAGGAAATTCACTTTTATTCCATCTGAAAGAACTTTGTTAAAATTAAATGGCGTGTACCTTCAGTCACCAAAATGATTGTTGTGGGAATAACAAAAGCCACCGCTTATTGAGCACCAGCTGTGTGCTAAGCACTGCTCTACTTACATATTGTGTGACTCTCCCAAGTAGCTGAGGTTGTTATTATTCATTCGTTTTATAGATAATGTAGCTGAGCTTAGAGATATAAGATGGGTTGAGAAGAAAGGAAAGAAAGAGAAAGCTCAAAGGAAATTAATTAAGCAAAAGTGACTAGATATATACTCTGTGCCAGAGGCACTGTGTTGGGATAGACACAGAGATGGAGATACGGACTCCTGCTCTCAAGGAGTTTATCCCCTTGTGGGTTACTAAGGGTGAGGTCTGAGGTAGCGAGCATTTAAAAAGACAAATTATGTCAATACAGTTGAGTCCAGAAGTGTTTATTGAGTTCCTGGTGTGTGTTAGACACCGTATTAGTTGCCAGGGATGGTCCCGCTTCTCGTGGTGGTTGTAGTCTAGTGGGAAAGTCAGACATTAATCAAATAATCACAGAGATTTAAAATTGCAGTTGAGTGGACTAAAAGGCACTAGATGGGCTATAGCCTGACAAAGGAGTAGTATCCAGAACACATAAAGAACTCCTACACTTAATAAGAGATAACCCAATAGAAGCAGTCAAATAAACCAATAGGGAATTTTTTTTTAATGCCTTTATTGATTTTAGAGAGAGGAAGGGAGAGGGAGAGAGAGAAAGAAACATCAATGATTAGAGAGTCATTGATCAGCTGCCTCCTGCATCCCCCCTACTGGGGATCAGTGCAAAATCTGGGCATGTGCCCTGACCAGGAATCGACCTGGATCCTAGGTCGATGCTCAACCGCTCAGTCACACCAGCCAGGCCCAATGGGCACTTTTAAAAAGACAGAAGGCAAATGGCCAATAAACAAATGAAAGTATATTCAGTCTCTCTTATAAACAGGGAATTGCAAATTAAAACACTGAAATTACCATTTCACACCCATCAGCTTGGCAGAAATTTTTAAGTCTGACATTCGCACGTGTTGCTGAGGACACCAAGCATGGGAACTCATATACTGTTATCGAGGAGTAAATTGGTACGACCACTTTGAAAAACTGTTCAGCCATGCCCAGTGAAGCTGCTGACTTGAATGACCTGAACCCAGCAATTCCACACCCAAGTATCTACCCAGATGGCTCATTTTCACACAGGGGGAAGGGTATACAAATATTAATTATAGCATTGTTCCTAAGAACAAAATGATTTGAAAATAAACTGAATGTCCTCCAGAAGGAGATGGGTAAGCAAAGTGTGGTGAACTCTTACAATAATCTAGAGCTACATGTATCTATGGTAGTACATTTCGAAATCATAATGCTGAGTGAAAAAAGAAAGCTGCACAATGATATAGTCGGTAAAATGCCATTTCTTCAAAGATTACAAACATGCTGAACAATTCTATAAAGGGTTTATAGGCACAAATACATGTAGTAAAATGTATAAAATGTATATGGCAATGATAAAACTCAAATGCAGGAGAGCGGGCACCTTAGGGGAGGGACAGAAATGGGTTCAGAGGGCTCCACCTAGATTTGTAAAACTCTGTCCTTATAAAAAGATTTGAAGAAAATTTAGCAAATGAAAAGCTTTGGCAAAGGGAGGGGTTGGGGGGCTGGTAGGGGAGGGGCAGAGAAGAAACAGGTGTTGATATTACTCTCTTGGTTTTTTATGTGCTTTGATCTATCAAAGGAGGATTTGACTGAATTGGGGATGGGAGTGGGGGTGGGAGGGGGTCAGGGAAGGTGTCTCAGGAAATGGTGCTTACTTAGGACAGGAGCCACAAACTGAGTAGGTGAGGAAGGTGTAGCAGGCAGAGAACAGGCTGTGCAAAGACCCTGAGGTGGGAGGGTGAACGAACAAAAGAGCCTAGGACCAGAGACCCTCAGTGTGATCGGAGCAGAGGCAGGAAGGGGCTGGAGGTGGGCTGGGGCGGGGTGCATCGGTCATCTTGAAGCGTCGCGTCTTTATCCCCGGTATGAGAAAAGCAGCAGGGATGGGAAGCTTGGGGGCCCAGAGGCGCTTGGCTCGGCCAGATATGGGACTAAGGAAGGCCTTCTTAAAGAGGTGACTCACCTCTGGAGCTTCGGAGAACCAGCGAGAAGCAGCCAATTGGGGGGGCGGGGGCGTGGGAGGCAAATGCCCTGGGTAGGGCCCAACACCAACAAAGACACTGACGACCTTCCAAATCTTGCCCCAACTCTAGGGGTGTTGGATAGAAAAATGGGAGACCCGCGCGTCCACCTTGGAGAGGGCCTGGGGTCGGCGCAGACCCAGGGAGGCCGGCCGGCGGCGCGGGCGGCTGGACTGAGGGCGGCGGGGGCGCAGGCCCGCAGATCCTCGAGCGGAATGTTAACGGCCTAAACCCGCTGCAATTAGGTTGAGGGGCGGGGGGGGGGGGGGGGGGGGGCGTCTCTAGGAGGGAAGCGAGGGGGGTCTAGGGTGACGGGTGGGTGGTAGCGCCGTCCCCGAGATGGACAATAATCGGGGCAAGACACACGCCAGGTAAGGTTCGCGCGGGGCGAGCCAAGTGGCACCGTCCGGCAGGGCGCGAAGGCGCGCGGGGGCTGCGGAGGACAGCGGGGCGGGGGAGGCGCCCCCTGTGGGTGGCTGCTAACCACTCACCGCAAAGGAGCAGGGCGCTGCGGGACAAGGGGAGGGGCTGGGGCAGGTCCCGGGAAGAGAGGAACACGAGGGGAAGGGACCGCGCAGAGGCCGCCCGGAGGTCAGCCCCGCACCCGGCCGCAGCGGCGCGGGGCAGGTGCGGGCGCCTCTGGCCTCCCCGCACGGCTGCGGGCGGAGCCCGAGCGCCCGGCTCACGCAGGCGCCGCCGAGCCGGCCTAGGCAGGACCTTCCCTCAGCTCCTCAGGCTGCCCCGCCGCGGCCGCGGGGACAGCAGGGCCACCCCGCCTCCCCCCTCCCCGCCGGCCCAGGCCGCGCCCCCAGACCTCCCGCGGACCGGCTGCGTCACTGCGGCTGTGACGCGCCGTGGGGGCCGCGCCCGGCGGCGTGGCGCTGGGTCCGCGGGGAGGTCCCCGCGCTCGCAGCCCGCGGCCGCGTCCTTGGCCCTGCTCCAGGGGAACCTCGATTTTCCCAGCCCGGGAAGCCCGGCTGTCCTTCGGCAACTGCTAAGGACGCGAGCACCGCAACCGATTTTAACAAGGCCCGGAAAGAAAGAGCCGGACCCAAGAAAGAGACAAATAATAGCCGCCGGCTAGAGCTCTGCCCGCGCGCTCAGCGGACTTAAGACCAATAATGACAACCGCCATAATAGCCGCCATTTACTGAGCCTTACTCTGTGCCAGGCGCTGTGTTAAGCGCTTTGCAGGCAACAACCCTCGGAGGTAAGTACCGCTATTACCCTATTTTGCCGGAAACGGGGGCACAGAGAGGGTAAGTGACTTGCCCCAAGCACACAGCCAGCCGATGTCAGTGCCAGAATGCCAACCCAGGCGGTCTGATCCCATGGACTCCCCCTGTCATTCCGCTACGGTCGGGATCATCTCTTCGTCTTTACGATGCCGAAGCTAAGGCGCACGGAAATTTAAGTACCTTGCCTAAGGTCACCTAGCTGGAAAATGGATGAGGCAGAAAGCGAACCCAGGGTTCCTCTCTGACGGCAGAACCCGCGGTCTTGGCCATTGGCGATGACACTTCCAAACAGCCTCGGACACCCTCCCAGGCTTTGGCACCCGAATCCGAAGAGGCGCAACGCTCTGCGGGGTTGGGGTGGGTTTCCGCGGCCTCCGGTCCCCGGGTGAATAAATTGTTCCTAAGCATCGCATCGTCTCTGGTCAGCACGCAGGCATCATATATGGACGCATCTCCCGAAACCCGGTCGGGGACTCGGCAGCGCGGACCACGCGAGGGTTGGAGGGTGGCGGAGGCAGCGGGAGGGATCCCGGGTCCCACCTGCAGGGCGGCGGACCCGGCAGGGGCCTGTCTTGCCCAGCACGGCCGGCAGAGGGCGCTGCCGCACGCGCCTCGGGTCCCACGGCCACCAGGACCCTGGGCTGGCGGGCCTCGACCCGCAGCCCAGTAGACTCAGAAGCCCCGAAGCGGGGTTTCTTGGTGGCTGGCGCCCCTCTGGCTCCTCGCCTTAGCACTGGGTCTGCTTTCCCAACCACTCTGCCCCATTTCCCATGCTCCGGCCACCCCACCTTTGACCTTGGAGGTTTCCCGCAGTCCCTGCATTGCTGGTTTAGTCACCTCTTGCTGAGAGGCAAAGAACACTGATCCCAACCCATTAAAAGCCGTGGGTGTTTGCAAATCAAGTTGGGCCTTCTCTCCTTCTCACAGGCCCTTTGGTGATGTAAAATGGGGATAAATCACCCACTTGGAAGAGATAACTAATTTTCTTTCCTTCTCCAAAATAGGAGGAGGGGTGGTTAAGGAAGGAGCAAATAGATGAAAGGATCTATTTTCACTGTAGCTACAGTGTGTTAAGTGCTTGTTTTGTGCTGAGCCTTTTCTGTGTCTTGACTCCTTAATCCTCATGCAGCCATGAGAAGTGTGCATCATTACTCTCACTTGACAGATGAGGTCACAAGACTGGTAAGTGGCAATGCTGGGAATCCACCAGGGGGATCTGACTTTAAAGCCATGTCCCCATCACCCAGAATGTACAAGCCAATACAACAGAAGAGGTAAGATACAAACCATGCAGAAACAAACCAAAATCTACTCTGAATGCTTAGAACTACCACATGTGAATTAGGGCCTTCAATCATTTTCTGAGCCCCCATTCTGGACTCAGTTGCCTAAAAAGAAAACAAAACCTAAAGGCACAATGAGAGGAGAACAGGCATGAGGCTTTAGCTTTCTCTTGGAAGAGCATCCGGAGAAGCCCACTCACTTTCTATGTCTGGGCTCTGAGGATATAAAGGTGGTTCTAGGAAAATCTGAAAAGTATGAGAGGAAAAAAAATCCCTTCTGTGGTTTTTACTTTAACCAAGCCTCATTCTGCTATTTGTGTTTTATTTTAAAACTAATGTGGCTCTCTCCACCCTTTAAATTGGCACGTAAATAGTAAAAACAGAAGGAGGGCCAGCTACAAACTTCAAATGTGGTGGGTTTCTCAGGAAGGAGGTACATGACTTGAAGTGGAAATGCGGATTAAATGAGGTGCCTTAAACATTTCAAAGACAGACTTTCCACAAGGAATTTAGATCATAGCTCTTAGAACGGGAGCTTTGTCTGGGTTTGGGCTCAGTATAGTGTCTAGAATCTGTGAGTGCCCAATAAATGTGGAAAACGAATCACACTTTTAGTCTATGTCTGCATCATCTAACCATCTGGGTCACCACTTTGCTCATGGTTTAAAAGTGTGCCTTCTGGGGGGTTTTCCTGTCCTCTGGATCTCAGTCACACACACCCCTCCCTTAGACCCCTCACTTTTCCAGAAGTTTGCTCTGGGAATCCAGTCAAGGTGAGGCAATCGTTGATGATGTCATTAGGCTTGGTTAAACACAGTGACTGCACACTCTGGAATCACCAACTGGAGGCCTTTCCAAACAGGGATACCAAGGCAGAAGGGATATCATGAGACTTGTCACTTAACAGTTCTCAATGCCTTGCCCTATGTCTTTGAACTAGCAGACAACCCTGTACATTCCAGGCTGCCTCTTATAAAATCCTTGGACTTCTTTGATCTTTTCTCTCTCTGCTCTTTCCCTCATTTTTTCAATGCATTTATTCTATAAACATGCATTAAGAGCTCACTATCTGTAAGTGCTGGGGGTATAGAAGAGAATCTAACATGAGCTTCAGAGCTCACTTTCTCCCATTCCCACCTGGCTCCTGACCCCAGAGCTCTACCTTCATGCCTGGAGAGGCCCCACAATAGTAAATGACTTGTTTCCCCCCAGGTGAGAACTATTGCACAGACATATCTGACATTCTATCAACTCCTGACCCTATACACCACCTTGGTGACACCCATTTGGCAGAAGTTCTGGGCACTGATATACCCTCAGAAGCAGGGCCTGGAAATACTCAAATTCCAGCACTTGCCTACATTCCTTTCTAGTCACTCCTTCAGTTCACAAGATCACTGTTGATGACGGAAACAGTTTGGGCCACATTTATAAAGCATCTATCAATGAAAAATCTCATAGTGCCATAATACCCCACTGGTAAAAGGAATGTTGGCTTAAACAAACAGTGACTATCTGACAAAGGAACCTGTCAGATAATGCTTACAAGTTTTCAGGTTATTTTTTTTTTAATATGTTTTTATTGATTTCAGAGAGAGGAAGGGAGAGGGGGAGAGAGAGAGAAACATCAATGATGAAAGAGAATCATTGATAGGCTGCCTCCTACCGGGGACTGAGCGGAAACTGGGCATGTGCCCTGACCGGGAATGGAACCTCCTGGTTCATGGGTCCACGCTTAACCACTGAGCCACACCTGTTGGGCTTTGGGTCACTTTTTAGTTGAATCTTGAGATTGATTCATAATAATGAAAGGGAAGAAAAGTTTTCAAGATTCTTCAAATGGAGTACATTTTTACCATCAACACCCTAGAAAATACAGAAGGCTTAAGGTAAATTGCCAGTTTTTATCTTTTTGGAAAATCTATTATTACTGAATAATCTTGGTCTTGACCCATTCCAAATAAATAAATAAATAAAAAGAGGACTGAACTGTAGAATTCAGACTAGGTCCCCAGAAATCCCTTTAGAAAGTAGATTCGAAGTCAGTACTCATTCTTCTTGACCATCCCCCCATACCCCCAGACTGCCCCATCCCTTCTAGATCCAGCATTATTTTCTGTCCTCTTGAGGAAGGCAATGGCTCAGAGACCAGAACGATGGAGAGGGAGGAAGACAGCTTTTCCTTACCTGAGCTGCAGAACCACTGGAACCTAGGGAACTCACTGTGTGTGTGGTGTTTGCATAGCTCTCTGGCTGTGTATTCTCTGGCTCATGTCCAAAGTCTCCAGAACACGGGGCCCGAGATGGGCCAAAAGGAACGCCTATCTGTGGAAGATGCGCGTCCATCCACCAAGAAGTTCTTGGTGGTCAGTGTCTGCGTGTCCGGCTGCTGGGGTGAAGAGAATTGGAAACCGCTGAACATTCCTGCTGGGATCTTTCCAAACCCTTTTGGGAACCGGCAACAGTACTTGTCTGGGGAAATTAGTTTTGCACTTTCACAGAGTGAGAAATTCCTCAGGGGCATTCTTGTACTTGGGAAGAGAAATCAAACCCAGCTCATTCCTTCAGGGCCCATGCTATTAATAAAGCAGACAGAGTGCAGTTCAGTTGGTCCAGCCTGGGGCCATGGGTGGGGCTGGAGCCCTGGAGTTCGGCGGATTTCACCTGTGGCTAAGGCCCTCCCGGGCCGGCGCAAGCCTGAGATTTCAGGGGTTTGTGTTACCAGCGTGTAAACACCGTGAGTGACGGCCAACGCTCCCAAGAGACCACAGGGAATCTCAGACCCTTCCTATCTTCCTAGAAACCCTGGCGGCCCCGCCGGCCGCTCGCTGTCTGATGCAACAGTTTGCAACGCCGCTCCGGGAGCCGAGCCTGCCGCGGGGTGCTGGGCGTCCCGGCGGCGCGCATGCGCGGGCTGCGGGCCTGCCGGGCGGGGCGGGGTGGGCGGGGCGGGCGGGGTGGGCGGGGCCGAGGCTTCGCACGAGGGTGCTGGGGGCGGGGCGGCCTGGGAGACCTTTGGCAGCCCGCGCGGGCGATCTGAGCTTAATTAAACTTCTCCCGAGGCATTGGCTGACTGATTGACCCAGTGATCCAAAAAAAATCCGAGAGGCCCGAATCGCCCTAAACACGACCGGAGAGAAGTTGGGGAGTTGCCTTTCGGTTTCCAGAGCTGGGCCTTGCGACTCAGCCTCCCTGCCCTGATCCCTCCCAGTGCGCAATGCTCCGCAGGGGCTCCGGCTCACCGGGGCCTCGGGCCCGCTCGCCTGGGCCCGCCAACCGATTTCACACCAAAAGGGAAGAGCAGTGGTTACGGAGGGGAAAAGAGGCAACGTTTTGATAGTGTCTTTAGCCATATCTTCTCAGCCTGCTTTCTCGGCCCATGTGCCTTAGAAGGTTTTGTGGGTTTTTGTTTTGTTTTGTTTTAGCAGAAGGAACGGCATTATAGATTATGTTCCAAAAATGTCAGCCATTCTGGTGTTGCCTGCATGATTTTTTCATACCCACAGTCCATCTATATTATATATTTTTAATTGACTTTTATTTTACTTTACTAACTTTACTTATTCTTTAAATTAACTTTAAATTGATTCCCTTTTTCTACATAGCCTTGCCCTAAGCAATAACATTAGAGGAACCACAGCTTTGATGTGCTAGTCACATATTTTAATACACTTGAAAATAAATTTATAACTATCCAAATAAAAAATGTATATGTTAGCTAAAAGTTTCTCCCTGCTACATTTGGAGAAAAACTCCAGAGGTAATAACAATAATAGCTAACATATGTTGAGTGATGCCAATGTCCCAGGCACTGTTCTAAGCACTTTAACTATTCTACATCCTTATGACACCTTAGAAAGTGGGTGTTCTTTACATTTTACAGAGGAAAAAAGTGAAGCACAGAGAGGTTAAGTAACTTGCCTAAAATCACCGAATCAGGTTGCAAACTCTACTAGCCTCTCTCGAGCCTATACTGCTGACCTATCCAAAGAGGCTGTTACTGCAGGAGATCACCCAGGTGGTTAGTCCGCCTGCACTTGAACCCAACCAAGTCTGACTGACTCCAGAACTGAGCTCTAGCTCCTTCCTGCCCATTTTCCCAAATCTCACCTCATACAGCCTTTTTATCTCTATCTGGAATCCAAAAGATGCTTCCAAGTACTTCTCTCCTCACCTCTACACCTCCCCTTCCCCCTCCCCCTGAGTGGGACAGAGATTCTCATTTCTGGTGTTTCACTCTCTTCTCTGAACCAAAGTAACCCATAAATCTCTGATTTCCACGAGAATCCCTACTTTGAAGTTCCTCTCTACTCTCCTCCAATGGCAGTGGAACTGCTTAGAAATTCCAACTATTAGCATCGTCAAACTACATTTCCCAGACTGCCATTCTCACCTGGAAAGAGATCAAAAGTCCTTTGTCAAACCATGTGGCTCCTATTTTGGGGTCGGAAAATCTGGTCACTAGCTTGGATAAAGATTGGTATGCCCATAGACTAATTTTTCTGGGCCAAGGCAGACATGTATTTCCCAGGCTTCAAGGATTAGGAGGCAGGGGAGAGAGAGAGTGTGTGTGTGTGTTGGGGGGGGGGGGATTTCAGCAAACAAAACCTTCAATTAGAGGCATAAATGAAGACTTGGCCTAAGACTTCTAAAAGATGGTTGACCCATGCCTAGTAGATATATTTTCTTTCAACAGCCCCTACCACCACCACCACCTCTTCCCTCTCTTCACTTCCTTTTCCTTCCACTTCTTCCAGATTCTTCTCTTAATTGTACCATTGTGCCACTCCTTTGCTCCCCAACCCCCATGCCCACACCCACTCTTTAACTGTTTAGTATAAAATCCAGCCCACCAGACTGAGGTTTTCTTCGATCCAAATGTTATTTTCAGAAGGAGCCATTGAGGTTGGGGTGTAATTGCAGCGTTGAGCTTCTGCAAGCCAAGCTGAAAATAATCAGCGAGGCAGATGGGGTGGGAAGAGTGTGGTGGCCACTTCCCAAAGAGCAAGAGAAACCCAATGGAGTGAGTCAGAGAGAGGCAAGGGCCAGGCTGGGCCAGGCTGGGCCAGGCTGGGCCTGCTGGGCTTATGGCTGGGAGGGAGTTCAGTTAAGGGGAAACTGCCCAAGGTGTAGGAGCCTTTGACTGAGGTCCAGTCCAAGGTGGTTCCTGGCTGCACATCACAACTCCATACTTCCTGTGACAGCCACTAAGCTTCTCTTGATGTTACTCAATTGGGCCATAGTGGCTAGTAGGCCAAATGCGAACTTAGTCATCCAGATGGCTCACCCATCTCTAGAGCTGGGTTTCTCAACCTTGGCACTATTGGCATGTTGGGATGGGTAATTCTTTGATGTTGAGGGGCTGTCTCGTGCATTGTAGGGTGTTTAGGAATACCCCTGGCCTCTACCCTCTAAATTTCAGTAGCATACACATGCACACACACACACAGTCATGACTATCAAAAATGTCAGACCTGCCAAATGTCCTTGGGAGGCAAAATCGCCCTTAGTTGAAAACCACTGGTCTAGAGTGATCCAGGCCTCTAAAAGGGTCACATCACCTGTCCCCATGGTGGCTTCACTGCCTCCCGTCACATCTGAATGTCCCTGACAAAAACTATTGGCTAACTCCCATTTCAGTGACAACTGTTGAATACCTCAGACCCAGCATGAGTGCCTACTATGTGCCAGGCACTAGACAAGGTCTTGAGAATAAAGCAACAAACAAGATATGTCCCTGCCCTCATGGAAATACCAGACTGAGTGGGGGGAGACGGGCATTAAACAACCCCGAGTGAGAGGTGTGTAAAGATGAGAAATGGGGGACTATAAGAAAATCAAAGAGAGTTTCTCACCTAGGTTCCAGGGTCGAGAAAGGCTCTTGGAGGAAATGAGAAGTTATCCAGTTGGAGATCTGAGGGTGAGGCGGTGTTCCTGGAGTAGGAACAGAGTGCTCAGAAGCCCTGTGAGTTAAGAAAGAATGTCCTATATTCAAGGAACCCAAAGAAATCTGGCATGGACCAGGCTGAGGACAGCAGGAAGCTGTTTTCTCCTCTCCCTCCAAAGCTTGCTTTTCCTCTACTCCTTCTCTGGGTTTCTAGCACAAGCATATAAACTTAGAATCATATTAAGCCATATGTAAAACCCCGCTTGTCCTTGCTCAACCCCCCTTAGTCACCCAGTTACCAAGTTTTGTCAATTTCACCACCAAAATCTCTCTGCAAACTATCTCCTTGTCTCCACTGCCACCACAGCCCATGCAGGCTCTCTTCATTACTCAGCCGAATTTGTGAAATAGCTTCCTAAGGAGTCATCCTCCAGGCTCTTCCTCGGAGGACAGAGATCTGACCATGTCTCCCCTGGCTTAAAAACCCTGCATGGTTCCGTCGCCTGTCAAACCATGGCTTTTATTCACTAACCGCTTCCAACTACCTCCCACTCTCCCACTCTCTAGCCACACCTCGTGGGCCTTCACACCTCTGGTTTTGCTATTCTCTTTGTCTGAACTGTCCTTCCCCAACCAAAATCACTGGGAGAATTCCCACATATCCTTTAAGACCCAGACAAAATGCACTCATGGTTCTCTTCTATATCTCCTTAGAAGACTTCTTGTAATTCTTCCCTCTGTTTTTATTAGGATTTATATGTTGCTTCTGGTTTACCATTTGTCACATTGACCCTTAGTTATCTGTTTAAACCAGTTCCTCCTCCACAGAGTGGGAGGGCCTCAAAGGCAGTTAATGTAGTGGGCTGATTACCCAACACCCATTCCCCCACGCCCTTCCAGCTTCCGAAGAGAAGCCAAAGAAATGCAAGGCATGGTGTACTATTTAGTGTACAAGCTAAGCTGTTATAACAAACACCCAGAGTCCAGAAGCTTAAGCAAGCTCGTGTGCCTCAGTAGAAGCTGAGCCCTCACCCAGCTCCAAGGTTGGGCCCCCACCCTTCTCAAGAATTGGTTCAGGAACCTGGGCCTAAATTAATCAGTGTGCAGCAGAGACTTCTCTGGTTCCCACTCTCCCCTTCATTAACAAGAGAACTGATTTTTGCCAAGCAGATGGCTACTTCATAAGACTACATTTCCCAGGCTCCCTTGCAGCTTGATGTGATGTTAGTTTAAATTCTCACCAACATACTGTGAGCAGAAAGGATTGTCTCACTTCCAGGCTGTGCCCTTAAAGGGATGTACACGTGCTCCCCTGACCCTTCCCCTGCCCTCCCACCACCACCACTTGGCAATGATAAAAACTGAAGCAGTCTTCCTGGACACAGTGAAGGATGCCACTTCTGGAACATGATGGAGCCCTCCTAGCAGTCTTTGAAGGCTTTTTTCTGAACTCTTATATCATATGAAAAAGATATAAATTTCTATTTTGCTTATATTGCTGTATTTGGAGGCTCTTTGTTACAGCAACTTTCCCATACTCTATAAAATATGCAGTGCCTGGGTTCCCCAGGACTCAGGCTGGTTCAGGCCTGTGCCTGTGACCTAGTTAGGGCCAGTGAGGTACAAGGCAAAGTTTGATGGAAGTTGCTGGTAAAGAGCTCTATTGTTTTCAGGAAAGAGCATCATGGAACAACCTCTTTCTATTCCTCGGGACATCATCGGGCCTGGACCTGTGGCAGTCCCCTTGCTACCAGCCTAAGAATGGGGCTACACATAAGGAGGGCGGAGCTGAGAGAATCACAGGGAAATGGAGTCAGAGTTTCTGGACTAAATTCTGAAGCCCACTGTCTTAGTCGACTTGGGCTGCCACAGAGTAGGTTACTTAATAGAAATTTATTTCCTCACAGTCCTGAAGGGCTAGAAGTCCAAGATCAAGTTTCCTGGTGAGGCCTCTCTTCCTGGCTTATAGACAGCCACCTTCTTCTCACTGTGACATCATGTGGCCTCTTCTCTGTGTGTACAAGCTCTGGTGTCTCTTCTTCTTCTTTTAAAGATACCAGTTGTGCCAGCCAAGTATAGTTCAGCAGTTGAGCATGGACCTAGGATCCAGAAGATCACAGTGTGATTCCTGGTCAGGGCACATGCCTGGGTTGTGGGCTCGATCTCCAGGATGGGGCGTGCAGGAGGCAGCCGATCAATGATCTCTCTCTCTTTCTCTCCCTTCCTCTCTCTGAAATCAATAAAGATATATTTTAAATAAACAAATAAATAAAGACACCAGTCCTATTGAATTAAGGCTCCACCTTTATGACCTCATTTAACCATAACTACCTCCTTAAGGACCCTGTCTCCAGATACAGCCATATTGAGAGTTAAGGCTTCAATATATGAATTGAGGTGGGGAGTGCACAATTCAGCCCACAACACTCACCCTACCTCTGGGCTTGCATTTATGTGATCCAATAAATACCCTTTTGTTTAAGCTAGCTCAAGTTGCTTTTCTATCATATCTTACTCTACAGTGTTTCATTCCTCTTTGTATCCCTGCTGGGCCTAGCACAGAAAGGGTCAATAAACACTTATAGAATGAATGCCCAATTGCAATTTCTCTCCCCTTACCTATAACGACTACCTCACAGATACACTATAAGCATTTCTCTTTCTCTCTGCCCCAGCCAAAACTCCTAAAGTAGTCACATGGGCTTCATTTCTAGATAATTCTTCTTAGAACCCCCCCCCACACACACACACACATACACATACATTGGCTACTTATATGGAGAGCTGAGATTAGGCTATAAAATCAGAAGGTTGGATTGGGCACACCTTCCAGCAGAAGCATTCCCCTAGTGTCTTCCAGCTCTAAGGTCCCGTGGCGCTGCCTGAGGCTCTCTCTGAAGGAATCATCCAGTGTTCAGGCAGAAGGCCCATCCAGCACTAACAATGTACAATCTACTGAGGGGTCCCTCTGGGCTCCTGCCCCAACTCCCTATGGTCGCACAGGAGGCCTCTTCCAGCACTAACTGTCAGGGGTGCTGTTTAAAGTCTTTTCAAGCTCTGAAGTCCCAAGATTCTGTGATACATGCTAAATAGACTTCCTGCCCCAAGCACAGAAGAGAAAGCTCTGGGGAGGGCCTGGACTGTCACAATATGTCCTTCTAGATGAGACCAGAGGTTGGCCCGGCTGAGAAACAGGCAGGCAGGAGCCTAGCAATGCTCAGACATTCCTGCAGCAGGTCGCGCAGCAAGGATACTCAGGTTCCTTGTGCCCATTGCTCAACCATCCAAACTGCCATTAGTGGTGCCCAACGTGGGGGGCATACAGTTCCAGGCAAAACATTTCCTTCTTCCAGCCTTGTGAACTTGACTCATGCAGACTGGGGGAAGGGCCAACTGCAATGTAGAAGAATTACCAGGGAATGAACCCTGTTCAGCCAGGACCTTGAGGGTCCAGAGGTGCTTCCTCCTGAGTCTGCATTGCCTCCAGGCTTCCCTCCCCATGCTTTTAGAAGTGATCATTCATAGTACACTTACTATGTGCTGAGCACTGTGCTTAACACTACCTATATTAACTTATTTTGTCTTCACAACACTGCAGGTATATCATCATTAGTCCCATTTTATAGATAAGCAAACTGAGGCTTAAAGAGGTGAAATTACTTGCTTGGAGTTTATAAGCAACAGAGCTGGATTTGGTCTCATGTTCTTAACCAGAGTGCTTGGTGAGAGACCTTTGGAATTTGGCAGCACCTTCTCTGGTCTTATAGCTTGGGCAGGCATGGGGAAAAGCCATGGTGAGGCCCCAGGTTTATGAGGTCAGTGCTGTTGGGGAGGAAGTTAGGACCAGAGAGAAACATGGTCGCTGGAGTGAAGGACAAAACAGTCAAAGACCACCAGGCAGTCCTGGTCAAGTACAACGGGTGTGGCCAGGTCTGTCAGTAAGGGTCTACTGAACCCAACCAAGAGTGAGCAGAGGTCCTCTTCATAAGTGTGGTCATCAACATCAGGGGTCTGCCCACGCCCTACCCAGCAGGAGCGATGCCTACCACAGGTGGGGGATGGCCAAGGGAGCAGGAGGCCACTTGGAGAGGCCCTTGTCCAGGTCATTTGTTTTGTCTTGTTTGTCGTCACATCTGTTCCTTGCCTTTCTCTGTTCTTCTCAATATCTTGGGGGGCAAATGGCATACCCCAGGCTCCCTTGACAGCTGGCTTCTGACTAGATTTACCTAATGAAAGGTACTGGAGGAAGATGGAAATAGGAGGAGAGAAGCCTGGATATTTCTCCCAACACCCCCTTCCCTGCCCCAACACACAGACACACACACACACACCCCAACACCTGGCTTTGGGCGGCATTTCTGGCCATGGTTCTCTCCCCTCCATGGCTCCAGCTCCCAGGGGGCAGCTCCAGCCCCTGAACTACCACTCCCTTCTCCCTTTGTTCTTCCAGCCTCAGAGTAGTGGGGATTTCCTGTTGCTGCTAATTGTTTTGACACCCCACTTCCCAGTGAGCTCTTTCCACACTTCCAACCATCCCCTCTACTGAACATGGCTTCTGTTCTGATTGGACCTTGCCCCATCCTGCTGGAAGGAGACTGTCAGGGTTCCTGCCTCCTACCCCAGCTGTGGATGAGGGCAGGGTCTCCTTGGGCAGAGTGGCAGTGTCTTACTTTGTTCTGGCTGCTATGATAAAATACCAAAGACTGGGTGGCTTATAAACAACAAGAGGCCAGGGAGCTCTGTGGGGTTTCTTTTATAAGAGCACTAATCCCATTCAGAGGGCTCTACCCTCATCACCTAGGCACCTCCCAAAGGCTCCACCTCCTAATACCATCACCTTGGGCACTAAGGTTTCAACATATGAATTTGGAGGGCACACAAACATTCAGACCATAGCAGGCAGGAAACTCCTGAGCATGAAGGTGGGCAGAAGCCCCACCAGGGTGGCAGCTTAGGTGGCCGTGAACAGATCTGAGCAGCCCCCAGCAGAACCCCATGGATCCCAGGCCTCTTCCACCTTTGGTATGCGTGCCAGATGTTGGAGACAAGGGGCAGGCCTGAAAAGTATATCCACCGGGAGGTTGCCACCTGCCCATCCTGCACACAGGCCCATGGGGACATACTGGCTTGCCCTCTCCCCACCCTGGTCCTGGAGAGGATAGCGAAGGGCTGTGCATTTGGCAGGTGAGGTGGGAAGGGCTGAGTGGCTCCACTCTTATCGCCCTCTCAATTCCTGGGAGATGCTCCGATATTTTCCTGGAGAGCTGGTTGTGGGCCTAGAGGCCCTTGCCCTCCACAATATCAAGAAGAAAGGACACTGGGAAACTCTTTTCCAAAATCAGTTCAGACTTTACCAGCCTCTCTGAGTCTGTAAGCCAGACGGTGGCTGATGTCCTGGTGGACTCACACCAAGTGAGCCCAGGCTGCCTCAGGACACCTCATCCCCAGATCCCACCTCATGGAACTCCACCTCCCAGGAGCCAAGCCTTGCTCCAGGCTCTGAGCAATGCCCAGTATCTCCCTCATAATCACCCCGTAGGACACAGCCTGGGGCAGCCACAGGAGGAACATGAGCCTTGGAGTCGCCTGAATCTCAGCCTGGACTGATAGGAGCTCTGAGGCCCTGGGCAAGTGCCCCAACCCCTCTGAGCCTCGGTTTCCTCTTCTGTCCAATGGAGGTCATCACTACCCATGGACACTCTAATCACTGTGAGTGCTTCCGCCTCCTCCCTTTTTCCCTTCCTCCTCTGGGTCTCCTGAACCTCCACTGACCACTTTACCACCTAATGCGGGGCTCTCATTTCCCAGAATCCTCCCAGCCTTGGAGGAGACAGTGGTTTCGCTACCCTTTGCTTGTGGCCTGCCGTGGGCCAGCTCCCCTGAGAGCAAAGGCCTCAGAACCAAGCAATTGGGGCCCCACCCTCTTTGTAAACACCAGTTGGGCACCAACTGACCTCAGGAGGAAAGTGCTCTACTGGGACCCTCCTCTTCCAGCCCTGCCTACTGCTGGATGTTCCAGAGGAAGCGCCAGGCAAGTCTGGCACCCTTGTACCCAGGCCGCCTCCGTCCTGGAAATAGTCACTGACAGCCAAACTGTGGCTGAAGGTGGAAGGAAGTTAAAAGCCCCTGAGTGCTCCTCTCCTGCCCTCCCACAGCACCACCCTGGCGTGTCCCAGACAGGGCAAGTTCTCTCTAATTTAATTTTTTAATGATTGTGATAGATGTACATAAAGAGGACTTGACTGTTGTTCTTTGATTCTTAAAAATAGAGACAGAAATTAAATATAAAAAATATTAATCATTTTAATTCTAGGCCATGGGAATGTGTGTTTTACTGTTCTCTTGTAACATCCTTTTCTGTCTCTAAATAAAAACATTTTTAAATAAATAAGATGAATACAGGTTTATTGGGGGAAAATTGAAAATATCAAAAAGTATAAAGAGAAAAATGAAAACCAGCAGAATCTCTCTTTGGATCATTCATATATTGGTTTACCTCCTTCTGGTCCTTTCCTAGCAAATAGTTATGTCATTGTATTCTCTTATTTTTGACTTGAGATGTAACTGATACATAACATTGTATTAGTTTTAGGTTTGTTTTATTATTTTTACCAAAAAAGGAATCATATTGTTTAATAACCTTTTTTCTTTTTAACAATATATTTTGAATAGTTTCCCATGCTCTTGAATGTTAATATTTACTTTAGTAAATTTTTTTCAGTCATTTTTCCATGTAATGATGAATAGGTATGTTTTTTATGATTGGTATCCATATGGATTTCATTAGGGTCATAATTTATACCTTTCATTATTTGTTCTTATTCAAAAGGTACTATATATAGTTTTGTTGTAGAAAAGTTAGGAAATACAGATAAGCAAACAAAAGGCCATGTAAAATCCTTGTAGCCTCCCCACCCTGAAATAGCCTCTGCTAATATTTCAGTTTTAAATATTCCTATCCACTTTTCTATGTACATACATAAATATATAAATACACATTTTAAAATAAAATTGGAATCATATGGTTCATACCTTTTTTTAAGTTTGATCAAAGCTGTTCATTTTTCCTCATTTGTATTTACTTTAGATGCTAGGCTTGTGGAAGGTACTAATTTTTTTAAATTTATTTTTTAATTACAGTTGACATATAGTATTATACTAGTTTCAGGTGTACAACATAGTAATTAGACATTTATATACCTTACGAAGTGATCACCCCAGTAAAGTATGGTACCCATCGGACACAATATTTGGTTAGTCATACTATTTTTAACTTGCTTTTTGTTTGTTTGTTTGTTTGTTTACCTGACAATATATCTTACATGAATTAGGACTGTTTCAACTACAAATGGCAGAAAACCCAAAGCAACAGTGGCTGGTATGGCAGCCTCCTGACCATCAAAGGCCCAGGCTCCTTCTAACTGGGGCTCTTCATCCTTAGCTCGTACCATTCACTCGTGACCCAGGGCGGCTGCTGCAAAGGGAAGAAAGGAAGGAGAGAGCATTTCAGGTGCATCACCTGCTTATACACCACCAGCCACAACTAAGTCCCAGGGCCCCCAGGAAACAGCATATTACCTAAATAGAGGTCTTATTACTGTGGCAAAAGGAGAGAACAGATATTGGGGACAAGTGGCTCTCTACCACATATCACAAACATCTCTCCATGTGTATAGGTTTGTGTCCTCTGTTTTCTCTCTTTTTAACGAACATTTTACAACATCATTAAATATTCTTCAAAATTCTTAATTTTTAATGGCTGCTTAATATTCCATAATACACATGTTGCACTGCTCACCCATCCAGTGCCTTATTACCTGATATTTTGGTGTTTCATTCTGATAAATACACCTCTTCTATGAGTAAAACTTGTCAGAGGACGAGATCCCAAGCTTTGCTCCATACCCTGGGGGTGCCCACCTAATACATTTTGCTGGGGAGTCAGGGTAGTATCTGCCTTGGGAGCTGGCTTACTGGACTGAGTTGGTTTCTACTAACAAATGGAGCTTTTTAGCAACAGGTGTAGCCCACAGTTCCCATTGCGAGGGAAGTCACGGGAGTGGGCAGAGCCTGGTGGGCAGCTCTGCCCCTGGTCGAGGGGTGGGGTAGGTGGGAAGATGGGGGGGGATAGGGAGTGAATAGAGACGATGGACTCTCAGGAGTCAGGAGAGAGCCAGGCCCTGGAAAGGTTTGACGGACTCGCTGGGGCCCGATTCATTCTTCATTCTGGTTCAACAAATGCTTTCTGATCCCCACTCAGGGCCATGCCTGTGCCAGGCCCTGGCATGTCTCAGAAAAGGCATGGTCCCTGCTCTCCAGGAGCTCAGTCAACTCTAAATTCTCAAATGTTAGAGTTCAACCTGGAGAGTTGCCTAAAATGCACAATCCCGGGGCCCACGCAATAGATGATGGGCCTAGAATCTGCATTTCTTTCTGCCTCCGCGGGTGACCCTGGGGAGGGTGATCAGGAACCATTTTGGGGGGGAAAAACAGTCAGGCTCTTGGAGGAAGTCTCCAACAGGCAAACCTGGAGCCTCTATCTGCTCAGTAGATTGCTTGAACCTCTACTCAGCCTTAGGCCACAGCAAAACAGTGAGGACGCCTGTCAGACACGCTGCGCCCAAATCTCAGTTCCAGGCTTTGGTAGCTGAGTAACCTCAGGCAACTGAGTTCACCTCTCTAAGCCTCAGTTTTCCCACAAAATGGGAATAATTGTAGTGCTTCCCATGTGAAAATAAACAATTAGTGCTAAGCAGAGTGTCTGGCACTCAATCAATGCTAGATATTATTATGAAATTAATTAAAATTAATTTGTTAATTAAAATCACCTCTAGGTAAGTAATTATACAGCACAGGGCTGGAGACAAGGTATGTAAGGGCTCTCATACTCTGCCTGGCTCACGGTGGTTGCACTCATTAATGGTTATTATTGTTAACACCCTCACATCCATTTTCATTCTAGACTTCATCATCTCTGCAGCTGTATGCACGACACAGTGATATCCTCCCAAGAGAAATCATGGATCGCAGGACTCCAAAATGTGGCCTTAATGTCTACCCCTAGTGCCTGCCCTGGAGTGAAAGAGATTTTCTCAGCTCCTTCGGAAGGATGTACAAGCAGCAGGCAGGTGAGATGAACATGAGTGGGACCCTCAGGTTCCCACTTTCAAATCCCTGTTTTCCTGGGAGCGCGGGCAGGTCCCTGGGCCATTCACCCAGCCCTGAGGGTCAGGACACTGCAGAGGCCAGAAGCTGCTATGAGGTGAGAAGAGGCAGGGTCGCTGCTGATAATCACATTTTCAAATGCTCCAGGCTGGCCACGTTGCCATGGTGATGCTGATGGCTCTGAGCAAGCGGCAGCCTCTCTTGAGTTGTGAGTCAGGCTTTATTTATTAAAAAAGAAAAGCAACGCCCTGACCTGCAAAAGGACAAAGTGAAACCCCAGGTGGAGGCCCCGGTGTCCGCTGCTGGGGGTGAATCAGCAGCACTGCTCACGGTGCATCCGGCTCGTGACGTGAGCAGGCCCGACCGGCTCCCGCTGGAAAAGTGAGGGGCCAGCGTCTCAGTCCGTGGCCCAGGAGAGGAAGCACAAGCTGGAGCCACAGTGCTGGTTGAAAACCCCTTCACAGGAAACAGGCTCATTTTCCCAGCTCTGGCCCAAGGGGCAGACTCCTTCACAAGACTGCCCCACTCTGGTGTGGGCATGCACAGGGCCCAAGGAGATGGGCACCCCTGGCCCACCCTCAGCTAAGTGAAGGCCCTGAGGTGACCAGAGCTAGCTGACCCACCCACCAGTGTGCACACCACAGCCATGCCCTCTATGAGGGGCAGGGTCCTGGAAAGACAGGAGAAACTACAAAAATGTTCTCCCAGGGCCAGAACTCCTGCAGGAAAAGAGAGAAAGGCCATGATGACTCCAGCAGAGACCTCTGAAGGAGCCCGGTGGCATGTCAGCACCATGGGGAGGCCCCCCAGAAACAGTAACCATGACCTACTGGAATCCTCTTCCTGCGCGTAGAAGCTGCCCCCGAATCCGAGACCTGTTGCTGGAGGAGCCCTCAAATCGGCTCATTTGTTTGGGTTCGCTGTTGATGCCATTGAGCGATGTGCTGGTGGGCCCACCTCCTAACCAGCTCTGGGCTCCAAGCCCTGGCCCCACCCACTCCTCATCAGTTAGCAGAGTACTGGGTGCTGAAGTCAGAGTGGGTGAATTTAAGTACTCCTTCTGCCTCTTGCTAGCCTGTGGCTAAGCCTCCATTCCCCCATCTGTAATACCGGGGTGATAATCATAATAGCATCTACTCACAGGGGAGCTATGAGGATGAAATGCTATATTTGCGAATGTTTAATGTTGAGCGTGGCTGGCACATAGTACGTGCTGGGTAACTGTAAGCCATTGTTAACTTTGTTCAGGACCTTATCACATCCCGCCTGGATAACAGTGGCAGCCCCATAACTCCACCTGCTGATTCCAGTGTTGCTTGCCTCCAATCTATTGTCCACACCACAGCAAAGTGGTTTATCAAAAATGCAATCCTGATCATGCTATTTTCCACCACGAAATCTGCCAGTGGCTCCCATTTGCTCTCAGGATGGCTCTTAGAATTTCTTAGAGGGGCCTCCAAGGCCCTGCACCATCTAGCCCTTGGCGATGCTTTCCAGCTCCATACCTCACAGCACCCTCCCCATCTCGATAACTCTCAGCCATATCCAACCTTAGCAATGTTCCCAAGGTGCCAGGCTGTGCCATACCTCCAGGATATTTGTCATGCTGTTTCCTTTGCCCAAAATGCCTTTTTCTCTTCTTGTCTGCCTAGAAAACACCTGTTCATTCTCAGAGCAGACCAAGCTCTCCTCTGAGCCACTTTGGTGCCATCCATAAAGACATTTATCGCTTTCATTGCAATTATTGTGATTCATGCCTCTGACACCTCTCAGCTTCTTGAGAAGGGCACTGATTCTAATTAATGTCAGTATCCCTAGAACATACCATAGTACAGTAACATTCACAAGACATCACTGAGAATGAATGAATAAATGAATATAGACAAAAGCCCTGTTTACAGAAGAAGAAACTGAGGCCCAGATAGGAACAGTGGCTTGGCTAAAGTCCAGAAGCCCTCTAACTCCAGGCCCCTCAGATTCCAGAGACTATGGGCCATTCATTTATCCAACCACCACTTACCAAATACCAATCATACACCAGACACTGTGTTGCTCCCTGGGATACAAAGAACAAGGAATAGTCCCAGGCCTCAGGAGCCTGCAGGAATAGAACAACAGGTATACAGACAATCCGCATGCCTTTCACTAGGAGCTGGGACAGGAGATCTAGAAGGAGCTATGGGAATTCCAGGGGCCCCAGTATGGATGGGGGTGGAGGGAAGCCACTCTCTCTACGTCTTCCAGGTCATCTCCTGAAACTCTGGAGGTGAGACCAAGGCAGCTGCTCTCTAGGTGCTGCCAGCACAGGTGAACAGATACATCCAGGTCCACACATACCCAAGACAGATGACATGGACAAGCCTTGCCTGATGGGGCAGGACAAACAGTCACAAGGACACATTTGTGCCCTTAGGCAGTCATGTCAAGAGCCATCATGGGAGCCAGGGTAGATGAAATCAGACAGCAGAGCTGCTCAAAGTGACACCTTATTGCGCAAAGTCCCTTCGCAAGCCAGGTCTCCTGGGATTCCCCCAGGTGGGGTCCTACAGACAAGGCATCTGTTGTTCTCGCCCCCATTTCCAGATGGACAAACCAAGACTCAGACAGATGTAAAGGACTCGCCCAACTCCACTGCCTGGTCAGTGGAAGCCCCAGAACTGGTCCGTCACTCCCCAACCGTTCCCTGGGCATTTCATCTGTGTCAGGCCCTCTGCTTCCTATCACTGTCCCACTGACCTCCTGGCTGTGCCTGGAGCAAAAACAAGTACCTCCAACCCCTGACCTTTGCTCTTTCTCTTCCCTCTCCTGGACACTCGCCAGACAGTCACATGACTAACTCCCTCCAGAGGAAGACGCCACTGAGTCCAAAACAATGGCCCTGTCGCTCTGGACGATACTTTTATTCAAGACCATTTTTATAATGTATGACCCGATACTATGTGTGTTGGACCATTTATTTATGACCAGTCCTCCCAACTTGTACAGAGGGCAGGAATGTGCCCATTTTGTTCATGACTAAATGCTAAGTGCCTAGAACAGCATCTGGCACATAGTAGAAACTCAATAAATTTTTACGAACATGAATGAATTCCTAACCTTCACTTTGCTCCCCGTTAAAATGATCCCTGCAGCACATAGTTATAAGGCTTAACTGCTGTTATAAATGGAAGGTGCTTAGCGTGGTGCCGGCGGTTGGCTGGCACACAGTAATGCTGCTCCTGTCATCTTCGTGCTGACAGTCTCATGAGGGGGAGACAGGTACAAAAATAAATCACACAATGTGATAAAGTCCTTACTTCGGAGTCTCCTCCACTTTCGGGTCCAGGCAGCAGCCCCTCCATTTGCCTGAAGATCAGGACCCAAAGCTCTTGCCCTGTCTGCTGAGGTCACCCTTGGGGTCCAGCCCTGATGGCTGGGAGACCTCTGGGCCCGCCCGGGCTGGGGGCAGTGGGCAGAGTCCAACCCAGACCTCAGAAACCCTTGATTTCCCCCCTGAGAGCAGGCTCCACATCAAAGCCGCTCTCAGAGGGGCGAGGCCTTGAGATAAATGGAAGATTAAAGAAGGCAAGGTCTCCACAGGCCACAGGGAGAGGCAGCCGGCAGGCGACCACAGACGGAGGCCCTGACACAGCCCTTCTAGCAGCCATCTTGGGGGGCAAGAGACGAGAAGGGGGCTTAGGTCTGGGCAAGTGGAACGGGTGGGGGGTACCTTAGCCCCCCATTATTACACTTTGGCCTGTCCCTCCGTTCCATGCTTAACCCTCTCCCTGCCGGGCAGCAGCAGGGAGGCCCATCAGAGGAAGCCCTGGGTCTCTCTTAGAGAGAGTTTGTTTGGTCATCGGGTTTGGTCATTGGGGTTTGGTCCCTTCAATGAGGGAGCCTGTAATGAGGACCTCCTGGCCCCAGCCTTCCTCCCCAGGGAAGGTCTGTAATTAGTGCAGGAGGCGAGGCTGGGGAAGCTCAGACAATGTCATTTGAACCAGGATGAGACAGGGCTCAATTGCTAGTCTGCACATTTTTTTTCTGGTGCCATTTCATATACAAAACTCCAGCAAGCTTAACCCTTTCCCGGCTGGGCCCCAATGCTGGGGTGTCAGCATAGCTTACCATCCATTCCCGTGCCTCATGGGTGCCTTTCTTGCCTCCCCACACGCACACCCCAATTCAGATGAGCCATGGTTTCCAATTCCCCTGACATGCAACAAGCCATCCAACATCAATCATCCAACAAGCCTCCACTGAATGTCACCAGATGCTAAGCCCCAAGGGGAAGGGACCCAGAGGAAAATCTCTCATCTTGCCATCAAAGAGATCTCAGTCCTCTGAGCAGCGGAGGAATGCATGCTAGAAACAGGTGACAAGCAATGCAGGGCAGAGTAGAGTCAGAATGTGCAGAGCAGCCCAGGGCAGGGGAGGGCCACGTGAAGGAGGAGTAAACAAGGTGGGTACCTGGACTGGCGTGTGGTGAGCTCTCTGTAAATATGTATTGAGGGAGCCATCTTCCCGGTTCAGAGCATTTCTGCAGCCAGAGTCTAAGGGCTGAACCCACAGAGAGAGGGGAGGCAGGCAAAGCCTTGGCAGCTCTGAGCCTGCCCCAGGCAGAGACAGCTGCCGAGTCTATTGGGACAAGCAGTGGCTATAGCTTCCTCCCCATGCTAATAAAGCACTCATTCTGAATCCCTGAACTACAGCTTATTTCACACTAGCCTGCAACCTGTCTGATGACAGATCTGGTACCCCACCAGGTTTTAAGCAACCTGAGGGGCTCTGTCCATTCACCTGTGGTCTCAAGTGCCAGACACTGAACCTGGCATCCAAGAAGTACTCAGAATCCTCGTTGAAGAAATGATTAGGCAGGAGAAGGTAGAGGTGTGGGGAAGAATCTACCTCTACAGCCTTTCCCAAAGGGGATGCCAGTTGTGGCCCCACTGTCCCTGCAAATCACATCACATCTCCCTACTATATAAAGAGCTTCTAGAAATCAACAAGGTAAGACCAAGCACTGATTTATCAAAAGTCAAAGAATATGAATAGAGTCTACAGAAAGGGAAACATAAATTGTTCTAAGACATCTAAAAAGACCCTCAGCCTTACTAATAATAAGATAAATGCAAGCCAGAAACCATTCAAAAGTTTGACAATACTCTCTGTTGGAGAGACTGTAGAGAAACCGGCAATGTTATATATTGCTGGTGGGGTGTAAGTTAATACGAAATATTTGACAATATCTATCAATATTACAAATGCACATTCTCTTTGACCCAGCTTTCCCACTTCTGAGGATTTAGCCTATAGATACACAGTGCTTGAACAAGGCTATCATTACAGTCTTGCTATATTGTTTGTTATAATAAAAAATGGAAACAATCCAATGTCCATCGGTTGGATGCAGGTAAATAAGTATGTTAAAATGGGTAGCTATGCACCAATTAAATAGAAAAGTGAGGAAGTTCTCTGTACTAATATGAGAAGATCGCCACGACAGAGTAGGGCAGAGGGAAGTACAGAACAGTGTGTGAAATATGCTCCTGCTCAGTTAAAACAGAGAGAGAAAATACACACACACACACAGTAGAAAGATGCTCAAGAAAGTAATAAAATTGATTATATGTTGGTCAAAGGGTGGGAACTTAGTGGTTAGGATATATAGAGATGGGAGGGTTACTTTTTGTTGTGTTCCATTTTTATTTTTTGAGTCATGTGATGCATTATCCATTCAATAAATTACAAAAAGACAAAGCCAAACACCCCTCTACCTAGATATTGGGGCTTCATTCTAGGCTTCTTCCCAAATTGCTGGGTAGAAAAGATTCCACCTGGCTGGCTGCCCCTCTCTCGCTTTCCCTCCCCAGTCCCTGCCAGGTTCATCTAAGGTCTTGGGTCTCAGTAAATGGTGGCTGTCATCCCAGCTCCTACCTTATGAACATGGACCATGAAGTCAGGTCAAGTCACTGTGTGACCTTGGGCAAGTGATTTCACCTCTCTGAGCCTTAGGAAAACAAGGTAATCATAGAATCTGCCTCCAAAGGATCTGGTGAGGCTTACATGAGAATACACAGAGGAGGTGCTTAGCATAGATCCTGGGACGTGATAAATGTTATTGTATAAATGTACAATTGTTGGTCTTTGTCTTGTGGGTTTTAGGAGCTCTTTATAAATGTAAAAGATTGAGATCTGCACTGCAAACGGGTAGGGCTCTGAAGGGCAACAGGGCCACAGTAAATGGCAGTTTGTAAAAGTCATTATATCTGCGATTATTTCTCCTCCAGGCCATGCGTGCTGGTGTCTGAAGGCGTCCCACATTGGAGAACACAGGGCTCATCTGACAGCCCCAAGGAACTGAGTCTTTATCCATTCACTCTATGTCACTGTGCCTCTCTGCCAGTGTCCCCTGGGTTATCAGACTGTCATTCTCCACTGCAGCTCTCAGAACACCCCCTTCCACTCCAGATTAGACTCATCCTTTGCGCCTTCCCCAGGGGTCCCCAGGTTCATAGAGCTCATGTGTGGTGCCAGCCCCTGTAAGGAATGAATTTACTGGTGGGTAGGTATACACCTACCTTGGGAACCCCTTCATCCAGGGTCTTCCCAGGGGAAAGATTCCAGGTGGGGAGGTCCAAAGGGGTACAGCAAAAGATTGGGGTACAGAATACACATCATTGGGGCTCCTCACCCTCATCTTTGGATCCTTGCTTACCATAGAGCTGAGAAAAAAATGTACTCCCCTGGGCCCGCATCCATTTATTTTCTCCAGGGAATTGGTCCGCCCTTCAGTCCTGGAAGCTCCAGAAACGTTCCTCAGAGCATCTGGAATATATATTTGCTTTAACTAGTGATTGCCAAGGCCAGCTCTGCTGCTTTTCTGTTTGTTCAGCTTAGCCCTGGGGCCTGGGGCTGGTCCTTGAGGATGAGGGATGCCTGGGTCTCCCAGAGTCTTCTTTGTGCATGACATGGGATGGGAGACCCCACCTAGATCTGCTCTTCAAAGAGGGGAGCCTGGATGAGGGCGGGTAAGAGTTAAAGGCTGAGTCTGCAAAGGCCCCAGGTTCCTCCTTACTGAAAAAAAAGCCCCCTGGTTACTGTGCAACTTGTCCAGTCCTAGAGTCTGGGGCAATGGAAAGATTAGGTCAAACATACCCAAGATCAAACTCCCAACTCTCTTGTTTAATAGCTGTGTGACCTTGGACAAATAACATAACCTCTCTGAGCCATACAAAAGTAAAAATATTTTTGTATTTATACCTTGTCTCATTCAGGGTATATTAAAGGTATTTGGGAAACCCTACAGACAGTGGAATTAGATGGCTTTTGAGAGAGGAAAAAGAGTATGGAGAAAGGGGGTTAAAAACATTAGATGAAGCCAGGGATGCAGTTAGTTTGTAAATGCATCCCCATGAGCTACTATTGCAAGAGGTAGGCCCAGCAAATTCATCTCTGAGCTTCCTGGTGGCTCAAGTAAAAGAGGGAATTCAGTGAGCTACAAGATCCAGAGTGCCCATTATATTAAAAATAGACCCACCGCTCAGAAGCAGCCAGCTTTTCTGGGCCCTGAAGTCAAAGAAAAATGTCCCCCCTGGGCCTTCCAACAGGAGCACGTGGTTGAGGAGAAATGTGTGTGCAGGGAGAGTGACACTATCTTCTGGGGCCTTTGCGTATTTGAAATAAAATAAAATGACAGTAACTCTTGGAGTAGCCAGCACAGGTAGGTGTTTAACATGCACACACTCCCTTCCCTCCTCCTCGGCCCTCCATCTCCTCCCAGGTAAGGAGTATCTGTGAGATGGGTCATGCGCGTGAGCTATCAATCATTCAACACGTATTAAACACCTACTATGTGCCAGGCCCTGGGTAAGGCAAACATGGGAATTACCCTAAACCTAGCTAGTATCTTCCCTGCTGTCCCATGATCCTCGGCCTCAGAAACTCTCTCCTTCCCCCTGCCACTCACCCCTTGGGTCTCAGGGCTCTGCCCCTCCTCAGCGAGCCTATAAACCCCAGGGAACCCCACTTCTGTGGCTTCCCCCTCATTCCCCACATAGCTTCAGGCTGCTTGCTCAGACCACCACATTCATGGAGTTCAGCCACGTGCAAAAGCATAATTAATATTCCACTCAGCCTCCCCCAGCCCTGCTGCCTATTGGAAGAAAATGGAAACCAGATTTGCAGCCGCACGCGGTGGCATGGACAGGCATGGAGGGGTGGGCCTGCTTCTAGAAGAGAGCTGGCGCATTCTCTGCCAGCAGCTCGCACACGCGCACGAATGGCAGAAGCCCTGCAGGTAGGCCCACACCTCCAGACGCAGGGCCGTCCACCTGGGCACTGTGTGCACACACAGACACACCACCATGGGCAGCACACTCAGCTCCTGGTCAATCGATGCTGAGTACACATGGGCTCCCCACACACAAGGCCCGCGTTTGCTTTCTGGGCAGAGGAAGACAATCACAGCAGCTCAGAGCTGGTAGGATGGAATCTGAGAGACTATCCTGTCTAAAACCCTCATTTTACTGTGAAGAATCTGAGACCTTGGCTTAACCTGGACTGCTATGGGTCCCCGCTGAACTGAACTGTGCCTGGTTGCATTTTAACAAAAGCCTTTGATTTAAATGTCTGGGGCTGCCTATCTGCTTCCCGGAGAAGAGCCACTTCAGCTTCATCAGCCTTGAAAGTTGGAGAAACTGAGGCATAGGAAAGGAGGACTCGGGAGCCACTTCAGCTTCATCAGCCTTGGAAGCTGGGGAAACTGGGCATAGGAAAGTCAGTAGATCATAGGCAGAGTCAAGCCTCTGACTTTCCATGCCCTTCCTCCTAGTCCCTTGCCTCTAGCTCTGCCAGCCTGAGGTAGGGCAGGCTTTGCAGGGGAGGTGTCCCCGACAACATGAGGACTCCTGGTTTGTCGATTTTTCTCCTTTGGCTTTACACGTAGAGAGCAACAGGGGTATAGGGCCATATGCCTGAGCGTTTGACTTCAGGGTTGGAGCCAGCGGCCTGGGATATAGAGGCATCTAGAAGCAGTGTTGGTGCAGGTGGTTTGAGGTAGAAGAAAGGGGTGAGTTCAGAGCAGGACTGAGAGCAAAGCAGGAAGCGGGTGGGGCTGTTCCCCAGGCGGCAGGCAGACGGAGCCAAGGGGCGGGCCAGCCTCCAGTCCAAAGATGGGACAGTAGGAGAGAAATTCAGGGAAAGAAGCTAAAATAATAACCAGGAAAAGGAGCTGGAGGGAAGGCAAGTGTTTTCTTAGTCCTTAAGGAACTTCAGTCTTCAGAGAATTTGCAGAGGGAAAGAAATCTATCTTTAAGGCCCTTCTCCAAGGCAAGGTGGCTGGTGACTCACCAGCTGCCGAGGAAGGCCCTGGACCGCCTCCTCTCCATTCCTGCCTCTCCCTAGTGAGAAAATGCAGTTCATCTGGGGTGAGTGGCAAGGGCCCTGGGTGAGGAGCCTAGAGGCCCGATTTCAGCTACCTGTGCCCCATCAAAGCTGGGGAACCTAAGTCAAGCCTCCTCTGGTCCTAGGCTTGGTTTCCTGTGAAATAAAGAAGTGGTGAGTTATACACTCTCTAAGCCTCGCTTTTCTCATCTGCAGATTGGGGAGGATAATACCCAATTTTGGGGAATCTAAGATGTCATCAACTGTATGATACGCCCTTATGTACATTAAGAGGGAAAGAGCACTGTCCATTCAACAATAACATATGATTGATCGTAAGACCCATTCTGCTTTTGGAGACATTAAAATGTGCATCTCAGAATCAGTGAATATGACACTTATCTCACAAGCTTGTTCCAAGAATTAAACGAGATAATATAAGTATTTACTGCCTGGCACAGAGCGAGTACTCAATAAATGTCAGATATTTTTATGGTTCAGGGTGGAGCAGAGGGGGAGAAACCACAGGCCAAGGGGATGAAGAAGTGTGAGCCAGGGTCTGAAGCCCACCTCCACCCTCCTGGCAAGGTGCCACCTCAGGGACTCCGTGTTTAGCCCCAGTGTGGGAGGGGGGCACAGGGACAGCAACCGTGTAGCCCATTTTAGGGAGCCACAGAGAACAAAGGGCTCCATCTGTGCCCCGGAAGTCAGCCTAATCTCCAGGATGGATATGTTTTCATTTCTCAGAAGTTCCTGTTAGAGTGTGCCAAAGCCTTTTTCCCTTTACAAGCCAAGCAAACAAGGCAGGTTTACTTTGGGTGACCTTCTCACTGCCACCCGGGGCCTGCCTGCCGAGTGTAAACACCCACCCTTGCACCCTTGTGGAGGCTCCGGACAGGAGCCTGGAAAATGGGAGTGCCAGTCCTCCTAAGGAGGCAGGTCCCTGACCCCGCTCCCAGCTCCCTGCCAGGGACTGTCCTGGTAAGGGCACATTTGGAAGGCACTTGGAGAAGACAGGACCCTGATGGTCATTAACATCTCTCCCATTTTATAGATGTGAAAATTGAGACCCAGAGAAGGGCAGTGACTATCCAGGGGTACCAAAGTGTGGCAGTCCCCAAGCAAGTTCATTTGCTCTCACTCTCTCTCTCTCTCACATACACATACACACACATACCCCCCTGACAAACACCTCCCTGTTCACAGGTTAGCCTGGCAAGAGCCTTCTCTCCACCCTGATCTTGTGTCTGGGACTGGCAGGAAGCTTATCTCTGTCCTTTCTCTCCTGTGCGTCACTGCCTGGGCTGGGATGTCTATGCATTTCGCTTCGCAGCTGGAGCAGCTGCTTGAGAGCAATAACCAGATGTTCCTGAGCCCATAGCAGAAGGGGCCATAGTCTATACTTTTCTTGACCTGGAGTCTTTGGGGGTCTTTGCAGAACCAATCTTGACCTCTTTCCCCTACACATCAGATGTAGAGAAGCGGCCTGAGGGGGACTGGGTTGTGGGACCAGGACCAGGACTGGCAGAGAGGGAGCAGACCCCCCTTTGTTGAGTCAGAACCCAGACTTGCCACCTAATTTCAGCTAATTTCCTCTCCTGGAAAACCTTTAAGAGACAATAGAGAAGGGATACACTGCTATAGGAGGCTTCAGGTGGGCCCTCTAACCTGAACTGGAGCAATTTTTTTCTGTAGTTAAGTAGAATAGAGCCTTGAGCTTAGGTGTGACCATAAGTACTGGGTCTGTGCAGGGCATGGGGTTTTACATTGATCATTTCACTCTTGTGCCCCTTCCGGCCTTTCTTTCTTTCTCCTTTTTTAAAAAGCTTAATTTATTTTAATCCTCACCTGAGGATATTTTTTCCATTGCTTTTCAGAGAGAATGCGAGGGAAAGAGGGAGAGAGAAACATGGATGTGAGAGCCACATCAATTGGTTGCCTCCTGCACGCGCCCCAACCAGGGCCAGATCCGAGCCTGCAACTAAGGTACCTGCCCTTGGCCGGAATCGAACCCAGAACCCTTCAGTCCATGGGCCGAGGCTCTAATCACTGAGCTAAACCAGTGCTCCTTTCAGTCTTTCTTTCTCTTTTTCTTCTCTATTTGCTGTTTCCTCTGCTTTCAATGCCTTTCCCTCCATTTTATCCCATAAATTATTCTAGTTCATGATTCAGTTTTCTGCTCACGTCACGTTTTCAGAGAGGCCTCCCTTACGCACACAGTCATATCACACTCTTCCATTTCCTTCATAATCTTTATCGCTATTTCAAATCATCATCTTAAAGTGCCCCCCGCCAGCTTTCTTCATTCACTCTGGAATGTACCTTAATCACTGCTGTGTCTGTCTCTAGTGTCTGGTCTAGGGACTGATCACAGGTGCTCATCAGTACTTGTAGGATATGTGAACAAATCCTCTGCCATGCTCATCTTTGCTGGACTTTGCCAAGCCCTCATCCCAGAAAAACAATGATCATGCTCCCATTCCGTGCCAGGCTCCCCGCTGCTTATTCCCTCTTCCCTCTTCCTCCCCACCCCTTTACCCCCAGGATTTTTCTTGAAGCTCCCGCCTCTCAGACTCCACGGGAGCTGCTGGAACCAGAATGTCTCCCTAGGATTATTTTCAATGGTTCCTGGGGTGTTCACCTGGGTAAGAATCAGGAAAGAGAAGACATGCTAATCCTATTTATCTAAAACTGTATAATCTTACCCAATCACTTAAATGGTGCCTGTGTCTCTAATTACAGAGCAGGCTGGGAGGAACACAGGCACAATTTCTAGCCAACCTCAGGCAGAGGGGCACTTTTGTTCCTCCTAGGGGCCGGCAGGGACTCCAGCCCAGGAGCCAGGAATCCAGACACCTGCTGGCACAAGCTCACCCACCAGACTGGCTTGTTCACAGACCAGTCCTCCTGTCCCTGAAGAGGGTTCGAATGCCCCCCACCCTATTGACCAGATGTGACACATTTGAAAAAAACACCCGTGGTCTCAGCACCCCAATTCTACCTGCCACTGCTTTGAGTGTTAACTGATTTCTCTGGGGCTCAGCCTAGCTTCTCAGGGAGAGTTGTATTGCTGGTGAACTGACCCGCATAGCATGGGCTCTTTTCCCAGCTTCTCAGGAACAAACCCTCCAGGAGGCCTGAGAGCTAACAGTCATATGACAGCCTGGAGGGTCAGAGCTTCATTCTCCAGAACTGTGTCAACTGGGTCATGAGATGGGGGGAGAGCCAAACGCCTGCCTGCTGCCCCAGGCAAGCAAACAGCTGCTACCTCAGCCTCAGTGTGTGCTTTTCTCCCGCCCAGGCACTGAGAGAGCCATTTCAGTGACATCCCTGGCTTAGCTGCAATGACATCTCTGCTTCTTAAAGACCTTTTGGTTCCTGAACTAATTAAAAGCCCCAGATAGCAAGGACACACTTAATCCTATTAATGACTTCTGACCAGGAACCCGTGGCCCAGCCCTCTGAGGGAGTGCCTTTCTGAACCACCTCCATTTGTTCAGGTGCCTGCTGATTGTTTATCAGCCCTTTCAAGAGATTAAGCTGTACTCTGGATCAGGCCACTAAGGTAATGGATCCAGGGGGCCGGGAGTGTCCCATGACCAAGGAGCTTGCAGCCAGCCGGCGTCTTGGTCCATGTAGACTCCATGGCCACTGTTCAGACTCTTGCTCTTCAGAACCATTAAGGGAACTTGGTGATTGATGACAAGAGGGGTCCTTGCCTCATCTCTGCTGTTCACCTGGTCCTTTCACACACAGGAAGGACAGATACAGTCCTTGCCCTGAGGGATGTCAGAGGCCAGTTAGGATCATAGACACAGAACAATGGCAATAGCACATTAAACTCACCCCAATGGAGATGAGCATACAGTGTCCTGTGAGTGTATAGTGCTGGTAAATGCTTCAGCCTAGGGGTCAAAGAAGGCTCCCTGAAGGGGGAAACATGAAAAATCTCCCCATTAAGACAGAGATCTGGTACAGCTGGCGCGGCTCAGTGGTTGAGCATCGACCCATGAATCAGGAAGTCATGGTTCGATTCCTGGTCAGGGTGCATGCTCAGGATCCGGGCTCCATCCCCAGTTGGGGACGTGCAGGAGGCAGCCAGTCAATGACTCCCTCTCATCATTGATGTTTCTCTCTCTCCCTCTCCCTTCCTCTCTCTGAAATCAATCAAAAAAATTTTTTTAAAACAAAGAGAAGAAAGGAAGAAAGGAAGGAAAGAAAGGAAGGAAGGAAGGAAGGAAGGAAGGAAGGAAGGAAGGAAGGAAGGAAGGAAGGAAGGAAGGAAGGAAGGAAGGAAGGAAGGAAGGAAGGAGAAAGAAAGAAAGAAAGAAAGAAAGAAAGAAAGAAAGAAAGAAAGAAAGAAAGAAAGAAAGAAAGAAAGAAAGAAAGAAAGAAAGAAAGAAAGAAAGAAAGAAAGAAAGAAAGAAAGAAAGAAAGGAAGAAAGGAAGAAAGGAAGAAAGGAAGAAAGAAAGGAAGGGACCTGCTGAGGGCCTGTGCGGTGGAATTCCCTGACTGGGAGTGGCTTCGGGTTCTAGCACAAGGCTGGAAGAATGGAAATAACTCTGCTTCCTCAGGAACTTATGGGAGAGTGGTTAGCAAAGCCTTACAAGATGCTGAGGTTCCAGGAGCACAGCTATTGGCTCCAGGACGATTTTGCTTTAGGCCTGTTTTGAAAGCCATCGGAGAGCGGAGATTGGCAAAGAAAACGAGCTTGCCTCTTTAAAAGGAGGCGCGACTGGGCAGGCCGCTCCCTCCTCATTAATATGGAATGCCCGTGAATCTCGAGGCGGGGGCGTGGCGCGTCGGCCAGCTGGGCTAAGCAGCCAGGGGTTCCCGGTTTCACAGAGGAAAGTGACAGAAGCCAAGCAGAGGGAGACGCGGGGAGAGCGCAGCGCCCGACAGCCACCCAGTCTCGGGGGAGCGCTCAGCTCCCCCGCCCCCGGCTCCCACCCTGTCCCGGGGGCTCCTCAAGCCCTCAGCCCCGCTCCCGGGCTCCCCATGGAAACCAGCTGTGCCCCCGGAGGAGCGGGAGGAAGAGGGGTCGGCTAAATGCCCGCGGCGCGCCCGGCGCCCCTGAGCCCAGCCTCCTCCGCGCCGCTGCCCTAAGGCCCCCGCGCCCCCGCGCCCCCTGCCCGGGCAGTGCCCCTCCGCCCGCCCCGCCCGCGGGGCTTCGCCCCGGACCTGCCCCCGCCCGCCCGCCTCAGGCGGGAGCTCGGCGCCCGGCGCGTCGCCGCCCTGGAGTGAGGGAAGCCCAGCCAAGGGGGTCCCCGGAGCCGGCCGCGATGGACGCCGTCTTGGAGCCCTTCCCGGCCGACAGACTGTTCCCCGGATCCAGCTTCCTGGACTTGGGGGACCTGAACGAGTCGGATTTCCTCAACAATGCGGTAAGACGGAGGGTCTGCGCGCCCCTTCCACCGCTCGCACCCCTCTTCGCCGCTCGCCTGGGCCCCCGAAGGACGGGGCTGCGCATCACTGGGCAGACGCGGAGGAGGGGGTCCATGAGGGTCCCCCGGAGGGACACGTGCTTAGAGCGCTGAGATTTGGTGACTCGATCCCTCAGCACGCCCTAGCCCCCGAGCCTGGACCCGAGCCTCGAGCTTGCGCCAGGGCGCGCGCCCCCGGGGGCTCCGTCCGTGGATACGTTGGCCTCGGCCTTCTAGGGGAAGTGGACGTCGAGGCGTCGGGGTCCCCCGATTCTCAGATATGAGCCTGAAAGACACCAGTCCTGCCCCCGCCCGGGGTTCCAGGACCAGGCTGGGCGCAAAGTAACCCCGCAGCTGGTTCTCCGCTGGGAGGCGCACAGGGGAGTGTTCCAAGGGCCAGGGACCCGACGCCTCCCGGGGGGACCTGAGCCAGACTCGGGAACTTAGGGGTGCTGCCGCGGCCGCCCCAAAGTCAGGAAGGAGATGTCCCCAGGAAGGGACCTGACGTGCAGCTGGTCAGAGCCGCACAGGGGGATCGCTCAGGAGGGAGGTCTTTCCCCCATCTCCGTCTCCAGGTCCGTTTCTCTCTCTGGTGTCTGGCTGACTTTCTCTGTCCCTTTCTGTGACTCTGTCCCTGGGCTTGTCCTTTTTCTCCCTTTTCTCCCTTCCCCTCCCACCCTAAGGAAACGTGGCTTCTCTCTCTTCTTCCTTCCCTCCCTCCCTCCCTCTTTCAGGCTCAGCCCAAAGGCCCTGCCGTGGGGGAGGGGCATGGGCTCAGTAACAGAAAAAAATATTTGGGTTCCGCAGAGTCTTCCCGGCTAAAATGTGGGCAGCCGGGAGAGCCTGGTAGGATGCTCCCCATGCAGTGAACCTCCAGTCTCTGGTGCACATGCACGCAGGGGCGCACACAGGCACACACACCGATCCAAAGATCATCCCACGGGTCTCCACTTCCTGGCCTCTACCTGCTGGGACTAAGATAAACTTGGCCAGACAAGAGCCAAGTGCATAGAGATTTAGAGGGTTGGGCATCTTGGACTTCCACCTAAACTGTCCCTGGCCTCTAGACCGATGGTGGGAAAACCAGCCAAGCGGCCAAGCCGCGGGAACCTGAGTTTGGGAGGCATGGGGTGTGAGGTCTCCCTGATCTTAATTAGGCAGGAGAGCTGGGTCACCCTGCTCTCTGAGGAAGGCTCCTGGTCCCAGCCAGAGGGAGCACACTTGGGCAGAGTGGCCAGGTGGAGGAGGGAGAGGGCTTGAACTGGTAGTGGGGAGACCTACCTCTGCTTCTGCCTCCCTCTGTGAGTTGACCACACCACCAGCTCTCCTCCCTGGGTCTCAGTTTCTTTGTCTATAAAATGGGCAAAAGTTGGATCAAGTCTTTCTAAGGATGGTCTGGCACAGATCCTAGGAATAAAGTGGCAGGGATCTGGGGTTCCCCACACCTCTCCTAGAGTTGGTAACATACTGGTCAGAGGGAGGGGGGTTGTTAGGCTTTGTACCCTTGTAGCCAAGGGGGGTGGTAGAGCCCCCTGCGAGGTTCCCTCAGAGCCCCCAGCAGCTCTGAGTTGGGCTTTCTTCTGAATGAACTCTGCCGCCTACAGCCTCTTCCTGCTGCTCCATTCAGCCTTGCCTCCCCAGCTGCTCCTCTGGGCCTTGGTCCAGCGCAGGAAAGGAGGCACGACCGGACAGTGGTATCCAGCACGGACTGGGGAGGGAAAGCCCTGCTGGAAAAGCTCTTGACCTCGGTCCTAGGCCGGGCCAGGAGAGGCAGGGGAAGGGAAAGGATTCCTAAAACAACTCCTGTGCTGGGAGTCAGGAAATTTGGTTCCAGCTGTGCTTCTGCCACCAGCCAGCTGGGCAGTTCAGACAAGTGACTTTTCATCCTCTGGTTTCCTCATCTGAAAAATGGACATAGGGATCCTTCCCCATAGTGATATTGTAGAAGTTTAGTGACAAAATTAATTAAAGATGAATGTAGGACAATGCCTGGCAGATAAGCTTCCATAATTAACTTGCTCCAGAGACTAGATAGAGTGGCAGGAAGCTCTACTCAGGTAGGAGCTGTGTGACCTCCAGCAAGTCACTTTCCTTCTCTGGTCCCTCCATTTAAGTGTCCCATCGCTTCTACCTGAAACCCCATACCACCCCCACCCCATCTCCCTCTTCATTCTGAATGAAGATAGGAAAATGTTTCCAGGGTTAAGGGATGGAGTCTGCATGCTTCTCAGTCTGGGAGATGGGGAGCAGGATATTCGCTATCCTTTAAAATCCAGATCAAGGCCATAAAGTCAGGTGGAAAATGTGTGCGCTCTGTTGCCCTGTGCAAAAAGCAAACATCACAAAGTATGCTCACCGTGAACACTGCCACGGAAGCAGCACACATTCGCTTGGACAGACAGGAGACTGAGTACGCAGGCAAGTCAAGTGTGCTTGGAGGTGGCCAGGTGCCTTACTTTTTCTTTTGTGAAGATACCGTCATGCGATTGCAGTCTCATCTATGTGATTCTTGGAACACCACTCAGAAGGGGCTGCCCTTCCCCACACCTTCCACAGTTCCTGATGTGGCCACCCCTAGAGCCCTCTTCCCAGGACCCTGTGATCAGCCCCTGGGCAGGTAGGAGAGAAGGTCTGGTGCTCAGAGAAGTTGGATAAAGGACCCAAGGGAGAACAGGTCATATCTCCAGGTAGAGACACTAGATCTGTGTGCTTCTGGCCTCACTCCTCTGGCTAAGGGGAAGGGATGACTCTGGTTTCTCTAGAGGAAAATGGCTTTGGATCCCAGAGAAGCCCCAGCTGGGAGGATTGGGGGGCGGGGGAGGAAGAGGTCTGTTGTCTCAGGGGGGAGCAGCAGGAAGCTTCGAGGATGTTTGCCCAGCACACTCATTTACCTCCCGGCAGCTGGGAAGGCCAGGTATGGGAATGACCAGACCCAGCCAGGGACCAGCCCAGGAGAAGGGAGGTGTGGGGCTAAGCCTGATCACCACTGCCCAGGCACCCAGCTGGCTTCTCCTGAGCTAAAGGGGAAAGCAGAAACACACACACACACACACACCCCAGGCTTTGGGGGATTTGGGGAGATTACAGAAGTATGTGCGTTTGGGTATTCCTATGTCTGTGTGTGGGCCTTTAACAGCCCTTAAAAGGGGAGGGGTGTATGTGTGAGCCTGCGTGCGAACGTGTGCATGTGTGTTTCTCTTGAAACTCTCACCGCTAAGAAAAAGGACCCAAGGGCCAGAGCACTCTGGTCTCAGAGTAGAATCCACTAGCAAAGGACTGATGGAGAAAAACTAATGAAGGGGCCCAAACCTCAGGGCTCCTATCCAGGAAGGGAGCTCTCCCCAAACACTTCTCTCCAAAACATCGAGTTTGTTTGGGGCAGGGTGTGTGTGTGTGTGTGTGTGTGTGTGTGTGTGTGTGCGCGCTTTGTTTTGCTTGTGCTTCCCCTACTGAGATATGAGCTCCTTGAGGGCAAGGGTTTATCCTTCTTGTTCACTGTTGTATCCCCAGTGCCATGTACAGTGCTTGGCACAGAGTAGGCCTCAACCAACCATTGCTGAATGAAGGGGGGCCTAGGCCAGACCCCACATTTTTTAGGGAGAGGGATAAAGGGTGCTTAAGCTCAAATACTCCTAGCCATCAGAGTCCTGCAGCCTGCACTGTCCCTGAGATTCAGGAAGGGCTCTCCATGCTTTCCAAAAAGTTACTGCCTTGAGCCATCCCCATCCTGTGTGTGGCACAGACACCCACAGCTCCTGGTACAGGAGAGTCTAGAGCTGACTGAACCACAGCAAATTTCAACTTGTGGTTTCAGCATTGGCTCTAGGGCTTCCATCTTCCCCAGTTTCTTCTTTTAGAGGACTCCTGGATCCACATTCACTAACTTAAAGTTAAGTATTTTCTAGTCCCACCTCAGGCCCTTTGCACTGCTGATCCTGACAGCTAGAATGCTTCCCCTTCAGTTCTCTCCATCTCATTTTCTTCAGTTCAAATGTTGCCCCTTTAGAAAAGGTTCCCCAACCACCTCAAGTGAGACCCCCTGTTACTTTCTGTTTCAGTCCTTTGATTTCTTCATAGCCCTTATCTCAGATTGCGGTTATTTTATTGGCTTATTAGTCCATTTCCTCTGTGAAAAACCAAGTTCCATGAGAACAGAGACCATGTTGCATTTGTCCATTGCCATAAACCTAGCACAGTACCATGGCACACAATAGGTACTCAATATAGTAACATTCCACCATAAGGCAATAAGCCAAGTCCAAAATATTCAATCATGTAAAATGCAAATCAATGAAAAACAATAGATTTCAGTGGGTCTGTACTGTCACAAAAAGCACAAGAGTAAAGACTGTGGCAAGTACCCAGATGGCATGGCTCAGCTGTTGAGCATTGACCTAGGATCCAGAAGATAGAGGTTTGATTCCTGGTCAGGGCATAGGCCCAGGTTACAGGCTCTATCCCCAGTAAGGGACATGCAGGAGGCAGCTGATCAGTGACTCTCTCTCATCATTAATGTTTCTATCTCTCCCTCTCCCTCTCCCTTCCTCTCTCTGAAATCAATAAGACATATTTAAAAGAAAAAAGAAAAAAAAGATTGTGAAACGTGACTTACTGCATGCCACAGGCCAAACTGAGAAGGTTCCAAAGGAGCACGAGGCAGTCACTTCTTTATCAGCCCTTCAGATAAGAGTTTTGCCCACCTTTATTTGAGATGGGCCCCAGGCATAGGACAGACAGAAGCCAAGGTTGGTCCCAGTGTAGTAGACTTTGTTCCATTTCAAGGACTTACTCTATTTGTAGAGAAAACTACTTCAGATCGGGGCAATCCCAGTAAGGGAAGGGGGGAAATGTTTTTAAAAAGACAGGCCTGTGTGCTCGAGAAGGATGCCAATAATTCCTGAAGGGGCCCTAAGGTTCTCAAGGGCCTGGCCTGGTCAGCCCTGAGGGTGACGGGGGTTCTGGGTCCCAGGAAGATGCTATCTGTGCCCTGATCTGCTGTGAGGTCCCTCTGGCTTCCCTGGGCCAGCTGGGGATTTGCTTGGCTGCTCCTCAGTACACATATCCTGTCCTTTAACAATTGGGCACCGAAGGAGAGCCTGTGCTGGTCACTGTGCATAGTGACCTCCAGCCACTCATAGCTAGAGAGAGACAGAGAGCGAAAGAACAGTAACAGTACCGTGGGGAGCCCCGACGGAGCAGAGCATGGTGGGAGCCTGAGAAAGAACATCCCGGCCAGCTGGAGGTCATGGAAAGTTTCTCAGAGGAAGTAACCTCCACACTCTCTCTCCTCGATGTCCCCATCCCTACCCAAAGGCATTTCAGCAGGGCGGATTGGGGCTGTGTCCCTTTTATTGAGCAGGTATAGGCCTCATTGTCCCCTGTGATGAAAAACTGAAAATTAGAGAGCAGGGGGGCAGCTTAATTCTGTTCTCGGGGCTGGGTTCCCATGGAGTCAGGGAGGGGAGAGAACCATCTTCTCTCTTGCTCTTGTACTGGTTTGAATGATGCTCTCTAGAGCAAGGAAAGTTTGGGATGTCAGGTACCAGAGGGGCCCACCTTCATCCTCACGTGCTCCCATCCTTAGGGCACCGTGGGTGCCTAGAGCGTTAGGAGCAGAGCCAGCAGGCTGCCTGGCCTGTGAGAGGAGAGGCCCCAAATCCCATCCTGAGCTTTTTCTTCACTCGCTCAGGGATGCTGCTCCCCATCCTGCCTGGGAACGCAGACCTTTGCTCTTTGCAGCTCCCAGGACTCCCTGTTTATGTCTGGCCTGGCCTGGCCTGGCTACTGTGCCAGGAGAGGGGAGAATGGAGGACACCCCTGTTGTGTCTTTCCTCCCTGTGCCCTGTGCCCTGTGCCTCCTGCAGGTCTCAGTACCGAGGCTCTCCCAGAGCATCCCTCTCTTGGACCTGGCTCACCCTGAACCTCCCTCAAGAAACGAGCTCCAGATGCTGGAGAACAGGCTGTTCTTCTGGAAGTCTCAGCGCTCCAGGGGGCAGGATGGAGGAGGAAGATTTGGGTGGAGTTAAGTCAAGACCATGAGCATTGCTCTGGCTGGAACACTATGTAACCCCCTCAGACAGACTAGGGGAAGCCAGAGTAAGTGGCAGGACCCTTCACCAGGATTGGGAAAAAAGGTATGGGTGGGAGCATCTGGTTCAGGAGAAGCTGGGAGAGGCAAGAATTCTGATCATCAGAGAAAATATCCTGATCCCCATGACCTGAACACACCATATCAACAAGGCCAACTTGACAAAGAGGGCAATTATGGGCTTCTCTGCTACTGGGTTCAATGTACTTCCTCTCCCAACCCTCTGGGGACAGAGCCCTCACTGCATCTTCCTTGGCCCTTGGCTCTTGGCTCTTGGCCCAGGAGCCACTTCACCCAGCACAGAAGGGCTGACACATCTGGGCTGGGCTCTGTGCTCCAACATAACAGCTGGACAGCAGCAGCTGTCCACCTCGTCTCCTTCAAAAAAATTTAAAAAATTAAAAAACTGAAAGCAGTAGTGGGGTAAGGCAGGCTCCTCAGGCCCTTGAGGAGAGCCAGGAGGCAGTTCTAAAGCAGCAGCTGAGAGGACTTGCTTTGGAGGCAGACAGGCCCGAGCCTTTGCCCATGTGTTCCCCTCTGCCTGGAGTGTCCTCACCTCTCATCCCATTGCCCTAATTTGCTGTGTGACCTTGGGGACCTTGGGCCTTGGCTTCCTTGTTGCTAAACTACACTGAGAGTTCTTTGAGGCCACAGAGTGTCAGGCAGTTATTTTTATCTATTGCCTTGTTATAGCTATAGTGACTGTGTGCTCAGGAAATGTTTATTTATTGGATGGATGGATGGATGGATGGATGGATGGATGGATGGATGGACAGATGGATATATGGATGGATGGATGGATGGATGGATGGATGGATGGATGGATGGGAGGGAGGGAGGGAGGGAGGGAGGGAGGGAGGGAGGGAGGGAGGGAGGGAGGGAGGGGGGGAGGGAGGGAGGAGTGATGGATAGATGAATGGGTGGGTGGATGTATAATGGAAGAAAGGACATTTCCACACTTCCAGCTTTGATGGTACTTTTTTTTAATGGATGTCACTAACTTATTCAAGGAGTAAATCTTAAACTAAATCCCGCATCTACCTTTCGCTTTACCATGGCCTTTTCTACTCTGAAATAGATTGTGTACATAAAAGAATATATATGCCTGTATATGAATTGTAAAGTCCAATAAAGTAGACACCTGGGTCCAAACTTCCCAGCTGAAGAATAGACCCAGCTGTGAATATCTTGTACCTCAAACCACATGAATGTGAGGAAGAGGTGAGCTGTAGACCCTGAATCCACTCCAATCTGGGCAGATACTGGTCAGGAACATCCTGAGACTCAGTGCCTCCTCCCAGACCCAGCCTGACCAGATGGCTAGTCCACAGGTCAGATGGCAGGTACCGCAACAAGCACTGGGGAGCTGAGCTGTACCTGAAGTGGGGTTGGTGGCCATTAATGGTCACCTTTAGGTACTCAGACCTGGGAGCAAATTATGGCTCTCAGGTTTGTCATCTGTGTGAGCTTGAGAGGTACCTACACCTCTCCCAGCTTATTTTCCTCACCATAAAGTAGGGATGACTGTAGAACACAGGTTTCTTATGAGGATTCAATTAGATAACTCTTGGAGAAAGCCTAGCACAGTGCCTAACATGTAGTAAGTTCTCTATAAACTACAGTTGTTGCTACTTTCTGATTATTGCTGTTATTGCCTGAATGGAAGGTCCCCAGCACTGGACAGCCCTTGGAGGAATGTCCCACCTTCTCCATCCCTGTGTTGAGTCCTGATCAGAGGGATTTTCTTATGTGTCTGACCTCTCTGGAGCTGGAAGGCTCTTTGGGGCAAAGCCAAAAGGTGCCAGGCCAGTGTTTTAGAGGCATAAGGAGAGGGGTGGCCAGGGATGAGGAAAACCAGGGCCACAGTGAGCACCCCATGCATGGAATGGAGGGCCCATATTTTGTATCTAGTACTGTACTTGAGGCAGCAAGAAATCAACCACTCCTCCAACAACTAGTGCTGTTGTATGTGCTTAAGAGCACAAGCTCTGCAAATTCTGGTTCAGCCTTTGCTAACTGAATGAACCTGGGTTAGCTAAACTTCTCTGTGCCTTGGTTTTCTCAGCCATTAAATAGGGGTACTAATAGTATCTACCTTATCTTCTGAAACTTTAATGAGATAGATACTGCATGGAAGGAGCTAAAACAGTTCCTGGGACATAAATATTAGCCCTTATTATCATTACTATTAGGCATACTATATATGATGGACCCTGTGTGAGGCTCTGCAGAGGGTTTAAGGATGAACTCCATCCTAGATTCTACCCTCAAAGAGCTTAAAGTTTAGAAAGAGAGATGGATCCCATTGTGTATAATTAAAGTTGAGGGCATGTTACTAGCCAGTGACCTAACAGTCTATAAGTGCTATGGTGGTACAAAAGGGGGAGGGCTCTTCCAGCTTGGCAATCTAGGAAGGCTTCCTGGAGGAAGAGGCATTTGAATTGGGACCTAAAGGATGATAGGAGTTGGAATGCAGAGATAAAGGGCAAAGGCATTTCAGGCCCAAGGAATGGTACAAGCAAATGTCCTGCAACAATGGAGCTCACAGCAGTTTTGAGGAACTGGGAGTGGTCATCCAACTAGGCTGGAGGAAGACAAAAGTGAGTGGCTCTAGCTACCATGGAATGTGGTGCTTCGGAGCTGGCAGTTTTATCAGTAGGTGGAGGGAGCCAATGGTAGTTCTGAGCTAGACATGGTGATCCCAGCAAGTCTAAACTGTCTCAGTGCTGGGAGATCTAGAGTCCATTGGGGGGATGATGAAGGACCATCTCCCAAAGGAGACAGAATTGTGGGTCCTTCCTGAACCCAGAGCAGCCCAAGGCAGCAGATGACCCCAGGTCTCTTCTCTCTTCTTCCTTCTATCCTCTGCCCTGATGTGACTCTCACACTGGGCCAGGAGTACCAGCTCCCTTCTGGCTCTTTCATCCCCAGCACTTAGGCCAGGCTGACCTGGGGAGGTCCAAGGCAACTGCACCCTCGCAGAAGGTCAGGCTGTCCCTCTTCATGCTGACAGCCCTAGGCTAAAAGCCATGTCGTTCCTCTTGACCTAACTCTGGGACACTAATGGGGTCCCCCCCACCCCTTCTACAGTTCAGGACCCTTCACTATCAGGCAAAGCCTGTCCCTATTGGCCCCAGGGGAACAGAAGGATCTGAGCCCTTCTGAGCCCAGCCCCGCCTCTTTGGCCCTCCTGCCCATCAGCTGGGACAAGATGCCTGGAGACCTCCTCATCGTCCTCCCAGAGAGGAAGCCCAGCCCTGCCCTCTGCAGCCCCAAAGCCTTCACCCCTCTCTCTCCCAGGGCTACAAATCAGTTCCACATTTGGGATCTGGCATGTACTATCTGCTCAGAGCTTTCGGCTAGCTCAGGCTCCCATCTCCCCCACCCCACGTGGTAAGCCCCTAGGGTCTGCAGAAGGAGGGCTCCTGCCTTCAGTGACCCCCTTCAGTGGTCTTGAGAGGAAGCTGGACTGCCAGAGGGACAGTGGACAGGAGGTTCTCCCAGGGAGAGATGAAAGAGGAAGGGTAGAAAGAGGAAGGGGGTGGGGCGAAGGCAGAGCTTGAGCAAGCAGATGAGGGGATGAGGGGCTGGGGGTGGTGAGGGAAGGAGCGAGGTAGTTCCCAGCTCAGCACATTCCTGAGACATCTGGATGTGCTGGAAGGGCCCCAGCTGGCCTGCCTGGCTGTGGCTCCAGCTTCTCTGCTCTGTGATGTCAGGACCCAGCATTCCCCCCTCCTCTCAGAGTCCCACTGGCCTGGGGTCCACCTTGAGGTCTCCTCCCTAGACCCCTCATCCTCAGTGAGCAACGAAGAGGCCCCTGGGACAATGGCAGAAACGCCTGCTCCAGAGGAGGGCCTGGACTGGGGGTAGGGGGCAGACTCGGAAGACCCAGGGGTTTGCCCATGGGACTGACTCAAGGAGATTCCTCCTTTGGGCTGATGCCAGCCCCATCCATTCTCCTTGGAAGGGAGATGAACCGGAGGAAAGACTCTGGAAATGGCTGCTTACTTTGAGCTCTGTGGTCCTAGGCAAATCCACTCCCTTCCTCAGTTCTCAGTTTCCCTCCCTGTAATAATAACAGCTACATTTAATGAAAGTCTTCTACATATCCTGCATTGTATAAAGCTCTTTACAAATGTTATTTCCTCCTCACAGCAACCTGGTGGGGTACATATAATTACCCTTATTTTACAGCTCACACTGAGGCTCAGAGAGCTTAAGTAACTTGCCCAAGGCTACATGGCAGGTAGCAGAGCCAGGATTTGGATCAGGTCTGTCTGCTTCCCTCACTCATAACCATTGAACTACATTGCCTCTGCAAATAAGAGATGGATCTAATGATGCCAGAACTTCTTTCAGCTCTAAATTTGTAATTGTTTCTTTTGGCTATCATGGGGCTCTTCAAGAAGGGCAGGGGAGGCATTAGTCACACACTGGGTGGGGGAGGGAGGGAAGAGGCATCTGGCTGTGAAGCATCAGATGGGTCAGGAGCCTTTGGAGGTCCCCTCCCTTGCAGCCCCCAGAGAGGTCCAGATCCCAGGACCTGGAGCCACAGCCTGATCCCCAGCCAAGCCCGGGGGTCCCACACCTTCCCTGAAGGAAGAGAGTAAATAAGGAGAGAGAATGTAGCTTCTTCCAAAAATAAAACCCGAGGACAACTCAGACAGGCCGGGACGCTGAGGAAGCCAAAGGCCAAATGCTGAGTGTGCTGAGGAGAGGGAAGAGGCCAAGGGAATTCCAGCCAGAGCTGGGTGGCAGCTTCCAACTGAGGAGGGCCTTCCAGCTGGCCAGGGGCTGGGAGAGCAGCTCAGCCTGTTGGCCACTGGGCTCTGTTTATACTCTGTGGCCTGGCCTAAGCCTGGGGCAGCTCTTCCAGCTCTGAGTAGGGGGCTATAGTCCCCCAGGTACCTGGTCTGGCTGGGGCTTAAGAACAAAAAGGCCTTGAGGAAGCGCAACCCAATAGGGAGGAGCCAAGGGAAGGAGTCCAGGCGCATGGAAACTCTGCCTGGAGCAGGAGCAAGCTGGCATCAGAGCGGAATTCAAGGCAGTCATTCCTGGAGGCTCAGCTGCAGAAATAAGGCTTCAGTCCGTTAGCTTACTGGCACATTCCTTCATTCACCCACTGATTCAGTCAGTCAGTCACTCAGCAAATGTCTAAGCACCTACCATGTGCTGGGACCAATGCTAGGCTTTGGAGATACAGATGAGAATTGGACATAGTAAAACATAGTTTAGAGGCAACCTGGCTAGATCATTTCAAGCTACACTAAGGAATTGGGAAACTATCCTAAGGGCAGTAGGGAGTCATCAATGGATATTGAACATGGAAGTCCCACCGTCATACTTGTGTTGAAAATCCCTTTTGATGTAAGGTGGAGAATGCTCTGGAGACAGATCAGAGTTCAAACCTTGGGCCTACCTTCATAAATGGGGTAGTCACCCCACTAGTGAGAAGCCTTTCACGAGCAGGAATGGTCTTTGTTCATCTCTGCATCCACAGGGCTGCGCACACAGTAGGTACTCAGAAAATACTGAACAAATGTATAAGTGATGAACAAATGGATATGATTAGATGCTCTTATCCTCTAGTGGCCCCCAGTGCCAGCCCTGGCACTTAAGTCTAGTGTCCTGAGGTGTCCCACAGGGATCCTCTGGCTACTGCCTATGGACCAACATCTCCAGTAGCCAGACTGGGCTGCTGTGCCATTAGTGGTGCCAGTCACAGCTAATCCCAGCACTGGGCGGCAGCACTCACTGCCATCGCTTCCTCCTGCCCAGACAGTACCTGGCACCCTCTCCAGGGTTGGGCCACAGCACTTGGGGCTGCTGGTCAGAAGATGCCAGGGGCTGGCCAGGGATCTGCAGGCCAGCTCTCCACTTTCCTGAGGGACCCATGTCCTGCCCAGTGTCGGGAGGGGGAACTGAAGGGCCAGACTAACAGAGCTGGGGGCTAGAGAGAAGGCACACCCTCCCCAGGACCCTGACCTGCACAGAAGCAGCCTCCTATGCGTGCCAGCCTGCCCTTTTTTTTTTTTTTTTAACATATCTTTATTGATTTCAGAGAGAGGAAAGGAGGGAGAGAGAGAGATAGAAACATCAATGAGAGAGTCATTGATTGGCTGCCTAGCCCGCAACCGGGGCATGTGCCCCGACCGGGAATCGAACCCCGATCTCCTGGATCCTAGGGCGATGCTCAACCGCTGAGCCACACCTGGCCAGGCCAGCCTGCCCTTTCTCCTGTCCCTTCGTTTCTCCAGTGCACATGCACAGAAAACCTCAGTCCCCATATTGCCCCCTTCCCTAGTCCCAGCCCCAGGCGAGCCTGGGACTCCCAAATCTCCTTTGCTGGGGTCACATGACTCAGTCATCTCAAGCGCTGGCTTGGCGCAGTCAGCATTTAGTTCTGTGGTTGTGTGAGATTTTGCTTTTGTTCATGTGAGGGTGTGCATGGCCACATCTGTGACTTTGTCTGGGGTGACTGCCCATGTGTGCACATAGGGGAGTCTTTCTGTCTGATCACATGTGAGGAGTGTGTCCTTGTTGGGTCTGTTAGTGCCTGCCAGTGTCAGCCAACATGAGCCCATGAGTATATGTCCAGTACCCCTGTGCCAGGCTGTATATGCAACAGTCTAAATGTGTCCATGTGTGTACATCTTACATTGGACAGTGTTTCCCTGTGTAAATGGGAAACTCAGCCCATGTCTGTATAGCATGTGTACAGGAGTGTGTGTGTGTACAGGAGTGTGTGTGTGTGCATGCACATACATAGAAGCATTTCTGCTTATTTGGACTTGGGCTCTGTGGTGAATAGTTCAGTAGGGGGAAAATATGAAACCTCAGCAGCCTCCTTCCCTGAGCCTGTGGGGAATGGGGGATGAGTGAGGTTGGAGGCTGGAACAATGTGCTCCCCTTAACCCCACGCACTGCCAGGAAGACTCAGGGAGGGACTACCTCCTGGGACCAGGAGAGCTGGCTCCATCCCTTCCCAGTCCCCAGAGAGGCAGGGCAGAGAAAAAGAGCCCACTTTCTGAGGGTTAGTTTACCTGCCACCCCTTGTCCCTGATACCCCCGCCTCAATAGGAGCACAGATTATAACTAAGGGAAACTGAGGCCTGGAAAGGAAACACTACCTGCCCTCCGGTCTCCTGAGTCTGAGTCCAGGGCCTTTTCCCCTTCACAGGACTGCCTTGAAAACCAGCTCTGAGAAGGCAACCCCCAGCGACTGGATGGGGGTGCTTAAGGACAGGGAGGGCCTGACAGCTGGGTACCCAGGGGCCCACCTCCCTTCAGCTAAGTCCCTCCCTACTCCCTCTTGACCCTACCCCACACATATACTCACTTGGCACAGCAGTGACTCAGACTGGTGGGCCTTCAGCTTGAAATGGGGGCATTTTTTAGTGACCACGAGGCAAGTAACCGTCCAGGAATGTATGGGTCAGTGTGTGTATGGGGGGGTGGAGAGTGGGGGCCCAGCCTGCGGGGAAAGGGAAGGGGAAATATAAGAAGACTCTTCCCATCTCTCCCAGAGCTCACTCTCTCGGAAGGAATGTCTGGGCTCGGGATTCCCCCCTCTCCTTATCCCACAGCTCAGCCTGGACCCACTCTGGTCTCCTCCCTCTTTCCCCAAGCACAGGCTGAATCAGCCTGGGTCTGGGAAGGGCCCGAAACCAGGGGTGGGGGTGCAGGCACTGAGGGGCACGGGGCATGAGGGGAGGGGGGCTGCCTCAGGTCAGGGGGAGACCCTTCTCACACACACACCCCCAGCAAACAGCTGCACCCCGAGGCGCTTCCCGCTCCCTGCCTTGACCCAGAGGAATTAGGGGAGGGAACTGACAGTCCTCCCGCTGGCCCAGGAGTGTCCCCTCTTCCCCCGCTGCCCGATCAGTGCGGCCCTAGTAGGATTACTGAAGGAGGGGCAGAGGGAGCTGGAAAAGCTGCAAGGGGATTTAAGGATTGGGGCCCGGCCTCCCCTTCGAGCTGGGACGTCGGGGGACACGCTCCCTCTCCGTGTCCCCCCACTTCCCCCTGCTCGAGGTGCGGGCGTCGAGACCATGCAGCTGCGACCGTGCGTCTTAGGACACTGTGGGACCGCCGGGCCCCCGGGAAGCTCAAAGGGGTCGTTTCTGCCTCCTCTCCACGCGCAGAAAGGGACGCGGGGCCAGACGGGGTACACCCTGCCCTCCGCGCGAGGCCCCGACCCCCCGCCCCCTCCGCTCGAGCCCAGCTCGCCCCCCGCCCCCTCCCTGCTCCACTGCTGCGGGCTCCTCGCAGCCTCCTCCCATTGGCCAGGAGCTCCGCGGGTTCCACCAATGAGCGGGCTGGGTTCCTGCGCGGGGCGGCTCCTGGGCGGGGCTGAGGGGCAGGATCCTGGTCCTTTAAATTTAAAGAGCCGGCGCCGGGGAGCAGCTTAGGGCGGGGCTGCAGCCGGGGGAGGAATGCGCGCAGGAGAGCCGGGACCTCTCCGGCTGGAGACTGGAGCCGGCGCTGGCTGCGCGTGGCAGCCGAGAAGGAGCTTACATTGGCACGACTGTAGGAAAAAGTCTTTAACGAGGAGAGAAACAAATCATAATACAGTATTTCCTTCTCTTGCTCCCCCACCCCTACCCCGTTGCCTGGAAAGGCACCTCCATAGGACACTCACCCCTGTTAGAATCCGAACCCCATAGAACGATGACCCACGACCCTCTGCCATTTATGGATTCCTGCCCTCCACCCCCAATAATTTCCATCAGATAACCTGAAACCTGAATTTTCTGTGTGCAAATTGAAGGGAGAGCTGGGGGTGGCCCCGGGGGAACCAGAGGCGCTGCTGGAGCTGAGATCTCCAGAGTGGGCTTCCCAGGGTTGGGGGGGGGGGCGGGGGGAGATAGACGAAGTAGTAAGATGACAGCAAGGAGAGGTGCCCCACATCCTGTCAGCCCCAGAGCTAGGAAGAGCCCCTCCCTCAACATTTCCAGTTCACTGTGTGACCCTGGGTAGGTGGCTTTCCCTCTCTGGATCTCAATTTCCTCATTAGCAAATAGGAGAGGAGGGCGTGGACCGTGAACTTTCTCAGGTCCCTTCTGCCTCCAACTTGATGATATAAACCAACCATAACTGAGCTCCAGGCACCAGATAGAAGTAGGACTACAAAGTTCTCTAAAGGGAGTCCCCCTGGCATGTTCCCATGAGCAGGAGGTGGGCCTGGGGGTGATGGGACATGCCCACTGTTGCCATTGAGGTGGGCCCAGCACAGAAGGAAGCCCTGAGCAACGACTGGATTTTCTAAGTATCCTCCACCCTCACCCTGCCTGCCCCTTGGCCGCCCTCCCCTTCTACTTGGCTCCCACTCTCTGGAAGCTCCATCCTGCTGGGCCTTGGCTGCTGTTTCCAGCAGGTGGGGTGGGGGCTACTCTCAAAAGGGGAACAACTGAGCTCCCTTAGTAGGTTCCAATGGGCACCCCAAAAGGGGTCCCTGAGAAGGACTGGGCCCATCTGCCTAGAGCCAAGGCCCTCGGGGACCCCAGCCCGGACTAGAGAAAGCATCTTTCCTCTCCCAGGCCCCAGGGGCAGGCTTGGCAAACCCTTATCGCCTGAGAAGCAGCTGCTGGAGAAATACCTTAGCAGCTGACTCACTACCCTGTCCTCTCTTTACAACCCCCTCCCATTAGGCCTCACACCAGGCGAGGAGGGGGGGGTTGGCGAGAAAGAAAGAAGGGGTAAAGCGACCCCAGCTGGTCTGGCCCAGACTCTACAGAGGGTGTGGCTAGCACAGTTCTGCCTGGCCCTAGCTGGATGGTTAGGGGAGATTGTTCCCTGTAAACGGACTTCATCTGGGATCACAGTTATTCTTAGAGACTTGTTCAGCTGAGGCCTCTGACCTACTGAGGCCTCTGCCCTCTGGCCTCCCCCTAGGCATTGATGGACAACTGACATACTGATGGCCCTGCACTCTGGGGTCCAAGGCCTTGTCACTCCAGCAGGTGAAGAGATACAGACCCTGCCTCAGGGAGTTTACAGTCTGACATACAGGCAATTCCTGAGCAGGGGAATGCTTGCTGCAGTTGGGGAAGGACAGGGCAATGAGGAGTTGTGCACGATCCCCAGTTCTACTTGGCTCCCTGGGCCTCGGTTTCCTGATCTGCCAAATGCAGATATGCAACTTCCTATCTCATTGGGAAACTGTGAGGATTGAATAGAACGATGCCTGTGAAAGCACAACAAAATGTAGGATAGTGATGATAAGTTCTGGCCACCTGGGAAGAGAGAATACCTCCATGAGTCGGGTTTCCCAACTCATTTTGTCCTGGGTTCCCTGATTACACTTTATTTGGGGGAAACGCCAAACCACCTTCCCCCATGGACTCCAAGCTCAGCTCACTTCAGGCCCAGGCTTTTCATAATACTGATGGCTGACAATTATCAAGCACTTGCTACATACTAGGCACTGTTGTGTTACATATATTTACTGCATGTATGTACATGTGTGTTATATGCACACATATGTTATATGTATTTACTCCTTTTATCCTTATAATCCTTTGAGGTGAGTATTAAGCACCTAACAAATATTTGAGGTAGGAACTATTATTCCCCCTAACAGATGAGGAAACTGAGGCACAGAGAAGTGAAGTAACTTAGCAAGTAGTGGAGTTAGGAGTCAAAAGGAAGTCTACAGGCTCAGCTGGTGTGGCTCAGTGGATTGAGAGTTGTACCATGCACCAAGAGGTTGCTGGTTCGATTCCTGGTTGGGGCACATGCCCGGGTTTGGGGCTTGATCCCCAGTAGGGGCGTGCAAGAGGCAGCCAATCAATGATGTTTCTATCTCTCTTTCCCTCTCTCTCTAAAATAATTTTTTAAAAATATATCTTTATTGATTTCAGAGAGAGAAGAAGGGAGGGGGAGAGAGAGAGATAGAAACATCAATGATGAGTCATTGATCAGCTGCAGCCCGCAACCCAGGCATGTGCCCTGACCAGGAATTGAACCCCAATCTCCTGGATCCTAGGTCAATGCTCAACCGCTGAGCCACGCCCGGCTGGGCTAAAATAAATTTTTTAAAAAACACAATCACAAAGCTTGTGCTCATCCCCTCCTCCCTGCAGACAGAAGCCCGTGACTCTGAACCTTTTCTCAGATTGGGCTTTTCTGCTCTTCCCTCTGGACTGGGACAGGCTCTAAGGAGTCCAAGCCAGAAAGAGCCGACAACTCCAGACTGCAAACCAATCCCCCAGGAGCCAGTCCTTAACCACTTACCAGATGGGACCCCAGGGCTGGAAGCAAAGCCCCCCACCATCTCTACCAACCCACCAGCAAATTCACTCAGTCAGTAAATAATGAATAAACAGCAGTAATATCTCCTTACATATTTATAATTCTTTAGAGAGAGAAAATGAGCCTACTCTGGACCAGCCACTGGGGGCTTTACTAATAATAAGAGGTAGCATTTGTTGAGTGATTACTATGTGCCAGGGACTGTCCTAAGCTCTTTACATGTATAGATGACCCTTGAACAACACAAGAGTTAGAGGCACCACCCCTAACTATCAAAAATCCACGTATAACTTTTGTGCTATAGAAAATCCATGTATAACTTTTGACTCTCCAAAAACTCGACTACAAATAGCCTACTGTCGACCAGAAGCTTTACAGTAATATAAATAATTATCACATATTTTGTACATTATGTGTATTGTATACTGTATTCTCACAATGATGTCAGTTAGAGAAAAGAAAATGTTTTTAAGAAAACCGTAAGGAAGAGAAAATAGACTTACGAACTTATCAACAACTTATGTACTTATCAACAACATAAGCTTAACGTCCTCGACTTACAGGATGAGAAGAGTCCACTTATTGTGGACCCGCACAGGTGGAACCTGTGTTGATCAAGGGTCAACTGTATGAACTTGTTTGCCCCTCGCAATAATCTAGCGGGGAGGAACTTTACCGTCCCCACTGCACAGAGGAGGGCGTGACCCAGAGAGAGGTTAGTCAGCCTTCCCAGGATCAGGGAGACCGACATTTTTCAGACTTTTTTGTTTCTAAGAAATACCTTTTACATCATTACCAAGAACATACATATACATAACTGCGATCAAAATTTACACTGGGTATTTAACTTTTCTGGTATTTAACTTTTCACTCTGGTATTTTCTATTCCACTTGGTTCTGTTGTATTTCTTCTCATGTTCTGGCCATGACCTACTAAACTGATTTCACAGCCCGTTAATGAGTCAACACCCACAGGTTGAACAGCACTGAGGTGTAGCTAGAAGTCCCGAGGCCAGGATTCGAACCCAAGCAATATGGCTCCAGAGCTTAATTTCGTGGGATAAAGAATGGCTTCGAACATGGAGACAGGCGGGGACTGTACTAATGAGGGCAGTGGAGGCCTCCATAATCCCACCACCTTGCATCCCAGCAAAATACAGAAATTACTAAGGCTGGCATCGGGGTACAAACTTGCTGCCATAGACATAGTTACCCTCTTTTTAAAATTCATTTTTCAATTACAGCTTACACTCAGTATTGTTCTATGTTAGTTTCAGATGTATAGCAAAATGGTCAGAAAATCATGTACTTTACAGATTAGTCCCCCCACTGTTCCAGGTACCCACCCGGCCCCATGCCTATTTCTCCCAATATTATTGAATATAATTCCTATGCTGTAACCTGCATCTCTGTGGCTGTTCTGTAACACCAAGTGTAGTGCGTAATCCCTTCACCTTTTCACCAGCCCCCAACCCCCTCCCCTCTGACAGCTGCCAGCCTGTTCTCTGTATCTGTGAGTCTGTTTCTATTTGTTTATTTTGTTCATCAGATTCCACATGTAAGTGAAATCACATGGTATTTGTCTTTCTCTGACTGCCTTATTTCACTGAGCATAATACCCTCTGGGTCCGTCCGTGCTCTCAAAGACATAGTTATTCCTCTAATGAGTCCTCCCATGAAGGAAGCAGGGTGGACCGAGAGACAGACTCGGGCAATCTGAACGATGTGACCAAGGTCACTGAGCCAGAACTAGAGCCCAGTGTCCTCCTGTTGCCTGGTCCAGCGATCCTTTCATGCCATCCATAGCTTACCTTTGAGGACAATGACATTGAAGCTGGAGATGGCAGTGGAGGTGGTGGTGGAGGTCACGTGATGACAGTGGTGCTGGTGGTAATAGAAATGGTAATAGTTGGTACAGGTGATGTGGGTAGTGGGAGGCTGGTGGTGCCGGTGGTGGCATTAATGATGGTGGGGAGAGTAATGGGGAGGTTGCAGGGACAGCGGTGGTGGTGGCAGAGCTGGAGGCACCACCGCAGCACTGTCTGTACCCCCTTCCCAAGCTAAGCTGCCCCCCCTCCCCCAGCACTTCCCTGAGCACCTGGACCACTTCACGGAGAACATGGAGGACTTCTCCAACGACCTGTTCAGCAGTTTCTTTGATGACCCCGTGCTGGATGAGAAGAGCCCTCTGCTGGACATGGAACTGGACTCCCCCACGCCAGGCATCCAGGCCGAGCACAGCTACTCCCTGAGTGGGGACTCTGCGCCCCAGAGCCCCCTCGTACCCATCAAGATGGAAGACACCACCCAAGGTAAGAAAGGGTGGAAGGGCCCAGGGACGGCACAGGCCCAGAAGGCCCAGGAGGGAAGGAAGCTTTTGAGGGACTGCAGTGGGGCACTGGAGGCAGGGACCCCCAGAGCGCCCCAGAGGAGCCACCCACAAACACCTCTCAGGAAGGCTGGCCCTGTCTTTTGATTCTCCCTCGAATCAAACCCCCATGGGCACTTCTCAGAAGAGTTTGTTGCTGACAGGTCAGTGGTGGGCAAAGGGTGGCTCCTAGACCAGCAGCAGCACCTGGGAACTTGTTGGAAATACAGATTCTTGGGTCCCACGCAGACCTGCTAGATCAGAAACCTGTGGATAGGGCTCAGCCTTCTAGATGATTCTGGAGCATACTTGGGTCTAAGAACCACTGACTCAGAGGCAGTGGTGAGGGGAAATAAAAAATAAATGTAGACAAGTTACCAAGACCATCTGGAATCTTCCCACCCTCTCATACTGTGATGTTCTGGGAGAGACTCCTGCACCTACTTTTATTACTGAAGGCAGGGTTCTCTGAAGCTCCCCTCTCCCCCCACCTGCCTTGCTTTTAAGCAACGGGCCCTTTGGGTCTTTCTCTCAGGCTATCAGAATTCGAGAACTCTAGACTGTGCCCCACCTAGAAATGGCCCCTTTGGGCATTTCTTCAAACAGGTGATCTGGCCCCATCATATTTGCTGGGTGATCATGGGCATGTCTCTTAGTCTTCCTAAGCCTCAGTTTCTTCATCTACAAATGGGAATAGTAGTCGACATTTCTGTAGCACTCTCCAGTTTACAAAGTGCTTTCATGTTAAAGATCTCATTTATTTCTCACAACTCAGAGGTGAGGTGGGAATCACTTTTATCAAGATCCCCACTTGACTGATAAAGACAATGAAACTGCAGGAAAGCTGAGTTGTTTGGGTCAATAAAATGCAGTAAACCCCCTGGAAGCAAGTGAACCCCCTGATTCTAAGCCTCACACCCTCACCACCACCGCATTTGCCAGCCTCAAGGTGTCAGCAAGCTGTACTGGGTTTGGAACCACATGGGCCTTGGTGTACATCCTGATGCTTCCACCAACTGCTGTGTGATCTTGGGCAAGTTTCTTAAATTCCCTGGGCTTCTGTTTCCTTGATTATAAAATGAAGATAATATCTGGCTTGAGAGTGTTAGACAAGGTTAAAAATCCCAGCACGTAATACATATTAATAATTACTGCCCAGCCAGCAAGGCTCAGCGGCTGAGCATCGACCTAGGATCCAGGAGATCGAGGTTCGATTCCCGGTCAGGGCACAGGCCCGGGTTTCGGGCTCGATCCCCAGCAGGGGGCGTGCAGGAGGCAGCCGATCAATGACTCATCATTGATGTTTCTCTCTCTCCCTCTCCCTCTCCCTTCCTCTCTCTGAAATCAATAAGATACATATTTTTTTAATTTTATTTTGGTTTAAAATATTAAAGATGTCCCTAATAAGATATATTTTTTTAAAAATAAGAATAATTACTGGCCATTTTCACTGTGCTTATAAAAGTCCTATTAATACTGTAGCAGTTCTTATTCCCCTTTCCCCTCAGAGGACAACGGTCTTGAGTGATTTTCTTCATGTTCTCATCTATTAAATGGGGAGAAGAGTGGCGCCTGTCCCATAGGATCTGGGGAGGAATAAATGAGCTCATGTGTGTCAAGGGCTTAGAGCTGTGCTCAGTACACAAAGTGTAAGCTGCAACTGAGGGTCTTAGAGGTTCCCCAAGGGCAGAGACAGGCCTTTGTACCCCCTCCCTAACCTTAGCCTTGAGGGTTTTAAGTGCCTCCAGGGCTTGTGGTTGCTGAGGTCTCAGCTTCCCTCCATGCCCTGGCTTCAGAGAACTCTGAGGTCACCTCAGTGAGGCCTCAGGCGCAGCCTGGGGAAGGGCAGGGTGTGGGACGGGCTCCCTCCCATGGTGGGTTCTCCATCCACCCCACATGTCCAGCCCAGCAACTCCTTGGACACCCCCAATCTATTTTTAGAGTAATTTGTTTGTGGGCCCTTTGCAGGGGGCAGCTTCCCGGAGGCCAGCAGGCTGGCCCTGTAATTTGGGAAGATTGTGGGTGTTCCTGGAGCCCAGAGGCAGCCTGCGGCCCGGAGCTGGGCACTCAGGCTCCCAGCAGTGTAGGGCCTAGCCTCTGAGGTAGGATCAAGCAGCGGTTGACCCCTCTCCCCACCCACAGTGGGTCCCCAAGGCCAGAGTCCCCTATAGCCCTTCCCTTGCAAGTTGGCTCCCAGCCCCTGCCCTACCAGAGTTTCTCTGGCTTCAGGTACTGGGGCCACCCTGGGCCTGGGTGGAGGACCGTGGGCACCCAGCGGGGAAAGGGGTGGTGTCTGCCAGCCCTGGTAAGGCCAGGAGAGCCAGGAGGCCCAGTAGATAGGCAGGAGGTGGATGCTGCCTGGGAGACCTGAGCATCACCTCCACCTGCCCCCAGTCACCAGGTCCTGTGACTTCCTCCTTCTAAATTTGTCTCCATCCCCACTGCCACTGCCTTTGCTCAGGCCTCGTCTTTTCTCCCTGGACAATTTGAACAGACTCCTGCGGTCTCCCTGCCCTAGTCCAGTCTCTACGCAGAGGCAGAGTGATCTTTTTAACATCACAAATCTGAGCAGACTTAAAACTCCTCGGTGCCACCTCATTACCTTTAGGACAAAGTCACAGCTCTAAGCGCAACCTCCAAGACCATGCCACCCCTGCTGGCCTCTCTGACCCCATTTCCTTTCCTTTTCATTCTAATTGCACTTAACTGCTTATGACTCTCCCCAGATGCCCAGAACCTTGCACAGTTTACTGAATAACAACAATTGTATTAACAATAGCTACCTTTTATTGAACATTTATTTACTTCTTAACAGGCACTTTTAGAGGTGAGAAAGCTAAGGCTCAGAGGGGTTAAACAACTTGCCTAAGGTCACACAGCCAGTCAGAGGGATCCAGGTCTGCTGTCCAAGCCCAGTCTATAAGCTGTTGAATGAAGATGCCCCCACTGCTTCTGGCTCCCTGGGGACAGAGGGGGGTTGACCCCTGTCCTCCGGGAGTCCCCTGAGCCTGGGTCCTGCCCCCTTCCCCAGATGTGGAACATGGAGCCTGGGTGCTGGGACACAAATTGTGCTCCGTCATGGTGAAGCAGGAGCAGAGCCTGGAGCTGCCTGTGGACCCTCTGGCCGCCTCCTCAGCCATGGCTGCCGCTGCCGCCATGGCCACCACCCCGCTGCTGGGCCTCAGCCCCCTGTCCAGGCTGCCTGTCCCCCACCAGGTGAGCCTGGGGACTGTTTGGTACGGGCTGGGGAGGGGGAAGGGTGGGGGAGTGGAAAGAGGTGTCCCATGCCCTGTGCACCCCAGGGCCTATGAACTGGGAGGAATGTGCCCATCAGGACCCAGGGTCGGACCTCAAGACTGGGCCTCCACCTCCGCCTTGGGCCGCCCCAGCCCACCGAGAGTGCGCACAAACCACAGAGCCCTCACAGTGAGCTGGGGCCCTCATGTGTGTGGAAAAGGCTCACAGGGATGCAGGCAGCGCTGGGCATCAGGCCACAGCCAGAGCCCCGGAGATGGAGATAGCCCAGGCCACTTAATTTTCTCGAAGCCTCTGCATTTTAAAAAAGAAAGACCAAAATGGAAATATAAAATGTGTGCTATCTTTCAGTTGTTTACATTCATGAAATTAAGACTTTCATGCCCCTCCGTCCCCCATGAATGTGTAGATATAACCGCATTCAGCTATAGATCCAAGGGGATGTCTGAAGACCTTTCTGAGAATGTGAGGCCCAGAGCCCAGGCCCCTGGGAGAGGCCCTGCCTGGGCCCAGCTTGGCTCTCACTTGTACTCTGGGCACATGGCATTCCCTCTTCTTCAGCTTCCTTCCCTATAAAATGGGAGCATCAGCTGCCTCTAAGGAGTTTCTGTCCTTGAGTCTATGACACCAGGGTCATCTTAAATCCCTAGTCTGGATTGGGTAGGCCCTGCCCCCTGCTGGCCACACAGCTCTCTGGATCAGAGTGTGGCCACAGGCAGACCCATCAGCCCCTCCCAAACCTCCCTACCCCACCACAGTACCCAAGGATCAAGGGTTGGCTGCAAATGTGGAGGATCTCTTGTGACCAGATCCAAGACTGGCTCGGCGGTGCCCTGATGCCTCGGGCCTTACCCAAGCAGGAAGGGAAAGTAAGGCCGCAGCAGCAGCCAGGGTCTTGGAGGTGGGGCACATGCCTCAGAGAAGGAAACTGATGTTCAAGGAGTTAAGCAACTTGCCCCAAATCACACAGTCAGGAACAGTGGAGCCACCGAACCCCAAAGCCCACACCTTCACCCCAGTGAGGTTATGACACCCTAGCGGAAGCCCAGGAACCAGGAGTTGGTGTGGTTGGTCAGTCATGAGCTGTGTGACCCACATAAGTGCCATCATACTTCTACATCACAGTCCCCTCATCTGTCACTTGAGGGCTGAGCTGGGACATAGACCAGGGAGCCTCCCAGGTCCCTGCCAACTTGAACCTTCTGTGATTCTTACTCATCTGCCTAAATTTGAGATTCTGTGTCCCACCCACAATATCAAGCCCTCTCTCTGCTGGCTGCAGACCCTGAGGAAAGACATGGTCCTGAAATCCAGCACCTGACACAGCACCTTCCACAAAGAGATCACCACTCACATGCTTGTTGGCAGCTATGTGTAGGAAGCCCCCCTGTCCCTGCAATCCTTTCTGGGACAGCAAGCTGGAGTATAAAGAAATAGGAATGCATGTTTGTTTAAAGTGTAAATCAAATTCTGTCAGTCCCTTGCTTTAAACCCAGTAGGGGCTCTTCACTGCTTCAACCTTCTGTGACTGGATTCCACTCCCAGCCCCACCCCAATCTTCTGGTCTTGTTTCCTACCCCTCTACCCCAACATATACCTGCTGTCTGGCCTCTGTGCCTTTGCAGATGCCTGTCCCTCTGCTTGGAATGCCTTTCTTTTCACCCACTGCCTGCCCTGTCCTTTATCTGCAATACTCCCACATATCCCTCAGGACTCACTTCAAACTTCAACTGCTCAGGGAGCTTTCTCAGCCCCAGCCAGTTAACACCTCTTGCATCTGTGCTATTGTTGCCATTCATTGAACAGCTACAATTTGCCAGACATTCCCTCTGGTTCTCATGGCAACCCACATACCAAGGCCTATGTGGCCTTCACAGGGTCAGTCTCTACCAAGAAGATGGCACTTGCCCTGGCCGAGTGGCTCAGTTGGTTGAAGCAATGTCCATACACCGAAAGGTTGCAGGTTTGATCCCCAGTCCAAGGCACATACCTAGGTTGTGGGTTTGATCCCCAGTCAAGGCCCATACAGGAGGCAACCCATCGATGTTTCTCTCCCACTTTGATGTGTGTGTGCGTGTCTCCCCCCTTCTTCTCTCTAAACATATCCTCAGGTGAGGATTAAAAATAATAATAATAGATAATAATAATAATGATGGCACTGGCCTGGGAGGTCCCAAGAAGCCCTCCTTCTCTGAGCTTAAGGCCTGAACTACTCAGCCACCATTCTCTTCTCTTGCCTCTGCTCCCTCTGGGCTGTGCCCAGAACTCTAAGCCTAGCCACCTCCCCAGTTGTGCAGGACAGGCCACCAGCCTCAGGGAGGGAGATGGGGTGGGTGGCATGGTTGAGACAGCCCCAGGCGCAGCTGATGGAGCTGGATTCTCTCTTCCTCAGGCCCCAGGAGAGATGACTCAGCTGCCCATGATCAAAGCAGAGCCCCAGGAGATGAACCAGTTCCTCAAAGTGACACCAGGTAAGTGTGTCCAGGGAGGGACTCCCTTCCTCTCCAGTCTTGGGCAGACAGCATCCCTACTACCTTGGTCCAGTGACCCACCTCCCTTGACAACCCCACATCTCCCCAGGATATTCTCTCCTCCCTGCCTTGCCCACTCTTTGTCCCTCCAGTCCCCTTCTTACCCAACCTCTGACTGTCATCACTACTATCAACACCCTCACACCGTCTTTGCTAATCTCCTACCATTCACTAACTGAAGCTCACTCTATTGCCATTCGCTCATCTGTCCACCTGTCCATCTGTCCATTCATCTGACCATTCCATCCATCAATCCATCAATCTGGGCATTCTCTGCTGCCCTGGGGCTCTTTCTGCCCAGGCTTCCTCCTGACCACCTGCAGAGTGTTAATCTTCCCGATGCCCTGGCCACAGAGGGGCAGCATGGAGAGGGAAGCTGGGAAGAGCAGTGCCCCTGGCTAGTCTGCTGAAAGCCCAGTACCTGCTGTCTTGTTACCCTGAAGTCGGAAATGGAAACCCTGTGGTAGTTATGGCTAACTATTTGGGGAAGGAAGGAAGGAAGGAAGGGAGGGAGGGAGGGAGGGAGGGAAGGAGGGAAGGAAGGAAGGAAGGAAGGAAGGAAGGAAGGAAGGAAGGAAGGAAGGAAGGAAGGGAGGGAGGGAGGGAGGGTGGCTGCTGCTTGCCCAGCCTGATCCCCAGGGATCCAGTCATCTCCTGGGGTTGCTGAGCTGGGGACTCAGACCCTGGACCCTGTGGAGTCAGGGATGGCGGTGGGCCTCCAAGAATCCATCCTCTGTGATATCCACCTGCACCAAGAATCAGGCTTAAAGGAGCTAGGCATCTGGTGTCAGAGATGAGGCGGTGCCCAGGAATCAGCTTCTGGGATGCTAGCTCCCATCTTTCTGACATCACTGAGGGACTTGGTACAGCTGGTCAAGGCCCAGCAGTCTTGACCACAACATCAGGGCTCGCTTAGGCCCATGCTCTGCTGAACTCTGAGGTCCCAGTGGACTGGAGCTGGAGTGCAACCCTGCTAACCTGGCTTCCCCTCCTCTCCTCAGACGACCTGGTGCAGATGCCTCCGACGCCCCCCAGCAGCCATGGAAGTGACAGTGACGGCTCTCAGAGTCCCCGCTCTCTGCCCCCTTCCAGCCCTGTCCGGCCCATGGCCCGCTCCTCCACTGCCATCTCCACCTCTCCCCTCCTCACAGCCCCACATGTAAGCAGCTGGGGACGGTCTGGGGCAAATAACTGAGTAAATCCACTCTGATACTCAGCCAGTGGGGAAGGGTCTGGGGAGCCCCAAGTCTGATCCCCAACCCATCAGAATTCAGAGAGGTGCCTGCCTGGCAGATGGGAGTGAGAATCTTTTAATCCTGCCTCATGGTAGATAGGAAATAGGTAGGGAAATCCAAGAGGACCGCAGAATTCACACTATTTTAGAGCCAGGACTAGAACTTGACATTCCTGACAGCCAGGGGGTGGCCCCAGCTGCCTCCAAGGAGCACTGTTTGGGGAACAATGCTCAGGAGGGCCAGAGTCCCCAGGAAACTGGAGCTAGGCCCTGAGCCCTGGGATGGGTGTGGAGCCTTCCAAGTCAAGACTGTAGGCATATGAGGGGGGTACCATTTAGGGGGCCCTGGACAAGTGGGCTTTGAGGTTATGAATTTCAGGATGGGATCTAGGGAGCCCCCCACCCCAGCAATGTACTGAGTACCTAATATGCTGGGCTCCCAGCACCACTCTAAGCACTTGGTACATGTTATTGGATTTCATTCAGGTCTACCCCTTTTTCAGATGAGGAAACTGAGGATCAGAAAGTTGAGTGCTTTGCCCAGGTCACCCACAGAATAAATAGCAGAGCTCGAATTGGAACCCAGGGCTATAGGTTCCTCACCATCATATCCTGTTTCCCACAGAAATTACAGGGGACTTCGGGGCCACTGCTGCTGACGGAGGAGGAGAAGCGCACCCTGATTGCTGAGGGCTACCCCATCCCCACGAAACTGCCCCTCACCAAAGCTGAGGAGAAGGCCTTGAAGAGGGTCCGTAGGAAAATCAAGAACAAGGTAAAGCAAGAGCTGGCTGCCGGCCCTGCCCTGGGGCTCCGAGATGGGGAGGGGGGCCTCTGATCCCTTGGCAATGCCAGCCCTGAAATTGGGGGGCCCAGGAAGTGGATGGTAACCCGTTTTGGGGGCTTCCCCCTCTAGATCTCGGCCCAGGAGAGCCGCCGGAAGAAGAAGGAATACGTGGAGTGTCTAGAAAAGAAGTGAGAGTCCTGGGTGGGGTGCGGTGGGGTGGGGGGCCTGGGTTCACAGGACTCCCTGGGCAGGAGGCACAGGGGCTGAGATGCTGGTGGGCAGCACTGAGGGGCCAGCAGCAAATCTGGGGGCTGGCTCTGAGCCTGTGCCTGCTTGGCCCCCGCAGGGTGGAGACATTTACATCAGAAAACAACGAACTCTGGAAAAAGGTGGAGACCCTGGAGAATGCCAACAGGTGGGTGCTGCCCCCTATATCCGGCACTGCCCCCTGCCTTCTGCAGCCAGCGCCTTGCCTGGCTCTGGCATGGCTCTGAGAGGCAGGAGAGAGGAGAGGTGACTGAGTTCAGGATGAACCCCAGAAACAGGAACCCTGCAGCCTGGACTCCAGCTTCCCCTCCTTCTTAATTCTCACATAGCTCTACGTACCTCACAGGGCTGGTGAGAAGCTTTCAATGAGATGGTACAGAGCAGTGGTCTTCAAAGCATGGGCCTCAGCCCACCAGCAGCAGCCTCCCTGTGAGCATGTTAGAAATGCTTATTTTCAGGCCTCACGCCAGGGCTGCTGAAGCGGAACTCCAGGGAGAGGCCTCAGCAATCTGTGTTGTAATTAGCGCTCCAGGTGATTCGGATGCACCCTAGAGCTAGAACCACCGGTGTAGATGCTTCCACTCAAAGCGAGCTGCCAGGGCAAACACTATCAGCACCGCCTGGGAGCTTGTAAAAAGGCAGAATCTCAGGGCTCTCCCAGACTCGCTGAAGCAGAATCTGCATTGCAGCAAGCTCCTTGGCTGATTCACGTGCACAATTAAGTTTGAGAAATGTTAGTGTAGGTGCCGCTCCTGGCCTGAGGTATTTACAGAAAGTCACAGCTCTGTGTTCGTAGCACACTTTGCCATTTTAGCGAGTGGGCCCAGCTTCTTTGTCTAAATGGAGCCGACAGGAGCACCAACTCACAGGATTCGTGTGAAGACTTGATGAGATGGTGCAACTGAAGGTCCCAGCCCTGTGCTTGGCATTTAAGAATGCTCAATTCTTGTTAGTTTTTCTTTTTTTCTCTCTCTCTCTAAATATATCTTTATTGATTTCAGAGAGAGGAAAGGAGAGGGAGAGAGAGAGATAGAAACATCAATGATGAGAGAGTCATTGATCAAGCCCGCAACCCGGGCATGTGCCCTGACTGGGAATCAAACCCCGATCTCCTGGATCCTAGGTTGACGCTCAACCGCTGAGCGACGGCCGGCCGGGCTTTTTTTCCTTTTTTATTGTTATTATTCTGAATTCTTGATAGTGCCCAGCCGTGAGCACACAGTAGATCTTTCATGAATATTTCCTGGGATTGATTAAAATAGACAGCAGCTGGTGTGCAGCAGGTGCTCAACAGGCTTTCCCCTTTTTTGCTTCCTTCTCCCTCCGCTCCTCCAGCGGGATCCAGCTATTGCCCTGACTTACCTGGGGTATGCCCCCCACTCAGGGAAGGGGAGCAGGGAACTCTCACCCCTCACCCCACCCCTGACCCGTCTGCCTTTCGCCCAGATTCCCCTCTGGGCCCCAAATGGGGCCTGGCCCTTGGAGCTATTTCGCCACCTGCTGTACATTATGGGAACTGCAACTCCCTCTGCCGGGCTGGGTGCAGGAAAGAGCTGATGAAACGTTTGCTCACCAAACATGAGCTGATCACCTCCCGTGTGTACCCAGAGGGTCCCACTGGGGCCCAGTCCTTACCCTCAGAGAGCCCGCCGTTAGCTGAGGAGACTGACATGGAAATCCATAAATAAACGAAGTGTTGCAGGTGCTGTGATAAATGTAAAAACAGCGATAAAATTAACAAAAATGGTAGCTACCATTTTCTAGGCACTCGCTATGTACCAGACAGCTGCCAGACAGGTCCTTCTGCTCAGCTCAGAGTGTTGTGGGGGCAAAGGAGGGAGTCAGTGTAGCTGTGGCTGATGTGGGGTAAGAAAAGGTGACCGCAGCCCAAGTGGGGCAGGCCTTCCTCCAACCCCCACTTTGGCCAGGAGCATCACTGGGCGCCCCTGAGCTCCCCTGGGGACAAGCTGTCCCCACGAGGCAGGCCCCAGGTTCCTGAGCTGTACACAGAGGGGCCAGGCAGGAGGTGACCTTTTCTGTCTTGACTGAAATGGGCACCTGGTGTGGAAGCCAAGCGTGGAGCCAGCCCAGGGGCTGCCCCGGAGAGCTCCAGGAGGCAGAGGTGCCCGCTGGGTCAGAGCCCCCAGCTGACCGCTGTCCCCTCCTCAGGACCCTGCTTCAGCAGCTGCAGAAACTCCAGACTCTGGTCACCAACAAGATCTCCAGACCGTACAAGATGGCTGCCACCCAGACCGGGACCTGCCTGATGGTGGGTGCCGCTCCCACACAGGGCCGCAGGAGCACGCCTTCCCCGCCCGGCTTTCCAGGGGGGTGGGCGGACCTTGGAAGGACTGGCACTGTTATGGGCAACATCACCAGGGCACACCACCCTAGTGCCTCGCGGCCTGGTTCCAGCAGACCCTAGCCTCTTTCACCAAGCCCACGGAACCTTCTAGAACATGGCCTTCCTGGGCCGGTGCTAACGTTTTGTGGCTATGTGGTGACACGCGAACCCGGCTGGGGGATGGCAGGGAAGGCCCTTGAGAAGGCAGCCTCCACACCCTGGTTCTTTCTGGAATGAGTGCTGGAGAGAAAGCCAAGCAAATATCCAAAAACCCAAAAGAGTGCCCAGGGTGTGGCTCAGGCCTCTGCTAGTCCCTCTCCCATCTCCTCCTGGACATGTCCAGCCTGTTCACTCCCCAGTACACTCTCCTCTGAGATCCATGCTTCCCGGTGGCAGGGCTGAGTGTGGGCTTTGTGACTCTTAGCTCCTGCTGAGAATCTGGTGTGATACTGTGCCCCCTCCCTTATCCCAGCTCCCCCTTACCTCCCCCTCCCCCTTTCTTCCTTACCCGATTCCTCCACCCTGGAGGTGGTAACCCCATTGGCCACCTCCCTCTTTTTCCCAGCACTGCCTGTGGTGGCCCCCCTACAAGGGGCTGAGGTGGCCTGAGCAGCCTCTACCTTCTCCAGAGAGGGTGGGGTACCCCACATCTAATGGGTGGTTGGCTCTGGAATTTGCTTTCTTATAAAAATACTGAGCCTTTTTCACCCATTGGTTTTGGGGGGAGGTTGGGGGGAGGCCAGGGTTGCAGCCCCTCCCTACCCCAATCTGACCACCACTCTCTCCACTACCAGGTGGCAGCCTTGTGCTTTGTTCTGGTGCTGGGCTCCCTCATGCCCTGCCTCCCTGAGTTCTCCTCCGGCTCCCAGACTGTGAAGGAAGACCCCATGGCCACTGACAGCGGCTACACAGCCAGTCAGAGTGAGTGTCCTGGGCCAGGCTGCCCTCCCCCAGCCCCAACTTCCGGGCAGAAGCCAGATGCTGGGAGGAGCCAAGTTTGGGATTGGCATCATCTCATCCTACCTGCTCATTTTGCAGATGGGGAAACTGAGGCTCGAAAAGGGTCTATGATTTGTTCAATGTTGGTTGTGGAATTGGGACTACAATGCAGACCCCCTGATTCCCAGCCCCCCCCCCCCGAGAAGTGGCCAGGGGCTCGGTTTAGCCCCATGTATTATGGTGCCAGTGGCTATGGGGCCTCTGCTAAGCACCGTCTGAATTTCACGACTGGGATAGCGAATGAGTTTCAGCTCAAAGGTCATTTCCAATAAGATGGGGTGGCTGCCTGAAGCACTGCGTTAAGGACTCTGAGGCACCACTCGGGATCAGCAGGAAGGGGCACCTGGGCCCACTGGTGATGTCTGCCATGGGCAGCAGAGGGGCTCAGATATTTACCATCCCACGGGGGATCGTGAAATACAGTGGTTAAGAGCATGGAGCTTCTGAGTCCGTCATGGCTGCCTCTGCCACTTGCTAACTGCGTGACCTTGGGCTTGTGCCTTAAGCTCTCCAAGCTTTCATTTCTTCATCCGGAAATAGGAGCTACAGTCCTGCACTTGCTGAGCATGGTTGATGTGAAGATTAGATGACGAGGTCTACAAACACTCTCAACACAGATACAACACGTGGGTGGCAAGGGGAGAACTAGTGTAGGGCGCAGCAAGAATAGTGTGGATTTCCAGAGGCAGAAGATACTGCAGGTAGACATAGAGAGGACCGTCCCAGCCACGCCTCCTCATTTACCAGGAGCCAGCCATCTGCAGGGAAGGAGGAGGAACCAGATGGGCAGTCGGAGAGCTAGGAGGTGGGGAGAGCGAGTTTCCAGAAGGACGGATGCTGCAGGGAGGGTGCGCTAGGCCCGCAGGGCCTTGAGGGGAGGAAGCGGCTGGCCGGCGGCAGGGGAGCGGTAGGGGAAGAGGAAGTGGGGGCGGCGACTGAGAACCACTCCCTGGACAGGTGGGGCTGGGCCTGAGAAGAAGAGAACAGGACAGTTACTAAGGGGATGGAAGGTCTGGGGAGCCACTCGTTTTTCCAAGGCCACAGGGGCCCTTGTGTACTGGTGGTGGTAGAGGAAGCCGGAGCGCAGGAAGGAATGGAAGTGGGGGGCAGGGGTGTCAGTGATGATAAAGGAAGCCAGAGTCAGAGGAGGCCAGAGAAGGAACGAGCCCCCCTCGAGTGAATGCAGTAGCTACAGGCCCCGCATCTGGACACCTGGGATGGGAAGTGCCTGGGGGCAGGCTGGCGTGCAGAGCCGGGAGTGGCATCATGCCAGGGGCACCTTCCGCATAGCTTGGTCCTCTCACATAGGTCAGGACCGTGAGAGCCAGAGGGTGGTGGTGGATGGAACTAGCATGGGACAGCACACCTGATTACCTGGAACCTCAACTACTTGTTCTGTGAAACGGCTAAAAATATCTGGTTCCTGAGATTCTGTGAGATGTCAATTTCGATGTAGGCCAGAGGACTTTGCACAATGCCTGGCACATAGTAGATCCCCAACAAATGGATTTTCTTTCCCTTCAGTTCCCTGAAGGGCACTCTGGGGCCTAGAATGGGGAAGAGATTTATTCAAGATCTTATGGAAATTGTTAGGAGTAGGACTTGAACCCAGCTCTCAGATGCCCTGCTTAGAAAGAGCTACTTTCTCTGGGTGCTTACTAAACAGTTTCAATCACTTCTCCTATATTATCTCATTTAAACCTCACATCTACATGAAGTTGGGCCTAGTATCCCTATTTTACAGATGAACAAACTGAGGCTCAGAAAGGTTAAAGCAAGGGCATGACTTGCCTGAGGTCACCCAGCTCAGCATTGCTAGAGCTGGAATTCAGATCCAGGCCTTTAAGACTCCAGGACCCATGTCTGTAACTACTAAGCCATGAATGTGCCTGGGACAGGGAGGGAGCCTCCTGGCACCCGGGCTTACCCTGAGCTTCCTCTCTAGTGCCCTCCCGAAGCCTCCTGTTCTACGATGAGGGGGCAGGCTCTTGGGAGGATGGCCGCAGCGCCCTGCTGCCTGTGGAGCCCCCGGATGGCTGGGAAATCAAGCCCGGGGGGCCAGCAGAGCAGCGACCCCAGGACCACCTACAGCACGACCACCTGGACAGCACCCACGAGACCACAAAGTACCTGAGCGAAGCCTGGCCCAAAGACATCAGTGGAAACGGCACCAGCCCCGACTTCTCCCACCCCAAGGAGTGGTTCCATGAGAGGTGGGTGGGTGGCTCCTTCCCTTCCTAGGATCCCAGGCTCTGCCTGCCCTCTGCCCAACCCCTGTCCCCATGTCAGCCACACCTTCCCAATGCCCCACCCCTCCCATATTCAGATCCAGTTTGCAGAGTGGTGAGAAAGTCCTCATTGGACAAAGTCTCTGATTTTCCTTCTCTCTCCAGGGATCTGGGCCCAAACACCACCATCAAGCTCTCCTAGGCCATGCCAAGACCCAGGACACAGGATGTACCCCCTGGCACCCCTGAAGAGGTTGTCTTGCTCACTGACCCGGATCCGGCTTGTACCCCTGCCCCCTGGGGTACTATCCCAGGAGAAAGGGTTCCATTTTTCCCCAGCCCTTTTCTGCCCCAGATCTTGACTGGGGCCTCTCCTCTCCCCCCACATTTGGACTGTTCCCTTGGGCCAACCACTCCGCTCTCACCCTCCCTCCACAACCTTCGGTCCTTCTCAGATAAACCACTCACTGGGCTACCCCCTCCTTTCTCATATTGACCAACAGGACCACTGCCCTCCCTGCCCCCTGCCCCCCCCCACACAAACACACACGTCAACATGCCCATACACACATACACACCCTTCACCCCCCACTGTACAGAGACCAAGAACAGAAATTGTTTGTAAATAATGAACCTTATTTTTTATTATTGCCAGTCCCCTAAGATATTGTATTTTACAAATCTCCCTCCTACTTTCACCCCTCCCTTGTTTTATATTTTATGAAATTAGTGCGGGCTTTGCTGTTCCCTGGCCAGGGAAAGAGGGTTTCCCCCCCTCCTTGGCCTCCCCCTGCCGCTGCCCAAGCCGCTGGGCCTTTTTAATTGCCAGATTGCTTCATCCATCCGCTCAGCATATGCTTTAAGAAAGCAAAATTAAAAAAAAAAAAAAGATGCAGCATCAATTCCTGACTCTGTGTCTTTCATGGGGGAGAGGGGGAGGGAGGACTGAGGGGGGCGAGAAGGTAAATTTATTTTATATTCTGTCAGGGGTGACTGGGGTGTGGGGTGTCGGGAAGGCATTTCTATTGGGTTCCTTCTTCCAGCCAGACGCAGAATTCAAACTGGAAAGTCAGAGATTACTGTTGCAATTGCCCGACCCCCAGGCACCAGCTACCTCCTGGCTGCTGAGTCTGGAAGCAGAGAGGCCAGTTAGCCTTTAGGGATGGGAACTGCAAGCATTGGGTGCCTACTGTGGGCCGGGCACTGTGCTAGGCACGCCAGGAGGGTGATCCTAAGACCTGCCAGGCTCTTTGTATCCTTTGCCTCAGCTGGATTAAAGGCTCAGACCTCCAAGCAAGAAGAGCTGTGATTATCCAGTAGAGCTGCCACCTGCTCACGGGGCATGTTGGGCACAATTCTAATATGGCCTCCAAGGTTTCTGCCTCCGGCTTACATACCCCGTTTAATCCCCTCCCCTAGAGATAGAGGGTCCTGTGACTGTGAGGGAATGTCATGCCCATAATTAGATGGCCTTCTGTGGTGGCAAAAGTAAAGAGATTTTGCAGATTAAGAGCCCAAATCAGCCCGGCCAGGCGTGGCTCAGCAGTTGAGCATCAACCTAGGATCCAGGCGATCAGGGTTCGATTCCCGGTCAGGGCACATGCCTGGGTTGCGGGCTCAATCCCCAGTCGGGGACCTGCAGGAGGCAGCCAATCAATGACTCTCTCATCACTGATTTTTTTTTCTCTCTCTCTCTCCCTCTCCTTTCCTCTCTCTCAGATCAATAAAGATACATTTAAAAAAAAAAAAAAAAAAGCCCAAATCAGCTGATTTTAAGTTAAAAGGGAGATCATTCTGGGTGGGCCTGGCTTAATCAGGTGAAGGCCATTAAAAGAGGGACTGGGCTCTTCCTGAAGAAAAAGTCTCCTGCTGACCTTGAAGAAGCAAACAGCCATGCTGTGAACTACATGGAAATGGGCCACCTCCAGGAGCTGCGGTCCTCAGAGCTACTGTGAGGAGGCACTGAATTGTGCCAACACCTGAACAAGCTTGGAAGAGGACCCCAGATCCAGATGAGACCCCAGCCCAGACAACAGCTGGACTGCAGCCTGGTGAGAGCCTGAGCCCAGCACCCAGCTAAGCCGGACCCAGACTCTGAGCCACAGAAACTGAAATTGTTTTTAGCTGTCATGTCTGTGGTCATTGGTTATGCCGCATAGGAAACTAATATACTGTGGACCTGAAACTCTCTGAGCCTCCATTTCTCCATTTGTAAAATGAGGATATAATTAACACCCAACACCTGAGGCTGTTGTGGGGCTTCAGTGAGGTAAATTACACAAGGTGCTTAGACCAGGGCCCAGCACTTAGTGGCTCTGAGAAATATTAGCTGTGCATTTAGAGGCAATATCAATAGTGTGTTAAGGGCCAGGCAAGGGTGCCATCATAGCACAGAGGAGGGTGCCTCACCCAGATTTGAGCAGGAGGGGCTTCCTGGAGGAGGTAACATGAAGGACTGTTGGAAGTAGACAGGAGAGAGGAAAGGGGCATTCCCAAAGGAAAGAACAGCCTGGGCCAAGGCCTCCATGGTGGGAGAAAGCACGAAAACAAGAGCCCAGCCAGTGTGGGGCCTCAAATGCCTTGCTAAGACATTTAAAATACAAGCATGATACTTCCATACTCAGAAGCAGGGCCATGGAGGTGGCATGGTGCCCACACCAGCTGCCCATCAGGAAAAGCTGGACAAAACCAGACAGAATTATGGAACCTCAGATTTGGCCAACAGACCTCATCTTCTATCACCTTCTTCCCACAGCCTCATCTTGACCACTTGCTGGGGACCTCCTTGCCTGCAGCTGGACGTCAGTTTTAACTGTTAGAGCATGCAGGCCTTTACAGCAAGGCCAGTAAAGGCTGGGCTCTGGGCCCAAGCTGTTATTATTATTAACAATAACTTTTAGCACACACCCTTTTAGATTGACTCATCCATCCCATTAGTCATTCAACAAACTGCCCTGAAAGGCCCCGGGCTGGTGGTAGAGGCTGGGAGGTAAACCAACCATCAGGGCTCGTGTGATAGGGACACAGAAGAATGTCATTTGGTAGGTCAGAGAAGGCAACTTGGTGGAGATGTCCCTTGAACTAAGTCTTAAGGGATGGGTAGGAGCTGGTAAGGGAGAAAAAAGATCAGAGTGCTTGGGGTGGAGGGGGTGTCAAGTGAAAAGGTATAGAGCCATGAGAAGCAGGGCCAGGACTCAGGTGAGGCAAGGGGGCCCTGAGACTGTTTAAGGAAGTTTAAGGAAGCTCTTGTACAACCCTGAGAATGAGTACCTCCTTAAGGTTTGCACCCTTCACTCCCAGTTGGCTTCACCCTAGTCCTGGCCCTGATGCAAAAAAGAAAGGACACTTTATCCCGAAGGTGATGGGGAACCACTGAATATTTTTGAGCCCCAGAACGAGGTAATCAGATTGGCCTGTCCTGGCCTCTGCAGGGCTACAGGGAGGATGAGAGGGATTCTGGAGATCGGTAGAAGGAAGTGACATCCAGTTGACTGTGGGGCGCAAATGAGAGGGCGGAGCCTGGGATGACATTTAGGTGTCTGACTTGAATGATTCCATCACCAAGACAGGGAACGCAGGGGGAAGAGCAGGTTTGGAGAGAAGTTATGTGAACACATCTTGCATTTGAGTTGCTACAGAATGTTTACATTAATAGGTAAGTCTAGGGCTTGGGAAAAAGCAATTCCAGGTAGAGATTAGGAAATTGTCAGCATCCGGGTGGTATATTAAAGTCTTGGGTCTACATATAGGGAAGAGAGATGGGGGGAAAGTGCAGGGAAGGTGGACATTGAGAGACACTAGAGGAGAGGCCTGGATAAGAAGGCCGAGAAGGAAAGGTCGGAGAGGAGAGGAAAGCCAGGAGAGGTGAGTGCCCCAGAAACTGATGGAGAAGAGCTTCCAGGAGCCATGCTCAGAGGTGTCAGATGCCATCTGAGAGGTTGCGAAAGATGAGAAGAAGGCAGAGTGTCCTTTCTCTGACAACGAGAAGGTCACCAGTGACCTTGGTTGGAGCCTTGTTGGGGAGAGCTGGGGCAGAAGCGGGAGGACTTGGCTGGAAGTGAGAACAGGAGGGACGGACATGAAGATGGGGAGAGCGGGGGAGTGGGGTGTAGGTGAGCTCTTGCAGGGTGCTTGGCTGTGAAGGAACAGAGGGTGGTAACTAGAGGGGATATAGGTGAGATCAAGAGCAGTTTGGGGCTAGTCTCTTAGATGGGAGAGGATATTTCTAGAAAATAAAGAGTCGATAGAGAGGGAAAATGATGGGTGAGGGTTGTGGAGAAGAGATCTAGGAAGCAGGGGAAGAAGTCTGCCTTGGACCTGAGAAGCCTGCAGAGAAAGGGGTGGCATCCTGTGAGTGAAGGATGTGGGGAGACAGGGAAGTGAGGGAGCCTCCTCCCCATGGCTGTGAAGTTTCAGGATGGGGCAATAGGGAGGGTTGGCATGGGAACTGAATTGGGGGGAAAAGGGAAAGTTTGAAATCATCACTCAGAGGAATGGGAAGTGAAGCTCACTTCTGGTGTGATGCCCCACTATTCATTCATTCGTTTAGCAAATATTTAAGGGGTGTCCCTTATGTGCATGGCACCTTGCTAACATTAGAGCACAAACAAGACCTGGCTCTCCATATCGAAGAGCTTGAAATCCATCCCCGTATTCTCCCACCCTCCATTATTGACTAATTCCCCTGAGCCAGGCACTGGACTGACGATTTCACATGTCCCAATTAGGAATCAAAATAATCCTAAGGGCTGGGTGTTTTTTACAAATGAAGAAACTGGGGTACAGAGGAGGTGAAATGACTTGACCAAGGTCATGCAGCAAATAAGTGGCAAGGCTGGCATTTGAACACAGGTCTGTTTGGCTTCATAGCTCATCCTGCCCCTCCAGCTCTCCAGCTCTCACCCCAGCACCCCTTCCTCCCTCCAGATGCCCTTCCTCCCAGCCCAGATTTTTATTCTTGCATACAATCCAAGAACATTAGGACTTCCTAGAGCAACTACCCCGGAGAGCCCAGGATTTGGTGAGCTGGTCAAAGTGAGGTCATCTGCAATCACCACCCTATGCCTGTCCATCCAAGGCAGTCTTCCCTGCCTATGTTAGGATGCAAGGTTAATCCACTCGCACAAGCACCTGTTGACACTCCACCTCCTCAGGGCCATGTGTCACTGCTCCTGAGGGGGACACGTCCCCAATGCACCCCCAGTGATAGAGTTATAGCCTCTGCACTCTATTGTCAGCCCTGGCAGCCAGCTTTGTCACACGTGATGGCTTTCACAGTGCCAGTCATTCTGCTCAGATTGCCACAACAAACCCTTTGTTACACCTGGAAACCAAAGCTCTGGAAGCAAGGAGAGCAGCTGTGGGCAATGCCTGGCACTGGGATGGGCCAGGGCAAGGTTCCAATTCCAAGGGCCAAATTGGGCACCTATTTGATGTAGGTAAAAGGTGCCCTGTGGGTCACGGGGAGGTGGGGAGACAGGCTGAGAACTCACCTCTAAAGAAGCCTGAGTTTTTTTGTCATCAGAGTGTCAGTTAAGAGCTGCACTTTATTGTGTGACCTTGGCCAGTTACCTAACCTCAGTAAGCCTCAGTGTCCTCATCTGGAAAATAGTGCCCACCCTCATAAAATTGCTGTGAAGGCCCGGCTGGAGTGGCTTGGTGGTTGGAGCGATGTTTCTCTCTCTCTCTCTCCCTCTCTCTCCCCCTCTCTCTCAAATTGCTGTGACACGTAACTGAAAGCTTGCACATAGAGCTCTTAGCCCAAGGTCAGTTATGCAGTAAACACTCAAAAGGCATTAGCTATTATTTTCTGAGCACAGACAATGGGCTGGAGATGTTCTGTGGAGCAAGCTGCAGCTGGGAGAGGCTGCAGAAGGTGGTCAGGCTGGTCAGGGGAGGCGCCTTCATTTTTCCCTTGGATTCTTGGGAAGAGGGCGGAGCTACAGCTAAAAAATCAGGCAGTTAGCAGCTGGTCCTAAATGGGGGAGGTGTGAGGGCCGAAGGAAGAAGCTTCACTTTTAAAAGGACTGAGGGAGGAGGGATCAGCAGGAAAGAGCTAAAGGAACAAAACACCAACCTGGAAACCCAGCAGCTAGGCAGCTGGTAAGGGAATGTCAAACCCAGCCAGCACTACCATAATTCATGGTGTAGGAGGCTACCCTGAGCCAGGCTGATTGGAAATTAGCAATCCCAAGGGCGATCCCAAGGGCAGCAGCTGGAAGGCGGGGCACCAGAGAGCCCTGCCCCACCTCCTCCCGCTGCAGGGCTTCTTTAGAACCTGGCGTTAGGGAAGAAACTCCCCATGGCCAAGAAGTTTAATGCAATGCCAGTTATTCCATTCATCCACCGCGGGGCTGCTGGACCCAGAGAGAAGTGGGAGGCAGGGCCCGAAGCAGGCTCCTTCCTGCCCTTTGGGAGCTTACAGATGAAGAAAACAGGCAAATTCAAGCTGCTACTGTGTGGCAGCCAGCGCGGGGAATTGGAAAAGGGTGTGAGTTCTAGGGCCAGAAGACCTGGCTTTAAATCCTGACTCCACCACTCACGGCCTGAGCCGTCTCGAGCAAATAAATCACTTGAATGACATCCCAGTGTCCTCATCTGTAGCCTAGAGGAAGAGATAACATCTACCACCAGGGCTGTGGTGAGAATCAGATGAGATGTTAGTTATTGTTCGAGTGTGAACAGGGTGCCCAGAGAGAGGCCCAGGAAACAGCTATGCGGCTGAAGGAGGGAGACAGCATCTGTAGTGAACCACCAGGGACGGGTTCATGGGGCGTGTGGCACTCGAAGTGGGCCTTTTGATCGACAGAATTTCCAAGGGCAGGACAGAGAAGGGCACAGACTCCAGGCAATGGCACAGTGCAGGACGGCCATTGTAGAGCTGGGGAGAATTGGGGGAGTCCTGAGCGACCCTTTGTAGCCCCTCCCTGGTCCCTCCTGCCTCCCTGGGCTTGCAGTCAGTGGGGGAAGAGAAGACACAGGCTAGGCTGGTGCAGAGGGCCGTGGGGGCTGGGAGGAAGTAGAGAACCTTTCAGCTAAAGCCATCCACAGAGACTTCCTGGAAGAGAAAGGTATTTCAGCAGAGCCTCAGAATTTGAAATACATCAACAGAAGGAGATTTCAGATGGAGGGGACAGCAGGAACAATGCTGTACAGACCTTTGAGTCACCCGTGTGAGGTCTGCAGAAGATAGTGTCAGGACAGGCTCCAGCCGTCATCCCGGGACAGACCGGGCAGGGCCCCTCCTCACACCAGTTCCCAGAATAAGGAGCACAGATTAATGGAAGGAAATGGACGGAAGCAGAGGATAGGATGTGGGAAGATCAAGGCCGGCCTTGAATGCAGGCAGGGCTCAAGTATAGGCAAGGGGGAGCCATTAAATACTGCAGGCGGAAGGTAGGTGCTACTTTCAAAGATCAACTTCAGAAAGATGAGTCTATGGCAGTGAGCAGGAGACCTTAGTCTGAAAACTTAACCAGAGTCCTACAGTGGGTTGCTCAGATGTAAGGTTCAGGTGATGAACACCCCAAGGACAGCAGGAGGGACCGTGGGATTTGGAGGGGTAAGAAAAGCGGGGAGTCCAAGATAGACACCCATCAGCTTCTAACCCAGGAGGCCGATTCAACCTTCTGAGAGACCCTGGCCGGGAGCCTCAGGCGGGCAGGCCAGGCCTCCAGAAGGAGTGGGGGCTCCAGGGTCTGGAAGTTCACCACCCCCGGAGCTGAGCCCTCCTCGGCAGGGTCCAGAAGGGCTCTGGGCCTAAAGACAGTGCTACCGGCAGGCAGGTCTGTCCCCAGATTCAGAGTGTCCCTGAGTGTGTTCCCCTTGCCTTGCCCCCTCCCGGAACCTGACGGGGCCTCTGCCTTCCAGCGGCGCCGACGGGCTAAGGCGCGCGCCTGCCGCCCCCGCCTCTCCGCCTGCCCGCGGCCGCGAGCGCCGGGCCCGGAAAGCGCGGGACGCGGGGGGGGGGGGGGGGGGGGCGGCCGCCGAGCGACGGGCGGGAAGTGATTGGCAGCTGCCAGGAGGGAACACGCGGGAGGGGGAGGGAGTGGGCTCCGTCCGCGCCCCCCGCTCGCCCCGGGGCAGGGTGCGGACCCCGCGGGCTGGGCTGGGCCGGCCTCGCTCCCTCGGAGCCCCAGCCCGGCCGGCTGGCGGGGCGGCGCCCTCCCCGCCCCCGGACCCCGGGGACCTGCGGGTGTCTCTAAGGTGACACTCCGCTGCGTGGCGGCGGTGGCGGCTGCAGGAGCGCGCTCGCCGCCCGGCTCCCGCTCCGCCCGGGCTCGGGCTCCTCTCGGGCTCGGGCTCCGGCTCCAGCCGTCCGGGGGGCGCCCCGGCGCGCGGGACTCAGCGCCCCGACACCCCCGAGGACGCCCCCACCCCGCGCAGGAGGCTCCCGGGCGCAGCGCTCGGCATCTCGCTGCTCCCGTCGTCTGAGCCCGGGCGTCGAGAGGGACCCGGCGCTCCCACCCTCCCGCCTCGCGTCCCCGGGAGCAGGAGAAAGGGGCCCCGAACTTTAGCAGGGACCCCGGAAGGCCGCCGCAGCCGCGGGAAGAGGGCGGCCGAGGATGGCCGAGGGGCCGGGCGGCGGAGGGCCCCGCGGGGACCGGGCAGCCGAGGAGGAGGTGGTGCGGCGACGCTGCCGGCGGGCGGAGGCCGAGGTCTCGCAGCAGTGGCCCGAGGGACCCCGAGGCACGGCCGCTGGGCCCCCGGTGGAGGAGCGGTTCCGCCAGATGCACCTACAAAAGCAGGTGTCTTACAGGTAAGGAGAATGGGGGTGGAGGGGAGCTGGGCGCCTGGGAGCACCCCCCTTTGAAGTCGACATTCATTGAGCCCCAGCTGCTTGCCTAATGCTGAGAATTGAGAAATACCTACCACAGGGTCTCTGCCCTCGGTGTGCAGCGCGAGGGGGGCTGCTAGGGCCCCTTCTCTGTATGAACCCTCAAAGTCCCATTCATTCGACATGAAATTGCTATGCCAACTGCGTAGGGGGCACTGTACTGGACAATGAGGAGAGACATAACCAAGGCATGATCCTGACAAACCTCTGTCTGCTGGGCGAGCCGGGAGACACTCCCTGGCCCTTCCTGCAGGGGGCGGGGGGCAGAGGGGCCTTTATTCACTCAATAGGCCTCGCCCCAGCTTTCCTGTGGGCTGACCCTGCGCTAGGCAGTGCCTTGTGGAAGGGACTGAGATGCTCCCGGCCACCACCACTAAGACCCTGCTGCCTAGAGATGGCGAAGGATCCCCTCCTGGACCACTTTGCCCCAGTAGGCCCTCATTGGCATCCTCTGTGGTGGACTGAACCTTGCACCCCCACCTGACATTGTTTTAATAAATCATCTTATGCCTGTGAAAGATTCCCAGCCTCCCTGGTCCTGCCACATCTGCCCAGGGTCTCCCTGGAGGAATCCGCTGGGATGGGCCCCAGAAACCATTTTTATGACTTGGGATGGGGTGAGGGAGGGCTGCCCCTCAAACAAGGGTAGGTCAGTTTGTTTCATAGAGAGGCCATCTGTGGAGGGGGTGGAGGCAGGGCGGAGGCAGCCCTTACCTTCCTCCTCTCTGAGACCACAGCCTCAACTTGGACTTGCTGCCCCTGTAGAGCTCCTGGCCCAGAGTGACCTCCTTTGAAGAATCCAGCAGGGACATTGAGGCATTTGCAGTCCTTGAAGCCATTAGCCTGGTTAGAGAGGACAACTTCTCTGTCTGTTTACAACCATAAGGACTTGGGGTATGTCTGAGGCTGCCCTGCTTCTCCCTGGGGCTTCTGGGAAGATGTTTCATAAAACCAGCCCAGCCCTGAGAGCTCAAAGGGCCCCAATATTCTAAATGGCTCTGAAGCCATCAGGCTTACATCACTTGAGAAGGGGAGGGGACTTTGCCACCATGAAGTGAGATGCTCAGAATAAATGGGAAATAGGTTAGGTTCCCATGGGTCCTACCTTCACTTTGGGGGGTACATAAGGAATCAGAGGTACATTGAGCTCCATTACCAAGTTCTCCCAGAACACCATGCTGAGAGGAGGGCATTATCTGTCTCATGCCTTCTGGCTGCAGATAGAAGAGCTCCTGAAAGTCCCCTGGGGGAGGAAAGAGTACAGAGGCGACTGACAGGGAGGGGAGCGTAGAATGTAGAATCCTGGAAGAAATATTAGTCTGGGAATCAGGAGAACTGGCTTGAATTCTCACTTCTGCCAATGACTTACTGCGTGTCCTTGAGCTAGACAGCATCTCTCTGGACCTCAGTTCTTCACCTGTAACATAAGGGGAGGACTCTAGGGTTTTCCTTGGCTGTGGGTCAGGGACAAACAGCATCTAAAGCTGGAAAGGAGGCCAGAGTGGGGTGAAGGCTTACAGGGTAGGGAGCAAAGAAAAATTAAAGAGCCGAGATGGAAGAGGCCACACACACACACACACACAGGAAGCAGCTGCAAGGGCTGGGATTCTCCCAGGGCAGTTCCTGAAGAGGCCCTTCCACAACCCAAATCTGAGCCTCTAGTCACTAAGAATGCAGGGGAACCTAGCTGTGGCTCCTCTGTGGCTGTAAAGGGATCCAGAGACCTCTGAGTCACCTGTTAAGGTCTGCAGAAGATAGCATAAGGACAGACTCCAGCCGTCACCCTGGGACAGATCAGGCAGGGCACCTCCTCATACCAAGGTTAAGTGGGGAGGCCAGTCTTAGGACCAGAGCCAGACAAGGCAGCAAGGCAAGGAGGGACCCCTGGGGAGAGGGCAGAAGATGCCCTGTAAAGGAGGCAGCAACTCTGGGCCCTCAAATACCTTTCCAGGCCCAGGGAACAATCTGTGCTTTCTGGCTAAGCCCTCCCATGAGAATGCAGCTCTGAATGGCCTGATGACCGATGAAAGCCCTTCCTCACCCAGGGCGCCCAGGGCTGACAAGAGCTCAGGCCCACAGTAGCCCTCTTCACGTCCTCCGCTTGCCGCAGTTCCACGCACTTTGGCTCACAGCTGAACCTCCCACCCCGCTGTGAGTTGCTAAGAAAAGCAGTTGAAAGCCCTTCACAGAGAGAAAAGGCTCTTGGACAGAAATGCGGGGGCAAAAGAATCTAAGGGCGAGGGGTGGAAGTGGAAGCAGAACTGAGCCCTGGCTGCCTCTGACGTAGATGAAGACATAGGTGAGGATGGGGGCTTTGAGCAGGACAGTAGAAGCTTTTAGGGATGTGGGGGTTTCTAGAAAACAGGTTCTCTTCACTCTCGGCTCTGGCAGCTGCTTTGTGTGGATGGGAGATGGCAGGTTTGTGCCAGTAGTAACTCTTGCGGGGTGGGGGGAAGGAATGGGGGTGGGATCTTACATCTGCATCTGGTGGGAGGAAAGGTATCTCCCTACATTCGAGGAAGTTCTAAAGTATCAGGGTTGGGCTCAAGAGACCATTGGGGAATGGTGTTCAGCCTGGAAAAAGCCAGAGGGGTGCAAGGGACACTGGATTTGGTCTGAAAGGACCAGTCAGAAGATACAGAGCTTGGACCTCTGGAGCTAAGCCCTGTAGTTCCCAAACCAGATTACCTAGGGGATTTCTTTTCAAATAATTTCTAAAGCCCCATCCCTGGAGGTCATGATATAGGTAGTCTAGGGTTGGGCCTGGGCACCTCAACTTTAAAAACCTCTCCCAGGTAATTTTGATAATCAAGCAGGTTTGGAAACCACTACTTTCACCTGTAAAGATGCTGGAGGAGAGAGAAAGGGTAAAATGGGAGCTGAACCATTGGGGTGTGGCTGGCAGAGGGCTTCCTGTGCTGGATGCTACTGTGACCCCAGCAGGGCCTTGGAGGTGGACCAGCACCTCTGTCTGGAGTTCTGGCCTTGGGCTGGGCACTGTATGACAGGGAAGTATGGGACATGGTCCCTTCCCTTGACAGAAGTATGGTTTGGTACAGGGCCAGACAGTAAAATATTTTAGGCTTTGCAGGTGACATGCTCTCTGTCACTCTGCTCTGCCATTGTAGCGCAAAAGCAGCCACAGGCAATACTTAAACGAAGGAGCATGGCTGGGTTCCAACAAAATTTTATTTATAGACACTGAACTTTAAATTTCCTATCACTGCCACTGTCACAAATATTATTCTTTTGCTTTTTTCAACCATTTAAAATTGTAAAAATTAGCTCATGGCCCTACAAAAACACTCAGCAGGCTGGATATGGTCCATGGGGCATAGTTTGTCAACCCCTGATCTAGTAGATGGGACAGAGTAAATCTTGGAAAAGACAGCTGATTGGGAATCAATCTGGACATTGGGCAAAGGGCACGTGCATGTTACTAAGAGAGGAAGTACAATACACACGTTTGCAGGCTTCAAGGTTAGAGAGACCTGGGTTCAAATTCTGGCCCTGCCCCTTCTTAGCTGGGTAAACCATGTTTACCTCTGACCCTGTTTCCTCATATGGAAAATGGGGACACTAATACCTGCACAAAAGGGTGGCTGGGGAGATTAGGAAGTTAAGTGATGTAAAATCCCTGACTTAGCAGGGCTGAGACACAAGTTAGAAGGTCTTTTGTCCCCCACACTCATAGCTGGACCTCCTTGTGGGTCTGGGGGCTGTCCAGGAAGGCCCCTGAAGGAGATTGACCCTGAGCGATGGATGGTAGTGAGACCTCGGGGTGGCCGAGTTTAACATAGACTAAGAGCAGGGACTGAGCCTGTGTGCCTGCCCCAGCCTGCAGCCCCCCCCCCGCCCCCACACACACCCACGGAGGAGCTGGGGGGGAAGCAACTGAGAGTAAAACTGGCAGGGGAGAGTGCCCCCTGCTGTAGGCGTGCGGCGGCGGGCACACAGCTCCTCCGGGGAGGGGCACCTGATCCAGCTCTCCCTGCTGCTATTTACCAGAAGCTAAAAATAACCCAAGAGTGACAGGGAGATGGGGCCGATTTGTAATTTAAATAGCAACAGGATAAAGCAAGGAGCTGCAAGAGATCACATTCTGTCCTGGATTAAAAATGCAAAACCCGGGGGCAGAGAGCTGAGGTGGAGGGGCGGAGGGGGCTGGCAGCCAGAGGAAGCGGGAAGCTGGGGGTCTGTCCATTTTCCTTCCTTTGGGAAGGGCAGGGCCCAGGCCCAGGCCGGAACTCCTTCCCCACAGGGACCTGAGGTTCTTGCTGACCAGTGAGTCAAAGGCCAAGGAGGGCAGTGGCCGGAAGCGGGGCCAGGCTCGTCCTGAAGGCAGCAGTGCAGGGTTGGGATCCCAGAGAGAGGGTCTTATCTTATCTTATTTTGACACAGGATGCTTGCCCCCCCCCCAGCAGCTCATGCTCCCCACCACCTGCACAAGGGCAGGCACAAGCCACTTGGGCATTTCGAGGGCGGCTGGGAGGACCAAAGGCATTCGAACAGTTCAGGCAAAGGCGCTTGAAGAGGTTCTCTGATGTGCTGCCGAAAACGCAGCCCTTAGGCCAGGCAACAGGGAGCCTGGGTTGGAGTTTTATTTTTGCCTCAGTTGGTTCAATTTCAGAGCAGAGCATTCAGAGAAGCCCCTCAAGGGTCCAGTTCCCCAGGACAAGGGTTGAGCACAGGCTGAGGAAGACCTCTCTTCAAAGACACACAAAGAGGGGTGGGAAGGCACTGGGACTAAACGTGGCTTCTGCTGGGCTCCACTGTGCTTGACCTACAGATGCTCTTGGCCTACAGATGTTTGGGGAAGGAAGACTAAACAGGGTGCATAGATAGGTGGGGATTTGAGGGCCCCTGGGCAGCATCTTACAGATGAGAAACTGAGCCTCAGAGAGGTTAAGCAATTTGCTAAGGTCACACAGCCAGTAACTGGTGAGCCAGGATCCAGACTCAGATGGGTTTCATTCCAAAGCCCTTTTTACTGGCAGGCTTTCAATGGTATGTATTTTCATCCTTAAGGATCTTTCCTTTTGCCTCTGTACTAAGTGCACATACTCCTGGGAGGGGTAATAGGATTGGGGCATGGCCCCTGAAAGGTGGTTCTGTATGCGTCAGGGTTTAGGAGCCAACAGCTGGGGTGGGCAGGAGGCCTGTTGATCCTGTCCTTAGCAGGGGGAGCTTGGTGCTACAGACCAGGATGAGGTCAGAGGAAGTTATTTAGGGCAGATCCAGCTGACACAGAGAGAGGGAAGAGCCCCCCAGACTCCTCTCACCTCCAGCCTGGGGACCTGGGAGGTGCCAAAGGACAATTTCCAAGAGAGATCGTGGTTATTTGAGGGCCCATCTCTGACTGCTAAGCTCCCACAGCTCTCTTGCCCCAGTGGGAAAGGGTCCCAAGCCCCTTTTCCATGTTTCTTTCTGCTTATGATTTTATGAGGCTGTGCAGAAGGAGCCTAATCAAATTTCCATCTGTCACTGGCTAGCAGCACCTGCAGTCCAATTCAGGTACCTCTGTGTCTTCTGTAGGGGCACAGAGGCCCAGCACCTGGGCAGGGCTGGCTGTCAGTAGGTGCCCTTAGGCTCAGGATTGCTTCCAAGTTTCAGCAGGTACCTGGATCACAGGCTTAGCTGCTGGGGACGGACTTAGACTCAAAAACTCCCCCATGTCTCACTACAGCCACTCATGCAAACAAGAAGCCAGTTCCCCTCCCTCTGCTCAGCTTGTTGGACCCCTATATTCAGCCCATTTCAACTTCCATAGGAAGCCACTGAGCACATATTTGCCCCCTGCACAGAGCTAGGAGCAGCATAAGCTTCAAGAATCCTGTAAGGAGACAAGACTAATGCACACGATACAGGAATATTGTTGGGAACAAACGTGAGTGTCAGAGATAAATCAGTGGAGTGGGAGTGCTGGCTCTGGAGCAGCATTTGACTCTTAGTAGGTACTTATAAAATACTGTCAAACAAACAAATGAGTGAAAACCTGCAGATCAAGGAAGGTGATTCGAATAAAACTGTCATAGCTAAATGAGATCTTAAAAATCAACTGGTTCATCGTCCAACCCAGAGATGTTAAGTAACTTGCCCGGAGTCACAGAGCAAGGAAGGGCTGGAGTTTGAACCAATGGCTTCTGGTCTGGGCCTCTTTTCACCTTCCACTTTTGCTTCTTGGGTTGGGGTTTTGAAGGATGGGGGTTTTGATTGGCCAACCATTATGGGCAGAGAGGGCAAGGAGAGCAGCATAGGCAGAATGGAATAGCCGGGGTGAGGGCTGCATGTCAAAGGAAGTGTGAAAAAACAGGGAAGAAATGTTTACTGAGCACCTACTGTGAGGCAGGCACCAACATGGTGTGAGCTGAGAGAAAATCTCCACAGGGGAAGCCTGGACAAAGAGGCAAAAAAAGGAAAGGAACCAGAACATAAGGAGCCTTGAAGGTCAGGCCAAGGAGGCTGGCTTGGCTGGTTTTGAGAGCAGAGGCTGCCCAGATTGTGAGTTGCATGTTTGGTGCCCTGGTACATTTCTTTTCCCCAGCTCCCACTTAATCATCCAGGCCACAGAAAGTAGAACACTTCACCCTCTGGGGCCTCGACAAAGCCCAGAATAATTTTCTTACCCAGATTTCTTTTCCTGTGTGTATCTAGGTGGATTCTGAGGGGTCCCCAGCTCCCCAATGCTGGCACGCGCTGTCCTAGGAACTGCCAAGGGCATCCTCCCCAGCCCTGTGCACCTGTCCCTTCCAGCCTTGTCCTCCCCACCCTACCCGGAGAGTATTGACAGCTTCGAGAAGTACAAGCCCAAGGGCACCCTGGTCCCGCAGTCAGGACTGCTGTGCCTCTCAGCTCCTCCAGCCTGCCTGCTTCCCCTCCGGATCCACATTTCCTGCTCTCTGCTGCTTGCTCCAGAGCTGCCAGAAGCCTGAGATGGAAAACAAGCCCAGCCTCATTTCCTCTGTTTAACTGCTCAAGCTACTTGCAGAATCCCTAGAAGAGGAGCACAGGGCCCTGCAATAGTCTTCTTCTAGAATAGTCCTTCTCCTGGCTGGCAGAGTCTCTGATGGGCCACAGCATACAGAGATGATGGGCTGGAAGAGAGAGCTGCTGGAAAAGGGGGTGCCAATCCCAGGGACATCACCTGGCCATGTCCCCAACCCTAGAGGGGCAATCAGATGTCTTATTTAAGGGGACAGATTCTTACTTCTACCAGTTACCACTTGGGTGACCTTGGACAAATGAGCTTAGCAGTTCTGTACCTCAGTTTCCCCGTCTGTAAAAGGAAAATAACAGGATCTATCTTATAGGGTCATTACAAGGGCCCAAAAGTTTCTAGCACAGAAGTGTCCAAGAAATATTAGCTATTGATTTAGCATTACTGAGTGCTAAGTATTCATGGCATAGACTGATTTGTTAAACAAATATTTATTGTGTTCCAGTCACGAGGGACACAAAGGTGATCACAGTAACAGATGGAGGTTTCTAAGGGCTGGGGTGGCATCGGGTGCATTCCTGTGTCTGCAGGTTCTGGAGCGCAAATGTTTATTGAACTTAACTGAACTGACACCGTTTCTGTCCTCGAGAAATTTACAGCTTTCCTGGGGTAACAATCACATATAGAGCTAAAAAAAAACTAATTCTAGAGCAGTGTGATTAAAGAGTGCTGGAGGAAGGTACAGTTTCCTTCTCAGAAACAACCCTAACAATAAAGAGTAAGTGTATGCCTTACTATGTATTTAGTGAATCTTCATGATGGCCTCAAAGTCCAACACAGTGAGGCCTCTTTATAGTTCTTCCAACACATTAAGTACGTTCCTTCCTCAGGGCCTTTGCTCTTACTGTTCCCTCCACCTAGAATGCTATCTTCCTGGATAGTCATATCATTTGATCTTTTTTTAAAAAATGTTTTTATTGATTTCAGAGAGAGGGAAGGAGAGGGAGAAAGAGAAACATCAATGATGAGAGTCATTGATGGGCTGCCTCCTGCACACCCCTCCACTGGGGATCAAGCCCAAAACCTGGGCATGTGCCCTGGCCGGGGAATCAAACTGGGATCTCCTGGATCCTAGGCCAATGTTCAACCACTGAGTCATGCCCAGCTGGGTGAGGTCATTTGCTCTTGAATTATTCAAGAGCCTCAGATAGGCTTTCCCAATCCCCCTACCTAAATGGCAACACCTCCCCCCATGGTCATTCTCTTCCCCTTTTGTTTTGGCTTCATTTTTCCCTAAACACATCCCATTACCTGACATTATTTTATATACTGATCATTTGTTTCCTAGATGTTTCCCCACTAGGATCTAAGCTCTATGAGTTAGAGCCCTGCTTCTTTGCTCACTGCTATGTAGTCTGACACAGTGCCTGATGCATAGAAGGGATGGATTAATTTATAAACCCTTTCACCTATTATTTAATCCTCATAAAATTCCATGAGCTCAATTACTGCTTTTGCCCTTCTTTCATTTTACAGATGGGAAAACTGAGGCTCAGAAAAGCTCCCTGACACATGTATTCATTGGTTTATCTGTTTATTTCCTACCTTATTCCAGAAAGGTTTAAGGTAACGTAGAGAGGTAAACCTCTCTGACCTGATCTAGGTGGCACAGCTGGTAAGTGATAGAAACAGCACATGAGCCCACATCTAGCTCCATTCTGGTTCCTCTTTAGACTCTGCCACTATCCCACCACTATCCCATGTTAGATGGTGTGATGCTGGCAGAGGTGTTAGGGAGAGACAGCTGTGTGTGGGCTGAGCACCCCCCCTCCAACATACCCTGTAGTTGTGAGGAAGTGGGAGACCTCAGCAGGACCAAGAGGTGAAGATCAGAGAGGCTGAGTGGAGAGGAAGGCCAGGCTGAGGCTGGGGTTCGGATTCCAGCCTGGGCAGGCCTGGTGGCTGCCTAGCAGCCTCGGACTCGGGGCTGTCTCCTGGCTGCTGGGCTGGGCTTGTCCTCACCTGCCTCTTGCTCTCCCGTTCAGCTGCTCTTCCCAGCCGGCCTCCTGCCCCAGCCAGCGGAAGGCGCCTAAGAGGACTCTGGTCCTTTGCTGGGGCAGTCAGCTGGTCTCTCGCAGGGCCCCCAGTCAGGAAGTGCCAAAAGAGGAAGAGAGTCGCCGGCAGGATGAGCGTACTGGGGGCCGGCCACAGTACAGAGGGAGGCTGCGATGAGGCCACAGCTCCGGGCCCCGCGGAGGCGCTGGGGACGGAAGAAGGGGAGCGCCTGGGGGCACTGAGGCAGATGTGGCGCTACCGCTCCTGGGACGTGCCACAGATCCCAGCCGAGGCCCCCCAGACACAGTAGGTACTCAGGGTGGCCCGGGAATGGACGCTTCCAGCCCTCTCTGAGTCTTTTATCTGGGATGGGGGATTGTGGCAGAAGTAAGGTTACCCACCCCTGCTGTCCAGCAGCTCTGCAGAGGCTCAGGAAAAAGCAAAGGGGTTCTTGGCAGGGTGAGGGGAACTCTGATGTTTGAATTGCTGGGAGCAGTGTGGTGGAGGACTGAGTTCTCAGGAGGCTCAGAGTTGAGGGCACTAACAAAAGGGGATCTGGGAAGAGGAGCCCCCACAGGAATGGGGCACTGGGTGCTGTAAGGCCTTGTGCAAACTCAGTGGGGTCTTCAGCTGCCTCTGGTCTCATCCCTCAGAGCTAGGTGTCAGAACCATTGGGAAAGTTTCCAAAGGGCCCATGCACCCCGGAGCAGCAGGTCCACTTGGGGATTTCACTGCCCTCCTGGCCATCCTGGCACCTGCTGCTGGCTGGAGGGCTAGTGCCCCATCTCCCTGCTCAGACTTACAGGCCCACAGAAAACTTTAAGGAAGCTGGAAGAAGGTTCTGAGCTGCTCGGTGCTGGCTCTTTCTCAAAACCACAGGATTTCCCACAGACCCCAGCATTGGCTATATGTGGCTGCCTAAGTCTGGAAAAATGGGCTGTCAGAACCCCAGGGGAGAGGGTGAAAGTGAAGGTGACACAGGATGTGGCTTTGCAGAGAGGAGCACGAACAACGGGCAGCTGATATGGGCATCAGGGTGGCAGGGTTTGGGAGGAAGAAGAACTTGCTCTCCAGCTTCCTGGCCTCCCTTTGTCAGCCCTGCAGAGGTTATCAGAGCTGCCCCAGCTGCTGATTCCCAAGCATGTGCGCTGGCTGTGCCACCACAGGCAGTGCCTCTTGCTCCAGTTGCTTTCCTCATCTTTAGAAGGGACCTCTGCTGCCATTGGGTGTGTTTGTGTGTGTCTGAGAGGTCTATTTCTGGTGGGTGATGTGTGTGTAAGAGGGATGTGGCAACGTGTAACGCTTGTCCTGGGCGTGTTTGTGCATAAGAGAAAGGTGTGCGTGTTCTATGTGGATGTGTGTGTTGGTGAACGAGCGCGGTCCTGGTGTGTATGTATTTATGAGTGTGTAAGAGGTGTGCAGGTGATTCCTGTAGTATAATAAGAGATTTACAGGTTTTGTTGGATATTGTGTCGGGAACATGCCATTTGTTAGGAGTGTGTAAAAGGGTTGGAAGCAACTGTGAATACTGTGGAAAGAGGAATTTGCATGAGAAACGTGTACGTTCTTGTTAGCGTGTGCGAGGGTCACTTAGGTGTGAGTATACGTTCCCGGTATCCATTTCTGAGTGTAAGAGGCCGGGATGGGTTGGTTTGAGTAATGAGCGAACGCAGTTGTGTGAGAGGCGTGTTTGTTCTGTGTGACTTTTTGTTCTAGTGGATGTGTGTCTATTCCGAGTGGCTGTGGGAGGGGAGGTGGTGACAGCCGCCCTCGCCGTTTCACTAGTGATTAGGTAGGTCGGTCGGTGGGGGGCTAAGAGGAGGGAAAGGCTGCGTGTCCGGGCGGGCGCCGAGCGGCTGTCAGGCGGGAGGCTCGCCCGCATCCAGGCGGCCCGGCCGAGGGTTAGGAGGCGGGTCTAGAGTGCCCCGCCCCTCTGGGCCCCGCCCCTCTGGGAGGCCGAGGCGGGCTGCTGAGCGGCCGGCGGCCAGTAGAGGGCGCCGCGGGCGGGCACCGCAGCGCAACCGAGGGGGCGTGTTCGGCGGCGGGCAGGCAGCAGCCCGGCCAGCTATGCGGGGTCCTGCGGCCGCGGCTGGTGGCACTTCCTGGAGCGGCGGCGGCCGCTTCCCGGGCACCTGGGCGTGGGGCGCGGGGGCGCGCGGCGCGGGGCGGGCAGAGCGAGCGCGCGCCATGGCCGGGGCGGGCGGCGCCGAGCCGGTGTGTTGAGCCCCGGCCGCCGGCCCGGCATGGACGTCTCCCGCGGGTCCGCCGCCGGCCGGGGCTAGGGCCGGATGGAGCCGCGGGACTGCAGCCCCGAGGCCCGGAGCAGCGACTCCGAGTCGGCCTCCGCCTCGTCCAGCGGCTCCGAGCGCGACGCGGGTCCCGAGCCGGACAAGACGCCGCGGCGCCTCAGCAAGCGGCGCTTCCCGGGGCTGCGGCTCTTCGGGCACAGGTGAGCCGGACGGCGGCGGGGCGGGCACGGCGGCATCGGGCGACGCGGCGCCTGACCCCGGGCGGCATTCCTCGGCCACTCGGTGCCGACACCGACGGGAGGTCTCCCCGGGGCGCCGGCGGTGCGGGCTGTCTCGGCGCTGGCTCCGCGTGGGGAGTACCCCCCAGCGTCCTGGCACCGGCACCGAGTGGGGGTCATTCCCTGGCACCGGCAACTTGGCGCTCCTCCTCCGTGGTACCAAGGCAGGGTCAGCTTCCAACTCTCCAGAGGGAGACCGAATCACCTCAGCCCCCTGGCACCAGCAGGTAGGGCCCAGGACTGGCCGCTCACCCCTTCTTGGCACCAACAGAACAGGGCCCCCCTGAGCCTCCTGGCCCGGGCGAGGTGGGGCATCTGGCCGCCCCCTGGACCTCGGGGGGGCCCGGTTGCCCACCGCCACCACAGGACATCTGCAGAACATGGCCTCGCCGATACTGTCAGGACACATGCCTGTCCGGGGACACTGGTCAGGGATTTAATCGCTTAACATTTTAAGCCTCTCCTTGGCGTTGGGGGTGCCTGGCCACCTGCTCTACTTAATGAGCAGGGAGACCCCGACCTCTCTCTCTGCTCGGCAGTAGGTGCCTCTCCCCCTGCCTTTCAGTCCCCTTACTGGGAAAGGGATGGGATCTGCTCTCTGTTCAAGCTCCTCTTGCCCCCTCCCCAGCACACCAAATGTCACCATCTTGTGCCTGTAACAGGGCTTTAACCAAGACCCTGGTGAGGAACTGGGGGGAAGGTGTGGAAAGACTGAGTGCAGGCAGTTCATGGCATGTGTGCAGGATTTGGCTGGGAGCTGCCTCCCGCCAGTGCAGCCCTGGTGTAAGGTGCGGGAAGGTGGAACCCCATGAGTACCCCACCTGGCTCCCTGGACTTTCTCCTTCTGCCCCCTGCCCTCCAGTCGCTGAGGAGCTTGCAGCCAATCAGCTAAGGACCCCAGAGCCTACTCATACTGGACTCTGATCACTTGGAATCTGCCCAAGGCCTCTCTCACTTTTCTTCAGTTGCCCAGGCTTCGTGGCGTTTGGCACCCCTGAGCTTTACCCTGTCCCTTCCCAGGGTAGACTTTACCACCTATAACATGGGCAGTTTTCTCCTGTTGTGCTGGTTGGCGTCCCTGTAGTGCTGACCTATGCCCTCTGCCTACCTTACCCTAGCCAGGGCCCTGCTCTTTGCATCTGTTATCAAGCACACTCAGATCTGGAGCCTCACACTGGCAGATGGAGCTCCGTGGGCTCTTAGGAAGCCATGCGGGCTTCAATGTCATATAAAACTGAGAAGGGGGCAAAGCTTCCAATACCTGTGTTTAGTCACCCACAGCCCTGCAAGATGGAGCACTTTACACCCAGCTCTGCAGGATGTAGCCTCCAGTGTTCACAGGCTTCAGAGGGGGAGGGAGGGGCTCCACCAGAGGCTTCCTGTCCCTGCCCACAGGGTACCAAGCGTTGGGCTATTCTGTCCTGGGGCTGTGCCACTTCTGAAGGGCACAGGTTTGTGAATGTAGGATGTAGGGATGAACTTATGGGACATTCAGGAGGAAGAACAAGCAGCAAGAAAACCAAGTACCTTTACAGAATTCTCTAAAATAAGCAGGATACGTGTTAACTCTCCATTTTTATTGATGAGAAAAACGCAGGCTCAACAATGTAAGTAGTTCGCCCAGGGTTACAGCAAGTACGAGGCAGAGACAAGAGTTTGAACTCTAGTCTGATTCTAAAACCCACACCCCTTTCTCTGTATACCAGGTTCCCAAACAGAACGTCACAGTGACTCTTGGAGCTTTAGGAAATACAGATTCCTAGATCTTACCCTTGGCATATGTGACGAGGTAGGGCCTGGACGGTTCTTTACAGCTTCCCAAGTGTTTCTGATGTGCTACCAAGTTTGTGAACCACGGTATTACATCACTCTGGGGATGCTAAATGATCTAATAGGATGCTTAATGAGAAGAAAATCAAAAGCACCTCCAGAAGCATGTAAAGAGTGTCTCCTATATAGTAGCCCTGTGATGGGGCAGTGGGGCATTCAGAAATGAATATATTTGGAAAACCCAGTAGAGTCAGGGAGGTCAATGGAAGGAAAGATCTTTCCCTGACAGGCCTGGGAGCTCAGAGAATCAGATGCCCACTGGAGCTGGCCTCCCTCCCCTCGCTTTGATTGGAGGGAGCGAGGGCAAACATTTGGAACAGCGCACCTGCCCTGGGCACTGCCCCTTTAATGCTGTTTAATTGGTCCTGCCACCTTTACTGGTTGCGCCTCAAGTAAAAGTCCCCAGTGCCCCAACTGAGGCCAACGCTCTGTTTTTTCCCCTGGCCCCATGCTCATTCTCTTTTTTTCAAATCCTCATCCAAGGTTATGTTTTACTGACTTTTTAGAGAGAGAGGAAGGGAAAGAGGGAGAGAGAGAGAAACATCAATCAGTTGCCTCCAAACCGGAGACCGAACCCACAGCCTAGGTGTGTGTCCTGACTGGGGGGAATCAAACCTGCAACATTTCAGTGTACGGGGCGATGCTCCAGCCATGGAGCCACCTGGCCAGGGCCCTGTGCTCATCCTTAACCTGGCTCTTGCTTCTCGTTGGGGTGTGCCTTCTGCATTTCCCCCATTCTGCCCCCTCCCCATACACACCTCAAAGCTTGGGGCTGAGGGCGCGATAAGTGAGTAGGCAGTGGCTAGAAGGAAGCATCAAGGACAGCAGATTGGTGGTGGCTGCTGAAGCCGTGTTGAGAAGTCTGCATTTGGATCTTGGCTCAGTGGTAAAGTTTTACAATCAGTTAGCACTCTGCTGTGGGAGCAGTTTGCCCTCTCCCCTTTTTTAGCCCAGTAAGACACAAAATGGAGCCAAGATTCTCCCCAGCTCTATTCCACATCGTCTGTCCTTGCTGGGAATCATCAGCCCCCTCCCCGAAGAGGAAGTGTAGGCCCTGCCTGAATCCCAGAGCATCTGGCTTTTCCTCTATCCTTTCCTTTCAGATTCTGTTGGCCTGAGGGGTGGTCAGTCAGAAGTGGAGGGATATTGACTCCGTCTCCTCCTTGTCCTCCAGAGCCCACCTGGAGGGAAGACTGGCTTATCCTTTGGCCTGGTGCTGGCAACCTGACCCTGGGCAGGGCACCCAGCTTGTGGATTAGCTGGTTTTTTACCCCAGGGGTGTCAGAAATTTCCTGGCACTTTTCATATCCAGACATAAGGCGCCTCAGCCTGCAGAGTCCCTGGGAGCCTGCTCACTGGCTCTGCCACCCCTGCCCTTCATTAAGTGCTCAAAGTCATTAGTTCCCAGAGGGCAGGAAATGCACCTGTGGAACAAGTTTGAGACAATAGGTCCCATTTAGAGGTGATGCCACATGGCCCCAAGTGAGCATGGTCTCGGATTCCAGGTAGGCAGAGGGTGCCCGCTGGGCAGCCTGAGGGGAAGCAGCCCCTGTTTGGGTTGATTTTGTAATGATTGAGAGGGACATGTTGAGGGATGCCACACACTCAGAGATGTGAATATCTGTCTGTGGCGCCGGGGTGTCTGGAGCAAAAGGAGCTTCTTTGAGTGGTTTGTCTTGCTCAGGCTAATACAGGAGCCAGCCCAGGTGGCCAAGAGAGGCAGGTGCAAGACAGAGTCCCTGGGTTCCCACCAGTTTGGGAAGAGAAAGGGACCTCAGTGGCTGAGCTACGCATCAGTTCACTTCACTCGGCCTGTTCCCCATGCAGCATTGTGTGTCACTGTGGAGCTGGCCAAGGTCAGGAACTGGGGTAGGACTTTCGCAGTCTTCTATCCGCTGCCACACACCCACCAGAGCCTCTGGCTTACAGGTCCCTTATACCCTCACAAAGGCAAGAGAGTTCCAAGTTCCAGGGAACTTTCCCTGCAGTATCCTAGAGCGACACAAGGGGGCGACAGCCACCATTGTGGGGAGGGCAAGGGAGGAGAGATTCTCCTTCCTGCTAGTCCTCTTGCACCAGGAGACCTGCTGTGGGTGGACCCACAGACACCTCCTACTGGTGAGTTACCTGATACTCTGGCTGCAGGGTGGAGCCAGCCAGCATGTAGCAGAAGGCAGGTTGAACGTGAGCTTCCACATCACCTGGCCCAACCCCTCCTCCTCCCGGAATATTGAGTCCCAGTGAGGTGGCCTTGACTGAGCCAAGGTCTCACAGCTAGCTAGGGACTCCAGTGCCAGTCCACTAACTCCAGAGTTATGTCAATTTGTACCACATCACAGGACCCCAAAGCCTTCCCTGCTTTCTGAGAAATCCTCATCTGGCACCTTTCAACCTGCCTTCTGCCTCTCCTCCTGGAGGCTGCTTCTGCCACCTGAGCAGTTCTCTAAGTCAGCATGGGGGAGGGGACAGTGTCGACAAGAAGAGGGAACTGCTACACCTGCATCCAGGCTCACCAGCTCTCCTGGTTCCTGGGTGGGTTAGTGGGGTGCATCTCTGGGTGGTACCAAGCACTTATTTCTTGCTCCCCTGGATTGCTTTCTCTGTTTCATGTGTGGGGCTCCTGATATCCTTAGGGTATCAGCCCCACATAGGGCCTGCAATGTAGTTTTGTACTCCCCATGCTTCTCAGCACAGGGCTTGGATGGCATCTGGTCACAGATGGCAGCCTTGGAAGGCAGTTTCAGGTGGGGAAAGGGTAGGCCAGAGCAGTGACCACATGCCCCAGAGGGGCTGCCATCATTGCTTTTTTGCCTTCTTCCTCAGCTGAAACACCAGAGATATGGTTAGGTGATGGAGAGCAGGTCTGAGTAAGGCCAAGGGCTCTGTGGCCCAGGAAAAGGAGGGGAGACTGAGATGGGCACTCTCACCCTCCTCTACACTGCCGTGCATCCAGGTGAGCAATGTCCCAGCTCATCTTTCTCTGACAACTAACAGTTTACAGAAACTTATAAATTCATAAATTTCATGTAATCCTCACAACAACCTTGTAGTTAGTTGTTTTTATTCCCATTTTATAGACGAGAAACCAAGGCTTAGAGAGGTCAGGGTGTGGCCCAGGATCACACAGCTCTCACTGGAGCCCAAACCCAAGGATCTTTTCGCAATGCCATCCTGCCCTACTTAGTAGCACTCTTTTCTTCCATTCTTTTATTTTTCCCATCCCTAAGCTGGTGGCTCCTGAAAAGGGGTTTGAGGGCTCTGTAAGGTTGAAAGAGAATTTTGTCCCATGTGGGAGTGGAGTAAGACCCATTGAGTTATCTACTTCTGGACCCTGAGGGAGAATTGTCACCAGTATCCTAATGGGGGAGGGGGAGGAGCAAGGCTGGGCTGGAGGAGACCCTTGAGTAGGGAGACTAGGGTTGTCAGCAGGTGTTCTGTGGCTTCCTGGCTAGATATGGAGGCAAGTCTATGATCTTTTCTCTTGCTTTCAGAATACAGGGAGCAGAAGACTCAAGGAACGTGTTTCAAGGAGCCCCTGATATCACCCTGGGGTCAGCGGGTGGCCTGTGGCCTGGGGAGAGATGCTTAGGAGATCATAGCACTCTGAGCCTCATCTGTACCCAGCACCTCATGGTGAGAGGTCTGAAGAGAAAGGAAGGGCTCCAGAGCCCTCCCCCTCCACTTTCAGCGGCCTCCTCTCCCCTGCTCCTGGCAGAGCGCCAGTTCATAGCTCCCATGTAGAGGCCTCTCCCCTGCCAGGGCTGAGCCCAATCACAGCATATGCCAAAATAGCTGTCTGGGAGCCTGGGCCTGCTTCGCCCACGCCCCAGCATCTCCTGGGTTAACAGCTTGCTTGTCTCTCCGCCCCCTTCCCCAGCTTGCTGACATTTTACTGAGGCGGGGGTGGTTGTGAAAGGGGCAAGCTGGTTCCTGCTCCCCAGCCCACACAGACACCCCACTGATACAACCTGCCACCCACTCACCCTCCTCTGGAAGTCGTCCTTTCGGGGGAGACCTTCCTTCCTGTCCCGTAGACATGGGGTTTCTACTATGAGACAGTATGAGGAATACACTCCGGGTTCCATGCCATCCCTGAAAGACCCAGGGCAATCTCAGAGAGCTGTTCTCCCTCTGGGTGTCTTTTTAAAAAATTATTAAAGAACATTTTTTAAAACATTAAGTATTTTGCAATTAGAAAAGTATATAGAGTAATGTAATACCAGCAGTTAGCTTGCTGGATCTTAGTTACCATTATGCCACATTTGCTTTAGGTAGAGCTGGAGGCCCTTGTGTCTCCATCCCCAAGGAAGGCACAGTTCTCATTCTGGTGTTTGTATCCCCATGCCTGTTTCAGAAATTTTCCCTATGTAGGTATGCATCTGTAGCAACACTTTTGTATGGCATCCGTAGCAACACTTTTGTAGTACTGTTTTGTATGGCTTTGCACTTGATTTATATGTACTTGTACTGTACATATTCTGAGTTTAGGTTTTTTCCATTGTTTTGGACTTTGTACTGTACATATTCTGAGTTTAGGTTTTTCCCATTGTTTTGGACATCTTGAAACATGAGCTCCAGTGAACCCATTTTAACGGCCATATACTATTCCTTTTGTAACTGCACGGCTGTTTATTTGCCCAGTATCCTGTCAGTAGGCATTTAGGTTGTTAGCAGTTTGGTTGCCCTTGCAAGCAATCCTTCAGAAACTGTTCTTGTACGCGTCTCCCTGTGCGTTGTGCCCACCAGTGCTTGGTTACAGGATGGTGTATCTTCAGCTTAGATGGTCTTTGCCAAATTGCGCTCCAGCGTGGTAAGCCTCTGGAGTTACTTTTTTTTAAGTTTCAGTAAACTGAGGAATTGGTTACCATGAACAAACACTTTCTCTTTTAAGCCTGGAACAGCCCCATGAGGAAGACGTAGGTATTTCCCCCATTTATCAGATGAGGACATCGAGGCTCAGGCAGGGTAAGAGACTTGGCGTGAGTTCATATAGTTGATCAGAGGCAGAACCCCTCTGGACCTTTAAGTCCAAATCCTCAGAAAAGATCACTCAAGAGAGATTTTAGGCACTGTTTCTGCCTCAAAGCCAGAGGGAAACACCCCTGTGTGGGTGCATGGAAGCCTGGGGACAGGGTGGGGTCCCAGGGGCTGACAGCTGATTGTGAGGATGGAGGAGGGAGCAACATGATCAGAAGGTTCAGAGGGGTAGTTAAATTTTGAATGAAGGATGAGGGGGGAATGCTGCTACTGGCAGATGGGGAATGAGAACCTGCTGCAGACACAGGAGAAGGCAACAAGGGGGACTGGTCACAAGAGAAGAGGGATGTGGGGGCCAGCAGAGGGTTTGTAACACTCCCAACAGGGGATTGGGATACTCGGAGGGAGACTTATCGGCATCCCATCAGGGATCGGTTTCAGTGTTTGCCTCTGAGACACAGGAGCTCAGCCCAAACCAGCAACTTGCCCACCGGGTGCTGGCAGGAAGGCCTCAGGATCCTGCTGGCCAGCTTCTGGGTAACGGTGCTGGTCTGAAACCCTTTACTCTCAGCTTGATCCATGAGGCTGAGCCTGGACCATTCACTTTTCCCTCCATTCACTCTTCAAACCACTTCCTGCACTTCTATACTCTGGGGATGCAATTACGAGCAAAACATGGTCCCAGGGGCTCACAGTCTGATGGGGGATACAGACTTGTAAACCAGCGCTGGTAGCCTAGAATAACCAAGAGAGGGCCTGAGCGTGGGAGCTGCTAACCCTTTGGGAAAGGGGGCTGGGGAGAACTTTCCAGCAGAGCCAATGTCTGAGCCAACTCTGAAAAGATGAGGCAGTTGATGAGGCGAGTTCACTAAGCAGAAGAGGGGCACTGTACTCCAGGTAGAGAGACTACAGTGCCAAGTGCACAGGCACAAAGGGACCCATGGTGCTTTGTTTGACAGGAGCATCTAGAGGTAGAGAGTGAGGGGTCGAGAGTATGGACCTGGAGCAGACTCCTGGGTTGGAATCCCGGCTCTGCCACTTATTGGCTGTGTGACCACAGGCAAGTTATTTTATTTCTTTATGCCTCAGTTTCCTCATCTGTAAAACAGGGATAATAACACTATTGTTCTGAAATTAAATGAGTTAATATTTGTAAAATTCTTAGAACAGTGTCTAGCACAGAGGAGTTATATATTTGTCAAATAAAACGTAAAAAGTGTGAAAAGAAGATGGAAGAGGAGCTGAGAGGCCTAGTGACTGCCAGGCCCAGGTCTTTGCATTTTGCTCAGCTGACAGTAGAGACCCAATCAAGGGTAAGTGGGCGCTTTAGAATGAATTCTGGTAGCAGTGGAGGATAGCTTAAAGGGGAGACTCTAAAAGAATGAGTCAGTTATTCACTCCACAAACGTTTCTCCAGGATCTGCCAGGAGCCAGACCCTGAGACAGGGACTCAGGACATGAAGGAGACACGGGATGTTTCAGCAAGGAGCTCAGAGTTAGGGTTCTCATCCAGCCCCCAAGCCCCTGAGGCAGCCCCTCCTTTCCCCTCCTTGCCCACCACCCTTACCCTGTGCCTTCATGTCACCAAATCCTGCTGTCCGGGTTTCATAAGGAAAACCAGGGAGAACATGGAGTGGCAATGGCATTCAGCCCAGAAGGGGGCCTCACCTGTCACTCTCCATGTCCTTTGGAGAGGAGAGGAAGGTAGTGGTTAAAAGAAAGGCTGTTGCCATCCCCTTTTACCCAACAAAGAGAAGTGGTCTGGGCCAGCCTGGGTCTGTGGTCAGTCCTTGGGTGTGGCACCTAAGGTGGAGGAAGCTCTTCTCTTCCCTTATGGCTGTGGCCCCTCCTCCACGGAATTCCCTGTTCCTTCCTCCTGAACTGATCAGTAGTAAACACTGGACTCGCTGCCAGGCACTGTGCTGGGCATGCCCAGATGCACTAGACCTTGCCCCAGCTCCCCAGGAGCTTGCGGTCTGGTGTGTGGGAGGAACGAGGCATATGGATTTGAAAGAATCAGGACTTCCAGGAGTCCAGTGGTAGAGGAGCCAAACGGGTAGTGTGAAGTTATCAGTGGGAGGGATGTATTCTTGGCTGGGGCAGCTGTGAGCAGGTGGGATTTTGATATGAGGTGGGGAAGGAGGCCAGTCAGTATTCCAGGCAGAAGGTAGGCCATGTGCAGAGACACAGCAGTGAGCTCAGGCACAGCCAGATTGGGGGTGGGGGGTGGGCAGAGAATAGGTTGGCTTGGTTAGAACCAAGGGTTTGAGTCAAGGCATAGAAGGCTGAGTTAGTGCCACGCCAGAGAAGGCACATTTGTCAGGCTGGAGGTTTTGAAATTTATGTTGGATCAGTGGTTTCCCAAGTATGGTCAAGGGCAGGGGACTAGACCCTTTAGGGGCTTGGTGAGGTCAAAACCATTTTCATAATAATACATTTGGAGCTGCCATGGTTTGTGCCCCTTTTACTGTGTTAATATTTGTACTGATGGTGCAAAAGCAGTGGTGGGTAAAACTGCTGGAACCTTGGCACAGGCCAAGGCAGTGGCCCTGACGTAAACTAGTAACCATTGTATTCTTCACGCCATACTCACAACAAAAAATGCAGTAAAAAAGTGTATGTCTTTTAAATACTCTGTGTAAAGAAATGTGAAATATGCATAAGGCACTCTAGACTCTAATGGTTGTCTTGAAAAGCACGTTTGCAAGCTGTACTTCAGAACACCATTTTAACTTGAAAGGACACCTGATAGACAAAGCTCTTCCGAGCTGGGTGTCTGGCAGACATTTTTTCAAAATGAATGAAGTGAACTTGTCACTTCAAAAACAGTATCAGTATTTGTTGCTAATGATAAAATGTGAGCTTTGGAGTGAAAATTAGATTTTGGAAACCTTGTATCCACTATCTAGAGGCTGACAGCCAGCTTCCCAGGACTTAAGAGTCTTCTAATGAGATCAGTAGTGAGGTTAGCAGGTGGGATTTTTTTAATATTGTATAATGAAATGTGTCAACATTTAGAAGATCTTCATAACTCAGTAAAGCAATATTTTCCAATGACTAATGCTTGATGTTACAAAATTCAAAATGCAGGAAGACCATTGAAAAGTTCATTGGTATGGTTTCAGATTCCACGTAGCCACTAACCTTTAAGAAACTACCACTTGTCATATTTTGATGTAGTAGCAAAGAAGACTGTACATAATTGCTTGAAAAGGCTATTAAAATACTCCTTCCTTTTCTTACTATATGTCGGTATGAGGCAGAATTTTCTTCATATACTTCAACCAAAACAGCATATCGTACCAGATAAATGACAGAGGCAGACAAGAGAATCCAGGCATTTTCTATTGAGGCAGACACTAAAGAGATTCCCGAAAATTAAAACATGCCCCCTTCTCGCTAATGTTCTTGTTTTCGAAAATACAGTTTATTTTTCATAAAATTATGTTATTTATATTAACATGAAATGGGCTTATTGTTTTTAAACAAATTAATAAATATTTTAAACATTTCTCAGTTTTAATTTCTAATATGATAAATATCAGTAGCTATAACCTGCATAAATAAAACCTTTTTGAGATCCTCAATAATTTTTAAGAGTTATAAGGGGAACCCTGGGACCAGGAAGCTTGTGAGCTGCCAGCCGGGAGTGTAAGGGGGTGGCGGCATTCTGGGCAGTGTGTGACATCGGCTGGCCTCTCCTGGACACAAGCCAGGGCAGCTCTGACAGGCCCCCTCAGCTGGGCTTGGAGACCCAGCTCAGCCACTTCTGAGCTGTGGGCAGTCACCAGCTTCCACAAGCCTCTGGTACCCTGTCCGTTCAGCTGGGACCACACTGCCCCCCTTGCCGGGGAATTATAAGCCTCCTGTCTGATAATGATTGTAAAAAAGTGCTTTGTAAGTTGTGAAACTCTCGACAGATATTTATCTTTGTGGGGTTTTTGTCTGGAGCCAGTGCTTAACTATCTCAGACACTTTCCCCAGACCCCCCCCCCCCAAAGCCTGTCCAGTGGGTGCGAAAGGCATTAGGTAGCCAGAAGAGGAGCCTGCCCGACCTCCACTTCTCCCTCCCCAGACCTTCCCCCCACTCCACCCCCTGAGCAGAGATAAGGGCTGCACTGTAGCTAGTGCCAAGTAGAGGGGAGGCTGTCACTCTGCCTGGAGATTGTGTGTGAGCAGGCGTGTGTACCCCCCCCCCACACACACACACACACACTGCTTGCTGCAGGGCCTGGAGCCGCCGCTGGGAGAGGAAGTGCAGTCGGTTACCAATTGGGTTATTTTCATAACGGCTGTCTCGGGCTGGGGGGAGGAGGGTGACGAGGGGGAGGGCGCAGAGGAGCAGCCACTGCGGCTGACTCTCCAAACTAGGACTTGCTCAGCCAGAAGCCAGCAGCCTGGAGCCGGAGCCAGAGCCCAGGCTCGCCTGCCCACAGGGACCCCAGTCCCCACCCACTCGCCCACCTCCTGCCTGCTGCCCTGCCTTCAGATCAGGTCAAAGGGGGCTCCCCCAACCTTTCCTTGCCTTCTGCTTCATCCCTCCTGCATCTGTCTGGGTGGGTCTGGGGAGGGGTGGATCAGGGTGGGCCCAGGCACCACCGTCCCTAGAAAGTCTCCTAAAGCTGATGGAAAGGGAAAGGGGAGGTGGAATGTCTGCCCCCAGCCAGGGCAGACCCAGAAGAGGTAAATATTACTGGCCTGATTGCCTCCTTTACCATACAGGCCCACCTGCTCCCCACTGTGCATTTTTGTTTGTTTTGTTTTTGGCAGGATCCCCTTAGTGAGTAGGGTGGGGAAGTTGGGACCTTGCCTCACCAGCCCCCAGACAGGCCTCCCTTTCAGCTGTCCCTACCTTGGATCAGAGCAGCTAGAGGGGGCTGCTGGGTGTGGGGCCTGCCCACTGCAGGGAGTGGACTTTCTGGCTGAATCCCACAGGAGGTTTTGTATGAGCACCCCTGGAGGCAGAGGAGTCCCTGGGGGCCAGGCCTGGTACCAGGGGCAGAGGACATTCCTCGTAGCATGAGCCGACACCCAGGTAGCTCTGGCTGCCAGGCTCTGTTCCTCATACTGTGGGTGGTAGCCACCCTGGGTACTCCTGCTTCCCTTTCTGGGTTCCCACCCCTGCCACTGGCAGAGACAAACTCCAGGTGGTGGCACGATCCACATGCCTGGTGTCTGCTGTGGGTGTAGGTTCTGCCACGTTCCTGCTCTCTGCCAGGTATTGTATTATCAGGTGCTTTACACCAACATCTCATCAGAACATCCCTTATGCCAACCTTCTGAACTCAGTGGTATCATCCCATTTTGCAGATGAGAACATTGAGACTCAGAAGGGTAGTTGATCAGCCCAGGAAAGCAATGGCAGATGCAGATTTCAAAGCCTCTGGGCTTTTCCACTTGAAACTAATGTGGAATGTGAGATAGTCTGGGCTGGAAGGCCAAGAGTCCTGTCCTTTCTAGCTGGGACGCTCATGCTGCCCACTCCCTGCTGGCAGCTGCCATAGCTCAGCTGCTTGAAGCCACTCTCCTGTTCACCAAGGGTGTATGGCCAGGCACCACTACGCCCGTCTCTCCCATGGCATCCTTTGTCGTCCTCAGGCCCCCAGCAGGCAGCTGGAGGTTGATGGGCCCATGAGTCCTTTCCCATCCTGTCCCCTCTGGGTGTGGTGTGACAGGCTTCCCCCGGGCTTCCACTGGGAAGCTGAGGGGCAGCCAGTTTGCTCTGCTGTTGGTGTTAGAACCCTGTGGGGCTGCCTCCAGTGTGTTGAAGGTGACAGAGCATGAGGTGAGAAGAACCTGTGGTTCAGAGCTGTGCTGTGGGGAAAGGCTCCAGGTCCAGGCAGAGAAAACGCTGGGACAGGCCTGAGGCCAGCCTGAGCTCTGACCAGACTCAGCAGAGTTAGGAAGTCAAGAGTCAGGCAGTTGCTGACCAGGGGACAGAGGTTTCTATGGAGACCAGAGGAACAGGAAGCATGGCATCTGGGCCCGGGAGGGGGCCGAGAGGGGGAAAGCATAGAGGCTTGGGTGCCTGGCAGGAGAGCTTGTCATAAAATGTCAAATCAGCTAGTCTAACAGCCTCCCTGACAAATAAGGAAACTGAGGCCTGTGAAGAGACAGCTTTGCACATGGTCACACCACACTGGGCCTGGCCTGTCTTGCTCCCACTTGGAGTGACTGCACCATCTGATAGCGGAGGAGACTCCTGGACAGCTGTGGACTTGGGGCTGCCCAGCAATGTGTGGGCCAGAGTGCTGTAGGAGCACCTTTAAGCTGCCCCCTTGTCCTGAAGTGGGGTGTGCAGGCGACCTCTTCGTCCTGGCCCCTCTTGTCAGTGTGGGTCTGGGACAGCATACGGGGCCTAGCCCTCAGCCCTCACCACTGCCCACAGAGCGCCTGCAGCACCTCCCCCCAACCCCCACTGACTGTGGCCTTTTGTTTTCTGGGTGACACTAGCATCAGGCGGTGTGGCTGGGTGACTAATCTCCAAGCTGGGCAGCTGTCACAGGGCAGCCTGACCAAGCGGGTGGGGAAAGCTGACACCCTGGGGGAGTGCTAGCAAGCCAGTGCCCTGGCAGCAATGGGCACTGGGCCTTCAGACTTCTCTCCCTGGGTACAGAGCAGACCCTGAGCCACTCAGACTAGGGTTTGGGTCCCAGTTCTGCCACTGACCAGCTGTGTGACCTTGGTCATATTACTGTACCTCTTCAAGCTTGTTTCGTCTTCTCTGTAATGGAGCCATTGATCCTGCCTGCCTCATGGGCTTGTCATGGGGATCAGAGATGGTGGTAAATTCAAGTGCTTAGCCCAGGGCCTGTCACATAGTAGGTGTTTAGTAAATGGGGCCCTTATGGTTCCCATTCTACCTTAGTCCCAGCCCCATGGCCCAAGAGGAAAGACCCTACTTCCACTGCATCTCTGGGGTGCAGACTTTACCTTCAAGTTCCAACATTGGCTGTACACTGACTAGCTTTAGACTTTGGGCAAGTTACTTCTTTCAGCCTCAGTTTCCCATCAGGAACGTGACATGAAACAGCACCTATCTAAGGTTGCTATGGTTTATAAAATGATATGTGTATTTACAAAGGGCTCAACACAGTGCCTGACACATGTGAGCACTCAGTAAATATTAGCCAGGATGATACTGATTTTAGGAAGCAGCCAAGAGCTCTCTACCCACAGAGCTTTTTCCTATCACCTGCAGGGGCTGGTACTATAACAGGCAGAGAGCTAGAGCCGGACAGCCTCGAACACTGCTCCCCCAGGCATGGCTGCCTGCACTGCTCACTGATCACAGGACTCAGGCCCTTCAACCCCAGTCTGTCTCCTCCTTGGTACCCCTGGATCCATCCAGGGCTCCAGCCTGACACTGCCTGCCCGGACTCACAGGGCAGTAGCAAATCAAAGAGTGAGTGGGTGGGTAGGTGAATGGGGGGAATAGGTGCTAGATGTGTAGCCAGACCTGACTCCTCAAGCCCACCATTTCCTACCGTTTTGTCCAGGGCTCCCACCCACTACGCCTAACTTCTGCCAGGCCCTCAGCAGGCAAAAGTATTTCTCCTGTCAGCCCCAGGCTGATGTCTCCGGCCATGACTCAGATCTCCCTATGGCTGTCAGGGCCCAGAAGAGCACCCGATGGAGGGACACAGGCATCCCTGGGCATTCTGGAGGCATCACCCTCCCTGAAGCAACTCCAGGCTTCTTGCCATCCCTCCACAGTTAGAGAGAGACAAGGATGCAGGTGATCCCAGTGGCCTGTGAAGAAGGGGTGGCAGGAGCAGGTGAGCTGGCAAAGGAGGCGGAGCAGGTGTTCAGGACAGGTCAGAGAAAATGGTTTGAGCAAGGATGGTCGCCAAGGGTCCTGCCTCCCTGGAGGTGGCTCAGGGCAGCTCAGTGTTTGGAATCGTGAGTTGGGGCTTCTAGCATTGGTCCCTGGGACAAGGTGCAGTTCACAGGCACCCTCAGTGGTAGAGCTGGAAGGGTTTTCACAATCACCCAGTCCTTCCACACATGGGATGTCTGTCCTGTGCCTCAGAGTGAGACATAGTAGCCTAGTTCCAGAAAAGTTCTTGCTGTCAGCCCCTCAAATACAGATACGCACACAAAGCCAGAATCCAGAAGGCTTTTCTTTTGGCTTCCCACTACAAAGCCCTCCTGGGTGAAGACCGAGTGGCTTCTCTCCCTGCACCTGCCTCTCCAGTTCTCTGAGGGCCTTGTTTCCCCAGGGTCCTCTGATCCCTGAGGCAGATGTCAGACCCTCTCTGTTTCTAGGTGCCACTCAACCTCACCCCAAGTCTGGGGCTGAGAGAGTCAGGGAGTCTTACCAAGACTGAGTTTCTTTTCAGAGAGCCTTGTTTTATTACCATGGCTTGGTTTGTGCGATGTCCCAGGAGGGGATACCTAACCCTAATCCACCCCTTGCTGGTAGCAAAAGAAAGACCTGGCAAGAGGGAGAGCCTTGCCCTCTGCCCCTTCGTCGTCTAGGCCAACTCCGAACTGGAACCCAGGACTGCAGACTTCGTTTCCTTTTTCTTTTCTTTTCCATCAGCTTCAGGCAGGAGAGTCGAAATCCTTTAGGCCAGGACTTTGTGGATTGTGGTGCCTGGACTGGGGAAGCCGGGATAGGTAGCTGGAAGTGCCTCCTCCCCATTACTCCTGGGATACGCTAGAGGTATAACTGGGGAGAGCATCAGTGCTCCCAGTAGCGGGAAATGTGAACTCCCCTGAGGATTCTCTCAAACTCCCTATTTACTGAGTCAGAGGCCATAGTTACCCCCCCCCAAGTGTCTCCTCTCAAAGGGCAGAGCTGTGACTGGGCTCCTGGGCACAGAATGGGCCATGCCCAGCCCAGCTCCTGATGCTCCTGGTCTCTGTGCCCAACAGACACCCGCCTGCCCCTGCATGGAGACCTTTTTTAGGAGACACTTCCAGTGGAAGGCACCAGGCCCTGGAGAGGGGCAGCGGCGGCCCGGTGGTGTGGGGCTGCCTACCGGCAAGGCCCGGCGCCGCTCCCCCGCCGGGCAGGCCTCCGCCTCCCTCGCACAGCGGCGCCGCTCCAGCGCGCAGCTCCAGGGCTGCCTCCTGAGCTGTGGGATGCGGGCCCAGGGCTCCAGCCGCCGCCGCTCCAGCACCGCACCCCCAGCCCGCAACCCCCGCTTCATCGTGGGTGAGGTGCCCACCCCACGACCTGCCACTGTTGGGGCTCAGCTTCTGGGTGCACCCCTGCTGTTGGCCGGGCTTGTGGGCATGAGTGAGGAGGAAGAGGAGGAAGAGGGGGTCCAGGAAGGGAATGTGACAGTTGCAGCATTGAGTACCACCCAGCGGGATACCAAGAGACCAGGGCCATCCCCACACCGGCCCCTGCTGCCCCTGCCCCGTTGCCTCCGTGGGCGCCGAGCCTCCTCCCACCTGCTCCCTGCTGACATGGTGTATGACCGCGCCCTCTGGGGCCTGCACGGTTACTATCGGCGCCTTAGCCAGCAGCGACCCGCTGGCCAGCACCCTGGCCCTGGGGGCCGAAGAGTCTCAGGCGCCACAGCTAGCCCCATGATGCCAGCCCGGGTCCGCCCACTCTCCCGCAGGCGCCAGGTAGCCCTACGGCGCAAGTCGGCTGGACCGCAGGCCTGGAGCGCCCTGCTTGCGTAGGTATAGCGGCGGCTGGCAGGGCCAATGGTGCAGCCTCCAAGGGGGCTGGTGTGGAGCAAGGGCCTCAAGGCTCTGCCTGGCCTGAGGGCTCCCCACTTTGGAACAGCACACCCCAGAAAGGCTGTGAGGGAGGCTGAGTCTCCTGCAGGAATCCTCTCAGAGTCTTGGACTGCTGCTGGGTGGGGGTCCTCTACTTTTCCTGTTGCTGCCCTTGTCTTGGCCTTGGGTTGAGGTCACAGTGAGGGCAAAGATCCCAGGTGGGAGAGGGAAGGAAGCAGAGTCGACAAAAGTGCTCAGCTGGCCTCAGCTATCTCCTTTTCTATAGGAAAGCCATCACCAAGTCGGGCCTCCAGCACCTGGCACCCCCTCCTCCTGCTCCTGGGGCCCCGTGCAGCGAGCCAGAGCGGCAGATCCGGAGCACTGTGGACTGGAGTGTGAGTGGCTGGGTGCTTGGAGGGGCAGATGGGTACCAGTCCCCACCAGGCTCTGGGCCACAAGAGCATTTGGAAGTGGAGGTACTATGAGCGGCTGTGATAGGAGCCTGTGGGCCTGTGGGGTCAGGGCAAGCCTCCTGGGGTGGCCACATTTGAGCCAAGTCTTCAAGAGTAGGGGCAGTGGAGAAAACAGGGTGGAGCAAAGTAGATCAAGGTGACTGGAACATGTTTGTCTTTGGGGAGAGAGGGTTGGTGAGCCAGGGCAGGGGCTGACTGGTGAGCTGGGTGGCAGGCATGCACTGAGTGTGCCCATCCCATGCTTTAGGAGTCGGCGACATATGGGGAGCACATCTGGTTCGAGACCAACGTGTCGGGGGACTTCTGCTATGTCGGGGAGCAGTACTGTGTAGCTAAAATGCTGGTGAGTGAGCTGTGTGCAGCACACTGCCCCCTGGTGGCAGAGCCAGATCTAAAAGCCTGTAGGCCAACCCCTGCTGGCTCTGCAGCTGCAGCCCTTCCAGGGGAAGGTAAGGACAAGGCTCTCGCCTGAGCGCCCTCCTGTGGGCTACCTGAGGATGGTGAGAAGAATAGGAGCTGTGTCCAGATGCCAGGAGTCAGTAGTGGGGGTTCCTGGTACACACAGAGGGCAGATGTGCTGGGGCAGATGTGAGGGTTTTTCTGCCAGCCCTTGAAGCAGCATCCTGGGTGAAGCTACCTGGTGCCTCAGGGGCCCTCTCTTTCCTACAGCAGAAATCAGTGCCCCGGAGAAAGTGTGCAGCCTGCAAGATCGTGGTGCATACCCCCTGCATCGAACAGCTGGAGAAGGTGAGTATGGTTGCTCAGCCTTTCTCGCCCCTCCCCTTCAGGTGCTGAAGCCATCTCAGAGCACACATGTGTCTGCACACACATACGTTACTCAGCATCGCCTGCCAGGCGTGCCCAGTGTGCAAGGTGGTGAAAAGCCAAGGACCCTCGAGCCAACATGCCCGCATTTGAATCCTGGCTCCCCCTTTTATTAGCTGCTATACCCCACTGCCTAGAGTGGGGCACATTGACTGTTACTCGACAGGATGAATTAATGAACCATGGCCATGGCACCATTTTATCAGTATCCAACCTAACACTTGGAAGGGACCATTGCCTTGCTGAAGCTTCATAACTCAGCTGTGGCTGGCACAGCCCTGTGTAGTCCCAGAACCTGGCTCTGTCCCCTACACACTGCTACTGTAGAAACCTTTCCCAAAGCCCATTGTCCACAGTGTGTCTGCAGCTGGGGGCATGGCTGGGCCCTGTGCTTCTACAGGGAGGCAGCAGAAACACTGGGCAGGAGGATCCAGGCAGAGGGTGGCCAATCGGGGCTCCCGAGGCAGCAGAGACCTAGACCAACATACGGGAAAGCCTGAAGGACCAGGAGTGGCACAAACGAGGCAAACATGGGCAACATCCCTCAGCCCCTGACTCGTAGAATAGTTTCCCTACACTTTGCTAAGGTTGAAGCAGGCACAGTTAGGAAAAGAGAAACAAACACAGCCTCAGGCATTATAGACCTGTTACCATCCCTAAAGTGAAAGTCAAACCTGGTTTCCACAGATTAACTAAAGGTCTCCAGGGACCAGTCAGCACAAGTTAACTCCCAGTCCTTTCCCCATCCCAAGATACTGGGCAGAGAAAGGAAAGATTCCTTCTGGCTAATGGAGAGGATGCAGGATGCAGGAGGACTTCTGAGAGGTGGTGTCTCACGTTCTGAGGGCTCCCGGCATAATTTGGAGCTATCCTTACCTTGTGAGAATAACTCTGAGTGACCATTTCCTACAGGGTTGGCCATACGCCTGACCCCAAAGGGAGGTTCTGACGTTTTGGTGATCACTGTAATCTTTCACAGATAAATTTCCGCTGTAAGCCATCCTTCCGTGAATCAGGCTCCAGGAATGTCCGTGAGGTAAGTGCCCAAGGTAGTTTAGGGGCAAGGAGACACCAAGTTCCCTGAGTGGACCCCTCTGCAGTGTCCCCGAGTGCCCCCAGAGGGCTCAGCTCTTTCTAGGCTGCTCTGGGACCCAGGGAAGTACAAAGGATGAGGCCCTTAGAAGGCCTCAAAGAGGAGGCTCTGGCTGGCCAGACCTGCCGAGGGGTGAGGCACCTTGTGCCTCCATGTGCCTCTGTCCCTCCTCTGAGCCTTAACCCTGCTCTGGACCACAGAGAGAAATTTCCAGCCCCTTCATCTCACACACAGGACTGTGGAAAACTTCCTGCGGCCCCCATTCCTCTTACTGATATATTGAGGGGTGCAGGCCATGCTCAGGGCTTATTTCCTGCACCCCTCACTCCAATGATACCTCTCTCCTCCTCTACCAGCCAACCTTTGTGCGACACCACTGGGTACACAGGCGACGCCAGGATGGCAAGTGTCGGCATTGTGGGAAGGTGAGAGGCCCTGCCCAAGGAAGTCAGCTGGCCTGCTGCCCACTGGACCTGGGCCCTGTGCTCCATGCTGTTTGTCCAGTGTGGCCTGTCCATCACTGTGTCCCTAGAGTGCCGAGTCCCAGAGCTCACGCAGCCGGGTCGAGTGCACAGTCAGTTTGAAAATGCCCTGGTCTCTGGGCTGAGCAGGAAAGCAGGGAGGAAGGGTTTCTTCTAGTGCAGTGTCTGGACCGCTTTGAGGTCATGAGTGACCCCTCTGAGAATGCTGTAGACTTGACCGCTAACTCAGCAGATGTTTGTTGAGCGCCTGGTGGGTATGGAGCACTGAGCTGGGCACTAGGTTCCTGCCCTCCTGGAGGAGGGTGTGGCTCGAAGACACAGTGCAGGTGGTCCTCCCAAGCTCTGTCCACAGTGATTTTGTTCACTTCTTCGTTGTTTATCTGTCTGTCTGCCTCAGTAAGTGTAGGTCCTGAACAGTCTAGGACCCTTGCCCCCCTTTCCTCCATGGACTCTCAGTGCCCAGCACAGCTACTGGCATGTAGTGCCCCCAATAACTGCAGTGCACCAGGGACTGACCAGGGGCCTGGCCAGGTCTGGGGTCAGGAAAGAGGGCTCTGTGTCAGGCAGGAGTTAGCTATGGGCCTTCCCCAGCAGATCTTGCGTGCACACTCAACACTTTGCAATTAACCTCAGAGGCACAGGCCCCTGGCCAACCCTTCTTGCTCTAAGAGCTTGTTTTATAGTTTTTTAATTTTTAAAAATGTGCTCAATTTCCCTGGGTGGAGAGAGGCTGACAATAGAAGAGGGGCTGGGTCTGTTGCTCTGGGCCCAACTCCTGGTGCCCCAGCCACTCTGTCCACCCTAGGGCTTCCAGCAGAAGTTCACCTTCCACAGCAAGGAGATTGTGGCCATCAGCTGCTCCTGGTGCAAACAAGCAGTGAGTAGTGCTCACCCTGCCCCGCAGTCCGTTCCCTTGCTGCACTGGGTTGGGGTTCCGGGGCTCAGCTCAGCCCAGCTCAGCTACACCCCTCCCTCTAGTACCACAGCAAGGTGTCCTGCTTCATGCTGCAGCAGATCGAGGAGCCGTGCTCCCTGGGGGTCCATGCGGCCGTGGTCATACCGCCCACCTGGATCCTCCGTGCCCGCAGGCCCCAGGTGAGTCCTGCCTGCATCCTTGACACTCACCACACACTTGGGGTCTGCCAGCCACCCCAGCCTACCCCCCTTGTCACCAATGCCCCTGCTTCCCTTGCAGAACACCCTTAAGGCAAGCAAGAAGAAAAAGAGGGCGTCCTTCAAGAGAAAATCCAGCAAGAAAGGCCCCGAGGTTAGACCTGAGGCCAGGCGGGCGGCTAGAGGGGACAAGAGAGAGGATGGGTGGGCGGCTGGAGGGGACAGGAGAGAGGACGGGCGGGTGGCTGGAGGGGACAGGCTCCTCTCTCCTTTCCCCTCCAGCCACCATTGGCTCAGCCTTTGCTGGGTCACTTTGGGCTCTGGGGTCCTGAAGAGGGTAGGAGGTCAGATCCGAGTAGCCTGTCTATGGCCAGGCCCACCGTAAGGTCTGACCCAGAGGTGGTACATGGTGGGCAACAAGGGTTACTGCTGAGCACAGGGTAGGGTCCTCCAGGACAGGAAGGAGCCTTATGGGCTCTCTCTGTCTCCCAGGAGGGCCGCTGGAGACCCTTCATTATCAGACCCACCCCATCCCCCCTCATGAAGCCCCTGCTGGTGTTTGTAAACCCCAAGAGTGGGGGCAACCAGGTACGTACAGCCTCCTTGCTCCACAGAGAGCCTGGAGGGAGGCGTGGGGCCGAGCTTCCTGCCCCCTCCTTTCCCCAGAACCCACAATTATTCCCAGGTTCCATTTCAGACTTCTGCCCCATCTTTCTTTCCCAGGCATCCTGGGAAAAACCTTATCCTATCTCCACCCCCTTGCCCCTTATTGGGCCTGGTTCCCAGAACGTCCTCCCTGTGCTTCTCACCCCACCTCAGCCCGCCACCTCTGACTGCCTCCTCCCTGTCTCTCTTGGCTCCTGGTCCCCCACAGGGCGCAAAGATCATCCAGTCCTTCCTCTGGTATCTCAATCCCCGACAAGTCTTTGACCTGAGCCAGGGAGGGCCCAAGGAGGCGTGAGTACTGGCCAAGGCTCTGTGGGGACAGTGGCAGGGGCTTGCCTGGTGCTCAGGGTCTGGCCCACATACCCTGACCTGTTCCTGTCTCCTGACCCCAGGCTGGAGATGTACCGCAAAGTGCACAACCTACGGATCCTGGCGTGTGGGGGTGATGGCACGGTGAGTTCTGCTTCTCCTGGGCCTGAGCCTAGGCCTGGGCCCAGCTGGCCTAACCTGGCCTCTTCTATTCTGTCCCCTCCAGGTTGGCTGGATCCTTTCCACCCTGGATCAGCTGCGCTTAAAACCGCCACCGCCTGTTGCCATCCTGCCTCTGGGCACTGGCAACGACTTGGCCCGCACCCTCAACTGGGGTGGGGTGAGAGCCCACGGGAGGTGGGGCCACTAGGGGTGGGCTGTGCAGTGGGGGAGGCCTGTCCCCTGGAAGGGCTCAGTTTCTGCTTCCTCCCACCAGGGCTACACAGATGAGCCTGTGTCCAAGATCCTCTCCCACGTGGAGGAGGGAAACGTGGTGCAGTTGGACCGCTGGGACCTCCGAGCTGAGCCCAACCCTGAGGCGGGGCCTGAGGAGCGTGAAGAGGGTGCCACTGACCGGGTGGGTGGGCCAGCACAGGGGCAGTGGGTGTCGGGGTGGAGGGGGCTCTCCACATCTCAATGTCTGGGATTCCTAGGAGAGTTAGGCTGAGCCCCACTTTCCCACTTGCTTGTTCTGGAACTTGGGTGAGTCTCTTCATTTCTTTAAACTTCAGCTTCTTCACATCTATGCAGTAGAAGTAATGGTGCTCATCTCACAGGACAGTTGTTATTCAGCCACTTGGCAAATGTTTACTGAGCACCTGCTGCCTGCCATGCGCCATTCTAAGCAGTGAGCAAGACAGTCCCCGCTTATGGAGCTCCTGCGGAATATGGCACATGGGGGAAGGAGTGTTGGGGAAGAGAATGCCAGTGGGATGGGGTGCTCTTGTGTACAGGGCACCTAGGGGAGCCAAGGGGGCAGAGGCTGAGGTGGGCAGGTGAGCTGGGAAGAGCTTTCTGGTGGATCCTGTGAACTGTAGGAAAGGCCTCTGAAAACACGGGCTGAGCAAGCTCGGTGCTCCTGGGCTGGGCCTGGGCCTGGAGCAGGGAGGTATCTGTGAGGCCTGACCCTCATGCTGGTCCTTGACCTTTTTCCAGCTGCCTCTGGACGTCTTCAACAACTACTTCAGCCTGGGCTTTGATGCCCACGTCACCCTGGAGTTCCACGAGTCTCGAGGTTGGCAATCTCCTGCTGAGGAGGCAGTGGTAGGCTGGGGAGGGAGGGACACGAGTGTGTCCCTGAGAGGGTCAGGCCTTACCCAACCAGTAAAAGGCATCTACTCCCACCCCTCCCTCACTACCCCAGCCTGGGAAGCCCAGCCCTCCCAGAATAACTTTACTGTCCTCCATTTCTTGTCGCCACCCAGAGGCCAACCCAGAGAAATTCAACAGCCGCTTTCGGAACAAGATGTTCTATGCCGGGGTGAGTCTGGGTCTGCCAGCCCAGCAACATCCCTCTTCCCATGCCCGCCTGTTCTGCTACCCATGTCCCCTACCCACCTGTGTCTTCCAGACCACAGGGCCCCTGCCAGGCAGGGTGAGGGAAGGTCTGTTACTAGATAGTGACACTTCCGTCTCCCACAGACAGCCTTCTCTGACTTCCTGATGGGCAGCTCCAGGGACTTGGCCAAGCACATCCGAGTGGTGGTGAGCAGACCAGGCTGCCAGCAGATTGGGCAGGCCCAGCTGGGAGGGAGGCTACCTCGGCACCACATGTGTACCCCCACCTCTCTCCCCATTCCTGCCTCTAGTGTGATGGAACTGACCTGACCCCCAAGATTCAGGACCTGAAACCCCAGTGCATTGTTTTCCTGAACATCCCCAGGTGAGGAGGGGCAGGCTTGGTGTGTGCCCTGCTGTCTCCATCCTAGGAGACTGTCCTCTGAAGCCCCGTGTTCCCTCCCTCCAGGTACTGCGCAGGCACCATGCCCTGGGGCCACCCTGGGGAGCACCATGACTTTGAGCCTCAGCGGCATGATGACGGCTACCTTGAAGTCATTGGCTTCACCATGACATCCCTGGTAAGTGCGCCAGCTTGGGGCCTGCCTGGAGCCCCAGCTCTGCTCTGTACCCGGCCCCGTCCCTATAGTCCCCAGAAGCACGGCTCCAAGATGGAAGGGGGAGAGAACTTCCCTTCTTTGGCTAGGGGCTCACTGTCTCCTGACTTAGAGTATCTTTCAACCTCTCTCTGACTGGGGAACACTTTCATCAACCCCCTCTGACTGGGGAATCACTCCTATCTCCTCTATCTGGCACTTGCCCTTACCTCCCCTCTCTGACTGGGGTCTCACTCTCCCTCCGGTTGGGGTCACTCTTCTCTGGCCAGAGCCTCCCTGGCAGGAGCAGAGCTAGGAGCCCCATCATGCGGCCCTGGCCCCTGACCTGAGCCCTCTGCACCCACAGGCTGCACTGCAGGTGGGCGGGCATGGTGAGCGGCTGACACAGTGCCGCGAGGTGGTGCTCACCACATCCAAGGCCATCCCGGTGCAGGTGGATGGCGAGCCCTGCAAGCTTGCCGCCTCGCGCATTCGCATCGCCCTGCGCAACCAGGCCACCATGGTGCAGAAGGCCAAGCGGCGCAGTGCCACCCCCCTGCACAGCGAGTATGTTTTCTTCACAGCCTCCATATGCCCTGGGCCCAAGACCAGACTCTGCCCCTTTCTGAGCCTTGGTTTCCCCAACTAGAAAGGTGGCTAACAGTCCCTCTGCACCAGGGCAGTTGGGAGGGGACACTTGGCTAGGTTCCTGGGCGGGGCCCTTGCCGAGTTCCCTCTTATTGCCCCTGCTCTCAGCCAGCAGCCAGTGCCCGAGCAGCTACGGATCCAGGTGAGCAGGGTCAGCATGCACGACTATGAGGCCCTGCATTACGATAAGGAGCAGCTCAAGGAGGCCTGTGAGCATCACGCGGGGCTTGAGGGGTGGTGGGGAAAGGGGGGCTGAAGAGCCACTGAGTCCCCTGTGGGGACAGCGGGATGTAGCCATCTGCTAACAGCCTGCTCTGTCTTCCAGCTGTGCCACTGGGCACTGTGGTGGTCCCAGGAGACAGTGACCTAGAGCTCTGCCGTGCCCACATCGAGAGGCTCCAGCAGGTGAGGGGCAGAGGCGGGGGCCCAAGCCTGCCCTGCGCTGTTTCCTCCTGTTCCAAGTTCTGTCCTCACCCAGCCCCGGCCTTTCTTCTCTCAAAAGGAGCCCGAAGATGCTGGAGCCATGTCCCCAACATGCCAGAAACTGTCCCCCAAGTGGTGCTTCCTGGACGGTGAGTGCCCCTGAAGGGCCGGCTGCTGGCAGCCCCAGGCCATGTCCTGCCTTCTCCATGGGGGGCCCTGGGTGAGGGCAGCAGAGGACCTGGGCTTGGACAAGGGCCCCTATATCCTCAGCCAACTCACTGTCTCCCCACAGCCACCACTGCCAGCCGCTTTTACAGGATTGACCGGGCCCAGGTGAGCACTCGCAGTCCTACTCTATCCAGAGCTGGTTCCAGGGCACCTGGCATCACCTCTCTCATTAGCCCACCTCTCCAAAGACAGGCTCACCTCATTCTCATATTCTATAGTGCGTTCACATCACCCATGTCCATGGATAGGGCATGGCCCTGCCCTCCAGACTGGGGTGCACAGGGACGGTACCCACAGGAAAAGGGAGCTGTGTACCCAGAGTTGGTCTTGCTGGGTGGGGTGAGAGGGCCTCAAAGTGCAGGTGCCATCCAGGGAGACACAGAAGGAAAAAGCACATCTGGCCAGGGGCCAGGTTGCCTGGGAAAAGGTTTATCAGTGGGAAGGGACTGGCAAGCTGGTGGGCCCAATACACAAAGCTCAGTGCCTGGGCTTGGGTGGTGGGAAAGAGGAGGGGTGAATAGAGAGGTGAGGGGAAGAGGGACTGGCAGGGCCACTTGTCTGGCTGCCTGTCAGTGTTCACACCCATAGCAGAGGCTTCTCCAAGTCTGCTAGCCCTGTGGCCCTTTTACCCTACCACCTGCTGCCCTGGAAGGCTGTGAACCTCAGCCTGACCCTCAGCCGTGGCCTCACTACCCACAGGAACACCTCAACTATGTGACTGAGATTGCACAGGACGAGATCTATATCCTGGACCCAGAGCTGCTGGGGGCATCGGCCCGGCCTGACCTCCCAACCCCCACTTCTCCTCTCCCCACCTCCCCCTGCTCACCCACACCCCGGTGAGTCCTGAGGCTCCTCCAGTCCCCTGGCTTTAAGTCCTACTTATAAGCCAGCAGCTCCCGAAGCCCTACCTTCAGCCCCAGCCTCTTCCCTGAGTGCCAGCCTGACACTCCGCCTGGCTGCCTTTGTGGTCTCCACCAGCTCCTCCAGCTGACTCATTCGCACCAACTCAACCCGGCCAGCGACCTGGGCTCCCTCCCTGACTCTCCTCCCATCCAGCTCTGACCTGACCTTTCAGCAGTCCTGTCAGCCCTCCCCACCACCTGATCATACCACCCATCCAAGCCACCATGCTCCTGGCCTCCAGCTCTCCTGCTCCCCAGCCTAGGACTTCTCCCAGTACCCGCGGTCATTTCAGCGTACACAGCCTGAGCCTGCCCTCTTTCCTCCTTCACCACCACAGTCCAGCCCCGCTCACCTCTCGGTTCTTTGAGGCCTCAAGTTTGCCCACCTCTGCACTTGCCTTTGCTGCCTCAGACCCTTCCCGTTCTTCACAGAGCTGCCCCCTTCATTCATACTTCCACTTGGGGGTTCCCCCCCAAGGGAAGTCTTCCTGGGAATCCTGTCTGAAGTTGCTGTTCAATTACACTACCCTGTCCATCTCATATTCTTCATAGTACTTCCTGCTCTCAAAAGACTCTATTTATTTGTTTACTTGTTTGTCTCCCTGGCTAGAATGTAAGCTCCCTGAGAGCCAGTTGTCCGTCTGCGGTGTTCACTGCTGTATCTCCAGTGCCTAGAACAGCACTTGATATGTAGGAGGCACTCAATAAACCGTTGAAAGACTGAAGGGTGCCCCTGTTTGGGGCTGGGAGGGTAATAAGCTGGCCTGTGCTGTAGCCGTGTCACGTCTCATCCTGCTCTGTTTGTAGGTCACTGCCAGGGGATGCTGCACCCCCTAAAGGTGAGGCTTCTCCCTGGTCATAGGAATGAGGTTGGTGGGGAGGTGGGGCCGTACACAGCCTTACGCAGACATAACTGTCAAGGTCCATGTGGTTACATTCACCATGAGCCCAGCCCTCGGCACACATGCCCCAGCAGCCCCCTTCTCTGTATGTTCCCCCCCCAACACGAGCCCAGGCCTCCAGCCCTGGAGTGTAACAGGCAGGTGTCCCTGCAGGTGAAGAGCTGGTTGAGGCTGCCAAGAGGAACGACTTCTATAAGGTACTAGTGCCCTGGCTCCAGCTACTTGCCCTTGGCAGCCCCCTCAGGCACTGAGAGTGGTGCCTCTGGGTGGGCCATGAGCTTGCCTGTTCAGGTGCAGTCATCTGTCATCATCTTGCCCTCAGCAGGGTCTCTGTGGTGATTGTCCCATTCTGCCTTTCCCCTGTCCAGCCCACAATCCGTGTTCCTTCCTAGGGGCTTCCTAGCTCAGTCTGCCTGTCCCTGGTGCTCAGAAAGGAGCGAGTGTTAGAGGAACTGCAGGCTCCAGGGCCTGGTTGTCAGTGCTCCCGGGGAGTCCATGGGCACTTTGGGTGAGATAGGCCCTGATGCTCCAGGAAGACCCCCAGCGGCCCCTAGAGAGTAATGTGTATGAGCACTAGTGTCAGGCCTGTGGCCTGTGTGTGAGTTGGGGGGCGTTTCTGTGGCTGGAGAGGGTAGGCCAGAGGAACCCCAGCCCTGCTCTGCCTCCTGCCCTCAGCTCCAGGAGCTGCACCGAGCTGGGGGTGACCTCATGCACCGGGATGGTCAGAGCCGCACACTCCTGCACCATGCAGTCAGCAGTGGCAGCAAGGAAGTGGTCCGCTACCTGCTGGACCACGGTAAGCTGTGCCACTGGGGCACCCTGGGCTGAGCCAAGGTGGGAGGAGGAGAGGCTGCCAGGCATCTGAACTGCCCCTCCCCTCTCCTGCAGCCCCTCAAGAGATCCTTGACGCTGTAGAGGAAAAGTGAGTATCTGGCAGTGCAGGACCCTGGTTACCCTGGAAACGGCCCAGTCTTCATCTGACCCCTCATGTTTGGTCTGGTGGGAGCCCATAAACCCCAAACCCTGCCACATCTGTCATCCTCTGGGCCACACTCCCTTACCCCTGGGCCCCAAACTTCCTGTCCTTTCTGATGGTCCTGGGGAGACAGATGGGAGGGCTTAGAGGACTGGATGGGGTCCACAGCCAGCCCCTTTTCCCCCAGCGGGGAGACCTGTTTGCACCAGGCCGCCGCTCTGGGTCAGCGCACCATCTGCCACTACATCGTGGAGGCAGGGGCCTCGCTCATGAAGACAGACCAGCAGGTGAGCAGACCGGCAGGGCAGGCAGGGAGTCCACGAAGCCCCCAGCCAGTGCTCCCCCAGACTCGGCCCTTGTGAGGGGAGCCTCAGGCGAGGGCCACCTCTGGGGATTTGAAGCTGTTCCTCAACCTTAAGAAACCTGAGCCAGCAGGGGTGGGGCTGGCCTGGCCGGCCTGCTGGGCCTTCCCTCCCCCACCGGCAGCCCGCGGGAAGAGGGCCTGCCCTCTCCTAAGCCCCATCACAGCTCCTCCCTCCTCCAGGGCGACACTCCCCGGCAGCGGGCAGAGAAGGCTCAGGACACGGAGTTGGCCGCCTACCTGGAGAACCGGCAGCACTACCAGATGATCCAGCGGGAGGACCAGGAGACGGCTGTGTAGCTGAGGCCAATGCTGAAGAGGGACAGCACCAGCCAGAGCAGGAGCCCCCTCCTCACCCACCTCACTGCCACATTCCAGTTGGGCAGCCACGGGGGGACCCATGCCCCAGGGAAGGAGCCCCTGCTGTCCCCTGAGGAGCCACCCAAACTAGGGCTGGACTCTGAGGAGCTGGAGCATCTCACCTGTGCCCCTGAGCCCTGGCCTGACCTGGAGGCTCACAGGAGAGCAGGAAACTGGACTGGACTGGGCAGGCCTTCTGGGAGCTGGGGCTGGGCCACTGCAGGGCAGCCCTCACTCTCGGTGGGTGCCCTCCCTAGAGTTTAGGGACCAGAGGAGGAGGGCAGAGGGGCTTGAAGCTCTGTCAGGGAGCCTTCCTAAGCCACCTGGTCCTCAAGGGCCCCTACTCTGAGGGTCCTGGAAGCTCAGTCCCACTCCTACTCTGACACCACTCTTCCCAGGGCTTCCTCCCAGAAACCTGGAGCCTGCTGCATTTGCCTGCCCGCTGCCCTGCTTGGCACCTACCCCACTGACGTTCCCCAGTCATTTTGTCAAGGACTGTGTGGCCTGGGGGTTGGGGTGGGGCTCTCACGGTGACTTGTTTACAGCTGGGTGTGACTCAGTAAAATGGTTTTTTTTTCTTTTCTGTGTTTCTTTTTTTGCGGGAGACAGAGGTCTTAGAGCAGCAGCGGGGTCTTCTTCTGGATTAACCTCTAAGTAGGGGGCCTGGATGCCATGGACCCAGATCCTTCTCTGGGGGTCCTGGGTCTCATTGGGGGGGGCGGATCCCAGGGCTGCCCTAGGCCCGACCTCCGCCGGCTGCCGGGGGAGGAGCTGGGTTCCACCGGCTTCCCGCTTTCCTCTGGGACAACAATGAAAGTGAAAGAGGTGGGGCAGGGTCGAGGACTGGCTACTTCGGTCAATTTGCCCTGTGGCCTTGGGCAAGCCCCCTCCCCCAGGCCTCTGTTGCTCTCGCTGTTTAGGGGGTTCGGATGCGGTGATCCCCGAGCTCCCAGGGTCAGAAGGGGGGGCATGTGCTGCAGCCGCCGAGGCCGGGTCTGGAACTTCTCAAACGGCTCTTGTCAGCTCCCAAGTCACCAAATCCAGGCCTGCGGGCTCCTCCTCCACCTCCCCCACCCCGCAAACCTGCGCTCCAGGGGAGGCGCAGCGCCCCCCCCCACCCCACCCCTGGGCTTCCTCGGGGACTCCTGCCCCAGGCCCCCAACACTGCACATCTGGCGAAGCTGTCGAGGGGCTGACGTGCCCGCCCAGCAGCGTCGGGGCGCTGGGGGTTGAGCAGGCCCCGGGGGGCGGAGCGGGACCTCGACGGGAGTAAGCGGACCGGGGCTCGGGACGGAGCCGCTCCCAAGCTGGACGCGGACCCCGCGCCGGGCGCAGGACGCCCGGGACTCGGTGCCCCTCTCGGTCTCCACCGAAGGCTCCGCAGGGAGGCCCGTGTCCTTCGGGGAGCAGGGACGGCCCCCGGGAGGGGGCAGAGGGCGGGGATGTAAAGTTGGGCCTGGGGCCGGGTACGGGGGACACAGGGCAGGACGGACCCAGGCGTCCGAGAGCGGAGAGCACCGGCGGGGCGAAGCGAAGCGAGGATGCGGGACGGGCGGCGGGGAGCCGGGTGGCGGCGCCAGGAGCGCGCGGAGGGAGTGGAGGCGGGGACGCCGGGGTCGGGGGGCGGCGCGGGTTTGAGGGGAGGGGGCGGGCCCTTCCTCGGTGGTGGGGGCGGGGAGGGGGCGGGGGCCCATGTGACCGGCTCAGACCGGTTCTGGAGACAAAAGGGGCCGCGGCGGCCGGAGCAGGACAGGCGGGCGCTGGAGGGAGCGAAGCATCGTGGGCAGCGAGCGAGTGAGCGCGCGGGGCGGGAGGGGCGGCTGTTCACCCAGGGGCTGGGGCCGGGGGGTCTGAGCTGCGTCCTGGGGTCCGAGCATCCCCCCGGAGACGCCCCCGGCTCTGCGCCCCGGCTGGCGGCAAGGGGTCGGCCCCTCAAGTTCTCCCGCCGCCGGCGGAGCGGCCCGATCCTCTGGGCCTGGAGAATGGGAAAGCTGGCGGGAGGTCCGTGCACGTGGCTCCCCGGTGGGGAAGGGGGCGGGCGGGAGGCGCTGACCCGTGCTCCCCCCCAGGATGCAGCACCGAGGCTTCCTCCTCCTGGCCCTCCTCACCCTGCTGGCGCTCCCCTCCGCGGTGACCAAGAAGAAAGGTGATGTGAGGTCTGGGGGACTGAAGGAGGGCTGGACACGGGCAGGCGAGCCGGCAGCCCCGGGGCTTGGCCGCCTGGGTTCCGAGCCCGGGACCCCAGGAAGGGGCCCCCGAGTGGATCTCTAGGTGCCCCGGGTCCTGAGCCCTGTTCCCGTGCATTTTAGACAAAGTGAAGAAGGGCGGCCCGGGGAGCGAGTGCGCGGAGTGGACCTGGGGGCCCTGCACCCCCAGCAGCAAGGACTGCGGGGCGGGTTTCCGCGAAGGTGCCTGCGGGGCCCAGACGCAGCGCATCCGGTGCCGGGTGCCATGCAACTGGAAGAAGGAGTTTGGAGGTGAGGTGGGGCGCAGGCGGAGGGCAGGGAAGGGGGCGCAGCCTCGCCGACGCCCGGGCGGACCTGTGGAGCGAGGCCACAGCCGCCCCGCTCTGACCCTGGGCACCCTCCTGCCAGCCGACTGCAAGTACAAGTTTGAGAGCTGGGGATCGTGTGATGGGGGCTCGGGCACCAAAGCCCGCCAAGGCACCCTGAAGAAGGCGCGGTACAATGCCCAGTGCCAGGAGACCATCCGCGTCACCAAGCCCTGTACCCCCAAGACCAAAGCCAAGGCCAAAGGTCAGCCCAGGGGAGCGGGGTGGGGTCTGGCAGGGGCTGCCCCCCCTGGGAGGGGAATGGTTAAGCCTGAGGTTTGAGGCCCTGGTGAGACTTCTGGACATCTCAGCACTGTTTTCCCCCGTAGACACCTCAGGTGGACAGGAACTGAGGTCCACCCATGGTGCTCAAGAGACAGTAAATCCTTGTGGCCCCAGTAAGGACAGTCACACTGCTCTGTTGGGGCATCTGGCTTAGAGTCCAGGGCAGGTCTGGGAGGGCTTGGCTTTGCCCCCTGCCCACCCTGAAGAGCATCTGGCCGGCTCTGCCCTTTCTAGCTTGGAAGGACTTCACCGTTCACACTTTCTCTGCCCATTACTTTATTCCCAGCAACCCGGGAGGCCAACCCGGCAGAGGTGAATCAGCCACCTCTGAGATGAGGTGGAGGCTGTTGTCCTGGGTTTTGGGGGCCAGGACTTGGAGGGAACTTGAAGACGACCGATCCCCAGGGAAAGATGAAGTGGGGGGAGTGGGAAAGGTCCCGCAGGGAATGGCTGCCTTGTCCCACGGGCTGTCGTGTCCCCTGATTGAGAACCACTAGGGTGCAGAATTTTCTTCTCCCTGATGTATAGAGGGGTCGTTCCTGAGTCACCTGAGCTCTCCTAACGCAGTCTTTCTTTCTTGTTTTACAGCCAAGAAAGGGAAGGGAAAGGACTAGCGACCAGGCCTGAATGCCAAAGAGCCCGGGCCCACGCCCCCCTCCCACAGGCCCAAGATATAACCCGCCAGTGCCTTTTCTTACGTCAGCTTTATCAATCACGCCCTGCCTCTTCCCTTCTCCTCCCCCACCCCACCCCCAAGTGCCCAAAGTGGGGAGGGACAAGGGATTCTGGGCAGCCTGAGCCTCCCCCAGAGGGACTTCCTTCCTGTGCCCCTTTTCTTCTTACCCACAATGATGCCATTACTAAGAAACAAATAAACTCATTTTCTCCCAATAAAAGTTTTTTTTGTTGTTTTTTTTTAATATATAAAAGCCCCTTCCTGGGGAGTTTGCTGTGGTAATTTGTTGGGAGTGGGAGAGTGTGGAAGGGAGAGAAGGCTGGAGGGAAAGGTGGCTTTCTTGGGGGCTTGGTGCTCCTGGCAGCTCATGGAAAAAGGACAGTCATGAAAATTTCTTCCAGATGGCTTTACTGACCCACGAAAGGGGGCCCCCACCAAGTCCCCTGAGCCTTTCAGTCCTTGTCTCACCAAGGCTGGGGGAGGGAACCCACAAGACACTATAGCCGACACTCCCAGGCAAAGGTCCTTTGGTCCAGCCCACTGCCAATCAGGAAAGTTCTGTCCACCGGGAGAGTAAAGATGGGGGTGCCCGGCCGGGCGTGGATCAACGGTTGAGCATCGACCTAGGATCCAGGCGATCAGGGTTTGATTCCTGGTCAGGGCACATGCCCGGGTTGCGGGCTGCAGCTGATCAATGACTCTCTTATCATTGATGTTCCTATCTCTCTCTCTCCCTCTCCCTTCCTCTCTCTGAAATCAATAAAGATATATTTAAGAAAAAAAAAAAAAAAAGATGGGGGTGCTTGCCAGCCTTAACCCCCCACTCCACTGGCACTGAAGTCTGTGCGGGCGAAGTCCATCTCTGTCTCTGGTGACCCAGGCCTCCCTAGCCATCTACAGAGGCCACTGGAACATTGCCCTCCACAGCCCCGCCTTCACTTATGTGTGACCAGGGTCAAGCCCTCCACTTTGGGAAGTGGGAGGGCTCTTCAGAATCAGAGCCTGGCCAGCGTGGCTCAGTGGTTGGGCATCGACCAACGACCCAGGAGTTTGCGGTTTGACTCCTGGTCAGGGCACATCTTTGGGTTTGGGGCTGGATCCCCAGTAGGGGCCGTACAGGAGGCAACTGATCAATGACTCATCATTGATGTTTCTATCTCTCCCTCTCCCTTCCTGTCTCCAAAATCAATAAAGATAGATTTTTAAAAAATCAGGTGGACTGATCCGTGCTCAGGCTGGGACCCCTGGGACCAAGGAGGCTGGACCTCCTGCTGGTCCATCCTGACTGACCAGGGCTGTGCTTCGGAAGGCGAGAGGGTGCCCCAGAGCCCACTCTGCCTGCACACCCACCCATCCAACCAGTACCTGGCTGAGTAGCTGCAGCAAGGGGAGATTTCTACCCCTGGAGTGGGATTTGGGAGGAGGGGGCTGAGCCTACATGCGGGTTGCAGGGGGGCAGAAAGCACCGATTACAACAGTGAGGGACACTACTCTTCCCTTCCCGAGCCTCTTTTCCCAAGCATTGGCCTCTGCTCCTCCAAGGGGGCCCTGGGCTTCTGCTCCCCTCCAGATGTCCATTCTTCCAGTCACACTGGTTGCTCATAGCGGGGCAGGTGCCCATGAAGGCCAGTGCCCCCCAGCTCCCTGAGGCAGGGCAAGAGACTGGCCAGGCTGTCCTGGTTCGGATACTTCTTGGGGCTGACCCTTCTCGCCTGAGCAGAGCTGGTCTCTCTGAATCCAGCCAGAGCTTCCTGAGCCTCACAGGGTCTGGGGACCTCAGTTCTCCCCTTCAGTGATCGTGAACATGGAGAGGTGCCTCCAAATCTTGCCCACAGCAGCTGAGCCATGTGGTCCGCCAGCACACACACGCAACCACCAGCACCTCCTATGGCACCCCTGCCTGCCTACCTGGCAGTGCCAATGTTCCGATACTGGCATAGCAGCAGGTGCTTGAAGGTCTTTTTAAAGGTGGCATTGCAGAGGGCATAGCAGGCAGGGTTGATGGTGCTGTTGACATAGCAGAGCCAGTAGCCAATGAACCACACAGTTTCGGGGACGCAGCTGTGGCAGAAGGTGTTCACTAGGACCATAACGTTGTAGGGCGTCCAGGTGAGAATGAAGGCCAACAGGATGGCAAAGATGGTCCGTGTCACCTTGCGCTCCCGGGCCGCCATCTGCCGCTTCTTGCGCACCTGGTTGCGGGCAATACTGGCAAATTTGCGGGCCACGTTGGCTGCTGGACGCATGCCAGCCGGCGTGGCAGGCACAATCTCGATGGCCGTCACACACTCGTTGCCTGTCTGCTTCGTCACAATCTGGATCTTGGACCATTTGGAGGCTGGGTTGAGGGCCCGTGGCTGTAGGCGAGGGGCAGGCGTGGCGGGCGTGGTGGCCTCTGCGGTTGACAGCTCTGTGGTTGGCCGTTCCTTGGTGTTCTGGGTGGCGCTGCCTGAGCTGGACTCGTTGGAAGTGTCCTTGTCGGCCACGGGGTGTGGCGGGGGTGGCAGGGCGGGCGGCGGGGCCTCCTCCGGCTTCCCGTTGCGCAGCGCCTCCCGAGCGGCTTCTGGCGGGGGTTTCTGGGCGCTCTGCTTCATCAGGGGGCTCCTGAGGAAGGCCAGGGTCTTGGCCTTCTTCTCCTTCGGGCCCTCGGGCCGGTGCTTGTGGACGCGGCTGCGACTGGCCAGGGAGATGTGGATGTAGAGCACCGTCATGATGACCACGGGCAGGTAGAAGGCCGCGATGGCGGTGCCGAAGGTCACCGCCGGGTTGGACAGGAACTGGATGAAGCACTGGTTGTCTGGCACCGTCCGCTCGCCCACCACAAACTGCCAGAAGAGGATGGCGGGCGCCCAGAGCACGAAGGACAGGACCCAGGCGGCGGCGATCATGAGGCCGGCCGTCTTGGTGGTGCGCCGGGCGGGGTAGGTGAGCGGCTTGGTGACGCAGAAGTAGCGGTCGAAGCTGATGATGAGCAGGTTCATGACCGACGCGTTGCTCGCCACGTAGTCCAGGGCCAGCCACAGGTCGCAGACCACGGCGCCCAGGGGCCAGTAGCCCTGGATGATGTACACGGTGTAGAGGTTCATGGAGAAGGCGCCGATGATGAGGTCGGCGCACGCCAGGCTGAACAGGAAGTAGTTGTTGACCGTCTGCAGCTGCCTGTTGACCTTGATGGACAGCATCACCAGGATGTTGCCCACCACCGTCACCAGGCTCAGCGAGCCCGTCACCGTGGCGATGAACACCATCTCCACCGTCTCGTAGCGGCTATGGGTTGCTGTGACCAGACGCACGGACTGGTTGGCCGAGCTGCCGTTGACCGGTGTGAAGTTGGCCATTTCGGTTCGTCCCGGGTGGGCAGTGTCTGGGGGCGGAGAGGAGAGGGGAGTTAAAGGGGAAACGTGGGGCCCCTGGACTCACGGGGCCAGAGGACTTCATCCTGCAGGACCTTAGGAAACTCTGTCCTATCACCTTCTCATTTGTTCCTGCTTTATTTATTTATTTTATTTTATTTTATTTTTTAAATTTTGTGTTTCTTTTGTTATTATACAGTGACCGGTTTTGTTTTGTTTTTTGCTCTGTTCCCTCATTAAACTCTCATTCTTTTTAAAAAATACCTCTTTATTGATTTCAGAGAGAGGAAGGGAGAGGGAGAGAGAGAAACATCAATGATGAGAGTCATCGATTGGCCGCCCCCTGCTCGCCCCCTACTGGGGCCTGTGCCCTGACCCCAATCGAACCGTCACCTGGTTCACAGGTTGACGCTCAACCACTGAGCCACGCCGGCCGGGCTATTTATTTATTTTAATCTTCACCAGAGGATATTTTTTTCCATTGCTTTTTAGAGAGAGTGGGAGGGAGAGAGAGTAACATCGAGGAGAGAGAGAGACAGACTGGTTACCTCCTCCCGCATGTACCCTCACCGGGGCCAGGGATCCAGCCTGCTAGTGAGATACGTACGTGCCCTTGGTCAAAATCGAACCCAGGACCCTTCAGTCTGAGGGCCGACGTTCTAACCACTGAGCCAAACCAGCTAGGGCCGTGCATTATGTAATGAGTGAGCACTCGTGCTGCAGTTACAGAAGTGAGTGAGACACACACAGGCCTCACTCTCACGGAGTTTACAATCGATCAGGAGAGATCTACAAACAAGTGAGCAACAACAAAAACGTGCTAGAAAGAAAACAAGGCAGGGAGATGGCACAGAGAGTGGATCAGGACCCACAGGGATGTCCCCTGCTGGGTGATCAGTGAAGGCCTCCCCGAGGAGGTGATTTTTGTTTTTTAATGTCTTTATTGATTTCAGAGAGAGCAAGGGAGAGAGAGAGAGAGAAAGATCAATGATGAGAGTCATTGATCCGCTGCCTCCTGCACACCCCCGACTGGGAATCGAGCCTGCAACCTGGGCATGTGCCCTGACCGGGAATCGAACCTCGAAAACTCCTGGATTCTAGGTCAATGTTCAACTGCTCAGCCATGCCAGCGGGGCCCAAGGAGGTGATTTAGATGATGGCAAGGAGGCAGCCATGTTAGAGCTTCAGAAAGTGGCCTAGTCAAGGGCAATGGCCAGAGCAAAGGCCCTGAGGCATGTGTGAGGCAAGAACAGAGGGCCAGTGTGGGTGGGACCCAGGGAAGGGAGGGGGAGAGAGGATGAGTGGTCCCAGAAGTCAGCGTGTGGCTCTGGTCAGAAGTATTCATTATTTTTTTTATCATTTTTTGTTGTTGTTATTCCTTACCCAAGGATATTTTCTTTCATTGATACTTAGAGACAGTGGAAGTGTGGGGGGGGAGGGAGAGGAGAGAGAGAAACATGGATGTGAAAGAGACACATGTCGATTGGTTGCCACCCGCATGTGCCCTGACCAGGGGATCGAACCTGCAACCCAGATACATGCCCTTGACCAGGAATCAAACCTGAGACCCTTCAATCCAAAAGTCGACACTCTAACCACTGAGCTCACTGCCCAGGGCAGCCCTTTGATCATTTCTTAAGCAAACATTACCAGGGGACCTGCTCTCCAGTCCCTACGGAGGTCCTGGGGACAGAGGCAGGCGTATGTATCAGCAGCTAACATTCATTCTCCACTCTCAGTACTTTTTATAAGGATTAACTCATTTCATCCTCACGACAAACCTGTGAGACAGATGCTCTTATTTTTTACTGCTTAAGATGAGGAAACTGAGGCACAGAGGTGTTAGCCTGACCAAGGTCCCACAGCTCCTTTACGCCATGTTGCTGCCGCAGAGCTAAGAATTCTGGGAGGGGGAGGTGCAAAGAGTCACAGGAGCTGGTGATGCCACCTGGGGGAAGGCCTCCCAGAGGACCAGAGGCGGTGGCAGGGAGCTGGGAGCTGGGAGCTGGGAGCTGGGAGCTGGGAGCTGGGAGCTGGGAGCTGGGAGGAGGGGAGAGTGCCACGCAGGGAGGCTCAGGGAAGCACAGGGTCTCTCTCAGAGCCCTCACCCCACCCCAGGGCCTGGGGGCGAGGTGCAGGGTAGCTGGGGTCTGTCAGCAACCAGGGGCCATCAGAAGCCCAAAGGGCCCATCAACTGAGGAAAGACACACCTGGCTTCCCAGGGGTCAGGGTCAGCCCCAAGGCCTCTAGGAGAACCCAAAGGGTGACAGCCCCAGGGGGAAGAGTGAAGAGAGGGGTTGCTGCAGGGGAGCCTGTGCCCTGCCCCTGAGGGCATCCCTTGGCCACCAGCTGGGGTCCCCCCAAAATAAGGCCCCTGCCCTGAGCCTGTGCTCCTTCCCACCCAGGCTCCCCTCTTCCTCTCCCAAACTTGGGAGGGAGGCCCACACCCAGTGCGCTGTGCCAGGGCAGCCGCTCTGCCCAGCTCCTTCACACCCGCCAACACGCGCACCATTGCACACACGCCGGGCCCATCACAGCACCACCAGCCACTGTCATATACGCAGTTCTTTGCGTCTGTGAGAATCCGCGAGGGAGAGGCAGCGGGTGTGGAGGGAGGGAGGGAGGGACGAGCACTGTCACTGCAGCCCAGCTTCGCGGCCAGTGGGGATCTAGCTATGCGGCCTCTCACAGGCCACCTCACCTTCCTGCACCTCTCTCATTTGCTAAATAGAGAGGGCTCGGCTCGGGGCAACCTCCCACCTGAGCAGCTGTGGGGATCAGCAACTAAACTCCATCTCCAGCATGAAAACGCACTGGAGGCTGGAGCCAAGTCCCCGGTGACCCCCCAAGCCTGGCCTCAGCCCCCCTAATCCACCATGGCAGACACAGACCCAGCCTCCTGGCCTGGTAGTTTGAATTCGCCTGCCGAAATCCTTGGTTCACTGGAGGGAGAGGCTCAGAGATGGGTGGCGTCACCCCCCCCCCCCCAAGGTCATAAACGAGTCAAGGGCAAAGACCAGATAACGCCCCCTCCCCAGGTGTCTGATAGCCCCTCAGCTCCGAGAGTCACTGAAACAGTACCTCAGGGATCACCCTCTGAGCTGGGAGGGCTGAAGCTTCAGCTCGGAGAGGCTGCCCTCCCCAGACACAGCAGGCAGGCAGGCTCAAGGTGGGCAGGAGTGATGTGCCAGCCAGCCCCAAGGAAACCATGGTGTTAGCCCCTCAGGACCAGGACACAGGCCAGCAAGGTCAGAAAGGGGCTGGAGGTGCCAAACAGGAAAAACGTAATCACTCTTGTTTATTGAGCGTTGACAATAAATCAGGACTCCCTCTGAGCTTTGTATATAGGTTGTCTGGTTTAATCCTTACAGCCGCCTGAAAAGGCAGGTAATATTAGTATCCTCTTCTTACAGATGATGATAATGTTAATTAATTTGCCCAACGCCAGCCAGTGTGTAAGTATGGGTGGGGGTAGAATTAGAGCCCAGGAGACACCTTCTCAACCCCAAATTCTGCCTTAGAGTTTATTTCCTACTTCTGTTCTCTCCCCTTTATAACCACACAACTAGGGGTAGGTCGGCGGAGGCTTAGGTAGGGTCCCCACCCATTCCCTGCCGCCTTCCCCACTTAGCTTTCCCAGAAGAGATCTCTTGTCTCCACTGGGGACATCGTGTCTCCAGAGAGGTGGTCGGTGGTTTCGTCCCGCCTTGGGCCCGTTTGGGGAAGCTGCCAGCTGCAGACAGGGCGAAACGCGGCGTCTCCCCGCGCGCCACCCAGCTATCTTTCTGAACTCCTCCGAGTCTTCGGCGACACCCTGACCTGAACTCTCGCTGCTGTGCTTCCAGGGATCCGCCTGGGATCCAGCCAGGCGGGCAGCCCCGCCCAGGGTTGTAGGCGCCGCTAGATGGCAATGTCGGCCCCTGGGTGCCCGCTCCGGACCCGCAGCCCGCAGCCCGCAGCTCTTGGCCACCGCCCCCAACTCCGAGAAGACCGTGAGCACAGAGGGGCCCCAGGCAGGGAGCTGCCCTCGGCTCCGCACGGGGTTCAGCGGCGGGAAAGTTAAGGGCGCCCGATTCCACCCGGCACTCGGCGAGGAACGCGTGGGCGGGAAGGCGAGTGCGAGTTCTGGTTGCGAGTGATGACAGGGGAGCGCGAGTAGAAGGTAGTAGCTGTCCGCATGTGCGGGTGTGCGCGCTCAGCCACGCCTGGATACCAGTGCGCCCCGTGCGCGCGTGAGCATGTCCGTGCCATGTGCACACGTGCATGTGCATGCGTGCGTGTGCCTGGAGTGCTGTGGTCTGGCGGTTGCCCACGGTTCGGTTGTGCCTGTGCCTGTGAGCTTGGGTACACGAACAAATGCAGGGCCGACACTAAGTGACCTGCCACATTGCAAACGCCTCTGCCGGGAGATTCAACCCAGACTTTGGCTGGCTGAGCTCGGATGAAGTCCGGCCAAGAGCCGGCGAAGGGATCTCGCCCCGCCTGTGGGTGGGGAAGGGTCCCCGCAAGACAGCTCTGGGTTGCGCCAGCCCCCAGGCCTTGGGGCATTGTGTTAGCTGAGCGCTCAGTAGTGCTGTGCCCCCAGCGCTTCGGTGTGGAGTCAGCCTAGGACTGACCTCTGCCGAGGGGCCGCCGCTGAAGTCCCCCGCTTGGCCTTGCGGGACGCCAGGCTCGGCTCAGCGTTCCTGCTGCGTGTTATCGCCAAGGGGCGCCGGCAGCACCCCGTAACCCGGAGGCCCAGGCGGGGCTTGGGTTAGGAAAGTGTAAGATTCTTCTCCCGCGCTCCTAACCCTGACCCCGGGGAGAAACACCGTTTAGCCCTCGCGTCTAGAGTGGACACCCGGTTTCAAAAGCCCAGGGATTGGGTGGGCCTCTAGGACCCGGCTGGGACTTATTACGGGGCCATCTGGAAACTCGACTTTGCCCTGGTGGTCGATGGGGCCCTGTGCCTCGCCCCCGACCAGCCCCTTAGCACGCAGTTCCTGCAGCCTCTGGGCGTGGGCACCGTGCTTCGCCGGGTCCCCGAGCTCCCCCATCCCCCTTTCCCGGGCCAAACGGGAGCGCGTGCTCTGGACACCGTGGGGGTAGGGGTGGGTCCTTAGGCTTTCACTCTAGGGCTCCGGGAACGCTGTGGCCGTTGGCTCTGTCCCTGGGGTGAGAGAGGACACTCAGGAATTCAAGGGAGAGAGAAGGGGTGCAGGGGACTTGGCACTGAAATTGTGCCTGACACTTCAACCAAAGGGCTCGGGGTTTAACGCTGGATCGCCAGGGCTCTGGGCCTGGGCACCAGCGAGGGGGAGTCCCGGAGTGGGGGAGGGAAGCCAGACGAGGGCAGGGGTGCTTTCCGTCGGGGTTCAAGGTCGCTGATGGAGGACTCCATGGCCAAGAGTGGGTTGGCAGCGCCGGGGAGCGGGGACACGGGCGGGAAAAAGGCTCTTTGGGGCTCCAGCGCCCGGCGCCCTGCAGAGCTGCCAGTGGGAGGGCTGGAGCGCGGGGTCCTGCCCCCGACGGCCGCCCCTGCCTCCGTGGGGCTGTGAGCGGGCACACCCTACCGACATCCTGAATGTCCATTCCTTCCCAGAGGCGCACTTGCAGGAACCTCCGAGGGACACCCGCCTTCCTTCCAGCTGTGCCCTCTGCGGCGCCCAGCAGCGCGCCCGCCCCGAAGAAGCCTGGGGCCGTGTCCCAGTCGGACCCGCCTCTGAGGAACCTCGGAGGGTCCGGAAGCCCCGGTCCCTACACCCTAACCAAGCCCCCCCGCCCCCGCGCTACCGAGGAAGTCACTTACCAGACACCTCCGCCCCGCTCCCTTCGCACCTGACAGACGGCGGGATAGGAGGCGCCCCGCGGGCAGCGGGCGGGGCGGCCGGTCGGGCTGCAGGCCGGGGGCGGGGACGGGGTGCCGAGGGGCGGCCCCTGCTCCGCCCGCAGCTCCGGGCGCTGTGGCTCCGACTCGCGCTCACGCTCGCACTTTTCCCGAGCCGCGTGATGTCACGGGGAAGCAGCCAATCCCGGTGGGGCCGCGCCGCCCGCCCGGGGCCGCCACCCAACGAGGACGCACGGGGGGCACCACCCGGGCGTCGGGGACCCCAGCTACGCGCGCCCCTCGCAGGAGCCGGCCGGCAGCTCCACGCTCGGGCACTGTGGGGGCACCACCCACGGTTGAAAGTGCTGCTTAGCTGGGGGCTCGGCCCTCGGAGAGCCTGGGGGGTGGGGTGTCCGCGTTGCCATGGGGACGCGGCGCCCCCTCGCGGGCTAGGGGAGAGAGCCGACAGCCCCGTCTGGCTGCGCTCCCCACCTCCGCTCTGACCAGGCGCCCGGGGCTAGGAGACTGTCTTGCGCCCAGGCCGGACCTCACTCCCTACGTGGCCCCGCGCGCAGTTTGACCCCAACGGGGGGTTGTGAGTGGGTGGGGTCGGCGCTGCTGCCACCGTCGGGGCAGAGAGCCGAGGGCCGGCAGTTTCCAACCCCGGGGCTGCGTGTAGGCAGCCGGGCAGACAGATACGAGGGGCGCCGTCGGGGCTTGTGCAGGCGCTGGGGAGAGAAGCAGCAGCGAGGGCCCACCGCGGGGAGAGGAGCCCGCCTTCAGCGCGCACCCCCGCTCGCCCCACATCCCACCGCAGGCTCTGTGCTCGCGCACTCCAGGCCGGGGGAGGGGTGAGCGCCCTCTCCGCGGCCCCGGGATGGGATACCCAGCCCATCCCGCCGAGGCCTGAAGGCCGAGTTCACCGACTCCTGTGAGGGAAAGCCCAAGGTCACCTGGGCGGAGCCCGGAACGAGACCCCAGAGGGCGAGCCACCGGTCTCTCGAGGTCTCCGGGAACCGCACTGGCCGGCGCCTCGGGACTTGCGGCTTATGCCTGATCGGAGCTGGGGCGGCCCGGGACCGGTCCCGCGAGCCGGGCGACTTCAGCACCTCGGAGAGCTCCGCCTCGGCCCGACCTTGCAGGCTCAGCTCCGCGCACCGGGCACCAGCTCTTCCGCTTCCCCGAGACCGCGGTTCCCCGCGCTGGCCCGGGTCGCATTCGCCCCCCACGTCCGGCCCCGAAGCCTGTCACACCAAACTGAGCCAAACGCCCGATTAACCTCAAGACGCATGGCTTCTTCTCTTGGAAAAACTACTCGAGTCCCATTTCCCCTTCACCCTCACCTAAGCGATGGGCGGAGGGCTGCGTGTGGGCCTGGGGTGGGGGTGGAGGCGGGTACGCAGTGGAGGAGCCCAAAGGGCTGCTAGAGAAGGGCCGCGAACGCGGCGGGGGGGGGGGCAGCGCTGCGGGGCTCTAGGTGCGGAGTCCTCTGTGCTGAAGGCGAGGTGGAGGCCGGTCCCCAGTGCTCTGGAGAGGCCTGGCGTTGGCCAGCTGGGCTGGAGTGAGGAGCCATTGTCCCTCAAGAATGATTCGGTCTCCCATGATCCTCGTCACCAAGGATGAAAGAATGCTATTGTTCTTGCCCCCACTTCACAGATGCAGAAACAGGCTGAAGTGGTTCATGACAATTAGATGTCAGTCCTGCAGGTGTGCGTGCAGGGAGAACAGAATGGGGGGGGGGGTGCAGATACAACAGGCAGATGGGAGGACAAGCAAGGCCAAGTACTGGAGGCCCAGGAACCAGGAATGTCTCCAGCCACTGCCCTGAGTTCTTACAGAAGCTGTCAGGCAGAGCAGTTCCACTTTCTCAGAAACCCCTTACAGGGTGGGGCTGTTGGCCTCCCCCAATCCCAGAACCCACAGGGGAACTGTGTAGAGCTCAGCTGGAAACCAGAGACCTGGTGTAGTCTTTGTTCTCCAGGCCTTTGATCCAACTGATCCAACTGGGTTCACAACTGGGGCCCATAGAACTTTTCTGGATCTATTTCCCCAACTCAAATGGGCTTGCCAAGCTCTCTCCTGTTGACCCTACCACCTTATGACATGCAAGGGCCCCCCAAAAGGATTTACTCCAGGGAGGCTTTAGCCACCCAGCAAAGACTTTCTAAGCACAGTTGTTGTGACAGGAAGGTGCTGACAGGGGCCTCCAACAGGTAGGGCTGAGCTCATCCTTGGCCAGGGAGGGCAGAGGTGAGGCCAGGCGGGCCCAAATTCACCTCCCCTACAAGGCTGAATACCCCCTTTTCCAAAATAATAGAGCAAGTCAGGGTCCCACCAGGAATCAAACAGTGGCTCCAGTACCTATGTGGTCTGGATGTACTACCAGTGCCCATCTCGGAGGGTTTTTGTGATGAGGGTTGAGATTACTCATTGAGTCCTTGGCACGGTTTAACTCAACAAATTCATAGTCCCTACTGTCAGACCAAGAAGTTCTTCCTGATTGCAGTGGGGCCTCTCCCCCTTCTTCCCCACAATGCACAGCTCAAGTGCCACCTCTTCATGGAGTTTTGCCCTAACCAGTGCTCTCTGAGCTTGAATGACTGGAGAGTATAGAGCTGGAAGTAACTGAGAGGTGGCACAGTGCAAGCCCTGCATTCTACTACACGGGAGGAAAGCGAAGCAGAGAAAAGGCAAGTGGCTTTCCCCAGGTCACACAGCTAGCTGATGTCATTTAGTGCAGAGCCCACTGTTAAATAAAATTTTCTAGAAAATTCTAGTGTTCCTAACTATGTAACTCCACACTGTTTTGTATGAGTTGCTTGCCCATTTAACCTTTTGTCTCTGTTGGGGTAGCATCTATAATTATGCATGACCCATTGTGTCTGGGACACAGCTGAGCACACAGGGATACTCAAGAAGTACTTGTTGCTGGCAAAAGCCCTGGGGTGGCTCTGATTTTCCTGTAACCTCTCTCTGATCTGGGGCAAATGTCCTTCTGCCACTTTCTAACTGGCTCGAAACTTAAAAGCAGCCACGGCCCATGAAGAGAGCAGGCCCTTCAGTCACTGTACCGAGGACACAAAGTAAAGGGAGACCCGAGGGGCCAGCAAATGGCATCTCTGTGGGATGCCTGGAGACAATACCAAGCTCGGACACCCATTATGGGTGGTTTCCTAGGACTGGAGGTGTCCAGCTTTTTGCCAATTACACCTTCACTCCAGGCCCACAGTCCTGGGTAGGAAGCAATCGAGATGAGTGACCTTCTGTCATTCCTACCTACCCACCTGTCACTGTTAAAGGTGCCCCGACCCCTAGCAGGCTCATGGAAAGCAGGAGGTGGTGGTACACAGAGACGGCGTGTAAAACAAAGTTGGCAGCCCTTACCTGAGGTGGTTCTGCTGAGGCATCAGATACGGCTCCCCACTTAGGCCAGCAGTACCAAAAACAGTGCCCGGAGAACCCGGGCCCAGCTCAGTTCAAAGACCCCCCGCTTTGACCCTCAACCCATCACCCCCCCACCCCCGCATCCATAAAAACAAACAGGATGGAGCCTGGTGAGGGGCGTGTCATCATTTTAATGATGTAGATCTTTGGTGTTTCCCTCATTAGCAGTCAGACTATCCCCTCTCCTCCCACCACAATGTTTCTATGATGAGTTACAAACAGAAAAGAAATCACGTTTTCATACTAAAAACAAAATAATCAGAGCCTCGATTTTTCCACTAGAAACTACACGTACAGTTCAAGATTCCACATGCAACACCTTAAATCACAGACCAAGACCTCACATTCTGACCTGGAGTCTCATCCCCTCCCCCAGCCTTGGGCTGGCTTTGGCCTAGGCTCAGGTAATACTGACACCCATAGGCGCTGCTCTGAGGGCCCTGGGAGGCGGGGAGGGAGGAGCTTGGTGGACAAGCCCTGGGGGCTGGCCAGCCTACACCCCCCACTCCTGAGTGAGGACCTGCCCACCATCCCTTGACCCCATCCTGTATCAGGCAAGCAGGCTCCCCCCTTCACTCCATGGTTGTCCCCATTAAATGCAAGTGCAGAAGTCCCTGTCCTCAGGAATCTGGGCGCCTGGCCTGACACCTGACAGTGGTCTCTGTGGGGAAAGATAAGAGGCTGAAGCTCTGGAAGGCTCAGAGATAGAGATGGTTTCTGGGGGCCAGGCTGCTCCTCTTGCTCTTCAGGTGCTAGTGGCTCGGCCCCTACAACAGGCAGACAGGACAAAGCTGCCCCACTGGCCACTGGCCAGGATGGTGTGGCCCAGATCTGGAAGACTGTTCACCCTTCTGGGGCTCTCTGCCCAGAGCTGAGTCCCTTGAGTCCTGTTTCTAGGAGAAAGGGGGGTTCTTGGCGGGAATGCCCATTCCTTCTCCATTCACTCAGCACAGCAGTGTGGCTCCCCTGGGCTCCAGATCCTGGAAGGTTCTAGTTCCCTGAGGCGAGCCTTGCCTATTCAACTGCCTCATGCCCACTGACGCTGACTTCCTCTCGACCCCCCACCCTCTTGCTCCTGTTCCGATGCAGCCCGCAGCTCTTCCCGCAGCTCTTCCGCGTGTACAGTTCCCAGTCAGCTGTGAGGTCCGATTTCTGCTCAGCGGTTTGAGGGGAGGCACCAGTGCATTCGTTGTCTCTACCTGTTCCGTGGCTCCCCGCTGGGGCCTGCGGCGTCCCCCCTGCTGCTGCCACCACTGTCAGGAAGGTGGCTGTTACCGGTCAGGTCACAGTGCAGGGTTGGTCCCTCAGTGTTGGGAAGGGGGACAGGAGTAGGGGCAGGGGAGGAAGAGGACAGGGATGGCTGGGGGGGCTCCCGCCCAGGGGTACCGGGCTGGTCCCAGGAGGCTGTCCGGGGGCTTAGGCCTCGCTCTGCCAGCTGCCCAGGATCCGGGAGCAGTCCCCGAGAGGTGGAGGGCTGGGGCGAGGAGGTGCGGGCGGCCCCAGGCTCGGTGCCCGTCTGGGAGCTGCGGTGAATGCGGTGGCTGACGATGATGTTGTTGCCGAAGCCGCCCATGGAGGCCATGGTGGTGCTCTGCTCCCGTTGCACCACAGCTGTCATGCCCCCCTCAGCCATCAGCCGCTGGATCCTGCTGAGGGCATCTTCCCCACTTGCACCGTACTCTGAGCCCTCACCTGGAAGGTACAAGCAGGAGACGGAGGGAATTAGTTGTTGGCCTGGTCCCGAGATAGACAGGCAACTGCTAGTAGGAGCTGGGGGATTCTAGGCGAAAAGCAGAAACGAGGCCTATTTCCTCATTCCGAGAATCGCTCAGAGACCTGAGAGCGACAAGACTCCCAGAATGACCCGATTCATACTTCTGTTTTACTGGTAGAGAAACTGAGGCCTAGCATGGCAGGAAGTGGCCAAGGCTACTCAGCCATTTAAGAGGCAGAGCTGGGCCAGAGGGCAGGCGTTGGGCTTTAACCCTTCAGCACCAGCGGCAGGGGAGTCACTAATTGAATGAAGGCGATGAGCGGGGCCCAGCCAGCTTGCTTTGCCTGCCTGCTCCCTGACGCGGGTAACCTGGTAGCCCTGGGAGAGGGTACGCTGCCTGGTCTTCGGAAAGAGAGGGCACCCCACAGTGTGGCCCAAAGGCAAACAGTCTGCTCTGCTTCATTTTAAAGCTGTGCTGTCTTTCCTCAGTTTGTTCTGTTTCCGTTACTTCCTAAAAGTCCAGGAGGAAGACTGGAGTTTTAACTGTTTCCCCTTTACCCACCAGCTTTCCCAAGTTATTTCCCACATACAGTGCTCCTGGGGTTGGATGCCTGATACTCTCACCTACCTTTCCCTACAGACAGGCATCTGCCTGGGCCTGAGGTCTCAGACTGCATCTCGAGAGGGAGAGAAGGTTCTATTCTTTCCCCTCAAAGGCCTGAACATTCCCCTTTTTGGGAGCAGACAGGCTTTGGCCCAAATCTCAGTTCTGTGTGATCCTGGACAACTCCCTTAACATCCACATTCCTCAGTGTCCTGACATGCAGTGCTGGGCAGAGGAGTGAGGAGGCTTGCTGAGTGCCAGGCACACGGTGGGTGCTCAGTGGTGGTGATGACGACGAACTGGGGTCTGGACTGGAGCTTCGTGCTGAGGGACCTTCCCTCCAGCCTGTGCTCAGCGCTCACTGGGCAGATAAGCAGTGTGAACCTGTGGGCAACTATGACCGAGACCTCGGGCTGCCTGGGCTGGCCCCACTGAACTGCTGCTGTTTCCTCTGGCTACTTGCTGGCAGTTTGGGATTTTGCAGATCTGGGAGCTTTGATAGTTTTTTCTTTTGGGGGTACTTGTTGTCAGTAGCTATTTCTGCAAGACTTTCCTTGCTTCCTCCCTGCACAGTCCCTTCTCTCTGCTTGTTGTTAGAACTGATTTCCAGGCAGCCAGTTTCACAGCTCTGCAGCAGCTTAGGCCACACTAGACCTCTCCCTCCCTGTCAGTGCTGGGCGCCTTCTGTAGTTCCTCAGGTTTTACTGAGGCAGCGGGTAGTAGGGACTCTGCCTCGGCTTTCACTTACATCCAGCTTGCTTTTCTCCAGATCTCCTGGTACACTCTGCCCATCTACCCGCCCCCCACTCAAGGCAGCTGCCCATCCACACTCCCCCCTCAGACAGCTCAGTGGCAACTCCCAGGGCAGAAGGAACAAGAACCTGCAGGGCACACAGTACTTCTCTCAGGGGACAAGCCGCCCAACAGCAGGGCAGAAAAAAAGCCTTGGTTCCAGCACAGCTTCTACCCTGTGAGCCAGAAGGGCTGTCTAGGGACGCCCGAGGGGACGTCCCTGTGCTGACTGCCACCCCCACTGCTTTTCAAGAACTCTGTACCAAGGGCTCCTCAGCCAGGTCTGGGATGTGCAGTGGGCTGGCCTGAGGCCTGCTGGCATTGAAGCTCACTGTGCTGGGCTTTGTGCCGGGGGAACTACCAGCTCTTCCCATGTAGCTCACTCCCAGGGGCCGGACAGGCTGCACCGGGGCCCTGCTGCTGGCACTCAGATCTGGGCCCTCCCGTCCTGGCCACCTGTCACCATGGCTGTATTTCCTGCCTGGTCTTTTAAACACACATTGGTGTGAAAGACACATCGATTGGTTGCCTCCCGTACGTGCCCCTACAGGGGCTGAGCCTGCAACTGAGGTACGCGCCCTTGCTAGAATCGAACCCCGGACCCTTTAGTCCGCAGGCTGACGCTCTAACCACTGAGCCAAACTGGCCAGGGCTGCCTGGTCTTCTTGCTTTTTATATCGCCCCTTTCCACCCAGCCTTCATGCTGCTGCTATTACCATTCCAATTAAGCTCTGACTCACTGAGTGCTGGTTAAATCCATACTTGTCAAAACCAAGCAGCTCTAAGAGCCTCCAAGGAGGCAAGACTCCTTAGCTTGAGATTGAAGGGACCTCTGGTGAGGTCCTGGCCACTTCCTGACCAGGGCCTCTTGCTGCACCCAATGACCTTACTGGGGCCAACTAGGCAGTGCCGTATGCCTGCCTGCCCTGCTGCCAGACAGGGAGCACTGTGGGTGCTCCGCCTGCCCTGTTCTTGCTCAGCACCTCGTGTCTAAGGTCCATTTATTTTTAAGGGCCAATGCAAGTACCGCCTCTCACCCAGACTTCTGTGATCCCCTGGCTGGAAGGGGCTGCTCCTTCTCTGAGCCTCCGCAGTGCCCACACTTCTCTGTGTAGTTATCTGTGGCTGTGGCATCAACCTCCTGTAAGTTCCTAAAGGCCTCACACTAGATTTTATTCATCTTTGGGTCCAGTGTCTAATGTGTGGTCTTGAACTTGATGTGTATTTATCAGATGAATGTGTGAGTGACTAAAAGGGCTCCCAGGCTGCTTACAGACGCTCCAGACAAGTGGCTCCTGAACACTGATCACATGTTCCCCCTGCTGTGGGAGAAACATTTGTGTCTGTTTCCTGTCTGGACTTCCTTTCTGAGGGAAATGACACAGCTCCATCTCTGAATGTGATTCCCTTGGCAATACCTCTGGATTCATGGTCCCTAATACAATACTCAACATAAGTTAAGTGCTCAAGAAAGACTGGAAAAAGAATTAAAAGCATACACCAACAGTTTCCTAGGGCTGGGTACAGACAGTTTTAGAGAGCTATGAGCTGTGTTTCTCTCTTGGGAACTCCAGGCCAGGCTCCATGCCACAGAAGGCAGCCAGCACATTCTCCAAGAGAACACACCAGGGCCTGAGAAATGGCAGCCACAGCCAAGGGTCCCAGCTAGGAGCTGCAGGAGCAGTGGGTTAACCCTGCCGCCTCCTTCCCTGCAGTGAAGCATTTCCTTCTGTCTTTGACATGAGATCTTCTCCCTGGCAAGTTCTAAGGTACATTCTGGATGCAGAAGCCAGGGTGGACCAGCAACTTCCCATTATGCCCAGTGACCTCATTTAATTCTGGGGGTTCAATGGCCAGAAGAGGGAAGCGAGGCTGAGTTAAAGGAGAAGCCGCCTGTCCTGCCTGCAGCGGGCCTGCTGATCTCCTAACCCCTCCCATCTCACATTGGCTTTTCCCTGGCCCAGGGCCCCGGCTATTGCAGCTGGTCTAACTATCGTCTTCACCAGACAAGAAGCCCAGACCACCTCTCCCAGTAGTTAGAGGCACAGCCGTGGGCTCCCCAAATAGTGTGGCACAGCCAAGCTCGGGGGCAGGGTCTTGCCTCCACTCCGTTTTTTCCTTCTACACACTTCCTGAGTGCCTACTGCATGCTGAGCAGGCACTGGACCAGTGCTGGGAGCAAAGAGTGAGAACAGGGAATGCCCCTCCCTTCCTGAGTGACAGGGTAGGGAAGCTTTAAGGTTGGACAGGCAAAAACGCCAACACCTGCAAATTCCCTCTGTGGGGGGCTCTTCCTGGAAGTCCTAGAAAGAGCTGAATGGACTTTAATCACATTTTTATAGAACAAGAAAATGTGGAGTAGCTGGGAGCTATATGGCCCTAGCTGAGGGGTATGGGTTGAGAGGGGCAGGCCACAGAACAGTCCTACAAGCAGAGCTGGTCGCCCACACTAGGAAACCTGGGCCCCTGGTGCATGTGGGGGTGGGCTATGCAGGTGATATGCCTCCCCTGGGGCCCCTGGCCCCGCATTCTAGCTAAGCTCAGAAGAAAGGTTAACCAACTTGACCAGGGGTTTCCCCTCCATGTTTATGCAGATGTGGCCACCTGTTTGCCTACATGGAGAGGAGGCAGAAGCTGGGAGACGGGTGGTGATGTGCAGAGCAGCTGTGCCTGTTGCTGGATGGGGATGGTGGGCCAGAGAGAAAGTCCACGCCCAAGAAGAATTCTGATGCCTGGCCCTCCGCCTCACTACCAGAGCAGCAGGCATGGTCAGTGGTCAATGAGGGCAGCCCCAGAACAAGGCTCCTGGCACCAGGAGATGAGGCTGGCCAGTGACAGCACCTGCCCATCCCCATACTCCTCTCTCAACCCACACCTCCTCTCCTCCCCTCCCTTCTTTCTAGGTGTATCTCTTTCTGAAAGGGACTGAGAAGAGCTGGAGGGCCACGATTACAGGGTCACAGACAGATGCGGAGAGCTGAAAGCCTAGTGCCCAGGTGCCAGCTCCGGGCAGCCACTCCTGCTGAAGAGCACCTCTGGCTTCTGAAGGGCTCACCTTCCACCACCTGCTCCCCTTTGTGGGGATGAGATGGGAAAAAATGAGGTTCTGGCCCCTTGAAACAGGGACAAGAGCCCCCCTTCTTATCGCCAGCCCTCCAGCCCCAGCCCAAACAGGAGGAGAAGAACTTATCACTGACTGAGGAGGTCAGACATGGGCTAGTGCTAATCAAGAAAAAAGCAGAGGAGTCACTTTGTAAGGTATATAAATGTCTAACCACTATGCTGTACACCTAAAACTAATATTACATTGAATGTCAACTGCAACTGAAAAATTAAAAAAAAACCCAAAAACACTTAAAAAAGGCAGAGGATTCTCAGGGAGGTGAAAGACAAAAGGATGCCCTTCTCCCCCAGCTGGTAGCTCCTGGCCCCCAGATCCCCTGCTGCACTTAACCTCGAGGATGGAGGCCTCACCCTCAGCTAGGTCCCTGTCATCTGCCCTCCCAACCCATCCAGCCTCAGTTCTCGACATGTGCTGGACAGGGCACGAACATAGATCTGCTAGTGGTCCTCTGTGCAGTGTGAGGTTTTTGAACTTGGTGCCCTTGCAGGTGCATCCCCTCTGCCAGGAATGCCTCTCCCCCCTCTGCTTGACTAACTCCTACTCATCCTCCTCTACCAGTCTTCCCCGAGCCCCGAGCCCCGTGGGCTGGGTGGGCATGGCCCCTCCTTTGAATTTCTGAGATCTTTATCACAAGAAGTAATTATCTGCCTCCTTCTCTAGACTTCAGGTTCATTGGGCCTATTTGTCTTTGTAGCCCAAGCGGCTGATCCATGGTAGACAATCAGTAAACGGCCATAAGATCAAATCCAAGGGGGCTGCCTAGGACTGTCTCTAGCCTGGGGATGGCTGGAGGGGCCTTTGACTCTCTCCTCACTGAGGCCTAAAGCCCCAACCAGCACTGCCAGCAGCTTATGTCCACACCCTGGGGGTTTCCACCCAATAAAGAGTCACAGGCCTCAGCTGTAGGAGGTGGCCTGGGCCACAGATCAAAAGGGGACTTAACTTTAAAATTTTTAGTTCATGTCAGTGAGAGGGACAGTGCCCTGTGGGGGGACTGAGTATGAAGCAGTTCCCTGGGGGTAACACAGGCAAATGTTACTCTTTGCCTGATGTATACATCTTCCCCTGCTATGGTCTCTTTTCAGCAAATGGCTCAACACAGGCCTAGGAGTACATGTCTACTTGGTGGCCAGTTTGTTTGGAGCTGGGACCAGCAAGGGGGCTGAGGTAGGGGGTAAGGGGATGACTGAGTGAGAACAGGCTGTTTAACACAGCTGTTAACAGACTCCAAAGTGGCTCGAGCTCTGCCACTGGGAAGTGCTAATTGGTTCTTATAAGTGTGAGGCCAGCACAGACAGCAGGCAGGCGAGGCTGGCTGAGCCACACCTGAGATAAGTGACAGAAAGGGGCTGATGGTGTGCTGGGCTGTAGCCAAAATGGCAGTGATCCACAGGTTTGTAAAAGGAGCATGAGAGGGCCTCGCCAGTGGTAGTCCCAAACCTGCCAGACTTGCAGGGGGACGACAAGCTCTCTGTGGGGTGGCCCTGGATGCTGGCAGCAGGAAGTCTCTTGGAGCCTTTTCCATCCGGGCTCCTTTCTGTGCTCTGTCTCTGGAAGAACAGCCTGTCCTCCAAGTTCTAGAGGAGAGGATACTTGCTGGGAAAGCTTAAGGGCAGTTCCTCTTGCTGGAATCAGTGACAGATCAGGGAAAGGAGGTTCCTGCCTGAGGCTGCTAATACCACCAGGAGGGCACTTCCCAAATAGGTGTGGGGTACTCGTCCTGACTGGGGGGTGGCATACTCTCAGCACCCCATCCTTGTGGAGGGGCCAGGAGCCCTCAGGAGGGGTGATGATGGTCTCAACTGTCCATCCCCAGGCACATTTGCCCTCTAGAATTATATAGCTCTTACCTTCCCCAGGACCGGAGGCCGCTGTCCCTGGCTCCTGTATCTCCCTCTCCGTCTGTGTTTCGGCATTCTGCAACTGCAGGGCCAGAGTCTGGGTGCCCTGAGATGTCACTGAGGTGGTGGGGTTCCGGGGCTGCAGCCCAATTGCATTCATCAGACCCATGTCTCTGTCTGTCCTCCACGTGGCTCTGCTGGTTCTAGGGAGAGACAGGCAGGCTGAAGTCAGGCAGAACGTGGGACAGTGCCCCTTGGAGCCCTGCTGGCTCCATGCCATGCCTCAGAGCATAGCCTGGACTAAGCCCTGCCCACCCACAGCTACCTCCCACCGGCAGTGAACTTGTCTGTGTTCCTTCTCCTTCAGCTTAGTCCATGCCCAGGACAATGAAAGGATGCCGCAGAGCCATCCAATTTTGCAAGCCCAGCTGGTTCAGTCACTCCCTTAAAGAGGACTTCCTGGTGAGGCAGAGATGGCTAACTTAAAAGACTTATTTAGATATAGGGAGCCATTGAGGTCCATGGGACAAACAGTGAGCAGCAGAAGGACCTTTCCCTCTTCAGTTTTTCCTTCCTTCTATATGCTGACAAGGTTCCAATTTACATTCTGGAATTTCCACTGGATCTCCACTTTGGAGGAAAAGCACCAGGACTCTCATGAAGCTGTTCTGGGATCCTTCAGGGCCTTTTGAAAAGCTGCCCTATGAGTAAGGCCCAGGCCCAAGGCTAGCACTCCTCTCCCATTGGGCATTTCCCAGGCACTGATCCCTGGGATAGCTAGAACTAGAAGCAGAGGGAGCCCGAGGCTTTAGAGAGGGTCACTCAGATTTCTAGGTGTTTCTAGAGATTATTCCTCCAGCTGGGCCCTCAAGGAAGCAGTGATGCCTCCGTTTTCTCAAAATGTTTCCATCTTCATTAATGAATTAAGTGATAAGATCATCAGTACCAGGTTCCTACTCTCTAAATGGCCCCTGGACTCTGGGCAGCTCTGGGCAGCTTGGTCCGGAGGCCCTAACCACCTGGGAGATCATCGCTAGATTCATTCTCCCTGGGACATAAGCGAACTCCCTGGGGACAGGATCCCTCTCCAGTGCCCTGGCTTCTCATCCCACCCCAGGGTGCCCAGACACCATGGCCAGGATGGGAAAGGACCATAAGGTATCCCAACTTGTTCTACATCAAGTCTCGGAGAGGTTTTGTTCTTTCTTAGCTGTGGACACAATTTTCTTGAATGAAGTCATGTGCAAAGGCTCAATGCATGAAGCAGATCAAAGGGGAGCTGCTCTGGTTGAGGAGAGGTGGCCATCAGAAGCAGGAGGGAGGGACAGGCCTCAGCCAGCTGCGCCGTCCCCCTACAGAAACTCACCCAGGCCGTTCACTGCTCCTGCTGCTGGAGTGGACAGTGAAGACAGTCTCATTCAGCTGGTCCCAGTAGTACTCAATACCGGAGTTTGAGGCCCTGGAAACCAGTTGGGAAGGATGGAGAAAAGGCGGAAGCATTAGAGGGAATGGCCAGAACGCTACAATTCCCAGGCTTCGCAGACTGGGGCCTGGTAGCTCCTTGCTCACTCCTGGCGGAGCTGAGGGACTCCATCAGGATGCTCAGCGCCGGAGGCCCTCGGACAAATGCCTGCAGAGGTGGCTTTGCCTCTTCCTTCCCCCAGACAAAGCCTGACTTGCCCCCCCCCTTCTGATGGGGAAGGAAGGAGAGAACCTCGAGGGGTGATGGCTGGACTGCTGACAGCACAGAAGCGTCTCTGCTGAGTTCTCCAGGCTGCCAACTGTTCCCTGGTTCCTTTTCTCCCCCTTAATGTACTATCAGGTAGTTTCTTCCATCTCACACGGGCACAGGTGCCTGAAGGGAAGCAGTGGCCTCTCATCCTTCTACAGCGATCTGCCACCTCAGGGAGCAGTCCAGATACAAGACTGCTTTGATGTCAGACTCCTCCCTGGAAGGTGTTACCTAGACCAGTTGCCATGGCCGAGGGTGAGGTGCTGATGCTAGTGGTGAAGGCAGGGGGACAGAAGTTGGAAAGATGTATCTTTGAGCCCTTTGATTAGAACTTCTGCACCCGTGTAGAGATCCTAAAAGATATGCAGAACAGCCAGTCTGCTCCTAGATGGAATAGGGAGTCCACATGTGCTTGAAGGGCTCTGCTAGGGACTGAACTGCATGTTGAAGCCAATCCCCCAATGTGACTATGCCTGGAGACAGGGTCTTCAGGAGGTAATTAAGGTTAAATGAGGTCATAAGAGTGGGACCCTAATCCTAGGACTGTGGTCTTCTCACCAAGTGAAGACAGTGAGAACATGGTCATGTGCACGTCAGGAAGTGCCCTCACTAGAACCGGATAGGCTGGCCCCTAATCTCAGCCTCCAGCCTCCAGGCTGTGAGAAAGAAAACTGCTGTTGACTAAGGCACCCAGCCTATGGTACTCTGTCATGGCAGCCTGAGCAGATGACGACAATCTCCACGAAAGCCAGCTTTTAATCTACAGGCCTAGGTCATCTTCCTCTAATGACAGAACTTCATCAATGAAGAGGGAACAAATCAGTCAGCAGGTTCTGAGGATCAGCCAGGAAGTGAGTTTGTGAAGGGTGATATAGGTGCTTCCTTCCTAAACAGGACCAGGTCTGTCCCTAATGTGGGACCTCACAAGCCTGGAGGGGGAGACTGGATGTGGAGGCTGTGCTTCTGCAGTGAAAGGAAACAGGCCTCAGCACTGAGCCCCCACGCCTATTCTGGGGGCAGGGTTCACCTGAGGATGCACTAGTGTTTTGGAGTGAAAGAGCCACAGCCAGACAAAACTGCTCTTCCTTTCCCTGCTCTACGTAACCCTCCTGGCAACTCCCGGAGGGCCTGCAGGGCTATGAACTTGACATGACCTTCAAACCACCCCTTTAAAAAGGAGTATCTCCTCCCTCTTCCAGACACTCAGCTGTTTTTGTGGGGTTGTCTGAGAAGAACAGCGGCACTGGGGAGTGAGGTGAGAGGGGTAGACCTTGTGTTAGGAAAGAGGCAAATGGCCAGAGTCAACAGCAGAGGCTTCCCCCAAAACAAAGCCATCACTGCCAGCTGCCAGCGAGCCTCTGATTTGCAAACTTGTCAAGAGTTATTGACAGGTGGCAATACCACATGGGTCCCTGCCAAATCCTTCCTCTGTAATTCTTGCTAGCCAGGGCTGGTTACTGACAACAAATTGTTTACACCAAACCACGTACTGCGTGACCGGAACCTTCCTTCCTATCCCAGGAAGAGGCCATTTAATGCCCACATTCTGATGCTGACGGCCAAAGGGTACCCTTAGACACTTTGCATCTGGCAGCTGAGAGCTGGGGACTCTGGCCATTGAAACAGAACAAGGGTGACAGACTGTATTGGATGCACTGCTCCACTCTCCCCCACCACCCCAATCCTTTCTGCTCCCCACCAACAGGTCTAGTTCTAACCCCGATATGTGCTACTTTCTGTGGTAGGTAGGAGCAGCTCAACTACAATAAGCTCGTGGATTTGAAAATTTAGTTGAAATTCCAGGTACCAAGAACAGAATTAAAGACACAGCTCTGGCTACGGAAACTCTTAGCCTTCAACAACCAATGGTCCCAACCGCCTCCTCCATCCTTGGGTCTTAAGGAGGATGAGTGAGTCACTGTTTGCTCCAGGTTCTTCCTGGGAGCTCGGCAAACACACAGGGATGGAGAGGAGGGGAAGGCCAATCAGGCCAGTCTTCTCAGGTGGACTGCCACTGAACACCTGGCTTCCTCAGCAGTGTCTGCAAGCTGTGCTTCTGGGCTGGGCTCAGGGACTCCCTCACGGTGGGACCTGCAGGGCTCCCTGAACACAGCCAAGAGCCAGCCTGGCCTCCCTGGTGGTGACAACGCCCTCACAACGAACTCTGGCTCCGAACTTCCAAACTTCTAGGGAATATTCCTTTTGAGAACATTCTTCTTTCATCTATCTGTTACATGGCTGTCTCTTTGGGGAAAAAAGGACTGTCTTAAGGAGGCCGGCACTTATCCCTGCTATCTCCATGATGTGGGAAAGAGTTGGGACCTGGCTCTTGTGAGACAGCCTGAAAGACGCAGTCTCTGTGGCTTCCCTTCTGATCCAGAGGCGTGCCTTTCCCTCTGTGGTCAGTGATGCCTGATTGTAATCACTGTTTACAGTGGCCACTCCCTCTCAGGGGACAGAGCTGGGACTATGTCAGGAGTTCCACACTCAGTCAAGAAGCCAGATACCCCATAGTCCTAGCCTAGTTTTTTCTGTGAATTCTGTCTTCTGAGCTGACTCTGAGAAGTGGTCTTCCCAGCAACACCTCCCTCCCATTTATAGGGCTGGTCTGTGAAGCCGGAAGTGAGCAAGCACCCCCTCACATCAATCTGGTACTTCACACCCACTGTGGTTACTGGTGGGGGTGTTGGCTGGGCTGGCAGTCAGCCAGAGGCGCAGCAGCAGCTTGGGAGGAATGGCGGGTGGAGCAAAACCAAGGAGAAAGGAGCACCTCACTGCCCGGGGAGGGGGGGGCCCCTTGGCTGCCAGCGCCGCAATGGCTTTGTATAGGGGCGAAAGGGCCGGTTGCTCATCTCCTCACCTGCCCTAAGATTTTCTTTCCTTGGAGAGATGGAGTGTTTCCTTAGGTCTTTTTCTACTGTCAGTGGGGTTTTAGTACCATCAGGAGATAGATAACCAAGGAGCTTGTTACCTCTTTGTGCCTGGAGAGAGCACTGAGGCTACGACAATGGAAGACAATCAAGAGCAGACTTGAGCACAAAATGAGGTGCAGCTGCCTGTGCCTGGGACAAAGCAGAGACCACCTGTTTTGGAGGGAGGGCTGTAATCTTGGCCCAGCTGGCTGGCTGGCTCCTGTGCCCTTGGGAAGGGGTGTGCCAGGGAGCTGCGTCACACGGAGATAGGCAGCAAGCCTTAGGCAGCTGCCTACTAAAGAGACAACAACCCTGAGCTCCTACTTTCCCATTTATATTTGTTCTCATTTTGACCAGAGACCAGCCATAGTGACAACACAGAGAGACCAACGTCTGTCTCATCATCAATCACCTGACATGCTTATCAATACCATCCAGAGTTGCATTCTTTATCTGAGGTCTTAAGAGAGTTACAAAACAACATGTGCTCTTTTGGCAAGTTTTTCTGTGGAAGAGAATGCATTGCTTTCATCAGAATTTTATTTATTTAAAAAAATTTTTTGTTGTTAATCTTCACCTGAGGATACATAATTTTAAATATGTCTTTATTGATTTCAGAGAGGGAGGGAGAGAGAGATAGAAAAGAAACGTCAATGATGAGAGTCACTGATCGGCGGCCTCCTACATGCCCCCCACTGGGGATCGAGCCCGAAACCCATGCTTGTGCCCTGACCAGGAATTGAACTGTGACCTCCTGGTTCATAGGTCGAAGCTCAACCACTGAGCCACGCCGGCCAGGCCTGAGGATATTTTTTCCACTGATTTTTGAGAGAGTGGAAGGGAGGAAGGGGAAGAGAGAGCGAAAGATGGACAGACCTCAATGTGAGAGACACATTGATTGGCTGCCTCCCGACTGGGGCTGGGGATCAAACTTGCAATCCAGGTACTTGCCCTTGATCAGGATTCGAACCCGGGACCCTGCAGTGTCAAGGCCAATGCTCTAACCATTGAGCCACACCGGCCAGGGCTCATCAGAGTTTTAAAGGGTTTTTTGATTGAAAAAAGGTTAAGAATCAGCTACAGAAAAAGAGCTCTGGATTGGAAAGTTAGAAAGCCCAATTTCCTCATTGGTCTGCTGGGAGGCCTTGGGCGAGTCTTAACTTCCTTACCTGAATATTGTTCAGTCTTCCTTGCCTAAAGCAAAACAATCATACAGATGTGAAGGGGACTGAGAACTGGAAAAGCTCTGAATAACTCCAAAGCTATTAGGACAATATCTGTCTGTCTGTATTTATATGATACCCTTACATGTCTGGCGCTAAGGTCTGGGACATTTGCCAACATGATCCAAGAAATCAGGAGAAACAGCAACAATGAAATAGGCCAGCTAAATAGCTCTCAGTCCAACACAACTTAGCTTGTGATGGGATGCTGTCTCCTGTGTCACATGCTGGTGCCACCTTGCTCATAAAAGAGGCTTGAGTTCCCGGTGGGTAAGCGAGTTCCCCAGGAAGTCTAAGATGGCTTCAGCCTGCTGAGACTCTGGATGCTGAAGACGACATATGGTGAGGAAAGATAGGCCAAAGCCAGCTTCATGCTTGCCTGAAGTGTCTATGACTCATACCAAGTACGTGGGCTGGGGTTTCAGACATCAAAGTCCTCGTGGGGTCACGACTAACTAGATGTAGAGATTCTGCCTCTGTAAGAGCAGATCACTATTGCAAGGGGTTGGGGGACTGCAAGTGTGGCTGGGACAAAGATTAGTGGCTGGATCCACAGACAAGACAACAATGTTGAGGAAGGATGTCTTGGAGAAACAGGGACAGGCCTGTAACTACTGTGTTGGTAGGAATAAAATTAAGGTCCAGAACTCTGGGCCAGTTTTGGAAAACATGCCTATTAGATTCCTCTTATGAATTCCCAAGAAAAGAGGAAGATAGGAGATAGTCTCATGTACTCTGGGGAAAAATAAATTATTTCAGAGCAGACTGATCCTGGACTATGGACAGGCCAAGGGTGAGAACAGATAAGGACAGACCCAGCGCCTAGGCTGACAGGGGCAGTCATGCAAGAGGCAGGCTGTGCTCTGGTAAGGCACATGGAGCTAGTAAAAGGGGCTCTCTGGACCTAGAGCCGAGGAGAGCATGGTCGGCAGAACCGAGAAGTCTCCTAGCTCTAAGAGCAGCTTGACTAGGTCTGGCTCAGAGAGCAGCCTCTTTGGGAAGGGCCCTGAAAATTCCAGATTGAATGAGCTGCCCTTAAAGAACGAAGTTTCTTTTCTCCTTGGCCAGCGACCTAGCTCAACTAAGTGTTCAGTCACCAGTTGTCTATCAGCCACAAGAACTGACCCAAATACAGACCCTGGGAATAATCACCAAGAGCCCTAGCAAAAGGCAATGTGGACACTCCCCATAACCAGAGACCCTACCAGACCAGCCACATGTGCTCTTTGATCTGCAGACACCCTTGGAGAAGACCCTGCACTCAGTGAAGGACAGCACTAGGACAGCCTAGAGCAGGAGTGGCACTTAGTTGGTTAGAACCCTGCAGCGGCCCCCACACAGCAATCAGTTTGATCTGCTCTTGAAGCACAGAGCTTCACACTCCCCACCCGGCTGGGTATGGAAATTGATGGCAGACCTGGCAGACTCCCAGGGTCCTGCCTAAACAAACTCTATTCTCCAAAAGGCCAGAGGAAGGGAAAGGGGTGTCATCAGGACTAAAGAAAGAAATGCTTTGGTTCCCTGTCCCCTCCTACCTCCTACTTCAAGACCAGATTATAATCATTTTGACTTTGTTGTTGTTGTTAATCCTCACCTGAGGATATTTTCCCCATTGATTTTTAGGGGGGGTGGGGCAGGGGGAGAAACATCAATGTGAGAGAGACACACTAATTGGTTGATTGGCTGCCTCCCGCACGTGCCCCAACCGGGACTGGGATTGAACCTGCAACTCAGGTGCATGTCCTTGACCAGGAATCGAACCCACAACTCTTTGGTGTACAGGCCGACACTCCAACCACTGAGCCACACCGGACAGGGCCATTTTGATTTTTAAATTGAGCTTTTCAATCTGCCTTTTCTATCATGAGCCAGAGCCCCCAGCAGAAAGGAAAACAGGCAGGACAGAGACAGAGCCAGGCAGTTAGAGATCAGTGGCTTGACAAATTAGGGCTTTAACAACACTTTATTTCCAATTTCATTTCTTAAGTTCATTTCTAAGGCACTTTACACAAACCCAAGACCACCACCTGTTGACTTTTTCAAAAAGGGTTCAGGAAAGAATCTTTGATATGCTTTTGACTGCAGAGACATTTTATTATCACTAGAGAACCAGAGAACAAGGGGAAACAAACAAAAAATATTTCCTTAGAGTTAAGAGACAAGAGAACTAAACCAGTCTTTTGGAGACTTCTGGACTGGTGAGCTAACCCTGGCATCTGCTGAGTGAAGAGGGCCCTTTAAGGAGTGACAATGGGAATGAGGCAGGCTCCAGCAGAATCTAGACTTCCCATCTAAAAGACCCACCTCACGGCCAGATCCATAGATGGATGCTGGTTACTCCAGCCCTCAGCCCGGATGACCCCTCCATACCCCCCCGCCCCCCCACAGGCCCCTGGAGCCACTCACTCTGGTCGGCAGATCACCAGGTCTCCCTTGTTGGTACCATAGGCCAGGCCGAGCCCGGGCTCGGGCAGCCAACGGGCAGAGTTGATGCTGACATGTCTCCGCTGGTCAGCAGGCATGGGGTAAAGGACGTTGAAAACTCTCTGGGTGGGGGAGAAAGAGGGAAGAAAAGAGAACGGGAGGAGAAACAATCTGTTATCAAGAACAATAAAGTCCCCTCTATGGCCTGAAGCAAGTTAAATACAGGGAGGAAAAGAGATGGTTAGGCTGGAAATGGGGTGACTCCGACCACAAATTTGAGAACTGGGGGTAGCAGAGGGGAGGGTGGGACCCTCTTACTTTAGGTGAGGGCCAGGACTCTTTCAAGAAATACCAGGGGCATACTCGGGCTTTTCTGTATGAAGCCATTTAGCACCTCTCACATCACTGCTTTAAGGTAATCCAAGGAAAGCCTCATTGAGTCCAGCTCACCAGGAAGCAGCACCCCGATGTCCTCTGACCAGATAAACCAGTGAGAGTCAAGCTCAACTGGTATCTTGTTACCATGGAAATCAGTGCTCTTACAGCAATGGGGAAAGAGGGGTAACATTGGGGAACATTCTTAATTCATCTAATTAAAAGCAATGTTCAAAGGTGCAAGAAGGTGTAGAAAGGAGGGCAGAGGGGACTCTTGAACACATAGGTAGGTATGTGACTTCTTCCTACCTCATGCAAATCACCATTAAATAGTTCATTTCCGTTTCTCAAAGGGAGAGGAGTCTCCTTTCACAGCCTGCATCTTTCCAAAGCGACTGTTTTCTCAGAGAGCAGCTTAGCTATGGCTAGGGTTTGAGCTGAAGGTGAAAGAAAGCCTCCCAGTCTCTTTGGCTACTGACCTACACAATATTCCAGAAACAACTTTAGTCAGATAGGGGGCAGGACCATGGAAGACGAAGGACTCAGACTTTAGAGTTTGAAAGGCCTGGGCTTGAGTCCTGACGTCAATGCACAACAACTTTTCTAGATCTCAGTTTAAAAAGAACACCAACATTCAAATAGCTGGGGAGATTTAAAAAAATGATGTAAAATGCCTGGCATGATGCAAGCTTATAAATGGTAAGTGCTGTTGTTATTACCAGGAACCTGCTGGGGCTTCAAAAAAGGCTGTTCGGGCCTATGAAAAGGACATGAAGTGGAGAATCGTAAACTGGAGTTTCAGTCAATATGCTGCTTCTCCCTCTAAGTCTCCTCAGGTTTTAATCAATAAACAGGGACAAACTTCACCTGCCTTTACCTGTCTGTAAGGATTGACAAAAGAGAGACCAAATGAAGAGTGTGAGTTAGAAAGTAATATTCAAAAATGAACTTAGGGTGGTAGAGTAACTTTTTCTGATTAGCCTGATGGAAAAGTAAAATAAACAGGGGGAAAAAGTAAAACCTGGGCTAGGGGTCCACTGCATGTGCACAAATCGATCCGAAAAGTCCTGGATTTGGGACTGCTCGACTGTGTGTCTCAGGCATTCATCTGAAAGGCCTTTACCAGGACAGCCGCTAGAATAGCATGTGTTCTCAACGCACTGACACACACACACACACACACACACACACAGAAAATCCTGCTATGAGTGATTTTCCAGGTGCTATGGTGCTGAAAATGTGCCCAGGCACTCATGGCACTCGGCAAACTGCCAGAACGGCCCAAGATGTCTCGAGGGTGAACCAGTCTTTCATAGAGATGGAACTGGCTCTGGCCCGAGGCATGAGACTGCGCCGCAGGTGCTGCATCAAGAACCTCCTATGCCCTGCCTGCCTGCCTGCCTCAACTCCAAATGTAAGAGTCAGCCAGGGCTCCTTAAATCTCTGGTCTGCGGAAACTCCTAAAAACAGAGCCCAATGGAGTGTATGAATCTCTAGACTAGACATGGTTACCTGACCTTTGGATAATCTCCTCCTTGTACATACACATCTGGCAGGAGCCCTGAAGAAATTCATGGCCTCTGCTTTCCACCAGCCTTTTCCCTTTGCTCCTAAATCAACCCTTTTCCTTCAAACCAGGGGAGAACATGGTGCCCTCATCATTTCTCACAGAAGTTTTCACCTCTCCAGGAGCTAACCCACGGCTTCAGTCCCACCTAGAGGTCATATGGTTAAATATGACTGGGTATACACACTAAAAGGACAGTGGTGGTGACCAGACAATGGCAGCTGAAATCACTCAATCTGCTGATTTTTCCTTCTCCCAAAGGTCAGATGGTATGAGTGGGGTACACTCAGAGTTAAGGAGGAATGAGTGTCAACTTCAGTGTGTTGGATGAGGGGAGCTTCGGTGTACATGGGCCTCCCAATAGTCTCTCCCCTAAAATCATGGTTCATAATTGCAGGGAATGAGGCGAAGGGCCAGAGAAAATGCCCTTGCAAGAAGAGGGCAATACGGTTAGTAAATCAGATGCTTGAAAGTTGTGCTACGTCTTTTGATGTGTGTCTCAAATAAAAATATAAATGAATTCTTTTCTAGAACTCTTCCAGACCAGGGAAGAGGCAAACAAGCCTCTCACATGCCACAGATTCACCTTTTATAGTCTATTGCTGCAGAGGATTAACAAGCAAATGCTACCAACTTGCTTCTAAGTACAGGGACTTGCTTTGGGGACAAATCCTCAAGAGACTAGTATGACAAATGACCCAGCTTAGGTCAGACAAAGTCAGAGGAATCGGAGAGAAGTAATTAACATTTGAGGCCCCAGACCCTGCTGCATAGAACATTCACAACCTCCACAGCTCTAGGAGTCATGGGCACCGATTTGTCCTCTGGCTATGGCAGCCCTCCCTTCCCCCACCCAAACCCCTCAGTCCTTAAACAGTGTGGAAAAGTTAGCTCCCAAGTGCCCACCTCCTCCAAAGTCTGGGTATTAGGCTAAATCCTGCTTAGTGGCAGGAAGCCAGAAAACACCACATGAAGATCAGCAGCCTCCAGGACTCCTGATAAGCACTTGCTTGCATATCATGCTCTAATGTGGGGGTGGGAGGAGGGGCAGGAGGGAGGGGAGAGAGACTGAGAGTGAAGGATGAGTAGGGACCACAGGTCCTGGGAAGTCATTTGGTCCAGTACTTCTTATTTTACACATGCCTGAAACTAAAGGACTCTAGAGGAATGAGAATCTGGGCCATTTTGAAAACCCCTGAGAGATGTGGTTTCCACTTGTTTCTCTGGCCGGAGTTGAAAAGCATTCAGAGCACCTCACCGAGGGGAAATATTCCTCACTAGTTAGCCCTAGAAACAGAATATCTGGGCAACAAGTGCCCCAACACTGACAGATGATTAGACAGCGCTGGCTACTCCCTAATCCCATTTATGGTTTTGGCCACCAGTCTTCCCAACCCAGTGACTGGGTGATCTGTGAGTCTCCTCCGGACTTCAATGGGGACTGGCTCTGTAAACACAGAGTTCATCAGCACTGACAAGAGGTAAAGGACAGCTCTGGCTTCACTTCAAGGCACCCCAAAGATATCTCGAGTAAAGGTTTCCGTAACACGTCAGGTGCCCTGAAGCTCCCCATGGGATGTTAAGGACAAAGCTGAGTGGCCTGTCAAAAATCCCTTTCTTTCTCTGACAAAAGTGACGCCCCGTAAGTTACAACACCAAATTCCAACACACTGGAGGGGTATCAGGACCCGGGGGCCTTCTGTAGGGCTGGATAAAAAAACCCAGCTGCTGATCCATGTTGGCAGAGTCCTGGGTTCACCTGTCTCCGCTGCAGCTATTCCCTGGTGTATGACAAATGCTGACAGAAGACCCCCTCCCCAAACAGCCTGATCTCATTTCTAACATCTAGGAAGGGAATTGGAATATGCTAGAAGGAACCAATTTTTTAGTCAGTGCCATCAGCACGTCAATAGAGAATGAGTCGGGTCGCCAAGATTGCCACGTGGGACAAGGTAACAATTCTTCCACAGGGGGTCCAAGACAACCTCTTACACTGCTGCCCCTCCATACATTCAAACTCTAATAGGAAGTGGGAGCAAAAGGAAACAGTTCCTAGATCAAAACTAAAGTGGTCTTGTTTCTTGTTCAAAGATACAGGAAAAGAACGAGGGGCAGTCAGAGGAGCTCAGGGGGAAACCTTCCTCTCCAGCCTTTTAAAATTTAGAGGAAAAAGTATTGCTGCCCTTGCCAAGATGCTTCCTCTTCTACCACATGTCAATAAAGCACAGACCATCAGTCCAAGCAGTGAACTGCGCGAACTGCACTGCTCAGATCAGCCCAGATAAGCAGCTAAAGAAAATAAAAACTGTGGTCATCTTGTTTACATTTGGGACTCTCATCGTCTGTAAAGCTGGAACCTTGCCACGGTGGCAAGAGGTTGAACACAGCTGCCAGACCTCCCTTGTTTTAACTAAGACCACGGAAGCTGACTGGAGAGACGAGACTGGAAGGGCCACGGGAGAAGGCACAGGCCAAGGGGACTTTGAGGAAGAAAAGACTGTGAGAAAGAGAAATGCCTTCTGGGGAGTGATGGGAATCAAGGGAAGCTTTACGCTTTTAGAGGGGTTCCTAGAGGAGAATTAACTCTCTGCGAAAAGGGGAAAATCAATGGAAGGCAGATGCTAAGAGACAGGTGACCTTTCCTTTGGAAATGGATGGCTACACATCTTCTCATGGCTGAGAAATGCACACATCCCAGCGCTGCCGGGGGGCTGATACTATGGTCAATTTTCCTTTCTTTTGAACTCTTGATTTGCTTAGATTCATGAATTATTGGAGTTTCTTCATCCTCTAGGAAAATGTGATTGTTTTCTAGAAACTTTAATTCTTTTACTCACTCCAAGCCTTCTTTATATTCTACTCTGGAGTTTAGAACTTGCAGAATGTTGATTCTGGAGCGGTTATTTTAAAACAAGAGTCACAATACCAAGTCACCCAGCTCTCCCTGTACTCAGCTGAAGCAGGACCAAGTCTGCCGAGACACCTCTGATCCAAACTGAAGCAAACACCTCCTTTTTTAAACTCCGGGATTTGTGGCCACCTGCCGCTATTGCTAACCTGCTGCCTTGAAGTGATTTCTAGCCAGCCTCCTGTGAACTGCTGAGACCAGTAAACTTTGTCTCATTCACTTGTTCCTCTCAAGGAGATCCCAAGGACAGTCAGGGGACAAGAATTTCCTTTTTCAATAGGTCTGATGGCCCAAAGACATCTTTGGCCACCAGGATCAAACCACAGAGATGACTTCAGCTGAGGAACCTATTTCTGTGCTAAATGAAATACTGACACTCACTGCTCCTGAACTCCCCAAAATTAAATAATTACTTCTTCCTGTTTCCACATCTCCAAGCACAGGACAAGTTCTTGAACTCCCTTGGCTTTCTAAATCTCAAAGGAAAAGGCCAAATGAGTGGGTGTTCTAGACATTCACCTTGGATAAGAGTCTTTCAATATATTTCAATTCATTCAATATATTTTGTTGATCCATGTTTTTGGGAAAAATTACAGGACAAGATATACATGAAAATACTTATAGGCAGGTTCTTCTACCAATTCTTGAAAAAATAAAAAAGGTTTGCCTTTCACTTTTGAACTGATCTACTGGGAATCTCTCACCAGTCTCAGTGCTGGGACTAGAACCCTGAGAAACTCACTGGTATTGGGCAGAATTGTGGAAACGACTAAGACACACCCTATTTTCATAAGGATTATTTCGTTAATACTTTCATTCAATCACTGTTTTCCAAGTCACATGCGAGGCACACAGATGGTGATGATGAGTAGGGATGTACGCTCATGTGTGCACAAAAATTACATGGCACAGGAGATTTCAAAGTGACACACATTCCTGGGACAAACGAGAGTGACTCCTGCGTGCTGAGCACACCAAGGGCTGGGAGTACAGCAGTGGAAAGACCAGTGAGGAAGCCAGTCACCGAACACGTACGTGCCTGAGGAACAGGACCAGATCCATTCTGTTCACTGCATTCCCAGACCAGGCAAAGCACTGGGCCCATGGCAGGGTTCACTAAAATTTTGTTGAGTGAAAAGAATAAAACGCAGTACAGACTGAACTCTAAGGGACCATGGAGGAAAGACAACATTAGAGTCGGAGGGATCTGTCATGGAAAAATCTGCTTAAACTAATGACTTTGATTGCAGCTCAAGTGTTATTTTTAATTTTTCATCTTGCCCCCTCCCTTCTCTGACAAAATGCATCAGAGACATCCCTGACGTATCCCACACTCCCCCTTTCCTACAATGTGCTAAAGAAAGGAACTTTTTGAGGCTAGATGCTTTGTACCACTTCTCAGAAGTCAACTTTAAGATAATTGCAGAGGAAGCAGCTTTTAATCAACTGACAGGCAGCTTTAAGGAAATTAATGAGGGCAAAATCTTAGGAAGGAGTAAATCATTTCTGACAACAAAGCTGTCTCCCTTTTATCCTAATCTCCCCTTGGAGAAACAGTACCCTTCCAGGATACAAAATAAAATATCTTCATTTTGGGTTTTTGCCACTCCCGAGGCCAGTTAAGATTACAAGGCTCAGTTCCCTTAGATTTCTGGAGAATACCCTGAGTTGAACTAGAGTTCTAGGACTCTTCTGAAAATCAAATTTTTACAATCTAGGGAAGTATAGGAAAATGGATTATATTTCGGACTAAATTCAGGGCAAAGAGGGAGCCACAGTGAAGAGTATATATTAAAGAATGGAGCTAGGACAGACCAAAGGGCCGACACCTGTTAGTCACATAAATGCTGGTCACTGCTGACAGCACTGCACACCCACCCTGACCCAGGATCTAAGCTACAGTTATGACTAATCTGAGCATTTTGGATACCAAGCTTTTTTTGTGGTTCATTTTAATGAACTTTTAATAATAACAGTCATCACTAGGCTCTGTGAAGATGGCTGTGAAATGGTGTAAAAGAAAGCCAACCAATGTTCTTCATAACGAGGGTGACACTAAGATACCCAATAGAGGGTATCACAGTGACGTCTCCCACCCAAGGATAACAGTGAGTTGAACAGTGGAAAAAGGAACTCAAAAAACACTCCTTCAGACGGGAAAGGGCCTGGAGAGAAACAGAAAGATAGTGCGTCTGTTTGAGCCAAAGCACCTCTGTACTCTCTAACACGCAGGCAAACAGGCATGAGCTTGCAGGTACGAGCCCGAGTGAAGTCACCTGCGGGCAGGTAAGAATTTTAACCAGAATCGGAAAGAGGCCTGTCAGCATTAGTCCTTAAAGAACCATCACTAGGATGCTAGCATGATGCCAAAAGCCTGAAATCCTTAGGGAGGAGGTACTCATAGATCTCTCAGCTCTGAATTATCTGAAAGATTTGGTTAATAGGAGCCATAGAAATAAACCAGATGAGGTTGCAGAGCCAGGGTTGGTGCGGGGGGTGGCGCAGAAAGGAAAAGACAGGGGAGGTCTAACAGAACACCCGTGCAGTCAGCTCGTTCTCGCGGTCATCGGCAGCGCCTGCTAAAACGAGGCTGGCTGGGCCCCACCCCAGAGCTTCTGATTCAGCAGGTGGAGCAGAGAATCTGCGCGTCTATCAAGTTCCCAGGTGTTGCTGATGTGGTCCCAGAGGACAACACATTGAGAACTACAGCACCGTTAGACACAAGTAGGTTGTAGGTCTGTAAAAAATGGTAAAAAAGCTGCTTTCCTTCCCTGCTGCCTAGGACCTGTTGAGGATGAGGGGGATGCATATCTTCAGAGCTAGAGCTCTCCAGGGAGAAGGCACATGTGGGAACAGTCCACCACTGAAGAGCAGAACTCTCAGGGTCAAGTGGGGGAAGGGGGAGTGAACAGGAGGAGAGACAGGAGGAAAAACAGGGGGGAGAAGAGGAGAGAGAGGCAGGGGGTGAGGGAAAGGCCGGCTCTCTTTCCAACATCCACTCCAAACTAATGATCTGTGTAGGCAGCAGTCACTCAACACTTGAGTACAATTTTACTGCAGAGCCACAAAGAAAAAGCTCTAAACCAAATTGACCTTTCAGTATTTGAGGCTTTGCCTTCAAGAGCTCAATGCTGTTTCAAAGAGGAGAGCTAAACTGCTTTCTATCCTAGAGCTTCTGTTCCCACTCAAGTCAAAGGACATGTCCTGTTCGCCACTGTCACTAAGATGACCAGAGAGCAAAGCAAACCCACACTGGTGAGATTCAGGCGACCAGCACCTCTTGGACCCACAGGGATTATGCAACCAGGGTCCTTTTCGGTTCTTATTAAGGCCCTTATATATGCCTACAACCCCCACCTGTTGGGGGAACGCTCTATGCACCTGGGAGTACACACCACCTGTTAACTCCCGTGTTGAAAGCACGGGAGTTCAAAAGACCTTGGCCCCTCTCCCCCACTCCCCCCAGGTGCTGACTCTGCTTCCATTCCTAGGTAAAATAGCACTTATTACTGATAAAAACTGGAAGGACAGTTTGGTATATGACTATCTCTGGTTTCATCACTAATTTTTTGTTGTTATTATGCTTTCACTTGGTTACAACCAAAGTTATTATAATGTGCAAGTTGCCACTATTTTAGAAAATTAATTGCAGTTTTCTGTTACTATGTTGTGCCTTGTTCCAATTAAAAAATGAAAGCAGAGAGGGAACACAGGCAGTTTAGTGTTTCGAGAATTTTAGCAAAACTTCAGCTCAGCAATCTCTAAAAGCCTAACTTAAAAACAAATGAACAAAAAGCCCACCCTGGCTCAACTGTGAGTCAGACACAAAATAAGACCCTGAGTGACAGACAGTAGCTTATCTAGTTGGCAGGAGCCTGGGATGGACAGAGGGAAGGGGGAGACAAAAACACGTGCCTCGTCTTATTCTTCCTGACTTTCCAATCACACTAAAGTCGGGAAGACTAACCTCAGTATGCAGAGAAGGGAAATTCCAAAAGCACCCTAGAGCCTAGAAACAGGGATAAAAATTAAAATGACTCAACACGGGGAAGAAAAGAATCCAGCACAGAGATATTCAAGGGAGAGCCCTGGAAAGCAACGAGAGCTGAGAAAAGATGGGAGGTGAAGCACAGTCAGGCAAAATCTGAGTTTGGTAGGAAATCGGGCATAAAAAGCCACTGTGCCTGCAACAAAATTAGCAAAGGTGGTAGCAAAGCACCATGCACAAAACCACAAGAGGTAAACCTGAGGACTGTGTCTGCCTTGCTGAAGAGCTGAGGGCAGAAACCCACAATGAAGACATTAGGATGAAGGACAGCAGTTCTCAAACTCAAGTGCGCATCAGGGTCACCTGGAAAGCTTGTTTTACAAGTACAAGTACCTGGGTAACCTCCCGCCCCATTCTTACCCTGATTTTAAGTCTGAAGTGGTGTCCGTGTTTTAACGAGGACCCCACATATTCTAACACAGGTTGTCCAAGTAGCATGGTTTACAAGCACTGACCCAGGGGTCTGAAGAACTGCTTAGAATAAACGTGCCAAGGCTCATAGCAATTAGCAATTCAATTTCAGAAGAATTTTCATATGGGATTGTGTAACAGACCATCTCTTGGGGAAAGATGTCACTTAGTGGGAATTAAAATAAGGTAAGTCAGTGCTCTGGAGGACATTCTCTTGGGAATGTCTGTGGGCCCAACAAGCTCACCTCTCTGAACGTTACCACAGTGAACTGCAAGAGGCAACACCAAAGAGAGGGGGAATTCTGGGTAGAGAAGCTCTAGGATAGGCCCATTACCCACAGAAGCATTCCTTCAAGGACAGAGCTTGGACATTACAGATGGAGACACCCACCTATACTTACCTGTGCAAAGAGGGAGATGCTCTACTGTCCCATTAAACCCTTGCTCCCTGTTCTCAGACAAAAATGCACTTCTTGCCTTAAACGGTGGTACAGCACAGCTGTCCAAAAAAGCTGGTGTCTTCCCTTCCACCAATGACTGAATTCAGGGACATTTGCTGAGTGCTTTGGTGCCTTTGGACGTAAGGGGCAACCAAGACCTGGAAAACCAGAAACCTTTCTGTAGCATGGGGGTTTAAAAGTCAGACTGGGTGGACAGGTGAGCAAAACCTTGTTGAAAAGCCCAGATCCTGTCTCTTGGGTGAGAGAAACACTTCCCAAATGGGAGCTTTCTAGTTACTTCAGCTCCCTCTCCTAAACAGCAGATGGTGCCTATTGAGAATCAAGAAAGCCTCGCTGGGAGGCCTGAAAAATAGCTCTTGTCACGAGGCACGCAGCAGCTGGCTAGTTGCCTTGAGCCCCTTAGCAGGACAGCACTGAATTACCGCATCTCCTCAGCAGACTTCTCCAACCGCACACCCTGAGCTGCCAGTTCCATATGTGACAACATCTTGGCTCCCACCCTGTAGCTGTTTGCCCTTAGCCAGGAGCTGGGCAGGAGCCCTGGCTTCCGGAAGAGACTGGAGGTGTCCATTAGTGTTGACGAAATCAAATCCTGTCTCTTAATGATTATAAACAATTATTCCCTAATTAGCCAGGGTTAGAAGAACAGCTGTTGGGACCAGGACTCTATGTGGTAAAAATCAGACACCAGGTACTTTTACCATCCAAATAAGCTTAAGATAAACAAAATAAGACTATTTAAACTAAAATTCAACTCTATTCTCAAATACCTAGATAAGAAAATAGGCTTGATAAACTTCCCACGAAGTCCTCTCTTGATCACTCAATGTAAAATATTTCCAGTTATATGGATTCCAAGAACCAGCCATTTCCTGACATTATGCTGTCAAAAGTAGAGCATGCCTTGTTTCTTCCCTTTCAGGGGCATGGTGGGACATGATGTTGCCCATCACTGGTTCTACTACTTACCACCTACAAATAATAAGGACACTTTTCTTGAGATTCTTTAATTTGTTCAGTTTCTCCTAAATGTCAGGTTCCCCATTAGGTATACAGACTTCATAAAGATAAAAGAGACAAGGTCTCAGCTCTCAAGGAGTTCACAGTCCAAGAGAGGAGAGTGACACAGAAACAAGTAATTGCAGTGCGGTGTGATGAGCGTTAACATGAGCACATCTACTAGGTATGGTGGTGGCACAAGGAGTGATCGACTCTGTTTAGGAAGGTTCAACAGAAGGGGAAGAGCTGGTGGGCAGTTCGGCTTGAGGGAGAGGAGAGCATTCCAGGTAAAGGCACACTAGCAAGAAAGAGCCTTATTAAATTCAGGGTGCTTGGAAAGTGGCTCAACAGAGTTGAATAGAAGTTCCCTGTAGACCAGGATGGAGGGGACCACAGCATATGATGGGGTCTAATCTCTAGTTTTTTTCTTTAAAACAAATGCTTCCCATTCCAGGCATTCATAAGCATCTACATGCATAGTACTAAACAAGGGGCTCTGGGGGATATGCCCCTAAGGAGTTTACCCTACACTTAACTGAGTGGATTAAGTATACACACCACACAACTAAAGAAAAAACAAAACACATAAACAAGTGCATAAAACTATAATGGCACAGCACAAAGTGCTAAAGGAATTCACAGGTTCTTAGCTTGAGACAGAGCTTGAGTGGCATTTAATTAGAGAACTGTTCAAATGCTTGACTCCCCCTGACAACACCCTAGTCAAATGAGCTGCCACAGGATGTGGGAAGCTCAGTCAGAAACTAGTCTAGTTGAGTCCAGAAGGCCAATAGCCCCACGATGTCCAGAAGGCTTTTATGGCAATACAAGAGATCCACCTCTCACAAGAAAGGGTCCTAAATAGGACCTTCCTCTGCTGGTGAAAGGAATGGGATGGTTAAGAGCACAGCAGCTGCCCAAAGTCCTCATTATGATTACAATCCACAGAAAAGAGCATTTCATAGGTGTATTTTTATAGCTTGCTTTCTAAAAAAAAAAAAAAAAAAGTTTTAAATAGGCATAAATATATATCATTGGGATCTTTAGGTGTCTCTCCAGACTAAAGGTCTCATGTTGAGGTAAGGAGGTATTCAGTTTGGTCTTTATCCAGAGATTCTTTCAGGCCTCTGGGGAACCCAGCTTATGACCTAGGGTGTAAGAAGGCCCCTGCCTTTCAATATTCCACAGCTTCCAAGGGAAAAGCCTGTTGGTCATGGATGGGCTGGACTGGAGTCTCTCCCTATGCTCTTAAAGCATGATCTCTCTGGTCCTGGTACCCTACCAAGCACAGAAGAGCTGCCATACAGCGGAGGCACAAGCAATGACACTTACCCTCATGGAGGTCTCGCCACCATGGGCCTGCTGTAGCCTGAAGACCTGAGCCACCATGTGCTCTGTGGAGGGGTGCAGTAGGATCCTTCGTGAGGCCAAGCCCACCATTACGTATCGGCCCATTGGGGACAGGCTCACTGAAATGGCATTGGGACCTAAGGGCCAAGAGAAGAGAGAGACATTTCCAAGAGTTCCTGCTATTACAAGGAAATAATTTGTCCTCTTGATCTTTTCTTTCTTTCCAGTCTACATCTTCGTTTGGTCACTGGGGTTATCACACAGGACTGTAGTGAGGAGCAGAATGGGAAATACTGAGTATAGTGTCCGACACAGAGAAAGTACTTAAAAAATGTTAACCACTGTTATGGAATCCAGAACAGATTCACATTTAAAAACACTGGTATCATTCTGTAAATACTATTTTGAAATCTAATTTCTCCACTCCACACATTATGAACATTTGCTATTATTAAATATTCTATAAGAACATTTTAAAGGCCAAATGACATTCTGTCCTAGCAATGTACCATCACTTATTTAAGCAACTCTTTGCAAATTGACATTTTTCTTTATGATAAATAATAGTACTGTGAACATCATTGTATATACAGCTTTGTACAGTTTCCTTATTATTTCCTTAAAAGTGAGATTACTGGATCAATGAGAAAATACATTTTGGGGGCTTTTAATACACAGTGCCAACTGCCTTGCAGTTTATGAGTGTGCCCACTTCCCCAAGCTCCTCCCTTACTCCTGCTGGCCATCACAACGGGAGTGTACCACTGATGCTATCGTGGTAGGGAGGACTCATATTCTTTCTTTTTTTTTTTTTTAAATATATCTTTATTGATTTCAGAGAGAGGAAGGAAGAGGGAGAGAGACAGAGAAACATCAATGATGAGAGTCATTGATCGGCTGCCTCCTGCACGCCCCCTACTGGGGATCAAGCCCGCAACCTGGGCATGTACCCTGACCAGGAATCGAACTTCGATCTCTTGGATCCTAGGTTGATGCTTAACTTCTGGGCCGCGCCAGCTGGGTGGGGGGGACTCTTATTCTGAGATTCTTTGGCAATGCTACCAGGAAGGACTCCTGCAAAGCAATCTTCCTCTGGTCTGTGCCCAGTGAAGCAGGGGCAGTATGTGACCATCACTCCCACCTAAACCATGCCTCCCCAAGGAATGCCCATGCCAAGGTACCACTGTCCCTCTGCCACTAGGTTGGGCTTCCTATCCCTTACCAAATCGCTTGGTGTAGAGCATTTCGCCCAAGTTGTGGGGGGCCAGGGAGTATACTGCCAGGATGCCTTCATCAGGAAAGCCCCTTTGGCTGCTAGGGATGAAAGCTGCCAGGAGCTGGCCATCTGCAGAAATGTCACAGCTGGCATCATTGTAGATCTTGCAGTTCTGTACCAGCACATTCACCGAGGCTGCATCAAAGAAAAGAGGGTAAGAATGTTTGTAGTTTATGGCGTGAAAAATTCTGGTCCAAGAAATTTGGGGGCCTTCGTAAGGGTCTGAACCCTCTCTAGAAATGCTAAAGGCTGCTTAATCAAACGCAGATGTCATGTAACAAGCAACATGAGAGACAGGAAAGATATGTCTCCTCTACCACTTTAGTAAGAAACTATAGATAGTTAACACAACCTCAACCACCTGCTGAGTCTTAGTTCACACTCAGGAAACATCTAACAGATTAGATAAGAAAAAGCTATTATAAAGGTTCCTGGAGAGCCACTCGGCAGCTGTTGTAGTCCCAAAGATCAAAACCAGGGTGAGTGAAAATGCAAACTCACTGACTCCAGGAAAAGGTGACACAGGTAAAGCTTCCTTGGGGTGCGACTCCTATTCTACACCTGCTTTGTGACCTTGAAGAAGGAAGTCGCTTCAGAAGTTTGTGCCTTTCTCATTTAAGAAAAGTGGAACATTTACAGACATCAATCTTCTGGACGGCTCCTTGCTAACACTAATCCCTAACTCCACAAGAGGGGATAAAGAGAAACAAAGCCAATATCCATGGGCAGACTCTGCACTTGGCAATTACTGAGAATTGAGTGTGGGTCTGCCAGGCAGCAGGCTCAGCACAAGGGAGTGGGGTGCAGGGTGGTGGAGGAATGCCTGCAGGTGGAGAATCCACTCCACATGAAACAGGACTGTGCCTGTAGCTTTCGTTCAGTTTTCATCTGAATCCTTCCCCAAGGCCCACTGTGCAATTCCCTGCCAGGAAAAAGTGGCTAACCCTTGATGTGAGCCTGGAACCAGAGTGCCCACATCAAGGCACAAGCAGAACAGCACAGCACATCCAAAGGGACCAAGCTGCTTTGGGCTGTTTCATTTAGGCCCACTTTGTATGCACATGCAGAGGCTTTACTCCTCTTATTCAAAGATTACTTGGATGGCCACTGTCAGAAGCATTACGGTTAAAGAAAAACAAACAAAACCAAGCTCAGCCGCCCTCACCAGATTCCAGGTGATCTACTCCAGTAAGCCAAAAGGCATGACCTGGGAGGTCAAGTACTAGTTTCCCCAGGAAATTACCTTAAGGAAAACAAAACAGAAATACTTTTCAGGGGCCTTGAAGCTTATGAAATCAGGGACTCACCAAGTGTTTTCTAAAACTCTATATTCATCCCCCTTTCCCTGTGCGTTGCTACTGAAGCCAGAGACAACAGAGGAGATCAAAAAAGACATCGGAACACTTTGATTAGGCTATTGTGCCAACTCTCGGGGGCTGACACCAACAGCATCATTACGCATAAAACCGAGGAGGGACCACAAGGATGGCTCTGTTTGCTAACTAATAAAATAATGACATCCAAATACTCACTGCTATCACCACTAGGGCTCTGTACTGCTCATCTCCAACCCACCATCTGCTCTAGCCTGCATGGCTGGATCTATCTAGTTAGCACTGAGACAGTCTGCTCCTCATTCAGGGTCCCAAGCCCACTGCCAAAAAGATGACAGTCTCTTCCTCCTTCCCTAGATTGACACTCGACTCCATTTGGGGATACAGGACCAAAGGAACTATGGAAAGCTTCAGGAGTGAGTCTGTCTTGGCTTTCTAACCTTAATGTTGGCACAACTCTTAGATAAAAACTGGCAATTTAGACTATGACCATAAAAGGCAGGACGAGCAGCAAAGTGAAGAAATCATAAATATTAAGCAGGACATGAAAGTAAGTAGGGAAAGAGATGGGACGCTGCGGACGCTGAGACAGCTTTGCAGTTACTATTTTATCCACATTAAATGCCTAAAAAATGCATGGTGGGTATTTTATGAAAGTAGGCTTTTCTAACTTACTGTTACATAGATACAGCTCATGTGTGCTAACAGGCAATTCAGTCAAACATACAGGGCCTATGATGACCCTCAAAATGCACCACCAACATAAGCGGAGCATTAAATTGCTTACTGCTATGTGAATTTCTAAGAGCGGCCAGGAGTGGGGAGGAGAGTACAAGTAAGGTTTTCCTTCTGGAAATCTTGGCTTGAAGCTCCTAAAAAACTGGGCATATAGACAGAAAGCATTTTGCCAGCCTCAAAGCCAAGCCATCGTGTTTGTGTTTATATTATATTATGATGATTTCAAGTCAATGGCCACCTCGCAAATTTTGTCCCCTCCCCGCAATTCCATCCAATTTTACAACTGCTCCTGTTACAGCAGTGAGCTCACGGACAGATTTGCAAATAACAGATGAGAAGAGAATGCTGAAAATTAAAACACAGCTCCTCCAACAGCACGTTGTGCTTCAGCAACTGTGCAGCTAGTGTTCTAGGCTTTCACTTCTACCCTAATGAAGGGGATGTGGTAGGCGCACAGTGATTTGGTAGCTTCATTTCAGTGAGCACTGGGTGGTGTGTTTACAATTTCATTTTTATTTCAAAGCTCCAATTAGCAACTTACATTTGCTGCTTGTTGTCTATTAATTCCCCACATGGAAATGGAAATGTTCAGTGACAATGATGAGTGGTTAACGCTGTAGTTCACTAGTATAGCTTCTTCTCAGAAGGCTGACATTTTGATGAGTTAATTCAGACAAGGAGAGGTTTCTTAAATCTCTGTTACTAGTTTTCTTGGGCCATAGAAAGAAATGCACTACTGACAAGGACAACTCATTCGTTTTGGACTCAATAATAATGTAAGCAGGTAGAGAAAAAGGTGAAGTGAAATGTAGCCCCAAGACACTGGCAACCATGCACCACTAGAAATCTTTGTTCTGCTAGCTGCCTTGCTTTACCCATAGTGGTTCTCAGCGCCAGCCTGCCTTAGAATCTGGAAGGCTCATTAAAAACAGTGTTGGGAGAAGGCTTGAGAATTTGCAACCAAAGAATTTATATGCATATATGCATTGCCCATGGACACAGACAATAGGGTGGTGAAGGCCTGGGGCAGGGTGGGAACTGGGTAGAGGGGAGCAATGGGATGGGGGGAAGGGGAGACATCTGTAATACTCTCAACAATAAAGATTAAAAAAAATAAAAAGAATTTGCATTTCTAACAAGTTTCCAGGTGTCCCTGATGCTGCTGGTCTGGGGCCAATACTTGAAAACTGCTGCCTTATCAACAGTCTTTGAACCCTGAGCTAGAGCTCTAGCAACCTGCCCTGCACTTAAAAGCAAAACACATGTGAGTAAGGATGATGGGGCAGTTAGCTGTGCAGCAGGGAATGAAAATAAAGGCTAGCAAAAAAAGGATTTTTCAAATCGAAACTGCTTAAGAGCTTCAGGGGGCAGCTCCAGGGGGAGAAAGAGCTGATGCAGAAGACAGCAGGAAGCCATGTTCCAGACTCTGCAAGTAATCTCCTCCTAATTATGATTTCCAAGTGAAAATGCCCTAGCAGGGAATGGGAGGGGTTAGAAATACTGATGCCTGGAGGAGCAGATGGCTCTGCTTTCCTATCAGCTCCATAAATTATAAACAAACACCTTGTACAAAGATTGATTTGTAGCCTGTTGCTGGCTGGCCAGATGAGGCCATGGGAGTGATTAGCACTTGCAGTGCTTTTGCAAATGCATTAGACACTGTTTTGAAAAACCCAAAGGGGTTTAAATCAGCAGGAAAACTTCCTTTGGCTATCTCTGAGCCCCTCCTATTTCAGAATAAGATCTCCTGCAGAGAGAGCTGCAGGAGACACTATAAGCATTCTCCAAAGGCACTAGTTACTCCATCCCTGTGGTGTGATCTGCCCCACACCACTCAGGGCACCCTAGTGACCAATGCTATTTACTTAAGAGTTTACTCTTAAAAATTCACCTGGCCAGGTGGCTCAGTTGGTTGGAGCACTGACCAGTACACTGACAGGTTGCAGGTTCAATCCCCCAGTTGGGGTGTGTACAGGAGGCAACTGACCGATGTTTCTCTCTCTCTAAAAATCCATAAAAACATATCCTCGGTGAGGCTTAAAACAAAAAGTGTACAGTGAATCTAATGAGCTTTTTCCCCCCATGAAAACAGTTTCAAAATTATGCATTTGAGGTCTTAATCACAAACTTCTAAACTCTTTACAGATAATATCTCAACTGAAAACAGGTGGCCAGATCTTTAGCCTAACTCCAGAAATGATCAAAACCATAACTAGACTATTCAAACCATCCAGAAAACACAAGCAGTTAAGAGCTAATGACAGGAACCTCAGGCAAAAGTGACTACTATTCTAGAGGGTAATACCATGAAAGGAACATTGATTGTCATCAGACATATGTGCCCTAACCTTCTAGAATGCAGGTTTTTCCCAAGGCCAATACTCTAAGGAAAATAGGGCACTTATAAAAAGCAGAATTCTAACACCACACATGATTTAAATGAGGGAGAAAGGCGAGCCAACTAAAGGAGTCAACCTGGCTGCACATGATGCTCTCTGATCAGCTCAGGTTTTACAAGAGCCATGATGAAAAGATGTAAGAAGGAACATAGAAGGAGAATGATAGGAAGCTGTAGCCGGCATGACCTGAGGCTTGTACAAAAAATGTTAAAGGCATCCAAAAAGGCCTTGGGAGCTACGCCAGCAGCATATCCAATGCCTTTGTTCTTCTGAATATTTTTTTCTCTCTCAAGGAAAATAAGTCTCTAACTGGGTAGAAACAACATGCTTAAGAAGGATCAGAGGTCCATTACAGATGAGGCAACGAGTTAAGAAAGCCACTATCTTATTTACATTTTCATCTCTCCAGAGATGAAAACATGTTTCTCAGAGTACTGAAAACAGGGACAAGTGTGACTTTAGAAGGCCATCCTGTGAAAGAATCAAGGTGCAATTTCCAAGAAAAAGGCATGATAAAAAGAGCTAACACTTACTGACCATTTACTATAGTAAACGCCAGGTACTGTTGAGAGTGCTTGACACGTATTAACTAATTTAATTCTCGTAACAATCCTACAAGGTTTGCATTATTATAATCCTTATTTTGTAGACAAGGAAACCAGGTGTGGAGAGGTTAAATAACCATGGTCACACTGATAGAAGGTGGCTGAGCAGAGATTTGAACCTGGACAGTGTAGCTCAAGAGTTCATATATTTGCCCTGGCCGGTTTGGCTCAGTGGTTAAAGCGGTGGCCCACGGACTGAAGGGTCCCAGGTTCGACTCCAGCCAGCGGCATGTACTTCGGTTGCAGGCTTGATTCCCCGGCCCTGGTTGGGGCGCATGCGGAGGCAACCAATCGACGTGTTTCTCTCACATCTCGCTCTGCCCCTCTCCCCTTCCACTGTCTCTGAAAAGCAATGGAAAAAACATCCTCCAGTGAGGGTAAAAAAGAAAGAAAAAAAGAAAGGAGTTCATGTGCTTAACCACCAGAGGACAACTGACAAGGAAAGTTATCAAAGAATTAATTCTCCCTATGCTTATGAAACAAGACAAGTAGCCCGGCCAGCATGGCTCAGGGGTTGAGCGTCGACCTATGAACCAGAGGTCACAGTTCCATTCCCGGTCAGGGCACATGCCAGGGTTTCAAGCTTGATCCCCAGTAGGGGGCATGCAGGAGAAAGCCCATCAATGGCTCTCTCTCATCACTGATGTTTCTATCTCTTTCTCCCTTTCTCTCTCTGAAATCAACAAAAACATATTTAAACAACAAAAACAAGAGAAGTAAAACAAGCATCAGGCCCAGACCTTGTATAAAAAGTGTAAGTAATTCCAATATTATTTAAACTGTTTGAGACAAAGACAAAGCAGAAAAATCTCCAAATTATAATACAAGCATAACACTGATACTTGATTTTAAAAACAAGAAAAGGGCAGATTCATCACACAAATTACAATGAAATAAAATCTAATTATTAGCAAGCTCCATGAAAGGAATTTAACATGAAAGAATATATCATGAACCAGGTGGGGTTTATTCAAGGACTATAAGGATGGGTTCAGTAATATAGAATCTATTAACATAATAATCATATTACTAAATCAAAGGAAAGGAAAAAACATATGATCATCTCCATACATGCAGAAAAAGCATGACTAAATTCAATATCCATTCTTGATTTTTAAAAAAAACCTCTCAGTAAAGTAGAAATAGATGACTTCCTTAAAATAATAAACTATTTTAGTTCAACCCAAAAGCCAGCAATATGCTTCCTGAGAAAAAGCTGGACGTTTTCCCGTTAAAGTCAGGAACAATATGAGGATGCTTGCTATTACTAACATTGTTCTGATGATAGCAGCCAATGCATTTAGACAAGAGAAAGAAATCACAGGTGTAAAACTTGGAATAGAGGAGGCAAGATTACTATTTATAGATAATACAGCTAGAAAACCCATGAGATTTAGCTAATAACTAGTAAACAAAGTCAGTATGATAGTAAGATTAAAAAAAATAAGCTTGTAACAATACATTTAAGAAATATATAGAATCAAATGAAAACGATTTTTAAAAAATTGATTTCAGAGAGGATAGGACAGGGAGAGTGATAGAAACATCAATGATGAGAGAGTCGTTGATCAGCTGCCTTCTGCACGTCCCCCACTGGGGATTGAGCCCAAAACCCGGGCAATAAGCCCTGACCGGGAATCAAGCTAGAACCTCCTGATTCATAGGTCAATGCTCAACCACTGAGTCATACCAGCCGGGCCAAACTTTTAAACATTCCTAAGAATACGAGAGAAACTTGAAGAAATTGAAAATCATATTATGTTCTTTCACTGGAAGATATAAAGATATTGAATCTCCTTAAGTTAATTTACAAAGTTAATGCAATTGCAGTAATTATACTGACAGGATTTTTTTCGGGGGGAGGGGACAAAGGTAGTTTTAAAGTCCAAGCAGAAAAACAAAAATGCTTGAGCAGGCAGAAAATTTGGATTAAAAAAATAACAAGAGGAGAGAGTCCTACCAGATTCTAAAACATAAAGCCTCAAAAACTTAAACCCATGTGGTACTCTCACATGAATAATCAGACAGATCACTGGGACAAAACAGCCTAGAAGTACATCTCAATACACACAGAAAAGTATTAACAGGATGAAAGTGACATCCCAAATCAATGGAGGCAAATGGATTAGTCTATAAATTGTCTGGGACAAATGAGTAGCCATGAGGGAAACATTGAATCATACTCTGCTTCTTTGGGACTAGGTTAAACTAGTGAATCAAAGGTTTAAAGGTAAAAACTAAAGTATAAAATTACTACCTGATCTTCCTAATGATGACTCAAAATTTGAGAACCATAAAAGGAAAGTTGGCTAATTCTGACTACTTAAAATAAGTTCTATGAGAAAAATAACCTTCAGCAAAGCCAAAATACAAACCGACAACTAGGAAATTCCTATTATAAGTTAATTTTCTCACTTATAAAGTGCTCCTGTAAAACCAATAAGGAAAAAACCAGCAACACAATAGAAAAACAGATAAAGAAAAGTACATGGACAGTCAAGAAAAGGCCACATGCATGACTCCGTGTATGAAGAAGCACACAACCTGGTTTGTAATATGAGAAATACGAATTTAAAATACATACATACACCCTAGCCAGTTTGGCTCAGTGGTTAAGAGCACCAGCGGTCCTGGATTCGATTCCAGCCAAGGGCATGTACCTTGGTTGCAGGCTCGATCCCCGTTGGGGTGTGTGTGGGAGGCAAGCAATCGATGTATCTATCTTACATCAATGTTTCTCTCTCGCTCCCCCCTGCCCCCTTCCACTCTCTGTGAAAAAGCAATGGAAAAAATATCCTCGGGAGAGGATTAAAAAAAGAAAAAAAATATATTTTTTATATATATTAATCATACTATTTTTTTACCTATCAGATTTTCAGATACCCAACAATATGCTAACACATTCTACAAGCAAGAGTTTAAGGAAACAGGCATTCTCATAAACTGCAGACGGAAGTATAAATTGGCATTATCTGCGCAGAGGTAATTTAGCAGTTTCTATCAAAATCACAAATATACATACTCTTCCTCCCTAAAATTCCATTTCTAGGAACTGATCTTATAGACATACTTGCACAGGTGCGAAATGACAAACTGCACCGCGATTTGTACAGCAAAAGACTGAAAACAACTTAAAGGTCCCTCAACAGAAGACTGGTTAAAAATGACAGTGTCTCTGGACAATGGGATACTAGGCAGTTATTTGAAAAGAATGAGTAAGCTCTTCATATACTGATCAAAATATACTGTAAAGGAAAGAAAGCAAAGTGCAGAAGGAAGGAAGCACGTATAACAAGCTGCCATTCGGGTTAAACAGAAGGTGGAAAAACAGACACTTACACTTGCTTGTATATACATACAATGTTCTTGAAAAGGCACACAAGAAACTGTCAGCTGTGGCTGCCTATGGGGGGGAGGGGGAGGAGCTGGGAAATGGTATCCTTTTCTGTTTTAAACATTTTTGAATGGTGACTGTATTTCAGGTTATCTTAAAAACAAACAAACAAAATAAAGCAACAACATAACTGAAAATAAATTATGGCAAACAAGATCGGGGCCAGAAATAGAGAGGTATTTAATAAGGCAAAAGGTGGACTGCAGTTGATTCCTAGCAGAATGAAAGAACAAATTATTGAACATGTGGCTTATAAGTACTTAGAAAGAAATGCCTACTGCTGAGGTTTCACTAAGCACAGGGAATAAAAAATTAACCTCATTTTCATTGTCTGATAAGGATACCAAGAGTGACATATTGGAAAATGCCATGGACAGAGAATATCTTGATTATTTTAAGGCATCTGACAAAGTCTTACAATACCTTGTAGAGGAGACAGAAATATGTAGGCTTCAGATGTGAACACCCCGCCCAGGCTGCTATTGCATGAACCAAAGTCGACACAGAAGTCCCCAGTAACATACCACAAAGCTTGATGCAATGTGCTGACTCACCATTTTGCTAGCAATACAGAGGAAGAGAGAGAAAGCATGTTCATCAAGTTATTAGACAATGCAGGATTGAGAGAAAAAAACTGATTCAAAGTTCAAACAGATGTTGAGAGGCAAGAACGAGGAACTGCAATTGACATTATTAAAATTTAATAGAAACAAATACAAACCTGCTTTCATTTTAAAAGATTCAAATTGCACAAGTAACTACAGGTTGGTAGAGCCCTGGTTTATTAACAATTTCCAAAGAATTTTTTTAAGTTACTGCGGGCTCCATAGTGGCTTCAGAAAAAACTGCTGAAATCTTAGGCTGAGCCAACACTGTTTAAAGCACCACTGTACTATGCATTGGACAGCTCTCACCTAGAGTTTTTACTCTGTTCTGGCCCCCAAAACTAAAAGGGAATATGAGCAGAACTGACAAGGATTTGGAAAACAGACCAGTAAAAGGAAAAGTCTGGCCTGAAAAGAAAGATTTAAAGGGAAATTGCAATTTATCTTCAAATAGTGGGAGGACTGTGACTTAGAAGAGGCATCATTAGACCTATTCTATGGAGATTCAGAGGTAGAACTAGGACCAATATGAGGAAGTGACAACTTGGTACAAGAGAGAAGATTTTAACAGGAATTTAGCAGTGATGGATTAGGCCATATACTCACAGTGCGACCTCTCATCAGAAATATTGAAGTAGGTGAATGGAAGAAGAGGGGTTAATTCCCAACATTTATAAATAACTCATACAACTCAACACCAAAAATACCAAACAATCCAATTAAAAAATGGGCAGAACACCTGAACAGACACTTCTCCGAGGAGGAAATACAGATGGCCAACAGACATATGAAAAGATGCCCAATGTCACTAATCATCAGAGAGATGCAAATTAAAACCACAATGAGATATCATCTCACATCTGTCAGAATGGCTACCATCAATAAATCAACAAACAACAAGTGTTGGTGAGGATGTGGAGAAAAGGGGAACCCTCATGCACTGTAGGAACGAATGCAGACTGGTGCAGCCACTGTGGAAAACAGTATGGAGGTTCCTCAAAAAATAAAAAATGGAACTGCCTTATGACCCAGTGATCCCACTTCTGGGTATATATCCTAAGAATCCCGAAATACCAACCAGAAAGAATATATGCACCCCTATGTTCATAGCCAAGATCTGGAAGCAACCCAAATGCCCATCAATAGATGAGTGGATAAAGAAGCTGTGGTACATGTATACAACGGAATATTACTCAGCCATAAAAATGAGTGAAATCTTACTATTTGCGATAGCATGTATGGACATAAAGGGTATTATGCTAAGTGAAATAAGTCAGAGAAAGACAAATACATGATTTCACTTATATGTGGAACCTAAAGAGCAAAATAAATGAACAAACAAAACAGAAACAGACTCACAGATACAGACAACAAACTGATGGTTACCAGAGGGGAGGGGGAGTTGGAGGGCTGGGTTAAAAGGTGAAAGGATTGAGAACTAAAAATTGGTAGTTACAAAAAAGTCATGGAGATGTAAAGTACAACATAGGGAATACAGTCAATAATATTGTAATAACTATGTATGGTGCCACGTGGGTACTTGAAATATCAGGGGGGCCACCTTATAAAGTATAAGATTGTCTAACCACTATGCTGTACACCTAAAGCTAATATAGAATAATACTGAATGTAAAAAAAAGTATTTAAGTAGAGCCTGAACTGCCACTTCTCAGGAATGTGTCAGAGAGTCCTTCATTACACAGAAAGTGAAATGAGATGTCTGAAATGTTGTAGTTCCAATCGAACAACTGGGACATGGGATTGCAGACTTCCATAGAGAATGGAAAACTGAACTGTCAGACAGACATATTTATAAACATATAAACGTATCAATCATGACACTCAACTCCATTCCATTTGGATCTGGATTAATAAATGAGTTTAGCATCACTACAGTCTTTCCTCTAGGGTCACAAGGTCAGCTCTCGGTTCCTACACTCTCTTCTCTCTCGGTTCCAACTAAACTTTTAGGCTTAGAATGAACTACTCATCAGTAAACTTCTCAGGACACAGACATCTTCATCTCTGTGTCCACTTTAGCATTGTTCCTAATACCGTACTTAGCACTGTTCGTTGCTCTATACATTTGCTGAATTGCTTAACTGAGAGTTGCAGAAATGGCATATGGCAATGAGCTTCTCACTGAGATGATGGAAAGTCCAGTGCTACATGGGTTTCTGAGTTCTGGCTCACCAGTAAGAGATACTCCGTCCCTCAGTACCCCAAGTTCTACCTTGGCTTACCATTACTGATTTCTGGGAGGTCAAATTTAGTGAAGTCCCACCACTGGAGCCGGTAGGTAGTATTGGCAATGTTACTGGCCACAGCAGACTGTCCATCGCCAATCACTGCCCCTGGTGAGAGAAGACAAAGAGAGCCCATTATAGTACTTATCTACAAGTTTCCACTGAGAACATAAATCAATACTGGGATTAGTAGGGGAGAGGGAAGAGGAAGAACCATACTAGCGCCGAAGAAAGCTGGCGAGTCCCATCTGTCAAGTCCCAACCTCAAGAGAAACCAGACATGTTTCTCAAGAACAATTATATGTGGAAATATAATCCCATTCATCAGCCTCTCCTACTATTTAATGTTTTTTTAAATTGATTTTTTTAGAGAGAAAAGAAGGGAGAGAGAAACATTGATGTGAGAGGGAAACATCAATCAGTTGCCTTCTGCAATCACCTCAACCAGAGATTAAACCCACAACCTGGGCATGTGCTCTGACCAGGAATTGAACTGGCAACCTTTCGGTGCATAGGATGACGCTCACCCAACTGAGCCACACAGGCCAGGGCAGCCCCCTCCTATTATTAATCAACATTTACTTAGTGCCAACAATGTTGCAGATACTGTATATATCTTGTCTGGTAAATTCACAATCTAAAGAGGCAGATGAATTTTCATAAAACTGTGAGAAACAAAATGTGAAAAAAAGAGAGGACACCATTAAAAGAGAAAGCATTTTGGTCCTGGGATGTCTTTGTAACAAGCAGCACTCTTTGGGAGAAAGCAACTCCTCCTTAGTGTATGACCTTCTTCCTAATAAAACATCTCAAAAGGAGGCTTCCTCCAGGGAAAAGGCAGCCACCATACAGCTGACTGGATAGCCAGAGACAATAAAAAACAAATGTGATATTTGTTAACTTCTTCTGGATTCCTGGCATGTAACACAGTATAAATTTATAAGCCTAGTTTTTCAGCATCATAATATTTTTACTAAGACAATTTTTTATAACTCTTCCCCACCCTGTGAGAACTTCCTTGAATCCAGATTCACTTGTAACATCTCACGGTTTAACTTACCGAGATATACACTTCTGTATGACAATTTTCCTTGGTAACTAATTAAATGAAAAATGGATTTTTTTTATCAGGGTGACACTTTAATTTGCAGTTGTATTTCATTTAGATGAACATGTCATTTCCTCCTCCTCCTAAGGTGCATTTCTTTTTCATACACAACCACCCTTCTGATCAGACAGAGCCAAACCCTCTTGGAAGAGCAGCCGTGTATGCTAGACAACCTAAACGGTGCTCTCTGCTGCAAATCGACTCCTATTTGAGAAACCGAGCTTGCCAGAGCTCACTAGTCTCAGGACAGTGGGCAATTTTATACCTACATTCGCCAGAATCCCTGTCTTCCTCTGCATATCACTGCAAAAGGGCCCTGCAATCGGTTTTGTTTTTTTAAACTTTTAGAGAACTGCATTTATTGCGCTGTACTCCTGGCGTTTTCCATTTCTTTCCTCAAGTGATCAAAAGATTGTTCAGAGAGAAAACATCTTCTATAAACCATGAAATATGAGAAGAGTAGTCTTTCTACTCTTCTCTAGTTGCTGCAGGGGACTGCGTGAGAAGACTTTTCAACAGTAGTTTACCGATTGCCCTTGCCCCAGTTTCCATTGTAGAGAAAGGCATAAATACTGTAACAGCTCCTATCCAAGATGATGACACTTCTAGATTATGTATTCTCAACATGGGCAATATTGCTGTCCTGGGGGTGAAAACTAGCTCATGGGGGGGTGGTCTTAGTACAATCACTAGTTCCCCTCTTAAGTAGTGCAGCATGTAAACAGGTAAACAGATATACAGCATATCCGTGATATTAAACTTTCATGACAGTAGAGATGATTAGGCGGGAAAAAATGTCTAAAAAGGCTCCTTAAAAGGGAATACTGTTCTAGAGAAAACAATACCCCTGAAACAACATATTTAAAATCTTACAGATTCAAAGACAAAGACCCAAATAGTCATGATCTCCCTAAAGCCTGAGGAAGACAGCATTTGGGGGTGCTGTCAATGAGTCCATGATCTCAAACCCCTACTGAAGTCCTGTGGCACATCACTCAAATGAGGCAAATATATATATGCCCTTCCTTTTTTTTTATATATATACATTTTCTTATACTTCATTTTTAGAGAGAGAGAAGGGAAAGAGAAAGAGAAACATTGCTTTGTTGTCCCACTTATTTATGCATTCACCAGTTGTTTCTTGAGTGTGCCCTGACCTGCGATCAAACCGGCAACCTTGGACGATGCTCTAACCAACTGAACTACCCAGCCAGGGCTATATGCTCTTCCTTTTAACCTTTACAGAAAATTCTATAATAATTACACCTGATTGGAAACTTTTGCTAAACTCTTGGGTCACAAGGAGGTTAAGGTTCCTATAGGACTTTCTTAAACAGGAACTTTCTTGATTTTTATAGGCCTCTTTGATAATGAAAACCATTTAATTCTAAGGTCTACCACTTCCCAGGGCAGAATTACTCAGTTTTATTTTGACCCAGGCTCAATTCCACTGAGCTTATGAATTGTTGCCCTGGCTTGCTTTTCTAGATGGTTGACATCTTCCTTTGACCACTAGTCTCTCTCAAATTACTTAGTTCCTTATCATTTCCTCCAACTTCTCAAAGAAAAGCATATAACCCAAATGGAAGAAGGTAAGTTGATTTTCTCAGAATATGATGAATAAAATGCTAGTTGCTAAAAGAAGGTAGAAAATAAACTGAAGAAATAAACCCCATATTTTAGGAGCTTAAAATATGAGGGAGAAGATGAGAGCTACAAACAGGAAAAGGGTTACAGAAAATACCAGATGCTTGACGAGTGCTGTGGATCTACAACTGGGAACACAAATGATTAAGGCTCCAATCCACCGATCTAGAAGCACCCTGTGCACGCCTCAAGAAATGTCTTCTGGAGAACAGCTGTGCAATAAAATAAACATGTGCGGAAGAGGCTAGGGAGGAGTTCTCTGCCAACAGTGCCAGAGTGCTGAGAAGAAAGGAAGCCTGGCACCAGGGAGAGTCAGTTTTCAGTGCCATGTAAACATAGATTAGAGAGCTAAAGATGCCAGCAACAGATTATTGTCACCAGGTTCTCTTCTGCAAGAACTGCAGGCCAACCAAGCCTGTCTCTTGGAAACATCAGGAAGAAAAAGTATCACCATATTAAAAAACCCAACCATTTAGTAGGCCTCTGGCCACTAAGGTGAAGGTATAGGACATGTGCCAGAATGAATTAATGGAATGAGTTACAAAGTATTTATATAGGAGGCACTTAGCCTCAAAAACCAAATCCTGAGAGATTTCTGAGGCCACAAGGTTTTCTGAGTAACAACAGAATGGAACAAGCTAGACTCCGGGTTTCTCAACCTTCACTGTTGATATTTTGGCCAGATAATTCTTTGCTTACAGGGTAGGGTGGGTCTTGTGCACTGTAGGATGTTTAGCAACATCCCTGGCCTTTCCTTACAGATAAAGAAACCAGATAAGTTTCCTTTGATAAGTTTCCTATTTTGATAACTTACTCCAATTTCTGTATGCTTTTCCTCTGTGGGTACAGCTCTATAATCAACAGCTCATAGAGGCCTTTTGTAAGAGACTGGCCCAAATAATGTGCCAACACCAAGAGAAAGAAGTACTTAATTTTTTAAATTCTCACTCAAGGGCATGCTTAGAGAGAGGAAGGAAGAGAGACAGAGACAGAGAGAGACAGAGACAGACATAGATTTATTGTTCCACTTATTTATGCATTCATTGGTAGCTTCTTGTATGTGCCCTGACAGGATGTGCAGGAAATTTAAAATCATATTGCTAGGTGAAAGAAGCAAAAAGTTACATATTGTAAAATTCTAACTATATAACATTCTGGAAAAGTCAAAACTATGGACACAGTAAAAAGATGAGTGCTTGCCAGGGGTTTGGGAGGCGGGGAGGAGGGACGTATAGGTGGAACACAAGGAAATCTTGGGGGGTTGTTAAACTATTTTGTATAATACTATAACAGTGAATAAATGTCACCATACATTTGCTAAAACCCATAGAACTTACACTAAGAGTGAACCCTAATGTAATCTATGGACTTTGGGTAATAATGACATGCCAACGTTCATGGACTGTAACATATGTAGCACTCTGGTGTAGGATGCTGATGGCATGAGAGGCTATGGGTGTGTGTAGGGGGAGGAGGTATATAGGCATTCTCTGTACTTTCCACTCAAATTTTCTGTAAACCTAAGACTGCTCTAAAAAAAAGTCTATTAACTTGAGAGAGATGGTAGGGGTAGGGGTAGGGGTAGGAGTAGGGGAGGGGGAGAGGGAGAGGGAGAGGGGGAGGGAGGGGGGGAGAGGAATAGGGGGAGAGGGAGAGGGGGAGGGACAGGGGGAGAGAGGGGGAGGTGGAGGAAGGGGAGGGAGGGAGGAAGAGAAAGAGAGAGGAGAGAGCCCAAGTCTGTCATTCATGTTCTAGGAAACAGCAGCTGTCCCTAAGGATACTATTAGTCATGGCAGCTCACCTTCTACCATACAATCGGAGTTCTTTTCCTGGACCTTCAGAGCAAAAGAGTGAATAAGGATTATTCTGACAAGAGACAAAACAAGGGGCGAAGGACACTTAAATCCAGTGATCCTGGCCAACTATCAGAGAACAACAAAAACCAAGCTGCCGCGTCTCATTTTCTGAGTCCAGTCTTCAAGCTGTAGGCCAGAAGCCTCAGGATTGTATCTAGGGATAAAATCTTAGTCATGACAGTCACATGGTAGGTGAGCTCTACCAAGCCTGCATGCATTTCTCTGCCTCTGCTTCTCTCTCAGACTCCTCTCTTCTGTCGCTTGGAAAGGAGAATTAAGAGTCGTTTTTCCAAAATACTTTTTTTTCCGCCTCTCTCCAAGATCTGTTCTAGGAGCAGGGAAATAAAGAGTATGATTCAACAGTACAGTGAAAATATGGAACAATGGGAGTCATTAGCAAATCTATCAGAAAAGCTAATTCAGGAGGGTAAAAAAGGGCAAGTTACAAAGAAGGAAACAAATTATATTTCGGTCCTATAAAACTGTTCAGTTTGAAGCTGCCTAATTCAGAACGGGCATCTCTGACTGTGCTGCTGCTGGGAAGATAGAACAAGAATGTGCTGGGGGCACGACCACTCACCACCCTCGAAACACAATTACTATCTTTCTGCTTGGTTGTAATATAAAGTCAAGAACTAGCTTGCTAACTGGTCAGTAGAACTGAAACTAGAAACCCCAGGGTAGATACAACTGAACAACTGAACTTTTCAAATTTCTTCTTAGAAAGCCAGTCACAAAAGACTACATAATGTTTGATTCCATTTACATGAAATGTCTAGAATAGGCAAAGCTATAGAGACAAAAAGTAGATCAGTGGTTGCCTGGGGCTGGAAAGTGAAGGGGAAGTGATGGGGGAAGTAAATGCTAATGGATATGGGGTTTTTTAGCAGGTGATAAAAATATTCTGAAATATAGAGATAGTGGCAATGGTTGCACAACTCTGTGAATATACTAAAAACCACTGAATTGTATTCTTTAAATGGGTGAACTATATGGTATGTGAGTTATATCTCAATAAGGCTATTACTAAAAAATACTAGTCAGTGTAAATTTGGGTCAATTTGTGAAGTAAAAAATGGCAATCCCACATTTGGTATCCCTTTGCATTTCTTTAATAATTTAGAGTACTGTACTGGTGAGCATCTTTTTATTTGTTTACTGGCTCACTATTTCTTTCAGCGTGCACTGCCTACCCACATCTTATGTGCATTTTTGTGTTCAGTTATTTTAAGTCTTTTCTTATAGATTGTTTGAGCTCTTTATAACAAATCGGTTTCTGTCTATGAAAAATAATTCTTCTTAGAGCAATACAACACAGGATTATCTGGACGTAAAAAGCATTCTTCCTCTCTAAGGATATATGGAATGGCATCCTAGGAAGAACACTTACTCTTCTTTCCAGAAAGCTTCATTCAAATACAGTCTTTATATTTGTTCTAAGAAGGGGGTTAACTAAACACCTTTTCACCTTACCACCATTTTAAAAGTTTCATCGAAGGGCATGGCCAATTATTCTATAGCCTGGGGGCCTGGAAAGAATCCGATGGCAGATAACAAGACTTCCTCCAATGATATAAGTTTCTCTCAGTTCCCATGTATGGTTTTGACACTGAGGACAATGACCAAACTACTGTTTGTTTGTTTAAAAATAACATCTTTATTTATATATAATTGACATATTACACAATTCACCTACTTAAAGTATACAATTGAAGGGTTTTTAGTATATTCATACAGTTGTGCAACCATTATCAAAATCAGTTTCGCAACAACCACTACTACTATTTAATTTCAGGATATTTTCATCACCCCATTCCCTCCATGCCTTTACCCAGTAGCAGTCATTCCCTTCTACTCTGCCCCACTCCCTCCCTAGCCCTAGGCAACTACTAGTAGAGTTTCTGTCTACAGTTTTGCCTCTCCTAAACAATTCATATAAATGCAATCATACAACAGGTGGCTGTTTGTGTTTGGCTTCTTTCATTTAGCAGAGTGTTTGCCAAATTCATCTATGTCATAGCATGTATCAGTACTTCATTCCTTTTTATAGCTGAGTGATGTTCCATTGTGTTTATAACTGAACCACAGGTTCACGAGAATAAGATAATGTTTTTTATTTATGGAAAATATACTGCACGTAACCCAGAAATCATAAAAGTGTCTAAGAGAAACAGAATTATTTCCTTTTGAAAGAAAAAGTAGGTTATCAGAGACCAATTCTGAATATATTACTTATAGCTGAAACCGAGTCTTCACTTTTTCCTGAGGCTAAAATAAAAAATAAGAGTATTAGAGGACATCATTTTCTGTAAAAATACAAAAATAAAATCCCCAACAGGAATCATGTGGGTGTCTATAATTCTGACATAGGAAATGTTCTGAGTAAAGTGTGTGATCTGTCTATCAGATTTAGGCTGTTTAATAACTGTTCTAACTGGTCCCTTAAACTGGTGTCAATCACTATACAACATTCGTTTGAAATTTATTTAACATAAATTAAAGGGTAAATATTTTGTAGATATAGATGTCAGGGACATTCTCTTAGCAGGAATTGAGCCCCTAAATCAACATAATTTTACTGTCCAGTAAACTCCTAAAGGCTCCAAAGCTCCTGCTCCTAAGAACACGGGTAGCATCAGTCCACACACAAATCATGAACTTTAGGGGCAGACCCAAGAAATAGACTGCTGAGGTCAAAAGCACTGGATGAGGCCAACAAAACAACAAATGATCCTCTGAACTCAAGAAGGAAATCAGTAAGGCCTGGAATACAGAGAGTGTGCAAGGAAGGAAAAAGAAATAGCCACGGAATATTGCTCATCAAAAATATTCTCAAAACAACATTTCAAACCAGGATTATGTAGCCACAGCAGAGTGTAATAGGCCAAGAGGAGATACTGCCTTCCTATCCAAAGTAAGTAGTACAAAGAATCTGGTAATAACTTTTAAAAATATTGTGATAAGAAACACAGAACATAAACTTACCATCCTAACCATTTTAAGTGTACAGTTCAATAGTTATGTATATTCGCATTGTTGTGAAATAGAGCCCCAGAATTTTTTCATTCTTGCAAGTCCGAAACTCTATACCTATTAAACAATACTATTCCCTCCCCGCAGGCCTGGTAACAATTCTACTTCCACTTTCTATAAATTTGACTACTTTAGATACCTCCTATTAGTGGAAGCATGCAGTATTGGTATTAGTTTTTAACATGCCCTGAAATCACAACTAGATAGCATGCACACAATCATTCACAGGCATGGTGTGAAGTCAGAGTACTAGTCCAATCTACAGGAAGTAGTTAGATGTAATGGGAGAATGTAACCTCTAGGCCTGTCATGGCCACTTTCCTTTAATAAGCCATTCAAAGGGGTTAAACAGAGCATAGGGTTCATGCCATTAGACCTAGAGAGCTTCAGAAAGTCCAAAGGTGATCGAGCTGCCATAAGACTACTCCGTTTCCTAATTCGAGGATCGCCAATGACTCTATCACAGTGCCTTAAAAGTAACAGTATCGTCCAGAGTTCAGCGATGTATTAGCACCCTACAGAAAAGGAAGTAAACTGCTCTTCACTGGGTCCTCACCCCTTCCTCCCATCACATTAAAGCCCAGGATTAATCTTGGCTGTTGGCAGGACAACTGGCACCTCCTAGCTCTCTGAAGGCAAGCTAAAATGCTCCTGTGTGGGTAGATGAAGAAGCTGAGGTCCATTTTCCTCACCATTCTGTAGACCTGCCCCTTTTCAATCTATACATCCTAATGAAGCAATTACTTACACTTACACTAAGGATGTAATTGGGACAAGTAATTATGAAAGCAGAACAGGTATTTTCAAAGAAATGAATATCATTACCTTTCTTCCTTCCACAAACATTATTTAAGACAAAAACAAATAAGCTCACAAGAACACATGCTACTGATAAATTATTAGGATCAGCATTCCAAAACCTACAGCCTTTATGAGAAATGGGGGAAAAACCCAACAACCCCAAAACAAAACCAAAAAACCCAGCGCTCACTCTCACCAGGCGGGCATTTCCTTAAAGCCTCTACCTCTGACAGAAGACATGCAGGTGGATACGAGTATTAAGAATTACTCTACCTCCACTTCCACATCCCCCACAACCTGCCATTTCCTATATTTAGGTCCCAGCAACCCCTGTCGCTGGGAGGACACTGGCTTAGGCAGGAGGTCCCTGAGTGAAGCCAGGAAAGCAGTCAGGGAAGCGGTTATCCTCTCACTGTTGCACAATGGAGCTGCCTCAGCAGCACAAGGATGGGCAGAGAGAGGGGGGAAGGCGGGGGAAAGGACTGAGGGAGAAAGAGGTGAGAGAGAAAGGTAGAGAGTGACTGACTGACTCAAACACTGAACAGCTCTCACCAATCACTTGTCTTAAATTGCTGAGACTCCTGCAGCTTTTATTGTTTGGTAGAAGCACAAATGAGTGGAATTGGACCAGAGGGTCTTGGGCTTGGCAGCAGCAGGAGGGAAACGACCTTTATTGCTGCAAAGATGCAGATTTCAAAAGCCTAAAATCTGCAAAGAAGGGAAATGGAAATGTGCTGAACGTGGGTTTGACTGGCAGCTTTCCTCATCTGTCGATCACCGGGTAATAAACACTGGGAGATGGCAGAAACGAAGATAAATGCTTTCAGCAGCACCATTCCCCACCCTCCTCTCCTCTTCCGCCCCCACTCAGCACATGACAAGAGAGTTAAAGCAAGAAAATAAATCAGCTTCTTAACCAAGTCTTTTGTTAAAACTTTCCTTACAGGCCACCTACACGTGAATTATTGCTCTATGAGCCTACATTCTCATTAGGAGGCCCGGTTTGTAAGGGTACAACATTACTGGGCTGAGTCAGGCCAAAATATAAGAAAGAGGCCAGACCTGCTCCCAGAGGGGAAGGTCCAGAACTCCCCCTCCCCTGCCCCCCAGCCCATGATATTCTCTAATCCACAGCCTGGCTCACTCAGTTTAGAGGAGACTTTGGAGCTCCAAGGAGAGCATGGTGTCACTTCACTGTGATCACTGGCACATTACTGTTTACCCAGGGACAGAAAGGCTAAGCTCTCAGAGCTAACAAAGATGCCCTGTGGGCTTGGAGGTCAAAGGTGAAATCAGATCAGAAAGTGGACTATAGAGCACTTGGTCTTGACTACCAACTTCACATTCAGGCGTTGGAATGAAGGAAACATCTGCAAGATCAATGATCTTATGCATGTTCCACAAGTAGGTCCAAGGGAAATACTGTAAATTTTGGGACTTGTGATTACAACATTGAGATAAAGCGTCCAGCTGGCTTGGTTTCTGTAAAGAGACTATGGACTTTTGAGTAAGGTAAAAAGATTAGCAATTCCTAATGCATGTGTTGGCCATTGCTTATAGAAAGATGGTTGGGAATTTTGTAAAAACTGCATCCTGATTCTGCTAAAAGTGGGTCTGACAAAAATCTTAGTAATTAGATCCTATAAGGCAGATTCTGCCCTACTGGCCCAGCCAGTCTGTTCCCCTAGATCCCGATGTAGAAAAAAGGATTCCAGACCTTTGTTCTAAAATATAGGTACCAATTAGTGCAAAGTATGGAGCACAAATAAGTGGGAAAGAGCATGGCGAATGGGTCTGTTTCAAAACAAAAATTGCTCTGAAATCTGAGTAGTCCCCAGAGCCATACATATGCTGTGGGACTCTAGATGAACAATACTTGTCACATGAAGATAGCTAACTTGAAATAGTTTCTAATTAAAATCCACTGTTCAAACATTACTACGAGGCACGAAATGGGAAAACATTATTAACAAGCCCTATACTGAGACACTGCTAAAGGATGCACCTGAAAGCTAGACAACATTACGGATTAGCCTTTCTTGTCTTTAAACCTAATAAAATCCCACCTCCTCTTGGAAGCTTTTCTGAATTAGAAATCCCTGCCCACACGATATTAGCTATTTTTATAACACAAAACATTTGTCATCTTTTAGGTTACCTGCTGTTAAGTATATAAAGGTTGCTCTGAGTGCAAGTGTTTATATCTCTGTGTACACACACGTAGCCATCAATTTTCAGTTGGTACCGCATGGTCGCTCTCCTTTTTCTAAGAGGTCTTTTCTGCTCTCACTAACGTGATAAGACTTCCTCTTTGGAAGCCCCATAGCATTTTGTTTCTCTCTCTTATTCTGTCATATTCCTTCTGCTCTATCTCCTCCCATCCTGTTGAGGCAGCACTCCCCAACATAATTCACTCTACTTGAGGACAGGTATAAAATTCAGTCCATCAGAGGTTCAACTCAAAGGCTACAAGCCAAGTATGCTTGCTCTGCTCCCACTCAACACTTTTCCTGAACCTGACTCCCCACAGTACATTATAAATAGGTTCTTGACAGGAAGGACGCACAGTTTTCTTATCCTTACATGAAATATCTTGATGCTCTGCCACACAGAGTATAAAATACTCTGAATTAAATTCAGAAACAAAGGTTACTTGAATATGTGTGATTCTTACTATTAGACTCTTAGCCCCTTAAGAGAAAGGACTACCTTAAACCCCCTAAGAGACTCAAGTGCCTCTCAGTTCCTGTGCCCTAAAGAGCACCTTGCACAAAGCACATAGTTGCAACTCAATTGGTTAACTTAGAGCCAAAGTATCTCTGGCTTTGGGAAATATCCACTCAACCAGCAGAAGGACACTTGCAGAATTCCTAAAACCCTTTTTGTTTGATCTCTGAGACTCTAGGAAAGCACCCAGCCTGGAGAAACCTACCCAGTACAGTACTCAGGATACTAAAAAAACACTCCAAAATTTTCCTCCTTTCTAAATGCATTCAAAACAAAGCAGGGGTGGCTATGCTTTTGACTTCACGTTGGTATAATGTTAAAAAGTTTCTCCCTCTGGCCACTGAAGGATCAAGCTGGGAGCAGGCTGTCCCCTTTGTCTGCCCTGCAAGGCTCTTGCCTGAGGCCAACAGGATTAGCACAGCCATTTCATGCTCTGAAAAGTCATAAAAGGCAAGATGGGGAGCTTTTCACTGGAGGAAATGCCTAGTAGTCAGAGACGGTTCTGTTTCTGTTCAATAGATAAGTGGGGATGCTGAGGTTAAAAAGCAAAATTTCTAACAATGTTTAATGAAAGGTTTGGAGACAATGTACAGAATTAGGCAATGGGATAAACTCCAAGAAGAGAGGAGCAGGTGCCAGAGCAAATATGCAGCAGAGACTCAGCACCAGACGTTTTCATGCATTCAAATATTTCCATGTATTTAAAATGTCATCAGGACGCCCTGTGAGGACAGACTTGATGCAGCAATTAGGGAATGCGGGCTTGTCCCTCTTGGCACAAAATACCCACAAATAAGCTCTTAGTAAAAAAGTCAAAAGAAAAAAGAAATAAAGCTTTACCATAAAAAACTAAGCAGTTGCTACATTCTCTCGTCTTAACTGACAATTAACTATAGATCTTCTTGTGAAGAGGTAAACAAAATTCATATACACCCTATTTGGAAGCAGAGCTCCCAGGGCCCAAGCTGGGTTTTAAATCTTGGGCCTACAGATGGTCTCAGGAGGTCCAAGAAATCACTGAAATAGCAAATATAATTGTGTGCGTGCATGTTACTGTATTAATTGTGGGTTTTGTTTTCTATGGTATTTTAGTGTTTTGACATCTTGGGCCCTTGTGGACTAAGGGACTGCCCCTTCCAGAATTAGCTAATTCCTAGGGATAGCAATCAATTTGACTGCAAGTGCACAACCAACCAATCCAGAGCCCATGCCCCCATTTTATCAAATTCACACACCAAGCCAATGATCTCCTCTGCCCTGAAGTACCCAGGGCCAGGTATGGACAATTAGAGACCACCCCATAGTCCAGAACCTGCCAAAATGATTCAAACTATCTAATCCTAAACTTACTCATCAGACCTACCCTGCCTCACACATTTCTTCCCCTGAAAATCCCAACAAGGGCTTTGGCAAACTCATGCTTTCCCCCTCCTCTCATTCTGCCTCTGGAGCAACCCTGATACTTCCCTATGTAGTCCTGTGTGGTGTGTCTCCCTCCTCTTGGGAACTGTAAGTAACAAATTACCTTTTCAATGGTAATTGTCTCCTTGTCTGTTGGCCTTACTGTACCTGAATAAAACTAAAATCCTGGGTATGCTTTAATACAGCTATGTGTACACATTTTTTTCTGAGGAAATGATCCAGCTTTTAACACACATTCTCAGAGCATTCACTGTCCTCTAAAAGATTAAGAACTAATGACCAAAATATTTCAGAGCACATTGGGGCTCTAGCTCAGTAGGTGAGAATGTATCACTGACGAAGCCTCTCTAGGGCAAACCTAAAGCCAGGTGGTTGCTCTTAGAGAGTGCAGAAACAGTGGAGACTGCAGAGGGCTTTGTTTATTTGCTGTTTTCTTGGCTCTTTGCAGTGCAGGGGATCATAAGGCAACAGAGTATAAAGGGAGAAGGTTTATAAACTCCCAAAGTGGTGATAGTAATGATAAATTAGCATTTCTCTCAAATAATACAAAATTTTTGAATGCTGAAGAACACCCACAGGGTTTGGGAGATTAGGAATTGATTGTCCATGTTTGTTTTGTAAAAACACTGTGCCAACCAAGGACAGTACCTCCAGCAAAGAGATAAAGCCCTGGCCTCCAACCCCAGTAAGGCTGACAGAGATATAGAGATTTTTAGACCAAAGTACAGAGTCGTGAGACATGCCTAGAATAGTGATCTCAGAACAGAAAGCTTTTCGATGGCTGAGTGAGGACCCAATATTAAACAGATATCTATCAAACATAACACTGTGAAAGATGTATATAAAATGGTAATAAGATGTCCTTCTTGCTTGGTTGGTTGGTTGGAGCCTATAATCCAGTTGGGGGGATAGGACATCAAAAACAGTACAAACAAGAAAAGGCAGCGTAAGTGTCCAATGAGTGGTCTGGACCACTAGAGCCACAGTTGTTCAGAAGGGGTCACTGGGCTTGGGAAGGGGAGACCAGGAAAGCTTAGGAAAGAAATAGGAGCTAGGCCTTAAAGGCAGAACGAGGATTTGGGAAGGAGGAGAAGTGGACAATGTTTCAGGATTGGAAGGCCTTCTGCTCAAGGCGATCCAGGGTTCAAGTGCTAGTGTCAGTTCAGTGGGAAGCAAAGGCTCATCTAGAGAAGAATACAAAATCAGGCTGAAAAAGAAAGATCTGGCATCTGTGTGGCAGGAAACAGAAATCCTTTGACATTTTTGGATTAAGGGAATTACAAAGTGGATAGCTTTTAAAATTTAATTTTAATCAAAGTCTTACATATACATAATTTTTAAAATTAAAGAGTATGACAAGGCTAATAAAGTTAAATAGCAGCCTCCTGCCCCATTCTCTCCCTTGATTTCTGCTCTCCAGAAGCAGTTACTTTTCAAATCTTTTAGCTGTTTTTCTTCTGATAATTAACTGTCACATTTTTACTGTTACTAATTTTTCAATTTTGGCTATTATCTACCGGCTTTTTATAATGGGAGATGATTTCTCCGACCCTCTTTTCTCCCCCTTCCTTCCAAAATAGTTTTACCACAGTTTAAGGTTAAATAATGTTAATTACTTACAGTTTTATGGCTATATACTCACAGCATACAGGAACACTATAATAAATTTATATATCCTTTCATATACAATTTTGTTTCTTCTGGAGGAGAGATGTTCTTTCCATCACTTGCTAGTCATCACCCTCTTTGTCCCATTCCCTTTTCACAATGAGCATATGCTTTTTTCTAATTCCTTTACTGTCATTTTAAAGTGATTTGGGAGAGGATGGAGATAAACACATGTGGTCATTCTGTAGTCTTTACTAGAAGTTTCTGGTACCGTTTTATGAAGAGCAATCTGGCAAGTGTTTCAGAAGTGAAGAGTATGTGCAGGGAGGCACCAGTTAAGAACTGCTACAATAAATACACACTGAGTTATAACAATGTAAAAGTACAGGAATTTATCAAAACACAAATTTCTATAGCCTAAATTGGATCAATTAAGGAGCAGGAATTTGATCCCCAAACTAGAACATTCAGTTTACTTAGGAAAACATGATTGTGGTACCACCAGGGGATAGGATGGTGAAAGGTACTAAGAAGCTCTTAGGCATTTGTTGAATGAAGGAATGTTGACCAAACAAGTGTTCCCTTGAATGGTTCTGTGCACTGTAAGATTCTGTGCACTGTAAGGACAATGGGTGACACAGATGAAAAGAACGTTTAGTAAGCAGTGTGTGCTGGTAGTTATTTTTAAAAAGCCCAGTGCGTCATTCCTAAAGGAAGGTTGTAATTTACTGAGTGCCTACTACATGCCAGGCAATAAACAAAACAGATAAAAATTCCTGCCTTCACGGCAATTACATTCTGGGGGAGGAGAAACACAACAAAGAAATGAGTTCACCACATAGTATGTTAAATTATGTTAAGTACCAAGGAGAAATGTAAAACAGGGAAGAAAAACCGAAAGTGCAAGGAGTGGTGCTTGGCAATTTTAAATACGGTAGTCTCTGAAAAGCTTTACTGAATCCCTACTTCACAGATGAGGAAACTGAGGCTCAGATAAGTTTACTTTCCCATGGTCAACCAGCTAGTAAGAGGGGAGATGAAATTTGAATTCAACTGCCCTTAGCTGTACAGCCTCTGCCCAAGTCAGTAATAAATTCAGTTATAAAGGTTTGCTTTATCAGCTATTTTTTTAAGATGAATATTGGCACTTTTAATATCCCAAAGGTGGTTAAGAATAACTTTCTATTTCAGGAGTTGATGTCTTATTTCACATCCACATTAACTTTTATAAAAGAGTGGCAAATGGTCTAAGGTCTTCGGTTGACAGCATCTTTAAAAAGCTGAGAAGAGGTCAGAATAATAATTAGCCAGGGACAGTGAAAGGACACTTCACGAGCTACACTCAGGCTGTGAGAAGACAATACACAAACCCTGGACCAGCCCCACTTCCTTCTTGCGGCTGTGAGCGCCTCCAGTCCTTTAAGAAGTATTTATTTTATGTCCCAAGGGTTCCTAGCACAACTCCGATGTTCTTTAGAGACTCCTTTTATTAAGCCAAGAATGCACCCTTTCAGCCAGCTGAGCCTCTCAGCACTGAGGTGTGTCTGTCATGGGAACGTCTCAAGGTGGCAGCCCCAGCTTGTCTGGAGTAGCTCCGGTAGTGCAAGTAACCTAGGTGCTAAGGCACATACCTACTTTTTCTGTTGTTAATCCTCACCCGAGGATATTTTTTCCATTGATTTTTTTTTTTTTTGAGAGAGTGGGAGGGAGGGAAGGAGAGAAGGGGGAGAGAGAGAAAAAGGGGGGGGGGACATCAATATGAGAGAGACACATCGACTGTCTGCCTCCAAGCTCAGGGCCAGGGATGGAACCTGCAACCCAGGTAGGTCACCTTGACCAGGGATCAAACCTGAGGCCCTTTGGTGTGCTGGCTGATGCTCTAACCACTGAGCAACACCAGCCAGGGTGGCATATGTCTGCTTTTATCCCTTCTGACTTCAGGTAATATCCTCTACAAGGAGGTGAGAGCACTCTACTATTTTTTCCTACTTAACCCCTGGAAGAAGCATGGAGGTAAGCACAGCATTCTTACCTGTCGAGTGGACAAAGAGATAAAATGACTCACTCAAATTACACAGTGAATTACTGAAGGAGACGAATGACAGCAGCCTGGCTGTCAACTTCTGGTTCGCTTCCAACACACAAGATCAGTAGTTCTCAATCTTTTTGTATTCATAATATACATTTGGGTATTAGGCTTTTTTATAAGTATATTTGAAGGGATTAAAAGACTCAAAACGACAGTCAAGTCAGCAATAATAAACATGCAGGCACTGTTATAAAGACAGTGTCTCACGGTGCCTAGCTGGTCCCTTCGGTACTGTGTCAATGAACAGCAATGTTCTCCCTTGTGGACTGTTCACTCACCTACTCGCCAGGCTAACTTCTCACATGCTTAAGAAACACAAGCTTTCTTTGGCACCACCCTCTTACCTCTTACTCCTACCAACTTGTATCCTACTCTAGAACACAGTGTGTGACTTCCTCAGCTCCAAAGTCAACCTGATATTGCACTAACAATTTTAGCAAAAGTGCATTTTACGCACTGATTACACTTTGGTGGCATTCCAGCATGCAAAGCTATGCAAGAAAAGTCAGCCTGCCTTCGGGAGAGCAAAGCAGCCTTCTCAATGAAGAAAGAGCTCAATTAGAATTTAGCGATTAATACTTTAATGCAACATAACCAGGAAACAAGCAAGTGACAAGCAGTGCCAGAGGCATTCATTAAGGACATCCTCCTGCATCACATCAGAATGACAGCCTCTTGAAAGCCAGGAAGAGAAAACTGACCTCATCCAAGGAGGTCCATGCTGGAAAGACCGTACTTCCCCTAAAAAGCTCATTGAGGAAAAGGCAGTTGTATTATGCCTCATTTGACTGGAAGAAACTTTGGGTGTGGTTGAGGCACAAGGAAAACTAGAGAAGTGGTAACCTGCATTTTTCTAAAACATTTCTCTGACAGAATAAGTCATCTCTGAGTAAAGCCTTTCTAACAGAACTAAGTTAATGATTTTCCTGTTACTGGTGAGGGAACTGTGACAGTGATGTAGTGATCAGGGATAAGGGATCAGATGAAGTCTAGGACTTTTGGACACAGAACAACAACAATAATTCAAATTACTGAAAAGGTAGGAAAACATCAATTGACCTCGGAAGATACTTATAGAAGTTAATTTTTCTATTAAAAATTTCCCGAACTTTGTGAAGTACACAGTGGCACTCAGAAGTACATTCCACTGAATTTATTACATGCAAACGTGAAAATAGGACTAATACCATCCAACTGAATTGCAACGAATGCTACAGTAAAATCAGTCAGGTCTGAACTTTCTCCTAGTTAATTCATAATGAAGTTAGTAAATATTAGAACCACTGGAGGAAACAGTTCCCAGTGAATAGGGAGCAAAAGAACAGACAAGCGATGGGAGCAAGTGAGACCCACGTGGGCAGATGCACTCACACTCTTCTCAAACACAAAGAGAGACCCTAACTGCCACCCTAAATTCTGCCCTTCGTTGTAATGCAGCTGTACTACCAATTGGACTGGGGGGAGAGGGGCCACAAAGGACTAGTCCTTCCAGATTTTTCCTGTGGCTGGCAGACAGGTTTAGGCTGAAGGGGAAATAAAGTAATGGCTTAGGGAGGACACTGAATCTCCATCTACCTTCTTCCAAGGAGATGCCGGGCATGGACTTTAAAGCCAGAAAGATGAAAAAAAAAGAAAAAGGCAAGAAAGTCGAAAGACAAGCAACACAGTGTATAGCTGAGAAACGGACATTTTAAGGCTCAGCTTGAGGTCCAAAGATGTCTAGCACAAGGAGGATGACTATTCTCTGTTCCCTTAGGGCCAACCTGAGTAACTGAAGAGATGAGAGGAGAAAGTGGGATGGATGAAGTGAACACATTTTTAAATGGGAAAAAGTCTTATCAACAGCAAAACATTAAATACATTAAATAAATAAAAGCAAAAGTATTTAGGTTCTTCTGAAAGTGCAACAGTAACCCACATAACTTTAAACCCTAGTCAACCTAGCTGGCAGGCAGCCTCCTGGGCCCAACATTAGGTATAATTTGACATACAAAGGATTAATCATGATTAAAAAGAGAATTCAAACCTTTGGTTTCTTGCAAGAAAGCAGCTATGAGTGACTCCTTGATATTTCCTAATGTTTAACATTTAAGAACATCAAAGCCAAAGGAGAACATGAGCTAAGTATTCAACAGTTTAATGTGCAGGTCTTGGCTGAAGAAGGAACAGAGAGGCAAGCATTTCTTTAGGAAGTAGACTGGACCTTTATCTCACCTGTGTTAGTTTGCAATAGTCTGACTGAGTCTATATATGCACACAAAAAAATCCCCTGCCACTGCAGATTGCCCAATAAAAAAGGGAAAAAATATGAGGAACTCTGAGGATAATTAAATTTGTCAAAATTAGGTCTAAGGACTCAAGAGTCCAACATTTTCCTAGAGAAAGGTCCCCTGAGGCCATTCTCAGTTTTGATAGTTTCAGTTATACACCTCACACAAAAGTCATGAGTCATGTTAAATTGTAAAATGTAAAACTGTCAAATTGTAACCAACATTGCTTGGCTCTTGATATAAGAATCCCATAATTTCTTGCCATATACTTTTCACTCTTACTTTAGGGTCTCAGATCTGAAGAGAAATAGAATAGAAAATTGTGGCATTCAGCCGGGCTGGTGTGGCTCAGTGATTGAGCGTCAACCCACGAAGCAAGAGGTCACCGGTTCAATTCCTGGTCAGGGCACCTGCCTGGGTTGCAGGCTCAATCCCCAGTGAGGGCTGTGCAGGAGGCAGCCAATCAATGTTTCTATCTCTCTACCCCCCTTCCCTTCCTTTCTTTCAAAAAGAAAAGTTGCAGCATTCAAAATAAGGAAGGCAAAAAAGCAGGCAAAATACCAAGACTAAGATTATTTTTTCAGGCTTTCTAAATTCTAACACCTTTTCTTTAGGTGTCAGAAAAGAGCACTGTCTCTCTCCATAGCTGCATAAGCCTTGCAGACAAAAGTCCCTCTCCCATGTAGGACAGGCACTAATGACACAAAGGAAAAGGTAGGCAACTCCACTTGGTGCCTGAAAACAAAGGCTAGTAAGTCCATGCTAACAGAAACTAATACACGGAGTACCTGGTAATAATGGTAGAAAGGGACATGAACTTGAGGGAAATAAACAGCCCATCAGCCTTTCCTTCCACAGTCTCCAAATTCTATGGCCAATTTCTGTTACTTCCACCTAAGGGCAGCTTGAGAAATTCTGTAAGTGAGTCTTAGGGTTGGCAGTTTAACTGGTAGGTGTGAGGACAGGTTAGGTCTTGAAGCTGTCAGCAGAACAAGCTGGTTTAGTTTTAGGGATGGCTTGGGTTGGGTAACAGTGATAGAGATATTTAAACATTCCCAAGATAACCACTGGTTGGTGCTGGCTGCTTCTATCACACAGAACCTTCAAATTCTTTCCAGGTAAGACAAAGACTAGAACAGCTGAAAATTTCTTCAGAGCAGGTGTTCCTAAGCTGTCCCAGTAGCCTCTCCAACTAGACCATGGGACTGGAGAAACTGGGCATTCAGAAACAACTTATTTCAGCTTTGCATTGGTATTGTCAGTTTAATTGTTTACCTAATAACCAACATAACATTTTACCACTTTCCTGCAGTCACCTCACTTCAGCAGAATTCGATGAAAATATTTAGACCAAGAAACATTTTGTGGCTTTTATAAGTTCTCAGTTCACTGTTATGTTAACTGGATTCATTTTGCCTTAAAACCAAGTTCAAATTCTCTGACCCATGACAGATAAACGGAGGACGGGAAGGGGAGACAGGGAGCAAATGCAGAAGGAAGGATGGATACTGGTTGACTCTCATCACCACACACTCTAACCTCTTATCAGACAATAAAAGATAAGCTCTAGTTTCATTTGGGGATATTCTCTGCCTCTTTGGATTAAACAGTCTGTGCCTTTCCATTCTTGGAGCCATTTTTCCATCCCAAGGGACACCACTGCTCAACCTCCTTGGGAGTGGTAAGTACATTTCCCCCATCCCAGACTCAGTTGAGAGGGTCCCTTCTCTTCACTCCCCAGGAGCAAGCATGGCCACACACACATTTCAAGCTGTGGCAGCAGCTCACTTTGTGCCTCCTGGTCATTTCCTGAATCTTCAATGGTAAGTATGTATCTTTCTTACACACAGGCTATCACAGTTTAAATACAACTGCTCAGTGCAAGGCTCAAAACCCAGGACTCAAGAGCAGAGCCTGCGCCCCTGTCATTGAGATGGCTGAGAAATAACACCGGGGAAGTCCCAAAAGAATGCCTGGTGAGTATTAAATTTGTCTCTATGTGCCCTGAGGTCCAAGCCAGGCATTCCCTAGAGGAGGCCAGAAAATAGTTTTTAACCAATCTTATCAACCAGGCCAAGAAAAACCAAAGTCCTATGCTTGAGGAGAGCTGAGCTCTAGCTTATTCCAGCCATTGGCATAAGAAATCATAACGTGCCACAAAGACCCCCTGCGTTAACTTTCAGGAAATTTTCTTCCAAGTTGCTGCTATTACAGGAGCTGAGGATTTTAAATGATGCCATGGGTACAGGTTCACTTACAGCCAATTTAGTAAGTGCTCGCACAGTTAATTCTGTCAGTCTTACTCCTACATAGAAATACCTGTGGCCCCAGGGGGCCCAACCACCCACAGAGCTCTTTTGCACATCTTTTTACTCTCCAGCACACAGAAATAGAGGGCTACATCCCAGAAAACACCCAGAAAAAGAGAAAACGTTGTTTCTCTGAAACACTGTGCGTAGAAAACCAGGATCCAGCTTCCTATCTGGATGTAATTTCTAAATGCATGTATCTCTGAATAATCCAAATAATGATCTAGGCTATTTCCCCAACGTTCCAAATCTAAACATCTATATCCCTTGGTATGCTGAAACTTTCCTTTCATGTAAGGGCACTTTAAAAAGCAATTTGAGCGGCGTGGCTCAGTGGTTGAGCGTCGACCCATGAACCAGGAGGTCAGAGTTCATTCCTGGTCAGGGCACATGCCTGGGTGTGGGCTCGATCCCAGTAGGGGGTGTGCAGGAGGCAGCCAATCAATGACTCTCTCATCATTGATGTTTCTCTCTCTCCCTCTCCCTTTCTCTCTCTGAAATCAATAAAAATGTACTTTAAAAAAAAAAAAAAGCAATTTGTTTAGAGTGAGCAACCAGGCTACCTACCCCTGATCTCAGAAATCTACTTGTTATGACATAAGCAGAGACTCAAAAAGTGCTTGTGCATTGAGGCCTGACCTCTCTTGTTTCTCTTTGGAACCCAAAGACACTGTGGAGAAGCACAAGTTAGCTTCCTGGTGAACAGAAAAGAAACAAGGCATTCCAACCAAGGCCAACCAGCCTGCCAACCTCCAGGTATGTGCGTGAAAACATAGGTGTTAGTTTTCTAGGACTATCAAAACAAGTTACCACAAACTTAGTAGCTTAACAAATTTACTAGCATTCAGTTCCGCAGAACAGAAGTCCAACACAGATCTCAAGAAGTTAAAAATCAAGATGGTAGCAGGGCTGTGTTCCTTTCTGGAGGCTCTACGGGAGACTGTTTCCTTGCTTATCTGGGTTGCTGGCAGAATTCAGCTGCTTACAGTTGTAGGTTTGAGGTCCACAATTCCTTGTTGGCTATTATATGAGAGCCATTCCCATCTTCTATCATTGCATCTCTTTTACTGACCCTTCTGCCTTTCTCTTCCACTTTTAGGGGCTCATGTGATTAGACTGAGCCCCTAGATAAAGTCCACCCAGATAAATTGGGATGATCTCCCAGCCTCAAAATCTGTAGCCTTAATCACACCTACAAAGTTCCTTTTGCCACATGAAGTAACATAGTCACAGGTTCCAGAGAGCAGTATGTGGAGATCTTTGGCAGTCCATTTTTCTGCCTTCTATTCTAACCAAGACCACCCGCACCCAGGCAAGCCATCAACTGAACACAGAGAGCAGCCAAGTTGCCCCAGATCAGATGAACTGTACATTGGATCCATAGAATTGTGAGAAACAATAAATAAATGCTATTATAAGCCACTGAATTTGTGGATGTTTTCTGAGGCAGCAAAAACTGACAGAATGTCTAAGGCTACACCACTTCTGAGGGGGTCTGTGCAACCTTCAACCTCATAACATGGACCTTTCCCCTTCTCTGCTCTAGTTCAATGAGGCCACTGGCAGTTTTCTGCTCTCTGAACCATAAAACAAAACAATTTAATTTTATTTCTTCTTCCAGTCCAGATCTAGAGATTATTGCTGAAATTTAACAAAAGTCAGCCTTATTATTTCAATAGAACCATAGAGGGACTTCGTTTTTGATCCAGGACTGGAAGCTACATACATGAAATATATATATATATGCTAGAAGTTTTAGGGAAAGATTTGAAGGAGGGCCCATCTTTTGATAAAGCAAAAGTTGCTGATGGAAGAGAGAAATTTCACTGCCACCCAACCACCTCTCCTCTATGCATAAAGACCAACGAAGGCTTTGGAGGACAGCCTATAAGCAAGGGTCTCTAACCCTTCATTAGCTAAATACACTTTCTCAAATGGGCTCTCCCTCAAATCTGCTGGTACTTAAAGGTCTGGAAAACTTCAGGAGAAGGAAAATGCCAATAGCCAGTTAATGTTCTGTTGGCGCTTTTGGCTGACTTCCCTGTGCCTGGGTCTTGCCTATTAATTCAATGCTATTTGGATTCTATCTCAAAAAGCAAATGAGGATGGAGACCAGAGGCCTGTCTTCCCAGACTGATCAGAACAGCACAGTGCAATTATACCCCAACAGCTTTGTTTGGAATGTAATCACCGCCCCAGCCTTCTTCCCAATGGGATGGCAACAGTGTAATTACCTCTTCAGGATTCATTGTTTGGGAACGTAATTCTTCTACAGGGCTCTCTTTGTAGGGGAAAGAAGCTGCAACAAGAATATAAGAGAATTTGTAGCCCCCTCCCCAGCAGCAGTCTTGTGAGCTGAACAAATTATTTTTGCTTTTCTTAAAGTAAAGCCAGAGTTTACATTTCAGCCTCTTCTACCAGTAAGGGATCACCCACATCCCATGATGGTTCTGCTTGAAAAGTACCAGTTTAAAGCTAGACTGCTTGAGTTGAGTTCCTTATTCTGTCAAGTAGTAGCTGTGGTCTTGGGCAAATTATTTCATCTCTTATGCCTGTTTCCTCATTTGCAAAAATGTGTAACAGGACATCACTGGAATGTTGTGAAGATTAAGTGAACAATATGTGAGACATGGTTAGAACAGTATTTGGCACACAGTAAGAACTCTTGGGTTTTGGGTTTGTTTTGTTTGTTTAGCACATTAGAAGCACTATATTCCTTAGCCACTGCACTTTGCAAATGTGATCTAACAGTAGTTCATGGTCAAATCTAAGCTTGAGTTACCATGATCTTTCTTTCTATAATCGTTTTTACCAGTGCAGCATGAGGAGCAGTGTTCTGGATAATGTCAAATGCTGCTATAGAACTGTCACAGTCTCTGAGCTACTTGCTTAGGTAAAACTTCACTCTAATAAGCAGGAGTGACTGTGGATATTTCCACATCAGTCTTTTCATTTGTGTTACTAGTCCACGGGAAACTAGAATAGAGATTTGTAAAATCTTGCTGTTGGGAAGATCAGCAAGTATTACCAAAAGTAGCCATTGGCAATATGGCAGATTCTGGAGAAAATTCATCTTTCTAGCCAGATTTATGTATGAAAATAAGTGATTTATTTTCCTCACATAGGCATATGTGCACACTACACCCTACCTCCCTGAATAATAACCCTTGTTCCCACTGGAAATTTCAACCTTTTACCTCCTGTCCAGCTTTTCTTCTATTCCTTTGTAGCCTAGACCAGTTTAATTGTTTAGAAAGAAGTATTTTTAAGCTTATGAGCCACAAGAGTAAAAATCATGAATTTGTTTGCTAGACAGCCCCAAAGAACACAGCTTCACAGCTTAAGATGGCATGGCACACAGCTGCAGTGAGCTGGGCTTACAATAAATCCAGGGACTCATCTCAGTAGCCCTATCATATGTTTACAGGATATTTGGCTCTGGATGACACTCAACTCCTGGCCACAAGAACACCCCATGGAATCTCAATACTCCAAGAGGTCCCTGGTCACCACCTGCAGGTGCCTCTTTCCACATCATGGCTTATACCAAGATACTCATGCTTGCTCTTGGTTTCCAGCTGAGTGGCACAAGGACCCTGGGAAGAGCTGGCCTTGTGGATCAGCAGGTGTTAAAGAAAGGAAATTAACACCCACAGGTTGGCTCTACTTTGGTAGAGAGGGTGAGAGGTGCTGTCTGCCAGCTCCCATGGCATTTCCAGCCCGTTTAGAATAAATGAGGCTGCTTGAGGACATGAAAAGGGAAGGAGTAAGTAAGACAAGTTAATGTGAGCTCAGAATTTTAAAAAGAAGGGGGTGGAGGGTTCACTTCCTACCGCTCACATAGGTAAAAACCGATGCAGTAGATAGGCAGCAAGCCATCCCAAAGTCTGTAGATTTCTAATTTAAAGTATGTGGAGATGGGCTGCTGCCTCCACTGGAAAAAAATGGGCTTTGACCTCACAATTGGCTTTTTCTTTCCTCATATCTCCTCTGTAGATTTCTGTTTTGTTGTATCATTTGTTCTGAAGGTTGCAAAGTATGTCAAAGCACATACTAAGCATAACCTAAGTAGAGAGAGGTATAAGGGCTCTGGCATTACAGTGGGTGCTTTCAGATTAGAGAGCACCGTCAGCTGGCGTCTTTGAAACGAGCAGTATTTCTAAGAAGGACACAACCACAGGACTTAATAAGCTTTGAGATCACTCTAGGCATAGGGAAGCCCAGAGTACAGAAAACAAGGTACAAGGGGTCTCATACAAACATGCTGACGGTTACATTCCTTTTTCAGGAAGAAGAAGGGGAACAGGTAGGAAACTGGTTATGAAGTTAGAAAGAAGGTTATAGGTCAGTTTCTCCTAGGAATGAAACTCCTAGAAGAGCTGACAAGAATCTGTTTACCTAGCATGAAAGCTTAATGGACTTCTGAGCTCTCACAGCCAGCTTTGTGTTTGTACTTTTACTTTACCATTTAGCACAATACCCAATGTCCTACAGCTGTTTATAAGCACAATGGGTTTGCTCAGGAGATGGTAAGCTTATGGGGAACATAGATTATGTCTTGTTCATTTGGGTATTATCATATTCCTAACATAAACCATGAAAACAACAGAAGCTCAGTAAATGCGTATTATTTTCCCCTTTACTAATAACTCCAGATCATGAAGAGTATACAACAGGACTCACCAACATGAACACATCTTGGAATCCTGTCATGCACAGCCTCTAATATGCTACCAAGTCTTCTCTTCCCGTTCCTCTGTCTCTGTGCTTAGCTTAATGAATTCATCTAGACCAGTGGTACTCAAATTTTAAAGTGCACCAGGATCACTTAGAAGACTCTTTACAACACAAAGTCCTGGGCCCCACATCCAGAGTTCTTGACTCAGTAGGTATGGGGTAGGGGCCAAAAATTGCAGTTGTAACAAGTTCCCAAGTGATGCTGATGCTATTGGTCTAGAAACTACACTTTGAGAATCCCATGTTGCCATGGTTACTTAGCTGCAGTAGTTCTGCTGAGTAGATGCTTATTTCATCAGCATGGGTTCTGACGTGGGACAGAAAAGGGGTTTTCAAATGCAAACTTTGTGACTCCTCTACTCTTCCCACCTTGGGCAACACATAAGCAACAGAGGACATATTGGCTTGTCTAACTATCAACACAGGAACCTTCAGGTAATCTGTTGGTGTCAGAGAGCACAAGCTCCCAGTTTTTTTCAACTCACTGACCATAGCAAAGGGGAGAAAGCCCTACTTGGGACCTAAGAGGAGCACCACTGGGGAAGAAGGCAAACAGTGAGATATCAGTAAGTTTATAATTAGTGAGGGGACCAGTATAGTTCTCATACTGGCCCCCAAAAGTTATAATAAAAATCATAAAACAATAATAGCTAACATCAATTGAACACTTTGTGTACCAAAAAATACTGTTCTAAGTGTTTCACATATATTAATTCATTTAACCCTCAAAACAATCCTATGAGCCCTGCTGGGCATGGCTCAGTGGTTGAGCATCGACCTAGGATCCAGGAGGTTGCAGTTCGATTCCCGGTCAAGGCACATGCCTGGGTTCCGGGCTCGATTCCCAGTCAGGGCATGCAGAAGGCAGCAGATCAATGACTCTCTCATCACTGATGTTTCTCTCTCTCTCTCCCTCTCCCTTCCTCTCTGAAATCAATAAAGATATGTTTAAAAACAACAACAAAAAAAAATCCTATGAGCTAAAAATTATTTTTATGCCCATTTTACAGATGAAAAAACCTGAATCTCCAAAAAGGTAAAATAAATTAACCAAGATTACATTGCTAGGAAGTAGCAGAGTGACTATCTGAACCTAGACAGTCTGGCTCCAGAGCCCAAACTCTTTGCTATACTGCAAATGGCAGCTGTCCTCCTCGAGTTCCACTCCCTCATCCTCACAGAACCACTGAAAGATGAAATGGGGACACATTCAGAGTTCCTTCAAACTGTATTGAAAAACATAAATTCTTGGTCCAAGCCTAGGTTTGAGCTGCACCCTCTTAGCTAATCTATCAGGATTGGCAATTAAAGTCTCAGGGGAATTATTAAATTTTTAGTGGCAGGGCCAAAACAAAACATAGAAAGCAGGCCACTCCCTGGCTAGACTGTAAACTCCCCAAGGGCAGAGCCATTTAATTCTTTTATAAGACCCAAGTGCCCTGGAAAATGCTAAGCATTTAAAAAGTGTTACATACATTTCAAAGTGACAGTACAGAAAGGGTACAGGTGTAAAGATTCCATGGGAGGAAATTTCGGGGGGGGGGGGAAGGGGGGAGGGCAGCACAGACAGAGGCACAGAAAAACTTAGTCACATAATACAAAAGGAACAGAAATGTTCAGTGACAAGGCCACAGCAGCACAGGCTTAATTAAGCTTAGAAACTGGGCCTCAGGTTCCCAATAAGCACCCCTCTCACTAGCAAGCAGTGTGTAGTATATGGTATATGGAGATGTAGTAAAGGGTTTGGGTAGAGAGGACATGGATGCTCCAGTGACACCAAATAGGTAAAAGGCCCTGAGTACTGTAAGGCATCTGGGAAGGATGGGTTCTCTGGGAGGAGTGCTGCATTTACTTCTCTGTTTCCCAGGCAACCAAGCCAGCCCCCTTATCGCCTTCACTTTCATCACTGGAGCAGAATGAAAGGTAATTGGGTTAATTATTAAAGCAGCACTAGCTAGTACCACCACCACTAATTGTCCATTTATCTGGGATTTATAAACAGCCATCTTAATTGATGTTGAGTTAGAATGTGCCACTCACTTTATTTGCCTGGCTACTGGATAAAAGAGAGGTACAGAGCACACAGATAAAGAGTCCAACACCAGAATTATTATTCATTTCTGTTCATACTCATTTAAGTACACCATGATGCCCTTTAACTGTGTTCTCTACTATTCATCTCTCCCAGATCTACCAGTTCAAGTGAAGATCTAGTATATACTAATTAAGGAATTTGTTTAGTATTAGAGACTTATGACATCAAGTTGAAGAATCAGGATAATTCCTAAAAGTTGGCAAGCCCAAGGCTCTGATGCTCACTTAGTTGGCCAAACTAGACTAGACAGGGCTCCTAAAAGTAATTTCCTAAAGTACCAGGCAAGTGGGGAACATCCAAGAGAGAATTGGTATTTTTAAAAGAGATGAGAAGGGCAAAAGACATCCAAAAATAAAGTTAACAAGGCAAGGTAAATTCTTGCAAAAGTGGTAGCTCTGTATTACTCACACAGGCAAAAAACAGAAGGATGCCTGGACAATGAAAATACATAAGAAATCAACAACAGAAGGAAATTCAAGAAATTCACAAATATGTGAAAATTGAAGAACATACTCCTAAACACTCCTAAAATATACTTGGTAGAGTTGTATAGCTTTAAATGTATTTATACCTCTTTAAGTACAGGTTCAGAATTTGTGCTGTCTACTGGGTCAAAAAATAAGTCTTAAGAGAAATTAGATTAATTTCTAAGCCACTGCTAGCCCAGGACACTTGACCAGGCCCCAGTGACCTGTGGCTAAGAGCAAGAAAATCCTGACACTTCCCATTGGTTTTAATCAAAATACTAAATTAAGTACATCAGGCCAACCATCTGCTGGGAGCAGATGCTCATTAGGATGAAAGTCAAAAAGATTAGGCAGGCCAGATAACTAATACCCTAAATTGCCCAAGTCCCAATCCCTCAGAAGACTTTTGCTCTTCCAGTAATTACCAGGAATTTGTCAAATGCCAGGGCTTCTCACTTCAGTTTTATGAGCCTCAAACATGCAGAAAAATATTATAAGCTTAAGAACATGTTGGCAGATACTCCCTCCTTGAACTCAGGCAAAACACAACAGAGAAGACATAACAGACCAATAAGACAGGCAGACCAGCCTGGTTTAAAGTTCCAGGACTACTACCTCTTACTGTGTTACACTGTGTGTGACAAGTTCTCTGAACCTTGGGTGTTCTTCCCTGCAGAAGGAAAACGTACCACCTACTTCACAGGGTTGTTACAATGATTAAAGGAGACAATGTATGGGAAACCACTTAGGACAGTACCTGGCTCATAGTAGGCAGTCATTAACTCACTTCCTTCTTTATAATCAGTCGCTGTTATAGCAGAGCTAGAGCTGTCTACTAAAAAGTCAGCAGGGGGAGCTCCTCAGACTTGTGCGTGTTTCCCAAAAAATACCCCTGGTTGAGTTGCAGTAGCTTTAAGTGTATTTATATTTCTTTAAGTACAGGTTCAGAATTTACGTTGCTGAAGAAGGGAAATGACGTGGGTTGATGGGTACTGGAGGCCACCAGGAACCCACAGAATTAAGGGGAATGGATCAAGATAGGTGGGAGAGATGAGCATTAACATCAAAACTCTTCTCTGTAGTAGTTTGTTTTCTATTATAACTCTCAGGCTCTTGTGTGAGGAAGTGGGCAGGATGGATCTAAATTTTCTGCAAATCCATTTTTGCTGATTGTGAATGGCTTTGGCTAGGGCCCACTAGAGACTCATTTGCCACCATAGTACTGGTCATGCCTCCTAAAACTTCAGGTGTGTATATGCTTTTGTCCTGGAAGTCTGCCAAATGTCCATGCTTCACCCCTGTAGAAAGCCACTCACCATACAAAGTTTTGCTTAATGTTTGGAGCTAAGAAGCAAAGAGCAAGACTGAGGTACAGCCAACCACCTAGACTTTGAGCTCCAGGAGGGCAGGGATCATGTCCATCTTATTTATTCACTCTGGTAGCCTAGAACAGTGCCTGGACATGGCTGCAGAACAAGTATCTGTTGAGTGTAATTATTTTGAGACCATCACAACCTCATTCTAATCATACAGGAGGAAAGTACCTTTCCAGGAAACTTGAGAGTGCTTACTGCTAAAAGGACAATTTGTCTTTTTGCTTCAAAAGCCATTATGACATCAGCGATATTACATGATCACAAGTAAGTTTAATAAAATGCAAAACATCTGTGTCCAGGAGAGCACAAAGGCTCGGGGAAAATGTTGTTACATAATAAGGTTTTCCTCAGCAAGCACCTGTGTCATGAAAAGCTATGTGTAGAAGCCACTTAAAATACAGGCATACTTCGTTTTATTGTGGTTAGCTTTACTGTGCGTCACAGATGTTGCTTTTTTTTTTTTTTACAAATTGAAGGCATGGCCCTCTATCAGCAGAAAGATTACAACTCACTTTATTAAGGTGGTCTGAAACCAAAACCACAGTATCTCCAAGGTATGTATACCTGTGTAGAGGAACTAAAACGAGTAAGAAAAACCCTGAAGACCAGCCAAGTTCCTAGGGAGCGCTTTCTCTCTTCCAGAGTAAGATCCTGGAAAAAGAATGCTATTTTGATGCTCTGTCCTTTAAAATAACTGTGGGGAGGCAGACTAGGAAGCTCTGGAGTCCCACTGCTTGGTTCAGTTCTGGCTCCTCTACTTCTAGCTGCATTACTCTGGGCAAGTTAACCTTCTAGGCTTTAGTTTCCTTCACTGTTAGATAACAGTACCCATCTCATAGGATTACTGTGAGAAAGAAATGAAATATGACTGGGAAAAACACTTAAAACACTCCCTAGTGTATATAGCAAGAGCTCAAGAAATGTCAGGCTTTCTTTGGTTGCTGTTGTTATTACTATTATTGGACTTTCCTCAATAGAAGCAAAAAGACAGACAATTGTCAATAGATTATGGAGGGACATCCAAATGTCTACAAATAATGAAGCTTTAAAAAAAGACCAATGGGTACTCTGTAACATGTATCTTGAGAAAATGGGAGAAACTGGTTTAATTATGAATGGAAAACATCTGCTAATCTAACTTAAGAGTAAGATACTTAAGAGTCTAGATTTCCTTCCCCTCATGACACTTTGTATCCTTGTTAGAGAATTTTTCTCAGTAGATTTCATGTCGGTAAACAACTGCCTGCTGGAACACAACCCCGATATTCAACTTATCCATAAGTGAAATTGGGTCATTTGGGGTCAGGCCTCTGGGCATAAAGTGGGGAACAGAAAATGAAGGTAGAGCTATTAAATCAAAGGAGGAAAAAAACAACATACAGCTGTTCCAAAAATGCTAAATGCCAGGAAACAGAGATTTCTCCAGCAGCAGAGGAGCAGGAGGTGCTGTGTGGGGTGGTAGAGGCAGATGTCTGGAAGAAAGCAGGGTGGAGAAGAGCTCTGTAGTACTGCCTGGCAGCAAGTGATTATCTGCCACGAGGAGCTGCCACATGCTACCAGCCAAGTCACAAGGAAGTGCCAAGCAAGGAGAAGCATCAAGCCTGGGGTCTGTTCACCAACTCGGGCCAGAAGCCTCCTCAGATGAGGTTGTCGGGAGACCATGGTGTAGTCTCCTCCCTGGGCAAGCCCAGGCCTACAAAGTCCTGTGTCTGACAGAAAGCACCAAGGTTTCTGGGAATTCTAGGCTTTGACATTGGGTCAAGGATACTCCTACTCAGGAGGCCAGATCCCATGTCTTCCAGCTGTCATAGCAGCTAGGTTAGAAATCACATTCTCCCACCTGACAGTCCTACTGCCTCACATAGATCCCTACCTTTAACCCTTTAGCCATCACATGGCCCAGATATTCCAAAACATAAGCATTGCTTATGAAAGATACACTTAAAACAATAAAGACATATTTAAATATGACTTGATTTTTTAGAAATATGTTTTAATTGATTTGAGAGAGAGAGGAAGGGAAAGGAGGAGCGAGAGAGTCATTCATCAGCTGCCTCCTGCACGCCCCCACTGGGGATCGAGCCCACAACCAGGGCATGTGCCCAAATGGGGAATCGAACTGGCGACCTCTCAGTGCATGGGATGACACTCAACCGAGCCACACCAGCCAGGGCATGACGATTTTATACCTTTTATGCCTTCACATACATAAATTTACAAGTTGGCAGTGGACATGAGGTGAAGGGAGGAAAAGAGTGTGATGGAGAAATAACCTTTGTCAGCAAAAAAACAGAATTCTGCTTTGTTTCCTTCTTTAGAGATTTAGAGAAACAGCAGCACACACTATGTCCCAGATCCCAGTTGCATCATGCATCTTAGTCCATGGTCACTAAGCTATTCAGCAACCATAAAACTGCCTCAGCAGGGCTTGTCCAGTCCATTTCTGTTCTGTGGAGATTTCTAAGCCAGCTCTATGGGTCTCTTCTCCTCCTTCCTTGGAAGATTCTACAGCACCAGGAAATGCTACATGCTGCCAGTAGCAAAGGGTAGGAGAGGTATGCATTAGGCTCCTAATTAAATCACAGGATCTGGCTCATGAGTATCTCACCAACTGAAACATGAACAAGACACCTTTATCATTCAATAGCCAGAATCCAATTGCTGGATTAAGAAAAAAAAGAGTTTAAACAAAAAAGAAAAAAAATGTTTTTTAAAGATGTTTGCAGGAAGTAGGAATGTACAAGAGAAATGGCTTTCTTCAATCTTGCAGTTTCCTGCCTTGAAGTACGGAACCGAGCACAAGACCTCAAAACAGAGTTTTCAGCCAGATGGCAAGACGCCGCCACATCAGTACAAGTAACAAAGGGGAAAGCTTTATCTGGCTCCCTGCCCGTTCACATTTTCATAATCCAAAGAAACATTTCCTTACCTGCCAGGACCCTGTTAACAGAAGAGTGAGTAGCCAAGCCAGGCTGTCCACGTTCATGAAAAATCCCAGCGTAAGGCAAATACTCAGGCAGCAAGAAACGCCTACAAGAAGGAATCACGTGTGAAAAGCCTACTAAAGACAACCATAAAACAAGGGAGACATACTATGAGCTTACCCTCAAGAATTAAGGCTAAGGGATCCACTAGGCCTAGAAATCCACAGAAGCCCAGAGTAAAAATTCCTAGGATTTGTACGTTCACAGATTTGTACGTCCTTCTTGATCTTTCTTCTAAAGTTTCCCAGGGCTTCTATTCTTGAACAGGATGCTCCCAATACCACTATTCTATTTTTACTGCGGTCAATCATCTCCTGTCAAGTCTTTAGGTGGTAGGGCTAGATCGTAGGCTCACTAGGAAATAATTCTAGGTATGGACAATCCAAAGACCAAAATGTAGGTTTAAAAACTAAATCCCAGGCTTTCATAAAGGCTCCCTCATAAAAGTCTCTCATAAAGGCTGACTATCCAGTTCTTACCTTGGTACAAAGCGTCCAAGCGAAGGTGCAGACATCCGGGCATTGCGCGGAGCTCGGTGCCTGGATCTGTCACCATTGTCCCTGGAGAAAACAAAAAGACTGCACATAAGAGAGTCACTAAAGCAGGAATCAGCCACAAGCCCAAATGACAAACATCCCCCAAACTAAGTTCCTACACTGAGGTGAAGACCCCAGAGGAATCAGTTTGCTTACTATTGGGGTGGCACATTCATATACTGTATTTCTGGAGTAGCTCAACTAAAAGATTCATGAGCATTTACTAATAGTTCAGAAAGAAGGAAGATTTTTTCTTGAGTTAATGTGGACTCTGAACTCTGCTGCTTCTGAAATTGAAGCCAGGTTTAGATCTTCTAAGGGATCTGGAATGGATACTTTTTTCTAAATTGAAAGATAAACTTTGGCTTTTGGGGATCTTAAAGGAAGAAACATTTCCTCATCAATTTCATCCAGCAAATGGTTATCTTTCAATGAATCTGTTTAGGTCCTTGGTGTGGAAAAATCATTGATAAGTGAAAGAAAGACACTAAGTAGTCCTTTGTTTTAGAGACTGAAAACTTGACAATGACAAAGAATATTAGACAATGCAAATATAAGTCAGGTCAGTTGAGTAAAAAGAAAAATGTCTGGGTATTTTCTTTTTCTTCTTTAAAAAAATATGTCTTTATTGATTTAAGAGAGAGTGAGGGAGAGAGAGAACCATCAATGATGACCCAGAATCGTACCAAGATGGCCTGGATCATAGGTCGATGCTCAACCGCTGAGTCATGCCGGCTGGGCTACATATTTTCTTTACAGCCTATAATAACCACCATTTACTAAATATCTACTAAGTTCTAATGCAACAGTGAATATGTTATCCCATTTAATACTTCCAGCTATCCCCTGAGGTATTATTAGCTGTTTTACAGATAAAACTAAGGAACAGAGAGGCAAATGCCCAAGGTTACACAACCAGTAAGTGGCTGAGGCAGGATTCAAGGAAGATCTAAATGACTCTGAAGCTCTTGCTCGTTGCACTACACTTCACTGCTTCCTACAAGAAGACAGAGGGCAGAGACTTCACGTGGCTTAGCTTCCAATGCATCAAAGGAACAATAAGCCAAAGGGCACTGGCTGGCCAGAGCCGTTAATTAGCCGCTTAACCAAACTCCACAAAATAAATGAACCTCTGAGAGCCTGATCTGGGATATTTCTTAATTCTACCCTTGGATTATCTTCAATTTAGTAAGAAAATCTTCAAGCTGGCCCTGGAACCAAAATTAAGACAACACTTTGGCTTTCAAATGGACCACTGGGAGCTTTACAGCCAGAAATAAAAGCCTAGGAAGGTTTTTATAACTTGCCAGAATTGGATGCTAAGTATTTAAAAACAAATCAATACCAGGGATATTGGAAGATGAACCATTTAAAGTCAGTACTTGGTTTTTATTTTCCCAAAAGAGAAAACACACTGTTGTTTTCCCTAACATATATTCCTTTGACTTGAAATTCTACAGATGAAGGAAGAGGCAAGGAGAGAGATAAGACCATATATATATATATAAATATATATACACATACATATATATATGAAAATTTAAAAGGGGATTAAAAAGAACAATGAGATCATAAATTCCCAACCAACAGAGACTGAATTGTGGGGAGCCCACAAATTATTATAAGGTCTTGGTAGCCACATGGACACAGGAGTACCTGAATATCAAACAAATAAGACAGCTCTCAAGTTAAGCATATGACTATTTTTCAAATATATGTAGAGTCAAGTTGTTTAAAAATAGAGGTGAATTCATGTTTTCATAATAGCACAATTTATTTATTAATGGCCACTAAAAGTGTAACTAATTATCATGAGAGGAGTTAGAAAATAATACTGAAGTTAAAAAGGGTCCTAAGCCTTAAAAAGGTTGAAAACCTTTGTTAAAGAAGCATCATGGGACAAATCCATTACTTTATTCTATAGCTATGAGAGAGCTGGCCTTTCCAGAATCACATTGTGGAGCTGCCAGTTTACTTCTGCAAGGCCCAAAGGGTCCTCTCCCTCTGGACAACAAACAGTACTCTATTTGGTATTAGCAGAGCTGAAGGGCAGAAAGGAGAAGCCAGTGCCCATCACGACACAGAGCTTGGCAAAAGGACACTAGAAGACAACTTAGAAAAATGGATAAACACCAGAGCTGGGGGGAAATTTTGGGATCCTATGACATAATTCACAAGCCAAATCTCTCACTGTTATTAAAATATAAAAACAACCAACTTCTTTCTGATTCAGCTTCTCCCTCCATTAAAAAACGGGAGGGACTGCCCTGGCAGTCAATAAATGCATAAATAAGTGGAACAAATCAATGTTTCTCTCTCTCTCTCTAAAATCAATAAACAAAAAATAAAACAAGAGGTAATATATTAAGTGAGTGGAGATGTATTTGCTGGTCCTCAGTTTAACGTCCTAACTAATGATGGAAGAGAAGCAACTAAATGGCATCTCAATAAAATGCAGAAATGACTTCAAATTGACAGTGTTGAGAACACTAGCAAAGGAGAAGTGACAGAATGGGACCCAGAATGATGTGGAAAATGTGAAGCACGGTGAACACACAAATGAGATGTTGCCTATGGGAGAAATACAAAGACATCTAGGAGAAAACAGCCCGTAACAAAAACAGCTCAAACATTTACTGACCAGAAGAAACCTTGAAAACAGAAATGGGTAAGGTGGCAAAGGTCAGAATGTCCAACCAAAGAACAAATTAGGCAAGAAGAGGGTAAAAGGTGCTGGGTTTTAGTGCCGGCACACAAAAATCCCTGACTAAAGGCAAAGGTTCAAATAAACTAGAGGTGAAAAGGGCAACTAACGATTCTAGGTTCTCCAGTCTAGAAAGAAGATTCAGAAGTAATAAGGAGTTGAGATGGGGAAACAAATTTCAACACGTAGGATATTTGCAGTGGGGGGTGGAGGTGGTTCAGAAGGAATGGAAAGGAAGATTGGTAAAAGTTCCAAGAAAAGAGCAAAGGAACGAAAAGTACTTAAAATAATGTTGTTTATAGAAAACTACAGACTCTGCCGCTCACTTTAGTGCTGGTACAAGATCAACAGGGAGCATGGCTCCATGAGATGGAGGCAGTGAAACTGGTCAGGTAGAGACAGTACGAGTGAACTGGAAGATGTTTTATAGATGAACAGTGCAAAAAGGAAGGGCCAGAGAGAGTTTATCTTAGGGATAGAGGAAGGTGCTAAATACTGGGGCCTAACATAGCTCATGCCCTTTTCAAGGGGGGGGCTTAAAAAAGCAAACAAAAATGGTGAAGACCAGAGTGTACAGGTATGCTGGTACTGCTCCTCCCCCACAGGAGGCCTCTTTCTCACAGGGAAACACCAGAGAAATCCTCATCAATTTCCTCAGCCAGAAGCTAGAAGCTGCCTTTAAGCCAGCAGGATAGATGCTGGCTGAGTCATTAATGGCTTTCCCAGTTGTTGAACTCTATGCATCTCTGATTAACTCTCAGAGGGGTATTTGGGAAAGAGAGGGGGGGAAATAAGATTTTCTTGTAAAAGATTTTATAAGGGAAAAATGCCTTCAAACAATCAAGCATCTAAGACAAATGCTGAATACAAGAAAATACATCTCTGGGACAAGGGAGAAACACAGCAGCAACTCCTGCTAAATGCCTGGGATTAACTGCCAGGGAGAGAGGCCATAATTTAAAGGAATGAAAAATACACCTACAGACTGCTGTCTGAGTCCTGACCAGACAGGTTGTCATTACTCCTCAGTGACAAACGGCTCTGACTCGGGCCTTTTATAAATGAAGTTCTTGCAGCAAATAGTTCAAAAGGCCATTGTCCTCTTGACAATACACAGATGACTTTGCTGAAAATTAGACTATTAAAAAAATACTTGTTTCCCAATGTTCTTGTTTCTCTTTAATCTCCAGACAACAGAAGGCCTGTTCAGAATTCCTGTGTCTGGATGGCACAGTGATCTTGGCTAAGTCCTTTCCTTCCCCAGGTGCTGTGAGGAACTGAGGCCCCAGTCTCTACTGCGAGACTGTGCACACATATAAGTCCTTAGATTTCTAGGAGCAAGGCCCAGACCAGCTGATAACATCCACAGGGGATGCCTAAAAGCACAGGTCTAGTGAAACTGCAAAGCCTTCTTTGTTCTCCAAGGAAGAGTGATTAACAGATAATTACCACTTACAAATTCCTCTTCGAGCTTATTCTACCTTTAATTTCATCTGCACACATTATGAAAATCCATATTCCTATTGTGCACTTTTTTAAAAAATATGTTTTTATTGTGTGTGTTTTTAGAGAGGAAGGGAGAGGTGGAGGGAGGGAGAAAAAGGGAGGGAGGGAGGGAGGGAGGGAGGGAGGGAGGGAGGGAGGGAGGGAGGGAGGGAGGGAGGGAGGGAGGGAGGGAGGGAGGGGGAGAGAGAGAGAAGCATCGATGTGAGAGAGAAATATTGATTGGATGTCTCCCATCCATACATACCCTGACTGGGGACAGAACCCTCAACCTGGGCATGTGCCCTGACCAGGAATGGAATCAGCGACCCTTTGGTGCACAGGACAATGCTCAACCAACCGAGCCACCCAGCCAGGGTCCTACTGTACATTTTATGTTAAAAAATAACATAAACATAACACTGAAAAATAACCTCCTTGCCCCTCTTCCTTTTGGGTGTTGAATTCTTTCCTTCTGTATTTTCCTGTTCTAAGCCCACAATCCAGACATAGTCCACTTTCTCTTCTGCACTCCTCATAATAAATATTCATATATATTTTACTTGTGCAGAAAGAGTACTAATTCTAAAGCTGCCAGGCAATATATTCCATATTTCTAAGCAGCAGGCTCAAAACCCTCAGTCAAGAGCTAGAACTCAGGTAGGCATATGTTTTAGCTTAGGGGCCCTACAGGTACCAGATACCCTCCTCCTAATCCTCATGAGTCCCCCTCACTCTTCTGAGACTTCATTATCCTACCTCTGCTGAGTACAAGGGAATTTCTTCGAAGGTAGTTAACTCCAACAAAAATCTAAGAACTTTAATGCTAAAAGAAACTTCAGAGATAATCTATTCTCATTTTACAGATCAGACACTGAAGCCTAGCCATGGTGGGCAAGGGACTTGCCTAAGGACAAACGATAAATTAAAAACAGCCAAAACGAGAACCCAGGGTTATTCCCTAGACAGTAATTGTCAGTCCTCATATGTTCTCACCTGTGCTTTACCCATGGCTTTCAGACTGGTTTTCCCGCATCCATATACTTGTCACTTTAGGTCACCCTAACCAGTGCTGTCAGTTAGCCTAACATACATATTGAAAAGTGGCTGTTCCCAGGCAAAAATAAAGCAAAAACTTCTTAGCCAGGCATTCCAGGCCCTCGAAAGTTCAGGCTTTTCTGATTTTACTCATATTATAAACACTTCATAGCTCTAGCTACAGATCTACTCAGGTTCCCCAAGTAAATCCTGTAAACCTCCTATCTCTGAGCTTTTGTTTAAGCTACTCCCTTTGTGTAGAATCTCATTCCCTATCCCGGTCCTCCACATCAATTTATCAAAGTCTCATGCAGTCTTCACACCCAGTTGAAATCCATGAAGCCTTCTCTCATCTCCCCAGATACTCTCCCTTCATACAATGCTGTCCTGTACTTCCGTGGTATCTTGTTACAGTCTATCTTGTAAGACATTTATGTAGAAATATGATCATGTTATTCCATGGCTTAAAACTCTTCTTTTTAAAAAAAAAAAAAATCTTTATTGATTTCAGAGAGAGGAAAGGAGAGGGAGAGAGAGAGAGAGATTGAAACATCAATGATGAGAGAGTCATTGGTTGGCTGCATCCTGCACGGCCCCCAACTAGGGATCGAGCCCACAACCCGGGCATGTGCCCTGACCGGGAATTGAACCCCGATCACCTGGATCCTAGGTCAACACTCAACCGCTGAGCCAAGCCCGGCTGGGCCCATGGCTTAAAACTTTTCAATGACTCCCTCTCACCTTCAGAATAAAGTTCACCTCCCTTACAAAGCACAAAAGATCGGGTGCCACTTTAACTCTCAGGGCCCATCTGCTACGTACCTTGGGCTTTGCAGTCTAGCCATACTTATCAACAAGGGAATTCCTGAAATACTCAATGTGGTTTCGTGTTTCTATGACTGCTTTTATTTGCCTTTCTCCTGAGTATACCTAGAGAAAGGTCCTATTTTAAGACTTAAACCTTTCTCTTTTATAAGCCCACCCTGTAAAAACAATCAGCCACCACAAAAATCAAGTAAATGAAACTCTCCGGTAAAAAGGAAAGGAAACAGTTCATCTCTCATCACACTATTTCTGTACAACACCGCCACTCGGCCACTTGACATATAGAGTTGGTCGCCTGATTGTCAATCGCTTTAACAGGTAAAGAGAACGGTAACATTACAATGTTTCCTTCGAGTTTCTCCTGCATTTCTAATATTAAATAGTCTATGGTTTGTGAGTCAAAGGAAGAGACAAAGGCAACTCCATTTCAAAATAAAGCAGACATCTCCCTCTGAAGATTTACCCTTCCCTTCCTTGGCTACAAGTTAGGTATTTGCTATTAGTCGTCACTGACTCCCACAGGGGTCCTGGAAATTCTGGGCACAGAAAAGAGAGCAGGAGCAAGTACTACGAAGGACATACGGCTGGCTTCACTCTACTGGAATTTCTAGCCATAAGAACTTGAAGTATGAGTCTCACAAAGCTGTGAGGTTTTGTTGATAGACAGTAGTAGTATGATCTGATTTCTAACATATTTTCTTTACCATGCCTCAACTAAATTTTAGTTATGCCAAAAGGGCAGATGGGGAATATTAAATTCTGAACTAAAGGCAAGCAACTTCCCCTATGCCACACTCAATCAGATGGCACAGCTGAGTGACAGCCTTTAGAACACTCCTCAACTACATCATATACCAAGACCTTTTAATGACTTCTTCGCCAGGTGCCTAGCAAGGGGACCATAAAAGCAGCAGCTCTGGCTGCATGATGCTCCCCTGTACGTGCACATGTGGTACTGCAGCATGCCAAACTGAGAAACAGGAAGCCAGAAATCACTGCCATTCTCAAATGAAATGAGTCAAAGGACATTTTTGCACATTAGATCACAATATGGATTTCTGGGCAAAGGAAACCAAATACAACCAGATAAATTAGAAGAATTAAGAAAATAAATGTAATAGACCTAATGAGACTTCATCATGAAGCTGAAAGACTAGAATTCTCCATGAGATGTTTTTCCAGAGTACAGCCTAGTGTCACAACTGTGAGTGAAGGACTTGTTCTCATCTGTGCAAGCAACATTTTTTAAGAAGTTGAAAATGTCAACTGTAAATTAAAAAAAAAGAAAAAAAAGAACTTGAATATAATTACCTAGTGGCTGGTATGTGTGGTGAAATATTGGTGACTGGTCTAACCTGAAGCTTCTGTAGTTCTGACTGTCATGAGCTCAGGGTATCCCCTTAGCCTTGGAAGGCAAAGCAGTTACGAAGAGTCAGGAAGGGAAAGACATGAGCTAGGGATGATTCTGGACCACAAATACATTAAAAATAATAGATAAAATGTGGAATGGGCAAGGGTACATGGAACAATAGTCATAAAGTCACATGCACCACCTCTTTTCTAGGCTTTAGACAACTACCGGGACATAGCATTTAACCTAAGCTTCATAAGAGCCTCCCCCCTCTTTTCAAAGGGACGGTAAAAGTGAAAATGTGAAATTTCTTTATGCTTATTTGTCATCTGCATTCTAGCAGGCAGACAGCAATGTCACAGGCAGACACACCTTTACCCTGCTTGTGAACATCTTTATGCAAAGACGGCTGCTGAGGGTTTCAGGACAGACCTGCTGACAGCAGGTTTCTGGATGTCCTGTTTGTGCATTTTGACAAACACAGGGACCCCGCAGTCTCAATCCTTCCCGCAGGCAGAGATGAATGGCAGGAGAAGATGCCTGCCTGGGAAGATGGCCATTAATCCAGACCACAAAAGAATAGAAAATTTAACCTGATGCTGACCAACCTTTAAAGCTATCTTCCCCAGAGATAAATCTAGACAGTCTTGTTCTACAACAAGCTCATGGAGCAAGGGCTCAAATACGGCTGTATATCACTTTTAAAGGTTTTTAAATCCATAGGATAGTAACAGTCAAGACACTAAATATGCTTCTCCTGTTCTAATCTTAGACAGGTCTGATTTTGGTGAAGTCTCAGTATCCTCATTTAGAATACCACAATGAAGTAAATATCTCATTGGGTTATTATAAGAATTAAACAAGAGTTTTAAAAATACATATTATATATTAATATACTTACATATACTACAAATGTTTTGTATGTTATAAATTAGTATACATATGAAAATTATAGCTGATACCTTTCATTCAATGGATGAAAGAGAATCTAAATGACGGATCTGGGTAATGGCTCCCCTTCATTTTCTGGGGACTCTATAAGCCTGGATGGGACAAGCTAGAGAATGGCAAAGTGATCTTAGCCTTAGCACATGGAAGCAAACTGAAGAGGTCGAAGTGGGGTGGCAAAGGCAAGAGTAGAATATGCTGGGAAGGTGAGGAAATCTAACAGAACAGTTTCTTTAATGGTACCCTAAGTGTGTTAAAAGGATTTCAGGCCATGTCTAGCCCAAAGGAACTCTAAATTATGGCTGTACGTGCCTCTAACTTTCCTTCCAGTTACTAAAGCTGAGGGAAAGGATGGGGACAGAGGAATTAAAATAGGCTAGCACATTCCCTAATCCCCCACTCGCTCCCTCCTCAGAGCACTCGGATATTAAGAGGGACCACCACAAGCAGCACTCAGTTTACAGTGGGGGGAAGAGGGAGGCAGGGAAAGAATGACCAGATGATAAATGAGCATCAACCAGCCAGCAACATCCTTCACCAGAAGACCTGGACCATTCATACTGAGGTGACCAATCCACAGCTGCTATTAAAAATAAGACTGCAGTCTGTATCAGTGCAAAAAGGAAGTCGAACACCCGGGGAGGGACTTTCAGAGGAGCATTAGAGAAATCGGAACCATAGAAGACCCCTAGGAAACAACGATGTAAGTCAGTCAGTGCACAGAAGGTGAAGAAGGCGATATAAATTCAGGTCGTGCTGAAGCCGAGGGGAGGTGAGAGCAGAGGTGGGCTGTGGGGAGCACGAGGAGGAGGCAGTCTGACACAGGAAAATCGAGGGGGAAGGAAGGGGAAAGGGAGGAGGTGGTAGCAGAAGAAAGAGAAGGTAAGATGAGAACAGAACATTTTAAACTAACCCAGAACTCCACTTGAAGGACAAGTCACGAGGCAAGATACAGCTCAAAGGCATGAGCCCGGCACCCCACCACCGTAGAGGATAACACAGCCTTCTAAGTGCGCGTGGAGAGGGCTAGGCAACCTGCAGACTCCCAGAGCCCCACAGGATCACTGAGGCCCCTGAGCAGCAGCCTTGGCAGGCACACTGAAACTGCTTCCCTAAACAGACCCAGGTGCTGGAAAAATAATCCTATTTACAGGGGAACATATTTCACTACAGGTGTCTGCCGGGCCATGGGAGTAGAGACACTTGCCCTGCCTGCCACTGTATGCACCCACCTTCCCCTAGGGGGACAGACAGGAAAATGACGTGTGCAAGTAGCTGGGCTTGTCTCCAACAGCCGATGACAGCCGATGACCACCCTGCTAGATTTGCCACACCACAGTGCTCAGAGCATCCCTGCCTTCCACATTTACATCTTCCTCAGACAGGCGAATCTCCCAGTGTCTTCCTTCTGCTTCCCAGTGCACAATTGCCAGCATGCTTTAAGATTGCACCAGGAAGGCGAAATGGTACAGTGGTTGCTCCCACCTTTTCAGTCCTTTCTGGAAAAGAGAGTGCTCAACACCTCCCAAAGCTCTGTTGCAACATGGCACCTGGGGAACTATTCATTCAGCTCACGGAAGAGAAGGCTGAGGGGGGGCAAGAACTCTTACGATCCCAGACCTGACCAGACTATGTTAGGATGGGGGAGAAAAAATAAAAATCACTGACAGGCTGTCCTATGCCAATACTGGCAGCAAAAGAGGAGGAAAAAAAGATACTTAGCCACCCTTTTCTCTCTCGTTTTACATGTGTGAGAATATCAAAATACAGGAATCAAAACCAAAGTCAAATGTCCAAACTGATACAAGCCAGAAAAGCTCAGTTTCAGGATGGAAAGAAACACAATGAATGGCTAGAAAGGTCAGGAGCAGCAGGTGAGAGAAGGCAAAACCCAGAAGTCAGATTGGGGAGCTTGAATTCTGGAGCCTGGGGCTGACCCTGCTCCTTTAGCTCACCCTGGCCCCCAACCACCAACTAAAAAGGCCCCAAGAGGAAGGAATCACCTCTCAACTCGCCACATTAATCTTACAGGCAACTTTCAAAGGATCCTTATTGGGGGTGGAGGTTGAGTGAGAAAGTTTAGGTAAGGGAGTAAAACCTCAAAGTATCAGAGTGTGGTCAAGGGTTCTAAGAAAGCCTAACTTTTCCGAAAATCTGGCTACTTCCTTCTTAATCTCTCAACACCTACTCCACTTAAGAGAAAACACTAAGCCTCCTGCCTTGTTGTAAAGACAGTCCATGGGATGCATTTCCACAGTCACTGTTCACGCAAAAGGGAAATAAAAACGTTGCCTGAAGAGCAGCAACCATCTTCTCCCAGTCTGGCCTGGGGCCCAATGGGCTGCCTCTTCCCCTAGGCTCTGGTGAATCAGCAATGCCAACACCAGAGGCAGCAGTGCCCTGGGCATTTTAACCCTCGGTCCCTCGCCCCATGCTATATTACTCATAAAGAGTAACTTAAGGGTTTGAAGCAAGGATGTCAGCCACTGCTGCTGAGACAGTGGCCGACTTGGAAGCACTCCCAGCTGGGCAGCAGAGGGAAGAAAGCAAGCTGAGTGTGTACTTACTCAAAGTCCTCAAATTCCAAGTCGGTTCCCTCTACTGATGGACCCTGGTTGTCTGAGGAAGAGGAGGAGGTGGAAGAGCGAAGCCGGTTCTGTTGGTAGCGCATGGAGCGCTGGCGAATACTGTCTCTCCGTGAGAGATACTGGATCATCCTCTGAGCGTAGTATGCAGCAGGAGATAATCTGAGAGAGACAGAGATGGACAAACACAAACTAGCACTAATGTGGGGGAAACTGTGAAAGATAGTAAATCCAGTTCTCCCAGCTGAGGCGAATCTCCTGGTTGAGGTAATTCTGTAGACATGAAAATTAAAGGGCATTTAACTCACCAGGAGGTGTGTACTGCACAATATGCTTATCCGATTACCACCAGTGTTTCTGCTCTGAGACAGGGCAGAGAGACTGTTTAATCAGTCCTCACCTGATCAACAACGGCCCCTCCCAAGAGAATAACACTGGATTTTTCTTTTTAGTTTCTTAAGGGACTCCTTTTAGATTCTCAGGGTGCCCTTTATGACTCACGGCTTTCCCTCAATCACCCATACTGAAAATATAAGAAATGAAGAGACCACAGCAATCATCTACAAGTCATCTCTTCTTTCAGTTTACAGATGAGGAAGCAGGCCAGGAGACAGTAAGCCTGAGATGATTAAAGAAGGCATCCACAGGCATCCTCTCCACCAGGACCCCTTTTCTTCTCTGACCAACGGACATGCTCCAGATTGGTTCTAGATCTTTAAAATGACCTCTCTGAACCTCTTATGTCTCCTTTACAATTTATTCATACATACTTGTAACAGAGAAAATATTCAGGATAGACGCTGAGAATAAAATATACTTGGAAAAACCGAAAAACCTAAAAGGAAAAAAAACAAATTTTTCTGTCTTACGACAGAGCATCAGAGGCTATGTGGGGACTGAACAATGCAGAAGGCAACAGTCATTCTTTTTTCCTCTCCTTTACTACGACTACCCTCAGTAAATAGTCTAGGCCTATATTCTTCCAACTGCTCAGCATCCTCCTACTCCATAAAAACATCTAGTGTCCCACACAACTTACCATATTCCCTTCTTTCTCAAGTTTTCCCTCCATCTTTTACAACACTGTTATTTAATTTGAGGCTGTTAACTGGGAGCGTGAGAGACAAACAATAACAGAAGAATGTTTTATGTGATAATATTAAGAGGATTAATAAGAAATTTCCAGACTTAAAACTTGCCCAAGGCACACACTTTGATTCAACAATTCCACTAGAAATTTTATCCTACAGAAACACACAAGGATACAAAGATATATACACACAGATACAGAGTTAGAATTAGTGAAAAACTGGGAAACACCCCAAATGCGCATGAACAGATTAAACAAACTATATTCATACAAAGAAACACTATATAGCTATTACAAAGAATAAATTATCCCTATTGGCGCACAGGAAAGCCCTCTAAAATAAAATTTTAAGTGGGGGGAAAAAGTGAAGAATGTACGATATACCAATGTGCATAGAAACAAATATTTCTGTAATTAGAAAAAAAAATTAAAAGGAAACACAGCAATCCTAATGAGAATTCCCGAGGACCTTAACTTCTATAATGTTTAAACATAAAAGGAAAAAAGCATGTATCTTTTTTCTTTTTTAATGGAAACCTGGAAAAACTGATTGAGAATGGTAGGAAAAATATTTATAAACATCTTGCTGCCTGACCTTTCATTACCCCTGGCAAAGTTTCTGGGCAAATCCTCAATAAATCTACTGACTCAGGCCAAAGGAGATCCTGCAGTCAACTGCTATAGGAACTAAGGCTGCCCCTCAAATACTTGTCATCAGAGGTGGTGGTCCTCTGGGCAACCATCAAACAGAATTCCCAACAGGCCAGCTGAAAATCTTTGAACTCAAAAGTCTGTGTTATGGAACAATATGCTGCATTTGGCACCCCAAGTCCAAATTTTCTTTACATAGCTATCTTTATACAGTGGGTGGGCATGGGATGCACAGGTGCTTTGGCCAAGATCATAAGCATACAAGAACTTTTTCTTAAAAGTCTCAACTCATGGAACTTTCATTGTCCATTTGGGCCCGTGACCATGCACTTTGCAAAAATGAATCAAGGATCTTCTATTTTCAACAGACAGAAGTCAGTCCTCTTGAGTTAGTCCTATATCTGCCAAATACAAAAAAACTTCCAACAGAAATCAACCACATTACTTAAATTCTCAAGTCGATCAGACTAGAAAAGAATGCAAAACAAGTTTCAAGAGAGCAAAGATTGTTACTTTGGAATTGATTCCGAAAAGTGACCATTAGGACACTCATTCCTCAGTTCATAATCAACCCTAACTAATGGCAAAGTTACCACATTATTGGTGAAAGAGGCAGAAATAATGCTAACGCTGACAATAACTAAAAAATTGCTTTCATGTAGGGGCACAATCTCAGCACTAGGTAACCCCAACTGTTTGACTTCACTATAGGACAGGCATTCCCTAAGCTATAAAACTATGCGTCAATGATTTAAAAAAAAAGAAAAGAAAAAGATCCTTGGTACAATTATTAACTATAAATACATCCTATCCTTGTCTTTTTGGGTATCCAGAGGGAAGCTAAGGATCTGAATGCTGAGATGTGTCACAAAGGCTCTGACCTATACATAGTGTGTGTAGGGTGCATCTAGGAGAAAAAGAAAGGAAACCACCAGTAATGAGCTAACAATCCTCCTCCTACTGAAAAGCTGGATATCCATCAAACTCTGAAGTGTTCCAAGTAAAAAATTTAAATGTTTAAATAAATCCTCACGTTTTCTTCAAGTAAGCATACTTTCCCCTCCACAAACACCTATTTTGTGTTCAAAGGGAAAACGTGAAAACACCAACACTCTAAAGTAGGATACTTTCTGTGATAGAGATCTGAGTAGGAACAAATAACATGAAAGGAGGGCAAGTAATGGTCTTTGAGAATCACTGGTAAACTGTCCGGTTAAAAATTCTGGGGATGAGATTCCCACTGCTGTCCTAAAGGAAACTGCAAGAAGTTCTCTATCTCAGTGTTTCAGAGTATTTGATTCATGCGAAAGTATTCCTTTTCCTGTTTAGGGCTTATTACTTTCAAGCGTGATTACAGACTAACATAAGCACCCTTGCTCTGGCCATCATCTAAGCTGTCTACCTGTTTTGAAGTCACCAATCTCCACGCTCCCTGACCCCTGGATTGGCCATTTCTGGGTGTGACGGAGGAAGAGGACGCGGGCCCGTTCACTCACGTCTCAGAAAGAACGCTCGGGATCATGATATGACTGTGGCAACAACAAAATCAGTCGACACCCCTGGATTCTTCTGGTCTAAAGGGTTTCTAGACTTGAAATTCTTAATCTAGAGCAGAGCTCATTTAGCTTTATCTGACCTGCATTAACTTATCAACTTGCCAACCCCACCATCGTAAATTACTCTCTTCTTTTGGCGAAGCCTCACAATGAGCTCTGACACTGCTTAAGTAATGTGCAAGTTATTCCACTTTTAGATCGTTAACACTCAGTAAGTCCCGCCGTGACAATCCCAAAGGGTTTCTCACTATCAATGTTCATCAGCTCAAACACCCCAAAAACTTGGGTCTTCAGTTACCAGTATCAGGTAAAGGCGGGTCTTCAACTCGTTTGAAATTTTTATCTCAAGAATTTTTCAAATGTCTTCTAATCAGTGTAAATCAAGCACTTTAATAAAATTCCAACTCATTATATTCAGTTCTATTTGTCAGTCATCTTCCTTCAGATAGTCCCAAAAAATTCAACAACTGAATGAGCTTGATTTCTGCTTTCTGATATTCTAAATTCTCTCTCAAATGAGACCAAACAGGATTCTTTGTTTGTTTGAATTTATAGGTAATTTCCCTATTAATAAAAACTTTTATTTCCCTTTTGGCTGTCCATCTGAATGGCAATAGCCTCTCTGATCGAAGAGAAGGAATATATTCTATCTATCCTGTGACTCTGCCAGTGGCCTCCTCAGGTCCCTCCTCTAGTGCCACATTCACAGAAATGAGCCCCAAAGGACAAGAGCTCAGTCATAACTCTGTCACCAGAGGTTCTGTTCACTTACCTGCAATACTTCCCAATCACCTGAACCACCTGTCTCAAAACTTTAACTCAAGAGTAAAAGAGCACCAGGACCAGAGAGGCACAAAATGGGGCGTCCAACAGTTGGCAACCCCAAGGGCAGCCCCTCCCCCCACCTAGTGCCATTTCTCACTTTGGCCTTACCTCGCTGGGTCTGGGTAAATTGGGTGCTCTCTGGATCCTGCTCCATCATAACGGGATAATGAAATGAGGGAAGACTCCAGCAGCCTCCTAGCAGAGATTAAAAAGATGGCAATAATCCCTGTCAATTACCAACTCAGAGGTCATTCATAAGGGAAAATGGGGGAAAGATATATAACATCCCCCTTTGCAGCTACCTAACACCTGCTATCTGGGATTACATCCTTCCTACAAGCTAAGTACTTAGAGACATAAATAAATGAAGAGCTACAGAGCTCCCACACTGGATGTGGCCACTGTATTATGTAGAACACTACTCTTCAGTGAAAAATGAACAAGTACTTCAGAGACATGATCCTATTTCCATTTGCGGTACCTCTAGGCGACAAATAGGAGATCAGGATCAACACACAAGGGGAAAATTATGCATATCAGAAGTTATCAATGTAGTGCCAACATTTATCTTGGTGTTCAGTCCCTCCATGCCATTCTAATCCACATCCCCTTATCTTCTACTCATCTACTCTGCAACACCCTTTTCTGTAAGAAAGAGAATTCCTGGGACTCTTAAAAACTGACAAAAATCACTAATTATACAGTCTAGTCCAATCATAAGTTCAACTGATCATATGTGATACACATATTTTATTGAGCGCTCTTATTGATGCCAGGGAAATACTAAGCACTTTTCATGTATTTCTTTCTTTAAACCTCACCACAACCTAGAAAGTTAGGCATTATATACAAACATGAGATCACAAGGGCTGTGTAGCACACAGCTATTAAGTGACAGCACCAGGACTCCAGGCAAGGCCTGTCAATTCCAAAATGCTTCATACCACCATGCTATACTATAGGACCTTTCAGACTCCTGCCAGGTAAAAGTGCAGATATATCCACTGTAAATCCAAGCTAGGGCTCAATATTGCTGGATCTGACAAATTTTTAAGAGTAGCCAGAAATCTGGACTTTTGCACAAAATCTCCTGACTGTTACATTTTAGCTAAAACATTTTTTCCCTTTTTTGTACAAGGGCCAGTTAAAAACACATCTGATGAATGTGGTACAGGGGCTCCCCGGTTTGCCATGTCTGCCACACTGTTTCCCAACACAAATGTGCCTTGGCAGTCAATCAAGCTCCTGCCACGGAACACCTTCCTAAGGAAATGGTCTCAGAAATGCACACTGTTCCTCTCAGGCAGCATCTTGCCTGTTTCTCCCAGGAACAGGTCTCCAGCTCCCTGCCAGATTCTTCTTTAAAGCAGATCTACAGAATAAGGACAGCAGCTACCAATCTTTTACAACTGAGTTAATTCAATCCACTGTTATTAAAACCAGCTGGCTTTAGGTACAGTCATGTGCAGTCACTTTATCCCAGCAACTGGCTCACGGAAGCATTTCCTCTAACAGCCTGGAGAAGAGGTAGAGAAGAGGCCCTGGATACCTGGCCTGCTACCTTTCCCACCCAGGACAACCAACTGTTAAATGATGTTTTCTACCTAGACAAGGCCTATAATCCCCACACTTAAGACACTTTAAACCACCCTATCACTGAAGAGAGAATACAATGTAGGCAGTGAGGAAGAGAAAGCAATAAAATACATCTTTCTGGTTGAAAACCTGAATCTTCAGTGATGTCACTGTTTACAGCAGCAGAAATCTGTGTTTCATCAATTCTAAGATATACTTTTCTCCCCACATTTAATGTATCTGAAGGTGAATGCATCTTCTAATAGTGTGACACGGGTTTAACTGGCAGGATTGTTTTCCTTTCCCAGGGCACATAACATAATGGCATGTCTTTGAGTCCTGAAATACAGAATGTTTGTGAGTGGGAGGGGCAATGAGAGGTAAACAGACTGGAGAAGAAAAGTGAAATTATGAGAAGAGTATTCAGGATGTTTATGCCCTCTTATATAATACTTATTAATTACTAACAAATTAGTTCTGTAGGAACTGGGTGGGCGCTGAAGAACAGAAGCAAGATCTGGGAGCAGCTGACCACCCTGGAACACCCCGGAGCTGTTCCATCCCAAAGGGCTCAGAAGTTAGTCCTGAACATCACTGAGTACCTGTCGTGTTATCCTACAAATGGCTGCTTAGGAAACAGGCACCCTTTGGCAAGGAGCATCCTCCAAAGTGACCAACATTTATCCTTCATAAGTATTTCTGCCTGGCAAATGATCCTCCTAAGTTAGGAGGCCAATCTGACCCTTTACTATGCCAAGGAGTGAGAGTATTAAGAGACATGAGATGACTTTTTAGGAATCCTGTAAAGGAGGGTCTTGAACTAGAAGAGTTGAATTAGATCATTTCAATTTTAATGATTCCATTTTATAATCCTGCAAAGTCTATTTTCCACCCTAACTTCCTATCTTAACTAGAAGGCTTCTTCAAATCAGAGTAAAACCAAAATGTTAGGCTTTGTCTCCGGGGGAGCCCCTGATGAGGTTCTTTTGGAACATGCATCCCCTGTGCCTACTTACCACAGATCTGTTGGCACCATTTGCTCCCCAGGCAATACAATGGACTGGCAAGTCATATATACGTGACATTTTAACTGCTAATACACAAAACCAGGAGAGCCAATTACTATGACTAGCACACACCCCTCACTCTCACATAGCACTGATGAAATATTAAGTTCTCTACAGCTACAACACAAGTACTACCTGGAGGAATAAAAAAAAACTTTTCCAATTGGTGTTGAACAAAGAAAGAGCTAGAGTTACTAAACAGGTAAACATTATCCCACTCCTAGGAACGCCAAAGAAAGAGCTTTTTCGCCAAGTTAGCTTCTTGCAAAGAGTCTTCAATGGAAAACGACATAAGAAAATGGAATTGGATGGCTGCCTTTTCTGCTCTGGCCATACAAATTTCACTCATCTACCATCCAATTCGTTAGGTGGAATCAGGTAGGCCTTAGGAAGGGCCCAGGTAAGCCTGTTCAAGTTTGAAGCTACCATCTCATTTTGACCTATAATCTCAATTTAGAAATGTTTTGAAGAGTCACAGAAGCTCTGACAGGAAAAAAACAAACAAAACTTTTCTTTACAAGTTTGCCAGGTTAATTCTCTATACCAGTGGTACTCAAGTGGGGTACACCAGGGCTGTACTATTTTGATCCACTTAAGAGTAGGAAGAATATATTAGAACTTTTTATTTATAATGTATAACCATAATGCATGACACACACATGGATTGCTCAAAACACTTTTACTAACAGAGATTTTTTTTTTTTAAGTCTGGAGTCCACTGTTCTATCAAACTATACACTACTCTAAAAAAATTCAATAGTTAAGAAAATATAATAACCACAAATATATAAAATGGAAATATAAAAACCATAAACATATAAAAACATAATCATATTCATATATAGACAAAGCAAAAGAATAAAGCAAAAAGGTAAAATATTAATATTTAGGGAACATGGATGAAGAGTACATGGGAATTCTTTGCACTATTTTTGCAACTTTTCTGCAAGTCTAAAATTATTTAAAAATTAAAAACATCCAAAAATCAAAATCTAAAAATAAACAACTGAAAACTAAAGAGAAAACTATTCATTTTCAAAAGAATTACTCACATATTCAAAAGGTTTTCTTCAAACAGCAAGCTGCCCTAATGCTCTAACAGGTTTGGTAAATTACACTTACAGGCCCTGGGCCAGTTGCCTGTTTTTATAAACAAAGTTTTTTCCAAAGATAGCCACATCCATTCATTTACGGCTGCCTGGAACTAACAAGGTAGAGTTGAGTAATGCTGATAGAAACAGGCCTAAAATATTTACTACCTGGCCCTTTATAGAAAAAGTTTGCCTACCCCTGCTCTAAAATATCTGCTTACATAAAATCCCTTGAAAGATAAGGTGAAGTCACTAAGAAATAGAACAAAACCTTGAAATCAAAGTATTATGCACTAGAGTTATCAGAAATAATTATTACACCCTGATAAAATCATAAGTCAATAGGAACAAAATTCAAGCTATGAAATTTCTAAAATTTTAAATGAATACTATTTCTTTCTTCCCTGATTAATACTTTGAATATGTGTAAGGGGTTCCCTGAATCAGCTGTATCCTTTGATGTTTAGGAAAACAGTAAAAAACAGTGGAAGAAAGCTCTGAAAAAGAACAGTGCTGTCGGGGCAGATGAGATGGGTCATCCAGAAGGAAAGAATCTTTGTTTCACACTCAGTGAACATCAGGGTTGAGGAGCAGAAAGTTTGGGTACTAGTCTAGACAAAATAAACAAACCAGTGACAAGTCTTCCTTACTAAACAATGTTATCCTGAAGATATTACTTTAACTAGTTGTCAGATCACAGAGAAAAATCAACATACTAAAGCCAACGAACACGTTCAGATCTTCTCCAATCACTGGAAACAAACAATTGCCAGAGCTCTGTGACCTATACTAACATGAAAAGCCTGCGCCTAGAAGCTAAGAGGCCAATGGTGCCCCATGATAAAGAGTAATTTCCCAGCCTGGCTTTGATGTCTGGGTGACATCTGCTATTTCAGTTCAGAGGAGCCAAACCCAAACTAATAGCACTCTTCTATATAGGAAATAAAATCCAGTTCCTCAGCCTGGCATCTAAAGATGTGCAGCCAAATTTCTCATTCCTTCTGGATATACTGTATGCTCTAGCCCAGTGGTTTTCAAAGTTTTTGGTCTCAGAACTCCTTTAACCCTCTTTAAAATTATTGAGGACTCCAAAGAGCTTTTGTTTATATGATTTTATCTATCAATACTGACTATATTTGAAATTAAAACAGAACATTTTAATACACAAACATACAGTTCATTAGCCCTCATACTAATAACCTCATTACACATCATGTAGCCTCTAGAAAACTCCAGTGAAACTCATGAAAGAATGAGAATGAAAAAGACAAAGAACAATAGCATTTTAGTTCTGACTTTAGGGATCCCAGGCCACACTTTGGGAACCATTGCTCTCACTAAACTCAACACCCTCACTATCTATCTATGTATTTTGCTTGGCCGTTTCTTCTTTCTGGAAAGTTCCCCAGCTCTACATATAAAAATCCTCCACAGCTCAAATACCTGACTCTGCCAGCCGGAAGTTAACCCTCTCCTCCCTAATACCCCATAACATTTTGAAACCTCTCTTAAAAGACCTTCTCCCAAGTCACCTTGTACTGCATTTACTTGTGTCTTATCTCTGCTACTGAACTACAAGCTACATGAAAGCAGGTACTGGGTCCAAGTCATCTTTTTATCTCCGTGAAAATTCACATCCTAATTGCTCTAGCTGGTTTTGCTCAGTGGTTAGAGCGTCCACCCACAGACTGACGGGTCCTGGGTTTGATTCCCGCCAAGGGCATGTATCTTGGTTGCAGGCTCAATCCCCCGCCTCGGTCACAGTGCGTGCGGGAGGCAACCAGTCGGTGTTTCTCTCCCCCCACCCTCCACTCTCTCTGAAAAGCAATGGAAAAAATATCCTCTGGTGAGGATTAAAAAAAATTTTTTTTCACATCCTAATTAACACATAATATGAGACCGGTACATATCTGAGAATAAATCAGCAGGCCCAAGTAGATTTGGAAGAATAAGGAAGGCACATCTGCTTGCCCCTCGCTCACCCCGTGACTTTCATAGGTTACTACATGTCCAAAAACTCACACTAAAATTCCTGAAGGAACAAGGTTTTCAGAAACTGCTTACATCACCCTTCACCCCTCTGGTCACTTAAGCCTCTCAGGTTAAAGTAAGTGTTGATATAGTTGTTTGAAAGATGTAGCAACAGCCGGGTCCCTGGGAGGCTTATTAAATCATAAAGTGAGAGGCTGGCTACCTGCTTGGGAAGCTACCACTGATACTCCTGGACAGTGTATTGCCAAAAGAGACCTCACAAGAGAAAGAGAGCAGTTTTCAGGGGGGCGAAGACGCAGGAGGCCGAAGAAACCAGGATGCACTCTTGCCTTCTGCATTTCTAAATCTCACTCTGCAAACTCCAGATCCCTGCCTTGGCGCATGCCTAGGCTGGGAGATGACAAGCCCTAATTCTTAGTAAAAAAATAATTGTGTGTTCTGAAACGACACCTCTATTATGATTTCCAAATTGACATCTCTGCTTTAAAGCGGAGGCACCAGAGCCTCCCCATTTCACACACTGGCAATTATCGTTTAAGTTATCCAACGATAGGCACTCATGATTGCTGCAGCCCCCCTCCCCGCAGTTTCTAGGGGTGCACACTTGTAGCACATGATGCAGTTGCCAGCAGAGCCTGGCAGGCAATTCCTGCCCCTCTGCTATGGGGTAGACCAAGGCAAGGTGGCACTCCTAAAAGGCTAACCTCAGGAAAAAAAAGACATACTACAGAAGAACCCACAGTGCACGCTGAATGGATCGGACTTATTTTACTATCATCAAGCAAAACAATCCATGGGGCTCAAAACAGTGCCTTACACCAGAAAAGCTTTAAATATCTTTACAAAACATTAATGTATGCCTCTGTGTAATGCGCAATAGATGGTGAAACAGCAGAGCAGGACATAATCAAAGATACCAAACAGGAAGAGGCTGGAAACAGAATTCTTATGCAATGTGCAAATGTGTATCTAGCTTTATAAAAGTCTTGCCTGAAAAGTGAGCCAGATCCCTCGGGGAACATCTGACCCTCTACTGTTTGGTGGGTGGTTATTTTTAATACAACTGTAAAATGACTGGTAGTATGCTTAGCTCCTGTATATCCTTAACACATTGCACTATAGTTATGAAACTTCAATCTACAATACTCACATTTGTCAGCATCTGAACTTCAAAGGCCCAAGGTGATCTACATGGACATGTTTGCTCTTCCTCCAAATCCATTTTCTCTGGGAAAATTGGGTGGTCTGCTCACAGACCACAGGCTTTTTTTTTTTCAACTAGAGATTTAGGTTAGAATTTTTTCGCCAGACATTGAGTAAGAACGTATCAATGACAAGTTCCACAGCTAGTTCTGATACTCACATGCACATATCCCCCCCACAAACAGCAGCTGTGATATATGGGTTTAGACTTATTAAGAGGTAGTGCAACCGGATTGACTGCCCCCCCAATCAAGAAGAGATTTACAGAATTCAATAATCCTGAATTCTCAGGTAATTTTATTCAGAATAGACAATTCCAAAAAAGTCTATCTCTAGGCCCACTGAGTGTACAAAGAATTTATTGGCAGAATCATTTATTGTTCAATAGCTGCAAGCCTGTACATTTCTTCTTAGATTATTTTTCACATCCATGTTCCTGATCTAAATTTTTAAAAACCCTCGACCAAAGACATCTGCTCTGAGTGACAGGCCACTGACCCTGGTATATTGCAAACACTATGTGCTATAATACGAGCTAAACCTTAGAGCCAACATCAGAAGGGCAGAGCTCATAAATGAAGCCCTACAAGAAGGAGAAAAAAGGAATGCAGAGTGGGCTGGGGCACTTATTAACCAGAGGCCCAGAAGCGGCCTGCCTGGCTCATGTCTGTTCCAGTAATGAGGTTTCTGGAGTCTACAGAAATAGACAAGAGGACAGAGACTCCAGCCGGGACCCCAAACAATCCACTATTAGCCCTGGAGCTAACACAAAGCTCAGCGTTCACTCACTTTCTTACACCCTGGGTTCATTCTGGACTGCTTCCTTTAGTGCCGATTTTCACTTCACCTCTGGGAGTATACTACTTGCCTTTTCACCCTGATCCTGACTTCAGAAACCTTCTTGATTCCTTCTGGACTCAGCATTTGACTCCAATGGAATAATTTCTCTACCATTTCTCTCTGTCTAGACAACATGAAATTGTCATAAATGACACCTAAAGTACAATTAGTAGAGAAACTGCAATTTCCACTCTCCTCCCCCATTCCCCAAAAGAATCTCACATTAACATCCTCCAGATGTCAATCAATACCACCGTTAAGATTAACTCTGTGGATCCTGGAAGCCATTTAATTCCCAGCTTGCTAAATATTTATGCATTTCCCCCCTCTACTATAATTAGAAAGTAAATTGCCTTCTTTTCACTAGCAGTAATGGTTATAATTTCAGAGATCTGAATGCCTGCTGAATCGATACCTGTGTAAAAAGTCCTTACAAACACTACTTTATGCAGCTGAATTTGACTTAGAGGAATCACAGACAAAAGCAAAAAGACAAGGCAAAAAAGGAGACAGGCAATGGAAGAAAGGTATGACTCAAGACCATCAGAATCAGGCAGGACTATTATAACTATTATAAGGATAAGAATGTTTTGAAGCCACTGCCAGTTCCTTGTGAGATGTAATATTAAAGAAACAGCAAAACCAAAGGACAGCAAATCATGAAATAACTTATCAGTGGTTTTCAACAGAAGGAGTTTCCCCAGGGGACATATGACAATGTCTAAAGACATTTTTGGTTGTTGCAACTGGGTGGAGGGAGTACACTGGCACCTAGTGGGTAAAGGCCAGGGGTGCTGCTAAACCTCCTACAATGCATAGAACAGCCTCCCACAATAAAGAATTATCCAGCTCCAAATGTTAAAGTACTGCTATTGAGAAATCCTCTGATAATATCTTAATGGTCTGTTCCTAACCAAGAGAAATTCTGAATAACATAATAAATGAGGCAAGTAAGTGCTTTAGCTTTAGTATGAGACTGCAATTTAAATTCATTGCCTATGTCACTAGCTATGTGACCTTGGGCAAGTTCATTGTCCTCAATGTCCAATTTTAAAAAGAAATCCCTATTTCACAAGGTTATTATGATTAAGTAAGAATACATGTAAAGTACTGTAGCCAGCACACAGTCCAATAAATAGTGATTATTTTTTCCTTCCTTGGGTTACAACTCCCAAAGTGTCTACAGGGATCATAATTCATTCTGGCCACCCAAGTCATTATGCCTAAAAAAGTGGTTTCTTAGAAAGAAAGAAGTGTTGAAGGATGAGTACTGTAAAGGCATAAACATGGGTATCGGAGCCCTCTGAATCACATGAGCTTCACCCTAATAAACCAACAAGAGCAGTCAGTCATCCATCTACCAATCTGTTTTTTGGTCTACCCAACCACTGACTCAAGCCACAAATATTTACTGAGTGCCTACTTTTGGGTATAAGTTAGTATATAAAATAGATATGGTACCTGTAGTAGTAGCTAGTCTCCAAAGATGGACCCCAAAAAACCATACTTCTTGGTATTCTTGCCCACGTGTGGTTCCCTCCCAAACTGAATCTAGGCCAGTCTGTTATTTGCTTTAACCAAGAGAATGTGGCAAGCTGTGCCAGTTCTGGGCCTATCCATTTCTTTCCTCTCGGAACTGTCACTTTTAGAAGCCCTAAACTGCTACGTAAAAAGTCTGCTGGAGAGGCCACAATGAAGAGAGGAGTCCCTGAGACTACATTAAGAAGGAGAAAGGCCTAGCTGTCCCAACTGAGCCTCCAGATGACTCTACAGAGACCTCAAGCAAGACCAGCAGAAGAACTTCCCAATTGAGCCCAGTCTACCCAAAGAATAATGAAAGATAATAAAGTCGTTATTTTTAGTCACTAAGTTTTGTTGTGTGGTTTGTTATATATCAGTAGAAGAAAGAAATAGTTCCTGATCTTATAGAACTTTTGAGGTGGTCACAACAGTAGCATTAGAACTAAGTCCATGAAGTTAGTTTACAAGCCTAAAATAATCATATCTGTACTCAAAGGAACCCTGGACACCAAAGCAAAACATCAAACAATACATTTGGAAACAGACCTTTAACAATAAAACTCAGTGCAAACTTGTCACAGTGTCCGTCCAAAGCACGAGATCTTGGTATTGGTCAGAAGGGTCAAGGTGAATTCAGAAAGACTTGCTACTCTTTCCTTTCTATGCCATTCAGGCTCTCCTTCTTTCTGAAACATTTCAGCCCTGTATGGCTCCCTCTCAATGCAGAAGGTAGCCCTAGAATTTAGGAAATTAAAGCTATTTGTGTTCCCTTCCTTATCAAGACACAGGATCAGTTTATTTTGCACAAACGACTACAAGAGAGTGCAGGAAAAATGAAGATAATACCCCATTCCCTTGTTATGAACCAAACTACTTTTGTGTTATTGAACTTTCTAAAATAGAATTTCACTGTGTCTGCAGTGACTAATGGCAGTAACTTGTACCAGCCCTACCTCCATAGCCATTTGCTATCTTCCCTTTACAAGGTGCCTCACATTTTTATGTGGTATATACATACAGTGGAATATTATTCCGCTTTCAAAGAAAAAATCCTGCCACATGATACAACATAAACTTTGAAGATATTATGCTAAGTGAAATAAGCCAATTGCAAAAAAGACCTAGGCATGATTCCACTTACACGAGGTGTCTAAAGTAATCAAACTCATAGAAAAAAGGAAAGCAGAACGGCGGTTGCCAGGGGATGCGGGCAGGAAAATGAAGAATTGTTCAATGAGTACAGTGTTTCACTAATGCAAAAAGCAAAAGTTCTAGAGCTCTGTTGTACAACTGTATGCATATACTTAACAATGCTGTACATTTAAAAATTGTTAGAGGGTAAATTTGCTGCATGTGCGAATGCATCAGGTTGGCAGCTGGGATGGGGCTAGGCATGGGGTCCATTTTCTTTGACCTGGACAAAATACTCATTGACAGGGCCCAGGCGAACAGAAAACACCATTAAAAAAAAGAGGCAGAAATAATTTGTGACAAAGTTCAAGTTAAACTTAGCAAGGAATGTTTTCATCCTTCTTAATACGTGCATTACTGATCTTCACACTTTGAAGAGGCAATTCAAGAAACAAAGGGAGGTGCAGCTCATAGGAAATTGGCCGAAGGATGCTATTTTCTGTGGAAATCTACACATTTACAGCACATGACACTAGCAGAAGATGTCAAAGCCATGCTCACTGAACTTCAAAAGGATGTCTGCCTTTTATTAACAAATGGAGAAAGACCCAGAGGGAGAAGATTGAGGCTTATGCCTGTCAGTCCTATTTTGATGCTACTGTTGAACGTGGAAAACAGAAAGAAGAGAAACCAGCACCTTCCATATCTTATTACTGCTGTGATCTCAGAGTACTCCCTGGGGACTGTATGATGATGGTTGGTGACACACTGGAAACCTATATACAAGGGGGCCTCCTCAATGCAGGGCTGAAAGCAACAGTCGGGATAAATAAAAATGAAATAGTGCCACTGAAATCATCGCCCTTGCCACATTATATAGTTTCTTCTGAGCTAGAGTTACCTGCTCTCTTACAAAGTATAGACTGCAAGGTCAGTATGTCAGCTTAAAGCAAATAAAAGAGCACGGTTATGTATTTTACAGGATTTGAACTAAGAAAAGTTAAGGCATTCCATATACTATGACTCAGTTCTAAGAATAATTTTACAAATGATTTAATAGCCAACCAACTACTCACTGGTATTTATATCTGGAAATCTAGACTAAATCAATACAAGTTACTTTTAGTAGTGTGAGAAACTTGAAGAAATATATTATTTGTTATTAGAAATATATTATCTGTGACTAGAGGTTCTTAAAATTTTGTTCTATTAATCTTTTAGCATCTTAGATCCAAGAAGATACCCAAGCAGGATAGTTTATTCATGAGTGCACAAACACAAGTTTTATGTACTGGCTTAAAAATAGATTATTTTTAAAAAATAGACATTTAAAAACTTCCGTAGTAGAGGTTTACCAGAACAACTAGATCTGGTTAATATGAAATAAGTACTAAGTCACATGCAAATCAAGGCATTGCATAGTGAGATTATTTTGTGTATTTTTGAAAAAATATATACACCATTTTTTTTGCCTACTTTAAATGTATACTTTCTTTTATGAATTTAATCTTTCCTGCATTACCTTTTGGGGGCGCTCCAATTTTTCCCATGGTGTAAACATGATAAAGAGAATCCTCCGGTAAAAAAAATCTGTTAAATCAGCATGTCGTGCTCCTTTTCCATGACATCATTATGTCTTGCCTGAGTAAGCTTGTAGTTTCCTGTTAGTCTTTACCTCTTATAGAAGTATTTTTACTACCTTTCCCCAGGCACACAATGGAGTTGAGGGGACTAGACTGTCTTGCTGCAGACAGTGCAAGCCCCAGTCATCTTCCTTTCGTGGCTACAACAGAGAAGTGTCTTGGTGCAGCCTAACCAGGCACCCTACCCCCACCCTAGTCTCTACTGACTGAATAGTTTCACCCATATGATGAAAACTAATAGAAAATTAGGTTTCGCTATGAACCATTTTTTGGGATGCCATTTTAATACTTGACTGGCTCTTCTTAGTGTTATCATCTGCCTCAAGTCTCCTGTTTTTCAAATTTTGGGAAACATATGCCTCTCCATGAACCTATTTCTTTAGCAAATTAGTTCCTGTCTACTACCAGGAACAGAATTTTCTGCCACGGTACAAAAGCCCTGTTGTATTTACTTCTCTTAATTTTTAAAGATGTGACTGTGCCATTGACTGTTCTAGGGTGCTGTTGCTATAAAGCTGAACATTTGTGAACAGACTGTGCTTGTAGTTCCAGATATGGTGACCATGTGACCTCAATTCTATTTTAGCTATTTAAAATTTGTTAAGTTGAAGGATCTTGACAGAAAAATAATTATGTGCACAATTTCTCTAATAGATGATGTGTGATACTGAGGGTTTGTCCTTTTAGCTACCCCACAGGTAGATGTAGGCAGTGTCCATTCATTACGCTAACTGGAAAATGTTCATCACTCATAGATCCCAGTGGCAGATCTCAACAAGATAGCTCCTAGGATGTTAAGTGAACAGTTCTTCAACAAAAGTGATCTGGGGGATGGAAAATGAAATAACTGAGTTTCCCTGTCTTCACAGTTTGTATTCTATACAGTACAATAATGCAATATTACTTTCCATTTACACCTGTCCTTAAGGAAGGACTTTGTGGTTTTCTACCTTCTAAGTGGAATGTTACAGAAGATATTAAGAAAACTTGAAATAGATCTATAATCTTATTAATGCTTTTGTTTTAGAATAATATTCCTTAAAATTAAAAATGACAAAAAAGTGAAAAGAAAAAAATGCAAAATGGGTTACATTTGCCATCAGAACAAAGAAAGGAAAGGATAAAAGCCATTTTGCTGAGGTGAAGTGATCTAGGGAGATAGAAACTGAGAAACGTACATGAACATGTGCAGGGCAGGAAAAAAGTAAAAGAGACAAAAAGTTTGACACTCAAACCCTCTGATGCAGCAAAGGAAAAGGGCACAATGTTAACAAGCAGCAATTCTCTTTCTATGACAAGGCCAAACTTTCAGCCTTTGATTCCTTTATTATTACAAATTCCTATTCCTGCTCTAAAATGATTTTTAATTTTCTGTCAGGTGACACCCAAATCAAGCAGCCTTTTCACTGAAACCCACCCCTCTGTCCAAGGCACTCCTCTGCTCACATGGAGAGGCGCAGGCATTCTTCTCCAAGGTTTTACTTCACGTAGTTCATCACTAAAGGAAGGCTGCTCTCATAGTGCATAGCCTGACATAACAGAGATCTGCTCACTAAAGTGCACCCCAGCCAGCAAAAAGCCTGGCACCCCCACTTTCCCTCTTTGGAAACAGAGGAGGAGTTTATTAATTGTTGCTATTAAAAAGTCAGGCAGCTTCTCAGGTGAGGAGGCTGTCAGCATGTCAGCCTCCAGCAGGAGGGGAGCCCTTTGGGGATGAATTAGTCAGGAAGAGATGGGTACAGGAGAGGGTACTGCAATGTCCAGTGCCTCCCCCTGGTGGAGCCGAATGATAGGGCACTTAGGAGATGCTTGCCTAAGTACATGCGTAAATATACACATAACCATCAACACATTTTGCTTGAACGAATGGGATGGTAACCAACACAGAACTGGAATTAAGTAGGAAACATAAATGTGTAAAGTCAACCCAGTGCAAACAAAGGCACAAAGAAAGTCCACGCATTGAGTAAAGGGTAAGAACTACTCAACTCTTGCTGATTGTTATTATGTGAGAGTGCAAGCCAGATCCTTCCAATTTTTTCAATAGAATCCAGAAATCTATATTTGTGTGGGAAAAAACTGAACTTCTTAGAAACATTATGAGGGCCAAACAAACATACCTGAAGGTTATTTTGCAATCTCTGGGCTAATGTAGCAGGCCCCCACACTAAAGCCAAATTTGTGCACATGAACACATTTTCAGGAGTGTTTCCAAGAAAGATGTTCTGGATTTTCCCTCTACACATAAATATATAAGAAATCCAAGTGGATGAAGGGAAGCTACCTGCACAGATCGAATGGGCTGGGGCCAATTACAAAAAGCAAAATACATTATGCAAACAAAACCCCATACACCTGGCGTTACTGTCTTAGCAAAACCTCCAATGCACCCTGTAGAGCACTACTTTGAGTAAATACAGTAGAGAAGGCGATCTGAAGGGGGAAGAATGAGTATATGGGAAACTGTTCCCAATGTGTTTCCAGCACATATAGATACCACTATAGTCCCTGTAGCGCTCTAACACTCTGAGCTGACAGAAGCGATTACATCTTTTCAAGTTCTCAGTGTGTATACAAAGCACACAGCCTGCTCTACACCATTCAGCCTCAGAAAGAGGATGATGAGGGATCATTTAGATCAGCCTAACAGGCTTTCATTTGACCTGCAGTCGGGGAAGGGCTGCCTGTCAAGCATACGGCCTGGAGGACCTGGAGGCACACATCCTCCCCTGCTTGCAAACAATTCCCAAGACAAATACAGAGCAAGGTTGGAAAACCTTGCTTCAGGGCAGATAGCACAGGAAACAAGAAACTCTTTAAGCACTTATGCCTGCTCTTAATCATCAAAATAATCTTTCAAGAGCCAATACTTAGGGTATCTACGCCAAAGTACAGTAGAGGGAGAGGAGCCCCCTACCTAGCTCCTCTGGGCCCTCACTTTCATAATGCCTTATGTTACTATAGCACCTGACTCTCTTCCAAATCACGTTCACATAAAGCAAGGATTGGTAAACCACTGCTTATCAGCCAAATCTGGCCTGCTGCCTGTTTTTGCACAGCCCACAAGCTAAGAATGGTTTTTATATTCTTAAATAACTAAAAAACATCAAAAACAGACTATTTCATGACACATGAAAATTATGTGAAGATAGCATGTGTTTATAAATAAAGTTTTATTGGCATATAGCCACACTCATTCACTTACATTGTCTATGGCTGCTTTCATGCTTCAAGGGCAAAGTTCAGTAGTTGCAACAGAAACTGTATAGCCTACAACGCCTAAAGTATTTACTGTCTTATCCTTCTCAGAAAAACTTTGCCAACCTTTGATAGAAAGGATATAACTAGGGATTACAGAGTTCAAAAAGGCTCAAGGGAAAGTGAGTATAGCATTAATCACAACGGTACCTCTCTTCCACCCTATCCTCACCCTCATATTGCCAAAGACAGAAATGGGTTTTCTGGCTATCCCTAAAGACAAATAAACCAAATATCTAAATGTTACTGCCTTATGATGGGGCAAGAGATACCTAGATTCTCACACTCAATTAATAAGACCCAGAAGACTATGTAGCCCAGTCAGTAAGCAGAGAACGTCATAGGTAGAACTAATGTTATTTCTCCCTCATACAAGGCTGCTGAGAAGTACATGAATACTTCCAGGTGGCAGATATTCAGAATTAACAAAACAGAAATCCTTCTCAATCTTGAACAGTACATTCCTGAAAAACTAAGTGCTAGAACCTTAAGAACTGAGAACCTTAAGAACTTATGGGAGAAGGCAAAAAAACAAAACAACAAAAAACCCAACTGCAATATAAGTCCCAATCTATGAAATTATGAATACCTATAAAGTTATGTTCACTAAAATAAATAGGAAATAGGAAATGGCCATTATACACATCTCAAGTTAGTAATAATGAATACTATACAATTAGCTTTTCATTTATCATTAATAATGCTCATACTCTTTGGCCCCAGCAACTGTACTTCTAAAAATTCATCCTCTCTAGAAACAGCTGCACAAGTACACAGAGATGTTGCACATTTGTTTGTGAACACAAAAAACAGAAACAATCCAGATCCTACCAACAGGGAACACGTAAAATTAATTAATTATGGTGTATCCAACTGTTGGAATACTATGCCACTGTTAAAAGAATGTAACAGATCTATACAGGCCAACATGGAAAAATGTCCCAATATAGTAAGTGAAATGCATAAATAAATGATGGACAGAAGCCCGGCGGGGCTTGGCTCAGTGGCTGAGCACTGACCTAGGATCCAGTAGATGGCGGTTCTATTCCCTGTCAGGGCACATGCCCAGGCTGTGGGCTCAATCCCCAGTAGGGGGCGTGCAGGAGGCAGCCGATCAATGACGACTCTCTCACCATTGATGTTTCTATCTCTCACTCCCTCTCCCTTCCTCTCTCTGAAAACAATAAAGATATATTTTTTAAAAAGATGGACAGAAGATTTAGTACAATCCCGTATTTACAAATAAAGAAAAAAAATGTGTCTTTATTTGCATAGAAAAAGTTCTGGAGTTAACACAAATAGTTAACAGTGGTTAACACTGTGGAGGACATTCACTTTATATATCACACATTTCTGTAACATTTAGATTCTTGAATTTGCATTAGTTTTGTAAGAAGAAAAATCAGTCACCTCAAATTTTCCATTTATGACCCCCTGCTCACTGTAAATTCTTCAGCCTCTTCTTTCCACAGAGTTTCCAGTAACATGCCATCATGGCGGGAAGGGGGTGGTGGTGGCAGAGCTTTTTGCAGATAATATGCCTACTAAGAGGCTTTATTTCTTTAGCAACTCTTCATCTGCAAATATAAGGCCTATCTAACTCTGATACAATCATTGACTCCCACCTTCTGGTTTTCACCGCTGTCTCAAGACACAAATTAATTTAAAAAGTGTGTAAAAAATTTTTTTTCATAAAGTGTGACGTTGACCTAACCCCAGTTTACACTATTTAGCAGAGCCTCTTCAGTCTACTCTCAATCAGCAGCCACAGCAATCCTTTTAAAATATTAGATCATGCTATTCCACTTCCCATGACTTCCCAAATCACTCAGAATAAGAGGTAAAAATCCCTTAAATGGCCTAGAAGGCCCTGCATAATCAGGTTCCCATTCCCTCTCTCGCTTCATCTCTATCACTCCATCCTTTGCTCCAGCCATGCGTCTCAGGGATTTGCATTTGCTCTTCTCTCTGTCTAGAATGCCCTTGCGCCCAATACCTACAGAGTTCACTCTCTTGCTTACTTGAGGCCTCTACTCCATTGTCACCTTATCAAGACTCCCTCTGATGACCCTTTTTAATACTACAAACTTCCACTCCAGCATCCCCTACATTTTAAAATAATTTTCTTCATAGAATTATCACCACCTGGAGGCCTAGATATTTTATTTTTTACCCTTCTCCTATTAGAACAAGAGATTTATTGCTGGTGCTTAAGTCATATCTGGTACACAGTAGGTGCTTAGTAAATATGTTAGCTGAATGAATAAACAAACTGACCAATCAGAGTAACTTTTTCACCAGCCAGATTCCCAGGATTGTAAGAGTGACGCTCACGCGAGGGCGGCCCTTCTTGGTGGTACTCAGCTTCCTCCTCTAAGGCCTGGGCTTACCTTCCCCCAGCTTTCCTTATCTCTCTTAAAACTAAGCTGCTTAAATTCCACCATCAGTTTTGTCTTCTTTTTGATTTCTTAAAACCTGGTTTCTCTCTTTTCCCAGTAGGAACAAGTCATGATTTGTCCATTTCACAAAGGATTCTTCCCTATTCTTTGCCCTCCAACGCCAAACTTCTGAGTAAGAACACAAAAGCTAGGAAAGGTTTATTGTAACCTGAATACCAAAGACAGTAATTCCAACTTTTTAGGGGCATAATTAGAAGACAAGCAAAACTCTCTCTTCACATAAGGATTCTGCCCCACCAGATACAAAAAAAACCCTAAAATCATCTCAAAACTAAAAAAGATTTATTCTAATAATGCATGGACCCCAAAACAAAAAAGATGAGCACCCACTTTCTCAAATCCAAAACACCCTACTTCTAAGAAAACTCAGTGAAAGCTTCCACAGAAACTGCAAGAAACATAAAGCACCAATGGGAAACAGAACCTTCACACTTAATTTCACTTATTCGAATCTAATTTGGACTTTATCAAGACTTTAACAAGACCAAGTATGCCATCACTGAGACTGTGGAGAGTCTTTAAAGAGAAAGTAAAACAACAGCACTGACTGGCAGATCTATTAGTGGCACTGAAAGGTCAAGACAAAGACCAACAAAAAAGTCCCAAGATGAAGCTGTATCCAATGCCGGTGCACTCAAGGAACATGCAGGCCCTGAGCTGTCCATCAGTGGGAGCCAATATGAAGGACAGCTGATCAAGTGCATAAGGCTTACTACAGGCTTCAGGACAACCAGTACGCAAGTTAGAAACATGGCACAAGTGAAACAGAGGATTAAGTTCTAAGTCACCTGAGCTCAAGTTATAGAAGGTATCTTCCATATACTCGAGGTAAGGCCACTTCATTTATTCAACAAGTACTTATTGAGCAACGACTCTCTATAAGGCTAAAGGATATAATGTAATAAAGGGCCTTTTTTTTAAAAAAAGACAAAAAGGATTTGCACTGCATACTGGATCATAGGGGATGTAATTTCAGTCCCATTTATTCAATTCAACTACCATTTACTGAGCACCTATTATGTGCCAGACAGTATTCTAGGTATAATAGGGATATAGACATAATCACTGCCTTCAGAGAGGCTCAACGGACAGAAAGGGAAACATACTTTTCTGTCAAGGGTCCATATTATAAGGAAGAATCCTTATCTAGTACACACATGGCAAAGAAGAGGAAGTGATTATTTGCAGCAGTGGGGAAGGTTTAACAAAGGAAAGGTGACAGCTGTGCTAGATTTTGAATAATAAATTGTGTATACTCCCCATCCAAAGAAATTTGGAGGGATTTTAGACCAGTTAGGTGAGTGGCACAGAAAAACTATTCAAGTTAGACCCCTCTCTGTATTATAATCAAGCTGAGAAAACTGGTACCTTCCTAATTTCTAGGTCGCCTTCTCCCTCTGTGAACCTACAACTAGCCCTGCAGACATATCCATTTATTTCTATCAATGATGTCTCTGCTAAAAGCTCCCTAGAGAATCCCCATGTGACGAGAGCTGAAGGATCAAACAACTTAGTTGGCCTATGAAGCCTCAAGAGACTTCAGATTGCTCCAAACTCCAAAGCAATTCCATCACAAAAGTCTAAAAAAAAACTTAGAAATCTAATAAGGGTTTCCAACTCTAACCTTCTATGTTTTAGGCCAAATTCTATGCTGTAACCATCAATGTCCTCCCAATCTTTATCATAAGGAACAGGTAAAGATCAAAAGAAATCAGTTCTCAGGACACAATCAATCTTACTAAATACTTTAGACCTAAGGCCTTGTTACCTATCTAGAGAAGAAGTGGTGAAACAATTTATTGGGGAAAGATTTAGCACAATTTTATCTACCACTTGTTGGAATTTTATTTTTTTTAATATATATTGATTTCAGAGAGAGGAAGGGAGAGAGGGAAAGAGACAGAAACATCAATGATAAGAGAGTCACTGCCCAGCCGGGCGTGGATCAGCGGTTGAGCGTCAACCTAGGATCTAGGCGATCGGGGTTCAATTCCCGGTCAGGGCACATGGCCGGGTTGTGGGCTTGATCAATGACTCTCTCATCATTGATGTTTCTATCTCTCTCTCTCTCCCTCTCCTTTCCTCTCTCTAAAATCAATAAAGATATATTGAAAAAAAAAAAAAAAAAAAAGATAGAGTCACTGATCAGCTGCCTCCTGCATGCCTCCTACTGGGGATTGAGCCAGCAACCCGGGCATGTGCCCTGACCCAGCATGGAACCACGATCTCCTGGATCCTAGGCTGAAGCTCAACCGCTGAGCCACGCCAGCTGGGCCACTTCAACGGATTTTAACAATGAACTTCCCTAACTGGGATCACTTTAGAAGGACTAATCATGTAGTTCTATGGGCGAATAACTAAAACAGTGTTTTCTCCTATGTCCCTAGAAAAAAATGTATTGGTACATTTCTACTCAGAGACAATAATTACAAATGATATGTGAGACTTCCAGTTTCTTATAGGGAGACTTCACTGAAGAACCACTCAGTTAATGACCTACAGGAGCAACCGAAGTTTTGATGGCGAAAACTGCTGTATGAAAGCACTAATTTCAAATGAAGTGAAGGAAAAAGTGGGCCTCTTTAAGACCCAGGGACTTGAATCCCACCTTTGCTATAAGCATTTATTTAAAGTCATTTCTTGTTTCTGCACCTAAGTTTTCTCATCTATTAAAAAAAAAAAGAGGCTGCACTTTTAAGCTCTAGGCTTTCTCTAGTTTTAATATGCCATTTAAACAGTTTTCTCTTTTTCCTAATAACAGCCTTTCAAGGCCACAGGGACTCCTGCTTCAAGGGGCAAACATACCCTCATCTACTCCTACTAGATCCTGGGTTATCTGACCCCCCAAAAAGGTTTCTTGTGGTGAAGCAAAGGGCCTGCCACCCAAGTTATAAGTTGTAAGTTGAAGTCAGACTATACAGAAAGCTCTCCCTCCACTGCCCACAAGCAAAAGGAGACAAACTGTACTTGTTATTACCACCTGGCAACATAGGCCTACACTAAAATACACACTACTGCTTTAATACTCTCACTATTTGCAACACTATGAATTCTATCAGAAGCACCTAGGATCAAAACACACCTCTTTAGTCTCTCCCCTACTACAAGGCCAAAGAATAACCCTCTCCCTTCAAGTAACCGGTACACATACAGTGAGAACGTTTCCTCCCCGCCATTCTAGAGTAGTGGCAGCAGCAGCCCAACACTGACACCTGCTGGGGAAATCAAAGCAAGTGCGTGTACTGTACTCGGATCATCAGCTAGTGAATGCTGGCCCCCTTTAGAAGTAGTAGAAAATGCCAATTAGCACGTGTTTGTATTAGTGATTTACACTAGAATGTAGCCACTCAATTTATGAGGGAGTTGGGGGGCCCTTCTTTAAAGGGTGTACACTTAGAATATTTTTAAATACACCTCATTTTTTAGTACAAGGTCAGCACTCATGGTATACTTCATCCTAGCTCATCTAAAAGTAACTCCATAAATAATGTAACTACTGTATTAATATACAATTTTACAATAACCATGCATTACTTGTATATTTTAAAATTAAAAGAGCATATATGTAAAATTGTTCACAAGATGACAAGGGGCTCATTTTCTACAATATACTTTTTATTCCTCACCCAAAGATATTTTTCCATTGCTTTACAGAGAGAGTGGAAGGAAGAGAGAGAAACATTGATGTGAAAGAGACACTTCGACTGGATGCCTCCCACACTTGCCCCAACCTGCCTCCGTTGAGCCTGCAGCCGAAGTATGTGCCCTTAGCCAGCATCAAACCCGGGACCCTACAGTCTGAGGGCCGGCACTCTAAGCACTGAGCCAAACCGGCCAGGCTACAATATATATTTTTAAATGCTAGAACTTTATTTAAACCATAAACACATTTTTTCTCCACAAAAATTTTTGGTAGATCCTTACTAGTTTCTGGATTTTTTTATTATTATTTTTTATTCCGCACCCAAGGATATGCTTTTATCGATTTCAGAGAGAGAGAAACATCAATTGGTTGCCTCCCACATGCCCCCTGACTGGAGATCAAATCGGCAACCTAGGTACATGCCCTGAGTGGGAATAGAACCCGCCACCGCAGCCTTTTGGTGCACAGGAAGACGCTCCAACCAACTGAACCACCCAGCCAGGGCAGTTTCTGGACATTTTATTTATTTATTTAAATATGGTTTTCTTATTGACTTTTTAGAGGGAGAGGGGAGAGAGAAAGAAACACTGCTGAGAGAGAAACATGGATCAGCTGCCTCCTGCATGCCCTCCACTAGGGATCGAGCTCCCAACCCTGGCATGTGCCCTGACTGGAAATAGAACCAGTGACCTCCTGGTGCATGGAACAATGTCCAACCAACTGAGCCACACTGGCTGGGCCAGTTTCTGGATTTTAAATGGCCTGCTTTATTAAGAAGTAATCATTAATATTTTAGTCACATAGGGCTATTTACATTTACATTTAAAAATGTAAATTTAAATGTAGTTCCTCAGATAACATTAACCACATTTCAAATGCTCACTAGCCACATGTGGCTAGTGGCTACCGTCCTGGACAGCACAGGTAAAGAACATCTCATCACTGTAGAAAGTTTTATTAGACAGCATTTCTCTAGAGAAACACACTGGAGTATTTTCAGATAAAATTATATAACATCTAGGTGGGGAGATTGGATAGGGGACAAAAACAAAAGAAGGCTAGCCAAGTATTGATAAGTTTTGAAATCACACTTACTATACTTTTCGTTTTCATGTATTTGAAGCTTTCCATAATAAAAAGTTAAAAATGTTTCACCTAAAAATGAAGTTATCCCATTAGAAATATACCATGGAGGGCAGCTTGGAAATATTTTTCGTCATCAAAGCAGAGTTCAAATCCCCACTCAGTGACCTACTATGGGTATGAGACCTTTAACAAGACACTCGAATTCTCTAAGCCTTACTTCCTTCAACCATAAGATGGGAAATTTAATACCTGCCTTGTACAAAGCTGTTGTGGGAATTAGAAATAATTAATGCAAAGCAAGAACACAGTACCTAACACATAGTAGGCCCTCAGTAATCGATATCTCTATTATCAAACAGTAGAGTTTACTTTAAACCACTCAGGTATTTCTCAGAACAACAATAAGAGGTCCTGCTGGCAGAGGGTGGACAAAGGCTGAGCAGAAGCCCAGTGTTGCTATGGACACAGGCACTGGTAGGCTTTTAGAGCAGTAAATGAAGGCAGTCCCTTTGTGGCTCCCTTTAATAAACTTTTTGAATGCCTTCTATATGTCAGGCACTGTTCTTGCCACCTTCTCACCTCTCCCGACAAAGAGGAAGAAGAGAATCTCAGGCTCCAGGTGTAAGGCAAAATATTCCAAAGCCAGGAATTTAGGAGATGTTAATCCAGAACTGGCTTCAATCACATGGGCATAGCAACAACCTCTATTACTTTATCTTTTACATCCAACCAAGTTTCCCTATGTTCCCCTTAGGAACCACCTATTATCTTGCATACATCATGCCCTTCCTCCCCTAGTATGTGCTGTTCCCCTAAAATAAAAAGTTCTTTATCTCTCTAAATCCTACCCACCTTTCAAAACATAATTTTGTAAAGCTTTGATACTTCCCTTCTTCTGAAATCATACTACATTTCATCTCAGTAAGATACAATAAAGATTTCAGTCTTCTACATTTTTGATATAATTTCATGTAAATAGTCTTGCCTCTACAAAAACATTGTATACTCCCAGTGGGCAAAGACCAGGTATTTGCTTCTTTTTGGTTCCCCACAGTGCATAGCACAGTTCTGGAACAATTGTAACCATTCAACAAATACTTATTAACTGGTAACTCTCTAAAGCATACTCCCAAAATAAAAAGTACATTATGTGCACAATCTATATTCCCTCCCTTGTAGAAGCTTATGTCAGAGAAATTTCAGTGGCTTCCACAGAGGATATAATGCAGAGCAATATGCTGCCTGGATCCAAAAGGCGTATTCTGGGAGTTGGTGATTATGCCAGATTTGACCTTTACAGAATTACAGAACGAAGTCCCTAATAAATCAAGATAGATGCGCACACAGCCATACATGGGACATGTGGTGGGCGATCAACTACACCCACTCTGTTTCTTCATGAAAGAGTTGCCTGAATGCTGATCCGAGTGTGGCGAGGCCTTCCTTCTATGAATTATCCTTCTTCCCCACCCCGAAGTGAATGTCCATCTGGAAGATCTACTCAAAAAATCTTAACTCAACAATTAACTTACTGTCCAAAAATATATATATATATCTCAAAAAATATGAACTATCCTTGAAAAATATATGTATTTTCTCTGTCAAGCTGCATTGCTCCAAAAGATAAGATTTAAGAGCTGAACACAAAGCAACATAAGAAGCGCCAGGACACTAACCTGTCCCATGCAGGGTTCTCTTTTACTACTAATTTCTAGACACACTGGGACATTTTCTAATTTCACAGTAACTAGTCCTGAACACACAATCCTTCAAGGTCAAAAAGCTGGGCACAGGACATCAATGGTTCTATCTCCTCCCCAATTCCTCATGCCTCTCTAACCTAATCTATACTCTCCTTTAAGGCTGAAGGTTACATGAGCATAACCAGAAAAGGAGCTAGCAGAGCCAACTGACTCAGACTGCTAGGCCCTATCTTGTCTCTGCCACCAGAGCAAGATTTTCCAAGAAGATGTAACGGAAGCTAGGGAGAGCCGAACCAAATGCATGGGTCTCAGACACTCCAGGTCCAGCGACAACATCTGCAGGGCTGAAGGTAGAGACACAAGGAGAAAAGTAAGGGATGTAAGAGAGGACAGAAAGCACCTGCTTACCTTCTGAGTGAATCTTCCTCAGAGCTTTCCTCTGGCATATCCTGATGTAAGGCTTCCTGTGATACAGTTCCAGTTCTGCTGGACTGGGTGTAAATTCTTTCCCAGTGGCCTGTCTCCTGGTTGAAGGCCACCCCCACAGTCCTCTCCTCCTGCGGACTAGCAGTGCTGCTCAACTCCAGCCTGCTGGAGCTGGGCGCTTGGCCCTCAGTCCGCTCAAGAGGTGGCAACTGGCTGCCACTCGATGGCATGCCCTCGAAGGAACTGGAGACCTGCCAGGAGGAGCTGGCCTCGCCAGAGGAGTAGTTAGGTGTGGTTCTTTCCCAGCGCAGGGTATCATTGTTGAAGGTCAGCAGATTGTGGCAAGCACGGCAGTGATTCAGGTGACCACGGGACAGGTTGGAGTTGTTCTCACTGCTGTGTGGGGTGGGTTGGTGGGAGGGGCCTGGCCTCTCTGATTCAATGTTATTGTTGAGCATTTCCTGGGCCTGCTGGGTCTGGGGGGCCTCTCCATTCAGGCTCTGGTCCAGCTCCTGAAGCCGGTCATACTCCAAAAAGAAGCGTCTCAGGTCACATGGTAGCTCATGGCGAATGTTGCCAGAGTTGTTTTGGCTGGAGCCATTCCCTCCATCTGACTCAGTTGCCAACCCTGAAGCTGGAAAACCCCTCCCTTCTGTGGCTGAAGTGTACACAGATGCTTGAGAGCCTCCTTCCTGCTGCCTCAGCACAGATAGCAAACTCACCGAAGAGGCACTGGTCCTGGGTGGGGGCATGGACTCCGCCTCAGAGCGTGAGTTCAGACTGAGCACTGTCCGGGTCCACTCAGATCCTGTCAGTCCAGGAGCTATTTCTCGGTGATACCTAGATGGGTGGCTAGACAAAGGGCCTCCCAAAGAGCGACGGGTGGGACCCAGACTGAGGTTGCGGAGCGTGTTGCCGGCAGTGCTGCTCTGGACTGTACTGAAGGCAGACGGCCGGTTCAGGAGGCCCTGGTCCTGCTGCGTTGACGAGGCCTGCTCCGGGGGATGGAAGGGCTCGGTCTGTACAAAAGAAAAGGAAGGGGTAGTAGCCCTGGCAGAAGCAGGGGGGACACTGTCCTGGTGTGGCAAGAGGGAAGGAACTCGAGTGCCAGAGCAGCGGCTGCAAAGGCACAGGATCCCAAGGTGCTGGCAGCACTCAGCTGTGGGGTAATTGACCCGCTGTCGGAGCCTGATGTAAGCGGAAGTCCTGGGGCGCTCCGTGGAGGGCTGAGGGGGAGGCGGTGGGGGTGAGGGGGTAGCAGAATCTTGCACTGTGCTTTGCTCTCCCACCTGGATGCCAGAGGAGCGAGAGGACAGCATGTGCAGGAAATTGTGGAGGAGAGGCGTCCGGCGAACTGGCTGTGATTGCAGGAGGGCACGCTGACGATAGTGGGATAATTCTGTTCCATCTATGGGGATCTCTGGTTCGTCATCACCCTGCAAAGTGGACCAAGGTGGGGAGGAGGCAGAGCAAGGCAGTTAGGTAGAACCTCCAGGTAAATCAAGAAAAGCTACTGATAATCATCCAAGGAAAACCTTCATAGACAGGCAACAACTCTACCTCTGAAGCACTGAGAAATGGCTTCAGATTCAGAACCATCATATGGTATTAAGTTATTCACTTCCAATTAACAACATTTCTGAATGAGTACAGCTGGCAAACCAATTCTCTTTACAAAAGGAATTTCCATAACACAGAGGCAGTGAAAGGAAGCAAAATGTTAACCAGCCAGCAGCACATGAATGACAGTCAATCCAACATTGGCTGGTTACTTCTAATGAGGCGATCGCTCGGGTTTCAGAATTGACTTTCCTGTCATGATTATGGCTGTAACTTTAAACACATAGTGACAAGTTTTGAATCTTAACTGGAGAGAAGCACTTGGGCATTGAAAATTAAAGTCTAATACAATTGGAATTAGAGCACAAGTTTAGAAAATAAGCCACAGTTTAGATGGAGCTGGAACTGCTGACTAACTTACCTGTTGATTAGAAGGATTAACAATTGCTGTAAGTAAGTAGTGTCCAAGAGGATCAAATCTCACCAGACTGAAAACAGAAGAAGAGATAAAGACATGCATAGAGAGATTATGTTAACAGAGAAAACAAATTTATAGCCATCATTACTGGTAATGTCGGACTTCCCAGGTATTCACTTCACCCTAGAGACTTTCAAAACTTTCAGAGATTAAAGTAATAAAGTTCAATACTTCTTGTTATTTCCTCACACTTGCCAAAATAAGGGAATTTGTATCACAAAAATAATTTCAAAAAATACCTAGGCTTCGATTCCTGGAAGGAGCTACATTAAGCACACATTTGATTGTATCTAAGACCTCATCATAATAGTAAAGCACAGAACACTCCCACACTCTACCACAAGTTCAGTTCTTCCCTCATATGGCCACTACACTGGCAAGAGGCATGAGTTCTGGCGACAATTAACAGTCTCAGCATCAAGTAACATACCTGAGTTTATAAGCTAGACTAGACTAGTCTAAACTCAATTCTAAAACCAAGAGTACCAAAGGAAATCAGTGCATCAACTTTAATCCAGGCAATGTGTGTTCTGATCTTGAGGGCTATATATCAACTGGTGTACCTGATACACACTTACATCTCCCTCTTGCAGTTTGATAAACACAGATAATTAGGGATGAGTAATTATCCATCAAGTTACCCACAACCTGAACACCTTTCAGGTTTCTCAAAAAAAGGGCTCTATTCCAAATTTAGATAGCTCTGAACCCTAAAAAGGATTCTAATGACCCCGGTCTTGAGAGACCAAAAAAGTAAAGCCAATACTGAACAAAATGAACTGCTTCCCAGCTGACTGGCCAGCTGCTTAAAAGGTAGAAGGAGCTGTAGGGATAAGAGCCTGCCCTGAGCAGGGACAGCAATCTGTCTCCCGAGAAAGCCAAGTATAAATGTTCTCTACCATGCTAATCCTGTGCCAGACACCACTGGTGGGCAGAGGACTCACCGGACCCGTTCCATCTCGCTAGCTGTCTTCACCACAGCAAAGGGCTCCCGCCGACTCCAATCCCAGAAGTGGATCTCATTGGCAGTAGCAATCAGAAGAAGCTGAGCCGTAGGGTGGAAAGCCAGCGAGGCAATGGCATTGTTGCTATCCGTGAACCAGCTTTCACTGCCACCCTATGAATGAATCAATCCCATATATTCTCAGGTTACAAACTGCCAGCAAACTGGGATGCCAATTTCAAGAAAGATCCATATTTAAGGTAAAATGACTATGGCAGGGCCTACTTTAAATATACCCTCCTTAAAACAATGTAGAAAATCAGTGATCAAGCAGTGTCACCAATTTATCAGAAATATTACTGTCAGCTCAGTTCTCCAAGTCTTCTACAAGCCACCAGCAATGAGCATCAGCATAGCTCCTGGGAAAACTCAAGCTTGGTGCATGACATGGTGCACAGCCCACTAGCCATTCACTAGGACAAGGAGCACATTGCTTTGAAGGTCATGATCAAAGTACAGTATAATCCTTGCTATAAGACCACAAAAATCCATCCTGAACACATCTTAGAGCATGGGTGGATGTGAAAACAGTTAAATAGGGCGTTCATCGTAGAATGGAGGACTATGGGCTAGGCTTGCTATCATTTAAGCGGGCAATGACTACCACTTACTTGGATGTAGTCTAAGAACCTGGCTAGTCTCTCCTTCAGAGTTAAGAGCCCAATGGTAAACAAGTCTCTGCATTTAGAATACCAAAGAAAAAGAAATACTTACATGTAAATCCCAAATCCTAACCTCCCCATCCAGGCAGCCAGAAGCAATAAGGCCTGAGATGGTGGGGTGAAAAGTGACACACCACGGAGTGCGACGGTGTCCAATCAGAGAATGAACACACTTGCCAGTCTTCACCTCCGTAATATAGATATTATGGTTCACGTGGGTGGAGGCCAAGAGAGTCCTAGGGAATCCAGGAATAAAAAGTAAATGTGAAGCATGTGTGAGGGGAACAAACTATCAGCTTTGGATGACACAGAAAATTGGTACTATTCCCCATACCAGCATGAAAAAAACTACACGTTGGACATTACAAACAACAGAAGTATCCTGATCTTTAAAAGCTTTTGAGCCCGGCCAGGCGTGGCTCAGCAGTTGAGCATCGACCTAGGATCCAGGAGACTGAAGTCTGATTCTGGGTCAGGGCACAGGCCTGGGTTGCAGGCTTGATCCCCAGTCAGGGGCGTGCAGGAGGCAGCCAATCAATGACTCTCTCATCACTGATGTTTCTATCTCTCTCCCCCTCTCCCTTCCTTTCTCTGAAATCAAAAGATATATTTAAAATAAAATACAAAGCTTTTGAATTCTCTACACTGTCCCCAAATGACACATATCCCCTTCAGAGAATATTTTTTTCTAGCTGGAAAACTATCACACCATTGGTGGCCTATACCACACAGGCAAAGGATGGTCATTGAAAAACTTTTCAAGTTTTGACCCTCAATGATCGTAGTTTTCTTTGCTTATTCCCATTTTTATGGTTAGAGCTGCTCATCTACTTTCTTTCACAGTCAGAGCTCTGTACACATACAGTGCTTCAAAGAGACTTTAGGGAGTTGACTTGGAAGATCAAGTTAGGCCAAATATACAGAAAGCAATGCTATCACAAGTCTTCAACTGTAGATAAGTACTAGGTACCTGTCTGGGCTGAAGGCCAGTAAGAAGGTAGAGCGTGGACTATCCGGCAATTCTACTCTCTGGGAAACAAACAAACAAAAAGTTAAAATACATTATTTATAAACTATGGCCCACTCTATCTCAAAAATACAATATGACTCTATCTAGATTAGTATTCAAAGTATAAGTTTAAAAACCGGACACAGTGATCAAGTTACAAATAGAAAGATAAATCTGCTCGGCTGGGCATGGCAGAGCGGTTGAGCATCAACCTAGGATCCAGGAGATCGGGGTGATTCCCGGTCAGGGCACATGCCCAGGTTGCGGACTAGGCAGCCAATCAATGACTCTCTCATCATTAATGTTTCTATCTCTCTCTCCCCCTCCTTTCCTCTCTCTGAAATCTACAAAGATATATTTAAATATATATATATATATATATATATAAATCTAAATTACCTTCAGGAAAAATGTCTAACTCTAAAGAAAAATGGTATTTCTAGCCCATAAATTCTTCCAAATTTGTTTTTTTAAAAAACAAAAAACCTCCCTAGGTTAGATAATATATCTATTCTCATACACAAAATAAATTACACGCCAACTATATGTCATTAACCCAACCCAAGGCCCCATTCCACTGCCACCCCCTGTAAACCCTATGTCAACAATACCGTTTTTCTCACCTTGCCCTCCCATTTCATCCACCGGGTTTTATCTTCCACCAGCTCCTGTAGAAGCCGCTGAGCTCCAAAGGCCCGAGTGCCCCGTTCTCGCCCCCAGAGTATACGGACAGCATTCTTCTCTGGAACCACCTTCATGCTGCTCAGTGGCCACTGTCACACCAGGTGCAGGAAGAGGGGGAGCAAGCAATAGCTCCACACACCGAAGCAGCTAAAACGAGGCCATTCAGATCCTTGAAAGCTGTCTTCATGGAAATCTAAGGTATGAAGGTTAATGTCAAAGAACTGGTATTCTGCAATCAGAAAAGCTTCCCATTGCAAATGCAAGATTAGCTCAGAGAAAAGTATTCCTTTCCTATTTAATGACGCTTTCTCAGAAATGACCCTTTCCCCAGAACTTTTCTTCCAAAAATATTTCTTCCTTAAATTCCTCTCATATCCTCCATAGCTCAGCCTGTTATGTAAAGAACAGACCATTCTCTAAAGCAAGTTATTCTGTTATTTTATCAGACAGCAAGAACTTTTGCTACTAATAAAAAGGTCTACAAACCTGTCAAAAACAAAACATGACACCAGCCCCCCTTGTGTGCCATGGTGCTAACTCTAGTCACCGGCCCCCTCTTTATCACTGGGCAGCCTCCAAACTAAAGGACAGGTAACAGATTTTAACAGGCTATTACTTTAGGTATGGTTCTTACGTAGCAGCTTCCATTCTATCTCCTACCAAAAGTAAGTACATAAGGACTACTCTGGAGCACCTTTCTCACTCTCTTTTTCTCTTTTCCACTAAAGTTCCAGATTAAAAAAAAAATTAACTAGCAGTTATATGTACGTGCAAAAATTAAAGAATTGTGACTCCTTGCCCAGACAGGTGTGGCTCAGCAGTTGAAAATAGACCTAGGATTCAGGAGATCACGGTTCCATTCCCAGTCAGGGCACATGCCTGGGTTGTGGACTCAATTCCCAGCAGGGGGTGTGCAGGAGGCAGCTGATCAATGACTCTCTCATCATTGATGTTTCCCTCTCCCTTTCTCTCTCTGAAATTAATAAAGATATTTTAAAAAAGAAAAAAAGGATTGTGACTCCTCTATTCAACGAAATATGCAGCCCAATAAAATGGCATTTCAAAATAATATGTATATAAATGTTATTCACTGCAGCACTGTTTCTTCAACTCTATTATGAAAATTTCAAATATACAGAAAAGTTTTTAAAACAGCAGAGTAAACATACACTATTCACCACTTAGACTGAAGAATTGTTAATATTTTGTCAAATTTGCTTTATCTATCTCTAGAAATAGATATGGTTAAATATGTGTTTGTTGTTGTTTTTCTGAACCTCAGTGGGAATCAAGACACTCTAGCCCCATATACCTATGCATCTCCTAGGAATAAGGACATTTAGCTTCATGATCACAACATCATTACCATACCAATTATCTAATACTCAGTCTTCATTCAGATTTCCCCAGCTGTCCAATAAAATGTCTTGAATAAGTTGTGTTTTGTTAAAATCCTGAATTAAATCAAGATTCAAGCAAATAATTTGGATGCCGTGTGTCTTTAGTCTCTTTCATTCTAGAATGGCCTTAAGTTTTGTTTTGGTTGGTTTTGTTTCTGTTTCTTTATTTATAATACAAGCTTTTGCCCGGCCAGCGTGGCACAGCAGTTGAGCATCAACCTATGATCCAGGAGATCGCCGTTCGATTCCCAGTCAGGGCACATGCCCGGGGGGTTGGGGGCTCAATCCCCGGTAGGAGGAGTGCAGGAGGCAGCAGATCAATGACTCTCTCATCATTGATGTTTCTATCTCGCTCTCCCTTCCTCTCTCTGAAATCAATAAAGATATATATTTTTTTTAAATAAAAATAAAAAATATTTACAACACAAGCTTTTCAAAAAGACCAGCATAGTTGACTTGCAGAATGTCTAACACCCTAGTTTTGTCTAATTGTTTCTTCACAGTGCCATTTAACTTGCCCTCTCTATCCCTTATATTTCCTGTAAACAGAAGGTTAGGTCTAAAACACTGATTAGATTTAGGTTGTGTTTTGTTTTGTTTTGTTTTGTTTTCAGAGAGAATGCTTCATAGGTGATGCTACCTATGCACCTCCTGATGCAGTGCATCAAGTGGCACATATTCTCAGAATGTCCCATTTGGTCAGAATTGGTAACTCAGGTGATCACTTGGCAAAACACGATCACTTGGCTGAATTTGTAGCAGCCAGAGGGAGCTCTCTTTATAGCTCTGCTCATAAAGATATATTTCTCCCCTTATAATTAGTAAACTGTGGCTAACATTTGGCACCATATGAATATCCCATTCCTCCTGGACCTCTTGCTTAATGGTTTAACGGTCATTGATGCTTCTTTCTTGAACTGTTTCATTTGGTGGCAGCAAAATGTTAGATTTTCTAAAGTCATCATTATTTCTACATGTATTAGCTTGCCTTCTGGAAAGAACTATCCCTTAATAACTGAAGCAGGGTAAATGCTTACTTTTTGTCTTTAATTACTACTTCTTCCTTATTGTTTGTAATAACAAAAACTGGGGACAACCCAAGTGTCCGTCTAAAAGGAACTAGATGACTAATCTACGTAAGGAAGATTCTCTGGGTACTAACAAAAGACCTCCAAGATACATCGTTAAGGGGGGAAAAACAAGGTACAGAATAATATATATATAGTAATGCTACCTTCTGAATACAAGGAGAAATTAACAGTCACTTATTAGGGACTGAAGGAACAAGGTGAATGGAGTCAGAGATGGAAGCAAGACTTCCATCTTGCTTGTCTTATGTCATGATCCCTTTATTTTTTAAAAATCTTGGAGGATAATGATACAAAATAAATATTAAAAATTACTAACCATGATTATCTTTGGGTGGTGGGACTATAGGTGATTTAATAATTAGAAAATGCAATGTTCTTTTCACTTTTTAAATTTAAGTAATAAATGCTTACTGAAAAAAGTCAAACAACAAATTGGCTCTTTACATTTTATGAAAGGCTGCAATCTAAAAAAGTACACAACTACATGCATCCAAATACACACACAAAGAAAATATTTATAGCCTGTGATGAAATGAGTTTTCTTCCTGGAATATTAAAATGTAAAAAGTCAAAGATTCTACGGAAAGACACAACTCCCAAGTTCCTAGTCATATACAGCACACCGTTCCCTAAGGAACTGTATCCTCTAGCCTGTATCCTCATGATATAGCTCTCATCCCTCCTTAGTGCATGATATAAATATGTACACACTGAAAATGTTAACATGCTGTAATCCAACCTCCTGAATAAACCAAGGATGGACTAACTGGAAGGAAACAATCTCCTTGGTGACCCTGACAATTCATGGTTTAAAACCAAGTCTGGAAGAAAAACTGCCTTGCAGCTGAGTAAGTACTAACCAGAAAGGTGCAGAAATACAGTTTCCATTAGTTCACCTTACCCTTTACTGAGCCTGTAATACATTCTGAGCCTGTAATTCTTTAACCTAATATAGAGAATTTCAGAAGAATTAGTTTTGAGGGTCCCTTGTCCTAACAGTGCAACATAAAAGTACTTACAAAGAAATAAACCATTTATAATCTTATAACATGTGAAAACAGCACAGTCTAATTACTAAAAAAAAAAAAAAATCTGACCTCTGACCCCATGTAATTCAAGAGAAAGAAGAAAATATAGATCACAAACATTGTATGATCCAGAAAACTGTAACGCAACCTGGAGTTCCTACAGGTATCAGAACGAAGAGGAAAGAGTTACCAGAAATACCAATTAGCAAGAAAACTAAAAAACTAAAGCTTAAGCTTACCAAAGAGTTTGTCTATCAATTCCCAGGGACCTAAACACACTGAAAGTTCAAACAAGAGGAAGTCTGACTGATAGCAAGAAGTCAAAGGGACTAAAACAATTGCAGTTTTCCTTTTGTCTGAAGAAAAATATTTGCTTTTGTTTCTTTAAAAGGATATGGGACTTCTCTCCTGATACACTCCTTATAGCCACCTGAGAAGAGTGTTTACTTGGTTCTCTATAAAGAATAAGAGGAGCCTGGCCAACATGGCTCAGCAGTTGAGCGTCGACCTATGATCCAGGATATTGAGGTTCCATTCCCGGTTGGGGCACCTGCCCGCGTTTCAGGCTTGATCCCCAGTAGGGGGCCTGCAGGAGGCAGCCAATCGACGACTCTCTCATCATTGATGTTTCTTTCTCTCTCTCCCTCTCCCTTCCTCTCTCTGAAATCAAGACATATTTTTTAAAAAGAACAAAAGGAGCTAAATCAAACTGAAGTCAGACTGACCTGTAGCTGAGGAGGAAGTGCCAGTCAAGTGTGTTCTTTATTCCTCTTTTTAAAAAGGAGGAACAAACAAGGTTCCCAATCTGTTCCTTAAACCAGACTAAGACAAAAGGCGCCAAGAATAGTCTTTGGGAAGCCATTTCACAGTCCCCAGAATCAATTCTCAATCACCAAAAGCCTCATGCAATTAGAACCAAAAGGACACAACAGGGATATACAGGGTGGGGCAAAAGTAGGTTTACAGTAGTTCCTATGGAAAATACGGTAATTAATAAATAATAATAATAAACTGTGTTTTGTGTACTCACAATTATAAACCTACTTTTGCCTCACCCTGTATACATTAACACAAATGTCAAGATTCTCTTCCCCTTTCACCCCACCTCCTATAACATGACTGATCACTCTAAAAAGCTGGAAAGATAAATCACCTTTAAAGATTTTCTCTGCTTAACTCTAGGACATAATTATATTTAAGAACTACTAGTAAAAAAAAAAAAATCACCTAGAGAATATGCCACAACGCAGTAGGAACTGCAAGTTGTGTTAACAGGTTCTCCTTGCAATTTGATCATCTTATGCCAGCAGTTGTGCTCCACCTTCTTCTAGCTACAGTATCTGACTTTCAGCATGTTCACCTCTTTGAGGCTTAGTTTTCCCCTGAGTAAAACAGGAATTGCAATATCTGCTCCATCAGACTGTTGTGAGGCTCCAATAAAAAGAATAGTGGAGCCGTTAATTATTGTCCTTAGTATTCAATCCTCCTTGAGGTTCACTATGGTTTCCCTCACCAAACAATAAAACCCAGAGACCCAAGATGCCACAAATTCCTAAGAGTAGCAGATTTCTAAGCAACATTTCAAAAGCTGTTACCAAACAACAAAGTAAAATGAATATACTCAGGAAAATAAAGTATATTTATGAGGCAAAAATAATCAAATGAGATTTGGGTAACCTGTAGGTAAGTGAATTAAAAAACAGAACCAACCAAGAGGTCGCCAGTTCAATTCCCAGTCAGGGCACATACCCAGGTTTCTCGCTTGATCCCCAGTAGGGGACGTGTGGGAGGAAGCTGATCGATGTTTCTCTTTCACAGATGTTTCTATCTCCCTATTCCTCTCTCTCTCTCTAAAATCAATAAAAACATATTTAAAAAACAAAACAAAACACAGAACCAAAGCTCTAGCCAGGTAGCTGAGCTGGTCAGAGCTTCATCCCCGATCTGCCAAGGTTGTGAGTTTGATCCCAAGGCACATACAAGAATCAACCAATGAACGCATAAATAAGCAGAACAATATATTGATGTTTCCCTCTCTCCCTTCCTCTCTCTCTCCGAAAAATCAATAAATAAATTAAAAATTGATTTCTCTCTGACGTCAATAAAAACATATATATATATAAAAGAACCAAAAATTCAGAGCTTTATCTGCAACCTGGCTAATAATCAGACCGCAAATCTTTCCTTCCAATAGCATTCTAGGGGTATGATTCAGAAAACTACAGTATTAGACCTGGAAGGGACTTCATGGAGTGCAAACACCTCATTTATTCAACTAACTGCATCTTTCCCCACTTCGCTATGCCCGTGTAGGCAAAGTCAAAGAGTCAAATCAGCTATATGATACCAACACATATTCCATAACATAGTGGATTCAACCCAAGGTTAATGATTCAAAAGAAAAAAAAGATCCTTTAAATACTGGATCTAGGATCACTTGTGTAAGTAAAGTTCTCCCAACAACTGGGAAATTAACTACAAAATGTCAGGCCTTGCCCTAGCCAGTTTTGCTCCGTGGTTAGAGCACTGACTCATGGACCGAAGGGTTGTGGGTTTGATTCCAGTCAAGGGCACGCACCTCGGTTGCAGGCTCAATCCGCCCCGGTCCGGGAACGTGTGGGGAGGCAACCAATTGATGTGTCTCTCTCATATCAATGTTTCTCTCTCCCTCTCTCTCTCCCACTCTGTCTGACAATCAATGGAAAAAATATCTTCAGGTGAGGGTTAACAAAAAAATAAGTAAATAATCATTCATTCATTCATTCATTTTAGGGCTCAAAGTCCTGTAGACAGTCCAACAAATTCAATTTTTAAAAATGTTTTTATTGATTTTTAGAGAGAGAGAAAGGGAGAGGGAGAGAAAAACATCAATATGAGAACAAAACATTGATCAGCTGCCTCCTGCACGCCCCCTATCAGGGATTGAGCTGGCAACCAGGGCATGTGCCCTGACCAGGAATCAAACGGGCAACCTTTCAGTGCCTGGAACAACACCCAACCAACTGAGCCACACTGACCAGGGCCGACAAATTAAATTTAAGATAAATTCTTCTAGGCAAATTGAGACTGTCCACTGAAGAGGTCTCCAAACCACTTCACATAAAAGATCTTACCATTGTCACTTAAAAAAAAACACAAAACCGTGAGACAATGGTTAAAACAATAACATTTTCATAGTGCTTTTCATGTCTCAGACACCGTACTTAGCACTTTACATAAAGTAACTCATTTATAATTCTTTACTCCGTAGGGTACATGAGATCCCAAGAGAACAAGATGCACTAGCAAGGGTGGATTCAGGATTTTCAAACCCAGGCATTCTGGCTCCAAAGTCTAAATTTCTAATTACTACAGAAAACTCCCTAATGCCTGAAATAAAAACCTCCTATACTGCCTCTCTATTTGAAACACAGCGTATTTATTTATTTTAAAATTTTACTTATTGATTTTAGAGAAAGAAGAAGGGGGAGGAGGAGAGAGAAACATGTATTTGTTGTTCCACTTATTTATGCATTCACTGGTTGATTCTTGTATGTATCCTGACCGGGGATCGAACAGGAAACCTTGGCCTTTAAGGGCAACGCTCTAACCAACTGAACTACCTGGCCAAGGCTGAGATACAGCACATTCAGAATAAAGTACAGAGGCAGTGGATATATTCTGAAAGTAGAGATGGGAATATGGGAGGTTAAATTTTAGAATGCCATATACAACTGTGATGTGATTTAATGGGTAAAGATAAGACTAAGAAGCAAGAAGTTTCAGTACCTGATTTTTTTTTTTACCACTGAGTTGCTATTGCAATCTTGGACAAACCACACTCTTCCTGAATTTCAAGTTTTCCTCCAGGTATAAAATGAAAATAGTACACCTTCTTTCTATCTTAAAGGAAAAATGTCGTTGGAGTATCTTAGAAGAAATAGAGTACAAAAAATACAAGGCAGGATTACTACTTTTGAAACTAAAAGCAAAGTTAGAAAAATCAACAATAACCAGAGTACACAATAAACCAGAGTACACAATGGGAGTTTGCACAAAGATGTGTGGCACCTACAGTTCTGAGAGAGTGCAAAGAAACTACACAGGCTCTGAAAGAGAAGCAGAGAGTAACTGACAAATTGAAAGCAAATAATTTGATAGAATCAAAACCAACACAAACCAATATTATATACAGTCCCTCTGTAAGAAGCCAAAACCCAGAAATAAAATGCTTACAGACAGAACCTGCACCATCTACTGCATTTATGTTCAGAATTACAAATACTCTAAATTACAAGTGGTCTCTCTATCTAGAAAGTCAGGCTAAGAGGTAATAATGCATCAAGTACCTGGTACAAAGGTTGTCAGCCCAAATTTACCAAGAGATGAGTAAGCAATGTAACCTCTTTTTTGTTCTCATATCCACTATCACCCCCAACATTTTCTATATGTAAACTCAGAATAAAGCAGAATTCTACACGGTATATCACAAATAGGCTAACAACTTTACAAAATGCTTTGCGGATACAAAATTAAATAAATTCTAATTACTGTTATTATAATAAAGGGGATGAAAACACACCAACTTTTCTGCTACAGATTTTGCTTACTAGGGCTTTCTAAAATAACTTATGATGATGTAAGCTAATATACAAATCACAAGAAAGTTTGTGCTCAAAATCAAAGAGTGATCAAAACTAGAAATAGAAAGCTGTAAGTCCCAAATTTGAGATTGACAATCTTCCATACTCCCACTTACCTCAGAAGAATGAAGAAAAAAGAAATGACGTTTTATCTGCAAACTATTCTGCAGGAAAAACAGTGTGCTGAGAACACAAGAACCCCTGAAGACTCAAGGCAGAACAAAAAGGAAACCACTGAACCCAGAGGAAAATGAAGTTCAAGTTTTGAATCCTAAGCCATCAAACAAATCAAGACCAGGAAGGTTACTCTTACAGTGCACAAAACTGGCAAGAGATTTTTCTATTAGCAAGCAAAGAAAAAAGGTAGCGTTTGAAAAAATTTTTATTTGAGAAAAGGTAGCTTTTGATAAAAGAAATTTCAGAGGCAAAAACAGTTTAACCCCAGAAATGGGAACTGACCCCAGCTGCCTCAGGCAAACAGGCCTAATGACTTTTACAACAAAATACCTTTCATCCACCAACAGTATTAGGAGACTGAAGTAGAGCCAAATCACAAAGGACCACATCTTTCTGTTTTCTCCAGTCTTGGGGGAAGAGTCCAACTCTCCTCCTAGAGCGCCACATTGCTCCCTACAGTTCTTAGAAACCCCGGAGCCACAGCAACAGTATTGTAAAAAGCTTTAAGAACATTAACCCCAGGGTCCTCACAAGTCCCAGAACAGATGAGATTACTCACCAGGCAAAAATAAAAATAAAACCTGGAAGAGACTAAGAAATTCATGTAGGTTGGTCAGATGAGTCAGTTGCCAAAGCAGGATTTGAATTCAGGCTTTTCCTTCAGATACTATCAGAGCTTGACTACCAGTCCTTGGCTCAGCAGATACTGTGTTCAGTGTTCTCCAATGTTAGAGTCAGCCCAGGTCAGGTTCTTGGCTGACTAGAATAGGGAAAGGAAAAATTTCCCTCAAGGCTTCAGGAAAAGAAGTCAAATTATTAAGTGCAGAGCTCTTATGCTAAAAGGTCCAGATTGCCCCTCCACCTTGCCAATCACATTTCTCAGCCAATCAAAATAAGACACTGGATTTAAGACCCTAGTCACTTACTTTAAGCTCTGACTAGAAGTTGGATTCCATTTCCCCGACTTTCCAAGTAAAAAAACACTTAAAGGGGGGGTGAGGGATACACAAAAGCAATGATAGACAGCCAAGTGTTTACTGAACATCTACTCTGTACTCAGCACTATTCTAGGCACAGAGGGATACAAGAGTGAATAACATTCCTGCCCTCCCCCAGCCAGGTGGCTCGATTTGAACCCATACACCAAAACGGTTGTTGCTTGGAGCCTGTGTTGCTGATTTGATGGGGTGCAAAGGGGAGGCAACTGATCAACGATTCTCTCTCTCTCCCTTCCTCTCCTTCTAAAATCAATAAACATATCCTCAAATGAGGGTTAAAAAAATAAAAAGAAAAAATAAATATAAAAAAATAAGAACGTTCCTGCCCCCAAGAAGCTTATGTAATTATTTATGTAATTAAAAATTGATGATACTTTCAAGTACTGATAAATGCTAGGAAGAAAATATGGAAAACAATGTTTGGGGGGGGTCAGATTAAAGAGAAGAAACCAATAATTTAGAATCACTTCCTATTTCTTATGAATGTGAGACTGAGAAAATATGAATAACCCAGGGGAAACTTTAAAATATTTTCATACAAATTAATTAATAAATATAATCCAACATTACTCCCTATTTTTAAATAATTACACATAGGACTTAATTTGAAATAGTACCCAAAAAAAGTATCCTTACCTCAAAATAACAGCAATCTTAAAGCCCTATAACTACATGGCAGAAAAATTCCAATATTTATCCAATTATCCACCAACTAATAAAGTCAAGTAGCAGAATATAACATTTTTTAAGCAATACTTCTAGTATTCTTTGAGCATTTGCTACTCACTTGCAGTGCTAAGCACTTTTCCACACAACGTCTCATCTATTTCTCACAATGGCATGAAGACAGGTACTCTCATCATCCCCATTTCACAAATAACAAAACTGAGGCTTAGAGAGCTTAAATGACTTGCCTACCTGGAGGAAAGTTTCAAAATCAAATCAGTTGCCAGGTTGCTCACTATACTATAGTGCTTCTATGGAACAGACACTAAACCTCAGATACAGGGAAAAAAGTTGTTTATGTCCTCACACTAAGGAGGTCATAATTATAAAGAGTTTATTCAGGAATAAATCAGGTGGATCTGAGTCAGAACGCAGTGACTAACGCTATAGCCTCAGGCAAATTCCATGGTATCCTTGCCTCAACTCACCTATCTATAAAGGAACTAACTTCACCAGTGCTAACCAGTACTTACTTCCTAGTGGGTTCTGAGTATTAATATGTGTAATATATACACAGATCACCAGATGAAACAGACAAGAAAAACTACAGCATTATTATTATTGCTTTGATGCTAGAGCAAAGCACCAGAAATCAAGGTAAATAAGTTATGTGCACCAAGAACATAGGGTTTAAGTACTTTGCACTCTTGGGCATTTAGCCCAGAGAAATGAAAAATAATTACATTCACACAAAAACGTGTACACTGCCCGGCCCGGCGTAGTTCAGCAGTTGAGCGCTGGCCTGGGATCCAGGAGATCGAGGTTTGATTCCTGGTCAGGGCACATGCCCAGGTGGCAGGTTGGACGCCCAGAGGGGGGCATGTGGGGAGGCAGCGGATCAATGACTCTCATTATTGATGTTTCTATCTCTTTCTCTCCCTCTCCCTTCTTCTCTCTGAAATCAATAAAGATATATTTTTTTAAAAACCAAAAAACCACATGTACACGATTCCAGGTCTGGGCACATGCCTGGGTTTCTGACTTGATCCCCAGCAGGGGGAGTGCAGGAGGCACCTGATCCATGATGACTCTCTCACTGATGTTTCTATCTCTCTCTCCCTCTCCCTTCCTCTCTCTGAAATCAATAAAGATATATTTTTTTTAAAAAGAGGAGAAAAAAAAAATAATTATTGATTCGTGCAACTTGAATGAATCTCCAGGGAATTTTGATATGTGAAAAAGGCCAACTCTCCCACCAAAAAAGTTACATACTAAATTATTCTATTTACACTGCATTCTTAAAAAAACAAAGGGAGACAGATTAGTGATTGTCAGGGATTACAGATAGGGCTGGGGTAGGGGGAGATAGGCCACCTTCTCTACACAAAGCTTTACAGCAACTTTATCCACTGCACTATAAAATCATTATGATTAGGGGGCGGGAGTAGATTAAAAGGGCACCAAGAGAGTAGTCTCCGGTGATGTTCTGTATCTTGACTGTATCAATGGCAATACCCTAGTTGTGGTAGTGTACTGCGGATTTGTAAAATGTTACCATTGGGGAAACTGAGTAAAGGGCAGAATCTCCCCCCACCTCTCTCACTCACTATTACTTCTTGGCACCTGCATGTAAATCTACAATTATCTCAAAATCAAAACTTTAAAATTTTCTTTAAATATATCTTTATTGACTTCAGAGACAGGAAGAGAGACAAAGAGAGAGAGATAGAAACATCAATGATGAGAGTCATCACTGATCGGCTGTATCCTGCACGCCCCCACTGGAGATAGAGACCGCAATCCGGGCATGTGCCCTGACCGGGAATCGAACCACAATCTCCTGGATCCTACCTAGGTGGATGCTCAACTGCTGAGCCATGCTGGCTGGGCCAAAACTTTAATTTTTAAAAAATAAGTAACACATGCTCCTTATAACAAGGAAAACAATAGCATGTGGTCAATCTCCCTCCCAACCTCTCCAATTTTCACCCTCTTGAGATAAACACACAAACTCACTGCTCATACAAACACACATTCATGTAACAGTTTTTGTTTCCTGTATCAAAATTGGATCATATATATTACATATTACCCTGAAGCCTACAATCTTCATTTATTATCACTATATCATAGAGGCCAAAAAAAAAAAAAAAAAAAAAAGCACCAAGCAGGATGAGAGGCATAGAATATTTTCTGACTGGGGCAAATCTGACAAATGCTTACCATTCTAACGTACAATATCTGAGTCAGCAGCATTCAGTCAGACTGTGTAATACAGAAGTAACATTCTAAAGAGATCTGCAAAAAATAGTCTTCAGCAGCTACTCGAGCCCAAACAGGAAGAAATGCTAAATAATTTTTTTTTCAGTAGATAACTGCAAGAGGGGATAATGCTCCCACGTACTCAAGTCAGAGCAAACAAACTTCTGTGAAAATATATCTCTCCTTCAAGTAGAAGTGCAAAATGTATTAGTGATAATTTGTAAAACATCCATTTGTAATAATAGCTACTACCACTCTTAAGTGCTAATGTTTTACACATTCTATCTCTAAAGCCCCTTTCTACCTTACTCCCATTTTACAAACAAACCTGGCCCAATGTGAAATTACTTGCCCATGATCAGACAGCCAACGTGGTAAAGTTTGGCATTCAAAACTATAAACTAGTGCCTAGCCAGCGTGGCCCAGCAGTTGAGCATCATCAATCTATGATCCAGGAGATCGAGGTTCAATTCCCGGTCAGGGCACATGCCAGGGCTGCAGGCTCGATCCCCAGTGGGGAGTGTGCAGGAGGCAGCCAATCGATGACTCTCTCATCACTGAAGTTTCTATCTCTCTCCCTCTCCCTTCCTCTCTCTAAAATCAGTAACGATATAGTAAAAAAAAACTAAAAAAGCCTAGCCGGGCGTGGCTCAGTGGCTGAGCGTCGACCTAGGATCCAGGAGATCGGGGTTCGATTCCTGGTCACGGCACATGCCCGGGTTGCGGGCTCGATCAATGACTCTCTCATCATTGATGTTTCTATCTCTCTCTCTCCCTCTCTTTTCCTCTCTCTGAAATCAATAAAGATATATTAAAAAACAAAAACAAAACAAAAAAACACCTATAAACTGGTGACTTTTCCATTTTACCAAGTTTTTCTATTATTGCATGCCAACAGAAGAGATTCAATAAATGTAACAAGTGTATTTAGGTAGAAGCCATTTTCTAAATGTCTGCTGATTTTGATTCAATTTTTCCATTCAGCATACTTTGGGGGGAATTATACTAAGAACAATTGTAAGGAAGCTAATGTAAGAGATTATCATTTGCTTTTGGGAGGATAGTTGAATTCTTCATACCCATAGCAATTTGTACTTCCTTGAGGGTAACACTAGCCACATTTCAGTAGGTGGCAGGACAAAGAAATGAACAAAACAAACAAGCAAAATTTAAAAAAGAAAAAAAAGAAAAAGCCTCCAACCTCAAAGAACCCGCAATCTAGTGAGGATACAATACACTGTAACTCTTAACTACCATACTGAAATGTGGCTAGTGATACACACCCTCAAGGAAGTACAAATTGCTATGGGTATGAAGAATTCAACTATCCTCCCAAAAGCAAATGATAATCTCTCACATTAGCTTCCTTACATTTGTTCTTAGTTTCAATTCTGCCCTGATATTCTAGAAGTCACATACTTCCCTTCTTGATCCCTGGGCAAAAAGGCTACAATGACATTCTATACAAAACACTGCCTTGGACATGCTCAATAAGTATGAACAGAAGCTTACCAGCTCAAACAGCATAAGGTTCTTCCTCCCAAAATAATGTGATTTTTAAAAAATTTTAGTGATGAAAATAAAGTGTCTTTAACCTTCTTGGTCAAAATCATGGATGTACAGAATTAAAAGTGACTTAGACATCATTTGAACATAAGATCTTAAAAAGTTAAATTCACCCATCCAATGTTACAAGACTCACTAAGGGCAGCTCTGAGACAAAAGACCAGGTCTCAACTCATTGTATGGGGTTCCTTTCCACAATTGCTTCATTCAAGTCCAATGAAATGAACTTAATGAAATTCAAGTTTTCTCATTTCATCAAAGACAGATGCATCCATGAATAAATAATCATGCGTGCCCAGCCGAGCGTGGCTCAGAGGTTGAGCATCGACCTAGGATCCAGGAGATAGGGGTTCGATTCCTGGTCAGGGCATATGCCCGGGTTGCGGGCTCAATTCCCAGTCGAGGGCATGCAGGAGGCGGCCGATCAATGACTCTCTCATCATTGATGTTTCTCTCTCTCTCTCTCCCTCTCCCTTCCTCTCTCTGAAATCAATAAAGATATATTTTAAAAAATAAGAAGAAGAAATAAAGAGTAACTTCATTAAAAATAAACATGCTACGCACCCATCATGAATACACAGAAGGTAAAGGACTGCCTATCCTTGATATGGCAGAAGCTCTTCTGGCATTTGGAAGCTATTTTAGGATCCCTCCTTATCTAGGGAGGGAAATGTCAATACACTTAAAAATTGCCAACATCATCTTCTTAGCTATAGCTGGTATCTGGGGGGTGTCTACTATGAGCCAGGCACTTCACATATTATTTCTGATCCTTACCACTATTCAAAGATAGGTGTTAGCACCCCACTGTATATGTGCATACCAGTTTAAATAAGTATCCCCAAATCCCACAGCTACCCAGGGGCAGTGCTAGAAACCCAACTCTAAAGTCCATGTTCTTTTCCCACAATCCTACGCTCCCTAACGACAGAAAACTACCCTGCACATGTGGCTGTGACGTCAAGCCACTTCAAACTTTGACACAAATTACTGATTGGCAGTTACATAATTTAGCCATCTTTTTAATCTTCAAGTTGTTTTAAGTCATTTTCTTACATGATTCCTCAGTGGTCTTCCAGGTTTTATTTATTTTTCTCTTTAAGAAGCAAAACCCTTTTTCCAAATGAAATCTTAACTGAAAACACTAAAATATAAAACAGATCAAAGTTTAGCTGCTCTGGTTTAAGCAGAGTAGTAAGACCAAAGCTCTTCCTTACTCTCACAGCCACCCTTTAGCATCTCCAAAGAACGTAATTTGAAAAAGCACTAGCTTGAAACAGAAGACTATCTTTTCATCTCAGCTTTGCCATTCACCATTTATATAACCTTTGGCAAGAAAAAGTTTCATTTTTTCTCATCCTTTACAAGAGATACCACCATCCACTTAATAGGTCTGTAATGAATATTACATAGAGGAACAAATATAAAATTCCCAGCACATGGTAAATATTCAAAAGTTGGCTCCCCTCTCTTTTATTCTGCAGAGGTAACAGCTGTTGCCAATTCAAGAAAGCTCAATACATATATTTGATGATATCTTCAGTAGCAGGAAACAACAAGTAAATGCTCCCACAGCTCAACTAAAATAAACAAACATAATAAATCCTTCATTAAATGCATCAATGGTAATACCATCCTACCCAGCTTAGCTTCCCTGTCAATGACCAATGGACCTCAAAGCACGATTTTGCTGAGACAAGGGATCTCTTATGAGATACCTTAATGTAGACCCCAACTGTCAGATTGAATGAATGAATGCTGTTCTGAGCACCTTAACATTGGGAACTTAGTATTGCACCTAAACTGGGAACTTAATATTGCATTTAATGAATATTTTTATGTTCATGTTCTGCAACAGAATCTAATGTTCATTTGCCCATCTTCTGGGCTCCTATTTCTCCAGGCAACACAAACCAAAAATATGTTTATGTCATGTGCACCTTCATCTAAGTAATTTTAACCTGGCACATCCTAAACTAGTCATTAAGAATCTATTAGTCTGTTCTTAATAATGTGTTCCCATTTCCACAGGTATAACAGGAGACCAAATTAATTTTTATAGGAAAGAGATTCTCAGTCCGAATCTAAGCCCAGCCAACAAATCTCAAATCACATACTCTACAGAAGCTTCATATGTTGGCTTTGATCCCCATAGTTTAGGAAGAAAATCATAAGAAAAATAATGTACAAAAAAATTGTTTAATAGCCCTGGCTGGGTAGCTCAGTTGCTTAGAGCATCGGCCCAATACTCCAAGGTTGCAGATTCGATCTCTGGTCAGGGCACATACAAAAATCAACCCATGATCCCAGCTGGTGTGGCTCAGTGGTTGAGCATCGACCTATGCCTACAAACCAGGAGGTTACTGTTTGACTCCCAGTCAGGGCATATGTCCACGTTGTGGGCTCGATCCCCCGTCGGGAGAATGCAGGAGGCACCCCATCAATGACTCTCATCATTGATGTTTCTCTCTCTCCCTTCTCCCTTCCTTTCTCTGAAACCAATAAAAAAATATTTTTAAAAATCAACCAATGAAAGCATAAATAAGTAGAACAACAAATCTTTCCTTTTCCTCTAAATTAAAAAAAAAATTTTAAAGAAAAATTAAAGAAATACACCATACAGCCATGAAGAACACATATGATAAAGAACACATCCCTCAGCATAAGATTCAGAATGTTAATCTTCTACTTTACCAGGAGACCTTGACCAAATCACCTACTCTCTATTGATTATTTCTTCATATGGAAAATGATAACATGCTCATTAAAATGCCAGAATACTGTTTTGATTCTATCAAACAATTATGTTCTGGGGTTACCAGGGACCTCAGCAAGTCATCTTTCTTATCTCCCTCATTTCTCAACAAGCCCAAACCTAAATCATCCTAGAAAGATAGTTACTAAGTCTTTGGGGAAGATATTTCATAACCTCCCTTGGTAACATTCCAGTATCTTGCAGTCAGGAAGTTCTTTCTAATTTGTAATATATATCCCTTTAGTTGCAATTAAAACATATTCCCTCTTGTCTTATCCTCTATGGAAAGAGAACATCTGCTTAACACCACCTGAACAATATCTCTTCAAGAGATTATAAAATATAGGAAGCCCATTTCAAACAGCCTCATGTAAATTCAACATGGCTTTAAATGGGTCACCTTAGACAAAGAACATGATTAAGTTTTAAATTCCAAGTTCCATCACTGACTTGCTCTGAAGATGATAGGAAGTTAAAACGATGCAGATGCTGTGCCTCAATTAAACCATCAGTAAAATGCAAATAATAAAACCAGTATGTTAGAACACAGTTCCTCAAAAATTAAACATACAGGAAAGAGATTCTCAATCCCAATCTAAACCCAGCCAACAATTCTCAAATCACATACTACGTCCCTGCAATTCCACTCAAAAGCATATACCCAAAACAAATGAAAACAAGTACATATACACACGTTTACAGTAGTACCACTGACAATATCCAAAAGGTGGAAACACTCCAATTGTTCAATGGATAAACAAATTATGGTATATACATATGCAAAAGGTTATGTGTATATTATACGATTCCATTACACAAAATATCCAGAACGGACCAATCCATAAAAACAGAATGCAGATTGCTGGTTTCCAGGGCTGGTGGAAAGAAGGAATGAAAAGCTGCTGCTTAATTGGAAAGAGGTTTTACTTAGCAGTGATGGACATGTTTTGGAACTAGACAGAGATGGTAGTTACACAACATTGTGAATGTACTAAATGCCACTGAATTGTTCACTTTAAAATGGCTAATTTTGTATTACACCATAACTTTCTTTTAAAAGAATGCTAGGAGAACTAATAAGGACAATATTCATAAAATGACTAGCCCTTTCCAGGAAAGTCATAATATAAAATTCTAGATAGACTTGTAGCCCAAATGTTTAATATTATTTCAATACAGCTGATCAGACTCTGAGCAAGAATATGTAAATGGGAAACAAATAGAAACCAAAATCAAGTCTAGAGTCACAATTATACAGTATCCTGTATGGAACTAAGAGCCAATAAATAAGTGAATGAATAGAGAGATAAATAAACAAGCATATCAGCTAATTAACTAAAGCAACAATAACCACAGGAAAACAGTTAACAAAAAATAAAGGTAAGGAATGAACTTTAAAAGCTAATACCAAAATACAAAGACCCATTAGGCTGGAAGGTGAAAAAAGAAAAGCTAACAATAGCAAAGTTGAAGAGTTACACAAACCCTTAAACTCCAAAGCCACGTAAAAACCATGAGAATCATTACTCTCCCCATTTTGCAAATATCCTCACTCCCTTGCACCTTTCTCTTTTAATGCAACCTCCTGGCAAGACACCAGAGCTAAACAGTCAAGAACTCAAAGATGAAAATGTATTGCTCCCACCTTCATGGACCTTATTATATTACTTCTGAAAGTATTACTTCTTATGGGGAGATACACATGCTAATAATCTCTACTTCCTCCCTTCCCACTTCTTGAACCCACTTCAATCTGGCTTCTGGCCCTACATTCCTCCAACACTGTGCTTGCTGTCATCAATGATCTCTGTGTCGCTAAAATAACAAAATACAGGTGGATCACTTCCTTCTTGAAACATGCTCTTCTCTCCATTTCTGAGATTTTCTCTTCAATTCCTAAGAGCTGGGTCTTCAGCACTCTTCCCTTCCTAGTCTATACATACCCTTCCTCTAGGTAATCTCCATTTTCCTTGGCTGTAAATACCACCTATATACTAAGAGCATCCGGATTTATTTCCAGCACCATTTTGAGCATTAGCTCAAAGACTGCTTGCTTGGTGTCTTCACTTGCATGTTTTCACACATCTCACATTTAGCATGACTAAAATTGAGGTCTTCGTTCCACTCCCCAACTCCAGTCAAAATCTGCTCCTCCTCCAGTGTTTCCATCTCAGAAATGGCAACTTCATCCACCCAGATGCTCATGCCAGAAATCTGGGAATCACACTTGACACCTCCCTCTTCCCACATATCCAATCCATCATTAGGTCTTGCCTGTCCTAATTCTAAAATATCTACTAAATCTTTCTACATTTTACTCTGTCTCCACTGCCTACAGCCTAATCCCAACCACCATTTTTTGCCTGGACCGCTATAAGACATCCTAACTACCATACTTCCCCCTCTTCTTCTCTTTCCAAATTTTCCACAATTTCCAAATTTTTATCTAAAACGATCCACAGTGTAGCCAGGGTAATCTTTTAAAATCATATACTAGGTCACAACACTCTTAAAACCTTCAGAGGCTTCCAATTATACTTTGAAAAAAAATCCAAGCTCCCCAACACAGTCCTGCTTAAAGTCTCTATCCTTGCACTAAGTGTCTTCCCTTCCTCCCCCACTTGTATTCCAGCCACACCAATTTCCTCTCAGTTTCTCACTGCCAAGTTCCTCCCTGAACCCAAAGGCTATCCTGCTTGCTATCCCCTTACCCTCCCTTTTCATCCTTCTAGTCTCGCCTTAAATATCACTTCAGAAAAATATCCCCAGGGGGGCTTCCGGTCGTCGTGAGCGGTGAGCCTTTTAGATAAAATATGGCTATAAGCTTACGGAGTAAGTGGAAAAGGAAGATGCGTGCTGAAAAGAAAACAAAAAATGCTCCAAAGGAGCTTAGCAGACTTAAAAGTATTCTTAAAGCAGATACTGATGTTCTAATGAAAGATGTTCCAGAGATAGCAACTGTGGTGGTCCCCAAACATTCTGAAGAGAAAACCCAGGGGATGGCAAAAGATGAAACAGGTGACATGAAAATGGGGACTGATATTAAGAGAAACAAAAAGATTCTTCTAGACCAGCATGGACAGTACCCCATATGGATGAACAAGAGGCAAAGAAAAAGGCTGAAGGCACAGCGAGAGAAAGCAAAGGGGAAAAGCAAAGCAAAAGTGGTAAAGGCAGCTAAGGGTTTGGCCTGGTAGGCTTAAAAACCTGAAAAATGCAACATGGAACAGATCTTTGATTAGAATGTACACACTGATTTCAGCTTCCATTGAATGAAAACTTTGTTTCCGTATCTTAACTGGGCCTTTTTCTTCAATTCAACCCAACTCAACTCCTCAAATTTGTTTTGGAAACTTGAATAAGATACTTTCTTTGACGAATGAAAGCTATAATATTTTAATTGGATGCTGCAGGGATTATCAGACATGAAAATTCTATCAAGTATTAATGTGGTTGTGGTTGTTTTAGGTTTTAATAAAGATAAAGGATATACTAACTCAGATGTAAAGAAAACTATATAGCGATATTTTAAAATATAACGGCAGTGGATTTTATAAGCAGTAGTTGTTTGGAGTTTTGATTTTGTATAAGTCATAATAAAAGGTACTTTGTTTCGATCTTGAAAAAAACACACAAAAAACCTCCTCACAGCTCCAATATAATTCAGGTTCCCCTATTAGAATATCCTTTTTACTTTTCCATCATGGGACTTTACACACTTCGCAATTATACATTTATTGATGCATTTTTAATTTATTGCCTTTAGACTATAATTTCTACAAGGGCATGGACAATGTCTATTTTTTTTCACTCTAGTCTTAGTATAGTGACAGTAGTTTAGAAAGTTTAGAATTGTTTAAAGTAGTTTAGAACCAACATAATTTAGGAATTAAGAGCAGGGGACTATGGAACCAGGCTGCCTGGTTTCAAATCCTGGTTCTGCCACTTACTAACTCTATGACTTTGGGCAAACTGCTTAGCCTCGCTGTGCCACAATTTCAACACCTATAAAATGAGGAGAATAAAAGTACCTACACCATGAGGTTGTTATGAAAATGAAAAGAAGCAATGACACAAAGCACTCAGTACAGTACCTGGCACGAAGCACTTCAATAAGCATGGTTCTAATCAGTTCTTACGGTATCCTTACTACCCACCACATTTTCTGAATGAATGATTGAAAAAAACAGACTCCACTATGATCATCAAGTAGGTTTTCAAAATGACAGAGCAGGAATATTATAAGAGACTTAGAGAGGAAAACAAAAAGGTAAGGCAAAGACTGAAGCAGCCCACAACTTATAATGGCATAAAGAGGTAAGAGTAATAAAAACCAACTCTGCTGGATTCTAAGTCTTTACCACTATCCAAAAAATGTTCGTTCTTCCAGAAGTTTACCCAAGGCAATTTGGTAACTTTGATTTTTCTCTAAATATCATTCTTTTCCACGCCTTTAATCAATTTCAAAATCTTTCAAGCACCAACAACAGTTCAAACGGATGGTAACTCACAGTTTAAATAGAAGGTAAAATTCAGATGCTAACATTTTCTACCTGTTTTGCAAAGAAATGTTCTTTTCCTAAAATAGCTCTGGCCTGTTTTGCTACATATATTACAAAATCCTCAAAATTTTGCCATCTATCTTATATTTGGAACTCTTTCAGACATTGCTTTCTAGGTTTCTCTTTCCCAGTAAGGGCTCATCCTCTTACTTTAATCTGAAGTGTGCTGAGGGGAAGAAGGGACATATATGCTGCTTTAACTTTCTATTCCCTATTCAAGTTTTCTCAAAACACCCTAACTTCAATCTAAGTATCATTATTATTTGTTCTCCTTTTTAAATTTATTTTATTTTATAAATATATTTTTATTGACTTGAGAGAGGAAGGGAGAGGGAGAGAGATAGGACCATCTATGAGAAAGAAACATTCATTAGCTGCCTCCCGCACAACCCCCACTGGGGATTGAGCCCCATACCCAGGCATGAGCCCTGACTGGGAATCAAACTGTGACCTCCTGGTTCATAGATTGACGCTCAACCACTGAGCCACATCGGCTGTTCTCCTTTTGAAGAACATATCTTTATCATGTTATAATAATAATACTGAAAATGACACTGGCATATACAGTGCTACATGCTGTTCTTTACATATATTAACTCATTTAATTCTCACAATTAAGTGATATTCTACAGATGAGCAGAGGCACAGAAAGGTTTAGTAACTTGCCCAAGTTGCACAGATAGTAAGTAGTGGTGCTAGAATTTGGACCCAGGCTACTTGGCTTCAGAGTCAGTGGTGCTATGTCTTTATTCAAGAGTTTGGGAAGACATATTTTTCTGCCCTGTTTCACTGGTCAGCCAGATTGAAATACTCCAATTTTCTCCCCAAATTAAACATGCGTATTAATCCTCTTCAAATCAGCAAATTTCAGATGTTTCACTATATCATTGGCATATATACCTAAAACAAAGTAATTTTGGGTCATAGCAGAATCTATGTTCTATCCTGGGAAGCCAAAATCAACAAATGATGAAATCGTGAAATGTGAAATCTACCTCAGTTAATTCCACAGATAAAAATATGACTCCACTCTGTACAATGCTTGTTCCCACTTCCTCACTTCACATTTACTTCTCAGCCTACTCCTGATCTGGTTTTGACTTCCCTCATCAAGATCACTCATGAAGACTACTTAAGATCTCTCGGTTTCCAAAGGCAAATGCCAGTTCTCCATTCTTTTCTTTTTTTAAAATATATCTTTATTGATTTCAGAGACAGGAAAGGAAAGGGACAGAGAGAGATAGAAATATCAGTGATGAGAGAGTCATTGATCGAGCCCACAACCCGGGCATGTGCCCTGACCGGGACTTGAACCCTGATCACCTGGATCCTAGGTCAACGCTCAACCACTGAGCCACACCTGGCGGGGCCAATTCTCCATTCTTATCTGAACTGACCTTTCAGCAGAACCGCAAACAAGTAAGGAGCTTCCTTACTTTTAAAACATTTCCCCCCTCAACGTCTCACTGTTGGGATTTTCCTGTTCCCTCTCTGGGTCTCCTTTTCAAAATCCTTGATTTCTCCCCATTGTCTCAATCTTTAAACGTTGCTGTGTTCCAAAGCTCAGTCCTACTTTTTTCTTTTCTCTATTAAAAGAAAAAGAAAAAATATGCCAATAAGTAGTAATAAAAAAATGACTGCAAAATACTTTTAATTCTTGAAAGGCACCAAATAAGATTATAAATATTATATACACACTCAGCAGATGCCTACATTTTCCCTCTCTCAATTTCATGACATTCCTCTTAAGTCTTTCCCCTTATATAAGGCACTACAGCTTAGTCCCTGCTACAAATACACCTAAAGGCATGACATCTATCTAGTGTTCAAATTCATTGAACTCAACTCCCAAAGAATAGTTATTTGGGGGAAAACATAATAAATGAGAACTAATTAAATTCAGGTCACATAAGAATTAAAATATTAAACTCAGTCAAGCAGGTTGGATATTTACAAGCCATAATTATCCTTTACCAGGGCAAATCCAGTCATCATACATTAAGTAACAGACAAATATTACGTGTAGCCATCTTAAATGAAAACTTCTATTGTGATGGCAGCAGGGGAACCATAATTTACTGAATCATGTTATGTTGTAATTGCAACTTTTTCGAGGGGTTAAGGATGCCATGACTGACAACTCCAATCCCTGTGAACTCAGTCCCCTCCTCACTCCTCCATCTCTCTGTCAGCCCTGGATTGTTTCCTTGCAAGCACAGCCTAAATTTCAATTTATCAGATACCTGCGAACTCTGCTCCCCACTGGAATAAACTCCAAAAGAGCAAGAATCATCATGTCCAGCCTTGTATTCTAGCATCTAACGAGCATTCAATAAATTCTAGACAAACAAAATTCTGAAAAAGGGTTGAAATACTATAGTCACAATCAAGAAAGAGCTCCAAAGATCTGATAGGCATATTTCATACCTCGGGAATAAACACAGGACAAGAAAATACTTAATGAAGTCCCAGCTGGGTGACTGCTGGTTGGAGCTTCGTCCCTTACACCGAAAAGGCCGTGGGGTTCATTCCCTGTCGAGGCACAAACCTAGGTTGTGGGTTCCATCCCCAGTCAGGGAGCATAAGGGAGTCAACCGATCTGATGTTTCTCTCCCCCCCAATCATTACTCTCTCTCAAATCAATAAAACATATCTTTGGGTGAGGATTAAAAAAAAAAAAAAAGAAAGGGAAAAGTTTAGGTCAAGAAGTGGAGATATCAACAAGAGCAAAGGAAGCGAGAGAGAACGAGTTAGAAAAGATATTACACTAACCTACAGACACATAAGCCAGGACTAACTGAAGAGAGGGGGTAAATATGCTTAGTCTCACCCCATCTAAACATGTAGCATCTAAAACTCATCTCTCACTAGCACTTCCAAGCACTCACTCCTTTCCACATCATGTTAGTAAGCTCCTCCAATGCTAGTTTAATGCTTTTCACCTCTGTGGTCCTTCACTGTCAAGCAGAATGCTGCCTTGAAAGAAACCGGTTGTCCAAGAACCTAGATGACATCTGTTCATTGTTGCTGTAAGATAGCACAGAAGTTAACATTTGAAGAGCACTTTATCTTTTCAAAGCAGCTTCATGTACTTTTTCAACAGAAGTATTATCTTTCCCATTCTTTAAATACAGACTCATAAAAGCATTCGAAGCCTTGGATATGAAGCCCAGCTCTGCTATATACACTTGCTGTGTGATCTTGGTCAAATTTTTTACTGTCAGAGCTCAGTATCCATGGGGAAAATAAGATCTACCTTAAAGGACTATTATGAATATTAAATGAGATTAAACACATGTAAAGAACCTGACACAGTAAATGCTCAATAAAGGACAGTAACCTTCCCTATAGCTTCCTTAAATAATTTTCACAAGATTTCTCAGCTAGTAAGCTGGTAAGCCTAGGACTTAAATCCTGGTCTCCTGATTCCTTAATCTGCTTTTTTCTTACCTCATCACTTCGGCAGACTGCCACATACTACTGTGCACATAAACACATTCTGACAAAAACTGATCACCAGTTTTTTTTATCTATCAGTAGCTAATTTTAGTTTTTGGAAAAGGAAAACTTGGGAGGAGAAGGGGCTTTAAAATATAAACTACCCCCAAACCACAGGACAGGTTATACTATAGTACTTCTGTATAAACAGAAATTATGACAAGAAAACAGAGAGTTCTCTTTAGGTTTATGAGGAACAACTGGAGAAAGAAACAAGAATGACTATGGTTAAAGGAACTTACAGGTGTTTTGGGTTGTTGGTGTGTTTTTTTTAAATATATGTCTTTATTGATTTCAGAGAGAGGAAGGGAGAGGGAGAGAGAGAGACAGAAACATCAATGATGAGAGAGTCATTGATCGGCTGCCTCCTGCATGTTCCCGACTGGGGATCAAGCCCCCAACCCAGGCATGTGCCCTGACCAGGAATCAAACCGCGGTATCCTGGATCCTAGGTCGATGCTCAACCACTGAGCCACGCCCGGCCGGGCTGTTGGTGTTTTTTTTGGTAAACCAAACCACAGGGTAAGAAGATTTGCATCCCATTCCAAAATAACTCTATCAAGACATATTTTTTTTAAAAAGACCTAAGCCCTGGCCAGTGTGGCCCAGTTGGTTGGAGCATCATCCCATGCACCAAGAGGAAGCAGGTTTGATTCCCAGACAGGGCACATCCCCAGGTTGCGGGTTCGATCTACAGTGGAGGCGCATACGTGAGGCAAGTGATCAATGTTTCTCTCTCACATCGATGTTTCTATCTCTCTCTCTCCCTCCCTTCCTCTTTCTAAAATCATTGAAAGGGGAAAAAAAGCCTGGCCAGGCATGGCTCAGCAGTTGAGCATTGACCTAGGATCCAGGAGATCGCAGTTCGATTCCCGGTCAGGGAGTATGCCCGGGTTGTGGGCTGCAGCCGATCAATGACTCTCTCATCATTGATGTTTCTGTCTCTCCTCCTCTCCCTTCCTCTCTGAAATCAATAAAGATATATTTTAAAAAAAAAACAAAAAAACATAAAATGTTCCTAAATTTCTTTGTGACACTCATAGCAAGCAAACTCCACTTATTATTTAGCATTCATTAGGAGCCACTGAGATACTACACTAACTTTAAATTCTATGCTGAACCTATCAATCCCCATTCTAAGCCTAACTTCTCAATCTAGATTCTCCATAAAGATTGTCTGGTGGCTTGCCCTGGCCAGCATGGCTCCATGGTTAGAACTTCCTCCTGTGTACCCAAGGGTTGCAAGTGCCTTCCCTGGCCCCAGTCTGGGTGCATGCAGGAAGCAGCCAATTAGTGTGTCTCATGGCTCTCACATATATGTCTCTCTCTACCTCCCTCCCTCCCTTCCACTCTCTAAAAAGAAAGAAAGAAAGAAAGAAAGAAAAAAAAGTTTGGTGGCTCTTCCTTAATCCCTATCTAGGAGCCCTGAAGTCCTAGTAACTAGGAAATCACTCATAATCAAGGGCCCTTCAGTTAAATCTTACTGACTTCACCAAACACACACACACACACAAATTAGAGGAACAATAATATTTACAAAACTCATGTGAGAATTCTAAATTGTTAAAGGAACACAGACTTGTATACAGTAGTTTCTATTCAAGGACCAGGACTATGGAAATACTTATTCAACCCAGAATGACCTCTCCGCTGATTTTTTTTTCCCAGCAAAGAAGTTACACAAATTAGGATTATGACACTGAATCCAATAAAAATGAAATGAGTAAGAACACTTAGTCCCCAAAGTTTCCAAGTCGGGAGGCAAAAGGAAAACATAATGGAGTCCCCAGAATGTTAACTTTCAATTTAAGTATCTCAATATTTGAATGAGTCCTACACACAACCTTTTTAACTCTAGTATATGCAGTAACTAAATCACTACTCAAAAATAGCAAAACTGTTCTGAAAAAGAATCCTGAGGTTTCCTTTGGATTCTTCCTAGAAAGCAAACTCTCTCAGGACAAATACCTCACTTCAAAACCTTGACCATCTTGTTAGACATTAACCTGTTAACAACTACAGTTGAAAGATTTCCACTGAGAAACAGGCTGAGGGGAAGGGGCAATAAGTATCAACCAGAAAGCAAACTGGGGGGAAAAAAAAAAGCAAACTGGACAGCAAATAAAAAATTTTCTACCAAGAAACATAAATTGTCATTGCTACTCTCGCGAAAATACAGACTTTGAAAAGCAAAGCTAGACAAAAGATCGCATAAAGTCTCCAGTGACAAATCTATACTCCTAGGAAGGAGTAACCCCAGGCAATCAAACGACAAATCGCATGTAAAGATCTGGTGGGGATATGGGGAAAGTCACATCCCAGACCTCAGCCTGTTTCCCTACCCAAAAAAGCCAAGAACATGACACTTCGCTCAGAGCTAGGGAGCCTGGTTCCATAAGCCTACACCTACTCAAGGGTCCCTTCAAAGGCCGGTCGCATTGGGGGTCCCCAGTGCAATTGGGTCAGGACACCGGAGCGTTGGGGGGCTGGGGGAGAAAGGGAGGAGGAGCAGAGCGCGCACTGCTCCATCTGTTCCTAGAAAGCTATTTCTCCCCACACTGGGGGTGCCAATGCCCGCCCTGGACCCAGCAACCCCTCCCTACCGAACCACACCGGGCAGCCCAGCATCTCTCCCTCCTTCCGGCTTCTCCCTCAGCTCCCCGCCGCCTCTCCGACCGCGCCCCCGAACGCAGCCGGGTAGCTCCTCCTCTGGCCGCGTCTCCGCAGCCGACCCGCCCGCCCACCCGCCGGCGCCAAGGTCTTCGCAACCCGACGGCGGAAGGATGCCGGGCCCGGCCTCCCAGGCTCCTCCCGGGCCTACCTGCGGGGCGGGCGGGGGATCGATTTGCAGCCCAGCGGGTGGACTAAGCCACTAAGAGGAAGAGGAGACAGGAAGAGAGCAAGGCTCTGCCGACCAGCGGGAAAAGCAGCCTGAGCGCGGGGCCTCGCGGATAAGTCAGCCTTCGACCCGGCACCGCCGCCGCTCAGGAGACATCAAGCTAGAAGACGGCGCAAAAGATCACCGAACACACGAACGTCCCAGACATCAAAGGAGGAGCGCCCACGCAGTCGTTCAAGGCCGTGCTGTCGAGTGCCGAAAAGCACCTCCGCTCCAGTTCAAGGTCCGGCTGCAGTCCAAGGCGCAAGTAAACAAACCCAGATCGATCATAAGCCGCGGAGCGGAGAGACCTGTGTTTCTGCCATTTTCTGGGTCGGTTGCCGGCTAAGCTGTTTAGACAACCGGAGTTTTTTTTTGAGAATGTTGAAGATCAAGTCATAGCACAGTAACATTTGTTGTCTTAGCTATAGTTCAGCGAAGACCTTATGGACTCCCAACACTATCCCACTTGAACAAATTTGATAGTTTCCTCACGGAACAGGGAGGTGAATGAAAGATAAAGATTGTATAGATAGGTAGGTAGATCTAGTTATGTATACACAGACATACGACAAAGGCACAGAGAGAAAATGAGAATCCAGACCCAGGAACGAGGTGAAAAGTCTATTAAAGCTCCAGTTTAGCTCCCACAAGCATAGCAAAGAGAAGCTGGGAAAATTCAGGGTTGTGTAGTCTGTCCTTAAGGCAGAAAAAAAAACAAACTACGTATTGCTTTTTCTCTTCTTTTTTCTTCCAACGGCCTAGAACTGCAGGTATGCTTCTTACATAAGGATCAAAAGTCTCTGGGTTCAGAACCTGACAAAATGTTGACATTTTCATCCTCACAATAGCGTCTTCGCTTTAGTAAACAAACTAATGTGCTCATGACAAATATGGATTAAGTATATCCTAGGTACAATTCAATAAATCACATGGTCAGATCAGTACAAATATGGGTTACCAAGTACTAGCAGTAATACAGTTTGCCCCCTACCTCCTCTTAAGGAAAAAGGAGACTTGGAGAGTAAAAAGAAAACAAGATTAAAAAAAAAAAAAAAAATAGTCCCAGCCCTTAAAGAGTTTATAATCCTATCAAAATGAAAGGCATTACAACATTAGCTTTATTTATAATTTATTGAGGTGTTTTTGTTGTTTTTTTCAAATTATGACAGAAAGGTTATTGAGAAAGTTACAGAGGTTATAGAAGTGAGCCAGCTGAGCTGCAAATGCTCAGGAAAAAAGTTACAGAAGCAAAAGAAAGGTCCTTGGAGCTTAGTAAGGGAGAGAGAAGGGGAAAAGGAAAGGTGCAGCAGGCTCCCAGAGGAAAGCAAGCCTATTGTTATTTTTAAAGTCTCCTTAGGTCCCTGAAAATGTTTAAGGGACAATTCATATATATAATGCAGGATGAAACCAGCATCCATTAATATGAGGACAAAACAGCTTTTGTTGTCTACCACTGTTTCAGGGGACTTTTAAAATGAGTAAACATTGTAGCAACACTTATGAAAGTCTAAAAAAAAGAAAATTTAATAATCTGCTTCCAAAACATGACGTTTTAATTTGTTCATGTTCCCTTGTAATCCTTAGAAATATCCTACATAATTCTTAAAAGTTTAATTTAAGCAGAAATACAATAGTGTTGTTATGCATTATTATCACTTCACATTAAAGTCTTTAATAGTTATTTTTAAGAATTGCATGCAGTGTTCCTTTGAGAGAATACACTGACCATGCTCCCCATTGTTGAATATTATGTTGCTTCCAAACATTTTCTGTGTAATAGGTATTGCTACTCTTGGAAAGAGGCAGTTATTACCTTATTATTTAGTATCAGGACCTACTGCACATGAACAGAAAAAGTAAAGAAGCAACGCAGAGGTTTATTTCTTTGTCATATGAAAGAAATCCAGAGATGTACAGCTCAGGGTAAGGTGTGGCTGTTCAGTGTCAGGGACCAGACTTCTACCTTGTTGCTTTAACAACTTCAATAAGTGGCTTGCTTTTTTTTTTTAATGTTCTTATTGATTTCAGAGAGAGGAAGGGAGAGGGAGAGATAGAAACATCAATGATGAGAGAGTCCTCCTACTGGGGATCAACCCCGCAACCCTGGCATGTGCCCTGACTGGAAATCGAACCTTGATCTCCTGGATCACAGGTCAATGCTTGACCACCGAGCCACGCCAGATGGGCAATAAGTGGCTTTCATCTCAGGTCCCAGACAGCTGCTCAAGCTCAAGCCAATCAAGTCTACATTCCAATCAGCAGGAAGCTGAAATAGGAAAGGCATGTCTCCTAGCCATATGGACGCATCTTGAAAATAGCACAGGACATTTCCACTTATATTTGTTCCACTGGCCAGATTTGTCGAATAGCCACACCTAACCGTCATTTAGTCTTTATCCTGGGCAGCCATGTAGCCACCAAAAGTCAGGGGCAAATGGATACTAGGTAACAACTAAATAAGCAGCCTCTTCCACATTCCTGGAGTCATATGAGGAGTGGGCAAATAGACTGTCCTTTGCCGTCATCCTGGGGTTGAGTTTCTACTTCTAGAATACATGCTTTAGAATACATGCAGTAGTGTCTAGAACAATAGCCCTCATTCAAACTTGACCCAAAATAACAGCATTATTTTGAAACTTTGATTTCAGTGAGAAAAGCTAAAGAAACTAATTTTAAAGCTACAAGAAGTTTTCAGTTTTTCAAAAGCTGGAGACTTTTACTTTGGGAAAAACAATGGAAGGTTATGCAAATATAAATCTAAAATCATTATCTGAAAATGGAGATTTTGGAGAAGCTGAGGCTAGATTGCTCTGTGAAATCACAGAAAAAGATGGCTTATTCTGCTGGCAGAGTTGCATCTCTACAGATAAATCTCTTTAGTGTGATAGTACACTACTGCTTGTTCTTATAGAGAATTCTGTTTGGACAGAAGAGTAGATCACAAGAGTTCAATTGGAACCCTCAAACCTACAGGAAGGAAGACCTGAAAAAAGGAAACCAGGTGGGCAGATCATCCTGGGATGTAGCACCCATGCCTAAATATTGGTGTTAAGACTCAGTAGTTCATTATTATGTTGACTGTTGATTTTTGTTTTCTGATAGGATTCTCTTACGGGAGCAACTCCCTAGAAGGTAAGACTGGGTGGAGAGGAAAGGAGAGAGAGGAAGAGAATGATCCTTATGTTGGCTTTGGGCTCCAAGAAACAAATCAGGCCTGAACCTATGAGATGATTGAAGCTTGAGTCCTCTTATTTGGAAGTCCAGGAAGAAGAGTTAGGCCTTAAGCAGCCAAAATGATGAGATAGTTGTATGTTTTGCTGTTGTAATCCTATTGTTCTTTTTTTAAATTTATTTTTTATTGTTCTTTTTTAGCCTGGTCTCACGGCACTGTGGGGTAATGGACAAACTTTGGGCTGGATGGTAAAGTTAGAAGCAGTGTGGTTATGTAGGAGCAGCCCAGAGCAGAGAGATCCAAGGGGGCTCTTCCTTCTTTTGGAATTATTTATATTGAATAAATTTACAGTGATGGAATTTATCAATGGATTAAAATGTATAAACATTTAAGACTCTAGAATGACAAGAAATCAGCCCTTCCATGAAGACAGCTGTACATGTAAGGGGTAGAGAAAGTCTCAACAGAATGATAGATGCTTAATGGTTTGCTGGAGAAACATGGAGATTCCTTTCAAACAGATGTTTTGAAATTTACTAGCTTGTGATTTCTAGGTCTACTTTTTTTGTTCCTGCTTAATATCGAGATCTCATCTTTCATATTTGATTACCACAAAGGGGATTTTAGATTGTAGTCTTATTTTAAAATAAAAGTAAAAAAGCCTGTGAATTGTTTGTGCTAGGAAAGGGGTGTCCCCAGACTTAAGTTAGTATTTTACCTTTCTTCCTGCATGACCATTCTCACAGTCAAACTCTTAATTCTGAATCCCTGATACCCATAATTCCATAAAATCTGGGTGGGATCTAGAGAGCATGTGCCCTGGGCTCTGAGGACATGAGCATTTACTCCTTGATTGATTTTCTTGTCTTCCCCCTAAATTGCCCTCCATTGCTGGGGAAAGAAACTTTCAGTTTATTGCCTCAGGCAGGGATATAATCATAGTGTTATGGCATAGTGAGAAGCTAGGAAAATTCTAGGACAAGTGTAATGGGGAAACTGAGATAGTTAAACAGCAATTTGCAGCCACCTAGTAAATCCTATCTTCCCTAAACCAAGGACACTGAAGAGTAAAGGGTTTGCTCATCTCCTCCCCAGCCAGAAGGTGAATAGCTTAAGTCGCCCTACTCCAGGAGACTGTAACAGAAATCCAATTAGTGCCATTTGCTAACCACACCCAAGGACAGACAAATTTAAGAGAATAAAGCTCATTTTGTTATATCAGCATAGAGCTAATGAATATTCTATTGATAGACTCCTAAGACCTCCTTTAAAAGCCCAACTTTAAAACCCCTGAAAATGAAGGTCCCAGTGCACACTCTCCCCCCCTCCTAGGGGGCATGCCAGCGCCATCTCCAGCCCTCTGAGGGGACCCCACAAGACTTGCAACCAGGGGAGCAATGGACAGTGGCAGCTTGTCCAAGGCTTACCCCCTGAACCTGTCTCCAAGGTCCCCTTCTTTCTCTGACTTTTCAGTGAGCCAAAGCTGCCCAGCCTAGGCTCTCCTGTTACTTCTATGCATCTCCCTTATTTCACTGTCCTAAGTATATTTTTTTTCTGGCCAATAAATTCTTGTTGCTTTCTACAGTTTCTCTCTTGATTAAAATCTTTCCCTCAAGGAGACAAGAGCAGAGGTCTCCTCACCATCTCCCCTAGTAACAATAGTATGTATTTTATCTGTCTAGCCTCTGTTTTACCCCTCCCCACCTCTTACATGTCTCCACTGTATGACTCCCATTAAAATTGTGTCATCTTTTTTTGTCCCCAAATTAGATTAACTTGCTATCAACCCTTACAGTCCAAGGGTCAGGAAAATAGCTCCCTTTTTGTACAGTTCATTTTTCCTTCTTTTTTTCTTTTTTAATCTTTTCCCCCCTAATTTCTGTTCATTTCATTTCATTTTATTTTTATTATTTTAAATCCTCACCCCAGGATATTTTTTCCATTGCTTTTGAGAGAGAGTGGAAGGGAGATAGAGAGAAACATCAATCTGAGAGAGACACATCAATTGGTTGCCTCCAGCAAGACCTTGGCAGGGATGGAAACTGCAACCGAGGTACGTGCCCTTGGCCAGAATCAAAACCGGGACCCTTCAGTCTGCAGGCCGACGTTCTAACCACTGAGCAAACCGGGTAGGGCCATTTTATTTTTTAAAAAATGTATCTTTATTGATTTCAAAGAGGGAGAGGGAGAGAGATAGATACATCAATGATGGTAAGAGCCATTGAACAGCTGCCTCCTGCACAACCCCTACTGAGGATGTGCCTTGGCCAGGAATCGAACTGCGATCTCCTGGATCATAGATCAATGCTCAACCACTGAGCAACACCAGCCGGGCTGTTTGGTTCATTTTAAACTAAGAATATGTTTATAGTCCCTCTTTTGTATAATTTGGAATTGGTAAACAAGTGGTCACCCAATATTGTAGTTTTCCCTTAATATATCTTCGGACACTGCTATCTTAAAACATCTAAGGACAAATCTGGAAAACTCCTATGCTTGCCAGATGGTCATCTATGGGAAGATGAGGCTTACATAAAACAGGCAAAATCTGCCCTGGCTGGTGTGGCTCAGTTGGTTGGCATGTGGTCTCCAAAAGGTCACAGGTGTGATTCTTGGTCAGGGCACATACAAAGACACTATAAATCCACAACAAGGGCCTCAAGAGGGGACCTCTCAGGCACTTCTATGAACTGAAAAAAATCCTGGTCTCTAAAGATCCAGGTTGAAAAGAGATTAAAAAGAGTATATTTGAACAATTACTCTGTAGAATTATTAGGAAATAAAAGACTCCCAGGGGAAAACATTGCCAGTCAATGTTCAGTCAGTTCAGCACTTAGAAATTATCTCTGGTATGTGAGTAAGACTTGAAATTGCTTTTGAAATCTCTCCAAGACTGTCTTTCTCACTCAGACTTCATGTCATCATCCAGTGAGTTGCAAAAACCCCAATTTTCCTTTAAAGCAGTTTTTTAAGGCTAAAATGGTAGGCACTTTCCAAGATCACACTCTATCTTGCCACTTTAGATACTTGGGTGGCAGTAACCCTTTCCTCATGCAATACTCATAAGAGAACTAAAGTTTTATAGGGAAATATATCCATCTCAGGAAACTTGGAAAGACTATGAGAGTTAAAATATTGCCTTATGAAGGAGACAAAGCAAGCTTGGTTCACAAATTAAACTTTACAAAGAAAAAAAATGTAACAGGGCACCTCTATTGCACAATAAGTAGAGCTAGTTTACAGTCACCTCTTTGTTGTCCACTCACATCTCAATGACTTCATTGTACACATTAAGCTCAACCTCCTGCCAAATGGACCTACTCTTTATAGCGTAGGACAATGATGGAAAATAAAATTTGGAGTAGAAATAAACAGCAGATAATAATCCATAATTGTTTTTAATCTTGAGGATGAGTCACCCTCAATTTATTTCCACATTTCTCTGTCATCAGCTGTTCATTTCTTTACTTTGAAAACCACCAGATTAACACTGCCAAAGGCAGGTAGGAAATGATCCAAGGGGACAATTCAGAGGTATCACATGGTGGTGGATGAAAAACTGGGAACTAGACAATCCTCAGGAAAGTCTCTTTTTTTGTCCTAGCAAAGGCACCAATGTGTGAACCTAATTTACACTTTCATTATTCCAATCAGGTTATTTTTATATCAGTATAATTTTAGAATAAGACATGGTGGGGGATTATTTATTTCCTGGGACATTCTGTCCATCATTTTGCAGATAAGATATTCAAGTAGGTCTAACTTCAAAATTAATTTCAAATGAAGAAATATTCTTACCTCTCCTTTTTAATACTTTCATATACCTTGTTTATTCCTTAAATCTTCCTCTGGTACAAGGAATTTCAATCTGAATGGCCAGACATTCTAACATCACAATCATAAGAAATGTGATCTATGATGTATATGAGCTGTTAAAACCTGGGTGACTCTCCTCTGTCCCCCAATTTATCACGGTCTTTAGATCTCCTATAAAGTGTAAGATTGCTATTTTATCTATATTTGACTTGTCCTCCTTAAGCTGATTGGGTTCTTAAACCCATTTAGCCTCTAACTCCTGCTTGGGGTTAGAAATGGGAGATTGGAGTCCAGATGTTCTCCCTAGGAAGTAGGTCTGAACCACAGTACAATTATTGCAGAAAGGCTAAAGATAGAGGTTTCAGACTGTCACTAACATCCTTCTTTGTTTATTTTTGGTTTTGTTCTTTCCTAACATCTTCTTAAAAACATAAAGTTACAAACTCAGATTAGTAGCCATTTACCTATATCAGAAGACCATTCTCCAACTTAAAGTTATTTTTTACACTGGCCTCAGATTATGCCTAAGTAGGCAGCAAAGTAGAAAAGCTAAAATGTCACCCAAATAATTCAAGACAAATAAATATTGTTTTCATTTGAAATCTCCAGATAATTGAAACAAAAAAAGGGTTCTGGCTAGATGCCATTTTCCCCTTTGCTCTGATGTTATAGGCACAATCATAAATGTCCACAACCAGTAAGTTTTCAAATAAATGATGCTCAACCTGGAGCTCAATGCATAGTAGGGAAGTGTTGTCCTGGTTTTGGTTTGGTTAATAGAATTGCAAATGAATCAAGATATTCTGGCATAGCCCAACTCTTCTAAAAAATACACAGATTAAATGTAAATTTGTGATGAGTGTCCACACTCAGTCATGCTAAATGATGGAACTGTGTAGGGGTTGTTGAGGGGGAAAGTTTGTTACAGCTCCTCTTGGAAAGTTTCCCTCTTCCTCCCCACCTTTCCTGTTAGCTAAAATGAGTGAGCATCAGCTCCTGACGGATCCTGTCAGCCTCTAGGTCCAGGGACTCCATATGCTCATACTCTTCCTCGGGGGGCTGTTCCATGGGTCCTGTCATTGGAGAGGACCAAACATCCATCCCATGCTCCAGGGAGATGTTGTGGAGGACACAACAAGCCAAGATGATGTGGCTGGACTTCTCTGGCGAGTACTGCAGTGCCCCCTTGGACCCATCCAGGCAGCGGAATCGGGAGCAGAGGGTTCGGAAGGTCTTCTCGATCACACTGTGAGTTGCAGAGTGGGCCATATTATATCTATACTCAGCTGGAGTTTCATGGTTGTGAAGTGGGGTCATGAGCCAGGTATGGAGAAGGAAGGAACTGTCACCTGTGGGGAAGGCATAAAGAAATCATAAATCATCATAGTTGGAATACAAACAAAATCCAGGAACATATACAGAGAATGGACAAGAAAATGCAACAGCTTCCGGAGCCTAAGCACACCAGAAAAACCAAGAGGGAAATGCTCTAGTAAAGAGAAGGCATGCCAGAGTCACTAGCAGGTAGACATGAGTCTTAGCTGGGAACATCCTTGGTTAAAACCAGCAGCAAAAAAGGCTGATAACTAAAGAAAGCCAAGTCTGAAAAAATGTAAGAAGGAGGTGAAGGCATTGGAGGAAATAAAATTCCTGGATTTTCTGGTAATAAAAGGTCAGTAAAAACTATCACATAGCAAACCAATCTTCAAAATCTCTAAAGAGCTAACGTGCAAGAGAAAAAGATAATTCTGCCATGAGATCTCAAAACACTTGTGAAAAAAATTTCTAACTTTACCACTAAAATGTCAGGTCTGAATGTACTACCTAGGGATTTCAGAGGATTTCATAATAGTGCATTCTCCTAATGCTAAGAAGAATAAAACAAAAGCCCCAGAATCTGTGGTGGAGACCAGAACTTAGGTGTCCTGCCTTCCTAGATACTACATTCACCAGAACAACACCTTTATAACAGAGGAACTGGTAGAATTTCACATTAACAAGGAGAGCATAGATATAATGATGCAAATAGTAATAGTGATAAAGAAACAAAGTCAGAAGTCAATTAAAATAATATGCATGAGGCATTTCCCTTAGGTATCCTATCAAATGATCTTGGGAAGTGCTAAAAATAAAACAAAAATTGGTATACAATGTCCTAACACAATAGTACAATGTTTCTATAATGTTGAATTGTCCTGACTCATTACATCTGGCAGATGAAATGTCTCACACAGAAGCAAAACCTTTTAAAAACCTGAGACAAACAGGCCCTAGGTATACCAGCTTGCATAACTGCTTTTCTGACTCACTATCAGTAAATAGTTATGAAGAGTGCCAGGCACTGTTCCAAAACATATAGTACACCTTTCTTTTAAGAGCTTATGTTTCTAAGAACTGAATTAACTTTATTTTTAAAAATACTTTTTGTGCCCTGGCCGGGTACCTCTGCTGGTTAGAGCATCATCTGGATAGGCCAAGGTTGCAGGTTCAATGGTCAGGGCACATACAAGAATCGACCAATGAATGCATGAATAAGTGGGACAACAAATCAATGCTTCCCTCTCTCTCTCTCTCAAATCAATAAATATTCTTTTAAAACATAATTTTTTGTAATTCAAAAGTTTTACTGAGATATAATTGACATACACTGTATTAGTTTTAGGTGTATTAGATTAGATTTAAGTATAAATAAGAAGTCCTACAAGACTTTCAAATTTTATATTTGGCTGGCTTTTTTCCTATTTGTTCTAAGTATAACCTATTTTAATTAAACTCACCCCTACTAAATACTGAACTTAAGAAACTGATATAAATAATAATGAAAATAATACCTGACTCATTGAATACCTATTATGTAGAAGGCACTCTGCTGGGTAATTTTGAAAATATTATCTCTTGTTATCCAATCCCAACTCTGCCAGGTTAGATAGTATTGAATTCATTTTACAAATGAGAAAATCAAAATATAGGTCAGCCATCCTTTGATATGTCAGGCAAAGGAAGGGGAAGAAGCTAGTTACTAACGCTAACGTTGGACTCAGAGTCACTAAAACAATAATGTAATGCTGTAAAAGAGAATAAGATAAACATTTAAGATAAGCCAAAGCACAGAGATACTAAATGATATTTGTGAAATGTTTCTGTAAGAAACAGTATGAGCCTTAAATGGGGAGACATACAGAACAAACTAGTTAATGTAGACTTTCTATAAAATGTTGCATGGTCATTAACTGGTTATAATCCAAGTACCACTGGAAGACAGACAGTCAGGAGGGGATTAGGATCAGAGTTGCTAAACAGATTATAATTGCTTACATGATCCATCATCCACAAAATATTCTGGCAGATCTTTCTTACAAAGCTGCTTAATAGGACTATGCCAAAAGCTGAAGAAATAAGAACTCGGGCTGATTTGTTTGCAGGAACATGTTCATTTAGAAAAGGGGAATTAGGTAATGCTCCCTGAAGGGACAGATGAGAATAAGGACATGAAGGGATCATACCTACAGTGAAGATATGCTAAACAAAACAAAACAAAACAAAACTCAGAAAACAAAGGAGAATCACAGTTTATTCTGGATTTGGAAAATCTATAACTATTTCACAAAACTGATGGTGTTAAGATACAACCAGCCTTCTTAGTCTCAAGTGTTCCCTGGAATAGCCCTGCGCAGACTGAACCATTTTCAGCCCTTTCCCTGCCTATTTCTCTTCCTGTTTTGATGGTTTTGTGTGGAACGAAATACAAATAAAGTGAAGTTATGGCCTTTCATGCTTTTTAAAAAAAAGATACAATCAGCCAGCCATCTTCTCTAACTTTTTTTCTCTTTTAAAAAAAAATATTTTTATTGATTTTTAGAGACAGAGGGAGAGAAAGAGAGAGGAACATTAATGTGAGAGCAAAACATTGACTGGTTGCCTCCCACACAGGCCCTGACCAGGGCCAGGAATTGAACCTGCAACCCAGATATGTTCCCTTGACTGGGAATTCAACCCTCCACCCTTCTGTGTGCGGGCAGATGCTCTAACTACTGAGCAATGCCCACCAGGGCTCTACTTTTTTTTTTTAAACATCTTGTCAATCCTCAAAATCGTGCCTATCTTCCCCTATATTACCCTACTGCCCACACATCCTGCAGAGACCAGTGTTTTCCAAACTTACCTGTTTGTACAAATCATTTTGGGCACCTGTTAAAAATGGATGTCTAGATTCTTTCCTCCAAGATTCTTATTCCTAAAGTTTAAAGTGGGGCCCAGTGATGTATATTTAATTAATTAATTTATTTATTTATGTATTTATTTTTAAATCCTCACCCAAGGATATCTTTTCCACTGCTTTTCAGAGTAGAAGGGAGAGAGAGACACACTGATTGGTTGCCTCCCACACTCACCTTGACCAGGGCTGGGGATCAAACCTGCAACCGAGGTAAATGCCCTTGACCGGAATCAAACCCGAGACCCTCCAGTCCTCGGGCCAACTCTCTAACCACTGAGCCACACCAGCTAGGGCTTTTTTATTGATTTGAGAGAGAAAGGGGGGGAGAGGGATAGAGAGAGAGAAATATCAGTGATGAGAGTCATTGATCGGCTGCCTCCTACACTCCCCTTACTGTAGATGGAGCCTGCAACCCAGGCATGTGCCCAGGCATGTGCCCTGACCTGAATCAAAGAGTGACCTCCTGGTTCATAGGCCAATGCTCAACCACTGAGCTATGCTGGCTGGGCGTGTTCGTACTTTTTTTTTTAAATCCTCACTGAAGGATATTTTTTCCACCGCTTTTTCACAGAGACAGAAAGAAAGATAGAAACATGATGTGAGAGAGATACATCTATTGGTTGCCTCTGCACACACCCCAAAAGAGGGCTGGAGCCTGCAATTGAGATACATGCCCTTGGGCGGAATAGAACCTGAGACCCTTCAGTCTGTGGGCCCGTGCTCTAACCACTGAGAAAACTGGCCAGAGCTTAAATGGTGATTTTTTTTAAAAATCCTCACCTGAGGAAATTTTCATTGATATTTATTTTTTCATTGATTTTTAGAAAGAGGGTAAGGGAGAGTGAGAGAGAAAAATATTGATGTGAGAGAGAAGCACTGATCAGTTGCCTCCAGGATGAGACTGGACAAGACTAGGGATCAAGCCCACAACCTAGGCATGTGCCCTGACCAGGAAGCAAACCTGGGACCTTTCAGTGTACAGAACGACATTCCTACCAACTGAGCCACACCGGCCAGGGATAAATGGTGATTTAAAAAAATTAAGGCTCAAAAAGTTTTTAGCTGAGGTCTCAAGAAAAGGACAGGACTGAGACTCAAGTCTATAGACTCCCATATTTCATTTACTCTGCTACATAATTCTATGGCTACAAAATGAAGAATTTCTACCTGCAAACTTACCAAGCAGCCAGCTATCTTTGTGCATTCCAGCTTCAAACTGACTACTGAGAGAAGACTGCCGCAGCACAGCATAGTCCTGTAGGCTGCCTGGCCAGTTTGTCTCCACAGTCATTAGTGCTCCTCTGATGTCACACACCATCAGGCAGTTTAAAGAATGCAGACCTTTGCGGTTCACATAGGAGAGGTCTTCAGCATTTGGTGCCTTGATTGCCACATGGATACAGTCAACCACTCCTATTACCCCTGGCATCCCAGCCAACCCATAGAATTCATCCTTCAGAGCCTGAATGGAGGCTTCATCAGCAGGAAAGCGAATGAACTGTGAGGCTCTTTCCACAAGTGCTTCGGTGACATTGGCAACACATCGACTCATAGATGCCTGACTGATTCCAATAGCATCTCCCATCCGAGTCTGGAAGGATCCTGACGTATAGAAGCCCAATGCTGCAAGGATCTGTGTCTCTGGGCTAATAGCCCTGGATCTCTGAGTTGGTCTAGAAAGATTTGCTCCCAAGAGCTCCACCAAGTAATAAATGAACTGTCGAGGAAAACCATATATAGACATCAAGTAGTCATCAGTCACATCATCCAGCTTAAAACGGTCCAATGTCCGGTGACCTCGGCCATACAGTAAGAGATCACAGTCAAGCACTGTTATTGGTATAGCCATGGTACATGTAAATGTTGACTCTCTTTCCCTGCTACTTTTCCTGAATTCTTCCCAGTGAAGACGTAGGTCAAAGAAGGTGTTTAAAGAAGCTTCAGAATTCAACAGCTAACCATCAGTTAAATGGCTCTGGCATTTATAATCTTCTCTCTGTAAAGGTTAAAAGAAAAAAAACATTAGAAACCTATCAGAGACTTTAAAGTGACCTAAAGGTTCCGATAACTCCTCAAATTTCCATTTTGTTCAAGCAAAAGGTGCTATACTTGTAACTCTGGATTTTTCTCCACTAACTCATATCTGCACGACAGTCTTTGTTTTGGTTTCACGGATAATGGGAGTTGTAATTCGGTGGCTCATTTTCTGCCTGACATTTGAACTGGGAGGAGCAAAAGATTAATGGAGGTGATGGCATAATAATCTACAAGGTAAAAGAGGTCTGCTCTTAACTATACAGGCGAGGAAGCAGCTGACACAAGTCCTAACTACCCAGGGCAGAGATTAGTCACTAATGGTGGGTTTCTTTACCCAAAGCCTTCTGGATCCACCGGAGAAGTACGGGACCGAAGGGGGGTGGGGGTGCTCAAACCAGTCTAACAGGGGAGAAGGGGGGAGAAAACCACCCATGACCCAGGCAGATGGACGTCGATCGTGTGCTAACAATCGTGAGGCTGAGGGCTAGGAAGTAGAGCGGCCCAAACAAGTTAGAAGGAAGGTGCCAAAGACGCCGAGAGCGCTAGGGCTGGGAGGCGACTCCGCCGCTTCTGAGAGGCGCCTTAAATACGGAGTATTCCGTAAAGCTGACTGCTCCGGCCGCTCCGAGTCAGCCAGAAGCCCGTCACCCACCTCTCAGCGGTGACCGAGTTACAGCCTCAGTCGCGCCCGCCCCGCCTGACCCCGCCCCTCCGGAACCGGCCGTCGCGCACAATCCGCCACGGCGCTCACGGCGGCACCGCCCCCCCGCGTCAGCGGCCGCCCCACGCCGCGTCCTCACTTGCCGCTGCGGCAGTGGCTTGCGGTTCGCCGCTGCACATTCCGCACGCGGCACAAACGTTCTTGCTCTTTCAGACGCCGCGTTCCTTACGCTTTTATTTTCTTCTCAGACACTTGGAAATATTGGCCGTAGAGACGTATAAAAAGAAATCAACTTTTCTGGGAGTTTCGAAGAGGAAAGAGAGAAAATAGGGCGTTCATCCGTAGCGAAAGTGTGGCTGAAGTTAGACAGCTGTATTTCCCCCGTAGCCCTCCTCCCCTCCTCCCCACCGCGTTCACCGAAGCGGATGAAAACAAACACTAACGATGGCGGCGCCGGGAAGCGACCGGCTGCTAGGTTTAAGGCGGGAGTGATCGCTTGAGCTGTGAGGAGAGTCGTAAAGAGCTCGGGTCGACGTGAGTGCGACGACTCGCTCAGCCCTGAGAGCGAGTACCTGGGGCCGACGAGCCACGAGCCTCCGGAGGCGTGAGGTGTCTGTCTGCGACCCGTGCTGTCACTGCCGCTCCGGAACGCGGAACCCTCAGCCAGGAGGCGCAGCCGGCCGGCCCCAGGCCCCGGCCTCCGTAATGAGAGCCCCGAGCCACGCTCTGTGTCACAGCTTGGCAGGTACTAACTTTGGAGGGGATACCCCCCAGATCTGTGAGCGCCCCCGGGCGGGAGGCTGTGGATCTGCGGCCTGTCGGGTACCTCCTCGGGAAGCTGAAGCTCAGTCCCTTGACCTTTCTTTGGGAGGTCGGGTTGGTGTAGGCTACATTGGCCCCTGATTGTTCCCAGTCTTTACAAAGATCCCAGAGCTTTCGTCTTTACTTTTTCAGTTCTTTGGGTTAAGTCCTAAGGGTTTTTGGAGATAATTTTTGAGTCCATAACTCGGGTTGGGTACCAATATGAGTGAGGTAGGTTTTCATTCAACCAAGATTTGCTGAGTGCCAAATATGTACTCCGCGTGTAGGTGAGGGTGACTGTTGACTAGTGAAAAAAGGGACCCAAGGTTCACGACTATCTTCTTACTGGCAGTGGAAACGACCTGTGGAAACCTGCGATCCATTCTCATTAAGTAAATCTCTGGGTAAGTGGCTAAGCACCTTCTTGGGTTCATCACTAACTCATCTCTGTTTTCACTTTCTCAGTTCTGTTTTCCTGGTCAGTTCAGCCTAGCATTTCACTTTCAGTGTTTCTTCCTCCTCTGGGCATCCCACCGCCAGAGAGAGAATGAGAGAGGAAAAAGAGGGAGAGAGATAGGGAGAAGGAATATGAATGAATGAATATTAAAGAAAAAAAAGGACCAATTTTCTTATTCTTAGTTGAAAACTCATCTCCTAAGGTAGTAGAATTCATTGAACATCTTCAACGGGAGGTGTGCAATAATAAGAAATAATAGACCCTTCCGTTACACTAAATTAACTTCCAGGTTTTTGTGTATTGTGGCTCCAGTTGCATTACAAGTTTGTTTTTGTTTTTTTGTTTTAAATATATCTTTATTGATTTCAGAGAGAGGAAAGGCAAGGGAAAGAGAGAGATAGAAACATCAATGATGAGAGAGTCATTGATCGAGCCTGCAACCCGGGCACGTGCCCTGACCGGGAATCGAACCCTGATCGCTTGGATGCTAGGTCAATGCTTAACCGCTGAGCCACTCCTGGCTGGGCTCAAGTTTTTTGTTTTCAACTCCATTTTCAACTGAACTTGTAGAATGGAATCCTGAGTTAATATTTTGAGTACACAGTGGATGATGAGTAAGTGCTGGAGCAAGTGTCACATATACTGATCTGTATAGTAAGATGCATGTAAATGTATGCACTGTTTTCAGATTGTACCCCTTTGGATATAAAACTAAGGCTATGGCAACTTTTGAGATTTACATTTCATAAAATTTGCAAACCACTGAGTTTTCCATTACTGTACTTACACCTAACAGTTCTTATTATATTTTTGTATATTTTTCCTCAAGAGCGGTTATTAAAATTGAAGCAAAAACTGCAGATCTTCAGCTACTAAACACTTCAAATTACAATGTTTTAGTTCAGGACTAAATCAGCCGGACACAGTGGAATCCTACCATAGTATTGGAATTGTATTGTATTGAGGTGGGGGCAATAAGTCTCTTTTTTTCATTGTCTTTCCTGCCCCCATCCACCCAACTGCATTAGCTTATATCTTCCATGATGACTCAGCAGCATGCCTATCACCTAAGTGCAAAAAATAGCCTAAAATACTGACTTTTGAGCTTCCAAAGACCCAAGTCCTACTATATAAGTGATTTTTCAAGGATATTTCTTACTATTTCGAAAAAGCACCCACTGTAGAATTTATTGCACCTTCTGGAGAAAAGTTATTTAATCTTAGTAATGCCTAGAAATCCCTAAAACTTTGTTTTTAAGTATTTCTTTTCCTTTTAAAATCCCTTTTACTTTATCATAGAAGAGATGAATAATTACATTCATAACACTGGTTGGAGAGCTGCTTAGATTACAGAGAATTAAGAGTACACTTAAAAAATTCCTCACTGTTTTGACCATTATTCAACTTAAGTTTTATTTTGTTTTATTTTTTTAAATTAATTTTAGAGAGAGAAAGGAAGGGAGAGAGAGAGAAACATCTATTTGTTGTTCCCCTGATTTATGCATTCACTGGTTTCTTCTTGCATGTGTCCTGACCAGGGATCAAACCCACAACCTGGGTGTATTGGGATGATGCTCTAACCAACTGAACTACTTGGCCAGGGCCTTAATTTTTGTTTGTTTATTTTTAATTTTTGATGGAAAGAAAAGTAGAGACTCATGATTAAGCAATGCAGGCTGGCTAAGCCGGAGTGGCTCTGTTGGTTGAGCATTGATTGTCCTGTGCACCAAAAGGTTGCAGATTTGATCCCTGGTTGGGGCACTCTCTCTCCCCCTCCCTCCGTTCTTCCCTCCCCCTCCTTCCCCTCTTTCTAAAAATCAGTAAAACAACAACAAAAAAACAGTAGGCTGTTCAGCTAATATTCGAGCTGCCATATTGCTTAGGTATTATTATTTATCACCATTTTATAAGAAACAAAGATTGAATGACTTGCCGTATATGCTACTATATATATATTAGACTTGGTTTTATTATTCAGATCCTCTGTAGTTTTGTTTATATCTACTTGAGGTATGTTGAATCTTTAGGTATATTTTTGGTTTTATCAAGCTCTTCTAGTATCTCTAGGAATTTTTGCTTCATGTATTTTATTGCTATATTGCTTATGTATAAAGATGTATGGCTTTAGCTGGTATGGCTTGTCAGCTGGCGCACCAAAGGGTCTTGGGTTCAATTCCTAGTCAAGGGCACGTACCTCGGTTGCAAGTTCAATCCCTTGCCCAGGTCTGGGCATATTCAGGAGGCAAGCAGTCAATGTTTCTCTCTCATGTTGATGTCTGCCTGTGTGTCTGTCTGTCTCTTTCTGTCTTTCTCCCCAACCCCCATCCTGTCCCTCCCACCCTTTTTCCACTGTCTCTAAAAATCAATGGAAAAAATATCCTTGGGTGAGGATTAACAAAAAAAAGGTTTATGGCTATTACATTTTCAGAGATTATCATTACTCAGTACCCCTTTTAACCTCATTTCATCACTTTTGGCCGGGAATTCCGTTATAAATATTGCTACTTCTGCTTTCTTTTTTTCCTGTTCCTGTCCTCTTCCTCTTTTTTTCTCTTTTCTTTTTTTTAAGGTATATCTGCTTATTTCTTTACTTTCAAATTTTTTTTTGTAACTCTTTTAGGTATGAAGATTTCAGTTTTTAAACTTCTGTGTTGCTTCTCATTTGTCTATGAAAAACTTTCTAAATGGAATAAAGGATCTTTATATATATATATATTTAAACCATTTTTAAAAAATGTATCTTTATTGATTTCAGAAAGAGGAAGGGAGAGGGCGAGAGAAATAGAAATATCAATGATGAGAGAGTCATCATTGATTGGCTGCCTCCTGCACGCCCCCTGCTGGGGATTGAGCCATCAGTTGCCCTGACCAGGACTCAAACCTCGATCTCCTGGATCCTAGGTCCATGCTCAACCGCTGAACCACGCCCAGCAAGGCAGGATCTTTATATTTTAATAATAATTCTGATGCCTGAAAGTAGGGAAATGACTGTTTTTTTCCAGTTTGCACTTGAACTTGTACTTAACTATCTTTTTCTTGTAGTAACTGTTCTGAATTTATAATATTGAGCTTTTTTTTAAGCCTGAGTCGAAAACATTAAAAAACTCTGTTAACAATTGGAAAACATAGAAATTATATAACCTCTTGCCAAATTATTCAGTTGTTTCTTTGAATTTATTTGCCCTATCCTTCATTTTTTGATGTGTCACCTTAATCCCACATTATAATGGTAGGATTACTGAAATAGCTCTCTCACTGGTTTCTCTGCTTCTAGTCCCTTTACTTCATCTCTCCCTCTCTATATTCAGATTAATTTCCCTAAATCTTTACCTATGGGAGAATCTACATTGACTCCTTACTAATGTACTATTAGAGCCTCTATTGCTCACTTTCATGACTCCAGAGAGTAATCTGGCCAAACCATGCTTATCTGCTTTATTTTTCTTTACCTCTTTACATGAAAATTCTCAGCTATATATTTTCTAATTTTGCTTCTCCCCTATTCTTTCTTCTCTCCCTCTGGGACTCTAATTACACATGAGACCTTTCCCTGTGTCCTCAGTGTCTTGGGTACCCTCATGCCTCATTTTGTACCTGTTGCCATGAGATGATTAAATACCGTAAATACTGCCCTTTCACTCTCAAAAGTATTCCAAAGGTGTGTAATACTTACTTTGTGTCTCTTGTATGCTTGGTCTCTATTTTCCATCCTTTTGCCTCTGTACTTTATTCTGGATATATTTTCTTTTGACCTATATTCCTTTTCAGTATTTGTATCTTCTGTTGGTCTAATCTATTAGAATCAACCATTTAGTTCTTCATTTAGTGTTTTTTTAAAAATATGTTTTTATTGATTTTTTTAGAGAGAAAGAAAGGTAGAGGGAGAGAGAGAAACATCGATGAGAGATATATCAATTGGCTGCCTCCTGCAGGCCCCCCACCAGGGATCGAGCCTGCAGCCCCAGCATGTGCCCTGACCAGGAATCAAACTAGCAACCTCTTGGTGCACAGGACAACGGTCAACAAACTGAGCCACGTCAGCCAGGCAGTATTTTTTGTTTTTTAGTTCTAGAATTTGTTTGGTTCCTTTTATAGTTTCTAGTTCTCCTTTAAATTCTCAATTTTGTGCTTTATTTAATTGAATATATTAAGCATAGTAACTTAAAGTCTTTGTATGATAACTATTAATATGTTTTTGATGTCTAATGTCTATTGTATCTGTTGGATTTTGGTTATTTGGATTTGTATCTGTGAATGTTTAGTTTATTTTAATATGTGACAGATATTGTATATGAAAAATTGTAGAGGTAATTTGTGAGCTAGTGTAACATTATTTTCTTCCAGGGAGAACTCACGTGTGTTTCTGGCAGAGACTAAGGACAGACCTTATCACACATTATTAAAGCTGAGCAATGTTTAAAATTTTTCTTTATAGCCCAGCTGGTGTGGCTGAGCATTGACCATGAACTAAGTGGTCACCAGTTTGATTCCCAGTCAGGGAACATGCCCCGGTTTTGGGTTCCATCCCAGTAGGGGGCATGCAGGAGGCACCCTATTGATGTTTCTCTCTCTCTCTTTCTCTCTCCCCCCCCTTTCTCTCTTTCTAAAAATTAGTAAAAACATACTTTAAAAAATTTGTTTTTCATAGTAAAAACTTTTTAAAAATTAGCTTAAAGTCAGCCCTGGCTGGGTGGCTCGGTTGATTGGAGCGAAGTCCCTTACACCAAAAGATTATGGATTCGATTACCCATCAGGACACATGCTGGGGTTGCACGCTCAATCCCCGGTGGGGGAGGCCTGCAGGAAGAGGAAGCTATTCGATCAATGTTTCTCTCTCTCTCTCTCTCTCTCTCTCTCTCCCGCCCCCCGTCCTCTCAAAATCAATTAAAAAATCTTTAAAAAAAAAATTAAATAAATAAAAACAATTGTGGTTTAGTCCAGTCTAAAGGTTTAAGGAATAAGACACAGTGCAGAGCATTCCTCTGGAATGGCTGCTCCAGCTCCATTTCAAAATGGCTCCATTTATGTCATGTTTCACACTTCTATTGCACTTATTTAGTAAAGAATGATAGATTAGGCTCAAGGGAACAACAAGCTCTGATGCCTGAGATAATTTTTTCCCCAGTGGACACCTCACCCCTTTTGTCTCAATAACTAATTCTAGTTACATAATCCTTTTAGTGCTTTCATTGGTACAATAAGTCCCAAGAGTCATTGTGCCATTATGTTTGCATTGGTAGATGGTCTGGTGGTGGGAACACAATTCCCCACTTCAGTGTAAGCTCAGGGCAGCACAGTCCTCCAGCGCTGTTCTTATCTCATCTGGTTCAGCCTGCTTGAGGGCCTTGAGCTGTTTAACCCTTTAAAAAGTCTTTTTATTTTTACTTTAACGTTTGTTATTCTTAACCAAAATTAGGTCTAAAGTGGTTATACATTTCAAATGCTGTCTAACATACACAGGATAGGCCCCAAAAGATATATCCTTTATAATTTGGACCACTTATGGCTTTAACCTGTTCTTGCTCACAGTGGACCCTCCTGTGGCATCTTATTCTGATAATTATTTTTTCTCACAGGTGTTTTATTTCTCCTTCATTGATTTCTTCTCCCTCCTCATAAATTTGCTCAGATATCCCTGTCCTACAGGGAAGCTCCTTTTAACACACCGGCTTGAGCTCTTTCTTCTCTAACTTCTCAGAAGTAGCTGACTCTGTTCTTCACTCTAGGAAGCCATCCTTTTAAAAGTCATTAGCAGGGCAGTACCGGTGGCCTTTCACCTTTTGAGGATGAAGGAAACCAGAACATGTCACCCCGAAATAACTTACTTTGCGCTGAGGGCAATTAAGCAAATGCAGGAAAACCTCTACATGTAGTAGTATAAATGAACCTTACAGACATAATGTTGAGTAAAGGAAGCTACACACAAAAGAATTATTACTATTTGATTCCATTGATAAGAAATTCAAAACAGACAAAACTAACCTGTGGCAATAGAGGTCAGAGTTATGGTTACCTTTTGGTGGATTTATTGATTGAGGGGACACAAAGGAGCATCATTGGAAATGTTCTATAACTTGATCTGGATTGCGGTTATAAGGGTGTATACATATAAAAGTATTTATTGAGCTGTCTACCCAAGATTTGTGCATTTCACTACATGTAAGTTATACCTCAATAAAGAACAGTGCTTTTTTTAATATATATACTTTTACTCATTACTTCCTATTTCAACTCACTCCTTTTGTTTACACCTTTCCTTAAAACTAGCTCTCTCTGGCTTCCCTGGTTTTTTGTTAATTGAAACCCTATTAAACTTTTTGCAGTCAGTCCTTAAATCCTTTCAGCGCTTCCTTTAAAATATCTCCCATCCATACTATTTCCAATTCATGTCTGTAACTAGTGTTAGCCTTGCCCACAAGTCTGAATTATTGCCAAGAACCTAATTGGTTTCCCTGCTTTTCATACTCAAAGCTATTATACAACATGTCAGCAAAGCTGTCTTTCTAAAGCACCATTCAGATGATACCAGTACTTTGTTACTTCCTCTCCTCAAAAGCCTTGAGGTGGCTGCCATTTCTGGCCTACAAGGTGCAGATCAGGCTCTAGCATTGCATTTAAGACACTTATGGTCTGGCCCCAACCAACTACACTACTTTCCCATCCATATGCAATCCTCTGAAAAACTGAAATACTTAATAGTTCCAAAGCCTTTTTGCTCTCTGTTGCTTATACCTCTTTGTTCATGCTCTTCTCTCCCTGAACGCTTTCTTCCTCATGCAAACCCCATTTCAAACTTTCAACCTGGGGGTATTATGATATGCTTCAGGAAATCCACAAATCCCTGCAGTTATATCCAAACATTTCCACACATGTGCATTTTTCTGGAGAAAGGGCTTGTCTTGCCTTCAGATTCTCAAAAAAGTCCCTAAACCTCCCCAAAGTTAAATTGGTTTAGTTGCCTTTTGAAGGAATGTAAATGAACTCATTTTATGTTAGAACAAAGTTTTTGTCCCAGTAAAACTTAGTTCTCAATATTCTGGGTAATAAAAATATTTTTAATACATAAGTTCTACCTAAAGCTCAAAGATTCAGATTCATATAAAATGGACCATTTTTAGGTTCCTAGGTTTAGTTCTTTTGTATAGAATTTATTTTCCTCAAAAGATAGTATCTTAATATTTTTTCACTTTGGTATCTTTAGTTAGAGGGGAATTTTTTTCCCTTCCCACATGCCTATTCATACAGCTCATAGACAATACCATCTCTGTATGCTTTGATATAGCAATCCCTTTTAAAAGATATTAGTCACATTTTTCAACATTTTTTTGTTTTGTTTTAGATTCCCATAGGCAATGGAAACTGATCTCAGTTCCCAGGACAGAAAGGACCTGGACAAGTTCATTAAATTTTTTGCCCTCAAGGTAACATACCCATTCTCTTTGAGCCTAGACCTGTTGGAAATAACTTCTGTGCTTCTCCCTTTTTGGAAATATAGCATAACAGCTTGCAGCTTGCCCATTCTAATGGATACTCTGTCTGTTGTAAACCAAACTGTGAAGTTTGGGGGTGGTACTGGGGGTGTAACTAAAAAGTAGCTTCCAATTTTCCACAGTTACTTGTTGAAAAAATTTTTTGCAAGGCTGTTTGCAGAAATGTCAAACTATTATGCCAGGTTATTGGCACAGTATGTTCCCTTGGGGTGGAACAAAGGCTGTGGACTGGATTGGATAGCATTTTGGGCATCTTTCCCTAAGCATCACGTAACTCTGAAATGTCTAACTTACATTTATTGTTCCATTCTGGGTAAATGAGGAATTAAAACTGAATTTTGAATGCTTTAGAAATTAAATTTTCCTAAATCTAAAAATTATTTCCACATCTTTCACTCCTTCCTCTCAAACATTGCCATGTAAGAACAATTCATGCAGTAGATTCTGGTTGTAAAATTAGTTGGAAGACTTTTGCCATATGGGCCAAAAGATATGAATAATTGTGGAGTCCTTGATTTAAATCTACTATCATTACATAAGTGTATGGCAATGAATATTTACACCTACTGTTGGACTTGTTTCTTTATGAAAGTCAGAGCCACCATGTGCAACTTTCCTTCTGCCATATGAGAACATTACAGATTCCAAGCCTCAAACTGTAATTCCTAATTCTAATTGGTTGACACTGTGTCCTCAGGAATATTTACAGTATTCTTTTTGTACAGTATTTTTTCTATCTGTTCTTGAATGTTTTGAGTTCCTAAAGTGTAGTTATAATTATTGACATCTTTTAAACCCTGCTTTGGAAGGGTTTTAACCCTGATCAGGAACCAAGTCAATTTAAGATTTTTAATCTTTGATTTTTTTGGTATTTGTTTTTTTTTTTTTAGACTGTTCAAGTGATTGTCCAGGCTCGGCTTGGCGAGAAGATTTGTACTCGTTCATCTTCATCCCCAACGGGTTCAGATTGGGTAAAATTCCTGTTCTTTGCTGAGGGGTATACTGCGGTGTCTGTTACAAGGAATCAGAGTGCAGTAATAAGGGATACTGTTTATAGTGTTACTAAATCATAACGTTAAAAGACCCAATTCCATTTGACCCATTCACTTGGAAAGTACGTTCTTCTTTGAACTTTAGTCCTGGGTTTATTTGGTTCTTGGCTTTCTGCTGTTTTAGCTGAAAAGCTTAGTCATTAGAAAACAAAAATATCTTGTTACTAATTTTTGTCCTAGGTCATTAGCAGTTTCAGCCTGAGCTTTGGGGCTTTGATGCAAGATACCTGTTATGGGGAAGGAAGAAATGAATGAATGTCCTTAATCAACCAAAGCAATGCCTGCATTACCCAGCAGATAGTCTGACTACTTTATGTTTCCATAATGCTTACAGTGGGTGAAAAGTCCCTTTTGTTTTCCAGTTCAACTTAGCAATCAAAGACATCCCAGAGGTTACACATGAAGCAAAGAAGGCACTGGCAGGACAGCTGCCTGCCGTCGGGAGATCTATGTGTGTGGAGATCTCACTCAAGACTTCTGAGGTAAGATTATGGCCAGGATGGTGTCTTAACTTGGCACTCACAGTTCTCCACGCTCTGGTTCCAACTAGCCCTATTTCTGCCCCATCCCTCTCTGAGCTTCTCATCATTCTCTGAGGAGGTCATGGTTTTTGTACTTTTTCTTCCAACCACCCGGAATAGGCTCGTCACCTCATTTTTGTATATATCACCTATGTATGACATGTTTCTACTTATCCTCAAGACTCACATGCTCTAGAAAATCTTCCCCTCTAGAGGGAGAGGTAACTACTCTCTCTAGACTTCCATGTACTTTGTATTCGTTTCTGGAGTAGGACTTGCTGTATTGTGATTTAAAAAAATTTTTTTTTTCTTACCTTATTCCATGTTAAGTTTGAGGCAGATATTGCTACTTGTGTGTTTATTAACCTATTTCCACTACAGGATTGTGAGGCTGCATGGTATAACGAAAGGGGGATGGAGTTTGGAGCTACACAGACCCACGTTCAGATCCCAATCGAGTGACTTTGGCCAAATTACTTAACCCCATCCCCACCAACACCACCAAACTAACATGACACTTCATAGCCTTGCAGGGCTACAATATTTTTTCATTTAATCCTTATTTGTAAAGTGACTAACATAACATAGTAGGCAATTACTACATGTTTCTATTCATACTTTACACTTATTCTGGATGTTAGCAGCTATGCTACCTCTTATTTATCTTTGAAGTTCTTCAAATTCTTTTTGAAATGAGGCAGGCTATAAATAAATAATCATCTCTGTGCCTAACACAGTGCCTGGGATGGCATATAGTAAGCACTCAATGAATTTTGTTGAATGAATATTGTCAACGCTTATTTCATGGAAACCTTAGAACCAAATAAAACAAAACTTCCTATTCTTCATTGAATTGCCAGTTCATACTCTCTCTCTCTTTATATATATATATATATATATATATATATATATATATATATGTGTGTGTGTGTGTGTGTGTGTATGTATGTATGTATGTATATATTCTAGTGATTCATAGGGAGTCCAAAAGGAATCCCTAGAAGAACTCTTTCCTTTCCCAGGCATCTATGAAATCTGACTATAAACTATTCTGATTGCCCTAGAGAAACCACACCAACTTGTCTTAAGTACTTATTATCCCGTCATCCCCTGGTTTTTTGGGAGGTAGGGGGAAAATTCAAATTCATTGTGTCATTTAGAAACAACAGTATAATGAAAAGGATATATATTAAGGATACATATTTAAATTTGATCTAGAACAAATACATTCTGTATTCCACAAACTAACCCAAGCTTACTCTCAGACCTAAAGAAATGCCCTTTTCCAACGGATTAATAAAAAGGTTACTTGTGTTCAGAAGCATGTGAATATCCTTCTCACTAATAAACAGGAGTGTTACAGGGTTGAGGGATTCTAGCTTTAGTCTTTTCTTTTTCTTACCTACTCACTAAGACAGTCTGTTCAGAGTAACACAAAGAGAGACTGAACAGTTTGGTTGAAGACATCAGACAGCTAAAAAGATTTAAGTAAGGAGCTTGTTAAGGTATTCTTCAATTGTGAGTGTCACCTAAAAATACCCCCTATAGAATTGGAGGGAAGGGCTCTCTCCATCATTGGAAGTGTTGGCCTTACTGGAAAGCAGTTTGGAGATATATAGCAAAAGTCTTCAAAGCAGAAATACTCTTTGATCTAACAATTCTACTTCTGGAAATTTGCCTTAAGAAATTAATTCCGGGTACGTGCAAAATTGTAGTCTCCAGGCTGTTTATCAAAATGCTGTTCGTGGTAGTGAAAAATTAGAAACAACCTTTATGTCCAAGGACGGGGGACTGATTGGATAAAGTGGCGGTCATGTTTTGGAATACTGTGCAGCTGTTAAAAATAATGCAGGATTGTTAACTATAAGGAAAATTCCATGTATTTATTAAAAACTAGGTGATTAAAAGAATGTATATGATATGATCTCACCTTTATTTAGAAATGTGGCTGATTGGATTATATATTATCTTTATTTTGCTTATTTATAATTTATAATATATTTTATAGTGACTATATAGAGCTCTGTAATAAGAAAAAAGAAAATTTTAAAAATAAAATAAAATTGAAATGTCTTTCATTTGTCCCATCTATAGGGAGATTCCATGGAACTAGAAATTTGGTGTCTTGAAATGAATGAAAAGTAAGTTCTCTATCTTAGGTTCCTTGGTTGTGGTAACTGAGGATAAAGCAGATGACATCATGTGAAAAACAGTGCTTTGTTATCAGTCATGGAGGGTGTTCTGCTCACTTAACAAAACCAATAGGTCTTTGCTACAATGCTTCATGCTTGGCTTCCAGCCCTGGCACAGAGATGACCTTCAGAGGGAGCATCAGTCCAGAGAGACTCAGACATTACAGGGAAAGGAGCAGAGAGAAAGCTGAAAGGGTTTCTTGTTTTCCCAGAGTACAGATAGTTCTCTGATTAAATCCCTGGGGAGCTCTTGTAACATGACTACTCTATTTTGTCTGTTTTTTGTGTGGCAGACATCCAATAAGATTTCCCCTCCCTACTCCTTTTTATGCAGTATTGGTCATAGATTGGAAATGCATGTTATTTCCCTCCTCCATTTTCTTCTTTCAAGGCAGATTAGCTTACTTCCTGCCTGAAGTTTCCATTTTCAAGAAGATTACACATATAGAAAAATTGAAGAAATAGCAACACCTCAAAAGAAAAACTTTAGTAATAAATATATGTGGTATAGGCATTTTTTAAGTATAGAAAGCAATTGCCAGGTTATAGTCCAAAATTTTAGTACCAAACACATGTATAGAGGTAAACAGCTCATCAGATGAGACATTGAAATTGTGTTTACACCTTCATTAATATAATTGCAACATTGAATTGCTGTTTTTAATTGTGTTGCTTTATTTCTTAGAAAGATAACTGCTTCAAAGCTATAAAAAATACATTCGGTGCCTTTTTGTGCCCATCTCCCTGTGTCCAGTGCATGAGAAAGTGAAACTTTTGTTTGTTCGCTTTTCGTAGCAATCTGTTAATAAACTGACAAAGAACTCTAATTACACCTTTAGTTCAGAGCATGTTTTAATAATAAATTTAATTTTATACAGTTCCAGTGCTTAATTTGCAACCACGTCTGTTAGCTGTCATACTCTGAACCATGTATTTGGACTGCAAAGCAGTTTGTGTTCTATCAGAATTTATGAATAATGCTAACAAGTTAAGCTCAGTCAATAGATGGAACATAACTGTTATCTCTATAGCCACTGCTTTTCTGCTCTTTGTCTCATGTTGCTTGAATAGGAGGATGCTGATAGTGTCTGTGTGCTCCACAGGTGTGATAAAGAAATCAAAGTTTCCTACACTGTGTACAACAGACTGTCGTTACTGCTGAAGTCTCTCCTGGCTATAACTAGGGTGACGCCAGCTTACAGACTCTCCAGGAAGCAAGGGCATGAATATGTCATATTGTACAGGTAAACAGCGTGGCTGCTCAGCTTCTTGATTCACTTGTCAGCCTTATCCCTGCGCGCTGTCTGACTGGCACTCAGATATTATGTAGGTATCCCATGGTTAGTTTTTGGACAGGTGATTGGTTGGATAGTTGATGCTGTAGCTTCACTGTGATTGTCTGTCTGTCTTCCCTTATGAGCTCCGCTTTCCAAGGCTACCAAGGTGTTTGTCCTTTTCTTTTTTTTTTTTTTCCAATCTGTTTTTATTGATTTCAGAGAGAGGAAGGGAGAGGGAGAGAGAAATAGAGACATCAATGATGAGAGACAGTCACTGACCAGCTGCCTCCTGCACGCCCCCGACTGGAGATCTAGCCCACAGCCCGGGCACGCACCCTGATCAGGAATCCAACCTGGCTCATGGGTCGATGCTCAGCCACTGAGCCATATCGGCCAGGCTCTTTGTCCTTTGGTTTGTGCACAGTCGTGATTCCTGTGGATTGGATTTTGAGGTCCTACTGACAGGACCTTGGACCAGGAAAAGGAGCTTAAAAATTTAAAAAACAGACTATCCTGAGCAGATTCCTGCCCTCTGTATTCCAGAGTTAAACTAAAATTTCTTGTTTAACAAATTGCTAATTCAGTTTGTTTTTTAATTAGTTGTTTGTGGATATAGAGAACTGGTCAACAGTTCTTTGAGTATTTTTCTTGGAATATTTCACCTCAACAAGTATTAAGTACCTTTTTAATGTAAGCATTGTCCTAGGCCTAAGGAAGAACTATACAGAGGCCCTGCCCTACAGGTATTTTTAATCTAATGGGGGAAATAGTTTGGTACATGCATAATTTAATAAAAAGCAGGATTTGAAAGCTGCGTAGCAGTATCAGGAAAAAAGTGCTGGGAGAACACAGAAAGGGAAAATTTGTTCTGAGTGGGAGATACAAGACAGGCTTCATGGAGGAAGTGGCCTTCAAGCTAGACCTTGAGGCAGAGAGAATTTCAGCAGGTAGAAGCGAGGGAGGAAGATTGTTCCAGGTGAGGAGTACAGCAGATGGCAAGGCACAGAAGTAGGGGCGAGGTATGAACTGTACTTAGTTTGTCTGATGGACCAAAGTGGTGGCGTGGAGGATACATAGGAAAGAGAGCAGAGCATGAGATCCAGGAGCCCCAAATCGGCCAAGACTTTTCTTTCATATTAGTGACCAACCATCGGTTTTAAGCCTTTGTCTTACATGTATAGAGCCGATTTCAAGAAGAATTAGGATAGCAGGATGGAAAGACTAATGATTAGACTTAACTAGTTCTGTTGTAACAGTCTAGTACTTGAGAATAGTTATTAAGTCATTCTTTAACTTTTTTTAGCAATAATATAGCAACCCTCCCTGTGTTTATTTTTCCAGGCGGGAGAGGGAATAAGAAACTTATATAGCAGTTTCCACTTAATTATTATTTTCCTAATTTTTTTTATCTATCTTCTCCATATACACCCTCTTGCTGGCGGCCTAATTGAAGTAGTAGCATTATTGCTCCATTAAGAGAGGTGTTCATGTAATAAGAAAAGAAAGATTTGTTTTGTTTATTTTGTTTCTAGGTGTTTTTTCTATAGAGGCCATTAGAATAAAGAATCAGGTAACATCTTTTTTTTCTTCCCTGCAGGATATATTTTGGGGAAGTTCAGCTGAATGGCTTAGGAGAAGGTATGTATCAAGGTTGAAAAACATTTGTAGTGTTAAGAGCTCTCCTGACCAGAGATGGGCTTGGGTGCATAATAATATGCAGCTTGTGATTTTCATATGTATGATACAAGGAAGGAAAAGACAGGTAGGTGGTCCCAGAGCCACTAGGGAGTGGCTAATTTCCCCAAAGTTCCAATAACTTGGTATTCTTTCTTACTCTTTATACAATTGTCTATTTCCTAATTTTCTAGAATGAACATGTTAGATGTTTCTGATGAGCATCAATTTTGAAAAATTGGAAGTGAAACCAAGAAATCCAGGAAAGCTTGGTTGGGAGAGTCACCTGCAAGGCCCTGGCTCTTTTTCGTACTTAGTTCTGGGGTGGCAGCTTGAGTGAGAGTGCAGTTACTTCATAAATTTGAGGTGTTTTTGTGACAAACTCTTAGTGTCCCTTTGCTGTCTCATTGGGCATGTGACAGTCCAGGCAGGGTTGGTTAGGACTTGCTCGAGCTATAGGATTAACAGTTGTTTTACCTTTTTGAAGGTAGTTTTATCTGGAAACACAGTGCTATTTTCCTTGCTAATATTAGGTCAATATAGAATTAATTGAAAGAAAAAAACAACACATACAGGTACACACATGAAATTGAGGCACTCAAGGTGATACATCAATAATGCCAGAGAGTGTATAGCTAAATAATGCAAGGAAAGACAGATGGGGCAGTGTCAGTATTCTCTGGGGGGAAAAAGCTAATTATTTATCTCTTCTCCTAGGTTTCCAGACAGTTCGTGTTGGGACAGTGGGCACCCCTGTGGGCACCATCACTCTTTCTTGTGCTTATAGGATTAACTTGGCATTCATGTCTACCAGGTGAGGAAAGAGCAATGGAATCCAAAAAGCTCAAAGATACTAAAGTTTTTTCACCCAAACTCGACAGCTAAGTCTGCAGTTCAGCTTTGCCATTGCTGAAATCAGTCCCCTTCTGAAGAATAAAATAAAGAGAGAGCCCAGTTTCATTGGAGAATCTGAGTGTTCCAGAGCCAACAATGGAGATGGTGGTTTATATTTTGGGATGCGATAGTTAAGGGTCTGATGGTTCCTGCTAATAGATCTTCAGGGAGGCTGGCAAGGCATTCTAACAAGTACTGCAATCTGCTTATTGCGTTGCAGGCAATTTGAGAGGACCCCACCTATCATGGGGATTATCATTGATCACTTTGTGGACCGTCCCTATCCCAGCTCCTCGCCCATGCACCCCTGCAATTACAGGTGAGGAATGTGAAAGGCACTTTCCCAAACTGCAGCTAGCAGAAGCATCCATCTCACAGGTACATAGGGCACCTTTATCAGCACTCACCAATGGGCATGGGGCACTGATGGAGACCCCACAAGAAGAGAAATGGAATGGCTAGCTTCCTTTTTTGCTGCTGCCTGTAAGGTACACCCAGACCTGGGGTATATAGAATGTCTCAGAAAATTCTTGGACGTGGTGAATCTTGACAGTAGTGATTTGACTTAGAGACAAGAGTGGCAGTAATCTGTGGAATGTCCATTGCAAATCAAATGGTTTGCAGGTTATCATTGGCACAATTCAGTTACACTTGAGAATCAAATATCTTCAGGCCTAGTTCCCAGAAAACAGATTCTAGAATTCTCTAGAGGTTGGAATCGATATGTGTCAGGAAGGATACTGCCTTTATGTGAAGGACTTCTAAAATTGGATATGATTGTCTTTGGAGTCTAGACTTTTGTTTTACTGCAATCTGTTGCTGATAGTTCTTTGGCCCCATCATTGTCCAGGCTTAAGCAAATACTCTCAAACGATAGGTCAGGTAAGATGTTTGGGTAAAAAAAAAAAGCCATTGTCAACCTCTAGATGCTGCTCTCTGGAAATGTTTGAAATTATGAAGGACTCAGCACAGCTCTCTTGCTGAACTCTTATGAACTCTGCCTAAAACAACTGTTGTCATAACTTGCATCCCTTTGTGGCCTTTCTAAAATTGACTGCCATCACCGTAAAATTCATGATTTCCTTTCCCTTCACTACAGAACCACTGGTGAGGACACTGGAGTAACATATCCTTCTGTGGAAGATTCTCAAGAAGTGTGTACCACCTCTTTCTCCACCTCCCCTCCATCCCAGGTAGGGGAAACGGGTTTTGGGGTGGTGGTAGTAATTTGGCACGTTATGAAATGACGTCAAAATTTAGGTAGTTTCTTTTGGTGGTGGTAGTAATTGTTTCGAGGGGGTTCTTTTGAGTGATGAGGAAGAGCCTTCTTATCCAGCAGGTAATATTGCAGTAACCATTCTTAACCCACAACATGTAACCTTTACCTTCCTGGGAACATCTAAAAATTCCCTAGAAAAATCACTCACAGAATTCCATATGCATTCTCATACCAGAGAGATACTCTAACCTACACTTGTTAATTTGGTAGCTACTTCTCATTTGAAGTGGTAAATATGGCCCCCAATAATGGAAGAAGCACAAAAGGAGCCAATAATTATTTAGCGTATTTTAGCATTTTGCTAGTAAGAAACCAGCAGGGCCATTTTTCTTACTAGTTGACACAGAGATTTCTGCCTATCTGCATTCTCCGTCTGAACATTTTTAACCATTAACTTTTCCACTTGAGTCCATCTTCAGTGTCAAACGGAATTTCAATAAAACACAGGCTCCAGACAGGGTTCTCAGATTCCCAAGAGGAAGTGCCTGTAGTGGCCTTGTTGTACAATGTACATGGTACTGAGACTGCTTCCGCTAAGGAATCATTTTTGCCAACTGGATGAATTTCAGGGCACATTTTGTCCCTTCCATCCCAAGTCTTTCATTTTCGGCCTCCTTCATTGCCTGCAAATCCCTGCTCTACCTGCCCACCATCACTATTCCCTCCTCTTTGATTTTCACATTAGACAGTTTCTCCTAGACCAATTCATTCCTACTTTCCTTTAAACCAGGCCCAGATAATCCCTTCTCACCATCTTATTTTGGGAACCCAGCAAATTAATTAGCTATTCATAAGTTTTTATTTTCAGTGTTTTTAAATTAAGAAAAAAATTAAATTTATTCCATCGTGGGTTGTTAGGCGATGCTGGATTAAAATTATGGTTCTATTCTGTTTCAGACACAGAAGTTAGGCACAATGTGTGTGAAAGGTGTTACAGAATCCACAGATCACTATTATTTCTATTGTCCCAATTTAGAGTTAAAGAGGGTCTTGTTGTAAAGTTGCCTAGACAGCTTGGTTTGGGGGGTGGGGATTATTATTCCCTTCACATTAACATGCGTAGGCATGAGTGTCACCATTGTTCTGGGAGCGGGTAGCTTCTGGTACGCTTACTGACATAGCACAATACTGAGCAAAATGAGGGGGAGCCCACATTCTTAAGAGTACACGTTAATGGGAGTAGATTATTTTTTAGATAATAAAATGTGAATATGTCAAGTTTAATGTTCATTAAAGTTTTGTTTTATAAGTGATAAATTTATAAACAATAAATAAAGTTGTGACTTGAGGACATGAGGGATGATAAAGCTTGGCTTTAATAAATCAGTTTGTCTCTGTCTGATATAGTGGAAATTTCACCCAGCTCCAAAGGTAAAGGGAAGTTAAGTAGTATCTGCATGGAATGCTTGCGTAAAAGGTTGTTGACCTGTGTAAGGAGAGCCTATCTGTTCTCATGGTATCAGTTTCCTGTTGTGTCTTGTCACAGTTTAAAAGTAAATCACATCAAGATCTTATCAATACTGTATCAAGGTTGGTACAGTTTGGTGCAGAAATACTGATTTTGAACAGAGAGAGAAAATTGTTTGCCATCAGGTCACCTCATTCCTGTAAATACTGAAATAGTTTCTTCCTTGGTTTAACTTAGGGAATTGCATAATTGTTCAACAACTTCTATTTGAGCTTTTGCTAGAGTCCAGTGAACACATATTAATGTTTGTTTTGCCAACAAAAGAGGGATCATGTTTCATTTGTGTCAAGAAATAGTTAATAGTTGTAACCCTGAACCTGTTACTGTGACTTAAGGTCCTATTTTCTTTTTTTAAAATATGTCTTTATTGATTTCAGAGAGAGGAAGGGAGAGGGAGAGAGATAGATAGAAACATCAATGATGAGAGAGCTATCATTGATCAGCTGCCTCCTGCACGACCCCTACTGGGGATCGAGCCCGCAACCTGAGCATGTGCCCTGAAGGGGAATCGAACCTCAATCTCCTGGATCCTAGGTCGATGTTCAACTGCTGAGCCACACCTGGCCGGGCAAGGTCCTACTTTCAATTTTAAGCATTTTACTTATTAAAGATGGAACAGCAAGACCCAAAATAATCATCACGCCCATAATTAAAACTTGAAATCATAAGAGTTTTGAAAGTGTCCCAGCTTTTGCTCCATCAAGTTCTCAGATCACACACACACACACACAGGGCCCTATGTCTACATCTGTACTTACCCACTCATCTTCCCTGGGATGATGTAGGAAAGTGCAGCTGGGTACTTTGAAGTTCCAGCCAACGAATGTCAAGTTTTTAAACCTGCCCCTGAGGATTCTGGGTCCCCTCAAAAAAGGCATTTTAACATTTTAATCTGTTTCTTCATTCATCCTGAGTACACCTTGTGGCTGCTCTCGGGCCCTTCCTATTGGAGACCATTCTCTAATGTCCTCCCATCCTCTTGACTAAAGATGGGCTAATACTTGGTTCAGGTTTCTCTTTTTGCCAAACTATTCCAGCTTGACTCCACCTGCTCATCAGGGAGACACGCATGCACAGAGTGTCCTGGAATAAACGTCTCTGCAGACCCTTGAAGCCATCCTTTTGGGAAGGCTGTCTTGCAGCTTTCTCCCCGCTTCACGCCTGACTTCCATTGTGCATTTCAGCCTCTGTTGCTCCTGCCCCTTCGGAGTTTTTTCACTTCTTTCTCAAGTCCCTTTTCTTTTTTCTTCTCTTGTTTCTCCTGTCTCTGTTTGTATCTGTGCACAGTGTGTGTTTACTGTTACAAAGGCACATTTTCAGACCCCTACTCCTGTGGTGACGGATACCCTGAGGGTCCCCATGGCAGGACTGGCCTTTTCCCATCAAGTGAGTCTAATGGGAAGAAGGGGATAAATTAGATGGCATCTTTTTATTTAAAAATTGTAAATAAAATAGAGGGTATAGCTATTTAAATGTCCCCAAGTGTTCTGTGGGTTATTTTGAGACTTAGTAATTGACTTCTAACAGGACAACCATAATAGAGCAGCCCAAAATAGGATTTTTCAGTTGCCCCCCCCCCATTTATGTGAAAAATACATGGAGTTATTTATATCTTACTTCCAGATAAACAATCCAAGAGTGGTATTCTTTCTTTCTCAACATAACTAGGAGCCCTTCCATACCCAGTGGTGAGGGAGGGTGTGATTAGAGAAGACGCCTTCAGTTCCAAAGAGACCTCAAGGACAAAGGAGAAAATAGAATGACCTGGGGAAAACTGATGACTTTGGCTCCAAGACCTGCCCCAGCTTGAGCTGGACACAGAGCAGTTAGCTGAGAAAAGGGGGAGCAAGGGAATCACTTGAGGCCTTCGTAAGGCCACAGAGCTGGGAATCTCCGCCCCACAAACAGTTTCTTCATTTAAAAAGAAATGGCCTAGTCCTGTCTTGTCTTTAACCCTTAGACAGGCCCCTGGCGCTGTGAGGATGTGGGCTGGGTCCACTCCTTACCTCTCTGCTGACCTTGATCATTAGCTGTGCTCCAGGACTACCTGTGCTCTCCCCCCTTTCCTCTGCCCCCTTGTTTTTCTCTTGCTTAGCTCTCAAGCTCTCGCCTTTCCTATCAGCCTGCTGCCCTGGGCGTTGGATCAGCTGACCTGGCTTACCCAGTAGTGTGTGCTGCTGGCTTACACACCACACATCCTCACCAGGTATCTTTAAAGATGGGGTGAACCCTGGGGGTTCCTGTGCTGCCTTCCTGCCCTGAGGGGCCTCTTGTGATACCAGTTGCATTCTAAGTGTTTGGAAGCAAAGCTTCTCTCTGAGTTTGGAGAACTAGCAGGGCTTTGAGAGGAAGGGCCTCTTAAACTTCAGAAAGGAAAGAAGAGCTCCCATTGTTTCTCCCTCTTTCCTTTTCCTTCTGTAATTGCCATGCATGTCTCCCAGTAACTGAGTCCCAGGGAGGGTAAGAGCCAAGGTTTCCTGCTCGCTAGATGGCAGCAGTGGTGATGAACAATCTTGAAAGCAGATAGCATCCTGCTAGGCCTTGAGTGTCATCTTCTGCCTGAGGCTGTCACCATTCACTGTATTTTTCCTTTTTCCCTAAAGCTAATGGTTCCTGGGAAGGAAGGTGGGGTACCCCTTGTCCCCAACCAGCCTGTCCACGGTGCCCAGGCTGATCAGGAGAGACTGGCAACCTACACCCCTTCTGATGGGGCCCACTGTGCTGCCACACCTTCTAGCAGGTAAGTTCATGTTTTGGCTCTGCCGCTGCTCAGGCCAGCCAGGGGCCTGTCCTCCCTGACACGTGCTTGTTTGGTGTTAGTAAAGAGGGGCTTTTCAGCATTGACTCAGGCTTCCCCATTTGCGCCCCAAATGTGCATTCCTTTAAGTTCCCAATAAGAATCTCATTGCAGCTGGTATGTAAAGACGCTGGCCCCAGCTTCACTACTAACAGCGCACAGCAGGGGCTTGGCTCTTACCACCTTCATCCAGTGAAGGGGTTTTTCTTTTACCCTGAGATTTATTCCCTTGGAGTTGGTCTTCATTGTTTCCTGAGGACCAGAACCGAGTGTTTACCATGAAGTCTTGAGCCGCGGTATATCTGTGGTGGTAGTTAGGATTGATTTTCTTTTTCTGCTATGCTAGTGCCTCATGGAGATCCTTTAGAAACAACTATTTTTTCTCATTAAAAAATTTTTTTAATTTGTCTGTTTTGGTTGTAGAAGTGATACATTCTGTGAAATTTAAATTATAAAGACATTGATTAGGTAGAAAATGAAAGTTCTCATAACTGCACCCCACAAAGATCACCACTGTTACCTCCTTTTAAAAGATGGCCTGTCTGGTGTGGCTCAGTGGTTGAGCATCGACCTAGGATCCAGTTCGATTCCCTGTCAGGGCACACGCCCGGGTTACGGGTTTGATCCCCAGTAGGAGGCGTGCAGGAGGCAGCCGATCAATGACTCTCTCATCATTAGTGTTTCTATCTCTCCCTCTCCCTTTCTCTCTCTGAAATCAATAAAGACATATTATAAATAAATAAACAAACAAATAAACAGATGGAAGGATCTCAGAAGGATTAAGTACTTTGCCTAAGAGCAGTTAGCTTGCAAAATGGCTGGGCACAAGCCTCACTCCTGACTTCAAGTGCATGCTCACTCTTTCCATTACACTTGGAGTTCTCCCGAGGGAAGCTGAGGCTGTCTTGATCTGACCTGCCCTCCCTTGCCTGGAAGTCCCCAGCGGTAATGACGTTGATTGCTTGCCACATCCTAAATGAACTTTTGGATAATAGAAATTTCTGGGTGGTTTTTTTTCTTCATTCCCACGGTGGAGTGATGGGAAGGGAATTGTTTGGGAAGGTCAAATTTTCACACCATCCATCAGGAAAAATAATTACGTTCATTCCTGACTTCCCAAACTTTCATCTTCTTATCCCTCCCTCTGTTAGATAATCAAAAGAAGAGCCTGTTTGTCATTTTACACTCTTATTTTCTGAGCCTTTACTCCTGGGGCATGTCTGGGAGTAAAGACCGAGGACCCTGTGCAGGAGGTCCTTAACTGCAGGTGCTCAGAGCTCAGGCCTTTCCTCAGTGCTGCTCCTCCCTGCTGGCGGGAGTCCAGAGGCTACTTGGAGTTCACAGCCTTCCTCCCCACCTTGAGCCCCTGCTTTTGGCAGAGGAGCTTTCCTATCCCCTGCTGCTCGCAGGGCTGTGACTACTGGTCTGGCAGCCACAATATGGGACCCTGTTTCTGCTGTTTGGAACGCCCTCCTGTCATCCAGGACTCTGCATCAGACTGGAGGGGTCAGTGGGAACAGCCATATTGTATCGTTGAACGGAGGGATGATTGAGGGTGAGGAGAGAGCAGGAAATGTGATACAGAGCACAGAGGACCTCAGCCCAGGCAATTTGTCATGGGCGGAGAAAGCTCTGGCTATCTAGACAAATTTGAGACTCGACTTGGAATAATGTTCCATGTGAGGTAAGACTTAAATTTAACACTACTGTAAACTGTACCGCCTGAGCTTTTAAATAACCATCCAAAACAAAAATAAGGAGCTAGAGAACAGCTAAAATCTTGAATCTGTTTCTGTAATTAATATTTAAATTACAGTTTATGGAAGCTGCTTGCCTATATGTATGATTGGTATATGCACGGTAGTGGAAGCTTATTGGTATTTCATATAAGCTTTACACGATTGTAACACTGAATTTCATTCACATGTGCATAGTTTTTAGTTGTTCCAGGAAATGTAGCCCTCTGCTCTCAACTCAGAGGGGAGGGGGGGAGCAGCAGCAGCCAGACCACATATTGCCCTTTCCCACTGAGTGGGTGGTGGGGCAACTCCTGCCGTAGGCTGCAGCCCACAGAGGGTAGCTTCATGGGAAACCAAGGAGGCTCTGCTGTGGTTTGAGAACGAGTACCAATGTTACCTTTCTTCTCCAGTGAGGATACTGAAACTGTATCAAACAGCAGTGAGGGACGCGCCTCTCCCCACGATGTCTTGGAGACCATCTTTGCCCGAAAAGTGGGGGCTTTTGTCAACAAACCCATCAACCAGGTGATTTTTCTGCCACTGCCACTGTGAGCCATGTCTGAGGGAGGCCTTATAGGCAGGTCTCTTAACCTGGGATCTCTGCAGTCACTGACATCACATGTGAATTGTATGTGTGTGTGTGTGAATTTTTATGAAGAGGGTTAATAACCTGTGACACCATCCCCAAAAAGTTAAGAATTATTGTTCTGTGATCTTTCAAGCCTCTTAGAGGAGAGGGAGGCTAGACACCATTCAGTACAAGCATGGTGCCCTGAAGTATCTGCGTCAGCCTAACTTGAAGTAGGAAGTTCTTCCTTGGCGCTGCCAGGGAACAGTTGTCACTGAGTTACTGTGGGTAATCTTCCAAAGCTGAAGTCCTGGGGTCTGGGGCAGCCCTCATCCCTGTCTATGCTGTGGGCCTGTGTTGGGAGGTGGTGGAAATTGGGAGGGGGGGGGGGGTCTCCAAAACAGGAACCTGAGAGGCAGCCTGGTTAACCTGGTTGTGAACCTGCTGGGCCTCCAGTCTTCTGGCAGCCTCTATGGAAGCTGAGGGAGGGGCGGGCACTAATACTTTCTCCTGTCTCTTCAGGTGACTTTGACCAGTTTGGACATACCCTTTGCTATGTTTGCTCCCAAGAATTTAGAGCTGGAGGATGCTGATCCCATGGTGAGCCTGAAGTTTCCAGTGAGGTGGTATGGGAGTCATTGTCCTTCCTGGGCCTCCACTGTTCCTCCCCAGACCATTAGCCCTGCCCCACAACTTAGGGATTTGTAGCTGTATTGGGTCCCTCACAAGACCCTCGATTGTTAACAGTAACGTGCCCCCAGTGCACAGAACCAGCCCCTTCCTCTGCCTTATCCTGAACCAGGTGAATCCTCCGGATTCCCCAGAGACCGAGTCTCCTCTACAGGGCAGCCTGCACTCTGATGGCTCCAGCGGTGGCAGCAGTGGCAATACCCACGATGACTTTGTCATGATCGACTTTGTAAGTTGCCGTGGCCTTCCTTGACCTCTGCTGCCCCAGGGGAAATAAACCTAGAGGCATACATTACACTCAGATAGGACCTCCTTCACGGGAAAAATTGGACTTATATGGACAGAAGGGATGGGATAGCTGGGCACCCAGCTGGGCAGTGTATGTGGAGAACCTGCCCTCATAGCCTGCTTGGGGAGACATTTGCAGGCCAATGAACAATAAGGTATGTTATGCCATGTGTTTGGTTGACATTCATAATGCAATTCAGCTCTAAAGAGAGATTTTCCAGTAGGTTCTATTCCTGCCTTAATGGATATACCTGTGCTAAGGAAAGGAATTTAAAGGAAGGTGACATAACCCTAACCAGGGAAGAGGAATGTTAGCAGGATTAGAATTCAGCTGCCCAGCAGAGAGAAGGTTTAAAGACTTCTCTCCCTAAGATAAGCCTGAAGCAACCTCTTCTATAATTACTAGAAGGAAAGAGGGTTGTTTATCTCTGATTTTCCTCTGTGGTCCATGGTAAGCTAAACTGAGTCTGGTTTTGTTTTTGAAGAAACCAGCTTTTTCTAAAGACGACATTCTTCCGATGGACTTGGGGACCTTCTATCGTGAATTTCAGAACCCCCCTCAGCTGAGCAGCCTCTCCATAGACATCGGGGCACAGTCCATGGCCGAGGACTTGGTATGGAAACCCCTCCCCCCCACCCCATTTCATCCTCTGACCTCCCTTCCCCCTTGGATGTCATTCCTGCTCCACAGACCTGGAAATTTCTTCCTTTTACTCCCCTTAGTCCCACACCTCCCATCTTCCCAATAACAGGAAAGAGGCTCTTTTAGACCATTATCTTCTTTTGATTGCACTGAGATTCGCATTTTGCCTGGCAGTCATTATATTGAATTTCTTGCACTCACTTCCTCCTTTTGCACACACTCAGCAATTCTTACACACTGCTATTGTTCGGTGTCTGATGTCTTCTACGTGCTGATGCCACTCAGCCAAGCTCTCCAACGGCTCTCACATTCAGCTGTTTAGCTTACCAGGCAGATTCCAGTTGAACAGGGCAGAAGAACCCTAAGGTCCTGAGCATTGGCTTTGTTGCTCTGTCCTTAGAGAGCCATTCCCTCAGCTAGCAGTTCCTGTGTTTAGCCCGATGTCCTGATACCGACTATCATTACCACATCTCCACTTAGGGAATTCTGTTTCCTGCCTCTGAACTGCTGAGGAGTACCCTGGACAGCCACAAGCTCTGGGTGTCCCATGCCTTGAGATGTGGGGCCCCTCTGCCTGAAGTGAGGCTGTCACCTCCTACATTGAAATTAGAGGGATGGCTCTAGGAATAGGAATCTAGGAATAGCTGCCCTTGATTTGCTTTAAACAAAAATGATGCTCAATAATAGTACAGTAATAATATAGTTATTATTAACGTTTATCCAGGCTTTCTAGGTGCCAAGCATTTTTCTAAGTGCTTTACATGATTCTTCAACAACCCTAAGAGGTAGGTTGTCTTATCATTTCATTTTACAGATAAGAAAACGTACACTGTGAACAAATAACTTGCCCATAGTCACACTGAGCCTGCAAAACAAAGCTTTGATTCCAGAGAGTCTGGCTTCTGATTTTAGGCTTTTAACCACTGACACCCCCCACCACCCTCCACTCTGCACCCTGCCTCTGACTTGAAATGTGGTTGGGAGGAACTGGCATCGGAGGCTCTCAAAGTGATGCTGCAGCCAGTCCTGGCCTGTTGTCCCACTTTCCAAACCTGCCTGGCTGTCTGGTGTGTCTGGGCCACTTTGTACGTTCCTAGGCAGGAGATTGTCCCACCTCTTCCAAGTACGTGATGCCTGTCAGGAAGTCTGTGCTAGTTTAAACTCTTCAGATGCAAATTCTTCAATGGAGATAGACCACATGATTAGGGTCAAATTTTTGAAAGAATAGTTGATACCTGAGGGCAGTTAAACTTAACTCCTCATGGTTCTGTTTCTTCTCTTTTTATTCAGAGTCAGAATCTGTTAGGAGTGTGGTGAGACTGCCTTGTTCATGTGTCCCAGGGCATTCTGATGCCTGGCACGGGGTGTGAAGAATCTTTAGTGAATTTTTCTTAGTTTTGAGCACTCTAAACCTACTGTTTCATTCTAGTGTCAGTCTAATCTGTGCCAAAGATATTTCACATTTAACTTCTCCGTGTCATCTTATTGTCAGTGTGGTCCTTTTCTATCTCATTAAGTGTGGGGTCACTTGGACTCCCTAGGCTGTTCTGTCAGACTCCCTCCCCAGCCCCACAAAACCCTGAAGCCCTCTGTTCACAGCTCAGCTCCCCCAAATTCTGCTCTTCCATCCCAGCACTGCTGAGCTGAGCTCTGCTGCGCTCCCCTCCTCAGCCCAGGGTGACAGGGCTGACTGCCTCTTCAAGGCCCTACCTGAATGAGCTCTTCTCTTCCCTCCTGGTACAGGACTCACTACCAGAGAAGCTGGCTGTGCACGAGAAGAACGTCCGAGAATTTGATGCCTTTGTGGAAACCCTGCAGTAAAAGTTGGTGTCCTTGAGTACCAGCAGCATCCCCTTTCTGTGGTCCCAGGAGACAGACAGCCTCCCACTCATCAGCTGCTCCCATTCCTCGTCCTGCTCCAAGCCAGGTGGAGGGGAGGCTGGTTTCCCCCATGGGGACTCGGAAGTCCCTGCTCTTGCACCTCCTGGAGACTCCATGGCAGCAGTCAAGCCCAGTTAGAGCATTTGAGAGGACTCGCCCTCTGGCCTTGGAGATGGGAAGACCCTTTGTAACAAAAGGGCCCTCTGCAGGGCCAGCTGCTTCCACCGCCCATCAGCATCTGTTCATAAAGGTTGTCATCCCATCCTTCCCGCTGCTGGCCCCCTGCCCTGGGTCTGCCCTGCAGCTGGCCTCTCGCCTGCCTGCCGTTACCACCAACCATTTGACATTCCAGCTGGTGGCCCAGAGACTGGCATGGAGGCACAGAGAGGAAGGAGACAGTGCTGGGATGGGGGGAAGGGCTCCTTCAGGCTCTTTGTTGTTTCCTTCAGTTCTGGTATCTTCTTCCTCTCTCCCTCCCTTTGCCCCTGTGCCTGCACTTTGGCAATATGACAGGCCTCTCCAAGATGAGAACTCGAAAGTCAGCCATTCCCACCCTTGAAGGTTGTGCCAGTCTCTCCTTTAACAGAGGGTCTGAGCAGCCCTGGTGGCTGCCTGTGCTCAGCTCCTCAGCTACATAGAAACAGAATCCTGTGTCTCTGGGATTGGGAGGCACAGCAAAGGTTCATTTCTTCCTTCTCTTCCTTCCCTGTTGCTGCTCCTTGGTTATAGAACACAGTAAATATTTATTACTTTCAGAGAAGTCAGATATTTTATAGAGAAATTATGTTTGAGGTTAGATATTTTCACTTGGGGAAGGTGAAGGGCCTCTTCCTGGGACTGGGCAGCCTCCTGCGGAGGTTCCTCAGATTCCAGGTTGCTGCTCCGGGGATCTTCCTTCCCATATATATAAGGTGGGAGCCAAGAGTAGGGCTGGTGAGAACAACAGAACCCCCCAGACTTGCTGCATTTGAACTGACAACAGGCCTTACCTGGGACACCTACATATTTCTGGTGAGAGCCTTGGCTCTCTCACAGGGCCTGCAGAGTGACTGGCTTTGTTCTGGCAGCCCAGGAGGCCTTGGGTGCTAAACATGGTGACTCCCTAGAGTTGTGCCGTACATTGTGCCCAAGGGCATTATGTGTTCCCCACTGGTGGACCTCGGGAAGTCCAGACGGGCCCCTCCTGGGGTACTTGTTCCTGTTCTCAGGGCAAGACTATGGGTCCTTTCCTCCTTTCGCCTGGGTCTGGCCACCACCTTCTAATCCCAGGGTCTATACACTGCCCTGAGGCTTATTGGTTGCATTGGTTCCTTGTTGAGAAACTAAAGCTGGGCATATGATTGACTTAACCCTTCAGGTGTTGTTACTTGGGTAAGTCAAGTGCCTAGCCTCACCCACCTATGCCTTCTGTCCCTCTCCCAGCCTAACTGGTAGTCCTGGCCGTGGAAACTTAGGCCTGCCCCTTTGCCCCTGACCCACGAGGGGCCCTCATTGGCAGCAGCTGTTCACAGTGGAGCATCTGGCCCTCAATTGCTCAGTAACTGCATGTGACATTGTTTCCACCTGCAGAGCTGATCTCTGAGGGCTTCAGTGGGCTCTGCTGCTGCCTCTGTTAGGCTGAGCCTTGCCCCTGTGCATGTGTTCTCTGCCACAAAGAAATGTTCCCAGCAGTGATGTCCCAGAGCACACCCATGGCCGGCTAAACCAATCCAGGTTTACCTCCACAGCCCCAGACTGAGAAGGGTGGAGGCCCGTTGTAAGTTATTCATTGCCTCCCCCCCCCCCAGCCCCAATGTCTCAGCCACTGTCCTCCTTTTGAGGCCAAGCATGGAAAATTCCTCTGACTTCTAAATGCTGGCCTGTGCAGGCAGCAGCCTTTCTTCAGGACCCCATCAGTGAGAGGCCAGGGAGGCTGAACCCTGACTTTGCGTTGAGTCTGGGAGGAGCAGAGCAATGGTCAAGGCCGGCCCTTGCCCCTCAGCCCTGTACAGTAGGAGGTATGAGCCCTAAACTGACTTCTGCAGCACTGGGGATGGGGCTGGGATCAGTCATCTGTCCCAGGTGGCAGAGTCCCTCCCCTCCTCCAGCCTACCTTGTTTGGAAATACTGAGTTATACTTTAAAATGTATTCAAGAGATTTCCAATAAAGTTTTTTCTGTACCTTACAGCTTCCTGTCCTGCAAGTTGTCTAAAATCCTAGCCCACTGCCCCCCACTTCTGTGTAGGCTGGGGTCACCAGCAGGCTCTGTGGAAGGGGAAGACCCTTGCGATGCGATACATTGTGATGTGAAGCCAGAGAGAGGCTTCAGTAGGCAGGCTACGGGGCCTGCAAGCCACCTACCAGCTGTGCAAGCTTGGGCTGGCCAGGAAAGCTTTTAGAGCCTTGTTCTCCTGGGCTGCAGTGTTCCCATTTCAGGAACTTGTATGTGAATATTCAGGGAGATGATGTGTATATTAAGGCCATTCTCATCAGCTCTTTATTCCCCCTGCACCACATAGTTCACCATGCAGCCTGGCTTGGAGGTGATGGGTGGCCTCTGGCTCAGAGGGAAAGACAACTGACAGGTCTCTGCCTTGTTTCTAGCAGAAGCCAGCAGGGGGTGTGGGGCTCCCCAAATTGCCTGGGGTCTATTTGCTGATTAGTGCGCAGGGTTATGGCTGAGCAAACCAGACTGAAGGGAAGGGATTGTGTGAGTAGCAGGAAGTCAAGGGCCGGTGCCAGTTTGTTTAGCTGCCCAGGGCACTGGGGTGGTCTCTGAGGAGCCACAAAAAGTAGAACCCTGTGGGGATTATTCCTGCCTGGCCCCCTAGGGACTTCTGTGGCAGGCATCTGGGCCCTGGCAAAACTACTCCTGCCTCCTTGTTTGTGCCCACAGTGGGGGAAGGGAGCTGAAGTGGAGCCAGTGTCCCAGAGGCAGAGGTAGTTTTAGAGGCAAGAGACTAACTGCCTGACAGACCTTGGCAGCTGCTGTCTGGGTTGCCTCCAAACCCCCTTCAGGCTGAAGCCAGGCCCCAAGACCAAAAAGGGCTAGTTAGGAAATTCTAATTTCAGCCCAAACCAGAGACTGGAAAGAATGGAGCCTGCCCCCTGCTGCTGTAATGGGTCGTGGGAGCCCTTGCTTGTCTGTCAGCTGCACGTGACACCAACCATGGTGCCTGGCCAAGCAGCCAGCGGGGATAGAGTTGGCAACCCCCTGGGTTAAAAGTGATGGCGAGATACTCCCTGGTGTCCTCACCTTCAGTTGGGATCCCCCAAAAGCAAGTGTTTAGTGTCCCCAGGTCTGAGGATGGTGTCCTACCCCTTTAAAGCATCTCCCTACACTCCATCCCCAGAGACCTGCTGTTGCTAAGGCAGAGGTAAACTGGTGTTGGAGTCACTCAGCAGAGGCCCTGCCAGGAGCCCAACCCAAGTAAACAGCTCCCTCCGTCTCCTGCTCCACTCCTCGTTGCCCTGGGTCACAGCCCCTCTGTTCTAAACAGTCACCCACCTCAGAGCCGAGGAAAGCCAGTGAGAGGGCGCCAATGCCTTCTGTCCGAGCTACCTGGATGAGGGCCACAGTTGTGCAACGGGACTAGCTTCCTGGGGCTCAGTGCCAGTGTTTATAACCACCCTGCTAACAACATGGCTTGATCCTGCAGCTCTGGCCCAGCTCCCCCTGCCCAAGCAATGACGAGAAAACAGACCAGGCCCAGCTGAGGCCACTATTGCCTCCTGATTGCCACTGGCAGGCAAACAGCTAACTGCTGGAACTCGACCACTGTTCCAAGGGAAATTCTGGCCTGCCCTCTTAGTGACAAACCACTTTTTAAAAATTGCAGTAAAATATACATAAATGTTACCATCTTAACCTCTAAAGCAAAGCACAACCTAGTCTAAAGAGGAAAGGAAAACGGGATCTTTCAAGACTCTACGTGAGTACGTGGCAGGTGGGAAAGGCGAGGCTCTCAGGCTGAGGGGAAATGGGGGAGGAGTGGAATGGTTAGGTGAGGGTTCAACCCCAGCTGCTGCACAGGTTGGGACTGTCACTCTGTTCACCTGTGAAACGATGGTCATCCTAGTCACCGCGGGGCACTCACTCTGTTAAGTACTGTATACATTATTTCTGATCCCCAGAGGTGAAGGAATGGTCTCAGGTGGCACCAATTATATGACTTGCTAGTGAGAGCTGGTGGCAAGTGATGGAACTAGATTCAAACCCTGACTCTCAAACCCATGCTGTTGCCCACCACAGCCCACTCCATTTGGGGGACAGAAGACGACCTGGTCATGGGCTAGAGCGTATGGCGGCTAGTTGGAGTGCTGCAGGTGCCCAAACTGGAAGGTGACTGACTATTCACACTTCTAAGCCTGGAAGATGGTCAGAAAACTGGCCTCATACCCACTGACAAGTGAACAAGATGAGGAAAGGGGTCTTGACGAGGCAGGGACCTCCTAAGACCCCACCTGCTCTTCTGCAGCCACACACTTCCCACCCCAGTTCTGAACCTCCATGCCCTCCCTTTTTTAAAAATATGTCCTTATTGATTGCAGAGAGAGGAAAGGAGAGGGAGAGAGGGAGAGCGGGAGAGAGAAAAGAGGGAGAGAGAGAAACATCAATGATGAGTCATTAATCGGCTGCCTCCTGCACACCCTCAACCGGGATCAAGCCCACAACCCAGGTTGCATGTGCCCTTACCGGGAACTGAACCACGATCTCCTGAATCCTAGGCTGATGCTCAAGCACTGAGCCACACCAAGCGGGTAATGCCCCCTTCAACAACCAGATGGGCAGTTTCCATCTCCATTTTTATTGAAATACAAAAAGTGCAAAGGTGGAGTACATGATTGGTGCCAAGGAATTCATTAAGTGTGAATGTGAACACTTGATTCACAGTACAAGCTCTTCCCCCAGCCCCACACCTGCGGGTACTAACCAGTGGGGCAGGGGACAGGGAAAGACCAAATAGATCCACAGGCTCCCCAGTAAGCGGGACTGTGAACAACACCTGATAGACAAAGGAATGCAGAAAGCAGAGGCTAGAGACACAGGGACTGACAAAACCAGCAGCCACTCCAGGTATGGGGAGTTCTGACATGCCAGTGCCCTGAGGAGAGAGCCCAGATGGAGTTGGGCTGGTCAGTGAGGACCCCCACGGTACAGGCTCTGGCCAGGGCTGTGGGGACAGGGTCACTGCAGGTATTTCCCTGCTGCCAGAGGTCAAGGCTGCAGGAAGGGGAAGGGGGTTCACCAGGAAGGAGGGTAATTCTAAAGGACACAGCTGGAATGAGGGATAGTCATCACCGGGGTCCAGGTTGTCTGAAAGACTGGGGAAGGTTGCTAGAACTCACCTGGCCGGTCTAACTAGCAAAATCTCTGCCAGCCCCTCCAGGAGTCCCCGATAGGAGGAAGAAGCCACCACAGAGCCTGAGGCACTGAGTCACCTCTGGCCAGAGCAGAGACCAGTGTGACTCCACAACAGATAGGACTGCAAGAGCCTTCTGCTTAGAATCTGTCCTTAGACAAGGCATAGAGGCTGAGCCTGCTCGTCTGATCAGGCACCAGGGGACTCTTGGGGTGGGAGTGCTGTCTATCTCAAATGGATGCTAGGACTCAGCCATGTCACCCAAGCTGCCAGTCCCGGCAGAAGCAGGAGGTTAGAACATCCTGGGGGCAGTACCACTGGGAAAAGCTGACCAGGATGCGTGAAAGAGAAGGCAGGAACAGGAAGCGGCCTCCAGCCTGGGACTCCTTAGCTGTGGAGATACCCAAGGCTGAGGGGAGGATAGGAGCAGGGTGCTCGTACCCAGGCTTTCACCAGACAGGGAGGAGCCGCAGCAGGGCCTGCCCAAGCCTGCTCAGCCTTTCATTCCCCGGCAATCGGGGGTGAACCAGCCCCCACTACCATCCCAGCCGGCAGTGATTTTGGCATCTGCAGTGCCGGGGAAAGAGGCAGGAGGAAGCGGGAAAAGAACTGCTGGAGCCAGTCCTCCTGCTGGAAGAGCCAAGGCCAGCTCTGCACAGCCCCGCAGGGAAAGGGATCCAAGGAGGCAGGAGAAGCATAAGACGAAGGAAAATGTCTCAATGGTAACAGCGAGGCCTCCAGGGCCAGTGAGGTGGGCTGGAAAGGGGAGGAGGAGCTGCCCAGTTGGCTGGCTCCAGCTTCTATTTCCTGGGGCCTCATGACCCCGTCTTGGCCAGGAGCCCTGGGCTCCTGTAAGGCTGATGCCGGGAAGAAGAGTCCAAACTGGGGCTATCAGAGAAGGGGCTGGTGGGCAGGGGGTGGGCTCAGAGCCCCTAGGAGTTGGGAGTAGGGAACAACTCCCCTTGATGGTCCAGGAGGAACTTGGTAAAGGTGTTGATGGGATTAATGGCCTTGAGAGTGATGGCAGCATCCTTGGCCCATAGCAGGTTAGGGCCAAAGACGACAGCCAGGTTAGTGTTGGTCATCTTGTTCTGGTCACAGTGGGCAGAGACCTGTGGGGGGAAATCAGAGGGCTGCAGCAGGATACCACAGATCCTGCCTCCCACGCGGTGCAACTGCTGCCAGGAGCAGCAGGGGCCGGAGTTCCTCGCCCCTCCCTCCTTCAGGTGAGCAGCAGGGTCTCACCTGCACCAGGAAGGCAGTGAGGAAACGAAGCACCTGGTAGTTCTCCTCAGGCAGCGTCTGAAGGACCTGCAGCGTCACCTCCACTCTCTGGCTCTCATCAATGTCTATGAGGAATGGGGGCCCAGGTTATAGAGGCCCAGGGCTGGCTGACTCAGGAAGCCCTCACAGGAGAGGAGCCCCAACCAAACCCGCCTGCTCCGAGTCCAGCACAAACTGGGCAGAAGCAGCTCAGAGCTGGGATGGGAGAGCAGGCACTCACTGAGGAAGCCCACGACGTGGGGGTAGAGGTCAAAGGTGAGCAGGGGCTCAGGAAGCTCCCGGAGGAAGGTCTTGAGGATGACCGCTGGCAGGTGTAAGTCGTTGTACTGGTCAAAGTCCACAGGAAGCCCTGGAGGTGGGTGGGGAGAAGGGGTAGAGGAGCTGGGCTGAGCCCGGAGGCCAGCAGCCCATCCATAGGCCAAGGAGGCCCCACTGCCCGGCCCCCGCCTCAGACACAGCCTCCTGCCAGAGAGCCTCTTGCACCTGCCTTCCCTCTTCCTCTATGACAAGCTGATGCAGGTTCAGCAATTTGGGTGGAGTGGGGACCACAGCACATACTACAGTTATTCTTGTCTCCAAGTGAACTTGAACCCAGGATCCAGACCCTGACCAATGAGGGAGCAGCCGGGAGCAGCCAGGTGGGAGTGGACCCATGTAATCAAGGCAGAGAAGCCCCCTAACAGTCACATACATGCCCTCACCCCCACCCTGTCTACCCCCAGTCCCCACACATGCGATCTGTACCGGCCCTGTGGGCCTGGACACACCCTGGACCACTCACCCATGTTGTACTTCTGCTGCACTTCTCGTACAACTTGGGTGTTGGCAGACCTCCGGAAAATCCCCTCAGAGGTGAGAGCTGGGAAACAGCAGGGCTGGTGAGTCTCGGAGCTCTGGGGCAAAGCGCAGACTCCCCCACCATTCTGTCTCAGGGTTCAAGTCAGTGGGGGTGCTGGTGCATGTGGGACTTCTCGGCCCCGCCTGGCAGCTTCCCAAGGGGACTGGGGGAACCTGGGCAGGTCCTGGGGGGCAGGTGGGCCCTGGTACTCACCGTTGGCCTGTAGGTGGGCAATGGTCTCCCGGAGCACGAGCGGAATGGGATCCTGCTTTGGGTTCTTCTCCTGAAGGCTGTGGGAACAAGTCCAGTGAGCGGGTCTGCAGCCCTTCCTGGGCCCCAGGTGCCCCCTGTTCGCATACTCACTGCTGCAGTGAGACCCCAAACTGCTGGTTGGGCAGTGGGGGTCGTGGTGGCATGGGCTTGGGGGCAGTTGCAGGGCTCTTCTGCGTGGACTTCAGGAAGTCATCATACCTGGGGGAGCAGAGGAGACGGTCAGGCCCTCTGGCTGGCTCTGTAGTCACTACAGTAATCCTTGTTTGTCAGGCACTTACTGGGCTATTTTATAAGGGTTATTTTATTCAACCCTCCTAATAGCCCAGCTTTACACTGAGAAAGTGAAGACTTTAAAGAGATTCACTCAGGAAGCATTTAAGTGACAGAAATGGAACTTGAACACCCTCTCTGACTCCACGTGCTGTCTCCCAATCATTACACTTGCTTCCTCATTTATCCTGGGGTTCTCATGGCTTCCTCTCCCCTTGGCTGGCACGACCCACCCCATAAACATGATACACAGGTGCCACCCAGTGGGCACACACAGTCCCTGCCCGGCCTCACTTGAGCACTTGGCGAGGTATCCCCAGTTGCTCCAGCTTCACGTGCTCGCTCAGCTCACTCAGGTAATTGACATAGAAGATCTTCTGCCCAAACTTGAAACTGCCGATGGAGGAAAGGCATGGGTCGGGGGATGAACTGGCTTTGGCAGGCCTCCACTGTCCCCTCAGCAGCCCACCCAGTTCAGACAGAGGCTGAGCCCCAAACGGGTCTGTCCCAGGATGCTTGGCCTCCTCTGGTATCTGCTTCAGAGATCAAGGGAAGCATGGGGAGACCACCACCCCGCCCTCACTTGCTCACCTAATGATGGGCTTAAAGAGGATGAGCAGGGTCTTGATGAACATGGTGGGGTGCACGATGTACAGGGCCTTGATGTTCTTCTTGTACCTGTGGAGGCAGAGCGGGAACTCAGGAGTGGGCATGGAGGGGAGGCACGGAGCTGGGTTCTTAATGTACATTTCTGATTTCAATCTTCATGGCAAGCCTGTGAAGTAAGTGTCACAGTTGCCCCATTTTACCGATTACGAAATGGAGGCTCAGAGAGGTTAACATGAAAGGTCAGAGTGAGTAAGTAGAGAAACTGGGATTTAAGCCCAGGCCGTTCCAACTTCAGATTCTTTGCATTTACCCAGGTGTGGGCACCTGACTCCCCCTTGCATGCAATAAGCTCCTGCCCAAGCACAGGGCAGCCCAGAACCTGGCAGAGCTGCTGGCACCAGAGCCACCTGCCCCAGGCCCTGGAGCCCACCCCCCGAGCCCCAACCCACTTTCGGTCGAACTCCCGGTAGGCATCCCGGAGCCAGCTGAGGGAGGGCTTGTTGTCGCTGGTCAGGCCGTGGTGCAGGTAGAGCAGCGTGTAGTCGCTCTCCACGTACTGGTCGAGGGTGTGCTTCAGGTACCTTCAAGAGAAAAGACCTGTTCAGGCCTGCCCTGTACACAAGTGGGCCCCTTAAGACAGAACCTGGTGCTGCAAGAGTCTGCTTATATCAACCCCCCTCCCCACAACCCCCTGGCCCTGCACTGTCCATCCTGGCTGCATAATCAGTTGCCCTGTTATTGTGGAAGGTTGTGGCTGGGCTGGGCTGAGCAATAACACAACAGCTCTCAGTTTGGAGCACAGACCAGAAGTCAGGAGACCAGGACTCTAACTGGAGCCCTCTCACATACCTGCAGGATTGCCGAGTCAATAATAATGATAGACACCATTTATCAATATTAAGTTTTTAGTGTCTGCCAAGCACTTTGCATACATGAACTCATGCCTTCCTTGTAACACTCAAGGCTGACGTTATCCCCTACTTACAAGTGAGGGCAATGAGGCTTAGAGAGGTCAAGTACATACCCAAGGTCACACAGCTTATGGTGGAGCCTGCAGGTGAACCATCTAAATCCAAAGCCTGTGCTCTGGACCACAGTGCAGCTCTCCCCTATACTCAAACTCCCAGCACACGCTGTAAAACACTGCCCCTGAGAGAGGATCGCGGTGGCCAGGGTGTCCCCTCCCCTGCTCCAGTCACTGGGCTTTTAGTAGACCAAAGAGCAACATCTCAGGCTCTTTATGTGGTATCTACCACCCCAAAATAAACACACACAGTGTGGAGCTCACGCGAGGTGGAGAGGTATAAAGAGAATGAACAAGAATTCCAGAAAGGGAGGAGCCCAGTGGAATGCCCTCTTTCTGATTAGCCAGCCCCAGGCCTCAGCAGGATCACCCCTGGAGGCTGGGAGGCAGGAAAGCCAGGGGCTTCCAGAGGAGCTAGGGAAGGGGGAAGTGTCCAAGGATGTGACTAAGTGCCCAGATACCACCTGGTCTAACCTAGAGAAGGTAACTTACACAGTGGTCCGTGGGTGCTAGGCTGGGCCAGCACAGGAGGGTATGTGAGGTATCTAGGGATGAATTATTATTGTGATTCCAATCACTATTACTACACAGTAATTTACCCCTCAGACACATTGAGCACCTTGCAATTTGCAAAGATCTGTCACATAAAAAGATGGAATTTTGCAACTATAAAATAGTTGCAATAATTGCAGTGAAAATACAGTCATCCTTCGACTGATGTTATGACCTCGAGGAGGGTAATAAAGTGATATCTATCAGAAGCTATAAAACGTTCCTATTCTTTGACCCTGTAAATATGCCCAGGAATTTATCCTAAGAAAATAATCAGAGATAAACAGAAACATTTTTGTAGAAGGCTGTTCATTGCAGCCTGTTTTATATTGGAAAAACAAAAAAAAAACTGAGCAGCAAGCTAGCTCAACAACAGAGAATTGGTTAAATAAATCACAGGACATCTATAAATAGAATACCTCACAGGATGCTCCTACAGACAAAACCAATCTGTGAGGTGAGATGTCGGAACAGTGGTTGCCCTTTGGGGTAGCGACTAGAAGAGCAAAAGGGAGGTTTGTGGGAGGGGCTGACATGGGTGGATCGTTTTTCACAATTCATCAAGTAGTGTACATACGTGGTTCACTTTTCTGTATACATGTAAGTCAGGAACATTTTTTTAAAGGATGTCTTTGATGAATGTTTAATGCTTAGAAGATAAAAACGTTACATAAGATACAAAACTGACTATAGAGCTCTGTGTGTGTTAGAAAAAAATAGGAAGCGAACACACTAAAATATTAACAGTGGTTTTCTCTCTTGGTGATGGGTTTATGGGTGACTTTTTCATATAATTGTCTACTTTTTTCTTTATAGTTACCTACATTTTAAAAACTTCTTGAAATCTGTAACACTTGACAAATGTATACAATGGCTTTCATGTATGTATTTTACCCAATGTCCACGACAACCCTGTGAGGTGGGCATGATTCTTATTTGTATAGGGCTCAAAAGAGACCTGCCCCCAAGCACAAGACAGTAAGAGGCAGAGCTGAAGTTTAATCGGGCTTCTGCTTCCAAGCTTCAGGCACTTTCTGCTTCAACCCCTAGATGGGAAAGTCAAGCTGGAGACAATCTGACTGAGAACAAGAGGACAGGACTAATCCTGATGGATGTGCCTCTCTGCTCCCAGCAGGGACTGTGACCAGGTCGAGTGGGGGTGGGGAGACCTGTGCGGGACAGAGGGCAGGAAGGATGGCGGAGGGCTTCCCGAAACCAGAGAAAGCCCCAGAGTGGTGCTTTACCATCCCCATCCTCTGACTTCCTCCCACTTGGACTATTACCTGGCCAGCAGTCACCTGCCTTGTCAGATGTGATAAAACTAGAGGGGTATGCGTGACTCAGCCACCCTCAGGCTGAGCTCCGTGGCCTGCTCCCAGCTGGGCCACGTGGTGGGCCGGGACAAGGCTCTGCCTGCCTGTCTGAGGAGCGGTGGGAGGAGGGTCCAGGAGGCCAGAGAGAGACAGCACGCACACAGCTGGAGGCTCGGGCCTGGCCCTGGCTCGCTGGGGCCGGGAAGACCCTGCACTCAGGCCCTTCCCCTTCGGCTCCTGTGCCTCTCGCCATGCCCTACACACAGAACCACTCAGGACTGCAAGGGGTGGTACGGGCAGCGCAGGCATTTTCAGTCTCAGGGAGTGCTTCACACTGGTCATGGAAGAAGGGCAGGGTAGCTGTGCACAAACTGAGGGGCGTCGGGAGCGCAGTGCGGTTCAGTCTCCGTGGAGTCCTGCACGTGCCGTGGGCCCCAGGCTGGCTCAGCCATGGCTCAGTGGTGAATGTTTGTCAGAACAGGGCTTGTCAAATTCCCACTTTCTCCACCCCCCCATCTTTTTAAAATACTTTATATGGTAAAAATACAGCAGACAGTTTATGTTCAAAGAGGGAAAAAGAAGCGGCTCTGGATCTGGTTCTCAGGATAAGGTACGCGGTTCCTGGCTGCTCGGCCGTGCACTGCAGTGTAGGTTCTCAGGAAGATGTACACAGTCCCTGGCTCCATGTGTGCACTGCAGTGTAGGTTCTCAGGAAGATGTACACAGTCCCTGGCTCCATGTGTGCACTGCAGTATAGGTTCTCAGGATGATGTACACAGTCCCTGGCTCCATGTGTGCACTGCAGTGTAGGTTCTCAGGAAGATGTACACAGTCCCTGGCTCCATGTGTGCACTGCAGTGTAGGTTCTCAGGAAGATGTACACAGTCCCTGGCTCCATGTGTGCACTGCAGTATAGGTTCTCAGGATGATGTACACAGTCCCTGGCTCCATGTGTGCACTGCAGTGTAGGTTCTCAGGAAGATGTACACAGTCCCTGGCTCCATGTGTGCACTGCAGTGTAGGTTCTCAGGAAGATGTACACAGTCCCTGGCTCCATGTGTGCACTGCAGTATAGGTTCTCAGGATGATGTACACAGTCCCTGGCTCCATGTGTGCACTGCAGTATAGGTTCTCAGGAAGATGTACACAGTCCCTGGCTCCATGTATGCACTGCAGTATAGGTTCTCAGGAAGATGTACACAGTCCCTGGCTCCATGTGTGCACTGCAGTATAGGTTCTCAGGATGATGTACACAGTCCCTGGCTCCATGTGTGCACTGCAGTGTAGGTTCTCAGGAAGATGTACACAGTCCCTGGCTCCTCAGCCGTGCACTGCAGTGTAGGTTCTCAGATGACGTACACAGCCCCTGGTTCTTCATGTGCACTGCAGTGCAGGTTCTCAGGATGATGTACACAGTCCCTGGCTCCTCAGCTGTGCACTGCAGTGTAGGTTCTCAGGATGATGTACGCAGTCCCTGGCTCCATGTGTGCACTGCAGTATAGGTTCTCAGGAAGATGTACACAGTCCCTGGTTCTTCATGTGCACTGCAGTGTAGGTTCTCAGGATGACGTACACAGTCCCTGGTTCTTCATGTGCACTGCAGTGCAGGTTCTCAGGATGATGTAAGTAGTCCCTGGCTCCTCAGCCATGTACTGCAGTGTAGGCTGATTTCAACCCCGGCTTCTCCAGCCACAGTCATTCATCCTGGCTAAAGGCATACTATAAACATACATGAAGAAACAGAGCAAATGGAAACCAAGCTTGATTGTGGCTTTTCAGGTATGACTTCGGCTGTCCTGGATCATGTATTTCTCTTGGATCAAACACTCTCATGTTACTGCTGGCACCACAGTGAACTGATATATATTCCAGTGGCAACAGGCAAGTTGAGAAGGAAGATGAACCAGTGCAATGAAACGAGCATCACTACAGTGACAATAGTGTGGCCAATCAATTCTGGGATCACCCACTTTCAATAGAACTGTGAGCTCCACAAAAGTATGAATCTTTCCTGTTTTTCATAGCTATACCCAGTGCTGACAGACACCAGTGATGAGCCCCAGTGGGACCCCCCCACAGCCTCCAGATTCAAATTCCCACTTTTAATCGCCTCCAGCCTTGCATGAGGAGATTTCTAGATTAACCAGAGCTGCTATATACATTTGGCTAACAGAATCCAGATAGGTACAGAAGTCACTGGCACTAAAGAAGATAATAATTATTTACATAAAATGGGAAAGACTACAACATCGGACACTGTATCACCATGATAATCAGCCTTCGCATTTGGACAGGATTTTACTTTTCAAAGCATTTTCACACGCAGTATCTCACTCCTACAAGGAAGGAGGGCTATATGATTATCTGCTAGGAAAAGTGAAGAAAAGAGGCTTAAAAAGATGAAGACAGTTGCCACAGTCACACTTTCCAGGACTGGAAACCAGGTCTGACACCTAGCCCAGGATTGACTCCCTCAGAAGAAGGAAGCACCGAGAGAGGTGGCCTGGCACCCCCACGCAGGGAGGGACAGTAAGAAAAATGACATTAGGCCAAACTGGGGACCTGGGCACAGGTCCCACCACCTTCCCTATGGGTACTCACCCCAGGAGCTTGCTGTGGTCCAGCTGGTGGCTGGGAGGCATTCGGCAGGCACTAAACACAATGATCTTCCGCCCATACTTGTCATCTCCTAGGTATGGAGAAGATGGAGCATGGTGGGTGAAAGATGAACCAAGAGAAGTAGGCTGAGGGCCTGAGAGGTACCAGGCCTGCAGACTTGTACCATTTAGGACAGGGGCCAGAGCAGTCCATGCAGATACACCTCTGGGCAGCTGTCTGCACTCAAGGGGTGTCCCTGAAGAAAGAGGGACCAGTTGTTCTTAGGGCTACTGGGCTGGGGTATAAAGAAATAATATGATTTTTTTTAAAATCACACTTGGTGGAATTAAGCCAAATATCCATCAATGGATGAATGGGTAAAGAAAAGGTAGTATATCCATACAATGGAATGTTGTTCAGTTATAAAAAGGAATGAAGTACTGATACATGCTACCTTGTGGGTGAGCCTTGAAAACATTCTGCTAAGTGAAAGAAGCCAATCACAAAGGGCTACATATTATATGATTCCATTTACATGAGCTATCTAGAATAAGTGAGTCCATAGAGACAGAAAGCAAGTGAGTGGTTGCCATGGCTTGGAGGGCGCAAGAACAGACACTGTTTATGAGCACAGGGTTTGTACGGGTATGAATGAAATTCTGGAACTACATAGAGATACACAACATTGTGGCTACTAAATACCACCGAATTGTACAATGAAAAATGGTTAACTTTGCCTGGCTGGGCCGGCTCAGCGGTTGAGCGTTGACCTAGGATCCAGGAGATCGGGGCTTGATTCCCGGTCAGGGCACATGCCCGGGTTGCAGGCTCGACCTCCAGTTGGGGGCGTGCAGAAGGCAGCCGATCAATGACTCTCTCATCATTGATATTTCTATCTCTCTTTCTCCCTCTCCTTTCCTCTCTTTGAAATCAATAAAGATATATATTTTTTAAAAATGGTTAATTTTATGTTATATAAGTCTCACCTCAATTTAAAAAAGTCACACCCTTCAAAGCAATTGTTGTCTTGCCAAAGAGTCACCTTAAAAGCCCACCCTTATTTCAGAAGCACCCCCTCTAAGCAGCGTGTGCTTGGAAAACCTCACTGAGGAAATTAATCTGATTACATGGTAGTGGCTCACTTCTGACCAGTAACAGTACTTCTGATTTTATTAGTAGAATTATTGACCATACTTGCCTCTGACTTCTGGACATTTCTAAAAATTATATTCTTTCTCAGGATATTCCAAAGGACATGAAGTTGAGAGGAGTTTGTAATGCTGTGGGAAAATGTTCATTTGGATATAATCTCTCTGGGATGTTTGTCACAAAACTAGTCACAATTTGAAGGTCTGACCACCTGGCTTTGTCATGAAACCAGAAAGCTCCTGAGAGATATGCTATCTCCCCCTCACACAAAGGAAGTTGTTCTTCCAGGGTTAGCATGGATCAGGGACCCAAAGCAAAGCTCAATAGGACAAGACTTGGTCCCTACTCCCCCATGTCCTGGGGCCCTTCCCCTCATCTCTACCTTCATGCCTCTCCAGAGACACCAAACCACACTTGTCTAATCCTGTTTGCTTCAGAGACAAATAAAAAGACTCATGAAACACAGTGAGAAAGCCCTCCATCTACCTCTGAGGATTAAGGATCCCCCAGGATTTGCTGTGTCTTCTCCATATTCAATAAGCCATGACCTTGATGATCCTTCTTGGTCAGTGACCTCACTCAGGAGTCAGCGATTTTCCAAAGTGGTTGCCAAGGCTCTGACTCTATTCTCTAGGGCTGGAGTCAGCATCAATGGAGAGGCTGAAGGAGGCTTCTGGAATGTGGGCAAGGTGGTCCCAGTCCCTGCTGGCTATGTTCCTTGGAATGGCTCACAGGATTCTCCAGGCTTGTCTCTCACTTCTCTCCAGGCTCACATCATGCACACTTCCGACACAGAAGTGCTTATAGCCCTGTCCACCTTCGGCTATTCTGAGCCTGTTTTTCTCATGCCAGACAGACCTTTCTCTAGACAATTTTGCTCCCCTCCTCTAGGCTAACTCCTTTGAAGCCTCAAGACTCATCCAAGGCATAATCTCCTTCCAGAAGCCTGTGTTCTCTCCTCCTTCCTCTAGATAAGTCAGCTGTCTCTTTTCATGGCTCCAAGCATGAACCATCATTCACGACGCTCTGACTCTCCTGTACACTTGTTTATGTGCCTGTCTCGTCTACTGGCTGTGAGCAGCTCGGAGACAGGAACTGTGTCTCGTCCATCTCTGAATCTCTCATGCCAGTCCAGAGCACGTGGCAGGTATTCAATGAATGCTGGTAGTCTGCATAGACATCAGTCAGTATTCCATGATATGCATGGTTCTACTTCTGAGTTTGTTCGTGATCTCTAGGTCATCAGAATGCTTTAGGAAGTGAGTTTCCCAAAGACTGGGGCAGACTTTCTCTAGACTTAAAGCAGAGAGCCCTTTGCAAGCCTGTCTGAGGGGAGGAAGGTGCAGTTCACCCAGCAGCAGATCCATTTTGAAGAACCAGATGCCACCTGCTCTCTTTCACACCCTAGCCTAGACCCTGGTGTTGGGTTCCTTCCAGGCCAGTGGGGGAAGCGGATGAGGTGGCTCTGGGGTCATTCACTTCCCATGGGATCTGACAGGAGAAGGAAGAGCAGAATGGGGCAAAGGATTAGACTGGCCAGCCCAGCCTCATGTACAATCTGGAGCTTTAGAAGCCCCTGGGCCTCCTACCACGAGCCTGTGAAGGGAGGGAAATCATTTGCCTACTCCCCTCTAAACAGGAAATTCCCCGGATGTGGGGTAAAAAGCTGGGAGCAGCATGGGGATTCCAAGAGATCTTTCCATGCCTGTCCCCCACAGTAAGGCAGCTGTCATTGGCTGGCAGACTTGAGGGTTTGGGCAGGACAGAAAGTCTGAGCTCACTCAGCTTTGGAATTTGAAGAGCTAGTAACTAACTGGCTAAGCAAGTAATTGGGGTGAAGGGCCAGAACCTGTGCTCCATCTCTCAGCTGGCCCAGCACCGTGTACATGGGAAACTGGGTTCTCAACCAGGGATCCCCTGATGGGCATCCACCAACGCCATGATGTCATATGACAACTATTACAAGCACATGCATGTGTCTTCTAGGGTCGTAGTCCACACCTTTCACATTCTTAAAGACCAGCTTAAGAACCACTTCACTGCACTGTACACTCCTTGAAGAAAGGAAAGTATTTTTCCTCAATGAGTCCTCAGTGCTGACTATGGGGCTTGTTCCGGAATAGGTGTTCTAAAAATGCACGGTGAACAGTCAGGATGGGGGTGGGGGACAAAAGGAGGAGGAGTGAGGGACTAGATGGCAAGACCTCCCCACCCCACAGGCGAGGAATGAGATATGGGCAACCTGAGGGTCTCACCCCCGCCCTCACTGAGTGCCCAAATCTTTGGGTGATCCAGGCATTTGCCAGCAGGCAGGGCGACTGCTGCTACAAGAACATATAAAAAGACCCAGAACTCCCCTCCTGACCTTAGAAGAGAGTAGACTTCTGCCCTGGAGACTGAAGGGACAGAAGGGACAGGAGGAGCCGGCAGCACTAGTGTTCCCAGAGCTGGGGGAGAAGGCTCAAGGAGGAGGAGGCGCAGTGTTGGTGGAAAGCACCAGAAAAAGACCAGCCGCCTGAGAATGAAGCCGCTGCATTCCCCAGATACCGATCAGGAACTCTCCCAGGGTGGCCTGGGTGTTAATCAGCAACAGCAGCTCCTCCAGCTCCTCCAGCAGGCATTCTGGGAACTGCCAGGCAGCCAGACCAGCCACCTGCCCCGCCCACAACCTGCAGAGCAGGCCAAGGAGATGGGAGGTGGGGGCTGGGCAAAGTGCTGGAGCCGGCTCATACATTTGTTAAATTGCTAAATGGTCAGGAATAGTGCAAGACAGTTCACATCATGTTGGTAGCTTGAAATTTGCCATGGCAGAAATTTTAAATGGTACAAATAACAGCTTTTCCCCACCCCTTCAGTAGGGCCACGTTTACCAGAGCACCACTGGGAAGAACCCATGTGGACCAAGTCAAATATGACAGTGGAGCAGAGAACAGAGGCTGCAGAGGAGGCGGGGACATAACCCAGTCTCCATTCCAACACAGGCTCTTTCTCTGGTTCTAATGCCAGGAAGCTGACCCCCAGGATATCACTGTGGTCTCATCAAACAACTCTCACTCTGGCAGTGCCAATCCAAACTCCTCTCAGCAGCCAGAGAGGCATAGGCACAGGGGGGACAACCTCAGCAGAGGAGCCCTGTGCCTGCAGCACTCAGCCAGGCTTGAGGAGCCAGCATGCAGGCCGGGCCATTGCTCAGAGCCAGCTAGTCCCCTCCCCACCTCTGTGGACAAGGCCTCTTCCTCCCTGATACTCCTTTCCCTTTGCTTCTGGATGTATTGCCACACAGCCCCCACCCATAATTCTTTGCTATTTCCGGCTCCCAGGCACCGCCCAGTGCCAGCTCCCTAGAGTGGGGCTGCAATTAAGCTGCCCCAAGAACCCTTCCTGATCCACAGCCCAGAGGCCACAGCCCAGAGAGGCCAAGCAGGGAGAGCCAGGAACACACCTACCTGGCTGGGCCCCCTCAGGCTCATCACACCCTGGGGAAACAGAAACATGTTGCAGCTCTGCTTGCAGGGAAGCAGGGGTCACCCATGGGGAGGGGAGAGCCTGCTCTGCCTGGTGACTTGGCCACACAGGATGGAGACTCCTTCACACCAGGCACCCCCCACGCCCCAATTAAGTCCGTCTCTGGTAGTGAGGAAAGACAGTTCTGAACCTGCAGGTGACTCTCCTGTGCCCAGGTCAGGACCATATCAGGAAAGAACTCTCAGCCTTGCTTCTTTTGGGGTGAGACAGGCCAGAGCCAAGGCTCCCAGACCAGGGCAGGCTCCGGGAACACAGATGCCATGGAAACACGTTTGACATTAGGTATAACCTTCTGAGCCCAGCATTCAGGAGAGATGGAGGTTCCTGCTGCTTCCCTGTGGTCAGGTGCCTCAGGGCCCCCACAGCCAGCACCACACTGGGTCCAGGGACCATGTGCTCCCTGCTTCCCTTGTCCACTCCCTGCTCCCCTTGTCCATGCTGTCACCTTTGCTTACAGCTGCCTGGCCTCACTAGCAAGGGTGGATGGACAACCATTAGGGAAAAGACAAAGGATCTTGCAATTCATTTTCTCTTCTAGCAGTAAGACCCTAAGGGCAGAGACCAGGTCATCAACATCCCTACTACCTCACTGCTCCTGGAGTCTTCCGGGTCCTGCAATATGAACAGGAAGGTGGCAGCGCACTGCAGCCAAGACCCAGGGGACACTCTGCACCCATTCTCAACAGGGCAGCACATCTGCTGGGAACCTGATGCTCAGGGGTCATGTGGCCCCTAACTTCCAGACTTCCTTGGAGATAGGAGGGACTGGCACCTCCCTGCTCTCCAGTAACTGGTGGGGTAGAAAAGCTGACATGAGGGCAGAGGAAAGGGAGGTGAATGACCACTTATTCAGGGCTAACTATGTGGTCTGGGCTGGGCCCTGACATACATTCACTACTGCAGTCCTCTCAACAACCCTGTCAGGAAGAGAGTACAGAGAGCAAAGCTGGAAATCAAACCGAGAGTTTCTGACTTCAAAGTCACAAGGCCACACTGCCTCCCACACACCATCCGCCAATGGAGACAATGGGGTCACAGGTCAGGATGAGGTTGCAGGTGAACAGACCAAGTGGTCACCACAATCAAGTCTGTGAGTTTCAAGAATGGTGCTCAGGAGCCCCAGGGTCAGGGGTCAGACCACAGAATGGGCACTGCCCATCCCCCAGTCCCTTCTCCCGTGGCACGAGGGGCTGGTCTCCTTAAGCAAGGAGTACAGACCATGAGGAAAAGGTCCAAACCTGGGTGTGCTCACCTGCCACCTCCACAATCTGGTGCCGGGCGATGTCGTAGTAAGGGTCATCCCACTTCAGGTGTGTGACAGGTTCTGGGGAGCTGCTTTTGGAGTCATCTGAGGAACATGGCAAAGTCAGGGGATAATCTGGGGGGAGGGGGCAGCACAGTATTCTTGCTGATACTTGTGCTCTTTGGCCCTCCCCCCAGTAAGGCTTGTGCTCCCCGCCCCACGCTGGGGCTGGTCAGCTTGCCCCCACCCTGCCCTCCTGGAGTTTCCCCATCTAAGGTGTCTGTGGCTGCCTGAGAGCCAGTGGCGCCCACCTGACTTGGGAAAGTCAGGCATTTCATCAGAGGGCCAGTTCTTCTCATCAATGGAGGCTAACTTCAGCTGGTTCAGAGCCTGGCTGGTGTCATCCAAGGTCAGGTCATCCTGCAGCTCTGAAAGCGGGTCCATAGCCAAGCCTGTCCCCCACAGCCTCACCCCACAGAACCTGAAGAGAAACCTGGGAGAGAGCAGTGAGGTAGCAGGTCAGCAACACCCTTTTTACACCTATAAGTGCAATAGCAAACCTCCTGCCCCCATTCTTTCCTCCCCAAGCTCCCCTGTCCCTGTTCCTCAATGCTTCTTCTTGCCAAGAGTTCCATGTAGCTCCTGGTTCTCCTGGCGCCACAATTTTTTGGCCTGTTGCCAGAAAAAGCAGCTGGGAAAGAGGATGGCACAGCTCAGTGCCTGCCTTCAAGTCCTCCAGCTGGACAGGGAAGAGTCGTGCCAGGCCCTGCACTGCTCACCACCCAGCCGGCTCAGTCATGTAGTCCCAGCTGCGAAGGGCAGAGGATCGAGTTCCTCTCCTCAGGGGTCATAGCACAGAAGCTTCCAGGCCCCAGCAGTTATAGGGTAGAGATGGTATAAAAATCTAAGGAGCACAGGGATGCTCCAAACCCAAAAGGTCAGCTGTGGCCCTGGCTACTCCATCTTTGACCCCTCACCTGGGAAAAAGAGGTGGCCAGAGACCACAGGGTCCCAGAAAATAGGCCATGGCTGGGGGCTCCTGATGGATTTGGCCTAGGACAGGAACCAGGAGCAGAGGATGCAAACTGCCTGCCAGTCATAGCAGACAATCCACAGGATCCTGGGGACTCCAAGCCCACTCTAATCTGCGGGGGTGCTCCAGACGCTAACTTCAAGGTGGCCAAGCGTTGGAGGGCACAGATGGGAAAGGGGGAGGTTCGTGACATCATCAGAATGCTGAGATACAGGAGGTGAAAAAGAAAACAGTAGCTATAGCAAGCAGGGAGAAGAGCTAATTCCGAAACTGCCTTGGCCCAGGTCTGGGGTCTCGCCAAAGGATGTGGCTGCATGCAGCCTGGAGGCAGCTCTCTGCCCTCAGCCCTAACAGGAAGTACACCCCTCTCCCATCACCAGCTCACCACATGGGTGAGGGAGGGGAGTTTTAATTCAATCCACTTAGTCCAACCCCAAAGAAGCTGATCTAAGTTTGCTGCATTCCAAGAGTCCAAAAAAATGACATATATGGTCAGAGAACAAGCAGGGCCGATAAGGAGTGCAGACAAGACCCAGGCAGGGGTAGGGAGAAGAGAGAACTGCCAGCAGGGATTCAGACCCTGAACACCTCTGGGCTCTGACGCAACGTGACAGCCTCCTTCTGTACATGTCACAGCTGGTCGTCCGAGGACTCTGGATGGTCAATTGGCTCCCTGTGCCTAGCAACAACCATCCTGTCACCAGGGCAACCACAATGATTCAGTGGCAAAAGCTGTTTCAAGCTCCTGAGCCAAAGCTGAGCAATCAAACAGCCAAAAAGACCCAACAACAAAAAACCTTTCTCTGCTTCCTTTCCTCTGGCCTTTCCTGCTACCCATATGCATCCCTGCTGCTTACCACCAAAATATAAGTCCCTTCCCACAAGCGCAAAGAATGATGACCCTCTCGGGTTTGAGTTTGGGAATGCAGTTCTCTCAGCGAGTGCTGCTGTGCCCATCACCCTGGTTCCCCCATTCCCCGTCAACACTCTAAGGCAGGCAAACCTCAGTCTTGAGGAATCCACCCCTGATTCCTCTATATACTCCTCTCCACATTCAACCAGGGGGCTGTGAGGGCTCTGCCAAAGGCCTCCCAGGCAGGATATCAGGGACAGAATACAGCTCAAAGTAACCCTCTCCAGACCTGAGCCTTCTCTCCATCCCTTTTTTCTGTCACAGCCCAGGCACCAAGTGCTCCTTCAGCCCTGCCCACAGCTATGCAGAGAAGTCCTTCTGCACACAGTAGGTGCTTGATGCAATGAAAAAGTCATGGGATGAGGTATTTGGAGAACTGAATTATAGTTCTGCCTAAACCAATGAGTTGCAGTCCTTTTCCCATCTGGTCCTAAATTTCCTCATCTATAGAAGTGAAGGCTCCTCCCAGAAATAGAATTCTTCAGTGTTTTAAAATACTTGTGCTGAAGCGAACAACAACATTAGAAGGAACAGCTGGGAACTGAAGTCTGTGTGAGGGAGGGAAAGGGTCATCCTCTAAAAGGAGCCGAACTTGAACTCCACCTCTTTTCCAGTAACTCCTCTATTTTGTCAGTTCTCCCAGAACTGACCCCCACCCCCTCCATAACCTCCTCTTTCAGAATCACTCATCACAGTTGTTCCCACCTCCCAGCCAGACTGGCACCCTCACCACCCTCCAACCCACAGCTGTTGCCCCCTGTGAGCCTGGAAGCTCAGCTCCCATTCAGTGGGAAGGTGAGCAAAGCTAGTGAGGGGACATTCTAATATATAGAGGAAGCAAAGTATCCTGGCTGCCTAAGACTCCAGGCATCTACAAGCCCTGAAATTTTGAAGAAATCTGTAGCCTTTTTCCCTATGAAAAATCAGCACTTGCATGAAATCTTGCATGGAATTTTAAGTGGTTCACATGCCCTCTGAGGATCCCTGTTTAAGAACCCCTGACCTATTCAGAATTATATCTGACACATGTAGCTGCTCAGTCATTTGTTGAATGACTGACTGAATTAATTCATCTCCTCAGTAGAGAAGGGAACCAACGTTTGTTGAGGGCTGTATAGCACGATGAACTGGACACAGTCATCTTTTAACTTCACATGAGCACCAATGAGGCATGTACTACTGGGCCCATTTTACAGTGTTAGGACAGTGAGGTCCAGAAAAATAAGCAAATTGCATAGGGTTATACAGCAGAGTCAAGATTTGAATTCATGTCTGTCTAAGATGGTCTCATTGTGCAGGTCAATCCCTCAGTACTTCTCTAAGTAACTGTCATTCATGCGACTGTCAGGGTTCAGAGAGGTTCCACAAAAAGGCAAAATAAAGCCTCTGCCCTAATCTGCCCCAAGAATAACTAAGGTAACAACTTGAAATCGCATTTTCTGGCGTTGGGATCGTCCTCCTAGGAGCTCCAGAACTGTGAAGACACAAGTCTTACAATCCAACAGCAAGACTTTCAACGTCAATCGCCTTTGCCTAGAGCTCCATGGTTTACAAAACCCGGATTGGGTGCACTGATTATGAAACAGAGAAGAAAGCGCGGTCTAATGGGTGGCAGGGTGAAACACTTCCCCCAAATTTCTTTCTCTTCGCGTTTCGCCAGATCGGAGCAGGGAGACTTCCCCTTCCCATGGGCTTGCTCGATAACAGCGATCTGACCTGGACTCTGCACTAGGTAGGGCAGGAGGCAGGCGGCGAAGGCAGCTAAATTCTCTCACTGCAGACCCGGGAGTAGGGCAGGATTCCCGCAGCAGGAAGGCGAGGCTCCCAGGCCCCATTCCACCCCTCCTCCCTTCCTCGGATCCTCTTGGGCCCTCCCCATCCGGACCCCATCCCTTCAGATGACCAGGCCAGTCCCTTCCCTTCCCGCCCCCCCACCAACAAGGAGACCCCGCGCCCAGCAGCTCACCGTGGTCAGGCACCGCTCCCTTGGCCACGCCTGTCAAAGCTCGGCAAACATCCGGCTCTTCTGCAGAACGGGAACCGCCCCCTCCGGGGCGCCTCACGCCCCAACCACTTCCGCCACACCTCCAACCCACTTCCGACCCGTTCCCCTGTCCAAACTTGGCCTTTCCTGGAGCCAAGCCCACTTCCTGTGCGTGCCCGCCTGGAATGAGGACAGCAAAACTGTCCGACTTATCCCTCCCGAAAGGAGGCGGCCGGAACAATTAGTTCCCCTCTCCTGAGGCTCCAGTCTCCGGTGGACCGCCGGAATCCTAAACTCGCGTCGTTCTCTGACAGAGCTTTGCTTCTCCAGCACTGCTGAACTCCCGGCGCTGTGCACCAACGAAGTCTGACTCTTACGATTCTTCCCGGAGAGAAAATTTGGCAGTCCGTGACTGTTTCCGGGAGGAGCTCAGAGAGCGATGCTCACTTCCGGCGGACGGAGGCTTTCAGACCCTGGATGGAGGAGGCGGCGGACCAGCTCGTGGAGAGGGAGAGACTGCAGTTCGGTGAGTGACCTGCGATGTCGCCGACCCTCGGCCCTGCCTAGATACACCTGACGTTCTCTGTTCAGCTCTTTGCCCCCGACCCTTTTCCTCCCGAGCCCGGAGCCTCCTCTGGTGCCCTCAGAGTCTCTGGGGGGCTTCTTCAGAGCCCTGGAACCCCCTCAAACCTCTCAGAGGCTCCCTTGGAGCCCTCATCGATCCCCCAGACTCCGGAGGCCAGACTGGACGTGCGGTTTTCACCCCTGCCTCCTACCCCACGACCTCCTGGGCCACTCCTTCACTGCCTTCCTGTCTCCCTGCAGCCCCCGAGCCGCGCCTGGACCCGGGCTCAGGATGGAGCCATTCTGGAGAAGGCTGTACTCAGGGCCTCAAAGACTTTCCGCTCTGGGCGACCCGAGCCGTCCATGCTCTAAAGACCCTGCCCCAGGGTTTAGCCTTTGGCCCCTCACTCGTCGAGAAACAGCGCTTGGGGGTTTGGTGTGTCGGGGAGCCTCTGCAGCCAGGACTGCTCTGGGGGCCGCTGGAAGAGGAGCCAGTCTCCAAGCAGAAGGGCGAGGGAGTGAAACAACGGCAGGAGAAGGTAATGAAGGATAGGGTGTTTAATCTTTGTCACTGAAAATTTGGAAGCGATTCAGACAGCTTCTGGACAGCTCTCCAGTTTGTTAGAAGCAGCAGGGCATTTCTGGAAACAGGAGATGGTTTGTCCTCTCCAAAACTGTCTCTTCTCCTCACCTGCAGTAGTTAAGAAGTTGAGATGCAAAAAGCTGTTAAAAGCTGGATTAGTATAGCATCATTATTGATGAAAGTCAAGAGCAAAGGTTTTGGAATTACAGAGCATGGGATCAGAGCCTTAGTACTTAAGCTAGTTAAATCGCATGTCTCATTTAACTTAATAAGATAAAGGAATGGCTGTTTATTTTAATCCTCCAGGATTATTCGGAGGAATAGATGAAATACCAAGGGTAAACGGTTTTATTGCATAAAAGGTACTAAAAAAGAGAGTTGATATTCCTCTTACTACTTTTTCTGTTTGGTACCCACTGGAAGGCAGTAATGTGTTCAGTTTAGTAATTTTCCACACCCTTGGAGGGAGAGTAGGGGACAGTCTTTTTGGTTTTTACTGAATGAGAAATCAGACAGCACAGCCCAATATAGGCAGAACTGGAGACCATGAACCTTCCAGGGGCTTCATCTTAGATCTGTTTCAGGAGAGGTTACATCTGTTTTGGTTTTGCTTTTAAGCCCACTCTGGTACCCTCAAACACATGAGAGAAGGACTTCTATTGGTTTATTTCAGGACATGTCACTAGGCCCATGGGGAGACGTGTGTGCTTGTGAGCAGAGTTCAGGCTGGACCAGGTAAGTTACAGGAGAGGATGTAGTCAAGACGTAGTCAAGTTGCTCCTTTGAGGCTTTCTCTCGTGGCATGGGATGGAACTGGAAGTGTACTGTAATTCCCCACCCAGTGATCTTTTGCAGGCATGGGGTCCTTTAGGACTCAGGCTGACAAAGAGCTGGGGCTTTCAGGGAGGGCCACTTGAAGAGGGTCTCTTGAGCTAGTTCTTGCTCTGCTTTGCAGTTTGGTGCAGCGGGGCAGGCTGGAGGGTGAGGGAAACGTGGCCCCGGTGTGGATCAGCGAGAGGCTCCACCTGCAGGTGTACCAGGTCGTGCTGCCAGGCTTTGAGCTGCTACTGTGGCCCCGGTCTTCCTCTGAGGGCCTCAGCACCCCCCAGCCGAGGCTAGAAGAAGAGGCAGCTGTGGCTGTGGTGACAGAAGTGGAATCTGCTGTACAACAGGAAGTGGCCTCTCCTGGGGAGGATGCAGGAGAACCTTGTACAGGTGTGTGTCAAATAAATGCTGACCTCCCAAATTATCGCCAAACAACCTATGGATAAGACAAAGCAGAGCTTATGGCTCAAGAAGGTAAGGTAGAGCACTAAAGAGCCTTAGTAGCTTTTCTGAGTGGGGAAGGGCAAAACCTGGATATTTATTGAAATTTTGAAGTCTGGCATAAGGTGGATCTTTCAATGTGGGATTGGGGCAGGGCTTGCTTTGGATTGGTTAAGGAGCACGACATAATACTATATTAGGATTTGTGAACATAGGAAGGCTAGAATTTTCAGGCAGGAGGTTCAGAGTTGTGGGGTATAAACTGTCATTTGATGCTTTCTATTGAAGGGTGAGGAATCTTTTCTTTGGGATGAACAATATGAATATTTGCCACTTTCATCTTCCTGAATAAGTTTCCAGGAATAGTAAGGTCATGTTGATGAAGACAGCAAGCCATATATAGGTTTTTAATTTACTACGTTTCTTCTGTCGGGGGTGGGGATTGGTTCCTTTATTTTCAAATGAGCTAAGGTGAGGAGGTCGGTGGTCTCAACTTACCTTAAGTTCATGTCTCCAGAGGGAGAACAAGGAGACTCTGGGATGGCTTTACTCCAGGGTTACCCAGATATCCGGGGCACTGTGGTTTCCAGGAGTGCTTCCCCAGGAAGCACCTGAGACTGGACAGGAAGATAAATGGAGTGTGTGGCTCATGCACCAGGGAAAAGATTGATGTCATTGCTCCCACTGAAGTCTGGGGGCTGCATAGAAAACACATTCCTATAATTTCCTGGTGACACCATTGTCACCACCTGCTAAAATCTCTACTGACCCCAGCACTCCACTCTTGCTTTGCAGATCTTGGTCACCAATCACCTCCCAGCATCCAGGCAGAGAGTATAGTGAGCTCTGGACTTAAACCCCAAACCCAGGACCAACTTTCCAAGGAGAGTCAGTCACTTGGTCCATTGCCTCAGGATGGCAGCATGGATGAGGAGGACCTGCCCCAGACACAGATGCCAATTGAACCTCGGAGCAGCTCCACTACCCAGCGAGTCCTACAGAGCAGTGAAGCCACTTCCTCAGCTTCTGCTGGCAGCACCCAGCAGCATGCTCACCTAGTCAAGAAGTTACATAGCCCCAGTAATCAGTGCCCACCCAGAGCAAAGACCTCAGAGCCCAGGGCCCAGCAGAATGGAGAGCAGCACCCCAGTTTCTCTGCACACTTGGGGAGCCCTCCTGTCCCAGCAGGAAGCTCCCCGAAACGGGGGCGACGATACCGGTGTGGGGAGTGTGGCAAGACGTTCCTGCAACTGTGCCACCTGAAGAAGCATGCATTTGTACACACAGGCCACAAGCCCTTCCTTTGCACTGAGTGTGGCAAGAGCTATAGCTCAGAGGAGAGCTTCAAAGCCCACATGCTGGGCCACCGGGGGGTGCGGCCCTTTCCCTGCCCTCAATGTGACAAGGCCTATGGCACCCGGAGAGATCTCAAAGAACACCAGGTGGTACATTCAGGTGCTCGACCCTTTGCTTGTGACCAGTGTGGCAAGGCCTTCGCCCGCCGGCCTTCCCTGCGACTGCATCGTAAGACCCACCAGGTGCCAGCTGCCCCCGCCCCATGCCCATGCCCCATATGTGGGCGGCCCCTGGCCAACCAGGGCTCTCTGCGGAACCACATGCGGCTCCACACGGGGGAAAAGCCCTTCCTGTGCCCACATTGTGGCCGGGCATTCCGCCAGCGGGGCAACCTACGCGGGCACTTGCGACTACATACAGGGGAGCGCCCTTATCGCTGCCCACACTGTGCTGATGCCTTCCCCCAGCTTCCTGAACTGAGGCGTCATCTCATCTCCCACACTGGGGAGGCCCACTTGTGCCCTGTGTGTGGGAAGGCCCTCCGAGACCCCCATACGCTGCGTGCTCATGAGCGCCTGCATTCAGGGGAGAGGCCCTTCCCGTGCCCCCAGTGTGGCCGTGCTTACACACTGGCTACCAAGCTGAGGCGCCACCTCAAATCCCACCTGGCTGACAAGCCCTACCGCTGCTCCACCTGTGGTATGGGCTACACTCTCCCCCAAAGCCTCAAGCGGCACCAGCTCAGTCACCAGCCCGGGGTGCCCTCCAGCCCACCCTGTGTACCTCTTGATGCTTCTGAGTCCACTGTGGTCTTACTGCAGACTGAACCAGAATTGCTGGACACATGCAATGAACAGGATGTCTCCGCAGCCCGGCACGTCTTCGAGGTCACCGTTTCTGAGAGCCAGGATAAGTGCTTTGTGGTGCCAGAGGAGCCAGGCCCCACCCCCAGCCTGGTGCTCATCCATAAGGACATGGGCTTTAGCACCTGGGCAGAAGTGGTGGAGGTGGAGACGGGCACCTGACACCCTCACCTTTCCCTAGCAGAGCTCTATATAAAGACTGTTTTCTAGGTGCTGGGTGTCTGGATCTTCTTTTTCTTTGGGTTGCCTGATAGAGACGAGTGTACTAGGAGAAGCAGGTCAAGGACTTCCCTTCCTGCTTATGGACTATCAAATTGTTTCCTAATACTTTAAGGTAAACCTCTTAAGATCTTTTTATCCACTTCTAGTAGAGCTTGTTCTGACTCTTACCCTAGGAACTCCCCAGGTGCTTATTCTTGAAGCATTTCAGAAGTGGCCCGTGCAATGAGGTAGTCAGGTTAGCTGGCAGGGTGCTTAGTGCTGGGATAGTCATTCCCATTGAGCTCCCTGAGGGACAAGCTCTTCTATTTGGAACCAAACAGTGACTTTTTTTTTACTAGGTTTTTATTGATTTTTAGAGAGAGAGAGAAACATTGATGAGAAACATCATCGATTGGCTGCCTCCTGCACGACCCCTACTTGGGATCAATCCCTCATCCTGGGCATGTGCCCTGACAGGGAATTGGTTATGTGACTTCCTGGTTCATAGGTCGATGTTCAACCACAGAGCCATGTCGGCCGTGCCTGAGTGACTTTTAAGGGTTAAAAGGCCAGAAACAGCTTAGCTCACAGCTCACAAGTCTCTGTAATTCAGGCTTTTCTTACCACCTGAGGGCTGTGAAGTTGGTTTTCTTCTGTGCTGAAGGACACCACGTTCATTGCAGATGTCTAGGGAGGACCTGATCTGTACCCTTCTGTCCCAGGCCCAAAGGCAGCCCTGGTGAGGGAAGGAGTGAGGAATTAACATGTGTTTTGCATTTACTGCAGGCCTGGACTGCCTTAGGTGCTGGGGACACAGCTGTGAGCTAGACAGTCAGAGGTAATGCTCTTTACAGAGCTCATGACCCACTGGGAACAGAAAGCACTAGGTAAGAGTTCAAAGAGAAGCATCACATGGTGCTGTGGTTGTGTTTCATGGGACAGTTTAACATCATCTGGGGCATCTGGGAACACATCTCCAAGTAATAATAATGATAGTAAACCCTCAGCCCTGGTTCTGTGCCAGTCCTTTATGTGAGTTTACTTCTATAACCCTCATAGCAACTCTGTGAGGTAGTTGGTTGCATTATTATTTCACAAATGAAACTGAGGGACAAAGATTTTTAAGTATCCTACCCAAAGTAACAAAGCTACTAGGTGGCAGAGCTGAGATTCAAACCCAAATAGTCTAGCACTGGAGTGAGGCTCTTAACCTCTACACTCTTCTATCCCTCATTTCAGCTGCAACTTGATGGATGAGTAGGTACAAGTGGTGCTTGGGGAGCTGCGTGTGAAAAAGCCCTGTGATGAGAGCCTGAGAAAAGAGAATGTGGGGTGGGGGCGGAGTCAGGTCACACAGGCCTTGCTTCAGGAGTTTGGACTTTATTCTCAGGACATCTAGGAACTCCTCAAAGGATTTTGAACGGGGGAATGACATGATAGATTTGTGTGTGAAGAGACCACTGGAGAAGATTGGCAGGCAAGGTGCAGTTGTGGGGAAATCAGGTAGGCTGCTGAGGTGGTTAGAATGGGATGGTCACTGGAAATGCAGAGAAGTGGAGTCATCCATACAACAAATGTTTCTTGAGCACTTCCTGTAAGTTGTTGGGGATCTAGCAGTAACAACAGACTCTTATATAGTTACATTCTAGTGTGGAAAGACAGACAGCAAACAAATACATGTCAGACTGGTAAGTGCAGTGAAGACAAAGCAGGGGAGAGGCTAACATAGGGAGTGTGCTTTTTGCAGAGGGTGGTCAGGAAAGGCCTATACAAGCAGAGACCTGGACTGTGGAAGGGAGCGAGCCAGGCTGATGTCTGTGGAAGGATGGGAGTCCCAGCAGAGGGAGTCGCACCAGCAAAGCCCAGTGAGTTCATGGAAGAACAAGGAGCAGAGTGGCCAAGGCGGACCTTGGAAGGGGATGCTGGCAGGCAAGCACTGTGGGCCATGGTAAGGACTGGGTGGATACATCCTGTGGGAGGTAGAAGTGACAGGATTTAAAGACTGAGTCAGGGAGAGAGATCTGACTACTCATGCTTTCTGGCTTAGCAAGTTAGGTAGCACCAGAGTGAGAGCGGGACAACTATGATTTTGGTTTGGGATGGACTGATGTGCCCATCATGGGAGACACTAGCAACAAAGTGGTCATTGCAGCTGTGGTAGCAGGGAGAGAACAGAGAGGAGGAAGTCTCCTCAGGTGGTGAAACCAGCATCCAGTAAAATAGAACAACCTGCAGACTGTGTCACAGAAGCTGATGGAAGAGCGTCTCAACAAGGAAAAAGTGTAAACAGTGTCCCTTGCTGTTGAGAGGGTTGAAATTTGTGGGAGTCACTGGCGAGCTGAGTGAGAGTAGTTGGAAGCCAGATTGGACTGCTTTGAGGGGTGGGAGGCAAGAGAGACAGAAAGAACATAAATCCTTGGATCCTTCTGTCCTGCAGAATAGGCGTTGTGATCCTTGTTTCATAGAGGAGGACTCAAAGTTTCAGAGCCGGTAAGTGACTGGCCAAGACCACACAGTCAGTGTTGGGGAGGAAGAATTTGCCCTCTACCCTCCTAGGTTCTTTCGGCTGGTCTAATGAGAGATTAACAAGATGAGAGGTTAACAACAGAGAAATGACCAAATTTAATTACATATGTATGTACAGGAACCCCACAAAATGTGAGAGGTTCTGAGACCAGAAAAATGAGGTATGTGTGGCATCCTGAGCCAAGGAATGTGGTAAGATGTCTTGAGGCTTCAGAGGGGGTGAAGGTCATTCACAAGATGTTAAGAACAGATGTTCAGTAATTAGAAGTTTGCCCTGTCCTACAGAGAGATCATAAAAATTATTTCTGATTATAACTTATGGCCAAGGCCCCAAATTTAAATTCTTTAAGGGAGAGGTAAAAGTTTATTTTGAGTTCACAGGGTCTCAGTTACCTTCAGCTCAAAATAATCCACATGCAGCTCAACCAGCGTGGCTCGGTGGTTGAGCATCAACCTACGATCCAGGACATCAGGGTTCGATTCCTGGTCAGGGCACATGCTCGGGTTGCAGGCTCAATCCCCAGCCAGGGGCATGCAGGAGGCAGCCAATTAATGACTCTCACTGATGTTTCTATCTCTCCCTCTCCCTCCCTCTTTCTGAAATCAATAAAAATTTTTAATAATAATCCACATGCTAAAGGGGTACATCTTGGGTAGGCCTGTTCTGAGCCCACTTATCAGTGAACAGCAGAGCCAGGACTAAAATGTACCGTGTTCTCCAGCTTCCCAGCACTTGCTCACAATGTCACAAGCAGCCTTGTGTCTCCTACTTTGCTACTGACATCAACCCAGCTCCCCACCCAATCTGAATGTTCCTGGCAAAGCTTAACTGTGAAATTTTCTGATGGGAGGGAGGACAGCAGGAGAGAAAAGCCACACCATCCAAAGCCTGAGAAACAGTTGCTAATATTTTTAGTCAGCCAACCCCATTGCTTAGAGCCTGCATGAGGCTTGATAGGACCTAATCCTTTCCAGCTCTTGCTTTAGGCAGGTTCATTTTGACTCAGGTGACTGCTCGACAGTGTATGCCCAGTGTTAGATATCCTGGGGAGGTGTTCATTGCTTGAGATTGAACTGTGTAGCAAAGCAGGGATGCTTTGGGTTGCTGGGGAGGCCTGTTGACGTTCCACAACCCGAAGTTGGGATGCTCACACCCTCTTGCCACATCCCCCACACAGACAGAGAACTTATGCAGAGCAGGATCAGATCAAAGCCAACAAATTTGAAGGCACCACACCCTGGCTGGATAGCTCAGTTGGTTAGAGCTTTGTCCTGATATGCCAAAGTTGCAGGTTCACTTCCCCGTCAGGGCATATATAAGAATCAACCAATGAATGCATAAATAAGTGGAACAACAAATCGATGTTTCTCTCTCTCCTCTCTTAAAAAAAATTTTTAAAAAAAATCAAGTTTGAAGGCACCTGGTTTGTGGTTTGGGAGCCTCTGATCTGCCAACACTCATGACTAAAGTGAGAATGGGCATTAGCAAGCATTGTTCAAGCTCTTGTTACAGATGAGAAAATGGAGGCCCAGGGAAAGCTACTTGCCAAGGCATCAGACCAGTCAGCGGCAGACCCAGAGCAGGGCCCAGGTCTTCTGACTCCTAATTTAGTGCTCTTCTAGCTAAAATAAAATACAGTGACTGTTCTTGGAAGACCAGTCACTGGAATATCTTTTTAATTGAGAAAATGTTTTCCTCCTGCTTTCAAAATAATTTTTGTTCATCACGATGTCAAAAGTTTCTTATTCCCCACATGCACCAGGCCCCTCCCTGTCATCTTCCCAGACAGTACATGACTGCAATGCAGACCCTGACCAGCCAGGCCCAGAGGAGGGCAACGCAAGAACCTGTGCTCCCTGTGCTTCTGCTCTTTGTCCCTTTGTCCTAATTAGACCCAGGACTAATATTTACCTTGCATTCTACAAACAGGAAATGGGGGAGGGAGGGGAGTAGGGCTGGGCAAGGGGCTGTGTAGAACTAGCAGGTGCTGTAGTCTGGCCTAGAGCCAACAGACAGGTAAGGGGGACATGGGGGAGGGAGGGGCCCTGCCCTGGAGACCTGGGGATTTGAACTGGCCCCTGTTCCCAACCGGGCAGCTGGTTCTGGGAGATGGGAGGAAATAGAGCAGAGGCCCAAGAGGCCCTGGCCCTGGCTCCACCTTCCAAGCAACCACTATACACAAACACCTCCACAGTCTCCCAGATGGGCAGGAGAGGAAATCAGTGGCTGAGAGGCTGGGGCAAATGTTGGCCGTTCCTGCCCCCAGTGTGTCCTAGGGCAAGGCAGGCAGCACTCATCTAACACCACCCTGTCTCTTATATCTGTGTATCATGCTCACACAAAACTTCCCATTGGTTTATATCCATATATCTACTGATTATTAAGCACTTACCATATTTCATGGGATTTAAGTTTATAATCTCTTTTACTCCTCACATCAAAATACTATTCCCATTGTAAAAATGAGGAAACTGAGGTACACAGAGATTAAAGCACCCATCACCATGTGTTAGGATTGGAAGGGGCCTTGGGAAGACCTTGTGACCCTGCTGGCCCAAGTTGGCCCATGTCTCAGGGGAGGAGGGGCTGGATGACGGTGGTTACACTGGTCTTTCCTTTGTGCCTTCCTCCCAGACCATCCATCCCTGGTCTCTGGAGGACCTGACCTCTCAGATGGTGGGGTGGACTATCTATATTCACTTGTCCTCAGGGCCCTGACCTGCTTGACCTCTTCCTCTCAGCTGATTTCTTCATGTTAGTTTAACATTAACCCAGAGGGGTCAGGACAAGCCCTGAGAGTCCCAGGAGTCGACACAGCATGGCGCACATCCGAGGGCCGTGGCTACCTGGTTGCCTGGTTTTGGTTGCCCTGTTTAGCCTTGTGCACAGCCAGCATGGTAAGGAGGGCTTGGAAGCTGGGACAGGCTGGTGGGCTGGGAGATGGGCCCATGGGCGGAGGTCCCCTTCTTGACAGAGAACACAGAGCCTGCCTCCAGGTGGGCCTCGGCCCACGGTATCCAGCCTGGGGAAGGAGTCTGATGCTCAGGGCTAGATGGATGGTGACTGCTTCTCTCTTGCAACATGGGGAGCGGGCTGGGGTGACCAGTGAAAGGAGGGAGCTAGTGGGTTACTGTTAGCAGCCTTTTGGATCCTGCTGCCACCCCAGACATCCCCTTTTGGAAGCCAACAGGGCAGGCCAGGCTTGCTTCCTGCCCCCATGATGGCCAAGACAGCCGAGCTTCCTCAGGCCACTGTCCCACGCCCCTCCTACTGCAGTGTTCCTGGCCCCTCAGCAAGCACTATCGCTGCTCCAGCGCACCCGACGTGCCAACAGTGGCATCCTGGAGGAGCTGCGCCAGGGCAACCTGGAGCGAGAGTGCCTGGAGGAGCTGTGCAACTACGAGGAGGCCTACGAGGCCTTGGAGTCCACCACTGCCACGGTGAGGGCTGGGGTCCCTCCAGGTGGGCCAGCTCTAGGACCACAATGAGGGGAGCAAGGATATCACAGCTCTTTGCTGATAGCTTAATTTCATCTCTGGGCCCCATTTCACTGGGCTGCCAAGATGAGCAACCTCACTGTTCTTGGAGGTCCCAATGCCAGGTCCCAGGTCCCAGGGCCCAGTGAGGCTCTGGGACATCAGGGGCCTCTCAGTTTTCAGACATATGACTCTGTTGGGATATCTGGAGTCCCTGGCCCCCCTGGCCTCTCAGCTTTGGTTTTTCTGCTAACTCTGTGCCACCCTTGGGGTGTGGGACTCTGGTGAGGCTGGGAGCCCTTGCAGCCTTTTCCTTCCTTGGGGCTCTGTCTGGGCCCCACTGCCAGGGCCCTACGCCCCTTCTCCTCCAGGGCAATCCCTATCAGTCTTCACTGGGGGTGGGGGAGCTCCCCTCTCCTCAAATACCCTTCTCCTCAGTGGGCTTGGGCTTTTGGAAACAAGAGTAGGGAACTCTGCCACAGACCTCCGGGAGCCTGACCCCATGTGACCAGGGTAAAGGGAAAAGGAAAGTATAAGAAGACATAACATTTACTAACAAAACAAAACAAAACAGGGTGGGTCCTGCCACAGCCTCACTCTCAGCCCTTGTTTTTCAGGATGCGTTCTGGATCAAGTACACAGGTGAGCAGTGGGCAAGGTCTGCTTCAGGAAGGGGGTGCTGGGGACCCAGTTAGAGAATCTGGTCCATCAGTCCACCATCCCCCACCCATGCCTCTTTCCTTCCATCCCATCATCTGTCCACCTTTCTGTTTCTGAATGTTGTCCCGCCCTTTCCATGAGCCCATCCTGTCCCTACCCTAATCCAAAAGGTGTTTCTGGGTCTTTTCCAGCTTGTGACTCGGTGAAGAAATCTCGAGAAAAGCTCGTTGAATGTCTGGATGGTGAGGAACTGACATGGGGGTGGCGGGACAGGATAAGAGGGGACAGCCTGGGAGAAGAGCAGAGTAGGGGTGGACTAGGAGGTGGCCCAGCGGCGGCAGCCCCTAGCATCTGATGCTGCCTTTCCATTCCTGCCATCAAGGATGTATCTTTGCACCTGGCTCTGTGCCTGGCAGCCAATAAGATGATTAATGTTGGAGGAACAAATGAATGAATGGATAATGAATTAATGTTTAAGGCCTCACTCTCATCAGGGCTCCTGTCCATGTCCATCTTCCCCATGTCCCCAGGGCAGAGCTCCGATGATGTCACATTCATTCTCCAAAACCTTGAGAGGCTCCCCATTGCTTCCACAATAAAACACCACTTCTTAGCCTGGCGAACTTTGCAGGTTCTAGCCTTCACCTCCCCTTCCAGCCTTACCTCCCATTGCACCAACCATGAACCCAGACCTCCAGCTGCACCTCTTGAAACATGCCAAGATGGTTCAACTTCCTAGCCTTTGCTTGCGTTGACGTCTTTCCCTGGAGCAGTCATTACAACCTGCTGAAAACCTCCTATCCTTTAAATGCCACCACCTTGCTGAGCCTTTCGAATACACTGTTAGTGTGACAATAGGCCCCATAACATGGAACTCTTTAATTACTGGTCATACCTTCATTTGTTAAATAACTTATCGACCAGACATTTCACTAAGCCCCTGCTATGTGCCAGGTACTATGTCAAGTGATGGGGGTTTTAAGAGAAACAAGGAGCTCCCAATTTCATAGGAAAACAAAAACACAAAACACCAAAGGGATTGCTGGAAAAGTTCTGTTCTAGGTGCTGAGAGAAGGGCAGAAGAAGGAGCCTTTAGTTGGCTGACAAAATCAGGGATAGCTCCCTAGAAGTAGAGCTTTACCTGGATCTGTGGGATGCACTGATGAACAAAAAGAGAGTATTCCAAGGCAAAGAAAATGGCGTGTGCAAATGCCCTGAGGCATGAGGAGCTAAAATAGCAGGACAGGTAGACCAGGGCCACATTAGGCCTTGTTCACTTGTTCATCCTGCTGGCCATGAGGAGCCACTGAATATAAGCTGCATGAGGGCAGGGACCTGCCTTGATTGGGACTGTCTTATGCATCACTGTGTCCTTAGTACCTGGCACAGTGCCTGTCAGAGGGTTGTCCCATGGTGGGCACTCAGTAAATATTTGGTGACTACTGTTAAATGGATTGGAGAACTGCTGAGTGCAGAGGAGGTACCGAGTAAATTCAGGTTGTAAGCCAGAAGGAGCTTGGACGGGGTGGGTAGCCAGAGCTTTGCTAAGTGAGAGGGGAAGCAAATCCTCAGGGTAAGAAAACTGGGCTGGGGTCTCTGCAGGTAACTGTGCCGAAGATCTGGGCATGAACTACCGAGGGAATGTGAGCTTCACCCGGTCTGGCATCGAGTGCCAGCTATGGAGGAGTCGCTACCCACATAAGCCTGAGTGAGTGATGGGCAGGCCTGTCTGCCAGCAGGCTGAGAATGGGGAGCAAGACAGGGGGACGGGGGGACACAGCCTCTTGCTGAGCAATTTCCTTTTCTAGAATCAACTCCACCACCCACCCTGAGGCAGACCTGCAGGAGAATTTCTGCCGCAACCCAGATGGCAGCACCACCGGGCCCTGGTGCTACACTTCGGACCCCACCGTGCGGAGGGAGGAGTGCAGCATCCCTGTCTGTGGTGAGCTTGGGGTGATAAGGTGGCCCATGGCCAAGGCCAAGGGTCTCCATGGGGCCTGGCAGCCTGGGACAGGAACCAAGATCTTGACTCTCTCCAAGCAGGGGTTAGTCATTTACAACATATTTGGGCCTGTTGGTCAGGGAGGTCGGGAGAGCAGAGAGAGTTGGCTTCCAGCCTCCTCCTCCCTCCCATCTTCACTTCCTTATGACCCAGGCTGTGGCTTATTCCAGATGCACCTTCCTCCTTGCTCGAGGCACTCTCCCTTCAGGAAGCCCTCCCTAACCACTTCAGTTCACGCACCCTTTTCTGAGCATCACAGAGCAAGCCTCGTACAGTCCAGCCCTGCATGATTCTGTTGTTATTGTTTCCTGTGATGCATCAGTTAGCTATGGCCACAATAATGCTGCAAATCCCACAATATCACAAACAACCACAAAAGCTCTCGGGCATAACCAACAAGCATTTCTTTCTTATGGGTCAGCTGGGGTGGCACTGCTCACGCATTTGTGGGGTCCATGATGTCACCTGGCCTCAGCTGGTGGCTTTGCTTCAGATGAAGGGTCCAGCTGAGCTTGGCTCCTTGTGTGGGTTGGGTCCAGGTCTGCCCCACACATACTTTGTTCTGGCGCTAAGGCTGAAAGTCACCATCTTCTGGTGGTGATGGCAGAAGCACAAAACTGTAGGCAGAAATACACAGCGTGTCTTCAGGCCTAGGCTTGGAACTGGCACAGTCAGGTCTGCCCACGTTCCCTCGGCCAGGGCAATCGCAGGGTCAAGGTTAGGAGGTGGAGACGGCTTGCCGAAGCTGCCCTGCTGCCCTGTGTAGACATCCTTAGTCATCCCGGCTACATTTCCCGTGTGCCCCTATGAAAACCCAGAATCCTTCTTGAAAAGTTTCAGGCAGTCACTACCGACAGATTACAGGTGGCCCTGTAATAGTTACAGAGGTGAAACCTGGTCACTATCTCCGGCTTGTGATATACCAGACACGAGGTTTACTGTGTTTAAATCTCTGTCAACCACCCTGCAAGAACAGCACTAGTACCCCTTTCTAGGCAAGCAAACTGAAGCTCAGAGGGCCGGTTACCTGGGTCGTGCAGGAAGGAGGCTGCAAGGCAGGGACCCAGACCCCGAATGCCTGGCTCCGCGGGGTCCCACCCACTCTGGTCCCCGCCTCCTCACCCCCCAGGCAAAAGGGAGGTCACTGCAGAGCTGACCCCACGCACCAGGATCTCCACGGGGAACCCGTTGCCTTCGTCGGACCAGTGTGTTCCCGATCGTGGCCGGCATTACGACGGTCGCCTGGCGGTGACCGTGAGCGGGTCCCCCTGCCTGGCCTGGGCCAGCGAGCAGGTCAAGGCCCTGACCAAGGACCGGGGCTTCACCCCGCCGGTGCCGCTGGAGGAGAACTTCTGTCGAAACCCAGACGGCGACGAGGAGGGCGCGTGGTGCTACGTGGGCGGGAAGCCTGGCGACCTGGAGTACTGCGACCTGAACTACTGCGGTGAGGGCGCGCGGGGCCGCGGCCGGGCGGGCGGCAGGGCCCGGGGCGCGCGGGGGCGCCCTCCCGAGGCGAGGGCACCGCGTCCCGCGCCCCGCGGAAAGGGGTTTATCGCCATTGCACAGCCGAGTGCACTGCGGCCGCGGAGGTGAAGTTGCCTAGTAACGCAGGTGCGCTCGGGCTCCGACCGCAACCGACTGTCTCTGAGGCCGCCCGGCGCTCGGGGGCGCTGAGGGGTGGGTGAGGCGCGGCCCGTCCCGTCCGTCCCAGCCGGTGCCTGGGTCCCTGCAGAGGAGCCGGTGGACGACGTGACGGTCGACGGGCTGGACCAGGACCAGGACAATGACATGCAGGGGCGCACCACCGTGGAGGAGTTCCAGCTCTTCTTCGACGAGAAGACCTTCGGCGCGGGGGAGGCAGGTGCGGCCGCGCGCGGGGGCGGGGCGGGGGGGGGCGCCGGGCGGGGGCGGGGCGGGGGGGGCGCCGGGCGGGGGCGGGGCGGGGGGGGGCGCCGGGCGGGGGGCGGCCGCGGGCGGGGGCGGGGCGGGGGGCGGCCGCGGGCGGGGGCTGCGCTGGGCGCTCACGGTCGGCTCGCTCCGCAGACTGCGGGCTGCGGCCCCTGTTTGAGAAGAAGTCGCGGGAAGACAAAACGGAGCAGGAGCTTCTGGAGTCCTACATCGACGGGCGCATCGTGGAGGGCTGGGACGCCGAGATGGGCCTGGCGCCCTGGTGCGTCCCTCACCCCAGCGGCCTTCACTGGGCCGGAGCCCCCCGTTCCCAGGCCCCCCGCCCTGGAAGCCCTCTCCCCTCGCAGGCCTGGGCTCCAGGGGTAAAGGACCGGAACCCAGCGCCTCCGCGGCAATCACAGCAGCCTTTTGAGACTGGGCTGATTAGTTCTCATAAGCACGAGGCATAGTGGAGGCCCAGGAGTTTAAGTGACGCTGATAATAGACAGCTCTGGGGTGGGCAGAACTGGGTTCAAGTCCAGGGCAGCACCTGACCCCAGAGCTGGGCTAAGCTGCACAGGTCCTGACTGGAGGAAGCTGGGGAGGGGTGCACACCACAGGGGGAGCCCCTCGCTGTCACCTGCATGCCCCTAATCCCCAAATGTGGGCAGGTCAAGCTGGGGTCTGGGCACAGCAGGCAGTTCTGGCCAGTTCTTAAAAATGGGACTTTCTACTTCTAGGGCCAGTGGAGGGGCAGCTCCCCAGCTCTAATGCTTCTCCTTCTCCCTCCCAGGCAGGTGATGCTTTTTCGGAAGAGTCCCCAGGAGCTGCTGTGCGGAGGCAGCCTCATCAGTGACCGCTGGGTCCTCACTGCTGCCCACTGTCTCCTGTACCCACCTTGGGACAAGAACTACACTGAGAACGACCTTCTGGTGCGCATTGGCAAGCATTCCCGCACCAGGTACAGGACTGGGGGCCCAGGGGTCTCAGCTCCAGCGTGACGGTGGTGGGGGCTCTGGTGCTCTGAGGCACGTGGCACACATCTGTCCATCTCCCACAGTGGAAAACCCAGCAGTCTCTGCCACAGAGTCCTTTTGGCCACATCAACCTAGGCTTGGAGCTGGGGTCAGAGAAACAAAGAGCAAAATCCCGGCCTGTCCCTCCTTCCCTCCAGACACCAGGACATGGCCGGGGTGTGACTTCGGAAAAGAGGCTCTTTGGACCAGAGCCTACAGCCTGTGTCTCTCTTCCATCTGTCCAGGCTGTTTGACAACAAAGCCCAGTGTAGCTACAGGCCAGGAAGGAGCTACCTGGGAGCTGCCAAATGCCACCTCGCTAATGGCCCGCTGGTCCCTGACTCTCAGACCTTGAGGGCAGGCAGTTTCCTTCCTTAGGGAACCGCTGCCTTTCACTGAGTGGCTCATGGCCTCTCCGATTCTCTGTTGGGGTCTGCGCAGGTATGAGCGAGGCATGGAAAAGATCTCCATGCTGGAAAAGATCTACATCCATCCCAGGTACAACTGGAGGGATCTCCTGGACCGTGACATCGCCCTGCTGAAGCTCAAGAGGCCCATTACCTTCAGCAACTACATCCACCCCGTGTGCCTGCCCGACAAGAAGACGGCGATCAGGTGGGGCAGGCGTGGTTAGCTGAGGAGTCTGGGCCGCTGCGGGGCTTGATGAACCCCGGTAGGCCTTGCAGAAGGTCCTTCCCTTTTCCAGGCCTCAATTTCTTGGAACAAGCCCAAAAGTTCTTTCTGCACAGGTGTTTGAGATTCAGGTCTCCAAGGGATGGCATTGGGGCCAGAGGCTCCTGGCGGGGCCGGTTCTCACCGGGTCCATCTCCCTTCCTCAAAGTTTGCTCCAGGATGGACACAAAGGGCGGGTGACCGGCTGGGGCAACCTGAAGGAGACGTGGACAGCCAGTACCGCAGAGGTGCAGCCCAGCGTCCTGCAGGTGGTGAATGTGCCCATCGTGGAGCGTCCGGTCTGCAAGGCCTCCACCCGCATCCACATCACTGACAACATGTTCTGTGCTGGCAAGTCCCCCGGGTGTGGCTCAGCAGGAGGGGCAGTGGGGCCTTGGGGTTGGGGGAATGGAGACATGTTAGGAGCACAGACCTGTTCAAGTCCTCGCACCAGTCACAAGCCATATGACTGGGAAAAGTGTAACCTCTTGCATGCTCAGTTTCTTCCTCTATAAAACGGAGATAAAAGCCTCTGTTCCAGAAGGTTGTGCAAGGGTTCGATGACGTAGTGTATGCAAAGTGTTAGGCGTGGAGCTGGTCACTGGTTAAGTTGTCAGTATATGTGAGCCCAGATAGCAGTAGCAAGAGGCCTTGGGGGGCAGGGGAAAGCCATTTATTTGTTCAGTCATTCAACAGATATTTATTGAGTGCCTGCTATGATCCATGAAGTATTCCAGAGTATATAACAAGGACTCAAACAAACAATGCCTGCATCTTCAGAGAGCTTTCCTAGGAGGAGGGAGTGTCAGTAAACAGATCTAGAATAGCAATCCCTGGTAGGAAGACAAATTAAGCAGAGTAAAGTAAGGGGGAGAGACATGGGGACAAGGGCGAAGGCTAGAGAAGGCCCCTCTGAGGTAATATTTGGGCAGAGACCAGAAGAAGTGGAGTGAGTCATCTGGGGGAAGTGTACTGCAGGCTGAGGGGGGACAGCAGGTGCAAAGGCCCTGAGGTAGAAACATGCTTGGTGTGTCTGAGGACGAGCAGGGAGGCCTGAGTGGCTGGACTTCAGTAAACATAGGAAGAACAGCAGTAGATGAGGGGAGAGAGGTGGGCAGGCAGAGATGGGCACTTCCATAGGGGCCTTGGAGGATTTCATCTTTTATTGAGATAAGAAGTGATTGGAGGGTTTGGGGCAGGTGAATAAATGGTCTAACTTAATTTAAAAAAATTTTAAATTTTAGTGTAATTTCAGACTCACAGAAAAGTTGCAAAAATAATACAAAGAATTCCTGTATACCATCATTGAAATTCTGCCACCCCCACTTTGTACACACACACACAAACATACACACACACAGTTTGAAAGGAAATTGTACATATGGTGATTTTTTTACCCATCTAATTGAGTTATTTCCAAAAAACAAGAATGTTCTCTTACATAACCACAGTATAATTACTAAACCAGAAAATTATGATGACAGTACCATTATCTAATCTGTAGACATTGTTCAAGTGTTTTCTAATGTCCTACTTGCTAATGTCTTTTATAACAAAAAACAAAAAATGCTTTCAACTGGGATCTAACCTAGGATTATTCACTGTATTTAGTTGTGAATCTTTGTCTTCCATGACCTTGACATACCTGATGAGCACAGGCCAGTGAATCTATAGACTGGCCCTCCACTGGGTTTGTCTCAGGTTTCCTCATGACCAGATTCAGGCTAAGTGATGCTGAACCCTCACTGTGTCCTGTTAGCTGCCATGTAATGTCTTTATGTCTCATAACCATTGAGATGAACTCTGACCTCTTGGTTAAGGTGGTGTCTGCCTCTTCCAGGTTTCTCACTGTAAAGTTCTGTTTTTCTCTTTGTAATTAATAAATATCTTGTGGGGAGAAACTTTGATACTGTCTGTCCTGCTTCTCACCCCCTTGTTCTCCCAACTATGGTAGCGGCCAAATGGTGCTTTTCTGATTGTCATTTCTGCATTTATTAGTTTTTATGGTAGGGAAGACCTTTTCTTTCATTCCATTAGTGTGGATTCATGGGGCCTTTCTTTATTTTAAGGGTTATAACCTGTTACTGTCATTATTTATTTTGATGTTCAAAGTCTCTGCAACCTGGCTTCTGTGACTTTTGGAGAGGTCCCTGTCTTGCTCCGAGTACTTTCTTACTCGTGGCACAGCAAGATGTTCCTGGTTCATCCTACTTTCCTTATAGCAGAGAATGGTATTTAGAAACCAATATCTGGGTGGTAGGTGTGCACATTGCTACAGAGGTCATTGTGTCCAGGTCCTCTCAGCAGGAAGCACTAGAATGTGTATTATGAACATACTAACATCTATATCTACTGTCCTTTCTATCTATCTGTTTGTCAGCCTAAACTGTGAGTTCAGACTGAAGCCTCTCCTTGCAACCCAACAGGATGAATTTTAGCTTCTTCCTTTCCACATTTATAACTTTGTTGACAGTGAGAAACCTGACACTCATTTTCCATATTATGTTTACTTATTTGATCAATACTAGAATATACAGTTTCAGAATTAATTCATCCGTAGCTGTGAAAAACAATCCTACTAACTAGAGTTCAGCACTTCTTCAGTTGTTTCTGTCCTTAGCCTGAGGATATATCATTGAAATCCTGTGTCCAAGAGTAACTTGGATTAGTTCTTGCTCGCACCACCCCAACCTCTGTGTTATTATTTAAAATACAATTAAGGCTCAATTGTTTCTGATTGTATTTCATTTGGGAGCCCTCCTCCCATCTTTGTTGTTTTTATTTGTGTACTTCTGGAATATTAACATGCTTATAGAACTCAGACATTTTGAAACAGGTACTCAGAGAACTGACACTCCCCTTTCCCTCCTATCCTGTTCCCACCCCCATCCTTTCCACCCCATTTCCATCCAGGCCCTATAATTAACCAGTCTCAGTAGCTTATAGTTTATTCTTCCAGTGTTTCTTTTTGCACAAATGAGCAGATATATGTATATTTTCTTATTTCCTTTTTCTTACACACAGGGCAGCATACTATAGATATTCTCCTGTACTTTGCTTTTTTTCAGTTTATGTTGCCTGGCAATTCATTCCATATTGGTTATACTTTTTCCTTATTAAAAAAATTTTTTTTAATAGCCACATTATATTCCATTATGTGGATATATCCATAGTTTATTCAGTTATTTCTTGCATTTAGATTGTTTCCAATTGCACGTTTTCATATGCTTAATTACCATTTTTATACCATTTTGGGGGGAATTGTCTGTTCATTTCTTTTGCCTACTTTTGTCCCTTTCCCAGCTATTTTTAAGAGTTCTTTACCTATTAGTGATATTAGGCCTTTATTTGTGATACATGTTGCAAGTATTTCCCTGCACTGTTAGTTTTTTTTAATCCTCAACGGAGGATATGTTTATCGATTTTTAGAGAGATGAAGGGAAGAGAGAGACAGAGAAACATCGATCAGTTGTGTCTTGTACATGCCTGAACTGGGGATCGAATCTGCAACCTAGGTGTGTGCCCACCAGGAATCAAACTCGCAACCTTTTGGTGTAGGGGACGATCCTCCAACCGAGCCACCCGGCCAGGGCCCACTTTGTTAGTTTAACCTTTATAATTTTTTTGCCACTCAAAAATTTTTATGTAGTAAAATTTATTGACAGAGTTAGAAAAAACCTTCTTTATGCTCAGGTCATAGAGAAATGCACGTGTTCTTCCAGTACTTGGTTTCGTTTTTCTGCACTTAGATCTCTGAGTCGTATGGACTTTATGCCTGTGTATGATGCAAGGTATGAATCGAACTCATCCGTTTCCAAATGGTTCACCAGCTGTCCGCACCGTTTACTAAAAATTCTATCTTTGAAATCACCTTTGTCACATACTAGATTTCTAGGTGCTTAAGTCTCTTTCTATCCTAAGACATTCAATTTAGAATAGAAACAGACTCCTGGTCTATTGTTCATTATGTTAAAGCACTGTCTTGTTTTAATTATAGAGGCTTTAGAGTATGTTTTAACATCTGGTAGGGCTTGTTGTCTCTCAGTTTATCTTTTCCAGAGTTTTCCTGGAAATTCTTGCGTATTTGTTTTTCCATGTGAACTTTGGTATCAGCTTGTCTAGCTCCATTAAAAAGTTTGTCAGTGTTTTTATTGGGATTATGTTAAGTTTATAAATTAATTTAGGGAGAACTGACATCTTTTTACTGTTGAGTTATTTTATCCAAGGACAAAAAATGTCTCCCCATTTGTCCAGGTCTATATTGTGCCTTTCTATAGTGATGCAATGTATTATGACTTTTCTCCTTGGCACCTTATTTTATATATTTGTGGGGTTTTTCTCTTAATTTTCTTGAGTAAATTAGCTAGTGGTTGCAGAAATAAACAAAAGATACCTAGGAATTTGACTTATTAGGCTTATTGTTTTTCAGTTCTGTACCTCATTAATTTTTGCTTTTACCTTTTCAAAATTTTTCTTATGCTTTTTTTGGGGGGGTTACTTTGTTCTCTGTCTAGCTTTTTGAGCTGACAATTTGGTTAATTTACTTTTGATCTTTAATTTTTATTGAGTAGGACTGTGCATTTTTCTTCTTTATAGAAAACACTATGTCGTGTTTTTAGTTTTTAGAAATTCTGTAATTTCAGCGTGTGTTTCCCTTTCACCTAAGAGGTGTTTAATAGGTGGTTTTTAAATTTCAGGTGGGAGGGGCCTTTTGTATTTTGACTTTGTTAAAAATTATTTTGACTTTTGCTGCATTACAGTCTGAGAGTATTGTTTGTAATATTTCTACTTTATGGAACTGAATTTTTTTTTCTGAGACAGCTGTTGGATTAATCTGTGAATGCTACACGTGCTTGAGGTGTGTCGGTTAATGTATATTCATAAATGTACCTTATTGCTTGTTATTAGATCATTTATATCCTTATTTTCAGTTCATTTGATCTATCTTGTATGAGTTTGGTGTGTTAAATTCTATTATAAAAGTATTTGCCTGTCTCCTTGCGTTGCTTATAGTTTTTTTACTTTATAAATGTGGTTGCTGTGTTATTTGGTGCCGATATTCATAACTATTATTTATTCATTGTAAATTGTGGCTTTTAGCTTTAAATGCATCCTTCTTTATTTTCAATTTTAGGACTACTACCCGTTCTCTTTTTGTTTCCACTGGCCTGATATACCTTTGCCCATCTCTTTAATTTTAGCTTTTACGAATCACTTTGTTATATGTAGCATAGCTGAGTCTTGCTTTGTGAGTCAAATTAAAACCTTTTTTTTCGTAATGAGTTAAGCCCCTTCATATATGTTGATATGACTGAATTAGTATTAAGTCATTATTTTGTAATATTTACATGTATTATGTTTCATTTGCTGTGTTTTTTCCTATGTGATCTTTTAAGAAAATCTGTTTAGGAAGGTTTGCATCTTTGTTCCATTTTCTTTGGACTTACGCCTTTTTGAAATGCCCTTTAGTTCCTTTTCTTATATAACCTTTTAATTGTAACTCCCACCCATTGGCATCTGTCAGTTTCCTCCCCTCCCCTCCCCTCCCCTCCCATTTTGAGCTACACTTTTTCCTACTTGTCAGAACATCGGTCCTTTCGCTGAATCATTCATCTCCTGGTTGAATGAAGCTCATCTGTTAGTAGATTCAAGAAGGGCTTTGAGTGTAGAACTTCCTGAGTTCTTACAGAACTGTTTTTCTGTAGCCTTGACGCCTGACAGTCAGCTTGGTAGCATATGAAATCTGTGGTTTATATTTCCTTTCTTCAATTTTTTGAAAATATGGCTTTATTGTTGCTTGCTTTGTATGTGGTTTTTGAAAAGTCTGATGTCAGTGTGATCTTTTGGACCTGGTAAGGCATCTGGTCCTTTTGCTCGGAGGTCTGGAGAGTTTTTCTTCATCTTTGAGGCCTGAGAGTTGGATTAGGGTGTGTCTCAGAGTTGAGTGTTTCAGGTGGGTGTTGCCCCGTGCCGTGAACCTTTCAATATGTGCATTCAATCTTCTTTTATTTCTGTGAAGTTTTGCTGGATATTATAAATATTAGTTTTCTTATTGCTTTGTTCTTGAGGGACTCAATTTCTTCTTTGGTCTAAGTTCCATTTCAACCACATTTTGCTTTGCATTTTTTCTTGTTTTGCCCATTTATTTTTAATTTTTGAATTTCTGAGTCAAGGTGTTTTGTCACATTCCAAAAATTTGCTTGAGGAAATGCAATTCCATTACAGTTTTCTTCTGTTTCATGGGGGAACTTTTTATTAGCCGAGGTGTTTTTCTCATGTTTTGCATCCCTATAGTATCTTCGTATGGACTTATTTACTTTTCATCTATTGTGTAGATTTGGGGCTCCACAAGGGTTGTACATTCCAGGGGGGTGTAGATTTCAGTCGCACTCATGTTCTCTCTTTTCCTCATCACCTGAGTTTAGCATTAGGTGCAGTTAGATACACTAGGGTTGATCTGAAGTTTGGGTGTTCTCTGTATTGTAGTTACACTGAAGGTGTGTTTTTTGTGTAACTTCTGTTGCTGTTCCTGTTGTTCTGCATTGTTTGTGGAGGATATGTGGGGAGGTTTGCATAAAGGCAGCCACCATTGTCCTCAGCTACCCGTAAGTCTAATATATTTTTAAGTCCTTCTGCCTGTTGGGTGGAAAATTGCAGGTGGGAAAAAGCAGTAGTAGTTCTGGGTAGAGGTACACATGTTGAGATATTGGGATATATGTTGAGGAGAGAGCTGACAAGAATTGGTGTGGGGGCGAGGAAATGAGAAAGTCAAGGGTCAAATGGACACTCATCTGGTCTGTCTCTAGAAGGGGCTGGAGTATGAGCTATGCTCCTGAGCACTGCTGTTCTCTCTCAAGGTTATAAGCCCAATGAAGGAAAACGAGGGGATTCTTGTGAAGGTGACAGTGGGGGACCCTTTGTCATGAAGGTAAGCTAGCTTCTTTAAAGGCCGGGAGCTGGTGGGTAGCTCTTCTGGTGGGGTGGGTAAGGAGGGACCCCAGTGTTCTGAAATAGTTGCCTGATAGGGTAATGCTGATATTACCTTGGACTTGACTATGGAAAACCTCATGTTTCTTCCTCAGAGCTTCACTAACAACCGCTGGTATCAAATGGGCATCGTCTCGTGGGGTGAAGGCTGTGACAGGGATGGAAAATATGGCTTCTACACACATGTGTTCCGCCTGAAGAAGTGGATAAAGAAGGTCATTGATGGGTCTGAAAGTTAGGGGCCACCCACATTCTAGGCTCCTCACTGTAAGATCATAGAAACCAATCCGGGGAAAGAATTATTTTTGTGGTTTGTTCCTAAAACTCTGGTTCTCAATAAAGTGACTCTATCTATGAGCCTCAGTGCTCCCAGTGCTGTTCATGGGCAGCTCAGGCAGAGTTGGTACCACTACTGGGTAAGGTGAGAGGGGAGATATATTCATAAATGAACCTTTTCACTTACTTAGGTCATCTATATCCTTATTTATTTTCAGTGAATTTGATCTGTCTGTACATATTGCTGTTCCTGTAGGGTGCATGTATTACTGAGGGGGAACTAGGCACTATAGCCTCTGGCAGGTACAGCAGTGCCTTTCACCTGGTGTGAAATGCTCATCAGTTGGTAACTGTCTGGAGGCCTCTGAGAAGAGCCATCCCTGAGCTCCCAGGGAAGAGTGAAGCCTGAATGTCTGCACTGGGTACAGGACAGGGGGATGGAGCATGGATGCTACATGGTTACCATGCTTGGTCTAGGGCCTTCAGCTAAGATCTTTAAACTTCATGGTTTAAAGCAGAAAGGGACCTAAGGCAGGTACTTTTACTCCCCCCTCCCCTTTTCCCCCTTCTCATTTTTAATACACCAGGGAGCAGAATTAGGATTTTCTTGCCTTCATTCTTTGGCTCTGGTTGACCAGAAAGTAGAGTAAAAACTGGAAATGCAGTGAGCTTGCAGGATCTTTGCAGCCCAGAGCTGTAACCAGAGCAGGGAGAAGGGATTAAGAATACCCCAAACCTGCTTTTTAAACAAGGGTGCACATTCTCACAAGACTGCTTGCCTTGTAACATAGCTGCCAGCATTGTGAACTCTGGACACTGTGGTTTTTCAAATTAGCTGTGCTAATTCCAGACCCAAGCACAGCCATTCTATCTAAATATGTTATTCTACTATAGCAGTGAACTCCTCCTCCATCTTCCCTTCAGCAAATGCCTGCTCCCACGTTCCCATCCTAAGGGGGAGAGGCAAGTTTCATTTCAGGCAGCGCAGGGACCACCTGAAAATCATGACTGAAATCAAGAAAGGATTTCCACCAATCTTCTATTTCTTGAACACCAGTTGAATAAAAGGTAGTCTAGGAAAGTTCCTCTGAACTTGACAATTGGCCAAAAAGTCTCCCATTTGAATCCAGAAACTCTTAGTACTTAAGAGTTTTTCTGACTATGGATGAAGGCCCTGCAGAGTTTATTCCAGAAGTGACTCAGTTCACTGTGTGGTCTTCACTCTGAGTGGGAAGCAACTGTAGTGCAGACTCAGACTCCAACAACAGGGCAGGAAGCTCTTAAGCTCTACCATATCTAGTCTAATGACCCGAATCCAGGTGTGACATGAGGAACAAGGTAGCCCAGCCAATCCCTGGGCACAATCTCAAATGATTTGGGCAGTAAAGTGGCAGGAAGCCTACAAGCTCCTTGGAGCCATAGTGATGACGGGAGGGCAGCCATGACCCAACCTCAAAAGAGAGATTCCTTTGCTCACCCGGGAGCCACACGTGAAAAGCAGGAAAGGTGAGTTCCTCCTGTTCTAAGAGAGAAAAAGGCAGCACCATGTCTGTGAGCTGAGGAAAGGTGGAGCTCCATAGGCAGTCGTTTTAATCTTTCTCTAACTGGCTGAATACCCACCTGGTATCCAGAACAGGTGACAGAAAGAGGTGCCCACACTCCCAGATATGGGGCATCTTGGGAGCAGGTATAGTTAATGCAAACTTTATTTATAAAAGACTCTTAAATTAGTTGTATCATGCCATGCATTCATACAGAATACAGTAACCCTTCAGGGCTACAGGGAGAAGAGCTCACAAACTCAAAAGGAAAACTGTTAAAGAATTCCTAATAGTTAAAAGCTAGGAAAGATTAGGACAACTTTACAAATGAGCAGTTAAAAAGAAAAAGGGCATGGAAACTAGTCTGAGCTGAGTGGAGGGCAGCTGTTTACAAGTCTGTACACTAAGCTAATACACAGACAGTCTTCTAGAGAGGCAGGTGCTCATGGAGAAGCAGAGTATGTACAGGTACTTGTGCCATGACTCCTCCTGATCCACGGCTGATACAAACCGGTTCGTGTACACTAGGCCCGCCGAGGCCACTGTAAACTATGAGGACTCTAGTTTAGTAAACTAAAGCTGCAGGGTGCCAGGAGTCAGGCAGCTTCATTTGCGACTGCTCTTTATTCTCTCCAGTCTTTTTTTCAAGTCATCAATGTTAGCTGTGGAGGAGGAGGCCGCGGTCATGGTTCCTGAAGAGTGAGACTGGTTAGAATCCAGATCTAAATGCTGGTGCTGCTCCCGTGACTCCCGGAGCTGAGAGAGTTTGCTGTGCAGCATGTCTGTGGAAGAGGCAACGGGAGGAACGGCTGGTTTGGAGAGCAAAGAGGTCAACGGAGGTCGGTCATCTTGCTGTTGAGAGAAGAGACATTGTCTAAAGTCAAGAGGCAGCCCTGGAACAACATATACCAAGACTGGGCCGCTTCTCTGGGCCAGCCTGTCCCTGCCCTGCTTGTCACTGTCTCCTTGACCCACACAGAAGGGAAGGAGCAGTACCTTTGTGTTGTCCAGACCACATCGCTGTCGGAGGATTTTTAGCCTTTCCAGGTAGACAGATGGTCCCACCTCTTCTCCATTTGTGTTACCTATGGAGGACACTGTGCTTGTGGGAGCAGGCACACAGGTAACCTCCATCTGAGAGGAGATGCCTAGAGAAGAGATGCAGAAAGAATATTCAGATATATGCACCCCCTACTTCTAGGCTACCCTTGTTAATCTGCCACCAAAGGGAACAATTTGGGGCTCGAAGGTCGCCATTGTACTTTATGACTTAAAAAAATCCACTAGAATCCATCTGGAGTTGATAATAAAGGGTGCTCAGAAATATACAAGATAAGCTTAGTGAGAACTTCAAGAACTGATGCACAGGAGTGGACGTACATCTACATCCTGGGCTACGCAGGGTTGTAACTCTATAACCCCACAGCTGCCCTGGGCAACCCAAAAAGCCTAAGCTGCTCCTGAGTATATGGTCAGTGAAGAACCTAAGGACTTTAAATATTTGGTAGAATTAGACCAGGTTCAGACCACAGGACATAAGGGGAAAGCTCTGATTCAAACTGGGGAGGACAGCAAGGAGCTCAAGGCTACAGTATATTCATGAAGCAGGGGGAAACTGAGGTGTCCAACAACACCCAAAGAAGGGCTAGGAACTAGGAAATGTAATCCGCAGCACTGAGATCAACATTCTGGTAGAAGAGGGGAAACTCAAAACCAAAATAATCCACCACAGTTCCTAAATTCCTGAGAAGAGACAATCACAAGAAGCAGATATTTAAAATGACCCAGCTGATATCAATGAAAATGCATTACATAAGCTAAAAAGACCAAGTATGGGAAGGCACTCTTATGGTAAATAGGAAAGTAAACAGGTCACTTGAGGGAAAAAGGAACCCTTTGATGTACAGATGAGGACACCGAGAGGGTGAACAATGAGTAAACAACGGAAAAGCCCAACAGTAACCGGTGCTCGAGCAAAAGCGTTCAGTGATCAGTGGGGTCACATGCTTGTGTTGCAAATATGCTGTTTAGGCCAAAAGCATTAATCAAATGTTGAACATCAGCAGAAAGCACTTTGGAAATGAGACAGGAGGCTTTACCCTGATCAACCAAACCATGGTATGTCCTTATGTAGTGTCTGTTAGACGTTCTGCTCACTAAGATTCAAGTAAAAGACTCTTTTAGGTGTTAAAAACAACAAAAATTACTTAAGAGAACAAATAAAACTGAAACGAGTCTGGCAAGAAACCCCGTGAGAGAGAAGAGGACTGGAATCTGAAAGCCACAAAGGAACACAGCTTTATAGGCAAACATTCTATAACCTAAGAGTAGGTAAGATTCCCTGAACTCGGAGAGAACTAAATGCAGGACAAATGTGTAAGCTCTACTCTGCACGGTGAGAGGAAACTCTTGCAGTGGGTTTTTCTTGGGTTTAAGGCTCAACAGCTGTTTTCTGTTAACTGACACTTCCTAAGTCTTCCTTTTGTCTCTAGATCCTGTGAACAATAATTCCCAAATACTGGCTTTTTTTTTACTATAGTAACATTTCAGCTTAACATCAGGATAAGCACTCATTCATATCATTCAACAAATAATTGAGTGTTTACTATGTGCCTGACAACAAAACAGTCAAAAATCTTCAGCTTTGTGGATTTTCAATTCTAGCAGACAGACACCAATTAATCTAATAAGTACCACATTGTATGGTATGTTAGAGGTGGTTGAGTGCTATGGAGTGTGAGTGGTAGGTTGCAAGTTTTAAATAAGAGCTCACTGAGTTAGTGGTACTTGAACAAAGACCTCGAGGAGGAAAGGGAGCAGGGCTCTTGGGGAAGAGCAATCTATACTTAAGAAACAGCCAGTGCAAAAGCCCTAAGCAGGTGCATGCCTGGTGCATTCCAGGAACAGCAAGGGGGCTCGTGGGCCTGGAGTGGAATGAAAGTGGGGGGGGAGGGGGAGCATCAGGAGATGAGGTTCTAGAGGTATCAGGCCATATAATGTAGGACCTCGCGGACATTTGTAAGGCTTTTTGCTTTTGCTGAATGAAAGGGAGAGCCTTTGGAAAATGAGAAGCTTCGTTTTGACACTGTGTGTAGAAATAATATAGGGAGGTGAGAGTAGAAGGGGAGATCAGATAGGAGGAGAGTGCTCCAATCCAGACCAGGGCAGCAGCAATGAAGGTAATGAGAAGTGTGGGTGGATTCTGCATATAGTTTGTAGAAAAAGCCAAAGGATTTCCTGACAGAGAGGAAGAGAAGACTCAGCAGTTGGGTCTGAGTAAACTAGGACAAAGGTGCTGAGAGGGAGAAGAATGCAAATGGAACAGGTTTGGGGGAACAGCAGGAGCTCAGTCTTTTGACATGTGGGGTTTATGATGTCCATTAGAAACACAAGTGGAGATGTCATGCAGGATATATCAGTCAAGATCAGGAAGGAGGTCTGAGCTGGACATCACACAAAACTGGGTCTTGCTGGCATATAAAGGCTATTTGAAGTGATGAAAGAAGATGGATTAGTTAAGGGAGTAAGAAAGAAATGATTGTGGGCTGACCTCTGGGGGACACCAACACAGAGTTCAGGGACAGGAAATCAGTCAGGTCCAGAAGGAACAGCCAGCAAGGTGGGTGGAAACTAAGAGAGCTCAGAGAACCAGAAGCCCAGGGGGAAAACTGCTCAAGGGCAGGAGATGCCATTGTCACACACTGATGATGAGTCAAGGCAGACAACAGAGCTGACCATCGTCCATAGCAATGTGAACATTATTGGTGACTGTTCAGTATTGAGGTGCATGGTTATAAACTTAAACCAATCAAAACCTCCAGTTCCTGAGCTGGGAGCTCATTTGAGCTTATTCCTGGAGCTACTAAAGGAAGCCATACCTGTTGAGGTGGGAATACGGCCTTTGCCCTCCCTCTCCATCTCAATCACCCGAAGGCCTCTCTCAACATAGCTCTGGAAGAATTGTGAGGAATTTTTCAGAAAGGGTTCAATGTCGGCATCTGAGTATTTCTTCTTATATTCATATAACTCTGCTAGGCCCTGGTTAAGAGAAAAAGGAAGAGGTGGGGTGGATATTAGTCAGTGACCCTTCTCCATAACGCAGACCCCCATCTGGCTCAACCCTTCCCTCTCACCTCTTTAGTGTTCTCTTTAGAGCCAATCTTCTTAAAGATCTCAGCTAAGAAATCATTCACTTTGGCCTTTGATGATTTTTCATCCTGAAAAGTTGAAAAGACACAAGGAAGGACTGGTTGGTTAGACTTGAGTTCCTAATTAGGAACCAAAGGTTGGATAAGAACTGAAAATAGCTCAAAATCCAGATCTTTCTGGTTTGTTGCTGCAGGTGACAACCACCAGTGCTGCAGGGTCTGCAGCAGATTCACTAACACTCCAGTCTCAGGTTTTCAACTGAACTTGAAGAGGAAGGATCTGGCCCATACCTCCCACAATAGAGCTCACAGTGCGCATATATCTTGTGACCAATGCCTTAGGCACAAAGAAACCTTTCTGAGGGACCAAAAGGCATGTAGTTATAGTTTACATTTCAAATTGTCAAGGTGGAAGGCTTATAGCACCACAGCAGGAGAGTAAGACTAGACCAATCCCCAAGCCTTCAACAAGATTACTTCCAGACAAGCTCAATTTCCTCAATCTTTCAAGTCAGGACACTCACAATTCGAGATGCTCCCTTTTCTGTTTCCTTATCCGACTTGCTCCCAGACTGGTCCATACTGTGCTTCATCATCCGGCAGAGGTGGGCCTCCAGCTCAGACTCATTCTTATTGTCAATCATGGTCAGGTGGTCTAGGATCTAAGGGAGACACGTGCATATTCAAATGGCAGCAGTGCCCTTTCCATGATGTTCTCTCAAACTCCCTCAGGGATCAGTTGCTATTCTCACTCACCTTGGGCCCTTTTAATTTGCATAAAGTGTGCAGCAGCGTCTTTAGGGTCCTTATGGGAAATTCACTTTTGCACTGCTTCAGTTTCTCTTTGGGAAAGACCTTCATGAAAATGTGTATATCCAGAAGAATTCTGTCCAGATTAATGCTGTTGATGGTATCAGGCAACAGTCGAACCATTCTCCAGAGACACTATTGAAAAAACCCAAAAGTTAGAGGGAGTGATTGAAGAATAAGGATCATTTGTCACCGTTCATCTTCCCTAAGCTCTGGGATCACTTCTAAAAGATGTCAGGGATATAAATGTGGCACACCATATCTTTCAAGTGTGGCTGCTAAAAATGAACAATTTTACTCACTTCAACCACGTCACTGGCTAAGTGTGACAAGTCACCCATCTAATCATCTCAGACACTCGTTCCCATTCCCTAGAATAGGGACCTTAAATAATAAGAAAATGTGGAAACTCTGTCTTGGGTTTGCTTGGTATCAAAATCTAACCCAAGACAAAATATTTTACATTATTAGTGTAATAACAGTATTATGTTATAGATATGTACATTTGGAATTCTTCCATTAAAGAGACCAAAATATTATTGGGCTACAGATACCTTTTCCCCCAAAAGAAATCTTTTGATTCCAGGCAAATTGCTGAGATATTTACAAAATAGTTCTTCCTTTTCACTGTTAGAGGCCAGGAATGGTTTAGGCCTGAGGAAGGGGTATAAATGGAGGAGGGGAAAATGGAGACCAACTGTATTTTTTAGGTATGTCTTGGTTGATCTGACTCTATGTCATAGTTCCAACTCCTCTTCCCCCACACTTGAATAAAGTTTTGCATCTTTGAAAGAGATCAAATTATTTCAACTTCACCTTCATAACAAGCTCTGAGAATTTGGGAGAACTGGCTGTTGCTAGCAGGCTGTCTTGAAGCAAAACAAGCAGGGCACTAGGAAAAAAACCCCAACAAAACAGCATTAATAAGTTTGAAACCTGCATTACAATTAAAATCAATAACTGAAAGGGCCAAGTATATTCTCTATCCATCTAATAAATGGAGAACTCATACATCAAAGAATTCTTTGATTATTTGACATTCAGTTAAGAAAATAAACATCAATCATTTAAGCTTTGTAAATTACCACTTGGTAAATGGTAAAGCTTGTCACTATTTTTCATTGTCACTGGTTGCTGAGAGAGAAATGTACATAAAAGAGTGGGTAACTGACACAGTTTACAGTCCTAGTCTAGAAAACTCATGCTACTCACTGGCTTACTAAGTTATTATTTTAGCTGCTGTCTTAGGTTGGAATACCTTAGGTTCTTGAGGGAAGAGTAATCAATTTATTAGGCAAACCTAAAGTTACAACTGATCCAGTGCCTTCCGGCTTCTATGGGTAGACAAAAGAGAGGCTGTTCTAGGCTGTAATGCTGAGACCACAGATATACCTCAGAATGTTGGTCTGGTCCGACTTCTCCAGAACCTTTACCACTAATAGGTTCACTGAGCGGATCACCTGTTGTCCTTCCTCCAGATCTTCAATTCGGGAATCTAGCATTAAGGTGATGAGGCCATGCATCAAGTCTTTCAGTACTCCAGTGGAGGCCTCCCGGGCTAGGCTCTCTATCTGAAACAGCTGTCCAATCATAATTGTGTCAGAGGTATGAAACTCAATATACAGAGCAAGGAAGACAAACATGGGTGGCTATTCTAGTAAATAATTATATTGTACTTTTAAAAATTCAGAGTATTAGGAAAAAATATAAATCACCACACTCCCCCACTCCCCAAACCTCCAAAAATAGCCATAGTCGGTGTGCTTCCTTCCTGTTACAGAAGTGTTTTTTTATTCCAATCCTCATCAGAGGACATTTTTTCCATTGCTTTTTAGAGAGTGTGGAAGGGACAGAGAGAGAGACATTGACTGGTTGCCTCCGGGAGGCCAGGGATCGAGCCTGCAACCGAGGTACATGCCCTTGGCTGGAATTGAACCTGGGACCCTTCAGTCCTTGGACCAACACTCTAACCACTGAGCAAAACCGTCTAGGGCTATAGAAGTATTTTTAATGTGAGCAGTTATATGTGAAAAGCCAGCCAGGGCCTACCATGCCTGATGAAGAAACTGGCAGGAAGCAGAATTCTAGGTAGTATGTAAGCATTTTACTTTGTATCCTAACAATAAGGTAAGCTAGAGCGTTGTCCAACATTTCCACAAGTGACACAGGACTCACTGGAACATCTGCACTGACTCGGGCTCTAGGACCCAGGTGGGATGAGGGACTGAAAGGAAGTTTGTGATCTGCAGAGGTGCCTTTACCGAAATCATGTTGCCAATGATACAGCTATACAACTTGATGATCTCATCCTTCTCCAGTTTCTCATCTGCCATGTGCGTGTTGTAGATGAGTCTTAGCTGCATGAACGTGGCTATAAGAAACTGATCAATATGGCCAGACATAGCTTCGGCTTTGTCTTCCTGTCTCAGGACTTCATCGATCTGATAACAAAAATCCAAGATGTATTTTCTAAGCTTCATCCTTCTAAGTAGCAGGAAGATACTACAAAGGATATCTCTGTAAATTTAGCAAAGCATTTCCAGTATCTTACCTTAAAAAGAACCCAGGAACTTTACATATAACTAACTAGTCCTTAGGGATTCAATCATTCAAGGAATACTTACTGAGCAAAATACTGTTAGGTGAATTAGTTGTAGCTCCTATTCAGTCCCACTGTCTAGTTCAGGGAATAATCCCTATGTTTAAATATCTAACTTATTAGTGTTTTTATACCCACTGTCTCATTTAATCATCCCAACAGCTCTGAGAGGTAGATAGGCTGAAAGTAAGATCTCTGTTTACCAGCTGAGAAAAGTGAGGCTCAGAAAGATCAGACTACCTAGTTCAAACTCAAAACTCAGGTTTCCCACATCTTGATCCAGTGTTCTTTTTGATTTGATATACTGCCTGGAGTTCTACTACCATGCCAGACAGGATGATTGTAGGACATCCTCTTCATTCTGCCTGGGCTCCGAGACCATCACATTGGGGCCATTATGGCCCCACTTCCACTCCCTTGCCAAAAGGTTAGATGCCTACCTTGCTCTACCCACCTACTGGCTTTAGAACTGAACCGTCAGGAAAGGGAGGGAAACAGAGGAAGAAGAAAATGATTTTTTAAAACCATGTAGATTCTTTATTTACAATTTCCTGATGGCTTCCCATCTTACTTAAAATAAAATCTAAACAATTTATTATGGGGCTTTTTTTTTTAATCCTCACCTGAGGATATTTTTTCCATTGCTTTTCAGAGAGAGGGGAGGGAGGGAGGGAGGGAGGGGGGCAGGGAGGGAGGGAGGGAAACATCGATATGAGAGAGACACATCGATTGGCTGCCTCCCACATGTGCCCCAACCAGACCAGGGATGGAGCCTGCAACTGAGGTATGTGCCCTTGGCTAGAACTGAACCCAGGACCCTTCAGTCTGCAGGCAGACGCTCTAACCACTAAGCAAAACCGGCTAGGGCACTCTAGGGCTTTTAAAGGTCTACATGATCAGGTCTCATTCTGTACCATTCTCCCTCTTGCCCACTAGGCTCTGGGAACATGGGCCTTGTATTGTTTCCTTGAACATACCAAGTTCATCCCTACCCTACAGCCTTTACACTAGCTGTTCCCTCTGCTTGAACCCCTGGCGATCAATCTAAGCAACTCCTTAGTTCCTTTCTCCAATCACCCCACTTGAGTTATATTTACAGTAGTTACTATTATCTGATACTTTCTTGTTTACTTATTTGTGTCTGTCCATTAAAATCTAGTAAGTTCCCTGAGGTGGCTACTTAACGCTGTATCTCCAGTCTCTGGTGAATGAGTGCAATTATAAAGAGCAAGGCTCTGTAAGAGCTGTATCCTGTGAAGCAAGTGATGACTGAGTGGTCCCTGTGCACTTTTTTCATCAGCATGGTACTGAATGCTACCAGCCTCCTTTAATACTGCAACCAGTATGCGACCATCACTCCTACAGCCTTTATGTCCACCAGTGGAATTACTGTAACGGGTAATACCCCCATTACCTGTGTCAGAGCTTGGATGCTTGTGTTGATGTCACCACTGGCTACTTGGGAGATAATGAAATTGATTGTGGATGCTGTATTACTGTGCATGTCATCAAAGTGTGGAGAAACAGCCCGGATCCTAGAAAGCAGAGCAAAGGGAAAAATTCAGTTTTTACTATAAGATATACCAGTTTTATTATAAGAATTAAGCAATTCCCCACTAGATCCAGCTCTTAGTCAGGGACTGTTATCAGCCAGGTAGTAATCAGTTCTAAAAAGTTCTAATTGCATAGAGAGCTCTTTTCACACATGCCCTCTGATCATCATGAACTGCTTATCCTTAAATGAGTTTAACTTACTTGGGTTCAGGAATAAGGACCGGTTCAAAAATGTCATCCAGTTTGTGCTGCACAAGTTCTGGCATTTCACATTGGACTGTACCATTGTCATTCTCAATCTCATCGAGATCCAGCTGGAATTCTCGGCGCACCATCTGGGCTGCCTCAGGATGCCCACTCATGCTTCGAGCTTGGCTAAGGAAGCAAAAGGAGGCTTCTGAACTAAAAGAGACTTTTTAACCAAAGGGCAAGAAAAGCACTGCCAGCTGCCCCAAAGCTTCAAGACAGATGTTCAACTTCTGGTTTCAGCCCCCCTGAATGATTTAAGTTTTGAGTCTAAGATGTGCCTTCAATGGGCAACAACACTGGTTCACGAATATCCAGATAACTTTACTTTCTACTTACAGTACCTGCTAAGTTATAAGTATTCTCTCTAGTTCACTAAAGCCAACAAACCTTGCACTGCTATTCCAGATGAGGCAGAAAATAATAAAGTACACTTATATTGACGCAAAGCTCACTACTTCTGGCAAAAATTTAAGAAAAATCTGGACTGGCTGGTTCTTTTCCACAAAAATAACCAGTGTTTAAGTTTTTCCTAATCATAAGCATCATTCCATGCAGTGTTCAGTACATTTTATACTTTGAGGGACAGTCACCTTTTTTTATTCACTCTTGACTGGTTAGGGGCAGAATTATATCTAACTAATAGGTATTCAAAGTTTCCAAACTCAAATTGGTCAAAGATACTTATGATACAACCCAAAAGAGAGCTGTCTTGCTAGAAAGGCAGTATTTTGAGTCCCTAAGCCAATTCTGGGTTGCAGGCACTTTACTTAGCCTTATCTAAAGAAGAACCTGAGCATGACCAAATATATAGCACAAGGAAAGTGAACCATATTTTTAGCCACATAACATTCAGCTGCCACTTCTGCTAGCCAGTAGACTTTCATGGAAGGCTGGATTTGTGGGACACTTATGAACGCCCTCTACTCTGGTTATCAACTCTAAGCCAATCACCCTCCAGAGGGGATGAATCCAAGTCAGAAGTTAGAAAGATATAAGAGCCCTGCTAATGAGAAATTAGCAGGCAGTACTTACATCCTATAAGTGCGATACATAATTCTGTCCACGGAAAAGCAGTGAAAGAAGGCACAAGACTATTTAGAAGTGGTTTTGAGACAAAGACAATGAAGACTGAAGGATTAAACATTTGATTACAAGACATTTAACCAGACACTCTGTCATGCATGATAATGGCTACAAGAACTCAAGATTATGTTTCAGGATAAGCTCTGAGCACACAAGGCAAAGTCCACAGAGGTGCTCTCAGACAACTATCTCCAGCTACATACTTGAGTTTGGAGGACATGTCCTCAGCTGGTCCCTTGCGCAGCATGTTGGCGTTGGAGCTTATGCTCTGTGTGCGCTGAGGTTTCTCTTCTACCTGTTTTATTGGTGCAGCAGAAGGCCTCTTTGCTGACCGCTTAATTCTTTCCTCAAGCATGCTCATATCCTTTTCAGAAAGCTGTAAAAAGAGGCGAAATTTAACTTATTAACATAGCCCTCTACTACAATATGAGGAAAACGTAAAACCTAATTAATTGGAAGTCTCAAGAATTAATATCCATTTTCATACTAAAACAAATAGAATCTGCTATGTTAGGATAAATTTACTTTCAAAACACTACCTACATTTTTAAATCAACTACTGTTAAAACTTGCCCTGCTATAAGAACATATGAAAGAAGGATATAAAAGGTTATTAATAACTACAAATAAAAAGATAAAAAATTAAATGAAGCATTCTCATTTTTGCTGTGCCATCACTAATTAGCTGTATGACTATCTGCAGAAAGCTTTTGGTCATCTGTGAAATTCCCATCTGCTTTATCTCCTTCACTGGCCTATAGTGAGGATTTAATTAGACTAATACAAGTAAAATTATGTAAGAACAGTATAAATACATGTGATACTAAGAGGTTGCTGGAATGAAGAACTGAGCAGGCACAATAGTCACTGGCTCAAAGGAAGTTAAGGAGTAGGAAGCAGAACCTAATGTGCCTGGAGAGTCTGGCTCATGGCTGTAGCTCAAGACTTGATCTGACAAGTACCAGTATTATATTATATACAAGTGAGTATTTGTTCACTAAAAACTAAATGCACTAATATTTACAGAGTAGATTGTCAGGTAGAATCAAAATTCCAGATTAGTTCAGATTTCTTGATCCAAAAATAGCTCTCATTTCTAAAGCAAATTTCTATGAATAGAATGCTCAGAAAAGAAAATCTGATTTCCAGTAAAATACAGCCTATATATCTCACAATAATCAGAGACACCCTCCAGGGTTTATCTGGATTCTAAGACATTGATAGGTCTAGTTCAATAAAAAGTGGTAAAAACATAGCCAGAGTTGAGATGGCATGAAAATTGACATATAAGTGATCTTGTAATTCACAACATGCTGACGATATTCAGAGAAAAGTCACTTACAGTTCCAATAAGTTTGAACACCTGATCCCCATGTACATTGTATACTGTGACGATGGTGTTGAGGGCAGCATTGCGCACAGTGTTGTCACGGTCTCCTATGTGAATCGCTATCTCCTTTAAGGCTTTTCCTGGGGTTGGTTGGCAAACATTCATGCCATAGGACTCGACCAGACACCCCAGTTCTTCCAGGCACTCTGATGGTGGAGAAAGACCAGATTAAGACTCAATGCACATTTGGCACACAGACCTATCTTTATTAGATACATTTCCCTTGGCATAAATTAAGGACTAAAATCTTATTCTGGAACTGCCTATAATTTTTCCTTGTTTATTACCTTCTTATAAAATACACAATGAAACAACAGTGTTAAAGCAAGTGCTTCTGGAAGAAAGGGTTGCCTGTGAGTCAGATGGCCCCTGTGCACTTGATTTTGTCACCAGGGTGTTACTGAGTAGTGCCTGTATCACCTGATACTGTGGCTCCACCAGTGTGCAACTCATCACTCTCACAGTCCAGATTAGAAGGTTGGAATCAACCACACAGACACTGAAGACATTTCCTTGTTCATCTACAAACTATTTCTTTTAGAGGTCACTGCTACACAGACTCACGCCTCAATTTAAATTGTTGCTTCACCTGCTCTCTGCTTTGAGTTTTTGGATTTGGTTCCTTCCATGATGAAGGGGAACATCTTGCTGGCTGGGTAGACAAGGCACATCCGGTTCAGGATGGCACGGACGTCTTTACGAATGACATCCTTTGGTTCTCCAACCTAGTCAATATAATGATTAAGTAAGGCATTTTCTGAATAGCGAAGGTTCTCCCTCCCTCCATGCATCACTAGACCTTAAACGAACAGGAGCATGGGAATGAGTGGTGGAAGTTATATATCATATAACAAGGAAAGGGAGAAGGAATAAAGTACAGGATCTGAGGTCAGCTGGAAACCTGAGCAGTCTTCCAGTGAGAAAAGCACATTACCTTGAGGATGAGATAGGGGATGAAGGAAGATGCTTCATTTTCGGTAAGATGATACTCCTCCTCACTTAGCAGGGTGAAGAGTAATTTTAAATATTCTAGGGCTTTCATTAGGACACTTGTATTGGTATCAAAAAACCGCAGGGTAAGCCACTTCAGGATAAGATCCAGGCAACCAATGACACCCTCTTTTTCACTCTCCAAGTGCTTAAAATTAAAGAAGACAAAACCTCCATAAATAAGACTGCATAAAACTTTCAGTTCTATTAGCCAAGTACCTCTTAAATTTTATTAGAGGCCAAAAAGGAAAATGATAGATTTGTAAGTCTCCATTTAAGACCTAAAATTATATAATCATTTGTTCTATCAAATAATACTATAGCTCTAAAAATAAAGAACACGATGTATTCCAGTTCCTTCTCAAGTCATGCAAACTTCCAATTATTTCACAGGGCTCAGTATTTCCATATGTATGAGACACATGCATATTTATCTACTGCAAACTTACATCAACCATGACAGCGAGCGCTTTGTTATGATGCTGAAAGTCTGAGTGAAACATCTCATCTTGTAACCATTTAGCCACACAGCTAGACATTTGAGTTTTTAGTTGCTCAATGTATTCATCCCTTGGAGTAGTAAAATTCCACTTCAGCACCTGAAAAATACCAGTGAAAAGGGGCTGTGAGGTGTTTGAATGAAATGAGGTAGAGAATTCTATTTAAAGCAGCTGCTGGAATCAATTTAATAGAATATTTTAAAAATAAATCAGATTAATTTGTAATTAAATATGAATGAAAATGTATTCTCAAACCGTCATACCTCCAGAAGCTTAACTCTGAAAATCACCTAGGAATAGAATTTTTGGCAATTCTTATTTTCTAGAAAAATCAATGCTCTATTATTGTATAACATGGTGGACCCTGTTGGTACAACTTTAATAAAGGGAAAAATTGAAATATCTGTCAAAAATTTAAATGTACATAGTAGCATTCTAGGAATTTAATATAGATATACTCACACATGTGCACCAAGACCACCTTTCAGGGATGCTAATGGCAATATAGTTTATAACAGTGGAACACTAGAATGTTCAACATAGTGAGTTGGGAATAAAGGAAGGTACATACATATGCTGTACCAATGAAAAGAAAGAATGAATAAATGCATGCAGATATGGAATAATCTTTAAGATATTTCAAATATTACTTTTATAAAAGATACAGAACAAAGAGTATGACATGTTCCCATTTGTGCAAAAGGAGGGCTATATATTTATACATTTATGATTGTATAGGTATGGAATATTAATATTTCTGGAATAATACACAAAAAAACTGGTAATAATATCCTCCCTGTGGAGGGAAACTGGAATGGGAGACATGCTTTTCATACTACACTCTGCAATTTTTGTACTGCTTGAATCTTTTTGAAATATATGTGTCTACATATGTGTGTGTGTATAATTTTTTTAAAAAAATATATCCTTATTGATTTCAGAGAGAGGGAGGGAGAGGGAGAGGGAGAGAGAGAGAGAGAGGGAGGCAGAGGGAGAGAGTCATTGATCGGCTGCGTCCTGCATGCCCCTGAATGGGGATCGAGCCCGCAACCAGGGTATGTGCCGGGACTGGGACTTGAACAGCGATCTCCTGGATCCTAGGCTGACCCTCAACTGCTGAGCCAAGCCCGGCCGGGCTAATTTTTTTTTTCACTAACGAACTTAGAACATTAAAAGAGAAATGATTGAACTAGCCATATATAGTCACCAGTCTGTCTTTTAAGGTATTAGATACAACAAGGATTAAGGCAGTAGTCTACTGCATATGTGTAGTTGGTAAAAATCAATGAATACTTTCCATTCTTTGATTCTAAAAATTACAACGACAACTTCTATTTCTTTGTATTTGGAGGAACAATAGGCAATAGTTCCATTCTAGTTTCTTTTGTAGGAATTAATGCTCCTATAAAGTAGTCTTATAGAAACAAGATATAATTTATAAACAAAAGGTTCATTTATTAGTTATGAATTTCAGACTGCAAAATTATTCTTGAACAAAACAAAACAAAAGCAAGCAAAGAGCTCCTAAGGAGTCTTATTCCTCCCTTACCTTTAATCCCTTTTCATCCTTCATTCTTTGCTCCTTCCCATTTGGAACCACCATAAAAATAGGGCCGGATTTGTCTTCGTCATCCTTTAGGCTGGCTTTGCTCGGCACTTTCTTTCCTTGTGCACTCTACAGTCATGGTTCAGGGAATACTGGTTAGACAGGCTACTGCTCCTTGGGAACACCATGTTGCTGCCCAGCAGAAGGGCACTACACAAACCAGAGGCACCTCCCCACATTATATTCCACATAAAAGAAACAGGTGAGCCACAGAATGTTGCACATATTATGGTTCTGTACAAGTTTTCTAGAAATGTTTCTAATAACATTCTTAGATCCCATTGGTTAGTCCTTGGACTGGCATGTAATGTAGTTGGAAAAGCTCTGTTATCTATCATTGGTCTGGGTCATAGACTATTTTTGTTTATCAGATAGTTCTGTTCTTCCTTGAAATCTTCAACACCATTTATAACTTTCCATATTAATGACATTTTGGACGGTGGTCACACATTTCACCTTGAGAAAGCTTTTCTGTTTCTCTTACTATAAAATACATCTCTATCATAGGACTTATAACTGGAGAACCTTTGAACCTGTTTCTACATAAAGCTGCTAGAAACATTTTAAATACTTAAGTTACTACAGTGGTTTTAAAAAATAAACCAAGATGTAGAATCTTTGTATCAGACTGAAAGAAAATAATGAACAATCAGTGTATATATTTAAGATAATATTTGAATTTCACTACTGGAACCATTATTATTATAAATGTAGCAAGAGTTCACTATTTCTAGTAGGCCAAAATTTCTTTCTACTTCTAATACTAAAATCATTCAGTCAAAACAATATGAGACCATTTATGTAAAACTGCTTTATAAATTGCAAAAGACTGAAATAAAAAGTATGGCATTAGGAAAAGAGTCAAAAATACTTCAAAGCACTTGTGATAAAAATACTAAAACACTTGTTAAATCTAGGATGAGGACAGCGAGGACAGGTAAAGAAACAGCTTCACTGGATAGTGTAAAAGATAATTATCACTTAAATTAACTCAATGAATTAAAGGACCCACACATATGGAAGGAAACAATTAATTATAATATTTAGACCAATAGCCACAAAGTGCCCATTCTTTAATGAGCATAGAATAATAAATGTAGTAGGTAATAAAACTGTTCCTAGTCTAATATTTTTCATCAATTATATGCAATTAATGGCATAGTTTTCTCTATTTATATTTATTATTAATTTACTAATTGCCTTGTTCTGCAATTTTCCTTTTCAAAGTATTAAATAATCAATACTCTGAATACAGTGATAAGCTCTGAATCTTGATACAGAAACTGATGACAATTTGCTGTGATTCAAAAAAATTAAATGAAATAATACCCAGGGGATATTTCCAGTTGAGCATTTGAACACATTTCTTTACATTGGTGATGCATCAAAATAAGTCCCCTGATGCAGGGACAGAAGTTATTCCTTGTAGACTATTCAGAACACCTTCTGATAACTGTGCCAAATTTGAAGGAAGTTGATTACCTTCCTTTTCTCAAATCAATGTCAGCCTAAGTGGTTCTTCCGCCTGGGCTAATATGATTTGTCTCTCTTCACTGCTGCAAATCTTCCCTAAAGATCTGCACAGCAGAAACCATGACAGCACCTCTGGTGAGCAAGATATCTCTGTTTTGGGGCCTTATTAAAAAATAAACCACAGAAATTTGTACAAATAAGTACTTTGTAATTTGATCATATCAAGAGTAATAATATTCTTTTATATATAATGTGATCTTTCCTAATAGAATGAATCGGTGTATAAAACACACCTAAAAGTAATTCTATATCTAAGTATGCAGAGTTAACATACCTTTGCTTTAGAGGAAACTCCTAGAGCTTTGGCCTTTTTTGGATCAGGCTTGGGTTCTACTGTGCTGGAAACAGAATCTTCAACAGGTGCTTTGAGGAAAAAAGCATATACTATAAACTCTGATATTATTTTATTCTGGGCTGCTTAAATATATAATAATGAGAAAGCCTGCAATGTTAAATTTATCATTTATAGTGTTTTAATTAGATTTTTCCCCAATCTTTTTTCTCTCTGAAATCCTCTTTAAGCATAACCTCACGAAATTCAATAAATTTACATATATCTTCTTTACCAACAGTTAAACTGCAGTTTTAAAACTATTTTCTAAATAGCAGTTAAAAAAACCCTTTTTGCTAGTTAGATACTTCCTTAAGGGTAGAGCCTGTCATCTTTGATACTCAGTTATTTACTACATAGCAAATTCCAATAAATGTTATAATTAAATATATACTTTGATACCAGCAGTTTAACACATGTAAAATTTCTAACTTTAGAGCATCAACAATTTTTTTTATAAATTTGACTAATTATGTAATTTTAATTTTTATGTTTATTTTTAAAATATATCTTTATTGATTTCAGGGAGAGGAAAGGAGAGGGAGGGAGAGAGAAACATCAGTGATGAGAGTCATTCATCGGCTGCCTCCTGCATGCCCAACTGGGGATCAAGCCTTCATCCCAGGCATGTGCCCTGCCTGGGAATCAAACCGCGATCTCCTGGATCCTAGGTTGACGCTCAACCACTGAGACATGCCCAGCCAGGCAACAATTTCTATCCCACTAAACAGAACACTGTTTTGTTTAAGCAGTAAATCTAAAAGATAAGTGGTTAACAGTTTAGAGTTTTATTTTACATGATGGAATTTTAACAGCAGGATGAAGAAATCAATCTTTAATTTCCCTTAGGGACAGTTACTAAATATTAGAATGGATCAGTGCAGAGGAAGAACTCATTTGGAAATGAGTAAATGGAGCTCTATGCTGGTTCAGGATTGGCTGGCAGTGTGGCCTTTTGCAAGTCACTTAACCTTTTGGGTTTCCTCATCAGTTAATAAAGGGGATTAAGCTAGATGGTCCCAATTCTTCCTCTATAATATCCAATAGCAGAAAACAGTTGTGGAAACCTTAATAGGATGGAACAGTTGCTTTCTGGAGTATTTCAATGAGCTACTCTAAAACTCCTTTTTGGTCTTGGAAACCAAATTAATCATTTTTGTACCCTCAGCATAGTTGCTGGCATAAAACAGGCACTTGACAAATGTTTGTGAATGAAAGGTAAGGAGAGAAGGACGGAGGGGTTGAGATCTAAGCCATGAAGAAATGTGATAAAAAAAGAAGGCTGGATTTCTTATATTAGTGTTTCCTTGGGCTATTTCCCTTCCCTTGAACTCTCTCAAAACAGTTACCTGAGGCAGGCTGAAATTTGGCTGGAGCTGACCCTCCCATTGGTTTGGAAGTTGCTTTAGCAGGTGCAGCAGGCTTGGCTGGCATGTTAGCTTTGGCTTTCTCTAGCATGGCCAATACCTGATCTTTAGAGGTTGGCTTAGGGAGACAATAAAACAGAGGTGATAAGACACATAAAGGATACACTCATATTATGCTTACTAACAGATCTGCCATCAAACAAATCTTTGAGCTCCTAGTTTTGAAATACCAATGCAGTAGGCACACCGTACAAGAGAAGTAACACATTATGAAGTCACACAAATTAGCTACCATTCTAGAAGGCCACACTTTCACCTTTGCAGAGTCAACAGGTTCTTTACAAGTCCTACACTGCTAATAATTTATTTTTGCTCTCACTGGGATTTCAAATTGAAAGTCCCAGGAGGTAATATGATTTTTTTCCTATATAGATTCATGTTCAATATTTTTCAGATGGTTTTTAACAGTAGCAGCAACAAGGAGTAGTACCTTTAGTTTCCCCGTAGCCTTGGCCATTTTCTCATATCCTAAGTGCATCATGAAGAATGGCAAGGCATCTTGGGCCTTCTTTCGCACATCTCCATTACGATCCTCTAGGCAGGAGTAGAGATGGGGAACACACAGGATAAGGTCTGTGGGGGTGGAACGAAGAGTTGGTAGTTTCTCAGCCAGCCAGCCCAGAAGCTGCCAAAAGAAGTAAAGACTGGTTACACACTTCAAGTGGAAAATTGTTTTTATGATCTTAGGCTTAAGGATTCCATCAGTGCCAAACACTGAGTTAGTTCTTACTAATTCCAACACTACAACTTTCCAGTATGAAATCAGTAATTTTCATTGTTTAAGAACTGTGTGATATTTAAATGATATATGCAAAGATGACAATCTTCTTTAAGATAAGGACACAATTCTTTGGACCATACTTGGGCATTAAATTATAAAGCTTTCATAGTTCCTCATACATTTTAAAGATGAAAAACTTTCACTTTTTTGCTTTTGTTTTTTAATTCTAACAACTATTATCTAGAAAAGACAAAAAATATCTATTTGATCATAAGATGACAAGTTCTACCAGGGTTTCTATTTTTAGCCTTACATTGACAGCTGTTCTCTATACCTCTAAAATTCCCATCTATATTTATTTATTTATTAAAAAATATCTTTATTGATTTCAGAGAGAGGAAGGAAGGGAGAGAGACAGATAGAAACATCACTGATGAGAGGAGTCACTGATCGAGCCCACAACCTGGGCACATGCCCTGACGGGGAATTGAACCCCAATCGCCTGGATCCCAGGTCGATGCTCAATCGCTGAGCCACGCCCGGCTGGGCTATATTTATTTTTAATTGAAAGTTTTACTGAGATGATTATAGATTCACAAAAAGTTGTAAGAAATAATACAAAGAGAGCCCATGTAGCCCTTACTCAGTTTCCTGTTAAGGAGCACTTTACAAAACTAGACTACAGTATCACAACTAGGATATCAACATTGATACAAGCCACTGATCTTATTCAGATTGCCCCAGTTTTAGTTGTTACCATTTGTGTATGTGTATATAATCTATACAATTTCATCACATGTATGTCAGTATATCCACCACCAGGCAAGATGTTGAACAGTCCCATCAAAAGGATCCCTTGTGGCCCAGCCGGCATGGCTCAGTGGTTTAGCGTCGACCCATGAACCAGGAGATCACGGTTCGATTCCCAGTCAGGGTGGTTTCGGGCTTGTTCCCCAGTAGGGGGTGTGCAGCTGATCAATGACTCTCTCTCATCATTGATGTTTCTATCTCTCTTTCTCTCTCCCTTCCTCCTTCTGAAATCAATAAAAACATATTGTAAAAAAAGGATCCGTGGTGTTTCCCCTTTTATAACCACACCCATTTCCTTCCTCCTCTCCCCCACACCTCCCAATCCCTGGTAACCATTAATCTGTTTTCCATTTCTAAAATTTTGTCATTTCAAACATGTTTTATATAAATGGAATCAAATGTAACTGTTTGGGATTGGTTTTTGTTAGCATAATTCCCTGGAGATTTATCTAAATTGTTGTATGTAAAAATAATTTCTTTCATTGCTAAACAATATTACACATATAGACACAGTTTAAGCATTCACTGTTGAAGGATATCTGGCTGTTATGAGATTTTTTGGCTATTATGAATGAAGCTCTATAAACATTTGTGTATAGGTTTTTGTATAAACATAAATTTTTGCTTTTCCGGAATGCTCAAGATCACAAGATCACAATTATTGAATCATACAGTAACTACATGTTTAGTTTTATAAGAAACTACCAAACTATTTTCCAGAGTGGTTGTGCCACTTTACATTTCCACCAGCAGTGTTCACGTTTCTCTATATCCTTGCCAGCATTTGGTGTTATCTCTATTTTTTATTTTAGTAATCCTAATAGGTGAGTAGTGGTATCTTATTTTAGTTTTAATCGGCATTTCCCTGATGCTAATAATGTGGAACATTGTTCATGGCTTATTTGCCATCTGTATCCTCTTCAGTGAAATATCTTTTGCCCATTTTCTAATTAGATTTTTTTCTATTGTTGAGTTTTGAGTTCTTTATATATTTAGATAATAGTCCTTTATCAGATATAGTTTACAAATATTTTCTCCCACTCTGTAGCCTTGTCTTTTCATTTTCTTTACATACTCTTTTGCATAGTAAAAGTTCTTAATTTTGATGAGGTCCAATTAATTTTTCTTTGATGGATTGTGGTTTTGGTATCAAGCCTATGAATTCTTTGCCTGGAGAATTTGTGTATCTTGAAGGTTATCTTTAAAAGTTCTATAGTTTTATGTTCAACATTTAAGTTCACCATCCATTTTGAGTTAACTTTTGTGGTTTAGGTTGAGGTTTATTTTTTGGTCTATGAATGCCAAGTGTTCCAGAATCAATTGCTGAAAGGCTATATCCTTGAATTCTTTCATCAGTATTCTATAATTTTCAGTATACACATCCTGTATTTGTTAAATTTGTGTATCTAAAGATTTCACTTTCTTTGGAGTGACTGTAAATGGTATTATGTTTTTAATTTCAGTTTCCACATGTTCATTGTATTATAAAGAAATGTGACTTTTGTATGTTGATTTTGTATCCTGCAATATTACTGAACACAATTATTAGTTTCTAGGAGTTTATTTATAGATTCCTTTGGATTTTCTATGTAGACAGTCATGTTATGTGAAATTACAGATAATTTTATTTATTCTTTATTCAATCTGTATGATTTCCATTTGTTTTTCTTGCTTTATTGCAGTGACTGAAACTTCCAGTACTAGGCTAAATAACAGTAGTAAAAGTGGACATTCTTGACCTAGCTGGTTTGGCTCAGTGGTTAGAGCATTGGCCCGAAGACTGAAGGGTCCTGGGTTCAATTCTGGCCAAGGGCGCATACCTCAGTTGCAGGCTCAGTCCCCAGCCCTGTACAGTGTTTGAGCAGGAAGCAAACAATTGATGTGTGTCTCTTACATCAATGTTTCTCTCTCTGTCCCCCCCCCTTCTACTCTCTCTGAAAAGCAATGGAAAAAACATCCTCGGTTGAGGATTAAAAAAGAGACACATGAGTAAGGCACCTGATATTTGTGGTACTAACCTCTTGCCTCAGGAAAGGGTTTTCCCTTTTGAGCTCTTCAGAAAGATCCTCTCCCTCTAGCCACTCCTTCATGCCCGTCTGTTCTGCCCAAGCATTTACAGTTGCTAGGGCAGCAGCTCGAACATTGTTCTGAATGGAGAAGAGAATTAGTAAAGATAAGATTGACTATGATTTGGAGGTAGGGAGTGAAAAGATTGTTCCTTTATGAACATGAACATGGAGGTTTCTCTAAGGTCCATTGAACATACCTGGAACCATCTTCTTTGAAACATAATCTAGTTCTATGGTTGTACTAAAACTCCAAATTACACTAGAAACATAAAACTTTAAACTGTAGAGATCGATCCTGTAGCTAAGTTACGTAGGCAAAATAGTGACCTGAGCATGAAATATCATGTAAGGGGAATAAACTCTTAGGTTTTGTTTCCTAAACCTTTGGGGGCTCTTATGTCCATGTTTATCTGCTAAAGAATATAATTCTACATGTCAGAGAATGCATAATGGTTACACTGAAATTACTAACAACTTTAACATTTATGTTTTTATATTAACGTGTATTCACAGAATAAGGACTTACTGACACAAATAATATAAAAATAGCCCAAGTCCTCACATTAAATGTATATACAAAAATAAAAAGACATCCAAATACTCAATCTAGGGCTAAACATAAGAGGCTTACAACATTCAGTGAGACTAAGTATCTTAATCAAGTACTAGAGGATCCTATTCTAGTAGTTCAGAGAAATAGGTAAAAAACAAATACATAATCCAAAAATTCATATATTTATTCAGTCTTTATACTTTGAGCACACACTATATAAAACAGGTGCAGGGACCTTATGTATAGACTCTTATTTAATTCTGTAAGAATTTTACAGATAAAGAAAATGAATCTCAAGATAACTTATCTAAGGGTCACAAAGCTAGTGATATATTTGGTCATGTTAATACTACCTGGGAGGTAAAAATGTTTACTATTTTCCTCCAAATATTCTCTTCTCTACAAAGTTTATAAACTGTTTACATGTACCCTTACATGTAAGAAAAGAGAATTATTCTTAGCTCCAGAGTATGGCTGGCTTATTCCAGAATGAAGCTGTAGTGAAAAGTCAGATTTACCTTGCTGTCTCCAAGAACTGTGATAATAGGGATGCCTAAGTTCTTCACATGTTGCTTGATGTTTGGGCCCATGGCTACTGCCAATTGCTGGAGGATATTCAATGTCTGCTGCACCTGAGTGGAAAGAGCCAACACTTCATGTTCAAATCATGAGCAACCTGTGTACGAAGTTTTGCAAGTTTGCTGCTATACCGTGAATGCAATAGGAAGTCTGGCATACTTAAGAGACAGGGAAATCAGCTCTTTATAATGCTACTCTAATTAGCTTTGAATAATTTTTAGGAGGTGGCCTCTGCTTTTATCATTAGTTTATAAAATCAGAATATCAGAATTTTAGGCCAGAGATTATACTGCTTTATAATTCTGAAATAAGGTAAAGCCTAGTTTATGAAAATCTTGACATAAAAATCCAAATTTAAAAATTAGAAATTAAGCATGTTTATGTATATTACAAGCAGTTTTATATAAAGATACTAATATGAGAATCCTGTAAAATGCAAATCTGAGCTTCATAAAAGTTTGACTTATAAACTTGCCATCTATCAGCATATCTTGCAGCACACCTAAGAAATTAAAGAAAGCTATTTGTAGTTCAAAGCAAATACAGTGACCACTCATTTTTTGCTGGCAACTGTTTCATTGAAAAGGAACCTTCTGATAGGGGAAGGGGATGAGAAAGAGAACAGGCATGTGTTCTACGTACCAAGATTTTATTTGAATCATTGAGTCGACTCTTCAAGGCAGTTGGAAGTTCACCTATGTTTGGTTGGATAAATTTTGCTTCATTGATAATACCTGCCACTTCATCTAGGCCTTCTTTCCTGATCTTCCAGTTTTTGTCACCAATCTTAGATACCAACTCTGAAGTGATTTTATCACTGAAAAAAACAGAAGACAACACCTTAATTCCAGACTCCTAAAAAATAATGATGTCACAGAAGTACCCCTGACTGAGAAAGAGAAGGCACCAGGTTAAAAATTCAGTATAATAAATCAAATAAACCATTTCCAATAAACCTACCTTATTTCCGTCCTTGGCAAAAGATCCACAACATCATTGCCCCCATCATCTGGTTCGTCTCCATCTTCTCCCTCATCTGTACCACTTGTGCTGTGTTTGGAAATCCCTCTGGTTGGAGCAGGTGGGCTCTGGCCCTGCATCTACACCCAAACAAATAAATCAGTGAGGCTAATGAACTTGATGAAAGATATGAGAGCAAACAAGTTGGACAATGGTGCCTTTGTCAAAATTTTATATTCCTTCATAATACTTAATATTTACACAGTCCATGTCTTAATTCCTATTTAGGTTCCAATTTTGAGACTACATGGCAAAAGATATTTTTATAAAACCTATTAGAATCTGACTTCTGAATCATGAAGTTGTCTTTTGACTTGTATGCCCAAGACAATATATAGCAAGTCTGCCAAAACTTAGCAATTTCCATTACAAAGTTTATTCAAGGAGGGACAATATTTTTTATTAAAAAAATTTTTAAATATTATATTTAATGTACTTTTTCAATAGGTCATACATTCAAAATATTTGAAATTCCAAAGGCACAAAGGATATAAAAGAGAAAATCTCCCATCTTATACCATAGCTACCATTCTCTTCCTTACAATCAAAGTCATCTATTTCTTAGAAACTCTTCCTAGGGATACTTTATGCATATAAAAGCAAATACATACATATTGTTCATTCCAAAGGATTAAAAGTTTAAACATAACTAATATAAGCTTTCTCAAGTCCACCAATAGATTGTGTAACTTCTGAAATCTTTACCTTCTCAAATTCTGCATCTATCTGGGATAGGAGGGCAGGCTTCTCATCTTCAAAAAACATTCGTAAAGAGGGACCAACATACAGATACATTACACCAAGCAGGGTGATAGCAGAAGTCCTCACAGCCTGGCAGAAAGAACAAAAAGAATTTTCCAAATAAGAGCAGAACCACAAAGATGGCTGTACTATTCTTATATATGCTGGTATGTACTCACTGGGTTTGTTGCAGCAAGAGCAGTCTTCACATTGCTAATGAAAGCTTTCACATTCAATCTAGAAGAAAAAACATTTAGAATCAAAAACAAACAAAACACTCCACAAAGTTTTATAAAGCCAGACTCTAGAGGTGACTTCCTTTGGACAGGTCCCAAAATCTCACCTATTTGCTTTCTACACTCACTTAAAGTGAGCTTTAAGTACTACCTACATGCTAATCACTCCTAAATCCAGTGTTGACTTCTCTCCAGAACTCCAGATTCAGATACCCAACTGCCTTTGTGACATTTCTACTTGTGTCTAGATGTTGCCCTACATCTGTCAAAACCAAACTCCTGATTGTCCACATCCCAACCCCAAAACCTGTTCTTCCCAGTCTTCCCTACCTCAGCAAACAGCCACATCCTTCTTCCAGTTTCTATCCCTTCCCTCTACCCCCAATTTCAAAAGAGGCCAACATTCCTAGTGCCCTTATCATATGCCAGATCCAGTTCTCAGCATTTTACATACTTTTCATAATAACCCTATGAGGTGCTATTTTGGCATTTTACAGAAAGGTAAATGAGGTAAAAAAAGGAGCAGCCCCCTCCCCAATGCTACACAGCTGGAAAGTGGCATATTAGGGACAAGAGTCCATGTGGTCTATCTTCTTATACCACCTTCTGAACTACTACTCTCTTATCTGAAATTTTAGCTCACAGCTCTTCTACAACCTATTGCCTCTCTCTCTCTAAACAGGGGCTTCCAACCAGATTTCTGCTGCATTAAAAATAAAAATAAGCCCGGCCGGGCGTGGCTCAGCGGTTGAGCGTCGACCTAGGATCCAGGTGATCAGGGTTCGATTCCCGGTCAGGGCACATGCCCGCTTGCAGGCTCGTCGATCAATGACTCTCTCATCATTGATGTTTCTATCTCTCTCTCTCCTTCTCCCTTCCTCTCTCTGAAATCAATAAAAAAACAAATGTTGTAAAATAAAATAAATAAATAAATAAAATTAAAACGAATGTTGAGGTCCTGTATCACCTGGCTTCCTCTTCTTTCTCCAATTTTATCTCTTACCACTCTCCACCCCCTCACTTATTCCACTCTAGCTACATTCTGAAGAACAATCACTCCTTCCTATTTTTAAATATATCACGTGCTCCTACCACAGGGCTTTTGTACTTCCTGTCCCTTGGTCTAGAATGCTCTTCTCCCAGATTGTCTCAGCTAACTCTTTCATGTCCTGAAGGTCTCTGCTCAAATGTTATTATTTCAGGCCAGATTTTTGTTCTACCTTATCAAAAAGAACACCATCCCAACCACACTAAGGTGATACCACCTAACCCCTTAACATGCTTTATTTTTTATTTATTTTCCTTAATTTTATTTTTGTTTAAAATATTACAGATGTCCCTTTTTCTCCCCAATGACCCATTCCACCCAGTCCCATCCCCCTCCCCAGTCCCTCTCCCCACCATTGTCCATGTCCTTGGGTTGTGCATATATGCATATAAATTCTTTGGTTACTCTCTCCCCCAACATGCTTTATTTTTATTCTGTTGTTCTTATATCTCCTAATATATTTTTTATTGTCATCTCGTCCATGATGTATTCCTAGGGCCTGAAACAAATAACTAAAATATCATAGGTGCTCATATGTAGTTGTTTAATAAATGAACAAATACAAGATCATAGATGAATAGAATAAAAAGGAGGAGAATGTTCACCTGGCTTTTATGTCATGCCAAGAGATTAGTTTCACACCAAAAACTATACAGTTAAGAAGAAATTATAACAATACCCTCAACTATGTGAGGACACCACAGATACTGACATGACAATTCTTTGCTTGAATGACAACTGAATGATAATTTCTAGAGTAGTATTTCTTCACTTGGTAGAACTCAGAACACTGTTTTGTAAGATTAAGAGGCATGTTGTAAAAAGCAACATGGCACAGAGAAAGGCAACATAGTAGAGCAGTATAATATTCTTTCTTGGAACCAGAATGCCTGTGTTGAAATGTTGACTTCACCATTTCCTAGCTGTGACTTGGGTAGATTACTTAAGCTTTCTGTGCCCTAGTTTTCTTATTTATAAAACAAAGATAACAATACCTCACATGGCTTTTATGATGATTGAGTCAAATAAATTATTCAGAAAATGTCTAGCATAAAGTAAGCTCTATAAAATTTTGTTAATGAAATAAACAGATGTGTTCAGGATGCAAGTTAAGTTTGGGAAAACAGCAAATTAAACAAGCTTCTCTACTGCATGACTACTGAGTGTCTTTGATTCACCAATATGCACTATAGGTCTCTAAACAAATGTGATTATATGTAGTAATTTGCAAATGTATTTGACTAGCAATCCTTGGCTTTCTGTGAGACAGCTATTAACACTTGAGGAAAAATAACATAGAGAACTCTAATGTTAGTGAGTATCAAAATGCAGGTGCATGAGCCAATATAGATGGTCCCCAACTTACAATGACTTATAATTTTTTAAAATCCTTATCTAAGGATGTTTATTGATTTGCAGGGGTGGTGGGGGGTGGTGGGAGAAATCGATGTAAGAGAGAAACATCAATCAGTTGCCTCCCATACGTGCCCCAACAAGGGATCAAACCCGCAACTTAGGCGTGTGCCCTGACCAGGAATCAAATCTGCAACCCTCTGGTGCATGGGATGATGCTCAACTGAGCCACCTGGCAGGGCTGACTTAAGATTTTTTGACTTTACAAATGGTGGGAAGAGATATGCATACTATATTACATGAGATATTCAACACTTTATTAAAAAATAGGCTTTGTGTTAAAATTATTTTGCCCTACTGTAGGCTAATGTAAGTGTTCTGAGCATGTGTAAAGTAGTCTAGGCTAAGCTATGATGTTCAGTAGGTCAGGTGCATTTTCCACTTATATTTTCAACTTACAATGGGTTTATTGGGATGTAACCACATCATAAGTCAAAGAGCATTTGTATAGACTTTTGAGGAACAAATGTGGTTTTGCTTTATATAAATTAGATAACCCAGCTCTGGTGTCTCAGAAATAAACAGAGATAGCTACAACAAATATAATCACCAGTTAGAGATTGGCAAAACACTTAATTATTTTGTACTGGATTTTTTTCTGACTTACCCAGAAAAACCAAATTCTTTTATTGCATTTGATAGCCAATTCAGAGTTTCTGATTGATTCTTGGGATTCTTCTGGGAGAAAGCCATTGACATAACCTGGAGCAGGAGAAAAACAAACAAACAGATCTATGTTTTCTATCAGGATTTCTCATAGAAATATAGCACGACATTAAGGCAGAAGTGGATGAAGCATGATTTTTCTGATGCTAAAACAACTGCAAGAATGACTTTAGGAATGAAATACTTACCTACACAAGAAAATGAGGTAAGTGACAGTAGAATTAAAAGTATTCTGGACTGTATACAACATTTCTTTCATTAGTGACCATTCTGGCTTATGTCTTAAGAGAAAATTACTCTCATCTTTAACAGAATATTCTTGACTAACATAAAGTTTAATTATCATACATGTGTTATTATCAAAAGTAAAAATAAAAATACGGTATAAAAACAGCTTTACTTGAGAGGACAAGACTAAGCTTAATTCATAACTTTAATATTTGGGACAAACGTGGGAAAACTTGGGGAAAGAGAGTACTGTGTTGCTAACCTGTTCAGCTGTCCATGGCAACATACAAGCTTCAGCTATTGCTGTCAGAGCTTCTTTTGAATTGTTTCCACATTTCACATCTCCAATCTTGTCTACAAGGCCATCCAAGACAATCTGAGCTGAAGTTTTGGAAAAATTTCCTTTCTGGGCAATTAAAGCAACTATGTGAAGTTTCATCTGCATCACCTGAACAAGGATAAAGTTATCATAAAGTTATGAGTAAGCCAAAGACATTTATTTATATACTTATTGTTACAGCATCCTGAACATGTAACACAATTAAGAACAGCTGAGAGCACAACTAAACTAAAATCAGAATTTTAAACAAAGAAACAAAATAATTATCCTTTGTTATCAATTAAAGTGGCTAATGAAAGCTAAAAGAAAAAAACCAAACCACTCAATGCTTTAAAATATTAACAGTGTTACCGCATGAAATTTTATGAATTGAAAATTTTAATTTCTATAGTCTCATGTGATATTTGCATATAGTATTGAATAACACATCCTTCAATACATAATAAATGACCATACTAACCATGTAACTCAGAGTTCCTAAAAGAGCTGCTCACACACAAAAAACTATAACCCTCACGCGCGCGCGCGCACACACACACACACCAGAATTTGAGAGACTTAAAGAACTTGTAGATTTTTAAGTGGAAGGAAGAAAGAAGCTTGGAAAACAATTCTAAAATGTTAATGTAATGATGGCAGATGTATGTGACTTGAGACCCCCTTTGCCCATAAATATTTCCCTTTGTCTTGTTTGAATACTTAAATAATAAGTGTTGGCAGAGATGTAGAGAAATTGAAACTCTCTTGCATTGCTGGTGTGAATATAAAGTGGTGCAACAACTTTGGAAAATAGTTTGGCAGTTCCTCAAAAAAGTTAAACAGAGTTACCATATGATCCAGCAATTCAACTACTAGGTATATACTCAAGGGAATTAAAAAAAACGCGTTCACACAAAGACTTGTACACAAATGTTCACTGCAGCATTATTCACAATAGCCAAAAAATGGAAACAATGAAAATGCTCAACTAATAAATGCTTAAATAAAATGTATATCCATACAATGGAATATTATTTAGCAATAAAAAGAATGTAGAGTTGATACATGCTACAATATGAACAGTGAAAACATTATGCAAAATGTAAAAGCTAGACACAACTAAATTCTACATATTGTATTATTCCATTTATATGAAATGTCCAGGAGCAGTAATCCATAGAGAAAGTAGGTTAACAGATGTCAGGGACTGGGACTGGGGGTGGGGATTTGGGAAGGAATAGAGGGACAGCTGATGAGTATGGGGTTTCTTTCTGGGGTGATGAAAATATTAATGTAATAGTAGGAGTTACAGAACTATGTGAATACACTAAAAATTGCTGCCCTGTACACTTTAAAATGGTGAGTTTTATACACTCAATAAAGTTGTTATAAAGAAAAATATATATATAATTATCCCTTGTTACAGATCTAACACACAGAAAGGTATTAGCTAAAATGAGGTGAGTTTCTTTCACCTATGTGAGCATCTACATAAAGAGGAGTTTTAAAAGTGATGTGAGGGGAAGAGAGCAGTTTGAGAATCCTTTGGCATAGAAAACTTTTGTGGAGCTGAATAGTATGGATGAGATGCTGTAACACCGTGCTAAAGGAATACAGTGGGAGGGAGCTAAGGATCCCATAGACAGAACAAGAGGTAGCAGAAGCAAAAAGGAGACAAGCAGGATGCCAAAAATAGACCTGATACATTAAAAAAAGTTTTTTTGTATGAGGTCTACATATATCTAGAAGAAGAGAGGAAACTTTTTTCCCATTTTCCTTCCTGAATCACTTCCCTATATTTTCCTTACACCTAACTTTTTAGACTAAATAACAGTATTGCCAAATTTCATCTCTAATATCAGTTAGTTAAATAGACTATGTGGTAATTTTTCATTGGCAATTTAAAGACTGCATTTATTTTTTATCCAAATAAATAAGAAGGCTATCTCACTGTTTATCCCCACTTTAAATATGTAAAGATTAGAGGATTTTGAGGCCTAAATAATGAGGAGAAAATGCATATATATAAATTTCACAAACAATACAATAAAAGACATTAAATCTCTACTGAAAAAATACCTGAAAATTAGTTTCTTTCCATCCAGGTTTCTTGGCCAGCATCCTCACTAATGCCTGGCATGGCATTTCAGTTCGGTCCATTAGTTCAACAGCCTTGAAGTAAAACCAGAGAATAAGAGTTAAAAGGTGATGAAGAGTTCCAAGAAAACAGTATATAACAAATGGGAATGGGAATGAAGACGGTTGCAGAGGGAGCTTATATAATTTCTGTTATAATGCTTTTTTTTTTTTTCTTTTTGTAATGTGACAGTACTTTTAAAAAATATATCTTTTACTGATTTCAGAGAGAGGAAGGGAGAGGGAGAGATAGAAACATCAATGATGAGAGAGTCATTGATCAGTTGCCTCCTGCACGCCCCCGACTGAGGATCGAGCTCACAACCCGGGCATGTGCCCTGACTGGTAATCGAACAGCAATCTTCTGGATCCAAGTTGATGTTCAACCGCTGAGCCATCCTCAGCTGGGCAAATGCTTTGTTTCTTAAGTTAAATGTTTGGTTTATAGTTGTTATAGCAATACTTTCGAAACTTTTATTTTCCCAATTAGGAATCCACAAATAACGTGCTTCAAGGGAAGTAATGGTAACACAGTTTTCATTTGCCTAGCGTGTGGCAGAAACTGCCTAATATTTTGACTTATTTGATTTTCCTAAAAACACAGGAAAGTAGGGTAGAAGTGATTAAGTATTAAATTTCAAAGATGCACAAATTCAGGTCTAAATGCAATATGTGGCAAATGCTGGACTGGAAGGAAAGTTTCCTGCCTCAAGTCCCAGTGCTCTTCTAGTTACTCCACACCCCTCCTCATAAGAATCACAGAGGATATGCCAAAATGGACTACCATGCTCCTTTCCAACAAAGACTTTTGAGAGGAGCTTCTCACACCAAGTGATAATGTCTGTTCCTCCAAGAACCATGATGAAAAAGAGAGAAACGTAGAAATGGATGAGGGGTGGTTTAAGTGGAGAGATGTTTGCCTACTATTAGAAAACAAATACCATAAGATTAAAATTCATCTAAACCTTACAATTCAGAATAAACCTAATGTTTTTGGTTTAAGTACTAAGTTATGAAATTACAGAAACCATAGGAAGCAGATGTTGAAAGATAAACACTACACAGCTAAAAAACAAACCAAAAAACCCCACCTCATCTTTAGGTAACACCCTGAAACATATTCACTGGTTATAAAACAGCAATAGGACAGGCCTTTCATTTGCAATTTCATCACTTCTATATAATAAAATTTTTTTTCACACTCAACTCATCCCTATGCACCTACCTTTTGGAACTCTTCCATACAGGCCAGCCTTTCCTTCCAGTTACTGCTGTCTAGAAGTTGTATACAGGTAGCAGGAAGGACAGCTGAAGCTTTTTCTTCACATACTTCAATCTGTAAGATACAAACACTTTAAAGTTAAAAATTACTTAAGGAAACAGATGGCAAGAATGTAAAAATACAGGAACTCCTATAGGTATGCTACAATCTGAGGCTCCTCTATTTCAGTACCAGAGAAGGAAAGTTTGTATAAAGCAGTTTCAAGGAGCTAGAAAGTATCAAATAACTATAAGCTGTAGAATTCAGCAAGAACGAACTCAGATCTCATAGGCTTTGATCTTCCATGGGTTTATGAGTCTGAGACATACTGTATAATACTGACCGAGAGCTCAGGCTCCACTATTTCTTTGGTCTCCAATCCTTTCTTGTTCTTGGTTCCAGCACTCCCTGCACCTCCTGGTGCACTTGGTTTCCCCTTCTTAGGTGGTCCGCCAGCCTAAAAGCAATTTAAAAAAAATTAAACCACGTAAGGACTTAGAACAGTGGTTCTTAAACTTTTGTGGGTTAGAGACTTCTTGAAAATTTGACTGAAATGAGCAGTCACTGTAACTATGTATAGTGACTTATTGTGGTGATCATTTTGCAATATGTAAAATATAAAATCATTATGTTGTACACATAAAACTAATATAATGTTGTATGTGAATTATACTTCAATAAATTAAAAAAAAAAAAAAAAGAGTGATAATTCGATCAACAAAAAAATCCCGTATTTCTGGTGCCCACAGAATTTAGCAGTTTCAAAGACAGACAGATCTTCTAAGACCACTCATGGGGGAAACTGTAGGCTCCATTTTAAGAACCTCTAACTCAGAACGAGCTAATGAAATAAAAACAATGGACTGGAATTATACTACATTTACAGATTAATTTGAGAATTAATGTTTGATGCCTCTAAATCTTTCCTATAATAGTCAAGGACAATTTCTAACTTATACCATTTCCTCAGTACTTAATCACAAGGTGCCCCAGTTAGAGCAGAATGAGTGCTCTAATTATGCTGAAGATGGCCATCTTGCTGAATCTTTTTACTGTCTCAGTAGTTTTTCAGTTGACTTTCTTGGGTTTTCCAAGTATATGATCATATAACCTATAAAAATGATGATTTTTCCTTTTCCTTCCTCATATTAATACCTCTACTTTATTCTTTTATCTAATTGTAGAGCATTATTTAACAATAATGGTACCAGCAGGCATTTTGTGTTTTACTTCTCATTTTAATAAGAATACTTCTAGTATTTCATCATTAAGCATAATACTGACTTTTAGTTTGCTATGTCTACTGCTATATATCATGTCAAAGTATTCATCCATTTCTATGCGGTTAAAAATTTTTTTTATCAAGAATATATGTTAAAATTTATTATATTCCTTTTAAATTAGATTTCTTTTTAAAAATTTATTTGATTTTAGAGAGAGAGGAAGGGGGAGAGAGAGAGAAGCATCGATTTATTGTTCCACTTACTTATGCATTCATTGCTTGACTCTTGTATGTGCCCTGACCAGGAATCAAACCTGTAACATGTACTGGGTTGACAGCTCTAACCAACTGAGCTATCTGGCCAGGGCTGAAATCAGATTTCTTGTTATCTATAAATTTAGTAAATTTTCTAATATTAATATCGAACCATCCTCAAAGTCCTCGAAAACTTCAATTGGTCATACTTTTTACTGTACCCACTGAATTCTACATGTGACTATTCTTTTTAAATATCTTGATTTAAACTTATTTTGAAAGGTCACAAGAAAATAGCAGTTTATCGCAAGATAGACAGCCAATGGCAGTAACATTAATAGGGCAATGCAAATCACTGTTCACATCATTCCTTCTAGCTATTTTGGATATTTGTTAAGCATTCCCCAAACCTAAAAAGAAAAGATAAAATGACAGAAGATCAAATTAGTCTTCAACATCAATACCTGTTCTGAAACCAATGTTATCTTGAACATAGTCTAAGCTTGTAACAAGGTACAATTAGCAAAACTAAGATGCTGGTTTTTAATTAAATGGAAACCTTTAATACTTGCTGGCTTATTCTCAGCAGTATGGTTTTGTTGGTTCATAACAACTCATAATCAGAGGTTTAATTGTTTTCTAACTCTAAAAATAGAAAATTCTCTACTCTTTGATTAACTAGAGTACCTCTTCTGGATCCTTTCCTGTAATTGCACTCTCTGTACCAAGAGGTACCTTGATGAATAAATCTACCTTTTTTTCTTTTCTTTTCTTTTTTAACAGACATATATGTTTAAGGCTTAGTAGGTTTACTGGCTGATACTGCCTACTTATTTTTTCAAAAGAGTAATTGAAGCAGGCTGCCACCCCTCCCCCCACTTTTTTTTTTTTTTTAAAGAATTCCTTTTAAAAAAGGGTTCAGAAAGATAAGAAAAGGTCTCAGGTACCCAGGTCATTGTCCAGTGGCAGGAGCTGGTGAGAAAGGAGAAAACAGCTGCCAAAACCCTATACTAGAATGGTGAAGAGACAGCATAACATAAAAGGAAATACACAGACTCTGTAGCTAGAGACACTCGGTTCAAGTCCCAGTTCTGTAATTCTAGGCATTCAACAAATACGTGCTGAGTCCCTGTTATACTCCAGAGCCACTCTATACACAGGGGAATCAAGCAGTGACAAGATCTCTACCCTTTCAAGTTTACAATATGATGTGGGGAGACATAGCAAACAAATAAGTGAACAACAAAAGTATCAGAAATGAATCGTAAGAGCTTATGCAGGACACTTAACCCTGTTGCTAAGCCTTAGTTTCCTTTTCTGGAAAAACAGGCGTCAAAAACATTTATCTCAAGGGTTGTTATGATTAAATGAGATTACATAGGTAAAACGCTTCACAAAGTGATGCTCACTCAGCCTGTTCTCTTCCCTAATTCCATGCTGGGGTTCAGAGTAGGGAAAGAATCAAACTTTTCACATCTGCAGTAGATAACTTTATGCTTAAGAGTCCAAAGGACAAGTATTCACTGAAGGAATGCCATATTTGCCCTTGGGCATCTTCCCCTCTTCTACACTGTACAAAGGCAACAAGACCTGGACTGGCATGGAGACTTAATGATGCAATTCAGCAACATTATTAGCAAAATGACGAAGGTGATGTTTTTTAAGTTAAGTGCCTTGCCACATTTTATTTCATTATTCAATGATACCTTCTGATCCCTTAAAATGCACTCCTGTACTTCCATTACTATTTTTATCTCTATTAAAGTTTCAAATAACCAAATGCATTGTTGGAACACTCTGTCTTCATGAGCAGATGTTCTGCTGTATTTTGAATGTGGTAATGAGTTCATTTCTCAAATGAAATCATATTGGAAGGACAAGCATTAACCTGAGATTCAGGTTATATAAATTCTAATTTTTAAACTGTATTTTCCAAGCCATCTATTAACCTTAGTAGCAGGTGCCTTTTTTAAGGGTCCTGGTTTGGGTGCTGAAACGTCCTTCGTGTCCTTATCTCCTGCGGCCCCCGAAGAAGCAGACCTTCCAGGAACAGGCTTACATTCTTTCTTCTCAGCTGCCAGTCCGCCCTTCTTACCATGCACCAACTCTACTTTTTCTGAGCATTCTTTGATCTGGAGAATAAAATTGAGATGAACATCATTAAGCCCAACTTTGAAACACAATCATTATCTTATTACTTAATAATCTAAACCACAACTATATGAGAATTTAGAGAGAAAAGTTTCCTTTTCAACAAAGATAAATTATCCAAACTTTCTTACATTTTATTTCTACACAAATTAGAATTACAATAACTACATTTTTGACAGAAGACATTCATATTTAGAAAGGTAATTTTCCAGTCCAGCTGGCGTGGCTCAGGTTGAGCACTGACCTAGGATCCAGGAGGTTGTGGTTCGATTCCCTGTCAGGACACATGCCCAGGTCTTGGGCTCAATCCCCAGTTGGAGGCGTGCAGGAGGCAGCCAATCAATGACTCTCTCTCATCATTGATGTTTTCATCTCTCTCTCCCTCCCTCTCTCTCTGAAATCAATAAAGATATGTGTGTGTTTTTTAAAAAAGGTAATTTTCCAGATACTAGAAAAAATTTGTCTTAAAACACTGTTTTCACATTTATAGATCTGGTCACTCAGCTTTATTTTTGTTATAATTTGAAAGATATTTCTACTAATATGATCATTGCCACTTGAGATGAAATTTAAATCTCCAAAACCTATGTTTTCAAACATTAGGTGTGAACCACCAGTGGTGGGTGAAATAAATTTCACAATCTGATATCAGCATTTTGGTCTTAAAACAGAACAGACAAAATTGAAACAAAACTGTAACGCACTATTGTCCAATTTCATTATAATCTATTACTAACTTACCCTGTCAAGCTTAAGTTTGTCCACATCAACTAAGAACGGGTTTACTGCTTTCTCACCAACCACTTTCAAGGCAGTACCCAGTGCTTCGAATGCAGCATCTCTGACTTCAGGAGCAGAATCATTGATGTGCTATAGTCCAGAGGTAAACAAAATGATCTCAATACAAGCTAATTTAGGTATTACTGATTTTAAGTCAGACTAATGGTAGTCGGATAAAGAATTTGCCTTTTACAATTCACTGAAGCTAAGTATAGCTTTCCTTTTGCCAATTAACAGTTACTCTTTCACAAATTCTTTTTGGCTTAAGGAAACCTCTGAAAATGCAATCAGCATGTAAGCGCTTCCTTTTTATCCTACCCCCTGTCTAAAGTGCCTCACATTCAAATGATCTTCAAATACTCCAAGCTGTATGCCTGTACTTGGCCAGATACAGATGAATGCCAGTAAATGGGCCAAATAAGAAACAGAATGTTTAGCATTTAGCAATTAATGGAACTATAAAGCTAACTTGTGCTTCAAGAATAGAAACATAACAATACAAGAATCTGGATTCAGTTTTCAAAGCTTCTCAGAAGACTATAATTGATAGTCTGGAAGTCAAATAGTCACTGTACATAATTAGTAGGAAAAAATCTTTCCTAGATATAAAATATTTCCCCAATTTCAAAGAGAGGCTATACCTTAAGTAGACCAGCACAAAAGGGCTTTAGCAAGCTCTTAGGCAGGGTAGAAGCAGTGCAGTGGCGGAAGCTTCTTGCAATAAAAAGCGATGTTTGCTGCTTGATGGTTGGATTTTTATTATCCATTACTGCTAAAACATCCTCACTGATGTTCTGTAATGTGGTCTTTAGAAAGAAAATGTGGTCAGTGAGCTTTTCTCAAATGCAAAGAACAATCAAAATATCACATTAACTAAATTTACTTGAGATAAAGGCACAAACTCATGTCAGCTTACAGTAAGGAAGATTGCATCAATTGCCTCCTGCAGGGCTTGTACTACTTGAGGCTTCTTCTCTTTGAATTTCTCCAAAATGGTTGGTACAACCTATAAAATGAACAGCTAGAATATTATCTGGCAACAAAAAGGAATGATGTACTGATACACACTACAACATGGATGAACCTTGAGAACATTATGCTAAGTCAAAGAAGAAGCCAGTCACAAAGGATCACACATGCATGATTCCATTTATATGAAATGTCAATTCCATAGAGACAGAAAGTAGATGAGTGGTTACTAGCATCTAGGGATAGGGGAGAAGGGGGAATGACTGATAATGGGCATAGGGTGTCTTTTTGGGGTGATAAAAATGTTTTAAGTTCTACCTCAATAAAGCTGTTTTAAAAACAATGTTTTGCTCTACCAAAACAAAAAAAAGTCAACATCTAAGTTGGATAAAAAGTCATTTCCTTTTTTGAAGGGCACAAGAATCCGTATGCTAAAACACTTAAAGGTTCTAATTCTACACCACCATAGCCATGTTTCTCTACCTTTTTTCTGCATCTACACCTTATATGCTACTATAAAACTGTTTCTATCAGTAATATCTCTTATTAAACAAAATGATTCTCAACTAGGTGGATTTATAGGTATAGTATATAATTTTTCCTTCCCACCCAAGATTCTTATATATCACACTGGATTAGGATGTCTCCTGCCCTTTCACTACATTAAAGAAAAAAACACACAAAACAACAGTACCAGAAATTATAGCAATTTTGATCAGAATTATATCCTCTTATTCAAGTACTCAGTTTAGATCAGTAAAGTTGGAATTTTTATGCTCTTTACTTTATTTTGTAAACTACCACTAATTCCTTAAATATTTATTGAATGCCTAATGCATCTATGGACTGCCAGGCACTGTGCTAGCAGGCAAATTAATGTAGTTTTTTAAGGTCCAAAAGAGTTAGGCAAAGCTTAACAGTATCCAAAATAAATTTTTTTTCGAGATTTCACAGAAGTTATACATAGCAAAAAGAGTATGGTTTCCATGAAGAAATAGAAAAGACTTTTTAACACTAGGAGTTAGTTATAAACTTAAAAATCAAGATATTTTAATGGTTATAAAGCTAAAGTTCACTTTTACACATACTGCCAAAAAGACAGTTTATACACAGCTACAGAAAGTAAAGCTGAACCACTAACATGCTTGTTATCAAATGCTGTACATGATATAATTTTAAGGGGGGGGGGCACCCAAACTACAAAACACTGGAGAGATATTCTTTAAGCTACACAACAAAATGTCACAAAGCCAGAATCAAAACCCAAACTAGAGGGCCAGGCAATCATCCAACTATAATTTAGTAAATTAAATGTATTTTAAAAATTGTTCTCTAGCCCTAGCCAGTTTGGCTCAGTGGTTAAGAGCGTCAGCCCATGGACTGAAGGGTCCCAGGTTCGATTCCGGCCAAGGACACATACCTGGGTTGCAGGCTCGTCCCCAGCCCCAGTTGGGACGAGTGCAGGAGGCAACCAATCAATGTGTCTCTCTCACATCGATGTTTCTCTTTCTCCCCCTGTCTCTCCCCTAACCTTCTACTCTCTCTAAAAAGCAATGGAAAAAATATCCACTGTTACCAATGGAAAAATAAACAAATAAATAAAATTTAAAAAAATTGTTCTCTAGCTTTAATAGTTATTCCTAATACAAAAGTATAAAATATTCTAATAAGTAACATAAAATTGACCAAAAGCTAATTAATACACTGATAGCATATACACACAGATATTATATAATATATATTGATTGAAATAAAATTATAAATAATATTTTTATAGCAATTTATGATTTACGTGTCTTTTTTTAGACACTAAGTCTTTTTTTAGACTCTTATTTTTATTTCCCTGGTAACAAGCTAGTCATGATTTATTTTTATTTGGTACTATCTTCTTTTTTTTTTTAGTTAAGTTCTCTGAAATTATTTTTAATGCTATGAGTAAGTGAGCTCCAAATACTATAATTAAGTGAGGTTAGATATTAGTTTCACAATATAATACTGACTTATATTATGGACTATTAGGAGACTCTTAAGTTTACCTAGGGAATCAAATGGTAAAGTGGCTAGCAAGAACCTTAAAGTTCAGCACAGTCAATTTTCTGATGCTGAACCATTCTAAGTAATTCAGACCAGATTTAGAGGCCAACTGACAGATGCCACAGTTAAACATCTCTATTTACTAAAACTGTTACCAAACTTGATTGTTTCCATATTTATACGAAGAAAATAGTATATTCAACAAATGTTTCCAGTCAGATTTTCTTGTGAACTGATATATCACCAACAGTGTAACCTACATAAAATGTCTCAAGTAAATTATTTATTATTGTTATTTATTTATTTATTTATTTATTTATTTATTTATTTATAATCCTCACTTGAGGATATTTTTTCCATTGCTTTTCAGAAAGAGTGGAAGGGGGAGAAAGAGGGAGAAAGAGAGATATCAATGTGACAAAGACACATCGATTGGTTGCCTCCCACATGCGCCCCGACCTGGGCCAGGATTGGATCCTACAACCGAGGTATGTGCCCTTGGCCGGAATCAAACCCAGAACCCTTCAGTCCACAGGCCAACGCTCTAACCACTGAGCCAAACTGGATAGGGCAGTAAATTATTTTTTAAATAGGAAAACACTGTAAAATATATTTTATATATTAATTTCACTTCTCATTTTATATTTCCTTTCCTATTCTGATTTTTGGTCTGTCCTGGTTATCCTATGTTTTACTTCATCCTGTTATACTATAAATGATGTTCTAAGAACAAAGCAAGACATTAATAAATAATAAGCAGATCAGCTCAACTAAGTACTTTAGGCCAAGTGCCTGATTTTCTACATAAAGCTAATGAATTTAATTATAACTGACATCTTAGTTGAAATGCTGTGAGAAGTTATACTCAATATTAGTCAAAATTTACTTTACCCCAAATATAAAGATCTATGCCGAAGAGCTGTTTAAAAGCACAGAGCAAACTAGCCTGACATTCTTGATAATATTGCTATTTGTACTTAAAAAGGAGTGTTACTTACGTGTCCTGCATATTGTCCAAATTTCTTCCTTAGCCCAACAGCTAGGCCGGTAAGACATTTTGCTGCCAAAGCCACCAACATGACATTAGTGTCCTTTCCAACTACCTATAAAAAGGGAAAAAAGGAAAACAAGACAGTAAGAGCCCTGTAGAAGGGAAATTAAAACTTCCTCTTAAAAGAACTCTAGCCAGACCAGCATGGCCCAGTGGTAGAGAATCGACCTATGTATGATCCAGGAGAATTGTGGTACAATGCCAGGTCAGGGCACATGCCTGGGTTGCGGGCTCGATCCCCAGCAGGGGGCATGGAGGAGGCAGCCAATCAATGATTCTCTCATTATTGATGTTTCTATCTCTCTCTCTCTCCCCCTCTCCCATCCTCTCTCTGAAATCAATAATATTAAAAAAAACCAAAAACAACAAAACTCTAAAAGCTATTATGTTACTAGACAGCCAATTATGTTTCCACAAAAGCCGAGATTCTTCTTTAACAATATCAAATTTGGGAGCTTCCCTTCAGTATGTTTAGTCTCCTACCTTGAAGTTTTACCAATATATATATAAAACTACAACTTCCAACTGTTAACTCTCCATTAGTGGTAGTCTAGGCTGTCAAGAGCTGCACACCATGGAGAAGGTGACTTTGGTAATGGCAGAGGAGCTGGAGGTCTGCTGACTTTGCTTTGGGGCAAGGAGAGCTAAGACACCACAGGGCAGCAGCTCTAACATTTATACCCCAGGAGAACAAGTGGAAACTGCCATAGGTACTATAAAGAAGTCCATACGTACTCTAAATGACAAACACCATTGCAACCATTTCTCTGAGGAAGCTTCTGGCTTCACAGCTGCCATTTTAGTTACCTAATGATCATCAACTTTGCATTTAGAGCCTATTAGCAGAGTTTCCTCCAGCACTGTTTATACTACTATCCTCCTGTACTACACCCCATAGAGCCTAGCACTTATCAAAATTCACAGGTAGTAGCTGTGTCTGTGTCACTTCAGCAAGACAGTGACTATGCTTTGGTTCCTTCCTGCTAAGATTTTACTGTGTTATACTGCTCAAGTCAACTGGTGTTAAAAAGCTGCTTTACTTTTAAGTGCTCCAAACCCGTTTTTTCATTCTTTTCTCAGGTAGAAGTAATGCTTCCATTTTACTTTGGATTTATATAGTCCCTAAGATCTGGTATTCCCTAAGTAGAATACTTCATTCCAAATTCCCCAAATTAACCAATCTGTAATGCACAGCATGCAAGGAAGTTCTAACTGGCACCTAAACGTACTTCCTAAGTGCTAAGGAATAAGGATTAAGAAATGAACATTTATTAAAAATGAATTATGTGACAAATTTATAGGTGCTTTAGAATCCTTCTTTCATTTAATACTCACCCAAACCCTATAAAGTAGGTACTATTATTATCTCAATTTTGTAGATTTCAAAAATTAAATAGAGATCAACTTGCTCAAGATTATAGAGCTAGCAAATGGTAATGCTGTGGTTTAAATCTAGGTCTATTTTTTTAAAATCCTCACCTGAGGATATTTTCTCCATTGCTTTCCAAAGAGTGGAAGGGAAGGGGGAAGAGGAACAGAGAGAGAGAGAGAAACATTGATGTGAGAGAGACACATCGACTGGTTGCCTCCCACACACGGCCCTGGGGTCAAGGATCGAATCTGCAACCAAGGTACACGCCCTTGACCAGTATCAAACCTGGGACCCTTCAGCCCAAGGGCCAACGCTTTAACCACTGAGCCAAACTGGCCAGGGCAAACCTAATTCTGTTTTGACATCAAAGCTCCTGCTCTCTTATTTGCAGCCAAGTATAGAGCTACGAAAAATCTGAATTGCCTGATATGCACATTCCCAGCTGAGGCTGAACAAAACAACCCTCTGCTTTCTTCTTTCATCTTTCATACAGTTTTAACAAAAACCTTTTTCATGGTCTATTTAGTGTCATGTTTTGGTGGGGGTTTTTGTGTGCATTTTGGTGCCTTTCACTGTTTAAAATGACTTCCAAGAGTAGTGCTGAAGTTCTGTCCAGCATTCCTAAGTGCAAAAAGGCTGTGATGTGCCTTACATAGAAATTTTGTGTTAGGTAAGCTTTGTTCAGGCACAAGTTATAGGGTTGTTGGCTCTGAGTTCAATGTTAATGAATCAATAATATATATTAAATAAGATGTCTTAAAAAGAATAAAACACAGTTATGTATTGTTTTATGTGTCAGTTGATGAAAATGTTATGATCAAAGGGTTGCAGGACCCTAACCCTGTATTTCCCCTAGAAATAATGGTTCGGTATTCCCTAATTCAATGTCTGCAGTAATTTTATAGAACATTAGTACTAGAAATAATGAGAATTGCTGTACTTAAATGTGTATATAATTAAAGATTAACCTCCCCCCACACACACCATTTTAATCCTCTGTAATTTTAGGCTGAGGAAACAAGCAAAGTTTTCAACCTTGTTGCATTCAAGACAAAGTCTTAAGTTTGTTCTTAAGCTCTATAACTATATCCACAGTGTTTGAGCTATACTTTCAGATTTTTAAAAAATATTTTTCATTGATTTTTAGAGAGAGAGGAAAGGAGAGAGAGAGCGGGAAATATCTATCGGGTGCCTTCCGTACGCCTCCTACTGGATCGAGCCGAAACCTGGGCACACGCCCTGACCAGGAATCAAACCAGCAACCCTTTAGTGCACAGAACAATGCCCGACCAAGCCACACCACCAGCAGCAGTTAACTTGGTTAGACCTAGCAATACCAAAGGAATATTTTCTTAAAAAAAAAAAAAAAATATATATATATATATATATATATATATATATATAATATTTATAAAGATTTAAATATATCTTTATTCATTTCAGAGAGAGGAAGGGAGAGGGAGAGAGATAGAAACATCAATCATGAGAGAGTCGTCATTGATCAGCTGCCTCCTGCACGCCCCCGACTGGGGACTGAACCCGCAACCTCAGCATGTGCCCTGACTGGGAATCAAACTACAATCTCCTGGATCCTAGGTCGATGCTCAACCGCTGAGCCATGCCCGGCTGGGCTAAAAATATTTCTTTATTTAGTACTTGCCTGCTTTATAATTGACCACATCCTTTGCTTTACATGCTGATACTATATAGTGTGGCATCATTTGCTATCTAACAAAAAAAAATTCTTCATATTTAATATTTATCCCATTAAATGGAGCCAATTTAAATAGTTCATCCTACAGAATTATAAAACTGGAATATTTGGGTCTCGATCAGCAAGACCCTTTTTCTTGAGGTTTTTACATGCTATCAAATAACATACTAAAAGTAATAATAAACAAAGATTGAAAACCAAATAACCCAGAACAATCATTTTAAACAATATTTTAAAAATGGATGCCTATAATTTTAAAACCATCAATAGTGTTCCTTAAATAGCAATGTTTTTGTGATAAAAAGGATGACCGATACAGAGAAATTCAACAGCCTGTTGCTGGGACACCAAGGTTGAAACTCCTCACATTTACCTTCTTTAATGCTTTTACTAAATCTGCATAATCGCCTGCTTCCAATTTGGGGTTTTTCACTAGTACTTCTACAGCCTCCAGGGCTTCTTTTCTCTCTTGCCATTTTTTTGCCTCCTGCAAGATACAATATGAGTCATTTGTAGAACAGAAAATAAGAGAGCAAAATAAAAGTCTGTTTCTTTCATGCTACTAATTCAAAGATAAATATTTTTTTTTTCAGAAACTTTTCTAAAGCTGATTAAAAAACAAAATTGCAAATCTGTGTAGCCAATCAGAATGTTTTGTTCATATACATAAAATTGTGTTTGTACATAAAAAGTATTTTTATAACATTTCATAATCCTGAGCTCTAAAGTAACTAAATAGAATAAGATGTCAGTCTTTTCTTTCTCATTTTCTAGGCAAATGTTAGTAAGCAGGTATTAAACAGAAAACATTGATAGAAAGCATTTCTAGCATATCTAACAGTGGCATAACTACAGGAGAAAGGAATTTCCATACCCATAACATTAAAAAGAGCAGAAAAGAACAATCACATAACCAACAACCAAAATTGTTCTAACCTTGAAGATTAGTTTTCCAGATTGGGAGTAAAATGCTAACCCTTTTGTTTTATGGCCATAAAGTAGAATATGCTCCACCAGAGATCAATCATTCAGTAATTTGAACAGGCAAAATTTCAAAGAATTGGGGATACAAAGAAGATGATAAACTAGTTACCCTAGAGGACATTACAGTTCAATTCAATTTATCAAATATTTAGTTGTTAATCAGAAGTTTATAGGATACTCGAGCTGATAGCAGAGCTAGAAAGATCTTCAATAAATAACTACAAAGCTTTGGTAACACAGCAAGAGTTCTTAACCTAGTTTAGGCTGGCAGGTAGGATCTCCCCCACAAAGTGATGCTTAAGGTGAGACCCAGAAGATAAAGAGGCACTATGAACTGAATGGGGGGAGAAGAATGACTAGGCAGAAAGAACAGCAATGTTAAGTCCCAGAGTTTAGAGGGGGGGAAAAAGTGTGGCACATTTGATACTGGGAGAAGTTCCATATGACTGGAGTGTGGAGAGTGAGAGAAATAAGAGATGTGGCTGGAAAATAAGCAGGGGCCTCAAAGGTACCAGAGACGACCTCAAGGGCCACAGTATGATCTCAGACATCATCTTAAAACTCATGGAAACCACTGAACGGCTTTAATGAGGCAATGATATGAGATTTGCATTTTGGAAAATAATACCTCTAATTACATTGTGAAATATAATGGGAAAGAGGAGGCAAGAATGAGCAAAGACAGGGAGTCTTGTAAGAAGACTACTGTAGTACTGTAGCATATAAGGCAAGACATGATGGTGGTTGGGATAAGACTTTCTCAATTGGGGATAATTTTGTCTTTTGGAATACATTTAGCAAAGTCTGGAGACATTTTAGATGATCAGGACTTGGGAGATTTGTATTACTGATATATAGTGGGTAAAAGCCAGAGATGCTGCTACAATGCACAGGAAAGTCCCCCAAAACAAAGAATCATCTGGGGAAAAATATCAACAGTGCAAAGGTCAGGAAACCCTAGAGTAACTACTTGGCAGTGGGATGAATTTGAGAGATATTTAAAGGTAAAACTAGAGACAATGAAGAAAAAAGAGACATCAAAAAAAATGTTCTAGTTTTTGGCAAGATGTAAAAAAAAGTTCAATAGTAAAATATACACAAAATAGTATGGGAACAAAGAAGAAGCAACTAATTCACTCTACTAGGGAAGATATGGGGTAGAAGGGGTACACCAGGAAATGGCTCAGCAGAACATACTCTAATTATACTCTAGTAATTACTTAAAATGAAATAAATGAAAGAAGTTTACCATTACTTACAATTTTGTCATAAAAGTCTTTGGGAAGTTTGGAAAGAATTTCTACTGCTTCCAAAAGCTCATAAGCATCTATCTGTGGCACCTCATCACCATCGTCACCACCTTCCAGGAGAAAAACAAAACAAACCTTAAAAATGGATGGAATGGCTTTATTTCTGTTATCAGTCCTTTCACACACCTCTGATGAAATCTTGATACTGAATTATTAATGCTATATACAATTTATATTTTATTAAATGGCAGTCCTACAAAATGTGCCCAGTGAACATAGGTTCTTGTGGTAGGGTCCATTCTTGCGAATTTTTAGAGACCAGTGTTTAAAATGGGCTTACCTCCTTCAGCATCTCCACCAGCAGACTGTTGCTGTTCCAATTTTGCTTGTAGTTCTTGCTGGGAACGCAGAAACCGAGTAGGTTTAGGAGCACCTGTTGGCAGTTTGACCCATTCTTCTTCCAGTTCTTTCAACTGCAAATATCATGAAATATTTTAAAAACATCATCTACATCTCCACCATTAGAGGATATACTTAACATTTATATTTACTAATATAAGAACTTAATTTCTTATTTATATGACTCTAAAGGGGTAAACAAGAAAAATTTAAGTTGTATACACTTTGCAGCATAAGACAAACTGACTTATATTTACTACACTGAAGATGTATGGCTAAGCATACAGAAAAAAGAAAATCGACTTTTTCAGACACTCTCATTAGTTCATGAATTCAGATATATTTGTATCTGATAAAAGTCTCTAAAACCAATTACAATAAAAAAGATAAATGCATTTCGTCCAACAGCATTATAAAGGGATATTTTAAACTGCTATAGATTCAACACTAACATACAGGAATCACCGAATGCAACAGTATTTAACCTGAGAGGGCAAAGTAACAGCAGAGACAGTTGGCTACGCTCAGAAAAATCAACTAATTTCAAAAAATAATTATTTGCAAGGACAGAATATCAACAATGACATGAAGGAATTATCTTCATATATTAACCTTGTGCAAAGACAACCAAAAACTGTGCCTCACCTGAACAGAGTTTATATTTTGCAATGGTGGTCTCAGAACATCCCGAATCCATCTGTAAATCTCCACAGCAATTAGTTTGGCTTCATCTCGAACACCCTTGTCTCGAGACTCAAAGAGTTTTGGCAACACTTTGATAATTGGCTTAAGCAAGATAATTTTGGAACCAAATTCACTACAAGTAAAAAAATTGGAAAAACAATTGTCAACATGCTTGCTTGGGTTAAAGTTCACTCAAACATAGTTCCAACCCTATATATTAATAGAATTATATAAGTTGAGTTTTAAGGCAGAAAAAAAGGGAACTCATAACTACATCTATGTTTAGATGTCATTCTTCCATGAATATTATTTAATGTCTAGGGTCCAAAATAATATTACCATTTTATTTTACTTTACTTACAAATATTTTTATTGACTTTTAGAGAGAGGAGAGGGAGAAAAACATGGGTGTGAAAGCAGAACATGGATCTACTGCCTCCTGCACACCCCCTACTGGGGAAGGAGCTCGCAATCCAGCCATGTGCTCTGACAGGGAATCCAACCAGGAACCAGGAACCTTTTGGTGCATGGGACGATGCCCAACCAACTGAGCACACAGGCCGGGGGGGCAGTATTACCATTTTAAAACTCACTTCCTAGATAGCCAGATTAGGAGTAATTCAAGTCTATGAAGGACCAGCGCTGTGTGATATCTTAAATATGCATGCATATACATATAAAAGCTTAAAAATATGAACAAGCCAGTTCATAAATTTCCAGATGAGTGAAATCTGCTTTTAATAAACTTTTTAATAGTTTTTACAACGAAGGTTGTTCACTCAACTTGAAAGATCACTAATCCTGGCGATATGTTTCATTCCTGACTTCAAAGCTATCACACTGTAACTCCAGGCAACTTAAATCTCTTTGCTTCAGTTTTCCACAGGAAAAATAGTTGCATTCTGACTTCTTTTAAAAAAGTAACATAATATTTATTTATTTGTTTATTTTTCCCCCCAGCAAAATAAAATTCCAGCTTATTGTTGGACAACATTGTTTAACACACACATCAAAAAGGCCAAACAGTAACTTCACAGACCAAAAAAAAAAAGGAAAAAAGAAACCTTTTACCTTTGGCCTTTTTAACCATCTTTTTAACCTTTGGTCTCCTGAAACTATCACTAACATATATAAAGGAAGCTCTGAAACGTAGGATTGAACTGTTGGCCTCAAGGTCTGAAAGAACTGTCTAGTTCCACTTACAGATTTGGAGATGCTTTAGGACAAATAAAGAACCACCTAAGGATGGGACTAAATAATATGTATAAGGAAAATGCCTAACTTGTTCTTTTTCTACCCTTATTCTCCTACTCAGCTTAAAATGAAGTAACTAGAGTTCATAGCATTCTAGATTAGAAATTAATTAAAAGGTAGAAGGTTATAGTATAATATATATTTTATTAGAGACCCAATACCAAGGACAGAACAGATCTACTGATATAAGCAGTCTTGATAACCCAGTCAATTCACTAAATTCCTAAGAATGAGCATACTATTTACTATTCATAAAAATATATGCCTACTATACTATGATAGGCTAGACACAAGGAAACATTTATTACACAAGAATCTAAGTGAAAGTCAAATTTTACAAAAGAACATTATGAACCAACTGAAAGACAAAAGACTTGTAAACTGAGGATAGTTTAACAAAATTTAAATTTTTGATACTTTCACGTAAGATAACCACCAAAGGAAGCATTTTCTCTAAGAATATGTCATATACAAAATCACAAGAGAGTTGAAATGATCTTCACTCTCAAAGGTCACACATTTAGGGTTTTACTAGAGACGTTTTCTGAAGTATTTCATGTGGATGGTTTTGGGGACAGGATATCAGATAAGGACTGCCAAATCAGAACAAACTAATGGTTTGTCTAATTCAGATTTCCATAGCAAATTACAACCATTTGTTCCTGAAAGAGATACCATTCATGAAAAACTACACTGCCAAATTCTAGGGTTGAAAATAACTTATTACACAAGAGTAAGTTATTTTCTATTTGCTATACTTCTGTTTAAAGGCATATAGCATTTGCTTCTACTTTATAAAAAGGCACCTAAACAAAGGTTTGTTTTAGCCAACAAACTGTGTCTTTAGCCAACATGTAAATTTATGTGAAACAGTGAGCTGCTTCAATACCCCGAGGAGTGCTTTTCCACAAAAAGGCCAATTCATAATCTGAGAACAGGTCAGAAATATCCTGTTCATCTTCATTAGAAAGAAATTTAGATAAAATAACTATGCAACACACTTGAAGGCTAAAATTACTGAATACAAAGTGCCACACTCGAGGAATGAGTTCAGCTTTTCCAGGTCACTTTACTGATTGGTGTGGCATACCTAGTCAAGTCTAGCAGTTTTCATTTCTGTTTAAACCAGGAACCCAAACTCAACTGAGATACTCTAGTTAATAGAATGAAAAAGAAAAAGTCTTACCTTAAGGCTTTCCTCAGTGTCTCTATACAGGCTACTATAATCTTGGGGTTCTTATTGTCCAGGCCTTTTAGGAGCTCTTCTTGCACAGCCTCTCCTTTCTCAATCTCTATGTACATCAGACAAATCTCAATACCTAGCTCCTTGGCTTTGGCTTTGGGTTGGTTGAATACTTTAGTTACAACACCTGATACAACTTCTCCTGTGGTTCTGTAATATAGATTATAAACAACCACACACACAAAAACATACTTTAGTAGAAAGAGCTGGAAAAAGGTCATGGAAGGCAGTGGGTGTGTGATTGGGGATGGGGGGTGTACACACGTACTTTTAAAAATGCTGAAATAATTCTCTAATTTTTAAATTTGTTTGAAAATATTAAAAAACTTATGCAAAAGTTTAAACATGTCATACCAGACAATAACACAGAACCATAGACTGTTTATAAATGTAGAAAATTCAAACAAGAAAGTAAATATTCCTTGAAATCCCACCACATAGAGAAAACTTCCAACTTTCTGCTATCCATCCTTCCAAACCTTTCTATATGCATATATATATGTATGTGTGTGTATATACACACACACACACAGACACAGATATATTATACAAAAATAGGATTACGAAGTTCTTGATTTTGTGAAAATTTAAAAAAAAACAATTTTAAACACTGCTTAACAGAATTTCTTCACAGAAGGAATGGATATATACCTTTAGTACCAAAAGGCTGCTTCCAACTCCTTGGCAAGACTACAACTACAGTAACTTTATTGCTTTGAATCTCGTCTAAATTAAATAAAACCTGTACCACTGGAAATTGGAGGAACTGAGTGGGTTGGAAGTACATGCACCACTTGTCAAAAAATTTTCTGGTATCAGAAGAAAAATGAAATTAAAAAAGCAATGGCCCAGCCGGGCGTGACTCAGCGGTTGAGTGTCGACCTAGGATCTAGGCAATCGGGGTTCGATTCCTCGTCAGGGCACATGCCTGGGTTGTGGGCTCAATCCCCAGTCAGAGGAGTGTATGAGGCAGCCGATCAATGACTCTCTCATCATTGATGTTTCTCTCTCTCTCTTTCCCTCTCCTTTCCTCTCTCTGAAATCAATAAAGATATATTAAAAAAAAAGGCAATGACATCACTAATGGCACGGGAAACTGGGTGATGTTAACAAAGCTCTCAAATTATGATTGTCTTTATTAGTATAATCTTCGAAGTAAGTCAAGGATATATGTCTTGTGCAATAAAGTCAAGGGCAAACAGGCTGAATCACCGAGGTCATTTAGTTAGCATTACCTCTCCTAAGAGATAATGCCTAATGACCACAGGAAGAAAGGTGTGATTCTAAGATCACCTAGCTGGGATCTGAGAAAAAGACTTTTGTAATGCCCAAAATATTTTCAGTGAAATTCTGATCATTCCTTTGATGACAACTTCTCAGTTTCTTCTAAAAGTTACTGAAGATTTTCCTTCTTAGTCTAGAGTAATTTCCATACAAAAGGCACAAAAGGAAAAACATCACTTGTTCATCAAACCTTAAGGTAGAAACTCAAGATCTGATTTCTAATTGGTTCCTCTTTAGAGATTTCATGTACTATTTAAACTTCTGAGGACAGATAGACTGAAGGGGAAAAAAACAAGTATCAAGGAACCATGAAAGTAAGAAAATTAATATATGCTAAAAGTGCTAATAACTAAGGAGAGGGATCCATAAATATACATAGATTAACCCAGGTAACACCAGGCAGGGGATTTAAAAGTTGAAAAGAAACTACTTACTTTCCTGCTACATGGGCATTTTCAACATAAACAAGTGCAGCTTCTAATCCTTTCAACTGAACCACTGCATTGGAATCAGTCACAAATTTTTTGATCAATCCTAAAAATTTGGACCATTCTGGGCTCTTTTCATCTCTTATTTTCTGGAAGATCTTCAAGGCCTCTTCATACCCATTCAACCTTGCTTTCCACAGCTAAAAGAAAAGTAGTATTTTGAAAAACAAAATGGAATAATACTATTATTATTTATTGTTAATTAGGGGGGAGGGAAAAATAACTACCCTATACCAGGTAATCTGAACAAAAGACCCCATGAGTGGAAACAAAAAAGGAGTTTAAGAAATTCAGATAGCTTTAAAAAAATTAGCTAATAAACTTTTTCTTATAAATGTTTAATATTTATGATATTCTGCAAAGGTCATCTAAAATTCTTAACAGGCCACTATAAATGTATCTCAATTGGATATAAAGTATTCAAGTGTTAGTTATTACTACTTCTTTAGAATATGGCATTAAAGATGTGATAGTTCAAACATGAACCACCCTGCTGAAACTACCCAGTCTCCAAAGTATGTTCTTTTTCAGTTGTACTGTATGATCATTGGGCAGGTTTATACTATACTACACAGCGTAACTGCTGACAAAACAAACCAATGAAACCAAAATTTGAGTTCCTGAAAAGTCTCACCTTGTGTTCACATTTCTGATCAACTGGCAGTTTCAACCACTCACTGTCATCTCCCATTGTGCTTCCAGTTTCTCCTTAGAATTTAGAGTAATTCCTGGTCAAATAAAAATTGATGCCTATTAATTCTAGCATCAAGCAGTTTCTTGAGACAAAACGATTTTTGTGAGATTTTTATTTTATCATGATGCACCAATATGATTAAAAATCCCATTCTTTGTTTATATACCCGTTTAATTCCATTAACAGAACATTTTAAAAGTAAACACACAAAAAAGTCAATAAAAAACTCTAAGTCTCATCCTGATACACCAAGGTTGTAGGTTCAGTCCCCAATCAGGGCACACACAAGTAGTAACCAATGAATGCATAAATGAGTGGACCAACAAACTGATGTTTCTCTCTCTCTCTCTCTCTCTCTCTCTCTCTCTCTCCCTTCCTCCCTCCTTTCCCGCTCACTCTAAAATCAATTTTTAAAAAAGGGGAAGAGAAGAGTTTCAAAGAATGTCATACTTTCAAATGTTAACCTAAAATTATTTATAGAAAGTAATCAATATGGAAAAATCTCAATGCTACCCAGTTCTCTATCTAATTCTGGTAAATATGACTTTAGTCAATGTTTATATAAACTAGTAAAAAATTAAATCCCTGAATGAATTGTTCCTCTATAAACTTTATATTTAAACCATTTTTTAATTAATGAGGTTTATAGTCAACATTCCTTTAATAACTTTATGCTATTCATTTAGGTAACACTTTCTTTCGGATTATAAAAGTAATGTATGCTGACTGCAGAAAATCTGAAAAGTACAGAAAATAGATAAGGAAGGAAAGTTTTGTGTTTTTTTTTAAATATATCTTTATTGATTTCAGAGAGAGGAAGGGAGAGGGGGAGAGAGAGAGAGAAACATCAATGATGAGAGAGTCATTGATCGGCTGCAGCCCACAACCCGGGCATGTGCCCTGACCGGGAATCGAACCCTGATCGCCTGGATCCTAGGTTGATGCTTAACCACTGAGCCACGCCCGGCCGGGCAAAGAAGGAAAGTATTAAAAGACAATTTTGCCACTTTGATGAACATTAAAGTGTGTCCACTTGAGTCCTTCTAGATTTTTTTTCAATGCATATACAGTGTATAAAATACATGGGGGGAAAAGAGGGATAATCCTTTTGCAATTTTTTTCTTTTAAAAAAAATATTCTTTAGGTTTTTTTCACTTTTTAAAGTAGATTGTTAAAATACGTGGGCTCAGCCAGGCATGGCTCAGCGGTTGAGCATCGACCTCGGATCCAGAACATCGGGGTTCGATTCCCGATCAGGGCACATGCTCGGGTTGCGGGCTGTAGCCAATCAATGACTCATCATTGATGTTTCTATCTCTCTCTCCCTCTCTCTCTCTGAAATCAATAAAGATGTGGTTTTATTTTTTTAAAAATATATCTTTTTTGATTTCAGAGAGAGGGAGGGAGAGGGAGAGAGAGAGAAACATCAATGATGAGAGAGAGTCATTGCTTGGCTGCCTCCTGCATGCCCCCTACTGTGGATCAAGCCTGCAACCCAGGCATGTGCCCTGACTGAGAATGGAACTGCCAACCTCCTGGTACATGGGACAATGCTCAACCAAATAAGCCACACTGGCCAGGCGCAATCTTTTTCTTATACAGTCACAAATATTCTCCCATATTTGAGAACATGATGTTTAAAGGCTGCATAACACTCCATTTTTATCATCAATCCTATTGTTGAAATTTAAATTGTTTCCAATTTTCCAATATTGTAAGTAACATAGAAGAGATTCTGCTCATCTCTCCTCTTGATCCCCAGTCTTGGTCTGACATAAAAAATATATCTTCAATAAACATTTGTTTAATGAATATATACCTTGATAACGTCTACCGTGAATCAGGCATTGTGTAAAGTACTTGTTAAGTATGTTGATTCACTTTACGAACAACAACTAAATGAAAGGAAGATATTTTCCCCACTTTACACACTAGGCTCACAAAGATTAAGTAACCTGCCAAAAACAATAAAACTGGTAGGCAGTGAGATCACACTAAGATTCAAAGTCTATGCCTCTTCTTTTACAACTTGTTCCCTTCCATGAAAATGTAGGAAATATTCCAGGGAAAGTTAGATACTCAAAGACTAAATTGTAAAAGCTTATTAGAGTAAGTGGAACTTTCATTAAGAACTCTCTCTAAAATCCCCAGGACCCTATGAAACAACAGCAGCACATTTTAGAGTAGGAGTCAAACCTTAATATAGAATAGAAACTCTAATACAGCAGTGGCAGAAGACAAAATAGTACAACAGTTTGGAAAACAGTACGGCATTATTTAAGTTGAAGATGCACATACCCATACCCTACTATCCAACAACTCCATTCCCTGGTACTTACTCTAGATACTGAAGCCAACTGCACCAGAAGACTTATACAAATACAAGGATATTCGTAAGACTGTTGTTCATGAAAGTCAAAAGTTGGAAACACTTCACAAGTTCATAAAAAAAAAATATGAATAAATAGTGGTAGATTCACTCAGTGTAATATTATACAGCAACAAAAATGAATGAACTATATAGTGCTTCTCAAACTTTATAGTGAAGGACAAGTTTTTTGTTTGTTTGTTTTTGTTAATCCTCACCTGAGGGTATTTTTTCCACTGATTTTTAGATAAAGTAGAAGGGACTGAGTAAGGAGGGGGAGGAGAAAGAGTGAGAGAGAGAACACTGACGTGAGAGAGACAAATCGATTGGTTGCCTCTCACATGCACACCCAACTGGGGCGAGAACAAACCTGCAACCCAGGTATGTGCCCTTGATCAAGAACCAAACCCACGACCCTCTGGTGCTCGGGCTGACACTCTAACCATGAGCCACACCAGTTAGGCTGTCCAATTCTAGTTTTATACCCAAAGGAACTGAAAATAGGTACTCCAACAAGTAGATATACATTCATGTTCATAGTAGCACTATTCACAATAGCCAAAAAATGGCCCAAATGTTCATCAGTGGATGGAATAAACAAATTGTGGTATGTACTTACAATGGACTATTACTCGGCCATAAAAGGGAGTAAAGTGAAGTACTGATAAAACTGGGTGAACTTCACAAACATGATGCTAAGTGAAAAAAGCCAAATACAAAAGGTCCCATATTATGTGATTCCATTATATGAAAATATCTAGAATTATAATACATCCATAGAGACAGAATGCAGATTTGTGGTTGCCAGAGGTTGGGGAGAGGGGGAATTGGATAGAAACTGCTTAATGGGTAAGGAAGTTTTACTGCAGAATGATGGAAGTGTCTTGGAACTAGATAGAGGTGGTGGTTGCATAATATTGTAAATGTACAAAATGCCATTTGAATTGTTCATTTTAAAATGGTTAAGTTTTATGTGATGTGAATTTCACTTCAATAAATCATTTTTTAAAGTCCCAAGGTGATTCTAATGTGCAGTCTAGGTTGAAAACTTCTAACATTACTTTCTTGGTACAAGTTTTAGCTGCAAAAGCAATCTTTCCCATCTGTTTTTCAAAGAGAAACACTCAATGAAATCTTTTAAAACATTTTCCAACCAAGAGAATGTGAACAACAATATTCGACTGCTGGTATTCTATGAGCTCACTACAATACTTTTCTTTTTTTCCTGTTGGTTACTTTTAGAAATATGAAGAAACAGACTTTCCAACCTAAGTGCCTCATAGAAAATTTAAATGTCATTGTGTTATACTTTCTGAAATGGCTTCTACTACATTATAGTCTGAGTTTTTAAGATGGTATTTATGATCTTTCTATTAAAAGGAAAGGCCTGCTTCACACCCAAACCTCCCCAGCCATTGAAATAATGGGTACAGTATTGTGTATGCATGTGGCAAGGACTCTTGCTCTGTCTTTGTGTTTGTCTTCTTCCAGGATTGATATACTAAGAAAAAAGGCACTTCTCCACTAATTTCCCCCCATAATTATTTTAATTATAAAATTAATTTTAGAATTTAATTTTTTACATATACAAGAAAACATATGCAATGTCAATTATGAAGCACTGCAATAAAACTGACGTACCACCCAATCTGAAAATTAGAACACTACCAATATTATCACTGTACCTGTGCATTTCTTTCTTATTCCACCCTTCTCCCCACAGAAGCACTTTCAAGTTTGTTTAGTTCTATGCCACAGTCACAGGCCATATCCATAAACAACAAAATTAATTGCATTTCTTTGTGAGCTTTAGAAAATGTTAGTTTGTAATCCTCCATAGCTTGCTTTTTTCATTCAAAATTTCATTTGTAAAATTCATCCATGTAGTGTACTACAATTCAGAACTACTCAGAGTGTAGTCCAAAGACTTGTGCTGGTTCACAAACTTATTCAGAGAAAAGTACAGAAATGGAGATAAGAATTTAGAAACAGCCATAGAACCTATTCTAGCTTCTTTTATTATGGTGGTCTAAGGAACTAAAGTTCAGCGAAGGTAAAGTATAAAATGCAACAAGGAAAAAGTAAGGGGGTGTGTAGAGTCAGGCTGGAAAGCAGTTAAGATCATACCCTAGAAGGTCTTATAAGCAATGTTAGGAATTTGGACTTTATTCCAAAAGTAAAAGGAGACTTTGAAGGATTATAAGTAGAAAAAATTACATACACTATCAAACTTGCATTTTTTGAAGACCACGTAATGTAAATGTAAAAGTAATGTAAAGGATAGCTTGGAAGGCAGTAACAATGGAGGGAAATCAGTTAGAAGGCTGTAGTCTAAATGAAAGATGATGGTAGCTTGTACCTAAGGGTAATAGCAATGCAGAGGAAGAAAAGTGGATGAATTTTAGAGATATAAGGAATGTCAAAGAATGTCCTTACTGAGTAAATGTAGAAGGGGTGGAAGAGAGAGATGAAGATGAGTTTTAGACAAGTTGAGTTTGAGATGCATGCTAGCCAAGTATAGATGTGTGCAGCAGTCACTTAAGTAGGGGAAACTGATCTACAAGAAATTTCTTGATTTCTAGTTTGGTAAAATTCCTGGTTTCTAGACGATCTACCATGAAAACTATTCATACTTTATATATGATAAGATTTATTTTGGTGATTACACAACTCAATGAAAATATAAAGAGCAAATGAAAGAATATATAAAAGATAAGTTTATTTGCATCCTAAAGGACTCAGGTAATTTAGAGAAATTTAAAATACAGTTAGTTGCTTCCTTTTGGCCGGAACCGCCATCTGCTAGGTAGGCCCTGGGCGTGGCTCTCGGCAACTGTGGTTCCACAGACTTGAGTCCTAACCCGGGGGGTGCTGAGGATGCGTATTGGGGCTATAGCTAGACTATCTAGACTACCTGGGTTCCTGTGCTCTGGGTGGTGGAGCTCTGTCTATCTAGACAGGGAGCGGGGTGTGGCTGGCGGTGCCAGGCTTGGGGTGGGGGTCGAGGACCAGACTACAATGCCACAGCCTAGGAGGGGCCAGGCTCAGGAAAAACGAGGCCAAATCACCTGCATGAGGCTTCTTGGTAATGAGCCAAAATGATCAACACAAAGAGAAAGAGGAGAGGCACCCGCTATATGTTCTCTAGATCTTTTAGAGTTGTTCCTTTGGCCACATACATGCACATCTACAAGAAAGGTGATATTGTAGACATCAAGGAATGGGCACTGTTCAAAAAGCAATGCCCCACAAATGTTACCATGGCAAAACTGGAAGAGTCTACAATGTCACCCAGCATGCAGTGGGCATTGTTGTGAACAAACAAGTTAAGGGCAAGATTCTTGCCAAGAGAATTAATGTACGCATTGAGCATATTAAGCACTCTAAGAGCCAAGATAGCTTCCTGAAACGTGTGAAGGAAAATGATCAAAAAAGAAGGAAGCCAAAGAGAAAGGTACCTGGGTTCAACTGAAGCGTCAGCCTGCTCCGTCCAGGGAAGCACACTTTGTGAGAACCAATGGAAAGGAGCCTGAGCTGCTGGAACCCATTCCCTATGAATTCATGGCATGATAAGTGTTAAAAAAAAAACACACAAACCTCTATACTGATAAAAATGTTTCTCTTAATTGGGTAGAAGTGTGGTATCCCTTCCCCCCCAAAAATAATTAAAGAAAACTTTGTGTCCAAAAAATAAATAAAAAATACAGTTAGTTGGTAAAAGGGGGAATCATCCCTAATCAGGAGCTGCCTAATAATCAAGCCTAACTACCCAACTGTACTTTAAAACACTGTTAACCTGCCCTTGGTTAAGAATGACTACAGTTTTAACTCTAACTTGGGATTACCCATGCAGTCCACCCTCCACCCCTAACCCTTATTCCATTGAGAGCTGACTCTACCAGTTGAAAAGGAAAATCTTTCTTTGAGATTAACAACAAAAACAAAAAACAAAGGTGGGAGATTATGATCTCTAAAATTCCTATTAGTTCTAAATGTCTGACTATATAATTCTAGAACATTTGGGGTGGGGTGGGGTCATTAAAGTAAACACTGTTTAGCCCTGGCTGGTGTGTCCTGTGCACCGAAAGGTTGCTAGTTTGATCCCAGGTAGGGGGTGTGCAGGAGGCAACTGAGTAGCCAGCCGATCATGTTTCCCTCTCACATGGATGTTTCTCTCTCCCCCTCTTCCTTCCCCTCTCTCTAAAAATCAATAAAAAAAATTAATAATAAAAAAGCAACCACTATTTAAAGCTAAACTTTGCCTCTACTGAAAATTTTAACCATTATCACAAAGGTAAGGAAAAGCCTTGGGAATATTCAGAACATATTTAGAAAGTAATAAACAGGAACCTCAGAATCAGTATAAAATGGAATACATGTAGAATAAAATGTAACAATTCCATGAAAAGTCACACAAGTTCAGAGCTTGAATGGTTTCTTTAAAGAAACTCAGCACTGTTTTCAAGATACACAGCAAATTAAAACCAAACTAACATTCGTAATAACTAAAAAATAAAAACAAGTCAAATGTCTACCCACTGATGAATAGATAAATGAAATGTGGCAAATCCATACAATGGGATATTATTCAGTAATAAAAACAAATTAAGTGCCATAAAGAACTTCTGAAACTCAACAACAAAAACAAATCCCAATTAAAATATGGGCAAAGGACTTGAATAGACATTTCTCCAAAGAAGGTATACAAATAGCCAAAAAGCACATGAAAAGATGCTCAACATTACTAATCATTAAGGAAACACAAATAAAAATTACAATTAGATATCACCTCACACCCAGAAGGATGCTACTGTGAGGAAACACAACAAAACAGAAAAAAACAAGTGCTGATAAGGATATGGAGAAATTGGAACCCTTGTACACTGTTGGTGGGAATGTAAAATGGTGCAGCTGCTATGAAAAATAGTACGGCAGTTCCTAAAAAAATTAAAAATAGAATTATCATATTATCCAGCTGTTCCACTTCTAGGAACTGTATATGCCCCAAAGACTTGAAAACAGGGCGTCGATAAGATATCTGTACATCCATGTTCACAGCAGCATTATTCACTAATGTGGCTAAAATGTGGAAGCAACCCAAGTATTCACTGATAGATGAATCAGTGGTATACACATACAATGGAATATTACTCAGTCTTAAAAGGAAAGAAATTCTGACATATGTTATAACCTGGATGAACCTTGAGGGCATTATGCTAAGTGAAATAAGCCAGTCACAAAGAGACAAATATTTTACTATTCCACTTACATGAGGTACTTAGAGTAATCAAAATCATAGAGACAGAAAGGAGACTAGGATGATCATTGCCAGCAGATGGATGGAGTATGGGAATGGTGGGTTATTGTTTAATGCAAATAAAGTTTTACAGTATGAAAAGACTGTGGAGATGGATAGTAATGATGGTTGTACAACATTATGAATGTATTTAATATCACTGAACTTCACATTTAAAAATGGTAAGGATGGTAAATTTTATGTTTATTTTGCCACAATAAAAAAAAAAGGAAGTACGAATACATGTTACAACATGGATGAACCTTGAAAACATTATGTTAAATGAAAGAAGCCAGTCACAAAGGACCGTATATCGTATGATTCCATTCATATGAAATGTCCAGAAAAGGCAATTCTATAGAAACAGAAGGAGATCAGTGGTTGCCTAGGACTGGGGTGTTTGGGGATATTAGAATGGTGATGGCTATGAGATGTGGGGTTTCTTTTTGAGGTAATAAGAATATTCTAAAATTGACTGTGATAATGCACAAATCTATAAATATGCTAAAAGCCATTGAATTGTACACTTTAAAAGAGTAAATGGCATGTGAATTATATCTCATTAAAATTGTTTTTCATTTTGTTTTTTTAAAAAAGCCCCAAACTAACAAAGTTTACAAACAAAAGTCTTTAGGAAATAAAAATTATTTGTTAAAACTACCAATCATTTTACATGTGCATAGGTTGGCTGTAAAGGTTAGAATCCTTTCTAATAGTAGGACCTAATAATAAAGAATTACTCCATTCCAATTTTACCTAAAGCATTCATTCACTGAATTTCTATGACATGCTCAAGTTCACAGGAGTATAAATAAGATGTGTAAACAAATAATCATAATACAAAATATAGTATATATGGAAAGCAACATTAACAATGGACAAATAAGGGTTATGGGAGTTCAAAGATTAACTACCAGCGAGTTAGTGAAAATCTCATAGAAAGGATGGCATCTGAATTCAGTGATGAATGACAGGTGGGCTTTTTTTAAAAAAACAAAATACAAACAGGAGTGGAAGAGGAGATGTTCTAGACTGAGAAAACAAGAAAGGCAAAATTTTGGATGTAGGAAAGTACTAAGCATGTTTAAGGAACACTGAATGGCTCCATTTATTGGAGTGTAAGACCAGAAAAGTAGTCTAGAGTCAGATCATGTAGAATCCTGAATATTAAACTAAACAGCAGAGGACGCTGATGAACTGAAGCAGGGCAATGATGTAATCCTATCTACTTGAGAAAAGTCTATGTAGAATAAATTGGAAGAGAAAGAAAGTAAAGAGTCTTGATAGGAAATTATTGCAGTATTCCAGGATAAAGATAAATAGAAGCCAGAAAAGGATTTTGGCAGTAGGAATGGAAAGGGTGGGCTGGGGAGACTGAAACGAGTTACATTAAAGAGGTAGAATCAGTAAGCCTTAGCAACTAAGGATGTGGGAGAAGGAAGAAGGGTCTACTAGGAGGCTCCAGTTCTAGGTGATGGGGAAACAGTGGTACCAATGGCAGAAAAATATGTCAGAAAGAAGTTCTGGGTTGTTTCTTTGGGAGAAGTGAAGGAGAGGTGAGGAATATAAGTTTGGTTTCAGACTTGAGAAATATGAACTTCAAGTGGTTAGAAAGGTGGTAACAGGATGAACAGAAAGGTCTGGATTTTATAAACACAGATACAGAAAACCAAGTTCTAATTACACAGCAAGGTTTGATGCTTTAAGAATGAATAAAATTGCCAACAAAGATAATTATTAATAAAGTTATTTAGAACTACTGTATATTTGATGCTTGCTATGGTTCACTCAATCTAGTCCATACTACAAATATCCAGAAATTTCAAATTATTCAGCGCTCTTGGGTTTTACCCAAGCCTAAAACAGAGGCAAAGGTAAGGAGGCCAGCTATAAAATAAATCTGTTCTACAGAAATGTTATAATCTTACACCATTGGTGTATCTAAAATGTCTTCCAAAGAGCTCAAATACCATACTGTCCATGCTACTGCTGAAAAAGGTTTAGATGTAATTGTTTATTTTTAGACCAGAGGTTAAGAAATGTTTCTAAGGTCATAACATAAAGGCAGAACTTAGAATAAATTTCATACTGACTTTTCAGTTTTTCTTCAGTTAAACAAATCGCCTATTAAATATGCACTATATACTATCATAACATATAGACTCAAGCAATCTATGAATTTTCTCATTCATCAATCAGCTAAAAGTAAGGCACGGAGAGATTAAGTCATGAGTAATGTTAGAGCTGGGTCTAGAACGTATGTCTCCTATCTCAGTCCATTACTCTTCCCCACCACCCAAGGGTCCAAGTGTGGTGTCCTTTCCTCTACCTTGACAGTCTAGAAGAATGACTATACAGCTAATTAACAGATTGTTTTAGCTTTCTACTTGGGAAGAAGCTATAGCAGTGAACTATTTTATGGCTAATTTCCAAGCCCTTGACCTACAAAAGCTCTTCATGATCACAATACAAGAGATTTGGGTCTGATTACCATTCCTAGACTCTTACTTCTAGCTAAGGAAATGCTACTGTAGAAGCACAGAGTGAGTCTGAGGGAAGTTTTAAGGAAAATTTTTGCCCACTCAAAAAGCAACCCTTTTGAATGACCAATGAGGTGTGATGATAGTCTCACTGCAAAATGGAAATAATTATAAGATAAGCATAAAACAGAATACACAAACATGCCCAGAAATCTTTACTCAAACCATATCTAGGAATAAGTAACAACTGGATTAAAGAAGCATAACAATTATGTGACTGGCATACAAAATTTAAAGATTTTTATTATTTGCCCAAGCCAGACAAAATCTCTAAGTAGCCAGTAACAAAATATCAGGGGGCCAGAAATCTGAACGGCTTCTTTAGCAGGTTTTCTGAACAAACTTGGGTGTGCTTGCTGTTCTGAGTCCTAGGATGGTGGTCTCCCACAAATTCCTTCAGAGAGGGGGAAGGGTAAAGAGTTATCTCTTTCACATCGTGCTACACATCAGCAGGAAAGTTAACTGGACTCTCCCTAACAGATGATCACTGTCAATGTCTCTAAAAGGTGGACCTGACAACAACACAAGCCTCTGGGGAGGCTGAAAACTAAGCCTGGCTGTGAATTAGGTCAACTTTCAGAGTTACTGCTCAATTGTACCAAGGTAGGTGAAAACCTAACGCTTACTCATCCCGAAAGCTACTCAGGCCTCCAAATCCCGGACTAAGGATCCAAGGCCCAAAGGCACTGGATTCAGCTGTACCCATCCAGTTCAACAAGGTTATACTCAGGTAAAAGCAATCCTCTCCTCACTCTAGGAACCAGGGGAGGCAAAGTCAGGTTGTGGGCACCACTCAATCCCTGCACATCCAAACAAGCACTCCAGGGCCGCTGTCACCACCCAGAAGTAGAGCAGATGCCCCAGGCTTTAGCTCACAGAAGCCGGCATTGTTTACGCTCTTTCGCCACCTTAGCCTCTGATAGGCCAGGAAAGTCCCCTGTACTGTCCACCATGGCATCCGCAATGGGCAAGGGATGCTTGATCCTCACCCGCAGTTTGACACTTACACTCCCCAGGCAGGGAGAGGTCGGCCCTGTACTGTCCACCATGGCATCCGCAATGGGCAAGGGATGCTTGATCCTCACCCGCAGTTTGACACTTACACTCCCCAGGCAGGGAGAGGTCGGGGCCCTAAGGTCCGAGCAGAATCAGCGGGAATACCGGATAGGCGGCAGCATTGGTGCGGCTGGCCGGCTGGGAAACACCTCCTCCAGGGGCGGGGCCCAGAGCGCGCCGTCAGAGTGTCCGCCCCTCCCCTGCCCCCTCCCCGCAAACGCTAACAGCTTAAAGGGGCCGCCTCCCTTTGCCCAGAGGTCTCCAGGACTAGGGTGCTCCCTCCAGCCCATAAGGTTTCTAAGGCAAGAGGCAAATTAAATACCAACCAGGAAGACTCCAGCACAGTTGGGACGATCTCTTTTTTGGTGACAACACAGGTAATGTTCCAGAGACAAAGAAGATTACCAGTTCCTAGTATCACAATACTAATCCCTCTTGAAAATAATTGCTGCAGAAAATAGCCAAAGCATCAGGATGTATAAATATACAGCCCCCATTTTGTAAGCTGCTTACTTCATTAAATTGAGTAGTCAGTGTTCTTCAAATGGTAACTCAAAAGCCCAAAAGATTTCTGGTGGCTTGTACTGCTTCACTCACCCTTTCACTAACTTCCTTCCTTATCTAATCTACAATCCCAGGAATCTCATGCAACCATACAAGATGGGTAGGAAGGTAATAGGAGGCAAAATAGAGAAATAACACTCTTCTTGTGAGTAAAATGTAATCTTTCAAAAACTGGCGAAGAATTCACTAAAAGTCTATGTATCTAAATAAAGATATCTTGCATGGCCCTGGCCCCTGTGGCTCAGTTGGTTGGGGCATTGTCCCAGGGCACCAAAGGGTGGGGGGAGGGGGTGGTTCGATTTGGCAACCAATTGATGTTTTTCTCTCTCTCTCTCTCCCTCCCCTCCTCACCTTCCTCTCTCTGAAATTAAAAAATATATACATATATTGCATGCAAATACAATTGTTCACTAATCTAACTTGTTATGATGAGTTCTTGAGAAAACTGTAGGAGAAATTGGATTAGTAGTATCTCAGGAAGTTAAGTAGTACTCTCTGAGCTCTCCATAGGTTATCAATGTTTTAATTTTCTTTTCATAGGAGTAATTTTTCCTCAATCTCAGCCTACAAGGTCTGACTGTATTTTGTGTCTCCTTCATATGTTGAGAAATTATTTATTTTTAAAATTAACACTGATTTTTAGAGAGTGAGGCAAAGGGGAGGGGAGGGGGGAGGGGGGAGGGGAGGAGAGAGACACACACACACATAGAGTTGCATTCATTTGTTGATTCTTATATGTGCCCTGACCCTGGATCAAACCCGCAACCTTGGCATATTGGTGTATCAGACAATGCTCCAAACAACTGAGCCATCCAGCCAGGGTGTGTGTTTTTTAAGTTTGTATTCATCCGCCTAAACTAGATTAAAAACACACACCTTACTAAAGCCTTCAATCACCACCAGACCAGTATAGGACTCAATTTAGTAAGGCTAAAGACTATCTCCTTAACATCTTCCATTCCAAATAGGGTTCAAGTGGAAATTTAGATTCCAAAGGACAGGCATGAAGACTGCTCTACTAGGGAGCAGACCCAGGTTACCCTTATTTGGAAGGTCTTACAGAATTTGAGGCTAAGTAAATCATACTTTTGAGTTAGGTAATTAAGATATTCTTTCATTATATCCCCATCAAGCTTATCACACTATTCTGTGAACACCTCAAGGGCAAGGGCTGGCAAACACTACCTTAACCAAGTGATCAAGGTTAACATCATCAGTGATATCATGTGGATATCACAACATATTTCAAAATGAAATGATGGTATTCTGTGGCATTCTTTCCAAAAACATAATCCTTGTCAAACGGGAAAAACATCAGACAAACCCAAAAGGAGGGGCATTCCACACAAAAAATAAGTAGTACTCCTCAAAATTGTCAATGTCATGAAGACAAGGAAAGACAGAGAAACTGTCAAAGATCAGAGAAGATTCAGAGAGATGGCAACTAAATGGGTACGTTGGACTGGATCCTGAAACAGTAAGGCAATATGAATAGAAAAACTGTAGAAATCCAAGCAAAATCTGGAGCTGAGTTAAAAGCAGTGCATCATTGCTGGTGTCTTACTTTTGACAAATGTACCATGTGAGATGTTAACAATAGGGGAAGTTGGGTGAGAGGTATACAGAAATTCTGTGTATCATCTTTGCAACTTTTCTGTAAATGGAAAATTATTACAAAGTAACAGTGCATTTTTGGCCCTGGACAGGTAGCTCAGTTGGTTAGAGTGTCATCCCAAGATGCCAAGGTTGTGGGTTTGATCTCCGGTTAGGGCACATACAAGAAGCAATCAATGAATGCATAAATAAGTGGAGCAGCAAATCAACGTTTCTTTCTCTCCCTTCCTCTCTCTCTAAAATCAATTTTTAAAAAATTCTCTCCTTAAAAAACATAATTTCGCCCGGCCGGGCGTGGCTCAGCGGTTGAGCGTCAACCTAGGATCCAGGCGATCGGGGTTCGATTCCCGGTCAGGGCACATGGCCAGGTTGCGGGCTCGATCAATGACTCTCTCGTCATTGATGTTTCTATCTCTCTCTCTCCCTCTCCTGTCCTCTCTCTGAAATCAATAAAAATATATTAAAAAAACAAAACAAAACACATAATTTCTCTTCAAGAAAGTCAATGTCATGAAAAAACAAAATTTTTAAAAAGAGGGAGCACTATCTACCTACTAGAATGGTCAAGACCCTAAAAACAGATAAAATTAAATGCTGACAAGGACATGGAACAAAAGGAAGTTTTAGTCATTGCTGGTGAAAATGTAAAATGATACAGTCACTTTGGAAGACAGTTTGGCAATTTCTTAAAAAGCTAAACACTGTCTTACCATATGACGCAGAAATCACACACCTAGGTATTTACCCAAATGAACTGAAAATTTATATGCACACAAAAACCTGTACACAAATGTGTAGAGCAGCTTTGTTCATAATTGTCAAAAACTAGAAGTGCCCAAAATATTCTTCAATAGGTGAATAGATAAACAAACTGTGGTACATCCATACAATGGAATATTATTCAGCAATAAAAAGAAATGAGCTATCAAGCTACAAAAAGACAAGGAAAAGCCTTAAATAGATATTGCTACGTGAAAGAAGCCAGTTTGAAAGGGTACATGTTGTATAATCCCAATTATGACACTCTGAAAAGGGCAAAACTATGGAACAATAAATGGTCAGTGGTAGCCCTGGGATAGGAGAGAAAGAAAAGGACAAATAGGTGAAGTACAGGGAATTTTTAAGGCAATGAAACTATTCTCATGATATTGTAATAATGAATAAATGACATTATGCATTTGTAGAAACCTTTAGTACTTTACAACATAAAGAATAAACTTTAATGTATGCTAATTTTAAAATTATGAGGTTGTTAATTTTAATTTAGTAGGTTGGGCTATTCCAGAAAAGAAAGCAGACTGTGAAAAAAGAATAACTATTACAAAAGAAACCACCTCACTGCAGGGGGTGGGGGAAAAGACACTGACGTAGGTAAGTTTGGAAATGAGTGGAGTCCATAAGACTAAAGGCAAAAGGAACTACACATAAGCACTGTACTCTACTTGATAAAGTTTTTTCCATGGGAGTACGGGTTAACAATTCTGATACTGCTATATGTGTATGCTCGAATTGAACAACTACGTAAATGGATGGTGGACGGTGAAAGCCAGGTTTCTCACTGTTGAAGTGAAAATTCACAGATCAACAAGGGGAGAAGGCTAGAATGATCTATGTGGTAAATAGATTAGAGTTGGAGATATCAGTAAGAACTCATGTTTAACTTAATATAGTTACAGATGGCTACCTATAGAAATATTTTTAGACATGTCTGTATACACATATATTTCTTTGCTGTTAGCTGAGAGGGCCTAAAAGAAACAACACCCCAGCAGCAATTGGGACACTTAGTGCCAAGATCTAGGTTTCTTATACCATCCTCCAATAAAAGGAACCAGAGTTCCTTGGAGAAATGCTGATTTTAGCACAATGACAAGAAATATACAAGATGAGCCTGGAGCATCTCGTAATGCCAGTAAGGAAATGTTAAAAAAATAAACAAATACCCCCCCGCCCCCCCCCCCACACACAAATGCTGATATGGGTATGTTAAAAGGGCACAGAAGCCAAGTGAAAGAGCTCCCAATGGACAAAGCTGGTACAATTTGAGCAATAAAATAAAGTAGTATTGGAATACAACTCAAAATATAAAAGATATATCCTTTAATTCATACTGATATAAATACTTAACTAAATTAAAAAATTATTAAAAAGAGACGTATTTCCCATGCAGAAGAATTCCAAATAAATTATGTAGACACTCCACCCCAAAGGACAGGAAGCCTAACTCCTTATTCCTTAAATGTCAGCTGCATACAGTTACTTCCTTCCAAAGAGGACGGTATGGAAAAAGAACAAAAGAGTAACTTTACAGTGGAGAAATCTGACAAACACTACTTCGGGGAGGTGATCAAAGACAATATCAACAGGCATAAATCATGTTGATAGTATGTATCCTTGGTATATGATGAAAATGACACTTTATGATCTTCCTCCCCAAAACCCATACCCCAGTCTAATACTGAGAAAATTATCAGATAAATTCTAATAGAGGGACATCCTACAATATACTTGACCAGTACCCCTAAAAACTTCTTTAGATTTGAAAGTTTTTAAAAATTGAAATAAAAGTGGGGGGGGGGGGGTGAGGAACCAGATCTACCTTCCCTCTCCGACACAAACATTAAAACTATAATTTTTCCAGTTTTCTTAGTTGAAGACTTTCCAAATTCTTCTGTTGAGACATTGCTCACATCCAGAGACATGGTAATACAGCCAGCTTTGGTTATATATTCTTCTTCTTCTTTTTTTAATATATCTTTATTGATTTCAGAGAAAGGAAAGGAGAGGGAGAGAGATAGAAACATCAACGATGAGAGAGTCATTGATCAGCTGCCTCCTGCACGCCCCCGACTGGGGACTGAGCCCACAACCCGGGCATGTGCCCTGACCGGGAATCGAACCCTGATCGCCTGGATCCTAGGTCGATGCTCAACCGCTAAGCCACGCCCGGCTTGGCTGGTTATATATTCTGTATCACTTAAGCACACAGAGAAGGATATAGATGGTTTTGGTCAATTTTGTTCAACAAATATTTTTTGACCACCTGTTTTGTTCTAAGCATTGTTTGAGGCATTGAGGTAGCCTCACAGATGGAAAAATCAAATCAAATCTATGATTTGCTTTCATTTCTGTGAGGAAATCAGATAATATACAAGCAAACAGTAAATGACCTATCAGGTAGTAATACATGCTATGAAGTAAATAAAAAAGTAAGGTAAAAGTGACCAAGAGGGCTACTCTAATTGGGAGCTGAGAAAATGCCTCTTTAAGGAGATGACATTTGAGTTGAGTACTGAATGGAGCCTGCATACAAAGACAGGCTTGAGGCAGGGGTACAGCAAGGTGGAAAGTTCCAGGAAGAGAACAGCAAATTCAAAGGCCAAAAAGAGTAAGTTTAACGTTTTTGAGATCTATCAAGCAGGTAAGGCAACTGCCCCAACAGGAATAAACTAAGTAACATATTCTGAACTAAAATCATTTAAGAAGCTCAAAACTCTTCAACAATGACCACCAGGAATCCATTAATGATTATTAGGTCAAGATCTTAATTTTACACTCCCCCTTAATGTACTCTCCCACTGTCACAGCTACCCATCTCCCATATGGTAAATACTGTACTTTAAACTGCTCTATCTTGCATGGCTGGGGTGGCTCAGTTGGCTGAATGTTGTCCCATGAACCAAGAAGTCACTGGGTCGATTCCCGGTCAGGGCACACGCAGGGCTTGTGGGCTCGATCCCCAGTACGGGGCATGCAGGAGGCAGCTGATCAGTGTTTCTCTCCCTCTCCCTTCCTCTCTCTCTAAAATCAATAAAAACATATTAAAAAATAATAATAATAATAAATAAACTGCTCCACCTTCCCAAACTACCATTCCTATCATCCATATTTCATCATGTCTCTGACAGAAGTATTAACAAAACAAGGGAGATTCTACCCAGAAATTGCTCCTGAATTCTCCCTAACAGATCCCACTACTTTATATAGTACAACCATAGGTTAAAAGCAAAGGCCCTGGAGACAAACAGACGCACTCAGGTTCAAATTCAGGTTCTATCTGTTGTATGATCTTGATCAAGTTGCAAAACCTTTCTAAGACACAATTTTCCTCATCTGTAAAGTTGTGAGGATTAAAAATGATAAAATGTGGGATCCAGTGAATATTCATTCAACAAATGTTACCCACTTCTAGTAAAAGTATTTGAGCATTTATTCTGTTCAAGAACTAGAGCTGGACGAGAGGAATTATAGAAGCAAACTGAGAGAGAAAATTGTCAAACTCCCTTAGGTAAGGGCTTTGTCTTTTTCTGGTTCACTAATGTACTCCCAAGAGCTAAAACAATGTTTAACACACCTTAGGCATCAATCTCAATATTTGTTGAATGAACGAATTAGACTCCCTTATGTCAAAGGAGCCTAAGAGAGCCTGGCTTTACTCCAATATAAAGAAAAGTTTTCATTCCTCATCAAGATTTTTAACAATATCCTAAGGCATTGTCAAAGATGTTTATTATTTTAATTGCCTCCTCAAAACCTAGAACAGTGTTCATAATATTAAGGTACTCAAACTTACTGCAATTAAAACTCGGCTGCTAAATTGAGCTGTCGGCTCGCTATACCACTGTTCATAACTCAAAGTCGATGACTGAAACCTTAAAAGTAATAAAGTATAAGGTATATTGTTATGGACTACCTTTGCTTGCCATTGCCTAATGAACAAAGTTTAAATACTTGTATATATTTTTTTCTCATGAGTTTACCAGCTAGGTTTAATTTACATTGGCAAAATAAAACAATTTCACCTTTTCTGTATCATTACATTTTATAAAAACATTAGTTTTTTCAGTCACTTAAGAAAAGTCCAAATCTTTTAGACTTCTTAAAATTTTCAAAGGACTGGTAGCTTAATTTATTGGCTCTTTAGGTCAAAGAAGGACTTTTCAGGGTAATGAAAATGGAGATAGGAGTAGTTCACTTCTCCAAAAATGAGTTTTCAATTATTGTAATTATGTATAAAATAAGACAGGCAGACTTTCTGGGCCAAGATTTGATGCCTTGGTTCCCATGAGAATTAAATTAGAGCCACGCATAAATTTGGGGCAAGTTCTGCAAAAACTACTTCACCTTCTATTGATGTTTTATGAGAAAAACTCATTTGTGGAGATTTATCAACGTGAATATGTTTTCTAACACACAGCAGCCACTCTGTCGACATTTTCATCATTTTCTACCCCAGATACAAAACGGGATACATTTAAATCCTGCCTGACAATTACCTCAATTGCAGGGTAACTATCTCAACAGCCAAAGGCTGGTTAAGAGCTAAAAAGTACTCATCTAGTTTACCGAGCCCCCACCTTAAAGTACCAAGGCCTGCTTAACCTAAACTGCTGGCTATTGTATTGGTCCCCCAAACCTTCCAAGCTGGAAAGATACCTGAACTCTACTGACACCTTTTGAGAGAGCGAGCAGGCGTAAGGGCGTAGCTGTATGATCGGAATTGTTAAAATCGCAGCAAGCCGGTAGGGACACAGGTGCACAGGCAGGCCCCGGTACCGCTGTCCTTGTCACGCTCTGAGGCGACCAGGCCCTTCACAACCGCTACCGCCCTCACGGGCTCTTATTCACTCATTCATTCATTTAACAATTACCCGACGGGCTCGGTAGCAGGGCCGTTTCGCAGGGCCCCCGCCCCACTGCCGGAACACCCTCCGGGACACGGCGCAGGGCTACCCGCATCCCACAGACCCTGCCGCCCGCACCCCGCCGCGGCTCGCTCGGGTCACCCGGTTCCCAGCCCCGGTCTCGGCCGCGCCAGAACGCCCACGCCCCCCACCCTCCCAGCCGCGGGTCCCGGGCCTCCGCCCCGCTTCGCCGCGTCACACCCGCCGGGTTCGCTGGGCGAGGGAGGCGCGCGTCTGTGGAGGCCCCTCGCGCGGGGTTAAGGACCCCTCCGCGCGGGCGACGCCTGGAACCCGGGGCCTGGGCGGGTGGGTCGGGCCCACCGGCCACTCACCTCCTCCGGGTCAGATCTAAAGGGCCTGCTCTAAGCCGTTTGAAACCGCTTGGGCCGCCGCACACCCCGCAGTGTCCTCGTTGTTTATTGGTTCCCGGCAGACCGCCCATCGCTCTGTTATTGGCCCATTTGAAGGGACTGTGAGCACGCGCCGCCCGCAGCCTTAAAGGGGTCGCGCGCAGCTACGTTTCCTTGGGGACCTGCGCCGCCTGCTAGCGTGCGGACAGGGAGGGTCGCTGGAGGGAAAGCTGCCGACCACCCCGCAGAGAAGCGCAGAAAAGGTGTGTGGACAGCTGTGCATCCCCGGCCATCAGCATGTTTGCTTCACTCGATTACGATATTTAAGCTGCTGTCAACTCCTGGCGGTTTTTTAAAAATGTCATTTCAGTGACCAAACATTGTGCAGCTGAATGCGTGAGGGAGACGGGCGGCAGCTGGGCTACCGCGGGAGGGGCGGCGAATGGCGCACGACGCTGGGTCTGGCCGCGGACCTGCTCTGAGCAAACCACGCTTGTCAGTAAATCGTCTGGAGCTTAGGTTCCTCATCTGTAGCACGGGGTAACGATGTTTTCCCTACAAGCTTAATGTGAGGGCTTCACATAACTAACTAATGTCCAGAGAAGTCCTTGGAATGGTAACGCCTTCTGCAAACGCTTAATACTCCTGTTATTTCTAAAAATGGGAGGCTTGCTTCATGTGGTCTTTCAGACTCTTGTTCAGCTCTACATTCAGTGTTTCTAAGAATAAGATCAGTCTCTTCCTTCCTTCCTTCCTCCCTCCCTCCCTCCCTCCCTCCCTCCCTCCCTCCCTCCCTCCCTTCCTTCCTTCCTTCCTTCCTTCCTTCCTTCCTTCCTTCCTTCCTTCCTTTTCCAAACTTGCACTAGTCAGAGGACGAAAACATAGAGACTAGTCACTAAAATTCAAAGCAGTATGAGACTATGTAAAAGAGGCTTTGGCTACTTAGTGATGGGAGAAGTTTGACGAAGGATCTGTGAAGGGGGTGGACTTTTTAAGTCTGAGATTTAAAGGCTATGTAATTACCCAATAGGTTAAAAAAAAATTTGAAAGGGGATGGGTAACAGTAATAAGACAGTTTTTTTTTTAATGTATCGATTTGGCAGAGATGAGAAAGTGTAACTGCTCTCTGCTGGTCAAGATTGAGAGAAGCAGCCACTGGGGCGCCCTGCTGTCTGGGAGCATGGCCGGGCCCTCGGCGGGACCCCCCAGCACTGCCACCCTGGCCCCCAAGTCGTTTCTCACTGGAAACAGTGACAGCCTAACAAGTTCAGGGCGAGATTTTGTTCGTATGTTTGTTCGTTTGTTTTTAATCGCCCCCCTCACCTGCCTGAAGAGATTCGGGGGTACAAACATGCTTCAGGAAGGGTCCTTGGCTAGGTGTCTTCACCCCAGCACACAGGACCGACGTGTGGCAGGCCGAGCAAAACTCGGCTGTGCTGCATTCCTTTATGTCCCTTGTTTCTGGGTGACCCCCCCAAAAGCATTTGTTTACCAAATGTTTGCTCTTTCTCATGGTCCTGTGACTTGCCGACCCTCCCTCCCCCTCCTCTGTCCAAAACGGCACACAGACCTCATTTTGCCTCTCTGGAATTTTCATGCGCATGTGAACTCCCTATGGGCACGTATTAAAATTTGATTTCCTCCTGTTAATCTGCTGTGTGCCGTTTAAATTATTCAACCAGTCAGACAAACTAAAGGGACGGGAAGATTTCCCCGGCTGGACACTACACTAGGTGCAGACTTTTAGGAGGGTGAATTAGCAGTTATTAAAATGTGCCCAGTCTCTGGCCCAGGAATGCCACTGTTAGGAATTTGTCCTCCGGATCTATGCAAGGATGTAAAACCCAAAAATGTCCAAAGATATTCACTGGTTAGGATAGAAGAAAAAAAAACCCTCTGGAAATTACATGTCCATTCATAGGGAACTTGTTATATAAATTATGATATATGCAGCTGTTAAAAAAAATGTGGTTAATCTGTGTATGTGGTATAGGAAAATGCACAAATTTTGTTTAATTGTAAATAGGTAAGTTGCAGAAAAGCATATGTGGAGTGATTTTATTATATAGTTATAAATTATGTGTATTTGTGTGCATGCCTGAAAATGGTTAGAACATTCCTGGAACTTCAAGAAACTATTTTATAGGAAGACTTGGTAATGGATTTTTCCCATCGATGTTTTTTTAATAGAAGGAACAGGGAGAATGTCTAGTAGCAGGGAAAGTAGGAGCAAGGGCACGGTGACAAGAAAGTGCATTGTATGTCGGGAATTGAACATGTGAATTTTATTTTAGAGCTGGGTTCATGTTGGGAAGTAGTGGGGCACAGATTGACAGAGAAAGTTAGGAACAATTCTTATAAGAGTCTTGAATACCAGGTTAAAGAATTTGTACTTTAAGTAGGAAATGGGGAGCTATTGAAAGTTTTGAGCCAAGGAGTGACAAAATCAGAATTGCACTTTATGAAAACAAATTAGCTTGGTTGTCTAAAATGGGTTAGAGTTGGGATTGTGATATGAGGTAACAGCCCTGGAAATGATGAGAACAGATTTAAGAGTGAAGGATTTGGCAACCAACTAGATTAGGTGCAAAGGTGAGGTGGGGCCCATTTAGGGAGATGAGTCAGAGTATGCCAGGACTGGGAGGTGGTGATTCCCCAAATGAAAGTAGAAAGTCAGGAGAAGCCAGTCTCAAAGGGAAAACAGGAGTTTAGCTTTAGACTTGTTTACTTTTATGTACCAATGAGATATTCAAGTGGAATCACCTAAGTAGGCCTAGAAAATATAGAATGAAACTGGGAGAAGAGACTAGGACTCAAATGATATAGATTTGGGAGTCACCTCTCTAGAGTGAAAAATGAAATTGTGGTAGTGGATGAGACCACAGAATGGGAAAGTGGGGAGAATAGAAATGGGAGATGAAGACAGATCCATAGGTAGGGGAAGGAGAGAGGAACCAGAGCAAAAAAGTCACAGTAACCTTTGATAACTGGGTTATGAATACATAGAAATAGTCTTCTTCAGTCTTTGGCCATTGGCATGTTTATTTTATTTAAATATATTGGAAATAAACGGAATATTACATTTATGGAGAGGGCAATGATGACCTGAAATTTGCTCAGTAAAGCTCGTGTGGAGTCTGGCTTCCAGAGAGTTTTAGAACAACACGTCAAAATCCCTTTTTGTTTTACATGGTTCAGGTGAAGCCATGCTAGACAGTGGGCAATAGGTGTCTGATTCCATTAATTTCTTCGCTCATTCATTCAACAAATATTTATTGAGCACCTAGTATGTGCTGGGACTGTTCTAGGCACTTGGGATAATTAGTGAGCAAAATCGAAACAACAGAAAAATCCCTCCTTTTGTGGAGCTCACATTATAGTGAGGACACATAGACAATCAACACATAAATATATAATATCCTATTAGACAATATGTGTGCAATGGGAAAAGAAGAAAGAACACAGGGTAAAAGGCATTGGGAAGGAGAGTTGGAAAGATTATAATTTTGTAAAGGGCGGTCATAGTAGGTTTGATTGAGAAGATTACATTTGAGCAAAGACTTGAAAAAGGGAAAGGAGTTAGCCCTGAGTATATCTAGAGGAAGAAAGTGCCAACAGCTATGCAATGATCCTAAGTTGGGAACATACCTGGCAGGTTTGAGAAACAGAGAGTATGTAGTTGGCAGTAGGAGGGGAGTAGTAGATAAGGTTTGATAGAAAATGGGTGAGGAGAGGCAGATCCTGTAGGGTGTTATAGAAACGTAATACAGTACCTTGCCCGTAGTAGGTGCTCAGTAAATGTTTGGCCAATCATTTTTTGCAGTCCAGGATTATCATCAAGTAGCATTTATCTATGTATTTATTGGCCTGATGTGTGCCTACTTTATTCCAGGGGCCTCTCAATAGTTCTACATAAGGAAAGTATTAATAGGGCAGTGAAACCCTTGTGGATATTCGAGATTAAAGTGAACATTGTATCCTTGCAACCAGAAGCAGGAAACAAATGCGAAACATTGTGGCTGCTGAATAACTGTGCTGGATATTTCTGAAAAGCCTGCTAGGGTTGGGATAGTGCTCATTCCACCGTAACTACAAGCTGCATTCTACTCCCTACCATGGGACATGGATCCGTATTTCCAGCCTAAGAGGAGCAGCTTCAATGATTAACTTCCTTTCAACTTTCAGTCCAGGTACCACCTGCATTATTCTCTGGAGATAGCAGTGGTAACATTAACACAGACCTCAAGTGGCTATGGGTTTTTGTGCCTTGATTGGCTTCCAAGACTGCAAGGCCTATCCCAGTCTGCACGTGATTGCATTTAATAAGTGCTGTCTGAATGATGGAATTAATAGCTTTTTTCCTTTTCTCAGCCCATTTCCCCATATCCCCCTAAAATGCAGGCTCTTCAAGAATTTTGACCACAGAAGCACCAGCCCCACCAGAGGAAGGAGGCAGAAGGGAGAGATAGGGACCTTGCTAGCAGGGCCTGGACGGGAGGGAAAAAACACTGAGAAGGGCAAGATAAGTAAGTTCTTGGCTCTTTGTGTATTGTAAAATGAAATAAGCAGATTGTGTAGCTTGGGGCTAACTTCAGCCTTGGGTTTAAATTCAGATCCTTAATTAGGTTGCCTGGATCTGTTTTAACATCATGTCAGGGAGTCCACAGTTGTGAGTTGGAGCCTTGGCTGGAAATAAAACTCTGTTCCCTATGCTGAGTTCTACTTAGCCTCTGCCAGCTGGTTAATGGGAGAAGGATCTGGAGAGAAAATAAATGGGTGAGTGAGGAAATGTTTCAAAACAAAGGCTGCCTGAAACATCCCCAAACACACATCTTATTAAATGGATCAGTTGAGTCATCTTCACATATGAAGAAAGGGCAAACTTATAGATTGTTTTTCAGTCATATAAAGGGCTCAACCATATTTTTGAAATAGGTGCTCCAAGTAGAAATAACTAAAGCTTACTAGATGCCCTTGACTGTCATCTTAGAACCTTGTATACCCTCAGCTCTCGTACGTGCCTTTTCTGAGTTCCTTTGTAGCAGTGACTTTGCTTTCTGTAGGCCTAGGTTTGGCGAAAACTTCAGTTCATGCCACGGCGACCTCTCTATGGGCCACAGAGATCTTTTCATCTTAGCTTCTGGTTTGTTCTTAGTTTGCAAAAATATATCCAGCTTTTAGAATCTGACTCATCTCCCTATTCATGAGTTGTAGGTTTTAGATCCAGAGAACCAGACCAGGAGTTCCCCAACCCTTGTTTCATCCCCAGGATATCCTGGAAGGAGCATGATACAAGTTTCAGGCTAGAAACGACCTTAGCAATCATGTTTCAACTTTTCTATTTGACTGATCAGGAAAGGAAACTAAGAGCCTGCACATTTATATCACCTGCAAATGGGGCGCTAGTCCTTGACGCTGTTACTAAATTCTCACTTGCCAGTGGTCAAGTTCTTGTCAGGACCTGGACCATCAGACCAGCCCCATTCTCCTCTCCTATTTCCTGCTAAAGTGACAAGACAGAGGTTGGGGTGACCTCTAAGGCTACGCAGTGCCGGATGCCCAATTCAACTGACTGACATGTCACAAGGTAGCAAAATGCATTCACCTTATTTTATTCTCCCCAAAACATCTCCAGTTTTCCAAGAAAATAGTGTGTGTTCAGTGCCATTTCTTCCTCCCATTTGAAATGTTCCTCCTGAGTTTCCAATTCCACTGGTCACTGTTCCCGGCCTGGCCTATAACCCTGAGGCTCTGGGAGGGGGCACTTCCGATAGGTATATAAGCTTGTGCTTGAGGCCGGATTTCACTGCTTAAAATGTCTTTATTTTCTCTCTGAGTTTTTCCCCAAAAAGAATGGTGAAGAGGGGGATGGGTGTCCTCGAGCTATTCCACTTGTTTTTGTTCTAGCAGGCCTATCCCTTGCCAAGCTGGAAGAATTATACACTATAATTTATACTCAAATCTCTTGTTATTTCAATGTAGGAGGCTTCAATATATATGTCTTGCTTTCTTTTTCTTTTTTCTTTTTTTTTGGGGGGGAGGGTGGTAGGGCACTGTTGCCAGATGCAAAGCTCTGTGATCAGGCATGGGTTATGCTTGACCCATAGTAGGAAATGAATGGATGAGAGCATTATTCTATAAGTGGTTTAGAAAATCAACTATTGGGCCTTGGCATCAGATTTTGTATCTAGCATAGAGACTTGTGTGATTCCCAGTCTTCACTGAGAGAACTTGAGAAGGGATCCCCAATTCCTTGTTCTAGTCTTGAGATGCAGTGGATGAGCTGTGACAAGACAGCTTTTTAAAAATAAAAGGAAATTTAGTGTTTGGTCCATTCTTGGAGTAACTATGAAACTTGACTGAGATCAAACACAGCTAGTGGTGGATCTGGGACTGGAATTAGCTCTCCCTGTTCCCATCCCAGTACTTTCGTTACATCAGATAGTCCTTCCAGTGACCATCACTGCAAGGCAAAGTCAAGTTCCATGACACGGAAGTCCTCATAGACCTAGAGCAGAAATAGAAGACATATGGTACACATGCCATGACACTTCCTTCCGTTGCCTCAATGATATGGCACTAAAGATCATTACGCTTTTCCCATGGAGTGTGGACAGGAACTCAGGCAGCCACTACCAACCAATCAGAGTTGGTACTCACGGTGAAACCTATCTGCTATCCTTCCTCTAGAGGAAATAAGGATTTCAGAAGCCAGTGAACTCTGGTCTTGACCTGTTTTCTCAAGATGAGCTGAACCTCCAGCCAGGAACCTCACACCCGTTATTGCTCTTCACCATCCCCACATCCCCAAAGGACTTAGAGGTGACATCTGCAACAGGTTTCCCATGGCATGGGTCTGCCAGACAGAGGAGGTACAGTTATTAGTCATGACTCCAAGCCAGGCAAGGTGATTAAGAAAAGCTAAATTTATATTAAATTACCATAAAGTCCTAAAATACTGAACATAGTGGTTAAATAACTCCAGAAAGTCCATTCTCTCCAGTGAGTAACGTTAAAACCATTACACATGAGCGTGGAACAGTCACTTCCATTAGTTCAGGACAGAGATTTTGCTTTTTACATAGTAAATCAGTGCTCAAATAGATATGTCTTCAAATATGTCCTTTCTACATTCTGAACAGCCCAAGTGCAATAAGATCCTTCCCCCTTTCAAGAAAATGACACTTTTCTATTTTCTCCCATCCCCAACTGTGAATCTGAGGACCCAAAGTGCTCCTTTTTCTTCCCCATCAAGCGTGAAATATCTTTCCTCCTAGAAGTGGCATCTCACCTTTCCACTGCCGTGCACTGGAAAAGTCTTCTTGGCCTCGCCTGGCCTGGCTGTCCCGTGCAGGCCTAGACCCTGGATGGCTGCTGAGAGCAGGGCTAAGGGCTTGGCACCTGCCTCAAGCAGTCTTAGAACTGACCAGAAAAGGTTTGCCCTTAGTTTCTTTTTCACGAGCATTTGACAGCTGACTTCTCAATACCAGTAACCATAGGAGATGTTTCAAATCAGGAACTTCCCCTAGAAGCCCTCCCCTCCATTCTCAGCCCCTGTCGTCCTCTCCTGTCATTTCTAATTCCTGGGTGGAAGAGGTCTGGATCTTCCCTGGGTTGAGAGAGCTTCATCAGTGGTTCTCTCTACCTTTTTAGTGCTTGCCCCCCACTTTGCATTTTTATTTAGCCCTGCTCACCACAGGTGCCGCAGGCTAGGTCAGAAAAAGTACCAGGGAGGGAGGGAGGGAGGGAGGGAGGGAGGAAGGGTAGGGGCAGAAAACTAGGTAAAAGTTTTAGGACAGGAAAAAGTCTCAACTCCCTGGATGCTGGCGTGAGACACGTCCTTTGTGTGCATAACCTGAACCAAGAGATGGCGTCTCAGCATGGAAATAAGTCACTCAGCTGGGGAAAGTTGGAATGGAAACTTCACCACCCATAGCCGCAGACTCTCTGTCCACTTAGATCCCTGAGCGCCTGTGAGAGAGCACAGGAAGTTCATTCTCACGGACACTTCCCATTAGGCCCTGGGGACCCCAAGCCTCTAACCTGACCACTTATGAACACTTCCGGCTCTTCTTTGAAAGGTTGTTTCAGGATCTCTGTGCTCAAAATCCCAGAGAATGCGGAGGGAGAGAGGCAGAACAGTAAAGGTAACATGCTATGCTTGGTCTAGGCAGTGCTGCTTAGATGCTGCAGACTCGGCCCTCGTGGCCCCACATTCCCTCAAGTACTGGTTCACAACCTGGTTGCTTAGAGTCAAAGACTTAGCAAGGTACTGGCCAGTGGGGGCAGCAGGAGGGAACTGATATTAGCCAGCTGCCACGCTGGGGCCCCCAGTCATCTGAAGGTAGTAAAGGTTCCAGACCTTCCATCAGGAGGAAGAACAGTCGAGTCACCCAGATCTCACCAACTGAAATGCAGCAACTCTTAGAGTGAGAACAATATCCATTGCCAGCAATGGACAGGACACCCAGGCCCAACCACCCCTAAAAGCTTTTCCATATTACCAGTGCACTCGAGCCTAGAGGTTTCCCAGATGCCCATACCGGCTGGGCGGACTCCTCCTCCTCCACTCAGCCTCTACCCTTCGTCTCTCTTTACCCGTGACCCCCTGCTCAGCCCCTGGTGGGCCAGCTCTCTCAGAGACGCGCTCAGGCCAGCTCTGATGGGGGAGCGTGCAGTCTTGGATCATCGGCTCTTGTGGGGCGGGCACTGAGGGCACCTGGGGAAGGGGAGGTGGAGCTCTGTTGACGAGGAATTATTACTGAGCCTAGTTTTGGGGAGGCTCAGGACAGACTGCAAGAGGTGAGGTTCATGGTCAGTTCCAGGTCTAAATTCTTGGATGCGCCATGGTTTCTTGTGCACAGGTGGTTATGGACTCAGATAGAAACGGCTCCCGTGCAGGGCTCGGGAGCAGTTAAGGGGTGGAATGAGCAGGAGCAGGACGGGCACACAGAAGGGGGCCTGCTGTATAAGTGAGCTCAAGGACTGGACGTCCATAGGGAGAAGGAACAGGCAGGGAGGGAGGGGTACATGGGCACTTAGGGCACTTAGACCTGGCTCTCAGAGGAGAGCTTGCGTTCGTGTTTCCAGCCCGTGTCTGGCAGAGAGCCGCGTCTTTCAGGAGTGGCCGCGGTATGGACACTGCTACACTCAGACTGCTCTTCCTGCAGCAGCTGCTCCGTCTCCGTGTCATCCAGGGAGCCAGAGCTGGCCTGGATGGACACTGTGTCTGTCTTCATGCAAACATGATCCCGAAGAAGGCCCCCCCGTGAGCTGCGCAGTTGCTTGAGGTCATCCCACTCAGCATCGTCCCCAGACAGGAGACAGATCCCCTCTACAATCTTGATCTTCTCCTTGGTGTAGTTGTGGTCAGGTCCACCCTAGCGTGGAGAGTGGAGAGACATGATCAGTGGTTGGCTGTCTGTGAAGGATCACATGGTGAGCTGAAAAAGGAAGTGGGTGGGGTAAGAGTGGGCGAGAAGAGCACAAAGATCCCACAAACAAATGGGGAAACTTGGTCAGAGCAAACGGATGAGGCTCAGCCTAAAAGGAGAGGAGCGGGAAGGTTGTTACCATTAGCACACAGAGAGGAGGGAGGGCATGGCTTCCAGTCCTGCATCGGACACTCACCGGCTACGTCACATCTCTAAAACTCAGTCTCCCCATCTGCAGTGGGGACAATAGCAGTACCCATACCTCATAATCAGGTGCTGTGAGGTTAAACCAGGCGATACGTGGAATGCAGTTAGTAGGTGCTCGACACAGAAGATGCACTAAATCGTGTTAGCTATGACTACACTGTTACTGTGATTCATTGATGGGACCTAATGCTGACATACCTGATCAGAAGCAACTGACAAAAGTAAGTAAATGTACATTTACTCAGGATTTTAAGCTACTTTCATACTATTCTTAATTCTCATCTAATTTTGCTCAGAAAAGTTTTAGGAGGTAAAACAGGAAGAATCTAAAAAATCCTCTTAATTGGGCTCTAAGTGTCAATCCATCGGGGTCCTGTAACCTAAAAGCTTTTGTGGGAGGTTATTCTGGCTCTGCTCCCATGAGCCTCGGGGCCATTCCCCAGCAACCGGGGATGGTTCCAAGGACAGCCTTAAGTTCTACTTAGGCTTCCCCCTTTATGGGCTCCTCAAAGGGTCGCCTTACTCCTGGTTTCTGGGGGATACCAATCAACATGCTGCCAGTGCCAGGAGAAAATGGGCCATGGCTTGGGTTCCATCCCTGGGATAGTGTTCCTGCCAAGAGCCTTGCAACTGCTGCCCTATTTTAGTAACAATTCAACTCCACAAATATTTATTGAGCTCCTGCATTAAGCAGGATACTTGGGTGATTACACAATATAAAATGGTCCCTGCCCTCTGGGAGTGACAACTCCCTGGATAAAGCAGAGAGAGACATGGCACATAAGCACACAAGCACACATGCACGCACACACGTGCCCAGTCACCCAGCACACCCTCCAAGCTGAAATTAGTGTTGGATAAGATGCAGGCCACTCAGTCTTCATCACAGAGACACATGGAGTAAGTTAGGGAGAGGTGAGGGACATGGCACTAGCAATTTGGGGGACACCACTCCCTCTGCAAACACACAGGTACCTGAAATCAAGAGGAAATCAGAAGAGAAAGGGTGAGAGACTATCAGAGGGATGAAAAAGCTGCTGAGGAAAAAGCATACAACAGAACAAAGAGGTCACATGATTTAAATGTCTAACCTCTGGCCCTTACTGAGGTGGTTCTCTGGGATATCAGACACTCCAGGAACCCAAGAAGCTTTGAGTCTCTCAAAGACATTAATTGAGAAAGGGGTCTGTCCCTAGAATCACAAGTTATCCTGCAGGCTCTGTTTGGCTTGTATGGAAGCTTTTTAAACAGGGGAATTCACAGATCCAGAAAGTACCTGATTATTATGTAAAGTGTATTCATTATGCATGGGAACCTAATAGGCGTGAGGGCAGGGTTTGACTGTGCTGGACAGGCCAAGAGAGTAGACTGCTTAGGGTCTCACACGGGACAACTTTTGATGAAGGGTTACAGAAGTTTAGAAAGAACAAGGGTCACGTCAGATTAGATATATCTGAAACCCAAGGCTATAGTTCCCTAGTGGAAATGGGACTATTTTTCATGCCTCAACACCCAGCAAGTAATTTTTCACTGGAGCAAAAAGGAGTTAAAAGAACAAATGCCTGTAACCCTTCAGAATTCTAGAGAAATCCCTTAAGGCTCGGGGGAAGAACAACAAAACACCAGCCATTCCCATCCCCAGGTGCCAACAGCTTGGATCAGAGGTTAGAAAAGGAAGAGTCCAGGACCCCTTGGGGTTCTGTGGGTATTTTCTAGGAGTTTTGGGGTTGCTCCTAGGGAGCACAGCCTCACCGCAGGGGAATGACAACTCCAGGAGGGAAAGAAGCTATGTACCTGGCAAAGTATCTCCTGTGCACACTCATGTACTTTCAGCCCTAAATCTTCTGGGATCTGCTTTCTAACCTTGCTCTCACTAGGGTCCTTCAGAGCATCCAGACCTAGAAACCCAACAGATCTAGAAGCCCAAATCACTTTCAGTTCTGTTCTCTGTAACTTCCCAAGTGGCAGATGGGACTACCCCATGTCCCTTCCTGATTTATTCAGGCAACTGGAAAATAACACCTCCCACCACCATCACCACCAAACCAAACACCCCTTCAATAGAAATTTTAATTTTTACCTCTTTCTTATAGCACAGTTGATTGTACATGGCTGGTTTCGGGATTGTTTCAATTTTCACTTCCTGAGTAGAAGTTCGGTAGGACGGGTTGCTGTAGGTCAGGTTCCCCATTCCAGGATCAGTTAACTTGGATTTTTTGTGTCTTTAGGAGGAAAGGTGATGAAGAATTAGTTCAGATCTTTATGAGGGTGACATCCAGGGAAGCTGTAACCCGAGTGTGGCAGGCAGCCACTAAGATGTACCCGTGATCCCCACCTCCTGGTACACACCTTCTAATTCCTACCCCTTGAGTGTGGGCTGAATCTGGTGATTCACTTCTGATGAACAGATAATGCGAGAGTGACGGATACTAGATTAGGTTACAAGGAAATTTATGGCTTGCATTTTCTATTGCCCTCACTTTCTTACTCTCTCTTGCTCTTGTTCTGAGGGAAACAAGTTACCACATTGTGAGTTGTCCTCTGAAAAGGCCCATAAGACAAAGAACTGATGAGGGCATCTCCAGCCAACAGCCAGCAAGGAACTGAGGCCCTCAGTCTAATAGCCTGTGAGGAACTGAATCCTGCCAACAACTACATGAGTGCCCTTGGAAGGGGATCCTTCCCCAGTTAAGCCCTGAGATAAGACCGAGACCCTGGCTAATACCTGGATTGCAGCCCTGTAAGAGATCTTAAAGCAGAGGCACCCAGCTAAGCTGTATCCAGATTTCTGACCCACAGATGGTTGTCATTTTAAGTTGCTAAGTTTTGGGGTAATTTGTTATACAGCGTTAGATAACTAATACACTAAGCTTGAGAGTCAAGACAGATTTATGTTTCAACCCACCTCTGTTACTTACTAGCTGGGGTCTTACTAGCTGGACATAATCTAAACTTTCTGAACCTTAGACCCTCATCTGTAAAGTAAGGAATAATAATATCTGTACTAAGGGTGGTTGTGGAATTGATTCAATGACATATTCATTCAATGGCAACTATTGTTGTTGTCAGCAGGAGCCGCCGCAGCAGCAAACTCCTGACATTTTTGCTGTAAGCTGTATTTAAAATGTTTGGGGGAAATATATAAATATACAGTCATAAAAACATCATAAATTGATAACAACACAGTCCACCTTCCCAGGAAGATCCCTACTGAGCAATGATATATCAATCAATATTATATAGTAAATGGTTGTGTTTGTGTGAAGAGAAAATCACTTCCAACTTCAGTGGTTTGAAGTAGTGTAGGGTCATGGAAAAGCAGATGCTAGAGTCAGTCCCAGCTTTGCCTCCTCCTGTGTGACCTTGGGTAACACCTACTGTGCCCTTAGCACCCTAATTTATAAAGAAAATCCCAAGGGTATCTGTGGTCATAAAATGAAGGATTGGGCTGTGACTGCAGAAGAGTCAGAATTCAGAATTCTGCCTTTCCCTTCTGCTGATCTGACCGGGGACCCAACCTTGAAATGAGGCTGGTCAGAGGTGGAATGAGTGAGCTTTGGGAGATCCCAGAAGCGCTAATGAGGACCAACCAGCACGTGGCCCCTGCAGAGAGGCTGAGGTTACCTGTATAGCATCAAAGCTGCAATCACCACCAGAATCAGCAGAACGCTGAGGAGTCCTCCGATGACATAGCTGGCATGCAGTCCTTCCCCTGGGAAGAACAGAGAGACACTAGGCGGGGACCACTGACAATCTTCTAGCTGGCATGAGGGGCAGGAAAACGAAGGGCTCCTTTCCCAGGTGTTGGATCCCACACTATCTGCGATGGCTAGGGGCCTCCTCCGAGGAGAGGCCACAGGAGTAGATGGCTGAGAAGAAACCTATCACTCAGTCAGCATCTCTTATCCAAATCCACCACTTACTGGCTGTCATGTAGGGAAAGATGCTTAACTTCTAAGCCTATGCTTTCTCATCAGTTAAATGTAGATAATAAATTGCTCATAGGGCTGGTGGAGTTTAAATGTGTGTATACACAAATATATACACATATACCCCCCCCCCCCAGATATGGCTTAACAAATGGCTGTCATATGGAAAGCACTCCAAAGTGGTGGCTATTATGATCATTCTCTCCATGGATTTAGTCTAAGAAGAGGGTTCATTAACCCCAAAGAGTCCCCATGAAGGTTCCAGATGTCAGTGGAAACATGTTCCTTACATCTTCTTCAAAACAGTCGGGCACTCAGGGCTTACCTGGAGTGGCAGGTACAGCCTCATTGGAATGTGCACAGAGGCCCAGCTGGGCGTCCTTTTCGGAGCATCTGTGGGGCACAGAAAACTGAATGTGAAGACTATTGGTGTTTGATAAAGATCTTACCCTCCTCCAGGGAAGGGGGAAAAGTCTTGTGAGTAGGGCTTTGGGATACGATAGGCTGTTCCAGATGGGAGATACCAGAAGTATGAGAGGGCAGGACCAGGAAATACAGAGAAATCCATGTAAGTCACTGTCTTCAAGATGCTATAGCACGTTTAGTTTAAATGTGTTTAAAAATACGTATCCTTTTAAAAGGACTCCTTTCAAGAGGAGAAGCAGGTTTGAGAATGAGCTGGAAGTTTGCTAAAATACTAAGGACGTGGATAGTAGGTTTTACGAAACTGCCAGGATGAGCTGAAAGAAGCTACCAGCCAAGCAAAGCTGATTAGATAAAGATTATCACGTTTAAATAGACCGAAGAAAAAGAACTGGTTTCCCCCTTCATTTATTTCTTCTTTATTTCTATCTGTATTTCCAGATCATTTTTACAAAGTGTAAATAAGAAATCTACACTTTGTAGAAAAGAATTTCTCTAAATTGAAAAAAAAAGAAAAAATAAATAATAAAAATTAATTTCTCTAAATTGAATGTAACCATATTTTATCAGTTTTAAGATGTGCATTTTTTCTATATTCTGACGTTGCTGAAATAGGAATGTGTCTTACAATCAATGGCATCTCACAGTTGCTGTTGGTAATTTTTTTAGTTTAACCTCTCAAATCAGGAGGCATCTTAAGTTGAGATAGCACCTTCAATTTAATGAAATACAGTACTTTATACTTCACTTGAGACCTGTACATGTTATGCTTGCTTACTGAATGATGTGTGTGTGTGCATATGCATGCACGGATTTGAATGTTACAGGCATTAAAACTAAGGCCACAACATCCCTGGGCATGTTCCAAGTCATCAATCCACAGTGCAGAGACCACTGTGACTCGGCGATGTCTAAATAAACTGCAGGATCAGACCATATACTAAACCTGTGATGTGAGAGCAAATGTCACAGAAAGAAAGGAAACCATCTGAGTGATTTCTCTAGAAAGCTGCTCTAAAGCTTCTTGCCCTCAAATCACTTGCAATAATCTATAGGCCTAAATATTATCTCCTGTCCTGAAGAGCAGGGACTGGTCGCTAATGATGTGATCTACCTCCTATGTTCCAGAATCAAGCTGGGATTATGGTTTTCCGCTGGCAGGAGATGATTAGAATCAAAGGGCCCTCAATAGCATACGAACCCATTTACCTTCCTTCTACCTCCTCCAGAGATGTGCGGGCCCGAGTGGTAGAAGAACGCAAGGTGGTAGGTAGTGTGTTGGTTAGCACTGGGTTCCTTTCACTCATGCTGGTAGCCCTGGGAGCTGGGGGCACCAGGCCAGGTACTGGAGAGAAAAAGAGGACTGGAATAGGTCACTGAAGCCCCAAGTCTCTACGTATGTCCAAGAATAGCATCAGGAGAAGTTGACAAAGCAATCTTTTAGCTGCACTGATCTTGGGCACCCTCATTAGAGGCCCTTCTCAATACTATAACTAAAAAGGACTTGATTTCCAATATGAATAGCTCTGGATGGGCTAGCTGGCCCACAAAGGCCAGGAAGAGAGAGTAATGCTCAGGCCAGTTCATTCTAGTGAATGCCAGACAAACTTATTACTCCCAGTTGCTCCTCTCTAAGACCCTCTGAGGGGGATCCCACCCAGAAGGACAAAGCTGAGGCTGCTGATCTCGTGTCCTTCGAAGGGCTCTGCTGTTTCAGGGGGCCGTTCAGCCCAGCTTACCAAGGGAGCAGGGTCGGCCGTCAGGCTCGTCAGGACAGGCACACACGAAGTCCGAGGCCCTGGCAAAGCAGAGGTGGGTGCAGCCACCGTTGTTCACGCCGCAGGCACTGGTCCCTGGGGAAAGCAGGAGAAAGTTGGTCTGGGCCTGAACTAAGTCTCCCAAATTTGACACTTCCCAGAAAGGAGGAAATCCAGGGCTACCTCATTCCCAGGCACAGAGCAGGAGGTATAACCACGGGGGCTAATCAGGCCTAAGAGCTTGAAATGTGAACCCAAAGGCTCTGCTATGGCTCTAATTGTCTTGGTCATGAGCCGTCCTTGGGGTGACCACCCCCAATGCCCACCGATGGAAAGGAAGCTGGCTGGGGCCCAGGAGCCCACCTGTCTGCCGCTGAGGGGAAACCACAATGATGTCCATGAGCCCTTCCACGTTCGCCAGCACCGTCTCCTTATTCCGGCCTGAGTACTTGTCAACGCGCTGGATTGACTTGGTCTGCCAGTCTGTCCAGTAGATCCACCTGTCCTGCTACTCAATAGGGAACCCCCCCAAAAGAGGAAATATTATTCAACAGTCAGACCCCAGCCCAGCTTCCACACCCCCATGTGCGTTCCCTCTGCCGAAATGCTCTCATCTCTAACCCGCCAGGCCACCTCTGTGATCCCCAGGCATGACACTGTCCAGGAGATCTCCCCAACCTATGTAGCGTTTACCATTCTCTCTCCCAAGCTGTCCTGTGCCCGTCCTCACTTCTACAAGTCAGTGTTGACACTCTATGGTCATTTGTTGACATGTCTGTCTGTCTTGCCAGGTCAAGTTCTTCAAGGACAAGAATGTGTTTCATTCATCTCTCAGTTTCCAACACCTAACACTTACTTAGTACTAGGTCGGCTGCTGGGCAAATAAGTGGGTTCCCATACCTAGCATATAGGAGTAAATTGGAGGGTCCTTCTAAGGTCCCTGCTCCTCGGGGCTCTTCACTCAGAGCCTTGGTAAATCCTCTGGTTAATTCTGTGGGCAGCTGCCTTCTAATGCAGTGATCCTAAGGGTCTCAAACCGGGGTGGGGAGCGCCAATGAAGTGGGTTCCCCTCCTGCCCCCGGGGAATACCCCAGAAACCTCCATGGGAAACTTGCAGATTGAAAAACCATACTCAATATTATCCTGTAGTTTTACATTTGGTGTGTATAGGGGAGGAGGGGGAGCCTATCTAGCATAAGTAAAGCCAGACAAAATCTTATTGGCTATTAGGATATAATGCAGAATACACACAGAGAAGTGAGTGTTTGTCAAAAAGGGACAACGTTTTTTGAGTGATTGAGAATCCCTGTTTTGGTCCCAGGCTTTGTAGATCTCCTTTTTTCCTTCCCTGAATTATTTTACAGGGTTAGAACTCTCAAAACTGACAAGTAATAATTAAAATGATTAGAGATAATAAGCACTGGGTGCCAGAGACTGTGCTAATGCTCATATGTATTTGAGGAGGATACTATTATGAAACTCATTTATTAAACTACATATAGGTAAGTGAAGCTTAGAGAGGCTTAGTATCTTGTTCAAAGTTGCCCGGTTACTTAATGGCACAGACCTGGCACGTTGGAGGTACTCGAATACTTACCGACTGGCTAGCTGCCTCAAAACACTGGATCTCAGCCACTCTACCCTCTTGCCACTAAGTGGGCCGCCTGAACTCAGATGTTGGACTACAGCATTAGGATCAACTGGGGCAGTGGTTAAAATGCATATTCCTGGGCCCAACCCTCATGAAGCAGATTCCTTATATCCAGGAACATGTATTTTAACAAGCTCCACAGCTGATCTACACACCACCCCTTTGAATGCTGGAGCACGGGAGGGGTGGGGCAGGCCCAGCAGGGCACACAGTGGAGACGATTCAGTGTACAGGAAAGTGAGCTTCCATAGCACACCTGTTCAGTAGCATGTAGGCCTGAGGTCGAGACTTAGAACTCCAAAGAAACACCCCGGTTAAGGAGGTTGAGTTACCTTTCCTGAGCTAGTACCTGAGTGAGGGCAAAGGGGTGGGACACGTGGCTGACCAACACCTGCCGTAGCTTCCCATTGAGGTCCGCACTTTCAATCCGGTCCAGATGTGCATCTACCCAGTAGATCCTGTGAAGGAAAGGAGCTGAGAGCTGCTCAAAATGCTTGCTAGGGAGCTTAGCCCTCCCTGCTAAGGAGCTGTCTGTCCCTTCCTGAGCTGGGCTGGCGAGAGCTGTGAGCAGTCCAGAAGCACCCTTGCTGAGAGGCCACTGTGGGTCCCAAAGCTGAAGAGGGGGAGTCAGTGACTCATAAGTGGGGAGGCCAGGGCTGTTCTGAGGAGGGGCAGTCCCTCTAATGACCTCAGAGGAGCCGCTGCCCAGTCTCATCTTCAGCAACTTGATGACCCTTTGATTCCTACCCAAGAGTCTAAGCCCAAACTCCTATGAACACCCTCAAGAGGAGACTTGGTCTACAAGAGCGTCCCTGAGGTTAAAGGAAGGGGCATTCTCTTCATTCCAACTCCGGGGCGGCTTTGATTCCTTTCCCTCCCTCTGAGGACAGAAAGGGGAACTGACTGCTTCAGAGTTCCTTTCCCGCTCTTCTCCTGCCCGTTTGCATTTTTTATCTAGACCAGGACTTGCAGATTCCAATGTCTGAAGGGATCAGTACAGTAAGAAAGGTGAAGAATCAGCCCTTAAATGGATGGGGGTAGTGGGACCTGTGGTCCAGCCAGAGGACATGCTCTGCTAAATACACTCAAAACTGGAAAAACCAGATAGATAAAACCCACCTGAGAGTTGAGGGCTGGATTCAGCAACCCCAGCTCTAAGAATATGTTTGCTCAGCCTCACTGCTCTCTCTTCCCCACCTACCAACAGCCTCCCATCTTTTTGTTTTCACTACATCAATCTCAAGCATCCTCTCCTCTGCCCACCTATTTCCAGGGGGCTGTTTGGGACAGGATTCCCACCTGCGGGTATCGTAGTCCAGGGTAAGGCCATTGGGCCAACCCAGGTCTGTGTTGATGAGGACCTTCCTCTCAGAGCCGTCCAGGTTCGCCCGCTCGATCTTGGCAATGTGGCCCCAGTCTGTCCAGAAGAGGTACCTGAGACACAAGAGTGACATCATCACATTGATAGATAGGCATCCTCCAAGGGCCTCTTCCCCAGGCTTCTTCCCTGGGTCTCTCTTCTGCTGGCCATAAACTTACCCCTTCCTGGGGAAAACGGCAATGGCCCGAGGCTCATCCAGGCTGTTGTTGACCAGCACTTTGCGGCAGGAACCATCTAGCCTTGATGCTTCAATGGTATTGCGGCCTGTATCTGTCCAATATAGATTTCTGGCCACCCAGTCCACTGCCAGCCCGTCGGTGGTCTTCAGCCCTTGCCCGATCACTGTCTCCATGTTGCTGCCATTCAGATCTGCTCGCCTTGGGGAAGAGCCCAGGGTTGGATGACCAACCAGATCACCAGACTGAAACCCCTTTAATCCATGTTCCCATAATTGTATCCCCACTATACTGTAAGCTCCATAGGGGCAGAGACCAAGCATCTATAAGTGCATTCCTCAGCATCTGGCACAGTAGGTAGGCAAAATATTTGCAGAATTAGTAAATAAATTCTTAGGAGGACAGATGTTTCCTGCTGTAAATAGGGAGCATTTAGGCCCATGTCCTGCCAGAAGAAAGGTTAATAATTCCTCATATACCTTAGGGAAGAGTCAAGGATTGCTAGGGGGTCATTATAAAAAAGGCCGATTTGGCAAAACCTACATGTATATTTTTACAGAAGTCCTATGCCAGGGAATTCAACCTCAGGATGGGGGCATGTCACAGACATGTGGGGACTTCTCTAAACACATGCCCACCTGCCCCAGCATGCGATTCTCCAGGGAGAACAAAGGGGAATACCCTTGTTCCTGCACCTGAAAATCTCTGCATGGTAACCTCTCTTGCTGCTGGCAGGGCATCACATTCCCCAGCTGTGTTGGGGTAAAAATATGAAATAAAAATAAAACAAAAAATATAAAAACAACCTTGTGAACAACTACAAGCCTTGGCACTGTCCAGGGCTCCTGCATTACAATACAGATACATGGTTTGCTATATGGCCGATTCTTCAGTGAGTCTTAGAAGATCCTTAGAGCAATCCCGGCACCCAGTGGTAGGGGTAGAAGGCTCCAGTTCCCCAGCCTGATATCATCTGATCTTTTTTGTTTGTTTTACAGACTGGGCTTCTATTAGTCTTTAAATAAGCAACCAAAAAACCCCCAAAAGTTTGAAACTCTGTTGTGATAACACTACAAAGTGAACAAGTCAGGATCAGAACTCACTATCCAAGTTGTCAACTCACTGAGTCCATTTAGAGGTCAACACAGATCATAACCTCACCCAGTGGGGACTGGAAGCAGGTCTGTGGCCTCTGGATGTTTCAGGGATACTCATACCTGATAACATCCAGGAACACATCTGTGTAATAGACCTTTCCATCCACACTGTCATAGTCCAGGGAGATGACATTGTTGAGCTCGGGAACGGGGACATGCACGTCTGTGTGGTCACTGGTGTCCAGTGAGATACGCCGGATGGAGCCGCGGCTGGAGAAGAGCAGGTAGGTCTCAGGAGAGGGATCACAGGTCTTTCCATCTCCTTTCAGCTGGATGCCAGTGGGGCAGGCACAGGAGAAGCCAGAGGGCCGCGGCAAGCAGAGGTGCGAGCAGCCACCATTTCTCAAGCCACACTTGTTAAAACCTGGTGATGGGAGAGAGGGAAGCACAGGTTCGGACGCCCTGCCTGGAATATTGCCTGAATCTTACAAAGGCTCTCGTTTCTCGTGCCTGATTTTCTGCTGTTCTAAATAACAGGGCTTGGTGCCTGACAGGAACGAGGCAGCAGGGGCAGGAGTGTCCCCAGGGGTCCTGTGAAAGTGACAGCAGGACGCAGTTGTAGTACCAGCCAAACCCAGAGCGAACACAGCCTGATCCTGTCTCCTTGACTGTAAAGAAACCTCTGTGCTCTCTGATGTTCCGATACCCTCAGTCAGAAAGCCACAGGCTCTGGCTCACAGCCGAGGGTTCTTCTCACCCAGTGGCTGTGCCCGGTCCACAGCCTGGATGTCCATGAGGCCTGGCAGGTTGGACCTCACCAGGATGACGTTGCTGCCAGTACCCTTGTCAGCACGGTGGATGCTACGCGTCTGCCAGTCAGTCCAGTAGATATAGGAGCCGAGCAGGGTGAGGCCATATGGGTGCTGCACAGGTGACACCAGCGTGTGACGACTGGCACCGTTCAGGTCAGCGACCTCAATTCGCTATAGAAGAAAGAGAGGGTAGGGCCAGCTATCAGTAAACTGGGAGGTCTCAGTGGAGACGCCGAAAAGACCTCTTCCGTCTTCCCGGGCTTCTGAGAAGCGGCAGGAGCGGGACTCTCACCTCGGTGTGGGCATCGGCCCAAAGCAGTTGGGAGCTGGCCTTGTCCACAGTCAGTCCATTGGGCCACCCCAGGTTGCTGTTGATGAGCACGGTTCGGTCTGAGCCATCCATTCCGGACCGCTCTAACTTGGCGTTCTCTCCCCAGTCTGTCCAGTACATGTACCTGGGCAGAGAAGAATGCTAGCTGGTTGTCCCTGTAGCTCCTGGATACTGTAAGTACTTACAATATCCAAACCCTGTGGAAAATATTTTACATGCAAATGGGGAGTTGTTGCTTAATGGGTACAGAGTTTCAGATTTGCAAGATGAAAAAGTTCCAGATGCCTGCTTCTCAATAATGTGACTATACTTCACACAACTGCTCTGTACACTTAAAAATGGTTAAGATGGCCAATTTATGTTCTGTTTTGTTTTTACCACTACTAAAGAAAAAGTGCTTTCCATGTGTTATCTCACTTAATCCTCACAAGGGTCACAAGGTATGTATTTTCACTGTCATCTCCATTTACAGGTAAAGAAGCTGAAAATCAGAGAGGTTGAACACTGGACTTAAAGTGACAGATGCAGCTAATAAATGAAGAAGGAATTTGAATCCCGGATTTCTGAGTCCAAGGTTCATGCTTTTAACCTCTACACCCTGCTGGGACCCTGAAAGGAGTGACAAGGGAGTGAGACAGCTCAGGGAGGTCGGTCTCTTGCTGTGAAGCATGCTTGCTCTGCACTGTCCACCTTCACCCCATCCGTAGCCCAGCCGAGCTGCCCCACCTGCTGCCCAGAGTCAGAGACAGGCTCTCACCCCATCTCGTGGTACAGTACAATAGCCCGGGGACTGTCAAGATTCTGCCACACCAACACTTTCCGCATGGACCCGTCCAGGTTGCCCACTTCAATCCGGTTGGTTCCAGTGTCTGTCCAGTACACTTTCCGGCCAATGGCATCCACTGCGAGCCCATCTGTGGTTTGCAGCCCTGCAGGAAGTCAAGAGAGCACACTGGCTCCTGCCTTAAAACAGATGGGCTATTTCCCCAGCTCTGAAGCCAGACAGGTGGTCCCTGGGCTGGGAGCAAGGCCCACCTGTGGTGATGATGTCCTCGTGCTGTGAGCCATCCAGACTGGCACGGCTGATCCTGTGCAGCGTGCTGTCTGACCAATACACTTTTCCTGGAAAGGGAAGGCTTGGTTCAGCCTGGACCCTCAACCCCCACAAAGGGACATGCACAGCTGACTCAGGGCCTGAGGCACCAGGGCATGTCAGAGAGCCCTGTGCCCCGTAGCAGAGGAAGTCAATGGAAATGCAGAAATGTCAAAGCAGGAGAGCTCTTGGCAGAGAGAGAGGAGAGGGCCAGAAACCATGCCCTCAAAACCAAAGAGAAAGTGCTGTGGAGACAGGGGCTGACACTGCGCCAGAGGGGATGGTGAGCGCCAAGGCTCTTAGCGGGAGGCAGAGGGGTGGGGAGGAAAGGACAGCAGTTGCTATGGGGCAGGGACAGAAGGCCGGGTGGGGGGAGGAGGGCCACACAGACCTTCTTGGGGATCCACTCCAATGGCAATGGTGTTCTTCATGGTAATGTTGATTGGTACCACCACATCGGCAAAATAAGGGATGTCCAAGGACACCATGCGCACGTCTATCCTCCTGGCGAAGATGAGGAAACTGTTCATGCCTGCCCAGGTGGGAGAGAAGGAGAGAGGACAGTCACCCCGCACAGCCAGAAGAGCATTTGGGGTGAGGCGAGGGAAGTTTATGCTCTGGCTCTGTCAGGTTCTAGTTGAGTGGCAACTTATTTCAACTGTGTATCAATTCCATCAACTGTACAAAGGGAACAGTAACAGAGTGGCTGTGGGATTAAAAGAGATCATGTACAGACAACACCGAGTGTCGGGTCTGACACAGTCAGAAATCATGGCTCTGTAGTAACATTACAGAAGGGCTCTCTTTGAAGGACCCTTTACCATGACGTTTTAGAAACTTCATGTGAAGTCAAAGAGGACTTTTCCCCCAGCCTGGGAGGTACAATTCACAGCTCCTTTCCAACTAAATCCCCCGGGAAGTTAGGGTCCAGTGCAGCCCACCATGCGGCATCCCCTAGGGAGAAACGGTGACTTTCAAAACCTGGGCAGCCAGGTCCTGCTTCTGGCACCTACTGCCGATTAAGGTTGTCACATAGCTTGTGCTGGCCATACATTCACAAAAGTGCCTCATCCGAGGGGAGTACCATTACATCATAGATATCATATAATATATTTTAATATTTGCCATGAGTGATGTGGGGCAGCTGAAACTAAAGTAACTTACTCTAACCAAATCGGGACATAAAGACAACTTTCCAACAGATGTAAGTAGTGCCTGAGAGAGGAGCATCTTTTATGAATATGGATGAAGACACCATAAGAACTAGTTGGAGCCTGCCTCCAATCCTGTCTACCTGCTCCCCTGGGCCTCTGTCCTGGACCTCCCCTCTTTTCTAAAAGCTCTGTCTCTCCCCTAAGCCTCTAGAAGCACCAGGACTCACGGCTTCTCAGACCACACAGGAGTCCATCTACAGGAAAGGAAGAGAGCCACGGCCCCTCCCTGAAACTTCTCTCCAGGCCTCTGATGCTTAGACTTACCTGGTGAACAGGTCTTGCCATCAGGCATCAGGTTGATGCCTGTGGGGCAGGTACAGCTGAAGCCACTGGGATTTGGGGACCGAAGACACAAGTGGCTGCAGCCGCCATTCTCCGTAGCACATGGAGTGGACACTGGGTAGGGAGGAAGGGGGGGGGTCAACAATGAGGACTACGGCAGAGGGAGACTGAGAAGAAGCCAGTGTGGGCCAAGGGCTGCTCACCTGGGGGCCGCAGGCGGTGGAAGACATGGATGTCCATGAGGTTCTCCAAATTCTCCTGCAGGGTCTCCCGGTCCAGCCCCGTCAGCCGGTTGGCACTCTGGATACTCTTGGTCTGCCAGTCTGTCCAATAGATGCGCTCTCCATAGAGGGTCAGCCCAAATGGGTGGGGAAGCTGGCTTCCAATCAGCACCTACCAGGGACCCAGCACGTGTGTCATCCCCCAGCAAGGTCAGATAGTACTCAGCAGTGGCCAAGAACTTGGGCCAGGAGTCAGAATGCAGCTCTGTCACTACTGCCTGCTGTGTGACCTTGAGCAAGAGCTGGTTATAAAATGTCTCTGAGCCTTGGTCTGCCAATCAATGATATGACTGTGATAATGCCTGGATCCAAGGGTTGTGTGATGATTGTAAATTATCATGTATTATTTACATAATCTCAAAGTATCTCTGCATAAATTGCTTATTAATCACAAAAGGAAAAACAGCAACTTTATAGTGGACACCATCTTAATGATGCAATTAAAATTAGTATCACACCCGGCTGGGCGTGGCTCAGAGGTTGAGCATCAGCCTAGGATCCAGGAGATCGCAGTTGGATTCCCAGTCAGGGCACATGCCCGGGTTGCGTCCCCAGTAGGGGACATGCAGGAGGCAGCCGATCAATGAGGACTCTCTCATCATTGATGTTTCTATCTCTCTCTCTCCCTCTCCCTTCTTCTCTCTGAAATCAATAAAGATATATCTTTTTTTAAAAATGAGTATCACAATAATGGGACAAGCCAACATCTGTGCCTACTGATGAGACACACCGGGAACTGAGGACATGACTTCACTGATGTAGTGTGCCTCCCCCAACACATGATTGGAATCTAATCACAAGGAAATACCAGACACACTGAGGAGTATTCTACAAAAGAACTGGCATTTACGCTTTAAAAATACCAAGGGCAAGAAAGACATAAAAGGGCTGAGGAAGTATTCCAGATTAGAGATTGAAGAGATGTGTTTAGATCACACTAAACACAATTGTGATCTGGGATTGCATCCTGGACTAAAAAAGAAAAAAGAAAAAGAAAAGCTATAAAGAACTTCACTGGAGCAAAAGCTATAAAGGACTTCGGTGAAATTCAACATTGACTGTGGATTAGATAGTACCATTGTATGAATGTTAAATTTCCTGATTTTGACCTTTGTACCGTGGTTATGTAAGGCAATGTCCCTGTTCTTAGGAAATATGCACTGTAATATTTTGGGGTCAAGGGCAGGATGTCTCCAGTTTAATCTCTGATGGTTCAGAAAAATAATAATGTCTGTGAATATGTGTGTATGGACAGAAATAAAGAGAATGAGACTGATACAACAATGTGGCAAAATGTTAGTTATTGGTTCTTTTGACTTTTCTGTAAGTTTGACATTATACCAAAATAAACAATAACAAAAACAAACAGAGAGATCATGGTGCAACTGGTGATTAATTAGTGTTTGTTGTTATGGTTCTTAGGAAAGCTCTCGTGTCCCCAGCCCACAATCCACACGAATCCCTAGCTTCCTTTCATCACCAAGCACAGCACGGCCCCTGGCTCGGCAGGGCTGCCACAGCCTCGGAGAAGCAGCACACGCCGGGTTTCCCCTGGGTGCCCCCTAGCTCCCGTCAGCCACCAGCCAGGGAGTGATGCCCTGGAGGCCGTCAGGGCCGTGGGAGGATGCCTTAGTTCCACCCTTACCTTCCTCTTGCTGCCATCCAGTCCAGCAAATTCAATAGTCTTCATGCCCGCATCAGCCCAGTACAGCCGCTGGGACCCATAGTCAATGGCTAATCCGTTAGGCCAGGTCAGATTGGAAGAGATGATGACCTGGCGGCCTGAGGCATCCATGCCGGCTCGTTCAATCTTGGGGCTTGCACCCCAGTCAGTCCAATACATGTACCTGGGCACAGACAAGGGAGGTCTCAGCCTTGTAGTTAACACCCAGCGGGGATTCAGAGTTTCAGGGTTTCTGTCTGCAATAGATTCCCAGCCTCCTGCCCTGGCTCAGAGCTGTCTCTGAAGGTTTTGTGTCTTCTATCACTATCAAAAGGCACCTAGGGTCTTAACAAAGGCAGAGCCCATGACTCAAGGAGTGCTCAGCACATAAGGCCTATTTGTAATAAAGAAGGAGGGGCAATGAGGGTGGAGAATAAGAAATGTTTCTTCAACTGCATGAGTTAAATAATTACATTACATTTAACAGAATTCTATATAACCATTAAGAAGACCAATCTATAGACCTATATAATCAGATGGAAAGATATCCAAGATATATAGCCTTGTGAAAAAACTAAGTGGCAAAGCAGTATGACACTGCTGGAAAACCAAAACCACCACCACCGGCAACGATGTATATGTACATGTAGAAGAAAGTCTGGGAAAAATACCCTCAACTGTTAACAAGGGTTATTAGTGGAAAGTGAGATTGCAGGGAATCTCTGCTTTCCACAGTTTTGTTTATCTATTTTGTAACAAGGAGTTACTTTTATAAGCAGACAAAAAAAAAAAAAAAAAGGTGAAAAATCTTAAAGGTCCCCTTGTCCACCGAGGAGACGGCTGTCACGCTGCTCTGCGGTTCCCACAGCCGTCCTTGCTGCCTGGGGCACCCGTAAGAACTGGCCAGCCTTGCTAACCTCCAGACTCCCCTCTGGCACTCAGGGCGGGGGGGTCACTGCGAAGGAGCAGGTGCTCACCCGCCCGTGGGTTCCACCACAATGTCTCGGGGACGGTCAAGGTTCTCCCAGATGAGCACCGTCCTCATGCTGCCGTCCGTGTTGGCCACTTCAATCCGGTCTGTCCCTACCAAGGAGCAGGGGCGAAGATATTAACGCCAGCCTGGGTCATTCACCCTCTTACCTTCCGTGCCCAGCGCCTTAGCCTGGCATGCGATGCGGTAGGCGCTCAAGAAATACTTTGTGGTAGATGTACGACGGACGGAGAGTTAGCGAATTGAATTTCAAGAAGTTCAAGGAAGTGATCGTTGCCATTTCTTTGAAGAGCAAGGCTTCCTCAACCCAAGCAACCCCCTCTGTGCTATAATTTAAGGCAATGTTGCTCAAACTCTAGTGGGCATAAGGATCAGGAGAGCTTGTTAAAATACAGAGCCCTGAAACTAACTCCCAAAGATTCTGATTCAGCAGGTCTGGGGTAGGGCCCAAGAACTTGCATTTCTAACAAGTTCCCAGGTGATGCGGATGCTGCTGGTCCAGGGTCCACATGCCGAATGGCTCTGGTTTAAGGCGTTCCCCTTGCCTCCCACACTCACCTGGCTAATAGAAAATGCCTGTTTTACGAAGACAGTGATGGAAGAAAAATCAAAGGGCACAGTTGCCTTCTCTGAAATGCCTCAAAACATCCTTAAGCATCCGCTACATAGCAGAAGTAGATGCCATTGATTGGCAAACGCCAAACCAGCAGATGTGAGCTTCTAGCTTCAGCTCTGTAGCTGCCACAACACTCCTGACCTACCAAGGACTTCAGGTCAAGACAGAAGTGGCCCCAGAGACCCAGGCCATGGCTGCCTTATACATACCTGCATCTGTCCAGTACAGCTTGTTGGTAACCCAATCAATGGCCAGGCCTGCTGGACTCTCCAAACTGGTATCCACTACCACCTGGGCAGGAAACAAAGCTATATCATCACCTGGACTTGCACCCCGGCTCTAGGGCCTAAACTTCGCCAATTCTCAGGCTGGAAAAAGTATGGGGAGCTCTTACCCAGGAGAGGGAGGATTCTACCCCTTAATCTCTGCCCTGCCCGAGTGCCTGGGCCCACACTGGGCCCTACCTCCTGTCCTGTTCCATCCCACTTGGCCCTGCTGATGGTGTCAGTGCTGACATCTGTCCAGTACACGTGGTCATCCCGGGAGTCCCAGTCAAGGGCCACAGCACTGCGCACGTCAGCCAGTGGGATGACATCGTCGGACAGGTCCTCTGTGTCGAAGCTGATCCGACGGATGTCCATCCTTCGGGCAAAAAGCAGGAACTTGTCAAGACCTGATCAAAGGCCGAAAGGGGTCTTCTTTTAATGCTCTAAATCCAGTAACAGTGACAGACACAGACGCTCACCTGTGTGACATCTGGTTCAATCACACCTCCTGGGACCTGGTGCCCTTTGTCCCCTACTCTTCACACCTCAGGCCCCCTTTGAGCACTGGGTAGCCGTGCCGGCAGAATCAGACTTTAGAATCAAATGGAAAGAGACTCTCTGCAGGGCACAGAAGTGCATCCTGTTTAAGTGTCTGCCAGCTTCATCTCTGCTCTTCTCACCTCATTGCTTCACCTCTTCCAGTGCACTGGCTAGATCACCGCTGACCCCCACCCCTGCTCCGCTGACTCCGTGCCTGCTCAGGACTCTGGTTGCTGTGCTCCGTCATCTAGGTCCCTTCCTCTTGCTCTTGTCACTATTCACTGGGCACTTACTCCATGCCAGGCACTGAGCTTGGTGCTTTTCTTGCCTTGTCTCCGCTACCCTCATAGCAACGCCTTATGGTCCATGTTATTTTTATTCTCATTTTCTAGATGAGCAACCATGAGGCTAGCAGAGGTCAAGTAACCTGCACGGGATCCCCGGGCTACAAAGCACCAGAGCTGGGACTTGAACTCACGTCTGACTCCAGAGAAGGAGCTCTGGCCACTCCCTTACACAGCTTCTTCCCAGCTCGCTCTTCTCCATCCCCTGTCCGTACTCTGGCCTGTCTGAATGTTTTCCCCAGTATAATTTCCTGCCTAAATTTATTGTCTTCTTTTAAGATCTGGCAAACCCTTAAGGGAAGCTCCTGGGGAAAACTCTTGCACCTCACTAAGATAATATGGGAGAAGCTGGGCACAAAAGATTGCAGGGAAACTAGGTTCTCAATCAGTGTGTTGAATAAATATCTCCCCTGCTCCTCTGAATAGTTTTCCTAATCCCTGGAAAGGACCCAGATTCCAAGAGAAATTTGATTTTAGCCAGAGATAAGAGGTTCAGTGGGTACATGGCGTAAGTAAGAGAAGCTGCTGACGTGTAAGGAATTACCCCAGGCCCCTTGCTGGCGATGCCGTATGGCACCATCACTCCTCTCTGGACTACTCTTAGGAAAAGCCACCTGTAGCTCTGAGCTAGACAGGGCCACCCTTTCAAGGAAATGCCCCTGCAAGAGCTTGAAGGAAGACAAAATAGCAGTTCAGGGAGAGACCAGAGGACCCCGCTGTCTTTCACCATCAGGCACATATTTACCCAGGGCCTATGTATACTGGGCATTGTCAGAAGTCCTAATCTTGGCTCTCTGGTTCAGGGGCTGAAGAGTCTTTAATAGGGGAAGGCTAAAGCTAAAGAGGTAGGAAACCATCCCCCTGCTTTCTAGAGGGGCCTGGAGCCCTCTTGCTGCCTACAGAGAAAGCATCCTACCTGGTAAAATGATACAGAAGCCTGGTTGCAGGTGTTGGTATTTGACCGAGTGGTGTCACTGAAACTTTAGCAACTAGTCCTGGGCCCTCAGCCCTCAGCTTTGACCTGGGAGCCCTCGGCCTCTTATGTTCTTCCTCTCCAGCGGCTATTTGAGGAGCCTGGCTCTTCCCATGATAGGCAATCCCTCAAACTCGTATCCCTGTTCCTTCCACCCCCTCGCAGGCACATCCATTGAGGTAGGTGCCCCAGACCCACTTACTCTGGGCACAGGCGTGGCTGCTGATCTTGCGGAAGCCAGTGGGGCAGGCACAGGTGTAGTTCTGGCCACTGGGCAGACACAGGTGGGTGCAGCCTCCGTTGTTGTCCCCACAGCGGTTTTTCCCTGCTCAAAGAGCCCAGAGCAAGGGGGTCAGGTAGGACTAAAGGTAGGCCCAAGACTAGGGTTTAGCTATGGTGTGAGCTTCCTGGAGGGAGGAACTATGTTTCATTATTTTTTTAATTCGGCCCCAGCTGTGAGCAGTGAACACTTGGGACGCATAAGAGATGCTGTATACATGTTTGCTTGAATTGGACGGAGGCCGGGAAACTGAGCAAGTCTTTCATGAGTTCGATGTTGTAGCACCCTACATGTCCAGCAGAGGGAGGAATTAGCCCACATTAGGGCGAACCTCAAATTTCTGGGCCAGAAACAGCGGCAACTGTGACAGGTGCAGGGAAGGTTCTCAGAGGCTCACCAGGTAGGCAATTTTTTACCTGCAGGCTGGCGCTGGGGATGCAAGGTGTGGATGTCCATGGGGAAGTGGAGTTTGTTGCGAATGATCTCCTGGTTCTTGCCAGTAAATTTGTTAGCACTGTTGATGCTCTTGGTGTGCCAGTCTGTCCAGTACAGGCTGTCTTCAAACACCGTGATGGCAAAGGGGTGCGGGAGGCCTGGGGAAAGTCCAAGAGAACCTCAGTCCAGACATGGCCTGCTTGGCCCCTGCACAAATCTCCCCCTCTGCCAAGGCTCCGGGTGGCCAGGATGGGAAAAGGAGGATGAGAGATGAAGGAGAGTGGAGGAAGGGCCTCACCCTGGCTAATGACAGCCTTGCGGTGACTCCCGTCCAGATTGGCCCTCTCGATGACGTGGTGCTTAGCATCCACCCAGTACATACGATGCCCCGCATAGTCAATGGTGAGGCCATTGGGCCAGAAGAGATGGGTATCGGCGATGATGCGGCGTCCAGAGCCATCCATGCTAGAGGCTTCAATGCGGGGGGTGTTACCCCAATCTGTCCAGTAAATGGTACTAGGAAGACAGAAAAGGACACTGAGAGACAGGCAGTAGAGGGCAGGTAGGCAACTGGAAGAGCAATCCGGTAAGGTGCTTTTATCCACTTAACCCAGGGGACTCCAGCTAGTAGGAGATACATTTTCTTTGGTCTAGACTAGAGAGTGTTTTTTAATTGTTTTAATTTAAATGTCTCTAGACAGGGCATTTATTTATTTAACAACAAAAATTTTTTTTTCAATATCTGCTATGGATAGGGCACCATCTTAGGCACTGGGAGTGCAGCAGTGAACAAAGGACAAAAATGCCAACCCTTGTGCAACTGACAACCTAATGTAATACTAGGCACACACTTTCCTCTCTGTCACACTCTCCATGCTGCTTTTTGTATTTTACACACACACACACACACACACACACACACACTTTCTAAAATAGCTAACCTACAACTGCAGGATCTTAGAGGACACTCCCCTCAATTGACTGCATTGAATTTTTATTTTTATTATTATTATTTTTAAAGATAAATGTCTTTTTAAAAATATATATATCTTTATTGACTTCAGAGAGAGGAAGGGAGAGGAAGAGAGAGAGCTGAAACATCAACGGTGAGAGAGTCGTCATTGATCAGCTGCCCCCTGCACGCCCCTGCACGCCCCCAACTGGGGATGGAGCCCACAACACGGGCATGTGCCCTGAACGGGAATCGAACCACGATCTCCTGGATCCTAGGTCGATGCTCAACTGCTGAGCCACGCCTGGCCAGGCTGCATTTCATTTTTAAAAGTCAGAGGCTAATAACTTCCATTTCAGGAGACTTTCCTTCTAATAACAAAATTATTATTAATTAGCTCAACCTTATGAGCTAATAAAAAAAATACTAAACACCTACAACTTATCTAATGTGTATTATGCCGTTTAAAATTCATCATCTCGGTTAATCTTCACACAGCTATGAGGTAGGTATGCTTTTCATCACCAATGTAGACATGAGTAAATGGAGGCAGAGAGAGATAAGCTAACTGGCCTAAGGCCACACAGCCAGTTATTGCAGAGCCAGGACTCAAACCCAGGTGTGCCTGGGTGCAGAGTGCACGCTGTTAATACCCAACAAAGTCTGGCCCAAGTGGCCTGGGAACTGTCCCTAGAGGTTGCAAGAGGGATTTGGAACTTGAGACACAACTCACCCCTCCATGGGGTGCAAGGCAATGGCCCGAGGCTTCTCAAGGTCCTGCCAAAGCAGCACCTTCCGGTGGGCCCCATCTAGGTTGGCCACCTCAATCCTTGATGTCCCTGAGTCAGTCCAGTAGAGTTTGTCATGGACCCAATCCACAGCCAGGCCTCCTGGTGGAAAGAGTCAATGGGAAATTGTCAGGGATCCAGCCTGGGTTCTTCTGTGCCATAGTAACAAAAGCAAACTCTGGCACAAAGCAGTTTCTTGGGCCAGGCGGTATTCTAACCGTTTTATATACACTAACTCATTTAATTAGCACAGCAACTCTGTGAGCTAGGTCCTATAACCCCATGAAGATGGAGAAACTGGGGCACAGAAAAGTCAAGTAACTGTCCCAGGTCATGTATTTGCTCCTCTCAGCCAACCCTATTCCGCTTCCTGAATTCTGGCTCCCTGACCCACACCGAGGGTCCTCCACTGCACTTGCTCAGGGATTTGCAAATTGTAGCTTAGGGTTTCATGGAGGTACTTTAGAAGTTCCATTATTTGAGTCAACTGTGCTCGATATTGAATCCCAACCCACTTTACCTGCTTGTAGAATGGCCCAAGGCCGCAAAGTGAGCTGTGATTTTTTTCATCTGTAAACTTTGGATATATTTATCTGGGTCTATCAGGATACCCTTAATATTAAGCAATCATAACAAAATTCAGAATTAAGCTGGATGCAAAAGCTGATAGACAAATGCAACTGTCATCCATAAAGCTCTGGTTTCAAATGATGGCATTCATCACAATGGTCTCATTATTCTAATTGATTGAGCTCAATGAGCAAGTGACAAACACCTGAACTTACAGAATTAATGTATACTAACAAATGTTATCAATAGTAGTTACAGCCAAGATTTCACCTGAGGAAAATGATGTTCTGCTGCCCAAGGTTTGCAAACCTCTAGCCTGACCCCTCCATGGCTGCTTCGCGCAGGGCGTGGCCCTGCCCCACCCCACGGAGCCTGGTTCCCTACCTGGGCTCTCGAGCCCCGTGGACACAACCTCCTCCACGTTGCTGCCATTGAGGTTGGCCCGCAGGATCCGGTCCAGGGTGACATCTGACCAGAAGACGAGCTCGCGCCGGTGGTGGAAATCAAGGGCGATGGCATTCTCCAGGTTGTTGAGCAGCAGCGTGTACTCGGAGCGGTGCGGCAGCACCTGCCGGATGTCGATGCGATTGGCGAACAGTAGTACAGGCTCCGGCCCTGGGACATGGCATAGAAATGGGGCCCCCACTGGGCTCCAGAGCTGCACCCTCAGCATGCACCCCAGCTTCTGGGCCGACAGATGGGGCCCCTGGCCCATTAGGGCATGTCCTGAGCTGCCGGCATCAGTGCTAAAAATGTGGGAACTTCTAAAGTATATTCCCCCGGCCCAGCCCACCACACCTCACCCCAGCAGGGATTTTTTTGGGGGCCCAGAATAAACCTTGCAGCTCCATTTTCCTAAGCCAAAAATCTTTCTAGCTCTCAGCAAATCGCTGGGCAGTGGAGCACCTGGCTGTTTCCACACTCAGACCCCTGCTCACCCAGCCAAACGCCAACACCCCTTACCCAGAGCCTTGCAGCTGCGCCGGTCGGGCCGGAGTTCGTAGCCTGCCTCGCACCAGCACTGGAAAGCTCCTTCGCTGTTGGTGCAGCCCTGGCTGCAATACCCTTCCTCAGCACATTCATTCACATCTGTGGGGACCAGGCAGGTCAGGAGCTCTTTGCTCTTCCACCCTCATACCCCCACTCCTTGGCTGCTTAGTTGCTTTCCTGACCACATGCCCATCTATTTTCCAGGCCTAGTGGGAAGGCTAGATAACCAGTGGTTAAGGGCTTTGAAGTCATGCAGACCTGGGCTGGAATCCCAACTTTGCTACTCACCAGCTCTGTGGCCTTCAATAAGTTACTTAACCTCTCTGAGCTTCAGTTTCCCCATGTGTGAAATGGAAGGGACAATCTCTACCTCCTACGGTTAGTGTGATGATAAAATGAGGTCATGTCCGTCAAATGCCTGACCCATAGGAAACATAGCTGCCTGCCTGCTACCCCGCCCAGGATCCTGGCCCTGCTCCAAACCAGTCCAACTCACCCTGGCACGTGCGCCCGTCCTCCGTGAGCCGGTAGCCTGTGTGGCAGGTACACTGCACTGCCCCCCGCACCATCTGGCACTTCTGGGAGCAGCCACCATTGTTCATATTGCAGTTCTCCTCACCCGTCCGGGGCCCTGTGCCAGCCAAGCCAGAGATGGGAGTTGAGCCCAGAATCCTCCCCCAGACGGCCAACTTGGCATTCCACCTGGACCACGAAGAACAGCTCCCAAGGCTGCTAGAGTCCCTAGGGAGGATTCTCTTTGAACTGTTTGGGTGGGGTTCAGCCACAAACCATGGGCCAGGCCCGCCCACTAGGGGCACTCACGGCAGTTCTGCTGTGGGCTTTCGTCGCTGTTGTCACCACAGTCATTGACCCCATTGCACAGCTTCCTCTGGCCAATGCAGCGCCCGTTCCAACACAGGAACTGGTCCGAGGCACACTGGGGGCTTCCTAGAGAAGGAGGGAGGGAAGACAGGAGCGGGGGAGAGTCAGGTCACAGCAGGGCAGGGCTTGGGTCAACAAAAGGATGGGAGCCTGTCATTTTCTAAGGCGAGCTGGAGACAGATGAGACTCAAGGTGGGAGGGTTGGGGTCCAAGGCAGGAAACAGCTCAGACAGGGCTGGCTGAATGTCTGCATTCGTTTTTTCCCCAGGATACCACAGTGGATGGTGAGAGATGTGGGACAGAATGAGAGAGTGCACCCGTGTGCCTGGCACCTGGTGTGGCTAGGGGAGTGGGTGTGAGGACTGCCAGCCACAGAGAGCAGTCCTTGTTCACTAAGCCACAGCATCAGGCACTGGCTGAGAGGCAATTGGAACTCATAGCCCTGATATTGTGTTACAGGCCATAAGGCTGCAGGTCAACAAATGCACCTGGATTTGACACTGGTAACTGAGAAAGGCAGGAAAAATCTAGGCCATGTGCAAGATTGACTAAAGCATCACCTTGGCCCAACTGCGACGGCAACTGTAACACCCTCTTTCTGCCTGTCCTTCACCCCAACTATAGACTAGGGGGTCTGGGCGACCCCTGGGTGACTCCACCTGTGTTCTCACAGTTCTCTTCATCGCTGTTGTCTGCACAGTCATCCTCCCCATCACAGCGCCAGGACAGGCGAACGCAGCGGCCTGACCGACAGCGGAACTGTTCGGCTGTACACATTGAGGTGGCTGGCAAAGCAAAGGCCTAATGAATGCCTGGCCCCATTTCAACCCAACACACCACCCTGCCACCCAAAACTATACTTCATGCAGCACCCATGCCACTCTTCTTGACATGAGTGTCCTAGTTGGTCTGTGGGCCATCTTGGTGTGAATTAGAAAAAGGTGCCCTTTTCTCAAGATACTTAACTGCTATCTGCTGGAAAACTGCCATGATGAACATATAAATCTTTATAATTATAGAATGTATGTCTATTATGTGACTGGCATCCATTTGGGCACAGTGCTTCTGTGCAGTGCACAACCTACACAACTATACTCGGTGGACATGTCCAATCTGTCTTCATGCTTTGTTGGTTGTGGCCTCTTTGGCTCCACAACCCCTCTCCCTACTTCCAGCTCCAACCTGCAGCGCTGTCCCCCACTCACTGCAGTTGCGCTCATCAGATTGATCATCACAGTCTGCGTCGCCATCACAGCGCCAGCCTGCATTGATGCACAGGCCACTGTCACACATGAACTCCCCAGAACGGCAGGGCTGGTGGGAGGCTGGGGAAACACATCAAGTTTCTGTCTCTAGCCAGTCTGTGCAGTGTCCCATGCAGACCAGAAAGCCACAGCCCTGGCACTCTGGCTCCTCCTCTGCCCAAGAGGGACCAGGGAATCCAGAAAGCTCCCCCCACCCCATGCTCCTGCCCCAGCTGGCACCTGTGCCTTGCCAACCCAACCTGGCCTCCTCCCCTCCTCCACCCAGCTGGCTAGAGTACTCACAGCAGTCAGACTCGTCCGACCAGTCTCCGCAGTCATCATCGCCATCGCAGTGGTAAATGTCGAGGATGCAGCGGCCGTAGGCACACTGGAATTCTTCCAGGTTGCAGGGGGGTGCTGGCACTGCTGAGGCTGGAAAGGAGGCAGGGGTGGGGAGGAGCATACACTCAGGCCTGGGCAGAGGAGGGGGGCCCTGGCTCTTCTGAGGGGCAGGATTCTCAGGCAGGGTGCCTTCCTCAAGTGAGATGTAACCAGGCTTCATTGAAGATGGCCTTGTAGACTCTCATATTCAGGTGGACCAAAGGGAGACCTCCCTTCCCATCTGGGGAACCTGCTTCCACCCACGCTCAGCCTAGGAGGAGCTGCTTCTTAAGAACCCACCCTCATTGCCCACTCTATGCCCTCCTCAGCCTGGCCCTCAGCCCATGCCATGGAGCCCTTTGCCCCACTCTAGCCCAACAGCCTACGGTCTTGGCCACTCACGACAGCTCTCCTCGTCAGAGCCATCTTTGCAGTCGGTGTCACCATCACAGTACCAGTGCTCAGCAATACAGCTTCCGTCGCTGCAGCGGAATTCCTTGTCAGAGCATTTGCGCATGTCTGGGGGATGCAACGAGACAGCAGTCCTGAGGGAGCCCTACAAGCAACCCTGTTAACATCCTCCCTGACTCTCACCTACACTGCCCCTGGGGAGGTCTGACCCAGGGGGCAAGACACTACAGATTCGGTGTCCGCTTTCCTGGGAAAGCCAAGGCCCTAAAGGGACTGGGCCTCAGGCTCCTGCCAGTGATTGCTGGGGGGTCTGGACTGCTCTGCCCCCTCCTGCCTTCCTCCAGCTGCTCCAGACACATAGATACCTGGACAGTTCAAGGTTGGGGTAGTGCTAGAGTCATTGCTACACTCTTCTCCCATGGCCAGGCCATCCACCAGCCACCTGTCTGCCTCACCAGAGCACCACTCACCACACTGCTCATCGCTGTTGTCGCCGCAGTCATTGTCACCATCACAGTGCCACAGGCTCCGGATGCAGTAGCCATTCTGGCAGGGGAACTCGTCCTCCTCACACTCCCGGGGGGCTGTGGACACAGAGCAGTCAGGCTGCTGCAGGTAGTGGGGGGCAGTGCCTGGGAGCTCAGCAGAAAGCCTTGTGGAGTAGAGCAGCCAGGCAGCTCCAAGGCTGCCCTGAGGGATCAGAAGCAGGTTGCTGTCTTGCTGTCTGGTAGGGGGTGGGGGGAGACCCTTATCTGACCACTAGAGGAGGTGAAAGGACAGGCCCAAGAGCTGAAGGCCTGGGGACATCACTTTCTGATTGAAAATCCCTTTCCAACAGGGCCTAACGGAACCCGCCTGGCCAGCACTCACGACAGTCCTGCTCGTCCGAGTCGTCCTCGCAGTCGTTGTCCCCATCGCACACCCAGGAGCGGCGGATGCACTTGCCATTGTCACAGTGAAAGTCAAGAGGGGAGCAGGTGGGCAGCACTGAGTCCCAGGGAAAAAGAAGGGAGAAGGGAATCAGTGTGGTGTACTTACTCGGGCAGGCTCAGCCGGGCTGTCTGAACCACAGTCCTTCGGATTCCTGCGCCTGCCCCCAGCTGATGGAGCAGCTAAGCAGAAACTGTGGCGAAGGAATGAGAGTCTTAGCAGGGCATGGCCGTGAGGAGTTCACGAGGCAGGACAGCCCAAGGAACTCAAAACCGCTAAGAAGCAGTAAGAGAACGTGAGAGAAAGAAGTGTACTCTTTTCTTTTCCTCGTGTTAAATGATGATTGACACATCTGGGCTCAATTTCCAGTTCTAGAACTCATGACTTATCACACCAAGCAAGTCAGTTGTAGGTTCTTCAACTGCACAATGGAGGTAATTATGCTCCGCTCACAGAGGTCTTCTGAGACGACGCACGTAAAAGTGCTACATGAAAGTGAGCCATTTACCGTCATCATAATTAGCTGGAATGGTTAGGGTTAATAAGGTCCAGGTTGTAGCTTCATTCTTATTAGACTAATTAGCCAGCTTCAGACGTAGGTGCCGCAGGTTGCACCCCTGACCCCAGACAACTGACTCAGCAGTGCTATTTCTGTGCATCCAAGACAGGGCCCTCGAGCCTGTTGTGCTTATGTTATTACACTAGAGGAAAAGAGAGGCTTAAAGAGAATATAATATTTCTTAAAAAGTTTATGCTATTAAAAAGATGTGATTATACATCTGCATTAGTATATAGGATGCGCGTTAAAAAATGCAGAAACATGCAGTACAAACAAACAAATACATATTCACATAAATACAGAGAGATCTATTTAAAGAGACTACCTGTTGTTTTGAGGGTGTTTTCCTCTATGCTTGTTTCAAAGTTTGTTTTATTGGATATATAGCCATGGAAATTTGGGAAAACAGGGTTGGAGCCATATATATTGTGAGGAAACCACCCATCTGTAATATCTGTCACCCTCAAAAGAGTCCAAGGCTCTGAGCCTGACACAGCTGGTGCACAGAAAACTCCATCAGACTTGTCCCAGCTCCACCCCCCCAGGTCCCTCTTCTACCACTTCCCACTGCCCAGTGGGTAGGTTCTTACTGCATCCGTCTTCATCACTGTGGTCCCCGCAGTCGTTGTCTCCATCACACTGCCACTGGGCCGGGATGCAGGTACACTCGCCGAGGGCGCTCACTGCACAGGTGAAGTGGCTCCGACCACAAGCACACTCGGGGCTGCTTGCTTGGCCTGGGCAGAGGGAAAAAGAACCAGTGAGGGCTCAGCTCTCATCCAACCAAAGTCCATTTCAAGGAAGAACGTAGAGGAGCTGAGTCTAGGACCACTGTCACCCAGGTGACAATGGTGACACTGAAGGGAGATGCAGACCATGGAATCGTGACTTCCCTTTCTCCAAGGCACAGATGGTCAAGAAGATACACTCTGACTCTGGGCTCACAAATAGTCCAGGTACCCCCTTGCATGACAGGCTTTCTTACATAGCACCCACAAAAGCCCGGAGACAAATGATGCCACCTGGAGGGTTGGTGCTCTTGGGGAAGGGGAGCAGGGGACAGAAGGGGTGATGCAGATGAGACCTCCATGTCCTTTCCTTCCAGACTACGTTGAGATAAAGATGCTTTTGCCTCTGAGCAGGACCAGGCCCTTGGTGTAGGCCATGGAGAGCAAGAAATAAGAGTGGAATTAAAATGCTGGACTCCTTTTAGGACTAAGGACTGTACACACGGGAGCTGCTGTGTCCTCCAGTCAGAGCTCACTTTTGCGACGGGAAACCACTTTTGAAAAGGAGTGGGGCCCAAGGAGAAAGGGACTGGGCTGGCTCAGGACACAGTGAGTGGGACCAGTCAGGGCTTTCCTGTCTGTGGGACAGGCCACAGCCTGGAGGAAGGATGACAGAGCAGCCCCTCCCCCAGCCTCAGCAGCCCGCAGCTGGGCTTCCCTATTGAGCCTGGAGCTATCTGCCTGGCCAAGTCCCATGACCGGCTGCTGTGCCCCCTCCCCAGAGTGCCCAGCAGGATGCCCTCGGATGGCGTGTGAATGGCTCCGTGCCCCCTGCTCCAGCCTCAGCTGGAACAAAGGGTTCTGCCAGGGTCACTCTCCCCCTCCCAGCATTCATCTAACCCGCTGGGCTGCTGCAGCTGGGAAAGAAGGGGCCACTGCTCGGGGCTCATCTCCCCCCCTTGCTTTCTTCTCCCCTTCCTCCCCTCACTAGGCCGTACGCTCAGGCTGGGCTGGAGCAGTAAAGGAGTCAGCTCCTAAATTGCCACCCCTCTTCCTTTCCTATTTACCAGGCCCAGCCCCTCTTTCTTGGTTCATCTCCTTGATGTACACCCTCACTGCACATTACAATTACTCAGCCTGGCATGAGGGCTTAGGAACTAGGATAAAAGAGTGTACTGCTAGGTCCTCCAAAAGCAATGAGAGAGCCCTAGGTGCCTCCCTCTCCAAGTCAACCCCAAGGGTGAGCATGAGCGTAAGGCAGGGTTCCTAACCTAGACGGATGGATGGATGGATGGATGGATGGATGGATGGATGGATGGATGGATGGATGGACGGACGGCATGGGCATAGGTGAACCCCTGAAACTGCAGGCAAAATGTACATTTCTGGAGTAAAGGACCACAGCTCTCATCAGATCCTCAACTGAGACCTTGCTGTCCCCCCCACATGCTGAGAATCAGCTGCCCTGGAAAAGATGCAGGATTTCCTAAGGAAACCAAAGGAATCCATTTGAGAGGTGCAGCATCTCCACACCTCACAGGAAGGCCTTACCCCAAGCCCAGCGCCCGTGTCTCCCCAGGTCTCTCTGCAAGTGCACCACAGAGGACTCTTCCCCAGGGAAGTTGAAGACCCAGCTGCCCAGCCCCAACCCCATCCTCTTGGGCCTGTTCTGAGAGCACTGAGAAGGGGGGGGCTTTTTTCACTCAGACCCTGAGCCCCAGAGCCTGAGGAACTTTTGTAGTGCAACCAGCTCATCATGGCACTACTTTAGGGAACTTTGGTTGGATGAAACGGCAAAGAGTAAGGATTCCAGAGGACTCCATGTGGGGGCTCTCCAACACGCTGACCCTCCTTCATGGGGGAGGAAGGGAGAAGAGGCAAGATGAGGCTAACTCACTGGTTCTCAACCAGGGCATCTGGCAATGCATGGTGACATTTTTTATTGTCACGATTGGCGGTACTTCTGGTATTTCGTGGATAAAAGCCAGGGACGCTGCTAAATATCCTACGATGTACAGGACAGGCCCCACAACAAAGCAAATCATCTGGCCCAAAATGTCAACAGAGGTTAAGAAACGCTGCTAGCCACACACAGCAGGAGGCAGGGCTGTGCCAACAAGGAGTTCAGGGTAAGGGGGTGATAAGAACAGAAGAGGAAGGAGAAATTGGGGGGAGCAGAGAGGGAAAAGCACTGGACCTGGAGCAGACACTTGGGTTCCCTGACCAGCTGTGCGACCTTGTCCAAATCACTTAGCTTCCTAAGCCCGTTTCCTCATTTGTGAAAAAAACCACAGGGTTGGACAAGAAGATAAATGTGAGAGCTGACCTTGCGCCTCGGCGCACCAAAGATGCTCAATAAATGCTGGATGAGAGGGTGCAGGTGTTGGCATGCAGAGGCTAAATTTTTCCAAAAGGCCTGAATTTTAAGAACAGGAAGAGCAAGAACAGCAGTATCCTCGTACTGCAGGCAAGTCAGGGGAGTCCTGAAAGTAAAGAGGAGCCTTCAGCACTACCCCCTCCCTGCTCCTTTTCAGGGCCCCACCCCCACCTTTGTCTGAATAATAGCAAAAGTCCTGATTTCCCGTGCAAACTTCAGGAACAAAGCATTCCATCGGGTGGGCATCAAGTTAGTTGCAGGCGGCTGAAGAGTGGCGACTTCCTGCATGTCAGAGCAGCATTTGAACGGCAGCATGTGAAGTCAGGCAGCCACCAGTCAGGCAGACCTTTGGCTTGGGCATTCATACAGTAAACAGACATATTATACTCCAAAAAGTCAGCTCTTCTGGACAACTGCTGCCCCTCTGCGATCCCCGGAGGTGGAATTCTGCCTTTTCACTCAAGTCCTGGCTGTGATCATAAAGGACAGCTTTTAACCCTTTTTAACTAAAAGAATGGTGAGTGAAAAAAGGGAAACAAATGACTGCGGGTGGCAAACGCAGTACTCATTTTAAGAAGTGTTAAATGAGAATGCTCAGCTATGCTCCTGGCCTTGAAAGCTACTAGCCAGCCACATTGCAAGCTCCCACTGGGTCCTTCGACCTAATGCAATTCAGCAAGGAAAAGATCTTTCCTCAAAGTGTTCCCTATCCCTGATCATCAAGACATTTGTACCCTAGCCGGTTTGCTCAGTGGTTATAGCGTCCACCTGCGGACTAAAGCATCCTGGGTTTGATTCTGGTCGAGGGCATGTACCCGCAGGTGCAGGAGGCAACCAATGGATGTCTCTCTCACATTGATGTTTCTCTCTCTCTCCCTTCCATTCTCTCTGAAAAGCAATGGAAAAAATATCCTCTGGTGAGGATTTAAAGAAAAAAAGACATTCCGTTTTGGGGATACAATGTGCTCATAAGGCCTTCCTGAAAGGTTAACCAAAGTCTCAGCCATCTTACCAATTTCTCACTGTACTCTTTTAAAGGAAAGAAGGGAAACATCCATTTGGTATAACAGACTGTGTACAATGTGAGAGCACAGATTCTGGAGTCAGGAAGACTAGAGTTCAAATCCTGATTCTATCACTAACTGTAACACTTCAAGCAGGTTAGTTATTGCCTCTAAGCCTCAGTTTTCTCATCCATAAAATGGGAATGATAATAGTTCTACTGTAAAAGGTTTTACAAAGATTAAATTAATTAACTCACATAAACTGCCTAGCCACAGAGCTGGCATACCTCAAAAGCTTCATAATAATACAACCAGCATTTACTGAGTACTTACCAGGTACCCTGAGCACTTTTCTAAGTGCTTTTTATATGCTATGTCACTGAAAGCTCTCAACAATCCCGGGAGATGGCACTATTGTTATTATCACCACTTTACAGTTGAGGACACTGAGACACAGAGAGGCAGAGTCTATCAATAGGTCACACAGGTACTAAGGGGTGGAGCCAGCATTCACACCCAGGCAGGTGGATCCCAGAGCCTCAGCTCTTAATCACTTCATCATAATGCCTCCCAATAATGGTATTGCTATTATGAGAATTTTCCAAAACCCTTTGGTTAAAAATGAACCTTACAACACTGAGACTTCTGAGTCTCTCTCCTTTATGCATTCTCAATTAGCAAATAGGTCATGCGTGTATGGATCTCAAGCAGTGACCTCTCTTCTGGTTACTTCTAAGGCCAAAGACCAATTTCCCTTGCCCTCAGGTAAAATAGTGAAGCAGAGACAGTCTGGAGCCCCAGTCCTCTGAAGCAGTGCCTCAGTATTGTGTTGGTTCAAAAAGGAATTATTTGTTGTCCAGCTCTGACAACAAATAATTATATTTTGTAGTTTCTCTTTACAGCTTACAAGCTACTTTTGCATACACACTTGCATTCTCATGTCATCATTATAATATAACCCTGAGTAGTTACTGCAGTGCCCGTTTAACAGGTAAGGTCACCTGCTTTGGCCAAGGTCATGGGGTGAGTAGCAGAGCCAGGAAGCCAGCCCCATTCTGACCCTTAGACCAGCATTCTTCTCTTAATGTGATCTCAGAATCTGGACTTTCAATAAGCTTCCAGACTTACACTGATGCACATTCTAGTTAGAGAGGCAATGCTCTCCCACCATGCCGCAGAATGCTCAGCTGAAGGGGGGACCACACCTGTCACATGGAAGCCCAAGGTGGACAGTGACTACACAGCTACAGAACAGCTTTTTCAAGTTGAACCAGAGATGAGAGGCTTAAGGAGTGCCCTGTGAGTGCTGGAATATGACGGCTACACCAGTGTAGAAAGGGTGACAGTGGGAAAGGGAGGAATCATTACTCATACAAGTGAAGGATTTTTTTTTATAACACGCTAAAGCTCTTCTCTCTTCTCCTGTCCACTAGTGGGAATGGTGAGGATATAAACCTTAGATAACTTATATGAAATGACCCTACACTACATCCAGGCCAATCGAGGGACCAATCCACTGATTTTGGCTCCTGGGGTAGCCAAATCAGTAAGTGTTTCACTAAAAGGGATGCCCATGTAGCAAGACAAAACTGACTACTGAAAGAAGTGACAGCGAAGAGCCACATGGAAATGGATCTAACCTTGTCCAAGGGATACTTGGAGTCTGGAGAGAACTGGAGCCTACACACAGCCCCTCTTTGAAAGGACAGAGCCTGCACAGAAAACATCAAAAGCAACACCAAAAAAGGTAAATGTAATTGGTCCTTGTCATAAGAAATCAAAAAGCTAAAAAGAGTAGAAAACATCAGAAACAACACCAAAAAAGGAAGGAGGTCAGGAAGCGAAGCCTTTCCTGATGCTGCCCCACCTGGACCCACGCAGCCCTGGCCAAATTAAAAGTCCCTGCTCTGCATCGCAGGGGCCCTTTCTGCCAGCTCCCATGGCAGCATTTAGCATACTGTGGGATCATTGTTCACTTACTAGACCATAAGCCCCTTGGCAGTTAGAATTGTATAATCTAGAGTTTTACATTTGTATGCACAGTGCATAGTTCAATGTTTGCTATATAGTAGGTGATCAATATAAGTTTGCAAAATGAATAAATGAATCAATAATACATTCCTCTAGAGTCTTGTGAGAGTTGGAGTCAAAGGACAAGAGAGGCCTAGAATATCAGAAATAAAAGTAGTTATTTCCTATCTAACCTGTCAAGAAAATGGGAATCTTCTTTTTCAGGTGGCTCCCTAGTCCTGTCCAGTTCGCTCCCTTCCAGGAGTTCCTTTTTACTTGCCATATTACCAGACTGTGATACCAACATGCTGACTCTATTTATTTTTGTCCCTAGATCCCTAGAGGCCAGCCTTTCCAGACTGATTTGAAAATCTACCTGGTGAAATCTCCTAGTGGGCCCTCTCCAAAAAGCCACACCATAAGATACCATAAGATACCATTAGACACATGATTGCTGGTTCAAGCAAGTTCAGTCCTCTCTTGCCACTCAAACACAGAAAGAAGTTCTTAATGGTCAGCCTCCAAAGTTACGAGGTAGAAGAGCATAATGTTCAAGCACACGGGAACAAAACTAAGCGAATTCCTGGCTATCTAGCCCTGGGCACATTATTTAATCTCTTTATACCTTACTTTCTTGTCAGGAAAATTGGGACAAGAGTCCCTACCTCATATGAATGTTATGAGAATTAAATTAGTTAATTCATGAAAAGCACTTAGCATAATGCTTGGCACATACTAAGCTCTCAACAAATGATAGCTCTTGCTATTACTGTTACAGAATGACTTAGAACTGTCTTATCTAGCCACATCATACCCTCGGGGCTGGAGATGTCTAAAAACCCTACTGTGTGTCACCTCGATGAATTAAGCTGGTGGTATGAATGACTACTGGAAGAGGAAGAAGAGGGTGGAGGGGTCCTGCTTTATTGTCTTTCTCTGGAGGAGCTCTAGGCACATGGTATCCTTCACCCTTGCCTAATTTATCATCAACCAACTCCTAGGAGACAAGTATAGAAAAGAGCAACCTAAATTCAGAACCTATAAATTACACAGCAATTAAAAAATGGGTTAGTTTCCTCTTTTGTAAAATGGGAATAATAATGGTACCTATTTCATAGAGTCGTTGGGATGTTTAAATGAGATAATACATATGAAGTACGCAGTAAGCAACTATTCTTGTTGTTATTACAGTAGTCCCTCCTTATCTGCAGTTTCAGTTACCCGCAGTCAATAGTGGTCTGAAAATACTAAGTGGAAAATTCCATAAATAAACAATTCATAAGTTATGAATTCATGACATTCTGAGTAGTGTGATAAAATCTCACACCATCCACTCCATCTGCCCACACTGTATGTACAATATATTTTGAGAGAGATAGAGACCACATTCACAAAACTTTTATTATAGTATATTGTTATAATTATTCTATTTTATTAGTTATTGTTATTAATCTCTCACTATGCCTAATTTATAAACTTTATCGTAAGTATGTAGGTACCGGCAAAAACATAGTACATATAGGGTTTGGTACTATCTGTGGTTTCAGGTATCTACTGGGGGTCCTCGAATGTATTCCTTGTATCCCCTGAGGATAAGGGGGAACTACTACATTATTATTAACCCCATCATCTTATAGGTCCTCAAAAGTCTACCTACCCTGCCCACGAGCTCAGTCAACAGATTTCACAAATCCAATAGGGCTTGAATGGGGCTGTGCTCTTTGAGGGGCTGCTCAAAATAATGCTTTCCTTTCCCCCTACATCTCAAAACACAAGTAACATGTGGCTTCAGGTAACATCTCCCCCTTCTGGGAGCCTTCTAAAACCTCCCTCTATCAAAAAAGCACCTGAAAAGTAATTCTTTATGCAGAGAGGCAAAGTCAATTTAAGATAAAATATGGATATTCCCCACCTAGATCTTCTGGGATAGCTTGGATACAAAATATTCTGTTTTAAGAGGTAGTATAGGTTAGAGGGTTAACAGTTTAAGCTCTGAGTTCAAATCCAGACTCAGTTACTCACCAGCTGTGACAGCAAACTGCTCTGAGCCTTAGTTTCCCATCTGTCAGCGGCACCTAACGGTACCTACCTCATAAGGATACTGTGAGGAGTAAATGTGGTAAAACACTGTATACATTTATCACAGTGCCAGGGATACAGCAAAAGATTAAAAAATGTTAACTGGCCCAGAAGCACATTTGTATTTTTTTAAATCACATGACCCAGTTTATGGTGCAAAACCAGAGGAGATCATTCCCAGAAAAGCAGAAATTCTCATTTGGGGGTGACACGTTTTATTTTTATTTTTTAAAATACATCTTTATTGATTTCAGAGAGAGCAAGGGAGAGAGAGATAGAAACATCAATGATGAGAGAGTCATTGATAGGCTTCCTTTCTGCATGTCCCCCACTGGGGATCAAGCCCAAAACCCAGGCGTGTGTGTCCGGGAATTGAACTGCGATCTCCTGGATCATAGATGGGCTCTCAATTGCTGAGCCAGGCAGGGATGACACACTTTAGAGCCAGCCATTCACTCTCACTGCCTCTCTGAACCTGTAGCTGAAACTCTTGTTTAAACTGCCAGGGGTGAGGGGGGCAGGGAGTGGAAAAAAGAGAAGGGTGCTCCCCTTTCTTATTTGCTAGACTTATGGATATTATAACCAGGCATCTGTATTTGGTTCCAGAAGGCTGCAGTCAGTCCAGCAGAGATACTGTCCCTCCTCCTGATCCATGCCGGAAAGGTGGTGGTGGTCAGGCTCCCAAGGCTGGGGCCAACCAAGGGGACATCGGAGCTCTTCCCCCACCCCCGCTGCAGGCCTGGCAGGAAGTGGAGCTGCCGAGCTTGGACAGATCACCGGAGGCCCTGGCCACCTCAAAGCTTCTTTATTTCACGTGTGAATCAGGTGTCTCTCCCAATGCCCTACTCTGTACCTGCTTGGCCCTACACCCAGACAGGGGGAGGGTCCCTCTCCCCCAAAAAAGGCTGTGCCGGGAGCCATGAGCTTCCCGCCCCAGAAAACCTCCAGTGATAAATTATGCAGCAGCACCTTTGTGTCGCTGCCTCTCAGCCAGATGGGTTTGCTCCCAGTCTTTTGTTTCCAGCTCTGCTTGCAGCTCTGATCCTCCGCTCTGCACAGAGGTGAGGCGGGGAGCGCCCGGTAGGCCAAGTCAGGGCTTGCAGCAAGTCCCAGCAAGGCCTTCTCAGCTGGGTCTCAGGCAGAGCCCTTCCCTTCCTCACCCTAACCTGAGTGAGCAGGGCGCCCGGCATTAGGGACAATTACAGTCAGCCCACTCAGCTGAGAGCAAGGATGGAAATGCCTACGTGCAGCGAAAGAGTGAAGGTTGCTCGGAAGGGCATAAGAGGTGCCCAGAGGCACCTAGGATGTTTGCTTCTTGCTAAACCGAAAATGCAGAGGAGAAAATGGAGTCAAACGACTGCCCGGAAAGCTAGAGAATCGGCTCTTTTTAACAGCTGCTCTTGGTTACGGTCAACTTTCCACAACCCCCAGAAACATCACATCACTGGCACCAAGTTAAAAGGAAGAAACAAAGAGACAACAGGGGTCAAACTTTGGGGTGGAGGAGCTGGGGGTAAGTCAGGGACTTGAGACTCACATCAATTATCCCTGCACACTGACAGGATTCCTGATTGAAGACGGTAGTCACGAAGGAGGCTCTGCAACAGCCCAGCCCCCAAATTGGGGCAATTACTACCTTATGAGTTCTGGGGCCTGACTCCTTTCCCAGGCCAGTGGGAGGGAGAGCTTGGAATTCTAAACTGTTCCAGCTACAAGAGACCTGAGCCAGCACCTCTCACCCGGGGTCACAGCAACCTTAGAGCGAGGTGCCTGGCTGCTTCCGTGACCACAGGGCTCTCAGAGAAAAGCCCCATCTCCCAGGACCTCTCCCAGGACAACTAAGGTAGAGTGGGCCCCTCGATCCACAGTACATAGCTTAATAGGCCTCTTTTCTGGAAGTGTGCACAGGAGGGAACTACGCTTAGGTTTCATTAGGTTTTCAAGGGGGGAAAGAAGGAGCTAGATCGGTAAAAGAATCGAACAAAAAAACAGCTGAAATGAATTAAGGGCTGAGCCTCCATTTTAGCACATGACACTAGCTAGGATAATGATTTGTTTACCTGGCTCCCACAGTCCAAAGGCAAGAGCCATCTCTAATCCACTTATGCAAAGCTTGCTAACAAACAGCTAACATTTATTCAGGCCTATAGTAACACAGTAGTTGTCAGGCTCTGTACTGAATTATTTCATTTAATTTTTACAACATTTGTATGTGATAACTTATTACTCCTCCTTCCCCGCCCCTATTTACAGATAAGAACCCTGAAGTTCAGGGATATTAAGTGTTTTGCACAGTCACCAGGAAGTACCAAGATTCAAACCCAGGTCTGCCTGTGCTTCTTAATCACTGTGCTCAGTATGCAGTGATTAGATTAGTGCTTGACAAATGTGTGTTTGCAGAATGAATGAACAAATGAATGGGTATAAAGTCCAGTTTAAGGAATGCTCCTGAGTATATTGGGGGGAAAGAACCTGACCCTGCCAGCTCTAAGCTGGAGGAAGAACAGCAAGCACAGGCATTCATCGGAGCTATTTATAGGGCCAAACCCAGGCTCTGCCAACCAACCAGTCAGCACGAAGTCTTCCCTGGGACACTGAATCCCATCAGGCTGAGTAGGGAAGAAGGGCTTCTGATGGTGAAGATGAGATGGCAATGCAGACACAGACTGGGGCCCAGATGCCCCATGCCCAGGCAAGTGTAACAAAACTCACGGCTAAGCTGAGTCAAGGAATGTAGAAACTGGCTGGAAGACACTAAAAGACCTAGTTGACCAAGGGTAAGGAAATGTCTCATAATCATGAGATGTGCCCAAAATGCTATTCCTGTGCAAGAAGCCTCTAGAATTGATCTTCTTCAAAGCAGGAGCAACATAGCCAATCCCTCCCATTTTCCTTCGTTTTGGGGTTTAAGATTAGCAGTCAATTAGTAGAAAGAGTGAGCAAAGAGCTATAAAACACACCCTGTCCTCTGTGACCTCCTCTGTTCTTTGCTGACCCAGAAGATGGACATGCCCAACATGCTCTGTATCAGACACCGCCAGGCTTGGTTCCCTTGCACCTGTCATTCTTAATACCATATGCTAGTCCCAAAGATGTTATCTGATATTCAAAAGGGACAGAAGAGGAAATCCAAAATCAGTGCCAAGCCAAGCATCTTTCACAAGTCCAATAAGATCTGGGACAAGGTCAACTAAGCACCATGGAAAGGAGACAGGTCTCAGCTCCACTCTTTCACGCGCATCCTCAGAGACAACCCTCTACCTACCTAACTATTCCTAGGCAGAATTTTTGACTGTTGGCTTACCTGGAAGAGACCTCCAAGATAAACATAATTTCCACTCTTCAAATGGTGGTAGATTGCCTGAGGCCTCGCCTCAGTCCTCAGGAGAAAAGTACCTAGGGCCACTACCAGCACTCAAATTTCCTCCCGAAATTTTTAACGGTGGAGTGTAACACAGGCTCAGGCCAAACCCACAGGCTCTAGGAAAAGCCCAAAGGACTAGCAGCATCCAAACAGCACCTTAAACTTCAGTGTCTTGAATTCAGTCCTAGCTGAGGTCAGGTCTGCCTAACCGATCTATCTAAGGCACACAGTCTTCTCCCTGAGCCCCTGGAACACAGTGTCAGGAATCTTCGTGGTGGTATTTTTGGTTGAGCAATGGCTCACTCTCACTGTGAAGCATGAATCTGTTCCTTCCAGGCCTCCAAGGATGGCTCATTATCAAGCTAGGAGAAGTTTAGATCTTCCTGCCACTGGCTGTCCTTACACATGTGCACAGAGAGCCTCCCATGCTTGTAAGTTTCCATTAAACTTTCTGTCCTTAAAAAGAACACAAATGAGTTACCAAGATCCTCTCCCATCCTTTTTTTTGGCGAAGCATTAAATATACACAATTCTCTACCCCATTTTCAATGGAGATGCAGTGTATGCGGTTTTGACAGCTCTGGAGCAGTAAAATGCTCCTGGCCAGTCTCCGCCCAGGAACCTTCCAGCTCCCCTTTCCCTGGGGCAGCAGGCGACCATCTCCTCTGGGCTTTGTTGGTATCCGTTTTAGCCCACCCCCCCTTTTTTTCAGTGCCTTGCCATTTCTCTTGATCTTTTTCAAAACTTCCTCCAGGGGGCCGAGAGGAAAGTTCCATCCCCTTCGCTTGCAGCCCGAAGGGGGAAACCCCCCAAAAGCATAGCTGTCCCTTTAAGGGGCCCATGTGGTGGGAAGAGCAGCTACATTCCTACCCCAGTAGGGCCGCTGCCCCGACACGCCAGCGAGGCTGCAAATAACCTTCCAGGAGAGCGCCCGGGAGGGGCGCGCGGCGCGCAGGAGCGCGGGGCGGCCGGCGGCTCCGCGAGGACGCGCGGCGCGGGGCGGGGAGAGGCGGCCGGCCTCGGCGAGGGCCCGGAAAGAGCCGCGTAAAACCCACGGGGGGTTTAAGCAACAGACGCGAGAGCTCTGTTTCGGATTTGGGAGGTAAGACAAGCTTCAACACAAGTGTCCAGGCATCTCCACGCCCTGCCAGACAGGTTCCGAAATCTGCGCTATTTCCACACGAGCCCCCCCCCCCCATGTTAAAGAAAGAACTGGTGCGAGGCCAGGGTCTGCGGACCCCCCCCCATTCCCAACCCCACCCCCTCATCCGGGCTGCGAGGAGAATGGGGGAATTCCGATCTCCCCGCCTTTGAACGGTGGTGGGTGATTAGAGTTGGGGTTCGAAGATCAAAGTTCTTTGATCTTTGGGCACAAACTAGAGACAGCTGCTAAATCACGGGGTGCACCCACGGTCCCAGGCGGCGGCGGAGACACAAATTCCGCCGGAGCCCTAATCACACACAACAGTTGCGTACGGGCACCACGCAAGTTATTAATGAGGAGCAGATGAAGCAGCAGTCCCGCGGCCACCCGTCCAGCTCCCCGAGGGCCACCGCGCGGGCCGGGCCGCCAGCTGCCTTCTGAGGTTCAGCGACCCCCCCCCCCCGCCAGGACGGATCTGCGGGCGCCTTCCAGCAGTTTCCTCCCGGAGTCCCTTCTCTGCCCCTTTTCAACCCAGTCCCCCTCTCCGCCCCTCCGGGAAGGATCTAGGGCAGGGAGCTGATTGGTCGCAGCCAGGAGAGGGAACCCGAAAACACTACGAAGGGGAGATGCTGCGAGCAGGCAGTGCCCACAGGCCCTCGGTGGGAGCGAGGTCTGGAGCCCGAGGAACTGTTCCCCGAGTAGAGGAGTCTCCAGAGCTCAAGTGTTCAGCTCCCACTGCGGCCCCTCTCCGCGATCTGCCCGAGACTCCGGCCCCTGGAAGGAGGGCTATTTACAATTTGTGGTCCGGCGACCATCCTCCCCCGCGCCCCTTTCTTCGCCCACATTCATTCGCACCAAGGACACAGAGACCCTATCTTAACCTGAAAGGGAGCAGCCCCCAGCTCTTCAAAGAGCAGCGAGGGCAGGCGAACGAGCGCCTCGGATCGCCCCTCAATTCGGCCCGGCCTCGGCCCCGGCCCCGGCCCCGGGAGCTCCTCCACCGCTGCCCCCTCTGGGGCTGAGGGGCTGGGGGAGCCCCTGCTCCCCTCCCCGGCACGCACGCAATCTCAGGGCTACTGCTCGGAGCGAGGGGTCTCGGGCCGCAGCCTGCGCCGTCCCGCTCCCGCGATCTCAGTCCTGCAGCAGCCGGACCCAGGGACAAACTTTCCCCGCGGGCCGGTCGGCGCGGGCGCGGCGGCGCCACTTACCGTGCGCGCAGAGCAGGGCGCCAAGCAGCAGCGCGCCCCACGGCCGCCTCATGGTGCCGCCGCAGCCGCCGGCGCTCGCTGCCCGCCCGGGGTCCCGCCCCGGGTCCCGCCGGCTCCCGCGGGACGTGCGGCGGAGGGAGTCGGCGGAGGGTCCGCGAGGCGAAGCGGTCGGATCGACGGTGGCGGGCGCGCCCCGCAAGTCGCTCTCCGGCCGCTGCTGCCTCCAGTGCTGCCGGAGTCGAAGCCGCCCGGCCAGGGGACCGGGAGGGGTGTCCCGGACCCGGCCGCCCCGCCCCCCGCGCCGCAGCCCCCGCCACCGCCACCGCGCCTGGTCCCGCCCCTAGAGCCAGCCCGGCCCCTTCCCGCCCTCGGCCCCCGCCCCCCAGTCCCCAGATCCCACCCGCCCGCGCCTCCCGCGAGGGCCCCGCTCCTCTTCAGGCCGCCCCCACATTCCTAGCTTTCGAGAGAGCCCCTCTCCTCATTCCAATTACTACTGCTCGAATGTCCCCAACTTTAAAAAATTATCGCAGCGGCAACTCTCGCATCCCAGTCCCTCTAGCGCTATGACAGAGAGGAGCCCCCAAGCTGACCTAAGTCTCCTGGATGTGACCCCAGCCCCCCTACCGGCCCCAAGTCCAGACTTTATTGATGTCTCAAGAATACTCAAGGCTTGCTAACGCATAATCCTCTCGGGCTTTATGGACATCAAACAAGGGACATCGGGGCGCCCCGGAGCGCTGTCTTAACCAGCATTCTCACTGTCAAAATTCCTTTTCTGAGATTTTCTTCTGGCTCCACCCCCCACCCCCGTCTGGGCAGCGCTGTTCTAGGGCTAAATAATTCCACGACCTCCCCTTTTCATTTACTCACTTCCTGAGGTGGTTGTCTGGGTCCTGTTGCCCCGGTTCAGGCGTCCACAGTTGGCCCAGACAGACTTAGTTCCTCCTCTCTGTCTTTGTAAATCAGCGTTGTTAGCCTCTTCACCTTCCTTGACTTTCTGGTCCCTGCAGGGAAGGAAGGGGGCAAGGAAGTTGGTCCTTCCTTGCAGTTTCACTCTCCCAGAGACCTCAGCCTCCTCCCAGCTTCGGTCTGCAGAGCTCCCAGCCACGTTCTGCTACAAAGTTACAGATTCCTCCCTTGTCTTAGCCGTGCGGCCCATGCCTCTCCCCAGTGCATGTTAAGAACATGGGTTACTCTTGTTACCATCTTCCACTTTCTGAGTTGTCTCTTGTCTTGTTACTTTGGTCCAAGACCCCAACTTCCTTAGGGTCCGATGTATTGCTTTTCCCTCCAGGTTGGTACGGCCAGCTTTTCTGGTTTTGGAATCTTCTGGCATTTTGTGAAGCCACTTTCTTCTCACTGGAGTCAGTAGAGTCAGGAAGACCCAAATGGCCCACGTTAGCTAAGGGAAAAGTAGTAATTTGGTGTAGTGCAAACCGGATATCAGGAGATTTCTCCAATGGATCCCTTGGCATTTCGTCTTTGCTTGTTTTCAGTTTTTCAAAGGATTTCCCTTCAAATTACCATCTTTGACCAAAGCTAACGTTAACTTTGCAACGGCAACCAAAACACGTGAAGTGTTAACTCCTCCACAGCCAGTACCTCTCTATAGTGTTTTGCCTGAGATTTTTACACAGATGAAATGTGGTTGAACTAGCATCACCATGGTAACTTACACCGAGGCGTTTTTTTTGGTGCGTGTAGTTCTTCTTGCTGACTGAAGGCGGCAGCCGAGAGTCAGGTCAGCTTTACAGAATCTCACTGCTAGGAAAGATAGGACCTATGTCACCTTAGCCTAAAATCCGAGGAGAAAGAAGTGAAAAGTAGAGGCTGATTCTTAGCACATACACTCTCCACATCCCCCCCCCCCAAGCATTTTTGATGAAGCCTTGGTTGGTCTCAGGATTTCAATATATGTTAATTATGAGGACTTGCTTTTCGATCTGTTGAGAAAGACCTTATGATTCTGGAGACCATATTTTTTTCCACATTAAGGACATGTGGTATAATGAATAAATTTGTCACAAAAAAATCCGGGACAGGCGGTCACCATACTTTCGATGTCAGGGGATTAGGGATTTATAAACAGTTTCCACTCTGTATGCAAAGGATAGGTTCCTTTCCAGAAGGCATGATTTGTGTTGTTTTTCTGGGATCCAGGAGGAAGGGGGAGGCCGGTTATGCCTGTCTGACTCAGGCTCAGGAAACCGTGTTTTCTGTGTGCATCCCAAGTGCTCCTCCTCCTCCATGGTTCAGCACAGTTCTGGTGCACAGAGCCATCCTGGCTGCCATTAGTCACTGGGAATATCAATGGGTAGAAACGAACTTTGTGCATAGCCCCTGCCTGGGTCACCCCCTAGGGTGAGTTAAGTCTTGGCTGTCAGAAACTGCTCTTGTGCCAGGAGTGCTAAGCCATATTTATTTTTACCAGGCCTCTCAGACTTTCTTGTTTGGAGTGAGAGATCCTGAAAAGCATGCCAGAATGAGCTGTTTGTCTCCCTTTTATTGTCCTCTGGGGCATGCCCCTCAAAAAGTTGTAGGGGACTGCCAATTCCAGAGGGGTCTCAGAGGCACTGGTTTCCTCAGAAACACCACCCCTTTCCTTCATCCTTCTAGGACAGGCCAGGGTACTGAATTTCCAAGATCAGAATATTGCCCTGAATTCGACCAATCACTAATGGCCTTTTCAAAGAAAACACAGGGAGTGCTACAGAAGCAAGATAGAAATGGGCACGATTTTGATCCAGTTGGGTTGGTAGAATTCTCTTAAAATGGAGGCATCGTCCAACAACCTGAATTTCTAAACATAATTCTCCTAAAAGAGTAAGAGGTTTGAAGTTTCACACTTTAAAACAGTGGTTCTCAATCAGGAGTGGTTTTGTAGACATGGGCAATACCCGAAGACATTTTTGGGAGCAAATAGTGAGTAGAAGCCAGGGATCCTGTTAAACAGCCTTCGATGAGCAGTACATCCATCCCACAAAAAATTAGCCACCCCAAAATTTTAATAGTGCTGAGGTTGTGAGGCCCTGATTTAAAAGATTAAGAACACGGATCTGCAAAGAACTGCTGCATCTTCTCTCTCGGGTTCACTTTCTGTGACTGAAGAGCAGGGATTCTTAAAGCTATAGAAGGGAAAGCAAGAGAAAGCACAGCCAAAGGAGCTAAGGGCGTCCTATACTTACCCACCTTGGGAAGCCTATTTCCAGTATTCATTCACTTAGTAACAGTAAGTATTTATTACAGTGTATTATGTGCCGGGCACTGTAGAAACAATGGCAAGCAGATATATTGGGTCTCTGGAACTTACAGTCTGATGAGTGTGGAGGCTACAAAGATGCAGAGGCATTAAAAGAATGATCTCACAAATGAATATAGACTACAAATGATAGAGGCATTCAAGGGAAAGTACAGGGTTCTATTAAAGAAGAGACTTGATTTAGATTTGGGGTTTCAAGCAAGGCCTGTGAGAGGCACTGACACTTAAGTTGATTAAGAGTCACTAGGCTAAGAGTAGATGGGGAGGGTCTTCCAGGAAGAAGGCAGAGTATGTACAAAGGCTGTGAGCCAGGAAACATGTCCATAGGATTTATGAAAAAGTATCATTAACTTTTAGCAAGGGGTGTGCTTTTATCTAGGTGCAAGGGGGCTACTGCTAGGGACCACGAAATAAATGAAAGTATAAGGGAATAGTCTGATTTACATTTCTGTGCTTTCTTTAATTGCAAATCCTCCGTACCACCATTTCTAGCATCAACACTTTTCATGTTCCAGCTCAGCAGTGGTACTCGTGTCAGGATCTGGGGTAGATGGCAGATTCAGTTCCCTGGCCTAACTTGGGGCACAGCCCGAATGGTGGGACTTTCTAACACTATTATCTCCTGAAAGCTTGGTATTCACACACCTGGCACATATGAGTAGAGCTCTTTGCAGCAAATATCTCAGTATGTCTGGCTTATTTCAGCAGCAAAGATAAATCTAGAATGTCGCATAAATAAATGTATCAATGAATAAACACCTGGTTAATGACAAACACGAATCAAGCATCTATGTAAATGGTCTCTCTCTTTCCACACTTGCCCCTTTATAATTCATTCTGTACAAAGCAACCCGAGTGATTTCTTAAGAAACAGAAATCGGATCAGGTCATTACTTGACATAACACCTTCCAATGGCTTCCTGCTACTCTTAGAATAACAACCAGACTTCTCCCTTGGCCTTCAGGGTCCTTCATGATCTGGCTTCTGCCTACTTCTTTGATCATGTATCCCTTCGGTCATTCTGCTCTAGTCACACTGGCTTTCTTTCAGCTCAGCAACATGCTATCATTTCCTTCTTCCACCCCTTGCATGAGCTATTTAGAATTCTGTGTCCCCAGACCGATCCATGGCTGGCCTCAGTTCAGTGTCACGGCCTCAGGGAAGGCTCGCCTCGACACCCTAAATTTGCCTCATTCGCACTCACGGCCTTTACCTTATTTTATTTTGGAGGTCGGATTAGCTTTCACAGAGGTGGTGGCATTTGGCCTAGGTTTTACAGCACGAGAGTTTACTGGGCAGCAAATGAGGGAGAGGTGCATTCTTAGGGGTGAGAAGAGCTTATGTCCAAAGCAAGAGGGTGTGAAAAAGCTCAGTATGATTAGGAGTAGTGAGTAGAAAAGTATGGCTGGAGTGTTATGTAGGGAAGAGTGAATGCGAGGTGGCCAAAAGGTGGGTTGGGACCAGACTGTGAAGGGATATATACGTCTGCAGGTTAAGGGATTTTACTTCATCCTGGTAACTGTGAGTCAGCAGCACTTACTAGGTAAGGATGTAACATGGTCAAATGTGAACATTAGAACAATAAACTCTTGTCACAATGTAGAGGATGGCTTGGCGGGGAAAAAGTAAACACAGAAACTGCAGCTTTTCATCTTCAGATTCGGGACTTCCAGTTCAAATCCTAAGTTCATTGAATGATTCATAGTATATTCCCGTTCGTCTTTCTGAACTAATTCTCTTTGCTTGTGTCCACGTAGCATACGCTCTAGGCCTTTCGTTGAGTTTGTTGCGCTTTTTTCTGGGCATTTCTTAAGATATGATGATCTGTCATACACAGTATTTAGGTGTAGAGAGCATATGCCAATGCGCTTTTTTAAAAAAATGCTGTAGTTTTAAAAAAAGTATCAATTGATTTTTTTCTTTTTAGAGAGAGAAAGCAAGGGAAAGAGAGAGAAACATGGATTCATTGTTCCACTTGGTTGCATTCACTGGTTGATTCTTGTACATGCCCTGACCGGACATCAAGCCCACAACCTTGGCGTATTGGGACAATGCTCTAACCAACTGAGCTACCTGGCCAGGGCTGCCAGTGCTTTCTGATTAATTTTTAATGCCTTTCTCAATGATGCCTTGCATTTTTCTGGACTTCTTCTCAAATAAATTTGTTTCATGAGTTGGTTCATATGAGGCAACCATAAGTCCTATGGATTGGATGGACTTTGTTTTCTAGACTTTTAATTTACAGGAAGAAAAATCTATTTATGGCATTCAGGCATTTATTCTATCAGGCCCTGTGCATGATCCTAGAAATTTGAAGATGAATGAAGACTGTTTCTGCCCTCAAGGAATTTATAATCTAGTAGGAGAATTCAAAGAATTTTTAAAAAATGATATAAGTGCTTATCAAAGTGCATCATGTAGGACAGGGGAAGAAGGCACAGCTAATTTTTGTGGGCTGCCAAGAAGAATCAGAAAATCTTCCTCCCTTTCAAGCTATATGAGAGTGTAACTCCCAACTCTTTTTGCAGCATTTGAAAATATAAAATAACAAGAAGGTACAAGTCTGTAATTTGCCTTTCAGCTTCCAGTTCAATTTAATCGCTTTCTTGTAATGTATTACTTATTTTTAACTGTACCAGAGTTTGAGGACGTTTTCTTTGCAAATTCTCCCAAAGCTCTGGTCTATTGACCTGTGTTATTTCAAAATGGCTTGTCTGTAAATAGCATTTTAAATTTAAACATGTTAATTCCATGTGGTGGTAGCACACTTAATTTCTGCTTTGTTCCTAAGGCGGATATATCTTTTAAGAGGAACCTAATAACTCAGAATGAATTTCATGACCTGCATTTCTTAGTAGCTTGTTCGCCTTTAGCATCTTTTCTGCTTGATGAGTTGATAAAAGCTTGTCCTAGTTTTCTTGAACCTGTTTTGTAGCAATAATCCAGCATGAATCTTTCCTTATTGTTTCCTTGAGGTTTAAAACTATTTAGTACATTTATGTTGTTTTCCCTGAAGTTTTCAATTCCAGGGAAAATTTTCTTTCCTATCAATCTCTTCATAGGTCCTTGGCAGAGCCAGAGACATCTGTTAATTTTCTCTTTATAATTAGTAATTATAATCTGATAAATTGACATCTCAACATATCCCCTCTCTTGTGGGTGTTTCTCCTATTGTTTTGAGTTTGATGTTTCAATTCCTTGTGCTGTAATACTTTAATATCTCATGCCCTCTCTATATTTTAATCAATTTTACATTGCCTGCTTATTTTCAGGATTGTGGAGTTGTCTTCTGACTTACTGGATAATTATTTGTTTGGGTAAAAATTTCAGAAACATGTTGTGATAATTTAAAAACTTGAAAAGCCCATTTAAATTGAAGGCTGACTTTTTTTTTTCTTTCTTTAACATTCAGCAGGGTCACAAAAATACACTTGACCTTAACTCTTATGCATTTCTACTTTTCTCAAGACTGATGTTTTGTATGTTTCATTGAAAAATGTCCTTCACCACTGAAGTATTGCCACAATCTATTATTGTGTAATCTATGGCAGAAGATAAATCTAAAAGTAGTGGCTCTTTCTTGGGAAAACCAAACACTATTTGGAAGGTCATCACTTCTGCTTAAAGAATATTTTAAAGATTTTCAAGCTACTCATTTATTGCCTTTGTTTTCAGATTATAATACTTGCCTATTATAGAAAAGTTCTGTGAATATAGAAAAATCTAAAGAAGAAAAGTGTAAACAGTCAGTAATTCCACCACGAGTAAAAAGCTACCTGTTATTTCTGTGCAACCCCAAATTTTCTTGAACCTTAGTCTAGCAACCACCTACCCTTTTCTAAGTCATCTTCTTCAATAGAATGTTCAGGACATTAAGGCTGGAGACTGACTTTAAATACAAGGGTCCTTAGGATTTTTATGGAAGGAATGGAGCTGTAGGAAAAACCTACAAATTGCTCCAGAGATGACATCTTGTTCTTATTTAGCTTTCTTTGAGTCATTAACAGTCGGGCGCCACTGGTGCTGAAACTTATCATTATTATAACCGCAAATGGGTTAATGCCCAAACAAAGCTATATTCTTGGGGCTGGTTCCCAGCTCCACCGCACAGACCTCAGCAGCAGCACCCTCCAAGTCCCAGGATAATGCTTCACAAATAAGAGGATGTCAAATGTTCAGCCTGGACTGAAAATTCTCTTCTTTTATCTTGTAGCTTCCAGTTGCTGGCAGGGCAGAGCAAAAGGAAAAATAAATAAATAAAAACCAAGCCAGCAAACCCTAAAAAAAGAGGCTGTGTGGTTTAGTGGTCAGACCACTAGCCTGGGGGTTGGGATAGCTGAGGTCCAGTTCCAGGTCTCCCACTATTGGCTGGGTGATGCTAGACAATTCATTTTTCTATGTTCCTCAGTTTTCCTACTTAGAAAAGGGAGACGTGCCTTTGAAAGTTCTTATGACAAGTGAAATGATCTGCAAATAGCTTCAGGTTCCTTGGAAATAAAATGAAATTGTGACCCTTAACAATTACCATCCTATTACTTTTTTAGTAATATAGTAATAAGCCACAGGTGTGAAAGTTAGAAACTCCCATATCCTTAGCTGCTTTGGTAAGGGGGCTGGGGGGGGGCAAGGGTAGAGGGAGAAGGCAAATATTTTCATCCTATTTGCAGGACCCCACATCAAATATCTAATTAGTAAATTCATTACCTCAAGATAATAAATGCTGTTCCTAGTTTGGGTCTGTCCCTTTATCCTTACCACATCTAAACTCAGAGTGACTCACAGGAGCCTAGAAATGAGACACATATACAATTTTAAGGGAAAGGGAGAATTAGGAGGTTTGAAGCTCCTGGTGGAGGAGCCTAAGAATAGACCACTCAAAGCACAAAGAGAAGAACCTCCTCTTTGTTTTTCCTCCCAATGTAGGTGGTCTACTGGTTTCCTAGTTATTCCTTTGATAGCATGGTTTTGTTTTCTTTTCACAAAACCTCACCTTCTCTTGGGGTGGGGGGCACAAACTAAACAAGTGAGAACAGAGTGGCTTTTTCCAATAGGCTTCAGCTGTGACAAGTGGTACAGACCACTAACCTGCTACTGGGAGCGAAGGGAAGCAGAAAGAGAAATATCTGGATCTCCGGAAACTTGAAAACCCACGACTGTTCTTCCCTCCTAAGGAAGTGAGCAACTAGGTATATGAGGAAACAGCTCCAATAGGTGCCTTGGTTTGTGCACCCCATCCCCTCAAGAAGTGGAGTGTCTTGGCAGGAAAAAAGAAAAACACTTGGGCAGGGTACCAAACAGTAAGGGACAGGAGAAGGAGGGGCTAAAGATAAAGGAATGGGAGAGGAAATGTTAATGAACTCTTAGAGGATTTAATGAGCACCTTCTATGTGTCCAGCCTTGTTAGAGGAGGAGTCAAGACATAAGCACGTGAAAGCACTTTGTAGCAATTGAAGATAGTAAATAATAAAGAGATAAAAATAGGTAATGGGATATTAAGTGTTTATGGGAATTTAGGGGTGGGAGCTACTGTGTATTAGGATAACAGGTGTAGAAAGCAGGAATAGTTAGGAAGGTCAGAAATTGAGACTATGAGAGGCTGGCAATAATACTTCTCCGCTCAAATTCCTCTACCACCACCTTCTCGAGAATTCCTGAGTCCTAGGAAGACGCACCACCGCCCCCGGAACCGATGTGGCCAGCTTGGCGTTGCGGTACGGAAACTGTTTGCGTGACACCCCCTCCGCCTCTTTCCTCCCCTCAGGCTGCGTAGGTGCCATGGCAACGGATTGAGAGGGCGACCTGGGCACCGGAAGTCGTAGAGCTGCAGCTCCGAGGCCGCCCCTGTCAAATGATGCTGAGTCCCGAGCGCCTAGCCCTACCGGACTACGAGTATCTGGGTAGGAGCTTGGGGGAGGGAAAGAGGCGCAGACGAATTAGGCTGAGCTCTCGGGGGAGACGGGGGCGGGGTCTGTGTGGGAACCGGTCCGGGCCGGAGGAGGAGGAGCGGGGAAGGGGGCGCGTTGGGGTCCTGAGCCCCTGAGGCCCCGCGAGGCGGAACCCAGCGCCTGGGGAGTAAGGAGCGAAGGGTTCGCGCTGCAGGATTGTGTTCAAAGTGGGATAGGCTGGAGTTGAGCATTTGGGGCCCTTTTGGGGTGTAGTGGAATAACCTTGAAACCTGAAGTGCCAAATCAGTCATTCTTTGAAGAATGATTTTACTGTTATAGCGACAACTAACAGTTGTGAGCGTTTCTTTGATCATAGGCACTGTACTAAGCAATTTACATGCATTCTTTATTGAATCGTCATAACAGCCCTAGGAGGAAATACTGTGTTTTTCTTCCATTTTGCAGACGGAGAAACTGAGGCTGAAGAGGTAACTTGCACAGATGGGGCCACACAGCTAGGAAATGGTAGAGCTGGGATCAGAACCTAATTTGTCCACTCCAGAACCTGAGCTCTTGACTACTCAGGCTGTAGCTAGTACTTGATTGAGGACCCTCAGTGTGTAAGGCATTTACTGGATGAAAAAAGGATATATGCACACAAATTTTAAAAAATTAATAGACTTTATTGTTTTAGAGCAGTTTTAAGTTTACAGAAAATTGAACAGATATTATACAGAGTTCCCAGGTACTTCCTCTCTCCCTTATTCAGAATTTCCCCTATTATTAACATCTGGCATTAGTGTGGTACATGTGTTATAACTGATGAACAATGTTGACACATTGTTATTAACTAAAGTCCATAGTTTACGTTTGGGTTCAGTCTTTGTGTTGTCTCGGTTCTATGGGTTTTAATAAATGTACAGTGTCATGTAACTGTCATTATAGTATCATGCAGAGTAGTTCCACTGCCCTAAAAATTCTTTGTGTTCTACCTATGCATCCCTGTCCCTGCCCCCCAACCCTTGGCAACCACTAATCTTTTTTCTGTCTTTAAAGTTTTACTTTTCCAGAATGCCATAGAGTTGGAGTCAGACAGTAATGTGGCTTCTTTCACTTAAGCAATATGCATTTAAGGTCCCTAATGTCTTTTCCTGGCTCTGTAGCTCATTTCTTTTTATCACTGAATGATAGTCAGTTGTTTAGATGTATTATACACATTTTTAATGAAAAACAATTCTAGTTTAAAATTTTGAATTGCTAATATGGAAACTGGATTTAAAAATATAAAGAAGCTTATAGTGAAAAGTCTCTTTCCACCCTTTTCCCCCCATCTGCCAGTTCTCGTCCACAGTCGGCCCCCACCAGTAACTGCTATTACTGGTTTCCTAAGTGTCCTTTCAGCATTTACTTTATTATGTACATAAGGGAGAATACAGTGCATACTTTTTTCATTTAATGTATCTCAGAGTAATTTATCAGTAGAGAGCGTCCTCATTCTTTTGTTTTTTAATTTTTCAGCCACATAGTATTTAAATAATTTCTTTAATCAGTTTTCTATTGGTAAACAATAAGTTGTTTTTAGCCTTTTGCTATTACTAAAAATACTGCACGGAATAACCTGCAATTTATTTCCTCTACTAGTGTATATCTGCAAGGATCAATTACACAAAGTACAATTGGCAGGTCAGGGGTATATGTTTTTTAAATATTGATAGTACCCGGCCAGGCACGGCTCAGGGGTTGAGCATTGACCTAGGATCCTGGAGATTGAGATTTGATTCCCGGTTCAATTCCCAGTCAGGGCACATGCCGGGGTTGCGGGCTTGATCCCCAGTTGGGGGCCTGCAGGAGGCAGCCAGTCAGTGACTCTCTCTCATCATTGATGTTTCTATCTCTCTCTTTCCCTCTCCCTTCCTCTCTCTGAAATCAATAAAGTTATAATAAATAAATAAATACTACCAAATTGCCCTTCCTAGGGATTGTATCAGCCATGTAAGAGCATACCTGTTTCTCCATAGTCTTTCCAATGCAGTATATCAAACTTTTGGATGTTTTCAACCTGTTAAGTGACAAATAGTCCCAGGGTGTTTAAATATGCATTTCTTCTATGAAGTTGAGCATCTTTTCACCAAGTTTAAGAGCTATTTGGTGTTTGAAAGGCATATGCATATATATGTGTGTGTGTATATATATATACACACATTAATGTGTGTGCATGTGTATATATATATGGGGTGCACATATATATATATATTAGAGAGAGAGAGATTGTAACCAGCCAAAAGGACATAGTTATATCACAAATAAGTTTGCATCCAATGAATAATAATATCAATGTCTAGTCATACCTTGACTTTTGCTAAGGATTTTACATAATTTATCTTATTTATCCAGTATTCAATGAATCTATGAAATATTTGAAAAGCCTAGTCCATTATTTATTTTCTTGGGTGCTTGCTGTTTAAATTATATGTCTCAAAGGTGAGGCATATTTAATATACTAATGCTTTAATGAGTAGAAGTTGGTGGTCCTTCTATAAGTGGCCTTTTCAGGAAGACTAATTCAATGGCAATGTTGATAATGAGTCTACAAACAAATTAAAGTCTCAGGTTGGTTGAAAAAGCTTCAGTGTCCAACCATCTACCTAATGTTTGAACCGAACCCTGAACAAGTACTCCTTAAGGTGCTGTGGCATTTAAGTGCCTTAACTCTTTGTCTTAATCACCATCTGGACATTTATACTGCCCTAAGCAGGGGGTTCATACTACTCACTGGCTTCCTCTTGGTTCATCAAACCATACAACTCTGCTGAAATGCATTTGTCTTTAGTTGAAAACAACCCCTGCCCATTACAGTTTGGTTTTATTTATTTATTTAACCCTCACCCAAGGATATTTTTTCCATTGCTGTTCAGAGAGAGAGTGGAAGGGAGGGAGGGGGAGAGAGAAACATTGATGTGAGAGAGAGAGACGTCAATTAGTTGCCTCCTGAAGGCACCTGGATAGGGGGCAGGAGGGAACCCACACCCAGAGATGTGCCATTGACTAGGAATTGAACCTGAGACCCTTCGGAGCACAGGCCAACACTCTAACCACTGGGCAACAGCAGCCAAGGCCAGTTTGGTCTATTTAGAGGCATGCTGTTTTGAAGCACTCGCCCTCAATTTAATGACCATTTAATGACTACTCCTTGTAGATTAATATAATAAAACATTTCCTGATTTAAAATTTTAAACACTTGTGGAAGGTTTTGTTTTTTGTTTTCATTTTTTTTCCTTTTTTAAAAATTATAAAGTCACATGTGTAGGCCTAGAGAAGAAAATACATACGGAGAAAAGGAAATTGCAGAGACTGGAAAGCTCTAAGCATTCAGTGAAACAGAAAAGCCAAAGCTGAGTACCCCTTGGTAAGTGTAGCAGGGACCTCTTTTTAGTATTCTGGTGTAAATTACAGGGATGCCTATTCAATGAATAGCTATAGGTTTCCCTTTCTACCTGCTAACCAAGGCTTATATTTGCCTTTTTGACTATTAGTGAAGAAAACAGTCTCTCATCATGTTGGGTAAACTGATCCATTTCCCCATTGACTTCGTGGATTAAGAACTTGCAGTCATGGCCTGGAATGGCTTAGGACAGAGATTTTCAACCTGTGTGCCTCAAGAATTTTTAAAACATGCAATACCTGACTATTTAGTCAGGGGCACTGACCTCTTTTCCCTTATGTTGTCAAATAAAAAAATTACAACAGCCAACACAACAACAGCTGTAAGGTGTGAATGCCCTGTCTTGAATCATAAATATATAGGTCATATAATAGAGTTGCATCTTATTGGTCATGTCACATAATGAAGTTGCATCTGATTGATTAATTCTTGGTATCAGAAATCCTTATATAAAAGTATAGGCACCTGCCCAGCCGGTGTGACTCAGCAGTTGAGCATCGACCTATGATCCAGGAGATTGCGGTTCGATTCCGGGTCAGGGCACATACCCGGGTTGTGGGCTCAATCTCTCTCCCTCTCCTTTCCTCTCTCTGAAATCAATAAAGACATATACTTTTTAAAAAGTATAGGCACCTGATTTTTTTAAAAGTCATTTTTGGAGCAAAAAGGGTAGATAAATACTACTATTATTTTTTGTAAATCAATTAATTATACCTATTTTTTGTCAGATTGGCAAAAAATAGAATATATTTTTTGGTGTGCCGCAGAATTTTAGTAATTAGTTTATGTGTGCCATGAGATAAAAATGGTTGAAAATCCTGGCTTAGGATCTTAAAATCATTATAGAATCAGCTCAGTGATGTTTATGCCTGTAACTGTCAGAATGTAGTGATAGAAATTATGTTAATGCCTAGGCCTGAATAGAGAGATGAGAGTCTGGAAAGGAGATGAAATAAGTATAGAATCCTTGAAAGATTTCCAGACTTATGCATGCTTAGTGGAAGCTTCTGCCAGAGGCTGAGGTGTGTCTGTGTGTCTGATTGGGTGTGCAGAGCTCTCTAGAGCCGAAGGGCAGCCTGTTCTAGTGCCAGGTGTACGAAACACACCACCTACGTGCTGACCTGAGTATAAGCATGAGGGTGTGAGGTGTTTTTTTTACCTCACGTAATTTGCATACTTTCACTTATGCTCAAAGTTGCCTCTTCTGTTTCCATAGAAACTGTTTATTCTCACGAAGGTTGGCAGTGGGTGGCATGATAGATAACTCTTGGAAATCAGAGATGGTCTTTCTGCTTCATCGGCTGTACCTTCAGAGGAATCACAATAAACTGAGCACTTCATATATGCCTAGCATTGTGCTTTATCTTATTTATTATTTTGTCTTCCTAACCACCTTTAGAAGTAGGTATTATTAATCCCAGTTATTAGTTATTAATGTCATCTTATTTTACAAAGACGGAAACTGAGGCTTAGAAAGGCACAAAGTCACATAGGTGATGACGCATAGCAAAGCAGGGATTCAAACTCAGGTTTGTCAGATTTCACTGTCTCTTTTTTCCTCTCTACCAAGAAGATAAAAAAACAAACCAAAACACCTATGGCCTGCAAAGGTCAATGATCCTTGCTTCCCTCTTAGGATGGAAGCAATAAACTAATAAACTAATTAACAAACTAATAAACAGTTTATTAGTTGCAAATAAGTTTCCTGAAAACAGGAATTGTATCTCACTCATCTTGTATACCTACCTGCCTTTCACAGTGTAGACAATACATACATATATGTTAAATTAAATATGAATAATCTGACTTTAGAGTACCCCAAATGTGAGCAGCTAACAACTACTAAGATTTATTAAGCATTTACTATTATACCAAGTAACAGTTTAAGTGTTTTACATATGTTAATGTATATAAAGATAGTGTCAATTGTTATCTCCATTTCACAGGTGAGGAAACTGCAGCACAAAGATATTAAATAACTGGTTAGTAAATCATGAAGGAATAATCCTGATTTGAATAATTCTAACTTCAGAGTTCACATTGTTAAACTCTATGGTATAAGTACCTTGAGCACCTCAAAAATGAGGCTCCAGCTGTTGCATAGACCTATGCATGGATCCTGGAGTAAGTTCAGTTGGCTCCAAGGGCTTAATGTTAATTTCTGCCAGGAGGGGGCATCCTAGGAATCAGGATGAGTCAGGGAGTAGTAAAATTCCATTTTTTTCCTTGCCACTGGACTCATGTCCTAGAGGCAGGCAATGAGGAAGATAACTTCTGAAAAGAAACCATTTGGTAGAGTTTTATTGACAGTAATCTATGTATTTTGAGCTGTGTGACCTTAAAGAAGTTACTCAGCCTCTCTGTGCCTTAGTTTTCTTATCTGCAAAATGTCGATAATAATAGTGCTTACCTCATACATGCAAACTTTAGAGCAGTGCCTGGCTGCTACATTGGGTCTGCATTGTGAAAAGAGGGTGTGCAAAATGAGTAAGGTATCTTTCTTTTTAGAGCACCTGGGTAGGTGCTCAAAAAATATTAGCTACTGTTATTATTACCATACTTTTACAAAAATATATACTGCATATGCATGTGGCAGCCTGAAAATGTGTCACTATGATCTCCTACTGTGGGGAGGGTAATTGACTACCAGCCCCAGGTCTGAATCCAACACCTTGTTCACACTGAGGTCGCACTTCCCACGGGCTACTCTCAGCCAGTGACTGGGTTGGACAGATCCACTTCTAGGAGATATGTGACTCTTCTGATGGCAACTTTGACTTGAGGACTCCCATTGCACGGCAGCTATTTCTTTCTCTTTCTCTTTCTCTTCTTTACAAGAGTCAAACCTGCATTGTGGTCTGTCAGCTCTCCCAGCTTCCTCAGGCTTTCTCCCCATTTTTCCCTATGGGTGTTTCCCCCAGTTTATCTCTTGCAAGTCTGATCTGTCTTAGTGTCTGCTTCTCAGAATACCTGGACTAAGACAACATCCAACAGTATAGTCCCTTCCAGCCATGAGATTAATAAGGTTTCTTCAAGCCTTGGCAAAGGTTCTGATATATGATTCTTTCCATGTGGAAGATTTAACTGTTACTAATCTTATTTTTTTTTTAATTTGCTGATATGCATGCATATGATATTTACTTGTCTTACTGCTAGACTCTTTTTTTTTTGTTTTTTGCTTTTGGATGAATCCTAATAAGCATCCTTATTTTGTTTGAGTATAATTAGCGGACCTTCCAAATCCAACCTTATGCTAGGAAACATTGCTCTTTACAATAAGTTAGCAGAAATACTCTTTAGGACTTTAAAGTGCTTGGCTTGTTGCAAAAATGAAAGGAAATAAAATATTATAGATGTTACGCTGACTTTCTAAATCTTTGGAAACTAGCTCACTTTAAAATAGTAATGAACATATTCACAAAATCATCTCTATCCTTCTCCTTCCTTTCTTTTCTTCCTATCCCTCCCTCCCCCCCTCCCTCTCCCCCTCCCTCCCTCCCTCCCTTCCTTCCAATGACCTCTCTATATAATGCAAGGCATGAATATAAAGGCCTCTCCCCCCAGGCAACCTATGCCATAGATGGGAGATGGGATATATTCAGAATGACTGTAACACAAAGTGACAGTGTGATACATGCTGTTGTAGAGTGGGTGAGCTGTCTGTGTGCAGCTGTGTTGGTGCTTCCCCAATCTGGTCAGCAGCTTTTTAGTCATGGCAGGAGCAGCAGTTCCCTACGTGGCCGGTTCTGGGATGTGCCTTTGGGAGTTGTTCCTGGAAATTCAGTCGAGACTCTGTTTCTTCCGCCTTTTCAATGAGTCTGTAAGCTATTTAATAAATGTAATATCCTTTCGTTGGGAGAAAAAAAATAGAGCAAATGAGTTCTAAGGTATGTTGTTCCTGACCCTCACCCATCCCCATTTCTCCAGGGTAACTAAATAGTAAGTTATTTCAGGGTTAGGGTTTTAAAATAGTTCTATAAAATTTTCACCTTGCTTATCATTTATATATACAAGCAATATTAAAATCTTTCCTCCAAGTGCTGTCCAAAAGTTGGGGATCACTTTTATTTGCACAAATACCATGTTTGTTAATTGAGTAATCTTAGGAGGCTGAGTAGGTAATTAAAAGTTTTAAAAAGTAATAATAGTAGACCAGAAGAGACAGATGATCCATTAACTTATCTCTAGTTCATCAAACTGTTTATATCCTTCTTAGCAGTTATCACAGTTATCTTGTTTATCTATTTGTATACTTGGTTGTTGTTGGTTTCTACTAGGACAGGAAGCTGTAAGGGCAGCTTATGTCCAAAATCTAGTACAGTGCTTGGCCCAAGTCTGCTTTTAAATAGCAGAATAAATTTTTTTAAAACTGGGAGAAAGGAATTTAGTTCTCTCATGTGAGAGACACTAGGATTTTTTTCCCTTTCCATGGATGAAAAAAGGGATGACTGATTAAAATCTGTCCTGGATCCTTCTGGTTTTAAACTCTGATTATATTTAAGGTTAGTTTCTTGATTCATACCATAGTTTCTATGTTTTGGTTATACAATAGTAAGATTTAATCAATTTTTTAAAAATGCTTTTTTAAGAAGGAAGGACATTTTTATACAACTTTGGGGCATCTCCATGAGATCCCATCCTTTAGCTGTGCAGAGTCATATGCTTTAAGGCTGGAATTCCCTGGTAAACTAATCCCTGGGTCCTCTGTGTTGGGGTCACCCTTGCACTACTTCCCTACGGGCCATAGGAAATAGCTCATTCTATGATTGGAATTTCAAATCAAAACACATTTGAGCAGAATTTTAATGATTTATCAAAGAGAAGAGGGATTTTCCCAAACACATCTGAATTTACCAAATTGCTGATCCTATTAGCTATGTTTTCTTTAAGCACCGTTCTTTAAACAAAGCAATTACTGCTGAAGTCATCAAATATATTTTTCATAAAAACTTTTGACTACATTTTGTTTGATTAGCAGGAACCCAGTAAAAATAAATATTGTATAAGAAGGCACTTTCAGGGCCCTTTCTTTTTCTTCATTGAATTAGCTTTTTAAAGCACTATCCTTTGGAGAGAGTAAGAGCCTTTTTCCAGCTGTCCTATTCTTGTGTAGCTCAAGGTCTTGTTAATACTATTATCTAGCTCTGAGATTAGAGGTAATTGTGATAAAACACAGGCTTCAGTTTCTGTAATCTCAGACAGAAATCTGTTTGTGCCCTAGGTCTTCATATCAGGTGTTTGTTAAATTCAGACTTCTCTCACCTCGGGTAGCCCCACTGGCCCCCAGTAAACAGAGGTGTGAGTCAGGGATAGGGCTGCATTAGGGCCATTGCCTCCCTCCCTTCCTCCCTCCCTCCCTCCCTTCCTTCCTTCCTTCCATCATGAGGCAGAACTCCTGTGACCAACTTACATACAACGTGCACAAAATGGGAAAATTATGTATTTTAAAATAGGCATGTTTGAAACAATAACACTTTGAATGTGACTAAAGGCCACATGTCTTTGGCTTTGCTCCTCTCATGGAGAGGCTGCCAGAACCACTCTACTCCATGGTTCTCATGCCCCAAAGTCCTGCAAATTGACACGTAAGTAGGCAACACACAAAGAAGTTCAGCCCTTTGAGAAAGTGAGTTTGGGTGCTTGGGCTGGCCTCCTTTCTCTCTGTGTGCAGTTCTTTCCAGTTTCGGTTCTTCTGTCCCATCTTAGTTTTTCAGAAAGGAAAGATTAAATGTGTCTGGTATTTCAGCATGTTAACTGCACAGGCAACATGAGGCTGGCACTCAGGCCACTGTTCAGCCTGTCATATGGAAGGAATTGCCTTTCAGGGGAGATTATAATTGTGTATGTAGCCATACAAATGCACATTCTGCCTGAAGGAAAATGCATAGAAGAGGAGGCCTCATGCTGCCACTCAGGCCTCTTTGTGGAAGGCTGCATAAGAAGCCCTTACTGGCATAGTCAACTCTTTTGGGGTTTAATGAGTCACGTTTTTGTATGATGCCTACTTTAAAAAAACAAACCAAACCAAAAAAAGAAAAAACACAGAAGAAGAAATGCAGTCTTCCTCAAGTGATTTGCTAGTATTGGCCCTGCAGCTTTGTCTAAGAGTTGTACATTCCTGATGACGTCATTTACAATGCTAGTGCACAGACAGTAAACAAAAAATAATTTAGCTTTCAGGCATCTACACAAAACTTAAATAGTCCAATTTAGAAAAATGATAAACTTTATAAACAATGAGTACATGAGCTTAAACAACAAGCATGACTTCAATCCTCTTTGGAATGTGATGTGTTGACAGATGGCTGTAGAAAAAACTAGAAGCTTGGACACTCTTGAATTGTGTGCAGTTCAGACTTGAGTCCGCGGTCTAGTGTTAATCCCAAGCAGTGTGTTCTACTTACTGGATAAAATACAGGCTACCGTGCGAGTACATCATTAAGCTCCTTGAGCCATAGCATTTCACCTTTAAGAAAGGAAAAGGTAGTAAATATCGCCAACTACCTCATAGGAATGTTAGAAGATTGAAAAGATAAGCATGTGGAGCTCTTTATAAGGAAGGTGTTTTGTAAATAGATAATACTATTATTACTCTCCTTGATCAAATTTCCCTCGACAAATGGAGTTGATAAAAGCTACCTCACAGGGGTTGAGAGGATGAATTAATTTATATATGTCAAGTATTTTAAAGTAAACTGTTTAATGAGATCTGAAATTGATCATCTTTTGAGACAGCCTATAAACCACCAAACCACATGATTAATTTATAAAGTCTTACATATGCAGTGCGGTCAATCTTTTGCCTTGTCCTCAAGGGCTGGCATGATAGAGAATGGTGAATATATAGTTAGAAGAAAATAGGTTAGTTCTTCCAGGTGAATGGCTCTGCCTTTATGCTCTTCAAGGTTATGCCTACAAATAGCCAATAGAGTCTTGCTAATCTTTGTTGCCATGTCTTGACATAGGGACTATTTTGACCTTTTCTCTTCCAGTAAATATTTGTTTTTGATCTCATATTTCTAAAGGAGAAATAAACTTAAGGAGAAGAATTGGTCGATTTGTATCACATTATGAACTTTTTCTTATCCTATTTCCTAGTAAAGAGAAAATAACTGTTGTTGAAGGACCTGACATTGATTCCCCAGACGAAAGTTCTTAAACTCAGCCAAGTAATAAAGATACCTTTGGTTGTTATCTTTAGAGGGAAGGGACACCAGAAAATAATTTTTATTTTTAAATGACAAAATTATGACTGACATTCTTCCATTTTTGTTGGTATTTTCATAAGATTTTAGGCAACAAAACCTGAGAAGATCTCTTAGGCAATTTTTCAGTTTCAGAATTTCTTTTGTTTTGGGTAATTTCACTTCCCAGATTTCATTTTCTATTAGATGACATAAAGTAGGAAACACTATTTCATTTAGATTCCAAATCCTTGGGCTGAGATAATTTCTCTTTATTTTTTTTAAATATAGAGATAATATTCTAGCTTCTAAGTAGTACAGCACCCCCCCCCCATTCTGTCTTAAGAGAGAGATGTATTCGAATAGATGTTCTTGGTATGCCAGCTAGAGCCATTCTCAAATCCAGGAGGACTGAAGATAGACAGCAATCTCATTCAGTCCTCACAAGAGATCTGTGAGTTAGGCATCAGGCTAACCCCCACTTTTCCATGAGAAAACAGTGATTTAAGTTATGTAACTTGCCCAAGATCACTAAGCTAGTAGATGTGGAGGTGAAGCTTGAATGAAGTTTATCTGACTCTAAAGCCTGAGTTGTTAGCCACTTTGCTTTCTTCTAGGTCCTGTTATTTCTGTAGGCCCTCTTTCCTATTCAGTTCAATAAAGATAAAGTGTCAGAACTTAATATTTTAACAGAAATTTCTACAGAATATGTGGCATATGCCCTAGATTCTTTGCTGTAACATATAGAACATAATTTAACATTTTCTTGATGTGGTTTCATTATTTTAGATACCGCTTATTATATTGTGCTGTAGATATGTTATGACATGTACTCATGAGGATGGATGTCAGGAAACAGGAGCTCAGGGAACTTAAGTAATTTTCCAACATTTATGTAGATAGCAGTTGGTGGAGCTAAGATTTGACTCTAGTTCTGAAATTTAGTGGTTTAGGTGCTACTCAATAAGGTTAGTTAAATCTGACTTTATAGCTATTAATTAATGATAAGTTTTCCCCTATGCTCACAAACCTCCTTTCTCTGTTCTCATGTTTCCTACTGGGTCAGTAAACTGTTGAGGTGTACTGAGGTTTTGTACTTTATGTGGTTTTGTGCTCCTGATCGCTCAGGGTATTAGTTAGGGTGATGGCTGAGTTGCTGTTATAAAAACTACCCTCTCTCCCACCAAGCAATGGCCCATAAAAGAGAGAACTTTATTTCTCTCTAACTTAACCTAACTCCAAGATGTAGAAGGCAGGATCTGTTCTAGAAAGCCGTCACAGGATTTCAGGCTAGCCAGGCAGCCATGCCATTTGAAACACATGGTTTCTGAGGGTGCCTCAGTTGTAGCCATTTTCAGCTAGTGGGAAGGAAAAGGAGCAGTGAATCCAGGCCAAACACCTTTTAAGCAATTGGGCAGAATTTGCAAACATCACTTGTGCTCACACTTCATAAGTGAGAACTTAATATAAGGCCCCTGTTAATTGCAAAGGAGCCTGGGGATTGAAGTCCAACTAGACAAGTGTGCAAGAAGAAAAGGAGCGTAGAATTTGGGGGGTGCAAACAATAATCTGCCACACGTAGCATGTACAGTGGAGATGTCTCTCCCACTCGAGGTGAGGTGTATTGTTGGTGGCCGCTTGTCCATATTCATAGGCAAAGCACAGATACACCAGTGGGTGTTTGACTTTTCCTATGATGGATTTAGTGCTTTTATACCCCCCTAACTTCCCTTCCTCCTAGCTTTCTGATAAAATTATGGTTTTTTATTAAGTCACTATTCAGTGTTTATTGTGACTGTGGAAATGGTATATATATATTAGCTATGTAGTATACTGTGATTACATTTTTCCTTTTTACGAAGTGTGTTTTCTTTTTCCTGGCGTTAATAATTGCCTTTTGTTTGTTTAGTTTTCTATGAATTTATCTCTAATTTATCTTTAAACTCTCCAACGAAAAGCTCAGTTTTCTCTCAGTTCATGTAAACGAATCAGGTATTCTCTAAGTTTAAATTTATTTTCTTCAAGATAACTCAACTGGAGTACTCCTTCACTTATTTAGTCCTCCCGCTCTAATCTGGCCAGGTTGCTCTCTAAAACCTTTGTCCTTATCATGGATATTACTTGTGTCTCTTGAGTTATATTCCATATTTCCTGAAACCTATGTTTTTCTTTTTCCTTATACTCCTTTTTTGTTGTTGTTAGATTATATCTTCCAGTAGCTTTCTGAGAAAGGGTGCATGCAAAATAAAATTTGAGGGATCTTGTGTCTCTTACAATGTCTTTACACTACTCTTACACTTGATTGATAGTTTGTGTAGGGATAAAATTCTATGTTGGAGATCATTTTCCCTTTGAATTTTTAAGGCATTTCTCCATTATCTTGTAGCTTTCCATGTTGCTGTTGAAAAATCTAATGCTATTCTGATTTGTGATCATTCACAAGATGTTCATTGATATGGTTCTTCTTTCATTCATTGTCTTGAGACCCTTTCAATGTGGAAATTCATATCTTTCAGTTCTGAGAAGTTTTCTGGAATTACATGTTTGATATTTTCTCATTTCTGTCTCTGGAACTGTCGTTACTCAGACATTGGACCTTATGAATTCATCCCCTAATTTTCTTTCTCTCTCTTTTCCATATTTTTTTGGTTGTAATTTCTATAGTTTTCAACCTTTCCAATCCTGTCAAATTTAAAAAATATCTACTATTATATTTTAAATTTCTATTTACTTATTTTTTGTTTTCTGAATTCATGAATAGAAGATATTACCTTGCCTTTCTGAGAATATTAATTGTGGTATTTTTTTTCTTGTTATTGTTGTTTGTGTTTTGTTCTTTTTTTATATGTATGCCTCCTGCATTTTTCCTTTTTCTTTTGAGTTTCTTTTTTGTTTGTTCGCTTGTTATTTTATTATTTTTTAAAATATATCTTTATTGATTTCAGAGAGAGGGAGGGAGAGGGAGAGAGAGGGAGATAGAAACATTAATGATGAGAGGGTCCTCACTGATCAGCTGCCTCCTGCATGCCCCCAACTGGGGGTTGAGCCTGCAACCCTGCATGCGCCCTGATCGGGAATGGAACCGTGGTCTCCTGGATCCTAGGTCGATGCTCAACTGCTGAGCCATGCCGGGCCGGGCTCATTTGTTATTTTTGATGTGTTTTTTATATGAGAAGCTTTCCATAAGCTTTTGGAGCTTCTTGGATATCTGTTCAAGTGCTGAGCAGGGAAGGGCCTTACAGATATGTAAAGTTTAATGTAATCATCCTGTTTTTAGTAGGTTACGTCTACCTTCAACTGTTCTTGGTGTTCCCAAATTCAGAGTCCTAATGATTCAGCCTCTTAATAGAGAATACACCTTTAATGTTATATCTGGGTGGAGGAAGGGTAGTAACTTTACTATACAAGGTTGAGGAGAGAATCTAGAAATAATAACTGCTTCTTATTGTAGACTTTACCCAACTATATTAATTGGCTCAGGTTGCCACAACAAAAGGTTACAAACTGTATGACTTAAACAACAGAAATTTATTTTCTCACAGTCCTGGAGGCTGCAGAGTTCAAGATTAAGGTTGATCAGGGTTCAGTTTCTGGTGATGAGTCTCTCCTGGCTTGCAGATGTTTTCCCTGTGTTCTCACATGGCCTTTTTGGTGTGTGTGTGTGATCTCTCTAGTATCTCTTCTTATAATGATACTAATCCTGTTGGATCAGGACCCATCCTTCCGACCTCATTTAACCTCAATTACTTTCTTACTCCAAATACAGCCACATTGTGGGTTAGAGCTTTAACATACGAATTTGGGCAATATAAACACCTAGTGCATAATACCAGCCTTCTATTTTATACCCATGCCTTCAGAGATACTTGTACCTACAGTTCCTAAGCCTTTCTGATATTATGTAAGAGAGTGGGCTTGCTTCTTGTCATCTTCCCTTAATACAGGCACTACACTTAATTTTTTAGCTTCTTTTACTCTACTACAATAGTTATTACTTTTTTGTCTAATTTCTATCTTCCAGAATTTTCTTAATATCTTTGATATGCTGCCATCTTCAACTCTTTGTTTTTATGAGTTCATGCCTTCTTTTATTGAGATATAATTAACATACCATAAAATTCACCCTTTTAAAGAATACAACTCAGTGTTATTTATTTTAATATGCTTTTATTTTTAGTATTGTCTTATTTTTAATTTTAAAAAAATATATCTTTATTGATTTCTGAGAGAGGAAAAGAGAGGGAGAGAGAGAGAGATAGAAACATCAATGATGAGAGAGCCATTGATTGACTGACTGCCTCCTGCACTCCCCTAAGTGGGGATCGGGCCCGCAACCTGGGCATGTGCCCTGACCAGGAATTGAACCCCGATCGCCTGGATCCTAGGTTGACGCTCAACCGCTGAGCCACTCCTGGCTGGGCTTGATTTTTTTTTTAGAGAGAGAGGAAGGGAGAGGGGGAGAGAGAGAGAAACAATGATGTGAGAGAGAAATATCAATCGGCTGCCTTCTGCATGCACCCTGACTGGGGATGGAGCCCACAACCTGGGCAGGTGCCCTGACCGGGAATCGAACCAGCAACCTTTCGGTGCACAGGATGACACTCAACCAACTGAGCCACACCGGCCAGGGCCAATTCAGTGTTTTTTAGTCTATTCACAAGATTGTGCAACCACCGGCATGATCTTATTCCAGAACATTTTCATCACCTTAAAAAGAAAACTCATACCAAGTAGCAGTCACTCCCATTTCCCCCTACACCCAATCCCTGGCAAGTACTAATCTACTCTTTGTCTCTATGGATTTGCCTATTGTGGACATTTTATATAAACTGTTCTTGCCTCAACAAGGGAATTGATAAATTGTTGTAGTATATTCAACAATAGAATATTATGCTGCAGTAAGAATTAATGAACAATTACTCATAGCTATATAGGTCAACCTTAGACACAAAAGACCGCATACTGTATGATTTCATATATATCTCAAACACAGGAAAAACTAATGTATGTACTTAGCTTTGGGGAGGGGATTACAGCTAGAAGGAGGTTCTAGGGTGCTGGTTTCTAGGGTGCTGATTACAAGTGCAAATTTATACTTTTCTGTATGTTATTATACTTAAGTAGAAAGTTTTAAAAATATATGGTAGGTAGTTTTTAACTTAAAAGTAAGCAAAGCACAAATCCATTTAATTTGTGACAAATGAAGTGTAACAAAATAATGTGAAAAATTCATTAGCTGAGATTATTGGAAGGAATAAGAAAGGAATAAATTTATATTCACACCTCATACCATATGGTGAAATGAATTCTAGTTGAATTAAAATGTTAAAATACTTTTATAACTAGGAGAAAATAATAAAGTATACTGACCCTTGAGGTAATTTTATGACATAAATCAATGGTAGATATTTAAGGGCAGGTGGATGTGTAGGTAGAATTTGTTTTTTGAATTTCTGTAGGACAAATAATAAAGATAAAATAAAAGTGACAGGATAAGGAAAGTCATGATGGATATGATAAATAAAAGTTATCATAGGACATGTAAAGAAAATAAATGGTACAAATTTATGTCACAGGACTAAGCCCCTTCAGGACAAGTTGTCAAAGGAAATGATTTAAGAGTTTATGCATGTGCAATAAACTCTTATGAAGGTGAAAAATTCGAATCAATCTGCATGCTCACTAGTAAGGGAATAGTTAATAAGTTATGGTATTTCTATAATATTACTATGCAGCCATTAAAAAGAATGAGTTATTAAGCCCTGGCCCAATAGCTCAGTTGGTTAGAGCATTGTCCCTATATGCCAAGGTTGTAAGTTCAATCCCTGGTCAGGGCACATATAAGAATCAACCAATGAATGCATAAATCAGAGGAACAACAAATCGATATTTCTCTCGCTCTCTTTCTCTCTCAATCAATAAAAAAAAAGAAAAAAAAAAAAGAATGTGTTATTAGTATGCAGCCATTAAAAAGAATGGAAAGTATTAAGTGAAAAAAATAAGTAAATGAAGTATTAAGTAAAAAAATAAGTTACAGAATACATACAATATTTTTATACATTTTTGTATAAAAACAATTTAATGAACATTTGCAAATATATGTAGGATCACACGTAGAAAATGTTCTGGAAGGATGTAGAGCAATCTGTTGACTGAATACTCTGGGAAATTGAATAAAGAGAATGCTTACAAGTGAGAAAGGCTCACTTTTTACTTTATTCCTTTCTGTATTGTTCTATTACATTCATGTGTTGCTTTTACAATTAAAATTTAAAATCCATATAAGAGGAAAGATAACCTAACTAGACACTGTATTCAGGTTCATCAATAAGTTAAGCTTTGCAAATTAAACACTTTGAGTCAGTTAAAACAAAAAAGCTTTATATTAGTATGTTTGCAAAGAAATTGATCTCCTTTTCTTGAAGGTGATATAGTCTTTCTGGAGAGCAATTAGCCACACATAACAAGAGCCATAGAAATGAGCATCTCTTTTGATTCTAAAGCCCCGCTTCTGGGAATATAGCCTAAGAAAATAACTCAAAAGAGAAAATCAATTGTTTGCTTAAAAATATTTATAGCCAAATTATTTTTTAATAAAAAACTGGAAATAATCCAATCTGAGGTATATAAATACAGTGAAATACCACTAAATTCCTAAGAAGACTATATATATACATATATATATATATATATATATACACATATATATATATATATATATATATATACACACACACACACATATATATATGTATGTATGTGTAAAAGCATGTAGGAATGAAACTTTTTAAAAAAGTAGAACTCTGGCCCTGGCTGAGTAGCTCAGCTGGTTAGAGCATTGTCCTGATATGCCAAGGTTACTGGTTCAATCCTTTGTCACGGTACATACAAGAAGCCACTAATGAGTGCATAAATAAGTAGAACAACAAGTTGATGTTTCTGTCTCTCTTCCTTCTTCTCTCTGTAAAATCAATTTTAAAAAATAGAACTCCAATATAAACCTGTGTATACATTGATGAAGATGAGAATGGACCATAGAGAAATGTAAATTCTTGCTATTTTAAGTTAAAGGAATTCTTTATTTAAGTAATATTTTAAATTTATTTATTTTTTATTTATTTATTTATTTATTTATTTATTTTATATCTTTATTGCTTTCAGAGAGAGGAAAGGAGAGGGAGAGAGAGAGATAGAAATATCAATGATGAGAGAGTCATTGATCGAGTCTGCAACCCAGGCATGTGCCCTGACCGGGAATCGAACCCCGATCGCCTGGATCCCAGGTCGACGCTCAACCGCTGAGCCACGCCCGGCCGGGCTTATTTAAGTAATATTTTAAAATGCAATAATAATATTGATCTTCTAATTTAAAAAATATTAAATTAGATGACCTAATAAGATTGTTATCAGTTTCATGCTTATAAAATCTCAAGAAAATGAAATTGAAAATAAAGGGTTTTTTTTTTATATTTTTCTTCTCCCTCTAGCATCATTCAAATTTTTCTCAGTTTAACATTCTTCTTAAGCTAGGTTAATTAATGAGGCTTTCTACTGGGTTATTTTGTTTGGGAAAGACAAAGTATAAATTCAGAGCAGTAGAAGAGAATGCAGTAATTCCATTTTCTGTATCTATTTATATTATACATTGTAAAAGCAAAATGTTGCCCCTCTGGTGTGGCTTAGTGGTTGAGCGTTGACCTATGAACCAAGAGGTGACAGTTCAATTCCCTGTCAGGGCACATGCCAGGGTTGCAGACGTGCAGTCTTGCAGGAGGTAGCCAATCAATAATTCTCTCTCATCATTGATGTTTCTATCTCCCTCTCCCTTCCTTTCTCTGAAATCAATAAAGACATTTCAAAATAAATAAATAAAAGCAAAATATTCACTTAAGCTTAATCAGGCTTCCTAATAGTTCTGGAGAGTAAAATGTCCTTCTTCCCCATGACCTCCTAAGGAAATTAAGTTGGGAGGGTTAAATACCTTGCATAATGCCCCAAGGAGTCATCTACAGGACAAAGATTAGAAACTGGGTCTTGTATAATGAGACCCTTTTGCTTAGGCTGTGGAGCCTGTGTGCCTTTCTGGGGGTGGCAGTGCAGGGCTGGGGTCAATTCACTGTTTAAGATCTGGACTGAAGGTCAGTTCACCTTTCCTTGATGAGTCGGGTTATTTGAGCCATGTGAGTTTTCTGAAGAAAGATTTCTAGAATCAGTTGCAGAAGTGTCTTGTACCATCAACAGGTGGAAGTGGATAGAACCTGATCTAGATTGTCCAAAGGGAAGTGGCCATTAGAGGGTTCTACTTCTTTGCTACCTTTCACTTCATGTGCTTCCCCTCATTTGTTCATCTTCCTGTCTAGTGCATCCTTCAGGATCTCAGAAGGAAATGGTGCTGTCATCAGTTCTAAAATTAATCAGAATTTTTCCTCAGTTAGTAAATGGAAAAATCAATTTTAAAACATCTTATGAAGACACTGATTTGTGGTTTAATTTGCATTTTTTATATCAATTATTAGTATTAATCATGGTCATTTTAAGCTTTCTAAATTTCTCTAAGAATTTTCCTAATTCTGTGATTCAGTGGAAAATATTTATACTCATGATATTAAAGTTCAAGTTTTTCCCCTACCACTTACAAGCTGTATGACCTTGAGCAGTTTCCTCACTTGTAAAATGGAGATATTAATCCCAGCCTTATCTGACTCCTAGGTTGATTAGACGGTTCAACGAGATAGTGTATATGAAAGTATATAGTAAACTATTACTCAAGTTATGAAAGTCATTAAGACTTTAACCCTATTTACAACAGTGTTAAGCACTGAAGATAGTACAAAGATTAGAAATCTCTTTAGATGCTTAGATAGTGTCCGAAAACACTGTATCTATCCTAACATCCAACCCAGATCCATGAATAGGCCAATGAGCATTCTGATTGGTACATTAGTTTGATCCTTTATTTATACTGTTGGGAAAATATATAGATGCTTTATGTTAACATTAGGTTTGTCTGCATATAACAGAAAAAAACTAAAATAACATGGTTTTAAAAAGTTAGAAGGTTATTTCTCTTTTGTGGAAAAGAAGCCTGAAGATAGTAAATCCATGGCTACTATGGTATTTTCCAAGGTGTAATCAGGGACTCGGGTTTCTCTCTGTTTCCTCATGATCCAAGACTACTGAAGGAGCTCTCTGTTATCCCCTGGAGTAAATAAGACACAGCTTTCAGTTGAATCAGTTCCATTTAAGTACTTTCTACAAGACCCACACAATATTGTGCTTATATTTTATAGCTTAATCACATAACTAAATCCTAGCTGCAAGAGAAGCTGAGAAATATGGTTTTATGCCAGTAGCCACGAGCCCAGGAAAAATTGGAATATGTTTCTAAGGAGGGAGAGGTTTCTGGGGCTGGCAACTAGCAGTCTGCCATAGCGTTATAGAAATACACGTTTGTTGCAAACTTCTCTCTCCTGCCCTTCCTAACATATGCATATGCGCGTGCACACACACACACATACACTTTGACTAGGTAACACATTCATAGGTTCAAAAAATATGTTAGTCATATATCCAGAGGAACTGTTCCCACCCTGTCCCAATATACCTCTCTCCTCCTATGCTCTGTAGTCGACTGCTTATATTTTATTCAGCCAGCTCTTTTAAATCCATGTGATAGGATTATGTTTTGATTTTCTACGTTTCCAATACTGTTGAGTTTTGCCATTTCCCCCCCCAAAATAACCTCCTTCTTTTATTTTTCTAGAATACTCTCTTTTTCTGCCTTTTATCATAAAGTCGTATAATAATTTTCTTCCTCTGGTTGTCTCCAAATTAAGGGCTCACTATAATTCAGTAATCTGATTATCAGCACTTAGATTTTTTTCCAGCGAGCCAGTGTATTAAAGAAAATTAACTATTTGTTTTCACTTATCTCACTTATTATACTAATTATTACTTATATCATATCACATATCACTTTTATTATAGGACAAAAATTATTTCTAATTGTTCCTGGATTATGATTGGCACCAGAGACCTGAATCTACTCTCAGTAGGATAAAAGAAGCCTGATCATATTTTAAGTGGTTAGTTTAGAGGTTCTTTCCTATGCAGATTTGTAAGCCCGTTATAATAATCACACATGGGCCTTGTTGCCTGGCAGCACGTGTCCCTGAGTGGTAGTACATGGCTTGCATTGTAATGTCATCAGTACAAGGGCCAGCTGGCTGGACATGTACTGCCACATGGGCTAGGGACTCCATTCCTCGACAAAACAGCAGCCAGCACTAGGGTTAACAGAAAATGACAAACCAGGCGTGGATGAGGGAGGCGCCAGCAGAGCAGCAGGATGTCCTTTGATTTGCTTCTGTTATTTGCATGTCTTTCTTGTGATGTCTGTGAAATGTTCAGAATGACAAAGTTTTTAAAAGACCTGCTGACTCCGCCTGAAAAATGTGAAAAACCTCCCGTTTAGAGACCTATTATGTCCAGCTAGCCTGCATTTTCTATATCTTTCTCTTCATTTTTTATTAATGCAAACATTTGCATGGAGACAGAACCTTTGTTTCTTAAAGAGTTCATCTGCTCCTGCTGCTTACTGCCCCTGCCATGCAAGAGCACAACAGAACCTTTGTTACGCTTTCAGCAAAGCTGTTTATGAACGGTGGCTTACTGAGGACTGCTTCCTGTGCTGTGTGCTTCCATTTTGTCTCAAAAGAAAAAAAGAAAATAGTTCTTAGGAGTGAAAAGAATTTAGACTTTCTTTTATTCAAGTCCTGGATGTTGCAATGACAAGTAGCCCCCAAATTTGTGAGGAACTGGTAATTGCATCAAATGCATTTTTTTCACTTTACCTTGAACATAATGAGGCTTTTAGTAACAATGGAAGGAACAAGTGCTTTCTCATTGGAATAGAGAGAAGGAACAGTAAAAAGGCAACAGAAAGGGAAGCTGAGAACAGGACAAAAGTGGCTTCCTGTAAGAACCCTAATATTGTAACAGAATGTGTTGTGGTACTTAGTGTTTCCCACCTGGAAGGCACAGTCCTCAAATGGTTGAGTTGAATAAAGAATAGCATCATGGTGTATAAATAGTGATAGTTTATGTATTCATTTAGTAAATATTTGAATGCCTGCTATGTGGAAGACCCTGAATGGTCCTGAGTGTTAAAGGGGATAAAAGATAAATAAGTCATGTTTCCTATCTGTATTTAAGGCATGGGATATAACAAAAATAACTATATTAAGGTAGAAATATAATAGAAATAACTCTATAACACAAATAACCCTTTATCAAGGTAGAAAGTGCCAGTGGAAATACTAAAATAGGTGTTTAGGGAGTTCAGGAAAAGGAATATTGCTTGTGGCTAAGAGAGAATCAGGTAACATGTCATGAAGAAGGTAGCATTCCGCTTGATCCTGGCAGGAAAGGTAGCTTGGACAGTGCAACGTTCCTAAGAGTGATGAGTCAAAAATTGTTAGTCTGGTAAAAATAAAGCCCAAGGTCTATTTTTATAGGGTACTTTGATGTTTTACACCATTAACTTAGATGATATGTTCAGCTAAATTAATATGTTAGCATGCATTTTCCATGTAAACTAGGGTCTCTGGCTAGCCTGTGCTGTTCACCCTGTATGACTTTTGTGCACTTTGGCCTAGGCTTCTGGGGCATCTATAAATAGCTACACTAGCACCCTTTACTTTCATAACAAAAATAGAAACTCAAAGGGATTATTGAGCATTATTACAAGACATATTCCATAAGTAGGGTGTAGACATAGTTCTGAGGGGAGATTTGACACATGAGACCCTCATTTGAAAAAGAATCCCCACCTTCATACAGAGGCAGTGTCAACCAGAAGAGAAAAGATCAGGAATTCTAAGCCCATGAATTTTCAGTGGCCTTAAATTAGAACTCTTCTGTACCTTTCTGCCATTAGATCAAATGAGATCCTATTACTGTTCTGTGAACTGTTGTGAGTGCCAGCTAATTTTTATGAAATAGTTTGAATGCAAAATGCCATGTAATTGATGTTTTGTGTTAGTACCTTGTTGCAGTAATATCATTAATCCACATATTTATAGTTAAATTGCATATTACCAAATATAATTGCTAATAATCTATAAATACATGGTTTGCCCCAAAGGCTACAACCTTGATGACATATTTTCACCCTGTAACTTTAATATTTCCTGGCCTGACATGACATGAGTGGTAGATGATTTACTCCATGTTTGTCAACTTACAGGTTTTTTTTTTTAAACCTATGATGCATTCTGGAAAATAGTTTTGTGAATGTTTATGGAGTTGATTTGATAACTATACTGCTCTTTGAGTAACTATTTTAGCAAAGCTATTGTCTTGACAATTTTACTTGGGTTCTTCATGTGTCCCATAGATTGTAACTGTGGGAAACTTAAGTGCTACTTTAGATTCTCTGACATTCAGGAAGTACATTTTGTTATGGTGAGCTAGCTGAGTGCTTTAAGTTTGGACCTCTGTAAAAGCCTCCTTAAAGAAATGAAAGACTCCAACCTACTAATACTATATTATGAGATTTAGGCTGGAAATACGGAAGCAATGAGATTTAAGCACCTAGCCTTAATTGACATCCCCAAAATATCAAAAATCACCAGTTTTAGGAAGGAGGAGGGAGGCGGGAAGGATTAATAGTTGACTAGGGGCTGTTTGAACGTCAAAGCACTCCGCTTTGCACAGCTGTTACCTTGTACAATACTGCTAGTGGTTGAGGTAAGTAAACTTTAGCTTTTCATCCCCTACTTTACATAAAGATCTTTAGTCACCTCTAGCTTTCTGGCTGTCACAGGTGATGTTAGCACATGTATAATGCTTTGTTTGTCCCTAGCCTGTCTTTTAACATTTGAGTTTGACTAGCTGTATAGTAGCACTTTGGTGGTTTGAATGCCCAAAAGCATTGTATTAGTTTTGTCTGTTTTATAATTAACTATTAATGTAAAAGGTCTTGCCTTAATTTTAAAATTTGTTCTTAGAAAAGTTCATTTGATGTAAGTCATACTGCATAGCTCTTTAAAGGCTTCCATATAATATAGGACAGACCAAAGGCCTGGATTCAAATTCTGTCTCTGCTGCTTACTAGACTTTTAACCTTTAGGTAAATTACAGGTATGAGTCTTCCTTCTTCGTAATCTATAAAATTGAGATAAAATAAAAGTACCCATCTCATAGTATTGAGAATTAAATAATACCCATAAAATGCTTAGAATGCTGTTATTCAGTGGGAACTGGGGTTGGTGTTTAACTTTTCCTGTATTGTTTGAATCTTTAAAAATAATTACATGTGTAATTAGAAATACACATTTTTTAAAATTTGAAGCTCATGCCAGTACTTTAATTGTCTGATTTACCAACTTGAGCTTCTTTTCTAGTGTTCACAATGAAAAGCCGCGATTTCTAGATAATACAGTATTAAATGGCATACATCTTGTAGGTGTATAGGTTTTTCTTTTTCTTTTTGCTTTTGAGAGGTAGTGCGTTGTAGTGGAGGAGCATGGGCTTTGGAGTCAAATCTAAATTTGGATTCTGTCTCAGCCATTTATTAAGACTTTGAGCAGCTTTCTTAACCCCTCTGAGCTTCAGAGAGTCTGTTACCTACCTCACTGGGTTGCGTAAGGATTGCATGTGCTAGTTTTCCTCGTTTCCCCATCTCCTTTGGTGAAGGGAAATTGGTACAGTGTGGTCTAAGATCAAAGGTGGTCATGTGTGGGTCATAAAATATTTTCCCAGAACATACTGTATCCCTAGATCAGGACATACCAGTAAAGTCAGAGGATGTAAATAATTAATTTTAGAGGTGAAGTTTTTAACAGTTTATGTGACGAGGTTGTTGGTTAACAGCAATAATTTTTTTAAATCTCAGGGGACTGTCTTAATTTAATTCACCATTTATTTGTACCAACCAACCTTTAAAGCTCAGAGGCTTCAAAAACCAAAATGTGTCTCAAAAGGACTCTGGCAAGGGAGGGTAAAGTCAGATTTAAAGCGAGCGTATGGGCCGCCGCCTTCTGCCGCTCCTGGCGCTGCTTGTGTGCTCGCTTGGTGCAGCTGGTGCCTCTTTTTGTGAAGCGGCAGCTGAGGACACTGCGGAGCTCACCCTGGCCGATGGAAAGCCCAAGGAAGGAGGCAAGACTGAGAACCACCATCATATTAACTTGAAGGTGGCGGGCAGGATGGTCTGTGGTGCAGTTTAAGATTAAGACGCACACACCACTTAGAAAACTCCTGAAAGCCTACTGTGAACGACAGAGTTTGTCAGCGAGGCAGGTCAGGTTCCGATTTGAGGGGCCGCCAGCCGGTGAAACAGACGCCTGCACAGCTGGACAGGGAGGAGGAAGATCCAGCTGGTGTGTTCCTGCAGCAGGCAGAGGGGGGTGTCCTCTAAAGGGAGCCCGCTGCTTTATCCAGAACTCTGTTCCTCCAGGCCCAGAAGGCCGCTCCGGCAGCAACCCTCAGCCCATTCCCCCACATCCTGATGGCTGCGCTATAGTTTTCTCTGGTCTTTCATTTCCCCATTCCTTTATTGTGCATAAAGTAAGTGATGTGTGCGCACAAGCATTTGCTTTTTTTTTTTTTAACTAAATGGCCAATGGTATGTTTTGATCGACATCAAATGGAGATGGGATGGGGAAAAATACTGGTTCTGTGAAAATACCCCCTTTCTCCATTAGTGGCATGCTCATTCAGCTCTTACCTTTATATTCCAGTAAGTTATTTTGCTCTCACTGTTTAACAACAAAAAAAGAACAACATAAAAATCCTTGCATACCTTGTTTGATTGGAGAATTTTAATGTTTTTCATTTATCATTTTAAAACTAAGGGCAATTTTATAACTTTTTTATACATAGCTGTTAAATGTAGGGCAATCTGTCTTTAAGTAGGGGTAAATTACTCTAAAAAAATGAATCCTAGTTTTCCCTTCAAGTCAAGCGTCTTGTGGTTTAAATAAACTTCTTGTTTAAAATGAATGAATAAAGTGAATATATATATATATATATATATATATATATATATATATATATATGTGCTCTGCTTTTCTCTTACACTGCTATTGCTGTTGTGCATATCTATTAATATCACATATAGTAATTCATGTGAATACTTTTCCAGTGAGGCTTGTTTATTCTAGTATAGGAACTCTGTATTAAATAATAATAAGAGTGGTCTAACTAATGTTGTAGTTGGAAATTCTAGGCCCCTCAAGCAAAAATTTCCAAATGGGACCCCTTATCATTTAACTGCAAAATAAACAGCTAATACTTTGATGGTATTTATGCCTTGGAAAGGAGTAAAAAAGAAATAGTTTTGGACTTTCCCTATATAAATTAGAGCTTCCTGAGTAGCAGTTAATAACTGAATGCTTCCCACAGGTTTAAAGGCTACAGCTGAAATGGGTATGTGATTATGTGTATTATTATACGATGTGTAGGGTTTCATATAGTGTAGGAATTTTGAAGATAACCTATAAACATCCTTGATTGGATGAACAGAATTATAAATGAGTAGAGGGCTATGGAAGGTTGGTCTCTTAGAGTTCATTAGTGTTGAAGCCCTATTGTATTGTCTTTTGTAATGTCTGGGAGGGGTGCATAGTAACAACTAATAATAACAATAATAAAAATAGCTAATATATTGCACACTGATACTTTATGCCAAGCACTGTGCTAAAATCATTACATGCATTATTCTATTTACTCCTCACTACAACCTTAGATGGTAGGTACTATTCCCCAATTTTATAGAAAAGGGCAGACAGAGAGATTAGGTAACTTGTTTAAAGTCACATAGTTAATAATTGCCAGAGCTAGTAATCCAATCAAGGTCAGCCTGACTCCAGAATCATTTTATAGCAGGAGTGTCTGTGGTATAGAAATTAAGTGATCCTCAGGAGGTGACTCAACAGAACCAAGAAGTTTCTGATCCCCAGTTGCTTTCACTTGAGAGGTTCATGTAAAGATCATGAGTATTTTCTCATTTCAATTAGATTTTTCAGTGCAGCATGTTGAAGTTAGAAGTGCTTATCGCACACAGAGATGCTATCTGAGCAAGACATGGATGCTTGGGCCTTAGTGTAGATTTCAGAACAATAGAGCCTTAATTGGTACATGTTAGAAAATGTACTTATTTCTGGTCTTGTGGAAGTCACAGCAGAGTAGAAAGAAAAAGCCAATCTGAAATGTTTTTCCTTTTCCAAAGGGCAGCTAAGGTACCCAGGTATCTTTGCCCTCCAGGGGTGCAGGTGTGCATTTTGTATTCTTTAATCTTTCACACAAATTAAAGCTTATTCCTTTGCATTTAAAAATAATATAAAATGACATTCTCCGTGTTTTATTGCCAGGCAAGAGCTTTGAACTTCTGTCTCACTGAAGTTTGATAAACTGCAAGGATTTTCCAGGGTTGGGTGGTGCACCTAACCACAGAGGGAACATTGAACTGATAAGAGCTGCAGGTGAAGGAAACCACCAGGGAGCAGCAATTAGAGAGAGCTCCTCACACTGGCTATGTGAAATTCTCAGAAGGGAGGAAACTTTTCCTGCCTCTGCTGGCTGTTTTTAGCTTCTTTTCTTCTCCCACAGATTAAAAGAGCACCAGGGCTTTCTGCTTCCACTTTGTGAAGTAGGGATGGGCAGGGTGAATACTCTGTGGTGGGTGGTTAAGTTCTAACTTCATACAAATATTGACTGGCTTGCACACCTATGCAGGTGGGGACAGGACCTCCCTCACCCCCATATACATGCACATATGAATTCGCATAGACACAAATGGACCACATCTCTCAGATGATTTTATTATCAACATACACCCCTGCCTTTGTGCTATGTGTAAAGATCATATTTACTTCTAAAACTAATTATAAAATGTCAGTGATGAGGCAGTATGGTGTAGTGTAAAGAGCATGGGTTCTTGGTAAGAGGCAAACTTTGGTTTAAATCTTAGCTTCTCTCTTACTACCTGTGTGATCTTGAGCATTACTTTAATTCTATAAATCTCAGTTCTCCCATTTGTAAAATGGAAATAATCAAAATACCTATCATAGGATTGTTGTGAAGAATAAATAGAATAATGCATATGAAATAATTAGCATAGTATCTGGCACATTGTTGTCCAATAAGTTGCACAGGTGCTCAAAATTGGTAGCTGTTATTATCATCATTATTATATGTAATATTAAACTCTAACCACCTGATTGGTAGATGACTATTAAATAGGTATAGTCCTTTATTTTTCTTTATTTTTTTCTTTCTCTCTCACCTACTTTTTTTTCAGTTTGTTTCCCAGAAATTAATTATTTTCTTTCTTTCTTTCTTTCTTTCTTTCTTTCTTTCTTTCTTTCTTTCTTTCTTTCTTTCTTTCTTTCTTTCTTTCTTTCTCTCTCTCTCTCTCTCTCTCTCTCTCTCTCTCTCTCTCTCTCTCTCTCTTTCTTTCTTTCTTTCTTCTTTCTAAGAAGACAAAAGTACTTTTGTTCTAATTGCGTTGAAGACATTTCTTCCTTAAAACACTGACTTTTAGCCCTTGGAGCTGGGGAGAAGTAGCACAGATTTGCTTCTAAGTATGGCAGAACCCTTTCATTTCTACCATTTAAAAAAATCCCGTACTAGACTTAGGTAGATCTAAGTCATAGAGGCCCATATAGCCGAAGGAAGGAATCTTTTTGTAAGATCAGAATAAGCGGGTGGAGGAAGGGAAGGAGAATACAGAAGTGAAAATATAGCTGTTTTTAATGTTAGCTTGGCTGTTTCTTCTTTCAGTTTAATATATACTTAATTGTAAAACAATACCAGAACTTGGGATGTATTTTATCTCACAGCATCACTCAGTTTGGCCATTTCTTAGACAAGTAGTTTTCCAGTTGAAAGAACTCTTGGTGAAACACTGATTTTGTCTTCCCATCTTTTTGGGGGTGGGGGGACTGGAGAACGTTTGCAGTGATTGATGGTTGTTAGTGTTGGGAAGCACTCAAGTGAGCAGAGTAAGTAACAATGTAAACATGTCGTTCATGTGGACTTCAGGCTGGTGCACACGTGGTAGAGCCCTAGGTCGCCGTTAAATGAAGACTCTGAGTAGAGCTTGGGTAGATAAACTTGTTTGCTTTATAAGTTTTACTGGACCACCAGGACTTTAGGAATAGTTTTGTGAAATACTCATTTTTATTCATTTTAGGTAATTTCTCCATCTTTTCCTAAGGGATAAAACTATGAAAGAGGCAAATGTCCATCTTGACAGCAACTTCGTGGAATTGCATTTTGTCAGGATATTCATCATTTGGGGATTTTTTATTCTCGCTGCTCCAAAAGAAAGTTGTGATTTAAAAAAAAATGCTATTGGATGGTAAATGGAAAACACTGAATTGGAAGTTTTTATGTGAAGAGTGCCTAGATACTACTGTCACACCTCTAAAGATAAAATTCAGGGAGGAGGAACAATCATTTGTTGAGTACTGGCTATATATCAGAAGCTCTGGTCTTTGTTTACTGAAGTAGACACCCTCAATAGCCCTTTGAGATGGGCTTTTAAGAAAATATCAAGCAAGCCAGGCACTCTGGTGTTTTACATGCATTACCTTATTTAATTCTTATAATCCTATGATGTAGGTACTAATAGTATTATTACAAATAGTAATAGTATTATTATACATATTTAACAGTGAGGAAATAGGCTTAGAGAGTAATTTGCTCAAGGTCACATAGCTAGGAATTGATAGGGCTGAAAATGGAACTCAGATCTCTCTGAGCCCATGTTTTTAACCAGTGATTCTTGAACTTCAGTATATAAGAAGCACCAAGGGTACTTGTTAAAAATTACTGGGCTCCAGTTAGAAATTCAAGGTCACTAAGTCTGGAGTGGTGCCAGTTTATCAATCTGCATTCAACAGGATATCTCAGATGATTCAGATCAACAAGTCAGTTGGCCGTATTTTGAGAAAAAGTTAAATTATGTTTCCACACAGGTGCAGATTAAATAACTAAGATTGAGCTTCCAAAGACAGAGCCATGATTCAAGCCCATTTCTTTCTAATTCTAATACTCAGACCCTTTCTGATAAGCCCATGATTCATTCGAATATTTACCAGTCACAACAAATGCAGAAAACATAATTTCTGATAAATTGAGCCACACAGATTTCACTTATTATTTTCTAAGGTTAGTATAACAGCTTATACCACCAGTTTTCATGATCCTTAAACTTTTCAGTGACTTTTTTTTTTTTTAATTAAAGAATTGAGGGTTTTCTGCAATCAGATCATGTACACTTTAGGCACTCTTCCCTGGAATAAGTTTCTGAGACATGACAGAAAGTGGAAGAGGATGGGGGGAGGTGGGAAGAAAAGAACTTCCAGGTACATCTGCTTAATGGTGCTAAAGCTCCTCTCCAGCTCACCCTCATCACTGAAATGAAGGGTTGATGCTAATTCTAACAGCCAACCAGATGGCAGTAAGTCATGTGCTACATCATGTCCAATTCTACCGTTTGGCACCATAGGTATGTCTGTTAGGGCCAGTAAGTTTGGTTGGCCTATTTCAGTCCACTTCCTAGGGTAGAGCCAATACGTTGATTGATTTTTATGGCCTCCTACTGGGATTGGGAGGACTTTTATTTTTTTGCCTCTCTCACTTTTATTTCCTCTTTTGCTTTTTTTTTTGCAGCTCAGCGACATGTCCTCACATACATGGAAGATGCAGTGTGCCAGCTGCTAGAAAATAAGGAAGATATTAGCCAATACGGCATTGCCAGGTTCTTCACTGAATAGTAAGTACACGAATGCTTTGCCAATAGGCAGAGTCCAGAGGAGGCACTTGGAAGCAGGCAAGGTACATGAAGAATGAATAGAGCAGGACAGTGCTGATTATGTGGTGGCAGTGAGTGCTTAGTTTTGGTAGGCTGGTCCAGGGCTGCCCAAACATGTTTTGGAACATGCCCTTGGAGCAACTAGTTTAATAAGGTGTTCAGTGATAAGTCTCATGATGGTCATGACTACAGAAGCTCAACAACTGCTTGTTTGATCTATTAGATCTGTTTCTTTAGGTCCCTCTTATAATATTTAACCTTCTACCTAATTCAAAATATTCACTCTGATTTCCTTTAGTTAGTGTACCTTTAGCCTGTGTTTTTCATGGCTGGCTTTTTCACTGAAATGTTTAGGATGATGTTCCTCTGCACTTTTCTTTCTGTAGGATGCTATGTCAATCACATAATGATTTAAGAGTGTTTTAGGGGCAGGACATCTTTCATAGATTGTATCTTTGAAGGACTATACTTCTTTGTAAAGTGTGCTTGGACTGTGTAAAAATCAAAATGATTACTACTTTTTTAGCCTCACAGAACTGTTTTTAGCGCTCAGAGAATCACTTTAAAACACCTTGGTAATCATGAAAGGATTTGCTAAAGAAATACAAAGCGTTGTTTTTAGTACTGATGTACCCTTACATATTTATATAATCATTTGAAGTCTCCTTCCTTTTGTTCTAAGGAAGGAAGAAAGAAGAGTCACCTCTTAAAGGTTTCTGTTTAAGGTGACCCATGAACTCAGGTCCATGCTCCTTGAAACAGATTTCTTCTTTCTATTCTCCAGAGGTTCCTTGGAGATCTACAACTATTCTAATGGCCTAAAATTGGGTTGTTAGGGAAGTACTTGACTCTCCCAAACTCTTTTGCTGAACTATAGGTCTCGCAAATAAAATCTAGATTTCTTATGGATTGGAATTTTGTTTCTGGGAAAAATGGCTTTCCAGGAGCCGACTTGGTCCCTTCTCCCAATCTTCCAAAGAAGATAAAGGAGAGAAAGGAGTCTTGCTCACTCTCATGGCGTGGGAAGCAGATGAGGTGGGCAGGGAATAAAGACTGAGACTGAGTAGCCTTCTTGCTTTGACAGAACTCACAATCCTAGGGCTTAAGTTTCTAGGCCATTTAATCGGTACCAGCACCCTTGAGGTTCCTTGCCAAGTGAAATATGATTCTTCTGGGGCAGTGCTTCCTAGCTTCTTTTCATTTACTCTCCCCCCACCCCCTTTATAAGTCTTTTCCCTGTTACTCTGGCTCCTGAGGGTAGGCATCATTTCTTCTTCATCTTTGTACTCCCAGTGCCTGGTTCAGTGTTAGCATATAATAGATGTTGGTAAATGTTGAACCAACAAGTGGGGTGGAAGGGGCCAGTGGGCGGGGGGGGGGGGGCATCTATAATACTTTCAACAATAAAGATGAAACCTATTTAAAATGTTGAATCAACAGCTGTATCTATGTTTTAAGTTGTTACATACTATAACTCTTGATCTTGTTAATAATAAAGGATATCTCTTGTTTTCCTCTTTTTGTTGTTGATTCTTTTTGCTAAAGCTCTATATTTTCCATCTAAGAAGCTGTATGCTATGTGTATAGCACTCAAAAGTGAACCCCACTGGTCTGTGTAACTGATACTGAACTCTTGAGAGTCAGTGGTAAAACTTATGACCTTCAGAATGCTATCGACTGTAGCTTTTATCTACCAATACACTGTTGAAAAACAAGATTTTCCACAGCGCTGATAGAAATCTAGTTGCTGAGTGATCTGTTTCTTGTCTTTGGGAAACTAAAATTATATAATGTATGTGAATGTTACTTACTTTGACACTTCTGTAACTCTAAGATACCATATTGGCCAGAGACAAGTTATTTTGGGAATTGAACTAGCATCAAAGCTCCAAAATCCTTTAAAAAAAACCAACTTGAAAGACCTGGATGTCTGATGGAATAGGAAGTAGTATTTTATGGATAAGACCGGGATCAGTAAAGGCTACTGATTTTACTTTGATTTGTGAATTTTGTTTATCTAGTGAAAACCCTTCTTTCTTAGGCCTCCTTTTTGTGTTGATTCATAGAAACATAATGAGGTAAAAAGAACAATGCCCTAGAAGGCAGAGATCCTGATTCTTATAAGTCCTAGTTCTGTAATCTTGGGCAAATTTCCAAAGTTTTCTGAGCTTCAGTTACTTTATCTGTGAAATGGGTATAATAAAGTCTTATATGCCAATAATAAAATAATAATTATATTTTATAATAAACAATTTTTTATTAAACTCATACTATGTCTCAGCCACTATAATTCTTTGAAGTAGGTACTATTATTATCTCTGTTTTATAGATGAGGAAATAGACTCAGGAAGGTTAAAATAGCTTCTTTAAATTCACAAGCTAATAAGTGACAGAGTTAGGAATCAAGCCTTCTCTGTAATATTACAAAAGCACTATTCTCTACTGCCTCCAAGTCACTATACTGCCTGATGTCCTGGAGACCTAACCAGACAATATTTTGAGGGCTCTTCTAGCTATACTTTCCAAATTCTTTCCATTTTCCCTTATGAATTATTACATAGTCTTGTCTGGTGACTTCAGTTCATTGCCATTTTAATATTTAGTATTGGCCTCTTGGGGGATACCAAGTGGAGCTGGCTCTAAACAATAGGAAACATTTTTTAAAAATATGTTAACTGAACACTTCCATCTCTCAGTTTCAAGTTCACACATTGAGATTTTCATACTTCTTTTTAAAAATTCTCACCCAAGGATATGTTTTTCATTTATTCTAGAGAGAGAGAAAGGGAGAGGAAGAGGGAGAGAAAGAGAAACATTGATCGGTTGTCTCCTGTATGTGCCCCAAACCCACAACCTGGGTATGTGACCTGACTGGGAATCGAACCCTTGACCCTTCAGTGCATGGGATGACGCTCCATCTGACAGAACCACACTGGCTGGGGCAAGATTTTTCTACATTTAGTGATGGATGATTTACTTTTAAACAATGATAAAAGTACTCTTGTTTGTGGAAGGCTTTTCTGTTGATTTTCTCTTCTGGGTCTGCTTGCCCTCTCACTTGTGCTGTCACTCCTTGGTTGTTGGTGTTTTCCAACAAATCTGTGATTGTTCCAGCAAATCTGGATAAGCTGTAAAACATGAGTAGCTAAGCTGTACTGTGCATGTGTGTCTGCAAGACTGAGCTCTTTAGATCATATTGCTCTGGACACTCTTGAAAGAAAGATTCTAAATCCCAGAGGATTTTCTTTTATGTCGTATGCAACCTCTACCTCTGAATATTGTCTTTCAACTAGTGGAAGGTAAAAGGAATTAATATTTAGTGGTGCTGCTCTAAGAATAGACCAAGTGTCAGCACCAGGTCAAGACCTCTGTGAAGAAGTACATCCAAGAAAATGAGGCTAGAGTAGCTGTAACTTAGAAACCACAGCAGAGTGTGACCAGGTTTTGTGGTAAAGAGAAAATGAGAAATGTGGTTTTTTAAGACATTGGAAAATAATGATGAGAGAAAAACAGGCTGAAATCTGAGAATTCCTATCAGAATTGGGAACCATTCTTTACAGGCTAAATTGATAGTTACAACACTGTGGCATCAGGGAGCTTGACCTCCACCTACTAATATAGAAGAGAATGATACTCTGTGGTCTTGGTTGGTGGGCCCAGGAGGGCTCTTTCTTATGATAAAGTGTCTTGTTTTTGTTTTGTTTTTAAATGATGATTTTAGCTTCTTGGGGAAGCTTTCTTGACGACTGTTTTGGTTACAAGTACACAAATTACCTTCATTGATCGAGGTTTCTTTTAAGGATATGTGAGAATATAAGACAACATTCATTCAGTAATTATTTTTGAGCTGCTACTATGTACCTGTGTGTACTAGCCAATGGAGATATAGTGCTGAGCAAGACAAATAAGGTAATTACCCTCATGGACCTAAAGTGTTGGTTTTTTTAAAAATTATCTTTATTGTTGAAAGTATTACAGGTATCCATTGTTTTCTCCCCACTGACCCCCTCCACCTTGCTCCCACCCCCTCCCCAGGCCTTCACCTTATTATTGTCTGTGTCCATGGGTTATGCATACATGCATATAACTTCTTTGGTTAATCTCTTCCCACCCCCCACACCCCTTCGCTCTTCCCTCTGAGATACAACTGTCTGTTATATGCTTCAATGTCTCTGGGTCTATTTTGTCAGATTATTTTGTTCATTAGCTTCTTCTTAAAGAAGACCCTTCAGCATTTCATGTAATACTGGTTTGGTGGTGAAGCTTATCTGTGAAGTTCATCTGACCTTCAGTTCTAAATGATAGCTTTCCTGGGTAGAGTAATCTTGGTTGTAGGTCCTTGCTTTTCATCACTTTGAATATTTCTTGTGACTCCCTTCTGGCCTGCAAAGTTTCTGTTGAGAAATCAGCTGACAGTCGTATGGGTGATCCCTAGTAAGTAACTGTTTTTCCCTTGCTGGTTTTAAGATTCTCTCTTTGTCTTTAACATTTGGCATTGTAATTACAATGTGTCTTGGTGTGGTCCTCTTTGGGTTCCTCTTGTTTGGGACTCTCTGTGCTTCCTGGACTTGTAAGTCTATTTCTTTCTCCAGGTAGGGGAAGTTTTCTGTAATTATTTTCTCAAATAGGTTTTCAATATCTTGCTCTCTTTCTTCTCCTTCTGTCATCCCCATAATGCGAAATTTGGGCAGCTTGAAGTTGTCCCAGAGACTCCTTACACTATATTCATATTTCTGGATTCTTTTTCCTTTTTGCTCTTCTGGTTGGGTGTTTTTTGTTTCCTCATATTCCAAGTTGCTGATTTGATTCTCAGCGTCTTCTACCCTACTGTTGATTCCCTGTGAATTATTCTTCATTTCAGTTCCTGAGCCTTCATTTCTGATTGGTACTTTATTATGCCATTGATCTCACTAGTTTCCTTAATAGTCTTACTAAGATCCTTGAGCATCCTCATAACCATTATTTTTAACTCTGTATCTAGTAGCTTGCTTGGCTCTATTTCATTTAGTTCTTTTTCTGGAGATTTCTTCTGTTCTTTCCTTTGTGACATATTTCTTTCCCTCTGCATTTTGACTGCTTCCTGGTATTTGTTTATGTATTAGGAAGCGCTGCTATGTCTCTTGGAATTGGTAGAGTGGCTTTGTATAGTAGGTGTCCTGTAGGGTCCAGTGGCTCAGCCTCTCCAGTCACCTGAGCTGGGCCTTCTAGGTGCTCCCCTGTGTGGGCAATGTGCACTGTCCTATTGTAGTTGAACCTTGGTTGCTATTGGCGTTACTGAGAGGAATTGACCCCCAGGCCAGTTGACTGTGAGGACCAGCTGCAGCTGCAGCTGAAGAGCTGGTGTGCTGGAGACACCCCTATGGAGCAGGATTTACTTCAGTGGAGGTTTGGTGTTCACCGAGTCTGCCCTTTGAGTGTGTCAGTTGCAGATGTGGTAGGGTCATAATCCAGAAGCTGACCACGAGGTGCACTGTCTCTGGGGCCTCCTGGGAGGTTCAAAGTCAGCTTCTGCCTGTGCCTTGCCCAGGGCCACCCAGCATGAACTACACAGAAAACTGTAGATGACTGCTACTTGTGTTGGGCTTGGAGGTATCCAGGAGTGCCCAAGCTATGAACCAATGCAGGCTGCTGCTAGTGCCAGGCCTGGGACCACTTATTGAGAGGTTTGGGGCATGCTGAGGCCAGCTGCTGCTTGTTTGAGAGATTTTTGGAAAGTCCTAAGCATGAGGCTAGAGAGGCCACTTGCATAGAAAAGCCATTGGAAATGGCTTGGATGAGCTTGAAAGTAGGGAGGGGCCAGGTCTCTGGGAATCACCAGGGTGGGGCCAAGGGTGTGAATCAGGTGCTGGAGATTCAGATATGGTGCTTTCCTGCCAGCGCTGTGGGGGGAGGGCTCGCCAAAGGAGCAATGGCCTTTACCAGCTCTTCTGTCTGAGAGAAAGCTGCCCCTCCAGCTCTTACCTTGATTCTAGGCAAATTAGTTCCTCCCTGAATGTCCCAGGTTCCTTTCAAGCTGCTGCCCAGTGCTGGAGCTCACAGGGAGTACTTCTGAGTAAGTCTGCATGCAGGCCCTTTAAGAGGAGCTTCCTGGAACTCCCGCAGCCTCTGCTCACTCAGCCACAATCCCCACTGGCTTTTACAGCCCAAAGTTGTGGGGACTTCTCTTCCCGGCACTGGAACCCTGGGCCGGGGAGCCTGATGTGAGTGGGACCCCTCTCCCCGCTGGGAAACCTCTACTGCCGAGATATCCCTCCCAGTTTTAAACTGCAGCACCTGGGTATGGGACCATGTCCACGATTCAGCCAGGATCCCCTCCTCCACGTCTCTGCCTCTCATACCAGTCTTGATGCTTCTTCAGTTCCCTAGTTGTAGGATTTCTGTTCAGCTAGATTTGAGGAGGTTCTGAATGATGGTTGTTCTGAATTTTAGTTGTAATTTTGATGAGGTTGTGGGAGGCAGCAGATACTGCTGTTACCTACGCTGCCACCTTGTTGTCTCATGCACCTAAAGGTTTAGTGAGGGAGGCCCTGGCTGGGTAGTTTAGTTGGTTAGAGTATCATCCCAATATACCAAGGTTGTGAGTTTGATCCCCAGTTAGGGCGCATACAAAAATCAACCAATGAATGCATAAATAAATGGAACAACAAATCAATATTTCTCTCTCTGTCTCTGTGTCCTCTCTCTCTCTCTCTTTCTTTCTCCCCCCTCCCTCCCTCTATCTAAAATCAGTTAAAAAATAATAATAATAAAATTTTAGTGAGAGCGATAGTCAATAAAGAAGTAAACTGATGCCGACAATGGCTAATAGTTAATAAATACTAGCTATGTGCTAGCCACTGCTCTAAGCATATAATATGTTATCTCATTTAAGTCTCACAATACTATGAGGTGGGGTATTAGTATTATCTTTATTTTACACATTAGGAAATGTAAGCACACAAAAGTAACATTTTCAAGGTTACATAATTAATTACTGTAGCAAGATAAACAACAAGGAAATGACTAGAGTAATGTGATATTTAGGATGTCTGGGAAGGCCTCTTGGAGGAGATGGCATTTGAGGGCTTATCCCATGGAATGACTAGCTCATCCCATCAGAGAGCCAGTAAGTTATCATGGTTCAGGTGACTCACCATCTCTTTGTCCACCTTTATTACCTATGCTTTGTGTCCAAAAACTATAATTTGGTTAATTTTATTTGCTGCTACTCAGAATGGAATGCCATCAATAGGTGGTGGTCACAGAAAGCTATGTTACAGGTCATTGGCCTCCCTCGTGCACTACTCACATATAATAGGTGAAAGTAAAATAATTAGTCATCAAAATTATTTGTTATCTAACATATAGGGTATAAATATGGAGATGGAAATCTTTGTCAGTTTTTAGAAAAGTCCATCTGATACATTAATCATCAGAATTCAGTTGGGAAGTTGCATACCATACACTCTTGTAAAAGATGCCAACAGCAAACTCCTTTTTTATTACTTTGATTAGAATAAATCCATGAAACATGAACTTCATTGATTCACTCTTGGATTTAAAAAAAAAGGAGATTCTAATGGTGCATGTTCCTAAATCACTTGAACTGTAACTTTAATGAAAATAATCCATGATTATGAAATATGTATTCTTTCTTTTTTGTTTTTAAACAGGTGCTCTAAGCCCTATGAAAACATGACCCACTTCTCTCCTAAGTAATCTAGAACAATCAGGGCGTAAACTTTCAGTTCTAAAGTTGGCAGATTTTCTTAGGATTATCCGCCATCCAGCATTTAAGTAACGTTGTTTTGGGTTCTTCTTGTGTTCATGGTAACAGGAGTGGAGATTTGGAGCAACAAGAAACAACACATCAGAACAAACCAGATGTCACTGATTTCCAGACTCATAGCTTTGAACGAGGAATGGCTTGAGACTTTTCTGGGTCATTTCTGCTCCATGTTTTTCCTACTTATTGTTGTCAAATTGAGCCAAAATGTGGTGTGCTGAAGTAATGGTGACTAATCTTATTGTATACTTCTTCAAAAACGGTAATGCTTCTCCCTACCCCACCCCATCTTTTTTCCATAGTTCAGTTCTTAGCTGGAGTTGTCACATTGCAACAGAAAATTACCCATTTGTCATTGTCAGCATCTGTATTCTCACAGACTCAGATAATTGCCAGGAATAGATTTTGCCTTGAGCTAACACAGTCCCATCCTCACTGTTATTGGCCCAGGCACTTCTGTTAAGCCGTCATTTGTAAATCTATAGAGCATTCTGGTTCTTTTCTATATTACCAGAGATATCCTATTGCAAAAAGAATCCAGGGAGATGTAGTAGTGAGTTTAGAGTCACCACAATCTATTTTGAAGCTTAAAAATCCAGGTACATTGAGGATATCAGAAGCTGCTTATTTGCTCTGAATTCATCCCTGTTCTTCAGTCCCTTCATGTTTTGATTACAGGAAGCCATCCAACAGTACTTGACCTGGTAACTGAGGAAGCCATTTCACAGCCCGATGGTCCCCTGACTCATTTAGAAGTCAGAGTCAAAGGTTATGGAAGTAATAATTGGGCCCAGATTCTCCCTGTAAGGAAAGACCTTACTTCCCCACCCCCTCCCTCTACAAGTTAAGAGAAACTTGACTGTTGTGAAACGGTTCAGTAAGAGGAAATGTGGGCACGCCATCCTTGGCTGAAGTATTCAAGACCCAGTGATATTATTTCTGTTTTCATGGGAGCTGCTTTTATATGGGAGCTAGTATAAAATTTAGGTGTAATTCTCCACACTGAAATATTTTCCCTTAGAGAAATTACTTGATTTCTTTTAATCTATAAATAATATAAAGACTCTTTACTTGGTCCAATCCAAGTCCTGATATTCCTTCTCATACCACCACTCTGACAGTTTGAAACTTTACTTCATCAACAATAGAACAATTTATCAGTGCTTTCAGTTTCCTCCATGATTTTCTCAGAACTCTAGATCTGTGGTGCTGGCGGCACAGGCCTGGCACAAGAGCAGGAAAGAATGACACAATCTGGCACCTTTAACCAGAAGGTTTTAATGAACTAGGGTGGGGGTGGAGGGGGTAGAGAGGAAGAAGGAGGGACAGTTAGGATTTTGGCAGCCATACAAAGGTTCTTCTTCCCTGAGAAAAGGGAAATGAAAGTCAAATGAATCTTCTCTCTGTTACTGTGATCTGCTAAGATGTTTGTCTGTCTCTGAGCTTCCATCCCCATGGCAGGTGCATCTTTACAGTCAGTGACTTCCCCATAAAACAACTTGTTTCTCAGGATCCCTCAAGAGGGGTCATGTTCAACTAATTTCCTGTCTGAGGCCATAGCTGTGATTCCTTTCTTCAACTATCAGATGCAGTTCTGACCAGCACAATGGAAATTATCTTTTCAGAAAAATATCATGAGCATGTAAATTTGTTTTAGGACACGTTGATCCAGGATTGCTGAGTTCTGGGGCTGCAACAGTAGGTAATACTGTTTCTGGGGTGGCCATAGAAGCAGTCTTAAATTCATCCCCTTGTCATTAAATAACATTAACAATAAATGTCTTTGTTAATGTCCTTATGTTTTATTTTCCAAGGTCATTGCTAGGGATAATAATACCTGTCTCATAAAGTGGTGTAAATCAAGTGAAATGGCATGTGTAGAATGTCTGGGTAGATATAATTCATTTCCATTATGTTTAATTCTCCTTTAGCTCCAGTTCTATGGGATTTTTGCTTCTCTCCTACTTCATGGATATCTTAGAAAGTGACAGTCTTTCTCTTCTTTCTCTTTAAATAGTATCACAGTTGAAGATCTTGAGGACTTTTTGTCTCTCTTGTTTTCTGTAACACCTTTTGCTTGCCTTGCATTTTGTATACTTCTTTTGGAGATTAAAAGCATTTCATGATTTTCTGCTCACCTCTTAGCCATTTAGTATTATCCACTTCACTCATCATGTAGTTTATTCAGACAATAGCCTAAGAAAGCTTTTCTATCCCCCTCCCCCACACTATTACACACATACTCATTTTCTGTCTTACCCTCTTTCCTCTGGCTGCCAACATGAAAAACTTCAAGGTATAATGGGAGACCTGAGCCAGTCAAGCCTAGCTAACCCATATTGTTCCTACTCTTAGTTCTAGCGGTGCGGTGATGTGCGCAGGGTAATGAAAAGCAGACATTCTCTGCTGAGGTCATTGCTCCTCACACTGGCAACCTGCTCCAGGAAGCTGTTTATCTGTGCTTGCTGAGCCAAGCTCCAGCCTCCAAACAGTTGGAATGTATTGAGAAACCACAGAGCCCAAAGAGAGAATGTTACACAGGCAGTTCCAAGCAGGGAGAGCATATTTACACCACAAGCTGCAGTTTACATGTGTGGGGATAATTGTTCACCTGCCCACTCTCATACTTCACCTTCTATGCGACATACATGCCCTCTCAAGGGGGTTTAACCAAGAGAACTACACTGCTATGCCAAATTGCCCTGAAGTTGCCTTAAGGAAAAGAATGTATTATAGAAAATTTAATGTAAAAACCACCTTTTTAAGGTAGTATTTTTCCGAGTCAAATTTAATGTTTAGAATCTTAAACCCTATAGGCCTGATCTCTAAGGCATCCCTAAACCCTGTTCCTTGCGTAGTTTTTCCAAGTAAATATATGTATTTTTTATCTCTTTACCACAACATCAAGTATTGTTACAGAGTTTCAAATGTAGCCTATACCAATAGGAATATAAGTTATGGTTACTTGCCTATAAGGGGATGTAATCTGATTTAGGAGATAATGCTTATTCATTTATTTTTTTTAAAGATGAAAGCACTTTATTAAAGGTATATTTGCAAATATAAAAGACATTGCATCCTAGATTCAATAAAGCCAAGTGGTAAACAAGCTCTAAGATCTTTTAGGAACAGGAAGGATTTACAGCAGCATTTGAAACAAACATTTTTTAATGCAATTCAAAATCTCATTACAATGAACTTCAAACAAGTATCTAAGTGATTAACATGACTTTTTTTTTTTTTTTTCATATTTGGTGGTCATGGGGACAAAGTAGTCGATAGTATTGATGTCCATCCTTAATTCCCTATTGGGGCCATTGTCCCTTCTCCAGAAAATTGGTCTCAGCCAAACAGGAGTTGTTAACACCTTTCTACCACCATGAAGGCATCACACAGCCAATAACTGACTGACACAGGGATTAGAAGGGCTGGTCCCCTTGCCTCAAAATGGGACTGGTGCTGATGTGCAATTCTTGCTCCAGAGCTTGCCACCAGATCAGGCTGAACCTGGATTTTCCTCCCACCCCATCCTGTTTCTGTTACACTCTCTCTTCTCAGAGCACACCCCACCCCAACCTCCATAGTCTTCATAATTTTGCTTTTTCCAGAATGTCATATAGTTGGAATCATACAATATGTAGCCTTTTCTAATTACTGTATTTTTTAGTTCAAGAATTGCCATTCAGTTCTTTTTTTATGGTTTCTTTAGTAGATCTTATCTTTCATTTGCTTGAGCATAGTAAAGCATAATTATTAAAAAGTCCATAATTAATTATCTAGATTCCCTGTGGGTCTGTGTTTATTATTTATTCTGTCTCTTGGTTTTTTATTCCATTGTCTTATAGTGTACTTTTTTCTCCCTTTAGCTGAGAGCTGTACATTATATATGAAAAATTATAGAGATGATGTGAGGTCTAGAATAATGCTATCTTTCTTCAGAGAGGATTTACATTTGTTTCTGGCAGATGGCCTGCACATTAGCAATCCTGGATTACCTCAATCCAATCAAGGGTTGAAATCATTTGAAGCTAGGCTTAAGTATCAGGGAAGGCTGATATATTTCTAGATATAGCTTTTCAGAGTGCCAACTAGAGCCTGGGTGGGTCCTGAGCTCCAGTTTTTTGACCACTAAGCATCAAGAATCATTTGAAAATTAAGGAACTTAACTTTAATTCAAAATTGTTACCTGCTCAATCTATCACCTGCCTCTTTTATGACGGCTGAGGCCCCTGGAACTACTAGTGAGTGTGATAATACATTATTTTTGAAGTGGTGATTAATATAAATGATATTGTGAGATACCTGGAACAACTTTAATATGATATGAAAATATCTGAGATTTCTATTGATTTAAAAAATCACAGGTATTGCTAATTCTATGTTTACATTCATAATGGAAGGAAATGCTAAATTCCAGTTAGAGGTTAGTAAAACTAAAGATATCATTTTTTTCATATCCAATTTTGTGGAATCCCTTGAATTCAATACACAGACCCTTCTGTTTAGAATTCTTGTCCATGGGAAAAAGTGGCCCCAAGTATTGGGCTCACCTCTGCATTTCTCCTCCTCTTGGCCTTGTCATTCTTCATTTGCCTTGGTGGCTTCAAACAGATGCTTTTAATAATTCATCCAGTTTTTCTCAGCCAGGAGAGTTAGTCTAAATTACATAATCTACTTTTATTGTAAGAGGAAGTAATTTGGAACTTTCATTCTAATGGAATATAATTATATTAGCAGAAGTAGAAAATATCACACACTGCAAGGAGTCATAAAGAAGTCTAACTTGACTTGTGCAAGACTAGTACATGTTGAAAAGCAACAAACAGGAAATGTATAATTAGGATAGGACCATTTTGTGGAAGGCTCAATTATGTTGAGATAAGAAGAAAGGCAAGGTAAAAGATAGTACCTTATAAAGTCTGAGAAATAAAATTTACTGCCTGATCTTCTTTTAATTTTTAAAATTCAGTAACTATTAAGTATCTACTATATGCCAATCCCTGTGCCAGACATCGTCCTCAACGAATTCACTATCATTCTCATGGGAGGCAGAAATAATGGCAGTTTACATACCAGAAAAACACTATTATTCTACAATGTTTGTGGACCTCCTATGTGCTAGATACCATGGTAGTGAGGGATATAAGATGAATAAGCCAGTTGAACTTGAGGAACTTATGAATCAGGGAGAAAATGAAACGTAAGCATAGTTATTAAGATGCCATTAAATAAATACCAAATAGAATTTCAGGCCACATGTTTTTGGGATAAGTGGAAGGAGAGATTTATTCTGACTACAAATTTTGAGGAAAGCTTCACAAAAGAGGTAGCTGACCACTTAGTAGAACAAGCAGGTGTTAGAGATCTGTTGCATTTTTTCTTCAGTTGTGAATTCCATCAAGCTAGCCCATTAATTGCAGTGGATGGAGCTGGAGAGCTGTTCATCTGGCAATTAGCAAATGGTAGTGAAGGACAGAAAAATATCTTTCTGATAGTTTTTGCTTAGGAATTTGGGGACTTAGAATTTAGTCATAAACAACTAGATTGATGTGTTTAAATGCCTTGAATCACTATTAAATCACTCCTTACTTTGTAACATAGTAACAAGATCTTACAGATAGCTAAAACAGTGGTTAGGAAATTCTGTTGTGGATTTGAGAGTTTCCAAAAGCGTCATCCACTAATGGGCAGAGTGTTCGGTGATAGATAAGTAAACATGAGTTAACTAGTAAACATGGCTTAGCTAATAGAGTAAGAAGTCCTGTGTCCTGTGGTTACCTCTCTCTATCTGAGGAGGGGTGTAGATTGTAGACAGAGGGGTGCACTGTCTCCGTTTTGCAGGGCTTTTTTTTTTTTTTTTTTTAACAATAAGAACATTCAGCAGCACTAGATGGTATTCATCTGGAGTTTAGGATGCTCACATGTTAGTTTGTTTAAAACAAGGCAGAAAGAATTATTTTTTGCCAGCTACATCATTCCTGGCAAGAGCTTAGTACTTTGCTGCTTGTCTTGTTTTTGTTGTTAACCCATTAGAGAAACTAACCCTTGTATTGGTTCTGGCCAAATCTTTGTCATCATTGGCCCTAAAAAGCTTGCACCTGGCCATTCTGAAAGCCTCTATCCTCAGTGATTGCTGCTCATCTCTGCAGACTCCCCAAAGCCCTCCTCCCTTTTTCCTGAAGTACCTTCGAGCATTTCTGCTTGGCTACCCACTCTCTCCTATTTTACCTCCTCCTCCTGCCTTACTGAATACTGGATTTCTCAGCTCACAACTCTTTAAGAAGGAGCTTTATTTCAGAGTAGAAAGGGGCCCCCATATGAGGCCTATTATATCCATATCAACTTGCTTACCCTTTTCAAACAGCTATTGTCTTTTAATAGGGTCCTGCCTGGCAGGGGGAGTCCTTAATTCCTGCCATATAAGAATGGGCAGCTTGAGTTACAGTGAACTGCAGTTTGGTGCTCTGATCAAAAGGCCTCTGTTGTTTTTAGTGTTTTTTCCCCTCCCTCTCTCTCTCTTTCTATATCCTGGGCTAATAATTCAGCACAGCAAGGTCATTACAGGCTTTGAATTGAGAGCTGAGAGTGTTAAATTACTGACCTAGAATAAAAGAGATCTGGGGGGCTCTCAAGAAAGATAAAGGGATTCCGGATAGTAAAGTGCAAGCCCAGCAACCTCACTTCTTAACAATATTATTTTGTTAATCCTCTCTGTCTCCAAAAGTCTTTTCTGGGGCAAGGAAAGAACTCCTGCCAGAGAAATTAGGTTAGGAACTCAACATCTTCTGAGAGCTGTGGCCCAGGTGCTAGCAGTTCATGGGTGCCTGTGTAGCTGTCCCTTTTGTCTCCTCCCTTGTCAATATTTCCCTCTCTTCCACCTTGCTCCCTCAGACAAATATTTACTCCTTTATCACAAGTATATTTGACATAAGTATATTTGAAATATACTTGTGATATTTCAGCTGAAAGGTTATATCTAACCACATGAGGATTCAGACATGTGAAAAACATACCACTTTACCCCAAATATATCTTAAAAATATGACATTGTTTAATTAAAAAGTGCTTCCATTCCATTTATACTTTGTAAATATTATTAATCTGTCCCTCCCCTACTTTACCAAGAAAAGAAAAAAAGCCCCATTGTGAATGACCTCGACTCTATTGGGCCTTCTGAAGAAAGTATTTCCATTTCTCCCTTTGCCAAAATTGTTATCTCCCATATAGTCTTCTTTATAATTATCTCTTAAAGCCAGTTACTGTTCTCATCCTTTGGAAAACACTGACTTCCTAAGTCTACTATTTTTAGAAAAGTACCCCAATCATCTTTCACAGATCTTCTGCACAGCAAAGTAATAATAATAGCTAATAGTCCTTGAATGTGCCAGGCGTTCTACATGCGTTATTATCACATTTAACCTTTGGCAACCTTATGTAGTAAGTATTCTTATTACCACCATTTTACAGATAAAAAACAATTCAGGCCCAAAGTGGCCCAAAGTCACACAGCTAGGAAGAGGTTAGATTTGCCCCAGCCTAGTGCTTCTCGAACTTTAAAATGCATGTGAGTCATCTAGGGGTCTTGTTAAAATGCAGAATCAGATTTAGTAGGTCTGGAATGGGGCCTGAGATTCTGATTTTTAACAGGCTTTTAAGTGATACCAAAGCTGCTATCCTTGATCAACACTTCTAAGTAGCAATGCTGTCACCATTCCTACTTCAGAACCACTCTGAAAAATGTTTTGGTTGTAACTTCTCATTCCATCAGAAAATTCTATAAATATACATCCTGGGTATTTGACACCAGTAACTTACCTTCTTTAATTTTTATTGTGGTAAAATATACATAACATAAAATTTTCCATTTAAACCATTTCTAAGTGTGCAGTTTTATGGCATTAAGTACATTCACATTGTTCTTCAGCCATCACCACTGTCCATCTCCAGAAGTTTTTCATCTTCCCAACTGAAGCTCTGTCCCCATTAAACACTAACTCTCTACTCCCTCCTTCCCCAGCCCCTGATATATCACCATTCTGCTTTCTCTTTCTATGAATTTGACTACTCTAGGTACCTCATAAAAGTGGAATCATGTAATATTTGTCTTTTTGAGACTGGCTTATGTCATTTAGCCTAATGTCTTCAGGGTCTATCCATGTAGCATGTATCACAATTTCCTTCCTTTCTCAAGCTTAATAATACATTTTTTTGAGGCTTAATATTTTATTGTATGCGTATATCACATTTTGTTTATCTGTTCATCCCTTGATAGACACTTGGGTTGCTTCCATGTTTTGGCTGTTGTGAATAATAGTGCCATGACCATGGGTGTACGGATATCTAAGTCTCCCCTCTCCCACTCCCTCTCCCTCTCCCTCTCCCTCTCCCCTCTCCCCTCCCCCTCCCCCTCCCCCTCCCCCTCTCCCTCTCCCTCTCCCTCTCCCTCTCCTTCTCCTTCTCCTCTTTTTTGTCTATAAACCCAGAAGTGAAATTGCTGGATCATATGGTAATTCTACAATATCTTACTTTCTTTTTTAAATCCTCACCCGAGGATATTTTTTCCATTGCTTTTCAGAGAGAGTGGAAGGGAAAGAGAGACAGGCAGAGGGAAACATTGATGTGAGAGAGACACATCGATTGGTTGCCTCCCACACACGCCCTGACTCAGGATGGAGCCTGCAACCGAGGTATGTGCCCTTGGGAACCTTTTGTGGAGTCTAGTGAGAACAAAGGATGGCATAAAAGCACCTAAAAGTCATAGCTGTAGGCAGAAAATAGAATTTACCTAAAAATTTTGTCTGGTGCTATACAAAGCGCAGATATGCAATGGGTGGGGAAAACCTGGAAGGAAATGAGTTGAAAAAACTAATGAAGAAAACTGAAAAGAAATTAGATGAGAATATGATATGATCTGGCAGTAAAACAGACAAAAGCTGTTTTTGAAGTCTGGAGGTAAAGAGCAGTAACATTGTGGGGAAGGAATGGCAGGATCTGTCTGCAGACGACTAATGGGAGCCTTACCTGCAATACTCAACTCAGCTTCAGTAGCAGAAGAGAACAGTACAGACAGGGTGAGGCAGTTGGCAGAAGACACATGGAAGTTGAAAGATGGAGCTGAAGAGAAAGAAAGAACAGACGACAGGTTGAGAGACCACAGGTGAATGAACATGAGATGGAACATGTAGCAGGAGGTGAGATGTAACAGAAATACTGCAACATTCTGCAGGAATATTCTTTGTCCAGAAACTTTTCCTGTAAGGCCAGGGAAATTTTCCTGGAGAAACCATGAAAGCATGATTACTCTGGACTTCAAGTGAAATTAGGCAAGCTCCTGGAAGTTCTTTTACTAAGAGCTCTGTTTAGAGGCCTTGTGGGAATGAGGCAAACCAGAAATTTTTGGTGTGTTGTTTTGAAAAATTGTTTATTACAGAAATGTAACATTGCAGAATATTTGGAATACAGAGGAAGAAATCAATGATAAGCCAACAGCTCTAACACAATAAATACAATTGTCTTTTAAATTTTTAATATTTTTTTATGCAGGCCTACTTCAATGTAGTTAAAATTATAATGTAAACACAATTTTTCCTGATTTTATATTGTATGAAAAACGTTTTCTAAATTGCTACATTGTCTTTTTATAATTTAAATTTCTAACATGCTATAAAGAGTATGTATGTAGTAACCTTCTCCCAGGGCTCATTGATTTCTTATCCTGAGGTATATGTATTTATTTGCCTGTTTCTATTGGCATGGAGTAAACAACCTTATAAGAGAGATAGATGTTCCTTAACACAACTGCAAGGGGTAAGCAGATGTTAATGAATCATCTTGCTTTCTCACTGACACTCGGTGGGTAAGGAGAAGACATGCAACTGGGAGTTTACCATAGCATGCCAGGCCTTCAGCACTAAGTTTTGAAATTTGAAGGTTTGAAAAGGGAGTTTGAAATATTTTTAACTCTGGCAGGGGGCCTAATTGAATTATAAACAAAGATGCAATGGGGAGCAGTTTACTTGCAGGAAACGGCACATGAGAACTAAGTCCTTTGGTTAGCCTTCTTGGGGAGAATTTGCTTGGAGATCACCCTATCTGGAAACGCTCTCCTTCCCCCTTAGCATCAGCCTAGGGTGGGACAAGTGCTTCAAGAAGATGCTTTCTGGAGTCAGGTGACAGAGAGCACTTTGTAAAGTAACCGAGGAGAGAAAACTCAGCATTGCTTGTGCTGACCAGTGCAGGTGTCCGCAGTTCTCAGGGTCTGTCTCTTGAGTTTTCCTTTTCAAAATGCAGTCAGATAATGATCTCACTGATGTCATGGTCTGAAAACTAGCACTGCTACTGAAGATTACTCAGTTAGGCAGAGAAAAATCTTGGTATGAAGTGCCAGTGCTTAAGGCATTAGAATGAACCGATGAGCCTCTGAGGTCGTTGTGCTGAAACTATGAGTCCTCCTTACCACGGCGGCAGCTCAGTTCTCACAAATCGTTTCGCCTATCCTGGAAGGTGATTGAAGATTGATTGGTCCCTGTTGGATTTCCTCCTAAATTTGGGACTTTTTTTTTAGAAGCCAAAGATCTTGGATATTCTACTTCTAAATTAGCCAATACTGGAATGCTAAGATGTAGAGGATTTGAGTACCCATCTGCAAAACAGTCGATTTCTCTTTTCCATACTTTTACACTTAATTCTTCCCGGCCGACAGAGAGCCTGCAGTTGGTTCACCTGATGCATATGTACCATATGTTAAAGCCACACTTTGTCAAATTTCTCCTTGGATATAGGATTATGTTGTTCACTTTTTCCTGTCATAGGTGTGTTGTGTTTTTGAACTATAGATAACAATAGCCCAGTAGAGAGTTGGAAGTTTTCTTAGAAATTGAGCGTTAAACTTTTGTGCAGAAACTTTTTTGTAGCACTATAAGCAAGAAATTGGGGTGAGGCAATTCTGTTCAAGTGTGCTGTCCAAACTACTTTGGGGTTCTGCAACACAGACCAAGCTGACATGCTCCGCTGATTTCGCTCATCAGGTTTAACATTGCCAAATTCTGTGGCAGATAGGCAATGGAAAGAAAACATTTAAGGGCTTAGACTTCATCTGAATTTCACAAGGAATGAGAACAAATCCAGGGATTGTTAGTTCAGGGGACCAAATCATGCCACAGGAATATATCTTTAGGGTTTGGCGACTTTCTGCAAAACAAAACTCCAGTCTGCTAATTTTGCCAATCTGTTAGTGGGAAATATGCCACAAAAGTTTTCTTTCCCCCTACACAGAATATCTCTTTTCTTTCTGTTTATAGAAGCAACAGAAGCTTACTTTAAGTCATGATTCTTCCTAGGATGTTTTGGATCTTTGATCTTATTTTTTAAAAGCTGATCCGTAGTCTGTGTTTGTATCACCTTGGTATGGCCAATTTGTGCTACATAATTGGATGTGATTTGTTCTCATATTGTGCTTCTTTGGTAGGTTTGTTTAGGATTCCTTGCAAATAAAGCTCCTCTCAAAACAGCAGAAGACAAGCCCTGGCCAGATAGTTCAGTCAGTTAGAGCATCTTCCTGATACTCCAAGGTTGTGGGTTTGATCCCTGGTCAGGGCACATGTAAGAATCAAACAATGATTGCATAAATGAGTAGAACAACAAATCTCTCTATCTCTCTTCCTCTCCTTCTCTGCCTCTCTTCCCCTCCTTCCCTTCCTCTCTCTGTAAAATCAATTAAAAAAAAGAAAAATCTATAAAAATAAAAAAACAGCAGAAGACAACCCCAATGAGAAAATGAAAGTGTATCAAGAACTCACACTAGCTTAACATGTTTACAATTGTCTGATTATTAAATCATTAATTTTTTTTTTTTAAAAATATCTTTATTGATTTCAGAGAGAGGAAAGGAGAAGGAGAGAGAGAGAAACATCAATGATGAGAGAGTCATTGATCGAGCCCACAACCCGGGCACGTGCCCCGATCGGGAACCGAACCCCGATCGCCTGGATCCTAGGTCGACACTCAACCGCTGAGCCACGCCCGGCCGGGCTAAATCATTAATTTTTTAACACAGTTCCTGCTGCGTTTTCTTGATATGTTACTCTAGAGTTAATGAAATACTAAGCTAATAGTGGGAGAACTATGGAATTTTATTAATTATTTTATTTTTTTGCTAAAATCAATTTAGGAGACATTTGTACTCTGACCATTTCATTTTAATAAATTAATTTATACCTTTTAAGATATATATAATTCACAAAGAAAATTTAATTTTGATATCTATGGATTTAGAGGTTTCCTGAACTTCTCATTCGTGACAGGTTAAAAAGAAATAATCAGATCCTTGTGAATTGGGCAAAGGAATATCTTTATTGTGCTACCTTTTGTATAAGAAAGATGAAGAAATTAAAATATGTACATGTATCTGCTCAAGTGAGAAAAAAATGCACAAAGGGAGAATAAAGCAGAAATCAATGAGATTCAGTACCTACAGGGCATTGTTGAAAATGGAGTAAACAAGTAAAAGTGGGGGGCTGAGGAGAAGGTGGCACTTACTTTTGGAACTATGTTAAGATTTCACATAGGCAAGAATCTATATATGTAATTAACAAGGGTGAGGGGTCCTAATATTGAATACAAATAGAAACAAATGAAGCAAACTATATTTCAAATTAATAACATAAACATACTGAAGGGAATTGGGGAGACTAAGTAACTTGTGAACACAGTATTTGAACTACACGCCCTCCCTCAGGCTAAAAACAAAAAGAGCTCTAAACTATTATTGAACTATACTTAGTAGATTGCTTTTACACAGAGGCATGGGTTAGCAATTGCTGTACATTTTAGGATGGAGCAAGTAAGTAAATATATATTATGGATAGTGGCAGCCAGATTTCTCTCTGTGAGAAGAGGAGGTTTCATATATAAAAAGGGGAAAGAGTAGAAGGTACCCTGTAGCAATGAATTGGAATTGAATCAGTGTGAACTCACGGGGTTTAATATATGTAGATAGCTAGATATATAGAAATGAATATAAGTGTGTGTGCGCGCATGCATGTGCGTGTGTTTGTGTAGCGTGTGTGTGTACAGACCTTCATCTGTTTAACTGTCTTGTGAGAGACCCTAGAAGCAATAACACATTTGGAGCAAAAAGCACACCCAGGACCTACCTAGACCTTGGTTTCTAAACACCATTTTCTAGTAAAAGCAACTTGGGCTTCTTCGAGAAAGGCTGGTTCCAGGATGAACGATTAGAGATAGAATAAGATGAGCCTGGAACATCTTAATCTATCAAAAAGTAAGGAAGAAATCAAAGAATTGTGTAGACATGTTAAAAGGACATAGAAGTCAGCTTGAAGGAGCTTCCATAACCAAATCTGGGACAATTTGAGCATCAAAATAAATAATGATAATAAAGGATTATAACCTATTGACTAAAGTAAGAATCCATGAATCCAGATTAATGTAAATAAATAAATCATGAATGAATGAGAAAGGTAAATTCTTCTTTACTATAGAAAACCAATTTATAAATGTAGATGAAAGGACATAACTAGGGGGAAAATTGCCATTTGGCAAACCCATTAGAACTGTTATTGCTTCTAGCAAGAATTATCAATAGATGCTAAAACCAGTAAATGAAAATTTGAAGAGTTAACAGTATGAGTTAACAGTATTTCCCCACAAGATACTTATTAAGTACAATCAAGATACTTATTAATTGCTTACTCCATAGAACTTATAGTCTAGTAGGGGAAATAATTCCAGTAACTTTAAAACAAGGCAGCAAATTGTGAGTACTATCAGAGAGTTACAAGTGAGATATGCTGGGAATTGAGCATGTGCGGGGGGGAGGCAGGGAATCAGGAAAAGACTTTGTGTAAAACTTGGCAGATGGGCTGGAAAGATTAGATAGAATTTTAACAGATGGGGTAGAAAAAAGATATTTTAGGTTGAAGAAAGCTAGTCAAGTTTTGAGCAATATTGTGTTTTCTGCTCTTTCCTTACAGCCATCTTATCTAAAAGAATTTTCACTGATCATATTAAGATTTAAGTCTGTTTACTCTTTAGGCAAAGTAATTATGACCAGCTGCCACTCTAATCAAATGTTTCTAATTATTTTTTTTAAGTTAAATGTGAATTTTATCACTATGAATTATCTAAGGCAGTAGTGTAAATAGAAGTGTAAGTCTTTTCATATTTTATATTATATGCTCTTGCCCTATCAATTTGTTTTATAAAATTCATATTTTATAAATTTTTGTGTAAATTTGTACTTATGTGTACAGTAAGGCTCAGCCAGATTCCTTAATGCATAAATTATTCCCTAGTGCTTTAAAATATATATATTTTTAAAGTTACATTAAGGGTATCATTTCACTAGCATTTGTTCTTTTACAGCCAAGATCATGACCTAGACACCAGCGTTTTTCCCTAGTGGAGTATGAAGCACACTGGGACTAAGTCTTTGCTGGGCAGCTTCATAAGTTTAGGCCAAAATGTTACCATTTTTTACTTCATTTGTTGGAAATGTGGCCTACTCCATTTATCTGTAACAGCTCATTTGCTTTCTTTTCCATTTTCCTTTGCTCAAGACAGTAAATAGCACTGCCACAAACTGCATGGTTAGGTTAACACTTTCACTTCTCTTTAAAGATCTCTCATCTAACCTAATCCTTTGCCAGGTGTTGTCTTCCTACTTCCTCATAGTGCCTTGGAAGTAGATTTCTATGCTACTCTTCCAAGAGGAAAAGAAGACTGTGTAATTTGCTTTCCCATACAGCATTTTTAATAGTAACAGGAAGAGGTTAATTTTACCCTGTGACACACTGTATGTTAAAGACAGGTTAAACACTTCCCTCTGAGCTTGGTCAGGGAAAAGAAAAATAAAATAAATGGCTCCTGAAATTTTTTTCCTGTTCAGTTCAGAGATTCAGAGTTTTCTCTCTCTCTTTAGTCAAGATGTAAAGTGGTGTTTGGAATTACCACTGTCCCGCTGCTGCTTGCCGTCTTCATTTTGATGTCTGCTTCTCTATAAAGATTAACACATTTTCCACTCATGATTTACTTGTCAGGGAATTTAGGAGTTTTCTGGAACCTGAAGTCCCGCCTTGGGTAGTGTTGATTACTGGATAATTGCCTATTCTTTGGTGGAATTTCCATTTTTAGATTACGCCAGGCTCTACAGCCTTTACTTCTTTGGCAGAAGAACCCAAAGGCAATGGAGTATTTTTCCCCCTTCCCCAGCCCAGCTTAAACAGTGACTCACTTGAGCCCTGGGGCTTTGCTTCATACTTTCATTCAGGGGCCACTTTCTACCCTGTTGTTCCTATTTGCTTTTAGTGTTCTGTTTGGAACCTCTTGTATCCTTTGGCACATGGACTTTCCTCTGAGGTTATTGTCAGAGAAGTATGCAACACCACCCCTAAACTGGAACACACAAGCTAGTTACGTCCCATAAGCTATGTTGTTCTTATGGCAGCTGATAGAGGTCAGAGAGAGTACAGAAAGAGTCTTTAAGAAACATAATTCCAAAAAAGGTAGAGAGAGGACTATTCTCCAAAAAGACATGAGTGCCAGTGTCATCCAGTTAAAGACTGAAAGATTTTCCTCTATATGAGATGATCCAGTGACTGATAAAATTTCCTCAGTGGTGTATGTGGGAAGGGGGAAGCACTCAGAGGAACTGGACTCCAGCAGTTTTCAGAGGGATGTGGTTATGTGAAGAGACTTCCTTCTAGATGGACTTGGTCTAATCTATAGTTCAGAGCTTTGTTGGAGAAAAACTGTTTTCCCCCTTTTAGACAGTGGTTCTGCCTCGTCTTGATCTTTCACTCTGACTTCAGCCTTCCGTAATTATGCATCTAATGGTGATTTCTTGGTTTTCCTCTTTGCAGTTTTACCAGTGTATGTCAGGGAACTCACATTCTCTTTCGGGAATTCAGCTTCATCCAAGCCACCCCTCACAACAGGGCATCATTCCTTCGGGCCTTCTGGAGATGCTTCCGAACTGTGGGCAAAAACGGTGGTAAGTTTTCCCAGATCCTTTTCTGGCCTTCTTTTCTTCCCTCTGAACTTCCATCTTCCTTTTGTTCCTGTAAATACTGTTTGAGTGCCTGCTATTGAAGGTTCTGGGCACACCTTACTTTTGAGGAACCCTCTGTCTTGTGTCAGAGATACTACCTCCTCCATTCCTATGACCTTCACATCATCATCACTAATGAGTGTATTGAGAGCCAAGTGAGGCTCTGAACACTTTACTTGCAGTAATTGACTTACTTTTCATGTCTCTCTTTGGTAGATACTGTAACCCTTATTTTATAACTAATGAAACTGCAGATCAGAGGGGTTAACTAACTTGGCAAAGTTCAACAGTAAATGCTGGGGCTGGATTTATACCCAGGCAGTCTGGCCCTGGAGCCTTAGCTCTTGGCAGATATTAAAATACCATTCAGTAAATTCAAGAAGTGATGTGAATGCAAAGAAAGAAACTCCTGAGTAGGGGGTGGGATAGGGATACTATTGTTAGAGAATGGGGAGAGAGAGGATTAGAGAAGCTTCTCCTGAGAACTGGCTGTTTGATCTAAGTTGTGAAGGAAGAGTATGAGTTGTCCACATGGGTAAAGGAGAGAAGGGCATTCTGGATAGAGCATGTGCTGTGGTATAGAAGCATAAAAGAACCTGGAATATTTAAGAAACTGAGAAGATCAGAATGGCTAGAGTTTGTGAAGAAGGTGAGGGGAGATGAGCCAGTAATGGAATAAAAGAATGTCAGGTACTGAAAGACATTTTTTGCCATAAAAAAGGGTATTTTATGTAGGTATTATATTTGTATTTTATTCTGTAGGTACTATATGAAGGATTTTAGAAACCTGGTGTGATGATACCGGAATTCTAGAAAGAGCATTCTAGAGGCAGTATGGAAATGGCTTAGAGGGCAAGCCTGGAAGCTGGGAGCATAGTTTGCAGTAGTTGAGGTGAGAAATATCAAGAGCCAAAACTAAGGCAGCCTCCATAGAGATGGAAGGGATACTTTCAGAGATAGGATCCACAGGACTTGGTGATTTGGTTTGGCCTGTAAGATGAGTGAGAAAACCAGTAATACATTTCCAGGTAAGAAATTATCCATCTCCACAACTTTTTCATCTTTCCAAACTGAAACTCTGTACCCATTAAACACTAACTCTTCATTCTCCCCTTCCTCCAGCCCCTGGGAACCACTATTCTACTTTCTGTCTCTATGAGTTGGACTCTACTAGGTATCTCATATTAGTGGAATCATATTTATCCTTTTGTGACTGACATTTCATTTAATATAATGTCCTCAGAGTTCATACATGTTGTGGCAAGTGTCAGAATTTCCTTCCTTTTTAAGGCTAAATAATACTCCATTGTATATGTATACATTTTATTGTTCATTCATCCATTGATGGACACTTGAGTTGTTTCCACCGTTTGGCTGATATGAGTAATATAAGTTTTTGAAAGTTGATATTTCTTTGGGACACAGTTAAAAAGCTTCAGTAGGGAGCAGGAAATATAGTTCAGGTTCTTGAAATAAAGATTTGGGGAAGTAGGTTCTAGAACTGCAGATTTTGGGAAGTAGAATAAAGTTGACTAAAGTAAGTTTTTCATTTCACCTTCCAAATCCTCGAGATAAGAGCTATGTGCATTGGAAAATGCAAGTTGTTCATACTGTTGGTTTGGCATATTCTGATTATAATCTAAAGAAAATATTAAGGAAAACACTGATTGAAAATGTCTTTATTGAGACTTTAAAGATCTTGGTAGATGATGGGCAAAAGGTACCCACTGAGAGCTTCTTTTTAAAAATGGAATTAGATCCTTACATTCAGAATATTGAAACAGATTAAATTGCTCCAAAATTTTCTGATTTAGAATCTCTACATCAAAACCTTGGTTCACATCTGCTTTTAAGGGCCTGTTTCTATTCCCACCTTCATATTATATGTTATTTCAAATTAGTAGTGAATACCTTTAAAACAGTTTCTTTAGTAGAGGAAGGCATAAACTATTTCCTTTCATTTAACAAATATTTCTGGTAGACTTACCATGTGCCTGGCACTGGGGTGAGAGTAAGCGAACAGGTACACTCCCTGCTTTCATTGAATATACAAGATCCCCCATCCTGCTCTAATGGATGCTACTGCTACTTTATATATAGCTACTGAAACTTTTTTTCTAAAATTCCTTCTACAAAAATAAATAAGTAGCCCAGCCGGGCATGGCTTAGCGGTTGAGCATTGACCTAGGATCCAGGCAATCAGGGTTCGATTCCCAGTCAGGGCACATGCCCGAGTTGCGGGGTCAAACCCCAGTCGGGGGCGTGTGGGAGGCAGCCGATCAGTGACTCTCTCATCATTGATGTTTCCATCTCTCTCTCTCCCTCTCCTTTCCTCTCTCTGAAATCAATAAAGATATATTTTAAAAATAAATAAGTAAATAAGTAAATAAATAAATGAACACCTTCTACCTAGTGTCTTATTAGATCATTTCTACTATCCTAAGAAATAAGGTAGACATTATTGTGCCCATTTTATAAATAATGAAATTGTGTAACTTGTACGATTGCACAGTGGATTAGTAACAAAGGTAGAAATAGAACTCAGATTTACTAATTTGCTAATGTGCTACTTCTACTATTTCTAGTATTCTGGTCACACATTGGCTTCTGTGACATGCAGTCTAGAGATCATCCATCTCAATTACACTATTGTGCAAGAAAGACTTAGTGTGCCAAGAATAACATTATCTCCTTTACAGAATATATGTACTAGAGGGCAAAAATCAGTGTGACCCAATTTTAAGTGAACTACCTTAGAAAAACTAACCCATTGGTCTCTGCATAAACAAAACTGGGAGCTGTGAATGTATAGGTGAAGTTTGTACACTTTTATCAGAACCTGTCTTTCCCACTCCTTTCCATTCCCTTAATCAGTCAGCAAATATGTATGAAATACTCGCTATATTGAAGAACGGTGCACATAGAGATGATTTCTGTGAAATAGCACATGGAGATAACTATGGAAAACAGTCTTTAAATGTCCTTTTTTCTCTTCCTAATTTAGAAGTGGGGCCTCTTCAAGAATTTATTTACTATCACAAGGGATCCATATAGCATGTGGATTCTTAAGCAGATGTGGGTTTCTTTATCTTTCTTATAGCAGCTGCCAGTGATTCGTCCAGCTGCTGAGAGGGAGCACCTCCAAGTTCTCCCTGTTTCTCCTGTGCTATAAACAAAACCTAGATGTTATGCTTGATGTTTTTTGCTGTGCTCCTTAATCAGACAATTTCTGATTTCTTAAAGACCGAAGGCAACATTTGTGTCTAGATGATACTAAAATCTTTGGTTTTGAATAGTTTTAATATATTCTCAGTTTCTTCCAGGAAACTTTAGAATACTTTTCAGTCCCAGAATGTGTCAGTCCCCAATTTTAATCCAAAATGAGCAAAAACATTCAGAGGCAAAGTTCCAAAAGAAAGTATTAAGCACCATTTTTTCTATTAGAATGCCAAGTCCCAGGCTCGTAGTCATTGGAGTCTCTACTGTGTTATTCTCCTGCAGACAAGACAGCTTCTTAGGGCACCGTGTACATATTAGAGCACTCTCAAGAGGAGATAACTTCTGGGGAAAGAAGAGCAGAGTTCCAGCGTAGTACATCTAAAACCAAAGTAAGTTATAGAAAACTAGGGACCTGATCCCTACAGAAACAGTTTATCCAAGTTTTTAGTAAGTACTGGGAAGCAGTATCATTTCTGCAAATCTTGAGTATTGAATAATGCTAATTTTCATATGTCTGAATTTCAGGTAACCTCATGAAGGCTATAGTGAATCGCTTGATACGAAGCAACTTTAAACTCTTGGAAGCAAAAAAAAAAAAAATCTATTCAAACACAGTAACTCTTTAAAATTCAACTTCTCACTTTGGTATTTCTTTCAGTGTAGAAAGATTAATCTGAATTTTCCAAGTCTGGCAAAAAATTAAAATTCTCTTTAAGTAAGTCTTCACTTCTGTTTAGGGATATTGGCTCAAAAACAGCTTTTGTCCATAGTCTATTTTCACAGTTTATTAGAATTTAATTTTGAGCTTTGTGCTTTTACCAATGAATATATAATTTCATTTAATAAAACAGTGATAGATACTTCCTCTTCTGCCCATGAAGTGCCTACTAAGGCAACTGTCCTCCTGGCATAAACAACTGGAAAATCAGACAATGTCCAATTGTATAAAACAGGACTGTGGTCTCTGAGAGGCAGTTGCCAAGGGACAGTACAGGGAAGAAGATCATCAAAGAGCCCGGCAGTCTTTGACTGTTGAGGAGTTGAGTTGAGGAGGCAGAGATTGGGGTTTAGGGAAACCAATTTGGCCAGAATTTGTAGGGCAGAGTACCAGAGAGGAGGGAGTAAGTACCTCAGTAAGTTCTAGAGAGCTACAAGCAGATATTTGAGCCTTTGGCTATAAACTCTGCACATGTGTGGGTTGGAAAAAGAGCCACCAGAAAACAGTAGGCCAAATAATTCCTGGAATATACACAGGGCTAAGGGTAGTTAATACTTCCACCAGCCAGAGTTGAGAAACCTCAAAATACACAGGACATTGGCATTGGATAGAGTCCTCAGCAGCTTAAAAGCAAAAAAGATTCAACTGATAGGCATGTAACTTAATTGTATACCTAAACAAAATTAATAGTCCTAAAGGAATTCAATAAAATCTAACACTCAACAATATAAAATTCACAAAGTCTAGCATCCAATTAAAAATTACCAGACATTAAAAGGGGCAGAAATATGACCCATAACTAGGAGAAACAAATTAATCAATTGAAACAAAGACCCAGAAATGACACTCTCTGATTTTCTGTTCGTTTGTGCCAGGAGGACAGTTCCCTTAGTAGGTACTTCTCCATGGGTAGAACAGGAAGTACCTATTACTATTTTATTAAGTGAAATTATATATTTATTAGCTAATAAGGACCTTTGAACAGTTATTTTAAATCATATAAATATGACCAAATATGTAAAGGAAAACATGAATCTGACTAGGAGACAAATGGAAGATAGTAAAAAGATCCAGATGGAATTTCTAAACATAGAAAAGACAGTATCAGAAATGAAATAATATTAATATCAGTCGACATTTATTAAGTGCTTCCTATATAGATTATCTCATTTTTCTTCACAACAATCCTATGTGGTAGGTACTTCTATTATATTCTTTATATAGAAAATGAAACTGTGATTTAGAAGTTCAATAACTTGTTCTAGGTCCCACACCTAATAAGTGGAAAAGCTAATGCCGAAGAAGCCAGAAAGCTGACTAGAGAGAGTGTTACCTTTTTAATGTGTTCTCCATCAGCTAGTGTATGAGATGCTTGAAATACAAGTGAGTAAAAGGAAATACTTGCCCTCAAGGAGCTCACATTCCAGAAGAAACAGAGCAGTCTAGAAATAGTTTCCATAGAGTATAAGTGATGATTAGAGCCGTGTGTAAGATGCAGTGACAGTGCAAGGAAGGAAGGAAGCTTTTCCTGCAGAAGCTGGGAAAGGCTATAAAGGAGCAAAAGTAGTTGGGATGGATCTTGGAGTGGCGAAAGCTGTTAAGCAAATAAGGAATACATTCTAAAAAAAAGAAAGATTTTTGAAAATACAATGATATGGAACAACATGGTTCCTTTGGGAAACACTAAGGAACCTTAGATTTCCTTAGGTGCTTAGCACATATGAAGGAAATCAGTAGAATTTGTGCGGTATTCCCATGTATGACTCTGGCAAAGCACAGAAGGTAGACTGAAAGGCAAGTAGTAAGACCGAAGACAAAACCCAGCTAGGAGCCTGTTGCAGCAGAGCAGGAAGGGGCATGGAGATGCAGGGCTGTCCGAGGAGCGGGGGACCGGACCTGCCGCTGAGTGGGGGAGGCGTGGGAGAGGAGTCGGGACGAATACCCGGAGCTACAGCACCGCCACTTTTCATCCCTCCCTTTCTTTTTTCCTTTCCTCTTTTTCCTTTCACTTTTTATATTTTACTCTGAATTCACTGTGGTTTTGTCTTCATAGTATAGGCACATTCATTCATTCATTCAACAAACATTTACGTATCCGTTGCTAATGATAAAGCAGTGAGTTGAAGAGACAGTTTCCTGCTGTCATGGAGTTGTGGTCTAATCTGAGATTTGGAAGAGAAATTCCTGCCTTTTTCAAAGGAGCTCACATTGTAGGAATCAGGGAATTGCAGTGGGTCTTAATTATCACATGATAAAACTGTTACTTTTTCCTAACATATCTGATGTGATAGTGGGTGAAGTGATCTCAAGGAAAAGTGCAGCCAATTTAGGCTGAAGTAAAAGCTTTTGGTCCGACTTCTCTGTGTAATTGCCTGAGACTCCACTTGATTTTGCATCTCTAATCTTCATCCGCCCCACTAAACCGTTCTGAGGGGCAGCAGTGCTTACCTCAGAAGGGGGGTGGCTGGCTGGTTTGAAATATTAAAGAATATTCATTAGTTTTGTAATTTTAAAAGTAAACAAACAAAAATCCTTCCATGTAATCTTTTCACACCTATGGTTTCCTCTGACCGGTCATCTTCACCTGCTCCCACCAGTGCCACGCCTCCCTCATTTTCCCCAGAAACCTGATGTGGCCAATAAACAACTTCAACCTTAAACTCCTATTTCCTAGCTCCTATTTCACTTATTTCTCCTCAGCTCCTAATTTTCCTTTTATTTTTACTTCCTTCATCAAAATCTTTTCTCCAGGGAGAACATTGCCATTTGATGTCCCCTCAAAGCTTTCACCTCACTACCTCCAATAACTTTACTCTCTCCCTCTGTTTAATTTCCCCTTTTTTCTATTCTGGTTATTTGGGGCCATCACACATGTCACACAAGCATTCCTGGAATGCTTCTGTCACCTCCTCTTCTCCCATCCAATCCGTACGTGCTGTGCTCCATACGTGATGCCCTTAGGTTGCTAACCTCTCTTCACCCGTTAGGCTCTAATTTAACGGTCAGCTCCTTAGAGGAGCCTGTTCTGTGACCCCTTTCTCGTCTGAATTGGATCCTTTCATGGTTCTCCGCGTCACACTATAATATTTAGTCGCATCATTATAGTTTCTGACTAAATATTTTTCGGATGACTCTTTACTTACCATTCATTTTCCTTATTAAATTGTAAATTTTATGAGGTTGAGAACCCTTTTTGTTATACCAATAACTCTGTTCCCAGCACCTAGAATATGTAAATGATTTCCATTGTCCTTTCACATGAAGGCTCACCGTTTCCCAGCCGCTGTACAGGAGATAAATTATTCAGTGGATTATATTCTCATCTCTTTTTTTAGAGGGTAGCATTGGTTTTGAAATCTGCTTTATACTACCTTTTCAAATTGTATAGGAGCCTCAACTTAAAATTATAATAGCTCCCAGTTATTGACCACCAAGTATGTGCAAGGCATTTGCATGTTTGACCTTCATGTTCAAAGTATCCCACTAAAAACTGGCTCATTGAAAGCTATACTATATTAAATGACACCTAACTGAAATATTTAGCACTCATGGGTGCTAAATCCATGCAAGGATGAGAAAGATCTAGGTCATGATCTGTATGCTGACGTTGAACATTGGTGAGGATCTGTCTAAGAGCGCCTCTTTTCCTTCCTTTGTATTCTGGATCCAGCCTTTGTGCTATGAAAGAGATCACAAGCTCGTGGCCAGCTGACTACACATGCCTTGGACTGCAGATATGTTTTCTTTGGTTCGCAGTGTTAAAAATAGTTTTTAAAAAACTTAGATGCCAACATTTAATGTAAAAATCTCGATTCACTTACAGAATGGAAAATCCAATACCATGCCCACATTCCAACAGGGAGACAGTTTGCCAGGGCTGAGGTGCAGCTGCTCCCTTCAGACTTGGGCATGTGGCCTCAGATTTACCACCATCCCCAGCTGCCTTGCTTCACCTGCTTACGTTTCCTGCCCGGCCTCTATAGGCATTTAGTTTGCTCCCATTGCTAGAACTCCTTAGTCCATTTATAATCACTTGAAAGGTAGAGTTACACTGTCAGTTCAGAACAAGGAGTCAGGAGCTTACTCCTCAACTAGATTCTCTTTCTCTTTTCTCCTTGTTATCATGATGTCTCAAAAATTTTTAGAATTAGAAGTCACCTTGTCTTGAAACTAGGTCTAGGGATTTTTAAATATATTTTTTTCTCTATTGTGGTAAAATATATACAACGTAAAATTTACTATCCTAACCACTTTTTAAATTGAGAAATCCTTTTTTTAGGTGGTAACCTATAAATAACATAAAATTGGCCATTTTAACCATTTCTAAGTGTACAGTTCAGTGGCATTAACTGTATTTACACTGTTGTGCAGCCATCACCACCTTCCATCTCCCTGGCTCTTTTCTTCCCAAACTGAAACTTTTTGCTCATTAAAAAATAACTCCCCATTCCCCTCTCCTCAGTCCTCTGATAACCCTGTTTTACTTTCTGTCTGTATGTATTTGACTGTTATAACTACCTCATATAACTGAAATCATACAATATTAGTCCTTTTGCGTCTCACTTATTTCACTAAGCATGATATTTTCACAGCTGTTGTAGTGTATATCCAAATTTCATTGCTTTCTATGGCTGAATAATATTCCATTGTGTGTATATATCATATTTTATTTAACCATTCATCTGTCAATGGACACTTGGGTTGTTTCTACCTTTTGGCTATTGTGAATAACACTGCTATGAACATAGGTGTACAAGTTATCTGTTTGAGTGCCTGTGTTTGCTTCTTGGGTATATACTTAGGAGTGGAGTTGCTGGATCGTGTGATAAACCTATGTTTAATTTTTTAAGAAGTTGCCATACTGTTTTCTACAGTGGCTTCACTATTTTACATTTCCCCAGCAATTCACAAGGGTTCCAATTTTTTCTGATCCTCACTAAAACTTGTTATTTCCTGTTGTTTTGTTAATAGGCATCCAAATGGTTGTGAAGTGATAACTCATTGTGGTTTTGATTTGTATTTCCCTAATGACTAATTAATGATGTCAAACATCTTTTCATGTGCTTGTTGGCCATTTGTATATCTTCTTTGGAAAAATGTCTGTATAAGTTCATAGCCCATTTTTTAAATTGCTTTGTTTATTTTTCATTGTTTGAGTTGTAGTTCTTTATATATTCTGGATGTGAATCCCTTATTAGGTATAAGATTTGCAAATATTTTCTCTTATTCTGTAGGTTGTCTTCTAGCTTTCCCTATAGTATCCTTTGATGCACAGAAGGTCTTAATTTTAACAAAGTCTGATTTATCTATTTTTCTTTTCTTCCCTGTGCTTTTGGTGTCATATCTATGAAATCATTGCCAAATCCAACATCATGAAGATATTAGATTATTACATTGTTTTCTTCTGAGTTTTATAGTCTTAGCTCTTAAGTGTAGGTCTTTGATCCTTTGAGTTAATTTTTGTATAAGATGTAAGGTAAAGGTCCACCTGCCTTCTTTTGCATGTGGATATCCAATTTTCCCAGCACCACTTGTTATAAAAAGACTTGTTGAACAGTCCTTTCCCCAATAAATAGTACCCTTGGCACCCTTGTTGAACATCAGTTGAGCATATAGGTATTTCTGGGCCCTATTCTATGCCAGTGGTTTATATGTCTATCTTTATGCCAATATTACGTATGCCAATAATATGTTTAATTATTATGGCTTTGTATTAAGTTTCAAATTTGAGAAGTTTGAGTCCTCCAACTTTATTTTTCTTTTGTGAGATGGTCCTGGCTATTTGGGACCCCTTGCAGTACCTTATAAATTTGAGGATTGGGTGTTCTATTTCTGTGGAAAAAGGCTGTTATACATTATAGTTTTGGTAGAGACTGCTGAATCTGTAGAGTGCTTTGGATATTATTGCTATCTTAACAATGTTAAGTCTTCCTATTCATGCACATAGGATGTCTTTCCATTTACTTAGGTCTTCTTTAATTTTACTCAGCAGTTTTCAGTGTGCAAGTCTTGCACCTTCTTAATTAGATTTAGCCCTAAGTATTTTATTGTTTTCATGCAATTGTAAATGGAACTGTTGTTCTTAGTTTCCTTTTTGCATTTTTTATGCTAGTTTATAGAAATGTAATTGATTTTTGTACATTGATTTTGTATCTTGCATCTTTGCAGAATTCATTTATTACCTATAATAGTGTGTGTGTATGTGTGTGTGTGTAATCTTTAGGGTTTTCTACATAGAAAATTATATCACTTTAAAATAAAGGTAGTTTTACCTTTTCCTTTCCCATTTGGATGCTTTTTATTTATTTTTCTTGCCTGATTCCTCTGGTTCGAACTTCCTGGGCTATGTTAGGTGGAAGTGGCAAAACCAGGCACCCTTGTTGTTCATGTTCTTTGTGTTCGGGGAAAGCTTTCCTGCATTCCGCTTTAAGATAAAACTATGTAAAGAAAATTGTGATTCACAAAGATAAGTAGCAGCAAATACTAATACATTTGTTTTTAACATCTTGAAAGACAGTGCCTTTATTTTACTGGGAAGCAAAATCTCAATGGATTGAGAAAATGCTCCAGAGAATGGTAGTTTTACAGCTTATTTTATACATTATAATCAAAAGAGGAGGCATAAGAAAAGTTACTTAAAATTCATTGGTGGTAGATTAAGAGGGTGGGAAAAAAGCAAAGTGGGGAGCCCTGGCCATTGTGGCTTAGTTGGTTGAGCATCATCCTGGGCACTGAAAGGTTGCTCTCCATCCTGGTCAGAGCACATGCCCAGGTTGCAGGTTCTATCCCCAGTCGTGGTGCGAGTGGGAGGCAACCCACCGATGTTTCTCTCTCTGAAATCAATAAAAAAATAAATTAAAAAAAACCCACAAAAGCAAAGTGGGAAAATCTTTGGGATTGGATAAAAAGTCAATCAGAGAGACACATACTTCTTTTACATTAGTGGGTACAGTATAGTTCATAATTAACACATACAGCACACAAAGATTGTATACAGGGGAACAAGGTAACAATGAGGGGTTCTGTGATCTTGCCCTCTGGTGCCGTGGGTGAGCCCTGACGGGTCTGGAAAAGGTTGCTCTGATATTCCAGAAGTGTGTCGTCTTAGATCCAGAAAAATAGACAGGCTCAGTTAAGGTAAAGATTGACCTTTGTCAAGGAAGCTACAGGCCTAGAACAAGACTACCCACCATGACTTGCTTTTAGTTAGGAATTTTTATGTGCAAACCAGCATATGTGGTTACTTTCAGTCTCTGAGTTTGTAGGGCCTGTCATGCTGGCCTCCCTTGAGCTTGTTAGATTTAGTATGTGGTCCCTTTTTCATCCACAGAGGTTATCAAACCTATTCTCTAAAGTACATTTACCAGAAAAGGGAATGGTATCTCTTAGGCTTCAGAAATCCCTTGCTGTCGTGGCTCTGTTAGAAAAGAAAGAAAATGACTAAATTAAAGTTTGCACACCATGAATCAAAATAAAACCACCTTAGGTTAAAGATGTCAATTAAATAAACCATACTCTAATTTGGTTGTTTTGGTGGGTTTTAGGCTGGAAGTATATAAAAGCAAGTATAAGCAGTGTTGAAAATTTAATCTTTTCCAGTTTTATTTTTCTTGGCATAACCTGCTCGTCATTCCCACTGCCACCACCTGACCCTAATTTAGAACTCTAATTAAACACATTGGAGAGGTTGTCAAAATGACAGATTTCTTGATCCCATCTCCAGCCTACGAGATCAGAATCAGCAGGGGAGGGGCTTGGAAATTTATATTTTAAAAAACATTTCTGGTGATTCTTATTATTGCTTGAATGTGGCAAACATTGAATAAATTAACTTTTTTCTTTGTTCCAATCCTTGCTCTGTATTAGTGGTTTTCAACCCTGGTTGCACATTAAGTTCACTTAGGGAGCTTTTCAAAATACTAATGCCCAGACCAATTAATCAGACTAATCATAATTTTTTGGGTTGGGGCCTATGGAAATTTTTTGAAATGTTTTAAGTAAAAAAAAAAATTTTGTTGCAGTATAACATATATAGAGAAATGTGCAAAATAATAAATGTATAGCTCAATGGATTTCTACAAAATAAACATACTTCTGTAATGTCCATCCAAATAAAAATAGAGAACCTTACCAGCATCCTAGATGCCTCTCCCAGCCCCTTCCCTGCCCCCCAGTCATTAATTCCCTCTTGGGTAACCACGAGTCTAACTTTTATCACCATAAACTAGATGCGACTGGGTTTGAACTTTGGGCAGCCAGAACCATAGAACATGCACTCTTCAGTGTCTGGCTTCTTTTGCTCAACATTGTGTTTCTGGTTTGTTGTCGGATTTGTCTTCAGTTTGTTCTTTTTTATTGTTGTACAGAATTCCATTTTATGTATAAACCACAGCTCATCTATTCATTCTATAGTAGGGGGCATTGGAATTGTTTTCAGTTTGGGACTAGTACAAACAATGTTGCTATAAACATGCTTTTATATGTCTCTTAATGTATAGATTTCTCTTAGGTATGTACTTAGTAGTGGAATTGTTGAGAATGTGTATGCTCAGCTTTAGCACATATTCCCAGATTTCTAAAGTGATCGTACCATTATCCACATTCAACTGCAGTTATGAGAGTTCCTGTTGCTCTGCAGCTTTTTGTGGGGCCCACACATTTTAAAAGCTCTGCAGATAATTTCAATACACTCTGAAGCTTGAGAACTACTACAAGACCTTTTATAAATATAATTCTGTAAAGCACAGGCAGGCCTGGGCTTGTCACCCCTGCTTATAACATCAATGGTTCTGTATTGCCTAGTAATGAAATAGGAATTACATTACATTACATTTTAGGCCACTCGTGATCTAACCCCAGCTTTTCCAACCCCTACTCTCATATTCATAGCCTACATTCTCACCACACGCTCACTTTCCCCCTAACACTCCTTAACATTTCCCCTTGCACACCTTTGTTTATGCTTTTCTATCTGTGTAGAACATTCTCGAATGTCTGTCACATTCCTGCCCATCCTCAACTAGACCCAGCTCAAATAACACATCTTCCAAGAGTCCTTGTGATTCCCACTTCCTCCCCTCCTTGCCCTCCCTTACCTCCATTGGAAAGTGGGCTCTCTTATTGCACTTATCATATCTTATGTTAACTTATATGTTTACTGGCAAACATATATCTCTACTAAGATATTGCATGGGGTTAAGAATAAATCAGTTTTGCCCGGCCAGACATGGCTCAGTGGTTGAGCGTCGACCTAGGATCCAGGCAATCGGGGTTCGATTCCCGGTCAGGGCACATGCCCGGGTTGCGGGCTCGATCCCCAGTCGGGGACGTCCGGGAGGCAGCCGATCAATGACTCTCTCATCATTGATGTTTCTATCTCTCTCTCTCCCTCTCCTTTCCTATCTCTGAAATCAATAAAGATATATTAAAAAAAAAAAAAAAAAAAGAAATCAGTTTTTATGTCTTTGCTACCTCTGCATCTAGATTCTAAATTTGTGATATCAAGCTTCATGGGAAGCTCTAAAGAGAAAGACTTAAGAGTTAAGTGGCCCTAGGTTCAAGTGACCTTTTTATTGCATATAACTATATGACCATAGTCAAGTTACTTTTTCTAGGCCTCAGTTTTCTCTTCTGTAATATGGGTTGTATACTACTTCCAGTGTTGTAAAAACTAAATGAAATGATGGACTAAAGCATTTAGTAATTTTTCATCTAATAGCTGTCCCATAGATGCCAAGTTGCTTTTGTCATTGTTATAAGTATCAATGTTAGCTCCCTTGAGGACTGAGACAGCATATTTTATCTCTGAATCTCCAGTCAGTGCCTTTGCTTGTGGTAGGTGCTCAGTAAATGCTGGGTAAATAAGTTAATGCCTGCTGGATGATTGGATGGGCCATGCTTATTTATAGTCCATTTCCAATAAGTTCAGCCTGTCTTGGAAGGAGCAGTTGAAATTTCAATTTAACCATCAGATAGAGACAGAAAGTAGGGCTTCTATTACAGACTTTAAAAACTATATTAAAAAGGCCAAATCCCCAGTTTAACCATGCAACAGCTGCCCTCCTTCTGCTGCCAGGAATTAGGGAAAACCCTCCAAGAGCTATTTGCTGTTTGTTTGTTCATCTTCTGATAAACATGCCGTAACTTGGGGAGAGCACACACTTCCCCTGCAGGCAAGTGTGGGTTTGATAAGTTGCATGTAGCAGCAATAGGAAGAAATCCCCCACTCTGAGGGAGAGGTTCTTACAGGGACTCAGCTAAACCCATTTGAAGTTTTGCTGAGTTATTTACTAAGATGAAGGGACTGGGTGTGGTAGGTCTGAGATTCCTCCTGGGAAGTCACTTCAAGAATCTCCTTAATTTCCTTGCCCTTCATCTTTGTTCTCTGGCTTCAGTGCAAGGGTGCAGTCAGTCGCACCCAGTTGGCTGCTGTTCCCAGCACCAAATTCTTTGAAGCCGGCTGTTGCAGCCAAGGATTCCCTACCCTGTTCTTTTCCTCTTGCCCTGATTTAAAAAACAGCTCTGCAAATTCTCATCTGGCATGGAGATTGATGAGAAGGAACTTTGTGGTTTGCAAGCTGTTTTTCTGGATATATGGGACCAAAAGGGGCCTTTAGAAATTTATCATTTCTCGAAAACCCAATATTGATGGATTTTACATGCACAAATTATACAAAGTAGGCTCTGCCATCACCACTATCATTTAAAAGTATTTTAGTGCTAAGAGGAGGTACAAATGAGATGAAACTGATACCAGAGAGCATTCACCACCACCTACAACGCTCACAGGAGGAATGTAAAAATTTATGAGCTGATTAAAACTTCAGGAAAGATATGTAACAAAACATACAAAGATTAATGGGTAGTCCATGAAAATGTTTACCGGGTGACCAATATCTTTTAAAATATAAACAAACGAATGAAGTTAACCATGTTATAATCACAGTGGGTCGGATCACAAAAGAATTGGTAGTCTAAAAAACATATAATTTCAGTGTTCAAGACCTTATTTGTCATGCAAATTGGATTGGCCAATAATCCCTTGGAAGCATATATGTACTTTTAAAATAAATCCAGGAAGTAGTGATGGACAAGGAAGTGATAAAATTCTAGGCAGACACTTCAAATCTATATTTATTGTCTCAAGTTGCAGAGCAGCATGATATGGTATACCATTTATATAAAATTACATATCTTTATGTCTGTATAGGTTTATATGCACACAAATATGTTTGAAAAGAGGTTTACCAAAATGTTGTTAGTGGTTTTCTCTCAGTACTGGGGTTTTACTTTTTTCTTCACACTTTTCTATATGGTTTGAGTTTTAAAATAATGACCATGTAGCGTGTTTATAATTGTAATAAAAATAAAGCTATTGTTATTTTGAAAGAGAAGAATTTTGTTTGACCATCAGCTATGTGCCCAAAGTGGTACTAGAAGTTATGAGGCATGGAAAGGGAGGCTGTGGCCTGGCCACATCTAGTTGGGAAGGTAACTAGGGGGTGGTCTAGTGTAGAGTGTAATCAGGTCAGGATATGTCATTCAAAGAAGTGCTGAGGGCCTCCAGGAAGAGGAAAGGTCACGGGGAAGCTTTCATTGAAGAGAGGAAGCTTGGGCTGGACCTTGAAAGATGTGCAGTTTCACTAGGAGGAAGGAAGAGGACATTTTAGGCAGCTTGTGCCTGAGCGATGATAATAATAATAATGGTGTTTGAACAGACAGTGAGGAAACCAGCTTATTTAGAGTCATAAGCAAATATGATTTGTGGTAGAGATATTTGTTTTATTGCCAAGTTTATTCCTTATTTTGATATATTGCAAACTATATTTGGTATACTTGAACATTTTAAAAAGGAGATCCTAGAAAAATAAATATAGTTATTCTATATAACTCTAAAGTGATATAAAAACTATGACTGCTACGAACATTTCATTATTTTTGTGTATTGAGAATGGAAGACTTCAGTACGTGTGCTCTGTAATCCTATTATCTCCATTCATAAACTTGTTCTTAATTCAGCCAATCGCTTTTTGTATAGTCCTTTAATTCGCAATTAATATATTCCTACACCTTTCTTCTTCTATTAAAAAATAAAAACTGACCGACCAACATTACTCAGTAGGTGAGGGTCGACCTATGAACCAGGAGGTTATGGTTCAATTCCTGGTCAGGGCACATGCCCCGGGTTGCGGGCTCAGTCCCCACTGTGTGTGTGGGGGGGGGCGGTGCAGGAGGAAGCTGATCAGTGACTCTCTCATTATTAACGTTTCTATCTCTTCCTTTCCCTTCCTCTCTCTGAAATAAAAATAAATTAAATAAATAAACAAACAAACTGGGACACAAAGGATGGGATTCAAAACAAAAGCATTTAGATTGAGACTTTCAAAGCAAAGGAGTCAGGATTCACTTTCAGTACTTACTTGGTTAACGTGACTACATTACATTTGTAGTATATACCCTAAATACTGTAGCCACGTAAACTGTACCTATCATGCAAGTAAGTCTTGCTTAGAACCATCTTTTTGAAATTTAAAGAACAAATGTTAACCAGAAAGCTTTCCTTCTTGAATTCATTTATTTATTAAGTGCTTTCAGGGTTCAAAGCACTGTGCTAGGTGACGAAAGGTGCCCAGAGAACTCATTCTTCATCTATTCATTCATCTAGCAATTCTGGTGGAGTGTGTCCTCTGCACCAGGTATTAGTCTCTGTGCAAGAACTAAGAGGATAAAGAGGATATAGTTCTGTTTTTAAGGACTCAGAGTTGGAGAGAAAATGGACATGTGAATAAACAATTATAGACCGCTGGTAGAAAGTGTCAGGTCAAATATGCATGTTTATTTGTTCTCTTTATAGAACACATTAAAATTATAATAAAGGGGGAAAGGATATAAAGCCAAAAGGATAAAGAGAACAAGAGATGAAAAATGATAGGTGTCAACCAAATTTTAGAAGGTGGACAGCAGATATATAAGTAGGAACTGATTTAGCAGAGAAAGCTGATGACTACTTACAACAGAGAAAGGTATCTGATTGTGCCACAGAGGTCTAGAAGGGTTCAAGAATTGGAGGTGTCAGGTATGCTGAAATGAAGGGTGAGAGGAGAGCTGAAAACAGGAGGATTTGTTGAAAGTCTTTACAAGAATCAGATAGATCACCAGATCCTCTCCCCACATCAAGCATCAAGGTCACTGCCTTTCTCCATTCAGTAGAAGATTGGAGAAACTCAACTGGATGAACTCTTGATTCAAGAATACCAGGCTCAGAGCAGAGGTGAGATGGCCTAGTGAAAACGAGATTAAGCCAATGTCTATATGCTGAATGTTGACACCCCCTTCCTTTCCTTTCCCTTGCTTAGTTCTCAGAATGCTGGCTGCCAAATGCCAAATGGATACCCCTCAGGCACGAGTCTGGAATATTTTCTGGGGAAACTGAAGTAGCCCAGAAAAATTCCCTAGAAGTGTGAGGTTTAGGAGCTCTACAGTGAAATGACCAGATCTCAGCCTATTTTTTCTACAATGAAGCTCAATGTCAACAAGCTCCATCCATTCAGATAACCAGCTTTTTAGTAAATCTCACTCTAAACTTGAATGGATGTTCAAGGATCACCAGACAATTGGGGGAAGTCTTTACCATGATAACCAGAGCCAAGACAAAACAAACAGGGTAGAGATGGCTGGAGGGGGTTGGGGGGCTCAAGAAGCAGTGACAGTACACGGAGCAGAAGAAAACTCTAAGAAAGCTATCATATCATTATATCCTTAGGGAAAAGAGAGAAGATATCAAGTAAGACTAGCTTGCTCTAAAAAAAAAAAAAACCTAAAAAAAAAACACAAGAAAGAATTCTTGGATGTTAAAAATATGATAGCAAAAATTAAAACTTCAATAGAAATTCAAAAGTAAAGTTGAGAATTTGCCTAGAAAAGTCAAAGAAATTGAAAATAAGAGAAGAAAATTAGAGGCCCAGTCTAGGAGTATAACATCTAAAAAAATTGGACTTCCAGAAAGAGAGAACAGAGGAACTAGAATGCCATGAGGCTTCTCAACAGCAACACTAGAAGCTAAAAACAATAGAGCAATGTTGTCAGAATTCTAAGGGGAAATTATTTCCAGCCTAGAATTCTGAACTATACCAGACTATCGATCAACTATGAGAGTAGAATATAGATTTTTAAATGGGCAAGAGCTTATGTTTTAACTCCCATATAAGTTTTCTCATGAAACTACTGGGTGATGGGTTTCATCAAGAAATGGGAATGGCCCTGACCCGTGTGGCTTAGTTGGCTGGGCGTCATCCTGTGCACCAAAAAGTTGCCAGTTCGATTCCCAATCAGGGCATGCAGGAGGCAACCAATTGATGTCTTGCTTTCACATCAATGTTTCTCTCTCTCCCTCTCCCTTCCTCTCTCTCTAAAAATCACTTTTTAAAAAAAGAAAGAAATGGGAATGAATCTAAGAAGGTGAAATTAAGGGGTATAGAAACAAGGGGTCCAATACAGGAGAGAGGTAAAGAGAATTCTTAGGATGATAATGAAGGATAGATAGTCCCAGGACTGCCATTTATGCAGGAGACTTAGAAAGCAGCAATTCAGATTGGAGCAGCAGAACAGTAAGCTCCAGGAGGAATGTCTGCAAGAAAATTAAAAATAGAACTAATCAAACTGTGTTAAATTATGTTCAGTTGGAGAATTAGAGATTAATACTTCAGTTTAAGAAGTAGTGATTAATTAATACTTAGAAACTCCAAACAAACCAAGAAAGAAGTCATTAATTCCAAGAAAAACAAAAGCTTGTAAAAGGAAGAAAATGTAATAATAATATACCTTGTGGCTTGGCTGTGAATAATATTTACATAGTCATAAAAATGTAAGTACTGAATAGTTTAAGCTAAAATTGGTACTATATCTATATTGGAAAGCTGGCGGATGGGAAGTGTGTGGGGGTGGTGAAAAAAATCATTTGTCGTCTTCAGCTAAGAATCCAAAGGTAATGTCTAAAATTTAAAAATCAAGAACTAGCAGCATAGCATATTATTCACAAATATGAAGTGAAAAACAGAAGACTGAGTTTGTTAAGTGGAGCTGGTTAAAAGAGTTGCTAGCGTAGTTTGGTTTGGAGTCAACTGAGTTTGAAAAGCCAGTAAACCTCTCAAATGAACTGGTCCAGCAGGGATTCAAGACTCACATAGAGCTTGGAAGTGGAAATATAGTCAGTAGTTAAATCATGTGAATGGATGAGATCACTGAGGAATGGAAGTGTAGTGAGAGAGAGGGATAAAGGCAGAACTTTGGGGAATGCTTCTTATATTTAAAGATAAGAGCGGGAGGAAGAATCAAGGAAGAAACAATCAAAATGTAAGAAGAGGAAGAGAAATAGCATAATACAACATTACAGAAGCCAAAGGAGAGCTTCGAGGAAGGGATGGGTAACGGGTCAGTTGTCACAGGTAGACAACTAAGAAAAGGTGTTTTGTATATATGGTTATTGGGAAGTTACCCATCACTTTCAAAAGAACAGGTTTAGTTGAGTGGTGGAAGAAACACTGAAGGGGCCACTGAGTGAATGAGTGGGTGGTTAGAAGGAAGAAATAGCAAACAGAGCACACTCTTCTAAGACGTTTGGCTTTGAAAACCAAAGGGAGAAAAAGGAGCTTTAGCGAGTAGCCTAGAAAAGATCTTTTAGATTAAGGGACCACTTAAACATGTGTGGGTAGACAGCAAGGAGTTAGTGGAGAAGGCAAGATTAAGGATGCAAGTGTAGGTGGATAATTGATAGAGCACGGCCAGGAGAAACAGCACGGATTCAAGAACACAGACGGAGAGGTTAATCCTAGTAAGAGAAGGGAAAGATTCCTTTCTCGAGAGAGGGAAGTAAGGTGAGGATAAGTGACGATAGAAGGAAGAGCTAAAGATAAGTGAAGATATGGAGAAGTATTTAGATACAGAGGAAGGAAATTGAATGAGTGAATGAGTGGGTGGTTAGAAGATGGCTTCGATCTTAAAATGGTTTGTCTGCTTAGAGCTGGAAGTTGGGGCAAAGGGTTAGTTTGGAAATTTGAGAATGGAAAATGTCTGGGGCAGCTGCTATACGGAATGTAATACAAAGTTAAAAAGAGATGACTAAAAGGATTACCCAGTAGCCATGAATGTTCAGTTGAGGTTAGATAGTATGAATTTGTAATAAAACCAGTCAATATGGTTTCTGGACTTCCTCCAAGAATGTTGTATCTCCCAAATTTTTATTAGTCATCATCTTGGCTAGGGAGAGGTTTCCTTGGAGTGTCTTAGGAGATATACCAGGATTCAAAAATTTTAGAAAAATGCTTGCCCAAGGAGAGTTAATGCTCAGGATAACCAAAGAGCAGGTTTGCTTGTGGGATACTTCCATCTGGGGTCATTCAGAGGTTTTGTGGGGAGCTTCATGGGCAACGAAAAATATATATACTTAAGAAACTTAAGAGAAGCAAAGCAATTTGGTATCAAAAAGATCTATAGCTGCATGGATAGACACAAATCAGAGGGTGGGAGCATGTTAGAGAACATCTGGATTCAGATAAAAGAAGAGCAGAAGAGAAGTGACATCATTGTGGGATTACACTGAAGACTACCTAGCCAGATGGAAAAAATAGATAAAGCATTCTTGACGCAGATCCCAAAACTGGCCTGAGTCAGGAGAGCACGGTGATAGGGATTTTAAACATCAAGGCATAAGCTTCCAAATCACATTCAGCCAAAAAGCAGTAAACTTGATTCTTTTTTCCTGTTTATGTTTTTCCGATCATTGAAGAAACACATATTGTAGAAGTAGAGACAAGTATAATGAAGCGAGAAAACAATTACCTGTAAACCCACTACTGACAGCACTCACCATTAATATACTTACTTATTATTTCTAGCTTTGTTTTGTTTTGGGCTTAAACAGCAGAAATTTTGTTTTTCAGCTTGGAGTCTAAAAGCCCAAATCAAGGTACCAGCAGGTTGAGTTTCTTCTGAGGCCACTCTTTCTTGGTCTAATATTTTTTATACATTGTTGTTTTTATAGAGTAGAGATTACGCTGAAAACATATCTGTATAACGTGGGTTTTTTTAACATACAAGTTTTTTCTTGTGTGTTTTTCATATATATCATATATATACATATATATCTGAAATTCTTTTTAAATTTTAAATCTTTGATTTCTCTTCATGTTATATTTATCTCTCAGGAGGAGGAAATATGAGATAGGAGTTCTAGATATAATTATGAAAATTTTACTATTTACTGTTTGCTACCATTATTTATATTTTTCTGAAGACATCAGTTAATACTATTAGGAAGAAGGAAGAAATAAGAGAGAGAGAAAATTTCAGGGAGAAGGAAAAATTACATTACTTTCAGGGGATATGATTACTTACCTGGAAAGCCCAAGATAATCAAACTGAAATCCGTTATAAACATGAAAATTCAACAAGGTAGTTGGTCAGAATATACTAAAACCAATCATTTATATAAAAAACAGTAGTCTTGCCCTGGTCCAGTAGCTCAGTTGGTTAGAGCTTAAGCTCCTGAACCTAGTTTACATCCCAGGGCACTGAGGCCCAGCAGCAGATGAGCAGGCTGGACGCTCTGCTGGCGTCCCTAGAAAGTGTGCCTGTGGCCATGGGGAGGGGATGAAGAACTGGGGGGGGTTCAGAGGATTGGGGTAAAGCAACTAGTATTCTGAAGGTCATTTCAGGAGAGTGAAGGTGGCGTCCTTGACATTCATCTTGGGTGATAGTCTTCATCTATTAATTAAAAGAATAAATTGTGTAAATATTCAGAAAAGGAAGTTGTAATCACTGTGAGGCTGTCAGAAGAGGTGGGGGAGGGGAGGGGAGGGGAGGGGAGGGGAGGGGAGGGGAGGGGAGGGGAGGGGAGGGGAGGGGAGGGGAGGGGAGGGGAAGAAAGAGCCCAGGCTTGGTAGATAAAGAAGGCCTGATTTCAAACCCACTTCTCTCACTTTCTAGTAAGGTGACATTGGGCAAGTTATTTAATCCCTATAAGCCACATTTCCGTATTGGTAAAATAGAAATGAATCGAACCTACTTCACAGGGTAGTCCTAAAAGTTAAATCAAATAATGCATGTAATGCACTTATTTATTTATTGAAATCAGTGGTAATTGTGAAGGGAGTGGCAATGATGAATGATGGTAACAGTAATAATACTGAAGGAGGAGAAAGTAAAATAGCCCATGCAATGTTATTTCCTTTTTTTCCCCATTTTTTTTTTTTAATCCTCACTTGAGGATATTTTTCCCATTGCTTTTCAGAGAGAGTGGAAGGGAAAGAGAGAGAGAGAGAAATATCAACGTGAGAGACATCGATTGGTTGCCTCCCGCACTTGCCTGGACTGGGGCCCAGGAGCGAGCCTGCAACCCAGGTATGTGCTCTTGACCGGAATCAAACCCCAGACCCTGCAGTCGGGGGAGGGGGGGCGCAATGCTCTAACCACTGAGCAGTCAGTCAGGGCAAGTTATTTCCTTTTTGAAGAGATTACTAGACTGTTAAATTGGGAGAGAGCTGTGTTTAGTATAGCTACATTTATTATATTTGTTTAGTTTAATTGGATTTCAACAAAACCTTGACAATATCTCCATGATATCCTTGTGAACAAGCAGGAGGAATATAGGCTGGATGATATAGAACTGGTTGAACAATCATACGAAAATGTGCTAACTGATGGGTTCGTGTCATGCTGGATGCAAGTCTCCAGAAGTGTAATTCTGGACTATGTTCTTTGCCAATCTTTTTTTCCTAATCCATTATTTCCATGGGAGCATTGATAGCAAGCTAATCAAAGTTGGGAGAGAGAGCTAATAAGCTGGCTGAAAGAAACAGAACCTGAAAAGAGGTAGTGTACAATAGTGCAAAGAATATGGGCTTGGCTCATAGTCTACCACTGCTAGCTATGTGGCCTTGAGTAAATTACTTGACCACCTGAGCCTTTGTTTCCTCCTTTGCATGGAAATAATAGCAATTATTCCACAGTCATTGTAAGAATAAAAAAGATAATATATGTGTATTAGTTATCTATTGCTGTATAATAAATTACCCCAGAACTTGGAGGTCCAAAACAAAACATTTATTAATTCACACAGTTTCCAAGGGTCAAGAATACAAGAACAGCTTATGTGGGTGGTTCTGGCTCCAGGACCCTCATAAGGTTGAAATCGAGATTTGGGTTGAGGCTGCAGTCATCTGAAAGCTTGAATAAGACTAGAAGATCTGCTTCTGAGCTCACCCATGTCACTATTCGCAGGAAGCCCCAGTTTTCACCACATATTCCTCATGATATGGTAGTACTAGGCTTCCCCAGAAATAGTGATCTCAGAGAGAGAGAGAAACCACAGTGTCTTTTATGACGCAGTCTCTAAAGTCATATACTGTCACTTTCATTAGTCTGTTAGAAGTGAATAAGTTTAGCCCATACTCAAGAGGAAGGGAATTCAGAGCCACTTCTTGAAGGGAGGGGACTATTATAGAATTTTGTGGACATATCTTAAAACCCCACAATATAAAAAGTACTCTATATAGTGCTTCGCACACAGTAGATGATCCATAAATGGCAGTTGTTATTATGCTGATACCTAATACATATGGTTCTTACTATAAAGCCATTGTGGATAAGACAAGAAAAACTCATGGTTTTTCAAATTCCTGGAAAATACAGAGAAAGAAACACCATATATCACTATATTCATTACATCTGTTTTGTAAACGAAAATGAATAGACTATTTTTGTACTGCATGTTTTGCATCAGAGCATACTTATAAAAATAAATGTCAGTAACACTTAATAGGCGTACCTAAAATGTGTAGTCAGCCTGCAAATGCCAGTGACATGGATAATTTGAATGACAGTCAACCCAAAAATTGATTTTGTTTGGTTTTGTTAAGAGTTTTATGCTTATATTTAAATGCCTATGGGTATTGCTCATCTGAGAATCCATCAAATTTTAACTGTGTAATGTATCAGCTTGTCTTTTCTTTCTTTTTTTTATCCTCACCCGAGGATTTTTTCCATTGCTTTTCAGAGAGAGTGGAAGGGGGAGAGAGAGAAACATCAATGTGAGAGAGACACATCGGTTGGTTGCCTCCCGCACGAGCCCCGACCAGGGCCGGGGACTGAGCCTGCAACCGAGGTACATGCCCTTGGCCAGAATCGAACAGAGGACCCTTTAGTCCCCAGGCCGACACTAACCACTGAGCAAAACTGGCCAGGGCTTAGCTTATCTTTCTGAGTGTCCTGCTCTCCTTTCCATTTAAAATGGGCCACAGTCCTGGCCGGTGTGGTTCAGTTGCTTGGGCATTGTCCCATGCACCCAGAGGTTGCCAGTCTGATTCCCAGCCAGGGCACATGCCCCGGTTTCAGGCTTAATCCCCAGTAGGGGGTGTGCAGGAGGCAGCCAATGGATGTTCCACTCTCACATTGATGTTTCTCTTTCTCCCTCTCCCCTTCCTCTCTCTCTAAAAATCAACAGAAACATATTTTTTAAAAAGTAGGGTGGCCACAGCTAAGACTGACAGGCTGGCCTACAGCAAAGATAAGAAAACTTGCTAGTTTACACAACTTCACTGAGGGCATGGAGTAATTTGGGGGACGGCAGTAAATCAACAAACAAAAGGTATATTATCAACAAAGGGCTCAATTAAGCAGGAGAGTTGATGTTGACAGTAAAAATTTAGAAGCAAGAATTAATATGGCGTAATCACTGGGTAATCTAGATTTCCTTTGTTTATGTGTACATTTGTATACATATGGATATATAATGTCCATCATTAGCCTCAAGGATTGTCTGATGTTCATTGTAAACAAACACATAAGAAGCCTAGAACCCCAGGTGGACAGAGTAATTTACTGGGCCACTTTGGTAAGATAAAATCATTAAGTTCAAGCTATTGTCACACCTTAAACTGGTTAATTTACTAGTGTTTTGATTTGCATTAAACGTTAGACAGATCCTCAGGCTAGTGTCTGACATGGTTGAATTCTCCTTAGAATCTCACCAACATAGCAATCAAACTTCTAAGATTTCAAAACATAGTCACCAATTTGAAAACAAGTAAAAATGGTCTCTGAGGAGCCAGTGCTTACAGAGTTTCTATGTGTTTTTGCAGGTGAGACAGGAAGCCTCCTAAGAGTTTCACAGGGAGCCTCCTTACTTACAAATGCATAACCCTCAGGTACTGATCAGGTCAGCAAGAGAAGATAAAATGTAGTGAGGGGGCGTCTAAAGTGTTGCTAGCCTTAGCCACTGGCAGTTGTGATAATATTATCAGAAAAGATAGTCACTGGAGATCCAAACAGTGAAGAGAAAATCCATATTAAAACCAAACAAGAGAAAATCCATATTAAAAACCAGCAAACATTATTTTAAGGTTATTTACCATGTAGGAGATAATTAAATGGCTTTATCAACCTTTTTGTTCTTTGAGGGTATCTTTCTATTATGGTCTAAGACAATAAGCAATACTATATTTATAATGTTGAACCAGAGTTAATAAGCAAAAAGGAAACTTATGTTCACTATCATCTTTTTAGTAAGCCAAGAAAGTTTATGATACAGTTTAGAGATACAGAACTTGACTGCAGCCCCTTTGGCTTCTTCTGGATGCGCCAGTGAAACAAGGAACCTCAGTGCCCAACATGGTCCTCTGGGGAGAAAGTCTCTTCTTGTGTAGAGCAGGACTTTAGACATCTGTGCCAGAGGCCCAGAAAAGACCCACCACTTGGAACAGGGCAGAGGAAAGAACTGTTTTACTTTAACTATATTCCTCAAACTTTTCAGGCCAACTCTCCGTGACAGACTCACCACCTCACAGTGCAACCTCCCGTCAGGAATACAGGATGACGGCACGTGATTGTGTTTCGTACAAACTGTGGGACAGGTGGTGCTGCCTGTACGTAACCTTGCACTGTAAACTTGCCCTGACGTCTGTTCCTCTGAGGTTAGGCCACTGTATTGTGATAAACCATTGGTCTCTCAGGTCTTCCTGTTCATTTCTGTTCTCCATTTAAAAAAAAAGTATTCTAGCATCTAATTCTCAAACCTCCAAGGGTTCTTCTGATAATCCACATCAATCGCTGTTTGAAACTCACCCCTGGATTCTATAACTCTGTTTAACACAGACCTTCTTTGTAACTTTGAATGACTTAGTTATCTTAAAAACTTAATTTTCCATATCACTGTTCATTGAGCATAAAACCAAGATAATAATACTACCTGTAGAAGAAAGGATTAGTGAGTCAGCGGGTCTATTTCCTTACTTATATCTGGATGGGAAAGTGCCTCCTTACTCTTCCTTCTGAATTCTTTTTGGTTCCTGGCCCAAATGAAGAGTTGCCCTTCTTGGCAGCATCTGTGTCTGCCAAGAACAACTCTACCGCACTGCCTTTGAAGTGGTGGGCACAGCCTCTACCGGTGTGCTTGGAGGGTCTGGCTCCCTGGAGAATCCTGGGAGTCCCCACCCACAGCCTCTTTGGGAAGTTCTTTTCCGAAAGTTGTATTCAGACTTACATCAATATGCAGAGGAGACATCCTTCCTACAAAAAGCTTGTTCTTCCTCCACAGTTGCGGGGAAGGTGGTGAAGAGGAAATAGGAACTGGGTATATAATATTGGCAAAAATGTTTTGAGCACTTCAGATAAAAATGTTTGATAAGTACAGTCTTATTTTTATTGCTTTATTATACTGCTCGTTGGAGAATGTGTTTCCTTTGGTCACCTGCCAGTGAAAAATATTAGCCTTTTCCTGAATCTAAGATTGTTTCTTTAACTAGTTATGTTGCTAGAATAAGATAGACAAAGGCTGCTGAAATTAACAAATCAAGATTGGAGCATGGTGATGCTCACTTCTGCTCAGTGTCCTTTCCAATTCATTGATAGCTGCTGTAACCAATATGAGCAAGGTTTTGGTGGGCTCTCTTTCCTCACCTAGTCCAAGCTGGATTACTTTCAATTTAATTCCTTCGCTCTGATGTCCAAGACTTTAAAGGATTTGCCACCACCACCACCCCATTTGTTTCTGTTCTGTGGCATCCAGTAGGAAATAATTTTTTCATTTAAATGACACTTCCGTAATGAAGAGTCACTTTTTAGATTTTCATACCTTTCCTCTTCTAGTTTCTGATTTACGCCAGAATAGTTACAGTTTCGTTTTCTTTGAGGCTAAGTGTCAAGTTTTGTGTTTGTTGTATTTTTTTCCCCCTCTCTCAAATTTGTTCCCAATTCACAGCAAAAGAAGCCGCTAGCATAATATTTCTGTATCAGAAGCTAGTTGTGCTCAATGTATATAGTACTTTGATCTTAGCCTTAATGTGTTTGTGTTGATCTAGGGTGTATCTTTTGGCTCTGGGAATTCTGAATTAAAGTTAAAGCTTTTAACCCATCATTCGCTCATCTCCATCTCTTCAAACAAAAAGGAAACAAACTTTGATTGCAGTGTGAAGAACTGAGGTCACACATGAGGGCAAATTTATTAGAAATGATGTATTTCAATGTCATACTGAGTTCCTAAGCAGTATTGCAGAATGTCCTTCCCTGAAGTTATTTGTTTTGTTTGTAATAGAATAGAGTCTGGCCATGAGGAATGAATTAAGTACACATCTACTTGAAAGCACGAGATGGACAAGTTATCTCTTGAAGTCACTTACTCTTTAGAACAAATAAGTTGCATTTTGTTCTGAGGGAATTTTTACACTGGTTTAATTGGGAGAATTAAATGAGCCCCAGGCTAGTATACAGAGAAAAGCCCTTTTAGATAGTATTTTTTATTGAGTTTGCCAACCTTTAATCCCCACTCACTTATGGTAAGTTTCAAGTATGGATAGTTCTAAGATGTGGTCAGTTTCCATGACTGCTAAATAAAATATGAATTTCTCATGTTACTCAAAGACTGTTTGTGGAAGATCTTATTTGGCTCTTTGCATCTTCTGAGGAGCAACTCATGGTTTAATATGTCTCATCTGAACCCTACAAAAATGGTGGTGTTCATCTTGCAAAAGAAAACATTCATATACCTCCCTACATTGTATTCTATGTGAGCAAAAAGCTAAGCCCTTTGCTTGTGAAATAGTACCCTTTAGGACAGTAGCCTGGCTCTCTTCCTCTCTCCTCATCAGTCAATTCTTATTTGTTAGTCCCTTCCTTTGCTTTTCTGCTGTCAGATGGAGAAAAGGGGTTAGCAGAGGTAGAAAAACCCTTATAAACTTTTCTCTAGCAGAATACCATGATCCTAGATTAAAGTAGGAACCAGAAACATAAGGTCTAGAAATCCTCAGAGTGACTTTGTATGACAGATTTTTATATGAAGAAACATCAGTCCCTGTGACCTAAATTAAGCTACCTAGGCTCTCAGTGTCATTATTTCTCTGCTTGTAAAAGGGGAATAGCAATACCGATCACTATCTTCCTCTGGAGTTTAGGAGAAATTTAATGAGATAATGAACTTAATTCTACTCTTAACAAGGAAATATATTGTTGACTTTTAGGAGAGTGAACTACTTGGGGGTCCCTAAGGGACCTGACAATCTATTACCTCTTCCAACACTAAAATAGAACTATTGTAAAAAGCTAACCCACTGCCAAAAAGTAAGCCATTTATTCTGTGGAGAGACCAGGTCCGATGTGAGAACAAGGATTTTGACCTCTTGGGAAGAACTATCACTGGATAGACACAAGGACGTCTTTTTCCTTCTTCCTGTCTTTTAAATCAGAACAGAGGTGTAATTGTGTTTGATGGCTCACTTTGGGAGAATGTTAGATTCAATCCTGGAACAAATTAAATCAGATGATATACTTTTTAAAAGTCTCTAGAGCATGCATTCTAAATGGTAGCAATATTGCCCCCAACAGGGCAAATACTGGTTCTTTGAGAGGAAAAAAAAAAAATTAGATATTACAATGGTTGTGGCCCTCCAGTACCACACACACACACACACACACACACACACACACACACACAGTATATATATGGTATTAAAATTTCATGGGGGTGGGCACTTGGAAAAAATGCCTAAAAAGGCAGGTGGGGAGCAATAATGAAAGAGAAAAATGGTGAAGAAACACTGCTGTAGTCTAGGACAAGACGATGGTGCCAGTTACTCTTCCAGACATGTTTGTCCCTAAGCATTGGTGAGCCACAGGTTGTCAGGCTGAATGCACACTGCTATTGATTCCTTCAGTCCAACAGGAACTGATTCATAGAAAACTTGAAAGAGGTGAAATTCTTACCCTCAGGGATGATGATCTCAGACAGACACCTCAAACATAAAACCTGTCCGTTAGATCCAATACTTTGTACTTAAATCAATGTGGTTAAATCTTTAAGGTAAGAGATTCCCTTTTTCTCCTGCCTACTTAGCCTTACAGAAAGGCACATCAAGGGTAGGCATGATCTTCAAAGTACTTCACAGAAAAAGCCAGATTGGGAGAAAGGAGAGGGTGTGGACCCCGCAGGCAGGAAGGGAATAATTATCTAAATAGTAATGTAAAGTGCAAAGCAGCAAAGACAAGAAATAGTGGGAATTGGCATTTAAGTACGTAAGAAATTTTAAGTTTGATGTTGCTGCTATATTAATAAACATTTGTACATCCAAAAGATTTTTCCTTCCATCTTTCTCCTGTCTTATATAGTTTTTCACACTTTTGAATGGATGGGATGACCCAAAATTGACTTGCTGTGTACTATGAAATTTGAAAGAGGCTCTGTATTCTGTTAGGCTCAGAAGCCCTGAAATAATAGAATGACCATATTTTTTTAAATATATATTTTCCTTGGTCTCTGGCTCTTTGTTGCTTAATCATCCTATTCTTTGATATTCATAACCATAACTTGGAGGAAAGAGAAACAGCGATTATTCCTGTCTGTTTATCCATTTCATAGCAGTGCCCTGGACAATAAGTACTCTTTCCCAAGCCAAGCATTTGCTAAGAATTAGCTGCTGTGGGTATTTAACTGCTTTACAGAAATCTACTCGTCCCATGTTTATTGATTTCTTAAGATCATAGAAGAAAATGGGTTGGAGGGAGGTCTTCAAGCCTTCTGACATCGATGGGGCCCCACCCCCAACTCCAAAATCTAACATACTGTCCCTTTCATAGTTCCTCACATCCCACGTTCAGCTTCTCTTTGTTACCTGCTGGGTGGGTGTAACCAAACCTCAGCCACACTGTGGCCCCAGCAGCTGGGCTTCTCTCACCCATCACATTGCAGACGCTCTTTTCGCATGTTTTGTCCCCTCCGCTGCATTCCCTCCATTTGGCATCACTCCCTCTGTGCAGCCTTCTGTTTCAAGGGACAGGAGTTTGCCAAGGAGATGTTGGCAGAGAGGGCCCACTGCTCCCCTTTCTATCTGAAGAGCCCAGTGTCACTCATTAGCATATGAGAAGAATGGTTGTAAATAAACATTAAATGAGGTTAAGGAGCTCCAGCTCATCAATATTAATGAAGTCTACCTCACAGCCTTGGAGCGAGGTACTGATGGCTCTAATCACAAGAAGCAGTTTCATAAGGCCCCGGTTACAGGGCACGAAGGGTTAGATTCAGCCTTCGGATGAATGTTTGTCATCTTCCAGCCCCAGGAATGCTGCAGAGAAAGGCTGTCTGATACCAGATCTGTGCTTGCAAGGCCCCTCTTGTGTTCAAATTACATCTGCTTGTCTAAACAGGTGGAAGGCTAGAGGAAGAAGTCTGTGTCTGCTAAACTGGTCTCTGGAGTGAGAAAACTCCAGGTCAGTCTGCAGTTACCAAATCAAAATTGAGGTCCCCGAGTACTAGGACTTGATCTCTCATTACCCCTTACATCAGTAACCCCGTGGAACTCAAATTCTTGTTTCCAGTGCACTCACGGAAGATGTGGAGACCTTCTAAGCCCAGCCCAATAAAGAAGAAACTCCCATTTTACGTAGCTCATTGTGCCAACTACCAGTTAGGTCCCTCCACAGAGCCATGTTTGATTCCTGGCCTGTGTTTAGAAGATTCAAAGAGTAATAAGTACAGCTGTCATTTATTGAGCACTTACTTGTCCCAGACCCTACACTAAATATTTTTCAAGTTATATAATCCTCACACTGATCCTGTGAAGCTGATTCATGGGTGAGGAAAGTTACCCTCACAGATTTTATGTAACATGTTTAAGATACATGTAGCAAGTAACATCCAGATCTAACGTAGAGGGAGGCCCATGTTCTTGACCACCGCGCCCCTGCATCTCAGAGTCAATCACGTACAGTATGTGAGCGATCGTGCTCTTCCTTCTCTCTTGTAAGATACATGCCCTTTCTTCTCCATCTGAAGAGGTCAAATAAAGTAGTTCTCTGAAAGTAGAACCAGGCGACTTTAGAATTAATTTTTTTAAAAATCAAAGCAACTCTTTGAAACCATTTTTAGAAAGGAAACTTTCATTAAATATGTTTTTCTTTGGATATAAATTGGGGTAGTGGTATATGTGCTGTGAGTGAGTGAGTGAGTGAGTGAGTGTGTGTGTGTGTGTGTGGTAGCAATGATACAGATTTATTCACCTCACCAGACCAGTTTCTTTTATGATGAAGCACACACCTTGTGTGAGGTCAGTGACTGTGGAACACAAAGACGTTCACCTGGCTCTCCTGGCTGATTTGAGCCTATGATCCTAGCCTCAATTACACTGTTTCAGCAGTTAAGCCTTGGTTTATTGCCTAAAGTTCAAACTATCAGCTTCTTTATCTATGATTCCCTGGGGTTGCAGGGAGAGAACCTGATGCTGCATCAAATGGTTGTTATCGCAGAAGTGACACCTGATTGTTTTTAAAGAGCAACTCTTAGTTAAAGGATCTGCTAGTGAAACAGCCACTTATCTTTCCTCTCTTTTCCTCCTTGAAAACTCAGGGACCTTTCTTGGTAATTTTTACTTAGGCAGAGCGCCCAGGAATGTTTCCACAGAATGGCACCCAAAGCCCACCCATGCAGGAGCCCTTCCTGCCACCAAGGTAACCAAGACTGGGAAGCAATTGAAACTGGGCCTTCCTTTCCCAGGCCTGTGGCTGTCAGCTTGGCTCAGAAAGAGGCAGACTGATGACTTTGTCTCCTCACCCAGTCACACTACCACACAGTTCTCATTTGAGCCTGCAGTCACATGGTTATGCTGCTTATGGCCAAACAAGGATGCGCTGTTTCCAGTTCTTTGCACCCTGGGTTTGGCCTGGGCATCCTTAGTTGAAACCATCAGGGCCCCCAAACCCTGAAGCTTTTCCAGCGACAAATTGCTTGCAGTGGTGGAGAGGAGGAGCTGGGCTGTGCAGCAGAGCAGTGGATGGTGTGTAGTCGGGATGTTTGCGAGAGCCAAGGGGTTAGTTCATTGCTGCTTTGTATACTCAGGCACACCAGAAAACTCAGATTAATAGGCTGTTTAGTCTTCAGCATGTTCTGTGAATCAAAGGCTCTGGATGGTATTATTAAAGAGTGTTTGTGAGAGTGCCCTGGAACACTCCTCCTGGGCTCCGCTCACTGAAGAGGAACGATTGAGTCCTTTCATTTCCTGGGCAGCATCCCTCACGCTCATTGCTCACTGTAGTATAAAGGTCTGCAGAACCTTTGTTCGAAACAGAATCTTTTGTTCTGTCTTTATGAAGTCCCATTGCCCACAGCACCTTGGTCTGTTGGAGTCTAATTATTTAATGTTCTTGTCTCTGAGCTACCGGCACCTGATGAATGCAGTCCCCTCTACCTCGGGGAGTTTTTCTTTGCAGTTTTGGAGGGTTTTTTGTGTTGTTTTGTTTTGTTGGCTCTATTTAGCACTAGTTCTCTGTTTGGGCAGAATTGTCATCTATTTTTTTCATGGCTGTTTAAAGGAATTTTGCCAGGAAGGAAGGAAACATATACCTGAACCCTATTTTGTGAAGTATTTGAAGTTTTTTTGGCTATTAGAAGACTCTCCTGAAATGTAATGAAGTGTCTTCAAACCTTAGAATTGAAACATATTGAATTATGAAAGAATTACTTCCTCCACTACCACCCCCTGTAGTAGAGATTTCTGTTGGAGAAGGTTGAAAAATTAGGAGGGAAACTGCTTCTTCACTCCCCCTCCAGCTCCCTTTCAGCAGCAGCATGCCGTCACGTGAGTGTGCACTGTACCCTCGTCCCTCTGGCAGTTACGCTTTTCCTGAGGCCTGGAAAATATTGTTTCAGACCTTCCACAACTTCCGTGTGTGCATGCACACACACACACACACCCTACACAACCACACCCCTCATGGGCATGCCTTTGATGCAGAGGCATCCGGTTTATTGCAGAGGTGCTGCTATAGCTCAGTAGTCACTATAGACAATGCAAACACTCAGCACATTATGAGCAGCCGTATATATCAGACAAATGCAGTACAAATCATAAGCAATAGTTTTGAATCTGGCACAACCCTTAATTACCACAGCCAGAGGCCAGAAAATGAAATTGAGGTCATATATCTGGGGTTAGAACTCTTAGAAACCATCTGGCATCCCACAGCCCAAAGTTACCCCAGGGAGGTGCACCTTGGAGCAATGGGAGTCGTCTTATGCAGAAGATACTGTCCCCTCACGTCCCTCCAAAACCAGCACAGCTGTGTGGATGCGGACTATTTGCCATATATACACTGAGACCAAGATATATATACACACCCTGGCGTTCCGCCTGGTTCCTTCAGTGAAGTCCATCTGTTTATCCAGTTCCAAATCCCAGAAGGCAGTCACCAAAAAATAAATAGTGAGAAGGGACAGGGTTTTTTTCTTTCTTTCTAGATAAACATGTTCCAATGAACAAAACAGATTTTGCAAACACATTCCATCTAGTAAGTCTCACCTAACAGCTGTGTGAGAAGGGCTTGGAGGAGGGGGATGAGGCGCGGGGGCTCAGAGTTCAGAACTCCGCAAGGCACGGTAGTTCCGTACTGTCCACTTCTCGTTAGATGGAAATCAGCTCTTTCCTTCATTCTGTCCCCTCACCCCAAACCTGAGATCTGTGGTGGGCTTGCGAAAGATAAAAGTCTGGCTGCAAGTACCAGCTTCTTTAGCAGAGTGCCCTGTGTTTCTGAGTGTGCCCTCTTCCTCTCCCGCTGTAAGGCTCCTCTGGAGTCAGACAATGGGACATTGCCCCAGCACAGCCCACCCACCCATCTCCACTTCACATCTACCCCTTTGGCTAGACAGTAAAGGACTGAGCATAGATCAAGAACCTGGAGTCTGCAGATCAGGGACAAGCACAAGAAACTGACCTTATGCCTCAGAGGTGGCTGGATATTTGTGTCTCTGTTCAATGTCAAATTGGCTCACTGTACCATTCAGGGGTTGTTTTTAAAAAATGTTCTCCTCACTCCTCATTTGCGGGTCAGATGCTTTGGATAATCCAGTGGAATTCTCTCTGCTTGACTGTTGGTTGCTGCCAGACACAGAGTGCTAAATCCTGTCATTGGTGACTTGAAATGATGATGTGTGAAACAGTGCTGCGATTTGGACAGCCTGCGCGCATTCACACGGACTGCTTTGCCAATTAACCACAGTAGTGAAATGCAGCTACAAAGGGGAATAAAGCAGTTTCTACAGTCCTTGCCTTATCTTCACCCTGGGATCACAGTACCTGCTTATGTGCCCACCCTCCCCCAATGCCAGCATGAGTCTCCAGTAATCCGTCAGCCTTGGAATTCTGTTTTGTTCAATATTCTTCCTTTCCCAGGCTTTGTAGCAAAGTTTCTTTAACAGATTGTAACATGCCAGAGATGGAGAAATAGCATGTATGTGCAGAATAGGGAAGTGAGAAACAAGACACTCTTGCTGCTGATTCCCATCTCCAGTCTTGGCGTTTGCTGTTCCCTCTTACCCCAGATGGCACGCCTGGCTCCTCTTATCTGGCTGGGTCTCAGCTCAGTGGACACCTTCTCTAAGAGGTTATCCTTGGCCACCCCATCTCCTGTCCCAACCTCGGCCACTCCATATCACAGCACCCTGTGTTATTTAAGTCATTGTCTTATCACTTTCTACAAGTATTTTATTTGTTTGTCTACTTGTTTATTATCTCTCCACACACACACTAGAATGTAAGTTCCATAAAAATGGGGATTTTTGTCTGTCTTATCCACTACTATGTCCACAGAACCTAGCACTTAATATTTATTAACTGAATAAATAGGTAGGAATGTAGTAATTAAGAGCTTCCAAAACAAATATATGGTTACTATCAGGAGACGGTAAAGGCCGACAGGCAAATAGTTTGAAAAATGGAATAAAAATATCAGGTTTCCCATATTCGTTTCATAATGGGTTTTTTTTAATGCTGCTTGGTTGGTTTTTTGTTTTGTTTTGTTTTGTTATTGATTTTGAGAGAGAGAAACATCGATTTGTTGTTCCACGTACTTATGCATTCATTGGTTGCCTCTCGTATGTGCCCTGACTGGAGATCAAACTCGCAGCCTTGGTGTATTGGGACAATGCTCTAACCTGACCTATCTGGCCAGGGCCTCATAATGGTTTTAATTACAAGTTGAAAGCGTTTAGTCGAAGATCACATAAACTGCGTAGCTCGTCATTTCTTCTGATTCAGACTAAACTGTTCCCTATTGAGTAGGTTAAGTCAGGGTCATAGAGACCAAGTGTAACACTCTTCCTTGCCAAGCTGGCCTAATTGAGGCCACAGAGGATGCCCACTCCCAGATTTCCACTGCACAGTGCCTCGCTGTGCTTTCCCCAGGGTGAGTGCCAGAGGAAACTGGCACAACAGTTTAAAACAGTGGAAAGCCCAGCCTGGGTATCTTCACCTGGCCTTCATTACATTCCTGCCTGCTTCTGGTTCCAAAAGAGACCACGTTCCTCTTCGAAGCTCAGGGGCCCTGCAGCTCTTTCAGTTTTGAAAGATGGAGGGTGGGTGGGTGTGACTGCCCAGTTGTGACACAGTATGACCAAGATAATTTGTCCTTTTAGCCTAGCAGACACATGACACTCATCTCCTCAGTCCTTCATCCAAAGGAGAAGTATTAGCTTCTCAGAAGTTACCCTTTGTCTTGTTGGGGCAAGATCAGTGCCTAGTGTCAAGAGAGAGATATTAAAGATTAAAGAGCCTCCTCCAGGAAAGGGGATAGTTTTGCCTGAATCTCTTAATTTGTTTTTCCCCCATACAAGTGCATTCATGTTGCTGGCCTCCCTGGCTCACTCCTCGGCAGTTTGTAGTTATTATCCTCATGACTTTGTGGTCTCATTGATATTAGAATGTGTTTCAACAGCTGTAGGTGACGTTTCCATGCTCCACTGCTTTTTCTCTTACGTTGCTAACGACTCTTCTGTTGGTTTCAGCCCTTAGCCAAGCCCGCCCCATCCACACCCCACTCCTTGCCCTGTCTTTTATTGATGCTGTGTTGACTTTGTGTGTCTCTGTTAGTTCAGTTTTCTGAGCACCTGCAGAGAATTAGCCATCTCTGCTTGCTGCTGGGGATCAACCAGGCCTTTGATCTATTTGATTTCTGTACTTTTGAAAATGTTGAAGGACTCTATAGCCTCAGCAAAGTACGTAAAAGGTGCTCTAGTTTCTGTGGCCTGACCTTCCAGACTAGCTCTGCGTAGGGACCAGAAGATATTAATGTAAATAACAGATGTAGATACTGTCCCTTAAATGTTTACTATGTATCATATACAGTTCTAATCACTTAACATGACTATGTCATTTAATTCTTACTTATAGGCCTAAAGCCATTTGTGAACTGACCATAGTTATTTCTCTGACCTCATCTCTTATTCCTTCCCTCCTTGTTCTCTTAGCTCCAGCTGTACTGCTTCTATGCTGTTCCTCTGACCCATGTCTATGCTCCCTCCTTCAGGCTTTTGTAGTGGCTGTTCCCTCTGCCTGGAACACTCTTCCCTCAGATGTCTGCCTAGGGTAGTTACTTCTTAACCTCCCTCAAATCTTTACTTAGGTGTTACCTTCTCCATGAAACTTACCTAGACTATTGTCTATAAAATTGTACCACCACTACCACCTCACGCTCCCTCTCCAACTTGCTCTATTCTACTTTTTCTTTCTATATATTATTTTAACTTACTATATAGTTTACTTGTTTATTTTATCATTTGTCATCTGTATTCTCCAGTATAAGGTAAGCTTCATGTGGGCAAGAAGCTTGCCTAGTCCTTAATGTACCCTAAGCACCTAAAAACAATACCTGGCACATGGTAGATGCCCCATAATTCCTGCTGCATGAATGAACTTTGCCCTTCAAAAACCCTGTGAGGTAGGTGTTTCTGGTAGCCCCATTTTAAAGATGATGGAATTGGAGCTTGAAGAATTTAAGTACTGACTTGCCCCAGATCATTCAGCTAATAAGTAGTGGAGCTGGGATCCGAACTCAGGATCAACTAACTCCAAGGAATGTTCTTTCAAGCACTAGGTCAATAGTTCTCAAACTTTAGTATATGTAAGAGTCACCTGAGCTACTTGTTTAAATGCAGGTTTGTACACCATGACCCTGAGGATTCGGATTCGGATTTGGATTCGAATTCCAAAGGTCTAGGACACAGATGACCCATGAATCACAATTGGATACATTGGGATATACTACATTGCCTTTCAGGTTTGGAATCTACATAGGGAGGAATAGAGATGTGTCCATTGAACATTTTTGAGTGCCCACCATATACCAGTCCCTGTGGCACATGAAAGCAAGTGAGATGGATCCTTATTCTCAGGATGGGACAAACAGACACATACACCATAGACCATCAGTAAGTCATGGAATACTTAAAGGCACATGCTTTGGATTTAGGCAGACCCATGGTTTAAAGCCTGAATGTGCTACCTGCTAGTTATGCAACTGGGAAAATGGCTTAATCTCCCTGTGTCTGCAAGTAAAATGAGAATAATATTTACCCAATAGGGATTAAATGAGGTAATGGGTGCATAGCACTCAGGAAGGTAGCTTAAAAACAGATAATCAACACCAGGAGGCTTTGTACAAGATATGATAAATAAGAGACAGTCTCCTATTTTATAGTTAAAGTTTGGGTACCAGTTTTTTTGTTTTTAATACAATTTACATGGAAATATTTTCAAAATATATTACCCGTCCCTGCATTCTTAAGTATAACTTGACTTACCTCGGCATCTAAGTATCAGCTTTATAAACATAAATTATTTTATTGTGCTGGAAAACACTGCTGTTTCCTGAGCTTATTGCAGTACTCTAATGTATTTTACACATTTTTCCTACTTTTCTGCTTCTGTCATACTGTTAATACCTAGTTTCTCACTGCTGTCCTTGCACCTGCCTTTTATAGTTCCTTTTCCTCTCCCAGTTTACTTTGTCTAGCCTGTATTGGGCTTAAAACTGGAGAGCCAAGTTTATTAAAACTGTGAGTGTAATCAGAGCTTTTCTCCGAAGCCTATAAGTTAACCATGTAAGCTTTAGTTTGTGAACTTTGTGACATCCATTTTGCCTACTTAGAGACTTATTGGCATTTAGATATTAGAGCTTGCCCTTTAAATATATTACATATTATTGCGTAGGGTACAGACACCTGGAAAAGCCATTTTCATTGTTCTCAGCACTGGAAGTTAGTCCATTTTGCACCTCCACAACTTCAAAGAGCCTGGGAATTACAGGATTGTGGATCTGGCCTTTTGCTCTCGAGTAGATAATTGATTGTTATCTTCATTTTACAGATGAAGAAACTAAGGCCTAAAGAGTAAGTTGCCTGCTCAAGTATCTGGTAGAACCTGGGCAGGGCTCCAAGTCTCCTGAGCCTTCCCCTCTGCTCAGCCACACTCACTGTTCCTAGGAGGAAAAAAGTCATCTTAGTCTGTGGAAAAGAAGAAAAACCATCAATAAATATGATTAAACATTACATAAATGAAATCTGATTCACATCATAACTAATCAGTTTTAGCCCTGACTTTGGTGGTTTTCCTCCTACTCCTGCCATCATTTGAAGGGATGTGTAACCTTGCTGTGCCCCCAGTGAGCATGAACTGTGAGCTTACTGGAGGAAGGACCAAGGAGCATTATAATACAATCCAGAGCATATAAAGAATTATAAGAGATGGTTATCAGCTTTGTACCCTCTTTTCATCATGTGTCCAGGGCGATTTAGAGGATGGAGGCCCTGAGAATGAGGGACATGGAAACAGGTTTCTGAAGGAAGGTACAGAGTTGACAATTTCTCTGAGTGTTTCCTCCCTCCCCTCCCCTCCCCTCCCCTCCCCTCCCCTCCCCTCCCCTCCCCTCCCCTCCCCTCCCCTCCCCTCCCCTCCCCTCCCCTCCCCTCCCCTCCCCTCCCCTCTCTGACAGCTTTATTGTTTAAAGCAAAGGGATCATACTTTATACAACAATTTTTATTTTGCTCTTTCCCCCTTTTTAAAAAATTTTTTATTGATTGATTTTAGAGAGGGGAAAGATAGAGAGAGAGGTACATCGTTTGTTATTCCACTTATTTATGCAACCATTGGCTGATCTTCTATGTACCCTGACTGGGTATTGAACCCACAGCCTTGGTTTATCAGGACAACACTCTAACCAACTGAGCTATCCGACCAGGGTACTCTTTCCCCTTAATATCATGAGGCCACCTAGTATGTGTCATTTCATCTTAAACTCATCTAGGCAGATGAATTAAATCTTTACTGTAAAAGCTTCCAGAGGTGAACTTGACATCTTAGGTTGAAAATTAAGATGCCTGCAGCAGCAGCCAGACAGGTGATGTAAGAAAGAAGCTCAGGCCTAGCCACTGTGGCTCAGTGGTTGAGCATCGACCTGGGAGCCAAGAGGTCACTGTTTGATTCCCTGTCAGGGCATATGCCCTGGTTGCAGACTCAATCCCCAGTTAGAGGGTGTGCAGGAGGCACCCAATCGATGATGTTTCTCTCTCATTCATGTTTCTATCTCTCCCTCTCCCTCCCTCTCCCTCTAAAAATCAATAAAAACATATTTTATGAGACTGACGCGCTGCCTACTGCACTAAGAGGGCAGCTAAAACATATTTTAAAAAAAGAAAAAGAAGCTCAGATGTTACTCGGTGAGATGCAGCAGGGACTATGACAAACTGACAAAGACATCCTCTCCCTTCAGCCCCAGCCAAATGTGGCCATGCAGGAATGCTGGCCCAGTATTGCCAGGCCTTCAGATTTTTTTAAAAAAGAGATATCTGAAATATTGATTGTATTGTGGGAACACCTTGATTTTTTAAATGTTTTAGTTCAAAAATTTAAAAATACAATTCAAGTCAAACAAAACCTGTGTCTCAAACAGTGAGTGTTTAGAGCTTCACAGGCATTATCTCACTTCATCATCACAGCAGTCTTGCTCCATGCACAATGGTTTGTTAAGAACCATCAGTGAATAAAACAGTGAAACCTTTGTCCTTTTGGAGCTTACATTCTAATACAGTTTAAAAATATACAGTAGGCCCTGGCCAGGTGGTTCAGTTGGTTGGAGCATCATCCTGTACACCAAAAGGTTACAGGTTCGATTCCCAGTCAGGACAGATACCTAGGTTGTGTGTTCAATCCCCTGGCCAGAGCAAGTACTGGAGGCAACCAATTGATGTTTCTCTCTCTCATGAATGTTTCTCTCTCTCCCTGTCTCCCTCTCCCTCTAAAAATCAATTAAGAACATATCCTGGGATGAAGATTAAAACACACACACACGCAGTAGATCAACAGGGAATAAGGCAAGAGTTGCTGTTTTAAATACTATGGCCAGGGAAGGCCTTACTGGTACAGTGGTATTTGAGCAGAGACCTGAAGGGGTAAGATAGGCAGGTATCTAGGGGCAGAGGGGAAAGCAAGTACAATAGCCTGAGACAGTGAACGTGCCTGACATATCCAAGGAACAGCAAAGCCGGTGTGTCTGGAATAGTCCGAGCAAGGGGTGAGTAGAAGGAGATGCAGTTAGGGCAATAGCAGGGGCCATCACTGTGTAGAGACTGAGAAGGAAGAAGTCTTATCCCTTTTTTATAGATGAGAAAACTGGGGCTCGAAGAATTTAACCCATGCTACATACCCAGGAAATAACAGACACGCACTGTTTGAGGCACAGGTTTTGAGCCTTGTCTTAATTCCAAATCTCATGTCCTTAGCTGGTCTGTGTGCTACACCAGAAAGCAGTAACATGGGTTTCACGGCATTCCCATGCTTCTACAAAGTTATGTGCTACCTGGACTCAAATTATGTCCTACCTGTTCCTCGTGCTACTGCCTCAGCCACAGAGAATTACAGTGAAAGAAACCTGGAACGTTAGACCCAAATAGAACCCTGAGGATTATTGAGACAAAAAGTTTACACATTTTTTAATAATTCTGAGCCATCTTTTTTTCAGTCCCTTTGACTTCTCCCCACTGCTCATACTTTTGTTTGTTTTCCTAATTTTTTAAATAGGTTATACATGAATGTGACAAAATTCAGAAGGTCAAAGGGTACACAATCTAACATGCTTTAAAATAAATTTAACTTTTTTTTTTTTTAGTATATCTTTATTGATTTCAGAGAGAGGAAAGGAGAAGGAGAGAGAGAGATAGAAACATCAATGATGAGAGAGTCATTGATCGAGCCCGCAACCTGGGCATGTGCCCTGACCGGGAATCGAACCCCGATCGCCTGGATCCTAGGTCGACGCTTAACCGCTGAGCCACGCCCGGCGGGGCTAAAATAAATTTAACTTTGTCTAACTGACCCTGATTATTTACATGTGAGGCATGACAGGGGCAGAAACTGAGGCATAAAGAGTTAGTTCCCAGTTGAAGGCCACCCATCAATGGAGGAACCAGCTACTGTATCCAAGCTCCAGCGAGTAAGACCAGACTGTCTTTTAGAATTCATGTGCATAAAAGAAATTGGATGGATTCATCCTTTGATGCCGCTGGGGTGTTTCTCACCCTTTTCCGTTCTTCTTGTATGCCTATTAGTCCCACTGAAAGGTAAGGATCCAGGTTCAGAAAGCCTAACCATTCTGTCATTTCCCAGGGTGGAGAGCCACTATCATTTGGTTCACATTTTTATTAAAATGAGTGATTTACTCACATTACAGACAGAGTCTTTTACCAGCAAAACCATACTTTGAAAAACAAAGCTGATGGCTTTAAGGAACAGTAACTGCTAACATCAATTTCCTTTCCCATCCAGTCCCAAAACAGTCAGACACTCTTCCGTCTCTAGCTGTCTCCTTCTCTTACCCACACATGTACATATAATTATAGATATGGTACAGTATATATGCCCACAAAAGACAGAACACAGCAGGAAAGACAAAGGTGGATTCATCTGGAGAGATGTGTGTGTTTATCTATATCCAACCCTCTTTCTGGTTCCTGCTGTTTTTGTTTCCTAAGTCTGTTTTTTTGGTTGATGGGTAGCCATAAATCCATCATCATTGGTGGAAGTTAGTGGATTCTGACGAGAGAACAGGCTGTGGTCTTTATAAATACGCCTACATGCTGGCAACAGCCTTTCCCCACTCACACAATCATCGAGAACCAGGGAACTTTAAATTGGTTTTTTATTTTTAGTCTGTCTTGGTTCACCTCACCCTCAGTAACTCCGTTAGCCACTGCTTCTTTTTATATTTATTTAGAAAAGAAGGAAAATGCTTTTTAAGCAAATCAAATGCATAATCCATTCCACTTCTTATTTATTCTGTGGCTACTTTGGACAGTGGAAAGCCCAGAGAAATAATAACTTTTATTGGTTTTTGTTTTCTGTGGCTTGCTTTCTCAGACAAGTCCTCATCAAACAGTTTTGCTGATAGCTTATAAAATTCCATGCCAACTATCAGCCTGATTTTAAATTAGAAAGGAAGAAGTAGTTGGAAATATTTTTATGTATATTAAATACACTTTCCTCTTACTAACCTGTGCCTCATCCTGTTAAAATTGCAGGTACAGGCTTATAGGCGCTTCAGAGGGTTTATTTTTGTTACCCCTTCTCTATAGAGATTAGCAGCAAGTCACCTAAATGAGAAAGGGTCTATAAGTTTGTTTTGGGGGGAGCAAGGAAGCTGGGAGCCAGATGGACTACCCTGTCTGACCCTGGAGCCAGCCTAGGAGGAGGGTAGAGATGGAAAGCTGGCGGCAGATTTAAATGTTAGCAGTGCTAATAGGAGGGCAGCTGCAGCTCATACTGCATTCTCACTACGGAACTCACTAGGCGAGGTGTTTTTATCCATAGGGGAAATAAAAGCTGTTGAGTTCCCAGGGCCCCGGGAACAAAAAGGACACGGGGAACCTGTGTAGTAGAGAGAGGCCTTGCCTGGGGATGAGAAGGCTTGGTTTGATCATGGCTGTCCTGTTCGCTGGGTGATTTTGTCCCTTGCTGAGGCTCATTCTTGTCTATAAACATAGAAATCATCCCATTATCCCCTCCCTGCCCCACAAGGTTCTCATGGGGATCAAAAGTGATAATGCACATGAAAGTGGTTTGCATAATTATATAGTCTCTCTACCAATATGACTCATCAGCACTTCTCAGGGTGAGATGATAGAGGAGTGGCAGTGCTCGGACCATCAAGAAAAGTGGCGTGCACCTGCCTTCAGGCTGGAAGTTAATTTACTCATTAACCAGAACAAAGGCAAGATAACGTGGTCCTAAGATAAGGAATAAGATTGTGTTAGCCACCTCCTGGCTTGACTGCAGGCCTCCTTGAATTGTGCCTTCTGTTCTGCAGGTGCCATCCCACCTGTGTGCCTGAGGAAGGAGAGCGATAACCGGAGCAGGTACCATTCCGAGCGTGCCCCTAGCGTGCCCCTGCGCCACACAGCAGCACTTTCAGTTTACGGCCCCTCTCTTTTCATCATCTCTTTTAGTCCTCTCAAGCACTCTTCATGATTTGTATTGGTATCATTATGCATATTATTACTATTGTTACTATTATCACTCATTTCTAGTTGCTTGCTCAGTGTCACATGACCAACTAGCTGAAGAACCAAGATTTGGGGGTTTTGGGGGTTTTTTTCCTAAGTAAAAATCTGCTTTATTAGAAGACCACAGCAAATCTGACCTAATATAATTAAAATTGTTTACTGCTACCAAGTTAGTAACGTAAGATGCATTTAATTCATTGATTTACTCTAAGGGTCTCAAGCTATTTTAGAAATAACATTTGAAGAACCAAGATTTGGATCCTGGTTGGCTGATTCGGGAGCCTGCACTTTTTTTTTTTTGTAATTTTCAATCTTTTTTTTTCTTCTTATTGTATTTTATTTATTGGGAGCCTACACTCTTAACTATGTGTTATATAAGACCTATGTAGGGGTTAGTGCCAGGCGTTTTTTAACTGCTCTCCATAGAGCCTAGAGTGCTAAAGCAGTGCCTCAGGCCTTCTCTCCCCTCCACCTCATTCCTCCCACCTGTAGCTTGGGTGAGGGCTATTGAGGAGAAAGTTGGGCAAGAAAGACTTTTCTATCTATGTTACACATTGAGGTTCCTTGTAAGATTCCCATGGCGGGGAGAGTATATGTTTAAAATTTTTTTCAACCCTGACATACCACAATCTCCTTATTCTACAGGTGAGAAAATGGAGGCCCCCCAAAATATAATGGGTTCTTCACAGAACTCAGACCAAGTTTTTCCCTCTATACATTATGTGTCTTTGTGGTAGAACAGAATATTCCCCCTAAACAACCTGAAAGCCCTCGCTCTGGCAGTAAAGATCCATATAAGGAAATTCAAAATACTGCCTCTCTGTCAGAGGCTGAGTGAGGTATTCCAGATGTGCCACCATGAGGGGGCAGAGCGTTTCCTCTCACCTTTATTTACCATGTGGAGGGACTGAGTTTATTTTCCACCCTAACTCTTATGCCTGTTGAACCGTTTCTGTTCAGGGAAGAGTAAGAGTGGGTCACGGGAGTTTGCCACAGCACCTGCTTCTTCCTGGATGAGAATTACATCTTGGCTCTGAGGTCTCTGTTTCAGAGGACACACCCTGTCCTCTTATTTCCAAACAAAAACGTGAAGCAGCAATAACGGGTAGAGTGGGACTAGTTGTTCTCTGGATTAGAATGAATGGTGGTGCAAATGCTAAGCTTGAAATAACTTTCCTGATGGGCTGCTAGGCCCTTTGGGAGCTTATGGTGCCAAGATCCTGCTCCACATTGTGATCTCCAGAGCTGCCTGCCATTTCCTCAATAAATGTTTAGGAGACTATGCCTATACCAGAGTCACTAGCCCTGTTGCTACTGGCACTGGTGCCTCCTTTCATAATGCCACATGGCAGCCCATCCTGGGCATGTGCAAGCCTGGTATGTTTCATGTCATCATAGCTGTCCAAGAGAGTGACCAAGCCTTGCCTTGGTCCTCCAACTCTCAACAACCCATCATGATGGACAGAAGACAGGGCAACACCCCAAGGGTCTGACATAGTCTGGGGGTTCTTATCAGACCAGGCCTCTAGTTCGATCCCATGGTAGTGACTAAGGATGGCCATGGTGAGCCTAAAACCCTGATCAGATTGCCATGATGTGCCATGCACGATCCCTGGTTAGAAATGTACAATACAGACCCTGATTAGAAACTCTCACACTTCTTTAAATCTTTGTGAATATAAGCAGTTCCTAGGGAGTGGCTTTTGTTCATTCTAAAAATTGCCATGAAATTGTTACTATGTCTGATTTTAATACTTGCCTAGAACAAATACACTGGTCAAATAGAAATAGTCACTTGATGTTGGGCTTAGTCATAATGAAATATAACACTAAAGAGCCTGGCTTTCAGCCCCTATTTGAACACACTAATCATGCTCTGGGGAGTAATGAGTTGGCAAAGGATAGTGTTAATAATGGCCCAAGTGCTTCACCCCACAAGTGTCACTGGAAGCCACTGCATCTCATTCCTTTTGTAAAATCATTTCCTTTTCAATAAATTAATTATCATTTCCCTCCATTTAACATAAAACAACAGTGCTGCCAAAGAAGATAAAATTGAAGAACACAGCCTGCTGTTGTTCTGGGGCTTTGCTTGACAGGAACATGGCCCTAGGATGTTAGAATCTTCCTGTGATTTGTGGTACCAAGTGCTACGTGGGGAGTGAAGCTGTCATATGTCTTGTCCCTTCCTCTCGCTGCCCCCACTCTCCCTCACTCTCTTCCCTGTTCTTGCAGACTAGCACTGAGGAGTATTTACTCAGCTGTGGGCTGGCACCAAAGCCTCAGTGCCCTGGGGACTGGAAGGGGTGGTATCATCATGCCCCAAACTGTCCATGTCCTTCCGAGCATCTCTTGGCAGAGCAGCCTGGCTGAGGGTGAGTGTCATTTAGAATGAGCCTCCACAACCCTTGCATGAAGTACATAAAAACAATTGCAACTGAAAATTGGAGAGTCCACTCATGGGCTGTGGTGTTCTCTGGCCTTTGTGGTCATTGCTATTGAGAACATGCAGCCAACCAACTAAAAGTTGTCCAGTCCTCTGGGATTCCCCATGGCTCAGTAGCATTTCATTATCTCCCGTTCTTGTCCCAGCACTAGTTCACCCAACCATCAGCATGTAGACACTCATACAAATGAGTTCAGACTAACCCCCATTACATCCCTCATACTTTTGGAGCTAAAAACCCTCGATTGAGGTTTTGGGGAAGGCTCTTTCGAAGTAAGGGACAAAGATATGGCCCTAGTTCCTTCCATCCAGCACTCTTCCACTGATCTCCTTTAATGACACCACTCTGACCCTGGCCAAGGCACCATTTCCCAGGAAGAGCAGAGGCATCTGAGTCTACAACCACACACCACCTCAGTTCCTCTGGGCAAATGTTATGGACACACATGGTGGTTGCGAGGAGTTGGTAGAGATGACTAAGCTGCCCCCAGGAGCTTCAGAGGCAGGAATTTCCACAGCAAGAAGGCAAACCAGATGTAGAGAAGACAAGAGAAGATCTTCATGCTTATTTTCCAAGAAAAGAAGGGAGAATGAGTTTGCCCTGACTATATTGAGCATCAGTAATCGCTGACTACGTTAATTTTCTTAGCCAAAGTAACCTCATCTTTCACTCTCTGGGATTAAAGATAAACAATAAAAGAATAATTTGAATGGGGGGCTGCTTATCTTAAAAACTGCAGTATTGCTCTAGTTGGTTTTGCTCAGTGGTTAGAGCTTTGGCCTGGGGACTGAAGGGTCCTGGGTACGATTCCAGCCAAGGGCATGTACCTTGGTTGCAGACTTAATCCCCGGGCATGTGCGTGAGGCAACCAATCGATATCTCTCTTTCCCCCCCTCTCTCTTCCCCCCCTCTTTCTCCCCCCTCCCTTCCTCTCTCTCCCCCTCTCCCCCTCCCCCGCCCTCTCTCCCTCTCCCTTCCTCTCTCCCTCTCCCCCTCTCCCTCCCTCCCTCTCCCCCTCTCCCTCCCTCCCCCCTCTCACCCTCCCTCCCTTTCCCTCCCTCCCTCTCTCCCTCTCTCTCTCCCCTCTCCCCCTCCCTCCCTCTCTCCCTCTCTCCCTCCCTCCCTCTCTCTCTTCCCCTCCCTCCCCCTCTCTCTCACCCTCCCTCCCTCTCTCTCTCCCTCTCTCCTGCTCCCTCTCTGCCTCTCTCTCCCTCCCTCTGTCTCTCCCCCTCTTCCCCTCCCTCCCTCCCCCTCTTCCCCTTCCTCCCTCCCTCTCTCCCCCTCTCCCCCTCCCTCTCTCCCCCTCCCTCCCTCTCTCCCTCTCTCCCCTTCCCCTCTCACTGAAAGGCAATGGAAAAAATATCTTTGGGTAAGGATTAAAAAAACGAACAACACCCTGCAGTGTTCATGCTACAGCTGTCACAGTGGTAAACTGAGTTACTAGGAAGTAGACCCTAGGCTTCCTCTGATTCCCAAGGTAAAGTTGGTGGGACATTCCTATGAAAATAAATATTCAAGCTGATTGAGTTGAGCACTTGAGAAGGCGCAGGGAGTCAGCAAGCCCAGAAAGCAGTACACCTGCCATGATTTATTGTTTCCTGAGAGTTAGGCTCCCTACCAAACAGGACAGCTTCCATCTTCAGCACTTTCTAGCTCCTGGCATCTCCTCACGCCGCCCCCCTAAGTTGACAGACATGCCTCTGGTGCCTGGAGGGTCCCCATCTCTGTGTTCACACGGTGACCACAACTTTGTCCCTCTGAATTTTCATCTGAGTTGCTATGCAAAGCATGGTTTCATTCATTCATTCCTCCAACAGATTTTTACTACTATGTGCCAGGCATTGTGCTAAGGGGTTTAGTTAAGCCCAAAGATTTCTCAATTTCAGCACTTCCCATTTTAATCGATTAATAATTATAAAATAATACTACCACTTATGGAGCACTTTGATAATTTTCCAGAAAACTGTCTTACATATAAATGGCTTCATTTGATTTTTACAACAATCCTTTTAGGTAGGTGCTGTGATTATTCACATTTTTAAGATGAGGAACCAAGGTTCAGAGAAGTTGTATAACTTGTCCAAGTCATACTGGTGGTAAGTAGTGGAGCCAGGTCATCTGGTTGCTAAAGTCCCGGCCCTGCACTCATACAACTACCCTGCCTGACTATTCTGCCCTGTTTAATGGGCCAGCTGGAGGGTACCTATATGTTTCACTTCGATGTAAAGTCTGCCAGTCACCTGGCCTGAATGATTCTATCACTAGAAGTCAAGGCCTTCACTAACCAGCTGGATCCTACCTGCTAGAGTAGATTTCGCAGGACCTTTGGAGCTAGGCAGGCCTAGGTCTGAATCTCAGTCCTCCCTCCCTCACTAGCTGTTTCCTTGAGAAAATAATTAACTTGAGTTAAAGAAACCCTAGTCTCTTTATTTCTAAAATAATAACAGCAAATACTAACAGCACATATGATGGGCCATTGTTCTGAGTACATTAACTCACAGCAACTGTATGATGTTGTTACTGTCATTATCTCCATTTTATAGATGAGGTCACTGAGGCATCAAGAGCTTAAAGGTCAAGTAATTTGAAATCAGAGGTGAAGCTCACATGTGGACCCAGACAGTCTAACTCTAAAATCCATGCTATTAGCCACACTACTATGCTGTGCTGTCTCTAGAGATGATAGGATCAAGGGTGTAAAATCCTCTGGTCTAGAGCCAGGCACAGAGTTGATGGGGTGATTACAAGGTTTAGAATAAGAAAGTCTAACAGCTCTGACCACCCACAAAAAGAGAAGCACCAATTTGTGGAAAGTGTTCTGATTTTGATCTTATACCAAAGACTTCTTATGTCTTTGCCTTTGAACTTTCAGGATTTGCTGGCTGAAGCTTTCCTAATTGTGGGAATTCCTTTAGAGAAGGCGTCTGTTGGTACACACCACCTACCTTCCCTGCACCTGCCGGGGTGCAGAGCGTGCAGAGCATGCACAGCAGCTGGGATGAGAAACAGTGGAGTGGCCACCAGCACAGGTGTACTCATCCCCCTCCCCCCCCATGGCCTCCGGCCCAGCACAAGCTGCTGTACTGGAGCTGCAGTCTTTCCTGTTGACAGTAATTAGAACCTTTCAGACTCAATTTCTTACATGAAAAAAAATCCCAATTCTCCTGAATTGTCTCCTTGATCCAGTTCACCTGGAGCTATTTAGTTTCTGCAGTTTGCTTGGAGGGCAAAGCAAACTCTTAAGCCTTCACACATTAATAGTTGATAAGATCAAGGTCCTAAAAATGTTAGTTGGGTAAACTTTGGAGCTGGCCACCTGATTTTGACTTCCAGTTTGGCCTCTTTTTTTTTTTTTTAGTTAGCAAATGATTATTCTTTACTGTTTCCCAGTGTTCCATCACTTTTTGTCACTTTTTAAAAAATGTATCTTTATTGTTGAAAGTATTACGGGTGCTCCTTTTTTTCCCCATTGACCCCTTCTACCCTGCACCCCAGAGGGAAGGCAGGCATGGATGGGTGGGTGGGGAGAGATTAACCAAAGAATTTATATGCATATATGCATAACCCAGTTCTGCCTCTTAAACTCGAACCACCTGAGTTTGTGTTTGTGCAATGGGGATAACAATAGTGAAAATTAGATGAGCTAACGCATGTAAAACCCTTAGAAGAACAGTGCCTGGCCCTTAGCAAGTGCTCAATGAATGTTAGCTGTATTATCATTATTAAGCCTATCCAGCCCTCAGTCACCCTTCTTTCCCTCCCAGCCTGGAATCTTGTTCTGGAAAGTTAGTTCCCCTTTCTGTCCCCCAGGCTCTGGACCCTTCTCTTCTCACTAGCCAGGTTATTTCATCTCTCTAAGCCTCCTTGTCCTTATCTGTGACATGGGACTGAGACTAATGGAGCCTGCTGCATAAGGTTGTGGTGACTGTTAAGTGAGCTAATTCAAGGCCTAAGCAAAGATCTCAGTGACTATTTAGTCTCCTTACTGTGAGCCCTGTCACACAAAAGGCTGCCTGGAAGGGCCTTTGAGATCTTGAAGAGTTCTAAGAGCCACGGCACCCAAAGTAGACAGGAGCATTTAGGATTAACCAATGCCTGAGTGTGAGCCTTGGGAACTAGAGAGACTGCTGGCTTGCTCTTTTCTGTAGCACTGTGCCTGGAACCCAGGCAGCACATGGTAATATCAGATGAATGAATACTACAGAAGAGTATTCAAAAACAGGTTTGGCTCAGGCAACCTGACAGAATTTTCAAGGCAAAACACTCCCCGGTGTTTAAGCATTTAAACTTAGCAAGAAACACCTTCCTCCTCTCCTCGCCTGTCTTTGCCCCCCAGGATTTGAAAACAAAACCAAACAAAATCTTATTGTTTGGAGTTACTATGTTCTAGACATTCTACTAAGTACTTTATAGACATTATCTTGAAAGGTGGGTATTATTGTTTTCATTTTATACACGAGAAACTAAGATTTAGAGAGATTGAGCAATTTTCCCAAGTTGCATACCTGGTAAATTGCAGAGCCAAGATTTGAAGCCTAGCCTGTGGGACAGGAAGGGGACAGCTCCCATTTGCTCATAAATGTTCTGATTTTTGGAACAAATACCAGAACATCGATGAGCAAATACTATTTTCCACTCACCATTCTCCCAAATACCCATGGTACAACTGAGGAGTGCCTCCAAGTGACAGATGCCTCTCCATGGAAGTCATCTAGCCTTGACATTACCTAACCGCCACTTCATAGACGTAGAGCCATGCCTGCCACAATTAAAGTCTTGAAAGTTGTTCATTCCTCCCTTTATCTGACTCTCTTCCTTACTTTACATTTGGGTAAGTCAAATTCCAGAAGTGATGGACAAGATGTATTCGGTTTTTCTGATATATTTAGTATTTCCATGAGACTCTATGTTAGAGAAGTACAAAGTTATTTTTGTAAGTCATTTTTCTGTCTTTGGGAAGCAAGTATTCAAGTACATTAAGAACCTAAAGGGAGCCGAGGATCTGGAAACCAGGAGGCTGAGATTGATTCCCAGCATTGTCTTTCTTGATTACAGTTGAGAGTTACACAACTCTCTCTCTCTCTCATTATTATTATTTCCCTCCACCCTGTTTATCTTCCCAAGGATATTTTGTAGGTAATTATGGGAATAAATGTGAATTCCTGTGAGACACTTTGACCCCTAGCCTCCAAGAATGTTATCAGGTGTATCTACCAAAGTTTAATCTAGAAAAGCACTGATGATTCAAATATAGAACTCTCCTTTATTTCCTTCCTGCCAGAAATCACTGCTCTCTGCACCATATATAGGGAGTTCAGGAGTGAGACTAAAGTGGGAACACATTTGATTCAGCTTTTCTCCCTTTCCTGTCCCTCACCCCAAATCTTTGAGACCATGAGTGGCTATTACTCCTTCCCTTGAAGAAAATAAAACCCCCTATCAGGCTGTGCCCGAGGTCAGGCAAGTGAGGAGAGGAAAGTACACACCCTATTGTGGCCAAGACAAAGGCCACAAAAGCCATCGTGATCCTTTGACCTACATTGACGCTGATTCTGTTCCTTGGTGTCCGTGACTTCTGCACTGTGGTTAGGTTAACTCTCTGCCCCCACCTTGAATTGAGCTTTAATGAAAAAGTAGTAGGAACCCAGGCCTGTCCCTGGGGATTTGGGGTTTCTGTCTTGGAAAAGCATCAACCGAACTAGCAGGGGCAGGAGATCTGAATTCCTGTGGCTTGGGCTAACTTAGGTCCAAAGAAACCAAGTGCCTATGATCATCTTCATTCCCCAAATGTGGCCGTGCCCTTTGGATTCCCTTCTCTCACTCATGCTCCCAGTTAGGATGGCTTCCAGGCTGCTTGCTCTTGCTTTACCATTAGCATGTCCTTCCATATTTGAAATGCTTTAGCTTGTGGAACACTTTGTGGATCGCTGCTGCCTGGCTGGTCTAAAATCTTTTGGATTAGTACATGCAGCACCAAAACCACTCTTAAGTGTCAGTGTATTTCCTCTCCCTTAGGGTCCTATAAACCTCCCTGAGATTTACCTCTCTGGGTCTTCTGCTGGGCCACAGACCTCCATCCTGGCTCATCTCTCCTGCTGCACTGCTTCTATATACCAGGAATCATTTATTTGCTTTGGTTGTATACCTTGGACCGCTAACTTGGCTAACTATAATATGATGACCAGATTTGTGTGCAGGCATAAAAAGCCAGTCTGCATAATGCTGGATGACAGAGTAATGAGGTCTGTGGGTTGCTATACTGTACTCTTCTCCTCCATGCATTGCAGAACTGAGTATGCCTTAGTACTGCTTCCAGAGAAGCTGTGGACGCTCGTTGAGCATGTTGTGGTGAATGCTACCATGATGGAGAATTTCTGCAGATTTTACCAGCTTTTAAATGACCCATTCTTGCAGATTTTTATACACAAGGAAAACCAAACTAAGAAGTTTGATAAAGGTACCCCTCTCGTTCCCTCTTCTCCCTCCCATTTTTCAAACCAGTGAAGCTCTTTTGGCCAAAATGTTGCAGCTGGGTACCTCCCACCCAGGAAAAGCTTTGGATAAATATTGATATTAAAATCTCACCCCTGGGAGTTAGTGGCTAACACACCCTTAACTCTTACCTTTAAAAGAGCAGCTCTATTGAGACCAGGCCTGAAACCCATGAAATGACCAAAAAGAGAGCAGCAAGTTCACATGCAGAGACTTATGTGTTTCTCTCCATTTCTGCTTCAGATTTGCTGACCATGAAGGAGTATCACTGTTTGCTGCAGTTACTGTGCCCGGATTTCCCACTGGAGCTTACTCAGAAAGCAGCCAGGTATGTCTCCTGGGCTCTTGAAGCCAACTCAGCCCCCTGTGGGGCAGGGCTTCATAGAGAAGCCTGAAATGTATACAAACAAACAAACAAACAAACCATTAGGCAAGAACAAAACCATTAGGAAAGAAACTGGCATTTGGAAAGAGGTCTATTTGGGATTTGCCCAAAAACATAATACTCACTTTCTGCGTTTCCAAACGGAAGCCAACTGATCCTTTGTGGTTTCTGTGGGGAGCCTTAGGGTCTGCGGATAGAGTTGGGGGAGGGTGAGATGAAGAGGCGCGCGCGCGCACACACACACACACACACACGGAAAGCCCTAGAGAGGACATTCTGAGAAAAGAAGAGGTAAGAGTTGGGCCTTTTGACCACTGTATGCGACTTGGCTCAGTCCAGCTCAAGATGTTGACAGACTTCAGGGCTGATGCTGGAAAGACAGAACTGTGGTGCTTGAAAGAAGCTTTTCATGTAGATAAGGTGTGTTGGAACATGTGATGGTTGGTATGTGCAAAATAGAGGCTTTTGCTTTCTTTGTCCCTTTCATGGTAAAAGCAGGGGTGAGTTCTGAGGTGCCAAATATCTGTAAGAACATATGTCTGCCCCACGGAGAATTTCCATAGAATTCAATTCCATTATTTAGAGTTTTTCTACCAACCAGCCCCAGCCTGCAGCTTGACACAGTAGCTAGACTAGCTATTCTATACCTATCTTAAGACAATTTTGTCAACTGTGCTTTAATTTATAAGGTTATTTTAAAATCCCATTCTTTTGACTGTGTAAAGATTATTTGTTCCAAAGTATCCTTTTAAAATCTTGATTTTATATGCTTACAGATTTTTCTATAGTACTGTATGTCGAGCACTTTAATGATTAAATTTGACCCTTTGACAGAAAACAGATCGATGGATTCTTAGGGATGGGCAGCCATTGGTTGCAGAGGGGCATGGGGGTTCTGAGGAACTGTTTGACATCTTGATTATAGTGGTTATTGTGCAGTGGTCAAATCTGGGATCAGTTTTACTGAATATAAATTCTGCATCAATAAACATAACTCTTAAAAACTTTTTAAAAAAAGAGCTGGCAGCAACTTGTGAGGAAGGGGATTGAGGTTGGAGACTGGAAAGGCATGAAGGTGATAAAGCTCACTGGAGGGAAGGAATAAGTGTATTATTTTTGCTAAAAGAAGGTTTTCAAGATTATTCCAGAATAGCTAGGACCTTCTAATTTCTCTGTTTGGTTTCATTGTCATTCACATTTTTTAACCAAATGAGGTAGTTGGACTATGCACTCAGTTAACCAAAACCTGAGCTAAGGTGGCAAATGGAAGTATAGCAGAAAACCTTGTTTTCTGAAAAGTGTCACAACAGAGTTTTTAGGAAAATACTCTGTGCAGACACACTTTATTTTATTGTGCTTCGCAGATACTATGTTTTTTTACAGATTGAAGGCTTGTGGCAACCCTGGGTAGAGCAAGTCTATTGACACCATTTTTCCAACAGCATTTGCTCACTTTGTATCCCTGTGTCATATTTTGGTAATTCTCACAATATTTCAAACTTTTTAAATATCATTATATTTGTTATGGTGGCCTATGATCAGTGATCTTGAATGTTACTGTTGTAATTGTTTTGGGGCACCACACACTGTGCCCATATAAGACAGCTTAATCCACAAATATGTGTGTTCTGACTGCTCCACCCACTGGCATTCCTCCATCTCTCCCCCTCTTCTCAGGGGCCTCCCTATTCCCTGAGACACAGCAGTATTGAAACTTGGCCAGTTAATAACCCTACAGTGGCTTCAGTATTCAAGTAAAAGGAAGAGTTGTATGTTTTTCACCTTAAATCAAAAGCTAGAATAGAAATGATTAAGCTTAGTGAAGAAGGCATGTTGAAAGCCAAGATAGGCCGAAAGCTAGGCTCCTCGCACCAAACAACCAGGTTGTGCCTGGGAAGGACATGTTCTTTAAAGAGACTAAACGGCTCTCCCAGTGAGTGTATGAATAAGGAACCAAAACAGTTGTCAGGGGTCTGGGGAGAAGATCAAACCAGTCACAAAATTCCTGTAAGCCAAAGCCTAACCCAGAGCACGGCACCAGCTCTCTTTAACTCTTTAAAAGCTGAGAGATGCAGAAGCTGCAGAAAAAAAGTTTGAAGAGGTTGGTTCATGAGGTTTAAGGAGAGAAGCAAGTTATCCAGAAGCTTTAGTTGAGACACTTAATGAACAAACTATATCCAACAACAGATTTTCTTTTATTTTTTTATTTTTTTATTGATTTCAGAGAGAGGAAGGGAGAGGGAGAGAGAGGGATAGAAACATCAATGATGAGAGAGTCATTGATTGGCTGCCTCCTGCTGGAGATCGAACCCAAAACCTAGGCGTGTGCCCTGACTGGGAATTGAACCTGGATCTCCTGGATCCTAGGTCAGTGCTCAACTGCTGAGCCACTCCGGCCGGGCAAATAACAGATTTTCACTGTAGTCAAAACAGCCTAATAATGGAAGAAGATGCCATGTAGGACCTTCATAGTTAGAGAGAAGTTGATGCCTGGCTTCAAAGGACAGGCTGACTCTCCTGTGAGGGGCTAATGTAGCTGGTGACGTTAAGTTAAAGCCAGTGCTCATTTACATTCTGAAAATCCTAGGGCCCTAAAGAATCATGCTAAATCTACTTTTCCTGTGCTCTATAAATGGGACAACAAAACCTGATGACAGCACATCTGTTTACAACATGGTGTATTGCTGCCAGCGACAGCAGCTTAACGGAGCAGGCTATTCTGCAGGTCACAGCTCACACTGATATTACTGGTCATGTGCAAAACCTGTTTAGTGATCACACCCCCAAAATTTTATAGGTTTTGTCCCCCTCATTGTTCAGTGGAAACTTACCTCTTTCAGTGGCAACTGGTCACTGGTAAAAGCTGCAGTTCAGATTTTATAATTTTATTCTGCTATTTAAAGGAGATTTAGATTTTTTTTCCTTAGCTGAAAAGGGTGTGGGAGATTCTCTCTTGTAATTTGAAAGCAGCCAAATGGAGTTAGCTTCAAATTTCCAGTGATAGTTCCTCATGGAGTCGGATCTTTTTAAGGAGGATTCAGCCCCAAAATTTGGGATGGGGGCCTCAGCATTCTTAAAGACTGGACTTAATAAAAATCAGCTACAGTTTCTACATGGCTGAATAATAAACATCAGCTCTGGTCTCTAACTAGACAATTCCTAAAGAAAAGGAACCATGAGTGTGAGTGTGTGTGCACCACAAGGGCAGACAGGACCATACCAGTCTTGTTTGCTGCTGGAGCACTACTGCTTAGTGCAGCACCTACATACATTCTAGATACTCCATAAATGTCTCCCGAGTGGATGAGTATATGAATGAATATTCCTCATCTGGCAGTTTACATGGTTCTAATAGTCCATGGTTCTAAGGAACTCTTAAGGACAAAAGTCAGAAACTACATCCTATATTCATTTGTTTATTTATATATTCATCAAATATGTCTTTTTTAACACTGTTTTGGGATACTATATAATTATTAAATTCAATGGCTTTTAGTATATTCACAAAATATATTCACGTCCATCACCACGATCAGTTTTAGAACATTTTAATTAGGCCATAAAGAAATCCTGCACCATTTAGCCCCTTACTCCCCAAGCCCCTTCTCCTCCCCAGCCCTTGACAACCACTAATCTACTTTCTGTCTCTATAAATTTGCCTATTTTAGACTTTTAAAATAAATGGACTCATAACATATTGTCCTTAGTGACTCATTTCTTTCACTGAGCATGTTTTCGGGGTCCATCCATGTTGTAGTGTGCTTCAGTACTCCATGAAATACTTCTTGAGTGCCAGTTTTGTGTCAGGAGCTGTTCTGCACACTGGGAATACAGAGATGAGTAAGTTATAGTTCCTGCCGCTTAAGGGGCTTGACATTGGGTTTAGAAGAGGATTACCTGGGAATGGTTACTGCCTGCCCCCACTTTATGACATACCACCTTGGTTTCTATCACTCCAGAGCAGCCACTGCCCTTCTTTCCCACTCCTGAAAGGTAGGTGGCGAGTTGAGGAGGGCGAGCCTTCTGGATGATTTCCAGCCCCCAGCAGCCTCAGCTTTGCATTTGCTGCCCATCTCACAGATCCTTCCAAACAATCTGATATATGTAAGCACTTCAAGAGTAGAGTAGAATAGAATCCTCTAAATCCACAGACTCTTACAAGTAATGATAACAAGGGCTTCTAGAGTGATATTTCCCTAGCTGTGGCCAGAAGCTCACCCCCTTCTCACCAGGAGGCCTATGTTTCATAGAAACTTCAGACCTTTCAGTGTGAGGAGGAGGCGCTGTAGCCAGTCCATGCCAAGAGCAGTGTGAGGGAATTCTGGGAATGTGAGTATAAACAACAGAAGGGCCTAGGGTAATGCTCAGGATACTGGCTGCAAAATTAGAGGTGAATTCAGAGCAATGAGAAGTTTGTTTTCTCCCTGTGTATGAGCATCAAGCTTCTGTGTCAGCCCCACTCCCCAAGGGCCATTCTTCCCCCAGTGCCACTCCAGCTGGTGTAGAAAAATTGTATGTATCTGAGAAGGTGCACTGATTGTGTAAGCTATCCTCATTTTGTCCGCGATCCCAACTTCACCATACAAGCCCAGCCTGCTGATGGGGGTGTGAGACCTTCAAGGCAGCTACCATCGCAGAGAGGTGCTGCCGTGTCCCGTCTCCCTGCTGGGCTCACTTCACTCAGCCTGCAAAAGGAGGCTCCGGTCTGTGATGATGTGTGTGTAAAAGAATGTAACCCACAGGCAGCTGTACACCAGAGCCTGTTCAGGGCCATGGCGTCCCCACATGTGCCTGACGTATGTGCTACAAGCACCATGGTCAGGCCCTGGGGCGGCAGGTGTGAGCTGGAAACACAGGAAGGGAAAGAACAAGCAGACTCCATGATAGTGCCCAGCCAAAGAGCCTCTCCCCCTCACACAGTCGTGCAGCAATGGGAGCCGCTAAGTAATTTTATTCCCAAATGGTCACCACAGCATCTCTGGCTCCATCTCTTGTGGACTGGGGGGCTTTCCTGATGGTTCCAACCATGCAGTTAGAGCCAGACTTCTGTTTTGTTGTTGTTGTTGTTATCTTTTTTATTAAGGTATAATTGACCTGTAACATTATATTAGTTTCAGGTGTACAATATCATGACTGGATATTTGTATATATTGCAAAATAATCACCACAGTAATTCTAGTTAAGATCTGTCATCCCACGCAATTACAAATTGTTTCTTTCTTGTGGTGAGAACTTCTAAGATCTATTCTCTTAGAAACTTTCAGATATGCAATACAGTGTTAACCATAGTTACAATCCTGTACATTACATCCCCATGATTTATTTATTTTATAACTGGAAGTTTATGCCTTTTGACCCATTTCACCCACCTCCCAACTCCCACCTCTGGCAACCACCAATCTTTCCTCTGTACAAGCTTGCTTTTATTTTTGTTTTTTCAGATTTCACATATAGGTGAGATCATACAGTATTTGTCTTTCTCGACTGACTTATTTCACTTAGCATAATGTTCTCCAGGTCCATCCATGTTGTTGCAAATGGCAAGATTTGATTCTTTTTTATGGATGAATAATATTCCATTGTGGGTGTAATAAACACACACACAATCACATTTATCCATTCATCCATCAAAGGACACTTGGGATGTTTCCATTACTTGGCTATTATAAATAATACTGCAGTGAACATGGGGATGCAGATATTTTTTCAAGTTCATGTTTTCATTTTTTTCAGATAATTACCCAGAAATGGAATTGCTGGATCATATGGCAGTTCTAGTTCCAATTTTTTCAAGAACCACCATACTGTTTTCCATAGTGGTTGTAAGAACTTAACGTCTTGAGTTCAAATTCTGGTTCATAATTTACCATCTGTGCCCTTGGGATGGTTCTTTAATTTCTCTGAGCTTCAGTTCCCTTATTTATAAAGTAGGAATAATAATAAGAGTTGTAATAGTTGAAGAAGTATGTAATGTGCTTAAAATAATGCCTGGCACAGAGTAAACTTTCAACCTTGACCTCCAAGAGCACAGGCATCATAGGGTTAGAAAGACCTGTTGTACATGCCACCTGTGCCCTGTTCAATGGATGAGCTTGAAGATCTCTCTTAACTTCTCTAAGCCTTGTTTTCATATCTGTAAAATGGAGATAATAGAATCTGAACCATAGGGTGGACATAAAATTTCAACAAAAATATATGTAAATTACTTAGCATGTTGTAGACATTCTATAAATAAGTTTCTGCTATTAAAATAATGTTGGCATTATTATTATAACAAGATTTTTAAAAAATAAATGAGAAGTTCCTAGATTCCCGAAGGCAGTACTTTCTGGCCTTTTTTCACCTCACAACACTCAGAAAATAATATGTAACAAAAAGTAGGGTAAAGACAAGACGGCCTGTGATTAGCCTGCAGGCTCTGGCCTCCTCCCAGCTGGGCCAAGGGGACCATCACACCCGTAACTCATTCAAGGCCCAAGTGACACAGGGACGGGAAGCTCCACTCCAAGGGTGAAGAGTTAAAGCAGTGCATCAGAATCACCTGCAGGGCTTATTAAACACCAATTAACTCACTTCTCCCTCACTGAAGGCCTCGTTCCCCAGCGAGTAATATGTGTTTAATAGCAAAACCTGCTTTATTATGGTTATGTGCTGAATACATACAGTGCTTCGAAAGCACATAAACTCCTAAAGAATCTAGTTTTAGACAAAGCAGCTCACCCCCATTGAAGAGAATCACTCAGCTGGTCCCTATGGTGAAGGACTCAGGCCCTGGAACAGACAACCCTGGAGTCAAATCCCAGTTCCTTTACTTACTGGCTTGTGACACTGAGCAACTTCCCTAAGCCTCAATTTCTTCATCTGTAAAATGGAATTAAAAATAGCACCTGCCTCTTAGAGTTGTTTTTTAGGATTTAATGAGATAATGCATGTAAAATACCTGCCATGTAGCCCTCAAAATATATTACCTATTTTTTAAAAATCACAATTAGTGATGGGGAGTGTGTTTAATTCCTATAATTTATTTTTCAAGTGTTTACTGAGCATCTGCTATGTGCCAGATGCGTACACTGAGGATGCAGCTTTATGCTTCCTTGGTGCCCTTCAGTATGCCCCCCCCTGCAATATCTTTATGCATAGATGCCCTCCCTAGAACTGACTTGCCATCCAACAGTATCACTGTTGCCCCAAAAGGTCTTTCTCCAAAACAGGCTCTCCTTTCCTTCCCTTCCCCATTCTTTCATTCACCACATGCTTGTTATGTGCCAGTCACTGTGCTTGTGGAGGGGCTATGACAGAGAGCAAAACAGATGTCGTTCCAGCCCTCAAAGAACTTACACACTGACAGCAGCAGACATTAAATAATGAAATGCTAAGTGCTATAGGAACATAGAAACAGGAGACCCAGCCTAACGAAAGGCATTTCCATGAGGAAGACATGTTGAATTTGCGCCCTAAATGATTAGTAATAAATGAACATGCCCTCTCAGCTATCAAGACTTATTACAAGGCCATCATAATTAAGATAGTATGTTACTAGAGTAAGGATAGACCAAAGGATCATACTAGAGAGGCCAGACAGACCCATGCATTTATAAAAACTTGATATATAAAAAGATAGTATTGCAGAGCAGTGGGAAAAGTAACGGTGGCACAATTGTTTTTTCACCTAGGATAAAATAGATCCCTACTTCATACCGTATTCAGAAGTCAGTTTCATATAGGTTACAGACCTGTGTGAAATGCAAAACTCTAAAACTCTTAAAAAGAGAATAGAGGAAAATATTTTTATGGCCACCAAGTAGTTAAAGATTTCTTCAACAAGATACAAAAAGCCCAAGCCCAGTGGACAAGATTGATAAACTTGACCACAAACAAAATTGTGTTCATTCACTCAGTCATTGTTCAGAGTGCCCATTATGTGCCAGGCACACTGTCAAGTGCTGAGCACAGAACCATGAGCAAAACAAAGTCCTTACCCTCATGCAGCTGACGCTCTAGAGAGAGGAGAAGTGTCCGTTAGAAAGCAAGGACTCCCTGGTGGCAAATGGAACCCTGGCCAGAGCAGTGAAAGTGCTGCACCCTAAACCACTGAGCTACCAAGGAATTCAGAATTTAATTTTTCTGTCCAACAAAAAACATCATAAACAAAGTAAAAAGACAAGCCAGAGGCTAGAAGAGGATATTTGTTATGTGTATAACTAATAATGGATTAGCCTGCAGAAGTTTTCAGTCTCAAGAATATTTTATTAAAAATACCTACAAATCAATACGAGAAAGATAAATAACCTCAGTAGAAAAATAGTCCAAAGATCTGAACAGGAAATACACAGAAGAGAAAACTCTAACAGCTAATAAACACTTGGGCATGTTTTCAAGCGCAAATTCACTAGTAGTCAAAGACATGCTAATTAAAATTGAGATGCGACTTCACACCCATCAAATTAGCAAAAATGTAAAAGCCTGACAGTTGGAATATTGGTGAGGATGTGGAGTCGGAACTCGCACAAGCTGCTGGTGGGAAGGTGAATTGCTGTCATCCCATTGAAGCAATGGGGGCAAATCTGAGGAAGCTGAAGAAGTGTAAGGAACCAGGCAGCACTGTTGGGAGTAGCTGCCAGGGGGACAGTCTGCAGGTCCCCTGCAGTAGCAAGGACAAAGTATGGCACCTTCAGAGAGTGCGAGTGCGATTCTACACAGCAGCTGAAGTGAATACACGGACATATATGGGGATCCAGAAATCTCAAAATGTCAGCTACCGAATGATACATCAAACTTAAAAACAAGCAAAATACACACCTACCTAATTTTCAAGCATATGGGCATTTGTGTGAGTTAATACAGTATTATAAAAACATGGAGAGAGGGAAGGATGCTTAGCCAGCCCCATGTTCCAGTCTGGGAGTGCTAGACCCCCAAGCTTCAGGGTGACCTCGGAGGAAGAGGGGAGAGGAGCGAGCGGAGGGAGAGCTGCACAGGTGGCTGGAACGGTTCGTGTAATATTTCACAAAGCTTTAAAAATTGATGCAAGGGTAGACAATGTGATGGTTTGACAAAGTTGGCTAGTGGGTGCACAGGTGTTTGTCACTCTCTGTAATTTCCTGAAGTTTTAAATATTTCATTTAAAACAAAAAGGATGGGTAGGGTTTAGGTGGGGAGCAGTGACAGGACAAAGCTGTCTCAGAAAGGAAGCCGCCTGGAGAGAAGCCAGGCTTTCGCCAGTGACGACCCAGGGGAACTCGAGAAGGCAGCGGGCCTGAGTTGGAGGAGTCTGCGGCCGTTCATTGGATCTGAGTACAGGGACATCTCGGAGATATGTGGGTTCGTCCAGACCACTGCAGTAAAGTAAGTATTGCAGTCAAGTCGCAATTCTTTTCTAGAAGAGGATCTTGCCTACAATTTGCACAAAATGCAACATCTGTGAAGTGCAGTGAAGCAAGGTGTGCCTAGATTTACCCTGAGAGTGTGGAACAGTGAGGCTTCTTGGGAGGGACCAGGATAAGGGGGTTTAAATGGCTGAGCTGGGTCCTGCAAGCTGTCTGCTTGAAGAACCGTCACTGGAGGCAGGTGCTGTACACTGATAACAGACACCAAGAGTGGAAGAAAGGACATCTCCCCCAGCAGGAAGGTGTTATGGCCACAAGAGAGCACGGAGCCCACTGTTCCGTACCAGGAGCAGCTGCAAGTGGTCTAGGAACTGATTGGAGTCAGGGAGACCTGTGCTTGAATTACAGCTCTTTCGTTTCTAGCTTGTGACCTTGGCCAAGTTTCTTAACCTCTCTGTTCTCAGTAAAGATACTCACTGAGCTTATCTCAGAGGACTGGGGTGCGAAGAAAATGAGATGACACCTGTATAATGCTGACAGAGTGAGCCCCTGATGAAGACTGACCATCATCGCTGCTATTGTTATTGCCCACACTCTGGGTCAAGCTTCTGAGGCACCACAGAGGCAGGTGCTGTGTGGGGTACCCTGGAGGTTCAGGCTGGAGCCAGGGCAGAGAGTGTCCGGGACATCCCACACTGCTTTGAGGGCCTGGACTTGTGGCAGCTTGTGGGTGCCTCCAACCCAGTCCAGAAGCAGGGTAGCCCTGGGAGTGTCCCAGGGAGGCTCGACAGCAGCCTTTCCCTCCCACCGGGAGAAGGTAGCCAGAGTGTAGTTCATTCTCACCATGGCTCTGACATTGGAACACAGACTGCACAGGTGCACTGGGAGCCAAACAGACTTGGGACACTTCAGCTGCACTCATGAAGGACACTGGTCATGTGACCTCCAAAGCAGCACAGTCATGGAAGGTGGCTCTTCTTTCTGGCCCTGGCTGCGGGCTGGCTTCCCCCAGCAGTGGCCTCGAAACCAGATAGCTCCCACCCGAGAGCCTCCAAGAGCCTCCTTCCGGCTGGGTGCTGGCAGCACTCGCTTCCTCGGCGCCGTATTTTCCTTTGCTGTCTCGAGCTTTTCCAGCACCTTACACCAGCGAGGATGCACTTGCTCTGAGTGTTCGTTATACACTAGGTGCAATACATCATCATATGGACTCTTCAAGAATCCTGTGAACAGGACCGATGGTTATCTCCTCTTTCCAGATGAGGAAACCAAGGCTCAGAGAGAAAAGCTAACTTGGCCAGTGAGTGCTGGAGCTGGGATTTGATCCCAGGGCTGCAAACCCAGAACCACAGAAAAATTGGTGCAGCTCGAGCCACTAGACCAGGAACACTGAGCCTTTGGGGTGAACAGGACATTGGCAAGTAAGTTCAGACTAGAAGCTGTTGCTTCCTTGATACCCATTTACCTCCCAGCCAGCCAGCCCAGCCAGCTGCTGGGAGTCAGCGAGAGAGGGCCAGAAAGGCCAGCCTCCCAGGATTAGCTCGGACCCTGCCAAGTGTGTTCTCCATTCCAGTTGCCTGCACAGGACTCCACCCTTCACAGGGTTCTGCTCAGAGCCAGCCTGCACTGTAGTGCCTTCACTTCTCCCCCAGAGCCCCTCTCTCTGGCCCGGAGGCATGGCCTGCAAGGATCCCTCCATGACCCAATAGATTTGTACAGACTTCTGTTGGCAGCAGCTCCCGTTGGCTGCACTTCAAAGCGGGGGCGGCCCGGCTCCTCCAGGTGTCAGCAGCAGCTGGCACGTTAGCTGAAGGCCTCTGGCAGGAAGGGGTGTTGAGCCAACTGCCGTCGACTGGAAAACAGCACATGTGGAGGAGCTCCTCTCAAAGAGATTCCTTCAGGAGGCCTTGGGGGTGGGGACAAGTTCGAGTTCAGGGTGAAGGAGCTATCTGTCTGTGGGATAGGGGTTGTCCTTGTCACCAAAGGCCAAGACCTGTAGAGCCCTCTTCCTGCTTTCCCACAGTCTGCCAAGATCCCGATGCCAAATGCCCAAAATTTCCATGGCTCAGAGCACTAGTTTGGAGACGGACAGTGCAGCATGTGATGTTTAAGTCTTTCAGGCTTTCCTGTCACCACAAGTCATCCAGGCAGCGGCCCCTTCCCCACCAGGACCACCACGATGTTAGTTCTGTCCGCACCTGGGACAACACACTGTCAGAGCGCAGAAGCTCTTTCATACTTGTGGGGACTACAAGCCTTCTCGGGCTTCTTCTTGATTATGTCCAGCAACAGGAAGTTCACTCCTTCACAGAGCAGCCGCAACCCCAGAGCTAAGCTTGAAAAACTCTTCCAGAGCCAAACTCCAGGTCCCTGTGACATGTCCCTCTGAGGCAGCCTTCGAAGGTGCCGTCTCAGCCCTCACTTCCTCCTTAGTCTTCTCTTCACAGCACAGGGTCTCAGCGCAGTCGTCATCTGACACTGGTTTGCAGACTCTGGTTTATTCCTCTGAAGTGGACTGTCCACGACTGAATATAGTGGCCAGGGGAGAGGAAAGGGTGCTGTGGCCCCTCTTACTCATTTGTTTGGGTTTTCCTTCCTCCTTTCATCAAATATTTACTGATTGACTGTCATGGACCCTGTGTTGTGCTGGACCCGGGAGTCAAGCAACAGACAGGAGTGTCACCTGGCGAATAGTGGGAGGAGGTGGCAGAGGACTGTGGAAGCCAGTGGCAGGGAGACCTACCGTAGTCAGGCACAAGGAAGGTTCCCCGGAGAGGTGCTGTGTAGGCTGCACCTGAAGAATGAATAGGTGTCAGGTGGGTGAGGAGAGAGGCCTGGAGGGCAGGGAGCATGATAGGTGGAGGGACTAGCTTGTCTGAAGGGCCTGAGGAGGGAGGGAGCATTAGGAAGAGCTGAAGGGTCACAGTGGCTTTTGGGAGTCTAGAGAGGAGAAGAGAGGCAGGGGGAGAGCCTGTGGGTTAGAGCGGGGGACTCTGTTCTAAGGGCGATGGGAAGCCCATGAAGGGTTTTCAACAGAGTTGTAAAATGGTCAAATTTGCCTCTTAAACACCTTGCCGATCAGTCACAAGTATACACGTGTTTCCGTGTTCGAATGTTGCTGACCGGTCACAAGATAACTCGTGTCTGCACTTACATTAATTTAAATAATTTAAAACACCTTGCCGACTAGTCATGACAGAAAAGTAGCTGGCCACACAGGTGAGTTCTGGGTTGAAATAGCCAATCAGCAAGGTGTTAAAAAGACCTTTCTGACCCCAGGATGGATACTCAATTAGAAGAAGGCAAGAGTGGTTGCAGGAAAAGGGTATGAGGTCATCCATTGTCCAGGAAAGAGGTGGAGGTTGCTGTGGAGGAAAGTAGACGGATGCTGGAGAAATTTGGGGGTAGGACTGACAGGACCTGCCAACTGACTGATGTGGGTGGGCAAGGGAGGGAGTTTCCAGGATGTCAGGACTCCCGGCTTTCTGGCTGAGCAGGGTAGTGGGTGGTATTGCTGTTAATAGAAGCCGAGCTCCAGTTGGCTTTTCTGGCAGCCAGTCTCACTGCCTGCAATCAAGAAAACCCCTCAGTTCTTTCACACATGCTGCAGGGACCCAGCTGCATGTCCCTCAGAGACAAAGTCCCTGCCACTGCCACCATCCCCAGCTAGTCTGCTGGCCCCACCTGACCGCTGTCAGCGTCAGCCCACCAAGAAGCAGGGATCAAGACCAGAGCACATACGACTGCCCCCCTTACCTGGTGGGTCTCCTGCCCTCTGCCGCTGTGCTCCTGTCCATCCCTAGCTCCCCGTCTTAAAAGAGGGTGCTAATATCCACAGTCAAGAATGGCCCCCGACAGGAAGCTGCGGGCCAATGCTGAGGCTGCAAGGGCGGACCCTGTTTGCAGCTTCCAGTCCTGGCTGTGGCCCAGAAAGATGCTGTGGCAATAGTCGCTGAGGCCCTGGTGTGGCAGCCCGGAGCACTCTGGTTAGCAAGAATTACAACTTCTGGAATTAGACCGTGGTGACAGTTGCACAACTTGTGAATATACTAAAAAAAATGTACTTTTAAAGGGTGAATTTTATGGTATTTGAATTGTATTTCAATATAAATAAATGAACAAACGGATAACATAGGCAATAGAAAATGGAAATTAATGCTATCACCAGGAGCACTGGGCCCAGGTTGATGATAAACAAGGGAAGCGAGGGAATGTCTTCAAAGGCTCTGGCTCCCGTCGCCGTTTCCTGCATGGGGATGTTCTCAGCCTGGCGCTCTTCCTTAGTAATGAACTTCAGGCCATTCCGTTCTTAGCTGTCCTGGGAGTGGGGCAGGAAGGAAAGGTCACGGGCTTCTCTCCTCTGGGGACTTTTCCTCTCTGCTGAGCCTGGCAGGGAAATGCTTCAAGGTGCTGGTGGCTCTTCCCCCCTGAGCACTCTGGGGAGCTCACTCTTCCTCTGTAGTGGGGGTGTCTGTGCTAACCCCAGCCCACCCTACCTGCCCTCTCTCTGCCTCTCTTGCCTCTCCCTCCCCATCCAGATAGAATCCGGACTTTGTGCCCTCTCTGTTCCTTTTTGCTTGCCTGGGTTCTCCACAGGTTATGAGAAATGGGGGGATTCCTTGCCTACGTCTCAGCACTTGGTCCCAGAAGCCACTGATGGAGGGACCAGGGTGCCCTCCTGTGGCCATCAGCAGCACTGCTTCTTCCCACCCTCTGGCCTTGAATGTTTTCCAGCTAGAATTTGAATGTTCAACTCTGGTAGTTGGGGCAGTTTTTTCTTCCCCAAGAGATAGAGATACATGAGAAACAGGCCTTCAGATATAGGTGGAAAGAAAGAAGGTGAATTAGCCACAAAAACTAAGGAATAAACGTTAGCGTTTGTACTCTTTTAAGAGGCAGTGTGGCCTACTGGAAAGTGCATGGCCTGTGGAGTCGAGCAAACTTACCAGCTCTATGACCTTAGCAAGTCGAACTTCTCTGAGACTTAGTCTATTCACCTATAAAGTGGAAATGATAACAAGGCCTACCTCGTTGTGGGATAAAATTTAATTAATACGGTGCCTGCAGTGAAGCAGGTACTCAGCCAGTGGGATACGTGTTTCTATTATTACAAGACTAGATGCAGGAACCATTTTCACTCTTTGGGGAGATCTGAAACCAGGGCCACCTGCCTTGAAAGACTCCAGGGGTACCGCTCACATTATCCTCTCTAAAGCCCCTTCCCCATAGGTGAGCAATGCTGCCTCTCTCTGGAGCTGATGCAGTTGCCAGTTTGGGGACCCTTGACAGTGGGTGGTGCAGGGAGATTGAGAAAAATACATGCGAGCTCAAAATAAAACTTTTTAAATGTAAAGATAAAGCCAGACAGGCCCAGTCAGAAACAGATTGGGGTCCCAGCTCCCTTTCAGTAGATGAGTTTGGCGCCCTGCCTGGCACATGGAAGGAGCCCAGCAAGTGCTCATTTCCTTCCCTTCCTGTCCTCTCTCTGATGGGGCCCTGAGCAGAGTATGAATATGGCCTGGGCCTGAGCCCTTTAGTAGTCACATGGGTTTTCCTGGGAGGTGGGTGTGCAGTGGGAGGAACTAAAGAGAGGAAACACCAGGAGGTGGTCGACTTGTGACAGTGGACAGCAAAAAGGAGCCGTGGCCACCCTGATGCCACCAGGCGGTGGTGCTCCTTGACCCTCTCCAGTGTAGACCCCAGCAGCTCTGAGCCCTCTTCCCTTCCCTGCCCTCCTTGTCCCGGGATGGAGATCCTGGAGCTTCCTGGCCCTGGGGAGCTTATTAAATCTCAGCACCACTTGCCAAGACCCCTTTAAACCTCTTGGCTGTTCTTTTTGCCTTTTCCGATCAGCTGTATTTATTCTGACTAAATGGTCCTCACTGCGGGATGAAAGGATTTACTGCTCAAGTATATGAAAAGAAATCTTGGCTGCATTACAATTGCACCCTCTCCTTGCTGCCCAGCCCCCTCTCTTCCCTCCTTAGGCCCCATCTGCTAGCTGGTGCCACAGAGACTGAACTGGGAGCCTGCCCTTGCTAATGTGGTCAGCTCAGTTTGGTGGCAGAGCCCAATGGGTGAAGAAGTGAGGTTACTGGGAGGAGCTTGTTTGGGGAGCCCTCTCCCAATGGCTTGCTGCCCCAAGGGAGACTAGAACCCCAAGAATGGCTCTCTTTCTCTCCCCCCCCACACACACACATTTCTCTTTCCCCCTCAGGATTGTGCTCATGGATGATGCCATGGACTGCTTGATGTCTTTCTCAGATTTCCTCTTCGCCTTCCAGGTCCAGTTTTACTACTCAGGTGAGAGTCTCCCAGGACCCCACATGGCTCCCATCAGACACATCTCCCTCTCCTGCCCGGCTGCCCACGCCATCCTGTGCCCAGCACACACATTTCTCTCCTGCACTTCCCTCCGTGGTGTGCTTCACCATGGTCACTACACATGTCCAGTTCTTGTTGCTGGGGGTCACAAGATACACTGTGCAGAGCCTACTGCCTCAGCATCCTCAAGACACAGACACTGCAGTCAGCAGTGCAGCCAATCAGTGTAGGTGGTAACGACAGTGACAACCACCATACACGCCATAGTGGCAAACCTGATAAACTCACTGCTTATCAAAAACTTACTCTCCCTGGCATAGCAGTAAGGACTTTAATCCTTACAACAGCCCTAAGAGACAGGCCCTTTAAGAGCCAAGCTCACAGAGGCAAGTAGCCAAAGTCACTGAGCTACTAAGTACTGGAGCCCACACTTGGACAGAGGGCTCGCTCCCAGCAGGCGCTCTCGGGCACTGTGCTGAACCACTGCCATGGGAGCGCAGTCCCTGGGCCTGACTCCCGTGTGGGCACACATGTCCCCACCACAGCTTTAAATAAATGCACACCAGCCCTATTCACGCTCCCACCCTACTCCCCAGTACGCACCAGCTTTGCCCTTGAATCCCGTCTGGAATCAGGTGGAATAAAAATAGGTGGCCTGGCCGGGCGTGGCTCAGCGGTTGAGCATTGACCTAGGATCCAGGAGGTTCGATTTCTGGTCAGGGCACATGCCCTGGTTGCGGGCTCGACCCCCAGTAGGGGGCGTGCAGGAGGCAGCCGATCAGACTCTGTCATCATTGATGTTTCTATCTCTCTCTCCTTGTCCCTTCCTCTCTCTGAAATCAATAAAGATATGTATTTTTTTAAAAATAGGTGAATAAATATAAATGCACAGCAGCTCACCCAGAACATCAAATCGAACATTGGGTTTAGAAATTGCTGACTGTCCATAAGCAAACTCGTTTAAAACGAGCTCTTCCAGTAAACACAAGGCTGTCCTTGGAGCCTAGACATGGCCGTCCTGCCAACTGGTGGCCCCAACCAGCCCTGGCCTCACTCGGGCATCACATTGTTTTCTTGATGGCAGCCCAAGGGTGTGGTCAGTCAGGGTCTGGATCCTGGGTCTCACCACCTGCTCTTAGAAGCTCCAGGCACTTATTCCCCATTTCTCTGTCACACTTGGGCCCTAAAGAGGAGCAGCCATGTCTGGGAGAACCTTTTCCCCTCGCGGCCTCCCAGGCCTCTTCTCGCAGCAGCGTGGGGCCCGAGCATCACTACTGCATCAGTCAGCGGTGAGATGGGCCATAAGTCACTGCTCACTAACTACGGCTTGACTGCTAAAATTCAGAAACAATTTCAACAATAAACTCATAGCTTGGGCTTTCTTTCCCACACTGTATTCCAACGTGCATTCCTGAGTTGCAGAGGCAGGTACCTCAGAAGGTAGGACTTTCAGTGGGAGTGTGCACACCTTCACCTTTACAAAAACATTCACAGCCATTTAATATGTGCCAGGCCCAGGGCCGGGTACTAGGGCAGAGAGGTTGACAATACCTGGTGCCTGCTTCTGTTCGAGGATCTCCCGTGCCAGTAAGGAGACAGAGTCCACAAACAGTTACTCAGAAAACTCATCACTGATAATGCTACGAAGAATACAGGGTGCTGTGAAAGTATGTAAGGGGGGACCTCACCTGATTTAGAAACAGCTACCCAGAAGAGGGACATTTGAGCTGAAACACACATTGGTGTCATCTCTGAGTGTAGTGGCCATGCCGTGCCCTGAGCACTGATGCTGGTGTGGAGCTGACAGAGGGAAGACAGTGGAGGGATGAAGGATGTCCTCCCTGCCTGACCTGTGCCCTCCATCCACGGTACCCAGAATTCCTGGAGAGTGTCGCTGCCATCTACCAAGACCTACTGTCAGGCAAGAGCCCTAACACAGTGATTGTGCCAACGTCATCCAGTGGGCAGCACCGCCAGCGGCCCCCCCTGGGTGAGACCAGCATGCTGGAGGGAGTCGAGGCATCATTGTTCTACCAGCGCCTGGAGAACCTGTGTGACCGGCACAAGTACAGGTGAGAAATGGCCACGTAGACCCCCTCGGTCCCAGGGAGTGTAGGCTGCTGGCCCTGGAACAGATCTCTAGCAGGCTGTTTGGTCCAGGGCTTCTAGGGTCCTGATGGTCATGGCATAAATTAGAACAGTGCCATTTGCCCCAGACCAGGTTGCTCCCTTAGGAAGGGTTAGGGAGGATTGCTTTCACTGGGGCAAGACAGCCAGAGATGACCAGCTCGGCCCCCTTCTCCTTCCCGGAACATAGACTGGCCTTGACATTTTAAAGAGAAGGAAAAACATTCACTATATAAAAAAAATTCACTGTACAGAAAGGGAGGGTTAAACTATCCTGTGTGGCTCAAAGTCCACTTGGAGTCAGAGCAGCCACTTTTAGTTTCTTTCTAGAAGAGGCTCTTACCTATTGCCATTTCCCCAGCCGCTCCCTGTTCCTGGATATCGGCCATGCTCCCCCAGGGTCTTAGGGCGCCCAGGGCACTCAGGTCCCTTCATCTTGGCTTTGGGCCCCCTCCCACACCTGAAGTATGGATGAAAAGATGACACTCAGACTTGCTTGTCTTAGACTCTGGCATGTATTCCCTCTTCTAGCTGCCCACCCCCAGCACTTGTCAAAGAGGTCCTAAGCAACGTTCAGAGACTGACCTTCTACGGATTCCTTGTGGCTCTCTCAAAGCATCATGGAATCAACCAAGCCCTTGGTAAGCCAGAGCTGGCTGTGGCCAGCCTCTCCTGGTGGCACACTATAAAGCCCTATGAAGCTGGCCTCCAGTGGCAGATGGGTCCCATGAGGAGGGGCATCACCATCTCTGCCTTGGCTTCTCAGGGCCAGACCCTGAGGCCCTGGGAGCCAGAATGTGCACAAGACAAGACTGTGCCCTCCCAGGCCTCTCCCGCTCCTGTGGGGAGGGACGGCCTTCCCTGCCCAAGCCCTGCCCCAACGTGAAGCACCTCCCCATGGCAGAAGTGTGCCCAGCCCCTCCCCAGAGAACCCCCAGTTCTATTTTGGGAAGTAGCCTGGCAGATAGCGCTATTTACTTAGGGGCTCTGGATGGACCTGGATCCCATTTGTAAACAGGGCAAAGGTGTGTCTGGGGAGGCCTTTTCCCCAGCTGGAAAAAAAATCTGATTAATCTGAAAGAGAGCAGAAAAGGGGTAGGAGGGAGGCCTGCACTGGCCCAGTTTTTTCTGTTCATCATTTTATTCTGATTGGCCGCCTCCACTTCCCACCCCCTCAAACCTGCTGCTCTCCTAGAGGAAGAGCCACCAGGTTGCCATCCAGCGGAGCTTGAGGGGTTATTTGTCTCTCCAAGAAGTATCCAGGTGTGCTGGGAATCCCAGGTTCCTGAGTCTCAAAAAAGAGACACTCCATATTCCCCTCCCTTCTGCCAGTTGAGGGAATGGGGTCAAGGGAAGGAAATTTAACATTCATTAAATGCCAGCCACAGTAGGCCAATACTGGCCTAGGAGCTTTAGATCTTATACAATATAGAGCCTGCTGGGGGGTGTGCTCCCATGTACCCCAGAGCACCCCAGCAGGATTGAGGGCCCACTCAGCCATGAGGCCAGCTGGCAGCCCAGTTACTCTGAGTCAATGCTTGGGGCATGCACAGGTCTGGGAACCCTCAACCAAGTGAGGTTGGTAGCCAAGGTCACTGGCTGGAAGAATAGAAAGGAGGCAAATAGGAGTCAGAAGTCAAGAGCAAGGAAGTGACTGGTGGGGATTTGCTTAGATTTTCTTTCACACTCCCTTCCTCTCCACCAATAACAGCCACCAGGAAGGAAAAGGAAAAGCTAAGTAGCATCTGAGTCACAGCCTGGACTAACTATATGCCCTCACTTGTTCTAAGACCCATAAAAAGGACAGTCACTTAGTCAACCACTTCTCTGGAGCACTAATGCCAGGTGGAGTGGGAGATGGAAGGAAGCATGTGGTCTCTGCCCTTACCTCCATCTCCCATGTGAGACAGAGATCTGGAGCTCCCTGGCTGCAGCCAGTGGTCAGCCAGCTTGTTCCCTTAGTTGTCAAGACACCCCAGCACCACCACCACAAAATGAGAGGGTTCCATGGGACACAGTTTGAAAACCACTAACTTAGAGCAAAAGGGACCAGGAGGCATCATTTGAAAAGGCTTTGGAAAAGAAGGGAATTGAACTAGAGTCAGATAGGTAATTTTAAGATTGAGGCTTTCTACAGACCAGCATTGTTAACTGCCAGATCTAGGTTCTAACTGGGGCAGGGAGTGCGGTGGGGGACCGCTGGGAGGAGGGAGAGAAACACTGATGTGAGAGACACACATCGACTGGTTGGGCCGGGGACAGGGATTTAGCCTGCAACTGAGGTACCTGCCCTTGGCCGAAATTGAACCTGGGACCCTTCGGTCCAAGGGCTGACGCTCTAACTATTGAGCCAAACTGGCCAGGGTGCTGGTGAGAATCTTTTATCTGCACACTTCAGCTCCACCTTTCCTCCCATGTTAACAGCTCCCGGGAGCATCCAAGACTCTCACCTTTCCCCAATGCCAAAGGATTGGTTCCCTTAGTGTATAGTTGAGGAAACCAGCTGAAAGAGATTTGTGACAGAGCAGAGATGGGACAGCTCTCCTTCTGGTGGCTTCTGGCCATGCTAGAGTTTGGTCTGCTCCTGACCCTTCTCTTTTCACCCTTGGAACTCTCCCTCAAGGAGCTGTGGCAGCATTTTTTACCAGTCTTCAAAGTGGGGTCACCCTGGTTTGGGGGCACAAATCTAGATAAATTCTGGTCTTTGTGGTTAGCCTAGGCCATATCCTGTATCTCTGGCTCCTTTTTAGCCCAGTACTGGGGGCTCAAGGAAGGACTAAACCCCCAGTACCAGCTCCCAACCCACCACCTAGTCTTGGAAGGGGATGGCCATTTGTGCAATAATCTTGAGGCTTGGGGATATCTCCTTAGCTGTGGTCTCTGCCCCGAGGGGGGGGGAGTGCAGGCAGCAGGGCTATTAAATGTTATAGACATTCAATTTATCCAGCAATACCCAAGACTCTTTGCCCTGATAGCAGTCCTCTTAAAAGCTCTTCCCCGTATCTTTTATATCAGCCAGGAATAGGCAGATATGAAGGTGGGGAGCACAGAGGCACCTGCTGGGAATGAGGCCATCTGACCAGAGCCTGGCTGAAGGACCCTCAGGTTAAGTTTTGTGCTCCCCCCTCCCCCATTATCTCCTAGGAGCTTTGCCTGACAAAGGGGACCTGATGCAGGACCCAGCCATGGATGAGGAGCTGGACAGACTGTAAGTATCAGGTGGGAAGATGCTGCCCCCTTATGGTGGCAAACCTCAGTAGGACATGGCAGTGCCCCCTTGTGGAGTCACACAATGCTCGTCCATAACACCCCCATCAGTCAGGGAAGGGCTTAGGGGCCAGCAGAGGGCCAAGGTATCCTTTCTGAATCCCTTGGGAATATAGCCCATGGTTTCTCCCAAATGCAAGTGTGGAGGTCCTGGTCTCTGGACAGGGGGCACCTTGTTGCCCTCTGGGCTTCTTTCCTCCTTCAGGCTGGCCCAGATCCCTGACCTGGTCAACTCAGTCACTGCCAGTCCAGAGGCCAGCTGCCTGCCTTCCCGGACCCCTCACCGGGCTGGCTTTTCCTGGAGACCCCTCCATCACGCCCGCAAAGTGGATGCAGAGAGCGATGGCTCCACTGAAGAGACAGAGGAGTCCGAGATTTGAGGAGCCTGAAGGGTCCTGACTACACCCAGTACCCAGCTCCTACTCCTGCCCAAATCCTCCTGCCCCCATGCCATGCTGCCCTCTGCTGGCAAAAAGGCCAAATAACAGCCCCAGTCCAAGACCTGCCAGAGGGGTTCTGTATCAGCCAACCCAAGCAGTGATTCAAGAAAGTGAGCCTACTGTCAGCCCTTGCACTTTAGTCAGGCCCCAAGCTGACAGCAGACTGAACGGAGGCCACCAGGAAGGGACTTGGCCGTAGCCTTTTGCTGACGGTTCATCTCACAGCAACTTCAAGAAGGGGAAAGACCATGAATAGGGCTACACAGGGCCTTGCATGCTTACAGGTGGCACCAGTGGCAGAAGTATAGGAGGGCATAATCACAGTAGCCTACTGGAGAGAGGGTGAGCAAGACCATTGCACTCTCAAAAGCTGCTTCAAGCCTCCTGTGTCTATCAGTTAAATGTGAAATGAATAAAGTCCCTGTGTCTGCTAAGCGGTGAGTCTAAACTCACTAGACCAAGGAGGGGGTGAAGGGAAGGGGTGAGTTTGGGTTTTGGTGCCAAATCCCAGGTTTTCTGGGAAGTGGGGGCCAGAGGACCACTCAGCCTGGAGATCTGCCTCAGTAATGAGCAGAGGGGCTCACCTCTTGCACATGACAGCCTTTCAAAGGAGAGGTACTCACAGTTGAAATGGGCCTTCAGGGAACAAGTCCAGAGGGTTCAAGGCAAGGTTCCTGTAACTTTAAAGGCCCTGGCCACAAAGGGTCAGCACTGCAGAGCCTTCTAGCCAGAGTTTCACGAAACATTTGCCAAGCACCTGCTCAGGGCTAGGGCAGCGAGGATGTAGCTGTGAACATAGGCCTGAGGAGTACAAGCCTCCAGCCAAGACTGAAGGAAGGTAGGGGTCCTCCAGAAAGTAAAATCCACCTGGGGACCCTAGCAGAGCAGGCTGCCTCCTTTGAAATAGCCAAAGGTCCCACCACTGGGTGTACACTTTCCTGGGCCCATCCCTGCCCAGATCTCCAGCTCCCCTAGAAATACAGGAACTGGCCCCTAAAGCCCTGGAGTGCCAGGACTGGAAGTTCCAGGACTACCAAGGCTCCAGGAACCTGGAAGCTCTCCAGGCCCACAACCATATCCAGCCTCCAGCTGATTAAAAGCAGTTGGAAAATCCTTATGTGCATTGGAATCACCTGGGGAGTTTACAATGCAAATTACCCAACTCCAGCTTGGGATGGGTTGCAATTCTGGACACTCCAGACCATTCCAAAGCTAGAAGTCCTGGACCCATGCTTTGGAAATCACAGGCTTAGTAGAGATCCCACAGCTCCCTCCACCCACGCTTTCTAATCATCCATCTTCCAGACCAGTGGTTTACAGCTGTACCCCTAAGAGGGTAGAGATGTTCCAAGAGCTCTCATAGGGAAAGGGGTCGCCAAGCCAGGGGTTTACACACACATCTTTTCTTCCTGGATTTAAAAGGATTCCATTAAGGTCTGTATATTTTATTATTTAACTCCACTGTGAAACATCCCCAGGCTACTATTGGGATGAGGTACAGGGCTGCTGAGGTTGCTCACCTGCCCGCAGCCATGGGGCCAACTAACACCAGCTCTTTCCTCCGCGTGCAACAGGGTGGTGAGGTCGAGGCTGCACCGGACCTCGAGGCAGCACAGGGCCGAGAAGCCAGGGGACTTTGGCTTTCAGAGAAGAGACAAGCTGGAGGCCCTGGAGAAAGTGCCCTCAGCTTTGGCACCAACGCCCTATCCATATCGGTGGGAGCCCAGACAGTGAGGCGAGGGGCCTACACTGGGCAGGGAGGCAGAATCCAGAGAGGACACTACTTTACTCAGACCAACAGGGGCCCAGGGCCCCACCGGGGCTTTATTTGACACCACTATGTTTCAATACAAATAGTCCAGAAAGAAACTCAAGTCCCTTTGGGGGAGGGGTGGGTGGGAAGTGGTCTGTGTTGCTTGGGACCCCGACCCTCAACCCACCGGGAGGGATAGGGGGGCCCAGACTGCCAGCATGGCAGGGGAAGATGGCACCAAGGATGACACAGTGCCTGGCCTAGTGGCCAGGGGGTGAGGCTTGCAGCTCTATAGACACCTCAAGCTCTCACTGGTGGGGTGCTGTCCAGGGCCCCCTAAACCCAGGATGATGCAGAGGAAGAAAGCTGAGCCCTAGGAGTCTGCTTCTGTCCCTCATGACCTCTACTTCCTTGGCCAGCATTATGCTCACAGCATCCAGAGCAGGACACCACAGGGCAGATGAGACTCGCCATGGCCCCCAAGCAGGCGGAAAAAGGAGAGTCTCAGGAGGGGACAGAGGGTCTTGTGGTCCACATGGACGGTAGGGAAGGACTCTGAGACACCCGGGAGGAAAAGTAATCCTCCAAGTGACCACTGTAAAAAGGGATGGGGACAGATCATCACTCAGGCCTCCAGTCTGATCCAAAATGAAACCTTTAGGTACCAGGTCAAGTTTCTAGCCCTTAGTAAGGCCCAGATGAAGGTCCTTTGCCTCCCCTGCCCTCTCCTAGGGCCCAGAAGAGGGCACTGGAGCAGCAACAGCAGCAGCAAGTCCAGAGCCTCCCTCCTCCGGGGACTGGTCTACCCAAAACTCTTCCTGGACCTCCCCACTGGTTCCAGAGGACAGGGGCCAAACCCCTGGACAACCTGGAAGGATCCTAGAGCTGGCAAAAAAGCCTTATACGTCACTTTCCCTACTTGGGGAAGGGCTGGACCCAGAATAAGCCATCCTGAGGAGCTGCCCTCCCCTCACTCCCAGCGTGGCAGGACAGTGAGCAGCAGCTGTGGGAGCAGGACGGAAGGACAATAATCTAGCACAGGGGAGAGGGTGTGAGGGAGGACAATAAAGGGCTCGATCTACAGGCAGAGGTCAAGGGCTGGTACCACCCATCCCCTCACCAGAGATCTTCAAAGGCCACCCCACTCACAAACCACACATAAGTAACAATTCCTCCCCAGCTTCCACAAGGCAAGCAGCCCTGGCCTGGTAATCATGGGGGTTTTGCTGCTGTCACCACCATGTGCCTGAGCCATGGAGCTTGGATCAGTAGGAACCATAGCGATCCTGGAAATGAAATGGGGGAATTAAAAACAAAGTCAGCATCTCTAACCTGCAGCAGCTTCCCGGCATGTGCACCCTCCCCCAACACACCAGGCAGGACTGGGGGGGGGGGGGGGGTGGAGAGACAGGCACCAATCTCACTATGGCAGAGATTGTTTTATATTTTGTTGTGACCTGGGAAAGGGGTTGTGGCCAGATCCCAAGGGGGAAGCCCTGCCTGATCTCATAGAAGCTGGGGAGGGAAAAAGAGTAGTACAAGTGACAAGACAGGGAAATCAGTGCAGCCGTGACATCTACGTAGGGAGAGGCCCAGCCCTAGTGCTGAGCTCAAAGGAAGGAAGCTGCCCCTCTGGAAAAGAAAATGCTCTCTCAGGCTGAGGGGCTACCCAGTAGCAGTGTCTGGATGTGGTGAAGGCCAACATCTAAGCACTACTCTTTAGGCCCCTCCCACCCCAGGTTAAGCGGCCCCAGCTCACCTGCAAAGAATTCATCACACCATTGGCCAGCACAGCCATCTTCCCGGCCACAGACTTGACACCCTGCTTAAACTGGGCAATGTCAGCCGTAGGGAGCACATTCCCCAGTGATACGCTACCTGTAAAAGCAAGGGAAGGGGTGACCCAGAGGCCTGCAGGAAGCCCTGCCCAGTCCACTGGGCCCTCCAGCTCTGCTCACAGGCCTTGCTTGGTACCCACACCTCTGGGGCGCTACCTGTTCCATGAGCTCCATCCATGTCCCCAAAGAGGTCTGAAGAGCTGATGGCACTACTGCCTGAGAGCTGCTGTAGCCGAGACCTAGCTTCATACTGTGGTGAAGAAAAGGAAAGCCTGGGGATCTTTTGGCCTATGTCCCAAGAATTCATACAAGCCAGCCACCCTAGTGCTAAAGCCCAAACTAGTGGCAGGGGGGAAGGGTTTGCTTCTACCCATTGCCTCCAGCCTCAGGGTGGACAACTCTGCTTACCTCAGTATCCACCTCCCGCCCAAAGAACATGTCAGATGAGATGGCTTTGGCTCCTGCAAATTTCTGACGTGCTTCACTGGACTCGAGGCCCGAGCTCCGGTTCTCCACTTCCCTCCGGTTTGTGACTCTGGGGATGGATGGGAGACACCATCTCTCACCCTTCCCGTTACTGTCAGGGGACAGTATTACTATCCCATTATAATCAGAGGCAAATATGGGGATGCTCACCCAGGCCCTATCTGACTGGCTCTGGCACTCAGGGGCGGGTTCTCCCCTGGGTGAGGTCCCTCCCTTCTCCATATTGAAGACAAGTGGCAGACAGCTTGTTACCTCCACTGCACAGTGTGGAAATGTAGTTTGGAGGAACCTAGGCTTCTGCCCCAACTACTACAGCTTCTTCAAGGTCTAGGATATCATGTCACTACTGCTCCTCTATTCCTAGTTACAAGTGACCATGTGTCTCGGTTTGCCAGGGTTTATACTTACTCTCCTGGAGTAATTAACAGCACCCCCTTTTACTCTCAAAAGCCCCCCAGTGTGGATGAAGAGGTGCATGGTCACTCCTACCCAGCACTGACACACACACATGCTGGGTAGGTGTTTTCAAGTTTCATTACATTTAATCCTGCCAGCGGCCCTGTGAAATCATTACTTGTGTTCCTGTTTAACAAACGGATGATTTGCAGATAATTTACCAATTAAACATATTGCCCAGATTAAGATGGAATAGGCTTTTAAGAAAATAAATAAGATGGGGGCCAGAGACACATAACCCTTGGGAGATCAGGATTGAAGCATAAAGTCAGACCCCTCCTGCCAGAGAGATGGACCTTGCACAAAAGAGGCTGCTAGGCCTTCTGTGATAAGCACAGCTCAAACCAAAGCCCAATTCCTGCACTGTCTGATCCAGTAGCCAGTAGCCACTAGCCACATGTGGCTATTTAAAGTTAAAATGTAGCTCCTCAGTTACACTAGTCACATTGTAAGGGCTCAGTAGCCATGTACCTAGTGGCTACAACAGCGGACAGTGCAGATACAGCTCTGCCATCATAAAAAGTTCTACTGGACAGTGCTGCCCTAGACCACTCACCTTTCTGAAATAGGCCGGATGCTTGAGATGGTCACTTCCGGCTCCTTCTCCTCCATCCTGTCCACACCCCAGGTGGCATCCGTATCCCAGCGGGAACCAAAACTTTCCCCCAAGGAAAAGGGGTTGTCCTTGTACCTAGAGAGACAATAGAGTAGCTCAGAGAAGGCTGATGAGGAACATGATAGCCAAGTTTTCACCCCAACAACATCCTTACTTTGGGGGTCCAGAGGCGAAAGTACCAACATCGTCAAACAAGTCCAGCTGCGAGCGGGAGGATTTTGCACTCACTGGGGTTTCCTGCTCGATCACCTGCATCTCAGACAACACCGAGTGGGAGACAGAGCTGTGGAGAAAAGCAGATCTGGGCATGAGAGGGGGTGAGCACTAGTGTCACCGCCCAAGAAAAGGTGCCCAACTACTGCTAGCGTAAGCCTAGGTTCTCCCACTGGGCACCACCCGAAGCCTTCTCCCTCTACCTGTGCACAGGGCTGGGCGAGATCCAGCAGGGAGTACTTGGAACTGTGCTGAACTGAAGAGCACACCCTTGACTATCTACACATGCTTTGTTTTCTCAGAATGAATTTTCCCTGACAGACGACCATTTGCCTATTATAATGTGCACCAAGTGACAGTGCTAACAGACTTACTGTACTAAAAGCCACATCCTTCACCAAGATGGACACATACACACAACGAGGAAAAAAAGAAAAATGCCCCAGAACCAGGGAAATGAGTTTAATGGTATCAAAGAATGCGTTCTTAATTATCCCACCTGCTTTTTAAGAAGAGGAAAGCATTTCAAAGTACAGAGCCTGGCCCTATGCACTAAGACCTGGATCTGCTGTCCGGTTTCCAGGGAGAAGAGGCAGAGCTGGGCAGGCAGTACCAACTCTCGATGCCTCACTTTCCTCCTTGTGTCCTGCTCCAGACAGGCTTTTTAGGGATTAATTTCATTAAAATAAATTCATTAAAAAATATCTACAGCCCAGCTGGGCGTGGCTCAGCGGTTGAGCGTCAACCTAGGATCCAGGCGATCGGGGTTCGATGCCCGGTCAGGGCACATGCCCGGGTTGCAGGCTCGATCAATGACTCATCATTGATGTTTCTATCTCTCTCTCTCCCTCTCCTTTCCTCTCTCTGAAATCAATAAAGATATAAAAAATATATATATATCTACAAGGAGTGAATATTTTGCAATAGAACTTTAAATAGGATGGGCTGGTTTTAAATAAAATTCTTTTGTACTACAAAAAGGAAAAAACTGAGAAGTTGTAATTCCTGTGACCAAAACAGGGAAGGGGAAGAGACCTAAAGTTCTTTCCAGGATTAAAATTTTGTTTCCCTAATTAACTGGATTACACTAGTAGCACACAGACTGAAAGGGAAAAACTAGAATCCAACTAGCACGTTCTGACTTTTCTTCTTCCAGAGAAGTAGAATGTGATGGCCAAATATACTGAATTTGGAATCAAGTAGTTCTATGTTCAAAACCTATTTGCATCAATTACTAGATTTGTGGGCTTTAAGCAAGTTGTTTAATTGCTCTGAGTCTCAATTTTCTCATCTGAAAAAGGGGTAACAATACCTTCTGCATAGGACAGCCGTGTTTAAGTACATAAGGCCAATGCTGGAGCTCACATCCCCTCAAAAGGAGCAGCCACCACTCAGAACAAACTAACTGTAGCCAGGACTGCTGACCCCAGCGCTGTCAATTTCCAGATTTTTAGTAGATAAAAAATACAGTATTGTTGAAATCTCTAGATATTAACTCTTAGCGTAATATAAACAAAATGCATACAAGAACTGGTTTGCAGCCTTGTTTCTGTTTAAGAAAACCACAATACAATGTCCTGAAATAGGAAGAGCTGTCCATTCAAAGGACATTTGAATGTCTGGGGTTATTTCTGACTGTTAGTATCTGGGAGCACCAGTGGGCAGCGATCAGGGATGCTAAAAGCCCTGAGATTCTGAGAGGTCTTGAAAAATAAAGAACTGTCCCCCTACTCAAACTGCCATCAGCACTCCCGTGAAGAAACACCGTTCCAGTCCCTTGGATCTAGTCAAAGAGCACCTGATCCTGTGTTTCATTCATTCAACAAACAGTGAGCACATACCTACTATGTGCCAAGCACTGTACTAGGTACATTAAGATAATAAGCAGACCCATCTATTCAGCCTTGAAGGAAGACTAAGCCTAGAACCCCAAACTGCTGGGAAGAACCTGCAGTGGTTCCCAGGAGAACAATGGCATTTCCCTGCCACCCCCAGAGCTGAGCCTCACCTTCGAGACACCAAGCCCATGCCCAACCTCTCTGCCTGCTCTCGCTTCTTCCCTTCCAGGTTCTGTAGTTTCTTCTCCTCCTTCTTCCGGTCAATCTGGAGCTCCTGGTAGGCCAGACGCATGGAGGCAACCCTTGGAAGGAACAAATGTGTCAGAGGCCAACATCCACCCTGACCTTCCTACCTGCCCACCCAATCCCACATGAGCCAGGGCCCCTCTGGCAAACACTCACATGGACTCCTCTGCCTGCTTCTTGGCATCAGCCACCTGCTGCTCACGGAGCTTCTCTGCCACCTGGGCCTGCCGCTCAATCTCACTGAAGCTCTGGCTGCTCACCTTCTGGGCCCCTAGGCCTTTCTTGGCACCCAGCTGAGAGGAGAATCATGTGATGGGGGCCTTGCCAACAACAATGTCCTCCACTCCCTCCCAGGCATGGGTACTCTAGCACACTCACAGGAAAGGATTCCTTCTTAAAGTTCAGGGTAAAAAACAGGAGCCCAGTCAGCATGGTCAAGAGGGAGAACAGGCTCTGCTAGAGCTAGGCATGAGATGGCTCACACAACCCCAGCAGAGGCCTCAGGGCCTGACAGCAGCTAATGTTTATTGGCCCAGCATGCACCAAGCACTCTATGTGCACAATCTCTGACTCTTCCGGGAGGCCCATGAAGATAGGAATCTTGATAGACCTTGATAGATAAGATTCTGAGAAGCTGAGTACCTCTGCCAAATCACATAGACAGTGAGTGGTGGGGTCAAGGGGTGTACCCAGATAGTCTGACTCTGGCCCCTAACCACTCTATATACTGCCACTCCCCACATACCCCTTTCTTAGCTGCTGTTGGCTTCTTCTTGCCAATGAGGGAGGTTTTCATTTCTGCGTGAGAAAGAAGGTGAGGCATGAATGAAGACAAAGAGAGGTCAGAGGCAGCAGCTCAATCCACACCATGCAGTTTCCTGGCAAGAGCTTCTAAAAAGAACAGCTTCAGGCAGGGGAAGGCAAAGCTGCTACCACCAGTTTCAACCAATGGTGTCAGGATAATCCAAGCCAAAGACAGACGAGACTAAAGGAGGTTACTGACTCCCAGCAGATTAAGACAAGAACTAGACTAAAGCAGCAGAGACCGTCAGAGTCCCTGAAACAACACGAGGACTGCTAGGCAGGGGCAGATACCAAATATCAGCCTCAGTTTCTAAAGCAGGGAGCTGGGTGCGAGGGACTAGGCTCCCCAAATGGCTGTTGGTTACCTCTGGCAGGAAGGGCACCTTTAGGTGACAGATACATGGACTCTGGAGAGAAACAGACTTGTGGCTAACAAGGGACCCACCCCAGGGCCTCCAAGTAGTTCCCAAGCCCAAAGGCCTCTAGAGAACCTTGCTCAGACCAAGCCATGCCAGCCTTCTCACGGGGTCAGTCTGACAGTTATTCTGCTGGCTTTCTGCCCCAATCCCCAAATGTCAACAGAATAAACTGATGTCAGCAAATGGACTGTTCACCCTGAGCCAGGACACTAAAGAGTAGAAAAGAGCTGAAAGGCTTCCCTGGCTAAGAAAAGACAATGTCACATCCAGCCACGAGCAGCTCAGAGCTATCTTCCCCATCGCATTAAGTGGGCCGGAAGGCTAACCCTGCCTCAGACCTCAGGGTTAGGTGTCCAATCTCATGCTGGCCTCCCCATACTTTGGCTAGAACCAGCCCCACACCCAGAGGCAGACCCAGGCTTGCGCACCAGCCCACCCAGGTTCATCAATTCAAAGGGCTTGGCTCTAAAGTCCTTGCAGTTGATGTTGTAGACACAAATTCAGCTCCAATTCCACTCCACAGAGTTAAGATGCTCAGTCTCCTGGGGCCTCAGTCCACGTGACTAGGCAACAGAGATCTGAAAAGAGCCTCGAGGCCCACCCTCTCCCAGTCACCCCACACCTGCCAGCTGTCATACTGACCCAGGGAAGCTTTGGGTGAGGTGCCAAGCAAGTCCGTGTTGGGGCCATGCTCCGGCTCTGTGGATGCAATGGTGGGAGTTAGATGTAAGGCTCAAAGCTCCCTGGGACTTCCCCATTAGGCAAGTGATGGGACAAGAATAAGGGGCACTGGCTTTCCTCAGCTTGCTGAGGCCACCAAAAGATAAAAGGAATGCCCATCACTTCCTCCAAGGGATTAAAATGAATCCCAGCCCACCCAGAGATATAGGAGAACCCTCTACTCCTATTCCCTTGACCAGGTGTCCCATTCCCAGCCCCAAGGCCTTTGCCAGTACCAGGGCACTTGGCTGGAATCTGGGCTGAACTCACGTGCCAATCCACTACTCTCTGCAGACAGGACTGGCTGCTGGGTCTCTGCTGAGTCGGTAGCTGGTGCATTCCAGGCAGGGGGCTGAAAAGGCGGCCAGATCACAGAAGCCTCAATGAGCTCACAAGGAGCACCAAGAACCTACAAGTACCTTGTGGATATGATGCCCTACTCCAAGCCCATGAGGACAGGAGACTGCAGGTTAGTGAGTAAAATTATAGTTGCTATCCACTATGGAAGAAAGAAGTAGGAAACTAGCAGCCACTTCCACCCTTCCACTATTTATTTAGAACCAGAACCTGTTCTCCTAATTTAATAACAACTAACAACTACTGGGCACTTACCATGTGCCAGGTACAAGTCTCAGAGCTTTTCACATAGAAACAAATTATCACAACAAACCCTGTGAGGTAAATACATCTCTATTGTAGAGACTGGGGTTTTGACAGGTTAGGTGACTTAGCCACATCCTGGAAATGCCAAGTAGAGGAGCTGGGATTCAAACTGGGAGTCTAACATCAGCCCCAGTGCCAGTAGTGGGTTTCTGGGGAGGATTCCTTTCATTGTCCCCAACCACAGTGCCTCTCTTATAGTGGAAGAATCCAGGAAAGGTGTTTAAAGCTCCTGAAACCTCTTGAGCCTTCAAGAAGCTTCTCCTCCTGCTCCCTAGCACCCCAGTTTATAGACGGGAGTCTGTTCCTAAGAAGGGCCACACTGTGCACCTACTCTTGGGAGGAGGAAATACCTCAGTCTACCTAGCAGTGAGCACCAGACATTCCCAATCTGAGATATCACACCAAGGCGGATGGAATCCATGCCCATGATCACAGAAGGCCTTGGCCAGTAAACCACCTGTCAGGAACAATCATGGGAAACATTCCTTGCAGGTACTCACTTGAGTGTGTTCCACGAAGAAATCAGAGTCCTTCCTCTCTGGGGAGTGACTGGGAGCACTACACATGCTGTCGATCCAAAGCTAGAAGTGAAAGACACCCCTGAAACAGCATTCTGAATATTCCCACTCACCCCACTACCCCAGCCCCGGAGGCCAGGCACTTACATCAGTGCCATGCTTAGTCATGGCAGCACTTCCCAGTTGCCGGATCTTTTCACGGTACATCTGGGCAGCCCGGCTATTATACTTGGTGTTGGTATCACTGGCTGTGCATCCATGTTGGCGGAAGAAAGCTGTCTGAAAAGTAAAGGAGAGAGGAGAGCATGCTCCACGTGATTCTCCTGAGAGCAAAAAAAGGCACCCCCTTATAACAGCCCAGTTATTTATACAGGATAATACACTCTATTGACACCAGCAGTTTTCCATAGAGATAAAGATTGTCAGAAATTCCTGAAGAAAACACATCCTCCCATCCTGTGAGATGACTGACTGAAGTCCAGCCCTCACTCAACCCCACCTGAGGACAGCATGCCATACCCGCTCTGGCCATCCTTCACACATCCATGCCAAGACCTGGATGACTGTGGAGGCCCCAACTCCCTCGGCCTTACCCCAAGAACGTCTATCCAGTTTAGTTTTAATCTGAAGCCCCTTTGAGAAGAACAGTGACCAATTTCCAAGTTTAGAAAACAGTGTACAGTGTTGCTGTATACCAGAGAATCCTCTGAACAGAGAAAGTGAGAGAGCCTCCTAAGAGATCATGGTAAAGTTAGTACCCAGGCAGGAGAACAGGGGCAGGGAGGATGATAAAAAGGAGCTTTACCGCACTGGCGTTCCCGCCGACCTGCATACACCTCAGCTGGAACCAGTTCCAGTTGGAATCCAACTCTGTGGACCTGTGTGCAAGGGCTGCATGTCACCAACCAGCAGATACCAGGAGACGCTTCCCTGGCAGACCCACACCTGTCATTTGGCCTCCCACTGCAGTACCCGCCCAGGAAACAATCAGCCACCACCCTATTTCCTACACTATACCCCGTCCATGAAAGCTTTGCTCTTCCCTCCGGTAGTCAAAATGGTACTAATTATTTTCCACCTCCGAAAGGAGGTCGAATTCTCATGCACTTAAGCTTGGATTTGGCTTTCCCCTTAACGACTGCCACAGTCTCACTTAAGACGTACTCGACCAGTACGTAAGCAACAAAGTCAATGCAGCTAACTTTTCCCCAAAACTAACGCTCGGAGAGCCGAGTTTGACCGCCATGAAAGAAGGGAGTTTTGGCCCAGGCGTGGAGACGAAGTGTCTGTGTGGCAAGGGATCCACACGGCGGTTCCCTCTCACGAGAGGCTACCGGACCCCGGAGGTTTCCCAACACCGAATTCTGGGTGGCCCCAGTCGCCACTCTGCCCTCCTGGGCACACAACCCTGGCCGGGTGTAAACACAGCAGCCACAAGGAGACCTAACCTGATGAAGCTGAGATGGACACCCAGGGAGCGGTGCACCCCGGAGCAGTCAATGCACAAGAAAACACCGTACGTGATGCTGGCCCAACTCGGATTCTTGGCGCCACAGTCGAAGCAGGCCTGGGTGGGGGAGGCGATGAGCGAATAATTAGGGGCCCCAAGTGGAGGCCCGGCACTGACACCAAGCAAAACAGCCCGCGTCCGCCCTTCTCCCTCCCTCCGGCCCCAGGGGAGCCGGCAGAATCCCTCTCGGCCGACGCCAGACCCCGCGGACCTCCCGCTCAGGCACCTTGTTGGTCGGAATTGCGCGGAGCCTCTTAAAAAGGGTCTGGATTTCGGTCTTGCTCGGCTCGGACGCCATTTTCTCTCCTTCCCAGATGCCAGCGCGATGGACGGGCCCCGGCGCGGGCCAATCCGCAGCCGGGAAGGCGGGGCACGCGGTCGGCCTCAGCCACGCCCTAGCCAGCCGAGGGGTGGGGCGACTTGTCCCGAGCTGGACCAATGAGCGGCCGGCTGAGCAGGCGCAGAACCGTCAGAGCCCCGCCCCCACGTGGTCGCCCGAATCCACACCGCCCCGCGCCCGGGCCAATCAGCAGCCGGGCTGAGCGGGCCGCAGCGCCGCCCCGGGAGGTGGAGCCGCCTCCCCGAAGGCTCGGGCGGCGAGGCCGGTTCCCGAAGGATGAGTAATGATTAACAGTCCTACCGGGGCCGGCGCTCAGGTCCCGCCGGCCTGAGCGGGGAGGCAGACTGGCTAGGCCCCCGCGAAGCTCAGCCCCCAGCCCCGGCCGCCTCACACCGAGCCTGGTCTCCGTCCCTTCCCCCCAAGGTCAGGCCCCCGCAGTCCCAGAGCAGGTACCATCTGGCAAACCATTGCCCACCCCCCACCCCCCGCCCCATAACCTACTCCAGGCACACGGACCCCCCAGGGCCTCTGTCCCGATGCCCTCTGCAGCCTGACACGGATGGAGTATCAAAAAACAGACACACACGCCTGAAAATGCTTTTTTCTTCTTCAAGTTTAATACACACTAGAACAAGCCACAAAAGAGTGTTGCTAGCCCAGAACTACACTCGCCTCAAGCCCACCCCAGGAGCCCCAAAACACAGAGGCCAGGAATTGGGTCCAGGACTCCTGGGGAGACCAAAGCACTACTGGGGAGGCCCAGGTACCCCTGAATCCTTCTGTGACCTCCTGACCTCCCAGCTTACCCTCAGCCTAGACTCAGCTGGCCTTCCCTTCCTAGGCACGCCCCCCCTCCCAGGACTCCCTCCTCAAGGGACAGAGAGAGACAGCAGGGGCACATCGGTTCAGGCCCCAGGAGAAGCTGGGCTCTGGCTCTGGGTGGAGAAACACTGCAGAAGGGCTGTCAGGGCAGTCAGGCCCCCACACACTCCACGTAATTGGCAGGGTACAGGCCAATGCGGCCACTCTGCAGCTGGCCCTGGCACCAGCCCTGCTCATCCTCCTCGCTCATCTTCAGCAGCTCCTCCCCTGGAGGAAAGGGGACTGGTCATTGCCAATTGCCCTGGCTCAGCTCTGTTCCTGCAATTGGGTCAAGGACTGAAGGGGAGCAGGCAGTAGCCCAGAGAATCCAGCTAGGGGAAGAGACGTGGCTCAGGCAGAGGGAGGTCAAAGTCAGCAAGCCACCCCACCCCAGACCCTGAATGCAGCAATCGGGTCCCAGTTAGTGGTTTTGAGAGGCAGGCGAGGGCTCAGAGCAGACACTCTGACTCCTGCAGACTGGACCCAGAGCAACCTTAAGAGTCAGAAAACTGGCCCTTGAGAAATAGGTGTCTGGCTTCCCTTTTCCACACCCCTGTTCAGGACAATAGTTGGGGAAAGGAGGCTGAAGCCTGGAAAGGAAAAGGAAAGGGGTCCCAAGGTACCTGCTCGGAAGCTCAGCTCATCAGCTTCCTGGCCAGCGTAGTCATAGAGCGCCCGCACCCGCACCCCAGTGGGAGCCTTCCGGGGACTCTCCTCATCTGACCACTCTTCATCCTGCCCACCACTGGAGAGGGGAAGCAGAAGGGGGCAGGCTCAGGGCACCAGGAACACCTGGACCGAGAGAGCCTGGGACTCTCAGTCAAGGGTTCATCTATGGGAGGAACCATGGGAGATGCAGGTGGGGAAGAAATGAAACAGCCCAGTCCGACCTCTGCCACACATGCCTGTGAGCTCAGGTGTTCTTCCTGCCACACAGTGCTCACGTGAGCAGTAGATGCCAGGGAACATGGGAAACATCTGGCAAATCTACACCACCATGAAAACTGGCATTACAGCCATTCACTAGGTCCTAAGGTCCTTGGAACCCATTTTTAACCCACTTCAGGTGTGAAGGGAATGAAGGAAAGGAGGGCAGGGCAGGGGCCAGAGCTGCATAGCCAGATTCCTGGCTCTCACCCTGGGGACCTGGGGGACTGAGACAGGGGCACAGCGCCATCTCTTGTGGGCACGATGCTGGTCAGAGTAACCTCATCAGGGCTCCGGCCACCCTTCTCCTTCCGGCTGATTGTCCTCTGTGTGTCCAAGGACCACTCCTGTGGGGACAGTGCTTAGGGTCAGGCTGGGCTACAGGCTGTGGTGGCAGCCAAGGCCATCCAAACCACCTTCACTTTTTCATCCCAAGTCCTAGCCTTGCTCCTGAGGTCCAGGCTGAGCCCAGTGGGAGTCCACCCTACCTCCCAGTCCCACCTGGAACACGTACCTCAAACTGTGGCCAGTTCATGGCCATGCCCGGTCCATGGGTACTGCGCCACCAGCGCAGATCCTGTTCGTCACTAGCAGCCTCGATACCCTTATGCAGGTCTCTGTGGAGCTCATGGAACCTGTGGTCCAAGGCACAACCCTCAAACTAGGAAGCCCTGGGCCCTTGTACCCCCCCAATCAATTTCAGCCCAGCCAGAGCCCAGGGGAGATGGAAGAGACCCAGCATTTCCCCAGATCTGCGCGCCCACCCCGCAGGCCATACTTCTCACTGCTGGAGAGGTCGAGGTGCTGGTGTAAGGTGAGCAGCATATCCTTAAAGAAGAGAAGCCGCTGGCGCTCAGCGGCCTGGCAGGTTTCAAAGGCCTGCTCCATGTCCTCCATGTAGCGCGGGGTGTAGCGATGCAGCTCTGCCAGTGTCTGCTCATACTGGGTTTTCGTCTGGGTGGGAGAGGAGGGGACCTGGTCAGCAGGAGACCTTCTTCCACTCAGGACTCTGCTAGTATTTACTGACTACCTATCCTAGGTTAGACACCAGGGGCAACCAGTCACAAGACCCAGCTCCTGCCCCTAGGACCCCAGCAGCCTAACACGAGAGGTGATATTTGGATACAGCAGCTTTTAGAGTCTGGTGAGTGAAGGCTAAAAGCGAGAGTAAGATGAGATGGAGAGAGATTAGGTCCACCAATGAGGGGTAGGAGAAATCAGAAAAGGCTTCATGGAGGTGGAAACTGAGCAGCACCTCAGAGGATGGGAGGATTTGGATATGCAGAGCTGGAGGAGAGGGCACTCGGGCAGAGCAACCAACATGAGAGGTTGTCCCAGGTGGTACACTGAGAAAGGAAGGGAAGGAAGGTCTCAATTGCTAAAATCATCCCAATGCCTGAACTTGCACTGTTTCTTTCCCTGGGTACAGCATCATCTTTTCTCAGGTTCTTCCTTTAAAAGGCAATCTGGAGAGAGGGTGGCAGGTGAGGATGAGAGCAGGAGGAGTGCTGGGGACTGAGAAAGGCACTCAGGAAGCCCTGAGCTGGGCAGCTGGTTCCACAGCGGTACCTTCTCAGCCTCCTTGGTGCAGCGGTCCACCCGCTCCTGCAGCTTGCGCAGCTGCTCCTGGGAGACGGCGCTGTCTGCCTTCGCGTGGCTCTCCCGAGTCTGGGCTGTCTTCTCCTCCTTTCGGGCTCCATGGTAGCTCTTCTTGGAAGCCTCAACCTGGCACACACAGGGACAACTCTGGACCCTGCCCACCACACCCGAGCCCATGGACTTAGGGAGGGGCGTGCCTCTGTTGCTCATCCCTCCCAGGCTCACCTCCTTCAGCCTCTTTAGCCAGGGCTTCTGGGCCTTGCGGAAACTGTCCTCAGCAGCCCTGCTCTCTCGGAAGCCACCCAACACTGGCCGGTGGAAGGCCCCCCGCTGCCAGGCACGCACCCGCTCACTGTCCTGCCCATGAAGCTTCTCCCGCACCTCCAGGTGCAGCGCGCTCAGCCGCTCGGCCGCCGTGAAGAAGGCGTGCCAGGCCTTCTCCAGCGTGCCATACTGGGGGCCTGCAGGGAGGGATGGGACTTGGGCCAGGCCAGGGGCCACCAGAAACAAGCCCACCCCCTTGCACTGGGCGCTGTTCCAGGTGCCAGGCACAGAGGGGGTCGCAGAAATGAAGAGCACGACGGCAGTTGCTGCTTACTGAATATCCACTCTGTGCCTTGGCTATCAGAACTCAATGAATCCTTGCCTCATCCACCACTATGAAGACAGTGTCACGATCAACATTTAACAAGTGAAAAAACAGTGGCCCAGAGAAGTGAAGTTAATTGCCCAAAGCATTACAGCTACAAGTGAAACTGAGACTCAAACCCAGGTCTGTGGCATGAACCACTGCACTCTGTTGCCTCAGGAGGAACCAGTGTCTGGCCCTAAGGAAGGGAGCTTGTTAGGGTGAAAAGATCCCAAATGAGAAGGCCTGGCTCAAGCTTAAGTTCTTCCTAGCTGTGTGGCTTCAGGCAAGTCACTTAGCTTCTCTGAAATTCCACACTGTTCTCTAGAAAATGTGTAGATCAGGACTATCTCCATCTTGGGGTTGTTAGAAATATCAAAATAACTCATGACTGTACTTTGAGAACTCTAACAACACTATTGTGAGAATTACCAGGAGGGTCTTCCCTTTAAAGGGAAGGCAGACATGGGGGCCTCAACCTTTCCACCAGAGGTGCAAAAAGAAGCTTCCCTGTCTGATAGTCCCACATTGGTGGCACTCTGCTCCCTGCTAGGCCCATCTGCTGGCTTACCCTTCTCCACTGTGCCCCTCCACTTTCGGGCCCAGTCGGCCAGCTGCTGGGCATAGGCCTTCTCAATGCGGGCACGCTCCTGGAAGCAGCTGACCAGGTCCCCGCAGAGCCGATGCCCGTCTTCCACCCGCTGCACCGTCCGCCTGTAGTTGCCAGCCTGGGGCATACATGGAAAGGGCAGTGTGGCCAGGAAGAAGCCCCCTCCAGGGCTGGTGCTGACAGCTAGACAACTCCCTTGGACAGGTGGCTGGGCCCAGAGGGGTGGGCATTACAGTGCCACTCCCAAACCCAGCTACTCACCTCCCAGAAACTGCCCTCTAGGGCCTCCCCTCCAGTGTCTTCCTCTGGAGCCATGGTGTCCCTGCAGCACGGAATGGTGGCGGGTTGGGGCTGTGGAATACAGAAGTAAACAGAGAAGCTGGACATATACTGGACATACACATTTTGTAATAGGAAAAGACCCTCTCATCCCTGGGCTTCACCTCCACCACCGTCCCCACCATCCAAGGAGCTGTTGGAACTAGGTCTTAGCAGACAGGGGTCTGGAATTCCCCAGGAGGGGCCAGGATAGCGGCAAGGATGGCAGTTTCAAAGCTCCTTCTCTCACCCTGGATCTGCCCTTCCCCCCCATCTCACCCCATGTACCTGGAGCCTAGAGATCACTTCAGGGACCCAGCTGTCCAACTCTCAAAGCTGCCACTGTGACTCTCCCTTGAAGCTAATGAGAGCAAAGCAGGGGGTGAGGGCGGGGACCTAGAACATCCAGGGCGGTGCCCAGCTCCCCCAATATAGCAACTGCTGTCAGAAGCGCCAGATTCCAGCCAGGAGAATGCCAGGCAGGTCACACGATCCAGCTGGGGATTAGATGGCAGGCGGGGGTGGGTAGTGGGCAGAGGGCCCCACTGCCCTGACTGCAGATGAGAAAGAAGACGCCTGCCCCAGCCAGGGTCCTGCTGCCTTTCCTTGAATAATAAGGCAATCCTTTTCCAGACCAAGACAAGTCAGAGGGTGCCCAACCACACTTCCCTGTGGCCTCTTGGCCGGAAAGGACTGAAAGCCAAGAGGCCTGAGTCCTATCTTGGCCAAGAAGCTAGAACAAGTGCATTTTACTGTCCCCTCATAAGGAAGCCTCAGATCCCTCCCAAGATGGAAATTCTGCCTCCTGGTCTGCTTCTGGCCAGGGCTGGTGTAACACTCAAACCAAGCAATGAACAGCAGTGTGAGGGGCCTGACAGTCACAAGGAGACACTGATCCTGTTCCACAGCATCTGAGGTCCCACAGGGCTCTGTGGGTAATGAGCAACTCAGCCCCCTCGCCCCCCAGAAAGCCCAGAGTCTGGGGCAGCATGAGGGAGCCAGACAGGTGACTGACCAGTTGTAAGAGTATTCTCCAGAATTACGGAGGAGGGCATGGCGATTCCACAGCCACCACCCCAGGGGCTAGAGGACACAGTGGCACGTGGTCACTCCCTGCCTCTGGGCAGGGTCTCAGCTGTCCACAGCACCGACTCAAACTCCTAGAAGGAAATTGCTTCCTTCTCTGAACAAGCCCAGGGGACACCACCCAATGAGGACAGAATGTGCCTGTTGCCCCCGAAGCAGGGCTTCACCACAGTGCTCCCCTCCAAACTGATGAACCTTTACCCATTCTTCCAAACTCAAAATTGAGGCATCTCCTCCACAGTCACACAGCCCCACTCACCATCCCCATTCCCACAGCCCCTATGACCCATGAGTCAGGGTATAAATCCCAGTGGATTGTGACTGATGGGACAGGATCTGTCCGCAGTCATTGACAGAGACTTCCTGTGGGTCCAATTTGGGTTCCTCCAGGCACTAGAGATAGTAGTTGAATGAAAAAACAGATGCCATCTCCCTGAAGACGAGGAAACCCAGTGGCTACAGCAGATTTGTGAAAGGTTGGCCTGAGTGGGCTTCCACCCCTAAGCTAGCAGGAGCGCTCAGGCCTGCAGTGGAGGTGCCCAGGCACAAAGTAGAGCAGCTGGCCCCTTCAGGGTCCTCAGCCCTTCACCTTGCTTCCTCGTGAGTCTGTCCCATTTGCACAGAAAGGACTTGCCAGCCAGATGGAGAGAACCAGAGCTGCAGCTGTAATTCACGGGCCTTAGGTGCTGTCCCAGTCAGGCATCCAGGGGCCGGGCCCCCTGCCCGCTCCAGCCTCCAAGCTCCCAGCTCCCGGGAGAGCTGCCCCCCACCCATTCCCTCTCTCTGGCCCCAGAACAGAGCAAGCTGTGTGTGCAGGGCTGGCACTGCTCCCTCCCGCCTCCCAGAGCAAACACAAGACCAAGCCCCAGGCACAGCCAGGCCCCACAGCCCCGCTAGATCTAGCTGTAGGGGTGGGCCTTGCACCTTGGCCCCTATTGAGGAGGACCAGCACCCTGTACCTCCTGACCTCAGCAGAGACCCCGGTCGGTCCCCAGAACACTCTCTGCCACAGCAAGAGCTCAGAAAGCAGATACTGAAAGCTTCCCAGCCCAGGGAGTCAGCACCTACTGGGCCCAGAGAAGTGGGCTGGGGCTTGGCAGGGTCTCCTCATAGCTGCCTGGGCCAAGGTAAGGAACCCTGGGGTTCAGGGAAGAACCCACTCTCCCTACCTGAGGCAGGTAGGTAACCCCTGCCAGACGGGCCCTCCCCCTTCCCAGCAGCTGGGAGCAAGCCCCTGGGAGGGAGCACTGCCATCCTGCCCTGCCCATCCATCCCGTCCTGAGTCACAGACTGCGCCCAAGAGCCTCTGCTTCCAGCAGCCCCTCCCGCCGGGCGGGCAGCCCTGATTTGAAGGCACAGGAGGGGGCGGTAGTCTGGTCCTGAGACAGACACCTAGACTACAGCGGCTGGAATCTGCGGCTGGAATGGTGGCCCGGGAGGCTGGGGGAGGGGGTGGCGCGGGGAAGGGGAGGAGGCAGGGCCAGGGAGGGGCATAACAAAGGGGCACTTTTGGAAACCCGACCTGCCGGCCGAGGTGCCTGCTCCCTGATGACGCACTCCAAACCCGGAGCTTCCACACCGAGCCTCGGAGGCCAGGGGCCGGCGGGCTCCGGTCTCAGCCTATGCACGTCGCCCTGCGACCGGCCCCTCTTGCCAGCCGGACGCTGCACAACTCGGAGCCCCTGGAGCCCATGCGGAGCTGCCTGGCCAAGCGTAGCAATGGAGGTTCCAAGGCTTCTTGGCCAAACTTGTTGAACTCGGTCTCGGCGGGGGTGGGGCCGGCCGATCACGGCTGAGGGGAGGGGGACCCGCGGTGGACTGGAGATGGTGGCCGGGGCAGCGGCCCCAGGAATTGGAGCTCTTTGCGGAGGGCAAAGGGTCACCGGGGCGCGAAGGCCCTTTCTGGGGCCCCAGATGGTGTGGCCCTCCAGTTTCGAAGGCCCCCTCCCCCCGGCCGGCCTGGGAAAATTCGGGGTGCGCGACGCCGCAAGTTAGGCACCCCCTCGGTTCAGCGGCAACTTTCCGTCCTCGCAGAGTGGGGTGGCCGGAGAATCCCGGGGAGAGAGTCGGTCCCATTGCAAACTCCAGGAGTGGGAGGGAGGAGAGGGCGGGCTCGAGCCGGCGCTCCCGCCGCCGCCTCCCCGCGCCCCGTCGGGCAGCACTCACCGCGTCCTCCCTGCGCGTCGCGGTGAGTCGGGTCCCGCCACGTTCCGCCCGAGTCCTGACGCTCGCGGGCCCGGGCCGCCGCCTCCCGGAGCGCGCCGGGCCCTCCCCCGGGAAGCCCAGCCCCCCGCCCCGCCCTCCTCGCGGCCGCGGCCCCAACCCCACCATCGGTTCGCGGGCGCAGGGGCTGCGGGCATCGCGGCGACCTGCGGCTCCCCCGGCGCCGGCCGCGGGTCGCGGCTCCCGCGTGAGAAGTGCCAGGGCCGGCTCCGGGGTGGCGCCGAGCCGCGGCGGGGAGTCCAATTTCAGCTTTGCCCCTCCCTGGCTTCCGCAGAGCCTGGGGGACCTGTGGGAGCGCGAGGGGATCGGGCCCGCGTGGACGCCCTTTGGAGGGAGGCCTGGGGCTACACTGCCTTACATTTTTTTGCAGATCACAGATTTCTTAGACGTTAGCTCCGACGTAGCTCACAACCATCGCCGTGAAAGCATTAGGATTTCCATTGTACGGATGCAGAAAATGGGGATCGGATACCTTCGGCGGCTTGCACAAGATCTGTAGTGGGCAGGGCCAGGACTCCAAGCCGTGCCCTCCCAGCGCGCGGCCCTGCCTGCCAATCTGAGGCGAATTCTCAAGCCCGGGACCGGCGCGCGGCGGGGGTGGCGCAAAAAAGCCCGAGCCCCTCCCCCTCCGTGCTCTTACGCCCGGAGTTTGGGTCACCAGTCTCTCTTAAATCCCTTCTACCCTCCGCCGCCTTTCAGTCACCAGCTTTAGTGGCTTTTTCCAGATCGCCACGATGCCACCCCGCCCTAAATAAGTCCCTTCTTCCCCACCCCCTTCCCCCCACCCCGGCAGTATTCGGAGCCGGCGGTCTGTTATTTATATCCACTGGAGCGGTGCAGGAATGTCCCGAAGCTGACCTAGTCGCCACCTGCTCGGCCTCCCCTCCCCTCCCCGCCCGTCCCGTCCGCTCCCGGGCTGGTGACCCGGCGGCCGTGCCCTCTGCCCGGTGAGCGAGAGGGGCTCGGGCCCGCGGGGTCGGCCGCCCGGGCGCTCCCAGGGTCCCGACGGCGCAAATTCGCTCGCGGTTGGAGAGCCCGGGTGCGCTCGGAGCCGTGCGCCCGCGGGGCAGGACGCGGCGCTCTGGGGAGCGCAGGCCAGGCTGTTCCCTCTCCTGCACCTACGCTTCCTACGCACCCGTGCACACCGCCCCCCACACACTCTCCCAGAGGAGTGTGAGTACGTGGTCGCAGATTTTTTAACGGTAGCTTTAAAAATAGCAAAATTATGTTTCTAAATCCGGGAGGAATTGCTGACGCGTTCTTTACGCAGATAAATCCGCCCATAAAATGGAAAACGGCAGAAGGGAATGAATGGGGGTCATTCCAAGTGGTAGTATTAGTTGCCGAGGGCGGACTTGCTCCGCAGCCCCAGTGGGAGGGTGAAACTGCCTTCCCAAGGTGCCTGCCAGGCACCCGAGGCGCGCCACCTTTGGGCAGAGGCCTCAAGCCGCTTGGCAAATGGTGCGTGAGTAGTGGATCCTTGCCTTGGCTCTCAGGGTGTGTGCCCAGCAGGATGTGCTCCTGAAAACCAGTTTCAACACCCACTCTGCTGGGGCTTGGACAAATCCCTTTTCTCCACATCTCTGTTTCTGTCTCTATAAAACATGACATGTGACCCTACTGACCTCCCAGACGGGCCATGTGCCCAGCTAATTAAGGATTGTAAAACACCTGCAAATGAGAGGCGCTGGGGTGGTGTCTAATGACAGCACAGTGTTTTGTATTACTTATAATCTGTTAACATCCCACCTAGTGCCTGGGGGCCTTTAGGCACCTAGACAGAAAGTGTGAAAACACAAGAATGAAATTAATTACAGGAGCCACTTATTAAAATCCCATTAAAAATAAAGGCTGCAAGCCAGGTTCTGGGATCTGGGGAAGCCAGGTCACAGAGAGACTCAGAAAACAGGGCTGTTAATCAGACCACAAGGAGTGGGTGCCGGGTGTAAAACATCTGGCTTCCCTTGGGTTCAGTCTGGAAGCAGAAAGCAGAAATGTTGCAGCTGATCTTAATTGCCCCTAAGGTACCATAGGGAGAAAAAATAAACCAAAACCCAGAGCAGACGGAGCTGCTTCAAAGGGGAAAAAAAGAGACAGAGCTGCATTTGGAAAGCCAGCCCCCGATAGTGCTGCCCCCAGGGCTCAGATTTCTGTGCTCTACAGCCAGAGCCCTTACATACTCACACTGCTCTACCAGTGGAGTACCCAACTTGAACAGAGTTCAAGGTGAGATGTGCAAGGTCAGAGGGCTGGATAGACAGAAACCTAGAGAGGTGGTTTGCCTTGGGGCACCAGGTGGCAGATTGGTCCAAAGCCCAAGCTCACAACACTCACAGACTCACCTTGAGCATCTGGAATGTCCTAACCACTGTGCCTTCACTCGTTTATTTATTTATCCATTCATTCATGCAATCAATAAAACATTTGAATTTTTGCTCTATGCTAAGCCTTATGCTTGCGTGTTGGGAATACAATGATAAATAAGGCAGAGCTCTAGGTGTGCAATAATGATATATGTGGACATGTACTATGGGGAAAGAGGCAGAAGAGACTGCCTTTCACAAGGTGGTGACACTTGATTGGTCTTGATGAGCAGGAATTAGTCATGTGGAGAGGCATTCTAGGCGGGAGTTCCAGGGTGTGCCAAGTCCCAGGGGTGTTAGCATATGACCCAGCAATTCCAATTTTTGGTAACTATCCTAGACAAAGGTGTACATGTGCACAAAAACACACAAAGATGTTTGCATATCGTATTGTTTGCAATAAGGGAAAATGAAAGATGAATGTCCATAGGAGTGCAATGGTTAACCTAAAGTTCATTCACTCTTTGGATTACTCTGCAGTACCTAAAATATAAGGTAGCTAGAAATGTGTCTTTTTTTATTAATATGTCTATTGATTTCAGAGACAGGAAGTGAGAGAGATAGAAACATCAGTGATGAGCATCAGTGATTGGCTGCCTCCTGCATGCCCCCTACTGGGAATAGAGCAACCTGGGTATGTGCCCTGACCGGGAATCCACCCATGATCTTCTGGATCACAGGTTGATGCTCAACCGCTGAGCCACGCCAGCCGGGCTAGAGATGTGTTCTTACGTGAAGATCTCTAAGACACTGTTGAATGAAAAAAAGCCAAGTGCAGCACACACAAAATATTCGGAGAGAATATACACCAAGTTTATTTCGGTGATTATCTTTAGGGAGAGGTCTAGAATGGTAAAGATTTTTGTAATGTTAGAAAATGAACAATGAGAATGTACTTATGTGTAAATTGTATAATTAAAATAGTCTTTTAGGAAATGGTTAGCGGGTCTTATTGTCTAAAACAGTGCTGTCCAAATAGAATCTTGGCAGTGATGGAAACATTCTATAGCCACGCTGTCCAATGCTGTACCCCCTAATCACATATGGCTATTGAGCACTTGAAATGTGATTAAGAAAATGAATTTTACATTTAATCTAATTTTAATTAATTAAAAATTTAACAGCCACAAAAAGCTAGTGGCAACTGTTCTGAACAGTTCCAGTCTAGAGTGTCTAGAATATTGAGTTCAGGATGGGGTGGAGGCAGATGGAAGATGAGGCTGGAAAGATAGGTTGGACTTGAATGGTGAAGCTTTGCAAGGTGGGCTAAAGAATTTGGACTTTATCCTACAGGCAGTGGGCAGTGTGGATGAGAGTGACTAGATCAGATCTGTCCTTTTAAAGGTAACTCTGGCAGCCCTGCAGAGGACTGAAGGCTGCTGTTTCCCTCCGTGGCCTCTGGACACTGCCCCAGCATTCCTGACTGGCAGCTGAATAAAGTGTTCTGATTCAACAGCTATGTTTTTAAGATCTCAGGCAATCCCAGAGTTACTGAGAGGGGTTAACCTCAGTGGGGGAGACTGTTTCTGGGTTGGAAGGCAGGAAGCGCAGCAGATGGATGGCATTAGAGTGAAAATGCGTAGCAGGTTTCTGAGTGGGGCCTTTAGTGAAAGCTCCTCCAGGGTCAGGAATTTGCCCGGAGCAGATTCGTTGGAAGGTACCTCAGAAATGCCTCTGCATAGTCCAGGTGTCCAGGAGGCCTGCTCAGGAAGCCTGCCCTGGCTTGTTTGGGCCCTTTCCTGAAGTTCACAGGGGCCATCCTTGCAGGTGAAGGAGGAGCTCTAGTAGAGGATCCATTTCTTGAGCTGACGTTCAGGGAACACCCACTATGCCAGACACTGTGCTGGGTGCTTGGTCCACTGTGCAAACAAGGCAGACATGGTCCCTGACTTCAAGGAGTTTTCCACTAAAATCAAATTAAGCCCAAATACATAATCACCAATTGTGGTGTTTTAAGGGAAACAGAAAATTAAAAGGACATGGTACTATGAGAGAATAGTAAGGGGAGCATTAATAATGGGGGAGGACCAGAGAAGATCTCTTGAGGAAGTTTAAGCTTCTCTACCCAAAAAGGCCCCCAAAATCCAAAAGATAAGTGGAAGTTATCTAGGTGAAGAGGGAATCTAGGCGAGAGCATTCTAAGTAGAGGACCAATGTGTGCAAAGGCCCCGAAACAGAGATGACCTTCTGGAAAAGAAGGGTAGAGTGGGTAGGGTGTGGTGAAAGAGAGGGTGAGAGGTCCAGGATGAGGTGAGAGGGGCAGCACCCAGGCACTGCGGGCTTTGTCCTACTCGGAGTGCAGAATTGAAGCGGAAGAGAGAGCTCAGCGTGTTTCTGGATGTTGTGTGAGGAACGGGTTAGAGCAGGGGGTCAGCAAACTGTGGTGGTGACAACCTACAAGCTAAGGATGGCTTGTATATTTTTAAATGGTTGAAAAATATCAAAAGAAGAATATTTTGTCATATGCAAAGGTTACAGGAAATTCAAATTTCAGTGTCCGCAAATAAAGTTTTATCGGAACACTGCCACGCCTATTCGTTTATAAATTGCCTATGGCTACCTTTGCGCTGCAATGGCAGAGCTGAGTAGATGCAGCAGAGACTGTGTGGCCCGCGAAGCCTGAAATATTTACTTTCGGGCCCTTTACTCCAAACTGTGCTGAGCCCTGCATTAGAGGGAGACAAAAAGCAGGGAGACCAATGAGGAGGTTGCTGCAGGATCAGGCACAAGACCTCAGTGGCTTTTTCTAGAATAGTAGCCATGGAGGTACTCAGTGTGTGGGTTGGAGAAGTATGTGGGGAAATCGATGGAACTTGCTGACTGGTTACATGTGGATGCTAAGGGAGAGAGACATTTCAAAGCAGCTCCCAACCTGTGATCTTGGATTGGACTCGACCAGAGTAAAACATTAGTGGGGCACTTGGGAAAATTTGCGTAAAGTCTGCAGATTAGATAGGAGTGTTATTGGTGCTAACTGCCTCATCTTGATCAGCGTATTAAGGTTGCGGGAGATGTTACATTCGTGGAACTAGGGAAGAGCGTGTTGAAATTCATTGTAAGCTTTCTGCAACTCTTTGTAAGTCTGAGATTATTTCAACAGTGAAAAGTTAAAAAATAAAAATAAGTGAAAACAAGCGAAGTGAAAATGACTCCCTGGTTTTTAGCTCAAAGTGCCATTTCCTGAGGCGGGGGAACGTGAAAGAGGCCAGGGCGTGAGGGGAGCACGCAGCGCATGTGTGTGCAGAGTCCGGGCACAGGCATTCTGCTCAGCTCTCCGCCACCTGAGCCTCTCAGCCCGATCCGGTAGCACTGTTTCCTCCCAATTTACAAAGGAGGCGACAGACTCAGGGAGGTGCTCAGATTAGCTCAGAAACACAACTAGGAGGTGGGAGTGCGGGGGCTGTCTGAGAGATTTTCCCGCTTGATGAGGCTGAGCAGCCATGGCAGAGATGGGTTTATTCGTTTCCTAGAGCTGTTCAAATAAATGAGCACAGCCCGGCCAGCATGGCTCAGGGGTTGAGCATCCACTCATGAACCAAGAGGTCACCAGTTTGATTCCTGGTCAGGGCACATGCCTGGGGTTTTGAGCTAGATCCCCGGTAGAGGGTGTGCAGGAGGCAGCTGATCTCCCGTCATTGTTTCTATCTCTCTATCCCTCTCCCTTCCTTTCTTTTTAAAATCAAGAAAAACAGCCCTGCTGGCGTGGCTCAGCAGTTGAGCATCAACCTATGATCCAGGAGATCACGGTTTGATCCCTGGTCAGGGCACATGCCCGAGTTTCAGGCTCGATCCCCAGTAAGGGGCGTGCAGGAGGCAGCCGATCAATGACTCTCCTCATTGATGTTTCTCTCTCTCTCCACCTTCCTCTCTCTAAAATCAATAAAGACATATTTTTTTTTTAAATCGCTAAAAACAGTCCTAGCCAGTTTTGCTTAGTGGTTAGAGCTTCGGCCCATAGACTGAAGGGTCCCGGGTTCAATTCTGGCCAAACGCACATACCTCCGTTGCAGGTTTGATCCCCAGCACGGGTCGGGGCGGGTACAGGAGGCAACCAATCTATGTGCCTCTCTCACATCAATGTTTCTCTCTCTCTCTCCATCTTTCCCTCCCCCTCCACTCTCTCTGAAAAGCAATGGAAAAAATATTCTTGGGTGAGGTTTAAAAAATGATAAAAATTAAAAATAAAATCAATAAAAACATAATTTAAAAAATAAATGATCCCAGACCGGGTGGCTTAAAACAACAGGAATGTCTTCTCTTACAATTCTGGAGAACCAGAAATCCAAAGTCAAAGTGATGGCAGGGGCACACTCCCTCCCCAAGCCCTGGGGAGGGTCTTCCCTTGTCCTTCAGCTTCTGGTGGCTCCTGACGGTCTGGCAATCTTTGGTATCCACTGGCTTATAGCCATATCACTCTAATGTCTGCCTCTCGTCTGCACATCACCTTCCCCCCCAGGAGCCTGTCTCTCTGTGTCCATGTCTCATCACTTTCTGCCTCACTCTTGTAAGGACACTCACCCCGGGGCCTACTCAGACAATCCAGGATGAGCTCCTCCTGAAATGCTAACTACATTAGCAAATATCCTTTTTCTAAATAAAGTAACATTCACAGGTTCTGGAGATCAGGAGGTGGACATATCTTTTCAGAGGCTGTCATTCGACCCACTGCCCTGGGCTAGAGAAGGCTACAGCTGTCAGCCACAGAAAGCTGGTGAAACATTTCCTGAACTTGAAAAGCAGGCTGACTTTCCGAATTTCCCTTCATCCAGTTTCACAAATGTGTCTCTTTGCAGAATGGATCAGCAGCCTAAATGCCGCCAACACCAATGTGGCTTGGACTTCTAGACCGCACATAATGATGGCAAAACTCTCAGACTCTGGGGCCTTACGGCACAGGGATAGTCAAGCACAACGGGTAACATACAGTAAATGTGTCTGGGAGGATGCCCACTCAGAGTTTCAAGTGTTGGGGAGGATGCGTGTAGAGTTGTTCCAAGACACCCCCCTCCCAAGGCTATTGGCTTCACCAGTAAGAACCACAGTTGTCCAGGCAGCTCACTGCCTTCCTCTACAGGGACCAACTTAGCTGAGTTTCCTTGGGCAGATTTTTTGTCACAGGCTCTTGGAATTAACATGTCATAGTAGGGACAGGAGCCAAAGCAAGGCAGTGGAGAGGGGAGTGGGAAGAGGGGAATGTAAAGGAATAAAATGTAGTTCTCTGAGTCTCACTAGCACGTGACTCACCCACTCAGGGAATGGCTGTCACACAGAGAGAACCATTTTTATTTCTGCCACTTGGGACTCCCTCTGGCATCAGAAGAGGGCGTAGAAGTCACTGCCAGAACTCAAGCCCCTGGTTTCTGATTCTCTGGTCCCCACTCTTTCCTTGATGCTTATCTGACTGGTGGGAGCAGCAAAGAGCTTCTTCAATACCTTTATTAGGCCTTATCAGTAAATAACATATCACAGGGAGATTACATAACACCTTCTATTTGTGGAACACTTTACAATTTGCAGAGCGCTTTCACATATATTATTTCAGCACCCTGGCAGTTGCTCTGAAAATCTGGCTGCCTGGAAAAGTTTCCTGGCATCCTGGACCTACGGTATTCCAGGACAGGATGTTGATTTAGTGTGAGGATGGTGCCTCCTCCCCCACAGTAAAGACAGAAGGTGGGCTTTTGGGTATTTACACAGCTGTCTGACACTTCCAAAGTTACCCAAGAGTGTAGTTCTGAAAATGGATACCATTTGCAGAGGGTGGGAGCCATGCCCATATTTAGCATCATTACAAATTTATTTATATTTGGGCATTTAAACATGTAGCAGAGATGCCAAGTGGCAAGAGTTCTGATGCTGTATTCAGTCTGTTTCCAGTCCTCTAGGAGGACTTTCAACTTCAGTTCCCTGTAAGCTCTGCAGAATCGTTGAGGCTGTCATTTGCAAACCACACTGGATGCAGTAACTGTGTGTGGGAAGCCTGCACACACCATCCACGTGGATTATAGATGGTTTTGCAGACTCAGCAGAGTGTTTGGATCCATAGACAGCTTGATCAGAATCAGTCACGTACCAGCCTGCACCAGGAAAATGGTTCCTAGTAGATGGAAATTTCCCATGGAGAGGCCAGAGTTCAAAGCAGTCACAGGTTTCTGTCGCTTTAACAGCAAATCACAGGATCACGGATTTTAAAGCTGGAGGAGATCTGAGACCACATTGTCCCTCCCCTTGAGTTTATGATGAGGAAACTCAGGCACAGAAAAGTGAAATGATGAACCCAAGATCATGTAGTCTCAGAACAATGCTCTTACCACTGTGTTATATTATTTGTTCCAGAAAACACCTAAGCCACATATTGTTTTGCAGATCAAAGAAACTGGTATTATTTAGGGTCATGCTCATGGTCTGCCCAGCTGCCAGTGAGAACACGAGACCTTGATTTGCTATAACCAGCAACTTTTGAATGAGTTGCCTTGTGATACCTTATGTCAAAGGTAGTGTCACAGATAGGACCAAACATCTATAAAAGGGGTTGCATGGCACAGCCTCTCAATGGCATGAAACCAGAGCAATGCTGCGCCATTCGCCTCATTATCAGATTAGGAGCATCAAAAAAAGTATGTATTAAATGCTTTTGACCACCCTGCACCTGGTGGTTCATCAGATGGGAATGAATGGCCTCAAGCCCCTAGGCAGTTAATTCCTGGGAAAACAATGCAAAACCCAGGATAAGAATGCCCCAAAGCACAACCTGAAACAAAGTGCTTTACTGGCAGGTGAGGAAGGTTTCCACTGGCCACACATAGTTTGTTTAATCCACTAGGGAAACTCTCCAATCCTAAAAACAGATTCTGGGGAAACCTGGCATTAAGCCGGGCATTTCCTTTGCTCACAAATCCATCATGGCTAACTACTGCCTCCCTGCCATTCCATTTCTTCCGCCCCTCTTCTCTCCTTCCATCTCTCAAGATTCAGTTTAAGCGTCACCTTCTCTGGGAAGACTTCCTCGACACTGTCCCTTCTTTACTCCACTCCAAACTGAGTTAAAGTGTTCTTTCTCTCTGCCCCACCATCCCACCAGAACACAAAGCTCCCTCTCTCACTAAGCTCATCACATTCTACGGTAGTCATGATACAGTAGGCAAGTTAGACAGGCTTGGGCAGAGTATGAGTGATAGGCTAAGTACAGAAAGTCACCAGGGCTGAAAGCCCCGGGGTGCCTAGCAAAGGACAATTGTAGGGTGGGACCTCACCCCCAGGGTGAACTTTCCTCCCCTAGCATATCATTGGATCAGCATCAAATAATCTTAAGAATGAAGCCTTGGGTCTGTTGACCACAGAGACAGAGTTTTGGTCAAACTAGAGATAACATCTAGGCCTCACTTGTATTTCAGCTCCAGGCCCAGAAAAGCAGCAAGGCCAGGCAGGGTGATGCCATGGCTGACATCAGGACGAACTTTGATAACTATCTGTGGAGACCAGGACCCTGAAGGGACACACCTAGAAAGCTGATGAATATTCGATTGAGATCCTCCTCTGAGACCTCCCCCGAAATCCCCTGCCTTTGGAAAGCAGACAAAAATCCTCTCAAAGGACTCAGTGCTCTCCCTCTCTCTCTTGAGCATGCCCTGAGCATGCCCTCGCTTTTCCCGGTCTCCATCCCCCAGGTGCGTTTTCTTTGCCTTTCTCTCTCCTAAGCTCCAAGGGCCCTTCTTTTGCCTCTGTAACTTGTTTTCTGAGCCCACACAGCCCAGTTGGCTCACTTCTTCTACCTCTGCAACTTTCTAAACAAACTTTTGCTTGCATTTGAGTCTTGGCTTTCAATTCTTTCTCAGGAAAACTCAAGGACTATGAGGTCTAACACCTGGTGCCATTCACCATTAAGAGTTGTAGGTTTACTTGTCTGTTAAAAGGCACAATCTGTGGAGGCAAAGAGCATTTTTCATTTCAGCTTTCTCTTGGACCAAAATAGTGCCAGGGACAAAGTAGGTTTTTAATAAGTATCAGCAGAATTAATGAAATTTGTATTCTTCTGTCTACCATTCAACCTCCCCCTTTGTCCTTTCTTACTTTGCACAGATCCTCAATGTGATCAATTTTCCCCTCCTCAGGCTGTCTCCTACCCTATTCACGAATGTCAATGCCCTCAAGCCAAACACCATCAGGGACACTCCTGTACACAGCTGAACTTAGGGTTTACTGCTCATTACAACAGAGGATGCATACCAAGGCGGACGGTGGGACATCTCTGTGAGGTGTTAGAATTTTAGGATTGGCTTGTGTTAGATGATTTGGATAAGGATTCAAAGAAGTGGAGCTTTGCTCTGGATTAGAGGCTGCCAGGAAATGAGGGTAATTCTATGATTGAGTATCAATAAATCCTATCTATAGGGTAGGAAGAATGAAGCAAAGCTAAAGCTGTGATTGGCAAAGAAGCTACAGTCATTCATATTGGCCAAAATAATAGGGGATGTTTGGCCATTTTTGTGATGTGGACAATGTTCAGACATGAGGGGTCATGGAGTGACCTTGTCTGGTTTTGATGTTTTGCGAAATTGTTTATTTCGACAGAACACCAAGGCCTGCCTAACAGTATCAGGCCAGCTCCCAGATGCCAGGAGCTGCTTTTCTCTTCCTCGTAACCCACACCCATTCCTAACTTTTATTAAGCTGTTTCTCCACCTAGGATGCTCTTCTCCCTCCCCAAGCCAACTCCATGAAATTCCAATTTCCCTGTGAGATTCTCCTAAATACTTCTTTTTCCATTCCATTCTTTTCTGATTGCAGCTAAAAAGTCTTGGTTGGCATGCCTCAGTTTAGTACTCAACTGTGTTCTGTCTTGAATTATTTGACTCGTTTCGCAAGTATTTTTCCCTCTCTTCTCAGTAGCTTGTAAACATTTCAGGGGCCCAGTCATTTCTTATATTTCAGTATCCCCCACATAGGAGCATCCTTAGGTGAAACTAACGGCTGGTCTGAATAAAGGGAGCCGTTGCTTTTGTAACATAGCTCTGAAAAAAGTTACAAGCCAGCAGGAGACACCACCAGCTCGCCCCCCTGGTGGTCGATCTTCCCATCAAAAAAACACTTTCAAATTTTTCTTCCGGAGCGTTTCCAAGAGTAATACTTTAAAATGCCTTTCATCCCTACCTGCCCGTAAGTGCAGGCTCTACCGTTAGCGCGTTGATGTCTCTTCTCCCTTTACCAAAGCGCCTGGCCCCGGGCGTAGTGGGTGGAAAGGGCCCAGCAGTCCCCGACTAACCCAGCTCCAGCCTGGCTCGTCGCAGAAAGTGGGGTGCACCCGAACCGTCTCCTCGGGCCAGGCGGGCCAGCGCAGCCGCACTCCCGAGGCTCGCTGCCTCGGCGTCGGGCTGGAGTCGGGGCGTGAGACCCGTGGCCGCTGGGCCCGCCCGGCCTCCAGCGCGCCGCTGCCCCGGCCGCTGCCCGGGCGGACACTCGGCAGGTGTGGGGAAAGCTGCGCCTTTCACAGAGACACTGATTCCACTGAGCGGGGGCACATAAGTACTCGGCTGCGACCTCAGAACTCGCGGGAGGGAAGACCTCGGTTTCCACCGCAGGGAAGTCGCTGGTTCCCCACAAAGCCGCCTTTCTCTTGTGCGGACCAGCCAATGACAAAGCCCGAGCGGCGTGATCACCAATTAAAAGACAGAGACGCCGGAGACGACTCTTTGATTGGCATGTGGTCTTCTGAGGCCCAGCAGAGGCCTGGCAGCATCGCTTCCCAAGAGGCTTCAAATTGGGTGGCCCAGCACTGGCGGCCATCTTTATTCCTGGCAAGTCACCGACGACTAGATCTGAGCCGGCACTCCGCCATATCCCATTTCTTCAGGGGGCCCACGAGCCCCACCCCTCCCACACATCCCATCTCTCCGCGCGCGCCCCGCCTTCCCCGGGGGGCGGGGCCGGAACTAGACGCTAGGTGCAAGCCGGGAGACTGGCGGGAAGTTGGCTTGTTGGCGGGAAGTTGGACCAGTTCCCTGCTCCCCGCCCTTTTTCTCTCCAGAGGATTCTTTATCTTCCCTCCATAATCTCGGCACACGGTACAGTACCCCTTTGTACGGGGGACGCGATGGCTCCCAGGAAACGCCCTGAAACCCGGAAGACCCCCGAGATGGTTTTGCACCCCAAGAGCAAGAGGAGCAGAAGCCCCCGGGAGCTGGAGCCCGAGGCCAAGAAGCTCTGTGTGAAGGGCCCCGGTACTGCCTGCGCCTGCTGCTTTAATAATTTCGCCATTTGGGGTTCTCACGCAGGAGGCTGGAGCGGGGGATGGGTGCTTCTAGGTTCCTGAGGCTGTCCAGTGCCTCAGGATGTGCATTTTGTCTTCAGGTCCTTTGCCACCGTAGAGGTTGGGCTTAATCTCCCTCAGGTGACAAAAAGAGGCAGATAAGCTCCATTACATCAGACACAACAAACTTCAAGTTCCTTGTCTGTGCCAGGATTTTTACACACTGAGGACTGCTTAAAATAATCCCTCCTTGCCTGGTGGTGTGTGTAGCCGTAGGCCCTTAGTTTCAGCTGTGAGCGCCTTCAACTTCCCTCCTTCCTTAGAAAACACATTCTCTGAGGTTTACTGGGGATTGAACCTAGGGCTATAAGGAGTGTGGGAGAACTCAAAATACCAGAACAGAGGGTTGTTGATGAAGTGAGTTTTTTGTCCACAAGAAGAAAGAATTGGTTGTCAAGAGGCCAGATTCATAGGGATCAGATCCTCAAATACATCTTGGTGATCCAGAGTTGCTTTATTCCTGGTCTGAGGGGCTCCACTTCTCCCAAATTAGCTTAGTTAATTTAGAGCCAAGTCAGATGCTCTAGATCCTGCGGGTTTCCAGGAGAACAGATTGGACTTGGGGCCAACAACTGGTTCCCTCCACATTTTAATATAAGATTTAAAGATACTTTTTTCCCCCTAAATTGTCATTTTATTGTGCATTATGTGTGATTTAAAAATTGTCACCCAACCTTATCACGAGTTTTTCAACCCAAACTGGGAAGAGTTTTGCATATACTTTATTCTTGTGTATTTCTTTGGCTCAGCTCTCAGGAACCCTGCAAAATCATATTTAGTTTCACTTCAGAATTACTATTTTGGGAAGGGGCTGAATCCCTACTCACTATTTCTTGTGCTGGATGAGACTTAGCAGAGCATGGAAAGGCCTGAGGAGATGATGGGAGAGATTGGCTATGCCGACTGAAACAAGGCTTTCTTTCCGAGACTCAGCAGAAAAACCTTTCATCATTAAGGTTGAAGAGGAAAATATATCTGTTTTACTTGGCAGGTTCTAGCAGAAGATTTGACTCAGGCTGCCTTTGGGAGGGGTTGGCTAGCCTACAGGTCCCACCACGATGCAGGAGCATCGTCAGGGCCCTCCATCACCATAAGCTGGGCAGAACTGCCTGGCCATCACTACAGCAGGTGAGGCGTTTCCTGGCTGAAGTGCTCAAGGGTTTGCATGGTGCTTTTTTACAACTGGATGCTCCAAAATTAGATTCTGAGTTGATTCACTGGGTTTTCAGAGTGGTCAGATCACCCCCATCTTGGTGTCTGGCCTACTAGGCACTCAGCCAGGTAGAAGTCTTATGCTGTAAAGGTCCCAGCTGGAATGCACTCTGCCTTCTTTGCTTTCCAAGATTAGTTCATGTATATCGCAAATATTTTCATGCACGGAGCCAGGCAGTTAGTTTTCCTTTGGTGAGAATACTTGGCCCTAGGGCTCATCTATGGAGGAGGCAGAGATTGGCAATTTACCTAGGACTTGGTTTTAATTCAACTTAATTCTTTTCTCTCTGTGTCAGGGTCTCCAGCAGTCCTTTTTGCACTCTCTGGCTTCTTACCGGATATTCCAAAAGGCTGCCCCCTTTGACAGGAGGGCCACGTCCTTGGCATGGCACCCAACTCACCCCAGCACCCTGGCCGTGGGTTCCAAAGGGGGAGATATCATGCTCTGGAACTTTGGCATAAAGGACAAACCTACCTTCATTAAAGGGGTGAGCAGTCCATGTGCCAGAAAACTGTGCTGAAGAAGTGTCGAAGGAATGAAAAGTCAACCAGTAAAAAGGCAATGATTGGGATCAAAAGTAACTGTGGGTATTTTTAAACAAGTTAATGGCGATGATATTCAAACCTTTATTGAGTGCCTGCCCTTAAAATATTAGAAGGTATAAAATATTGATCACCCTCTAATAAGTCATCACACAGAATAGAATCTAAGCCCCTTCTTAACTCTTGACCTCATCTTGTACTGCTGTATTTCCTTACTTCCTATGCTTTAGCCACACTGACTATTTCTGTTCCTGAAACAGTCTTTGCATTTGCTGTTCCCATTGGCTGGAGTGCTCTTTCCCATGGTCTTCTTATGGCTGGTTCTCTTATTATTCAGGTCTCAGCTCAATACACTTCTTCAAAGAGCTCTCACCACTCTGTCTAAAGTAGCCTCCACCCCACCCAATCACTCCCTATCTCCCTGCTTCACTTTTCCCCCACAATGTTTATTAATATCTGTAATGTTTTACTTATTTACTTTGCCCACTGGAAAGTAAGTTCCACGACGGCAGCAACCTTGTCTTTCTGGGACACCACTTTATCCCCAATGCCTAGAACAATGTTTGGCCTACAGTAGCTGCTTTATATTTGTTGAATGAATGAGGGGCTTGATGTATAACTGGGTAGGTAGGATGTGCACATACACAATAACTAGCACTACAGATGCTAAATGCTATAGAACATGAGAGTAGGAAGAACCTCTTTCAAATTAGAATCTATAGAGAAGGCTTCATGGATGAGTGATGAGTGAGGAAGAACAATACTGGTGTTTATCATCAGTTGCTGAGGGGTGAAGTTGTTGGTGCTTCCACCAAAGAGAAGACCCTTAGCTTGCCCAGCTGGATGCTGACATTGACATTGGAGGGCTGTACTGTGAAAAGTGATGCTCTGGGTTTAGAGAAAAACGCTCAGACTCACATGACCAAACAAGCCAAACAGATAAAAGAATAATGTTAGGTGGTAGGTTCAGCGATAAGTTGGAGATGGCTGACATGCAGGAATCTAGGTCCCATGGTATCAGGTCTGATTTTTTTTTCAGATGGAGCCAGAAGTCCTGGTTTTTTTTACATGAAATGTTCTGATTTTTAAAAATTGTGATAAAATACACTTAACAATATTTAGCATTTAACCTTGTTTTTGTTTATAATCTTCACCTGAGGATATTTTTTCCTTTGCTTTTCAGAGAGAGTAGAAGGGGGAGAGAGAGAGAGGGAGAGAGAGAGAGAGATCAATGTGAAAAACACATCAATTGGTGGCCTCCTGCATGTGCCCTGACCAAGGCCAGGGATGGAACCTACAACTGAGGTACATGCCCTTGGCTGGAATCAAACCCGGGACCCTTTAGTTCGTGCGCTGGTGCTCTAACAACTGAGCCAAACCGGCTAGGGCCTCATTTAACCATTTTTAAATGCACAGTTCAGTGGCATTAAGTACATTCACTTTCTTTTGTAACCAGTTCAGAATTTTTCATCTTGCAAATCTGAAACTCTATTGAGTTTACCCATTAAACACTAACTCCCCATTCTTCCATCCAGCCCCTGGCAACTGCCATTCTACTTTCTGTCTCTATGATTTTGACTATTCTGAGTATGTCATACAAGTGGAATCATACAATATTTATCCTTTTGTGACTGGCCTATTTAACTTAGCATAATGTCCTCCAGGTTCGTCCGTGTTGCAATATGTGTCAGAATTTCCTTCCTTTTTAAGGGTGAGTAATATTCTACTGTATGTGTTTACCACATTTTGCTTGTCTTTCCTTCTGTCAATGGACACTTGGGTTGCTCCCCCCTTTTAGCTACTATGAATAATGCAGCTATGCACGTGGTTGTACAAATATCTCTGAGTCCCTGCTTTCAGTTCTTTTGGGTATACACCCAGAAGTGGAATTGCTGAATCATATGGTAACTCTATTTTTAACTTCTTGAGGATCTGCCATACTGTTAAAATGGTGCATTGAGACAGCACCATTTTATATTCCTACCAACAGTACACAAGGGTTTCAATTTAAAATATCCTAATCTTTCATGTCTGGAAATAAAATTACACATGCTCTGTCAATAAACAAAACACATCTGTGAACTGGATTTCTCTTCAGCTCAACATTTTCCCATCCCTGGTTTAGAGATAGAAGAGGCCAAGGATAAACCCAGAATGAGTTCTCTTAAAGTGGAGAGTTAGGAGAGCAGCCCATCAGGAACAGCCAGATTAGATAGGCTTGGGAGATTAGGATTCAAGGTATGAGATGAGTGTTGGAAGAAAACAAGTGCCTGAAGCCCAAAGAAAGGCAGCCAGCAGAGTGCTGTGGACAGACCTCAGTGGTCTTCCTGCCCAGCTGGTGAGATAGGTCAGGGAAGGACGGCTTTAAGTTGAAGTCAGAACCAGAGCTCAGGCAGGAAGAGGTTTATGTTTTTCTAGGAATCCAGGGAATAGAGAAAATTAAGACATAGCTTAAAGATGTCCTAGAGGAAGGGCCTCCCAACCAAAAGGGGAATGACAACTACTTTGAACTTGTGCCAGGCCAAGGCTTTAGGTTTACATCACCATTTATTATAATGTGCATTTAAATGAAGTTTCCTCACACCGTTGTGGAGATTGGTCTGGGCATTTAAACTTTGTGACTAGCAGGGAGCTAGGTTGGCACAAAAGAAGGGTATGGTGGTCTGGAGAACTGTATGTTTTTACTCCCAGATACTGACAGCAAAAAGTTGATATGAGACTAGTGACTGAGGGAACAGCAGTACCTCATTTTGTCACTTTTTTAGTCATTTGACCTTGGATTTGATCTTTACATCTTTCAAACCCTTGGCAAGGGAACATGTATTAACATTTTTAACATGAAGATAAATTTTCTCATAAAAATGATTCATGTTCATCGCAAGAAATTCAAACAATACAAAGGAAAGTATAAAGAATCAAGTATTACCTGAAATTCCCACTTTGTACCTCTTACACTATTAGTGTAAAAGTATACACTATTACACTCATATTTCTACTTAGATTATTGCATAAATATTCTATCCTAGATTCTGTTGTATGTTACTTGTCATATCATATGAGATGACCACTTAAAAACACCCTATAATTTCCTTTATTTTTGGTATCATGGTAATGCAGACCTCATAAAAAGAGTTGGGAAGTGTTCCCCTCTTGTATTTTCTGGAATAATTTGTGTAGAATTAATGCTATTTTGTAGGATTCACTAGCCATGCCTGGACCTGGAGTTTTCTTTGTTGGAAGATTTTTAACTATATAGTCCATTTCTTTGATAGATACAGCGCAATTCAGGTTATCTATTCCTAAATGATCTGGGTAGTTTGTCTTTCAAGTAATTTGTCCATTTTATCTAAGTTGTTGAATTTAGTGGCATAAAGTTGTTCACAGTGTTCCCTTATTATCCTTTTAATGTCTGTAGGATCTGTAGTAATGTTCCCCCTCAGGTTCTTGACATTGGTAACTTGTGTCTTCTCTCTTTTTCCTGATCAATCTTGCTAGAGGTTTATCATTTTTATCGATATTTTCAAAGAACCAGCTTTTAGTTTCATTGATTTTCTCTATTGTTTTTCTGTTTTCTTTTTCATTGATTTTTGCTCTATTTTCTTTCCTATGCTTACCTTGGGTTTAATTTGCTCTTTTTCTTGTTTCTTAAGGTGGAAGCTTAGATTATTTATTTGATACCTTTTTCTAATATAACTACTTCATGCTATAAATTTCCCTCTTAAGTATTTCTTTAACTTCAAAGAAAGTCTTTTTTTGCCGGGGAGGGAGATACTTTTGTAGGGTATCGAATTCTAGGTTCACAGGGGGGTTTTGGGGGGATTTTGTTGTTGTTTTAGTACTTTAAATGATGTCTGATGCAAAATCTCTCATGTTTCTCTTTTCATGAGTTTTCCCTTTTTCTTCTGGCCGCCTTAAAAACGATTATGATTTTCTTGGTGTCTTTGTCTCTGTTTCTTCTGCTTGAGGTTCATTGAGCTTCTTGGATCTGTGAGTTTATAACTGCCATCAAATTTGGAAAACTTTAGACCACTGTTTCTTCAAATAATTTTTTCCTCCCCCCTCTTCTTTTTCTAAGATTCCAATTACATATATGTTAGGCTACTAGTATTGTCCTACATGTCACCAATGTGCTGTTCATGATTGGAAGTATAAATCCACATTATTAATTTTAATACATAGTTATTTGAGGTTTGGTTTGAAATATTTTTTCCTACAAAACCTTGTCATCTACAAGTAATGAGAGTCTGATTTCTTCCTTTACCATTGTTATGCTTCTTTTTTTCCTTATTCCATTAACAAAGTCATCTAGTACATTGTTGAGTATTGGTAATAGCAGACATTTTTGTCTTGGTTTTTTTTTTGTTTTTGTTTTTTACTATGAGGGTACCTTTATTAAAGCTGGGGACAGTAAAACAAGTTAGGACTTAGCATAGAAGAAGCTGGGCTGCCTTAACTCACTGGGAATTCAGAGAAAAAGGGGCCTTGGGACAGGTTCAGGAGATTAGTATGGGATGAGCTAATCCCCTGAACCTGTCCCAGTGCTGCTGCTCATTGCTCCCCTGGTTGCAAGTCTTGTGGGGACCCGTAGAGTTTAGGAAATGCATGCCTGTGGGGGAAGAAGAGAGGAAGAAGGAAATGGTAGGGGCTGCTCCCCAGAGAGAGCATGTGCTGGGTCCTTTGTCTTGAAGCTTTTATCTTTGTCTTGTTTTTGATCATAGAAGGCTTTTACACTTTATCATTAAGTATAATTTATGCTACTTTTTATTGTGGTAAAATATACATAACATAAAATTTGTCATTTTAACCATTTGTAAGTGTACAATTCAGTGGTATCAAGTACGTTTACATTGTTGTGCAATCACCACCACTATTCATCTCCAAAATAAAACTCTGTACCCATTACACAATGACTCTTTATTACCTTTCCCCCAGCCCACTAATCTGCTTTCTGACTTTATGAATTTGACTGTTCTAGGTATCTTATATAAATGGAGTCATACATTTTTCCTTTTGGGCCTGACTTCACTTAGCATAATGTTTTTAAGGTTAATCCATGTTATAGCATGTATCAGTACTTCATGACTTTTTATAGCTGAGTAATATTTCATCATATGGATATACCATTTTATTTATCCATTCATCTGTTGATGGGCATTTGGGTTGTTTCCACCTTGTGCTATTATTAATACTACTGCTATGAATGTTCCTGTACAAGTCTTTGTTTGAACATGTTTTCAGTTCTTATGGGTATATACCTTGGAGCTTGTTTGTTTTTAAATATCCTTTATCATACTAAGTTCCTCTTTTATTCCTAGTTCCCCCCAAATTCTTATTATGAATAATTGAATTTCATCAAATACTTTTCTGTATCTATTGATGTCACTAGGAATATGATTTTCCCCCTTTATTCTGTTAATGTAGTATACTATGCTAACTGGTTTTTTGTTTAGTTTATTAGTTATATTCCATTTTTTCACTTAATTTTTTTTTATTTTTCACTTTTTTACAATTACAATTATACCTCTAGCAGTAATACTGCTTCTTTTAAAAACTGTGATAAAAGCACATAACCTAAAATTTATCATCCGAACCATTTTTAACTATATAGTTCATTAGTGTTAACTATATTCATATTATTGTGCAAAAAATCTCTAGAGCTTTCCACCTTCTAAAACTGAAACTGTATATCCATTTAATAACGATTCCCCACTTCCCCTGCTCCCCAGCCCTTGGCAACCACAATTCTTTCTGTTTCTATGATTTTGAACTACTTTAGAGACCCCTAAATTTTGATGGTCTTATTGTGGTTATGTAGGAGAATATTCTTGTGGGAAATACAGGGTGAGGCAAAAGTAGGTTTACAGTTGTTTGTATGGAAAATAATACAATAATTAATAAACAAGAATACAAGAATAAACTGTGTTTTGCATAATCACAACTGTAAACCTACTTTTGCCCCACCTTGTATACAGTAAAATATCTGAGGATGAATGAGACATCGTGTTGGCAATTTATTATCAAATGGTTCCAGAAAAATAGTTCTTTGTGCTATTCTTGCAACTTTTCTGTTAGTTTGAGATAGTTTGAAAAGAAAATTTCAAAAAGAGATTGATATTTTTTCTTAAATATTTAGTATATTCACTAGTGAAGGCACCAGGATCTAGAATTTACTTTGTAAGAAAGTTTTTAGTTGTGAATTTAATTTCTTTAATACATATCAGACAATTCAGATTTTCTCTTCCATCTTCTGTCATTTCGACAGGTTTGTATTTTTCTAGGAATTTGCCCATTTCATCTAAATTTTCAAATTCACTGACATAAGGTTGATTATGATATCCTCTTACTTTTTAAGTGTCTAAGATTTATAGTAATGCCCCTTATTCCACCGGTTACATTATTTATTTGTACTGTCTCGTTTGGGTGTATATGAATTTTATTAGTCTTTTTATGGAACCAATTTTTGGCTGTTGACTCTCTCCACAGTATATTTGTTTTGTTTCATTAAATCTGTTTTCTTTGGCTTTCGTTTCTTATTAGTTTTACAATTTCTTGAGATGGATGTTTGAGTCATTGATTTTTCACCTTTCTTTTATTGCAAATGATGCTGCTGTGAATATTTGTGTACAAGCTTTTGCATGGACATATGTCTTCATTTCTCTGGGGCAGAATTGCTGGGTATATGGTAACTCTATGTTTAATTTTTTGAAGAACTGACAGATTGATTACCAAAGTGGCTGCACCATTTTACATTCTTTAAAGACATGTTTTACCTACCTTTTCTAGTTGTTCTCAACAGAAGGTTGGCCTGACACATGCCACCATCCCTGGAATTGGAAGTCTCAAAGATATTTCTTTTTCATATTTTGTCCAGGTCTTGTTAGTCCTTCTCAGTGCAAAGGTTGGTTATGACCATTTAGTCCGCCCTTGCTAGAGAACACTCATACATTTTAACTTAAAATGTTTATGTGTATGTTTATTACTAATGCTTTGACACAGGGCTGTCCTTTTCTTGGAGTAAGGGTCCACTGATTAGGGTGCACCTGATATTACATAAACTACACAGATAATGTATTCTTTTTTTTTAATCCTCACCTGAGGATATTTTTTCCATTGCTTTTCAGAGAGAGTGGAAGGGGGGGGAGAGAGAGAGAGAGAGAGATTGGTTGCCTCTCACAGGTGCACTGACCGGGGTCGGGGATCAAGCTTGCAACCTGAGGTACATGCCTTTGGTCAGAATCGAACCCGGGATCTTCCAGTCCACGGGCTGACGCTCTAACCACTGAGCAAAACCGGCTAGAGCATAATGTATTCTTTATATAGTCTAGTTTCCATTTCCCTAAAGTGGAAACATAATTTAAAGATAGTCCTAAAGCAACCTGATTGCAGATTCTTTAAAAGTTTTTATTATTTTCTACCCTAATTGTTTATAAGTTACTTACCAATGCTTAATTTTTCCAAAGCATTCAATATGGTTTCCATAGAAATAATAATGGTTTTTCTTTTTGCATGAACTCCATCAGTTTAATTAAATTACATGTTTAATTAAATGTTCAAATGTTTAGTTTAAATATTTAATTAAATGTTTAATAAATTATATGTGGTTACATGTTTAATTGAATTACATAATTATAATAAAAAGTAAAACTGGCATATATAGGTTTAAGAACAAACACAACTAACCCTTGTAAGCACTGACCTCAACTGGTGGGAACAGATTATCTTACTAGCATCAAGGATTTGTCAGACCACGGGCATTGGTTAGAATGGTTATAGAGGGAATGGAAAGAGTCAGCATGTTGAGTGAGTGAAGTGGTTGTTGTGTAAGAGAGCTTGTAGAGGTCCATGAGGCTGAGAGAGTAGCACAAGGAAGAAGTGGAGAAGGAGTTCTTGGGGATGTAAAATTCTTAAAACGGTGCCTGATGCATAATAAGCACATAATAAAGTTAAGCTATTGATGTTATCATGATTATTTTCATCATCAGCTGGGATGTCTGGAAAAAATAAGGAGCACATATCTCCTGCCCTCCTAACCCAGCAACGCTTCTGAGCTGAAGTGCTTCTGAAAAGAGCACTGTGTAATAAACTGTGGTACATCCATACAGTGGCGTACTCAGCAATAAGACAGAACTAGCTATAGATACACACAGCAACGTGGGTGCATCTCAGGCATCGCGCTGAGTGAAATGAAAGAAGCTAGTCTCAAAAGGCTGCAGGCTATGTGATGCTTACATGACAGTCTATCAGAGGCAAAACCATAGGGACAGAGAGCAGCAGATCTGTGGTTGCCAGGGGTTGGGATGGGGGAGGTATGACTACAGCGGGAGTTTCCGGGGTAACGGAACTGCTCTGCGTCCTGATTTTGGCAGTGGTTATTCAGATCTATATGTGCATTAAAATTCGTGGAACTCTATACTCAAAACAATCAAGTTTATGTTCATTCCAAAAATAAAATTAAAACTCAAACTTCAAGAAAGAAGGAGCACTGTGGAGAGCATCCTCGGGTCTAGGCATGTAAACTGGCCTGGCCCCAAGTGCTGCCTGCCTGGCACGTCTCTTGGGCAGAGTATCACCACTCACTGGCTCCTCTCTCCCTGTGTTAGATTGGAGCTGGAGGGAGCATCACCGGGCTGAAGTTTAACCCGCTCAATACCAACCAGTTTTTCGCTGCCTCAATGGAGGGAACAACGAGGCTGCAAGACTTTAAAGGCAACACTCTCCAAGTTTATACCAGCTATGGCACCTGCAAGTGAGTAGTTTCACAATGAGGGGAAAGGGCTTCTAGGTGCTCAGTGTGGTTCTGGCAAGGGCGCCCAGATCCCAGTCCTTCTATCCAGTCCTTCTATCTGTCTCTTTCTCAAACTCTTTGCTTAGCTGCTCTTATCTGGTCCAGGTGGGTTACTAATTTGGGGAGGAATTCTGGAACCTCAGCTCTTCTCAGCAAGGGAAGGGCTTCAGCTCTTCTGTAAGTCATTCCTGTATCAGACGACACTTTGATTCTCACTAGACAGGTCAATGTGGCATTGGCCTAGATAGCCACTTAAAACCTAGAGCAGGAAATAGGAACTTAAATTTCATACCCTGCATCCACAGGGGTGAGGACCCAACCAGTTCCATGAAGCTTAAATGGATAGAATCAGGTCCATATAAGGCACTTTGGACTCTCTAAGAGCAAGTGGTTGTAGAAACTACAAAATGCCTGTCACTTTGATTTCTAGCCAGAGACACGACCCTGCTCCCTAAGGAACTGAGGGTGTGGGGGTCTAACTATCATGGGATGGTACCCTGGACTGCCTGCCCCACAGGGTAAGAAATACACATGCAATCAGGACAGGTGACGGAATAGACTCAGCTCCAGGTTTCTCTTCCACAAGAAACTCTCCCTCTGGAAGATATTTACAGGGGATGCAAAAGGCAGTGTAGCAAGGATTTGAAGTTTGAGAGAAAAAACATGAATCTGAGCTCTCCTGGCTGGGTATTGGGATCCCTGAAGCACCCCCTCCCCATCCTTTTCATCCTCAAGGAGTCTGAGGGACAGGAGCCAGACAGCTTCTGGGTCATGTGTGCCTTTTCCCCTAAATACTCAGAAGGGGGCAGAAGTTCCTTTCTAGCCAGCTCTGAGGAACAGAGCTGGGTAGTCCCCATTTGGTTTGTCACCTCCTTTGGCTCAACAGGGGGAGAGTAAAGGAGAGAATCATAAAGGAGCCTTCCTCAGAACCCAGGGCTGTGTAGGGCAGGCTAACGTGGGGACTTGCCTATAGCTCTGAGGTTTGGCTGCTTCAGGGACTCATACTAACTGAGGATCCTGGGCCCAGCGGACAGATTTCTAAGCCCCATCACCCCCATACCCTCTGTCTGGGTGGTAGACAAGTCTGTTCTTTACTGGGAGACCATGGCAAGACAGCTACTCATTCATTCAACAAATACTTATTGAATGCCTCTATGTGTTAGACACTGGAGCTGCAACAGTGAATAAAAGGACTTTGCCTCTCCCCAAGAACCTTACAGCATGGTCTCTCCCTCCAGCTTCTGGTTTTGCAGCCTGGATGTGTCTGCCGAAAGCCGAGTGGTGGTCACAGGAGACAATGTGGGTCACGTGATCCTGTTGACCATGGATGGCAAGGAGGTGCGTTCTCAGGAGCCCGGGTCCTCTTCCCTCCCTTACCCCAGCCTTGGTTCTCTGCCCCCACCTGACCCAAGCTTTTCTCTGCAGCTTTGGAATCTGAGAATGCACAAAAAGAAAGTGACCCATGTGGCCCTGAACCCATGCTGTGATTGGCTCCTGGCCACAGCCTCTGTAGATCAGACAGTGAAAATCTGGGACCTGCGCCAGGTTAAAGGGAAATCCAGCTTCCTCTATTCACTACCACACAGGCATCCTGTCAACGCAGGTGTGATATACCTCATCCCTCCTGTACACCCTGCCTATCCCATTGCCCCTGGGTTTTCCCCTCAAAGTTTAGAAGCCGCTAGGTTAAACCTTTACCCCTGACAGCATCTGCCAAGCTGAAACCTTTCTGACTCCAGTGCCCCCATCCGCTGCTGAGTTCTGGAATGTTTTTGTTTACAGCCCAGATTCACCTTCTCCCTTCTACCCTTGTCAGGAGAGGAATGGGAGGGAGGGTGTCCCTGCAAGAGAAGGCCTCAGAAGGCCAGGACAACAAAGGCCTGTAGCTCCTTCACCTCAGGGTCTTTTCACTTGCCAGCTCATTTCAGTCCCGATGGAGCCCAGCTCCTGACCACCGACCAGAAGAGTGAGATCCGGATTTACTCTGCCTCCCAGTGGGACTGCCCCCCAAGCCTAATCCCACACCCTCACCGCCACTTCCAGCACCTGACACCCATCAAGGTAAGTGATGGAGCAGAGAGTGGTGATCATGGGGACAGATCTGGGGGACCGATCAGGTCTGCCCAAGGTGGGAAAAGGACAGGTTACAGAGGCCTTTCCTCTCAGATCTCCTCCTGCCCTAACACAAAGTAGTTTCTTATCCCCTGGCTCTCTCTGCTCCTTTGGTCCCGCTTTTGCGATGCCATTTTGCTGGGTTTTCTTTTGTCTCTCTGATAAGCTGTTTTCCTAACTTTTTTCAACACAGCCCTGATCTCCTCACTGAGGGCATTTTCTGAGATCCTGACCCTCTGTTCTGCCCTCAGTTTGTTCCCTATGTACAACTGATCTACAAGCTTACCTTAGCCGCCTTCTTATTAGGGGCTTCTCTAGCCTCAGACCCCATGGCTTACAGTCATCAAGTCCTGTGATTCCTTCCTGCCCAAGACCCTAAGCAGTCTGGACTCTGCCAGTTCTTCCCCTCTACTATTTCATATTCTTTTCCAGAACCACAGCCTCTCTTCAGCCTCCAGGTTTCATGCCTCTACTTTGGTCAGTATAGCACAATGATGAGGGGCAGCAGCTTCAGGCAGGCAGGCCCCTCTGGGCCAGACCTTGGGATTTCAGGTTCATCTCCAAGAAGGGAGTAATGGTACCTGACGGGCTGCTGTGAAGCTGAGTCAGTACACTCAGAGCATATGGCACATGCCTACTCCCTGGCAGGTACTCGGTAAACAGTGATGAGTTAGTATTAGAATGGCCCCCACATACCTCAGATCAAATCCAAGTTCTAATAGCATTAGGGTCCTTCACCTATTTGTGTTCCCATTGATTCATCTGTTGTCATCTCTCACTTCATATCTAGTGAAGCCAACTACAGCTTCCCAGGTTTGACTGGTTTGTGACTTATTTCCAAGTCTTTGGGTGTACCACTTCTTCTTTCCTGCTTACCATATCTTTCCTCCTTCAAAACTCCTGTGAGAAGAACCTGTCATTCCAATAACTGTCTGATTTGTTTTGAGTGGGGTAATCTGGGGAGCATAGGTTTCCTCCTCCCCTTTTCAGACACAAGCCATTTTCTACTCAACTCTTCGTCATTCTCTTTGATGGAGATAGTAGTGGGGTTACTTCAGAACTTATGTTCTATTTGGTTTTGGTTACCAGAGGCTCTTTCCTTTGTTGTAGGCTTACCTCTTTCATTAATGTCTGGGTCAGGCTGATGTTAAAACATTTATCAGTTGGTATCTCAGCAAATGCAAGGAAGAAGGCCTGATGGTGTCCCAAGGCCCATGGAGGCCAGATGGGGATTTAAGATTTATAATGGTGGACGTATACGTAACTGAAAACCATTCTTGTAGTTTCATGTAGATCTTATCTCCATTATTAAGTTATTGGCAACTGTATTAACCACTGTTAATGGCAAAGAATACTTTTGATGTCCCTCTTGATAGTGTTCTGCATTTACTCTCATGACCAGCCTTTCCATCTCCTAGGCAGCCTGGCATCCTCGGTACAACCTCATTGTTGTGGGTAGATACCCAGATCCTAATTTCAAAAGTTGTACCCCCTATGAATTAAGGACGATCGATGTGTTTGATGGAAGCTCAGGGAAATTGATGCATCAGCTCTATGACCCAGAATCTTCTGGTATCATTTCGGTGAGGCTTGGGCCCTCAAATAATGATGGGAGGAAGCAGGGGTTCAACCTACCTTATTGACCAAAAATTAGTCCTCATGTGCCCTTCTCCCAATACCTTCACCCCTTCCTCATGCTTATCCCTTTGTCTATGCAGCTTAATGAGTTCAATCCTATGGGGGACACGCTGGCCTCTTTGATGGGTAAGTGAAGTAGGTTGTATTTCAGACTGGTCAAGCCCAACCCTACTCCTCAAAGTTCAGTGCAAGCTAACCTCAGCTTAGCACTGCCACATGTGCCCAGGGTAACAGTCAGTGAAGATAACCTGTGGTCTCTGTGGCCTAGGCCCTACACCCCGCGATTGGTCTTGGTCATGGCAATGCCCAGCTGCTGCCATTTCCAGGTATTTCCTTACCAAGTTCTAGGTGCCCTGGGCCAGCCCTGAGCCAGCCCTGAGCTCTGAGAGACTGTTAACAGGTGAGTCAGACTGGTCTTACTCCTCCTAGGTTATCACATTCTCATTTGGAGCCAGGAGGAAGCTGGGATGCAGAAGTGAGAGACATTAATGAAGGTATGGGCCAAGCAGCAGCTTGGAGCCACATGAGAACAAGTCCTGCAAAAAGAGGCAGCTATGTGTTAAAGGGCCAAAGGTATCCAAGCCTTAGGGTTGGAGCAGGGATGCTGTGGCATGGGATACTGTGGGGCTTGGACACTGGCATGTTATTGCTCTGGACTTAGCTCCATAAACTTCTCCAGAATTGGTGACCCAGCTCCCCCAAGGGTCCCTGCTATATCTAGCCTGAAGCCAAGCTCTTCCTGGAGCCAAGGGATTTTTCTCCTCCCTGACGTGTGGTGGCGAAATGATCAGGTGTTGGGTTTTGATTTGTGCTCACTATTGACATGCCAATAAAACTATACCCAGCTGAGCTTCTGAGTGGACCTTCCAGCACTGAACTGGTCAAAGCGCTCTTGGGTCTCCCAAATGAAGAAAAGGCAGAGAAACAGCACTAAGAGTCCAAAACTTTCATTTTTCTCAAGCTACTTCAGCCCTACTGTGGGCCACAGTCAACAGCAGTCCAGCTTACCACCTGCACTTACCTCACATCCCTGGAGACCCCAACCCAGCTGAGAGGGGTAGCAGTTTCATGACTGTACCACCACTCATTCTCCTCCCACCTCCCCCAACTCCCTCCCAAATACAAACACCCTTTTGACCTGCTCAAGCTACAGGGTCACCAGGATGCCTGAGGCACTATGTCTGACTCTAATGGTGGCTTCAGCTAGACAAAGGGAAACTTGATTGGCTGGCTGTTGGGTGATCTGGTTCCTTGGTGGCCAGTATTTGTGCCCCCAATGTTATGCAGTTTTCCCCAGTAAAATAAGCACTGAGAGGCAAGACTGTGTCTTCTGAGCCATTTGTCAAAGACTCTGGGCTAGAAGAGAAAGAGGTCTTGATTGAAGTGGGGGGCAAAGCAGATGAAGCACCAACTCCTTCAGTGTTTTTTATCCCAGATCTGGAGTGAAACTTGGATATCTGTCTACATTTCAGGTCCTTAGGGAGCATGGAGGAGGCAAATCCTATTTGGGGAGAGCCCATATCCAACACAGTACTTGGCAGACATTGGGCACATGAACATTGAGTGACAGGTGCCATGGGCCAGCTGAGTCCCACTTGTTCATCTCGGTTGGGGTAATCAGAGGGACGCCCAGCCCAGGGTCTCCAGTTCCGTGGGCTGGGGAGCAGCAACAGTCAGGAGTGAGGGCCGAGCCCACCTCCCCTAGGAGGCAGAGGGAAGGGGGCCGAGTGGTTGTCAGGCATGATCCTCCCCGTCTGCAACATGACGGTAGCCAGGAGGCTGGGCCTGCATCCGGAAGAGGACGGTCAGCAGCAGCACCACGAGAAGGAAGAGGATGGAGCCGCACACGGCCAAGGCCACGACCACCTCTAGGCACGGGCAGGAGAGGGCGGTCAGCTCACTCGGCAGGCGCGTGCCCGCTCCCACACCAGGGGCTGTTCCCACACTCAGGGTCCCCGCAGTTGGTGACAAATGCCATAAAGCAAAGCGAGGGAAGGGGGAAGGGATGGAGAAGTCAGTCAGGGGAGGTACCCCCGGGGATAATCTGCACAGAGACCTGGAGCCAGTGAGACATACAGAGATCTGAGAGGAGAGGGTCCTGTGCTGGGGAGGAGAGCAGACAGGAAGCAAGTACGAAAGGCCCTGAGGCGGGGATAGCCTGGCATGTTCTAGCATCATCAAGAAAGTATCACTGGCCCTAGCCGGTTTGGCTCTGTGGTTAGAGCATCTGCCCGTGGACTGAAGGGTCCAGGGTTCAGTTCCAGCCAAGGGCATGTAACTTGGTTGCAGGTTCAGTCCCCAACCCTGGTCAGGGCGAGTGTGTGCGGGAGGCAACCAATCAATGTGTCTCATATCAATGTTTCTCTCCCTTCCACTCTCTGAAAAGCAATAGAAAAAAATACCCTCAGGTGAGGATTTAAAAAAAAGAAAGTATCACTAGAGCAGAGTAAGTGAGGTGCAGGTAGGAGATGAAAGTGGAAGACCAGGCCAAGTGGTAAAGAACCTGGATTTTAATCCAAATGTGAGGGGAAGCCACCGAAAGATTCTGAGAAGGGTAGTAATGTGAACTGACCCACTTTTTAAAAGACATTAACTCTGCTACACTGAGAGACTGGTAGGGACACGAAGGAACATTAGGAAGCTTATCAGTTCAGGCAAGAGATGGTGGTATATTGGACTAGGGAGCAAGAGCATATTTTTTGGTTTTGTTTTTTCAGGGTAGGCTTTTTATTGTAATTGATAAAATGAAAGTTCTGGAAGAGGTTAAACAACCTGCCAAAAGTCTGACGACAAGAAGGCAGGCAGGAGTCAACGTAAGGTCTGACATAGATCTGTGCTCTTAGCCACAAAGTTGTACTACCTAGATTTCTAGCCACAGAGTAATGCTGCCTTCCCCCAAATGAGAAAAGCTGCAGATCCAAAAGACACAGCTCTATAGACACAGGAGTGCTAGTTCTGACTGGGCGGAAAATTGTTGACTGTCTCCTACAGAAAGCCAGAGCCAAATCCAAGTGGGCCTTACAGGCTGATGTTGCATTTTAGAAGTAAATGCAATGAACAAAGAGAAGTCAGACAGTGAGTTAGTACTATTAAAGGTAAGGGTATGCATTTTTAAGTTTGAGGTCCTAGGATCTCCAAGTGGACTGGTTGTGGGGTCTAAGAAAGAGTATTCGAGATAAATCCTAGGATTATACTATGCAACTAGGTGACTGATGTGGCATTTACTTAGATGGGGAAACCTAGAGGAAGAAGAGATTTCAGGGGGAAGAGCATTTGGTTTCCAATATCAACTTTGAGATGTCACATCCATGTAGAGACCTCAAGTCTGCAGCTGGCTGGATATGCTAGTCTAGCTCAGAGAAGAGGTCATGAATCTGCAAGTCACAAAAGACAGAACCTAGTGTGGAGATGGTATACACAGTCATGAGGTTGGATGAGATCACCTTGGGAGTGGGCAGAGATGAGAAAAGGGCCACGATGAACCCTAGGCTATCCATTGTTTAGTGGGGAGAAGCCAGTAAGGAAGGTGCCTATAAGTGAGGAGAAAACTCAGAGAAGCAAGACAGTTTAAGGAAGGAATGACCAGGTATATAATGTTGCTGAGAGGTGAGAGAAGCTAAGAACTGGTCACTGGTAAGAGGAGGTTACTGGACCTTAACAAAAGTTAATGGAGTGAAAGGGGACACAAGACTATCCTGGGTGAGCCTGAGAGAATGGGCAGTGAGGAAGTGAAACCAGAGTCTAGGCAACTCAGAAGGATTGCACTCTAACAGGGAACAGAAACAGAGTGGTAGCTGGAGAAAGATGGGGGTCCGAGAGGTTTTTATTAGGCTTTTGAGATGGGACTGATCCAGCAGAGAGGAAACACTGAGACATCAGAGGTCCTTGTGGAGTTGAGAAGAGATGGGCTCAGAGGACAATTGGAGAAAGGAAGCCTTAAGTAGCAGCTTACACCAGGAAGGAAGCTGGAAGACATGGTGGGAAAATGGGACAGTTCTCTCCTGATTTTTACTTTCTTGGTGCTATAAGAAGTGAGGGCATCCCCTCAGCATCATTAGGGAGAAGGTGGAATGGTTTTAGGGTAGGATAGTAAACTAGGGAAATGCAATAAGATGGCTGGAAGTGTGACAGCTCTTCTAGACTTGTGGATATAAATTTAAAGTTGTTCTGGGGCATGACTAGTCAGGTAGGCAGCAGCTCACCTGTGTCTGCAGGACCACTTGCCAGCTGGCACTCCTGCTGCCAGTCCTTGGGCACAACAGGCTCTGTGAGGTGCAGGAAGTCCTGCAGTGGGCAGCGGTGAGGGCAGCCAGGCAGGTTCAGCGGCCAGGGGGCCTTGTTACTCTCATTCCGAAAGTACATCTCCACTGAGAAATTCCTGAGGGTTGATGGGAGACAAGGTGGGAGCTACCCACCAGGCCTGTAACAGAGTCCTTAGGCTGCCCATAGCCACCATGCGAGTGCCCCTCCAGAGGGCAGACTGGTAGCTCCACTCACCCATTGTCTTCCTGGTACAGTTCAAATATGTGGCAGGAGGCGTATGGGGTTTGTTTACCATTGTAGACAGACAATGCCATTTGCAGAGCAACCAGGGTGGTATCATGCTGTAAGGGAGAAGGGATCCCCATTAGCACTGCTCCCCCACACCCCCAGGCACTGAATAGAGAAGAAATCCAACTTCTTGTTTGACATTAGCACATTGGGGACTGTGGGAGCTTACCGCAGAGTAAACTAGCAGCTTAGGGAGTTGGGAAGAGGTTGCCATCAGCGTCAGGTTCTTCCGTATCTGAGCCAGCAGGACTCCTGAAGAAGAGTCCCCAGTGTCAGTGGCTACAGCCATCACCGTCTTCTGAACAGATCTATCTGTGGTCCTGTCACCCTCTGCTAGTCTGGGGTCTGATCACTGATACAGAGAACTCTTTAGGTGCTTGGGAGCCACAGAGGAACGCCCTGCTCTCTGACAACTTTCAAATTTACAGAGGGAAGCAAGATAAACATAAGCTGTTGAGGCCCTGCCCATGTTTGAACAATTCCTCCAATTTGGAACAAATATAAACGTAAGACTGCTTCAGAACACACAAGGTGGTGGCTCCAGGCCGAGGGACCTCTGCCATATGTAGGCTCTGAAAAACAGTGAGATGTCAGAAAGGTCTGATAGCAGCTCCCCCCCCTTAGGTGCTCAAAGCAGGAAGCTGGCACATGCATTACTCTCAGCCTTCCTTCAGAGTGGTCCCCAGTGGTTCTCCAGAGCTGAGTATTCATTTAAGAAGGAAGGGTCTTCGGACACGAGCGAAACTTAATATGAATGGCAGAAAAGCAGGCGAACCTGATTGTGGTTGATCATAGTAACAAGCATACTAAGCATTTGACGAATTAGGGAGACTTTGGTGACTAACGGCATGACTAGGGGGATGTAAAGTATTTCGAAAGAGGAGAGAACATTTTGGGTGGAAAAGTGTGTGAGAAGCCCTCGATGTCAGATTTTTAATGCTGTAGGAAGGGAGTGACACGCTGTTCTTGTCACTCACCCCCCTGAAGCCGGGCCTTCTCTGCCTGCTTGTAGATCCCGAAGAGGAAGCGGAAGCTGAAGTCCTTTAGCTGGCTCAGACGCTGCATGGTTTGGGGTGAGGCCCAGGGTGGCAGGACCAGCCCATGTGTTTTCTGCGTATCGCAGCAGGCAGGTTAGCTCCCTGGCCTAGGCCAGAGCCTCTCCCGGGGCATCTCTCTTCCCCAGTGAGAAGGTGCCTGTGTGTGTGTGAGAGGGGAGGGAGAGGAGAGGAGAGCTGAGGCAGAGGGACTGGAACCAGGAGACATGGCAGACAGTGTTGAGGCTGCAGGGCACAGGAAAGGAGGCTCAGGCACAAAAAGTGTGACTCAGCAGAATGGAGTCAAATACTACCAGAGTTCTGGGTGGAAAGGGCAGGAACTGCTGACTATTAATAAACTATTTCCCACTCTGGGGTTCTTTTTCACCCCTGGGGGAAGTTCCCTTGTTTCACAAGAAGCAGGTGGCTTGTCTGGATCTCCCCAGTGGGAATGGTAGGCAGGCATTGTGTTCTCCATGTTCTGATCACTGGGGCCTGCTGAGTATAAGAGGAGAGGGTCACACTGGGGACTCTAAACGGGCTCACCTCACAGAAAAGTGTGTCATACACGTTCCAAATGGTCTCCAGTGTCAAGTCCGTGAGCCCCGTCTCATTGGCCACCATATCCAGAAATTGCTATAAAAAATGGATCAGGGTATCAATCCTGCCCTGGGATAAAGGACAGTGTGATGCCCTCCACCTCAGCCCCACTCACTGCATTCTGAATACTCTCATTCTGATACTCTCTTGTCTGCCGGGTCTCGTTCTGTAGCTGCTCGTAACGGGGACATGGGCCCAATGGGAACTTCAGCAGCTGTAGACCAAAAGAGGGAAGTAGAGGCAAAGAGGGAGTCAGTGGTCAGCAGGCCCACGGCCAGAGCTGTCCTCACTACCTTCAGGGAAGGGCTGGCCAGTCTTACCCTGTCCTCGGCGATGGGCACAGTGTGGACGGGAATAGGCTGCCAAGAGATGTTTGGATTGAAGCGCTGCATCTCATTGGGAGGGAAAAGTCCAGCCAGGTTGGCTTCAGCACTCATGAGAGTACGGTCAAAGTCAGTGCTTCGCACATAAACCTGAAGAGATGACAACATGATTCTCTCCTGTGGGGGTGGGGTGGGGAGCTTTGGCTCCTCATTGGGACCCTAGGGGGAGAACCTGTTCTTGATGGTTACCCAACAAATTGTAATCCCACCATGCATCTGGCCCTTGCACCCTCTCTGGCCTTCCCCATTCCTCTTCCCAGCAAAGGCCCAAACACTCAGCTGGGGGCAAGCTGTCACTACTCTGAGGATGGCTCCTGTGGGAACGGTCTAGTTCAAATGCCCCTCCCAGTCCAAAGTGCTTAGTCAGTAAGGCTTTCTGGTCTGTCTGTCTAGTTTTATCCTGTCTCCCTATTTAGGCCAGGATCTTTGAGAGCAGAAACTATCTCCATTCACACCCCCTTTTATAAACTGTCTTGGAGACCAGGGAGAGGAAATAAGGAACAGAGATAATTGCTTGTGGAAAAAGGAGAAAGCTGTGAGGAAGGGCAAGATCAGGACAGAGCTGGCCCTCAAGGGAACAATAACAACATCTAGAGACTCCTGAGACAGCCGTGGCTGAGAGTGGTAACCAGAGGAACACCTATCCCCATCCTTGGGGTGGGGAGAGGGCTTCAAGGTGCCAAAACACTTGCCAATCTTCCCTGACATGCCCTCTCTGTCTTCCCTGCTACCTTTATCTCTTGGTCAGCGTGGTTTATCTGTCACCCCCATTATATTCTAAGCTCCACAAAGACAGAGATCCTATCTGTGCAGTGCACCATTATGTGCAAAGTACTAGCCCATTGGAAATAGTCAATAAGTATCTTGAATGGAAAGCCTGAGTTATTTCACAGAGCCAGACACTACTCTGCCAGACCCCTCCTTAAGTCCAAGCTTGAATGCTTGATAAGTTTTGCCTCTTCCCAGCCAAGCAGAGGCAACTCAGCCTCTAGTGTTTTGTTCTAGACAGCCCTTGGATGTCTTGTCCTGGAGTTATAACCAAAAATGCATGGAAAGAGGCCAGAGTGCCCAGCCTCATCCTTAGGCTCCCTGAGGACAGAGGGTGAGGACAGCAGATTCCATTCTCCTTACATCTTGAGCTCCCGGCCTTACCTCTTGCTGGTGGTAAGAGGTGTTGAGAAAGCCATGGTAGCGCTGCCGCAGGGCCTGGCCTAGCTCCCAGTGCTGTAGCATCCCCTCCTGTGGGCAAACCCAAGGGTTAGGCATGGCTCACAAGTTCCACAGAGCTTAGGCACTGTTGCTTTTCAAGTTTACTCCTGGCTGGAAGTAGGAGTGTATTAAAGGGATTCCAGAAGTCATTTAGTAAGTAGCCAGTTGTGCATGGCATTATCTTGGGAAAGTAAGGGTAAGAAATCTGGTCATGGCAGTTTGTTGAGTCCCGAGTTCTGTAGCCTGCTTTAGAGATCACTTATTCTACAGCTCATACTGAGGAAGGGCTGGCTTCTGACCTACCTTGGTTAGCTGACCAAACCCCTGGGGCCATTCATCTTCCTGATAGGGGTCCTTGGGATATGTCTTCACTGGCGATCGGTCTCCATGTCGGTACAGCTGACGAAAGAAAATGGTTTCCCTATGGGTCAGAAGGGTCTCCTTGATGGGGACACAGAGCCCACCTCTGCCCCATGTTGGGGAGGGAAGCCTCACTCCCTCCGGAAAGCCTTAACTCTACCCACTGCAAAAGATCCCAATTAAGAAGTCAGTAACTTCTTCCAGGTTCCAGAGAGCCTAACATGGCTAAGCAATGACCCCAGAGACCATATGCAAAGCCAAAGGTACAGATGGGAAAGGAAAAGAAATAAAAGCAAGGCTGATGGTGAGAGGACTGGAAAAAAGATCACCAAAGACTCCTGTAGGGGGTGCATGTCTTAACCATTCCACTACACCCCCGTCCCAGGGCAGACTTACCCGACCTATCCCCTGATACAGAACTCCTGACAGCTTACCCACCCCCACCTCAATACCCCACGGCTCCACATCAATTCCGAACCTGGGCCCGCAAAACCGCAGGCGAGCCATCTCCTAAACCAACTCCTGCGCCTGCAGACCCCCCAACTCCAGCGCAAGCCCCGCCCCTCCCTCCACCAGCAAGCCTGTGTCCTAGCGCTGGCGAGCCCTTCGGCGACCCCATCTCTCATTACCAAGTTAACGAAGCGCAGAGTCCGGGCCTGGACGGGTGGCATCACCATCAGGTTCACCCCAAGAAGGAGCTGGAGAAGAGCCGCCCGGCTCCAGCCACACTGTCCTCCCGCCATCACCGTTACAGTCTATGCAGCAAAGAGGATGGAACCCGTCGGGCGGCACCTGCCGCCGCCGCCCGGACTCGCACTAAAGGACACTCGCCGGAAGTGCACTCGCCACCATCTTGCTAAAGGAGGGGTGGGAAGGGAGTGCCTGTGGGACAAGGAGTCCGGGAAGGGATGCTTGCGGGATCCTCGCGGTCCGGCCGCGGCGGAGGAGCGTGGGCATGTCGCGCTCCCTCGCGCGGCCGAAAGGGCTTGAAGACCTGATCTTGGTAAAGAGAGCCCTGAGCTCGGGTTGCCTCGGCGGGCGGAGACGCCGCGCCAAGGTGGCGCCTGCCCTGGGCCGCACTGTGGCCGGAGAACGAGCGCCCCCGCGGGCGGGTGCTGCCAGGCCTGACCGCAGAGCCGGAGCGGGCGCAGAATTGGGACGAGGGGTGATGTAGGGCGCCCCTCTCCACACCCCTGCCTTCGGGTGGAATTTGAGCCGTGGTCCAGGTTCTGTTCCCCGGAAGAGGTCTTGTTTGGGGTGCAGGGCACACCGTGTAAACAGCCCTTTGGACTCCCTGTGACCTTGAGGTTGGTCCCAGTCTATTCTACTGCTGAGGCCCTGAGCAAAGCTCGGGGGCCCTCTCACTTCCCCTTCCAGTCATTTCCCTGTGCTCCCACCATTCCTAGTTTTAGTTAATTAGAATCAGAATGCCCTGCCTCTTCCCCAGGGAGTTGGGTTGCAGTGTTCAGACTTTGCAAAACCAAAGCAGCGAATCCCTAAGGGAGGAATTTCAGACCAGTGGGGAGATTTATAAGGGGAAGGAGAAGGAACTTACCAAGTGGGAGTAGGTGGTGTTTTCACAGAATTGGAGGCCCTCTTGGCAGTCACCTTTAGGGTCCAGGTGCAGTCAATTTGGTCTCAAGGCTTTGTGACTGAGGTGGGAGTGACTCAGCTCTAGGAGGTCAGATCATAGGCCCTTGGGATGCTTTGATTCAATATGCCCACTAGAAACAAATCACTTCAGATCATCACAGAAATAAAACCTGGTCAGAACTATATGGGAGAAAGCAGGGTCATGATCTTGCCCTAGGACTCCAGATTCAATTATTTATATATACCTCAGCACCTAACCTTTGCTTCTGGACTTGTAGAGTAGTGAATAGAATATGAGAGCTGAAGTCCTGGTAGCCAAGTAGTTCTTAACCTTATTTAGTTATAAGCTCCTTTATGAATCAGATGAAATTTTAGTCCCCTCTCCAGAAAAATGTCCACACACACAAACACAAGTGGAATTTTTTATATAATCCCAAGTGGTTCACAAAGACCACCCAGAGGCTTCATAAATCTGCATCTTTGAATCCCTGATCTAACCTAGTCCTCTTTACAGATGAGAAAACAAACCTAGAAAGGAAATGACTTGTCCAAGATCACACAGTTTAGGAGAAGGAATTGAAACTCAAGTTTTCTGATCCCCACTTAAGTAGTCTTTATAATAGATGTTTCTCACAGGCTACTCAAACTACATTGCTAAACTGTATTCCACCAAAATACCTTCAATAAAGAGATTTCTAACAAAGGAAACTTTCACATTGGTAAGGTTGAATGGGCATGGCTAACTGGTAAGATACTGTGTATTAGAGTTTTTTGAGTGTTTTCTTTTAGTGTGCCTCTACTCTCCTTGCAAACTAGACAGACTATTTTGACTTCAGAATGTAAATCTTGGGCTCACTAAATTTTGTCAAGTAGAATGAAAGTCCCTCAAATTCATCTTTTGCTTTTCTTCTCACTTGTTCAAGTATGTCTCTATGCTTTGCGCCTGCAAGTATCCCATGTTAGGGATTGATGGAGCAGATATTATTCCAGCTTTTATAGTGAGAAACAAATCCAGGAAGAGTGAGGGTCACACCACAAGTACATGGTAGAGTCAATAGCTGAGCCCTGGTTTCTGGACCCCTAGGTTCTGCATATTTTGTACCGGGTGATTCTGTGGTCCCCGCACCTTGGTTCCTAACTACAGATGCACACACACACACAAATGTAGATGAGTAGATACATAGGCCACCCCAGACCAAATAAGTCAGAATCTCTGAAAGTGAGGCCAGGTTTGGGAACCACTGCTCTATCCTGTGTTGGCACAAGTGAACCTAAATCCAGGTGAGTTAACCATTTTTGCTATCTGGGGAGGTAGTTTTGTGCAGTGGAGTGAGAAAGGGTTTTTTGTTTGAATTTCAGCTTTCGAATCAGCCATACCTATATCCAAATTTGATATTTACCCCCTTGCTAGTAACTATCTCCATTTAGTGGGGCCTAAGTGTTATTTTTCTTCTGTCTTCTATATCATCTCTGAACTCATCAGTCTGGGAAGCAGGAATTCCTGGGTTCTTCTCTAGCTAGTGATTGGGAGGTTGGGCAGAATTCATTTGAGGGACCTGCAAGATGCTCCTACATGTTGCACCTTTCCAGAATGGTAAAGGAGAGAGCAAGAAGCAGTAACCCTAGTCCATCCCTGTAAACCATACGTTGTGTCCTGCCTCATGGGAGTTTGAGTGCTTTCAGGGGAGTTACCCAGTAGTGCACAGGACTGTGGACTGGTGAATGCTAATTTTGCTTCAAGGTTCCCCTTGCTGTAATGAGAAAACTTGGGAGGTTCTCGGGGGTAAGAAATGTGACTTGGATGATCACTGAAGGTGTTCCCAGCCATAGTGCCCCCTCTAGGAGCCAAGGAAACACAGGAAAGGCCCCATGGGACTGGGAGGCTTTGCATCTAATATCTCTTGTGGGCTGGTGGGACTGTGCTGTGGGGGTGGGGCTGGCAAAGTGAGACATGTGATTCCAGCTGCTGATCACCTGACTGCTTGCCCTGGCCTCAGGGAGAAGTCCAGTGGTTGGTCTCTGGAAACATTTTGGAGATACTGCCAACAGGTTTGGTCTTTCCCCATTTTTCTCTACAATCTCCTCTAGGTGGGGGGCTCCTGAACCCCTGTAACCTGAAGGGGTAGCTCTTTTCATACAGCACTGGCAATGTTCCCTCCTCCTCTACTTGAGATGAGGCTGAGGCTGAGGCTGAGGCTAACTCCCTGGCATGGGGGAGATGGCGCCCTGAACTGCATGTTCAGCAACTGGTTCTGGCCTGGGTCAGAAGGCTCCAGATAGGGCTTGTGTGTGGTCCTGGGTTGTGGGGAGACTAGGGAGTTGAGGATCAGGAGTGGATGAGAGAGGCTTTTCCCCACTGCCAGATGATACATCATCAGGCCTTAGACCAATGTTCCATTCCGAGTTCCTCGCAAGCAGGTGTTTCAGGGACATCTCTGTGCTCCTATGCTGGAGCTACTGGGAATGGTGAAAGGCAGAGGAAGGAGCTGGATGGGTGATGTGGGTGCCAGGACAGAACCTAGTCCAGTTTCCCAGGAGCTTGAGTCCTGGTTTCTACTTTCCCAGGACAGCTGGCGCCTTGTGAAAATCTGGGAGGGAACACATGCAAGAGGAATGGAGAGCCTTGTGCTCATGACTCAGAGATGCCCAGACCAGGGTGGGGGCCGATCGAGGGGATGACCTTGTGATGAGAGGGAACAAGAGCAAAAGCTGGAGGCAGAACTTGGAGATGGCGGATGTAAGAGGGGCTTTTCTGAAATGGGAAAATGAGTACATGGGCAGATTTTGCAACAGCACCCAGCCTGCTGTCATCTCAAGCCTGTGCTCCCCAACCCCCGCCTGCCCCCCCCCCCAGTGCTTCCTCCCATCTTTCACCAAGCTCCTGTTCTAGTTCTGCTTTCCCCGTGCTTATCCCCGCCTGCTCTCCCCCCTACCCCACCCCGTCCCCGTCCACTCTTTCCCTGTTCCTGTTCCCTCTGTCTTCTTTCCTGGTGCCCTGTTCATCTGTTTTGGTCCCTCTGGCTGCCTGCCCGCCCTGGCCCCCTGTCCTATGCTTTAATGTGGGACCCATGGGAACTGGAGTTCACAGCAAAACAGGAAGAGCCTGTGAGCAGGAAGCTGGGAGTGGGGCAGGGGGTGAACAGCCAGCAGTAACCTCAGCTCCTCCCCTCCTGCATCTGGACTGAAGCATCCCCAGAGTTCTCTGCCTCTCCCACTGCAGCCCCCCAGCTCTGGCTTCTTCCATCTCAGCATTTCACTGGTCCAGCAGACCTGAGCAGCAAGATAAGACTGTCCTGGACTCTGACACAGGAGGAAGAAAGAGTGCAGGGACTGGAGTGAGGACAGCTGGATTCTGATCCCAGCTTGGCCACTGTGGGTGGTCTTCGGGAAGCCTCTCCCATGAGCTTAGTGTTCTCTGTAAAATGGAGCTTGTGTTACTTACCCTCCTTCTTGGGGCTGCGCTAAGGACCAAAAGAGATAGTGAGGGGTTTGTATTTGGGAATAAGCACTGGAAGGTTAACAGTATACAGATTCAAGGTGTCAGGAAGGCCCATAGCTGAAAGGATTAGAAACTTAATTACAACTACCACCATCTCTTGAACACTTACTATGGGCCTCGCAGTGTGCTATGACATATTGTTTAATTCTCATGACAACCTTAGGTGGCAAAGACCATTATTATTCTCCCAATTTTAAAGGTAGGGAAACAGAAGTGCAGAGATATTAAGTAACTTGCTTAATCAAGATCATGCAGCTAATGAGAGGCAGAGGCAAAGCCAGGATTTGAACCCAAAATCTGAGCGCAGAGCCCAAAAGCTAAAGCAACATGTTGAAATAAAAGTGACTAGAACCGACAAGTGTAGGATAGAAGGGGATCGTGTTTTTTTCTTATTTACATATTCACTTAATGAACAGGAACACAGTACCTACTCTGTTGCCTACTCTATTGCCAGGCCCTGATCCATGGGAAAGGGGAGACAAAAATCAATAAAACTTGGTGTCTACCTTCAGGGATGGATCTCGTTCCAGGCAACAGGGCACGAAGGCTGCGGCTATAGTCTCAATAGCTGCTTGGCAGGGCCTGTCATCACTTCATATGGAACTGTTCCCCAGATGAGGGACTTGCATAGCTTCCCAGGTTCACCCTGGGCTGGCATTGGGTCACTTGCCATCTCTACCCTCACCCAGATCCCAGGCCTGCCATTGCTCCCCTCTTTCCTGGCCTCCTCCCCTATCGGTAGCCCTCATGGGGAACCCCCTTTCAGAGACTCCCAGAAAGGCCCAGCACCTGCCTCTCTACCCTTGGAGTTCTGTCAGCCTGGCTGAGGCCTGGGGCTGGTGGGGAGAGCTTCTTGGCCCCTTCCCAGAGGCAGGGGAGGAGAGGGAGGCTGGGAAAGCAGGCTGGGGCTCTGTGTTGCAATTCCAGGCTGTGCTGGGACCTTTGCTCCACGAAATGTCTATGGAAGGGAGGGCACACCAACTCTGGAGGCTGCCGGGATTGGGGTGGGGGTGCCTGGGAGGCAGTCCTTCTGTAAGAGAAGCCTGGGTGAGCAGAAGAAGGGGAGACGTGGAACTGGGCTGGTTTGCAGGGAAATACCACTGTTGTGGTTGGGGGTAGGCGGGCAGGGGTGGCGCTGGGCTGAGGGGGTGGCTGGCTGGGGAGGAGTCGGCGTGGTGGGGAAGCTGCCTGGTGGGCGGGTGGCAGGGTGAGGAGGCCAGGGCTCCAGTCAGTCGGCTCCAGCTCTGACTCCCAGTCTGCCTGGCCAGAAAGAGCAGTGTGACCTGACCCCTTGGTGGTCCCTCCCCTCAGCCTTTCCCCATATTACTTCCCTGGGGCTCTGGCCCCTATCTTGCTCAGCTCCAGCTTCTCAATCACCACCAAGGCCTCTGGACAGGGACTGCACAGTCCTCCTCTCTGAGCAAGGGGGCTCCAGAGACTGCCCCAGCCAGGAAGTCTGGTGGCCTGGCATTCGGTGGGTCTGCTCCTCAGCACTTGCCTAGGACTCTATGGGTGTCTAGTGGTGGTGGTGGGGGGCGTCCTATGGAACTTAGAAAAGGGTCTCTCTGGGGAGAAGTGAGGGATGATGATGACAGTGATGGAAGCTTGGGCAGCAACAGGATTCTATTTAGGTCCTGGAATAACTCCTGAGGGGCTGTGTGGGAGGAGGTCCTATATGTTAATTGGGGCAAGCCTTGGATGCAACAGGTTTGTGCTGGGGTCCTGGGAAGTGGCAGGAGTGAGGTTATCTAACAAGCAGCATATTTCACTGGGTGGAGCCTCCATTCTGTCCTGATCCTGCCCAAACTTGGCTGTCCCCAGTGCTGGAGTGAGGGGGAAGGGGCTTTGATAGAACCAGGGCAGATGTGCCCAAACATTTCCTGATGGCCAAGAGATGGGCCCTGGGGAGAAAAAGTGGCCTGGTGGCTGAGAGCTCAGACTATGGAGTCAGAGAGACCAGAGCTGGAGTCTTGACTCTACCACTCACTGTGTGGCCAAAGGCAATTTACTTAATCTCTTTGAAACTCAGTTTTCTCATCTGTAAAATGGGCAGAAGAAAAGGACACTATAAGGAAGGCATGTAAAGTCTTAGCACAGGCTGGTGTATATACTGAGTAAATGTTAGCTGATAAAGAAGGAACCAGTTCTGGAAGAATATAACCTGGGTTGTTCCTGCAGGACAGTCCCTTGGTAATGTCCAGGGCTCCAGGAAGAGATGTCCTTGTGGCTGGAGGCCCCTGTGCCTGACACTTCTCCTGGTAAGCTTCTTTACCCTGGCCCTCTCCCCTCAGTCAGGACCCCTTCACTACCTCCCTTCCGCCTTTCCCTGGAGAGCAGTCTAGAGCCATCCTTGCCTCCTTCTGCCCAGACTACCTTTACCCTGGTTCTGGGGCCTGACCCTTGCAGGCACCTGCTGGTCCTTCTCAATCCCGGCTTGCTGCTGGGGAGAGTTGGCATGTCCCCAGCTTATCCAGCTCTGGCTTTTAAGATTTCTGTCTGATCTCTGAAATAGATGCATGTCTGCCCCCCAAGGGGACAAAGGTTAACATCCTCATTTAAAGAACTGAGGTGCAGGAATTGCAAGCAGCTAGTCCTCCAAGCTCTCACAAACCCCAGGGCCTGAAGCCTGAGCTGGTGTTTTGCTGCCCTCTATGGGTGGGAAAAGTTTGCAGTTTCCCAATCAGGATGTTGGGGAAGTGGAGGGGGAGGACCTGAGCCCCTCCCCCCATGCCTCTTTCCTGGCTCAGATTCTGCAGTGGAGCTGTGGGAACCAGATGCACCAGATGCAAGCAGCCCGGCCCTGAGAGGCAGCAACTGCACCCTCAGGGAGGAAGCTAGCATGCCCCAATCAGCTGGGGGCACTTCGGGGCTGGGGCTGGAGGCTGCAGATCCCACAGCCTTGCTCCCCAGGATGGAGGCCCCTCCAGAGTCCACAGGTGAGGAGCTGCTGGATTTGTAGGATGTAGGGGCTCCCTGGGTCTAGAAGGGGTATCTTGGGGCTCTTTACCATATAAAATCATGTTTAAGTATACCAAGGCTTTGGTGTCAACTAGACCTGAGTGAGCTGAGTGTGAGTTTTATCTCTAAATCAGGCCTTTCTGAGCCTCAGTTTCCTTAGTCACAAAATGGAAATAACAATAGTAGCTATCTCTTACAGTTGTCTTCAGGATCAATGCATATAAAGGGCTGAGACAGTACCTGGGACGTAATAAATAGCACTTGGCATATGAGAGCTACTTTCTTGTAATAAAGAGACTAGAGTGTGTGGTAACAGGGCATGAAGGTCACTGAATGCTCAAGGCAGTGGCCAGCTGGGCATCATACTTGTTTCTTGGAGGAGAACATTAAGGCGCTTCCCTATATCCAGAGCTCCGTCCACAAAAGCGGAAAAAGGGGCCAGCCCCCAAAATGCTGGGGAATGAGCTGTGCAGTGTGTGTGGGGACAAGGCCTCTGGCTTCCACTACAACGTGCTGAGCTGTGAGGGCTGCAAGGGATTCTTCCGCCGCAGTGTCATCAAAGGGGCGCGCTACATCTGCCACAGCGGGGGCCACTGCCCTATGGACACCTATATGCGTCGCAAGTGCCAGGAGTGTCGTCTTCGCAAATGCCGCCAGGCTGGCATGCGGGAGGAGTGTGAGTATCTGGGGACAGGAATGGGACTGGTGGAAAAGAGGTGACATGTGGCCGGTGCCGGGGTGTGAGGGCAGACAGGCAGCTGAGCCTACAGGGCCTTCCTATATGGTCCCTAAATAGGAATTAAAATCTCTTCCTTGCCTTTGCTCTGTGATCTCTGCTTTTGTGGAGCCTCAAACTACCCCTCTGGCCCAGCCTTGCTTCCTGTCTCCCCTTTCTTCCCTCCTCACGTCTGGCCTGTCCGTCTGTCCGTCCGTAGGTGTCCTGTCGGAGGAACAGATCCGACTGAAGAAACTGAAGCGGCAAGAGGAGGAACAGGCTCAGTCCACATCTGTGCCTCCAAGGGCATCAACTCCCCAGATCCTGCCCCAGCTCAGCCCAGAGCAACTGGGCATGATTGAGAAGCTGGTGGCTGCCCAGCAACAGTGTAACAGACGCTCCTTTTCTGACCGGCTTCGAGTGACGGTACCTGAGGGACCTGGGGAGAGGGGGCTGTGTCCAGTGTTCCAGCTGGCTTCTCGATGTCTGACTCAGAGTCGTTTGTTTTTCCCCTCCTTTCCCTCTGGGTAGCCTTGGCCCATGGCACCAGATCCCCAGAGCTGGGAGGCCCGGCAGCAGCGCTTTGCCCACTTCACTGAGCTGGCCATCGTCTCTGTCCAGGAGATCGTCGATTTTGCCAAACAGCTGCCCGGCTTCCTGCAGCTCAGCCGGGAGGACCAGATCGCCCTGCTGAAGACCTCTGCGATTGAGGTGGCTGGCAGGGCTGAGGGGCGCAGGGAGAACCAGAGCGGGATTGCTCGTGGGAAGGGCCTCCAGCCAGCCAGTGGGGAAGCCAGACCCACCACTGGGAAGCGGGGACCTTCCATTGAAGGTGCCCTATGCCAAGACCAGCCCACTGCGTCCCTGTTTGAGGTCTGCTACTTGTGTGCAGGTGATGCTTCTGGAGACATCTCGGAGGTACAACCCTGGGAGTGAAAGTATCACCTTCCTCAAGGATTTCAGTTATAACCGGGAAGACTTTGCCAAAGCAGGTGAGGACTGAGATCACAAAGTGACTGGATTGGATGGTCAGGCTCTTTTTGTCTTGTAGTGACTCCAGAGCCACAGGCCCAAGGTTTGGGTGGCTGTAAAGGGAAGGCTTCACCTGGTTTTCCGAGAGAGGAAGTTGGAATGCTGATAGGCCTCTCTCCACTGTTCCAAATACTCTCCTGTCCTCTGTTGCTTTAGGCCACTGGTTCTCAAACTGTGTTCCAAGGAAGGGTTCCATAAAAGTGTCACTTTAGAGAAGAAGGGTTCCATAAAAGTGTCACCTTAGAGAAGCAACAAGGAAGCACAGAGATGTCCTTCATTCTTTCTTTACGTGGAGCCAAACAAGAAGTTCCATTTAAATCTGCATTATATGTCATGCTTCTGCATAATGTTTTGCTTCAAAAAAAGATTTTACAGCTGGGGAAAAAGGCTTGAGAACAGCCATATCAAGCCTTCTAGTAGTCAGTAACGAGCAACTCTTTCTCAGACGTGCTCTTTAAGGATCACGTGGGTTAACTTCCCCCTACTCTTCTTCACTTGCTTTTTCTGAAGAGCCACGGGACAGGAGCTGGTATGTAGCGAACATGCCTAGATGGGGCAGCTTTGAGGTCAGAGTGGATGCTTCTGTCCCCATCCTGTACTTGGAGTGTTTTCTCCAAGAATTTGCTCCCATTGCTGCTCTCTATCTGACGCTTGCTTGCAGGCTAAGCAGCGTTGGTTTCCTCATATTCAGCTGATGGTAATGTTTGTGTTATGGGAGCAGAGTTAGGAAAGGATGGAAGGCTGAGGCTGAGGGAGACCAAGTAGTCAAACAACTGAATGAGTGGGTCTGTAAAATGTGGCTGATGCTATGACTACATTCTTCGGGTTGGGAGGTCCCGGTTTCCAGGGCAGAGCTCATAAAGTCTTCTCTGCTGTCTGGTGACTCAGGCCAGCTAATGTGCCTCTTGTTGTCCCAACACAGGCTACCCAGTGATCTTCCTAGGAAGGTCTCTCTTAACTACAGGGCACGGCAGGGCTGTGTCCGCACCTTTTGCCTTCTGTGTGCTGCCAGAATGTATGGGCAATTTAATGACTTTTTCCATCTTTAAAAGCCCAGCCCTCTCGATCCCCAGCCCCGGTCAGGCTGAGTGCGGGAGGCAACCAATCAATGTTTCTCTCTCTCTCTCTCTCTCTCTCTCTCTCTCTCCCCCTTCCACTCCCTCTGAAAAGCAATGGGAAAAATATCCTCAGGTGAGGATTAAAAGAAACAACAACAACGACGAAAAAGCCCAGCCCTGCCCCCATTCTGTACCAAGCCACCCTTCCCCAGGCCGTATCGTCCCTGTCCTTTAACCGTGGCTTTCTCCTCCAGAACAGCCTCCTTTCTGAACCCTTCCCAGTTCTTGTGTGTGTGTTTCCTCAGCACTTTCAGACTTGTGTTGTCTGAATCTGTGCCTATTTATAGATTCATTTATATAAGCAGTTTTGATATCATCTTGCCTTTCGTTTGTCATTTTGTCAGTGAGGTCTCCAGGAGAAGGAATTGGGGCTCTCCTGTGTCGGGTCTCCTGCGCCCTCCGTCTGACTAATGATGTGCATTCTTGGCATAGGAGGCGTTCATTCAGTGCGCAGTGGCCCTTCCAGGGTGCACAATCCAGCTCTACAACCTCCTTGTCCTCTGTACAGACGGGCTGTTTAGCACAATTCAAAGCTCAGTACCTCACCAACAAATACTTTATAAAATGGGGCTCGTCCATTAAATGTATCAACACACACTTGATAAACATCAGGGTGAAAGTACAGGAAGTGACTAATCAAGAAACCTCGAATGGAAAAGCTAGCAGATGGTTGCTAAAAGAAATCTGAGAAGGCTGAGGCGAGGGTGTGGGGTGAGGAGACTCAGTTTGTATGGGAGACATGCTTTTTAGATGTCTTGACGTTTGGTAGTGGTTTGTTGAACTTCAGTCTCCTCATCAAGAAGACTGGTTCTATTTTTAAATTTTTATTATTTATTTAACAAACACTTATATAGTAGTTACCATATGTGCCACACATATGGCACCCATTATGCCACTTATTATGGTAGGTGCTATTATCTCCATTTTACAAATGGGAAAACCAAGGCTCAGAGAGGTTAAATAACTTACCCAAGGTCACATAGCCTAGTAAATGGTAGAGCCGGGACTCAAACCCAGGCAGTCTGGCACCAGAGTCCACACCCTCAATCACATTGCTAAGTTTCCCTGGGATATGAAACATGAAATGTATCTCTAGTATTTAAATAAGTAAGGCCAATTGCCAGTGAAAAAGTCTTTATAAAGAAAAATGAGTTGCCTCTATTTCTAGTAATGGGGCCCTCAAGAATTTTAATAAGAATAACAGAATTATTATAATCATTTAATTCAACACCTCCTATGTTCCAGGCACAGTGCTAAGTGCTCTGCATGCTTTATCATTTAATCATCACAACAGTCTTATAAATTCAGATATGATTCCCATCTCACAGATGAGGCTTAGGGAGGTCAAGAAAGTTGCCCAAGGTTACAGAGCAGAGCCCTGGAGACTTCTTACTGAGTTCCTAGTAGTTGCGGAGTTGGAGGAGAGAAGTTCCTGCTGCTCATGCCACACGCCCAGCCTCCCTTCTTCCTCCCCAGGGCTGCAAGTGGAGTTCATCAACCCCATCTTTGAGTTCTCCAGAGCCATGAATGAGCTGCAGCTCAATGACGCCGAGTTTGCTTTGCTCATTGCCATCAGCATCTTTTCTGCAGGTGCGGAGGAGGGGCAAGAGAGAAAATGAACAGGGGACTTGAACCAAGGAGGGCTGCAGGCCCCAGAGGACAGGCTTTGTAGGGGTGGAGGCCCTTGCTGTGCTACTTTGGGATGGGAGAGGTTGGGTGGGACATGTTCCTATTTTTGGTTGTGATTTGGGGTATGGAACTGACCCCGGCCAGACTTGCTCCTCAACTCTGTTGGTGAACTATAGACCGGCCCAACGTGCAGGATCAGCTCCAGGTAGAGAGGCTGCAACACACATATGTGGAGGCCCTGCATGCCTACGTCTCCATCCACCACCCCCATGTGAGTCTCCCCTGGTGCCCTTTCTCCTCAACAGGGTTCATTCCCTGACACACCTACTTTCCCTTAAGAATCCCTCTCTGATTACACCTCCCACAGCTGCCCTAACCCTGCCCCCTTCCCTGGGGGGAGACACAGTCTGTACTTGTCCCTCTCCTTCCCCAGGACCGCCTGATGTTCCCACGGATGCTAATGAAGCTGGTGAGCCTCCGGACACTGAGCAGCGTCCACTCGGAGCAAGTGTTTGCGCTGCGCCTGCAGGACAAAAAGCTTCCCCCGCTGCTCTCTGAGATCTGGGATGTGCACGAATGACTGTCCTCCCCCTAACCTGTTTTGGGGGCTGCCTCCTAGGGGTGGAACAGACTGAGCAGGGCAGCATTCCTGGGGGCTGGGCCAAGGAGCCCCTCGCGTGGCATTAAAGGAGCGTCAACGGGCTGGGAGTTTTGTGGCTGCTGGGCACTGAGGTTCACTGTGCTCCACTTGAACAGGGCACTGACCCGACCAAACGGATGAGCCTGGGGCCGCTTTGCACAAGGCTCTGCAGGCCTGCCCAGCCTGCCTCCACCACTTCCTGTTTTCCCCACCGGCCCCTGGAGACATTCTCCACCGTCACTCTGCGGCTCGGGCCGCCGCCCGGGTAGGCCGGCCCGGTACCGTGCGCACAAGACCCAAACGAACACAGCGAGAGACACGGGTTCTGCGCCGGGCCGGGCGGCGGCAGCGGGGGCAGGCCCGCGCCCTTTAGGGTCGCCTCCAGACCCCGCGGGGGACAAGTCCCAGGTGCCAGACTCCTTTCTAGCCCCGTCGCGCCGTGAGGGTGACGGATGCTGCTGCTCCCGCCCGCGGTCATGACAGGGCGAGGGGGCGATCATGTCTTTCTGTGGGAGACGGGGTGCTGCATTTTCACAACTAGCGCCTCAGCAGTGCACCTGTGTTCCCGTGGGAGCGCGCACAATGCCTTAGTTTTTTCGTTGGCATCTTAAAAAGAGGGCCCAACAATTCCTCCTTTCGGCTCCCAGACTACGGGGCAGGAAGAAAAGTCCTCTGAGGCCAGGCGGAGGCAGCCCAGCGCGGGCTGCGCCCCTCAGGACGACCGGACTCCATTTCCCAGCGGGCCCCGCGGCTCCGCTCACGCCCCTTCCCCTGGAGCGCCCCGGCGTAGGTGATACGCACGGCTTCTGGCCTCAGGTCCCCCCCAGCCCTGAGTTGGTACGCTCCACCGCCGGCAGCCGGCTTTCCAGCCCGGGCGGCCGGGCACTTCCAAGCCGTGTGCGGGGGGAGGAAGCGGAGGTGGGGGACGGGCAGAAAGTGTCAGGAGCAGTATACCTTAAGAATTAGCTTCCCGATTAATCCACATTTCCTCGGAACGGACTCTATTACCATGTCGAATTAAAACCTCTTTGCGCAACCTAAACAAAACGTATTCCTTTGGGTCCTCCCCTTGGAGGGGAGGCTCTAGGCTGGCCCTGCGCTCCCCATCGCGCTCTCACTCCCACTGGTATAGGTGTGTGCGTAGCCGCCCTTCTCCCGAAGTGGGCTCCACCCTTCGGCGCTCGCCTTGGTGCCGCCCTGTCCCCCCGCGGGGGTGAATGGTAGAGCTCCCGGCCCCCCTTAGCTTCCCCTGCCTCACGCGAGCCGAGTGGTACGCGCCCCCCTGTGCGGACGCGGAACTGGCGCGCGCTCGGAGCGGCGCCGGGGAGCGACTGACGCTCTGCTGCCGGGGGACGGGCGGCCGGGCCTGGCCGGGCCCCCGAAGCTTGGGAGGTAGGAAGGTCGCGGCCAGCGGGGCTCCGGAAGGGTCTTGGGGACGGGGCTCCTAGGGGGAAACCGGCTCCAAGAGGAAACGGGAGCTCTAGGAGAAAGGGGTCGCAGGAGGCCCTGAAGGGACGTCAGGGCGCGTGGGGTCTCGAGAGCGAGTAAGGGGTCCGCACAGAAGGGGCCGGGCTAGAAGTGGGGGCGCTCCGAGCCGCCGAGGGGGTGCGGGCTGCTGGCCTCCATTCCTGCGGGACTGGCGGGCGGCTCTGGTTCCGGGGCGGAGGCGGGGGAGAACTGTCCAGCAGGTGAGGGGGCGGGCAGAGCTGTGCCGCCGGCGGCCGACCGGGATTGGCACCTGGCGCGCGCGCGTGTGTGCGCGTGTGTTTGTGCGCCTTCTTTTTGGTTTGGGTTTGAATTTGAACCACGTTTGGTTCTTTTAAAAAAAAAATAAAAAAATAATTTTTTTAATTTGGAGTTTCAAAATTGGCTTGTGAAGAGAGTGGAGACACCGTTTAATCTTTCTTGCAACTGCTTCCCTCCGCATCCTCGTGCATCTCTAAATTCTTCCCCCCTTCTCTCCTCCCCTCCTCCCCAACACTGCCTATTGCCTGCCTTGTTGCTCCCTGTTCTCCCTGGTGCTGGACCAGTCTGTGTTGATGTGCTTGCAAGGTCACGGTCAGGGGAGGGGGAGGAGGTGAGAGAGCCTCTGGTGCTCACGTCAGCAAAAATGTCATATCGCTCTCCGGTTCCTGTGGTTTTACTATGAAATCCTGCCCCAAAAGAAGGACGAATCTAAAGGGTTGGTTAATGTGGTCATTTTCTGAAAAGACATCGATAACTTAAAGAAAGGTCTGTGGGTTCCAGATCTGCGCCTGGATGGAGTGGATGGTGATGTAAGACTTCGGCAGAGAGGTATGCATTTTGAGCTTGATGCCTTTGCAATATAGGACCTAGGAACCAGGGGCTGTGAGTTAGTAAATATGGTTGAGCAGGAGGCAGAGTCTGGGCTTGGGTGGATATGAAGACAGTGTGAGTTATAGGTGGTGGTAGAGGATTTGTGAGCAAGGGGGAGAATGGGATGAAAAGCTTTCGTTATCTCTGCAGTCTGAATAACCAAAAGCAGTGGCTGTCGATGAGATAGGAATTGTAGCTAAAAGATCTAAGGGTTCCTGTGGCTCTGGAGGGAGATGAGCACTGTAGAGCATGATAATGACTTGATTTTTAGCAAATGATTCTCAGTGGAGAGGGGCTGGGATCCCACTAAGGCTTGATGCCTAATAGATTAGTAGAAGATGCTTCAGGTGTGGTCTTTGAGATTTTGACGGGAAAGAGTTCCTGGTTTTTAATGTAAATATAGATTTCAAGGCTTAGCTTTGAGCTCTGGTCCTGTAAATTCTGTTTTATTTTAAGATACAGCAGGTCCTCAAATAATGCCTTTTTGTTCAACATCATTTAGTGATAACGTTGATGAGGTGCCTTGGAAACTTAACTCTTGTTTTTGTTAATTAGCCTATGGTAAAATTGGTTTCATTATATATTGTTTCACTTAGTTGCAGAATCTTGTGGCATTAAGTGAACACTTACTGTACTTTGGCTCTCACCCTAGGCATTGTCCACAGAATTCTTCATAGAATGAATTATGCTTTTATGCATCTCCCATTTCATTTCTCTGTTTCTCTCCCCTTCTCATTCTGGTTCGGAGGAGCTCAGTTCAGCTCTGTAACAGTGCCCCACCTTCCGCAGTATGCTCATGGCTCCATAACAGAGGAGAGAACCAGAGGACTTTCGGGGTGGCAGTGATGCCTAGAAATGAGTATATGGCATGCTTGGAAACTTGATATTGGTTGTGTGGAAAGGAGATAGCGCTAAACTCCAGAATTAGGACAAAGTGCAAACAAAAGACAGATGGAGGAGAAGATAACATAATAATTAGCAGGTGCTCTCAGTGGAAGAGGTGTCTCCAGATTCAAGGAGAGTGAATTGTTATGAGCCCTGACTGATTCTGGAGTAGCAGCTGCTAGCACTGTGAGGTCACCAAGCAGGGGAGGGGCTCTGTCTCTCCTATAAATAGTACTGGGAGCCAGAGTCACTATGGAGATTAAACTGAATCCTATTACCTGCTGGTCCTATATTGGGAGCAAGGGAAGGGAAGGAACAGTATTTTGAGGGTGTGAGAGGTATTGCAGATAGGTCTCTTTTATTATTAAGAAGGAAAAAAGATAGAACTTCTACTCGTTATCTGTATCAGACAGGGCCTTAAGCATACAGGAAGTGTGTATGCCTGTGTGTGGGGAGTGCATGAGCAGCCAAAAGGGGACTGGGGTGTGAGCGTGTGTGTAGTGTAATGGGATCCTCTGTGTGTGTTGTGAAAAAGGTCCTAGTGTGGCCATGTGCAGAGCACAGAGGTGGAATTCTGGAAGCACTGAGAATAATCTTGAGGTAGAGTGAAACATTTATTACAGAAATGTATGGAGACCCAGCAGGAAATGAATTATAATTAAGACCCTGTAAGCTTTTCCTAACCTTTCGACTATGGATTAGAAATTCCTTTGAGCATCTGTACTTGTTTTTGCAGAAATCCTGTTATTTTTGCATCTAATTCCTAGTCTTTATAAGATATAGAAGGACAAGGCCTCATCTGTGTGTATTGTATTACTGGTTCCAATCCTGGGACCAAAATAGAGGAGAAAGACTATGATTCAGCACCAAGGGCAGAGCTAGTAGCAGTAGCCACTGGGTTCCTTTTTTGCTTGAAGAGGGAAGAAAAATGGTTCAGATAAAGCAGTTGGAACGTAGATATTCTTCATTTGAGATTGCACAGGGTAGAGTAGCCAGCTTTTGTTATTGCCTGAGAGCGATTAACTATACAGTCTATATGCTAGTTTCACATCAAGCTGAATGCAGAATATTGGGACAGAATAAATTGGTTTCCATGTAGAGCTAGGAGCACAGATGAGTGCTGATTAGAGAGTCTGGTTTGACCCTGATCTCCCCTGGAGCAGAAAATGACTTAATTTTTGTTATCATAATGACTGAGTCCAGATTAGACTAACTGGGTCTGTTTTTCAGAAACAGAGCGCCAGGGGCAAGGCTGAGAATGAACTGGTTTGTAGGGATGGGGAGATGAGCCATTATTAATCCTTCTTCTCATTTGACTCTGAGCTCGTAAGCCTAGACCAAACTCTAGGCTGGGAAAAGTGTCAGGTTCTTCTATCTTTAGTACTGAATGGAAGACCTTCTGACCTGTGCCCTAGGCTGGGATGAAGCTGGCAGGGCTGGGTCCCTTCAGCACAGCAATGGATCTTATCAGTACTTTTTCCTATTAGACTTGGATTTTCAGATAATAACAGAATTCCTCCTGGGAACGCTGACTCCTTGCTTGGTGCCTTGAAGTTTCTCTGCGATGAACTAATGCATTGGAACCATGGTGCAAAAGAAGAAGTTCTGTCCTCGGTTACTTGATTATCTAGTGATCGTAGGCGCCAGGTAACCAAGAAGAGACTGATTTTTGTCTTGTCATCCGGGATAGCCACAAAATTATTACCCTCTTCATTTCCATGTTGATTTGCATATCGCACTCTTCCCCTATTATTTTACTCTGATGGGAGCATTGATGCCATTTGTGAAAACAACACAGTCAGGTGGATTGAGTGTAGTGGCCTGGAGGAACAGAGTTGGAACAAAACTTTTCTCTTAACTAGCATCTTTTTTTCTTTTTAAAATATGTTTTCATTGATTTTAGAGTGAGAGGAAGGGAGGGGGGAGGGAGAGAGAAATATCAATGTGAGAGAGAAACATCGATTGGTTGCCTCCCATACACACAACCCGCAACCTGGGCATGTACCCTGACTGGGAACTGAGCCAGTGACCTTTCGGTGCATGGGAGGATGCTTAACTAACTGAGCCACACTGGCCAGGGCTTAACTAGCATCCTCGTGTTCTTGATCAAATGTACTCTGTGTACCCCAGTTTCCTTGTCTCATAAAAAGGAAAAGTACACTATGCTCCTTCTCTACCTACATATGCTCCTTCATTAGCTAATGCACCTTGAAAAGGCGTGAATGGTCATTTTATTGTCGAAATTTTTCTCTCAGTTTAGCATAGGTGTCTTCATGACAGAGCAGGCCTCATGTAGCCTACCGGCTAAACACGGCAAGCAGCACCCATGTTTTCCAAGGTCCTGCAGTTAGTTACTTGATCCAAAATAGTAAAGTTTATTTGTTGACCGTGGTAAAATCTGATTGAGCATCCTATCCCTTCAGGTTGCTGAATTGGCCTTTATATTCTTCAGGCACCCAAGCAGTGACAGTGTGGCCCAGACTCCTGAACTGCTTCGGCGGTACCCATTAGAGGATCACGTTGAGTTTCCCCTGCCTCCAGATGTAGTGTTCTTCTGCCAGCCAGAAGGCTGTCTGAGTGTGCGGCAGCGACGCATGAGCCTGCGGGATGACACCTCTTTTGTCTTCACCCTCACCGACAAGGACACCGGAGTCACACGTTATGGCATCTGTGTTAACTTCTACCGCTCCTTCCAGAAGCGAATGCCTAAGGAAAAGGGGGAAGCTGGGGCAGGGTCCCGTGGGAAGGAAGGACCCCGGGCCACCTCTGCCTCAGAAGAGGTTGGCACTGAGAGCTCAGAGAGTGGCTCGTCCCTGCAGCCTCCCAGCACCGACTCCACCCCCGATGTGAACCAGTCTCCACGTGGTGGAAAACGCCGGGCCAAGGCAGGAAGCCGCTCCCGCAACAGTACTCTGACATCCCTCTGTGTGATCAGCCACTACCCCTTCTTCTCCACCTTCAGAGAATGTCTTTACACCCTCAAACGTCTGGTGGACTGCTGCAGTGAGCGACTGCTGGGCAAGAAGCTGGGTATCCCGCGAGGCATACAAAGGTACAGTTTGCTGCCGGTGCTCAGAAGAGGGGGGAGCAGTTAAGAGGTGAGGTATAATTGGTCTGTGAGGGGCACAGGAAATATTCTTTAAAGCCTGAAGTTCTTTGACCTATCTAAGCGTATTGTGTTAGTCCTTACTAAGCAAAAGACTGCTGCTGAGTTAGACCTCCTACCATAATTGTGTCTGGATCGATGGAGAGGAATTTGATGTTTCATGGTGGGCAGGACAATGAGTCCCGCCATGCGTACATTTTTATATTTGTTCTCACTCTTGTCCCTACCCTGTGGTCCTAGCTCAGCTCAGAGGTTGGGCTTTTCCCATTGTCATCATTATCCCCTCCATGGTTACACTGGGTTGCAGTGAGGCATCAGCTCCTGGTGCTGATGTGTCTGTTTCCTGCTCTGTCTCCCTCAGGGACACCATGTGGCGTATCTTCACTGGATCATTGCTGGTAGAGGAGAAGTCAAGTGCCCTTCTGCACGACCTTCGAGAGATTGAGGCCTGGATTTATCGATTGCTGCGTTCCCCAGTCCCCGTCTCTGGGCAGAAGCGAGTAGACATTGAGGTCCTGCCCCAGGAGCTCCAGCAAGCTCTAACCTTTGCCCTTCCAGACCCCTCTCGATTCACCCTGGTGGATTTCCCACTGCACCTTCCCTTGGAACTTCTGGGCGTGGATGCCTGCCTTCAGGTGCTAACCTGCATCCTGTTAGAGCACAAGGTGAGAGGGCCAGCTTTCTTGACCTTTCCAGAACTGCGAAATATGGTAAAGGCTAAACCATGTGCTCTTTGAGGACAGGGACTACACCTTTTTCATCTTTTTATCTTCAGGAGGTAATAGGATGCCAGGTATACAGCAGGTACTCGGTGGGTGTGGGTTGAATTAAGGTACTGGTATCATGTGGGATGTATTCAGAGGGCTTGCCACTCAGTTAAATTACCTTTAACTATACTGACCTAATTCTCTGGAAATATCAGTAGTTCTATTCCAATATTGGTCCCAAGGATTGGGGTGCAAGAACTAGGAACATAGGGAGTGATTTGAGGGAAGACTACCACAGTGCTTGGATCAGGAGGTGGCAGGGAGGGTGGGGTACAGAGCAGTGATAAATGTGGAAACGAAGCTCCTAGAGCAATAGGAAACAGATTCAGTTGGAGTGTTGGAAGCTGTTTTCTTGTCAACCTTATTTATGCTGTCGAGTGGTCCTATGACTTGTGGCAGGTGGTGCTACAGTCCCGAGACTACAATGCACTCTCCATGTCTGTGATGGCATTTGTGGCAATGATCTATCCCCTGGAGTATATGTTTCCTGTTATCCCACTGCTGCCCACCTGCATGGCATCGGCAGAGCAGGTGAGCTTCAGGGTGTCTTCTGTGTTTGTCATCTCTGTGTCCCAACTCTGCCCATCTCTGGAGTAGAAGGCTCAATGCACGAAGAAGTTGTAAAACAGTACTGATTCACAGTCCCTTATCACAGCTTGCTTGTCTGCAAAATCTGACCTGACTTGAATTGATCTGGTGGTAAAACCTGTGCTGTTTATGGTTTTTATTTATCATAGTTAATGTTAATGATTAGAGACTACTGGCTACACCACTGCAGGTATTACATAATATACAGAATACACACTGGTAGCTTTCTAAAATCTGAAAAATCCTAACTTTTGAAACACATTTACCTTCAAGGGTTTTGGAAAAGGGATTGTTTTCTTATCTAGGAAAATCCTGACTGGATAAGTGATCGACACAGGCTTGGTTTTGTTTCTTACCCTCTTTTTCCTTTCCTCAGCTGCTCTTGGCTCCAACCCCGTACATCATTGGGGTCCCTGCCAGCTTCTTCCTCTACAAACTGGACTTCAAAATGCCTGATGACGTATGGCTGGTGGATCTGGACAGTAGTAGGGTGAGGCTCTTGGCTAAGGCATTGTAGGGTCTACAACAGGGTGGTGTCCTGTTTTTCTAGATTATTCCCCGGAAGATCCTGAGGTGGTGAGTGATTTCTATTGTGTGACTCACTGAAACAATTTTTTTTTTTTTAATCCTGCTTTATTGGGTTAATAGACACTTTTTAGGACTCAAAGAATTACAAAATTTAGAATTAAGTGCTCCCCCGCATCTCAGAGCAGGAGGGCAGCTGTGGTTACATATGGTGTGGGTCAGCTAATGGTTTTCTTGGGGTATAGTTTCTAGTAAGAAGCTGCCTTTCAGTATAGACTTTTAAAAATGTATATTAACATCCTGTAGTGTGAATATAAAGTTCGGTAGGAAGCCCTTCTGCGTGTTCACTGTAAAAACTTTAGAAAATACAAATAAGTATAAAGAAGTAAATAAAAACCATAGTCCTGTTATCTAAAGATAGTCACCAGTAACATTTAGATATGTTTCTTTTCAGGTGTGTGTGTATATCATATACATGTGTATGTGTATGTCTCATGTACGTTGGTGTATATTCACATATATATGATAATATTGTATATACAACTTCCTGTTCTTTTCACTTACCCTTATGTAAGAGAACCTCCTAAGCAATTAATTCTAGGGCCATGCCTTTTATCTTTTCTCTGGTGCAGGTGATCGCCCCCACTAATGCAGAAGTGTTACCTGTCCTGCCAGAACCAGAATCACTAGAGTTGAAAAAACATTTAAAGCAGGTAGGTCACGAATGAAAAAAGGAAGGGGAGCAGTGGCTGCTGCAGGACCGCTATAGGCAGACAGCTGTCATAGGAGCCATCTTCCTTTCAGACGTCAAGCAGAGTAGATATTCTTCACCTTGGGCAGGCTTAAGAGGAGGTTTATCCCATTTCTGGTGGGCAGGGTGAACCTCAAAAAGGGCTCCTCAGCTTCTTTTTAATTTGTTGTATTCCTTCCCACCCTCGGATGCTTATAATGCCGTATAAAACAACCCTTCCCTTTCCGTATCTTGTCACTTCTATTCTTTTTTCTTTTTTAACGCTCACCCAAGGATATGTTTTTTTATTGATTTTAGAAAGAGAGAGACAGAGAGAGAAGCATTGATCAGTTGTCTCCTGTACACACCTCGACCAGGTATCGAACCTGCAACCTAGGTGTGTGCCCTGATCGGGAATCGATCCCACTGCCTTCTGATGTACAGGAAGACGCTCCAACCAACCGAGCCACCCAGCCAGGGCACATCTGCGATTCTTTATGGCTTTGGATTGTCTCTCAGACTTATAAGGAGGAAGTTAGGACAAAATGGCTTCTTTAATGTTTTCCTCTTAAATTGATCCCTATGTCCCTATAGAATCCTTTCTTCAATAATTCCTTTCTTTGAGTAATCCCTTAAACGCATTTTTCATTGATTGACTTTCTTCTTCTGCATGCTGAACACAGTATCTGAAGGTAAAACCTGACAAGGCCCATTCCTCTGCCTGCTGTGTGTGTTATGTAGGATCAGTAGATAGCTGTCTTTTTAGGAATCCCTGCTAAAGAGTCCCTGAAGGGTCTTTAGGACTCTCTCTCTAGTCGTTGTCTGTGTTGCTTAGCAGTACCTCTAGATGATACCTGCTTGGATTTAAATGGGTAGCCTGGTGAGGGTTGCAAGTTCAGAAAGTTCTTTAGCTATATTCCTTTGCTGTGTTTTTATTCTCGATGATTGCTGTAGTACGCGTAATGAGATGGAGAGGTTGATGTGTGGAACTGGACTTTAAATGTCTGTAGGAGCGAAGATCCTTGAACTCATAGATCCTGTATTCCTACCTCTGCTACTCAAAATGTGGCCCATGGACCAGCAGCACTAGCCTCACCTGGGCTTGGTAGAAGTGCAGAATCACCCCAGACCTATTGAATCAGAATCTGCATTTTAACAATATCACCTAGTGAAATCTATGCTCATTAATAATTTAGAAGCTCTCTGATCTAGACCAGTGGTTTCAAACTGCCTTATGGAGTCTCTAAGGGGTTGGTTTAGGTTGCGAGCACCAGACACGTGAGGCTCTGGGTTCCTGTGTCCTTCAGTTGTTTATATTCCCACTTAGATTTCCATTGAAAAACAAGATTTCATAGCTAAAATAAATTTGAAAGTTATTGCCCTGAATTTGATCAAGGTGCCTTGAGCCAGGTTGGCTTATGCTGGAGATTTGTATAATTCACATTATTTTCTAAAGGTAAACTATTTGGGTTCTTATTTCAAATATGAAGGCTGTTTCCTAGGAGATGAGATTGGCCAGCTGCCCAGGATTCTGCCTTCAATGAGGAATTTCTTGTTCCACAGGCCCTCGCCAGCATGAGCCTCAACACCCAGCCAATCCTCAATCTGGAAAAATTCCACGAGGGCCAGGAGATCCCCCTTCTCTTTGGACGGCCTTCTAATGACCTGCAGTCCACACCTTCCACTGAATTCAATCCACTCATCTATGGCAACGATGTGGATTCTGTAGATGTCGCAACCAGGTACCAAACAGATTAGATGATCATGAGCTCTTATACTGGTGTCTGGTTACACAGTGACCTTGGGGCAGACTACTCCCTTGAGCCAGAGTTTCTTTGTATATAAAATATGTGTCACATTGGGTAATATTTGTCACCTTAGTAAAAGCAAAGAGGAGAAATGGTTCATCATACTGTCAGGCATTTTAGGCCTTGAATGAAGAAGAGGATTGATGATTCTTTAAGATATCTCTCCCCTTGATGTTGGAAGCCTATTAACTGATGGCTTTGGGAAGTGGTCTGAGACTTTGGATCATAGGAATCGTCACCCTGCAGGGTGTGGGACTCGGATTATCTCGCCTCCCCTTCTTCCCCAGAGTGGCCATGGTCCGTTTCTTCAACTCCCCCAACGTGCTGCAGGGCTTTCAGATGCACACACGTACCCTGCGTCTCTTCCCTCGGCCTGTGGTAGCTTTTCAAGCTGGCTCCTTCCTAGCCTCACGTCCCCGGCAGACTCCTTTTGCTGAGAAATTGGCCAGGACTCAGGCTGTGGAGTACTTTGGGGAATGGATCCTTAACCCTACCAACTATGCCTTTCAGCGAATTCACAACAGTGAGTCGGTCTACCGTCTGGGCTGCCCCACCTGCGGCCTTGGTCCTCCGATGGCTCTTCCCTTTGCTGTCTCCCTTTCTGATCTTTGGCCTGCCCCTTCCATTCCTATTTTGCTTTAGATTTGTTCCTACCTTTTATGTTTTTCCTGCCTTTTTCCCCTTGTTGCTAAGTCTGTTCTTTTTCCTCTTTGTGTAGACATGTTTGATCCGGCCCTAATTGGTGACAAGCCGAAGTGGTACGCTCATCAGCTGCAGCCCATCCACTACCGCGTCTACGATAGCAATTCCCAGCTGGCTGAGGCGCTGAGTGTGCCACCGGAGCGTGACTCCGACTCTGACCCTACTGATGACAGGTGAGCAGTCCCTTATGGCGGCAGGACAGTTGTTAAGGTCAAGAGGCTCTCACTGGCCCTTATGTAGCACCATGGCAAAATCTCGTAGAGGTAAGACAGCAGCATTTGAAGCCTTGGGTTATATTTTGGTTGATTTTTTAAAAAATATATTTTTATTGATTTGAGAGAGAGAGGAAGAGAGAGGGAGAGAGACATAGAACCAATGAGAGAGAAACATCAACATAGATTAGCTGCCTCCTGCCCGCCCCCTGCTGGTGATCAGACCCACAGCCAGGGCAGGTGCCCTGACCGGGAATTGACCCGGTGACTTACTGGTGCGTGGGTCAATGTTCAACCACTGAGCAACACTGGCCGGGCTTGATTGTTTTGTGTTAGAGTCCTTATTTTATATTGTTCCCTGGCCTTGAGTTAAGGGTGCTCCTCTTTGTATTTTTCCTTATGCCAATGGTTGACTCTTTTCCCTGTGCCTTCTTTCTGTTTTGTTCGTTATTTGTATGCCTTTCCCTCTTCAGTGGCAGTGATAGTATGGATTATGATGACTCCAGCTCTTCTTACTCCTCCCTGGGTGACTTTGTTAGCGAAATGATGAAGTGTGACATTAATGGTGATACTCCTAGTAAGTATAGTTGGGGCACTTGGGCAGCTCTGGGCAGGGTTTGGGTTCTTGGATGGTGTGGTCTGTACCTGCCACCCTTGGGTTTTGGCAGATGTGGATCCTCTGACACACGCGGCGCTGGGGGATGCCAGTGAGGTGAAGATTGATGAGCTGCAGAGCCAGAAGGATGCAGAGGAACCTGGCCCTGACAGCGAGAACTCTCAGGAACACGCCCCACAGCGCTCTAGCTCTAGCACCACGGCCAGCAGTAGCCCCAGCACCATCATCCACGGAGCCAGTTCTGTACGTGAGGACTTGGGGTGGATAAGCGAGGACTGCTGGGATGTGGGCCTCACCTATCTTAGGACCTGGGGTGGAGCTATTAATTTAATTTGCTCCTTTCTTCACTGTCTTCCTGTTTTCCTCTCTGTAGGTCCTGTAGCTTAGAGCCTGTAAGATATGGTTTTGACCCCAGAAGGAGGTCACTGGGCTTTGTTCAGGGATTAGCTCAGATACCCCTTGCATAGTTTGTGGGGACAGAGAACAGGGGTGTCACAGAGATCTTTTCTCACACATTTCTTAGGATGGGAATCTGACAGGCCTGGCTTGGCCCTGCCAAACTGAGACTATGGGGAAGCATCACTGGGCACCAGGTGACTACTTTTCATTTGATCTGGCCTGTAGGAACCTGCTAACTCAACAGAGATGGATGATAAAGCAGCAGTAGGTGCCTCTAAGCCCCTCCCTCCTGTGCCTCCCAGCCTCGGCAAATCGAATGTGGACAGGCGTCAGACAGAAACTGGAGAGGGGTCAGTGCGCCGGCGAACCTATGACAACCCATACTTCGAGCCCCAATATGGGTTTCCCCCTGAGGATGATGATGATGACCAGGGGGAAAGTTACACTCCCCGAATCAGCCAGCAGGGCAGTGGCAATCGGTGAGAGCCTGGGGGTTCCTCACAGATGGGTCACTGAAGGACCTCACTGCATTCGACCCTGGGCGAGGGTTAATCAGCCTGAGAAGTCTGAGTGCTCTCCGGGTTCTGCCATCCCCAGAGGGTGGTGCTCCGATCCAGCCATTTAGGAATCATGGGAAGGGAATGGTGACTGCAAGTGTAGCATCAGGCCCACACGCCCAAGATTAGGTACCCCTGCCTGGAGCTCATAGGTGCCACTGTGCATTCAAGGGCTCAAAAGCTGCTGCGGCCCAACAGCTTGAAACTGGCAAGCGACTCAGACGCAGAGTCAGACTCCCGAGCGAGCTCTCCCACCTCCACCATCTCCAACAACAGCACCGAGAGCTTCGGGGGCATCATGTCTTTTGCCAGTAAGTGCTCTCAGCTCTCTCATGCCTCTGCCCCATTTTCTCCCCAGTGGGGCCTGGCCATGGCTGATGTTGCTTAGAACTTCAGATGCAGGTCTGGGTTGGCATTAGCAAGTCCCAATTCAGGTCGTTTGGTGATACTCTGTAAGGTATTTTTAGGAGAGGTCAGTAAAGAACAGGGACAGATTAATCATTATACGTGGAGGTTTCAATCTATTTCAGGTAAGATAGCGGACCAACTGAAAAATAATCATGTTAAAACTCATACACTTGTATATATATTTTGTGGAAATATTCTGGTCAGATTTAACTTGGGTGTATATCTAATATCTTCTTTGGTGAAGGACTTTTTCATGAACATGCTTTGAAATCTATGAGGTTGCCTTTCCTGCATAGAAAATATTTCCAGAAGTGAGTGGTGGCGTCAGGGAAAGAGTGAAGTCACACTCGGAACCAGAGAAGGCCAACATAGGGGATACTTGTGATTGTGAGTTTTTTGAGAAGCCAGGAAGGGGCAGCACCAACTTCAGACCAGAAGCGCATTAACTGTTGGCTTTTGTGCCAAATTAGCAGCTGATGAGAGACTTGGATATTGTCATGGGAGGAGTCAGAGCAAGTTATTATTGGGTTTTGAGCAATCTCGGCAGCAATGCCTTTGTTTGCTCTAAGTTAGCCTTGGTCCTTTCTAAGATGGAGCAGTCACTGGGATGCTAGGAAAGGAGGAAGGTGGAGATGATGTTAGTCCGTGGAGCATGACGCTTTGAGTCTGTATCCCCCTAACTCGTTGCTCTCACACCCTCCCCTTGCCAGGCAGCCTGTATCGGAACCACAGTACAAGCTTCAGTCTTTCAAACCTCACGCTGCCCACCAAAGGTGCCCGGGAGAAGACCACACCCTTCCCCAGTCTGAAAGGTAACTGCAGCCCTCGTTTCGCTAAACCAGGATCCTCTGAGAACTGCTTCAGGCCTATGAGTGCTTGTCAGGAGCCCTGTGTATGATGAATCATTTGGTCCAGTTGTTGCCCCTCATGTTGCTTCTCATGGCTTTCACCGCACATCGTGGGCCCTTGCTGGTTTTCAGGTGGAGACTGTCTTCGTAGCTAAAAAGAAGGCCATGTGTTATCATTTAGGATAATGGCAGCTGTGGGATGACTGCTGCTTCCAGGGGAAACATTCGTCAGAGGTACATAGGGATCAGCCAGTGCCAGCAGTTACTTGCTAGGGTGCTACTGTGTGAGCTCAAGACAAACTCCATCCCAGAGAGACTGCCTACCAGGGATTGTTGTGGAGAGCCTGGCACTGTGGATTTATTTTATTTTTATGTTTTGAGCCTGGCAGTGTTTTTAGAGTCAAAAAGCCTCTCACTTTGGCTTCATGTCAACTTAGGGCCTATGAGTGGGCCAGGTGATACTGGCTGGCTTCTAGGGGCAGCTGAGACATCATTTGGTTTTCATTAGTGATCTCTGACAAGTCAGAGGGCTCTTCTGAATTTACTCTGACTTTTACTTGTTTCCTCTGGACATTGTGCTGATGTTTAATCACAGTAGAAAGCACAGTGAGAAGCAGCTCTGTGTATTTTTTAACTGACCTCCCTTCCCAGTGACTGAAATGTTAGCAATATAAGGAATGCTTTTTGGGTAGGGAATGGGAACATAGGATAGATGGGCAAAAGGACATCAGAGCTAGTGGTGCAGGGAACTAATGAGTGAATTTAGCCAAGCTCTGTAGGTGAGGGATGGAAAGGTGTTGGCAGCACAGGCTTTCATTTGATTCAGTTGAAGAAGAGAGCGATGGAGACGCTTTCATTGCATGCCGGTGCTTCACTTCATTTGCTGCACCTGTCACTCCCATCCTTACTCTTTCACCCCACTTCCCATGACAGCATCTGCAAGGTGGGTCTCTGCCCTCTGCAGACCTGCAGGCCCTCTGGACCCCTGTGCTAGATGTTTCATGAAAACCAGTGGTCCCTCTTCCATGCATGTGCCTGTTTAGTACCCGAAGGCTCCTTGTGTCATTTACCCTGCCCTGGCTTTGAGAGGTCATAGTCTTAGGAATGGTCTTTCCTAGAGCTTGGTTGTCTCCTGGTCACTGGCTTCCAGCTCTCAGGTGCCCGAGAACCCAGGTTCCGTGCACCAAGTTTTGGGAGAATGATCCGTTTATTTGACTTGCAGCTCCATTGAGGGTGATAGGGGTTGTGGTATCGTGGCGCACCTACTAATTGTGTATTTTGTGTCCCAGTATTTGGGCTAAATACTCTAATGGAGATTGTTACTGAAGCCGGCCCCGGGAGTGGTGAAGGTGGGTCTTGCCCGTGAGCTGTGCATGATTGTTTTTTTCCTAGCATCTTCTGTGCCTGCCTGAGGCCATCCTCCTCATGGAGCAAGCAGCATCACATGATGACCTGCCTTGCTCTGTCCCCCGTGACGCCCGTGCTTGTCCCTGGGCGTGCTGCTGGTGCATGTGGAGTGGCCTGAGTCTCCATCCCCACCTCCTCCACATTGCCATGGCTGGTTTCTACCCCTGTGTGACGCCCTGGTGCCATCCTCACCCAGCCCTTCTGGAGAATGGGTGTGGAACATGGCTGCCCAGGGCTCTGCTGACATTAGCTACCGGACTACAATAGTGATATCTCTCATTCCACCTTCCTGGCTGTAGGAAACAGGAGGGCCTTGGTGGACCAGAAGTCATCTGTCATCAAACACAGCCCAACAGTGAAGAGAGAACCTCCATCACCCCAGGGCCGATCCAGCAATTCTAGGTAATAAATGGCAGAGCCATTGAAAAGTTCTTGGATAGAGGTAGCAATTCCTGTACCAAACTTGATGGATGCTCATGAGTGGGAGAGAAGCTCTCAGTTGGGTAGATGAAATCATGTGTGTATTGTTGTTTTTAAATATGTCTTTATTGATTTCAGAGAGAGGAAGGGAGAGGGAGAGAGAGAAACATTAATGATGAGAGAGTCATTGATTGGCTGCCTCCTGCATGTCCCCTCCTGGGGATTGAGCCCGCAACCCAGGCATGTGCCCTGACCTGGAATTGAACCGCGATTTTCTGGATCATAGGTCAGTGCTCAACCGCTGAGCCTTGCTGACTGGGGTGAAATCAGTTCTTGCTAGCACTTCTCATTCTGACTAAATCTCCATGCAACAATAATAGTTCATGGTGCTGAGGAGAGTGAGACCTCAGTGGTGGGTACTTGGGCAAACCAGGCTCTGGAGAGGTGGGGGATGCCTTGGACTTGGACATCTGGACACTTGGCTTTGTGTTTTGCCCCTGGAGGCAGACATCTAGTCTGGTGAAAGGGCGGATGCTCTGCAAAGAAGCTCATGACCACAGAAGTGGTATGTGGCACCCACAGTGAGAACCAGCAGTTCTTGAAGGAGGTGGTGCACAGTGTGCTGGATGGCCAGGGAGTCGGCTGGCTCAACATGAAGAAGGTGCGACGGCTACTGGAGAGTGAGCAGCTGCGGGTCTTTGTCCTGAGCAAGCTGAACCGCACAGTGCAGTCAGAGGACGATGCCCGGCAGGACCTTATCCCAGATGTGGTCAGTGCTTGGGGTTGGGAGTTGGAATCAACTGGGAAGAGGGATGTGGACACCAAAGGCGATTTTGCCAACTCTAGCCCCTGGATTATTGTTGCAGGAGATCAGTCGAAAGGTGTACAAGGGAATGTTAGACCTGCTCAAGTGCACAGTGCTCAGCCTGGAGCAGTCCTATGCCCATTCAGGTCTGGGCGGCATGGCCAGCATCTTTGGGCTTTTGGAGATCGCTCAGACCCACTACTATAGCAAAGGTAGGGGTTGTACCAGTGGGGCAGTGTGCCGTCCAGACTCTCCCACTTGTCTCCGAAGAAAATAAACTTGTCCCTTGACAGAGTCCCAGTGCCAAGCCATTTCCCATCAGGCTTTGGGGTTTTATTTTCTAGGGCATGTTTATTTGTAGTGGGTGTCTTTCTGTCATGAAAAATCAAATGTCAGTTTTTCCTTCCTGCTACTTCTTCCATTCCACATCCTGTTGTATTCTTGCCTTTCTCACCTCATTTCCATACCTTGATTCTCACTCACTATCTCTTTTTTTTTTAAAACAAACAAACAAACATGTTTTTATTGATTTCAGTGAGAGGAAGGGAGAGGGGGAGAGAGATAGAAACATCAATGATGAGAGAGAGTCATTGATCAGCTGCTTCCTGCATGCCCCTTACTAGGGATTGAGCCCGCAACCCGGCATGTGCCCTGATCGTTAACTGAGCTGTGGTCTCTTGGTTCATGGGTTGATGCTCAACCACTGAGCCACACCGGCTGGGCTCACTCACTACTACCTTTGACCACTTCTTATATTTGGTCTTTTCCTCAGAACCAGACAAACGTAAGAGAAGTCCAACAGAAAGCATAAATACACCAGTTGGCAAGGATCCTGGCCTGGCTGGTCGTGGGGACCCAAAGGCTACAGCACAGCTGAGAGTTCCCCAGCTGGGGCCTCGGGCACCAAGTGCTACAGGAAAGGGTCCTAAGGAACTGGACACCAGAAGTTTAAAGGAAGAGAATTTTGTAGCATCTATTGGTATGTATCACTGTGTTTGGTGTGTTGGAGGGTTTCTGGCTTAAATATCCCTCCCTCCTTTCAGTTCATCCAGAATCCTGCCTTTCTCTTTCCCATGCTTTGCTTTCTAGAAAGGGAGATAGATCTGTGTTCATTTCTAATGGTACTTCTCTGTATTTCTCTGTCCCTTATGCTTCATTTGCAGCCACCCCACCCACATCTTAACATGGAAGATTTTCTTAGGAGGCCCAGTGAGGCCTACTGCAGGGAGTCTGAGCTGTGCTCTGGTCCCTCTTTTTGTTTATTTCTGGATTTCCTCATGGAGTGGAGAGCTCCTGGAAACTATAAGGAAGTTTATAGGTGCATCTTTAAGCTATAAAATTATGATCATCTGTGTCTATAAAGCCAGTTTTCCCCTGTCCAACCATTACTCTGCCCTCAAATTTGCTCCTCTGGGGTGTGTCCAGCAATCTCATTGTCCTGGGTTCTGGACCTCAGGGTATAGATTTCTGAGTCAGCTTTTCTTTAAAACGTTTCTTACCAGAGCTTGTTTACATTTGGCATTTCTCCATTCCCTCTAAGACTGAGCCTAGTGAGCTTTCTGGATGTCACCTCAGTTTGACTCACCCCTATGTGACCTTGAGTCACCTAGGTTGTATCTTTCTTTTTCTGGTTCTAGGTTCTTGGGCAATATGCTTCTAACTGATGCTTCTTTGCCACAACTATTAACAGTTGCCTTATGCTCTCATAAATGATCATGAGGAACCAGTTTCCTTTTCAGGGGCAGTCAGCCCTGCCTTTCTCCTGCCCGAAGTGATGTTCCAGGAAAAGTAATGACCTGCCCACAACCAGGAACGTGACTTTGGGCAAATTGTTCCCCCTCTCAGGGTCTCTCTCTCCTCATCTGGGAAATAAGGGGGCTGGACTAAGTGGACTCTACAGTTCTTCCAGGAAAAGAATCGCTGTGCTCGCTCTTCTCTTTTCTTTACCCTACTAAGATGCTATTCTTGACATTTAATATTCTCTATGACCTCTGCTGGAATCCCAGATAACTGGCTAGAAATGGGTTTCTCATCATCAGGGCAGGTACTGATTCTGAGGGTGAGTTGGGGTTTGTGGTAGCAACAAGGAGGGATGCACACTGCCTGCATGAGTAACCTCTGTCTACTCCAGGGAATTGAACAGATTGGTGCTCCTGCTTCTGAAATCCCTTTGGCTTCTTGAGGTGATCATCTATCTTATCTGGAGTCTTCAAAAATTGGTTTTGCCAGCTCATTCGGCAGAGAGGGTGTGGTGTGATAGAAGTTTAAACTGATCCTAAGTCACATGATCTTGAGGGACTGCTCCAGCCTCTTTAGGGTCAGTTTCCTCTGGCCAAAACCAAGGAGCTTGGGGAAAGGCTCTTCAAGCTCTTAATGTTCTGCAGGGTTTTTACCGCCGCATTGAGGTTAGGGTTAGACATTTGGAGTCTTTGTTTCTTGAGTGGGGAGGAAGGCAGTAGATCTCTTTTTAATCCCCCAAAATGAAGATCTCTTTTTATCTCTTGATTTGTAGTCTTATGCCCGAGACCGAATCAACTTGGGTGGGTGGGTTTCCATTTCGTCCGCCTGACCAGCCTCTGACTCTCTCTGTCTTTCTCTCCTGCTTACATTGCATCTGGGGTAGAATTGTGGAACAAGCACCAGGAAGTGAAAAAGCAAAAAGCTATGGAAAAACAGAGTAAGGAACAAATGCCCCTTCCCATTCCCAAGTCTCCCATACCTGCCAACTCCCCAGGCCCAGTTGGGGCAGGCTCCCTTTGTCAGCCCCACCCCAAATTTGCTCTAGGGGGGTATTTGGAAGGACAGCAGGTAGGTGGTATGTGATTCAGGTATGTGGCTCATAGGCTGCTTCTTCCCCTCCCCTCCCAGCGCTCCGGCTGTAATTGAGGCGTCTACTGAGTAAAGTCCCTCTGAACTTGGTTCGTTATTGCTTCAGAGTCGGTGGGGAGAACGCTTGCCTATTTCAGGGCCCCTCATTGGCTGATATCTCCCTCACCCATTAGAAGGCCTGTGGGCACAGTTGGCAGAGATGGTTGCTGTCCCTCCGTGTTGAGTCTGTAGCTTCCCAACTCTCTCTGGTGGCTTGCCTAGGCACGCTTTCTTGCTTTCTGTCATTCTGTCCTTCTGCCATATCATGGTGGGTGGGTGGGGGCAAAGGGATTGGATTTTATCTCAAATGTGGAGGTTGTAGGGTGGGGGTAAACAGTGTCCATGGATACAGCTGGTGTTTCTTTCTCTCATCGGGCCCATCCTTTTCTCGCCCCTTTAGACATGTTTGTTTGGGAAGCACTGAGTGACCTGGAGACCCTCGGATGGTTTCAGGCCCCAGTGAAGCTCTAACTGAGTGCAGTGGAATGTGGTTTAGATGTTTGTTTGTGGAGCTTCGCTGTTTTAGGGTGATGTGCTCAGAATGGTCTCAGGTTGAGAAGATGGCTGCAGAGCCCCTTGAGGCCAGGTCTCATTTTCCTACTTGGTTCTTAAGGTGTCTGGAGACTGCTTCTTCCAGTGGGGCCAGAGGGGGCAGTCCCTGGGAAGGTGACTGGGACGTGCTGACCAGGTCTGGGTCCCGGCCATGCTGTTGTCCCACTCCCTTCCCCAGCCTGCCCCCAGCCTTTGTGTGCTGAGTAACAGAAGTCTTCCCCTACTCAGGGCCTGAAGCAATCAAACCCGTCTTTGACCTTGGTGAGACAGAGGAGAAGAAGTCCCAGATCAGCGCAGATAGCGGTGTGAGTCTGACATCCGGTTCCCAGGTTTGTGACCCTTGTTGATAATTGTGAGTGTTAAATGTGCTATCTCAGGATACTTCCCCTTTTTTTCTTTTTTAAACTATATCTTTATTGATCTCAGAGAGAGGAAGGAAAAGGGGGAGAGAGAGATAGAAACATCACTGATGAGAGAGTCATCATTGATCGGCTCCCTCCTGCATGCCCCGGACTGGGGATTGAGCCCTCACCCCGGGCATGTGCCCTGACTAGGAATCGAATTGCGATCTCCTGGATCCTAAGTCGATGCTCAACCGCTGAGCCACGCCCGGCCAGGCCAGAATACTTCTTTAAGTAAAAAACAAACAAACACAAAAAACAAGAAACCTTAAACCAACATAAATATTCAATAATAGGGGAATGATGAAACAAGTATAATATACCCGTATAATACAATATTATATTAAGATCCGTTAACTACATATATATATATGTATTTTTTTAAATTCTCACCCAAGGATATGTTTATTGATTTTTAAAGAGAGGGGAAGGGAAACAGAGAGAGAGAAACACTGATGTGGGAAAGAAACATCCATCGGCTGCCTCCCATATGCCCCCTCACCAGGAATCGAACCTGCAACCCTTTGGTGCACAGGACGACTGTGCCAACCAACTGAGCCACCTGGCCAGGGCTCCATTAACTATATTTTTTAAAACATAGTAACATGAGAAAATGTTGATGAAGCTATATACAGTATGGTTCCAATTCTGTTTTAAAAATGTATACAGAAAAGTTTGAGAGGAAATATGCTAACGGCTTAACAGCGATTAATGTAGGCAGTTGGTTCCCGGCTTATTTTGTTCCCTTACTCTTTCATGTATTTTCATAGCGAGCATGCGTTTCTTTAGTGTTTATTATTCTTATTACGTACGTCATGGATATTTTATATTCAGAAACCAGTGATGGTAGAAGGAGGGGCATGAGGAGAAGAGGAAGATACAGTATTTCTCAGGGAGACAGAGTATCGGACCCCTCCCCTCGTGCCTGAGGCCCCGTGTCTTGTTTCAGAGGACCGACCCAGACTCTGCCGTCAGCGTGAGCCCGGCTGTCATGATCCGAAGCTCCAGTCAGGACTCTGAAGTTAGCACCGTGGTAGGGGAACACCACACTGGCATCTTGGTGGGCGGGGGGCTCCTCTGGAGGCTGTGCTTAGTCTCAGGTCAGCTCGACTCTCACAGAGGAGATGCTTACCTGTCACAGGTCTGTGTCCGTGGGATCAGACCCTGAGATTTCACCTAGGGCTTCTCCTCGGGTAAAGAAGGTACTTCCAGAGGCTCTGGCTCACCTTGAAATGGGATACTTCTTTATGCAGCAGAGAGCTCTCGCAGCTTGGCATTTCTGGGACCTACCCTAGGGAATATCCCTTACTACCTTGTTTCCTTTCCAGGTGAGTAATAGTTCTGGAGAGACCCTTGGAGCAGACAGTGACTTGAGCAGCAATGCAGGCGATGGACCAGGTGTCGAGGGAAGCACTCACTTGACAAGCTCTCGGGGCACTTTGTCCGATAGTGAAATTGAGACCAACTCTGCCACCAGTGCTATCTTTGTAAGCTTTATTTACTAACAAAAGGAGACCTTTTTTTTTTTTTTTTAATGGGGGGGGGGCGCGGATAGAAAAGAATAAAAATTCAGGAAGCAATTAGAAGTAAAAGAGGAAGTAAGGAGTGGATAGCCTCATATTTGGTTTTAAATAAATGTTTCTCAAAGCTTTTTAAACAGTCATTTGACTCCATGGTCTGGGTCTTTTAGAACCCTCTCCTGAATCACTGATGAGTTAGATGAAGGCCTTGAATCCTGTGTAGCAATAACCGCCGTATTTAAAATAGACAAAGTGACACCTTAGTAGCAATGTCAGGGCAGTTACAGCTCTCATCTGGTACCAGTCTACCTTTTATTCTTGTCACTGCTCTATTTACATAGCACCTTAAAATGGCACTTCTTTTAGTATTTTCTAACAGTTGTTCAAAGTTTTTATTCATTAATAAACATCTGTTAAGTGATTTACTAAATGCCAGATTCTGTACTGAAGAAACAGATAAATAAGGCATGATTTTTACTCTCAAGAAATTTGCAGTTTGGTGTATTGCTGTGACTAATCTCTCCTGACAGGTGAGGGGGACAGAGCCTTAAGAAAAGAAGAACTCGCCCTAGATCACACAGTACGCCTGTGATCGGTGGAGTTAAATTAATTCTTTCAGTCCTTGCCTTTAGACACACTGCTTTTCACTACACACATGCTACTTTAGGCAGTGAGTGTTAAGCACTCTGGTACACTTGCCACTTTATCAGATGTAGCTGAGAATGTATATTCTCTACCAGAGCTCATATGGCCTTATCTTTGGTCTGTGGGGAGAATGGAAGTGAAATGGAAATGAAATCAATTATTTAACACTGGTGGCCATTCCCACCCCCGAGACCTCCTGTATAAGTGCTTCTAATAGAGAGAGTGACATCCCAGAGTGAACATATGGAATAGACTCTAGAGTCAGCAGAGCCATTCAGGTTAATGGACCTTAACTTTCCCTGAGTCTAAGCAGACAATTTTAATAAGAGTATTTTAAACCCTGCTAGTACACTTCCATTCTGGAAGTTAAGATAGGTGTTCTGGAGTAGCAGTCTTGCAAGAAGCCATTCAGCTGGGTGCTATCTTTCCTGGCACCTTCTTGGGACAAATTTTCACTTGTCTTGTGCTGGTTGGCAAGAGCTCTTCATACAGTTGAGTTGCTGAGAGCAATTACCTAAATTTCTTGGCTCAAAAAAGGCCGTTTTAGGGAATAAATTATATTAAGTCAGTATGGTCCATTGAACAAAGAATTGGGCTGTGAACCAGGAGGCTGGCATTTAGATACACTGATTAGATATTGCCTAATAACCTGAAATGGGCATGAAACCTCTTACTCAGTTGAAAGTCTTTTTTGAATGAATAAAGTCTAATATTGCAGAAGTGGCAGATAAAAGTTAGTGGTATTTCTAAGGGGCAGACATTTCTGAGGTGGTAGGAAAGAGGAAACTAACATTTATCAAATAGCAGATGTGCCAGGCACTGTTAAGTGCTTTATATGTATTTCCTTATTTAATTCCTGTAATAGTTCTGTGAGGTATTATAATCTTTCCTTTTTTAGGTGGAAAATGAGACTCAGAGAAGCTGATTTTCGTGCCTGAGGTCACATAGCTAGTAAGAGACAGTGCTGTGAACCTTGCTCAGGCTGACTTCAAACCCAATATTCTTTCTACTGCATCATGCTGCTACAGAGAATTTGCCTTTGTTTTGTTTTTAGAGCCAAGAGTCTTCTAGAGACTTAAGAGTAAAGATAAGACCAAATGTAAACTTGATTGCATGTTTAGGAGGCAGTTGCAGAAAGCAAGATTATCAGGTTGACTTCTGGTCCAATCCTTGAGGCCAGCAGAGTAGCAAAAGCAGGGCTGTTGGAGTATATGTTGTTAATGATGGTGACTGGTGTGTGAGCCTCTTAATAAGCTGTTTGGTTTACTTTGCGCCTATTCATTGGTACCTTAGGTGGCTGACCTATGACCTCTTCTCTGCAGGGTAAAGCCCACAGCTTAAAGCCGAGCATAAGGGAGAAGTTGGCGGGCAGCCCGGTTCGCTCTTACGAAGATGTAAGCCAGCGAGTCTATCTCTACGAGGGACTCCTAGGTGAGAAACAGAGCGGGAAGGTCCCTTGCACTGGAAGAGGGTAGCACTTAACAAGTAGCTGCTTGGCTTTTTGCTGATCTCAATGCTGATGTTAGAGGGCATTTTTATATCTGAAGCAGGTGACTTACTGGGTCTGGAAGAAGCAGTGGGTGACAACTTTCTAGAAAAGACTGGATTTTGGTATTAATCAATAGCCTCTGTCTTTCTGTCTTCCTTTCTTTCCTTTCTTGCTACCATGGCCCTCCCTGCTCACAAACTGGCAGGAAGGGACAAAGGATCGATGTGGGACCAGTTAGAGGATGCTGCTATGGAGACCTTTTCTATGAGTAACCACCTTTCTTTGTGTGCTGTGTTCATCCCTCCTGCTCGGGGGGGATTGGGCCTCACTTGGAGGCAGTTGGGCTGTAGATCTGGGGTGGAGAGGCTCGGGTTTTCTTTGCCCTGGAATTTGCAATGACTCCCTTTTACTGGAGTTTACTCTATTTTGGTTGCCAGCTTTATTCTTTGTATGTTACATAAGCCCCTAAAAACCTCTCTCCTACACAGGCAAAGAGCGTTCTACTTTATGGGACCAAATGCAGTTCTGGGAAGATGCGTTCTTAGATGCTGTGATGTTGGAGAGAGAAGGGATGGGTATGGACCAGGGTCCCCAGGAAATGATAGACAGGTATGAGGCTTAGGAAATTCTTGGGAAAATTCAGCCTTTTCCCAGTTATTTCTGTGGTCTCCCACCTGAGGACTGACTTGTCCCTGGTCTCCTGCTTAGGTACCTGTCACTGGGAGAACATGACCGGAAGCGCCTAGAGGATGACGAAGATCGTTTGCTGGCCACGCTTTTGCATAACCTCATCTCTTATATGCTGCTAATGAAGGTAGCATCAGTTTTGCTTATGTGCAGCTGCTGCTGCTGCTGGAAGGGCAAGGCTCATTCCTATTACCTATTACCTAAATTCTGGGGCAGTTGGGAAGCTGACAGGACATCTTTCTAGGGCATGTTCTGAGCACTCTCTGCAGCTTACACGTGCTCCATTGATGTGAAGCTGCCAGGCTGTTGTGCTAAGAAAGCTTGTAAAGGTGACTGATGAATTTTAAATGGGGTTCCTTTTCTAAGTAGTTCTAGGATTCTAGTAGTTTTAGGATTCCCACAGAATACAATGAATTTTTAAAAATATGTTCTCAAGTAGTAGATTCTAAAAAGTTTTATCATAGAATTTTCCATAGATATAAAGAGTTACCTATTAAAAAAGTATTGGTATGCCCTAGCAGGTTTGGTTCAGTGGTTAGCGCATCCACTTGTGGACTGAGGGGTCCCCGGTTTGATTCCGGCCAAGGGCACAAACCTCGGTTGCAGGCTCGAACCCCAGCCCCAGTTGGGGTGAGTGTGGGAGGCAACCAATCAATGTGTGTTTCTCACATCAGTTTCTCTCTCTCTTCCACTTTCTCTGAAAAGCAATGGAAAAAATATCCTTGGGTGAGAGTAAAAAATAAATAAGTAAGTAAGCAAGTAAATAAATAAAAAGTATTGGTAGGTTCCAGTTTGACTTAGTTGTCCTTGGTGTTCATAGCGTGGGGAAAGTATGTTACCAAATAGAAGAATTATGCTCCCAAAGGGACTTAGTGAGTAGAGGAGAGTTGTTTTGACAATGATCCCCTGGGTTCTCTTCTTTTTCTCCCAGTCTCTCTAAATATGAAGGGATTAGTTGATCAAATACAGAGAATGCCCTGCAGGCAGATCCTGTTGGTTTGTTTTATTTTCTGTTGTAAGGCTCACTCTACTCTGTTGAACTTCAGGGGTTCCTCTTACCTCTGGTTAGGAAAGGGTGTTGACCTTTAAGGTGTCTTGTCTCTAAGTGAGCACACAGTGTTGCTACTCTAAGTCAATGTTTGTGAATTATACTCGAGGAACCCTGAGGGCTTTCAGGGCCTGGTTAGGGGTGAATGTTACAGTATTGGTTGGGGATAGGGAGGAAGTGTCCCCTTAAACCCTAGTCACTTAAACCAGGACTGCTTTGAGAGCCATTTCCCTGGCAGAACATACAGACTATTTTCTCTATATTCAGAGAGATGGTCTTTTAGAAATACCCTTCTTTCATACAATAGGAAGCTTACCTGTACCTTCCCTCTACCTCAGTTGAAAGGAGAGCAGATCCCTTATTAAGACCCTCTTTTGTCTTTCCAGGTACAGAAGAATGACATCCGGAAGAAGGTGAGGCGCCTAATGGGAAAGTCCCATATTGGGCTTGTATACAGCCAGCAAATCAATGAAGTACTTGATCAGCTGACTAACCTGGTAAGCATATCTTGGCCGTTCCTTAGGTCCCCTTCCATGGCACTTGTCAGCCTCCCAGGTTTGGGCCTTGTGACCTAATGCGAAGGCTTCACCAGTCATTTCTAGGTTGTATATTTTCAAAATCCCCAGTTCTGAAAATAGGGTTATTACTCTAGATGAGGCTTTAGCCCTTCTGTTCTGTGATAGGATTCTCTGTACTAAAACTGCTAATGCAGGCATTTAACATGTGGTCCGTGGGCCTCTGAGGATCCACCAGGTGAAAACCATTCTCATAATAGTATTAATATTATTTGCCTTTTTCACTGGTTGACATTTGCACTGATGGTAGGTAAAACCACTGGTGCCTTAACACAATGAAGGCAGTGGCACCAAACCATGTTGGTGGCCACTGTTGTCCTCACCTCCACACATCACACACTCAGTTAAAACACACACACACACACACACACACACACACACACACACACACACACACAAACCTGTTTCACCTATGAATGTCCTTGATGAAGCAGTTGAAATCATTAATTTTATTACATCTGATCCTTGGTTATACATCTTTTTAATAATATTTTATGTGATAAAATGAGACATTTACTGCAAACTGAAATATGATTGTTTCAAGGAAAAGCAGTTGTGACAATTTGAGTTGCAAGGTAAACTGGCAGCATTGTTCATGGGACGGCATTTTACTTGGAAGAATGACTAACAAATTACGGTTATTCAGAGTTGGGTGTTTGGTACTTAAACCAGAGGCTTCCTGATATTTAAAGACTTTCCTAATGTGATTAATGATATTTAAAGACTTTTCTAATGTGATTGATTGATAAGTGTGGATTTTTGATATTATGTAATATGTCAACATTTAGAAGAGCTGCATAACTTGATGAACCAGTATTTTCCAAATGACTAATGCGCGATGTTATAAATTCAAGTATGGGTGAAAGAGCCACTCAAAATGTAAGGCAGAAAAATGGATTTTAATGTAACAAAGTACAAAATGTTCACTGATGTGTTTTCAGATTCCACACTGCAACTAACTTTTTTAGAACTTCTGTTTCTTGAGGTCTGGTATAGTATCCAAGAAGAATATGCATATTTATCTGGAAAGGCTATTTAAGTACCCCTCCCCTTTCCAAATATATATCTGTGGGTCCAGATTCTCTCTATATATCTTAACCAAAGCAATATATCACAACAGATTGAATGCAGAAGCAGATAAGAAGTTCCAGCTATTTTTTATTAAGCCAAACTTTAAAAAGATTTGCAAAACTGTAAAACAGTGCCATTCTTCTCATGTCTTTTGTCTTGGGAAATATAATTGTTTTACAAAAAATATGTTATTTATGTTACTATACTATGGATTTATTTTTCATGAGTTATTACTTTTAAATGGATTAAACATTTTAACATTTTCAGGTTTAATTTCTAGTATGGTGAATATCTATAAATAGTAACACACATAAACATAAGTGTTTGGGGGTTGTCAGTGATTTTTACGGAGTATAGGAGTGCTGACACCAAAATGTTTGAGAACACTTCCTGATGGCTAGTGGCCAGCAGAGCACAGTGCTAAGAAAGCTGATATGAATTTACCTGCTGAATGGGGGATTCTTGGCCCAGAGCGTCTGTGAGAGGGATGTATGGATGTCCCTAAAAGTTCTCTCTTTCCTCAGAATGGCCGTGATCTCTCTATCCGGTCCAGTGGTAGCCGCCACATGAAGAAGCAGACCTTTGTAGTACATGCAGGGACAGACACAAATGGAGATATCTTTTTCATGGAGGTAAGTGCTGGCTCATGCTACAGGCCCAAAGGAACATTTGAGAGTCAGAAGGAACTCCTAGAACTGATGCCAGGATATTTTCCCATTTATCTCATTTACCTTCACAATCCATTTATCATTAAGTTGTCAGGCACTTATGCCAATAGTATAATGGATTGTTCCCCATCATTCCTTTTATATATATTTAGTGTAAGAGATGATACATTCCCATTGTCCATAAGGCAGAAAAACATAAAGTGGTACATACATTGGGAAGCCTCACTCTCCGTATCCCCGTGCACCTCGCCCCTTCCTCTTACAGGTAACCACTCTTAGAGGTTTCTCTTTGTATCTTCCAGTTTTCTTACACAAACACAATAAAATATGAACATAAATGCTTATTTTTCTCTTTTCTTAGCACATCGTATCCACTGATCTGTACCTTGCTTTTTTCATTAAACATACCCTGTAAACCTTCAGCATCAGTAAAAAAAAAAAAAGAGCCTTTTCGTTCTTTTTATAGCTGCATAGTATTCCACTGTGTGGCTGTACACAGTTTATTTAACCAGTCGGTACATATGTACCCTTGGTTTTCTTCCAGATTTTTGCTATTGCTAATAGTCCTCTATGGATGATGCTATACCTGCTTCATTTCATACATGTGCAGGTTTATCTAAGAATTCCAAGAAGTGGGATTGCTGGATTAGAGGAACAGTGTATTTATAATTTTGGTTGACATGACTGAACTATCTCTTTACATATAATAGTCCCCTTCCCACTTTATCAGTCATTTCTTTGAAGAAATTTGCCCTATGGAGTATCTTGTTCTAAATTTTTTGCTGTATCACTTGGATTTCTTATAAACTGGTAGTTCAACCTAGAGGTTTGAACAGTTTTAGATTTAATAGTTTGGTAAGAAGCTTCATAGATGGTACTGTATATTTATTTCCTGCTGGCTCACATGGTCAACCCTGCTAGTGATCAGTGGGTTCAGATGTGGGCAGCCTGATTTACTCACTGTAGAGTTCCTCAGTAGTCTTCTAATCTTGCTTGTGATATGTTTTGCCAAGTAGAATTTTTTACTTTTATGTGGTTGAATTCATTAGTCCTTTCTTTTATGGCATCTGAATTTTGAGTCATAGTTTGAAAAATTCTTCCTTACTCCAGGATTAAAAAGGAAATGGCCACTTGACCGGTGTGGCTCAGCAGTTGAGCATTGACCTATGATCCAGGAGATCAAGGTTCGATTTCCAGTCAGGGCACATCCTAGGTTGAGGGCTCAATCCCCAGTCGGGGGCGTGCAGGAGGCAGCCAATGACTCATCATTGATGTTTCTATCTCTCTCTCTCCCTCTCCCTTCCTCTCTCTGAAATCCATAAAGACATTTAAAAAAAAAAAAAGGAAATGGCCATGTTTTCTTCATAAGTTGTTTCCTTTTGGCTTAGTTGAATTTGATTTTCACATTCATGGATTTTATTTTTACTTATTTAAAGAATAGTTTATTGATTTTTAGAGAGAGAGGAAGCGAGAGGGGAGAGAGAGAAACATTGATGTGAGAGTGTAACATAAATCAGCAACCTCCTGCACAACCCCTGCCGGGGATTGAGTCCACAACCTGGGCACGTCCCCTGACCAGGAATTGAACCTGTGACCTTTCAATGTACTAGACAATGCTTCAACCAACTGAGCCACACCGGCCAGGGCTCCACCTATATATATATATTTTTCAAACAATGCTTCACTGAATATTCTTGAACATATATCTTTTTATACTCACATGAAAATTTCTGTGGGATAGCCCTGGCAGGTATCACTCAGTTGGTTGAAGCATTGTTGACTTCATCATCCCGTGCAGGCTTGCAGGCTTGATCACTGGTTGCAGGCTTGATCACTGGTAGGAAGCGTGAAGGAGGCAGCCAGTTGTTTCACTCTCACATCGATGTTTCTCCCTCTCTTTCCCTCTCTCTTCCTCTCTCTCTCTCAAAAAAAAAAAAAAAAAATCTTTAAAAATAAAGATTTATGCAAAACTAGGGCTGAGCCAGGATTAGAAATTCGTTGGTTCCATTTTTTATCTCCTTGGTTAAGCCTGCCATGATCCCCTGACTCCCGAGGTGGTAAAGTGGAGGCATGAGCTGTCCTCTGAATATTTTAAATCCAGAGCATGTAAGAGGTAATAAACACTGATGGAAGTGAAAAGTGAGTCTCCTTCCTGCTTATAGGTTCCTTTCAATGACTTCTTTTCTTTCAGTAAACCTGGTGGACAAAGTGTCCAGCAGTTTAGTGTTTGTCTCCATCTAAGGAAGACTGTGAGCATAAGTCAGAGAGCCTGCCCACGGGATGCTCCCAGAATCAGCTGTCCCAGCAGTGTAGTGTGGCCTGGGATGCAAGAGACCCAACGGGACAGGAACCACTGAACTGCTCTTGCTTCTCCAGGTGTGTGACGACTGCGTGGTGCTGCGCAGTAACATCGGGACCGTGTATGAGCGCTGGTGGTATGAGAAGCTCATCAACATGACCTACTGTCCCAAGACCAAGGTGCTGTGCTTGTGGCGCAGAAATGGCTCTGAGACCCAGCTCAACAAATTCTACACGAAGAAGGTACCGTGACCTCCATGTGGGCTGGGGGTGGGCGTTGTGGGCAGTGTTGAGTTTCTCGTACGGAAGTTAAAATTTCAAAATCCATGTCTGGAGCCCCACTTTTGCCTCTAACTGCTGTGTGGGATTTGTAAAGCTGTCTCTGAGTTCCAGGCATCGGCCCAGGCCTGCAACAGCCATTGTGGGCAGAGTAGAGGGCGGGGACTCTGGAAGGCTTGTGTGACCGGCAGCTCTCTCCCCTGTGCCGCAGTGTCGGGAGCTGTACTACTGCGTGAAGGATAGCATGGAGCGTGCTGCTGCCCGACAGCAAAGCATCAAACCTGGTGAGAAGAGAACTCCCTAAGCACGTGCCTTCCGTTTATTTTCATCAGCTTTTACTCATGTTGAGGCCTGGCCAGGAAGTCAGGCTGTGGGATGCCCCACCTCCCAGCTAGCTGATCACCTCCTCCCTCACCACAGGGCCTGAACTAGGTGGCGAGTTCCCTGTGCAGGACATGAAGACTGGTGAGGGTGGCTTGCTGCAGGTCACCCTAGAAGGAATCAATCTCAAGTTCATGCACAACCAGGTAGGTGCAAGTGGCAGCACAGGGCTTCCTAGCCCTGTTGTTCCATCTGCAATAGGATCAGTGTTAAGGTCCCCAGTGCTTTCCCAGCTAGCATGAGAAAGGGCCTCTGAGGCTATTGGGAGAATTGGAACAGCTAAACCAGAGAGACAGATCAGAGGAGGGCACAGTGACGTTGACAGCCACCTTGAAGGTGCAGCAGGGAGGTTATATGGGAGACTGGAGAAGAGAGGGAGCCTCCATCGTCAGACTCATGAGACAGCACAGTGTGAGTGGGAGCGTCTCGCTTGGCCCTTCTTTGCACAGTGTCTGCCTTCCCTGTTCCCAGGGTGTGCTTTTGCTTGGTGGTTTTGCTTTGAGAATCAAGACCAGGTGACCTCGCTTGTGTGTGTGTGGTGTGCGTGAAGTTTGCGTGTGTGCGTGAGTAGCTGGTATCTGTCCTATCCAGAGTATGTGTGTGCTTTCTCTCCTGCTGATTCTTCTACCTACTCTGTTCTTCCTCCGAGTGTCCCCACTCTGTCCCTGCCCCACAGGCCCACCCGCTTCTTTTGACTGGGTACACTTCAGGATTCATCTTTCCCTCACTGTGATTCCACAGTAGGAGCTGACTTCCTTCTTTCTCTTGGTCTTTAACACAATGTTACTTTTTCTCTCAGTGGACATTCCTTGAGCTAATTCCTTTCTGAGGCCAGTGCATCATCCCAGGTCCGTTCCCACTTCTGACTCTTCACACAAGTGCCTTCCTGTCCACTTCCCAGATACACTGGTTCCTCTCCTGAGGCTTGGAGCCAGATCCGAGTGTGTGAAGCCCCCCAACCCCTGGCCAGGCAGCAGATACTCGGGGGAGGTGAACAGCTGGATTTTGTGCTTTCTCCCTCCACCTGCCCTTCTAGTTCTTCAGGAACCTGGCTGGGCAGCTTTGATGTGATGGCAGTGTGTTTTCAATAGTATATTTATTAGTAATATAAAGAGGGGTTTACCTAAGTACTTTTCTGGACTGTGAAGGTGCTGGCACTTCTTGGGGAGCAGGCTTCTTACCACATTTTAGTGCTGTGGCCTCCTCTGATGCCTCACCTTCTGAAGATGAGATCTCATTAACTCCTAGATGCCCTCTGCTGGGTCCCACACTTGGTATATGGCCCCTTTGGACAGACCTAACGTCTAACTTACAAAGCATGTATGAGCTGGTCTGGAGTTTAAGGCTTTGCCCCAGAAGAGAGGGAACATCAGACCCGACTGACAATGAGATAAGGGCGGTGGGGTGCACCTTCTGCCACAGAACAGTCAGTTGGAGTTGAGGAAGCCTGGGACCCTCCGAGGGAGGTACGCAGTTGCGATGACAAATGGGAAAAGCACGGTCTTTGGAGTCAGGACTGACTTGGATTCGGAGCCCAGCTTCGCTATTCACGGGCGAATAAACTTTGTAATCCCCAGTGTCTTCATCTGTAAAGTGAGGGCAGAGCTCTGTACTGTGCCACAGAGGTGGGAGGACTGCAGGCAGTATTTGTAGGACTCCTAGTAGGTGCTCATGAGTGGTAGCTGTTGTTCTCATCACTTCGTGCTTCTTGGGAGAGCCTGGATCCTGTTTCGAGGAAGATAGCAGCGCCTCCACCCCGAGGACAGTCTGAGGGGAGCTTTGCGCCGCCCGTGCCAGCCCTCTGCGCCGGAGGAGGATGCATGGAAGGGTAGAGAGCTGATGGGCTGAGGGGGACCCCTGGGCACAGTGTCCCACAAACGCTGCCCTGGACACGGGGTCCGGGCGGGCAGCCCAAGCCAGCAGAGGGGCCTTCGGGTTGGGTTTGACCATTGAAACTAACGCCTGCATTTCTCTCCCATGCTTTCTCCTCCGGCCAGGAGCGGAAGGTACACGCCCTTTCTGCTGTCTTCGCTTCTTAGCGCTTTTGAGTTGTGTGTGTGTGGATTCTTCTGTCCTCTGGGAAATAGGTTTTCCGTGTGCGGGTGGGGCTGTAGCTGGGAGAGTGGGCTTTGTGGGGCAGGAGGAGCCTCTGGGCCTTACCCCACCTCCCTCCCTCTCTTGCAGGTTTTCATAGAGCTGAATCACATTAAAAAGTGCAATACAGTCCGAGGCGTCTTTGTCCTGGAGGAATTTGGTAATTACACTATTTTGCTCTTAGGTCTGGACTCACATGGCAGTAACTCAAACCTTGGAGCTCCAGAAGAGGGACTAGAGGCAGAGAGAAGAGCCTCTGCAGAGAGGTCTGGAGAGGCAGGAGTGATTGGGAAGAGAAGAGAACCCTGAGATGAGAGAAGGGGAGAAAGAAGAGAGAGATGGTGGTGGCTAGGGAGTGGGTCCCAGAAGAGCAAGTGGCTGTGTAGTCCAGGTTAGAGTTTAGAGGCGGCACTACAAGGATGGGATGAACTAGCACCAAGTCCCCTCGTTTGGCCAGCTGGTGGTCAGAAAGTTCTGGGGCAGAGCAGACAGGCAGTCCCCACGCTCTGCTGTGTTCATGTCTCCTGCTGCGATCCTCCTAAGTAGCCCAGTGCACCATCCACGCACCCCGGTGCCGCCCTGGTGTCTGCCTAGCCTCTGTGCTGGAGGAGGGGCGCGGGGCTGTCCAGGCAGACTCACTCACTCTAGCAGGCAGAGAAGCCTAGTGGGCCCCAGAGGCAGCCAGGGCAGTTGTAGCTGGACACTGGGAGCCAGCCTCCCCCAGCCAAGCCGACATGTAGTGCAGTGGTTCTCACCCTGGGGCTTTGAGTTCCTGCTGTTTGTGCTTCATTCTTTTGTGCCCCTCGTCGCTGCTATGAAAACCTCCGTTCTCCAGCAGGTAAAGTGACTGCCAGCTCCGCTGCCTCTCCCCAGGCCCCCTGCCTTGGGCCCTGCAGTGGGCGGGGCGGGCTCCCTTCAACCAAACCAGCTGCTCAGTTGCCAGTGCGTCTTCTCTCCCCACCTCTTCCTTCCCAGCCTCCCTCCACCCTCAAGCTGGCTCACTGGTCCTGAGGTTTTGCTCCCTCTCTTCTGCCAGAGAGAGATTTTGGGGGAATCTTCCGACTCAGGAGAAGACCTGGGCTTCTTGCTCCGCCTTTGATGAGTTTATTCCCTGTTAACCCTGGGTCCCCCAAATTTATGTCCCAGGGTCAGGAGGAGGTGTGGCCAACTCTCATCCTATTTTTCTGGCCCCCAGGGGATGTCATGCCGGTCTTCTCCCAACTCCAGGGGCCCCGATGATGGCTGAGCCCCGGGGGCCTTACTCCTTCCTCTGGCCAAGCAGAACCCCTGCATGGCTGGGCCGGGGCAACTCTTAGTCTTGCATTGTGGGCTGTGGACATGTGTGTATTTGCCTGATGCTCCCCGTCACCTCCTCCCGGGTGCTGTACTCGCCTGTCTCTTCTGCTCGGTGTGTCTGCTCCAGAGCCCTCTGACGCTCTCCCTCACACAGGCGGGCCGGGCCTCTCCTGCCACTCAGGGAAGGAAACGTACAAGTCTGGTGGGTTTAGTATCACGCCACATCTTCAGCCTCAGGACGCTTTGTGTAGGGGCTGGGAGTACAGGGAACCGTGCTTAACACGACCAGAGTCTCGTGCTGGGGGCAGGGATGAGTTCTCGGGCGTGTCAGCAAGGTGTGACACAGGCTAGAAAACTCTCTTCTCCCAGCCCAAACTGGGACTACCCTCCTGTGCTTGTCAGGGGCCCTGGACAGTAGCAGTGACAGAGCTGGTGAGACTAACCAGCTCCCCTGCTGGGGCTCCCAAAGAAGAGGGTAGAGTCACGGCCTCTAGCAAGGAGCCACTGCAGACCTCAGAGGGCAGTGTTTGGGGATGTGTCCTCTCGTCCTGCAGGGGCTGGACAGAAGCTGTTGTAGCCTGAGCTGCTGCAGCCACTGGGAGAGGCCCCCGAGGGGAAGGGGCCCTGTGCCGGGCGCTGCCGCCTGGGAGAGCTGGCACTATTACTCTGAGTTTTGAACTTTCTGTTTTGTCTCTTGCCCGTCCGGTTTTAGTTCCTGAAATTAAAGAAGTGGTGAGCCACAAGTACAAGACACCGATGGTGAGTGTGCCACCCAATCCTGATGAGCCAGTGTGCACAGGGCTCCTGGGACCTTCGAACAGAAGTGGGGGGCCCTCTGAGAGCACAGGGGGAGGGGCAATGAGGAGTGATCTGAGAGATGAATCTGGTCTAGATGCCAAAGCTTCAGCTGAAGCTGGAACAGGTCAGCTCTGAGGCCTGACTCAGGCTCGAGCCCGGGTTAGGGCAGGAGTTTCACGCTCTGCAGATCTCCACGTGTGAAGGTTTGGGTCTTAGTAGTGTTGACCTGTCTGGTTTTCTCCCCCTATAGGCCCACGAGATCTGCTACTCTGTGTTGTGTCTCTTCTCGTACGTGGCTGCGGTTCGTAGCAGTGAGGAAGATCTCAGAACCCCACCCCGGCCCGTCTCTAGCTGATAGAGGGGGGTTAAGGCTGCCCCAACGCAGGGGACACCCCTTGCCTCTTGCTGTTCCCAAGTGCACGATGCTGCTATGACCAGACGTGGGTGACGTGTGCGTGTCCTTTGCAAGCCCCTCGCGTGGCTTAGTTGGTTCTCAGTTATGTGTCCCTGTCAGTGTGTTTTAGTGTGTTCATCACAGGGCCAAGCTAGTCTCTTCCGCCTTTTCCCTGTCACCCCCAGAAGACCAGCCTACTGTTCCCTCAGGGCTCAAGAGTGTGTGTGTGTGTGTGTGTGTGTGTGTGTGTGTGTGTGTGTGGCCATTGGCTTCTAAGAACTCTTGGAGTATAGGCCAGTGTGAATCCACTCTTATGTGTCCTTGAGACATTTGTGTTGTGGTTTGGTGTCCTTGGCATTGTGACCTCCCGGTGCAGGACTCTGGCTCTCTGTCCTCTGTGATCCAGCACAAGCAGGCGCCTGGAGTAGCCCCAGTCTGTGGGGAGTGAGGGAAGCTTGAGGTTCCCCACCAGGGGTGGGCAGGGAGAGGGAGGGAGAGTCAAGGGGCAGCAGAGTGAGTGGCAGCCTCCTTGCTTACGCATTTCCTAAGCTGGCAGCTACTGCCCTGGGCCACAGTCCTGCTGCTGCCTATTATGGCCTCCACCACTCAGCGGAGCAGCTCTTTGCCTGTGGTCTTCCTTGCCTTAGGCAGAGGAGAACAGAGTGGTTGGGGCCAGGAGACTCCCAGGGACCACTGGGTGCTGTGCCCAGGAACCCAAAGGGGTGGGCAAAGCCAGATTCAGTATACACACCTGTGTCTGCCGGCAGCATCTCCTGGCACTGGGTGCCAGAGGGGGAGAGGGTCTGGGAGTAGGCAAGAAATGATTGTACATATTTATTTCAGCTCCACATTATTTATAGAAAATGTACAGGCGTGTGAATGTGAAATAAATGTCCTTAACTCTCCCTGGGCTCCTGGCAGTAAATGATACTTCCTCTCAGCCAGGGCCTGAGGAAGACTGACCCTGGATTCTACAGAGAGACCTCTGGTCTGAAGGAAGCAGGGAGACGAGATCATGCCCATCTGAGCTCTGGCATGCTGATGCCCCTGCCTCCCACCCAGCTGGCCCAGCAGGGCTCCTTCCCACATTTCCTGGGCTCCCAGAGAGGCTGTGGGAGGGAGCTTCCTTCCCTGTGGTGCAGTAGGGCCTGCAGAGGGCTGCTGTGCTGTGTATTGGCCACTAGAGAGAGCAGCCAAACTTGTTTACTCCTGAGCAGGGAAGGAAAAACCGATACTGGGTCCCAGCTCTCAGTGTTCCTTACAGGTGTGATCCAGAGAGTGTTGTGACTCGGCCAGGACCTGGAGCCCAGAGTGTTGGAATCTTGGCCAGGAGTGTCTTGGGTTGGGTAGAACTCTGAGAAGCAACCCTGGGCCTAGTCTTCATGGAGTTTTTTTTCCTACACCATGGGAAAACCTCGTACTCCCTGGGCAGGAAGGACCCTCTACACTACACTATCAGGGCACCTCTGAGACCTGCTGGCTTCCCCTGGTGCAGCTGTTCCAGGCCCTATGGGCACAGAACCCCAGCACTGCCTCACATCCAGGCTGCTGACCCAGGGGCACCAGAACAAAGATAGTACTGAGCATGTGTGACCAGGCGGAGAACCTTGGTTTGCTGGCTCTGTGGCTGACACAGCTCCTCTGTTCCCTCAGTTGAAGAGTGTAGGTGGTGGGGGAAGACTGAGCTTCCTTCCACTACTAATGTTTTCTGAATTTAGGATTCCACTCTGGGCCTCGCTGAACCCTTCTGCTTTAGTTTGCTGTGAAGTAAACTAAGTTTCCCTAAGTGCTTTGTATGAAAACAGGTACATTGGACAGGAAGAGTCAGGTCTCAATGATTACATTGATCTTTTATTGCCCTTATACACAGAGAGAACATGACAGGCCAGAAAGACCATCCACAGCCATCATTTCCTGAGCCCACTTGCACTTGCCCCCAAGATCTGAGAGCTTCCAACAGCTCCGGCAGGTCAGTCTGCATAGTCCCCCCAGGCCTGCTCGTTGTCAATACACTGCCCTACTGATGCTCCCAGCCAGCCCCAAGGTACACACTTGCACACATATCCACAGCAGGAAGGAGGCTTGTCCAGCTTCCTTCCCTGCTCCTGGCACATGGTTGGCATCCGGTTGTACCTGTGACACAGGTTCCCTTGTGAGTGAGTTGGACTAAGAGCCACCTGCACCCCCATTTCCTGATGGCTACCCCTGTTCCAAGTGCCAGAGCTCAGCCTCTGATTGCGCCCTGGGCCTTGGTGGTCCGGAGTACATACCTGGCTGTCCCGAGGAGCCGGCCTGGTCACTGAGGCACTGCAGGAGAGAAGGAGGCTGTTTTGTGTGCGCTGCGCCTCCAGCACCACATGTCCTCCCAGAATGCTGGGGAGCAGCTGCAGCAGCAGAACCCAGAAGCCAGTACCGTCTGGACATGGCGGTCATGGCTCCTTCAGCCAGAGCAGCTGCTTGGCCCAGAATAGCAGAGTCCAGCCCGTGCCCTGCCTTCTCCAGCACCCCAGGCCCTGGCCCAGTGGGCTCCTCACCTCGCACCTCCAGGCGGCACTCACACTGGGCCTCGCCTTGTAAGTTGGTGGCCCTGCAGACGTAGACACCCCCGTCATAGGTGCAGGGCTTTCTGATCTCCAGGGTCAGCACACCCTGCTTGCTGAACATGCGGAAGCGGGCGTCTTCTCCCAGGTCCAGGCCATTCTTGAACCAGGAAATCTTGGGCTATAAGTCATGCAATAGGAGGGAGGGAGACTGTTTCAGGTTGGGAGGACCTGGCAGGAATGTAGGGAGATTGGCATTTGTGTTTCTACTCCGGGGGCTCCAGCCGGAGTCCCAAACTATGCCCAAGGCTGAGAACAGAGAGCCAAAGGAGAATGTGGGGGTCCTGCTCAGGGACAGGCAGAGAGAAAGCAGGGACAGGCTGAGGAGAGGACTCCTCGAGGCTGGAGCATCGGAGTCCTGCCTCCTGGGTCTGCCTGAACCTGGGCGTGAAGTTCTCTACCTTGGGGCTCCCCCGGACGGCACAGCAGAGAGTAGCATTGTAGCCGGCGATGATGGAGCGGTTCACCAGGGGGTGGGTGAAGCTTGGGGCCTCGGAGAAGTCCAGGGCCTTGTAGTTGGGTGGCTCATATGTAATGCCTGGTGGTGATAGGGCTTTGTACCAAGAGGGCCACACCAAGCCGGGCCCCCCTCCCTGTGCCCACTGCCTCCCAGCCCCACCTTCCCAGGGGTGGGAGTGAAGGTACAGCACCTGGTCTGGGGATGAAGACAGGTTCCTTGGTGGTGGCAGCTTGGTCACTGGGCCCCACCATGTTGTGGCTGAAGACCCGGAAGTAGTAGCCATTGCCGATGATGAGCTCTGACACCACACAGTGGGTACGGCGGTAATGCTCCAGGACCGTGAACCACTCCTGCGGGTGAGGAGAGGGAGGGGTGTCGGGCTGGGGGCAGCCCTACTTCCTACCAGGGGCCTCTCTTGGGTACCCCTGGTATCTGTACCCCAACTCTGGAGGGAACCAGATCATAGAGGGAGGGTGGGAGGTGGGCCCATTCTAGGGTCAGCTGAGACCTGGGTCTGCCAGGCTCTAGGAAAGGTGTATGTGGGGGGCCCAGGACCCCAGGCTCACCATGGTCTTCTTGTCAGCTTTCTGTACCGTGTAACCTGAGATCTCTGTATTGCCATCATCTTGGGGTGGCTTCCACTCCAGAGCCACATTGAAACCCCATGCCTCCGTGACCCGAATGTCCTGGGGAGGGCTTGGCTTGTCTGCAGGAGACAGACCCATTTGGAACACCCCCTCCTGATACTGCCAGAGCAGGAGCAGAGAACAGCTGGCTCCAGGGGCCCCATCGCCCCCACCAGCTTGGGCCTGGCTGCCACCTTCTGCAGGGCCCTGTGCATCTCAGAGGAGGGGCCCCAGGACCAGAAGGCGTGAAGCTCTGGGTTGGGCCCTGGCAGCTCAGCTCAGGGATGGGAAATGAATGGCTTAGAGGGAGGCCCCAGTGCCACACACCAACAATCTGCAGGACCAGTGTTGCCTTGTCTTCCATGTTCTCGATGCGCAGCGTCACCTGGTAGGTGCCAGAGTGGGCGCGGCGAGCGGCCCGGATGAAGAGGATGGTGTCCGTGGGGCTGTTGCGGATGCTCACCTCCTCACCTGTCAGTGGCTGCCCCTCTTTGGTCCAGGTCACCTGAGGCCGGGGCTTGCCCTGTGGGGAAGGACAGCTCACCCCTAAGCCTGGCTCTCCCTGAAGGCTGCCACCCCCCATCCTCATGTGCCCAGGTGAGGTCTCAGTGTGCTGAGCCCTGACACATATCCATCTCCCAGGCATGAGCAATACACTGCAGGACAGAGCAGGGGGCCGGCCCTACCTGGAAAGGAATGAGGAGGTTCACGGGCTCCCCAACCCTCCTCTGGATGGTCTGGCGTAGGTGCCTGGGCAGCTGAAGCCGTGGCCGCTCTGTGGGTACAGAGTGGGTGGCTCACCAAGAGCCACCCAAGGCCTGATTTGCCACACAGCTCCATTCTCTCTTGAGGCAGGGCCCAGAGGGCTGCAGCTAAGGAAAATGCTGCCTCCTGGGCCGTCCCCTCCCTTAGCTCCCCCTACCCCAGCCCCAAATGACTCAAAGCTCCTGCTTGCACCTGAGTCTCACCACACCACTACAAGAGGCAAGCATCAGGGAGGGTGCATGACTTGTTTGTGGTTACACAGGCCAGGATGCAAATCTAGGCTTTTGGACCCTATGGCCTGTGCCATTACAACCCAATTTGCTGTCTCTTTCCACTTTGAAGACCAGTCTACACAATTGATCCTTTGTTGGGAAGGGGATCCCAGATGGGCCAGTTTGACCCTGAGTGGCATCCTTGCTCAGTCCTGAGCACATGGACAATATTTACCTGTTGGAGATGAGAGACTCACAGAGCAGAGCTGGAAGACAATGGCATAATGACCGACATTTTCCCTGTTCCAGACTGGGGTTGACATGGGAAACCAAGAGGACACTTTCCGCACACGTTTGCCCTGGGCCTGGGGCCTGGATAAAGGTTCCTACCCCTCCTGTCCCTGCCTGGCATATAGCTCCTCCCCCCAGGAGGGCCTCTCTGTCCCCACCTCCACTGGCCCCAAGGGCCAGGGTGTCAGTGGCAGGTCTTGTGACTGCACAAGGGGCACTCACGCAGTATCTCCTGCACCGTCACGGGCTCCTTAGTGGTGGCGGGGGCTCCAGGCCCTGCCACATTGTGTGCCCGCACCCGGAAGAGCAGCCGGGCCCCCGTGGGCAGGTCCTTCACCAGCATTGATGTGCGCTCTGTCAGCCCCTGCAGGGCAGCCACCCACTCGGAGCCTGAGGGCAGGGGTGGGAAGGTAAAACCACAGGCAGTGTCAACATGGACACCCCACCCTGCTGCCCTACCCCTGGTGGCTGGCTGGGGCCTCCACTGCAGATAGGACCCAGCAGGGTCAGATGCCTGGCTGGGGGCCCAGGCTGGGCAGGGGAACTCACAGCCCTCCCGGCAGTACTCCACACTGTAGCCGTCCAGGCCTCCAGCTCCCTCGCGCTCCGGAGGCCGCCACTTGAGGGACACAGTGGTGTCCGAGATATCCTCCACCGCGAGATGGGTGGGCTCGCTGGGAGGGCCTGGGCAGAGGAGGGCAGAGAAGAGTCTGAGCCACAGGAACCTCCCCTTTGGCTGGCTTTCAAGCACTTCAAGAAATATTTCAGCTTTGTTAAAAGATGTGTCTCTAGATAGGCTTAAAAACAGCAATTACAAAGGAGAGCTCCAAATAGGAGAAGATACCCAAAGAACTCAAAGAGCTTAGAAGGAGCCACTTCTGTCCAATAGCGATGCCACAATGTAACTTAAGGAAACATGGGAGCTTCCTTCCCTGTGACTAGGTGAGCTGACAAAAAGCGAGCAACCTGGAAGTCAGTCCCTAAAGAGAGGGGCCTGGACCCTTCTCCCTACAGGTATCCCCTTCCTTCCATCTCCCAAGCCCAGCCCAGGGAGGGGGCCTCAGACAGCTGCCCCCAAAGGCTCACACATCCTGGTAGGGACAGGTGTCCTTGAGAACCCGCCACACCTTCAGTGTCTGTGCTACCCTTTCAAACCCATTATACAGATGAGGGAACTGAGGTTTCAGGGGGAGATGACCCCAGATGGCCCTCCTGGGTGTGATGGAACCAGCTCTACAAACCTGGTCTTCAACTCCTGGTCTAGTGCCCTTCCCACAGACAGATGTCCCTTGGACCCTTAGGTACCCACTACCTTCACCCTGTCCCATACATGACAAACCCTGGTTGAAGGGAGGGGGGAACAGGGGACAACGACCACTTATTGAGCACCTACTGTATGTCAGATGCTCTGCCTGCACTATCTCATTTCATCTCAACAACAGTTCTATGAAGTAGATATTGTCCTTACCCCTGTTTTATAGATGTGAAAAGTGAGCCTCGAGAAGGTAAACCAAGGGTCAGAGTGGTGTGAGCCTCAGTTCCACCCCTACCAGCGGGGTGACCTTGAGCAAGTCATTTAACTTCTCAGAGCCTCACTTTCTTCATCTCTGAGATGAAGAGGATTACCCCGACTTCAGATCACAGACCAGGGATGTAAATGCCCAGTGGGGTGGCCGCCCACACAGCAGCTGCTATTGTTGAGTCCCTTGACCGGGGATGGCATGAGGGCCGTGCCAGGCGGGGCAGGCTCACCAACAGGCATGAAGGGCTGGGAGGCAGGGCTGGGCCTGGACATGCCGATGGCATTGACTGCATAGACTCGCATCTCGTACACCACGCCCTCGATCATGCGCCGCGCCTCATGCCTCAGGTCCCGCAGCAGGTCGAAGTTCAGCCGCATCCACCGGTAGCTCTTCTTCTTCTTGCGTTCCAGGATGTAACCTGATGGAGCAACGCAGGAGCTCTGGCCTGGGGCCCAGGCACCCCCGCAACCCCTGCCCTCACACCCCCTGCCCTCGGACCTGCCCTGGTGCACTGCACTCACCCAGGACCGGCTGTCCACCATCATAGGCTGGCGGCTCCCACTGCACCGTGCAGGAGTCCTCCCCCACGTTGCTGATCTTGGGGGCCGCAGGGGCATCCGGCACGTCTGGGGGGGTTGTGGGCCCACATCAGCCCTGCCCAGGCCCAGGGTCAGTGTTGCTCTCCCGTTACCGCTCCAACCAACAGCTACAGGCTGCCCACCCCCCCCGAGCCAAAGCCACCTTTCTAAAAAGCAGTTCTGATCAGGTCGCCAGCCTATGACCAATCCTTATGACTCCCCACTGCCCATGTTCGCCCATGTCCTAGTCCCAGTCCTCCCCATGGATCTGAGAGCCTGTCCTTCGATGTTTGTTGAGTGACTAAATGAGTAAATGGATGGGCCCTCCCTGGTTGCCCCTCTGTCTTCCCTGCTGGGACCCCAGCCAGCCAGCCTCACCGATGACCTTGACTGTCAGGTTGACCTGGTCTTCGCCTACAGGGTTCTTCACCGTGACGGTGTAGACACCCTCGTCTTCCTTCTCTGCCCCTTCAACAGTGAAGATGCTGCGGTCCTTGGTGGTCTCCACTCGGACCCGGCCCTCAGTCTCACACAGGAGCTGGTAGCAGAGGGGGAGGGCAGGAGTTGGGGGGAAGAGCCCAAACTGGACCCCAGAAGCTTCTGCAGCCTCTGAGATGGCCAACAGCCCCAAGATGGCAAGGAGCTCAGCACAGGGTCTACGGGGGAGGCACAGCCAGAGTGGAACCTGGGCCCGTGTGAACCCCTAGTCCAAAAACCATTACTGAGTGCCTGCCATGGGCAAGGCACCAGGGCAAGGGGCTCGAGCTCTAGCTTTGTCATGGATTTTTAGGCAATCACTTATCCAATCTGTGCCTCGGTTTCCTTTTCTGCCAAATGGGAATAACATGACCTCACAGAGCCACTGCGAGGCTCCCACCAGCCCTGAGAGGACCCCCAGTGCATGGAGGAGGAGCTGACCCGAGTGGAGCCCCAGCAGCTACTCTTGCTGCAAGGTGCCAGGGAAGCCCACCGCCTAGCCAGGAGGAAGCACTCCGTGGAAGTTGGCTCAGGAGGGCTTCCTGGGGTGTGGAGGGTGCAAACACTGTACATACGCGTGTGGTCTGTGTGTGAAGACCCTGCCTGGGGCAGGACGGCTGACCAGGTGTGGCACCTTCACGGAGGCCTTGTCCAAGGGTGGGCACCATGTGCAAACAAGTCTGGTCCCACCTTCAGCCTCACTCACCTTCTTGTCAAACACCCACTCGTCACTTGCACCTGCATCCCCTGGGGCATCAGGCTCTGGCCCAGCTGGGACCTTTTTCCCCTGGGAACAGAGCAGAGGGGAAGGAAGGGGAAGGAAAGGGAAGGTGGCCAACTCAGTCCAGAGGGAATCCCTGCCCAGTGGCCTCCTGTTTCCCCTTTGCCCGCCTCCCCTCTGCCCACCTCCTGGCCAGCTGCATCTCCACACTCCCAGTCAGAGGCTGCTTAGGGCATACACATGTGGGGAACAGGTCCCAGCATGCACTGGTCCCAACCACCCATTTTACAGATAGGGAAATGGAGGAGGGATCCACGGTACCTGTGTAACTGTTTTCTGCCAGATCACAGTGGGAGCAGGGTCCCCGGAGATAGGGACGTCCAGGCGCAGCTTGTTCCCAGCCACAACCACGATGGTGTCCGGTTTGCGGCCTGGGCAGTCCAGGTGGATCTTGGGAGGTTCTGGGGACATAGCAGAGGTCAGAGAAAGGGGAAGGGGCCGAGGCCCATGAAAGGGGAAGACAGGAAGGAGCACGTCCCTGGTTGTTTTATTACTGAGGTGTAATTTATATACAATAAGATGCCGAGATCTGAGCATACAGCTTGAAGAGTTTTGACAAATGTATACACCTGTGTAACCACCACCCAGTCAAGATCTAGAACATCCTATCTGCGGGGGGGGGGGGGGGGGGGGACCTCCCATGGCTAAATAATTTAGGAAACCCTGGATTAAACAAAGTTAAGCATGTTTCTTAACCACACAAGAGGGGACATGGGGGCAAGTGTTCAGTGTTTCCCAAAGTTACTTCACCATGGAACCCTTCTGAATGGAATGTCCTATATTAAGTGAATCCAGTTTGGAAAGCACTACTCTAGAGCATGCCTCAGCCTGAACTACTCTCCTGAAGTTAGAATTCTAAGATGCCTGATTAAAGTTTTACCTAACAATAGAAGAGACACTTCTAAAAGCAGAAAAAAAATTAATAATAAAATCTCACATCTGTGCTGCCATTTGACAGCTCACACACCATCTCATCTAATCTACCACCCTATGGAGGAGGCACTATTAGCATCCCCATTTCAGAGATGAGGAGACTGAGGCTGAGAGATTATAATTGGCCCATGGTCCTGAGTGGCAGGGCTGGGTCTGGGTCTCAAGGTCCCTCTCCCAGATCCTTGTTCTTCCCTGTCTGTGAGTGGAGGGGAGATGTGGATGGGTGGGTACCGGGAGGTGGCACACAGGGGCCCTGAGACTCACCCTGCCTAGGCACGAAGTCAATCTTGACCTCTACAAGAGAAAGAAGAGCAGCTAGCACCAGGGCGAAGCCAGGGCCCAGCGTCCGGGGGCCCACCCCCAGCCCGGCGCAGCTCACCCATGAAGTGGAGCTTGGCGGACAGATTGCAGGCAAAGCCCTCAGGCACAAAGCTGTAGTCAGCCTCGTCCGCAGGCGTGACGTCGTCAATGGTCAGTTTGTGGACCCTGCAGGACAGCGGAGGCTCAGAGGTCCCACTGGGCCACACACCCCTGGCCTCACCAGACACCCTAGCCAGGGCTCCTGGGGTTTTAAGTGCTTTCTTTGTTTATTTTTGAACTTTCCAGCTCCCTCACATGTTTTCAGAGGTAGGCAGGTCAAAGTGTCCCCTTGGCTGGGCCCTTGGAGACTGGACAGGGGCTGGTCTCATTAATCTCCATGACCTTGGGCCCAGCACGGGCCAGGCCAGATGCTCGGGGCGTGAGTAAGAGAGTGGGAGAGAGTGAGGGCCCCCAGCCAGAGCTGGCCTCCCCTGTGGCCTCCTGCCCCGGTCACCACGGGGGGCAGGGCTGGGGGCTCTGAGCCCCGTCTGCCTCCCTCACTACTTCTCCAGCTCTGAGGGACTCCCCACTGTACATTTCTGTCTCTCCATAGCTTTCTGTCTGTAGTTCTCTTCATCTCTTTTTCTTACCTTCCCTTTCAGCCTGGTCCTGTCTCTGTCTATATGCCTATCTCTTTTTGTCCATCTCTGTCTGTCTATCTCTGTCTCTATCTCTTTCTCTGTCCCTCTGTCTCTGCCTGCTTCTTCCTGTCTCTTTGTGTGTCCCTATCTCAGTCTCTGTCTTTCTGTGTGTCTGTCTCTCTGTCTGTTACTGTCTCTGTCTCAGTCTGCTTGTCCTATCTGCCTTGGGGCCAGCCCCGCACACTCACCGCCCGATGTGAGACACCTTTATCCGGCTGTCAGGCACCAGCTCCTTCCCGTTCTTCAGCCACACGCCCCGCACATTCTCATCTGACACCTCGCACTTGAATACGGCCTGGTCCTTTGCGCCCACTGTCAAGTCCGCGATGCTCTGGTACACCTCCAGCTTTTTCTCTGGGGGACGGGGCAGAGCCAGTGAGCTGGGGAGGGCGTGTGTGGGTGTGGGAGTGAATCCCTTGGAGATCAGGCGGACATGTGAAAACACGTGTGCATGTGTGAGATGCATGTGTGCATGTGAAGGAGCCTCAAGTGTGTGTGTGTGGCGTTAACCAGGCCCACCTGACCCTCCAACTACCCTTGGAGGTGGCAACCTCAGTATCCCCATTTTACAGATGAGAAGGGGGAAGTTCAGGGTGTCAAAGTGACTTGCTCAAGGTCACACAGGCATCAGTTCTGGGCTTGCCCTGATTCCTGTACTTGGCTGGGGGGTTTGGGGCCGACGGGACCCAAGGCCCTGAGCCTCGTGTGCTCCCCAACCTGCCCCATGGGCCTCACCCTGCACGATGAGTTCGGCCAGTGCCTGGCCCCCACTGGTGCGCAGTGCGTAGTGCCCAGCGTCCTCCAGCGTCGCCTCGTTGATGATCAGATGGTGTCTCCGGCCGTCCTTCTTAAACCGGTACTTGAAGGTCTCTTCCCGAGTCAGTTCCACCCCGTCCTTCAGCCTGGCCGGAGGATGGGCAGCAAGTGCTGTGCCAGGGGGTGCCCCAGGCCTCCCAGCCCTGTCCCATGTCCCCATGCCCCTGGCACTCACCATTTGACCTGGGCCCCCTCCTCAGACACCTCGCACTCGAACTCCACCCGCTGCCCCACCATCACCAGCTGGTCCTCCAGGGGCCTCATGATCAGCACAGGGGGCTCTGTGAGGGCAGGGAGAGCGTGACGCACAGGCCCCTCTGTGGCCCTCCCCTCCCCGGGCCCCAAGGTCCCAGGGCCCCCGGCCCACCTTTGACAAAGAGCTCAGTGCTGCACTTCTCGCCGCCCACCACGCACTGATAGGCTGCGTCGTCGGCCAGCGAGCACTGGCTGATGGTCAGCGTGCGCTTGGCCCCATTGGACTCAAAGATGTACCTGGGCAGGGGCCGCAGGAGAGTGGTGGAAGGGCCGTGGCCCCTCCTCCCGGTGCCCCCTCACGCCCCCTGCCCTGCCGTGACCCCCGGCCCCCACCCCAAGCCTTCCAGGATCTGGGCCTTACTTGCTGTGGAGCAGAAGGGGCCATTGATGTGTCCCCGATGGAAGGAAGCGACACCGAAGGGAAAAGAGCAAGGAGCAGAGATGAGTAGAAACAGAAAAATGGGAAATTAGACCCAGAGAGTAAAAAATGAGGGGAGACGGACAGAGACAGAGAACATGAACGGGGAGGCAGAGAGCAGGGCTGGGAGCAGCCCTTTCCCCTGAAGGTCCCCTCCCCACACCCCAGCCCCCTAGAACCTGGCCCCCGCCCCTGGCGCACCTGCCGCTCATCTGGATCTCCTGTCCATTCTTCAGCCACTTGACTTCGGCGTCAGGGTCGGCCAGCTCCACCGTTAGCCGGATCTTGTGGCCCTTGTCCACCTGGTAGGCCGGCTGCAGCTTCTTCTGAAAGGCTGAGCACCACCCCTCAGCCCTCGCCACCCTGCCGCTCCTGCTCCCCCCCCAGGCTGGCCCTGGTGCGGAGGCTCACCCCCCACAGAGACGGTGGCAGAGGGCCCAGGTCCCGCCCCCCCTTTGTCTCTCTGGGTCTCCACTGTGACTGTTTATCTCTGTCTGTTCTGTGTGTCTGTTGCCTCGTTGCCTCTCTCTTTGTTCTCGTGTCTTCCTTGGGAGCCTCTCTACCTGCTCAGCTCAGGGATAGGGTTAGGAGCTTCCAGAAAAACGGAAGCTTGGCAGGAAAGCGGGTGATGGGATGAATGGACCTTCTCTACCTCTGGACTCTGTTTTAACTGCAACCTCTGGTTTTTGCACCCCTATAAGCTGGAGGGCAGGTGAGGCCTCTGCTTTCCCGGCTCTCCTTCCAGGGGGCTGACACCTGACCTGTCAACACCTTGATGGGGAAGGGCGAGCCCAAGCCCCCTCCTCCGACCTGCCTTGGGCTGAGGGGTCTAGCTCATACCTGACTGCTCTGTTCGTTTTGCTCTGTTTGCCTGTGAGGGAGATTAACAGGCCTGTCTCTTTTCCCAGGGGTGGTTCTCTGGCCTATATGGGCGTCTTCCCTTCTCCTTGGGTGTGGGGAGGGTTAAGCAGGCTTCTCTTCCTTCCAGGGCAGGTGGGGGAAGAAGGGACCGCCTGGTGTTTACGTGGAGAGGACAGTTCACCTGTGCTCTGTCCTCACTGTGTCTGGGCTAACCTCTGCCCTTCTCTTTTTCTTCTCTTTTTCTGTGTGAAAAGGGGCTAACCTGGGCACTCCTGTTTTTATTTTAAGAGGGGGGCTGACTTGTGTTCTTCTTTCCAGGGCTAAGCTGGCTTTTCTTTCCATGCATGTGTTCGTGTGGTGGGGGGCTAGCCTGTGCCCTCTCCCTGTGCATGGAGGGGGGCTAACCTGTGCTCTTCTTCTCATCACGCTTCATGCCCTTGAGCCTCTTGAGCATGCCCCGCAGGTCAGTGACCCCATGCTGGAAGGCAATGCGCTCGTACTCGGACGGGGACGCCTGCCGCAGGATCTCCCACACGTCGTCCTCGGCCGGGGCTTCCAGCTTTGAGTCCCTGTGTCCGCAGTCCACGCATTGAAGATAACCCCTGGCCAGGGCAGGATTGCAGCCCCCTCCCTGGGGTGGGGCTTCCTGGGGCCAGGACCAAGGAGCTGTCCCCTCTGCCCCCTTCCTTCTGGTGGGGCAGCGTTTGCCGGCACGGGTCCCCAGCTAGTTCCAGGGTTCCAGGAGGCTTAAGGCTCAGTATGGGGGCTGGGGCTAGGGAAGAGTTCCTAACAGGGGTGCTGGGCTTCACTGGGCACTCACCTCGGGGTCCGGAAACTGCTGCTCCAGGTGGGGCAGAAAGGCAAGGGACATATTAGAGGCCCGGGCCACTTCTCCACAAAGACCTGGGACCACAGCCCATGGACCCTCCCCTCGCCCCTCCTCCCTGAGCTCATGCCCCTCCATTACGGGGCACCTATGATGCACCACTGGCCCCAGCAGGGTCTCCTGCCCACCTCACAGGTAGGTGTCAGGAGAACCCGAGACTTAGAGACTCCTCCAGTCACTGGGGATTCCCACTCAGGTCTGATTACCAGCCCCACCCATCTCTCACCCACCCCAGCAGGGGTGGGCACAGGGTCCCGCGAGTGCCCTGCCGCCCCAAAGCACCAGACCCCAATTCTTACTCTCTGGGCCGCAGCAGCACAGGCCATAATGCAGGGTCAGGGAGAGAGAGGAAGAAGACACCAAGGACATGAGTCAGTTGGGTTGGGCAGCACTGGGGCCCCTCCCAGCTCTCCTGGGTCCCCGGAGCCCACTGAGGTGAGCTATCCAGACAGAAACATGAGGTGGGCATGGGGGACGCTACAAAGATCTTCGTTCACAGGACATAATGTCTACAGAGCCCTCTTGACTCTCCCCAGCACCACAATTGTCCCATGCGACAGAAGAGGGAACCAGCTCAGAGGTACAGCGACCTTCTCAGGGCCACACAGCTGGAAAACCACAGTGGCACCATTTGAAATCGGGCCTCACCACCTGCCCCAGGAGCTGCTGCCTGGGGGCTCACCTCTTCTTCAGCAGCGAGCTGAAGTCCAGAATCCCGGCGTCCTCGCTGCTGTCACTATGGGGAAGGAGCCCCAGTGAGGCCGCAGTGGAGCTGACTAGAAGGGGCTTGGGAGCCGGGAAGGTTGGGGGGTGGAGTAGAGTGAAAGAAAGGGACACTGGCCAGATGGGGGCTCCCTGCCCATCTCAGACCTGGGGGTCTGTGTACGCGGCATGTAGGGACGGGGGGGAGGATACCTGATCCGCCGACCACCTCCAGCCAGACTCCTGTGGGAATTAGACCCAGTTCTTCACCTGCCCAAGGGAGCTTGCTCTCCTTACCCATCAACTTCAGCCCTGAGCCCGCATATGACCCCCAGCTCCGACCCCCCACATCACGCCTAGCCCTAACTGCAAGGCTGGCGTCCCCAGGCCCTGAGGAGAGATGGCCACTCACGTGCGGCGGAAAGCTGACCGGAGGTCCAGGTCTCCAGGGCCGATGGCCTCTGGGTTCAAGAAAGAGAGACGACCAGGAAGGGGACTTTAGAGAGGGCCATCCCAGCATCACAGACCTGCCCATCCATGACCCATTTAGAGTGGGCATCTGCCCCAGGACCCCACCTCCTGAGCCCTGCCAGGGTCGAGGTATCAGGGAGGGGGGCAGTTTACGGTCCCCAGCCCCTCAGAGGTGGTTGAGCTCCTGCTCATCTCTCCACTCACCCTTCACCTGTTCACCTGTGCCAGGAGCCCAGACACCAAGATGAGGCCCAGGAGAGATTAGACTTGGCCGTCACCCCAGCCCAGCCCTGCAAGCCTCCAGGGATTTCCTTCATGCCCTTGCATGAGCAGCACTGGGCATGTGGTCAGCAGTTGTCTGGCCAGGACTAGGCATACCCCCAGTGTTGGGAAATGGAAGCAGGTGCAGGGACAGGACCATAGGGAGCTCGAGCTCAGGACAAGATGCCAGGGCCTCCTCACCATGGACGGTGAGATTGAAGTTGCAGCTGTCAAATTTGTCCTTGGTGGACACCTCACAGCGGTAGCCTCCAGCAAAGGTGGCTTGGGCATCGGTGATGTGCAGCTCAAACAGGTAGACCTGTGGGGGTGAGGTGTCAAGGGAGATGGGGGCCAGAAGACAAGCCCTTCACCCCTAAAGGAGACTGGGGGTGGCTAATGGCCACCAACCTCTCACCCTTCAAGGTTAATGGACCCGTGCAGTTCTGTGTAAATAGCAAAAGGAGCCCCTTCTCAAGATGCACACTGCCATCTGCTGGCACAGGGTGGTGGTAACATCTGCGATGGCTACAGGCAAGTGACTTTGCTGAAGCTGAGGCACTTTTGTGCAATTCATAGCCCACACAATTGTCGGCCCTGCCCTGCCAGAGGCCCCCTCACCTGCGCTAGGTTCACAGAGACTGGGAATCAAAGCGCAGGTTCTAGGCCTGGCTCTGAGTGACCTCAAACCAGCAATAACCTCCCACGCTTTGGTTTCCTTGTCTGTATAATGAATTGCTCTGGTTGGCCACTGGGGGCCCCATTAGCTCTGATACCCATCCATCCAGGGGCTTTATACCTCACTGGCTAGTGCCCCCATGCTTTATGATGTCCCTTAGCCTTCCTGAGTTCCCTGGGCCCCCAAGTCTTATTACGCCCCCTTGAGACTATCATGGCCTCCAAGTTCCCCATGTCCCACAGATCTCCTGTGCCTCCCCATAACCCCCCTCTGAGCTTCCCCATGCTCCCCATGTGCCTTTGGCCCCCCAACTTGCTTCCCAGACTCCCCATGCCCCTTCTTTGCACCCCCTGGGTGCCCCCAGTCTCATGGTGTCCCAGTGCCTCTCAGGACTCTCCATGTCCCCCTTCCATGTGTCCCCATCACCGCAGTTTGCCCCAGTTCCTGTGCCCTGCGGGCCCCACCTTGCTGGCCCGGTCGTAGCTGTCGTGCAGCTGCAGGTGTTGGCCCACCTTGCTGCTCAGGTCTACCCACTTGCCCTTGAACCACTTGACCACAGGCGGCTTCAGGAGGCTAGCCCCCGCCACACGTGCTGAGAAGATGATGCTGCCGCCTGCAAAAATGGTGACAGCCTGGGCTTGGGGGATGCTCTGCTGCCCCCCTCCCCACTCTGACTGCAGGAGCCCCATACTCACCCACAGTCACCTCGCCATCTTGTGGTCGAGTCACAAAGAGGCCAATGGGGTCATCGGGGGCATCAGGGCCATTGGGGGCTGCTGAACTTGACCCTGTGAGCAGAGGCCTTTGAGATCTGTGCTGAGACACCCCCACGCACTGGCCCTGCTCCTCCCTGCCCAGCCTTCTCACCTTCAGGACTTGGGGAGCCTCCTTCTGCCTCAGTGGCTGAAGCCAGGGTTTCTCCGGGAACTCCAGGAGCCTCAGCAGGGGCAGGGGCAGGGGCAGGGACAGGGTCTGGCACGGGCTCTGCCTTCTCTGCAGGGGATGGGGCAGGGGGTGGTGGAGCAGCTTCTAACCAGAGACCCCGACTGCCCCTGGTCTCTCCTTACTCTTTGTAGACTCATTAAATACTACAGTGTGTACAGAGCTTCTTCTGGTCCCTCTCTTTCTCTTACCCCCCATGGCCCTGTCTCTTCCCTAAATCCTCTCCCTTTCTACCCACCACCTCTATGAGCTCATGGAGCCTCTCCTCTCCTCTGCCCCATCTCTCCTGAGCATCAGGCCCAAGAACCCACTGTCTGTGAGGCATCTCACTTGGACGACACCCTCTCTGGGTGGCTCACACAGAGCAGGGAGTCAGCCTGCACCTGGCCTTCCCCTCGCCTCTCCGACCGTCTGTGCTCAGGGCCCGGTGGGTCTGCTCTGACCAGTTCTGACCTCCATCCCTCCTTTGCTTCCCCAGGCTCTGGCCTTGGACCAGGCCCCCAGGCTGGGCTCCCTCCACGCCTGCAGCTCCTGGGGCTTCCCTGGGACACACAACCTGCAGGCCGTGTGTGGGTGTCCAGCCAGAGGCAGCCTTATGCACTGTTCATCTCTGAATTTCCCCCACCTCCACAATGGCTGGAGCCACACCAGGACACTCGGAGAAGTCTTGGTCTCAGAAAAGGGGGGGCTTTCCTGGTAGAGGGCGCAGCCGAAGCAAAGGCAAGAGAGTGGGAAAGCACCTCCTATGCCTTGGGCAGTGGAGAGGTGGTGGGGCTGCCCCTGCTCAAAGCCCCAGAAGTTCAAACTTCAAGGAAGACTGACTAGGGTCTTACCTGCTTCTATGACCTTGAGATCAAACTTGACCTTGGAGGAGCCCGCGATGACTGCATAAGACCCCTGGTCAGCAGGGCCCACGTCCCTCACTGTCAGCGTGTGCCTCGTGCCCTCGGCTGCCAGGCCAAACTTGTCGCTGGCACTGATGTCACTGCCCCCTCGCTGCCAGCGCACCTTCACTCCTGCCCGCTCTGTCTCGGCCTCGAACACGGCAGGGCTGCCGGCGGCCACCTCCACTGACCGTGGCTTCTTGCTGAAGGCTGAGACTGAGGGTCCAATAGAGGCTGCAGGGACCCTGGCTTGCCCAGGCACCCCACCTCTGCAGCCCCTCTTATTAAATACGGTGATAAGCACTTTAAGGCATCACTTCATTTAATGCTCCAACGGCTGTATCAGGTAGGTGCAGTTATTGTGCCCATTTCTTAGATGAGGACACTAAGGCTCAGAGAGGTTAAGGGGCTTACCAAAAATCACACAGCCGGTAGGCAGGAAAGCCCAAGCTATGGGTCCTAATCTCCACGCAAGACTTTTGCTAAGTGCATCCCTGGATAACCTACCCAGGGAAACCAGTGATGTGCTCACCTTCCCCCCACCATCTGGGGCCCTTGGCGAGGGATGGGGACTCTGCCTACTTGGATGTGGCTAAATTTGTCCTCTAAGGGCCTCAGGCTAGAAATCAGCAACTGAGATAAAGCTGGCCTGGGAGGGGGCTGGAGCTGGGGGGCTGGAACCCTGCCCTGGGCAGCCTCACTAAGGACACAGGCCAGGACCAGGACCCCGTGGTCCTGTGAAAGGCTGTGACTTTCTCTGCCCTTGGCCAGGCTCAGGGGCCTCTTGGCCGTCCTCTCCCAGAGCAGAGAGTCTGCATAACCTCAGCTTGTGGCCAGTGTGGGGCCACAGGGGTGCAGGCTCATAAAGCAGAGACTCTCACAGGTGGAAAGAACCAACACAACCCCTGGTTGTATAGATGGGGAAACTGAGACCAGGAGGATTCAGCGAGCCTGCTTGAGTCTGGACTTAACCTGGGCACCTGCCTGCAGGGACATTTTCCCAGAAGGCAAGCCAGGCCTAACCTTGTTGCAGAAGGAGGTGGGTGGCTCAGGGAAGGGTCTGCTGCATGAGAGTGAGGGAGCGGCCCTTGGGGCCTCCTGCCTTGGCTCTCTCCCCTCTGTGCCCCTGACCCTGGTTACCGTCTCTCATCAGGATAGGAAGGAGCAACTGAGTTAGAAAAGGACCCAGCAGGACCCCCTCGGGAACTCAACCCCAGGCCTGCCCCTGATTGTACGTGCCTCCGGCCCTCCCTGCCCCACCCGCAGCCCCACCCCGGGCCTGGAGCTACCTGGCTTCTTCCCAGGCTCAGGCATCTTGAGAGAAGTCGAACCAGCAACCGAGCAGGCACAGGCCACCCGAAGAAGATTTTAGCAGGGACCCGTCCCCCACTATATAAGGGGCCCTTCCCCTCCCCAGGCCCCCCTTATCTGCCTCCTTCCCAGCTACCTGCTAAATATAGACAAATTCCAGAGAGCAAGGGCTCTCCAGGAGAAGCTAGGACCGCGTTGTTCCTGGCTGGCCCCTGGCCCTTCCCCCTGCCGGCCTGGGGCCCGGCTGCCCTGAGTCCTGCCACGGCTGCTCCCTGAACCTCCCAGTGCCTTAGTTTCCTCACCTGTGAAGTGGGGCTGGTGATAGCAGCACCGCCGCCTAGGATTGTTCAGTGAATGAAGTGGGTTTACCTATGGAGACGCTGGAGCAGTGCGGGGCATGTGGAAAACGCTGAGGGGGGGTTGCTGTTATTATCTGGCACCCGGTACCGCAGGTCACAGGGCCCTGGGCTGGCTTCACCTGCAGGACCCTGGGTGCGTCACATCCAGGGTAAGGTGAGGAGGGAACAACAGTGAGGGCTGGCGTCCCCCAAGGGGGAGGGGGAGCAGCAGGCAAGGGCATGAGGGTGAATCTCTAAATACACCCCAAAGTGGAAGACACGGGCAGAGCTGGCTGCTGCCAAAGTCACAAGGATTCACACAAAAATGACCGTCGGCTGTTCTCAATCCCCATGTGCACCCACCTCACTGTTCGCCTGTGATCTCTGACCCTCCCTCCCCCCCTTCCCATCAGGGGCACCCGTTGTTACAAAGAAAGAAGCAAATTACAGGTGAGGCCTCACAGACTGAATATCAGGAAAGGCTATTGCCCCACGTGTTCGGGAGGAAGCAATTCTCCACAGGAGCGCTGTCTGCGTGGCTGAAGCTTAGTGTCCCTGTACACCCAGAAATCCATTCTTTTCTGCCATTTAACCCCTTTTCGGCCACACCACATGCTCCTGAGCCTTCTTTAAAAGAGGACTGCGCACCACTGGCCCTCTCTCAGGGCTTGAGGACCCGCGTAGGGAGTGTCAGGCTTGGGCCTCGGTGAGCCAGAGGTCCCGGGGTGTCTGCCCAACACTGGCGCCCCAGAATCTGGGTTCTGTGTGCTCTGCCGGCCACGGAGGGAAGCTTCCTCACTCCCAGGCTCTCGGTGCCACTTCTTGCTACTGGGTGTCAGGGGCAAGAAGCTTAGAGGCTTCCAGGCGCATCCTTTGTGTTTCTCTCCTGCTGTGGCCTGGAACCAGAGAACGCAAGACACCTGGATTCTGGGAGGATGCCTGGTGGCCCACTGGAGCTCTGGGGCTTAATTCCTGCTCCCCACTCTGCTGAACGGTACCCCAGTCCAGACACGTGGAGCCTCCTGCCTCACACGTGGAGGCAGCCCACGAGGAGTTCGAGGCGGCCTGCCGAACCCCAGCTGTGTGACCTTGAACAAATTATTTGACCTCCATGAGCTTCAGTGTCCCAGTCTATACAGTGGGATGATATTAGACCCCACTTCTCAAGATTGACATGTAACAAATGGCCGTTACCATCACCACCACCACTGGGGGCATAACACAAGGATTATGAGTTTAAGCCTCATTGAGGCTATTTTAAAAACCCATTTATCAGGTGTGGATGGCTTTCAAATGATTTAGTCCCCTAATAACAACTGAGGACTCGTTCTTTCCACAGCTCTAACTCCTGGTGGATCACTGTGTCCTCGTGTCCCCACTGGGTAGGGTCCTCAGTAAATGCCAGACAGAGAAATGGGAAAAGGGGAGATCACACGGGGGTGGGGGGGTGGACAAACCATTTTCAAAGAGACTTTCTGTGCTGCAAGAGGACTCACTGAGAATAACTTTAATAAGAGGAAAGGTAAGGGGGGCGGTGAGAAGAGGGAGATGCTCAAAAACTAGGTTCAATTTACACAGATGTGGTAACTTCAAACTCCCAAGGAAGCGCCAGGCTGACCCTTTCTGGGGTCAAACACTCAAGTGCCTTTGGAGCTAGGGCTAGAGTCCTGAAGGGAGGTGAAGCGGGAGCGCGGGCAGGGGCTTGGAGGAGGGAGTGGGTAGTGAGTGAGGCCTGGCCGGCCACAGTCCTGCCCTGGCCCCCGGGAGCGTCCCTCCCTGTGTCCGGGCCGGCGTGGGGGTTAATGCTATGGCCAGCAGGGAGGCCTGGCCGGCCCAGCGGGTCACTGGCCGGGGCTCAGTGGGGCTGGTGGCGCCGCTCCGCCAGGCCCCCGCGGCCCAGCACCTCCCCGCTGAACTGGTAGGTGAGTTTCTTCTTGACCTTCTTGACCTCGCCCGTCTTGCCATAGTTGCGCAGCGCGCGGGCCATCTTCTGGTAGGTCATCTTCTTCCGGTTGCCCTTCTGGATGCCCCAGCGGTGTGCCAGCGCCTCTTTGTGCTTGGACGAGAACTGGAAGGTGCCCTTATCCTTGTCAACCCACCAGATGCTGTCCTTCATGTCGCCACTGCGGAGCAGGTCGAGCAGGAACTGGTACAGGCGGATCTTCTTCTTGCTGCCTGTGGGTGGGGTGGTCAGCGCCCCAACTTGGGGACCCATACCCCCCACCCCAGACAGGGGCCCCTGGGGGTTCTGTATGGGAAAGGATGGGATTGGGGGAGGTCCACGGGGAAACCGGCTGCCCCACCCTCTGCCTGGCACACACATTCACACTCACACCCACTCACACACAGCAGAGGGGCACAGACACTCACACCCGCCCAGGCTGTCACAGAGAGGCCTGTGTCCACTCACAGCTCTCATGCACATGTGTTCACACACTCACATAGGTATAGGCATTCATAGGTGCTCCCACAGGACACACGGAACACGCACATTGGTATATGTTCACACACGCACAGGTACACCCACACACTCAGCTCGTGGTAGGACTAACGCATCAGTAGGCCTGGCTGGCATGGACATGGGGCACAGATATGACCAAGTGGGGGCTGGGGCTGGACCCCCCTACCTGTTTCCCCATGCAGGAGGCCTGGCCCAGACTCCAGGCCATCGGCCTCCCCATCGGACACCTCCAGCGGGGGACTCTGCCGCTCACCCTCCTCTTCATCTGTGCTGGGCTGGGCCGGGGACAGGGAAGGGTATGGGAGGCACATGCGAGGCAGGTAGGAGACCTGGAAAAAGAGTTGAGGTCAGTGAGGGACGTCGGAAGCTCAGGGCTGCAGGGCTGGGGTCACTGAGTGAGAGAAGAGGGAGTGCCAAGGGTGGGGACGTCAGCAGAGGCCATGAAAAATTTGGAAGGGCCCGGCCAGGCGTGGCTCAGCGGTGGAGTGTCGACCTAGGATCCAGGCGATCGGGGTTCAATTCCCGGTCAGGGCACATGCCCGAGTTGCGGGCTCTATCCCCAGTCGGAGGCGTGCAGGAGGCAGCCGATCAATGACTCTCTCATCATTGATGTTTCTCTCTCTCTCTCTCCCTCTCCTTTCCTCTCTCTGAAATCAGTAAAGATATATATATATTTTTTAAAAATTTGGAAGGAGGCTGGGGACATTGGAAGTCCATCAGGTTACAGGCAGGGTCACCACACACAGGGTATAGGTCGTGGGGACAAGGGGCTGCTTGAATTCCCACCAAGCTGGGCCCCCTGGTTCATGGCCGAGTGGCCCAGGAAAGGGCCTCTTTCTTTCACACACACAAAGGTACTGTATGGACTATAAGTGGCCTGGGGTGAGAAGTGGGGGTGAAGAGGGCCAACGAGTTCACTACCCAAGTGAATGGGTGACAAGTGAGTGAAGGGGCAGTGGAGGTCAGTGAGGGGTGGTAGAGGTCACTGGAGGTCACTGACTGGGACTAGGGTTGGTGGGGCTGAGGAGGGTCAGGGATCTATGGGGAGAGGGAGGAGCCAGTAAAGGTCAGCGCAGGTCAGTGCTCAGTGACTTGGATGCCAGATCCATCAGGGGCTGGCCCTCCTGAGCCAGCAAGGGTCAGGAGGGCCCATGACAAGGCTGTTGGGGTCGAGTGGATCAGTGGGAGTGGATTATCTGGGCTCTGTCCATCGTGGGGGGAGAGCAGATAAGGGGCATGGGGTCATGAGGTCAGTCGGAGGGTCAGGAGGAGCCGTTGGGGCTCTGGCCGCCGTTGGCGCTGTGGGGCAGGAAGCCGAGTTGAGTAAGAGCCTATGTCAGCTTCCTGTGAAGCCTGGGCCTCACCACAGGCCATGGGCTCCTCCAGGCCGGGCCGGGCCATACGCACCCACCTGGTGGCTGAGGCCGGCATGGGCGGGCGCCATGGGAGTGTCCAGCACGTGCATCTGCTCCAGCTCCATGTGGCGGTAGAGCTGCTGCAGCTGCGGGGGCTGCACGCTCTGCAGCTCCGTGAAGTGGTTCTCGGCAAAGCTCTCAAACTCACTGTGCACGTGGTGCGGGTGGAAGTCCCAGTAATGGTCTGTGGGGCACAGGCGGGCAGTATGGGGTTAGAATCATTTAAAAAATAAGAATGCCAAGGTTGTGAGTTCAATGCCCCCTTAGGGCACGTACAAGGAGCAACCAATGGATACATAAGCAAGCAGAACAACACATCGATATTTTTCTCTCTCTCTCTCTTCCTTTCTCTCTCTCAAAAAATCAATAGCCCTGGCCAGTGTGGCTCAGTTGGTTGCTCTTTGTCCGTGCGCCAAAAGGTCGCCGGCTTGATTCCTGGTCAGGGCACATGCCCAGGCTGCGGGTTCAGTCCCTGGTTGGGATGTGTGTAGGAGGCAACTAATCTGTTTCTCTCTCGTACCAATGTCTCTCTTTCTCAATCCCTCTCCCTTCCTCTCCCTCTAAAAAAATCAATTAAAAAAACCACATTTTTTAAATATAAAAAAAAAAATTTTTTTTAAAAAGAATGCCAGATCTTATTAGGCAATTATCATGGGCCAGACTGGGCTACAGATTGACATCAGCCATCTAACCACCCAGCTTGTTATTTGACAATCCCCATTTTATAGATGAGGACCCTGAGGCTTGGAAAGGCTGCACACATAGTATGTCTGTGGTCAAAGGCCTGGTCAGTCAGGACCCAGGGCTGAAGCAAAGTCTGCATTCTCAACAACCTTTCTGTTCTGCCTCCCAGGCAGCCGCAAGGATGCAGGCTTTTGAGCCAGAGTCTGAAACGTGGTTCTGACATTTAATTCCTGTGTGACCTCAGGCACATGCATGGGCCTCTCTGGCCTCAGTTGACTCACCTGTAAAACGGGGATAATAATTATCAGGAGGTTACCAATGAGTTCACATTTGTAAAACTTCCAGCCCCAGAGTAGGCTAGGAGTTAAGACCTCCCAGTGGTTCCTGAGCTGACTGGCTGCCCCCAGTCACGTGCACACAGCCTAGTCACATGGCCAACGCGTATGACTGCAAAGCCACAGAGCTGGCATTCTTCACACACCAGAATCAGTCCAGGCTCATGGTGCTGCTCAAAGCCATGGCCTTGGGCAACTGTATCTGTTCAGCAAGGTTGCTAGGACCCGAGGCCTTCCTGGAAACTCCCCCGTGGGTGCTTTCAGTCTGCGGTGGAATGGACTCGAGTTTGGGGAATGATCACATGCCACAGGGAGCTCTGTCTTGGGACTCGGGCAGGTCTTCGACCTGGTTCCTCTGGGCACCTTTTCTAGGAACGAAAACTGCCACATATCTGAAGACTTCCTGGGTACAATTTGGGATCCAGATGAAGATGTGATAAAGTGACAAGAGGGATTTTCTCATGTCACCCAGAGTGTATGAGATGCTAGGCCAGGGCACTGTCTCAGGGACAAGCACAAGGCCCTGCAGGGGGACCACCACCAGCCTCATGTGCACATGTGTGTGTGATGTGTGTGTGTCTGTCTCCCTTTTTCTTTTTCTCTCTTGCACAAACATATATACACACTCACACATCCCTAAGAAATGACATGTGTTTTTTGGGCTCTGGGGTGGCTTTGCCATGTGACCCTGAGCCTCTAGTTCCCCACTAAAAGTTGGAGACCTGGCTGAGTAGTTACTGACCCCTCAGTCCAGACTCACAGATCTATGAGGCCACATGAACTAGAGGAGAGAAATGCATGATTTGGGAGTCAGGCAGAGCTGGGTTCAAATTCTGACTCTGCCATTTACCACGATATGACATGGGCAGGCCACTGCACTTTTCTCAGCCTCAGTTTCCTCACCTGTACGATGGGACTAATAATTACACCCATCTCCTAGGCTTGTTGTGAGGATGAAATGAGCCTGCAAAGTGCTTTGACTAGAACCTACCACAAAGCAAGGCTCAATCGACATCTATTACTATTATTACTACTGTTACTAGTTTATTCTAAAGAGCCTGGATTCGCAATTGAGCAAAGGGCAGATGCTTTATATATAGTTATTCCCTCCTCTTCTCCCTGCTCCTGTCACCTTAGTCAATGGCCCAGAGAAATAGTTTTAGGGGCCCTAGCTGTCACTCTGTCCCCGAGGCTGGAGTTGGGGCCACAGCATGAACCGTAATGGCAGTGACTGCTTTTGTTCAGCCCCACAGTCCCTGCACCTGGACCCAGCAAGCACATAACAAATGTTTCCTGCGTGAATGAATGAATCCTGTTCTCTTAAGGACTTTCCCTGGCTCTCCTCCACAAAAATCACTAAACCTGATTTAGGGAAAACAAAGCAACACTTAATTTGTACATTCGTCTTGCTGTGAGTGAGCGAGATCCAAAAACTCCCCGCGTGCTGTGGGGAGTTGGCGCTGTCCCTTAGAGACAGGCCCTTTGGGGGCCTGGGACTTAGTGAGCACATCGGGTTCCTCTTTAGCTGTAAATCCGCCCTTCGGCCCCACTCCTGGCCTTTCCCATTTCTGCCTTCCCCTACCTGAGCTGAAGTACCCAGATCTTCGCAGAATGCCCCATCAGTCCTACCCATCAACCCTCCACCCTCACACCCACTGCACTTTGGGGTTAGGGGGACCCCGAGTATACGCAGCTCTCCGGGTGTGGGGGAGGGCCCTGATTGCTCTTTCCCTCCCGTTCCCTACCCCTGTTCTAGTTCCACCTGAGACCATGGGCTCACTCTGGTGGTCCCAGCCTGAGGCCAACATTTCCCAAAGCACTTGAGTAGCCCTTCATCGGAGCCACGCTGGGTGCTACAGTATTAATCCTCCTTTTGCACATGAGGAAACTGACTCAGAGATTACAAGTCCCTTGTCCACAGGCAGTCATTGGTAAGGTCAGGATCCAAACCTCTCTGTGTATGACTCCAGGCACTGAGCTCTTACCACTCTACCATACCCCTGAGGAACAAGACTGTTAATGAAGCTTTAAGACCCATGGTAACAGACTTCAGTGACTGCTCTTACCCATCTGCATGTTTACCATCATCCACGCTTCATCCATCATCCATCATCCACTCATCCATCCATCCAAACATCCCTCCAAACATCTATCCATCCATCCATCCATCCATCCATCCATCCATCCATCCATCCAAACATCCATCCACCCAAACATCCATCCATCCATCCATCCATCCATCCATCCATCCATCCATCCATCCATCCAAACATCCATCCATCCATCCATCCATCCATCCATCCATCCATCCATCCATCCATCCATCCAAACATCCATCCATCCATCCATCCAAACATCCATCCATCCATCCATCCATCCATCCATCCATCCATCCATCCAAACATCCATCCATCCATCCATCCATCCATCCATCCATCCAAACATCCATCCATCCATCCATCCATCCATCCATCCATCCATCCATCCAAACATCCATCCATCCATCCATCCATCCATCCATCCATCCATCCATCCATCCATCCATCCAAACATCCATCCATCCATCCATCCATCCATCCATCCAAACATCCATCCATCCGTCCATCCGTCCGTCCGTCCGTCCATCCGTCCGTCTGTCCGTCCGTCAGCCAGCCAGCCAGCCAGCCAGCCAGCAATAACCCAGTCACCTAAACCTCTCATTTCCTCCCTCTAAACCAGCTCCCAATCTGGGACCAAAGTCCTATTCACACATCTGTATTCTTACTCAGTTTGTTGGTGTCATTAACACCTGTATGTCACCAGGACTAAAATAAAATAAAATTCAAAACAACTTTCCCACACACAAAAATTCAAGCCTTAAGTGTCATTTAGTTGACCTTATCTCCTCAGAGCAGAAACCCCAGCCGAAGCCAGGGCTCCCCCAGGGGAGCAGAAGTAAGAACAAGACAGAGAAAGGAGATGAGGAATTAAGAAAGCAAGAGCTGAGAAGAAACCTTCTCAGGAAATCACAGACCATTGGACAACGGCTCCTGAAGGCCAGCCTCCTGCAAATTGCTCGGAGATAGAAACTGAGGGTCCAGAGCAGAAAGCTCCACGTTTCACGGTACTTGTTCCTCTCTACCTTGGATCTTAGTTTTGGGGGCTTTAGTTATTTCCCTTGTTGCGAAGACAAATCTGTCAGGACCTGAGTTTCACTCATTCTGCAGCACCTCGCAATGTGCCTGGAATATGAAAGATGCTTATATATATTTATTGGATGGATAAGTCAGTGGGAGATGGATGGAGGGTTTCGTAGGTAAAGGGAAGGACAATTGGAAAGGTGAGTGAGTGGATGATTAGGTTGATGTGTGAATAAGTGGGCCGATGGTTAGTGGTATGAAAGAATAAAAGAGTGTATGGAAAGATGGGTAAATGGAGAGAAGGAGCCATACTCTGGAACTCTATTTCCTTTACCAATCCCATCACAAATAGCAAATCCTGTCAAAACCGGGAGGACAGCTGTTATCCCAAAACAGAAAATGACAAGTGTTGTCGAGGGTATAGAGAAATTGGAACACTTGTGCGCTGCTGGTGGGAATGGAAAATGGTGCCGCCACTGTGGGAAACAGTATGGTGGTTCCTCAAAAAGTTAAAAAATACAATTTCCATATGATCCAGAAATTCCACTTCTGAGTATAGATCAAAAAGAACCGGGAAGCCCAGCTGGCATGGCTCAGTGATTAAGCATCGACCTATGATCCAGGAGATCCTGGTTCGATTCCCAGTCAGGGCACAGGCCCGGGTTGCGGGCTCGATCCCCAGCAGGGGGCGTGCAGGGGGCAGCTGATCAATGACTCTCTCATCATTGATGTTTTTCTTTCTCTCTCTCCCTCTCCCTTCCTCTCTCTGAAATCAATACAAACATATTTAATAATAATTAAAAAAAAGAAGCAGGACTGGAAGAGATATCTGTACACCTATGTTCACAGCAACATTATTAACAATAGCTAAAAGCACCCTAGGTGTCCACTGACAGAGGAATGGATGAACAGAATGTAATATAAACATCAGTGGAATATTATTGAGCCCTAAAAAAGGAAAGAAATTCTGACACAGGCTGCGACATGGATGAACCTTGAGGACATTATGCTGAATGAAATAAACCAAACACAAAAAGGACGAAGGCTGTGTTATTTCACTCATATGCGGTACCTAATGTAGAGAAACAGAAAGTAGAATGGTGGCTGCCAGGGGCTGAGGGGAGGGGCAATGGGGGGCTAGTGTTTCATGAGGACAGAGTTTCACTCTTACAGGATGAAAGAGCTCTGGAGATGGATGACGGCAATAGTCCCACAACAACTTGAGTGTTCGTGCTGCCACTGAACTGTACACTTAAAAATTGTTATGATAGTAAACTTTCGATTATGGGTATTTCACCACAGTTGAAAAATAATCATAACAAATAGCAAATTCTGTGAGCCCTGCCTTTAAAAATCCACCCTGGGTCTGTCCACGCCTCCCTCTCTACAGCCACCACCCCTGTCCAAGCCCCGTCACCTCTTGCCTGACCGTTCCAGCACTTTCCTGCTCTGCTTTCTCCCTGATCCTATGCTTGCCTCCTCCCCATCTGCTCTCCGCACAGCAGCCAAAGTCATCCTTTCAAAAGCCTATTCAGTGGAGCTGCTAGAGACTGGGAGAAGCTGCTATAAACTTCCAGAGAGTCAAAACAAAACAAAAAACAAACAATAGCTTACATTCCAAAACGAGGGTGTGGAAAGGCATCGGCTTCCTAAGAAAACCAGAAGGCAGGAGAGAAACGCTTTCACATTTCTAAGGGAAAAATGATTTTTAACCCAGATTTATACCCGGCCAGGCTGCCGTTAATCAAATGAGAGCAGAGGTGAAAGACACGGGGTAAAACAAACAACCACAAAACCTTACCCCTGGCCTTTCTCGGAAACTGCACTGATAAGAATAACAAATCCCTGTAGTATAACACTCACTGCTCTAAGCGTTATACATGCAGTAGTGCAAGCCTCACAGCAATCCTGTGAAGTAGAAGAGAAAGCTGAGGGCAGGGAGGTGAAGTAACCTGCCCGTGGTCACCCCAGGTATCAGCGGAGGGGGGGGTGGGACCCCCAGCAGCCTGGCCCAGGACGAAGTCTCCTTGCTACGCTGCCCCTCAGAAACGCGGGGACGAGACATACAGGTAAAGTACGCCGTGTGGCTCAGCTGTGACGGTCCCATGGTCGTAATCAAGGAAAACTCAGGTGCTGATTTAACAAAATTACCGTATCGAGAAAGACTAATACTGTGTGATCTCACTTATACGTGGAATTTTAAAAAACAACTCATAGAAACAGAGATGAGATTTGTGGTTGCCAGAAGCAGGGGGTGGGTAGTGGGTGGGGGAATTGGCTGAAGGTGGTTAAAGGCATAAATTTCCAGTTATAAAATAAGTAAGTCCTGGGGATGTAACACACTATGATGACTATAGCTAACACCACTGTGTGGTATGTTTAAAAGTTGCTAAGAGAGTATATCTTAAAAGCTCTCATCACAGGGAAAAACTTTTTTTGTAACTATACAAGGTGGTGGATGTTAACTTGTAGTAATCATTTCATTCTATATGTGTGTGAGGTCATTATGCAGAACACCTTAAATGCATACAGTGTTATATGTCAATTGATTAATAAAATTAGAAAGAAAGAAAAAAATTACTACGTAATTATCTTGGTGTGTGGAGAAGTGTGTGAGTGTGTGTGTATTGTGAATGACTAGAAAGCCAAATTGTTGTCTCTCATAGTACAGGTGAATAGGTACTATCCCAAATTTAAAAATCAAGCTAGATTCATCTCCACCTAGCATACAGAAAGTGCTCAATAAATGTTTGTAAATGAGTAAAGTTTGTAAATTGTTCTAAGTCTCTATTTCAAATCTGCATGCATACATTTACATAGCACTGGAAAAATAAATTTTTTTAAGATTTTTAAAATTGATTTTTAGAGAGAGAGAAGGGGAGAGGGAGAGAGAGAGAAACATTGATCAGTTGCCTCCTGCATGCCCCCTACTGGGGATGAAGCCCACAACCCGGGGATGAGCCTTGACCAGGAATTGAACCAACAACCTTTCAGTGATGATGCCCAACCAACTGAGCCACAATTATAATCTATCTCTGATATGCTATGTATGTCATGAAAAAATTCTATAAGTTTAAGTAAAAAATAGCAAATAGAGCAGTGTGATAGCACAATTCCATTTCTGAACAAATAGACTATGCACGGGCCCGGCCGGGCGTGGCTCAGCGGTTGAGCGTAGACCTAGGATCCAGGAGGTCACGGTTCCATTCCTGGTCAGGGCATGTGCCCTGGTTGCGGGCTTGATCCCCAGTAGGGGACTCTCTCATCATTGATGTTTCTATCTCTTTCTCCCCCCTCCCTTCCTCTCTCTGAAATCAATAAAGACATATTTTTTAAAAATAGACTATGCATGTGTGTATTCAAATATTTACAAACCTACAGGATTATATGTGTAAAGTAAAATGTCTGCAAGGATAGACTGAGGTGCTCTCAGTGGGGAGAGTGAGGGTGGGAAGAGGGAAATATTTTATTTAATATACTGTTCTATTTTTTAGATTTTTGCAATGAGTATTTGTTATTTTAATAATTAAAATTTTTAAATTTATTATTTTTTCACCACACACACACAAAGTAGGTTATTCAGATCATGCTATTTTCCTGCTCTAAACCTCCAATGACTCCTATTGCTGGTAGGATAAAATTCAAACTCCCACCATGGCCTTCAGGCCCTGTGTGGTCTGCCCCCTGCAGACTCCGTTTTCATTTTATCTCCACCCGCTACCCCGTGCTACTCTGGCCCCCTACCTAGAACACCCTGCCCCCCCCCCCGCCTTTGCATGCAAGTTCCTTCTCTTCACTCAGATGTCCACTCAACTCTCACCTCCTCAGAGGCCCTCCCTGACCACCCACATTAAAGTGGCCCCCACACAAACATGCCACATTGCATTACTCTGCTTTTTATAGAACTGATGATTACATGCCTGCTTATCTACTGTCTCTCTCCCTCACTGGAACACAGCTCCATGGGAGGAGTGGCCTTGTCTATCTTGTCGCTTTAGAGTAGAGCCTCCAGTGCCTAGAACAGTGTCTGGTGCGTCGCATACAGTCAGAGGCTGTTTGGTGGATCTGTAGACAATGGGTTGGACAACAGGTGTTGGGTGGATGGGTGGCTGGCTGACCGGTTGATCTGTCCCAGAGTCCTCTGCGCTTCTCCCTCTCTCCAGCTGCCTGGGGGAGGCAGCAAAGCCTGAAAGCTTACCAGCCTGGTACTCAGTACATGAGCTCAGACATTCCCTGCATCGCCTTGTTTAATCATCACCACTCTAGGTGGTATTTTCATGTCCTCGATTTTATAGATGAGGAAACAGGGTCTCAGAGAGATTGCCACTTTCTCTAAGGCTACACAGTGGTGAGTGATGGACGCAGGCCTAGACTCAAGTCCGGCTCCAGTGCCTTCTCACTAAGCCTCACTGCCTAAAACTTAGACCAAGAAACATACAAGAGCTGGGGGGAGGATGTGGGGGTGTCTCTACTCTTGAGCCTTCAGATAATACCTTCCAACAGGTATTAGGAGGGGGCGCCCGATCAGATGCCTAGAGGAGTAGGGGCTGGGGCACGTGGGGACACTGGAGGAGTCTCTGAAGACACTGAGCCTTCAGGACCCAAACGGGGCGCTCAGGCATCTAATCAGGAGTCATTGATAGAGCCCCACCCAGATATAAGGGATCCGTCTGGGCACTGAGCCAGGAAAGAACAGGCTTTCTCTAAAGTCCCTCCATCAGCCAGCCCCATGCCTAGCTCACTTCTAAATATCTGAACAGAATCGCCGCATTACACATTACAGGAGGGAAAACTGAGGCTTCAGTAGACCCAAAGGAAAGGCTCCTGAACCCAGTGAAACTGGGAGGGCGCCAGGCCCCAAGCGAAAGGATCCCTAATGCTGGAAGGAGTCCGAGGCAGTCCAGAACTTGCTGGAACCAAGCTACCCTGCTGCCTGGAGCCACCAGGGGGCGCCATTCCTCAAGCCCAGAGGGACAGTCTCAGTGCTGACTGCTAGGAGACCCCGTCCCCACTAGGGGTGCTGGGGTAGATTTGGGTGAGGGAGACTTTCTCTCTAAATTGCCTGGGTTTTCCACAGAGAGGATGCACTTCTTGTAGAACTATAAGTCAGTTTCAAAGGATGGAAAAGAGAGTATTTTAAAGCCCTTCCAGCCCTGGGTTTCTGAAAGAAGCCCGTGGGTTCCCTGATGTGGCCTTGAGGTCCATCCACCACCTCCTCCCAAGACAGGGCTTCCAGGTGTGGTCTTTATAATAGCTGCCAGGTGTGGGCTCCAGGCGACGCTGTTCGCAAGGTTTGGCAGCAGATATGAGGGCCCTAAGTAAGGTCTCTCCGCACGCGGCACCCCTTGTGGCTATCAGGGTGAGACTCCACAGATGTGCCTGCAGAATGGAGCTACAGGTGTGACTGGCCCCCAGGTGTGGCCTTCAAGTGTGAAACCTTGCTCAGCTGGGACACCCAGAGTGACCCTCCCTCTGGGCCTGCCCAGGTCCCAGAACCCCGGTGAGGACCCATTAACTAGGCTGCATCACCTTTGCTTCAGGGGTGTCTCCATCAATATGCCAGACCCACTCCCAGCCTACCGCCCAGGTCCCCGCACCTAATACCTCTCTCTCTGCCCCTCTCCCCTCCCCCCCCCGAATATGCTCTGGGATCGAAGCTGGGCCTTGGGGTGAGCAGGTGCACCCAGACAGAAGGGTTTCCGAGCCCAGGCTCCATTCTCACCCCCACCCTGCAAACAGGGGGCTTTAGCCCCTGCTGAATAAGGGGATCCTCAGAGCCACCTTTACCCCAGCAATTGTCAAATTAGGGTCGTTCTGCCCCCCCAGGGAACATTCCAAAATGTGTGGAGACACATTTGGTTATCGTGATTGGTGGTCCTACCGGCACCTAGTGGGTAAGAGCAAGGGATATCACTAATATCTCACAATGTACAGGACAAGCTTCACAACATAGAATTATCTGGCCCCAAGGGCCAAAAGAGGTTAAGAAATGCTGCTAGCTACACAGCAGGGAGTGGGCCTGCACCAGCAGTTCGGGGTAAGGGGGTGACAAGAACAGAGGAGGAAGGAGAAATTGGGGGGAGCAGAGAGGGAAAAGCACTGGACCTGGAGCAGACACCCGGGTTCCCTGACCAGCTGTGCGACCTTGTCCAAATCACTTAGCTTCCTAAGCCTGTTTCCTCATTTGTAAAAAGACCACAAGGACTGGACAAGAAGATAAATGTGAAAGAAGCTGACTTCCTGCCATGGTGCTCCAAAGATGCTCAATAAACGGAGGCTGGGGTGTGGGGTGTGGGGTGCGGGGGAGTGTGGAGGTTTAGGAACTAGCTTGATCCGATTCTCAGAATTCCAAAGAATCCCTGGCAACCATTTCTTCTTTTCTTTCTCTCCAGACTCCAGGAATCACTCAGGCACCCAGACCGGGCTGGGGAAGTGGGGCGGGAGGGCCCTGTACTCACCACTGTGGCTTTCTCCATCACTGCTGAGATAGGGGTAGTATTCGTGTGTTTGGCGTTGGTACAGATCTGTGTCATAGGGAACCAGGTCTTCCGATGGCTGCTGAGAGAGGAGGGTGTCAGGCCTCAGACTGGTGGGGAGGCCCTAGCCAGGTTTGCAGCCCCCAGCATGTTGGGGCCACATCATCTTCCCAGAATGAGCAGCTGCATTGGGCTCTCTCTGCTTGGGTCTGGGAGAGACCACTCAGTGGGAGCAGGGACCCAGGAGAGAGCAGGAGCCTTGGCTCCTGCAGAAAGGGAGTGACAGGGACCCTGGAGGTCGGAGGTCAAAAGAAGACCAGGGCTGAAGGGAGAGCACCACCTCCCTCCACCCCCACCCCACCCTCTTCACAGTCACTGCACCCTCACACCCGCACCCCACTCTTGAGCCAGTCTCAAAGGCACCCTCTCACTGCACACTGGTGCACCCTCAGCCCCGAAACAGACACGCAGTTCCCATGACACATTCACACCCACATCCCACGTAGCCACTCACGCCCACAGGTCCTCTCGCACTCACTAAAGATCACTCATGTCCACATGCACATGTGGTCACATACACACAGACACTCACTGGAGGCCCGCACAGCCACCGATTCGCACGCACAGCCGCACGCTTGCCTTCAAGCACCTTAAACTCGCCTTCGAACTTCCATCCCCCACAGTCACGACGTTCTGCCTGCACACTGGCCCTCACGCACACATGCCTGTCCTGCCACAGCCTCCACAGCCCCGCCCCGCCCCGCATTCCCTCTCACAGCCTGTGCCCAGCCCCGGCCTGCTCAGGGCCACCCCAACGGCTGTTCACACGGATGGGTTTCACAGCGCTCACCCAGCAGGCTTTGGGGGCCACGGGATGGCCAGAGTCTTGATTCCCCTCATTGCCCCTCATCCATCCTCTTTGTGACACCCTCACTGGGTTCCTCCCGTCCCTCCTCCCGCCCCCTCCCCCCTCCTCCCCCTCACTCACTGGCACAGGCACAGGGACATGCACACCCAGTCTTCTCAGCAGTCATCAGGTCTCTCCCCACCCCGAAGCGTGTGCCCAAGGATTGCACAACAGTTACTCTGGCTCTCAGGGCTTGGGTTGGGGGCCAGGGCTGCCTCGGGAGCCCACCTCCCCTCCCAGGAGTACTCAGAGTCGCCCCTGGGCTGGGAGAGGGGCTGAAGGGTTAGGTATCGGAGCCCAAGATGTGCCTCCAGCCCCTCTCTATCTGGAGTTTAGGGATTGGAGGTCAAGGGTCAGAGATAGGGTGGTCAAGTCCCTGAGCCTACTGCTTTCTTGAGACAAAGTTGGCTCTTCCAGGGACCACCTCCATCAACCCCTGCTGGCCCCCCACCTTCTTGGTCCCAGGTCGGGGAAGGGTGGGACAGGGCCGGGTCAGGGAGCTAGCTGGCTGGTGCTGTCAGGGCAAGTGAGGAGGCCGGGAGCCCAGCACCGGGTTTTCAGGCAGGGCAGCTGGGCAGCAGGATGTCAGGGCTATGGTGCCTCCCTCGGGCTGCGGCTGGTAGCTGGGGTGGGCGGCTGGGGTGGGGGGCAGGGAGCTGCCTCTAGTCCGGGAAAGCTGAGTCAGGTGGGCAGGCCCTGCCTAACCCTTCCCGGCCCCCTAGGGCTCCCCACCCTTGCTGCGGAGATGGAGTGAGAAAAAGAAAGGGACTCTTTCAGAGGAGCCTGAGTCTGACACCCACCTAAGGCTGCAACTATCATCCAGAGCAGGGACAGTGGGGAGCTGCCCTGTCCTTCCTGGGGTCCCCTAGTCCTGTTCTTCACCTCCAGTCTGTCCCTGGCCCAGACTCAGCCCCTGCCCTAACTCCAGTCCAACACTCGACCAGGTCCTACCCCAGCCCCAATCTCAGCCCCAGGATGTCTCCAACCCCAGCCCCCACCCTCTTCTCCCTGATCCCCAGCCCTAGCCCCAACCCTAACTGCAGCCCTAGTCTCTGCCCCACCCCTGGCCCCTGCCCCTGCCTCTTGGGGACCTGCGGGCCCTAGGCCCAGACCCTTTGGTCAACAACCATGTCCTCTGTGCCAGGCCCCAGGCTGGGCACTGGAGACCCAGGCTTTTAGCAGCCTCAGTCTCCAGGAGCTCCCAGGCCATGGCCGAGACCTCTGGCCCATTGCCTCCTGCTCTCAAGGCTTTACTGTCCTAGGGACTGGCTTCCCCCCATGCCGGCCTCCCCATCCCCTCCTCTACCGCCTCTCTGTCGCCACCATCCCCATCCTCGGCCCAGCACCCTGCCCTGGAGCTCAGGCCTGCCACCCAGCCCCATCTATAAATAACCGTTCAGGCCCCACCGATCACAGCCCCCCATGGGCCCAGCCCGCAGCCTGCCAGGGCATGCTCTGAGGACCCAATGGCCCCCTCGCTGGCTCTCAGGCCAGGAGCCCCAGGGAGGAAACACCAGCTTCCCACTGATAGCAAGCCCGGAGGGCGGCCAGTGGGCTGGCGGGCTGGTGGGCAGGCGGGCGGGCGTCCGAGGGCCACAGGCTGGGCTGGTGGAGAAGTCCCAGTACTCACAGGGGGGACGAGGGGAAACCCTTCCATTTTGCACGCCTGTAACATCCAGCCGAGCTCCGAGCCGGTCAGGTCCCAGGTCCCCTGCCTCAGTGGGGCCCAGTGCGGAGCCCCTTGGGATAGGAAGCCCCGTCAGGGGCTAGACTGACTCAGGCGGGCGCAGGGCTCAGGCCTGCCCCCTGAGCTACAGGAGCCCTGGGTGAGCCCCCTCCCTTGACATTGCAAGGCCAGCGCAAGTTCCTGATTTTATCGAAGGGCCTGCCACTGGAAGATAGTCCCCTTGGGGTGACATCACCGCCCCAGCCCGTTTGCATAAATCTCTTGCGCTACAGGAAGTCCCTCGCCACTGGGGCAGGTGGTGTTCCAGGGGCTGGCCTGGGAGGCTGTGGGGGCCAGGCCCCCTGCCCAGAGGAAGCTGGGACTGTGAGGGGCTGCCTTGGGGACTGAGGTGGGGAGGAAGAGTGGGAGAGAGGAAGGCTAGCTCTACCACAGGGAGGCCTTTGCTGCCCCCGGGCTGTGTTGAGGCTCTAACCCCTAACCCCACAAATGTTTACTTCTCTTGAGACCTCACATGTGGCCAGTAGTCACTTCTTTGGGGTCAGAGCTGGTAGGGATGGCCTCTTGGGGCCTCCACTTTCTGGGATCAGCCTGGCTGGCTAAGGGCTCTGATCCAGCAGACTGCCAGGCCTGGCTCTTCCGAGGCCTAAGGCCCCCGACCCCTAGGTTCCACCAGCCTGGGGCTGGGCTCCGGGGCAGGGTCCTCAGCACAGTGTGCTTCTTGCCCCCCACCCCCAGTCCCTTCCCATGGGCTCTCCTTCTACCTCACCTCTCCCAGCTTCCTGCATATCACTGCTTCTTCCAAATCCTTGGAGGCTCTAATCCCAGCCCAGATTTCTGTTTCCTCACCCCTTGCCAATGTCTGAATATCAACCTAGTTTTCCTAGTTTACTAACCTTTCTTTGTCCATTCACTCATCTATTTTCCCACCCATTTGTTTGTCTATTTGTCCATCCATCTATCCATCCATTAAGTCAGCCATACATTCATTTATCTATCAGTTTATCCAACGGCCCATTCATTTATCTGTTAGTCCATTCACCCATTTACCCATCTGGTTATCTCCTTGTCTATCTATCTGTCTGTCTGTTCATAGATCAGCCCATTCATCTGTTATGAATCCATCAATCTACATTTCCTTTGTTTATCTACTGTATATCCAGCTATCAATCTGTTCACCCATTAGTCCATTTGTCCATCTACTACTCATCCATCCATCCACCTCTTCATGTCTCCCCCCACCTATCCAATCATCCATTCATCCATCTGTCCACCCGTCCACCTAGCCGTCCATCCTGTCATCCGTCATTTCATCATTACTCACCCTTGTATCTGTGCATCCTGCCAGTATTAGTAGAGTTCCAAGCTCTGTGCTGACTGCTTGGAAAATAGAAAAGTATTGGATAGATCCCTGCCTTCAGAGAGCTCCTGATCTAGTCTGGAGGGCAGAGAGATGAATAGAGACATGTTTAGATCCATTGATCTCTGGTGAGTCCAGTTTCCTCCCCAGTGTAGCTGAACCCCTTGCTTTATATCCTCTCGCTGCTAAGACCAGCTCACCTCTTTCCTGTCAGTGGAACCCCAAACCCCCAAGTGTTTCCTCACTGGCAGCCAAGACCAGAGATCACAGGTCTGGGTTCACCATTAGATCACTTCCATCTTCACTGACTTTTTGTATCCACACTTGGGACTCTCCAAGGGGTCCAGATCACAAGTTCCTAAGACATCCTAGGAACCTGACCCAGCCCCTCCCCAAGAGGAGGAGAGAGGCAGGCTGACTCGGCATCAGCTCCATCCCTCCCTGTCCACTTCCCTATGGAGAAGGTAGAGTCCCAGCTAACTGAATGCCTGTGAAGGTGGGTCTGCTCCATGAGAACCAGGTCCTGCTTGATGTCTTCATTCATTCATTCATTCATTCATTCACTCATTATTGTCTTGGTTTTAATGCTTATTTATCTACTAACTCGTTCATTTAATCACTAACTTTTTATTGAGGGTCTTCCATGTGCTGGGCACAAACATGAATGAGGCATACTCTGGGCCTCCAGGAGCTCGCAGGCCTGCAGATATAGACATGTAAACACATATATAGCTCTTTGGGGAGGTGCTAGGTACAGTGAGGAACAATGAATTCGGTCAGGACCACGGGAGGAAAGCATGTAAGGGAGAGGGCATAGGCTGGCTGAGGAACCAGCCTGAGCAAAGGCAAGGAGGTGGGAAAGAACAGGGGAACAGTGAGCCTCCACCTTTGTGGCTGGAAGCAGGACAGGGGAGGAAAGGGAAGGGCCTTGACTGTCAAGCCGAGGAGCCTGGGCTGCATCCAGGGGAGACTGTGGAGCCTCTGCTGTGCGTAGGCAGGGAGTGTGCTGCTGTTCTCTGTGCTGCAGGCAGCAAACCAGGTCGGCTGTGTGTTTCCGAGGCCTGAGTCTCAGGAGACCCCAGGAGAAGACAGAGATTCCATTGTTCCAAGTCTGGCCAAGCCCAGGAGTCCTGAGTAAGGAAGCCCCCCAAAAAGATCCAGGGCCCAAATCTCTGGAAATGGACAGAATGACTCTCACATTCTGCACCATGAGAGCATCATGTCTATTCACAAACCAACAAGTCCTCCCCATCCTCCCTCCTACTCCCCCTCCCCCCACAGTGCACCAGAGGCCTCTTCCCAAGACCTCACATACCCAGGGGCCTGCTCTTATTCAAAGCCTTTCAAACATTAGGACCCAGATTCTAAGCAATTCCAAGCAGAGCAGGAAGGGTCTAATCATCCACAACCCAGAGCTGCCAGCTCCTTTGAAAGGAGAGAAATTGTTTTCTGAGTGCCCAGCACTGTGCTGGCTGCTTTCACCCTTGTGATCTCACGTAACTGAGACAACCATCGGTTACACTGAGGCCCAAGGGGACAGTGACTCGCCCAGGGCCACCCAACTTGTGTGGCCGAGCTGGGGCAAAAAACCTGCCTCTGGGCCTCTGGGAAACGCTGGATCCTAGAGCGGAGGGAAGGAAGAAAGACCGAGAAGCCAAGCGTGGAGAGGGCAGGCAGGGCAGAGGGGGGCAAAGGCAGCGAGGATCAGAGCGAAGGGAAAGAGACGAAACAGAAGAAAGTATCGAAGGAGGGCAGTGAGGCGGCGAGAGCCTAAAGCAAGGAGAGAACAGGGTGCGGGCGGCAGGACTGGGGAGAGGAGGTGGGACAGCCGGTGGGGACCAGGCCTGCTTCTCCCGCAGTGGAGGAAATGGGGTCCAGAGGCGGTCCCCGACTTGCTGAAGGTCGCCAGGTGCCTCATGCCTGGGCTGTGACTCTCAGCCTTATCGGCAAGAAATTAGTTTGAATCCAAACATCTTGGGGGTTCCAGAGAATGAGAGACAATTTCTTTCATTATTTTATTTTTTGAATAGGTAGTACATGTACATGACACAAAACTCAAAAAGGTACAAAATGGGAAACAGCTGCCCAGTTCCCCTTCTGTAGGCTCCCCACAACTTACCTGGTTCTCGTGTGTTGCTCTAGAGATAGTGTAAGCCCACCTAAGCACAGGGGCAGAGCGGTTCTGTTGCCGATTTTACCTAACAAGTAGCATAAAAACACCCTGGACGTCGCTTTCCCCCCTAAACCCATTCCAGGCCCGTGCATGAAGAGCCGCCTTGTTCTTCTAAGTGACTGCATAGTACTCCACTGTTTGGATGGACTGCAATATTTTTAAATCATGAGAGACCTCATTCATATTAAATAGTGCACAAAACATTCACATGCAGTTTAAAGAGTAATTATAAAGCTAAAACTTATCTAACCACCATCCAGGTCAAGAAAGAAAACATTTCCAGCCCTCCAGAAGCATCCCCCAAATGTCCCCTTACAGACCCCTCCCTCTCTCTAGAAATAACACCATCCTAACGTTTTCAGTATTTCCTTGCTTTTCTGTAGTTTTGCCACTTACGTAAACACCCCCTAACACATAGTTTCGTTTTTATCTTAACAGATTTTAATCTTTATATAAAGAGAATCATAGTGTAATATTTTGAAGGTTCTGCTTCTTTTTCCACCATGTTGTTGCATGTAGCTGAGGTCCGCGTTCATTGCTGTATAGTATTCCAATTGCCAAAATTTTACTTAAGCGGTCTCTTATGGAATGGACATTCAGGTTTTTTCCAGTCTTGCTATTACAAATAATACTACAATTGGTAAAACATGTTAATTTACACATATGTAAGTGTATGTCTAGGATAAATTTCCAAAAGTTGGGTCAAAGGGCAAGGCTTTTTTTTTTTTTAAGCAGGTAAGTTAGAAGGGAGTGTCCACTGGAATAGTAGTCGGAGAAGAAGACTGGAGTTAAATGTTGTTTCCTGGGCTGGATGGACTGGAGTGGTGGCTTGGGGGGTGGTTCTCATGCTTTTACATTTGCTTGTCTATAAAAGAGCATCCTTTGGCCCGGCCGGCGTGGCTCAGTTGGTTGGGTGTTGTCCCGTACGCCATAAGGTTGCCGGTTTGATCCCGGGTGGGTGTGCAGGAGGCAGCCCATCCATGTCACTTCCATGTCGATGTTTCTCTCTCGCTCCCTCTTCTTTCCTCTCTTTCTCTCTCTCAAAAAAAAAGGTACCCTTCAACAGCAAAGGACAAGACATATTTTTCAGTCTTTGATGAAAACAACATAGGAAAAAGACCTACTTCTGTGGAAGTAAATGTGTGAAGGGAAACTAAAATCCTTTAAATTCTCCTTTTACTGTCTTTAACTTTTCAAGGCTAATCCTGATGGTTAAGAGATTGATACTGAAAAGAAAGTCACAACCAAATTACAGGCCAAGGCAAAAACCCTTGTGTACCTCCCCTTAGATACTAATACACAGTATCAGAAATTACTTAAATAGAAATAGAAAGCCCTTAAATTACAAGTAATACTGAAAATGACATAGCTTAAATCATTGGAACTGAGATCATTTAGATTTTGTAACGTAGTTGCACAGGGATTTTTTATTCACTTCTTTTGATGTCAAAGGAGATGTGTTTTTTATTTTTTATTGATTTTAGAGGCAGGGAGGGAGGAAGAGAGAGAGAGAGAGACACTGATGCGAGAGGGAAGCATAGATCAGTTGCCTCCGGTACTCGCCCTGACCAGGATCAAACCGCAGCCCTCTGGTGCACAGGTGACGCTCCAACCAACCGAGCCACTTCGGCCATGGTGAGATGTATTTTTTTAATTGATATATAATTGACATGTAATATTGTGTTAGTTTCAGGTGTACTGCCTTTTACATTTTGAGATAGATGAAAGACACATTGTCCTTGATAAAAGTTGTCCTTACCCTCCTACCAACAGCACATGACACAGCTTTTTCGCCACCCCTCTGGACAAGTGGGTGGCCCTGAAGGGCTGAGCCCTGCAGAGTAACAGGGAGGCCAGGCAGGCCTGGGGGATGGCCGGCCGGCTGCACAGCCCTTTGCCCCCACTGGGCTGGGTGGCTGATGGGGGTAGGCTGGGTGCTATTGCAATCACAAGGTAGGCGGGCAACAGGAAATGTGGGTGCTGTGTTCTTGAAGCTGAGTCCACAGAGGGGACACAACCCCCAAGCTTGCGGACCACTCAACCTCAACCCAAAAGAGCTCTAACATGAGAGAATGAAGCCCCCTCCCCCTTTCCTAGCAACAGGTCCCCATGGCCAGTGACAGGGCAGATGAAAACTCAGGCCTCAGACCATGAGCTGGGAAAGTTGACAAACAGAGCTGAACCCGTGTACAGGAGGGGCCGTCTTGTAACTTCCTCTCATGGTTGAGACACTGGGAGAGGCTCCTTGGGCCCCAGCTCCAGTTGCCTGGACCCCTCAGAACTCCCTGAGCGCTGGGCAGAGCCCGGGGCTGGCTCCTCGGTGCAGTAGGACATCCAACAAATGTTTGCTCAGGGCCTCTGTGGGCCAGGCGACCCAGACAGGCGGAGACCCTGCCTTGGGGGGCTGTTCTGGAGCAGGGGACTGGGATAAGCATAGTAGATGAGACTGTTTTACTGCATGTTAGAAAGTGGGTGAGGGGATGGAGGGCGGGCAGAGTGGTGGGGCAGTTCACAGCATTGAAGGGGGCCGGAGGGCAGGCCTCACGGAGAAGGAGACGTGAACCGACCCTGAAAGCAAGTGAGGGAGCGAGCCAAGCAGAGAGCTGAGGGAGAGCTCGGGGCAGGGGAGCAGCCAGGGAGCCCGTGGGAGGTGCAGAGGGAGGTGAGGGGGTACGGCAGGTAGGGCCTTGAATGCTGTGTGGAGTTTGGATTTGACTCTAGCTGGAGGGGAGCACCATAGCAGGGTACATTCTCTCTTCTTCAAATCTAAAGTTGGTGCCATTGTCATCCCCATGGTACGGCTGAGGAAACTGAGGCTCAGGTTGGCCAGGGTTGTGCCCCAGGACACACAGCTGGCGAGTGCAGTGAGAGAGGACTGCAGTTCCAAATGGCCCTGTCTCATTTCTCCCGTGGGCATTTTCCTACCTAAAAATCCTCCTTAGCTCTCCCTTGTCCACAGGCCAAGGTGCAAACCTCTGAGGCCTGTGCTGGAGCCCCCAACACCCAGAGTCGGGCGGCCTTTGCACCCTCCCCCACCCCAAGTGGACCAGCCCCACCCCCACCTCCAGCCTGCAGATACTTCTCAACATTCCCAGAACCTCTTTCTCAATCTCCCACGACCTTTGCTCACAGGCCACCCCCTTCCACACCCTAAGGCCTCCGTCTCTCAAGGGCTCTCCTCCTCCAGGCTGCCCTCCAGACATCCTCTTCCCTGTTTACCTCCATCTCTCCCCAGCCCCTGAGTCTCTCCTCCCACCTGTGCCAACTCCGGTCCCCCGTTCCAGTCTAACCACAGGAGGTACAGATCTCCACTGGGCCCTGAATCACGGCCACCCCACCACACCCTCGTCTCCTGCTGACCAGACCTACAGACGGGGAGCTCACCTCCTGGCCACATCACTCAGCCTCCAGTACCTCAAACCCACCGCCACCCACAGCGACTTCCTTCTGCTCACCACGGGCAGCACCCCCCACTCTGCTGGCTCACTGAGGACAGGAGCTGCTTCCCCTCAGGCCCCCTCCTCTGTGGAACCCCCAACACCATCCTCTTCTTTCTGGGTACCCCTGGATCCTTCCCTGCAATTGGAAGTGTGGCCTCTAGGCAAGTTCCTTCCCCTTGCCAAAGCTCAGAGGATTCATTTCTACAGAGAGGTCAACAAGACCTACCTCCCAGCATTGTTCAAAGCACTGAAAAAGACTGTCAGCCTTTACCTGGTATACAGTAGTTCAATTAGTGCATGTTTTTCTCATTGGCCTCCACAAATGCTTACTGAGTCTCGTGGAAATAGACCTTCATTCAAATTCTGTTCCCATCCTTCATTTGCTGTGTAGCTGAGGGCAAGTCACATCTCAGGGCCTCAGTGTCCTCATCTGTGAAATGGGGGTAATAGGATGCTTCCCACAGGGTTGTGAAAATTATAGCATGCGTGAGGCACATGCCCAGTGTCCCCTGGGAGGGAGGGAGGCTCTACAGACCTCAGCCTCAAGACTCCCACCCAGGGCTCTCCACAGTCTCCTTGGAAAAACTGAGAACTGCAGGGGCTGGGAAGCTGGTGGAGAGGAACGCGGAGACAGCAGCCCCCTCCCTCCTCTCCCGTCCCGTCCCACACTTCTCTCTCACCCTGTCTGAGCAACCAGGTCTTGGCAGGGAAAAGCCAGGTTGAAAAAAGGGCTCAGGTCTGGAGTAGAGACACTGTGATGGGGTAAAAGAGGCCCTTTGAAAAGAAGGAAAAGTAATAATTATTGAGCTCCCCTCATGGGCCCAGCACATTGGATCTTTATAACAAGGCTATCGACCGGAATTATCTCCATTTTACAGACAAAAAACGTGGTCCAGAGTAGAGCCCGTACTGCTCCAGGTCACAGAGTAGAAAGAGCCAAAATTACGACAGTCCCCGATTTGTGTTACCCCAAAACGTGTGCTCTGTTCGCTGCCCCATGGGTGGGCCTTGAGACCTCGAGACAGGGGTCCATGTGCATATGATGGGCGTGAGAGGACCCTGAGGGGACCGGCAAGTGAGAGGCTCTTCCATTTCCATGCTGTGGGGCTCAAGGCCAGTTTGAAGCTGCCCAGGGGTCCCAGGCAGGGTGGGGGCAGCCCAGGTGCAGGGGCACGAGGCGCAGGCCTGGAAGGAGTTAACTATATGAGGGACCTGAGTGAATCAGAGGCTCCGCAGGCTGCGATGGAAATTCCCTGTGCATGGCGTGTGGTCACCCAGAAAAGGGAAACGGTGCTTTTCGGAGCAGAGGACGGCGGGGGCTGGAGCTCGGGAGCAGATGCCTGCCTGGGTGGGGCTGGCGAGGGCGTTGTGACCAAAGTCGGCTGGCCTCTGGGTCTGCTCAGACCCTGGGTGGGAAAGGGGAGGTAAGGAGCTGCCAGGCCAGACCAGGCCTGGTCATGCTATGGTGTGTCCATGGGCCCTGACGGATGCATAGGAGTTCACCAAGCCCAGAGGAAGGAAGGGCACTCAGAGCGTGGGAAATGCTAAAGCCAAGACACAGGGATGTGACTCAGAATGGAGAGCCTGCTCCCACCTGCTTTTGCTAGGAAACTCTTTCCGTGTTTTAGGGCCCATCCCAAGTGGAAACCCTCCCTTCCCAGGAAGTATTCATCACACTTTCTTGGCCTTCCATGGCCTCAGTTTCCCTCTTGGAGCTCCTAGGATTTTGTAACTCATCTGCCTTCACCACAGAACCGTGGGCAGGGTCTTGTCCTAGCTTTAGAGACAGCTTGCACTCAGCTTGTTTGTGAAATGACAATGTCACGAAAGAAGACTCAGAGGCTCAGAAAGGTTAGGTGACAATCAATCAGCTGGCCGTAGCTGAGCGGGACTCAGGCCGGGGGCTTTTGTTTCACCTGGGCCTTGGCTGGAGGAAAGGACTGGGGGCAGTCAGATCCTCCCCTCCGGGCAGGGCAGAGGGCCCTGGGCACAGATGGCCTGGCCAGGGATGGCCATCTGACAACCCTGCTGTCCAAGGCCTGCTCCCCCCCAGGCTTCAGGCCAGCTGCTTCTGCCCTTGTCACAGCAACTTCTGTCCTCCCAGTAGGGAGACTAGGGTCCAAGCTGAAGCAAGGGGGCAACTAGATGGAGAGAGAAGGGGATTGGGTGTCTGGAGATCTAGAAGCTCAGTCCAGACACTTTCTAGCTGTGTAGTCTCAGGCATGCAGTTTCCTCTCTGAGCCTCGTTTTCCATTTATGATGGAGATGAAGTGATAGGCTTGTTCCAGAAAGAACTGGCTGATATTAATTGTAACCCTCTGCACCAATGTGAGGCTGTGTATTGTCTCTCCTTGGAGCAGGCCCCTGCTGCAGCACAATCCTGCCTGTCGCTTCCTAAGCAGGGTGTGCTGCGGTCTGGGGCCCAGCATTCGTCTCTTCCAGCTCAATTCGGCACCGCACGAGGGCCTGTGACCCACCCCAGCCCAAAAGAGGGCCAAACTCAACTGGAAGAGAGTGGTAGCCGGGGCCTCCTACCCAGACACATGCCCCCAGAAGTCCCCACGTGCCTCAGGTTCCTCCGCAGCACCCCAGATGCCTGGGCCCCCCGTGAAGGTTGAGGGCGCCCAGAGAAGCCACCCTCAGGCAAGGCTGGGCAGCGTGGTGGCGGCCATTGGTGTTGGAGCTTTTCCAAGCAGAAGGGGAACTGAGAACTGTGGGAATGTGCCTCACGAGGCCAGGGTGGGCTGGGCCCGGTAGGAAGGGGCTGCTGCTCTAAGAGCTCAGACTGATGGGGTCCTGGGGGTGGAGGAGAGAAGGGGACCTGCAGGCTGGCCACTGTGGGGTTGAAGGTCACTGTCAGGTGCCTGCATGTTGTCCAGAGAGAGCTGGCCAGGCAGTGGGAGGTTGGGGGGCTGTGTGGGGAAGGAAAGAGGAAGCCATGGGGAGAGGGGGGATGGGGCTACTGGGGATGGAGTGGGAGTGGGGGCTGGGGGCCTGGAGCCACTTTGGCCGCAGCCACTTCACTCCTCCCGGTTTCGATTTGTAAATAGCTGCTGGCTCCGTGCAGGCGGGATGGCCCTGCCCTTTCTGTGGCCTGTGTCCAGGGAGGCCCAGGCCTGAGTAGCTGAAGATGCACAAACCCTGGATTTGGGGACCCCAGGAGGCATCAAGGCCAGTCTGGCCTTTGGCCTGGGTGGGCAGGTTCTGGCGGGCCCAGCTCTGGGCAACCCCAACCTGTGGTCACTGAGGTAATACAGCTGAGACAGAACTTGATGACTTGGCCACACTGGGCTTATTTATAACTGGGCCTCCGCGGGCAGAAGCAGCTGCTGAGCCGCCAACTCAGCACTTGGGCTGGCCCATGGCACCAAGGCAGGGGACAGGGTGGTGGGGTCCAGGCTGGCCTGATAGCCCCTCAGCCTGGGCTTCGGGGTCTTGGGATCCCCAAGGCCTCTCTGGCTGGAACCAATCCTTGTGCTCTACCTGTGATGGACAGGTCTTGAGATGCAAGGGAAGCTACTTGTGGGGCGGACATCTCAGAATCTCCTGGACCAAGGGGGTGGCTGAACTCAGTCAGTGAACTGGTCAGTTCCCAGGGGGCTCAGGCCTCAACCTTCCTGCAAAAAAACTTCCTCCAGAGGTCAGATGCTGTCAGCAAACTCAACAAGAAGCAAAGTCATCTCCCCTCCCTCCCTTTCTTGCAATAGCAGCTTAAAAACAAAACAAAACACAACACAACACAACACATTCAGGAAGAGGGCAGTGCCGAATCTGAAGGCCTGGCCCTAATGGTGGAAACCTAGGCCCTTGGCAGATGGGAAGAGGTTGGGTCCCCCCAAAGGCTCCCTCATCACACCACATGGCACTCACCTCCTTGGGAGACTGCAGGGGCTGCCCCTGCTCCTACCCTCCAAACACCCGCTTGTCTTTTTTCTGAGGAAGAATTCGAGGTGTCAAACCCTTTCCTGAGGTTTGCAGGAATATGGAGGTTTTAACATCTTTCTCCCACTTCTGAACCTTCGGGATCAGCCTTGTCACCTACCACTCTCGCTGACTGTCCCATCAAAACTCTTCACCCTGGGCAGTTTGCTCAGTGGTTAGAGGTCAGCCTGTGGACTGAAGGGTCCCGGGTTTGATTCCAGCCAAGGGCACATACCTCAGTTGCAGGCTGGATCCCCAGGCCTGGTTGGGGTGTTCAGGAGGCAGCCAATCAACGTCTGTCTCTCACATCGATGTTTATCTCTCTCTCTCTCCCTTCCATTCTTTCTGAAAAGCAATGGGAAAAATATCATCGAGTGAGGATGGATAAATAAATAAGTAAATAAAACCCGCCTCCCAAACTTGGTCCTGGCCTTCCCACCTCCAAGCCTTGTTCCAGTCTAGCCCCCGACCTGGCATGCCCTTTCCATCCCCCCAGTCTATCCAAGTCCCCTCTGTCCAGGCCTATGCTGAGTCCCTAGCTTCAGTGCTCCCCCTGTCCCCAAAGCTGAGGGTCTTGGGATGTAAAACTCAAGGCAGAATTTGGGGCAGAAATGGATGAAGGATTTTAGATCACAGGTGCCCTGATCACTACACAAAGGAGAAAGCCACGGCCAGGAGTGGGTCAGGGATGGCCCAAAGCCAGGCGCCCTGACACCCCCTAGAGCTCTCACGGCCAGCTCTGACCCCTTGGGCCACCTGCTAGGCCTTGAATGACAGCCCTGCCTGGCCCCTTCCTCTTGGCGGAAGCTGTTGGGGATGGGAAAGGAGCCTGGGGTGGGGAGTAACTCAGGCCATCTAGCTCGGCGTGGGGCCTGGGGCCTGGGGCCTGGGGCCTGGGGCCTGGGGCTTGGGGCTGCAGGCGCACTTAGGTTCCTCTGGGCAGAGTCCAGGCGCCCAGCCTAGAGCCACCAGGGCTGCAGCTGCCCCTGTTTCCACATCGGCAGCAGCAAGTCCGGCGCCTGAGAAAACAGGAAGCGCCCAGTCACCACAGGAAGCCTGTGTGCGCAGCCTCCCCACCCCTGGCCCATTGCAAAACGCCAACAGCCCCATTACCACAGGCACCGCACAGTGGCAGCAGGAACGCTCCGCTGGCCCTCGGGCTTGCGAGCAGCCCGCCAGACAGGCTCCAGCCCTCACCAGCCTGGGCCAGGCCACAGGGTGCTGTCCAGCTGCGGCCTGGAGCAGCCGGGGCTTCCCAGGCTGCCGGCCTCATGCCTTCCTCTGGGTTGTCTGCCCAGTCCCCAGATCGGCCTGAGCCAGGCCTGCCATGGCCACTGTTAAATCAGAATATGGGGTCAGGGGTCACAGAGAAGCCATCTCTCTGCCCTGGCGGTTGGCATTTGAAAACTCTGTGCCAGGCCTTCAGACCCTGACAAAGGCCTAATCCCCCAGCCTCACTAGGGCCGTTGGCCCAGAGCTTGCCACCCCCACGACCCCAGGGAGCCATCTGCTTTCAAGTCCACACCTGCCTGCCACACCCTCTGCCCAGCCCCAGCCCTTCCTAACTGAGACTGTGCCAGCCCCTGGGGTCCTACCCAGGCCAGCCTTTGGGAGGCCCGGGCCCCTCTTCATCCCGCCCTGACTGCACCCACTCACCTCCTGTTTCTGGCACCCCCGGGACCAACCCGCCAAAGGAGATCCAGAGAGGCCAAAGCTAGGTTCCTGGGGAGGACTGTGCTCCTCCAGCCCCGGGGACAGCAAGGAAAAGAGAAGAGAGCAGAGCATTTCATGGCTATAATAAATCAAAGGGGGAAGTCAAGCAGGAGAAATAAGAAACTTCCCTACCCTGGGCACAGGGACCTGCCAGGCAGCAGCCCCCGGTGCCCCGCGGCCTTCCCTCCTCCTTCCTGCCTCCCTGGCCAGGGCCCAGATCTGCTGCGCTCTCCTCAGCCTAGGTATTCCACCTGCCCAAGGACCCCTCCTGAGCTTCCAACAACCCTTCTTGCTGTGCATCTGGGGGCCAGGCACCTCTTGTCTCTGGGTCTCAATTTCCTCTTAACGGACACAGAAATCCAAGTCCTGTGCTGATCAGATGCAAAAAAGGGCTGAAGATGGGTAGCACCCCTTTGGATAAGAACCCTCAGGGATGAAGGGAGGGGTGAGGCATCCTGAGGATTCCTACTGGGAGAGTTGGGCTGGGCTGGACAAACGTCTGCGAGAGGATACAGAAGGGCCCAAGGCAAGAGGCAGGAGCAAGGAGCAGAGGCAAGGAGAGCCCTGGACTGTGAGAGAACAGGCACGGCCTTGACCTCAACTCTGTCCCTACACTGTCTCAACCAAGACCACGGGGCCCGGGGACCGGGCCCTACTATGCAGGCGCTGCGGGCACCATGGCATGTCTTCCCGAAGTGTCCACTTGGGTAGAGACTTGCGGGGGGAACTTTTTTTTTAAGGGAGGAAAGCTGACATATTAAAAACAATGTGTACATTTTTAAGATAAAATAAGGAACTGCAGAAACATTTTGGCTAGTTTGGGGGCCACTATGAGCCATGCCCTCAGCCACTGGAATACATTGGCAGAGACTCAGGATGCCTCTACTTGAAGCCCTCATGAGGCAGTGCACACACTCCCTTACTTCAGGGTCCCCGGTGATGTCTCCTGGACAGCTGTCAACAAGAGCTCCGAGACCTCAGGAGAGAGTGGTAGGGCCTGGGATCCCTCCAAGCCTGGAGATCACGCTGCTTCACTCACAACCTTGTGAGGCAGATAAGATAAGACTGTTGGAGTCCATGCTACAGAGCTAGGCAGATCCAACAGGGTGCAGTTTGTGGGCGAGTGATTGCACCTCTGAGAGCCTCGGTTTTCCCATTTAGAAAATGCCTACCTTGAAAATTTGCGAAGAGACAAAGGAGGTCATGGAATGGGGCCTCAGGGTGTTCGTGTGGCCAGCGTCACACAACAGAGGCCACTCCCATTAACACTGAGAAGCCCCACTTCCTCCCTCCTTTCCCCTTCACCTGCCTGAGCGGGGGTGAGAACCACTGCTCCCTGTTCTTCTCTGCACCCCAGGGCCCCTGGCCTCGCTCTGACCTGTCAGATCTGGGAGAGTGCTGGAGCTGCAGTTCCCAGCCCTACCCCACGGTGCTCCCTCCCTGGGACGGAAACCTTGGAGACCCAAAGGCCTGCTCTGGCAGGACTCCCCACTTCTGCTCACATACCTCCTGTCCTCACAAGATGCCCCCTTTCATCCTCAGAGGGCCACCACTGTTTTAACAACTGGGGCCATTCATCAGGCACTTTACATACACAATGTCTTGCAGCTGCAGGTAGTCTGATCTCCATTTCACAGAAGAGGAAATTGAGGCTCAGAGGGGAGGAGTGACTGGTGCAAGATCAGCTGTCCAGAAAGGTGCAGCTCTGAGATGAGGACTTGGTTCTGACCTCCAACCCAGCGGAAATCCTATAAAAACCAGGACGCAAAGTAGCACTTCTTTGGAAAAAGACTTCGAGCCTTTTGGGACGTCACTGCTGCCCAGGCCCAGTTCCCCTGCTCTCTCCCCATCACCAGGGTCTCCTGCTTCTCCTGGTCCAGGTTGTAGGATATAAGAGTTGAAAAAATTCCAGCCTCCGGTACCCACTGGAGCAGAGAGATGATAAAATCATCAGAAAGGTGAGCAGACCCTTGAATCAAGAGCTCCCCTTGGCTCCCTGGCCTGGGCACGCACACCTAGCAGTGGCATGTAACTCCCTGGGGAGATGGACCCAAGGGGATAGCATTCCCTGTTGGTTAGAACCAGAGCATTGGTGCCAGACATTCACACGTTGAAATCTCAACTCTGGATCTGAGACACCATCCCTGGGTAAGCAACTTCACACTAAAATGGACAGGAAAGGGCCTCTGCTGGCCTGGAGATTTCATAGAAGGGAAATTTGTCTCTAAGGGCTCAGCCCTTCATGCATGGCCTCATTTAAGCCTCATAACAGCTCTCACACGTAGGTACTGTAATTACTCCCATTTTATAGAAGACACAGGGGTAAAGGAGTCTTTCCAAGGTCACGCAGCCTTGCTTGAACCCCAGTTCCGGGTGCCTTCAAATCAGATGCACTTACACTGCCCCAGAGAGGCCCCCCTTCCTTTTCTCCTAGGAATTGCTCCCTACCACCCTGCCCGCAGGGTCCCAGGGTCGCAGGGCGGGAGGCCCTAAGTGGCAAGCTGGATGGCATAGGGGGGCTTGGCCCCGCCTAGCCTTGGTGCAGCCCCCAATGCCTGACTGCCCTTGCTCTTGGGTAGGGCAAGCTGACAGCTGCCTGGGCACGCAAGGGGTGGGGACCAGCTGCAGCAGGGCCTCTCCAAGCAGTTCACGGCTCTGTTGGGTCACCTTACCCTGTAACCCTGGTGGTGTCTGCCCTCTCCTGTAAGAGGGGTGTAAGCCCTTCCAGGAGGCCTTTGGGGTGAGGCCAGAACACCGAGAAGCTGGACTTGAGCTCCTCGCTTGCTTGGATCCCTTCCAAGGTCCTGGGAGAGAGGCTTCAGCAAATTTGTATTTGTGATTTAGTCATCTTTTCCTTAAAGAGGGCCCCCAAACCGAGCAAGCATCAGGCTCCACACAACCTCGCTGGGTCCCCAGGCCGGGGGCCGTGGAGAGTCCCCGCTCCCCCCCACTCGCTTCGCGCTGGCTGGCTCTGTGGCTTCAGGCGAGGCCCCCACTTTCCCACCTACACAATGGGGATGCCGCCTGGAGAGTCAGGGGGTACAGCAGGGGCAGTGAGAGGAGCTCAGGGTACCCCTCCTTTACAAAGGGCCCGCGCCGGTTCCATCTCCAGCAGCCCTGCGGGGTGAGCCGAGGCCCCTGCTCCCCTTTTCGAGCTGAGATCACTGAGGTTTGGAGGCGAGCGGGCCGAAGCCCCGGCTGCCGAGCCCTGAGCCGGGAGGAGGGGCCGGGGGCAGACCGGGCTCCGGGAGCGGGGCAGGGGGCAGGGGGGCGGGGGTGCGGGGGCGGGCTGGGCGGAGGCCGGGGCGGCAGGCAGCGTCCCGCACTGTCTCACCGCAGAACCGACCTCGGCCCTTATCTGCTCCGGCAGCTTCCGCCCCCCACGGGCCCCGCCGCAGGCCTGGCCCCCGCCCCCGCCCCCGCCTTCGGGGGCCGGCCCGGGGCGCCCCTCCCCCGCGGCCGACAGCCCCCTGGGAGCGCGGAGCGCAGCGGGCTGTGCCCAGCGGAGCAAAGAGGGGCGGGAAGTGACAACTCACTCCGTGGGGGGGAGGGGGCGCCGTGGCCCCGAGGCCTCGATGCCCAGCGCGCCCCCCACCCGCCCCCGCCGCAGGCCCGGCCCCGCCCCCCAACCAGCCGCCCTGCCAAAGCTGGGAGCGAGTGTGGGGTCCCCTAGAGCCCCAGGGAGCAGGAGGGCAGCGGGGTCGGTGTCCCGGGGCGACTCGGGGGGATCACCTGGATCCCCCCCAACACACACACACACACACACACACACACACACACACACAGGGCGCAACGCCCATGGGCGCCCCTGGCACAGGTGCGAGGGGGAACAGAGAAGTGGGGACACCTTGGAGAAAGTGAAAGGCAGGCCACAGACTGGAGGAGACGTCTGCCTTGGGAGGTCCAAAGGGTGAGCAGGAAAAACACGTGGAGAACTCTTGCACACCCAGCGGGAAGGGCAGGTGATCCCGCAGGAAGACAAAAGACGCCAGCGGGCATTTCTACAAAGAGACACGTTTGTCCGAGGCGCGTCTAAGGGATGCTCGAGCTCATTGGCAAGGAGGGAAATGCAAATGAAGACCACAATGAGATGCTATTTTACACGATTCGAAGAGCAGAATAACAGGCCTGAGGGCGCGGAGTCTGGAGAAGAGGTGGAGCCGGGACCCCCAGCGCGTCGCGGGTCGGGCGCCGCGGACGAGCCCCGGCGGGGCGGGCGCACCGTCCAGCCTCCTACGGAGCCGAGGCCCAGCGCGCCCCGGGCACAAAATCAAGAGAAACTGCCGCGTGCTCCAAGGGACACGCACAAGGACGTTCCAAGCTGCCGTTCTCAACAGCAAAAATCTTGAAATAACCCGAGTGCCCCTGAACGAGAGAAAGGCTAAGTTACGGTGGATTCATTCACACAGTGGCGCATCGCGTCAGAGCGCAAGCAAATCGACCGGTTCCGCGTAATATCATGAATGAACCTTAGTACAAGATTGTTGAATGAAAAAGCCAGTCCCAGAAGACAAATCTCCTCCCTGTGAAGTTCAAAACCAAGCCAAACCCTATCTCTACAAATAACAATGTTGCCTCCTTCCTTCCAACACTTTTGTTTTTAGGGGATGACAGGATTACCTACCCAAAAGACTCAAGAGTATACTCCAGACTCCAGGGTAATACTGAGAAATTAGTACAACCAGTAAGAAAATGCAGTTGGCTCCTGTGCGCTACCAGCAGGTCCTTCAGAATGTAACAGGAAATATCCTATTCAAAATAGCTGCCAAAAAATGTAAAATACCTAGAAGTAAACTTATTATGCAGAAGTAAACAGTTATGCTGGACCTATATGAAAACAATTGTCAAAATCACTGAATAATATAAAAGAAAACCTTAAAACAGCCTTTTCTCTTATTAAAAATAAGCCAAATCAATTAGAATATAGTCTAGGCATATATGTACGTAGGTAGGTAGGCAGGTAAATGAAAATTCTATTGAAAAAAAGGACTGATCATCACAAAATTCAGGTTCCTAAGGAAGCAGGCAGGGAGATGAATGGGGGAGGGGTGACAAGTAAGCAAATATATATCAATAAACGTAAATAAAAGAAGGCCCTGCAAAGGCTCAGATGACAGTGCCTAATGCACAGGATTTCCCCCGAATTTTTGCCCTTCTGAAGTTGGAGGAGGGAAAGGAGAGACATTAAATTCATTTGGACAGACTTATTCAGGGTATAGGCAAGCTTGTCTTTCTTTCCAGAAGCCCATGGGATGGGGGGGAGGGGGAGAGGCCTGTGTATACAGGGGACAAGACTAAGAGCCCCAAAGACACACAACACTGAGGCCTTTCAGGCTGAACAGATCCATAAGGCTTCAGGGAGGAGGCGGCCTTGTAAATAGGCTGGATTTCAATCCACAGAGATGGTGGAAGGGGAAGAACATGCCAGGCCTGCTGGGGATGGGGTGGTGGTTACAGAGCGGGTGGGAGAGGCAGAGAGGCTGGACAGAAAGCAGTGAAGCTTGGCTATACATGTGCTGCGCATGGAGGAGTTAGAGTGGTGAGGGTGACAGGAGAGGCCCGGTGGAGTTACGGGGCATTGTCTGACCAGGGTTTGGGATTCATGGGAGAAAACACCCCAGGAACTCACAAAGGAGTTAAGGCTGCTCTGCACTGGAAAGAACAACTTGAGAGAGGGTTAGGGTCAGGGGTTCCAGAGCAGCAGGTCCTGCTTGGAGATGGAGCTGAGGCCTCTGTAGGAGTAGCGGGCCCTGGGTGAGCACCTGACTCTGCCTCTTTCCATCTGAGACCTTGGGAAGGTGTTCACCGCCCTGGGCTTTAGGTGCTTCTACATGAGATTGCTGCCTGCCTGCAGAGCCCACGGAAAGCCCCGAGAAGGTGAAGGCCACACCCTGGAAGCAGGAGAAATGTGCATCCACCCCAGCCTGCAGCCTCTAGCCCTGCACTGCCAGGGGAGAGGGGAGGTTGTCAGAACATTGGTGATGCCAGACCATGCTGGTCTCGTAGCCACTGCCTGGTCAACAGTCCCAGGCAGTCCCACCTTCTGCCTGGAAATAGAAGTCCTAGCTGCTGAGAAAGGACCCCCTCAAGGAACCAGAGCCAGGAGCAGTGTGTTAAAGTCAGACCCTGGGCAATCCAGGGAAGTCAGAGAATTTGGGCGTCTGCAGCTCCCAAATTCCTCTTGGTCACTCAGACCCAAGCAGTGTCCAGGCCCATCCCACCCTGCTGAAGTTTGCCTGCCTCTGAGACCTCTAAACCAATTGATAAACGTGTGTTGGAAAAAACTCATTTGTGCTCACAAGAGGATGCACCCCACCCCCCCCCGTGTACTTATCTGTTCTTTTCATTGCTGTGATATTTTCTTTATGCTCATGTATTTACACATATAAACAAAAACTAACCCTTAACTAGAACTCCCATAGGCCACATATAGTTCTAAGTGCTCTATATATATTCATTCATTTAATCCTCATGGAGTGTACTTACACAAACCTAGATAGCAAAGCCTAAGCTATGTGGTACACCACCATCATATACGCAGACCCCTGTTGAATGAAATGTAGTTATGCAGCACGTGACTGCATGTATGTATGTGTGTGTGTGCATGTATATATATGCATATATGTATATGTAGTGGTCTCCTAGCTGGATGGTTAGGAGACCACTATCGGATAGTCCGATACAGTAACCCATTATAGAGGCGAGGAAGCTGAGGCATAAGGAGTTAATCTGCCCCAGAAAATCTAGTAACAGAATCTGATTGTCTTTTTGTTGTTGTTAATCCTCACCTGAGGATATTTTTCCCATTGATTTTTAGAAGGGGGGGGGCAGAAAAATTGGGGCCAGAGATCAAACCTGCAACCCAGGTACATGCCCTGGACTGGGAATCAAACCCAAGACCCTTCGGTGTGTGGGCCGATGCTCTAACCACTGAGTACACTGGCCAGGGCTGGAATCTGGTTGTCTTAACCATAACCATCCAGCTAGGAGACCACTACATATACATATATGCATATATATACATGCACACACACACATATATACATGCAGTCACGTGCTGCATAACTACATTTCATTCAACAGGGGTCTGCGTATATGATGGTGGTGTACCACATAGCTTAGGCTCTGCTATCTAGGTTTGTGTACGTACACTCCATAATGTTTGCACACACACACGTATACACGTGTGTGAATGATTTTATATATAGTTTTTACATAATTGCATAAATGTGCTTTAACATGGTTTTAAATTTTCCTTTTACATCTTTATACTTTTTCCTCCCCCCACCACGGAATTCAAGTTATCATCCTCATGTGTGATCTTCTATATTTATTTACAATTATACATGGACTTATATATACCAACACCTATGACTACATGTACATATATAAGGTTCCTTTTGTTGTTATTTTAAAATAGTAGATTATATTAAGTAAATAAATTTGATATTTCTCTTTTCTCACTCAGTTATACCTGGAAGCCCCTGGAAGATCCAATTCATTGTTTTTAACAGTCACACATTAGTCCACCCACCATGTCTCTCACCTGGCCGTCCCGCTCATTGTTACCTTCTAGAGTCCCATCCCCAGCCCCAATGTGCTTATTTAATCCATTAGGAAGTCTGATGGCGGGAATTCTGGCCAGGTGAGAGGAAACGCCAGTGAGAAGGCAGTAAATGGCAGTTCTGGCTGGGTCTTGCCCATCCTCTGGCCCGCGGCCAGCAGCCCTCAGCCCCCAGAGGCAGGAATGCTGACTGCATTATTGTGAAATCATTTGTATATTGTGAAGTGCTTTGCATATGATGGAGTGATTTGCATACAGGGCGGAGAGGGGGAGCATCTTAAGAGATCCCAGAGCAGCATCCCTGAGTGTCTTCTCTCTTTGCAAAGAAACCACCCACAGCTTCCACTTCAGAACTCAGGGAGGGGCACAGGAGGGTATCCTGGCTGACCTATGGGCTTGGGGGGGTGAGGCAGACTCAGGTCTTTCAGAGGAAGGTTGATCCCACCTGGAAGGAGCTGGGAGTCGGGGCACTGGAGTGTGCCCTCGGAGCCCCAAGAAGGGGAGAGCGACTCGGGACAGACGAAGGGAGCTATCATGGCAGGCAGATGAGGGTCAGAGGCTTGGAGAACCCCACCCTGTCACAATCTCTGCCCAAGTAAGTACCCACATACCCCTTCCTGAACAGTCTACAGACCTGGCGATTCCCAGAGAAGGATGCAGAGTGGAAACGCCAAGCCAGGCTCCCACACCCTCGAAGTGAGAGGTGCTGTCCCATGCTCTGGGCTCGGGGACACCCAGGTTTGAATCCTGGCTCCGCCCCCGGTTCCGTTGTTTCACCTGGGCTGACGCACCCCCCTGACGGGATAAACAAGGATTCAGTGAGAATGCAAGTAGAGTGAGCGGCACATAGTAGGTGTTCGGTAAATTTCAGTTATAATAATCATGCTATTGTTGCTGCCCTGGCCTGAGAGGTCAGGCCAACTTCCTCTAGGGGAGAGGAGCACCGAGCCCTTGCTCCTCCGGCCTGCAGTTCAGAGCGGCTGTCAAGCCACCATGCGATGGACCCCAAAGGGTTACAAGCTCTGGAGACAAAGGCCTGAGGTTCCCAGTGAAAAACCAAAGCATAAAAATAATTCGATGAGTAAGAATAAAATTCCCTCTTCTGAGGTTCCCGGGGCCAGGCCCCTCCCTGCGGCAGGCACTTCCCCTTTCCCCGTTCATGGAGGAGCCGGGCCGGGCTGACTCAGAACCGGAGCCGCGCCGCCCCCTCTCGGGGCTCCGGCCGCCTGCGAGTCCGGCAGTCGAGCGCGCCCCCGTGCGGCCGCGCGGGACACTGCAGCCCGAGAGGAGAAGCGGCGCCCAGATCCGCAAGGCCAGCCGCCCCGCCCCGCCCCCCCGCCGCCCAGGGCTCGCGGTCCCTGCGGAGCCTCCGCCTGCGCCCTGCCCATCCTGGCTGAGCGCGGTACCCAAGGTTCTCCCACTTCCGCCCGGCGCTCCTCGCCGCCTCGTCCAGCCCGAGCGGAAGTGCGCTGGCAGCCCGGATCCCCCATGGCCGTGAAACGGAAGCGCTCCCGGACAGACACTCCCCACAACACCGCGGCACGCGGCGCGGCGGGTTCCGGGCAGGTCGCGTGTGACGTGGCTGCGCGCTGGGGGCGGCTCCGGGCCGGGGGCCGGGCTGCGGGGCCGGGCGGGGCAGGCCCGGGGCGGGGCGGGGCGGCGCGCCGCAGCTGGATGGCCGGGGCCGCCCGGAGCGCCGCCGCCGCTGCACGGTGAGTGACCGCCGGGCCCTCGGGGCCCTCGCCCTGGGCGGACGGGCCCTGCGGCCCCCAACCCCGGCCCGTCTCGCCCCGGGCCGACCTGGGCCGCTCGCCCCGAGCCCGGAGTTAAACTTCCTCGGGCTCGTGTCCGTCGCCCACGCGTCGCGCCGCATCGCTCCCTCGCTCTCCCCCTCCTCGTCAGTCTGTCCCACTCTCTCTAGGTCTCTCTCTTGCCCGTCTCTTGCTTCTCCCCTCCCTGTCCCCTTAGATTCTCGGCGCACCCCCTTCCCCTCTCCCAAACCTCATCTCTGCGTGACCCGCTCATCTCTGCGTGACCCGCCTCGGCCTCCAAGCCCGACCTGGCCCTGGCCTGCCTTTGGTCCCCAGTGGAGCCCCGCGGGTTTCATCAGGCTCTGCCTTCAGGCCTGGAGACCCTGGACGTGGGCATGTTTGCCCCGGCCGGAGGCAGCTGCTTTCCCTCCCTCCCACCTCGAGCAGCCCATGAGGAAACTGAGGCAGGGACATGACCAGCTCAAGGTCACAGCCTGCACGAGGCAGGGCAGACCACGTTTAAACCTCATGCCTGTTTGCAGATTGAACTTCTCTCTTGGTTGACTCACACCCTCCTGTGATCACCGGCTGGATACATTCCTGCTGCCCAGTGCCGCAGGCCTCCCACAGCATAAGGAGGGCTCTCTGTGCTTCCTCCATACCAGGCAGGTTCCAGTGCGTTATCAAGCTCACCTTAAGTGCACGGCCATGTGAGGGAGGCAACGCTTCTCTTCATCTTATAGACAAGGAGACTGAGGCTCCGAGAGGAGGCTTCAGAGCACAAAGTTAATGGCAGAGCTCGGAGCATCTGTGAGGCAGCTCCTAAGAGAAGCATCGATCCTTTCTCTTCAGTCCCACCTCCTGTCTGTCTCTGTGCCCCAGGGGCATTGGGCTCATTTCCTAGGAAGAAGTTCTAATGGTTCTGTACTAGCTCAGCTGCACCTCCTGATGTTGCCCCATCAAGCTAGAGAGTACCAGACTCTGGGGTGTCCTCACCAGGGCACATGCTGGCGGCAAAACCTCCCCTGGCAGCCAGAGACACCCGGCTGGGCTGGGCTGGGCCTCCCGGTGGCTGAGGGGAACCCAGCCAGCGCCTCACCCTGTCATTAGGGAAAATTTAGCCTCAGGCAGACATGCTGACAGTCCAAGGCCGGCTGAGAAGGAAAAAATGTGTGGCCCTTGGGATGTGGAGGAGCAGAGCCCCTTTGCTCTGTGCACCCACCATTTGGATCCACAGAGGCCCTGGGCCAGGCAAGCAGGAGGGTTAAGATACCATATTTCATAAGCAGGTATTCAGCCAAGGGTGGCAGCTCATGGAAGTGGCCTTTGTGTTTTTCAGCACCTGGCATGCCTGGATGTCCCTGCTGTGGCATGGCGGGCCAAAGGCTCCTCTTCTTCACTGCTGTTGCCCTGGAGCTCCTGGGAGGGGCTGGGGGTTCCCAGCAGCCCCTCCGGAACCGGGGGGCTGCAGCAGCCTGTCGCCTAGACAACAAGGAAAGCGAGTCCTGGGGGGCTCTGCTGAGTGGGGAGAGGCTGGACACCTGGATCTGCTCCCTCCTGGGCTCACTCATGGTGGGACTCAGCGGGGTCTTCCCGCTGCTCGTCATTCCCCTGGAGATGGGGGCCACACTGCGCTCAGAAGGTGGGTGACCCTCCTCTGGCACCGGGGCAGCCAGCAGCTTGGGAAACATGCTGCTCGTCCACAAAGAGCCGGGTCTCACATCCTGGGTTACAGCGTGTCGGAGGTGGAAGGCGAGGACAGAGTACAATTTCTCGCCTCGGTCCTGTAAGACCAGGGTGCACCATGCCCCTCTGCTCATTCACTTGTGAGCTCTTTTATCCTGAAAGAATAGCAGTCAGCAGACAGTCACTAAGGAACCGTGTAGATAGTGGTTAGAAATATGGATGTCAGCCTACCTGGGTTCAAATCTCAGCTCTGCCACTTACCTTCACTCTGCCTCCAGCTCCCAATCCTAAAAATGGGCTAACAACAGTGTCTACCTCATAGGCACTGTTGTGACTATTAAATGAACTCATATCAGTAAAGCACCGCCTGGTGCAGGGAGAAGGCTGCGTGTTTGTGGGTCCTGTGCTGGGTGTGCGGATGCAATGGCCAGCAAAGCACTCCCTTTAGTCTTCGCTCATCATGCAAAAGAGCTCTCAAACCAGAAGCCCCAGGAACACATGAGAGGCTGGTCACAGGCCTGCCTCTGGGGAGAGGGTCCGGGAAGAGGGCACAGGCACGGGTGGAGGCTTTTCCTTGGCTACCCTTTCATATGACATGCAAGTACTGTCTATCCACAAATGACACATTGTAATGAAAAGTCCACGAGATCAGGTGGGGAGCAGCTAAAAACACAGGTGCCTTTCGCCCCCACCCAAGAGTATGACAGTAAGTCTGGACCAGAGCCCCAGGAATCTTGGAAATGAGGGCTCCAGGCGCTTGTGCTTCCTTGTTCATTCAGTCACTGGGCTGAGGACTGCTGCCACAGCTGTGAATGGAGCCCTCCTGGGGCCCTGCTGTCGTGTCTGCTCATCAGCTCAGTCCCTCTCATGGCATTCCTGTGACCTGTGAGGTCAGTGTAGGGAGAACTTGGGTTATTAGCTCCATTTTATAAATAGGGAAGCACAGGCTCGGAGAGGTTCTTTGACCAACCTGAGGTCACACAGCCTAGAAGCAGTTTCCCCTGGGATAGTTGCTGTCCTACCTCCAAGCTGCCTCTGCCCTCTGGGCCTCAGTTTCTTTCACACCAAGGCTTTGGACATGGCTCCCCTCAGGCACTTCTAACTCTGGATGCTGCAAGTTGGCAAAAGTCCTCAAGTCTCTGTCACTTTTCTGAGAATAACAGTGGCTAAGAAAAGAAAATTCCCATTTAATGAGCACTAGCTATATGTACTGTCACTGAATTCCCACAAGATCCCTATCAAATAGGTACAATTATCCCCAGTTTACAGAAGGGAAAACTGAGTCGCAAGGGCACCAGCTGGTGGGTTGGGGAGATGGGACCTTAACCACAAGGCAGTAGTGGCTCTGCAGCCAATCAGCAAGTCAGGGTGTATTTCTGCTGAACACCCAGCCCTTGCTGGGCCTGGGGGATGGGGAACCCAGGAAGGGCAGCAGGCCATGTCCAGCCTTCTAGAGGCTTACACTCTGGTTGGGACAACACAAAGAGCCTAGTAAGCTGTGTGGGACAGAGGCCAGGCCAGGAGTCCTGGTGGGTCAGCTTCTAGGCCCCACATCTCTGCCTTACAGCTGGGGCCCAGCGCCTGAAGCAGCTGCTCAGCTTTGCCCTGGGGGGACTCTTGGGCAATGTGTTTCTCCACCTGCTGCCTGAGGCCTGGGCCTACACGTGCAGCTCCAGCCTTGGTGAGTGAGGTTACAGGCTGGGGCAGGAAGGTAGGGGTTGGAGGGGAGCTGGTACCCATGCCCAGGAATGGCCTAGGCCGCGCATGCTCTGGCAGAATGGCTGGGAGAGGGGTTCCGGGTATCTGGCAGGGAATTTGTCCTGCTTCCTGTGGGAGTCCCTGGGGCACCGCTGCCCCACCAGCCAGTCCTGGCCCCCTGCCTCTGTCCCTACGCTGGACTAGGTCCCAGTCCGAATGGCCCCCCTTCTATTGTCCTGGCTTGGCTTGGCCTGGCCTGTCAGTGCTGCCTCTGCAGGTGGTGAGAGGCAGAGCCTGCAGCAGCAACAGCAACTGGGGCTGTGGATCATTGCTGGCTTCCTGACTTTCCTGGCTTTGGAGAAGATGTTCCTGGACAGAAAGGAGCAGGAGAGGACCAACCAGGTGAGCCCCAAGCCCCAGGATCTGGATATCTCAGTCTCTGTTTTGTGGTGGTACTAGGGCCTGGAGGCTCGGGTTTTGAGTTGAACCCTGAAAAGACAGTCTCTTGGCCTTTTTTGGGGACCTCTGGGAGGCTGGGCCAGCTTGTTTGGGGATCTGGGGTGTGACCAAATCAGCCCCTGCTGTGGCTTATTCTGAGACTGATAGTGACAGCAGCGCGGGAGGTGGACAGTATATTGAGTTTGGGGGGCATCAGCTGATCAAGCAGCAGAGAAATCTAGGCAGAGAAAAGGGGTGTTCCCTCTCTCTGTTTCTTTGTCTCTCGCTTCCCTTCTGTGTCCAACCTAGTCAAGTGGGGGGCATCTAATGTCACCTCTCCCTCCTTCTCCTGGCCCTAGGCCCCCAGCAAAGACCCTGCTGCTGCTGCCGCGCTCAATGGAGGCCTCTATCTGGCCCAGCCGGCTGCAGAGCCTGGCCTGAGCTCCGTGGTCCGGAGCATCAAAGTGAGTGGCCCACTCAGGGCCCCCTCCTCCTGCAGCCATCCCGCCCTGAGTGGCCAGCCCAGCTCAACCTTGCCTGCCTGGTTCAGCCAGCTTTCTCTCCCCTCACCCAGGTCAGTGGCTATCTCAACCTGCTGGCCAACACCATAGACAACTTCACTCATGGGCTGGCTGTGGCCGCCAGCTTCCTTGTGAGCAAGAAGGTGAGTGGGGGTTGGGGTAGGTGGGGCCCAGGCAATTCCAGTGGGAGTGATGGTGCTTGTGTTGACCAGTTGGCTCTACCTCCAAAATAGGTCTCCAGTCCATCACTTCTTGCTCCCTGCATCAGCAACACCCTCATCTGAGCCCCCAGTCCTCCCTGTTGCTCTCCTGGATACGGCCTTCTTTTGTCCCGAGCCACTGGTCTGTTCTCCCTGCTGTGAACACCCCTTGTTGGGATCACAAGCCTCTGCCAGGCTGCTCGGCCTCTGCCTGCCTGCTTCTAGATGCTTCTCCCCCACCTTCCTCTGCCCACCTACTTGTGAACACCCAAGCTCTTTCCTTCTTCATGGCCTCCACTTCGCGCTGAATGCTCTTCCTCCCGCTCTCAACGCTGGCTCCTCAGCCTTTAGGCCTTGGCTTAAATGCACTTCCTCCTAGAGGCCTTTGCTGACCCTCCTCTGATTAGGCCTCCCCACTACTCATGCCCCAAAGCACCCAGTCCTTCCCCCGAGCAACTATCACAGTGTGTGACCACAGGGCTCTTTGTGTGTTGACTCAGTCGTGACCGCCCTCCTCCAGACTGTAAGCTCCATGAGGGCAGCTTCCTTGTCTGTTTGATTGGCTACTGTATATCTAGTCACCACACGGTGGCCAGGCAGGGCACTGAGAGCAGAGTAAACATGGGTAGACTGAGTGGACCAATGGGTGCCCTGGCCCTGGGCACAGACCCCCACAGACTCCCCTTCCTGCAGATCGGGCTCCTGACCACCATGGCCATCCTCCTGCACGAGATCCCCCATGAGGTGAGTTCCAGAGGGTCCCCGTTCAGCTTTGGGGGCCTGGGGCTTGGCAGAGGGATTGGGGGGGAGACTGCCTTGCAGTGGCAGGCTCAGGGCTGCAGCCACCATCTCAGCTGTGCTTCAGCCAAGGGGATGCGGGCTAGGGGCCCAGCAGCAGGGTTGGTGCATGGGGCTCAGTGTGCATGTTCATCCCCGAGGTGCTCAGGGGGCCTGGTCCTCCTGGGACCCAGAGTGATCATCTGGACCTTCCCTCAGGTGGGCGACTTTGCCATCCTGCTCCGGGCCGGCTTTGACCGATGGAGCGCAGCCAAGCTGCAGCTCTCTACGGCACTGGGGGGCCTGCTGGGCGCCTGCTTCGCCATCTGTACACAGTCCCCCAAGGGAGTAGGTACGGGAGTGGTGAGTGGTGGGGCAGGTGGCAGTCAGCAGAGGGGTCCCAGCCAAGGGCACACTTGCCCCACCCCTGGTATTGAGGCCTGGTTCTGCCCTCAGTCTACCCTGAGGGAGGGGGTGAGGTAACCCAGCTCCCCTGGGCTCCCAGCCAGTCGGGCCTTCTCCCACCACAGAGGAGACTGTGGCCTGGATCCTGCCTTTCACCTCTGGTGGCTTTCTCTACATCGCCCTGGTGAACGTGCTACCCGACCTCTTGGAGGAAGATGACCCATGGTGAGTGACCCACTAGGACTGCCACTCACGGGGCCCTTAGAGGCTCAAGGAGGGCTTTTCTGGCCTCTTCCCCTCCCCCTCACCCAGTGCCACCCTTGAGCCCTGTCTCCTCTCCCCACAGGCACTCCCTGCAGCAAGTGCTTCTGCTCTGCGCGGGGATCCTGGTGATGGTGCTGTTCTCGCTCTTCGTGGAGTAACCATCCCTGACACCCCACCCCTCACAACAAGACTTGGATTTACTCTGTGACCATGTGTGAAGGCAGAGAGGGCGAGTGTCAGAGCCAGCAGGCCTCCGACTAGACAAGAGGATGGTGTGTGTGTGTGTGTGTGTGTGGTGTGCACGTGTGGACAGAGGTGTGTGAGACCAACACAAGTGTGTGAGACCGACACTGTGATCCCTCATGCACTGGGCCCAGGACCCAGTGCCCACGCCCATCCCTAGCCACACTGTGGTCCTCCCTCCTTGCCACCCTGTCATCTTGCACCTCCCAGAGAGAGCAGTGAGGAAACCAGCACTGGTCCCAAACTGAGGCCTCTCCCCACCAGGACCCCAAAGGGAGTGAAGGGCAGCCCAAGGAGCCCTCGGCTGCAGGGAACCCCAAAGCTGTCTCTTACTGGGGCCTCACAGGTCCCTGGCTGAGAGTAAACCCCTCTGCTCATGCACCCAGCCCTGGGCAGCCTAGCAGCCAAGGTGGAGGTGACTTCTCTTTGCTGCATCCATGGTCCTGGCTCCTCTGCCAGCTCTAAGGCCAAAGAAAGGAAAGGCAGGTGCTCTTGCAGCCCCCAGCCCCACTCAGCACTGACAGCCCTACCCCTCCCAGCATGAAACTGGGAGATGCTTTCTAAGATTTGGGCCAGCTCCTGTCCCCCAGCAAATGCTCCCTGGCAGCACCAGCAGCTCTTGCCACCTCTAGCTGCCAAACAGCAGCCTGCAGGGCAGCCAGCAGCCCTGGGCAAGAGAGGCCTCCCAAGCCAGCTCAGGATTGCTCATGCCAGCACAGGGGCCAGGCAGATATTCTGGGGGCAGAAAGAGAGTGGTTCATGGCTGCCCCTCCCTGCTCCGGCCCCTTTTACTGTCCCAGTAGGGCTGAGGTGGGGGTGGTGAGCACTCCATGTTGTCAGCACTCAGGAATGTGCTCTGGGAGAATGCTGAAGCCATAATCCCCAGCTATTTCCCTTGGCTGACGCCCAGGTACTCAGCTGGCCCACTCCACAGCCAGGCCCCAGCCCTGCTGATCGACCGCGGACTTGCTCAGAAGTGGCCATCAAGAGGGTCTGAATAGTTTTACAGCAGTTTTGCTGATTCCGTTTGTATCTGTAAATACCTATTCTATATATAAGATGCAAATAAATATTATACACAAACTGGCTGCCTCTGTCCTGCGCACCATCAACCACAGTTGACCGGAGTTATTCTGGGCATCCGTGCTCCAGCCAGGCTGGCAGCTCCATGGCCCAGGCTCCTGCTGGCTGCTGCCAATCTCGTCCCCACCTTCCACCCTCTGCTTTGTGCTATCTCTGAACTGTTATCCTTGCAGTGCTTCTCAGAACAGGGTAGCACGTCACATTTCCCTGGCTCGTCTTGTAAGCTTTTTGTCCCAATAAGACAAGCCTGGCACTGTTGTAGCCCACAGCACCCCCAAAGGTGGCTTCCTCATTATATAGATCTACAGGCTAGTGGCTTTTCCCCAGCCTGCCCCCTGAGTAATTTAATCAAGGAAGGGAGCTCCATGCACAAAGGCATCTCCAGGTTTAGCCTCAATTAAATTATTTTTTCATTAAAAAGAAAAAAAAACCGGGATCCTTATTCTAAACTACAGACCCTCACCTCTGAATGTGCTGGGTGTATTGACAGGATCAGGCACTAGGGGGCACTGCTATCAGGAGAAATCAGAAGGGGAAGTGGAGCCCCACCCACTCTTTCCAAGCCAAGGACAGCCTGCAGTAGCCTGCTGGCAGAGAGCAGCATGTCTGCACAGCATCACCTAGTCTGGTACAGGGGCTGTGAAGCCCAAATTGCTGTACCCTCAGTCTGGCTCTGAATCACTTTTCTGCAAAAAGGGATCCGCTGCGCCTTACATACCCAGGATCTGGTGGACCTGCACCTAATCTGTCGAAGGAACCCAGGCTCTGGCTAGCCCCCACCCTCCCCTTGACACCGCTGAGGTTCCTGTGTTGAGCCTCAGGTTTATTAGGATGCCACAGACAGGTGAATGCCCCAGGGAACAGGGAATGCAGGAATGGGGCAGCTGAGCCAGGCAGGGGACAGAACCAGGGCTTCACAGAGGTTCTGCCAGGGGCTCCTCAGGCATGGGGTGGGAAGTCAGTGGGATTGCTGAGACATGTGGGTGCATATCAGGGCACTTTGGAAGGAAGGCGGGCCTGAAGGTGCTGAGACTACAGGGGAGGGGATCAGTGTAGGTTAGGAGCCCAGACCTCTAGAAAGGCTCAGGTCCAGTCAGTAGCCTACGGTAGGCATGTCCCTTGGGAGAGGGGACAAGGGAAAAGGAGGGTGTAGGGGCTTTTGCCAGAGGACAAACGAGAACTGATGAGTTGTGAAAAGCTGTTACTAAAAGGCCATTCAGGGGGGTTTCAAAGGATATGGGACCAAGATCTTGCTCAAGGTTCATTTTTCAGCCAGAGGAAATGAGCCAAAAGAGTTAATGGGGGCATGTGGAGAAACGGGAGGCTTGGAGGCCAGGAGACAAAGGAGTTTCAAGGGGAAAAGACCCAGAGCCTGGCTTTTCAAGGAAGCAAGGCCAAGGGCCAGAGCACCAAAATGAGAAAAGGGAAAGGCTGGCTCTATTTAGGGCCTTCATTCTAGAGCTTCAGTGCCATAAGCCTGAAAGCTCAGAGAGGTGGGGCAGGGAGTGGGGGAGAGGGGTCTGGAGGCACACGGTGGGCGAGGCCAGCTGCAGGACGCAGTCAACCCTCTGAGGGCACCTTGCCTTGACAACTGGATTGAGGCCCACAGCTGTATTGAGTTTCCAGGCACCAACACGTGGGGAAAGGGCCTCGAGTGAACACCTCCACTCTTCCACTCAGAGACAGACAGGTGGCAGAGACCTGAAACCATCTTTTATTATGAATTTTAACCAGCAAGACGGCCGGGAATGGTGTGGCAGGTGACCCTAGGCATAGTACTGCAAGTTGGCTTTCTTCTTGGCCTGCACCTCCAGGATACCCTCCATGTAGTCCTCGTGGGTGAGCTCCGTGGCACCCCTGCGTAGTGCGATCATGCCCTGCACCCAGGACACAGAAGCTTTAGGGTGCCTCCCCGCATGCCTGGCCCAGCTCCCAGGGGTCACAGCCTTCTCAGCCTCTTGCCCTCAGCAGTTTCCACTGGCCAAAGAACTCCGGCCCTGTCCGGGGAAAGGGGCAGGAAGCACCCACTCACCCACCTCACCCCACCACTCACCGCCTCCACACACACAGCCTTGCACTGGGCCCCGTTGAAGTCATCTGTACAGCGGGCCAGCTCCTCATAGTTCACATCAGGACTGTGGGAAGACAGATGCGACAAGGCTGAGTTACTTATGAGGATAGTTACTTATGTGCCCCCACACTGCTCCATCAAGTCAACTCACTCTGTGCCTCATTCTCTTCATGTCAAAAGCTAAGGGGAGGAAGAGGGGCAGTGAGAGGTCAGACCAGGTGATTTCTGTCTTGAGCTCTATCTTCTAGAAATCTGTACCTGAGACCCCAGGGATAGACTCAGGCTGAGGCGGGGAAGCAGGAGGGTGTGGAACACAAATGGCCACTCCCCTCTCCTAACAGGCCCTGAGTCCACTTGCTGCTGCCACTTTATGATCTCTCATGCCGAACACTATGCTTGACACTGCCACAACCCTGTAACATTGGTGCCATTATCCCCAAGTCCCAGGCAAGAAAGCTGAGGCTTAGAGAGGTTATGTTACATGCTGAAGATTCCAGAGATCTGAACCCAGGTCCATCTGGCCCCTGGCTGGATCCCCCTGGACCATGCTGGGCTGTGCCCATCTGCTGATATCAGGGAGGCCGGGAGACCTTCCTATTGTGGGGAAGGAGGGGGGCAGGTGGGTTCTAAGGAGCAGAGCAGGCAGAATTAGGGTCTTAACCCCAACAAGGCTACCTCAGGCATCTTGGGAGAAACGGAGGTGGTTGTGTGGAATAGTGCTGTGTGAACGGGCTATGGAAAGGAAAAGGGACGGGCGGAGGCCTGGGGAAGCTCAATACAAAGAGGAGAAACAGGCCACTCTGCTGCGGCCCCTTCAGAGCTCAGCACCCTGCTCGTGGTGTCCTTGCTCACCTGACGTTCATCTTTCGGGAGTGGATCTGCATGATTCTGGCCCGGGCCTCCTCATTGGGCATCGGGAACTCAATCTTTCGGTCCAGGCGGCCAGAGCGGAGCAGGGCAGGGTCCAGGATGTCCACTCTGTTGGTGGCTGCGATTACCTGAACAAGGGAAGTAGTAGCAGTTTGAATTGAGGAGAAAGGGGTTCAGTGAGCTAATAGTCATGGCCATGAGAGGCAGAAAGACAGCCCAGGGTCCAGGTGAATGGACAGGGGACGTTCAAGACAAATCCCAATTCCTATTATACCTGCAATAGCGAGGTGACCAAGGAGGTACCTGACCTCTAAGCCCTGTGTTCTTTATCTTCAACAATACTCACCTTTACTTGGGTGTTGGGCTGGAACCCGTCCAGCTGGTTGAGGAGCTCCAGCATCGTCCTCTGTACCTCCCGGTCCCCGGCCTTCTCACTGTCAAAGCTGAGGCCCATAGGAGGCCAAAGACACTGGTGAGGCCACCGCTTGGGCAGAGCCCTCCCCTCCTCCTCCACCCACCCAACCTGTCCAGGGTAGGGAAATGTCTCACTCAACTTGGGGTCCCCAGTCCAGGGACTAGCACAGAAAAGGTGTCAGTAACTACTGATTCCAACATTCAGAAACTGGAGAGGCTGCTGGAATCAGGTGCTGAAGCTGAGGATAAAATGTGAGCAAAACCACTGCCTGGGCTAGTGCTCTGATGAACGTGCCATTGCAAACTGAGCAAAGCTTAAACCTACAGGGGTCCAGCCCAGACTTGGAGCATAAGGGAACCTAGGCAGGTGTCTCTGAGGAAGTGTCCTTCAGCTGAGATCTAAAGACTGAAAACACATCAGCTGGGCAACCAATCACTAGAGAAAAGGGAAAAACCAAAAGTACATTCCAGAGAGGAAACAGCAAGTGCAGAATCTCTCCCACTGCAGAGCCAGAGGGAGGGGGAGGCATGAGGCCAGAGGGGAGCAGGGACAGCCACACAGGGGGCGTTATAGCCCATGGCAAGCCCAAGCATTTACCCAAGGAGCAATGGAGAAGGCTCAGGAAGGGTTTTAAGTAGAATCTGTTTGTGTGAAGGGCTATGTGTGCATGTGACCAGGCTTTGCAAGGAACATGCAGCCAGCTGTGAGAATGGATGTTCGGGGGAGAGATAAGCAGAAAGGAGGCTGGTTAGAGGAGAATTTAGGAAGTAGAACACAAAAGGAGAGCTGCCATCACCCAAGGAAAGGGGACAGGGTGGGACAGTAGGAACTTAGAATAATCTCCTTGGTGAAACCCAGCACCTTACCGCTTGGTGCCGATGGCATCCAGCTCATCAATGAAGATGATGGATGGAGCTTTCTCCTTGGCCAGGGCAAAGGCATCCCGGACCAGCTTGGCACCATCCCCGATAAACATCTGCACCAGCTGGGGGCCAGCCAGCTTCAGGAAGGTGGCCTGGGTAGGGTAGGAATGGGGGTTGACAGAATCAGGCCAAAAGCACCATGAGAAGTCCGAGAGGCCCCTTTGGGCCTGTAGTGCTCAGGCCCGCCCGTTCCTTCTCCATCCTTCCCAAAGCACTCACCTTGGTCTGTGCAGCACAGGCCCGGGCCAGCAGGGTCTTGCCCGTACCCGGGGGACCATACATCAGCACCCCCTTTGGAGGTTGGATCCCCAAGTTCTCAAACTTCTCCTTGTGGTTCATTGGCAGGACAATGGCCTCCACCAGCTACCAGGAAGAAGTCCTGAGTGAGGAGAGTGAAGCCCTGAGGGCTCCTACTGCCCAACTTTTAATGGTTTCAACCCCAATCTGTAACCCTCCTATTCCAATTCAGGGACACTGCCCTCTCCTTCCCCCATATCGAGAGAACAAGCAGAACGCTCACTCCCACCAAGGCTGACTATGGTCTCTCCAGGAACGGCACGATATGGTGGAGTTACAGTTCCAGCTCGGAACTCACACCGAGCCTGAGTTCCAGTCCTGGCTCTGGCTTTAACCTTCTATAGTCCCAAGCAAGTTATTCAATCTCTCTGGATCTCAGTCTCCTAAACTGTCACATGGCATCCTTCTTGCCTTCCTAAAATGCTAGGAAGATAAGACGCACATCAGGGGGAAGTGCCCTGGTTAATGAAGCAGAAAAATACAAAAGGCTGGCATGGCTGCTACGCCTCCCTCACCTCCTGAATCTGTTTGTCCAAGCCCCCGATGTCACTGTATTGTTCTGTGGGCCTCTCGTCCACCTCCATGGCCTTCACCCGTGAGTCATACTCTGTGGGTAGAGTCTCCAGGATCAGATAGGAGTCTTTGTTCACACCCTGGGGACACAGCACAAAGCCTTCAGATTTGTCCCAGCTCAAGGCTTAACTAATTGGCTGGGTGACAGGTGCCTACAGAGTGAAAAGTGATATGGAAATGGGTAACACAAAATTCAAAGAGCAGGTAGACAGGATCTGATTCTTCAGGCTGCTCTGCTGAGATTCAGGGCCAACAGTGGCCTGGGCCTGGGGCAGGGCATGCTGGTCCATGGGAGAAACTTCACTAGAAAAGTTCTTCCTGCACTCAGGGACACAACTCACCACCAAGTCTCCGGGCTTCAGTTTTTCAGCATCTACCAACCCAATCACAGGCAGGAAGTATGTCTGTAGGAAAAATTCAAGAAGCAGCCTCAGTTACTGCCCTCAGTAAGGCTCTCTAGTCCTTTCACACACACACCCCTTACCCTCCTCAGTTCTCCTACTATTGAGCCAGCCTCACCTGTCGTGTGGAGGTCTTGATCACCGCACACTTGCCCTTCCTCTGGGAGTCCAGGTCAATATTGGCACCATCCTCCTCTTGGTCATTGGGATCAACATCCAAAAGCTGGGAAGGGAAAAGCTTAGATGAAGAGGCCCTGCTGAGCCCACTGAATTCCCCAGAGCCAGTGTTGGTCTGAGACATTCCCAACACTTGCAGGGCTGGCCATCCCTGCATCACTCCTCAGACTAGCCCTGAGCTCAGCAAGTGCAGTGGATAAACCATGGGATTGATAAGATCGCTGTTTAGGTGATGCTTCTCTGCATCCCCAAGGAAAAATAACCAGTACAAAAGAAGACATGTGAGCCTTCTGAGGCCTTTTCCGGCCTTATATATCCCCCTAAAAATGCACACCAGGAAGGGAACCGTTGGAGGGGTGCCCCAATATGCAATTTGGGCCTCAAAACTTTACCCACTCTTTCCCCAAAGGCCCATCACAGGCTGTTTTCCAAGCCCCACTAACCCCTCTCTTCCCCTCTACATACACACACACCTCGATGACGTTGGAGACAAGGTACGGCAGGGTCTTGTTCACTTTGATTTTCTCACTGTTCTCTTTGATCTTGTCCTTCATGGCTTGGAGCTCGTGGGTAACTCGTAACACTTCACTCTTCATAATCTGGGATGAAGACCAGTGGAAGCAAATGTTCGGCCTTGGCTCAGTTTATTCCAGGGCCTTGTAATGGGTGAGGTCCAGGCTGCCCAGGGGACCCTCCCACACCCGCCCACTCAGCTGTTAGGCTCTCTGAAGGCTGAGCCTGAGGTCAAACAGGCGGCCAGCCTGGCAACCTCCTGCTGAAGTACTTGTAGTAAAGGGAAAAGAGCAAGACTTTGGGTCAAACAAATAGAGATTTTAGCTTCCACCTTTTATTAAGGGCTGGGTAGTTCAAAATAAAAACCTTCTGAGTCTCAGTTTCCTCATCTGTAAAATGAAGATTCCCTAAAAGAAGGATTATCAAGAGGAACACTTTTAGACCTTGTTGCGAAAGGTAGTGTGATGATTCCTACTCTCAAGCCTGGTCTCCCAACACCCTGTCCCTCTTAAGGCTTAGTTTTCTTTCCTCTTTTTCTGACCCAAGTAGGAAACCACGGTCCCCATGCCTCCCCTGCGGAGGCAGCTGGGATCACCTGGACCTGCCCCGTATGCCCACCTTGATTTCACTGTCCAGCAGCCGCGTGCGCTGGATAATCTCTTCTGTGGACATCTTGAGCACCTCCTCCCCGATTCCATCTTGCTGTTAAAAAAAAAAAAATTTTTTTTTTAAACTGAGGGCAGGTATCCGCTTTCTCCAAGCCCACTCACAGCCTCAGTTTCCCCGTCCATAAGACTAGAATGAAGGAGTCGGGTTCCTTACTCACATTCCAAGCGGCCGCGACCCCGGGACAGGGCCAGCCCTTGACCCCCAGGCACCTCCTCCCCTCCCGCCAAGGTGGTCTCCCCGCTAGCCCCGGCTCTAGGACCCCCAGCTCTCCCAGCGCGCACCTCGGCCTCATCCCACACGGTCGCCATCTTCTCCTGCCGAGTCACTGGACTCTCGAGTTCCGGCAGCAGATTCATTTCCTAGAGGAACAGATCGAAGATCGCACTGGGCGGGAGCCGTGGCAGAAAATTAGTACTATCTTTCTTCGCACCAGCCCTTGGCTAGTAGCAGACCTCTTTCTTCAAGTCCTGACTCTAGGCGATTTACCTACGGCCGCGTTGTCACAACGAATCTGCTTCTCTGATTCAAAAGGCGACGCGCGGGCCAAAGGACCCACCCCCATGCCTCCTGAAACGTTCCCGCCCTCGTCCTGTTTATGCTGCACTATTGGCCGGCGAGCGCAGTGGGCGGGGCCTGGATGTATAACCGGAAGGGGAGGGAGAAAGACGAGAGCCGCAAAGGCCACTGGGAAATGTAGTCTTAGTTTGGCCCATAACTGAAAGGGCGCTTTGGAAAGAGTCGTTGAACCTCCGAGGCTGGCCCATTAGGAATCAGGGGATTCACTCAACCGCTCTCCCTCCCAGACTACGCGCCAGCCGTGTGCAAAGGGCAAAAAAAAGAAAAGAAAAAAGGTGAGGGGGCATGACACCTCAGGGAGCATTTTTGTCATTATTTATTAAAGCAGAAGCTGGCCACCCAGGGTTACCTGAGAGAATCCTTAACCAGTCTGAGAGATCACTGCTGCTACCAACTTCAGAGCAGGTGCCACAGAATTGCCCGTGAGGGAAGAGCTCGATTGGCTATCAACCTCTACAATTCAAAATTGAACATCATGTCTGTAATCATTTCTTTTTAAAAAAAATTGTCAGAACAGATTTTTAAAATTTTATCTTTATTGTTGAAAGTATTACGGACGTCACCCTTTCCCCCCCATTGACCCCCTCCACCCTGGCACCCCCAGGCCTTCACCACACTATTGTGTGTCCATGAGCTATGCATCTATGCATATAAGTTCTTTGGTTAATCTCTTCCAGCCTCCCTCTCCCCTCTTCCCTCTGAGATTGGTCAGTCTATTCCATGCTTCTATGTCTCCAGATCTATTTTGTTCATCAGTTTATTTTGTTCATTAGATTCCACATAGGAGTGAGATCATGTGATACTTGTCTTTCTCTGACGGTCTTATTTTGCTTAGCAAGATACTCTCTAGTTCCCTCCATGCCGTCTCAAAGGGTAGGAGATCCTTCTTTTTTACAGCTGCATAGTATTCCATTGTGTGTAATCATTTCTTTTCATCTCACTGAGTAGGACAGATCTCTTTGGATCAAATGAGACTCATTTGTTGCACCTGTGTCCTCTGCTCTGGGTTAGGGCTTCAACATACCAACTTTGGGGAACGCAATTCAGTCCATAACATCTTTCTAACAGACCTTCTATGTTGCTTATTATATTTACTGTTTATCGAATCCTCCCACCCACCCCTGCATGTCAGCAGCTCCTCCCCACAGGGATCTTTGTCTCTGGCTCACTCGCATCCAAAGAACCTAGAAGGGCGGCTGGAGGCACTGACTCATATGTGCAGAGGTATGCTTGTGTCTGAGGAAGCTCACATGGGCAGGGAAAGTCAGAATCATTGGGACCAGGTACAAATGGTTTATTTTTCTATAAAGAGCAAAGTACAAAGAGGTGGGGGCAGCAGCGGGGCCTTGAAGGGCAGCTGTGGGCAGGCCCCAGGCCCTGGTGGAGGCCCGAGGAGGTCCTAGTGGCTGCCCCAGGAGTAAACAGGCGTCCAAGACGTGGCCAGTCAGGGGTCTCCAGCATGATGGTGGAGAAGGAGCGGAGGACGTGAGGCAGAAGTCCACGACTGCCAGCGAGGTCACACAAAGCCAGGCTTCATGGAAGAGCGGCGGCAGTTGGGGCAGCTCCGTGTCCCATTGTTCTGCAGGCACCTTGGGAGGCAAAGGGCTCTGTCTACTCACTGAGCCGGTCCTTCCATCCTGGGCCAGTGCCTCCCTCTCCTACCCCCTCTTCTGCAGGGGCTTGGAAGGTGTCAAAGGAAGAAGATGGCCCCAGACCCCTGTGTGCAACCCTGCTTGCCCCATCACTTGGCCTGGAAGGGGCGCACCTCCAGGTGTCTGAACGCCATGGCCTTTCAGAGGCCTCTCTGAATTCTCTTGGGGAAGAATGATTGTAAGAATGGCCACCTCACAGGGCCCCTGGGAGGATTCAATGAGTTAATATATGGGAAGTTTTTAGGAACTGCTGTTACTATTGTGATTAGGCCCTAGAGCACCCCAGAGGCCTGTGTGCCCCTGTCCCAGCCGGCGGAAGCCCTCACCGGAGGTGGAAGATGTGGGAACAGGGCAGGGCCTGCAGCCGGCTGTTCCTCTCGCCTATGGACTCCCCGCACAGGCCACAGTAGAGCTCTGTCTCCTCCACGCACTCATGGAAACGCACTACATGGGCACGCAGCTCCCGCTGCAGCCCCTTGCTGCGGTAGATGCTCTCGCTCAGACAGTGCAGCTTCAGCTGGCTCAGCTGGGCCCCCCGAGACAGGAGAGTGGGTGGAGGGAACGAGACCAGGTCAGTGTCGGTGAGCAGCTGTCCCGCCTCCCTCCTTGCCCAGCCCAAGAAGCCATCCCAGAAGGGTCACCGGGCAGTCAGGTCATACAGCGCGCAATCCTAGGCACATTCCTGCCTGGCTGATGGACCTAGGAAAAGCGTCCTGCCCTCTCTGGGCCTTGGTTTTCCCTCATGCAGAATGAGGGGGTGGTAAGGTCAGCGGTCTTCACCCCTAGAACCAGCCGGAGACCCCATGTTTTTGAAGGGTTTTATTGACCAAACCTGCTGCACTGACTCCATAATAATCGTGTTCCTGTTCTCATTAGTTAAATATACACAACAGCTTGTTAGCACTTCTGACCAGCCCAAGATACTTAGGTAAACCCAAGTGGATCTAACCAAGCCAAAGGCACATATATTTGGCATCTTAGGACTATTACCCACTCCCAGAGAAATGCACATCTAGAAGACTTTGAGAAACACTGAGCCTATTTTCAATGTTGAAAGGTTTAGATACAATTATTAAATTTGGAGAGGCCACAAATCTTTAGAGTTAAGACAGGCCAGTTACCAGGTAGTGAGCACCCCTGTGAGCCTTGCTTTTCTCATCTGTGAAATGGGGCTCGCTATACCCACCTTGCAGGGAGACAGTGAGGACTGGAGGCAGTACCTACAAGAGCCCCATGGTGCCCAGCTCTCAGTGAGTGGAAGCCACTGTTGGGAGTTTTAATGACCATCAAGGCCCTGAGGAATTCTGATATCCTCCAGCTGGGACTTCTCGCCTAGCCCTTGGAAGCACTCTCTGGGTGGAAGAGAAACAGCCGGGGTCTGGGGATGGCTGGAGCAACTCCTGGAGATCCGGAAGGGCTCAGGGCATGAGGGGACTCGGGGGGGCCCTCTCCACCCACCCACGATCCCACCTTGGGCTCTTGACTCCAGACCCAGGAGACAGAATCAGGTCTGACCTTGTTTCCCACCTCCTCGGCCAGGTCCTGGGCTCTCTCGATGGCATCCAGAGCCTGGAAGGTGAGCACAGGCCAGGGCTGTGGACAGGTGGCTGACAGAGGCCTTGGCTCATAGGAAATGAAGGGGTAGGGAGAGGCGGGCGTGGGGAGGGTGACATGGCTGGGCAGCTGCCCTGTGTGCGAAGGTAGCAAGAAGAGACTGGGGTGCAGCTGTAAGAGCTGTGTGGGTGTTGTCTCCTGCCTCAGTTTACTCAGGTACAGAAGGGGAAAAATATCTCTGAGTTGCAGGGTGTCATGCTATCACGGGAAGCAGTTAAAGCATCCTGAGTTCGAACCCCAGCTCTGGCCCTTTACTAGCTGTGTGACTGGGCAACACCCGGGCCTTCTCTGAGCCTGGAAAATGGCCTGGAACGCCTAGATTGGGATGAGGCTGATGTTAGACAAAGTGTCCGAAAGAGTCCTGCCCAGGACCAGCCCCACAGATTGTTGGCTGGGAGCACTGGGAGAGCTGGGGGGACCCGACCTCACCTTGTCCGGTGCCTTCCTGGCCACCCAGCATTTGGCCACACCCAGCAGCACCTGCACCTGCCCCAGGCGGTTTCCGATCTCGGTCATGATGCTCATGGCAGAGTCGTACCTGGGGAAGGCTGTCTGCACAGCCAGGTGGGGGTGGGGTCAGGCTGGGCCAAGCCTGCCCCCCTGCCCCACATCCTGGTGACCTCACCTCCAGGTCCCCACGGCTCCGGTGGATGTCAGCAAAGCAGAGCAGGCAGAGCGCCTGTAGTGGCCGGTCCCCATGCTGCAGGGCAATCTTCATAGACTCCTGTGAGAGAGGTCTGTCACTTGGGCCTGCTCATCTGCTCCTACCACTGGGGAGCCCTCATGGGCAGCCCAGGGATCACCAACATCCTCAGAACCCAATACACCAATCATGGTTCTCAGGCCCCACACACCTAACCAGTGGCCTCACTGCACCCAGTAAAGTGGAACCTGAGGCTCAGAGAGCAGAAGTGACTCCATCAAGATCACCTGGCTAGTAAGGGGAAAAGCTGAGATTTAAACCCAGGTGAATGGAACTTCAGAGATGACTCTCTTCCTACTTAAAGTGTCCCACAGAGGATGTGTGGTGGGGGGCAGAGGGAAGCCCCCTCCCATGAGAATGAACTGGAAGGGAGTGAGGTTGGGATGGGAGAAACACGCATCCTTCAGGGGCTCAGCTATAGAAAGGCTGGACCAGGAACAAGACTTGGGGCCTCAGTGGGCTATTTGGAAGGAGGAGGCCCACCTGCTGTGGGCCCCAGATCCTGGCCCACACCACTACCTGCCCTGCTGCCCCACCTCACAACACTCCATGGCACTGCCCAGGTGGCCCAGCAGGCGATATGCCACGGCCATGTGGTACTGGCTCATGGCCCGGTACTTGAGGCTCCAGCCTTTGCCGTAGTCACTGACGAGCTCTGCCGCCTTGCAGGGGAAGAACAGGGCCTTCTCGTAGTCCTGCAGGGACACAGGGTGGGGGCGGGCAGGAGAGGGCAAACTAAGTGTCAGGAGCTGGCCCTAAGTTGAGGGCTGTAGGCCCTGGCTCCTCTGGCAGCCAGGAGCCCATAGGCCCCACCGGGTGCTCATTCATTCTTTCCGGAATCCAGCAACGAGTGATCCAGGCAGAGGGAACAGCCAGTGCAAAGGTGTGGGCTCCATGAACACAGGGGTCTGCATCTGGTTTGCTGAAGTTGCATAATAACCCACTGCTTGGTTCTTGGCACTTAGTAGATGCACAATAAATATTTGTTGAAGGAATGAATTAGAAGGCAAGAATATGCAGCTGGCTTTTCTCCTCACCCAGTCCCAGTTGGGCCCCTCACCTTCAGATACCCAGAGGAGTGTGGGGGTGGGGGATACCAGGGCCCCACCCCCACCCCACCCGAGGTTGCCTCCTGGACCCTGCAGCAGCTGCCCACTGAAGGCTCTGTGACTGATTGCCTCGGCTCGAAAGAACATCAGGACAGACTCAATGAGGCAATGAAATCATTCTCTCGGCCTTTCTTTCTCCTCAAACCTCCAAACGTCCTTTCTACCTGCCCATTATGAGCTGAGGACCTTGCCTCACACTCCATTGTTACATATAAGATATAAAATAATGTTATATACAATATAATGCAATATAATATGATTGCATCATAATACATTACATTGCAATATACTATATTAGTATAACCATACAGGAAAAAAATTATTTCAAATGAACTTACAACATACACTTGTACAGTTCACCCATAGTGGGATGTATTATAAAGACAAAAAACAGCAAAGAAATCTTAGTCTTCCCTCAGTTGTCTTTTTTTAAATTTTTTTTAGTAATATTGGTATTGTCTTTTGAAACTATTTTATGTATCCTGTAGGGTAAATATTTAATTGTGTTGTTAGAAACCAAGATTTTTAGTCTAAGAGAAAAGAGAATCGAGTTTAAAATAAGTTAAGGAAAATCCTGAACCATTAGACTTGAATTGGAAACATCACTATGAAACATCTTGGCAACTGAAAAGAATTAGAAGCAACAGCAACCCAGTAGCAGTGAGCACCCTGAGAGCCCCTATTTTGCCTTTAAATACACTTTCCTGCTAAAAAGAACCCAAAGGAATGGCTGGTCCAGGTCTGAGGGAAGGGATATAGAAAATAAGCCTGGGACAGTTTATTGGGCCAGAAAACAAAACGCTTTCCAAGATTAAATGAATCTTGTCAAAGGACACAGGAGCCATACTGCAGGGAATTCCACTGATTAAAGTTAAGATAATGTGAACATCAAAGAGAACAGTGATTGCAATAGACCGAAGAATATTGCACATAAAGAAAATCCAGCCCTGGCCGTTTTCTCAGTGGTTAGAGCACCGGCCTGCAGACTGAAGGGCCCTGGCTCGATTCCGGCCAAGGGCACCTACCTCGGCTGCAGGCTCGATCTGCGGCCCCAGTCAAGGGGAGGCGACCAATCGATGTGTCTCTCTCACATTGATGTTTCTCTCTCTCTCCTCTCCCCCTTCCACTCTCTCTGAAGAGCTTTGGGGAAAAAAGTCCATGATTTCATAGTGATACTGCAAAAAGAGGAAGCAAAAGGAACCAATAAGTGTGGCCACTGAAGGCAGCTATCACATCAACTCCTTATTCTCAAAAGTGGTAATTAAAGGGGAAGGAAAAAGTTTTTAGTCTGCCTTTCCTTTAGGAACCGTATTTCAAAGTAACCAACTAGCCCCAAGAGATGAGGGGAAGTTCTTCTGTATAGAAAAATCCCAGCTAATAATTGTAGCAAGAATGAGAGAACTTGGTGATGGTCATTTTATTAGGGTGAAAATGAATGAATTGATCCACGCAACAAACATCAGTGGATGCTAACACCATTAGGATAAATGTCACTGCAGAACTGAATGTTCCCAGGAGTCATGAAAGGAAAAAATGCAAACCCTAAAACGGAGGGACCAGGCCGTCACTCCCTCAGCCACCCGAGACGATGTCACATGAAGAACACAGCATCATTCCCGTAGCATTCTTACTGACCTCGGGCCGCCTAAATCTAACCAGGTCGTTATCCAAAAGCCAGTTCATAGGGAGGAGAAGAGACAAAGGAACAGTGGCATGGCCCCTTGAGGAAGCCGTGAGACAGTGCCAGGGAACATTCTACAAGGCAGCTCATCTGGGAAATCAAAGGGGAGGGGAGGAATTTTCTACCAAAAGAGGTTTAAGAGACACACTAACTACTGCAATGTGTGGCTCTAGTTTCTATTCCAGTTCAAAGGAGCCGAAGGTACAGGCATGTTTTTAGGATAAGCACAGAAATTTAAGATAATTAAAGTTGTTCATTATGGTGTGTGTGATAATAGCATTGAGATTAAGTAAAAAAGTGTCCTTATATAAGAAAATGTCCTATTTTCCCCCCCAGAGATGCATACTAAACTACTTTGGGGTAAAAATATCATGATGCCTATAATTTTATATCACAGCACTTCAGTTAAAAATACGTCAATCAGAGAATAAGACTTACGAATTGGCAGTTACGGGATAGTCACGGGGCTGTGAAGTGCAGCATAGGGGATACAGTCAATACTGTAATAACCACGGATGGAGCCAGGTGGGGACTAGACTCATCGGGGGGATCCCTTCGTAAGGTATATAAATGTCTAACCAGTGTGCTGTACACCTGAAACGAATATAATACTGAATATCAACTGTAATTGAAAAATTTTTAATGAAAATAGAAAAAATATGTAAATCAAATATGGCAAAATATTAATAATTGTGACATCTAAGTGGATATATGGAGATTCATTACATTATCTCTGGACTTTTCCGTATGGTTAATTTCCTTCGTACTAGAAAAAGGTTTGAAAACACCCCTATTTCTCTCCAATCCTATTGCATCTCACTGAATCGCTTCCCTGTCCCTCTAGCTGCTGAAAACAAAATCCTCAGTGTCGTCCTGGATGACTCTCATTTCCTTACAACCCGGCTCTGATTAAAAACCATCTGCACACTCATTTACCCCTAGATTTATTGAGCATCTACTATGTGCCAAGCATTAACATCTGCCATGGGCCAAGCGCAGCCTGGATGCCTGGGGAAAGAACAAATGCTCAGGACCGGAAGGCTGTGGTCTCTGGTCCCATCAGTTCATTCACAGTCTGCCTCTCCCCTCCCCCTTACCCTCTGACCCCACCTCCTATCTCCTCACCACGCTGGCTTCCATCCTTCCTGGAACATGCCAGGTATGCCCCCCACCCCACCCCACCCCACCCCAGGGCAGAGCTTTGCCTTAGCTGTTCCCTCCTTTCCACTGCTTTCCCAGATTTCTGCATGACTTACCCTCTCATCTCCTCTGTGAGACCTTCCAACGTCCAGTTGTTTGAAATTGCAGCCCCCCCTCCTCGGCACCTCTCACCCCCTTTCCTGCTTTCCTTCCTCCTCAGAAGCACTTTCTAGCACACTGTGCAGTTAACTTTCACTGTGTTTACCCTCTTTTCCCCCCAACTAGAGGGCAAGCTTCATGAGACCAGGGACTTTGCCGTTGTTTTCACTGCTGCACCCCAGGCCAACAGTGTCCTGCATTTAAATGCTCACTAAATATGTGATGAATCCTTACAAACATGCTGTACAGTAGGTCCTACGCTCCCTCGTGATATACCTACACCTACCAACGTTCAGGGAGGAGAGGTGCTGTGTCCAGGATCGCACAGCGAGCGGGTGACAGTGCAGGGTCCTCGCACAGGAGCCTCCCATCCCCCAGAGTCAGGCAGATTGAGGTTTGAATTCTGGCTGTGCCCCTCCTGACCCAGTCTTTACCTTCCTGGGCAAGTGTTACCCTCTGGGACTCCAGTCCATCTCCTCCCTACTAAACAGGAGGACTGAACAAAGTGATGCAAGGGGAGCCCGAGCCCCCCGCTGCCCTCCCCCTGGGGCCCGGCCCACCTTGACCTGGGCGTAGAAGCTGCCCAGGCTGCAGCAGACGCGGCACTCGAGCATGGTGTCGTCGTTGTTGTGGGCGTAGCGCAGGGCCTTCTCGAAGCTCTCCAGGGCCTTCTGGAAGAGGCTGAGGCCCAGGAAGGCATTGCCCATGCTCAGGCTGACCTGGCCCCCGAGCTGGGCGCCCGCCCTGGTGCCAGGCAGGCCGAGGCAGGTCTTGCAGTAGGAGATGGTCTTGTGAAACTCGCACAGCTTCTCGTTGCTGCGCGCCAGGTTCAGGTAGCTCTCCAGGAGGAAGCTGGCGTCCTCCAGTTCCCGAGCGGTGTCGATCTGCACCACGGCAAACTGCCCACAGGGTGGTGGGCATGTGGCCGTCAGCCTGAGCCTCGGACCAGAGCCTCCACCCCGCCGAGCCTCACATCCCGTAGCTTCAGAGCCCGGTCTCCCATGCCAGCCTCAAGCATTCTCTCTCCCCCCATAGGCTGGGAGCTTCAGCCCTGGGGCCTCCACCTTCCCAACCCCAGCCGAGATCTTCAGTCCCCAGCACCCACCCACCTCCAGCCTCAAGCCGGGAGCCAGCGCCCGCAGATGCAGACGCAGACCCCAAACAGGGAGGCTGGAGCCTAGACTCCTGGCCTCCAGATCCCCACCCTGCAGTTCAAAGCCACAGGCCCAAATCCCAAGCCAAGACTCCGCATCTAAGACCCAGGGCCTCAGGTGTGAGTTCAGAGCCTCAGTCCTGGGCCACTAGCTCATGGGACACAGGGGAGCCTGAGGAGGCGGGAGGGGGGCCGGGAAGCCTCGGAGAAACCCAGCTCTGGCCCCGTCCTCCCGCGCCAGCTGCGGGGCGCGCCCACCTTCAGCATCTCCTTGTAGCGGCCCATCTCCGAGTGGGCCGTGACCAGGCAGCCCAGCACGCGAAAGCGCCCCACGAGGTCCGAGCTCTTTTCCAGCACCTTCATCCACACCTGCAGCGCCTTCTCTGTCTGGTTAGACTGGTATAGCTGGAGCCCCTTCTCGATCTGCTGCTTTGTCTGGTCCTGCCCCATCCCCAGAGCCCCACGACCCACAGACAGACCCTGGTGGCTCCCTGCCTCTAGGCACTCATGGCAGGGGACCCGCAGTGCTAGCTGCCCACTGAGCCCCGGGAAGGAAAGTGGCACCAGGCAGGAGACGAGCAGGGCCTGATGGAGAACCGGTGCCACTCTGGGAACAAAGCTGGTCGGGCCCCTGTCTGCAGCTGTCCCTGCCAATTGGGGCCACGTGGCCACTGAGGAATGTCAGCTGCAAGGTCACGCGGGCCTCTGTCACCCCCGCCCCCAAGCTGAGAGGTGGCTTCCCAGGTATGCAGGCACCCTGTCCCCTGGGCAGCCCCTTGGGTGTCTCTTCGGCACCTCTGACTCTGGCCCTGACCCTCCTGGCAGGGCAGGGCAGGCCTCCCGCGGCCTTGCCAAGGAGCCACCTCTAGGGGTGGGCTGAGAACTGGGAGGAAGCAGGAGTGAGCCTGGGCACAGGGGCAGCGGGAGGCCGGGGCATTGCCCAGCCCTAAGCCCTGCCTCTATGGCAGCACAGCCTCCCCCCGAGACCTCCTCCCCTCCCCCAGGCTTTGTTCCTGTGATTTCCCAGGCTCCGAGGTCATTTACCCCACATGCACCTACCCACACCATTCCCAGCATCCTAACTCACAGTGTGACCCAAACCGAGTCACTGACCGCTCTGGGCCTCAGTTTCCTCATGTCAAGTGAGGATAACAACAGGCTGATAAACCCTAACTCAGGGCTGTTATGAGGCAGAGTTGTGGGTAACAGTGTGGGCCCTGGGGCTGTCAGGATTCGAATTCTGACTCTGCCCTTTATTAGCTGTGTGGGCAATGTGACTGTGGGCCAGAGAGAAATGGTACCTATGTTGCTGGATTGTTAGAACTAAAAGACGCACTAGTTGACACGGATTTGGAATGTCCCTAGCATACAGGAAACGTTCCATGTGTCGACAAGAAGAGGTCATCCCAAGCCGTGTCTGCTCCACGGTAAACTGCCCACCAGGGACAGAAGTTGGCTCTTGGAGGTTTCAAAAGTGTGTTCCCCTCCCCCCCCAAAAGTGTCCCAATTTCAATCCCAACCCAATTGGAAAGGTCCTTGATAATGAGCTTTCATGCCAGACATTGTGGAGAAGGGCAGAGTCTATGCAGGGGGCAGAAGCTTGAAGTGCCGGGCTCCTGGGGTGGAGAAAGGCCCTGGGCAATGGGACCCCTGCAACCTGCCAGCACCCGGGTTGTCCTCCCTCTCTGCAAACCAGGCTCCTTGCACCGGGGCAAAGTTCACCCTTTCAGAGTAGGACGGTTGTTTTCAGCATGTTCACAAATTCGTGCATCGATCATCACTAATGCAGAACATTTTCATCTCCGGAAAGAGAAGCCCGTATTCATTCGCAGTCACTCCCTGCTCCTCCTGTGTTGTGGGCTGAATTGTGTCTCCCTAACCACCATTCCTATGTTGAAGTCTTAACCCCCAGTATGTAACTGATTTGGGAACACCGTCTTTAAAGAGGCAAAGTGAGGTCATTAGAGTGGGCCCTAATCCAGCGTGACCAGTGTCATAAGAAGAGTTAGAACACAGACACCCACAGGGAAGACCATGTGCAGAGAAAGAAAAGAGGAGGCCATCTACACCCAAGGAGAGCGGCCTCAGAATGAAACGAACCCTTTCAACACCTTCAGCTCTGACTTCTGGCCTCCAGACTGTGAGGAAATAAACTCTCGTGGTCTGAGCCCCAGAGTCCGTGGTGCTTGGTTATGGCAGCCTGAGTAACTAACACACCCTATGACCACAGTCTGCTCTCCATAGATTTTTCTGTTCTGAACATTTCATATGAATGGAATCATACAGTCTGTGGTCCTTTGTGACTGGCTTCTTTCACTTAGCGCAATGTTTTCAAGGTTCACCCATGTGGTAGCATGTATCAGTACTTCACTCCTTCTTATGGCTGAATAGTATTCGTCGTATGGATGCACCATTTTGTTGATCCACTCATTAGTCAATGGGCATTTGGGTTCTTTTATTTTTTGGCTGTTCTGAATAATGATCCTATGAACATTCATGCATGAGCTTTCATGAGGACATGTTTTCATTTTTCTTGAGTATATATATATATATATATACATATGAATGTACACCTAGGAGTGGAATTGCTGGATCATGTGGTAACTGTGTTCAACTTTTGAGGAACCGCCAACCTGCTTGCCCCAGGGCCTTTGCACCGCTCGATCCCTTTCCTCTTGTCTCCCTGGCATGTGGGTCAAGTCCTAGTTAGGGTAAATCAGCTTATTATACTCTCAGAGAATTATATTCCATTCCGATACAAGCTTTGTCTCTGCACTTCTATATTCATTAATGAGGTTACCTGCTTAAGGTCTGCTTCCTCCACTCAAATTTGTGGGCAGGGACATCTCATTCATGACTGACTGCATCCCCTGAGCAAGGCCTGACAAACAGTGGCCACTCAATAAATACGTTGAATGAATGCATGGTAAAAAAGGGAAGGAATGAAAGTTTAATTTTGAAATTGAAAGCAACTGCTGCGGGCTTAGCAGCTGACCTGCTGTGTCCTGCTCTATCATAGGCAGAGATGACCTCCTGTTTACTGCAAGCAAAATGGGTCCAGAGAGGGGCAATCTGGGAGTGGGGGGGTGTGGCCAGCTCAGGGCTCCATGCCCCAGGGTCATGGCTCAGCAGAGGTAGACAGGATAGAGAAGTAGGCCGAGGGACCAGACAAGGCCACCGGGACTCTCCAGGGGGAAGTGTGCTTGAACCCAGCCCACAGGAAGTTGGGAAGCAAGGAGAGGGGAGCCTCTGGCACAGGAGAGAGGGCTGGGATCTTCCTCTCATCTGGAGGGGCCCCTGGGTTGAAGTGAACCTCCCGAGGAGGAAGAAGCTGGGCCCACAGGGAAGGGGCTGAGGAGCCAGCGATTCTCTCCCGCTCGGTGCTCCAGACACCAGTTCACCTCGGGGCTTTGGCAGGAAGGAAAGGAGGTGGGCAGCCCGCGGCTTTGCCCCAAAGGAGTCAGGGACCACAGCCTTCTGGCACCTGGGAACTCAGATGATTTCAAAACTCAAAAACTTGGCTGGAGAAAGGTTCCCTCTGCCCCAGAGTCAGCTTTTTGCTGACTGTTGCGTACAGTGAGGTCAAGGTCATGCTCCTTTGGGGCAAGGGCTGTGGTTTGTTTGTCTTTGTACCACTGGACCCTGCACAGCCCCTGGCAAAGTGAGAGGAGACCAACAGAGTAACAGCAACTAGCCTTTCCTGGCCTAAGCGTTTACAGGTAAGGAAACCGAGGCATAAGCGGTGAGGCGACCGACCCAAGACCACCCTGCTACCTAGAGACAGAGCAGGGACCGGACCCCAAGCAGTGTGTCTCCAGGGGTCCCCCTCTCAACCGTGGTGCTGACCCAGGAAGGAGAGGGAGAGAAGTGAAGGGGAACTGGACACCGTTTTGGGGAATCATAGTGACTGTTACCTGACACACGAGCTCACTGGGAACGTCATCCAAGGCTCTGGCCTGGGTGGCAGAAGATGTACGCACAGGCGGCTGAGGGGACGGCGCAGATTGCTCAGCAGCGCCCAGCAATAAAGGTGGACAAAAGGCCCCACAGAACGCAACAGTCTTTTCCAGGCCACTTAACCTCACAGGCTGGTGGGACTGCAGGGCCTGGGGGTGTTGCTGCGTCAGGTGCCAGCTACCATGCCTCACGTTGCCTGTTTTATCAAGAAAAGTAGAAAATAGAGTTTGGGCCTGAGGCAGGGGCCACACCTTGCATGCGAGGGCAGAAGGCTCCTGGTTGGGCGGCTACGTTCGTATCTGGGAGATTTCATAGAAAATCTGCATTCCCTGCTTCTCTTGGAGACTGAAGTTCAAGCAACGGGGCTGTTGTTCTGTGTCAACCAGTCAAGTGGTCAGTGACCAAGAATGTCTTTCTTTCGTCCACAACCCTCCCCACTCTCTCTTCTCACCTTGACACTGAAGCCATTTGCAGCTTCTGCTCCAGAAACAGGACAAATGTAACCGGAGAGGACAGTCCCAGACCCCCTCTGTCACGACTGGTGGGATCCTTGGGAAGTCTGTCCCTCTCGACAAGTTTGTTTCCCTAGTCATAAATGGGATATCACCTCTCTGGTGAGCTTTCTGTGAAAACCAAATGAGATCAAATAATTTGCTTTGAAAACAAGACATTGAACGAATGTTCCTCTGATGAACCTCCTGAACCCTCCTTGAACTGGCTCTTACTATGAATAACAGTGAAAAAACTGGAGATGACCTGTGTCCAACAGGAGAGCGGCTGAGAAGCCAGGACATGCTAGGTAGCCTCTTGAAATGGATTTGTCAACGCTGGTGTAGGTACCAGACGGAAGGGTTCCTGGGTTGCAATGATGAAAAAATGCAGGCTGCAGAGCCTTCTGTACACAATGCATGATCTCATTTTTATTAACAAAAATTACGTATGTACATATATTTGTATACAGAGGAAAATTCTGGAAGCATACCTACTCCATCTGTTTATCAATGGGCTGTGGGATGGGGAGTGCTCGCTTTTAACTTACATGCACTTAGGGTTGTTGGCGACTTGGACGAGCACTTCCCAGGGTGGCGCTGTGCCAAGTGTTTGGGACATCCTCTCTTCCCAACTCCACGGGGCTATTGGACAGATTGGGAATCTGAGGCCGAGAGAATCAAGTCACCTGCCCAAGATCACAAAGCCGGCATCATACCGGATTGAGAGACTCCCACACACAAGCTTTCCCCACCACACCTAAGGCCACCTCTGTAACTACAGGAATGTTTTGCATTTAAAAAACCCTCAAACCTTCCCTGGCCAGTGTGCTCAGTGGTTAAAGCATCGGCCCCACACCAAAGGGTGGTGGTTCGATTCCCAGTCAAGGGCAAGTACCTGGGTTGCAGGTTCCATCCCTGGCCGGTAGGGGTGAGTGCGGGAGGCAACCAATCAATGTCTCTCTCTCACATCCGTTTCTCTCTCCACCCCCTCACTCCCTCCTTTCTACTCTAAAAAAAAATTCAGTGGAAAAAAGATCCTCAAGTGAGGATTAAAAAACAACCCTCAAACCCTAAAATGACTTTCAAAAAGGTTGTGTTGCATAAGCCTCAGGCTCTGGGCATCTCTCTCCACTGCAGGGGTGGGCAGGCCAGTGGCCCTCTCAGGGCTGGAGGGCCACAGGTCAGGGCCTTCTCTGCCTGCCAAAGGGGCCCTCCGGCAGCAGGGGGCCCTGCAGAGCAGGTGCCAGCACCCACTTCCTCGAGGATGGACCCCAGACGAACTGCTTTAGAAGCTGTACTTGCAGGATCCCTGTCAACTGGTTCTAAGGGACTTGACTGTCATTTGTCTCATGACCACTGAGGGCCTACAAAGAATCTGGGTACCGGCTGGTAGCTAACAGTCTGTGAACCAGGTACGGAAGTAAGCTACGCCTTCTTCTGGAGTGGATGGAAGTTTCTAAATAAAACTCCAGTGTAGTGGAGGGGGGTTGGGGAGGCACCCTTTTGGGGAAGCTCTTTGATAGAAGTAACTCATCTTCTGATACTTGTTCATTTACTCAATACTTATCTGCCAGCCCTGGGGCTCCGATGAGGATTGACGCACTTGGTCTCTGCCTTCATGAAGCTCCATTCTAGAGGAGAAATTTCAACCAGGGCGCCCAGGACCTATCACAGACACTCCTAAAGGCATATGTGCTACAGGGACTTCAGTCAGGTTGGCCTGGTTAAAACCCGACTTTCCTCCTTACAGCCACATGACAGAGGAGCTGCAGCTTCTCTGTCCCTGCTCCTAGCTTCCCACGCCATCAGTTGCTGGACTAGTGCAGTGACTACCATTCATAAATGGCAATTATTTTGTATTCTTAAAAGCAAAGTGACTGCCTGGAACAGTCCTGACACTGTAACTGCCTGCGATGATGGAAACGGTCTATGTCCGATCCGGCAGCCACTACTCACGCGTGGCTTCACAGTGAAACTGAGGAATGAAATTTACCAAACAGCTACAGTGACCAGGGGGTGATCACAGTGGACAATGCAGGCAGGTCTAGAAGAGGGCTGGATCCAGGGCGTGGCAGGGATGTCACAGGTAAACAGGAGCTGGGAGGAGTGGAAGGGATGGGCGGCTGCAGAAACATGGCTGGATGGCGAGGAGACAGGCTCGGAAGGGCTAGGCATGGCAGGAGCAGGTGGAGTGAGGGCCACTGCTGTGAGCAGTTTTCAAGTAGGGGGAGGAAAGAACATGTCTCAGGAGGTAGGCAAAGTGAAAGCCAGACACAAAAAGGCACATACTGTATGACTGCGTTGACATGGCACGTCCAGAACAGAAGCTACAGAGCAGAAAGATGCGTGGTTGCCGGGGGCTGGAAATGGGGGCAGTGGGAAGGGGAGTGACTGCTATGAGAGTGGGGTTTCTTCGGGAGGTGATGAAATTAGGCTGTGGTGATGGTTGCGTAACGCTAAAACTAACCACTATGCTTGAAGTGGGCAAATCGCATAGCGTGTGTGTGAACCTCCATCAAGCGGTTTCAAAACACCAAAACCTCAGGCCTCAGGTCCATTTCCCATCGCAAGGCTCTGACTTCTGATTTGAAAAACAAGAGCCCTCCCTACAGCTGGAGCCTTTACCAGGAAAGAGAAAGTCAATGCACGCAAGAGAAATCGAACACCAGCTGGTGGGGGTTTGAAAGGACTCCTGAGAGAGAAGGAAAATGCTTGAGAAACGCAGAAGGTGCGAGAAAAAGCCCTCTCTCATCTCTCCTGAAAGGGCTGCTATCAGACGTTAGTTTGACATTCCCAGAGGTGAATGGACAAACCTGGCCTTTCATTTCCTTCTCAGTGGTTTTTCTTCATCAGGGACGGAGATGCTCAGGTGGGCACAGTGTGGGCAGGACCTGGGAGAGGCGGGAAGCTGTGTGCTGAGAAAGCTGGCGCACAGGCTTTCTCTGCGGCAAGCCAGCAACCAGCAGGGGCAAAGAGGAGGTTCTGGAGTCCAGTCAAAGGTGACTGAATGTTGGTTTTTAAAAGGAATACAGCTTAAAACAGCTATAAAGATGCACAAATCTAAATTTTAAAGTTTAAAACCAGTATTTCTGGCATATTCCTTTAAGTTTTAAAGAGAAACAACCATCTTTAAGTATGATGTTAAATTGGGAGACGTTCAAGTTGTGCGTAACATTCTGTTTTTACATCAATTTCTCTCTCAGGAGTTCTAAGGCAAAGACTCAGAGAAGATCTAGATCACCTTGTTCTTGAGTCACAGAAAAATCTGCGCTAGCGTGGGGACGTAAGGAAGAGCCTGGAGAACGTAGTCAATCATATGGTAATCACTTTTATATGGTGACAGAAGGTAACCGGACTTACCGTGGTGATCACTTCATAATGTATTTAATATCAAATCTCTATTGTACACTTGAAACTAACAGAATATTGGAAGTCAATGATATTACAATTAAAAAGGAAAGAAAACCTGTGCTAGATGGGAGTGAACTTCAGGTTAATCACCCTCTAATTACACAGGAAACAGCTCTGGAAGGGAGTCCATGGAGAAAGCCCCGACCCTCCATCCTGGCCCAGTTTCCCAAAGTGTGCGGTGCAGACTTGCATGGCATGCGATGAACACTTTATATATAGATGCTATGTAGCTTACCGTGTATTTTAAAACATAGAATTAGGAGATTCCAAATACTAATGGTCAGAATGAGTTGAAGTTGAAAAGGGTGCATTTCAAGTTGCTTTAAAACAGGTGGTGGTGGTGACGCCCTGGCCGGTGTGGCTCGGTTGGCGGCGTCCGTTGCACAGAAGCTGCCAGTTCAATTCCTGGTTGGGGCACATGCCTGGGTTTCGGGCTCGATCCCTAGTATAGGGCATGTAGGAGGCAGCCAACTGATGCTTCTCTCTCCCTTCTCTAAAAATTAACCAAAAATCTTACACACACACAAACCATTAGCAAAAAAACCCACATTACTGTGATGATGGTTGTATGACATTGTGAATGCACTGAATTGTCCACTTAAAAATGGTTAAAGTAGCCCAAAAAATAATAGTGTGGTAGGAGTGAAATGCCAGTCCTCCCAGGAAGTGGCCTCGCAGGAGCACACTGACCAACTATTCGGGAGCACTGAGTTGCCAATGAACCCCCCTAAACACCAAGACAGCTGCTCTAAGGAGGGCAAAGCTGCAATGATTCACCACCCGAGGGAGCCACAGGAGTTGTAGGGTCCCCAAGTGCCTTTGACTAGAGTCTAGATGACAGCGTGCAATCATGTGCAGTGAGACTGGAGAGGTTAACCAGAGCACGTTGGCCTTTATTAGTGGTTACGAGAAAGGGCTTGGGAGTCAGGCAGACCTGGTTTGATTCTCAGTGCATGCCACGTGCTAGCAGGCAGCCCAATTTCTTTTAACATCAGTTTCGTTATCTGCAAAATGGGGATGAGAACTGTAGCTCCCTCCCAGGGATGTTACGAAGACTGGAACACGGTGGGGAGTGTTTTTGCCACTGTGCAGGCTTTATGTAGCTCAGCCATCAGCCAGTCAACTGAGTTGAAGTTTATTTGCATCGAGGACTGTAATGTTTTAAATAGGTCTCAGTAAAGGATCTTCTTTGGGGGGAAAAAGACTGAAACATACAATGTGTACCCAGTGTTTCCCACAGCACTTGGATTGTGGTCAGTGAACATTAACTAGGATGATTACTGCCTATTAATACAAAGTTTTGATTTTTAAACATATTTTTAACGAATACAAATGAAAAAGCCATTTTCCCAAGTTTATTTGCATTCAGAACCCTTACTTCCACAGAACGCTTCACAGGCTAGTCCTCAGTGCAACCGGTGCTGGGAAACACTACCCCAGGCAAGCCTGAGGGAGGACCCGTGATGAGAAGGTAGAGGCCTGGCCTCTTCCAGGCCATGTGCTGGTTGCACACCTCTGCACAGGACTGGCCCCTTGGAGGAGAGGGTGGCAAGGGCAGAAAGAGCAGACATGCTTATACTGCAGCCAGAGTGCCTGAGGCTGCAGGCCCAGGGGTCAAGCCTGTCATTTAAGGACTGAGGAGGCCCAAGTGTGGGGCCTCACTTGGAGAGAGATCTAGAATTAATGAATAGTAAAGCCAAGGGACCTTAGAAGTGCCCTCCAGTGGCCTTGTTCTGAGGTCAGAATGAGGGGAAAGGAGCTGACCCACTGTGGGCTGCAGCAGTAAAGGCCCGGGGAAGAAGAAACCCACACTCTGAACTCCATCCTGGCCAGCTGCCTCCCTAGGCACAGGACTCCGCAGTCCAGGGAAGGGACTGGAACTCAGGCTTGGGCCAGTTCCGCAGTGTGGCAGCCACTACTGGGAATAGCAACAGCATAAAAATCAAGGATGCCAAAAAAAATGTTACGATGCTTCCATTATCAGCAGGGATGCTGCAAAAGAAGAGAGGATGCCGGGGAAGGCGGTTTTCTGGGAGGTTACCTTCTTTCAGGAGGCGTGGGTGGGTTCAGCTGCAAACAGGTACATCGAAACGAAACCTTACTAGGGCGCCCACCCCCTCTCCAGGAAGGCCCCCAACCCCACCAGCCCCCAACCCACCGCCTGCCCCAATCAATAACTCTGAAGACAACACCAGTTCTTCTCAAACAGTTTAATAGCAAATAAACAAAGGAAGGTACCACACTTGGCAGATACAAAATGACTTTTTGTCCGTGTGTCTGTGCAATTAAAACAGATTTAGGTTCCCCATTGGGACAAAAGGAAAAACACACAAAAAAAGGAGATTCCTTTTAAACACATACTCCCTTGCTCCAAACTTGTAACAATTTTTTTTTCTTTTTTAATTCACTACACAAACTCTGTGATCAGGTCAGAAAAGCGACAAGGGCTCTTCTTGCCTTTTTTTTTAAACCATTAAAGTAAAATCCATAATTTTCTACATAGTACAACACAACTTCACACAAAAAAGACATTTTCTTTTGCAAATCAAAACAGGGAAGAAAGAAAAAGCTCAAACAAGGTAAAGGAAAAGCATTTCTACGGCTGAATCACGACTCTGAGTTGATTGAATCCCGTTGTTGCTGCAGAACAGACTGTGCGTTTGGTCATAGTGGCAATTTTTTCTCTTCACATTGTGAAATCACTTTACATTGTTTTCTAGTAGAAAAGGCAAAAAACTGTACAAAACCCCTAGTGTTAAATACAACGTTTGTACCAATAAAAAACTCACACAGGTTTGTCTTCAAAATGTAAAGTTTCTTTTTTTTTTTCTTTTTAAATTATTCACAAAAAGCAGCTGGAAATCAGAAAGGCAGCTGCCGCTCCAGGGTCTCAAATCCATTAAAACCACCACAGAACAATTAAAACAATCAGAGAAAAGGAAAAGGAAACGTCCAACGTTTGGCATTTGGTTTTATCCACAGGTTTTCCCAGAGCTCCTCTTGGAATTAAAAGCAAAATATATTGGCAAACACGGATTCTGAATACACAGGAAGGGGGAGCCTCGGCGCCTTCTGCCAACAGAGGCGGCTCTGTGCAGTCAGACTGTGGGGTGCACGGCAGTTTGCTCAGGCTGGGGTTCCTGGCCTCTTTCCATCCAATCGCCCCTTCCAGGAAATTAAGCAGTCTACCATACACTGGGCCTCCATTTGGCCTCCCTTTCCTTCTAGTAAGAGTGGCCTCAAGCATAATACTAGGCAACCCACTGAGTCCCAGACCAGAAATTCTGCTGGGATCCTTTCCTTCATCAACCCCAGCATGGATGATGCTAACAGTGCTTCTACCTTCCCCACCCCCTCCCCCAGCCCTCGGCTACCCCTCCCTCTCCACCCTTCCCTGGACAATCCTGCTTCCCAGCTCTCCCGCTCACCAGGATGTATCAAAACTCCTCCCTCTGCAACCTTTTACCTCCACAGATCCATCCTGTGACCCCTCATCTCCTTTGGCCTCTCCCTCGGCCACTCACATTCTTACTCAAGTCGCTAAGACCCTGAGGCTGGATAGTGCCACAGAGAGGAGGGCAAGTTCCCTTCAGGGAACCAAGGAACTGGCTTGCCTGGCACCCAGGGACAGTAGCTATTTGGCTCTTCACCCAATTTTAAAAAACAAATCCCCACCTTTACCCCATCTCACTAGCTAAAGCAAGAGCAGAACTGCGGTAAAGAGCCAGTGTGGGGTGGCTGGTGGCCAGGGCTGTAAACAGTGTGAAGACTGTAGTATTGTGCTTGTCACCTAGGAAAAGCGCTGGCAGGTGTACTGCCTCTTAGTGCACAGATGGCCTCCTCCGAGTGGTCAAGAGCACCCTCCTCCTTCTGGGCCGGGGGATGCTCACTACCCCTGATGCGCTAAGCCTCCTGCCCACCCGCAGCCACCTTCTGGATTCTACCTCTGTTCCTCGTGCCTCTCCGGGCACCCTCCCAACCTGTCTCTGAGCAGAGCAGCCAGCCTCCTGGAACCCTGCTGAGGCCTGGAGGCCACGTGAGGTGACAGTCTAAGTGCACAGGCAAACGCTCGAAGGGCGATAGAGGAGAAAGATGCCACTTCAAATAAAACAATACAATCTTGAAAAAAATAATCAACCCCACAACAATTTAAAATAGCTTCTTTGAAACCCTTTTAAATCGGTCAGTTTTTGCACAAACTATAGAAAACAGAGAGGTGAAGGTGATATATAAGAAGGTGTGAAGAAACAGCAGGAAACATGCAAAACTTGTTTTTTCTGGGCATAATCTTAGTAGGAAAGGAAAAAATTCCAAACAAAAGCACAAAAACAATACCAAAAAAAAATCAAAGTATCACATTTTGCTGTGGATTCTGTAGGAACAAGCATAGAGGTGGGGACAGTGGGCTGAGGGAAGAGGCCAGAGGGTTCTGAAGTCTCCCTGCAGGGTGGCTGCAGGGAAGAACCTCAAAAGGAAAAGGGCTGGCTGGGGCTCAAACTGCAGCCTGCTGTCAAAAAGGAAAGGGGTTCAGGTGTTTTCTGCAGTTGAGAACTCAGAAAAACAAAAATAAGAACACATGTGGTCTCCTCAAGCCCCACAAACTATATCAGCAAAATGTGCTCAGGAGCCTCAAAGGTTTCAGTGACATCTTTTATTTCATTGTTTACTTCAAAGTTGTCTTTAAAACTAAGCACACGAAACAAAGCCTAGAAACGGACTGGCTGTGTGTTCACAGAAATACAAACACCACGCGGTATGTGCTAGTAGGGCTGCTCTGAAGACAATTACAAAGAATTGGAATCACAAAATCAAGTGGTTATCTTATGAAGTTCTAGAAAAATAGATTTTTTTATATTCAAATGCAAGTTTAAATATTTCCCCTTCAGCAGTCGTTCTAGCAAAACCAATTTGGCAGCACAAAAGAAAAAAAAGGAAAGAAAAAAGAAAAAACAAAGAAAGAAACAAACATAATAAAAATACACATCAGCATCAAAGGTCAACACAAGGTCAAAGGTGAGAGTTCAAGCATCAGAGAAGCTGAAGAGACAGGGATTTGGACGATGTACTTGACGCCACATCGACATGCTTTAGGCACAACGATGAACAAACGGCAGGAATCTAGAAAAAAAAACAAACCAGAAAGAGGGAGACCCACTGAGTTACACAGAGCAATACATCCAAACAAAGAGAGAGAGAACAGGAACACTCACTGTGTACAGCCCTGAAATGAGGAGGCGGGCGGGGGGCAGGGGCTGGGTAATGACAGGGAACTTTTGCACATGCTAACAATGGACACAGGGAAAAGTCAAAAAGGACATGGAGGACACCAAGAAAACATCCAATTGCCAGAGACAAAGGGAAACTAAGGCTTGGATTTCCCCCAAAGCGTCCAAACGCGCATCTGAGATCTCTGGTAGAGCAGAGCCTCAGCACCCCCAGCTCCCTGTTTTAAGACCCAGGAAGAAAGGAGAAGCCTGGGATGGGAGAATTCTTTAGGGACAGGATTTCTCCTCAATCTTACGGGGATGGCTCTTTGTTCCCAGAAATCCAAGCTCTTAGCTTCCACGCAGGCCCTGGCCACTCATGTAGGATCCAGGAGACAATGTCTAGTTGCATTCAAGGCAAATCAATTTCATGATAAAACCCAAGTAAGAAACAAAACTACAGGAGAAAACACACACTTATGTAAGTGAAACCCCCACACAACAGTAAAAGACTGCTTAAGACTTGACTGCGAGTCTCCTCTCTCCGAGCTGAACCCTTTCACACCATGAGACTTGTAGGGGAGCAGCTTCTTCACAAAACCATCTTTGGCCGGGGAGAAAACTGTGCTCAAGGACAGTGCTGCTGTGCTTACTCACTGGGCAGGGGAGAGGAGAACAGAGGTGCCCAGTCTCACCAGCTGGCCACTGTGGCAGCCCAGGGCCCTGCTGGGGCAAATGCACCTTTTAAAGAAGAGAACCCACAAGCAGGTATGAAACCTCAGGGTCTGGTATCAAAGGCAGGTTGATTACAACTTTGCTTTTCATGTCACGTCATTTGGAAAGGGGTTTCTGAAGGCCCCAGAACCAAGGACAAATCTGTAGACAATAATGGTAAAGTGGGGAAGGAGGGAGAGAAAGGGGGGAAAGTGGGAACGGAGTGGACTCTGGGATTTGGAAAACCCCACAATGGCCAAGGAGGAAGACAGAACAGAAGGTCAGTGATCACAGCACCACAGCACCCTGGAGAGCACAGCTCTCTCCTCCGCCAATTCACAGCATTAATTCCTTCCCCCTCTGGCAGATTAGCTGGGCTGCAAACAGGCCACAGAAAGTCAGTAGTTTCAATCATACACAGCACCCTGTGTGTATAACAATCACATTCTGGATTCTACAAAATCCTGGCCTTTTCCAGAGATATAATTTAGGTAATAAATATTCTCCACCCCGGAGCTGTATAAAACTTCTATAAAAATAGAAACGACATTCTTGATTCCAGCCGGTTGGGATTCAGAACAGTGCCTCCCCAACCTAGCATTTTTTTCTTTTTTTATTTTCTTTTTTCTTTTTTATTTTTATTTTTTGCATTTATTTAAAAAATCCCATCATGACCCTGGAAGCCTTTGGAACAGTTTTATCCTTGAAACACAGGACACATTTCACCCAGTGCGCAGAATTCAAGTTTACGTGGTTCAGCTTAAGAAGTATGTTTCACGTTTCTTAGAGGACAACAGACCCAAGTTATCACTATGAGAAAGGAACAGCTGTCCCAGCTTCAATGGGATCACCCAACACCAACTACCTGTACAACAGCAAAATGGTCAATCCCTGTCTGTGACCCTAAGGGACAGCATGACGAGAGTCCCCATCAGACTTACTAGCAAGCCAACCCCTTTAATCTCATCTCTGCTGATAGGGGTCAGGACTGATGTTTGTAAAATTTAAGATCCCAGGGACCCAGTCACTGGCCTTGCCTAAGAGTCATACCCTAACAGGGCTACCTGTGCCCACGTGCACATTCCCAACAGCATGTCCTTCCTGGCTCTCCACTCCCACAGCATTTCTTGGAGCAGAGGCAGAGCCCAGAGGCTGGGGGATCATAGGCAAGAGCTGGAGTGAGACCCATGGGAGGCAGCAGGGGACTAACTAAGCACGTGGACAAAAATGAACATGGTAATACTGAGGTAAATAAACACTAAATCCATATGGAGGTTGTAAACGTCCTGTTGTCTCCTCTGTCCCCAAGAGAAGAAGACAGGGCCAGAGTGGTCAGAAGAGGGGCCTGCCTTGGTGAAAATACTACATCTGGGACACCTCAACCAAAGAGGCAATCATGGATTTCTTAATCCTTTTAAGTACTAAGTGCTGGCTGGCCTCTGGCAAATGTAGCACTCTGGTTTGAAGGGACCTTCTGATGCAGGTACACCAAGAAGCAGGCTCCTCTCCCCCAGCTGGATGGCTTTTGATCACTCTGCTCAGAAGAGGTGCACCCTCAGCCAGGTACTATAAGCCCTTCTTGGTTCTGCCCTCAGGATAAAACGGTGGCTTGGGATAAAATGACACTCCTTGCTGTGGTCAACTACAAGGAAGGAAACCAGAGTGTCTTCCCTGGAGGCCTTCTTTAAAAGGACCTGTGAGAAATGGGCCATGGTCTAATGATCTGGTGTTGAAATAAACTAAAACTGACCTGTTTGACCAGGCTACTTCCTCCTAACAGCCACTAGCCTCACAGGGCCAACCCAATACCAATGACTGGCTGGAAAAGCCAGCAATGGGTGATGTCTCCCTGCTTTTTGCATACGTCAGGGTGTTTAACAGAAGTTTTATTTCCAGAGAATTGTTATCCCCTTCTTGGGAAAGAGGGGAAGAAATCCTGGACAGAATCTCAGTGCTTCCAGAGGGCAGCTATGGGAGAGTTTCAGCCAACACCTCCCAGGTGGATGTCAAGTCCCTCTCACTCTCCTCCAGAGCCAACCCCACCTGTTCCACCCTCCCCCAACCCCCAGCTCTTGAACATCAGCTCTCACTTCATCCACTCTCACACTCAGGGAGATTCTGGGGGTCAGTTTTTGGTTTCACTCAGTCCTCTCTTTTGGGGTAGTTTTGGGCAAGTTCTTATCTTCTTTAATGTTTCTCCATCCCCCCTCCTCCCCCAGGGCGGTTTGATGTTGGTCCTTCTCAACACACACTGGTTACAAACACAGCAAACTTTAAATAAAGAAAAAAACTCAGGATATGGCACCTAAACTCCAAAGTAAAACACTGGAAACCAAAGCACAAACTTGTCCTCTGTACGAAGCGAAACTCCCACAGAAGGCAGTAGCCGAGTCTTCAGGGCAAGCTGTGCCTGCGAGAGTGGCAGGGATCAGGGTCCAGGGCTGTCAACACACAGCCTTAGGGCTTCGAATCATTAAGGGTGCTCCTCCCCAACTTACCAGAAGACCCTCTCACTCCAGTCTCAGAGGGGAGCACGCTCAGTAGGGCTTGCTGTCATTCTTCGAACGTTTGAGCTGCACTTTAAGCCGCTTCATGCCAATCTGAAAGCCATTCATGGACTGGATGGCAGCTTGAGCCGAAACAGGATTGTCGTAACTTACAAAACCTGTGTGTCCAAGCAGAAGCCTAGGTGAGGGACATAATGAGGCAAGCAGATTCACAGTCCTTATGCAAGAGTGGTACCTTATGAGCTTAGCCTCAAATCCCACTTTTTCTCAGCAGGAACAAGAATTCTGGAAATTGTATCACATAAACTAAATTAGATTCCTAACAGTACCACTTGACATCAACATGGTAACTTTAAGTATTTTGGTCAATCCACTTCCCATACATTATTTTACTCTCTGGAGAGAGTCTGGGCAGAAATCACTGTGCCTGTTACAGAAGTGAAAATAAATGGAGGCTCAAAAAGAGGTCACGTAATCTGCCCGAGGCTGAGTTAAACAAGAACCCAAACTCCATTCCAGGTTTCTGCTATCAGCCCCTCCCCTTTCTTTCTCCCCCCCTTCCCCCCCCCCCATACACCAGAAGAGAAGCCAACATACCAAAACACTTGCTCAGGTTTGTCTGCTTGTCTATAAAAACCTTGGCAGACACGACATTCCCAAAGGGCATAAACATCTGCAGCAGGTCCTGATCTCCAAACTCCTGGGGCAGGTGGTAGATGAATAGGTTGGCTCCCTCTGGACCTTCAAGACATCCATTGATTGAAAAGATATTGGTGTAAAGCATGCTTGTCCTCCAGCACCGTTTCTTATTCCCCCCCCACCCGTGTTAAATTATCGGCACTCCAACAGATTCATTTATTTGGAGAACTAAACAGATTCTCCAAATACAAAGCAGGGAACTGAAGGGCAATCACTGAAACAGATCCCTTCCCTCATATTTAGCTATGCTCTTTGTCTCATCGAGGGATGTCAGAATTCGACCTGTGGGAGGAAGGTGTGCTGAGACAATAAAGTTGGCAGATTTGCGGGTGGAGCATAAAACCAGACTAGACGCTTGTAGAAAAACACAGAAAAGGAGGTAGAAAGAGATCATAAACACAACAGGTTTCAGAACTGTGCCTAGAAACTACAGGGACAGCAAATACACTGGTAGTTGCCAGAGGCAGGAAGTGGGGGAAGAAAAAGGGACATGAGGAAATGTCTGGGGGTGATAGAAATGTTCTACATCTGTGATGGTGGTTACACGACTGTATGCGTTCATCAAAGCTCATAGAGCTATATTCCAAAAAAGGTAAATTTTACCTTATGTCAATTGTGCCTCAGTAAAAAAAAAATTACATTTTAAACTATGATTAACATTGAGCTCAAAAATAGAATATGCTTTCCTCCTCCTACCACTCAACAATTTTCTAACCAAAAGAGTTTCATTTACAACCACAGTGCAGTCATTCTCCAGCCAGTCCTCCCTGATGTTGTCAAACATATTAAGGACCATTTCTGCCTTCTCACTTGCTGCTCCTCTGTCCCCGTCATCTCTTCCTCTACTTAAATGGCAACTTTGAAAACCTCTCTGACTATTCTGTAGAAAACGCTGTCCCTGGCATTCCCCACCCGCCCCCCTTTCCTGTTCATCATTCTTCAAAGCATCATTTGGAACACCTCGTGCTTTTTACTGGTTTATTGTCTGCCTCCATACCAGTTTCCCCATTACCACATCCTAAGGCACATAAGCCCGATTCAGAGCAGGTGAGGATGTGCTAGACCAGGACTCCTTGCTGCCACGGCAAGAGAGAATACTTATCTTTTTCCTACATTAGTGCTTAAACCTTGCCAGCTCCTGGTTATAATACAAGCACAAGCAAAGAGGTGTCAGCAGGACTTTGTATTCATACGAACCACCTCCAGGCCTCTTTCTGCCTAGAAAGCCACCCCTGAATTTAATACCATTTATATCAAGACACATATTTCCCACTGCATCAACCCATGGGCCCTAACTCTTTGTGTCCCACCAGCCTTCAGTTTGTCCTCAATTAGGAAAAGCATAGATCAGAAAGTGAGAAAAACACCAAATACTAAAGCTAAAAGGGACCCCTACCCAGAAGATATCCTCTGACAGATTTCTAATCCACAGGGAAGACTTCCTAATAAAAACAGATTCCAAACTGGTGTCAGACACAGTAAGGTCAGTATGTTTCTTCATCTAAAAATGGCAGCCCCATCCCAGAAAGGTGTACAGAGGTTCTGATCTGAGCCACATCCAGAAAACATTCCAAAAGCAGGTCCCACTTAAAGAGTTCCTCAGAGTATCTTTGACACTGTCAAAACCTTTCTGCTCTGGTGCGGACAGAGAAAGCACCCTGTTCCTGACTCCAGCCACCCTTTGCACTCACCTTCCTTCTGGCTTCCAGCAGCACCAATGCTCTGCTGTGTCAACAGATTCTGGTTGTACAGAGTGGGGAGCGCCGCGGCAGCGTACTGCTGAATTCCCGAGTAGGCCTGCGTGAGGGCCTCCATGGTGCTCCCAGTGCCATTGGAAAGGCCACTGCTGCCCAGGCCACCATTTAAAGCAGCCATCCCTTGGTTGGGGGGAGAGAACAGGATTAACAGGATTGGAAAGACCCAACTGATGCCAAAGCCCTCCCTTTCATCTTGCTCTTAGCTTCACCTTGCCATGTGAGTGGTCAGACTTCAGGACACTCACCAGGCCTTGTTGCTAATGGGGACATTAAAAAATGCCACACCCAGATGTGGCTCTCCCCTTTACCTTCTTCCAATCTGTGCAAGAAATGACACAATTTACACATGACTTTCCCCATTTCTCTTTGGATTTTCTGCCACTTCCTCAGATTCTGATAAATAATAATTCCAGGATTGGGGACTAAAGGGGGAACATGTGGTCTATGTCAAGATGTGGGTAAACCCTATCATTAAAAACAGCAACTAACATTATGGAATATATTCCACGTGCCAGATTCTGTACTGAGCAATGTACTCAGCACTTTACCTGTGTTCTCATAAATTCTTAATAACCCTCAAAGTATTCTATTCTCACATCATAGATAAGAAAATGACCTTGGAAAGGTAGTCAGAAGTTATAGCTAGTTAAGGGGCAGAGGTGGGATTCAACTCATGATTTTGTTTTTTAAAGATTTTTAGAGAGAGGAAGGGAAAGAGAAACATCAATGTGAGAGCAATATATCCATTCGCTGCCTCCTGCACTTGATCCCACTAGGGATCAAGCCTACAACCTGTGCATGTATCCCTGACAGGGAATTGAACTGGCAACCTTTTGGTGCACTGGACAATGCCTAACCAACAAGCCACACCAGTCAGGGCAACTCATTGAGTATTTTTAAGTACACTAGGCTACTCAATTATTCTTAACGGTGCCATTACCAGGGTTGTTTATAATGTGCTACCTGCACAAAAGCCTGATGATACTCAGGGGCTCCCTCTCACCTGCCAAAGAGCTGACATTGAGGCCTGCTGTTGCTCCAGCTAATGTCTGCAAGGCTCCAAGGGAGGCAATGGGGTTGACAGAGTTGCTGCTGCTAGAGCTCGGTGAAGACCCTGTGACCAGAAACCCATGAGTTAAACTCAAGCCAACACTTGCCTTCTCATGTCAGCAGGAACCAAAGCCCAAGAGTGATACTACTTAAGTATTCTCTTTGTAAAAAGGTTTTCAGTTACTAATTTTGATAACTGTCTCTACTGTACATAAAACCAAATGATGGTTACAAGAAATTAAAAATTATGGGATGTATCTTAAATCAGAATATGGTATCTGAAAATTTGTTGTTCATAATCTGTTCCCCTTTGGAAACGAGTGTTAACTACTCTCCAGAGTGACATACCCCTCTTGGGATTCTGCCCATGGCACACAAGTGCCCACTGGCCCATTACATGCTTACCTGAACTGGTGAGTACGCTGAGGGGACTGCTGGATGTAGTGAGAGCATTGGTACCACTTGGTGTGTTCTGAGCAGCGCTAGCTGCAGCAGCTAGGGCAGCCAAATTCTGTAACTGCATTGCATTTAACCCTGCAACATCCAAAGCAAGAGATCAGTGAGCAGATAAGGGTGCCTCCTATCCGCTCCAGCAATAACAGCGCACACCGGCAGAAGGCTAGATCCAAAGAGGAAATGTTCTAAAAAAGCCTCATAAGCCACCCTACAGGGCTCCAAAAAGATTCAGATATCACTCAATTCATTAAGAAACTTTGACATCATTTCTTCAGAGAAGAGGTATTTAATCCAATAGCATGCCACCCCAAGTGAGCATCAATAAAGGGATGGGCAATTGGGAAACCAGGAAAGAGGGGCAGATCTGTGGTCTACCAAGGGGTCAGGGGTCCAAGAGGACAACAATGCCAAAACCTGTGGCACAGAAGGGGACTGCATCTGAGCCCCTCACTTAGACCTCACAGAGGATGTACTCTTTGAAATGGAGGTGAACAAGCAAAAAACGTAGCAGAGACCCAGGAAGGGAGGAACAACAGACAATACGTGTGGAAACAGCAAGAGGAGAAATAATAAAGAAAAACCGCCACTCGAATACAGATTAGTCATCAGGAGAGAGAAAACACTGAGGGAAAGGCTTCCAAGTAGAACCTAGGCAACAATTAAAAGGAATTTGAACTGCACTGACAATGTGTTGCAAACCTTTTAGTAGATGATGAAAGGCAGAGGGGTGAAGAGTTAATGAGAATAAAAACTACAACACAGATTTTCAACCTAGCAACTGTCTCAGTCCCTGGGACAAAGTGAACCACTATCAACATTTTTCAAATGGTAAATGCAGCTCACCTAAGACCACCCCTTTCTCAAATGTACTTGCCTAGCCCTGTCCCACAACCAAAGAGGCAGGGGCAGGCAGGGCTGGAGCATCCCTCCCCTCACCCACTAATTATTCTGATGGACCCTGCCTCAGGTTTGTCTGTGGAGCCCCATTTTGTTATAAACTCAGGTATTTGTCAATTAAGTTTTCCATGCATGTTAACGGCAGCAAAAGGTAATTCACCTATGAAATAACATGTGTAAGACACAGAGGTAAACTAACTGCCTGGATTTTAGCAACTTCAGGGTAAGCCACTTGCATGGAAGCCACCTTAGGCTTTTCTTCAGATTCACTGGAAAAGTCACTTTATTGTAGAAACAAAGGGTTCCTGCAATTTTCTTCTGATCAAAACAGCCTCAGGTAGTCTGCAGGTGCTAACAGCTCTTTTCCATCTTCTTCCTCAACAGATACTTACAGGGGTGGGGAGCAGTAGACAACCCCAGAACAATCTGGCATCAATGACTAACAGAGTCACTTTCTAGAGACAAGGCAGTTGAGTTCTGGGATGTTCATCTCATGTCAGGTTTACATGAGTGGAAATTTTTTTTTCTGCACAAACGGTGCCAAGCTTTCAGACTGTTGTTAGCTGGGTCTGATGGCCTGGCTGCTGCTGCTCCTCCACAGCAGTGAAATACTTACCTCCCATTGGGTGGAGGCTGCTCAGGGTGTTGAGGTTCCCAGAGGAGGCAGTCTGCTGAAGGAGCTGCAAATAAAGCTAGACATTACACCAAAAAACAGAACAAGAGTGAGAGTGAGGGCTGGTTCTGCATCTGGGATAACTCTACAGCACAGCAAAGCGAGAGTGCAGAGGCCCCCAGAGAGAAGAACGTTGAAGACAAGAACCCAAGCCAACACAACAGAAACATACGGCTTATGACAGCATAGAACAACACAGCTAAAGCCCTGGCCCAGAAGACAGTAATGTTCACTGAGTACTGAACCAAGCTCAAGTGCCCAGGCAACAGAATGTAGCACGAAAGATGACAGAAGTAGAGCAGGGAACTAAGCTCAACTCAAGCAGCTATATAATTGACTGCGATGGGTGTCTGCACATGGATGACTGCATTTCTATTTCCTCTATCTCAAGTTCTCCTTAGTTAGGTCCATACATCTTATTTTGCAGATTGTTTCCATCTGGATACTCTATTTCAAACAACTATTTTAAGCATTTTAAAAAATTTATTGATTGATTTGAGAAACACCAATCACTGTGTTGTTCCAGTTATTTATGCATTCATTGGTTGGTTCTTGCACGTGCCCTGACTGGAGGTTGAACCCGCAACCTTGGCTTATCGGGGCAATGCTCTAACCAACTGAGCTACCTGGCCAAGGCCTCAAACAACTATTTTAAAAATAAAACTTGACCATTTCAGGGTATTTCTTAGAGTCACCCTCTACCAGCCACGACAGACCCATGACTAGATCAATCTCTCCCATGCTACACCTCCACTGAGCCATTTATCTCTCCCCTTCAAATTGGACTTCACTGGTGCAGATCACCAAATGATTGATGGATCAGTCCATATCAGTTCAGTGTACACATTCTTTCAATGGATGTCCCATAACAAATGAAACAAGAAGACCTATCTACCAGTTTATGGATCTCCATGACCTTGACCTTATTCTGTATCTTAGCTGACCACAATGTTTATCTAACCAACCTGCTGAAACCTTTGCTCCATTCAAATGCAATCACTGTTCCTTATGAACAACTGGTACTCTTGCTTCTAGATCCTTTATGCAACCTGTTGTCCATTCCCATAAACATATGATCTGGTTTCTCTTGAATCCCTTTAATCCACAGGTTTCAGGAGGTCCACAAACCTCCAGAAACAGAATGGAAAAAAAAAAAGCACACACACAATTTTTACCAGGTTCTCAAAGGGGTCCACAGCCCCACAAAAAAATTCATAATGAATGCTGATGCACTATCACTTACACAGCCCATTAGCACCCATGAATTCACTTGTCTTCTTAAACACCTTGGGCAATGTGTTCAGTCCTAGCTGGTGGACTGTGCATACTGTATTTATCACCTTCATTTCCTCCTTAAATGAGAATAGCTTTTAGGGAGGGGATCACATCTAAATTAAAGAGACCATAGCTCTCACCATATAGCATCAGGTAATTGCTGGATGTAGCACAACAAAAAAAAGGGGAGTGTTCCCTGAAAAGAGGCTCTAAAACTCTCTAAGAAGTAAATGTGTATCATGGAGATCATTTTCAAAGCATTATAATTTTGGCAGAAGACTAAAATCTCTCTGAATTTTCTAAACTTTTAAGGAATGTTCTAGCATTAGGAACAATGTGATCTGTTGAAATAGAACCACCATCTTCACTTTTTGACTTCTGAGAAATATTAGCAAGGATAAACTGGGATTCCGTCTAACATATTAGAAATATGGAGACTAGGAGGCATCAAATTAGTCAAAATTCAGTACTGGGGAACAGAAATCACTGCCTTCCTTCTGTTTCCATAGAGGATAATATTTGAAAGGAATAGCAGTAGATGACAATAATTATTCCTATGTGTATATTTTTGGACTATCCATATAAATCTAGTGGTTTCACCCTTTATTTTCTTTCATTGGTAGCTTTACAGATGACCTGTTCTTTCTGATTTGCAGATGGCACAGTTTTAATTATAGTGTCCTGTCTGCAATTCCTTTAACGGTTTTAGCAGGGAAAATCTCCTGTAATATTGCAGACCCAGTAAATCTTAATAATAAATTGGAGCCTGCCCCTCTTTTGGACTGTACGACTTAAATTCAATGAGAGAGAGAGCAAATTAAAAGAAATCTATTTACAATATAGAAAACTCAAATATACACCTATAATACTCATTTAATAATGTCAATGCTTGATCTCTCAATCAGCAGAAAGAAACATTTATCATACTCTTCAGGGAGACTCAATAAGGTCTGATAGAAAGATATTTCATAATTAAGATTCCCTTAGGAATTTTTTTTCTTGGGGGCAGGGGCATGAGATGTTTCTAAATCTTTTTTTATCAAGAAATTATGATTTCACTTTAACTCAAGATATAATCAAAGTCTCAAAATATAACCAAAGATGTGTGACCAGAGCGATGACGAGAACATGACTTAAAGAACATTGCACTGCCTGAACTTTTACATAAAATTTCAATGTGCTAGAAGTTGTAAATGCCACTGCGTCTGTTTGCTGGGGATAGCAAAAGAAGAAACAGCTGGGAGCTTGCACAGTCTGCAGAAAGCAAACCACAAAGACTCACTGCTAAATACTGGGGTCCAAGAGTATTTAGACCAGCAAGGTTTCCCCACACAGATGCTGCGCTGATTTGCTGCATCTGCTGCTGGAGCTGCTGGGCCATTCTCTTCTGTTCTTTGTCCTTCTGCGTATCAGCAAATTTTACCACCATGGGGGATGAGCAACCCTATGAAAACACCAAAACCAGTAAGGGTCAAATTCCTCCTTCTGGGTGAAGGAAAGATCCTTTCTAGTGACACACAGATTGCATTCTAATTTCATTCACTGTTAAATAATTCCCTTCCGGATACACGTGACAAAAGACAATTTAAAAGGGCAACTAGTTCCAATATGCTCATTTTAATGTTCATTTAATAATATCCAATATGTTAAAGAAACCATCGGTTGTTAACTTTAAGACATCTGGCCTGCTTAACTTTCAGGACAACCAGATGCTATACATGCTGTTGGGCTTTGAAGGCCAAATGCCCTAGCACTCTCAGGCTAAGGAACTTCCCCCTTGTATTCATCTGCTCCCTACCTCCATGGTCTGTGCTTGGTGCATTGCCTTGATAGCCGTCTGTGCCATGGCTCTTGTTGTAAAAGTCACAAATGCACAACCTGGTAAGAGAAGGGTCAATAACTCAATCATTCATTTGCTTATTTACTTAAAGACATTAACTGAGCACTTAACTATGTGCGAAGTACCATGCAAGCAATATGTATGGACTAGACACTAGATGTGGTTCCTGACTTCAGGGGTTCATGATCTAGTGGGAGAACTATGTCACACCGGGGTGATAACTGCTATAATGAAAAACCTAGGAAGCAGAGAAACCCAGCAAACAAAGTGCTTGAGGGATAAAAGAGGATTCTTAGCCTCTAGTTCCTCCTGAGAAGAGTGCTTCCATTTTGACATCAAAAACCTTTCCAAGCATAGAAGAAGAGAATTTTAATACATGACACTGAAGGGCAGAATCCACCAACACCAACCTCTCCACCATGACAGAGCCGTATTGGCTAGGGGTCACTGGTCCAATTAAAGAGACTCCAAATTCAAAATTAGCATCTTTTTTATTTATTTTTATTTATTGATTTTTAAAGAGATAGGAAGGGAGATATACATAGAGAGAAACATCAATTTTTTGTTCCACTTATTTATGCACTCATTGGTTGAATCTTGTTTGTGCCCTGACTAAAAATCTAACCTGTAACCTTGGAGTATCGGGGCAACACTCTAACCAAGTGAGCTACCCGGCCAGGGCAAGATGAGTATCTTTAAAGCTTAAAAATGTACCCACCTCGGCTCAGTCCATCAGGTCCCCGCAATATCCGGCATTCTTCAATCTGTCCAAATGAAGAGAACATGACTCGGATGTCATTTTCAGTGCACTTCTTGGAAATCATACCAATAAACAGCTTCCTGTCTTCCACTGCTAAGAGAGTAAAACACAAAAGGCTTGAACATTATTACTGCAAGAGGTAGTAGAGCACAGGAGTCAAGAGCACATGGGCTTGAACCCTGGCTCTGGTGCCTTTATGCCCTATTTCACAGATTCTAAGATATACCTTTCCCCCCATAGTTAGCCCTTCCTCTTATAAACAATGGTATCTTAAAATTGGAAGCACTTAGATGAAATGAAGTAGCTTTATGACCTTGTGAAAGGTCATAACCATTCTGTAACAAATTGATGGTTGTCAGAGACGGTGAGTGGAAGATGGACAAAGGAAGTGAAGGGGCTCAAAAAGCACAAACTTACAATTATAAAATAAGTAAGTCATGGGGATATAAGGCACAGCATGGAGACTATAGTTAGTAATACTGTATTGCATATTTGAAAGTTGCTAAGAGAGTAGATCTTTTAAAAATCTCATCACAAGAAAAGTTTTCTGTAACCATGTATGGTATTTCCACAATAACATTGTTACAGAATGGTTAACTGGCCTTACTGTGGTGATCATTTCACAATACTTATCAAAACATTATGTTGTACCCTGAAATTAATGTAATGCTGTATGTCCATTCTACCTCAAAAAGAAATTAGAGCACAATGCAACTCAGATGCCACGAGAACAGCAAACTAGGAAGAAACCTGATAAGGGGAGGGCCTACATGCTTGCTTACCATTGTTCTTCTCACTGTCAGCAGGTTTCATCTGTATAGGATGATGCATCTGAAAAGGAAAACACATGAATATTACCATTGTACACACTGAAGGCTTTCAGAAATAAGAGTTAGGACTCAAGGAACACCAAAACTAGAGCCTGTAAGAGTTCTCTTGAACTCACATCTGCCTCATGACCTTTGCCCCGCAAAATATCAGAACAGATAGAATGCTGAGTCAAGAAGTCAAAATCCTCTTGGCTGAGAAAGAACTACTTTCAGCCTATCACCTTTGGAAGTTCCCTTCACATCCATTCCTGTGGCAGTTACTCTTCCCACCAAATGGTTTTCATTGTGTACCTGATCACTAAGTCAAAACCACCACACTTCCCACTCACTAGTAGGAGCTTTCTTACCCCTGGGAGGACCTTCATGTTGTGAAGAGCATTCTGTGCTTCTAATGCAGCTTTGCGGGTGTAAAATGTAACAAAACAGCACCCTGCAATAAACAAGATTTCACAAAATCAAACCAGTCCTCTGAAAGCAGAGAATTCCTGGAGTACTCAGTCCTCCCTGGACATAAAGGGTTGGGTTAAAAGTAGGTTTACAGTTGTATGTGAAACACAGTTTATTCTTGTCTTATTATTTACTAATTATTGCATTATTTTCCATACGAGCAACTGTAAACCTACTTTTGCCCTGCCCTGTATTAGAACTTTAAAAGGGCAGGGTTTATTAAAATTAGCGAGAGGGCGGGGGAGGGGATGAACCTAGCAGAGGGGGGAAAAACACACTTTTCCTACGAATTTTCTTTATTGTTATAGTCTTTTAGTTCTATTAAAATTCTTCTTTAGCTGCTCTTAGCTTTCTTTTCTTTGGGAAAGATGACCAAGCCATTGAACCCACCCTATTTGGAGGACCAGGTAGTGTCCTGGGCAAGAGGACTCGGCTACAAACAAGACAGACAGGCACCTTAAACACCGCGGCTCATTGTCTACCAGAAACACATTCTTTTCAGAATATATTACTCCTTACACTGTAGACAATTCTTACCATATGCCTCAAACATAATTATCATTTATTAAATTATAAAATGACTTAAGAGCAAGAACCTCTTGGTATCTTTTTTTGGACTCTTGGTTCTCATCAAATATAATTAAGCTTCTAACAGTACATGCTGCTGACTGAGATCTGTAAATTTTGTGCTTTGTGTCTTTGCTGGGGATAGGAGGGAGGAGGTGTATTTTGTAAATCTTGGGTTCATAGTGCAAGAGATACGATACACGTTTCTTTAAAAATCATTCTGCAAATAAGATTTTAAATTACTGCACGTTATATTGCCAGTCATTTCGAAATTACAATACTTTCAATTGATTTTAGAGAGAGAAGAGAGAAGGGGGAGAGAGAAACATCGATTTGTTGTTCCACTTATTTAAGCATTCATTGGCTGATTCTTTTTTTTAAAATTTTTTTATTGACTTTTAAAGAGAGAGGATAGAGAAAAACACCAATGAAAAAGAAACATCACTGAGCGGCTTGCCTCCTGCACGCTCCCCACTGGAAACTGAGCTCCCAACCTGGGCATGTGCTCTGACCGGGAATCCAACTGGTAACCTTTTGGTTCATGGATCGATGTTCAATCACTGAGCCACACACGCCAGGCATCAGATGATTCTCGTACGTGCCCTGAACGAGGTTCAAACCTGCAACTTTGGCCTATCAGGACGACGCTCTAACCAACTGAGCTAACTATGGCAAAAAGGGAAATTAATTCCTTTCTTCTAGATCCTGCTATAAAACTGGTTTCAAACGTGACAATCATGCTTGTTCACATTTGTACTGTAGAACAACAGCTTTCACAGAAAATCACTCTGAATCTGTGTGTGTGGAGGGGCAAAGCTAACACCTTAGCTACCGTAAGTCCTGTTAAATTTCTACTCTGCTGGGTATATCTGGAAGCAGCTCAGCCTTTCTTCTGTTTATTTTATAGGCTATAGCAAACAGGTACCTACAAACAAGGCCCTCCTAGTTGCTAAGCCATCCTGCAAGGCCTTTATATACACTAACAGAAACCCATGGGTACATGGACAGTCTTCTTCTTTCCATGGCCATCCCCTCCCATTAGAATTAGCTTACCCTAGCCAAAACAGTGAAGAAAATTTTATGTGGCTGGTTTACTTAACGGACAAGATCCAATTTACAAATCATCCTCACGAAGTCATCTTAACTTTTTATTCTTAAGCCATTAAATGTGTTTGGGCTGGAATATATAGCTACTAAAAAAGAACAGATTCCCCACCCTCCCCCATATGACCATAGGAACATTCTGGCAATGAGAGACAGCATGCACAGGACAAAATTTACATATAAAACCCAAACCCTCACCTTTGCTCTGAGGAGGGTTTTGGCTCCTATCCCTTAGGACGTTGATTTCATAGACAGCACCATACTGTTCAAAGAGTTCCCTCAAGTCCTTCTCAGACCAGGTCCTCGGAACCTGGCCCACAAACATCTTGATAGCATCAAGATCCGGTTGGTCTGGATGGTCCAGGGTGCCGTTCATTTTCTTTGAGCTGCATTAGATAAAAAACTACTATTATATACTCATGTTGCTTTCCAGAGGGAGTTTTCTTTGCTTTAAAGATCTCAACTATCTCCTGAAAAAGCAGGGGGGAAAATCTGCCTTTTATGACTTCCATTCAATTTACCAGAGTTCCCTGGTCCTCCCTCACCATGGCCGCCCCCTTCCATTAGAATTAGATCCCAAACTAAAGTCGCCATTCTGATTAGGATACCCTAGGTTTTAACTAAGAAATTGAGTGTCACTTATTCCTTGTCTAGTATGAGAATTCTCAGAACTTAAGAGGTAAATTTCCTAAAGCAAATTTTAATAATTTTAAGAGTAGTTAACAAAGCTTTTTAAAATGTTCACAAAAACACAAAGGACTATTAATTATGAACAAGATTCAGGACTCTCAATAATACAATGATAGGTAAAAAGTTTCCTTTCAGTAGACATTAGAACAGAGGCACTTGATTTCCAAGGCCCAAGCTAAGGACTGACTAGATGTTGGTCTTTGAATGTGGCTGTCTATTGTGCTAATCCTGGTGCTCTTGAGGTAGGCCCCCAGACCAAAACACAACTGCCTCTTAAACTCTAACAAGTGATTGTTATATAAACATAAACAATGATGTCACCATTCTAGGCTTTTATTGTTTCTATGTTACCCAATTTAATGCTATTTTTCCAAGACTTTACCAGTTATTCCCTTACCAACTACAACCACTACAAAGACAACAAATTCCTCAATCCTATCACACCAAACTTGTAATGTTCATATTTTAATACCTTCATTGCTACCCCTGCAACTGCCAAGAACCTCGGGGGATTCTTGCACTACGAATATTTCCACCATCAAAACAAATCAAAGACTTTCTGTACCACCGTTTCAAGATCTTATCTATATCAGTAACAACTTAAATTCCAAAGAGCCATCATAATTAACTTTTCCGCTAGTGTTTGCTGCTTAATCCAGAATCACATCATCATATTCAAATTTGCCATGCTTTAATATCTAACCCTAAATAAAATAATAGTTTTCATTAAAGGAAACACAAGTTTTTACACCACTGCTATCTTTTGAATAGTATTTGAAGACCACTGAGAATGATGGATCTATGAAAGCAGCTCAACCGCTATCTTTTAATTCCTAAATCTCTTGTAACAACACCCACAGGGGCAATTCTCACATCACCTTTACTAAATCTAGCATTAACTTATTATTGAAAGCTGTTCAGATAAATGGCATATAGACCAGCTCTTGTTGCTTTGTCCGTAGAGGTTCCCCATACTCTAGCTTAGTCTAGGGCTCCTTGAATGCAGAAACTGTTTTATTTCCTATTCATTCCTGTATCTGCACTTGGTATAGTGCCTGGTTCAAAGTAAGTACATACTCAATGTGGGATGGGAGAAATTTCTTGTTCTCAACAATTCCCCTATTTAAGCAACTAACCCTGATAAAAATGAATGCTCTGCATAAAGAGGGTTCACAAATTAAAGAGCAACTATTATTATCTCCTATGATTACTTGATTGTCACAGGATCAATCTACCTGTATTAGAGGGTAAAGGGAGCCAAATATATGGTGACAGGAGATGATTTCACTTTGGATGGTGGGCACACAATGCAATATACAGATCATGTATTATAGATAGAACTCTACACTTGAAACCTACATAATCTTGCTGACTGGTGTCACCCCAATAAATTTAAATTAAAAATAAAAGCACTATGACTAGTGAAACAATGAGTATCATTCCCTACAACCTGCTCCCAACAACTTTAATTACCAATTCTAATATTTTATTAAAATGTTGCTAATCTTTAATCATATTTCTATTCTAGGGAGGGTTAATATAGACCCCCAATGGTGCTCAGAATGTTTTGAGGATGGAAGCTGACAGCTAGTTCAGAAAAAAGGTCTTTATTACCTTGCATTACATTGTAGGCAACTGCTTTCGGCTTGTCCCTTCCATCTATAATACTTGTGTGCCGTTTCTAAACTTTCTACATTACTGTTTAGTGCAAAAGCATAAACACAGTCAACACATGTGGACTGTGGTTTATCCAAAAGTTCAGTGGAGACAACGTTCCAGACAAATGCTCTCTTCTCTCTTTACTCTCCGAATAGTTCTCCATGTCTTCATTCCACCTACTCCACAAACACCCCCACCTCAATACCAATTCATTAGAAGAATCCCCAAGAACAGTGCACTCAAAATGCCCAGGGATCGGGGCAATCTTCAAACTTAACTCAGAAACTTTTACAGCAATTGGACCAAGTAATTTTGTAATGTTCAATCCAATAATAATAGTAATAATAATAAAGACACACAAAATGCGATTTACACCCTATTTTTTCTACTCAATTGTTTTTACTGTATTTTACAAGTTGGGGGGCAGGACATGGTCCTTCACTGTTTGAGAAGCACTTCTAGAGCAGAGTAAATTTTCAAGCCAGGCTCATGATGCTGTGGATACCATGCACAACTGGAGTTATCCACTGGTTTGTTCTTGTTCCTTCCTCCAATAAATACTGGGCACTTACTTACACAGGCCAGGCACTGTGTTAGATGAATAAGAAAAACATTTATTTGGAGCACATGAAGACAGAGTTAGAAATAAAAGTAACATCAGCTAGAGATAATCTAAAAAAGGGAGATGCAACCACATGTTTATGTAATAAGCAGTCACAAACTTTTTCATCAACTGTTAACTGTGTCTGAAGAGATGAGTAACACTGCTTTTCCATCCTCAACCCTCCACACATACTTCCAGTATGGATGTCGTCCTTATGAAAAGTTTCCACTGCATAAAAAGTCACCTGGGACAATATGCCCAGTGTGATACAAGGATCCCACATCATTCAGGTATGGCATTTACTCTACATATCACTAAATCCACTCTCAAATTTGTGCCTTACCTCCCAATGGTGGAGGGCTCCTTAGGGTCAGTGATCATTAATTATGTGTTATTTATTATACCTGTTCAAGAGCCAATGAATTCAGCAGCGCCATGGAGAAGTGGCTACAGTGTACCTGTCATTTCTAAAAGGCAAGTCTGTAGAATTCTTATCTTCTGTGGAGGTACTGAACTGGGAGTAGGATGGAAGAGAGGAAAAGCAGGGTCTGCAGCAGTGAGGGAAGAAGGGAGATAAGGCAGCAGGTGTTTTAGGGGAGAGGCATGACACCAACCCACCTCTATGCTCTGCTTCAGACAGCAGAAGCAATAAATGGCGGCAACTGGTAAATCATTAAAAATGAGAAACTGAGAAATTAGGGCCAGAGGCTGCCTTGTCTACCTGATTCTTCATGGAACATGCTATAGGAAAACAGAGCAGAGAACCAACTTGGAAGAGAAACAGGGAAGGGAAAAGAAGGAGCTTTATTTTCAAAGCACGTATCTATTCAAAATTCCTAAACTCTCTTCTCTTTCTCCTATCTTTCCCTGTCTTGAAACTTCCCAGCCCAAACCCACTTCTTTCTCATTCCCCAGCACCAGCTGACTAGACCACGGGGTAACACTTAACCCAACAAGCTGATCCACTGGCTGGCAAGAAACCTAAGACCATTACCTATGCTTAAAACAGGAAGATAGGCCTAACTAATCGAGTTCCTCTACAGATGCACTGAGCAAGACAATAGCCACTAGCCACATGTGACTAGTGGCTACTGCACAGGACAGCAGAGATATATAACATTTTTATCACAGAAAGCTCTACTGCACAGCAATGCTCTAAAGAACCTGGAACTGGTTAACAGAAACAGGCAGTTAGTGGTGAAGTCAGAAGTGGAAAAGGTGCAACTAGAGAGTGTAAATTGACAAGATAAAAGGGCAGCAGCAAGAGATAACGGGTTACACTACAATACAGATGAAGTTCAAAGCAAGCTAAGTGAAAGAAGTCAATTACAAAAGGCGACATATTGTGTGATTCCATTTATAACAACACATCCAGAATAGGCAAATCTATAGAGACAGAAAAGAGAAAAGTGGTTCCCTGGGAATGGGGATCGGAGGTGGGGGGAGTGAGAGGAGGAAATGATTGCTAATGGGTACAGGGTTTCTTTTTAGGGTGATAAAATTTTTCTGCAATTAGTTGATAATTGCACAGCTTTATGGATATAGTAAAATTCACAGACTGTGCAGTTTAAGAGGGTAAATTTTATGTTATGTGAATTATATCTCAATGAAACAAAGAGAGAGAGAGTGAGGAATCAGAAGATAGGGTGGAAGGGCAGGGGCAAGGCTAAGAAAGCCATGCTGGAACCAAAGTTATAGGGTAGATGAAGAGTAGTAGCAGCAGCAGCAGCACACGTAAAGCAGGAATGAAGCAGAAAAGCAGTTTCCAGGTGTTCCAGCTGCAGAGTTCCTGATTACATTACAGCCGAGTTCACCTGTGTCCTTATAAGAAAACCCTTAAATACTACCTTCACACCTGTTTAAAAACCATTTTCAAAACCTTTTCATTACTCATTTTTTTACTCTCTCCTTCTTTCTCATTACTTGTTGACCTCCTTTGTTCATTTATAAACAGAAAAATTTCAGACACTTACCAATCTCTCCACCTCCCAGCAGGCATAAATACTTGTTGCATCCTGATCTCCAGCCACCACCCACCCCACCAGGTCTCTCTGGCTCACATACTGTGCTGTGGAAAAACTGGCACAGAAGAACATCACAATAAAAAGGACCCAGCAACACTGGCCTGAGTTACTTACCAGCTGGTTCTCTAGTGAGAACAAGACAGAATGTGTCTATGCTGGAAGGAAGTAATTTTCATTTGGATAAAGGGAGCTCTTCCTGTGTTAGTTGGGGTATTAAGTATCAGAAAGAGCTATCCATAAAGGTTTTTAAGTCACTACTCAACAACAGAACAGCTAACAATCCGCCTATAAAGGTTTTCAATGTCCTTCCCTGAGGTATGGAGATAATATCTGGAGTGCCTATCTCTGTAATCATCTCTAATTATTAAAAAAACTCACAGGACTTATTGTTCATTCAACCGTATTTTCCATGCTCCTACAATGTGCCAGATACTACACACTATAAGGGCCTATTGAAGTGACAGGGCAATTCTGCCCTGGAGGCAGTGGCACTGAACAAGTGGAAGGATGCAACTATAATACTCAACAAATGCTTTAACAAATTAATCAAAGTTCTGTGAAAAAAAGTGGCTAATAGTTTTATTTTATTTGGAGGAGGGGAGTAGTTGTATGCAGGAATTTAAGGGGAATGAACTAAGCAGCTGGGAAAAGTGCTATAGCATGAAGTATGCAAGTCTCAGAAGGGAGAAAAGGCTGAGATAACGTTAGAAAGAGAAAAGTTAGGGGAGAGTATAAAATAATTTAAAATATTATGAAAAAAGAGAAAATATGTACATTAGAAAATGAAAGAGAATAGAGAGAGAGGTTGGAGAGAACCAGTGAGGGGCTTTCCATGTTATACCGAAAGAACTGGGATTTATTCCAAGATGTTTAAACAAGGATCACATTTGTCTTTAAAAAGACATCTGGCATTAATCTAGAGGATGAGATAAAGTGAGGAAATATGGAGATCAGGAGCCTCTTGAAAAAAACTAGCTCCTAAGATTAGGAAGCAGTCGTAGGCAAGGCTGAGAGAGAAATATGTGGGGGGAGAACCCACTGGAACTTGGAGATCACTCCATCAAGGAGATGAGGAAGGGGAGAAGTTACTGATCGCTCCTGGATTCTAGTGCAGACAATGAGGGATTGTTTGTGCTTGGGGAAGCCTTCAGATGGAGATACTCAATGAACAGTTTCTCAAACAAAGTCACAGAGCTCAGGGACACTGACGGGATACATATAAAGATGTGAGAATCAGAAAAGCACGTCAATACCCCCCTAAGCAATGGGAGAGCTAAGAAAAGAGAGCTAAGATCAACCCCTGGAGAACATCCATGTCTTACAGGGCAAGCAAAATAAGAGGAACCAGTGGAAGCTGAAGAGTGGTCAAAGCGAAATCAAGGACATTGTTACAAGTGAGAATAGGCACTAGGGCTCAGGTCCCCGGGCCTTTCCACAGCTCCTCTACCAATTCTCTGTTGTAAAGAAATGCTGAGTGCTCACTTCGGCAGCACATATACAGTACTAAAATTGGAACGACAGAAGATTAGCATGGCCCCTGTGCAAGATGACATGCAAATTCGTGAAGCGTTCCATATTTTAAAAAAGAAAAAAAAAATTGGAAATGAGATACCCTGCTAGATCACATTCCAAGGCAATATTACTTCAGAGAGAAAATCACTGATGTCAAGCCTCCTACTAAAGTAGCTTGTGTGTAAAGGACTTAGAACCCAAGAACCACAGGCGGCAAGCACACTCCATTCTCAAGAACTTTCTTCTTCCCAACTCTGAGGTGTGTGTTTTGGTATATGGTGCCTACTCGGGCCCGAGGACTTGCGATAATGAGAAGAACTGATGGGTAACTCTGTTCAGTGACAGCTGAGGCCTGGTCTAGGGGCAAAAATAGAGTATATCATTAAACTTGCATTTTAGGCCCAAGGTTAACACCAACTCTCCTCAGGCAAGTCAGTTTTAGCCCCCCTCAACTGGGTTTCTCATCTGTAAAATAGGGGCAATAACCTATTCCAAATTAACCTCAAAAAGCTTTTATGAAGACAGAGGACTAAAACAGATGCGAATGCACTTGGAAAAGAATGATATAACAGTGTACTCCCTGATTACCTCAATTCAGAATGGCCTATCTTCAGTCCATTAGTTCTCAAACTCTAGCGTATGTGAAAACTACATGGGACATTGTTAAAACACAGATTCTTAGGCCCTACTCCAGCATAAGAATATCTGGGCAGGGGTCCAGGAATCTGCAATTTTATGTTCCAGGTAACTTTTATGCAGTGTTCCATGGTCCAGACTTCATGAGATGCTGAATCAGTCCAACCTCTTAAAAGATGACAAAACTGCCTGCCTAGATCATCCACCCATGATCTAGGAGAGACCAATGATCCAAATTGATTCGATTCCTGGTCAGGGCACATGCCCAGATTTCCACTCGATCCCCAGCAGGGGGCGTGCAGGAGGCAGCTGATCAATGGCTCTCACTGATGTTTCTCTCTCTCCCTCTCTCTGAAATCAATAGAAATATATATTTTTTAAAAAAGGTGAGAAAACTGATTGAGGAAAAATGCTGTATCTAAGGGTTGAACACTAGGCAGTGGCAAAGCAGAGAGAGAAAGTGTTACAATGAAAGATAATTTGAGCCACAAAATCCTATTTCTAAGGCTCATATATCTGGTACATAGGAATATTTTTATTATATAGTAAATACAATAGAATTTTAGCAGTAAAGAACTCTTATAAATAGACCTAAACTACTATTATTTGAGACTACAGGGAAGGCACAGGATTTATTTCAAACAAGCAAGCCAACTAACTTTGAGGACCCCCAAACTATTCCATGAAGAGCTGTTTGGAATCTGCTATTATCCGTATCTGTTACATCCAATCCCAGGGTGGCCTTATTTGCATGTGGAGGCCTAAAATCAAACAGTTGCAACTATCATGTGTTATCTAGGGAATATTCTACCATCTAATATTCTTGGCTTTGAATAACCTAGACTCATTTACTTGAGATTCCAAGATGCTCTGAAGCCTGGTTAAAGTAACTGAAACCAGGAATTAGAAATGTGTTCTCGCCTGGCCAGGCATGGCTCAGCAGTTGAGCCGTCGACCTAGGATCCAGGCGATCAGGGTTTGATTCCCGGTCAGGGCACATGCCTGGGTTGCGGGCTCAATCCCCAGTTGGGGGCATGCACGAGGCAGCCGATCAATGACTCTCTCATCATTGATGTTTCTAGCTCTCTCCCTCTCCTTTCCTCTCTCTGAAATCAATAAAGATATATTAAAAAAAGAAAAGAAAAGAAAAGAAAAGAAGGGGAGGGGAGGGGAGGGGAGGGGAGGGGAGGGGAGGGGAGGGGAGGGGAGGGGAGGGGAGGGGAGGGGAGGGGAGGGGAGGGGAGGGGAGGGGAGGGGAGGGGAGGGGAGGGGAGGGGAGGGGAGGGGAGGGAGAAAGAAGAAAGAAAGAAAGAAAGAAAGAAAGAAAGAAAGAAAGAGAGAAAGAGAGAGAGAGAGAGAGAGAGAGAGAGAGAGAGAGAGAGAGAGAGAAAGAAAGAAGAAAGAAAGAAAGAAAGAAAGAAAGAAAGAAAGAAAGAAAGAAAGAAAGAAAGAAAGAAAGAAAGAAAGAAATGTGTTCTCTACAAAGCCCAGAATTCAGGTTCCCTGTAGCTACAACTTGGGGCCAGGTTAGTGCTTTAGTTGTGTACAACGGCTGTGTCACTTTCTGAGCAGTACTGATGAGGCTTCTCATTACCGTGTTCAAAATGTACTTGGGCAAGCTGCCAATCAAGACTGAGCCAATGGGGGGGTGGGGGGGTGCAGCTGATATATCCCAAATCATGTATTATGTTGCACTTTCAATTAGTAACTGAAATCAAAATCCAGAATTACAGTTTATATGTCAATATAGCATCCTGCATATACTACTAAATACATACTCTGTGATGAGTCTACCAGTCTCCTCTGTAATGAGTCTAGGAATTTGATCATTAAAAATAACTTCCCAAAAGATTATTTGAAATTACATACCCAACCTAAAGCAATAAAAGTACAGTTAAAAAAAATACCTCAGAACCTACCATATGGAAAACACTACAGCTTGGAGGGACAGGAGCCAGCACACTTGCTGGTCATATATCAAATGTACCTCTTACGTACAGAACTTACAGCCTTGAGGAAATCAGCAGTCATGAGATAGAAGCAGACTCTAATAGAAAGTAACAACAGCATGGATTTTGGCTTCCTCACCCAATTTTTTCTCTTTTAAGGAAAGGAACCAGTTACATTAAATAACAAAGAAAACAACCCAGCTCCTCTGCTTATGATAAAAAATTAGACATCAAAAATACTTACACGGGACTGGAATTCAAAGAGCAATGATCCACCATCATTTCTGGAAGGAAATCCAACTTAAACGCAGCCATCACCTCACTCTCCCCTTCAGAAGCCAATGATATTAACTTGCTGCACTTGTCTGATCCACAAATACACACAGCTTTAGCTTCCTGGGCCCCACAAAAAACACAAAGTGGAAACAGGAGCTCAGGGAAACCAGCAATAAGTGCCACAGAAACAGGCAGTACTGGGGAAGGGGAAGGGAGCATTGGATTAAAAGGGGGATGCGACCATGTGAAGGGAGGCTCAGCCCAGCACACAATGAAAGTGCTGATGCGCCAGGCTTGTTGTGTGTGATTTTTCCCTGGCGAAGCAGTACTAAGTGCACTGTCAGATAAACAGTGTCAGATCCATGAAGATAGCAGTGGCTAACAGAGCAGAAGAAACACAAACTTGTTTCACATCTTCCAAACTCCTCTCCCTGCAAATCAGTTTCTGAGGACCCCCAAAGCCTGAAACTACCTGGAAGAAAAAAAACCAAAAAACTCACCTTATGTGGTCTGAAAATGTTTTTGGAAAGAACTGGGTTGTTAGCCTTGCTCTGAACTTAGGTACCAAAGTACCAGGTACCAAAGACAGCAATGAGCACAGTGCTTGGGTCCAAACTAACCTCAGAATAGTCACATAAGGAGGACCACCAGCTCAGACCATCAGACGCAGGCCAGAGGCAAGCTGGTTCAAGAACTGGACATCAGAAACTTACTGCTCACATACTACTTACTACCTGCACCTGACTAACCTTGCTTTCTTGATGGTGTTGACAGCCAAGTGTGCCTTCTCATCAGAGTGACAGACTTTAAAAATTGCTGCTTCAGTGACATTCATTAGATGGCACAAGGCAGAATTTCTTTACTAACTCTGAATCTTAATTTGCCAGAAAATTGAAAAGGTAAAAGTGAAAATAGAATATAATATTTTGCCTCTTGACAGAGTACTAGAAAATAATGTCTTTTCAGCTGTTTGACCTTTCTAATAATGGAAAAGAACTGGGGCCTGCTAGGGACAAACACTCAAACAAGTGAGGAAGGACAGAGAAAGCAGATGAAGCCTCCTCATTCTCCGTCCTGTAACCTTGCCAAAACCAGGACTGATGAATGCACACATAAAAATTCTATTGTGGGTGAGCAGCAGAGATGGATATGCTTAGCAGTCAAGGCAGATGTGCTGCTCCCATTCTCAATTTAGCTCATCCCTCCAAACAACAAATGGTGGTATTTCAATATTTAGGTGATGACTCTAAAACTGTATCTCTGAAGGTTCCCAAATTTCACAGGCCGCCTTTCCATTTTTATCATTAGGGTTGCCTTACTTCAAAGATTTCACTTCCGTCAAGCTCAGTTAACACAGGGAACTTTGAAAGAAGTAGTTATGTTCAACCCATGATTGCACTTCTAACGTGTAGTTCCTTAAAAAATACTGAAAGGCAGCATGTCATGGTATAGGCCTCAATGTTCTCGTCTGTGTAGCAGTGGCTGACTGACACCTATCCTGTGTTTGACTGAGGAACGTAGAAACTCTGATATAACCATCCAAAACTTAAAACTGCAACAGCAGTTAACTACTTTTCTATTAGTCAGAGACCCTGGCTCATCTGATCTACTGCTGTAGAGACATAAGGGGCAGTAGCTCTCTTCTACCCTAGTAAAGGATGAAGCAAAAACAAGCTGCGAGTGAAAGGAGACTGCAACTGGCACACAATACAGCTCACCAAGCCCTTCCTGCCAGACAGGCAGAGGCTGCGAACACACGTGGGACTGGGTATGCTACTTGTTAGGTCTGCCCTAGTTTCTCCCATGTACACTGGACCTCATCCCATGCCTCCTCCTATAGAAAGCTACCTGGACCAGTGAGTAAATTTGTGAGGTCAGTAAACCAAATTAGATTTTTTAAATTCAAGGATTCCTTTAAAAAGGAATCAGCAAATTTTAAAGAATCCCACTGGTTATTGTTATGCTTTTATTATTCAGTAAAAATACATGGCTTGTAATTACATCTCTGTTTCAATCAGAATCACATCTATAATAAGAGAGTACTTAAATGTGGAAGACTTCACTGAGTAGCCTGGTACTACTCAGTGCATGAAAGAATGTGCACTCCTTACAGTAATTTTTACCAAGCCAAAAGTTGGGAAGCACTGATTCAGAGTAATGTTTTAAAATCCACTTTACGATATATAAAGCAACACTGCTTTAAAAATGTACAAGATGGAAATGTTATTACATGAAGGAGAATGCTTCTTTTTAAGCGGGTCACAAAAGTTAACTCAGTATAATTAAATTCAACATGCTTGGGAGGGACAGGAGCACAAAAATTAATCACAAGTCACTCAATTCTAGAAATGGGTTACAAAGTTAATTGATGATAAAAAACAATTATGGGAATACAAAATGCAACTGTTAAAATTAAAAAGCAGAATTAAAAGAAACCAAAAATGCCCATAAGTTGTTTTTAATTTCTAAATCAGAAACACATTCCAGACTTTTTCCACAAAGGATGCATTAGAAATAAAGAGTTGGCAGGAAGGGTTATAACCAAGGTCCACTGCAAAAGAAGGCCTTAACTTCCCCATAGTCCCTTTTTACAACTTGTCCTCTCATTATGAATTTATATTCATGGGTTCCTTTTCTTTCTTTGGTTGTCTGTCTCAACTTTCTTTGCTTTGAATATTCTCTAATTCTTTTCTAAGGGCAACAATTCAAAGCCTGATTATGTGATGATAGGGCAATCAGTCTGTCTTAACATTAAGAATCCAAATCATTAAAAATGATGGGTAGAGCCCGCCTAGGCATGGCTCAGCGCTTGAGCATCGACCTAGGACCCAAGAGATCGCAGTTTGACTCCTGATTGGGGCACATGCCCAGGTTCCGGGCTCCATCCGCAGTGGGGGGGGGGTGCAGGAGGCAGCCAATGAGTGACTCTCTCATCACTGATGTTTCTATCTCTCTCTCCCTCTCCCTTCCTCTCTCTGAAATCAATAAAGATATATTAAAAAAAAAAAAAAAGAAGAAGAAGAAAAAAAAAGATGGGTAGAGCCCTGGCTGCTGTGGCTCAGTTGGTCGAGCATTGTCCCATGCAAGGAGAGGTCACTGTCTAGATTCCTGGTCAGGGCACATACCCAGGTTTTGGGCTCAATCCCCAGTAGGGGGAGTGCAGGAGGCAGCTGATGGATGTTTCTCTCCTTTCCTCTCCCCACCCCCAAAACCAATGAAAACTTTTTTTTAATTAAAATGATGGGTAGATAAGGGGAACCCTCAAAAGATTAACACACCCGGCATTTAAAATATTGGAATGGAAAAAGCAGTTTAAAAACGGAATTAGAAATGCTAGAAATCACAGCCTTTGTTTTGTAAAAAGAATGAACGAGCAAAGAAAAGCATACTTGAGCAAAAAAGCACCAGGTGGTACTCGCAAATGTCAGGCTATAGTGATGTAACCAGGGAGTTCAATAACAGGTGGAAAGATTTTATACTTCCACCCTGATAATCTAAGTGTGTTTTAAAGGGCAAAATGAAGTCTAGTTAGATGAGCTTAGAGGAAATTAGAGCCTACTACTAAATTATAAAAGAGACTCTATGTCATTAAAAATCACCATCAGTCTATATATAAGGAAAAGTATAAAAACCTAGGGAAGTCATAACCTCAGACAGTTAAGTGGACTGGATACCAACCCCCCAGCTTCTGGCAGTTAGATGATATAAGGAATGTAGAAAAGAAGCTACTGATACAACTTGAAAATAACCAACCAGAATAATTTAATTTAGCTTAAAACGTTTATGGACTTGAATTTCACTTCAAGTGAAATTCTCAAAAACTTGAGTACTTCTACTGTAATTAGTGGGTCTCCTAGAGCTCCCAATCCAGTACCTTGCATATGCAAAAATATACTGACCTAAATTGGCAATGATCTCATTGGCATTTCACTTTGTGGGAGCTTTTTTGCAAAAATGTGACAGCTGAGTAAAATTTGAAACAAACCAGAAAACCTTGTAAGTTTCCAATAAGAATATAGACAACAAAGACATTTCTGAACTTGGGGAAAGAGAAGTTATAAAGAATAAAAAGAAATATTGTAAATAATTTTCATTTCAAATCTAAAATGACGCCTGGCCAGTGTGGCTAAGTGGCTGAGCGTTGACCCATGAACCTGGAGGTCACGGTTCGATTCAATTCCCAGTGGGGGCACATGCCCAGGTTTCGGGCTCAATCTCCAGTAGGGGGCTTGTGAGAGGCAGCCAATGATTCTCTCTTATCATTGATGTTTCTCTCTCCCTCTCCCTCTCTCTGAAATCAATAAAAAATATATTTTTTAAAAATTATCATATATGATGCACTGAAAGGACAGGACAAGGTAAAAGGGAGGAAAAGTACTACCATTTTGAAATCTGTAAGGTTTTCCATCCATTTCCTCCCCCTCCTTAATCACTATCTCCTCCCCCAATTGGTGTCAAAGAGAAGGACCAATGGAAGGGCCTCTTCTCTGCTTAGTGCTGTCAGCAGTATAAGCTCAGAGCCTCCCTTGGAGTGTCTGGGACTAACCCTGACCTAATAAATTGTACTGTCAAATTGTGACCACCCTTCAAATCAGGTCATATTTTCAGATACCAACTAGTTCTGGAACTTAAGTGTAATTCTTTATTTAAGCTCCAGTGCTGATTAAAAAATCAGTATGTTGAACAAATTCTGGTTTCAGGAGGGTAACATTATCTGTGTGAAATCCACTAAGTTCTGTCGTTATCCTTCCTTAGTCTACTTCACTTGGGGTCTTCCAGTTATGAAGTGGAATGGGAAAGTAAGTTAGCTGGGTAGCTGATGTGTGCAGTACTGCCTCCCAACACATACACATACCCAAACACCCCCCCACACACTCTCTCCCCCCCTTCCCCGCTCCCTCCCTTCTTCCCTCTCTTCCCCTCCCCCCCCCACACCTCTCCCAAAGTTATTAGAACTAGTAAACAGCTAGTTCAACTGGGAGATAAGCCTGCCATGGAAAATTTTACCTAAGGAGAGAGAGTTGGGAAAGGGCTAGAAAATATTTCTAGCTTCCTAGGGACAGGAAATTATATCCCATAATGTAGAAAAAAAGCCATCACCTTTCTGAAGGCAATTTTTTCATATCTGCACAACAGGCCTCATGCAAGGTTAAAAAGACGCCCACGGAGCACACCCATCCAGCAGTTAGCCCATACCTGTAGCTTTACACTTCCCTCTCTGGACTATGTCTTCACTCTAAAAAACCAAGGAAAGAAAAATAAGTGGGCCATACCTACACTTCTCATAACTCCAGATATGTAATGTATCTTCTTTCCAAAGAATAGACCTCTTGGAGTGTCGTTCCATGTGCTGAAAGGTCGCAGGCTCAATTCCCGAGTACATGCCCAGGTTTCAGCTTTCAGGTCTGATCCCCAGCTGGGATGCATGCAGTAGGCAACTGATTGATAATTTCACTCTCACATCAATGTTTCTCTCTCTCTTTCTCTCCTCTCTCTCTCTGTGCTTCTCCCTTCCTCTCTAAAATCAATTTTAAAAAGTATGTCCTCCAGTGAAGATGAAAAAAAAAAAAGAGCCCCTCCCCTCCCTCTCCCAATTTTAAAGTACACAATACCTTAAAGATAACTGCATTTAACATCTTAAAGCTAATTTTAAAACACCAGCAACTTAAAAGATAGGGAATTAAAGTAGCAAAAGGCTTAAAAGAGGTTTGCCCCCCAATGTCAAGATAAATTGTAAAACAATGATTAGGATTTATGAGGTTGAATTTCAACATTCCTAAGTCACCAAAACAATCATTTCTGGCATCTGCTTTTGGATGGGAAACTACAATAAAGCTAAAGGCTGCATAATTCTTTTCGCAATTAAGGATTGTGTTATTAATGTGGAGAGGCCACGTTATTTCCCCAAAGCAACCTTCCTGAATAGGTGCCAGGCATAAAATTCTTCAAAGCCAACCAAGTCCCTGCCTGTGTAAATGCATCTCACTAGCTCTGTAAATTTAAGGTGGTGGTGAACCACTGAAACCAAAAAAGTCAGAAGATAAGGAAGTTAATTGAAGGTAAAAGCAAACAGAAAAACCACAAAACCAATTTGTTTTATTTTTAAACACTATCAAACAATCTTGCAAGTAAAGATTGATTCTGTAAAGCTGCCCAAATCCTTACAAACATCATGGACAACTCCTCCAGTTATATACACAAAGAACTGCTTAAAGCTACCAAGGACGAGGTCTACATTGGAAAGTGTAAGAACCCTGAAAGTCAAAGCTAGAACCAGAGCTGCAAGACACTACACTCTACCTACCCTCCCGGAAGACAAAGATGTTACTTGAAAAGCAAAAATTGGTGCTTAAGTCCTTATTTGATTTTTATATGGACCTAATTGGTTTTCAGTTTTGCTGAAGTAGTGATGCTTGCAATCATTTTAAGACAAATCTGTTCTAAGAAAAAAAACTTCTAAATACATTTACTTGGACCTGCCTATATCAAAAGTTATTAAGAGAAAGGAATTTACATTTATTAAGTTCACAATACCTCATTCAATCCTGTAATACTATCACCATTACAGTGGAGACTACTCTAAAGATGTAGATGCTAAAATATTCTGCATGAAGTGATTCTAATCCCAGAGTCCATTGTCTGTCTTAAGAAATGTGATCATCATCTAAGAGGTACAAACTTTAATTGAGCAGTTACCTTGAAGGGCAGAGAACAAGTTAAATTTCTACTTGTCAGTTTTATTCTGGGAAGCATAAAGGCAAAGACAAGACCAGGGAGTTCTCTGGCCAGTGTGGCTCAATTGGTTGAGCGTGGTACAATGCACCAAGAGGTCAATGGACATTTCTCTCTCACATCAATGTTTCTCTAACTTCTCCCTTCCTCTCTCTAAAAAAGTCAATAGAAAAATAAAAATAAATAAAAGCTCTGTTTCCCCAGTTTCGTTTTTCCTACACTCTGTTGGAAATGCTTTGGAGACAGAAGAAAGCTAAATGGAAACTACAAGCTTGAAGTCTGAGTTTTTTACATCTTTCATTTCTGTGAGGAACCAAACAAAATGCATTAAGCTCTGTGAGGAAGCCTGTAGCTCCTTGGAGCTCTACAGAAGTCCATTCCTATTAACATTACCCCTCCCTTTCTCAATCACCATGGAGGAAGATATAAAAGTGGTGAAAGAGTTAAGGGGGGAGGGGGCGGCAGCAGAGAGAAGAATGAAGGGCAAGCTAGTTCGGAGGAAAGCAGTCTTACCTGCTTGTGATATGTAAAGGTGTTCAAAATATGGCCACCTTTGAAGTTTTAAAATTGTATTTGGCAAGTCAATGATACAGGGGACTCTAAAAAGCAAACTACCTATCTCATGATTTCCCCAAGGAAAGATAACCTGGAAAAAATTTATATGTGGCTTTGAAATATATCTTGGAACTTGTATATGATCTTGACATGTTCTAAGGATGTAAGAGTGAATGAATAGCATCATCTCTCAGGACTGATACAAAAGCTCTCACATCTCCCACTCGTCTTCCTTAGTGTAGGCAAGTTAATGAACCTTCTTCATCCCCAGGAAATCGGCCACTGGCTCACACCATCAGCAGCTTTTTTTTTTTAAATCCTCACCCCAGGACATTTTTTCCAGTGCTTTTTCAGAGAGTGGGGGAGGGAGGAAAGAAACACTGGTGTGAGAGAGACACATCGATTGCCTGCCTGTCCCCCCCTCCCCGCCCCCCAGCCAGGGCCAGGGATGAAGCCTGCAACTGAGGTACATGCCCTTGACCAGAATCAAACCAAGGATCCTTCAGTCCGTGGACTGACACTTTAACCACTGAGCAAACTGGCTAGGGCCCATCAGCAGCTCTTATACAGTAGGCACTGAATCACAAACTCCAGATGCAGAGGCTGGTAGCAGGTACAGTAATGCTCAATGACCTACATAAAGCCAAACCCATTTGGCCTCATTAGCAAGACTCACTTTTTTTTTTAAATTGAGGTAACACTGGTTAACAACTTTTATCTCACTAACATGTTAGTAAGTGCCCTCAATACCTTGAAAAACTGTTGATACAAAGCAGAGAGCTAATGAAGGAATGAACAACTACCCAGATTAATGTTTTTAAAAGCATTTTTCCCCTAAACATAAAAGTGAAGCTGTTCAAGCTGAAGCTAAACGGCAAGGCTGTGTACCTCCCCTGGCCCTCAAGTCTAACCCTAACCCTAAGTCTCTTGGGAAATATGAAAACAGGCCTGGATAATTCAAAACAATAAATAACTCACCAATTTTACATTCAGCTTTGAGATGAATGGTTTTTTTGAACAGCGGCTTTTTCTATCTTAAGAATCTAATAGATTACTACAAATCAAGGAATTTAAGGCGCTATCAATGATAATAAATGCATGCATCCTCTAATTAATGGAATATGGTACCTAAAATTCACAAATCTTATCACCTGAAAGTAGGGAGAAATGTCTAAACATTTACAAGTCGTGATAATTATATGAGCTAACATTTTGGGGGGATTTACTGTATGCCATGCAGTGTCTTAGGTGCTTTGTATTTAGCCCTCACACCTATCCTAACCTTATGTACAGATGAGAAAAGAAACGGAGAAATTAAGTAACTCTCAAGATCACCTGAATCCAGGCAATGAAGAGAAGAGGTTGGAATATAAAGCCAGACACTTTGGCGCTGGCTGGGTGATTCAGCTGGTTGGAGCACTGTCCCATACTCCAAAAGGTTGCGGCTGGGGCGCGTGTGGGAGGCACCTGATGATCTCTCTCTCTCTCTCCCTCTCTCTCTCCTCCCCCCCGCCATCAGGAAACATACCCTTGGGTGAGGATTGAGAAAAATGTTTAAAGCCAGACACTTCAGCCCTCGAGTGAAAGGAGGACTCAGGCACGAGGATCACGTATACACACCACAGAAAAGACTTTAAATGCTGAGTGTCATAAAGGTTGAGTCTTACCACTTTTCTAAGACAAATTTTTAATGTTCGAAGTCTCGAGAGTCATATGAGAGATAGAATTACTGGTAGGGAAAACTCCATGCTGTTACTCAGCAGACGTGTGCCTCTGAGCAAGCTGATTAACATCTCTAAGGGGCAGTCTGCTCACCCATAAAAGAAGACTTAACTACATATCTCAAAAGGAACCAAATGGGTGACCAGAATTCAATTAAGCCACTGTACAAATTTCTAACTGAAAGGGGAAAGAGACAAATGATAGAAATGGCTTGGGAAAACTGTGCTTTTTAAAAAAAAATGTCCTTTTAGGCCACCTGCAATGTCCTTTCTTTTTCTCCTATCATATGGCTGATTCAGTAGGAAGGAAGGCTGGGCTTACTGCTTTGTAAAATTGCATGTCCTTCCGCTCCCATACTCTAGAAATCCAAGTAACCAGATAATAAGATCAGCTGCAAAGCTTTCCATACTAGTCAGGCTAGTCTTCATGCAAAATTCCACCAGGGAATGGTGCTAAAAGCCAGTAGAGTTTGACATGGGTAGCCAATCTACTATCTTCCTTGGGAACCTGTAGCAGGGAAGTTAACAGTTGCCATTAGATTCTAATCCAGGATCCTAGCACATACATCACAACTAATAGGGTAGAATCTACCTCAAAGGCCAGTGCATTAAATGAAATAAAATGTGGAAAAGCACTCAGCAACAAGTAGGTGGGCCCAAGACTGAATGACCGTAGAAAAACTATTTAACAACTGCTTTGCTAATCTATAAAATGCGGACGATTAGGTGGATTAAACATACACTGAAGCACGCAGTAAATTCCTTTCCAGTCCCATTATCCCCAGAGCATCTCCTTCCACTCTAATAAATGACTAAATTACTCTATGTTGAACAATCTGGGTCCTATACTACACCAGGCTTAGTTCTGACTTGTCTTGGTCGGCAGCAGAACTTAACACTTGCTCTGTGGGGTGTGCAAAAATCTTTTTTTCCCTTGTGACACTTGCTCTGTGGCTACTATTTTCATGATTCAGGCTTAAGTTTAGGGCTTCTGACTCTACTGACTGAGTCATCTACGTGTGTCCTCTCCCTGACCCTAGTATAAGAGTTTATAAACAGATCTCAATCTCATCTCCTCCACTGGCCAGTAAATTCATCCTTTCTTTAGTGGTAACAATTTTTTTCCAGCTTTTAAAAAAAGCTGTGGTAAAAAACCCATAAAGTTTAACATCGTAACAATTTTTAATACAGTTCAGTATGTCAACATTGTTGTGCAATGTGGTGACAATTTTAAAATTTTTCCTTTTTTATCATGATTCTTAATCTGGGACCTTAGATCTCTTCTAAGTCCATAGATGAGTTTTGAAGAAAGGGGAATAGTAGGACCATAAACCCTATGATATTTTTTTTTTTGCTGAACTGTGTGAAGATGGACATGGGAGATTTCCTGAAGAAAGAATCCAAAGCTTTCATCAGATTCTCTAATCATCTGTGCTTTTACTCTCTTAGCTGCCAAGAAACAAAACAGACGGTATGGTATGTTAGACAAAGGCCAAACCTGATGTCATTTGCGTGAGTAACTTTTTTCTGGGCCTCAGTTTCCTCGTCTATAAAACGAGAGGATAGGGCTAGATTAATCCAGACTATCACTAAATCATCTAAAAACACAATCCTATTTTATCCAAACTGATTTTAAACCATCACCCAAAGTTTAAATCAATTCCCACCACATATGAGACATGCCTAAGAAAAACTACGTATAAACCTCATTTCTAAATTTTTGTTAAGGAAATATACTTCATATGCTACTGTTTTGTGAACAAGTAACAAGTGCTTCCTTCTCTTTTCTGTTTATATTCCCCAAGACACCTGGAATAAAGATAACACATATCAGACCTTCAATTGTTGAACTGGAATACCCTAGTTTATCTGCTCTAATTTATAAATGTTGTATTAACATCTACATTAAGATATCTACACATAAATGTGTACTTTTTGTTTTTTAATCCTCACCTGAAGGTATTTTTTGCATTGCTTTTTGGGGGGGAATAGAAACATTGATGTGAAAGAAAGAAAGAAACACATTGATTGGCTGCCTCCCACATGCACCCTGACTGGGGCTGGGGATCCAGCCTGCAACTGAGGTATGTACCCTTGACCGAAATTGAACCCAAGACCCTTCAGTCCGAGGGCCAGTGCTCTAGCCACTGTGACAAACCAGCTAGGACAAATGTGTATCTTTTAGTAAAAAGAAGTCTCCCTCTTTCAACTGGGTATTTGGGTAAAAGCAACATTATGAGCAGCCCCCCCTTTTTAATAGAAGCAGACTTTATTAAGTACTTATTCCCCTTTAATTTTTCTACATATTCAATTTTAAAATGTACCTATTTATTCATTTTTACATAAAACCACACCTTGGTTTAATTCCTAACAGGCTTTTCCCTATGTATATATTAAGACTCATGCACACTCAAATACACATAATTATTAAATATCATACTATATATACGATTGCATAGCCTACTTTTTTCCCTTAACAATTATAAACATCTTCTTGTGAGCAGCCCATATGTAAGAATCAGTCAGAACTGGCCTGACTTTACCAATAACAACATTCCTATATGTCACAACGAACTAATAAATATAACAATACCTATTTTACAAAGCCAACATAATTAACAAGTCCTCTGAAACTGCTACAAAAAAGTAGTAAAGTTCGATGGGGTGAGTGAGTTGGCTCTTCATTCTCCTTCCTTTCCCTGCCTGCCATCCCATCTCCTGTACAGTTATATGATCCATATAACTATATACACATCTAAACAACAAGCCATCTCACCTGACGGGCATCCTATTTTGGAGGTGTTCAGGTGAGGCAGAGAGGGAATGTAAAATACCTTTTTAAAAACCTCTTTTCCTATTCCTTCCAAAATGCTTATACTCTCAAAGTAATTCTCAAATCCCATAAAGTATTCACTCTCTCCTAGATCTCTCTAGGGGGTCAGGGGTGGGGTGTAGGAATCTCATTCCGTGTTAGCTCCTCCTGTTTCCTTGGCAGCACTATCAGAACTGGAAAACATATTGCTTGCTGGATGTAGCAGCAGTAGTTTACATATGGCAGCTAAGCTAATGTGCGGCTTTCTCTGGGGAGAATTGCTAACTCTTGTTTATCTTTCTAGTTTGCAACCAGGGTTCAGGCATATCAATGTTAAATATCTGACTAGTGACTTCTACTTTCAAAGACACAGAATCATGCACAGAAGTCAGAGGCAGCAATGGCTACCCACTGTATGGAAGTAGAGGCTCTAAAGACACAGAGGGGGCCTACCTACAGGGACTGAGACACCAGACAAAGCACCTAATCCAAACTCAGGGGCTCAGTCTTCTACTTTTCCATGATATTCAGGTATCACTTGCTCAAACTTGGCCATGATCTAAGACCACCATTTCTGACTTAGTTTCACTGCCCTGCCATACACGGCCAAATCTGTCTCATCTAGTGAGTCATTACTGCTCCTCTCCAACTGCATTTTGATTTCAGCCCACTTGTGCAGCTCATCAGGGCTGCGCCATATGTTAGTACCATGTAGGCAGAATGTGACTAATTTTTTTCTAAAACACTGTCAAGAGTTACTTCTAAAATTACTTTATAATCTTGATGTCTCTGAAGAGTCATTTCTATAATACATAACCTTCTGGAAATGACTTTATAATTATTTTTGTGAGTGTTCAAAGGAGATTCTTTAGCATTTTCACCCCCATTTTCAGATGAGGGGAACTAAAGTGAACAAATTAGGTGACCCAGGTTCTACAACCAGCCATAACTTACACTTTCTGGAGTCACAGAAATCTGGTAAAATAACTCCACTTGTAAAATGCTTTTCTGCAGGGGAAGCTCAAAATATTCATTGTTTTTATTTTCTGAGGTGACTATTAAACTTCAAGTACAACTACTTGAAATTTAAAGGCTAATTATGATGACTAAATGGTCTCATATCCATCTGAATAGTTTTAATAGTAAAAGGACTGAATGAGCCAGGGACCACAAATATTTTTCTAATTGGCAGAGATCATAAATGGGTGAAACCAACATTTTTTTCTTTTTAAACATATCTTTACTGATTTCAGAGAGAGGAAAGGAGGGGGAGAGAGAGAGATAGAAACATCAATGATGAATCATTGATTGGCTGCCTAGCGCGCAACCTGGGCATGTGCCCTGACCGGGAATTGAACCCCGATCGCCTGGATTCTAGGTCAATGCTCAACCGCTGAGCCACACCCGGCCGGGCTGAAACCAACATTTTGAGAGTGAGAGAGAGAGAGATGACTTGCAGATTCAGCTATCACCAATTCCCTTAAAACAGAATTAAATTTAAACAATTTTAAAAGGAGGGGTGCCCAGCTGGAGTGTCTCGGTTGAGCACTGTCTAGTTTGCCAAGGGGTTGCCGGTTCGATTCCCAATTGTGGCACCTATGGAGGGCAACCGGTCAATGTTTGTCTCTCCCTCTAAGTATGACCCCGGGTGAGATTTAAAAACAAAAGGAGATGGGGAGAAAAAGGGACATCTGTAATATTTTAAACAAAAATAAAATTTAAAAAAAAAAATCAAATAAAATAAATAAATAAATAAATAAATAAATAAATAAATAAAAAGGGGGGGGGCTGCTTCTCCCTACTCTAGGCAACTTGCTTCTTCTCTGGCAATAATGATTGCTAGGTTTAATAATAAAATTTATCTCAAGAAGGCTTCTTAAATCTTCCACTTCACGTCATATGTTCATTCTAGTAACTGTTTCGGGAGCTAGTTTGACTACCCTTGCATTGAGACCTTTTTGATGGATAATATTCTTTGCAAAATAGTTTTAAAAGAGCTTAAGTATCTTATTAATATTAAAAACTACACGTGCCCTTTGAATTCAGCAATTCCAGTTCTAGAAATACATCCTTCAAACAAACTTGTATCTGATGTACACAGAGTATGCAAAGGGGCATTCGTAAGAACACTATATATAATAGCAAAAATTGGAAAAATACAGTATATGCCCATCATTTGGTTGCTGGTTAAATAAATTATAGTATAGCAAAACAAAAGAACACTCTGCAGCTATTAAAGAGAATAAGGCAGTTCCAACCTCTACTAAAGTTGATCAGAAGAATATATTTATATAATAAGAAAGGAATTATGCATTGCTTGTGTATAAACAGAACATCTCTGGAAGGATAAAGAAAAAACTGCTAACAAGGTTGCTAATGTGGAATACTGACTGAATTACTTACAAACTAAAGTTACCTATTCTACAGGGGGAAAATTTTTTTTAAATATATCTTTACTGATTTCAGAGAAAAGACGGGAGGGGAGGGGAGGGGAGGGGGAAAAGAGGGGAAGGGGAGGGGAGGGGGAGATAGGAACCTCAATGATGAGAGAGTCATTGATCAGCTGCCTCCTACATGCCCCCAACTGAGGATCAAGCCTGCAACCCAGGCATGCGCCCTGACCGGTAATCAAACCCCTATTTCCTGGATCCTAGGTCGATACTCAACTGCTGAGCCATGCCGGCCGGGCCAGAAAATTCTTAAAAGAAAACTCTTGAAACTGAGGGACAAAGTAAAGAAAGTTACCAACTCATGCTGTTCCAAAGCAAGTACTTTGTTTGTTTTCCTGCTTTGCCAGGAACTTTTGTGTGGAAACAGCCATTGTCCAAGACAACCAGCAACGTACCTACCACATGTGAGCTGGGTGATTATACTACACCGTCTGAAATTACCTCAGCAACTCAACTAATGTTCATGCAACTTAAACTACAAACCTTAAGGATGGCCTGTTTACAAAGTTTGGAGCCATTTTCAATCACTCAGCTATGCATCTATGTGTACATTTCCTTCAGTCAACCTTTCCTGCCAGGCAGAATGTACCATTAGCTGAATTTCAGTAAAGACAAGGGACAGGGTGAGATAATACGTCAAAACAAGTTCTATAAATACAACTTTTGGCCTAGTATCTCAAAAAGGAATCGAAACAGCTTCAAGCTTAAATAGAAAAATCCTGCAGTCCTGCAATATCTTACTTGAAGGCTCTAGAGAACAGAAGAGGCCAGGGATCTAGAATCTTGTTTCTCACACCCTATCTTGTCTCCCTCTCCCTAATCTCAGAGGGAGGTTAAGATCAAATTGCAGGTATCATTCCAGGTCAGCATCTCCCCACCTCTTCCCTTATCTTACCCCCTCCACACTACCCAACTCATCAATATCCTCCAGTGAGCTCACCCCACCTGTTAGGCACACATGCCCAATACATACAACACATAACAGCCCTTCTACAGCACCTAGCATCTCCAAAACCACTGACCAAGCAGCCAAGAACCCTGCCTGTACCATCTGCCCCAACCTCACCCCAAAACATGGGTACTCAAGCAGGATGCTTCCATATGGCCCTGTCTCAGGGGGTTTATCCTGTTTTGTTGACAAGCAGGAAACTTTACTCAATTTCTTTCTGCTCTTAATGTTGTCGTAATTCTAGAAAACCAGAAAAGACCTCTTTCTTTGGAAATGATTCCTGAGGCTGTTAGGTTATATGCCTAACAGAAAGTACAAAAATTACACCTTTGCTTCAGCCAATCAGAGAGTAATTTCCCCTATCCCTCGGGGAAATTCAAAATACCTATTTAATAAGTGATAGTATTAACTATCACTTTTTTTAAAAAGTTACTTCAATTATCATGCTTTCATTATTCGAATTGCTCTCCTAAAAGTGCTTCTCACATTTAAATACCCATTTATATGATCTCTGTCACCTCCTTCAAATCACTCCTTTAAAAAAAACCACTCAGCCCGGCCAGGCATGGCTCAGTGGTTGAGCGTCGACCTGGGATCCAGGCGATCGGGGTTCGATTCCTGGTCAGGGCACATGCCCGGGTTGTGGACTCGATCAATGACTCTCTCATCATTGATGTTTCTATCTCTCTCTCCCCCTCTCCTTTCCCCTCTCTGAAATCAATAAAGATATATTTTTTAAAAAAATAAAATCACTCAGTTTCACAAATTTTAACTTGCCAGTGCTTTGATTTCATTTTTACAAATACAAACTCTTTATAAAATGGGAGCTCTATCAGTCAAAACACATGTAGAGAACATCCACTATAAACCCAGAACTAGGGGGTACAAAAAAAGGCTCAATCCCTGTCCTTAATGCTTTTATAAGTCTTGTTCAGAAGACATAACTTACACCACAAACAAAAAACATAAGACAGCATATATCCAAGGGAAAGAATATATGGCAAGAGATAATCTGCCATCAATTTGAGAGAAACTAGAACATCTCAGGAGAGCTGATGTTTATTTCCCTGTCTAAATCAAACTTCTGTGCTATTCAATCATTGTCTAAGACAGAACATCATTTTTGCTACCCTCCAATGAAATTACCCAGCTTACCATAATTCTCCCATTGTTTCTTTTGAACAGACCTTCCTGTTATCCTGTTATATTCACACAGATCATAGTTAATGGATTAGGTAAAACGTGCCAGTGCTCCTTTCCCATGCTCCCCCTATGAGGGCCTCTCTTGAGGATGTGTAGTGCAGGGAACAAGAGTTAGGGAAGCTAAAATTCTGCTTTCAATATCTTCAGTAAATAGTCTGGAACTAGCAGAGATAAAACTAGTAGTTTCGGGGATGCTCCACAGACTTGCTATCTGCCTTGCAGCTCTTTATCATCAATAAATGAATTTGCTGACAGTGACCTGCAAAACTCAAGTCAGATAGTCATTTTCATTAGGAAATTCTAAAACAAAACTGGGTTAGACTGATTCATGATTCAATAATCCTATATTCCAAATGTGCTAATAAAATTAATAGACAAATATTTACTGTGAGCCTACAATATACCCTACACTCAGACTCTAGTCACACCATTGTTTTCTAATCCCAGTTTTGCAGCTTACTAACCTAGTCAGGTAACTTTGGGTAAATTGTTTCACTTCTTTATACCTATTTCCTCATCTGGAATATGGTTACAGTAATACTATCTACCTTACAGGGTGTTTGTTAGAATTAAAGGATTTATATACATAAAGCATTTAGACAGTGCCTGGCACATGAAAGTGTTCAATAAATGTTTTCTATCATTATTACTCGAGGTTCTAAGGTTGGTGCCTATGGTGAGACAGGATGACTCCCAAAAGTTTTATTCTTTGATAAGATGATTAATAAAATGAGACCAGGGAAATTATAAATTTCTTTAAAAGATCGAGAATAAAAGGAAAGGTGGAATAGAGATGTGCTAGCCACAGTGTCCTTTACTGAGGTTGAGCTATCATATCAAAGAGCTGTTACTGAGTTTAATGTCCAGTGACATCCCCTACAAAGAGTATATTCATGGTATAAATGGGAAAACATTAGTAGGATGGTAAAATGAGATGGGTACTAAGAAGGGAAGATGAAGCCTATCTAATGCTACACTCAACAGGAAGTCATTAAGCACACAGGACCCATGAGAGACTCAGCACCAGGTCTTAGACCCTGAACAACCACATACGCCCAAAGCCAACAATGGACAAGTGGCAAAAAAGATTCCTAAGTGATTCAGAATCAGAATACATCAGCAAATAGTAGCACGGAACTCTGCAACCACACCACACAGCCAGAGGAAGAAGCTGCCTCAGGGAATGTGTTTCTCTAACATGTAAAGTCCTTTTCTCTCCTCATCGGCCACAGTTACAAATATGTGTAGAGAACAGTCTCATCCCTACTCAGCTGACAAATTCTATTCCCAAGTCTGCATGTTTATGACTCATGGGGAGATGGGGGAGGGGAGTAAAGTATAAAACAAACAAACTTGAATTTAGACTTAAGTTGAGCAAGAGTGAGGAGTTCATTTCTGTCTAATCAGAATATCTCATAACAAATCAAGAAAGTATCCTTTAAATATATAGTAACAAACCCAATACTGTTTGGAAATAGCCTGAAATCTGCCCACATGTCATGTCCCCTACTATTCCTTAAATAGACATTACACCAAAACACACTGCAAGCCCTCTGTAAGGCTAAACTTTATAAAGTACTCTGAATCAGCGCAAACACAGCACAGGCCACTGCAAAGCCCAAAGCAACAGGGTGTTTCCCACAGTTCCCTTCCCAGCAAATGGCCAAGTTAAGCAGCTTAGCCCCTACTACTCAAAATCATTTAAGGAAGCAGAGGTGTCTCAGCCTTTTCTGTTCAAATCTATTATCAGGAAATTTGTATGCCAGGAAAGGAATTCATTTCCACCCCTCAGAAGTGATCTTTGTGACCAGTAAAAAAACAAAGAGGAAAAAACAACTATTACTTTAATGAAATAAGTTTCTAAAATAGTACCCAAAGACCACTTCTGACACTATTTACCAGTTTGGCATCCTCTCCCTGAAACATATTTTGTTAAATAATACAAATCTTGCCTCCTCACCCCATCCCAGAAATTCTGGAACATTCTCTACAATTTGTAATCGACAAAACAACAAAGACAAACAGGTCACCTCTTTAACTTGAAAATCTGAGTCCTCCACAGAAATGTACACAGACAGACAGATGGACGCATGTAAGAACACAGACTTCGAGCCCTGGCTAAGCCCTGAGCAGGCCTGAGCCAGTATGGGTGCACAGGGCAGCCATCCGGGCCTAGCTAGTGGGCTGCGCCTGCTGTTGCTGTACAAATATAGAAAGCTGAAAAGAGGAACAGCAGCTTCAGCAGAACAGATTCTGCTCCGTGCTCAGAGAGGGAGGAGCAGAGACCTGAACAGCTTTACCCATACATGGTTGCTGAAAGGGGACCGTTAGTGAAAGCCCAATTATCTCACACACATGCACTCTGTTCACATGCTCCAGACAAAGAACAGAACCATACAGGCTGGTATTTGAAGAAAGGTTTGAGAAATTCTATTTCAATCAAGGAACTTCCCAATAATTTCTGTCATTTACACCAAGAATCCCTCAGCCCAGGGAAACAGAAAAGACACTGTGAAAATTTTACTGGGTCAGATTCTTACCAGATCAGCAGTACCCATGAGGCTTAATTTATCATTTAAATTCTGGAATTTAACACACACACAAAACTTATTTCCCATTTATATGAATGAGCCTAACCTTTACTGGCCCTTTGCTGTTTTCAGAATGAAGGTGTCATTCCAATTCTCAGACTATATTTTGGGGTCTCTTTTATTTTTTCTAGTTGGTAGAAGTTAAAATAAATTGTGATATAATATTAAAAATGTATTTCCCAGGATGCTGGCTTATACAATCAGAAGCCAAATATATATTTATATTTCAAAAATTGCTTTGCTTAGAACCATTCATTTGGATTCATCTCAATGTGAAATATATGAAAAGCCTAATTTCTGAGCAGAGTGAACACTCCAAAGATAAAAATGCACGGCTCTGCCCTGGCCAGTGTGGCCTAGTTGGTTGGGCATCATCCCACGCACTGCAAGGTTGCAGGTTTGATTCCAGGTCAGGGCACATGACCGGGTTGCGGGCTTGACCCCCAGGTACAGGGCGTACAGGAGGCATCGAATGGATGTTTTGCTCTCTCATCGATGTTTCTCTCCCTCTCCCTTCCTCTCTCTGAAACCAATAAAAATATTTTATAAATAAATAAATAAATAAATAAATAAATAAATAAATAAATAAATAAATAAATAAATTGATAGATAGTAGGATGCTGCCCTAGCCAGTTTGGCTCAGTGGTTAGAGTGTTGGCCCACAGACTGAAGGGTTGCGGGTTCGAGTTCGGCCAAGGGCATGTACTTTGGCTGCAGGCTTGATCCCCGGCCCGGGTCAGGGGAGGCAACCAATCAATGTGTCTCTCTCACATTGATGTTTCTCTCCCCCCACTTCCACTCTCTCTGAAAAGCAATAGAAAAAATATCCTCAGGTGAATATTTAAAAAAATTTTTAAAGAATCAAATGTCCGCCCGGCCGGGCGTGGCTCAGCGGTTAAGCATTGACCTAGGATCCAGGCGATCAGGGTTTGATTCCCGGTCAGGGCACATGCCCGGGTTGCGGGCTGCAGCCGATCAATGACTCTCTCATCATTGATATTTCTAGCTCTCTCTCTCCATCTCCTTTCCTCTCTCTGAAATCAATAAAGATATATTAAAAAAAAAAAAAAAATCAAATGTCCAGTACAAACTATAAATGCTATGCAAATTGAAAGAGAGAAAGACTGAGGACAGAGAGGCCTACACCTTCCAGGGGTTCCACCTACCAGCACTCTCACTAAGGGAACCTGCAGTTATCTTAAATATGAGGATATAGGGGATACAGGGACATGATTTCTAAAGCCCCTCTGTTCCTGAAATACCTTGAGTATATAATTTAAAAATGTAAAGTAACTTAAACCTAAAATGTTTCACAATAGTATGAAATTAATACCACACTGCTTATGGAGGCAAAATTATGGTTTTTGCCCATTTTAGAGAAAACATATTCTAAAGAAAGATAGCTCAGCCAGGCGTAGCTCAGCAGTTGAGCATCCACCTAGGATCCAGGAGGTTGGGGTTTGATTCCCAGTTGGGGCACATGCCTGGGTTGCGGGTTCGATCCCTGGTCGGGGGTGTGCGGGAGGCAGCAGATCAATGACAACTCTCTCATCATTGATGTTTCTATCTCTCTCTCTCTCCCTTCCTCTCTCTGAAATATACTTTTTTAAAAAAAGAAGATAAAAATAAACTCAGCATCCACTCTAACATCTCTAACTTCCAGGAAAATATTCTTCCATCTCAGAAATCTCTCCCAAGCCTTTTGAGAAAATTTTATACCACAGTTATGGGAAAAACAAACACCTCCACAAGAAAACAAAATGGCAGAACTAAAAATGTGGATGCTGATGTACTCTGAAATCCTCAATTACAAAACACTGCTAAGTCGACCAGTCATGAAGGGAGGCTCAGGAGAAAAGAGCACTGCCCAGCTCCTTTCCATCACTGAACTGTCTGGGGTATATGTGTGCACAATCCCAAGCTTATGGGGCATAAATACACAAATATACCAGGTAGCCAATAACACACTTTCCCTAAAACTTAAAGAAAAGAAAATCCTTCAAATTTTTAAGATTTAACCGGTCTACCATAATTACTTACTTTAATACATCACCAAATTAATCATTTAAAGTTTTGAAATTTTCCCTTTGCCCCTTGTAGGCAGGTAACACAGCAGTAATAATGAACAAGGGATGCCTAATGGCAGCAAATACCTAGATCTCCTAGTGTGAGGCAGAACCCTGTCCACACCATTTGATACACTGAGAAGGAAAAGAACACAGCAGGATTCCTACAGTAGTGGCACTCTCATGCCCCAGAAAACACAGGCATGCAAGTGTTCGACATTTTATTAAAAACCTCCTAACTGTGTATAGCGGCTTATATACTTAATTTTTCTGAGCAGCCCTGTTACAGCAACTCTGATTCCTGAAAGAGTAGCTTATTGTGAACTGATATGCTACTTGGGGGAGTAAGGTCACAGCTTTACTTACCTGTTATGAACTTAATTAAGATTACTTATGTGAAGGCAACTAAGTAAAAATAAACACAATGCAAAAGACCGCTACTGGCCTGGCTGGTGTGGCTCAGTGGGTTGAGCATCATTCCATGCACCAAGGGCTCACTAGTTCGATTCCTGGTCAGGGCACATGGCTGGGGTTGCAGGCTTGATCCCCACAGGGGGTGTGCAGCCAATCAATGTTTCTATCTCTCCCTTCCTCTCTAAAATAATCAATGGAAATATATATATTTTTTTAAAAACTTAAAAAAATAACTAAAAAGACCACAACTGCATATATCAAGGGTGATTAACCTCAAAATCGAAATGGCTATAAACACACAGTATAGCCTTTGGCAAGTTATTTCTCCTTTCTGGGCCCATTTTCGCAAGTGAAAAATGGCACTGGACCGGTGAGGAGTCTACAGACTCATAGACTCCATGGATATTTCATGGATTCTACAAACTCCCTTACATTATGTACAGAACTTTACATGTATATGTAAACTATATTTATGTACTACTTGTTTATAGTTATAGAGAAATGAGTCCATAGCTTTTTACCAGACTTTCAAAGGGGGTGCATGATCCAAAATAGATTTAAGAACCCAAAATTAAACAATACACAGTTTGTTCTATCTCTAACATCCTGTCATCTCCTCTTATACTGCTGGTCCAAAAAGAAGGGAATCTTCATGACAACCCAGTCAAGAATAAACAAAATATCCTGGCCAAGAAATTAATCAAAATAATGTATTCCAACTCAAACTGAACCTGAACTGTTTTTAGATGACAGACTATCCTTACAATGCTTTTATCAAAAAAGTTTTCAAGCAATTTTACCACCACCAGCTCATCTCAGAGGGCTTACATGAGAAAAGAATTCCTTAGGGGTGCTTAGAAATATCCCACTAGATAGTCCCTCTCTTTCCAGGTGCACTTTTTTTAAAAGGTAAAGCTTCCAAGTTTCCTCCTTCTAATCCTATCCTGTAGCAGAGAAAGTAACAAGAGACAAGTGCACAGGAAAAAACTAGAGCATGGAAGACTGGAATGAAGGAGACTGATAACAGACAAAGGAGCCACCCATCCTCTTAGCAAGAGGTGATATATGAGAATGGCCACTGCCTAATATCTCAATTTGTAAAAAGGACATTAGATAACAAAAAACTAGCTTTCCTCTAAGACAACAAAAGAAAAAATGTGTCTGTTACCGAACCATTTAAGCCTAAAATGTTTAGGTTCTCATGGCAACCTAAGTCATCACACTGCACATACTGTATATAAAGCACATATTTAGAGTCTTAACTAGTAAACTCAAAATGTGACATATGTGCAATGTGGGCGATAACATTATTCTGGGAACTTTAACTTTAAAAGCTTCCAACTTTTATTTTGCGGCCCCAAAGATGATATAATAGAGTCAACTACACAGAAGGTGCGAGCTCAAGAAAGAAGAGATACAAAGAACATAAATAGAAGCAAAGAGATGAAAGACAAGAAAATTGAGGCTATCAAAAAAAGTTTCTGAACATGGCTCTCGCCTACTGTGAATCAACTTGTAAATGGAGGCTTAAAAAAACAAGATTGCTAGTGAGGACACATATTAAAGACAGCATTTGGAAAGGTCTTCAGTGTAGGCCCAGTCAAAAGAGGACAGGGTCACAAATCAGACCATTTGGTAATTGTGGCACTGACTGCAAGGCAGTCTTAGAGAAGTTGATGTTTTCTCTTTTTTCTACAAGCTCATGGAATATGGTTGTTTAGAATTAAGAAGCAATATCAGAGCCAAAAAAATGGCTGTAGGTCATGGAAGTTGGGGAAAGGGGAACCAGACTTTAAGAAAAGGAAAAAAATTGTTTATCCACTTACCTGTTGATGAATATTTGGGCTGTTTCCAGGTTTTGGCTATTACAAATAGAGTTAATATGAATGCCTGTATACAAGGTTTTGATTGAACATACACTTTCATTTATCTTGGATGAATATCTGGGTATGGAATGGCAAGACTGTGTAGTAAGTATATGTTTAACTTTTTAAATAAAACTGCCAAACCGGTCACACACACACACAAAAAGGATATGGCACTCATATGTCACATCATGTCTCACTATGGAATGAAATAAAAATTTAACATCCAGTTTCTCATCTACTAAATGATCCATGGGCAGGATACCTCCACCTCTCTCTCTTGCTCTTAAAAACTCCATTATGATCCACACACTCCTTCTGACTTGATGATGCTATGCTATGAATGCTACATACCTTAACACCGCATTTTCATGCCACTTCTGTTAGGATTAAACTACTCCTACTTTTCAAGAAGTACATAAACAGTTTACGTAGGGTACACGAACAGTATCGCAGCAGTCTGGTTAACAGGTGCACCTATTTTCCTAAAGCTCTCAAAAGTAGGAACTTTTAGAATGAAACACTGAATTCATAGTACTTATTATAGTTAAAAATTATACCACCACATGAAAGGGAGTGGCTACAAAAATAAATTATTTCATTATTGTTATTAGACTGGGCCTCAATAAGTAAAAGTACAGGAAACTACCTCAGCACTTGGAGTGTGGGTTGGTAGCCCAGTCCTGTCTTACCACTAAATAGCTGGATGCCCCAAATAAGTGACTGCCTGAGGTTCCTAGGCTCAAATTTCCTTGTCTACAAAATGGTAAGGATGCAATCATTTCTCTCCAGAGCTCCTTCCCCGTTGATCTGTCTCCATCTCCCCCTAACCCCCATCAATGTGAAGTCTTAACAGATAAATTTCTTTCATTACATTATAACCTGATACTTTCTAATCAAGGAAAAGTCTGTACAATAAACTTTGATGCAAAAACTCTCTGGTCATATTAAGAACCAGAATAGCAACTAAATAGTAAATGTGTTTTAGGGTAAATGAAAGAAAGGATAAAGCTGGATTAGATTTTTTCCCTTCTTTTCTTTTTAAATATGTTTTTATTGATTTTAGAGGGGCGGGGAAAGGGAGAGAGAAAGAAACATCGATCGGCTACCTCCTGCACGCCCCCTCCTGGGATGGAGCCCAAAACCTGGGCATGTGCTTACAGGGAATCGAATCAGTGACCTCTCTAGGTACATGGGACAATGCTCAACCAAATGAGCCACAGCGTCCAGAGCTGCTTTTTTCTTTTTTTGACGGGGGGTGGGGTGGGGGTGGAAAGAAACGATTTGTTATTTCACCTATCTGTGCATTCACTGGTTGCTTCCTGCATGTGCCCTGACTGGCGATCAAACCCAAAACCTTAGTGTGTGAGGACAACGCTCCAACCAACTGAGCTAATGGCCAGGGCCAAGATTTCTTTCAGAGCCAGGCCACACCTGCTAATGATTAAAATATTTGATTACTTTAACTACCTTGGCTACACAGCAAGAAAGTGCTGGTAATCACGAAATTCCAGAATATTAAAAACTCAGCCACATTTTCATTCCCTACTATGTTGAAGTCAAGAGAGCAAAAGAGCCCTGGCTGAGCATGAACCTGTGCACCAAAAGGTCACTGATTCAATCCCGGTCAGAGCATATGCCCAGGCAGCAGGTTCCATCCCTGTGAGGGAGGCAACTGATCAATGTTTCTCTTTCTCTCTTTCCCTCACTTCCTCTCTCTAAAATCAATTTAAAAAAAAAAAAAAAGCAAAGGACTGCCAAAAGTATTTTCACTTTAATTTTCTGGTAAGACAAAAAGAAAAATCAATGTTGGAGCCAAATTCTTCATTTCTAGGTATGGTAAATTCTTCGAGAAAAAATATCTAGTTTTAAGAAAGTGAAAACATTTCTGTGCATCTTATTAGAAAATATGGGTTTGTGCTTTGCTCAAAGGGAATAAAATAAGCTAATTATCATAAATGTTTACCTAGTACTACCTTTCAAGCAGTTCAAGAGAGAAAAAGTAAAATAAAACTGAAGCACTTACTGATAAGAGAATAAATGACTGGTATACTAAATACTAAGCAACATGACATCCAAAAAATGGACCTAAAAATCCCTTTTTTGGTATATGTAATTAATAATTACCAAAATAATGTTGGTTTTGAACTCCAAACTCACTTTTGTGTAAATGAATCTACTCTAAACAATGGAAAAAGCATTCACAAACACACCACAAAAAATGCAAAACAATTTGCTTATCTGGCTTTTGATTCTTTTAAAATATTCTGAGGACTCTTCTGATACTCTTTAGCTCACAATCATTTCATCATATTAAGCTCACTATAAGGTACTTGCAGCTGAACATATAGCACTGATCATCCTTCCTCCCATCTGCTAAAGAACTAGCTTGCTCCAAACACGGCACTGTCTCGTCGAAGTTCTAGGTTAGGTATGACATACTCTTCTAATGAATTATCCGTCTTGTCAATGACTGACATCCATGACTTAAATGGAGATAAACAGGCTAAAGAAAAGCACTCGGGTCTGATTTTCAACTGCTGTTTAAGGGGAGAAAAACAAAACATAGAGCTTTTACAATGGAAAATCCATGTAAAACTATGTTCGTTCTCTTTGAATCAGGCACTGGGTTTTTAGGTAAACCTCAACCTGAGGAAAGGTGGAAGGGACAGAGGCTGCCTGTCCAGAATGGCGTAGAAAGTTTCCCTGCATGACCTCTAAGACCTTTCCTAACCTCAGAAAATGGGACTTCATTTATGAAAAGTAGAGGCATGGTAAATGCAACGCATGGGTGGGCACAACAGAATAGTATTGCTGGAAAATTAGAAGGCCTGGGCTGGAATCCTGCTTCTGCTTCTATGTGAACCTAAGTAAGGCATTTCACTTCCCTCATCTGCAAAATGAAAAGATTAGAGAAGAAAAACCTCTAAAGACTCTAATAGTCTGACACTATGGCTTCCCCTATGCCTACCTCGGCCACCACCTTCCCACTGCTGCCTTACCATAATTAGGCAACTTTTTTAAGCATCTAATTAATGGAACACAGAAATTAAAACCTTTAACTTTCTATTTCTGGCTCACTGCAAATGTACAACAGCAGTTTATCAAGAAGTAGTTAATGCCCCACAGTTCTTGAGATACTGGCTTTTCTTTGAACCCCAGTGACAGTTACACAGTGACAAGTTGTAAGCAGGAGGTTGTTACCATGGGGACCCACTAGGATTCCTGGGGGTGGATCCAGCAGGCCTTTCCCCCCACACTTCTTTTTCTTGTCAAAGCATTTTTTTGATGTTCTGGATCTGGCAATTCAGAAAGCCTGATCTGATTTTTCTTCAGCAAGCTGCCTTCTAGAAATATTACCATGTAATATACAGTTCTACAGAAATAAAACTTTTGGTGACTCTCTCTTGCAAAAGAGTTAAATATGTTCACCTTAATCTTTCCCCTCCCTATTCATAAAAACAATTAAATAAATACAAACTCAATGAAGTTTCAGTGACCTATTTATGCTGCCATTTCTTTCCAAATCACCATACTGCATAAATTATATTATTTAATATCTTCAAGACTTCAAAGTTCTCCAAGGCAAGTTTTGACTCAGGAAATTTCAGCTTCCCTACATATATTAGAAATGTAACAGACACACAAAATATAATAACTCAAACTCATTATAAAATAAATCAAACTGATTAAATGAGAACAGAAAAGCGTAAGTTTAAATTCCAAGTCTGCTCCAAAGTCACTGTGTGTGAACAAAGGGGATATATAATTCAGGGATACGAACTGCCACTCCCAGCTAAATGTGGGCTGCCACTCAGCTCCCCCGAGACACATTCTGTTAGAAGATACCTTAAGAAAACAGATCATTTACAAGTCTGATCTGTGCATCTGGTTTGTTCAGAGGAGAAGTGGAACAGTCAGAATTCAAAAGAAAACATTTTTCTAAGTTGTATGCTTCTTAGAACAGAGTGAAGTCTTTCTCTAGATCTTACTTAGCCCAGAGCAAAGTTACACCAGACAGATGAGCACTAATAAATAAAAACAGCACTTGATTTCATAGTAATAATGGAGAACTTCAGCTATCCCAGGCCTGATCCACAATAACTTACAAGCTAGAAAGTACCTGAAACAAAGCTTCAAAAAGTGTCCCTGTGCTCGTAAAAGTATTTCCTTAATCTCAAACTAATAATTAAAAAGCCTAAATATAAATGTCACTAAGATAAATGTGTTGAAAACCAAATTCATAACCATATTATAGAACAGAAATCACAAATTCACAAGCCTAAAGGGGAAAAAAATGATCTGAGGAGACAGGGTACACATCAGCTAAAGGTAAGCAACAGGCATCAAGATATTCCATAGAAATATTGTATCTGGTTTTGATATATTTATTCACCTAAGCTTTCCTGTAGCAGGTCCAAAAAAGTTATTTTTAAAGTTTCCCAGTCCCACTGTCACAATGTATAACCCAAATTAGTTCAGTAAAGAAGTTTGCAAATTTTTTAAATTGCACTTGTAAAGTATCCAGAGGTTATAAACATGCCCTGCTGGAGTGGCTCAGTTGGTTGGGGCGTCCTGTGTACCAAAAGGTTGCCAGTTCAATTCCCGGTCAGGACAAATACCTGGTAGCAGGTTTGATCCCTGTTAGGACAATGTCTTTCTCCCCCCCGCCCCCAAAGCATGTCCTCAGGTGAAGAGATATACATACATACAAACGTATATACATATATATAAAAAACATGGTCTTTCCCATAAACTTGAAAGGGGAAGAGCAAAGAACAAGCCCAGACAGTTTTGCCACATTAGTTTAATATCAGAGAGTCTAAAGACAAAAAGGAGAGACTCAGGTGACAGGACATGAAAGGAGGCAAACTCCTGGGTACTTTATTCATTTTTACTACTGGTTTACAATTTCCTTGATTTTATTTTTAAATGCATGCCTTGGCCAGAAAAGTAAGACAGCATACACTGCCAGCAGTATCAGGTTCTCCTTTTCTTATTCTCTGGGGCTACAGAAAACAGAGCCAGAATCAGGGTTGTCTAAGAGCCCTCTGATTTTGTCCAAGCAATATACGATATGAGGTTTCAAGATCACAGAACTACACAAAGGCTTTTCTAGTACAAATCTTAGCCAACTTAATGTCTTTCAATGGAAAACTGCTTACTTTTCCCCCCAGAAAATTCCTTGGAGCTTTAAAGTATACTTTATCTTCAAAAAGCAGTAATTTGAACAAACAAGAAATTCACAGAATTTCAATTTTAATATTTTCTTCCTATTGCTAGTCCTTAGCACTGAACTATCTCAAAACATAAAAGTGCCATTAGACCAAACATGGACTATTCAACAAATATTTATTGACTATCGACTTTATATAAAGCCCTGATATGAGTAAGCACTATGGACTGTAAAACCTCTATGCACAGTATTTGGTTCAATACTATATACACATTACATGATGATATAACAGTGTTTAGGTACATATTCACAACCTGGCCTCCGCTGTCAAATAATACCTTCCAGATTTTTCTACCCTGCAAATACATTCCTTCCTGGTTGTATACAAATCCACATTTCAAAGCTGGCTCTTGTCGCTTTTTAATTCCTGCACATTAATTAATATTACAGGAAAATTTTATATTTTTCTGGAATAAAGTCTTTCAACTTAACAGAAATGAAATGATCACAGGAAGAAAAAAAATTAAATTAAAAGCATTAAACTTTCTCGGAGCTTCCCTCCCTTCCTCATTAACATTTCTCAAAGAAAACATCTCCACTGTGATGATCCTATTACAGATCATTTGTGAAGTTACTAACCCAGCAGAACCCAGGCAGACTCCATCAACTGGGCACACAGCCACTTACCATTACCCTTTGTTTAAAGTCTCAACCGCCATTCAACCCACATCACTGTGTTCCACTCAAGTCCATCAACCTTTTTTAAAAAGAGGAAACAATCAGGACACCAAATGTGTTACTTCCCTATAAAAGAAAAAAGGACCTAATCCATATGCCTCACAAAAATATTCTTTAACAATGATGGCTCACTTTAAGTTTCCTATTTGAAACAGCAGTATTATTTTATTATCTGTCTTATATGCCTAAAAGAAGTAGTTATAAACAAATTATCATTAAAACTTGTTTAAAAACAAAAAACACTTCAATCTTGATCTGGCAAAGCACCAGAGAGCAGCTGTCTATACACCAAAAACAGCATCACAGGTGCATGTCTACACTACAGGCTAAGGAGCCAAGACCTCAGCAGCCTAAGCTTGGGGGTAGGGAGGCTTTTCCAGGGGGTGGATGGATGATCTTTCAAGAGAATGACGATCCTAGGCCTGACTACTCCAAAATTCAGATGAGTATAAGAAATGTTAGGCAGAGCTCTGTACTTGGTGTCTTATTTAAAACTCTTCAGTTGTAATTAAGAGAAACCTCCTTCAAACTAACTTAAGCATAAAATGGAATCAATTGAAAGGATACTGGAGTATAATCAGAGCCCAAAGACAGAAAGAAAGTACAACAAGGCCACACCTAAAAAGCCTTTATGCACCCAGACTTCTACTCTGCAGGTGGACGGCAGCCTCTCTCTCCAGAGCTACATTTCTCATCTATACATCTTTCTGGATGAATTTACTTAATTCTCCCTCTCTGCAGACTGGCCTTCACTGCTTCCACATGTATGAATCTGAATATGGCTGCGCCCCAGCATCTGAGCTTGTACATTTGAAGTCCCTGGAGGTGATCTGTTTGTTCCCTACAGACGCAAATCTCAATTCCAATCTCAAATTCCTAGGAAAAACTGATTTGCCCAGCTTGGGTTAGGTGTCCACCCCTAGCACAATAAGCTGTTATAAGAAGGGCTAGCCCTGGCCGAGTGGCTCAGTTGGCTGGAGCATCCTCCCCGTACACCAAAAAGTCACAGGTTCAATTCCCAGTCAGGGAACATATCTAGGTTGCAGGTTTGATCCCTGGTTGGGGCACGTGCGGGAGGCAGCCGACTGATGTTTCTGTCTTGCACCTCTCTCCCCCTTCCTCTCTAAAAGTCAATAAAAACAGCCCAGCCGGGCGTGGCTCAGCGGTTGAGTGTCGACCTAGGATCCAGGAGATTGGGGTTCGATTTCCAGTCAGGGCACATGCCCGGGTTGTGGGCTGCAGCCGATCAATGACTCTCTCATCATTGATGTTTCTATCTCTCTCTTCCTCTCCCTTCCTCTCTCTGAAATCAATAAAGATATATTTAAAAATAAAAATAAATAAAAGTCAATAAAAACATATCCTCGGGTGAGGATTAAAAAGAAAAAGAAGGGCTAGATCACAGGATATAATTAGGGTAGGGACTGAGTGCCTGACTCTTAAAAAGGTATGTAATTCACTAAGCAAAAAAAGGAGTCTCCATCCTCAAAAAGCTTAATATCTTGCTGAAATGAAAAAAAAAATCATTAACAAAATACTAAATAATACCCTATGATACAATATTAGAATAAATGGACAAGAAAAGCTTCATGGGAAAGGTTAGCTGTGCACTAAATGGCAAACAGATTGAGCCACGAGCAGAAACGAGGATGCAAATGTAGGGCCTGCTCCTCTTGCTCTAGCCACCTAAGAAATAGCCTCCAGTGAAATATCCTTGTGGAAAGCCTACTATAAGGCTAAAAATGACTACATGACCACAAAGCAGTACTGCTTCAATGTGCAGTAATAACCAGCTAGCTGATGAATGTCAGTTATACATTCTCAAGTTGCTTGTCATCACCACCCTTGACTTCCTTTCACTCCCTGGACCCCTAAGACTCTTGCTCAGACAGCATTCCGAATCAGGCAGGCAGCAAACAGACGACACAGGTGTTTCTCCCTGGTAGTACTCCACCCAATCCAGCATGGTAAGTTGGCAGCATTACGCAGACAGAATTCAGGCAGGAGAGAGACACTAGGCAAGCTATGCGATGGTAGTGTGGGGGGAGGGCCCTGGAGCAGAAAAGAGGAATGTTTCCCACACACAAATGCTACAAGCACAAAAGGAAGCTGGGAAGAGCCTACAGCGAATTATCCGTATAAAACAGAAACTAGCAAAAACTTAACAGATGTCCAAATAATATTGGGTTAGAAAAGACAGTCTACTCACAGTAGACTATTACCCCACATGATCACCAAAGTATCTATTGGACACATTTCTAGCCTCTGCAAGAGCTTGCTTCAATTTCACAGGAAACAAAAAGGTTAAAGACCAGTGAGAAAGTGGTGACAGTTTCTAATTTAGGGATTCCTTTGGTGAAGAGTACCAATGTGATGTAAACGGAAACTACTGACTACTGACCTTCCAAAATTCAAAGTGTAACACTATAACATTAAACAGCTTTGGAACTAAAAAACTTCATTTTGTAGAATCCCCAAACTAAAGACATTTCCCAACTCAAAACTAAAGTTTCAATGGAGTTTCAACAGGGGGATAGTGATATTCAACTCCATTTTTCAAAGCTGAACAAAGCTGTAAAAACGAGCTGGCAGTCGGTGGAGGTCGGAAAGTTAGTGAACAGTTGTTTTTTTATTTTATTTATTTGTTTATTTATTTATTTATTTATTGAACATTCCTTTCTCTAAAGCCACACTCTCCACCTAAAAGTAGCACATTAAAATCAATTCAGTGGTCTTAGCTAAACCCTTCCCTTCCCTCTCTTCTCCCCTCCAAGCGAGTTACCTCTATCTTTCCCTCTCCTAAGCTCCAAGGGCCCTTCTTTTCCTCACAGAACTTGTTTCCTGAGCCTATGCAACCCAGCTGGCTCACTTCTACTACCTCTGTAACTTTCTAAATAAACTTTCTCTTACAATTTGAGTTTTTGGCTCTGAAATCTTTCTTTGCTGAACTCAAGCAAGGTCCAATTTTGCCTCTAACACTGCTGGTAACAAAAATCACTGTACAAAGAAGTTGTTAAATTTATATGTAAACAATACACATCACAATCCCTACCCTTTCTGCACAAAAAAGTTATGATAAAAAATGAGTTACTAAGATAGGCCAGAAATCTTCAGCCTTTACCTCTCTCCTAATTAAAACAGAAATACATCACTGCCCTGGCCGGTTTGGCTCAGTGGTTGGAGAGTCCACCTGCGGACTGAAGGGTCCGAGGTTCGATTCCGGACAAGGGCACTTTCCTCAGTTACAAGCTAGCTCCCTGGCAACCAATCGATGTCTCTCTCTCACAGTGGTGTTTTTCTCTCTCTCTCCCTGCCCCTTCCACTCTCTGAAAAGCAATGGAAAAAATATCCTCAGGTGAAGATGAAAAAATATATATGCATATCACTGACTGTCTCTTTGAATGAAAACTAAATGATGTCAAATCAACTATAAATAATTGCCCCCACAAAATAAATAAAATCAACTAAGTGAGATCTGTCAGATCTCACTGCAGCCTCTAAACTAGAACTCACCATTCCTCTTTACATTTGCTGCCATATTTTCTAAAGGAGGAAAAGAAAAATCAGCGTTACAATCCAAAAACTGTTCTGAAAATGAGTTCATTTCTTGAAAAATGGGGTAAAGGGCAGATGATTGTCACATTAGATAGAATTTTACAAAGCTCTAAGTTAAAATGCTTTAAATCACTTAAAAGGCTGAATTATCTTATATTTAGTCTGCTCCCCTTTCTCATCCCTTGAAAAAAGTCTAATTTTAACCTAACTTTTCATACTTATGAAATTAATGACAGCCCTGGCCAGTGTGGCTCAGTTGGTTGGGAGTCATCCATGCTCCGACAGGTTGCCAGTTTGATTCCTGGTCAGGGAGAGTGCAGGAGGCAGCCCATCGATGTTTCTCTCTCCCTCTCCCTTTCTCTCCAAGAAAAAAAAAATCCTCAAAAAACAAAACAAGAAACTAATGTTAAGTATGAAGAAGGAAAAAAAATCACACATGTCCCAACACTCAGAGAAAATTTTGGTATTTATCCTTCTAGCATGTGAGATTGTGAGATAAAGTTTTTAGGAGAATTAAATATTTCCTTAGTGGAAAGAATAGGTTAAGTCAATATGGAGTTTATGATGGATATAAAGCATTCTTGGAAAATTTAACAGGTCTGGAACTCAAAGAAGTTTAAAATAAACAAATAGGCCTAGCCAGAATGGCTCAGTTGGCTGTAGGTTCAATTCCAGGTCAGGGCACATACCTGGGTTGCAGGTTTGATCCCCAGTTGTGGAGCGTAGGGAAGGCAACTAATTGACCAAACATCGATGTTTCTTTCTCTCTCTCTCCCCCACTTCCTCTCTCTAAGCATGTCTTCAGGTGAGGATTATAAAAATAAAAATAAAAATACATGTGCTCATGGCCTCATAGCAGAGAATAAAAAAATAACAATGGAACAACTCTGTAAAGAAACCCCTACTTTAAGGTTACAATTATAAGATCTCATCACGAAAACTGTCTTTAGCAAATTATAAAGCTCAGATAAGGATTCTTGATACAATACAGTTTACAAAGCAAATAGCTAAAACTGATTAACTCTTTCCTCTGCATTACAAACTTTTAATATTAGAACTCTCCCCCTCCCCCATGCCTAAAACTAGTTACCTACTTAGGAAGAGACTCAGGTGTCCCTATTACAAATCCAATAATATACTCATTTGTATTTTCAGTTTTCTACCAACAGATTCTCATGTGAAGTAGACAGCGAAAATAAATCTAGGAAACCACATTACCAAGGATTCCACAGGGAACAGTAAGCTAAAAGGTTCTATTGGGGAAGGATGCCTTGTGCAGACAACATTTCAGATGCACAAATTGGACATTAGGAAACAATGTCTCATCCCTTAAGCCATAAAAGACAAAGGAAAATGCAAAACAAAATGCACCCAGAAGGGGAAAAAGGAAAGGAACACTGACTTAGTAGCAACTTTTTATGTACAGCACTGCTAGGCATTTTAACTGTGTCACATTTTTTTGGTTGAACTGCACTGCTGACCCATGTGATAAGTAGTATGCCCATTTCTACACATGAAAAAAGGAAATAGCATTATCAACACTGTACCAGACACTGTTCAGTGCCCAGCATGTTATCTCAATTAGCTCTCACATTACCATTCCAGGTTGGTATCTCTATTTTAAAAATGGGAAAACAGGCCCAGAAATGTGAAGGTCACACACAGTGATGATACCAATTTTTAAGCCCACTGGCTTGAGCTGTCACACCTATCCCTCCCTAGCTATGCTTATAAACCCCAGTCGAGTCACATCATTCTTTGAAACCACAAGTTTTAAGGACTCAAAAAATCAAATAATCAATTCTCAATTATGGAAAAGTACTTCTCCAGGATTTTTTCAAAAATTTGTTTCTATTTTACTTGCTTGTTGACTATTTCTGTGTGCCGTATCACCTCTTGAAAGGAGTGTGCAGGTAAATAAGGATTATGTTAGTATCAACTTCATAATTTATTATAAGTTCTACTTGGAAAGGCTACATAGAAAGTTAATTCCTGATTCAAATATTTCTGGAACACTTGAATTTCCATGCTACATTCAATTTCTAACTATTATAAAAAATAACCAAGACTCAAAGAACAGCTTTGAACAAACGAGTGGTTCATGTTGTTTGGAAAAAATGTACTGCATGTATATTCTCCCCGACACTAAAATAAAGTCTCATGTGTTAAGTACTATGAGGGCTGTAATACTTCATGGCACAATAGGGTTCACTGAATAAAACTTCCAGTTCATTCTATGACCCAATGATTAATATTAAACTCCATTTATTACTAGAGAAGAAGAAAATGGAGTGGGAGGCAAGGTCCAAAAAGCAAAGAGAGGAAAAGTAGAAAATCAAGCAGATGAAAATCAGTTATGAATCTCCAAAAAAAAAGAAGCTCATCCTAAGAAAGCCTTTCATGCACGAGAATACTCTGAATAGCTTTGTTCCTACTGAAAAAAACAAGACCTATGACTACCTTCAGTATGCTCTTTCCCTGAAAATATTAATCAGACTAGGCCATTAAATGCCAAGTTTTTAAACTTATCTGTACACAATATGAATACCTGGAGATCAGTCCACTCTCTGACAAAAAAACTCCTGTATTATTATTACAAAGCAAAGGCAGAAACTTAAACTTGCCTATTCTTGTTCTCTTCATGTGACACTTTTTCTGTATACAAGCAGTATTTTGAATATGCTGAACACTGAAAGATTGGAAATTATGATTAAATTAGAAATGGTGCTATTAACTGTGATTTGGTTCATTGTCATGTACTTTTATGCATAACAACATGTCTGAATTTTCAAGAGATTTGAGCTTGTTAGTGAACATACCTGTGTGGCAATCCATACACAGAGCATGCATTCTAACCAATTCGGTGGCCCTTGTAGAGTTCCGAAAGAGGAGAGAGCAGCTTTGCGCAGTGGCAGTATCGTAGCCAATGAGGTTTACCCGAGGCGCGACTAATCGGAAGAGGGGAGAGCTATCAAAAGACATCCCTGACCTCAAGAAATGAAGTCCTGATGCATACATGCTACTATGGATGAACCTTAAAAACTTTGTGCTAACTGAAATAAGCCAGACACAAAAGGACAAAAATATTGTAGGATTCTAGTTACACGAAATACCCAGAAGAGGCAAATTCATACAGACAGGAAGTAGACTAGAGGTTACCAAGGGCTATGAGGGAGAATGGGGTGTTATTGCTTAATAATGGTTACAAAGTTTCTGTTTGGAGTGAAAAAACATTTTGGAAAAAGATAGTGGTGGTGACTGCACAATACTGTGAATGTACTTTAAAAAAAAAAGTTTTTATTGATTTCAGAGAAATGAAGGGAGACGGAGACAGAAACATCAATGAGAGAGAAACACTAATCTGCTGCCTTCTACATATCCACCAGGGATCTGAGCCCACAACCTGGGCATACGGTCGGACTGTAAATTGAACCTGTGACCTCTTGATGAATGAGACAATGCTCAAACAACTAAGCCCCACCATCCAAGCACTATGAATGTACTCTTAAAAATGACTAAAATCACCTAACCTAAACCTAAAATTATAAAACTCCTAGAAGAAAATGTAGGGGAAAAGCTTCATGGTTTTGGACTTGGGCAATGATTTTTTAGGTATAAGACCAAAAGCGCAAGCAACAAAATGAAAAACAGACAAATGAGATGACATCAAACTTTAAAAAATATTAAGTTTTTAAAGGACACAACCGACCAAGTGAAAAGGCAACCTACAGAACGGAAGAAAGTACATGCAAATCAAAAATTAAAAAGGGGCCAGGCCAGGCGTGGCTCAGCGGTTGAGTATCCACTTAGAATCCAGGAGATTGCAGTTCGATTCCGTCAGCACACATGCTCAGGTTGCAGGCTCGATCCCCAGTAGGGGTCGTGTAGGAAGCAGCCAATCAATGACGACTCTCACCATTGATGTTTCTCTCTCTCCCTTCCTCTCTCTGAAATCAATAAAGATATATTTTTTTAAAAAATTAAAAAGGGGTTAACATTTAGAATATATTAAAAAACTACAATTTCACAACAAAAAAATCAAACAGCTGTAGCTGGTATGGTTCAGTGGTTGGAGCATCCGCCTGCACACTGGAGCATCTTGGGTTTAATTCCCAGTCAAGGGCACATACCTGGGTTGCAGGTTGGATCCCCGCTCCCAGTCTGGGCTCCTGTGGGTGGCAACCATGTGTCTCTCTCCCATCGATGTTTCTCTCTGTCTCTTTCTCTTTCTCCCCCTTCCAAAAAAAAAAAATCTGATTTAAAAATGGGCAAAGAACTTGAACAGACATTTCTGCAAAGACCTTGGCCAAAAACCATAATGTTCAACATCATTAATCAGTGAAATTCATATCAAAACCACAATGAGATATCATCCCATACCCATTAGGATAGCTACTCTTTTTTTTTTTTTAATATCTTTATTGATTTCAGAGAGAAAGGGAGAGGGAGAGAGAGAAACATCAAGGGTGAGTGAGTCATTGATCGGCTGCCTCCTGCATGCCCCCCACTGGGGACTGAGCTCGAAATTCGGTCATGTGCCCTGACCGGAAATCGAACCTGGATCCTTTGGATCATAGGTTGATGCTTAACCACTGAGCCACGCCCAGCTGGACCAGGATAGCTACTCTTTAATAAAAAATTTAAAAACTGGGTAGCTCTGTTGGTTAGAGCATCATCCTGATATGCCAAGGTTGCGGGTTCGATCCCTGGTTAGGGCACATACAGGAATCAACTGGGAAGTGCATGAATGAGTGGACAACAAATCGATGTCTCTCTTTCTTCTTCTAAAGTTAAATTAAATTTAAAAAAACAAACAAAAAACAAGTGTTGGCAAGGATGTGGAAATATTAGAGCCCTTGTGCTACTTGATGGGACTGTAAACTTTCAGATTTGCAAGATAAAAATTCTGTAGATGCCCTAGCAGTTTGGCTCAGTTAAGAGTGCCGCCAGGCCCGGCCGGGCGTGGCTCAGCGGTTGAGCATCGACCTAGGATCCAGGAGATCAGGGTTCGATTCCTGGTGAAGGCACATGCCCAGGTTGTGGGCTTGATCAATGACTCTCTCTCATCATTGATGTTTCTATCTCTCTCTCTCCCTTCCTCTCTCTGAAATCAATAAAGATATATTTAAAAAAAAAAAAAAAGAGTGCCGCCCAGCCAGGCGTGGCTCAGCGGTTGAGCATCTACCTAGGATCCAGGCGATCTGGGTTCAATTCCCGGTCAGGGCACATGCCCACGTTGCGGGCTCGCTCAATGACTCTCTCTCATTATTGATGTTCCTAGCTCTCTCTCTCCTGTCCTCTCTGAAGTCAATAAAGATATATTTAAAAAAAAAAAGTGTCTGCCCACAGACTAAAGGGTTCCAGGTTCAGTTCCAGCCAATGGCACGTATCTTGGTTGCAGGCTCGATTCCTGACCCCAGTCAGGGTGTGTGCAGGAGGCAACCAATTGATGTGCCTCTCTCACATCCATGTTTCTCTTCCCCCCCCCGCCCCTTCCTCTCTGAAAAGCAATGGAAAAAATATCCTCAGGTGAGGATTAAAAAATTTTTTAAAATTCTGTAGAGATTTCCCAACAATGTGAATACACTTAATGTCACAGAACTATACACTCAAAAATGGTTAAGATGGCCCTGGCCAGTGTGAGTCAGTTATCTGGGCGATGTCCAGTGAACTGAGGGGTTGCCAGTTCAAGTCCCAATCAGGGCACATGCTGGGGTTACAGGCTTGATCCCCAGTGGTGTGCAGGAGGCAAATGATCAATGTTTTACTCTCACATCAATGTTTCTCTCTCCCTCTCCCTTCCTCTCTCTCTAAAAATCAATTAAAAAAAGTCTTTTAAAAAAAGTTAAGATGGTAAAGTTTATATTATGTGATTTTACCACATAAAAACCGCAAATATAAAAATTGGTTAAAATGGCAAATTTTGTTGTATTTCAATTAAAAAATAATTTAATATATCAAAACCCACTGAATTATATGTTGTGTGAATTACATCTCAATAAAGTTGTTTAAAAAGGGGGGGGGGGAGAGCAGAGGAAACAGCAATTTGCTGAGAGTACCCAAAGCCTTGAACTCTGGAGCCTAATGCTCCTATTTCCTTCAAATTCACAGTGGCCTCCAGGTGACAATTCTTCTCTTTCCCTTTCCAGGCACACCACCACCCTCTAACTTCCCACTTCCTTATTAGGTCTAACCTCACAGTCAAAGTAAGTTAAAGAAGCTGCAGTAGCAGTCACAGGAAGGGGCAGGGAATGCTGGACTCACACTCCACATTTAGCAGCAGAGCCAAATCTTTATTTTAAAAAAAAATTTTTTTTTAAACCACTGTAGACATACAATAAATATTAGGTCTGTGCCCTTCCTCTCCTCCTCTTCCAGCTCAGCATATGTTTAAAGAGCGATTTTTCTGCTCCAGTACTGTGATATCCACTGACCTACCTCACATGTGCTAGAGCTGTTAAATACAGAGCACCATTTAAAATGTGGTTGTTAAACCCGCCTATCACCTATTATTAAATCTTAAAACACAGCAGAAAACTGTTACTAGGATAAGCCTCTTTTGGTAAAATAAGAAACATTTCTATAGCATATAAAACCGGTGATAAGACAAAGACTGAACATCAATAATTACCTCTGAGTGGTGCGACTAGGGGGAGTTTTTTCCTTTTTGGCTTACATGTATTTTTTTTTATAATGAACCTGTAACTTCTGCAATAATAAAAAAACCTAAGTTTTATAAAAATAAATCATCTGAAAAATAAATAAATAAATAAATAAATAAATAAATAAATAAATAAATCATCTGATTCAAAATTTCACTGCCTGCCTCTTGAGCCACAGGCACTTTCACGTGCTACAGCACTGAGGCTGGATTAGCAACATGTGCGAGGTAGACACATTTCCTCCATTTTGCAGATGAGAAAAAAACCGAGGCTCAGTTTGTGCAGCTAGTAACTGACAGCAAGGACTACCATCCAGGCCTCCTCACTTCAAACTCAGGGCCCTTTCCATTCCATCACATCTTAAAGGGCAATTTGCACGGTATTGTTTTTTAAAAATCTGATGAGACTCTTTTAAGAGGACTTGCTAGGTAACCTTGGGCAAAGTCACTTAACCTCTGGGGGCCTTCCCTTCCTCATCTAAAAAGTGAAGGGGTTGGAAAAGATACTCTGTCTCTAAGAACCCCACATGCTAATGGACTCTGAACCCAGACACTATCTAAGAGATAACATCTAGAAGAAAACCCTACCGGCAAGAAGGTAGGGCTGGAAATAAGTGGAGGCCTACGCTCCAGGCCAACAGCCATTCTGAATGGACACAGGTGGCGCACGGTCGAGAGGAAATTTGGAACCACTGGGGGAACCATAAACTTCCTGGTTAAAGCAACAGCTGAAAACTCCGGATTCAATCTTGGCTAACTCATGATCAGAAACCACATACTGTCAAGTCAGGAGAACAGAAAAAAAACGGGCACGGAAGGTATTGGGGTGACTGTAGCAACAGTTTACGCAAGCAATGATAACCGTGATTTTTCCACGTGGGCTCGTTAACGTGAAAACAGAGAGAAAAAGAGCTCTGGGCGGTTCTGAGTGGAGACACCTTCTGCCTCACCGAGAATTTCAGAAGAGCCTGAAGCACGCACAGAACTCCAGGAGAGGCCACGCTCACAAAGAGTCGACCTAACACTTGTGGAAAAGGGGAAAGAATGCGATAAAAAAGCCTCCCCGTTCCGCAGAGAAGCCAAGAGCCCTGAGGAGCTGAAGTTCCCGTGCAGGAGTCGCTGGGCACCGGGCACCTCGCACGGCAGACATTACAGCGCTCCGTTCTACTCAGAACTGTTACGATACAGCCTCCAAACTCGGGGGCAATAAAAGTACAGCGTTGACTCGGCCGGCGAGAGAAAGGTTCCATTTTGATGAAACAGGCTCCGACCAACTACGAGGATGAGCCTAAAGCGACGAAAGGCTCCTTAAAGCTTGTGCAACAGTCTTAAGAGAATTCAAACGACACCCAGACCCGAGGACCACAGCCAAGACACCGGTGGCTTTAAATCCAAAACCAGGCGCCCCGCGGAAAGCTCCGCGATGCTCCCCGCGCCCCGGGTGCGAGATCGCAGCCCAGCTTCTAGGCCACGACGGGGTGAGCACCTGACGTGGGGGAGGGCGAGCGAGGCCCTGGCGGATCTGGGCCGAGGAACCGGGGCTCTCCGCGCCCCTGAGGGGACGCGCTGCCCTCCGGGGACAGGGGTCCTGGCCCCCCCCAGGGACGAGCAAATGGAACACGTGGGGCGACAGGAGCAGGAAGGGGTGTCCCGGGCAGGCAGCCTGGGTCTGGCACGGCGGCCGGAAAAAGAAGAGAACGGAGCTGCCCCTGGGCAGGGAACGGAGCCTGCTGGGTCCGGAGGGTGAAGGCAAAGGGCGCGGGGCGAGGGAGCGAGGCCACGAGGAGGGCGGGTCTCCCTGGGCACCGGGGCACGCGCCGGGCAAACGCGGCGGGACCCGGGGAGCAGAGAACCCGGACACGCGGGAGGGGACGACGGCCCTGCCCCCGGGGCGCGCGGAAAACGAGGAGCGGCCGCGCCCCGAGGGCCTTGTGCCCCGCGGCCGCCCGGACCGGACCCGCCCCGCGGCGCCTCCCTCCAGCCTCCTTTCCCTCCCTCCCACCAGCGGCCCGTTATCCCGCGGCCGCCGCACTCACCAGCGGCTGCACCTGAGCCCGCCGCTGCCTCCGCTGCTGCCTGCGCCTCCTCAGCCGCCGCCGCCGCCGCCGCCTCGCTGCTGAGGCCGAGTCCCGGGGGAGCCTCCGCGTCCCGCCGCCGCTGCCGCTGCCGCCAGAGCAGAGCACCCCAAAATGGCGGCACTTCCGGCACCTACCACCGGCGGGGAGGGCCGGGGGGGCGGCGAGGAGCGCGTACCACGGCGGGGCCGCCCGCAGCGCAGACCCGAGCGGAGCGCGGCGCGGCGCGGCGCAGGGGCGGGCCCACGCCCGGCGCTGCAGCGCCCCCTCGGGCTGGGGAGTGGAGAAGCAACTGCGCCGAAACCCGGCCGCAGGAGAACCCGCAGCTCTGGGAGCTCCCGGGGCGCATCCCTTTGTCTCCGAGCTCTCCTGGAGGGAAGGGTGGGAGGACCCCGGCCTGGGAACCTGAAGTTCTCGGCTCTGCGCACCGCGCCCACGGGAGCTCGGAGGACCTGATGGGCAAGGACCCCTGCTTGGCACTGAATATGCACATAATGAAACGAGGATGGATGGATGGATGGATGGATGGATGGATGGATGGATGGATGGATGGAGGGTGGATGATGGATGGATGATGGATGAGCTGAAGGGAAGGGAAGGGTGTGCTTGGCCAGCCTTGGGCACATGACACACCCTCATTTCTGTCCCAGCCGAGGAGCAACAGGGTCCCCGCCTTCCTCCTCCTTTGCTGAATGTGAGTGGAATGTGAGTGGACTGCAAGCTTTCAGAATTAGGGGAATGCTTTCTAGCGGGATGATCCGCTGTGTGAACGCACAACCTTGCCAAATCCCTGCTGCGCCAGGAAGCTCATAAGGGGCCTGTTAAGAAACTGGTGGGTGATCTGGCCCCAAACTTCTTTCCGCAGGGGAAAAATTTTTTTTCTAAGCAACCCAGGTTAGGACCTTAAAGACCTCCTCCAGAGTGACTCTGGAATCCCAGGATCTAGGTGCAATGCAAACAGTACAATAGTTTGTTTTTTAAAAAGGCTAAGGTCGTTTATTCAGCAGGTTCTACATCTTGTGGGACAGTGAAATACAGAGAGAGAAATAAAACTTAGCTCTGGGGCCTTTTGGCCCCAACAACATGCAAATAACTCATGGGTTTGCAAATGAATTTTCTGTAACATCATCTGACTTCCCAGAGCAAATAATCCTTATACCCACAAATACTGATTATACCCTACCTTACCACAAAAAAAACAAGTGAACTCCCAAGCAGAAGCCTCAAGGGTTTTCCCATGTGTTGGAAGCACTTCTTTCCCCCTTGGCAGGAAAAAAAAAACTAACCACAGTTTTTCTAGTACCATATACAGGTAGATGGGAAGAATCAGCCTCTAAGTTGTACACTGTCGTATTCCTTAATCGAATGCTCTCATTTATCATTTTATATACAATTATTATGTCAATTACATGATCATATTGATAGTTTTATGTGTAATTTACTGAAAACATCCTATATTTATAGACCATTATAGCTTGTAGAATGTTGTCACATACATTACTATAATTAATTTTTTTTTTTTAATCACAAATAGGACTTTTTTAATGCTCACCTGAGGATATGTTTATTTATCTTTTCAGGGAGAGGAAGGGAGAGAGAGAGAGAGAGGAACATTGATGTGAAAGAAACATCAATCAGTTGCCTCCTGTATGTGCCCACCAGGGATCAAACCCACAACCTAAGTATCTGCCCTGACTGGGAATCAAACCCTTCGGTGTACAGGACAACGCTCCAACCAATTGAAATCAATAAAATAAAAATAAATAAGTAAATCTCGCATATTAAGAAACAAAACAAGAACAAAAACAAAAACAGCCTCGCCGGTGTGGCTCAGTTGGTTGGGTGTCATCCCATGCACCAAAAGGTCGTTGGTTCAATTCCCGGTCAGGCACATGCCTGGGTTTTGGGCTTGATCCCCTGGTGGGGACATGGTTCCCCCAGTGGGGGTGAGCAGGAGGCAGCAGATAGATGTTCTGCTCTTACATCAGTGTTTCTCTTTCTCTCTCCCTCCCTCTTCCCTCTCTCTAAAAATCAATACCCTGGCCAGTGTGGCTCAGTGCAGCTCAGTGCTTAGAGTATTGTCCTGCACACCAAAGGGTCGTGGTTTCAATTTCCGGTCGAGGGCAACTACCTGGGTGGCAGGTTCAATCCCCTGCCCAGGTCGAGCGTGTGCAGTAGGCAACCAATCGATGTGTCTCTCTCACAAGGATATTTCTCTCTCCCCCCTCCCCACTCTCCCTAAAAATCAATTGAAAAAATATCCTGGGGTAAGGATTAACCAAGAAAAAGTAAAAATAAAAAGACATATATAGGTGTGTGTGTGTGTGTGTGTGTGTGTGTGTGTAGATGTACACATATATATGTGTATACTGCATACATATGTATGTAATGTCAATTCTTCCTCATTGTCAACAGCTAAGGGAAGAGATATTCTCTCTTGTAGGAAGCAAATATGGGGAGATGTGAGCTGGGGAAGGAGGAATGAGAAATAAAGTCCTGGCAGCGTGTGAGCCCCTGCTGATGTCTGCTGCCAGCTGCACATTTCCCTTTCCGAAGTTTGTTATGTGAGCTATAGGTCATCCTTTTGCCAAGGCTCAGAAAGGGCTGGGCTTCAGAACGCAGGTGTTCATCAATGAACGAATGAACAAACTGTGGTGTATACATAAATGGCATATTGCTCAGCCTTAAAAAGGAAGGAACTTCTGGCACCTGCTACAACACGGATGAACCTTGAGGACATGATGCTAAGTGAAAAAAGTCACGAAGGACATATACACGGTATTCCACTTATATGAAGTACCTGCCGTAGCCAAGGACATGGAGGCAGAAAGTAGAACGGCGATTTCCAGGGGTGCGGGGAAGATCATCATGTCTCCAGGATTCCCTAATCTGAGGCACTGGCTCTCCCATTCTTTTTTTCATGCTTTGACTTGATAAAAATCAGCTGAGTCAGTTGTTTCTGTAAAATGTTTTATATTCTGGATTTATCTGTTGCTCTCCCGTGATGACATTTAACTTACCCCTTTACCGCCTACGTTCCCTGTAAAATGAAAGTTAGCTTTTGAGGCCTGGTTAAGATCAGTTTCAACTTTTTTGAGGTCAGTGCTGTGAACACCATGCTGCATCACTTCTGGAGGCCAATGAGGTGAGGTTGTTCTGCTTTTATCCACGTGGAGATTAATCAGTTTGGGTGGCCTTGGCCTGATCCCTCCGTGGGAGTTTCCTATCAGCTTTTCATCTCATGCTTTTATCCATTGACGACCACTGACTGGATCAATTATTTCACCAGGGATTGCAAAATGCTGAGTTTCTAATTTTATTATTCCTTCCACATTTGTTAACAGGAAGCCTGCTGTAGAGAAGAACTTTCCCGCACCAACTGGGGATATTTGGTTGTCCTGAAATACAGTTCATACAGCAAAGGCAAGAGAATAGAGGGGCAGAACCCCTGACTGGTGTTGTTCACCGATGTATCCCAAGTGCTGGGGTATTATCTGGAAGATACAGGCCGCTCGATAAATATTTTTATTTTTTATTATTTTTAAAAATGTCTTTATTGATTTCAGAACCAGGAAGGGAGAGGGAGAGAGAGAGAAACATCAATGACGAAGGAGCCATTGATCGGCTGCCTCCTGCACGCCCCCGACTGGGGACGGAGCCTGCAACCCAGGCACGTGCCCCGCTGGGGAATCAAAGGCAGATCTCCTGCATCTTAGGCTGATGCTCCACCTCTGGTGTGTGGCGCTGGCTGGGCTCGATAAACATTTTTAAAGTTGAATTGAAAGCCATATATTGGAATACCGTGTAGCTCATTGAAAAGGATAGAGGAAATATTTATCTATATATTGGCATGACATAATACTTACATTGCCGAGTGAAAAAAGATCGCAAAGCAGTAAATAATAGGATGTCAACTTTATAAAAATGTATATTTTAAATGTATCAGCCCTGCTGGCCTGGCTAAGCGGTTGAGCATCAACCTAGGATCCAGAAGATCGTGGTTTGATTCCCGGTCAGGGCACATGCCCAGGGTTTCAGGCTGAATCCCCGGTAGGAGGCGTGCAGGAGGCAGCCCATCAATGACTCATCATTGATGTTTCTATCTCTCTCTCTCCCTTCTTCTCTCTGAAATCAATAAAGATATATTTAAAAAATAAATAAAAATAAATGTATCAAAAATAGGATAGATTAATGGGTGAGTGTGATAAACAATAAAATGTTAATTGTAGAATTTAGATGGTGGTTATATGGGTTTTCCCTGTTCAATTTATTCAGTTTTTCAGTTATTTATTTTATTATGAAAATGTTCATCACAAACTGTTGGTAATACATACATATATATATATGTCTGTATTTTAAAGAGTGGGTTTCAGGGTAAGGATAGAACTTTTCAGGTTATACACTTTATATATAAAGCAAAAATTGTAAATAATCCTTTGACACAATAATTCCACTTTTAGGAACCTATCCTACTATAATAATTCTAAATGCAGAACATATAGAAATGAATATAGAAAAAAATTCATGCTAGAAATGTTTGGAAACAAAAATTTGGAAATAGCCCGAATGTCTAATTATAGAATGATTACATTACGGTGTAGTAATTAGGTTCATTTTAAATGATTAAGACAATATAATAACATGGAAAGTGCTTATAACGCAGCATTTAGTGACACAAATTTTTATCAACATAACAATGATTTTTTTAAAAAGGTTACACATAGATTACATAGTGTTATCATATGACCCAACAGTTCTTTCTTAGGTGGATATCCAAGAGAAATGAAAACATTTATGTCCACACACACACAAAAACTTGCATATGAATGTTCATAGCAGCATTATTCAAAATAGCCCCAAAGTGGAAACAACCCAAATGATTATCAACTGATAAATGGAGGAACAAAGCATGGTATGTATACCTATACAATGAAATATTATGTGGCAATAAAAAGAAATACAGTATGATACATGCTACAATATGGATGAAACTTGAAACATTATGCTAAGGGAAAGAAGCCAGACACAAAGGAAACATATTGCGTGAGTCCATTTATTTGAAATGTCCAGAACAGGCAAATCTGTAGAAACAAAGTAAATGAGTGTTTACTTAGGGGTGTTGGTTTGCGGGAAATGGGGAGTAAGTAACAATGGGCACAGGGTTTCTTCAAGGGTGATGAAAATGTACTAAAATTGTTTGTGTGATGACTGCACAACTCTGTGAATACGCTAAAACCACTGACCTGTACACCTCCAATGCTTGGATTGTACGGTATGTGAATTGTATCTCAACAAAGCTATTGTAAAAAAGAAAATTTTTAAAAATGTCTTCATGGATTTCAGAGAGAGGAAGTGAGAGGGAGAGAGAGATAGAAAGATCAATGACAAGAAAGCAATTGACTGGTTGCCTCTTGCACAACCCCTACTGGGGATCAAGCCAGAAACCTGGTTGTGTGCCCCGACCTGACTGGGAATCGAATGGCGATCTCCTGGATCTTGGGTCAATGCTCAACTGCTTAGCCACACCAGCTGGGAAAAAAAAAATTGTTTTTAAATTATACAAATAGGCCCTAGCCAGTTTGGCTCAACAGTTAGAGCATCCGCCCGTGGACTGAACGGTCCCAGGTTCGATTCTGGCCAAGGGCACCTACCTGGGTTGCAGGTTTGATCCCTGCCCCTCGTGGGATGCTTTCAAGAAGCAACCAATCGATGTGTCTCTCTCACATCGGTTTCTCTCTCTCCCCCTTCCACTTTCTTTTTTTAATCTTCGCCTGAGAATATTTTTTCTATTGCTTTTCAGAGAGTGGAAGGGAGAGAGAGAGGAAAAGAAACCACCATGTGAGAGAGACACATTGACTGGTTGCCTCCTGCAGGAGCCCCAACCAGGGCTGGGAATGGAGCCTGCAACCGAGGTACGTGCCCTCGGCTAGAATCGAACCCAGGACCCTTCAGTCCACAGGCAGATGCTCTAACCACTGAGCCAAACTGGCTAGGGCTCCCGTCCACTCTTTTTGAAAAGCAATGGAAAAAATATTCTCTGGTGAGGACTAAAAAAAAAAAAAGTACAAATAATAAAGAAAATTAGAGGAAAAAACTAATGTACTGTATTTGAGATGGTAGGATTATAGATGATTAAAGTAAGTTCTACTATCCTGTATTTTCCAGTTGTCATGGTATTACTTTAATGAAGGGAAAATAAGCCAGTTTTAAAAACACCAGATGCATCTCTCAACTATTTAAATGTAAACAACCAGCATTACAACCATTTCTCGTACCCCTTTGTGGACTGTGGGTTTTGTATTTAAGCGTATCATATTTTTCTGAATGGCTTAGTAACGTATTTTTGTATTATTATAGTTTTTCCATAATAGGTGACGGGTCAGGGGGAGGGAGCCATGACTTCAGGCAGGTGGGGATGGCAAAGGCCTTGCCAACCCGCGTTCCCCGTTTGCCCCGCCGGCCCCTCCGCTTAAACGCCGCAGCCTCTGCTGCTCAGCCCTCGGGGCCTCCCCCACCCGGCTCTTCCGGGCGCGGGCTCCGGCGTCCGCAAGGCCCCGCCCCCCGGCCGCGTCGGGAGCGTCACGGGCCCCCAGGCCATTGGCCAGGGCCCCGCCCATTGGCCAGGGCCCCGCCCCTCCGCCCGGGTCACAGTTCCGCACGCAGGGGTCAGAGCCCCCCTCGCCCGGGGGTCACAGCCCCCTCCCGCGGGAGGAGGGTCGCCGGCCGCAGACATGGGGCGCAGTTTGACCGGCGGTAAAGTCCCGAGCCCCCGGCTCCCGACGCGCCCGCCGTCGGCCGGGGCCCTGGTTTTCCGCCCAGGCTCCCGGGGTTCCTCCCCCGAGGCCGGCGGCCCCTCCTCCGGCGCCACGCAGCGGCTCCCGGGATCCCCGGTGTCGGTCGTGGAGTCCGCCGGGGCCAGGCCGGAGAGCTCGCCGCCCGAGAGGCCTTTGTCCCCCGCGCCGTCTTCGCGGGAGGCCCCGGACGACTCGCAGCCCCCGTCCTCGCCGCCCTCCTGGCTCTCCTCGCGGCCGTCGACCTCGAGCCCGGCGGTGGACTGGTCGCTGCTGCGCCAGGCCCCGTGGGGCGGGATGGCGGCCGGCACGTTGCTGGAGGCGGGCCTGGCCCGGGTGCTCTTCTACCCGACGCTGCTGTACACGATGCTCCGCGGGCGGGTGCCGGGCCCGGCGCGCCGCGACTGGTACCACCGCATCGACCGCACCGTGCTGCTGGGCGCGCTGCCGCTGCGGAGCATGACGCGCCGGGTGAGCGGGCGGGCGGGCGGGCCGGGGGCGGGGCGGGCGCCGCCGCCTCGGCGGCCGGTCTGAGCCCCCTTTGCCTCGGCAGCTGGTGGAGGACGAGAACGTGCGCGGGGTGATCACCATGAACGAGGAGTACGAGACCAGGTTCCTGTGCAACTCGGCGAAGGTGCGGGGCCGGGGGCGGGGGGCGGGGGGCGCAGGGGACCGCGTCCCGGAAGCTGGTGTCCGGGCTTCTTCGCGGGGTCCGGAGGGAGGGCCTGGTACTCTTGTGCGTAAACGGCTGCGCCTGAAGGTAGAAACTAATTGTGAAACAGAAACTGCTGCGAAAGGCGTCTGAAAGCAGAGTTGACAAAGCCCGAGGACCCCGCAGTGCACGCATGTATTCTTAATGTCGGCAATTTAGAGTCGGTAACCCAATTGGAAAGGCAGCTGCTTCTCTTTGGCTTGCTGATTTTTCATTCATTCAACACTTAGGAGCACTAAGTATGGGTCAGGCGCTGCCCTAGAGTTACCCTCCACCCCCAAAGAGTACATTTATCATAAAACAGCCCATTGGGAAAACGGCATCCGGTTAATTTGGTTCTCTTTGAGGGACTTTTTATTCATATGTTAGAGATGTTGTTGAGTTACAAAGCACGGTCACGACAAAGTTCAAGCCTGAAACATAAGGTTCATTAAGTGTGGATGCTTGTTTGTGGAACTCTCCACAGAGGTTACTAGACATAGCCCTGTCTTTATATAAAGATGTTGTCCTGTCTTTATAGTGTTTGGCCTCTCTCAGCGCTACACAATTATCTTTGTTTACTGTACTAATATGGCCTGATGAAGCCGTAATTTCAACCCTTAGATTTTTTGAAACCTTAAAAATAATTGTGACTCACATTTAAAATATATCAATTAGTGATGGCATACGATTTAAGGAATGGATAACAGCTCCTTCGATTTCCCAAAGTACTTAGCCACAAAGCCTCAGGAGCTGTTGGCCAGAATGGTAAATGTTCCAGATTGTGGTCAGTCCTGTGGAGCAAGAGGAGTCACAGAAAGCGCTTGGTCTCTGGATGTGAGGCACTGATATTTGTACGACGTATCTATATTATCCCACTAGCCTAGAGAAAAGAAATTTCCAAAGCAGTGGTTTTCACATTGTAATATGTCTAAGAATGAGCTGGCAGTCTTATTAAAATGTCGTATTCCTAGGCACAACCCCCATAGATTCTGACTCAGTAACTTTAGGGTGGGTTCCAGGAATCTAAATATTTAACAAGCTCCCCAGGAGTTTCTGGTATAATTGAAGCGTAAGCCACTTGCTGCAAAACTGCCATTTGTTTGTTTCATGAGCTGTATTGACCTTCATTGAGTCCTAAAGCCCCTGATTCTAGCTAAAGAGATTTAACAAGAGTATCTGAAGTCTTAAAGCAAAAACAGACCCCCCCAAAAAAGTTGCCCAGTCCGCCAGAGGCCCTTTTCCTATTTCTGATTCTTTTCTTCTTTGCTAAGTGATAATATTGCAGTAGCAAAGGTAGGTGCATTGTTTTAACTTAAAAATGATAACTCTATTTTTCTACCACGTACCCTCTCAAGAAAAAAGTGATAAAACAAGAGGAGACTTATGGACCGAGAAACAGAAAGCTGTTGTAAAACATAGTAGCCCAACCCCACAACTAAGGTCACTGCACAGGGACCAAGATTATGCAAACACACAGTTGCACAACTTTTGTATATGAATTTTAAACAGAAAATGTTTTGCAGCTAAAACTTTAAATACCCAAAGGGCACTTTCAGAACACTTTAAATCTTGGACATAATTATAACTCAGCAGCATAGTAATTGTTTGATGAAAGACCAACTATGTAGGTCAGCCATTTAAAAGATATTTCTGGCCGTGGCTGGTGTGGCTCAGTCGGTTGAGCACTGTACTGTGCTCCAAAATGTTGCTGATTCAATTCCAGGTCAGAACACATTTTCCCAAGTTTCAGGCCCCATCCTGGGTCTGAGTGCATTCATGCGTGCTGGAGGCAGTTGATTGATGTTTCTCTCCCTCTCCTTCTTTCTCTAAAAATGCCAATAAAACATTTAAATTTGTTTTTCTGGGGAAAAACACACAAAATATTTCTGTAAGAAGTTATGTGTTCAGAATAAACAGTAAACGGTATATTCACAGTATAGTAGACCCTCAAGCTTCCTTGTTGCTTTGCAATGCCCCTTGGGAGTCCATCTTCATACTACTAACAGCTGGCTTTTTTCATTCTCTTTATGCTGGTGTACCTGGTTTCAGGCGTGGAGGAAAGTAGGAGTTGAGCAGCTGCGACTCAGCACAGTAGACATGACTGGAATCCCCACCTTGGCTAACCTTCAGAAAGGAGTTGAGTTTGCTCTCAAGTACCAGTCACTGGGCCACAGTGTCTACGTGCATTGTAAGGCTGGGCGCTCCAGAAGTGCCACGATGGTGGCAGCGTATCTGATTAAGGTAGGAAAGGTCTTTCTGGATTGGTCCGTTGACAGCAGATTTCCAGAACTTCAGTAGCATAGTCTATAGGTGGGCCTTGCTGGAAGGAGCCGTCTCCCCAATTTCAGGCTGTTAGACGGTGGAAAGCACCTGAGCTTTGTAGATAGGCTGACCTGTGGCTTTTCCACCTGCCAGCTATGTGACCTTATGCAAAAATGGCTTCTCTCTTTGATGCTGTTTTCTTAAATGAAATGTTATGAAGCTTGAATGAGAAAGTATGTCAAGCACTGACCTCCAGCAGGCACTCAATAAATGGAATTGCAAAGGATATTAACACCAGCTGAAGGCTAGAAACACTTGTTAAAAATAGCATGTCAGAAGTCTAATACTGTAAACAGTGCTGATCACTTACAGCTCTATAGTACTTTCTTGAAGTATTTCAGAATAGAGCTCTGGACATTAGTTTCTGGAAACAGAATCCAATGGGATTTTGCCTATCAATTTGTTATGATCAGCAGATGGGATATTTTAAAAAATATTTAGAAGCAAATACTCTTATCATTCCATTGTATGCCCCCTGTTTGGCTTATTTTTGTTACCTGTCTGGCTCCTGTAGAGCATTTACTAAGTCATGTGGATAGTTTAAGGAAAAAGGTCATGTAGAGATAGCCAGCCTGGCCTTGTTTGTTACTGTGGACTGGTGAGTATATGTACGATTTAACAATATTAAAGCTTTGGTCATTAGGACTGTTTGCTAGAAACAAGGTCTCAGGAGGATATTTTGGGCCAAGTGAGAATTGAACTGGCAGGCTAGAAATTTGTATTCTCTTGGTTCTATTGAGTTCTAAACCAGTAAGTTTAGGACACAAAGATAACCCTCCCAGTAAAAATTAAGGTGCTGTTTTTCCAGCCATGGTGATAAGTTGCATAAAAACATCTACTCTTTCCAGGCAACTTGTACCCACTGGTCCAGCTCAGGGAGGATATCTAGTAGGTCTAGACAGGCTTGAATTTAGGATCTGAGCTACACATGGTCAACCTTCTTTTGCCAGGGTTTGGCAGAGCAAGAATTAGGTAGGAAGACTGACTTGTCCCGCCAGTCTGTAATTTGGGACTGGTTAACTGAGGGTGCTAAAGTGCTCCCATAATATATGGGACATGGTTTTTAACTACCCCTCCAAAGGAGTTTTAAAAAATGAAATTCTGGGAGCCTGTTAGCACCTGTCATTAGGTCAAGGACACCTTATACCGGCTTCTTTCTATGCTGATTTCCCAACCCTGTACCCTCAGGTGTACAACTGGAGCCCAGAGGAGGCTATAAGAGCCATCACCAAGATCCGCTCACATATCTACATCAGACCTGGCCAGTTGAAAGTTCTCAAGGAATTCCACAAGGAGATTAATTCAGGGGCAGCAAAGAAGTATCACACATCACAGACATGAAGTATGTGGATTAGAAAGAACTCAAGACAACCCTGCTGGCAATAGAATGAAAATGTTTAACAGGACCAATGGGGCTTAAGCCAGACGTCATAACAGAAGTGTGTTAAGTATGGGTAATTTTGCTCTTGGTCTTGGTTTCATTTTCTTGAAATAACACTGTTGTATAGCTGGAAAGATTTAGCATGGCTTCTATTTGCAGAGCATGGGGATGTGGGTGTCTTATTTTTTTAAACAGGGTCAAAAGAAATCTATCGTGCACCTAACGCTGTACCTAATGCTATTTAGCATCATAACTCAAAGACATTTAACACTAGGAAAGAGAAGAAATACTCAGTTCTGGCTCTTTGCCACTGTCAGAATCTCAATTCACTGGCCCCTCACTTTTGGAGCAGTGATCCTGTGTGTAAAAAAGGAAATACGGGATTCAGTCAGGATTGTGACTGACTTAGAAATGTGTGCACATGTAATTAGTTTCCCTTAGGAAGTCACCCCTTCAGAATTCAAAACAGACACACATATCCCTTTAGAAACTTTGATTTTTATTTATATGAGCAGTTCCTAGCTCTTGACTGGGCTTAGAACTTTTAAAAGAGTAGAGACCTTAATATATTTGAGTTTGAAAAATGTTTCTGCTTAATAAACAATCCTTTCTACATTTTTCCTGGCTTATCCCTTACAGTAAGCCAAAAGTCAAACCCAAGTATACATTTCTCGACAGATAGATGAGAAAACAATAGGACGTCCAGAATTCTAGAGTTGACTCTTGCTGGTGAAGGACACCTTCAGCTTTGTCCATTCTCCCAATCAAAGCCTGAAGGAAAACTCTTAACACCTAATTCTTTGTGAAAAAATTACCAAATAGCCACTTTGCAGGCTATGGAAGAAAGGGGAAGATTGGGCATCTTTCCTTCTGTCCTGGGATCAGGGGTGCTTTTACTTAACATTGACCAGGTAAAGAGGGGAGACTGTGCCTAAGATCTGAGAAGAGGCTTGCTCTAAGGAACCTGCGGTGAGGCACAGGTTACCAGAGGATGGCAGAGAACAGGCTGAGCTGCTCTCTGTTCAAGCAGCCAGCTGAGCAATGGTCTAGAAAGCCCCCCAAAGGGCTACCCCTGTTGATTGGGGGAAGGGCTGAGTGCTGCCTTTCTTGCACTCTGAATTGGGGCCTTGGGGACTCTGAGTTGGGATGGGTAGGTGCCAGGAAAGGGAGGGCAAAGGTCAGCCCCCCCACCCCCCAGCCTCAGGCCAGCACAAACTGCAGATTAGTAAGCAGCACCTTAATGCCTCTGGTGACCGTTACAGTGGAAGTGGCAGGGTCAAGCTTGTAGGTATTGGCATCCCCCTTTTTATATCGGTCCCGAAAAACATAAATGCTCCCATTACAGCTGGCAATCTTCCAGAGGGATGGGGCTGAGCTCCAGGCCTCAGGAAGGCAAAGCCGGGTAAAACTGTCTAGCAGGGGATTGTAGCACAATAGGGAGTCCCCTTCAGCCACGATGAACACCAGATCTTTATGCACAGCTGCATGCATGCGGCCTGCAAAGGGCAGCACATAGGGCTTCACATGGCATTTATCTGTCTCTGTATCAAAGCACTGGATGAGTCGGGAAGGTTTGGTGAAGAAGTCCAGGTCGTTTTCCTCCCCCCCCAGTAAGTAGATGATCCCATTGAGATTGGCTCCAGCGGCCCCTGACACAGCCACCTCTAGCTGAGTTGTCTCTGTCCAGACGTTATCACCTACCCGGTAGTAGATAACTGCATTGGAGAGGGTATCCTGCAGTGTCTTGCCACCCAGTGAATATATGGCATCTTTCCCGGGCACAGACACCAGGGTGTGCTGGAGCCGGTCCCGGGGTAAGGGTGCACACCACTCCCAGTCCACGGTGGCGTTGTTACACTTCCACATGCGCCGTGGGATGGACCCTCCTACCACGTACAAGTCTCCACCATGCTTGCAGGCTGCAGTGATCTGGTGGCACAAGCTGTTTTGGCCACTTACACTGATGGAGTCATCTTCAGCACAGTGCAAGGACACAGCCAACGAGTGGGTACGAGATGACTCTTTCCCAATCAGATAAATGTGCACATTCTCCCCAATTTCCTATTGGAAAAATTAAAATTATAAATGATATCTATCGGTTCTAGGCCAAGGCTCAGCTGAGACTCACAGCCTTAATGTCCCGGGCCACACAGTTGTATTTTGCTCACACTTACTCCCCTCTAGTTTCTATGTGTGACCCTGACTCTCCAATCACTTTCTTCCAGGCATTTTATGCCGTGGCAGGGAATCTGATGCACTCATCCTTTCAGCTTCTTAAAACTATCATGAGCTGGTGATTTAGACAAAGGGTGCTTAATACTGTCAATGCAGTGACGAAAGTAGTTCTCTCAGGGGCTCTGGAGCTCAGAGGCTGCTGGCTGCTGGCCTCCCACACATGTCGTTCTCTCCCGGCTCCTATCCACCGCAAGCCAGAGACAACTTACCAGCCATCCCAATGGCTGCTATTGTGTCCCAGCCCTAGAGAAATCTGCCTTACCTTCAAGCTAGTCCTAAGTGACTCTGCAAAAGCTTCTCTTTCCTCTTTATTAAAATTGATCCAGGCTTCTATTGCCTCTGTTGGGTTCTGGGAACATGGAACTCCATCTGTTGAGAGCCAGAGGAAAGGCATGGTCAAAGCACTCTGACAATCTGAAAGGGAGATTTAGAGCCAGGGGCTTTAAAGAGGTGACCCACTTTGTTAGACGGCCATATGTGTATGTGGACACGTATGATCTCAAATTGCCTTATTTTTTTAATCAAAATGGATGGCCTGATATACTCCCATTTGCCACGGAGGCAATCTACTAGGCTGAGGAGCTCACACCTAAAATATGTTTATACCTCACTTGCAGGGTCAGGATTGTTACCTAAACTTGGCCCACCACTTAAAAAGTTTTTAGGTATCTTGACTCATCCATCATAAATTTATTTAGGTAACAGGTACATGTAGAGTGCAGGATGGGTAAGAACACCTATGCATAGGGGAGATTAGAGTATAAATACAAATACTTCCTCACTACCTTCTGCTGCTTTTCCTGGAATCTTCCTCAGAAAGGGGCTCTGTCTCTGACAGCAGCTACACCAAATCTCAACTGTATTTCTTTCAGAAGGTATCTAAATTCCCACCAATAACACTGCAAACACCAGGAAGCCTGAGGGTTCCTTTCTCTTGAACTAGAATGTCCACTGAACATCATACCCAAGTAGCTGGGTAAAATATGCCCCCTTCCTCAACTTACCAGAGATGATATCAGTGAGTAGATGGTGGGGCAAGTGGAGAAATTCCTCTGTGCCCTGCAGCTGGGCCAGATGGGCTTTGGCACAGTGCTTGGCAGCAGTGTAGAGCTCAGGATCACTGTGCCGATCTGCCAGCCACATCACCTGAAGGCAGTTCCCCACCTGCACTGTGCGGGCCAAAAACCGAGAACATTCCTCAAAGAGAGATGTCAGCTGATACATGTCTGACACCTCATAAATTTCCTGCAGCTCATCAGCTCGAAGTTTCACAGTCCCATGGTAGATATAATCAACCAGGAGCTGGAAAACAGACTCACTGACATCCTGCAGCACAATTACCCGGTTGTGGGCCTCCTTCAGGTTGGAAGTGAACATGGACCGGAAGAAGCAGCTCTGAGCTGAGAGGACTAGCCGGTGGAGCTGAAACTCCCGGCCTTCCACTGAAATGGTGACATCAGCAAAGAGCTCTTCCTCCAGACACAGTTTCATGATGCCCTGAGCCACACGGCCTGAATGTGACCGATCTTTGAAAGTGTAGTTCACAAAGTAGTTCTCATCCATGGATGCTCCAGGCTCCTCCGGTGATTCCATGGTAGCCAGCTTCTCTCTCTGCCAGTTGTCTGCAAAGCAACAGCACCCTCAATAAGTTGGGGAATCCACAGTCACAGTCTATGAATTTAGCGGTGCAATTCAGAGGGAGAAGGAAAACCTGAGAGCAAAGTGGGCCCAGGTTGGCCTTAGTGCTGGCCCTGCCAATAACATCCCTAATGACCCCCTTCAACCACAGCTGGGTTCATTCTCCTGCAGTGGCACCCCATCCCTAATACAATCAATACAATTTCTTACTCTGGGTGTTTCCCTGAGAAAGCATGGTATATTCCTTTCCCTGATGTAACAAAAGGCCTGTTATTTTTGGTCACAGCAAGGGGATGGTGTAAGCCAATGATCTTAAAAACCTGGCAAAGAGCCTCACAAACCAAATAACTATTAGGTATAAAACTAGTGAGGCTCTGGACAGTAGAACCAGACAAGACACTCCCAAGTCCTTGTGTCCAGGTAGACGTCCTCCCTTCCCCCGAGCGCATGGAGTTCAGATGTTCCTATGCTAGGCTTGGCTGGGACATCTGTCACCCGCACATTTGCTCTTTCCTGAGCTCCTTCCCCCCCGCTCCCCCAAATAACTCCCCAAGGCTCCGTCCCAGAACTCGAGACAGAGCCCTGTCGTCCCCAGCCTGGGGCAAAAGAAGGCCCACTGCCACGTGCAGTGTCGCCGCACCACCTGGAGTCGCCTGGGAAACAGTCGCCAGGGAAACAGTTCTCTCCGCTCCGCAGCGCCCCGGAGGCCCTCCAGCCCGGGTCAAAAGCTTAGCTTACGGAGCGGCGAAGGGGTGTGGAAATGTAGAACGCAGAACCCCCGCCCCTTCCCCTCCTCTCACCCGTCCAGTTCTTTAGGGTCCTCGCTCGCCTTCTCTCCAGCTCCTGCCACACCAAGCTAGGGCCGCGCTCACCTTACGATATCCCCACCTGCTTGCCTCGTTTTCTCACCTGCGTTCCCCCCTTTCATTCCGAAGCCCCGAACCCGGAACCCCTGCTTTGGTCCTGGCATCCGCCCGGAAGAAGATATAATGCACACTTCCGTTTCCGGTCCGTGCCCTTGAGGCTCCGTGCCCTGTAGAGCTTGCCTCCGCTGTTTGGTGTGCACCCGGGGAACATGGCGGCGACCGCCAGGGCCTGGTGGCGGGGGCTCGCGGGGGCCGTGGCGCTGCCCAGGGGTGAGCAGGGGATAGCCAGATGAGGCCCGGGGCAGGAGCAGTGGCGCGACCAGCGCTGGGAGCCCCTCGGGCCTCACCCTGCGCTCCCGCTCCTTTTATCTCCCGGTTCAGTGGTTGGGCGACCCTCGGCGCTGTTGTTGCCGGTGAGGAGAGAAAGCGCTGCTGCCGACACGCGCCGTGAGTATGTGCGAGCCCGGCTCTTGTCGGGACTACAGGCGGGGTCTCCTCATTCCGTTCGTCACGTGTGTCCTTGCTTCGGGATGCCTTTCCCTGGGTCCTGGCAAATCTGCTTGTCCTTGGAGACCTGACTGCAATGATCCTCACTCTGCAGGCAAAATCGGGCCCTCCCTGTGCCTTTAGGCCTCTCTCTTATGCCCCAGATCGCACCCTTATCCATTTCCGTGATTCTTTTTATCTCTGAATAAGCTGTCAGCTGTTTGAGAGCAGGAAACGTAACATTTGGGCCTCAGAGCCCAATATAGAGCCTGTTGTAATAGTAGCTCACATTGAGTGCTTATTGTGTGCCACGCACCTGGAAAGTGTTTTTATGAATGATCTTATTCCTCACAACAATCTTATGAAGTAGATAGTATTACTTTTCATACTATGGATCAGGAAACAGTCCAGAGAAATGACTTGCTCAGGGTTACAACACTAGTGAGTGACAGAGCAGGCTTGCCTGCTGCCAGAGGCAGAAAACACATAGCCTTTAACCTGTAGTCTATGATGTGTGGGTACTCAGTGATTTATGTTGCATGAGCAAGTGTGTAAAGATGCGTTACAGTCAACATAAGCCAACTGGGAGTCAGGAGACCTGGCATTTCCCCCTATTTGGGCATTAGTTTCTTCATCTGTGCATAACTAAATACATAATAAATAATAAGGTTTCAACTAGGTAATCTGTGAGGGCTCTTAAGCCCTGAAGTTCATACCTTGAGAGCCTGCTATGAGCCAAGTGCTAAAGAGATATACAGAAGCAAACTCTGGTTCCCACCCTTAAAGAGCCAGCCTGGTAAGAGAGCCAAGACATATACTGCTTTAGCACAAATGCAGGCATTGTGAAGGAAGAACCATGGAGTAGTTTTGAGAAGAGGTAAAATGCCAGCTTCAGTAATGAGAGTCTGCAGATTGTGTAGGTGGCATTTTATCGTTTTCATCACTTCCTATTCCCTCCCTCCTCACCTTTCTCACAGTTCTACAGGGAGCCCCTTATAAGCCAAGACTGGGTGCAGGGCTGGCTGCTGCCTTTGCCATTCCTTTGTTAAATATGCCTTCTTCTTCCAGCCACTGTCAGACCACAGAATGATGTGGCCCACAAACAGCTCTCAGCTTTTGGAGAGTATGTGGCTGAAATCCTGCCCAAGTATGTCCAACAAGTTCAGGTAATATTCACTACTGTTGTTTGGTCTGGTCAAGAAAGAACCATATTCTCAGGTCATGTGGGAGTGGGCAGCCCGGGAGCAAAGAAACCACAGATTCCTCCATCCCAACTTGGGTTTCTTTCTCTGCCTTAAATCAGGAGAATCAGCTGAAGTTCGCTGCTCCCTCAGTAGCTCTTTGTCGTCTCTCCCCTCCTGTTCCATGTCTGCAGGTGTCCTGCTTCAATGAGTTAGAGATCTGTATCCATCCTGATGGAATCATTCCAGTGCTGACTTTCCTCAGGGATCACACCAATGCACAATTCAAATCCTTGGCTGACTTGACAGCAGTGGACGTCCCGACCCGGCAGAACCGTTTTGAGGTCAGTCGGAGATGTGAAAAGGTTTGTGGCATAAAGGAAGGAAAGGGGACAGACGGAACACTTTTAGGGTGACAGCTACCAATAGGACTGTAGCCTTCTTAGTTTCAGTTTGGGTCAAACAGCTCAACAAAGCAGTTAAGCTGGGGCCTCAAAATCAGGCAGAACTCGAGTTTGAATCCTGGCTCTGCCACCTATAGGCTGTGTGAATATTTTGTTTAATCTTTCTGAGTTTTAGTTTTCTTGTGGGCAGAATAAATATAAAATTGTCCCTACCTCATAGGGTAGTTGTGAGGATTAAACAAGATAGTGCAGGTAGATTGCTAGTACACAATGTTCTCAGTATATTTCGCTGTTGATATTTACTGGTCATATACTCTTTGCCAGATCCTGGGATAGAGAGAGAAACCACACCCAATACTGCCCTCCAGGAGTCCCCCCCTCTAGTGAGGGACAAGGACACTTAAACAGCTTATTGTAATAACGTTAACATGTGGGTTGTTAGAGACGTGCTATAGGAATGCAGGGGGCCACTTGGCCCTGTCTAGGAGGGTTCTTTGAAGGGAGAGAGAGTGCTTGTGGCCCATCTTAATGATTAGCCCAGTGAGGATAGGGGTGGAGGGGTGAGGGGGTCGAGAGACATCCCAGACCAAGGGAATAGCATGAACAAAGACCAGTGTGCTGACTGCTGAGCTACATGTCAGTGTGGCTTAGGCCTTTGGAGGTAGTTGTAAGTGTAGGAGGATCTTGAGGTTTTGAGCTTCAGGATAGAAGGCAGGTTCACCTAATTTACTTTGTACTCTCATCGCTGATGTTCCCCATCATGGACTTCAGCCTCAGACCCTTCAGCCTGTGGTCATCTTGGTCCTCCATTCCCTCTGTTCTCCCTAGATCGTTTACAACCTGCTCTCCCTGCGCTTCAACTCCCGGATCCGTGTGAAGACCTATACAGATGAGCTGACACCACTTGAGTCCACTGTTTCTGTGTATAAGGCAGCCAACTGGTATGAGAGAGAGGTGAGTTACTGGGCATGGTGCACCCTGCCTCTGAGCTGGAGTTGGAGAATTGGTTGAAACTGCTGTGTGCAGCACAGCCCCTCACCCGTGTTAGCCATGATGGACTGGTTGCCTGAGGTCCTTTATTTTCTAGATCTGGGACATGTTTGGAGTCTTCTTTGCCAACCACCCTGACCTAAGAAGGATCCTGACAGATTATGGCTTTGAGGGACATCCTTTCCGGAAAGACTTCCCCCTGTCTGGCTATGTTGAGGTAGGAGCCCTGGAACTGTGGTAGCAGCCACAGGGAGGGACTGGCAAGGAACCTGGAGGATCCTGGTCATGGCAGGAAATATGGTTTGTGGACTGTGGTGGTTTAAGAGCATTGGCTCTGGATTCAAATCCTAACTCCACTTTTGTAATCTGGGGCAAGTTACTTAAATTTCTCTATGACAATTTTCTCATCTGTGAAATGGGAATCATAATAGTACTTAACCAATAAGATTTGCAGTGTGCCAAGTGATGTATATGTAATACCTGGTATATTATAAATGCTCAGTTGATGTTAGCCATTACTGTAGTAGTCATTTTAATGACCATGGCAGCCTTGAGGATACACTGAGTCTGTCCCCAAGATCTGAAAATGGAGTATTATTTTACCCTGCCCTGGATCTCTGAAAAGGGAGGTGACAGGGAAGACTGTTCAGCCTTTGAGAATGGCAGAGGCAGAACCAGTAATGTGTGACTATAAGGGCCTTATAAAGAATTTCAGTGCTTTACTTTACCACCCATGTGCTGCAGGTTGTTTATTAGCAGGAAGATCATCTATTGTATACATACACACAGGTGATTTTGTAGCAAAGTAACTTTTTAGAAATACTGATAGTGGCAATCCAGCCCTTCTCTTTAGTGCCCAAATGCTCCTGTTTTGTTAGTCTTTTGCAAGGTCCCATTTCCTTCTCAAGCTACTTCTGGTCAGGGTTACTTCCCTCTATTCACCCCTACTGTCCGCTAATTTGGCTTGCCTCTTCACCCCAGCACCTGTTTGTTCTTACCTTATCCAGCTGGTCCTCTAATAACAGAAGCCATGCCAAATTGACTGCCAGTGACATCTTGACACTGATAATGCCAAGGCCACAGTTTAGTTGAGTGCCTGCCAGTTTAAGTGTACTCTTTTCAGCCACTGACCTGCTCCCTAATCCTGGGCAAATGCTTACCATTACCTTATAAAGTGTGTGGATGGGTGAGCAAATTCATTTCTGCTGGAAAAGGAGCTCAGAGCTCATGTTGGGATGGTGGGCTGACCAGGTGATGGCAGGGCATGAGGTAGAGGCCATTTTGGACTGTGGTTGATAGGTAAAAGAGGTGTGAATGGAGACTTGAAACAGGCTGGGACAGGAATCAAGAATAGAAAAGTAAAGGGTCTGGAGAAGTCACCCATGGCCTTGGGAAAGTGGGCTGCTTACTGAAACAAGGCCTTCCTGTGTCCAAACTTGCCTTTTTCTTCTGCAGTTACGCTATGATGATGAGGTGAAGCGGGTGGTGGCCGAGCCGGTGGAGTTGGCCCAAGAGTTCCGAAAGTTTGACCTGAATAGCCCATGGGAGGCTTTCCCTGCCTATCGCCAGCCCCCTGAGAGTCTCAAGCTTGAAGCAGGAGACAAGAAACCGGAAACCAAGTAGCTCCAGGGAAGGCATATGGATCCTAGAAAGCGCCTTATCTATAATTGAGTGTCTGTGTAAATAAAATCTTACTTACGCTCACCACCTCCTATGTGCTTATCATGAAGCCTTGACTTGGGGGAGGGGAGATACAGGCAGGGGTTTTTCCCTGCTCCCTCAGAGACTACCAAACCAGGAGTCTATTTTAATGGGACTAAATAGTGCAGTTGCAAACATGGTGACCTGCAGGCCTGGATGTATTTCTGAGAGAGGCATTCTGGAGCTGAAACTGAGTTTTCACAGTACACAGGGCTTAGGATGGGTGTGTCATGGCTTCTCAACAACTGGGTTTCAACAACTGCTGGAGAAAGCCCCTTGTCTGGTGGTAGTTGATGTGTCCAGGGGCCTGGGTGGAACACCAGGGAAACTGCTACCCACCCTCATTCCATCCAAATATCCACAGGGTTCCATGAGCAAAACGGAAGAGCTGCAGTTTTTTGTTTTTTTTAAGTCCTCACCCAAGGATATTTTTTTCCAGTGCTTTTCAGAGAGAGTGGAAGGGGGAGAGAGAGAGACACTGATGTGAGAGAGACACTGACTAAGGTTGCCTCCTGCATGTGCCCGACCCGGCTGGGGATCGAGCTTGCAACTGAGGTACATGCCCTTGACTGGGAATGGAATCCTCAACCCTTCGGTCCATGGACCAATGCTCTAACCACTGAACCAAACTGGCTAGGGCCGCAGCTCATTTTTGAGTCTTGAACCCTACATCCTGCTTCCTGCAACCTGACAACCCATCATGCTTGAGCCAAGGGAATCTTCCTGGACTCTGGCCTCAGCCAAGAATGTTGTAAACAAGCAAAGGCGGTCCCAGGGCTGAGGCAAAAGACACTCAGGAGCTGCAGATCTGTCTTCCAGGGGGATAGGACTCCCTACCCCAGCTGGTCTGGACTCCTTTCCAGTCTGGCTGAGTGCCTGAGGTGGAAGTGCTTGGCTCTCTGCCTGTCTATGGGGCTGTTCAGTCAGCCCACCATGCATTTGGAGGACTGGGCTTTGCAGCTGATGCTCTTGGCTGCTGAGGTGCTCCCTGGAGGCTGGGTTGGGGACTGGGTGTCAGGAGTTGGGCTCAGCTGCAGGATGTTTTGGGTGTGAGGATAGTAAGGTAGTGCTACTGCTTGAGCTCTTTTCTACCTTTTAGGAGGGCCAAACTCAAGCTGTTTGCTACCAAACACCTTTTTTCTATTAACTAAGCATCCGGCCCATCTGGGTAGGAACAGGCTGAGGGCATGAGAAGCAGGCAGCCAGGCTCCTACTGCCAACAACCAAGGATTCCACATTTCTACAGGATGGAAAGAGCCCCTGGGAAGCCAGAGCCAGCCCCTCCCTGTTTTGCATTGAAGACTGACACGCAAAGCAGAGAACGCCTGAGCAGCCTGCAGTGGAAAGTTGGAGCCATGGTGTGTGGCAGGCGGATGCAGGAGCAGAGAGCAGCTGGGGAGAGTAGGACTCAGAGGACCTGGTGGGGCATGGCGGGGAAAATGAAGTTCCTGGCTTGGCTAATGGTAGCTATTTGCCTCCTCCCTGGGTTGACTACAGCCCAGCACCATGAAGGTACCAGGGCTTTGGGGTGGGGTGGATGGGAGCCAAGGAATGCTACTGGCTAATAGCAGTTACAGTTGGTTCTGTCTGAGCCTAGCGGGGCCTAGGAGTTGGCATGCGTGGTACCAGGCTGACCTATGCTACACGGGTTAAACGTGTGGGCCCCATCCCCAGAACTGGAAAGGTCCAGGTGAAGTGAAGGGGGATAGCCCTAGGCGCTGGCCCTGAACAGAGTTGGGCCTGGCCTTATTCTGGATGATGCCCAAAGCAGCACCCCGTGATCTGCCCTGGGCTTGGAACAATCATTCCAAAGGCCAGGCGCACCTGGGGTGGGATGAAGGACGCTGTAACAGACATCCTGCCTTGTCTGGCCTCCCTGCCTTGCCTACCATCAGTACTGAGGAGTAAGGAAGGAGTGGGTTCTTCCCAAAGGGGTCCTAGATGATGATAGGGAGAGGAAGTGAAGTGTCTTGTGACCCGTTGGCCTGGAGCTCTTGGCCAAGGGAACTGTGAAGTTCAAGGAGGAGTCCTGGACATTTCCTGAGGTGGTATCTAGGTTTGGGGTGATGGTTTTGGGATAAGACCCATGCCTGGGTGGTAAATGTCAATGTGCCATATATGTGTATGCAGAAGGAGGAATGGAGTGGCATTCCTGCTCTTTTGCAATTAGAACCTCTAGACACTTATCAAGCAGCTGAGGGGCACTTCTGGGAAGCTGGGGTGTTTAGGGTGGAGCTTGGCAGGGGCCTGACTTCTCTCTGGTGCCCCAGGGCAGCCCATGGACAGCACCGGCATGGAAGGTGGCCTGCAGGAGCCAGAGGCCCCGGAAGTGATGTTTGAGGTCTTTCATTCAGCTTGGGACATGGGGAGGTGGGAGTGTCCAGAGGTCCCTAAACTCAGGGTTGGGAAGGGGGATGTCTCAAGCTGAGCCTGCTAGGGGAGAGGGGTAACCCAGTGAGGGACCTACTGCCTGCTTATACCCCCCGGCCCACTCTTGGTCCCTGCCCTGTCCCCCAGGGTCCAGCCCACTCCTTACACAGCTCCCCTTGCAGCTGCTCTGGGCTGGGCTGGAGCTGGATGACATGAGGCAGCTGCACATCCAGGATGAGGAACTGGCGTCCACACATCCAGGCCATCGACTCAGGCTCCTCCTGCAGCACCAAGTGCCCAATGACTTGAAGGGTGCTGAGCAGCGGCTGCAGCAGTTCCAGGACCTGCGGAAGGGGCCTCCTCTTAGCCCCTGGGACTTTGAACATCTGCTCCTCACAGGCCTATCCTGTGTCTACCGGCTCCATAAGGCTAAGGAGGCTGAGGAGAGGGGTCGCTGGGCCCAGGTCTTTGCCCTCCTGGCACAGGAAACACTTTGGGACCTGTGCAAAGGCTTCTGCCCTGAGGGCCAGCCTCCTTCTTTGGGGCCCTGGGCCTCAATCCTTGACCCCTTCCCCTGACCCCCCTTTTCACCTGCCAGCCCCCCAATTCCCACCCATAAGCCAGACCCATCCTGGGCAGGGGCTTCCATATGGTACCTGGTTCTTCCCACTGTGTTCAGATCTCTGGGCTTGGGGCTTGCACCCTGGACCCACGTTTACCTCTCCCTCATCTTCTTCTCTGGGCCCTGATAGGCTAAGAGCCCAGATTCTGGGTCCCAGGCAACAGGTGCAGAGCTAAAGGCGGGACTTGCAGGCAGTGTGTGTGTTGGGGGTCAGGATTGAGAAGTGTGTTTTAAGAGATGCTGAAATACTTTGGGTGGTGGGCACACAATGCAAAATACACAGGTCTTGGAACACAGAAATCCACACCTGAAACCTGTATGATACTATTAACCAATGTCACCCCAATAAATTTAATTTAAAAAATCACACACAAAACTGCTCAAAGAGAAACTGCCCCTAAGAAAGACCAGGTCAGACTCTCCAACTCCTACCCTGGCAGTCCGCGAGAGGTCCTGTGGAATCTAACGGGAGCCTTCTAAGTGCTCAGCACCCCCAGTCCTTATTAAGATACCCCTTTAAGCTCCACCACAGCTCTGGGGTACCTGAGCCTGCAAGTTCCCTACTTGGGCTGGGAGAATGGATTGGACGTTTTGTTTTGTCTGTTGGAGTGAAGGGAAGCAGGGGAGCGGGATGCTTTTTGGTCCACCCAACAAGGTTCAGATGAACACCTCAGAGGAAGGAGCGAGGTGGGGAGGGGCTGCCAGAGGCGAGCTGACGCCGGCGCAGCCCCTGACCCTGGGTAGCTCATCCTGTAAAATGTTCCCTTCTTGCCTCCCGATCCTTGGGGCAGAGTCAGCTGTTTCACCCCGGGCCTGAGCAAGCCGCCTCCTAATCCTGGGACGGCAGGAGCTGGGGCCCCGGGTACAAAACGCTTATCGCAGCCACACGCCCTGCTGGAATAAGGAACGTACTGTTTCCCTGAGTCCCCCAGAGGCAGCAGGGTGTTGCCCCTGGCCGCGGAAAGGGCCCAGCCACCAGCGTGCCCGGAGAATGACGTCGCAGGTCGACCGGGAGGAGTCAGGCGGCTGGGCTGACTGCAAAGGGGCGGGAAGGGAGGCCCGCGGGGGGCTAAGTGCGGAGCGTCCAATCGAATTCCACGGCCTCACCCGCCCAGGGCCGACCGAACCCTGCCCTCTGCCCTCCGACCCTCACCCCGAGCCTGCAGTAGTCAGAGCCTCTCCGCCCGCCCGGAGGCAAAGTTGTAAAATTGTCGCGGTCAAGACAGAGAGCAGGGCGGGGAACGGGCGCCGGCGCGGGCGCACTTTATTGGCAGAGCGCAGGCGCGGGCGGGCCGCCATGCTCGCGCTGCGGAGTCCGGGCCTCGGCGGCTCGGCATGCACGCCGCGGGCCCTCGCGGGGGCTCAGAGCTCCGGGGGCCCGGGGCCCGGCGAGCCGGCGGCGGGGTCAGGGTCGGGGTACACCAGGAAGCCGGAGAAGGTGATGTACTTGCCGTGGTTGCTGTAGGCGCCGTAGCCGTCGTGGTCGTGGCTGAGCAGCCACACGGCGTCGCCGCGCCGCAGCGCCAGCATCACGCTCTGGCTCTGCATCTCGCGGCGCCGCGACGCGCCGTCGTCGTAAATCATGGCCTGCACCTCGTCGCGGTTCTTCATCAGCTTCACCGACAGCGTCTTCCGCGGCAGCTTGCCCAGCGTGAAGGAGAAGAAGTAGGCGCCGGGCACGCGGCAGCGGAACACGCCGGCCGCCGCGTCGAAGTCGCCGCCGATGTTGACGAGCTCGGTGTCGAAGGCGAGCGGCCGGTGCCGCGGCCCGGGGCCGGCGTCCGAGCCCACCAGGCTGCGCGTGCGCGCCGCCGAGAAGGCCGAGCGCGGCTCGGGGGTCGCGGGCGCAGGCGCGGGCGGGCCGCGCGCAGGCGCGTCGGCGTCGGCGTACACCAGGTAGCCGCTGAAGGTGGCGCCGGGCGCGCCCAGCGCGTACTGCGGGGCGCCGTGCAGCCGCAGCCACACCGTGTCGCCGTAGTCGAGCTGCAGCATGGCGCTCTGGCTGGCGGCGCGCCGCGCGCCCGGCCGCCGCTGCTCGTCGAAGGCCAGCGCCTGCACCTCGTCGCGGTTGCGCACGAGCATCACCGACAGGCTCTTGTGCGGCGCCTTGCCGGCCGTGAAGGAGAAGAAGTAGGCGCCGGGCACGCGGCAGCGGAACCGGCCCGTGGCCGCGTCGAAGTCGCCCCCGATGTTCACGTACACCTTGTCGAAGGTCACCGCCATCTCCGAAGTGCCCTCCAGGGGAGTGGTGCGCGCCGCCGAGAAGGCCGAGCGCAGCTCGGTGGAGCCGGGGGCCGGGCCCAGGGCCGCGCAGGCCACCGGGCCCAGCAGGCCCAGCAGGAGCGGCAGCATGGCGCCTGGAAAGGGGGGCAAGAGGGGAGGGAGAGGAGGGTTGGGCGGGGCCGCCTCCAGATTCTCGGAGCTCCGGGACCGGCCGGATTCTCTTCCCAGCCCTGCCCCTGCCCCGTCACTGGGGCCGTTTCCTGGACGCTGGACTGGATGAGCGATCGGCTAGCTTCAGCAGCCCTCACTGTGACCTGGGGTTTCCACTTCGTAGGTCTAGAGTGAGGCCTGAGAATGTTCACTGCTAAGGAGTTCCCGGGTGATGTAGATGCTGCTGTCCAGGGACCACACCCTGGGACTCGTCAGGTTAGGGCAGTGATGCTTCAGATGTTGTGAGCACCGGAACCCCTTCCTCAGGTGAAAGCTCGCGCACGTGTGACACAGAGACAAGCAGAAACGCTCTGTTTGTAGGGGCCTAGAGCCGTCTGCTGGGCCTACCCCATTCCCTTCCCCTTGGCAGCCAGGGGCCCTGCCCAGGGCGTCTCTCAGTTTCCTTCAGCCTCTGGGTTGCTGCATTTTCCTGCGTCTGTTCTGTGGTCCTTGGCTTGCCTCTCACTCAGGCACTGGCTCGGGATACTGATTCCCTGATGGCCACTGTTTCCGCCCCCAGCTGGGCAGGAAAGGAACTAGCTACTCCCTGACCCCTTTCCTGGCCTCTGACCCACTCAAGGGTCAGCTTCCACATGACCTCTGGACTCCCCAGATGCCCTTCTTGCACTAAAGAGGCCAGAACAGTTGGGCTTTGAGGCAGGCCCCCCCCTCAATGACATTAGAGTAAGAGAAACTGACTCCTTCCTCTGGGCTTGGTGGCTGGTCACCTGGGGGAAGGAGAACCAGGAGCTGCTGGGAACAGAGAGGGCGAGCAACAATGCCAGCAGGCCTTAGACAAGACTGTGAGGTCAGCAGCTTTGTTCCTCAGTGCCATGTGGAGTGGAGAAGACAAACAGCTAGACCTGGGCTTGGGTCCTGGCTCTACCACTTGCAAGCTGTGAAACCTTAGGCAAGTTCCTTAACTTCTCTGGGCATGGCTTCCTCTGTGTAAATGGGGAGGGGACCTCCCTCACAAGCTGACCGTGAGGATGCTCTGAGATAGCAGGTGTGAACACAGTTTGAGTGGCTGTGCCACCCAAGTGTATAAATACTTCTGCTCTTGGCCTTGAGAAAAGCAATTTGGGAGCTCGGTGAAGGCACTGCTTCACTCAAAGGAGTCACACCTTCATGGCCGGATTCCATCAGCTCCCTAGTAGGCATGGGCTTTGGGGATTGTATACCCAGAGGCCTTGAAGTGGAGGCAAAGCAGGGCAGAAAACGAGCTGGCGGCAGTCTAGGACGCGGGCGTCTACAGGAGTGTCCTGGGAGTGTGGGGTGCGGGACTGCTGAGGAGGGCTGCCAGGTGCAGCTGTGCAGGTGGGCCCTACACAACAAGGACATTCACCTGAGGGTAGGTGCGCACTGGAATCTAGCCCACATTATACTTGCCTGAATGTGTGGGACTGCCGCACCTGGGGAAAAGTGTGCCTTTTCCAAACTCTTACAATAAACACCCCAAGTCCCTAGCCCAGCTGAACACTCTCCTTGCAGAAGATGTGCCTTTCCTAATTCCTACAAAGTCCCCCCATGGGCTAGCCAATACCCTTGGTGCGTGGGAGGGAGGCAGAAGGGAGCCCATCTGCCCTTGCAGTGAGGACTGCAGCTCACGAGTATCAGTGCATTTCCTTTTACAGAACTCTTTGGAAACATCTGGGCTCATGGCAAACCTGGGAGGCAGGTGGGCCCTCTCCCACTTTATAGATGAGAAAAGCTGAGACCCAACAAGAGGAAGTGTTTTGGACCAAGGTCCCCCAGGGAGCTTTGCACTGGGGGGTCTTTGACTCCAAATTCAGTGTGCCCTCCTTTCCACCACCTTTCCCTCCTAGACACACATTTCCAGCCAGTCTGTTCTCTGCCTCAGTTTCCCTTTTTGCAACAATAGGAGAGGAGACAAGTGGAAAGTCTTGGCAAACGGGATGAAGGATTGAAAGAAAGCAAAACCAAATGAGACAAACCAAACAAAAACTCTAGCGTTTTGCCTCCTGAGAGTATGGGAACCTCTGAGCTCTTCCTGACCCTGCTGCTCTCCAGCTGTCCTGCCCCAGGAACCTGCCCACCTTAACGCCCAGCAATCTCCCTGCTGAGTCTGGTGCACCCCCAGGCCCAGAGGGGTCTCCTGTGTGTCCAGTACCCCACCTCCGTTTCGCCCACCACCGCCCAGTCCCCAGGTGCCTTGGTCCCCGTTTCCCCTAAACCTCCTTCCCTAAGCAGGGGGGAGGGGGACGGGTGGGCATCACAGCTGCAGGGAAGGAAATGGCTGTTCCTGGCTCCGTCCAGGTGGGGCTCAAAATAATCATCTTCAAAGAGGAAAAACTGGGACACGCAAGTGGGCAGACCCAGAGCCCGGGAACCGGCGGGGGAGCTGCAGCGATGTCAGGCTAGGGGACCGCAGCGCCTGACCCCAACCCCCTCCCTACCTGCCGTGAAAGCCCCTCATGCTCCCAGGAAGTCCCCCTTTCACAGAAGCCAATTAATCATCTCATGAAGAAAATCCCTCAGAAAGGGGTACCCCGGCCCCTCCCCCAGGCCCCCTTTCCCCACACCCTCCTTTATCATCCCTTCGGAGAAAAAGCCCTTGAGCTTCTTTCATGAATAAAGCTCCCAAGCCCTCCGCTCAGGGACGAAGGACCCGATTTCCCCGCGCCTTCCCTCCCCGCGCCTTCCCCCTCCGCCCCCGAGGAAGGAGCAGCCCGGCTCCCCGCCCCAGCTGCCCTCACCTGGCTGGGGCCGGCCGGCTGCGCTCCGAGCCCGCGATCCGGCTCGGGTTTCGGGCTCCGGGCTCCGGGCGGGCGCCGGGCTGCGCACTGACCGCGGGCGGCGGGGGGCGGGGCCTGGCGGGCGGCGGGGCTCCGGGCGCGAGGCGGCCGCGGCGGGGCGCCGGGACCCCGGGTGGGCGCGGGGCGGCGAGCGCGAGGGAAAGGACAGCGCGGGAGCGAGCCGAGCCGACGAGCGGAGGGCGGGCGGGGCGCGCGGGGAGGGAGCGAGAGGGAGGGCGGCGGAGGGGCGGAGGGGCGGGCGCGGGCCTAGGGGCGCCCGACCCCCGGGCGCGTGCTCGCGCGACCCCCCTGCCGCCGGCGCTCCCTCGGGCTCCGGCGCGCAGGCGTCCTCACTCCAAGTTAGCAGGTGGGGAAACAGGCGCGGGACAGAGGCCAACCTGGGGGTGGCGCAGGGCACTCCGCAGACCAGCCTCCTCTCGGTGCGGGGCCGGGCACCCGGAGCGGGCCGCGAGCGCGGAGCACGGTGAGGCCGCGCGGGGGCCGGTCCGGGCCGAGGAGGAGCGGCCCTGCCCCGACGCGGGACGGGCTCAGTGCCCGCTGCCTCCTCCACACCGCCGGACCCGAAGGCGCCCCCGGGAGGAAGGCGGCGTCCTGGGGCAGAACCGAGCTTTGGCTGGAAAGGCTGCTTTGTCAGCGCCCGAGAGACGGGAGGGGGTCGAGGCGCGGGGACTTGAAGGGCCTCTTTGCGGGGGACACTGACAGCCCCCCGGTGGCAGGACCCGGCCGGACAGCAGGGCTGGGAGCGGCTGCCCTCCCAGCCAGCACCCATCAGAGGCCCCCGCTCTGGGCCCGACCCCAGGGGCGGGTCTCGGGCGCTGGGCCCGCGGGCAGAGGGCTGTTCCTTCGGGCCGCCGGCGCTGGGCCCGCGCCTGAGGCTTCTGGGGAGCCCTCGGGCCGGCCTGGGCTCCGTCCTGCTCTGTCACAGGCCCTCCGTGGTCCCTGAGAAGCCTGGTGCCCCTCGAGGCGCTCGGGAGCTTTCCTGTGACGCCCAGTTATTTACTGCAGGTCAGCCTCACGAAGGTGGGGACAGTGAGGGCTGGCTCGGCTCCTTTCGTCAGCGTGCCAGCGCCTGGTGATGAACCTGGGCCAAAGGCAGGGCTTGAGGCGGGGCCCTGGGGCGGCCCCGTCAGGTCCCGGCTGTGCCCTCTGCCAGCCTGAAAGGCGGTGACCTCAGGAGGCCGACCTCGGGCAGCTCCCCCTTCCTGGGGCGTCTTCAAGGTGCCTTGAGAGGGGTGGGGGGAGGCAGGACTCCCCGGGCAGGACCGTGCAGCCCATCACGGGGCCTGGCTCCCGCCGAAAGCCATGTGACACTTTCCCTGGGTCACCAAAAGTTTCTCTGGAGAGGTCAGGGTGGGGGTGGAGGCAGGTGGCTGAGGCAGGGGACAGCAGGGTTTGCTTCAGGGACTGGGACCGGGAAAGGGATATGGGGGAGGCGGTGCCAGGAGCTGGCGGGTGTCTAGGGCCGCAGGGGTGCGGGGTGCGCCATGGGAGTTAGGAGGCGGCTCGGGACTCGGCCGGCGTCCCCGCTGCTCCTGCTTAGCTGTGCAGCTACTGCCACCCAATAGAATTTTAACAGCAGGTCCTTTCACTGCGAGCAGCGGGCGCCGTCAGGGCCGACCCCCCCCAGGCCTCGGGAAAGCTCACCTGCACGGCTCCAGCGCCGCCCAACCTGCCGGCCTCTCCCGGGGCGTCCTCAGCTGCGGAAGTGAGTGTGGGGCGGCTGGAGGTGGACGGCCAACAGCTCCGCCACCAAGGACGCTCCAGTGTTAGTGGCACTGAGGCTTGGGCCCCTCAGTGAGACAACTCCCAAGTCCCAGCCACGTCCCAGCTCAGGACTCCAGCCGGCGAAACCTCCGTCATCCACGGGGAACCTACTCATGTCCGCCAGCTCTGTCCTGCCTTCCCTGTCCCCCTCGCCCACGCCCTCACCTGCTTCTTGGGATCACCTCCTAGGTCTGCTTTGGGGGAACCCAAACTAAGACAATGAATAGTAACAGTGTCTCAAACTGTGTTGTGTTTTCTCATACCCATTACTTTAATTTTCTTAACTCCATGAAGTAGGTATCAACTCAATTTTACAAATGAGAAATAAATAGGTTAATGCAGGGGCAGGATTCAAACCCAGGGCTCATCTATCTCCAAAACCCAGTCCTTAACCACTATGCTGTGCAGCCTCCCTACTCCTCTAATCCTCTCTGGGCCTTATTTTCCCACCTGTAAAATGAAAGATGAGCTCTTGAGTTTGAAGGGAGGCAATGTGTTGTATCTCTGCCTCTAAGCATGGTCAACAAGATGTAAAAGCACTGGGAGAGAAAATGCTTTACAGGGATGGACTCAGCTGGGAGCCCTTTCCGGCCCCTCTCCTGGAACGTGTGCATGAAGGCTGGAGCGCCAGGACGCGGCCGGGAAGGCAACGTGAGGGGGGCTCAGAAGCGGAGATGAGTGAGAGAGACCTGGAGACCCGGCCCTACAGGAGCTAATCATTTAGGAGGGGTGGCTGGGTGTGGACATAAAGAACCGAGGTCCACTCCGGGAGAGCACTGCAAAGTGCTATGGAGGGCTCGGGGAGGGGGCATTTCACCAGGGGACCAGGACGGTGGACGGTGCCACAGAGCAGGTGGTTTCTCAACAATGGTGAGGCCCTGACCCAGTGAGATGGAGGAGTGAGGGGGTGGGATCCAGCCAAAGGTGCAACTATGAACAAAGGGGTGCAGGTGGCACAGTGGGAGCTTGGGAACAGTATGCTCGGTTCAGGAGGGAGGGGTTTCTCCAGGGACGTGTGGCAGGTAAGGTGTGGGGCTCAGTGTATCCTGCAGCAGAGGGGGTGCTCAGAGCTGTGCGGTAGAAGTCCACTGTGGCTAGAGTGAAGGGCAGACGGGACAGAAGAGTGGAGAGGCAGGGAGATGTGGGAGAAAATACTCAAGGTGTTCAGATGGATCTGAACTGCACAGGGCTAGTAAGAAGGGAAAAGGGAAGAGACAGTTGGGAGAGAGGCTGAGAAGAGAGACAGAGATTGACACAGTGCGGCACAAACTCACAATTTAATTAGCTGCCTGGTCTGCCAGGGGATTACAGGCGAATTAGCAGAGCTCAGAGTCTAGGGACCTTGCTGGGAGTTGAAGGGAAGTTAATGAGAAACCTAACAACATGCCCCAGGGAGAAATGAAAGAGGAGGACTATTAGCCAAGCGGAGAGGGCGGGGGAGAAACATGTCGGGCCTCTGAGGTTTCAGACCTCCAGGGGGTGAGCTTTCAGAGCTCCTGGGTGGCTCCTGGCCCCATCGGCCGGGCTCCAGTCCTCCGAGTACTGGGAGGGGGAGAGCTGGGAGTGGCTTCGAGGACCAAGATCCCAACCTTCCCCTGGCGCTGTTCCTAGAGGGGAACTGAATACCCCACCCCCCTTTCTGCAGATGGGGAGGTTGAGGCCAGGAATGGGAGGTGACCTACTCGTGACCAGATGTGGCAGGTATGACCGTATTTCTCACCACTTCTTACATTGTGGCTCTGCCACTCCCCTCGAGGAGGAGAATTTAGGTTCAGTTGTAAAAGGTCATGCTGCTTCTCTCTCTTGAAACTCACACCTGGGCCCAGCCGGGATTGCCTCAGCGGCTGAGCATCGACCTAGGATCCAGGAGATCACGGCTCGATTCCCAGTCAGGGCACATGCCCTGGTTGCGGGGCCTGCAGGAGACAGCTGATCAATGACTCTCTCATCATTGATGTTTCCATCTCTCTCTCTCTGAAATCAATAAAGATGTATTTTTAAAAAAGAAGAAAAAAGAAACTCACACGGAACCCAGACAAACTACAAACTGGAAAAAATATTTGTAACTCATAACACAAAATTTCTTTAATATACAAAGAGCTCTAAGAAAAAGACAACTTAGAAAAACGGGTAAAGGACATAATAAAAAAGAAAATACATGTATTTGAATAAGAAAGTGGCAGGAAGATGCATTTTTTTTTTTACCTCTCAGGTTGTCAAAGAGTAGTAAGATTTGTAACAGTCTGTTGGCGAGGAGGTGGAAACAGACATTCATACATTATTAGTGGGCACAACTGAGCACCGAGGCTGAATCGCCACGTTACAGGTGTGCAGACCCTTCCTTTCCCTCTGGTTCCACTCCTCAGCGCGCTCTCCTCACACGCGCGCCCACAGGCTTCAAACGAGCGAGCAACTGCAGCATCGTTTGCAACAGCAGGACACTGGAAACACCTACAGGTCCAGCAGTTCAGGACCCATTAAATAAATTGTCATATACACAGAACACTGTGCATCCTTTACAAAGGGATGAGGAACCATTTCGAGTAACGGCATGAAACCACCTCCAAGGTCTGCTGATCAGCGAGACACAAGGTGTGGGCATGCTACCATTTATGTAAGAAAAGAAACACATTTGCTCTTCTGTGCAGAGAATACATCTCAGAGGATAGAAACTGGTAACAGCAGGTGCCTCCTGGGAAGAGGGATGGTCATGGGGGAGAGACACACTTTTCACTTTTACCCCCTTTTGTACTAAAATAAAAATAAAAATGGGTGGGGAGAACCACTATCTTTTAAAGCAGCTGTTCACTCCTACTGGCTTCTATTCAACCTGCGGCCGGCTGAAAGCCCTCAGCCTTTTTCCGCACACACCACTGTCTGGGCGAACTTCCTTCCTCCTGTGCTGTGCAGCTGGTTAAAAAGAAAAATCTAAATGCAGGTCTTTCCATTTTGGGGGGGGAGGAGAACCTCCAGAAATGACCAAAGCAGGCAGTTTTTATTCTTTTCAAAGAAACAGTAAATCTGTGAGGAGTTGACAAGACAAAGAAACTAGGTTTGGGAGCTTAATCACTGAAGAATCTAAAAAGAATTTGGACTTAGGGTAGTAAATTAGTAAAGAGGTAACAAGGTTTGTTTATGGTCATGCGTCACTTAACAGTGATCCATTCTGAGAAATGTCCTTAGGAGATTTTGTCATTGTGTGAACGTCATAAAGTGTTGCACAAACCTAGATGGTATGTACAGCCTATTGCTCCCAGGCTACAAACCCGTGCAGCAGCTTACGTACTAAACACCGCAGGCGATTGTGACAAGTAGTATTTGCTTTTCACTTCTAAGTTCACCCCGTTGGTTTCAGCCCACTGTTTCAAGATGCTCTAGAACCTTGATTCTGACATTCAAATATGAGCTCTTGCTCTCAGTAAGTGGTGCCATCTGCAGACATGGTGCGTGTGGTAGGCTCTGATAACTACTGAGCTGACCAAGTGCAGTGTCCAGAAGCATGGAACTTGAGACGTCTCCCCAGATTCACATCAATTGGATCACCAGCTGGGGGAAGGGGAGCCCATCCACCTGCCTGGGCAGTTTCTGAGAGCACTGTCTTCCCAGTGTCCCCTCAGTCAGGAAGCACCTGATGTCTAACTGGAACAGAGTACACTGTGTCCAAGGAATTCTCCTAGTGCCTTCCAAATAACAGTAAATTATCGGTGTTATTATTTACTGTATCATGTTCTTAGTGAAGGTACCAATTATTTTTCTAGGAGTTCTCAAACCAGTTTAATACTGTATTCTAGAAATAAATTTTGGGAGACTTCACCTCAAATGTACCCACCTAGTTTCCAGAACCTACCTTTTCCTGTTTTCTGAATATCAAGACATCTGCAGTCCTCAGGCACTGCGGCCCCTTCCCTTTTCTCAACTACACTGGCAGGGGTTCCCGGCCGTTACCTGCAAAGGTATTTCAGCACCTTGCGGTCTGCCTCATTTTCAATGGCTAGGCGCTAGGTTTCTTCTTCCCATCATCTCTTCTATTTGGGGTTTCAGTTTCCTCTAACCCTTCTTTTACTTTTCTCCTCCCAGTTCAGAAATGCTTTTCCCCAGGAGAATGAAGACAGTCTGCTTTCCAACCAAGGCCAGCCTGACACCTCATCCCAGGTAGGACCCTCTCCTCTTTATTTCTTAGTCTGAATATAACCGACGTTTTTACTATCTGCAACTTTACCAAGTCTCAATTTACAAAGACTTCACCCATTCATCTCCATCCTCTGCCTTTTAATTTTTTGAGCCTGCCAGGTGCTCTCTGTAGAGCTATGCTAGTGTCTTCAGCGCTCCCCTTTCCTGATCCAGGTCTTTCTGCAAGTGGGCTGCCGCCATCGCCTATCTTAAGAGCTTCCCACTTCAAGTCCCGAAACTTGGGATCTTAACCTTTCTCTAATTTTTTCAAATTATTTCCTAGGACTATTTATTTATTCATTCCATGCCCCACTTGCCCTTCTTTCTCAGTTTGACTTTCTCCTGTAGGTCCTGTGACGCCCACAGCACCAGGCAATTCTTTCCCATGGTCGGAAGTAAGGTTAGGGGAACAGCTCCCTGGCAGTGTTTTTTGCCCACTGAGAGAGGAACCTGTCCGTGACCCATGTGAAGGATCTGTCAGCTGCTCAGTGGGTAGCTGTGGGGCACTCTGGTTGCCAGGGCAGAGGCCGTCTTCCAGCCCTCAGAGCACGGCCGGGCAACTGAAGGTGAGCTCCCACAGGGATGTGGCTTCCACGTGATCATCTTTCAGTCTCACCCCAAGGCTCTGTTTCTGTCCTTCCCAGACTAGCAATGTGCTGCGCTGTAAAGCATGCAGGATTTGCAGTCAAACACACCCAGCTGTCTCAGTTCTTGCTCTGCCCCTTCCTAACAAGTTGTTTAAATCTTTGAGCTTCTATTTTCCCTCACTTGAAAAACAGGGATTTTTCTGATTGATGGAGTGGTTGAGAAAACATTGACATGGTGTGACTGAGGCACCTGTGCACAGAAGGTTCCAATACACAAAACCCCTGTGCTCATCTCAGGTTTGTGGAATTTCAGAGGTTGTATGTTCTTGGTGGATTGTTGCTTTCTTTCCTGCTCTATTCAAGCTGTTTCTTTTAAACAGGTAGCAGTGTATGTCTTTGCCCAGCGAGCCTTCCTTTGATGAGCCATGCCTCCAGTTCAAAGTATAACGTTCCAGTGGGGCTGATCCTGGATCCTGACCCCTTCAGGCTGGGCCTGAGACTCCATTCTGGCCAGTAGAGTACTCCAGACTCACTGAATGGCTTAAAAATGGGTGTGTGTTTCAAGTCAGAGTCCTCCAGGAGTTTCTCTAAGATATTTGCTTGTCCTCTGAAATTACAAGCTCTAAGAAGCCAAGTGAGTGGAGCTGCCATTTGACATGCTGTCACCACATGGAATGAGCCTACCCGAGAGGAAAAGCAGGCAGAGGTGGGTGGACTCCTGGGATGAAGATGGGGGTCCTGATGCCTTTGTTTGAACCAGTGGGTTAACCACTGGCCATTTCTGCTACTTGAGCCAGTAAATTCCTTTTCTTAAGCTAGTTTGTTGGGTTTCTGTGTACGCAACCATAATATACAATGTTGACCCTTTTAGTGTTATCAAATCACGAGTTTCCGCTCATCAAGTTTCATGTTTAACTTCTTAAATCTGTTTCTATTTTTATGCAGAAAAACAGGACTCAATACATGTACACGACATTTTAGAAATTCCTCAGACTTGCAGACCCAGGTCTGAATCCTGGCTTTGTCATTTACCAGTCTTGGGCAAATCAGTTAACCCTTCTGAGTTTCACTTTTCTATCAGTAAAAGAGGAATGCTGTTGCTTATATAGCTGTTTTATGGGTTGGAGCTAATGGATATATGGGCAGTACATGTAGTAGGCCACCAACAAATACCCTCTTATTAGGCGGTAAGTACATTGGTTATCCCGATAGCTTTTACCCTGTACAATTGGCTATACACCATGAATCTGTATTTCCCACACTCCTTCCAGGTCACACCTCCTAGCCACCATGGTTTCCAGGGTTACCATAGCTGTAACCAAGGAGAGGACAGGGATTCACAGCCTTTGGGGAAGATGCAAGATGAGGAGGTGGACAGGAAGGTCAAAGCTCCAATGGAGGCGATGGAATTAGCCTTGTTTGACACACTTGCAGAACTTTACACCCACTTTCTATTTATAAATACCCATCTCTCAGCCTGGTTCCTCCTGCACAAGGCTTCGGTGGAAGATAAAACAGAGCAGCTGCTGGTGAGGGACACGGGTGCAGAGCGGAGGAGGTTGTGGGAGAACTGGGACTGTGTGGCTTGGGCTCAGGGTGTAAGGATTTAGGACACGAGGACAAGAAGTCTCAAGCAGCGCGGGTCAGGTCTTACCTCGATGGAAACTTGCGGAGGCAGGCAGCTGTAGCTGTCCTGCAGACCCTGTCAGGCGGCAGAGCTCCAGCTTATCTACTGCCCACTGTGCTGTGCTGATGGCAGGAAGACAAGATAACAGGCTGCTGCAACAGCTGAACAGAGATGATCACCAAGCCGGTGGCGATGAAGGGGAGATGACAAATCCAAGAGGCACTTCTGAGAACCTAGCGGTGACTTCCTCAGAAGCAGAGGGAAGGGTAGGGAGGGCTCAGTCATCTCCAGGGTTTTTAGCTTGGGAAACAGGGTGCTAATGAAGTGTTTAATAATTTGAGAATGCAATCATTCCTGCAGGCTTGGGGAAAAGGGTCAAGATGTAATTCAATTTTGAGATCCTGAAGGACATCTTCATTCACAAACATTTACTGAGTCCTATGTGGCAGTAACTGTTCTGTGTGCTCATTATTCAAATGAGCGTCAAGGAGCTTTGGTGAAATCAGAGATGCAATTGCACTTGCCCTCCACTCTTCAGCCGTCCAGGTCCATGACTGCCCATATTCTCCAAACTTGTCAAGTGCCCTCTCCCCTTCTAACTCCGATAGTAATGGCCACCACATCCCGAGTATTTTCTCAGGCACTGTACCGAACCCGATACTCCAGTAAGAGGACTGCTCTCATTTAGAGATGAGGAGCTTGCCCAAGACTTCGCAGCTGCTAAGTGACAGGGCTGGAAATGGTTCCCATCTGCCATCCTGCCTCCCAGCACCCTCACTGTCCTTCCTGAAGTCTTCTCCAAGTCCTCCTAACAGGATGTGAGCTGTCCTTCTGTGGACCCCAAGGTGCTTGGTTTCAGCACCTCCTGGCACATACTGGATGACAGTCACCACAGCAAGTGTTTCCGGGACTCAGTGCCTGTCCCCGTTCAGTGTACCAGCCTGTTGTTCTACGTATGGTTCCATTTACTCCTCCCCCCACGTCTCGTTTTTGTTCTTGTCACACTGCATCCCTCCCTCAGTGCACAGGAAGCACCATGGGTGACAGGGATTTATTGCACACTCGTGCACCCTCCCCTACCACACTTTGCACAGGCTACACATTAATAACTGAGGGCTGCACTTATTAACTCTAAACGCGGGTCCCTTAGGGGGGAGGAAAGGCACATGTCCTGAGTTCCAGTGGGAGGGAGCAGTCTGAAGTGAGGTGCGGCTGTTTCCATTTCAGGCTCCTTTGTCTCCAGCCACAGGGACATTCTCACCAGTCTTTGTGCTGCCAGGAGGGCAGGGCCTCAGGCTGGATAGACAGCAACTAGGTACAGTTCTGCTTCTTGCCCTTATTTACCCTCTGGCTCCTTACACTAGTCTGTTTGGAAATAAGCTGCAATACTGAGTAGATTTTCCGTGGAAATGTGGCACGACCAGAGAACAGTCCTCCTTCTGGCTGCCATAGTGAGCAGAAGTTGGTGTAGAAAACTTCCTCTCACCCACTGCCATCACGGAGACTTTGGGAGGGACAGGGCTCGTTTCAGTATTTGCTCTCCTCTCAGGAAGCTGGTGCGCCTTGGATAGCAAGTCCAGGTCACGTTTCTATTTCTCCCCCTTTCCCTTGACGTTCTCTAAAGCACTGTTCTCCAGCCATGTTTTGGAGTGTGATACTGATCTGAATCTACTTGAAAACATTATTTTTCAGGGTTGCAGTAAGTTGGGTAAACAATTGTGGTTTTAATACAAAATTTGCTTGTTTGGTCCCACGTAGGAGATTTGGACGTGGGTTGCAGAGGAATCCACTATGAGAGCAAGGCAAAATGGGCTTTTCAAGATGTCATCTCATGCCTACGAATTATGGCAGACCAATACAGCATGTGGGAGCCTCCCCAAGACATCTCTTTAGGCAACAAACAGATGAGGAAGCTGATTCTTATGGACAAAGTTTGTTAGAAGGAAAACACTCAGTTGCTTTAGAAAACTAAGCAGTTACCTTCAAAGATACTCTCCTGAAAAGAAGAATGTTGGTGGCAAAGAACCTTTCATTTGCAACTTTCCTCCTAAGACAAAAGTCAGAGTGTAAGAATACAAGGTTCTGACTCTCAAGTATGAAGAGACAGTAAGAAGAAGGGTCAACAGAGGTGGGGAAATGAGACGTCACATGTGACATCCTTAGGTACCCTAAAAATCTCTGCAAAGGAGATAAAATACCTATCTTTGTCTATATTTTAAAAAGATATGTTACTGCGGCACTTACAAAGGCAGCCCGAATGAAGCCATCTAACATGCAAGGCTGTTTTAGAAGAATCCATCAGAGGAGCTGACACGTAGATCACTTTCAAGAAATGCTATCCTTCAACTGTGGTAGAAATCCAAATAAAACAGACTGACGGGACTCCTAGGAGTAAATCTTTGTAGCACAAGAACTTCGCTCTCCAGCTGCATCAACCATCATCACAGTCTGGAAGTCATGCGATCATTTCTATTTTCAGTTGCTTCACCTACTTATCATTCCGGAGAGGCAAGAACTTTGTATTTCCTGATTTAAGACCATTCTGCTCTGTCCTGGGGGAGGCTGTTCTTCAGTTCACTGCCTCCACTAGGAGGCTGGGTCTTTTTCCTCAGATGGATGACTGACTTACCGCTCAGTTCATTGGCTGCTTTTTCTCAGCATTTCACAGCTGTCAGGAAGCAATAAATATGTCTTCCATTTGAAACTCGGGTTTGAATCCAGCTCTGAAACCTGCTCTGCAGTTTTGAATGAGTAACTGCATCTGAATCTCATTTTCTTTATTTTTACCAAAGATCATGAGAATTAAAACTTACATGACAGGCTTGGCAGTCATTACTTTCCAAAGCCTCTCTCTCTTCTTGCTCCTGCCATTGCACCTTAGATTGCCCAACTGCATGTACTGCTGCTTGACCAGCTAGTTTTTCTATAAAGCCCAGTGTTTTAGTGGGCTTGTTTAAAAGGGCTAAATGCAATTTTGTTCACAGATTTTCAAATCAGCGAGAAGTAATGCCACTGCTGGGTAAGCCTTAAACTTGGTTTTCAATGTAGTTTCCATTTTGTCGGTTCAATTTGTACTGTAATTACAGAATTTAGGGGAGGGGAGCTTGAAGGCAAAGACTTCCTCTGGCTGGGAGGATTATGAATGAGAGGCTTCACAAAGAGATGGTATAAGAACTGAATCTTACATAGAGGACAGATGTCAATGGGAAGGGAAAAGAGGACACTTCTAAAGTAAGAGATCATAACGAAGCCAAGGTATATTCAGGGAACAGTAAGAAACTGGAATGTAGGATTATGTTTAAAGTTTATTTCATCCTAAGGTTGCTTTTATACCCTGGTATTTTTACAACCACCCCAAAAGTCCCAAGAAACTTCACATTCTTCAATCAAGGCTTCAGTGACCATCACACTCCCAAGGGTGGATATTTCCTGGCACTTTAGCTCAGCACTGCCAAGGCAAAGCACTCGCCCAGTTTCACAGGTGCAGTTTACTAGATAATCGTTATCTCAGTCTCTATTATTTACTCCATGAGAGAGTTCATTATTTTTACATGTGTATCTTAAAAGTACCTACTTGAATTTACGAGCCCCTGAATAAAGTTCAGACTTTTGATATTAATAGCCTATTAAATTTTATGGAGGAACACAGGAATAGTGCCCTTATTGGACCTATCACTTGGACGCAGTTAGACTGACTGAACTAGTATTTGGAACATTTCCAGGCCTTGGTGAAATTTTTTAGCAGCACAGACAAAAATCAAAGCCTTGGCGCCCTCTGGTGGTAGACTGGTCCTCACAGTCAAACTCAACTAGGAATAGGCAGGCGTGTATGAGCACAGAAGCCACAGGATAATAAACATGGCACATTTTCCTAGATCATCTTTACTTGAAGATTTTTTTGGGGGGGAAAAGACGGGTAATGCAAAACATTTTTATATTAAAACAAATGCATATAATATTGAATAGAATATAAAATTTACATTACTTTTTCAGACAAAGAAAGAGACATCAACAACATTTCAAGGTAAGCTGCTCATGAGTTTCAGGCTGTATTCCTAAACCCTGGGGGAGGAAGGAGACCCCTGCATGCTCACTCGGCTATCATGGGGGCTGCTGCTTTGATAGAGAAGTCTGAGAAGCAGCAAATTAAGTGCTTACTCATTTGGCAACATCCTAGCGGATTACTTAAATAAGTGAAACCATATACTTTCTCATCTTAGAGCGTTTTAACCTGTTTTTAAAAGTCCTGAGTAGATAGAAGCTTTATGCTCGAGTTGAAATTCATTGCCTTCTAAAGTGATTTTTTTCCCTCTGCAAATGCTCGTTAACGTGCCTAACGAGGGTATGACATGCGAGGTGATCAATATCCTAAGAACCCTGTGGACTGCATCATCTGATAGGAAGTTACAAGCACACTTGCCAAGGGTGTCACAGGAATGAAAGACAAACTACTCACCTTCTGCAACAACAAAAAGAAAACAGAACAAAAACTGAACAAGAGTGTATACAATTAGAAGTGTGTAATGATGTCACTTAGGGACTGGCAACGACTTAGCTTTTAGAGAAGGGGCTACTGCTACAATATTTGCTTTTCATATTTTAAATGACAAGAATAATTTCTTTTGGGGGGAGAAAAAGCCATTATGCTCTCTTTCCGAATTCTTATTCTCTATAATTGTGTTTTTTTCTGTTGTTGGCAACAATTTATTACTTTGCAGTAACAGACTGAAGGTGTGGATGCCTCATGTAGAGATATTCTAGGGTGATTTATCAATGGATTGTCCTTTTTTATGGAGTATGAGATAGGGTTAATAAAAAATGCTTAGAAGCACACAATGGGAAGCAGGTTCTGGTGGGTGCTGCTGAGTTTTCAGGTTCTACTAAAGAAAAGGTCATTCTTGACCTCCCACTCAGTCTGCCTTACTATTCCTAAGTTTTATAGAATTACTTCTTCTGGGGACTATACTCTTCATTTTACAATGCTTTGAATTATGACTCAAATCACATGACAACCTTGAGGAAAATGCAACTTTTCTGTTTAAGTAAAATAAAGAGTCTGGAGCAAAATTGTCCCATTTGATAATAACTAAAGGGGGAATATTAGAGGTAAATTATGCTGTGCTGGGAAAAAGAACAAAAAAAGCAGACACCAAACACCTCCATTTTCCCAAGATCAAATGATTATTAAAAAAGCGTGCCATACTGTATAGTAATCAACATTCTCTCCCATAATTCTGTGCATCTGGGACTATAGAAATGTCACTGTCCCTGTCCCACATCTTCAAATTAACATTCTCAGGTCACAACAATATGTCTTCCCAAAGGGGACCTTCCGGAAAAACAAGCTATTTCCTCGGCTCATATTTCCCTGGAAAAAAAATAAATACAAATAAAGTCTAGTGTGAAGATGAGATCAGCCAGTTCAAATCAGTAGAGATCCCACTGGGCATGTTTCTGGGAGAGGAAACTTAAACGGCTAGGACAAAACTGGGAGTATCACTCAGAGTAGCAATCTGTACTCTCTGACTCACGCTGAGTTTTTGTGGAACTAACTACAATTTTGCCACATGGATAAGGCAAACATTTATTTAGACAAAATTTCCAGTTTGGATTCTGGCTCTGCCACTTGCTAACTGGGCTATGAAATGAATCAATATATACAGAGTGCTGAGAACAGTCCTAACACCCAGTGAGTGCTAACTTTTATTTTTTAATGGAATGGTCAGGTCTCTAGGGAGTACTTATAGAATCTTACAGTTAAAGTAATAATGTGTGAGCCTGACTGAGTAGACTCTGAGGTTTAGACAGCCTGCACATAGATTCTGCTCTCCCAAATACAGGCTGTATAACCTTGAGTTACGTAATTGGTGTTAAACTGTTCAAAATCCCAGTTTCTTCATATGTAAAGTGGGATGACAAAAAATGGTACCTGCCTCATATGATTATTTTGAGGATTACCTGAGCTGACGTGTGGGAAGCTCTTAGCATGATGCTTGATACGCAGCAAATTTCCTATCAAGATCTGTATTGTCTTAAGCACTTATAGGATCAACTGTTCCCTAGGTAAGGTATCTGATACCCTAATACATTTCCTATCTGCCTTCTTATTATAGAAGGGGGTTGGTTAGAAAGTAGGGAAAGAAGGGCCACCTTTCCTTTTAAATTGGGATAACAGTAGGAGATTGTCCAAAACAGTGTAAAACTCAGAATGAAACCCAGTATGTTCATGTTAGGTCTGTATGAAAGTCATTCAAGAGTTCTAGCTTGCTCGGCCAGTGTGGCTCAGTGGATTGAGCGACGACCCATGAAGCTTGAGGTCATGGTTCAATTCCTGGTCAGGGCACATGCCCCAGTTGCAGGCTCAAGTTCTGACCTGAATTCACGGAGGGGCTTGTTGGGCATGCACGCTGAGCAAAAGCAACCACAGTAGCACTTAGGTCTTTTCATTTGACTTCAGGCTGGGGAAACCTGAGCTCTGTGAACAAAGGCTTTTGTCATATGTGTCACTAGTGCAACAAAGAGCTTCTTCATATACTTTCTTCTACAATCCTATAAAAAGTGCTTCCCACTTGCCCTGGCCAGTGTGGCTCAGTTGGTTGGAGCATCATCCTGTGCACTGAAAGGTTGCAGGTTTGATTCCTGGTCAGGGCACATACCTAGGTTGCTGGTTTGAACCCCAGTGGGGACACGTATGGAAGACAACCAATCAATGTTTCTCTCACACATCGATGTTTTTCTCTCTCTTCCTCTCTAAAAAAAACCGTATCCTTGGTGAGGATTAAAAAAAAAAAAAAGTGCTTCCCATTCAAAAACAGTTTTAAACTGATGGCCATTTTAAGTGATCCTGTGTTAAATTTAGCACACAGCCATCCATTATTTTGTTTCCTAATAAAGCTTTGCAGAGACTGATCAGGAATTTTTGGCTGCAGATGATATATCTCACAGCAATAACAAACAATAAGTTGGAGTCTGAACAAAATCATCCACTAACATGTTTCTAGGAGACATAACTAAATGACTACGACAAAACTGGGACTAAGACTACAAGTAAGAGACCAGCTCTATCGACATCATTGTGAACAAATAATGTCATAAACAACTTCTATTTCTCAGTTTCCTCTCTACCACACTGTAAGAAAAGACTTGAATACATAAGGAGATTCTGAGAAGTTACAAAAAGGTGAAGTTGGAGGAAAAAAAATCTGAAACCAAGGCCATCATTTTCACAACCAGAATAAGCATCTACCCAGAGCCTATTTGTAGTTTGCAAGTGATCATTCAAACGGCATCCGGACACATCTAGGGATTTCTGCTTCTTCATTACCCCTGCTGATGAGTTCTGAACAGCACATTTACTACTACGCCAGATGACCTATGGAGCACTGTAAAGGGCACAGCATTTGGTAGCTAAAAGGTAAGCTACAAGAATTAACTTGGGATTCCAGAGACATTATTTAAGAGAACAAACAAAAACAAAAAGTAAAATATATTGGGGGGGGAGGCAAGAGAGGGAGAGAGAATGAGAGAAGTACCTCTTTTTGTAGCATGCTCCAGCAGTCTATCCAAGAACAATATACTGGAGAGTAAGGAGGGCACCCACCAGCAAGCCTGAAATAGGAAAAGAAAGGAGCCACTCAAGTTAACATTTATAAAACTTTCTCTCAAGAGTCCAGTAAATCTGTCAAAATATTCTCCTGCCTAGAAGTTTCCCTGAGAGGCAATTTTAGATCTAATAAATTTCCCTCCCTTATATTTAGGTTTTGAATCAACAAATAGAAACTTTAGTCAGTTACCTATTTTCTAAAACATCTAAGTTTTTAATTTGTGGACATATGAAATTCTAGATCACAGTGATTATGTGATTAAAGAGTGGGAAAAGGGGATTTAAGAACTAAGTGGTGTTTATAAGCTTCTAAATAGGACAATGGATATAAAGAGTGGTGACTACATGCTCTTACTCAGGTATAATCACTTTCTCTCCAAAAATTATAAGGAATAGTAACACATTTAACTCATCCTTCAAGTATGCTCTGGGCTAAAATACGGCAGCTGCTCTACAACCACAAAACAAACAGAACGTGACATGATACGAAATATGGCAACTGTGCTCGAAACTCCACACAGCTTTCTAGTTGATATCTTGTTTGAAAACAATGACATGGATGTCTGATGGTATATTGTACTAGGGACTGTATTGGAACAGAGTTCTTCTGGAGAGGCGAAACCTGTCCAACTTGGTATGGTCATTTGGCATCTAGAAGCTGGGACCCAATGGTGTCCAGCACCACACCATGCCTACCCTTCCTGACCAATACACTGAAAGGTTAAGAAACTTTCCATGGACCAAATTCCCTATTTTCCTTTCTTTAAAACTCACTTTCTCCATAAAGCCCCTAGGAAAAACAGGTATAGGTTGTCATTCAATCCCTGATATACCTTTTGTAACTTTCAAGAAAAAGAGGAGAGTCTGGTAGGTGTGGCTCAGTTGGTTGGGCATCGTCCCATGGACCAGGAGGTCATGGTTCGATTCTCAGTCAGGGCATATGCCCAGGGTTTGGGCTCGAACCCCCGTTGGTGCTGTGCAGGAGGCGGCCGATTGATGTTTCTATCTCTCTCCCCCTCTCCCTTCCTGACTCTGCAAGATTTAAAATAAAGGAAAGATGTAAAAATAGAATAATTTGATAATTCTGTCCTTTTCAGAATAAGGCCTATATGGCAAGTGCATATTATTTATAAACACTTGAGAAATTTATTTATGTCTTCCCCTACTCCAAAATAGGCTATGAGGTGAAATATAAATTAATGCCACTGCTGGCATTCAGGGCACAGAGGGAGAAAAATGAGGAAATCTAGTCAGGGCACCACCTTCCTCTCCTCCCCCACATTCTACCAGGCCTGCCCTGCCTGTCAAGCACGCGGCAGCCAACTGTCAGGAGAAGAGATGCAGAACGCTCACCCGCAGTTGTTGACAGCCATGAGGTTAGAGACAAGCACAAAGGGATAGGTCAACATACTGGCAAAAAACTGTAAAACAGTAAAAAGACAGCGAAGTTATTAGGTCATCAGTCTTCTTTCTTCTCCCTTAAAGTCCTAGCATCACTGTGGCCAAATACTCCAACACTGGTTTTGCTTTTTCAGTATCCCAGAAAAGATTAAATTATACATTTTTCAACCTGAAGATGCTTCCCTCTCTTAATATATCACTACAGCTAACATTTTAACTAAAGGCCAGAATAATTCTCTTATTCTGTGATTCAGTCCTCATTGAAATAAAACTGAACTACAATATTTAAAAGCAAATATAACTAAATACAATTTCAAAACACCCCTGAGGAAAATAAGAAAACATGAGCAGCCGTCTAAAGACAACAGAAACCATTTTAGAGATCACTTTAGAGATCAACTACTGGAAGGCTCCATATGACTAAAGAAGGTACCATTTTCCACGGCAGGATCCATGGGCTGCAGGGAGAAGCAGGCCCGAGAACCCGGGAATGAGCTGTGATGAGAAGTGCCCACATCCCCCTCCTGAACGCTGAACAACAAACTACGTGGGCTTGTTATCACTGGTACTGTGCTGCAGGAACTCTGGGCTAGTCTTACCTCTGACAAACACTAACAAGTCCGACTTTCCTGGGAAACACCTGGTTGCTTTAAAGCAGTGATAATACAGGCCAAATTTAAAAGAAAACCAAACAATTCCTAGAAGGTTGAAAGGCTTTAAAAACAACAACTCACTCCTGTGACGGCTTGGGAATAACTCTTCATTTCATTCATGGTGGAAACCTATAATAGGAAGGAAGCCTTTATTAGAATGAGTAAGAAAAACAATCTGATATTAACAGCTAGTTGTCCCAACCATATCAATATGTTCTCTCTACATTATCAGTTTCTCTGACAGCTTGAAAATTAATTTTGAGGATAAAAACATAAAATACTGATTTATGAGCATAAAAAGACAGTGGTCAAAATGATCCACTTGATTCAACATTAACAAATTCATACTAGATGAATTTATAAGATGAATTAGGAACGAGTGTAACAGCCTGAGGATTTCAAAAGAAAATGAGATTGGTAACCTTTCCCATGTCCTAGAAACTACTACATTTATGGTATACCCAAGAGACAAGTCACCAACTCTATGCACACCCAGCTGTGCCCCAAATGCTTTGGAGATCAGTCTCCGTACTCAAGAAGCTTACAACACGGACTCAGTCCTACCCCTGGGTGTGTTCTATTTTCCACCATGCTGCAGGGCTGGCTGAGTACAAAGAGGCCCACAACTGCTGAGGCGGAGGAAACATTACTTCTAGGAAAGGCTGATTCCCCAAACCTCCCAGGCTGAGGTTTCTAGAAAGCCCAAAACAGGAGTCTCCTCAACACTTCAGAATAGATGAAACACACTGAATATACTCCTTGCAGCAGAGACAGGGATAGATCTCTTGGGCTTACTCTGCCACACCTAGGACTTTTTAGGTGCATCTCTCATGGTACACAATATAGGTCATCCCATTAGCCTTTGAAAACTTGACTGATGTTCAACTATATGATGATGATTCTGGCACATAACAAACTGCCATCATACCATTTTGTTTTGTTTTGTTTTTTAAAAATATATCTTTATTGATTTCAAGAGAGAGAAAGGGAGAGGGAGAGAGAGAGATAGAAACACTGCACTTCCCCATCTGAGGATAGAGCCCACAACCCGGGCATGTGCCCTGATCGGGAATCGAACCGAGATCTCCTGGATCCTACGTCGGATGCTCAACCACTGAGCCATGCCCAGCCAGGCAGCCATCATACTTTCTAAAGCTAAACTAGCTGCTGGGTGAATACAATAAAGTCAGCACCAGCACATCTTATCAAGGTCACAACTTACCCCACTGTCCAGTGCATAGGTATTGACGAGGTAGGCCAGTGAGTTACAGAGCCACAAAGAAATGATGTCACCTAGGAGGCGAGGAATAAGACCCCTACATGAAGAAACAATAAAAATAAGAATCAAGAAATGTGACCAGTAAAAAGATAATCCAAACACTTCCCAAATAACCAGAGATTTAAAAACATTCCAGAGAATTAAAAAGACATCAAATTCCAGAACCTAGCCCTCATAACTAGTTCATTCTAGTTGATACAATTGTACTTGAGGCTAATCTCTAATGACTTTCACTCCTATTTTTAAAATGCAGGTCAGTTATACTCCTCTAAGCTATGGCCAATGGCTCACCTTACTATTAACTACAAGCAGGAGGGCCAAAATTTTGCCTACTTTGGAAAAGAGACTTAAATATGGGTTTTGCTAAATTATATCTGATATTAAAATTTGGCAGGGCAAAAGATGAGAAAAATTACAAGATGAGAGAGGTCCAAACACATATAGGTGAGAGACATAAAAAAACCCCATGTTTTGAGAGTCTCAGTGATCTGAGTGAGCCAGCATGGGGTAGTGGGATAAACATTACCCCACAGACTGAGGATCAGGGTTCAAATGCCACTTCCATCACATGAGCTAGATGACCAGCAGCAAATAAACTTCCCAGAGCATCCATTTTTTAAAAATTTCTAAAATGAGAATAATAATGGCTGTTCTGCCCATCTCCCAGAGTATTTATGATACATGAATAAAATCAATTATGTAGCCCTGGCCAGTTTTCTCAGTGGTTACAGCGTTGGCCTGTGGACTGAAGGGTCCGGGTTCGATTCCGGCCAAGGGCATGTACCTCGGTTGCAGGCTCCATCCCTGGTCCTATTTCAGGGTGCGTGTGGGAGGCAACCAATCTACGTGTGTCTCTCTCTCATTGATGTTCCTCTCTCTCTCTCTTCCTTCCACCCTCTCTGAAAAGCAATGGAATAAATATCCTCCGGTGAGGATTAAAAAAAAAAAAAAAAATCAACTATGTAGAAACACTTTAAAATGAAAAAGGACCATTTACTTAATAATGCAGTTTTTACTATTAATTAAAAAAATGAGGATAGCAGTCTTTTTTTTTTTTTTTAATATATCTTTATTGATTTGAGAGAGAGGAAGGGAGAGGGAGAGAGAGAGAGAGATAGAAACATCAATGATGAGAGAGTCATTGATCAAACCCGCAACTGGGCATATGCCCTGACTGGGAATCGAACCCCGATCACCTGGATCCTAGGTCCACGCTCAACAGCTGAGCCATGCCCGGTCGGGCAAGAGTAGTAGTCTTAAGTTCTTCCAAAGTAAATTCAAGGGAACTGATACCGTCTTGCAAAAATGTATTCTCTCAGGATAAGGAAGCTACATGTTAGATGATTTCTCCGTTTTTCACAAATTAATTTTCCTTATTTTATCAACGGTACATATTGGAAACATAAAGGTAGAAACTTGGTATTTATTTGTTAAAAATACACACACCCCAAAGCCCTCATTTCAAATGTTTTACATGTCCAGAAGCAAAGTCTGGGATCTCTACAAGATAATTCAGGCCAACAGCGTCTAAGTAAAGCTTAACGTGACATGAACACAGAGAGTGCATTTTCCTCAAGGGCGATATTAAGAGTCACGTCTTCACTTTCATGAAAGCTTCCTACTTACAAAAATCACACACACATCAGCAATTTACTCACGCAAAAAATCCTAGTATGCCTTCTTCTCGATAGATGGTTACTATGGAGTCACAAAGTCCACTAGGTACAAAGGAAGGATATTAAGTTTATTTTGAAGTTATTTTAAAAAAATGTTCAATTATCACTTTTAACAAGGTCAAATCTATGCCCCCCTCCCACCCTCATCTACTACCCTCGCTCTGCAGAGGCAGCTGAGTTTGGACACAGAAGTGGAGATGCTACTAAGGATGCAGTCACATGGAGCCAGTATGAATTTTGGTTTCAGTGGCTCTGTAACTTATTCTAAGATCCCAGGTAGGCTCCTAAATCTGATGGGGCCGTTTTCTTCTATTTACCAGTTTTTATGCAGATCACATGATGAGATGTATGAATTGTCCTGTACACTCTAAGGCAGCACAACAATGTAAAGCACTTGTATCCTACTAGTTTGGCTTCAACAGATCCCCTTGAATACTTGGAAACAAAAACACCTACCAGTACTTGGATTCTCGTCCAATGAACTGTACCATGGATCTCAGAGTGATCACTACAGAACACAGAGAAAAGATTTTTAAACTATACTGAGATAAATTTTGATAGCCCTGAAAAAACACACACAGAGGTTTTCTACCTAAAGACACGTTGCTTTCTGGATAAACTGGTTAAAAAGCCAAAACATGAAGCAAAAAAAAACATGCAGGAAAGGCACTTTACTGAACCCCCATGTCAACCATCTAAGTGGTCAGGAGAGATCACGTTACAGAAGAAAGAGAAGAAATCAGATTTTAGTTGTCAACTGCGAACATACCGTGGAAGGGATGTGTGATGAGGGTAGCAGCAGAACGAGCCATCATCTCCCGAGTTGTCTAGAAACAATCAACACACACTTCTGAAATCTAAATAAATGACACTCACTCCTGTGAGAAGTTACATGGGTGGACATCGTAGAAAAAGAAAGTGAGCAACCGGCGCTCCTGCCCTAGAGTCAGGAAGAGCAAGCAGCTTGGATGCACACAGTATAACACACTGTCACTGTATCATACCTTTCACTTGTGGATTTCAATGTTGTTATAGTTACTGCTCAAAATTTCTCTGCAAAGGTTTGTTATCTTCTCAATTTTACAGATAAGAAAAACAAAGCCAAAGAAACAGGGAGGGTCACCAGCAAACAGTCACCTGGGCTGGAATAGAAGTATGAGGGCTATATTCAGATTACTAAGCTGCTCTCACTGTGTGTGCTTTCAGAGACTCTGACACCTACGCTGGACAAAAGCCAGGCTCCATTTAATCTGTGCCAGCATCTCTGGGAGAACAGGACTTTGCTTTCTGACCACAGCCCTATAACCCTGTCATAGCTTGGAGCTGCTACATTTACCCTAGTTTACCCTTCTCTTTACAAGATGCTATAAAGGTGGTGAAGAAAACGAAGTTACAATACTTGGAGGTAGGTCTGTCGCTCATTTCTGCATGTAAACATTACCATCAGTTGCTAAGTTAAGACATTCCTCACCCTATTCCAGTGGGTGAAAAGAGCCTATGGGACACGATGGGCCAACTAAAGTTAAGAAAAGACAAAATGCCCATTAATACACATCATGTAAATTATGGAAAATGAAGTTGATTCATCTGACGTCTAGACCCATAGTAAGGTTTGTTTTGGAACATATATATTTTAGATGGCAGCATTTACTAGAAAACTGTGACCTCACTAAAGACAATTAGACAACGTAAAGACTAAGAAATAAAAGAGTAGTCTGAAAGCCATAAATATTAAGTCAGGAATGAAATAAACTCCAATGGAAGTTTGGGAGTGGGAAATGGGTGATGAGGAATCTTCCGAGGTCAGAACAATGCTGTAAAAGTATTTCTGGATATATAATGTCCAACACACAAAGGGTCTGGCCACTACTTTAACACTTTTGTACCAGAGAATTTCAACTCTTAGTAGAAATTCCTTCAGTTTTAAAAATGAAATGAGTGGGCAAAATTAGTTTCCTTGAAATGCATCTATGCTGAAGAGCAAGCAATGCTTTTCCTCTCTCTCTGTTATACATATAGCAAAGCCCAAATCATATTGAAGGGTTAATTTCTTTCTTTCTTTTTTTAATATATCTTATTGGTTTCAGAGAGAGGAAAGGAGAGGGAGAGAGAGACAGAAACATCAATGATGAGAGAGTCATTGATCGGCTGCCTCCTGCACGCCCCCGACCGAGGATTGAGCCTGAAACCCAGGCATGTGCCCTAACCGGGAATCGAACCCCGATCGCTTGGATCCTAGGTCGATGCTCAACCGCTGAGCCATGCTCGGCCGGGCGAAGGGTTAATTTCATTTGGAACAGACACTGCACATACAGGCCTGATCCTGATTCTACAAGTGCCCACTAAACATCCTCTGATTTAGGGAAATAGCATAGGACATAACTCATCTCTTACCTCCTTGATAACTCGGTCGAAGGAAGATGAGACTTCTTCTTTTGGTACATTTCCAGGTCCTAACTCCTGGAAACCAAACAAAAGACATATCTTGATGGTTTTAAATAGAACTGTTCAAACAGGAGGCCACCCTGTATGCCAACACTCACTGAGATGAAAGGGAGACTGACTGCTTGTCCCTTTTCCTAAAGAGAACCAAAGAGCAGTAACTTGCAAGGGAAATGGGCCCATGCATACAAATCAGCTTCAACATACCTCAGCCTTGTCACTCTCCTGGTAACGCTGCAGAGGAAGAGAAAAGGAAAGAAAGGGTGATTAGGGCAATCACAATGTCATTGAGAGAGGACATAAAATGAAAACTCTATTGGTAGAAAGCAAAACAGTTGATATCTCCAATTAACTTCTAATTTTAACTAGTAGATTGTAAGTAAGTATCTCTAAGGCCATTTTATTGCTAAGTTTAACATACTGGTCAGCTGAAGGGACAAGCTAATGCTCATGAAAACTCTAATCTAAAAGGAGAAAAAACAAAACAAAAATCCAAGAACATCATTTACTAAACATACATTTAGCAGAAAACAAATTGGTTAAAAACATAGCCTAGGGCTAAGGCTATGGAAAAAACCTCCTGGCTTTTTCATGGAGAAAAGTAGGACCAATACCAAACTAGGGCAAGACTCTTTTCTTCATTGTACAAAAGAACAGAGAACTGGTGCTAAGTCTGAATAGCTGAAATCGCCTCACATTGTCTTCTGTATCTCTTTCCAAAAGAAGCAAGAAAGATTTTTTTCTCCTACCAGAGAAGAGAAGATGAATACCAATGGAGCTCAGTCTACACTGAAAGAGGAAATATTATTTGTGGGATATTTCATAAATAAAAGATGGGCTAGGTGAAATTAAAGAGTCAGATAATTAAGCTCCTAGTCACACCAGATGAAAAAAATAGACAACACTTTCTCTTGTAAAAAGAATTATGTATTAAAAGATCAGAGGCAAGAGAACAAAGATCAAGATTAAACAAAATAGTGGTTTTTGGTCAAATTAGAGGTCTTTGACTAGAATTAATTCTAATAGTTTCAGGCATGTTAAAAAATTGTCACTCATTTCTAGACTTTGCTTTTTACTCGATTAATAAAATTTTTTACCTGTCTCTTCTACATTATTCTAAACAGATTTCAATTTAACTCTTGTTCAGATATACAGAACTCTTTCTTATAAAAGTTAACAGTTGCATCAACCCTGAATTGGTCTGTCTTCTCGACTGCATAAACTGTTTTTGATACTAAGTGTAATACTAATCCCCTGTTATTTTCATTTGGCTACATGTGAAACATATATTCAAATGGATACTTGGATACCTCAAGTTTGTCTTAAGGAACTTGGTTTCAAGCAGTAATTTCACTTTTGCTCTCAGTCTATACCTAAACCTCTGACTAGATGACAACTGCAATTATGTATGTGAATCTCACTTAGGTAACAGCAACACTTTCACTGAGCCCAGAGTAGGGTGTGACTGGAAAATAGTAATTAATCCACCAAAACCCATTAAGACTCCATCACTCTGACCCATGGACCACCCAGAACTATGCTTTTAAATTCAGTCCACAGGCATGACAAGAATATAAATAATAACAAAATAACTGAAGGGTGAAACCCTTTCCATGTGAGGAACTGACTGAAAACCTCTCCAGTTCAAATCAATGAAGGCTGAAAAGCACTTAAAATCTAGGCCAATTAGATCATGCAACTATTTAACAAAATCATGATTTGTCCATCAGATGATAAAACATTAGAAGTGGGGCAACATTAAAGCATAAAAAAGTACAGGATTGTGTTGAGTACTATTTAAATAAGTAGTTAGTAAACATTTGGAATTGAGCACATCTGATACATTATATAGGTTGAAAGCATTATACAGACTTAGTTAGCATACACTACAACATTTTCTGAGTTATAGCACAGAGGATAGATAGCACACTCTTGGAGCCAGGAGGAGACAGAATAATGCAAGGGAAAAAACCCAATAGTTTATATTCTCAACCATTCTCATGCTGAACAACCTTCCCATGGACTGTTCTAAATGATACAGAATTTGTATTCATAATACCTTTATAAATAGAGCAAAGGGCAATGCTGTTTGACCTACATTGTAACTGGTACAACTGAGAAAGCAGTACAATCAAAATTATAAGCTTTAGCATTTGAAGTTAAAATAAGCTGGTAAAACAAAAGGATCACTAAAAAAGGAATAAAAGGAACTTTGATGTTTTAAAAAACATTGTGAAACATCTCAAACACACAGAAAAATTAAGAAAGTAATTCACCTATGTATCCACCACCAAGGTAAAATAGATGTTAACATTTTGCCCTTTTTGCTTAAGATCTCTTGCCTTCTTAAAATAAAATGCCACAGATAGAGCTGAATTCCACCCTTACCTCTTCCCCCCTTCCCAAAAGTAACCACTACCCTGCAGTTGATGTACACTTCAGTGAGGTTTTAAAAAAACAAACTTTCACCCCGGCCAGGTGTGGCTCAGCGGTTGAGCGTCAACCTAGGATCCAGGCAATCGGGTGTTCAATTCCCGGTCAGGGCACATGCCCGGGTTGTGGGCTTGATCAATGACTCTCTCATCATTGATGCTTCTATCTCTCTCTCTCCCTCTCCTTTCCTCTCTCTGAAATCAATAAAGATATATTTTAAAAAAGAAAAAAAAAGAAAAAGAAAACAAAAAAAAACCCCAAAACAAACTTTCAAATTTATGCAAATATAACATAGGTATAGAAACAGTGCATAAAATACAAATGTACAATGTAATAAATAATTAAAAGGCAATATCCATATAGCCATGATCCAGGTCAAGGAAAATCATTCGCATTACCCCAGAACCCTATGCATGGCCCCTCTTTCTCTCCCTCTCCCCACAAATAAACACTATCCTGACTTTTATGTTTATTTTGTTAAAAATAAATTTGTAACAAAACATTTTACTAGGGGTTAACTCTAGAATAAGAGGAAAATAACTTCAGAAAGAATTATGTTTCCATCAGCTTCCTTCCTTCTTCAAAGAAATAAAATCAGCTACACAGGAGATCAAATAAGTGTATTTAATTTCTGCTCAGAACAACTGGTTCAGAGGAAGAAGGTTGTGTAGATCAAAATCAATTACTTCATCTCACACAAATTCCCTTTGCTTCCCAGGAAAGAGTTAAAAATGGGTATTTCATGTACATGTTTTTCAAGAGGAAGAAGGGCCATGGTTTATAAATATATCTTTGGAATTGCTCTTGATCAGTAGAACAAACTGCTTTATGGATCATTTAAATCTGTGGGAGGATTTAACTGATTTTCTTCTTACCTGTAAAACTTGACCATGGACCACAGTCCCGAGGACTCCTGAACACAGCCTTGGAGTTAAGCCTGTAAACAAGCCGCGCTTCCCATCGATGCTCGCAATGTGCTGAGCTAAGAACACAAGTCAGAGATTTAAATTCCAGTTGAAGGAAATAGTTACATAGAAATTTCAAAGGAATATGCTTTCTATATATTTTCCTTCAGAAACTCCTGCTTGTCATGATCCTCAATGTCACCCAATTCTAAATAAATCAAAGACACTTACTTACCATAACAAAAGAGACCAGGAAGCTGACATACTTGCCGCCCAAAAATATTTCGTCCTACTGTTGGAGGAAGAGGTTCATATCCCACCTTTGAAAACAAGAGAATACATATATCACTACTAAGTAATATTCCAATGAATGCCTTGGTTGCAAGGTCTTGAATTAAGAATAAAATTAGGGTTAAAATTTAACACAAGTTAAAATGCAGCGTATGTTTTCCAAGGCAATGATGAAGCATCATCCTTGTCAGTTTTGTGTCGACTGATGACTGGTTTCAATGAACTCCAAGTTTTGTTTTGTTTTCTTTCTTTTTATACAATTTCAGAGAGGAAGGGAGAGGGAGAGGGAAGAGAAACATCAATGATGAGAGAGTCATTGATCAGCTGCCTCCTGCACACCCCACACTGGGGATGGAGCCCCCAACCTGGCATGTGCCCTGACTGGGAATCAAACCACAATCTCCTGGATCATAGGTTGATGCTCAACCGCTGAGCCACACCGCAGGGCTCCTAGTTTTCTTTTGGTTCAAATTCTATAAGGTAAGCCATTTAGCTGAAATACACCAATATGAAACTGAAAATAGAATAAGGGAACTTTTGTATTAGGAAAGCAAATGTTTATGGAGGAAGCTCAAAAATATTTTCTGAAGAAAATCTAGCACATTTCATGTATTTGGACAAAATGAGAAGACTAAGCTATCAACTTCATATTTGGTTAGCAAGACACAATACTCAAAAGGCATATGCAGATGTAGCTGGATAATTCCCTTGGGAAATAATTGCAAGCTAAGGCCATGTTAAACAGCACACTGTCATTAACTGCCTAATGAAGGGCATTTTAGTTAATGATTATAATTTTATTTCTACAATATAGTCTTTTTAGTATCTGAGAGAATGAAAACGCTGTAGGACATGGTTTGGGCTCTACTGCTGTGATTCTTATTCTTAAGTCCTGACTGAGTTCCCTGAAAGTGTTACTGTGCAACTATTTAAAAAACTGCGTATCTGGGGATTTCACTGCAACCCCTGAGACACTTGGCTACGTAGAGGCTGTGTCATTAGGGTTAAGGATATTCAAGTTTTTGAGGCAAGAGGTGTGAATGTCACTAGAAATCCCTGCCTTCTGGAAAAGCACCGGGCAGTGGGCTCATACCAGATTTACTGCAAAATGCCGTCCTCCAGATACTACCTAGCTACAGACATGCCAGTTCTGGTTTGGGTGACATAGCACACACTTCAATCCAAGTCTTTGTTCTTGGTTCAAATAATTTATTTTACAATAGCGTTTCACATACATAACCTGAATCCATACAGGTCAACTCAGCAACACATAATCTGGATTATCATCAACTCAAGAGTAAGAAATGGGGTCCTCCCCGGTGCCCTGCATGTTTTTGACAGAAAGGTAGATGGTGAGCACAGCCGCGCTTCTAAAAGCTGCTTCCTTCCTTGCCACGGTGCAAAAGGCAATTATGTCAACTCTCAACCAAGGTGAGCTCTGTGAGTTCCCTGCCATCCCAGGGAAACTCAGCAAGGCAGCTGGAAACACCATCACTTGGGTCGGTTCGCCCAGTGGTTGGAGCCTAGGCCCCTGGGCTGAAGGGTCCCCGGATCCCCGCCCAGGCCTGGGCAACCAATGGATGTGAGGGACCCTTCCATGTCTCTCTCTCCCCCCCTCCCACTCTTTCTGAAAAGCAATGGAAAAAAATATCGTCGGGGGAGAGTTAAAAAAAAAAACGTATATAAAAAAGAAAATACTACCTCACCATTTATCATCAGCTACTTGACGGTGACTATAAAATACCAACTATTTTACAGGTTAGAAGCTAACATGTATGTTTAAACTCGCTAAAACTCTTTCAGCTGAACGGATTCTGCAGCTCAGAAGGGTGGGACGGCCGCGGTCGGGAGCCACGCGGGCGGCCGCGGCCGGCGCTCGGCGGGTCCTTCCGCCGCTTCCATGTCACTCCTGAAGGAGCTCCCGCGTTTACCTGGGTATCTGGTGCTAAAATCTCCCAGCACAACAGCGGCAGTAACAGCAGCCCAACAAGAAAAATAATGCTCATAAAATGTTGGGTCCCCTCTGATGTCAACAGATTTCGTGTCTTGCGTTTGGGGCGGGGAAGGTGAATGCTACTTTCAGAGGGGCCAGAGGGCGGGTCTGGGGAGCCCTCGGTGTCGACCGGCCGAGATCAACCTCAGGGAAGGAAAGACCAAGTTCAGAGGAGCCAGCGGGCTGGGCTGGGCAGGGCTGGGCAGGGCTGGGCTGGGCTGGGCAGGGCAGGCGGCAGTTGGCTGCAGGGAACCGAGCGGGCCTCTCCGCTTGGCGGAGGCGAGCGCCCGGGAAGGCCCGCGGGCAGTGGAAGGGCGGCGGGCGGTGGAAGTGGTTCCTGAGGGAAGGACGGGGCAGCAGAGGAGCAGCATCTCGGGAGACTGAAGGCCCGGAAGGCTGGAGCCGATCCTCAGGCGCCGCGGGCGGCGGCAACCGAAAAGGGCGCCGGGCGGGGAAGGGAATGGCGACGACTCATACCTGGATGAGCACCTTCACGTACATGAGCGGCTGGGACAAGATGGTGAGACCGGAGCCCAGGAGCACCTGACTGGCCGCGTCCGCCATGATGGCACCCGCGGACGGACGGACAGACGGAGCCACCAAGCGACCGAGCCGGTCCCGGATCACTGGCCCGCCCGCGGCGCGCGCGCACGCACACCCAGCGGCGCGCGCCTCTCCTCCCAGTCCCCGCCCACCGCCCCGCCGGGAGAAACGGCCGGCGCTCGAGCGCCCGCGCAGGGGCCTGGGCGGGGCTTGAGGGCCAGGGGCGCATGCGTTTCGTAGTGGGATCGGCGCCCTCCACTAGGAACGGCCGTTTTTCTTGCGCCTGCGCAGGCCGGAAACGCCCGGAAGCAGAAGAATGGGCGTGGCAATGGGCGTGCGTGACCCTGACGGCTACGGCAAGGTCAGAAGATGAGCAGAGGGGAGACGAAGCGCTTCGGCCCTCGGCGTTTGGGCAGCGGCAGCATTAGGTCCAAAGGGTACTCGGGGTCAGAACCATAAAAAAAAATAATCTAATGGCCGACAAAAACTAGATAAGTGATCTCGAAATATGAATCCATCCGTGGGTTTCTAAATTCATGCATTCATCCGGTTAACGTGAACTTCTCGGAAGTGCCTTCTCTGGTCTCTGTAAACTTACCTCCTGTCACACGGTCCTGTAGCACTTATGGCTGCGCTTGATCAGTTTGTCTCCTCCCCTGGGAGGAAAGCCCCGGGAGTTCAGGTCCTGACGGCCTCTTCATTGGCCCTTCAGCCCGGCGCCTACCAGGTGCTCATGAGGGAACACGCACTTTTGTGCCCATCGGGCTACAGGCTTTTAGGAGAAGAAAGAAAAAGACCTTGTCCCTCACCCCTCCAGCCCCACCCACGTGCTCTGTGTCAAACAACACTGCGTGCCACGGAGGAGGCAGAAGAGTGAAGCTCCCAGAAGGCGTGTGTTTGGACCCTGGCTCTCTTGTGTATCCATGTGGTTCAGAAGAAATTTTCTTTCTCTTCTTTTGTTTTCAGTTTTTGTATCGAAATTTAAGAGCAACGCTACTACCTGCCTCTCAGGGTTATTACTAAGCGTTAGGTGAAATGGTGTACAGGATACGATTTTTAAAAAACTATATTGCCCGGCTGGACGTGGCTCAGCAGTTGAGCATCGACCTAGGATCCAGGCAATCGGTGTTCGATTCCCCGTCAGGGCACATGCCCGGGTTGTGGGCTGCAGCCGATCAATGACTCTCTCATCATTGATGTTTCTATCTCCCTCTCTCCCTCTCCTTTCCTCTCTCTGAAATCAATAAAGATATATTTAAAAAAAAAAAAAAAAAAGAATTTACCTTTTGTCCTTTATTGCCTTGCCCGTCCTTGGCCACTGGCCCAGGAGAGGCTCATGAAATTGAAGAAACGCTTTGGACTCCTTGCCAGGTTATGTACGATTCATTACAGTTCAGCCAGCTCGCAGGTGTTTGTCCCCTAATTAATCATTTTCTCTTTCTAACTCTACTGATTCCCTCCATTTGCTTTCGTTGACTTTATTTGGTTGTTCTTTTTCTAACTTCTTAAATTAGTTGCTGTATTAGTGTTCTATTGCTGCCATAATAAATTACCACTTAGTGGCTTAAAACACACACGTTTATTATCTCGCAGTCCTATAGGTCAGAAGTCTCGCAGGCTCGGCTGATTTCTCAGCTACTTGGTTCCACAAGGCTGAAGTCAAGGTGTTGGCCCACTGGGTTCCTATCTGAGGGCTCTGGGGGAGAATCTACTGCTAGGCTCATTCAGGTTGTTGGCAGAATTCAAGTTGTCTTCCCTGTGGTTATAAGACTGAGATTACCATATCCTTGCTGATTGTTGTCCAGGGGTTGTCCTCAGCTTCTAGAGGCTGCAACTTTTCTATAAATCAAAACTTGCCAAAATAAAAGGTTATAGAAAAGTAGACACCCAAGAGACAGGTGTTCTCTCACTGGGTGTTGCTGGGTCTGGTTGTTTGCCTGGATCTGCTGTAGACATACAGTCCACAAAGTTGGACGGAGTTGGCGCTGAGCGCAGCAGGGCTGGAAGACGATGAAGCCTGCGTCTTTGCTGATGCCAATGAGCTGCGGCAAGTCCTGGAGCTGCCCTGAATCCGGACTATTGTTTATGTGAAACAATAACTGCATTTTGCTCGAGTCTTTTCTCCCCACTCCTGTGGGCTGTAGTTGAAATCATTCTGGTTAGGAAAGGCAGACAAGTAAACAGGCTGTGCACTAAAGTGTTTCAGGGGCGGAGGCAGAAGTCTGTAGGACACGAGGGGCAGACTGGTGAGTCCTGCCTGGGAAACAGCATCAAGGCCAGTTTCAAATAGTGGGCTGCTATTTGAGCTGAGTCTTTAAAAACATTTTTTAACCGATACATTTGACACATAACTGAGCTGGGTCTTGAAAGATTACAGGTGTTTGCGAAGCAAGAGGGTGGGGCATGGAGGGAGAAGGAGGGGCAGTTAATGTTGCAGATTCCTAGGGAATGGGCCAGATTCAGAGCTGGAGGCTGCTGGGGCAGCAGGGCCCCATCAGGGAGGGGCGGCAGAAGAGAAGCGCCCTGCAAGGGACCGACATGATCAGATTGGCCTTGTAATGGGCTCACTTGGGCTGCTCTATCCAAGAAAGGTCAGGATCTTTAAAATCGGACGCTGGGAGACCAGATTTAATAGTTTAGAACAATGATAACCTCAACAGAGCTGGAGGAGAGAAGTTTATGGATTTACTTGGGAGGCAGAGTCAGTAGGATGTGGTTTCTGGCTGCGGAGGTGCAGGGGAGGGAGGCTAGCGATGCTGAGGCTGTAAGCATGGTATTGACGGTGGTCCTGTTTATGAAAGAGAATACAGAGGGGGAGCTCTAGTTTAAGGAAAAGATACTGGAATAATTCCACTTAGGGCATGTTGCCTTTGAGGTTTGGAAGGGAACTAAGTGGAGATGGAGGGGACACAGTGGATCTAGGGGTCTAGGCACCAAGGGTGAGCAGAGATTCCCCAGGTAGGGCATGTACAGAGAGAGGCCCAGAGCCCAGGGTGCATTCAGGGAGCTAAGGTGAGTGGTGTTGCAGAAGCCAAGAAGCCATATTTCACTGTGAGGTGAATATTGTAGAACAGTGCTGTCCAATAGAAATACAATTCCAGCTACATACATCATTTCCATATTTTTAGTAGCTACATCAAAAAAAAGTAAAAAGAAACAGGTAAGATTAATTTTAATAATATATTTTATTTCACCCAAAATATCCAAGATATTCAAGCTGGCTCCTTTGTCCTGTGGCATGTCTCCTTTTTAAATACTTTCTTACTCTTTGGCATGACAAAATGTCCCAGGCCCCTCATCTCAACTCTACGATGCCCAGTCCTAGAATCAGCCATTTATTTCTCTAACAAACCCTGATTCCTTTTAGTGGGGAATGGAATTAGAGAACAGGATCTTAGTGCAGAATGTGTTTATTGCTAATGGAGTGCATTTAATCTCGGGCCCTTTTACACACACACAACACGCAAAGATACACAATATGCACACTTATCCGTATTTTAGAATCATGACCAGTTCACACTGTCTCTCATTCCAATCCACTTTCACAGGGTTTTTTATTTCCCTCCATTAAGTATGTGTTTCTTCTTCCAGAGTGAGAACTCTGGCTTTTAACATCAACGCATTTAGTCATTTGCTTAATCATATAATACATCTAAAATCATTTCAGGATCATTTTGCCAATATGGGTACAGAAACAAACCTAATAGAGTCAGAACTTGTTTTCAGCTTTCTTAACCTCCTAGCAAGGTTGTTCCTGGGAGGAAGACGGTCGCAGGGAGGGAGCAGGGGACCTGAGGCAACCGGAGGCGATGTGAAATCACAGTGGAAGGGGCAGGGTGCGGGAGGGTCAGTTCCAGATGCAGAGGGTAAATTTCCGAGGCTGGAGGAGGTACCCGAGTGGTGGCCCTGGTCCACTTGATGGTGTGTCCTCCTGCAGCCGCCTTGGCAGCCTGGGTGTAGGAGAAGACGCGTGGCTGGGCTGGCTGGAAGGATCCAAAGGTGGGGAACTACCGGGTGGATGTGGCAGAAGGACAGAGGGTGAGAACTCTGGGGTGCTGGCAAGAGAGGGGTTGACGTAATGCACCCCAGAGTCTGGGCTGAATGGGGAGGAAGCAAAGCCAAGAGCGAGGAGAGTGACCGGAGCTGGCGCCGGGCTGAGAAGGAGTTTACCGAAGTGATTTGCGGTCACTGAATCCAACAGTCTAGGAAGAGCCAGTGCAGGGGACCAGGAGAAGAGATGGCCTTGTACCAAACTTGGTTGGAGGCAAGGTGGGAGGGGGCTGAACTTGGAGCAACCAGGGCCTTTCTTCCCCAGGACCAGAGTCTGAGTGAGAGAGGAGCGGGCTGGCCCAGGCTGCGTGGGAGCCATTTCAGCACATCGCTGCCACGTGGCATCGACAGCCGAGGGAGGCATCTGGGTAAAGTCGCTTCGCAGGAGGAAAGGGAGCTTGCGGATGATTTCCCCCGCACAGTCACTCACCTTCGAGGCCAAGGCCGGGAAGGGAAGGCCCAGATCCACTAGGCAACCACGCCAACCATCGCCCCAGCCGGGTGGACTGAAGCCCAGGTGCTCTAACTCCCAAGCTAGTGGCTGTCTGGCCCCCAGACGGTCTGCAGCTGGCCTAACGTCCGCTGGTTGGCCTGTTCTGGCAGGCTCGCTAGTCTTTGTTCTTCACCCGAGGTCTTTTTTCCGGGGGGGGGGGTGCCCACAATAAAAACACCACTATGTTTTTATATTGGGGGGAGGGAGTAGAAAAGAAAGCAGCCCCTCTACCAGGCCTTAGTCAGTGGCAGCGTCTCACTGCATCTCCATGGTTCCCGAGTCAGGGACGCGTTCCTTCTGATTGCTGACTGTGGGAATAGCCTGTATCTTAGGGTAGGAGTGCTGGCAGGAAGTCAGAATTTTCAAGTAGCATCATCTCTTTCCATATTCTTAGGCATCTTCCTTTCTTTTGACTTTTATGAACCAAGTATTACTCTGGACATGTGGCATAGACTGTGTCACTAGAGCTTGTCTGTTCACATCCTTATTAAAACAATGCTGTCTGGCCTGCCCGATGTGGCCCAGTGGTTGAGCATCAACCTAGGATCCAGGAGGTCGCAGTTCGATTCCCTGTCAGGGCACGTGCGTGGGTTGCGGGCTCGATCCCCAGTCGGGGGTGTGCAGGAGGCAGCCGATTAATGACACCCTCATCATTGCTGTTTCTCTCTCTCTCTCTCTCCCTCTCCCTTCCTCTCTCTGAAATCAATATATATTAAAAAACAAAACCCCCCCCAATGCTGTCTGAACCTGATCTCACAGGGAAGCTGGTTCCTCACATGGCTCAGCTGCTCAGAGCCAAGGTGGAGCCCACTTAAAGGGGCAAGTAAAACAGCTTCTTTTCATTATCAGGCAGCTATCGAGATGAGCAAAGGGGGATACAGACGTTGGATCCTAGTGAGCGTGGACAGAGAGGAGCTTGTCCTCCACAGGAACATTCCACTAAGAAACGGGCAGAGACGCCACTGGTGGCAGGCGATTAAACTAAAGCTGGCTGGGCCGTACAGACAGTCTTTGTAGTTTACAGGACAGGGTAGGCTTTGTAGTTTCAAAGGCATCCTGTGTGGAACGTGCCAAGTGTCTGTGCTCTGGACACATCTCTGCTATTCTAGGTAATTAAACCAGAACTAACTAGCCTTAGAACAGCCTGGAAAACTAGAGGTGAGCAGCTCTCCTTCTGCAGAGCAGAGCCATTGGTGTGGCATTTCGGCCAGCAGCGAGGATTGGTGACAACACAGCTGAACCTGTGATCAGCGGTAGTTTCAGAGAGGCCAGGAACCAGGGCTCCAAGCTTCTTGCACTTTTAATTTCAATTTTTTTGCTTGGTAACTTGATCAACACCAGTTTATTTGTAAACATATTAAATGTGTCAATAATCAAATTGACAACACTTTATACATTTCATTGTATAGTATTAACATCATACCAGAAAACAACCCACTGTACTTAGTTTCGGTACTTTAAGATTCTTGTACTTTTTAAATGACAAATGGAAAACACACCTAGAATTGTTGTTTTCAAGGAGACTCTATGTCTATACGGAGTTCCTATATTTAATGTTCCCTCAGAAACTTCTTAAGACTTATATTTACTGTTGGCGCCTTACCTGCTTAGACTTGTTTCCCCCACTTTCAAGAGGTGGTGTCACTTCTCCGCAAACAGAAAGGGGTATGCGGTCAGCAGATGGGAACAGGACCTCAGTTATGACCACGCGGTCCAAAAACTATGGCTTCTTAAGAAAACGTGTTCACTTGAAATGCATTTGGAATCTCAAGAAATTACATGTTAGTGACTTGTGCATTTAGTTTCTAAAGAAAACACAGTGTTAAAGTACATTCATCATTTTCCCTCATGTCCTTAACCTTTGTTGAAAACTGTTGATCTTGTTCTCTAACCCGACTAAAATGCTATTTTTTCTAACTTTTCTCTGATTCCATCCTCATGGTCCACTCTTAGTGATCAGGATGCTCCAGGTTGTTTCTCCCGAAGCATGAGATTTATCATTTCCACACAGAATTAATGACCTTAGTGTGTCATTTTAAAGTTACTGGCAAGTCACCCCTCTCAGCCTTCTACCAAAAGCAAAATGAGAAGTGACAGGCACGTTGGCTTCTGGATGCTGCCACGTTAATTCCTTGTGGGGCACTTACTCCAGATCTGAGCAGAAAAACCTTTCTTTTTTCTAAAGAAAACAGCTACTTCTTTACAGGGCTGACTGTGCGCTGGGCAGGCTGGAAATGGAACCTTCGCGGCTTTTGGCGATTACTGGGTATGGAGGCTGTGGCTGGATCGCACAGGGTTCTCTCCTTTTACTCATCCCTTCAACATCGTAGCAGCCAAACCACATCTCTCAGGAAGCTCTTCGCTCTGAAGAAGCACTTAAAAAAGAATCTGATCATGCATTCTGATTTTTTTGATTCCAAAATTTTCATCATACTGGCATTTTTTGTTTTTAATTTTTATTGATTTTAGAGAGAGAGGAAGGGAGAGAGACACCGATTTGTTGCTCCACTTACTGATGCACTCGTTGGTGGATTCCTGTGTGTATCCTGACCTGGAATCAAGCCTGCAACCTTGGAGCACTGGGAGACACTCTAACCAACTGAGCTACCTGGCCAGGGCCAATACTGGAGTGCTTTTAATAAACTTTCTCCAACACCATTTGGAGCAAAAACAAGTATTTCTGAACAACTTTCAAACAAGGTTTTCCCTCAGCAGTGTGTAACTGTTTGGGGACTTGCCCATTAGATACCCTTTTAGGGACAAAAAGTGGGCTTTTGCCTGGGTACTTTCTAGATACTTAAAATGCAGATTAATAGTTTTAGGATGTGAGTAAGGTAGGAAACAGGAAAAGGCCATTTGCAGACTCCTAGGTAAAGAGTGAGGGCAGATAGCATTCCCTCTAAAGAGACTCATAGTGCGAGCAGTGGGTGGGGCAGGTGGGCAGTATATGGGGGCTCTGTACTAGCTGCCCAATTACCTGTAAACCTACAACTGTTCTCCAAGTGAACTCTAGTTAAAAAAAGAACAAAAACACAGACACTGGGCTTGTAATAAATCACGCTGCCATGTGGTTCTAATCACTGGTCCCCCGGGGTGTGGTGGTGGCTGAGTTTGGACGTGACAGTGAAGAGGAAGCTTCTAACCCAATGGGACAGAAAGACGGTAAAGTCAAATGGCAGCTGGCAGGACCCGGAGTTCAAGCCCCTTCTTGAACAGGATGCTAGCCCACTGGCACGACAGGCTGTAGACAGTGGACGGTGCTTGTGAGGGATGTTAAAGATTATGCAGTTAACCAATCAATGGAAACAACTGGTTAGAGAGAAAGAATTTTAATCCATGGGCTTTTAAACTCACATAACCGTGTTGAACATAATATATGCAACATTATTTCCGGGTACTAAACGTGGGAACACCTCATCCTGAGATGCCTGAGACACCAGTCTGACTGACCCCGCAGCAGGAGGAAGCAACACAGGCTTTAACACAGCACAGTGCAGGATCTGCTTACAGCGCAGTTTGATCCCTTACAATTGATTCGCTCATCATTTTAGACAGACTATCTACTGGTGAAAATGAGGTGTATCTGGGCTGTAGTTCCAAGAGCACACGCTTCAACTTCTGATAAAGGAAGCTTTTCTATACTTCATAATAAAGTTTCATTTTATGAAAAATAATTTAATTCGCGAGGTGTGCATCCTGAAGGAACGCACAGTGCAAGGTCAGCACATACGAACACACAGCACAGCACACCTCCAACGAGCACAGTTCCCACCCACACAACTCCCTCATTACAAACGTCTCACCCAAAACATGCCAGGGACGCAGGCGCGTGGCGCGGCCCAGGCGCCCTACGGGTACGTGTAGATGTGCAAGGATGGGTACGCCGCCATGCTGGCACGGCTTCTCTTTGTGGCAAGAAAGCTGCTCCTGCGCCAGTCTGGCTTCGCTTCTGGAGCTGGCTCTTGGCTGGTGTTTGTGCTTCTCTTTGGAGAGCATGATACTGTAAATCCTGGCTTTTCTCTCTGTGCAAACAAGATATAAAAGTTGAGCTCACTTTATGTTGCAATTTCTAAAGTTAGAATGAGGATTCAGGTTGTCTTACAAGGACTCAGTGAGGAGCAGCTGTCGCAGGGCAGAGGTGAGTCAAGCATTCGCCCTCGCCCCTCAGAGCGCCAGCCGCCCACGGGCAGTATTTTAACTGCTCCAAGAGGTTCAGGAACTGCATTTTATCAGCTGTCTGGAAGTTACATGCCTACGTCTGTTAGAGAAATATTATGGTAGGCACTTTAGGAAAATGAAGGAGAGGTACGCGTTTGGCTGGCACTCCCCCAGTGCACTGGGTTTCACTGGGTCCTGGTTCCACGCTATGGCTCACCCAGCACGTTTCAGTCGTGTGATGTGGTGTTAGCCACCCAGACTTCTGGTAACGAATGCTGAGCGAGGAGAAAGGACAAGCCCGTCACTGATGGGTCTGTCAGGGCAGGAACTCTCTTTGATTTTACTCTCTCTGCACCTCTTTCCCTTGCCCTTCAGTTTCTGTTGTACCCGGTGGTCGGACTATCCTGCCACCCCTTGCAGAGGGTCACTGCCTTAAGGGAGGGATCACGTCTCACTGTCCTCAGAGGGCCCCACACCCAGCAGGCTCTCCACTGGATACCGCTGGGTTAATGAGCACATCAGCCTGACAGTTCTCAAGCAACAGATTTGAGAAGACAGCAGGGACTTCACCTTCAGAGAACTGCATCTATACCTAGTATACCTGCGTAACCCAGTGTTTTTTTAAAATATATCTTTATTGACTTCAGAGAGAGGAAGGGAGAGGGAGAGAGAGAAATAGAAACATCGATGATGAGAAAGTTATTGATCGGCGACCTCCTGCACACCCCTGACTGGGAATCGAGCCTGAAACTGGGCATGTGCCTTGACCAGGAATTGAACTGCAATCGCCTGGATCCTAGGTCGATGCTCAACCGCTGAGCCACGCCAGCCGGGCTAACCCAGTGGTTTTCAGTGTCTCCTCGAACACATGCCAGTGCCCCCCAGTGCTGTGTGTCCACCCCTCTTCCTCCCTGTCAGGAGAGAACATGCATGTGCCAATGGGCAAGAGCGCGTCGCAGGGATAAATATGAACTCACTCTTCTAAGAAAGCCAACCACTCACAAACCTCGGTGTTGAAGGGTCCCTGTGACATGGCCCGTGGGGCACACTTCGCGGCTGGTGGCGTCCCCTGCTTGTGAATCACCCCTCGGGGTGCAAGCGGCTGCGCTCTCTGCTCCCACTGTTTGACCTGAGGTGCTGCCATGAAGTTACAGAGTAACAGCTGCCTAACAAACGTTCGTTGAAATAAAACTAAATTCTCCACGGCCAGCTGCTGGTGCCAGGGGTGGGGTGGGGTGGGGGGCTGCCTGCGTCCTTCAGTACCTGTGGGCTGGCCTCAGGGTGGTCAGGCGGTTTGTCGCCGGAGGGTGCAAATTCCCTCCGCTGCTCACCTGAGCAGAACAAACCTGAGAAGGCGGACCTGTGTGGGTAGTGGCTCACCACCCTCCAAATCGCGTAACACATTTCCGAACCCAATAAAGCACGCCACCGGCACGGGTCGCAGCATACCGGGGGCGCCTGCGCTGGCTCTTTAGTCCCAGGCAGAATCAAGGCGCGTGCTTTGGACGGGTCCAGGGAGCTGTCTTCGTCTCTTCCATTTAACTGTGACTAAAACAAATGGACATTCTCATTAAAATGTCTACTTGGACAAATGTGCTATGCAGAAAGTACATTACCTGAGTGTTTTTAATGCATGCATGTTGATTCATTATGATGCTCTAACGCTGAAAGAGAGGCAGGACAAACAGACAAAAATTCAGTGAAAAGAGGGAAACTAATGCTTACCGAACGCCTCGCACACGCCAGGCCCTTTACACGGGCTCACACCTCATCTTCTCAACCATCCTCATCACACAGTATTTTAGATGAAGAAACGGAGTCCCAGAGTGGTTAAGTATCGCACAGAAAATTACGTAGTGGGGGTGACATGTGAACTCAAAACAGACTTCAGAGGCCGTATCTTTGTCACTATTACACTAGGCCCCAGATGTCCCTCAATACTGAGTAGAGACGGTTGTGCCTGGGAAGGCTCCCCAGTGAAACGCAGGGGGCGCCAAGTTACCTTGCTGTCATTCACAGGGCAGCACTCCACCTGAGGAGGGCCAATTTTACACCCTGTCCACTAAGAATTAGCTACTGTTGTACCAAAACATTTTATTTTTTTAAAAATAATTTTATTGATTTCAGCGAGAGGAAGGGGGAGAGAGACAGGAACATCAATGATGAGAGAGTCACCGATCTGCTGCCTCCTGCACTCCCCCTCACCAGGGATTGAGCTGCAACCTGGGCATGTGCCCTGACAAGGAATCGAACCGTGACCTCCTGGTTCATGAGTTGATGCTCAAAGGCTGAGCCATGCTGGCCGGGCCCAAACTTATTTTTATACATAAAAGAATCAAAGATTTTATGGCCACAAAACTCCAGAGGACTGAAAGTTGGCTAGGCACCTCTGTGTTCCCTGCATCCTATTCTGTTACATCACTTGCTGTTTACTTATCCAAATCCCAGCCCAGACTCCAAGGTCCCTGAGGAAGGGACAGGGTCTGGTTCAATGTCAAATTCCCAACATTCAGCAGGGGACTTGGCCCATAGTAGTCACAAAACACAATTTGTTGAATAAATGGATGGGTGGATGGTAAAGCAGCCTGTTCTATGTTCTGGGTACAAAGTCACAAATCACCAATATTTGATGTCAGACATCAGTGGTGTCTAATCCAAAGCAGAGCCAATCTCTCCACCAATTTTAATGTTCCCCTGCTCCCAGTGGCACTGACAGGTAAGGGTGACCCAGAGGGTTACTGTGCTCTTCGCCCTGTGGGAGAGACATACTGACTAGAAAAATCAGAGAACCTGTGTGACAGAGAGTCAAGGATGGAACAGATATAGAGACCTGACATAAACTCATGCATATATGGCCATTTAATTTCCAAAAAAGGAGCCAAGAATATACAAGGGGGCAAAATAGTTTCTTCAATAAATGGTGTTGGAAAAACTAGGTATCCACATGTGAAAGAATGAAATTGTACCCCTATCTTGTACCATACACAAAAGTCAATTCAAAATGGATTAAAAACCTAAATTAAAAACCTGAAACTGGCTCGGCTGGGTGTGGCTCAGCGGTTGAGCATCAGCCTAGGATCCAGGAGATCACGGCTTGATTCCTGGTCAGGGCACATGCCTGGGTTGTGGGCTCAGTCCCCAGTTGGGGGCATGCAGGAGGCAGCCAATCAATGACTCTGTCATCATTGATGTTTCTATCTCTTTCTCTCTTCCTTTCCCTTTCCCTTCCTCAATCTGAGGTCAATAAAGATATATTAAAAAAAAAAAGGTCTCATAAAAATAGTTCTTTAAAAAACAAAAACAAAAACAAAACCTGAAACTGTAAAACTCCTAGAAGAAAACATAGGAAGTAGGCTCCTTGACATAGGTCTTGGCAATGATTTTTTTGGATTTGACACCAAAAGCAAAGACAACAAAAGAAAAAAATAAATAAGTGAGACTACATCAACTAAAAAGCTTCTGCACAGCAAAGAAAATCATCAACACAATGAAAAGGCAACCTACCGAATTGGAGAAAATATTTGCAAACGATATGTTATTTAGCCATAAAAAAGAAGGAAATTCTGCCATTTGTGACAACATAGATGAACTTGGAGGATGTTATGCTAAGTGAAATAAGCCAGACAGAGGAAGACAAATATTACATGGTATCACTTAAATGTGGAACCTAAGAAAGTCAAACTCATAGAAACAGAGAGTAGATGGTGGCTGCCGGGGGGCTGGAAGGTGGGGCAAATAGGGAGAGGATGGTAAAAGGGTACAAACTTTCAGTTGTCAGATAAGGTCCAAGGATCTGATGTAAAACATGGTGACTATAGTTAATAATACTGTATTGTGTAATTAAAATTTGCTAAGAGTAGAACTGAACATGTTCTCACCAAAAGAAAAAAAAAGGTAAATATGTGAGGTGCTGGATGTGTTAACTCAATGGTGGGAATCCTTTCACAATGAAGACACATATGAAATCACCACATTGTGCACTTTAAAAACATTACAAAAAAGTTTTAATAAACTTCCCATGAGTGAGTTAAAAAAAAAGTCAAGCAAAAATATTACCTCATTCATCCTTGGTCTTTCATTTCTTATTGCTGAAGAACTGGTGTTCTCTGAACTTTTTAAAAAGGTAGGCTGCTTTTGCAGCGTAGAAGCAAATCCTGCCCTTTTCTAGAAGGATTGAGTGCAAAGAGAATGTTTTTCAAATGACCCATTGCAATGAATCTATTCATAATTGACCCAGTTCACCCAACAGTAAAACTCCGGCTTCTGAAAGCGTTTCAACGCTAGAAAGCAGAGGTCATGACGTGGGTGCAGCAGCTCAGAGAGAGTCGAGGAAGGAGCCATCCAGGTGTCTCTCGCCTGGACCCGGCCTGACCCCTCAGCACCCAGCAACCCTGGACTAGCTCCAGCCACTCTTTTTCCAGCCTTTTCCACCACTCCCCTCTGGAAACCCAGACTTGGTCAATACCCAGACTTGTTCCAAAACATGGCAGAGGATCCGAGGGCCATGGCTGAACGCTGCTCAGAGGTGTCCAGAGGACCATGAAAGAGCTCTGAACTCAAGTCGGAAAGCTTCCCCCTCCCTCCCCCTTCTGGTTTACGGTAACCGGCAGCCCCGTCCTGCCACCCATGGGATACTCTAACCAGACAGCGGAAACAGGCAGCAGAGCTTCCTTACCAGGGCATCTTCTGTTGACTTCAACTCCCGCATCAAATTATTTTTCTGATACTGTTCATTTCGCTGTTTCCTCGTCTGAAGTGGCTTTTTTTTCTTCTTACACATCTTCTTCTTATGATTCAACTATTCCAGAAAGTACATAGACACGCGTCACTGAGGATTCCAGAGGACTCTCTTCACACAACCCTCAAGACACAATGGCCAGCCCAGTGTGCGGCCCTCAGTGTTAAACTGTTGCTGGTTTGAAGAACAAACAGTTCAGTTTCCTCCTTACCAGAGGCTGCTCCCCACTTAACACCTCCAAATCCCACTATCACACACATACGGCTGAAGGGGCTCCTATACCAATGACCAAATATCTGTGATTTATAATTTGAAACCAGGTTACTTATGGCAATAATGTCAGGTACAGACAATACTGATTATTCAATGTGTGGTTAAAAGATTCTGTTTGGTTGTTACTACAAGGTAGTTTTAATAATTAAGCAAATGAAGCTCAGGACTAGTTTTCTAGGCACCTGTGGTGCGGTGAAGCTTAATCTGATATTGCTGTAAATCCAGTTGAAGAAACTGTAGGGTCCAGTCTAATTTGGCTGGCTCCTCCTGTCAGCGTTAATCTCACCCTATGATGGAGATATGTCTTAATGCAATTAGGAAATCATGTGCATAATAAACAACAAGGAATATTTTGTTGTTTCTAAATATCATCTTATATGTCACCTATGTAAGAAAAAGTCTGTGAACAGATGGGCAAAAAGGTTACTTAATATATGCGAGTATAAAAAACTAAGTCTACGTGAATAAAGAAATGCTTTTTAGCCCTGGCCGGGAAGCACAGCAGGTTGGAGCACCATCCTGACCGCTAACACTGAGGGTTTCATTCCCGGTCAGGGCGCATACAAGAATCAACCAATGAATGAATAAATGAGTGGAACAATAAGTTGATGTTTCTCTCTCTCTCTCAAATTAATAAATAAAAATTAAAAAAAAAGAAAAACTTAAGGGTCATTTTGTTTTTAATCCTTACCTGAGGATATTTTTTCCATTGCTTTTCAGAAAGAGCGGAAAGGAGAGAGAAACATCGATGTGAGAGAGACACATCGACTGGCTGCCTCCCGCACTCACCCTGACTGGGGTCGGGGATAGAGCCTGCAACTGAGGTGTGTGCCCTTGACCAGAATCAAACCTAGGACCCTTCAGTCCTCAGGCCAATGCTCCAACCACTGAGCAAAACCAGCTAGGGCTATGGGCCATTGTTTTAATAAAAGAACTATAAACAACTTTAAATTTTCAATTACAGTTTACATTTGATATTATTTTGTATTAGTTTCAGGTGTACAGCATAGTGGTTAGACAACCATATACTTTACAAAGTGGTCCCCTGATATTTCCAATACCTACCTGGCGCCATCCATAGTTATTATAGTATTATTGACTATATTTCCTATGCTGTACTTTACTATTTGTAATTACCAATTTGTACTTCTTAAGGCCTTTACCTTTTTTACCCAGTTCTCTAAAGCTCCTCCCCTCTGACAACCAAGTATGGGTCATTTTAAACAACCTCTACCTCTTAACGTGGTTTTCACTTTTAGTTAAACTTTCCCCCCCACTTTTAGTTAACTTGGGAATAAATATAGAGTCCTCATATAGCCCCCCGCCTGATTTTTAAAATGAAAGTCGTAAGGACAAAGTGAAAGACTCCATAACCAGTTAGGACACTATTGCTATGTTTTCTGCAGGTCTTACAAGAGTTGGAATATTCCACCAAGTTATCCAGTAGTGTCATGCTTTTTTAAGGCCTGGGCATAAGAGTATCTAATCTTACCTCATCTGCTATGTTCAGGAGGTGAACAGGGAGGCCGTCTGAGAGGGAACTGTCAGAACCACTGGTGCTGTTTTCCAAAGGAGAGAAGAAAGGAAAATACCTGATATTAACATCTGGAAGTATACCATTTACCAGACCAGCCATATGGGGTTAGGATACCTACTCAGCTATATTTGCCCATACTTTGTTTCAGTTACTAAGAATTATTATTATTTTAAAAAAATATATCTTTATTGATTTCAGAGAGAGGATGGGAGAGGCAGAGAGAGATAGAAACATCAATGATGAGCGAGTCATTGATCGGCTGCCTCCTGCATGCCCCTGACTGGGGATGGAGCCCACACCCTGGGCATGTGCCCTGACTGGGAATCGAACTGTGATTTCCTCTGAGCCATGCCCGGCTGGGCAAATTACTAAGAATTATTGATGAGCATATTCATTCATTCACTCTGCATGCCTACTGCATGCCAGGTAATGCATCAGGCACAGGACACAGAGATGGACATGGCAGAGCCCCTGTCCCAAGGAGTTTGCAATCTGTGTGGCAAAATAAAAATACCAACCAGCCAGATGGACAGAGCTGCCCTTGGCGGCAACCACGAGAGGCTGAAGGATTCTTAACATGCAGCCCCAGAAAATGCCAGGGGACTGTGATTAGTTTGAAAGCAGGGGCTCTGTCTCATTCATTCCTGTCTGTCCAATACCAGTTCAAACAGTCATGATCCTACCAGATACTCTTTAAAAATGCATTCAACATATAAATAAATATATTTACTACAAAGAATCTATAGGTCAGAGACTAGAAATATTACTTTCATCACCCCAATTCTCGCTTCAAACTTTTGGATGCATGTCTAGACTGATCTAAAATCTTCCCAAAGCCCGGCCGGGCGTGGCTCAGTGGTTGAGCATTTACCTAGGATCCAGGTGATCGGGGTTCGATTCCTGGTCAGGGCACATGCCTGGGTTGCCGGTTTGATCCCCCAGTTGGGGGCGTGCAGGAGGCAGCCGATCAATGACTCTCTCATCATTGATGTTTCTATCTCTCTCTCTCCCTCTCCTTTCCTCTCTCTGAAATCAATAAAGATATATTTAAAAAATAACAAAAATAAAATAAAATCTTCCCCACAAATGGCCCAGCCCCCTTTCTTCAAGGGCTGGGGTGAAGGAGGCCTCAGATAACTGGCCCTTCTTCCTTCACCGTGTGTTACATTACATCTTCCCCTTGCCCAGTCTGTGGAGGCCAGAACGAGAGCTGTGCTCCATGACATGAGCTCCATACAGAAAAACGTCTTAGGCGCAAAACTCAAATCTGGGAAAAGACAGCATTTCAAACCATTCTTTGGCTCAGGCTTTCGTCCTGTTCATGCGCCCTCCCTCCTGCCAGGCACAAAGAGGAGCCCCGCAGGAGACTGCGGCAAGAAAGCCTCCTCTTCTCTGATCTAGCTCCCAATTCCCTGCTCCCACAGGGCTCTTCCAGCCTGAGCAGCAGCCTTCGAGGCCACTGATAATAGTCTCTGAAGTCCCTTTCAGGGATAACAGAAAGCTAACAAATGGGATAAAAGCATTAGGTACAGTATGGCCCAGGAATGTAGAAAACACAGAGCAAACTCCAACTGAGCTCATACTCAGTCTGCTTCTCCGTGAGATGCTGAGAATGGAAAGGGGGCGCCTGTGGGGGCTCCTGACTGGCAAACTGGTTTCGGTAATTCCTAACTGAATCCGTGGGGGTTTCCCAGCTGAGCCAGCTAGAATGCAGCCTGGCTGTTTTGAGCGGACTCCCTTGGGATCTTTTATATGAGTTGATACACAGGGGACATTTAGTTTTTGAGGGTGAAGGTGAAGAGGGTTGGCACACTGGTCCTGGGGTTAGGCAAAGGATTCTGGGAGAGTGGGAGAGGAGACACGGTGAACGGGGCCCTCCATCTGGCCTGATGGTCTGGTTTAAGGTTGCTAAGGAGACATCTGGGAGACTCAGCCAGCAGAACGGCTTTAGGGCCCAGATGGGAATGTGCCACATAGTGTGGGAGAGCCATCTGCTTCCCACTGTCCACCATAGGCCACAGTGCAGCCCCTGGCAGAAGACCTCCAAGCCCAGCCCGGGAGCCCTCTGAGGGCAGCTGTCTCAGGCTTGAGGCACTTTGGCTGGTAACCTGGAGTAGAAGGTGTTCTTGCGCACACATGAGATACCCGCCCACCTGGGGGCTTCCTAAATAGCTGTGGAGACTTTGAAGGTGGGGCTGAGATCCTACATACTAAATTAATTCAACAAATAGTACTGAGCTCTCCCTATGTGCCAAGTACTGTTGTAGATGCATGAGATATAGAGGTGAACAAAATAAAGATCTCTGGCCTTGTGGAACCTACATCCTAGTAGGGGAAGGTAATAAATAATAGATACAACAGAGTTGTAAATGATACAGAATGACAGAGGTGATAAAATGCTATGGAAAAATCAGAGCACCAACGAGGATGGGGAATGGCAGGAGGGCGAAGGCAGGGGAGCAAGTTGCAGTGTCAGAGTGATGAAGGCAGGCCACACTGAAGCAAACACGTGAAGGGGGTGAAAGAGTTGGCCATGTGGGCATCTGGGGGAAGAGTATCCAGGCAGCTGGAACTGCCAGTGCAAAGGCCCTGAGGCAGAAGAGGGCCTAGCAACTCTGAGGGAGAGTGAGGAGGCCAGTGGGCTATAGCAGTGGTGAGAGGGTGAGCACAGAGATCACAGAGGTTTCAGGTGGCTAGATCCTGAAGCCTTGTAGGCCATTCAGTGAAGGCCTCTGGGCTTTTTGTCTGAGTGAACTGGGGGAGCCATTAAGGTGTTTTAAACAGAGGAATGACATGATCTGATACATGTTTTAAAAATAATCACTCTCGTCCTGACCAGGTAGCTCAGTTGGTTAGAGCATTGTCCTGATACGCCAAGGTTGTGGGTTCGACCCCCAGTCAGGGCATACACAAGAATCAACCAATGAATGCATAAATGAGTGGAACAACAAATTGATGTTTCTCTCTCTTGCTCTCTTCCTGTCTCTCTTTAAAATCAATTTAAAAAGAAGTGATACCAGCTCAGACTTGGACTTCTTTACTTTATCTGCACTTACTCTGTTGGGATCTCATCCAGTCTTAAGGTTTAAATATCTATCCAGCCTGGCTGGTGTGGCTCAGCAGTTGAACACTGACTGATAATCTAGGAGGTCACAGTTGAATTTCTGGTCAGGGCACATGCCTGGATTTCAGGCTCGATCCCCAGCGGGGGTGGCGGGGGGGAACACAGGCGTGCAGGAGGCAGCTGATCAATGACTCTCATCACTGATGTTTCTCTATCTCTCTCTCCCTCTCTCTAAAATCAATAAAAATATTTAAAAAATCTATCTAATGATGGCTCTATTAGACTTCACTGAATTCCAGACTCATATAGCCAAGTGCCTATTGAATGTCTCCATTTAGATGTCTAACAGACACCTCAAACTGAACAAGCCCAAGACTAGATTCCTGGTCTTCACCCCCCATCTCCTGACCTTCTCCCGTCCCTTGACCTTCCCCATCTGTTACAGGCAACTCCACCCAGACCACTATGGAGTCATTCTCTCTTTCTCTTGTGCCCCATATGCAATACAGAAGCAAATCCTAATATTTGAAACTTCAAAATATATTTCAAATCCAATCCAACTGATTCACACACCACCAACCACTACTGCTCTGGTCTAAGCCACCATCACCTTCCACTTGATCACTGCAGGAGCCTCCTAAAGAATGTCTCTGCTTAGGCATCTCCTCTTTACAATCTGTTTTCCACAAAGTAGCCAGAGGACTCCTGCTGACACTAAAACCCAGTCAGATCATGACACTTATCACTTAAAATCTTCCAAGGTTTTCTGTCCCGCTTGGAATAAAACACAAAAGCTTCTACAATCGCCTACAAGGCCCTATCCCAACTGCCTGTCCATCTCCCCAACCTTTTCTAGAGCCTAGTAAAAAGGGTGTCAAACAGCAGGCCCTCAATACATAGTTGTCAAAGGAATGCAGTGTATTCGGTGTGCCATGATTTACTCAATATTTTGCACCTAAGGTTCAAAACCAACAAAACAACAGAGCAAACAAAACAATTGAAAAAAGTAAAAAATAAAACTTCTCTGGTTTTTCTTTGAAATGAAGCTTGTTACCTGGATTCAATGTCAGACAAAGAGATGTCATCCCAACTTCCTTCTAAATCCATATCTTGTCCAAGTTCATGGAATTTCTTATAGATTTCCTGTTGTAAGAGCTCTTTAAGCTCTGCTAGACACTGCATGAACTGTGGAAGTGAAAACAAAACTACTTCTGATTATTCATTTATTTATTCATCAAAGAATAAGTATATGCTAAAAGGCACTTTATTGTGGGTGACATAAAGGTGAGTAAGCTGTGCCTGTCTGGATGGCTTAGGTGGTTGGAGAGTCATCCCGTACACCAAGAGGTTTCGGGTTCGATTCCCAGTAGCGGGGTGCAGGAGGCAGCCCATCAATGGTTCTCTCTCATCTCTTTCTCTCTCCCTCTCCTTCCCTTCTTTCTCTCTAAAAATCAATAAAAACATATCCTCGAGTGAGGACTACAAAAATTAAAAAAGAAAAGATGAGTAAGCTGTAAAGTCTGCTACTAAGGACGTGTTAACAGATAGCTACACGAGCTGCGAGAATGCAAAGAAGTGTTACTACGCAGCCGTAGAAAAGAAGGAGCTCTTACCCTTTGGGACAGCACAGGTGGACCTGGAGAGCATTATGCTAAGTGAAATAAGCCAGTCAGAGAAAGGCAAGTACCATATGATCTTATTTATATGTGAAATCTAATGAACAAAATAAACCGACGAACAAAATAGAAAGAGGCTTGGATGCATGGAAAAGACTGGCAGCTGTCAGAAGGGAGGGGCAGAGGGCAGACAGGATGAAAGAAGGTGAACAGCCAAAGGAAACATCTGCACAGCCCACGGACACAGACGACAGTGTGCTGAGGGCCAGGGTGGGTGGTTCTGAGTGGAGGTGGGCAAAGGGCGGGGAAAGGGGACATCTGGAATAATGTCAACAATAAAAATAAAATAGTTTTTTTAAAAAAAGAATTGTTTTGGGGCAGAACACCAACGAGTACTGCTTTAGCCACTTTTCCCTGGCTATAGCCAATAATAAAGTTCTTAAACAATGCCAAGGTCTGATTTATTTTATTTCTGAGTAGCAAGGAAGAAAAAGTTAGAATGGGGTTGTTCAGATTTTGGCCTGTGGCAAATATGATTTAATGGGCCATGTTGTGGTCAAATTCTCCTTTAAATATTTTTTGTTAAACGGTTGCATCCAGAGTGGTGCATATCATGTGTTCCCAGGGCCGGCGTTTCAGAGGGGGTCTGAGAGAGGAGTTAGGGACCATGAGTACAGATTCCTTTCTAAGAAGTTGAGTGATGAAGGGAAACGGTACTAACCTGCCAAGGAAACAAGGCCAAAGGATTTAGGATAGAAGCAGCCTGAGAACATTCGCAGCTGAGGGGAAGAAGAAAGGGGAAACTGAGGCTACAATAAAGAGGGGAGGTTACTATGCATGGAGGGCCTCAGGGAGGCCGGAGGGGAGGTTAGCAAGTGTACAAAGGGCAGGGTTATTTTGGAGAAAAGAAAGGACAGCTAATTTTCTGAAATAGGAGAAAGGGAAGCAAGAATGGTGGCTGCCATGTGTGTGCCTGGGCATGAGGGAGAGGTGGGTGGGCTGGAGGAAAGGGCCTCTATCTTCTTGGTGAATTGAGGTCTTACCATTTGCTGAGAAAGTGCAGGCTGGGCCTTTCTTATTTTGTTTGATTATAAAAACTCTGGAAAAACATTAAGAGGAAATAAGGATCACCTGAAATCCCACTGAACCGACTTTGGACCATGGGAAACTGATCACAGTGGGAGCATCACCACTTCTTGAAACACTGTGTTTACCTTGGTTCGGTCGGGGTCACAGAAATCCAGGAGGGTGTCACAGACGTGATAGCCTAGGGACTTCAGATCCTCAGTGGTAAAATGAGTGTCTCTTTTATTGCCTGGAAAAAAATCCATAAACATTTCTTATGAAATCTTAATGAGCAAATAAATGCAGATCTAATTTACAAATATGTCATTAAAAACACCACCTCTGATTCTAAAATATTATGCTTTTAGACAGGGCTTCTCTCCTAGTTTTAGTTTGGTTCAGAAGAACCTTTGACAATGAAAAAGTTTACAACCATGATGGCCATAATTATGAAATTATGACTACAGTGATGAAGTTTTACTCTGTGGCAGGAACTGTGCCGAGTGCTTTACATGCACTGTCTCATTAAGCAGTACCTATAACGCAGGTACTCTCACTAACAGTTAAAGGATACTGAGGTTCAAAGAGTTAAGTAACTTACCCAGGATCACACAACTTGTAAATGGAGCTGAAATTCAAACCCAGATCTGCCAGATTCCAGGTCCATAGCAACCACTATGATACACTGCCCCATCAAATATTTTATTTCACACGCATGTTTTGGGTACTCAAATTTGGCATAAGGCACAGACAAGAAAATCCTCTAGGTCAATTCTCTCCCCAACACTAAAAGGGATTTCAACTCCCCAATACTTTGCGTGGCTCCCGGGCCATGGTAGCCTATGATCTACAGAAGTGAGCTCACCCAGGGTGGACCCGCCAAAGGTGGACTCCATGGTGTAGCTGTTCAGGATTCCCATCCGCCACATCACAACTCGTCCCGTTCCTTCTTTGCTCTTTTGGACCTTAAAATTACAACTATGAAAAGAGAACTGGAGAGAAATCCAAATCCTCTGTTAATCATAAACTGGCAAATGTAAGTTACTTAAAACTTATTGATATGATACAAGAATGGTTCCCTTGGGATCTATATATTATTTCCTAAAGCATGTTCCATAAAATACTGATTCTAAGGGTATTACAGAGGTGAACATGAGTACTGTGGTCATGTTCACCAGGGAGATAAAGGGCTAACAAAATTGAACAGGCTTCCTCTGCAGCACCTCTCAGAGTATTTAACATGCTATTGTGGACTGTGACCCTCCAAAGGAGAGGGAGATACTGCTTTTCATTGCCCATGAACCCTTCCTTCTCTTCCCCACCTTCCTGAGAACATTTTGCAGGACTAGGGTTCCTTGAATGCCTGTTTGGGAATGCTGGCTTACTTTGGCATTCAATGCAGTAGCCAGCCTTTCTAAGACTTATTTTCTACTCCTCCCCAGTTTGAACCCTTGGGTCTAGTTGGGTCTATCCTCTGTATGTAATCTGTGTGTGCCTCAGCCCTACAGTCTCTGCCTGGAACTTTCTCGCTCCCTTATGCCAACTTTCTGAGCTCGGAGTTCACTGTCCTCCACTGTCTTTCATGACCACCCAACACTCTCTCTGCTCTTGGAGTCTGTCACATATGCTTGGCACTTATCCCAACCTATTCCGCTTGGCACCTAGCCCATCCTGCTGAAGATGCTTTACAGTTGGGAGCTATCTCACTACCTAGTGGTTTCTAACTTGTGCTCTATAGAATCCAGGGGTTCTACTGAGGAGCCTCGGGGCATTCCTGTCCAAGGACCGAGGGCAGAGGCAGAACGGGCAGGGTTTCAGCCTTCTATCCCTCTTCAATAGTGCAGCTCTGCTTATAATTGTTTTAGATACTGGGTTCTAGATGTGATTTCATTTGAAGAAAGGGATACCTGGAAAAAATAGACAGAAATATTAAAGAAAGGGAAAAAGAAAGGAATGAAGGAAGGAAGGGAAGGAGAGAGGAAGAAAAAGAAAGGCTTTTTCTTTTTTTTTTACAATAAGAGCAGCAGATATAAAATATTTGCCTTAACTATCTTTGTGAGAAAATTTGTACTATCATTTAAATACTTTCCTAAATCCAACCTAATTCCTTCTTTCTAGTGAAAGTTACATTTTGTGGATGTATTTATGATACTGAAAACCAACTTCTAAACCAATGCAGATACTGTGTATGCCCTGCTGTCATGGAGCTGTTATTCAGCCAACTATTAAAACTTGTTTTCATTAGCTCTTTAATATCTTCATTATTTGTGATCTTGTATTACATAAACTTTTCTGTGGAGGCTCATGTAACATTAGCTTTTTTTTTTTTTAAAATATATCTTTATTGATTTCAGAGAGACGAAGGGAGAGGGAGAGATAGATAAGAACATCAATGGTAAGAGTCATCCTGCATGGCACCCCCCGGGGATCGAGCCTGCGACCCGAGCATGTGCTCTGACCCAGAATCGAACCTTGATCTCCTGGATCCTAGGTTGATGCTCAGCAGCTGAGCCATTCCCAGCCAGGCAATATTAGCATTTTGTTTGTCCTTTAATCCCTGCTTCCACTGCAAATCACAGGATAAGGTAACTACTATTAACATGATAGGTAACTTTACTACTAAGAGTCTGAACTTGTGCTCAGGAAAAGCAGCCAGAGCAATTTTTAAAAATCACCTTTACTGAGATATAGCTCATATACCATAAAACCCACACATTTAAAGTACACAATTCAATGGTTTAAGTATATTCACAGAGTTGTCATGTAAGTTTAGAACATTTTCAGTACCCCAAAAGATACCCAGTACCCTTAGCAGTCCCTCCCCCTGCCACCCTGCCTCAGCCCTCGGCAATCACTAAACTACTCTCTGCCTCTATGGCATTGCACAGAATGGAATCATGCAATATGTGGCCTTTTGTGTCTTTTCTTTCACTTAGCATGTTTTGAAGGTTCCTCCACATCCTAATGAAGCAGCAGTCAGTTCTTTTTATTGCCGAACAACATTTCATAGTGTGGACATACTTGTATTTTATTTATCTGTTCATCAGTTGGTGGACACAGAATAATTCTTAAAACCATATCTTTCTAAATTCTTCAAGTCCAAGTTGCTGGGATTAACCCAAGATAATAAAAAGAGATACAAAGTGGCAAATCAAACACTATTCCACGCAGGGAGCAGAGTTCCCTTCTTCCTTCGTCAACGGACAGAAAATTACCTCACGTGCTTACCTTGTCTGGTGCATTTTTGCTTAACATGAAAGGAAAGACTCGCTCATGAAGCCAGTACTTGCGGTCGTTGCTATTACAGCCGTACAGAAAGATGTTGTTCTTACGGCTGTGGCCATGGAAATCACAATACAGGAGAACCTCCCTTTCTTTAAGGAGCCTATCGAGGGGGCAAACAAAGGACTCAGTGGACATCCAAATGCATGGAAATAATAAAGGATTTTTTAGTCTCTTCCTTAAGTATGTCTGTTGATACCTTGCCTTCTAAGAAAATTTCAACCCCTGTGGCCTTTCGAGGACCCTATGATGTGCAAAGGGGCAGTGGGTAGGCCTTGTGTGAGTTGACAAGGAAGCAGAGAAAATCTACTGAAAGAAAGTCCACCCTGGTGCAGACATGTGGAAAGAGGGGGAGAGGTAGAGAGGCTGTAACTGCAGGGATAAAAAAGACAGAACCAAAGAAAGCCTTGGGGCCTCACTTTCCAGAGCTGGTTCCTATAAGGCTCAGATCTTCCTGGTCTCCTGATCACCCAGGACACTTACTCAGTCTTCCAGCTGAGGTCACCTTCCTCATAATGATGGCAGGATGAAGAGTAAGATAGCAACGGGTCCACACGTTAAGTGTGCTGGGCTCTATGCTAAACAGACTACATGGGTAATCTCATGTAATCCTCACAGTAACCACCCAAGGCAGGTGGTGTTGTTATCCCCATTCTACAGGTAAGAAAGCTGAAGCATAGAGGTCAAGGTCCAAGGTCACAGGACCAGCCAATAATTAAACTGCGTCTCCAGCTCAGGCTTATCTGATTCCCAAACCTACGCTCTTAACCATTTTGTTACCAGCCCAACACTGCTCGGCCTTTCCCAGGGAGGGTTAGAAGGTGCGCACTCACACATTCTTATGTGCTGCAGTGTCATTTCCAGTGACACAGACGCTTCTCTGAGCTGGGTGCGATAGCATCATAGCCTTCCACTGCTTTTATGTAAGGCTTGACAAATGCTGATTTACTACTCTCTCTTCATGACAGGCAATATAAGATGGTAATAAGAAACTCAGACGCTGGCCGAGCCAGCGTGGCTCAGTGGTTGAGCATCGACCTAGGATCCAGGAGATCGAGGTTCGATTCCTGGTCAGGGCGCATGCCCAGGTTGTGGGCTTAATCCCCAGTCGGGGGTGTGCAGGAGGCAGCCGATCAATGATGACTCTCTCATCATTGATGTTTCTATCTCTCTCTCCTCCTCCCCTCTCTTCCTCTCTCTGAAACCAATAAAGATATATTAAAAAAAAAGAAAGAAACTCAGATGCTGGAACCAGGGTGCCTGTGTGTAAACATCTACTCAGTTACTTACTAGGTAGGCTAGGCTGAATGACCTTGAGCAAATTACTTAACCTTTCTGGGCCTTAATTTCCTTATCATATAAAAAATGGGGCTGTTGATTGTGCCTACCCCATGGCTCATACGTGTAAAGCACTGAGAATACTGCCTGTCATCTCATAGAAAACTAGTACTATAATTGGTACATACTATTATTATTACACAAGTCCCATTGTGAAGACCTATGAACTCCTCTGACTTCTGACCTTTTTCATTCAATCATTTCACTTCTAAGTGAAACACCTCTGGCTGAAATGTTGCATGTCCAGTTTCAACCCAAAGATAAGACCTGATTTAAAAGTTTAAAAATGAACAATCCCGTATGACTACAAAGAGAATGGTAAGGACTATCTCTAAAGCCATTTCCAATTCCTGCAACATTAGAGGAGACCTCAATGCCTCCTCCAGGCCCCAGCATTAGATAGTGCTCACAGCAACCAGAGAAAGTTCAACAGACGAGGGGCTCACCTCTTGACCATGACCCTGGTGTGCCAGATGCAAGGGAAAGAGTCCTTCAGAATGGTTTTATAATGCCTGTTCAAGTCCCTTCCAGCCAGTGAACACCGGTAATTCCCCACAATGACTCCATCTGGATTTAACATGGGAACCACTTTGAAGACAAAGATATCCCTGAGGAGCTCGGCATCTGGGGAGCTGCTAAGAATGAAGTCCAAAAAGCCTTTCATGATCCAGGAGCCATTGCTTTCCCCGGGGTGGACCCTGGCGCTCAAGACCACGGCTTTCTTTGCAGCAGCCTCCTGAGGGGTCCGGGATGGGTTGGTGATGGTGAGCAGGTAGACGGTGTTTCCTGCTAGGCTCCTGCATAAAGTTCGGAGCTTGCAGAACTGAGATTGGACGGGGTTGTTTGCCACCGACAGGAGGTAGCACTGCAAATCTGTGTATGTATACGGGTAGAAGTGTGCAAAGAAGCAAGTGTCTTGGTCATGTGGAAACTGAATGGTCCACGTGAGACAGTAAAAGGGCTGCTGCCCATCGTCCACGTTGTTCTTGTAGTACTGGATTTCATTTCCTTCTCTTCTCCAGCCAATGCTGTGGGTGTCGGCATCCAGTTGGGAGTACATGAGTGGCTTCATCCCTATGGTATAAAGGCTCTTGGGTTTTAGCAGGTTGACAATGGTGAAGCGATAGGTGGCATCTTTTCTGGTGTTCTGAACGCGAAAATAAAACCACTGAGTGTGTTTGTTTGTGTAGAGGTCAGTTCGCAAGGTGAGTTCATACTCATAGGTATCTCTGCAATGAAGATATAGAATATCTCTGTAACACCTCCCTCAAAAAGCTAATCTGAAAAAACATTGTTTTTCCCTGGTAAAAAGAGACCTTATTACAATAGAAAGCCTGCTACATCAAACATTTATTTTCTAATTTACCTACTGCTCCAATTCTTATATTAGGCTAACAGGAACTTGGGGAAAGAAAGTGTATTTAGGGTGGGGCAGAAGATTCTCAACATTCACATGCCACACAGGATGTGCTGGGCGTGCTGAGCCCCTTGATATCTCTAGAGCAGCCAGTAGCAGTTTCCAACCACTTCAGTCCATTTCTCTGAAACACACTGAACGGCAGTGAAGCCGGAGCCCTCTGCTGACTGTGCCTACATCCTGGACATCACCAGCATGGACCAGGCCCGTAAGCTTCCCGTGATATTTTTATCTCTGATCATTAACTGTTTGAAGATAAGAGGGCTTTGCTGGAATGCACGTACCTTATTGAAAAGAAATAGGACTAACTTGCAGAAGAGAAAATATAAATGCCAAAAACATGAACAGATATTCATCCACATGCATCATGAAAGAAATACAGATTAAAATAGGATGTGGTTTTTCCCCTCCATCTCACCAACACCTCAACATTGGGAAACTGGCACTCTCATACACTGTTAATGGGAACTGAAGTCACACTGGGGGGCAATATGGCAAAAACTAGCAATTCTTAGTGTTTAGACCCTCTGACCTACCAATTTTATATCAGAATTTATTCCATAACACCACAAATACTTAAAAATATATATGCACAAGGCTGTGAATTCTGTTCATTCATTTAACAAAAAATTGTAAATATCTTAATTTCTCCTCTGTTGGGAGCAGGTTAAATAAGCTGTGGCATATCCACTCAATAGAATACTATGAAATACTGAAAAATAAGAGGATGTATTTGTGCTATTGTCATAGAAAAACATTTAAAATGTATTAAGTGGCAAAAAACAATTTGCAAAACAGTATATACACCATTATCCTATTTTTAAAAATATATATTTGTGTGTATTACACACACAGAAAGAAAAAAATTAATGCATATACATCAAACTGTTATCAATTGCTGCACATGGGAGGCATGATTATAGGACTCAATTTTATGCTATGTATTTTTATTAATACAAACTTTAAATGAGCACTAATTTCTTTTATAAGCAGGAAAAAACCATTTAGATAAATTTTTATTCTGGGGAAAAATATGAGCTAAAATCATTCCATTTCTTATCATCCTCACAACCATTTCCCTTCACCTCTCTCTTTCAGAAACACTCCTGACCCCCAACGTAGTCCTTGAAAACACTTCTCAGTCTCTTTAATCACAATCCCTCTGGGTGAACCCGCTTTGTTACTCACACTCTGACAGCTTTCTGCAGATTCCCACTCTCGAACCTGGATTCAAACAGGAGAGTGTTATCTTCTGGCCCTTGCAGTGTGACAGCGAGTTCCTTGATAATTCCCCGCTTGCCCCCCACTCTGGAACTGGTGAAATAGGAGCCTTTGGTGGGCACTGAGGATGAGACAGACGTATTTAGCCACATTCCTCTCAGAACCCATCATCAGGCAATATTCATTGTGCCCCTCCCTCTGTGTGTTTAGCAGTGCTGCTCTAGGTTAACAACAATAAATATTCACATTTGCAGTTGTCCATGCTGGAACTTTTCATTTTAAAGTGTATTTCTTTGCCTGGCCGGGCGTGGCTCAGTGGTTGAGCGTCAAGCTAGGATCCAGGCGATCGGGGTTCGATTCCCGGTCAGGGAACATGCCCGGGTTGTGGGCTTGATCAATGACTCTCTCATCATTGATGTTTCTATCTCTCTCTCTCTCCCTCTCCTTTCCTCTCTCTCTTAAATCAATAAAGATATATTTTTAAAAAAAAGTGTATTTCTTTGAAGGCCTGTTGAGAGCACTTCCTTTTGCTACAGGCTACCCTTGTCAGCCCAGGTACTGCTTGCGCCGCCCATTTGAATCCTAATTTAAAAGGATGTTGGTAAAAGATAATATTCTAAATGGAGCATCTGAAAACATCTGCAATCTTATTTAAAAACACAAAACAAATAGCACCTATTTATTAATTTAAAAAAGATGAAAGGAGCCCTGGCCAGTCTAGCTTAGTGGTTAGAGTGTCAGCCTACAGACTGAAGGGTCCCAGGTTTGATTCTGGCCAAGGGCACATGCCTCGGGTGCAGGCTCGATCCTGGCTCAGGTCACGGCGCGTGTGGGAGGCAACCAATCTCTCACATTGGTGTTTCTCTCTCTCTCTCCCCACCTTCCACTATCTTTGAAAAGCAATGGAAAAAATATCCTTGGGAGAGGATTTAAAAAAAAAAAGATGAAAGGAAAAACAAAACAGAGAAAATGTAGTACACTCCCTAACATTTATTGGTATAATGTTTCCACATTTAAATATAACAAAAATGTAAGTTTGAGAAGAATTGGCATGGGTGAATGCCCCTGATAAAGGAACCAAAACATCATAGTTATTAGTGAGAAGAAAGATTACAATTGAAATTTTAATTTTAAAAATGAAAATAAACAAAAAATTATAAAATTTATTTTATCTTATTTAACAAAATTTATATTATAATCACAACCTCTTTCTAATACTTGGAATAATAAAGCCTCAATTGTTAATTTTTTTGGTGGGGCTGCAATTTTTCAGACAAATTCAGTGAGAGCCACATGACAACCCTGAGTCCGGGCTTCATAGTGTTAGGGTGCCACAGTTTCCCCCAAGGACTTCTCTGTGTTTCACAGTATTCTCATTTTTGTGTCTAGAAGAACCTATTTTTCCCATTTTTTGTTGATTTTCTTTTTCATAGTTAACTGATAACCCATTTCTAGGTTCTCATTTGTCAGTTGCTTTGCAAGTGATTCAAGCAATTCTCTAACATTCATCAACTTCACAAAATCCTGCATCTCTTGTTAAGAATCATAATTTCACTTTGCAATTAGTTTTTACTTCATTTGCATATTATCAGATGATAACGATATCCACCCATCAGCAAGTGGCTGACATCATCAAAGATGCTGACCTTGGAGCATTAAACACACAGTCATATGTGTGGGGCCTGACTATGTTAGTAGCCAGTTCATTAGTAAATACAGTCACATTATGATGACTTTTGCTCCTATGCAACCATGTCATTGTGGACACTTTATAATAAACACTTGGATAAGTGAGAGCGAAGGAGAAATCAGGCATGTTTGTGGGTGAAAGAAGACAACAAGCACAGAGGAAGGAGCAGAAGCGGCAGCCAAGAGTCTGTGTCATCCAAGTAAAAGCTGGGGACCCACATGGTTCAGTCTCTTCATGAAACCAGCCAGAGTAGCAACCAGATGCCATTAATGTAGAAATTTCAGTATTTTCTCGAGTCTCTTAGGTAACATTAAAGATCCAATTCATAGCCCACAGTAACATTTCTCAAAAAACAAAACCAATTTCCTCTGCAATATTCTCATAGCATGTAGTTGCTGGGGAGCCCCTAAACTGACATACTCCCCAATTCCCTCTGGAGCCCCATCTTCTCAGTTTTCTGCTTCTTTATTCCTCCAATTAGGTGGGCTCAATTCTCCTTGATGAATCCAAAGGACAAGATCAAGGCTGCGGCCACAACAGTGTGTTAACAGGACAGCAATTCACAAGAGCTGCCATATCAGGAGGAAGTGCTCTTGGCCCCGGGGTTCCCTCCTGGGAAGATACGCAGAAGTATCTCTGACCGGAACAGATGAAGCAATGTGGATTCTCAGTCATCTGCTTTACTGAAAATGACTCCAATCCTGTAAAAGAGGCTTGTAATCCCAAGAGTTTCTCGAGGTTGTAGGAATAGCACATCTATTATTTGTAACCTGAGTCTACCCACTTACAATCACATACTGTTTTAATATTCCCAAACTCATCGGACATTCCACAGGTGGAGCTAGGTAGACTGTGAATTGCTCTACCTCATTTACTTCACTTACAGCTCTCTCCACCGTATTGTTAACAGGAGCACCCCTATCAAGGCAACTGGGGGTGGAGAGTGCGCAGTCCCATCTCAGCTGGGTCCTCGGGAGTCACTGCCCAGGGTATTCTTCCAGTTAAGGGCTGTAAACACACTGCCCTCCCTTCCATGTCTGGTGGTTTCTCCAAAAGCCTCCCCTCATGTCACTTCTTTAACACATTCTATTTCTACTAACTAAACTTAGTACAGATTCCTCTTCTAATAAAATAGGGTCCCTGCCCGGCCGGGCGTGGCTCAGTGGTTGAGCATCGACCTAGGATCCAGGCGATCAGGGTTCGATTCCGGGTCAGAGCACATACCCGGGTTGCGGGCTGCAGCCGATCAATGACTCTCCTTTCATCATTGATGTTTCTATCTCTCTCTCTCCCTCTCCTTTCCTCTATGAAATCAATAAAGATATATTAAAAAAAAAAATAGGGTTCCTTTCTGATTATTATCTAGCAGAGATTGATTTTCAAATTAGGAGAATATTTTTTTTGCTTTCTATTACTATTTGTTTTTTTAAGCGAAAGCAAGTTTATTGAAGGAGACACAAAAGCTCCTGCTGCAGTGAGAGGGGTCCTGCAGAGAACTCCTTTTAAGAAGTTGTAATGAGCACCCGATGACTTTTGGTGAGAACACGGGATGCCCTTGTTGGCAGCTTCCTTACCTTCCCGTGTCCCTCCCTATTACTAACTTGGGATCCTGGCATTATTAATTCAAAACTTTCCTTGGGAAAGTTCATACTACATTTCTTGGCTCATTGCTCTTTAACATTACCTTTCCTTTTGGTCTTAAATGTTGTTTTGTTACTACCCGCTCCACATCCTCCCCAGCACTTGTTATTGTCTCTATTTTCATTACAGCCATTTTGGTGGGTGTAAAGTTGACCCATTCTTTCCATAAATACCCTTTATCAAGTTGAGAGAATCCTCTTCTAGTCCTGGCTTTCTGAATATTATCATGAAAGGCTGGATTTTCTCAGATGCTTTTTCCGCACTGGGATGGTTGTTTTTCCCTTGTTCTACTGATGTGGTTCTACTAATTTTCTTTTGGTGAACCACCCTTGCACTCCTGGGACAGACCCCCTTTGGTCTTGGTGTAAAATCCTTTTAACATGCTGTTGGTTTGGTTTGCTGGCATTTTGTTGAAAATTTTTGGATTTATGTTCATGAGAAATATTGATCTATAGTTTTCTTCATGTCTTTGTCTGGCTTCAGTATCAGGATGATATTGGCTTACCAAACAGAATTGATAAATGTTGCCCTCTCCTCCTCTGTTTTCAAAGTTTATAAGGAATTAGTACTATTTCATCTTTAAGTGTTTGAAACAGTTCAAGCAAACCCTGTCAAGCCATCTGGGCCAGGGATTTCTTTATGGGAAGATTTCAAATTACTAATTCAATTTCTTTGTTATAATCTATTCAGACTTCTAATTTCTTCCTGAGTCAGTTTTGGTAATCTGTGTCTTTCTAGCAATTGTTCCTGTTCAGCTACGCTAATTTGTTGGCTAGTTGTTACTAGCACTACCTTGTAGTTCTGTTGATTTCTGTAGAGTTGATGTTTATGTTCCCTTTCACTGCTGATTTTGATTTTGATTATGTCTCCTCTCATTTTTTCTTGTTTGGGCTATTTTGTCAATTTTGTTTATCTTCCAGAGAACCAACTTTTGGGTTGAAATTTTCTATTATTTTCTGATTTCTGTTTCACCTATTTCATTATCTTTATCGATTCCTTCCTTCTGCTTGCTTTGGATTTATTTTGCTCTGATTTTTCTAATTTATTAAGGTGGATGCCTGGGTACTTGATTTCAGATCTTTCTTCCTTTCTCTTTTTTTTGACTGTCCTAAATTGCTTATTAGGTATGAATTTTACAAACATTACTCATATTAGTGGTAACAGTAGAGCTAGAGTATTGAGCCTTCTCCAAGCTGCATAGGGAGAACCATCAATGGTGTAGTGGAACCTGTGGCCCTTTCTAAGGCCATGGCTCTTACAGCCTATGGATGTCAGCCCTTGCTTCTTCTTGAGCTTGTGGACTGGTTTGGTGATCCACTGGGTGTCAGGATTCCTTGTGACAGACTTATGGAATGGGTCAATGAGGATAATCTTGAGGAATTTGTATGTGGAATCTTCACCAACCCAGTAAGAATTCAGGACTCCTGGAGCCCCACAGTGGCATCCAGCTTGCTCCTCAGTGAAGCCTTTGGACAAACTTTACCTGTTTAACACCATGATAGACAGACTTGCAATAGGTCACACCCATAGGAACAGGGTGTTTGCAGCCCTACAGTGCACATGAATTGGATACATGACATAACCTTGCTTGGCTTTGTATTAGTCTGCTGCGCTTTGTCAGGCCCGGCGGGTGGGGGGGCCTGTAGAGTGCAGAGAGCTGGCAGTACTGCTAACAGCGCGGCCTGAGAAGAAAGCTGCTTCCTCCACAGCTCCTGGAAGTACTTGTAAGCGCCCATCTTGGCTTTCCTGGTGGCTGTGGGCACACGGAAAAGAAGAGATTTTCTCCCACAATCCCTTCTGGGCTCCTCCTCTTCCTTTCAAATATATGTGTTTAAAGCCATGATTTTACCTTGTTGTGCTTTATCTGCATCCCATAAATTTTGTATATTGTTTTATTTTCACTCCAAAATAGTGGTGTCTTTAACTTACCGGTTACTTAGAAATGCGTTGCTCAACTTCCAAATATCTATGGATTTCTCAAACGTCATTCTGTTGTGGTCAGAGAATTTACTTTGCATCATTTCAGTCCTTTTAAATGGCAGGTATTCAGACTTACTTTACAACCTAGCATATGGTGTATACTGGAGAATCCACCACGTGCCCGTGAAGAGAACGTGCATTTTGGTGCTGTTGTTGGGTACAGTGCTCTGTATATTTTTATAAAAGACATGGCTTCTGCCCCTAGGAAGCCTTCACCCAGGAAACCACACAGTCAGTGACAGTCATACACACTCACTATAAAGTGCTCACCAAAGCTCAAGTAGGAGGTGGGGAAAGAAGAACAAGTCCCCCAAAGAGCCAACATCTGGGTTTCAGGAAGAGGGGTAACAAGGGAGGGGCTGTAAAAGGGACCTGGAACTATTATGAAAAAGGTGCTATCATTTTAAAAAAAGATTGAAAATTTAAAGCTGATTGGCCATGAATATCAGGGCTCCCATTCAGGTTGGTTTGGAAAAGACAATCTATCACTGAACTATGGATTTTAAAAATCACATTTATTACAGAAAACATGTATGACCTTGTCATGATTGATTCATTACTCACTGTTCAGTACAATGACAATACCTGAATCTAACTGATAGACAACTGTGCCTTTTTCCTCTCCTACAATTTCTGGTAGCTTTTCATTTCCTGTAGGCTGGTAAAAATATTCTGGTTGAGGTGGGACTCCCTCTGAAAGAAGACATTTAAAAAGTACAAAATAAGAATTAATATAAAAAGCACTTTATCAGAACCTAAGTTTCTAGTTTGTTTATAAGTTGTCTTGCTTCTTTCCATAAGACTATGAGGAGACTTTTAACAAAAAACATAGACTTGAAATAGAAGACTTAAAAGCAAGCCGGAAAGGTCAGTGTAGTTGCTGCACTAACTCTTCAAAATTTGGCCCTGAGCTTCCCTTTAAAATCAGAAAAATATGATCAGTCACATACTTTTTATGACCACAGAGGAACAAGTCTATCAGTTGTTTGAGAGGAAACAAGGCCTTTCCATCGACATTAAATTCTAAAAGGTTTCTCGTATGGAATTTGGGCAATTTCTCAACATCATTTTAAGTACAGTCATCATGGATGAAAGCCAAGGGCGTATAAAGACACAACTCAGGAAAAGACAATGCTGCCTTCTTTTCTTGAAGGTGACAGGGAATGATGAGGCTTGGACACTTCAGCTTTTTAAAACCATTTAATGGTTTAGAGGATTACAATGTCCCTCTTTTCATTTCCCTGTTGGAACTGAGTCTAACATCCTCATAGGGATTACCTTAGTCTATTTTACATAGAGAATGACAAAATCCTACTGTTTGGCCAGATCGACTTGGACGTTTATCTAAAACTTGTACAGGACAGGAACAGATGAACTTAGGACTTCTCAACTACTGTGCCAATTCAAAATGCTCCCCCCCCCGATGTTTCCAACAACCAAAGAGCAGTTGTGTGCCCAGGTAAGACACGAAGCCCATCCCTGTATTTCAGTGCCACCTCATCTTTCATGCTCAGAGCTCCATGGAAGCCCAAACACGACGTGCTCTTCTGCCCCCTCTAACTGGGACACTTTCCTTTGACCCTCTCAGCTGGATTACTCCTAACTTCTCCTTCACAACTCAGCTGATGTTTCAACTCCTTTTGGAAACCCTCACTGATCTTCCAGGCTGAGGTCAAGTGTTCCCAAAGGGACCAAGCTCTACGCAACTGCCTGGTTATACCTTTAACTTCCCCAATAGCCTGTGGGCTCTGGATGTCTCCATCCTGTTCATCACCGTCTCTCTAACACTAAGCACCGTACTTAGCATATGGTAGATGCTTAATAAATATTTATTGAATGAATAATATATGTTGTTTATCCAGCAGTCTAAAGCAGAGACATGATGTCTAAGTGTCCCACCAATTAGAAAAGTCCCCACTTTTTAGTGCAATCCACTTCTGAAAACACTTCATAAAATGAGTGAAGATTATATTTGCACCAATAGCTCAAAGATATGACCAGTAATGTTATAAAAAATGTCTCTACCATTCCCATAAAGACTCCAATAGCCCAGCTGGTGTAGCTCAGTTGGTTGGGCATTATCCTACACACCAAGAAGTCAGGGGTTTGCACTTGATTCCTGGTCAGGGCACATGACCTGGTTGTGGGACAAGGGGGAGGCAGCTGATCGATGTTTCTCCCTCATTGATGTTTCTATCTCTCTCTCTCCCTTCCTCTCTTTTAAAAACATTTTAAAAAAACTCCAATAAACTCAAAATATAATTTAAAACAATAAAAACTATGCTCTGACATATATGGTATGCATCAACTATACCAAGGCTGGTAAAAATACAACTTTTATAAAACTCAACTAAGCACATTAGTACTGAGATGGGAATAACCTAGAAAACAGATTTAAGTATGAAGATATTTCACCTCTAGCAAGGTATCCTCCATTCCAATAAACTAACAAACGTTCTAGTTTACCATTAGTGTAACTTTTGACTCTGCTGAGTGTATCAGTTTCCCAGAGCTCAGGCGTTCTGGGCGAGATAACAGATGTTGAATCTGTCCCGCCTGCACTTCAGCAGTAGGACTTAACACTATGAGGCTTCACAATAAGGTCAGGACAGCAAGACCACGACACGAGTCACATTACCAATATGATGGATGTTTTCCTTGATGACCTCACATTCTATGGGCCATCTTGGAGCCTGCAGTGGCTCGCTGCCAGAGAAAAAGGCAAAGAGATTGCGGGGTTCTTGAAGACGTGGGTTTGCGTCACCAAACTCATCATAAAGAAGCTGTCTGCTCTTGAGAAGTGGTGAGCTCAGCATAAAGGAACCTGCCAAAGAGCAAGGGAATGAATGAATGGCTTCTTTTTCGGCCGTGGGAACTTTCCTGCACTATGACCACTAAGTAACTGTAAATGCTGTGTTAACATAAGGGCACAGATGTGCAATCCTAGGCCATGTTTCTCCTCAAGGAGACTTAGTCCAGGATGGTAGTATTGAGATGATAAAAATAAAATTAAAATTTGACACAGTCTATTAAATATTTGAATGTAAAGTTTTAAGAGTAAATTAGAAGAAACTTTTCCTTTTTTTAAGTCAGAGTTAATGGGTCTAAGATGTTTCAACAGTGGGTTGCAAATGAATGAAAAGTTACTTAATGTGTTTTATTACTTTTGTTTAGAGTGAGGCAGGAGAGGGCACTTTTAATTCACCCATTAGCATTTTAGAAAAATATCCACAAAACTTTATTAAAAACAATCTGCAAATTAAATTTCAAGTTTGTAATATAACCATTCAAAGGACAGAGAGGCTTCCAAAACAGGGTGAGATGGTCAGGACAGAGGGGAGCTCTTGGGAAACAGAGAATGAGAAAAAAAGGGAGGGAAAGAAAGGCTTTCAGGGGGAAAGAAGGGAAAGAAAATGGGAAGACTGAGAAGACTGAAAATGACAGGGGAAGGAGAGGCTGAAGGCTCCTGAGTGTGGTGCTCCATAGCTCGGGGGGAGAGCAGGGGTGAAGACAGGTTCTGGTCTGAGGGACATGAAATACCTCTGCTCACAGCTTCTGTCTGTCTGTGCACAGCTGAAGGGAGACAGGTGGGCCCTAGAAGAGGGAAGAGGAGGCACAGTGTCTCAGTGACCTCTGTCTCTTTTTTTCTGCCGTTTCCCCTCCCCCTCTCCCCCCGCCCTGCCCCCCTTCGGGGCCCAGTATTTCTATTTCTAAACCTTTTCCCCACTGTTTCACTGGGGGGGGGGGGGGAGGGCAATAAACATTTAAAAATACGGTAAAGCTGTTCAATGTCATAAAGAAATGTAAATCAAAATGACAAGCAGATGACCGTTTTTTATATGTTTGCACACTCATCCTGGCAAAGGTGTAAGTAAACACGCACTCTCAGACACTGCTGGCAAGAAGGCAAACTGGTGCAAGCATTCTGGAAAGCAGTCTAGCAGCATCTAGGATGATTTAAATTCACATTCTCTTGATCTAAGAATCCCACTGCTAAGAATTTACCTTATAGATTTTCTCAAAAAAGTTTGTCAAAATACATATACAAAGATGCTCACTGCAAATAAAAAAAGAACAATGCTGTGTGGAAAATGCATTGAGAAGAAAATCATGGAACAAGAGAAGCAGCTGGGAGACCAATTATGAGGCTGTTTTAACAGTGAGAAATGATGGTAGCTTGGGCTGGGGACAGGGAGGGTATGGAGTAAAGACAAGTAAATTGATGTTTGCTTGAATATGTATTGAGGGAGATATTCAACTGAATTCCTGCCCTTGGAATCTAGAAGAAACCTGCAGAATACCTGTAAAAAATTATTTTTGCTTAAGCTACCTGAAATTGGTTTCCACCACTCTTATGCAAAGAGCCTTAACAAATATAGGGTGTCCCAAAAAAATGTATACACACTTTAACAGCCGATAGCTCAATTTTGAAAATGAAATGTATTTGAAGAAATACTGCCTTTATAATTATTCAAAGTATATGTATACATTTTTTGGGACACCCTATATATTCATCAAACCTGTGTGAAAAGTCAATGTTTTACTCTTGACCAAAGTCTTGACAAAGTTTCCAACAATTCGGGGGAAGATGACCCAGAATGTATGTACTGTAATTTAAACCTACGATCCAAAGCAGATCTAAAGAGAACAGTTTTGAGTGATGTCAGAAACAGTGGCCAAGGCTGCTCGTCTCCTACATTAGGCCATGTTCTCCTGAATACCTAGAGCTGCTGCTCAAGGCAGTGAGGGTTCTGAGGTCATACACACTGATTCTTACTCACTTAGAAGCTTCTCCTTTTGCAGAGGGTCTGGTAGCATATCATCTCTTTCCCCAAAAGAGCCACTCAACACAAATCGGGGATTATTCTTCCAAACATGCTGGTGCGTAGCAGAGTTTGGTAAACTGCCTCTCTGAGCTAAGAAAAGGTAGTTTAATTAAAGGTGCTGGAAAGCTAGCTCACTACCTCTAACATCTAGGTCCATGCCCAAACCATTACTACCAAACCCCCACTACCACAGGTCTTAACAATGAATACCCCTCATTTTCCAAAGGGCTTTCACATTCCAATTTACTTGAGTTAAACATAATTTTCTCCATTTTACAGTGAAGAGAAGACTTGAGAGGCAGCGTGGTATAGTGGAAAGAGAAAGGGCTTGGGAGGCAGGAAGACCTGGTAGCTATAAAAGTGGCTAAGAGAGTCACAGCCAAGTGAAGGCTGGCACTCAGAGTGGGAGGGGAGCCCTGAGGCCCAAAGCTGCTTTGTCCTGAGGGCTCTGCTGAATCTGGCAAAGAGGAAATTTAGTTTTCAACAACGTAGTAATCACTTAAAAAATGAAATAGTTAAGAAAGTTTAACGAGGTTGATAGAAATAAAATCAATATAAACCCTTAATTTTATTTCTAAATACCAGGAACAAAGTTAGAAAATCAAAATTTAAAAAGAAACCACTATAATAGCATAAAAAATGTAGTTCTATGAAAAATTATAAACCTTTATTGGGAGAAATCAAGGAAGACCTAAATAAGTGGAGAATTAGACTATATTCATAGATTGGAGAACCCAGTATTGGCAAATTCTGTTCTTGTGAAATCAGATTCTACACATTCAGTGCAATCCCAATAATTTTTTTAAATATCACAAGCCAATTCTAAAATTACATAAAAAGGCAAGAATAGCCAAGACACTTTTGAAGAACAAGATTAGAGGATATGTCTTTTCAGGTATCAAAATTGTATTAACAAAAGGAAATAAAAATACCTCTCGCCACAATCCAGCATATTGAAATTTTAAGGAGAAAAAAAAAAGAGACTTTTAATGCCATATAGTAAAGTTAACAAAGGGTGGAATTAGTGTAAGGGTAGACAGATAATGGGGAAAGGAATACTTTACACTAATAGTGCTGAAAAAATTTACTTCATGAACCCAGGAAAGGTGATGCTAGATAAGAACAAGACATTACCTTTAAAGTAGCCATAGTACTGGAGGTGGTGGTACATAAAGACTTCATAGGGATCAGGATGAGTCTGTGAAAGGAAAGGCCATGGCAATCAGGACAGTGCTCTCAAATAATACTGAACTCTTAACAAAGGGTACGCAAGCATTGTTGCAGAGGACGGTATACCGAGGACTTCTGTAAACAAACCCAGTGGGACATTCACACAAATCATTCTGTGTTGGGGATCAAGGTGTCCAGCTAGAAAAGGTGCCACCAGAATATACCTTCTGGTGTAGCACTGGATTTCGGGGGAGTTCCTGGAGAGGGGTGTGCACCGACCTCCTGCTTTAGCTCTGTTTCCAGGGCTGGGAACACGTTGCTTCTGTACGGCATACTGAAGATCAGTCAGTCACAGAGGCATCCAGCCACAACCCGTGCCCGACTTCCAAAAGGGCAGATGACTACACAGCAGCAGCTAAAAACCCACAACAGGACGTGTGAAAAACCTGCCGATATCTCACTCCCGCCCTTTGCTTCCGCAGCGCCCACGCGACTTTAGGAAATCCTGCCACATCGCTCCCTCTTCCCCCACAGCTCAGCCGCTGCTCGGGCACACGGGGTCGCGGCGGGCCGAGGCCGGAGGCGCACCTGAGGCACGAGGGGGGGCGCCGGGCCTTCCGGCCTGCTCCGCCCGAGGCCCCGGCGCCCTCGCAGGCCCCATGCTGCGCTCCCCCAGCAGGAGGCAGCCCACCACCAGGACGCCGCAAGAAAGCGAAAAAGACGAGGAGGAACTGTCTCGGGGTAGTTGGAAAAAAGGGTGAGAGGCCCGGAGAGTGGGCTCTGAGAACGAAATTCAGGAGTTCAGGGCTCCCGGTCCGGGGGAAGGCGGTGAAGGGCAGGTCCCCGAAGGGTGGGGGTCGGGGTGGTTTTCTAGGAGGGCAGAGGGAAGGGTGCAACCGCCTGCGCTCCGCCCGGCCCGGGCTCAGGGGTGGGCGCAGCGCCTGCGGCGGCAGAAAGGGCTGGGCGAGGCGGGAGGCGGGAGGCCACGCCGCAGCAGGTAGACCCAGCGCGCGGGGCAGACCGCGAACCACGCTCACCCGCCACCGCTTTCCGCGAGGGCCCCGGTAGCCTAGCAACCGCGAAACGGAAGCGGGAGGGCGGGGCGGCCGAGCGCTTCCGGGGAGCGAGGCTTCGCCTCTCAAGGGAAGGTTGTTGCGCCCCGCTGCCGGGCAATCAGTGGCAATCGGGTTGATCAATACAAAGCCTGTAGTCCTAAGCACACCCCAAACTTCTTTGCTGTGCCTTAGCTTTAGGTAACAACTACTTCTCAAAGGGTGCTGCTCAGGTCACCGTGTATTCTCTCCACCTCACCGCTAGAATTGAAAAATTTCTTTCTACAATGAAAACAAATACAAAAAACAAAATGAAATTAAACCCACAGACTTTGTCAGATTTTTAAAAATGCTCCACTTTGGTAGGATAGTGACAATGGCAATGATGCTCTGTAGAAATTCCTACAGGTCTGGCATACTGTTAAAGCAAAAGCTTTAACAGCAGACAGCCTCTATTTCCAGAAATTTGCTTTATGCAATTACAAGAAAAATAATTTACATACAAAATGGTCACCCAATACTTGCATAATGGTAAATCCAACACACTAGCATACATGACAGTAAATAGGTAACATTTTTAAATTATGTGCATATACATATGCCAAAATATAATTCAAACTATTGTCTTTGACTTTATAGGCCTATAACCATATGTATTACTTTTATAATCAGAGGGGAGGGGAAAGCACCTTTGTTTTCAAAATGTTAACCACATTACATTATTTCCAAGATTTCAGTAGGTCAAACATTAGCTAATATTACAGAGTGCAAGCTCCAAAATTGGACACACAGCACCTTCTGGTACTAGAAGTGTTTTTCTAACCCTGCCCCTGTCCCCTCACCCCCCCAACTAAAAATCCTGCTGCTCTTTTTGAGAGCTATTCTTTCATATTTGCACATGCCTTTTACCATATTTGAATAGATAAAATGATTAATAGTGACTTAAAATAAGTCTTGGTTACATAATCATGGAGTAAAAGGTTTAGGAGAGCAAAAAGACAATCAGAAGTATAAAAAAAGCTTTATTAGTGCATATATACAAATTTACAAGGTCAGAAACTGGAGAAATACAAACAGCTTTAAAACACAATTTGCCTTTTCTTCAGTTTAAAGTGACTTTTACCTGATTGTGATACAATAGAAAATACAGAACAGTAAACTGCTTTTTAAATACTGGAATTTTATGGAAAATACGTTCACACATAGAGGGAATTGAATTTTGGAATAAGGTAAGACAATGGAGACACATCCACACACACAGTCGCTCTTGTTACATTTACTGCCACAGATGTAAGGGAAAATTCTTAAAATCAAAGACATGAACACTTGCTGCTGCCGTTTGTACTGAAATTTAAGTATTTCATCTAGTGTATGAAATGACAGCTATCAATTCTAGAATGTGTGAGATAGAATACTTTTAGAGTGTGGCCATCTGTCAGCGCAAGGTGAACAACTTGATACACCCTAGCACTCCAGGGGTGGCAGACTAGAGGAAGAGGTCAGAAAGAGATTCTGATAATCCCAGTTATGCAAGGTAGAATACAGAGCTGCCTTCTTAATTGCACTTGTTCTGGAGTAGATGAGAGAGGGAGAGCGAGCGAGCCACACTAGGAACACTTAATGAGCCTCTAGCAGGCAGGAAAATCCATCACTTTCTGTCAGTGTCTTCTACAGAGGTGTCATACTCATGAGCCACATGTTCTAGACTGATGAGGTTAATGTACCTAACATGCTGAATTTGTCATGTGAGAATAAAGGCAGCCAGGTCAAAGCATTCAGTCACCTCACCTTTCAGCAAAATAGAAAAAAATCATTTCACAAATGTGAGAACTTTATACGTGTATGTTCTTGCCCAGGAAATTCATATGCTCTCCCTCATAACATTTATAGTTTATTGACAACAGTAAAACAGGTTAAGACTATGGACTGAACACACACACACACACACACACACACAAACACACTAAAAAAATTTTAATAATAAAAAAAAATTATGTGTTTGGGGCCATTTTCCTTCGCTTCAGTCTTGCTCGCCAATCCTCAGGAAGGGCTTCAAAATTAGCATTTCTCTCTGCCATGCCACTGTGAAAACATACAAATTACTTCACCAGAAAGAAAAAGAATGAAACTCTTCATATCCTAGCAAATAAAAACTTCTAACTGAAATGGGAAATCTGACCTATCACATCTACTATGTTCATGAAAACGCTTCAAGTTTCTCAGCTAATTCTTTATCAAATTCCTTCAGATGGGTCAATGAAAGACATACACACTTTATATAGTTTTATGTATATGTAAGCACACGCTTATTTTTATATACCTTCAGCAACCATTAAAGCCACACTGAAGGAATAAAACATTCTTATAAAACTTTTTCTTGGCCCCTATTAGTTATAATTCTTTAAGGAAGATATATTTAACATTCAATATACCATCAGGGACCTTTAGATCTAATGTTTCTGAAGTTCTCTTTTGATCAGTTCTAAATATTTGTAAAGACTGATATCTCATAGCTTATTCAGCCATCAACTAAATAATTTAAAGCTCAGATTCTATCTTGCAATTATCAGAATGGGTGCACTGGACTCTCTTATAAATCTAAAAAGAATCTAAGATAAATTACAGGATCATTGTGATTTCCTCCCATCATCTTAAATAGTTTGCTATTTCATCTTATAGGAATTAATCATTATTCAATTCCCAGCAATACTAAAAGACTAAAATAATAAAAAAACTGAACAATGGAATTGCCTACGAGGATGATGCAAAACTGAAATAAATTGTCATTAATACCATCCCTCAGTTTTATGATTATGTTGCCCAAAACAGTGCATCACCTTTCAAGGAAGTAAAAAAATGAAGTTTGGAGACAACATCTGCATAGTCTTTTTTTGTCTTTACAAATATAAAATGAATGCAGAGAGAAAGATAGTAGCACTGTAGGTTTAACTTCATCACCCAGGATTTTGTAACAAGAACTTGGACCACCTCATTTTCCTAAAAGGACATGTGACAACAATCTTCCCGGTTTATAATGCTGCATACTAAAATTTGATAGGGTTCTCAGGTGGACAAATGCTGATTGGTATGTAGTGACTGGAGAGAAACAGATATTTTAGAAACAAAAAAATTCACTGGAATGACCACTCCAATTGGTGTTTATGTACCTAAAAATAAAAATGTTTTGGATTATGAAGCAAATGGCTATCTTCTCCCAAATGTTTTCTTTTTTTAAATGAGTACAAAAAAGTATGATACTGTTTTTAACATTACAATTTTGTTGTTTCCAAATGTTTTCACAAATACTGTGTTTATGGATGTTGCCAAGTGCAAGAATGAGAAGTAATGATAAGCTAGACCTATTAGAGAAAAATTTGAAATTTGGCATCACTACTTATGAGATGAGTATGGTCCAGATTATATATGACAATGTTGCTCATTTCAGTATGTATACCTTCAAAACCAGGAAAATAAAGAAAATTTGGGTTAGCTATGTTTAAATTCTTTTTCTAAAAAATATCTTTATTGATTTCAGAGAGAGGGAGAGGGAGAAAGAGAGAAACATCAGTGATGAGAGTCATTGATCAGCTGCCTCCTGCACGCCCCAACTATGGATTGAGGCCGCAACCCGGGCATGTGCCCTGACCGGGGATCGAGCTGCAATCTCCTGGATCCTAGGTCAATGCTCAACTGCTGAGCCATGTCCAGCCGGGCATGTTTAAATTCTTACTAAAATTTCTAATGAAGCTTTCTCCCTTTCCCTTTATTTTTACTTCTGTAAATTATATGTAAAGTAAATTCTAAAAAGTATATAAAAGGGTCTATTGGATCTAGAAGTAAATGGTAATGACTATTTTTCCTGGTATGCTTAGTGTTACAAAGACAGTCTTTTGCCTAAGATGAGCAATTGGTGGGAGAAAGTATTACAACTCTGATAGTTTGGGTTTTGAAAAAAGGCCAAGCCATAATTTTGCAGATAAGTAAATGTTTCTAAGAATTAACTACAACCACCCCCCATCTGTGGTCTCTTTTCTTTTACCTGACCAGCTGCTGCTGTTTCCACTCTTCAATTCGCTTCTGTGTGGTTGATTCCCGATCCTCTTCACTGGAACTAGAGTTCTCCTCTTCATCTAACTCACGCTGGATACTCTGCCACTTCTTTACTAGAGATGGCATTTTGGTTTTACTCTTCTTCGCCTGTAACAAAGGTTAAAGGTTCAGAAGGAATATACTACATAAAATAAGGGAATGAGTCCTCCACATGACATCAGGACCTTTTCCTAATGCTAAGGAATAAACAAACTTTAAAACCAAAAGAACAGCAACACAAAATAAATGCGATTCTAAGTTCTTGTTGCCAAAAATTTTTACCAACTATAAACCTAACGCTTGGTTAAAAACCTAAAAACTGTGTATGTAGTTATTTTATGAAATCAGGTCAGAAAAATTTCCTTTAGCCTTATTCTATGGTCAGAATTATGGTGTTCCCCTTTACAAATTTTAAACAGATGCAGTGTTAACATCAAATGAAAAATAAAGCTGAGAAACAAATGACCAACTTTTCTGGAAAGAGCAACCAAGTCAATGGCAACTATTAAATATGAAAAAAGCAAGGAGACATATCAAAATATGAATGATGACATTAGTTCTAAGAGGGTATTATAAATTTTTATTTTTCTTCTTTTGGCTTACTTTCCTTTCTAAACTGTCTATAATAAACATGTACTTTTGTAGTAAAGAAAAATACTTGTGATATTTGCAAAAGCAGAACCAAATATCCAATATGGCTTGCTCCATCACTACCGTTAGACTTTTCTGATCAATGGCACTCTAGCAAAGAGGCCTTCCTTCACTGCCGTATCTGAAATAGCACTACCTTCCAAAGACTACTTCTGTCCTCTTACTCTATTTTTTTTCACTGCATTTTAAAACGCTGAACATATATTTGCTTATCTGTCTCCCCAATTCTATTCCTAGTTCTCCCCTGGTAGGCCAGAAGAGAAGCTCCACAAAAGCAGGGATTGTATTTGTTTGATTTACTACCAAATCCCAAGCTCCTAGGGAGAATGCCTGATAAGTAGTATGCATTCAAAATATACTTGTTGACATGTGTGATTAGTTATGTGAAATTAGAGAGCCACTGTATTAGAAGTTGATAAAAATCAATGTGGATCCCTGTGGTTTTGAAGAGGAGCAAGGGCTGTGTGTTGAAGACCTGCCTGACAAGATTACAATCTAAGCATGACATGCACTCAAGTGGTAGGTGTGATTGCATGCTATTCTCTTGTGAGGGCTGGATATGGGATCCAGGCTGTTTTTCCTACCTGCATTTGACACATTTCTTAAGTCCCAAAGATCTGAGAAAATAAAAATACTTTTTAGCCTTTAAAAAAAATCACTTAGCTCCCTGATCCATACCCTAATTTGACTGTCATTGAGAGTTCTTAACTTTTTGAACAAAGGGATGCCATCTATGATGCTTAGACCTTCAGCTCCACATAGGTTCCCACATTCCGTCATTTCACCTGTGGTACAACCTGACCAACTGCATCCACACCCTTCCAGCAAACACAGCCCATTCTGGGTTAGCATGGAACCAACGGAGTAAAAAGTAACATGGATTAATAATGGTTGCATGTGCATACAGGGCTCACTGGGGTATAACCTCTCCCTGAACATTGGCAAATGGGATAAAAAATCCCACAGATCTCGGTGGAGGCACTGTGATTTCATTTTGACTCCTATAAGGTTCCATGAGTTTTTAGCTTGATTCCTATCTGTTATGAGAAAGTAAGTTTTATTTTAGAAGTATTGTCTATCACATGTTAAACCATGAATCCCAAGCTGCACTGGCCGTTTAAACACATTTCTAACAGGGAACACTGCAGTCAGAGGACTAAAGATTAAATGGCTAGAATGCCTTCTTTTCCAGTTTGTTTTCTATTAAGCTGCACACAAAACTCTTCAGCAAAAAGACTGAAAATACACATTGTCTCAAATATTCTTAAACATTAGAGACATTAAGTATGCATTTTATATTCTTTAAAAATGGCTTGTAACAACAAAAAGATGGGTCATTTGTTTACAGTTATCAGGTATGTAAGATTATATACTGACTTAGAATTCTGGGTTTTCAAAACTATTTCTAATAAGATTATAAAAGCATGACTGGCTAAAAAATTACTTATTGAATGAACAGAGGAGAAAGCAGTTAATTACCTCTCTTGGAGGACTGGAGGAAGAATGCCAAGGAAGATTTCATGAAAAAAATGATTCATTGTTAACCATTACCACCCCAATAAATTCAATGAAGAGGGGGGGAAAAAGATATGATTTCTGAGTAATGGTCGGTCTATCATTTAGTTGTGTAAAGAATGAACATAAGTGGGACTCATGGACAAAGTGAAGACATGGAGCTGCCAAACAGTATGTTGGCTCAGAACTGTATATGCTATGGTAAATAGTTTGACAACAGTCTATTCAAGACACTCTCCTAATTGTCACTGTTGATATGTATATTTACTTCATTTTTAGATAATTTCTAGAACCATGGTACCAACTTGGACAAGTGGTACAATCCCGATATATCTTGTCTATTTTGTGTGAACTCAAAACTCACCCAGGAAGGTTCCTTGAACCATTATAAAGGCAAATGATTTTGCCTTGTTGACCCTGACCCATGGGGAAACAGATTATTTACAGTTCAGGCAGACAACAGAACATCAACACTGGGAAATAATGCTATTGGGAAAGGTGTCAGACTATGGCCCTCTATAAAAATCAATAAAAATATATTATAAAAAAAAAGAATGGTACGAATTTTAGTGGTACATTTGCTTGTATTTTTGCACAACCCCTTCCCCAATGCGGTTGGGATAAAGTGACCAAATTCTCAGTTCCCTCCCTTAGGAGGGAAGAAAAAGAGCGGAATGTATGTACTTCTAAAACGAATACACTATAATAAAAAAAAAAAGTGGAACATATAAAATGTTCTGGCCTGTCTGTTACTGCCTGAGGAACTGGTTTCTAAGTATTGCCTGACTTGGAGCTCAGGCAGGAATGGTGACTTTTCACGTAGAAAACATAAAGTTCTCTGGTAAAGATAAATACATGGACAAACACAAAAACCAGTATTGTGATTTTAGTTTGTAATTCTAATTTTTATCCTACAGAATCTAAAAGATAAAAGCATAAAAAATTATAAATCTATGTTAACAAATTAACAAGTACACAGTATATAAATATGTAATTTGTAACACCAACAATGTAATGGAGTGGGGTGCAGCTGTAGAGTTTTTGCCTGCAATTAAATGCATTAGTTTAAAATGAACTGTTATAACTTTAGTATACTCTATGAAATTCCCATAGTAAACACAAATATAGAATGTACATAAAGGAAATGAGAAGGGAATCAAAATATGTCACTGAAAAAAATTGACTAAACACAAAAGGCAGTAAGGGAGGAAACAAGGTACAAAAAAAGCTCTAAGACATACACAAAACAAGTAACAAAACGGCAATATTAAGTCCTTACCTATCAGTAATTACTGAAATTAAATTAGTAAATTACTAGCCAGAAGACAAATACTGGCAGAAAGGATTAAAGAAAACAGAACCCAACAGATGATGTCTATAAGAAAGCCACTTTAGCCCGGCCAGACGTGGCTCAGCGGTTGAGTGTCGACCTAGGATCCAGGCGATTGGGGTTCGATTCCCAGTCAGGGCACATGCCTGCCTGGGTTGCGGGCTTGATCAATGACCTTCTCATCATTGATGTTTCTATCTCTCTCTCTGAAATCAATAAAGGTATATTAAAAAAAAAAAAAAGCCACTTTACATCTAAGGACACACACAGCTTTAAAGTGAAAGGACATAAAAATATATTCCATGTAAACAGTAATCAAGAGAAAACAGACTATAAATCAAAAAATTATAAGATAGAGAAGGACATGATGATAAAGAGTAAATCCAACTAAATTAAAACAATACCACTTACAACAGCATCCAAAAGAATAAAATAGCCGAGAATAAATATAGCCTAGGAGGTCAAAGACTTGTACACTGAAAACTACAAAACATTGCTGAAATAAACTGAAGACCTAAGTAAATGAAAACAAATCCTGTGTTCCTGGATTGAAAGATTCAATCAAAATTGTTAAGATGGAAATATGACCTAAACAATCTACAGATTAAATGTAATTCCTATTAAAATTCCATTGGCCTTTTATGCAAAAATGGAAAAGCTGACCTTTAAATTCATATAAAATTTTAAGGGTGGAGGTGGGGGCAGTAGGAGGAGCTGGGTTTTGTTTTCAAAGGTAATGGAGGCTGAAGCAAAGACACATTGGACTGAAGGGTCCAGAATGGAGTAAAGGGGCCTGAATAGCCAATATTGAAAAAGTACTTCTCAATTTCAAAACATATTACAAAGCTATTATAATCAAAACTTTGTGGTACTGACATATAGACCAATGGAACAGAATAGAAAGTCCAGAAGTAAACCCATGCACTCACGGTGAACTGATTTTAGATAAGGTCTTCTATTAAATGGGAAAGGAAGGTCTTTTCAACAAACAGTGCTGGGACAAAAGAACATCCACATTCAAGGGAATGCAACGGGACCCTTTACCTAATGCTAGAAACCAAAATGAATTAACCGCCTAAATCTAAGTACTAAAACGATACAACTCTGAGAAGAAAACATAGGGGTAAATTCTCAGGTCCTTGTATTTGTCAATGAATTAGCATAGATATGATACAAAAAGCACAAGCAAAAATGAAGAAACAAGCAGTAAGTTGAACTTCATCAAAATTAAAAACTTTTGGGTACCAAAGGACACTATCAGAATGAAAAGGCAACTCACAGAGTGGGATAAAATATTTGCAAATCACATAGCTTATAAGGGACTGTACCTATAATACATATGGAACTCGTACAAGTCAATAACAAAAGACAAATTAAAAAATAGACAAAGGGCTCTGGCCACATTTACAGCTTAAAAGGAAAACATGGTGCCCTGGTCAGTGTGGCTCAGTTCAACATTGTCCTGTGCACCAGGATGTTTCAGGTTCGATCCTATTGGAGGTGCATGCAGGAGGCAACAGATCAATGTTTTTCTTTCTCACATAGATATTTCTCTCTCTTTATAAAATATATTTTTAAAAAATTTAAAAAAGAAAAGTATTTTGCCCTGGCTGGTTCGGCCTGTGGATTGAAGGGTCCTGGGTTTGATACTGGCCACGGGCAGGCACCTTGGTTGCAAGCTCCATGCCCCGGTTGGGGCATGCGAGGGAGGCAACCAATTGATGCATCTTTCTCACACTGATGTCTCTGTCTCTCTCTCTCTCTCCCTTCCACTCTCTCTGAAAAGCAAAAAAGGAAAAAAATCCTTCGGTGAGGATTACACAAAGGACTTAAGTAGGCATTTCTCCAAAGGTACACAAAGCGTCAACAAGCAAATGAAAAGATGTGCTATAGGATTACTCACTACAGAAATAGAACCCAAAACCATGAGAACATGCCACTTCATGGCCACTAGAACTGGTATAAGTATAATTTAAAAAAAAAATGAAAAATCACTAGTGTTAGTGAGCGAGCATTTGGAGATACTGGAAATCTTGTACATTGCTGGTGGTAATGTAAAATGGGTTCTGTTGCTGCAGAAAAACTTTGGCAGTTCTTCAAAAAGTTAAACACAGAATTAACCTACGACCCAGCAATTTTACTCCTATATACTCAAAAGAAATGAAAACAAGTACTCAATATGCACGTACTCACACACATACTTATATCAACACTATTCATAATAGCTAAAAGGGGGAAAACAATACAAATGTCTACCAATGGATGAACAAACAATTTGTAGTATGTACACATAATGAACTATTTACTCAGCTATAAAAGGAATGAAACGCTAATACATGCTACAACATGGATAAACCTTGAAAACACTGTGCTAAATAAAGGCAGCCAGGCATAAAAGTTCATGTTCACAATTCCAGAACAGGTAAATTCACAGAGACAGAAAGCAGATTGGTGGTTACGAGAGGCTGGGGTAAGGAGGTGATGGGGAATGACTGCTTAATGGGTACAAGGTTTTCTGCTGAGGTGATGAAAATGTTATGCAACTAGAGAGAGGTGGTGAACAATGTAAATGTACGAAATGCTACAGAATTGTATTCTTGAAAATGATTAATTTTATATGAATATCACCTTAATAATACATTTTTTTCAAATAAAAATTACAAGGGAGATTTCCTATACCTTATCTTTCTTTCCTTTTTTCGTCTTCTCAGGCGGTGGCATTTTGGGAGCTGCTGGTGGTGGTGGTGTTGGTGGTGTTGGTGGTGGTGGTGGAGGAGGAGGGGGAGGCGGCGGTTCTACAACAGCAGTGGTGGGCACAGCGCCTCGAGCCTGGACTGGCTGCAATGTGGGAGAAGTCACTGCCATTTGGACAGAACATTCAGCGTAACTCATAATTGCAGAAGCTGACGCCAGTCCTAGGTAATTTGACTGTAGGCTCAGTCCTCTGGCCTGATGACCCATTCCTGTTGCTGGATGGCTAATTGATACAGCCTGGTGTCCAATCCCTGCAGACTGTTGTCCAGTCCCTGTTGCCTGGTGACCTAACACAGAAAACAAAATGAAACTTTATGACAAAAGCCAAAAAAAAGAAAAAGAAGAAAAAGGGAACTGAGGAATTTGTGTATTACCTACAAAAGGATTCCAACATAACTTTTCCTCAAAAAGACAGCCAAATTTTCTTGTGGCAAAATATTTCTTAATAATTTAGCATTAAGGTACTGAAACATCAAAATCATGGACGTTATGTAAATGCACAGAAAATCTGGAAGGATATATGCCAAAATGTTAATAGTAACTGAAGTGTTTATCAAGTGAAAAGAAATGCGTTAAGTCTTTGCAATGAAAATCCATTAAAATTTCTTAATTTATGACACTTAATTCTGGAAACAAAAGACATAATATATTGAGGAATACATTTTAACCACAAATGCTTACCTGTAGCTATAGCTGACTGGCTGTATAGGACTGGAGAACTACCAATGGTAGCTGATCTCTGAACTATTGCAGTAATTTCTGTAGCTTTTCTCTTTATAGCTTTAGTGGAAGGAGAACTAGAGGTGGTAGAATCAACTGAACTCTGAAACGCAAAACATCCTAGTCAGTGCTGCTAAAGGCCCTGGTTAAACACCTTCTTCTAAAATAAAACATGGTGTCAATTATGCCCTATCCCCCCAAACTCTTTAGGATGCCAAATGGCATTTCTCACCTGGCTAGTTACAACTGTAGTTTGTGTAGAAGGTTTCAATGGAGTATCCTCCTCTGTTCCTGGGGCAGGAGGCTCTTCACTTCCCTCATCCTCCATCTCTACCTCCTGGATCTCACTATCTTCTGCAGGAGGAGGGGGAGGGGGAGGAGGAGGAGGAGGAGGAGGGGACTCCGGGGGTGGAGGTGGGGGTGGTGGCATTTCCAAAGGTAATGGAGGTTGAAGCACAGGCACATTTGACTGAAGGAGGGTCCAGAATGGAGTAAGTGGCATGAGTGATGAAGAAGAAACTTGACCAGAAAAGGACTCTTTACAAAGAGAACCTAAAAAACCAAACAGGAGTCAGGGAAAAAGCAAGACAAAAACTCCATGGCTTATATTTACAGAAATGCGCAACTGACTGGTGACACAATCTGACCCACAGATCTATTCTACATTGATGTTGCTGAAATACTAAATAACTCAGTTCAAAAATGATTCTCATGGAAAAGATAAATTCATAAACCTCACAGTTAGCATTCATCCCAGCTATGAAATACTAATTCTGCTCTTTAGGTTCAGATTTATGAACAAGTAAGTGAAGCACATCACATCAACCCAATGAGAAATTCCGTCATCTGAACCTATACTCGGTTTCAAAATATACAACGTGGGTCTAGCCAGGTAGCTCAGTGAGTTAGAGCATTGTCCCAATACACCAAGGTTGCGGGTTTGATCCCGTCAGGGCACATATAAGAATCAAGCAATGAACGCATAAATAAGTGAAACAAAATCAATGTTTCTCTCCACCTCCCCCTCTAAAATAAATTTTTAAAAAAATACTTAACTAGAAGGTAACACTCTGGGGTCTTTTTACTTTTCAAAGTGATGAAGGGAGTGATGTGCATTTGCAATACTGATTCCATGGAGGATAACCCAGAGAAGTAATATTCAAAACACTCACACAAGTTCCATCCATTTTAATTAATTTGGGTTACTAAGTTATAAAAATCCACTTGGAAGGTGCTACTGTCAATACTACCATTCCTTCACACTTTTGTGTAACTTACACTCATTTGTTAATCATAGCAACATGAATCAGGGAGGGTAATTTTATTTCTGTGATGAGAAAACGAAAATTTGAGAGAATAAATCCTCAAGGTAAATGATAACTATGGCACACACACGGGGTGTTTGAAGATGCAGAGGATTTGAAACTGCTGTTGAAGTCTGAATTAAATTAAAGCTGAAAAGCTGGAGGATCAGCTCTCCTATAGTTTTGCAAAATCCACAGTTAATTACTGTCCTTTTTCTGCTGGGAAAAGCTTTAAGGATTAGAGAAAATAGGAGGATATACTTACTTGTAGCCTTCCCCATCCCTCTTTATCGTCAATAGGGAAGTTTCACAATATATGAAACTATTAGATATATATCCCAGGAATGTTGAAGGGGATTTTCTCCCTAAAAATCATAGAATTTAGGAGTAGAAGAGACATGAGAAATCATCTAGTTCAACCTTGTCTTTTAAAGGTAATGAAACCCAGGAAGGAAATAACTTGCCCAAAATCATACAGCTCTTAGTGGTCAGGTATGACTCCTAGTCTAGTACTATTTTACCAAGATTTCCTGGTGGAATATCAGGAGTCCAAGAGCTTTAGAAATCTCTAATAAATTTCACTTCTCATGGAGGAGAGATCCAGATGCAGTCACCTGTTAAATTTCATGGTCGAAAGCGGTGGATTAGGTAAGGGCTCTAATAGAAAAGGCTCTGGGACAAGGATAAGACATTTTACCTTAGTTTGCTCAAAATAAACCACGCTGGCACACAGCAAGGTAAAAACCAAAGTGACCACGAACCATTTGGCTTTTAAAATAGCTTTACTTTTCATGGACCAGAGAAATGACACTGTTACGTAATGTAAAAGACTTTAAAAACCTGAATCACATGATTACTGTAATTATTCTGAGGAGTTGTTTACTACTAAGGGAAAGAGCACTGAAAAAAATTCACCAGAAAACAGAAATGCAATTTTCTAGCTAAAGACTTCAAATGTGTCATTAAACTTGTATTTGGCTGTACCTAATATGAATGTACACACTAACTTGTAGACACATAAAGTCTGGGTGGGGCTAAGTAGTATATACCAAATGACATAATAGTGTATCAGAATTACATCAGAATTAAGGTAATAAACATTACTAAACCTCCCTTTAATAAACCAACCACAACATATGGTAGGTAAATAAAAATGTCAGATTTTATATAATGTCAGATTTCTCATCTAGAAGCATAATGCAATGCAGATACAATTATGATGGTGATATGCTGCTGTGCAGAGGAACTCAATGAAACATGGGTTCAAGATACAACCCTCAACGAAGTTAATCAGAATTAAACTTTGTAAATACGAAGATAAACGAATCTTGATAAATTTAGCAGCAAACAAGAGCACTTTTAGAGTTAATATTTGAGTCCCAAACTACGTTTATTCAAAACAAAAGCTGTGTCTTAACATCCATAATTATCTCCTTTAGCTTAAATACAAAGAAACTTCAAGAAATCCTAGTTTGAATACCCATGGGTATCATATTACATGATGCTTTTCTTCATTTCTAAATGTAAACCAGTTGGTATATTCTGCCATTTTTTCTGAAGTCCAAGGAGAGATTAAAATGGCACACACAACTTTTATTACATGCTAACAGACTTAAAAAACTACAAGCTTAAAAGACAGAATAGTGTGGGGATACAAGTTTTAAATTCTTCAAGAACATTTTTTCCTATGCATCTTTATTTCTATTTATAGGAAGACTTTCTTTGTTTTCCTGTATTCCCCTAAAGAGAAAATTTTGCTTAGTATTTTGAGTGAAAATGCCAGTGCAGCAATTTAAACCAGAAAGTTATTATATAAATAATAGGTCCCAGAGACTTTTTTTGAAAAGCAGCTATATTTAAACTAAATGACACAAGCCCAGTACGACAGACATACTGGGTATCTTGAAATACCCCATCCTTAGAGACATGTTAAATTCAAACACTGAACAATAAACAAGGATTAAAAATAAAAAGAATTCTGGAACTTCCTTGTTCCTCACAGTGTAGTAATTTTTCTTCTTTAAAAAATGGTTTTAACCACTGCAAAACTGACAAAGAGCACGTATTAGGAACTTTCGTTATAGGCTTAAAATAGCGATTGGTATTGCTTTTAAGTCCCTAATACCGAAGTACAAATTTGGATTTTATTTACATCAAGTTTATCATATGGTTTTAGTGGTTCTCAATAAAGATGCTGAAGAAATACAAGCTGGTTTATCTGTGGTTTTTCCTACAGTAGAACTAGTTTTATTTTAATCAGATAGGAATGTCTCAACATCTTCCAAATGGGTGTGTCATCAACAAAGGGAGAAAATAACTATTTAACTCTAAGGTGATCACAGAACACTTAAGAATTGGTAATTCTAGACTATCCAGCTTTGGAACATACAAAAAAGGGACATCAGACAATGGTCAGAGTGGAATCACCTACCCAGAATTATCAAGCTTCTTAAGTTGACTAACTACTAAAAAGCAAACAATAAAATCAACTTATTAGGCATATCTATCAATCACTGCTACCAAAATCACAGGAAAAGTAATCAAAAGAAAGTATCTTTGTGAAAATGGTAAGTAAAATACCCTGTAACTTGAGAACTGTATTTCTGAAAAACAAGACAGAATAAAACTACTTTGCTATGTTCTACAATTATTACTGCAGTCATATGTGGCTTTAAAATTTATTTAGAGTGATCTGATAACAATCCCTAGGCTACTTAAGAAGTTAAAATCATGACCAGTTTCATCTGGTACATCTACAGGGATTAGGTGGCAGAATACAAAGCATCACTTTTGATAAGCAGAGGACAAAATAATTCAGCTCTTTACTCCCTAATTTACCAACAAATTCTATGTCTTTTTATCTTCAAAGGTTTTACTTTAGAAACCACTCCATAGACTCTTGCCTTCATATGCCATCATTTTAGCAAATGGCTACCAGTTTTTTAGATCAAAAGGTTGTTAATCAATCTTGACTATGCTTCATTATTCACTTATTTTTGATCATTCCAAGATGGACTTAAGAGGGGGAAAAAATATGTATCATCTTGCATAATGTGGAAATCAAGCCATGACTCTTAAAAGAGCTATCAGATTCTCAGAGGAACTAAGGAGCTATGAAAGCCCCACCCCCCTTTAATGCACAACAGGTCCTCGAATAATCTCATTTTGTTATAAAGTTAATGAGATGAGATGAAGTTAACTCTTGTTTATATCAACTAGCCTATGGTAAAACTGGTTTCATTATACATTGTTTTGCCTAAAGTAACAGAACCTATCGAAGAATTAAGTGAGGATTTACTGTGTATAACTAAAGCAAAGAGCTCTGAGAATACTTTAAATAGGTTGAGCCATTCTGATTGTTTTATAAAAGAACACTGTTGGCTATTTGCAATGATAAATTATTTTGCTTCTCTGGAACAAGTATGGTCCGAGTTTCATAGCATTTCTTCATATCATTAATTGTAACAACCACACTTCTTATAAAACTCCTTATAAGTGGAGCTGAAAAATGAGGTTATACTAAGAGTTCTACAGAAAGGGGGGAAAAGTTTCACATTTATTATTCCACACAGACATTAACAATTCAACTATTTAGTTTCTTAGCATTAATTATTGGAAATCCACAGCTTTGTCTGTGGCACGAGAGCACGGTTAGGGGATAGTTTTTTAAAATAAAAAATACACTGGCTCATCACTTCACACTTTATCAATAGTAGGCTGATTTCCAGTCAGTCACTGCCTTTGTTTTCTTCAGTATAACCTCTGCATTATTTTTTAAGGTCAAGTCACTATTTTTTAATTAGAAATTTGTTGACTTAAATTATTTCCTTTTTTAATGATCAATACAAGTCTTTTTTCTCTAAAATTATTTCTCTCTAATTAGTAAAGGGTAAGTTGTCCCACCTGTGGAATTCTCGGAGGATTCTGCAGAATTTGAATCAGTGGCAGTTTTGTCTTTCAAGGTCTGTTTAGGAAGAGTCTCGTCTTTACTTTCTTGTGCTTGGCTTTCTTCCTCCTCCTCCTCACCATCTGGGAACTCCCACTGAGACTCGCCCGATTGTTCGTTTACATAGAAATATCGTCTATGATCCCTAAATTACAAGAAAGAAAACGCATGTTTTAAGACCCATCCTCCTACAAAGACACTTCCATTTGGTCCTGTCCCAGGACAGCAGTCTGCTCTCACAGGGACGAACCTCTTCTTAATGGACTGCTATTCACAAAGGCAACAAAGAGCTTTGACATTTGAGGATGGAGAACCAAGGATAATTCAAAGCTATTTGCACTGCCAGCAGCTCTGTGAATACAGTCCTGAACCCTCTCACTCCAACAGATGACTTAGAAAACACCTCTCATAGCTTTTTTTTTTTTTTTTGCCAATGTTTAACAGGATTTCAAGTGTCATTAACAGAGGGACTCAATTTCCTAGAACACTAATTTCCCTTCCAAAGAAGAGAACAACGAAGTTTGCGAAAGGTGACTCTTCCCCTCTTGGATCGTGGAATTCACATTTCATATTCTTGATACCAAACACAGTGAAAGCTAAAGAGAGGGAGAGGATCTGGGAGCTGAAAAATAAAAGAGCAAAGATTTCAAATAACGAAAAAAAAAAATCAAGAAAAGCCAAATATAAAAAGAAATGTTTTCATCTGACCTGCTGGCAGAAGATAGTAATCTTGTTCTTCATTCACATCTTCAGCCACGAAGCTTTCCTTAACTTCACCGAGGTTAATCAGGAGTAGTTGCTTCCAGAGGTCCTGTAAAGCGCACAGAGCTCTCGCATGCGCTTAACCCCCAAGCCCGCCCTACTCGGTGCAACACTCTGGAGAGTAAAACCAGCTTTGTCCAATCTTGGAAAAAAATCCGTTACATGGAACACTTTAAACATTGATTTTGTTTCTCCAACGCGTGGCTGGCCCAAACTCTGTAAGTGCTTGCGGTGCTTTGCCTGCCAAGCACCGCTAACTGCAGCTGCTCTCAGTCTCCAGACAGGCTGTCATGTTGTCAGGTGGTGGCGATCACAAATCATGTCTGAGATGTCAAAGGTGAAAGGTGAAAAGGGGAGAAGAGTGCGTACCTGTCCCAGTGGCAGGACCAGCCTTTAGGAGTGGCGTTTATTTCATACTGTTTTAGTTGTTCTGCTGCATCCTGAAGTTTTCGTTTAAGGTAGTTTCCATTAAGAGCCCCTTCCCGCCAGTCTGCAATCCGAGTCTAGAATCAACAAACAGCAATAAGTTTTAAAGACTTATTATTCCAGGAAGCAGAAATAAGGACATGTCTTCTAGTCTGTGACTCTATTACCATACTGTGGTAGTAGACCAAAGAGGAAAGAAAAATCCCCTTAACTTCATAAAAAAATCTTGTTTGCTTTGCAGAGTCCTGAAAAACGAGACTGGATCCCAGTACATTTTTAAACAGCCAACTCCCCAGTACCTGTGAAAATGAGTAGCAGTTTTGATTTTCCGTTAGACTACATTAAGATTGGTTCCCCAGTAATTTTGTGTAGACAGTTTAGTTCACCAATGTTACTAACCAAAAGCAAAGGTTCAGTTCTTAGGGAAACCAGTCAGCTTCCTAACAGGAGTTCATTACCTAAACCTACTCTACCATTTGGTATATAGTATGCAGGTTACAAGCAGGACTAAGAACTTTTCCTTTTAAACAGGTTTCTAATGCTTTAACACTTAAAATATTGAAATGCTTTCAATATTATATGGCCTCATCTGATCATTATGAATAGAATTTTAACGTATTAGAAATCTGTATTAAAATGTCTTTTCAGTTGTACATCTGAAATGTTATTAACCAATGTTACCCCAATACATTGAATAAAATATATATGCCTATTGAAGGTAGTGAGTATAAGGATTATCATTATACACAAACTTTCAGTATTTATCTTAATAGTTATATTTTGCTTTGGCTAATACATAATTTCCTGGGTTAGTGGTTAAAATGTCCCTCAAAGCTAAACATTCAAATTGAGGATTAAAACAAGACAGGTTTTTCACACACAGCATTTCATTTAAACATTGACTACAACAAAATGGCTAAATTACCTCAGTCTGTAAGAGCAGCACATGAAAGTTGGAGATGGACTGTCTATTAATGCCTAAAAATTCAAATTTACTTGTCAGGGTATTTGCTAGTTCTCCAATCTGAAACTGTAATGCAAGAAAGAAAAAAAAAAGTTAAAATAAAAATGAAATCAGCAATATTTTCTGTATTAAGTAAAATCTTGCACTTATTGTTATAGATACTAAAAAATGGATCTGCCTATAAATTAAACGGTCTTTCTCAAGTAGCTACATCCAAATAGTTATGTGGAGGACCTCGTGGTGCAAAGGTAGCACGCACGACTCCAAATAGTTGTGTGGAAGATAAAATTCTAATTTATAGTAAAATCATTCACATAAAGTGATGAATAGTGACAGAAGGTTTAGAGAAATCAAATGCATATCTACTTTAACACAACATGGAATTCAAGAGTTGAAAACAGATCTAAATGATGTAACTCCCTAGATTCAAACTATCATTTGTCCATTACTGTATATACTAGCCACATACTGAACAGAATTAATTCTCCCAGTCCCTTCTACATGGCTGTACACTAGCTAGTAATTGGATACACTCTTTCAAGTCAAAAGAATAGACTAACTGGTTTTCCTAACAGACAGTCCCTAAATAGTCACATACTTATATAGCCCAATTCTTCTCAGATTAGAAATAGAAATGAAATTGGAGGTAAATTTGCCTTTGTGTAAAGACAGTTAATGTAGGAATTAAATTTATGACTTTTAGTCTCTTTAGTACTTCCAAACTAGAGAAGTCTTTATTTGATAAGCTACTTTTTAAAGGAGGATTACTCTAAGAAAGTATTTAGAACTTATTTTTAGAAAATTTTCTATAAAGTCAGTCTTATAATTCCTTAAATATGACCTTTTCACCTAACCAAGTAAATGATTTATACTTGGAGATAAAGATTACTTTTACTACTTGTTAACAGAAAGTTCAATGGTTAGCCAATTAAAAAATATGTGTCATATTGCTTAAGTAATATGTATACACACTTTTAAATCCTGTTCTTCTTCTACTTTAGGTGCTGTTTGTACTTTTATCTTCTCTGAAGATTCTTCTACTTCCATCTCTTTGTCTGAATTCTCATCTATTTTTTCTGAATTTTCAGCACCAACTGCTGCAAAAAACAAAAACAAAAACCCATAAAATTAAATCAAAGAAACCAATACTGATAGAGCCCCATAAACATTTTCTTACCCTGGTAGCAGAGAGATCTAAAAAAGGTTACTAACTGCCTGTGTTTCTTATTTATTAAATAAGCCATAATGACTTATCAACCTATTGTCTTTATAAAGCCAAAAAACTTTCTTCTTTACAATCACCTTTCTTAAAATGGGACTATGAATAAAACTTACTTTGCTTTACTACATCACTCTGTAGTTTCTGCTTTCTCTTTCTCCTTTAATCTTCTCTTCCAGAATAGTATGGATTCAACTACTTGTAAATGCTAGATATCAAACTTGGATTATATGAATATAGGGTTCCTTATCAAGTGAGTTTTGGAAAAAAGGCTTTCAAAATCAGAGCAGCATTTTAAATTACCTAATTAACTTCCTTTCTGAACTGATGAAGACCTGCAGACAATCTGTACTGGACCAAACTACTCTTCTGGTTGGTATTGATGTCTGTCACTAGTGGGAATCTCCAAAAGAGAACAGGTTTATCACCAACTTGAATGGGGTAAAAGATTAAAAAAACTAGCCCTAGCTGGGTACCTCAGTTCATTAGAGCATTGTCCTGATACGCCAAGGTTGTGGGTTCAATCCCAGGTCAGAACACATACAAGAAGCAACCAATAAACGCATAAATAAGTTGGACGAATTGATGTTTCTCTCATTCCTTTCCTCTCTCTCTAAAATCAATTAAAAAAAATTAGCCTTGGCTGGTGTGGCTCAGTTGGTTGGAGCATCATCCTGTACACCAAAAGGCAGCTGATTCGATTCCTGGTCAGGATACATACCCAAGTTATGGGTTCGATTTCCAGTAGGGGTGCATAGGGGAGGCAACCAATGTTTCTCTCTCTAAAAATCAGAGAAGATTAAAATAATTTTTTTTTTAAAGAAAAAGAGATATGAACTCTTGTTGCTAGGCTTTTTTTTTTTCCTTTAGGGCGAGAGGAGGGGAAGAGGGGGGGAGAGAGAGAGAGGGAGGTCGGTTGATGAGAGAGGGAAACATTGATCAGTTGCCTCCTGCACTTGCCCCGACCAGGGACTAAATTGAGACCAGGTATGTGCCCTGACCAGGAACTGAACTGGTGGTCTTTCAGTGCACAGGACAACGCTCAACCAACTGATACACACTGGCCAGGGCTAGGCTTACTTCCTAACACCTGCTTAACAAACTAATCCCCATATAAAATGTAATTCATTTTGTCATGCGACCAGGTTTTTTTAATAATCAAATCTGAGTATCTTTTCTTGACTCTGGCTAATCCTTGATCTAAGGAAGAAATGTGACTTTAATGTTACTTTCAACAGCTTTTATTAGCCTAAAATTTTACATTAAGTACTTAACCTCATCATATAATGGCTCTCTTTTATTTGATTAATATTTCTTCTGCATTTTCGAATAACCTGAAATCAAATTTTTCTACTCTCCCACTTACTAGTTTGTAATTCATTTGTGTATCAGACATTTTACATTTGGTGACGGGCACAAGAATTTAACAATTTTAAGCACCACTAGAACTCTAAAAGTTAAATGAGGACATCCATACCATTCTGTGGTTCAAACAAAAATTTTTAAGTCTCATTAAGTGAAAATGATTATGCTAACAATCTATACGGCTAATCTCATGTATATGGTAAAATGTACATATGTACATGTACACATAAGTTCAAATGTAAAAGGTCTAGAATATATGTAGAGAAAGGAGAAAATGGACCTTAGGGGTACCAAGCGAGAACAAAGATGAAGGGGGACTTTTAGAATTCTAGATTTTTCTATATTGTTGATCAAAAAGAGAAAATTCAAACAATGATGCCTGCATTACCTCTGCTTTTATTTGTTGCTTTTAAACCATAATCTATAAGGTGTCTTCTGCTAGGTATACTCAATTAAAGTTTTGTATTGCTAACTTTCCACTAAAGAATCAGGGCCAAATGGAGATAAAAACATTAGTTAGTTCTGATAACAGATTGAAAACATGCAGCAGGATCTCTTCTACATCACTGTGAATGAAGATAATTTGAGTCCTCATGACAGGATCAAACTACATAGCCAACCAGAGGCTGGGAAACTTGTACAGAGTAGAGATGGGGCTGGGCTTGCCAGAGGTGGTCTTTGTTTGCCCTGTTTACCAACTGGAAATAGTGAGCTAAGTAAGGAAAGCTCAAGGGCTTATACAGATTAAGAAAATTACTGTGGCAAGAGGGTAAAAAATGCGGTGGGTCAATCCTGTTTTTCTGTTTTTGAGGGGAGAAGTAACCCCCAATCAGTAGTGAATACACACCTGAATGGATGCCAGCCTTTCAGAATCTTACTCTTCCACCAAGAGGTGGACAGGAGACAGTGGAGAAATGAAAGGAAGCTCCCTTCCCAGCATTTCTCCAACAGGGTAAAATGCTGTCCCCCTTTTTTGCTGAAGAGGGAACAAAAAAACAAAAAAAGGAAACAAAGGAATTCCCTTCTACATCTCTGACCTTTAAAGTTTAATGTAAGGCACAAATTACCAGTTTCTCCATTTTCTGGAGTCTCTCGTCCAGTTTTGCTAGAACTCCGGCTGGTTGATTCTGGACTGGTAGCTCGAACGAACATCTTCCATTTCCCTTTTTTAGACATAAGTCTACGCATTCCATCTTGAGATGCTGGCTGGCTGATATCAGAACTTGGACTAGACCCTGACACACTACCATCTCCTTCCTCCAAGGCTCGCAACTCTGCCTACAAAGATTATGAAAATAACATTAGAGTGTCATTAACTGTTTAGTAACATTTAAGTGAATGTGAGTAGCGAGAATGATAGCTGTATTCTCCGAATTTAAATCCTTTGAGGACAGGAAGCATTTCTTAATACATTTTTCTATGAGAGCTGAGATTTATTCTCCATATTCAATTTTTACCCAATAAATCCTGATTCATTATTATAGTCAACAAATTATCGATTTGAAGGAGATAGGTTCTGGAGATCCAATAACAGACAAAATTTACAATATTTATACACAACAGACTTTGCTAATCTCTCTCTACGGCATCAAGGAGATATTACTGTTATAACACCTGATATGATTTTGTGTCACTCAAGGCAGCAGTAGATGAAACAGTTCCAAGAAAATCAGGGCAGAAAACAGGTAAAAATCAACTTCTCAATCAGGAAAGTTTCCTTTTTAAAAGATGGTGCTTTTTCCTCTTTTAAAGAAAAGCACATGAAATTATGGGTTCCTCATAATTCTCTTACAAAGTCCATTTAACTATCAAAACAATGCCATGCCTGATAACTAGAAGTCAACTTGTACTTTGTTGGGTTAAAAAAACCAAGTTGTCATAAAAATTTGCAATGCTTATTTGTTAAGAAGCTAAGTAATCCCGGCCTGTGTGTCTCAGAGGTTCAGACTTGACCTGTGATCCAGGAGACTGTGGTTTGATTTCTAGTCAGGGCACATGGCTGGGTTGCGGGCTTGATCCCCAGTAGGGGGCGTCCAGGAGGCAGCCAATCAATGACTCATCATTGATGTTTCTCTCTCTCTCTCCCCCCCTTCCTCTCTGAAATCAATTAAAAAAAAGCTAAATAAAAGATATTTTACTCACTGTATCTATCCTTAAATCAGAACAATGTCAGACTTTATTGGCTGTCAACGACTAAAAAAGCATTATCAGGGACCAAAAGAACTACAATTCCATAGTTCAAATTTTTATGGCATAAGCTTAAACATATTTAGATGAAAAGGTAAGAAAAACAAAATCCCAGTAACCGTGCTGTAAGTTGAGCCCTATGACCTGAGAGTATGATAGTACTGAGGAAAGAAAATGCATTTTAACTAAAATTTCAAAACTTACTTTTTTCCTTTCCAAAACTAGCTCCAGTTCAAGGGTATCCTGTTCTTCCTCCTCCTCACTTTCTCCGGACTGAACAACACTACAAAGATCCTCTTGAGAAGGGTCTTCCATATTGTCCAATACAGTTTCCTGGGGCTTTACTATTGTTGCCGCTTCTTCTGTTGTGCTTGTTTCTTTCACTTCTGAAGCTGGCTCTACTTCTTTACAAATTACTTTTCTTCTCCATCTCTCCTCTTCCTCTTTTATTCCCTCAGGTAATAAAGGGGCCAGCAGTGCTGCTGCCACCCCTTTCTTCTCTTCCTCACTATTTGAGAGAGCTTGAATCCCTTCATTCACTTCCTATACAGAATAAAATAACCTCAATTTTCAAACAAATCTCACATGTATATACATACACACACACATACATATATTGTTCATGTAAAAAATGACTATTTTTCAGTCACTGAATATTCTTAAACTCCCAATAGATTAGTATATGTCTGTGTCATTTTCCTAACAGGTGTACAATGGAAACACTGCTGCTTTAGGAAGGCAGTCTGAACTAGAACCTAGTTGTGGGTAGAACTGAAACCCTCCCCCCATTCTCCCTAAGTCAAAAGACAGACTAGTAAGAAACACAGGCAGATTTAAGTCAGATCAAAGTTTTGTCAGCTCAACACATGACTGGATAAAGCTTCACCTTCCTCTTCTGTATGATAGTAACCTCACGTTTATGCTATGAAGGTGATTTAGAGGAAAGTGAAACATTTCTAAAATAAAATGTGTGACCATATTTATAGTGCCTATTTCCTCCACTGGGATATTTATTTTACCTCCTTCCTGGAGTTGTAAAGATTAAATTATTCCAAAAGTACTTTTTGGATATCCCCCTTCCTCATATTTAAAAATTCAAGATAAATTCAATCTCAACTCACACACTGTAGAATACAACATACTTTTCTTACTGATGAGGCTATAGAAATGCTCATTTCACTAGTAATTTTAATTACGGTAGCTAATCTTTTTATTTAAAATAATTCTCACAACTGTTAGAATGGCTATTATAAAAAAGTCAACTGGCCAAAAAGCCCTGGCCAGTGTGGCTCAGTTGGTTGGGCATCGTCCTATGCACCAAAAGGTTGCTGGTTTGATTCCCAGTCAGGGCACATGCCCGGGTTGAGGGCTTGATCTCTGGTAGGATGCATGCAGAAGGCAGCCGATAAATGTTTCTCTCTCTCTTCCTCCTTCCCCTCTCTCTCAAAATCAGTCAAAAAAACCCCAAAAAAGCCCTAAAAAAAAAAGTTAAATAACAAGTCTTGGTGAGGCTGTGAAGAAAAAGTGAATCCCACCCCCCCGTGCACTACTGGTCACAGCAAAATGGTGCAACCAGTATGGAAAGTAGCATGGAGGTTTGTCAAAAAATTAAAATCAAGCTACCATACAACCCAGAAATCCCAGTTCTGGGCGTTTATCTGAATAAAAATGGTAATTCAAAAAGATATATGCATTCCTATATTCACTGCAGCATTATTTACAGTAACAAAGATATGGAAGAAATTCAGGTGTCCATCGATAGACCAATAAAGATACAGTATACACATACAATGGAATATTACTCAGCCATAAAAAGGAAATCTTGCCATTTGCGATAACATGGCTAAGTGAAATAACTCAAATAGAAAAAGACATTGACGACTCTCTCATGATTGATGTTTCTATCTCTTTTTCTCCCTTCCTCTGAAATCAATAAAGATATATTAAAAATAAAAATTAAAAAAAAATACTATATGATTTCACTTATGTGAAATTTTTTTTAAAAATGAAGGGAATAGCCAGGCAGGGTGTGGCTCAGCAGCTGAGCATTGACCTAAGATCCAGGAGATTGAGGTTTGATTCCTGGTCAGGGCATATGCCCGGGTTGCGGGCTCAATTCCCAGTCAGGGGTGTGCAGGAGGCAGCCAATCAATGATGACTCTCTTATCATTGATGTTTCTATCTCTCTCCCCCCGCCCCTGAAATCAATAAAGATAAATTAAAAAAAAAAACCAAAAAACGAAGGGAACAAAACAGAAAGACTCAGACACAGAAAACAAACTCATGGTTATGTGTGGGGGGGTAGAGGGTGAAGGAGAATAAGAGGTAGAAACCTCAAATATAATAAGTCATGGGGATATAAGATATATTATAAAGAATATACTTTGTATGATGACAGATGTTTAATAGACTTATCATGGTGATCATGTTGTAAGGTATGGAATTGTTGAATCACTGTTTTACACCTGAAACTAATACAATACTGTATTGGCAACTATACTTATGTGGAATCCCAAAATAAAACTATTCTGAAGTGGAGAAAGGGACCTGAAACCCTGGCTACTTGGCTGCTCCCACATTCTTTGCAATGACCCAAGAAGCCTCTTTGGTACCCTAAAGCTCCAAAAGAACCACTGAATTTGTGTTAACTGCTACAAATGCGATATAATAAACAGAAACAGATTAAGTAAAACTTTAATAAATGCAATTTATCCTATTTCACATGTTATAAAATATTAACAGAAAGTGTCTATACTTGTGCCAGAGTATCATTCAAATTCTTTAGATCTGAAAATATGCAAATAAGGTAAGTTGTAACACTGACCTTTTTAACTTCTCGCTTGGCTATGACTGGTCCACTTTTACTGGAAACAGAAATATTTTTCTCCTTATTATACATGTCTGTATTTACCACAAAACTAGCTTCAGCACCTGTTACAGAACTTTAAAAAAAGAAAAGAAAAAAAAGCTTAGTAAGAGAAATAGAAGGCAAATATTATCATTAAAAGATAAAGGCTCTAATTTCCATGTAGGTAATTTCTTTTTCAAGTTATTCCTACCTAGGCTGGTAATGTTGTAATCCCTGTACTTGGGTGGCAAGATACTGGGGTAACTCCCATGTCACTTCATTTGTTTGTGTGTTCCAATAATAATAGCATCCTGTGTTCTCATCCCAGACTTCTTGCCAATCTCCCATTTCAATTTCAACTAGAAGAAAATAAAACAAATCTTAAGAAGCACATATTCCTCCACAATTCTGACTTTATAACCCAAGCCATCTCTAAAGCCGTAACAATTTAACAGGGGTTTCTCAACCTTAGTACTGTTAACATTTGGATAGGATAGTTCTTTGTTATGGGGGGTAGTCCTATGTAATATTTAGCAGCATCCTGGACTCTACCCACTAGATGCAGTAACACCTCCTCCCACCTCCTGTTGTGACAACAAAAATTATCTCTAGACATTATCAAATATCCCCCAGGGGGCAACTCCCGGCCCCATCATCTTTGCACACACCTTTTAAAAAAGCAGTTTGATAGTGCAAAAATGCATTTTGAACCCCAAAAGACTTTTTAAAATAATGGCTTCAATCATTCACCTGGCATAATCTGCTACTGGTTAAAAGGGCAACCAATTATTTTTCAAAAAATAAAAATGTATCCTAGTAATTATCAGAGGTAACTATCCTACTTATCAATGTCCAAATTACTGTATTTAAAAAGGCAGAGTCCTACAGTCTGGGGCTAAAGCATATGGGTGACCATCTTTGGGAATCTCAATGCCTAGAACACCTTTAAAGATTGCACTTTAGATTTCTTAAATAAAATTAAAAAAATAATAAAAATTAAAAAATCAAAATCAAAGGATTAGCATGCTCTCCTTAAGCCCCTCCTTGTTTCACTGTCCCTAGCTTTAATATAAATGTGCTCTCAAAATAAAAAAAAATCAAAAATATATTAAAAAAAAAAAAAAAAAAATCAAAGGATCAAAACTTACCTCCTGCCAGTGAACACTGTGTGTCATACTGCCATCCTGATGTCTGGGTTGAATCCGTTCCATTTGAAGTAGTGGAAGAAAGGGTAGATGCTGCTGATTCCTTTGGCTCTGGGCGAGGTGGAGTTGGAGGTGGAGCAGAAGCTCCTACAGGAGCTGCAGGCTGAGGAGCTGTTATTGCATCAATCTCCTTTAGAAAGAAAATAGCAACAAATGCATTAATCACATCAAAACCAGAAAATTGAGAAAATGGCAATCACTTTTTAAAAAAATCATACATGCTCAGTTATTAGCTTCTCAAATCAAAACCCTTATCATCTAATTATACAAGTTCCCCAGACCTTTCTATTTTCCACTTTTCTCTTTTTTACAACCTTTACAGAAAAATAAGTGGGAGAGATGGGGAGGGACTAAGGAAGAGGGGTAAAGGGGGACAAGAAGGGAGAGGGAGACACAGACTGATAAGTAGGCTAACCAGTTAAGATCTAGGTCCCAAAGTGGCTTCAATAACTTAAAAACCCAAACAAATGCACCACTAACCGCTAGGAAGTTAGCCAGTGTACTATCAATATCAGTTGACTGGTTTCCATTCGCCTCTTTAGATTGTGCTGGTTTTTCCAAAACATCACTCTCTTCATCATCACTATCAGCATATGCACCAAGTAAGCATAAACCTCCTTGAAACAAAACCGGAAATAATATTAGTAATAACAATGCTAATATGTCCTAGGTATTATCCAAAACAAAAACAACAACATGTTTCTTTAACTAAACAGTTTTCATTTAGTTTACTTACAGACTAGAACAGACCTCAAAATAAAACATCAATGAACTATCAGAGAGGTATAAATTACATTATGCACTTAGACCTAAGAAAATCAATCTGCATAACTGACACCCTACTCAAAATACGTGCTCAAGCATTCAACCTTATACTCTGTCAAAACAGCAGATAGTATATCCTGATTTTAGCATTTGTTGATTTATGTATCCATCTCAAATAAGTACATCAATTAGAGTTTTTTAGATAAAGCAGAGATTTTCAAAATTAAAAACAAATTTTCCCCCAACTATTTTTCCTCAAACAAAATAGAATTCAAAATGCTAGAACCACAACAAAAAACAAACAACAAAAAACAAACAACAAAAAAGCTAACACCAATTATCAATGTCTTCCTCAAACAGAAGTTCAGGTATAGTCCCTGAAATGCTGCTATACTATTTCCTTTGTATCACCTGTGGCTACTCTAATGTTACAAATTAAGTGAGTATATACTATATACCTCTTTATCATTTTATTATAATTGGTACATAAAGTATTAAAGCCTACCTAAACTTTTCAGCTTTATTAATAAGACTAAATTTCCCAGTGCCTGGCACATTCTATGTTCTCAGTAAATATCTGATAAATGAACACATTTGTCAGGAAGCAAAATCAAGTTTTCTTTGTCATAATTTTATAAATGAATTCATAGGTTCACATAAAAGTAAACATAAATTGCTTCATCATAAAGGAGTTCACATTCAATGCTTTAGTTTCAAAATTCTTGTTTTAGTATATAGGTAAGTTCTTACACTAAACGTTAATATCCAAAATAACACTTTAAACTGATTAGAATGATTTGAAGTAGACATTTGACAGTGTTACCAAATATTTTCTCATGGTTTTGGGGCATGCCAATTTTCCTAATTTTCTGAACAAGAGGTAATAGCCTTGTAGGGCTATAACTAAAAACCCCAAGAAAGAATTAAAAAGGTTTTGTACAAAGTTTCTAGTGGCCTTACTTAAGTAACTAAGAGCTGTGAACCATTCAAATGCCCTCAAACAGGAGAATGGCAAGTCAGACTATGGCACAGTGCCAGGCACAAGGTTATTATTTTATGATTAATCAGGCCACCACAGGGTTACATGGGATGATGCTAAGGGGACAAAAAGTAATGCTAATGGAATAAAAAACGAGATAAAAGCAAGTCATGAAATGCATGCAAGTTCTAATTACACCTCTGAAAATTTAATCCATTGATTAAACATACATTGATAAGAACAGGAATTTGGAACACTGAAAACATGTTCACAAAATTCCTTAATCTTACAAAAATAAAAGTCTCACAGGACCATGTCCTAGACAGCTACTGGGATGTTGTTGCTACTTGAAACCAGAAGAAGTAAGGCCATTCTTTGGAGCCATAGTCCTTAGCAGCATTTTTTTGAGAAGGGTGCTGACTCCTCAAACTTCAATATGCTTACCTTTAATGTATGGTGCCACCCAATTTGCAAATCAACTAACTACATCAGGTAGTTATTCCCTAGATTATACATCTTACTTTCCTGATAAGCTTCAAACAGTAACTGTGCCTTATAGTTCTACTAATTCGATTATAATTTCCTCACAGTATCACCTGAACAGTTGTTTCTGTTTTAGTCACAGAAACTATTATAATTAAGATGAAAAAAGTTATGGACCCCCTCCCAGGCACACACACTTGAGCGTGCAATTTCAGGGGATCCACAGATCTCTGACACTCATGTGTGGAACCACATTAAGTAATCTACTCTAGAAGATGCTTACATACTGGTTGACTATCACAGTAGTTTATTAATCTAATTTAATAGAGCTTATTCTGAATCTTTCCTTAATTTTACATGCATATACTATATTCTTTAGGGTAAAAGTATTAGATATGCTTGCTCAGCTATATTATAAAAGCATACATTAATAACTTAAAATTTTATTTTTGTGAAAAGAAATCTGGGATGTATATAGTGATAAAGGAAAATCTGAAAATCGTATTAAGAAAAATACAGTCAACTCTTGACTATATACTCTACTACACAAAGCCATGCAAATAACAGAAAACTGTTTTCCTTTAGTTTTTGTTGGACAAACTATTTCCTCTGCATTATACCAACTGGCACATTAAGAACTGAATAAACTGATATATTATTATCTTGTAGGATGATACTGGACAGAATGAAAACATTTCTGTTCACAAGGCACATAAAGGCCTGAAGTGCTGACACAGCAATCAAGGACATTTCTCCTAAGAACACTGAAATTCTATCTTACATGATTCTTAGAAGACTCAAATGAAATAATATATGTAGTTTACAAATACAAAAATGGCATTTTCTAGTTTGGAAATTTCTCTTCCAACCAAGTTTTAGCTTTTCTAACCCACACTAGGTTTTCCCTTTTTTTAAATTTAAAAGTGATAAATAGGAGGCGAGAACAATCATCTATTATTTCAGATGTAATATAGTAAAAAAGTACACCAAACTTAAAATAATAAAATTGTGAATTGTAGATTATTTAGTATCAGAACATTTTAATCTTTCAAGGTGTACACACACACACACGTATATAAAACTAACACTTTTGGCACTTGCTCTGTATCAAAATCTTATAAGTTGTCCAATGCAATCGTCAAAATAACTTAGACCTGGCTGTAAGATCCACTTTACAGGTGAATGAGGTCCTGAGGTTTTAGAATGAATGCTGAAGTGAAGATTTGAACCCAAATTTGTCTACAGAACCACTGTTGCAAATATTTCTTAATGCTTAAAAAATACCTAAATGCTTAATAAGAACAATTTTTAGCTCCACAAACATTTGCCAGGTACCAATCAAAGCAATGTGTTAGAAAAGAAATAGAAAAGACATCGATGGTGTTCCCTAAAGAACATCAAGCCAGGTGAGGAAGCCAGAAAACTCATAAAAAAAAAAAAAGGCACTAGAAGAAAAAGTAGTGCAAAGTATTTTGGGTACAGATTAAACAGCAACAGATTTTACATTGGCTGAAGTGTACATACACCAACAAACTCTCACAGAGATTTAAACTTCCTATTTTTATGGGAGAAATTATGAATTAGCCAACACTGAAGCAGTCAACAAAACACTCTATAAATAAACCCAATTTGCTCCTAATTAAAGATATTATAGAAAAGATGTAAGAAAAAAAAACCTATACCTGTTGCTTTAACGGCTGTAGGTCTGGCGGTCATGACTGGTTTTGGAGGATTCTGAACAACTCTGGGAACCTCCACCACCACTTCCTGTTCATCTGGATTTAGAAAATGAACGAAAGAACACTACAGTCAGACGATGGGCCAGGGAAAACACTACAGGTGACAAACAATCTTTGATTTGACCTTTCAAGTCCAGATTTCATCTTTTAAAAAACGGTGTACAATCCATCATTGACGCAAAGAATTAAATGATACACAAGCAGAGCTAGAATCTCCTATCTACCGACTTTAACATTAAGAATCTGAACATTATAAATAAAAATTACATCTGAAAGAATTAAACACACACTCATACACCATAAATGTTCTCCAGGCTACCACAAAGCCTTTGCGGCAAGCACAGCCATAGCATTTTCTTTCGCATGAGCTACCCAACGTGATTTCAACACCTGAAACGATCGCAGCTTCTCCGGTGTCTGGTCCCTGGACTAGCGTTGTAGTTACTTTTTTTAACTTAAAAAATTGTTTTCAATTACAGTTTATAGTCAATATCATTTTGCATTAGCTTCAGGTGTACAGCATAGTGGTTAAACAATTAGTTACTCTTAATCTCAATACCAGTCCGGGGAGAAACAGCACCTGGGAACCAAAAAACCTCACTTCTTCAGAAATTTTTGGGATACCTGACAATCTGGGGGTTACTGAAGCTTTGGCTGAAATAATAAAAAGGGCCTGCTCACTCCTGAAGGGTCTCGGTTTCAACAAAAACGAAAGGAAAAGCAGGTGACGTGTCGGCCAGGTTCCACTGTCACCAAGCCTTGGACGCGGAAACTCATCGTCTCGCCTCTACCCCGTAAGTTATCCACAACCAAGCGCGGACGTTGAGGAGGCTCAGGGTGCCGGGCCAACCTCTGCACCAGAGATGGCGCCTCCGGGACGCGCGCGCACGGCTCCGCGGCCCTTCCGTCTCCTTGGGGCCCACAGCGGTCCTCCCCGCAGGCCCCACGCAACAAGCCTCGGATGCAGACGCCGCCCGCCCGGGTTTCTCTTCCTCCCAGGGCCCTGCCCGAGGGGCTAGGCCGCCAGCCCCGAGCTCGATTTTCGGACGCCCCACCTAGAGGCCGGGCCCCTCGCGCACCCTTACCTTCTGAAGGCGAGTCTTCCGGGGCCGCGGCGGCAGTCACCGCGGTCGTCGTAGACGTCGGCGCCGCCGGGGCTGGCTGACTAGGCGTTGCCGCAGTCGAGTCCGGCTCGGTGTCGGGTTCCGGCTCCGGGTCCCGGCCCGGCGTGCTGCTCCGGGGACCCGGCGGAGAGAGCTGCAGGATAGGCCTTCGGCCAGGTACCACCCGCGACTTCTTCCCCATCGCGAGCCCAAGCGCGAGCTGCGAGCGTCAGGAAGCCGAGAAGGGCGGCGCTCGGTGCGGCGCTGCGTGATCAATATTCATACACCGTGACACCGCCTCCCAGGAGGATCCGCTTTTAACGGCGGAACGCGCGTCCGCGCAAGCGCCATAGGCCCTGTACGTTCTTCTGGCTCCCCCCCCCGGGGGAAGGGTGGGCTTCACCCATAGAGCTAGGTGATTGGCTATTTTGGCCCATTGAAAGAGCCGGTAGCCAATGGGAAGGGGAAAAGAGTGAGCGTCCAGCCAATAGAACGGAAGGGCCTGAGTTTAGAATTCTTCCCCCAGCACCTCCGGCTCCACCCATGCGTCTTCTGCAGTCTTTTCTTCACCCTCTCGTCCTCCATATTGTGCCTGTTTCTACCTACTGTTGGTTGTCGTTTGTCCTCTAGGAAGGCGCGCTGCTTTCGGGGCCTTTTCCCCAAGTTTCTTCCTGACTATTGTGGCTTACTTTGGGTATAACAATGAACAGTAAATAGAGTAGTGGGTCATTTATGCTTTTGTAAGTTTTTTTCTTAGAGCACAAAGATGATATATTACTGTTGCTTATCAACTGGCAAAAAAAAAAAATCACTGGAAATTATACTGCATTCGAGGTAAAAGCCTGAATTGTTGCGGTGGGATCCAGGGGCCTTCCCGGTCTGGCCCACTGTAGCGTCAACCTGCTTTACGGATCTTCGCACTCCCCCTCCCTGTCCCGAGTCTGGCCCCACGCCCCCCGTGAGCTCCCCACTTGGAACATGGCCTGTCTCACCTTCAGTCCTTCACACTATCTGCAATGACTGCGCCACAGCATGGCGAACATTTTTAAATTCCTCTAGACCCAGTGCAGGCTTTGCGGCTCTGAACCTTGTATCTCAATGCTGACGTTTATTTACAGTTAATACTAGTTTACACCTAACTTGAGTGTAAGAAGAAATTCAGTGGCATTTATTTTGATATCCCTGGCTGCTCATTTCTTATAAGCATGCTAGTAATATCTAACATGTAGAATTGCATTTAATATTAATAACCTTATGGGGTAGATATTATCCCCTCCTTATGGATGAACCCTCATATTGGTTGTTGAATGCAAATGCCCTGGAAGTAGTGACTTGTCTGTTTTGTTCCCTGTGTATGAAATGCAATTTCTGGAACATAAGCACTCAGTTTTGTTCAGAGAGAGGAAGGGAGAGGGGGAGAGAGAGAAACGATTAGAGTCATTGATTGGCTGCCTCTTGCACGCCCCCTACTGGAGATAGAGCCCGCAGCCCGGGCAAGTGCCCTGACCGAATGGAGCTGTGACCTCCTGGTTCCTAGGTCAACACTCAACCACTGAACCACCCTGGCTGGACTAAGCACTCAGTTTTTGAATGACTATAGTGCAGTAATATATACAAACTTGAAATAAGTAGTAAGAGTTCTTTCCTTTTCTTGCCTAGGGGAGGAATATCTGGATTAGAGTGTCCTAACTCCCGAGTCCTGAAAAATTAACAGCTAGAAGCAGGGGAGAATTTGCTGTTTTGAAGCTATTAGCAATTTCCTCAGAGAAGAGGCATTGAAATACGGCAGTTGTGCATGGGAGTTCTGAATCCAAACATCTGGATTCAAAACTCAGCTCCAGCACCTTCCAGATACGATTTCTTGGACAAGTTTCTTAACATCCCTAAATTTGTTTCTACAACTGTAAAATGTGTTAGTACAGTACCCAGAGTTGTTGTGAAGTTTAAATTAGATCATAGTTTTAAGTTTCCCCCAAGGGAAACAGACTTTCACATTTCTATGCATTGTGATTTAGCTCATAGTCACAACTTGGTTAGAGCCAGTTTTATAATAGGATCTGGATTTTTGTGTAAACAAAAGTAGGAATAGTAATAATAGCTATCATATGATTGCTTATTTTGTTACTGGAAGAAATACCTACTTTTAGCCCATAGAGACTAGCATAGGTCCTTTGAACAATAAATTGATCTTTTGATGATGGAGTTCTGTACAGACATGTAGTAAGGACTTCTTGTGGCTTGGTAGTCAATGAGTTACATTATATTAAGGTCTCTCTTGAGATAAAACAATTATACAGGACTATCTTTGTTTTTAGGTACAAAACTAGAAAAAACTGTGATTAAAAGAAAACTTTATAGCTGTAATTTATACTGTTCTAGAAACTGTAGTATAGGTTGAGGTAAATTGGGTCAATTCTGTTACCTAGAATGTGTTCATTGATACTTTTCATTCGTTGACTGAATTTAAATCCCCCTTGCATTTCATTCCCTAGGAAGAGAAATACTGGTATCTGCCACACCAGAGCATGCTAGGAAGTGGCCAATAGCAGAATCTGTGGGGTTGGGCAGTTGATGATTTCTATAAGCTTCTACATCTTATACCAGGTTTTTAAGCTTTTTTTTTTTTTTAAAAAAAAGGTATGTCTTTATTGATTTCAGAGAGAGGAAGGGAGAGGGAGAGATAGAAACATCAATGATGAGTCATTGATCGGCTGCCTCCTGCCTCTTACTGGGGATCAAGCCCACAACCTGGGCATGTGCCATGACTGGGAATTGAACCGGGATCTCCTGGATCATAGGCTGATGCTCAACAGCTGAGCCACGTTGGCTGGGCAGCTTTTGTTTTTCTTTATCCCTAAATATCCAGTGAAGTTTTAGGAAACAACAGAATGGGGAGAGCGAGCCAGTAATGAACTGGTGAGTTGAGCCTAGGCATTTTAGTATGGAGGACTGGTAGAGGTGACAACATATACTGCCAAGATAGCTTTGCAGAACATACAAGCTTTCTTGGAAGATAACAAAAATCAGTGATCAAGTTGGTAAGAATGGTCAATACGAGACTGTCAAATCCTATTAACAGAAATACCTAATTTTAGTGTCAGGCTGGTAAGGTAGGGCTTATCAGTTATATTTCATTAAATTATTTAACTATGAAGTTTTCTTCTAAGAGTCACACCTTTAGTTAATGGTAGTGAAATACTAAAAAAGGAAGCCCAAATTTTAGTAACACTTTGTAATAAGAAAAATTCAAGTTGGAAAAAACAAATAATGAAGCACTTATGGACTATTAAAATATCACATGGTCCAGAAAACAAAAAATGCAGACCCAGAGTGGTGAGAAAAGTGAAGTGAAAGAATGTGGGAATCTTCTATCCTGGCTGGGAATTAAAGTGAGGAAAGTAGAAGAAACTAGAAGAGCTGGGTTAGCTCCATCATAGGTTGTATGTCTGAACCAAAATAGTGAGGGCAGGAAAAGCTGGCCAGTGTCTGATGAACTGCCACCATGGCAACCACTGCTTTGGTCAGTAAGGCAAAGGCTCAGCAGGGCTGGTCTCAAGCTACTCCTTGTCCTCTAGAAAGGGCAATAACTGGGTTTGATATTTTTCAGACTGTGAGCTATGATCCATTAGTTACTCATGAAAACATCAGAGGATACAATTTTGCGAAACCTTTCTTTTCTTTTGGTTATAAATGTATATATAGGTCAAGATGTATTTCTTGCTGTAGTTGGAAGCCACAGGTTTATAATGCTGGGAGGACAAGGGCTCTCCTAGTCCCTGATTATATCAAACACTTCATACTTATCATGGCAGAGTGACAATAAAAAAGAACCATATACTGCAATTTCTACCAATAACAACACAGGGAAACTCACTTGGTATTTAAAATATATAATGTAAATACGGTGCTGATGGTATAAAAAGTAAAGGCTTACGAAAAACTCAGGAAAGGTCAAAAGGCATACAAGCAAATAGTATACAGATCGTTTCCTTAAGACAAATTTTAATATACAGAATAAAATGCAAGATTTTATTTTTCATGTTCCCCAAATGCCTGGGCATGAATGCTTTTGAATCTGACCAGGAAAGTTTGTATTTTGGCCCAGTACATGATTAGATTAACTGTATGATCAAGTCCGGCTTGATTACCATAAATCAAAGAAGTTAACAGAATTTACTTTGAAATCTGTTACTCTTGTAGATGATGGATTTCTAATTTTTTTCTTAGCTAACAGTTTATTCAACTTTAGCCTCAGAACCAGATTCAAAGATAGATGTCCTCTTTGATAGCTGGTCTCTTTTTCGGCTTAATCTAGGCAAATTATTTAATACTTTATTGAAGATCATAGAAAAACTCCACAATAAATAATGAAAAGAATACGCAAAACCATTAGCCTCTGTTTGCAATACAGAAAATACATGTCAGTTCTGGACTAAAAGAATTCCACTGAGATACAAAAAGTGAGAAGGAAGAATGACTGCTCTTGGTGGTCAGCTGCAACAAATTTAGAACCATCACCCATTTAAGAAAGTGAAGGTGGGTTTTAATTTGCAGGTAAAGAATGTCTTCAGTAGTTTAAAAAAATATAAACTCTAAAAAGGCTTGTGAATCATATACAAAAGCAGCTGTTTGAGACCAAGGATGAAACTGGTAATTGTGTGTTAGCACCGCCAGCAAGTGCAAGGTCCTGTGACTCCTCTGCCCCCGTCTTGCGCAGAATGCAGACTCGAGTGTTGTGCACGTCATTTACAGGTATAACAGTCAGCCTGGAGTACAGGGTTCCTGTAGGGTAAAGTCTTGAGCCCTAAGAGGCACCAAACGGTCACAAAGGCTAGGCAACCATCTGGATCACAAATTCCGACGATACAATAAATCCCGTGTTGCCTTATCAACTTTTTGCTGGTAGTCCTCCAATTTGTCAAGTATTTTCTGGGACAGCTGTAGGAGAAAAGAAGGAAACCATTACAGAATATGTGAAGGACTGCAAAAGACTGAGGCTATTAGTCACTTTGACTTCACCATCCAGACTCCCCTTAATAAAGATGTTAGCACTCCGCTTCATTTAATCACTGCCCAGTGCAGGGGTCTGTTTTATGCCTCTGATAAAACTGGACTTCTGTTATATATAATATTCCAATCCTGATTGCCTAGTGAATCTTCTAAATATGCAAATCATCTTCAATAAAAGCATTACCAGCTCTCTTCCCAGAACCAGAGAGGCCACATCTGATTAATCATTTTATGAAGGGATTAGGGCAGCATGTTAAGGGCAATGCATGGCTTCTGCCCTCCCCTTACTCCCTGAGAACTGGAGAGCCAGCCGTCAGGTGTAACTGCTAGTGCAGAGGCATACAGAGGAAAGGCCTGACTCACAGCAATGTTGTGACTGTTGGCACTGTTTTCTCCCAGCACTTGGAGAAGCTGATCAATGGAAGAGTATGGGAGCCACACCATTGGAGCAGTCGCAGACAGTGGAAACTGAAAGGAACAATATATATTATTTAAAGTTCAGAAAAGTGGACCATTTCTTCTGGGTAATTTCACAGGCCTTGATAACATAAAATGCTTTATTTATTTTCACAGTATGAAACTGTGTGTATGCACACAAACACACAATTGGAACACCCCTCCCCCCTTCTCTTTTCAAATGGGAAACTTGTCCTTTTCTCAATTAAATCAAATGTATTTTTAAATTCATGTCATCTCTTATCTTAAAGGAGCCTTAAGGCTACTAAGTTTATCCTATTAAGGATAAACACACTCAACAAAATCCCTAAATTTTCAAGGAATAGATACTACTTCCAGTCTGAAACTTAGATTCAAATTATCTGGGGGGGGAAAAAAAAAAAGATTTGGAAAAGGAAAGTTTAACTTCCAGGGTTCTTTTTAAAAAATATATGTATCTTTATTGATTTCAGAGAGAGGAAGGGAGAGGGAGAGAGAGAGAAACATCAATGATGAGACAGTCATTGATCAGCTGCCTCCTGCACACCCCTCCTGGGGATTGAGCCCAAAACCCGGGTATGTGCCCTGACCAGGAATCGAACCTCAATCCCTGGGTCATAGGTTGATGCTCAACTGCTGAGCCACGCTGGCCGGGCTAACTTCCAGGGTTCTAAATACTTTCCTGAGAGGTTAGGAGCTTGGCTCTGTGTTAACTACTTGGATTTTAGACATAGCTCTTCTATTTACCATCTGTGTGAGCTTTGGCAATCTAAAGTTAACCTCTGAGCCTGTTTCTTCATGGTTTAAAAAAAAAAGGATTACAACAACCCCTTATATGCTGGTGTAAGGATTAAGTGAGAAAACACTGGTAGAGACTCGGCATATTCTTCAGTGCACACAAAATACCATTTTCTTTTTCACCTCCCTCCTCCAAATACTAAAGCTACATTCCTTTGATGGAGAAAATGAAATGTATTCCCATTTTATAAACAGGAAACTGAAGACTCCTAGAGTGTCAGTTTCTAGTCTTGGAGAAAACTAGTTGTAAACTACTAATAGTAAAGGTTAAATCCACTATTCTAGTCCAATTTATTTCAGATCCCGAATTTATTTGGTGTGATAATACAGAATTAAATGAAATGTTCTGTATACATGCTTACCTCAATTCCAAAGTACTGGTGTCCTTTTCCCAGAACAGCATCCACATATTCTGAAACCAAATCCACAGCTTCTTCCAAAAGGTCATAGTTTAAGTATAGACGGAGCAACTCAGCAGCATCAACCTTCTGTAAAGAGTTGGTGATTGAGAACATCTACCTGTTTCCACCTTACCCGGGCAATGGCCAAAGGTTGTTGAGTGTATGATTCTCTGGCACTGATACTTCTCAATATGAATAAATGAGCACCTTGGTTTACTTATGTTGGTTTATTTATCTTGGGATAACGTTAGGATTCCCACCAGCCCAGTAACCCTCTGGCACCTTGTGAGGCCCCATCTGCTAAGTGGCCTTCCTCCCCTGTTTTGTGATGTAAGACACATGTTAATTCTTTTCTACTTGTTTCCACAGTAGTAAAAGTCAACAAACGTTCCCAGAAATGTTGAGTACTAAAGAAACAATATATTTACATTTAATACTCAGAGATAAATGAATGAAAAATGCAAAAGAAGTTAAAAAAAAAAAAAATCAACTTTCAAAGCCTGAATTAAATCTGTATTTAACTTAGGGTGAGAGAAAAGTGAATAGTCTCAGTTTGGAAGGTCTCTACTTACATTAATTATGCTTTCTGTATTCTGATTGGACCACAACCAACCCTTACCATCTTAGTTGCCTTGTCTAGTTTCTAGCTTAAAAAGGGGATCAATTTTCTGGACTTTAAGCTTTACATTCTCTCTCTCTCTCTCTTTTTTTAAAAATATACCTTTATTGATTTCAGAGAGAGAGATAGAAACATCAATGATGAGAGAGTCATTGATCAGCTGGCCCGCAACCCAGGCATGTGCCCCGACCGGGACCGAACCCCGATCGCCCGGATCCCAGGTCAATGCTCAACCGCTGAGCCAGGCCCGGCTGGGCTACATTCTCTCTTTCCCTAGTCTTCCAAGGTATTTTAGATATAGTATGTCTCAAAACTAAGACTGCATAAAATTAAATTAGGAGCTTGTTAAAATATAGATCCTAGTTCCTAGCTCCAGAAAATGTGATTCTGTAAGTCTGGGATGGGGCCCAGGAATCTATATTTTGAAGAAGCCCACTACCCAAATAATTCTGACACTGGCTGTCCAAAAATCCAACTTGGACAAACATGGAAAGAAATACTGCTATACTAATTTGAAAACTACTACACCCACTCCTGTGAATTTTCCGAGTAGTGAATAGTAAATACCGGTTCATGCACATACTCATTGTTCTAAACATACATCCATTGTGCAGTGAGCACACACACGGGCATTAACTGAATCGCTAACCTGCAGAACTTTATTCACTCAGCACTTCACGTGGAATTGAAATGGAACTGTTTTGTTTCTAACTAAGATTGAGAAGCTGCCCAAAGTATGTAAGTCAGCATATTTCCATAAATTATTACTCTTTTTCTTTTTACTCATCTCACAAAGCTATTCAGAATGATAAAGATCAGCTTTTTACTCTCTACAAGTGAAGATACCTCTTACCTTATAACTGTTTATAAGCCAATTAGGCAGAGGCACTCCGTGAGACAAGAGCTTGTTGATTACACAGTGGTGGTATAAGTTATTCTGGACTTTGTACCTTTCCAGATACGTTGATAACAGTCGCCACGCTTCATCTGTAGCACTTGATAAAAGCAGAAAGGACTAATGAGTTCCAGAGTCTTCACAGATTTTTATAGTACCATTCAAAGCATGTATTTACAAGGAAAAAACCTTTAGAAGCTCACAACTGAATTAGCAATATAGCTAATGGCACCTAATATTAGGGTCAATGTGACTTCGGGGTAGTACTAGAAACTAGGTGAGCTGGAGTTTTATATTTTCTCTCCTACTAACCACATATTTACTTGACTATACAATTCACTTCATTTCTTTGTTCCAAATTTCTAAAATAAGAAAAATGGCTTAGATTAGTGTTTCCAAACCTGATCAAGCACTACAATCATGTAGAAGTTATGACTTAGAAGGCTAGGGAGTTATCACATAATCTGTATTTTAATAGTGATTTTGGTGTGCTAACTTAGAGGTTAAAGTTAAAAGACTTCCAAATTGTAAAATGCTACAATTCTAAAGTGCTAAGCTGCATAATACAAATTGTAAATGCATTTCAAGGAAGGAAAGTTTTCTGAGGGGTAGGGTTGTCAGAGAAGGATTCTGAGAAACTGAAGTAGTCAGGTAGACACTAACTGGGTGCCCTAGGAAAGTACCTGGAGGGTAAACCCTCGCAGGGTCGGAGGAACACTAGGGCTGTACCTGGACTCCTTTGTGGTGATGACTGATGAGAGCTGATTGGCTGCTAGCCAGGCCCAGGCTTCTGCTTGTGCTGCCTCTCCTCCAAACTGCAATTTGATGCATCTGCAATGAAGATGGTTCCACACACAATAAACAAATTTTCTGAAAAGCATCACCTTATTTTGTTACTAAAACCAGAGATAAAACAATAACTTTAGCTCTAGTCTATTGCAGAATTCACTACTGGGGTATTGGCTCTTCTCTCTCCTCACTGTCACATACCTGAGTGACCCACAAGGCAATCAGTAAATGTTGAATCATTTACTTTCAAGACAGAATTGATGTTGAAAAATTCTCAAAGTTAGTATTTCCAATTCACAAACTACTTGACTAATATCTAGGTATAAGGTAACTTCAATAAGGAGTGATTTTTAAGAATGCTTCCAGGGGCCAGTAGATGTCCTAAAGGACTGAAGAGAGCATGCCTTAGTTAAAAAGGACACCATTATTCTTCACCCAGGTTATCTACTGTCATGTGAGAATGTGGGTCCAGGAATGCCAGAGCTTCTGAAGAGAAGCTATAAATCAATTATTTAAAAACATCACCACCGACTAAAAGAAATTTTAAAAACACTTTTGTGTGGACTAAACAAAAACACTGGCTTACAGGATATTGGCTTGTGTGATCTCTGCTTCACACTAAGCAAGAGAGTTTTTGCCTTAGAAAATTGAGACAATGAAAAGACACTGTCATACATACTTGAAAGCAAGACCCTCAAAGACTGGGGTTAAGGGAAGCTTAAATGTCTGGCAGAGTGATATGGCAGTGTCGAAAAGACCAGCTTGAACCAAAAGAGTGACCATCTCTTCTGCTGACGAGCTTCCTGTGGAAACAGAAAAGCGCCACTTAGTGCAACCAGAGGTATGTGTAAACTGTTGAAGAGTATCTCAGAATAACAACGTTAGCTTTATAGCCATCTAGCATGCCAGGTCCACTGCGTGGCCCTCAAATGTCTGTTGGTGCCCACAGACTGCTACATCCCCACCTGCAACGGCAACTGCTGACGGCTCATGCTGCGCCAACGTGAGGCGAACGCGAGCCAGGGAGCACTCCTTCTCCAGGTCTTCCAGGTCCAGGATCTCAATCTGTCGATTCGCTATCAGCCGAAGACAAACAATTTCAATTCTCAAAGTAAGAAGGAAGTGCCTATGAGACTAACTCAACCTGTCAGTTTCCACTAAACAGTAAGTAACTTTCCATTTAATTTCCAAAGGGAGAAAACAGGAGGCTCCATAAAGGCTAACTTAAAAAATAAAGCAGCATCCCTGCTTTGCAATACAGCTGGGTTAAATCAAAGCAGTGCTATAATAGTAGCTGCAGAGAGGAGATGCTTTCGAAGTATTTTACATATAATTTCATTTAAATCTTATAACTGTAAAATAACATTATCTCTATCAGTAAGAAAGGAACACACCCAAAGCTAGAGAGGCAGAATTAAAACAAGGTTTCCCACTCTAGAGCCCTGGCTCTCTAAGGAAGGGTATCATGCCTCCCTGATAGGAGCCTGATAAAACAAAAATTTGCTATGAAGCTGATTTAAATACAACAAATAAAACATACTTTTAAAGCATTTTCATTTCTCATACACCCATACAAAGGACTGCCAATCAACCAACCAACAGCAGATTAAAATATTGAAAATATACTAAAAAGAAACTTTATGATGCTTATACAACAATTTAACTGCTAGACACATATACTATCTAGTACATTATAAAATAATTATATGTGCTATAAGTACATTAAAATATATATAAATCTAAATACTACTGCTATACTACAACAATATAATTACTGTACAGCAAAGGGTCAGTGAGACCCCCGACTCACTTGGGGCAGCTGTGCACTCTCCATCATGATTCCTCTTAGGGGATGCGCCAGGGCGATCGTACTGAAAAGACAAAGTTATTCAACTGTGAAAAATTAGTATTTTAATTTCAATCCAGAGCTTTCCCACTTAAATTCTCTCAACATAAATTATTCAACTAGCATAGCTCCTCTTACAAAGGTACTACAATTATCAGACAAAGAAATGGAGTGTTCACTTAACTAACATGCTACTGAGTCCAAGGACATGGATTTGATATCCGTATAAACCATATGACTTTCTTTGGTTGCAGAGTTATATTCTCTACCCAGAACTCCGGGAAACAGCCTACTAAATGTAGGAACTATACAATATAAGTAGCTGGGCATATATGACGGCATCAGCATGAAAGAAAAAACTCGAAGTGTTTTTTCTTTACATCCTTTAAAACAGTATTGTAGATTAAATCAACAAAAATGAATGAAATAAAGCAGCTATTACCACTTACTAAGCACTTTCTGCAGGCAGGCACTGTCACAGTTTGAAGCAATCTGTACATGAATTATCTCATTTAATACATTAACAATTCCATAAGGTGGACATTAATATTAATATTATCATCATCTCTATTTTATGCAAGAAGATAACTGGATAGCAAAAGATTAATTTGCCTTCAGCTAGTCAGGTCTAACTCCAAAAGAGCTCTGCAATACTTCTTCCTACAGTGATTCTGAAATTGGGAACAACTGAATCGTTGTAAAAATAGATCTAAGTTCACAAATATCCCAGTAGGAATTTTAAGACAGAAAACAAAATGAGGTTATAGTCCTGACAGGACCAAACCAGGAAATTAAAATGATCCCTAAATTCCAGGATGAAAAGTTTCGTACCACTGCACCAGATGCTGGTTGCACAATCCACGCGTATTCTGGACGAATAAGTCGTAAACAATTAATGGCAGCCAGATAACAGTTGCCTTGCTTCTCAAGTCCCCGGAGAGTTCGAACCTCTCTGCCAAGACGCATTCCATACTCAAACATCACTGTGCCAGCTATGAGGCAACGGTAAGTTAGACATTAGAATTGCAGAAAAGTGTTTCTTTAGAGATACACAGAACTTGCTTTACTTATCAAATATTGCAATTTAACACAAAATTGAGTTTAACTTAAAACCACAAAAAAAATCATGCTGGTGAGGATGTAGAAAAATTGGAACCCTTGTGCAGTGCTGGTGGGAATGTAAATTGGTGTAGCCACTATGGAAAGCAGTATGGCAGTTCCTCAAAAAATTAAAAATGTAATTACCTTATGATCCAACAATTCCACTTTTGGGTACACACCTCCCAAAACTGAAAGCAAGGTCTTGAAGAGTTATTTGTATACCCTTGTTCATAGCAGCATTATGCACAATAGACAAAGATGGAAGCAATCAGTGTCCATTGATGGATAAATAAAATGTGATATATGCATGTAATATTATTCAACCTTAAAAAAGAATGAAATTCTGACATGCTACAACATGGATGAACCTTGAAGACATTACATACATTAAGTGAAATAAGCCATTCACAAAAAGAAAAATAATGTGTGATTCTAGAGGCCAAATTCAAAGATAGAAAGTAGAATGGTGATAACTGCCAAGGGCTGGGGGAAGAGGGCAATGGGGAGTTGTTTAATGGATACAGTTTCAGTTTTGCAAGATGAAAAAAGTTTGTACAATAATGTGAATGTACTTAATGCTACTAAGCTGCCCACTTAAGTGGTTAGGGTGGTAAAATTTACGTTGTGTGTACTTTATCACAATTAAAAAAAAAAAAAAAAAGCCAAAAAAAAAAAGCCCCTGCCCACCCTCCCCACATCATGTAAAATGTTTCTTTTGACTTTTAGATACTACACGCCCAGACAGGACAGAAGACTAGTTTAGAGAACTAGTCTCATCCAAATTGTCACCTATCTCCACCCAGGATTCTGAGATTGAGAAATGTTTGGATGCTCTGTTTAAGAACACAGACTCTTATTTTTATAATACTTTCATTCCACAGGTTGTATAAGATATTGAATAATACATTTTTCTGAGATAGCATGGGACTCTAGAAACCAAATAGCATTAAAAAACTGTCTTTCATTTTTTTGAATGAAACTATTTTTCATTCCAACAAATATTTCTGAGTGCCTCCAATATGTGAGACATTTTGTTAGAACAACAGCCTTGCTCCAGAAAGACTTGGCAACATTTATCTAGCTAAGCTGGTCTTAATCAGGCTGACATAAGGGATGCTGTTATTGTGAAAGCAAACGATGGGAGATCTTTAACCATTATTTCCCTTCCTGTATGATTCAAGAAAATAAAGAATATGCAAACATGTTTTTACATTAGGAATATTAAGGACATGCCTACAAATTACTTCCACTCATTCTTTCCAATGAAAATCAGCAAGAAATCTAATGAAACATTCTGAGTGAAAATGGTATAAAAACATTAGATGTTTGAAGGGGGAACCACAATGCTTATCTTGTTTTAGCTGTTCTGGTAAAGACTTCATCAGTCATACAAATCCAAATTAGGATACATTCTACAAAAATGACTGGCCCAAACTCTTCAAAACATCAATGTCATCAAAGGCAAGGTAAGGCTAAAAGAAGTGCTTAAGACTAAAGGAGACTAAAGAGGTATGTATGACAAGTAATGCAATCCAGTATGTAATCCCAGGTCGGAGGTGAGGACAGCCACAGTAGGGGAGGAATGTGCTACTAAAAAAAATCATTGACAATTGGCAAAATTTAAATACGAACAGAACATTAGATGATAATACTACATTTACATTTAACTCATAAAATTAATTTGTTACATTTCCTTAATTTTATAACTGTATTGAGGTTATGTAAGAAAATGTTCCTTAGGGGATGCATCTGAAGTATTTATCCATTGAGTCATAATATCTACAACTTACTCTCAAAAGGACCAGCAAAAATAAGGAAGGCCCGGCTGGTGTGGCTCAGTGGTTGAGCATCAGCCTGTGAACCAAGAGGTCACTGGTTTGATTCCAGGTCAGGGCACATGCCCAGGTTGAGGGCTCAATCCCCAGTAGGGGTGTGCAGGAGGCAGCTGATTGATGTTTCTCTCTCGTTGGTGTTTCTATCTCTCTCCTCTCTCTCCAACTCTAAAATCAATAAAAACATATTTTTATAAAATAATAAGGAAAGAGAGAAGGCGCATGGCAAAATGCCACAGGAGCTCAAAACCAGCTACAAGAATTCAAGGCGCCTCTAGTGAAAAAGTTTTGTTTAAAATCAGACAGAAGATACACACAGAAGGGTACTCTTACTGGAAATGCCTCAAAAACGTTCTAGAACTGGACTGAGAGCCTATTTTTAAGGCTAATAGGTAATCTTCAAAAAAGTGAAGCTAATCTTGTCCTTTAACATAATTTCCCCAAATGCTTGTACAGAACAGTTATCTAATAATAAAAATAAGGCAAAAATTACACAAGTTAAACACAATAAATACATTTGTTAAACATGATTAAACTGATAAGGTTGCCTCCAACAAAGACTGTCTCACCCTTTCGGTAATTGTGGCGATAGATGTGAAAGGCATAGAGGAGCTCATAGTAATTATGAGTCATGAGGTCCACAGCTCTGGCACGTGATTCAATTATTCCCACGACCTAAGGAAGGGGAAGCAATCAGAAATCAAAATCAGTAGCCATCACGACAACACAGCTGTGTCCAGTCATCAGTGGATACATAAAATTACCTCGTTATGCAGATTCACATAGGGAAACTCTACAAGATCCTGTAGCTGGGAGCGTTCACAAAGAACTACCACCAGCTGCCGTAAACAATCTAACTGCCTAGAAGGAAAGAAAGGGAGGTGAGGATCAACTGTCTTAGTGGGTTAAACAGGGTTGGTAAATCGCCTTCTCTAAAAAGGACTGAGACTGACTACCTGCTGGAATCAGGAATTTGGGTTAAGGCTTCATATGCTTGGCTATTGTGGCCCAAATCCAAATGATGTTTGAAAATGCATGTCCTTAAAGTAGCCTAAATACCAAATACAAGGGAAAAAGAACAATAGAATTTAAAACCTTACATTCATGACAAACGTCAAGAGAAATAACTAGATTATAGTGAGTTCTTACCTGACTCTTCCAGTCGTCACCCGCTTCAGTTACTGCTGATGTAGCCAACTGAATAACCAGTTCGGGCAAACCAACGACGTCTAGTAGACGCAAAACCTAAGGGGGAACAGGAGAAAATTCCATTAAAGATAATATGCCAATGCGCTTCAAAGTGAACATGGTTTTAAATCCAGTAGGTAACCAGGTTAGATAGGACTAAATCAAAGAAGCTGACAAGATGAGCAGATTACTGGTCAATATCTGAGATTTTCCTTTAGATTCTACTACTAAATAATAGGCTTGTTGTAAAACTTTCTATTGGTCTTTTTTGTTCACAGCTCTATCCTCAGTGTTTAGTGCATAGTAGGCTCTCAGTAAGGATTTGCTGAATGAAGGTATAAATACAATTTCACTACAAACTTTTTGTACTAACTGTTTGGGTCATAGATGAATTTAAAGCCTAGTAAATAAATTAACATCATAGCTTTATAAAAACCCTAAACAGCCTTGGCTAGTGTGGCTCAGCTGGTTGCGTGCTGCCCAGGTTGCAGGCTCAATTTCCAGTAGGGGGTGTGCAGGAGGCAGCCGATCGATGGTTCTCTCTCATCGATGTTTCTCCCTCGCCCTCTCTAATATCAATAAAATATCTCTAATATTTAAAAAAATAAATAAAAGAACAAGCAATGAGCAAAACAGTGAAGCCTACCCTTGTTGCATTTCCTTTTTGGTGAGAAATGCAGGTGACAAATATAGGTATCTAAAATATAGGATCAAGCACGGTTAAATGTTATAAAGAAAAATATAGCAGGGCCAGGAGATTGTCCATGGTGCCTCTGTCTGCACGTGTGCATGTAAGGGAGAGGGAGCGGGAGCAAGCATGCAGGACCATGCTAACACGAGTTATTCCATGTAGGCGCAGCAGGGAGGTGACACATGAACAGAAACCTGAATGCAAGGAGGGCACGAGGAAGCTGACTGCCCTGGCAGAAGAGCATTCCAGGCTAAGGGAGTGGCAGGCAGAAAGGCTGTGGAAGGAACAGAGTATGCGCTCAGCTTGTAAAAGACAGTAAGAAGGCCATTATCATTACAGCTGACCAGAGGAAAGAGGGTAGGAAAATAGCTCAAGAGCCAAGTCATAAGCTAAAGCTAAATATAGGATTGCAAGTTAATTCTTTGAGTTATCAGGAAGACTAATATTAAGTAATAAAATTCTAATGATGACTGGGCTAATAAAACGGTATCATTTAAGTTAAACATTTATCAAATTTAATTAATGTTTTTTCAATTTTTCTAGGCAAATTCATTTTCTGTTGGAAATTCAGGGAATGATTACATTTCTATATTATTTTTCTCCAAATATGAAGGCAATGTATTTCAAATGAATTTCTACACAGGGTGGTGGAAGAAGAGCCAAACCATGACATAATGTACCTTATCATAATACTGCAGCCTGGGAGTGGAAACAATCTCCCCATCCTCTGACCGGATCAAGCGATCCAAGAATTCCTCTTTGCCCACTTCAGAGGCTGCCTGGCAGAAACATTCCAGAGCCTGGAGAAATCAAATAGAAAGTGACTTATAATGGATTGTTCCAATTCTAAGTACTCAGGAGCTAAAGATAGCCAAAAAAGAAAGAAAATTATTTGACTGTTGACTACATTAATAATTTCTGCTATTCTAATCTCTACCTAATGGATTATTAAATACTTTTTATCTCACTTTTAAACTACCATAATGGGAAAAGAAGCTGCATTTTAAAAAAAAGATATAATGAAAACAATGTAATTGAGAAATACATTTTATTTGCCAAAATGTATCCTTAAAATCACCTGCACAGCGCAGGAAGGTTTCAGTTTTGTTCTTCCCGTTTTCTTGTGTCCTAACTAATCTGCAAAGTACCTGAGGCTGAACATCCTCGACAGGCCTATCGTGCCCCTCGCTGGCACTAGGAGTCTTCCTTATCCTGATCTGGAGGATTCTACATCTCCCACCCCTTCAACCTAGTTAGATGGAGACTAAGTGTCCTCCTTGCACTACAGTTTTTCATCACTCAAATGCAATTTACCTTCTGTCCCTCTCCTGTAACCAGGTAACACCGTCCCAGCATAAATCGACAGGAACCAACATTGACTTGACACCAGGGATGCAGCAGATGAATATAATCCTTAAAGGCATAAAAGGTGCTTTCTGATTAAGAAAATAAATACTGTCCAGCTGGGCATGGCTCGGCAGTTGAGCATCAATCTAGGATCCAGGCGATAGGGGTTCAATTCCTGGTCAGGGCACATGCCTGGGTTTCGGGCTTGATTCCCAGTAGGGGGTGTGCAGGAGGCAGCTGATCAATGACGACTCTCTCATCATTGATGTTTCTATCTCTCTCTTCCCCTCTCCCTTCCTCTCTCTGAAATCAATAAAGATATATTTTTTTAAAAAAAGAAAAAAAAGGAAAAAAGAAAAGAAATACTCATTTCCAAGTTGTTCACAGAGGGAGAGAAGATGTGGTCAATCAACACAAAGTTGTACTTCCTGACATCACCTGGAGAGTAAAACCTAATCCTGTTAACTAATTCTTACATTAGACTATTAGATACTTTAGGAAAGCAAACAGGACTCCAATAACACAAACACACATATGCTTCCTAAATCTTAGCGATTTTCCAACTTTTGGTATTTACTGGTTCAATGACTAGATCCCAGGAAAGCATTTATATGAAGAGAATGGTATGTCTGTTTTACCTAATAGAATTAAAAAAAAAAGGGGAGGGAGAATTCTAGAAAAAATCTGTTAGGAATGATACTGTCAAGATGGAGATAGAGTAAACCTGGAGTATGTTTTGGTGCAACAGAGTATCAATTATTATGTTTCTTATTATCAGTCCAATTAAAATGCATGTAACATTTACAAAGAAAAAAATTCCAGAAATCTCATTCTTTACAAGGATAATTACACCTGAAATATTCAACAGTACTTACCTGCAATTGTACATACTGGCAATTTCCCATCAAACATTCTAGAAAGAGGCAACTGGGATTGCTAGGCCATCTAGTTACTGGTTAAAGAGATTTTTTACTTTCTTGGCAAAACTTAAACATAAGCACTGGCAATCAGACTCCGTAAAATGGCTTAATTTTTTAAAAAAGGTAAAGAGAAGGTTGGCAGAACACATGCTCTTCCCACATAACTATATAACTTTATTATCAGACAAATATAATAAAAAGGTTATATTCTAGGACCCTTGCCACCTAGATTAGGACTCAATTAACTATGGCTAAAAGCACGTATTTCATCTCTGTGTGATCATTTTTAATTCTAGCTGATAAATTGCACAAACACCTAATATAGTGTCTGGCATATAGAGCCATTCATTAAACATCTGGGGAATGTATAACGCTTTAAAAGAGATCTAGGTATTAAATGTGTACTACCAATAAAATCTGGCTCAACTCCTGAGCAAAAAACCAAACCAAAATAAAAGAAAATAAAATAAAAATTGGGGTCATATCTGAAAATAAGTATTACCATCTCTTGCTGGGAGGGATAAGCACCCAACCTCACTGGAAATCTTCATTATACAGGCAGAATAAGAGCCTTATACTATTTAGACAGAGGAAACCTTTCAATTGGCTTTTAAATGAAAGGATACAAGAGCTGCAACAAATAACTGGTAATTGCAGTAATCATCTCAGGCCAGTTCAACCCAGTCTGGCTCAGAGGTGCCTTTGGTTGAGAGAAGAGATGAGATATAATGTGTTTTCTTGCACCTTCTTGGAAGAATAATTCTGCAATTGACTGAGGGCTAGATACTTAAAAAGAAAAAGGGAAGGACAATCACCAACTTGTGATATAATTAATTTTCAATTAAGATAGTCTATCAGTTCATTTTATGCCTGTAACAAAGAACACTTATTTCAAAATATAAAATGCACCATTGGTATTATCAATGGCGATGTAAATAAAAGCAATTTGTAAACTGTGAAGTACTAAACAAATGCAATAAAAAAGCCACTTAAGTCAACACAGTAGTCATTTTTCACTGGTTTCACTAAACCTAAGTGTCTTCCTTAGAAAATGTTTACAATAAATACAGTTCCAAGAGTCCAAGGTTTATAGCAAAACAACACAAAACAAATTCTCAAAAATGGTTCACATGAGGGGCTCCTTTAGAACATTTACTGATTAAGACAAGATTACAAATGCTACCATGAACTTAGTAAATTTAAAAAATGATTTTGAATCGATCACCGGAGTAGCAATATACAATGGAAAAGCAGCGGCATGTATATACACATATGTGACACCTTTCACTTACGCCTGGTCTGGGACTATGGTTTCCACAAGATCCCTTGGTCACAACCAGAAGTCTCAGGCTACAGCTTGCTTAGAACCCTCTCAAAGTGAAAACAGAACCTAGCCAAACTTTCTATAGGAAAGGTGGCAAAAGACCACTTTAATGAATATACAATAAATGACAAATTTAAAATCAAATGCAGACACAGTCAGTCCTTACCAAACTTATTTGCCATTAAAGCATTAGAGTCCGTTAGTTCCAGTACTGATAAGTGTTGGAGATTAGACTCCCTGTGAGAAAAGGGGGGAAAAAACAGCTTAATAAATTCTCCTATGCCAAATATGGCTTCAACAAGTTATCCTGTCAAGAATGCTGTCAATGTAATTAACAAACTGCATATGAAAGCTCCATTGAAAGCATGAAAAAATCTGGAAAACGTGTCATAGTTTAGCCACTTGCTCATGATATCACTCAGTGATCTTGCAATGAGAAGCCACAGCAGACATTTCTCCAAGACCTCCATGCCATGGAAAGCCTTATCTTGCCAGAGAAAATGGGATGGTTTATAATACTGAAAATGGGCATTTAGGAGTTGTTGGATTTTCTTTCTTCCTTGAGTTATAAAGTATCTCAGCCTACCTTTAACAATTAGTACGTTTCTGTGTGTGGTCTCACTTTCCCTGTGATCTCATCTTATTATTTTGCCTTCAACAGGATTTATCTTTACATCATACACACACAATAAAATATATAATAAAAAAATATGTATGTATTTTCATTCTTCTAAGTTACCTTCAACCTTTAGAAAACAAAACATCTAAAAGTTCTCTGACCCTGGCTGGTGTGGCTCAGTTGGTTAGAGTGTCGTCCTGTGCACCAAAGGGTATCGGGTTCGATTCCCGGTCAGGGCACAAACCCAGGCTACAGGTTCTATCCCCAGCCGGGGCGTGTATGGAAGGCAATGGATTAATGTTTCTCTCTCTCCCCCTCTCCCTTCCTCTCTCTCTAGAATCAATGGAAAATGTATCCTCAAGTGAAGATCAAAAAAATAATAAGTAAATAAATAAAAGTTCTCCGGCCCTGGGTGGGTAGCTCAGTTGGCTAGGGCATCGTCCTGATATGCCAAGGTTGTGAGTTCTATCCCTGGTCAGGGCACAAACAAGAAGCAACCAATGAATGCATAAATACGTCGAACAACAAATTGATGTGTTTCTCTCTCAAATCAATAAATAAAAATTTAAAAACTTTCCGAATTTTAAAGGCAAAACACATTACAGCATAATGTTTACAATTGCTTTCTTGTAAGACAATGAAAAAAATAATTCAACTCACAATTTACTTTAGTAATTAGAATAATGAAACTCACAGGGTGTCAACTGGAACATCAGTTGCCAAGCACTGACATCCCCACTTAATGAGGCGATAAGATAAGAGTAGGGGAGCTGTTCGATGGAGTAGGTCTTGCTGAGCCTGAAAGAGCTGACCGGCTCCCAAAATCACCTGTTCATGATGGGTGGGGTGGGAAAGTAAACAGCAATTAGTAATGATAACTCTTATGGTTCAGGTGGAGGTAAAATATAATAAAAAACAGTTACAAAGGGTATACAAAACCCAAAAAATATACATAAATAAAAGCAACATTATATTTTGGGGTGGCAGATGGTAAAAATATCTACCCAAACATTTAACAGTACAAAAATAATGAAAAGTGGCTCACCAACTCATGGGAGCTGATGGTGAAGAAAAAAACAACATTAAAAAGCTTAACTTTCATTAAATCTGTGGGTTCAGAATTCAAGAGGAGGAAGAAGGAAATCTAAAACCTTTGTTATGCTTCTGGTCTTGGGTAAAAGCAAGTGTGACCATTAGAGGAAAATCTGGCAATACAACCAAAAGCCTTAAAAATGTGTATAGCCTACGACCAATCAATTCTAGTTCTTAGACTTTATCCTAGAGTTATAATCAAAGGTGTACAGAAAGTTACATCTATAAGGAAAAACTGGCAACATGGATGGCCACAAATGGGTTTGGTTGCAAAAATCAAAATTTTACTAGATAATTAAAAATAATGCTACAGAAAAATATTTAATAATGCGAAACTGCTGATGAAATTTGTAAATAGAATAAAAACCACCAGATTACAAAAAATACATGTAGCATATTCTAATTTTATAAATAAAACAAAAAACAATTTGCAGAGCAAAAGGGTATACACCAAAATGTAAAGTGGTCATCACTGTGCAGATTACAGGTGAATTTTTATTTACTTTTTGTTTATATAGAAAGGCTTCCATATAAGGGCTCTAAAATGAACATCTAATACTTCTATGTGTAGAAAACATACGACAAAGTTTATAATTAAAAAAAACACACCCACAAAACCCCAAACCCCTAAAAAAAAATGGAAAAACCTATAGACTAAAAAAAACTTAATAAGGGCTGCCCAAAGTGACAGACTCTCAGGACATGTTCCCGTTTCTCCTCAGTGTCCTAAACAAATCATCTTCCTAAATGTTTTTCCTTATTTTTACCCCAAATTCTACCATTAACAATGTATCTGAGTTAATAAATTCTGATTTAAAAGTTTTAATACCTTTGGGAACACCAAAGGCCATTCAGTTCTTCACATATTAACATGAATTAGTTTAATCACACTACTTGCTGTCAGGCTTGTTAGGAATTACTGACAGAGAGACAAAGGGACTTGTGACTGTGGGCAGAAAGGTAATTTCAGAACACGGAACATTCAGTGGCCGGGTGACAAGGACTGTAGTCTTTAGTGTCTGGGAGCCTAGGAAGAATAGGGTGGAAAAGGAAGCACAGGATGGAGCTGGGAGACAAACTGCAGCCTCAAAACTGTGTTAGGGTAAATCCTGTACCGCAGAGAGAGTTCTTTTTAACCTTCCTTTCTCCTCCCACTAAGTGGTACCCAGCCATCACATCCAAAGTAGTACTAATAATACTCAATTTTGGGAAAGCCAACCTGAGACGATTTCCCACCACTATGCACAGAAGACAATGGAGATACAATCAGCTCCACATATATTCTGGGTCTGCAGTTTTAGATCCCAATGCTTACTCATTCCTAATGCAACAACTACTTATAGAGCACCTACTAAAGGCCAAGCATGGGGGACAGAGCAGAGAATAAAGATAAAAGTCCCTGGGCTCGTAAAGCTGACATTCTGCTACGTGCCCGTAGGTCTATACCAGGATTCAGATTTTAGATTTTACAAGTTTTCTCTCAAATAGTACTTACTGCATCTCCTAGCCTCATTAATAGCTGCTGTAAGATCAAAAGGTCTCTGCAGATGAGGAACCGAGTACTGGCAATTTTATATACGCCTCTGCACATGATATACCCTGCTGTGCTACTACCATAGAGCTGGGCAAGGTTCATTCGAATATTCAAAGGCTGAGCTGTAATTAAAAACAAACAAACAAAAGGAGTTAAATGTATCATTGTTTTCTCTAAGTCAAAAAGGCAGCTTTGTTGTTTTGTCATTTACCTGGATCGAATCCCTTTTCCATTTCCACCTCTGTTTCATAATCCATTTCCCGTATAAGAAGCCCAATGGCATGGATTGGGTTCCTAATCTCTTGCAGTTTACTACAAATATCCTCCATCACGTTTTCTCTACAAGGACAATTAAAAACCTCCTATTACTACCGAGAACACATAGACAAATCTGTGTAAGTCCTGAAAACTCAAATGTGCTAAGAAACAGGAAACCAGCCACATAGTGAAGGAGTGGAGACGATCACTCTGGTATACAAGATGCTTTTACTCCATGAAGCAAATTTCCCCTCATTTTCCCACAAATGACAGGCAGTACTGAATGTGAGAAAAATACTTTTGTGTGTACAGTGAACAGTTTAAACCACTGCTTTGTACATACTTGAGTGTACACTGGAAACCTGACTTTGGCATTAAAAACTGCTATATTTCCATTAGGAAGTGCACTTTACCCTAAATTCTCCTTACACATCAATAGTGATCAAATCTTCCAGAATCTGTTCTGCAGCCTTTTCTGGAGACTGTAGGTTGAAACAACTCATCTCCATCATTACTGACATATCCATAGTCACTGACTCGCCAATCTGCCGAAGGCATTTTATAAGACATATGACATCCCGAGCAACATCCACATCTATGAGTAAGAAAAAGTTAACATTCATGTCTCAATCCAATGAAGAGCTCCGAATAATGTTATACAAAAATATTAATAATTAAATGCCAAGGATCTATCTGAGGTCTTAGAGATGCTTAAGCCTCTTCAATTTTCCATAAAGTATCTACAATGTGGTAAAATGACCAGGAAAGATCACAGTGGCAATCTAGTTTTTGCATTTATCTGAAATGAAGCACAGGGTTCATGCAGGAAGGAGATGGGATTAAATGCAGACATAACAATCTTATTACCATCAGATATGGTTGTCTCATCCTCTGTCAAAAGGTTCTCATCAGGCAGGAGGTACAAATGATCCACTAAGGAGGAAGGCATAAGAAAAGACAGGTACCCCTGGAAATATAAATCCAGTGAACATTCATTTCAGTGAATGTTTAAAGATCTGAATCTTATCACGAGGAGGCACCAGACAAATACAAATTGATGGACACTCTACAAAACAATAGGTAATCTTCAAAACATGTCAATGTGATGAAAGACAGAAAGGCTGACAACAGTTGGAGATTAAGGTAAAAACACACATGACAAATACATATGTGCAAGATATTGGATTGGATTCTGGATCAAGAAAAAAATTCACAGCCCTAGCCAGTTTGGCTCAGTGGTTAGAGTGTCAGCCTGTGGACTGAAAGGTCCCGGGCTCGATTCCAAACAAGAGCATGTGCCTTGGTTGCAGGCTTGATCCCTGGCCCTGACAGGGTGCTTGCAGGAGGCAACCAAGCTATGTGTCTCTCTCACATCGATGTCTCTCACTCTCCACTTCCCACTCTCTCTGAAGAGCAATGGAAAAAATATCCTCATCTGAGTGAGGATTAAAAACAGAAGAAATCTCATAGGCACAACTGGTGAAACCTGAATATGAACTGTATACTGTTATATCAACATCGAATTGCCTGATCTTTAAACTGTGCATGATTATGTAAGAATACCCTTGATCTTAGATACACGCTCAACTATGTACAGATAATGTGGCATGAAGTCCTCAACTAACACTCAAGTGGCTCAGGAAAAATAGCAAATGGAAGTTAACAAATGGTGAATCTGGGTGAAGGGCATATAGGAGGTTCTTTGTGTTATTCTTGTAAGTTTTACATTAAGTTTGAAATCACTTCATATAAGGAATGCAGAAGACTATATACAATTGATCTATAATTTTAGAGGAAAAGCCCTAGCAAAGTCCTAAAAGCCAACTGCAACACACAACAGACTAGCATTCTGCAAGGCATACTAACTGTCTAGAGAAATTCTCTCTGCTTCGCTGCCCTTACTTTTTTCAGCAGGCACACCATGTTTGTGTGTGGATTCAAATGTAGGGCAAGCGGATGAGAGAGGGCTTCCTGATATTGAAGACAGCAGGCATAGAACTTGCACCAGAATTCCTGTTGTAAATTTCGAAACTGCTCCTGGGAAAATTCATACTCAGTCACACTTCCTTGGAGCTGGCAAAGAAAAAGAAAGAAACTCTTGATACCATTTGGGATCTTTCTACCCCCCTCCCCCAAACATATCGTGTCTAGTGTTATTTTACTAAGCTATAGCCAAATGCATATTCCTTATGACTTACATGCCATAGTCTATATAAATATAGCTCTAATTCTCCAATGAAAAGACTTAAATGTTTATACTTCCTACTAACAATATGAACAATGCCTCAGTACCAATCTGCCCACATCAAAATGGAAGAAAATATTCATTCTTTTTTTTACCCAAACCTCACCTCACTTTCAACAGCTAAAGTAACTTCTTTCTTTAGTTCACTCCAGGAAAGATCTAAATTCCTCTCAGTTCCTCGACAGAAAATCTAAAATGAAGAGAGACATGAGAGAATTATATAATACCTAAAACTGAATGAAAATGCTCTAGTTTAGAAGGCATTGAGGCAATATATGACAACACATAGAGAATGGACATGCCTGGAATACACAGTTCCCCCAACATTGTTCAAGTAATTTCCACAACTGAAACCAAAGCAAGTTTGAGATAGTTTAACTATAGAAATAGTTAACTAGAATAAACTATAGAATAAACTATAGAAATACATGAATCTGAAAGAACTGTAATAGGGCACATTTGGATCACTACAAAAAAGCAAAAGCACAATGGCTATTGCTCAGCTGGAAGGCAGACACAGGTGATGCTGAATATACATGTCATGTCCTGAGACTGGGACAAAGCTAAGCTAGAGCAGTGATGGGTGGCTCCCCACTGGGAAGGATTCTCATAGAGGACAGCAGCTGATAACTGCCTTACTGATTATTTAATACCTCAGTGTGCAAAAGCTACCATGAGAAATGTCATCATACACTTGATTATTGTTAACAAGAAAAAAGTGCTGATAGATGAAAGGAAGAAGAGAAAGTGACCCTGTCATTCTGAAGTTTTATCAGAGAGAAAACAAAAACATGCAATTGCCAGATATTCAAAAATGTACCTGGAAGAAAAGTCAAGGGTCTGCAATATACCGCCTGAGAGAAAGTTAAAGAACTGGCAATATTTAGTCTGGAGAGAAAGAATATGGAAAGATACTTAAAATATCTGAAGGTTGCTCTATAGGAGAGAGAAAGTTCTATGATGCTGCAGAAGAAAAAAGCCACCAAAAGAATGGGGGTTAGATTTGATCCAATATTGGGAAGAACTTTTATTTATTTATTTATTTTTTGGGAAGAACTTTTAAATGACACAGTCTGAGAGCAATCACTCACACAAGGGCCAGTGAGAAGTTGTCAATGGGAGGCAGAGACAACTAGACGTTGAGCAGCTATCTTTCAGAGAAGCCTCCTGCTCTGTGTGGGAGGTCAGATCAGGAGATTCTAAGGACCTTTCCATTCTATGAGTGATGTTCTATTTTAAATTCACGAAGTGTGGAAATTTAAGGAAGACTAAGTGACTTTAAAGAGTCCTTTTGTAAAATTTTAAGCATCTCTTAAATCATGTAATTTTGAAGCTTAGATTTAATTTTAGATTGAACCAAGTTAGACCTTCATTGCACTAACAAAAGGGTAAAACAGAGTACCATCAAAACTAACCAGAAAAATATTTTAAATTTCTTTCAAGTATAGAGATTATATGTGGTATAGTATGGTATCTTTTTACTATAGGGTAGGCACAAATTTCTTTGTACTACTGACACGCTTAGTCACTGGGAAAGTGCCCCATCCTACCTCCTGCTGGGAGTTTCACTTAATGGAAAGACTCTATAAAAATTACAATAGCATTTACAAACACATTTAAAAATAGTATTTATTTAAAAATAGTATTATGCAAGTGCAAAAATACACTCAGTGTTTAGTATATGCAAAACAAAAACTGCAATCATTAATTATATAATAATGGTAATAAAATAGTCTTAAATAAAATTTCTCACTGACCTGTAAAGCTTTACATAAAGCTGCATTTATGAACCGGCCTGGTGTAAACAGACTCTGCAAATACATCTCCTGTTAGAACATTAAGACAAAAATTAATATCATTCTAAAAATATGAAAACTGGAAAAACTGAGTAAAGAATTCAACATGTTTGCACCAAAGCTGATTTCTATTATACGAACATGGCAATTGGGCCCTTGGACATTTGAGCAATAACAGGCAGGAGAGCAGTGCTATATTTCACCCCTGTAAGTGAAGACTGTGGAGTCTTCGAGTCAGCTAGATGTACTATTCTGAAAGCGGTGTGCTCCTCATGGAGCGCCACTGGGTTCCACTGGAAAATACAGCTTATCAAATGCCCAACTTAAATGGGAACAGCGAATCTAATTTGTTGGTAATATACACTGGTAAGAACAATTAAACTGGTTTCTACACCATCCACAAAGTACTCATTTTATGGCTCACATATGAAAGAAAAGGCACCAAGAATAATAAGCCATATATGTAAAAAACAAAAACCTACAGTAAGCTCTCATAAGTGGGGAAATGAAGTAGAGAGAATAAAATGGGAAATATCACATTGCCTAATTATTTTGACCAAGTTTCATAGACCGGATCTGCCAGTGAGTAGTAAACCTGACTGACCTTCTTTCAAGTTCCTTCCTTCTACTGGGATTCTGGGGGATGATAAAATGATCAAAACAAAGGAGATAAAGAAGGATTTTAATAATCGGCATATGATTTTGGCGTTGAGGTAAAAGTCAAGTGCCAATAAACTCTTGGGATGAGAAACATGGTAATATTCAATTTCAGATAGTTAAAGTTGGTTTTTCAATCCTACAAACAGTTGCTGTTTCAGACTCAAAAGTCCACAATTTTTAAAAATCTCATTTTAATATTAAGGAATCAACTGAAAGCTTTTCCTACCATTTATCCCAAGGGTGTCCCTGGAAAAGAAGGAGACTGGTCTGCTTTGCTCTCTAATGCATTACTTTTTGAAGTTATTTTCTTCACAGCATATACCTCTACCAGCATTTATCTTATTTCTAGTTTATATGCACACAGCATCATGGTTAATATAGTGGACACCTAGGTCTGTGCCTGGCCAGAATCCATTTCCCCTTCTTTTACTAAAAAATCCCTTATCTTTATCTGGGGAACCTCCTCCACTACCCATCCTCTACTTATTTCACCACCTTCCCCAAGAGCAAGGTCCAAGTTGGACATGTTTCTCATGCCAAGCCAGAATCTTCTATTCCTTTCGATCGAAGTGACTGAGTCAGGAATTATCACATGACTCAAGCCAGGTCAGTGAGTGTCTATTCTAGGACCTGGGACAGAGATGCTCTCTTTCCTCTGGGGTGGCTTGGTTCACAGAAAGCACAGGGTCAGGCAGGGAGCCTGTCTGAGAAAAACCCAACAAGGAGGAAAACAAAGTAGAGACAGAGAGATCAAGTCCTGATGGTATTGTTCCAGCTGTGGCTGAAGCCAGGTAACAACTTCTCAGTGGCACAAGCCAACACATCTCCTTTCAAACCTGTCAGTTTGAGGTTGGCTTCTTTCACCTGCAGCTTCAAGAGTTCTAATACAACTGGCTCTTCTGAAACTAAAGATCAGGTAAATCACCCCCTTATGTAAGACTGTAGCGTTGCTTACTCTGGGGTCCTGATCATCTCTGATAATGACCTCTTCCTCTGGCAGAGGCTGCATAAAAACTGGATTCCACTGACCTGCAACATTACTACAGAGAAAATATCCATCAGTCTACAGGAAAAAGATGAATAAAAACAAAGCTTATGCTGTTGGCAGTATCTGGGCAGGGAGGGCCCCATCACTGACCTGCAATGGCTGCTTGATCAACTGTTAAAAAACGTTTCAGGAAAAAGAAACTTATTCTGTTTTTTTTAAAAAAATCCTCAACTGAGGATATGTTTATTGATTTTAGAGAGAGGAAGGGAGACAAGAGAGAGAGAGAAATATTGATGTGAGAGAGACACATCAACAGGTTGCCTCCGCATGCCCTGAATGGGTCTGGGGATCGAACCTGCAACCCAGGTATGTGCCCTTGACCAGGAATCAAACCCATGACCCTTTGATGGTTGGACTGACGTTTTAACCACTGAGCAACACTGGCCAGGGCTAGAATTCTATTCTAGGATATAGGTTATGACGGTCCCCTAAAGTTAAATTAGTTTAGTTCTGGGGACTTGAAGCTGTGTTCTAAAGAATCCTGCATACTTATGGGGTTTCAGGGGTTGGACAAGTGTTTAACTCAAAATCAGTTTTTAAAAATGTACTTTGTAACTATTAAACATTCTTAACTCGTATCATGTACATTAAAAATATAAGATACCAAATATGTCAGAAATTCTCAAGATATTAAATTGTGTTATAATTTTATACTCATAAAATACTAGTTTTGTTATATATTGGAGTTCATTATCTTAGTTTGAGAAGCACTGTACTTGTGCAATCTATTTCTCTCATGATGAGGAAACTGAGAACCCAAAGGGGCTTTCAGTGTCTTTTGGAAGTTGAGGGTATCAGAAATGGTCTTTGCTAAGAAGCAAAAAAAACCATTCCAGATTAGAAGTATTTTGGGTATGTGCTCTCTCTCCCCCAGAACATGGTATTCTCTTTATCTCAATCCAACACTAAGAATCCTCATTTCATCCTAAAACCAAAAGATAAGAAATTACACAAATATAAAAGAAGGTTTTTCAGAAAACAGTTAACAACAGGCAGACCCAGGGCAGAATCCTTTAAGTGCAAACACTTGAGTTTGGTTCTACATAGAAAGCTCTCATGTTCTTAGTATGAAACTGCTTAGGGTAAGGTAGGACGACAAAGGTAAGTGATACATACTGTTCAAAGTTGATGTATTTTACAACCGTTTGGTTCTCAGCATCATGCCACAGGGCCCAGATATCCGTAGGGGTTAAGGCAAAGTCAATCAGTGTCTCCTAGGAAGAAATGTGGGGGGAAGGAAAAGGGGTGGTTAAAATAAGAAGGGGCGGTAGTTTATAATGACTTAAATTTGTATCAGTAGCCGAGGTAAAAACATAAAAACAAAAGATAAGGCCCCACGAACTTGGTGAAACCCAAATGAAATTTTGTTTGCACGCATCATGAAATGCTCCATTTCACATTTCAATCCCATTACTAAATAGTCGAGTTAGCCAACAGCTCTTTCCTGTATTTGTGTGACAGGCAAAGGGCCACCTGAACTACCTGAGACGTGAACAGGGAGGAGATGTGGTCCAGACTGTAGTGGTTATTTTCAGCGCTCACCAGCTGGAAAATGCAGAACTGTTGAAACATAAATTGATAATTTATTACTTGAAATACAACATTAGCATACAGAAACCAATTTTTAAAAGAGTATGGTCAAACACACAACAGCATTTATCATCTTTACTGTTTTTAAGTGTACAGTTCAATAGTATGAAGTACATTCACATTATTCATCAAACTTTATTCATCTTACAAAACTAAAACTCTGTACCTGTCAAACACCTCCCTCCCTCCCCCCCAGCCCCTGGAAACCATCATTATACTTTCTGTCCATATGACTTTGACTACGCTAGGCATTTTATGTAAGTGGAATTAAAGTGTTCGTCTTTTTGTGACTGGCTTATTTCACTTAACATGTCCTCAAGGTTCATCCATATTGTAACATTTGTCATAACTTCATTCTCCCCCTCCCCCCCGCCAAAATGTGTTTATTCTATAGCAAGACAAAAACACTTTTGTCTTAGTTAAGCAAAATACAAACAACTTAATTGTTGCTATTGTAACTCATAAAAAAGTATAAAACAGCATAAAAACACAATAAGCAATGCAGCAATGAATGGTTCATGTCACCAGTGTTTACGTTAAAGCCTCGTTTATGAAAGCTTTACAACATGTGATATGAAAACTTACAACTTTGAAAGAAAATATTTACACAGATGGTTCGGATGTGGTACACCTTTTAAATATTCTATTAGTATTTCATTATGATAAAAACTCTTGCCAGTTAGAATCCCTTCAGGTTGCAGGCAGCCAATTAATGTTTCTCTCTCAAAATCAATAAAAACATATTTAAAAAAATAAAGTGGGGTATTAGAGCTCAATGGGAATGAGGAAGGCACCCAGGCAGGGCCGCGACAGCATGGGAATCAGCTCCAGCACAGTGAGGACAAACCTCACTGGAATGTAATTAAGATTAAATGGAGGACATTCAGCTGGTCGTTCCAGGCTGCGGAGTTTCCATCCCAGCACCATGGCCCAGCTGGTCCGTAACCTCACAGAGAAGGCCCCCCCCCCCCCCCCCCCCCCCCCCCGCTGGTGACTGCTGCTGTGATGCTGCTATGACTTACTCAAAACCTCAACTGGCCACATTTTGGCACTATGCCAAGGTGGAGCTGACTCCTCCAACCCCTGCTGAGATCCCCACAGCTATTCAGAGCTTGAAAAAAATAGTCCACAGTGCTCAAACTGGTAGCTTCAAATAGCTCACAGTTAAGGAAGCGTTGCTGAATGGTTTGGTGCCAATGAGGTGTGGATGTGGTTTTATGTCGGCAAGATCATTGGCAAGCATGGCATCAGTGGCTATGATGTTTGAAGACCAATCTTTAACATCTGTTTCTTTTTGGTTTATTATTTGAATGTTATTGGACCATGAGTGATCAGAATCGTATTGAATAAAAAGAGATATGTCAAAGTAAAAAAAAAAAAAAAAAAAAAAAAGGTTAAATGGATATGCCCAAACCCGTTTTGCTTAGTGGTCAGAGCATCAGCCCGCAGACTGAAGGGTCCCAGGATCAATTCCCACCAAGGACACATACCTTGGCTGCAGGCTCGATCCCCAGCCCCAGTCTGGAAGATTGCAGGAGGTAACCAACAGATGTGTCTCTCTCACATTGATGTTTCTCTCTCTCCCCCCCTTCCACTCTCTCAACAGCAATGGAAAAATAGCCTCAGATGAAGATTAAAAAACAAAGATTAAATAGAGAGCCCGACCGACGGGGCTCCGCAGATGAGCACTGACCTAGGATCCAGGAGATTGCGGTTCGATTCTAGGTCAGGGCACATGCCCGGGTTGCAGGCTTGATCCCCGGCAGGGGGTGTGCAGGAGGCAGCTGATCAAAGACACTTTAATCATTGATGTTTCTACCTTTCTCTCTCTCCCTTCCTCTCTCTGAAATCAATAACGATATATTAAAATAAAAAAAAAAAAAAGATTAAATGGATAATATGGAAAGAGTGAGCTGAGTAAGTACAGTTCAAGCATTTATTAATACACTTAAAGGGCCTGGCACTGTGCCAAACACACAATACCCCACAAATGGCTGTTTATTATACAATTATACCATCGTAGTACATCCTATATACCTCATGTACATACAACAGCTAGTGTTTAGATGATGAGCCAAATTATTTCTAAAATTTAACTTCCCCATAACCACTTATGAACACCTATATCCCTTTCATAACTCTACTTTTTCATCCAGACTTCCAAATTTGTTCTTTCTTGTTCGGTTTTGGTTAACTTTTCCTTTCATGTTCTTTTAAACACTCCGCTCCCTTTCATCCTGACTTCCCTTGCGTGATCTCTTAATTCACACATGGGAACAAAATCCACCATCTCTGCGGAAACAACATGAGACATCTAAGCTGATGTGAAGAGCTGAAACAGACTCGGTGAGTTCACAGCCACTTCCGCCCCCACAGAATAACCTGATAAGTGTCATGTATTTCATACCTGTCCTCGTTTTGGTGCATGCATGTAAATCCCCAGATAGAGTCCCATGGCAGGGGAATAAGCGAGTCGTAATTTGTGTCCAGTTCCAGCAGTGAGCCGAAGGTCTTTTTTCACAGGGACATACTCCAGCATGTTGGCTACCATGAGGCACATCTGGTCCTGCCCAAGATAAGAGTTAATAAGTGGTGTCAAAGAATATTTAGATTAGAAAACAAGTCCATTCCCCCCCACCCCAAAAGGATACATACCCATTACATCTAGCACTCTGCCTAGTTTATGTGCTGAAGGACCCTATAGGTTTCTGTTGAGGGCTAAGAGGAAATTATCTTAGTCTGATAATTATCAGCTGTTTTGTGAATCTTGGAAACTATTTTACCAACTGTATTTCAAAAGCATATTTGTTCCCCTTAAGGGAAGGACATACTCTGTATATTATTTCAACTTTTCTATAGGACTCTTAATTTTAAAAATACAGACAAAAACTTAGGGGAGAAATGTATGAAAAGTGAAACCAAATGAACCTGAGTCTGGAAATGGCCTATAATTTTCAAACTAAGTGACCTGATAATCCAAGAGAAGCAGCAGGATTTAATTCAACTCACAATCCTTTTTTAACTTATTGTAACTAAAAATGTAGCACTTACCTTATAAGACCACATGCGTAGTTTATGATCTTGGCACAGAGCAAAGATGAAGGCATCATTCTCAACACAATGAACAGCAAGACTGAGGGGACGATCGGAAGGGCCCTGATCCCCTCTAAAAACATAAGGCGAAGCTTTACTATTGCGTATCATCTAGTCCTTATAATTTGCAATTTAAGAGATAATGCATACTGTTAATCATCAGAAGAGTTTATGTTGGTATAAGATCACATTTTCTATGATTTATAACCAATTACTATAAACTTTAAAAGGCTCTATCTACATAACAATGGAATATTGTTCTAACCATCAAAAACTTTCTACTTCTAATATTACATAACATTGGGTTTGCTGTCAGGACAGAGTGCTGAACTGGATATTGAGAGGATATATACAGGAAGCCAGTTTCTGTTTTCAGTGTCCAATCCCAAATGAAGTGAGCTCTGGAGTGTGGCTCTTCCTCAGATGGAATGTGATGTTGGGCATACTCTTCCCCTTTCCAGTATCATTTTTATCTGCCTTGGAGTAAGAATGGAAGCACTAACAGGTGTAAAAAGATTAAATTCTCAGGCCTTTTGATTTACCTGCCAGACACACTCACCTGATAGCTGTTGGCATCCAGCCTACAAGCAATCGCTGCATTACTGAACTCTGTTTCAGTTCCACAACTGACACCATCCCTACAGGATTGAAAACAGACCAATGATGTATCCAAGCCAACTCTTGATGATACTTAGCGACACTCAAAGGCGAAAAAGATGCAACCATAAGCCAGGTCTTTATAACAGGTGAGAGGCTTACACACTTCTATCTAGGGAAGTTTTAGGATGTCCACATATATCACACTTAAAATCTTTTGACTCATTACTGGATCAATAAAAACAGCAGTTTTAGATTTCTAGGGGAAATTTTTGCCATTTATAAATAATAACTCATATTGCTCAGAAGAAATACTTCATTCCTTCCAAAGACTCTCAGCAAACCTTTCATGTGTCGGGCAGTGCTAACTGCTGGCACTGGAGCAGTAAACAAAATAAAAAACTCCTGCCCTCATGGAACTGACATTCCACTGGGAGGGGGGAGAAGCAAGAGAGTTAGCAAACTAAGTAGAGAATATTAAGAGAAAAATAAAACACGGAAGAGCTACAGTGAATGCCTGGGCAGGATGTGCGTACTTTGAAAAGGGTGGTCAGGGAAGGCTTCAGGGAAGGCTTCACGGAAGGGACAGAGAAGACCTAAGGGCGTTGAGGGAAGGAGCCAAGCTGGTAGCTGGGGAAGAGCTACCCCAGGCCAAAGGCCTGAGGAATGTGTGCCTGGTATGTTCAAGGAATTGTGCGAAGGCATGTGGCTAGTGCTGAGGAGGTGAGGGGAAAATGAGGTGAGGCAGCAGGGGTCACTGGATGCCAAAGTAAAGACTCTGGGTTTATTCAGAGTGAGATGAAGAACCACCCTCATTTGAAGGCTTTGAGGGGAGTAGTGACATGACTCAAATTAGGTGTTAAGTGTATCAGTCTTCCTGAGAAGTTTCTGTAGGGGGTAAGGACAGGTCTGGGGCGATAATTTAGGAAGCTAAAGCAATAATCCAGGCAAGAGAGAGTGGTGACTTGAAGCAGGGTATCAGCAACTCAACTTCCTTGTGTCAATTATTTTGGTTATAGTACCTCAACCTGAAGGTAGACAACTAGTCAACTCATCTTTACTAGAGGCCTTAGAATAGGTGGTCTTACAGTTATCTTTTCCCATATTCCAATAAGCTTTTTAAAAAAGTCTTTATTGATTTCAGAGAGAGGAAGGGAGTGAGAGAGACAGAAACATCAATGATGAGAGAGTCATTGATCGGCTGCCTCCTGCAAGCCCCGCTACTGGGGATTGAGCTTGCAACCTGGGCACGTGCCCTGACTGGGAATCAAATCATGATCACCTGGATCATAGGTCAATGCTCAACCGCTGAGCCACACCGGCCAGGCTCCAATAAGCTTTACAGTTCCCCATCCACTGTATAAAATCTTGCTCTTTTGGAAAAAAACCAGTAAAGCATTAGGGGCTCACTAGGTAAGTGATACTGAGTGATCACTTCAGAGGTGGTATGGAAGAAATTTCTGTGTTGGGTGGTGAGTTTGGACTTCTAAGGTCTGTTCTAATGCCAACCTTTCTTGTTTGAAGCTAAATCCACGCTCAGTTCCCCTTCTTACCAGGTATGTCGTAAGGAGGTAGTTTAAGAATAAAGATTCCCCCAGCAGCAGATGGTAGAGCAAACAGGGCCTCCCCATCACTGCTCAGCCAGGCTGTCGAGGTGGTGGAATTCGGGGGAAGTCCAGGAACTGCTGGAATTAACTGATAGTTGCAAGGATCCCTAAAGTCAACTTTTCCAATGTCAGTGAATATCGACTGCATCTGACTTTCAACTACCAACTCCTGTGGAGAAATTGGAAAGACAAATCTGTTAAATCAGAATGAGCTGATTTTTGCACAGTTCCTCTCAATCACTGCAAAAGATTTTAAAGTAAAAAACAGCTGAACTTAAAAAAAAAAAAAAAAGCTATTCTAACAAAAACTATTTCTTCAACTTAAAATGTGTCTTGTCATTTTAAATAGTAATTATAAAAGTTTGCTTGGTGAAGGCTAACAAGGAATCCAAATTTCCTTTAATTTCAAAGGATATTCCTCCACTAAGTCTGTGACAGCCTTTATCTGAGAAATAAAGGATTTAACTGACTTACACTTCTATACATCCGGGATGGGTGAGGTAAAAGCAACCTGTGCACTGTCTGATTGGTTAATATCAAGATTATCACATGATTCTGAGTCTCGGAGACATGAACCCCTCCGGGTAAGAGGCTGCAATTTTGGAATTTGAGGCGAACTGCATTATTCAACAGATTTATGTCCAGTGACTCTTCCACCAGCTCCAGTGTATCTCCGGAGGTCTTCCTGTTTAGGGGAAAAAAGAAGACATTTTTTTAAAAAGTTTATGCTTTTCTTTCTGATATATATGAAAACAATTTCCAGGTGAACTCTCTCAATTTGAAAATTTTGGACAAATTCAGACCTATTCTTACATTCCAAACCACCACATTACATAGATTTACAAAACAGCAGAATATAAAATTCAAATCTTATTATATGACTCTCTTAAATGGAGATATTTCCAAATTTGACAGTCATTTATTTAGAATATCTGATGCAATTAAATTCCATTATACTGAACCCCCCCCCCCTACTTGCGGAGGAATGTGGCCTCCACATATATAACTACACCTCAACTGCGGTCACCTTATTCAATATGGTATTTCCCCTTCCAGTACGTACTTCTTCCAGCCAGGATGCAGGGCAGACTCTTCTTCAGGTGCAACTCTGCCAGGTGGTAGCCCATCCCATCTGCCATATTACCCACATCCTTCCCCCAAGAGCAGGTCTCCTTACAGCAATTAAGAGCCAATCTCTGACTCTCCCAAGTTATGTCTCTCCTGCCTGCACCTCTCCTTCTTCCAGAGCCTTCCTTAAACACTCAAATATGCTCTTCCCAGGCCTCTCCCTTTTCGTCACCCATTCTGTCCCCCATCCAGCTATCACGTTTTCTCCATTTTCCTCTATGGCTCTATTTCTTCACCTGCCTCATACTCTTCAACCTATCCTCTTCTTACCAAGTCACCAGACCAATTTTCAGTCCTCTTACTTGACCTCTTCGCAGCAAGCCACATACTTTACCATGCGTCCTTCTTAAAACAGTCTCTTCTCTTGACTTCCCTAGCACCCTCTCCTGATTTTACTCCCACATCTCTGGGCATTCCCTCTCCTTCTCCTTGACCTGACCTCCACATGTTAGGTCCTCAAACCCTGACCCTGGGCCGTCTTCTCTGCTCACCATACACATTCTCCAAAGCACATCTTGTCCACTCGCAAAGCTATAAGCACTGTTGGAGGTCTGATGATTCCCCAGAGCTACTTGGCTCCTGATAACTCATGGTGTGTCATCAGTACAATTTTCTGGATCCTCAAACTCATCTTGACTAACTGCTTCACCTTCCTGCCTTCTGGTTAAAGTTGGGTTCTGGATCTTCCTGGGGGATATCATACGCCAGGGCCCTCGCTTGTCCCCCACTGCCACTCTAGGCCATTGTTCATCCCTCCCTGCCCAAACCACTCAGCACTGAAGCTCATGAAGTTGTATACCACCTGCTACCGTTCACTGCAGACCTTTCTCATTGGTTGAAGACTAGCTCCTGGTTCACTCTCATTTCTCTTGCCGTAATTCTAAATGATTTCCATATCCATCTTTTCTAATGCCTTACTTTCTCAGTTTCTTCAATTCCTCTCCTCTAGTGGTTACCATTGGCTGCATATAAACATACTATTATATTTCTCCATATACTCCTCCATTGCCCTCCATTTAATTGTGCTACCATTTAATTTCTCTGGTTCCCTTATAGCAATGCTCCTTGAGAGAGTAGTTTTACACTTACAATTCCTCTCCTCTCCTCTCTGGAACCCACTTCACTCAGGCTTTTGCACCACTACTGGAGCAGTTCCTGACAAGGTCACCAATGACCCCCATGGTGCAAGGTCAATTTTCCTTTCTCTGACTTATACGTAGTATTTAAGAGTTTTCACTCTCCTTCTTGAAATATCTCCCTTAACTTCTGGAACACCACTCTCTTTTTATTCAACTCTTACCTCACTAGCTACACCTTCTTGGTCTTCCTAAATATTGGAGTGCCCCAGGGTTCAGTTCTCAGACCTGTTCTCTTCCCTCATCTACACAGTAGTTTTCAGCTGGGGGCTATTCTACCCCACTCCCCAGCGACACACAGCAATATCAGGAGAGATTCTTTGCTTGCCACAACTGAATGTGTGCGCTATTGGTATGTAGTGGGTAGAGGCCAGGGATATTGTTCAACACCCTACAATGTACAGGATAGCCCCCACACGAAGAATTATCTGGCTCCAAATGCCAATAGTGCAGAGGTTGAGAAACACTGATTTACGCTCATTCTCTAGGTGATCTCATTCAGCATAACAGCTTTAAATGCCATTTATTTATCTACTTATTTTATTATTGTTTATTGTTTGTCTCCCTCCATAAGAGCAGGGCCTTTGCCTGCTTTGCACCCTGCTATATCCTTAGTCCCTAAACATTGACTAGAACATATTAGGCTCTCAAAAATATTTCTTAAAAAAATGAGATTCGAGCCCAGCAGGGCGTGACTCAGCAGTTGAGCATCAACCTAGGATCCAGGAGATCCTGGTTCGATTCCCAGTCAGGGCACATGCCCAGGTTGCGGGCTCGATCCCCAGTGGGGGGTTTGCAGGAGGAAGCTGATCAATGATGATTCTCCCATCATTGATATTTCTCTCTCTCTCTCTCTTTCTGAAATCAATAAAGACATATTTTAAAAAAAAGAGAGATTCATACCTCTAACAGGTCTTTCTTCTAAGCCTGACCTGTACATTTCAATACCTACTTGACACTGACAAAGGGCTGCTACACAGATACTTTACATTTAGTATGTCTAAAAGAATTACTCACATCTCTCAAAAACCTGTGTTCTATTTCTCAGTAAATGCCAACCTCTCCACCCTATATCTGGTTAGTTACTCCTGAAACCAGGGAGTTGCCCTTGCTCCCTCCTTTCTGCTTACCACACCCACCCCATATGCAATCTATCACTAAGTCCTAGTTGCATCTGCCTTCTCACTATATTTTGAATCCATCTACTTCTCTTTTCCCAGTCGCTCACACAATTGTGTCACCAGTATCTCTTACTTGGGCCACCATAAAAGCAAACTGTTCTTTTCTATTATACTCATCCAACCCAAATTCACTTTCTACAAAGTAGACTGATTTTTTAAAAACGATGCAATTTTGAACATGTTAGTAACCCTTTAAAACCCTCCAATGATCGCTCAATGCATCTAAGACAAAACTCAAAATCCTTAAAAAGGACCTGAGGGTCCTTCATAATGAGTCCTTCCTACCTCCCCTATCTCAGCATCTCTCACATCACTTTCTCCCATAGCACTTAAGCCACATACAGTCAGTTCCTCAAGTTCTTTCCATCTCATGGACTTTGCATATGATGATCCCACTTGCTGAACTACTCTCTCCCTCTCCCAAACCCCCTACCTAATCATTCATCCTTCAGATCTCAGGTTAAATGTGACTTCCTTAAAGACCTTCCCAGGCCCACAAAAACATTTGGTCCTCCCATTAGCCTCTCATAGTCCCTATACCTTTCCTCTGAGGCAAGTATGAGAAATCTGTATTTATATACCTACGCTGCGGTCATTGGTTTAATGTCTTTTTCTTTCTTAAAAGGGACCCATGAAGGGTGAGTCCACATCTAACACTGCTACATCTTGCATGATGAAAATGACGGAGGTTTTGGTTCATCACTTCACCCCTAGCACACCTAGCAACAGTGCCTGACATACAAAAGCTCAAACATGTTTTTAGAATGAAGCTGTAAAGCACTATAAAAACACAATGGGTTTATGTTTAAAACTGGCCTTTGGGGCTCTATCCCCTAAAATACATGTCTGCTTTTAGTGCTGCCCTGAGAGGGCACACCTCCTAGAACTGTGGTCTCCTTAATTTTTTCCTGATTCACATATGATTAGAAAACAGTCTTCCTCTTTTCCTGTCGCTTACCGCTTTGGAGAATGCCGCTGCGAACAGCCGCGAAAATTCAGAGGCCAAACAATCCGACCTCCCAGAGGGGTGTGGCGAACACAGCACTTACCAATGAATGAATCTGTTTCTGGTGAGGGATAACAACTTGCCACTTTCCACATAGTAGAAGCCTCCCGCGCTCTCGCTGTATTTCACGGTTCCGGCCAAGACATTTGCAGTCCCTGCAAAAGAAGATAGCGATCAGCCTGCACACACGGCTCTCTGGGGTGACAGGACCTGAGGGCGCCGAGAAAGCAGAGGACGACGGACTGACAATCCATACAAAGAGAAGGGGGAGAAGAAAAGGAAGAAGTAGAACACTAAGGAAGCTCTGATCCCGGGGCTATAGCCATGTGGACTTCGGAGGATGAACTGGGGATAGGAGATTTAGGGACCCATGAGAGGAGCCCGAGAGGAAGACTCGGCTCGTGCCCTCCTTGGCTGCTTCCGTACCAGCGCCGCAAACTGTGAATTCCCGAAAGTGCCTCGGCCTTTCGCGCTCAGCACCACTGAGCTCCATGAAGCTCCGTTCCAGGGCTCCCGCCGCCGCCATCTTCCCGCCGCTGCCGCGAGGCCCGACGGGACACCAGCAGGACCGGCGTCTGTCGTCACTTCCGGGGGCGGGGCGGCGGAGGCGCGGGCTGGGGAAAGAACACGGGGAGAAGCGCGGCTCCGGCCCTGCCTAGCGGGCTCCCACCGAGTTGGCCGTAGAGGAGAGTGGGCAGGGAGGAAGACCGAGGAGAAGGGGGAGGAGAAGTCGACTCTGCCTGCGGAACCTTCGCGTGGCGGGCCCAGACGTCTTCGGGGGGCGGGACCCTTTTCCCGGCGGCCCTAGGGCGCGGGGCGGGGCCGGATTTGTTTCCAGTTTTTAAAAAGCCGGCTGGCGGCCGGGCTGAACTCCCGGAGGGCGGGGTTCTGGGGCCGGGCCGAGCGGCGCCCCGTTCAGGATTCCGAGTTTGCGGACCCTTCTCCCTGCGTCTAGGTGTCCGTCTGTGAATCTCCACCCGGACTCCTTTTCTTCACCCTTCCCCGCCACGTAGGATCGGGGCAAGGGGAAGTGAGGGGCAGAGGGGCCTTTTGTGTTGGAATTGTTGCCCAAAGACTGTTCTGGATAATGAAACATAATGGGTTCAATAAGACGTGGATGCTGCAGCCTGCTGAGAGTATCTAAAAGTTGCTCTCATGTATGCGTGAAAGGAATCTGCCTTTCGTTCCACCCGTGATCTGAAAGTTTGGAAGAGACTGCGGCCTTACCCTATCTAGGGCTGCGCAGATGCTCAATATTGAGGAATATGTTAATTTTGAGGGGGAAGGGTTTTTTCCCCCTTTGTAGGAAACATTTGTTATTACCAGTGACCACAGCCCTGCTTGGTCTTTCTCCGTTTTCATTCATCCCACTCTGACCACTCTCTCCTCTCTGCAGCTCACTCCTAGGACACCATCTCTAGCGGTGCAACCCCTTCATTCTGCGTACAAGCCATTCATTGTTCCTACTCACTGTGCCTCACTTCCTTGATGTTTCCTTAATGCTCGCCTTAAATTTTATTAAAATACTCCCTTGTCCAGCTCTGTTCATCATACTCTAGTAAAAACTACAACTGTGATTAAATCCAAGTTTGCAGCCAAATAGGCCTGCAGAAAATACACAGTCATGCTGACATGCTTCCCTCTACCTCCATCATGACGCTGAACATTGAGTGGGCCCTACTGCTGCCCAGGAAACACATTGTATTTCCTTTTTCCACTTACTGTCCTAGATGAGTATTTCACAGTTCCTCTAATCTGCAATACATCTTTACAGCAAAATACAAGAGCATTCTATGTAACTTTTCTCTCATGCTCTCTTCAATCTACCTTTATCAGGCTTTTTTTAAGGTCACCAATGACATCCATGATACTCTAATACTGAACTCTCATTCCTAAACTTACTTGATTACCTGCAGCATTTGATCAATTGACTGCTCTTTCCTCTAGCACACACTTTTTTCACATGGCTCCCAGGACACCACACTCTTGATTTCTTCCTATTTCACTGACTGTTCCTTTTCAGATTCCTATGCTAGTTGTATCTCTTCCCCAACCTCTTAATGTTGGAGTGCCCCAGAGCTCACTTCTTGGCCCTGTCTATACATACTCCCTTGAGGATCTCACCTGGTTCTCTGGTTTTAAATACTAGATAATTCCCAAATGTCTATCTCCAGTCCAAACCTTTCACCTAAATTCCAGGTTTATACATCCAACTACACATATATATCTACATATATATAAAATCTCCAACTGCCTATATTAATGTGTCTAAAACTGAGGTCTGTATATATCCAAAATTGCAGTCCTTATCTCTCCCCCAACACTTATTTCTCCCATCTCAGTTACTGGCATCCTTCCAATTGCTAAAGCTAAAACCCTTGGAGTCATTGTCCAGTCCTCTTTCTCTCTTACCTTATATTGATCAGTCAGGAAATCCTATTACTCTACCTTCAAAATATATCGAAAATCCAATCTTCTCACCTTCTCAGTGCCATCATCCTGGGTCTAAGCTACCAACAGCTCACCTGGTTTATTCTAAGAGCCTAAATTCTAAATTGCCTCCCTGCTTTTTATATCCCCACTCCCCTCATCCCTCTACTGGACTGCACACTCCAAGAATCAAGCCTGGCACAAGAGGCATTCAGTAAATACTTGATGAATGCATAAGTGAATGAATGAATGAATATTCCAGGTGAGAGTTGAACAATAGTCCATTGTACGAATATACATTATATTTATCCATTCATCAACTGCTGAACATTTGGGTTGTTTCCACTTTTTGGCTATTGTGAATGCTGCTGCTATTAACCTATGAAGTATTCTTACCAAAAATGTTTAATCCAGAATGTGGTAGGCAGAATAATGTCCCCCAAAGATATCTATGTCCTAATCCTTGGAACCTGTGAATATGTTACTTATATGTGAGTAGGCGAGGATGTAGAAATGGAGAGATGAAGCTGGATCATGCAGGTGGGCTTGTCTAATTACCTGGTCCTTAAAAGGAGAGAGCGTTTCCCTGCTGAGGTCAGAAAGAGAGATGTGAGGATAGAAGAAAGTTCAGAAATTTGTGACATTGCTGGCATTTAAGATGAAGAAAGGACCATGAGCAAGGAATGTGGACAACCTCTAGAAGCTGGAAAAGGCACAGAAACATTCTTCCCAACGGCGTCCAGAAAGGAATGGAACTGTGCCAACACCTTGATTTTGGCCTGCCAACTTTTGCTCTTAGCTGAAGGGAGCTACCTTGCCTATGGTTACACCCTCTGTTTCCAATGAGTGGTCGATATGTAAAGTCTAAAGGTCCTGCTCCCTCCCCTTGATCTAGGATAACTCTGAGGGACCATCTCAGTTCCAGAGTGCTGTGTGGGACTGGGTGGGGCCTCAACTTCTTTTTCTGCCCAATCCTGCCTCCCTCAGTCTTTCCAAGGTACAGTTCCTGCGATCATGCTCCAATAAACCTCCTGCATGCAGATCTGTGCCTAGGAGTCTGTTTCCTAAAAAATCCAAGATGAGACACACACATGACATTGTATCTGAGGATGGGCAGCCAGCTGGGAACTAGCAGGGAAAACAAATTTGGAAAGGGAAAGAGAGTTTAGGGGAGGATCTATTCTAAATTGCAAAACTGATGATGAAATATTGGAAGGAACATCAGCTGGGCATTAGAAGACAGGTTCAAGTTCTAGCTCTGTCTCAACTAATTGCATCACTTGGTAAGCCAGCCAATATCTCTGTGCCTCAGTTTTTTAGAAGAGAATGTTGAACTTATTTGATCTTCAAGCTCTCATGGCATTGAAGCTCTAGGGTCAGTGGCCTAAAAGTCTGAGAGGGGCTGCATCTTCACCTTTCTCTCTCCTTAATTTCCAGGCTCTGAACTGATCCCACCCCAGAAGCTCCCTAGGACTGAGGACAGGCATGTCCTCCAATGTGTGTATTTTATGTAGCCATGTTTCTTTTATTCTTCTAAAACACTGGTTGTTCAATTGATGAGGGCATCTTACAATTTCCTAGGAACCCAAGAATTACAGTTTTTGACAGTGAGCTGTCTCATTCCTCTTATCTTCAACATCCATCAGAGTTATCAGGATTTAAAAGTTCCTAGTAGGTGTTTGAAGGAATGACTAAATGAATGACTAAATGCACATTTGCATTCTTAGCAGACTCAAATTCCATTTGAACTATTAATATTCTGGTTGGCATGGCTGTAATAGAAATGGAATCCTATTGCCATCTAGTGGTTAGGTCGTAACTTCATTTGAAAACAAAATGCAGAATGTTACCAAGGTTATTGTTTCTGCAGCAAGTTTTATTTATGGATACTTTCATAAGAATATTTTTTACCACTTGACACTATATTCTGAGAACGTCTTGGTTTGCCAGATCACCACTAAAGGGTACGTATCAGTGAACAGTAGTATAAACTGAACTTTAAAGCAGATTTTCCTAAACGAACTGAATAGCTATTCCTTGAAAGATGAATTTGGTGGCTTAAATAAGCATGGGAAATAATGATAAAGTTCAACATATTCTTTCCTTCAGAACTTCTCAGAGATATTAATATGATGATGTGCCTTGTGAAGCTCCAAGAGGGTCTTAGGTTTGATGCATTTTCCAGGTTCTATGGGAAACTATTTTGGGAAACACTGCTTTATTGTCATTTTCACCATAGGTTAAAAGTATCTATTAGTGCACAGTGTTTTCCTGGCCACAAAGCCTTCTTTGACCTTCATATCCAAGTTCTAGACACAGTGAATTCAAAGAGTGTTGTAAGAAGTCAGTAATCATGTCTTACATTTATATGGGTCTTAGTTTTTAGGTAATAATTTCTTTAATATAAATTAGTAGTTCAGCCCGGCCAGTGTTGCTCAGCGGTTGAACATCGACCTATGATCCAGAAGATAAAGGTTCCAGGTCAGGGCACATGCCTGGGTTTTGGGCTTGATCCCCAGTAGGGGGCATGCAGGAGGCAGCCGATCAATGGCTCTCTCATTATAGGTGTTTCTCTCTCACCCTCTCCCTTCGTCTCTCTGAGATCAATAAAGATATATTAAAAAAAATAAATTAGTTCACATTGAACATTTTTTATGTAATTACTTAAAAGGTGCCCTGGCCCTTGCACAGTTGCTTTCAATAACTGTTGTTAGCGATGGCAGAAATGAGTTAAGATTTTCTACTTCTGTAGGTTCTCTATGTTGCCTTTTACCTGTGTATTCCTGTATTAACCATAGTGATTAATTTCAAATTTCAGACAGGAGCTTCATATATCCTTCATTTATTCTCTCATTTTTAAAAATTTATCTTTACTGTTGAGAATATTACAGATGCTCCCCTCTTCCCCATTGGCCGCTTCCATATTCCTTCATTCCTGATCGCATGCCTACCATGTGACAGGCACTGGGGTTAGAGAGTGCCTCAGAATAGGAGCTTGTGCAGTCAGGGGTCTCGTCTGCCCTCTTTTCTCTTGTTTTTCTGGTTTGTAGCACGGTGACCAGCACTGTGCATAAAGTATTTGTGGACAGAATAAAAACTCCATACACTCTGCTTTTGAGGTTCTCCCAGTTTAATATATAGAGAGAGAGACCAAGGAGAAATACAGATAACAGTAAAATATAATAATTATAAAAGAGATATGTAGATGAAGGAGAAAAAGCATTCCAGGCAAAAGGTCTTGAAAGCACGGAGAGGACTGGGGGGAGGAGTGGTTGAGAAGGTGGGGCCATCTTGTGGGGAGTTTCTCCTTTCTTGTCCAAGACCTTAGATTAATTTAAAAGCCTTTCCTTACAACTCGGTGCTGAAAGGGCTGAATAAATTCTTATCGTAGATTTGGTATAAATTTTATTTGATCTCAAATCAAACTTTGTAAATAGCTAAAAACATTATTGAAATGTTGATCCACCTTGGTATAGAGAGCCTTAACACGTGGGCCTGTGAGGACCTTGCTGAAGGAAAGCAGACATCACTGTGAGGTTGGTCACTCCTGGGGACGCTTAGTAACTGTCCTCACTTGCTGTCTAGAATTTTGAAATTCTCCCCAGGAAACCCCCAGAGCAGAGCTCTAGGAGAAGGTCCTTTAAAAAGCAAAACTGTGGAATAAGTGAAGTATGTCAGTGACTTCTCGCTTCCCTCTTCATTCTTCTTTCCCCTCCCTTAGGAAACCACCATGACTTCAGACACCAGGGCCCCTCGATGGCCCTGACAGCCCAGGGCTCCTGCCCAGACCTGACCCTCCTGTGCTTTGTACTTATCCCTGAGGACACATGCTCTGGATTTTTTTTTCACCTTTGATGTAATATTTCTCATAAAGTTCAATATGTCGTGATTCATTACATGCTTAATTAAATGTTATTTTATATTCTGGTAAGAACTTGCCCATAATTTAATTCATGAAATCAGAAAAAAGAATCCTTGCTTGAACCACATGTCCCGAGTTTTGCTTCTCAAATGTAAGTGCTGTGCCTGTCAAAACCAGCTGCGATATAACTGGAAGTGATCGGACATTTATTCACACTGAGGTGCTGATGAAATAAAAGCTTAATGAGCTGCCCTTCCCAGAGGTGTGGGAACTGCACACACATTGCCTTAACCCACAGACATTGCCACTCTGCCCTTCCTTGCTCATTAGTTGGGGGTCCTTTCCTTCCTCAATGTCATGTTCGACACAATGAAGCTGCTTGCAGTTGACTGGAACTGGCATGTGATATACAATTGACTTACCATCCACTTCAAGGGCATGGAACTCCAATGGTGGAGTCAGAGGCATGAACAAGGAGCCAGATGTGTAGGTAGGCTTAATGGGCAGTTAAGTCATCTCCACAAAATATGATTAATATTTTATTTTTAATTTTTATTTATTGATTTCAGGGAGAGGGAAAGAGAAAAACATCAACGACCAGAGTCACTGGTTGGCTGCCTCCTGCATGCACCCTGCTGGGGATCGAGCCCAGAGCCTGGGCATGTGCCCTGACTGGGAATCAAACCTCGATCTCCTGGATCCTAGGTCGATGCTCAACCGCTGAGACTCTGGTTGGGCAAAATATGATTAATATTGACCTTAAAGACCAAGACCAAAGCTGATCGAGTAGTTTTATTTGCATGTATAGAGCCCAGAGCTGCCTTTTCATGTAAAAGCACACAATACCATTGAGCAGCTAGAGAACCAGATTTCTAAGCAGATTCTTGTTTAGACCTACACTTGTATAAAGTTGAACCCACTTCAGATGCTCCCATTGTATGCTGTCCTTTCTGAAAAGCACAGGGTTCACTTCGTTGTTCGTTGTTGCTGCGGGCCGCCGGCAGTGCCAACGCACCGCCCACATCTGTGTCCTCTGCACAATAGTGATGTGATAAATGGCAGCTGGGAGATTATCACTGTCTTCCGTTTCATTCTTTTCTCCTTTCCTCTGCTCCTGAAAGTTCTCTAATGTCTCCCTCCCGTTGCTCTAATCCTTCAAAGAGTAAAAAGGTTCAAATCATAAAAATAGGCAGCGTTTTTAGAAGTATTAGCCCTTCCTCATTTTGCCTGCCAGGCTTCAGCTGGTGCAGACGCTGTTAGCTGTACACAGGCAACTAAGAGAATCATCTCCACAGAGCAGAGCAAGGAGGCTGGTCGACCAGAGTAAGGGCGAGGACTCTGAGTCAAGGCTCCAGGGCGAGGTTAGAGGCCAACGCTTTCCTAAATCCCAGACTGCAGTGTTGTTTCAGCTCGCCTTTGTCATTGCCCAAAGCCTGCAAGAATGCGTGGAAATTCAATAAGTCAAAATGTCCGCCTGCAGCCTCGGGCCTGGCAAAGCTCCTGTAGGCAACCACAGGCCCGCACCCAGTGACTGTTTATATTTCTCCTGCGTCCTCCAGGATCCTGCTTACGCACCAGTTTCTGTTGAGTAACGACGCACGGAGCCAAATCAGAACGGTAATGTTCCTCGGCTGCTCCGCCGGGCTGCTCCTGACGCTGACCCCCAACAATGCCAGGCTTGAGAACGATTTGTTTCTGATCTCCAGCCAAGAAGTCTAACAATTCTCTCCCTTCCTTTCCGTCGCCCGCTTCTTCCTTACCCATGCCAAGTCTGGGATTTTCCTTGTCTAGAGACCACGCAGGCAAGGAAATGAACTTTCCTCGGATAAGACAGACCACTTAACAGAAAATGTGCCCTTTGTTCTCATTCAAATGCCTTCTCCTTAAATGACATTTCTCTCTAAGGCTTCAGTAGCTATATCCCTACTGGCCGCTTACTTTCTACAAGGTCCTGGTGAGAAGACTCAGAAATGGGCCTTGGAATTCTGACTTTTCTGATTGGGAAGCAATAGCTCAGGAAGGTAAACTGATTTGTCCAGGGATGCAGTCTAGCAATTCTGTTAGCTGTGTCTGAACCCATTTTTTAAACTTACTGAAAACTCCTTTGGCTCCTAGCAACCATATCCAAGACAAAGGAAGCAAACCCTCATATTCACCTGCAGAGAACAGAACACCAGGGCTGGCTGTTGGTCACTGATCCCACCATGAGTCAGAAAACGTTAGTTCATGTGGACACATGCAGGGATGGCCTAGCAGGGATTAGGGTCCTCCTTCCCTCTGTTAACTAGGCACGTAACCTTGGGCAAGTCACTTCTCTTCTCTGGGTCTCAGTCTCCCCATCTGTAGAACCAGGCAGGTGGGCTTCATGAGCTCTTAGGTTTCCTTCCAACGTCAGGAATCCACAGCCAAGAAAATGCCGAGATAAAGGCACAAGGCTGAAACATCTTTAAAAAGTTGGCAAGCCCAGCAGGGCGTGGCTCAGCGGTTGAACGCAGACCTAGGATCCAGGCCATCAGGGTTCGATTCCCAGTCAGGGCACATGCCCGGGTTGTGGGCTCGATCAATGACTCTCTCATCATTGATGTTTCTATCTCTCTCCCTCTCCTTTCCTCTCTCTGAAATCAATAAAGATATATTAAAAAAAAAAGATTAATAAAAAATAAAAAGTCGGCAAGACATCTATATATATAACTCTTCAAAAATAATCTCTGGCAAATTAGAATGTGTATATAGCATGACTCAGCAATTTCACTCTTGGGGCTTTATCCTAAGGAAACAATCAGAGATGTGCTTCAAGATACAAGGATGACAGTCACAGTGTTATGTGTGTGTGTTTTTAAAATAAATGTTTAATTTCAGGATCGTTTTAGATTTACAGAGAAATTACAAAGACAGTACAGAGAGTTCCTGTATACTCCCTCCCCATTTCCTTCATTGTTAACAACTTTTATTAGTACCTGCATTTATCACAACTAATGAACAATACATTATTCTTGTTAACTAAATACATCATTATTCATATTTCCTTACTTTTTACCTAATGCCCTTTTTCTGTTCCAAGGTTCTATCCAGAACTCCTCTTTGCATTTAGCTGTCATGTCTCCCTAGCTTCCTCAAGACTGTGAGAATTTCTCAGATTTCCTTTTTTTTTATAATGATCTTAATGTTGAGGAGCACTGGTCGGATATTTTGTAGAATATCTCTTGCTTTGGGTTTGTTTCATTAAAAAAAAAAATCATGATTAGACCGGGGTTACTGGTTCTTGGGAGGAAGACTCCAAAGGTAAGGAGCCATTCTTATCACATCATACGAGGGGTGCAAGCTATCTGCATGGCTTATCACCAGTGATGTTACGTTTAATCACAGCACAGGTAGTGTCTGCCAGATTTCACCATGCTATCTTTTTAATAACAAAAGTTCTCAAATAAGCCAGAGGTTGATAATAGGACTGTGGACTGTATGAGGGCAGGGACTCTGCCTGTTTCACTCTCCACTGTGCAGCCAGTGCTAAGCACAGTTCTGACACACAGTAGGTGTTCAATGAAAAAAATTTGTTAAATGAAAAGAAGACTGATTAAATATATTACTATATACAATATGATGGAATACTAGCAGTCATCATAAATATTTGGTGATAAGGGAAAAATGCTAATGATATATTCAGTGAACAAAACAGATAAAAAACAATTTCTATACATCCTATTTTCTATAAAGTGTGTGTGCATGCATGTCTGTCTGTGTGTGTGTGTGTGTGTGTAAAAAAGAACTGAAAGAATATTGTCAGCCCTGGTCTGTGTGTACCGAAGGTTGCTGGTTCAATTCTCAGTCAGGGTACATGCCAGGGCTGCGGGCTTGATCCCAGGTGGGGGGCATGCAGAAGGGAGCTGGTCGATGTTTCTTTCTCATCGATGTTTCTCTCCCAAATCAATAAAAAACATATTTAAAAAAGAAAAATCTTTAAAGCCTAGCCGGGTGTGGCTCGGCGGTTGAGCATCGACCTAGGATCCAGGAGATCGCGGTTTGATTACAGGTAAGGGCACATGCCCGGGTTTCGGGCTCGATCCCCAGTCGGGAGCCTGCAGGAGGCAGCTGATCAATGACTACTCTCTCATCATTGATGTTTCTATCTCTCTCTCTCCCTCTCCCTTCCTCTCTCTGAAACCAATAAAGATATATTAAAAAAAAAAAATCGTTAAAAAAAGAATATTGTCAACATGTTAACAGTGGTCATTAGTTATTCGGTGGGTGGAAGATTTATAGAGTATTTTAATTTTTTTCCTTGTTCAAAATTTTCAAAAAATTTCATAATAAAAATGAATTACTTTTTAAATCAGAAAAAAATACAATAAAAACGGAGAGAAGTTTTTAGTTTCAAAAAGATTCTCGAGCAAGAAAAACAGATGTTCCGACGCAATGCCCAGCAACCGCATTATTTAGCTGTGCATTAGTACCTGTGGAGGAACTGAAATCAGTGGTGTGGTGCACAGAGCGTGTTGTCCTCAGAATTCTGCAGTTTCTAGGAAACAGGGTACACTAGGCACCATCTGGTTCTGATTTAGAGCATTAGAGTTGCAAGATTATGAGCTGTATCTTTGTTACTCTCATAACAAATTGTTTAAAGTAAAAAAAAAAAAAAAAATGGAGTAAAGAACAAAACCAAACGCACAGGATGCCATAGTGAATGGCATTATTGTATCGTTTCTTTCTCCTCCCCAGGGCTTTGCATTTTAAAAACACATGTTGTGGTTTTTCTGTGATTATCTTCCCACTTCCTGAGCTGTATCTCCCTTACTGTAAATATTCTTTTGTATAGTCATGCTTTTCTTTCCTTGTGCCTTGTGTGTGTGTCTTTCTTAATATACACTAACTTTCTCCAAGCTTCCACTATATATTTTTCTTAATACTAAGCTGTACGAGTCTAGCAGTGTTTTTATTCTCTAATGAGATTTTTAGGGCTCTGGTTTCAAATCCTAATGTCATCTTTTATTAGCTGTGTGATCTGGGGAAAGTTGTTTAACTTAACCTCTCTGGAGTCCCCCCCCCCCCTCACCCCCCTGGAAAGCGAGGACAATATTACATATCCACTGCGAGTATTGCAGGGATTACAGGAGACTTAATAAAAATATGTAGAGTATCTATCCAGGGCTATCACTAATGGGGCACTTAACCTTTGCTATCTTTTCCTTAGTTCCTTCTCCCCTTCCCTGCTTACTCTATAGTATAGAGTCTATACTATGTTTTGCACTTTCGAAAACACTAGAATGTAAGTAAAAGATCAAGTTTAACTTAGGCTTTCAGGGTTCTCTTCACATGAGCACCAACCCACCTTTGTGGTCTCATTACCTTCCAGGCACATTCTATATATACATTAGGCTCCAGCCACAGAAAATTACTAGCTGTTGCCTAAATACATGTTACTCTTTTTTCTGTCCATGCCTTTACTCACGAAATTCTCTGTGTCTGGAAGTCTTTTGTGCTCCCACCTGACAAACTTCATTGTGGGGCCTTCTCTGGCCTCTTGAGGTCCCCTGTTCCCCTATGAATACAGGATCATGTTCAGAACTCCATTAATGTAATTCCTTCCTCAAGCATCTACATCACTCATCTAACAAATAGCTATCCAGCCCCTACTGTGTGCCAGGCACTGGAATGCAACCGCTAGCTAATTTGTGAATTCCCACAAAAACAGGGGTCTTGTCTTGTTTTTCCCATCCATATTAACACAGAAAAAAAAGCAAACACTCAATGTGTTGTTTGTTTGATATTGAATAAAATCAGAGCATTTCTTTTCCAATAATCAAATTGAAAAATCATAATGCTACCAAGTACTTCCTCATTTGCTATTTAAAGGCAAAGTTTTCTTTTACATGTAACACACTGTTATGCTTATTAACAATTCCAGGGGGCTCAGAAATATTCCTTTGCTCTGAATGCTCTCCATCTGGAAGAGTTTAGCAAATTAAACCAAAGGCTGCAGATGAGCTGGCCCTATTTATCTCCAATGGATGAAATCCCTTTCTCTCCAGAGGGCTGCTCCTCAGACAAATATCAAGGGCCAATGTTATTTTTAGTAACATATAGTTTTGAAAGTCTTAACTTTTTTTTTCAATCTGTCAATTTGGTACCATATACTTTGAAACTCTTTTCATGAAAAAAATTGAATTTACTAGTAAACCTTAGCTTATATACAGAAACTTTTTTTTTCTTTTTTTTTTGGCGAGTGCAGGATTCCTGTTGGCAATGATATTCTGTGCAGATTGAATGGTGATTCAGAGAAAGCTATTATTAGCTTCCCCGTTTAGGGATTTTCAATTTTTTGGCGATGACTATTTGTCACTGTTTGTGAGCTTCCATTCCTGTCCTTACCCTCCCGCTTCTGCATTCTCTCCTAATGTAGACAAACATACGGGTCTTGTTTTCCTAGACTCCTTTGGATCCTCCTGTATACTTCACAGAACAGTAATGAAAATTCATGTACCAATTACACACTAATTTACTTGAGCAGAATGAAAACACTTTGTAACATCACATTAGCAACCATTAAATAATAGCCACAAGTCTGAGTTTTACAAATTCATTTTTTCCCCTCCAGTTGGAAGCAACTTGCCCACCTCCTGGGTTATCATGAGATTTTAACTGACAGGCCCTGACGAGGAGGAGCTAAATTGGGTTTTAGTGAAAAAAGATAATATGTGAACTTTGAGAGTGAACAAACCAAATTTAATGTCTAACACTACCATCCTTGCTTGGTGATGTCAGCATGGACAACGGACTCAACTGAGTTTCACTAGAAGCAAAAAAGCAATGAAGAAAGTCAGTGTGGGGTGGAGAGCCCACACGAGTTTGCCCAGCCCTGCTTAAGGGAGGCCCTTAATCATGGTCCATCCCCGGCTGGCCCTCAGCTTCTCTCAGCTCTGACCTCCTCTTTCCTATTCTTCTGGGGGGACAAAAGGACCTAACGAGGACAAGGGTTCAGGGGGTGGCTGTGGAAGTCAGATCACTGAGTTTAATAAAACAAACAGGTTCTGTAGTCATCCCAGCCCCAAATAATAGATTTGATCCCATCTTTGACTCCTGAGTGGTGTTCAGCATTTTGCAGTACGTACCCCAAATGTCAGACACTTTTCTCGCTTCTCTTCTCTGAGGCCCCCCCTGCCCTCCCATGAAGGCCAGGCCATCCATCCTTCATCCCATGGTAGTGTCGGCGGAGGTTAGTTATGTTTTACAGCCTCAGGTTGAAAGCTTCTGGTAACTGGTGCTTTGGTATTATAAGCAGGGCCCATGAAACCCTTCACTCTGCTTTGGGAAAGATGTGATCAGGGCACTGGTCACTGAAGTCCTTCAGGGGTACCCACCGGAGACACGCAGTTTCAGAACAGTTGTGCTGCGTCAAGGCAAGTGGTGTGTTTATCTTCAGGGGCGTTGTGCATCTGTAACTCATCCTACTTTCTCTTTGTGTGGGTCACCAGGGGGCGCTGAGCCAACTTCCGTCCTGTCTATAGCACAGACTTCCTGACTTGCGTCTTACATCTGTCTATACCTTTGTTTTCCCTTTGCTGTATGTTTATTTCAAGTTCATTTTCTCTTGCTATAGTGTTTGCATTTTTATAAGCAGCCTTACATTCTTCTTATGAGAAGACAGGTTCTAGATAAATAAGTAAAATAAACATCTGTAGATAGGAAAGTGCAGAGACAATGAGTTCTGGCAGACTAAAGAAAGGACCTAGGCCAGTCCCAGTCACAAGGCACCCATAGCACGGTGCGGACTGTGTTAGAAAATGCAGCACCCTTTCGAGCATCATGACAGTGCTTATGCTACAGATAAATATGGCAGTGGATGTGTGAACTGCACCGAAGTCATGAAGCCCAGGAATCAATGAATGAATGAATGGGAAAGTAGGGATCTAGCAAGTTCTTTTTAAATGTCGTTATTAAAAAAAGGTTCGATTTTCCTGCAAGTGAAAAACTCGAGTGACCCAAAGGAAATGATTCACAGGAGATGAAACCAGAGCGCCGTGACACAAGGCTAACAGTGGCATCCCAGAGGGAGAGTGGGAAGCGCCAAGCAGAAACTACAAAAAAATAAATAAGCATTTGTTGAAAGGCGAGTACCTAAGCTGTCCAAACCAGGGTCACAAGCTCCTAGCAAAGTGGCTAGAATTTCTGCTGATGAATTGAAGGAAATTTGCAATAAGGAAAAATACACCCATTTGAAAAGAAATCCAGTTCATAAGGTCAGCCCAACCCAAACAACATCAGTGAACAGGAATTTCATTCCCCGAACAATACCAATCTTAGCCCTACAGTGGCCAGCTCATTCCTTTCCAGAGGGCACACAGTTCACACCTATTTTTATACTGAAAATTCTACAGAGAACTTTTGAAAAAAGTCCTGGACAGTCAGGAACCCTTCAAAAATGTGATTTTGTTTCCTTGTACAGCTGCATGCTGGCTCTGGTCCCTTGGACGGTGAACAATTGCCAACTTCATAGACTGCACAAGTGAGGGAGTAAAACTGCCTGTCACCTCACACACACAAACTCTCCAGGGAAGGGAGACAATGTTGCATCGTAATATTCACATTTAAGTCCCAGCAAATAACAAATACCCAGAGCCTCTTACGAGGACAAATAATGCCAATCTATTATAGATACGATGATCATAATTAGAACAGCTTGCTCTCACATAGTGCTGACTCTGTGCAAGACATGCTGTTAAGCATTTAACACATATTGACTCATTTAATTTAAACCTCACACCACTTCCCTTGGAGGTAGTCACATAAATCACTTCCCTTTAAGGCAGTCGAGTAGTATACAGGCTTTATTATTCCAATGTGTCTCCACTTATAGGCCTCGTTGCCATACAAGAGGTCAGCGATTTTCAATCGGTGTACTGCAAGACTTTTGAAAACAAGCAATACCTGACTATTTAGTCAGGGGCACTGACCTCTTTTCCCTTAGATTGTCAAATAAAAAAACGACAACAGCCAACACAACAATAGCCGTCCAGTACGAATGAATCAAAATTATACCTACTATTTTTTGTCAGATTGGCAAAATATATATTTTTTGGTATGCCGCAGAATTTTAGGAATTACTTTATGTGTGCCATGAGATGAAAAAGGTTGAAAATTGCTGCACTAGGTAAAAATTTCCCGAGCCTGAATATTTTTCAGCTCCTTTTCATTCCTTGGGCAAGGTGGCACCAGATGACTCTTCGTTGAGTTCCTACTCTGGGCCTGGTCTATGCTGGGCACACACATACATCACAGCACCAGGTCCTTACAACTACCCTTTGAGGTAGCTTCTATTCTTAATCCCATTTCCACAAACTAACTTAAAAAGATTAGGTGCATATGGTACCTTATGGAAGGCTGCACAGCCAGCAAGTTGGAGAAGTTGGAATCTGAACTCAGGTTTGTTGAGACCTAGAGTTTGCTTCTTAACCATGATTCTGTCCTGTTACTCTGCTAGGCTCTATTTGAGGGGGTGGGTGTCCCAGTTGCTTTCAGGTTGAAAGGGAATAGAGTGAGGATGGGAACCAGTGGTTAGGCCATTTGAGACCCTCCCAATTTAAACAGCAGTCAAGGCAGCCCATGTAAATGAAATGAGTGAATGTGTGTTAAACACTTAGCACTGCGTCCAGCATGGAGTTACCACTATGTAAAATATTAACTTTAGGCCCACGTTGCACTGCTGAAACACGTAATGGCTTAGGGCTGGGCTACGTGCCCCTTAAAACAATAATGTGGCTCCCAGACCTTCAGTCTGTACTGAATGTGGCTGATTCAGTCAACTGGGCTTGTACTTTCTCTCAGCCCCTTGTTTGTTTCTCGTGTACACTTATTACAGTTTATAATTATGGTGAATTTAATCTTTTTAAAAATGTATACTTGTTTTTGTAATGATCACCCTCATTAGAACATGAGTTCCTCAAAGGCAGTGATTGTGTCTGTTTAAACACCTTTGAGTCACTGTCACCAGCATACTCCTGGCTCTTAGAAGATGTGCCAACGTTATTTATCCAATGACTGAATGCACAACATGACTCAGAGGGGTTGGAAGGGATCAGGGAAGGTGTCTCAGGGTTTTTATGCTCCACTTTGTGTCTTCTCAGCTTCACTTGTTTTGTTCCAGCTCTGTGGGGTCCTGACGATGTCACATGAGTGCAACCCAACAGCATATCATCTCTGTCTGGACCTCACATTTCTGGCTTCCTGCTCTGGTGCTGCCCTTTGGCGCTGCCAGGGGGCCTTCTCAGCACCCATGCCCACACCCATATTGCCAAGAAATGCAAGGACATTAACATTCCATGAGTGAACCTTGGAGCATCGGGAGCCAGGAGCCAGAGGATACTACCTCTCCTTTGCTCACCTCTGCGGGATAGTCCCAAGAGTTTCAACTTCTTAGGGATGTGACACTGCAGATTAAACCATCAGTTGCATTTGGAGATGCCAGCACGTCCTCCATTCCTGCATCCCTCCCCTCATAGGTCTCCCTCCTGCTCCCTGGAAATGTCTTCCCTGTTAGTCTTTTGCCTTGGGCTTTACTTTCTGGGGAACTTAGACTAACATGGGAGCTTCTTCAAGGACACTTGAGCTGAGACTTGTCAGTTACGAGGGGGGAAAAAAACATCTGGAAGGAAGTGTGGGAGTTGGTTTCTAGATGGGCAAAATGCAAAACATGCATTCTAAGGCAGTGGAAAAACCAGTGCATTGGGGAACCAAAGGCCACTGTGCCATTGTATGGGGTGAGGGAGGGGTGAACGGGGCCAAAGAGAGATGGAGAGATGGAGCGATGGAGAGGCAGTGAGAGGTCAGCTCATGTGGGGCTCGTAGGATCTGGGTTTGTCCTAGTGCAATGAGAGCCACTGGAAGGTTGAAGCAGGGGCCTGGCATAACCACATGGTTTATTTTAAAAGATCGCTTACACTGCTATATGGAAAATAAGCTATTCTTAGCTTTGGGGAAGGGGCAAGACTTGTGAGGTGGGGACAGCAGCTAGGAGTTTCTCCAGTAGTCCAGATAAGAAATGATAATTGCCAGGAGACCAGGACAGCAGCAGTGGAAAGTGAGAAAAGTGGATGTATTTGAAATGAAGTACAACCTTTGTGACTTACTGGTGGGCTGGATGAGGGAGAGAGGGAGGAAAGTATAGCTCCTAGGTTCCCAGCTGGAATGCTGGGCTAGAGTGAAGAAGTAGAGAAAGTTGTTTGGCTTTGGATATGTTAGTTTTGAGATACCTTTAAATCATCCATTGGAAATGTCAGGTAGAAAGTTGGGTAAAATTACACATTTGGGAGCAGGACCAGGTACATCAATGGCAAGACCCAGTGAAAAATGAGAATGCAGGGCCCCTCGTTAACAATTATTAAGGCCCTGGCTACTGTGGCTCAGCTGGCTAGGTGTCATCCTGTGCACTGAAATGTTGCTGGTTCGATTCCCGGTCAGGGCACAAACTGGGCTGTGGGCTCGATTCCTGGTACAGGGCACGCAGGAGGCAGCCGATCGAAGTTGCTCAGGAATAGAGAACTATTATTTATTGAATGTTTGCTATGCTCTGACATTGTGTGAGATGCCAGGGTTGGCAGAAGGGCCAACAGATGTGGTTTCTGTCCTAACTGGGCTGACAGTCCAGAAGAAAAGAGAGACAATCAATACATTATTTAACTCCAATTTAATAAGTACTAAGAGAGAGAAGCAGAAGGTACTGTGTATATACTACAATAAGATGGCATCGGAAGAAGGGAAGGGAGGAGGGGATCGGAGGAGGCATCCTTGAGGGAGTGACACGCAAATGGATTATGACTTGGAGTCCCCTGTGGGTCCATCTTCAGGGAGAGAATGCCTTGGTCCTGCTGACATGGGTATTTGGGTCCCCAAGACAACTGCCTTCTCATTGAGTGCCACCTATATTAGCCGGTTGCTACAGTCAGTTATATATGCCCAAATGATACTGGCTACATGCTCAAGCAGGGACTTAGTCCCCACCACTAAGGTATTCCCCAAAATTTCTGTGAAACCAGCCTGTCAGTCAGTCGGCCTCGTCTCCCTGTTTAGCTTCGGTTTCCATCATCCAGATTCCATGCTCACAAGGCTAGCTGATGAAGCCTCATTGTGGCCAAAGTTGAAGGGTTACAATGTGAGGACAACCAAGTGTGCGCCAAGACCTTCTCCCCAGGCTTCTAAACCCACCTGTCTTCCTGGTGAGAAGCAGGGCTGGGGCTGGGTGGAGGTGTAATATGCTTTACTACATCCCCGAGCAGCAATACTTTTGCTCCCAAAATCTCATTCCAGGTTCCTGTCAACTTTCTGTCCTGTTCAATTCTAATTCAAGGGCCAGATGGGGAGTAGATGCATGACTTTGGGCAAATTAAATAAACCTCCCTGCGCCTTTATTTTCTCATCTGTAATGTTGGGATAATAAAGTACCTATTTCAGACTAAGTGAAAGAATTTGCGTAAAGCTTTAGCATAGTGACTAGTAGTAGGTGTTTGATAAGTGTTAGCTTTTATTATTACTTTTACTATTATGTTAATGTACTGGAGAGTCTGGTCACATTAAGCATCTGAGCCCCAACTCAGCCAGCCAAAGTTTACTGTTTAATAAATAAATGAACATTCTCATCTCACCCATTAGGCTTGTAAGCTTAGCTAATGCGCTTCTGCCTCTGAGCTAGAACTGCTCTGGGTGCTGACAAGATCTGGATTCGGAACAGCCAGGTTGAGGACAGCAGCACTCCCTTGTTGACTCAGTGGGCCTCTGTTTCCCCTCCTGAGCCAGGCAAAGCAGTGCTGAGCCCCAGAAAACTCCCAGGGAAAACCCTTTGCCAAAATGCAAACCAAGGAAAAAGCATAAAAGCAGCAATTTTGGACCAGGCTGGCATAAACCTTGAGCCTAGCCTGCCATATTTACTTTTTCTTAATCTAAAATAACAGAGATAACATACACAATGGACTTTCTCACTTGCCACTTTTCCCTTATCTTTTTTGCCTTTGTGAGCCTAAGACATCATGTACTTTCATACAATCCTTAAAAGAAAAAAACACAAAACACCCTTTGGCCATTCCATTCCCTGCTGCCCAGGGAGGACAGCCTCTATCTGATATTTCAGCTGGAAGGCAGGGGGGCAGATTCTTTCCAATGGGGTGGTGACTTCCTCCCTACTTTCAGAACACACCCCTTCCCAAAAATCCGCCCTCCTGGGCAGGCAGCACAAAGGGAGCAGACCCAGCTCTGGGCGTCAGCAGTGCCCACATCCCTTCCGTTTCCTTTTACACCCAGTGGCCTGGGAATGGCACAGGAGCTCGGGGAATCCAAACCACCAACCTGTGCATGGGCCCGCAAGGCCTGGATGTGGCCTTGCTCTCATCTCTCACCCTCCTGGTCCATCTTCCAAGCCAACTGCCAGGGTGATCGTCCTATACCCCAAATCGGATCGTTATTTCATCCAATCTACTTAAGAAATTGCCGTGGATGGAATGTTTTAAAAGCACAAGATTGTGAATGCACTAACTCCCACTAAATTGTACATTTTGAAAGATTAAAAAGGTGCATTTTATGTTATGCGATTTTTACCACAGTTTTAAGAAAAGCACTTGGTATCCAGTTGTTGCTCTTTTAGCAGCCATTAATGATCACTGCCTGCATCCATTATTTCTCTAGGGGTTGGGTGGTATTCCATATCTAGAATTCCTTCATTTATTGTCTGGAATACTTCTATCCAGAGAAAATTTCCCTTCACCAACCATTTGGTTTTCCTGAGGTACAATGTGTACCCCCTCGTCCCCATGCTCCTGCATGTGCCAGTCCATCAGCCCAGAGTAGCTTCCCTCCTCCTCTGTGTGTGGCTAATTCATGACCCACCTACAGTGTCACCATGGTGAAGCTCTACTCTTTCGATCACAGCACTTATTTCCCTTTATTGTGATTGTCCTGTCCTCTACCTCCTCCACTGACTGTTAGTTCATCAAGGGCAGGTTCTGTCTCGTGTTCTTTGATTTGGCCTCAACAGAAGTGTGGGTGCTCAGTGAACATTGGAAAAGTGAAGGTGAGCTTCCTTCTCATTGCAATGGGCAAAAGGTAAGTATTCGTTACCTACTCTGTATTAGCGCATTGGCTTTGTATTGTTGTGTAATTAACTACCACAGATCTAGAAGCTTGAAACAATGCATTTATTATCTCATAGTCCTATGTGCCAGGAGTCTGGCGTGGCTCAGCTGGGTCCTGTGCTCAGGATCGTATCAAGCTGTAGTCAAGTTGGAGGCTGGGCTGCATTCTAATCTGCAGGCTGCACCAGGGAAGAATTCACTTCCAAACTTACTTAGGTTATTGGTAGAATTCATTTCTTTATGGCTGTATGACTGAGGTCTCTATTTTCTAGCTGGCTCTAAGCAAGGGGCTACTCTTAGCTACTAGAGGCTGCCCACAAGTTCTTGCCACATGGCCCTCTCCATCCACCCTGTCCCAACACAGCTTACTTCTGCTAAGCCAGCAATGGAGAGTGAGTCTCTGTAGGATGTGCTAGCAGGAGGAAACCATATATATACATATATACATATATGTGTGTGTGTACATATATATATATATAATTGCAACTGTAACCACACTTGCCACATTCTACCAGTTATAAGCAAGTCAAAGATCCCACCCACACCCACACAGTGTGTGAACACAGAGGCCACCCGAGGGCCTATCCTCCATAGTGAGCTATGACTTATGGAGAGTCTACTGTGTACCAGACCCTACACAAGGCACTTCTCATTAATTATTTCATTCAATCCTCAAACTATCTTATGAGATGAATGCTATGACAGCTGTTATACATTTGGAAATTGAAGCTCAGAGAATTTGGTGTTTCACTTGTTCAAGGTCCCACAGCCAATAAATGACAAATCTGGGATTCAAACCCACATTTGATTTTAAAATCACTTTCTACCCCTTCAAACCTTGCTTTTTAAGTAGTCTGTCCCAGAAAACTCTTAAAAATTGTCCCCTTCTACCTCCTTCTCAAGGGTAACAACAGAAATAGGAAACCGACGTTCTTTGCTTCTCGGATTCATATTTTCAAGCACAGTTAGAATGAATTCTTCCTGCTAAGTGGGAATGTACAGATAGGAGCTGGCCCTTCTAGGAAATGCTATATTACAGAGTTAGGGCAGGCTGCCAAAGCAGGGAATGAGACCTCGCCTGGATTTTCTCAATTCCATTAGAAAATAATCATAATAATACCTCCTAGTTCTATATTGAGCTATCAATTGCTGCCTCATTTTATTCTCAGTGTCCCTGTGAGTCAGCCAGGTAAGGATTTTACATACTCAGTATAGAGATTATTCTGTATCTACAATTTTGCATTTTGGCTTAAAAACTTTCTATGAACATTTTCCTATATTCTTATATCTTCCCCCTAGGCATGATTTTAAATGGCTGCTTAATATTCAACTCAATAGATAATTCCTAGTTTATTAAAGCTATTTAGGTTTCTTGTTTTCTCCTAATTTGGTCTATTAAGTTTTCTTCTCATTCACTATTACAAAAAGTATTGTGATGAACATCTTTGACTGTAAAAAATTTCCCCATACTTGCACATACACACATACTTAGGATTGAGTCCCAGAAAAGAGGTGGCAGATGACAGAGTCAAGGCTCTTGGGGCATTATAACCCCCATTTTTCAGATGAGGAAACAGACTCAGAGTGAGACTCACCCAAGTTCATGAATACACAGCTGAGACTTGAAGTCTTCTGTTTCCTAGATGGCATTAACTACTCACAGTGCGCCACAGACCAGCAGCTTGGTGAACCCTAGAAGAATATTAGAAATGCATCATCTCAGGCCCACCCAAGACTTTGTGAATCAGAATGTGCTTTTACGCCCATTAAATTTTGAAAAGCTTTGCTAACAACACATCCTCCCCTATAATCCTGTGAAGTGCTTTGAAATGAGGCAAAACAACTGGCTTTGGTGTTATCAGTGCTCCTCTTTCACATTTCCTTGTTTAGGGCTGTGTGTAGTATGCCCATCTTGTGACGGGTTTTTTAATTTCATTGTAAAACCTCAGAATCATTACCTTGCCTCAGAACTATATAGATGGCATCTAAGAATAATTTTCAGTATGAAATTGTCATGGTAAGGGAGAAAGAGAATTACACCAGGAATTCTGGTCCAGGGTCTACCATCAACAAGCTGCATGACCTTGGAGAGCCACTGAAACATTCTTTATTGAATTAGAGACAGTGATGAGAGCACACTTTGTACATCATAAAGTACTGGATACATCTGTGGGAAGCCTATATTTAGACATCACCTTTCTTGTGAGATGAAATGAAGGCATTTAGACCAGATGACCCTTGGGGCAAATATTCACAGGACCGAATCCTTCTGAAGAAGCCTCTTTTGGGTTGGATTCTACCTGTGCTTTCCAGGAATATAATGACAGAGAGATATGTGTCAAACCAGGAGGGGTTAAGAGTGATATCTTAGAGTAACTGATCTTCAGAGTCCTTTTTAAATCTAAAAACTTATGATCTTCTACCATTCCAACATGAAAAAAGAATCACAGAATTCTAGAGTCAGCTGGTCATTTTGTGCAGCTACCAGCTTCCAGGAAAGAGCAGCTAGTCCATTCTTTAAGAATTTGGATTTACTCCAAATACCATTTTTAGTATTAAAATGCTTCTTTTTGTACGCGATTTGATTAATTTCACTTTCCTTAGGCACATTAAGCAATCAGAGACCAAGCTTAGATCTTCCCAATTAGATATAATTACTGAAGACACTAATCTCTGGTCTGTTTCCCTTTTTTCTCCCCACACACGACCTTTCTTAGAGGAAGAAAGCAGCTTTACCTAGACTCTCTGTTTTGGAACCACATTTCTCAAACTTAACAGTTTGAACATTATTATTATTAAAGCAGCAGTCCTGATTCAGCTTCTTGGACAACCAGATAGTTAAAGGAATGTACACGTCACATGCAGATTTCAAAGAACGGTCAACAATGGCAATTTACCCTGAACATCACAGTAATGGCCTCAGAAACAGGAGAGAGATTTTTGGGGACCAAAATCGAAAAGCTTTCTTTTGTTTTAATGTATTACATAATTGGTTTTCTTATAATAAAGCAGACTATTCAGCTTTTCTTTTTCTCTTAAAGCTCCTTTGATATGGGTGGGGGTGTTAGGTGGAGCTTTTTGATATTGAGATGTCAGTATTTCTAAAATCCCAAAGTTCCAAGAGAGAAAAAAACACAGTGAGAAAGAATATTTTTATCACTTTCAACAGCAGGATATTTGCACAGGGTCTAATACTTAATGCCCCTTATTTAGGCACTTGTGGGAAATTAACCACTCATTCATTTCACACATATTCAGCAAAAGCCTATTTAAGTGTCAGGCATACAGAGATCCCAGGTGAAAGACATGGATTCTGTCCTCAAGGAGTTTAGTGTGGAAGGTTGCACTGGGTGCTAACATAAGGGTATGCATAGGATAGTATGGCATAGAGATATCAAGGACAGACAATTCTTCCTGAGGGGCTGAAGAAAGCTCCCAAGAGGAGATGTCCCTCGGGGTGAGGAGAAGATAGCCAGGGGGACGAAGGAGTGAAGGGTGTTTCAAGCAGAGGAAAGAGCAAATGCAGACGGAAGAGCAAATACAAAAGTGCAGAGGCGATGAAGAGCATGGCAAACAATTAAGCATGAGTGGATCGCACCAGGTGTGGGGAAGATGCAGGAGCAGATAGTAGGATACAACGCAGCATACACTGAAATAAACCAGACGGGCCGAGCCAAGGCCTCCATCGTATAAAGATTTCCGCGAGTAACTTCCAGGTACTGTAGAAATAATACCGGTTAGGAACGAACTTTAGTTTGGAGAAGGTACCATATCAAGAAATCCACTGGCATTTCTCCAAAGTCGCAATTCTAATTCTTATTGCCTGGGCTTACTCTTTTCCACCCCCTTTCCCTCTCTAAGTGTAACTGCTCCATCTTTCTCGGGAAGAGGAGTCTCAGCACAGGCAGCATTTCAGGCAGCGCTCATTGATCTGGTTGATTCAGGAAACAGATGCATCCTCTTGGTCTCAGCACAAATCGTTAGGGTTTTTTAGTTTTTGGTTTCACCAAAGCCAAATCTATGTCTTGATCAGCACAGAGGAAAAAAGTAATTACCGAAGTATTAGTGAGATTATTATTTCCTGATATGAACTGCTGCATTCCTTACTTGTATCTGGTTCTCTCCCTGGGCCAGGGACAGAACATTTAAAAACAAACTCTTTTAGAACAAAGCCTATATTACTTAATTTTAACCTTGTTTGCATTGGAGAATGTCTTGAGAATTTAGTGAAAAAGATAAACCCTCTCCTCAGAAAAATTCTCATTTTTCTCACACTTACAAAATGTAACATGGTTTCCATAGGCTCACAAGCCTCTTGAAGCCCCTGAGGACCCCTGAGGAATCCGTAGATCCTGGTTAAGATCTGACTGCCTACACAGTCAGAAATAAAATGGAAGAACTGCCTTTGAAATCGGGCTGACAGTTGTCTGCTAATTCTGGCAGGACACTTAGAGAAATCAGAATAAACCTGACCTGCATCGACCATACAGATGCTCGAGCCTCTTCTGCAACTCCGGTTCAGAGGGCGGGCCTCAGCCTCCCCAGGGCCCCACTGCCACGCCAACCCGAGCACGAGAGAGGCAGAGCAAGAAATCACTTGCCTTCGTTCTCTAAAATAAAGTCTTAACAGCCTTGGAGTTAGAAGAAGACCTGGTTTTAATCAGAGGTCTCCCACTACCTACTTGTGTAACCTTGTCGAGTCGTTTACATGTTTCAAGTATTGGCCTCCTCATCCATGAAACGGGGATAATTTTAATACTTACCGCTCCGAGCTGTTATGAAGACTTAATGAGTGTTAAAGCATTATAGACCTTAAACGTATAGCTAGAGATTTCTCCAGCAAAACGCGTGTTCTCGGGAACAACAAACCACCGACGCTCGGGGCTTGGCAGCCTCGTGGTGAGCCCCGCACGAGCCCCCAGAAACAACGCACCGGAAGCTCTCTTACGGACTCGGGAGGGGCTGTTGTAAAGGGGGAGGCCATTGGAGGACCTGGAAGTTCGGAGTATAGTGGCTTCTCATTGGCTGGGTTTGGGCAGCCTCCCATTGGCTGAGCTGTTGTTACCGGGACTCTTTTCTCCTCCCCCTGAGGGCCTCAAGTATTAGCACTTCCGGTCAGGGATGCGAGGTGCGGCTTTTCCTGTTGGCGTCGGTGGTGTGAACTGGTTGACGGTGCGTGAGCTTCTGGCTTTTAGCCTCCTGGCTCAGTTTTATTTTATTTTTTATAACACTTTATTAAATGTGTTGGGGTGACAGTGGTTGATATGAACATATAGGTTTCAGGTGTGGGATTCTGTGTTGTAAGATCTGTGTATTGCTCTATGTGGCCACCACCCAAAGGCCTATCTTGTCCGGTCACCATGTATTAAGACCCCCTTCCTCCCCACCCCTCTTACCTCTGGGAACCACCACACTGCTGTTTGTGTTCGCGAGTTTCAGTTTTATATCCCACATATGAGTGAAATCCTATGGTTCTTAGTTTTTTCTGACATTTCATGTAGTGTAATATTCTCCAGGTCTATCCATGCTGTCACAAATGGCAGTATTTTGTCTTTTCTTATGGCTGAGTAGTATTCCATTGTGTACATGGCCCACATCTTCTTTATCCAGCCCTCTATCGCAGGGCACTTGGGCTGTCTCCATGTCTTGGCCGCTGTGAATAATGCTGTTATGAACATAGGGGTGCATATATCTTTGCGAATACATGTTTTCGAGTTTTGTGGGTATATACCCAGGAGAGGGATTGGTGGATCATATGGTAGCTCTATTCTTAATTTTTTGCTGACTCAGTGTTTTGTTTTGTTTGTGGACAAATAAAATGGTATTTATTGAAATTGTACCACATGAAAATATGATACATATACCCATTTTAAAATGATTACCACCATCAAATTAACACAATTACTTTCTCACATTGTGTGGTGAGATTTACTCTTAGCAAATGGCTGACTCAGTTTTAAATGAGGTTTCTGTTTATTAATTGTCACAGTATTTACTAGACATCTGGCTCATAGATGGTGCTTGATAAATGTTAGCTGAAATTTAATTCTCCCAGGGCAGAGCAAGACCTTTTAGAAACCCTAAGTACTGGGAAAAAATGACAATGGGGGACTCCCAATTTTGTCTGGCTTGTAAGGAGCTTAGAAATTGCCACTCTGGCCCTGGCCAGTTGCTAAGTGGTTAGAGCATGGGCTGGTGGACTGAAGGGTCCTAGGTTATAAGTAAAGGGATGGAGAACGACATATCATGCTAACACTATACAGCAAAAGAAAGTGGGAGCAGCTGTCTTAATTTCAGACAGAGCAGACTTCAGAGCAAGGAAGGCTCTTGGGGATAAAGAAGGGCATTATTTAATGATAAAGGGGTTGATGCTCCAAGAAGACAGACAATCCTTAATGCATATGCACCTAACAACAAGAGCATCAAAATATGTGAGGCAAAAACTGATAGAACTGCAAGGAGAAACAGATAAACCCACTATTATAATTGGAGGCTTTAATATCGTCTACTAGAAATGTGCAGATCCAGCAGGCAATCAATCAGTAAGGCCATAGTTGAACTCAACAGCACCATCAATCAAGTGGACATAATTGACATCTATAGACTACTTCATCCAACAGTAGGAGATCGTACATTCTTCTCAAGTTCACATGAAACATTCACCCAAGTAGATCACATTCTGAGCCATAAAACACACTTTATAACAAATTTAAAAGAATATAAATCATATGTCTACTTTCAGACTAGAACATATTTTTAAATAACACATGGCCAAAGAAGAAATCTCAAGAGAAATTTAAAAATATTTTGAACTGAATGAAAATGAAAACCCAACTTATCAAAATTTGTGGGACGCAGCGAAAGCCAGTGTTTAGAAGGAAATTTATAACATTGTATGCATAGATTAGAAAAGAAGAGAGATCTAAAATCAATAACCTAAAGTGGAACTTCATCAAAGAAGATATACGGATGGCAAGTAAGCATGTCACAGCAACATATATCATTAGGGAATTACAAATTAAAACAACGAGATATCACTCTACACACCTATTAGAAGAGCCAAAATCCAAAACACTGACACCACCAAATGTTGGCAAGGATGTGGAGCAAAAGGAACTCTTGTTCATTGCTAGTGGGGATGCAAAATAGTACAGCCATGTTGAAAGACAGTTTGGCATTTTCTTACCAAACTAAACATATTTTGTGATCCAGCAATCATGCCCCATAGTATTTACCCAAATGAACTGAAAACTTATGACCACATAAAAGCCTGCACATGGATGTTTATAACAGCTTTATTCATAACTGTCAGAACTTGGAGGCAACCAAGATATCCTTTAGTAGGTGAATGGATAAATGAACTGTGGTCCATCTAGACAATGGAATATTATTCAGTTCTAAAAGCAATGGGCTATCAACCATGAAAAGACACAATAGTCAACTCATTAAAATAGGTTCCAATCTGAAAAAAAAAAAGACACGAAAGAAACTTAAATGTATATTATTAAGTGAAAGAAGCTACCCTGAAAAGGCTACGTACTGTATAATTCAACTCTATGACATTCTGGAAAAGGCAAAACTGTGAAGACAGCAAAAAGACGAATGGTTGCCAGAGGTTGGTGGGGGGTGATGATGAAAGGGTAGAGCACAGAGGATTTTTAAGGTAGTGAAACTATTCTGCATAATACTACACTGGTGGGTACATGTCATTATATATCTCCAAACCCATAGAACGTACACCACCAAGAATGAGCCCTAAACTATAGACTTTGGGTGATAATTATGTGTCAGTGTAGGTTCATTGTAACAAATATACCACTCTGATGCAGGGATGTTGATAGTGGGGGAGGTTGTGTACCTGTGAGAACGGGGTATAGGGGAAGTCTCTGTACTTTCTGCTTAATTGTGCTGTGAACCCAAAACTGCTCTAAAAAGTGAAGTTTGTTAATTAGAAAAAAAAGAAAAAAAGACAAAATTTGTGGTGCGCCTCCACTCCCATAAGTTATTTGAACTAAGAACAGTTAATACTATTTTTTCCTGTGATGGCATCGGAGTTATTTTTAAAAATATCAAACTTTTATTTCTTTTGTGTGTGTGTGTGTGTGTGTGTGTGTGTGTGTGTGTGTGCATCTGCTTATATGTGTGCCTGCCTTGCTGGTGTCTTAGGAACATGCTTCAGCTCCCAACTCAATACCCAGCACCGAATTCCCCAAACACGTAGGTCATAACCAAGAAGGTCAGGAAGGAAGGGTGCTTTGGTGGCGTGGGCATTGTAGTCAGGTTCAGAGGCAGGAGAATGGTTTCCTCTGAGGATTTGTCATCAGTACTCCTGCCCATGGGTCACTCTCCTGCCAGGCTGCCCCTTCCCTTTCCCTGCATCCTTGCAGCTGCCACCTCAGTGGATGGAAAGTGTGCACACAGCCCTGTGTGGCGGCCCCTTAGATGTGTGGGTCACCTCAGGTCTCAGGTGCCTTTTCTCTTTTCAAAGCAGAACTGAAAGTTCACCTGGGCAGTCAGCTCTAGCGACCACAAAACTTTCATTTCCTTTTTATTGTAGGAGAAAGTTCTGAACACTATTATTTCACCAAGAGAAACTGTGTGCTGGGTAGTGTGTAGACACTGGGTGGGGGCTTGGTTCACACCTGTGGTTCCTAAGTAGCAAATCACTGGAACCACCTGGGGGATTGACTTATTATGATGCAGATTTTTAGGCTCCATTTCCGGAGGGGGCTGTGTGGAGGGCAGGAGTCTGTGATTTCTTTTTTCTGTTTTTTAATTTTTTTAATTTTTAAATTCTTTTTCCTCCCAGTTTCTTGAGAGAGAATTTACAAACAGCACTGTTAAGTTTAGAGTGTACAAGATAAAGATTTGACTTACATATACTGTGAAATGATTACCACAATAAGTTTAGTCAGAGTCCATCATCTCATACAGATACACACACACACACACACACACACACACACTCACTCACTCTTGAGATTTACTCTCTTAACAACTTTCACATAAATCATATGGCAGTGTTAATTATAGTCGTCATGTTGTATGTAACATCCCTAGTATTTATTTTCTTCTAACTGGAAGTCTGTGCCTTTTCACCACCTTCATCTAACTCTCTTCTCCCCACCTCTGGCAACCACAAATATGATCTCTTTTTCTGTGAGTTTGGTGGTGTTTTTCCCACTATCCTACAATGTTTGTCCTCCAACTTATTTCAGTTAGCTTTCGTGTTGTCGCAAGTGGCAGGATTTCCTCTTTTTTTAGGGCTGAATAATTAAGTGCTTCTCAAGTGCTTCTCATAGCCTTCTAGGCTTGGGAACCACTGGCAGAGAAATAAAGCTTTGCCCCATTCTACCCAAGCATAGTCAGTCTTCCCTGAACTGGCTGCACGTTTTCAGGCCTCACTCCCTCTGATCACATCTCCCTTTCTTTGCTCGCTCTCCCCCCGCTGATAGTATTTAAACATAACTTTACTATGTCACTTGTATGACATCATATGCCTTTCCTTATTTCTTCCTTTGACCAGGTGAGCTCCTCAAGGACAGAGATCGTGTCTTATTCATCTTTGCATGCCCTAAATTCATGGTCGCCACATACAGTTGAGCAGGTTGTTCACTGTGTGAAGCAGCTCAGCATGAGGGGTAAGTGGAGCTAAGTGGGACTGAGTCTCACCTGATTCGCCAAGTCATGATCTTGACCTCTCAGTGTTTAGAGGAGGGATGCCTTTTCCAATAGAACAACAGTGCTATATGGGCTAGTGCTGGCCCTGTCCGCACCGGCATCACAATTGTAGTACAAAAGCTAATGTTCACTGAACATCTATTCCAAGAAAGACAGTTTAGTATTCTTAGTAGAGACAGGTGATTAAATAGTGTTTGTTAAATTGAATTGAAAGCCTTTTTCCTCAGCTCTATCTCAGTCTTCTCATGCTGCAAGGCCCAGGCAGATACTACTTCTAGGTGAAGTCTTTCTCCAGCCCTAATTCATTGCACAGGATCGGTCTTGGAGCAGGGTGGGGAACCTTTTTCCTGCCAGGGGCCATTTGGATATTTGTAACATCATTCGAGGGCCATACAAAATTATCAACTTAAAAATTAGCTGTGAAAAAAGCTCCTAGATTTATTGAATTTCCAGTTACACCTGCGGTTGCCTTGGCAGGGCCAGACCAAATAATTTCACGGGCTGTATACAGGCGGGATGTTCCCCACTCCTGGTTTTAGAGAGTCATTTTGACTTGCGGACCAAGTGTGTTCCTGGGTAACCTCCTCTTGAGTTAGATGTTAACAGCAAATGGAATGTGCTGTGGGCTATAGGATAAAATTGATGAGAGTTGTTTTCTGGCAGATCAAGTGTTTGTTTATTTATATATTCTTTCTTCCTTTGGATATAAAATGATATGCTTTTCTGGGCCCCACTCTAAGCCATACCAGAAGATGTGGAAGCATGTGGCAATATTTGAGGTCAACAGAAAGAGATAAACCCTAAGAAAGGTAGAATTGTGGGACAGTAATCTTCAGTGGCCCCAGATTGAACCCTGATTGTGGCTTCAGACTGACCGTGATCCTGACCAAAGATAGCAATCAAGGGGAAAACAAGTTAAGTTATATCGTGGACTGGGGTCAGCAAACTTCTAAAAAGACCAGAAATTGTATTTTAGTTTTTGTGGGCCTTTGGTCTCCATTGCAACTACTCAGCTTTGCTGTTGTAGCATGAAAGCAACCATAGCTAATACATAAATAAATGAATGAGGCTGTGTTCCAATAAAATTTTATTTACAGAACAGGTGGCGGCAGGTTTGGCCCACAGATACTCTGGAGTACCACAAGCAGAAATCTGTGCATCTTCCAGAAATAGCAAGTTTAAAATATGACCAAAGAGCACTCTTGACTCCATAAAAGGGACCCCACGATTAAGTGGGCTTGAATCTCAGATCAGTTATTTCAAGTTGTGGGACTTTGGGGAAAACATAACTTCTCTCATCTCAGGCTTCTCATTTGTAATATGAAGACGATAAAGCCTGTTTCACCTCCCTCAGGATAATTGTGAGGCTCACATGAACTGTAATGCATCCACAGAAAGAGCTCTTATTAGTGCCATTAGGAACTGCAGAAATGCCTTTTGAGTTAAAGATTAAAGTTCTTTAGTGGAGGAGATTGTGCTTATTCACCATGGAATCTTTAGCACGTGCCGCATATTGACACTTAGAATAAATGTATGGACTTTGTAACTGAAATAGATAAAATACTTCTTTCTTTCTTTCAAATAAGGGTGATATTACTTGAATAGACTGAATCAGTTGAAGCCCACAGCGAATGATTTGAAACCAGGACATGGGCCATTTAATTTTTGGAGTTTATCTACGTTTAGGGAGTGTTTTTGGACCTGCTTGCCTACACAACTTTGGTCATGCAGAGAAGAGCTCCCAACAGGAAATTACACGCACATTTCCAGCTCCACTCAGATGTATTGGAAGTGTTCCACAACTGAGGGAGGCTTTTCCCTCAGGCCTTTAAAAATTTCTCATCAGTGATATCTTCTTTGCAAGAGAACCTTAAGCCGTCTGACTGAATACCCCTGGGAGAGCCACTTGTCTCAACACCATATCCTGTGATTGGACATTACTGTGTGCACAGACTCCTCAGGCTCATGATACTAGTTTGTTAAGCAGGTCAAGGGTTTGTTTAGTGTTTTACAGATGTGTCATTGCCAAAAGAAAGACTAAAGAGAACAATCTATTATGAATACTATTGATGCCAATAAAAAGAAAATGAAGGAAAAACCTTAGAATGCTTGTGTCCTAAATAAAATGGAATATCCCATTTGTCTTTCCATTTTGGAGGCAGCAAGGAGCCATGGAAAGAACATGAGCTTTGGAGCCAGCCAGACCTGAGTTAAAATGATGACTGTAGCACGCTCGAGAACCGTGGCCTTGCATGGTTGACTTAATCTCAGTGTTACATCTCACGGTTGCTGTGAGAATAAAATGAATCCATGTAAATGATCCTACCCAGTACAGTGCTGCTGGGACCTGTTCTTGAGTGGGCTACATCCTGAGAGGTGGAGATGTTGTGAGCTGGGTAGCCTCCACCAATGGCCTTCTTCCAGGGATTTGCCTTCTGGTTATCACGCTTAGGGCCAATGAGACCATTGTTGGCTGAGAGTAGATGAAAACCATTCCTGACCAGGGTATGAGGTGGGGGAAAGGCTTCTGGACAGTCTTGAAAGGAGTGACCGAAAGACTAATGGGCAGGGAGAGATGCCCTGATTGGCCATCTCAGAGAAAGGAGCCACCACCAATGGCCCTGTTGTTCATTCTCTATTAACATTTCCCTCCATTAGCTTGTATAATAAGGATTTACTTGCATTGAATGTAATGCAGTTGCTTTGGTAGCAATTTGACACTATGGGGTGCTGGTTGGGAGAGTCCGCTTCAGAATTAGACTAGCTCTTGGGCAAGTTAGTTGGCTTCTCTGAGTCTCCACTTCCTTATTCCTGAGGATAACAGTGTTTATTTGCTACACCCTGTCTTTTCCTTGCATTGCAGCTTCTGCCTCCTCACTGCAGCTCACTCATAGCCTTCAAGGTCACTCATGGAGGTCTCTGGGTAGAACTGTTCATTTCAAACCCCCCAGAAGCTGCTGGCTAGCCTAGAGTTGCCTGCCTTTGGGTCGGGTGTCCGGCCCAGATCTAATCAGCCTGGCCAGCAGGGAGAGAGGGTTGACATGGTCACATAAGTCCCTCAGAGCTGGGCTCTTAGCCAGGGACTGTGAAGGACAGGGCCAGTTCAGATAGGAGATTGTGGACGTGACATGCATCATGATTGATGTCCAGGACACAGAGATAAGACAAAGAGCTTTAATGCAAGGTAGACAGTGGTAACTGCAATAGAAGAAATGCTGATGAAGTGTTTTTTAGATGAGAACTTGCTTTCTAGCTAGGGGATTAAGGGAAAGGATCCATTGATCCATGGAAGAAAAGGCTTCTGGAGCATCTATGACCCTCAGTCAGTCAGGGCCCATCCTTGGACTTGAAGGTGGGGGTCATTTCTGTGCAAACCTCATGAGTGGAAAATTCAGGGAGTTTCTAAATCAGCCCATCCCATCCCCTGGCCACAAGCATTGATTCAAGGATGGGCGTATAACAAGTCAGGCCAGTCAGGGACAATGAGATCTATCAGGAAACAGACATTCCCTCTTCTCTGCTGAATGTGAACATGAACGCACAAAGCCACGGGCAGCTATTGTACAGGCCCAAGGGGAGAGACTTCTGAGAAGGGAACCCTCACTGAGGAAGTAGAGCTCGGAGAGAGGGAGGGAGAGTGAGAGAGAGTGTGTGAGAGAGAGAAAGAGAGGAGAGACACTACCCTGCACACATCATTTTGGGAAAATACGGGGAGTAGAGGGCGATAGTGACAAATACAATTTGATCGTGACAAATACAATTTGCTGAGAGCATTGGAGCAGGGATGCCAATATTGGAAATGCAGATTAGAAAGAGATCATTGAGGGTCTTAAATGGGGGATAAGAGGCTCTTTTCTATAGGAAATAGAAAGGTATCAGAAGTATTTAGGTACTGTGATATGAGTGGCGTTGGGGATACAATAATCAGCAATGTGTACAAGATAGAGTGGAGAGAGGCTGCAGGTGTGGAGAGCATTGAGCTTACTGCAGTAATCAGAAGACCTGGACTAGAGCAGCTTCAGTAGGGCTGTAAAGAAGAGACGGATGTGGAAAAATGAGCCCACAGATTCAAGATCTTAGAGTAAGATTTGTCACCTACTAAAGGCTGTCTAAATGAGGGAAGGAGGGAGGGTGCCTACACGCAGGCTGAGGCAGAACACCACCCACCACTAGTTCTTGGTGGCTCCTCTAGGCCAGTGATTTATCACCATAAAAGATGGACATGAGAGATTAGACAACAGAGAAGGCAAAATATTCTCTTTACGTACATTGCCGCAATGCAAATAGATGATGATAACATTTTTCAACATTGCAAAATAATTGCCTGTGGTGTTGACTCATGATCCTTACCATCAGCAAACTTTAGGAGCTATTTATAGAGATTGCTGGCTGAATACTTTTGAAAGGGGTGGCAACGAAACAACGTATCTGTTGAGATTTAAACTTTTTCTCTAACTAGCTGTGTGGCTCTGGGTAAACCACTTACCCTCTCTGAACTGTAGTTTCTTCAGCTCTAAAAAGGGGAAAGGTACAAGCTTCTTTCCAGGCTTGTGGTCCTCACCTCATGCTCTCATAGACAAGCCCCTTGCCTGTTTCTGATAAATAAAAGGTAAAACAAATGAAATATTAAAAATAATAAAAGGTAAATACGTTTCAAACCTCCCTCCTTTTCTTCTTTTTCCAAGTGTGCCTTGTGTTTGCAGGCTGACCTTGCACAGGCACTGTTTGTGTTGTCACAGCTTGTTGATGGGCTTCTTGTAGCTTTTATGGTTAATTAGTCTTCTAGATCCTAGTACCGTCTGCATTCCAGAATCAGGATGCCTTATCTTGCCCTGTCTCACATAATGGAAGAATAATTAATACACAATATTTTATTATGACGGTTTGCCTAAGGAGCTAACAACCACCTCTGGTTTATCTAATGGTGTGGGGAGAGGGCGGTGCATCTTGACACTGTGACTGACTTGTCTAGAGTGGGGGTGGGGGGGGAATAGCAGAAGAGAATGATGAGGGCCACAGAAAAATCATAGAAGAAACACGAGGGCTGGGGAAGAGCCACTATTATGGATGCAGTGTCATCGGTCTGTCAGTAGCTCCCGGGCCCCTCCACTCCCATTTATTGAATGCTTACTACGTGCTAAGTGTTAGTTCAATTCTTGAAATAATCCTACGAGGAAGGTAGAGCATTATTATTATGCTCATTTGACAGACAGGGAAATGGAAGCTTAAGGCACTTGTCCAAGGTCACAAAGACAATTAGTAAATGACAGAGTAAGGATTGAACCTGGGCTTTACCAACTTGAGATCCCATGGTTTTAACTATTGTCCCAGATTGCCTGTGCTGAGATTTCCTGGGACATCCTCTCTTGTCTTTTCTTTTATAGGCACATGATTTATATCGCCCATCTGGAATGGGATGGAGTGAGAAAGGGGATTCAGGAACTATTGTCTCTCCAAGATTACTTAGCTCTTTGATTTCTCCCCTGGGAGCCACACTGCTTGTCAGTTAGAAGGTGCTGGAAAGAATTAGATTGCTCCAGGGTGTTCACTAGTAAGCAGTTTATTATTTCTAAAGATAAGGCCTAAGGAGACCTCTATATTGCATTATATTTCTTCCAGTGAATGAAGGCAGAGGGCATCTGTTTAGTATTTGAGACATGCAGCTGGCTCACTCTGGCTAAAAGAGAAAAATAAATATTAAAACATAGCAACCCAAAGAATGATTCTCTGTGGCTGGTTTGCCCACTGCTTTGAGTATGGGACTTGATGGTGATCATTTAAATTTGGGGCAGCCAGGAAAGGATGTCCTTGCTCATGATTGACTGGGAAGACTAAAGATCTCCTTAGGAGAGGACTTGAACTCCCTCCTGGCTCTAACCTTCCTAAGTCTAGATCTGAAGCTTGGAAAAAGCTCTGAGAATCTATCAGAGGCTAGGATAGAAGGAGACGTCACCTCATTCAGTGCTTTCCTTTAACTGTGGAAGACTGAAGCCCAGTGTGCTAATACCTGCAACTGCCCCTCAGGCCTGCTCTCTACCATCTTCTCCCTGCTCTGCATCCTAGGAGGCTGCCCTGTGTGGACTGCATCATTGAGTTAGTTCCCTTACTCTCCAGCTTCCCGTTTGCTTGGGCCAGAGGGAAGTACCCACAGGAGATCAGAGGTCAGGAGGAGAGTGAGGAAAGAGTATTATTTATTCAACTCCCTCCCTGCCAGGGCGCCCTGGATGGGCTGCATCCCCCCGATGGCCGCAGCTCCTATCAGGTGGCCCTCTCCATACGGCTGCCCTCTCTCGTCCAAGTGACTGCTTCTCCCTTGCTCCTTCAAGGCTTAGGGGTAATAAGTGCTCATTGCAGTAAGTAGCCCTGATGTACTGCACTCTCCCCGTTGTGCACACATCTTTAGCCCCTTATCACACTCTAATCAAATTACCCAGTTTGGATGTGCCATCTGTTTCCTGCTGGCCCTGACTGATATACCCAGAGAGGTTAATGACTTGCTTGAGGTCTCAGGAGGATTTGATTACATACCAGTATGTGCTAAGAAGAGATAACACTGGCATGTTTTACAGTTTATAAAGCACGTTCGTAACCATAACCTCGGGTGCAGGAAAAGTATTAAGCTTTCCACTTAGAGACTAGAAATGGAATCTTAGAGAAGAGAAGGGAGTCACCACTACTGGTGAGCAGCCGAGACATCCTCAGTCCCAATGCACGGGCTCTGCCAGTCACACATGGCCCGCCCCCAGGTCAGGGCTGAGCCTCTCATTCTTTACTAGCACAACTCCACACCTGGAGCCTCAGGAAAGCAAACGTGCCCAGTATTCCTCCCCCAGGCCCAGAGCTAATGATGCCATGTACGTAATCCAATAACTTGTGAGGCAAGGGGTGTCACCTGATTTCATAGATGAGGCAAGTGAGGCCCAGAGGCTAAATATCATACTCAAAGTCATGCAGCTGGGAAGTGGCTGGAATTTGGACCCGGGCCTGCCTGCCTGCTCTTTCCACCAGCCTACACTGCTTCTGCGTGCAGAGATGTGGATTTCTGAAGGTGCAGAAGGCTGCAGGCCTAGCATATCCTCTGTGTTTTCTCCCATCAAATAGTCCCAGCCTCGCCTTCATACTGATTCTGAGACCTTGGCCTGGCTTTCCTGTTGGGCAGCCAAGGAGTCTTTTGTGGATAAACATGACAGAAAACGGAGTGTAGCTGATTAAGACCAAGAGATAACAAGGAAAGGCCAGTGGGCCCTTTGTCTGAGACAACCTGGGAAAAATGCAGCCGGGGTCAGAATCACCTCCGCTGTTGCTCCTGAGGGGGTAGGGGTGCCAGAGCAGCCATGACAAACATCCAATCAGCAGGGCTGAAGGGTCCATGTAATCTAACAACCTCATGGCAAAAAATGTCCCTGGTCCCATCAGTTTTCAGGACATAAAAGCAGAGTCAGGGGCTGGTATTGGCTGCACATTCACCTGTGGTCACCTACTCTCTGTGTAGCCACCTACTCTGCTGGCCAAAACCAGGTGGTGGCCTGTGGTTGTGCAAGGGGCAGGGTAGGACTCAGGATTTTATCTGCACAGCATTTTCACTAGCCGCTAATCCTTGAGTGGAGTTTTGTGGTCTTGGGAAGTAGTATAGGTGGAGAGCTGGTCCAATTTCCCCTTACTTTACAACAGTGACAAGCAGACCCTGGGATACTAAGTGACTTGCTTGAGACACGCTGTAACCCAGTGTTAGAATGGGGCCTCCAGCCTCCCCATGCCTGAACTCTGAGTGCCAAAGGAAACCATTACTATGCTTGGTGATGGTCTCCATTTGAAGCTACTGCTTCGAGGATGAAACATAATAAACATGCAGTGCAGGGGGAAACAGAAACTAGATAAGCAAAAAGAAGAAAATGAACTGAGTAATTCAGTGCCTTGCTGGTTTGGGTTAAGTGGAGCAGGGCTAATGTGAAATGAACCAGAGCCTGGCTTAAAACCCAGCAGAGACCGAACTTCTTGTTCTTGTTGGCAGGTTCAAGGGCTAGTGGTCACTCTGCTTTCTGTTTTAGGAGGGGCCTTGACCAGAGTTTCTGAGTACTCAACTCAAGCCAAGTGACAAAGCAGTTGCCAGTAGACAGAGAAGGGCAGAGTGCTTCTCCTGGTTGCGTGAGGAGCCAGGCTTCTTGCTGGTACAGCACAGAGGATAGGGTGGTGCCCGAGACAGGGGGTAGATCTTCAGGGACATTTGCTCTGTCGGAAGATTTGCCTCCCTCTAATGCTTACCTTTAATTTTTTAAGAATCGAGCTTGGAGAGAGAGGAAGAGAGAGAGAGAAACATCAATTTGCTGTTCCATTTCTTTATGCATTCATTGGTTGACCCTGACTGGAGATCGAACGTGCAATTTTGGTGTTTTGGGATGATGCTGTAATTATCTAAGCTACCTGGCCAGGGCTCTTTAGACATTAGTCCTTCTTTCATGTATCCTAAAAAATAGCTACTTCCAGCTGCATTTTGGCACTGAAGTCTCTGCTTCCTGTGGCCAATTTAAAAAACTCCATTCAAGGCTTAAGATAGAGAATTTTGGAGCATAAGAACTGAGAAAGACCTAACAGCCTATCTAAGTTTCAACCCACTTATTTAACACATGGGGAAACTGAGGTTCAGTGACCACAATTGGCTCACTGAATGTCATGTGATAAGTCATTGGCAGTGCGGACCTAAGACATAAGCCTTCTGATTTTATTCTGTGTGCTCTCAGGCCAGACATCAATTTCAGACACATGGGAAATGTGCTCCAGCCAGCATGGGATGCTGAAAGGGAGCCAGCGCTTATAGCTCAGTAATAGTAGCCTTAATTCCATAAACATATTAATGAGCTGGGTTTTATTGAGAGCTCATTATGTACTAGCAATTTTATAGTCATTATCTCATTTAATGTCCATAGTAATCTATGAAGGAGATGTTATTATTGCAAGCTTTTCAGATGAGGCTTAAAGAAGTGACTTAACTTGCCCAAATTTACATAGCCAGCGAGTTGGGCTTAAAACTTAAGTCTCTCTGATGCAAAGCCCTGTTTCGAAGTCACTAGATTAAACTAAATGATCCTGTAAAATTTGATCTGAACTGAGACACACTTCGAGGCATCTTTTCCCTTTATATTTGAGTGTTTTAAGTAAATCCATGTGGGACTGAACTTCATGGTCGAAAGCAGTAGTTGTCAGGCTCTCCTGGGCATCAGAGTCACCTGGAGAGCTTCTGCAAAGCCAGACTGCTGGCCTCGGCCCAGGGTGCCTCATACAGCAGGCCTGGCGTGGGGCCTGAAATTTGTATTTCTAGCAAGTTCCCAGGTGATGCTGATGCTGCTGATCTGGGGACCACACACAGCGAGTCCCCGATTTAAAGGAATCATAAAAAGACTTTGATGTCGGCTGAATTTTCTTGCATTGAGTCTCATTTTCCAAGTAACCATTAGGGAGCTAAGCTGTTCCTCCTCAGTGAAAGAGATTCTTGTCAGGAAGCAAGGGAAACAGTATTATCACTTGATTTCCTAACTGCCTTCCCGAAAGCGCTGCTGAGAGGTCTTCAGTTGGGTTGAACTGTTGGGAAGGCGAAAGATTTAGATCAAAAGCGCAGGACGCTGCAGCAGAAAGAAACGCACGCAGCCATTTCTTCACTCCCTGCGCCACTCTGAAGGTTATGAGCCCTGGGGGGGGGCACATGTGACTGGCTGAGCTCAGGTCACATGTCCATTCCTGAGCCAATCACCTTGGCCAGGGAAACGTGAGGCTCTGATTGGCCAAACCCAAGTCACGTGCCCACTCCGGAAGCAGGAAGTGAAGTGGACCCCAGAGCCTGAGAAAGGGACGAGAAGGGGACGAGAAGGGGTCCCCCAGAGGGCGCCGGGGGGTGAGGACACCAGGAAGAAGAGCAGATGGATGCCAGTGGCTAAGCCGCGCATGCCCACCTTTCTCGTTGCCAAGCAACCTTTTATCGTTTAGTTCTGTTTATTCTCCTTTCCCACGAAGTTCTCCTGGCAAGAGGGCTGACCTTTCTGTGGATGGAGGAGGGCCAAACCCAGGAGGCGTGGAGTGAAGTGGGAAAAGATTAGGGCTGGAGATTTGGGTTTTAGTCCTGGTTCTGCCACGAACTTCCTTCCCTCCGTGAGTCTGTTTTTTCTTGAGCTGTGAAAGGAGGAGAGTCTGTGGGCCCTTGCAACTCTGATAGGCTGTGCTCTGGGCAGTGTCAGGCGGTGGGGCCCTCCCAGTGCCGTTCGTTTCTGATATCTCAGAAATGAGGGCGGCTTTCTCTAAACATGGGTGGTCCCACCCATGGAAGAACTTGGCCTGCTAGAAAGAGCGTTGAACTTGGCATCAGATAGATTCGTTCTGACTTCTGACTTTGATTCCTGATTCCTGTTACCTGTGTGACCTAGGCAAATTAGATTTCAATGTCTGAACTGCCTTATGTGAAGTGGTGGAATTAATGGTGCTCCCTGCCTAGTCTCAAAGGCTGCTGAGAGAATGAGATAATGGATGTGAAGTGCTTTGTAAGCCCCCCAGTGCTGGTAAATAGAAGGCACACCCACCCAGGGCTGCTGCCTCCCAGGCCAGTGTGGTTCAGGGAATCAGTGCTCCTGGGAAAAGGCCGGTGCCCACATTCATGAGCATGAGCCCTTACGCAGGACATATGTCTGCTACTTGTAGAGCACTTGTCCTGAACCTTGTTATTCTGCACACAAGTGCCATGTCAGGTGGTAACTGAGGCAACTGGAAGTGTGGAGTGGGGGTAAGAGAGAGAGGCCAGATGATTCCGGATCTTTCAGGGAGAATCTGTCCTGGAATCTAAATGTGGGATCCCAGCGCCCAGCAGCATGGCTGAGTGATTGAGTGTTGACCTATGAACCAAGAGGTCATGGTTCGATTCCTGGTCAGGGCACATGCCTGGGTTGCGGGCTCAATCCCTAGAAGGGAGTGCAGGAGGCAGCCGATGAATGACTCTCATCATTGATGTTTCTATCTCTCTCTCCCTCTCCCTTCCTCTCTCTGAAGTCAATAAAGACATGTTTAAAAATAAATAAATAAATACATACATAAAAACAGTAAATGTGGGATCCCAGGACCCGGTGGCTGGCAGTGAGGGAGCAGAAAGCCAGGCTCTGCCCTTCTGACCATCCTGTCCCAACAAGTGGGCATTTGGACAGAGGCCACCCTCTGACTTGTCTAGTGGGCGTGGGGCAGCCACCTCCACTCTGCTGGCTTATAGTCATCTCAAATGTTTATGTTCAAAATGGGTTTCTTGATTTTAGTCCCCACCTCCAGAATTTGTTTTCACCTAATTCTGTCACCTACAGCCACTGTTTCCCATGCCAGATACCTATGCATCATGACCCTTGACATCTCTTTCTCTTCAAGTTTGCCTATCCCCAATCCATCATCACATCCTGCCTATTTCCCCTCTAAAGTATATTTTATTTCCACTCATTTTTTTTCTCATTTCCAGCACTACCACCCCATCTGAGATACTGTCATCTCTTACCTGAACTGCCTCCTAACTAGTTTTCTTATTTGAGGCCCTGCCCCTCCATCCCAGTGTACATATGTTTAGGAAACAGTGCAATCAGTATACTCATGTCTAAGCTTTGCAGGGCATATAAATATGGTAAGTCTCTGAGACTGCACTACCAAAACCATCAGCTTAGCACTGCTTAATCCAGAGTTTCCTGAACTTATTTGTTCATGGATATGATCAAAGAACACCAAATAATATCTGTGTATCAGCCAGAGTAAACTTTCCCAAATGCAAATCTGATGGCGTTACTGTCCATCTTGCAGGTCTTCAAAGACAGACTGTTGTATTTGGAATGAGACCCAAGGTCCCCAGTGGGGCCTCTCAGCCCTGCAGGAACTGGCCCCTGCCCACCTCTTCAGCCCAGCCACCTCTCCTGCACTCCCCACCTTGCTCCCGACATTCCAGCCACACTGGCCTTTGTCCAGTTCCTGAACAGGTCAAGTTCCTGCACATCCTAACATCCCAGTGTCCTCTCCCAGGCTGTTCCCTCCCTGCCTGCCCTTTCTCCTTTCCTTACTTCACTGCTTCTGTTCATCCTTCAGGTCTCAGCTGAAGGGTCACATTTTCAGAGATACCTCCATTAATGACCCTATCCAAGAGTCCCATGTCCCTCCCCACTTGCCACCAGTTATTTGCTCTGGGGAGTCTGTTTTCTCCATAGCACTTACTGCAATTCATAGTGGTCACTGTTCATTTCGTTGCTTATTTCCCAGCCCCACTCCACTGTAAGCTTCATGAGGGCAGGGAAAGTGACTTCCTACCATATACCCAGCCCCTCTTTGCTCAAACAGATCTTGAATCAAAAAACAAATGCAAAAATGAGAGGCCTTGCCCTGTGACTTACATAGATTTTCCTCAAAGGTGCTACACTGTGAACCAGTAATCCCAGGCACCCCAGTGGAGCCAGGAATAAAAAGAAATGCTGTCGGTGCCTGTCTGTACCCAAGTTGGTAGAGTGACCTACCCTGTCCCCTGACCTTGACCATGACCTTCCCTTCCCACATGTCCACAGGTACACAGCTGGACTCTCAAGCTTTCCTAAAATGGCTTTCAGGACAGGTTCTGATAAACTCAGGTACACTGGGAATGAAAACAGACACTATATTTTCCACAACAAACAATAAACCGGGATAATGGATATGACAAGGATTTTTGTGAAACTTCCTGCAGGACTGAGTGCATCATTTGCAGAGCCCAGTACAAAATGAAAATGTGGGCTGCTTGTTAAAATTTATTAAGAATTTCAAGATGGTAACAGCAGAGCATTAAACCAAGTTCAGGAGACCCTCTAACTTGAGGCAGGCCAGGAGGTTAGTGTGGATTCTCTGGGCTGGCCCTGCAGCTTTCAAGAGACCCTTTTCTCTCAGCTCAAGAATGAGACTAGTTCCAGACAGGACTCCCAGCAGCCGAGATATACCAGGCACAAGGGACTGTTGCCGCTTCTTTACCCGAAATTTCCCCGTCTCCACGGTTTCTTGCTAAGCCAGTCCACTGAGAGCAGAGCCAAGTTTATTTTCCTTTATCTAGTAGCTTAAGGAAGTAGGAAAGTTGTTTTTGTAAAACTCCCTAGAAGGTAAACATGAAGACATTCTTTTATCCCGTTTACAGGAACACACTGGCCTGGGGGGAACCTCTGTTGCCACCACAGGCTACTGTTTACCTGTCCTCCTCACACACCTCCAGTCAACAACTGGACAGCCTTGTGCTGGGGCCCAGCCTTCAGGAATCTGGCCTTATGTTAGGGGCAGGGAGAGGCAGGGAGAGGAAGAGTGAGGGGTGTGACCCTGCATGAGCATGGGAGGGGACACTGGCTTACATTTCCTGAAAGCCACCAGGGGAAACTCTGAACTACATTCGTCAAATTATTCAATCAAGATATGTTTTAAATACATACATATACTCGTTTCAGTTGATTTTATTTTTGAGTAGATAATACATTCTTATTGTTCAAAACTCACAAGTTACAAAAAGGTTTATGGTGAAAAACCTTCTTGACTCCCAAGTAACCCAGTTCCTCTCCCTGCAGGTAGTAATTACAACTAGTATGTGCACCCGGGTAGGAATACAGTGTGCATAAACAAACAGATAGGAATATGGCTTCTGTAGTCGTGTGTCCCGTCCCCCCCCGATGATAGCATACTTTAACACTATCCTTGCTTTGTTTTTTTACTTAAGATTATATCCGGGAAACCTTTTTTATATTAGTTCACAAAGACCTTCCTGTTCTTTATAGGTATGCATAGTCTCCTCATTGCGTAACTGTATCATAATTTATTTAACCATGAAGACATTTAGGTTCTTCCGGTCTTTTGTTGTTACACAGAGTGGTGCAATAAATCACTCGGATGATTGGGGTTCCTTTAAGGTTAACTGAAGTCAGTCACCCTTCTGATCTCTGAAGTCACTCTGAGTTGAGGGCTGGTGCATTTTTAAGTTTGGTGGATGCTACTGTTCAGTACTCTATGGATTTCCACTAATATTTACCGAGTGCCCACTTAATGCTAACGCGTGCAAAACACAGGATACATCAGTGCCTTGACAGACTCTGCTCTTCTGGGGACACAGTCTGTTGGGGGCCTAGGGCGGAGACCTACATCAACAAAAACCCAAATGAATGAAAGAGAATGTGATCAATGAAAGAAACAGTGATCAGTACCGTAAAAAATGAAAGAGACAGTGATCAATGCTGTAAAAAATGAAAGAGACAGTGATCAATGCTGTAAAAAAAAAATCAGCCTGGCCAGCATGGCTCAGCAGTTGAGCATCGACCTAGGATCCACGAGATCGAGGTTCGATTCCTGGTCAGGGCACATACTGGGGTTGCTGGCTCAATCCCCAGTAGGGGGCGTGCAGGAGGCAGCTGATCAGTGACTCTCTCATCATTGATGTTGCTGTCTCTCTCCCTCTCCCTTCCTCTCTGTGAAATTAATAAAGACATATTTAAAAAAATCAGACTCAGGTGACATGATGGAGTGTGTGTGTATGTTGCTTAAATGGGGACCAGGGAAGGCCTGTCTTGGATAACGGGCTATGCTGGGGTGGGGCATGGTTCCAGAAGAAGCCCAAATCAACCTTGTACTCTGAATTTGTGTGATCTGTAAAGCTCTGTCAGACTGTCCCCATCTGGTTGCCTAAATAGCAGGGATTACTTTGTTGGAGTGGAGAGGTTAGAGGCATTTTCTTTTCTCTCTCTAATTCTGCTTTTGCAAAAGAGAAAATTATCTTCAACTACCTACTCCAAGGAGGGCTTCCCCTCAAATGTTTGGAGAAAACAGATCACAGTCAGCAACCTCGGTTCAGTTCCGGGGAGGCCTGGGCCTCGGTCACTTAGCCACCGGAGCTCTAGGTTTTCATTTCCTCCAGTGGCCCTCAGGCTGCAGAAACGGAGTCTCAGGGAGGTGTCCTTGGTGGTGGCAGCTCAGCTTCAGGGATCCAGATCGTCTCTCTGTTCCTTGGGCTTACCTCCCTTGGTGGTCTGATTCATTTCGTTGGAAGGTTCTCAGAGCCAGACAGTGTAGGAAACATGGCCCGGAATCCCAGGCATGGAAGGTGGCCATCCTTCCTGGCATTCAGGGATAACATTAAAACCTTTGAGCCATTGGCCCAGTGCCAGCCCTGACCAATCAGGTGGCAGGCTGCGGCTGTGCCACATGGGGGTATCCCTTCCACTCCCCACCTCTATGGCATTTCCTGCTGTCCTTTCCATCGGCAAAGCAGGCAGCTCCTTGATATTTCTGCCTGTTCCAATCCTTTCCATCCTTCAAGTCCCAGCTCCAGTGCCCCTCTGTGAACCCCCCTGCTTGCAGCCTGGCTGAGAGCCTCAGGTCAGGGCAGGCATTGTCCTTATTCCCAGAGAGGCCCTTTGGAGCAGAACCCTTGATGCACGTCCACTCTGATTCCCAGAGCCTGGCACCCCGGGGGCCTGGCGTGATAGAGCCTCACCACACGCATAGAACCTCAACACACCCCGCTGTCTGCGAAGTAAAAGCACTGCCCTGGTTTGCAAGGTGACACTATGTCCATAAATGGGCCAGCTGGGGCTGGGGCTGGGGATTAGCACATTGTTACTTGAAGTAGTGCTAGCAGGTCTACTTCCCATCCAAGTCAGCATTCTCTTGTTTGCTATTTTGGGTCCTATTTCACCAGGATGATTAAACAAAGGGGAAATCATCAAAAAACCACAGCAGAGCCTGATGGGGGAGAGGAAAAGGCAGAAATGAGCCTGTGGGGTGGAGGGGAGGGTGATAAAAAAATGATAGGTAAGCGAGCGAGAATCCTAGGCCCTGGCAGCCGGGGCTGAGCTGTAACCAGCAGCGGATGCAAGACAGGACCATGTGGCAGAGTGTTTGGGGAAAGAGCTTTATGGGGGAGGGCGGGCTGAGTCTAAATAACCTCACCCTGGGAACCGGTCAGCTGTCCTGATGTGTAAGAGAGGGAAGCCAGAATTGCTCCAGAATTTTTTTCCCTTGGAAGTAGCATGAACAGAAATTCCAGCTGAAGGGCCAGTTTCCCCTCCCCTCTCCATTCCTGGTGCTGGGCAGGCAGCTCCTTCCTGTGGAGGAGAGGAACCCTGCATGTGTTCTGTTCCGGGGCTGCTGGAAGGGAGCCTTTGGTCCCGTCCCTCATGCTCCCCCCCCCCCCGTCCCATGGCGGAGGCTGACCCCGGGTACTCCCCACAGCAGAGGGTTGGGTCCCTAGTGGGTCATGGGAGTGTCACAGGGAGGGGTGCCTTGAAGTGGAAGAGACCTGAAAGGAGCAGGCCCCCACAGCAGCCCAGGGAGATCCAAGAGCCTAAAGTGGCCTAGAGCAGGGGTGAGGGAAGACAAGGGAAGGAGGCTCAGTCGCCACTGGAGCTTCTGCTGATGGGAGTTTTTTTGGGGCACCTTGTACCCCACACCCTCTCCTCCAGAAACTGCTGAGTGGCCCTGTAGCCACTCGCCACAGTGTGGCTGAAATGTGGCTGGTCCAAGTGGAGGTGCCTGTAGGTGTAACATACCAGGAAATCTTTGTACAGAAAGAGAATGTAGAATGTCTTGTTAATAACTCTCACACTGATTACGTGTTGAAATAATGATATTTGGATATATTGAGTTAAATAAAATATGTTATTAAAATTAATTGCATCTATCTTTTGTTTGTTTTGTTCAGCGTGGCTACCAGAAATTGTAAAATTACATATGTGGTTTGCATTCTATTTCTTTTGGCCAGTGCTGGCCTGTGTCTGAGGCTGGAGATAGGACTGCAAGGGGGTGTCACTGGTTTAAGTATTTTAAAAAAATATAACATTCTACTGAATCAGTTCCCTGTGAGCAATAATAAAAATGAGGGAGTCCCAGGGAGAGGGAGTTTTGTCCCATTGACTGTGCCAGGAGATAGACTCCAAATCTGGGAGAAGACCCCTAAGAGAGTGGTCATTAATGTTCATTCTACATTTACTAAAAAATGAGTACACTAAGTGCTTTACTAGGTGCTTGTTCCAGGGGCTGGGCATCCAGTGAGGAACAAAGCAAAGATTCCTGCTGTCCTAGGAAGGGTAAGTCTAGATGCGAGATCGACATAGTCTAAATGTGTACAAGACATGCAAGAAAAGACAGCGTGTTAGAAGGGGATATGTGATGGGAGAAAAGTCAAGCAAGTAAGAGGGCTTTGAATTTGAATATGGTGGTCAGGGAAGGCTGCATGGAGGAGGTGACATTGGAGCCAAAACTTAAGGAGATAAGGGAGTGAACTGGGCAAGTCCTGGAGAGGAACATGCCAGCAGAGCAGCCCGGAGGCGGGAATGGATCTGACATGTTTGGGGACAGCATGGAGTGCACAAGGGGAGTGGAGGAGATGGGGACAGGAAAGCAGCAGGAAGCAGACTGCGCAGGGCCTCGTAGGCCATCACAGTGCCTTTGGGTTTTACTCTGAGTGAATTGGGACACTTTGAGGGGTTATGGGCTAAGGCAGGGTGCACAGACTTATATGTGTCGAGGATCACTGTGGCTGCTGAGTAGAGAATAGACTCTGGGCACAGGTGGAAGCCAGGAGAGCATTTAGAGGCTTGGCATCAAGTAGGGCAAGATAAAGTGTGGCTCCCCTGGGTGATCCAAGTAGAGATAAAGGATGGGAATTGTCTGGGTAGCCCTCTGGGATCTCTTTTTCACTCCAGAGCTGAGGTGGCTTTATCCAGAGGCAGGGACAGCTGGCTCTCCATTTCCATACACCCAGTGCTTTCTGTCCCCTCACCAGCTCCATGCTGGTGTCCTTGCTGGTCCTCTAGTTCACCTCAGGGGCTTTGCACTGTCAGAGCATCTGCCCTCCCTGTAGTTCTTCCTCACCATTCAGGGCTCAACTCAAATGTCACCCCGCAGAGAGGCCTCCCCACAACCAGTGCCTCAAGGAGCCCCTTTCCCTTTGATGTCTATATTAGAAATTTTATTCACTTCTTTGCATTAGTCACTGGCTGAAATGATGCCTTTATTTCCTTACTCCATGTCCCTCACCTGCCTGGTCAATGGTGTTCCCAGTGCTTAGGGCAGAGTTGAGGGAATGACAGAACGTGTCACAACTCGTGCAACCGGCTAGTGGTCTGTCTGTCTTGCTCCTTAAACTTGAGGAGTGGGGACAATAGGCATAGATGCTGGTGCTGAGTAAACTGGGTTCACCTGCTTGCTATGGGACCTTGGGCAGATTCACCCCTTTAAGCCTCAGTCTTACCATTTGTAAAGTGGGGATAATAGCTATATTTATGGCATGAGAGTGATTTAAGGAACAGTGACAACATGCATGTAAGTCGCTTAATCCGGTACCTGCAACTATTGCAATCATTATACTCATTAGTAGCTGCCTACTTACATCATCCTCATTCCCCGATTGCCTAATTTTCTCTCAAAAGTTCTGAACTCCAGTGCCCTTAACCAAACAGCACAGTGCTGTCCAACAGAACTTTCTTCCATAAATGAGATGTTCCATGTCTGCACTGTCCAAATGGTGGCCACTAGCCCCATGTGGTTATTGAGCGCTGGATATGTGGTCGGTATGACCAAAGACCTGATTTTTATATTGTATTTTATTTTAATTTTTTTAAAAACAGATTTTTATTGATTTTTAGAGAGAGAGGGAGAGAATGCAAAACGTCGATTGGCTGCCTCCTTCACACCCCTCACCGGGGATCAAGCACGAAACCCAGGCATGTGCCCTGACTGGGAATCGAACCGACAACCCTTCCGTGCACAGGATGACACCCAACCAACTGAGCCACACCAGCCAGGGTCATTTAATTTAAATTTACATTTAAATAGTCACAAGTGGCTAGTAGGTACCATTTTGGACAGGGCAGCTCTACAAACGATGAGTGATGGGAAGAAAAAACTTCCTTTCATGAAAAACACTTAGGAGAATTTTAAGTAAATGCAGTAGTTTTTACAGGAGCTTTACAGATCTAAAATTCACTGTATCCAATTTAGAATACAAGAATATGTTATATAGACTTTGATTTGCTTACAGAATGTTGAGATGTTTAAATACATGAAAATCATTTCAGAGAAGGACATTTGTCCTTCACTTTCTGCTCCTGCACTTTCTCAGCTCCAGTTACTTGGCTTCTTTTATGTTTTTCTTTTTTCTTTCTGGGGCCTCATTCTCTGGCTAGAGCTGAGCAGCCTTGGTGGATAGAGGGCAACCGGGAGAAAACGGCTCTGATTCATTTCTCTCCCGTTGTCCAGTGACACCCTGGCACCATCTTAGGACTGGGAGGGGCTGCCACTTTGGTTGTTCATTAGATTCAAGTCATACAGAACAGTGCAGGGCAATCCAGTTGAAAACTCATGAATTTTTGAGCTGGGAGGTACCTGAGAGATTGTCTGGTCCAATCCCTGCATTTATAAATAAGGATATAAAAACCCAGAGCGGGGAAGTGACTAACCGAAACCCAGAACTCTGACCCTTATCCCTGGGCTTGTCCTGTAACTCACAGTGGATGGCCCACATATTTTTCCAATTTTTTTTCTTAAGAACAAAAGCAGTTAAAACTCAGCTGCACTAAGCCAAACCAGACTTTGAGATTTTGTTTTCCTATTCCTGAGGCTTTTAGACAAATATCAGTAACAATTTTTGGTCTTGATGCATGGGAAAAAACATTAAAGACATTTGGGGAATACGGGTGAAGGATACAGTGTAATCCTTGTACTATTCTTACAATATCTTTGTAAGTCTGAAACTATGTTAAAATAAATAATTTTTTAAAAACTAAAATTTTTATAAGGTCCTAAAATAGAAAGAAAAAAAAAATAGGGCAGATTTTAAAATGCCAAAAAAAAAAAAAATCCAACTTTTTTTGCTTTGCTAAAAATAATCCATATCTGTATGGAGAGAGATGTTACTTAAGAAGAGATTGTTCTCAGAATAGATATGGTTCAGGGAGGGCTGGGCTTCTGTTTAAGCATCTGCTGTTTTAAGGATCCAGCACACGCTGGTGGCATGCCTCCAATAGAGGGCGCTGCAACATTATGAAGAATACATCACATCACATGGGTTTAGGGTAACATTACTTAAAGTAGGTTCTAAAGTGTTAACAAATAGAACAGAGGCGTTGAGAATCTACATACTGAATAGAATCTACATCCCGTTTTACAGATGAGCAAACTGAGACACAAAGAGGGAAAACAACTTGTCCAAAGTCATAGCCACAAGCAGCATAACTGTTTTCCAAATAATAACCTCAGCGATCATTCATAGTGTCTTTTGTACTAGGCACTGTAGGTGCTAAGTACTAAGCACTTTATATGCATTGCCTATTTTTTAAAATATGTTTTTATTGATTTCAGAGAGAGGAAGGGAGAGGGAGAGAGAGATAGAAACATCAATGATGAGAGAGAATCATCGATTGGCCGCCTCCTGCATGCCCCCCACCAGGGGTGGAGCCCGAAACCTGGGCATGTGCCCTGACTGGGAATCGAACTGTGATTGCCTGGTCCAGAGGTCGACACTCAACCACTGAGCCAACACTGGTTGGGCTATGCATTATCTATTTAATCACACTTCTATTCCTTCTTTTCTCCCCCAATTCTGAATCTGTGGCTCAGCTAAATCAGTCACTTACCTATTGTCACTAATATGTGAAATTCTTGCTGTGCTCATAGTTAACATGCCCTTCTGCCCTACGGTTTTGCTGGGGTACCTACCCTTAATGAATCGATCACCTAATAGGGAAGAGAGAATGTAGCCATCAAAAGAGAAGTTTATCTCAGCGTCTACTGATGGACACATGCACACAAGAAACCAGAGATTCGGTGAAGGAAGATTCCTGAGCCTGAAGAAGGTAGAAAAGGAAGGTGCCGCTGAGATGCCGGAGCTCAAGTGATCTGTGAAAATGGGTAGGTTTAGAGATGGTAACGAGAAGGCAGAGAGTAGAGAGTAGAGAGTAGAGACGGCCCCTGCCTACCTCCCTGACCTGGTCTCCTACCAACCTCTTCCTTGCCCAAGCTGCTTCGGCCATACTGGCCTTCTCCCCCCACCCCCCAAGAACATGTGAAGCTTTGAGGCTACCTTAGAGCCTTTCCACTTGCTGTTCCTTTTGTCTGGAGCACTCCCAGGTCTCTACATGGCTATCCCTTTCTCACTCAGGCCTTCCTTAAATGTGGTCCCACAGAGAGGCCTAGATCTGAGGTAGTCCCACTGCCTTTCTATCCCTGCGCCCTGCTTTGTTTTTGCTGTCATATGTGCTGTCATAAGTGCTGTCGTGATCTTAGCACACAGTGATGTTATATCTTCATCACTACCTGAAATCATCTGGTTTACGTGTTTGCTTGTTTATTGCCCATCTTTTCCCCTCTAGACTGTATGCTTCATGAGGACGGGAACTTGTTTATTACAGCAAACCCTACAGCTGTGAATTCCTGGCACATAGGAGGCATGTGATACATAGTTGTTATTTTATTGACTGAGAGAGAGAGACAGGGAGAAAGGAAAGGGGGAGAGAGAAGGAGAGAGAGAGAAACATCAATTTGTTCTGCTTATTTATGCATTCATTGGTTGACTCTTGTATGTACCGTGACTGGGGATTCATCTAGTAACATTGGCACCAGGGATCAAAATCACAACCTTGGCATATTGGGATGACGCTCTAACCAACTGAGCTACCCAGCCGGGGCCATAGTTATTGAATAAATAAATGGATGGATGAATGAATGAGTTGAATTGATTGAAGTAGAGAATTCTGGTGCAACAGAGCAGGGTGGGTGGGGAGATAGATATATTTGAAAGGCTTAGGGCAAGACTGAGCCAGGCCTCAAACAGTAGGCTAAACCCTCCAACTATATTCTGTAGGCAGTAGTAGGGAACCACTGAAGGTTTTGATTTCCTGAAAGCAAGGTTTGTTCATTCAGTTTCCAAGTCGTGTGTGAGACAGATTGGAAGGGAAAGCCTGGAGATGGGCAGTCAAGTTAGGGGACAAGTGGAAACCCAAGGAAATGCAGAGTGATTAAAAAAAACCCACATGAAATAAATCACCTGTTTTGACCATATATTAACAACAACTACCACAACTCATTGCACAGAACTCACTGTGTGCCTTTGTTTGAGCATTTCAGCAGATGCAGCAGGACTGTCCCTGTGGAATGAGTTCTGAAAGAGACCTGGAAATGGAATCAGATGGAACAGAGGTTTCAGCTCATCCTGATTTTGCAATTATGGTTTATAGGTAAGAACATTTGAGTCAGTCTTTAGAGGGTTAACAATCAGGTGAATCATAGGATTTAGGAATTTAAAAGTCTTAGCCCCAGAAAGGACTTCTTCTTTTACAGATAAGGAAAGGTGAGATTAGATGAGGGAAGGGATGTGCCCTAGGCCAGGAGGCCGGAAGAGCTTCCTCTGTCTTCCAGAAACACTCCTCTCTCCAGTTAGGTTTCTTTGCCTAGAAAATGCAGAGACACAGTCTCCCATACAAGAGGAAGTAACTATCATAGGAGGGCTTTGGGAACTGTGAGTGAGGGGCTCACATAATACTTTATTGTTATTTGGCCATAACTGCCAGCTTGGTTTCAGCTCAGGGCCAGAGTCATTCTTTCAACAAACGTTTATTTAGTCTGGCTGGCGTGGCTCAGTGGTTGAATATCGAGCCATGAACTAGGAGGTCACAGTTCGATTCCTGGACAGGGCACATGCCTGGGTTTTGGGCTCGATCCCCATTAGGGGGCATGCAGGAGGCAGCCTGATCAATGACTCTCTCTCATCCATGTTTCTCTCTCTCTCCCTTCCTCTCTCTGAAATCAATAAAAACATATTTAAAAAAAAAGTTTATTTAGTGCCTATAGGTCCTGTTCTGAGCACTGGAGACCCCTCATCTTCTCCATGCTTACATTCTGGAAAAGTGCGTGCGTGCATGTGTGTGGGTGTATATTCCGTGCTGACAAGTGCTATGGAGGAGAAAAGTCAAGCAGGAAAGGGGAATGGGGAGTTGCCAGAGGTAGGAGAGGAGGGGGTAAATTGTAAATGGGGGAGGGATCAAAGAGGGCCTTTCAGAGCAAGTGACCCAGATTCTGGACTGCACCTAGCACTCAAAGGGGACCATTAAAATTTAAATCTTTTAGAGAAAGAAATATATATATATGGCAGCAGAGTATTGAGGGAAAGGCCGACTTTGCCAGGATGTGTGGTGATGACTGTCTGACACTGTGGCTAGGAGTGTAGACTGCAGAAATGAAACTTTTGTCATCAGCACTCTTAGGCCATCAGATGTAACTTTCTGCTTCCTTCTCACAAACCAAATCCAAGCAAAAAAACCTCAGGGTTTAGCAGAAATTTGCATAAGGATTCACCCCTACATTTTCTTTTAGTAGTTTGGGAGAGTGGCAGGAAGTAATGTTGGTTGAGCCCTACTGTGTGTGGAGCGCAGTGTGAGGCTCCTACAAACCCCCTTGCATTTTATCATCTGGGTAGCCCTACAAGGGAGATATCGTTTCCTTTTGTAGATGAGGAAACTGAAGCTCAGAGTGCCCATGTGACTTGCCCAATAGTCAGCACAGCTGGGAAGCGACAGGTTAGAGATCGAAAGCCAGGTCAGTTTGGCCCATATCCTGTGCGACATCACCTCTCTTTCCCTGGACTGAGCCTGGAGGTTTTGAAAGCCGCTGCTGAAACCTTTCCCAGAAGAAAGCTGGAAATGAATATAGGTAGGACAACTCCTTTATTTTACAGACCAGATAAGTTAACAATAGGAACGGTGCCTACACACACACCTGGTAGCACTGGTGCAGATTAGAAAACAGCTTTAGAGAGATGCCCAAGGTAGGTACTTGCCCGAGGTTACACAGCAGCTTAGCTGCAGACTCATCCTCTAAGGACATCTAGCTCTTTCGCTACCCTCTGTTAGAGTCAAAGGCTGCAGAGCCAATGACAGAGAGAAATAGGGAGGACTGTGGGGCTGACAGAGGCCCGAATGTCCAGTTCATAAGATCCCGTGGTCAGGAGGAGTGAGGAGAGTCTGGAAGCCCCCCTCCCCTCCACCCTGCCCCCCATTCCTCCTATATAGGGAGGAATGGGAATGCAAGAGCAAACCTCTCTGGGTGGCTTCTATTCAGATTTACAGCCAAGCAGCATTTATTCAGCCCTCCTGGGCGCCAGCACGCAGACCCAGCCCTCCAGGCCCTGGCAGGTTCGTGCGGGACAGGTACACAGACACTGGAACCTGCGCCTTAAGTGTTCCCACTGGGCTCAGCACCAGGTGCTATGGGGCTCAAGAGACGTTGAGTGGTGCCTTCAAGGCCACTGGAGCTGGCAGGTGCTTCCTGTGATGTCTTCACAGGGTTGTGTTTCTGGCAGAAATTCCCTGAAAATACCCACCCCTGTGTTTCTCAATGAGCAGTTATCTTTGAAGGCTTCTATAAAATGATTATTACAGGGGGATGGCGGGGTGGGTGGGCATATGGGGCCAGTAACTGGGAGCATCCGTAAGCCAGTGGGTGATTCTGAAGTCACTACTGAGATGTGGCTCTGCTTATGCTGCATAGACACACGTCTGCGGTTACACGGGTTTGCTTCTCCAAGTGCTTTGGTTCAGGAAGCGGGCTGGTGGGCACAGAGGGCTGAGGTGTGGGCCTGTTCTCTTGGCCCCACGTTCGAGGGGTGAACCTAAATAGCAATAATAACTGCAATGGCAAATCTATAATGGATCTCTGTACAGGGGCTGGGGAGCTGGTGTGTGTGTGTCTCCGGCTGAGTGCCTGGTCTGAGGAGCCAATGCTTGGGGGTGGGGCCAAATCCAGAGGAGGCATGGCTCCCACGTACTCTTCCCAGTAACCAGTCAGGTCACTTATATTTCACAGATGAGAAGGCAGAGGCCCCTGGAACTTCAAGGTTCCACAGCCAGTGAAGCTTGAAGTCAAGCCTGTCTAGGCTCCACTTCCCCACCTGTACATTGTGGGTGGGTGTGAGGGGGGGGACTCAGTTTCTTCTATTTTAATGAGAGAATGCCACAGGGTAGGAGGAGATGGGGGAGGGAGGGATGCTGGCAATCTTTGTTTCCTGGTGTAAAGGTGCCCACCTTTTGGAGCTGTCTCTCTTTGGGAAATTCACCAGGATGGGCCTTTATACAAACATGATGCAAAGTCTCCGCCCATTGTCTTTGGGGAGGAGGGTGGGGTCACCCAGTCTCCTCACAGATGTGGACTGCATTGGAAGTTCCCTTGAATGAGGCGAATTGGCATCTTTTTAATGGACCCTTGAGGAGTTGAGGAGAAATGAGCTTCCTGGAAAGAGGCATGCCTCCCTGGGAGGTTATTGAAGATCCAGTACGGAGACCAGGAAGGTACCCCGGGACCTTGTGACTGCCTGGTTGGAGCCTTCAGGCCATTTATTCATTCACATTCCTGTGTGTCACCAGCTTGGCTAAGCTTTGGAAACACCCTGGTCAGTTGCCTCCAGCTGAACTTTGGGAAGTTAGGACAGCAAAGCAGCCCAAACAGGGCAGCTAAGATCAGAACTGGCCGATGGACCTGTGAGGCCCACCTGGGGTCTTGATGTCAGGGTGGCGGGAGAATGGGAGGCTTATATTAATATTTGGATACTTTAAAATCAGAATATCAAGTGGGTGATAAATTTATGGTCAGAGTCTGGAGTCAGGGAAAATGCAGCTTAGAGATGTGTTTGGTTAGGAGAGATTATCTTTTAATTTTAATTTGAATGCACTTAGGCGGGGGATTGCATTTCCAACTTTCTTGGTTCTCACCACCCCCTAATGGCCCCATCTGATTCACATATTTACATATCTGCCATCTGCCCAGCCCCTGTGGCTAACGGTTTTCCACCCTAACAGTAGAGATCTCCAAGCTTTGAGGACATATTTATTCAAGTATCAATGAACCAGAGGCAGATTTGCAGAAGCATGGTTTTGAACTTTGAACCTTTCTTTGCTTCTCACTGTAATGGAATGCATAATCATGGTGATCTTTACCGGTGATCTTTATTGATGACAGTGATAACTGGTGATAAATAATGTTGAATAAACTGACATCCATTTCCATTCATTTAACTGTTTATTGAGAGCTGCTAAGTGTCAGCACTTTTCTGAGTATGGGGAGTATAGCAGTGAAGAAAGCAGACAAAAATGAAACGTGAATTCCAGCGGGGTGGAGGGAGATAGACAATAGAGAAGATTCATGATTAAAATACATAGTCTATTAGACGGTGGAAAGTAGTACCGAGGAGAAAAAGTGGGGAAGGGAGGTGGAGAGGTTATGGAAATGAGGTGGCCATCGAAGGCTTCACTGAGAAAACGGACATTTAGTAAAATTCTGAATTAAGTGTGGGAGCTGGACTTCTGGGGCAGAAACATTCTAGGAAGAGAAAACAGCATATGCAAAGGCCCTTAGGTGGGTGGGACCAGGCCTGGTGTGTTAGAGAAGCCCTGTCAACATACCACGCACTGTTCTGTTCTAAGCTTTCCCTCCTGTGAGGAAGGTGCTGCTGTTGTTCCCATTTACAGATGGGCAAACTGTGGCCAGAGACTCTAAGAAACTTGCTCCAGGTTAAATAAGAGGCAGAACCAGGCTTCTAACCCAGGCAGTCTGACACCAGAGTTCCTGCTCTAAACTGCTAAGTTATGTTAAATCAATGATTTCATTGGCCTGAGTAGGCCCAGGTACAGAAGATTTACACCTCTAGCTCTAAGCAGCCTTCCCAGCCCTGGAGGAAAACACTGGGTGTGGCGATAGGGGAGGGAGTGACTCAGGCTTGGCTTGCTTCCTGCTGAGTCACTGCTGAAGGGCCTTGAAGGGAGGTGAGTGGCACTTAGGCTTCACCCTGTCACACTGCCAGGTTCCTGCCTTTTTGGAGGAAATGCCTGGTGACAGGTCTTAACTACATACCGTCGGCAGATGAGCCCACCTGACTTTCCCAAGAGCTCCATTGTGAAATTGTGGGTGGGCTCCAGTTCCTAGTGGGGCCCCACAAACAGCCAGGGAGGTTGACTTTCTGCCCAACCTAGCCCTGCACTCTCTAAGATGTCCTGGATAGACACATTCTGTCCCTTGTCGGGCTGTTTGTCACCTTGGGTGAACTATTCAAGAGCTGTATGCTTGGCATGCCACTGCAAAGGCCAGCAAGGAGCAGAGGGCAGCTACACACGTCCCCCCGGACCTCATGGCGCTCACCCTCTTGACATGTTCATTCACAAATACAGCAAGGAAGGAATGTGTAAGCACCATAATACGAGCACCCGGTGTGTTCAGACTTCAGAAGGGGTTGGTGAATGGTGACAGCTAACGTGTATTGAGCACTTGTGCCAGGTAGTATTCTAAGCACTGACCATATTTTATCTCATTTCTGTAACGCTCACAACACCTATTAATTGAGGTGCTTCCCTTTTTATAGATAAGGAAATGGGGCTCAGGGAGGTCAGAGCGAGGCGAGGGCAGAAAGGACAGAGCGGGTAAAATCCTGGAGTCAGGAAAGCGCAGGCAGGACTTAGGAAGTGGCGAGGGGACGCAGCAAGAGGGTGGCAGAGAGGCAGCGGGAGGAGACCCTGGCACCAGACGTGAGGCTGGGCTCCCGCTCTCGGTGCTGGGAACCACGGCAGGTTTTCAGCATGTCTCTCCTTGGGCTGCGGCCTTGCTGCTTTGGTTTAGGATCACCTTGGAGAATGAATAGTGGAGACTGAACAAAAATAATAGGAGGGACTCAGACTCTTGGTGGTGACAAGACCTCTCACTTGCTCCTTGCTCACCAAGAACCTCTGTATTTCTTGAACTTCTGCTTCAGAACATCCTTAGGTAAGAACTGTGGGTTCCAGGAGATGCCCTGACAGCTGCTGCCCACGGCTGTCCTCTCCTTTGGGGCCATGCTCAACTCTCCCGATTCACCTCTTCTCCTGGCTCTCACCTCCTTGCTTCCCAATTCTAATGTGCCCACTAGTTGTATCTGTGTAGCTAGCATTTCCACGTTTGCAAAACTTCTCCCTGTTCTTGTCACATGATCTGGTGAGGTGGCCTCATAACACCTGTGGTAACACTATTAGTTACCTACCTAATCTAGTCTCTCTCCTTCCTGGCGTAAGAAAACCCAATTTTGTTCAGGGTGACCACATGGCCACTCCTGGCCGTGGACCGTGATACATCTAAGCCAACAACCACCCTGTATTCCCCCTCCCCAGTCTGCCTTGTACCTAGGGATACCCATGGGATCCTGTTTTTGCCAATGAGACTGAAGGGGAAGTCTACTTGGGCTTCTAAGAAAGCTCTTGATATTTTGTCAAAAGGGAACAGCCTCAGCTCCCTCCCCTGACAAGCCCTTTTCCCTGTCCCTGGCTTTAACAGTCATGAGAGCTTGAGCTCTCTGTGGCTGGAAGGACGTCAATGGAGGGTTGTCGGCAGCCATCACTTGGAGGACGCCTGCCTTCTGAGGAGAGAATATGATCAAACCCAAAGAGAAAATCGACAGGGCAGGGAGACAGAGAACAAGAGGAAAGAGGAGGCCTTATCTGAATGGTAGGAGTCACACATGAAACCAGCACACCCCTGAGTTCCGAGTTCCATGAGCGGCCTATGCCTTCCTTTCTCCTTATGCTTGGTTGAGATGAGTTTCCATGGTTTGTAATCAAAGGCCCAGGTCTTCTATCTTGATGGTAAATGTCCAGCGGGGCTCCCAGCCTTCTACCTGCGACGCCATCACCTTGACTGACAGGATATGTATGGGGGCTGCCCACCCCCAAACTCAGCAGCCCCTCCCTCTCTACCCTGTTGGTCAAAAACTGGCCCAAGGGAATGAGGAATGAAGAAACCCAGGGTGTCATTACACACCAAGGCCACTTCAGCTCCACATGCCCTCTCCGCAGCCTTGCTTGAGAAACAGTGGGGTTAAGAAATATGTGTCAAAGAAAAGCAAGTAGGGTGGGCAGAGGTCCGACTGCTCTGGGGGGGACCTTAGGGAGTACACATTCATTCTGTTGTTTGTTTGTTCATAGAACACATTTTTTGCCATTTAAAAAAATTACCAATTGAGGTATAATTGACATATAACATTATATTAGTTTCAGTGTACAACATAGTTCAATATTTGTATATATTTCGAAATGATTACCACAATAAGTCTGGTTAACATCCATCAGCCCACATAGCTACAGTTTTTTTTCTTGTGATGGGAACTTTTAAAATCTACTTCCTTAGTGACTTTCAGACATACAATACAGTATTACTAGCTATAGTTGCCATGCTGTATATTATATCCCATGACTTAATTTTTTTTTTATAACTGGAAGTGTGTACCTTTTGACCCCCCTTCACCCATTTTGCCCCCCACCTCCTGCCTCTGGCAACCACCAACATCTTCTCCACGCAACACATTTCTGTTGAACACCTACTTTGTGCTAGACTCAAAAATGGTCCCTGCCTTCTCTATACAGGTGAGGAAATGTAAGTACAGCATATGAAAGATATAAAAGAAAGAAGCTGACTGTTGAGTCCCCACCTTCCCTCCAGCTTCTCAGAGAGGAATGACTTTAGGATGAAACAGATGAAATCCAGAATGGCAGTGACAGAGCCTTCCTATTGGGTGGGATTCGAATGGTAAAATGAGATGTCCCATTGGGTTTAGAATCTCCTTTCTTGGAAACCTTCAGGAATGAAGACCTAAACCCCTGACCCATCTTTAATTGGCAGCTCCCGGGGTGAACAGATGTAGGTTTGCCTCCTGACTCCTTTCTTCAGACATGTGGGTTTAGACAAACTATTAAACCTCTCTGAGGCTCGGTTTCCTTAGGGTTCTTGTGAACAGTGTATGAAAACAGTAATACTATGTAATATTTTTTGAAGACTTACTACATTTGTGATCTAAGCTCTTTACGCGTATTAGTTCATTTAATTCTCAAAACAAATGGAGAAACCGAGGCATAAAAAGGTCAAGTACCTTGCTGGTCAGTTGCAGAGTCTGGCTTTGAACTCGGGGAGTCTGGCCCAGAGCCTGTGCTTGTAAGCGGTTTACTTCCTGCTGCCCTTATTGGCAACACGTAGACGACTCCCCGTTTTGCTCACTAGAGAGGACAGTGAAGGGCTAAGAGGCATGGGCTTCGTGCCCCAAGAGCTGTGATGCACATCCAGGTTTTACCACTCATTAGCTGTGTGACCTGAATTATCATGAGCAAGTCATTCAACTTCTCTGTCCCTGCCTTGATTTTCTCATCTGTAAGTGGAACTGACAATAATGTTCTTAGGAGAACTGAGTGAGTTCACACGTAAACTTAGAATTGAACCTGCTACTTGGTAAGTACTCAATACACACTGCCAGTGGTCATCTTCGAGGTCTCCTCCCTTCCCGGGAGGCCTCCCCTCCCAGTTGGAATCACACTCCTCCCTGTTTTCACTCCCACAGCGCCCTGTTCCCTTCCCGTACAGCATGTGGGACAATTCGCAATCGTGTGTAAGAGTAACCCCTTCACAGAGCTGTTGCAGTGACTCAGTGAGATAATGTCAGCTTGGCTCTTGGGAAGTGCATGTTTGGCTCTTGGGAAGTGCAAGTTATTATATTATTATTATTTACACTGGGTTTCTTCCTTGGTTAAAGATCACTGTTGCTTGGCTGGGTGTGGCTCAGCGGTTGAGCATCGACCTAGGATCCCGGCAATCGTGGTTTGATTCCCGGGCAGGCCACAGGCCCGGGTTGCGGGCTCCATCCCCAGTCGGGAGCGTGCAGGAGGCAGCCGATCAATGACTGTCTCATCATTGATGTTCCTATCTCTCTCTCCCTCTCCCTCCCTTTCTCTGAAATCAATAAAGACATATTTAAAAAAAAAAAAATCACTGTTGAACCTCTCTGAGTCTCGGTTTCCTCAGAGTTCTTGTGAACAGTGTGTGAAGAACCTGGAGGTGGCTTGCACAGCAGCACACTTTTCTCACATTCCACGGTCAAAGCTTGATCACATGTAACAGCAAGGGAGGCTGGGAAATGTCCTCCAGCGTGTCTACAGGAAGAACAGGAACTGAGTTTGGTAACCAGGTATGAATTTCTGTCCCAAGCTTTATGGGCATCAAAGCACTGTGATGGGCATGCCACATAAGTGAATATAAGTGAATTCATTTCATCCTCACAGCAACCCCACAAGTTGGTATTATCTTCATTTCACAGGTAAAGAGGTGAAATGACTTGCCCAAGGCCACATTGCTCCACGGTCATGGAGCCAGACTTGAGGCTTCGTCTGCCTATGACCTTCCCTTTATACCCACATGCCTCTTTGAATTATACAAGAAAGGGGGGGGGGGAGGCAGAAAGAGAGAGAGAGAGAGAGAGAGAGAGAGAGAGAGAAACATCAATTTGTTGTTCTGCTTATTTAGGCATCATTGGTTGATTCTTGTATGTGCCCTGACCGGAGATCGAACCCGTAACCTTGGTGTATCGGACAGTGCTCTAACCAACTGAGCTACCCAGCCAGGGACTGTCTGGTGTTTTCTTATATTTATTTATTGATTGACCAGTCAATTTTCTCTCCCCCCCCCGCGGACTGTAACTCCATGAAAACAGGGACTTGCTTGTTTTAAGTGTTTCTAGCATCTGTATCCCACCTTGCACAGTATCTAATACAAAGCTGGGTTTTTAATTTTATTCCTGTTATACTCAGTTCTCACTGATGTTCTTGGCTCTTATCCATCAGTGCCGCCTTTATTTTGGTTCTGCCTGGTCCTGGATGCATCTCTGGCTCTCGGGCTGGCTTCCCCCGCCCCCGGCCCTCCCTGCCTCCCCTTGGTCTATCCGTGGTTACAGGAAGCAGGAGGCTGCTGGCGGCCCTTGTGCCCACCATGGCTCAGCATGAGCCTGCAGCCATCTCCCACCCTCCCCTGGGACTGGCTGCCGTCGACTCCTGGAGGGCAGGGACCTTGCCTTGCACTTCTTGGTAGCTGCTGAAGCTCTGGGTGCTGCACCCAATCGGTGCTCTGCAGTCATCTGTTGATGGGCCACTTGTATTCCTTCCCCTCCTGGACCCACTTCACTCTTTGTCCAAGAGAAATATTTTCATGCATTAATTTCCTTTCTCCCATTATTTTTAGTTATACAAGTCACATATGGTCATTGTAGAAAAATTTGGAAATGGAAATAAACTAAAAGAGAAAGGATTAAAATGACCTGAACCTCATCTCCCACAGTTATCGTTTGGTGCATTATCAACTTCTGTGTGTGCAGAATTAAAATGGTTTTTGTCTGTATAAAGTGGGATTATTTTCATCTCGCTTTTCCCCTCAACAAAATATTGAGCATATTCTTCCAAAGCAACAAGTTCAAATCTATGCCATCATTTTAAACTTATTTATTTATTTAGTTTCTTTTGATTTACGCCATCATTTAAAATTTATTTTTAATTAATTAATTTATTTTTGCCATCATTTTAATATCTGTAAAGTATTCTCTTATAAGGCTATACCATAATACTTACCGAGGCCCCTCTTGATGGGCACCTAGGTTGTTTCTAATCTGCTGGCGTAGCGACCATCTTTGCATATATATTTGTGTTTGTGTTCATCATTCATTCAGTCATTTATTCATTCAGCAGTTTTTTTGTTGAGTCCTGTCTGTTTCATGCTTTCTTCTAGGCAGTGGAGAAACAGTGACAGTGGATTTTCTGGGGGTAAATATGCCTTTATTGTTATTGTTGTTATTATTATTAAAGACTTTTAATACATATTGCCAAACTGCCTCCAAAGAGACTGGATTGGTTTCCATTCCCACCAAGTGTCCCATGCCCCATCCCACCATTGTCCTTCAGAGCCAGCTCCCGAGCCCCTGCAGGGAGGCGCCCAGCAGTGTGTCGGCATCCGTTCTGCTGTCCCCTCCTGTGGGTGTTTTCTCGGCCACACCCGTGCCTTTCAGTAGCAGCTCTGGCCTTCCAGCTGCCTTTCTCTGGCTGCCTGACCCCAGCTTCCTGCTGCCTCTGAGCAGGCCTTGGATTTGGAGGTTCCCTTCAAATATTCCCTCCCCCTGCGCTGGCCCAGTGCAGAGCTCCCCACAGAATCAGCCACCACTCGGAGGCCTCCAAACAGGCTCGGACAGCCAGAGGGCAAGGAGCAGGCTGGAGGAAGGCTCCATGGCTGGAGGCAGGCTTTACCCTTCCTTTGCTGCTTAGTCTCACTTCATCAATACCCTCAGGAACCAATCGGGCTCTCCCTCGATCTGTGCACAGGAGCGGGTGGAAATGAATCTCAGCCCTTGGCCTAAATCCTTCCAGGGCCGTGGGACGTCCCTTGGCTCCCAAGGATTAGTGTGGAGTGAGCAGCCATGTATTTGGATGTGACCTTGGAAATGGAAGGGTCAGTGGTCCTACGGAAAGAGCATTCTGTTCTGAGAGTCCAGAGACCCGGCTCTCAGTCCTGGCTCTGTATGTCCTGGGTGGTCATGGTAGACAACCTTTGGGGTGTCTGCCGAGCTCACTGCCATATCCCCCTGTCTGTGCCTCTGCTCCCAGTGCTGGTGGTCTTTGGTAGCTATTTTTACATAATATGATTGACTGGACCAGGGCTGGGCATGGGATCCAAGCTGGCCAATCAGATGCCTTCTGGGAATCGGGATTTGAAATGGACTAGGAGTCACTGCCAGAACCTGAATCAGAGGTGAGGAACCTGGGAAGAAATGCACAGAGATGCAGAGAAGGCGGCCTGCAGGAGAGAAGCAGGGGGCAGATGTGCAGACAACTGGCCTGGGCTCTTGGTGGCTTTCAGTTCTGGGTGCCAGGCCTGGGGGAGGCCCTCTGTATTCCTGCCCTGGGGGTCTGTCAGACATCCCAGTGGTCTCATAATAAAGCGCCCCTTTTTGCTTAAGCTGTCTCTGTAACCTGCAAACAAGCGAGCACAGGTATCAGCTGAGATGGTGAACAGGGCTAAACGTTAATCATTCTGAGCTTCCATCTCCCGTCTGTGAGGCGGGAATAGTAACAGGGCCCATGTCCCAGGGTGGTTGAGAGGGCGAAGGGTGGTCATGTTCGTAGGACTGTGCGCCAATGCCTGTCCTGATTGAGCAGAACCTGTGCCTGACAGGGGCAGATGTTTTCAGTATCATTCCCGACTGTATGTGAGAGAACTTTGTAAACTTTAAAATGGTAGAACCACTTCTTGGCCTTTTGGCTAAGATTAAGTGTAAAATGGTAGAACATTGTGTGTGTGCGCGTGTGCATATGTATGCATGTGTACATGTGTATGATTCCACCTCCCATCCCAGTCCCCATTTAACTTTTCCTCTAAACTTCTCCATGGCTTTAGGTAGTCATTGCCTTTCTCTGACCTTCATTTATCAGTAAAATCAGGGCTTGAATGCGTGACTTCTAAACTCCTTTCCAGCCTGGAGAGTGGAAGGTCTCGTTGCCTGACTAACACCTGCTATGGTCCAAGTGTGCAGAGAACACACCTGCCTCATCTTGGCGCTGAAGGCCAGGGGGCCGGGAGCCAGGGATCCTCCCAGGTGACAAATGCCAGGTTGAATTACGGAGTCGGGCAGGATCCCATCGCTGCTCTGCCCTGTTTAGGTTAATGTTCTGCCTTGTGAATGTCTCACCCCAGCATAATGAGCCTCCAGGTTGTCATTGTGTCAGCAGGGATCAGAGCATGGAAAATCTAGCTTTGCCAGAAAAGCCAAGACCTTGAGGACACCTGCTGTAGCCTGACCTATGCCGAGATCACAGCTGGTCTACAAACTCCTTCTCTCTGGATTTCTCTGTTTAGGATTATGCCCAAGTTAGAAACAGGCCCAGGATCAGCCTGGCTTTGGCTAAATCTTGCCCACTGATATTTTTTAACAGCCCAGAAATTAGTGAACATACCAATGAGAAGGGTGGAAGCCCAGAATGAGGGAGACCTTATTTTCTCCCCAGCCCCTCACACAGAAGAGAGGGAGCAGAGTCCAGCAGATCACAGGACAGAAACCTTATTGCTAAAGCACTGCTGATACCTAGGCCCGCTGTGTCACCCATTCGCAGATCACTTAACTGTTCTGAGCCTCCGTTTCTTCTTCTGCAGCACTAGCAGGCTGGTCTGGACGGCCTCCATGGTTCTTTGTCACACATTACATCTTACAGTTCCCTGAATCTCAGAATGATAAGCTCCGAGAAGAGCAGCGGTGTCTTTTAACAGAGTGGATACAAGGCTCAGAAAAGACGCCTGATTGAAAGTGTCAGTGCTGGAGGAAATAGCAGCAGATGAGTAAGAATCGAGGGAGATGGGGACTTTGTGTGTCTGGAAATCGTTCATTTACTGTGTACATGCAGGAAACTCAGGAGTCTCTGTATCTTGCTCTCCTTGGCAAGAAGCTGAAGAGCCACGTGGGAGACGCCCCGGGTGGGGGAGGAATTCTGCAGAGGGTCCTGCTTAGGGTGCCTGCCCGGGAAGCCATCAAGTAGTGGCCGACACCAGCACTGACTCCAGGCAGACCTGCGCCTGCCCCCTGGCTCTGCCACCTGCGCGTGTCTCTGAGCAAATTCCTCAGACTGTATGCTCTGTAGTTCGCTTAACCATAAAACGGGGCTGCTGACAGTGCCCTCGCATGGGGCTGTGGTCAGGACGAAAGGAGATAAGTGTATGAAGCAGCTTGCACGGAGCCTGGGACAGAGCTGCCAATAATGGCAGTAGGTATTATTCCTCAGGTTTTTACCATCTCTCTACCTTGGAAAGGAAACCTTCTGCTATATATGATAGTCTAGGCCTTTTTAAATTAACTTTCCTTTATTAAAAAACCATCCCACAGACCCAGAATGAGCGTGAGAGGGTTTTCTCAGTGCGGTCAGAGGAAGCTAGGTGCATCCGTGTGCTGCTTAGAGCAGATTCCTGAGCTCTGATTCCAACGAGAAACAGAACTCGCAGTCGGGCTGGAATCTCTGAGGGTGGCTCGGGAATAAGCGTGGTAACCAAATCCACTGATAAAGGCTGAGGGCCAGGCTCTTAAGCAGCTTGCTGCCCTGCTACCCAATAGATCAGGCCAGCACTTTTCAAACTGGAACGTCCATAAAAATCTACTGGGATCTTCATAAAATGTAGATTCTGATTTAGGTGTATTAGGCAGGGTTCTCCAGAGAAATAGAAACAGTGGAGATATATATATATGTGTGTGTGTACACACACACACACACACACACACACATATAATAGAGGAGATATATCCTATGAATTATATATAGGTAAAATAAGGCATTATCTCTCATGATTATGGAGGTTGAGAAGCCAGCCCCATGATCTGCCATTTCAGGCTGGAAACCCAGAGGAGCTGGTGGTGTAGTTCAAACCCTGGGCTGCAGTGGGCTAATGGTGTAGATTCCAGTCTGAGTCTGAAGGCCTGGAGAGGGGCACCAGGGCAGGAGGTGAATGCTCCAGCTCACATACTCAGGCAGAGAGAGAATTCAGCCACCCTCCACCATTCTGTTCTATTCTGGCCCTCAACAGATTGGATGAGGCCCACCCACACTGCTTTACACAGCCCCCCAATTCAACTGCAAATCTCTTCCAGAAGCTCCCTCACAGACACCTCCAGAAATAATGTTTAACCAGGTATCTGTGTATCCCATGGCCCACCTAAGGTGACATGTAAAATGAGCCATCACAATAGGTCTGGGGTGGGGCCAGAAATTCTGCAATTCTAACAAGCTTTCAGGGGACGTCCACGCTGCTGGTCAGCAGACCACATTTTTAATAGCAAGATTTTAGAGGCTATGCGATTGTGCTGGTCATGAGTGCTGTTCACCACACACTTCTAGCTCTTCCTTCTGGGCACATGATAGGATTGTCCTTCCTGGCCCCTTGTATTTGGGTGGGGCCACATGACTAGTTCTGGCTAATGATCTGTGAGTGAGAGAGATTAGTGTCACTTCCAGGACAGAGTGTTTAATTTCCGGTTCAAGACTCTCCAAAGCTCTTTCTCCCGTTGCCATAGCAATTGGCAAAGTTTCAGCTAGTGCCTGCTCCAGCAGATGGCTCCTGGGGTGAGGCTGATGTGAAGCCCAACCCTCAGCTGGTCTGTGGGGACATGGACTGAGAACAAGACATACACGTTAGTTCTTTCAGACATTGAGAGCTGGGGAGTATTTGTTACTGCAGCATAACCTAGCCCGTCCTGCCTGATACACAAATCTAACCCCCATTTTGCAAAGGAAGAAGCTAAGCCCGAGAGGAGCAACTTGTCTGTGCTCTGACACCTGGGTAATAAAGTCTTAGGGCTCTGACTCCCAATCTCCTTTTTTTGTCAATCACTGTGCCTCTACCACTTGGGGCTCCTGGAATGCATGCCAGGCACTTTGCATGTGTTATTTCCTGTCATTTTTGCGACGACGAATTATCCCCATTCCTTAGGCGAGGGAATGGAGGCCAAAACTGTGTAGCAAGTATATAGGATTTGAGCCCGTGACCGTCTGATCCAAAGCACATATTCCTCCTGTTACGCTGCCCTGCCTCTCATCTGCAAGAAGATATTTTAATAATATCTTTTATTACATGTTACTTTATTCCAGGAACAGTTATCAGTGCTTTAACTGTTGTTTTTGTTGTTAACCTTCCCCCGAGGGCATTTTTTCCATTGATTTTTTTAGAGAGAGTGGGAGGGAGGGAGGAGGGGGAAAGAGAGAGAGAGAGGAGTGGAGAGAGAGACACACAGAGATGTGAGAGAGACACATCCATTGGTTGCCTCCCGCGCAAGCCCCGACTGGAGCCAGGGATCAAACCTGCAACCCAGCCATGTGCCCTTGATCAGGAATCTAACCCATAACCCTTCAGTCCATGGGTCGATGCTCTAACCACTGAGCAAAAGTGGCCAGGGCAGTGCTGTAACTATTTTTCAGTACTTATAACAACCCCATGAAATAGATGTTATCATCAAGGACGCCCTCACTTATAGATAAGGATATTGAGGCACAGAGAACTTAAGTAACTTGTTCAGGGTCACACAGCTAATAAATGGCAGGACTAAGATTTAAACCCAGGCAGCTGACTCCACAGTCCATACTCATACTCACTACAGTTAATTGCTAGGAGCATAGCTCATGCACATATCAGTCTAATATGACATATATATTCATATACCATTTATATGCGTAACGTAACTATATTGCCATATATGATTTTTATTTGCTTAATTAGATTGCAGGGTATTTTCTCCCCTACCGGCAAGATTCTACTACATGGTTGTTACAAGATGATTTCTCACCCTAATTTTCCTAACCCTTACCAAGGTGTTCTATACATTCAGCACAGTGTGAATAAGAAATTTCTTAACCAGAAAAAAACCCCCAACAATTCTTTTCACACCCGAACAAAGTTAATTTATTGTTAACAAGCCTGGAAGGACCCAGCTGCCAAAAAGCCCTGCGACTCTGGGCATCCCGCTCACTCTCCCTCTTCTTGTCTTGACACCTCGCAGCCCTTTCTTTGTTTGAGGTGATGTTTCTGCTGCAGGCTTGACTGCCTCCTGCCCCCTGCCTGCCACTTCTGGTCTTTGTGCAGAAATTGTTCTCAAGGCCTGGACAAAAGCCCCTTGTCCCCTAGGTCTCCTTGTCACACACTCCCTGTTTCCAGGGTCCCTAGGACCATGGGGCCTGGGTCTGTCTTGCCAGAACATGGAGGTTCTGGGCTTACTGGGAGCTTCACAGCTGTGAGTGCAGAGGCTGGTGGGCTCCTCTCTGTGGCTGCCTAACACTTGGGAGAGGGTGGGACTCTGGAGGGCAGTGGCTCTGTTCCTGTTCTCCAGACCCCGAGCTGGCTACAATAGGCTTCCATCCCTGCACTGAAAATCTGTCACATGCAACTGTTTGTGAGTGAAACTTTGTTTTCTGTCTTCACACACACACACACACACACACACACACACACACACAAATTAGGAAAATGCTTAATGCTACAAGTGCTTGAAGAAACAAGAGGCCTTGCCAAGGCAGTCCCTGGCTCTGCACGGGCAGGTGATTAAGGCTCTGTTTGGGGAGGAACTGAGGTCTGCTGGACAAACACGGAGTTCTAACCACAGCTCAGCTATTAGTCCACAGGAAACATCCTGTTACTATTATAAAGATGAAGTGCTATTTTTTTTTTTTTTTTTAAAGAACTTTCTAAGTCTTCCTTTCCATTCGGATTCAGTTCAAGCCTGTGAGGCAGGAAGGTCTCAGGGCAGCCATGCCTGTGACATTACCTAATCAGACTCCCAAGAAACATTCCATTCCGCTTAGGAGGGCTTTGGAGAATGGTTTGCTCATGGTGGCTTTTAAAATAAACGGAGGGTTGCCAGGCTGAATGGACTCCCTGCGGGGCTGGTGACCTGGTTCCAGGCTGGTGCCCAGCAGGCCTGCCTCCTGGTGGGATGGTGGACGGACCTTTGAACGCGGCTGCCTGCCTGTTCCCAGTGCTTGGGGGATGAAGTAGAAAGTCTTGTATCCTCTGTCCCTTCCCATTTTAACATTGGGAAAACGGAGGCTCAGGGGAGTAATAATAAAAGTAATGATAACAACCAACACATAGAGCGCTTTATATTAACTTATTTACAGATGTCAAAGGGAGTGACACCATGGCGTGATGGCAAGAAAAACATGGTTTCATTCTGGTTTTGCCACTCTGAAGCTGTGGGACCCTGTATAAGTAACTAAACCTCCCTGACGCTCAGTTTCCTTGTTTGTCAGATATTGATAATGATACCTATTCTACAGGGTTGTTGTAAGGATAAAAATAATTAATGTCAAGTACCTAGAGTAGTACCTGGCACCTCGTAGGTACCTGATCACTGGTCTTTATTTCTGTTGGGGACACAATGCAGGCCGGTGACAGGATGGACACTGTTTTCCAATCCTGCTTGACAGCAAGAATGACCCAAGGAGCTGGTTAAAAATACGTATTCCCAGGCCTCATCCTCCACAGTCTATAGAAAACAATGGGAATCTATGTTCTAACAAGCCACCGGCTAATTCCTATCAGGCACTTTGGGAACACATCCAGGAGCCCTTCATTCCAACCTCTTGGTTCGGCTCTTTTGTTCCCTATGCATCTGGCCCTGTATTCAGCAAAGCTGTAGCTGTTGCTTGAAGGTGGATGTGATTAAAAGGTCAAATATCATTAAACTGTATTCTCAAAGAGAATGAGCCCTGAACTTTGCACAGTAGATGTATTTCTAAAAGCTGTTTGAAAATGGAATTTGGGGGGATATGTGAGTGTGAGTGTGTGTGTGTGTGTGTGTGTGTGAGAGAGAGAGAGAGAGAGAGAGAGAGAACAAGCATATATTTAATACCATAGTTTGCAATTCAAGGGAATGCATTCAATTCAACTAAATTAATATTGTTGGGTGACTTATGTGCTGGGCATACAAGGGATTTGCTTAGAGTTCGGTGAAGAAGATGGTGAAATAAACAGGCAATTACAACATTGTGGTTAGATAAGGTTCACACAGGGACCTAGGAGACCACGGAGGGGGGTGTGCATCCAACTCTGGGTTGGCGCGCATCTAGGAATTTTCGGGGGAAGTAACGGGCCTGTAAATTGGAATCAAGTCTCAATTTTTTTTTGCAAAGTGAATGACCCTTCTCTAATTTATCCTTGCAGAAAAATGAAGTTTCACATCATTTATACAAGCATGTATGCAAGCATGCAGCGGCACCCGTATTGAGTTCCTGCTAGGGGCAAGGCGCAGAGTGAGGTGTGGCAGGGTGACCTGGGTGAGAAAAGCCCAATCCCTGCCCTCAGGGAGTTTATATCACACCCCCTCAGGATTAACTGCTGTTCTCATCTGGGTCATTAATCCAGTGGAATCTGTTTATGACTGAACAGGTAGTTTACTATTCAGGTCTTAACTCCTTTTACTGAAAAGGCTGTGTGTTCTCTTTCATCACCACGTGGCGGGGAAATCCGGTTCCAACCAACACTTCAGTGCGGGCATCCAGGAGAAAACCCAAGTGCACGCTGGAGTTCATGGAGCTGTTTGCCACGAAGCCGCGGAGGCCTGGATGGATTTGTAGGGTCTGTAGGGTCTGTGAGTACCGGGGCAGCCGGCAGACCTGGCAGCTTTCCTTCCCTCTGGGCATGAAGAACACAACCGCCTTTCAAACCACCTGTCTTCCCAAGAAGGGAGGAGGCGGGGAGAAACATGATTCCTTGTGAATTATGATTACATCATGTTTTAACAAAAGATGGCAAAGTGGCAGTCAACAGGTGAGGTGCCCTTACCTTCTCTGCTTGTCTGGCAGGAGCTGTGTTAGATCTTTTCAGCACTGGTGTCTTCCCCTCTTCCAGATGGGGAACTCGAGGTACAAGGGGTGCCTGGAGGCAGTGTTTGTCACCTGGTGGTTTGCACCTTGCCGCACATAGAAGTTGTTTTAGCTTTCAAAATCTCCCCAAACACTAACCCCCCACACTGCCATTCCCTGCTTCTCAGAAGGCCCAGCCTTGGGTCATCCACCTTCCCTTTCTTTGCCAAGTTGTTCCTACTTCCTGAGACCTCACCCCCCTCTATCTGCCTGGTGAAATTCAACCCATCCTTCAAAGCCCAGCTCAGGTGTCACCTCTCCCCCTGGTTGGAAGTCATCTCTCCCTCCCCAGCACTCCTTGGTTTGGCTCCTTCTCTCCTCACTTTTCTTGGGCACTGGCTTAGCCTTCCAGATCCTCAGTTTCCTCCTCTGTGCATGGGCACAGTGGTAGCATCTGTAGCAATCTTTAACCTCTTAGGGCCCTGAGCTTCTTTGACGAAGTGATGAAAGCTGCCAGGAGATCTTATGTTATTGAGGCCCGCTCTGTGTCAGGCCCAGTGTTTGGGACTTTCCCCTCATTATCTCATGTAATCATCCATCGAGTCTCTCTGGCCAGGTATTGGTCTTGTCTTTATTCACAGAGGGGAACGGAGGCCCAGAGCGGCGAAATGCCTGTTCCCCGGCCACACAGCGGTGGTGCCAGCAGAGCCAGGTGCGCCATATGGCAGAGCTGGGGCCGGGTCACCGGCTCTCTGCCCCCCGGCCCGGGGTGGGGCGTGGAGCACAGAGCACACAGCACGGTCTCCTGCAGTTCAGGGTTCGAGCACCCCAAGCCCGCCCACCGGCCAGGTAGCCCAGGCCTCCCCCGGTTCGCGGTCTAAATGCAGGCCTGGCCGCGCCCTCGCAGGGCTTTCGGTCAGCGTGTGGCGACCCAGACCCGGGCGTGGGGCCGGACCGAGGCCGGGCGCCCGAGCCGAGTGCGGGCTCGCGGCGCGGGGCGGCGCGGCGTCCCGGGCTCCCGGTCCCAGGAATGTGGGAGGGCCCGGCGGCGCGGGGCGAGGCGGGGGCGCTTCCTCCGCCCGCGGGAGGGGAGCCGCGCGGGCGCGCGCGGGGCGCTCCTGCCCCCTCCCCGCCGCCCGACCGGCCGCGCGGGGGCGGGGGCTGCGGCGGAGGCGGCGAGGGGCCGCGGGGCTCGCGGCCGCCGGCCGGCCGGGCGGGAGGAAGCGATGAATATTCAGAGGGGGAGGGGAGCGGAGGGCGGGCGCGCTCGCCGCGGCTCCCTGCAGCCCGAGCCGCATGACGCGCAGAGGAGGCAGCGGGAGCCGCCGGAGCGGCGGGAGCCGGGATCCCGTCGCCGCGCCCGGGGGGTGGGCGCCGCTCGCTCCGCCCCGCGAAGCTCCTGCGCGCCCAGGGACGCGACCCTCCCGCGACCGCCGCGCCGGGCCCGGCCGTGGGGCTGCGGCCGCTGCCATGTCCCCGGGGAAGCCCGGGGCGGGCGGAGCGGGGACCGGGCGGACCGGCTGGAGGCGGCGGCCGGAGGCGACGAGCGGGGCGCCGGGGCCCGGGCGCTCGGCGGGGCCCGACTGGCGCGGCCCGGGCACGTTCCCGGGCGCGCGGGGCATGAAGCGGACGGCGCGGGAGGCGCGGCCACCTCGGCGCTCGCCCGGGCTGCGCTGGGCGCTGCCGCCGCTGCTGCTGCTGTGTCGCCTGGGCCAGGTGAGCGCCCGGGGCCGGGGCGCGGGCGGGCGGGACCGGCCTCCCCGCACCTGCCCGCGGTGCCCGCCTGCGGGGTGGGGGCGAGGGCCTGAGTCCCGGGGACCCTCCTGGGGGGCTCGCGGGAACCCGCCGGCCTTGCCCGCGACCGAGCCCGTTACCCGGCTGCGCGGCTCCAGAGGGCGGGCTGCGGGCTCGGGGAGCCGGTGCCCGGAGCCTCCCCGCGGACGCCCTCGCGGGCTCCAGGCCGCGTCCGACCCGCCCTTCCCGGGGCTCGTCCGACCGCCGGCCCGAGGCGCCAGAGGGGGCGTGTGTGCCGAGGGCACCGGGCTCGCAGCCCGCCCGGCCCGGCCTGGAGGCCCCGAGGCGCCGGGCGAAGGGCGGCGGCGGCGGCCGGGCCGGGCCGGGCGGGACCGGGGCGCGGGGCGGGGGGCGAGGCGCGGGGCCTCCGGGCCGAGGGCGCCGCTCCTGGGGGGCTCCCCCCGGGGCCGGGGGCCGCACGCTGGGGCCCCTCCCGCGGGCCGCTCTCTCCCCGGGGCTTCTCCCGGCTCGGGGCGCCGGCTCCCCCCGCGCAGGGGCCGCGCCGCGCTTTCCAGGGAGCGCTGCGCCCGAGCTCCCCGGAGGCTCCGCTCCCCCTGGCGGTGCTCCCCCCGGGGGAGGCTGTCCCGCCCGCGGAGGGCACTTGGGGGAGCCGCGCAGGAGCCGCGCGCCCGGCCCTGCAGGGGCCCCGGGGCGAGAGCCCGCCGCGCACCGTGCTCCCCAAAGTCTTGCTTGTTTTATTCCGACCGGAGCTCTAGGGGATGATGGGGAACCCTGGAAGCGAGTTACTGACGGGGGGTGACTGTGTCCAGGGAAAACTTTTCAGGCACAAACACAGGCTTGTCTGAGAGCAGAGACGCCCGCCCTGGGGACCGGCGCAGCCCAGCAGGCCAGCGGGAGGGCGCTCTGGGCGCCAGGGTCCCCTCGCGGCGTCCCCAGGCTCGGAGCAGGCTCTCCCAGGGCCTGGGGGGCAGTGTGCCCTCCTGCAGAGAGCCCGGGGTGAGGTGTGAGAAGACCCCCCAGGGCCAGGCTTCAGCCCCCCCCCCCCTCCGCGTCCTCAGTTAACAGCATCTGTAGGATGGGTGTGCACCGCCTGCCCCAGTTGCTTGTCTGAAAGAGCTGAGTCCAGATGGGATTATCATGGAGGTACAGTGTGCGCGACTGTCTCATCCCTGTTCCTGCAAGGAAGCTTGTGGAGTCTATGAGATTAAAAAAAAAAAAAGCCTCATAATTGAAGATCCCTTGCACCAAAGTTTATACCGAAGAAATACTTGATCTTCACTTATTTTTAGTTTAATTTGGTACCTGCATATTTTATTATATTGCATTATGAAATTTTTTTTGCTTTGGTCGTGGTGGCTGTTAGCTATGCTTTGCATCAGTGAAAACTTTCTTGGGTAAATTTCTTTCTTGCCTCATCCTTCCTTGTATTTCAGAACGCGTTGCCCGCCACTCCACGCTTGTTCCCTATGCAGGTATTTCCTTCTGCTCTAATTTGTTCAGTAGAAACTCAAGGGGACTCTATTTCTCATGTTTGGATACGTTATAAAATAGGAGATCGAAAAGGCTCTTTGAAAAAGCATCTTTAAAATCCATATTCGGCAGCTCATTTTGGTATTGGGTATTTCAGGGAGTCGGTGCATTTTTGAGCTGGTTGCTCAAACCCCTTATTTTATTTTTACTCCCCACTGGAGGCTATGTTTTCATTGATTTAGAGAGAGAGGAAGGGAGAGAGCGAGAGAGAGAAACATTGATTGGCTGCCTCCTGTGTGCACCCCGACAGGGGCTTGAACCTGCAGCCTAGGTATGTGCCCGGACTGGTATTCGCACCTGCAGCCTTTTGGTCTGTGGGATGACGCTTCAGCTAACTGAGCCACCTGGCCAGGGCAGCAACCCCTTATTCTATTAGATGAAGACACTGAGGCCTGGAGAAGACTGACCAGGCTGAGGCCACCTGGCGAGACTGTCCGGATACTGAGACTGAAACCTGGGTCACCTGCCTGTGCCTCGAATTTTCATGATTTTTTTTTTTTTGGTGTGTGTGTGCCATGGTTTCACTTTGCTCTTTCCCTTAACTGTGGGCACCGTCCTTCACTGCGTGTATTCCTGAAACTGTGGGTGTGAACTGAGTTTTTCAACATCAAATCGTATTTGAAATTGAAAGTCACATTTGAGATTTCTGAAGCTTGTGGGTTTAGGAAATGTGAGTGAAGGTATCTCACCACCTCCCTAACACTGGGTTGGTTTTGTGTGGTGTGTGTGTGTGTGTGTTTTAAAATGGAATCAGCTATAGCAGGTTAAGAGAAAGGACAAGTCGTGGAAAAGACGTGCGGCTCTGTTGGGCCATGAGTGGGGACAGGCGTGGAAGCTGGGAGGCTGTGAGGCTGGAGGCCTGAGCGCTTAGTGGGGCTGGAAAAGCAGCTTTTGACCCCGCACATGGTTCTGCTTCTCCAAGACGGGAAGGCCGGTGGGAGATGACTCCAGCACCAGAACTCTGCTGGTGGCCTTGTCGGCCTCCGCCCATCCTCGCAGCGTTTTTGCACACTAATTTTGGTTTATGTGTATGTTTTAGCCAGTGTGACAAAGCGATTCCCGCCCCCCCCTTCTCCTGAGAAATGTACTTCCGACGGATTCTTTATGAAATCAGCTTGATAGTGGGCCGCTTTGAAAACAAGAGAAGCTGGTGACTGGCAGCTGCTCTGTCGGTCTCGTCGTGGGTTTCCTTTCCCTTTGCTTTCTTGTTTACCGGGAATAATGACTGTTTTTTTAAATTTATTCTCTGTTCTAGCTAATCCTGGAGCCTGCTTGCCTACCTGCCTAGTCCCGAGCACGACCAATATTCCGACTCCTCTTTCTATTGCTTGTTAAATCCTCGTATGGGTGGCTTTAAATACTTTTTGTTTTGCTTCAGAACGACGGCGGAAAAACCAAACGGTCCTGTTTTGTTTGCAGACAGCTTAAGAAAACAGAGCAAATTGGTTTATGGTTAGACGGTGACTTTGAGCTGACTTCAAGTTCAGCCCCACGGTAAAGAGAACCGCGGAGCACCCAGCTTTCCTAAGCAGGGAGGAGGAATCCTGGCTCCCGAATGAGCAATTTTGGTCAGCAAAGAGGTTATTTAGCTCCTAAAAGTAATTTTTGCTTGGGGTTGAGGCTGAGGCAGAGTTGCTGAGTGACCGTGGGCCTGGGTTTAGCCAGCCCATCATCCGCAGTTACTTCTTAGTTCATTCACTGCCCGGCCAAGGGAATTATTTTGAGTGCAACGTAAGAGGCAATTTTCTGTGCATTTCCCTTCTAACATAGTGCTGTTGGCGATATTGTAATTAATAGGTAGCATTACACGTGGCAAGCACTGTGCTAAGGGCTTTAATGCGTTACCTCATTTGATCATTTCAGAAATAGTAAGAGGTGGGTGCTGTCAGGTTCCCATTTTCTCTGAGAGGAAACCGGTTCAGAAGTTATCAAAGATTCGTAAGGAGTAGGTGGCAGAGCCAAGCCCCATGTCTCCATGGCCCAGGCCGTCAGCATACAGCTAAGAGATGAGACTTTCCTGGTGAAGGATGGGCGATGGGCTTGAACTCTGGTGGGGCTGGGAGACATTTTGGGTTCTCTGTGTCCAAAACCCTGTAGCATCTGCTCCATTCGTAACACGGACAACCCAGGGACCCTCTTTCTTGCTTGTAGTTCTTTGGGAGCCTGAGTTTATGAGGCAGAATGGGGCCTGGAATGGGAAGACCTGGGTTCGAGTCCGTGCTCTGCCATTTAGTAGCTGCAGGAACTTGGGCAAGTCACTTAACCTCGGTGACTCCTTATTTCCTCATCTGGAAAACGGGGCTGCCACCTGCTCCCTTGTGCGGTTGAGAGGATTGAGTGAGAAGAGGAACTGCTGTGTAAAATCTAAGGCACAGTTCCCTCGCTAGTTGTGACTGCTGCTGTAGATTATTTGGGGAGCAGAAGTGGGGCTTCAGATCATTAGTTTATATAAGAAATACCAGCGTTTCCCGCACCGTGTTTCCTGGGGGGGGGGGGGCTCGTGTGCAAGATGAACTGAGCTCAGTCCCAGAGCATTGTTTTAAATGTTCGCAATTATTTATTCTGGGAGGTAGTAGTAAAAAAAATTGTAAGTTGCCTCTCAAGCCCACGATCTTATAGGTAGGGTGATACTGTACGTAATGTCATAGTAAACAAGTTTATTTAAATTAAATGAGAGCCCAGCCAGGCGTGGCTCAGCGGTTGAGCGTCAACCTAGGATCCAGGCGATCTTGGTTCGATTCCCGGTCAGGGCACATGCCTGGGTTGCGGACTCGATCAATAACTCTCTCCTCATTGATGTTTCTATCCCTCTCTCTCCCTCTCCTTTCCTCTCTCTGAAATCAATAAAGATATATATATATATTAAAAAAAATACCCAAAACTCTATTAAACACTTTGATTTAAAAAAAAAAAATAATAAATAAATAAATTAAATGAGAAAGTGATAGGCGGAAAAATATTGTTGCATAGTTAGTAAGGATGGACATGGTTCTGGCAAACCGCACAGGTGATGTGGTGCTGGAGTTGGGGAAATGCGGCCCCAAGTGGAGGCCGCGTGCTGAGCGAGAAAAGCAGCCGCCTTCGGGACTCGTGCAGGCCGTGGGGTGAGACGTTCCTCTGTTACCCCAGCTAAGGGACCGCAGTCGTGAGACAGGCCGTGCGTGTGATGTCCCAGCTGTAGACGAAGGGCTGGCACAGGATTCGTCAGAGAAGGAGTGGTGATGACACCCAGAGGGCCAGAGAGTCTCTGGACATCCCTGGAGCGGTGGCTGCCTCAGACCAGGGACATCCGTGGCAATTTCTGTCCCCACCTTGTATGGCTTGCTTTCCGCTGGTGTTTCTGGTGACCCCTCAGAGGACGGGAGCTGGAGGAAATGTGTTAGAGCTTCCTTATTAGTGGGGCTGCAGTCTTCCCATCGCCCCCCAATCTCCACGGCATGTGAATGCCTGGGTGAGGGGTGCTGATGAGATAGCAGATGGGGGCATTTTGAAAGCAAACTAGTGTCAGCTCCCACAGAAGGTCTAATTTTAAACATGCAAATAATTTTCAGTTCCACTTTTCCTTCTTCCTGTTAGAGGGAAGCTGTGCCCGGCTGCCATTTCTGAGGCCTGAGCAGACAATGTCGTTTTTATGCCACAAACCATCTCCTTCTGCGGGGCAGGAATGGGCTGGTGTTTTTCTGGACGCCTGTGCCGGGTCCCAGCCCATTGTTATTTCATGGTTTCTGAGTAAGCGAGTGAGTGAAGATGAAAACTTAGCGCCAATTTCTAGTCTGTAACGCAGTGGTTCTTACTCTTTCTGGGAAGGGGGAGGTATGAGACCCTTACAGAGTATGTACAAGGGAAGAACCCTCTCCCCCAAAGAAATGAACATATTTAGAATTTTATATCCAATTTCAGGGGTTTTGGAGAAGCTTTTTTTTTAAAAAAAAAATTTATTGATTTGCAAGAGATATATCAGTTTGTTGTTCCACTTATTGATGCATTCACTGATTGCTTCTTGTATGTGCCCTGACTGGGGATCAAACCTGCAACCATGGCATATTGGGACAATGCTCTAACCAACTGAGCTATCCAGCCAGGGCCATAGAAGCTTTAAAATAGCCGATAAAGCCCAGGTTAAAAACCATGCAATCTAAAACTGTAACAGAAAAGTATCCATCCTCTTTAAAGATAACCCCAGTGGGGATACTTGCTTTCCTTCTAGAAAATGAAAATGTTTCTATGTAATGTAGACAAGTACCTACATTCATCTTTCTAAAAACATTATACATTGTGCTCTACTTAGGCTTTTAATTTACTTAGTTATCTTGGAGATGATTTCATATTTGTACCAATAGCTTTAACTCATTTTTGAAAATGACTACCTAATATTGCAATGTGCGAATGAAACCACAATTTATTGGACCATTCCTCTATCAGTGACGCTTTAATTATTTTTAGTCTCTCCTCCCTCCCCTTACAAATCATGCTTCAGAGAATGTCTTTGGTGCATATTTCATGTAACCTTCACAAGGATACTCATAGGGTAAAATTTTAATTTTAGGATTGCTGGATTAGAGGGTATATGCATTTAAAAATTTGATACTGTTGTGAACTTGTCCTCCAGAAATATTGTCCCAGTTTGCACCTGCCCCCATAGGTGAACTGAGGAGAAAAATTGTATCCTGTTAGTTTCATTTATAGTTATAATTTTGAGTTGTGTACTTGTCTCCTTTGTTTTGGGCCATTTGCATTTCTTCCCTTTTTTTGGAATTAGCTCCTGTTCACTAAAAAAAAAAAAAAAAAAAAAGATTGCCTTTTGTTATCGATTTGCACAAGCTCTTTAGAATTAAGGAAGTTAGTGTTTTGGCTCCATTTTTGTTGCAAATATAAGTATTTCCAGCTCTTTTAGATGCAGCCCTTGTTCCTTCAGTGCACGGAGAGCCCTGGATGGTGAGGCGAGTATAGAACTTGGAGCCAAGCAGCCTGGTTGGAATCCTGGCTCTGCCACCTAACTGGCTGTGATCTTGGACTTGTGCCGTAACCTTTCTGATCCTTGGTGTTCACATCTCTAAAATGCTAATAATAATAGTAGTTCTTGCCCTGGCTGGTGTGGCTCAGTTGGTTGGAGCATCGTCCCGCACACCAAAAGGTTGTGGGTTCGATTCCTGTGGTCAGGCACATACCTAGGTTGTGGGTTTGATCCCCTGTTTATATGGGGGCTCATACGGGAGGCAGCCATCCATGTTTCCCTCCCCCCTCCCTCCCTCCCTCCCTCCCTGCCTCTCTGAAATCAATAAGCGTGTCCTTGGGTGAGGATTTTAAAAAAAAAAGTATTTTCTCTCACACAGGGCAGTTAGATAAGTAAAGTGAGGTCGCATTATGTTAAAGCTCCTTGTAAACGGATATAGAAATATAAGAACAACTTACAAAATATTCCATTTACTTAGGATTTGCATTTTTAAAGTTAGGGCAAAAGGCCATACCAATGAGTTGTCAAAATTGTGCTAGAAAATCTTTTAAATTGGATTTAAGAGATTAAGCCCACAATGGGTTGTGTCCAGATATACATGTATTGAAATATGTCATGGAGAGCGGTATCGGCTTTCCAGTAGCACAATTCAAGTTTTTTTTCTCTTTTGACGAGTGAATGGAGTTGAATTAACAAGTGACCACGAGATGTGACTGAAGAGTGGCCAGTGTGGTTCTAGCCCCAAAGGAACACAGGGATACTGACCATGTCCTTTAAAAAACAAAAACACAGTCCTTCTTGCATTGGCTTCAGCACTTTTCCTTACCTTGTGACCTGGCCAGCTTGGCCGCGGCCACCTCCTGTCTCTGGGTACATTTCGTGTAGGGCTAAGAGGAGTATTTATGCCAACAACTGAAAGTTTAGAGACATAACCCTTGGCTGTAATTGCAGGAGATGGGAGGGAGCGGGGAGGGAGGCCGAGGGAGCTGTGCTGACTGTGCCACCTGTTTCCATGGCAGCAGGTGATCCTGCATTTCCTGTTGCTGGCTGAGGGGCCACCTCGCTTTCCTGTCCTTGTGTCATGAGGGTTCGTTCTTCCTCACTGAGAGTGGTCTGCACTGGTGGGCCTGCTCCTAGGATCTGGAGGTGGAGGCCTGCGGGGTGGCTGTGGGCACAGAGGAACGTCGCAGCCCAGTGCCAAGTGCACCGGCCTTGGAGGCAGACAGACCTGATTCCACTGTGTGACCTTGGGCAGCTCTTCTGATGCTCGGGGCCTCGTTTGTTCTTATTTGGAAAATGGGGACAAGACTACCTACCTCACAGGGGTCATTTCGGCTTCGCAGCTGATGGTGTGGTTGGGGTGAGTGGGACAAGCTCTCTTCCTTCAGAGACTGGGATTTCTCAGCCTCAGCGCTTGTGACACTTGGGGCCTAATAATTTGTTGTGTTGGGCCTGCCCTGTGCACTGTAGGGTGTTAAGCGGCCTCCCTGGCCTTTGCTTTGCTAGATGTCAGAAGCACCCTCCACCCCTCACTTGTGACAACCAAAATGTCTCCAGATACTGCCGAGTGCCCCCCGAGGGAGAGCACCCTGGCTGAGAACCGTGGCTTCAGGCGTTGCCTGTTGGAAGTAACAGTGCAGATAGATGCCTGTGCCCTGGCGTCTGCGTGTGGGACCGGCTGCCCTCCCATTCCCACGTGAGCGTGTTGGTAACCGGCTTCCTCACAGTGAGACCATGGGTCTAAACTAACATGGGCACTGACAGAGGTGACAGACGTCCAGGTGGCTGGGTCTTGAAGGAGGATTCACATCCGACTCCCTGCTTGTTTGGTGAGCACCTGCGAGGGATGCTGTGGCCAAGCGAACGCCGAGCTGGGAGCCTCGGCCTGCGGGGTCCCTGGGCCACATTTCCCCCAGCGTCCCCGCCTGGGTCCCTCCTCCCCGACGGGAATGGCCGCCAGCTTCCCCAGCCTGCCGGGCGGGAAAGGAAGCCGCGCTAATGCGATATGTGTGGTGCTAAGCTCCGCAGCCGGGGATGTGAGGTGGAGGGGAAGGCTCGGTGTTCATTAGGAGCCTGGAGGCCGAACGTGCCAAGTTCCACACAAGGGATAGACCCGGCAGAGGGAGATCCCATTACAAAGAGATTCCCTGCCAAGCTCCCCCTCCCACCAGCTCCCTGGAGCGGTTTCAGCTTTAGAGTTTAGAGGCCCCGCGGTAGAAACCTGGAGATAACGCCTCAGAGCCGGGGACAGGGACCAGCGGGAATGGGGCAGGAGAGGAGACCCAGGGCCCCCCTGAAAGGATGCTGCTGCCAACCGGGGGCCGGAGCCGGGGCGTCCTGAGAGCTCCCGTGGCTTCTCAGGAATGCACCCCTCTGCAAAGCCGGGCCAGGACGCCCCGCCCAGCGTGGTCAGACCTGGGCAGGACACACTGTTGTCTTCTGCCCACATTCCAACCAGTGACTCCACGACGTGTGCTAGTGTCACACACCGTGTGCCGGGCTCCTGTGCCGTCCTCACGGTCATCGTGTCCACTCGGGGACGAGGCACAGAGAGGCGAAGGGATTTGCCCGGAGCCAGTGGCGTGGGTCTTCCTCAATCCCTCGCTTCTACTGCTCTGGGACCCTCAGCAACTTTGTAGCTGTCGAACCTGAATCTCCTCAGGTGCCTAACGGGGATAAACACGTCGGAGGACCGTGGTCAAGACTCACTGAGATGTGTGGGAGGCCCGAAGGTGCCTGGCGCGGGAAAGGCTTCCCCGTGCCGGCTGCTGTCTGCAGGACTGTCTCCACTGCGGGCGACCGCACAGGGCTCTCGCTTTGATGGGCTGCTCCGGGAACGGGACTGTATGAGCGAGTCACTCGGTCTGCCCCGGGCCCCGTTCAGTAGTGTTTGAGCTGCAGCTGCCTGAGATGGGGGAGATGCCACCTGTGGGAGGACAGAGTCTGAGACTCGGGATATAAAGCAGACTCGTCCCTCGGGGATGGAATGTGTGTCTCACTGTCTGCAGGGCCTGGAGCCAGCAGGGCCCATTGCCGTCCACCTTGGTGGTGGATCATTGCTACTGAGACGATGAAAGGGATCATTGCCTCGAAGACTGTCGGAGTGGGGAAGGACCTGAGGATATTAGCCTAGGGAAGACCAAGGGGCTCCAGGTTGTATCCATCCTTGAGTGATCGGTTGTGGCTGCTCGGGCCCTGTTAGAAGGGGTCCTCAGAGCACTTGGGGTAGCCCAGCTAGCAGGAGAGAGTGCTGGGATCAGCTAGTGATGTCTGCCACGGACACAAGAAAGGCTGGGTGGCACACATGCTGTTTATTAGCTCTTTTGGGTTACAGCTGGTGGCACTGAGGCCTGTGACTTGGCTCACTGGAGGGTCACCCGGCAAGTCATAAAACCACAGACATCCCTTCTGGAAGGGGTCTTTTAAGAGTGATTTTTTTTTTTTTTTTTAAACATGTTTTTACTGATTTCAGAGAGAGGAAGGGAGAGGGAGAGAGAGATAGAAACATCAATGATGAGCGAGAATCATCGATCAGCTGCCTCCTACACACCTCTGACTGGGGATTGAGCCTACAACCTGGGCATGTGCCCTGACCAGGAATTGAACCGTGATCTCCAGGTGCATGGGTTGATGCTCAACCACCGAGCCACACCAGCCGGGCAACAGTGTCTGATTCTTTAGTTTCATCCCTGAGAAAGTGGGTTTTGCTTGACTTCAGCCAGGAGGAACCCGCTATCTCAGAGGGCAGCGGGTTCTGTCTTTGGCCCCTCCCCAGTGAGTACTGACCCCACTGAGGGGGAGAAAGCCCTTTAGGTGGGTCCGCTCAACCATGGCTGCCTAGGGAGCTTTTAGAAAACACCAGTTGGAGACCCCCACTCCTGACCAGTGCACGCACCAGCCCCAGCACTGTGGTTTCATTGTAATTTTCCCAAACTCCTCATGTGAGGTTAATGTGTAGCCAGAGTCCAGAACCACTGAGACGAAATCTCTTTTTGGAAACAGGCCCAGGAAGGGCACGATTGTCTAGGGTTACGTGGAGGTAGTGGCACGAGGAGAAGGGAAACCAGGGGAAAACCCTTTATGAAGTGGCCACCCTACGCCAGGCGCTTTTACTCTCATGCTAACACTCTTCTTACTCCACAAAGTTGGCTTATTCCACTGCTTAAAGTCTCTGTGCCTTCACATTGCAGGTAGATAAACCCAGGCGGGGGCCTGCAGGACCCTGAACCTCGGATCCTATCACCAGGCCCCTCCCCTCGGACCTAATCCAGTCTGCCTGCCCCTTTTACAGCCCCAGTCCCACTGTTCCGTGAGGGTGGACGTTGGCCCCACCCGTTCTCCCCGGGGCAGTCTCCGTGGTGTTCTCCCAGATCCCCGGCTCCTCTGCAGGCCTTACTTAGTCCTGCCCAGACTCCCTGTCCCATTATCAGGCTTCATTTCCTCCTGCCTTATCGCCACCTGGAACTATCTTATTTGTTGACTGTTTCTGTTTCCCCACCCCCTGGAGTCGTAACTGCAGGGGGTGGGGACTCTGTCTGTCTGCTTCTCTGCTCCATCCCTCATGCCTAGGACCAGCCTGCCTCAAAAAGATGTCTGTTGAATGGACACATTGAAAGAAAAACCATGACTTGGAGCTGTTATTATTCCCAGGTTACAATCAGCTACAATTCTGCTTTTCAGCCTCTCAGTTCCATGTTATTTCCAATTATCTCATAATATTTTTACCTTTTGCCACCACAGCCCTAAATGTGTGTGTGTGTGTGTATGGATGGGTTTTGGGGGAATCCCAGGAATCCTTGGGTGTGGGGTGTAGCTTGCTGTAGTAAAAAGAGCACAGATTTAGACTTGAGTTTGAACCCCAGTACTGCTCTTGTTAGCTGTGTGATCTTGGGCAATTACTGAACCTCTCTGAAGCCCAGGTTTTCTTCTCTGCAAAATGGAATCACAATACTAATGATTAGATGTCATTGAATGCTTTCTATACCAGGCACTGTGCTGAGTGCTTTATGTGTTTTGACTAAGTGAATCCGCATGACCACCCAATGGGGTAGTTCTCTGTGTCTTCATTTTACAGGAGAGAAAAACGAGATACAGAGAGGTTAAGCCACCAGCCTGAGGTCACACAGCAAATCAATGGAAGAAACAGGGCCCGAACTCTGGCAGCTTGGTCCTAGGGTCAGGGCGTTGGGAATTTATGAAATCATGCCCAGGGGCCCCAGAACAGGTGGTGTGTAGAGACCCTCGGTAGGAGTTAGTTCCTCCTCCCCCTTTGACCTTTACTCTCACAGTGACATTTAAGTTTTCTTACTGTTTTGTTCTCAAGTTGGTGACAAAAGTACCAATTTCTTGTTGGCGGGGCTCACTTCCAAACACAGCTTCTGTTGACAGGACCTCAGGGAGAGCAACTTGCAGGCCTGGAGGGCTGAGCCCCAGTGCTCAGGGAGTGTGGGCAAATGAGTGCATTTTGCTGCTTTAAAAAACTTCTGCCTCAAATGTTTATGGAGCATCTACTTTGTGCCAGGCGTTGTGACTATGACCAGTGAAAAAATCAAGACAATAGTTGTTAGTCCTGTAACCCCCACTCATCAACCTTTCATTTTCAAGCCTGGTGACTTGGGCCCTTTTCTTGGTTGTGATGATTTTAATTGGAGATGGGGATTTGTGACTGTGTGGGCCAGTGCTGAGTGTCACCTTGCTGAGGCAATTCTGGGAGGATCTGCCCTGTTTTGATAAATGGGAGTGTGAACAGCCAGAGCCGCATTTTAAGCGGCTGCTTTATTTCAGGGTGAGGAAGACTCAGTGTTGACGTGAGACCCAGCAGGCTTCAAAAAACATTTTTTTTTTAAAAATTTATTTTTTCCTGATTATATCAGACGGGTATAACAACATTAAAAGAAATTTAAAGACTAGAGAAGGGGAAAAAAGCGCCCCCCTCCAATCACAGAACTATTATAATTTTGAAGTAGTTGCAGCTCTTATTTTTCTGGGTGGTTTCTTACTTAAAATAACTGTGACCACAGAGCAGGGACAGGGAGTTTTAGATCCTTTCATGACAAAAGGCTAAATGAAGAAAACTTTTCTTCACGGTGATATATTGGTGATGTATAGTATAACCGTACCTTTAACAGCTACAGGATACCGCGTGGAGTGGGTGCACTGTGATTCCACTAACTTTTTTCTCATTTAGAGATTTAAGCAGTAGCCAATTTGTCACTGTTTTAAGTAGAGCAGGAATGAATGTTTTCACACAATTAGCTTTTTCTGTGAAGCAGAAATTATTTCTTCCGGATTAATTTCCAGGCGTCTTTATGGTCTTTGACACCACTGGCCAAATTACTTTAGAAAGGGGGGCACTGTTTACGCTGCCATCAGAACGTATGAGCCTCCCTGTTTCATTACGCCCACACTGGCACCGGGTGTTAACATTTTTTAAAAACAGATTTTAAATTTAATATTTATATTTGCAGACATGCCCACTTGGCTGTGTGGTGGCTGCCTCCCACCACCTTTTGACCATGAGTGACTCATATAGAACCTGTTAAAAATTTCATTAATTTTTTTTTATGCTCTGGAAAATGTCTAGTCACTGTATTGTCCACTTCGCAATTTGCACGTGTCTGGTGGTACTTAAGAAAAATCCTAGGTGCAGCCAGAAACCAACTGGGCCTAGTTGTCTATTACTTGACTGCAGAGATAGCCAGGTGTGTTTATTTCATTTTTAGGGCGAATTTTAGGGGTGCCTGCTTTCCAGCATCTAGCTTTAAATTCAAATCCTGTGATGGTTGGATAGACATTTGTGGAATGAAATTTTACTGAGCGCTCTCTAGCTATCTGGACCTTCGTGATTGCATCTTAAAAGTGGCAGCAGATGCTAGCACGGAGGGAAGAGATAGCTGAGTTCCAATCCCAGCTTTGCCCCGTGCATCAAGGCCTTGACTACATTCCTCCCCTCTCCCTCCCTCCCTCCCTCCCTCCCCCTCCCCCACCTCCTGCCTTTGTTTCCCCACCGGTAAATCAGCCTGACGGTGCCTTTGGAGGTCAGGATTAAGACCATTGTGCTAATAAGGATTTAGCACACAGGAAGTTCTGGGGATCCTGCTGTTGGTATTGACACAACAGTGGCGGGGGGGGGGGGGGGGGGGGGGGGGGGGGGGGGTTTGAAGTGGGGGAAAACAGGCCAGTCCCGGTGTGGAGGTTCCAGTTTAGCTGGAGAGATAAGGGACTGGCTGGAGACACTTCTTAGTCAGACAGTGCAGGCTTCAGGGCGACAGCCAGGAGCTCGGCAGAGAAGTGAGGCCAAGCCAGTGCCCTTGGCTGCTTTTTGGGGTAAATGTTGGGGGCCCAGGCCTGCAGTGGGGAGGACTCATTCTTCATTCCAGTGAAGGGGTCACACCTGGCCATTCAGTGTCTGTGTTGGATCGGCTGGGGACTTGAAGGTCTCGGATGTCTGCAGATTTAGACTCTATCTTATAGAGAATGAAGCATTGGGGGAGGGTTCTCTTTTCAGATTGTAAATGTTAATCATTTTATTGTTCTGTTATCTTTTTGATGGCCACTTGAAAAACCTTTATTGAGATATAATTCACATACCATAAAATTCTCCCTTTGAAAGTGTATTTAGACTTGTGCAACCATCGCCGTTATCTAGTTCCAGAATTCTTTCATTACCCCCAAAGAAACCCCACAGTCATTAGCAGTCATTCCCTATTCTCCCCTCCCCCCAGTTCCTGGCAACCACCAATTTGCTTTCTGTTTCTAAGAATTGGCCTAGTCTGTCATTTTCATATAAGTGAAATCACGCAAACCTTGTGCTTTTGTATCTGGCTTATTTCACTTAGCATAATGTTTTCACGGTCCATCCTTATGGGAGCATATATCAACATTTCATTCCTTTTAATGGCCAAGTAATATTCCATCACAGGGATGCACCATGTTTTATTTCTCTCTTCATGAGTTGATGGACATATGGGTTAATTCCACTTTTTGGATATTATGAATAGTACTTCTGTGAACATGTGTGTGCAGGTTTTTCGTGGACATATGTTCTCGACATGGTGGGATTTTGAACTGGTGAGAGGTGTTGGTCCCTCTGAGCAGGTAGGCTGTGGCGAGGCCTGTGTGTGTCTCTGTCCTTCCCAGGCCAGTCCAGGGCAAGGTTTATGTGCTCCATTTCTTTTAAATGACTCTGTAAGGCAGGGTCTGTTATTATTCCACCTTTCTAGGTGAGGATAATAACATATAATGAGATTCAGTCAGCCTCACGGCTAGAAAATGGTAGATCTCAGCTCTCTCCAGCTCTGAGCCTGCTTGCATGCCCCCTGCCCCAGGTAGACCAGGTGATCGTGGTGGCCTCTCTGGGAGGGACCTGGAGGCTGAGTGGTGTCGTAGAGCAGGAGTAGGCTGTGTGGAGTGGGCTGCACATGTGTACAGATGTGAGTGGGGTGTGGGGAGAGGGGAGGTGCTTCGGAGGCAGCATCGGCAGGACCTGGGGTGTGGGTGTGGCCTAGAAAGAACACTGACTTGGAGTTGGGAGAGTGGGTTGGATTTTTGGCACAACCTTTGTGATCTTGGACTCATCTTGTCTCCTTTGAGCCTCACCTTCCTCATCTGGAACCTGGGGCTCTTCTCCCTACCTCCTGCTCTCAAGGCAGATGGGAATGGGGGTGGGGGAGGAAGAAGAGGGGGGAGGAGAGGGTGGGGACCAGCACCTGCTAGACTGTGCAGAGCTGCTCTGGGAGGTGGGGCGGGGGACATGCCGCAGAGGGGGGCTGGGGTGGGGGGGGTGGGGCGGAGGAAGCCCACTGGTTTGGGAGGACATCTCTGCCCGTTCTGGGGAGTTCTGAACCCTGCAGAAGCTCCTACCCAGAGGCTGATGAGCTGGTTGTAATTCAGAGACTATTGATTTTTCCTAGTGTTTGAATTTGAGCCTTTGTTTCTGGGAAGAGCCTGGTGTTGACTTATACACAGCACCAGCAGCCTCCCCAGCACACCCCTCCCTCTCTGGGGCCAGGCATCCCCTTAAAACCATCGAGGCCTTCCTGGGTCCTAGGGGTCACGCGGGTGGCCTCTCCTATCTGGGCTTGTCTTTGTTCGAGTGTCAGGGCTGACTGTCCCCTTTATCACTGACGTGCAGCTTGCCTGGGTTTTGTGAAAAGCTTGTCACTGCCAGTTAGGAAATAAAGACAGAAAGCTCCCTTTTGGAGTTGGCGTCACAGTGACTTGCTCTCGTTCTGACTCCAGTATTTTGCTGGGTTGTTATGAATCAGTCACTTAATTTTTTCTTTAAGTGTGACAAGCACATTTGTCTTAATATGAGAAGCGAGTCTTATGGGATGCAAGTTAGATGATTTGTTTCTTAGACTAAGTCAGAATCCTGTCTCTGCCCCCATCACAGAGCGATCGGAGGTGTCCTCCCTTGTCCTACAAGGACACAGGGGATGGAGGTGTGACAGCCTTCTCTGTGTATTTCTGCTCTCCTGCCTCCAGGCTGTTGGTCGGCGCCGTACTTACCAATTCACGTCATGAAGTACAGTCACTGTTCATTTATAACATTGGCCACGCCCACGGGTCTCATTCAGAGAAGGAAGGGACCTTAGGGATCATCTCACCCAAACCGTTCACTTTGCAGGTGTTAAAACTGAGACCCAGAGAAGGGAAGTGACTGGCCCAAGACCACACAGCCAGCCACAGTGTGAGCCCAGCTTCCTGGTTCTCCCAGACACCAGAGTTCCAGCAGTGAGCACACAGGGTGCTCCAGGGACATACCTATCTTTGATCTGTTTCTGATGGATGTGGAATTGGTTTTCTGGGGGTTGAGTTCTGACGTGTGCCCGGTGATCTGCTTGGAAGAGGTGAAGGTGTCTGCTGAGTTCTGGCATCTGCTGTTTTTGGCCATCTGAGGGAGGGCGACCAGGCCTGATCCTGGAGGTGCTGGCTGCCAGATGGCTCCCACCTGCTACCCCCATTCTTTGCATTTAAAGCCAATAGAGAAACCAACCCAGTAACTGAATGAATGATGGTTGGCCAGACTGGGAGGCTGAGCCTGGGAGGTGGGCTGGGGCTGAAAGGGCAGGGTTCCTCGTGTAATAAAACTTGCTGACACGATGTTGAAAGTCATTGTCTTACTCATCCTCGCCCGTGGTAAGCCACACGATGGGTGGTATCTGGCGCAGAGTTTCCCCCCGTGAGAACACAGTTGAGACGCACTTCATGTGGGCTGGTTGGTTTAAAGGAAAACCAGAAGCCCTGGGTTGCAAGCTACCTACATGTTGAGCAGCAGGGGATTGGTTGCTGAAACCATGGACTGCAGTCCTCACACAAACGCCCTGAGGGATGCTTGATGATAAGGGGAAAGGTTTGTGATGGAACATTTAAAGGTTCCATTGACAACACGACAGAAGGTGCAACCCCAACTGGGTAAAATAACCAACCAGACTTCAGAGCCACACGTTTCCTATGGATGTGTGAGTGCGCTGGTGCGCGGTGTCTGAAAGCACGTTAGGCCGACCTGGGCCAAGGATGGCTGATTTCTGCTGCAAATTGCCAGGTGCCCTTGGGCAAGTCATCAGCCTTTCTGAGCTCAGGCTTCTCTTCTGGGCTGTGGGAATAGGACCTTCGCTCTGGGTGGTTGTGAGGATTAAATGAGCTGTCTGGGCCTTCAGGCCAGGGCTCCGTGTCCCCGTCTTGGCCTCCCCAGGTGAGTTATGGCACAGTGGCTCCATGGCAGACCCAACCATGTTGTCTGCTGCTCTAAGCCCTTTGAAGCCCCCAGTGCCTCTGGGTTCTGGACCCCCAGACCATGAGCCCTCGCCACACCACACCACATTTATCGCAGTTCCTCCAGTGGGCCGTGCCCTTTCCTGCTGCCAGGCCCTTACACATGCTGCAGTAACTCTTGTTTTTTTTTCTCCCTAAATAGTCTGGGTTCCCCAAGGGCGCCGTGTCCCAGGGCCCAGTGCCCAGTAGGTGCTCAGTAAATTTTGGCAAATGTCCTGAAGGGGTGGGACTTGAGTTGGGCCTTTAAAAAGCGGGGCTTGCTCAGCAGGGTGAGAACATTATTCCAGGATTTGAAGGACTGCAGAGCCCACGACATTCTCTCCTTCACACGGGAAGGTGGTGATGAACTGATACTCAGTTTTTAAAAAACATCTGTGTATGCTCGGCCAGGCGTGGCTCAGCGGCTGAGCATTGACCTAGGATCCAGGAGATTGTGGCTCGATTCCCAGTCAGGCACATGCCTGGGTTGTGGGCTCGATCCCCAGTCGGGGACATGCAGGAGGCAGCTGATCAATGACTCTCTCATCATTGATGTTTCAACACTCTCTCTCCCTCTCCTTTCCTCTCTCTGAAATCAATAAAGATATATATATAAATCTGTGTAGGAGAGAGCATGGAAAAGTGCAGTCAGGAGGAGTTAGGGCAGCTCTGTGGAAGTGATTGAGAGTTTCCTTCGTGTATATTTAGGGGGCCCTGGGGGTCACATGAGTCTAGGTCTAAAGTATCTTGGGGCATGGGGTAGTGTTGTCATGGGCATTCCTGGGGTGGGTGCCAGGCCAGCTGTTGTCCCAATTTTCCTCTCATTTCTTTTTTTTAATAATTTTTTTATTTTATTATTTATTGATTTGAGAGAGAGAGGAAGAGAAACATCGATTTGTCATTTCATTTATTTATGCATTCATTGGTTGCTTCTTTTGTGTGCCCTGAACAGAGATCGAACCCACAACCTTGACATAGCTGGATGACGCTCTAACCAACTGAGCTATGCGGCCAGGGCTGCCTCTCATCCCTTTTTTTGTGAATGCCCTGTTAGTAACAGCCTTGTTGGTTGGCTTGTTTCGATCCACACCCTCTAAGTGGTGCTAACTGCATTAACCACTGCCCAAGGCATCTGGGAGGTTTTGTCTGAAGGTCTAGCCAACCAAGACGTTGACTGGCACCCCTGTTCATTCAACATGATTCCCCTGAGCACCCTTTCTGTGCCAAGCCCTGTGCTGGGTGTCAGGGGAATAAAAATGGAAGGCAGCGTCCCTGTAGCCAAGGGACTCATGATCTAGTGGGGCCAGAGAGGGGCCACTGCTCTGCCATGCACCCTTTAGGGAGGACGGTCCAGGCGGCAAACAGGATGTGAGCCGACAGGGAGGTGGGCAGGGAGAGATGCATCTAGAGGGGAACTTGGGGGAAGAGCCTTCAGAGTGAGCGCTTGGGGGTCCCATCTATCTTCCTCACTCTGGCACCTAGCTCAAGGCCTGCACACGGGGGCTTCTGAGAATGCATTTCAAGGTTGCATTCAAGATGTCACGCCCCATGAGGCAGAAGGTGAGTGTCAAGTGATATTAAACTCCATTTGGGCCCATGTTTGCCTAGGGGCCACTTTAATTTTTTTCAAACATATGGAATGGGCACCTGGTACTAGGAGGACCATGGATCTGGTGGCCGTGTAGGGCCACGTTCATTGTGGACAGCAGGCCTGGAGCCCAGCAGCATTCAGGCGTCTGAGGTCCAGGCCAGCATTCTAGTCAGAATCCAGGTGCCTGCTGGTACTTGGTACTCAGTACTCAGCATTCAGTACTTGGGACTCGGTAGGTAGTGGACAGCTGTCTCACAGATGAGAGAATGGGCGCCAGGACCTGTGAAGGGGGAGCTGAGGCTGCCAGCAGCCTCTGCTGCCCGGAAGTGCTCAGTAAATACTCCTTAATCATTTCCTGGCGAACCCTGTGGTGTGCCCAGGAGAGGCCTGGGTGGTGTGGGGGAGAGGGTGCTAGTCATTTGGGTGGCCTGCCCTCCTGCTCTCCGGCTCTCTGGGGGCTGGGGTGGTGGCACCCATCTGTGGGGGCGGCAGTGGGTAAACAAGCAGAGAACACAGCCAGGGGAACCTGTTGCCAGGCAGCCTCTGGGCTTAGTGAGCTAAACAGAAGCATGTGACGCACTCTGCGGGCAGCCACCACCAGGGACTCAGGAGCTGGGGGCCTGACTGGGACACCCCCCCAGATCCCTCCTCCCCACCCTCTTCAAAGAAAGTGCCACCCGAAGGGGCTGGTGAGGCCCCTTCCCCACCCCAGCCTCTGGGATCTTTGCTTGGCTTGGCTGTTTCTCTGCACGCGGGTGACCTGAGCCAGGGTCTGGGAGTTGATCTTGCTGAGCTGAGCAAGTGGGTTCCGGAATGTTCAGGGGCAGCCAGAGTGTCCATGTGGCCAGACAAAGGGGTTGTTTAGGTCTGAAGGACCCACTTGATTTTTAAAAATGTAGTGTATTCCAGTGTTAACAGGTGGGGGGGTAGGGTAGAGAGGTTGGCTTGGAGAGTGGGGATGCTTTTTCTTCTCAGCTGTTTTGGGACCATCTCTTATCCCTTGTCTTCTTAGGCTCAGTTAGGGTCCTGAGGACACTTCTGAGTCTATCTTCTGTTCTGCAGGGGTGAAGTTTGGAGGGCTCTGGGTTAACCAAAATCACACAGATGTCTCTCTTGCAGGACTTCAAGAACCGTCAGTGTGCTTGGTGACTCGTTAAGAGGGAGGGGAGTGTAAAGCCCATATTTCCCCCAGATTTCTGTTTTACCTCTTATCTGTCTGTTTCTATTTTTAGAACTATCTCATGAGACTAGTGTTTTCAGAAACCCGATGCATGACATTCATTCATTCATTCAACAAATATTTATTGAGTACCTGCTATGTGCCAGTGAACATTCTAGATGCTTGGGAGACATTCAGTCGCCAATTCAGACCAAGAGCCCTACCCTGGAGGAACTTGCATTCTTGTAGGAGCCATGAACTGATCTTTATGGGGCACCTCCTGGGTATCAGAAACGCGAGTTATACGTTATTCTGTTCAACCCTCGAAACAGCCTGGTCGGTAGATGGGCCATTTTACAGAGTCAGTAACTGAGGATCTGGGGTAGAGTGACCTGCCCACTTTGGCTGAATTGTGCTTTTGGAGATTATGCCTTTGAATTGCAAGAGGAGCTGGAGACAGAGGGCACGCCCGGAGGGGACGTCCGGGAGTGTGGTGGGGAGGCGCCAAGCCTGTGTCCCTGTGTGAAGGTCTGGGGGAGACTCTTCTCCGAGCTCTGAGTCATGCAGGCGTTGCTTCTTCAGAGCAGCTGGTGTGTTTTCGTGTTCTGGGCACCGACAGCCTCATGGCTGATCCTGTTTCTCGTTTGCTGTGGTTACTGAGCACCTGAGAGCTAGATCTGTGGCCTATCTTGACCCTTCTGCAGAAAGGGGCCCTATGGTTCCTATTTCTTTGTGTGGTCTTACCCCCTGCTTTTTATTCTTTTGTGTTGTTTGCGCTGTTCTAAGCCACCATAAATATGTTGTGGATGGAGCTGAGTACAACTAAATTTTAAAATTGATGGTAGGATGACTTGTGCGAGGTCCCCAGCCCGTCCGCGGGGAGGCAGGCCCCACGCTCTGTCCACCGCACTGCATGCCTTTTGGATTAGGAACCACCGGGAGCCGGGTCTGTTTGCTTTTGCAGCCACCGTCTAGTGGGCTCCACAGGAAGCCAGGCTGGCTGGGCTGGAGGCCTTGAGTGGCTTGAACTGACCTGAACATCACATACATGGCTCGAGGAAGGCTCTGGACAGTGGATTTCTTCTTGGTGGGGGCCGCTCAGCCCCTCCTCACTGCTTGTGGTGTTTTGGGTACCAGACTGGGCAGAGAGATGAGCACCACCTGCTCTCCACAGCCACTTCTCATTTGTTATCCTCATGGCAGCTCTGGGGAGAGGAGAGGAGCAGGTGGCATTGGTGAGGAAACTGAGGCCTGGAGAGGTTGAATGACTTTCCCACTGGGTGATGCCCAAGCCTGCACCATGATAGGAAACCAGATGGCCTCAAGGAGAGCTTGCCGAACACTTTTGGGTAGATGGCCGCATGGAAACAGAGCGGGGCTTGAGTCCTGGCCACACTATGTGCATGTGGCTAAGTCACCTTTCTGAGCCTCAGTAGCCTCATCTTTAAAATGGGCACCCTAACCCCAGCTTCCCAGACTCACTGGATTGTTGTGAGGAAATGAGGGAGAAGAGGAGCATGGAAGTGTTTGGTGTTCGGCATTGTGCCCATGTGCTGTGCTCTGTCTGCATTGTGCTGCTGCTGAGGGTGGCAATAATAACAACAACAATAACAACAACAATAATAATAGTGGTGAACACTTAGGAACATTGACTTCTGTACCCGTCAGTGCTGCAAACTTTGCATGCATGATCCTAATGGTTGCCCAAACAAGCAGATGAGCAGGGACTAGGAGAGCCCCTTTTTACAGATGGAAAAGATGATGTAATTTGCTTAAAAAAGATTAATTTGCTCAAGGTCACAGAGCTACTAAGTGGTAGAGCCAAACTTGAACCCAGGCAGCCGACCCTACCACTGAACTTGTCTCCACTATCGTAGGAAAGGGCAGGAGCCTGAGACCTCTTTGGGTGCTGGCATTTATGCACATCAGTGTGGTGGGGCCAGAAAGGACCACCTGGGGCAGTGAGTGGTCCCTGGAGGGGCGGTAGAACCCAGGACTCAGGTGGATTGCAGCCTTGGGTAGTTGAGCTCATCTCCGAGCTTCAGGTTTCACCTGTAACGTGGGGCTATAATAATATGCCTCATGGGTTCAATGAACTAGGAGATGCAGAGATGCTTGTACGTTGCTATAAAAATGTCCGTGATACATAAATGACATTTTGCAAACTTGCAGAGTAGATGTGACTCAGTTGGAACAGGCACCTCTATTTTGTTGAGTCATCCCTTTGCTGAGATGGCTGGATCACTCCCCGGATGTGGCGTTGGGTCCTCTCCTGGCTAGGGGGGCAGCATCTATGTGCTGGCCCCTCTGAGCAAGCCACGGAGCTTGCTGAGCCTGGGCTGGACCATCCGTGAGGGGACTGCCACCTGCCCTCTTACCTGTGTGCACTGTGTCTGTGCTCTGTTGGACATGGTAGGCACCTTGCAGAGAGCCACCCAGGCCTGCCATCTGCAGAGGGCCTGCTGGGGGCTGGACAGGGACAAGGGTGAGGAACAGTCCAGTGTGTTGTTTTCCATAGATCTCTAAGCAGAGACGCGGCTCTGGCCACACTGGGGCTGTCAGGAAGCAGAAAGCCATAGGACTGTGGTTGACTCCTGGAAGTTCTGCCCTTTTAAAAGTACTTTGTAAACTGTAGAGCACTTTAGAAATGTAAGTTCATTCCTGCACTGACATGAAACAAAATAAAATGCACAACAAATGGTAATCTGCTAGGCCGGGTGGAGAGGTGCATCTGTGTGCATGTGTGAATAGCACTTGTTTCTGATTTTTAAAAGTTGATGCTTATTTATGTGAAACTTGGGAAAGAGAAAGCCTGAAGTTGAGAATAAAAATAATGCCTAATCCTACTTCGTAGCTGTATCATTTAGTGTTTTAGCATACATCCTTCCCGTGTCTGTCACTCTGTGTATGTGCAAAGGGATGACAGCTTTACATTCTGGGGACGGTTCAATGTCTACACTTAGTCTTTTCTCCACTTGGCCGCTTTGTTGAGAACCCATTTGCAAAGTCCTAGCATGTGCCAGGTGGGAGTTATACACCCTGGGATGTTGCTGGGTTGGAGGCCGCCGGCGGAAGGGGGGGGCGGGGCCGGGATTGGCACCAAGCCCCGGGCCTGCCTTCGAGAACTGGGAGGAATCTTAACGGTGAAGTCCCTGGGGTGAGGAGGGGGCTCCCGGCTCTGAGGTGGGAGGGAGCTTTCTCGTTTCGTTGTTTAGATCTTTTTCCTTACCACCCGCAAGCAATCGTGATACTTTAAAATGATGTAAAAAGCAGCTAATGAAGAATATAAATACAACCCCGTTGGAGACAGGAAACAGGCTCCTGAGAAACAGGTTAAGTGAGAACCAGATCCGTAGTCAGTGCGGGAGGGGAGGGGTGGGGGCTGGAGGGGTGGGGGCTGGTCAGCGGGTCCCTCCTTCTGCGGGGGGTGGGGGGCGGTTAGACTTGATGAGCTTTGGATTTGAGTAAGTCTTTCATTTCCTCCTTTGTTCCCTCCCCGGTACAAATTGACCTCGGTCTTCATTCATGCAAATAGCAGCGGGCAGCTGCCGAGGGAGGGTTAGATGCTGGGAGGGTAAGGCGGAGGCCTTCCCTTTCCCTCTCCAGGCTTCCTTGGGGTGTGTGTGTGTGTGTGTCTCAGTGGGGCCTGTGGAGAGGCTGGGGTACATGGGCTAAGGCTGCCAGTTCTGTCCTTCCCGGCTGCTGGAAGTTTCAGTTGCCACCTCCCAGTCTCCAGGTTCTTTCCCCGCCTCAGGGACAACCTCTGCTTAGAATGCGGGGGTGGCAGGGGTCAGGGGGCACTTGTCCTTTATGAGGGCAGCTGAGCAGGACTCTGAGTGGAAAGGAACCATCCTTCTGGTTCACTCTCTTCCACCTGACCCCACGGGCCAAGCCTGTCCTGACCCGAGGCCTCTCACTTCACCTGCCTAGCCTCCCGCACCCCAAAACTAAACAAAACCGAGCTCCTTTCTCGGAGCCTGAGAGGAGTTAATTGTGTTGAGTGGACCATAGAGGCTTCAGGAAGGGGCCCTACTCCACGTTGACTATTCAGCAAACTCATCTACCCAAGTCTAGAAAGTAAAATATGCTGACTGGGGTTAAGGGGAGGAAATGTGATGGACATTTGCCAGGGTGCCAACAGTATGTCACTTCTTCCAAGGCATCGCTCTGAGACTCAAGCACATTTAGTCTCCCCTCACCCCCTAGCCATGGTGTTAAATGCTGTCAGCTTTTCCTTCCTAGTTACTTATCTTAAAAAATTATCTGAGAAACATTGATTTGCTTTTAAAAATCAGCATGCCCTGCCACACCATACTCATTGAGAGATTAATGCAGTTTTTGGTAATTCATAGCCCTTGTTGTGTACACAGCAGTAGACCTGGCTGGTGGTGATGTGGGCAGCTGGTGACAGAGCAGGGCCCATAAATTTTGCAGGAAAGAATGTTTTGGTACCCTGTTCCACTTGCTTTGCATCACATATTGTTTCAAAAAAGGATATTTTCATTCAGGGAAAAGGAACTGTGCGTTTGAGATAAGAAGCAGAAAACATGGAATAAATAGTCGGGTTTTGGTATGCGGGCATCGAGTGGCATGACTCTGAAGTCGCCCTGTGTCTGCACTGTGCCAGTATTTACACAAAAATCAGAAAATACAAAGTGCGGGCAGGTCCCGAGATCTGGTGAGATTGCCATTTAACGTGGTGCTCTTTTGTCTTACGGGACTGCATCTGGTGGGACTTCGGGACATTTTTGCCAGCGATGACCCTAAGACAATAAATATTGCTCTGTGGGGAGGTCTCCACCCTGCGTCTTACTGGGTGCCCATTGAGCGGTAGGCACACATCAGAGGCTGTTACTCAAATGTGGAAGTGGGTGGATTTGAGTCAGTTCCCTACTCTTGTGGCATGAAGTGCCCTGGTTTTTGGTGGTGATGGCTGAGGGCGTTGGCATGGAAAGTGGGGGTGCTCCGTGTTGCTGGCTGCTGTGCGGATGTCTCTTGTCTCTCCCAGCCCCTCGTGTGGAGTGGCCCCCTTTCCTTCTTAGGACATGGAGAGTTCCCTGGGTCCTGAGAGCCTTGCACGGCTGCCCCATGAAGCTTATGCTTGGAGGTCCTGTTGCTGAGCGTGGCGCGGTTTGGGTGAGGGAGCGCTTGGTGAATGCAGCCATCACAGCCTAGGTGCCCGAGGTGGGCCAGCAGCTGAGGAGGCAGAGGTTTCAAAACGGCCTGGAACCTCAGGAAGTGCCACTGACTGAGCTGGTCTCAGTGCTGGGCGTCCCTCCTCTGCTTCCTGCCCTCTCTGGTATGGACCTGCGAATGAGCTACCAACAGCTTGTTGGCAAGTGAATGGAACAGCGCAGAAGCCTGGGATGTGGACAGTTCACTTCTGGAACCTCTGACTTTATTTTGAGGGACACGTGCCAGAGTTGGGGAGAAAAATCCCCAGATAGAGACAGAAAGATGACCCAAAGAGCAGGCTGGCCACCGAGGTTTTTTTGTTCTTTGTTTTTTAAAGAAAGGGTGGGAGATTGTACTTCTCAGGCGAGGAGAGTAGCCTGGCCACAGCCCTGAATGGTATCAGGAGTTGGGTTTTGTATGCGGTCCATTTCTAGTACAGTGTGGAAACCCCAGGGTTTGGGGCAGCAGGAGTGGGGAACAAGCCAACATAGGTACGTGCAGAGAACAGATGCATTGGGAACAGGTTGAAAGATTTGGGCCACTGTGTAGATTAAATGCATTGCACTGCTCCACCCCCCACGCATGCAGCACCCTGAGAAAGCAAGCTGACAAAGATGCTTGCTTGTACGTCTGGCACATCGAGCCTTCCGTTGCCATCTCCTGTGCTGTTGGTTTAAAAATTTTTATTGTTATTTTTATGGGTCTTTGTTTTGCTTTTGGAGGGAAACTCTGGGCGTATAGTATTGCCTTTTCTGCCTAAAGGCAGCAAGTGATTCCTTCTGGCAAATTACTTAAGAACCAAGGGTATGGAGCCAGGCTGCCTGGGTTTAACCCCTGCTTGGCCACTTACCAGCTCTGTGACCTTGACCAAGTTCCTTAATCTCTCTGTGCCTCAGTTTCCTACTCTGTAAAATGGGGAGAGTAGGAGAACCTTCTTCAGGAGATTGTTGTGGGGATTAACTGTTAATCTGTGTAGAGGGCTTAGGGGAAGGCTGGGCATGTGGTTGAGTTCTGTATGTGTACTGGTTATGTATGATGATTGAGGTGCAGAGGCTCAGTGAGAAGGGCACCGGTCTGGTGAGTCCCTGGCCCAGGCACTTTCTCTCTCGGGGGTTCTGATTTCACACCTGTCAAGTGAAGAAATTTGACTTGAATGATGCTTTTTTTGGACTCTATAGTAAGAGGTAGGGTAGGGGTGACCTCAAGATGGAGAGACAGAGCCTTCCAGACCTTGGTCTTTGCTTCTGCCAGAGCTGCTTGGGTTCATTTCATTTCTGGATTTTTAGCTTAGAGGGAAGAAAGGATTCTTCGGTGAGTGAATGTGTGTGTGTGCATGTGTGAAATGAAGAAGTGTGGAGGTGGCTGAAGCTGAGGACCTTCCTGGGGAAGATGCAGGGAGTGGGTGAGCCAAGGGAAGTTGTGAGATGGGCCTGGGAGAGGATTTTGAAGGCTGAGGTCACATGGGACAAGAGGGGACTAATATAGTGGGGTAGAGCGGTGGGGAAATGCTCTTGTCAGTTCTGTCCGAGAGGCGTGGGCTGATTTACTCACTGGGGAGGTACAAATAGCTGCGTGTTATCAGGTGACCAGAGTTTGGAGGAGGAATTCAGAGTAAGAAAAACCGAGAACAGTGATTATGAAAAGCGTAGAAATTCAGTTTTGTTTGAGCTCAGTAGTTCTTGCTGGAGGTCACCCCAACTCGAACAACACAGCTGTTGCTTTTACTAGATTTTAAACCAGAGGGGCCTGCCGGTGGGTAATGCTCCTGCTCCACTTCCCTGTTCCCTTTCTTTTCTTTTCCATTCTAATAATCAGGAGGAATTTTTCTGATACGACTGCCCATTCATTCCTTTGTATCATCACTTAGAGATCAGGAGCTTCTTGCCAAGTGGAAAACCCATTCATAGGCTCAGCCTGTGGCTTTCTGAATCAGTTTTTCCTGGCACTTTGAACTTCACTCTTACTGAAGTGGGATTTAATGTTTCCTTCCATTTTCTCAACTGTAGGTTCATTAGATTCACATTTTTTTTCTTTTTCTTTTTCTAGAGGGAGGGCCTGATGGTTGGTCAAAACAGAATTTTGATTATTTGTACCCTCCTAGCCTACCTCCCTGGTTCAAAAATTTTGCAAAATCCAGCTCTTGGCCACCTCATCTAGCAGCTGCCCACCCCCAGCCCCTGTTCACGTGACTCCCACACCTGTGACAGTGACATCACTGATCTCTGAGGTTCAAGGTCTTGATCCCCAACTAGACTGTTTTCTCACTGAAGACAGGAACTACACTTACATTTGTTTTCTGTTTTTCTACCATGACCACCCTTTTCTTTCTCTCACTTTGCCTCTAAGATCAAAGCCATGGAGTACATTTTCTTGCATGAGTCACAAGCAGCTGATACTGAAGGGAATTAAGTGTTGGAGACCTCGCATCCCTCCTGCTCTGAATCACTGTGCCTGCCCCCATGTAGCTGGCGAGGGAGCGCTGAACATTTGGTCGTAGCATGGATGTGCATTGCTAGGTTTCACGCATGAGCTGTGTTGTTATTTCATTCATTCTGAGTGGCATCTAAACCAGGGTTCCTTGGAGTTTTTCCAGGTCCACCAGACCTGGCGAAGGCAGGGATCCCATCGTATCCAGCAGTATTTCTCGAGTCCTGCTTAGAAGGCCTGACACATTGTGGGTAATCAGGAAGAGCCGAGTTGGCAGTAGAAGGGAAATCAAGGTATATTCAATTTCTTCTGATCCCGTGACCTAATTCTCTCAAGGGGCCTTCTAATTTCATTCAGCAGTGCCGTCTACCAGGGCCCAAGAGTATATTTGAAGGAGTGAGGTGGTGGGTCCTGTGGGTGGGCTGTGGGGTCAAGGGAGGGGGATTTGGAGGCTCAGGAATCTAGTAGGCTCACAATCTAGGTTAAGTGGTGGGGTGGTGCCAACCCAGAGGCCTTTGGGGCTGTGGTGGGTGGCCTGGTAGAGGGTAAGTGGACAGTGGATGTTTATTCTCAGCCTTGGAGCTTAAAAGGAGATGACAGTTTGGGAAACCGGAGGTTGCATGCTCTGCCTAAAGGGGGCAGCTGCCGGTCAGCTCTGTTGACGTGTAGAAGCGGAGTCCTAGAAAAATCCTGATTCTTGTATGCGATGTCTCCTCATTTTTAAATGTTGGCAACCAATTCAACTACACAGTCATGCCGGCTGGCCTCTGAGAGGGAGGAGAGGCTGGTGAATGAGGCCACCGGGGGACACGCGCATGCCGTAGGGTCAGATTAGGTGGCTGTTCGTCACCTTCCAGATGGTCAGATACCGGGGTGGCAGGAAAATGGGCATGACACGCAGAGCTGCGGAGCAAATGCCAAAAGCTGGCATCCGGGGGGCTGATGACAAAGGCCAAGGTCTTTGCCCACCAGAAAGCCTTCTGTTCCTGTCTCCTTCCCTCCTCCATGCCCTCCAGGGCTCCTCACCTCTCTCTGTAGCACACATTCAGGTTTTCCAGTCTGGCATTCAAGGCCTTTCATGTGTGGTTTACACTGGGTATGCTATCAGGGGTGCCTCCACTGTGATGTGTGGCCTCAACTTACCACTCAGTGTTGTCTCCCCCGAGTCCCTCAGACTTCCCAGGCTGCAGGGCCTCAGACTGCTGGGGGCTTCTGAGACACCCCCATGGTTTCCTCCCTCCTTGGTTTTACTCATGCTGTTCCCCCTTCCTGGAATGCTCTTCCCTCCAGTTTATGGGAATCCTACTCCCCACTCATCCTTCAAAGGCTCTGCTCAAAAGGCGCATTCTCCCCGAAGCTGCCTGCCCTCCCCACTCTGTAAATGTGGAATCAGTTGCATCTTTCTCTTAACTTCTGTAGCACTTTCCCCTCTATCTCCACCACGGCCCTTGGATCACAGTCATTCTGAGGTCTGTCTACTGTGGCAGGTGATAAGGTCATTGTGGAGGGGTTGAGGTCCTACTCATGACTCTGTCCCCCCAATGTCTGGCTCAGGTAGTAGTCAACAGGGGTTTTGTGGAGTGAGATGCTTCATGTTGGGGTGTGGAAAACTGATCTCCAAGAGGAAGCTGCTCAGGATTTACAGGGAGCATGGGCAAGGGGGCAGATGGCCAGAACAGAGGGGTATGGGAGCAGGCCAGGCTAGATCTAGCTCCTTTTCAGTGTAGGGCAATACCTGGAGTACATATTGACCCAGTGCAGCGGTTATGCTGGGATGATTTAGATTGAAGACTTTTTAAAAGAGCTCTTTTTGCCCTGGCCAGTGTGCATCAGTTGGGTGCGCGTTGTCCCATGCACTAAAAGGTCGCCAGTTTGATTCCGGGTCAGGGCACATGCCTGGGTTGCCGGTATGCAGGAGGGGTGTGCAGGAGGCAGCCGATTGATGTTTCTCGCTCACATCGATGTTTCTGTCTCTAAAATCAATAAAAACATATCCTTGGTGAGGATTAAAATAAAATAAAAATTGAAGACGAGCAGTACTGTTTTCATCTTGAAGTTTTGTTCTGCCCTCCTTCCTCCCACGTGGGAGCTTAAAATTGCTTTCCGCACCCTCTCACTCCCCGGACTCATGAAGGCCTCGGAGGAGTGCCTCCCAGGCAGACGGGAGGACATTTTCCTCTTAATTAGAAAAGGGCATGGAATCTGGATTGCATGTTCTCTGGAGCTGCAGATAGAGATGATAGTATAAGAAGTTCTGGACATTCAAATGTAAAACAAATTAATTTGTAGGAATGTTTGATTTTTATCTGGACAGATGTTTTACTTTTCATGGAGCTGGTTGGGAATAAGAGAGATGGGGACAGGGTTCTGTGAGGATTTTATATTTGCTTTGGGTTTGTTGGTTGGGATTAGCCTTAGCTGTATATAACACACACACACACACACACACACACACACACACACACACTCAGAAAGCCTCAGATTAACAGTAATTTAATGGAGGCTTAAGTGATGCAAAGTTTTATTTCTCATTTACATCAAAATAATTCAGAGAGAGCAGTTCAGGGCTTTTAGAGCCTCAGGGTGTCACCTGGGACGTTGGCTTCCATCTTCCTGCACATGGCTTCCATCCTCTAGGTCATTTTACAGCCTAGGGTGTTCCTGGAATCCAGCTCTCATGTCTGGGCTGTGTGCTGGCAGAAGGGAGAGAGGCAAGGCCTGAAACGAGGCACTTCTCTGCCAGTCAGCTCTCTTTAAGCTCTTTCTGGGAAGTTCCAGGGAACACTTCTGCTTACGTCTCAAGGGTTCTAACTTAGGCATGAGCACACACCTAGCTGCAAAGGAGGCTGGGCAATGTAGTCTTAGTGCCGGGTGCAATACATAAAATTAAAATCAAGGGTTTGTGCTAAGGAGGAAGAGGAGACTGGATGTTACAGTTATGGGCAGCAAGCAGTGGACATTTGTAAACTGACCTCCTTCCTATCCCTCTGCTCGCCTCCAACCAAAGAACCACCTAATTGTTCTGCATGACCATTGTCTTAGAGTCTTGGTGTACAGAGCCCTAACCTGCTAATGGGGCGGGTCCAACTCTGGCTCTGATCCTTATAGCTGTATACAGGTTTAGCCTGGATGGGATGCAGGATTGGAAACACGCATCTGATCTTCCTCACTGGTGCCCTGGTGCCTCTCAGTGTGGTTCCCCTGCCATGGGACCATGGTTCCAGGCATTAAAGATGCATAGTTTTTGTACAGTGTGGCTCCTAGATGCTGGTGCTGGAGCTCAAGGGGACGGTGCCTACATTGGCACATTTCAGGGTTATTATGCTTATGCCCAATCCCGCCCCCTCTCCCAGTTGACATTAGAACCCAGCCCCGTGTTAGAAGCAGTGTCCCTGTGACTGTGTCACAGGGCTGTCGTGGGGATGAGCATTTAGCCAGGTGCCTGGTGCTCAGGCAGGGCTCAGTAAGTGGCCACTGCCACTGCTGCGGAGAGTGACTCAGTTCCCAGCAGTTCTTCCTGCCTCCTGCCTGGATGTTCCTCCTGGCCTGGTTCCTTTTTTTGTGACAGTCTCATCCCTCAGCTCTGGACTTTCATGTGCCATCAGTTTCAAAACATTATGAAATAAAATACAGAGGGGAAGGGAGAAAAGGGAAGCTGAGAGGCCCAGTTTAACGTTGACGGCTGAGCCTCTCCAGGAGGTTCCTTGCAGGGCTGCAAGTGCTTCTTAAAAACTTTCTTTGTAGTTTGACCTCAGATGTGATTCTGTTTCTGACCATCTCTTTGTGTACCTTGGCCTCTAATTAATTAACCAATGAATGGATTCATTCAGCACACACACTTTATTTAACACCTACTATGTGCTAAACACTGTTGCGTGCTGGAGATATTGACATAACCAAAACAGACCAAGTCCCCTCTCTCATGGAGCTTACATTTGGTGAGAAGACAGGTAGACTTAAGGGATGTGAAAAGAAGTGAAATAGGTTAAGGGGATACAGTGTGACTGTACACAGGGAAACCTCCTCCAAAGGAGCTTAGGAAATGGGAGGTGCAAAGGCCCTGAGGTAGGACTGGTTGGCTTGTTTGTGAAATAGCAAGGAGGCAGCTGGGTAGGGAGTGGAATGAACTGGGGGGAAGGGAGATTTTGGGTTTTTGAGCTTGAGATGTCTGTTAGCCATCTATGTAGAGATGGTGAGCAGACTGTTGAAACAGGAGCCTGTTGTTCAGAGAAGACATTGAAGCTGGAATGATACATTTGAGAGGCGTCAGCTACATGAAGCCGTGGGACTGGATGAGATCACCATCGTGTTAGATGAGTGGTACTGGCCAGGTGGTACACATGTCCTGTCTTGGAGGCTGTTCAAGGGATACAAATGCCGGTATGCCTCGTTGGCCTTGGATTGCATCTGGTCAGAGTGAACAAGGACCTGTCCCTGGTGTGGACATCCCCCAGAATGACGAGACAGTAGTGGTGGGGAAGATAGGCACTGGTGACTCAGGGCGAGATCTGGCCTTGATCGCCGTGTGGTGGGCAGGACTGCTGGTGGGGGCCCTGGTGGTCCCCAGATACAGGCCATTTTATCTGTACTAGCCAGCTGAGTATTCAACAAATGCTTCGATTACTAAAAGGCTTCTCCCCAAGGCAACTTGGGGCATGTGAGCAGCAGGGACTGGGAGCACGTCTTGAACTCCAAGGTGCCGGCACTGTGAACAGTCACCGAGGACAGCCCTCCTCGCTTGGTCAGAAAGCAGCTTTATAAACTCGGCCCAGTTTTCCCTTTTCCTCTACTTCAGCCCATCCTGCCCTGGTGCTAGAAGTCAGCTTGGACCTTGCTGCGGGCCATCCCCTCCATGACACGTGAGAGGGATGTGCTCTGTTGGGGAGAACTTGGCTGTGCAGGCAAAGACTTGAGCTAGCAGAAGAACAAATGGTCATTCATCTGGAGCTTCCCATGAACCAGGGCTTTCTTTTTGTCTTCTCTCTTAAATGAGACCTTTAAGGAAGGAAGATTCCCAGGCATTGCTTAGAATTTTGGCCCCAATTTTTAAGTCATAGGATTGTTTTTCTTGGGTTTCAGTTAAAGGCTTAAATAACATAGTGAGCATGGAAACATGATACAGATATTAGTAGCTGTTTCTACTGTTGCATTAAAGGACACCCCTGTTCCCTAGATCCCTATTGATTCATCTTATTTTTATTTATAAAACAAATCATTAGAATAGTGCCTGGGGTGTGTGTGTGTGTGTGTGTGTGTACTATAGGAGTGTTTTGCTCATATTAGCTCATTTAACCCTCATAGCAATCCTAGGAGGAGTGAAGTGTTATTATTTTGTCCATTTTATAGACGAGTAACTAGCACTGATGTTAAATAAGGTCACCCAACTAGCAAGTGGTAGAGCTAGGATTTGAACTTGAACTGGGGAAGCCTGGCTCCAGGGTCCAGGCTCTTAAGCATTACACTCCAAGGCCTATTGGTTTTTCCACAGATCTTCACTGAAGAATGACAGTGGCCATGCCAACAGTCGTTGCTCTTTACATGCTGTGTACTGTGTTGCGTATTTCAGGTGCATGAGTGAGAAGCTTCAACCCTGCCCGGTATTTAAAGCCCATTTCTCAGAGTAGGAAATGAAGCAGTTAGGTAACTGCTCCAAGTCTGAGGCTAAGGAGTGGAGACAGGGGTCAAACCCTGGTCTGTCTGGCTTCCTGATCCTGCTGTTTTCTGAGCTTAGTGACACTCTCCTGCCCTGGTGACTCCTGGTACCTGGTTGCTTCCTTTCGGACTCACTGTGTGGTCCATGGCACCTGTTGGGCCACAGGATGTACTGTGACTCGCGTTTCTCCAGGCCTGAATCGGAGAGGAGGCCAGCAAAGTTGGAGCCTGGCTTTGAAAGCCGGTAATCCAGCCGTGCCCCACCACATCCCATATTCCGTTTAATTGAGCCTGGGGTTTTCCTAAAGCATTTCCTAATTCACAGCTCTCCCTTTCCTGTGCAGAGAGATTAGGCCTGTGTGTACACATGGGAGAGCGCAAGCGTCTGGTTTCTGGTCAGCATCAGGACCGGCAGCCTCTGCTGAAGTGCTTGGGCCTGGTGAACCCCTGGGAAGGGTGGGGACCATCTGTGCTGTCCTTTGGAGGAAATTGTGGTTTCTTTTTTTCCCTTTTTCCCTCTTTTCTTTTTTAGTTTATGGGAAAGGGAGACTTGTGTCTCAATTGAGTCTTTGTGGCGTTGTGTTACAGAGAGTCACAGAACATGTTCTATGTAAATGACTGTGTGTCCCGATTAGAGCCTCAATGGGCGCCATTGTGTCATATTGCTATTATTGGCGATTGCAGGATACTAAATGATATTCTCATCAGGCTGAAAACGTTCAGTGTTAGCAGCGAAGCTCGGGGTTAATTATACCGCCCTGAATTAGAGCATAGAATTAAGTTGTAGGGAGGGCAGGGCTCTTGCTCTCTCCCCGTCTGTCTCTCCAGGGTTGTGGCTGGGGGTTTGATCAGAGTATTGTTTAACCCATGTTCTAAATTTGTACGTACTGGCATTTTGCTCTGCATGAGTTACTATCCCTTTTGGTGCTGGGAAACACAGGACCAATTTATGGGACAGTCGGAGAGGGGGAGAAATGGTCTACTTAATAGTGCATTCTTCTTCGTCAGTAGCTGGGGGAAAAAATAGCACGGAGATTGAAGTCTTAGGGGAGTGTGGACTCTAGAGAGGCCTCTTTAATTTAGCTCTTGTCTCTCCTGCCTTTGAATGTATCGGCGGCTCTGATCCTGACTCACCTCTTTGAAGAAATGACACACTGACCTACATCTTGCTGAGGCAGATAGAAGAGCCTCTCTGTGTTCTGCCCCTTCTTGGCATTCCTGACATAGCCTCCAAGGGGATCTGTCTGAGGGCCGAGGCAGGCCCTCTCCGGTTTCATGCCATTGACTTCGCTGCCTGGTTTTCATGGCCGGGCTCAGCTCTGAGTCACTCCTGATTGTAAATTTCCTGCATTCCTTTCGCTCGTTCCTCCTGTCTATGAAGTTCATGTCACTCGTGAAATTCATAGACAGGAGAATTACCTCCCCTTTATGGTTACGTGGGCTACGCGTATACCTCCCCTTACGGTTACGTGGGCTATGAGTATAATTATTATTTAAAAAAAAAAATCTTTGAAACGTGGTTTTAAGCAGTGGCTTTGTAGTTTATCATATGCACATATCATTACTTATTTAACCACTTCCCTGTTTGGGGATGTTTTGGTTGAGTCTTGTTTTTTCTTTTTTCTTTTGCTATTTATAAGTCATACCATATTGGCAAATAGCCTTTGACTAATTCTTAGAAATGAGTTTACTGAGAGCATGCACTTAAAAGCAGAGGAAGGATTTAAACTCAGACCTGTCTGCTTTCAAGTCCAGGGCTGCATGTACTGTGACTGGCCCCCCTGCCCTTACCCGTGAGCGTGCCAGAGCCCTCCCAGAGACACCAGGTGCCACCCTCCAGGGGTGAACGGCCTCTCACCCGGTTGGGCCAGGGTGAGTGGCTCTGGAAATCTTTTCTTTGTCGTTGTCTTTCTAAAATTTGACAATGGTGAACCGTTCTCTGGAGCAGCACTAGTGAGCAGCACAGTGTCACCTCCTTTACCTGCCAGGGCACAGGTTGTCATGCCCAGCACGTGCAAATGTCACATGTTAGTGAATACCACATGGTTATACAACAATAACAATTATATTATAATGTGGCCCGGTGAGGTTAAAAAGCCGGCTCAAGCAAGGTCATATAGTAAATGGCAGTGTTGGCAAATAAACTCAGGTCTGACGCTGGAGGCGTTGCACCACAGAACTGGATCGCCTTTCACCAGATAAAACAAATGCCTTGGGGTGTGTGTGTGTGTGTGTGTGTGTGTGACTTACTGATTTGTTGCATTGATCCTGGAAACCTCTCTCCCATTCCTGCCCTCTTTCTCTTTCTAAATAACAACCTTTAACACCATTGCTTTTTTCCTCCTGGGCATGATATCTGTGGATTTGCCCAGCTGTTCAGGTTCTCTTAATTCTACCTTTTCTCTTACCCTCTTATTCTGGAAGCTTTGTTGAGGCAGAAGGGCGACCAGTGTCAAGTTTGACGTGAATAGTTACGCGTTGTCCCTGGTCTGCCTTTTTCCCTTTCTTGGTATCACTGCTACATCCTGTCCTGAGTCTTTCCAAGTTCCAGGTCTCAGATTTGTTTTCTTTGGAGACAAACTGCAGGTAGGTATTGCTTCTTACGGAAGTTTCCCAAGAGCATAGGCTTTGCTAAACAGCATAGCACCAGGCCCTCTGTCACAAACCCCCGGAGATGCTGTGTATGCGTGTGTGCACATGTGTGCATGGCTATCGAAATGTAAACTTGTACGGGGAATACAAGACATTCTTTCCTCAGAGCCAAGATGTGGATATCCCTTTATATACACAACTTTGACAGGGCTTCCATGTGTTTTGTTCATCTTCATTTTTCCCAGCCTCCACAAATTAATTAATTAAAATTTACTTTTCAAGTATAGTTGACATGTAGTCTTACAATATAGTGATTAGCTACAAATTTATTTCCCACACCGCTACCATCAACAGGAGAGATGTTTCCAAAATACAGATCCGATCACGTCATTCCACTGCTAGAAATCCTGTCTTGGCCCCAGGAGGCCTCAGGGTGATTGGACGTTGGCTGTTCTCCTTGCCAGCATCTTACGTCTTTCACCTCTGTGTGCTCCAGCCACGGTGAGCTCCATGTGCCTGCATGTGTGTGGTTTTCTCTCTCTCGTCTGGGTGGCTGCACCCTGTATACCGGACACTCGTCACCTCTACCTGGCTAATTCTTGTTGGCCACATCTGGGAAACTATGCCCAGTCAACTCCATCACAAACCCCTCCGGCTTTGGCACCATTCAGCTCAGTGTTCTGTTTTGTTTCTCTCTTTCTCCCTCAACTGCACCATTCATACCTTGTCTTCATCTCTGTGCCTCCCGGCTCAGTGCCTGGCACACGGGAGGAGCTCGGTGACTGTTGCCTGAAGGATTTGTCACGTGTTTATTTCCTGTGAAAATGCAGAAAGGTAGAAATCTGAGCATTTCTTGTTCCCCGGGCATTCCCAGGTTTGCAGAAGGACAATATATGCCCACCATTTACCAAATGCCTACTGTGTGCATTCTGCATGCTGTATATAGTTAGTGTTCTCACAGGACTGCCACGTACACCCTAGTGTTATTATCAACTCCATCACCAGAGGGAAGACACTCAGGTTCTCTTTCTCTTTGTTTCTCAGGTGAGAAGGCTTTGCTTCAGAATGAAGCAGGGCTCCTGGGCACTTCAAGGTACTTTCTGGATTTAAAGCTGAAAGGCATCACCACTGAGACTCCAGGAAATGTGATAACACTTCAAACAGAATCTTAGGTAGTTGGGCCTCGATTGGTTGCTAAACTCCTGAGTGAGGTAACAGAGAGAGAGAGAGAGGGAGAGAGGAAGGTGTTTCCTTCTGAAGTAGTTTACATTTATGTGAAGGCCACGATGGACTTGTTTATTGGATCATTAAAGATATTACCTCTTTGAATAATTCAGACTCTACTGTCTCCGTTAGACTGAGTTCCCCTTTGTGAGGGACGCAGGGCTGTAGGGTGGCGCATTGCGGAGCGGGGGAGTTGTGTAAGAGGGGTCTCTTTAGTGTTTTCTTGGCCTTCTGAATTTTATTTGCCCAGTAGGACATGACTGAGGCTCTGCAGAGTCAGAAGAAAACATCTCTCTTACGTTTTCCTCATGAATAGAACGCTCTGCATCCTCGGTGGTTGCTCTGCCGGGGCAGGCACGTGGTGTATTTTCCTAATGTTTGAACCAATAGGCTTTTTCATAGGGTTGACCCAGGTAAAGGTTTCCTGGTGCTTCTGTGTGGCAAGGAAAGCGTGCCTGTTCTTCTGTGTGTCTCTCTCTGCCTCTCTCTCTCTTTCTTCTGCCCTTGAGATACATGACTAATCTTAGCTATTCACTGGAAATTAATGTTCCGCCAAAGATCCGAAATTTCTCCCTGTTCTCCTTTCTCCCAAATCAAAACGGTTGGGGATTGGAACCAAGGGGAATACAGAGGCAGAGGACAGCGGTTCAGGACACTGGGGACATGCACAAGAATCAGTCAGTGGCCCTGGCTCTCACTCTCTGTGCCCGTTGGGTGTGTGTGTATTGGGGAGAGGTGCGGGGGAGGGGAGGGCAGAGGAAGATTGATTGATTGATTGATTGATTGATTAGGAGGAGGCTGTGGAACCCAGCTTCCTGAAACTTGGGACTCACAGACACATAGAGAACCATGTTTTCCAGGCCCCAAATCAGCCTCAAGGTCTCATAAAAGATTTTCCTATTATCTGTGACTGTGACTATGAAAAGTCTTACAAAACTGTAGAACTGCAGCAGGCAGATTGCCTTATGGAAAAGAATAGACTCGTAGAGGGGCATTGACCTGTGAGGTCTTCTGGAACCTGGTGCGAGCTCAGACCGGGGTCTTCGCAGTCTTTGGTCAGCTCCCCTGCGGGCAGAACTGCCTTCTCTAGCCTGATCTTCATACACAGGGTCCATTTGGGCCGAGGTCCTTGTCTTTTCCAGAGGAACAGGGTCACTCCCCTTAGACCAGAAAGACCCAGGCAGAGCCGGGAGACACCGGCGCTCTTGGCTCGAGGACTGTGGGAGCCCAGGATGGGTGAGCGAGTCCAGGGAAGGGCGGCGTTGTCCTGTCTTTAGAAACAGCGCAGTGCTCCGTTGACTAGAACTAGTGCAACCTGTATGTCCCTGTGGGAGGTCAGAGCAGAATAGGGAAGGAAATGGTTGAATAACTCTTTTTTTTCCTTTCTTGAGCCCTGCCCCCCTTCAGAGGGATGTTTCACAATGGGCAGGTCCAGTGAAATGGACCTGGGCACCTGTGGGGGTGGGAGCTCCGAAGGGGCTCAGCATCGTTGGCTGACGCTGGTGTCCCTGAGTCTGCTCCGCCAGTGCCGTGCTCAGTCCTCGGAGCCATCGTGTGGGTTGAGGAAGTGGATGCTTAGGGAGGCCAGTACCCTGCATCTCACAGCTAGTAAGCAGCCTTCATCCCATGCCGGCGGGCAGGTGGGAGAAACCTCTGACCTATTCAGAAGGGCCAGAGTGCAGCTTCTCTCCCCCCCTGCAGCTTAATCCTTCACTGGTACTTCGATGTTCTGGGAAGTTCCAGAACCAGGAGATGTTTGCTCACAGGGCTCCCTGTGCTGGGCTCATTTCCTCCACAGGGGGGACTGGCCATGTGGGAAAGGCGAATCTGATGTGCTGGGCAGTGGGAGGCGCTGGCCCTGCCCGTAGCTCCTTCTCTGGGATGGGGGGGGGGTGTCCACGCTGTGCTTTTCACTTGTGTTTATTTTAGGGCACGTGTGCTTCTTGCTTGGGTGACGTTGAACTGGTTCCTTGCCCAGCTGGACATGGGGTTGACTTCCTCAGTGGGTCCCACCTGGGGGGTGGGAGATGTCATCTCTGGTGAAGGTCACTGTATGGTTGGGCAGGTTCACAGCTGCTCTGAGGTCAGGCCTGATGGCTGGGTAGGGGCCTAAGAGGAAAATGATCACCCAGGGACCAGGCCGGGGCTGGCATGGTGGCAGGTAATTTTGTCGTTATCAGAGTGACTCTAAGGGATCCTCAACATTGTGTGGCTTGCTAGAGACAATGGACAGAGGAATCACTCATTTGCATAAGACTTTCCTATGCATCAGCTGGATTTTGGTTTCAGAAGGTACTGCTCAGGTGACTAGGTCAGGTCAGGTAGTTCTCTAGCCTCATTTTGACCACGAGAAGATGGAGACTTGTGTAAGAGCATGAAGCAGTTGGGACGCAGTTGCTGTCCCAACCGGGTATTCCTCCCACTACCCTGTCAAAACCAGGCTGAGGACACAGGCCAGGTCAGGCCTTTAGCAACCAAAGCGAGAGGGGAGGGAAGGGCCAGCGAGACTCGGCAGTGACTAAAGGCCGAGCAGAGGCCTTGGTGGCTGGGGTTGGCCTCATTCACCCCTGGGACCTTCTCTCCGGACAGGGCCTGGCCCTGGTAGGTTCCCAGTAAGTAGCTGCTGAGAACATGAAAGAATTTCTTATGTGTGGGAGAGGATCCCACTCAAGTGGTCAACACCTTCCAGAATGTCCCCTTTCCTCTGTGACCCCCTCTTCTTTCCTCCCTGGGTGACACTTCTTCCCCCGAGAGTGGAAGTGGTCTCTGAGCAGCACCTTTGAGAGACACACCCAGCTTTTCTTTTCCCCACAAATTGTGGGACTTGGGATTGACCTTTGGGGGGTGGAGGGAACCTTTGGGTTCCATGCATTAACTTGAGGTCTGGATTTGGAGGCTGCTTCTGATGCCGATGGACCGCTTTGATCTGGGAGCATGTCCCTGGAACCCCTTTAATTTGAGAGCTGGGAGGGTGGGTCCCTGAGAGGTTCCGGAGCTGCCTCGGGCCTCTAGGTGAGCAGTGGCTGAGTGGGGCTTGAACCTGAGCCTGCACTTGCACTGCAGGGACTTCTCTGTGCTATTCAGTCCCCTCAACACCCCAGCGGGGGACCTTGGGCATCTTTGGAGGTTTAAGTTTCTCTCACGTGGAGCTGAGCCGCAGAACTTCCCTTTAGTGGGAATGATGGGGGGAGTGTCTCTGTCCAAGTCAAAAGCTGGGCCTGTTTGCTCAGCACCCTTGCAGCTCTCAGATAGGCCTCCAGGGCTTTTTCTTTGGGGAGTCTGGTTTTCTCCTCTCCCCTCTGTCTCCCTTGTCTCTACCTGCCTTGCATTTTCAACTGCTCCTGGGTGCCTGGGGTGAGACAGGTGGAGTATTGGAGTGTGGAGCCAGCTTCTCAGACCCTCTTTGGGTCAGTGCGGTGTGGGGGGGTTGCCGTCCAGGTTGCATGCCTCGTGGTCCCAGTTCTGCAGGCCACACCCTGCCAACCCCCAGGGGCCAGAGGCTGGCCACCTGGCACAAGTCCGTTTCCACATGTGTGCCTGAGAATGGAGCAGAAAGTGAAAATGCCACCTGATTCTGGGCATACTGTGTGTGACCGTTTCAGAGCCTACTTCCCTCTGAGATCTCATTGGCACCTAAGGAGGGGGGAGCACCTATGTGGAGGCCCTGCACTGGGAGATGTTTCTGTCTTATAGAGAAGGAAATGGAGACTTAGATCCCTCTGCTCCAGGTTATTTTCATGCATCTCTTCATTCAACAAGTAGTTACTGAGTGCCTGCTGTGTGCTCTGCCTGCCCTAAAGTCTGCCTTGCTGGATAAGCCGACCAGGTCCCTGTTTTCATAGAGCTGAGAATTTGGAGATGGGAACCCCTTAGGAAGGTGTCTGTGGTGGTGGTATGGTAGGAAGTGGTGAGCCAGGGATTGAAGGGCTGGGGAGAGAGTTAGGGGTTAGCCCATTTTCACTCAAGTGCTTCATACTATACCTTGTTAGCACCCTTTGCCCTGTGTGTGCTTCCCTCCCAGAGTATGGATTATTAGCACAGTTTACATATGTGTAAACCTAGGCTCAGAGAGTCTGGGTAACTTGTCCAAGGTTGCACAGCAAATGAGCTGGGATTTGAACGGATTCTAGGTTGAGTTCTACCCTCCTATGCTGCTTACCTGTGGACAATATGTTTTCATGAAAAAAAAAAGTAAGCAATTTGCAGAAGAATAACCATCCTGTTAGCATTTTGGTGAGGTCTCTAACACATTTTAAAAGTTTAAAGTTGCTAATGAGTACAGGTGAAGCCCTGTGTCTCATCTGGTCATCTGGACTCAGGAGCATGGGGTGTCTGAAGACATGAACTTGTCCAGGTCTCACCATCACGTTCCAGTTAGGGTTGGGGTAGAAAGTTCTTAAAATAAAGCCCTCCCTCTTGTCCCCAGCATTAACCCATATTAACTTTTTACACTCTGCTTAAATTCTTGGAAAACAGAAGTGCGGAAATTCCAAGTCCGGCCACCGGTGGCCTCTTGCCACACGTGAACTTGAGTGTGACATGGGATTGGGAGGGTGATGTGGCCTCAGGGCAGATTTCTTCATGGTTCTTTTTAAAAACAGAAGTTGAACTGCGGGTGTGTAGTCCGCACCCCTTTGGGGCTTTTGTGGGGCCTGAACTTCCCAAGTTTGTTATGACTAACTTTATTTGGTTTTGGTTGTTAATGACTTCCTTGGGTGATGCCCTGCAGGGAGTGGGCATTTTGGGCGACCTGTTGGAGGCCCCTGCACACTGCATTCTCAGTCGTGGTTGTCACTAATTTGTAGGACAGATTGAACGGGTTGTGGTTTGGTCTGCTGCTCTTTCCTCTGGGGTCTATGGAGGAACCCTGACTAGCCCTTTTCTTTGCTAGTGTTTGACCTCTGCCCAATGCTGACCCTGGAGTGGTCTGGCACTGGGGCCCCCGCTCCTCCCTGCCTTTGCTTGGTAAGTCACTGCCCTTATCCTGGACATCTTGGGGGTACAGGTGATGCTGAGAAACTGCTCAGTTGTTGTCTCTTCTTAGAGCATCCTGAGCTGCCCGAATCTCAGCCTCCCAGGTGGCTCTGCTGCTTGTTTGTTTTTGTTTTTTTTTTAACATATCTTTATTGCTTTCAGAGAGAGGAAAGGAGGGAGAGAGAGAGAGGTAGAAATATCAATGATGAGAGAGTCATTGATCGGCTGCCTAGCCCACAACCCGGGCATGCGCCCTGACAGGGAATCGAACCCTGATCTCCTGGATCCTAGGTCAATGCTCAACCGCTGAGCCACGCCCAGCCGGGCTCTGCTTTTTCTGGAAAGACTGGTCCCTGGCTCATGCTCCCTCCGGCCGCTGCTCTGTGGGTACAGCAGACATAGCTGTTTGGTCCAGAAGATGCCTCACTTTGCTGATGAGTCTCTTAGGCAGGTGTTTTTATGTCCCCATTTTACAGCTGCAGCAGCCGGGGGGACTTGGGCGGAGTCACTCACTGTCCAGGCTCACTCAGCCAGCCATGCCGCGGGGCTCCCCAGAGGAGCATGGTTCCCCTTTGGAGTCAGCCATCCCTTACAGTCCTGAGCAGGACTTTGATTTCAGGGCTCCCTCAGCGTTACCCTCTTAAGCTTCCCAGTGACGGTTGGGCCTCTCTACCCCCGCCCTGTTGGCACTGGGGGCAGGCGCCCCTGTGCACTTAGCCTGTGGCAGCACCTCTGGCTCCTCCCCACTAGATGCCAGTAGCACACGTCCCCCTGCTTTGCCCAGCTGTGACAAATGTCTCCACACATTGACAAATGTATCGCACCCAGCCGAGAACCGCTGAGTTACTGCAGGACGTGCAGTGGATGGAGAGGGAGGAAGGGAGAGCACTTACCATCAGGACTGTCTTAGAAAACCTGAAACTGCGGCGTCAGCTGCAGCACAGCCTCTGTGCTCGATCGCAGACAGCGGGCTCTGCGTGGGGACAGCCTTTCACGTGAGATTTAAACGATACTGTGTGCCTCGTGGGGGCCCCCATTGTGGAGCCCCCTTGACATGTCTTCATGCCCTGGAAGCTGGGGGGAAAATCTTAGCCTCTGGTTTATTGAGGTTTTGTGGCTAAAGCACTTTACGTTGCAAAACAACCTGGGGACCGTGGGGAGGCCTCCTTGGAGCCTGCTGCTGGGGCAGGGGAGCGAGGTGCAGGGAGCAGGGCCTTCCTGCTCTTCCCCCAGGGCCCCGTGAACCCGCTCTTCAGGTTTCCGAGGCTCGCGGGTCACGTGGCCTGGGAAATGCCAGCTTTGCGGTGGGTGCACAAGCCCAGCAAGTTTGTTTCACACACCTGGCTGGGAGAGCCCGCATTCTGTTAAATGAGACTTCTTTTCCTTAACGCCTGTTCCAGCTGTCCTCACATTGCATCTCGGAGCGCTGGAGGAGCCTGCTGTGTGCCAGGCTGTACTTGGAGCCTCTGGGCGTTCATTTGGAGAGTTAGGCAGTACGTAATTCGCCAAGATGCCTCACAGTGAGAAAATCTAATTTATAAAAACCTCAAATAGAACAGTAAAATTAGGGAAATCCCCCCCCCCATATAATCTTATTATAAATTTATTTTTTGGGTTCTGTGAAATAGAGCTCCCTTTTTTTTTAAAAAAAACCCCTGAGTTTATTGGGGTGACATTGGTTAATAAAATCATATGGGTTTCAGGTGTACAATTCCATAATCCATTATCTGTATCTTGTACTGTGTGTTCGCCACCCAAGTCAAGTCTCCTTTCATCACCATTTATCCCCCCTTTACCCTCTTCTGCCTCCCCCCACTCCCTTCTGTTACGTCATAAATAGGGTCCAGTTTGCAACACGGGCTTTTCCAGCGGCGCGTGTCTAAGCCGACGTGTGGTGTCCCTTTTCTGTTGGGCAGCCTCTGGGGGGACGTGCCGGTGCCCTCGTGTTCAGTACATCTCGTGAGCGTGATGGGTTCTCAGGAAGGGGCTCGCTTGTCAGTCTCGGTAACTGACAGAGGAGTTTTGCAAAGTGCCCGGTGACCATTTCTGTCTCCTTGCAGGAGTGACAGAGCTCCTTTCGGGGGGACAGCTCATGCACTGACGACATCTTTTTATCTCGTAGTATCTGCTATTTTTATTTCCAGGGTTTGACTCCCTCCTCCAATAATAAAAGTTATAATAATAGCCACCATTCAGAGCCCCTCTATTGTCAGTAGTGTTAGTAGCCGGGGAGGGAAGTTACATACCTGGCACAGGGTCACAGGGCAGGTGAGTGTGGACCTGGGGCTCCAACCGGCACTTACCCTCCAGGCTCTCCTGCTTCCGATGGTCATCGAGGATGGAGAGCGGGGCAGGGGCAGGGAAGTAAAAAGAAGAAATGAAAACCCCTGACTCTGCTACCTGGCGATCAACATTGTTAACATTTTATTCTATATCTTTGCCACTTTACCTCCCAGAATACATGTTACAAGACTGATCATATCGCACTTGTAACCGTTTGTACCCTGTCCGCCTCGCCGAGTGTCATCCTGAGAGCGCCTTCTCATGCTGGTGACTGTTCTGTTAAGGCACCGTGTGTTCGCTGCCTGGTAGTCCAGGGCCCACCGCCACGTTGTAGCTATTCTGTTGTCCGGCATTTAGTTGTTTCTGATGTTTTGATATCATAAAGGGCTGTCACTGCAGTGCTGTTCTGGTGCCAGGGATGTTTGTGTGTGAGCTTGTGTGTGTGTGTGTGTGTGTGTGTGTGCACGTGCACCCACTGACTCACAGCATCACGGCTGTGTGATAAGCCACTGGGATCTGGGCCTGAGCTGGAAGATTCTTATACTTGGCTTTCAGGCTAAGCTGCTTGTGGTTCCCTCCCCTCCCCTCCCCTCCCCTCCCCTCCCCTCCCCTCCCCTCCCCTCCCCTCCCCTCCCCTCCCCTCCCCTCCCCTCCCCTCCCCTCCCCTCCCCTCCCCTCCCCTCCCCTCCCCTCCCCTTCCTCCTTCTTTCCTTCCCTCCCTCCTCCCTCCCCTCCTCCCCCCTCCCCCCTCCCCCCTCCAGGAGTTGTTTTAGTGAGCGAGCTCTAAGGTGCACTGCAGCTCACACTGGTTGTGACTCTCAGAACCCCTGGGATAGGGCTCTCTACGGGTGGTCATGATGGTGAAGAAAGGGCGGTGGTCCCGATCCTTGGTTTGAATATGGCACTGTCTTCCAGGCTTGTGGTTTAATAAAAACCATTGGAAATACGGATTATTCCCCAATGCCCCATCCTAGTACCTGGCCCAACATAAGTGCTCAGAATATTTGTTTAGTCTGATACTGTAAAGAATACAGCTAGTCTTTGTCCCTTGGTTCCTGGCACCGAGTTTCAAAATCCCTTGGAATTTCCCGAGCAAGGTAGTGTCTTTTATTCATGAACTTTTTGAGGCTCAGTTTCCTCATCTAAACATCGGGGAACTATGCTTCTCTGGCATTGCCAGTGTGGGCTCAGGAGTCAGGTCTGCTGGGTTTGAATCCCGGTTCCCCCTCCGACTTGGAGCAAGTTACTTTAATGTTGCTGAGCCTCAGTTTTTTCATCTGTTAAATAGGCAGGTAATAGTCACACCTAAATGTGATAATGAGAGTGACATGTGTAACGTACCAGTTGAGATGTAGCGAGCACTCGAGGAATGTCCGCGCCTTGACAACAATGGCAGCGATGATGCTGGCACTTAGCCAAGAATGAAGGGGAAGGTCTCTGCTCCTGAGGGCAGGGTTTCATCCCTTGCAGTCTCTCTAGGCTCTGGAGTCGCCTGCACGTTTGCCCCTGGGCGGGGCTGATCTTAGAAAGACTTGAGACAGCATGTATAAGCGTGTTTATTCCTGGTTTACGCTGCAGTGGAGTCGTGATTCAGCTGCGAGTGCCCTGGGAGCAGAGACAGAGGATTTTCAGGTTCTTAAAATGAGGGAAGATGGTTCCCTCGGGTTAGGCACTTGCCTCTCTCATTAATCATGACCTTTTCCTGGCCCGGATTCCAGGAGGTGCTGACATCCTTTGGAGCCTGTGGGTGGCCTCCCTCCCTCCTGGTTTCATCCTGGCACGGAGGTGCTCATCGTTCCAGCCCTTGGGTCAGTCCCATAGCTGTGATGGCGAGGTCCCCCGGCACCTCTACCCTGCGTGACACAGGCTTATGCCCTCCGAGAGGTGGAGGCTGCAGATCCAGTCTCTGCGTTTCTTTATTGAGACTTCTGGGGAGTGGGCTGCAACTTAATCAGGGGGAGCCCAGATCTTAAGGGAGGGGCACGTGGACTCAGGGCATGGGGAAGATCCTGGGGCAGTATCGAGCATGCTTGCCCCAAACGATGGGCTGGCTCCACATCACTGTCATCAACAAAACGGCCTTCGTGCCCTCTCCCCTCAAACAGGGAAGTGGCACCCAAGATCTTACAGTGCAGTAAAGGCTTGGCAGGACTGTAGAAACGAGTGGTGGCTGAGCAGCTCTGCCATCTTGTGTCACTTTACTTTTATACGATATCTGGGCCACCAGCCTACGGTGGCCTGGCAGCCACATAAGCCAGAGAGGTGGCTGAGGCACTGGTGTTGCATCGGAGGGGTCAAGCCTCCCGAAGGCGGCCACTACTCAGCCCCGGCACTTGTGGTCCTGCGAGAATGTGGCTCACTGTTCCTAGATCTTCAGGGAATTCTGTCTTTATGGGAAATGCTCTTTTTTTTGGAAGTCCCCAGCATGGTTCCTGGCATGTGGTGGGCACTCAACAGATACCCCTAGAGTAGTCAGGACTTGCCTTTGTGGACTCTGGATTCTTTGGATGGCAGGGGACTGTTTTTGCCTGGCTGGTTGCCTGTGAGCATGGAGATTTTGATACAACAGTGAGAGATTCTTGGAGTGCGAGAGGCTCCAAATGTCCTGCCAGATCTCTGGGGTTAACCCATAGTCAAGCTCTTGCTTTTGTTTCTTGGCCTCTGTTCTCCCTCTTCCTCCCACCAGAGTGACAGTCACATCCTCTCTAGAATGTTTTTTGAGGAATTCTGGCTTTGGGCAGCTTGAGGGCTGGTCTTGTGATGATATGTGAAGAACAATTCCCGTCCCCTCCCGAACCCCGGATCCTCAGTTGAGCCCCTGGGCTCCATATTTCCAGGTGGTCTGCTTCCAAGGTGTACTGACAGATGCCCCTTTACCAGCCCATATGCAAGCCTGGGGGCATTAGGGTCCCCGTCGACTGGCAGGCCTCAGAGCCAGGGGATGAAGGTAGGTCCTCGAAGTCAGGTCCAGAAAAGGTCGCCGGGGCCAGCTTGTCTCTGGTCCATGGCACCGATCTCAGGATCCAACAGGATGCTGCTCGCTCGCTTGGCTCTGCATAGCGCGTGCTGGGAACAGTACGCAGTGTGGAACACTCGATGCGTTTCTGTCCAAGGCACTCTGATCCCTTTCTAGGCGGCCGGAGACTGTTTTTCCAGCTCGGTTACTTGCTGGCATGCGCGGGTCGGTATACAAGGTGTGCTTGGGGCAGCTGGAGCTGGGTGTTGACTTTTGCTCTCGGGATGTGTTCTGGGGAGGAAGTGGGGTTTTAGGTTGCCGTGGGTATAGGATGTGGCCTGGGGAGATTAGCATCACACGCTAGAGGAAGCGAGAATTGTGGAGCTCTTTTCCTTCTATACTTTTGCGCTAAGGTGCCTCAAAAGGAGTTTTGTGCATCAGGGAGATGCCCTGATTCTGTTGCATGTATATTAAACGTTTGTGTAGAAGCTAGAAGCGCACGTGCTGCTTTATGTGGTAAATATATTCCTGGCGAGTCCCTTGTGAGACCTGAGTTCAGTGTCTGACGTTGACGCTTGGTGGCTGTGTGGGCTCTAAGCAGTGTGCTGAACCTCGCTCGGAGTTTCAGATTCCTGAGCGTCCACCGGGGGCAAAGGTCACAGTTGTGGTAAGGGTTCAGTGAGTTACTGCACGTAAAGCACTCAGTGTACGATTCTTGGCACAGAGTAGGTATTTAGTAATGGTAGCTATCCCAATTATTAGAGTTGCAGCGTGGTACAATAGTAATAATAATGATTGTGATGATAGTGGTGAGGATGACAGTTATTGAGTGTCAGTGGTTCTTCCAGGTGCATCACCTCATTTAATCCTCACAGCAGCCCAAGGAGGCAGGTGCTATCATAATCTCTGTTTTATCGATGATCAAACCCAGGCACAGAGAAGTTAAGTAACTTGCCCAAAGTCACCCAGCTTAAAAATATGAAAAGACTTTAGGAACAGAAGACGTGGGTGGCCTGCCTGTTGCAGAGTTGCCTTCCCTCTCCCACTCTCTCTCTTCCGAGTTGTCTTCTCAGCTGTGAAATGGTGCCCATGATAAGCCCTTCCTCCTTCCCCGACCCTTCGTTGCCTGATGTGTGGCGCTTGACTGTGGGCGTTTAGTGTTAGGTGCTTAGGAATCGTTTGCTCAGTCTCTGACTGTGGGAGGGGTTTGTATGAGGTTCCAAAGAGCTGGAAAACTCTGGACAGAAGTTAGCTGTCATTTTTAATTTTACACGTCCTGTGGTGCTTATTGTTGGAGTGTGAACAGCACTTGTTTTTCAGATTTCTCAACCACTTAAAAGACAGGCACGGATTAAAGAAGGGAAAGATCAAAATATCACCTTTCTTACTGGTAAGGGCTTGGCTAGAGGATGTGGCCTAGGCGTGGGGCGGTGTGGGCTTCCTAATAGGACCCCAGTGTCAGAGGGACCCACCCGGCCGCCCGAGGCCTCCTCACGTGGGATGGTGGTGGGGGGGGGGTGAGGGCAGCCGCAGCCCCCTGAGGCCTCTGGGGGGTGAGATAGTGACTCTGCACTTGGGAGAGCTGGGGGGAGGGGCAGGTGGAAGACAGGACTTTCAGAGGAAAATTTTTCTTTTCGGAAACCAGAATTTGGAACGAAGCATACTGACCACAATTACTATTTAAAGAAATATTCCCCTTCCCCCTGAAAAAATAAACACACCCCAAACAAAACCCCACTGATAACCCCCCCCCCACTCAGCTCAGAGCAGATCCAGAATCCGACCCCCTCTCACACCTCCCAGGTGCCTGGCTGCCCCAAGTCAAGTCACCATTGTCTCTCCCATGGGTGATTGCGGGGCCTCCACGCTGGTCTCCCCACTTCTACCTTTTTCTCTTTCCAGTCTGTTCTCAGGGAGGCAGCCTTTTAAAAATCTGAAGTCAGACCGTAGCCCTCCTCTGCTTCAAACCCTGCAGAGATTCCCTGTTCCACCCTGAAGACAAGGCTGGGTCGTACATCCCACCCCACCAGCCCGCTGACCCCTCCCCTCCTCTTCCCACCCGCAGCTTGACCCCTCTGCTCAGCCACTCACCTGCCCTGGGGATCAGAACTGCCCTGGAGGCTGCACCCACTTCTCCCTCACTTGCTCCACCTTCCAAGGCCTGCCCTGCCGGCCCCGTGGACAGCAGCACCCCAGCGCTCCTGCTCTCCTCCTGCCCCGCTCTGCTTGTTCCTGCACCACCCACACCACCCACTGTGCTGCACCTCCCCTCCCTGAGTCAGAATGCAGGCTGATCTGCTTTGTTGACTGATGCCTCCCCATCCTCTCAGGCAGTGGGTCCTGAATATGGCCCTGTGACAGATCGTGGGGATGGGGCCACGTGCACGTGGGGAGAGCAGGAGCAGGACACCTCTCTCTCCTCCCCTGCCCCCCCAACCTGTTTCTGGGCTGTAAGATAGCCTACACCCCAGGGCTCTCTCTAGATGCCCCACACTGCCCAAGGGCTTCCTCGGAACCACCCAGCAAAGGCAGCCACTGTTATCACCTCCATTTTTCAGGTGAGGAACCCGGGGCAAAGAAAGGATAAGTAACTGACCCAAGGTGACACATTTGGCGCTCAGCAAAGCTGAGCACTAGCCCCAGGCACCAGCCCCGGGCTCTTAATCTCCTGGCCTTCCTCCTCCAACACAAACTGAATCCTGTTGACAGAGGCTGTAAAGGCTGTGCCTCTGGTCATTGGGGTGCATGATGTCAAGGGGCTTGGGGAAGTCTTCTCTGTGGGAGGCATGTTTTGTGAAGTGAAGACATCCCTGATAAATAGACCGACTGCCCCCAAATTAGCTTGCCTTTTGGGTTAACGATAACACATCAGGCTTGTAAGGCGGGGTGTGTGCTGATTTGATTTTCCTCTCTAAGTCCGGGAGGTGGATGTTTGCTGTTGGTCAGATTTTAAATGACCGGCCTCTAGGGTTACTGAGAGTCAGGAGGTGGGTTAACAAAACAGTGTTTGAATGGGATCCTTCCTTTAAGAAACCTGTTCGAGAGGCGCTGCTTATACCACGAATCGGCGTCACCAAGGTGTGTGTGGCGACTGTAAACAGCGTGGGCCCCTGTGAGCTCAGTCACTTACAGAAGCCGTGTCCTAAAAAGGATCCAAACTCATGTTGCCACACAAACAGCAAGATAAAGCGGTATGTTCCATGAGCAGACGCTGGCTCTAGCCACCCACAGCCTTGGGAACACACGGGACTGAAGGACGCGTCGGAAGCCAGGCAGCTTCTGGGGCTCTTCTTCATTTTATAAGTCAGGAAGAAGGGCTTAAGCTTTTTATTGTTTCTCTGAGAACCGCCGCCTCAACAGATTTGTTAGGAAAAGTCTTATTGTAGAGATTCAGTGGCCTCTGTGTTCCTTGAGCCCTGGGGAGCCCCAGTCACATTGCAGGAGGAAAGATCCTACCCTGCCTTTCTTCCCCATGCCCGATTTTCCAGAAGAGTGTGAGCCCAAGGCGCTTGGAGGGCTGCGTGACTAGTGGCCTCTTAGGGAGCCTCAGGAGGGGGAGGCCGCTGGCCCCAGGAGCCGCCTCTGTGGGGTCCATGCTGGCTCCACCCCCGTGGTGGACACCGTCGGTTTCCTTCTTGGTTCCCAGTCTCCCCATCTCCTTCTGAATAGAAGCCTGCTTCTCCCAGGCTCGCTCAGCACCGGGCCGGCCACGTGCCTCTGTCCTGGCAAACGGCTGCACATTGTCACTGGGTGGGACTCCCGGGAAAGCGCTTCCCGAGGGATTGACCCTGGCTTGCTCTTCGGCTGTACCCTGCTGACCAGAGTGTGGATGCCCTGCCTGCAGGTGCAGCTGCAATGCTGCTGCTAATAATAATAATAATAATTAAGAATTAGTAATAATAAAATACAAAGACAGTGCATTTCTGTGTCAAGCCCTTTTCTGAGCCCCCATTCACTCGTTTGAGATGGGTAATATAATGCTCTTTGTGGGATAGATGAGGAAACCGAGTCTGAGAAAGGACAGGGGACCCTCCCAGGACCACGCACTGAGTATGTGGCAGAGCCAGGACCCTGGAACCAGAATTCGTATTTGTCACCTCGTCATAATGCCACCTCTCAAGAGTAAAGGTGCCAGGCCTGTCCCGAAGGACGTGAGCAGGCAGGAGCCTGGGCTGCCTGCCTCGGGGGTACTTGTTATCTGAGAGAAATGAACCCCTCTCTTGTTACCGAGGGCCAGATGCTTCACCAAATGGGTGGAAATCCCTCGGTGCTGCGTTACTTCGGACGTGCGCCTTAACCTGTCTTCATCGTGCCTGGTACACGCCTGTGCTCTATTGCTATTTTGTCATCATCGTGACATTAGCAGGGAATTCAGCAACTATTGATCTCCTACTGCATACCATGCTCAGTGATACAGAGACAGAAATAGCAGTGAGGGCTGGGCAAGGTGCTGGAGGAGCACTGAGGAGCAAGGGTCAGTATGAACAGGACCACGGTGACCTTGGACAGCTCTCTTCCTGAAGCACTTTCTCATACATTGTCTCCTTTAACCGCCCCCTCCCTGCCAGCTTGGCCAACGGTGCGTCCTTAAGCAGAGCTATTCCTTACAAGCCTGGGCTGAGCTTTGTTCCTGGGCAGGTTGTCCCTGTCTACACCTGGATGGGTGCAGAGGGCAAGGGGTGGGCAGGAATTCCAGGCTTTCGGCTAGTCAGAAACAGGAGTCGGGTAAGAGCAGATTTACAGGCACCAACAGGGAAATGTCATAGACATCATTTCCGTTGTAAAAAACAGAGAACTGATACCTTTGTTTAAAAACCCAACTTTGGAGAAGTGGACCCTACACAGAGAGAGTGACTGGCACATAGTAGGTGCTCAATGCACGTTTGTAGAATGAGCAGTGAAAGTAAATGGGCCTTCCTTGCTGTTTCTCATGGACTGTGCTGGTTTTGCCATGCGGGGCAGTGTCGCAGACAGGCTGCCAGAGGGCGGCTGCTGTGATCGCCTTGCCAGCCTTTCCCGGCGGAGGGAACTGCACATTTTTTAGCTACTTTTGCTCTGACTGATACACTTGGCTGCCTAACAAAAAGCCAGAGAAGAACTAAGATTTTTAGCAACGTTCAAAATGCTTGCCATTCCTCTTGCTTTGCGAAATCACAAGCTAGTGCGAAATCACAAGCTAGTTATTTCAAGTTCACGTAAAGGTCAGAGCTTGATCTGCAGGAAGGAGGTTCCCCTTGGTTTATGCTAGGGGAACTTTTCCCCCCTTCTGTTTATTTTACCCAAAGGCTTCTGTTTTCCTCCCAAGTTAAAAATCTGGCATTTGTTGTACAGAGTTCGCAGCTTGTGTGTGTGTGTTTGCGCGCGCACACGCGTGTGTGTTTTAAAGGAGCTCATGTTTTGGCTTTAGTTTTGATGCTCAGTGATTTTTGTTTTTCTGCCTAAGAGTTGATTTTCTGCTCCCTGAAAGGCCAGCTCCTAAGTGGGTGCACGAATTTCACTTTCAGTTGTAGAACCACCTGCCCAGGCCTTCTAAGCGCCCCTCGCAGCTGTGTCTCCTGATTTTAGCTGCTCCGTGGGACAGCGTCTCTCAGCACATAGGCCCTCCTCACCCGGTCACCCCTTCTGTTTTTAATGGCTGTGACACAAGTGAGCCCTGTTTCTCCTTCATGTGTAATTTTTTTTGCCGGGGGGGGGGGGGGCGGGGGAGAAGGTGCTCAAGGCCCTTGAGCCCTGACATTGTCGAAGTCCCTCCCTTGGGAACTGAAGGTCTCTTTTTCCTCGGGGCTGGGTCATTTAGAGAGGAGGAAAGTTTGGGGGATACTGAAGGGGCTGAATGGCCAGGCGGAGACTGGGCAGCAGCCCAGCAGGAGATGTGGCAGCGGGGCCAGTCAGTCCCCCACAGCCCAGGTACCCGGGCTTTGCTGCTCAGGTGAGGCTGCCTGAGCCCTCCCTGCTCCTCCAGGAGCCTCAGAGTTGTCCTGCTGAGCGAGCGGTGGAGATTGGACCCTACTCAGCAGCCAGGTTAAAAGAGCACCTGGGAGGAGGCTTTAAGTTTTACAGTGTTTTAAAGTAAGTGTCTGTGATCTGTGATCTGTTTGTATAGAGCCCATCACGGATCACAAGGCACTTTTATGTTTTCTTTTGTAAACAATCATGGTGGCAGGCTTACCGTGGTCTAGAGCTTTCTGCATTCTAACTTAAACCTTCACACCCCTCCGTGTGCTTGTCATCACCCCTGCTCTGCAGACGGGGGAACGGAGGCGAAGAGAGGTTAAGAAACACTCCTGGGTGCACATTCGCCTAACAGACGGCTGGGATTTGAGCCCAGGCGGTTGAGCTCCAACATCTTGGTATTTAACCTCTGTACCATCCTGGGCTTCATAGTAGCAGGCAGGATTGGGAATTATTACCCTTTATTTCTCAAAAATGAAAACAACTTCTCTCTTTTTTTTTGGAAAATCCCCCCCCCGCTAAAATTCAAAAGCAGTAAATACCACAGGAACAACCTAAATAATAGAGATTCGTAAAAGCAGAGAGTGAGACCTACTCCCCCCGCCCAGGGCTCGGAGAGAGACCAGACTGCCAACAGGAGGTGTCCTTACAGACTCTCCATTTGGAGTCCTTACGTGTTGACACACTAAGTACCAGAACACATATGATTACGCTAATGGGCCTCCTCCGCTAACCTCCCGCATTGTGGGACGGAGGCTCAGGCTTTAAGTCTACTCCAGGGCACCGGGTGATGCTGAGGAGGAGCCCGGACTTGAACCCAGATCTTGTGTCTCCACTGTAACCTGCCTCCTGGGGGCCGGGCAGGGGCTGGCTGTGTATGAATCCTCCAGCTGTGTTGCCGACAGATGGTCTTCGACATAGTTGTGGGCACCTTCCAGGGTCGTAATTAAAAGGGGAAGACGGCTTCAGGCAAAGACAGAAAAATGCAAATCCTCAGTTTCGGTTTCGGAAACCTGACACTTGTGGTGGGGATAGGGGGAAGAAGGAAGTAGGACGAGCCTCTTTTCCCCTCACTCCTCTCTCTCTTCCAGGGAGAAAAGGGATTAGGAGGCCTCCTGGAACCCAGTCCCTTTCCGGTGAATAAAGCCAGGCCCTCCCCCTGCCCCGGGGCGGTCCCAGAGCCGCTTTGCCAGCGTGGAGGGGACACCGGCCTGCAAACAATGTGGGGAAGGAAAGGAAAGCAATGGGTTGGCCAATGGTGCCGATGACTTCCTCAATGCAGGACGGGGCATTTTAGAAAGTTCCTACGTGGGGGGCCCCTGGGCGGACGTGCAATGGGATCTGCTTTCACTCCCCACATCCTATTGTCCAGGGGAGAAAGGGTCAGGCCGTAGGGAAGGGCCCTCTGACTGTGAGTCCCTGTGGAACTTTGACAACGAAGGGGACCGTGTCCTAGGAAGCTCTGCTTTCTTTTTCTGGATTGCACTGGTCAGAACAGCAATTATCCAAACCACAGCTCTGCACCAGGAGGCAAACCACAGGAAAGAGAAACCTGAACAGGCAGAGAAAATAGAGGTCCCCCAAAGCATGGACTGATGTTTTTCTCAGAGGAGAGTCTTTTGATTTATGTCTTAAAGACTGGTCCAGTGAGTGTAGTCCTGGTTTCCTCTCCAACAGCCGAGACGTGGGCGATTAGGAGGAGCAGGAGAGGCCTACAGAATAAGAACAGATAGGGTGGAGATGAGAAACTGGGGACAGGAGAAGTGGGGGCTTAAACATCTCTGTAGCCCCTGGGACCCTTAGCTGCTTAGTTTTTGATAAGACCCCAGAAGGCTCTTATCTCAACAGGCCCGAAGACACTAATCCAGCACAGTATGTGCTGGCTGCTAATACAATGACTGGGCATCCTCGGAAGGTTAAGTGATGACCAGGGTAATAATGTTAAACTCAGAGCACTCAGTTCAAGAAAATGAGACACTGTGATACATGCAGATTTCTGTCATTTCTCTATTCCTCATTTGGAGAGGCAGCCCAGATGAGGTAGATATGTGAGCAATGGCTAGATTGATTGTTGGTTGAATAAATGGATTGCCCTAGGCAGCAAGAGCACTGAATAAACATTTATAAGTCAGCTGGTACAGATTGGAAAATGTGGAGGTTGCTGGGAACAGCTAGGTGAGAAGATGTAGACTTTGCAGGGAGTTTGCACTTGGAGGTGAGACAGGGAGTTTGCACTTGGAGGTGAGACTTGGGTGATCAGAGTTGAGGTGGGGGCAGAGCCAGAGCCAGAGCCAGGGTGAGCCATGCATTACCCTGGCCCTGCCGCTTACCTTCTCCGGGAGTGCTGGCTGGACCCCTCTCCTCCCTAATCCTCACTTGCTCACCTGTGAAATGAAGGCCATGAGAGTTCTACCCATGGAGGTCTCCCGTGAAGGCTAAGTGAGAGAAGGTGTGGAAACTGCCTTTGCACATGGCCCGGCATATGTGAGAGCTGCTGCTCTTCTTTTTTAGTCTCCTTCACACTTGAGAATAATTCCAGAAGGCCGCGATAGACAGTGCAGTCGGTTAATTTGTTTGTGTGGAATGCCTCGCTGCCTGTTGGTGGGAAAATGCGACTGGACTGCATGATACTTTGAATTTGGACCAAGATCACCGTCAATGATGCCAAGTGTCATCGCATCTCAGTTGGAGCATCGTTTCTTGGTCTAAGGTCAGGGCTGTGGCAGATATAAATCCATGCCCCTCAACGTTAGATCACGGTGAAGTGGAGGGAAATGGCACATGGAAACTGGGACTCACCGAGGCTACGGTAGACTTGGGTCTCCCGGCTCAAGCTCACTATTCAAATTATTTTTCTTTCACTTCCCCTCTCCCTTCAGCAGGTAGAGTTTAATTTCTCTAAGTGCTATGCTTTATATGGCAGGACCCAACTTGGGCTTTCTGTTTTTACTATTGCCAGTCATCTGATTTTAAATACAAATATGCCATTGCTAAGGGTCTTTGTTTTATGTATTATTCTGTGTGGAAAATTTCTTAATGTAGACTTCATTTTTTATCCCCTGGCCATTTACCAGCAACAGCAAGGATCATTCATTATTGTTGTTTGGAAGGACAGACTATATTTATATAATTAAAAGTGGCATTGGCATTTTTAAATGTAGAGGGGAATTTGATAATTTAGTGTTTTATGCTAGCTGGTCTGAGTGTCACATGAGTGTGCTAATTGACATGGAGGTATATGATTATCTGTTTTCTGAGAGGTGGAGGGACATGGTTCTCCTGGGGTTGTGTAATTATTGGCTCACTAGAGCTGCAGCCAAGTTAATAAAAAGGTATTAGAGACTCTCATCTAGTTCACCCTCCTTTCAGTGAAGGGAACCTCCTATAAGGTTCTGACCAGATGTAACATGTGGTTATAATATGTTAACCAATATAATAACCAGTGAAATAACGATGACCGTGGATTGAGCTCTTCCTACAAAACAATGTAAAAAATACCAGTAGAGGTGGTAAGAGGTATCAGACTACCAAGTCCTTGGCAGTATGCTTACGGCTGGGTGTATTTCAATAATCCTAACAACTACTCCCAGCCATCTCAGCCATTCCTCACCGAATCATACCCATTTCTAGGTGAGGAAATGCACAGAGAGGGTCAGGAGTTTTTACTTAGAGTTGCCTAATTCAGAAGCCAATGATCTTCTGTTTTGCTTGACTTTTTCTAGTCTGTGGTTCTAAATGTGGTGGTCATAAGATGTCTGGCGTGCGAGATTGATTTTAGATGCTACACAGATGAATATTTATTTTAATAGTCATCTGTTTTTATACGTATTCGGGAAAAACCCAGAGAGCAGTGAACCTCATGGTTTCTTGAATAGTATCCCATAGAGCGAAGCTAAATTCGTTTCAGTAAAATACGTAGATCAATTTAAAGAAAAATGCTAAAGAGACAAAAATGTGGGTGGCTTGTGGTTATGGCAGAAATGATGGTGGTGGTCCTTGAATGAGTGAACTCATCTCAGTGATGCATTTGTTCGTAGATACCGTTCCATCGATCACGCGGTTCTCCTGGCTGGAAAGTTCTTACAGTGGGGGCCTCCTTGCCTGCACCTCTGGCCCGCCGGTTCTGTTTGGTTCCCCTGGAGCCACACACAGGGCGCCTGCAAACATCCTGTTCATCCCCTCTGGTGTTTTCTTTTCTGGGTTAAACACCCCCAGCGATCTCAGTCATTCCCCTCATGCGGTGCTCATTCCTCCCTGACAATAGGTCTCATAAACTGTGGGCTTTCACACGAGGTCAGATCCTGTCCTGCACTCTCCGGAAATGCTGCTTTGGGATCATTGGTGACCTTGTTTAGCAGACGCTCCAGGCCAGTCAGACCTCCCCCCATTGCCTCACCTCTTGCTGTCTTTCTGTTTGCTTGTCTGGAGAATGGAGAGATAATGGGTGTGTAAAATGCTGAGCACAGCGTTTACACAGACTGTTGTTGCTCCGCAGGTAAGTGACTTCTCCTTGGATGCCCGTGGGCCCTGTTCTCTGATGACACCCCTTCAATAAGGACTCGTCAGCTGGAACTTGAAAATGTACAGATTTTGGACTTTTGCCTCATAGTGAAAGGACCCCTTCCTGATTCCCTTTATCAGTTTTTCCTTTCAAATTAAAAAAAAAAGGGATGTTTAACATCTTTTCACTTTCGAGTTCAGTTTCTCTCTTCTCCTTTTTTTCTGGGTGTCAGTTCAAGTTATGATTTCAAATTTTTTTTTATATACACGTGTTATAAAATGAACTGATGTAGCCGAAAGTATCTAAAAGGATTTTCTTGCATTTTCAGTTGACCCATTAACTCTGCAAGTCTTTAGGAGATTGTAGTTAAGAGAGCTTGCAGTATTCTGTGTATATTTTAGAGGGCAAAATGACACTTAAAACGTGAAATTCTTTTTAAACCATAGAGCAAGAAACTTTCTCAATTTTAAAATCTAGAGGAAGGCGTTGAAAGTACTTTAAGTGTGAGGACTTCAGGTACCTTCATGTTTCCTGTGTCCCCAGTTTATTTTTGCAGTAGTAATTATTTCAGCTGTCTTTAGTATTTACATGTTGGAACACTGGACTAATTTGTGCATTCGGGGTGGTGCCAAAGTAGGTTTACAGTTGTGAGTAGGCGAAACGCAGAGTTTATTCTTATATTATTATTTATTAATTGTATTATTTTCCATACGAATAACCATAAATCTGCTTTTGCTCTACCCTGTATTTAGAGCCTTGTGCTCGATAAGAATCAGGTATGTCAAGCCTGAATTTGTAATTACCCAGCATGAGACACAAATTAATATACAGTATTCAGATTTACGCATTCTATAAATTGACCTCATTTAGGTGGTCATCTCTGTCCACCTGTTCCTTGACCTTGGACAAGGTCTGTGACTTTTCTTAGTCTCTTTATTGATCTAAAGGGATAATTAGGCTCTTTCTCCTTGTCACTGACCAGGGTGTCGGTGACCGTGTGTGAAAGGAACCAGTCACTGTGCTGATGCAATGTGGGCAAAACCGTGAAGTTCGGTGTTAATGTGATGGTCGGAGAGACTTTGAACCGTAGTCCTCGGGCAGTGCTTCAGAGTATTGTTGACCGTCTTGTTTGAAGTTCTCTGAAGTTCAGCATGGCGGGTTCCACCTGTGTGTTCACCTGAGGGATGACCTTGAGCGGGTCACGCTCTCAGACCCTAGAGCGGCCGACTCCCACAGGAGCATCTAACTCGGGGACCCGCCTTCGGTTCTCTCCGAGCACAGGGGTCTTGCCTCCTCCGTGTCCCTAACGGTATTTCCATTTGTTGTTAATGTTAGAGTTTGTGTTTATATCTTGTCTTGTTTTAATAAATTATAATCTATGGAAGAAGACACTGTCTTTTCTTTGTGTCCTCAATTGTCCCTAGCACAGTGCTCTGTATATATGTTTATAAATAGGGGTTTAGCAATTTCCATAGAATCAAGTTGGTCTGGAGTCATGTGGTTAAGGGACGAAACTTGGGAGCTCTTGTGTTCAAAAGGGCCTTCCCCTTTTCACCCTGTACCTCTGTCTTCTCCCCATCTTTTAGCTTCCATTTTTACTTCCTTTATACTGAGACAGCGCCAAGCTCACTTCAAAGAGTTGACTTCAAAGCCCCCTTGACCGAGAATTGCTCGCTCGCTGCTGAAGCCCATAGGAGCTGGTGTCAATGGAAGACCTTGTGTGGTTGCGTTTCAGAGTTTTTCAGGACTTCTATTTTTATGATCCCTTTAAAGGGAAAGGGGGGGAGGGTTACAGAAACATCTGCTTCTTTAAAGGAAATCAAACATAAGCCAATGTAATTCCAAAAAAAGTTAAGATATCGTTAAAAAAAAACAACGATTTACAATTGGAAAAGAATGACTTTCTAAAAAAATTTTTTTTTTTTTTTTGCTGTTTTGTCCTAGTTACAAAAGCTTCGGACAGAAGTCTAGCCTTAACTTATGTGTGTCATTTCCCAAGATGGCCAAGCGGAGTTGCAGGTTACATCGCAGGAAACAGGGCTTGGGCCTGAGGAGACCTCACCCTCTGCTCTCCTTTGAGCCGAGGGTGTGGGCCGAAGGGGAGGGCAGGGAGATTAAAGACCAGTGATCTCCCACCACAGACCCTTTGATGTTCTGTCTGTTGGCTTTTTGAGGCTTGGAGCAACGGACTCTTCTAGGAATGAGAAACGGAACCCTCCAGTTCCTATGGTAGTCCCCGCATGTATTCACCGAAGGCCTACTGTGTGTTTCAGCTAATGCCAGACCTCCCCCAGCGGCCTTACCGAGCTTGCTCCTGAGCCAAGAGCTCTTCGTGATCTGACTTTCGCTGCCTGCCCAGTTATAACCCCCTGCCACACGCCCTTCCTCTGAACAAACCTTCCCATCCTGGAACGCTGCTTTCTCCAGCTCCGAGACCCTTGCATCTTACTGGCTGGATGAATCCTTACTCACGTGATTAAGAGTTTCATCTTTTATGGCGCCTTCTCCCAGTTTCCCCTCAGCTGGTTGCTTTGCTCTGCAGTATGACCTTGCGAGAGCATCCATAAGAATGCGTATTTTATTCTTCATAATTCTCTGTGTACACTTCTATCCCTGCAAACTGTAAGCCCTTTGAGGGCTCAGTGGCATAAACAAGTGCTATAGGAACTGAGAGGAAGTTGAGGTTAGGTGATCCGAGAAGAGATCTGAGTCAGATCTCTACAGATGGATAGCATTTATTTGCAAAATTGAAGGGAATGGGCTTAGTCAGTTCAGGCTATTAGGGGACACGGGTGGAAAGGTGTCTTGAATGAGACAGGCCTCAAATGCCAGCCAAGATGTCTGGCCATTTTTAGAAGGGAGATGAAATGATTAAAGTGGAATTTTTGGATAGACCTGCCTGGGTAGGATTGAACAGGCTGACGTAAAGGGTAGTACGAGGGGCCAGGAAGGCCAGGTAGGAGAACACTGCTGAGGTGTGGGAATGAGGCGACAGGCGTGTAGACTGTAGGACAGTCTGCCACCTCTTCCTGGACATCCAGCGAGCTAAGGAAATAAGTCGCGACATGTGGAAATTATAGGAAACTCAGATGTCGGTGTCCACAGTGGAGTTGTGCTGGAACACAGCCATGCTGTTCCGTTCCGAATTGTCGGTGGCTGCTTTCGCACGTGCATGTCCGCCCGCTTGCAGCAGGGACCATGGAGCTTGCAGAGGCTAAAATATTTACTGCCTGGCCCTTCGCAGAATACATTTGCTGACCCCCGGCATGGACCAACCAGGGAGAGTGAGAATATGAATGGACAGGAAGCGACAGGCAGCACCAAGGGGCATTTTTGAGGAAGATGCAACTTAGGGGAGTTTTTGCCATAGCTGCTCCCCCTTCTGTATAAGCCCATGTCCTGGTGGTGGTGCTGCAGGGTGGGCGCCGCTGGGCAGGGAGCGTGGAAGGGCAGGAGGATTGCGCTTCCTTGATGGGGGGCCCGGGCGTGTCTTAGAGGGAAGCCAGACCAGTTGGGTGGCTCCAAGTTCAACGTGGGTTCCTCACACCTAGACAGGGGCGGCTTGCCGGTTGCCGAGGGGGTGGGACGAGAGGAGAGCGAAGCTGAAAGGCCCCCATGTGACTGGCTGAGGGCCTGTGCGGGTGACTGTTCTGCAGAGGGCCAGGGGAGAAGGTGGGGGGGGGGCGGCGTCCAGGCTGCCCTCTGCCCAGCTGCAGCTTCTCAAGGACTGTTTGTGTGCGACCTAAGCAGTTGGAGCTCTTTGTTTGGCTGTTGACGCTTTTTTCCCCTGCCTTCAGGGATGAGAGAGGAAGCTGATGACTCCCTTTAGCCCCGAGTGAAGAGAAGGCTGGGAGGCCAACTTCCCTAGTGTCCCGTGCCTGCTGGGGGGGAGTCACCCGCAGAGCTCTTCGTGTATGAAAAGATACAAAGAAGAGCATGGGGTGAAAGGGAGGTCCAAGAGGAAAACAAAATGCCCCGAGGCACGTCCGCCATCAGGCAAAAGGCATGACTTTCCCCAGCCTTAGGGGCACCGAATGGACATCTCAGACATTGAGTCAGAGGGAGCACGCTCACCCAGTCTGGGGACCTGACGTCTCTCATGGCTTTTAGGAAAGTGGAGTCTTATTGCTAGAAGAGATGTTAAAGAGTCTGGTCTAAGATTAATCTCGAGCTTTTTCTTATTATTGTTGAACAATTCTTAACTTTTTTTTGAATGTGTACCATGTGCCAGGCTAAGGGCCAGGTGCTTTGTACTCTGGCTTAGTCTCCTCTACAACCTTGGGAAGTAGCTCTTGTCCCTGTTTTGTCAGTGAGGAAAGTGGGGATTAGAAAGGCGAACTTGCCCACAATCCACTAACTGGAAGTGGTAACCAGGCCCTAGTCAGTCTCGCTCCAGAGCCTGCGTTCTTAACCAGCAGGTGCACATCAAACTGTTCTGGGCGGCTTCCTGGACCTCCCATTGTGTTCGATCCATCCTCTTATTTCTATTTGTACATGGACGGATACTGAATGCCTTTTAGAAGTCAGGAGGACCCTGGGTTAGGTGAGGACAGGTGGGATGCGATTTTGGTCTTGGCCAAGCCAGTCAGGTAGGGAATGACTATTCTATGACATGCTCCTCCCCACCCTCTTGGCCTCAGCTCGGAGGTCCCCTTTCTGTGGAGCTGCCCCTGACCCCGCAGGCGGAGTTGATTTCCCCCACCTTCAAGCTCCCGCTGCGCCCCATGCTCTGTCATTAGCCTTTCACGTCGCATCGTGTCTTCCTTGGATGCTCAAGCTGAGAGCAGGTGTCATTTATCTTTGTGTTCCTGCCTCATGAGCACAGAGTTCGGCTTACTGGGGGATCTGGCTCATGTTGAGTGAATGAATGAACGCAGAACCAGATGGCCAGTGGTTCTCCAACTTTATTTTGCAAAAGAATCACTTTAGGAGCTTGTTAAAGATTCCGACTCCTGAGTTCCACCCCTGGGGGTCCGACTCCTGAGCTCCACCCCTAGGGGTTACTCTAGCTTTGCGATGGGATCCCAGGACCTGCATTTCCCCCGAAGCACCCAGGTATTTCTGATGCGGGTGGGCTGCAGGCCACCCTTGGAGCCGCTCTGGCACAGGTGCCGAGCCTTCTGGAATACAGACAGGAACCCAGCTTTAAAAATAGCACTCCATTCATTTGCTTGTGCAGAGACGCCAAGGGCCCCTCCTGCCGGTGACAGGTCCGGATGTGGGCCAGTTCTCAGCCTAGGGAAAATGAACAGTGTCTTCTCCGTGGTGCCCAGAACAGTCTGAGTCAGTGGAATGTGCCGGCCAGTCGGGCAGAAGGGAACTTCAGCTTCTTTTTTAAACCTTGGTGGGAACTGTTGGCAAGGCGCACTGGGAGGAGAGGAAGCGCGCTGTGGGGTTTGGGGTTGGCCGTGTCGCGGGGCCGGCTGGACCCCCGAGGGCCATGGCTATCTATGCTGCTTTCCTCTTGAAATGGCCACTTCCTCGGGGGGCCTGGCGTTGGTTCACTGCCACGAACGCGTGACGGCGTGGAAGGGGCCTCCCGGGATGGTACAAAGAGAAAATTGGGCCAGCTGCAGCCAGGGCTTCTGGGGGACACGAGAGAGCTGGCTTTTGCCCCGTCACACCTCTGGCTCATTGTAAGATAACAGAGGGAGTGGTTTCGGGGCGCCGGGCTTGCTTGTCCATCTGTAAAATGGGTGGGGTGAAGGGGCAGAGGAATAAAGCTGATTTCTTCTCCTGAAAGGGATGTTTCATGGCCAAGATTGAACACAGGGTTCTGTTGTTGATGAAGGCTCAGGAAGTTCAAGTTTTGGAGTTAACTCTTTGGGCGCGTGGGGTGAATAGTTCCAAGTATCTTAGTCTGTTGCTGCGCTGAGGACAGTCCCCTAGGACCTCAGCTCTAGGAGCACAGGGACTTGGTCTTCTCTCTTCTTCTCTGTATCCCCACTGCTCAGAGCAGGGCCTGGCACACAGTAGGTCTCCGTAAGTATCTATAGAGCCAGTGGCTCCAAATACTGATGCCTCGGAAGCATAGGGCCCCGTCTCTGTTTGTCTTCCTCTGAGGTTTGAGCTGCTGTTTGAGGAGGCAGATTCCGACAAACCAGGACATTTTTGAAGGAAGAAACCGAGCTTAACCCTTTGTTGTGAATGTTCCAGTTTCTCTTCCTTACATGAGGAAACATAAGAGGTTAAGGAACTGGTCAGAGTCGATATGGGTTCAAGTTCCAGGTCCATTACTTTGTGGGTGAACCGCTGGTAAAGAGATGAATGATATCCACACAGGCCACCTCTCAAGGAGTCCCGTGGGGCCTCTGCAAGGAGATGCGTGTGAACGTGCTGTACCTGCAGCGGGTTGCAGAAGCGGTCCTGTGCGTAAGCAGGCAGGGTGTGGTCAGCTCGTTGGGGGGCAGGAGCCTGTAAGTGAGGTGACTTTTGAGGTTTACCTCTCCTAGAGCAACTGGAAAGGAATTCAGCCTCAGTGGTGAGCTCTCAACTCTCAACTCTTCTAGGGGAGGTATCCACAAGTATTTTGGTTTTTTTAAAAAAACACCCCATATTTTATTGTGAAACCCTTAAATTAGCAAATCTCAGGCTGGCTGAATTAGGCTTTCCGGGCAAACCACATGCCCATGTGCAGATGTCTGGTACAGTGTCCATCTTTCCACCAGCCTTACCACCGCCTGACATCAGCGTGTGTATTTACTTGTTTGTGCATGGTCTGCCTTCCCCATGAGAATGTGAGCTGCACAAGGGTGGGGTTTGGTTTTGTTTGCTGCAGAATTCTCAGCACCCGGGACAGGTGCTGGCACATAGTGGGTGCCCAGGAAGTACTGGTGGAATAAATGAATGAATACTTGTATTCAACAGGCGTGAACTTCTCTGACCTTGGTCTAGACCAAGGGGGTATGCACGGTCAAAACTATTTTCATAATAATATTAAACTGTTATTTGCTTTTTTACTCTCATTCTCTCATGAATGCAAATCTCAGAGAACCAGTCTTTTCTGAGTAAGCAATGCATGAAGGCCCAAAGCCACGCAGGGTGAGAAAGAGCCATTCAGCATGCAGTGGATGCAGAGACCCATGGACTTTCATGTAGAGGAATATGAAAAGTCTTGCCCTGGCTGGATGGCTCAGTTGGCTGAGCATCGTGCTGTGCACTGTGCACTGTGCACTGAAAGGTTGCCGGTTTGATCCCCAGTCAGGGTACGTACCCAGGTTGCAGGTTCGATCTCCGATTGGGGTGCATACAGGGGGCAACTGATCAGTGTTTCTCTCTCACATCGATGTTTCCCTCTCTCTTTCTCTCTCTCTCCCTTCCTCTTTCTCTAAAAAAATAAATCAATCAATAAAAACGTTTAAAAAACAAAATATAGAAAAGAATATGAAAAAAAAATCTCTGACATAGTTTCCAATTCTGCATTGCCACCAACTTTCAAAAAACTGCTTTCCACTTGTACCAGTTTGGTATAGTATCAAAGAAAAATATACACAATTACTGAAAAGGCTATGAAAATACTCCTTTTCCCAACTACATGCTTGTGTGAGGCCAGGATTTCCTCATATACTTTAGCCCCCAGAACATCATGTAATAGAGTAAATACAGAAGCACATCTGGGAATCCAGCTGTCTTCTCAGCCAGACATTCAGGAGACTAGTGCACAAATCTAGAATACTGCCACTCCTGTCGCAGACTTTTTTGTATTGGAAAGTGTCACTGGTCTAGATGGAGCTCATGGGCTATGGAAGAGACTGTGTTGATCCTGTAAATCATACAGGATTCTCTTCTAGGTAGGTGGGTGGTTAGTGTTTACTGAGCATCCCTATGTGAGGAGGTGCCTGTCTGAATGATATTTGCCTTTTAGCCGCATGGCTTTGGGCAAGTTGCTGTCTCTCTGGGCCTTGCTTTGCTCATTTGTTAGAAGTTGGGCCTGGGAGCTGGGGGTCAGTGGTGATTTAATGTGGCCTGGGAGCTGGGGGTCTCCTCCGGCTCTAATATTTTCACCCTTAATTCTTGGAGTCTTCTCTGCATGTTAGCTCTGTTGGCCCCTCTGAAAGAGATCGGTGAGAATTGAAACAGCGAGAGGAGGTTTCAGGGAAAACATGAGGCTTAAAGCTGGACAAGGTTTGCCTGTGAGGCGGGGAGGAGTTTAGAAGCGGGTATTACGGCATCTTGCAGGGGCCAAACTGGGGTTCTCTCTTAGGGACCCGAGGCAGGTGACTCTGGTGGAGGTTTGATTGCATTGATTCTGGGCCCCAGACTATCTCCAGCCTGTGGCCTGGAGCTGTTGTTCCTCACTCCGCTGTCTGATGACAGAAGCTACCTCACAGGGACCTTTCCTGGCATTTATTGAGCAACCGAGGTCAGTAGCCTGGGGCCACCTGTCCTTCCCGACTGACCAGTTAGTCTGCAGGAAGTCGCAGTGTGTGAATTGTTCCTCTATAACTTCCTGTTGCTCTTCTCAGTGCCGCGGCACTTTTTAAAGAGACTGTGTGTGTTTCTGCACGGTGAGCCACGAAATCTGTTCTTTCCAATTTGAAAATATTTCCGTACTTTTGTGCCCCTGGAGAACTGTACACCTTGATGGGAAATGGGCAGAAGTCGAACATGGAGAATTAAATGAACCAGTGCATGCAAAACACCGAGCACCTTCCCTGCCTCAACAGAAAGAACAAAAATAGTGCTAAAATTAAAGCAATGCATTATTATGATGGTTAGTGCTATTTCTCTCTAGCAGACTTGATAATGGATTGGTACTACTCGTATGTGATCCAGGCAAAGCAATGAATTAATTGTATGTCTTAGGAGTGACCTGGTTAGAAATGCATATGCCAGTTGTTCCCACACCCTGGTCTGGAGGTAGACACACAGCCTGTAAAAAGTTTCCGGTGGTCAGTGTTCAAAAGATAAAAATAAGGACAAATGTATTGAGATTCTCATGACACTAACTCAGTTCAAAGGACCGTCCTTGCATCAGAATATGTCCTTCCTGTATTTTCCTTTTGTGAAACCAGAATGACAGTCGGTGGTAAGTATCCTTTATTTGGCAAAGTACAAAGTCCCCACCCTGGGGTCAACCCTTAAAGTGTTGAGTGTTTAAAGTTTGAAACAGCACTGATCTGTGAACACCAAAGCCCTGGTAGGTAAAATCATAAAGCGTCAAAGCTAGAAGGGACCTTAGGAATCCATAAAGGCATGTTCCCCTCATTTTATAGGTAAGGAATCGAGACTCAGAGAAAGCAGGTGACTTGCCCAAGGTCACCCAGCAAATCTGAGGCGAGCCAGGGCAGAAACCCAGACAGGGTGTATATGGGCACCGGTTTTGAGTCAAGCACACCTGTGTTCAAATTCTGCCTCTGCCGCTCACGAGCTGATCTCTTACTTGTGAAATTGGGGCACCTACCCAAGGAGCTAATATGAGGCTTTGATGAGATGATTCGCTTTAGGAGAGATTTTGGCTCAAGAGGAAAGGAAATCCTCTTCTCTCTGCCTCCCCTCCCGCCATTAATAAACAGGTCCTTATGCTATGACAGTGAGTGACATCAGTCAGATGGTTTCATTTTTAGCACAGTTCCTGCATTTACTGCTTATGATTCTAAGTAATATCAGCTCTTTCTTGTGTTGATTTCCCAGCCCTCTCCTGGTGATCTTTCTTCATCAGTTCAAGGATTTCAGAAATCTGACTTGAGCCCCCCGCTCCAGTCCCAGGCGCAGGTCCTGGAAGGATGGGATTAAGGGGCTTGTCCAGGGCCCTACACTGTGCATGCAGCTTGGGTGCTTTTCTCTGTTTTTTTTTTAATGTTCACCCAAGGATATTTTTTATTGATTTTAGAGAGAGAGGAAACGGGGGAGGGAGAGAGAAACATCGATGTGAGAGAAACATTGATCAGTTGCCTCCCACGTGCGCCCTGACCGGGGATTGGACCCTCAACGGGCTGATGCTCCACCTGACCAGGGCCACTCTTTCCTTCCTTTAGGGGACCTGCCTCATTCTTGGAGACTCAGCGTAACTGACAAGCATCTTCTTTCGCATCTGGGGCAGTGAGAAGCAGCCTTTTAACAGCGATACCACAGAGTAGCAAGCATGCCGAAATTCTCGTGACATGCTGTCAGATTTAAACACCCAAGAACATCCCGTGCTCCCCGTTGAAGCCTTGTAATAGCTGACATAAATTATCCGTGGGAATGGGATGGCCCGGCCTCGGCCGCGCTGTACCACGCTCTCCGAGCGACAGTTCAGTGACTCCATATGCTCGCAGATGAAGGAAGCATGGTAACTTGGCAGATGGCCCCAAACGCCTCTGGCCTGCTGCCACAGGCTTGTCCCAGAGACCTGGGTAAAGCAATGCTTGTAAAGTGCCCGCCTTCGCTCTCGGGTTTCCATAGGTGGCAGTCACCACCCCTGGGATTCCCGCCTCTAGACAGTCCTGAGGTCTTTGTCCATGTCCTTTGAGCATGGTCTGAAGTCCCCGAGTCCTGCAGGCTGGATGAATTAAATGCCTGGGATAGGCCCATCTGCGCACAAGGGCAGGAGTCACATGTGGCTTCTATACTGAGGCTTGTTGTGCTTGGCTTGGGGCGATCTTAGCAAACGCAGTCTCCATCCTGGCCTGTCATATTAAGGAAATTTATGTTATATTGGCGTCAGCCAACATGCTTTGCTTTAGTAACTCTGCCAAGAGTTTATCATCTATTATTTATTCAGGTAACACACTGTATCTCTTAATGTCGGCCGAGCTCCATTTGTCACCCCTGGTCAGTGCGTCGTGCAGCTGGGAGAGCTGCTGCTAAGTTTGAGAAGCACTTGGAACATTTTTATTTTGGTTTTTACTCATTCCCTAGTGCGTGTGACATGGAATTACACAAAGCCCCATTTTTTATTTTTTATTGTGAAAGGAAGCCATGCCCATATGGAAACTCTGGCAAGTACAGAAACATATCTTTAAAAAAAATGTTGCCTATAACCTACTACCTGAGGAGACCACTGTTAATGATTTGATGTGTGTCTTTTTATTTTGTTTTAGTGGCTTAAGGAAACTTAGTTGATGTCATACTGTACAGATAGAGATTGTCCTATGGAGGTGATGAATTTAATTCTAAGGGCTGTTGTGAGGGTTTACTGAGATAGCAGGTGTGAAATGCTTAGCACAGGGCTGGCATGTAGGGACGTTCAGTAAATGGAAGGGATTTTTATGGAGCATAGAGAGCAGATGGGCTCCAGGGCTGGCTCTGTCACCTCCTAGCTCTAGGGCCTTCTACCAGCCACTGATGTGCAGTGCCTTCATTTCCCCATCTGTAAAATGGGGCTAATTTTCACCTACCCTGGATGTCACAGAGAATATCCTTGGAGCTGCCTCCTGGCCAGCTCACAATAACTCTTGGCTGTTATTACTCAAGAGAAATGTGGGAAAACATGTTTTTAAGCAGAGCAGGTGCTCAGTCCCTCCCTGCCACCTCCCTAGTCTTAGTGGGTCAAGGAAACTCTTTTTATTTACATCCTGTTGAATGACCTGGTGTCATCCGGGAGCAGCCCTTGAGGGCAGACACAGCATGTCACTGTCCTTGCTTCCTGTGTCCGGTAGCGCCCGCCACCTGGTCCATCTTTAATGGATGAAGGCTCACAGCGCAGATGCTCTGCACCTTCTGCTTCCTCCTGAGACACTCTTTTCTCTTCTCTTTCCCCTTCCGGGAGGGAGTTAAGGTGGTCTCTCCTTCCCAGCCCCCCAGCCCACACTGGCTGCCCTTCTTGAAGCTCCTAGCACCTAATCAGAGACTGGCTGGCTTTCATTCCTGCCTTGTCCCCTCAAGGAGAAAGCTTTGGTGTCCCTGACCAGAGCTGAGCACAGTGGCTTTCCTCAGAGACGGGTCTGTGCCATCAGGGTGACCTTGAGCACCTCCACTATCCTCACAGCCATGAATGGGTACACGCTGGCCCCCAGACCCATGTCCAGCCCTGCCTTGGCCTGGCAGGTGTCTCCCAAGCTCTTCTGACCCACTGTACCGGGGTCCTGGAAGCCTGATCATGTGGCCAGGAACACACCTTTCTTTCCTGAAGAGCATGGGCTCTGTGTGGGTGGGTCTGGGGGCCCAGCTCTCCCTAGTGGGGTTCCTTGACTACCCACAGTCTGGAGCAGTTAATGCTGCCACCTGGGCTCTGCATGGCTGTGGACATGTGCCAGTGCCCAGTCTTTATCCTGCTGCTGCGTCCCCCTTGGGACATCCAGAATTTTAAGAAACAACCCCTCCCCCCAACCCAACTGGAGAGGATGGGTATCTGGAGATGATGGTGAAATGCTGATTAAATCAAAGGCCACCTATTGGACTGCATCCCGAAGACTGACTCACGGCTCAGGTGAGGCACCCACCTGCCTGCCTCGGGCGGGGCTCTTCCATCTGTGATGAAGCCAAGTCCTCCTCCGTGAAAGGTGTCAGTGGTTTGAACATTTTCATCATGCAATACTTGATAATCTGAAAAAATATAGTTGAATTACAAGAGCAGCAGTAAAGTGGGCACCTGCGAATCCACCATCAGTTACGTCATTTATCTGTGTTTTTTTTTAGCCCATCACTTGCCTACCCCCGCAATCAGATTACCATTGTCCTGAATTATGTTTATCATTTTCAACATTAAAAAATTTTAAGAATATATCTGTGCATATACCTAAGCAACATGTTGTTTAGTTTTGCTTATATTGAGGAGGCATCTCGCACAGTTTTCTTTGACTTGCTTTTTCACTCAGTATCGTCTTTCTGATTCTCACTCGTACTGTGTTGCTGCAGTGAAGTCAGTTTTATGGGCATGACCTGTTCATTGGTGTTGCTCTGCAGTTTATCGGTCCGTTCTGACCAGCGGGTATTTGGCTTCTCCTACCTTCTTTGAGTTGCTGTGAACATTCCTGATCAGGTCTCCTGGTTCACGGGCAGCGAGGGTTTCTGTGGGGCTCCTTCCTGTGAATGGAATTGCTGGGTCTTAAAGAATGCTGTGCACTCCTGTGAGTGGGATTGGTGTTTTGGTGTTTAACGTCACAAAACTCCCAAGTTGTTTCCAGAGTGACTCTGCCCGATTTTTCCTTCCATCAGCACTAAGAATTCCTCTCGAGCCAGGGCTTTTCTGTCCCTGGATATCATCAGAGTTCTTCATTTGTACAAATCCAGTGGGTATAAATGGTATATTTCTAGGGATTTGCTTTCAGCGGCTATTTATAGCTTTATTGGTCACTTGTATTTCTTTTATGAAATATTGTTCAGGTCACTCAATTATTTTGTTGTTGTTGGGTTATTTGCTTTATCTTACTGATTTATTGAAGCTCTTTGTATATTCTAAGAATTAATTCTCCGTTATCTATGTGCACTGCATCTTCTCTCGGTTTGTGACCGTTCTCACTTTTTTAAAGGTATCTTTAGAGAAAATGATGTTCATGGTTTTAATGGGGTCAGATTTAACAGTCACTTTGTTATGATTATGCTTTTGGGTATTTGCTTAAGAAATATTTTCTTACCCCAAAGTTATAAAGACATTCTCCCCTATTTTATTGTAAAAGTTTCAGCTTTTCATAGTGATGTCTTTAATCTGTTTGGAGGTGATTTTGGCGTATGGCACAATGATAGAGGTCCAGTTTCCAGTTTTACGTGTTTACATACCAGATTTTCCAGCACCGTGGATGAATTCTTCCCTCTTGCCTGTGACCTTCAAGGCCACATTGCTGCATTCATCCTTACTAATATTGTGTAATATACATGATCATAGATGTGAGATTTTCGCATCTATGATCATGTATAAGTTTGGCTTATAGTTTTCCCTTCTCATTGTGTCCCTGCCTGTCTTAGTATCAAGATAATATTGGCTTCATATAATCAGGGAATGTGCCCCTCCAACCTCCTGCCTTTTTAAATCCTTTAGTAGTGTTTGTGTAAAATTAAAGAGTATAGATGGATAGTTTGAAAGTCTTCCAAGGAAACATTTTGTGAAATGTTTCAGGAGTTCCATTAAATGTTTGGTTCAATTAAAAAAAAAAGTCTTTATTGATTTCAGAGAGAGGAAGAGGGAGAGCAATAGAAACATCAATGATGCAAGTCCTTGATCAGCTGCCTTCTGCACGCCCCCTACTGGGGATCGAGCCTGTAACCTGGGCATGTGCCTTGACCTGGAATTGAACCGTGATCTGGATCATAGTTTGATGGTCAACCGCTGATCCACACCCACCGGGCTTAATTTCTTTTTTTATTATTTAAAAATTTTAACAAAATTCCATATTGTACACTTGAAAGTTGATAAGAGAGTAGACCTCAGATGTTCTCACCACAAAGGTGTTAACTGACCTTAATGTGGCAATCATTTTGCAATATATATGTGTATCAGATCACCACGTTGTTTACCTTAAACTTATACAGTGTTATGTGTCAACTATATCTCATTAAAGCTGGGAGTAATATTAAAAAAGACTTTTAACATTGGAGGCTACCCATATGCTCCTCTGTACCGCCAGCTTCGCTTTTTTTTTTTTTTTTTTTAATGATGCCCTGAGGAAGAAAACCGCTGATCTCGGTTTAATTGGGATGAATTATTAAACTTTCACCACTTGCGGCCTCACATCTCACTGAATCAGCTTTTTATTGATTTTGGGCAACCAAATGAAACCCAGAAATGAATGAGATGGAACACATGACTCCAGATGTTTACGTTGGCCCAAACTGCCGTTTGTAAAATAGATCGATGCTCCATAGCAAGTAAATGTTATCAGATTGAACTTTTAAAATTAAGGCTTGCTAATAACGTTGGCCATCTGATCTGGTTTTATTTGAGGCTCACCTAAGATTTAATGTGCCAGGAGGAGTTTGCTGCTCTAAAATAATACAGAGGGGACGCGCCGATTGCTGATGGCTCTTGCAGCCCCGGCGCCCCACCATGAAGTGCTCTTTGATTATGTGTCAAGATGAATGGAGCAGACCTTTGACAGACGGGTGCCCGTGGCTGGAGGGCGCCCAGCGTTTGCCACTGACCTTGCGATTCCGCGGGAGCAGGCGCTGCAGGGGCTCAGATCCCTCGCAGTTGTTTTTCCCTGGGGGGGCCATTGGCTCCCCAGGAAGGTAGATGCACGTGATAGAAGAGCTGTTAGTAGCACTTACTCTGTCCTAATCCTTTTTAATCCCTTCAGATTTCAGTGTCTGAAGCTTGGCAGGATGTCAGGACCCACAGTGCAAGCAGGGAGATTCTCTTTTGAACAGGGAGGACCTAGTCAAATCGCTTTCCTGATATTTAATTTGTGAAAACATGTTAAGACTGTAATATTCCCTCTTAGATCCCAAATAGAGTGGCACGAAAGGATCTTGCCAAAATGCCCGTTTTGGAGCTCTTAATTATCTTTGTTTTTAAAAGATGGCAATGAAGTTATTTTGTTGAGCTTACCAAGTACTATAGTAAGCGATTTCCTGGCATATTAGGTTTACTGAATGGTGAGATAACTTTGACAGAGGTTGGTGCCTGAAATCAAGTGTGGTCCCTCCGATGTCAAACCTGTTGGGAATTTGGAACTTACGCTCTTTACTGATAAGACTTGAGCCTCTCCTTGGGCCCTACCTTTCAATGAACAGGACCCGCCTGTTTCCTTGCTAATAAAAGGAATTTGGAGAATTCCAGTAAAATGCTGGGAAGACTGAGACCCCAATTTCTGTTGACCTCTGTCAAAGCTGGGATTGCGTGGGCTGGTTGTGGTGTGTACTGCGATGGATGTGTGCATGTGAAGTCCGTATGCGGCTGTTAAGAATGTTTTTGGGGTGCAGACGTTCTTGGTAGCACGGCACCTCCCCAGTGCTAGGTCCCGGATCTGACTTGGGGTCAACTTCAGGGTAAGAAGAGGACGGATGCCCAAGAACATGCTGTCTTCAGCTTCCTGGCCTCCCTCCTCTGAGTGCTGGCTGTTACTGGGCGGAGATGGGTCTTGTCTGGAGAGGGGGCCCTTTCTACCATTTGGGTTCTTGCCCAGCCCGGGGGTGAGGGCTGGCCGAGGGGGTCCACGCTATTGTGGGAGAGAAGGCTGAGAGCTACTTGAGGAGCATTTGGGGCTTGAGTCAGTTGTGTCTTTGAAAAAAATTTACCCATTTGGACTTGTCTGTGGAAGCAATTAGGGAGATCACAGGACCGTTTCTGATTCCCGATTCTGTACAGTGTCTATTCAGAAAAATAGAAAACAGTTGACTGGAACAGGGGATTATTTGAGCACAGAGTCCTGTTGTCTCCGAGGCATGCCCTCAGACAATTTGCCTTTTAGTGAAGTTTAAGCCCATGAAAGGAAAGAAAAAGTGTTTTATTAGACGGCAAAGAAAGATAGACTGAACTTATGAGACTTGGAGAATTTGAGCTTTTTCTTTGTTAATGCAAACTTTGGAAGAGGGTGACTTTTTATATAATGCAATTTATTTGTATAATGCGGTAATTATTGTTAATAGTCAATAACTATCTTCAGCTGGGTAAAATGCCCATGTGTGTGTGTTGTGTATCTTTTGTGCAAAGCTAAATATTGCTACACCTGAAGATCAGTGTACCTGAGGAATATGACCCGCTCACATCTATTAGCTTCTGTTTTGTACAAGATCTTATGGAGGCTCTTGCCATAACCATGGGCAGTCAGGTAGAATATGTGGAAACTAAAGCTTCTAGAGAATTGGTGACTCACCCAGTGTCACACACCTATTGGTAGGGTGGGGATTTGAACCTGGGTCTCACTTCACATCTGTTCTTCTTCTGCAAGATGCTGACTCATGTGCTGTGGATCTCTGGCTGGAACCCAGCACGGCTCATTGCTGTTTACAGAATATGTTTATATCCCTCATGCCTCGTTATGTGTGGAATTTCATCTCCTGAAGTCACAGAAGGAAAAGTAAGGGATCCACAAATGCAATCAGTCATGTGTTGTTCGAACAGATGGTGTGGAGTGACAGACGATTGGTCTTGTGACCTTGATAAGACAATGGTTCAAGTTCTTGGTTAGTGAGGAAAAGCACTCTTAGCTCGAATTCCTACACAGGCCGATGGGATTACTTTCTAGGATTTGTTGGATTGCTGGATTTGTTGAAGGGAGAATGGGAAGAAGCCACAGTAAATTTGCAATGCGTCTCAGGGAGACACTCCCTTTGGCCCACCTTTACCAAAGAGAGTCTGGTTTGAGCTCAGCTGGAACCCACTGGGCAAACTCAGCCTGGAATCCACCGACCAGGCCCCTCCCTTGTTTAATGACCATTAAAGGATGTCTTCAGTTTATTCTGGCTTGAGTTTCCCTCAAGCCAAACCAACTCCCAGCTCACCCCATGGAGTTGTTCAGGGCCTTCCTGGGAGCTTACGAGTTGTGGCTCCTTCTGACCAGAAGGAGTCTCTGGGCTGCATCTTTTCTCACTGTCCCTTTAAAATGTCTTAAGCTAGCGGTTCTCAAACTTTGGAGGGTGAGTCACCTACAGGGCTGATAAAGAACACAGAGGCCCAGGCTGGTTAAAGTAGGACAGGGCAGAGCCTTTGTATTTTTCGCAAGTTCCCCAGATGATTCTGATACCTACCAAAGTGTGTGAACCACTTCCTCGGGCTTCCTTGCACTCTCTTTTGACTTGAATAGTTCTCTCTTGCTCTTTCCTGCTGTCCAAATCAAACCAGTTCTCAGGTCTAGACCTGTCCCCACCCTCAAGCTCTCAGCCTGCCACAGTGCACACCTTCCCGCCTTCCAGCCATCAGCCAGTTCAGGCACTGTGCTGGGTGTCAGTTATAAAGCCCCCAAATTCAAGGGGTTTCCAGCCCGTGGAAGAGACACGGTCACAGTAACGAGTGGTAAGAGGTGAGGCTAGGTGCTGAACACAGCGCAGAGGAAAGCTCAGGCTGTGCTGGGGAACGGAGTTTGGCGAAGTTGTTGAGCAAAGAAGGGAGGGAGGGTAACAGCTCTTGCTCTCTAGGTAGTAGGACTAGTGTGAGCCAGCAGAGGGGAGGTGAAGTGTGTGATTCCTCTTATGCTGATGCTGCAGGAGAGGGTCAGCACAGATTATACAGGGAATTTGAGGTGTGTTAATAGTTAGACAAACGTGCCTGAATGATGAGTTCTTCTTTCATGACTCACACTTTCCTTTATAGCAGGCATTGATTAAACCTATTTTTTTTTTATTAAAAAGTGTGTATTTGGAAAGTTCAAAAGGAGACGTGAAGTGGTGAATGTGACGTGTTGATAACCTCACTAAAACGGTTCCTAAAAGGAGAGAGAAAAGTCAGTTGTTCATTCCTTGTCTCCCTTGCCAGTCTTTCGGCAACTTGAGACTAGGGAACTGTCATCTCTGTGTCCCTAATGGTCACCGGGCCTGGCATATAGATGCAGTCACTGAAAACACGGCTGAATGAATGGGTTTCAGACCCAGGTACCAGGTACTTTATCTCCCTGTGTCTGTTTCCTCAACTCTAAGTAGAGGCTGATTGGCACAGATGACCCCTAAAATTTTATCTTCTTATGTGACCAACCACATATATCCCAACTGCTTGCTCTTGAGGCCCTGAAATTCACATACATCTATTCAGCTTTACCCACCAATGGGCAGGCCAGCTCTGTTCTAGGCCCCGGAGAGCCAGTTAAAACCCACCGATCAACCGCTGTTGACTGAGGGCGTGACAGGGAGGCCACGTGCCGGGCAGCGGTGGACATGGAGTGTGCGATTCCTCTGTGCTGATGCTGCGAGAGAGGGTCAGACTGCAGATGTGCAGGGTACCGGAGGATGCCGCTCTGAGAAAGTGGCTGTGTGGCCAGTGCGTCTGACCACCAGGCACCATCCTTTGTCACCAATGGACCCATATTGCAAGTTGTTTTCTCTCTCTCATGCCCTATATTCATTAAGAAAAGTTTTGGCCCTGGCCGGTTTGGCTCAGTGGCTAGAGCATCGGCCTGCAGACTAAAGGGTCCAGGGTTCAATTCCCGCCAAGGGCATGTACTTTGGTTGCAGGCTTGATCCCTGGCCCTGGGCAGGGCACGTGTGGGAGGCAACCAATCGATGTTTCTCTCTCTCTCTCCCCACCTTCCACTCTCTCTGAAAAGCAATAAAAAAAATATCCTCAGGTGAGGATTAAAAAAAAAATTGTTCCTTCACATGTCTTATGAGCCAAAGAGTTCCAATTGGAAATTCAGACTAGCATCAGAGAACGCAAAGAAACAGTGGCAACAATGATAGAGTTATCTTCTCTTAAAACATTTGCTTTTGTGCCAGACGTTAGTTCATTGAATTCTCTCATGTGTTTACAGAGGGGACTGTCATAATCCCTATTTTCAGATGAGAAGATTGAATTTTAGATTAGTGCTTCCAGCTAGTAATTGTCAGAAGCAGGACACAGGACCAGCCCCAGCCCACAGGCTCAGGCTCTGACCTGCTGTTGGTCTGTGCCTGCGGCTCTGTCCGGGGTAGACACATGATTTAGGGCCGTGGTCAGCAAACTACGATCCTGAGGGCCAAATCCAGCCACTGCTTGTTTTTGGGTGGCCTGTGAGCTAAGAGTGTTCTTTTTTTTTTTTTTTTTACATTTTGAAATGGTTGGAAAAGAAATGAAGAGACGAATATACTTTATGACAGTTGAAAATTAAATGCACATTTAATGCTTATGAATAAAGGTTTTTTTTTTAATTTCAAGAATTTATTTCCGGCTTTGTTTTTAACATTCAAAATCAATCAATTATTTCATTGCATTAAAAGAGAAGAAAGTGGATGCAGAACAGTTATTCAGTAGATGGAGAATAATCATCTGATCAAATTCAACAGCCATTAATTAAATTATTTGGAAGTGAGGAATGGAATAAAGCTTTCTGAATCTGATAATGAGTGTGCACAAAAAAAGTTAGAGAAAACAATATATATCTCTAATGATGAAATGTTGAAAGCTTTCCCTTGAAATCAGGCACAAGACAAGAATGTCCATAGTCACCACTTTTATGAATAAAGTTTTATTGGAACACAGCCATGGTTATTTCACCCCACAGCAGCAGAGCTGTATGAAGTACAAAGCCTAAACTATGCACTGTCTGGTCTTTTCCAGAAATAATTTGCCAACCTCTGGTTTGGGGTGTTCTTTAGGCTTTAGGAGGTGTTGAAAGCCACCTGTTGCCCTAGCCAGTATGGCTCAGTGGTTAGAGTGTCGGCCTGCAGACTGAAAGGTCCCAGGTTTGATTCCTCCCAAGGGCATGCACCTCGGTTGCAGGCTCTATCCCTGGTCAGGGCACATACAGGAGGCAACCAATCGATGTGTCTCTCTCAAATCGATGTTTCTCTCTCTCTCCCCCCTTCCTCCCTTCCACTCTCTCTGAAAAGCAATGGAAAAAATATCCTCGGGTGAGGGTTTAAAAAAAAAAAAGTAAGTCACCTGTCCCCTCCCAGAGCTCCTCATCTTTTTTTTTCTTGAAAATCTAAATATCAGGATTTTTGAAATGCTCCGGTCTCCTAATTTTTAAAATACTTGCTCAAGATTTTAGGAAATGCTGAGGCAAAATATCACATTTTATACTTAATTTTATAACTATTTTTGTTTGTCAGTTATACCTCTGGAGAGTTGGAAAAAACCACAATGGGGAAAAAATAGGATCGTGTTCTAATGGAGGTAAATAAAAAACAAACAGTGGGTAAAATAAAACATGTCACTGGGCTAGATTTGGGTAAAGGAGCTCCAATTTAGGACCCTCCAAATTTATTAATAATGTAGAGAAAGGGCTTAGACAGGGGCCTGGGGCTGCCAACTCAGACCCTCTCTTGAGACAAGGAGATGAGCTCTGTGCAGGAATTTGGGCTGTGGTCTCCATGCTGTGTGTCTGGGTCGAGTTGCTGAACCATCCTGGGACTTCCTTCCTTCATAAAGTCAAAGGGTTTTCAAATTGTGTTCCTTAGGTATGTAAGGGGGTATGTTTGCTTTGAGTTTCATTAAAAACATGCTCCTCCCTTCCAATTTAGCTGTGTTTAAAATTTTAATGAAATTTAATGAAAACACTGGTCCAAATATGTGTTACAGCAAATTTTAATACATTGGAGAACACCGGTGTCTTAACTTGGTTATGTGTTGATTATATTAAAAATAAAACTAAGGTGCCCTGGCTGGTGTGGCTCAGTTGGATGGGCATCATCCCATACACCAAAAGGTTGCTGGTTCGATTCTGGGTCAGGACACATGCCTGGGTTGCAGGCTTGATCCCTGGTTGGGGGTGTGCAGGAGGCAGCCGATCGATATTTCTGTTTCTCTATCTCCTTTCCTCTCTCTTAAAAAAAAAAAAAAAGAGTAAAAATATTAAAAAAACCTAGATCTCTCTAAAAATTAATAAAAATATTAAAAACCCCACTAAGTTTACTTGAACTTTAAAGTAAATATATAACGACAAAACTTGCTTTACAAGTATACATACACACACATACATTTACACATATACGAACATGTATGAAATGTAGAAATCTGTGCATATGGTTCTTCATGAGATTTGTTTGGAAAGAATAGTTCTGCCTCTAAAAATATCCACGGAAACTTCTGGCCTGGGATCCCAAGGTCATCCTCAGTTCTGCATCTCAAGTTCACACAGCCTCACCAAAATAGCCCCTCTGGTTACTGTTCTCGCTGTGCCTTTGGAAGAGTTCACCATGCCTCCAAAGGCCCCGGAGGGACGAGATGAGCCAGCTGGTGGTTTGCAGAATGGTCGGTGCTCATCCCTTCCATCAAAGCCTTGCCTGGCTTTTCCGGGACGTGGAATTGTGGATTGTGCCCACCCTTCTCCACAATTCCTTTTGATGACAGTATCGTGTGGAGAGTCATTTATTGCACACGAGGCAGGGTAAGCCAGCCCATTTCCCCCTTGCTCTGCCCAATGTCTTGTGCTGTGGGTAGCTTGCCATGCTGCCCGCTGGCCTTCCTGCCCCCTGCCTTTTGGACTCTAGGGTGGAAATGGATGCCAGGTGCTCAGGCACCATGCGATGTCACAACCGCCTTCTGGGAAGTTTCTTATAATGGTGTTTATTGTCTGGCTTCTGGGTTCAGTGGGAGAGCCCAGCCCGTCCACTATGTTCATGATCAATGATTTACTTCCCAGGGGCCAGTTTTATAGGGAGCTGTCGGCTAATTTCACAAGGGAGATAAATGAGAGCTAAGAAGAAAGACGGCCTTTCAGAGTGGAAATCCGTGCATGTTCCAAATCCCATAAAATGCTACTCGATTTTAAAAATTCCTTGAAGCGGTTCACATTTTGGTTAATTACGTCAGTGGGTAAAAATAACTATTGTCATATGGTGTGTGGGCTTGGTTTTGGGGGGATAGAGTCTATTGTTACCCATTGTGTTAGTCAGTCACTCATTCCCCATCCCTAAAAACCGATCCTGTGGGATAGAGAGCCCAAAGTTTGTCACTTGCTAAGATCCAGGCAGATTCACAGATCTGTGAATTTAGCCTCAAACTGCCCCTGTTGAGAGCAGTACAGAAGCCTTTTAATTCAGTCAGTTTAAGTGCTTTGATAGAACCTGTCCCCAGGGCTCATGCCAGGCGAGGGTTTGTGACAGGCAGCCCTGAGATCGCCTTTGGGTTGGGTTCCGTGGTCTCAGCTGAGATTTGTCCGGGGACGAACCACATTGGTGGTTAAGGTCAAGGGCTTCAGCGTCAGGCAGACCTGGGCTGGAACGTTAGACTTCACTAGTTGTAAGATGACAGGTCAGGAGCTTAACTTTTCCGGGGCTTAGTTTCTTCATCTGCAAGGTTCCTGCGTCCTGGGATTGTTGGAAGGCTTAAATGATATGATGACACCTGTAGTACAGTGATGGGCCAATAGTTAGGGCTTAATTAATATTACAACAGGTAGAACCAACCAGCATTAAATTGCCACATGGGGTTGCTCTTTAGGTGGCGTTTTCTACCATTTTTCTCTTGTATGTCACCTTTAAGCCACCTGAGTCTCTCCCTCCCTGTCCCCCAAGCTCACCAGATCCTTGGGCACCCCTGCCTATTCAGCTGGTGGTTTCTGGCTGCCTCTCCACATTGCACGGTCACGCTCTTTGGTTTCTCTTGCCTGTGAGCTCTTGGCAAGTCAGAAACACCGGAAGCGCCCTTGGCACCTTTGGCACCTTCCCCAGGGCCTGGTGCAGTGCAAGGCTGCAGGAACAGGCATGAGGCCTCAGAGCCTGCCGAGCTCCTGGCGGCTGGAGCGGTGGCAGAAGGTCATCACATGAGCTAAGACTGACAGCTTTGGAGGTTGATGAGGCAGGAAGAGGGCTGATAAGCTGGGAATGTAGGAACCTTGTCTTGTTGGAGCCTCAGGAGAACTCGGACGTGGGATCTGTCTTGCATGTATCCCTCGGGTGTTTTATGATCGATGAAACCGATGGCTTAGTGAGACCCTCAAGTCCCAGAGCTCACAAGTGTCAGGGGAAGTTGAACTGGAAGCTCTTGATCACTGTTGGGCTGTGCCTACCAGATTCACAGGCCCTCAGCGGTGATGTGACATGAGCTCTGGGCCCTGGATCTTCCCTGTGGCCCTGCAGACCCCGCCTACCCACCTCCACCCCCACTGCCCAAGGGAGGAGCCTGACCTTTCTACACCAGTGGGTGTCCTTGGCCCTCAGCTTCCCATTGGAACAGCCCAGCAGGAGGGCCCAGCCAGCAATGGGGGGAGAGGCAGCCCTCAGCCTGTCTCCTTGTCTTTTCCCTCCACTGCTGCCTCAGGACTCTTGCCGTCTCTTACCGGGTTTCCCTTACCCCACCCACATCCTTGTACACAGACCCCTTTAAACTCTCCCCCCTTACCCTGGTTGAGAGCATCTGTCACCTGTCCCTGCCAGGACCCTGACGAACATTGGCATGTTTTAGAAAGTCTGATTTAGCCCTGTCATTTATTCCTCGCGGTGCATTGAAGGGGGAGCCTAGGAGAGAGGCAGCCAGGTGTGTGGATGAAGGCACAGGGCCTGGCTCTCAACTTTGCTGTTCACAAAGGGCTCCAGTTGAGGCCTTGGCCTTTTAGATTCTGAGTGAAGGATTTTATAGATGGAGTCACAGGGACACTCTGCCAAGATGGGAACAAAAATGCAGTGCAGCAGATATGACTGTGTTCTGTGTGCACAGGCGTGTCCTGAGAGCTTCAGAAATAAAAATGGAAGTGGTCCGAGTCTTTATGAGCCCTAGGGTGAGGCTGATTCTGTTGTGCAGGGCTGCAGGTTAGGAGGAGTTGGTTTAAAAGGTAGTCATAGTATGGAAGTGGGACGTCAAGGTCAAGGTGTGTTGGGCAAGGAAGCATTTTTAGGATATGGGCGCTGAGTGTACCCAGGAAGGATGGAGGAGGGAGCGGTCAGAGGTTATTCTGATGTTTATAGACCAGGCGACAGGTTTCATGGGGCAGTCACATGGGGAGGGACTTGCAGAGAGGGGAGGAGATGACGCGTGGGCCCGCTTTGGTGTGTATGTAGGGGTAATGCTTATATGTCCAGGAGCTGGGGAGAGCCCTGTGAGTAGGTGTCGTGTAGGAAGAGTCCAGTGTTCAGAGTGGACCGCTGATGGGATGGCTGTAGCCTTGGGCCAATTGGGATGGTATCAAGGGCAGCTGTCAATAGTTTTGTTTTCTCTGGGGCCCGGTTTGGGGAACTGGTGGTGGTTCCCAGAGAGGAGAGAGCGAGCTTTGGCTCATCAGCATAACCAAAGGAGGCTGTGAAACAAGGACCTATCTGGGGGAGGGGAGCTGTGGACAGGAGAGAGGACTCCACAGTGAGGGTCAGCCCGCAGGAAGGACCAGGGAGAAGACCCCTCCATGTGGTGCGGGGCGTTGTTAGTCACAGTTAATGCCCGGCCATGTGGTTGATCGGTGGTTTTCTACTGTACCTGGGGCGGTGGGTAACTGGAAGTCCTTGGCAGAACTCTTTTCTCATAAGTTGGTATGTCTTCCTGCGAAGTCAGGGAGCTTAATCTCTCTCATCTCAGGGTTTGCTCCTTTTATGCAGGTGTGGGGACCTGCATAAGCCTTGGGTCATCTGCGTGGGTGACTTTGTAGAGGAGTGGCGAGAAGGGAGGTGACTAGAGTACTCCCTCCAGGTCAGGTGAGCGTCTCAGGAGAGAAGGGGTTGGGGAAGCTTGGCTAGAGTGGTAGAGGTCAAGGCAGAGGTCAAGACCTGAGTTCTGGCTTTGGTGCTTCTTTACCAGCTGTGTGTCCTTGGGTAAGCCACCTGCTGTCTCTGGGCCTCAGCGCCCACCTCTGTAACTGAGTTGTTGCTCAATGATTTAAGCATGTGGGGACTCTGAGTTTCAGATTGCTCATTGGTTTTGTCACTGGGGGGAAAGGGCCTTGGATCCCTGTGTCCCTGGCCTAGGCTTGGCTCTGCATACTTTATCTGGTTTAATTTCTGCCCAGAGGGACATAGAGAGTGGAAAGCCTGGTTTTATCTCCATCCTGAAGCTGCTCTCTTCATCTTTCCCTCCTGGGCCTGGGGCACATGCACAGAGCCAGGGAATTGTGTGACCTTAGGTTGTGTCCTCTGAGCCTCAGTGTCCTCCTCTGTAACAGGGGATGATATTCCTGAGAGAGATGGCTTCCGTGCAAGGCTTGCTTCTTCCTCCACCAGGATTTGGAGCTGCTGGGTGAGGGACCTTAGGGAAAGGCCCTTGAAGGTGGGGCGACTGCAGCGGAATCCTTTATGATTAACAACCGCCAGGGCCTTTTTGGGTCCCCTTAGAAGGGGAAGGAGCTGAGATTATTTTCGTTACCACGTTTAGCTCTCACTTCTGGAAACTTGTCCCCAACTTCCTTTTTCTGCAGTTAACTTTGGGGCTTTGTGTCTGAAATTGTGGAAATGGGTTTCTTCCTATTTCACTCCCAGGCCCACCGAGGCTTGGAGCCAATTTTAGAAAGATGAGCTTTCTGCTGATTGTATTCTTTTAAAAAGTATTTACAGCCCGGCCAGCGTGGCTTAGTGGTTGAGCATCGACCTACGATCTGGGAGATCTCGGTTTGATTCCTGGTCAGCGTGCATGCCCAGGTTTTGGGCTCTATCCCCAGCGGGGGGTGTGCGGGAGGCAGCCGATCAATGACTCTCTCCCATCATTGATGTTTCTCTCTCTCCCTCCCTCTCCTTTCCTGTCTCTGAAATCAATACTGTATATATATGTATTTACAAAGTGCCCACCATACCAGGTATCTTTTGGGGTGTTGTCCGCAAGGGTTTAATGTTTTCCAGCTAATGGGCAAAAAAAAATTGCTGCCCTGAGCTACTTGTCTAGTAAGCAACTCATTGCTTTCCTCCCTTTCCTGTGACCCAGCCTGGATTCGGTGGGTGGACCCATAGCATTGTTTGAGGGGCGGGATGGGAGGCAGGAGGGGAGCTGAGAGAGTTTAGGCCTGAGATGATGAGGGCGTGAGGGCAGAGTGGGTGGTGGGGATGGAAGTTTGAGAGGAGGGTGGGTAGGATGGGAGAATCGGGACTTGGCCCCATTGCAGGGAGTCAGGAAAGAGAGGAGGAGTGCTGGGGCCCTCTGAGCACTGGTGCCTGGGCCACTGGGCCACTGGGCCACTGGGCCACTGGGCCACTGGGCCACGGGACCGGGAACAGGCCCTTCCTTCTGTGTCCCTCCCCAACCCACGAGATGAAAACGGGCGTTGCCCTTGCCCTCACCATTTGACAGGTGCAAATGGCGGGATGCGGGAAAGGGATGCTGGGCTGGTGAATCAGGCTCCTGGACCCAGCAGCTTTGGCCTTGCCCTGGAGCCTGGGGGCACGTCTTTGCCCATATCTGGACCTTTGGGATTGCCTCCTCTCCGAAACAAGAGGCTTGTTCTTTTCTTCAGTGGCAATGATTGAGTGCCTGCTGTGTGTGCCATTCTAGGCACAGGGCACAGGTGAGGGTTCTGTTCTCGTGGAGTGTACAGTTTGGTTGGAAGAGACTGACAATAATTGAGGTAAATGCTGAGGAGAAAACACACCAGTGATGTGACGGAGAGTGAAGGGCACTGACTTCCATTGGTCGGCTGGAGAAGGTCTCGCTGAAGAGGTGGCATTTTAGGCTGTGCCATGGGAGGCCTGGCCAGAGTGTTTCGGAGAAGCCAATAAATCCCTAAAGGCTCTAAGGGGGAACGAGTTTCGAGAACATTGCGAACGGCATGAGGGGGCGAGGAGAGCAGAGGGGCCATGGGCTGTGGCTCAGAGCTTAAAGTTTATTCTAAGAGTGATGGGAAGTTGGAGGACATTGTTTTCCACTAGGGTCCCTTTTGATGATTTTTCTGTTCATGAGGACCATGCTTTGAAAAATCCTGTTAACCAAAAAAGGCGTGTTTATTAAACAATAGGACGCAGAACTTCGGCTTTTAAAGTATGGGGAAATAATTTATGGATCATTATGAGTATCTTTGAGGACCCCCAGGGACCTAAAGATGGCAGATGGAGACACTGTCAACTACGAAATCTTTAAGGTCCATCTGTTTCAAACCTTCCTTCTTCCCAAAGCTGCCTGCCATAGGATTAAAAAAAGAATACTGCCACCTATTGGTAGAAGGAAGAAGATGAATTTTTGCACAGTGAAAACCCCAAGCCCAGTGGATTTCTTCTGTCCCACATCTGGCTTTACACCCTGCAAAGGAGACCTGGAAATGACTCTGGGGAAGGGTCCGCATGGTCTTGCCTTCCTCTCTTTCTGGCCAGAGAATCTGGACTCCTGTTTCTGGGTCCTTCAAACTCAGTTCATGATGCAGTGGCAGGAGGGAGTGTATCTGTGAGGACAAACACTGGCAAGCCAACAGCCTGCGGGCCTCCCATTGTTTGTCCTTGACCCACCCTTACGCTGAGTTCCCGAATTCAGTGTCCCCACACCCTAACCTTGGCCAGCAGGCCTTAGCTTAATGGACTTCTTAGCACCCCGCCCCATCATTAAATTCTCAGCTGCTTTATTTTTGATTTGCATTTTCCATGGCTGAGTGAATCTGCTGACTTCCTTTTTCTTTTTCTGTTACAGATTTTGTGCACAGATGCCTGTAGTAGTAAGTACCACTTCCCTCTCCTCTCTTGTGTTGTTTGCGACTGCCCCCTGATGGACGCAGCAACATTAACTGCAATGTGAAAATCACAGAAAATGCTAATTTGTGAAAACTCCGTTTCCAATTGTTCTTTAAATGTGGGGTAGGGGTGGATACGGTTAGTGGGAAAAACAATTCAATCCATCGTGAACCTGGACAAATAAAAAATTTGTATTTTCTGTGATTTTTTTTTTCCCCCAACCTACATCCATGGTGATTAAAAGCAACTTAGTTGAAACCGTGATACCACAGTGCAGTATGATTTACTTTATGTGCTGTGATCCCATAAGTATTTTCTTGGGTTGCTACATAGCTCCATGATTTTTAAGTGGTGTACAGGGTTTGTATAACCTTTAGAAAACCAGACAGCCTCTTGTATATTTTGCTTCCATGTGGAGGGCTGGGTCCCACTCACATATTCTAGTGCTGGTCCATTGAAGGTCCTCCCTGGTCCATAGTAAAATGAGAAAAATAAAGCTATGAGAGTAAGTTTTTAATGAAGCTAAATGTATTCATTTGAAAGCGCTGCCTATTTTGGGATTATTAACAACTTAACAATTATTAACAACTTAATAATTGTTTTGGTTGTACAGGGTTTCAGTAAGAAAGAAAGGTAATACTAGGTAGTTTTTTTAAATGTACCTTTTGGGAAAAAATGGTAGCTTTTGTCTGTCCTCAAAATTTTGGGGACTTTTTGGGTGATCACTTTGTAAGTTAAATAATAGCTAATCACTGGGTTGTATGCCTGAAACAAATATAACATTGTATGCCAACTGTAATTAAAAAATAAAAACATTATTTAAAGGCAAAAAAAAAAAAAAAAAAGACCAAAAAAAATGGGGTGGGGGTACTTTTTTCCCCTGGGATTGGTAAAATCCCAAAGTCTGTGAACCGTAGAGATAAAATAATTAGATTGTTCTCAGAGTACCATGTAGAGGGGGCAGATCTTTCTGAAACCTTATAATAAAGAAATCTCAGTTAATAACAGTAATTATGCAAAGTCTGTGCACACACGGGGAGAGTGCTGCAGTTGCCTTTTCTCCCTTGTTAACCTGTTTGGTCAGTAGCTGGTACCTCGCGCAGCCGTGAATCACTGGTGCGAAAGAAGAAAACCTCTGCATAGAGGTGATATTTTAGAGCAGGAGAAGGAGGGAAGAGGGAACTCTGATGCATTTAAAAAATTCTGATACAAAATCTGTTGTATCTTGAGCATATGGTGGAGGTGCCATTTTATTAGCTTGCATTTTGTTTTTCTCTCCTGTGTCCTAGGCGTCCCCTGTGGTCTGGAGACAACCGCCACATCCACAACCATCAAGATTCATGCTAAGAAGGCGCCAGAAAACGGTTCACAAATAAGTATGACCGATTTGAGAGGCCAGAATAAGCGGAATTTCACCCTGAGCAGCGACGGCACCGCCTTACTCACGGAGCTGGTTCCTGGGACGGGCTATCGTGTCAGATCCTCAGATGGCTCTAGTTTCTGCTGCGAAGTGTGGACAAGTGAGCGAGACTCTTCCTTTGGGATGGGCTGTGGGTTTAGAGAATGTAAATGTCTTCATACCTGCAGTGTCTTTGAGATCACTTGGTTTGGGCTCCAGCAGTAAAAAGCAACCTCCTGCATCCCTCTTGTCCCCACTCTTGGCCCCGTTGCCTGGCGGCGGGGATGCCGGCTCCTCTGAGCGCTGCTCTCGCCCCCTTTCTGCCTGCTCTTTGAGCACAGGCCTAGAATCAGAGACCCCGGTGGGCTTCCCGGCTCTGCCCGGCTCTAGCTCTGTCACTCTGGGCAAGCCACCCGTCCTCTTAGACCTCAGTTTCCTCATCTTTATTAAAAAAACACAGAAACCAACAAACTATACACACACACGTTTTAAAAACATTTAAAAAAGTGCTTTATTTTCTGGATTAATGAAACTTAAGAACCTGCAAACCTTCCCAGAATCTCTGTTCGAATCAACAAAATTCAGTTCTCAACACATTTCTCCACCTTTAGAACAGATCTATAGACTCTCTCATGACGTTGTTGTGAAGCGTAAACGAGCCAGTGCATGTGTGGCCAGCACCTGGTACTGTGCCTGGAACGTGGGCCCCAGGAGGGCTGCTGATCTAGCTGCCTCCACCAGTGTGACTGTGGTTATTGTCACCCCCTCACCACCGTCAGCGTTGGCTGTCATTGACACCACAGCGATAAGCTGCCAGAAGTGCTACTGTAGTGAACCTGTCGCTCCAGCAAGAGGAAGCTCAAGTCTGGAGGGGCTTCCTGGCATGAAGTGTATTGAATTGTGGGCCACGAGACCACACTGTCAGTGCTGGCATTTGAAGGCCATGCGCATGCTGAGGGTCAGTCCCTGCGTCCTTGAGAAGACCGGCCTCGTGGCTGTGCTGCTTCTCTTGCTGGTTCTTACGCCTCAACCTTGACGATAGTTAGGACACATCCACTTTGAAGTTATGGTTACTGTTAATAACCGTAATAACTTTCATAGGCTTTAAAAAAAATCCTCACCCGAGGATATGTTTATTGATTTTAGAGAGAGAGGATGAGAGAGAGGGAAAGAGAGAGAGAGGAACATCAATGTGAGAGAGAAATATCAACTGGTTGCCTCCCGTGTACCCTGACCGGGGATTGAACCCACAACCTTTCGGTTTATGGGACGACACTCCAACCAGCGGAGCCACACTGGCCAGGGCATGCCTTGCATAGTTTTAAGGCCCTCTCACGTACAGTTTGAGATGATGACACTGAGGTTCAGAGAGGTGAGAAGACTTTGAGGAAAATCACAGGACTAGCAGGATAGGACTCCGAGCCCAGTTTTTTAAATGTCCGTATCCAGTGACCATGTCCACCACGTTATGGTGCCTTGGTAAGGATCCTTTGTGTTTAACACAGTGTATTAGAGCTGTCAACAGCGGAATCCGAAGCTGAGGGGTATGAAGGGACCGGTTCCGGGTCACACAGCGAAGGTGGGGGAGAGCAGGTCCTTATGTCCAGGTCTGGATGCTAAGACCAGTCCTTCCCTCTTTATGTGATCCTGTCCCTTGTCATCTTCATGCCAGACAGTTACGGAGCTTACTCCGATTCCAGGGTGTGGCAAAAACGTTATCGGATGCTTCTGCACCGTGCGACGCCTCCCCACACACGGCTGTTTTCTGAGAATCGGGGGATAGACTCCCTTTGCCTCCGAGGGCTCTGTTTGCAATGGCTTCCATCCACGTTAAACCCTTGTTCAAGTCACAGCCAACACGACCGACTTCTGTCATTTTGTCTCTGTTTTAAGGCCTTTTGTTTCACAAACACACATGCGTACGTGTATCTGTACGTGGCTGAATGTATTTTATTGGAGGAAATTCCAGGAGACTATATAAAGAGAAATGAAATTCTGTGATGGCAAAATTCACTTCTGGAAAGTGGACGTGCAGATCAGGCCTTGCTTTTGTAAATACAGTTTTTTTCCTTTCCTTTTTCTTTGGAAACAATATTGAAATAGAACCCAGTCCTGTGTATGCCGTGGATGCTGTTTCCATCGGTCCAACCAGTGTGACTCTAACGTGGAGGATCGATGACCTAGCTGCGTCTCAATACAAGTACAAAGTAAAGAGTGAGACGGAAAATCAGCGGCTGATTCCTGGTGCAAATCAAAGCAGTGTGCACATCCCAGGCTTAAGTCCAGCGACTTTATATACCTTCTCCATCACTCCAGAAATAAGTGGGGCTTCTGGAAACATCACGTTTATAAATGTCACAACAGGTAAGACAGCGAGCTCCCAGCGATGACCATCACTCCTTCTTGCCCTGCAGCCTGGAGCCTGTCCACTCAAGTTGCCTGTTGAAAGAGATCGGTTTCCATTAACTGGGAGAGGAAAATGGATTCTGTATTGTTTTAGACCCAGAAGTTTGGGTCACCTTGTCGTTTAGTATGAAGGCCCTTTGTGTTTGGGACGCTTTAACTAATTCCACCTGTTGGGTTGTAAAAATCTTTTGTTGTTATTGGTTCATACTTTTCTGCGAGGACTTGGGAGCGGAGATCCCTCATTACAAATGTGTTTTGATGGTGTCAGTAATTACAAGGCTTCTACTGAGCTCCCCAGGAAAGTTGGTTGTGTTTATATGTCCAGGAGTTTTTCTTAGGGATGAAATTTTGGCATATTTTATAGAGGAATGTGTGTTTCAAAGGAAAGAACCCAGCGACGTTTGATTATTAAGCTTAGATTTGTATTTAGCCCAGATGTCAATATCCTGAGCCGTCTGTTAGAGCTGCAAATTTAGCTTTTTTTTTAAAACTGAAAAGAACCAAAAATATAAAAAAGAGATGAGAAGCTCTTTTGAAGCTGAGGGGAGGCAAACATTTAAAAAAGAGGCCCTGCTGTTGGTTTTCCGACCCAGGGGTGCGATGTCATTGGCTGGTGAGGCCACGAGCCTGCCCTCTTGCTGCTCATGGCTCGTAGTGACCGCCTGGGCCAGCGCCTTCTGCACATGGAGCAGGCGAACGCGGGACCCGTGGTTCTCAACTTGTTTTTTTCCAGCCAGGAAACAGTTCATTTAAGCAAAATCTTTCCCAGAAGCCCAGTTAAGTAAAACGTACTGGAGAGAGAGGAGCTAAGGGATAGGGTGTCTCAGGGACCTTAAAAAAAATCCCGGAACTCCTCTGAGCACAGTTTTAGAGGGGAAAAAAAACCCCCATCAGAATCAAGGTTTCCATATTATATTGTGAAAGAGAGGAAAAGACGGAGGTAGAAGAGAATTCAGGACGAAAAAGAAGACAGAATTTCGAGATCGTTCTGGGGACAAGGGGTTAGAGAATCGGCGACCGACTGTGGGAAAGAGGAGGCGGCGAGCTGGCGGGAAGCATCCGGCGGGGCCGAGGATCCTGCTGTGCCTCACAGCCCCGGGGACAGGCTGTGTTCACCAGTTACCGTTTACTCAGCACGCACTGTGTGCCTGGCTGTCCTCAGTCCGTGATTTTTGTCCTCATGGGGACCCTGAGGGTTAGGGGGAAGGAACTATAGGGAAAGAGTTGTTACGTTTCTTATGAGATCCCAGAGTTACAAGTGGTGGGAACCCAGGGGGCTTGATTCCTGACCCCTGTGTTACAATGATGTTCATAACAGGTACCCAGAGTCGTTGAGCTGGCTAGTGTGTTGGTGGTCCATTAAAAAAAAAAAAAAGGCATACGAGTGAGCCAGTTTAGAAATCTTTGCATCAGGAACATTGATAATGAAGCTGGACGGGGCTGGCCATCACCTGGGCTGGTGTCTCAGGGTCAGCCACCTGCAGACCTCAGGACAGGCAGGGCTTCTGCTCTGTCCCTAACACCACCTGTACTTCCATATGCTTAAGGCTGGAGCCCTGGGGCCTAGTTCCCCCAAGGCCACCAAGTGTGTGTTCTTGAGCAAGTCACACCCGCCTCTCTGTAGCTCCATAGATATTCTCATCGTAAAAAGGAAGGGATTGGATGTCATTTTGGCTGAAATGGTTTGATTTATGTCACTGACGGCCAAATCAGGTGATGGAGGGGATGGCGTGGGGATAGTACAGGTTGGAAGTTTTCTGAAGAATCCCCTTGGGTTTGGAAGGCAGTGATGAGCTCCTTAGTAGAAATGCCTTGGTGTGTTATGAAATGATATTACTTGTACAGTCTCGACGAGAGACCTTTAGACATAGCAAACGATCACTTTATTCAGTGCTTTGTTCCCGATGTCTACAACAGATATAATTAAATGCTGCTGTTTAAAAGGGACAGTTGGGCAGAGTGCCAAATCACTGTTGGTCCACTGTCTTGGAGACTAGTACAGATCCTAAAAAACTTTGGCTTTAAGATTCATGCTTTTCCCCCCTTTTCAGCATATGGCATATACTTTCCCTCTGTGCAATGAATGATGGAATTGTGCCCGGTCGTTCTTAATGAAAGGTGATTCCACGTATCTTATTCCCTCAATGCCCATTGTGTGTTTTTAAAATAGGGCCACTTCCAGTCTCTGGTCTTCGTGTCTTCTCCAAGGGTGTGACAGAAGTTGCTCTTACCTGGGGGAATGATCATGGCACTGCCACCTGCCGGATACTCCTTCAAGACACAGGGAGCCAGGAGGAATTGAATCAAAACTTAGCAGTCAATATTTCAGACCTGAAGCCAGGGTTTAAATATAAGGTCACCCCGTATGTTGCGGAATCAAGTAAAGCACAAAGAGACACCCTGGATGGAGGGCGTGGCTCAGGTGGGTTACAAGCTTGTGCTTCTTGTCTGTTTGCTGGTTTTGCCTTTCAGTAACTTAATACTTAAAAAAAATATTGTTCTTATATTTGTATAGAGTTTCAGAATTTGTAGTGGGCTCCTTTTGCACGTTTTAGTTTGACCCCACACCTGTATGAGGAAGGAGGGAAAATATTTTTATTTTACATGTCAGCGCATTGGGGCTCAGAATGGCAATGGGGGGGGGGATCAAACTTTTTGGAGGCTGTCATCCAGGAATGTAGCTGCCCCCTGTAGCTTTTCGAACATTCAGCTGAACAAATAACAGATGTGTTAACCCAAGTAGAGCCATTTTAAAAAAAGATTTTTTTAAATTGTATTGATTTTTAGAGAGAGAGGAAGGGAGAGGGAGAGAGAGAAACATCGATGTGAGAGCGAAACATCGATCAGCCACCTCCTGCATGTCCCCTAGCAGGGATTGAGCCCAAAACCCAGGCATGTGCCCTGACTGGGAATCAAACCGGCAACCCTTCGGTGCACAGGAAGATTCCCAATCATCTGAGCCGCACCGGCCAGTTGGAGGAACTGACCACACCCCCTGAGAAAAGGGATGCCAAGGCAGATTTAGCAGACATCTCCTGCGTTGACAGCGGGGTAGTCATTTGCAGATTGCATAGCATTTTTGGGGTAACTGTGTGAACTGAGAAGAACAAGTAATTCACCCCCATTTTATACCTAAGGACACAGAACTGCAAAGTAGGTGTTAGGATTCCTGGTTGCACGTGGCAGAGACCAGGCTTTCCATAGCTTAGACTAAAGAACAACTTACTGGCTCGTGTATCTTTCCCGTCGTGGGCAGCTGGGCCTTCAAGAAAGCGACGGGGGTGACACTGGTCTCCTCTTCCTGCTTCTTTCTTTTCACTGGTTTTATTGGTATTGGCTCCCTCCGCACAACTCAGGGAGACATGGCCACCAGCAGCCCCCTGCGCCACCCCGTCAGCAGGGGTCTGGGCCAGGGGAACAAGTGCTCGAGCGGGTTCTGATGAACCACGTTTGACGCATGTGGCTGTCCCTGGAAAACCACGTCGGGCCTTGGTGGGAGAAGGTGGTTTCCTGAAAGAAGGGAGCGAGATGGAGGCAGATGAGTTGGGAAGAGCAGCACAGATATCTGGGCTGCTTCCTGGATAAAAGCGCAGAGTGAGGCACCTGCCTGAATCGGGCCTTTCTAGGCATGGGGGGGGGGAACATGTGGATGCTGACTGCGGGGACTGAAGGAAGACAGGCGTGGGCTTCTTTCACAGCTAACGTTGCCTTTTGTGTTTGAAACAGATGCCAATGGCACAGAGAGCTCGGCCCAGATCTCCGGGAGCCCCCTGGGCCCTGTGTATGAATACCGACTGAAACCTGAGGACCCATCCTCCGTGTATCGTCTGAATGACACGGAGGTCTGGCTTCTTGGGTTAAAGCCTGGCACAGGGTACAAGGCCACCGTTTATTCTCAAACACCAGCTGGCGTGGAAGGACAGTCCCGGGCTGTGGAATTCAGTACAAGTATGTTGGAGAGTTTCTAGCACAAAGTTCTCTCCTCTGTGAGTTATCTCTTGCTTCACAAGTGGGTTTGTTGCCACACGGAGTTTTCCAGAAGAGATTCTGGGCAGAGCAGACCTGTAGAGAGTCTTCTTAACCCTGTGGCCAAGACGCTTCTTTCGCTGAGCTCGATGAAGCACAGGGAGAGCACTGTGTGCAGACCTGGATCCTGCCTTGTGTTTTCCTTGCATTTCTCTGCACGTGAGACAAGCTGGTGTAATTTTTTTCTTACAGACTGATACTCATTTTGTCCGTGTTGGTTAAGAGCGTGAGTTTCTCTTTTGTCCTGACCTTGGGAAGCGCGCTGCTCTTCCTATGGGAACTTGGTGACATGCGCGTGGCCGCTTTTTACCTCTACTTTATCAGCACCCCCACTCTGTAGGTTGACCAGTATGGGAAAGCTTTTCGGATTGGTGCTGGTGAAGGGGTAAACAGATGCCTGGACCCTCCCCTCAGGAGTTTTAATCTCGATTATGATCGAGACACACGTCCTTGGAAGAGCACATGGTCGGCTCTGTGGGTTTGGGAGCAGACGCTCAGCATTGCAGCTCGCGGGGGCTTGGTTGCTGGCAGCAGGCCCTGACTCTGGTTGTCTTACCCAAGAATACATCTATTCTGAAAGGCTGTCGTGGGCCCACAGAGCGCATGAGGGTGGGGGCTGGAGGACCGAGGACAGAGGCTGGATTAGCATTCAGGAAACTCTGCAGGGCTGAACATATTGGACCTGGTGACGCTCTCTCAGGATTCAAAGTCCCGAGATGGAGAGGTGTCACACACCCGCTCTCAGATTTCTGTGCTGGGGAGGGGAGACGCTGTCCCCCTAGCTTCTACATGGGTGACAGGCACTCCCTCCCACCAAGGAGGTGCGGGGTGCTGTTCGGACGAGGGGGTTGGGTGCTGCACAGGGAACGAACGCGTGGTCACTGTGCACTGTAGCTGCCCACTGAGGAGTCCACCACATCGCAAGGGGAACTGAGCGACTATATACCATTGCAGTTGGCCAGGCGGTTTCTTCATAGAAGAAGGTGCCTGACTTTGCAGGGACCCCCATACATTTGTGTGTGTTGTGGTTGGAACGTGTAGAGTGGGCCAGCCCGGCGTGGCCCAGCAGTTGAGCATCGACCTAGGATCCAGGAGATCATGGTTCGATTCCTGGTCAGGGCACATGCCCGGGTTGGGGGCTCGATCCCCAGCAGGGGGCGTGCAGGAGGCAGCTGATTAATGACTCATCACTGATGTTTCTATATCTCTCTCTCCCTCTCCCTTCCTCTCTCTGAAATCAATAAAAATATATTAAAAACACACACACACAAACCCAAATGTGTAGAGTAAGAAGGAGCCATTGCTGAGAGTGTTTCATAGGCTGGATGACGGGACCGACGACAGCGTCTCTCTCTGGCTTGGCCATTCTGGTCATTGTGACCTCCTCTCGTGTCTTCACAGATTCCCTTCGGGTTCTTGACCTTGAAGCTGCAAACATCACTGCCACGAGCATGACCCTGACCTGGAAACTCAATGATAATGACTCGTCCTCTGTCTACACCTATGAGATTCAGGTTGTTGGGGAGACTAATCTGTTAATTTTCAATGCCACCGAGACTCGGGCTGTCATCTCCCCGCTCAGCTCCAGCACCTTTTACAACATCACCGTGAGCCCTTTCCTGCAGGGCGGCGCCGCGGGCGTGCCGGCCTCCCTCCAGGTGTACACCCGTGAGTTCATGTGCTGTTTGCTCACCTTTCTCACCTGCCTGCCGTGCTCCAGGCCCGGGTACAAGGCTCTGGTCCTGCCCTCCGGGAAAGCAGAGCCGAGTGTGTGCATCCACAGGACTTGGATCGTGGACTGACCCTGCCACACGCCTAGCGTGTGTGATGCACTTTCCTCGCCCTGTCTCATTTACTGGTCATAGCCCTGTGACGGGGTTGCCATTGGGGTATTTTACGGATGAGGCAGCCAAGGCTGAGAGAGGGGCTGTAGGCAGGTGTCACACCTGGCAGGTGACGGAGGTGGGATTAGACAGGTGGGGTCTCGACTCCAGCCTGTGCTTGTAATGATCATTCTGGTGTGGCAGGGACCTGGAGCGAATTGCTACACGGAGACAGAAAGAACCCGGACATTCATGTCGCCTTGTCCCTGAGGTCCTGACGTTGCAGTGAAGGAGGACACAGCTGTGGCTCCTCCCTGCTCTGCTTCACTGTCGCTTAAAGATAAGATGATAGGCAGCACATCAAAAGCTTTTTGTCCCGAAGAAGGTCCAATAATTTAAAACAGTAGCGGTGTACCAGTCGAGGATAATGCTGTAACAGCACCGGGCAGCAGCGCCTTCACGGGGGGTATCAGGATCCCTGTTCTGCAGATGAGAAGGCGACAGCTGAGCACAGCCCAACAGCTGGCCCAAGGCCACAGAGCCGGCAGGTGGCGGAGCAGGGACTCAGACCCAGGGTGCCTGGCTCTGGACCCAGCGCTCGTCCCACACGAATGCTTTCCTCCAGGGTCCGCTCCTTCCCAGGAAGCGCACCCGCGGCGGCCAAGGCCCCACTCAGACCCTGACCCTTGACCCCCGGGGCACGCCGCCTCTCGTTGCCCGTGAATGACCTTGAACAGCCTAAGCAGACAGTTTCTGCCAAGGGTTCTCTCAGTGGCCAGTGTCTGGGGGGTTCGCACTGTAGGCAACCGTACAAGCAAGAGAAGAGAGGTCAGGTGCCATCTGACCTCAGTGTGAATATTTTGTGAGGTTCGGGCACTCTGTCTTCTGGAGATCGATTCTTATCAAGTCCTCTGCTTTCTTCCCTCAGCTCCTGGTCCAGTTTCCGACTTTCGAGTGACGAGCGTCACCACAAGGAGTGTCAGCTTGGCGTGGAGCAGCAATGACTCGGATTCCTTTAAGATACTTACCAGACAGGACGGAGCTGGAGAACCTCGGGAGGAAACAACCAACCAGAGCAGTATTGTCATTGGTGGTTTATACCCTGGCACCAAGTACTGTTTTGAAATATTTCCACAAGGACCGAACGGGGCTGAAGGGGATTCCCAGACAGTTTGCAACACAACTGGTGAGCAAATAGGCTGTGTCTTTTGTGAAACAATGATGGTTCTTAAAGGAAATCGATATAATTGATCAATGTCAGGTTTTCCAAATATTGCTTTTCTTTTAATTATCTCAGAAATTTTTTTTTTTTTAAAAAATAAATATATATTTATTGATTTCATAGAGAAGAAAGGAGAGGGAGAGAGAGATAGAAACATCAATGATGAGAGAGTCATTGATCGGCTGCCTCCTGCACGCCCCCTGCTGGGGATCGAGCCCACAACCCGGACATGTGCCCTGACCGGGAATCGAACCCCGATCGCCTGGATCCTGGGTCGACGCTCAACCGCTGAGACACACCGGGCCAGGCTCAGAAAAATCTTTAAAAAAATTTACAATGGTAAATTCATTCTATAAAATAGATATTCATGCTATAAAATACAGACAAGACAAAAGAAAAAAAATCACATATAAACCATGAACCAGAGATAATCACTGGTAACTTTTGATGTACATTGTTTTATAATTGAAAGATATATACAGGTATACATGTATATAGGGTGTATACACACTTTGAATAATTACTAATTCCAATGGGTTAAATCTGAAAAGAAAGAAACATCAATTGAGCTATCAGAAAAAAATGTGTATACATTTTTTGGGACACCCTGTATACACACACACATACCTATACATATATATTTTCTTTTTTTAAAAATAAGTCCTTACCTGAGGACATGCTTAGGGAGAGGAAGGGAGAGAGAGAGAGACGGAGACAGAGAGACATTGATGTGAGAGAGAAACACTGATCGGCTGCTTTCCGCACGCTCCCTGACAGGGATCAAACCAACAATCCGGGCGTGTGCTCTCACCAGGAATCGAACCGTGACCTCCTGGTTCATAGGTCAGTGCCCAACCACCGAGCCACGCCGGCCAGGCTCAGTGGGGATTCTGAGATTCTCCTTGTGTAGGTCTCTTCGACTCTGTTGGTTGGGTTCAGCACTGATAGTCACTGGGAAGATCTCCCAGAATAAGGGAAATGCTAAAATGCATCCGTCAGATGAAATGCAGCAATTCCCTTTTAAGTCTGAATTTTAGAGCAGACTGTTGAGATGGGGTCTTAATATCAACATACATTTTTTCTTTCTTTCTGAGAATGTTGATAATGGTAATAGGAGACCCTTGATATTATGTGACTTGCCAATGCCCAGAACTTAATGTGATGATAATATAACATACGAGGGGTGTACAAAGTGCTGGGCTTTCATTCTGTTTTAAAAAACTTTTAACACAACTACATGAAGGGGGTGCTATTATGATCTCTATTTTCCCGAGTAGGAAGTGGGGGCTCTCCGTCTGAAGTAACTGGCCCAGAGTGACAGGGCCGTGAACTGGCCTCTGCCTGGCTTTGAAGACTGAGGTCTGAACCACAGTGTGGACTGGCTCTGATACGGTGCAGCTGGGGAGTCGTTGAGGCCTAGTCGTGAGAAGAGGCATCTCTTGTACCAGAGCCTGTACTTGGGTCGCACTGAATGAATATCAATAAGAGGCAGTAGACTCTCAGGGGATTACCATTCTGTTATTGAACAACTTTTATTATTATTGGGGAAAATCAGTGTGACAGCATTAAGGGCAATTTTGAAAAAGGCAAACAAATACCATATGACCCAGCAATTCCACTTCTTTTCAGAATTGAAAGCAGACACTCAAACTGATACTTGTATACAACGTTCCTAGTAGCATGATTCACAATAGCCAAAAGGTGGAAGCAATTACGTGTCCATCAGTAGATGAACAGATAGACAAAATGTGGCATATCTATACAACAGAATATTATTCATCCATAAAACGTAATGAAATTCTGACCCATGCTACAACATGAATGGGCCTTGAAAATATTAACATTATGCTAAGTGAAAATAAGCCAGACACACGAGGAAAAATATTGTATGATTCCATTTATCCGAGGTACCTGGAATAGGCAATTTCGTAGAGACAAAAAGTAAAGCAGAGGTTACCAGGGGCTGGGGGAGGGGGCACAGGGAGTTGTTGTTTAATGGGGATAGAGTTTATGTTGGGGATGATGCACGGTTTTGGGTATAGATTATTTATGGCGATGGTTACGCAACACTGTGAATGTACTTAATGCCCCTGTGTTGTATTCAGTTATTTCCGGGCCTTGATCTTTGCATTCACGTTGTAGTTGGTTTAGTGTGTGAGGTGAGGTGGCCAGAGTACAGCCCAGAGAGCTCAGGTGGGGGCTTTGCTTCTCACTCCCAGCTCTGAGAGTGGGGGGGGGGCAGGTGCATTTCCCCCCACTTCTCTAGCCTGGCCTCAGATGTCCCACTCCGTGAATATTAGCTCTCCATTTCAGTGTTTCTCTCCCATATTCCTGACCGTGTTAGCTGCTTTCTTTTGAGGGAATGATTAAAAACAAGCAGTTTGTTGAGAATAACATACCTGAAAAGCACACACATCCTAAGTGCGTAGTTGGATGAATTTTCGCAAGCGGAACCCATCTGGTCACCAGCACTCGGGTTAGGAAATGGAACATGATTTTTACTAGAAGGTCCCTGAAGGGGGCACTTTTATGACAAAGGCAAAGGACCAGAGAACTGATGGGGTGACCTGGTAAGTTCCTCTGTGTTATGGGGGAGCTGGAATTCTCTGAAAGAAGTGAGCGTGTGTGTTTCTCACCCACGTTTTGGAGTTTGCGCTATGCGAACTCATTTGAGACTTTGGTGGGGAAAGAGCAAGTTCTCTTGACTTTGAAATAAAGCTGGAGGTTATTATGACCATTAACCCACTTCCTTTCTTTTCCTTTCTTCCAACCAGACCCCAGTAGGGTGTTTGACATCCGCGTGGTCCACGTCACCACAACTGAAATGCGTTTGGAGTGGCAGAGCACGGACAATGCCTCTGACTACACCTACCGTCTGGATCTGGTGTCTGAGTACGGCTCTAACCACACGAACAGCTCTCGCAAAGCCATCACCCTCGGGGGCCTGATCCCGGGCACCCTATACAACATCACAGTTGTTCCAGAAGTGAACGGCATCCTGGGGCGCTCCAGCTCCAGGGCGCAGTACACCCGTGAGTGTCTCAGGGCGGCCTCTTAAGGGAGCGTCTCCCTGACTTTCCCTTGGAGTCGGCGTCGGCTAAGGGGCCACTGTTTGGGGGTTCCAGGTCAAATGTGAAACTGTTTAAGCAGAAAACAGCAGCCTCAGCAAAGGTTCTGCTCTTCTCAAGGGGCACTGTGCTGAGCCTTGTGAACCTGGAATTGGCTTTAGAAGCAGAAAGTGATCCCATCAGCATGGGAAACATACCTGTCCCACTCAGTCCTCAGGCATGCAGACTAGAGGAGGGTCTCCGTGTCACTGGGGTTGGAACACACTGCTCAGACGGGGAGCTCTGCACGCAGCAGAGGGGGGTGCTTTGCTCATAGTCGATCTAAGAAAATGTACAGTAGAGATGGTAGTTTGTAATATCTTTTTAGTATATTTTTTCTTTCATTAATTGGATTTCAAAAATTGTCAGGAAATGGTATCTTGAAAATTTCAGACACGTATGAAGTGTGAAAAGAAGCATGAACAACTTTATTCTTTAGAGATGTAATCTGTATAGTTATTTTCTGAATGTCTTTTTGAGAAGCCTTCCATCTTTTGAGTTGGCAGATATTAGGCTTATTCATTCTTTCCCGAAAGGAGCCAGGCTATTTTTAGATGCAGTATATAAAAGAGTCCCGGAGTTCAAGCTAATCCATGCTCCTTTTTATTTTTTAACCAAGGGCCCAGCAATGTGTCCGACATTGACATAAGTACCAACACCACAGCAGCAACCTTCAACTGGCAGAATCCTGATGAGGCTTCTCCCACGTACACCTACCGCCTTCTTATTGAGAGGGATGGGAATTCCAGCAACACAACTGAAATAGTCACGGGCATTGGCATAACCTATGCCACAGTCACTGAGTTAATACCTGGCTCACAGTACACAGTGAAGATCTTCGCCCAAGTCAGGGATGCCACTGAGTCACTGGCACCTGGCTCGCAGTTATTCTGTACAGGTGAGTATCCCCAGGTGCCTCTTGGACTCCTTCCTGTGAAGTGCTGGCCTTGCAGGCAGGTCTTTCCCAGACTTTAGTTTATCAGGTTTCACCAGGTGGCGTGTTATAACAGACACTGAGCTCTCGTAGATATCCTATTAGCTTATTAGTCCTGTCTTGTTGCTCTGATCATTTATTCATTCAACAAGTATTTATTGAGCACTTATTATATGCCAGGCACTTTAAAATGACTCTGATTCAAAGTCCAGCCTTCCTGGAACTTTTATTCTGGTGGGGAAGACATAATAAACAATATAAATTAGTTATTAGATGGTGATTACTGCCAAGGAGAGGGGAAAACACAAGGAAGGGTGAGAGTAGGTGTTCATCAAGGTGCCCAGGAAAGGCCTCAGTGAAAAGGTGACTTTTGCGCAAAGATCTGAAGGAAGTAGAAAAGCCAGCCATGTGGACATCAGGGCGTAGAGCTTTACAGGCAGAGGAGCAGCCAGTGCAAAGGTCCTTAGGCTGGCGGGTGCCTGCTGTGTTGAAGGGAGAGCAGGGTGGCAGGAGTGGGTCCACGGGAGCAAGAGGGCAGAGGTAGACGGTGACGCCCGAGAGGTAATGGGTGGGGCACAGACGACGTCTAGATTGTAATGTATATTTGACTTTTACTCTAAGAAGATGCAAAGGATGTTGTTTTTGGATGCTCAGCTCTACGCCTTTCTCGATCCTTGCCTCTCACTGTGAAAGGTGTGATGAAGAGAGAAGGGGAGCCCTTTGTTCAGCCGAGGGAGCTTCCAGAGAGTAGCCCGGGGACTGCTTTGCAGACGGTTTTGAGAACCTCAGCTCACAGCTCTGACTGTGGCCCATGGACCATCTTAACCTCCACTCCCTTTGTACCTGCACCTTCCGTTCCTTACACCAAGCCATTCAAGTGTGTTCAGGCTGGTTTGGAAGCGGGGAGACTCATTGGATCGGCCTCCTTGGTAGTGTAGGGGCTGGAACCTTGATGACCTCTGACCTTACACATGGAGCAGCTAAAGAAATCCCTGCAGCTTTGAGTCACCGTTGCTAACTGGGGCTCCATCCCACCTGGTCTAGACTCTGATCGTGGTATTTGGATGGCTTCCGTTGCCAACACTTCTCCTAGCTGTAATTATCGCAGCCCCCAAGCAGGAGAAGGTATTACACGAGCATTTGTGACTGCGGGGGGCTGGAACAGGAGCTGTGGGAGCCGGTCTGCACTGGGCAGGTGACCTTGCCAGGCCGCAGGTGGAGAACGTGGGAGTCGCACTAGGTGACCTGTTTTCCTGCTTTAAAAACACTGCAGCATTAAAGTAATGATGATGCTCCCCCCAGGACATTAATATGCAGTTTTTCATTTACATCAGTGTGATGTCGGCTCTCAGTATAATTCTATTGGCCCTCAGATAGGTAGAGACAACTAACACCTGATTTAAAGATAGGCACTGCCCTGCCCTTGGATTTAGAAAACCTGGGACCCGGTTTTGGCTTCCCCACTTATCAGCTGTGTCAGCTTATATAAATCACTTAGACCTCTCTAAGCCGCAGCTGATTCGTCGGCAGAATGGGACAGTAATCCCCTAAATGAGGTGACTCAGGTGAGGAAGTTGCTAGTGCCTCTCAGGGAGCCCTGCTCTCCTCCAGTTTGGTGACCAGCAGCCTTTGCTTCACGTGACCCTCCGAGTCCTGCAGCCGAGGCTCAGAGCAGTAGGATGCCGGACCCAAGGGCACCTGGTTTAGTAACGCCCTGCTCAAGGTCAGCCCCTGCCTCTTCTACCACACGGCGCGTCAGCCACTGCCGCCCCCACCTCTTCGTGGACGGACCGGGATCCTGCTGCCCCCCAGGTTTCGGTGTTTGCAGAGGCAGGAGCCCCAGAGTCTCATGCTGTGCTGTGCTTGCTTCGCAGACCCAGCCCCAGTCGCCTCCTTCCGCTGTGAAGTGATCCCCAAAACGCCAATCTTGGTGCTCAAGTGGGCCTGCCCTCCCGGCGCCAACGCAGGCTTCCAGCTGGAGGTCAGCCAGGGAGACTGGAAAAATACGACCTACCTGGAGGGCTGCTCCTCGGAGGACGGCGCGGATTACAGGACGGAAGTCGCATCCTTGAATTTTTCTACCTCGTATGACATCAACGTCACTGCCGTGTCCTGTAACAAGATGGCCCCTCCCACCCAAAACGCCTGCCTCACGGGCATCACAGGTGGGCTGCGTGGCGGCAGGGTGGTCTGGTGGCATTGTGGGTGCCTCCCGAGAGGCTGACCTCCTGTGTCTGCAAGTGCGGCCTAGAAATCTGCTGTGTGTGTGTGTGTTTTTGAATTTTTGCTAAAATATTTGTTTCGGTTGGCATAGACTGTTAACCTGATTCTGTAGAAATCCAGTCTAAAAGATCAGAGTAAGAGGGACTCATGTTTTATATTCCTTTGCTTTGCAGAATAATTCATTGCTACATTTTCTAAGTAGTGAGTTCCCTTACTGCATTAAAAAATATTTTAATAGAAATATTCAAATATACAAAAAAGTAGAAGACAGCTTAAAGAAACCCATGGACTCACTGTCACCCAGTCGAACACTTGTCGGCACTTGGCCAATCTCGTTTCATTTGTATCCGCCCTCCCTGTGTAATCACTTTGATCCCAGGTCTGGTCATATTAGAATTTTATTTATAAATAAAATGTATGTATGTATTGCTCTGAGATAGGGACTCCTGTTTCCTTTCTGTCAAAAATAACCACATTACTATTATCATCTCACATAAAAATTTAACAATACTTTTTTCGCTATTATCAGATATTTAGTCAAGATTTGTATTTCCCCAGGATCCATATATATATATATTTAAATATATCTTTATTGATTTCAGAGAGAGGAAAGGAGAGGGAGAGAGAGACAGACAGAAACATCAATGATGAGAGAGTCATTGGGGATCGAGCCCGCAGCCTGGGCATGTGCCCTGACCCGGAATCGAACCTCGATTCCTGGATCTTAGGTTGATGCTCAACCGCTGAGCCACGCCAGGCTGGGCCCCAGAATCCATATTAACAGGCTCCCTGGTTTTGGGAAATGGGATCATTCACTGCACAGGGCACCCCCCTAGTTAATCATCTCATGTCCATCTTTTCTTTGTTGTTGTTCTTAGAAAAAATTGCTTCTGTCTGTGCTTCACTTTTATCTGTCTTTTGCTCCCCGTGTCTTTGCCAAAGTTATGTCTTAGATCGGCCTGGTTGAGTTGGTTTTGCTTTGTGCTTTTAGACTCACGGATATGTTTCCTTTAGGGTATCAGAATGTTTCCAGACAATTCCTAAAGATTTAATGGTTGTAATAGTAGGAAAAAAAGGCCTCTTACTTCGGGGACGACACTGACTTGGAAAGTGGTTGAGGGATTCTGGGGACAGAGCCTCAGACTTATAAAGCCAGACCTGGGTTTTGATTCTGACTTCTGCTTTTTACCAGCTGTGTGACCTCAGAAAAAATACTTAACCTTTCTGAGCCCTGTTTTCCTTAGTCATGGAAGGGGATAATAAATACCTACCTTCGAGGACTGTTGTACGAATTAGATGAGGCAATCGTGTGTGTAGAAGGCCCCCTAAGGGCGGCCCTGTGTGGCCGCTCAGGTGTGCATGGCACAGTCCCAGGGGACACTGTTCAGATGGACTCTGGTGTGCTGGGGTCCTTGGAGTTGTGTAGTGCACGACTGTACAGGACTACCCTGGTTCCCACTCCTGTGGGGTTCTGCAGTGCCCAGAACATAATAGAAACAATGGATCTTGCTGGTGCTTTTTTGTAGTTGTGTCTTATATGATGTCACCTCCTCAGTGGGTATAAACTCCTGAGGGGCCGAGACCGTGTCTGATTTGGTGTCTCCAGGGCTGAGCACAGTGCCTAGTGCACAGTGGGAGCTTGTCCGAGTTGGTGGCATCTGAAGCTGAACCGTGTGTGGTGGGATTGAGTAACGATCACTGTCATTTCGTCCAATGACTCTCTTAGTCATTGATCTGTAGCCCTCTTTCCTCAGATGAATTTTTATGTACAAATTTAACAGGCTTTAAAAAAAAATGTACAAATGTAACACGTTTTTCATTTAAATGAAAGTGGAGCTGTATTTTCTCTGAGAGGCAGCAGGCATTGCCAGGGCGGGAAACAAGGGAGAGGGAGGGATGCAGTTTTTCAGCCGACATTGCCGGGTGCTCGCTGTGTGCTGGGGTTAGGGACACGGTGAGCGAAGCGGGCAGGGCCCTGGGGCACAGGGTCGCGATAGGCAGGGAGAGGGACTTCCAGGCCTGGAGGTGGGTCAGCTGGCCTGCTGCTGACAGTCTCGGGGTGGGAGGCTGGTGGGCTGAAAGGCACAGAGCTGCTGGGAAACGTGGGAGCCTTGGTTGGAAGTCCCTACAGTTGACAATTAGACACAGGGACTCCGCCTCCAAGTGGCCACTGCTGTCTGTTACTTGAGAGGTTGCTGAAACCAGTTTAGGGCTGTGCTGTCCAGTGGAACCTACTGTGACCCTCATGTGTAATGTAATGTATTAGAATATGATAAATAATATAACTCATATTCTTTTAGGAGCCATATTAAGAAAATGTAAAAAGGAACAACTGCAATGGATTTAGATCATATTTTATTTAACTCAGTATATTAAAAATGTTATTTCCACATGCAATCTGTATGAAGTCAGTTATGAGTAAGGTATTTTATGTTCTGCTTTTGCACTAAGTCTCTGACCTCCAGTCTGTGCTTGACACGTGTAGCACCTCTGAATGTGGACTAGTCACTCTCCACGGGCTCCACAGACTCCGTGGCTGCGTGAGGCGTGGCTGCCACATTGCTCAGGGCGAGTTTGGAGAACGCACTGTGATTTTTTGGGAGTTCAGTGGTCCAGGTCTCCCTATACCTTGAACATAACAATGAAAATGAACTGTGTGTGGGAGACAAGTTTAGGCAGAGAGCGTGTGGAGGGGGCTCATCTCTAATTCATCATTTTCTTCCTTTTGTGTTAATTCAGAGGGGGCTGCATGCGCTTTGCTCGGGAGGCGAGGCACACATGGGGGACGTGCCCATGTGGGCTTTTCTGGTTCCTGTGAGAGGGTCGTCCGGGTTTCTCCAGGTGGCATTTAACCTCCTGCAGTGAAGTGAGGACTTGTGTGTGTAGGACATGGAGCAGGAGCGCGGCCTGGTCTTGGGAGAAAGTCTCTTCTTTCCCTGTCACCCTGCTTCCCTCGGCTCCATTGTCTTCTCAGCCAACTGGCCCGTCCCAGTGCCCAGTGCCGTCTGGCTCAGGAGGGATCAGGGAAGAAGAAATGCATGGTGTCTTCCACCAACGAGGCTGTGTGCAGGAGGCGGCCCCGGGGATGCGGCTGGGACCCCTGAAGGCTCCTTGTGAGCTAGGCAGGCTCCCCCACTTCCTTCCCTGCTCCTGCTTCTGCATTTGCGTTGTGTGAGCCCAGCACACAGCTTCCAGGGCAGGGACAGAGCTTGAGGGGGGCACTGCAAATTCTGCTCTTAATAATTGTGTTCCTTTTTGGTTTCCTACGCCGGATGGTCATGTTTTGTTTCGCTTTGTTTTCAGACCCCCCTGCTCCAGATGGTTCTCCTAATATTACGTCTGTCAGTCACAATTCGGTAAAGGTCAAGTTCAGTGGGTTTGAAGCCAACCATGGACCCATCAAGGCCTACGCTGTCATCCTTACCACTGGGGAAGGTAAGGGGGTCATTATGGGGTGACAGCCAGTGAGCAACGCCCTGACCAGGCCCCATTTCTGTGGCCACCGAGGCACATTAGAGATACAAATACACTGTGGCCCACGCTTGGCACTCAGATGGAGGTGGGAGGGGTCCGCTCTTTGCCTGATGATGCAGGTCAGGGGTTGACGGCAAACTCTGTAAAGGGCCAGACAGCAAACGTTTGAAACTTTGCAGGCCTTACGGTCTCTGTCGCAGCTATTCAGCTCTGCTATTGTAGTGGGAAAGCAGTCACAGAGTACACAGAAGGAATGAGTGCAGCTGTTCCAATAAAGTGTTATTTACCAGGGTGGGCGGCTGGCTGGATTTGGTCCACGGGCCACAACTTGCCGACCTCAGATCTAGGTTTTCAGCTCTTTTACACACAAGATCTTATCTTTTAGGTGGCAGAATGTGTCCTAAGCAACTTTCTCTGTCTCTTTCTCTCTCTCTCACACACACACCCACACACACCCATGCCAATGCACACACACAACTTATTGGCACAGTGTGGCTTTCTCTTGAAGGCAGACGAAGTGATTTGCATCTGTAGTGGGAACTTGCAAAGAGCATCCTCATAGCTGAGCGAGGAGGCAGACGAAAGGCTGCTGATCCTTAAAGGGCTCCAGGGCATTCTCTGGAAGCAGCAAAGGAATGATCGTGGAGTCTGTGCCAGCTGCGTGGGGGCGCTTCGCACGAGGCCTGGATTGAAGACGCCAAGTTGAGTTGTATTCGGGGGTTCTTTACGTGTGAATCATGCAGTGCAGCTCCTTGTGAGTCTCTCAACCTGCGATACCGTCCTGTCTCCTCGAGGGAGCTGCAGCTCAGACACACAGCCAGGGGTGCGAGCCTGCAAGACGAGGAACTCGCTGCTCTCACAAACCTGCAGCAAAATTTCCAGCAGTGACGTTGAGATCTCTCCCTCTCTCTCTGTCTTTTGTTTCGGGTCTGTTTCAAGGGCCTAGTTATTTTGCTCTGAAGGTTCTCAGCACATTCCATACCCAGGCCTTTGCTGAACGAGGGAGGCAGTGTTGCCTGGCGACCAGCCTGTGATGGATGAGACCACGCACTTGAGTCTACAGTGTGGCCTCGGGTCCTTTTTGATTTCTGTGCCTTCATCTTCCCATCTGTCAAATGGGGATAATAAACCTATGTGATGAGATTATGGTGGTGGGGCAATGAGTTAATGTAAGTAAAGCACTTAGAACTTTATTCAAGTAAAGGCCTGGCACAGAAAGCATCCTTGAGAGATGGTGGCTGTTATCACTGTCACCCAGTGTCACTGTCATTATTTAGATTGTGGGAGGCCTGATCTCTCCGCAGTCATTTTCTCATGACGTCCCTTCTGTGTGCCTTTCTTAGCTAACCCGTCTGCAGAGGTTTTGAGCCACACTTACGGAGATTTCAAAAAGGGGGCCTCGGCTACCTACGTGACATATCTCATAACGACAGAAGACCAGAGACGTTCCCAGGGCTTGTCTGAGGTCCTGAAATACGAAGTCAATGTGGGGAACGAGTCAACCACGCATGGCTATTACAACGGGAAGCTGGAGCCCCTGGGCTCCTATCGGTAACGTCTCCTGGTTCCTCTGTGGCTGAGCCTCCTGGGTGCAGAGCTGCACAGGCCCGGGAGCTGGACATATCTCAGCTGCCTCCCTTTCTTCTTCTTGTCCCACAGGGCTTGCGTGGCCGGCTTCACCAACATCACCTTTAGCCCTGACAGTGGACTCATAGACGGGAACGGGAGCTACGTGTCCTTCAGCCGCTACTCAGAGGCCGTTTCCTTGCCCCAGGATCCAGGTAGAGGAAGAATTTAAGTGCTGTTAGCAGTTCAGGGGGGTGTTTGCTGCTGGTGTCCACAGAAGGCTGGGTGTCCGTAGGCCTCCCTTGGGCTCCAGGAGGGTTGGAGCGCCCGGTTTCTCCTCTCAGAGGCTGAGATGTCACTTGGCCATGAGGTCCCTGCCCCATTCTGAGTGCCAGCTGCACTTCGGTCTGCAGACTGTTGAGTCCTTTTTCTCAGTGCAGCTGTTTGTATGCCCACATGCCAGACACACAGCGGGCTCAGCGCGTAGAATTCCTGAAGGAGCCACAGGCATCGTCTTGTCCGACTCATTTCAGAAATGAGGGTGTTAAGGCCCAGAGAGGGGCGATGACTTCCTGCGGCTTAGAGCAGGCCTGGCGTTTGGTCTCAGACCCCGTGTCAGGTGCTCCTGCCCTTTATCACACAGAGCGAGGTGATTTAGGAGCATCGGGGGCCCAAGCAGGAATCATCCCCTCCCTCTCAGGCCACAGTCATATTGACCCACTGGCTGTCAGTCTGTCTGGTTTTCACACTTGGTAGCTGTTTGCTATGGGAAAGAATTCCTGCCCCAGGAGCAAAATGCAGGGAGTCTCCACACTCTCCCCAGTAAATAGATGGGTTTGTGTTACCTGAGCACGGTGCTGTAGGTACTTCTACTCACACGTGGCTGTTAGTCTCAGAGGTGAGAGGTAATCCAGTGGTTGCTTCACCAAACAGAGCTGAGCCCGAGATACTCCCCACTCCCACCCCTACCTTAACTCAAGTGGTTCTGCCTGGATTCCTAGTTTATATAATATCAGGGCTGCTGCACACAGTTGCATTTGAAGAAAGAAATCCATGGGTAAGAACCTGAGAATCACTGATCTAGCCCAGTTCCCTAAATGTGCCATTGGGGAAACCGAGACCTGGGAGGAGCAGTGAGTTTCTGGGCCCCTCCAGTTACTGGTGAACTGGGGACTAGTAACCCAAATGCTCAGACTGGTTTTAGGTCCAAAGGTCCTGAACTCTGTGTCTGTCACACACACACACACACACACACACACACACACACACTCAGGTTTGAGGGCTCTCCCAGTCTTTGGGGAACACCTCTTGAAGGTGCCTCCCATTTGCACGTTTCCCAGGTGTCATCTGCGGAGCCGTTTTTGGATGTATCTTCGGTGCCATGGTTATTGTGGCTGTCGGAGGCTTCATCTTCTGGAGAAAGAAAAGGTAACTATTGCTTATACTAATAATAATACTCTGCTTTTTAAAGGAAGCCTTTTATTATGGAAGGCTTCAGACTTGTACGCAATTGGAAGGAACGGTGCCTTGAGCCCCCAGGTCCCCATGACCCACAATCTCGACTGTAGGAATAGCCTCATTTCACCTGCGCCCCGAGCTGGGGGCTTTTGAAGCAGACCCCAGCCCGACATCGGTCGTGGGCAGGCACTGCAGCGCAGGCCGCTGCTTCCAGACGGTGCATTCTCATTCACAAACCAGCTTCCCGGCGTTAAGAGATTTCGGTTTGGAGTTAGCTGACTTTGGACACGTGCCCTGTCCCCGACTAGCCGGTAGAGAGCTTAGCATTATTGTCCTCAGCGGTGACGGGGTGATAGCAACAGTGTCGAACTCATGCTGCTGAAGAGCATTAAATAAAGTGCTTTGCAGCGTTTGCACCCCATATACTGGGATTAGTTCATCTGTACAACTATCGTTCGAGGTGATTAAATAGTAAAAATAACAGCTCCACTTTGAGCTTTTCCCGTGTGCCTGGCTTTGTGCTTCCCATGGATTCTTGTTCATGAGGCTCCGTGAGGCAAGTCTTACAGGCCCCACTGCAAGGAGGAAGCTGTTTGCATTAGATTCTGATACTTTTTTTTGCAAGGGCGGGGGGGGGGGGGGCAAAAACAGCTTCATTGTGTCTTGTTAAAATAAAAGTGATACATACTGTGTGGGAAAAACCCCAAAACCAAATCAAAGCAAAAGAAGAGCCAAGAAAATAGATAATCCATAATCGCAGCACCCAAACGAAACTACCCCTGACATGGACATGGCTGCAAGACTCACACAAATACGTCCATGCGCGCACACACGCAAGTGGAATCATATGATACACACACTGTTTTCTCGCCTGCTTTATGCTCTTAAGATTGGTCAGCTTCATCCCTTCATTTTAAGTCGCTACAGAATATTTAACTTTTTGTATATTATTTAACCAATTTCCTAATTTTTTTCTTTGCCACAGTTATTTATCCTTGTGCCTCAACCTTTGGGCACATTCATGATTATTTCCTTCAATTCCAACCTGGGCAGTGGCTGGGTCCGTGGGTCTACATGCTTTTGATTTTGATTCTAGTGCCAAATTGTCTTCCAGAAAGTGTTGTTTAAAAACACCAGTATGGGGTTTGGCCAAGAGTGCAGGAGAGCACCAGGGGCCTCACTACCTTCCCTGTGCTGGGTATAGTTTCTGGTTTATTGCATTAACCCATCGGCAAGGCTTTCTAAAACGCAGAGTGTGAAACGGTGAGTCTCACTTTACAGTAAGGTAATGCTGCTGACACATTATTTATGCAAGGAATTTCCTAAAAGCTGCTCGAGTAAGATTCCTCCACACTTCTAGATGGTATAAAAGAGAGGAACTCCTCAGATTTATAGTCAGCATTCGTAGCTTAGGCCATTAAGGTTAGCATCAGGGAGCAGGATTTAATGTCATATATGAACTAAGGCCCTGGGAAAAGGCACTTTGTAGATACGTGAAAGGGGCAAAGCACCCAGTTAACCCATTTAGTCTAATTTTTGTTTTCTTTTAAAACAGGAAAGATGCAAAGAACAATGAAGTGTCCTTTTCTCAGATTAAGTAAGTCATAGCGTTGTGAGCTTTGTTTCAATCCCGTTTGTTCAGTAACTGTCTAGAGAATTTTGATGGAACCCGCTGTCACTTTCCCCGATTGACACATTTGGCCACGGCCGTCCAGGACTTCTCGCTAGCTTTATCCTGCGAGGAATCTGTGGTCATCAGTCTCCTGCGCCAGCCTCCTACCATGTGCTACATGGCAAGTAGGACCACACTGACCATATTCTACCAACAGTTCCACCAATAAATAGATATTTTACGATTTAAAAAATAGATTATCAGGATCTAGGAGCAGCGAACTTGCTCAACGTTATAAGGCCAACCTGTTACATCACAGGGTCTAGAAGTCGAATTTCCTGGAGCACATTTCCGAGTTTTATAAATAACATTATACTGACCCCCTCCCCCAACTCCCTCTCCCTCCCAAAAATTATACTATAGATTTTCTTCTTTTGGGAAGATGTTTACTGTCTTCTGCAGAGGCATGGTTGAGTCATGTTTTCTAATTGCCTCTTTTTCTTTCTTTCCCTTTCTATGATGAAGACCTAAAAAGTGAGTAAGCTCTTTGCTTTTTTTTTTTCTCATAACTTGTGTTTTTCTATTTCAAACTATTGCATGTAAAACATCCTAATACTTGCTTTGTTTTGTTAGGTCCAAGCTAGTCAAAGTGGAGAATTTTGAGACCTACTTTAAGAAACAGCAAGCTGACTCCAACTGTGGGTTTGCAGAAGAATACGAAGTGGGTGGCTGTAAATACTGCGTTTTTCATTGCTTTGTTTTTACTGAAAGTTGTAAAACTGCCCATTTTTGTTCTGTGGGGAAGCTCTGGGTAAGAGGCGACCCTCTTGGAGGGGGGAGAGGCTCTCGTGTGTCCCGCAGGGTCACACTGTTTCCTGTGGCCGTGTGAGCACTTAGAGGGACCTTCGGTTCTCGTGGTGTTGATACCTGAAGATGCTGCGGAGATACAGAAACTGGGAATTCAAGTTAGAGGGTGGGAACTAAAGTAATTAGGACGCTGGATGAGCTGCAGAGGCACGAGATGGGGCTTGGGGGCTGGGGCTGAGGCCGTGCGGTGGAGGTGGGTTCTGGAGGGTTTGTGTGGAAAGAGCTTCTGTCTCTCAGTCCCCGTGTGCCCTCCCCAGACCAGCTGGGACCCCCTCCCCCAGGCCAGGGGGGACCCCCTCCCCCAGAAACGGCCCGCACCCCGCCCTCCGCGCGTGTCCGCCCTGCGGCATCTCTGCCTGCATTGAAATCTGCGCACCACTCGTGTGGTGCCGGTGGCTGCCGTGACCAAGTCCCACGGGGGGAGCTGAGAACAGCAGAAGTGTAATCTCCATGCTCCTGGAGGCCAGACGTCCAGAATCAGGGGGTTGGCAGCGCCCTGTGCCCTCGGAAACTTGTAGGGGAGGAGCCCACCCTGCTTCATGCAGCTTGTGGAGGCCCAGGCACTGCTGGCTGTGGCTGCAGAGCTCCAGGCCGGCCTCCATTCTTCCATCCTGTGTGTCTGTCTCCGCCTCCCTCCTATGAGGGGCACCGGTCACAGGCGGGTAAGGACCCCCTGCTCCAGTGTGACCCCATCTTATCTTGATTACGCCTGCAGAGACCGTAGTTCCAAGTAAGGTTGCACTCACGGGGACCGCAGTTTAGAACTTCAGCATATCTTTTTTTGGGGGGACATAATTTAACCCATCACATCTCTGCATTCCTACTTAAAAAAACAGGTTTATTGAGATATAATTACACACAAAAAATCGACTATGTCGATTCATTTTTCTCCAACTTTTATTGAGAAATAATTGACATACGTCACTGTGTAAGTTTAAGGCATGTAGCACGATAGTTTGACTCACATATATTATGAAACGGTGACCACAGATAGGTTCGACTACCATCCATCTTCTCATATAGATATGAAAAGAAAAAAAAATAGAAAAAGGTATTTTCTTGTGATGAGAACTCTTAGGTTTTACTCTCTTAACAACCTTCCTATATACCAGTGATTTTTTATTTTGATACCAGTGATTTTTAACCAGTGTGCTGCAAGAATTTTTAAAAATGCAATACCTGACTATTTAGTCAGGGACACTGACCTCTTTTCCTTAGATTGTCAGATAAAAAAATGACAACAGCCAACACAACAATAGCCGTCCTGTGTGAATTAATCAAAATTATACCTATTTTTTTTGGTCAGATCGGCAAAAGATATAATTTTTGGTGTGCTACAGAATTTTAGTAATTAGTTTATGTGGGCCGCGAGATGACAGAGTTTGGAAATAGCTGCTACATATCATATAGAAAATATATGACATATAGAAAATATATGACATACCCTATAGAAAATATATGGTACATAGAAAATATATGACACACCCTATAGAAAATACATGGTATAGAAAATATATGGTAACCCCACACTGTGGGGTTAGTGGTACTCATCACGGTCAGTATAAATAATACATACTCTGTGCTCAGTATAAGTAATATTTGAACACTGACTAAATGAACAACTCATTTGCTTTATTTTCAGGATCTGAAGCTTGTTGGGATTAATCAACCTAAATATGCAGCTGAACTGGCTGAGAATCGAGGAAAGAACCGCTATAATAATGTTCTGCCCTGTAAGTTGTCCTCCCAGACGATCTTCCCGTTTCTCTGTCACGGGCCGTTGCCCCTCTAGCAGGAGGGGGGCCCCCAGAGGCCAACTAGCCACTTCCCCACTGTTCGTCAGTCACCTGCTGTGTGCTGAGCACTGTATTTGGGCGTGTTCCTCTGAATCCAGTCCTCACGACAAACAGGTAGCGGGACATTCATTTTGCAGGTGAGGAAAATGAAGCAGAGTGGCTAAGGGACTTGTCCAAAGTCACACAGGCCGTCATGGCAGGACCAGGCTTGGACGAGGTCTGTCCGTTTCCTTCAGGGACAAGGCCAGAGCCTGCGCTCAATTTTTTTTTTTTTTAATTAAAATTCCCCCCCATGACAGTTTACAGTCAATATTATTTTATATTAGTTTCAGGTGTATAGCAAAGTGGTTAGACAGTCATACACTTTACAAAGTGTTCCTGCGATATTTCCAACACCCACCTGGCACCATCCACAGTCATTATAAATATTATTGACTCTACTCCCTCTGCTGTACTTTGCGTCCCCGCGACTGTCCTGTAACCACCAATCTGCACTTCTCAGCCCCTTTACCTTTTGCACCCAGTCCGCAGCCCTCCTCCCCTCCAGAGCCTGTGCTGCTAACCCCCCCCCCCGCCCCCAGCCCCCCGCCCCCCGGTTGAGAGCTGGGCCCCGGTGCCAGGCTGCCTGGATTCGATCCTGGCTTCCGCCACTTACTGTGACATAGCTCCTCTGTGCCACGGTGACATAGGGCGACTGTGAGGATTAAATGTGGCCGCGTGTAAAATGCCAACCTGCGTACCCTCAAGGTGAGACAGCCGCCGAGCTGCCGCCTTGTACCCGTGTTCCTCTCTTGTATGTCACGCCCCTTCAATGTTGGCTTCTCACGGGGACCTTTTTTCTCTTAAATCCACAGATGATATTTCCCGTGTCAGACTTTCAGTCCAGACCCATTCCGCCGACGACTACATCAATGCCAACTACATGCCTGTACGTGGTGGGGGGGTTCTCCGAGCTCGGGCGCGTTGGGGGAGACCTTCAGGACTCCCCTTTCTGCTTCTTTGACATCGAGGACGTGTTGCTCTTTGTTTTCAGGGCTACCATTCCAAGAAAGACTTCATTGCCACACAAGGACCTTTACCCAACACGTTGAAAGATTTTTGGCGTATGGTTTGGGAGAAAAACGTATACGCTGTTGTGATGCTGACCAAGTGTGTGGAGCAGGGGAGGGTAAGCACTTTTAAAAAAATGTCATTAAATTAATACAGTCATTCCTTTTTTACTGTGGAGGAAGGGTAAGCATCTTAAAAACCATTTGTCTTTTTTTTTTAAAAACCACTTCACCAAACTTTAGCACCTCTATTCTTAGAAACGTATTTTCTGTCTTTTTTTTTCTCTCCAAGTGAAAAGTATAAAAAAGGGACCTTATTTAAAATAACATAAAACTACAGAGTAAAAAAAAAAAAAATCTTTAAAAATCTATTTTATTATTACCTTTGTTTGCGGACAAATAATATTCTCTGTTCACTAAGTCACCGCTGCTGGAGCTGGGTAAGGCCGGCAGCCGGGTTAGCGTGTGGAGGATTCCCGGGCGGGGGCGAGATGCTGCTCGCGGCAGCCCCACCGTCTGCTCTGCGATTGGGTGCAGGCCCATCGTGTCTCTGAGTAAAGGACTTGATCCGTCCCTGATGCCAGTTGTCAATATCTGGTTTCCCTTGAAACGTTTTTAGTGAAAGCAGATGGTGTGATCCGAGTCTTTGGATAAAAATGCACTTTTATTCTAGACCAAATGTGAGGAGTACTGGCCTTCCAAGCAGGCCAAGGACTATGGGAACATCACCGTGGCAATGACCTCTGAAATCGTGCTTCCAGAATGGACCATCAGAGACTTCACGGTGAAAAACGTAAGTAAGAGGCCAGGATGGTTAGGTCTCGTACAAAATGACCGTCTATGCATTTTAGGGGAGGTACGTTTTAGGTTGATATTAACCAATATTTTTTTACGCAGCCGAAAAATACATATTTTTGCTTCTTTACAGAATAAAACAATTCAAATCTATACATACTCGTAGACACCCCTTTAGTTTTACTTTTTAAAGAAGAATTTCGTATTATTCTTGAATAACACGGACCTTCAGAGTGTGGCTCAGCCACCATCGCTCCTTTCCTTCCACCTCCAGGTGACCTGCTCGTAGAGTTTTGTTACAAACCGAGGCCCTTTTGGATTGGGGGTCGGAACTGTGACATCGGGGCAGCAGTTTCCGATAACAGTTCCACTAATAAAATTCCGGGGCATGTACACGTGGCTCCCCTTACCCCCCACGATTATGAAAACAAATCTAATACATTGTGTAGGTACTTCAGGAAGTCAGTTTATATGTCTTTTTCTTTTCTTCTTTTTTTTTTTTTTAAAGGGTGTTTAAAAATAGAAGCAGCGTCAGGAAGCGACATCAGTACCTTCTGATGGGCGTGTAATTGGCATGACCCTTTGCAGTTTATATCAAGGGCATAAAAATGTCCCTTCCCCTTTGATCTGGTGGTTCCAGGTTTGAGAATCTGTCCCAAAGTAACAGTCTGACATATGGGAGAAGGCTTGTTATTTATAAAAACGAATCTCAGCATTATGTGTAATAGGGGTGGGATCTGGAAACCATGCAGATATCTAGCTTTTGGAGAAGGGATCACTAAACTACAGGTTATCTAGTCATTGTATCGTTACTCAGCTATTGGTAACGACAGCTACGTAGACGGGGTAGTGACCATGACTATAATTAAGTGAACAAACCAAGAGACCAAATGTTATGCATGTCATGAGCAGTGCATAAGAGAAAAGCTGGAAGTGGACTCGGTGGTGTTGAATGTTTTTTTGGGGGGGGGTGTTGGTGGGTTAGGTGCTAGTTTACAAGAATTATCCTGAAGATGTTCGTGAGTCATGGATACAGCGTCTTATATTAAGTATTAACTCTTTACTAATTGCTGCGTCTCAAAGGCGCTGGCCTCAGTTTTAAACCCCTTTTCTGGAGATGCTGCCCAAGCTCTTACCATGCATGTGTCGGCTGCGTAAATAATGAAATCCACAATAGTTGAGAATTCCTGAAAATGTGATACATGATTCTATAGATTTCACCCGTTTAAAATGGGCTGGCTCATCCTCGGTTGCTTTTATTGCTTGGGGTTCACCCTGTGGGAGAGAATTGTCGGTGGAATTGTCCACATCATTTTAAAATTTACTATTACTATTTTTTTTTTATTAACTAAACTCCAGACTTTCAGATTTCACATTTTTCCACTAAAGCCCTTTCCTGTTCCAGGATCCAATCCAGGATACCACATGGCCTTTAGTAAAATATTTACTTTTATTATTATTATTATTTTTAATCCTCACTTGAGGATATTTTTTCTATTGCTTTGCAGAGAGAGTGGAGGGGAGAGTGGGGGAGATAGAAACATCAATGCGAGAGAGAAATATCGATTGGCTGCCTCCCATCACACCCGGACCCTGGGTCAGACCTGCAACCTGGGCACGTGCCCTGACCGGGGATCGAACTTCAGCCCCTCGGTGCACAGGACGTTGCTCAGCCAACGGAGCCCCGCTGGCCGGGGCTCACCTCTAGTTCCTTTTCTTGGCTTTTAGAACCAAACAAGTGACAGTCACCCCCTGCGACAGTTCCACTTCACCTCCTGGCCTGACCACGGGGTCCCTGACACCACCGACCTGCTCATCAACTTCCGGTACCTCGTCCGTGACTACATGAAGCAGAGTCCCCCCGAGTCGCCAATCCTGGTGCATTGCAGGTAGGCGGGTGGCCCTTCCCGTGAGACAGACTGTGGACAGTTCATTGACGGACACTTTTGAAAAGCAAGGTCTAAGGTTGAATGCCGCCGGCATTTACAGATTCAGGAAAGGTTTGGGTAAGGGACCGTGACTTAGTCCCTAAACCCCGGGGCAGGGTTTGGCGAACTACAGCTTGTGGGCCAGATCTGATAGGTTGCCTGTATATATATTTTAAAACTATAATGTATTTTAATGCATTTCTTATTTATAATGTTTTCTTGTAAAACATTTGAATCTTACAAAGATATAGAGAGTAACAATGTAATAAAGCACACGGGGAGGCTGTGTATGCTTCTTTTTGTTAATAACACGTTCTAGACATAAAGCCCCCACTCGCCAGGCTTCCGTCCCATTCTAGGCGGGTCCTGCAGTTTATGCGCATCCCTCCCTGTGCGCCTTCGCACTTCATTGCATGTGTATATATCCCTACGGTGCCATACGGCTTTAAACTTGTGTCCGATTTTATCGCGTGTGCATCCTGCAGCCGGCTTTCTCCGCTCGGCAGGTTGGTTTGCTGTTGGACAGTGTCGAGTCATGTACATTCTGGTTTGTTTTATGCATTTTAAAATAGTTTTCGACATACAAAAACAGAATATGTACAGCTTGATGAGTTTGGCAGTAAGTACATACCCATGAAACTGTCACCACAATCTATTTGGCGGCCTGTCTTGTAGTTTTCCTGGGCCACGGCCACGGCCACGGCCACGGCCACGGCCACGGCCACTTGTTTACATATTGTCTGTCGCTCTCCTGCTGCAACGGCAGAAAGGCCATCGGTGGCAAAGCTGAAGATAGTGACTGTCTGTCCCTTTACAGAGGAAGTTTGTCCCCCACCCCCACCCCCCGAACAATGGCATCGGCTTTAAAGCTAACGGAATTGATTTAAGACACAAGGAAGGAGGGGCTGTGTTCCCCCGGGAAATACATTGATGAAACTGCCGTCCGAGCTTATGGTGGCCCCTTGAATGGGACTGAGGCCCGCGGAGCGCTAGCAGGGTGTTTTGTGTGTGGCGTTTGACCGCAAAGGCACTTGAGAACTTTGGGTCCCTGCCTCAAGCCAGTGCAGCCTGACCGGCTGAGGTTTCCGTTGAGCGAATGTTAGGTGAACCCTGGTCTCTGTCCTCGAGGCCTGACGATGGCGGAGAGCAGGACACGTGCCCGGGGGGTGGGAGGGCTGTGCAGCGGAGGTGACCCCCGCGCCACGCTCATTTCCCGTTTCTTTCAGCGCCGGCGTTGGGAGGACGGGCACCTTCATCGCCATCGACCGCCTCATCTATCAGATAGAAAATGAGTACACCGTGGACGTGTACGGGATTGTCTATGACCTTCGGATGCACAGGCCTCTCATGGTGCAGACAGAGGTGAGGCGACGCGTGCCGGCCGAGCCACCCTTGCCGCCTGCGCGTGTCACACACGCGTGTGAAACTGCTTCACCCTTCCAGACCTTTCCGGCTCTTGGCCGTGCTGTAACACTGGGTTTCCTTAAGATCCTGACCCGACGCGCGCTTGCCTACCGGATACAGTGACCCGTGGCGCTGGTGGCCCTGCAGACCTAGAGGGAGCCGGGCTCCTTTCCCTGCTGCCAGCCCACACGCGGAACGAGCTCCGCAGGCCTCTGAACGTTGGCTTCCAGGTTTTACCCTCAAAAAACTGGCCTCTTCGCTCTTTGTTTCTAAGAAGCTCTGACCATCCTTAAAATAAGCTGTGAAATCAGATATCTGATATGCATCAGATACCACGAAAGAGCAGAATGCGGCTTTAGGCATCAACACGGCCACGCGCCCTCACCCAGCCTGTGGCGGCAAACGAGCTTCGGTTACGGCGCCGCAGTGCGGGCGGGCGGTGAGCCACCGAGGACACGAGTGCGTAACAGCCTCAGTGTCGCCGTGAGGACGTGGGGGGGGTTGGCTTTCCCTGAACCGTCCCTGACAGACGTTTCAGAGGCACGTGCTAAACAGACACCGGGAAGTGGCCTTTCCCGCAGCCGCGGGCGATGCGCCCGCCCGGGGTGAGCGCGGGATGCCCATTTAGTCTCGGGCCGCCCCGCGCCGGGGTGGAGCCCCGTGAATACGTGCTTTGTTTCTGAGTCAGCCGGGAATGTTCGAGAGGCCTGGGTACGCCGTGTGCTCTGGGGTGAGCGGCCTGGAGGTGGTGGGAAGCGTGGAAATTCCCCTCCCGTGTGCGGGTCAGAAGAGACCGTTTCTTTTCTCGGCTGTAAATATGTAGAGTAGCGATCTCAGTCTTTTTCCTTCTTTTGAGAAACACAGAGATCTTATACCTGCCTACAAATTCTTTTCCTGCCCCTTTTTAATATTTTGAAACTAATATCAACCATCGAGGTGAAAAGATCCGACAGTAAGGATTATAGAGTGTATTTTACTTTCTCTTTCCCAGTCACACTCCCTAGAAGGAGCCAAGGTTTATGGCTCGTGATCATTGTCGCAGGCAGCCTCCCTTAGGTACAGCTGTAGGAAAACACGTGTATACACAGACACAGATACACACAGACAGACACGCAGACACGCACACAGACACACACACACACAGACAGACACACAGACACGCACACACACAGACCCAGAGTATTTTTTAAAGATTGGATCCTATTTTATATCCAGCCCTGCCCTGCGGCTCTTTCTTGCATCGCAGCGGGTATTTTTTCTCGCTCCTTTGAGGGGACACCTGCGGGTTCCCAGGTGCTTGCCTACAGGTGGCCCCCCGGCTCCACCCCGACCATCCCCCTGGACCCGCCTCCTCGGTTGAGAGTCACACTTTGCTGCTTGCTTGGGACATCCCCACTAGCCAAGAAACCTCGTAGGACTTTTTATTATTTGAACGTACCTGCGCGTTACCACCTGCACACTCCTCCTTTGCCCTTCCCCAAGATTCTGGTATTTCTCCTCGGGTGCGAAGCTGACAGGTGACAGATGAGAAGTTGGGGCTCTCGGGGGCTGTGGACGGGTGGTGAGCCAACCAGTTACACTCCTGGTTACCAGTGGGATGAGTTCACTTACTTTTCCTTGAGAATTATGGAAAACCAGAAAAAGTCAGCTATGATTTATTTTTATTTTTTAAAACATACATATATATATATATTTTTTATTTTATTATTTTTTAATTTTTTTTAAAAGACTGTTTTATATGATTGACATGCGAAAGCCAGGGCCCTGTTGGGTTGAATCTATTTTAAGTACCAGAGGCCTGTTTTTACCTACTGAGTCTTGGAATCTAGCCGAGGGGAGCTCTGGGGAGCCTGCCCCTCTGGCTGAGAACCGTGGATGGTGCTCTCTGTGGTTTCAGATTCCACCAGAATGTGGTTACCCCTGGACGCGTGCCAACCTGGAGTGTTTGCTGTGGGGCGGGTGGGGTTGGGGGGCGGGAATCTGAAAGTAAGTGTGGGTGCGAACCTCCGGGACCTGTGCTCACCTGCTGTCTTCGTTTTCCTCTCCTAACAGGACCAGTATGTTTTCCTCAATCAGTGTGTTTTGGATATTATCAGATCTCAGAAGGACTCGAAGGTGGATCTCATCTACCAGAACACAACCGCAATGACAATCTACGAAAACCTCTCCCCAGTGACCACGTTTGGACAAACCAATGGCTACATCACCTAATCCCAAAGGAAACCCTCTCTGGAGTTCACTAGGCCACCACACCCACAGCAGAGGCAAAGGCCCCGGGGTCGACATGGGTTTATGTCTAATAGCTTAACGCTTTGTTCTATTTGGTTAGAACGGATGGAGGGTGTGGAGCTGCACACGTAACACATGGCAGATGAGAAGCTGGGGTGTCGGGGGCTGTGGGCCGGTGGTGAGCAAATCACCTGCATTCCCGGTCACCCGTGGGATGAGTTCACTTTTTTTTTCCCCTTGAAAATTATGGTGGAAAACCAGGAAAAGTGAGCTATGAGTTTTTTTTTCTTTCTTTTTCAAAACAGATTTTTTTTAAAAAAAAGACTATTTTATACGACCCACATGCGAAAGGCAGGATCGTGTTGGGTTGAATCTATTTTAAGTATCAGAGGTCTATTTTTACCTACTGTATCTTGGAATCTAGCTGAGGGGAGATGCGTAGCTGTGGACGACTATCTCGCAGGGCGGGGCACGGGCGCCCCTGCTGCCTGGGTTTTCTATTTGACCATGTGCCTTTTCTGAATTATGCTTCCACAGGCAAAACTCAGTAGATTTCTATATTTTTGTATTGACTCTCATGATTGGAATGTGCGGAGTATTTAAACGGTAGTTTAGTATCGGAGGTTCGGCCTTCTCGGTAACATTCCTGTTCTTATTTGATTAGAGGAGGCCCCCCACCCCGCCCCCCATTCTGTGTTCTGTCCTTTCTTTCCTTTTCCCGCCCAGTTTCCCCCGAGACGTGTATGTCGGTCACGTCTCCAGCCCGCTGGCCGAGGGAGGGTGGAAACGAAATACCACCTTGAGAATTTGGGGGGGCAGGTAGGGAAGGAAGCTAAGGAACCCTATGGCGATGGGCTCCCCCCTTTCGACCCCGTATTTCTCTTTTTCTCATCTCTGTATTCGGTAAGAAGGATTATTTAAAGGTGCAATATGTGACTTGTGGTTCATGAGGCTCTAGGTTCTTAGAAACGTTTTACTCAGGTTGGCCCTTTACGTGCGTCTGTGTGTGTGTGTGTCCTTCAGCGCGTGGCAATCTGTGAACACGTCAGTGTGACGACAGTGTCAAGCTAACCCCCGCCCTGCGAAGCCACTGGCTTTCGTCTGTCTGCGGTGACGCGTAACGGTATCTACTGTATATATATATACATACTAAACCCTGAAAAACAGTCATTCCTTTGAATTGAGGTGTACAAAGTTTGAATTTGTATCAAAGATGTAATTATTATTTTTAAAACCTCTTTTCACTATACTGCTGCTGTAATTACTTTTGATTTTTAAAAATGAAAAATGTAGATTAACTTTTTTTTTTTTTTTTTGGCTTCAGGTGTGTATCCGCCAAGAATTTCAGAATTTATGTGGATTAATTTTATTGGTACATAATCTGTAAACGTCTCAAGGCATTAACACGAAAGGGTTTGTTTCCTTTGGTCTTCTCTTGTGGCTCAGGTCCGGCTGGGAAGTGGCGAGCGTCACCCTCTGATGGGCAGTGAAGTACAAAGGTCCTATGAAGGAATGTCCGAGTCCCCGAAAGCCCGTGGCCCTTTGCCACAGCCATAAATCCTGCTGTAAACTTAGGACAAGTGTGTCCTGTTGAAGGTGGGAGCAGGGTCTTCCCTGGGTGCCCCGGCCCTGCGCCCCGCGGGGGCCCGTCCCCCGACCCCGCCTCGCTCCTCGGCTCACCGCACTTTGATAACCGACGGGACAGGTGACTGGGTGGCTTGGGGTCAGGAAGGGTGAGCCGCACGTACGGACGCCCTCAGTCCGGTTCGGAGGTCAGCGCTGGCCGCCCGTTGTTCCCTTCCCCTTTGAGGTACCGAAAGAATTAAAAGGAGAGGTGGCGGTGGTGTCTCGTTGTGGGAGAACCTTACTTCCCAAACGGAAATTGCACTTTTTGCTGAACCCTTGGCTGCCCTTGGCCGTTAGCGGTTCGCTCAGTAGCAGACCCTCCGAGGACGGGGCCGGCCAGGCCGGGCAGGCCCTCGCCACCCGCGTCACAGGGGCCTCCGGCTCGTGGGTCTGATCAGGGAGGCCGCGCCTCACGGTGCGGGCCGAGTGCCGCCGGGCGCGGGCGGGCGCTTCCAGGCCTCACGCTGGTCTGGCCCCGGGGCGTGCGGGTCCAGAGAGCCCCTGGCTTCGCTCACGCGTCCCGGCTCAGGCAGGGGCTCTGTGGCCACACCCTCCCCGCGCCTCTGTGTCAGGAAACCACCGTGATGGGTGTCGTCTGGTGTCAATCCCATGGAGATGCTCTGCCCTGCTCTGCCCATATCACTGCCATGGAGACGTCGGAGGGAAGGACTTGGCTCTAAAAATTCCTTTAAAAGGAATGAAAACAACAATAATTATCACCATATTGTGAAAAACTCAAAAACCAGAAACCCTCCTCCCTTCCGCCTGGCGTGGGCGAGGGAGCTGGGCAGCAGCCCCGGGAGCCACTCGCGGGTGTCATGCCCCGTCCCCGGGGAGGCTAGTGCGGGAGAGGTCTGGATTCAGATGGCAGGTCACACGGAGGTCGCCGTGCCTCCCGTATCCTGAAGATGCTGGGATGGGGCCAGCGGGGTGGCGAGAGTGTAGCTCAGTGATCGAAGAGGGGAGATTAATGTGTAAATAGGAAGGACACGGGCTGGGGAGGTGGCCCCAGGAGAGAGGAAGGTGCTGGGAGCTCCCGCCCCAAACCCTCCCAGGAATGAACGGAAACGCCAGGCGGCCCGTGGAAGCGTGGGGGCGGTGGGCTTGCCCTGCTTTAGTATCTGACAGTTTCATACAGAAAAACAGCCGGGGTGCGGGGCTGGGGGTCAGTGGTCACTGGTTCAGGGGGTTTGGGTCATTGGATCTCTTCTCAGAGCAGAGACGTTTTGTCTCCAAAGTTAAATCGAGTGACGATCGGCACCAGGAGGAAATGACGTCTGGGGCCTGTTCTCTGTGACCACGGAGTGACCTCCAGCTAGACGTGGCATCACTGGCTCCACTGGATTTGGGCTCCGTCACGTCAGAGGCCCCTGAGGGGTGCGGCCCACTCTGCAGCTGACTCACGTTTGCTTTTCAGCTGAATGAAAAAGCCCGGAAGGCTTGGTCGCGCTCACTGAGCTAAACAAGACTTGGCAACTGGTGTTGATTTGCCTCCAAAGTCCCAAGTTCTGCGTTTCCAGACTGTCCAGAGCAGCCGAGCGTTCAACATACTGTAGCTTTTTATTTCCCCCCCTTGGGGCACATATGGGTAGGATGTGTTGATGTAGACTCTAAAACTGTAATTTTCTTGTAACTATTTTGGAATGATGCATATTTCTAATGTTTGTTATACTTGTACAGAGTGTTGCTGTTGGTTGCTTTTCTTTGTTTTTTAAGGAAAAAAAATGGCCTGAAAAAATTTTTAAAAAAGACTTACAAATACCAAATATAAAAAATGTCAACACATTATGCCTTTGTGTCTTGTTTCTTTTCCCCCCTCCTTAGTTGGTGTCCACACCATTCCATTTACCATTTCCGTTTGCTGGCTTGCGTACAGCTGGGGTGTCCTTCACGCAAACTCGTTTCCCTTTGGGACTTCCCACCTTGTTTAGTTTGCTTGGGCGGCCCTAACAAGGAACCACAGACGGGAGGGGCGGGCCTCACACAGCGGAAATGTATTTTCTCTCAGTTCTGGAGGCGGGAAGTCCAAGATCTAGGTGTCAGCGGGGTCCGCGTCTCTCGAGGCTGCTCTCCTTGGCCTGTAGGTGGCCTTCCCTCTGTGTGTCTGTCCTAACCTCCCCTTCTTCCAAGGACACCGGTCACGCTGGACGAGAGCCCACCCTCTCGACCTAATTACCTTTGTTACCTCTTGAAAGTCCCTGTGTCCAAATACAGTCCCATCCGGAGGTCCTGGTGTTCAGACCTCTAACATAGAAATCTGGGGGAGACGCAGTTCAGTCCAAAACACCCCCCCAGGGCGACTGAGTGAAAAGGAGACCCGGAGAATCGCGTGCTCCCAGAGGGCCGGGCACGTGGGTCTGCAGATGGACGGACGCCCACTTGGCTGTGGCGGACATGCCTTAGGCAAGCCCTCGGGGCGTGGGGAGGGTTTTTTGTTGGTGTATTTGGGGAATCCCAGAGTTGCTGGGCTACTGTGACAATGCGGGTAGTTTTGTTTTATTCCGTCCCTTTATGTTACGCTTGATGCAAACACTAAGCAGACTGAGGTGATTTTATTTGGAGATCTCTCTTGTTGCTCTTGCCTGAGACTAATCAATCAATCAATCAATCAATCAATCAATTCAACAGGGAGACTCTGAGTGCCTTCTGTGCACCAGCCCCTACACCTTAGCGGCTGAGGGTTCCACGGTGAACACAGTGGAACAAAAATCCTGGCCCTTGTGGAGCTTATGTTCCGATCAGAGGAGTCAAACAACATGGACATGAAATCTTTAGTGTGTTAGATGCTGACCATATAGAGAGAAAGGGCATTTCACTCCCTGATGCCCCAGTTTGGCACTTTCACGTGACACGGAGAGCTCTCTGCGCGCTCTCCCCGGCTCGCCGCGCGGGCCCCGCCGGGAGGGGAAGGAGATGTTTGGACAGCCCAGTGCCCGCGTCCCAGGCCCGGCGGGGAGACATGACCTGCCCGGGGAGTGGGCAGCCTGCGGGCAGGGCCAGCTGCACGTGGTGCGATGGAGAATGACCCGTGAAATGCCAGAGGGTTGAAGGAACAGGTAACGGTCCCGGAAGAACGAAGGGCTGAGTTTTCAGCAGAATCTTAGGAGGAGAAAGGAGTCGGGGAGGCCTGGGGTGTGGAAGTACTTGCCTTGCTTGGAGCCCGGTGAGGGCTTCGGGGTGACTGGAATAGGAGTGTGCGGGAGCGGGGTGAGGTGGGGCGGATGACCTGAAAGGTAAGAGCTCTAGGATTGTATGCCAGGGTGACTGGAACTGTCCACCCTGAAAACACTGGGCCAGGTGTGTGTGTGTGTGTGTGTACAGACATGCACACACATGTATGTAAACACACACATTTTACCTTCACTGTTTACTTTGGATGGAAACTGCACAGTGGTCGCAGGGGTGGCCGTGATGGGATGTAAGGAAGGATGCCACCAGGCACTTGGCTGGTGGATGGGAGTAAAAGATATAATTGCCACATAAAACCGGGCACACTGAGCACTTTCAACGGGAGGCATGTTTCCTGGGCCTTTAGGTCCCACCAGGTCCTCAGCAGTCACTGGCAGCAGGCAGATCAGGCAGCAGGGGTCCATCAGGGCTTTTGAGGAGCTTGCCCTGCCAATCCTCCCCCCTCCCCTCCCCGGTACTTTTTTTCTCTCTCTCCTGCCCTCATTTCTCTATGGAGACTATGGCTAAATGCTGGCTTGCTTGCCAAATGCAAAATAACTAGTAACAGTTCCAGCACATTCCTGAGTTGTTTACTGTGACATAGTGGGTGAAATAAGGCCAGTGTTCCCGGCATGGCAGCCCCTAGTATGTCCGGTCTGCCCGAGGTCGTTGCTACAATCAGTTTTCTGATCAGGTAAAAACTCAGATCTGGAGCCCATCACAACTGAATTATTCCGGCGTAGCTGCTGCCCGGCTGAGGGCAGAAAGTGTTTTGCTTTGAAAAAGATGCTTCTGGGTGTCTGGTGCTATGAAGAACCGTGCGGGCCCAAAGTTTGGCGGCCTGAGCTTTGTTTAGCTCCTCGCTGCCCAACGCGGCCCAGTGGAAGTCGCAGAACCTTCCCACGGTGGATAAGCGTTAGGTGGCAGGGAGCTGGCGTTTGTCCTGAGCCCTGGGAGTGCAGTCTTATCTGTAGCTTGGCCCTTGAATAACTCGGGTTTGAGCTGCATGGGTCCACTTCTAGGCGGATTTAAAAAAGTAAATTAAATACAGTTGGCCCTTTATATTTGCAGATCTCGCGCCCGTGGGTTCATCCAACCCGCTGATGGGAAACAGCACTTGGTCACGCACAGCCGCAGATTCGCAACCGCGGGTGGAAAGTGCTGTTTTCAATCCCTGGTTGTCTGACTCCGAGGATGCAAAGCGCCAACCGCAGCGCCAAAGGCTGTGCGTGGATTTTCCATCGCGCAGACGCGGGCCCCAGGAAGCCCGCTGTCGTCGGAGGGCCCGCTGCCCACAGCCCCTGTGCCCCAGCAGAGGTGGGCTTTGCGACCGTCCTCCTGTCAGAGCTGAGGAAGCTTAGAGACCCCGGCCCCTACCCAGGCATGTTCCCAGGGGTGTCCCGAGCCGGGGCGCCTTCTGGCCACCACGCCTTCGATGGGAATTTCCCCGGGGCCACCCTCCTGTCTCAGACCTGCCACTCAGCTGAGACGGGGCTTGAGGTAAGTTCACTAAGAGAAAAGATGACAATTTTTTTGCACAAATGAGTGTGGTTATAACTTTGACGCTGCAATATGCTGGAACACCCAATAAGCGGTAGCTACCCATTTATCGACTTACGTTTTATTGACCATCTACTATGGGCAGGCTGCGGGCCCCAGGGATGTACATTTGTGAAGAGAACAGGCATGGCCACGGCCTTCGTAGAACTTAAGTGAGAAAAGCAACCTATAGAACTACAGGTAGAGAGTGATTCCATTAAAAATTAGATAAATGCATCGACAAGAGCAACTTCAGCAGCACGTACTGGTGGGGTTACGAGTGGCTTTCGTTTTTATTTTGACTTGCTTAAATCTTCTGATTTCTCCCAGTGAATATGGAATACTCATTACCAATAACTAATTAATACTTAGGCATTTTTCTCCTGGCTCAGTATATTGTAAAAATATATTTGTCATGTTTTGCAAAATTCTTTTAAGATGAGTGTGAACCCAAAGCTGTTGCTGGCAGTTTGTGAAAAGCGGCCGTCAGGCTGGTTTGGCTCAGTGTTTGGAGCATCGGACTGCGGGCTTGAAGGGTCCTGGGTTCGATTCAGGTCAAGGGCACGCACCTGGGTTGTGGGCTGGGTCCCCCACCTGGTCGGTGTGTGAGCGGGAGGCAACCAATCGATGTGTCTCTCTCACATCCATGTTTCTCTCTCTTTCTCCCTTCCCCTCTCTCTGAAAAGCAATAGGGGGGAAAAAGTGGAAGTGAACTGTCTGGACGTGAGATTCTGCGCTGCCGGGCTGGAGGAGGCAAGGCGCCACCTTCCCGCTCCTGGCTGAGTGGGGGGAGAACAGAGGGGTAGGCCCTGCTCCAGAAGGCGCTGGCAGCCCTCCCATCCCCCAGGGGCTGGTTGTGGGAGATCCCTGGGACCTCGGAGGAAAAACATGAGCCCCTGGGCTTTACCAGCGACGCCCTGTCAAAGTCACTTCTCTGCAGCCAGATAGACAGCGGCCGTCAGACCGAGTGGGGCGGCAGTTCCGGATGCGGCCACCAGATGGCGCCAGAGGCCTGTGCTGAGGCCGCCGGCCCCGCCTAGGCGGCGAGAGGGCCGCGGGGGAAACCGGGGCTGGACCGCGGATGCCTGAAAACCAACCGCAGGGCGACGGAAGCGTCCTTACCTGCAGCCAGGAGCTCTCTCCCTTTATATTCATGGTAAAAAAAAAAAAAAAAAAAAAAAGTTAGGACCTTTAGGTAGAAAAAGAAGGGAAAAAAAATCTATGTGGTCTCCAGCCGACAAGGTGGCCCGCAGCAGCTGTCCCCTGGCAGCAGCTGTCCCCTGGCAGCAGCTGTCCCCTGGCAGCAGCTGTCCCCTGGCAGCAGCTGTCCCCTGGCAGCAGCTGTCCCCTGGCAGCTGTTCCAGGGCTGGTGTGTGCCCAGCAGGGGTGGTGCTGCTTCTGGGAGCAGGTGGCAGAGGACTCTGCGGCTTCTCTCTTGGTCTTTCTCTTTCTCTCATGAGCAGCCGTGTGCTGAGAACCGAACTTTCTGCCAACAGCCAAGTGATCTTGGAAGCAGATGCTCTAACCCCAGTCTAGCCTTCAGATGACTACAGCACCCCCCCCAACCCTGCCCCCAACAGCTTGACTGCAGCCTCCCAGGAGACCTTGAGCCAGAACCCCCCAGCGGAGCCACTCCCAGATTCCGGAGCCTCAGAAACTGCGCCAGGCTTTGGACTCAGGTGGACCTGGTTTGTGTCCTAGCTGACCACCTACCTACTGGCTGTGATACCGAAGGCCAGCCGCTCCACCTCTCCGAGCCTCTAGTTCTTTGCCTGTAAAATGAGAATAATAATAGCATTTACTCACAGCTTTAAATGACGTAATGTGTACAAAACTCAAGATGAACTGCTAGCAGCTGCTTTGATTAGGTAGGGGTAGGATGTTTCCTTGGGGTAAATGTCTTAGTTCTGAGAAGCTAATTGAGTGCCCGGCTTAATAACACAGATGCAGTGAGTGTAGGTGCCTATCACTGGGTTTTTCCTGAGACAGAGCGAAAAGTGCCTGTCCCCTTGGTATGCACACTTTTCATACAGGGCAGGGGGCTTTCTGGGAAGGAAATGGCTGAGACCTACTAACTTTTGGTCCTTTTGGTCTCTGAGATTTGCAGTGAAGGAAACCTGTTCTGCTGGTTCAGGCCATGATCCGTTTGCGTAAAAGAATATGAAAAGCCCCAAGAGGGAGCCCACCATGAGGGAAGGGGGGGCCAGTGTTGGTGATACAGGTTCAGCACTGGGGGGTGTGGGAGGCTTGATTTGTCGCAGCATAGACCTGGAGTGGCAGCCTCTCTGGATCTAGCTAACCCGGACCAATGTGTTTTTGGGAGCAATAGCTGAGCATATGAAGGTGAACACAGAGAACTATGACCTTGGAGTCTGACCTGCAGCAGTGGGTAGCTGGCCCATGCCCATCAGATTATGCAGGGCCAGTCACGTGGCAGTGACCAAAGACAAGGCCTGGTCAGATTCTTCTCTTCCCACGTGGTCTTTGGAAGACCACGGTCCTTTGGACTGAGTGTTCCTCAGATGTTCTTGGCTGATTTGGTATGGAGCTAGGACTCAGCATGACGTGAGAGAGAATGGGCTTCTCTATTAAGGCAAGTGTGGCTCAAGCCGTTAGCTGGGTAGGTGAAAGATATGATTTAATTTCCATTTTCCAGATGGCGGAGTAGATTGTATGAGTTGGGTGGACTAACTGCTGTAATAACAAACAACCCCAAGATCTCAATGGCTTCAGACCTATGCTGAAGTTCAGTGTGGCTGGCACCATTCAAGGACCTAGGCCGGTACAGGTTCCACCGCCTTTAGCCCAAACCTCTCAAGGTCATCCAGGGCGTCACCACCCAGCTAGCGATGAGGAAGGGAAAATGGAAGACACTGTGTGGGAGGTTGCTGTGGGCCAGGCCTGGAAGTGACATATATCACGGTCATCCAGGTTTTGTTGGTAGGGAAATGGCATTTCACCCTGTGCCCAGGAAGAAGAGCAGAGCTGTGGGTGTTGGTGAGCACTGGCTCTTTGCCACATTGGTCAGGCGGATGGATTAAGTGCTTAGCACAGCGCCTGGCGCACAGTAGGGATTCTGTAAATGGTGGTGTCCTCCTCACTTCTGGAGCTATCTGTCTAGGGAAGGAGTAGGGGGGAAGAAATGGCCTCCATTTTTTTTTGCATTGACATGCAACCCAGATGCTTGTAAGTGTCTTCTTTTATGGATGTAACGGGTGTGCTGGGAGATGTGTCTTGGTTTTGCTTTGTGGTGCGTTTATAGGAGGAGAAACTGCAAGCTCTGGTTCCTCAGTGACTTGCACATTTAGTGGGGATGACTTCTTGCAGCCTCCCATCACGCCTTTACTTACTTACGTGAAGCTCCTGGGAATCTCAAGGATGTGAAAGAAATTCTCCTTTAGCCCCGAAGAACCCCCAAGGGATGGCAGTAATTTGCTCCTTTGCAAACTTTTCCTAACTGTTTGTTTCAACTCCTTAGGGTATAATTAGTTGCCAAAGGTTGACATTGTGCCATAAAGCCTGGATGTGGGCACAGAAAGGGGAGGACTGACTGATCATTGAACTCACAGAATAGAGAGCGAATTGGCTCTTTTCTTCCCTTGATGATCATGGTACCAGGAGAGGCCAGTATCTGAGTTGTGAAGGGTTAGTGGAAAAAACTGAGACTACATGGATTCGATGAACAAGTTGTTGTTATTTTTACATCTATAGTATTATGCATCTATAGTATTTTTCAACTTGCTTATTTTAAGACTTAATATATTTTGGATCTCTTTCAATATCAGTGTATGTAGGTGTACCCGTTTGTATCAGTCAGCTCAGGCTGCATAACAAAATGCCATAGACTGGGTGGCTTAAACACCAGGAATTTATTCCTCATAGTTCTGGAAGCTGGAAGACAGAAACAATCAAAGTCCCGAGCCCACATGATTCAGATTACTGTCACTCTTCAGCTGTCCTTCTGTGGTCCCAATGTGTTCGACCACTGCTTCTGTGACCTCCCTCCCTTATTCGAGCTTGCCTCCACTGACACCTCTGTGGAGGGGGTTACCGTGTTGGCCAGCAGTGGACAGCAATCTCTGTCTCCTCTTCCCTCCTCTTGGTGTCGTCCCATGTGGCCATCCGCGTCCACTTGAGGAACCTCTCTGCAGAGGGGAGGCGGAAAACCCTCTCTACAGTGCCTCTCACATCACCGTGGTCCTCTCGTTCTTTGGACCTGCATCTTCCTCTACATGCAGCCCCTCTCCACCCTCACTGAGGACACATTGGTGGCTGTGTTCTACACGATTGTCACCCCCATGCTGAACCCCATCGTCTACACTCTCAGAAATGCAGAGGCGAAATTGCCATGAGGAGGTTATGGGGCAAGAAAGTGAATCCAGGGGTGGAATAAAAATGAAAACATGAAAAATCTGAACTCTCTGGAAATAGTGTCTGCAAATTTCTGCCAGGTTGTCATAACTCAATGGCTCATTTATGTTCTATGGGTTTGTGGACCTAGATTCAGTCAATGTTGACTTTCTGCATGCTTTACAATTCGAGGACTTCAAGGCTTCTTAATTAAGAGGGAAAGCAGTAGAGAAGACTGGAAGTGGAAGCATGTCTTTGGTGAATTAATAATTCATTGAATTGGTCATCTGCCTAACAGCTAAGTTGTTGAATTGGTCAATTCTGTGAATTAATTGTTGGTAATTCAGTTATCTGCAAACTTCTAGCTGGTGAATTGATTTTAGGTGAATTACTCTGCTTTGGCACCTGGCATGATGAGTGACACTCAGGAACTGCTCAATGAATAAAAGATATCACAGTGCTGTCAGTGTTCTTTATCTTTATCATTTGGGAAAGGTGTGGGTCAGGCATGAGATAATTTGGAGACAGAACTTTCTTGTGAATAACTTTTAGTTTAAATATAGAAATTATGCCAATGTGTTACCTAGTAATGAAAAAGCACCAATTTTCCAAACTGCATGAAAATACCCCAAATCATATTTAGATTCATTAGTAGAGTAATTGATATTCCTCATATTTGTATAATACTTTGTATATATTTCACAGCCCTTTCATAGCCATTATTTCACTGGAATCTGTGATGTCAATGAAAACTAAATTAATCATTCCCAATGTACATTTTTGGAGGTTGGGACATTTAGATTAGGTGTAGATTTTACTTAAATATTTGGAGCTTTTATATAATTATTTACTCACCTTTCATTTCTTCCTGTTTAAAGAATAATGGTAAATTCAGTGTTTGTATTCTCAAAAGGGATCATTAAAACCTTTAAAAAACCTTAGTGTCTCACTAAATTTTCTTACTGGCCATTAGTTGAAACTTGGCATCTTGTTTCAACTCTGATTTTAATCGAGGTTGAATTAATGACATTTGCAAGTAACAGGTGCAGAGCACATTTATCTTACAAGGTGCTATTATAGCAGTTGTAACCTTTTATTATAAAAGTTTTAATATGTATATAGTTGTGGTCAAAGCATGGTAATGAATTCACAGGTAAGCCACACCCAGTTTCAATAATTATCAATTCAGGGTAAAAGTCCTTTCATCTATGTCAGGGTATTTCAACAGCAGTAGTATCATGATTTTGGGTCACATAATTCTTTGCTGTGGGCCCTGTCCTGTGCATGGTACTATGTTTCAAAGCATCACTGCCTTGTGAATCAACCACAAACTCCTACTTGACATGCAACATCCTTGAGGCATGGCCCTCTCTTAATGTTCTATTTTTATTTTCCATTATACTCTGGTGGAGCACACTGTGTCCTGAATATCTCCTTGTGTCTTCCACCTAAAATATTTCCCCATCTCTACCTGTTAAAATCCCACCTACCTCCTAATGCCCATCTGAAATTCTCTACCTTAAGAAGCTCCCAAGATTATTTTGTTTAGATATGTCCTTTCTCTTCTTTGAACTTCCATAGTACCCAGTGGGAATCCTTTAAAGGCCTATACTACCTATATTTTAGTGTTTATTTCCCCCCCATTAGACTGTCAATCTTTTGAAATTATGGCCTGAATCAGACTTATCTTTGTATCTTTTACATATAGTAAAACTCAGTAAATATTGGGGCAATAAAATTTTTAGAAGACATTATTGCTTCAAATATAAAATGCTGTTGTATCTCTATTTTCACCTCAGTTATCTAGGTAACATACCAGTGTTTCACTCTTAATAAGACAAACCAGTAATCACTCTTGATACTATTCCTGACAATAATATTTATAAATAAATAAGAAACATGTATGTGAGTGTTCATTTGACTACTTACCAAGAGATTTCATATATTTTATCTCATTAGGTCCTAAAACAGTCTGGTGAGGTGGGTAGGAGGACCCTGTTTTACAGATGAAGAGACTGACTCTTTGGAAGATCCGTCAGTGTCTTGGTCAAGGTCACATAATAACTTACAGAGCCTGAGTGCAGACCTAGGTCTGCCTGATTTCTAAGCCCCGGCTTTCTCTGTGCAATGCTCCGCTTCTCTTTAAAGATCCCCAGAACTTAAGTACATCCAAGTCTCTGGATTCTAAATCTGAGGCCTCATAACTTCCTTACTGTCAAGTATTTCCCTTGGGAGTCATTTCAAAGTAAATAAAGTTTAAAAAACATGTAGCATGGATTGCCTTATGGGTGTTCACAGGTGTTCCTGGGCCCACAGAAAGCCAGGGCCTGAGATGCCAGGTCTGCAGCCGGAGGGTGGGAAAGCGAGAAGATACGCTGCAGCTGTGGGCCCAGGTCCTCTTCTTATGGGGGTAAACCTGGGCATTACCTGCAAGAGGGGCCTAATGCGTGGGATCAAAACTCAGTGTGTTGGCCAAGAGGGTATTTTTTTTCTAGCAACATAATATTGAAAATGGCGGCATTCTTGAGAATGCCGTTCAGATCAGAAAATGGCAAGTAGGAGGCAAAAGACTAACCTGAATGGAGCACCCACCAGTAAATTCCCTAAAATTAAACCTCAGGACAGTGCTGCCCCGCAGGTGGGACAATGCTCACTCTGCAGCTGAGGAAACCGCCGATCAAGGAGCGTTCCAAAGCCCTGGGTGTTTTTCCTATGCCCGTTGATTGTGAACTATGATTTGGAGTCAAGGATTCTTCAGGTGTCTCAGGATTGGGGCAGGAAGAGCGGGAGAGAATTGGAGGCAGCCAAACAGGCACGGGTGGGACTTCAGTCAAAACAGCTGATTAGCTCTTTTGGAAAAACCATCTTTATCTAGATTTTCGTTGATTAGAGGCATTCAAATCCTAAAAAAAAAAATGTTTTAAAACCACTATCATATACTATGCTTATTCTTCTTTCTTGGTGGGTTATAGCCGGGGTGGCTTGGCATGAAGTGGCAGACTTCAGGAAATGACCTCCATCCGGAGAAGGGGAAGCAGGGCCCAGCCCTCTTCTGAAGTTCAGGTCCAGAGAGCTGGGGCAAGAACTTCTTCAATGAGAGCCAAGACTGGCTTCAGAAAATGTGGCTCGCCCAATCGGGGTGAACTCCCTCGAACACGCGATGTTGACCCAGCCCGGTCTGAAATTCATCATCTTTTGGGTGATGCCACCATAATACCTTTCTGTCATGACTGCAGGCTGTGCCAAGAGACTTGTAGTGTACAGAGTCTTTATAATTTTTAAAATGTGTGGCTTGTAGAGAACCAGAAGTTCTGTGCTTTGATCACTTATGTATATGGTTAATGTCAAGAGAATTGGGTGAAAGTTATATTATTTCTACATTATTCTGTGAATTCTAGGTGTTAAGGCTCTTTACTAGTCTGAGAAGCTATATCCAGAGACTCCTTCATGGTCCCCTCTCTTCTTTTTTTTGCTCAGCATCCATACTCAGTGGCATTTCTGGGAAGCAGAGACATCATACAGAGATATGGCTTCTCCTGGACAAGTGTGAGAAGCCAGCTGTCCCAATGGAATGGCTAATATAAGTGGTTATCGTGGTGCATCTTCTGGAAACGGTGGCTGTCTTGTGGGTGACAACCTACCCTGGGGAATGGTACACAGTGTGAGAGCTGGCATGGTCCTAGCTGTCCTAGCCAGGGCATATGTTACCTGACCCCTATTTTACTTGGATTCAGCTAATACTCAGCTAATTTTGGCTAAAATCACAGAGTAGATAGGTAGAGTAGGGTCTGATCTCACGGTTGTTTACTTCCAGAAGTCAGGCACGTTTTCTTACCCAACACTTACACCATCAGGGAATCTAACTCGCACCTTCCTTTAGAGCAGAAAACTCTTTAAAAAATTATTTTATTGTGGAGAGTAGTACAGATGTCCCCCGTTTTCTCACCCTGGCCCCCCTCCACCCACCCCCACCCCCACCCGAGGCCTTCACCTGTCTATTGTCCCTGCCCATGGGCTGTGCGTTTACTCTTATAAGTTTTTGGTTACTCTCTTCCCTCCTTCCCTCTGAGATCTGTCCGTCTGTTTCATGCTTCCATGTCTGTGGTCCTATCTAAGGAATAAAATAAATTGACCAACACAATAAATTGAGTAGAAAACTCTTTAAAAATCTTTCGTGCACCTGCAAGTCACTTGATATGCCATCTTTCAATATAAAATCTGAGCGGCAGCCGGAAAATGGGTGAAATGGGCCCAGGCGGCCCGGTCCAGGGCTGAGGGCGTGGGGCGGGTGCGGGGAGAGCAGGGGAGGGCCCAGCAGCCTCCTCCCGGAGGGGAGCCCGCAGCCCCGCCCGCAGCCCCGCCCGCAGCCCCGCCCGCCAGGAGCCTTAAGGCCGCCAAGTGATCCCGATCCAGAAGATTCTGCGGCTCCTCCAGCCTGCTGCTGCGCCGGGCCGGTGAGTCTGGCTCTCTGAGCTGTTTCTCAGTTTGCTGCAGCTTTTGCGTCTCGGGGACACTGTTGGTTTTCAAAGCAGATGTTTTGGGGGCTTGTCTCTTGGGTGCAGTTCTTTAAAGCTGGGGTGCCCCATGGGGGGTGCAAACCCCTTCCCCCAGGAGAAGCTTTGGGCCTGCGAGTTCCCCCTAATTGTGGTCCCCACACCGGAGTGGGGCTTATGTGGAGATTGTGTGTCTTTCCTACACACTTCGACGAGGCCTTTTCGTTGTTTGCCTGATGTGAAGCTGCTCGGTTCGTTTTCAGAGGAAGTTGTTCCGTGTGTAGCTGTAGAGTCAGGGTGTCCCCGAGAGGAGGCGAGTCCAGGATGGTTCTACATCTGCTGTCTTGGGTCACCTCTCTGATTTTTAATGTTAAAATACCCTTGCGTTGCTGGGATAAGCCCACTGGGCCATGATATAGTATCCTTTGTATACATTGCTGCATTTGATTTAAATGTGTTTTATTAAGGATTTTTTTTGCATCTGTGTTCATGAGTAATGTTTGTGATTTTCTTAAAAAAAAAAAGTGTGTTTATCAGGGCTTGGTGGCAGTTATGTTGGTCTTATAAGTAACTTGGGGAGTTTGGTCTTCTATTTTTGAAAATGTTTGTGTAGATTTGGTGGTGTTCTTTAAGTGTTTGCTGAAACCAATGAAACATCTCGGCTTGAGGGTTTTGGTGTGTGTAATGTTTGTAAATGATAAATTCAATTTATTGAACAGATATAGGGCTATTCAGAGTTTCTGTTTCATTTTGGGTCAATTATATAAGTTCTGTTTTTCTAGGAATTTATACTTTTCACCAAAGTTGTGGAATTTGATAATTTTAGGTCAACAACTGACACTGATATTGGTATTTAAGGTTGCTTCATTAAAGTCTGGCTTTAGCCCAAAGTTTTTCTTTGTTTTTGTTTTCTATGGGATTGATTAAATCTATTTACATTTGCTCTTTTTTTTCCTATCTATTCAGGTGGAAACTTAGTTCATAGATTTTAGAACTTTCTGGATTTCCAGTATAAGAATTTAAAACTGTGAAGTTTCTTTAAGCAATGCTTAAGCAGCATTTCATAAAATTTCATGTGTATTTTCATTATTACTTGGTTAAAATGAATTCTGATTTTTAAAATGATTTTTTTCTTTGACCAATGCATTATTTACAAGTGTGTTGTTTATTTTCCAAATATTTGGGGTTTTTCCTTGCTATTTTATTGTTATTGATTTCTAATTTAATACCATTACGAATGGCGTCACTCCTTTTACATTTATTGAAACTTGTTTTGTGGCCCGACACAAGGTCTATCTTCGTGAATGTACTGTGTATACTTGAAAGAATATGCTCTTTAGTTTTAACATGTAGTGCTCTATAGATATCAGGTTAAGGCGGTTGTTCTTTATTGAATTTTAAAATCTAAGCATACTCCCACTTGCTGGGAGTGGTGTTGTTAATATCTCCAACTACAGTATTATTGCCGAATTGTGTATTGATTTCTTTAAACCTGAGAAAGAAAAAACCGCAGGTGAGAAAATGGTTCCCAAGATGTGAAGCCCCTTGTTAAAGGTTCGGCAGCTACCAGGTGGCAAAGGCAGCCTTTGCGCGGCGAACTTGACCTCTTCGTTTACGTTCGAAGCCTCTTATCTGCTGAGCCCTCCTCTCAGGTGGAAACACTTTTCAACGTGCTGTGTTAACACAGGGCAGTCGTCAAAGCGCTAGTTTAGTTCAAACTCGTCTCTGCTGCTTAACAACATATTGGACACCAGCTTATTTCCCCCAAGAGATGGCACACACCCAGGCCCTTTATATAGCAGCTGCTTAATAACGCTTGTTGAATGAACGGGGTTGGGATGATTCAGTATAGAAATTCAGAGTCAGGATAAACATAGCGGCTCCCTTGTCCTCTACAGTTTGCTGAACCACTAAGCTAGTGTGACAGGAGGGTATGGCTGTCTCTGTGGCCCACCCCTTTAATTGGGACGTGATGCCCCTAATTAGCAAGCCTCAAGGACCTCTCGCTCACCGCGACTGTGCTGTGGCTTCCAAAGCAGAGGTAGGTGTTCACATTTGGCAAAGAGTGTGGCTGGGGTGACTCCACACGAGCTTCCCCAAGCCCTCTGTGCTTCCAAGTTGACTGCAGCCCCCTGTTCTCTGGCCAGACTCCCTGGCGTGCACTGCTCGGGGTGCTGTGGGGCTGGCGTCCTTAAGGTGAGTGCCCTGCCAGTGCTGGTCTTCCCAGGAGCTCTGCGCCGGTCAAGGGCCCTCACAGGAAACAGATGCTCTCGCTTGCTTGCTTTGTCTGTTGTGTGCCCAGTGCCCTGATGGAAGTCTTGCTGACCAGTGTCTGAGTTCTCTCAGGTTCCTGCCTTCAGATGCGTCTCACACGCACGCACGCACGCACGTGTGTAGGTTTCCAGTTGCCCGCATATGTAACGTTTTTCAGGTTCCCAGGGCGTCGCTAGAATCCCCCTTCAGTCGTTTCCTTGCGCACCGTTTAGCTGCTGGGCGCACGGCCTCCAGGGGCCCCGGGGCCCCCTCTCCCCGGGTCAGGAGCGCTGTAGGGCAGCTGAGAAGGCATTCTGTCATTCTGTCATTCTGTCACCTGGCTCAGGTCCTCAGGGACTGTAGGTCTGAGGGTGTGTTCACGGCTTGCGGGCGGCGTGAGGAATTCGTACAGAACGAGAGAGGAGGAAACAGGGCAGAAATGAGCCCATGGGGGAGAGGCTGCAGGTGTTTGAAGATGTTTAGGCTGGGAAGGAGCAGCCTGGGCTGAGAGTTCGTGATCATCCTGTTTAATTAGGGCCTTTTCTAATTCCTGGAAGAGCAAGTGACATTGTCTCCATACTCACGAGATTCTATCTGGACCTTAAAAATGGTTTGTGCCCTTTATCTCAGCCTTCCCATCTTAAGGAAAATTGTCCAGAAATTTATAGAGGAAAGTCATGTACTATAGTATAAAATAGGGAGTAACAAATGGTTAAATAAATTATGGTGTTTTAGAAATAATGCACCGTTTAAAACACCTTTTGAAGATGATCACCTTGGGGGAAATGCTTGAAGTGTTAAGAGAAAAAGCTGAATATAAAACTGTATACATTTTATTCAGATTTGTAAAATGTGTTTGCGTAATTGAGAGAAATTCACCATAATGTTAATGATTTCTAATTTCTTATTGTGTGTGCTCTGCCTTTCAAAGCTCTGTCCACACGTGGCTCCCACATCGTTACCGTCCTTTTGGCCCTTGTGGCCCCCATGTTCATTACATTCGTCCCTTCACCACCCTGGCTGCTGACAAAAACTTGTCATCCTCTTTAACACTGTCACGCCACCTTTGCTGAACCCTCTGATCGGCACCCCGAGGAACAATGAGGTGAGAAACGCCGTGAGAGAAGCGTTTCGGGTCAAGGGGGGTTCAGGAGAGAGGTGACGCTCCAGGGAATCTCATCCAGCCCAGAACTTGGGAGACTTTCCAGTTTGTAGCATCTAACACAGGCTTTGCATCTCCAATTTGATGCTTGTAATGACAACTGTCCTTCTAGCTCTTTTAAAAAAATTAAATTTATTGGGGTGACTGGTTAACAAGACTATATAGGTTTCAGATGCACATTTCTATGATGCGTCATCTGTATACTGCATTGTGCGCCCACCACCCAAAGTCCAATCTTCTGTCACCATGTATTTGACCCCCTTTCCCCTTTACCCTTAACTACCCCCACCCCTTCCCTCTGGTAACCACCATGCTGTTGTGTCTATGAGTTTTTGTCTGTCTCCTAGCTCTTTTCATATTAATGATCTTATAGGTTTCTTCAATGCTTCATTCATTACATATCTATTGAGTGTTTGCAATGAGTGAGGTGGTGGGATACAAATAAAAAGTAAGATGTGCCTGGCTGGTGTGGCTCAGCGGTTGAGCATCGACCTAGGATTCAGGAGATCAGGGTTCGATTCCCAGTCAGGGCACATGCCCGGGTTGCGGGCTCGGCCCCTAGTAGGGGACATGCTGGAGGCAGCCGATCAGTGACTCTCTCATCACTGATGTTTCTGTCTCTCTCCCTCTCCCTTCCTCTGTCTGAAATCAATAAAGACATATTAAAAAAAAAAGTAAGATGTAATCTCTGCCTTCAAGAGGGTGACAGTGCAGGAGGCTCTAAGCGTGATCATTAAGGCTCATTCAGGAAACACGCGCGAGCCTGTGCATGAGGAGCCTCCTGCAAGCTCAGGCATCTCACCCAGACGATAGCCAAGAGCACTAGCTCCTTGCTTTACGGTGGCGGGCGCAGTGCTTGATGCAATTAATTCTGTCTCTTTTACGATGTTCAAGGCACAACTATTTTCTCATTCCTTGCCCTCTCAGCAGGCAGATGAATCAATAAATGCAGAGAGGTTAAAGGACTTACCCAAAGTCACTCAACAAATCCAGAGCAAGGTAGCGACTGGAATCCAGGTTCCCCAAATCTGCTGTCAGGGCTCTTCCCGCTTCAGGACTCCTCGACAAGGACTGAAGGGATGGACACCAGGCAGTAGGGACGATGTTTTGAAGGACCACGGAGTGGCGGCGGCCCGGGGCGGCGGCGAGCAGAGCCAGGAGGACACGCTTCGGCGCCTGGCCCAGCCCCCTTTGCTTTACTCTGCTTTCATGAAGCCAATTTGTGCCAGATGGGTTTAGGAGAGCGGGGTTAGATGTCCTGCTTCATGAACCGTGCATGGGTCATTTCATCTGGCTGGGTCTCGATTTGCACATTTACAAACGGAGGCAATGACAATGCCAGCTTCAGAAGGTCGCGGGAGGACCTACAGGCCTTTGCAAAGCCCTGTGTCGGTGTTTCAGAGGTGGCTGCCACCTCTGTGTCTTTAAAATGTCTTCTGTGCTCTTTTCTCTTCCCGTTCCCCACTTTGACCCTGCCGTTTCTCAGAAAGCCCTGGTAACTGCCAGACTGATTATTTACCCCTCAGATGTGTACTGATTGCCTCACATTAACCCCTTTAATCCTTACACGGCCTTGTGAAATAGGCACAACCATCAGGGGAGCTGTGATCATGGTTGGGTGAGGATGGTCGTGTTGGAAAAGCTTTTGTTTCATCGGATGCCTAACAAACACGAAGGCAAATGCTGCTCTTGACTAAGAGTAATATCGATAAAATAGCCGGTGACATCTTGGAAACAATATTCTCTGAAGTTTTTGAACGTCAACTTAATTAGGCTGTGTTGACTAATAAATCACCTTTGATAAGTCCTTGCAAGAATGTGGGAACACGGCCCTGGCCCGTGTGGCTCAGTTGGTTGGATCGTTGTCCCATAGACCAAAAGGTGGTGGCTCTGATTCCCGGTCAGGGCACATACCCAGGTTTTGGGGCAACTAGGAATGATGCAGGTCTGACTCCTGTGAATGAGAGAGGGAGAAAAGGAAGGGCATAGGCTGCAATGTGGGTCTAAGATAGTTTCGTCAAGACTCAGACATTTTTGAGTTAAAAATGAGGTCCATCGATGGATGAGTGGATAAAAAAGCTGTGGTACGTATATGCAATGGAACATTACTCAGCCATAAAAAAGAATGCAGTCTTACCATGTGAGGCAGCAGGGAGGGATATAGAGAGTATTACGCTAAGTGAAATAAGTCAGACAGGTGAAGACAAATACCATCTGATCTCACTTGTAAGTGGAATCTAAAGAGCAAAAGAAACAAACCAGAAACAGACTCATAGATACAGAGAACAGACTGATGGCTGCCAGAGGAAAGGCGGTTTGGGGGGACTGGGTGAAGAAGGTGATGGGGTTGAGAAGTACAAGTTGGCAGTTACATAATAGTCATGGGGATGTAAAGCAGAGCGCAGGGAATACAGTCAATAATGGTGTAATAACTATGCATGGTGCCAGGTGGGTGCTGGACGTATTGGGGGCACGGGCCACTTTGTAAAGTGTGTGATTGTCTAACCACTCCACACCTGAAACTGATACAAAATAATATTGAATATAAACTATAATCGAAAAGTAAAATTAATGAAAGCGAGTGAACAGTAGAGATTGGACGTTGGGTGATGGAATTTCGAAGAAACTTGTCAATGGTCCTCGAGGAGAAGAGGGAAAATGTGTCGACAGAAGAACCATGGTAGGATCGCTGGGTAATGGTGATGGGCCTTTGGAAGCTGGTGACATAAATTGGGAGCACACTAGGTCGTCCCTGCTTTGTGACTTTTTCTGGGAGCTTTCAGGGAACAGGCTCGGAAAAGGCAAGAATAGTGAAAATGTGAAGGTTTACAAATTTGATGGAGAAAAATTTGGTGCATCTGTCACTAAGTATAAACATGCAGACCTCTGTCATACGTATCAGCATTAAAATATCTTTATATCTTCCTACATTCCACGTATTTGCTTTTGTAGTTCGTGCCCTGGTTCGTTTTGGAGGCAGCTCCTGCCCCTTTTAGAATGCAAGCTGCAGGCTGCCGGGACCGCGCCCGTCTTGTCCCCTGCGATATTCCTGGCAGTTAGCAGAGCGCCTGGGACAGTCGTTTCTGAAGGGCTGGGATGGCGCAAGTACAGTTTCAGTTCAGGCCCTGCTGACTCCCCGGTTTCTGATCCGTCCGCAGGCCCCCCAGCAGAGGTGCGGGTGGGTGGAGGGGAGCGAGGCTTTCCTCGCAGCCTCGTGGGGGGTGATGAGAGAGACGGTGTATGTGCCAAGGCCAGGGCCCGGCGTGCTTGTCCCGGGAGCAGCTTTCCTGGAGATGCTCACGCTCTAACATCAGTTTTGGAAATAGCGCAATTCCCTTTTCCTCCTGACAACCTGCGGGCTATTCCTCTAGACGCTAGAGGGACAGAAGGCACTTCTAGGAGGCAGAATGTACAGATCCCTCCTTGGGAGACCAAGGCTGCATTCACAGGGACTAATTAAACGGTGGCATCAACAGGGTTGTGACCTGTGGGTGAGGCAGGGGGTGTTCCAAGGCTGCCTGGGCGCTGGAGGAGGGGAGGGGCGGGGAGGGGACAAGCAGGCTCCCTGGGGGGGGGGCAGGAACCCCGATGCCGTGCCCTCACCTTATGCATATAATAACCCTTTCAGGGGAGGGAGAAACATTTCCCGCACACCGCGCTGATGAGCGTTCTTAGCAGAAAGTTCACCTAAGAAGCCGGCTACCCCTCCTGCGAACCTGCCTCCCTGATTAGCAGCAGGGCTTTTTGTTTTTGGCTCGTCAAAGACAAAGTAGAGAATGGAAGGGGGTGGTCATATTGGGAAGGGCACCTGAGTGGCCTGGAGCCACCAGCCGGGCCTCTGCCATGAATCTCCGTGCCCTTGGGCCAGCTGCGCCTACACGCTCTGTCTTCAGTCATCCGTCTTTAACGTGGAGACAATGGGACAAGATGATTTGGATGTCATAGCGAGTAGGAGGGAAATGGGTCATGGAACGAATTCCCAGCTGCTCCTAAGCGAACGGCTCCCTTTTGGGTTTTCACTTGCCGCTGTCCTAAGGCACTTTCAGCCCAGATGAGTCTCTGTGATCGATAGCAGTGGCCTCGGCTGTGCCTTGTCTCAACATAAAGCACAATTCGGGTTTCATTCGGGAGTTTGGTGTCGTGAAACAGTGAAATTCGGGATGATGTGCTTGGGGCTGGCCTAGGCGACCCTTTAAGAAGTCTTTCCTGCTTCACCACCCCGTGACGCTGGGATGTAAGAGAGGCCAGACCTGGAGACCTGCTGAAGTCCTCAGACCTGGTCAGTGTAAGCTTTCCATACTCTATTTAAAAAATTTAATAAAAATACAGCTCAAATAAAAAGGCAGTGGAACAGTTTCACTAAAATTCTCATTACTGTCCATGAAATAACTCAAGCAGGAGCCTCTTTTCCTTTGCTAGTTTTTTAACAAATAATTTATTTTGCACTCCCACCGGTTTGAATCACAGCAAGGAACCTGCTGGACATTTTTATTTTGGGGCATATACATGTATCATTTGGCTAAAGTGTATATTATTCATAGTGATTCTATTTTCTACTCTCGTATGGGGATCAGTATTAGGACACTTTTCATATTTATAATAAAATTATACCCATATCAATACCTGCTTGGCCTTGAGTGCCCACACTTAGGTCCTCGGTTCCTTAAGCCACAGGAAGAATTTGTGGCCCATGGTGTTGATGAAGGTGATATCAGGGATGCCATTTATTAAATGTTTGTCACACCCAGGCTGGGTATAGACACTCGACATGCGCTTTTCTTCCATTGACTTTTCTCTGCGACCTCAGGGACGAGCAGTGTCCCCAGTCTATACACACAGTCGGCAAGTGGCAGAGGAAGGAATCAAACCCAGGTGGGTTTAAGGGACAGTGTGGTGCAGCGAAGGCCACGGACTCCTTAGCGGGAGCGTCCGCGAGCTGTCGTCTATTAGCTGAACCTGCCCCTGTAGGTCGCGGCATGTGTGCCTCACTCTGCCCTTCTGCACATGGGGGTGAAGACAGCGAGGGCTGAGCGGACCGGCATGTGTAAGGCGGTTAGGACAGTGCTTGGCAAAGACTGAGGGCTGCACAGGCGCTGGCGCTTGTTCCTGCCGTCTGTGCCCTTGGACATAAAGCTCTGCTCTAAAAAGGTCCCCCCCAGACTTGTCACCTGCAGAAGCTGTATTTGCCTTCTTGCAGCAAAGCTTGGAGAGAGGAAAAGGGGGGAACTCTCCCAATCCTGCTTCTGTTGGTTTGACATCAATTTGTGCCGCTATCGGAAACACCTGCGACAGTAAGTGTAGCAAACCTCATGGCACAGTCCGAGAAGAGAGATTTCATGTAGGGCCTGTGCACGCAGAAGTTCCGGGAGATCAGAAATATTCACGGCTTTCTCACGCACCGCTGCGCCTTTGTGCAACAAGGCTGGACATGGCCAGGGAGGGACTCTAGTCGAACTGGAAAACCCATGTCTGTCTCATGTTCCATGTCAGTAGTAACAAAAGAAATTAAAATTTAGACAAATAATTTTTTCATGTAATAATTTAGATATCCAGTGCCCACTGATGCTCCAGTTAGCAGATGGACAGATGCTGACATTTTGTGACTAATTGGTACAAGCGTTTTGAAACAGAAATAGTTAAGAGTGGCAAAGGGAAGTGGGTGTAGATAAAAGAAACCTTGCAACATTTCCTTTTGGAATTAATAATGTTATGATTATGTTTCTCTCTTGAGTTTATAGGCAATACTGTACCTGCATTCTCAGTGTCCTCGGACTATGGAAATATCACACAATATCACAGAGTTTTTCATGCTGGGACTGTCACAGGACCCAGAAATACAAAGAGTTCTTTTTGTGGTCTTTTCGATCATCTACGTGGTCACGGTTTGTGGCAACATGCTCATTGTGGTCACCGTCACTGTCAGTCCCGCCCTGGCTTCCCCCATGTATTTTTTCTTGGCCAACCTGTCCTTTATTGACACCTGCTATTCTTCCTCCATGGCCCCTAAACTCATTGCTGACTCCTTGTACGAGGGGAGGACCCTCTCCTACGAGGGCTGCATGGCTCAGCTCTTTGGAGCCCATTTTCTGGGAGGTGCTGAGATCATCCTGCTCACGGTGATGGCCTATGACCGTTACGTGGCCATCTGCAAGCCCCTGCACTACACGGCTATCATGACCAGGCATCTCTGCGCCCTGCTGGTGGCGGTGACCTGGCTCGGGGGTGTCCTGCACTCATCGGTTCAGCTCCTGCTGGTCCTTCAGTTGCCCTTCTGCGGGCCCAACATAATTGATCACTTTGTCTGTGACTTGTACCCTTTGCTGGCACTCGCCTGCACCGACACACACGTCACCGGCCTCCTGGTGGTTGCCAACAGTGGTGCCATCTGCCTGTTGAGCTTCCTCATGCTGGCCGCCTCCTACGCTGTCATCCTGCGCTCCCTGGGGTCCCACAGCGCCGAGGGCAGGCGCAAGGCCCTCTCCACCTGCGGCGCCCACTTCACCGTTGTCGCCCTGTTCTTCGTGCCCTGCGTGCTGACCTATGTGCGCCCTGCGTCCCCGTTACCCGGGGACAAGAGCATGGCGGTGTTCTACGGTGTTCTGACTCCGATGCTGAACCCGCTCATTTACACCCTGAGAAACGGCGAGGTGAAAAGCGCCCTGAGGAAGCTCTTCACCCGCTAAGCAACTGCAGGGGGATCGTGCCCGGTAAAACGGGAAATAAAATGACTTTAGTGCTGTGAGCGAAACAAAGCAACACTTCTTTTTTTGTTACCATATATCATCTTATTTCATCTCATCCACCCAGTCATCATCATATGCTTTTAGGGTTTACTGAGTCTTTTCACTTGAATTGCACAATTTGATTATAAAACAGCGATTTGAAATATATACGGACTGAATGATTCTTGTCTCTGTTTCTCAGAAATGAGAAGGATGCGCCCTGCTGCGGTTCATTGATTAACCGAGTGTGTCTGGCTCTGACGCGCCTAAACCGGAGCTCAGAATCAGTTACTTGTGATTCATTATCCGTGTCTCTCAGTGTCACCCTGAGAGATACTAATGGTAATATCGCTCGAGTCTGTGCGATAACTGAGTTGTGCAAACGTGAGGCAAAATACAACCTAAGGCACAAAAACGTCACACTTTGCTGCATAGGAGCCTGTGCCTCTAGGCCTGGCTTCCCCTCCTCTAGTTGCCCTTTGTGACGAGCCTGTCGCAGTGTGGCTGCTGCCCTGTAGCAGAGCGGGAGGGACCGTGGCTCTGGAGCAAGGTCAGCCTGAGTTGGACACTTATCTCCGGTGCTTACTTGCGGCATGACCTTGAGCAGGTGAGGAACCTCGGTAGGCCTCTGAAACCTGTCTCTAAAATAAATACAGACACTGAATCTCAAGTGTTACTGTGAGAATTAAATGAGATAATCTACGTAAAGTTCTTAATCGGATTTCCCGCACATATCCCCCCAACACATTTTGCCCGATATTATTATATGTACCCCACTCAGCCTTTCCCTAACCTTCCGTAAGGAGGTTGCTTTCTTTTGTGTTTCCATCTCTACTAAGCTGGAAATATGCTGCGCCGAGAACAGTGGTTTGTTCTCCGGCCAGGGATGCAAAGCGGATCCTCATTCTTCCTCTTTCCGTCTCAAACTCCAAGGGATTCTCGCCGCCTGGAGTCTGAAACCTCCATCCGTGTTCATCCCAGATTTTACAAACTCTGACCATCTCCCTTCCCAGGCTTCACCCTTGAAGATGATGGGACCCTGTAATTTGTAACAAACTTATCTTTGTTTGACATAATCTCTAATTCACCATCATATTCACTTTTTACACTATGAAAAAAACACTGGGAGTACTTAAAATTAGTCTTCAATAACCAATCAATTCAGGAGATCATTGAGAAATAATGGTTTTTACCCCCAAATTCTACATCTAACAAAAACAACAGATGCTGGGTTCTTGGGCAAAACAAATATTGTCTTGTTTAACTTTGTCACATTTTGAAGCCTAATTAATAATTGCTAGGTATAACTGAGACCTTGAGTGCTATATCTATCTATCTCTGCTGTTAGGTAATAAAAGTATAACTGAGCAAATTTTCCAATCAACTAAGAAGTATGAAATCATTTCCCCATCAACTAAGAAGTATGAGGCTTACTTTAAAATAGCCTTTTTGCCAGCTTGCCACAATTTTATCCCCAGACTTTCTAGAAAAGCACACTTTCTGTAGTTGAAATTTGAACAGCACCTTTGAGTACAGTGACAACGTTAAATAGCGTAAAGGACTGATCCTGTTGCACCCTTGCTTTTGGTTGTTGGAATCATGATGAACAATGGCCCAACTAACTTATAAATGAATTAAGGACAGAAAGAAATTAAGATCAGAAAAACACAAAAAGTGCTTAGGTCATGACTTTTTTCACAGAAGATGCTCAACAAACATTAGCAATCACCATCATCATCACGTCATCATCTTTATTTTTACAGTATCCTGTTTCATTCCATCTTTCTGGGGACTACATTAGATGTTTAAATTTGATTTTTTAAACATACCATTGCTTGTATATATTTACAAGATAGTCACTCATAGGGAATTATGGCAAAACATCCATTTTTCAAAGGCCTTCATATAGAGAGGTCTAACCTGATAAACTTTTGTTTCCCATCAAGGTCCTGAGCAATGTGGAGGGAATTCTTTCTGTTCCTGATTTAAACCTTCCTTCTAACCCACAAAGCTGGGGACAGTGTCTCGCACACTAATCTTCAGCTCGTTGGCACATGGCTCTGCCGCTGTCATTTACTTAAAGGTCCTTCTCTGTAATTCTTTCTTCATTGACTCTAGAGAAATGTTTAAATAAGCTTTCAAGAGGTGCAGGATTTGTTGATGCATTGACCTCTCAAGTCCTCAGAGAATTAGTAATTGGCTCTGTTGAAATATTTCCTGAAGCTTTAGCCAAAGTCTTACATTTGCTCCCACTTGGCACCCACAGCTCTCATTGGAGGCCAGTTTTAGAAACGCAGTTGCTCGTTGGTTAGACACGTATCTCTGGCTGTTTTGGGATGGGACTTGGTATGGAAGCTGGAAAGCTCCTCGTAGGGCTTTGTCGCTCATTTTGACATTGGTGAACCTGGCACAGGGTATGCGGTGTTGTTGGGCATAGGTCAGAGTTCAGAGACTGGATAAGGGGGTGGGGGCAGGTAGAAGAGGGTAGTGGGGATAAATGGTGATGGAAAGAGACCTGACTTGGGGTGGCGAACACACATACAATATACAGATGATGTGTTATAGAATTGTACAGCTAAAATCTATGTAATTTTACTAACCAATGTCACCCCAATAAATTCAATATATAAAAAAATAAATCACAGGTTGTACCTACCCCTAGAATGCTACTTGGGAAAGAAATAATAGGTCCAACCGATAACAAGGCATCTTATTTGTAGCGAGTACTTTGCATGGAGGTAGCAATCACTGACCCATTGCTAACGACTCCTCTACAGGTTCATCCAATTTTATCTTAAGAATAATGTTTTCCCCTCACTGACTTGAAAACAACTGCTGCAGGACTTCCTAACCAATGCTGAGCTCATGGGCTGGTGTAGGTTTGCTTTATAGGGTCACAGCACCCTGGGAGTGTGAGGCACAGCATCCCAGCTCAGATAATGCATTTCTTTAGTCAGACAGCCTCCGAAGTTTAGGCTTCAAAAGCAATTGATGGGGAAAAAAAATCTAACCAGTGGAGAACATCTCTCCAAGCCACTTTCTACTCATTTGCCAGTCTTTTTCGGTGATGAGATGAAATATATTATAAAAGGCACTTGATTTGAGATCTAACCTGATTTAAAGCCCTGAAAATAGCAGGCTATGTTACAGCCTAAAAGTTAGGGATTGTAAACACTGTGAAGTCAGCAACAAGTGAAAGTTGCCTTGGAGTAGCTGGTCCCTGAATTTATAGCTCTTTTTAGCCGTTTTCTTAGTAAGACTGTACTTAGCCAAGAGACAACTCCTTTGTCGGGGAGTCTGGATCCAAATGGCTTGGAAACTCAGAACCAAACAGCTTCTGTGACCACTGGCTGGTTATGCATATTCTCACGTGTGGCTTCAGGGAAATACTTAAGTGGGTATTACTTAAGCGCAGGGAGTTAAGGTGCCTTTTACCTCTCAGCTCCCAGAGGAGAGGCAGCCAAATGGCAGCCCAATCGGATTACACTTTCTGTGTTGTGGCCATGGCATATGTGTCAGGGGGCAGGGGACAGCTGCCTGGGCTGGGTTAGCAGCTTTCTATGACTGTGTTTAGGAAGGAATTCTAGGGCCTGGGACCTAAAGCACAGAATGTTCTAGTCACCAGAGTGTGGGTGCAGGAGCCAGTCAGAGTCTATAGAACAAGTGTGAATCATGCCTGTCTCACAGGGTTACAGGGGAGATTGCGCAAAGCAACACGTGGAGACCTCTTCGTCAGCGCAAAACTGCGGTTCCACTGTCAGTGCCCTGGGGACAGGCACATGTGGGCCAGAGGAACTGCTCTTTAAGAATAAAAATCGGAATCAAGCTTAAGAGTAAGAGGTTTGCGGACTCTTCTGTTTCTATATTATCTTGGGCAATTCCCGCGCCTCTTTGTGCCTGAATTCCCACCTAAACGTGGGTGGTGATGGTTCCCGTCACAGGACCGCCGGGGGCTCTGTGAGCCAAAGCCTGCACCGGGCTTAGATTGCGCCTGGCGCGGAGGAAAGGCTCAGTGTGTTGTCATTTTCTGTTACAGGAAATGAGAGCTCATGGTGTGACAGATTCAGATTTTTGGCAAGAATTGTCTCTGTGTCTATGTCTATATCTAATCTATATCTGTATCTATATGTATCTATATGTATATATGTGTATTATATATATGTATATATATCTATCTTGGTAGAATCTGGGCAAATACAGAAATAAGGAGAGAAGAAAGACCAAGTTTTAAAGTATTGGATACTGACTCATAAGTCATTATAATTCTGAAATCTTTTTATGAGAGTTTGATCTTTTTACTAAAAAATCTGACAGTGAAGTTGAGAGTCCTTGAAAAGTTGCAAGAGATAAAGGAAATGTGGATGCAATGAGACTAATAAATAATGAGCATTCTGTGTTTATATCACTCTGCTGAGTGTGGGGTTTGATCTAATTCTCACATAATCCCCATGAGAGAAGAATTAATAATTCTATTTTATGTTTAAGGAAATTGATGCTCACTGTGAACATCAAGGTCAAAAAAGCTAATATTTGGTAGAGCTTTGATTTAAATGCAAACTGATCTAATTTCTAAGCCTGAGCTCTAACAATTGTGCTATTGGAGCGCATTAGACATTGATTCCATGATGTGTCCCAGGCACTGGGAATGAAGGGGGAGGAGATGCTGATTCAGATAGTTAGAGGCTTTGGCTCTACCGCCAGTGGCAGAGAGGACACCTTCCTCAGACAGATGCCACTCGCAGCAGTGGCCATACAGGAGAGCCATTTCACTGGTCAAAAAGGAAATCATGACGAAAATTAGAAAATACTTTGAGATGAATGAAAATGAAAACACAACATACCATAACCTATGGCATGCATCTAAATCAGCGCTTCGTGGAAAATTTATAGCTATAAATACCTATGTCAATAAAAGAAGAAAGATCTCAAATCAATAATCTAACCTTCCCTATTAAGATGTTAGAACAAAAAAAGCAAAATAAAACCAAAGCAAGCAGAAGGAAAGAAGTAACGGGACTCAAGCAGAAATGTAAGAATTAGAGAAGAGAAAAAGTAGAAAACCAAACGTGGGTTCTTTGAAAAGATCACCAAAGTGACAAAACTTGAGCTAGATTGACTGAAAAAAGAGATGAAGGACTCCAGTTACTAACATCAGGAATGAAAGAGGGGGACCACCACCAACCTTACAGAAATAAAGCATGATTATAAGGGGATACTATGAACAGTTGTATACCAACAATTTAAACAACATAGATTAGATAGACGAATTCTTAGCAATATCCAAACTACTGAAACTGATGGAAATGAATTAGTTATAAAAGAAAACTTCCCACAAAGAAAAACCCAGGCCAAGATGACTTCACTTTGAAGTGGATTTTCTCAAACTTCTAAGAATTAGCACCAATCCCTCACAAATGCCCCTAAAGAGAAGAAGGGAAAGGAACGCTTTCCAACTCATTATATAAGACCGATATTACCCTGATATCAAAATTAGACAAAGATATCACAAGACAAGAAAACTGCTATCGACATCTCAGAATATAGGCACAAAAATCCTCAATAAAACACTGGCAAACTGAATCCAGTGGCCTATAAAAAAGATTATACACCAAGATCAAGTGGGATTTATCCTAGGAACGCAAGGTTGGACTCATATGTGAAAACCAATCAATGTAATGCACTGTATCAGTGCAGTAAAGGACATAGTGTTCAGTAGTGTCAGCTCTTATTAATACTATTTTCCCTGGTGCTCGATCCGATGCCTAGCCATACATTTAAATATAACAGCCGTTTTGACTCCTATGATGTGTTATTTAAACCACACCCTCTCCTAAGGCTGTAGGGAAACCCCTTCAGTATGTGGCCACAAGATGGCAAAACATATTTGTCTTCTCAAATCTCCACTGTTCTGAGGATATTATGTGTGAAGAAAATTTGAAGAACTCTGTTTGGTTAGGTAAGGCTTCTTTCATTGAATGGCCAGTGGCATTCCTAGACTCCCCCCCAAAAGTCAACAACAGGGATAAATATCAGTCTTTTTATGTTTTCACACCATACAAAGTTGGCACTAGGATTTTAGCCTTCAGTTCACCTCCAGCTCTGCAGGTCACTCTGCCTGAAAATATATCAAGTTCCAAGATTCCTACAAACAGAGTAAGTACTGAGGTGTTTAGAATACAGCTGAGACTGACTCAGTGTCTCCACCTCCTCTGATGACCTCAGCCAGTGAGGACATTTCCTCAGGGATATGCGCCCTTCGTGAAACCCCCTGTTGTGGTTTACGTAGCACTTAGAGTCCTTTATGTCCCAGTTCATGACACCCAAGGGCCTATAAGAGGGGTGCTTTATCAGCTAATTGTCTAGACCAGGAATATAGGCTATTACTATACAGGTTTAAATGCAGGGAAAAGAATCAGTCAGGTGAAGATGTGTTGTTCATAGAGGAATTCTCCCAAATACCTGTTTCCAAGGCAAAAATCTTTAATAAACAGAGATAATTAATTCCTGGGAGGACCAAGCCTTAGATCAAAAGATAGGCCCTTTAAGGTTCTCAGCATCCTTGCTGTACACTCAAGAAGTAGCTGTTTTCTTATTTTCAGAGCAGGGTAAGAGGGGTTGGTTATTAAAAGATAGGAACATTTGTGTCTCTTGTTCTGTAACGGTAGAGCTAGGTGCTGACGATTAGAAGTTCCCTTGGTTTCAAATTCAGCATCTCATTTTTTCCCCCCTTTGACTTGAATTTCTAAGGCACGGGAGCTCTGAAAATGCCTGGATGAACCCATTTGGATACATTTCTGCCACTTTCACATTCTCTGCTTCCTGTAATATTGTCTGGTTGGTAGGGTTTTTCAATATCCATTACACAATATGATATTTGAATAGCTGCATAGAATCATTATTTCCTATTCCTGAGTATGTTGGACAGTCTCCCTAACGACAGAGGCAACCACGGTAAGTTAACCAGACTTGCTGATTTTTAACCCACTTTTTACATTTCCATTTTCTACCAAGGGGTTTATAATTAAAATCACTGAAGCATTCCTTTCTGATATTTGACAGGGATCACTTTGAGATGTTTTTGGATGCTTTGCAGAAATATTTGTTATCCTCACTGTATATGGATATATCTATGTTACCAGGAATAGGTTTGATTTCTATGGACCCCTCAGTCAGTTTCTAGGCCTTCAAGTGGGCGACACCACAGCAGTGCAGCAGATTGGAGCAGGATAGGTCGCCGAGGGTTTCCTCCAGGGGTGGGCAGATGGTGAGATGGTTTGGCTAGTCAGAGACTGGCTTATGTTCATTCATTTATTTCCTTGAGATAGTGCTCCGACTTTGATAATTTACAGGGATGAAAGGGGCAAAAACCCTACCTTGTACTGACAGGAGGAGGCATGGAAAGCAGGTGAGAATAAAGAAAAACAATTTGCCGTGAAGCTGGGACAGGGTGTGTGACATTTACTGTGGTCAAGACAGGTTAGCATGGGACAGAGGGAAGGACAACGGCATTTGGAATTGGTCTCCCGAAGGGTACCTTCAGCCCTGAAACAGATCCATAAGAAGAATGCATTAAAACGTAGGATGTGTGGGGAAAGAGTGTGCCCTCCACTGTGGTTGGGAATCTATAATAAACTCCAGGCCCAGGGGCACTTTCTATTCTGACTCCATTCAAACTTTCTTGGGTCTTGTTCCAACCAGGTAAGACCTTATATCTGCTCCAATGGATTGTAGTCCCAACAATATAACTGAATTTCTGCATCCCTGAACTTAGTCCCTTTTTAGAGAGTCAAGACAGGTATTGCTAAAGATAAGAGGTGAAAGTTAATTCCCTTGGTGACCTTAGGATGATTTTTTTTCTTGTACACAACTTGTCTGAAAGGCATCTGAAGAAAGGCAAGGTGTGGTGGTGGGAAAAAATTACTATGTTGGGCATTAGAAGATTTGTATTCTTGTTGTTATTTGATACTAATCAATTAGCTGTATTTCCTTGGACTTCACTTCTCTGGGCTTTAGTTTCCTTATCTTTAAAGAAGATATTAGTTGATAAAATGCAAGTTTCTGAAGGATTTCTTATGTACAACAACTCTAGGGTCTTGTCCAGTGGACCGTCAAACTCATTAACATTTCATAGGTTAGCAAAAGCACTGCCACAGATTTCATATGGTCACGGGGGTGGTTAGGTACCAACCGCTGTCCAAACTCTAGAGACAGACATCCTGGATTTGAATACAGGTTCCTCTACTTTTTCAATTTTTATTTCTTTTTAATCATTATGGACTTTGGGCAAGTCATTTACCTTCTCTTAATCACAGTTTTATTTTCTTTAAAATATAGGTAATAGTGTACCAATCTCAAACCATTGTTGTGAAGATTATTGCATGTAAAGTACTTAGTATAGGGCCTAGCACATGGCAAAGACTCCATGAAAATTAACTACCATTGTAGGAACTACATGGTGGGAAAATAGCTCTTTGCATGCTATTGAGAGGGGCAAAAAGCAGATTTATAATAAAAGTTTGCATTTCAGAATATTTGAACACATGGAAGAAGTTTGTCTGCTCAGGTCCTTGCCTTTCAGTTGCAGCCCGTGGGCCCTTTTATGACGAGACCAGGGTCATTCTGCTACATCAGCACTTTCCTCCACTTCTCATTTCTTTAAAAATATGGGTATCAGGGAATTTGAGTGGTAATACGCACACTACTGGTCTTTGAACTAGGACAGAAAGAGAACTGATCCTGTGTTTGAGTTTGCCAATTAACATAGGACATCAAAGACATCAAATCTGACTTATCTGTTTCTGCGTGGTGTGGGACAGAAGGAGGCAGATGAAATTGTAAAAGTGTTTTAAAAACATATTCTAATTACTTCAGGATTTGCAATAAGCTCAAGTAATAAATGAAATCATGATGATGAATGAGTTCAGTTTGTGGTTTTCCGTCTGGGTTTGATCATGAAATCTAACCTTTGGCACAGACCTTCAGGAAGTCATAAAAACATATTCGTAGTCGGTTGTTGACTCTCCCAAGGGCCATCTCCTCTAGAGGACAGTTGGCAGTTAGAAGTGTACTCAACTTTCTTCTCAAGGGTTCTTGTCCATGGAAGGAGTCTCATCAGTGGGCGATCCGGAAGGGAGGCCACCGTCCTGGGGCGTGGAACTCTAAGGCTAGCTTCTCAATGCAGCGTCTGTGGGATGATCTGGAAAATGTTGCCTTTCCATATACCTCCTTATGACCTTGTTCACGTGTAACATGGACCCTTCATGCCTCTGTGCTTTAGGAGTACCTTAAGACACAGGGAATAAAGGGATCTGAGGTCCAGCAAAAAGCGAGAGTTAATAATGACAAAATTTAGTTTTAAAGTATATCTTGAAGTTTAATTGAATGATATGTGTATTCCTCATCAAATATGTTATCTGGTTGATTATTTAGACTTGACTTATTGACTATCAGAATCAATGATTTAAGTTCCTTTTTTCTTTGTTTTTTAAAGGTAAAGCAGTCCTTCCTGGAGTTTTTATCACTCATAACCACATAGATGGAGAGCAAAAGGAATGTGACTGAATTCATTTTAACAGGTCTTACCCAGAACCCCCAAATGCAGAAAGTAGTGTTTCTGTTATTTTTGGTTCTATACGTGGCAACACTGTCAGGCAACCTGCTCATTGTGGTTACCATTACCAGCAGCCAGGCTCTGAGCTCCCCCCTGTACTTCTTCCTGGCCCACCTTTCCTTGATAGATACAATCTATTCTTCTTCTTCAGCTCCTAAGATGATTGTGGACTCCCTTCACGATAGGAAGGTTATCTCTTTTAATGGTTGCATGGCTCAAGTCTATGCAGAACACATTTTTGGTGCTACTGAGATCATCCTGCTGACAGTGATGGCCTATGACCGCTATGTCGCCATTTGCAAACCTCTGCACTATTCCGCCATCATGAGCCACAGGCTGTGCACCCTCCTGCTGGGAGTGGCCTGGGCTGGAGGATTTCTCCACGCAACCGTTCAGATCCTCTTCATAGTCTGGCTGCCCTTCTGTGGCCCCAATGTCATAGATCATTTCATGTGTGACTTGTACCCTTTGCTGAAACTCGTCTGCATGGACACTCATATCCTTGGTCTCTTTGTTGCTGCCAACAGTGGGTTCATCTGCCTATTGAACTTCCTCCTCCTGATGGCGTCCTATGTGGTCATCTTGCGCTCCCTAAAGCACCACAGCTTGGAGGGGAGGGGCAAAGCCCTCTCCACCTGCGTCTCTCACATCACAGTGGTCATCTTATCCTTTGTGCCCTGCATATTTGTGTATCTGCGCCCAGTAACCACGCTGCCTGTGGATAAAGCTGTCGCTGTCTTTTATACTATGGTGGCCCCTATGTTAAATCCCTTAATCTACACACTCAGAAATGCTGAGGTAAAAAATGCTATGAGGAAGCTCTGGAGGAAAAAAGTGACTTCAGGTAAAGATTAAACAGAACCATTGATCCGTGGGTGAAGCTATCCACTCTAAGAAGAGGTTGGATAATACTTGTAGATAGTCACTGAAGCTCAGAGCTAAAGCTTGGACCGGAATCCAAACTTACTGTCTCCCATCCCACACCCTTGTCATCATAAGTTATTGCTGCTTAATAAATAAATATTTATTACCTGGAAATTTGAAATATCTTTAGAAGGTAAAAGGTATAAATGTAGAACATTGGATTGGCGTTTATTATGTAACATTAAGATGTTGGTTTCCATTGGGATTCCAATCTTTTGGAGAAGGTGTATTTGTTGCCCACTGGGTGGGGAAATTCAATGCGTTGCCTTGGGCCAGAACTAGCTCATGGTTGCTGGACAATGACTAGTGGGCAAGAGAGGGACAGGCAAGGTGGGAGCTTCCCACTGGGGTGCTGGTGGGCTGAGGCTGGTGAGCAAGGAACTGAGGCCTGGACTGACAAGCAGGAAATAGCCCTTGGGGGTACAGGTGGACCAAGGCTCTAGTCATTCATTGGCCACTGCTGGGTCCTGAGACGGTAGGGCCGTGAGCTGTTAGCAGCCCAAGCACACAGCAGCAGGGCACAAGGGAGCACTGGCCTGAAGGGGACTAGGGTTTACCCAGCCATGCCCGCCAAACTGCCTCCTCACTGGCACCACCTGAGTCAGGCCTCCGTCCTTTCACACCCAAATCACTTCAGTAACCTCCTAACTGTGTCTCTGCCGGCAGCCTTGTCCCCCTTAGTCCACTTCCCACACTGTAACTAGAGTTAGCGCTCTAAAATCAAATCTAACTGCACCACTCCCTGGCTTAAAAACCTTCCAGTGCTTTCTCCATGGTATTTAGCACTGAGCCTTAACACGATCATGAAACCCTTCTTGATCCCCTCCATTCTTATCTCTCCAACTTCATGTCTTACCAGTTTCCCTTTTACAAGCTCAGTGGCCAACATGGTGCCCAGTACCCAATGGGAGGTTCAAGAAAGAATTGCTTAATGAGAGGGTGAATTGATAACCACAGCTTATTGAGTTGGTTAGGTTTCCTGCACCCTCCTTTTCGCCTCCTGGCCGTTGTTAAGTATTCTGTCTCCTAGGTCACTGTCCTCCAACCTCATGCCTGTTCTCTCTGCTTACCAACTTCATTTCACCCACTGAATCCTGTTTTTGTTGCCTTTTCGCCTAGAAATCTTTTCCCAACCCAGCAGGCCTGTGTAGTGTGTCCCTCCAATGTGGTCTCATAGTGCTCTGTGCTTCCACTATTTTATTATTTATAACACTGTGTTGTAATTTCTGCTCTCTCTGTGGGGACTTTCGATGTCCCTAAGCTCTGCGAAGGCAGGAATTGCGTCTCTTTTTACTCAAGGCTGAAGCCCCAGCCATTATCAACATGCCTGGTATATTTCTTGGGATCAAAAATATTTGTTGATTAATGAATGAAAGACACAAGAAATGAAAGCAATATATTTATTCTGAAATTGCTTTGTGTAGATGGAGCCACCTATTTTTAAAAACAGCTTTTAATCATAAAATATAACCAAAAGGTAAACCGATGAACAGAGAACTGTAACATAAACAGCTCATATCTATTCATAAGATAATAAAGCCTGGTGGATAGCAGGAGGAATATCAAAGTAAACTCTTGGTGTATATGCTGAGAATCGTAGTTTCAGTCTCCTTCTCAGTGAAAGCAGGAGTGAAAACAAATCGTAGTTCCCCTAAGAGGTCTCACCAGAATTCTCCTTAGAGCTGAAACATCAATGTAGGAAAGAATTCCCTAGCCTCCAATACTACTTTTTTTGCTCTTCCTTTTATTGAATTCATTCATTTTCCTTTATACTCTTATTCATTCATTCGTTCGTTCGTTCGTTCAGTATTTGTCATGCACCAGACGTTGTGCTACCTTGTAGAAACTATCGTTGTATAGCAGGCAAACACTTTATAGGGTGTGACTGTACACTGAATAGATAGAAATTCCTGTATGACATCAAAACCTTCTTTTATTTGAATCACTCTTTCCGATGGGCTATCAGCATAAGATGAGTGATATGAGCCACACAAAATGGTCTGAAACCTGTAAGGAAATTTGGAAACATGGCATAATCTTCATTTCTTACCCATCAGAGGTTAAATGGCCGATGCTTTCATAGCCCTAAAGTAGTTACATATTATAATGTTACAGGCAACATATGACAATCAATTGTGATATATAAAAATAAGCACAGTCATTAACTAACAATTATTAGATTTTCAGTTATAGACAATAATATATTGTCTGTGTTGTGTCCAGCACAGTCCCTGACTCAATAAATGGTAACTACCCTGGTTACCTGATCTGTCATTATTGCCTGGCAGTTAGTAACAGTTAAGGGCGTGATCTGGGAAATGGGTCGTTTCTGGTTCCTGGCTTTCTGATACATCTCTTTTTGATTCCTTTACCTTTCTGTCAGTTTCCTTACCTGTAACGTGGTGATAATAGCAGTGCCTGCCCCCTCGGATTGCTACAGAGGTTATTGGTCAGTAACAATAAACTTCATTATTTCTTTAATTTGTTATTAAATGGAAGGCCTATGAACCACATACATAATTGAAGCTGGTAAAACTAAACCTTAATTTGGGAGTATTTTTAAATATGCAAAGAGTGGTCCTAGGGTATGTTTTGCTCTCTTTTCTTGCATCCATTTCTGCTTCCCTCACTGTAGAATCTATGATTTATATAGCAATTAATTTTTTTCTTTATCCCAGAAGTATTTATTGCCGAGATCATCCAAAACATCCTTGGATCTTTACCTCAGATGAATCAGTGTTGGGCTTTAGCACATTTATTTGTCACTTGAAATAATTTCCTAATGGCATCTTTCATCTGGGAATTTCTCAAGGTATAGATTAAAGGATTCAACATGGGAGTTATGATAGTATAGAATACGGCAACTGCTTTGTCAATCGGTAAAGTAGCTGCTGGCCTCATATACACAAATATGCAGGGCACAAAAAATAAGACGACCACTGTGATGTGGGAGACACAGGTGGAGAGGGCTTTGCGCCTTGCCACTAAGCTGTGGGTCCTTAGGGAGCGCAGAATGACCACATAGGAGACCATGAGGAGGAGGAAGTTTAACAGACAGATGAACCCACTGTTGGCAGCAACGAAGAGCCCTAGGGTGTGGGTATCAGTGCAGGCGAGATTCAGCAAAGGGTTCAGGTCACACATAAAGTGATCTATGATGTTAGGGCCACAGAAGGGTAACCTGAAGACGAAGAGGATCTGTATGGCTGCGTGAAGAAAGCCTCCCACCCACACCACTCCCACCAGCAGGCCACACACCCGCCGATTCATGATGGTCGTATAGTGCAAGGGCTTGCAGATGGCCACATATCGATCGTAAGCCATCACAGTCAGCAGGATGCCCTCGGCACCTCCGAAAAAATGTTCCCCGAAGATCTGGGTCATGCATCCATTGAACGGGGTGGTCTTCTTTTCATGAAGCGAATCTACGATCAGTTTGGGGGTGTTGACCGAGGAATAGCAGGTGTCAATAAAGGAGAGGTAGGCCAGGAAAAAGTACATGGGCGATCCCAGTGATGGGCTGGCATTGATGGTGACCACGGTGAGCACATTTCCTACCACGGTGATGGTGTAGACGACCAAAAACACAACAAATATGATTTTCTGCATCTTCGGGCTCTCTGTGAGCCCCAGTAGAACAAACTCTATCACACGTGTCCTGTTCTCCATGTATTTCACGTGGCAGTTAATTACATTACCTGAAAAGAAAATTATTTTTATTCATGAAACCTTGAATTTATTAAATTTTGCATCCTAATATACAATAAATTCCTGGATTCTATGGATTTGTGAATCCTTTGAGGTGTGTGTGTGTTTGTGTGTGCGTATTGGAAAGAAAGTTTTTGAGGTCTTAAAGGTACTCAGATTGCCTCCCAGGTGCAGTCTTTGTTAGGGCTGCAGACACGAGGAACTTTGTAAACACACGGGCAAGACTCCACCTATATACATTAAATCATCCCAGATAAGCAAGGGTCTAACTTGAAGTAGTAGATTGCACATGTGGCAGCCACGCCTGGAAGGGAGGCAGTGGATGGGTGTAAAGTCTATAAGTGCAAAGCTTCTGGAATTTTCCTTAATCTCCGGGAGATGGGGAACCATGAAAGATTATTGAGCATGTATATGAGACAGGATGAGAGGAATGTGAAGAAGGGAGAATCTTAGATATTATTCTAGTAGAGATCTGTGTGTGTTTTGGATGCAGTGGGCCGAGGGGGTTGAAGGCAGACTCGGGAATCCCAGTAGCATAATATTTATAGTAGTTGAATAAGAAATAACAGGGCATTGATGATAGGAATGTAAAGAATGGAGCTACTTAAAAGTAGTTCTAATACATGCTTTCTAAATTCAATGGCTTTATAAGAGCTAATATACACTTTTAATTGATTGATATGTGTGTATTGTATTATAGCAAATGCTTTGATAACACAATCTTTTTTTATATAATAATAATAACAATAACCTGTGTGGTTGGTATAATAACACCCATTTTGCAGATGAGGAAACAATCTCAGAGACTAATATTAATAATAACAATGATGATAATATTAACTAAAACATACGGACCACTTACTGTGACCTGTTTTTTTTGCAGACACTTGATTGTTAAACCTCACCACAAACCTACAGATGCTTACTACTATCATTGTTGTATTTATTTTATACATAATCAGCATGGAGAAGTTAGGATCCTGCCAAGGTCGAGCAGCTGAGGGCAGAGTAAAGATCAGGTCAGGTTGCTAATTTCTTCCTGTCAAATTCTTAACTCATGCCCTTTATTGTTAGATTATAATAAACAATGTTGACCTAGTAATCTCTTTTTGATATGACCATAATCATTACAATTACTTTAATGCTACTTCAGAGGTAAGTTTATGTGGGAGCAATTTTGTCAGCACCCCCCCCCCCACATACCACCCCACACAGTGACAACGGGAGCTCCCGAACGTTAAGAAAAATGTGGCACTGCTTTCATTGAACGGCCCTTTAACTTGGCCTCTCCCTAAGCCCCAAATGTTGCCTCGTCTAACCCCTTCCAAAGCATGAGCCCCCAGACTCTTCGCAACATATCAAAACAACTGTCCCAGTGGTAACGTGCTGTGGTTTGACCACAAGAAAGACCAGATTCGACTCGGGTTGCGATTTCTTTTCTCTGGGTGCGTTAGCTTCGCACCTCACATACTTGCTTCCTCACCTGTAAAGTGAGAATAGTAATGTCCACCTAACAGGTTGTTATGAGAATTGCCTGACATTTGAAGAATCGGGGCGAGAATGGAATATTACTGTATCTGAAAAGCGTTGAAAAATAAAGATTACTATGCATGCAAGGCGATAATTAACAAGCATCAGTACCACTGAGAAACTTACCTTGGCCGTCTCAGATGATCTCGATGATGTTTGGGGGTGTTGCAGGACAATCCCAGATTCAAATGGACAGCCTCTAGTAATAAGTAACTTTCAATATGAAAGATATGTCACATTTGGGAAGAGCCTATCAAGGCAATTCACTGTCACATTAATAGTTGTTAAGAAATTGTATATATTGACCCTGTGAAATTTTTTTTGGTGTATCAATTATACTTCATTAAACCTCTTAAAAAAGGAAATTTTTTCCACCTAAAGCCTCAAAACTTTATCACAGAAAACCTGTTCAAACCCTGTTTTCTGGTTTTGAATTTAGAATGGGTTCACTTGAAATACTGTGGAAATAGTCTTACGCAGATGGCTTTGGCCCTGCAGGGCAAGAGACGCGCATGCAGATGGCTCGCTCTGCCTGTGACCACTCTTGCTCTGGACCAACACAAACACTGTCTCCTTGCCTTGTGCAGATACTTAAAGGGGTTTCTATAAACCTTCAGGCACCTGGTCTTGTAGCTACTGCTTTCTCTCCCAGGAATTAATTATCTCCGTTTATGGAAGGGCTTTGTCTTCAAGGCAGGTATTCTGGGGAGATGCGCTGAAAACACTAATTCTTCAGTGGGGATTGTCTCCTCTGCCCTTGGAAGCTTAGCGTGAAGGGACCTTCCTCTATATGAACCTGTGCTGCTGAGGAAGCCGAATGCCACGTGGGCAGCTGGCGTAGTGCCGGCGTGTGGGCCTGGGGTGAAGTTCCCCTGTGGACTCAGGCCACAGAAGAGTGGCTATTTTCTTATTAATATTAATTCTTTATTGGAAAACCACCATTGATTGCTTGAGAGCTAGATCAGTGAGGCCATAAAATGAATGGCAGTCATTTTAAAGTTCTTGACTCTAAAAGCTGTTCCCCCACGCCCCAGATTTATTGAAGTATCCTGCACAAATTAGATTGTACATACTTAAGGTGTATACCTTGAGATTTTGGTATAAGTATACATTATGAAATAATCACTACACTCAAGCTAATAGGTATTTCACATATTCATCATACATCATTACTATTTTTTTTGTGGTAACGCTTAAAATCTAGCAAATGTCAAGTATGCAGTACAGTATTGTTAAATACAATCAGTATTGTTAAATATAATCACACTGCTGTACAGGATATTTCCAGAAACTATTCATTTTGCATAACTGAGACTTTGTTTCCCCAACCCACATCTTCGTATTTCTCTCTTCCCCAGCCTCTGGCAACCACCATTCTACTCTCTGCTTCTATAAGTTAGATGATTTTCGATTCCACATATAAGTAAGGTCAAGCAGTATTTCTCTTTCTCCGTCTTATTTCATTTAACATAATGTCCTTTAGGTCCACGTTGTCACAAATGGCAAGTTTCATTCTTTTAAAAGACTATATAATATTCCACTGTATATATAAACCACACTGGCCATTCACCCATCAATGGACATATCAGCTGTTTCTGTATATTGGCTGTTGTGACTAATGCTGCAGTGAACATGAGTGCAGAGATCTCTTTGAGATACTGATTTCAAGTCCTTTGGATATATACCCAGAAGTGGGGTTAATGGGGCAAAAGTAGGTCTGTTTTTGATTTTTTGCAAACTCTCCATATTTTCTGTAATGGCTGTGCCCATTTATATTCCCTCCAACAGTACAGGAGGGTTCCCTTCTTTCTACAGCTTTACCAACACTTGTTATCTTTTATCCTTTAGTAATGATACTTCATTGAGGTTTCAATTGTATTTTGCTGATGATTGGTGCTGTTGAATACCATTTTTTTTTAAACCACCAAACCACTGCAAGAAATGCTAAAGGGACTGTTGTAAGAAGAAGAAATATATATAGAGAGAGGAACATGGGCATAAAGAGTTAAAATGGCAACAAATAAGTACCATCAATAGTAACCTTAAATGTAAATGGCTTAAATGCTCCAATCAAAAGACATAGGGTAGCTGAATGGATAAGAAAACATGACCCGAATATATGCTGTCTACAAGAGACCCACCTCAGAACAAAAGACACACACAGACTGAGAGTGAAGGGATGGAAAAATTTCTCCATGCAAATGGAAATGAAAAAAAAAAGCTGGGGTAGCAATACTCATATCTGACAAAATAGACTTTGAAATGACGGCCTTAACAAGAGACAATGAAGGTCACTATGTAACACTAAAGCGATGGATCCAACAAGAGGATATAACCCTGGTAAACATATGCACCCAATACAGGAGCACCTAATTTATAAAAAAGTTCTGGAGGACTTTAAGGGAGAGATTGACAGCAATACGGTCATAATAAGGGGCTTTAACACCCCACTGACTTCAGTGGATAGATCTTCCAGACAAAAAAACCAACAAGGAGACAGTGACTCTAGATGACACACTAGATCAGATGGATTTAATTGGCATTTACAGAATATTCCACCCTGAAGCTGCAGAATATACATTCTTCTCAAGTGCACACGGGACGTTCTCAAAGACAGACCACATGTTAGGACAAAAAACAAGTCTCTACAACTTCAAGAAGATTGAAATCATATCAAGCATCTTCTCGGGTCACAATGGCATGAAACTAGAAATCAACTACGGTAAAAACACCCCAAAACATTCAAACACATGGAGGCTGAATAGCATGTTATTAAATAATGACTGGGTTACCAATGAGATCAAGGAAGAAATGAATACATTTTTATAATAAATGTCACGGTCTTTGTTGCTTTCTTCACTTTTTCATCAGTGCCCCATTTCTGTCTGACTTTTAAAGATTTTATGATTTACACTTATTATTCAACTATGTAGATATTATATTAGGAGGTCATGACAAACTTTCAGGATTCTGAGTAAAGTTCCCAAATTTATGCAAGATGGATGAGATTCACTCTTTAAACAATGTACCTTAAAAGTATAAATGTCTCCAAAGTGAAAATCAGTTTAAGCAAAACCCCCAAATTTAATAAGCTTTTTCTGACAAATAAAAAATCTGTAATACAATAATTAGTAATTGTAATAAAAACTTGTTATTTACTACAATTTGACCAGTGCTACAAAGACAAGTTGTTGTTTCATCCCCATAGGAACCTGATGAAACATAATGTTATCCTTGCTTTCCAGAAGAATGAACTGATGCTTGGAAAGTTTGGTTTACTGTATGTTGCAGAACTAGATGCCTGAGTAGGATTTCCACCCATGTTTTTTTTATTCTCACCTGAGGATACTTTTTCCATTGCTTTTCAGAGAGAGTGGAAGGGAGGGACAGAGAGACACAGAGAGTGAGGGAGGGAGAGAGAAACATCGATGTACATCGATGGGTTGCCTCCTGCACGCACCCTGACCAGGGCTGGGGATCAAGCCTGCAACTGAGGTACGTGCCCTTGGCCGGAGTAGAACCAGGGACCCTTCAGTCTGTAGCCTGATGCTCTAACCACGGAGCCAAACAGGCCAGGGCTCCACCCGTGTGTTTTGGCTTTAGAACTTGCAATCTTAAACGCAATGGTACATATCATAATAGTGACACATCCCACGTAACACTTTCTAGCTAAGGGAGATAGGCAATAAGCAAATAAACATAAAAAACCATGCTATATTCAGAGTGAAAAGTGCTTAAAAAAGTGATGTGATGCAGTGACTCAGAGAGCAGGGGGCCACTTTAGAGGGTGCGGTCAAGGAATTGACAGCGTTTATCAGCTGTGTCCAGGGATGAGAGACAGTGAGCTGCAGGTCAGGATTTAGACAGGAGAGTAAATGCATATTTTGTTTCTGCCCAGACTGGACTTTCCCCCTTTGGTGATTTGACCTGAGTTACTCCTTTATGACCTCCCGCAGCCCCCCAGAGGGCATGGCTCTATCAGGCCTGCCCTGCATGGTGATTATCCTGGTGGCATCTCTGGAGATGCAGAATCTGCCCTCGGTACTACGCTTAAGGCCCCAGTGAATTTAATTAGAGGAGAATCGCCCTTGGAGATGCACCAGCTGAATGGCTCGGGAACCATTCAGTGAAGATAAAGTGTTTGCAGACCTTGGCCCTCACCTCAGAGAGGGCTGTGGCCATCAGTATTCACAGGGCCAGCCTTTTCAGGAATTGAAATGATGGGCTCACAACATAAAGTTGTCGAAACTTCTCTAGAGTATGCATGAGATTTCTCTCCATGCTCCAGACAGCCGAAAGCTCAGCGGTGCTGTACGAGAAGGCCGGGGAAGCTGGCCGGGAGCGGGCTGTTGGAAAGGCTATTTCACTCCGTATTTCGCTTTTATTGCTCTAAAGCGCACACGGTAAAATATTTATCTAATCCATGCACAGTTTTCTCTCTGATCAGAATGTTGATTTGACACTTGTCTGTCATTGGGACCAATTCTGCCGGCGAGGAGTACTTTGGGTCTCTGTTCACAGTCACATTCAGAGGGAATCCGGTTTCCTCTCAGCAGGGACAGAGCGGGTCACATGGAAGCAGTTCGCGCTCCGGGGCGGTGCCTGCGATATCTCGCTGTCCGTGTCCACGGAGGCGGCCCCGGAGCATGAAGGACAAGGGAGAAGGCCCGGGCCCAGGCCGTGAACTGGGTGGCTCTCGTTACGCAGGTAACTCGGCGGGCGCGCTGATGCATCAGGGCCCGAAGCCGGCCTTGGAGGACGCAGCGGTGGCGGGAAAAGTCACCGTCTTCTGAAAGCTCTCCTGTGATGGGCCTTGGGGGCATTCTGCTCAGTGAAATAAGGCAGTCACATAAAGACAAGGGCCGTATGCTTTCACTTCTATGTAGAATCTAATGAACAAAATAAACAAATAGAAACAGACACAGATACAGAGAACAGGCTGGCAGCTGTCAGAGGGCAGGGGCAGGGTGGCCGGGTGAAAAAGGCGAGGGGATTAAGCAAAAAACCCCAAACCTCATAGACAGAAAACAGTAGGATGATTACCAGAGGAAAAGGGGGTGGGAGGAGACAGGAGAGAGGAAAGGGGAGATAAATGATGATGGAAGGAAACTTCGGGTAATGAACACACAATACAATACACAGATGATGCATTATAGAGCCGTACCCCCAAAACCTGTATAGTTTTACTAACCAGTGTCATCCCAACAAATTTAATTGCCCAGAGAGCGCTAACTTTTTTTTCTATTGGGAGTTTTGATTCCCCCCTACATTGGATTTACTTGATGGACCCAAGTCTTAAGTTTCTAAAAAAAAAAAAAAAATAAAGTTCTATATAATTCTCATATTCAGCCACATCCTTTTGATTACTAAAATATATGGGGACTAATTCAATTCTGTAATACCCTCTTGGATATTTTCATACTATAAAGATCCAGAATAGATTTACTTTTCTAATATCAGTATTCTTTTTAAAAAACTTTTATTTTTCAATTACAGTTTACCTTCAATATTATTCTATATTACTTTCAGATCTACAGCAAAGTGCTTAGAAAATCATGAACTTTAGTATTCTTTTAAGTATAACTATTTGGAGGTATTTTAATAGGTAGATATTTCTAAATCTTGTGATAGGTTCAATTAATGTGTTCTCTAAGCATTGTTTGTTAATCTATTAAAAATTAGAGAATGCTGCAGCATCAGTAGAACTTGATTGAGTGATTTTCAAAAATCCAAGGTCATTCGGTAGTAAGAAAACTCTTCAATTTCTACTTTTCTGTTTACAGGTGAGTTTCAGCATCTTGCATGTTTTTTGGCCATTTCGATTTATTTTTTTCTTTATTTGCCTGTTTATATGGTTACCCACTTTGCTATTGATTTGTCTTTCATTTGTTATTTACTTAGAGCTCTTTGTCTATTTTAGATATTAACCCTGTGTACATCCTCTAAAATGTAATTTTTCCCCTCAAACTACTTTGGTCTATAGACTTTATGGTATCTATTCCTAAATCCTTTGAACAATTTGATATTGACTGTATGGGATGTCAGTGATAAGTTAAGAAGATTCTCTCACCTCTAGACTAGAAAGTCCTCTCTTTTATTAACTAGAAAGTAAACATAAAGTAAATCTTGCTTTAGTTTTTCATTAAACCTTTAATCAGCTTTTGTTCTTGTATAAGGCATAAGCTACATGTACACTTTTATTAGCTTCCATTAAAAAGCTGCTTGTGGCAACCCACTTATTTGATGTCTCCTTTCCCCACATGCATCTCGAATTACTCACCTCTCCATTCATCTGTGAGATTGCCGAGGCCAGGGCCATGTTTCAGTCGGCCTCCTACTATAATCTCTGAGATCACTGCAATGCAATAAATCTTTATGCCTCTTTGTTGAATGAATACACAACTTATCTTAAGATTTCAGGAAGTCTCGAGTAATAATTATATTTACAGGTAACTTGTCCTGAGCTCTGGCGTAAGACGTACAGAAAGACCCATGGACCAAAGGAACAACGTCACTGAGTTTGTCCTGTTGGGGCTCACACAGAGCCTTTGGGGTCAGAAAGTATTATCTGTTGTGTTCTGGTTTATCTACATTGTGACAGTGGTGGGCAACCTGCTCGTTGTCGTGACTGTCGTGGTCAGCCCCAGCCTGGATGCCCCAATGTACTTCTTTCTGGGCTACTTATCATTTATGGATGTAGCTTACTCGACTACAGTTACCCCGAGTCTGATCATCGGCTTACTGCGTGAGAAGAAAACCATTTCCTTCCAGGCTTGCATGAGCCAGCTTTTCACGGCACACTTGTTCGGTGGTGCCGAGATCCTGCTCCTGGTGGCCATGGCCTATGACCGCTACGTGGCCATCTGTAAACCGTTGCACTATTTGACCGTCATGAACCAGCGCGTGTGCGTCGGGCTGCTGCTGCTGGCCTGGCTGGGAGGCTTCTTACACGCCGTGGTTCAGCTGCTCTTTGTTTACAACCTTCCCTTCTGTGGCCCCAACGTCATCGACCACTTCATCTGTGACATGTACCCCTTACTGAACCTTGCCTGCACGGACACCTACGTCATCGGCCTGGTCGTGGTTGCCAACGATGGGGGCATCTGTGCGGTCATCTTCGTGCTCTTGCTCGTCTCCTACGGGGTCATCGTGCGCTCCCTGAAGGCCCCGAGGCAGGAGGGGAGGCACAAGGCTTTGTCCACCTGTGGCTACCACGTCACTGTGGTGGTCCTCTTCTTCGTCCCTTGTATTTTCATGTACGTGAGACCTCCTTCTACCCTCCCCATCGATAAGTCCTTGACCGTGTTTTACACCGTCGTCACCCCCATGCTGAACCCCCTCATCTACACGCTGAGAAACAGGGAGATGAAGAATGCCATGGAAAGGCTCTGGGCCAGACAAAGAAAATGAGGCAGAGAGAAGCGGTTCCCTTATTTTCAATGAATTGTTCCTCCCAGGGAAGTCGTGTGTGGTGATTTAACTGCAGTAAGTGTCTCCTCGGGTTGAATGACTCGGGCGTGATGAAAAAACATTTATTATGTGACTACTTCCGGTGATTAAAAAGTGTTTATAAGATTTTCATTATTTCCTAGTCCAATATAGATGTTTTGTTTAAAAGTATTTTTAAGATTTTCATCATTTGTTGGAAAAAATATGTTCAGTTTTTATGTGTAAAAAGTCTTTGTTGAGACAATAAATTTATGTTCTGTGTGACGAGCTCGCTATAGTTAATACTGTAAATTTACTTTAGTTAATGGAAGACTTTCTCATGTTTTCGCTCTTAAAAATATAACCTTTTTCAGAATTAATAGGGCTCATTACAGATTTCAGAAAATAAAATAAAAATTAAGATGTAAAAACTTGATTCACTTCTCCCCACACAAAGATAGCCCATATTAATACTTGAAGCAAATATCTTATTTTTGTATCTATAAAATACTTTAAATATATAATTTTTCATATTGCTTCTCATGAGAAGGTTGAAGGAAAATGATGTTTCAGAGTTCTAATGTTAATCACGAGGAGGCTAACTATATAAAAATAATCTGAATGAACAAGGCAGATATGCAGAAAAATAAATCATATATTTTTCTGTTTGGGAAATCATATAATCTTCTTATGTGGATCAACTCTGTTGTTATTATATTTTCATGAAGGTGATCCATTAATACTCCTAGATAATTTAGACTATATGATAATTCTCCTATTTTTCAATAACCCACCTCCTTTTTTGCTTATAGTGTTTCATAACCTTCTATAGGGACCCAGGCTCTGCCTTATATATATAAAATTAGAATATTCCTTAATCCATGAGCTTCAAATATGCAATACAGAACTATAGATATTTTGGGTGATATCATTGTTAAGAAAGATGCTGACAATATATGCTATTTTTACCTCTCTTATTAATGGAATGCAGATTATTAGGTAACAAAGAGGCCAGGATATATTGTTTTATTTGAAAGTCCTCACTCATAACATCCTCTCTATGAATCATGCTTAAAACAAAACATTGCTTGCCTCTAAGATGGTAGGAAGCATGTGGTCAAAGAAACTGATGATTCTGCCTCTGTGTTTAGTCTGGATTCATAAGGGGCTAAGGCTAGGGGGCTAAGGGTTCTTCTCAAGGGTGAATCACATTGTACGAAAGCCTTGTATCCTGAGCTTTATCGCTGTTCTTATTACATGGAGGTTTCTTATATCCTCCCCAAATCTCCCCAAACATATGCTATTCATCAAGTAATATCGCCTTTAATTTTTTCATAACTTATATAAATAATTCTTCCACATTATTACAGAATGAATGTATGTCTCCTCCCCAAATTCATGACTTAAATTAGTTATAATACGGTGGCATTTGGAGGTGGGCCGTTGGGAGGTGATTAGGTCATGAAGGTGGCGTCCTCACGAGTGGAATTAGTGTCCTTACAAAAGAGACCCCGGAGAGCTCCCTTGCCCCTCACGCGGGTGAGGACACAGTGGGACACTGGTCTCCGCGAACCGGGAAGCAGGCCCTCACCGGGCGCTGAGTCTGCCAGCACCTTGAGCTGGGGCTCCCCAGCTTCTAGACCTGAGACGTAAATGTTTGATGCCTACCACCTAGTCTGGGGTGTTCTGTTACAGTCGCACAAATGGACTAAGACTTTTAGGTAGCTGCAAAAAAAATTAAGACATCCCTCTTATCTTTTAAACCTCTAATTGCAGAAGCCTTGACGCCCTTCCAGCTGCCATCAGTCTCCTGGACCAAAGCCAATGCCACAGGCTTTACATTTTCTTATGGAAACACCACACTTCCAGGTTTCACTTTTTGCTGGTTATCTTTTGCTACATGACTAAGACTCCAATTTTTGTAGCTTTAAAAAACAACTGTTTTATTTTATCTCAACATTTTGTATAACAGGAATTCAGGCAGAAGTTGACTGAGTATTTCTTCTGCTTCATGTGGCGTGGACTGAAGTCCCTCTGACTTCCCATGGTTGTCTTTCAGATGAGCTGCATCTGACCACAGTGTCAGGAAATTACTGAATCTCGAATTCCAGTTTTCAAAACAGGGTGTTGGTGTTACGCTCCTGCCAAAGTCTCCAGGCTTCAAAGGTTCATATAGCAGGCACTTCTGAGAACACCTGAGCCCTGGGGTTATGGGTTCCAATTATATTGCATGAGTAACTTCCCGTTATAACTCTCCTGGAGTCAGTGCCACTTCTTGTCACTAGGATGTGAAAGAGATACTAATGAATGTGGTAGGGTTTGTGGAATTCTCTAATGGTCACGGACCATGTTATTCCCATAAATTTGTCCAGTTGGCCTAGGCTTTGTATTTTGGCTAGATTGATCAGTCATAGTTGACTAATAATGTTTACCATAGCTCCCACGTCTTCCCAGGCTTCTTCCTTTAAGGAAGTATTATGGTGTTATCAATGCAATAGATGAATTTATTTAGAGTATGTTCATATCTAAACTTCATTTCTAAAAATTATGACAATAGATGTGGCTTATAGAGAATTACTGTGGATTATTGTGTATTTTGAGGCAATGTCTGTATCAGTTAATATTTGCAATGTCTTATTGCAAAAAAAGTGCCTTATTGGAGCATATAAATTCAGCTTCTGGGCTATTGTAAACATAATATGATCTGGCAAATGTCTGTCATTCAGATAAGCAGATAGCATTAGTAACTCTGCATTCAGCTGGAAGGGACTTAGAGATTTAAACCTACGTACATAAGAGTTCTTCAGTTCTGAGTCATAATTTAGTCCACAGTAACCTTTATCATGCCAGATAGTTCTAAACTAAGGATAGCTTCTTCATCTTTTGCCACGTACAGTTAAGAGACAAACAGTGCTAAGATGTACTCTTTAAATCTTAGAAGTAATACATGCAACTTTTAGGGTTGCTGGATTTCATCTATTTCTTTGTTAAGCTGGAAACCACCAACTTTTGGTGGGGTTCAGCACATCATGAAAATCAGCTGGTTCAGATAGGTATTTTATGCATCTTTACCTAAGGCCCTAAGACCTTAGAAATGCAATATATGTGGATGTGGAGAGGCTCAGTGGAGCCCATAGTAAGCCGTGTTAAGGAAATAACAGTGGAAGCCATCAGAGATTTGATGTAGAGGCAGGCTCTTGTTGGAAAATAATTCATTTCTTATAGAAAGTCAGAACTGGACTGAAAATAAGGAACTGAATGAATGGCCTATAAATCATTATGGCTCTGCTGACATAGATTTAGGCCTTCAGAACTACACCACTGTGATTACTGTGTTTCAATAATTGAAACATCAACTTCAATAAATTCCCCAGCCCCAAGCTTCTCTGCCTCTGAGCCTCAGGGCCTCCCACAACTAGAGTAGGGACCCTTTTTTCTACGGATATGGCTGAATAAAGGAACCTAAGACTGGTTCTCCCTTAATTTTCACTTAAATATTATTTGCCTTACCTAAAGATTTCCTGATATGAAACCCATAATGCTTATTCACTTTACTTTTTTTCTTTTCAAATTACAGGCTTTTCATATATTTGTCTGCTTGCTACTCTTTCTTGGCAAGACCTAAATCTTTTTTCTTTAAGGATTGTTCTAGGGGAGAAAACTGCAGAAGAGATGACTTCATTGGAATTTGTTCCAAATATTCTAATAAACTCATCTATAATGCCCTTATATAGTCTTTCATTTAAATCAGTAATGATGTAAAAAGCTAGAGAGGCTGTGTCTGCCCATGTAAGTGGAAGAATTATTTTTCTGATAGAAATATCTGAGGGATTTCTGACAATTCAAATTTCTTCCTGGGCTGAAGTCTGTCTTCAATTGGTATCTGGTCCTCTAGATGATTTCTTGTTATCTTTCCTGGCATAGATGTCTCTCACTGCTTGTAGAAACTAGCGTACAGTTCCAGTTTCCTGGGGTGAAGTTGGGGAGGGCTAGAGACATACTTTTAATTAGGGGAAAAGTGTCTTCAGGGATAAGCTGACAGAGTGACTGAAAGGCTAAAGAGTTCTGTGAGAACACGCAGTCATTGGCTATTTGAGGAAGATAAATCCCAGCATTTGTCTTGTTAGTTACAGAGAGAGATTAATGGCGAGCGATGGGAATGTTATCCTAAATCCGCAAAGTAAAGTACTTTTTGGTTGCCTCACCATAACTGACTGAGAAGAGGAACATTCAAATAATGAATTTCAGTGTCCTAAAATTTTGGGGGGTGTTTTGTATTGGCAAATAATGGATTTGGCCAAGTTAATTTCCATGAATTTACCAGTTTTTACATAGCCATGTGAACACAGCAGCTTTGTTTTCCTTTGAAGAAAATTTCCCAGCACGTGAGAGTGCTTGACTGTTTTTACAAGTAAACATTTATATTTTATTTTAGTGTCTTTCTGTTCTAGATCATCTGCAGTGGACACTGCAACCCTTGTCTGAAAGACTGAGGTGATGGGGAGTCTGTGTGGAAATATGGGCAGTGTGGCCACATGGAACTATTTCTAGATCTACTGATCAACTATTGTGCTCTGTGGTCACACAGAGATAGATACACAAGGTATCTACACTCGCTCCCAATGAAAGAAGCATCGATTTTAAAGACAAAGGGAGAGATCCAAGGTGAATTCTTAAAACAACCAAGGGGTGTTCATATGATATATTTAAATATTGCTAATGTCTTAAATATATATTTTCATAGGAGGAAGTCTGAATTGAGAAAATTAAGCTAGCAAAACATAGAAACTAACCAAAATATACAAAATGACTGACTGTTGGGCCTTTGATACTTTTCTTTGTAGACAATCCACTAAGGCTTAGAAATGGAACCTCTTACCTGTAGCCCCAAAATAATCATCTGAAGAGAGACAGAATTGTAAAAGGAAGGCGTCATGGGCTACTAGGAAGAAGAACGGATAGATATTTACTAAAAGTTTATTGCGTGTAAACCCATGTAGAAGGTATACTAATGAAGATTTACTCCAAAACACAATGGATGTATTCGTAGTCCTGTTCACAGTTTCATTACAGGTTCCATTCTCCTGACCTCATCCCTGAAACAGGCTTTAGAGAAGACTAAATGGGACATAGTAACAATGTGACAGAATTTGTCCTGGACCTCACTCAGGATCCTGAGGGCCAAAAAGCATTATTTGTCCTATTTTTACTCACCTACAGTGTGACATGGTGGGCAACCTGCTCACTGTGGTAACTGTTCTTGCCAGCCCCTCCCCGGGCTCCCCCTGTACCTCTTTCTTGTCTGTCACTCAGGGACGCGGCTTATTCCACTGCCGTTTCACCCAAATTGATTATGGACTTACTCCATTGTCACAAAACAGTCTCCTCCCCAGCTTGCCTGGGCAGCTCTTTCTGGAACACTTATTTGGGGGTGCCGAAGTCTTCCTTCTGGGGGTGATCTGTAAGCCACGGCACTAGATAACCATCATGACAGTCTGCATCTTGCTGTTGGTGGTGGCCGGGGTTGGAGGTTCTGTGCATTCTGTGGTTCAACTTCTCTTCGAGTACAGCCTCCCCTTTGCGGCCCCAGTGTCATCGACCACTTCATCTGTGACATGTACCCCTACTGGAACTTGCCTGCACGGACACCTACTCTGTAGGCCTCACTGCGGTTGCCAGTGGCGGAGCAATCTGTGCGGTCATCTTCATTTTTCTACTGATCTCCTAGGTTGTCACCTAAGTTCCCTTAGGACTCCCAGCCAGGACGGGAGGCGCAGGCCCTGTCTGCCTGCAGTTCTCACATCGAGGTGGTGGTCCTCTGTTTTGTTCCCCGTGTTTTCCTGAATGTTAGACCTGTTTCTAACTTCCCCATTGATAAATCCATAGCTGTGGCTTGTACTGTTATTACTCCAATGTTGAATCCTTTAATATACACTTTGATTTTGGAAATGAAAAGAGCTATGAAAAAGCTTTGGAGTAAAAAAGGAACTAGAGATAGAATGCATTTGTTACTGATTTTGAAGGAACGAACAGGCAATCCATTGCAACAATGGATGACTTAGTCAACTCAATGGGTTCTCTAGGGATGTTTTTCTTTATTTACACAAAAGCGTCAAAAAGTAGAATAAATTGTTCTTTTAGGTGAGAGTCAATCTAATAGAGAAATTCTGGAGGCTGGATAAAAGGCATAGGTATTTGTCCTATCAGAAGGAAAAATACTCTAAGTTCACCCTGTAACTCTTTAGAAGAAAGTTGCTTTCCTTTGAAAAGTGCAAAACAAGCCATCTTTGAAAATTTGCTTTTACCCAATTTTGCTAATATTTAGAACAAATTTCTGGGGTGACGCAGTTCATATTTGTTATTCTATCCGCCCAGCAGCTTTCCGTGGCTGCCTTATGCATTTTGTCTTTAAGATTATTTCCGTCCCTCAGGTTGACATCTCCGCATTGGAAGTTCAGGATGTTTAGATGGGAGATGATACCGTATTTGGTTAAAGACAGTCAGTGAGCAGTCCTGTTAGATGGGATGTTGGGTGTGTTCACATTCACAGGTTGGCATGAACCTGTGTGGGGTGGTTGACAATGAAAACAGGTTCTAGTTCTTGATTAGAGGATAGAAAACCATACTCACCCAAGGTGTAAAGATATTTTCATGCCTTTCCTCACCATATACTATGTGGCCTTGTCTCTTTCTTCAATGGACTAAATCACTAGGGCAATAGAAAAAAGAAGGTTCAGGCATCCATCAGGAAGGTTTTTATTTTTCAAATTCCAGAAATAGTAAGGGTATAGACATGGAGACATTTAGGGACATCAGCAGAGCAACACGGAGGGGAGAGAAACGGCTCTGAAATCCGAAAAGAACATTTCCCAGATTGCCAGGGAAAGGAACATGCTTAGCTAGACAGACAAAGAATAAACCTTTTATTGCTAAAGTAAAGAATAATCCTGGATCAGAAATACAGTGAACTCAAGGAACTTAAGAAGAGCGTAGTTAGAATGGGGTCTTAATCTATTCTTTTAATTTGTAGTAACTATATTTATTTAGAAAAATACATGCAAATGTGACTGATATGCCCATGTAGGTACCTATAAATGCATCTAAAATTCATTGCTTGAAATATAATTGCAAAATAGTACTTATGACAGCCTTCCTACAATTTTTCGTGATAGTTTTGACTATTATATATACTTTGAGGTTGAAACATGAATTTCTATTATTTTCAGAATGACTGATGCTAGGATTAGTTTGCTGCCAAAATGGATGGGAAAGAAATAGTGGGGAGAGTGGGGAGGCAAAATTCCCAAGGCCACAGCCCCAGTGAGGGCCCAGAGTCCACAGTTCATGGCTGGGAGGGGCCCTGAGCAGCCTCTGTGCAGCTCCAGTATATTAATGCATGGCTACAAAGAGAGAAAAGACCTTGGAATCTTCCAGGAAAAATGTTAACAATCAGCTGCTTCCTATAGGAGTACATGACCTTCAAATTGATGTCAAAGTGAGTATAGAGGATGGGAAGGGCTGGGCCAATGATACGGCTATTTACAGAAGATCTACGTTAGTTTATGATTTTTAGTATATGATTCTATGTTAGTTCCATCTATGCAAATTCATTATACTGGAGATAATAAAGCTATCCTCAAAGCCCATCTCCTTTTTTAACTGTTTAGATGAAGGGAAATATGGTGTTGTGGGTTCTAACCTTGATTTTTAATGTTAACTCATAATTATATTAAGATACATATTGAAAATAAGTCTATTTTCATATATTCTCTTTTAGATTTAAAAATTATATTAAAATGTCTGTGCAAATAAGCAGCATCATTACAATTTTTTTCTCATTTAACATTGTAAACATGCTTCACCATCTGTGTCCTCATATTTAGTATTTTAGTCACAGCATTTTAATGAGTAGTAGTCCGATTTACATAAACATCTTCCTATAATTGAACATTTTAGATCTTTCTAAATTTTTACTATTATAAAAGACATGCATCATCTTTCATTATAAAACTATGCTACCTCATTTCACTTTTAGAACAATTTTTTTAGTGTTAGGGTCTAGAAAAAGAAACAGAAACATGTTTATGATCCTGGAAATAGTTGTTAAAACATTTCCAAAAGGATTACATGAATGAAGTAGTTTAACTGCAATTTTAGAATTAATATAATTTTAGAAAGCATAATTTAAAGCATATTTTATCCTTATGATGGGTTCCATTTTTTAGCTCACTTTGTGTGTATGCACACTGTTTAAAAACAATGCTGATATTAATATTTCCCATCTTCCTTTTGACTTATATGTTGCAGAGCACACTCATAATAACTGACTTGCCTCTCATGGGCCAGGCAGCTCGAACAAGAGTTATTGTAACTATTTGATGGGAGAGGATGCTGAGGCTCAGTGGCTTCTCCAATGACATATGGCTAGTAAATGATGAAGCTGTAATTGCTAGCTTTTTGATAGCAGAAGCTGAACAATTATTGTATTATTTTAAATTAAAATTGTATTTTTGTGTATTTTTAGATTAATAGAAAAGTTTCCAAGATCGTATAGAGAGTTCCAGTATACTCCTCACTTGGTTTTCCTTAATAATATCATCTTATATTACCATGAGCATATTTGTCAAAACCATGAAATGAATATTGATGTATTACTCTTAATGAAACATCAGATTTATTTGTATGTCGCTAATTTTTCTACCACTGTCCCTTTTCTATTCTAGTGTTCAGTCCAGGGCAATGCATTGCATTTAGGACAGTCCCCTTTTAAATTGCTTAAAATCATAAATCTGTTATCATAAGCTATGAGGATATTGTATTCTCTATTATCAAAGTTTCAACACTAATGTTGGAAATTCCTTTTATCTGAAAACAGGGGGTTGATTTGTTTATGTCTAATAAACATTTTAATTCTAAAACGGTATCACTCTTGAAACTCCCCAGATAAGGGAAGTGGGGGGCCGAATAATTAATTATTAGATTAATATCGAGCCTTGGTCTTCCTCACCATGTCCTCACTGTTTGGTTTTCTTTGTACAGTGAAGCTACCTGAGAAAAAATTGGACACAGGTGGGTCTGAGGGCCACAGTAATTTATTCAGGGATTATTAAGGACATTTAAAAGTGTTGCACATTTAAACAATACCACACCTACATTGTGACCAAAAATATTTTATGTTTGCGAATAAATTAAAGGATGAATTAAAAATGCTTAGCCTTGGTTATGGTAAAGCAGGAATTAGGAGGAAAAATCATTGTCATTTCTGGTCTGTGTCAATGTCTCCATGGGCTTGTTCTCACTATTTATCGTGATTTTTCTCTTGTGTTTCTAATTGCATCAGTGTTTTTTCTGTGCATTGCCTTATCTGAGTCTCCTAAGAACCCTGGCATTGTTACTATACCCAGTTAAGGAAGCAGAATTTGAGCCTTTGAGAAGTTTAAGTAACTTTTCCATCTCAATATAGCTAAGTAGAAGAGCCTGGATTTGAACCTATGTCTCTACAAATCTGCAACTGATGTTATTTTTTATTTTCTCTGTTTTGCTTTTATTTTTGAAATTAAAAAAATTCAATTATAGTTGACATTCAATATTGTTTTAGTTTCAGGTGTATAGCACAGTGGTTAGACATTTATATAACTTACGAAGTGATCCTTCAGATAAGTCTGGTACCCACCCGGCATCGTACATAGATATTACAATATTATTGACTAGATTCCCTATGCTGTACTTTACATCCTTATGACTATTGTATAACTCCCAATTTCTGTTTCTGAACCCCTTCACCCTTTTCACTCAGTCCCCAACTCTCCTCCTATCTGGCAATGCAGTTTGTTCTCTGTATCTATGAGTCTGTTTCTGTTTCGTTCATTTACTGGAGCTGAGGTTCTTACTCATTTCATTTCATTGTCTCTCTGGCTTTGACACTAAGGTAAACTGATGCCTGCTGGATCATTTTGATATTCTTTACTTTTTAATAAATGGTTGTTGACTGATCCAATGACCTATAGGGTTTGCTTTATACTCTTGTTTTCTTGGTGATGACTTGCAGCTGAATGTGGTATTTATAGTGCAGGCTCTGTTTAAGAACTAGTACCCTGGAAATGTAATGGAAAAGTTTATTTTAAAGTAAGCATTAAGACACATCTTAGCATATACAATTTATATTTATTGTAAATTGTTTTTGTTAACTCTAAGTTGCTTTCACAAAAATCAGATTATTTTTAATTCTCAGTAAATGTCATTATTATTTTATTCACCTCTTTAAGAGATTATATGTACATGTACACACACATTTGACAAATAAATTTCTGTTATATGCACAGGTGAGGACACAGTCATTCTTGGAAACTGTTGTCTAGCTATGGAAAGCAAAGTCAAAAGTTGGGAACATTTATGGATAACTCATGGAGGAGCTTTCTGTGGGTAAGGTGGCTGGCTCGATAAGTGAGGGAACAGTGACGACAGTTGCTGAGGGCATTTATCATAAGCAACGTTGACATTTTGCACATTTGACCCTCACCTTCATCCTGTGACTTGAGCTATATTCAATACACCGTTTCTATTCCTTACCTACGTGGTTGTTGCCAATTTGTATCTGTAGTAATGGAACCATTACTTTCTGAATCTACATCACTTGCTCTGTGTCCTTCATCAAGGGGCCTCATTCAAACATGAGCAAAGGAATCAGAAGGGTTTGATTTCTACAGGTGGATGGAGACAGTAGAATGGCCAGCACTGCTCTTCAGTTCTTGCTAAAAAGAAAAATCATTGCTCCTTTCTCTGTGGATCCAGTAGGAATAGTTAAGTGTTAGAGCCAGAGATTCTGTGTTTAAATTCCAGATCCAGCATCTGTAATTTGACTTTTCCTCTTTGAGCATGGGTTGCCTACCAGCAAAAAGGGGGGCAATAAGACACGACGTGGACTGTCTCCTAGGCACTATTTCCTAAACAGTTGCTTTCTTTATATTATTTAACTTAGTCACCATGACAATACCCTTAAGTAGGTGTTATTATTTTTCATAAACATCTGTTCTTATTTAAAATGATGAAAGAAGAAAGAACCCAGCTCAACACGTGCGCACTTGTTATGTGTTAATATAGAGCTAGTCACCTTCCCATAGATTTTATTTTTTATTTTTATTTTTATAGGGAATGAATGAATTCATCTTAAAGGCCCAATTCAGTTCAGAGTTTAAAAAAATAATCAGGAAAGTAGCTATGATTTTCAAGACCTCTTAAACTGGGACTTCTCCTTCTCTTTGTAGATAAGGTAGTCTCCTGATGAGGGATGGCATGCAAGTTGTCCCTGCTCCCACTCCACACTGATGGCAGGCATCGCCAATAAATTAGTTCTCTCTCCTCAGAATTTGGATGCAGCTTCAGCATCACCCTCAACAATTCACTCCGGGAAACCACTACTAAATGATCAGAGTTGGCAGTTGCGATAAAAACTGTCTCATTCCTACCATATGTGAATTCTTCTCTTCTCCTGTATTAAAGCTCTGGCCATTTTGAAGTATTTAATAATTTATCTCCTCCTGGATTCTGCCTGACCTCCCTCTACCACCTTTAACAAATTTCTAATGTTGTGCTCTCAGTTATGACAGAAGCACCAACTTGTGGATGACTGTCACATGATGGTGTCATACACTGGTCCAGATGAACTTTTCTTTTTGTCATAATTGCAGATTTTCTACGCTCACTCTGGTAGCAGTTAGCTTTCCCTTGGAAATCATGCAAAACCAAAGCTTTGTAACCGAGTTCGTCCTCTTGGGGCTTTCACAGAATCCAAGTGTTCAGAAAATGGTATTTGTTATATTTTTGTTCGGCTACCTTGCGACTGTGGGGGGCAACTTGCTCATCGTGGTGACCATCGGCAGTAGCCCAGCGCTCCTGGGCTCCCCCATGTACTTCTTCTTGGCTTTCCTGTCTCTGCTGGATGCCTGCTTCTCCACCGTCATCGCCCCGAAGATGATTGCAGACTCTCTCTCTGAGAGGAAGACCATCTCCTTTGAAGGCTGCATGGCCCAGCTCTTCGCTGAACACTTCTTTGCTGGGGTGGAGGTGATTGTCCTTATAGCCATGGCCTATGACCGCTACGTGGCCATCTGCAAGCCCTTGCATTACTCTTCTGTCATGAACTGGAGGCTCTGCGGCATTCTGACGGGGGTGGCCTGGACGGGGGGCTTCCTGCATTCCATGATACAAATTCTCTTTACTTTCCAGCTGCCCTTCTGTGGCCCCAATGTCATCGATCATTTCATGTGTGACTTGTACCCATTGCTGGAGCTGGCCTGCACGGACACTCACGTCTTCGGCCTTTTGGTGGTGGCCAACAGTGGCTTTATCTGCATCATCATCTTCTCTTTGCTGCTTGTGTCCTACGGTGTCATCTTGTTCTCCCTGAGAACGCACAGCGCCGCGGGGCAGCGGAAGGCTCTCTCCACCTGCGGCGCTCACATCGCTGTTGTGGTTCTGTTCTTCGTCCCGTGCATTTTCGTGTATGCCCGGCCGCCGTCTGCCTTGTCCTTGGACAAAGTGGTGGCGATCTTTTACACCGTCCTAACGCCCTTGCTCAATCCCGTGATTTACGCCTTCAGGAATCAAGAAGTGAAGGGTGCCATGAGGAACGTGTGGAACAGAGGAGCGGGGCTTTGTAATGAAAGATAGGACTGACCCGATGGAATCTGTACTCGGTGTGTTTAAAAGACACGATGGAGCTGCTGAGAGAAGTTCCAGCAGTGAAGGATTGGAGTGGGCCGGGTCCTGAAGTCTTCCCCGGCGTCAGCACTCTCAAAGCACCTCTACCAGCCGAGGGGCCAACAGGCTGTACATGGCATAGAGGCCAGCTTGGCAGAAGTTCCTGTCTTGGGGGACCCTCGCTTGAAGAGATTCTGGACAGAGTTTAAGAGGGGGCTGTGCTTTCTCCACACCTGGGTTTTCAGACCCTTGGGAACCTTGCTCATGGCCCACAGCTGCACCCCCTTCTCTGGTTTTGGGGCTCGTGATATTGCTGCTGGTCATGGAGAAAGAAGCTGAATACTGTGACGAAATCTTGGATCAAACTATCCTCCCTAATTTATATATTTTTTGCTCTTTTCCCTTCTCTGTTCTTTCTGTATCCTACCCCCTGCCTCTTCTTTCTTTGGACCTGCTCACTCTCACTCTCCTCTCTCCTGCTCTACTTTAGTGTCATTCTCTACCCTTTCCTCTCTCTCACTATTATTCATTTAGGTATCTATTCCCTGCTTTGATATTTGCCTCACCGTGCAGTTTACAGGCTTGATTTTGGAGTCAGAACAGAAAACGAAGGCATCACTTGGCATCCTCTTAGGACGGCTCAGGATTTCTCTTTTCTAGGATGCAATATACATCATGGAGGTTTGATGTTTTATGTGACATGGATGGCAAATGCTAGACAGAGAGGCTATCTAGTAGCACCCCACTCTAGTGTTAGCCTAAATGTGCTTGGAAAAACTTTCTTTATTACAGGTCAAACTTTGTACATTAAAAGAACAAGGCAAACAGCCATATTTACTTGCAAACTAATGTATAGCTCAAATGAAATAACAAAAATGGAAATTGTTTGAATAGTAAGATTGTACAACAAGATTAATATATAATCTAGGATTGTGTTATTCAATTAAATATCTATCTAATAATACAGTAATATAGGCAAATAGGAGATAGAGGCAGATGTTTATTTGGGAAAAAAGGGAAGTCTTTTAGTGTCAAATATATATGAACTGTTTTAAATTTCAACAGGTAAAAGTAAGAATTAAAGAAGGGAAAATGGTTTTCTTCACTACTGTGATGTCTCCCCCAGATCAGAGAGTTAGGACAGTCCAGGGGTGTTAGGAAACAATGATTGAGTCAATGATCAAACTCTCAGGTGGTGCTGATCTAACCTAATGCATACATCTTGTCAAGAGTTGCTTTCTTGTCTTCTCATGTTACCAAATCTTCTCTTTGCTTATTCAAAATAAAACAAGATGGAATGACATGACCTGGCTTTCATGGTTGTCCAATATCTGTCCATAATTTTATCTCTTACAACTTTTTGTTTCAATTCCATTGAAGGAGCTTCACACAGGTTGCTTTCTGTGTCTTCATTATTTCTCCTGCAGATATATACATGGTTACCTCCTCACATCCTTTGATTATTAAAATGTGTCTTCTCAATAATGAGTTTTCTGACTAATTCACAGAAGTGCAATGTTTTACATTACATGGATGGTGAATGCCCTCCTCCACCCGCTACCATTCTGTATCTCCTTCCATCTCCGATTATTTTTTCTCCTTAGCACTTACCATTCTCTAACATGTCATAGAGTTTAGTTATTCATTTTGTGGGTTTTTTTTTGGTATATGTACTAGAATACAGTTTATACGAGGGTAGGGATATATGAAAAGATTTACCGTTAGACCCCCAGTGCCTAGAATAACATCTGGCCCATAGTATATGGGCAGGAAATATTTGTTGAATAAATAAATAAATAATAAAAATACATAAATGAACGTCTTCTCCTGAGTGAGATTCAATAATGTGTGGCCCAAAGTGCGCTTATCATGAACACCTAGAAAGCCAAATATAATAGAGAAGTCACCTATATGAGGTACTGAGACAACCTATGCTGAAAGGGTTGAGACTCCAAGAGAACACCTTCCTTAGGTTGAATTCTGTTACTGCTTTTACCCCGGAGAATTAGTTGAATCCGGGCATAGACTGGAAGCTGGGAATCTGGGCTTCCTCAGGTTGGGGGATTACTGGAGTGAGGGCAGGGACAGCAGCAGATCTTTTGGAGGAGATTTAGAGCCTCAATCATGCACTATTTTTTCCCCTTAGAATGTTTTTCCAACCCTAGGGATTGATAACATTTTCTAGAACAGGAAACTGGGAGAAGAGACTTGACTAAAGCCACAGAAACAAATGATGGAGCTAGAATTCAATTATGTCCCATCTGTTTGAACAGTCACCTGGGCTCAGAGCTTTGTCGGCCATTAGAAAAGATTTAACTTAAAGGGCGGGGTCTTTGGTAACTTTTGTAGACTATGCCTCGAGGTGACTTAGAAGGCATGGTTTTCCCCTGGAGCAGGCTGCATGGGTGGAGCGCTTGGTAACTGCAATGGGAGGAGTCCCTTGGGGCAGAGTAGGAGGGGAGGAGGGCTCTGAGCACAGACTCTGCCTGTTGACAGCCTTGTGTGGGATGAATTGGCCCGTGGTTTGCTGTGATCCTGGATTAACTGAGCCAAGTAGCTCCCTGAGCAAATCCCCAAATCTGTCAGGCTTGGGTGGGAAGGGTGGAGTCCTTGTCTCTCTGGAGGTTGGGCATTTGTGAACTTGATGAAATCCCTATAAATATGTGATGGAGGAAAAGGAATTCTTTAATTCATGTGCTCTGCAGGAAACTGTTTGGGGATAATAGAGCTGGCTTTAGAGATGTTTCTACCACAGAATAGTGGGGATATTTTCTTTTTATCCTAGAAAGTTCTAAGAGTAGAAGTCAGAACTTTCTGCTTGTATCCCAGACCCTTCTGGACAGTCTAGTTCATGTTTTCTAGGAAGGGTTGGCCATCCGTGGAGCATGTCCCTTCCCTATAGATCCTGCAACAGAAAGCCAAGCAGGTGCATCTGAAGTACAATTTACATGTTGCAAACACATGGAACAGTAAATCAGAACTGGAAGAGTGAGCTCTCCAGTGGATATCCTTTTTCTTTTTTTTTTTTAAAAGACAAAGGTAAGTGTTCAAGCCACACTGGACTATTTCCTTTTTCTTGCCTCCCCCTCAGGACTGGATTTTAGAGCAGTCATCATCATCCAGTCCTATCTCCTGAAAAACCTGGGGTTCCAGGAATATGTTCCCCACCATGGTGAGAAGATCCTGACTCTCTCCAGTTACTGTTATAGTCCATCTCTTAACTTAAAATTCTGAATTTTTCACTGGCCAATCTGTCCTTTAAGAATTTATACTATTCTCTTAGTAGATGATTTCTACTCTTCTAATACCAATTTCATAGAGCCTTAAATCATTAATGATTTTACCTACAATTATCTTAAAACTCACATTAAATTGTTAAGAACAGGAATATTTCCCCAATTTCTCATAAGTCCTCCAGATAATTTTGATTCAGTATGTGAAATGAAATATAACTATAGAATTGTAGAAGAGAATAAATACTGTAATTTCAGACATATTTGGAAACAATAGACTAACTTAAAATGGGGGAAACTGACAGCTTGGACTATACAAAAAGGAAAAATTCATGGAAAAAGAGAAGTAATAACAGAGAAAAATTAAAATCATAATAGTGAATGTAGCAGAGGCTGAGACTTGCATAGTTTTTCTTCTGGGCCAGATCTTCTCACTCTATCTGCAGAGTAACCATGACTATTTCTAAAGTGGTTTTCCCAGCATCATGCAGCCAGAAAGTAGTGGAGCTGGGATTTGAACTCAGGCCATCCAATTTCAGAAACTGTACCCTTAACCAAGAAATAAGTGATTTTTGCTAGATTAATAGCTATACTAGATAAATATCAAGATCACAACAAGTGAGCTGACAAAAGAGAAAACATTCTTCAAAGGAAAAAGTATTAAAATATTAAATATGGTAATAAAAATTTATATGAATATAATAAAAATGCAATTTTATTCCTATTAACTAAGTCAGGTAATAAAATAACATCATAGGATATGGGATAACCTTCTTTTGTTTTTGTTTTTTGCTTGTGCTCCAGCTTTTCTGCAAAATAATCAATATTGAATGCTGGCTATACTTGTATTTAAAAAGACATACAAATAAACACATGTGCAAATATACTTATAGAAATTTTCTGAAAAGACATACAAGAAATTAAAAGCTATTTCTGGAGAGGAGGATTATAGATTCAAATAATTTGGAGAGAGATTTTAATATTTTCTCCTTACATTCTTCTGCTTTGAATATTTTATCATGATCATGGATTATTCTACAGTAAAAATATAGTTATTGAAAAGATTTAATTCTAATTAATAGCAATGATTATAGCATCTTGAGCAGCAATATCATACTTGGGAAATGAATTATTCTAAAGTCGTTTGTAAAATTGTTATATATGAGTGACAACTGGAAGCAGCATAAATATCTGAATGGACAAACTTTATATATTACCACCCCATTAAATTGATAATTAAACTATGGAAAATATGATGGCTTGGTAAGAAATATTAAAACAATTTTAAGCCAACATCAAAACACAGAATCATCATATTATATGATGATTTCAATCACATAAACTATATATGCGATGAATAGGGACTTGAAATAGAAAAATCATAAAATTGTATATGGGATTATGGACTCTTTTCTAAATAATGTTTTTAGCAGAAGTATCCTGGGGAATTCAGGGTAAAGAGGGACACATAGGAGTAAAAACACTACTTAGATTACAGACATGTTAGAAATTTTATGTCGGGTGAAATTCATAGGCAGAGAGGCTCAGTATTCTAATGGGATAAGTTCAAGAGTATTGTACATACAGTAAAGAGTAGTTTCCCAAATTATGCCAGCTGCAGAGTATTGTCTAGAAATTTGTTATATCAAGACTCTCAGCGAAGCTGACGTTTACCCAAGCGGCATCAGATTGTCAAAATAAAGCACATTTCACAGTGTCCTGAAGGGACCAGGGACAATGCGCACAAAAATGAGTGAACTGAATTGAGAATATTTTCTTCAGGAGGTGATTGCCCAACAATATTAGTGCTTAATTATGTAAGAATAGTGTTGATCAGATCTCAAAGCTCACAGATAAGACGCATAATACATGAAATTATGCACGTGTAAGCGTGTGCATGTGTGTGGGTATAAAGTCCTTTTGTTTTAATTTTTAGGGCAAGTATTTGCCCTCCATTTTCCACAGGAAGGCTAAATTTCAAAGAGGTTGAGCCACTTGCCCAAGGAAAGTACAAGTTCTTGGTAGGGATCAAGCTTTTTAAAGGAAGTTTATTTTTTTATTCCCCAAATGCAAAAACTTTGGTTCAGTGTGGTGAGTTTCTGAACCACAGATAGGTCTGGGAGAGACTTGGACGTCTGCAGATTTACAAAGGTTCACAGGGGATTAAAGGCAGCTGGAGGCAACGGGATGGAGCAGAAACTAGGAATTCAGAGCTCAGCTCACTGGCCGCCTCAAGGTGACACTTCTTGTCTTCTCTTGGCAGGTTCAGCCTCCGTCAACTGCATCCCACCCTCAGCCCTAGTATGGCGACGAATAGCAGTGGGGTTGAGTTCATTTTGTTTGGGTTGACACAGGATGCAGGAAAGCAGAAAGCAATCTTTGGGGTCTTCTTGATTCTTTACCTTGCGACACTGTTGGGGAACTTTCTCATTGTAGTGACCATTAAAAGGAGCAGCGCCCTTGGGAGCCCCATGTACTTCTTCTTGTTCTATCTGTCCTTTGCCGATGCCTGCTTCTCCACGACCACTGCCCCCAGGCTGATCGTGGACGCCCTTTCTCAGAAGAAGACCATTTCCTACAGTGAGTGCATGACTCAGGTCTTTGCAGCCCATTTCTTTGGGTGCATGGAGATCTTTGTGCTCATCCTCATGGCCTTGGACCGCTATGTGGCCATTTGTAAGCCCTTGCGATACGCAGCCATCATGAGCCGGCGGGTCTGTGGTGTGCTGGTGGTTTTGGCCTGGGTGGGATCTTGTATCCACTCTTCAGCGCAGATTTTCCTGGCCTTGCAATTGCCCTTCTGTGGCCCCAATGTGATTGACCACTATTTCTGTGACTTGCAGCCCTTGTTGAAACTTGCTTGCATGGACACCTATGTGATAAATTTGCTAGTTGTTTCTAATAGTGGGGCCATCTGCATGGTGAGTTTTATAATCCTGCTTATCTCCTATGGTGTCATCTTGTACTCCCTGAGAAACCACGGTGCAGAAGGAAGGCGAAAGGCTCTTTCCACGTGCACCTCCCACTTTATTGTGGTTGTCATATTTTTTGGCCCATGTATATTCATATACACACGCCCCCCAACCATATTTCCAATAGATAAGATGGTGGCTGTGTTTTATACAATTGGGACACCCTTGCTCAACCCTCTGATCTATACACTGAGGAATGCAGAGGTGAGAAATGCCATGAAAAAGGTATGGTGTAGCAAAGTATGACTCCAGTTGATAAATGATGTATGGGGATTCTACAGTATACTCCCTTAACAGCTTAATTTTATTTCATGGACAGGAAAGGTAAAATATTCTTGTTGGCAAACAAACAATTAAGAAATCTGAGAGGACTGCATTAGAGTATGGTTGCTACTTGAAGTCCATAACCATTTTGACCAACCTATGATGACTCTAACTTGAATTCTATCAACATCTGGCCATACTCACTAGGTAATTTAGCTTTCTATACAAATTTTCCTTCAGAAAGAAAAGTACTGATTAACAGATAAGTGTGTGTCGCATGTATGCTCCAATTTTTCCTAGGTTTCATTCTTGTTCTTGTGAATGTGGTCATAAGAGCTAACCCACAGGGTCTGGACACTTGCAGAGTCAAGGTTGCCGTCTTGACGACCTGAAGATTGGAGAAGATGTTTTGAGAAAATGCAGCTCTGGAAATCTGTGCCTGAGCCTCCTTCCCTGAGGGTATCTACACTGATGAACCCTCTAACTCCATTGAAAGCTAGAAACATCAGTGAAAACCTAGACCGTCCCTGGAGAACCTCTCAAAATTAATTCTGTGAGTGGTGAGCGAGGGAGGAGTGTTATATTTGGATGAGATAGGCGATATCAGCCAGTCAATTGCCCTTTGGGGCCTTCACACTGCTCTTCACAAAGGAGGGGACAAGGCAACAGGTATATGCAGAGGGAGGGTACAGGAAAGAAGGGGGGACAGGGAACAATGCGTGATGAAGAGAGAGAAGAGGAGAGTGGGAATTTTGTCCAGATGGGAGAGAAGGAGCTTTGTCTTCCATATTTTTGAGCATCACTTTTGGGAACATTTGCAGGAAAAGTAAAGTCTCAGGATATTCCTCTATCATTGACCTTCCTTGGCTGTTAAGTTTATTTGGGTATCAGAAAAGACAGAAAGAAATGTGTGTTTTTTCTCCTATAGTATCTCAAAATGCAAAATTCAGTTTGTGTTTTTTTGAAGAATCTGGGCTTAAAAGTCAGGTTTAGTACTTCTCAACTTTGGTCTTTTAGTTTTATATAAGAATATTTTTAAAATGTGTATTTTCACTTTTGAAGAGAACCTAATCTGTATGTATCATTCACACCCACCACCACCAGCCTCCACCTCATAATCTCATAATCAAGTGCTGCTGTGCCATTTCAGTACCTGAGTTTATAATTACCATCAAATCAGCACCAGAAAGTATTACTTTTAGTCATGTGGGCTAATGGAAAGGAACACAGTGAACTCATAAGTCTGTGAAGCATTTCCATCAACTGAACACAAAATGTTATGCTGCACCAAGGATTCCCAATAATTCTTGTTTAGACAAGTGGTGGCAGAATAAATATTTGAGTCCCAAATGGGACATTTGTCAGAGCTCTCAATACCATATTCCCAAGTGGCAATTTAATTTAATATTTCTTCCAAATGAACAATTTTCCTAAATTTCATGTCTTACAGTTCTGTTTTGAGAGCACTTGAATCTGGTCCTATGAGGATTATATTTAAGTGCAATTGGATCTTAAGTAACCAAGACATACTCAAAATCAAACGTAATTCTTACCTCCTGTTAAGCCTTCAAATTTATTATGATATGAGAAAATGTTTTCCTGTGTCTAAATGAAGACTCAGAAAGTTTCAGGAATTTTCTTCTCATTATTAGATAACAGAGAATCCAGATTCCCTTAGATTTTAGATAAAGGCTCAATTAGAAAAGGTGGGAGAAGCAATCAGGAAACAGAAATGTCTGACTTGACCTGGTATCTTAGCAAATGGCTTAACTGTATTGGCCTGGCTAACGCTGAAAACTTTTATTCCCCTTTCTTTTGGGGACTTTTTGTAGGCCTTTTAATTCTAGTACCCTTGACATAGGAAGAAAATGTCTATTATGATCACTGTTGACTCCTTGCCTAATGCTTAGAAAGCCAGCGATTACCTTCAAAATTCTGTACTCGGGCTTCCAAGGGGCCCTAATGGGCTGGTTCCTAGAAGACCTCCTATGGCTCCTCTGTGGTGGTCACAGGGAAATGTCCATGCATCTCTGCCCTGAGAAATGCTGCTAATGTAGAAACACTGCTGATGTAGCTGATGGCAACCAGCCTTCCTCACCAGTCTCTTTCTGCCTAGATTTTCAGTCCCGTGGGCCCAGCGATATGGAGGGTCGCATGCTAGGTTGTCAGAATAGCGCTCTGAAACCCCCTCCATCACACACACACACACACACAAAGTTTGGGGTGATTTCCCCAAAGCTGTTCTCACAAACCACTCTCCCACTTTACACTCCGACTTTATACTTATGTTTAGCATGTCCTTTGGTTTGGAGATGGGCATATGGTGGTCTGGACACACTGTCACTTCACAGCTATTGTGACTAGTCAAAATTTTAGTTTTAACACCTTGTTACATAAGAAATGTTAATTCATGAATACTTTGTGTTGACCCTGGACTTCAAGAGACCTTATTTTTATTTAGAAAGGGATTGTGCATTATTCTGATTTGAGAAATATTTGTACTCACATAAAAGACAGGTTTTATGGGGGAGGGGAGGGAGCAGGGTGGAAGAGGTCAATGGGGGAAAAAAGGGGATATCTGTAACACTTTCAACAATAGAGATAAATAAAAAAATAAAAGTAGAAGTATGAAAAAAAGACACATTTTATGGACAAAAGTTTGTACAATTTAACCTTATCTGTGAACAGAGGAAACTTCAAAGCCTCCCAGTCAGGACATGATTATCAGGCGATAGAAAGAAGCCAGGAATCTTATATTCTTATTCTAATTTCTGCTACTTCTCATTTTTGGCAATAACTGCAGCCGTTGTCATTTTTCATAGTTTAAGTATTGTTTGTAATACTCTCCAGGAATTAGAATTTCTGGAAGCAAGTGTAGTAGCTCAAAAATCTAATAAGCAGAGTAGCCCTTAGAACTGCAGTCTCCCTGCATGGGAAGGTTCCGCTTCAGCATCGATAAACCAACAGATTCTAAGGTGTGAGGGAGGTGAGAGACATGCGGAGCTTTTGGGAAAGAGAGCAGCATAACGAGAATTTAGCATAAAACATCCCATTTAGAGAATCTTTACAAGTTTCTCTGACAAGTATTTATTTTGCATTTTCACAGAGGAACATTATTGCTGAATGTTGCAGGTGAATTTCAATGACCTAGGTAAAAATTCTTTGATGTTGGTAAAGATAGCAAGAAATGTTGGGTCCTGGATGTATTTTAAGGTAGAACCAGCAGAAATCTGTGTCAGATTGTGTGAAGAAAAAAGTCAAGAGTGACTTAAAGATTTTGACCTCAGAAATGGACAGGATGGAATTGCCATGAAGTGAGAAGAGGAAGCCTCCCTGAGAGAGGAGCAAGGTGGTCATGGTGGTGGGAGGGCCGAGGGGCAGTGTAATCAGGTGTTCACTTTTTTTGAAATTACGAATTTGGGAAGATTAGACAGCAAAGTGGAGATTTCGATGGGCAGTTGGATATGTGAGTCTAGAGTGAGGGAGCGTGGCCTGGGATGCAGATCCGCATTTGGGAGCATTCAGCAGCTCTCAGCATTTACAGCCACGCGACTGGATGCGTTTACTGGAGCAGTGTGCATGGGGAGAGGAAGGCAAGGGGACCTGGCCTGAGCCTCGTGTACTGCAGACCGGACATGGCCGTAACCAGTGCCATCATATCCCTGAGGGGCAGAGATGTCAGAAATGACATTGACGTAGGTATTGTGCTCTTCAGCCTTTCAAATGCTGAAGTTTAGGCTGATAAATCATTTTGGCTGAATACTAAAGGCTTTTTATTAAAAGCTTCTGCAAGATACTCAAATTTTGAGAAACAACTGTCCACACATTGACAAGGTACCCTTCGGTGCCATGTCTATAGACAATGGACACTTCACAGGGACCCACAGGTCTTGAATGTGAAGCTGGTGCTGGGCCCGTGCTCTGAATGAGGAGGGCGAGGAGAGTGGCCTCGGGGAGATGTTCTGGGTGAAGGAAAGGCCTCAGTCACAGCTCGTGACGGGCCGGGCACTGGAGACAGAGATGCCATTCAAGGTGGCTGATGTAATGTCTTCAGAGAATTCTTGCGCTGTGTTGGGGAATTGTGTCTGCTGGTAGGAGCCACTTTCAGTAGTTCAACAGTAAGATTCATCGCCAAAGCTTCTTGCCAGGAAGCCATCAGTTGCTAGAAGAAGCCATCCCTGGGGATTTGATAGACAAAGTGCCTGTTAGTGTGGAAGTAGTTTCGGCACCAAGTATTCTAAATAATTAAAGCATTGCATCAGCCTCGGAGACCAAGAGACCATGTTGGAAGGAGACGCTGACCATAGTTTGCCATGTCCGTCAGGGAATACACTTTTCCCTTTGTCGCCTTATGAGCCAAAGGCAGGGGCTGGAGTCCAAGGCATCTGTAACCAAGGCTGATCTAAAGAATGCATCATTGCTTCAATATAGCTCATGACTCAAAGAAGTTACACCTTAGAGAAATATTTTAGGAGATAATAGAGAGTTCAATTTAAAAATACTCTAAGCACCTACATGATACAAGGCATTGGGTTTGCAACGATGGGGAATAAAATCCTGAGAACGTGTAGTTTCCAAAAATTCTTTTTCCAAAAAGGAAGCTAAAGGGATCACACACATAACTGAAGTTAAGTGTAGTCTGTAATATTATAAGAAAAGCTGCAAAGGGAGCCTTCAGAGAACTAGAGAGAGAATTTCCTTTATTACAAAGCGACCACCAAAGGCCGCCAGGGGAGAGTTGTATTTGATGGCTGCTATAGGAAAGTATAAAATTCACAAGCTTATTTGACACTAATAAGGGCCCTATGACGTGGTCATTACAAAATCAGGGACAAAGAATTGAGATGACATATTAGGAAACCACAGCTAAAATGCCCATGGCGAGGAATATTTTTCTCAAGATATTTTATAAAGTCACATGTCGTGTCATGAATTAATTTTTTTGCAGGCAAACTCTTTTATACTCACCCCTTGCCCTCACTCATGAAATCATGTGGCTGAATGACACGGTGACTGAGTTCATTCTGCTTGGGTTGACTCAGGATCCTGTGAGGAAGAAAGTGGTGTCGGTTGCATTCTTGTTTTTCTTCTTGGGGACGTTGCTGGGGAAGCTCCTGATTATGCCCACTGTCAAGGCCTGCCGGACACTTGGGAGTCAATGTTCTTCTTCCCTTTCCATTCGTCCTTATGTGACACCTGATTCTCTACTTCCATAGCCCCTAGAAGATTGCAGACGCCCTCCTGAAGAATGCCACTGTCACTTCAGTGAGTGCATAGTCCAAGTCTTTTCCTTCCATTTCTTTGGCTGCCTGGAGAGCTTCATCCTGTTCCTCATGGCCCTTGACCACTATGTGGCCCTCTGTAAGCCCCTGCATGACATGACCATTATGCGTTGATAGGCCTGTGGCGTGTTGGTAGCTGTGACCTGGGCGGGGTCCTGTGTGCATTCTTGAGCTCAGGTTTTTCTGGCCTTGAGTTTCCGTTCTGTGGTCCCAATGTAATTGATCACTATTTATGTGACCCGCAGCCCTTGTTGCAACTTGCTTGTACAGACACCTACGTGATCAGTCTGCTCTTGGTGTCCAACAGTGGGGCCATTTGTACCATTAGTTTCGTCCCTCTGATGTTCTCCTACATGATCATCCTGCATTCTCTGAGAAACCACAGTACTGGAGGGAGGAGGGAAGCCCTCTCCACCTGTGTCTCCCACATCATTGTGGTTGTCTTGTTCTTTGGTCTACGCATATTTATATACACCTGGCCCACGACCACTTACCCCATGGATAAGATGATAGCTGGTTTCTATACACTCGGAACACCTTTGCTCAACCCTTTGGTATATATGCTGAGGAATGCAGAAGTGAAAAATGCCATGAGGAAGTTCTGGAGCAAGAAGCTCGTCGCAGATGACAAATGATGAATGGAACTTTCAAACTTTTCTTCCTAGTTTGGACTGATCTAGAAGAAGCCCATAGAGGAGATTATTTCTTATTGTGGAGTTAATTTAATCCTAACTTGGGGCATGAGAATTAGTCAGCGTGACTACGTATACTGGGTGGTGTCGAGTCCATTTTGCTTATTTACATATTTTAATTTTCATTTATTGATTTTTAGAGGGAGAGAGAAAAACATTGATTTGTTGTCCCACTTATTTATGCATTTGTTGGTTGATTCCTGTATGTGCCCTGACTGGGGATCGAACCCACAACTTTGATGTATGGGGACGATGCTCTAACCAACAACTACCTGGCCAGGGCCCCAGTCAGATTTAAGTAGAAGATGATACAGCCCAGGAACAAACAGCCACCACTGTTCACTGCTGTGCCTCTGCTTCTCTCGCCTGCCTTCTGTCACTGGGATTTTGACCTGGTGTTTTCCCTGCCCGCCTTCATGTTGGCTTGTTGTGTTCTCTCTTCATGCTTACACTTCAGATGCTTAGACCCACCGCCTGGCAGGCTCTCCTGGCTTATTTGTTGGACACCGTGTCCCGTAATGCCTGAGCATAGACCTTGAACTTGGCTGTTCTTCCTGAGCTCAGAAGAATGCACCAGATTACAATAATAGCAGGATCTTCATGTTTTAAGGGACAGTGTATATCATCTAGATAATCTCCCTTCTATTTCTTGGGATTATATTTTGAATTTTTCTCACATGTTTACCTTCTAGAACAGTGAAAAAACACAGTGAAAAAGTCATATTTCTGAAGGAGTGTTGCTTTTTACATCTTAGAAGGCTTTTGGCTGTTGAGGTTGCATTCATTATTTTTTTTGTAAAAACTCTTCCCCCTCCCCAAAATGACCCGTTCGAATTTGGGGGAAGCATTAAGTTTTCTCTTGAGTCACACCAATTATAATAATTAGTTTGTAACATTGAGTTAATATGATTGTCACATAGACAGCAGAAAGTAAGGTAGATATATTTATGTGAGCTACAAGTAAAGGGTATAGCTGTTGATGGTAGGAAATTTAAAAATAACCAATTAAAGAAAAAAATGTTATAACCAGAGAAGGATTTTTAGGCTTTGAAACCAGAATAGTTACTTCACAGTCGTGAATTACTTTAGCGAGTTTTAATACAACCCAGAAAAGACCGTAACTTGAGAAGGACTGAGATATTTGGATGAACAATATACCAGTGCAACGGAGATGGAGGCCGCCTTTTGTCACTGTCAATGCTGCTGTCTCTAATCACAGGGTCACTAAGAATCTTTCTGATTTCAATTTGTTTCCTTATTTGCCTTTTCATCCACATCGGAAAGTCAACATGAGTATTTGTTTTAAATTTGGAACTTCTATTGCTATTGATAAATCACTAAATTATATTAAGATGACTAAATCTGTGTTAAATTTGTCGTACCAGGAACTTTAGAATTTCTTTAACTTGAGAAGGGACAGTCTATCTGTGTAGGAGTGGGAGCCTGTGAAAGTGGAGAGCGGGGTCCTGCAGGTACTGGGAGAGTGATGGATGGCTTGGGCGGTTGCAGGAAAAACAACAGAACGAGGAAAAGCTTTGTGGAAATAGGGACATTTAAGTCTGCCCTTAAGTATGTTAATAAAAAGATAAGCGCCTTCAACATTAATAACTAGCTTTGGACATGGGAGCAGAGGGAGGCTCTTAAGAAATATAATGAATGTGTTAGGGTTTGTCCCTGCATAGAAAGTAATACCTACTTTTAAGACCTTCTGGTCACTGACCGTGAAACGTACATTTAATATTTAACTTCATATATTTGAAGCAATTTAAAAGAATATTTTTTAAAAGCACACTTGAGTAGCCAAAGCAATAGCAAACTAGAAGCACCAGTGCATTTTTACTAGCCTTGTCCAAGAATTACCAGGGGGGTTGCCACTGAGATGGCACCCTGGTCCCTCTCGTGGCCTTAAATAGTCCTGACTCTGCGGCTTCTCCAGGAGCCCCTGAGCCCGTGCGCTTGGGGACCGGGGCCTTGTCGCTCATCGCTGCACCGAGGGGAGAGGCGACGTGAGCATTCGGCGTCTCCCCTGCAGCCTGCGACACAATTCTCATTCCGCTCTGAGTACACAGGAAGTTAATTTGCAAGACACATTTATTTTAAACATAATTTGAAGGCTGGCTGCAAAGCATGAGACGGTTTTCATTGCTCCCGCCAAGAGGCCTATTTGACGTAGAATAGACTTGGTGGTTGTCAGGAGCTCATGAAGACAAGGCTCTCCCTTCCAATACTCACTGGAATGAAGTGATGTTCAGCATGTGAGTTCTTATTTTTTCCTTCCCATCTTTCTTCCTTTTTTATCGTTGACGCCTGGCTCTATGTAAAGCCATCTCTTTGATTCGCTATAGAATCATCTGTCCCTATCTGCTGCTTTTCTAGGGGAATTCTATTTTTCCAGGAATATATGTTCTAATAACGTATCTGCTTGGTAACTATTTGTTTTATAACCTTTATGGGCTTCTAATTCATGTCCAAATTTTGCATTTTAATAGATTACAAAGCAACTGTAAGCGGTCTGTTCTAATAGAAAATGGACAAGAAGAATGATCTCTTGAAGTCTGGTTGCAAACTTGAGACTTAGATGCCAGGATAGGAGGCTGTGAGAAATTGTGGAATGTTTTTTGCTCTACTTCAGAGAGAAAAACAATGATGCAAAACTATAAAAGTTTGAAAAAGTTCTTAAATAATTGATGAAGACATCAATAAAGAGAATAAATATTGTAAGAACATGGAAAATGGATAATTTTGATAAATTGATAATTTAGTAAATCACTTGATTTAAAACATGAGGCATTTGCAGCTGGAAGAATCCATGAGTACTAATATTCCTTGTTCCTTAAGAGGAAATAGATACCCATGTATCTATAAAGCAGCACTGAGGTTATGTTCTTCCTTTCCAGTGACTAAATCTGTGATTTTCCCCTCAAAACAGATCTTAGTGATTTGTATCATGGTAGATGTGTCATATAGATCCAACATTTAAATTTCTGTCTACTTTTCCATGATAGGAACATACCACATCTTGTTTCTGTTCTATTGTCAGGTATTAGATCAGTTCTATTTTTCAAATTTAAATAAGTCTGCAGTAAATACACTTCTGAATGCTTTTTGGGTAGTTTTGCTCAGTTGCTCATCAAATTTTAGAGGAACAGACTTAAACATTTTATTTTTATGAGTTGATGAGTGAGAATACTGCTTCATTATTGTTTAATTTGCATTTCCCTGATTCTAATGCAAGTTGAGTATTTTTATATATGCTTTTGGCCAGTTGGAATTTCCTTTCTGTGTATTGACTAGTCAAAGGTTTTGCTCTTTTAGAAAATTGGGTTACTTACCTACATATTGTTGATTTGCAGGATTCATAAATATTTACTCTCACTTTGTCACTGTTTAAAATTTTTGATTCATATGGAATTTGTCATACAGAAATTTTAGATGTATTATGTGTATATGTTTTATAAATTTGCTGTTTGTGCTTTGCTTAAAGAAATGTTCCTACTTAAGATATAAACCCATTTTAATTTTTCTTAAATATTTTTTTCTCATTTTGTTTGATACATTTTTATCTTCAACCATCTAGAATATAATTTTTTGTGCCATGTGAAGTATATATATTTTTCTCCAGAGGGAGATTCAAAGTCCTAACATCAGTTACCAAGAAGTCCATTATTTCACATCAATTTGAAATTCCACCTTAGACATGGAATAAAATCCAGTATATTTATGTGTTTATTAACTGCCTTCAAGTCCACTGATGTGTCCTTACCAACGCCTCTTTCTCTGCTGTAGCTTTATAATATACTTCAGTTCTGAGAAGATGTCTATCCTCTTTGGTCTTCGTTTAAAAAGTTAGCTTAGGTACTCTGGATATTAGCTGTTTCTGAATAATGGAATCAGCTTTTCAAGTTTCATGAAAAACTGTCAGAATTTTCATTTTAATTATTGACTGTATTGATTAATTTGGAAAGAACTGACATCTTTTTATATTGATGTTCCTTAGCCATAGATGTGGTATGTCTTTTACTGTTGCAAACTCTTTATATCTTTAAGTACAATTCTATATTCAAGTAGGGAATTCTATTTTTAAGGCTAGGGTAGGTAACTCACAGTTAAAAGACTTTTTATTTATTTTAAACAAATCATACCACAGCTCAGGATAATTGTAATTGGAGTTTTGCTTGTGGGATAATGATTGTTCCAGAGATTTTGCAAGAAATTAGATCACAGGGTGTTAACTTGGGGTTGATGGATGGAATTCAAATCAAAAGTCCATGAAATCCCTAAAATCCTATTAAAAATCTCTTTGTATGTCAAATGTTCATTTTTCTAAAACAATTTCATAGGAACTCAGATGAAGCAAAATGCATTGTACAATTAGTATTATAACCCTTCACAAACAGGCTAATCTCATCAATGTGTAGGATTTAAAACTGAGCTTTGAGTTTAGCAATTTTGTGGTACATTTTAGATTGGATAGCAGAGAGGAAGTAAGAGATGTGTAATATTTTGCACCAAAGAAATACTTCTTTTGAACTAAAATATTCCAGGACTTGGGCCCAGGAGTGTGCAGTAAGCCTGGAAAGGCAAAAACATGGTTCGATTCAAAGAGCTACAAGGTGGTGAAACAGAGTGAAAAAGAATTTCTGGATGCAACTGCTCCTCCAAGGGCGCTGTCCTAAGGGAAGCACCAGAAAGGGTGACTGAGGACAACACTGTGAGGAGTCCTGGGTTCGACTGGAAGGTGAGCTGGGAAACAGGGTCAATTCCAGAAAGATGCAAGTGCACTAAAAGTCCCTCCAATGAGCAACACTGTCCCCCAAAGATCTCCTTGTTGCTCTTTCTCTCCCCTCATTTAAAAAAAATGTTCATGAAAAGGTACTTTTTATTATAACTTTTATTGAATTTATTGGGGTGACATTGGTTAATAAAATTATACAGATTTCAGGTGTACAATTCTACAAGACATCACCTGTATATTGTATTGCGTGTTCACCACCCGAAGTCAAATCTCCTTCCTTCACCATCAATCCCCCCTTTACCCTGTTCTACCTCCTCCACCCCCTTTCCCTCTGGTCATCACCTTACTGTTGTCTGTGTGAGATTTTAAATTTTTCTTTGCTTAATCCCTTCACCCTGAAAAAGGTGCAAAGGTTCTAAAGGCACTTTCTGAAATTGTCACCCAGAGGTCCAGTATTTAAAATTATGGGCTCGATGAAGTCTAAGGACATTACTGAACTTTTTAGATTTAGTACAGATTTGGTCACAGGAAAGGACTGAGAATTCTAGTGACTTCACAGCCCTTGACGAACAGATAACTTTGGTGCTGGTGTCTACACATCAGAGATTTAAAAATCACTCTTAAGATATAATATGAAATTGCATCTCAAAACTTTCCTGAAAAAGGACATTTCATCTTTCAAGCATTCATTGGGCTCTTCATGGTACATGTGGGACTTTGAGATTTATTGTGACTGCAATTAATTGATTATTCTATTATTGTTACAGTCTATTTGTCCTAATGAACTGTACTCCAGTTGTGGGTAGAGAGTGAATGTATTTTGTACACTGCTTACCCTTAGCACAGTTACTGTGATTATGTCATAATAAACGATCAATGAATATTTATTGACTAGATCAGTGACTTTTAAAATAAATTAGTAATTTCAAAAAGTTGAGTGTTTCAGGTATATTAACTCCCCACTCTAACTGATCAAACCCACAGAAGCCATGGGGCATGACAATGTCACAGAATTCATCCTGTTGGGACTTTTTAGTGGCGAGGAAGCGAAGGTGGCCTGCTCTGTGCTCTTCTCGCTGTGCTACGTTGCAGTTCTTGTGGGAAACCTGTCCATTCTTCTCACCATCCGGGGCAGCTGCCTCAGTGAAAAGCCCATGTACTTTTTCCTCAACTACCTGTCCTTCATGGATGTCTGCTTCACCTCCACGGTGGTCCCCAAACTGATCACAGACTTACTGGCCCAGCGGAGGACCATCTCCTACCACAGCTGCATGGCCCAGATGTTTTATGCGCACTTCTTTGGCGCCACTGAGATCTTCATCTTGGTGGCCATGGCCTACGACCGCTATGTGGCCATCTGCAGACCCCTTCACTACATGGTCATCATGAGCAGGCGGGTGTGCTATGTCCTTGTGGTGGCCTCTGTCGTGGGGGCATTTATCCATTCAATCCTGCAGGTGCTGATTGTTGTCCAGCTCCCCTTCTGCGGCCCCAACCAGGTAGACCACTATTTCTGTGACGTGTTCCCCCTGCTGGAGCTGGCCTGTGCCGACACGAGCCTGTTGGTGATCGCGATCATCGCCACCACGGGGGTGCTGTCCATTCTGACCTTCGTTGCCTTGGTGATTTCTTACATCATCATCCTGTCCACCCTGAGGACACGCTCCTCCCAGGGCTGCCGCAAAGCCCTCTCCACCTGCGGCTCGCACATCACCGTCGTGTTCATGTTCTTCTTGCCCCTCATCTTCACCTACGTCCCTGCCGTCGATTCCGTCAGTAACGACAAGGTCTTTGCCCTGTTTTACACCATGATCGCCCCCATGTTTAACCCTCTCATCTACACGCTGAGAAACACGGACATGAAGAACGCCATGAGGAAAGTGTGGTGCCGAGACACGCGACTGGAAGGAAAATGAAGCCTGTGGCCTATGAGCCCTTCGCAGGCCCCCTTCCAGGCACGGAATTGTTAATGTTGGCAAACAGCAGGCACCGAGCTGGCGTGCTGCCCCCAAAGGCCGCAGGCTTGAAGGGAGGAGTCCCTCAGCCACTCTCTCTTCCTTTACCTTTCTAAGCCTGGATACAAGGGCAGCACATCGGCCAATCTTCAGGTCCCCTCCAGCTCGACATTCTGGAATTTATGTCTGGCATTCTGGAATATTCTGTCCATCATAATCCCAGGCATAGCACGCATTACAGCACTTCTGTCAGGGCAAATTGTAAAGACTGCGTGGTTTGGCAGCTGTGCCCTACTTTAGGAAACATATCTTGACTGAGACACCTCTCAGAGATAGACAGAGTCCTAAACACTTTCATTTTTTGAGGTTTCCATTGCAATGAAAAGGTAAAGCAATGCCAAAATATTTACAAGTGTTGCTATATATTTTAACTCCTTACAATAAAAAAAATCACACTTCTAAAATGATGCAATGCAATGTAATTATACTATTTGCGCTGTGCTTCTAGAAGTTGTTGTAATTAATTCTTAGTACTCTATCGGTGGTGTATTCCTGTAATTAGACATGTGTGCTGCCTGAAAAATTAGGGAGCTTAGAGCCTAAAGGCAGGAAGAAAAATAATGCAGTATATTGAGTAGGAGGTAAAGACAAAAGCAGATCAGGCCAGGGTTTAGTTTTGATGTTGACCTTGCGGCGGTCACTCCTGGTGCCATTGGCCAATTCAAGAAGGTGAAGATGAACAAAAACATCTACAGGGGCTTGGGCGGCGTCTGCCTCTGGCGCTCATGTCAATAAGCCTGTTATTGTTGTGTCTGGAGGCCACGCTCTGTGGCAGTGAATAAAATTTGCTTAGTGTGACAAATTTACTATTTGGTTTCTCCCAAAGAAGACAGGCCTTTCAGAAGTCTTTTTGTATGTGGCTCATATTTACCTTTTGTTAACTCCCTTCTCATAATTTATCAACAAAGGAGGGGTGAAAAGGAATCTGCCCGGGTGTGGTTAATATAACGTCTTCCTTTCCTATGTGTTTTCCATGGAAATAGTGGGAGGGAGACTGGCTGCGTAGGAAGGTATTTGGAATTTGTGCTTTATGTATATAACCAAGGTCATGTGCTGTATTCAGTGTCTGTTCTCTCTAGGTTGGCGTTTTCTACTGCTTTTTTAAAAATACCCAACACTAAGTATACTGGAGGTTTTATTAATTCAAGGATGTGCCTCAGAATTTCCGCTTCTACAGGTTAATCATGTTCTTGGATCAGCCAGCTCAATAATGCCACGTAGCAAACCATTTCAAAACTCCTGGCTGATACGAGAAGCATTTAATTCTTGCTCATGTGTCTTTGGGTAAACTGGGGTTCAGCTGATCTAGGTTGGGCTTAATTCCAGACCTCAGGGTAGGTTCTGATGTACTTCATGTAGCTTTTGGTTTTCTCATGGAAAAATAGAAGTGGTAGTTTTTGCTGAAATGGAGATTTTGTGTTCTGTACATGTTCTGTACTATTGACTGTTATGGAATGTTCAGTGTTGTATCTCTCTATGCTGTGCACTCAACTTGCAGATTTTTTTAATACTAAAAATGTAGAATAAAGACTATTTTGAAGAGCTGAGTTAAGTGATGAGATGGCATTACACAAAAAAGCAAACCAAAACAAACAAACAAAAAATCCCAAAACAGCTGATTGCCGTGCAGGAGCTGGACACATCAGAACACTGTCAAAAGGAGGCTACTATAGGTGCCCACTCAGGTGCTATAAAAACGGTGAAATCCTGGAGACTCTGACATGTGATAAATGTTTTAATCTCCTAGATATGTTTAAATGAGAAAAGGGATGACATATGGAGAACCGTCAAAGCTTATCTTTACATATTCAATTGAGCAGTGCATGGAAACCTGTTTAAAATATTTTATGCTACAACTACTGATTAGAAAATATTGGAAGACATATTTTTATTTTTTCCAATATGAAATAAACTAATTTATTCATTTAGAAAATGAGAAGGGGTTGCCACTTACTTTTGCCAGTGAAAGTTCTAATCAAAGTTACATCTTCCATCTTGTAACAACAAGGTTTTAAGACTACAAAGCTGGCATTCAGTGTTGTGATCATACTCCTATGAGTTAAAATAGCATTGTTGACCAGACTCAACCCCACTGGAACTGGGGAGAGTCTGAGTTCTCACGATTCTTGGTCATCTCCTTCCAAGGAACCAAGAGGAGACTCTGAGCCTCTCTGATTGGGAATGACTCTGAGGGACTTTTGTGAACAAGAATACATTTATAAAGCCACTAGTGGAAACTTGAACACTATTTCACATGTTCTACATCTTGGTCTTTTAGAGTAATGAGTCTCTCAGTTTTTTCATTCTTAAGGACTTCAGACCTTCAATGTCACTAATATATCCCTTGATATCCAAGGCTTTAACATAAAGACATAAAAAAGCAAGAGTATTGTGGAGAAAAGTTATCAGATGGCTAACATTTATTTTCCATAGTTTTCTAAATCCAGTTCAAGTTTAGCTCCCTTTGGGTTGGTTAGCAGAACAGATGGGGATATATATCCAAAGGCAGGGCTCTTTGTATTTCATTGACTCATAGACCTCTTATGCTCTAAGAACATCAAGTATTATCTAGTCTCAGTGTTTCCAAATCTAAGTGCCCAGATGTGCCATGGACTGCATAAAAATTACCAGAGAACCTTGTTAAAAATACAGATTTTTGTATACCCTTTAACCCTGGCTTACTGTATTGGAAACTCTTAGAATACATACTATTATCTGTTCAAGAATCTCTCAAGTGAACTCCAGTGATCAGCCAAGGTTGAGAAGCACTGATATACCCATCATTTTAGAATTGAGCAAATGGAGTCCCACAGAGACCTAGTGAGTATATGTCCAAGCTGGGGCAATAAACATGGATTTATATGGTTCCAGGGCAGGGGTTTCTAAGTTATAACTTTTAATCCAGATGCCTTGCTGCCTTTTGATTTTGCCTATCTTTAATTTTATGAATATATTAACATCAGAAGTAATTTTTAGAAGCACTTTACATAAAGTTCACACACGTACACCCCCCCCCCCCAGACACACACACTTGCACCCCCTCAACCATAAACACATACCCAGGCATGGACAGTATCCTAAATAATCAGATTTGTGGAAAGGACAATGAAACAATTGCAGACGTAATTAATGATGTGTTCATTTGCTATAGAAAAATAAAACTCAGACTGCATGAAGGAGAAATGTAACTTCAGGGCCAGTATCAGTTCACATAAGAAAGACATGCTCGTTTGTCCAGAATGAGTCTTCTGGAATCCATAGCTGGAAATCGGGTTATAGTAGAGCTGCTTGGTTCAAATATTGGAGAAAATACAGCTCCCAACCATGCATTTCAGCAAATTGTGTTTACCCTGCCAGCTGAGTCACTGTCACCTATTCTTCACAAATTAAGTAAAGACCAGAGTCAGCAGAAGCATATTAATGGGATGTTACAATTAGAAGGGGGATCTCAGTGGTCATTTTTCTCAATTTCCTTATTGTTTGGGTAAAGAAAATGACTCCTAGAGACAAGACCAGAGGATGAAATTGATTTTTGAGAGAGAGAGAGAGAGAGAGAGAAACATTGACTTGTCCCTCTTACTTATGCATTCATTGGCTGCTGCCTGTATGTGCCCTGACCGGGATTGGGACGGTGCCACGCTCTAACCAACTGAACTACCTGCCTGGGGCCCAAGTGTTTCGTTTTTTTGAGCCTTTGTTTTATCTTTTACATTCTGCAGACATGTCTCCTTCCATTCCAACGTTATTAGGTTTAATTTTTACTCTGTTTGGGGGAACTTACATAAAAATGCTTGAGTTCAGATCTCTGTTATTTTTCATGTATCCTTTCATTCAGGCAACATATACATAGTGAGTGCTTAGTATGCACCAACCACAGTTCTAAACACTAGAAAACAGCCTTAAGAACTCCACAGTAAACTCATTCTTTAAAGAAAATGGCAAAAAGGCAAACGTGAAGAGAAAATAATGGTGCTAAGTATGACCATGATGAGCTTCTGAATTTGAATAAGATTTCTCTGGTCTAAATATTCCAGAAAATTATCTGATTATGAAATATTAGAACAAATATAATAATAGTAATGATAAATAATACCTTACTTTTGTAGAATGTGGTGTTCTCTCATTTTTCCTCCCCCAAACCCCATGAGGTTGTTAGGGTCTTCATTGTACAGATGAGAACGTTTAAGATTATCCAGTTTGAACTGTTACTTTTATTTATCATCAGCTTCCCAGAAAACCTTCCTGCTCCATAGTTTCTTCATTACATTCTTTACTTCCGCATTTCTCATTGTATAAATCAGCGGATTTAACATGGGGGTGATAATGGTGTAAAATACAGCCACCATCTTATCTTCTGAAAAGGTAGTGTCAGGGCGCATATACATGAAAGTACAGGGACCGAAGAAGATGATGACCACGGCGATGTGGGAGCCACAGGTGGAGAGAGCTTTGCGCCTGCCTTCTGTTGACTGCTTTCTCAGGGACACCAGGATGACAATATAGGAGATCAGCAAGATAACAAAGCTCCCCAGAGCGATGGTACCACTGTTGGCTGTCACAACAACACCAACAACATACGTGTCCGTGCAGGCAAGTTTCAGCACAGGGTGGACATCACAAAAGTAGTGATCGATCTCATTGGGTCCACAAAAGGGTAGTTGGACTACCAGGGCCACTTGGACAATGGAGTGTATGAACCCACCTAACCAGGTGCCCAGCAACAGTTTATTGCATCTGTCCCGGCTCATGATAGTCATATAGTGCAGAGGTTTACAAATAGCCACGTAACGGTCATAGGCCATCACAGTGAGAATGAATATCTCTGTGCAACCAAAGAAATGTACCCCAAAGACTTGCAACATGCACCCTTCATAGGAGATAGTTTTGCTCTTGGCCAACAGGTCAACAATCATCTTAGGAGCTGTGACTGAAGAGTAACAAATGTCCACAAAAGACAAGAAGCTGAGGAAGAAGTACATAGGAGACTTGAAAAGGTTGCCCATGTAAACTGTCAGCATGATGAGGAGGTTCCCCAGCAGAATGACCATGTAGAAGAAAGAAAACACCACGGAACAAACTTCTTCAACCTCTAGGTTTTGAGAAAGACCCCAGAAAACAAATTCAGTTACGTTGTTTATTTTTTCCATGAAATTAGTTTCTCAGGCCAAGTTCCCAAGAGACAGTTAAATTATCTGAAAGAAAAACATAACAGAGACCACCAATATTTATTTCTAACTCAAACAAATAATCGCAGTAGTTGAAAATAGAAAAATGGGTACTTACAGCTGCTTGGCAGGCTTACCCAAAGAAATTGGAGTGGGCACATTCTGAGCATCCTACCTGATTATGATAGTCCATTCCTTCACTTCAGATGAGAAAACAAAATCCAGGGAGATCATGCAAATCCTCTAAGCCACACGTCTAGCCAAGACTCTTACCCCTCACCTCGTGTGAAGGTGGTTCTGATCTATTTGTTTCTAAAAATCGACTTCTTATTCTGTAGGAGGCACTCAACCTAATTCTGACACAACTTTTGTGTTTGGGGATATGGTAGCATTTATATATCTGGGAAAGTTTGTCTTATTTTTGACACAGAAACAAAAACATACGCCCATATATCCCTCCCGAATATGGCCATGAGTGTTTCAGGTAGTTGAGAAAGGGTGACTTCTGCAGGTTGTTCTTACGAAACACTGATCTTTGTGTGTGTGAATTCATGGTCCCCTATTTGGTATCCAGCTCTTACAGTCCAGAGGCGGTGTGGTGCAGTAGAAAGAAGACCAAAATTATACAAAGCCGATTCTGAGATAAGGGTGCTGTAACTCCAGATGCATCATTTAGCTTCTCAGGGCTTCCGTTTCCCATTTGTGAAATGAGAAGGCTTAACTTCACTATTATCATATTAACAGTTATTTCTACCATAAAAATTAAATCTATTCTGTCAGCCTGGAATGGTCTTAAAACCCTGATAAGGAGGCAGAGATAAGAGGAGATAAAGCAACAGCAACAACAACCACAACAGCCAGCACCCAGCTGGAGACAGATCAGACCTGTTTGATTTGAAAGAAAGGGAAGTGAAGTCTCAGGTAATTTCTCCATCTTCAAACCCAGTGTTTGAGGATTCTTCAGGAATTACTTTAACTTGGTATTTTAAACATTTGTCTGTTAACTGAACCCCCCCAAAACCCCACAAAAAGAGCAATAAAGGAAGGACTCTGCCCTTAATGTCAGCATTCCTTCATGCACCTATTTTTAAAATTACCTTTCAAAAATTAAATTTATTGGGGTGACATTGGTTAATAAGATTATACAGATTTCAAGTGTCCATTTATATGATACGGGATCAGTATATTGCATAGTGAGCCCACCACCCAAAGTCAAACCTTCTTCGGTCCCCATGTATTTGGCCCCCTTTACTCTTTACTACCCCTGTCCCTTCCCTCTGGTCACCACCATACTCTTGTCTGCATCTCTTCATGCATCTTTTTTAATCTTTCAATTTTATGCTAGTTTATATTAGGTTTCCACTATAATTATGTATTATAATTACAAATATGAATGAAGTGTTTCTGGACGAGGTCACCACGGAAAGATACTTTGCAGGGGTTTAGGAAGAGGGCAGATTTAATTTGAACGGCTGGGTCTTCAGTGGTGGAACCCCAGGTGCTCTAGCAGGTCACTGGGATGCAGGTGCGGAATGGGGCACGTGGAATAGTTTTGACTAAAGGGGCTTGGAAGCTATTTCTCCAGCCAAAGCCACAGCTGGGAACGAGTGCTTTAGTTACAGGCTAGGACAGGATTACACAGTGTCTTCAGTATCCATCAGAAATTTTGAATGTCTGTCAAGTTCCGTGCTCTCGGCTCTCCCTTTGCAGCAATGCTGTACCTGGTGTGTCCAGCGTTGGGGAAACTACAGGGCTGGTTTTCATCAGGTCTGTCTATTAGAGTAGGTAGAGTGGTCATTACAGGTACGTCTTCTCTTAGACAGTGCAAAGTAATGATAACAATAATAATGGGAGTAACAGTAATAACAACAATTCAAGTTCAGACTCAAACACAGTCCCCTGTTTTTACATTCTTTGGATTTTCCTTCTGAATTAAAAAAAAAAGATGATTTCCCACTGAGAAAGCCCTTCAATTTAAGAGAGCTCAAATAGCAGTTTTTGACAACTGTGAATTATGCTGTTTGGTTCTAATCTAGAAGAAACTGGGCAAGTAAACACAGGCCTGGGGGTTGGGCCTCCACAGTCCATACCGTGAGGTCCTAGAGGAATCCTCCTTCCTCCTGGAATCAAGACTCACCTCAAAGAACTCCTTCCTCCACTTTCTGAGCATTTAAAACATGACGACTCCTCAAGTTCCTTTGAAATCACTGGCGTTTTCTTAGTTACAATCGTGCCACCCTATCTCATAGACAAGTCTGGATGCACTTTATTATCTTTATCTTAATAACTTTATTCTCACTTTATTTTTGAGAATGAGGGTCTTGCAATTATATTACAGGTTTTCCAAATATAGCAATTTGACTGAATTTCCCTTTTCCACAAACTTTTTACATTAGTTTCAGAAGGAAAAATATCTCACCAGTATTGTCCAGAGATTGAGTTTTGCTTTATTTTTCTATCTCTCCTGAGATAATTTTGGTGCAGCTGCCCCAAAATAAAGTAAGAATGAAGCCTTAGAAACTGCTTTGTGAATAATTACTACCAGAGAATTCCTGACCTCCCCAAAGTCAAAGGCTGATAGAAAGCAAGTCTTTCTTATTCAGGTTCTGTCTCTCACCTACTGAAATCTGCCATTTCACAGTATTGTTGGCAACACACGGTCTTTTCTCTACTTTTATAAGGTCTTTTTAAAGAAAGCCCTGCAAAATGGTAATGACCTTGGGGAAAGTCTTCCCCCTAGTCTCTTTCCATAAGCAGAACCATGCCAGAGAACTAAGTGTGAGCTTTAATTCCCAGATGACTTTCTGACTTTTAAAAAAAAATCTAAAACTATTTATTATTTGCTAAATTTAAAACTCAATCAATTCTTACATTTAGCCCTGTAACGCTAATTGAGAGTATAGCAAAAGAAACAACCAACAAAATGAAAAGTCAACCTATCAAGTGGGAGAAAATATTTGGAAACCATCTATCTGACAAGGGGTTAATGTCCAAAATATATAAAGAACATATATGATTCAGTACCCCAAAGCAAATAACATTCTCCCAAAGACATACAAACAGGCCCTTGAAAAGGTGCTCAAAATCACTAATCATTAGGGACATGCAACTCAAAACCGTAAGGAGATGTCACCTCACACCTGCTAGAATGACTGTCAAAAAACACACAAGAGATAAGAATTGTTGGTGAGGCTGTGCAGAAAAGGGAAGCCTTGTGCATTGTTGAGGGGGATGTAAATTGGTGCAGCCACTACAGAAAACAGTGTGGAGGCTCCTCAAAAAATTAAAAATAGAACTACCCTATGATCCAGCAATCCCACTTCTGGGTGTTATCCAAAGGAAAAGAAAACAAGATCTCGAAGAGATTTTTGCAGTTCCATGTTCATGGCAGCATTACTCAAAATAGCCAAGATATGGCAACAATCTAAGTCTCTGTCAAAAGATGACTGGATAAAAGAAAAAAAAAGGTATGTATGACAATGGAATATTATTCAGCCATGAAAAAGAAGGAAATCCTGCCACTTGTGACAACATGGATAGACCTCGAAGAGGTTATGATAAGTGAAATAAGTCAGAGAAAAACACACCTTACATGATATCACTTACATGTGAAATCTAAAATAGTAGAACTCATAAAAACAGAGCAGAATGGTACCACTGGCTGGGGTGATGAGGGAAATGGGGGAGATTCTGTTCAAAGGGTACAAACTTCCAATTACAAGACATAAACTCTGGGGATCTAATATACATCAGTGATTATACTGTATTAATATCTTGAAATACAGTTATATACTGTTATATACTTGAAAGTTGCTAAAAAGTAAATCTTAAATGTTTCACAAAAAAGAAATGGTAATTATGTGATGTGGTAGAGGTGCTAGCTAATATTATGGTGGTAATCATTTTGTAATATATAAGTGTATCAAATTAATAGGTTGTATACCTTGAACTTATATATTAATTATATCTCAATAAAGCTGGAAAAAAAGAAACAACACCTCACATCTATCAGAGGACTGGTGGCCATTATTAAAAGACTCAAGATAAGTGTTGGTGAGGATGTGGAGTGAAGGAAACCCTTGTACACTTCTGGAAGAGATTTAAATTAGTACAGTCATTATTTAAAAAGAGTATGGCGTCTCCTCCAAAAATAAAAACAGAACTACCATATGATCCATCAGTCCTACTGTTGGGCACATATCAAAGGATATGAAAAATGATCATGAAGGGATGCCTGCACTCCGAAATTTATTGCAGCGTTATTCATAATAGGCAAGGTCTGGATACAACCTCATGATCCTTGACTAATGAATGGATATGGGAAATATGATACAGACACAGACTTAAAAAAGAGGGAAATCCTGCTGTTTATAAGAACATGTTGGAGCTGGGGGCCATCAGGTTAAGTGGAATAAGCAAGGCACAGAATGGGAAACACTGTATGGCCTCACTTACACGTGGAAATGATACAGAAGCAGAGAGTTGAATGGTGGTTCCCAGGGGCTAGGGGCTGTGGGAAACGGATAGATGCTGGTAAAAGGGCACAGGCTTTCAGTTACGTGGAATTAAGTTCTAGAGGTCTAACATATAGCATGGTGACTATAGTCAACAATACCACACTGTATACTTGAAGTTGGAAAGACAGCTCAGGGGCTAAGTGATACCCATTGATAAGTGGCACTGCCATGACTGGGCATGTGTGTTTGCCCCCCAGATGTAGCATTCATTACATATGTGTCCTTGTATATTTTCATAGGATCTGTGTCAATCCTAAGAGTGTGAACTCAGTTATGCTGTTATTTTCCTGCATTGTTTTAGCCAAAGCGAAGAAAGCACAGGTTAGAAACAGTTAACCTACAAAATGTAAATCATAATCTTTATTAATCTATTTATCTTATTGCATATGAAACAATGAAATATATGAATAATGAAAATTTAAATAATTCTTTAGTAGGCATAATAAACATTAATTGAAGGAATCTAACATGAGCGGAGAACTTTCTGAGCTGAATGTCTTTCTTTAGTTTTTAGCTAGCACCTATTAGGGTAGCATGTTGCAAAATACAGAGCACTTAGGCACGGTTTATCTTAGTATCCTTTCACATTGCTTGAACCTGGTAGTCCAGTTATAAAGTAACCTTCTAGTAAATATTTTGAGCATTCAAAAACCGATATAGAAACATTTGATAGTGTCTTTAGTGAAACCTAAACACACACTCAAGGTCAGAGACAGGGAGAGTGAGAGAGAGAATGTAATTCTACAGACGTAATTGTGCTTGCATACTATTTATAATCCAGTTTCTGTCCTAGCCACAGCAGCTCTGTCTGGTAACTTGGATCTAAAGGAAATCTGACCTGGTGGGCTTATGATTTGGGAAGGTAAATAAAAAACAACAACAAACCAACTTACAAGGAAGAGTCAGAGCTCTAGAATAAAAGAAATTCAGTTTTTTAATGTATTCACTATTAAGTATTTAATTAATCATGTGAGCCTGGACATCTCTAAGAATAAGAGAGTGCTGGGAATATAGGTTGTGATTTGACTAGTTTGGATATTAAAAGTATTCCACTTGCCTTCAAACTATTTCTCTGAGCACCTGACCTCTCATTGTTCATGTGAACCTTGGTTGAGTAACAGGTGTCCATTGTCCCTGCAGTGACACTAGGTTGTTTTCGTCTATGAATGGTCAATGGACTGTGCTAAGTGAAATGTGAATTCAAGAAGCTGAAATGGTAGATTCTGAACAGCATTGGAGTGACCAGAATTTTAATGAGGAAAGAGAGACAACACTGAGAGGAAGGAACAGGGTACACTGACAACTGAAACAGAAGAGCACTTGTGGTGAATTTCTTTTCCATGACCCTGTCTGAATGTATGATATCAGTTGAATATGTTTTTGTCTTGATTGTACAGATAGCAGGTTGGCTGCGGTTAAAGTTAAATACAGGCTTCTTCTCTGAATTTTATAGACTAATGTGTTTTGAGATTATGGAAGTAATAAATTCAGGAAGTTGCCCATCGAGGTGTGATAGGATGTTCAAAAGGGACAGGAAGGCAGCGGCAGGTAATTGATACTTAGCTGGATAGCAAATTTCAAATAAGAAAAAAATCATTATCCAAACTTTCCATAAAAAATTGACAAAGCATTGATTAAGAATAAAAGTGATTCACAGGTTACCAAGAAAGTGAGAAAACCCAAAATGAAAGGACAAATAAGCCTGTTGCAGTAACCACTACCATGATCACTATTTTCTTCTCCAAAAAAAAGTCGGCCCAAGAATTAACTTAACCAAAGATCCCAGGCAGGCCACTATAAAATCAAATAGAAGTATCTCAAAACTTGAGTATCTGTTTACCTTACCTCCCTTTGTTGTCTGCCTTTGTTGCCTGTAATAATTGTGATGATAATTTCAACTACTGAATCTTTTACTTATGTACTCTTTCAAATCATTGAAGTTATTTATTTTAATAATTTAACAAACACTTACTGATTGTTGGTTAAGTGAATGGTAGCCTGTATTTGACAAGAGATAGAACAAAGGTAAAATAACTGAAAATATTTGTGGAGCCCCTACCATGTACTGGGAGACATATACGTTATCTAGATAATTCTCATGACAGGGTTGGGAGATAGGTGTGCTTATCAACAATATGATAATCTGAGAAAAAAAAAGTACTTGTCCAAAATCACACAGATAAGGGAGAGGTAGCTAGAATTCAAAATTAAATTTGTGTAAATGCTTCTTAATATTTCAAAGCAGAATGTGAAACGGTGTCTCTGTCTTTGAGGAATTTAAGATTGTGCATATTAAGGATGTGTATAGTTTACTTTGGCATAGATTAAAAATTGGGGTATTGGGGTCAGTGAGCCCTTCCGTTTTAAATACTAATAGTATCATGTATTTATTGAGTATAGGCTATGCATCAGGAACTGTGCTAAGTGCATAACATTTTGCTAAGTGTATTGCTAAGTGAGATTTATGTGGTTTTAGATCTTGACTCTATTACTTCTTAGGTCAATGGTCATGGCCTAATTAATATCTCTATGACTCGCTTTCCTCTTCTGTGAAATGACTTTACAACGAATATTTACTTTTTAGTGTTATTATGAGAATTAAGAAAGTTTATGCCTGTAACATGTTTAGAAGAGTGTGAGGCACACAGGAAGGCTCAAATTGTAAGCTAATATGTGAATTATTAGACCTACTGATAGTGTAGTGAAATAATGTACTGAGGCCATACGATCATTCATGACAAAGCTTGACTATAAATCCAAGCAATTTCATTTTATTTCATTATGTTTAAGGTTTTTCAAATCTTTACTTTTAATAATTGTAGAGTGTGTAAGGGTTAATGCAAAATCTTAACTGAAACATATCTTACAAATCATCAAGACTAGGTTCATTATTTTTTAAGTCAGTAACACTTTAATAAAATGAGTAGAACCCATTATAATAACAGCTCTTTATTACATGGATTCAGATCCACAGCAGGCCAATCATGTTCCCTGACATTTAACAATCCAGTCAGTAAAAGCCTGTTAGTGCATCCTCAACACTGTAATTCCAAGGGGTTTCCTTCGAACTCCCTTTGCAAAGAAGAGGCTAAGCACCAGCAAGCAAGACTGTCGTTAACAGTAGTTTTACTTCATCATCTTCATCATCATCAATAAACACGCAGTTTCTTCCTTCTGTGTACATGGCATTGTCAAATGGGTGCTACACTCTGCCTGTGGTACCAAGTTTATAAATAAAATACACCAAAACAAAGGTGAAGCCATTAAAAAGAGTTTAATAACAACTAGGCCATAATGAAACCTGGGGCGCTGATGGAATCTCTGGAAGAGATTTAGAAACAACACACAAACTCAGAATGACTGTAAACGGTTTGCTTGGGAAGGGGTGCCAGAGGAACTTTTTAGGCGCTGCTGAAGGGTTTTCTAAGTTGCTCCGGGTTCACCGTCTTTCTGTTGTTATCTTTAAATACTGCAGCGCCCCGTGGGTGGCATCACTCTGCGTGGCCGCAGGAGACCCCAGGCCACGGCGGGCTGTGCCCGGACTGGTGGGGTTCAGCCAGACACCGAGCCTGCCCGTTGGCCCTCAGCTCTTCTAGATCCAAACATGTTACATTAAAACCTTGTTCCTTGGCGATTTCACTAAGCAGTTGATTGTAACCTGTATTTGGAATACAGGGGAGGCTTCTTTTCAGTAGATTGATCTTTTCACCAGGAGAATTCCTCAAATAATGCCAAGTACATCCTAGAGAATGTCCCACTACGTCTGCTAAAGAAATATAGTTCCCTGGGGTATATTCTCTCCCAGGAGCAGGCGCTGCCTCCTGGGGAAGGGTGCTTTGGGCAGTCGCCAGCCATGGTGACGAGCCAGCTCCTGCGACGAGCCAGTGGGATGGAGCAGGTTCACTGGCATCAAGGGCCAGGAGCTGCAGCGCAGATGCCAGCATCGGCCTGCGGAGCGTTTGGGCAGCCCCTGCGGCCCTGTGTTTTGCCAGCTTCTCCCTCGACGCTTCACCTGTGCCGGTGATGTCACCAACGGCTCCCCTGAAGGTCCAAGCGGGCACGTGTATTTGCACATCGGACCTTTCACATTCATACACAGGGATCCCCGCCCCCCTTGCTCCCCTCTGAGTCCCTCCAGGGAAGGGGACGGGGTGTGGGTGCATTAGATTCATCACTTTAAATATAGACACCCTAGAATAAGTGCACACAAGCCCCTCACGTCAGTGAAGAGCTATACCAGAGGATAAATTCCAATCTCTTTGTTTCTAGCCGTTGTTCTTACAAAGGGACTATTTGTGGCCCAAGTGGCATCGCGCGTGTCTGAGCAGGAGGCGCTCCAGTGCATTTTATTTGCGTGTGTGAGCATGCTTTTACTCCTTCTAAATGGGCTACGTGGTAGAAGAGGGGAGCAGGCCGCGCTGGTAGTTTTGTTGGGGCGTGAGCTACATTTTTATAGACTTAGAGAGTCTGGATTAATTTTTCTCATTTTGTCATCTGCATATCAAAGTTAGAGCGCCCGAAACGGTTCAAGAACAGTAACTTTAGAGGTTACCTAGTTTTCCATGAAATAATTAGGTGAAAAAGGTAACAACGATGTGAGAAAGTAGGATTGTTAACATGAATTTCCTCTGCTGCTTTGACTACATTTTTATGTAAGAACTCAGGCTCTAGACTCAGACAGCTCTGGTTTCAAGCTGTGGTTTGCTAATAGCAGTTAGGTGTTCTGTGGGCGCTTTATCAGAAAGGCCTCACCTAATGTTTACCTCTCTAAAGTATTATTACTCCCCTGTCTGCTTCATACTGAATTTCATACCATATTTGCTTGCCTCATGTTTTATTTTTTCAAAATTCTTAAAAAAAATTCTTCATGCAGTTTTGAGTTTGTAACTCATAACTCTGATTTATTTAGGGGAAAAAGAATTTCTCTACATTTGAGATAAAGAAAAGTGTTGAAGGATATAAAGCTAGGAGTTCACACTTAAAATTGATGACTTCCTCAAGAATAGAAACTAGAGATCTTCTCGTACTCTGCAATTGAGAAGCCAGAAATGTAGGTGGTAGTTTATACATGGTGAACCACATGGGTATGGGGAAGTTTAAATGAAAAGATTGCCAAAAAGGGAAAGAAAATAGTATGTGTGGCCCCAAGAATGGAGAAAATTGAAGATTGAACACATATTTAGCAAAATTGTTTGGTTAGGAGATCAGACCACATTTGATTAGCAGGAAAATTAATTTTGTGTCAAGTGAAGACAGAATGATAGACTTTGCCTGAATATTCCAACAGCCTTAGTCTGCTCAGAAGCCTAATTTTAGGTATGAACCAAAATTCTCTTAGTTTCAGGGGGTGGAGGGGAGAACAATTCAGGTGGTTATTTCCATGCACATCATTAAAATAATGGTTTAATTTATTTCCATTCAAATTAACAAGCAACTACTATAAGAGTAAATTTTAAACCAGTATTTTAACTATTATTTTAAAATAGTATTTATTTATTTGTAAGTAAGGAAGTATTTACATGGTATAATTGGAAGCATGAAATTCTACTTTTCAGTGGCTTCTCTATAGGCTAATTCTAAATCTTAAAATTGCACCATAGAAATAAATTCATTTGTTATAAAGCTCCACTGCAAAGGAATTTTTAATTGGAAGGTGACACAATTAACTTAAATCTGTACAAGAGTGTGGAGGAGAGAATTTAAAAATTAATCGATAAGAAAATATAGCTACAAGATCAGGGCAGGAGGTATAGCACATATTTTAAGAAAAGGTGATGAGTATTAGTGATACAATTTGGGGTGAGAATGTATAATAAAAAGAATTGGACCATGTGGTTACCAGTTCTGTTATTTTAAAAAAAATTTTATAATCATTGACTGAAACTAAGTTAGAAGAAGCTATGGTCAATCCCTACTGAACAGCCTACTCTTTCATATATAAAATCATGTTGGTTTAATATAATTGCTAAATAATGAAGAAGTTCATACTATCCTTGTTATACTGTATATTTTCTATATGCTTTTCATTAAAGTACCTCTATTTAGAACTAGGGGTAGTAGATCTCAAAGTTTCCTTCCTGTTCAAAATAATTTTATGAGTTAAAAATTTTATTTTCTATGTGAGAGTCATAGTCACTGGACTTCATTAGTGACAACTTTATATTACTGATCTGGTAACACTAACATTAAGAAAATAAAATCAGCAATGAATACTTCTATGGTTAATACATCAATGATCATTTATTGACTTGTTTCAGTTTCATTTTGTGACAAAGTCCACGCAGGTTTCCTCCTTTTACAAATGAGATAACTTAAATTCAAAGAAATAAAGTGATTGGTACCCAAATTCACACACTGCTATAATTAGTAATAGAATCTAGGTCCCAACTATATAAACCTCTCCCACAAACTTCCCATAAACTTTTTTTATGAATTATGCAGTGTCAAGAATCTTTATGGGTTTTGGCAAAAGGCACCAATTGGACAAATATAGAACAGAAATTCATACTTCTATTCAAACCACTGAGGAGAAATTAACTTGCAAAATTCGATACACAGAGTCAAGAGCAAAACTGTGAAGGGACGACTGCTGTCGGCTCCTCTTAAAATTTTAACTATTGCTTTATTTTGTGGTTCTTTTAAGTGTATGGTTATCATTGACATCCCTAGAGAAATAAGTCTGCTTCTATTATAAAATATCAGCATTTTACCTTCACAGATCACTAGGAAGAAAATAAACACCATCAAAAACTATTCGAACCAATGGCGTGGGCCCCTTGCAGAGAGTTTTAATCTTCTACTATGTAAATATAGATGTATCACTATGTAAATCTTTAATTTTGTTTTCTACATTATTCTAAAATTATTTTGAGGTAGCATGTATTCCACTAGTGACCACTGTTAAGTTTTATATCTGCTTCTATACCATTAAGCAAAAACTTTGTGTGACATACTTGCATCTTAAACAAATCTGAGTTTGAAAAGATCCAGAGTAATGTCCTTTCCAAGGACTTAGATGCATATTACTTTAGAAATGGAAAATATTTGGCAACAAATAATAATTTTTAAGATATTTTAAATTGATTGAATGCATTCTTTTTTTAAAAAAAGATTTTTAAAAATTGATTTTTAGAGAGAGAGGGAGGCAGAGAGAGAAACATCGATGTGAGAGTGAGACATGGATCAGCTGCCTCCTTCATGCCCCCTCCCGGGGATCCAGCCTCCGGCCTGCAGCCTGGGCATGTGCCCTGGCAGGGAATCGAACCAGCAGCCTTTCAGCGCGTGGGACGATGGTGCCCAACCAGCTGAGCCACGCCCTCCAGGGCTGAATGCATGCGTGTTTATTAACATCAAGAGTGAACATAATGTCCTGAAAGGCTGACTTATGGAAATCACCACGAGCCTAATTAAAAAATATGAAATATCAGCTTTTTCTTTTCTGAAACACTGGGATCATATACATCCATTAAACAAAGCTCCACGACATTATTGTTATCGCCAATCTTACCCGTGAACATTTCCGACCTTGACTTACGCATTGACTCATGACTTATGCGTTATTTTCAGGGAACTGTTAGTGCATTTTACTGCACCGGTCCATGGAAAATAGAAATAATGTCACTGTGTTTATTCTCTTGGGACTCTCTGAAAACAAGAACACTGAAGTCCTCTGCTTTGTGTTGTTTTTGTTTTGCTACATTGCTGCTTGGGTGGGAGAGCGCTCACGGTGATTCTGTCCCGTGCAATCTGCTAGCTGACCGACCCGCGCATTTCTCCCTCAATTGCCTCTCCCTCTCCAGCCTTTGCTGGACATCACCAGTGACACCCAAGCTAGTGACCGATTTACTGCAGGAGGGAAGGCCGTTTCCTACACTAACTGCATGGCGCAGCTTTTCAGGCTTCCCTTCCCTGGGGGCACCGGGGTCTCCATCCTCCCAGGGATGGCCTGTGCCCGCTGTGTGGCCATCTCAAGCCGCTGCACGACTGGGGCATCGTGGGCAGGCAAAGGCGTCACACGGTCACCGTAGCTTGTCGCCCTGGGCCACTTGTCCGCTCTGCCACTCGGTTTCTTCTCGCCACCTCTTTACTGTTCTGTGGCCCCGTGAGGTCGATCGCTACTTCTGCGACGTGTGTCCTTTGCTGAAGCCGGCTGGCGCAGGCACCTGCGGAATCGGCCTCTTGGTGATTGTCAGCCGAGGCCTGGCTGCTTTGATGGCTTCTGCCACTGTGATGGGGCCTTATTTTCTGTCACCGTCACCGTCAGGGCTCCCCTGCAGAGGGCCGCCCACGGCTCTGCCCCGTGCAGTGCTCAGCTCGCAGCGGTGGCCCTGCTCTTTGTGCCTGTCCCCTCATGTACAGTAGGCCAGCCACAGCTTTTCCAGAGGACAAAGCGTTGGCTCCCTTCTGCACCAGCGCTGCTCCCATGTGGAACCCCCATCCACACACTCAGAAACGCGGGGTGAGGAAAGCCCTGGGCCAGGCGGGTGCCAGAAACCGCCTTTGATCGAGCGCCTTCCCTTCTCATTACTTACCCTGTTCAAGGGACACTTGTTCCACTTTAGTTTAGCAAACCAGGCCCTTCGCTGCATGAAAAATAATCACGACACTGGTGTCATTTCATTAATATTATAGTAAAATTAATGTTCAAATGTGTAACACCAATATTTTACCTGATTTTAATTTTATATAAATAAAAGTATGCCGGATACGCTCTTTTTCATATCTGGCTTCTTTGGATGAGCAGTATGTTTATAACATTTATTCATCTAGTTGTTCGCAGATTTCTTTATTCTCTTTGTTGTATAGCACTGTATGAACATATCCTGTTTTACTCATAAAAATGGCGATGGCTTTCTAAGTCTTTTTAAATTTTTAAAAAATTCTTGGGTATTATCATAATCTTGCCATATAGTTTGGTAAATATAAATAAATGTTTCTGTGAGATATAGACCTGGGTAATTTTCTGGTAAATTATACATATTTTCATCTATTTTAGTTATAAAAATACAAGGTGCGGCAAAATGAATACATATATATGTATATGTACATATGACACTTATGTGTGTGTCCTATAAATAGATAAATGCTTTTCACCATTTAGTTTGTTTTGTTTGCTCCCTGCTTTTAGGAAGGTTTACATAGTTGAAAATATTTTGATTTTTAATACTGATATCTGTATCTATTTATTAACCCCTTTTTTATTTGTGCATTTATTTATTATAAGTAAATTGAAATAAACTGTTAATGCTCTTTATTTCCCAAACTGTGTGATTGTGTAAGGGACCAAGAGCCACCACTGCCACACAACATAACTCGTAGCTCAGAATTGAAAAATGGGGAAACAAAGGTAAAGATTAAAGGTGAGCCAGTGCTTGAATGTGGTCAAGTAATTTACCGTCTTTGAACACTTGTTCCCTTCTCCTTGAAAGAAAGGGGTGTGGAATGAATATATTCCACCTATGAACATCTGTGTTCTACTTGTTTCTCTGTTGCTCTCTTTAAAGCAATTAATACGCTGAGATTTTAGTGTCTTGATTTAAATCATGGTATCACCCTGCCATCTACTGGATGTTGTGTTTGTATTGCTTGCGAGGGAAAGACAAATTCAGACTCTGCTATGATTTTTGCAGAGGCTTTGTACTGGGCTATATGAAGAGACCCTAATTACTATGTAATTGGGTTGACAATAACACCCCAAATAGATGAGAGCCTAAGTTGCAATACTGGGGGAAATGAAAACCAACATTTTGTCTCATTATGTCAAACTAAAAGAAATTAAATTAAAACAAATATGTTGCCCCTTGTGTAATAAGAAATAACAGCAGACTGGAAATTAAGAAATCCATGTCAAGTTTATCTTTGCTCTTTAATCTCTTTTGAAATATGGGCCATACAGGAGACCCAGTTCAGATCAGGGAAAGATAAAGACAATTTCTGTAATCATGTTAATTGTGAGTTATCCTAGACATAGAGCACTAGTCATGGGCATATGCTTTATATTTTCCATTCTCAAAGGTCTCTCTCTCTCTCTGCATTCATCATCTATCATACTGGATTTGAGAGGCTATTTAGAATTGCATTTCTTATTTCTCATAGTATGCTATATTTATATACTTGTATATGTTTGCAAGAATGGTCTTCTCATTTACAGACAAGAGTTAATAAAGCTTGACTTAAACCAAATCCTTATTGGTTAGTAAGGTTAGTGTATGCCTATTTAGTTACTATAATAATTTTATTAAATGGGCAGTTCAACCAACCTGTTTGGTATGAATACGTTCTGGGTTTAGAGAAGCATGAAGATAATTTAAAAACAGTGGAGTGTTTTGAGAAGACCAAAAAGGAAGTGATCTTATTGACAGCTCTATACAGATAGGAGGATTAGTCACAGGATCTGGGAAATGAAGAGAGACATTGTTTTCTTTCTCAAGAGCCTCCCCCTTCCTTTTACTGACATTGAGTTTATATCAGTATAGCCCTTCCCTATGTCCTATTAGTGAAATTGAGCAATCCAGGGACTATGAGTCATTTATACTATTTTGTTTCTGGACACTTTGGAGACAAAGTTCTTTTTTTTTTGTTCTGAAAATTTTTTTTGGTGTGTGTGTGGTTTTTAAAGTAATGGAATGAATTCTTTCTCTTGAAGACATAGAAAACAAGATCAGCCTTTCCAATTTTAGCTAAATAATGTTTGAAGACATTACTGAGAGTTCCCTTTTGTTTCCTTTCTGTAGTAAGAGGCATCTTCAGGCCCTTGATTAGGTTATTAGATGCTAGATGCTTTGGTTCCTGTATATATCACTGTTGATTACTTGACATTGTAAGGTACCTATCCAATTATCGTTAGTTATTGGAACCATTGGGTTACCTGCAATGAAATGCTGTCAAGAATATAATGCTCCCTTCCAAACTAAAATGAGAATGGCAGTTACCTCTTACCGTCTGCATAAACTATTAATGCAGCAAAACTAAATGCCATGACTATAATAATAGAATTAAAGTTCATTCACAATACCTATACCTTTTTACAACCACAGCCTCTTCATTATTTGAAACTTGTCCTGTTGGCCTGGGACCCTATGACAGGGGTCAACAACTGACACGAGTCCCAACTGCATTCCTTGCAAAGTTTGGCTCCTCTGATCCCTCCAACCTTATCTTGTGCTGCTAACCTGCATGTACCTGCTTCTAACTGATAGGAATATGAACATCCAAATTCCTACCTTTGTTCATACTATCTTCTCTGCTTAAAAAGTCTTTTGTTTTTCTTTCCTGTTTCTGTAATCTATATTAACATTATAGTTCGGCCCCAAGTTCAAAATCGTATTCTGATTTTGCCAATCAGGAAAAATCTTTGACATTATTTAACGATCTCCACTTTTCAAGAGAACGCCTAATAACCTTGACAAAAGCTTACATAAAAACAAAACAAAGCAAACAAAACAACTTACACATAGTGACAATGCAGAAACGTTTTAAAATTGTTTTTTCTTCCACTATGTTATAATTACATTAAAATAATAACATTATTATAAGCCAGGTTCCTGTATTACTACTCAAAAGACATCTGCTTACTGATCTGGAAATAATTTTGGACCTTGCACAATCAAGAAATGAATTTGCATTGCACTGGTTCACAAACCATGAGTCATAAATCAAATTTGGTCTACTCTCTTCTTATAAATAAAATGTTATTGGAACAGAACCATGCCCATTGATTCATGCACTGCCTAGGGATGCACACATGCTACAGCATACAGAATCAGAGAGTTAAGATTGAGACTATATGGCTCCCAGAGCCTAAAATATTTACAATGTGAATCTACAGTAAAAATTTGCTGACACCTTTCTATTAAATTAAGTAACTGAGATCGAGATGTTTACATGTTAAGATATGGCAGCTTCTTAAATAGTATATATATTATTTTTCAATTTCAGTAACAAATATAAGCACTGAGTGGCATTGTGCTCATATTTGGAAGAATAATCTAAACAGCAGTATTTTAAGAAAATCAATTGTTTTCATATAAAATGAAGCTCACAACACAATGTGAGGATAGTACAAGGAAAGGATAGTAAACAACATAACCAAAATATGATACTTATTATATAAGTTTTATATCAAGATACATAGTAATAAACATGTATGTACATAGGTAAAACCAGGAATACAATCAGGATGAAGAGTAGTTATCTCTGAACTTTTGCCCAATAGTTGATACTTCTTTTGTACATTTCTGTATTTTACAGGTATCTAAAGACAAAATATTTTAAACCTGGTTGAACATTTTTAAAAGATTGATAGATTAAAATTGATGAAATTATTCCCCAACATTTAGAAGAAATGATATGCAACCAGAATGTCACATGAGACATTACTTCACCTAATTGCTCTCTCTGTGGCCTCCAAGGCAATACTTCAGTATTCTCCAGGGCTGACATCCCTGAGGCCTTGGTGGCATATATGTTAGCAGTTTGGTGTTAGCATTCAGCTTTTTGGTCTCCGTTTCTCTCTGTCATCTCTAACTTTATTTACAACAGATCGGAGGAAATTTCCTTAAATATTGCAATATACTCTGGACTCCTGTTAATATTTTTACAGGTTACTATATATTTTTTTAAAAGTTGAATTCTCAGCAGGAACTTTACTGGAGTTCATTAATTTTAGCAAAGAAGCTTTAGTAAATGAGCACGTCAAACTCTTCTGCACTCAGGTGAGTTGATTCCCTCTTATTTCACTTTAGAAGGAAAATAATGAATTCCAGTAATCTTTGCAGGAGGCAAGCACATGTGTCACTCTAACGGCCAGGATACCTACTTAGCCAACTGGAAGTATTTGGAAATTCACTGACACACATCACTAGGAAAGTTTCAGTTTTTGTTAATCACAATATTCTTATCCTCTTTCTATACACAATTAAAAGAATATTTTATTGTTGAGAGTATTCCAGATGTCCTACATTCCCCCCCCTTTGCTCCCCTCCACTCAGCTCCTCTCCACTCAGCTCCCACCCCACAATCTTTAATTTTAATAACAAAAAGAATTATAAGTCATTTGTAATTATATATATTATTCCTCAAGATAATTCTCAGAAGGGAAAAAAATTTGAGGGTGAGGCCTGTATTTTATAATTTCACAGTTTCTAGAATGCCTATGACAGTGCTGAGCACAGGGTGGCTCTACAGTGAGAAAGCCGCTCCAGCTCAGGTGCCCCCGGAAAGGAGGGGAAGCGTGTGCTCGCACCTGGAGCTCCCCATCAGCTGAACGTGGCTCATGCTCCTGAGCCTAAACGGGGGGCCGTGAACTCTTGCCCCAAGTCTGCTGGTATAAATACAGAGGGCAGGAGGTAGAGCGAAGAGCTACACATGTGGGTAAGAATGAGATGAATATATATCAGAAATTATATTGATCTTTCTTTAATTAAATCTATTGGGGTGACATTTGTTAATGAATGAAATTTTATAGGTTTCAAGTGTACATTCCATGATACATCATCTGTATATTACTTTGTGTGCCAACCACCCAAAGTCAGATCTTCTGTCGCCTTATATTTGACCCCCTTTAACCTTAAGTGTATGACCATGGCCATGAAGGGTGAGTCAAGTGGAGATAAAATTATTGGGAGAGATCAAGAAGCTAAGAGAATAAGGAACCGGAAGGATTGTCTTTGTGTCTATGAAAACTTCCTCAATGCCTAACCAAATAAAACCACACTGCAATGCCTCAGGAACAGTGCCCATGTTTGGAGGGTTGCAGGTAGGCTAAGTTGGCCACTTAATGATGATGAGGTAGAAAGGTCTCCAGCATAATAAAAACAGATGGGACATATTATAATTAAGGTTACTTCTACAACAAATCCCTGTAAATATCAGATATTTCAATACACCAAGAAAGGATAACAGATTTTTACAGTTTTCAATAGGTAGGTAAATATGGCTGATCAAGTGGATTATTTTTCTGCAGGAAATATCTGAAATATGAGGGGAGAAATATGTGATCAAACATAAGCGATCTAGAAAGGGAAATTCAGAAATAGCTCTAGCAACAATAAGAAGAAAGAAAAAGAAAAATTATAATGACGATTTTGCTAGATCATTAATTTAAGTTTGAGTTCTAACTTCTCTTTGTCAAACTGGTTAGGCAGGGAAGGAACTATGGAAACTTAGGATATGTGTTTCCTCCAAGACAAGCGTTTTAAGTAAATTCATATTTAGGCCAAAAGCTAGACTGGTCCCTCTCATGCTGCCAACTGTCTCTGAGGATACTGAGTCCGATCATTTAAAATATAACAGAGCCAACTCTATTTTTGTTCTTCCTCTCTCAACTGCCTTCTTTTATTATTCCATCTGCACAAGTGTCACATTCGTTCTAGAACTGTGATATCAGTAAATTCTAGCTTTTGAAATAATGCAACACGTGAAAGCAAGTATTCTCCACAACACTCTGCATACACACTGTGCCTCTCAACATTTGCTCAGTCTAACCTGCCTTATCCAAATTTTGCTTCTCATTTCTCTGAATCAACTTTCCTGTCCACAGGAACCAAGAAAACCAGACTGATGAAGTCACTTTCATTCTTTTGGGCTTCTCAGAATATCCAGAACTCCAGGTGCCTCTGTTCCTGTTGTTCCTGACCATCTACACTGTCACTGTGCTGGGGAACCTGGGCATGATCATGACCATCAAGATCAATCCCAAACTCCACATCCCTATGTACTACTTTCTCAGCCATTTGTCTTTCGTTGATTTCTGCTACTCTACGGTGGTTACACCCAAACTATTAGAAAACTTGGTCGTGGAAGACAGGACCATCTCCTTCACAGGATGCATCATGCAATTCTTCTTGGCTTGTATATTTGTGGTGACGGAAACATTCATATTGGCAGTGATGGCCTATGACCGATTTGTGGCAGTGTGTAACCCTCTTCTCTACACAGTTGTTGTGTCTCAGAAGCTTTGTTCCCTCATGGTAGGTGCATCGTACTCTTGGGGTATAGCTTGTTCCCTGACCCTTACCTACTTTCTATTGGAATTACCCTTCAGAGGAAATAATATCATAAATAACTTTGTCTGTGAGCACTCTGCCATTGTCTCTGTGTCTTGTTCTGACCCCTACATTAGCCAGAAGATCATTTTAGTCTCTGCCACATTCAATGAAATAAGCAGCCTGATGATCATTCTTACTTCGTATGTTTTCATTTTTATTACTGTCATGAAGATGCCTTCAACAGGGGGGCGCCACAAAGCCTTCTCCACATGTGCCTCCCACCTGACGGCCATCATCATCTTCCATGGGACCATTCTTTTTCTCTACTGTGTGCCCAACTCCAAAAACTCTTGGCTCATGGTCAAGGTGGCCTCCGTCTTTTACACAGTGGTCATCCCCATGCTGAATCCACTGATCTACAGCCTCAGGAACAAAGATGTGAAGGAAACAGTCAGCAAATTAATCAATACAAAACTATTACGTCAGTTAATGCGAAATGACTAAGATTTACGTAGGCTGCTTAGTACCGTGGTAGCTTATGGTCACTCATTCAGTCTCAATTAGGGTCCATTAAAAAGTCAGAAGCTGTTTTTCAAAAGGTGAATAGTTATCTGTAGAGGAAGTTACTGCTTTGTTTTGAAATCCTGGTCGTCGAATCTGTAATTCACTATACGGGCTCATCCAAAGTTCTGAACAATCCTTACCTGTGAACACACTTCAAGGACAATCATATATGCTGGATCATTTGTCCCAAACAGCACAGCAGCTGGCATGGCAGACTGGACTTGCTGGAGTTTCTCTTGTTTTGGGACCCACAAAAAATGAACAATATTTTGAATAACCTTGTAAGGGAGTTAGAGTAACTTGCCTAAAATGGATGTATGCTGCCCACCAAATCAAAAGAGGCCCACTGAATTTTGCTGGAGAGGAGGCAGAATTTGAGAAATATGGCTTTACCTTAGTTATATTAATTCCAGAGGGCATTTTGGTTGTGTGCAAACAAAGGCTGCTAGTAGATTTCGAGATGCAATTTTTCTATGTAATTTCAAAGAAATCCCAGCCATTAAAAATGGCACAAGAGACCTGGCATTTGCCTTAATTACCAGTTTCAATGCTTGCAAGGCATGTTGCTAGGGATTCTCCAGAGTTTGAGTCCCCAGGGCTACAGAGTTAGATGTAAGAGCCTTGGTACCCCTGTTATACTCAGCTTACGAGAAACAGGAGGGTGGTGGCCTGTTTCTCTGTAGCAGGTAAGTTCATTTAGGTTTCTATGAAACAGTGAACATACTTTTATTTTATTTTTCTTTTGCTAGTAGGTCACTGTAAATGCTCTGCAATTCCAAGTGTAATTATATTAAAAAAAGAAGTTAGCACTCATGGAAATATTTGGCTTCAAGTCCATTGACAGCTATTTCACAAAGAACAGAATACACTTTCCACCTGGAAATAAATATTTACTCATATTCTCTTTTTATGCACCTCATATTGGTATATCGACTTTCACAAGAAAGTATTAGTTAGTTCTGAGAGAACTCTACATGATAAATCTTGAGACCCTTAAGAGATATATCTATACGATGTCTGGGCTGTAATAAGAGGCTAGCCCTTAGAATATAAAGCCTAATAAAGTATACACTACATTCAGAGGTCAAAAGGAATCATTGTCCTCCCCAACCCCTCAGTAGCTAAGGTAGTCAACGAAAGAAGTAGCCTTTTCTAAACAAAAGGTGCTAAAAGGGGATTGATATTCTTTTTTCCTAGATTTCTCTAATATTTTACTTTATCCCTAGAATAGAAATGTATCCTCTTGAAGATTTTAGTTGATTTGTGTGTACAGGCAGAATACAGTAGCAATATATGTTCTTTTTTGAGGCAAACATTTCAGTTTTTCACAGACTCACTATGCATTTATGTGCAAACATTTTTATCAGTTGTTTGCATATTATGCTACTAGCTAGTGTGGATGTACATACCGTCCTATGGTTAGTATTTCTTATGGAAACACAAATTGCAATGGAAATGCAAAGATGCTTTAGAGACTCAGCTTGGTTCGTTACATCCATAGCAGTTATCTACATGAGACAAGTTCTATATGGAAGAAACTAGGACCCAGAACTCTTTCTTCTCATTTTCTTTGGTGTTCCACAGAAATTCATGACGTGTTTGTTGCTTACTGCCATAAATTTCTTTGACAGAAACAACTCTCTTCCCCCACCCCTCCCTTCAAATGTACTGTGGTGATGGCTGCAAGAAATATGAGCGTGGAGACGATCTTTGTCCTCTTGGGTTTCACAGATTACCCGGAGCTCCAGATCCCCCTCTTCCTCGTGTTTCTGGTCATGTACATCGTCACCGTGGTGGGCAATCTTGGGATGATAGTGATCATCAAGGTTAACCCCAAGTTTCACACCCCCATGTACTTTTTCCTTAGTCACCTTTCTTTTGTTGATTTTTGCTACTCTTCCATCGTTATTCCCAAGCTGCTTGAGAACTTGGTCCTAGCGGATAAAAGCATCTTCTACGCTAGCTGCATGTCGCAGTACTTCCTGTCCTGTACGGCTGTGGTGACTGAGTCCTTCTTGCTGGCAGTCATGGCCTATGACCGCTTTGTGGCCATCTGCAATCCTCTGCTCTACACTGTGACCATGTCGCTGAGGCTCTGTGCCCTGCTGGTGGCTGGGTCGTATCTCTGGGGTATGTTTGGCCCCTTGGTACTCCTTTGCTATGCTCTCCAACTCAACTTTTTTGGATATAATGTCATTAACCACTTTTTCTGTGAATATACTGCTCTCATAGCCGTTTCGAGCTCTGATACACACATTCCCCACCTGCTGCTCTTTGGTTTCGCCACCTTCAATGAGGTGAGTACACTACTGATCATCCTCACTTCATATGTTTTTATTTTTGTGACTGTACTAAACATCCCTTCTGCCAGTGGGCGTCGCAAAGCATTCTCTACCTGCGCCTCCCACCTGACGGCCATCACCATCTTCCATGGGACCATCCTTTCCCTCTACTGTGTGCCCAACTCCAAAAACTCTCGACAAACCGTCAAAGTGGCCTCTGTCTTTTACACAGTGGTCAACCCCATGCTGAACCCTCTGATCTACAGCCTGAGGAACAGAGACGTGAAGGACGCCTTCCGGAAATTCATAGACATGAAAGTCTCATCTCACTGAACCAACCTCAAAGGGTGTTTTCAACCCTGATGAACAACAGGAGCAGAGCCTATACCACTTCTAAAATCTATAGCACATATTTGCACGAAGTTTTCAAAGATGGCTGTGATGTTACTATATTGTGATTTGGTTAGCTCAGATCCCTTGAAGATGCCAAAGAAGTTAATTCTGGGATAAATTCCACAGGATTTTGATCTGTAAAGCATTTATTTCTTCAAATTCTGTAAAAGAAACCAAAACGCACACACACATAAAAATACTACAGAGCACAACAGGTGATCCATGTGGGGAACAAAGTTACTAAGAGGATGATCTTTACTCACCTTAGGAAAGGTGTTTCTGCTTTGTTGCTTTATGTGACCACAGGTGACTTGCCTTTAAATTTATTTATGTTGTGTGTCTTTGTTGGGAGATACAGGTGGATATGCTGTATGTATAGTTTAGCATTAGTTATTACCAGAAAATGATTACATTTCTATTTGTTTTTGTATTGTCCATTAAATATGAACCTGTTGATGAAGGGGCATTCTTCCCCTCCCCCCCAAAACCTAAGATAGTATCTGTCTCAGGATAAGCCTATAATAAATATGTTTAATGAACAAATGAATAAATGAATGAGTAGTTATGTATCCTTATTATGTGCTCAGCCTCCTTTCCCGGGTTCCTGCACCAGAAAGCAAAGTTCACAAAATGGTCACTGTGGATTCTGATCAGTGCATACACACCCTTCAACCAGCCCATGTTCAGTGGTGTTGCTTGTTATTATGAGAGATCACATATCTTTCGAGAGAAGAGTTTTAATGTGAGTCATGTCCGTGTTACTCTTATATCAGTAGCATAGCCTTGCATGTAATGGGCATGCAAAAACGTTTGCCGAATGAAGGGACGTGATACTACTTTGGTAAAGCTACTTTTAGGATGTTCTAAAGGGGACTATTTATGGCAGAGATTCCCATTTGTAGGCAGTTTCACCGTGCTGTATCTGATTTTGAAAGTTTAAGATTTTATTGTAATAAACCTGACAAGAGAGAGGAAGTCAGCAGAGTGGATATTGATTTTATTTTATTTTATTTTACTTTTTACTTTGCCCAGTTTTAATAATCCTTTCTGAAAACATCCTTCTCACATTTTATGAACTATCTCTTCTCTGCATTCAAATTCCTCATAGTTCTGGTACATTTGGCTCTATTCCCAGTTCCATGGAAGTTCACATTTTTCATTCAATTAAGATTCATGGTACTTTGTGATCGTTACTGATCTAGAAGCTTAAAGTACACCAGTGAACAAAGCAATAAAAAAAACCATCCCTGTTTTCCTGGACCTTTTATTCTATCTATCAGGGGGAACAAACAATATATAATAAATGCAATAAATAAGCATTAAAATATATTTGAACCCTGATAAGTACTCTAAACACTACATTGGGTAGAAGAGTAACCCAGAAGTATAATAGCATGGTCACTGAAGGTTTCACTAAGAAGGGATGCATTTGAACAAAAACTTCCAGGAAAGCGTTCCAGTATAAAAGAAACACTAGTAAAAAAGGCCATAAAAATGAGTGTGTGTGTGTGTTTTGAGAAGCAGCAAAGAGGTCAGACTAGCTGGAGAAGACAGAGGAGGGAAACAATGATAGACTAGGAGAGATTTGAAAGGGACTAGTTCATTTTCCCGACTGAATACTTTGTAAATGCTTCTGCTTTCACTCTCAGTGAATCATGATGAGCTAACAGATGGATCTCACCCTTCTCCACCATGGTAGAGTGGGTAGTGTGGAGGAAGAGGGTTATTCCTGGCATATAGTAGTCACTTGGTTAATATTTGATAATGAGGACTTTTACAATTATGTAATTTTGATTACATAATTGACTTTAAAAGATAAATTTTCATATGAAATGTCCCTCATGCTGTTCTAGATTTCCAGGACACAAGAATAACATCAGAGAAAAATGATTAATTTTAATTGTTTATTTCATGACCTCAAGAGCATGAGGCAATGGAGAGTCTCTAGGGTCCATATCTCAAAGGCTGTGATTATAGATATGAGAGTATATGCGTCACTCCCAACCAGGAGAGGTCCTACCTTTGCCATCAGCAGCTTTATTTTAAGATTCTAAAGACAGATTAATATTAATTTCAATGTACAGTATCTAGAATACAATGTGAGAAGGGGAAACTTACCCTTTAGAGCTATGCAGCTCTTGAGAAATATTTAGTCATTGCAAAGGTTACATTTGTGTCCGTCCAGGGAGAGAATGTGCTGTTGCCCAACAGAGCTTTGCATTTGAGGGCCTGGCTCAGCTGAGCTCCCCAGTAACAGCCCCACGAACAGCCGGTGCCTGGTGGGGTGGAGGGGAAGATCTTGTAGAATTTTGGAAATGTGCGCCGTCTTGCTTCTATAAATTCTTGGAGGGATCGTCCAGGTAGAGAGACAAGTATTTAAATAAAATGAAAAAATCAGAGAATAAATAGACTCCCTAGGGGAAAAAAATTAAAAGGGACCAGATTTAATTAAGATTATAAAGCAGGACACATTGGCCCCTGAAAGCAAAAATTACAACAAAATATGGGAAAATTATACCTCTGGTTTGTGGATTTCTGCCATGCCTCCGTCACTGTCCCCAAGACCCTGGTGAACCTCGTCATCAAAGACAGAACCCTTTCATTTCTAGGATGTGTTGGACAATTCTTTTTCCTTGGTACCTTTGTGGCTACTGAGTCCTCTTTATTGGCTGTGATGGCCTGTGACCGCTTCGTGGCCATTTGCAACCCTCTGCTCTACCCAGTTGCCGTGTCCCAGAAACTATGTGGCCTGCTTGTGGTTGGAGCACACGCGTGGGGAGCAGCATGTTCCTCGCATGTTCTGCTCTCAGGCTGTCATGTCAGGGTTTCAACACAATCAGCCACTTCTTCTGTGAGTCCTCCCCACGCTCCGTCTCTTGCTCTGATTCTTCCATCAGCCCGCTGCTGCTTTTCATTTCTGCCACCTTGAAGGGGGTCAGCACTCTACTTGTTATTCTCACATCCTGTGCATTTAGCCTTGTCACCATCCCCAGGATGCACTCAGCCAGTGGTCGCCGCAAGGCCTTCGCCACCTGTGCCTCCCACCTGAGGCCATCACCATCTTCCACGGCACCATCCACAGCAGAGGATACTGTGAGCCCAACTCCAAAAACTCCAGGCCACAGTCAAAGTGGCATCGGTCTTTTACACAGTGGTCATTCCCATGCTGAATCCCCTGATCTACGGTCTGAGGAATAAAGATGCCAAGGATACAGTCAGCAAGCTAATGAACACTAAAGTCTTTTCTTGTTGAGCATATTACATTAGTAGAGTTTGTCCCTACATGCAAATAAAGTGTGTCCTTCAAGGTTCATTTTAAAGATATTTTTTAAATTGTTGAAGAGCTAATGTTGTACAATGGAAAGGACATGGTTTTTGATTCAAAGAGACTAAGCTCTATCTCTTACTGAAGAAAAATCAGCAATTTCTCTCTCTTTAATTTTTCATTTACAAATTTGAGGTAACATAAGCTCCTAATGTGACTGGAAAGATTAAAAGATGCTATAGATATCATGTGAGATGCCTTATAGAATCTCAATAAACATTAATTTCACCCCTCTTTCTGATAACATATCTGGAGTGGACTAGGCCTTCAAGAAACAAGTGGATTTCTCTTGTAAAAGTACAAATAGCAGTTAAGATAAGATAGCCTTCATTTTCAAGGAATGCAACACCTGGTGTTGACAGTAAGGGCAATGGAGAAAGTGGCCATTGTATAAGGTAGAAAATAATCAGTATCATAAAGGGTTTGGGAGAAAGGAAAATTCAAATCTATTTAGGAACTTTGGAGAGATGACTTCATAAAGTAGGTTTTGTTTGCACTTGGCCTTGGACAGCAGAATAAACAGTTTCGGGAGACACATTTCAACAAGGTAGGAGTTTTATTCAGGAGACAAAAGTGACAGAGTAGTTCAAAGAACTTATATGCATATATGCATAAGCCATGGACACAGTGGTGTGGGGAATACCTGGGGGGGGGGGGCGGATGTGGGGTGGAGGGGATCAATGGGAGAAAAAGGGGGACATCTGTAATACTTTCAACAATAAAGATAAAAAATAAAGAGTGCAGAATGTAATACTGATTCAACGACCCAACACATTTTTAATTGAGTGAATACTGTGTAGCGTGTGTCTGTGTGTGTTGTATTGTGTATACAGGTAACTTGGCGTGAGCGGAAATTTGGTAAGACATGGTCTATGTCCTGAAAGTGCTTTCAGAGGAGCCCCGTGTGGCCGTATAATAAGCTGTGATAGGTTTCACCAGCAGCTCAAAAATGGTAGATTGGATCTCAGAAAATCTTAGAAGCAAGAAGTAGGCATGGCTAGAGCCCGCCCTACCTGCCTTGCATGCTATTATTCTGCCTATGCAAAGATCAAAAACATTATCAACCCTTTATTATTTTTTCTGAACATTAGCATAATCTCTGAATCCTCAACTGGACTCCCACCTTTAGAATGTGCTTGGAATTGCCCTAAGGGTTGGAAACTAGTTGTCTATGGAATCTTATTCAAAATAAAATGAAAACCAGATAGTTGCTAGCAGCACAACCTGTTCAGTCCGGCCAGGAGAAAATACCTGACCTCTTTAGCATTATCGCTTTTGTTTGAATAACTTGTATACACTCCTCCTTCCCTCTACTAAAATCAATAATGCAATGGAAGAAATAAATTTCCAGGTGTTTTGGCAAAGAAGAAAAATAACCTGGGGAACAACCTTGTATGGGTTCAATAAAGTTATTGGTCATTGTTATTAAAATATCTCATTCCCATGCATTATTTTATGAGGAATCAATTAAATAGCCATTGTGTACAGAATGATAAAATATGTAAGAAACAGTGATTTATATACCAGATACCTGATGAGGGAATGCTTTCCTCTCCTACTGATTTCGGTTTCTCCAGGTATTCACAAGTTAATCTTTCCTCTACACATCTGGCACTTATACAATTTCTAATTTTCTTTCAAATTAGGAAATTATCTATATTAACCTTGAATTGAATCAATAAAGGATAATCCTCCTTTACAGAGAATTTTATTTACTTCTGTCCTGCATGGGCCAAAGAGGATCACGTTTTGTTCTAGAAGTAATACAACCCTCTTGGCTTTTACTCTGAGGAAACCAAGGCCCCCATTATTTCAGCGACCTGGCCAAGGTTGTAAAAGCAATTGTTTCCAGAATTAAAGCCATAATTTAAGACCCCAGACACACTGGCAAGCATATTTTTCACTAAATACTGACATACAATCTTACATTTATTCATTTTCAAGTTGTGGCATTGCAGATTCTTTATGGTAGATTTTATTGCTTCTATAAAGGATATGGAGTATATTAGTAATCTTCACATTTTTGTGGTTATATGCCTCTCAGTTAGTTTGGAAAAGTATATATAGCAAATGTTTGATTTTATGTGTAAATATTTCATCATAAATTTAAATAACAGTGAAAAGTGCAATTTTGATTGCATAGCATAATCCATTTAAAACAAATTGTATTTTGTCTTTCTCTGTCTGACTTCTTTCACTCAGCAAAATGCCCTCTAGGTCCACCCATGTGGTTGCACGGGGCAAGATTTTATTTTTTTTATGGCCGAGTCATATCCATTGTCTATATGCACCACTGCTTTATGTATCCACTCATTGATGGAAACTTAGGTTGCTTCCATATCTTGGCTATTGCAAAGAATACTGCAGTGAACATTTGGATGTGGGTGTCTTTTTGGTTTAGTGTTTTGAAGATGAAATATCTTAATAATTGTATTCAGGACAGTACCGAGCACGTAGGAATCTGTCCATAAGAAGGATGATTATTTTTACCCGTTTCTGGTATTTGGCTGAACTCTGGTGTGATTTTAGTTCCTACGCCCTTGAGGAAGGAGCTTTTGAATATAAGACAGGCAGAGTGTATGAGACCTGTTTACAGATTTCATAACATCACTGTGATCTCTGGTTCACGGAGCAGTGCTTGGATGAGGCACAGGCCGCCCTCGTGGAAGTCGTTCATTATTTGAGTCCCAAGATGGTGATGTTTTCTTAATATCTTGCTGGTGTCCCACAGAGATCAATGATTGTTTAGGGAGGCTTAAGGAACATGGGCCCCAGGGACACACACACACATACACACACACACACAAAACCATAAAGCCTATAACATTTTCCATCGTAACACCTTCAGAAGCGGGGAGCAATGTCTGTCCCCCAGGCTGGTCAGTTGGACTACACTCTGTTTTGGGGGGGTGGGCATGCATGATCTTTTCTGGGACCCAGGAGCTTGTTCTTTTCATTTCCTCCTTGAGGTAACTCCGTATAGCCGTGTGTAAGAGAAGAGAGAATTGCAAAGGAGGGCAATAGTATTAGACATGTTTTTAAAATCTGTATTTAGCCCTCTTGTAATTAGTGCCTTAGAAATGTCATGTTTTGTGCACCCCGTTGGGAAAATATTTTCTCTGTGTATTGAGAAACAATCTCAGTGAGAAATGGGAACAATCTAATTTGCAGAACCAAGGATCTTGTGACAACTTTTAGTGAAAAAGGGGAGAGTGCAAACAGATTGGGGAGAGTGCAAACAAATTGGGAAGAATGCTTGATTTCTCTCCCCATCCGCCTTCCACTCTCTCACACTAACTCCATCCTCAAAACCTGGCAAAAATTGCACGGAGACCCTCCTGATGGCCACTCTGAGGCTGAGCTCATGGAGGGGCACAGGCATTTGAACCGCCTCTGAAGCAGAAAGGAGAGGAATTGTCCTGGCCGTGTGCAAAACACTTTGGATTGATTCTCCGTAGCAGGTTTCTCAGCTTTGGTACTATTGAAATTTTGGGCCAGATAATATTTTGATGTTTGCATGTGCTGGTAGAATGTGTGTGTTGGGTGGTGGTGGGGAGAGGCTGTTGTGTGCATCAGAGAGCGTTTAGCTGCATCCCTAGTCTCTACCTGCGAGATGGCAGGCCTCCCTATCGTGACAACATGTCTCCAGACATTGGCAAATGTGCCATGGGAATAAAATCACTCCTGGTTAAGAGCCCCTGCTCTATACATAATCAGCAGCCCACGTTTTCATATTCAGACTTAAACCAGGAAAAGTTTTAAAAAAATTATGTACTGCTTTGAACTTAGAAAAAGATAACTCACTCTTGCTGGCCACTGAAGAGAGAAAACCATATCATCAGAATAATAATTTGTTTTTAAACTGGGGTTTCTTAATATACATATACTTCACTTCTTTGAGACCATTTGAAGAATGAGAATACCTGGAGTGCTGGGTTATAGTTCAGATTCTCTTTCCTCCAAGGAAAATTAGCCGGTGCGTCTACAGTCATGTATGTATCTCCCAAAGGTCAGGAGGGAGAGAGTAAATGAGGGTGTCCTCACCCTCTGTTGGCATTTTCTACCTGTCAAAGGTCTTGAATGTTTCTGTCCCTTATTAAAAGATCGCGCCCTTCTTTCTGAGTCAACTCCATAACACATGATTTTTGAGAATTCAAGCAAGCTTTTACAATGCTTGTTTAAAAAATAATTGGAATAAAATATTTATGTTTTATGTATGTTGTGAGGCTTAAATATACAGTTCAAATTATGTATACCTATATAATATCTTACCTGTGCAATCTGGCTTACTATTTCTTAAATTGCCATTTTAGCATAGTCATTTTCCAAGTCATTAAAGTTATTCAAAAATATCATTTTAATAGCTGTATAGTTTTCCATAATCTATATGTCCCATAACTGACCCTTTCCCTCCTGCTTGACACTTTATTCCTGAGTTTTACCTTCGTCAACAATGTGGTAGCAAACATTTTTGTTAATAATTTCATATTCACATCTTTGTTTAGTTCTTCAGATAGATTTAAAGCAGTGAATTCATTTGTTAAATAGGTCATTATACCGCTTCAGAATCATGTGTAGTTGCAGGAAGTTTGAATATAAGATTCCCAATTCACTAAATAGTGGCTGACATTAAATGTCTAATTAACAACATCACTATGCTAATTTTATAGAAAAATGCATAAAAGCTACTTTTGCCATCTAAAATAGATTGATAAAAAAACTTATGGCTTAGCAATCTTAATTAAGCATACTTCTTATAATTTTAGTGGAAAACTGTATAATTATTAAGAATAATTATTTCCTGGGATCCCAGTCTTTCCAGTACTAAAAAGCCTGCAGGAAAAAAGGGTTTTGAATTTCATAAAACAATATGGCTAATTAAATAATATTTGATGTCTTGCTAATGATTCCCTCCCCCAGGCCCTAAATTGTGCAGGTCTAGTTTCAGGACTCACAGAGACTCTCTGGATGTGAACGCTTTGGTGTGATCTGTGAGTTAAACTGTGAACTCGTTGCATTTGTCTCCTACAATGTTTGGGCATTTTCTAAACTTCATAAAAGCGATGTCCTATTTGCTGAAAAAATGAACTGTCCTACTTATCTCGTATCTTTTTAGGAGACAGTCAAAACTGAATTCGGGATCATATAATTGAGAATGACTGTTAATGTTTTTCTCCAATCCAAAAAGGGGGGACATGGGCAAGGAAAATTGCACCGCTGTGACAGAGTTCATTCTTCTTGGATTATCGCATGTCCCCGAGCTGAGAGTCTTTCTTTTCATGCTGTTCCTTCTGATCTATGGAGTCACGGTTCTGGGCAACCTGGGCATGATCGCACTGATTCAGGTCAGCTCTCGGCTCCACACTCCCATGTACTTTTTCCTGAGCCACCTGTCCTTTGTGGATTTCTGTTACTCCACCATCATCGTGCCAAAGATGCTAACTAATATCTTAAACGAAGACAAAGCCATTTCCTTCCTGGCGTGTGCTGTGCAGTTCTACTTGTTTTGCACGTGTGTGGTAACTGAGGTCTTCCTGCTGGCGGCGATGGCCTACGACCGCTTTGTGGCCATCTGCAACCCGCTGCTCTACACGGTCAGCATGTCCCGGGGTCTCTGCGTGGAGCTGGTGTCCTGCTGCTACCTCGGTGGCACTGTGTGCTCTCTGATTCACTTGTGCTTAGCTCTTGAGATCCCATCGTACAGATCCAATGTGATTAACCACTTCTTTTGTGACCTGCCCCCTCTCTTGTCTCTCGCCTGCTCTGACGTCTCTATGAATGAACTGCTCCTGTACATCGTGGCCTCTTTCAATGAGGTCACCACCGTGGTGATCATCCTCACCTCCTACATGTTTATTCTTGTCACCATCCTGAGGATGCGCTCTGCGGAGGGGAGGCACAAAGCCTTCGCCACCTGTGCCTCCCACCTCACAGCCATCGCCGTCTTCCACGGGACCATCCTTTTCACGTATTTGCGGCCCAATTCTGGCAGCAATTCAGTTACTGACAAGGTGGCCACAGTGTTCTACACAGTAGTGATCCCCATGCTGAACCCCCTGATCTATAGTGTGAGGAACAGGGACGTGAAAGATGCTTTCCGAAGAGTGGGGAGCTCCAGAATGTTTCCCTAGAGAATCCAAAGTGGAGGCTGGTGGAGGGGTGAAGCGGGGGGCTGCAGTGGTGGAGGGGAGACAACAGCCAGGGGGCAGGGCTTCATGAGCGGGTGGGTTTGATTCACTTACCTTTATACTTACTTTTGATTACCTACCAATCAGCATAAATATATTATTAATTTATATGGCAGCTTGACCAAGAGCATATCTCAGTTCTTTCTGTCAGAACTTTCTAGAAACTTTTCATAAAGTAATTGAATAGACTTGTTGTAAGTATTGAGAGCTAATTGCTTTCCTTGAGCTGGAATGTTGTTTTAAATTAAATGTCAATTTTAATGATAATCTAAACAAGGAAATAACAAATCCAGATTATTGTATATATTAGGGAGGATTCATTTTTTTCTAACAGTAGTAATATTTATTATAAGATGCCTTCATAGACACAGGTATCTAAGTTTTAAAATTCTGTAACATTGTATCTTTTTAATTCTATTATCAATTTTGCTTATAATTCCTCTTTGGTCCTGCACTGTTTATATTTGGATAAAATTCCAAATTGTTCAGAAACTTATTGGGAGAAAGCATTCTAATTATTTTTATGAAGGTAAAATGAAAACTAGACAACAATATTATACTGGTTCATGAAATAATTTGGTAGGGTTGTATGATTTTAAACTTAATGATAAAATAAAACTTTTTCAAATATTTACATATGTAATGGTAACCAAAATGTTTTACGTATTTACAAATAAGCTACCTTCCTTTGTATGTTGTCACTAACTTAATTTGTAACTTACCTGGAACAATTATGGAAAATTAGCAAAAATGTTATATTGCTCTTGCTTGGAATCAATGAACAATTCATGTTTAAAATGTAAGTCTTTATGTTTTATTCTCTATCTTGGTGTAGAATGATTCCATTTTTGTGAAGGTCGAGATATAAACCTTAATTTCTATTCTGAGGAAATGAAAACACATAGGTTAAGTGCTCTGACCAATGTATTAAAATTAGTGAGTGACAAAATAAAGATAATAAATTGAGATTTCAAACACAGAGGCACTACAGTTTTCAATAAATACTGATGTAACATTTCACATTATTCCATTCTGTCATTTTAGATTTCAAATAATCTTTGGCGCCTCTTACAACTGCTATGCAGACCATGATTCATGTTAGTGTTATTATTTTTTCCTCCTGTGCCTCTCAAATGAATTACTTTTTGAAGTCTATATGTGTATTAATACTTTTAATTGACTTCTAAAATAATTCATCACCAATTTAACTGGAAAAAGAAAAATCTATTATTTTCAGTGTATAACAGAGCTCTTACATCCATCATAATTATTTTGAAATACATGGATCATCAGCTTTCCCATTATTTTTTTTGTCCTGAGTCATATTTAATTCTACATACTCTATAGAATTGTACATGAATGACTGGCATTTATTTTTCTTTTTATTTATTGTCCCTGCTCTGGCTAGGACTTCTAGTTCTATGCTGAATAGAGGAGAATAGAGTGGATCCTAGTCTTGTTCCTGATCTTATAGAAAATGCTTTCAGTTTTCATCACTGAGAATGATGTTAGCTATAGGCTTGTCATATGTGGTCTTTATTACGTTGAGGTACATTTCATATTTTTTCATAGATATGGGACAGTGATAGGAGGATCTGGCTGTGGAAACATTTAGAAATATTTTAACTAAAAGCTGTCCTTTCAAGTATAGTTTGAATTGTAACAGACTATGAGCTAGTATTTACTGGGCCCTCCTATTATCACATTACTATATTTGAGGGTGTATTGGCAATAGACTACTTGATAGGCGGAATCTATTACAAATTTTTACTAGTGCTTTTCATCAATGTTCACTTTATTTCTTTTTTTTATTGCTCAAAATATTACAGATGTCACCCCTTTTCCCCAGTGACCCCTTCCTCCCCACACCCACTCCCATCCCCAGGCCTTTACCACACTATTGCCTGTGTCCATGGGTTGTGCATCTATGCATATCAATTCTTTGGTTAGTCTCTCCCCCTCTACCCACCCTGCCTTCCCTCAGATTCGTCAGTCTGTTCCATGCTTCTATGTCACTGAATCTGTTTTGTTCATCAGTTTATTATGGTCTTTAGATTCCACATATAAGGAGATCATATGATGTTTGTCTTTCTCTGCCTGGCTTATTTCATTTAGCTTAATACTCTCCAGGTCCCTCCATGCTGTGCCAAAGGGTATGAGATCCTTCTTTACAGCTGCATAGTATTCCATGGTGTGAATGTCCCACAGCTTTTTATCCACTCATCTACTGACGGGCACTTGGGCTGTTTCCAGATATTAGCTATTGTAAATTATGCTGCTATGAACATAGGGGTGCATAGATTCTTTCTGATTAGTGTTCACGATTCTTAGGATATATTCCTAGAAGTGGGGTCACTGGGCCAAAAGGCAGCTCCATTTTTAATCTTTTGAGGAACCTCCATACTGTTTTCCATAGTGGCTGCACCAGTCTGGTGGGAGTTGTCTGGCAGAGATTCTCAGTATCTAATCCATCCTAAGCTTTAGGTCTTCTCTTTGCATATGGATCTCTCTGGATTCTTCCCCTTCCCCTAGCAATGGAATTCTGTTACTGGGAAGTCCATTCTTTTGCTAGTTGGTTACTCAGTGACCTCATCTATCCATCAGACCAACTCCCACCATCAAATCAGATGACAATAAATGACTTTGAAGTGTGTGGAACACAGAGGTAATCATATTATCAACAAAACTAAAGCCTAGCTTAAAGCACTGCACTTAATGCCAAGCAAAATATATAAGTAATTGTCAGGTAAAATGCCATTTACTTGAGTCTTTACTGACCTTCAAAGGATATGCACTTAAATAAACATAGGTGTAGCGCAAAGAAGTGTGAGAAAATGCTTACAGGAAAGAAAGGCGTTAGACTCAGATTTGGATAATGACTTAGAGACATCAGACAGGCCATCTCAAATAGCTATATTCCTGCGGGTACTAGCGGAAAAAGTATTAACATGTATGAACAGATGGGGAGTTTCAACAAAGTCCTGGAAACTGATTTTGAAAATTTCCCAGAATAATAATGAAAAAAACAGGTAAATATGGGGACAGCATTAGCCTCAACATACTCAAGGAAAGTGTTAGTGAAATGAAGGTAGATCAATAGAAAGGACTCAAAATGACATGCAGGGAAAAAAAGTGAGGAAACAAGGGAAACTATTTAAACTGTAGGACAATATTGAATAGTCAAAATAACTATATTTGAGAATTCAGAAGGAAAATAGAATGGGGTCAGGGCAGAAGAAATATATGTAGAGACAATGGCTAAGAATATTCTAAAATTAACAAAAGACACCAAACCACAGGCCCAAGAATCTCAGATAACACCAAGGAGAATGAACACACACACCCACACCCACACACACACACACACAGAAGGAAAACAAGTAAAACAGTAAATAATGCAAGAACCATTGCATGTAGAGAAATGACTTTCAACTACAGCAGGCTTAACACTGAATGATTTACTTGTGGAGGGATGTCAATCGCGCCGTAGGAGGTTAAGCAGCATCATGGCCTCTACAAGCTAGATGCCAGCAGCGCCCCTTTCTAGTTATGACCATCCAAAATAATCCACAGCCCTGGCTGGGTCGCTCAGTTGGTTGGAGCATCGTTCCATACAACAAAAAGGTTTCGGGTTCGAATCCCCATCAGGACACATACCTAAGTTGTGGGAAGTTGTCGGTTTGATCCCAGATCAGGGTGCCTATGGGAGATAACCAATTAACGTTTCTCCTCTCTCCCCTCCACCCCTCTCAAATCAATAAAAACAAATCCTTGGGTGAGAATGAAAAAAAGTACAAATTGGTGGTTTAAAAATAGTCACAAGAATGTAAAGTAAAACATATGGAATATAGTCACTAAAAGATTGTGATAACTATGTATGGTGCTAGTTGGGTACTGGAAATACTGGAGGGAACACTTGGTAAAGTATGTGGGATCACTTTTAATATCGAATTTAAAACATAAGAGTAATTTTTAAAAAATATATGTTTTTATTGATTTTAGAGAGAAAGGAAGGAAGAGGGATATAGACATAGGAACATCAATGAGAGAGAAACAATTATTGGCTGCCTCCTGCACCCCCTCAGGGATCTAGCCCACAACCTGAGCATTGCCCTGACTGGGAATTGAACCTGTGACCTCTCGGTTCATGGGTCAACACTCAACCACTGAGCCATGCAGCCAGGCAAGAATGGGTATTTAAAGTACAGGAAGAGAAAGAAAAAGTAGCCCTCATGGTTAGTTATTAAATCAACCAAGATCTCTAAAGCCAAGGAGCCTAGTGGGGGAAGGTGGTCTGGCTCTTTATCTAACTGTATTATTATGGTAACAATAAGCTGTCACATATATGACACCAGGGTGGGACAGTGTAATGCACCATAACATCTAGAAGGAGGCACTTTGGTTGTAAACAGTTTTTTCCCAAATGGAGATAATTTTAAAAATAAATTTCCTGATGATATTCCACAGAGATTAATTACTGTTTGTCTTACATCACACATGATCTTAGTTTAATTTTTATGTATTTTGTAATACCATAACAATTAATAATGGATTTGCAACTTAAGGGACCCATTCCCCAGGAGCTTAAATCACAGTATAATCACAGTCTCTAGCTGTGTATGATACTCGTCCTAACACTTCAGCACCACGGAGGAAACGTCTGTCACTCAGGTTCGTTACCTAAAACTAGGCTCTGGTTACTTGAAAATGAAAATGGATATATTTTCCCAGGAAAAAGGTATTTTAAAGATATAGTTACTCATTTGTCTTCCAATTAGAGAGCGATTAAACAGACCGTATTCCTGTGCACTTGCCGTTTCAATTTTTTTCATCTTTTAGTATTGAGAGACCGTTGATGGTGAAATTAGAACAATTTCCCTGGAACACCAAACACTGATGTGTATGAAAGAGTACAGAGTGAGCAAATGGCAGTCTCTCTCTCTCTCTCTCAACTCTTTCCATTTTATTTCACACAAATTTTGGTCATGAAATTTAAAGTTTGTGACCATTGGAGGAACTCCCTAATTGTCACCCTAATTCATTTTTTTATGTTAATAGAGTGACTTTTATAATTATTTTAAATTAAAAATTTTGAAGTGACATTGGTTAATAAGATTACATAGGTTTCAAGTGTGCATTTCTAAGGTACATAATCTGTGTATTGCATTATGTGCCCACCACCCAAAGTCAAATCTTCTGTCACCACGTATTTGACCCCCTTTGCCCTTTACTACCCCCACTCCCCTTCCCTCTGGAAACCACCACACTGGTGTCACCCTAATTCTGAAGGTTAAATTTATGTGCCTGAGAGTTGGCCATGGAGAGATAGTCAGGACATGAGGACTATCTAAGTTAATTAAATGAGATCTTTAAGATTTGTTTTGGGTTTCCTATAAACTAGTTTCTTATTATCAGCCTAGGACACTGGAAGAAAATTTTACAAGTTGGTTTTCCTGCTTTAACTGTTGAGTGAGCAAATAAGTCAGGATTTTTGTTTTTATTTTGGTCAAGTAATGAGAAAACCATGATTTCAGGAAGGTGGTTTGTGTCCACTTTAGTATTAGCTCAAGATATGGAGAAAATACTAGGTTATGTTTTCAGTCCAGAATCTCTTCACTCAATTTTCATTGCATGCATGTGTGAAGTCATGGGTATAAGGAATAAAATTCTTCAACTCCTTATGCCTCTTCTTTAAGGACACGTCCGAAAGGCAGATCTAATTTATACAGAATATAAAATATAACCACTTTCCCAACCAAGTACTTCAGAGAACCTGGGAAAATTTTTCACTTACTCCCTTTTTATAATGTGGGTAAAGCATTAACCTTTTGGTTATAGCCAAATTACAGCTATAATTTAAAATCTCTATCATAGGTATTCATGCCTCCACAAGCACATCTTCATTTCCATCTACATGTATATACCAAGTGTTTTATTATGTATCTTTTTAAAAGAAATTAACCATCTCCAAAACATAATTTCAAATAGCTTTCTATCCTAGATATGATGCACCACAGTTTAACAATTGCTCTCTTATGGACAATTAAATTTTCTCATTGTTAATATTATAAACAGTGCTGCGATGCAGCTTTGGGTGTGGTGTTTCACAATTTTGTCAATGTATTTAATATATCTTATGAAAATCTCTCATGAAAATATAAGATAGCTTTTGTTGTTGTCAAGGTTAAGTCTTCTAATCTATGCAGCCTAATTATTTTCCAGAAAAATTTATAGAAAAGTTCCACCTTCCTGAGTCCTTATTAGCATAGGTCATTACTATCATAACTGATTAAACCACTTTGTTAATCTGATATGAAAATGATCATTTAAAGTGTATATTTTAATTTTCTTTTTTTATAATTCCAAATTTAAAGGGTTTTCATGAGCCACAAATCTCAAAAATTAGTCACCTCAAAGATGAAATCGTGAAGAACTTTGTCTGCTTCTAATTTATGTTTGTCATAGATTCAACTAAAAAAAAAAGCATACATTATATACAATCACAGTAGGTGTTACCCTGGTGGACAGAGTTTACATTTTTTTCAGAGAACAGGAGTTAATTTTTGTGTGCCTTTGTATATCATTGACTCTGGTTTGAAACCAACCAAACCACTGAACTTTGATTGATCATGGCAATTTATTGTGATAGATGAAGGTTGGAATCATTGAATGTTTTTGGTGATGTGTAAGTCTATTTAGATCAGTGGGACCCGCTAGACAATTGATATATTAATTATATGACAATTTTGTTTCTGTCATATCTAATAAATACACTGATAGATATCAATGTTATATTTTCCTGAAATTATATACCTGTTGATTTTCTCCCCTTCTCTCTTTCTAGAAGCAACACAAAACTCATCATTTAGTTACCCATCCTGACTTATGGTGGAAATGGGGGAGGAAAATTGCTCTGCTGTGACAGAGTTCATTCTTCTTGGATTATCAGATGTCCCTGAGCTGAGAGTCATTCTTTTCATGCTGTTCCTTCTGATCTATGGAGTCACGGTTTTGGGCAACCTGGGCATGATCGCACTGATTCAGGTCAGCTCTCAACTCCACACTCCCATGTACTTTTTCCTGAGCCACCTGTCCTTTATAGATTATTGCTACTCTACGATCATTGTGCCAAAGATGTTAGCTAATATTTTAAATGAAGACAAAACCATCTCCTTCCTGGGATGCATGATGCAGTTTTTTTTATTCTGTGCCTATGCAATCACTGAGTTCTTCCTGCTGGCGGTGATGGCCTACGACCGCTTTGTGGCCATCTGCAACCCGCTGCTCTACACGGTCAGCATGTCCCAGGGTCTCTGCGTGGAGCTGGTGTCCTGCTGCTACCTCGGTGGCACTGTGTGCTCTCTGATTCACTTGTGCTTAGCTCTTGAGATCCCATCGTACAGATCCAATGTGATTAACCACTTCTTTTGTGACCTGCCCCCTCTCTTGTCTCTCGCCTGCTCTGACGTCTCTATGAATGAACTGCTCCTGTACATCGTGGCCTCTTTCAATGAGGTCACCACCGTGGTGATCATCCTCACCTCCTACATGTTTATTCTTGTCACCATCCTGAGGATGCGCTCTGCGGAGGGGAGGCACAAAGCCTTCGCCACCTGTGCCTCCCACCTCACAGCCATCGCCGTCTTCCACGGGACCATCCTTTTCACGTATTTGCGGCCCAATTCTGGCAGCAATTCAGTTACTGACAAGGTGGCCACAGTGTTCTACACAGTAGTGATCCCCATGCTGAACCCCCTGATCTATAGTGTGAGGAACAGGGACGTGAAAGCAGCTCTCAGAAAAGTGGTGAGCTCCAGAATGTTTTCTTAGGTAATATTTTCTTAGCAGGACTCAGGTTCTCACAGTGAGGCTGGTGGAGGGGTGATTGATGACCTGCAGTTTGGGAGTGGGGAGAACAGCCAGGGGGTAAGTCTTTATGCGTGATTCCCTTTCACTCACTTATCTCTGTGCCTTCACTGTTGACCAGGATATGGCTCAGCATATTTCAAAAATTGCAGCCTATTTCTTTGCTTTTATTCAATCTACAGTATTTTAAATGGCTATGGAGAATAGACTCTTAATACACCCAGATTTAGTTTGCTGTAAAACCTTCATAAGGTTAAGGAAGAACTCTTGGGAATCACATTTTCTGATCCATTATGGAAACTATGACTCATTTCAGATTCGAATTTCTCTGATTTTACAATGAAGAATCACCTTTGCCAGCTATGCAGAGTGACTCCCATATGTGTATATCTCCTGTTTGTTGTTCATTTCTTGCCTCACTTCTTATATTTTTCTTGCCATTGCAGTGTCTATTGTGTTTGGAATTTCAGAGACTAACACCTAAAAATGGAAACCATAATAATAATAATTTCACAGAAAGCTTAGGGAAATTAAGTTACATCTCATGTGTAATGAGTTTAGGAAAACTCATGGCACTTAATTAGTTCTCTGTTTCTCTCCCTGTTGCTCTGTCTCGGTGCATGTGTGTATATTAACTATACATATAGAGATAGTAGCCATGGTTATAAGTGGTGGCATTTCTGACTGTGGCCTTTTTAATCACTTTATCGCTCGTAATCATCACGCTTACTTTACAATTTGTGGAGCAAACACTTACTGTGACTTACAGTGACCTCGGCTTCTGTTTATGGTCTTTGTTATGTTGTTGCTCGTGATGAAATGAAGTTTTTCATCCCTCCTCCATGTGTCTCAACCACACTCCTTCATTCAATCCTGGTTTATATGCACCATTGAAAAGTTATTTGTGATTCCATTATGTTTATGCCCATTTCTGCATTATCTTTACTTGTTCAATGCAGCTTCTCTCCTTCTATCTGTAATAATGTGAGAAAGCACTGGGCTTGAGGTTATGAAACCCAGGGTCTGTGACTTGACCCCGATTTTCCATATTTGACAAGTCATTTTACCTTCTTCATTCCTCAGTTTTAATCATTGAACAACACTGATAACCTCTCACCATGTTGCTGAGATTAAATTTTGACAAATACGTGTCCTCGCTGGGCCCAGGAAGGCGCTCAGGCAGCGTGTGTTTAGATGAAGTCTTTGAGGCCCGGGGTTTCTCCCCTTTCCCTGCCTCTGGCATGTGAGCAGTTTTCTTTACTTTTCTCTTTATTGGATGGTTGGGTGAGGAAATCCTGGTGACTGGGTGTTGTGCGTGCGGGGCTCACTGTATGGACTCTGGGCTCTGCGGCCCTTCGGGGACATGAGCTGGCTCCGCGCTGTGCCCGCTGCCCCGAGCGGGCAGCCAGGGCTCGCTCCCGAAGGGAGGCCTCGCGGGGATGAGATTGGGGAAGGCTGAGAGTGCAAGGGCCACCCTAGGAGGTAGAATACTGTATTGTATACTTGAGGTTTGCAGAGAGGGTAAAACTAAGTAACTATGTGAAGTGGTAGATTTGTTAATTCGTTTGATTGTGGTGATCATTTCACAATGTATGTTTTTCAAAGCATCAAGTTGTACACCTTAAATATATACAATTTTAATTTGTTAATTATACCTCAATAAATCTAGAAAAATAACTTAAAAAGAATAAAACAATTTACGAAATGAGAGAAATATTTGTTTTATAAAGACAACTTTTGCTATGACTTGTTAGTGGGCAAACATTTTTAGAGACCATGGGAATGATCATGATGCATGGAAAGAAGACTTTAAACTTTCAGTTAATTTTCATATAAAATCTTTCTAAAGCTGCTGCTGCATTTCTTAGTAAAAAATTGGCATATACCTTTTGGGGAAACTTACCTACCCTCAGTATCTGCTGGTTGCAGGACCCCTGTGGATACCACTATCTGGAGATGCTCATGTCCCCCGTATAAAATGGCATAGATCAATGCATATGGTTGGCCGTCTGCATCCATAGACTCCAGTACATGTATCTATTGGGGAAAAAAATCTGTGTATAACTGAACCGTCGCTGTTCGAACCCATGGTGTTCAGGGTCAAGTGTCTAATAAGCAGTTCTGTTCACCCTCAGCACTGTCGACAATTTGTCCTGGATAATTTCTACTGTGAGGCACTGTCGTGTGCATTGTGGGCTGTTTACAAAAGAAGAACAGTACTTAATGCCAAAATTACAACACATGGTGTTTCCCTGCTGCAAGTTAGATGTATATATCAGTAAAATAAACAAATTAATGGCTGACTGATTTTTGACAAAGCTACCAAGGCTATTCATTTCATAAATGGTGAAGCGTAATTGACTGTTCATATGTAAATGGATGCACTAAAATGTATACTTCACACCATATACGAACATTAACTCAACATGGATCATAGACATAAATTTAGGAGCCAAAATTACATATGTGATGAAAGATTTATTTCCACAATATAAAAAGAACTCTTACAACTAGAGCAGAGGAAGTCAAACAGGCAAAATATTTGCATAGACATTTCACCAAAGAAGAGTGAATTTAAAGTGTTTCCATTGGAAAAAAGAGAAAACAGAAAATTTGAAGACATCCTTGACAACAACATGATTTCAAATGATTTCTATAAGCTTATGGTGGTAATACACAAAATGTGGGCTGGTGAGATATTTTAAAAAATTTAATTGGGAAAGATGATGTGGGAATGGAGAACTAGAATATATCTTCAGCCTTGAGTGCTGTGTCTGACACGTCAAGTTGAGGAAGGTATTTGATATTTTAGAATATAAAAATTGATTTACTTAAAATTATTTTCTTACCATATAGACCTCGTCAAGTTTCTGTGTACACCCAGGGATACACATAGACTAGTGGACCACCGTGGCCTACATTGACATTGGACAGAAGAAGAGTTCACCTAGAACAGGTCATTGGAGGGGTCCCAGTTGATGGCCCCAGCATTGCCCATGCATTAGGGAAATTGTGCCTCAGCACTGGCTCTGAGTCTGTTTTTGCCCCATGAAGTCATAAGGGTGGAAAGAAGCACACGGCAGCAAGGGGCCTTTTCCTGCCCTTTATTTTGACTTTATCCAAGTTAAAACAGTGCTTGGGCTTCCATCCTCTCCTTTGTAAGACAGACCTAGAAATAGATTGTTCTCTTGATTGGGTATCTTGATGAGGAAATGAGTCAATATTGCATAATACTTAGAATAGGTTCTAACACATAACAAGTGTCCAAGAAGTGTGAAATATTAATGGTTTTCTGACCAGTAGGTTATCTCCTTCCTAGTATTTAAAGGGATTCTGGTGTGGCTTTAGTCCCTGTACTTGCTGGAATCTAGGGGATATTGTAATTTTATAAGGAGGGGAATTAATGATAAACAGTCATGTGATTTCATTATGGCACTGTGGCTTGTGACCCACACATATGACCCAGGATGGAATGTCATACAGCACCACGAAATCTGGAAGCAGACATGTCTGGTTTTAAACGGTGTTTTCATAAATTAGTTATTTAAAAAAGTTCCTGATGCTATTCCATAGAGATCAATTATGTGTCTTCTACCACATAGGTGATTACTTTAATTTAAATTTATTTTTATAGCATTAAAGGGTAATAATAGCTTTGGAATAAAGGGACCCATTTCTCAGGGGTTAAAATTACAGTATAAGTCTCTTACTGTGTAGTATACTCATCCTAACACCAATGTGATGTTTTTCTTAAGAAAATATTAATCTGTGCTTTCTTTATTATTTCCATTTCACAAGACATACAAAACTTACCACTTGGTTTTCTAAACCTGACAGATTGATAGGGGAAAGGGCACGTACCTAATAAGAACAGAACCGCAGTTGCTTAATGGCTTCAGCTTACTAACTATAGAGAGAGGTTTTCTTACAGACCCTGGGATATTGGAGGATGTGCTGCAAGAAGTAAAACACCAGCTTGTGGAAAGATCAGGCGTCTCGGAGCCCGATGGCTCCATTCCTCAGAAAAGAAAATACATTTTAAAAGCAGACCAAGGACAGGACATGCTTTGGCTTGGTGGCTGTGCCTGGACCCTGCCCTCCTCCGGGACTTTGCCTCAGGAACGCTGACCTTTCTCTGGTCCCAGGATCAGGCTGAGCGGTTTGTAACGTCATAGATTAGCCCCCTGGGTATCGGACTTGGGGCTCCTGAGACGCAGGCTGCAGACCCTCCCCTGCTCCTTTCTCCGATACACTTGCAGCTCCCCCTGCATGCAGTTGTCTGCCTCACCTGCACACGGTCAGCCAGCTGAGAGAAGAAAGGACAGAGCAGGATTTCCAGGACCACCTGCTCTCCCATGTTGCTGGTATTTTTGGACTAAATTCTCATATAGGAGTCAACCCTGTCTCTGCTTAATTTAGCTCAAGTAGTGACAGGCAGCCTCAGCCGGGTTTAGTGTCCAGTATGAAGATTGTGGACATGGGGGAGGGAAACTGCACCACTGTGACAGAGTTCATTCTTCTTGGATTATCAGATGTCCCCGAGTTGAGACTCTTTCTCTCCCTGCTGTTCCTTGTCATCTATGGAGTCACGGTTTTGGGCAACCTGGGCATGATCGCACTGATTCAGGTCAGCTCTCGACTCCACACTCCCATGTACTTTTTCCTGAGCCACCTGTCCTTTGTGGATTTTTGCTACTCCACCATCATTGTGCCAAAGATGCTGTTCAACATGTTAAGCAAAGATAGAACCATCTCCTTCCTGGGATGCATGGTGCAGTTTTATTTATTCTGTTCCTATGTAATCACTGAGGTCTTCCTGCTGGCGGCGATGGCCTACGACCGCTTTGTGGCCATCTGCAACCCGCTGCTCTACACGGTCAGCATGTCCCGGGGTCTCTGCGTGGAGCTGGTGTCCTGCTGCTACCTCAGTGGCACTGTGTGCTCTCTGATTCACTTGTGCTTAGCTCTTGAGATCCCGTCCTTTAGTTCCAATGTGATTAATCACTTCTTTTGTGACCTACCCCCGATCTTTAACCTCGCCTGCTCTGATGTCTCTATAAATGAGCTCATGGTGTTCATTGTGGTCACTTTCATTGAGACCATCACCGTGGTGACCATCCTCACCTCCTACATGTTTATTCTTGTCACCATCCTGAGGATGCGCTCTGCAGAGGGGAGGCACAAAGCCTTCGCCACCTGTGCCTCCCACCTCACAGCCATCGCCGTCTTCCAGGGGACCATCCTTTTGACGTATTGCCTGCCCAGTTCTGGCAGCAGTTCAGATACTGACAAGGTGGCCACAGTGTTCTACACAGTGGTGATCCCCATGCTGAACCCCCTGATCTATAGTGTGAGGAACAGGGACGTGAAAGATGCTTTCCGAAAAGTGGTGAGCTCCAGAATGTTTTCTTAGATGATATTTTCTTAGCAGGACTCAGGTTCTCACAGTGAGGCTGGTGGAGGGATGAATCGGTGGGCCGCAGTGTTAGAGTGGAGACAACAGGCAGGAGGTAGGTCTCTGTGAGGGATTCCTTTTCACTCCCTTATCTTTGTGTCTCTCCACTTGAGCTGCTTAAAGTTGAGCATATTTCAAAATTTGCAGCCTAAGTCTGTGCTTATATTCAATCTAAAATGTTTTAAATTGGTTGTGTAATTGTTAAGAAACACAAATTTAGTTTCTGTAAGACCTTTATAGAGTTAATGAGAAACTCTTGAGAATCACATTTTCTGATCCATTATGGAAACTATGAGTCATTTCAAATTTGAATTTCTCTTATTTTATAATGAAGAATCACCTTTGCCAGCTATGCACAGTGTATATCTCAAGTTTATTGTTCATTTCTTGCCTCACTTCTTATATTTTTCTTGCCATTGCAGCATCTATTGTGTTTGGAATTTCAGAGACTAACACCTAAAAAATGGAAACCATAACAATAATTATTTCACAGAAATGTTAGGGAAATTAAGTTACATCTCATGTGTAATGAGTTTAGGAAAATTCATAGCACTTAATTAGTTCTCTGTTTCTCTCCCTGTTGCTCTGTCTCGGTGCATGTGTGTATATTAACTATACATATAGAGATAGTAGCCATGGTTATAAGTGGTGGCATTTCTGACTGTGGCCTTTTTAATCACTTTATCGCTCCTTCTCATCACGCTTACTTTACAATTTGTGGAGAAAACGCTGACTGCGACTTACAGTGACCTCGGCCTCTGTTTACGGTCTTTGTTGTGGTTTTGCTCTGGATGAAATGAAGTTTTCATCCCTCCTCCATGTGTCTCAACCACACTTCTTCATTCAATCCCGGTTCATATGCACCATTGAAAATTTATTTGTGATTCCATTATGTTTATGCCCATTTCTGCATTATCTTTACTTGTTCAATGCAGCTTCTCTTCTTCCATCTATAATAATGTGAGGTTATGAAACCCAGGGTCTGTGACTTGACCCCGATTTTCCATATTTGACAAGTCATTTTACCTTCTTCATTCCTCAGTTTTAATCATTGAACAACACTGATAACCTCTCACCATGATGCTGAGATTAAATTTTGACAAATACGTGTCCTCGCTGGGCCCAGGAAGGCGCTCAGGCAGCATGTGCTTAGATGAAGTCTTTGAGGCCCGGGGTTTCTCCCCTTTCCCTGCCTCTGGCATGTGAGCAGCTTTCTTTACTTTTCTCTTTATTGGATGGTTGGGTGAGGAAATCCTGGTGACTGGGTGTTGTGCGTGCGGGGCTCACTGTATGGACTCTGGGCTCTGCGGCCCTTCGGGGACATGAGCTGGCTCCGCGCTGTGCCCGCTGCCCCGAGCGGGCAGCCAGGGCTCGCTCCCGAAGGGAGGCCTCTCGGGGATGAGATTGGGGAAGGCTGAGAGTGCAAGGGCCACCCTAGGAGGTAATTTATTTAAGGATCATCAACTGCAGGAAGCAGCCGCTTCTCATGCTGAGGGACAATGCATGTGAGGGGCTGCTCTGCCCCAAGTAGCCTTGGGAGATCACGATGGAATAGCCGAGGGAGCTGAGGGCAGGGTCCTCCCCCTCCCCAGTGCGGTTGAATGTGACCAGAGAGCAGGGACATGTAGAAAGTTAAAAAATACATGTTGAGCCTGGCTGGGTGTGGCTCAGCGGTTAAGCGTCGACCAAGGATCCAGGCTATCAGGGTTCGATTCCCGGTCAGGGCACATGCCCGGGTTGCGGGCTGCAGCCGATCAATGACTCTCTCATCATTGATGTTTCTATCTCTCTCTCTCCCTCTCCCTTCCTCTCTCTGAAATCAATAAAGATATATTTAAAAAAAAAAAAAAGAAATACATGTTGAAAGACAAGTATCTGCATGACGTCACTGTTACATGTAATCTAAAACAGTGTAAGGAATTTATATGCATATGTACATAACAGTATGGTGAAGGCCTGGGGTGGGGAGTGGGTGGGGGGTGGAATGGATCAATGGGGAAAAAAGGGGACATCTGTAATATTTTCAACAATAAAGATAAATTAAAAAAATAAAATAAGACAGTCAAACTCATAAGAGCAGAGAGTAGAATGTTGTTGCCAGGGGCTAGTTGGGGCAGAAATGGAGAGATGTTGGTCAAGGGGTACAAAGTTCAGTAAAGAAGATGAATATATTTTCAAGATAAAATGTACAGCACAGTGACTATAGTTAAAATATAGTACTATAATTCACAAAGAGGGTAAATCTAAGGTAACTATGTGAAGTGATAGATATGTTAACTAGTTTGATTGTGGTGATTATTTCACAATGTATATGTATTTCAAAGTGTCAAGTTGTACACCTTAAATATATACAATTTTAACACATTAATTATACCTCAATAAATCTAGAAAAATAATTTTAAAAGAATAAAAAAATGTACTAAAAAGAGAAATGTTTGTTGAGTAAATAAAGACAACTTTTGCTATGACTTGTTATTCAAAAATTTTTAGAGACTATGGGAATGATTATGAAGCATGGAAATAAGACATTTAAACTTTTAGTTAATTTTCATATAAAATCTTTCTAAAGCTGCTGCTGCATTTCTTAGTGAAAAATTGGCATATAACTTTTGGTTCCCTGAAAACTTAACTACCCTCAGTATCTTCTGGTTGCAGGACCCCTGTGGATACCACTATCTGGAGATGCTGATGTCCCCCGTATAAAATGGCATAAATCAATGCATATAGTTGGCTGTCTGCATCCATAGACTCCAGTACATGTATTTATTGCGAATCAAATCTGTGTATAAGTGAACCCTCACTGTTCAAACTCATGGTGTTCAGGGTCAAGTGCATAATATGTAGGTCCATTCAGCCTCAGTGCCCTTGACATTTTGTCCTGGATATTTTCTATTTTGAGGTACTGTCCTGAGCATTGTAGGCTATTTAAAAAAAGAAGAACAGTACATAATGCTAAAATGAGAAAACATGGTGTTTACCCTGGTGTAAGGTAAATGTACATATCAATGTATTTAACAGCATTGACACTGAAAAAATAGACAGATTAATGATTAATTTTTGACAAAGCTACCAAGGCTATTCTTTTCAATCAATGCTGAGGAGTAATTGACTGTTCATATGTAAAAAGATGAACTAAAATGTATCTTCACCTCATGTATGAACATTAACTCAAAATGGATCATAGACATAAATTTAAGATCCAAAGGCACAAGTTATATATGTGATGAAAGATTTATATCCATAATGTATAAAGAACACTTACAAAGAGAGCAGAGGATGTCAAACTGGCAAAATATTTGCATAGACATTTCACCAAAGAAGAGTGAATTTAAGGTGCCACCATTGCAAAAAACCAGAAAATTTGAAGATATAATTCAAACCAACATCATCCAAAATGATTTCTATATTGACCCACCACACATTAATGCTCATGGGGGTGACACACGAAATATGGACTGGAGGGATGTTTGTTTCTTTGTTTTAATTATGAAAGATGCTGTGGGAATGGAGGACCAGAATGTTTCCTCAGCTTAGGGTGCTGTCTCTGACATGTCAAGTTTAGGAAGCTATTACATGGTAATTTTGAATATAAAAATTTTTTTACTTGAAAGTACATTTTGACCACATAGATCTAGTCAAGTTTCTGTGTACACCCAGGGATACACATAGACTAGTAGATCACCGTGGCCTACATTGACACTGGACAGTCAGAAGAAGAGCACACCTAGAACAGGTCATTGGAGGGGTCCCAGCTGATGGCTCCAGCATTGCCCATGCATTAGGGAAATTCAGCCTCAGCACTGGCTCCGAGTCTGTTCTTTGCCCCATGAAGTCATAAGGGTGGGAAGAAGTACACAGCAGCATGAGGCCTTTTCCTGCCACTTATTTTGATTTTTTGCAAGTTACAACTCAGTGCTTGAGCCTCCATCATCTCCTTTATAAGATAGACCTTGAAACAGGACTGTTCTCTTATTGTTTATGATGATGATGAAGTGAGTGAATACTGTATAATATTTAGAATAGATTCTTGCAGGTAACAAGTGCCCGAGAAGTGTGAACTATTAGTTTTCTGACCAGTAGGTTATCTCCTTCCTAGTATTTGAAGGAATTCTGGTGTGGCTTTAGTCACTGTACCTTGCTGGAATCTAGGGGATTTTGTAATATTATAAGAAAAGGGGAATTCATGAGAAACACTCATGTGATTTCATTATGGCAATGTGACCTGTGACCCACACATATGACTCTAATATGGAATGTCATATAGCACCCACGAAATCTGGACAGAGACATATTTGATTTTAAAAAATTGCTTCAGAAATTTTGGCATTTAAAAAAGTTCCTGATGCTATTCCATAGAGATTAATTATGTGTCTTCTACCACATGAGGTATTAGCTGAATTTTAATTTATTTTTACAGCATAAAAGATTAATGATAAATTTGGAACTAAAGGGACCCTTTCCCCAGGGGTTAAAAATGACAGTATAAGTCCTTAACTGTGTATTATACTTGTCCTAAGATCTTCAGCACCACGGAGGAAATGCCTGTCATTCAGGTTTGTTAGTTAGAACTAGGCTCTGGTTGCTTGGAAATGGATATATTTCCCCAGCAAACAATTATTTCAAGATATGTTTAATTCATCTGCCTTCTAGTTAGAGAGTGATGTAGCAGACCATATTCCTGTGCACTGACTGTTTCAAATGTTTTTGTGTTTTAGTATTGAGAGACCATTGATGGTGAAATTAGAACAGTTTCCTCTGGAAAACCAAAGGATGTGTATGAAAGAGTACAGAGAGAACAAATGGCAGTCTCTCCCTCCCCACCTCTCCCTCCCGCCCTCCCTCTCTCTCTCTCTTTCTCCCTCTCTCTCTCTTTTTATAACTTTCTCCACTCCAGTTTCTCTCATGGAATGGAAATTTTATAACCATAAAGGAGTTCCCTAATTGTCCCCCTCATGCTAAGGGTTGAATTTATGTGTCTGTCCCTGAGTAGGTCATGGGGAATCAGGACGTGTAGACTATCTCTGCTCAGTAAGTGAGGTGAATTCTTTTAGATTTGTTTTGGGTTTACCACAAACTACTTTCTTATGATCAGCCCAGAACATTAGGAAGAAGTGTTTCCAAATTGACTCTCCTGTTTTAACTCTAACGTGGGCAAAAAATTCAGGTTAACCTGTTTTTTGGGGTTGTGGGTCATGTAATGAGAAAAACCTGACTTCAGCAAGGTTTTTTGTTTTCACTTCTTTAAAATTAGTTCACGATATGGAGAAAATACCAGGTTATGTTCTCAGTCCAGAATCTCTTCACTCAGTTTTCCTTACTCATGTGTGTATGAAGTCATGGGTATGCTCCTCTAGGAAGGAGGGCAGAGAATAAAGTTTCCCCCCTTCCATGTGACTTATCTTTAAGAGCAGGTCTGAACAGTAAATTGGATTTTTAGAATATACAATGTAAGTACCTCCCTCAATCAACCAGTAGAGAATTGGGAAAGTTTTCACTTACCTCTTTCCCAACATGGGTAAAGGATTTATCTTTTAGGTTTGTAGCCAAGTAAAAGTGATAACATATGATATTTCTACCATAGGTATTAATTTCTCCACATATACATTTTATTTAAATCTACATATATACACCAAGTGTACTAGGTATTTTTTAAAAATAGTCATCTCCACAACATCATTTCATATAACATGATAACTTACTGCTTTAGATATGACACACCACAATATAAAAAGTATTCTATTTTGACAATTATTTTTTTCTCATTGTGAATATAATAAACAATGCTGCAATGCAGCTTTGGATATAATTTTTCACAATTTGTAAATGTAATTAAACAATTTTTATAACATCTTACTAAAAATGAAATCGCTCATAAATATATCGGGTAGCTTTATTATTGTCAGGGTTAAGGATACATGTTGCCGAATTGCTACCCAGATAAATTTCTTCAAGAGCTGTATCTTTCTGAGTCATTATTGGTGTTCAGCAATACCATAATATTTAACCAAGTCACTTTGTTAAATTGACAAGTAAAAATGATGATGGGTTTCAGTATATATTTTAAATCTTTTTTTCATTCTGCATAGTTCCAAATTTTGACAGTACTCATGAGCCACTAATCTCAAAGAGATTTGTCACACTCCCCAACGAGGAAACTGTACATGACCATTTGCTGAAACCTTATGCTACTGACAGACTGATCTAAAAAAAAATAGTGTATATTATATAGGATCGCAATAGCTGTTATTTTGCTTGAAAAAAGTTATTACATTTTTCAGGGAACTGGAGTTGATATCATGTGGCTTCAAAATGTATCATTGGATCTATTTCAAAGTCCATCAAAACACCTAAGTTAATTCATCAACTCAATTTCTTGTGGTAGATAACAGTTGGGAATCATATAGGTTTCTGCTGATACTTCAAATTTGGTCAGTGAGATCTGCTGACACAGTGAACATTTAGAATTATTTGACAATTGCATTTCATATACACTGTGTTTGACATCAATGTGATATTTTTCTTAAGTTAATATAATAGTGAGGTGAGGACCTGGGAAGGGGGCAGGAGCGGGGTGGAGGGGGTTAATGGGGGAATAAATGAGGGTATCTGTAGAACTTTCAACAATAAAGATAAATTAAAAACAAACAAACAAACAAAAACCTTATCATTTGCTTTTCTAAACCTGACAGATGGTGGACATGGGGGAGGGAAACTGCACCACTGTGACAGAGTTCATTCTTCTTGGATTATCAGATGTCCCCGAGTTGAGACTCTTTCTCTCCCTGCTGTTCCTTGTCATCTATGGAGTCACGGTTCTGGGCAACCTGGGCATGATCGCACTGATTCAGGTCAGCTCTCGACTCCACACTCCCATGTACTTTTTCCTGAGCCACCTGTCCTTTGTGGATTTTTGCTACTCCACCATCATTGTGCCAAAGATGCTGTTCAACATGTTAAACAAAGATAAAACCATCTCCTTCCTGGGATGCATGGTGCAGTTTTATTTATTCTGTGCCTATGGAATCACTGAGTTCTTCCTGCTGGCGGCGATGGCCTACGACCGCTTTGTGGCCATTTGCAACCCGCTGCTCTACACGGTCAGCATGTCCCGGGGTCTCTGCGTGGAGCTGGTGTCCTGCTGCTACCTCTGTGGCACTGTGTGCTCTCTGATTCACTTGTGCTTAGCTCTTGAGATCCCATCGTACAGATCCAATGTGATTAACCACTTCTTTTGTGACCTACCCCCGATCTTTAACCTCGCCTGCTCTGACGTCTCTATAAATGAGCTCATGGTGTTCATTGTGGTCACTTTCATTGAGGTCACCACCATGGTGATCATCCTGACCTCCTACGTGTTTATTCTTGTCACCATCCTGAGGATGCGCTCTGCAGAGGGGAGGCACAAAGCCTTCGCCACCTGTGCCTCCCACCTCACAGCCATCGCCGTCTTCCACGGGACCATCCTTTTGACGTATTGCCTGCCCAGTTCCGCCAACGGCGTGGATACAGACAAGGTGGCCACAGTGTTCTACACAATAGTGATCCCCATGCTGAACCCCTTGATCTATAGTGTGAGGAACAGGGATGTGAAAGATGCTTTCCGAAAAGTGGTGAGCTCCAGAATGTTTTCTTAGATAATATTTTCTTAGCAGGACTCAGGTTCTCACAGCGAGGCTGGTGGAGGGGTGAATCGGTGGGCTGCAGAGTTATAGAGTGGAGAGAACAGGCAGGGCCCAGGTCTTTAGGACTCATTTTCATTCACTTTTCTTAGTGTCTCCACAAAGAACCAGGGTCCAGTTGAATATATTTCAAAGTTTGCAGCCTACATCTTTGCTTTTATTCAATCTACAATGTTTTAAATGTTTTGGGGGATTGGACTGTTAAGGCACACACATTTAGTTCGTTGTAAAATTACCATAAGCTTATTGAAGAACTCTTGAGAAGCACACTTTCTGATCCATTTTGGAAACTATGATTCATTTTAAAATCAAAAGCCTCTTATTTTATAATGAAGAATCACCTTTGCCAGCTATGCACAGAATGAGACTCCCATATGTTTCTATTCTCTTTGTTGTTCATTTCTTGGTTCCTTTATTATATTTTTTTATTGTTATTGCAGGGTCTAATGTTTTTGGAACTGTAGAGACTAACATCTAAAAAATAGTGACATTAATAATAATTATATCACAGAAATATTAAGAAAATTAAGTTACATGCCATGTATAGGGAGCTTAGGAAAATTTATTGCACTTAATTAGTTTCCTGTTTTTTGTCTTTGTTGTTCTCTCAGTGTGCATATGCGTATATATATGTAAATAAAATGTATGCATACATATAATAGCCACGGTTATAAGTGGCGGCATTTCTGACTGTGGCCTTTTAAATCCCTTTATCGCTCCTTATCATCACGCTTACTTTACAATTTGTGGAGCAAACACTGACTGCGACTTAGAGTGACCTCAGCCTCTGTTATTGTCTTTGTTGTGTTTTTGCTCAGGATGAAATGGAGTTTTTCATCCCTCCTCCATGTGTCTCAACCACACTTCTTCATTCAATCCTGGTTTACATGCACCATTGAAAATTTATTTGTGATTCCATTATGTTTATGTCAATTTCTGCTTTATCTTTACTTGTTCAATGCAGCTTCTCTCCTTCTATCTGTAATAATGTGAAAAAGCACTAGGCTTGAGTTTACGAAAACCAGGATTTATGACAACCCCGAATTTTAAAATTTGACTAGTAATTTAAATGTCTTCATTCCTCAGTTTTAATCATTGAACAACACTGATAACCTCTCACCATGATGCTGAGATTAAATTTTGACAAATACGCGTCCTCACTAGGCCCAGGAAGGCGCTCAGGCAGCGTGTGTTTAGATGAAGTCTTTGAGGCCCGGGGTTTCTCCCCTTTCCCTGCCTCTGGCATGTGAGCAGCTTTCTTTACTTTTCTCTTTATTGGATGGTTGGGTGAGGAAATCCTGGTGACTGGGTGTTGTGCGTGCGGGGCTCACTGTATGGACTCTGGGCTCTGCGGCCCTTCGGGGACATGAGCTGGCTCCGCGCTGTGCCCGCTGCCCCGAGCGGGCAGCCAGGGCTCGCTCCCGAAGGGAGGCCTCTCGGGGATGAGATTGGGGAAGGCTGAGAGTGCAAGGGCCACCCTAGGAGGTAATTTATTTAAGGATCATCAACTGCAGGAAGCAGCCGCTTCTCATGCTGAGGGACAGTGCATGTGAGGGGCTGCTCTGCCCCTAGTAGCCTTGGGAGATCACGATGGAATAGCCGAGGGAGCTGAGGGCAGGGTCCTCCCCCTCCCCAGTGCGGTTGAATGTGACCAGAGAGCAGCTATGCCTCACGGAGTAGGGACATGTAGAAAGTTAAGAAATATATGTTGAAAGACAAATAATGGCATGATCTCACTTTTCCATGTAATCTAAAACTGTCAAACTCATAGGAGCAGAGAGAAACATTTGATTGCCAGGAGCTGGGAGGGGTCAAGGAGTACAAAGTTCAGTTAAGAAAGATGAATATATTTTCAAGATAAAATGTACAGCAAAGTGTCTATAGTTAACAATATTGTATTGTATACTTGAAGTTTGCAGAGGGTAAAACTAAGGTAGCTATCTGAAGTGATAAATATGTTAATTATTTTGATTGTGGTGATTATTTCACAGTTTATATGTATTTCAAAACATCAAGTTGTACGTTTTAAATATATACAATTTTAACATGTTAATTATACCTCAATAACTCTAGGAAAATAATTTAAAAATAGAATAAAACAATGTACTAAAAAAGAGAATTATTTGTTGGGTAAATAAAGACAACTTTTGTTATGACTTGTTTTTATGCAAAAATTTTTAGACTATGGGAATGATCATGCAGCATAGAAAGAAGACATTTAAACTTTCAGTTAACTTTCATATTAAATCTTTCTAAAGCTACTGCTATTTCTCTTAGTGAAAAATTTGCATGTAACTTTTGACTCCCTGCAATCTTAACTACTATCCTCAGTATCTGCTGGTTTTAGGACCCCTGTAGATATGACAATTTGGAGATACTCATGTCCCCTGTATAAAATGGCATAAATCAATGCAAATAGTTGGCTTCAGCATACATAGACTCCAGTACAGCTATTTATTAGGAAAAAAAATCTGTGCATATGTGAACCCACACTGTTCTAACCCATGCTGTTCAGGGTCAAGTGTATAATGAACAGTGCTGTTCAACCTCAGCCCCGTTGACATATTGTCCTGGATAATTTCTGTTTTGAGGTACTATTGGGTGGACTATAGGCTGCATAACAAAAGAAGAACAGTACTTCATACCACAATTACAAACTATGGTGTTTTTCCTGGTGTAAGGTAGACGTGTATATCAATCTAATACCATTGATACTGAAAAAATAAAGAGATTAATGTTTGGTTGATTTTTGACAAAACTACCAGCGCTCTTCATTTCATAAATGGTGCAGAGTATTTGACTGTTCATATGTCAAAAGATGCACTAAAACCTATACTTCAGACCATATACAAAATTTAACTCAAAATCAATCATAGAAATAAATTTAAGATCCAAAGGCACAAGTTATATATCCAAGGAAAGGTTTCTATCCTTAATATATAAAGAAGTCTTACAACTAGAGCAGAGGCAGTCAAATAGGCAAAATATTTGCATAGACATTTCACCAAAGAAGAATGTCTCTAAGGTGCCTCCATTGCAAAAGCCAGAAAATTTGAAGACATCCTTCAAACCAACATCATCCCAAGTTATTTCTATAAACTCATGGAAGTAAGACATGAAATGTGGGCTGATGAGAGATTTATTTATTTTAAATTTAATTGGGGAAGATGATGTGGGAATGGAGAACTAGAATGTTTCCTCAGCCTTGGTACTGTTTCTGATACCTCAATTTTAGGAAGATATTCTCTGATATTTTAGAATATAAAAATTATTTTTTGACCGTATAGAGCTTGTGAATTTTCTGTGTACACCCAGTGATACACAATAGACTAGTAGATCACTGTGGCCTACATTGACATTGGACAGAAGAAGAGTTCACCTAGAACAGGTCATTGGAGGGGTCCCAGTTGATGGCTCCAGCATTGCCCATGCATTAGGGAAATTGAGCCTCAGCACTGGCTCTGAGTCTGTTCTTTGCCCCATGCAAACATAAGGGTGGGAAGAAGCACACGGCAGCATGGGGCCCTCTCCTGCCATTTGTTTTGATTTAATTCAAATTAAAACACCATGCTTGTGCCTCCATCATCTCCTTTGTAAGAGAGACCTAGAAACAGGATTGTTCTCTTGATTGGTTATCATGATGAGGAAATGAGTCAATATTGTATAATATTTAGAATAGGTTGTAACACATAACAAATGCCAAGAAGTGTGAAGTATTAATAGTTTTTTGATGCGTAGGTATCACCTTCCTAGCCTTTAAAGAGATCCTGGTATAGCTTTAGTCACTGTACCTTGCTAGAAATTAGGGGATTTTGTAATATTATAATAAAGAGGGAATTAATGATAAGCACTCATGTGACTTCATTATGGCAATGTGACCTGTGACCCACACATATGACCCTAGTATGGAATGTCATACAGCACCATGAAATCTGGAAGGAGTCATGTTTGGTTTTAAACAATTGCTTCACTAATTAGGGCATTTAAAAAAGTTTCCGATTCTATTCCATAGAGATTAATTATGTGTCTTCTACCACATGTAGTATTAGTTTAATTTTAATTTATTTTTATAGCATTAAAATTATTAATTGATTTGAAACTTAAGGGACCCATTTCCCAGGAGTTAAAATTACTGTCTAAGTCCCAACTGTGTTCTACAGTGGTCCTAACATCTCCAGAACCATGGAGGAAATGTCTGTCACTCAGGTTTGTTAGCTACAGCTAGTCTCGGGTTACTTGAAAATGGAAAAGAAAATATTTCCCCAGCAAACAATTATTTAAAGATATGTTTAACTCATCTGGCTTCTAGAGAGTGATTTAACAGACCATATTCCTGTGCACTTACTGTTTCACATATTTTCGTCTTTTAGTATTGAGAGACAGTTGACGGTGAAATTAGAACAATTTCCCTGGAACACCAGATGCTGATGTGTGAGAGTACAGAGTGAACAAAGGGCAGTCTCTCTCTCTCTCCCCCCCCCCCCATTTTTAAAGGAGTTCCCTAATTATCCCCCTCATGCTGAGGGTTGAATTTATGTGTCCCTGAGTAGGTCATGGGGAATCAGGACGTGTAGACTATCTCTGCTCAGTAAGTGAGGTGAATTCTTTTAGATTTGTTTTGGGTTTACCACAAACTACTTTCTTATGATCAGCCCAGAACATTAGGAAGAAGTGTTTCCAAATTGACTCTCCTGTTTTAACTCTAACGTGGGCAAAAATTTCAGGTTAACCTGTTTTTTGGGGTTGTGGGTCATGTAATGAGAAAATCATGACTTCAGCAAGGTGATTTATTTTCACTTTAAAATTAGTTCACGATATGGAGAAAATACCAGGTTATGTTCTCAGTCCAGAATCTCTTCACTCAGTTTTCCTTACTTGTGTGTGTATGAAGTCATGGGTATGCTCCTCTAGGAAGGAGGGCAGAGAATAAAGTTTCCCCCCTTCCATGTGACTTATCTTTAAGGGCAGGTCTGAACAGTAAATTGGATTTATAGAATATACAATGTGTATAATATGAAATGTTAAAGAGCAATTATTTATAAATATATATAATATACATCATATAGACATGTAACTTAATATTATGAATTTTATACAAGTATAAAATGAACACACGTCAAAGATTTTACTTCATTAATTAGGTTGCTATTGGTTTAAAAGATAATTCAAGGAATTATAGATCAGGAATTCACAAGTAAATCTATAAATAGATACAAAATTGGCTGTCTTCACAGGGTGGGAGGGAAATCAATTTTCTACCCTGGACAAAATGTGCACGTCTATAGTCCAGTATCACTTGAATTGCTATCAATGACCTACAACTTACAGATTTATAAACTAGATCAAGGGCAAGGAAAGGCAGAGAGGCAGGTAGGAAAAACATTTCAACATCTTTTACAATTTCTCACTACAGACAACATGAAAACATTTCTGGATATCGTATATCTCCTCGATTGAATTTAATGGATTTGTAAATGGGGATTTCTCTAGCTATGTTCCATAGCTTGGATTCCAGATAAAATAAAACAGATGTCTGGACTGACTCAGAATTGCTCTGTTTCCAACTTTAGAACAGAGAAGTCACAAGATGCTGAGGATATGGGGGCTGGAGAAGAAAATTTATCACATAATTTGATGAGAAAGGTACTATTGCTTTCCTATTATAGATGATGAAACTGAAACTCAGTGATTAATTGGCCTGCCCAAGGTTTCACAACCACTAAGAGACAGAGCTGGGAATCAGTCATGTTTATAACTAATTCAGAATTCTCTTTCTATGTTACCTGTGGATTTCAAACAACTCAGAATTCCTTTGTCCCTCAGAGGTGAAGCCAGGTCTTGAGGTGAGAAATATAGAACTTCCGTTCCTTTACCTATACAAGGCTTCACCTTAAGCAATAATGCTTGATCCGTTGTGGAAGTAAAGGCAACACAAATAGGAGTAGAGGCTATGTATTCAGAGTTTGCTGTCTAATAATGTGGTTAATTACTATTATGGGACATTGACGGAAGATGAGAGAGTTGAAGAAAGTAAAGAGTGAAGCCCGGGTTTAGAGTTCAGCAACTGCTTTGATGGTGGTGCCATTTAATGTGGAAAATAGTAGCTTTAATTTTATTAACCAATGTCACACTAATAAATTTAATGGGGAAAAAAGGAATAGAAGTGATAATTTATCAATTTAATAAAAAAAGGAAAATCTATGCATTATACTACATTAACTGTAGAAATGCCTAGGAGTTATCAGGATGCCCAAGTAGATTTAAAACTACTCTTCTATTTATTTTGATCAATTTCTTTTCTATTTTTTCATTAGCATTGAGGTTATTATTAATATTACCATTATTACTCTGTCTCAACTTCAGAAGTCCAGGAGCACTGCAGAGAATGGAGCTGGAGAATGGCACTATGGTGACCGAGTTCTTTCTCTTGGGATTTAGTGACCATCCAGAACTTCAGAGCCTTCTTTTTGCTGTGTTTTTCCCATCTACCAGGTTACCCTGATGCGGAACCTTGGCATGATTTTGTTAATCATGACTAGTTCTCACTTGCACACCCCTATGTACTTTTTCCTCGGTATATTGTCCTTCATAGAGGCATGCTACTCTTCCGTCATTGCCGCCAAATTACTTGAGGACTTGGTTTCCGATACGAAGACCATTTCTTACAGTGACTATGCTGCATAATTATATTTTTTCAACTCTTTGGTTGACGCAGAATCTTTTCTCTTGGCTGCCATGGCTTATGACTGGCATATAGCAATCTGCAACCCGCTGTTATATACTGTTACTATGTCTAAGAGGATTTGCTGTCAGCTTGCTATTGGAGCATTTTTGGGGGGCACCATAAGCTCAGTTATCACATCACTAATACTTTCCATCTGTCTTTCTGCTCCACTGAAATGAACCACTTCCATGATATCTCCCCGCTCTTTTCTCTGTCTTGCACTGACTCCTACAGGCATGATATTGTCCTGGTAGTCTTTGCCAGTTTGGTGGAAGCTATCTGCCTTCTAACAGTTCTTGCCTCTTATGTGTGCATCACAGCAGCTATTCGTAGAACAGGTTCTGCCCAGGGAAGGAGAAAAGGGTTCTCCACCTGTGCTTCCCATCTGACTGTGGCCACTATCTACCATGGGACCCTCATCTTCACTTATTTGCATCCCAGCACTGGTCATTCCCTGGATATTGACAAAGTGACCTCTGTGTTCTATACATTGATTATACCTATGCTGAACCCCCTAATTTATAGTTTAAGGAACAAAGGTGCCAAAAATGCCTTTAGGAAAGTGATTAGCCAGAAATTTCTTTCTCTTTAAGAAAGGGTGGAATGGCCTGACAACTTTTCAACAAAGTCTATTTTTGACATTTGGTTCTAACTGTTGGAAAAGTCAGTTTAATATGGGTGTTCCCCAAATCTGTGGGTAATGAAGCCTCAACCACAGAACAGGGCATGGTGCCAGGGACAACACCATCTTCCCTTCCAGCATCAGGAGCTGAGGGACTGAACTTGAGTTCATTGGCTAAGGTCACAGAACTGACAAGTAAATGATGTTATACAGATATGAACTCAGGTCAGTTTCACTTCAAAGTCTAGTTTGTATCTTATACCTTCTCCCATCATTATCATTTTCTTAAAATGAATATAAATAAGAAAACGAAGACAAAAGAAGCCTGGTATCCAAACCATCTGTAAAGGCTATTAAATCAAAGTCTTTAGAAATATTTTTGTTTATCTTAAATCTCTGTTCAAACTAACGCAAGGCTAGTAACTTGCTGAGAACTGCATGTTCTTAAAGTGTTGTTTAATTCTCATGATGTTTTGAAGTACATAATAGCTCATTTTATACAATACCAGAGTATATAAAATTAAGGAAGAGAATTTAAATAGAAATCTTTGTGACCCATTACTTCATGTTCCTTTTTTGACAACAACCTAAAATAAAATGAATACTCTTGGGAACCCAAAATTGTGTTGTTTTTCATAACTGGATAGATTCCTAATTGATAGCAGTGCAAACAACGCATGCAATGAATATAGTTTTTGGAATAGATGATAGGATTACCTAATATTCATCTATTCAGCAATGACCACCATTAAAATTTTGTTCCAGTTTATTTCAAAGGTACACAGAGAGTAAATATAAATAAGTATAAATGGAATACCAATGTAAATACTATCTTGTTGTTTGTTTTTATTTCATTACAACATTATTAAGTTAATAAGTCTTTCTTTTAACTTAAAATGTATCCATCGGGCATTTTAGTTTTCTAAATTTATTTTATCTAGTATAGTGCTACAAACACAACAAGGGAAATGAAGTCTCTTTTCCATTGGACTTCGAAAAAGGCCAGGGCCTTTATCCCCAACTTCCATTTATGCGGGTTCTGTCCAGTTATCAATAGCATCGGGTCTGCTCTCTGGAGTGAGGGCAAGAAGGGAAACCCACAGGCTGATGTGAAGACTGTGAGGTGTAATACAAATCTAGAGCTGCTGACCCTGGGGACATCTGCTGATATAACTGAGCCAGAATGATAAGATATAGGGGATCCAAGAAGATTTTTACATTAAATATTTTCCCCCCTGATTCTTATCACAGCCAACACCAAAAGATGAGTGCAGATAGATGTGATCTACGATGATGATACTAGAAAAAAATAAAACAGGAGAATTCCTTTTTGCATCATATTTCAGCCTACTCTAATTAATTTATTGAACAAATATTCTGAAAGGTATCCTGGAGCTGAGCATTGTTAACAGGAAAACAGAAATGATGGTGAACAAAGTAGGCAAGGGTTGTGCCTTTATGAAACTTTGAGTGTAGGGCAGGAGATTTCTGATTTGGTTTTATTTATCTATGTATTTAATTTATATCCTTTTAAATGTTAGGATAGTACATTTATAGGGTGATACAAGTATATAGGAAGGAGACAAACAAACTTAATTTAACCCATGTAACCTTTCATCTGACTGAGCAAGTTTATTAACCCCATAAATATAAAGGAATCTTAAGGAGAATGGTTGAATTGACACAAGGGGAGTGGTTACTATTTGCATGATATCTCACTGGGACATGCTCATGAACAGAGAAGGGGAGCATGAAAAGACCCTCTTTGCAAAACAGCGAAGTGAACCTATTATTACTTTACCTAAGTTTGGAGAAAAAAACTAAGCTCAATAATTAATGCTCCTTACATGCAAATTAGACACAAAGCTAAGAAATGGGAAACATCCAGAAGTTTGCCACAGGAACCTATGCCACAGTACTTGAACTTTAGCACAGAATCTTTCAATAAATCCTCTTGGGGGAACATACTTTCACCCAGAACGTAGTTTTGTGCCAACTGCTTTTCTCAGGGCACCTTTCACATCCTTATTTCTAAGGCTGTAGATCAGTGGGTTTAGCATGGGGATGACAACTGTGTAGAAAACAGAGGCTATTTTGTCCGTGTCCAAGGAGTAACTGGAGCTGGGTCGGAAATACATGAACAGCAGCGTGCCGAAGAAGAGGGCCACGGCGGTGAGGTGGGAGGCGCAGGTAGAGAAGGCTCTGCGCCTGCCCGCGGCGGACTTCATCCTGAGGATGGTGGCGAGGATGTAGCTGTAGGACAGGAGGACAGTGACGACGCTGGACCCCACAACACAGCCAATGAAGGCGAACATCACTATCTCATTGATGGTTGTATCTGAGGAGGAGAGGGCCAGTAAGGGTGGGATGTCACAGAAAAAGTGATTGATGACGTTGGAATTGCAGAATGACAATCGAAATGTGCAACAGGTGTGGATGGCCGAGTCCACCAAGCCGGTGGTGTAGGCAATAGTCACGAGCTGGGTACAGATGCCCCTGGACATGGAAGTTGTATAGAGAAGTGGACTGCAAATGGCTACATAACGATCGTACGCCATGACGGCCAACATGAGACATTCTACATCTGCAAAAGCACCAAAAAAGTACATCTGAATGGCACATAAATTATATGGGATCCTTTTTTGCTCAGATAAGAAATCAGCCAGCATCTTGGGAGAGACAGTGGAGGAGTAGCAGACATCGCAGAAAGACAGATTGCTCAGGAAATAATACATGGGCGTGTGGAGCCTGGGGTCCGTGTTGATCAGCAGGATCATCCCTAGGTTGGCGATCACGGTGATGCCATAAACCAGCAGGAAGAGCACAAAGAGCCCCTGCTGCACATCCTGTCTGCCAGAAAGGCCCAGGAGCATGAAGTCAGTCAACACAGTGCAGTTCTCAGCAGCCATCACTCAGGTCTGGACAACCCTGGTGTGAAAGAAGGAAATGGATGTGGGGTTGACATCATATTACTATCTTCAGTAATTAGAGAAAGAGATAAACATTGCTAGGTATGCATCTGGTAAAATGACTTTCCTTGAAATATATCCAAGTGCATATAAATTGATGAAATGATCATGCTAATAATACTGCCTACACCTGTATGGCACTGTCTAGAGTGTGTAGTGCACTTTCATTCAAAATAAATCATGCCATTTTCACACCAACCTATGTAGTACTTAGGATAATTTTTACTACTTCTATCTTATATTAAGAAATTGATGTCCTCAGTGTTCTAGGCAATAGTTCTTAAAATTAGTTGGTCCAGATAACCCACATATTCTGACAAGATTGTTTTTGTTTTCAGTGTTGTAGAAATGTTGTATCCTGTGATAGAGAAGTGTAGTTTTTGAGAAGTGCAGATAATGGATGTATTTCATTGTTGTTTTCTCATCAATCAAAATTGTGAAGCAGGTAGAGCTTTTACATGTTCCTAGATATAACATTCCCCCAGTATCCCATTAACCACTCAGGTCCTATCCAGCCTTAATAAACAAGAGATAGATGATAGTCTCTAATCCAGGACCCACTCGAGCAGTGAGCATGGTGCTTGCTGGAGTAGAGGTTTGAAGGGTCTCCATGAGCAGTATGTTAGAGTTTACAGTCAGGAATATGCCAGGGCTAACCATGCCTCTTCTGACAGCAGCTGTTGCTCAGGGGAGATTATGAATAGCTTTGGGATGCTGTTAGCACAGGTGACCAAAAGGAAAGAGAGTATGGACTACTGTGTTGTATCCTTTAACTCGAATCTGCTAGAATCCACATGATCTATTATTCACCAACTGATCAGATCTGTAAGACACATTTAAAAATACTCACTGGTCCACAGTCCCATTACCCCAGAAAGATTCATGTCTAAAATATACCCCCATCCCAAGTCCCTAGAAATTGTAATATTGCTTTACTGTTTTCCTCAATCCCTATTTCACTTGAACATCTCCAAATTCTGCCTCCCTTCAGTGGTGGTGGTGGTCCCTTCACTGGTGTTGGTGGTCTATGGGAGGCCAATGGAATTCTGTGTCCCACTGCTACATTTTACCCAATCAATTATGTTGTGTATACTATCACACATGACCTCCTCAGTTCTGTGGGAATATAAAGAAAGTGGAGTTGAGGGTAGATGAAAGACAGAGAATATATAAATAATGATCGAGTGATCAATGGGCAGGATTCCAAACCCTTGGCCTAAACTTCTCTAGACACATCACCAAAAAATGTTTTCCGTGTAAAAATGAATATATTTTATAAAATATACAAAAGTACAGGTTAGAATTTTAAAATAATAAGAATGTCCTACCACCTCCCCAATCCATGCTTCCATTTTGTTGTATTTCTTGCTATCTAAGTACATGCATTTAAGTTAAATAAACAAAAAACATCTGTATCTTCATGACTATCCTGGTATCACTGGTGCCCTTGAGCATAATACTAAGTGAACAATTGTCTAGTTATAAACTCTTTCTTCCAGAAAATGGTGGTCTGATCCTGAGACCTGGGCCATTGTCATATAAGTGCATGACAGTGCTACCAAGGAAAACCAGGTTTAGTTAAGGCTCCCTGTTGCAAGAAAAAGAAGGGACTGTGGGTTGCTAAAACTACCTCAGTTCTATAAGCAATGTAGTGTTTTAGCCAAAAAAATAACCATTTAATTAACTATTTTATGAATGTAGTATGCTTTACTCATTTCACAAGCATATCTTGAAACCGTATTTTATAAAATTAACTGCTAAAGATTTAAAATTAATAATGAAATCGTGCAGTTGTCTACAATCAGATAGTAAATAATCTTTGCTATTATCAAATGTTATAAAGTTATATATACATATATGTATAATTTTAATCATTTTTAAAATAAGCAAATTAATTTTCAGACTGAAAACATCCCTGAACTAAACCCTGAACTAAAAAGGAACATAAGCATTTCAGAGACAGTCCTTGAGCTTTAACACTAATAGATATCCAACAGGACAGATAGCTTTACATGTTTTCACTAAAGAAAAAAACTTGACTTTATCACTGGCAATGGTACCGCATATGATAGGAAATGAAAAAATTTTATTTTTATTTTATTATTTTTTACTTTATTATTTACGCTATTACAGATGTCCCATTCTCTAACCCCCATCCGTTTGCTAACCTAAATGAAATTTTTTATGGTGCTGTTTGGGTGTGTGGCATCTTAGTGTTGACTGAAACCTGAACCTTGTTTTACAGAACTATTCTATCACTCATCTTCACTGGTTTGGGCCAGCATTTATAACCCATTTGTATGACTGACCTTTGCCAAAGAACAAATCCCTCTTCAAGCCAAAGACGTGATAAAGACAAGTGAAAACCAAATAAAATGTGAAAATTTACATATCTTTTTATTTTAAGCTGTCTTTTCCATTTAAATGAAAATAGGTACAGGAAAAAAATAAATGTTCTTGAGATATGTATAGAATTCTGTCTTGTTTCTATGTCTGCATTATGTTTATGCGTGTCTTTTGATATGTGAAAATTTGAATGTGGGCACTGGTCTAATTTTTCTTTTTTCTAGACTTAAAAATGATGGTGTGGATGAACATATATTGATATTTTTTAATGTGTTACCTCTATTATTATTTGAAAAAGACAAGAACAAACCTTAAATTTACATGTACAGCAATATCTCTTGGACAGTGATAAAAAGTAATGGTTTACTTCTCAGCCTTTATTAAAATATAAATAAGATATTTAATTTTCTTATACTAATGACAAATGAGGTAAGACAAATTCACACAGGTCTAACAAAGAAATATCACTGTTTGGCCATTAGATGAAAAGTTTATTTAACTGAGTAAGCAGATATAAAATGATTCATTGACAAAATTCTCAAATCTGGATTCTTCGTTTTTCCAAAAGTAAGGTTTTTCTTCCTCCTACATTCTTTAAATTAAGCCATTTAGAAACCTACCTGAAAAGAGCATGTCTTTCTGTCCTTAGCTCTGGTACGTCAGCAATAGGCGGATTGCACTTTATTTCTACCTCCTGACTGTTGGGACAAATCCCTAAGCCTCTCCCTCAGTCTCTGTGTCCTGAGAATATGACTAATTGGGTTCCGGTGCTGTGTTTTCCCCTGTGAATGCTGTAACCACTTTAGCAAAGGCTGAACTTTAATTCTTCACCCTCTCTACTAGTGATCAATGTGAGACTCTCCCAGAGTTTATTTTAATGCTGTGCTTCATGGCCACCATGGACCTACACTCTCCAGTGAGAGGAGGTAGCCAATGCAATCAGAGTTCAATCTGCTTCTTGTTAGATGGTCAGGTGCAGAAGCCCAGGTGCAGAAACTGGGGAACAGAGACTCGCAAGGGCGGGAAGCCTTGGATGCCCAGCAAGGTGCAAAACTGGGATATCAAGATCTTTGTCCCCAGGGCAACCTATCCTCCCCTAGCATGTCCCTGGTCATGCGGTTTAGACCCCCTGAGCATTTCCTCCCTAAAGATAACATCTAGGCCTCAGTTGCATTTCACCTTCAGGCCCAGAAAAGCAGCAAAACCAGACAAGTGGCACCATGGCTGCCTCAGGACCAGATACATTAACTAATGACCCTACCCTGGCACCGATCAACCAGTGTAGACAAGGACCCTGGAAAGCTGATGAATATTCTATTGAGACACTCCCCTGAGACCTCCCCTAAGATTTCCACCTGCAAGAAAGAGATATATACTCTCAGGACAAAGGCCCCAGCACCTGCTCCCCACGAGGGGAGTGTGCCAGCACCATCTCCATCCCCCTTCTTCCTTCCGAGGGGACCCCCATGAGACTTGCAACCGGGGGAGCAATGGGCAGCGGCAGCTCATCCAGTGCTTACCCCCTGAATCTGTCTCCAAGGCCCCTTCTCTCTCTGACTTCTCAGTGAGCCAGAGCAGCCCAGCCTTGGTTCTCCTGTTACTTTTCTATGCTCCTCCTTGTCTCACTGTCCCAAGGATATTTTTGCTGCCCTCATGTGTCCTTTGACTCAGTGCTGTGTAGCTCTTCCCTTTGGAAATCCCTATTCCCCAGCCCCTTTCTTAAATAAATTCAATTTTTTCTATCCACCACCTGAGATGGCCATTTAGCTGCCCACCCATCACCCACCTTAACCTTTCCCTTTTCATTGTTTATCCCATTTCTTCCATTTCTGAAACACCTCCTTCCCTTCCCTTGCACTTCCCCTTGAGAAATATGGCAATCCCACAATAGCTTTTCCCATTGGTCATTGTCTGATTCCTTTCCCGCAACTGCACATCAACCACCCTCACTGCAATGAGTTTTTGACTGTGTAGGGGCAGGAAACTTTTTCCCTCTTCTCTTCTGTTTTCTTTGACTGGCCTAATATTAAATTGATATAAAACAAGTTAACAGGAGGAAAAAAACCGAATTTAATTTTGCAAGTACAGGAGCCCCAAACGAAATGTGAGACTTAAAGAAGTGACCAAAGGAGGCAACTTATATACCTTTTAGACGAGAAAGCAATAAATATGTGAAAAATTGAGGAACTGACAAGACAAAGGGGCTTAGGGTTGGGGTGGTGGAGAAGTAGCAGGTTTTGTTTATACAACCTTCTCGGCTCTAAATTCCCTACCTCTGGTGATAAGAAAGTGAATATAAATTGCTGCAAATTGAATACTAATGTGAATACAACTTTGTTCTTTGTTTTTTATTTTATTTTAAATACATACATTTATTAATCATTATTCCTTTACAACTTAAACTCTATAAATTGTGCATTTTAGTTTTTTTCTATAATTTTAACTAATACAATGCTATGGACACCTCAAGGGAGATGGAGTCCTTTCTTCCAGTGATATTAGAGAATATCTGGCTACTTTACCCCCATCCTTCATTTATGCAGCTCTGTACAGTTGTCACTAGGACCATATCTGTTCATCAGAGTGAGGGCCAGAAGGGAAATCCACAGGCCGATGTGAAGACTATGAAGTGCAATATAAACCTGGAGCTGCTGACCCTGGGATGTCTGCTAATGTAATTGGGGCAGAGTGAGGAGACATAGAGGATCCGAGAAGTTCTCTAGATCAAATGATCCCTGTCCCTGATACTTACTCAGCTTAGGCCAAAAGAAGGTCAGATGGATTTTGTGTAAGATGACATACTAGAATAAAATAAAACAAAGTGTTTTTTCTTCTTCATTGACAAACCCTCCTTTTTATATCAGTCTTGCAGGGGACACACATTAACTCATTCAATAATTTTTTAATTGAATTTATTTGGTTGGCATTGGTCAATAAAACACAGGTTTCAGGCATATAGTTCTACAATACATCATCTGTATATTGCATCGTGTGCTCACCACCCAAGTCAAGTCTCTTCCATCACCGTTTATCCCCCATTTACCCTCTTCTGCCTCCCTCCACCCCCTTCCCTCTGCTAATTACCACATTGTTTTCTGCGTCCATGAGTCTTTTTTCTTTGCTTAATCCCTCACCCTTCTCATCCAGCCCCCAACTCCCTCCCCTCTGACAGCTGTCTGTTGTCTGTGTCCATGAGTCTGTCTGCACTTTGTTAATTTATTTTGTTCACTAGATTCCACAAATGAGTGAAATGATATGGATCTTGCCTTTCTCTGACTGGTTCACTTAGCGTAATAATCTTCAGGTCCATCCATGCTGTTGCACATGGTAAGACTGTGCTCTTTTAAAGCTGAGTAGTATTTGATGGTGTAAATGAACCACAGCTTTTTTATCCACTCACATACTTGGGCTGCTTCCCAACCTGGGCTATTGTAAATATTGCTGCTATGAATGTTTTTGAATGGCATTCTGAAAATAAGCAATGTAAATAGCAAAGTAGAAATAATGGTGAACATGATAGGCAAGGACCTTGCACTTATGGAACTTTGAGTTAGGGCAGGAGAATTTAAATTTATTCTTACTCACTTATTTACTACTTATTACTGCTAAGTGTTATGATGGAAAATTTATAGTATGATGCTAATACATAGGAAGACTACAAAAAGAACCCTAGCTTAACCCACTAAGCTCCCTTCTGGCTGAGCAAGTTTATTAAACCCATTGTTTAAATGAAATGGAGCTTTAAGGAGGGTAAATGTAATTGACATGGAGGGAGATGTTACTACGCCCATCTCTCTAGGACATACCAATGAACAGAGCAGAGCGGTATAAAAAGACCCTCATTGCAAAATAATACATTAAACCTATTACTACTCTTCTTTAGTTTGAAGAGATTAAGATCAATAATGACTGTATCCCACACTCAATTTAGGCACAAAGATAGGTAAAGAAATATCCAGAATTGTCCTGGTGAGACTACAGGACACTGTGTCAAAGTACCTGAACTTTAGCTCTCAACATCTCTAAATAAAAACTTCCTGGGGGAACACGCTTTCACCCAGAATATAGTTTCATGCCAACTGCTTTTCTCAGGGCACCTTTCACATCCTTATTTCTAAGGCTGTAGATCAGTGGGTTTAGCATGGGGATGACAACTGTGTAGAAAACAGAGGCTATTTTGTCCGTGTCCAAGGAGTAACTGGAGCTGGGTCGGAAATACATGAACAGCAGCGTGCCGAAGAAGAGGGCCACGGCGGTGAGGTGGGAGGCGCAGGTAGAGAAGGCTCTGCGCCTGCCCGCGGCGGACTTCATCCTGAGGATGGTGGCGAGGATGTAGCTGTAGGACAGGAGGACAGTGACGACGCTGGTCCCCACAACACAGCTGCAGGAAACGGTCAACGCTATCTCGCTGATGGCTGTATCTGAGGAGGAGAGGGCCAGTAAGGGTGGGATGTCACAGAAAAAGTGATTGATGACGTTGGAGTGGCACAGTGATAATGGCAACGTGCAGGAGGTGAAGATCGTCATGTCCATCAAGCCTGCGGCGTAGGCAATGGCCACGAGCCGGACGCAGGCCTTCCTGGACATGGCGGTTGTATAAAGAAGCGGACTGCAGATGGCTACGTAACGGTCATACGCCATGACCGACAACAGGACGCATTCCACGGCTGCGAAGGTGCCGAAAAGAAACATCTGCGCAAAGCATAAGTGATACGGGATCCTCTTTTGCTCAGATAAGAAATCAGCCAGCATCTTGGGAGACACAGTGGAGGAGTAGCAGACATCGCAGAAAGACAGATTGCTCAGGAAATAATACATGGGCGTGTGGAGCCTGGGGTCCGTGTTGATCAGCAGGATCATCCCTAGGTTGGCGATCACGGTGACGCCATAAACCAGCAGGAAGAGCACAAAGAGCCCCTGCTGCACATCCTGTCTGCCAGAAAGGCCCAGGAGCATGAAGTCAGTCAACACAGTGCAGTTCTCAGCAGCCATCACTCAGGTCTGGAAACCTCTGGCATGGAGAAAATGGGTGGGTTAACATAGTCTATCTTCAGGGCAAAACTGCTGATTCTTTATATTATTTAGTAATCAGAAAGAAAGGTAGACAATGCTAGGACTCCCCAAGGAAACCTGACTATTTGGAAATATGTGCTATATTACATAAATCAGTAAATGATAATGACAATATCTCTCACATTTCTACAGCACTGTACCGAGTTTGTGGCACACTTTTTTATATGTAATCATGCTATTTCTATACCAATCTACATAGTACTTATAATTTTTCTTACTCCTTTCTTATAGATTAAGAAGTTGATGCTTTCATAGTTGAGGCAGTAGTTCTTAAATTCATTGGTTCAGTAACGCACATCTTCTGACCAGATTGTTGCTCTTTCAGTATTGTTATATCCTGTAGTAGAGAAATAGAGTTAAGTGAGAGGTACAAATAATGAATATATTGCTGTATTTTCCCTCATCTTTCACAGTTGTGGAGTGGGCAGAGATATGGTGGGTTTCTGGATATCACATTGCCCCACTTCCTTATTAGTCCCTCATGTCCTTTCCAGTCTCAATGAACAGGGACAGAGTCTGTGATTTAGGACCCACTGGGGCAGGGAGGGTGATGGCTGCTGGAGAAGAGGTTGCCAGGGCCAGCCTTGCTCCCTCGGGTAGCTGCTGCTGTTCAGCCGAGACTGTGAAGAATGCTTGGGACCTGACCGTGGCCATGCTGGTAGCAAGGGTGACAGAGATGTAAGAAAGGCTGATGTATTTCTGTGTGAGTCACTTTTCTCTTATCAACTAGAATCTACACGATCTATTCACAAAGAGAACAGATGTGTCAGACTCAGGATAAAAGTCCTCACATGTCCTGAGTCTGATGACCTCAGAGAGAAATCATGTCTGAACTGTGTCCCCATTTCCCTAAAAATCAAAATATTGCTTGTTTTCTTCTATTCTGTTTGCCCTGACTATCTATAAAATATGCTCTCTTTGCTTTAGAAGAATATATCATCGGGAGGCCAATTGAATTCTACATCCTGCTGTTATATTTTATCCAATCAATTACATTAGATGTAATGTTGCGCATGACCTCTTCTGTTCTGTGAGAATATAATGAGAGTGCAGCTGAGGGTAGAAAACAGGAGAAAATCTGAATAATGATATAGAGATCTATGAGCAGTTCTCCAAACCCTTGGCGTAAACTCATTTCAGTATCTGTCCCTGTACACACATCTTTAAAAAAGTGCTTTCCTTAAACAAAGAAATTAAAAAATATATATAGAAAAGTACAGGTAAGGATTAAAAATGAAAAAAAGTCCTGCCACCTCCACGACCCATACCTGCCTTTCATTGTAGTCCTTGCTATTTCCGTATGTGTCTTGAAAATAGACTGTTAAAAGCAATGAAAATAAAAGTTTGTTAATATTTCATACCCTCTTTAGGTTTTATACCATGCTTTCAGTCAGCACAGATAAAAAGACTAAAGAAATCTAAAATATAAATTAGAAAAACAGCAGTCAGTGGCAGCACCTGTTCCAGAGCACGGCCTCCTCTGTTCCATCTGCCTGCGCGCAGGGCTCCGCGCTGTCTCCTCAGCCGCCTGGGTTATATCACCGCCTCTGTGTCTGGTCACCGGTGCTGAACGCTTGGTCTCTCAGGAATAAGTGACAGATATAATGATAGATCTTGTCGTCTGTTATTTCCTGCAGCCTGGGTAATTGACAAAGAAGCACAGGCCTTTTAAAAATGTGTTAGGTGGTTTAAAAAGCCACCTAAGTAATCTTTTACCAGGTAAACGCGAGAGAGTGCTGTGTCGGTGAGACCCAAGAGCTTAACTACCATTCTCGGCTTCTCTGGAGCATGTTGGGAGGAGGCGGGTCATCCTTGGTCACTCTCTTCTGATTCCCCCTGTACTTACTTTCCCCTCAGGTGCTCCCTGTCTCCAGGGATGCCAATTTCCTCAGGCTGCACTTCCTTTAGGCAGGATCCCAACTTCACCTTTGTAAACATGGAAGCCCTCCAGACATGCAGTCTAACTCCCAGTCCCCATTAAATTTGGAGTCTGGGTAGCAATATGTTGCTGAAAATTGGGTAATACAAATTCCTTCCCAATGGGCTTGTGTTCTAGTAGAATGGCTGTCTTTAACTGTGGGGTGAGGGGAAAGATTTACAATAGAATTTAAGACATCTGAGACAAACAATTGAGAAAAATTTTCTGTATCTACTAGGCTTTCCTGATATCACTGGTGCCCCCAAACATAATGCTGCATAGATAACTGTCTACTTATCTGCTTCTTCCAGGGAATGGTTTTCTGGCCCAGAGGCAATGACCATTATCGCATAAGTTCAGTGCATGGCAAAGATACCAAGGAAAACCAGGTTTAGTGAGGCTTCCTGTTGCAGGAAACAGGGAAAGTAGGGACTGTGAGTTCCTAACACATCTTATATATATGAGGAAGCTAGTATTTTCTGGTAATAGAAGATAATAATTTAATGAATTATTCTGTGGAAGTCCTATGCTTTATTAACTTTATAGGAATATTTTGAAAACGTGTGTGTATGAGAAACTGTTAGAGATTTAAAAATTAATAATGAAGTCCTGCAGTTGTCTACAAACTGATAGTAAATAGTCTTTGTTTTTAGAAACCCTTTGAAAGTTATGTGTGTATATGTTTTTAAAAAGAAAGTAAAATTTGAAAGTTAAAATGTCCATGCATCAAAACCTTGAGCAAAAATCGGAAAACCACAAGCCTTTCAGAGGCTGTCCGTGGGCCCTGGCACAAATTGATGTCAATATGCCAAATAGTTTTTATAAAGTATACAGAATTAAGATCATTCTGGTTTTATCCTATCATGCATTCTTTTATTCAACATTACGTTTATATGAGACTGAACAATCATACTGTATATTTTTTTGTCAAACCCCAAATAATCCCACATTGATCATTTTTGTCCAAGCTTTGGGAGTACATAGTTTCTCATTTCTGTTGGGGACAAAACTAAGAATGGAATTTTAGGGACACCTATAACAGATAACTGCCATACAGTCTTCCAAAGTTGAACATCAATTCTGGATTCTGTCAATGGGTGACAGCTGTAGTAATTTGGCATTCAAACAAGTACTTGCTATTAATATTGTGAATCTTTTTCATTTTAGCTGCTCTTTAGGTAGGTGAGTCATGGCACGGCATGTACATATAGAAAATGCTTAAGTGGTAAGAATACAACTTGTTTTTTTTTTTTTTAAATACCCCAGTAACCAGGACCCAGATACAGAAACAGAACATTATCAGGATCACTAAAGCCTTCTACTTTCACCCTTCTTTTTAGTTTTCTTTAGTTCACATATTGGATTTAGATCTGAAACCAGGAGCTAAAGTGCAGATGAAATCTGATTTTAAATACATTTCAGTTGTCTTCTGGGAGAATGAGTTAGTTAGATGCTATCTTGATACTTCTGGGACTGACACCCATCTTTGCTTGGGCTTCAGTCTAAGTCAATTGCACTCCTGCCATGTTGCTGCTCAAGCTAGTACCTAGTTCATAGGTAAAATTTCAAAAGCCATGGGTTAATATGGAGATGTTATAACTACAAGAAGCATCTCCTATTGTTTTTTCCTCTCCCTCTATACTTCTCCCCACTGCACCTCAGAATCCCAGAAACAGTACACCCTGGAGAACAGAGGAATCTCAGTGTCCTGCTTGGGCTTCCCTGGCAATCTGGAAAGTTCTCGCTCAAAGACAGAAGCCAGGTGAGAGGCACATGCAGAGAAGGCCTTCCTCCTCCCGCTGAGAGCAGATCTTTAAGGCTGAGAGGCGGGTGAAGTAGGAGATGATGGTGGTGATAAAGCAGATAATTTCTGCTGAGCTGCCCCATGTGGCCGGAAGCCACCCATTAATTGATGTGTCCATGCAAGAAAGCTTAAGCAGGGCAGGGAGATCACAGGAAAAAGGGTTAGTAACATTTTTATCACAGCACTTCAGAAAAAATGCAAAGGGTGTGTGAACCAAGGAACTCATGTTGCCTCCAATGTATGACGACACAGTCATCCGTACACAGATTCCCCAAGACGTCACAACTGTGTACCGTAAAGGGCTACACATGGTGATATAGCGATGGTAGGCCATAGCAGCAAAGATAAAGGATTCCGTGCCTGTAAAAGCACAGAAAAATAAAACTGCAAGGCACAGCCATAGTAAGAAATAGATTTGTTTCCTGAGAGAAAATTGACCAGTATTTCAGGAACAATGACTAAGGTGTAAGGAAGGTCTACAAAGGATAGGTTGTTAAGGAAAAAATACATGGGGATTTGAAGGCAGGGATCAATCCTGATTAACATCATCAATCCAATGTTCCCCATTAAAATCATACCATACGATGTCAGAAACATGAAAAATAGGACAATCGGCAGTTCAGGGCGAAATGGAAACCCTGATAGAATAAACTCAGTCACCAAGGCACAGTTACCAACTATAGATTCCATATTCTGTGTTGTTTTCTTTTTATGAGAATTCTAACATCCTAAAATGTCATATTAATGGGAAAAAAATAGGTATAATTATAAAGTTACTCTATTGTTTCAACAAACACACAAACAAGTAATAAAATAAAGAGTCCCAGCCCAAACTCCCTTTCAAATACAAACTCTGAGAAATACATTTCAGAAATTTAAGGTGGCTAGTTTTATTTTATTTGTTTGATTAATGACTGTTTCTTCCATTGGACAGCTGGCTCCCTGCATGCAGGGATTATGTTTAATTCTATTTACCTCTTGTACCCCAAATATAGCACAATAGCTGGCCCAGAAGATGAAAGGAAGTAATGAGCCTATTAATGGACTAATGGTGATATGAAGAAAATAAATATGTATATAATTAAAAATAAGTTCACTTATAGAATATGCCTTAGAATGATAATTATAGAACAATTTGGCTTTTCCGTCCAGGATTTAGCAGAGTGGTATGCTGTAATCATGGCAGAGCAGATGGAGTGATGTAATAAAATATATGCCAATTAATTGTTTTTTTAAAAAACATAAAGTAAAAGTGATCTTAATGAAATGAAACCTGAGAAGCACTTTTAAAAAATGAGACCATTACATTCTAATAATACTTATGGAAATAGATACAAAATTTCTTAGTAAAATATTAGATCCAATGCTATATAAACAGATAATATAACATGACCAAGAAGGATTTATTTCAGAAATTCAATGTTGATTAACATCTGAAAAGAAATTAATTTATTTAACCATATTAACAGATTAAAACAGAAAAGTCATAAGATTATCTCAATAGAGGCAGAAAAACAATGTGACAAATTAAATTGTGACAATAAAAATAAATTATCTAAGTGAATTAGAAAAAGAAGGAAAGCATTCTTGAGCTGATAAAGGACATCAATATTAGCTATCTATTGCTGTATAACAAATTACCAAGAAGTGAAAGATTAAATCAACACTTATTTATCATCTCACAGTCTCTGTGGGACAGAAATGTGAGCACAATTTAGCTGGGTTCTTCACAAGGTTGCAAGCAAAACCTTGGCTGAGGCTGGGGTATCATCTGAATGCTCGACTGGGGAAGGATCCATTTCCATGTCCGTTCAAGTTGGCAAAATTAATTTCTTTGCCATTCTAAGAATAAGGGCATCATTTCATTGCTAGCTATTGGCTGGAAGCTGGGGTACGCAGTTCCTAGAGACTGTCCTCAGTTCTTTGCCACATTGGCTCCCAACTTTCCTGCCTTTTTCATCAAAATTAACAAGGGAAAGTATTTTAGTAAGACATATTAAAATGAGAGATGAAAAGAAGTCCATAACAACTGTAAAATACAACCATACAAACTCCCAGATTGCAAGGGCCGGGAATAATTTTTTGTGGTTTTCAGCTCCTCCCCTCTGGACTCTTGGTCATTGTCATCTGAATCATCCATCCTGTAGGATTCGTTCACAGAGTCAGGATAGACTGCCCATTACATAAGATTTCTTTCGGATTTTGAGACTGATGTCTGAAAAGGTTTATAACTTTCTGAGGAGAGCAAAGTGACTCCCAAGAAAGCCCAAAAATGGTCTGAGAGAGAAAAGAAAAGACCCTGGCTAGGAGTTAGCATAGCAGTTAGTGGGAAGAGCTGGGATGAGGGTTCCCATGTGTGTTAGTTTCCCCATGGCTGCTGTCACCAACATAATGACTTAAGACAACACACGCGTCTAGCCTGTTATGAGTGAGAAATCAGCTTTACTGGGCTAAAGTCATGGTGTTGATAGGGCTGTGTTGCTTCCAGAGGCTCCAGAAGAGAAATTGTTCATTGCTCCCTCTAGCTTCTGGTGTCTGCTGGCATTCCCCGGCTTGTGTCTGCCTCGTTTCCATTTCTGTCTCCTAATTACATGCATTCTCTTCTTCTGTGTGTGTCAAACATCCCCCCACTTTCCTCTTAAGAGGATATTTGTGATTGCATTTTGAGCCCACCCAGAAAATCCAGGAGAATCTCCCCATCTTAAGATCTTAATTTAGTAACATCTGCAAAGAAACTCTTCTCATAATATTTATATGCTTCAGAAGTTGTGGCTTGATATCTTGTGTGGCTATTATTCAGCTCACTACAGTGTTCATGTGGACTAGATCTTTTGAGGTTGGAAGTTCTCACGCCTGCCAGAAGGATAGCACCCCCCCCCCCCCAAGCTTGTCCAGATGGGCAGAGAAGTAAAGAGGGTGAGGTGGGCCTATGATCACTCAAACATCAAAAGTGGAGTCCGACTCCTTACTGCCTTTCACCCCTAAAGGTTGACTGATGACTGAAATGAAGCAGGTTTCACTTAATTGAACCTGAACTTGTTTCAGAAATCACTATGGTTCTCTTTGAGATCTGAACCCGGAGACTGGTAAGGGGGATGGAAGTTTCATCGACTGCCTTTTTAAAGAGCCCAGTGTTATGTATTCTAAGAAGTGAAATGAGTGACTTTATCACTATTGATAATATCTGAAACTCTAAAAGCGGTAAGAACTGTTTGGTGAGATCTTATAGCTTTAGTACACTCAGAAATATGTGTGATCTTGATTTATATTTTGGGTAATTGTGAAGCAACAATGAGTTTTTTTCTTTTTACCAGGAAGGAATGTAGTGACTACTTTAGATATGGTTGTTAGTTGCCTAGTTTAGTGACAAAATAATTTTGAAATTGTCCACTGATTTTTACTGTGTGAAACTTTATTATTTACTAAAAAAAAAATAACATTGCTCTAAGAATATAGCTATTTGCCCTTCTTTATAAAGTGAAATGGATTCATTCACATCTATTAGAGATATCAATATTTTTAAATGTTTTTCCCTTTTCTTAGTTACCTCTCCTCTCTTAAACATTTTTTTTTTTTTTTTTCTATATTAGGCAGGAGGGACAGTGAGAATGAAAGGACTTCTCAATTTCTGCCTCAGTTCTCTCCACCCATAATAGCTTCAGGAGGCATCTAATTTCTACCTGGAAATTTTCTTGCATTTTTTTGTTGTTATTACATTTTTCTTTCTTTTATTCTTCCCCTATGTGTGATCATTTCCATTAGATCTTTATAGTTTCTGAGAGCTGCATTATCTGAGATTCTTGGTGACTCATTAATTGCTTGCCTTGCTCTCAGCCAGGGTCCATTTTCCTTCTTAGGTTTATTATCAGGGTTTCTCATACATCATCTGGCTGTTTTATTCCAGGAAGAAAGTAACGCTGCTCTTGCCTACTTACACGGGGTGAGTCAGACCCACATAAAGGTGAACGAAATGGACATTTTTAATGGGCTGAAAGCCTGAAGAACTTTGCAGGCTTCGCTGTATTCTTTTTAACTTTGAGTGTTGGTGACAGGTCCTAGTGCTGCAGGGGTCTGTTGCCTGTCTATACGAAGCCTCATTAGATAAGCTTGAAAGTTAGAAAATAACTTAAATAGAGAAGTAGCACACAAAAATAGCCATTATGATTTTCTTTATTCACAATGAATACAAATTTTTTGTCTGCTTTGTATGATTACATAAATACCGTTGGTTTATTTTAACACACTGCAAAATTTCAGTAGGACAAAATAAAAATAATAGAATGATTTACTTTGAGACTTCTGTAATTAACATTATATTTTTATTGATGATTCTATTTTTATTGATCATTTCTAATGTGTGTGTGTGGTATACAAAGTGTGTGTGTGACATTTGTGTTTTTATATGAGATACTTACTTTTATAAACATTTATTTTCTTTTCCCTAGTTTTCCCATTCCAACTATCATCTCTAGAAAAATATACTTAAAAATAATAACTTGTGAACATTCCATGAATACTTCCAAGCTCCTCTTATTATATGCAAATATTTTAATAATAGTTGTTTTATCATCCTAATGGATTGTTTTATATAAAAATATTTAATTTTATATACACAATAGCCTAATATTCACTAGTATCATTGTACTGACATCATTTATAAAACTACATTCCTAAGGAAAGGTGCTTTTTCTCTAAAAAAATAATTTCTCTGTAGAGTCATTGCTCAGCCCAACTTTATATAAAATTTTAATTAATGTTCCATTGCCCACCTGGTTTTAAAAATGGCTGTGACAACTCTATGAAAATGAGTGATATAGTTTCCAATATGTGATATAACAGAGACTTGAGTCTATTACATTGATCTTTGTCAGAATTTCTTACCGAGAAGGAACATTTCACAATAAAATTACACAACTCCCAGAAAAAGTGATTTGCTCTTGTGAACACATACATAACTGTATAACTGAAGACAGAAAAGTCTCTCAATGTTACAAGTAACTTTTAATTTGGAAATAGATAAATTGAGTTTAAGGTAAATAGCTGTTGAAATTTTACTAAAAATCTATACGACATCAATTCCTGTAAATGGACTCATTTTTTAATAAAGGAAATTTTTTACATAGCAGTTTTCTCAGTGCCATTATGACATCCTTGTTCCTGAAACTGTATACCAGGGGGTTAAATAAGGGAGTCACGACAGTGTAGAAAAGAGAAAGCGCTTTGTCAGTTCCTGCTGAGCCTTGGGCCTTGGGTCTTGAATATGTGATAATGACTGATCCAAAGAACAGAGCCACAACTATGAGATGAGATGAGCAGGTGGAGAAGGCTTTGGCCCGACTTGTGGCTGATGGCAGTTTGAGAACTGTAGAGATGATTTTGCCATAGGAGACAAGAATCAACAGAAATGGAACCGTGACAAACAACACGACAACTGTGTAGACCAGGATTTCATTTACCAAGGTGTTCCCGCAGGCCAACCTGAGTATTGGGGGGATTTCACAAAAGAAGTGGTTGATGAGGTTCGAACCACAAAAGGGCAGAGAGAAAATCTGGACTGTCTGCCCTATTTGGACTGGAACTCCAATGATCCAGGAGCCAGCCACCAGCTGGACACAGACCTTGTGGCTCATGACTAGAGGGTAGTGCAGAGGGTTACAAATGGCCACGTAGCGGTCATAGGCCATCACGGCCAAAAGGAAACACTCGGTGGCTCCCAGCATAAGAATCCAGCACATTTGTGCAGCACAGGCAACTAAAGGTATTGTTCTTCTCTGGGTCCAAAGATTCGTGAGCATTCTGGGGAGTATAACTGATACATAGCAGATTTCCAAAAAGGAAAAATTGCCAAGGAAAAAATACATGGGGGTCTGGAGAGCGGGGTCCAGTTTTGTTGTTAGAAGTATGGTGCCGTTGCCCATCAGGATAATGATGTAGATGATTAAGAATAAGTGAAACAGAAACCACTGGAGATGGGGAACATCTGCAAAGTCCAAGAGAACAAATTCTGTCAATTGAGTTAGATTCTCTTCTGGTGGTTTTTCTTGGTGTTTCATCTGTGGAAAGAGGAAATTTACTGTGTGCTTTTATTTTTACCTTCATGGATCAGTTCCTGTTCTTTAAATTATATCTGCACATTGAGATTGGTTTTCATGATCACCTTAATTGTTTCTAACTTAAGTATGCTACTATTGATATATTTCCCATTTTCTCAGTGTAGATATTATTGATTATCACTGTAAAATTCCCTGAAATTTCCTTTAAGATCATTGTACTTTCTGGGATATAGCCCAAAATAAAGCAAACTATGTCCTGCTCAGCACAGACACTAGCAGAACTGGGAGTGGTTGAAAATAGACCTGTAGGTTTGCTGAATGATCTCTCTTTTAATGAATTGCATTTCTTGACAATTCAGCTCTGTATCAAAAATTGTCTTCCTCATACATTCTCAACTGCCTGTTGCAACCCTTCATTTCTCTTCCATCACTCGATTACCATGAACATATATGTTTTAGTACACAGTTCATATTATTTGGTAGTTTACAAAAAAAAAAAAAAGAATATTTTATTGCACAAAGTGGAATAAAACAAATTATTTTTTAGTAGAATACTGACTGGGGAATATAACAGGGTTTTATTCTAGAAAAGTTGCCTGGGAACACAATACAGATAGAAACAGTAAAGAGGGAAACCCTGGGGAAACAGGAATGGCAGGGAGTGTGGGTTACCTGTGTGTATGTGTGTGGGCTGGGGGAGAAATATAGGGTGTCCCAAAAAATGTATACACACACTTTGAATAATTATAAAGGCAGTGTTTATTAAAATATATTTTATTTTCAGAATTGAGCTATCAGCTGTTAAAGTGCGTGTACCTTTTTTGGGGACACCCTGTATATTGCCTGTGATGTTTATGCCATGTGCTGTGTGCCCCTCCACTATCTTTGTTGCTCCTTAAAACACAACACTTTAGGTAATCATTTTTTCTTTTTTAGAGATAAAGATATTGAGACTAACGATGGATACTTTGACCATTTACCAAAAGGTTTTATGATTGCTAGTTTTTTTTTTTAGTTTTCTGCAATCCTAATTGCAGAATCTGTTTGAAATAAAGCAATTGTTTAAATTTTCCAAGGTTCACTTCCTTATTTGTGATAATGAAATGAAATCATATTGGTAAAATTGCCTATCAATTTTAAAGTTTATTAATGATGGTCCTATGCTTATAATTATGAATATGATATTATGTTCTTAAATCTTTAGTTCCCAGCCCAGTGTTGTATAACACATTGCCTAGCAAAATTGTGCTAGATAGAGTTACTGAGTTACTCATGGGTGATTACTTTTTTCCATTATTTTCTTTCCTCGGGGCCAGGACTAGAGAAAGGTGAGTGACACCCTCAGGTGCTCATTTAAGAGGCACTCACTCCTTTTCGGGGCCGGCTGATTCTGCACTGCACAGTTCCCAAGCATCTCTTGACTCAAGGTTGGCCCCAGCCCTGCCCTTCATTCCTCTGTCCTGGTGTCTTTGAACCATGCCCGCCAAACATAGTGTAACTATAGTGCTCCAGATAAGCAATCTATTCCTACCAAGATGGACAGGGTCTGAGTTATAGCTTCCCACCTGCTAGCTGAGTGGCCTCATGCAAGTTGCTTGATTTCCCTGTGCCATCGCTCACTGGAGCTTAAAACTGGCTAACAAATTTATAAATACTTAGGATTGTTATAGGAATGAATTCAGGCAATCTATCCAAAGCAACTTGAAGAAGTCCTGATGTTTATAAAAGTATTTCTAAGTTCTATTGTTACTGCTATTACAAGCTAATTTTATTTTTCTAAGTTTTACCCTTTCTTCCAAGTGGCATGAAAAAACACCCTCTAATTTCGTTTTTATTTGTATCCCATCTTTAAGTGAGAAAGGAATGAGACCTGAAAGCAATCAGCAGTGTGTTAAAAATTCTCCGTGAATTCTCCACCAGTAGTTTGGCTTGTATGTCATCTCCAATCTGTGGACCTAACACCAAGGTTACACATCACTGCTCAGTCCACAGTGTTGCAATCTGGCTACTTCCTTTTGATGCCTTTTTTTTTTTTTTTTTTATCACTAAATGATCTGGAGGCAAGGACCGTGACTAGTTTTCTACTTCAGAACAGTATAAGTCGTAGAAAATGCCTGATTCCAAAACTAAGTAAAGCAACAAACACTGTTTAAGTGAAATTATTATTCTTAAAAGGGAGAAAAGAATAACTATACAATGCAATACAATTCTAATTTTTATGTATCGCTTTTATGAATGGCAGCATTTAATACAAGTAATTTAACTTTTATTACTTGAATAAAATGACTTATGATGTTAAAATATACATAATTTCTAACTGTACAGATGCAATTTTTGGTGATGAAATCACAGGTCTATAGCATGAAGTGTGTAAGGTCTGTAGATGATTTTCTGTAGAGGGGACAAGGTAGAAAAAGCAGAGATTTACTTTTGTGCTCTAACAAAATTACCTATATTGCTCTTCATTCCTGTAAATATTTCAGTTCTTATGAATCAAGGGAAATAAAATTCATTTTATTTTAAATTCCCATCTCTATTCTGAATAAATCCAAATAATTAAGGGATTGTGTACAATATTCTAATTTGTTAGATATAGAAAGCCACCCAAGCTTCAGATGTATTTATATATTTGATATAAAATATCAAATTAAACCTTAAAGTTAATAAAACACAATATAGAACTTAAAATTTTCTATTATATTAAAAAGCCCTTAATTTTATCTTTTTTTTTCTTTGAAATAAATTGTCCTTTGGATTTCCTAATCATTGTACTTTATTTCATGGATTGTTTTACTTTAAATCTCCTATTACAATATCAAGCTGAGTACACTTATTTGTTATGTGTTGGCTCAAAATGAAGTTTTCTATAATATTACCTATACCTAGAAAATATTCTTCAGTATTACAGTTTTCAGCATATAAAGTGATTTAACATCACAACTTATCATTTCATTGTAAATTTTATTTAATAGGACTAGAATATGTAGGAGTTGCTTTCATACAAAGACACATTTCCTACTATAAGTTAAATATTAATTTTAAATTTAAAAATATGAACTAAAGCTTAATATTTTCTAAAGTAGTTCATATTTACCTTTCTTATTTGGGATGTTGCTGATTTTTCTCACTTTGGAGGGTTTAAATATTCAAATTAATGTAGGTGAAATACTTGTTTCATCAAAGATATTCAAGCTACCTTTAAAGTAATCTGTTCTTTATAAATATCAGGTTCTCTTTAAATAAAAGTTGTCATCTCAACCCCAGGGATCTCTTCCACCTAACACATTTACATTTTTAATTATACTTTCAAACTTTACTTCTAATAAAGTGAGAATCTGGCATAAGTCCAGCTGAGATAATCGAAAAGATGCCAAGCAACCAGGCTTCAATACTGGGACAGATTTTTTTCAACACTTGTATTGTTTAAGACTCTTGGGTTGGAATCAATTTCTTATGACAAAAATAGGATGTTGCTTCCTATTATTTAGTAAACAGTGATTTCTAAGGGTTTATGCTTATGAAGAGAAAACATTTACAAGAGAAGGAACTCCTGTAGTCATGTGATACTGGAGAGTGACTAGAAAAGTCTATTACAAAGTGTCAGGAGTCATTTGCCATCATGGAAAACCAGGGAGCAGTGGGTGGTGAGAGGCCTCGGGAACCAGGTGTGACACAGCGCAGCAAGGGGCTGAGAGGCAGCCAGGGCTGAGCTACTGCAGATGCACATCCAACAAGCTGTCAGCTGGAACGGAGCTCTGAGCCTCATAATTAGCATCCTGCATGGATAGAGGGAGCTTCTCACGGCACAGAGCACACATTCCAGAGAAGGGCTCGAGTGCGAGTGAGGATTTATCATTTAATGAGGAGGGTCTACCAAAATGGCAAATGATGGACGCATGAAACAAATGCTATTGGGACAAGTTAGCAGCCTTAGAGGAAAAAATAATAAACCTTCCTTAATATCTTACACTGTAGCAAGAAAAACTCCAAATAATACACGAGTTTAAAGATTTTAGAGAGTGAAAGGATAAAAGAATTCTGAGAAAAAAGGTTTTTATAATTTTGGGGTAAGGAAAGTTTAACTATAACTCAAAATTTAGAATGCAGGACACAAAAATTGAAAAAAAAATTCTATATAAAAATAAATAATTATTAATGATAAAAAGAAACAAACCCCCAAAGTAAAATCAAAATAGAATTGGTATAATGGGAAAATAATTACAAATGATTATCTCAAATAAAGTGGCCTCGGCTTATTCTTAAGTACTGAGGAACAGTCCAAAATATAAACAGAAAAATGAACTAAACAGACGAAGGAACATTTCACAGAGAAGATAAGAAAATAACCCCTTAAACACATAGACAGATTCTCAACTTTATCTATAAAAAATTACATCTGTAATACTTCCAACAATAAAGATAAATTTTAAAAATTTAATCTGAACAACGATTTAGTTAAAAAAAGATCTGAGACATTGCCTGTGCATTTCATATATAAAGAGGAAGCAAACCCCATTGACTAATATCACAATTGTGTTTACTTTTTCAATCAATCGATAAAACATACACACACATAAAGTTACGCAGTAATAGGATATTGTAACAAGCTAGTACTTGCAAAAGATTGCAAGCAAACTATGTTTAAGTAATCATGTGGGTTGTCTCTTTTGGACTTAACGGACCTTAAGTTTGATATTCACATCTATTCTTTTTTCTCCCAGGGCCCTATGATGCTTCTAAAATATGAGTTTTATAATTTATGCAAATTTTTCTAGTGCTTGCAACAAGAGGACTGGCTTGCTATGACCCAGTGAATCTTACTAGAAATGGAAGTTATTTATTTATTTGTTTTAAATGTTGGAAAATATATGTGGCTTGGTTAGCAGTAAGTCCTTACGTAGGTTTGATTCATTTCTCCAAAACAATTCAGAGCTATCACCAGGCTGGAATATATTTTTATTGTTGATTATTTTTTTGAGGTAAAAGGCAACTCGTTTTCTGAATTCATTTCAGGAAAAATAGAAGTGTGGCATAAAAATAATAAAGAGTATTAGATTTTTGTTCATTATAAACATATGTTCATTAAAGAGAATTTAGGAGAGGGGAAAAAATATATAATGGGTGATCTAAATACTGTCTTTTAACCTTAACTAAAAGGATATGTAGAGTAAATGGCTTATTTTTTTCAACAATATGCTTGATCCATGTTGTACGTAATTGTGTTTTATTAACTTTGATCACTGCCTGGTTCTCCCGTGTGTGAAGCTGTGACAATCACTTTCCATTCTAATTTGAGAAGGATTTGACATTATAAGTGATGCAAAGGTGAAAATTCTTGGACGTGTTCCTGGCACACGTGTATGCATTTCTGCTGGCACGTGCCTAGGAGTGAGATTCTCAATGGAACACTACTCAGCCGTAAGAAAAGATGAAACGCTGCCACTTATGACAACAGGGATGGATCTTGAGGATATCATGCTAAGTGAAATAAGTCAGACAGAACCATATGATTTCACTCAGATGTGGGATATAAAACTAGAAGCAACAAATGAACAAACACGACGAACAGACAAACAAAAACTCTTAGACACAGACACCAGTATGGTGATTACCGGAGGGAAGGGGGTGGGGAGTTTAGTAGAAAAAGATAAAGGAGGTCAAATAAGGGTGACCGAAGATTTGACTTTGGGTGGTGGGCACACAATGCAATATACAGATGATGTACTTGCAATCTATGTAATCTTATTAACCAGTGTCCCCCAAGGCATTTAATTAGACGATGAAGTAAAATTAAATTAAATTTAAAACGATTCTCTAGAGGACAGCAGGCTGTCTGTTGAGTGCTGTCCGGATCTACATGCCTTCATCCACGAGAGTTCCGTTGTTCCACATCCTTTACACCTGCAGGGTGGTTAGTCTTGATTTATTTACTTAAAATATTTTTGTCTTTATGAGGAGTGTGTTATAGATCACGTGTGATTTTAATTTGCCTTTTACTGTTTATTAATGAGTTATTTTTATTTTCCTGGTCATTTGGATTATCCTTTTTGTGAAATACCTCTTCAAGTTTCCTTTCAGTTTTTCTTCCAAGTTTTCTGTGTTTTGAATTTGCAGCACTTCTTTATATATGTAGTATTAGGCACTTTGCATTGAAAATGTCATTCTGAATGGCTTCTTCAGATAAAGAGCACTTCTTTATCAATTCTGTTCAACCTATTAATGTTGTCCACTATGGCTACTAATCTTGTTAAAACTATTTTTCTCACAGCCAAGGCCATGAAGACAATATACATTACCCTTGAAAAGAGTCGTGCAGAATTTCATATTTAGGTTTACAAATTATCTGGAATATTTTTCCGAATTAGTAAAGTAAGGTTCATGTTCTTTTTTTTTTACACACTTATACTCATTTAAACTAATGTAATTTATTAAAATGTCAACTTTTCTACACTGCAAACTTTTACATATTCAAGTGTGTTCATGTTATATCATCATTCAACAATTATTCTCTAAAGGCTTTCCATTTACAATATCTTTACTAGCTGATATCTTTTTTTAAAGTAAATCATAACAATAAATGGAGAGAGGAACTAAAATATACACTATGGTTTTTAGAGGAAAATATTGGGATATGAATTACTAGATAAAAGATACTATATTTTTTTCTGTAAACAGTCTCAAATCAGCAGTGAATTTGTACTGACAGAGACTAGTCCATTAAATATAAGATTTTCTAAAATATTGGAAATACAACCACTTGGGATATAACCCTAATATCAGAAAGTTCAGCCAAAAACTGCAAGTTCAAGAATGAGTGAGGACAATCAATTCATATTAGGACAGAAAAGGAAACCACAAGATAATTTCTGATTAGACCAAAGCAGATGTAGGGGAAAAACAGATAAAGCCTTCAAGTCAGTGGCTAATGCATTGAACACTAAGGCAGTCATTTTCTCAAGGCCAGCACAGCATCCTTACTCCTCAGAATGTGTGTCATGGGGTTAGACATCAGGGCGACAATGTTTAGGACAGGGAGAGAAATTTGTCTGTTCTGGAAGAATGCTTGGGTCTGGGTCATAAATACGTAATGACTCCAGATCTGCAGAATAAAACCATAACAATGCTGTGAGATGAGCAAGTGGAGGAAGCACTGGTTCTTTCTGTTGCTGGTGGCGACTTCAGGATGGTGGAGATGGTTTTACTGTAGGAGTCAAGTGTCAACAAAAAGGGGATTGTAACAAACAGCACAGCAGCTGTCAGGTCAGCATCTCATTCAGGAAATGCTGAATGAGCACTGGGGGGAATGTCACAGAAGTGATTAATTTGGTTAGATCCACAAAGTGGCAGAGAGAAAATGTGGCAAGTCTGCTCTAACTTGACTGGAATTCCACTCTTCCAACAGCCAGTCATCATCAGCAGGATACAGAGCTGATGGTTCATAACTAGATGATATTGCAGAACGTGATAAATGGCCGTGTGGTGGTCACAGACCATCACCATCAGGAAAAAGCATTCTGTGTTTCTAAGCATAAAGATAAAGCATACTTTTGTAACACGGGCAAATAAAAAAAAATTTCTTTTCCGAGTCCGAAGGTTTAGGAATATTCTAGAAAGAGTGACAGATGCATAACAGATTTCCAGGAAGAAAAAATTACTGAGGAAAAAATACACTGGGGTTTGGAAAGCCTGGTGAACTCTGATTATGAGAATAATGATGCCTTTTCCCATGAGGATTATCACATAGGCAAGAAAAATATCACAGAAAGAAACATCCGAGATTGGGATATAATAAAATCCCCAAAGAACCAACTCCATCATTGAAGTGAAATCTGCTTCTGGTTGGATCTTGTGGTGTTCCATCTGGAAAAACAGTGAAATTTATCATTTATCCTTTCGATTTATTTTTTATTGACTAGAAGAGATTGAAGAATTAATATATAAATTTTTAATTTCCATTCAAATTCCAGCATTTTATATCATGATATTAAAGAGGAAAGCTGAATGCAATGGTGAACATGTGCTGTCTAAACAGAGTAACACAATAAAATGTGTAGTAGGTTTGCCTTTTAATGGAATTGAAGGGTTCTAGAAACATGCATTATTATTTTTTGTTTGTGGACAGAGCAAAGTGAGTCTTTTTACTCCACATATTACAAACAGACCTACAGCAGAAACATTTATATCTGTTCCAATTCCCAGTGGAGTGCTCACCACAAAACTTTGAATTGTCCTTTTTGGAAATTCAACTCTGACATGTAACCTTTTGCAAGCACAGCAGGAGCCATTCCTCACCTACATAAAACTGCTATGGCTCTTCCTGCCTGGGCCTGAACTTTGCCCTGAAATTTTACTCCTGTTTCATTCAGCCATCAAAGTCAAATAAGTAACATTATCACCAGGCATTATCTCTCAAGATCTTTCACTTACCCAGTACCATCATGCAGCAGGTAGTGGATAAATGTATTTTGGCCTATAAATTGGTTAATGAATACTGAACTTATGAAATAAATTGCACAGATAATATTATTTCAGGAATCTCGCCTAGCTCATGTGTCTTACTATCTGTAATTAGTTGTTCTCATTAAAAATTATTCTCACTTTAATAATATACCTGAGATGGCAAATACAGAAATCCAAATTGAGCAGTATAAATTATTATAAAATACAATTATTAGACAGTCATCCCCCCCCCAAATCAAATACTGCAGTATTGGCTTAAAATTTTTAGCTCTTTTAAGACATAAAGAACTGTGAAAATTAATATAGACAGAGAGACTTCAAAATGGAGTGAGTCTCTGTCCTGGAGCAATCGCCCAGCATGTCTTAGCCCTCGATCCTGTGGCATGTTTGGGCAAAATAACCTTTAAGCTGGGTCAAGGCAACATTGTATTCCAACTGTCTCAGAGCTAACAGGGGGCAGACATCCCGACTCCAGGACTGAAAATTAAAGACACTTAGAATTTAGCACGAAGACACTTAGAATTAGCATGGCCACGTGTAGCTCAAGAATAGCCTAGCTGATTTGCACCTATAGAAACGTCTTCCTCGGCTTATTAGCATCAGTAATTCTGTTCATGTAATTATTTCCTTTCCTTTTCATGTGAATGCCCCTTGCCTCCATCTCATAACCCAAACACGATTCCTGTTTTTGCCTTAGTCAGTGCTACCGAAGTAGCTATTCTTTGATATCAAATAATTGCTGTTACCTCTCACTTTGGCTTTTTATTTTTAAAGTTGACAGAAACCCACCCCACAAAAAATAATAAGGTGGTTTGGAAAATAGAGGTTAGAAAGAAAAAAAGAGTATGTGTTTTAAAGCAAATAAAAGTACAAAGAGGGAAAAAAGATGACAAAGAAATGAGAAATCCCATATTTTTATACTATTTTAATTCTACCATTCTTAATAAGAAAGTCACTTCTAGAAAATATGTTTTAGGGAAAAAAAATCATAGACTTAATCTTCTTTAATGCAGCATATTCTTTTTCTATAGTGAGTCATAGAAGCATATATAAATAAAGAAAAGCCGGTATTTTTCTTAATAAAAGGGATTTGGTTCAAATAAGTTCCAGTTATTTACCTGATTAATTATTAACACAAACATGCTGTACTTATTTAGGGTTCAATGATCTCCAAAGTGTTTTAGTGTCAGTTCTGTCTTCAATTTCCTGTATCATAATGAAGGTGAGAAAGGCAAATTTTCAGCTTTGATTCGAATGCAAATTTTGAGCTTAAATCCGTCTTCTTTACATGGTGAATATGTTGAATCTTGATCTGCAGAGTTCTACGGAGTCCTAAAATAAAAAATAAAAAATCAATGCAAAAATCAGATAGTAAAGTAATTCACACTTTCTCTTCCAGATTTAGTTATAGCTGCTTTTTTTCTTTTCTTTCTGCTTTGTAGAACATTTTAAGTACATGTGCTTTGTCATATACATGCAAGAAACCTTTGCACGTGTGGAGTCCTGGCTGCTCACGTGACTGGGAGCTGCCTCTGTGAGCTGCTCTAGGGCAGGTTTAATAATAACATTTTATGGATAGGAAATATTTGTTCAATTAATTACTTGGCATATCCAGGGAAAATATTTTCCTAATTGGGTTGATATGGTGAAATCTTCAAAATTTTAACTACTTGTCTATTTAATTGTCATTAAGTTTGAATAGATTTTACTTATTTTAATTTATTTCATATATGCCTTTAGTAAGTGCTTTAATTTTCAACATTTTTAGTGTATTGTGTGTTTACATTTTTGCTTTTTTTTTTTTTTACTTCATTACTTTTGAATTTGTTTAAATTATTTTTGTCAGCAAGTACATGAAAACATTTACATATATGTATTTTTGGTACTGAAAAAGGGACATATGCCCAATTTATGAATCTAGCACTACTGTGATCTCTGATAACCATGCACATTTTATTTGTTTCTTTTTGATTTGTCAAAGACCAAACACTCATATTTGTCATTATTTGTCTAATTTTATATTGCTAATGATCTCTGATTTGTCAATTCTGAGACCCCTTCATTGATTCAATACTTGTTGACAGTGTTCTCTTTCCTTTTTGGTTTGAGGATTGTTTCATTTCTCAAAATTCAGTGTTCACTGACGGTCATTTATTTTTAACTAGGTCCATTTTTATCGTCCTCATCATAAGAAAATACTTTTTTATAACTGTATATGAGAGGCTTACTGTGGCAATAATTTCACAATATATACCAACATCAACTCATCTTGTACACCTGAAACAGATATAATATTATATGTCAATTATACCTCAGTTAAAAAAAGAAAAAAGTTATTTTTCTGTGTGCTTTACAGGTTACAATTTCTTTGTAACAAGTCCAAGCTCTAATAAAAGCATGATAACTAAATCAGAGATTGTTTGAAATTCTCCCACTGTGAGGGAGGCAACGTTCCCTTCTCATCCGCACCCCCCAGATCTTGCAGATATGAAGACACACCCACCACTGAGGTGCATTCGCAAAGTGCTACGTGCAGTTAGGAGTGCTATCCTTCTTGGTTTTAAAAAAACAGAGTTATGCCGTACATACATTTACATTCTTTCCCACATGTCAGGGAAGCTTGGGATGTCCGCAGGGAAGCACCTCTGAACCATAGTTTGACAGGCTCTGCAGTGTTGCTGGTGCAGGTGTTTTCCAGTGAGTTGATCTGTTCCAGCTGAGAGAGCCTTCCCTTTGCTTCCAGGTTGCTTTTGTGGTGTATAAAAAGACCTTTAACAAACATTCTTGAACAAACACATGTAATACTCATTCTTGGGCAAATATTATTTCTACCAGTTGAGGTTACTTTGATACAATTTTTTCAAATAAAAGGATAAGTACTTTGATTTTACTTTCAAAAGATGCCCCCCCCCCCAATTATTGCCTGAAAAAGACACAGAAATCATTCCACATGATTCACACAAAAGCATTTTAATGAAAATACTCTTTTAAAAAAAATATGTCTTTATTGATTTCAGAGAGAGGAAAGGAGAGGGAGAGAGAGAGAGAGAAACATCAATGATGAGAGAGTCACTGATCGGCTTCCTCCTGCACACCCCCTGCTGGGGATCTAACTGTGATCTCCTGGGTCATAGGTCGATGCTCAACCACTGAGCCATGCCCGGCTGGGCTGAAAAGACTATTTATGTGGTGTATTACTTTGTTTGATCTACTGTAACAAATTACCACAATTTGAGTAGCTTAAAACAACAAAACTTAGGTCTCTCACAGGTCCAGAATTCAGAGTCCAAAACCACAGTGTCACAGGGTCTCGCTCCCTCTGGAGGCTTTAAGGGAGGACCATTCCTTGCTTCTTCCAGCTTTTGGTGGCTCTTGACCTTCTTGGCTGTATGGTTATTGGCGACATCACTCCAGTCTCTGCCTCCGTCTTCTCATGATGTTCTTCTCTGTGTCTCTGTTCTGTTTTCTAAACTTTCTGTGCCTTTCTGCCTCATAAGGACACTGGTCATGGGATTTAGTGTCCACCTTAAGCCAAGATGATCTCATTTCCTTAACTTAGGACATTTGCAAAGGTCTCCTTCCCCTCCCCCCGTTTTCAAATAAGGCCACATTTGCAGGTTCCAGATGGACATATATTTAAAGGGGTCTTCATTCAACCCAATACACATTGATATGCATAGTTTAGAGTAAAAATTTAAGATACTTCTAATACTAAATAGATACTGTTAAAGCAATACCTGAAGCTACAAGTGGAGGGGATGATGTTATCAGAGAACAGTGAATGCTGGGATAATAGAGGAGGGGACACCCTTAGGATTTGTAGTCTTTTAAAAGAAAAATTTATCTTTATTGTTGAAAGTATTACAGTTATCCCCCCTTTTCTCCCTCCCCATCGAATCCCTCCACCCTGCACCTGCTCCACCCCCAGGCCTTCCCCATGCTATTGTCTGTTTCCACGGGATATGCATTTATGCGTATAAGTTCTTTGATTAATCTCTCCCCACCCACTCCCCCACCCCTGCCTTCCCTCTGAGATTCCTCAGTCTGTAGGATTTGTAATCTTAAAGCACCATGGACAGCGACAGGAGAGAGAAACAAGGTTAAATGCAAAGAAAACAATGATTTCCCTGCTTCCACCATCTGGGCTGCTGCTGGTTTTTCTCATTGGCCAAATCCAATCATAGCACAGAGGAGGTCAGTAAATATATCTGAAGGAATGGGAAGGTTAAAGAAAATATATCACAGAATAGGACTCTAATTCCTGGTTATATAACACACTTGGTCAACTATCATTGTCTTGCTCAGGCAGTCTCTTAACTCACTAGTACATAGTGAGAGGAAAGATGAATCTTCAGGTTAGATTGTTGCAATTGAGATAATTTGTGCTCTGATTACACAGAAGCCCTTTGCCTAATCCTATGAAACGAAGGCCCCTTAACATAATGTGAAGTTGCTATGATGATTATTAATGACCATTATTTAAAAATGGGTGGGGGGGTGGTGGAAAATGGGGGACATCTGTAATACTCTCAAAAAAAAAAAAGTGCAAATATTTCTGCAAAAGCAACAATATAGGAACAAAATTAGATTTTTTTCCTGTTGTATTTATGTGACAAACAGAAGTAAATCCTTTGTGTAATTTCAAGTCTTTGAGTCATTGTCATACTTCAGTAGTTTTTTCAGTGCCACCATGATGTCTTTGTTCCTCAGAGTATATATAATGGGATTCAACAATGGGATCAAAACGGTGTAGAAAAGGGAGATCAGTTTCCCGATTCCTTCAGATTGATTTGGTTTGGGTTGTAAATAAGTGATTGTAGCCGTTCCATAAAATAAGACAACAACGATCAGGTGAGATGAGCAGGTGGAGAAGGCTTTAGCCCTCCCTCTGGCTGATGACAATTTCAGAATGCTGGAAATAACTTTGCCATAGGAGACAACAATCAGCAGAAATGGGACCATGATAAATATCACCGCAACCACATAGACCGCTATCTCATTCACAGATGTGTCCCCACAAGCTAGCTTGAGTACTGGGGGAATGTCGCAGAAGAAATGATTAATTGTGTTAGACCCACAAAAGGGCAGAGAGAAAATCTGGCATGTTTGCCCAATTACGACTGGAACTCCACTGACCCAGGAGGCAGTCACCAGCTGGACACAGACCTTGTGGTTCATGACTAGAGGGTAGTGCAGAGGGTTACAGATGGCCACGTAACGGTCATAGGCCATCACTGCCAGGAGGAGACACTCCGAGCCTCCGAACATAAGGACAAAACACATTTGTGTAGCACAAGCTAGTAAAGAAATGTTTCCTTTCTGGGTCACAAGGTCCATGAGCATTCTTGGGATAGTGACTGTTACATAACAGATTTCTAGAAAGGAAAAATTGCTGAGAAAAAAATACATGGGGGTCTGGAGAGTAGGGTCATTTTTAGTTATCAGTATTATAATGCTATTGCACATGAGGATAGTCAGATAGATGACTAAAAATATCCCAAAAAGAATCCATTGGATATTGGGAATGTCAGAAAACCCCAAGAGAACAAATTCCATCATTGTAGTGATATTTGATTTTTCTGTTTTTAATTTGTTCTCCATCTGCAAATATGGTAAATTCGAGATGGTTAATTCATTGATCTTCTTGAACCACACTTTCCTCTTCTGTCAACTGGATTAACTGCATGAAAGTATTTCTATGATTTTTAAAATTATTGCCATCATTACCTTGCTCTATTTCTAGGAAATGAGATTTGAAACTTCAGAAATGAACTGATGTTCAGTTAAAATCGACCCAAGAAAATAAAATCCTAATTTATTTTTATTCTTGAATGGAATGATATCAGAGAAAATGAGAAGTGTGCATTTTATTGGGATCTTATTGTGCAAGAATACTATCTACTTGCTGCATCCCTATTAAGAATGGAATTATGACACAGGCTTTTTCTGCTGTTTTTGTCTGGGTTCACCATCTTTACTCAACAGTGGTTGACCTACTCCATCTTCTTTCAATTTCAAACTTTTACTGTTTTGAGTAATTCTTGTTCAAAATGAGTTTAAGTCCTCCCAACTACATTTTAATGAGAATCAATTCTCTTAAAACAATCCTTTTTATGTCAGGGAATAAATATATTCAATATTAATGTTCTACTTTATGTACCACTCCTGTCACTTATGCTAAATATAAAAAAAAACATTAATTCTATCGTCCTGTTAAATAACATTTCCTATTAACACCTCCTAGACAGTGTATGCAGTGTATGCTAAATATCAATAAACCTTTAACTCAATCAAGAAATATGGCTCATCCATTCACAACTGTAACCAAATACTATTCTCTTCCTCTATTTTCCCTTCATAATTTTGCCTAATAAAGTGTAACTTTGATTAATCCCACTTATTATTTACTCTGGGCATGTAAATGGTTGGCACATATGAATGAGACTAAACACATACACACACATGCACACACATGCACACAGAGTTTTGCTTTACTTCATATTAAAGGCATCCACTCTCAGCCAGTCAACACTGACTGACAATTTCTTTTACACTTTATTAATATTTGGTCTGTAACTTTATAACACCATTATTATGTCTTCCTAGCTCATCAAATCTACCACACCTGTCTCTATGTTCTGGCCCCATCAGTTGTTTTTGCCTTTATAGTTTGATAAATAAAACTGAGAAGACAAATATTCTCTCACATTTCCCTATTTTCATCAGTACTAGTTTTCAAAATTACCTTAAGTGAACTATTTTATTATAAAAATCATCATTATTGCTATTTCTCCTATATCTAGTTTTATTTTACTTTATAATTAAGAAAGTTAAGGTTCAGATAAAGATCTCGGAATTTCATGCTTTCCTATTTTATTCTTTGTACATTGATCCTGCAATTTAGAACTATCTTTAACTAAAATAGGCTAACATCACAATTACAGCTTACCTTTCTGGATTTGCAGGAAGCTGTCTTTGTGAATGTAGGTGTTTTTTGGCCTGTAAGCTTTTTAAGTTCTTTCGTGTCGGAAAGTCACTAAATCTACAGTATCCTTGCCGGCTTCAACACTGGCTGCTCTTAAATAGGAAGTAGCCATGCTCTCCCTGGGGGACACCTTTCCCCATGTATCAGTTTGATTTCTACATGACTGCTTCTGTTTGGCAATCATCTGGGCTTGTTATTTGAAACCGCTTTCTCTGTAGATGACCTGTCCTTCAGCCCCTTCTCAGCATAAAGCTGCCCATGAAGGGATAGAAGAAATAGCACTTCATTATCTAGTTTTACTTTCTTTTTTTCCATGTCTACTAACTTTATTATTTTTAAAAAATTTATCTTTATTGTTGAAAGTATTACAGATGTCCCCCTTTAAAAAACTCTATATATTATATTTCAGAACCTTAATAATTGGTGTGGGTTTGCCTTCCTTCCTTGTATTTCCATAATTCATCCAGATCTCGAGCATCCACACTTTCAGTAAATGTGTCCCATGTGTTATCACATGGACATGGCACACTTTGTCTCTCCAGTACGCTGGGGGGTTAGATCCCTTTTCAGAAGTAGAATGCCCTGTCCCTAGATTAACTTTTATGGAAATTAGAGCATGCCATGTATGCTGACAAAATTCTCAATGGTTTTATTCATGTTATGAACAAAGGGAAGATGTTTAGCTGATTCAAAATGTAAGCCACTCATAGGCACAGACAATAAACAGCATGATGGTCACAGAGGGAAGGGGGGGGTAGTAAGGGTTAAAGGGGGTCAAATATATGGTTATGGAAGAAGATCTGACTATGGGTGGTGAGCACATAATGCAATATACAGGTGATGTGGCGTAGAATTGTACACTTAAAACCTATATAATCATTAACCAATGTCACCCCAATAAACTGAATTAAAAAATAAGAAATAGAAATAAAAATTCAATATCTGGGAAGCACCATAAAGTAAAGTGCAATAAAAAAATGTAAGCCACTCAAAAATAAGCATTTTAAGCAAGAACATTTAAGACAGAAAAAGAGAAACTCTTCTATCAAAATCCTTTTCTGATTTCAGCAACTTCCAGCAAGTATGGAGATAAAACTTGACCTCATTTAAGAGTCCCAATATCCACTTCTACTTGTAATTACATCAGTTTCTTTCTATTTTGGGGTTTTTTGACTATCTGACAACGATATTTCTAAAACGGCATTCCATTTTGCATAGTAACTCTGCTTCTCTTTGCTACATTGGCTCTCTGCACTCTTTATTATGACTGATTTGGTATTTCTGTCAGGCTTCCTTCATTTTTTTCTACAAATGAGAATTGCAATCATGATTTGCCTCAAATAAGTTTGACAGTCACTTACAAGCTGAGACAAATTGAATGTCCATCCCCTGTTAGGGTAGACTGACCTAATCTCTATTCTATTATTAAGATGAAGAATTGGTTGTTTTTTTTAAATAAATATCATCATCACCTGAAAACAATATCTAAAACCTGGAACAATTCCCCAGTTATGTCAGCGACTTAACAAAATAAAGACACATCTTACTCTCAAATCACAGTACAATTTTGTGGTCAGTGATTAAGAAACTGGTTTCTTTCATCTAAGAATCCCACTGTTTCCTAGGTCATTCCTCTTTGCAGTTCCGTATTAGATTTTCAGCATTCAGAGAGCTGAGAATTAAAGACAGACAAAAGATAAGGAAACAAACACACTCTTAAGAGCTTCAACATATAATAGACACATCACTTTTACCCACAGGCTATTGTAGAAACTAATCACATGGGCTAATGTAGATATGAGAGTGTTAGGGAATGTTGTTCATTGTCGGGCAAAGAAACGGAAATATACTTGAAGACCATCAAGCCAGACTCTGCCACAGGCCAGTGTTTTGGTCACTAAAAATGTGTTATAGCATGTTAAACCATATATACCTTTAGATTTAAGTTTTAACATGACCTTCACATAACAGAATAGTTATTTATGGTACATATCTATGTATTTTAGTTGATTTTTAGATATATTTATGTCTAATAAAATGTCACTATTATTTTCATTACTAAATTAGCAACATTAGTGAGGCATAATTTACATAAAATGAAGTACAACCTTTAAATACATCCAATGAGATTTAAAATAAGGTTTGACATATATATACACTTTTGAAAGAATTGCCCAAGTTAAGGTGCAGAGCATTCACATTACCCAAAACATTTTCTCTCGTAGCTATGCCACCCATCCTCTCTCTACCCACAAACCCAGGAAACCACTGATGAGATTTCTGTAGCTATAGGTCATTTGTAGTTAATTTGAAAGTCTTCTTTTATCCTCAGTGTAAGGATTTTAGGGTTCCTCTACGCCCTGTCATTGCAGAATTGAACTCCATGCTTTATTTTGTTCACTCATTTATCTGTTGATAGGATTTTGGTTGTTTCTAGGTTTTGGCTATCATAAATGGAGCCGCTGTGTAGATTCATGAGCAAGTTTTAGAGTGGGGCATGTATTCTTATTTCTTTTAGATTAATATTTAGAAGTGAAATGGTTGGGTCATGTAGGTGTATGTTTAACCTTTTCAGAAACTGCCCAAGTGTTATTGAGAGTGGTTAAAACATTTTACAGTCCCATCAGCAGTGTGTGAGAGTAACAATTGCTTGATCCCCTTACCAACATTTGGCATTGTTAGAGTTTTCAATTTTTGCCATTCTAATGTGTGAGTTGTGATATCTCATTACATTCTTGGTTGCATTTCTTTAATGACTAAAAATTGCATATTTTTATGTACTTATTGGCTATATGCATGTTTTTTGATGAAGTGTTCATTCAGTCCATTAGCTCATTTTTTTAGACTGAGTTGTCTTATTATTATTGGGTGGCAAGTATTCTTTCTGGTGACAAATCCTTGGTCAGAAATACAGGGTGGGGCCAAAGTAGGTTTATAGTTGTGAGTACATGAAACACAGTGTTTATTCTTGTATTACTATTTATTAATTGTTGTATTGTTTTCCATACGAACAATTGTACTTTTGCCCCACCCTATATGTATGAGAATATATCCCCCCCTCTGGTTTACTTTTTTATCTTTTAATGTCATTCTTTGAAGATGATGTTAATTTTAATATAATAAAATATGTATTTTTATGAATTTTGCTGTGCCACTGTATGTAGTCTAGAAATGTGTTCAAATGTTGCCCTCATGAGAAATTTTAAAAAATTTATCTTTATTGTTGAAAGAATTACAGATGTCCCTATTTTTTCCCTTCTACCCCACCCCCCACTCCAGGCCTTCCCCACACTATTGTCTGTGTCCATGGGTTATGCATCTAGGCATATAAATTCTTTAGTTAATCTCTCCCTGCCCACCCCCACCTTCCCTCTAAGATTCGTCAGTCTAGAAAAATATAGCTGATGGACATATTTCGAGTCAGGAGCCCTGAAGGCACATCGTAGATGCTGGTATGAGAAGTGTTTTAAGGGTGAATAAGTGCAGCTTCCTGACCTGCCTTGAGCGTTCCGCTGGGAAGACTTGGAAAGGCTTTCATTCCAATGCAGCAGGTTACTACCGCATCTCCCCATTGCTCCGCGGAGTCAGCAGAGGTGAACGCCACTAAGTTAACATTTCATACCTCTAAAAGCTATGTAGTGTTGTGCAGCTCAAGTGTTCATCTTCATGTGGGGCCCACCTGTGCCATACTTGCGCTTCTCACGCAAGAAGTCAGGCTGACCCTAGGAGTCCAGCCCTCTCCATTGCCTCAGCATGGCTGGGGCAACCCCCTGGGCCACACAGGGGTTCACCGCTTTCATGACCCAACTAAGACTATTCTTATGTCTTTCATCTTCCTCCTACTGGATTTCCAATATGTAATGTTTAATATAAAATTCTAAGGTTATGTATTTTAAAAGGAAGTAGAATTCTGATGTTCATATGTTGACTGAACACAGAACTTAGAATGCAAACATTGTGCGCAGCAGCACCCACCCTGCCTTCGGCTGTTCAGAGATCTTTCAGTGTCGGTATCCCATACGCAATAGGCAGTCTGATCTCCCTGGGGGACAAGCAGCTCTAGAGGCGACACTGCTAAAAAAATATTAAAAAGTAATCACTCTGCCCGGCCGGGGCTGGCTCAGCTGTAGAGCATCAACCTAGGACCCAGGAGATTGCGGTTCGATTCCTGGTCAGGGAACAGGCCCGGGTTGCGGCTTGATCCCCAGTCAGGGACGTGCGGGAGGCAGCCGATCAGTGACTCTCATCATCGATGTTTCTCTCTCTCTCTCCCTCTCCCTCTCCCTTCCTCTCTCTGAAATCAATAAAGATATATATATTTTAAAAAGTAATCACCCCACAATATTTTTGATAGCTCTTTCATACAGAATTTAAGAACATCTCTAAGATCTATTTACTTATGATATTTGATAATCTTTTATAGAGATAAAAGGACAAAAACATATTTCCTTATATTTTGATACTATTATAACCTTGATAATTGTTTCTCAAAGTTTTTTTTTTTTCTTCATATTTTCTCTTTAAGCTGTCGTTATAGGCCAGGAAGGAATTGTACAGCAATTGTGAGCTGTATACTGGAAACAACCCCTTGGACAAAGTGTGTTCTCAGTGACTCAGGCTTTTATACCCATTAAGGTTCTCAAGAGCATGTCAGTGTCTTTAGGGTCCTGTGTGTGTGCTTATGTGTGTGTTTCACATTGACTATATTATTTTCATCTGAGCAGATCGATAGTAAATAGCTGCTTCATGTGAGTCTCACATGAAGTGATCAGCCTTATCTTCAGGAGAAAAATGGAACAGTCATTCATTTTTAAAGAGAAAAATCAAAATTGAGAAGTAGGAAAACAGTGTGTTTTGCAATTCTTGTTAACACTAGAAAAAAATCCCTGACGAAGGCCCATCGAAGAATACAATTTGTTTCCTGTCACTGCTTGGGGCCTCTGTTGGCACATTCTGTGAGCTCGTGCTGGTTGCATCTACCGGGCACCCCCCTTGGAGGGCAGCTCTGTGCCATTACACTCGGCCATGCCCGTCCTCAGTCATTCACCCTTCAAGTGTGTTTGTCTTTCTTGACTCTCTCTTACCAAGGCTAGCACACGGACTACTCTGACACGCAGTCCTCTTGCGTCACACACAATTTGGGCGTGATGATTTGTAACATAAAACCTCAACTTTATTTACTATTTTATGCTGCTCATAATGTTTTCCAGCTTTATTAATACACCTTCTGTTTCCACATCCTCTCTAAGCCTGTTCCTTGTTTAACCTTCTGTTTCTCTTCCTAGTGTATTAATGAGTCAAGCACAGCCTCGACACACACCTAGCTAGTAAATTGTATTTTGTTACTTTTGTTTGTTGAACAACACATGGTAAATATGCCCATACAGTTTCAGGAGGCTGAGGGTCTGGAGCCCAGTGCAGAAACTCAGAGGCTTTGACATGCACCTTCTTCAGGTTGATCTCCTGTTGGCGAAACCTCAGACTTTCTTGGACAATATTCACCGCCCCTTCCGTTCTTGAGGCATCGGTTTTGACAGTGGCTGAAATACCAAGGGCTCTTCTGCAACTTAGGGGGGTGTGTGGAAGTATGCACCCGTTTTTCTCAACGGGATTAAAATCACAAAAATTTAAGAGAATCTGAAAGATAATACATCTCAATTTCTCAGCTAAGGCAGTAATTTATACCTAAAATTAGCAACAAATATTCACATTTCTGCTTTCTGATGCCGTACAATTCTATTTGACATGCATTCCATACATTTGCAATAAAAATATTAGTTTTGACATTGTTTCCATAAAGCTACATATTTCAGTAAAACTACATATTTTTAATAAAGTGTTTTGTACATTCCTCACATCAGATTACATATTCTCACATCAATTCAACTACTTTTTTATTGTCTTACACCCCACCACTTGGGCATTACCTCCCACACAAAATATTGTTTATTTCTCTCCATTGAAATTTGCTGACTATGAATTAACACACTGTCTTTGATTTTATTTGACCACTGTGAAGTTAAATAGAATTATTACTTCACTTAATCTTGGCTCCAACTTTTACCTGATTATTGTTTACAATATGTATGCCCTTTCCACCCATTTTTAATAGATCAATGAAAGTTACATTGCCCATATTACTTTACAATTTACAAAAAAAATCCAAAATCTAATGTTATTTTGAGACAATAGCATCAAACTGTACACATTTTTTCCCTGCCTAAATGCGGGGCTCCATCTATTAACAATTATTTTTAGTTGTTTATTTGGAATTTGTGATTCTTGAATATTGACTCTTTTACTCCTTCCAGCTTGTTTGCTCACTTTTCCAGCTTTGTCACAAGTTTTGTGAGCTGTTCTCTGTTTGGCCTCATCTCATATTGACCAAAACATAGCCTAAAGACATACATTTTCAACTTCATTAATCTTAATAAATAAACTACTCAAAAAGCATTGAGTAAGGCAAAATATTGATTGACACGTGTATATTTGGGGAAGGCAGTAACATTAAACATTCAAGTAAAATAAAAGACTGGGAATACAAAAAACCAGAAAGTAATGGAGATAGTATAGCAAAGAAGCAAAAAGAATATCACATTCATAGGGGAGGTTTTAATAAATATTGTCAGGTTCTAAAGGAAGAATAGACTGATAAAATCACACACAATATAAAAATTAGAAGGCTCTTAATGCTTTTATAATTTAGATTTCTTTTGAGATAAAGAGAGTAAAAAATATTTGGAACATTTTTCATATAAATGCATTAAACAACAAGCAAGAAAATAAGATAAAGTATCTTTACAAATATTAATGGATGTAAGAAATAATAAAAATTTCCATTAGAAGCCTACATTCAATGAATTAAAAAGTAAGAAACATCATTAATGATAATAGTTCCCAAAGTTGAAAATATTTGTAGACTTTTTAAATGAGGTCAATTAAATGTAGGAAAGCTGAACGAGAGAGCAGAGAACATGTCTTAAAATGATATCTCTAAAATCCCAAATCTCAGAATACCTGGGTTCATCTTTCAAACATTGTTTCTATTTCTGTTTTGCTGGATATTAAAGCATTTAATGGAAGGAATATATTAGTTTTTATTTGTGAAATATCCTGGTCCTGTATATGATTCCATTAAATACACAAGGCAGGGAAAGCAGAGAGAATCTAGAAAATGAGCAGCCAGCTGGTACAGAAGAAAGGAGGCAAGCTACTCAGGAGTGAACAACCTCTGAGACAGCCCGATTATTGTGCTGCAGGCCTCTGGGGCCTGGTAACTGCTATATATCTGCGGGGTGAAAGCATGGCCCCCACGTCTACACACAGCAATACCTTCATGAACATTTGTTTGGCCAAGGTCACCGACATGGACCATTGAGGGAATTATGAGTGGTCAAGTTGAATGACCTCTTTGTGATAAACCAAAACATAAGTTCTGCTATGCCACATCCCAGATGACTTGTTTATCACAACATCTATCTTCAGCAGCAAGATTAAGGGAAAGGCTGTGAAAACTTTCCCTCCAAAAACTGTAAATGTGGCTGTTTCCTTAGCAAGCCCTGACCCCGCTTAGTTTCCTCCAGGGTTCTACTAAGCCAACTGCCTGTCTACCTGCATATTAATAATGCTTAATTTAAGATTAGGATTAATTTTAATTGATTTTTATTAGGAATTGAGAGAAATTGCTAATAAAAAATTACATGCAGGAAATTACATGCAGGAAATCCATGAGCCTATGGTAATAATATAGGTCAGATTCCTCCATTGAAGTCTTCATGCAGTAAACTCTTTGCAGCAGCCAAAGGTGTATGTGTGGGGATTTGTGTGCCTGTGTCAGTCTGGGAGAGAGAGGAAGTGATAGAAATAGAAATTTTTGAGGAAAAGGGAAAGAAATAGAACAGTGATAACGTACATTCTAATCAGACAACAGTTATCTTGAATCACACTTTTGCACAAACACACTTATGTTTTAAGGAATATATGTGTGCATAGGGAGAATGAGGGAAATAAAAAGTGGGGAGTTTATAGTGGCAATTAAAACTATAGTTTTGAAATATAAGTATTTTTCCAGAATATAATTCAACATTTAAAAATGAACAACTACTTTCAATTTAACACATTTTGACTTGTAATATATATAATCTCTTAGAAATCATAAATGATGAAAAAAAGAATACATGAGGAAAAAAATTTACCAAAAAGTCAGAGAAATGAAGGGATCCATTTCCTGGTAATTACACTGCTTAAAGCCCTCTTTACATCCTTATTCCTGAGGCTGTAGACCAGAGGGTTCAACATGGGGATCACCACGGTGTAGAACACGGAGGCCACTTTGTCCTGACTCAAGGAGTAGCTGGATGTAGGTCTCAGGTAAGTATAGATGGTGGTGGAATAGAAGAGAATTATGGAGTAGCTGGATGTAGGTCTCAGGTAAGTATAGATGGTGGTGGAATAGAAGAGAATTATGGCTGTCAGGTGAGAGGCACAGGTGGAGAAAGCTTTGTGCCTCCCCTCCCCTGAATGCATACGAAAGATGGAGAAGAGAACATGGGAGTAGGAGGTGAGGATGACCAGCAGAACCCCCATCAGATTCACCCCAGCAAATGTGGAAATGATGCTTTCATTCAGGCTTGTGTCAGAGCATGAGAGCTTGAAGAGTGGAGGGCTGTCACAGAAGAAGTGGTGGATGACATTGGAAGCGCAGAATGGCAGGCTGCTCACATAACTTGTGTTCACCATGGAGTTGAGCAGTCCCGCTGTAAAAGCCCCCGCTGCCATTTTAAGGCAGACTGTCCTGGACATGACCAAGGGGTAAAGCAGGGGATTGCATATGGCCACATAGCGGTCGTAGGCCATTAACCCAAAGAGGATGCATTCGGTCGTGGCCAAGGCGATAAAGAAGTACATCTGCAGAAAGCAGCCAGCAAAGGAGATGGTTTTCTTCTCTGACAACAAATCCACCAACATCTTTGGGGTGATGGTGGATGAATAACAAACGTCCACAAAGGAGAGGTTAGCCAGGAAGAAATACATGGGTGTGTGGAGCCGGGAATCAATCCTGATCAAGAGGATCATCCCCACATTGCCACAAACTGTCAATATGTAAATGACAAAGAAGAGCAAAAAGAGTATCATCTGTAGCTCCAGCGTGTCTGCTAACCCCAGCAGGATGAACTCAGTCACCGAAGTATAATTCACCAAAGTATAATGAATTATTCCAGTCATGTATTACAAATATAGGTTGTTTAAGCTTGTAGAGGTGTAGATATTTCCCTCTCCAAAGGTTACAGGAAATAGTAGAAATGTTAATGAGGTTATTCCCATGTGAAAAAAAAAAACAACCTTAAGTTAATATAGCATAGTAATTAGAGTGACTGTAGAAAGAGGAAAATTAGAGGAGAAATGGAGAAGTATTTGAATTTAAGCAACTGACTTTATTAAGTCTAGTTGTAGGTCCCTCAAATTGCTGGTCTCATTCCACATACTCCACTTAAGTTTCTGCACATGCAGCCTATGTTCTTTACCAGCCCACATCCAAACAAGTATTCCTGCTGTAGTCTCCCCTGGTCTCTGAAAGGTGTGTGCATTTAACACAAATCCTTTGTTTATTTCTCAAGACCACTCTGCTTATTCTTCAGCTCCAGTACTCATGCAATGCCTCCCAGAAATTTCTCATGTACCTCAAGCAGCAAAAATAGTGCATTTCAAATAACCAAGATTTCCAACATCTATTGTATTTTATAGAATAATTTGGTAGTGTTTTAAAAATAAGCCAAATAATTGTTCTCAATACAAAGTACACTATTACATTGTCATGTAGTGCCAGACACATTACCTGTCCAACACAGTAAGTAACAGCATCAGATCCTCATGAGCTTCCTTCCCTAGTGTCTTTCTCATGTAGACTTTATTTTCTATTTTATTAGGGGTTCTCAGTTGGAGCTTAAAAGTAAAAAGAAAAAAATCACTTTGGAAATGCAACGCAGTGAATATTTGAATTACCTACTGGTAAAAATGTAAGACTCCTTCTGAGTGAATCCATGTTGCTACACTTTTATTTTGTTTTCCTGGAAGAGAATCAGGTAACTGTGGGGACTAGATTATAGGGTTTAATTGTGAAGTTAATCCTCTAAAGGCAGAATCTTCATCTCAAAAGAAAATGAAATATAATCACAGGTAGTTATAGGGAATCAAACATTGCATCATGAAGTAGTTCTTGATCTCTGTATTTCCTTAACGACTTTTGCCAATGTAAAAACAAAATTAATTGGCTATTTACATTGCCTCTCTCTCTTTGTATTTTTAGCCCATTTCAAATGCTTCATAGCCCAGTACCAAACTATTCTTCCCTTTACTTGAGTAAAGGAGGGTCCCTTCCTTTGTCTGAGTCCATTGAAACTTCAGTCTAACTCTGCTCTTGAATGAAATCAATAAGAAGGGGCAAACTAAATACATTGTACAGTGTTTTAGAAAAAATTATACTCTAAACAAATAGGACCATGAATAAGAAATTTGAATTTCTTTTTTATGATTTCAGAAGTGTGATGGCCCATTGCAATGATCATCTGTGAGTCTTATCCTAGAAGGGGATGATAGCTCAGATTTCCTAGATCTAAAGATGCAAGTAAAACAAGGTTGAATAAGGAACATTGGTGTCATTATGCATGGAGAGTCTACTTGCAGAGCGAACTCATCATGCATTCAGTTTTGTATTACACTTTTCCACTTAAATTCTTAATTAATTTTCTACATCAGTCTTTAAGGGAGGCATTATTATTTCATACATTTGCAGATGAACAAAGCATGACTTCAAGCTATTAAATGACTTTCCAATGGAAAAATACTTAGGAATTGGAAGAATTGGCTTGAGCACAATCTTCAACAGAAAGCATTAATACCCAACTACATAACTTTTCTGTCTAGTTTCATTTTATCTCAGTTTCTTAGAAGATTTTATGTATATAATATGTATAATACATATATACACCTACAAATGTGCACACACACACACTTTTATATATGTGTGTTTCTTCTAGTAAATCCAATCTTCCAAACATCAGAGCAGTTTCTAGTGCTTCTAAAGAAAGATCTGTAACATCATGAAATATACTGCTTGGGTGGGTTGGGGGAGGTAGAACATGGTAAAGTGGGGATAAATGATGATGGAAGGAAACTTGACTTGGGGTGGTGAACATATAATACCATATACAGATGATGTATGATAGAAGTGTACACGTGAAACCTCTCTAATTTTATTAAGCAATGGCAACCGAATAAATTCAATAAAAAAGCTTGACATAAATATCTCATAACCAGGGCATTGAAAACTATGCTGTGATTGACATCTGTGCAAACTTCTTTCTCTTTGTTTTATTTATTTATTTATTTATTTATTTATTTATTTATTTATTTATTTATTTATTTATTTATATATTTATTCCGTTTTTCCTTTGATTATCTTATGACTTTCAAAGAAGGTGCTCTAGTGTCCTGATCATTGTAGTCTTTTCACTGGGTCTAAATTTGCTATTGATCAAAGGGACTTTATGCTTTATGACATATAGGGTAAGTTCTATGTTTCCACATGACATTTCACTATTGCCAGAAGAAACTCTATGTAACATAGAGTTAGAAGCATAATTGCGAATGAGCCAAATATTTTTGTTAATCATTGACTTACTTGACAAAGAAACTCATTCTTTTGTTGATTCACATTTCCATAAATCTTGATTTTATGAGTTAAGATTGTTGTATACTCTGCAATTTAAATCTTTTTAAAAGATTACAACATGAAAGGTAGAATGAAATGCTTAATCGTGAAAATCTACTCAGTTGTATTAACAGGACATATTAATAGAATTTGTCATTTTCAGTTACTTGTTTATATTTTTCTACTTTTTAATTAGCTAATAAAATTTTTAGAGCACAAACTGATACCACTGTAATTAACTAGTTATTAATAATAGAAAAGGAGCAAAGGGAAGGCCAGACATTATAGGCATGTCATTTGGACAACTTCACCAGGAAGCTGCAATTTTGCACTCCCCAGGGAACCACCAGCCTATTCTTGCAAAACACTGGGTGAAAGGGACTAGAGAAAGGAAAGATAGGTGCATGCCCCATAAAGTTGTGGTGACACAGGGAAGGTACTTGTCTGTCAGTCACACCTGGGAACAGAAATCATTGGCCAGACTAGGTGTGGCCACTGCAAGTGCATAAAAATTTGGGAACACATATTCTAAACAAAGGAGCTCTCTGTCTTGGGCTCTTGTTGTGTTTGGCTCTTGGATCGTGGCTCATGCTTGGCTTCCTTGCATTCGTCTGTGTTTTCTCCATATCCATGTGGCCCTGCAGACCCCACACACAATGGACTAATGGACTGCAGTGGGGAAACAGGAATTACGTTAGACTGATGCTGGTCTGGACCTGGCTCCAACATGGAAAGGAAACTCTGGACAGTGGCTCTGACTTTAGCTCTACTGATGCCCCAGTTACCCTTCTTCTATGACTAGACTAAGAGAAATGGGACCTTGGAAATCCAGGGGTATAATCCCATGGAAATCAAGCTTTCCACTATATCTCATCCTCCTGCAGAGGCTTCTGGAAATGCTTATTGCAGGGGTACCTTAAGAACCCTACTTCCATGATGAACTGGGGGAGACGAGAACCTCTCCAGTCCATTAACAAATTCATGTCTTACTTGAACTTTCTCTTTCCTTGCTGCCTTCTATATTTTCTAGCATTATTGTCTTTTCCCAAGAATCCAGCCTTCTTGTGATAGGCCTGAAATAGGACAGCCTCATTTTGTCTCCAGAATGTTTCAGGCTTAATTTATCTAGGACCACTAGTTTGTATTTCTGGAGGCCCAGAGTATTCATTGAGCTCTCCTCCAATGCCATATTTCAAATGAATCAATTTTTTTCCTATCAGCCTTCTTCACTGTCCAACAAAATTCAGAAGAGCCTTTCTATGTATGATTATGGATTATTACAGCTAAAGAAATAGATTAAAATTAGCAAAGATAAAAGATATGTAGTGCAGTGTACTGGAAAAACCAGGCGCCAGCTTCCCTTGTGTTCTCTCCTGGTGGAATCATACAGACAGCACTTAATGCTCCCAGCAGTGCTTTCTGACAACTCAGATGAAGTATCACCAAACAGAAATGCTTATCCAAGTTTTACTGTCCAGGGCCAGTATATAGACATGGGGGGCTCACATCACTCTCCCTGGTTACTCAGTCTCCAACTGGCCAACCCTAAATTAAAGCTGATACAGCCAAATACAAAGCCCTAGGCATACAAAAACACACAGTCACCATGAATCACACATTAATGTAAACTCTTAGGTGTGGACTCCAGGATACAAAGATGCTCTTATCAGGTGGGACATTCTAAGGGTTCAGAGGTCTTCTCTTGGGAGCCAGTCAAGGTCCAGTCCTGAAGATGTTGGATATGCACAGTCTTGGCAGCCCAGGCTGATTAAGTTAACCCTTTTCCGCATAGTACCTGTATATGCACAGATTTAGTGCAGGTCTCCATCTACTAATAACAGCATGTTTTTTTGGTTGCTTATTTGAATGTATGCAATTGTTGAACATTGATTCTTTCAGTCCTTGCATCTTGTTGGCTGGCTGTTCCAACTTTGTGACCTTCACAGGTTTTGAAGTTAGTCTCTATTGAACTTACTTAATCACTAATGAAAATATTGAACAAACCTTAAAGTCATACACTTCAGACTTCTTTCATTAACTTTAATAAATAATCACTCAAAAACCATTGAAGAATCCAGCACATTGATTAATATCAGCATATTTGGGGAACGTGGTAACATTCAATATTCAAGTGAAATAAAAAGCTGGAAATTAGGAAAACAGAAAGCAACAGAGAGTATAATAAAAGGCAAAGCAATTTACATTCGTAATGGAGGGTTTAATACATATTCTCAGGTCTAAATAAACAAAGAATGATACATTCACACTCAATAGAATATTTAGAAATCTCAATGATTTTACAATTTAAGTTTCTTTTTTAAGTTAAAGATAAAATATTTGGAATGGTTTCCATATAAATGCTTTGAACAATAAGCAAGAAAATATAATTTTAAAGTATTACAAGAAATAATCTAAATTTACAAAATTAAAGAATGGAATAAAGAAATAATAAAAATTTGAAGCACATATTCTATGAATTAAAATAAAATGCTAAATGCTAACATCATGAAATGACAATAGTCCCCAAAATAGGAAATGTTTGTAGATTTTGTAAATGAGATTAATGACATGTAGTAGGGCTGTACTAGAGAGCAGACAGAGAATATGGCATGTCTGAAATATGATGTGTCTGCAAACTCATGTCTCAGAATAACTGGATTTCATCATCCAAATATTGTTTTATTTCTGTTTTCTTCAAAATTAAAACACTTAATGGAAGGAATATAATATTAGTATTTACTGGTGAAACGTCTTGGTTCTATATATATTTCATTAAATGTCCAGGACAAAAAAAGTGGAAAGAATTGAGGCAATGGGCAGCCAGGTGGTGCAAAATAAAGTAGGTGAGCTATTCAGTGAAAGAGTGAACCGCCCTGAGGACAGCCTGATCATTGGCCAGGTAACCAAAGTGGGGTGAGAGCATGGCCCCTGGGTGCGCAGACAACATTGATGCCTTCATGAACGTCCATCTAGCCAAGGTCACCTACATAGACCACTGAGGGCACTGTATGTTGAAGCAGGGTGACCTGTTAAGTGATAGGCCCTAACGCCTGCTATGCCACATCTCAGATGACTTGAATGTCACCTCTTTAATTAGGTGCCACATCAGAGGCAAGGGCAAAGGTGGGGTCTTGAGGAATTTTCCTTCAAAAACTATAAGTGTTGTCATCTCTTTTTATCAAGACCTGATCCCTACTCACTTTCCTCCAGAGTTGTCTAGCCAACTCTCTGCTACCTTAATGCTAATAATGGTTAACTTTTCTTTTTAATTTTTTATAATTGAAGCATAATTAACAATATAACATTATATTAGTGCTAGGTGTAAAGGATAATGAATCAATATTTCTACATATTGTGAGATCACCACAGTACATCTAGCTATCATCTATCACTATATATACTTACAGAAAATTTTTCTTGTTAACCAAAGTCAGAGAAATGAAGGGATATGTTTCATGGTAATTACACTGCATAAAGCCTTCTTTACATCTTTATTCCTGAGGCTATAGATCAGAGGGTTCAACATGGGTATCACCACTGTGTAGAACACGGAGGCCACTTTGTCCTGACCCAGGGAGTAGCTGGATGTAGGTCTCAGGTAAGTATAGATGGCGGTGGAATAGAAGAGAATTATGGCTGTCAGGTGAGAGGCACAGGTGGAGAAAGCTTTGTGCCTCCCCTCCCCTGAATGCATACGAAAGATGCAGAAGAGAACATAGGAGTAGGAGGTGAGGATGACCAGCAGAGTCCCCACTAGATTCACCCCAGCAAATGTGGAAATGATGCTTTCATTCAGGCTTGTGTCAGAGCATGAGAGCTTGAAGAGTGGAGGGCTGTCACAGAAGAAGTGGTGGATGACATTGGAAGCGCAGAATGGCAGGCTGCTCACATAACTTGTGTTCACCATGGAGTTGAGCAGTCCCGCTGTAAAAGCCCCCGCTGCCATTTTGAGGCAGACTGTCCTGGACATGACCAAGGGGTAAAGCAGGGGATTGCATATGGCCACATAGCGGTCGTAGGCCATTAACCCAAAGAGGATGCATTCGGTAGTGGCCAAGGCGATAAAGAAGTACAACTGCAGAAAGCAGCCAGCAAAGGAGATGGATTTCTCCTCCGACAACAAATCCACCAGCATCTTTGGGGTGATGGTGGATGAATAACAAACGTCCACAAAGGAGAGGTTAGCCAGGAAGAAATACATGGGTGTGTGGAGCCGGGAATCAATCCTGATCAAGAGGATCATCCCCACATTGCCACAAACTGTCAATATGTTAATGACAAAGAAGAGCAAAAAGAGTATCATCTGTAGCTCCAGCGTGTCTGCTAACCCCAGCAGGATGAACTCAGTCACCGAAGTATAATTCACCAAAGTATAATGAATTATTCCAGTCATATATTACAAATATAGGTTGTTTAAGCTTGTAGAGGTGTAGATATTTCCCTCTCCAAAGGTTACAGGAAATAGTAGAAATGTTAATGAGGTTATTCCCATGTGAAAAAAAACAACAACCTTAAGTTAATATAGCATAGTAATTAGAGTGACTGTAGAAAGAGGAAAATTAGAGGAGAAATGGAAAAGCATTTGCATTTATTAAGCAACTGACTTTATTAAGTCTAGTTGTAGGTCCCTCAAATTGCTGGTCTCATTCCACATACTCCACTTAAGTTTCTGCACATGCAGCCTATGTTCTTTACCAGCCCACATCCAAACAAGTATTCCTGCTGTAGTCTCCCCTGGTCTCTGAAAGGTGTGTGCATTTAACACAAATCCTTTGTTTATTTCTCAAGACCACTCTGTTTATTCTTCAGCTCCAGTACTCATGCAGTGCCTCCCAGAAATTTCTCATGTACCTCAAGCAGCAAAAATAGTGCATTTCAAATAACCAAGATTTCCAACATCTATTGTATTTTATAGAATAATTTGGTAGTGTTTTAAAAATAAGCCAAATAATTGTTCTCAATACAAAGTACACTATTACATTGTCATGTAGTGCCAGACACATTACCTGTCCAACACAGTAAGTAACAGCATCAGATCCTCATGAGCTTCCTTCCCTAGTGTCTTTCTCATGTAGACTTTATTTTCTATTTTATTAGGGGTTCTCAGTTGGAGCTTAAAAGTAAAATGAAAAAAATCACTTTGGAAATGCAACGCAGTGAATATTTGAATTACCTACTGGTAAAAATGTAAGACTCCTTCTGAGTGAATCCATGTTGCTACACTTTTATTTTGTTTTCCTGGAAGAGAATCAGGTAACCGTGGGGACTAGATTATAGGGTTTATTTGTGAAGTTAATCCTCTAAAGGCAGAATCTTCATCTCAAAAGAAAATGAAATATAATCACAGGTAGTTATAGGGAATCAAACATTGCATCATGAAGTGGTTCTTGATCTCTGTATTTCCTTAACGACTTTCGCCAATGTAAAAACAAAATTAATTGGCTATTTACATTGCCTCTCTCTCTTTGTATTTTTAGCCCATTTCAAATGCTTCATAGCCCAGTACCAAACTATTCTTCCCTTTACTTGAGTAAAGGAGGGTCCCTTCCTTTGTCTGAGTCCATTGAAACTTCAGTCTAACTCTACTCTTGAATGAAATTAATAAGGAGGGGCTAACTAAATACATTGTACAGTGTTTTAGAAAAAATTATACCCTAAAGAAATAGGACCATGAATAAGAAATCTGAATTTCTTTTTTATGATTTCAGAAGTGTGATGGCCCATTGTAATGGTCATCTGTGAGTCTTATCCTAGATGGGGATGATAGCTCAGATTTCCTAGATATAAAAATGCAAGTAAAACAAGGTTGAATAAGTGTATACCTGAAACCTCTCTAATTTTATTAAGCAATGGCAATGTGCCAATGGTGTCATTATGCATGGAGAGTCTTCTTGCAGAGGGAACTCATCATGCATTCAGTTTTGTATTACACTTTTCCACTTAAATTCTTAATTAATTTTCTACATCAGTCTTTAGGGGAGGCATTATTATTTCATACATTTGCAGATGAACAAAGCATGACTTCAAGCTATTAAATGACTTTCCAATGGAAAAATACTTAGGAATTGGAAGAATTGGCTTGAGCACAATCTTCAACAGAAAGCATTAATACCCAACTACATAACTTTTCTGTCTAGTTTCATTTTATCTCAGTTTCTTAGAAGATTTTATGTATATAATATGTATAATACATATATACACCTACAAATGTGCACACACACACACACACTTTTATATATGTGTGTTTCTTCTAGTAAATCCAATCTTCCAAACATCAGATCAGGTTCTTGTGCTTCTAAAGAAAGATCTGTAACATCATGAAATATACTGCTTGGGTGGGTTGGGGGAGGTAGAAGACGGTGAAGTGGGGATAAATGATGATGGAAGGAAACTTGACTTGGGGTGGTGAATATATAATACCATATACAGATGATGTATGATAGAAGTGTACATGTGAAACCTCTCTAATTTTATTAAGCAATGGCAACCGAATAAATTCAATAAAAAAGCTTGACATAAATATCTCATAACCAGGGCATTGAAAACTATGCTGTGATTGACATCTGTGCAAACTTCTTTCTCTTTGTTTTATCTATCTATCTATCTATCTATCTATCTATCTATCTATCTATCTATCTATTTATATATTTATTCTCTTTTTCCTTTGATTATCTTATGACTTTCAAAGAAGGTGCTCTAGTGTCCTGATCATTGTAGTCTTTTCACTGGGTCTAAATTTGGTATTGATCAAAGGGACTTTATAGTTTATGACATGTAGGGTAAGTTCTATATTTCCACATGACATTTCACTATTGCCAGAAGAAACTCTATGTAAAATAGAGTTAGAAGCATAATTGCAAATGAGCCAAATATTTTTGTTAATCATTGACTTACTTGACAAAGAAACTCATTCTTTTGTTGATTCACATTTCCATAAATCTTGATTTTATGAGTTAAGATTGTTGTATACTCTGCAATTTAAATCTTTTTAAAAGATTACAACATGAAAGGTAGAATGAAATGCTTAATCGTGAAAATCTACTCAGTTGTATTAACAGGACATATTAATAGAATTTGTCATTTTCAGTTACTTGTTTATATTTTTCTACTTTTTAATTAGCTAATAAAAAATTTAGAGCACAAACTGATACCACTGTAATTAACTAGTTATTAATAATAGAAAAGGAGCAAAGGGAAGGCCAGACATTATAGGCATGTCATTTGGACAGCTTCACCAGGAAGCTGCAATTTGGCACTCCCCAGGAAACCACCAGCCTATTCTTGCAAAACACTGGGTGAAAGGGACTGGAGAAAGGAAAGATAGGTGCATGCCCCATAAAGTTGTGGTGACACAGGGAAGGTACTTGTCTGTCAGTCACACCTGGGAACAGAAATCATTGGCCAGACTAGGTGTGGCCACTGCAAGTGCATAAAAATTTGGGAACACATATTCTAAACAAAGGAGCTCTCTGTCTTGGGCTCTTGTTGTGTTTGGCTCTTGGCTCGTGGCTCACACTTGGCTTCCTTGCATTTGTCTGTGTTTTCTCCATATCCATGTGGCCCTGCAGACCCCACACACAATGGACTAATGGACTGCAGTGGGGAAATAGGAATTAAGTTAGACTGATGCTGGACTGGACCTGGCTCCAACATGGAAAGTAAACTCTGGACAATGGCTCTGACTTTAGCTCTACTGATGCCCCAGTTACCCTTCTTCTATGACTAGACTAAGAGAAATGGGACCTTGGAAATCCAGAGGTATAATCCCACGGAAATCAAGCTTTCCACTATATCTCATCCTCCTGCAGAAGCTTCTGGAAATGCTTATTGCAGGGGTACCTTAAGAACCCTACTTCCATGATGAACTGGGGGAGACGAGAACCTCTCCAGTCCATTAACAAATACATGTGTTATTTGAACTTTCTCTTTTCTTGCTGCCTTCTATATTTTCCAACATTATTGTCTTTTCCAAAGAATCCAGCCTTCTTGTGATAGGCCTGAAATAGGACAGCCTCATTTTGTCTCCAGAATGTTTCAGGCTTAATTTATCTAGGACCCGCTAGTTTGTATTTCTGGAGGCCCAGAGTATTCATTGAGCTCTCCTCCAATGCCATATTTCAAATGAATCAATTTTTTTCCTATCAGCCTTCTTCACTGTCCAACAAAATTCAGAAGAGCCTTTCTATGTATGATTATGGATTATTACAGCTAAAGAAATAGATTAAAATTAGCAAAGATAAAAGATATGTAGTGCAGTGTACTGGAAAAACCAGGCGCCAGCTTCCCTTGTGTTCTCTCCTGGTGGAATCATACAGACAGCACTTAATGCTCCCAGCAGTGCTCTCTGACAACTCAGATGAAGTATCACCAACCAGAAATGCTTAACCAAGTTTTGCTGTCCAGGGCCAGTACATAGACATGGGGGGCTCACATCACTCTCCCTGGTTACTCAGTCTCCAACTGGCCAACTCTAAATTCAAGCTGATACAGCCAAATACAAAGCCCTAGGCATACAAAAACACACAGTCACCATGAATCACACATTAGTGTAAACTCTTAGGTGTGGGCTCCAGGATACAAAGATGCTCTTATCAGGTGGGACATTCCAAAGGTTCAGAGGTCTTCTCTTGGGAGCCAGTCAAGGTCCAGTCCTGAAGACGTTTGGATATGCACAGTCTTGGCAGAGCAGGCTGATTGAGTTAATTCTTTTCTGCATAGTACCGGTATATGCACAGATTTAGTGCAGGTCTCCATCTACTAATAACATCATTTTTTTTGGTTGCTTATTTGAATGTATGCAATTGTTGAACATTGATTATTTCAGTCCTTGCATCTTGTTGGCTGACTGTTCCAACTTTGTGACCTTCACAGGTTTTGAAGTTAGTCTCTATTGTACTTACTTAATCACTAATGAAAATATTGAACAAACCTTAAAGTCATACACTTCAGACTTCTTTCATTAACTTCAATAAATTAATTACTCAAAAACCATTGAAGAATCCAGCACATTGATTAATATCAGCATATTTGGGGAACGTGGTAACATTCAATATTCAAGTGAAATAAAAAGCTGGAAATTAGGAAACCAGAAACCAACAGAGAGTATAGTAAAAGGCAAAACAATTTACATTCATAATGGAGGGTTTAATACATATTCTCAGGTCTAAATAAACAAAGAATGATACATTCACACTCAATAGAATATTTAGAAATCTCAATGATTTTACAATTTAAGTTTCTTTTTTAAGTTAAAGATAAAATATTTGGAATGGTTTCCATATAAATGCTTTGAACAATAAGCAAGAAAATATAATTTTAAAGTATTACAAGAAATAATCTAAATTTACAAAATTAAAGGAATGGAATAAAGAAATAATCAAAATTTGAAGCAAATATTCTATGAATTAAAATAAAATGCTAACATCATGAAATGACAATAGTCCCCAAAATAGGAAATGTTTGTAAATTTTGTAAATGAGATTAATGACATGTAGTAGGGCTCTACTAGAGAGCAGACAGAGAACATGGCATGTCTGAAATTTGATGTGTCTGCAAAACCACGTCTCAGAATAACTGGATTTCATCATCCAAATATTGTTTTATTTCTGTTTTCTTCAAAATTAAAACACTTAATGGAAGGAATATAATATTAGTATTTACTGGTGAAATGTCTTGGTTCCATATATATTTCATTAAATGTCCAGGATAAAAAAAGTGGAAAGAATTTAGCCAATGGGCAGCCAGGTGGTGTAAATAAAGTAGGTGAGCTACTCAGTGAAAGAGTGAACCACCCTGAGGACAGCCTGATCATTGTGCAGGAGACCTCCAGGGCCAGGTAACCAATGTGGGGTGAGAGCATGGCCCCTGGGTGCGCAGACAACATTGATGCCTTCATGAACGTCCATCTGGCCAAAGTCACCTACATGGACCACTGAGGGCACTGTGTGTTGAAGCAGGGTGACCTGTTAAGTGACAGGTTCTAGTGCCTGCTATGCCACATCTCAGATGACTTGAATGTCACCTCTTTAATTAGGTGCCACTTCAGAGACAAGGGCAAAGGAGGGTCTTGAGGAATTTTCCTTCAAAAACTATAAGTGTTGTCATCTCTTTTTAGCAAGACCTGATCCCCACTTACTTTCCTCCAGAGTTGTCTAAACCAACTCTCTGCTACCATAATGCTAATAATGGTTAACTTTTCTTTTTAATTTTTTATAATGGAAGCATAATTAACATATAACATTATATTAGTGCTAGGTGTAAAGGATAATGAATCAATATTTCTACATATTGTGAGATCACCACTGTACATGTAGCTATCATCTATCACTATATATACTTACAGAAAAATGTTCCTTGTTAACCGAACAGTCAGAGAAATGAAGGGATCCGTTTCCTGGTAATTACACTGCATAAAGCCTTCTTTACATCTTTATTCCTGAGGCTGTAGACCAGAGGGTTTAACATGGGGATCACCACTGTGTAGAATACGGAGGCCACTTTGTCCTGACCCAGGGAGTAGCTGGATGTAGGTCTCAGGTAAGTATAGATGGCGGTGGAATAGAAGAGAATTATGGCTGTCAGGTGAGAGGCACAGGTGGAGAAAGCTTTGTGCCTCCCCTCCCCTGAGTGCATACGAAAGATGCAGAAAAGAACATGGGAGTAGGAGGTGAGGATGACCAGCAGAGTCCCCACTAGATTCACCCCAGCAAATGTGGAAAGGATGCTTTCATTCAGACTTGTGTCAGAGCATGAGAGCTTGAAGAGTGGAGGGCTGTCACAGAAGAAGTGGTGGATGACATTGGAAGCGCAGAATGGCAGGCTGCTCACATAACTTGTGTTCACCATGGAGTTGAGCAGTCCCGCTGTAAAAGCCCCCGCTGCCATTTTGAGGCAGACTGTCCTGGACATGACCAAGGGGTAAAGCAGGGGATTGCATATGGCCACATAGCGGTCATAGGCCATTAACCCAAAGAGGATGCATTCGGTCGTGGCCAAGGCGATAAAGAAGTACAACTGCAGAAAGCAGCCAGCAAAGGAGATGGATTTCTCTTCCGACAACAAATCCACCAGCATCTTTGGGGTGATGGTCGATGAATAACAAACATCCATAAAGGAGAGGTTAGCCAGGAAGAAATACATGGGTGTGTGGAGCCGGGAATCAATCCTGATCAAGAGGATCATCCCCACATTGCCACAAACTGTCAGGATGTAAATGACAAAGAAGAGCAGAAAGAGGATCATCTGTAGCTCCAGCGTGTCTGCTAACCCCAGCAGGATGAACTCAGTCACCGAAGTATAATTCACCAAAGTATAATGAATTATTCCAGTCATGTATTACAAATATAGGTTGTTTAAGCTTGTAGAGGTGTAGATATTTCCCTCTCCAAAGGTTACAGGAAATAGTAGAAATGTTAATGAGGTTATTGCCATGTGGAAAAAAAAAACAACCTTAAATTAATATAGCTTAGTAAATAGAGCGACTGTAGAAAGAGGAAAATTAGAGGAGAAATGGAGAAGCGTTTGCATTTATTAAGCAACTGACTTTATTAAGTCTAGTTGTAGGTCCCTCAAATTGCTGGTCTCATTCCATATACTCCACTTAAGTTTCTGCAAATGCAGCTTATATTCTCTCCAGCCCACATCCAAAATGCAAGGACACAAACATTCCTGCTGTAGTCAACCCTGGTCTCTGAAAGGTGTGTGCACTTAACACAAATCCATTGTTTATTTCTCAAGACCACTCTTTTTTATTCTTTAACTCCAGTACTCATGCAGTACCTCCCAGAAATTTCTCATGTACTTCAAGCAGCAAAAATAGTGACACTTCAAATATCCAATATGTTGACATCTATCTGATCTTACAGAATGATTGTTTAGTGTTTTATAATGAACCAAATAATTGTTATCGGTATAAAGTACTCTATGAAATTAATGTTATGTAGAGCAGATACAGTACCTGTTCACCGCAGTAAACCGCATCAAATCCTTATGAGCTTCCTACCCCAGTGTCTTACTCATGCAGACTCTTATTTTCTATCGTATTAGGGGTTCTCAGTTGGAGCTTTAAAAGAAAAAAGAAAAAAATCACTTTGGAAATGAAATGAAATGCAGTGAATATTTGAATTACCTACTGGTAAAAATTTGAGACACCTTTTTAGTATATATATGTTGCTGCACTTTTATTTTGTCTTCGTGGAAGAAAATTGGGTGACCATGGGGATTAGATTATAGGGTTTAATTGTGGAGTGAATTCTCTAAAGACAGAAATTCCCAGTCTCAAAATAAAATAAATTATAATCACATGCAGTTATATGGACTCAAACATTGCATCTTGAAGTGATTCCTGACCTCTGTATTTCCTTAAACTCTTTTGCCAATGTAAAAAAAAAAATTAATTGGCTATTTACATTGTATTTTTTACAATGTATTTTTAGCCCATTTCAAATGGGTCATAGCCCAGTACCAAATTATTCTTCCATTTACCCCAGTGTGTGTGGGGTGGGGAGAGATCGTCTGAGTCAGTTTAAACTTCAACCCAACTCTGTTCTTGAGTGACATTAATGAGGAATTTAATTAATTAATAGAAGGAGGAAGTAACTAAATACGTTGTACAGTATTTTAAAAAATTATACCCTGATCAAATAGGACCATGAATAAGGAAACTGAGTTGCTTTTTTATGATTTCGGAATTGTGTTGGCTTTGCAATTATCGTTCATGATTCTTATCCTAGAAGGGGATGATAGCTCAGATTTTCCAGACCTAAATACACAAGTAAAACCAGATTGTATACAGCACAGTGTGTATCCATATGCAGGGAGAGTCTTTTTGCAGAGGGAACTTATCATGCACTGAGTTCTATATTACACTTTTCCACTTAAATTCTTAATTAATTTTCTATGCCAGTCTTTAGAGGAGGTATTATTATTTTATACATTTTTCAGATCAATAAAGCAAGACTTGAAGCTATTAAATGACTTTTTACGGGATAAACTGTTGGGAAGTGAAAGAATTGACTTGAGCACAGTCTTCAACAGAAAGCAGTAACACCCAGCTACCTAATTTTTCTGTCGTTTCATTTTATCTCAGTTATGTAAAAGATTTTGTGTGTGTAATGTATATAATACATATATACACATATACATGTGCACACACATATATAATGTATGCATATCTTCTAGTAAATCTAATTTTCCAATCATCAGAGCAGATAAAGTTCTGTGCTTCTAAAGTAAGATCTGTAGCATCATGAAAAATACTGTATGGGGCGGGGGGAGGCAGAAGAGGGTAAAGGGGAGAAAAATGGTGATGGAAGGAGGCTTGACTTGGGGTGGTGAGCACACAATACAATATACAGAGGATATATTATAGGATTGTACACCTGAAATCTATATAATTTTATTAACCAATGTCACCCCAATAAATTCAATAAAAAATTCCTGACATAAAAATCCCATCATTGTGCCATTGAAAAGTACCCCCTGATTGACATCTGAGCAAACTTCTTTCTTTTTAAAAAATTTATCTTTATTGTAGAGAGTATTACAGATGTCCCCCATTTTCCCCCATTGCCCTCCCATCTGGATCCCAGACTACCTGAGGCCTTCACTTCACTATTGTCTGTGTCCATGGGTTATGCATAAATGCATGTAAATTCTTTGGTTAATCTCTTCACCCCTTCCTCCCCGCTTCCATTTGAGATTTGTCAGTCTGTTCCATGCTTCCATATCTCTGGGCCTATTTTGTTTGTCAGTTTATTTTGTTCATCAGATTCCACAGATAAGTGAGGTCATGTGATATTTGTTGTTCTCTGACTGGCTTATTTTGCTGAGCATAATATTCTCTAGGTCCCTCCGTGCATCTCAAAGGGTAAGAGATCCTTCTTTTTCACAGCTTCATAGTATTCCATTGTGTAAATATACCACAGCTTTTTTATCCACTCATCTCTTGATGAGCAGTTGAGCTCTTTCCAGATCTTAGCTATTGTAATTAAGGCTGTTATGGACATAAGGGTGAATATATTTTTTCTGATTGGTATTTTGGGATTCTTAGGATATATTTATTTATTGTGCTTTTCTTCTGATTATCTTATGAGGTAATATAGATATTGACTTTCACAGAAAGTGCATAAGAGATAAACTATAATTTTCTGAGGATTGAAGTCTCTTGACAGGGTGTAAATTTGGTATTGATCAAAGGGACTTTACAGTTTTTGACATGCAGGGTAAGTTCTATATTGTCACATGTCACTTAGTCCACTATTACCAAAAGAAACTCTATGTAAAAAGGAGTATGAAAGCATAATTGTAAATGCACTAAATATATTTGTTAATCATTGACTTAACTGACAAAGATACTTATTCTATTGTTGATTTAGATTTCCACATATCTTAATTATATTAGGTAAGATTGTTTCAGACTCTGTAATTTAAATATTTTTAAAAGACTACATGAAAGGTAGAATGAAACAATTATAAAAATCTACTCAATTAACAGGACATATTTTTGTTTTTTATTGTTGACGCTATTACAGATGTCCCCGTTTTCCCTCCTTTTGTGTCCCTCCACCCAGCCCCACACCCTTCCCTCTAGCCATCCCTGCAATGTCATCTATGTCTGTGGGTTATATATATGTGTTTTGTGGCTAATCCCTCCTTTTTTTCTTCCAGTCTCCCCCTCTGTCCTCCTCTCTGACCTCTGTCAGTATTTTCCTTGTATCCATGATTCTGTTTCTGTTTACCAGGACATATTAGTAAGAGAATTTGTTACTTTCAGTTACTTGTTCAGATTTTCCTTTTTAAATTAGCTAATAAAATTTTTAGAGCACAAATTTTTACAATTATTGGCTAATTTAATAGAACAGTGCCTGTCATATGGGAGGCCTTTAATAAATATTTGTGGGTAAATGAATAAATGAACAAATATAATTGATTATATTTTAAAATTTAAATGTAAAAGTCTTTAAGCCAGTTTTACAAATTATTAGATTCATGATTTGTGACTTTTTAGGTTGTGAACATTATTATGTATATCATTTATCTAAGGATTGACCTTAGGATGTTAATATTTTACTCTAATAAGTTTATTCAAGTTAATAAGGCAAACGCATGTAAGAAATTGTAACTACAAATGTAAGATGAAAAGGTTCTTTATTTTATCATTTCTTTTGCTAAAATGCACATGTGGGTTGCTTTTTTAAACAGAAAAATTAAAATTAAGTTGATTATTTAAATAACTGTAGTATCTATTGATTTGTCTTGAGGTTCACTAAGAAATAACATAATTAGAGAATATTCCTTATGCTGAGCCCTATATTTTCCCCAACATAAAAAGTAAGAATTCACTATATTCAAAGGGATTCATTGCACTAAAACAGTGATTTTCAAAAACCTTTTTTTAATCTCATGGCATACATAAACTAATTACTAAAATATTGCAGCACACCCCAAATTTTTTTTTTTGCTGAGCTGACAAAAAAAGGTATTTTGATTCATTTACACCGGACAGCTATAGTTGTGTTGGTTGTTGTCATTTTTAAAATTTGAAAATCTAAGGAAAAGAAGTCCATGCCCTGACTAAGTTGTCAGGCATTGCATGTTTTAAAAATTCTTGGGGCACACAGGTTGAACATCACTGCAGTAAAATAAAAAAATGTTGGGGAGGAAACCTCATATCTTTATCATATATTCATCAATTTTCTCTCAGAATAATCCTTGTTTGTAGTACTTATCCCTTCATTAATTATTGCTCTTTATTCTCTTTTAATGTAAGGTAAAAATAATTCACCAAAGATTTTTGATAATGAAGCTCATTGGGAATTCACCATGAATGTTGAGTTTATCTCAAAAGGTGGTAGCATTAGCATTAAAATTTGTGGATTAACAAGTGAAATGAAGATGCTTTCAGAATAGTGGACAATCACCATTAAGGTTAGGGCTTCCTTTCAATGTAATGTTTCAGGTTTGTGACCTAGTTGCTTGAATATTTGTTCCAAAAAATTATCAACCAGTGCCACATCTAGGGATATACCTAGATAAATTCTTGTCCCTGTTCACTGAGTGACATGTAAAGTAGCATTCATATTACCATTAGCCATGATAGAATATAACAGACAATTTAATTATGACATATTAAAGAAAAAGAATACTACATAGTTGTGAAAATAAAGAATGCAGGAATATGAGCATGATAGAATGTTAGAAACATAATATTGAAGAATATTATAAGCAATATAAAAGACAAACTGTGTATGATATTAAATTCATAATGTTAAAAATAAGTTTAAAAAATATATAGTTTTAGGGATATAGATGAATTCACTTTTAAAAGTGAAAGCTGGGGAATAATGAAAAATGTAGCAGAAGAGCAGTTGTCTCTGTCAAGGAATCAGGGTAATGGGAATGATCCAGAACTTCCAGTTATTGCAGTACTCAGTTTTTTATTTTTTATTTATTTTAGGAGGTGAGTTCATATGTGTTCATTTACTTTGTGTACTAGTTTACATATGTATGTTTTTAGAATAAATGGAAATTTCATATTTTACAGAATGTAATAATGAAGAATTAATGCAAAAAAAAAAAAAAAGGCTTAAGAAAATTTTTTGAGTTTAGGGCTTGTGTCTGAGGTTCAGAAGACCCCCATTAGATTCAATGATTGACTAGGATTCACAAAACTCAGAAGAGTTTTAATACATAGAAGTATGGGTTTTTTTTTTTTTTTACAGCTAAAGAAATAGAAAATAGATTAAAATTAGCAAAGGAAAAAGGTGTGTAGGTCTGTGTCCAGGAACAACCAGGTATCAGCTTCCAAGTGTCCTCTCCTGGTGGAGTCACACAGGCAGCATTTAATGATCCCAGCATTGCTGTCTCACAACTCGGATGAAGTATCACCAACCAGAAATGCTTAATCACGATTTGGTGTCCAGGGTTTTATTAGGGTCTCAGTGCATAGACAGGGAGGGCTCACATAACTGTTCTTGGTTACTTCGTCTCCAACTGCTCCACCCTGACCAAACTAATACAACTTAATCCAAAGCCCCAGGCATACAAAAACAGGCATTCTCCATGAATCACTTACAGGCACCCAAAACACTAGGAAAGGTGTCACTGGACAGCCCCCTGAGTCAGAGGAAGAGGGCTGTCCCCACCTCGGTTTCTGTCTTTTCGTATGAATGAATTCAAATGAGTGACTCCAGATAATTGCGTTGTGTTAGAGCAAAGTTATTAAGTAATAGATTAAAAAAGTAAAACATGCAAATTTATTAAAGGAGCAAGGCAAGCAAATTAACCATCCAGCATAAAGTGTGGAAGTGCTCTCTTAGCTAATCCAAGGAGCTAGTGGGGTGGGAGGTTTCTGCCTTATATACTTTCTTGTCTATAGATTTAAAAATTCCTCTGCTGAATATCTTGGTACAGATTAATTTTCAAGGTCCCCCTTTACTTTGCTGTAGCTTTTCCAGAATTTGTGAGAAGCACCTGGCAATTTTATCTTGCCAGGCCCCAAGACTACTGTCTTTGTCCTTGTTTGGGGAAGATAATGGCTTATTCTTTACAAGCCAGTTGCAAGCTGCCCAAACTGCTTGGTCTTGTTTAATTTTCTTGTCTCAGTTTCCCTATTCCTCCTGCCCTGGAATTTTCCTACCTTTTTGCTATCCTGTAACAACATCATTAGTGTGAACTGTTAGGTGTGGGCCCCAGGGTACAAAGGTGTTCTTATCAGGTAGGATATTCCAAGGTTTCAGAGGTTTTCTCTCAGAAGCCAGTCAAAGTCCAGTCCTTAAGACCTTTGCATATGCACAGTTTTGGCAGCCCAGGTTGATTGAGTTAACCCTTTCCTGCACAGTACAATATGTGCAAATTTAATGCAGGACTTCATTTATTAGTAATATCATGTGTTTTTTTGGTTGTTTATTTGGATCTATTCAATTGTTGAATATTAACTCTTCAGTCCTTCCATTGTTGGCTGATTTTCCAATTTTGTGACATTCACAGGTTTTGAAGTTGGTCTCTATTTGGTCTTAATGACTAATGAAAATATTAACCAAAACAAACCTTAAAGGCACACATTTCAAACTTCTTTTATTAATTTTAATAAATAAATTATTTAAAAACCATTGAATAAGGCAAAACATTGATTGATATCCATATATTTAGAGAATGTGGTAACATTGAACATTCAAGTGAAATAAAAGACTGAAAAATTAGAAAAATGGAAAGCAATAGGCAGAAAGCAAAATAATTTACATTCATAAGGAAAAGTTTAATACATATTCTCAGGTTCTAAAAAACAAAAAGAATGGTAAAATCACACTCAATATAATAATTAGAAGTCTCAATGATTTTACAATTTATGTTTCTTTTTTAAGTTAAAGATAAAATATTTGGAATGGTTTCCATATAAATGCATTGAACAATAAACAAGAAAATATAATTTAAAAAAATTACAAGAAATAACCTAAATTTACAAAATTAAAGGAATGGAATAAAGAAATAATCAAAATTTACAAAAGCACATATTCTATGAATTAAAATAAAATGCTAAATGCTAACATCATGAAATGACAATAGTCCCCAAAGTAGGAAATGTTTGTAGATTTTGTAAATGAGATTAATGACATGTAGTAGGGCTGTACTACATGAGCAGACAGAGAACATGGCATGTCTGAAATATGATGTGTCTGCAAAACCACGTCTCAGAATAACTGGATTTCATCATCCAAATATTGTTTTATTTGTCTTTTCCTCAAAATTAAAACACTTAATGGAAGGAATATAATATTAGTATTTACTGGTGAAATGTCTTGGTTCCATATATATTTCATTAAATGTCCAGGACAAAAAAATTGGAAAGAATACAACCAATGGGCAGCCAGGTGGTGTAAAATAAAGTAGGTGAGCTATTCAGTGAAAGAGTGAACCACCCTGAGGACAGCCTGATCATTGGCCAGGTAACCAATGTGGGGTGAGAGCATGGCCCCTGGGTGCGCAGACAACCCTGATGCCTTCATGAACGTCCATCTGGCCAAGGTCACCTACATGGACCACTGAGGGCACTGTATGTTGAAGCAGGGTGACCTGTTAAGTGACAGGTCCTAGTGCCTGCTATGCCACATCTCAGATGACTTGAATGTCACCTCTTCAAATAGGTGCTACTTCCAAGGCAAGGACAGAGGAAGTTTTATGAAGAATTTTCCCTCAAAAACTATAAGTGTGTCTTTTTAGCAAGCCCTGATCTCAGTTTCCTCCAGAGTTCTACTAAATTCAACTCCTGTCTACCTTCATATTAACAATGCTTAACTTCTCTTTGTAATGTTTTTTATAGTTGAGGCATAATTGACATACAACATTATTTAGTCTCAGGTGTAAAATATAATGATTCAATATTTGCATATATTGTGAAATGATCATCCACCATACTTATAATATTTTTTTCCTTGTAAGGAGTTTTATATATCTACTCATATAGCAGCTTTCAAATATGCAACACAGTCATAATAACTATAGTCACCATGCTGTAAAATTACATTTCATAATTTGTTTATTTTATAACTGCAAGTTTGTACATTTTAATCTGCTTACTATTACTATCAATAGGTTGTATTGGCATTCGATAGGAGATTTCTGTGAACAGATAATCCATGGGCCTATTGTAAAGAATAAGTGTCACATTCATCTACTTTACATTGATCTATCTCCTTTGATTGAACGCTTTGCTGATTAAACACTTTGCTGTAGTTGAATCTGTGTGTATGTGGCTTTGTGTGTATGTGTCAGTCTCATGAGAGAGAAAGGAAGAGAAGGGTTGGATATTTTTAAGAAGGGAAGAGACTAGGAGAGGTATGATTGGTGCATTCTAATCAGACAGCAGTTTCTTGATAGCACACTCACACAAACTCACACTTATTCTTTAATGAATATATATGTATATTGGGAACAAAGGGAAATAAAAGCCGGTGAATTTACAGCTGAAGTTTAAATTATAGTTCTGAAATTTTATTTAAGCATCCAACTGGGAGATAATTTGATATATTAAATGAAAATATTTTAAATTTAAAGCACTTTTTATGTGTATGTGATATATGACAGTCTTTACAAATCATAAATGGCGAATAATAATGCACAGGGAAAAAACATAGGGATAATTACAAATATTTTCTACAGCAAGTTTCATGTGATGTTGTGACTTTTGTTGCTAAACAGTCTATACCTTTATTTCCCTACAAATAGGCCTTACTTTTGAGAATTTGGTGAAGATGTGTATTGATTAGATGAGGAACCATGGTCACATGTTTGTTAATTTACCTTGTACTTAGGTAAATTTAGGCAGTTTATCTTATATGATATGTATACATAAAAATTATAGAACATGATTGCTTAAAAGATATTCTAATGAAAAAGTGAAGCCTTGTACCAGCCTTTGAAAGGTCATGAAATACTCTGCTAGGTTCAGAAAATTAACCAAACAGTCAGAGAAATGAAGGGATCCGTTTCCTGGTAATTACACTGCATAAAGCCTTCTTTACATCTTTATTCCTGAGGCTATAGATCAGAGGGTTCAACATGGGGATCACCACTGTGTAGAACACGGAGGCCACTTTGTCCTGACCCAGGGAGTAGCTAGAGCTAGGTCTCAGGTAAGTATAGATGGCGGTGGAATAGAAGAGAATTATGGCTGTCAGGTGAGAGGCACAGGTGGAGAAAGCTTTGTGCCTCCCCTCCCCTGAATGCATACGAAAGATGCAGAAGAGAACATAGGAGTAGGAGGTGAGGATGACCAGCAGAGTCCCGACTATATTCACCCCAGCAAACGTGGAAAGGATGCTTTCATTCAGGCTTGTGTCAGAGCATGAGAGCTTGAAGAGTGGAGGGCTGTCACAGAAGAAGTGGTGGATGACATTGGAACCACAGAAAGGCAGGCTGCTTATATAACTTGTGTCAACCATGGAGTTGAGCAGTCCCGCTGTAAAAGCCCCCACTGCCATTTTAAGGCAGACTGTCCTGGACATGACCAAGGGGTAAAGCAGGGGCTTGCATATGGCCACATAGCGGTCATAGGCCATTAACCCAAAGAGGATGCATTCGGTCGTGGCCAAGGCGATAAAGAAGTACATCTGCAGAAAGCAGCCAGCAAAGGAGATGGTTTTCTTCTCTGACAACAAATCCACCAGCATCTTTGGGGTGGTGTTGGAGGAACAACAAACATCCACAAAGGAGAGGTTAGCCAGGAAGAAATACATGGGTGTGTGGAGCCGGGAATCAATCCTGATCAAGAGGATCATCCCCACATTGCCACAAACTGTCAGGATGTAAATGACAAAGAAGAGCAGAAAGAGGATCATCTGTAGCTCCAGCGTGTCTGTTAATCCCAGCAGGATGAACTCAGTCACCGAAGTATAATTAGTTCTGGTCATGAATTACACATATAGTTTGTTTAAAAGTTCACCAAAAAAAGTAGAAATGTTAATGAGGACATTCACACATGGAAAAAAGTCCCTAGGTAAATATAGCATAGTAACTAGAGTGACCGAAGAAAGGGGAAAATTAGTGGAGAAAAGGAGAAGCATTTGAATTTATGAAGCAATTGCCTTTATTTAATCTGATTGTAGGGCTCTCAAATAACTGGTCTAAATCCACATACTCCACTTAAATTTCTACAAATGTAACATATGCTGTTCTCTACCAGCTCACGCCCAAAATGCAAAGGACACAAGTGTTCCTGCTGAAGTCTCTCCCAGTCTCTCAGAGGGAATTGAATTTAACTCAAATACATTGTTTCTTTTCTAAAGACGATGCTGCTTATGTTTCAGCTCCAAAGTTCATGCAATGCCTCCCAGAAATGTCTCATGCACCCAAACAGCAAAAATATCGAGTATTTAAAATAACCAATATTTTGACATCTATCATATTTTTAAGAATGATTTTGTAGTATTTGAAAAGTGAACTAATTAATTTTTCTCATTAGACAATACACTATCAAATTAATGTCATGCAGTGGCAGATGCAGTACCTGTCCACGGTGGTGAACGCAGTTTCACATCACGAGCTTCCTTCTTCACTGTCTTACTCGTGTAGACTATTATTTTCTTCTTAGGAATTCTCAGTTGGAGCTCAGAAAGAAAAATACAATTCAATTTTTAAATAAAATTAAATGCAGTGAATATTTGAATTACCTATTGGTAAAATTTTGAGACACCTTCTGAGTAAGTATATGTGGCTGGACTCTTATTTTTTCTCCTAAAAGAGAATTGGGTGACCACAGGGACTAGATTATAGGGTTTAATTGCAGAGCCAATCCTCTAATGGCAGAAACTCGGTCTCAAAAGACAATAAAATTAGCTCACATGAAGATATATGGAATTAAACATTGCATCATGAAGAGGTTCCTGATCTCTGTATTACTTTAATGACATTTTCCAATGTAAAATCAAATTAATTGGCTATTTACATTCCCCCCCTCTTTTTTTTAAGCTTATTTCAAATGTTTATATAACTCACTATCAAATTATTCTCCTTCCCTTTACAAGTGTGTGTGTGTGGGATGGGGGTGGGGGGTTGGAGAGGTTGGGTGGGGGTCCTTTCCTTTGTCTGAGTAAGTTTACCCTTCAATCTAATTCTGCTTTTAAGTGAAATTAATGAGAAGGAGGAACTAACTAAATCCATTGTACAATGTTTTAAAAAAATTGTACCCTGAACAAGTAGGACAATGAATACGAAAATTGAATTTCTTTTTTAATGATTTTTGGAATTGTGTTTGCTTATTGCAATTATTGTCTGTGATTCCTATCCAAATGGGGATGATAGCACAGATTTTCCAGAGTAAATACACAAGTAAAACCTGGTTGGATAAAGCACATTGGGTGTCCATATGCACAGAGAGTCTATATGCAGAGAGAACTCATCATACATCAAGTTTTGCGTTGCACTTTTTCATTTAAATTCTCAGTTAATATTCTACACCAGTCTTTGAGGGAGGTGTTTATTATTTCACACATTTTGCAGATGAATGAAGAATGACTTCAAGGTATTAAATGACTTTGCAATAGACAAAATCTTAGGAAGTGGGATGTTTGAGTTGAACACAATCTTCAACAGAAAGAATTAATACCCAGCTGCCTAATTTTTCTGCCTAGTTGATTTTTATCTCACACGTAGAAGATATTATATATATATATGTATATACACACACACACACACACACACACACACACACACATATATATATATATACACATAGACACATGCACATGCATATATGTATGAATCTTCTAGTAAATTCAACCTTTTGATCATCAGAGCTGGTAGAGTTCTTGTGCTTGTAAAGGAAGATCTGTAACATTATGAAAGAAATTGCTTAAAAACTTGACTTGTAAAGATCCTATCATTGTGCTATTAAAAACTACCCCCTGACCGACATCTATGCAAACTTCTATCTACCATCTATCATCTATCTATGTATCATCTGTCATCATCATCATCTATCTTTTGATCTATATATCTTTTTCTTCTGATTATCTTATGAGGTAATGCAGATATTGACTTTCACAGAAGGTGCATAAGAGATAAAAACTGTAGTGTTCTGACAATTGTAGTCTCTTAACTGAATATAAATTCAGTATTGATCAAAGAGACTTTACAGCTTATGACATGTAGGGTAAGTTCTATAAAATTCACATGTCACTTACTCCACTATCACTGAAAGACACTTTCTGTAAAATGGAGTATGAAAGCATAATTGTAGATGAACTAAGTATCTTTGCTAATCATTTACTTACCTGACAAAGATACACTCTTTTGTTCATTCAGATTCCCACATATGTTGATTTTATTAGGTAAGATTATTGTATAAACTGTAATTTAAATATTTTGGGGGTAACAATGAGTCTTTTATTTTTAGTTATTTTTTTCTTTATCTTTTTCATCACCATTTATCCCCCCTATTCCTTCTTCCACCTCCATCTCCCCTGCACACAATCACAACACTGTGGTCCATCTCCATGAGTTCTTTCTCTTTTTTTCCTTTTTGCTCAACACCCCCCATCCCCACTCTTACCCCCTTAACTCTCTATCTACGAGTCTGTCTGTATTTTGCTTGTTCAGTTTGTTCATTAAATTCCACATATGAGTGAAATCGTATGGTACTTGTCTTTCTCTGACTGGTTTATTTCACTTAACATCTTATCCAGGTCCATCCATGCTATTGCAAAAGATAAAATTTTCTTTCTTTTTATGGCTGAGTTGTATTCCATTGTGTACATGTACCACAGCTGTTTTAGCCACTCATCTACTGATGGACACTTGGACTGCTTCTAAGTCTTGGCTATTGTAAGTAACACTGCAATGAACATAGGGGTGCATAGATTCTTTCAAGTTAGTGTTTCAGGTTTCTTTGCATAAATTCCCAGAAGTGGAATCCCTGGGTTATAAGGCAGTTCCATTTTTAATTTTTTTAGGTAACTCCATATTGCTTTCCACAGTGGATGGACCAATCTGTATTTCCACCAATAGTGCACGGGGATCCCCTTTTTTCCACATCCTCGTCAACACTTGTTTGCTGATTTATTCATTATAGCCATTCTGACAGGTGTGAGGTGATATCTCATTGTGGTTTTAATTTCCATTTCTCTGATGATTAGTTATGTTGAGCATCTTTTCACATGTCTATTGGCCATCTGTATGTCCTCTTCAGAGAAGTGACTATTCAGGTCCTTTGCCCATTTTTAAATTGGATTACTTGAATTTTTTTTGCTTGAGTTTTATAAGTTTATTTGTGAGAATTAATAAAATAGCTTGTCTGGATTGGTAAATATAGGATCAATATTTTATCTTAAAATTAGTTGCATTTTTCATCACCGCAGAAAATATTTAGAATTCAATTTTTTAAAGGTTGACACTAATAATATACCAAGTCCTCAGGAAAATATGTAGCAATAAAACTCATAACATATGAAAATTATAAAATATCACTAAAGTATTTTAAAATAAATAATACAAATAGTGACACCATGTTTATGAGGATGACTCAAAATTTTAAAGATATGATTTTCAAAACTGGTCTGCAAATACAACACAAAGTGTTATTAATGTTCTAAAATTGAAAAACTAAGGGAAACATTTTTGTGGAATTGTTCTTACGTGCTGCTGAATCAGCTAGCTCTAACTTCTGGGAATCCTATGAATGAGTGTTGTCCACACTGTCCTGTCCTCAAAAGTTCTGTTCAGTAAATGGAGACTCATGCCTGTAGCTTTCTTTGTGTAGTCAATCCATGTCATATTTTGTTCTTTCTCTCTTCCTGCTGCCTTTTTTATTTTCCAGCATTATTTTATTTTCTGAAGAACCTTGCCTTCTCCTTATGTGCCTGAAATAGGACGGCCTCTGTATTGTCATTTTGTCTCTAGAATATTTCAGGCTTAATTTATCTAGGAACCACTTTTTCATCTTCTTGGAGGCCCAGAGTATCCATAGAGCTCTCCTCCAAAGCCATATTTCAAATGAATCAATTTGTTTTCCTATCAACCTACTTCAGTGTCCAACTTTCATACCTGTACACTGGGAATTATGTGGATTAACCCAGAACAAAAAGACAAAACCATTTCTGAAGAAATATCTAGGAGTTATTAATGTCGTTATATGGAGGAAAGCTTACCAATGAAAATAGTGTAACATTGACTAATGAAAATTTAACATATCTTATAGAGTGTTATTCAAGATGAATGGAGGACAGATGTTCAAAAATAAGCAGTGGGGGAAAATAAGCTGTCTTCAGAAAAAGAAAAGATCTCTATCTAATACAGTGGCCAAAAAATAATCTCAGATGTGCTGAAGATCTAAATATCTGTCACTCTCACTCTATTGGAAAAAGAAGTGAAATGTCTGGCTAAAACAAGTGTTAGCAAGTTTATAGAACCTGAGGTCTTATGTGCTGTTGTTGAGAATATAAATATAAACAAGAAATTGGGAAAACAGTTGTTAGGATTTGGCCGGTGATATGGGCTATGAAAGAATTCAAAACTAAAAGAAGAGATGCAGAGAGGAAGTTTATTTTACTTTTCCCCGAAGGGAAAGGGCTGGTGCATTGCTAATTGATACAGGGTGAGAAATAAAAGGACAGCTGCTCTTTTAAGCCATGGCTGTTGTTATGAGACAAGGGGGGGGGCAGTCCTGAAGTAGAGCAGATACCAGGGGCTGTCTTGAAAAGTTACAGTTTGTTTGCTCTCCAGGAGACAGTCCTAGGGAGGGGTCTTTTCAGTATGTTTCCCAAGCCTGTAAAACGTGCTCAGAGCAAAAGTTATGAAGCATTCAAAAGAGGCCTGTTTGAAGGGGAGGAGGGAAAATGAATTTTCTACTAACTAGAGAGTCCTTGATGGGAATTATCCGAGTTGTGAAAATGGTAGGAGGAGGGGGATGCAACAGTGTAGACTTGAGAGTAGTTGATCTTGTTTTGCAGTTTGAACAGAGGGGCTGTTTGAATCAGAGGATCCAAGAATCTTGGGGTTTAATTACCAGGTGCTTCTCAGAAATTGTGGACAGCCACAGCAAAGAAAAAGAGGCGCCTTTTTTCTATCCTTATAACAATTTGTTATATTTTAAAGTTGATCATATGCCTTTCCTATATATAAGCAGTGCCACATCCAGAGATACACCTGATGAATTCTTGTAGTTGTGCAGTGAGTGACATGTAAAGTAACATTCATATTCCCATTGGTCATAATAGAAAGTTAACAATTTAACTATGATATATTAAAGAAAAACAATATTACAAAATTGTGAAATTAGACTGCAGGAATACACATGAACATAGCAGAATGTTAGAAACAATCCTGAAGAAAAACACAAACAATACAGAGGCAAATGTGCATGACATTCATGACATTAAAAAATAGTTTTTAAAAAATATATAGTTTTAGGAACATAGATAAATTTATTTTTAAAAGTTAAACTAGGGAATAATGAAACGTACAGTAGAGTGGTTGTCACTGTCAAAGACACAGGATAATGGAGTGGTCACAGAGAACTTTCAACTATGGCAATAATTTTTTAAAAATTTATCTTGGGAGGTGAGTTTATTTGTGTTCACTAACTTTGTTTTCTAGTTTACATATTTACTTTATATTTTTTGAATGAACTGAAATTTATATTTAACATAATATAATAATAAAGAATTAAAACAAAAATCTAGAGAAATTTATTTTAATTTAGTGTTTGTGTCCAAGATTCCCAAGACCACCATCAGCTTCTGTGATTGACTAGGAAGCACACAACTCAGAAGAGACTTTATATGTATGGTGATGGTTTATTACAGCTAAAGAAATAGATTAAAATTAGCAAAGGAAAAAGGTGTGCAGTGCAGTGTCCAGGAAAAACCAGGCATCAACTTCCCTGTGTCCTGTTCCAATGGAATCACACAGATAGCACTTAATGCGCCCAGCAGTGGTCTCTGACAACTTAGATGAAGTATCACCAACCAGAAATGCTTAACCAAGTTTTGCTGTCCAGGGTTTTATTGAGGGTCAGTACATAGACATGGACGGCTCACAAAACTGTCCCAAGCTACTTAGTGTCCAACTTGCCAACCCTAAATTCAAGCTGATACAGCCTAATACAAAGCCCTAGGCATACAAAAACACACATTCACTATGAATCACCCATTAGTGTAAACTCTTAGGTGGGGGCTCCAGGATACAAAGATGCTCTTACCAGGTAGGACATTCCAAGGGTTCAGAGGTATTCTCTTGGGAGCCAGTCAAGGTCCAGTCCTGAAGACCTTTGGAATATGCATTCTTGGCAGCCCAGGCTGATTGAGTTAACCCTTTTCTGCATAGTACCAGTATATGCACAGATTTAGTGCAGGTCTCCATCTACTAATAACAGCATGTTTTTTTTGTTGCTTATTTGAATGTATGCAATTGTTGAACATTGATTCTTTCAGTCCTTGCATCTTGTTGGCTGACTGTTCCAACTTTGTGACCTTCACAGATTTTGAAGTGAGTCTCTATTGGATTTACTTAATCACTAATGAAAATATTGACTAAAACAAACCTTTAAGGCATACATTTCAGACTTCTTTCATTAACTTTAATAAATTAATCACTCAAAAACCATTGAAGAATGCAGAACATTGATTGATATCTGCATATTTGGGGAATGTGGTAACATTCAACATTCAAGTGAAATAAAAAGCTGGAAATTAGGAAACCATAAAGCAACAGAGAGTATAGCAAAAGGCAAAACAATTTACATTCATAATGGAGGGTTTAATACATATTCTCAGGTCTAAATAAACAAAGAATGATAAAATCACACTCAATATAATAATTAGAGGTCTCAATATTTAACAATTTAAACTTTCTTTTTTAAGTTAAAGGAAAAAATATGGAGTATCTATTACCTTTTTTATACTATATAGAGACTTTGGTCTCTAAACACTCAATACCTGTCTTTCCTAGACAACATTTTATTACAAGTAAGTCTCATTTTTAGGACTCAGTGAAGATAGAAAATGGTTAGATGAAAGGTTCATGGTCATATAATTTTGGTTATATACTTGGATAATACGGAACATAATAACTTAGAAAATATTCTAATGAAAAACTGTAGGCTTGAACAGGCTTTGAAAGTTTATTAAATACTCTGCCAGGTTCAGAAAATTAACCAGTCACAGAAATGAAGGATTCCTTTTTTTGGTAATTACACTGCATAAAGCCTTCTTTACATCTTTATTTCTGAGGCTGTAGACCAGAGGGTTCAACATCGGGATCACTGCTGTGTAGAAAATAGAAACCACTTTGTCCTGACCCAGGGAGTAACTGGATGTAGGTCTCAAGTAAGTGTAGATGGAGGTGGAATAGAACAGAAATATAGCTGTCAGGTGAGAGGCACAGGTGGAGAAAGCTTTGTGCCTCCCCTCCCCTGAATGCATACGAAAGATGCAGAAGAGAATGTAGGAGTAGGAGGTGAGAATGACCAGCAGAACCCCCACTAGATTCACCCCAGCAAACGTGGAAAAGATGCTTTCATTCAGGCTTGTGTCAGAGCATGAGAGCTTGAAGAGTGGAGGGCTGTCACAGAAGAAGTGGTGGATGACATTGGAAGCGCAGAATGGCAGGCTGCTCACATAACTTGTGTTCACCATGGAGTTGAGCAGTCCCGCTGTAAAAGCCCCTGCTGCCATTTTGAGGCAGACTGTCCTGGACATGACCAAGGGGTAAAGCAGGGGATTGCATATGGCCACATAGCGGTCGTAGGCCATTAACCCAAAGAGGATGCATTCGGTTGTGGCCAAGGCGATAAAGAAGTACATCTGCAGAAAGCAGCCAGCAAAGGAGATGGTTTTCTTCTCTGACAACAAATCCACCAGCATCTTTGGGGTGGTGTTGGAGGAACAACAAACATCCACAAAGGAGAGGTTAGCCAGGAAGAAATACATGGGTGTGTGGAGCCGGGAATCAATCCAGATCAAGAGGATCATCCCCACATTGCCACAAACTGTCAGGATGTAAATGACAAAGAAGAGCAGAAAGAGGATTATCTGTAGCTCCAGCGTGTCTGTTAATCCCAGCAGGATGAACTCAGTCACCGAAGTATAATTTGTTCTGATCATTTATAACAAATACAGTTTGCTTAACTTGTATTAGGTGTAGATATTTCCCTCTCCAAAGGTTACAGGAAATAGTGGAAATTTTAATGAGGTTATTGACACATGGAAAAAAACCACCCTTGGTTAATATACCACAGTAACTAGAGTGACTGAAGAAAGAGGGAAATTAGTGGAGAAATGGAGAAGTTATTTGTATTTATGAAGCCATTGACTTTATTAAATCTAGCTGTAGGTTCCTTAAATTGCTGGTCTCAAACCATATACTCCACTTAAGTTTCTGCAAATGCAGCTTATGTTCTCTACCAGCCCACATCCAAACAAGTATTCCTGCTGTAGTCTCCCCTGGTCTCTGAAAGGTGTGTGCATTTAACACAAATCCTTTGTTTATTTCTCAAGACCACTCTGTTTATTCTTCAGCTCCAGTACTCATGCAGTGCCTCCCAGAAATTTCTCATGTGCCTTAAGCAGCAAAAATAGTGACATTTCAAATAACCAATATTTTCAACATCTATTGTATTTTATAGAATAATTTGGTAGTTTTAAAAATAAGCCAAATAATTGTTCTCAATACAAAGTACACTATATTACAGTGTCATGTAGTGCCAGACACATTACCTGTCCACCATAGTAAGTAACAGCATCAAATCCTTATGAGCTTCCTTCCGAAGTGTCTTTCTCATGTAGACTTTATTTTCTATTTTATTAGGGGTTCTCAGTTGGAGCTTAAAATAAAATGTAAAAAATCACTTTGGAAATGCAATGCAGTGAATACTTGAATTACCTACTGGTAAAAATGTAAGACTCGTCCTGAGTGAATCCATGTTGCTACACTTTTATTTTGTTTTCCTGGAAGAGAATCAGGTAACCGTGGGGACTAGATTATAGGGTTTAATTGTGAAGTTAATCCTCTAAGGCAGAATCTTCATCTCAAAAGAAAATGAAATATAATCACAGGTAGTTATAGGGAATCAAACATTGCATCATGAAGTGGTTCTTGATCTCTGTATTTCCTTAACGACTTTTGCCAATGTAAAAACAAAATTAATTGGCTATTTACATTGCCTCTCTCTCTTTGTATTTTTAGCCCATTTCAAATGCTTCATAGCCCAGTACCAAATTATTCTTCCCTTTACTCGAATAAAGGAGGGTCCCTTCCTTTGTCTGAGTCCATTGAAACTTCAGTCTAACTCTGCTCTTGAATGAAATCAATAAGAAGGGGCAAACTAAATACATTGTACAGTGTTTTAGAAAAAATTATACTCTAAACAAATAGGACCATGAATAAGAAATCTGAATTTCTTTTTTATGATTTCAGAAGTGTGATGGCCCATTGTAATGAGTGTCTGTGAGTCTTATCCTAGAAGGGGATGATAGCTCAGATTTCCTAGATCTAAAGATGCAAGTAAAACAAGGTTGAATAAGGCACATTGGTGTCATTACTCATGGAGAGTCTACTTGCAGAGGGAACTCATCATGCATTCAGTTTTGTATTACACTTTTCCACTTAAATTCTTAATTAATTTTCTACATCAGTCTTTAAGGGAGGCATTATTATTTCATACATTTGCAGATGAACAAAGCATGACTTCAAGCTATTAAATGACTTTCCAATGGAAAAATACTTAGGAATTGGAAGAATTGGCTTGAGCACAATCTTCAACAGAAAGCATTAATACCCAACTACCTAACTTTTCTGTCTAGTTTCATTTTATCTCAGTTTCTTAGAAGATTTTATGTATATAATATGTATAATAAATATATACACATATACAAGTGCACACATACACACTTTCATATATGTATGTTTCTTCTAGTAAATTCAGTCTTCCAAACATCAGATCAGGTTCTTGTGTTTCTAAAGAAAGATCTGTAACATCATGAAATATACTGCTTGGGTGGGTTGGGGGAGGTAGAAATGGTAAAGTGGGGATAAATAATGATGGAAGGAAACTTGACTTGGGGTGGTGAACATATAATACCATATACAGATGATGTATGATAGAAATGTACACCTGAAATCTAATTTTCTTAAGCAATGACAACCCAATAAATTCAATAAAAAAACTTGACATAAACATCGGATCACCATGGCATTGAAAACTATGCCGTGATTGACATCTGTGCAAACTTCTTTCTTATTTATTTATTTATTTATTTATTTATTTATCCTGTTTTTCCTTTGATTATCTTATGAGGTAATACAGATACTGGCTTTCAAAGAAGGTGCTCTAGTGTCCTGATCATTGTAGTCTTTTCACTGGGTCTAAATTTGCTATTGATCAAAGGGACTTTATAGTTTATGACATGTAGGGTAAGTTCTATGCTTCCACATGACATTTCACTATTGCCAGAAGAAACTCTATGTAAAATAGAGTTAGAAGCATAATTGTGAATGAGCCAAATATTCTTGTTAATCATTGACTAACTTGACAAAGAAACCCATTCTTTTGTTGATTCCCATTTCCACAAATCTTGATTTTATTAGTTTAGATTGTTGTATACTCTGCAATTTAAATCTTTTTAAAAGATTACAACATGAAAGGTAGAATGAAGCACTTAATTGTGAAGATCTACTCAATTGTATTAACAGGACATATTAATAGAATTTGTCATTTTCAGTTACTTGTTTATATTTTTCTACTTTTTAATTAGCTAATAAAATTTTTAGAGCACAAACTGATACCACTGTAATTAACTAGTTATTAATAATAGAAAAGGAGCAAAGGGAAGGCCAGACATTATAGGCATGTCATTTGGACAACTTCACCAGGAAGCTGCAATTTTGCACTCCCCAGGGAACCACCAGCCTATTCTTGGAAAACACTGGGTGAAAGGGACTAGAGAAAGGAAAGATAGGTGCATGCCCCATAAAGTTGTGGTGACATTGGGAAGGTACTTGTCTGTCAGTCACACCTGGGAACAGAAATCATTGGCCAGACTAGGTGTGGCCACTGCAAGTGCATAAAAATTTGGGAATACATATTCTAAACAAAGGAGCTCTCTGTCTTGGGCTCTTGTTGTGTTTGGATCTTGGCTTGTGGCTCACACTTGGCTTCCTTGCATTTGTCTGTGTTTTCTCCATATCCATGTGGCCCTGCAGACCCCACACACAATGGACTAATGGACTGCAGTGGGGAAATAGGAATTAAGCTAGACTGATGCTGGACTGGACCTGGCTCCAACATGGAAAGGAAACTGGACACTAGCTCTGACTTTAGCTCTACTGATGCCCCAGTTACCCTTCTTCTATGACTAGACTAAGAGAAATGGGACCTTGGAAATCCAGGGGTATAATCCCATGGAAAAAAGCTTTCCACTATATCTCATCCTCCTGCGGAGGCTTCTGGAAATGCTTATTGCAGGGGTACCCTAAGAACCCCACTTCTATGATTAACTGGGGGAGATGAGACCCTCTCCAGTCCATTAACAAATACATGTGTTATTTGATCTTTCTCATTTCTTGCTGCCTTCCATATTTTCCAACATTATTGTCTTTTCCAAAGAATCCAGCCTTCTTGTGATAGGCCTGAAATAGGACAGTCTCAGTTTTGTCATTTTGTCTCCAGAATGTTTCAGGCTTAATTTATCTAGGACCCACTAGTTTGTATATCTGGAGGCCCAGAGTATTCATTGAGCTCTCCTCCAATGCCATATTTCAAATGAATCAATTTTTTTCCTATCAGCCTTCTTCACTGTCCAACAAAATTCAGAAGAGCCTTTCTATGTATGATTATGGTTTATTACAGCTAAAGAAATAGATTAAAATTAGCAAAGATAAAAGATGTGTAGTGCAGTGTCCAGGAAAAACCAGGCATCAGCTTCCCTTGTGTTCTCTCCTGGTGGAATCATACAGACAGCACTTAATGCTCCCAGCAGTGCTCTCTGACAACTCAGATGAAGTATCACCAAACAGAAATGCTTAACCAAATTTTGCTGTCCAGGGTTTTATTGAGGGTCAGTACATAGACATGGACGGCTCACAAAACTGTCCCTGGCTACTTAGTGTCCAACTGGCCAACCCTAAATTCAAGCTGATACAGCCAAATACAAAGCCCTAGGCATACAAAAACACACATTCACTATGAATCACACATTAGTGTAAACTCTTAGGTGTGGGCTCCAGGATACAAAGATGCTCTTATCAGGTGGGACATTCTAAGGGTTCAGAGGTCTTCTCTTGGGAGCCAGTCAAGGTCCAGTCCTGAAGACATTGGATATGCACAGTCTTGGCAGCCCAGGCTGATTAAGTTAACCCTTTTCTGCATAGTACCAGTATATGCACAGATTTAGTGCAGGTCTCCATCTACTAATAACTTCATTTTTTTTGGTTGCTTATTTGAATGTATGCAATTGTTGAACATTGATTCTTTCAGTCCTTGCATCTTGTTGGCTGACTATTCCAACTTTGTGACCTTCACAGGTTTTGAAGTTAGTCTCTGTTGTACTTACTTAATCACTAATGAAAATATTGAACAAACCTTAAAGTCATACACTTGAGACTTCTTTCATTAACTTTAATAAATTAATCACTCAAAAACCATTGAAGAATGCAGAACATTGATTGATATCTGCATATTTGGGGAATGTGGTAACATTCAACATTCAAGTGAAATAAAAAGCTGGAAATTAGGAAACCATAAAGCAACAGAGAGTATAGCAAAAGGCAAAACAATTTACATTCATAATGGAGGGTTTAATACATATTCTCAGGTCTAAATAAACAAAGAATGATGCATTCACACTCAATATAATATTTAGAAATTTCAATGATTTTACAATTTAATTTTCTTTTTTAGTTAAAGATAAAATATTTGGAATGATTTCCATATAAATGCTTTGAACAATAAGCAAGAAAATATAATTTAAACGTATTACAAGAAATAATCTAAATTTACAAAATTAAAGAAATGGAATAAAGAAATAATCAAAATTTGAAGCACATATTCTAGGAATTAAAATAAAATGCTAACATCATGAAGTGACAATAGTCCACAAAATAGGAAATGTTTGTAGATTTTGTAAATGAGATTATTGACATGTAGTAGGGCTCTACTAGAGAGCAGACAGAGAACATGGCATGTCTGAAATATGATGTGTCTGCAAACTCATGTCTCAGAATAACTGGATTTCATCATCCAAATATTGCTTTATTTCTCTTTTCCTCAAAAGTGAAACACTTAGTAAAGGAATATAATATTAGTATTTACTGGTGAAATGTCTTGGTTCCATATATATTTCATTAAATGTCCAGAACAAAAAAAGTGGAAAGAATTGGGCCAATTGGCAGCTAGGTGGTGCAAAATAAAGTAGGTGAGCTATTCAGTGAAAGAGTGAACCACCCTGAGGACAGGCTGATCATTATGCAGGAGACCTCCAGGGCCAGGTAACCAATGTGGGGTGAGAGCATGGCCCCTGGGTGTGCAGACAACCCTGATGCCTTCATGAATGTCCATCTGGCCAAGGTCACCTCCATGGACCACTGAGGGTGCTGTGTGTTGAAGCAGGGTGACCTGTTAAGTGACAGGTCCTAGTGCCTGCTATGCCACATCTCAGATGACTTGAATGTCACCTCTTTAATTAGGTGCCACTTCAGAGCAAGGGCAAAGGAGGGGTCTTGAGGAATTTTCCTTCAAAAACTATAAGTGTCGTCGTCTCTTTTTAGCAAGATCTGATCCCCACTCACTTTCCTCCAGAGTTGTCTAAGCCAACTCTCTGTAACCTTAATGCTAATAATGGTTAACTTTTCTTTTTAATTTTTTATAATTGAAGCATAATTAACAATATAACACAATATTAGTGCTAGGTGTAAAGGATAATGAATCAATATTTCTACATATTGTGAGATCACCACAGTACATGTAGCTATCATCTGTCACTATATATACTTACAGAAAAATTTTCGGTGTTTAACAAAGTCAGAGAAATGAAGGGATCCGTTTCCTGGTAATTACACTGCATAAAGCCTTCTTTACATCTTTATTCCTGAGGCTGTAGACCAGAGGGTTTAACATGGGGATCACCACTGTGTAGAACACAGAGGCCACTTTGTCCTGACCCAGGGAGTAGCTAGAGCTAGGTCTCAGGTAAGTATAGATGGCGGTGGAATAGAACAGAAATATAGCTATTAGGTGAGAGGCACAGGTGGAGAAAGCTTTGTGCCTCCCCTCCCCTGAATGCATTCGAAAGATGCAGAAGAGAACATAGGAGTAGGAGGTGAGAATGACCAGCAGAACCCCCACTAGATTCACCCCAGCAAACGTGGAAAAGATGCTTTCATTCAGGCTTGTGTCAGAGCATGAGAGCTTGAAGAGTGGAGGGCTGTCACAGAAGAAGTGGTGGATGACATTGGAAGCGCAGAATGGCAGGCTGCTCACATAACTTGTGTTCACCATGGAGTTGAGCAGTCCCGCTGTAAAAGCCCCCGCTGCCATTTTAAGGCAGACTGTCCTGGACATGACCAAGGGGTAAAGCAGGGGATTGCATATGGCCACATAGCGGTCGTAGGCCATTAACCCAAAGAGGATGCATTCGGTTGTGGCCAAGGCGATAAAGAAGTACATCTGCAGAAAGCAGCCAGCAAAGGAGATGGTTTTCTTCTCTGACAACAAATCTACCAGCATCTTTGGGGTGATGGTGGATGAATAACAAACATCCACAAAGGAGAGGTTAGCCAGGAAGAAATACATGGGTGTGTGGAGCCGGGAATCAATCCTGATCAAGAGGATCATCCCCACATTGCCACAAACTGTCAGGATGTAAATGACAAAGAAGAGCAGAAAGAGGATCATCTGTAGCTCCAGCGTGTCTGTTAATCCCAGCAGGATGAACTCAGTCACCGAAGTATAATTCACCAAAGTATAATGAATTATTGTAGTCATGTATTACAAATATAGGTTGTTTAAGCTTGTAGAGGTGTAGATATTTCCCTCTCCAAAGGTTATAGGAAATAGTAGAAATGTTAATGAGGTTATTCCCATGTGAAATAAAAAAAACTTCCATTAATATAGCATAGTAAATAGAGTGACTGTAGAAAGCGGAAAATTAGTGGAGAAATGGAGAAGCATTTGCATTTATTAAGCAACTGTGTGTTTTGAACCTGGGTTGTACGGCTCTCAAATTACTTGTCAAGCTCCGATACACCACTTAAGTTTCTGCAAATGCAACCAACATATGTTATTCTATTTTTTTCTACCACCCCAAGTCTAAAATGTGAAGGACAGAAATACTCTTGTTGAAGTGCTCCCAGTTTCTAAACAGGCATATAATTTTAACTCGAATACATTTTTTGCCCCTGAAGACCACTCTGTTTATTCAACTCCCAAATTCATTCATTGCCTCCGAAAAAATAGCTCTCATGTATCTCAAGCAGCAAAAACAGTGACCATTTCAAAGAATCAATATCGAACACCCATCATATCCTGTAGAATGATTTGATGATGTTTTATCGAACTGTTGTTGTAGTTACAGTGTCCACTATGAAAATAATGCCTCCTCACAGCTGATTGGCCTGGGGGGTCAATTCCTCTCAGGGACACCAACTGCAACCAAGGCTCAACTACAATAGGACAGTGTACATGGCCTACACAGGGGAGCACCTAGAAGGCCCAGCTCAGGTGACTGGCTAGGCTGAGCCACTGGATCCTACAGGACACCTACTACACAAAGCCACTCTACAAATTCCAGGACACATAGCAGCTCTACTTAATACTTAGAAACAAACACCAAGAAGCAGCCAAAATGTGGAGGCAAAGAAACATGTCACCAAGGAAAGAACAGAAGAAATCTCTAGAAGAGGAACTAAATGAAATAGATTAAAGCAAGCTAACAGATACAGAGTTCAGAATTTTGTTTATAAGGATGTTTAAGCAGACTATTAGGGAAATAACTGAGAAAATCAATAACATAATAAAGTAACAATTTGAAATGAAGGCTACAGGAACTGAAATGAAGAATAATTCACATGGAATCAACAGTAGAGTAGAGGACGCTGATAATCAAATCAGCAATTTGGAACACGAGGAAACAAAAAACACCCAACCAGAAGAGCAAAAAGAAAAAAGAATCCAGAAATATGAAGATAGTATAAGGAGCCTCTGGGACAACTTCAAGAGGCCCAACATTCGTATTATTGGGGTGCCAGAAGGAGACAAAAGGGACCAAGAAATTGAAAACCTATTTGAGAAAATAATGACAGAAAACTTTCCCTACGTGGGGAAAGAAACAGACTTACAAGTCCAGGAAGCACAGAGGGTCCCAAACAAGAGGAACCCAAAGAGGCCCACAGCAAGACACATCATAATTAAAATGCCAAAGGTTAAAGACAAAGAGAGAATCTTAAAAGCAGCAAGAGAAAAGCCGTTAGTTACCTACAAGGGAGCACCCGCACGACTGTCAGCTGATTTCTCAGCAGAAACCTTGCAGGGCAGAAGAGAGTGGCAAGAAATATTCAAAGTGATGAAAAACATGGAACTACAACCAAGATTGCTCTACCCAGCAAAGCTATCATTTAGAATTGAAGGTCAGATAAAGAGCTTCACAGATAAGAAAAAGCTAAAGGAGTTCATCACCACCAGACTGGCACTACAGGAAATGTTGAAGGGTCTTCTTTAAGAAGAAGCTAATGAACAAAAGAATCTGATGAACTAAATAGATCCAGAGACATTGGCGCATGCAACAGATGATGATATTTCAGAGGAAAGAGGAAAGGGGGGTGGAGGGTGGGAAGAGATTAACCAAAGAAGTTAGATGCATATATGCATAACCCATGGACACAGTCAATAAAGGGGTGAAGGCCTAGGGAGGGGTGGGAAAGAGTTGGAGGGGGTCAGTTGGGGGGAAAATGGAACACCTGTAATACTCTCAACAATAAAGGTAAATTAAAAATAAAAAAAAGAAAATAATGCCTTGTTGTAGCTGACGGCCCCTGTCCATTTTGGTGAGTAAGGGCACCAGATTCTTGGAGCTGTCTTCCCATCATCTTACCCGTGTAGTCTATTGTTTTCTTTCTTTCTTTTCTTTTTTTTTTAAATCAGCGGTTCTCAGTTGTAGCTAAACATTTTTTTTAAAGAAAATTTTCATTTTTAAATTTAGAAGAAACACAGTGAAAATTTGAATTACCTATTTGTAAAAATTTGAGACACCTTCTGAGTAAATACATGTTGCTCCACTTTTATTCTGTTTTCCTGGAAGAGAATTGGGTGACCATGGGGACTAGATTATAGTGTTTAATTGTGAAGTCAAATCTCTAGAGGCAGAAACTTCCAATCTCAAAAGAAAATAAAATATTATCACATGCAGATATGTGGAATCAAACATTGCGTCATGAAATTGTTCCTGGTGTCTTTGCCAAAGTAAAAAGCAATTTAATTGCCAATTTACATTGCCTGTCTTTTTGTATTTTTAGCTTATTCCAAATGGGCATAGCACTACCAAATTATTTTTCTTCCTCCCAGTGTGTGTGTGTGTGTGTGTGTGTGTGTGACCCTCCCCTTTTCCGGGCAAATTTACCTCTAATCCAAGCCTGTTTTAGAGTGACATTAATGAGAAGAGAAAACTAATATCCATTGTATGATGTCTAAAGAAAAACTATACCCTGAGCAAATGGCACATTGCATAAAAAACCTAATTTCTTCTTTATGATCTTAAAATTGTGTTGGTTTGTGGCAACTATTTTCTATGATGTTTATCCTACAAGGGAGTGAAATTACAGATTTTCTAGACCCCAATTCACAAATAAAACAAAGTGAAATAAACCACATGGTGCAACCAGATCCACAGAGAGTCTATTTGCTTAGAGAACTCATAATACCATTATGAAGTACTATCTCACAGTTTTCCATTTGGATTCTCAGTTCACCTCTACACCAGTCTTGGAGGTTGGCATTATTATTTTACATATTAATACATAATAATTATTTACTAAGGTATGAAACTGAATAATTGAAAATATGGATATACTTAAAAATAATTTGTAATCGAGCTACCAGAAATGTGAATTAAGAGAGACAGAAAGAGAATCAGCATGGTGAGTTATCACAGCAAGGGGAGGAGAAAACGTTATAAAGAAAGAATAAAACAGGACCAAAAAGGGAGATTGAACGAGCGGAACAAGAACAAGAGATCGTAATTAAAAATCTTGAAAAAAGTTTCTTTAAGGAAGAAGCAGAAAGAATAATAAATACCAAAAAATTTCAATTAAAAAACAGTTAAATAATAAGTTGGAAACTTAGTTTTTTCTTAGGCTTATTGTGCCATAGGTGTCTTCCAGTAAATTATCACTGTTTTTACTTGGACAGTTTGGTGAGTTTTGATAAACACCTACCATCTTGTAACCATCAAGACAGAATATTTCATCCAGCCTAACAAATTCCATTACTGCCCTTTAAAGGCAGTTCCAGGCTCTCCCCCTGCCTCTGACAACCACTGGGAAAGCATGGGTGTGATTTATGTCATGCTCTTCCCCTGTCCAGAGTGGGAGCATCATGTGTGGAATTGTATAGTATGTAGCCTTTTGAGGCTTCTGTCCCTCATTGTAATGTTTTGAGATGCAACCATGCTGTTGCTTTTATCAGTGTTTTTCTTTTACCATTAAGTAGTGGTCCATTCTATAGATGCACCATCAGTTGATGGCCATTAGGTATGTTTCCAACTTAAAGCAATCATGCACAGAGGCCCTCTTTGTGTGGATCTATGTTTGTATTTATCTTTGGTAAATAGGAGTAGAATTGCTCTCTCTTCCTTCCTTTATTTCCTTTTTCCCTTGCAAATTGATGTCCAATTAATCAACTACCATTTTTTTTCAAAACACTATCCTTTTAAAATAGATTTACTCTTTTTGGTGAAATTTAGCTGACCATATATGTCTGGGTTAATTTCTAAACTTTTTGCGCTATTCTGGATGACTGTCATGATTACTGTAGAGTCATAATACATCCGAAATCAGATAGTGTCTGTTATAATATGTTTTCCAAGATTTTGGCTATTTCTAGTTCTTTACATTTACTATTTAGTTTCAGGTTGTAAATTTCTACAAAAGAACTGCTGGGGGTTGACCAGTGTTGCTTCATATTTGTAGATCGGTTGTAAGACAATAGATGTCTTAACAGTAATGAGTCTTCCAGACCATAAACACAGTATAGCTCTTTATTTATATAGTTTATAAATTTCTCTCATCATTAATTTGTTGTATACAACATTTTGTTGCATACAATATTTTGTTGTATACAGTTCTTATACATATTTCGTTAGACATACCCTTATGTGTTTTGTGTTTTGATGCTATTACAAATGTTATTTTTTATATTTAAAATTTTGAATTAATGTATTATTTTTTCTCCTTTCCACACTTTATTCATTTTTTTCTTACTTTGTCTTTACTTTTTTTTTTGCCTTATTGCTCTGGTAGAACCATCAGTATTATGTGGAATGGAAGTGGTGAGGGCACACACTTGCATGCCTTGTTTACTGTACTGAAGGAAAACATTCATTCTTTTTATCACCAAATATTATGTTTATCAAGTTCAGGAAGCAAGATTCTGTTTTTAATTTGCCGAAATTTTTTGTTATGAATAAATGTTGAATCATATTAAATAATTGTTTCTCCATCCATTGCGATGATTATGCTCTTTTCCTTTTTTAGAATGATAATATAGTGAATTACATTGATTTATTTTAGACTGTTAAATATTATTTACTGTGTTCATGGGCAAATCCTATTTGTTAATGATTGTCCATTTTCTCTAAACGATTATATACATATACATATATAGATGTATTTTATTGCTATAATTGCAAAAGAGAGCTAAGTCATTAAATGACTAAAATCTGCTGAATAAGGGGTTAAGTATTTATATGTGTTATCTCAATCCTCTCAAGAATCTGATGAGGTGGGCAATTATTATTCACGACTTACAAATTAATAAAAGTAAGATTAAATAAGCTGCTCAGTGTCTCACAGCTGTGAAATGACAAAACTACCATTCAACTCCAGGTTGCTCGAATCATAAGCTTCTACTTACTCTTTCATCTTATCATTCAAGACATACGTCCTTTCAGTTCCCTGGATAATTGAGAAACAAACAAAAATTAGGGTGCCTGGGATTCTTCTTAATAGTATTGAGCTGCTACTTGATAATTCCCTTATATAACTAAAGGCTTTAAAGTGTCTTTAAGTACCTGACAGATATCATAGACCTTACCAGATAAATCTCTTTTTTTGCTGATTTAAGGGTTTTGTTGTTTATTTTATTTTTTTAACCAAAGATCTCCCAGTGAAGGACACAAGTGTTATATTGTAACTGGCTACATTATAGTCAATTATGTTACTGTCCTTCATCTTTCTCACTTAAAATAAATCATTTAAGCCACATCACTAAAACAAAAGTAATTATTTATCCAAAGTCTTCCTGGGGCTGGGGATTATTTTGGGGTAAAGTTCCTCTTGTCACAAACTACACGATAAACACTCATTCCTTACAAGATCTATTTGTAAAAACTGGGGAGAAAATGTTGGCACTGTCTTGTACAAAAAAAATTCTATAATTCAAAATTCTGGATGGGAAAGCATCAACAAAATGTCTTGTGTGAGTGTCACAAAGGTAATGTTGCCTTAGAAATCATGTATTTTCACTGACTCTATGGCTGGGGGAGTGGGGAGGAGATGGGGGTGCATAATTCTAACCTTATCTTAACCATGACAGTTTCCAAAATTCCCTGTCTGATTCATTGTGTTCCTTATTGCTATGATGGGGAAGCTGACTGTGCCTATTTTGGAACATGGGAAAATCCAAAGGTCTAATTAAAGTGAGTAAGCTAAGTAAGCTAAACCTCATCAGTAAGATAAACCTTGGTATTTATGGGCACATACACATAGTCACGCACAGCATGCCTATTTTGTGTTTGATCCATGTTTTGTCTGACACAAGATTATGCTCAGAGACTGAGATTGTCTTTGCCAATAACTGATTTAACACAGGTTCACTGCGGATAAAAGAAATAAAGTCCAACTTTAGTTGAGGTGTACTTTTCTAAGAGTTGGCTCTCAGAGGGGTCAGCTTAACCACACAAGGGCTGATGTCCAGTTGCTAGAGCATGATGCGACCCTGTCAGAACACAGGCGACCGTGTTGGCAGGCAAGATGAGCTCCTTCATGAGACTGATACATGGTTTTCACCACTGCCGACAAGCACTGGCCTTGACACCATAGGAGTAAATGTCTCAAGGTTTTGGAGAGCTATTTAGGTCAGCAAAGAGTAGTCTTGCCCAGATAAAACACTCTCAGTAAGTCCTCAAAATTCTTGGTATTTGAAGTTTAAAAGTTCATTCATGTCATAGTCGCTCCTCCATATGTTCATGTTGATAAGCACTCAGTAACTCAACAATTTTGATGACATCATCCTGACGTGGCCTCCCCAAAGTAAACAAATTCACCTTTAGATCAGAACAACTTTACTTAAGCCATAAACAAGTACAGCAGGACCTCTAATAACACCATTTGTTCAACATTGTTGCATCATAATGTTGATGTGATGCTGTAGGAACTTATCCTTGGTTATATAAATTAGTCTAGGGTAAAACTGGTTTTGTTATGCTCATTTCCCCAAAGTTTCAAGAACCTATTTATGACATTAAGTGAAGACTTACTATAGATCAAAATGACTTTACTTAAGTAATAAACAAGTGTATTTCAAATTATAACAACCAATACACAACATTTCTATAATTGTCAACTCAGAGAACTTCTGATCTTATAATCAGGTGTTAACTTATCAATAATCATATCAGCATTAACAGTAATAATAGATAATTGCTACATTTGTATACATCATGAACCCTGTAAATAGTGCTATGTTATCTAGTTTAATCCTGGTTTCAACATTATGGTACATTATTAGGTCAGTTAAACAAAACAGAAATTTAGGCATGAAGAAGTTCAATGACTTGCAGAACATTAGATGTGGCATCTGTGGTTAAACTCAGTTTTGCCTAGCTTTAAATCCTGTGTGTTTACCACCACAGCACAAGGCCATCAGAAAAGGAGAGAGAGCACATTCTACATTCATACTTCAAACAGTATGAAAATCCAGTCATGGGGACCAACAACAGCTTTGTCAGATGAGATTTCCTTGGAAATCAGTGGGCAAACCTTCCTTTAGGAGATTATACTGATCTCTGCTCAAAGTAGTATGATATGAATCCTTCTAGAGAGTGAAATAGTTCTGGGATTTTAGTTTCTTGCTCAACAAACCTTCTAAACAGTTTTCAGTTTTCACAGGGACTCAAGGAAGAAAAGTCGGACTTTGATCCCATAACCCACTTATGAATATAGGATATACACAGATTTAAATCACTAGTGAACATGTCATTTGTCGAGTGATGTTGTGAATGTGACTTAGTCACCCAATCTGAAAAGAATAGGTTAGATAATTGCTGAGATTCTTTCCAGCACTGACATTTTATTTTAAAATAATATCTCATAACCTTCTTACAGCAGTAAAGAATATTTCAATACCACAGGTACCACAGTATTTTGGGTAAGAAGTGAGACCTGGACTGTGTCTATATACACCTGGGCAATTTAATTACATCTCTAAACTTCAGTTGTATCCTCTGTGAAGATGGAAATAATAATGCCCATCTCATAGGACAACAAGCAGATTAAACAAAATGATGCACTCTGAGTGCTTAGAAAAAATTGTGGCCCACTCACCACATTTTAGCTATTGTTGTCATCATTATTAATGCAGATGACTAGGTACTGGAGCAGAATAGAAAAGGGCTCTAGTTTATAGACACCTCAAATGAAAACTAGTCAAAGGAAAAACAGTTACAGTTTGCTTTTGTTGTGATGTTACTGACGGTTATACTTCATTTCTCTTTGGTGAGTTTGTGTAGTTTGTAATCTTTACAGTCTGCTCATTTGTTGTTTCTAGGGAGGAAACAAAACATGTTTTAATAAACTTGCCTGATTTTAACAACTGCTAATAATATCTGAGCAAATGTAAATGTTTACTAAGCAATTATGAAGCTCTTGAATATGTGCAGCCTCATTTGCCTCAGATGACGATTCCACATAATAGAGGACATCTGATTGTGTAAATGGGGAGATGATGACATAAAGGTGAAATGATTTTTAGTCGTAGAACCAGAATCAGAGCCCAGGTCTCGAGACATTTACTTCTTTGCTCCTATACTTCCTTGCTGTGGTCTCTCCTGAACCAGTGACAACAAACCAAGCCTGGTATGCAGGCAATTAAGGTGACCTGGAGGTCTCAGTGTAGACTGTTGGTATCCCTGCAATCAAAAGGCCAAAGGTGATGGTAGTAACTTGCTAGATAAAATCTCTGAGAACCAATGGCATAGAATCTCCTAAATTTGGTAGGCCTTTGTTATTTATTGACTCTTAGAGGAAACATTATTATGATAATTGAATTCTTTAATCATCAAGTCTGTGCAAATTTCTTCTGTAAGTTCAATATACAGCAAATTAATTAATTACAAGTTCTTTAAGCACTGAACTGATTTTTAACCACCATTTCAGAAGAAAAGAGAGACTCAAAAGTGAGATTTTGTATATTATATGAAGCTTAGAAATGACACTTGCACAGCAGAGATGCATTAACTATTTTTCTCATTTATTTTAAGTTTGGATTTCTTCACTGTAGTTTCAGACCCCCACCTTTCATCTTTTCCCAATCAAGTTCTTTCTTTTTAAGATCTGGTTTCAAAAAAGACTGACTTCTCTTCTCAGTGCATCTAGAAGATTGCAGGTCATTTTGGTGTGTGTGGGGGGAAAGGGATTGAAGTTACCAGGTGTGGCAGAGAGAACAGATCTCCATTATTTATTGTCCTATTACTGCTGTGTTTCTCATTTAAACTACTTCTAACATTACAAATCTTAGAATATTTGCTGAATATTCCATCCCACCAGAATTCATTTCTTATTTGCACCCATTCTGTTTGTTTTTATTGACTATTTCTCCTTCTGGGTATGTAATATATATTTCCCATGTAGCCCCAGTTTAGAAGTTCATTACTAAGTGCAGAGATACAGTTGTATTCAAAACAATGTTTCTGGGACCTCACACCAGTCATGGTCATACCTCAGAGATAAGAAAGAGACCTAAATCTATAAAGAGAAAAGAGGTAATTATAAGGCATGTTTAAAGGATATATTGCTGCCTGGCTGGCATGGCTCAGCGGTTGAGCGTCGACCTAGGATCCAGGAGATCCTGGTTCGATTCCTGGTCAGGGCACAGGCCCGGGTTGCGGGCTCAATCCCCAGTCAGGGGCGTGCAGGAGGCAGCCAATCAATGACTCTCTCATCATTGATATTTCCATCTCTCTCTTTCCCTTTCCCTTCCTCTCTCTGAAATCAATAAAGATATATATATATAAAAGGATATATTGCTGCCAAACGTTGCATTTGTGTGCAACACACATACCTACAAACAAAACCACAATGGCTTTTCTTCATAGGGCAGTCAGATCATGAACCTATGATGCCAAAGATTAGATAAATTTTGAGACAATAATCTAAATATTTCAAACTATTGAGTAATTAAAAAGAAATACAAGGATCAATTTATTTGTTTTGATACATTTTAATTAATACTCATATTATAGCTTATTAGTACTACTTACATAAATGTTTTACAAATATCTGCTCATTCCTGTAACCATCACAGAGGGTTAAATAACTTCGTGAAGGCCGCACAGGAAGTGGCAAAGCCAGGATTTGAACTCTGTGAGCTCTCCCATAGCTACTGTGCTCTTGGCTGTTACACTCAACTGCCTTCCAAGGTCCCAGGTATTCTGGAGAGTTATCTAGTTGACAGGCGAGCACTTTCGTCTAGCACGCTTCTCAATGCTCCTTTACAAGGAAGGACATGACTTCAGGATTCACAAAGCAGAGCTGTGCCCCTGAACACGTTGCCAGTTCCCGTCATCCCAGCAGGTCCTGGCAACGGAGCCACACGCGCTGCCTTTTAGGGGAAGGGAGCTGAAGCCACCTCTAGGCTGCGGCTTTCATAAAGCGTCGCCGCGTCTTGAAACACCAGCCCTGAACGACACCCTCCGGTACCCATCATGCTTTCTGATGGCCTCTTTGAAAGAAAATGACAACAATAAGACCAAAGCCAACACGTCAGAGGAAATGCCCGGCCTGTAATTTCATTAGCCTTCTGTTGTTTCCTGAGAGGGAGGGTCAGGATGGCCTTGGATCATCGATCAGTCACCCGCCCGTGTCCTCGGACACCCTCTGGCCTGGGTGAGAGGAGCGAGGAAGCCAAGAAGATGCTGGAGGGTAATCGCACCGTGCCAACGAGTTACCACTTGTTGGCTGCCCAGGCTACCCACCTCTCCGAGCCACTGTTCTTGGTGTCCCTCACGGTGCACATGCTGACCCTGGGGGGAATACGGGCCTGACGATCCTGGCTGACATCAGTTCCAGCCTGCAGGCCCCCGCGTGCTACTCTCTCAGCAACCTGTCTGTCGTCGACACCAGCTACTCCACAGCAGTCACTCCGAAAATGCTGGCCGGTTTCTTAGCGTCCAGGACAAGTGTCCCGCCCCTGGCTGTGCGCTACAAATGTTTTTCTTCGCTTGTTTTGCTGACGCTGAGTGCCTCGTCCTGGCAGCAAGGGCACAGCCACCTGTAAGCCACCGCTGTCCCCTGCGCTCACGTCCAGGGGACGCGTGTCTGCCTCACTGTGGCCTTTGGGTGGCAGCGTGGCCTCCAGCTGCATGTCTGCCTCGCCTTCGCGTGGTCACCCGCTGTTTCTGTGACACCCACCTCTCCTGGCTCTGTCGCCCGCAGACACCCACATCCAGCAGCTGCTGCTTTTTGCTCCGTGCGGCTTCATCCAGATCAGCACTTTCGGGGTCACACTTGCCTCCTGCTTTCGTATCCACAGCGCTGTTTTGAGCACCAGCTCCTGAGCTGGGAGGGGCAAAGCAGTCCCCACCTGTCGCCCCCCTCGCAGCAGCCACCTTATTCCACGGAGCGCCCCTGCTCATGTACTTAGTCCCACCACCAGCCACTCCCTGACCCCAACGAGGGGCTTCGGTGCTGTATACTGTCGTTCCCCCCATGATCAACCCCATAATCTACAGCCTTGGAGACAAGGGTGTGAAAAATGCCCTCAGGAAAACTATTAGAAAGAAGCTGCATTTTCAAATGAATGAGAACTGAGATGACTGGAAAATGTTTCAGGCATCGCCGGCCCTTCCAATCTCATTGTCAACACTATGCCACGAGCACCTTGTGTGTCAACTATTTTAAATTTATTTCCAGAAATAAACATAACTTTCCACCTTCATGCCTTTAAAATGCTTTTGCCCTCCCTTACTGAAATGTTCTCTCTAACTTACACTACTCTGTGAAAGTCCTGAGTTAATGAAAGAAATAATAACATTTACTTTCCAACTAGTGTTCTCATAAAGCTTCGCACATTCATTCATTATATTCTTTATTGTGTCGTACTGAAGGCACATATTGACTTGTCTGTCAGCCACCCATGTTCCAAACTCCTCGGCGGCAGGAAATATAGATTTGTGTTTATTTTTCAACACTCTAACACCTGGTAGATGGGTTATTTTGAATTGATCTTTTAATTTTAGTGTACTCTATGTAAAAAACATTGATGAGAGTATTGCCACATGAGTATCGCTGGCTTCCTCTAACCATCCTTCCGTTGCGTTAAGGGACATAAGGTTGCGTGAGGAAGCACATCAGCCCTTTTAATAGGGATCTATTTCATCTAAGACTTATTTTTATTTTCCAAAATAAGTTAAAGTAAATAAACTACAATGTATTTGTAGACTATTAAATTATCTTTTTTTAATTTTAAAAAATTTTATTGAATTTATTGGGGTGACATTGGTTAATAAAATTATATAGTTTCAGGTGTATAATTCTATAATACTTCATCTGTATATTGTATTATGTGTTCACTACCCAAACTCAAATGTCCTTCCAGCACCATTGAAGCCCCTTTACCCTCTTCTGTCTCCCACACCCTCCTTTCTCTCTGCTAGTCACCTAGTGTTGTCTGTGTCTATAAGTTTTTTATTTTTACTTTTTGCTTAATCTTTACCTTTCTTACCCAGCCTCCCAACTGTGCTCCCCTCTATGAGTCAGTCTAGCTCGGAGTTTCTAAAAGCAGCGCTGTTGACATTTTGGGCCAATACTTCTCTTCGGGGGTGCAGGTGGGGCGAGGAGAAGTCGACGCTGCACATTTCAGCGAGTTTAGCAGCATCCCTCGTCTCTACTCACTAGATGCTAGTAGCATTCTCCCTATTTATGACAACCAAAATGTGTCCAAACACTGCCAAACGTCCCTCAGAGGCAGAATTACCCCAAGGAGAGAATCACTAAACTTGCTCAACACTATTTTTTTGACCTCAAGGCATTAGAGTGAGGTCACTGCCTGAACATGTCAGAATAATAATGTGATAAGAACATCTCAGCTGTGATTTTATTAATTTTGTGCCCCATTATTTTCTTAATTTCATTGCATTTTTAAGATCTACTCTTATAATACCCATAAACAAAGAAGAGTAACACATAATTTTGATGAAACAAATATGAAATTAAAGCTGAATATATGTTTATGGAATAAACCAGAGTTGAGAAGAAGTTAGCATAAAGTTTGATATTTGTGACAATCACATGCATTAAATTTAGTTTTCTGCTCCTGTCTATGGGGAGAGATACTGCTGAAGTGCTACATGACATTTCAGTCATAAAAGTAATGCAATACACAAACAAAATACTAAAATTGCTGTTTCATCTGTGAAAATACGTGCATTTAATTGAGGCCATAAATAAAGTCTATGTGATAACTCTGCATCTTTATTTTATTGACATTGATCACTGGAGGTAAGGCCAAAAGAGATTTATGGCATGAGTTGAATAATGCCAATGTTTCTATTGACATCAGAAAAAGTAATTTGTAGATCATATTTCAAGAACAAACTAAATATTTATTTTGAAGGGAATACATTCATAAATATTTTTCTCAGAATATAAAATATGTTGAAACACATGAGATAAACTTTGTCACGTTGATGGAAAAAGATAGAGATTGGGAGTGAGTGCTGGTTGAGAATCAAACTTTCCCTTAGCCGCAAACACTGTGAAGTATGGTAGCAAAGACTTGCCAAAATTTCTAACCGATACGCTGCTATTAGTTCTAATCAAGTTTGTTCTCTTATGTAACATCTTCCATTTGTATCTAAAGGTGTGCTAATGTTCTATCCGTATCATCACAACTGTAATACTGTCATAATTCTTCAAACTTTGTATAATATTTGGATTGAGACGAGACTTCACTATTTTTATCTACATATAACTTACTCTACTTATATGCTAAAATATGTAAGACATGCTAATGAATTAATAATAGAACTTAAGAAAACCATCTACTACCCTTTCCAAACACACACATAATGCATATATTATTTGTATGATTGAAGAGAGCTCAATATAAAATTATGTAAAATAGCTAATAAACCTATGTGCAATATAAGCAAAATCTCCACACTATACACAGCGCTATGATGCCTAATAAATTATTAGAGAGAAAGAAAGCATAGATTTTTATTTAAATACTCCCAAAGGAGAGCATACAACTCAATTAATTCTCTCTCTGTCTCTGTCTCTATCTCTGTCTCTGTCTCTGTCCCTCTCTCTCTCTCTCTCTCTGTGTAACCATAAAACTTTAATGTGAATGATTGTTAACATTTAGTTATAGTCATGAATAACTATTGGGAAGACCTGCTACTCTGATTAGTTCCAGTCCCAAAATTAGTTCTCTTTCCCCTGATGTGATGTTCCCATTACACTAAGGGGCCTTGCAGAAAAAAACGTGTGCCATTAAGAAGCACACTAATGTCCCTTCACCTCTAAAGTTTTCATTGAGGTTATTTTCAGGTTATGAAACTCTGATTCTGTATTTTACAATCTGGTTTTATTAACAAGCTTTTCTTTTGACTTTAAAAAAAGTATCATTAAAAACACCCAAAAGGAAAGATGCTAATGATCCATCCTGTGGACACCTGAGATTCCATCCACACCAGGAGACACAGTGTGCGTTCCCAAAAGAAAAGACAGCAAGCATAAAAATCCCCACTCTCAGCCTTAAGTGCCTGAAGGATCCTGAAATGGTGGTCTGTAGATACTCTGCTTGGTCTTGACTTTTCTGAGCCCTGAGTATGTTTAGTAGCAGTTATGAGGGTTTATTTAAGCTTTTGACATTTCCTGTTGTCTCCACACTAAAAGAATCTGTTACCAGCTGTCATGATTTCAGTACTTTCCCAGGAGCCAGCCAATTTCCTAACCTATGGTGTATTTATCTTTCTACTGTTCTCTTATTTTGTAAAAAAGGGTAGTATTTACGTAATATCTGTATTTAATATTTATGCATGTATATTCGTGGTATTTAATATTTGGTTTATATAGAATCTAAAGCTACTTGTGTATTTATGAAAAATTTCAGATATTCTATGGAAAGTGGGATATCTGAGAATTGTAAAGTATTTAAAAAAATTGTTTCTTTCCAATCTTATATAACAATATTTTTTTGAAATATTTTAGATGTAATTTAATTTTATGATTCCAATGGTGATATTTCAAAAATCATTTTCTATTTCCCCTGATGTAATGTTCCCAGTTACACTAAGGGGCCTTGCAGAAAAAAAACGTTTCATTAAGAAACACACTAATGTCTCTTCACCTCTAAAGTTGTTTTTAATTGAGGTTATTTTCAGGTTATGAAACTTTGATTCTGTATTTTACAATCTGGTTTCATTAACATGGTTTTCTTATGGCATTAAAAATAGTATCATTAAAAAAACCACCAAATTGTTTTCACTTTCAACAAGTTATTCCCTCTTTTCCTTGGATACAGTTAGACTCGGATTCATTGATTTTACCAAAGTGGCTGATCTTAACTATAGACAGGATCTAATTTATAATCTCCGTCTGCAAGGGATGAGCTTATATACTCATAGAATGAAGATTTTCATTTTGCTTTAGAAATACCTTGAAGATTACATCCCAAGCTTACCCATATGCTGACCTCAGTGGACTTCAAGTTCCATGAGAGCCCAGCTCACGTATCCTTCTTGAGGGGTCTGATGCCTCACAGGGTGCCCCGCATGAACAGCATGGTTGTTTTTGGAAGCCACCAATTTCAGGTGAGTTGTCACAGAGCCATAGGATAGTAATACACCATACAGTAGAGCATCTGCCAGCTCTGACTATTCACCTCCCCTCCTTTACTTTTCTTCACAACACTTATCAGTGTCTATCAATAAGTATCTATTTATTTCTTTAATAAAATGCAAGCTCCTTAAAAGCATGACATTTTCCTCATTCACTGCATCATCTCTAGCAAATATAACATTTCTTGGCACAGAGTATCAAGTAATATATGTTGAGTGAATGGAGGAAACTATACATGAATGACCTGATTTATCAATATTTAACCATAAATGTTGTTGAATTAGTATTATGTCATGTCAAAAACCAAATGAAATGAAGTAGCAGCCTATATTTTTGAAAGGAGATTGTACTTGATACAGTTAAGTCTGGGTAGCTATAGTTTTGGTCCCTCATAGTTACACCTTTCCTCTCTTCATTGGGTTTTGTGTTTGTTGTTTAAATGCAGATAAGATCCCAGCTGTGTGAGGGTGAAGTTATAGAAATACGAAAGGAAAGAGTGATCAAGTTAAATTGCACTGCTTTGCTTTGATTGGCCTTAATATTAAACAGCAAGTGAAAAGACTCTTGCACCTGTTTTCCTGACTCAAGTCTTTAGAGAGCACAGTCATTGATCTTCCAAGGGGGGAATCTGAGCAGAAGGCTGAAGGAAAAGAGTTTTGACGTTTGAGATTTTGAAAGGAAGAGGGGTGAATACTACGGAGGTCAGTTTCATGAGTAAACTGAGTGTGAAAAAATCAGAAGAGCTTAGACACAGGATAAAGAAAAAGTTGCTGTCATGGAAGGCCAATCAGTTTGTAGCTCATAAAAGCACAGGATGTTTAAATACCATAGAATCAGTCAGAGGTCTGGCTCGAGGCATGTCTGGGTGCGCATGTCAGTTTTAACAATTGATAGATTCATGATCTAAGAGTTTCTTATCCCAGTTCTTTTATAGGTTTTTTTAATCCCAATTTCTTTATTGTTTAAAGTATTGCAGGTGTCCCCCTTTTCCCCCCAATGAACCCCTCCACCAGGCAACCCCCCCCCTCCAGGTCTCTACACTATTGTATCTATAGGTCATATATGTATGCATCTAAATTCTTTGATTAATCCCCACCCACCTCCCCACCCCCACCTTTCCTCTGAACTTTGTCTGACTGCTCCACAGTTCCTACGTGTCTGCATCTATCTTGTTCATCAGTTTATTTTGTTCACTAGATCGCACCAATTTTATGTTGTGGAAACTGAGAATCAGGGAATAAAGTCATCTCTAGTTCCAGTAGGAAGAATCACCACAAATGGATTATCAGGCACACATAAGGCCCACTGCTGAAATTCATTTCTTTTCTTCATCTAACTACAGGGTAAACCTAAATGTTCCTTGCTATACGGATGCTGGATCATGGAGGACTTCATCATTTATTTTCCAACTGAGTGACACCATTTTGTTCTACAGCTAAAGAGCTAGATAAACCTGCAAGCATGGCAGGCGGGAATCACACAGGGGTGACGGAATTCCTTCTGGTAGGTTTAACCGAAAATCCTAATCTGCAGATTCCTCTCTTTGTGCTTTTCTCCCTTATTTATTTAATCACTCTGACAGGTAATGGGGGGATGATCATCTTGATCTGGTTCAATGCCCACCTTCACACTCCCATGTACTTCTTTCTTAGCAACCTGTCTTTTTGTGATATCTGCTACTCTACTGTCTTTGCTCCTAAGATGCTGGTCAATTTCTTATCAATACATAAATCCAGCACATTTGCTGGCTGCCTTCTGCAGAGTTTCCTTTTTCAACTCTATGGAACCACCGAAGGCATCCTCCTGTCTATGATGGCTTATGACCGCTATGCAGCAATAGCCAACCCCTTGCTGTATACAGTCATTATGACCCAAAGGGTTTGTATTGGGATGGTCCTTGTGTCTTACTCGGGTGGGCTCATTAACTCACTGACACACACAATAGGCCTGTTCAAACTTGACTTCTGTGGTCCTAACATTGTGAATCATTATTTCTGTGACATCCCCCCTCTTCTGAAGCTCTCTTGCTCTGATGCACATAACAATGAGATGCTGGTTTTGATATTCACTGGGGTTATTGGCATGCTTACTTTGACCACCATAGTGCTCTCTTACATCCGCATCATCATTGCCATCCAGAGAATTCGCTCAGCAGAGGGGAGGCGCAAAGCCTTCTCCACTTGTGCCTCCCACCTGACCGCCGTGACCTTATTCTATGGGTCTGCAACCTTCAGTTACATCCAGCCAAGCTCTCAGTATTCCCTGGACCAGGAGAAGGTCTCTGCTGTGTTTTATACTTTGGTGACCCCCATGCTAAACCCACTTATTTATAGCCTAAGAAACAAGGATGTGAAAGATGCAGCGAAAAGGTCAATATGGGGGAAAGGAATTTCAGCTTGAGTCGGTCTAGTCTATGGCTTTTTATCATGACATTAACCAACATATAGAGAGTTTCTTTAAATTGTTTAGAAGATATATGGTCACAAACAGAACTGCAATAAGATGTCCTCATACAATATGAGAAATGAGTGATAGTTAACTATTCTTGCAAATTTGTATTTTTCTTGTATTTCAACTGTAAGTTTAAAATGTATCAAAATATATGGTTAGGAAAACCGTTCAAAGTGCTTACAAAATGATGGGATGTTTTTCCTTCTAAATGGATGGAGTACCTCGTCATTAAATCAGCAGTTTTGCAAAAATAACAAGAAAAGCAAGATAAATACAGATGTTATTGTTTGATAAAATGGAGTAGCTAGCTATTTCAGGAAAAGAGGACTGGAGTGGTTTAGAACTCAGAGAGGTGTAATCATGGAGAGGTGAGCTGACTCTTATCTCACTGTTTCGGGGCACTCTTGACAATTGAGGCCTATGGTGCATGGAGAGCTCAGCAAGCTCTCAGATGCATCAGTAGAGCTTTTGGCAGGTACTTTGCAGGTTTCATCACATATGGGTGTATTTCCTTTCAGGGCATTAGTCATATGGTGAGCCTAAGCAGCCCTGGGCTGCTATATGGATGGAGATAGCTATAGGGACAAAGAGACAATGGGTCATAGATGATAAGTAGATAGATGATAGATATAGAGAGATAGATGATAGATTGATCGGTAGATAGATAGATAGATAGATAGATAGATAGATAGATAGACTGACAGATGATAGATAGGTAATAGGTAATAGGTACAGGGACAGAATTAAATGGAGTTCTTCTGAAATCAAGCAAGAACTTTGTGGTGTCTCAAACAGTACAAATATTAAATATTGTGATCTGCCAAAAGGAAGACCTACTGATTCTGAACTTGTGCCCTGTGACTGCTCTGGGGGAAAGAAAACCGTAGAGCTGTATGGTAGCAGTTATGTAGGCTCAAAGAGGTACTGTATTATATAGAAGCTTAAACACACAGCTGTTCTTTCCCACAGGATATTGGAACAAAGGGGGTGGGTGGAGGGTGTAAAGAGATGATTTGAGCCTCAGAGACAGGTTGGAGTCTCTTGCACTCTTGCTGTGCTTAGAAGACACACAGTCCTGCTAGAGGGGCATCAGCAGCAATTCCTATGTAGGTGTCCCCAAAGCATTTCCCAGACTCTGATCCTGCATTGCATCAGGCACAGAAGTGGTATAATTTTTTTTCTGAATCACAAGAAGATTCACACTGTAGAGATTCAGTCTTAGCTGGAAAGATAGAGTGAAATCTCTGAGACATCTGTAATACTTTCAACAATAAAGATTTTAAAAATAATCTCTGTGGCTCTAGGTGGTTGGTTGACTATGTCCACCAGAGGCAAAGGCCTAGATCAAACACAAGGCAGCCCTTCAAGGCATTTTCTGTGATTTGAAGATGTATAAGGGAAGCCACTAATTTTAATTCTTTACAGAGTTCAAACTGAATTTACTGCAGTGTTTAAGGGCTGGAGAGCAAGCGAGAGACAGAGAGAGAGAGAGAGTCAGTGGGAGAGAGAGTCAGAGAGAGAGAGAGACAGAGAGAAAGAGAGTCAGAGAGTGAGAGAGAGATGGCCCCTCTTCACATCTTTTCTGAGCTATGAGGATGTATATGTTATACCATTTTAGAGAGAAAGTGAAACGTTTCCATGGAAAGTAATGTCATCTCCAGTTTGTACAAACCTTTCCCCTTTTACGGAAGTTATTGAGGTGACCCTCAGATGCAAAGAGTCAGAAAGTATAGGAAAGAGCAGGACAAGCACAGAACATGACGGGACCACAGAGGAGCTTCATGTTGGACAGAGACAAAGAGTTAAAAACATTCAATGGTTAACACATTGTAGAAAATAGAAGAAAATATTAGAAGAATGGTTTAAGGTGAAATATTTTGGGAGATTATTAAATTTAATCAGAAACCTTCTATTATCTGCTTTTGTGAATTTGCTATTTTAGAAACTTCTAAGTGTAATGACACAGTATTTGTAGTTTTGGGCATTGTGCTTATTTCACTTAGCACAATGCCCTCCAGGTTAACCCAGATTATCACAAAGGTCAGGATTTCACTCTTTTTTAAGGCCGATTAATACTCTATTGTATGAATATACCACCTTTTCTTTAACAATTCACCTGATGAATGGCAGGCATTTGGGTTGTTTCCATACCTTGGCTATTGTTAATACTTTTGCATGGGACATGGGAGTGTAACTAAATGGGGGGCAGCTATGGAGGGGAAGAAGCAGAGGGAGCTATTGTTCCAAGGTTATAAAGTCTCAGTTATGCAAGATGAGTAGTCCTAGAGAGGTGCTGTATAACGTATAAAACATGTACTGCTCATAGTTTTAAATACTGTTTTGTGTACTTAAAAATGTGTTGAAAGGTGAGACCTCATATTTAGTGTTCCTAGAAAAAGAAAACAAAACAGAGGCAGGAGCAAACTCTGAGTGGTGATGCCTATATCTATTGCCTTGATTGTGGTGATGCTTTCACTGGTGTATATATACGTCCAAATTCACCAGATTGTATGTATTAAATATGTGTTGTTTTTTGTACATTAATTATATCCATTAAAGCTGTTTTAAAAAAACAGAAACAAATTATATTCTGAGAAAAAAGTGCACAAAAGCTGAAAATAAGAAGTCAAAAGAAGAATTTAGAGCATATCAGACAAAGCATAAAACAGGATTAATAATCTCACACACAAGCCAATACATAGCATCTAAAGCGCAGAGAGAAGACAAACATTAGAGGGTAAAGCAGAGCATAGGAGACATATGTGATCCTATCAAACGATGTGAAATATGTGTTAATGTTCCAGGAAAAAGAGAGAGAATAGATACTATATATATTTTAAGATGAAGGGACTAATTTTTTATTCAGAACTGATAAATCTTCAATAGTCATATTCAAGAAGGCAGAATATCCAAAGTGGGTACACAGAGCAATACACAGATCTTGTAACATAGAAACACACACCTGAAACCTGTATGTTCATATTAACCATTGTTGTCCTAATAACTTTAATAAGGTATTAACAGATTAATTGTAGCCCTATAAGTGTTCTAAATATCAATATTTTTATTTACCATGAGTTTTTTGGTAATAAAGCCATTAGGTCTTAATTTGAGAATACATTTGACTATCTAATGAATGGTATGAGGCCATTTTCAAGAAATACATGCTTTTAAACATGGTATTGCAAAGAGCTTCAAAGGATTAATAGTCCTATAAAGTATAGACTATCTGCTCGGTACTTTCTGAGTGTAATGATTTGTTGTTTTTCTTTACAACTGAGTTTCTACAAACATTTATAATGTTTACTCATATCACTTTTTCTTTTATATTAAATTTATTGGGGTGACTGGTTAATAAAGTCATATCCATTTTTCAGGTGTACGATTCAGTAATACACCATCTGTATAATGTATTTGCGTTCACCACCCAGTCAAGTCTCCTTCCAGCACCATTGAACTCCCTTTACCCTCTTCTGTCTCCCCACACCCTGCTTTCTCTCTGTTAGTCACCTAGTGTTGTCTGTGTCTAAGAGTTTTTTATTTTTAGTTTTTGCTTAGTCCTACTTCACCTTTCTTGTCCAGCCTCCCAACTGTGCTCCCCTCTATGAGTCAATCTAGCTCGGAGTTTCTAAAAGCAGCACTGTTGACATTTTGGGCCAATACTTCTCTTTGGGGGGTGCAGGTGGGGTGACGAGAAGTCAATGCTGCACATTTTAGGGAGTTTAGCAGCATCCCTCGTCTCTACTCACTAGATGCTAGTACCATTCTCCCTATTTATGACAACCAAAATGTGTCCAAACACTGCCAAACGTCCCTCAGAGGCAGAATTACCCCAAGGAGAGAATCACTAAACTTGCTGAATACTATTTCATTGACTTTAAGGCATTAGAGTGAGGTCACTGCATGAACATAATCAGAATAATAATGTGATAAGAACATCTCAGCTGTGATTTTATTAATTTTGTTCTCCATTATTTTCTTAATTTCATGGCATTTTTAAGACCTATTCTGATAATACCCATAAACAGAGAAGAGTAACACATAATTTTGATGAAACAAATATGAAATTAAAGCTGATTATACGTTTATGAAATAAACCAGAGTTGAGAAGAAATTAACATAAAATCTGATATTTGTGACAATCACATGCATTAAATTTAGTTTTCTGCTCCTGTCTATGGGGAGAGATACTGCTGAAGTGCTACATGACATTTCAGTCATAAAAGTAATGCAATACACAAACAAAATACTAAAATAGCTGTTCCATCTATGAAAATATGTGCATTTAATTGAGGTCATAAATAAAGTCTATGTGATAACTCTGCATCTTTATTTTATTGACATTGATCACTGGAGGTAAGGCCAAAAGAGATTTATGGCATGAGTTGAATAATGCCAATGTTTCTATTGACATCAGAAAAAGTAATTTGTAGATCATATTTCAAGAACAAACTAAATATTTATTTTGAAGGGAATACATTCATAAATATTTTTCTCAGAATATAAAATATATTGAAACACATGAGATAAACTTTGTCACGTTGATGGAAAGACAGAGATTGGGAGTGAGTGCTGGTTGAGAATCAAACTTTCCCTTAGCCGCAAACACTGTGAAGTATGGTAGCAAAGACTTGCCAAAATTTCTAACCGATACGCTGCTATTAGTTCTAATCAAGTTTGTTCTCTTATGTAACATCTTCCATTTGTATCTAAAGGTGTGCTAATGTTCTATCAGTATCATCACAACTGTAATAGTCATAATTCTTCAAATTTTGTATAATATTTGGATTGAGACGAGACTTCACTATTTTTATCTACATATAACTTACTCTACTTATATGTTAAAATATCTAAGACATGCTAATGAATTAATAATAGAACTTAAGAAAACCATCTACTACCCTTTCCAAACACACACATAATGCATATATTATTTGTATGATTGAAGAGAGCTCAATATAAAATTATGTAAAATAGCTAATAAACCTATGTGCAATATAAGCAAAATCTCCACACTATACACAGCGCTATGATGCCTATTAAATTATTAGAGAGAAAGAAAGCATAGATTTTTATTTAAATACTCCCAAAGGAAAGCATACATCTCAATTAATTCTCTCTCTGTGTCTCTCTATCTCTCTGTAATCATAAAACTTTAATGTGAATGATTGTTAACATTTATAGTCATGTATAACTATTGAGAAGACCTGCTACTCTGATTAGTTCCAGTCCCAAAATTAGTCCTATTTCCCCTGATGTGATGTTCCCATTACACTAAGGGGCCTTGCAGAAAAAAACGTGTGCCAGTAAGAAACACACTAATGTCCCTTCACCTCTGAAGTTGTTTTTAACTGAGGTTATTTTCAGGTTATGAAACTTTGATTCTGTATTTTACAATCTGGTTTTATTAACAAGCTTTTCTTATGGCATTAAAAAAAGTATCATTAAAAACACCCAAAGGGAAAGATGCTAATGATCCATCCTGTGGACACCTGAGATTCCATCCACACCAGGAGACACAGTGTGCGTTCCCAAAAGAAAAGACAGCAAGCATAAAAATCCCCACTCTCAGCCTTAAGTGCTTGAAGGATCCTGAAATGGTGGTCGATTGTAGATACTCTGCTTAGTGTTGACTTTTCTGAGCCCTGAGTATGTTTAGTAGCAGTTATGAGGGTTTATTTAAGCTTTTGACATTTCCTGTTGTCTCCACACTAAAAGAATCTGTTACCAGCTGTCATGATTTCAGTACTTTCCCAGGAGCCAGCCAATTCCTAACCTATGGTGTATTTATCTTTCTACTGTTCTCTTATTTTGTAAAAAAGGGCAGTATTTATGTAATATCTGTATTTAATATTTATGCATGTATATTCGTGGTATTTAATATTTGGTTTATATAGAATCTAAAGCTACTTGTGTATTTATGAAAAATTTCAGATATTCTATGGAAAGTGGGATATCTGAGAACTATAATGTATTTCAAAAAATTGTTTCTTTCCAATCTTATAAAACAATAATTTTTTGAAATATTTTACATATAATTTAATTTTATGATTCCAATGGTGATATTTTTAGAATTATTTTCTATTTTCCCTGATGTAATATTTCCAGTTACACTAAGGGGACCTGCAGAAAAAAACGTGTTCCATTAAGAAACACACTAATGTCCCTTCACCTCTAAGGTTGTTTTTAATTGAGGTTATTTTCAGGTTATGAAACTTTGATTCTGTATTTTACAATCTGGTCCATTAACATGGTTTTCTTATGGCATTAAAAAAAGTATCATTAAAAAACCCCCCAAAATTGTTTTCACTTTCAACAAGTTATTCCCTCTTTTCCTTGGATACAGTTGGACTCGGATTCATTGCTTTTACCAAAGTGGCTGATCTTAACTATAGACAGGATCTAATTTACAATCTCCGTCTGCAAGGGATGAGCTTATATACTCATAGAATGAAGATTTTCATTTTGCTTTAGAAATACCCTGAAGATTGCATCCCAAGCTTACCCATATGCTGACCTCAGTGGACTTCAAGTTCCATGAGAGCCCAACTCATGTATCCTTCTTGAGGGGTCTGATGCCTCACAGGGTGCCTGGCATGAATAGCATGGTTGTTTTTGGAAGCCACCAATTTCAGGTGAGTTGTCACAGAGCCATAGGATAGTAATACACCATACAGTAGAGCATCTGCCAGCTCTGACTATTCACCTCTCCTCCTTTACTTTTCTTCACAACACTTATCAGTGTCTATCAATAAGTATCTATTTATTTCTTTAATAAAATGCAAGCTCCTTAAAAGCATGACATTTTCCTCATTCACTGTGTCATCTCTAGCAAATATAATAACATTTCTTGGCACAGAGTGCTAAGTAATATGTATTGACTGAATGGATGAAGCTATACATGAATGACCTGATTTATCAATATTTAACCATGAATGTTGTTGAATTAGTATTATGTCATGTCAAAAACCAAATGAAATGAAGTAGCAGCCTATATTTTTGAAAGGAGATTGTACTTGATACAGTTAAGTCAGGGTAGCTATAGTTTTGGTCCCTCATAGTTACACCTTTCCTCTCTTCATTGGGTTTTGTGTTCGTTGTTTAAATGCAGATAAGATCCCAACTGTGTGAGGGTGAAGTTATAGAAATACGAAAGGAAAGAGTGATCAAGTTAAATTGCACTGCTTTGCTTTGATTGGCCTTAATATTAAACAGCAAGTGAAAAGACTCTTGCACCTGTTTTCCTGACTCAAGTCTTTAGAGAGCACAGTCATTGATCTTCCAAGGGGGGAATCTGAGCAGAAGGTTGAAGGAGAAGAGTTTTGATGTTTGAGATTTTGAAAGGAAGAGGGGTGAATACTATGGAAGTCAGTTTCATGAGTAAACTGGGTGTGAAAAAATCAGAAGAGCTTAGACACAGGATAAAGAAAAAGTTGCTGTCATGGAAGGCCAATCAGTTTGTAGCTCATAAAAGCACAGGATGTTTAAATACCATAGAATCAGTCAGAGGACTGGCTCGAGGCATGTCTGGGTGCGCATGTCAGTTTTAACAATTGATAGATTCATGATCTAAGAGTTTCTTATCCCAGTTCTTTTATAGGTTTTTTTAATCCCAATTTCTTTATTGTTTAAAGTATTGCAGGTGTCCCCCTTTTCCCCCCAATGAACCCCTCCACCAGGCAACCCCCCCCCCAGGTCTCTACACTATTGTGTCTATAGGTCATATATGCATGCATCTAAATTCTTTGATTAGTCCCCCCCATCCCTACCCCCACCTTCCCTCTGAACTTTGACTGCTCCACAGTTCCTATGTGTCTGCATCTATCTTGTTCATCAGTTTATTTTGTTCATTAGATCCCACCAATTTTACGTTGTGGAAACTGAGAATCAGGGAATAAAATCATCTCTAGTTCCAGTAGGGAGAATCACTGCAGATGGATTATCAGGCAAACAGAAGGTCCACTGCTGAAGTTGATTTCTTTTCTTCACCTAACTACAGTGTAAAGCTATGCTCCTTGCTATATGGATGTTGGATCATGGAGGAAATCATCATTTATTTTCCATCTGAGTGACACCATTTTGTTCTACAGCTAAAGAGCTAGATAAACCTGCAAGCATGGCAGGCGGGAATCACACAGGGGTGACAGAATTCCTTCTGGTAGGTTTAACTGAAAATCCTAATCTGCAGATTCCTCTCTTTGTGCTTTTCTCCCTTATTTATTTAATCACTCTGACAGGTAATGGGGGGATGATCATCTTGATCTGGTTCAATGCCCACCTTCATACTCCCATGTACTTCTTTCTTAGCAACCTGTCTTTTTGTGATATCTGCTACTCTACTGTCTTGGCTCCTAAGATGCTGGTCAATTTCCTGTCAGTATATAAATCCAGCACTTTTGCTGGCTGTCTTCTGCAGTGTTTCCTCTTTGCAGTCTATGGAACCACCGAAGGCATCCTCCTGTCTATGATGGCTTATGACCGCTATGTAGCAATAGCCAACCCCTTGCTGTATACAGTCATTGTGACCCAAAGGGTTTGTATTGGGATGGTCCTTGTGTCTTACTCGGGTGGGCTCATTAACTCACTGACACACACAATAGGCTTGTTGAAACTTGACTTCTGTGGTCCTAACATTGTGAATCATTATTTCTGTGACATCCCCCCTCTTCTGAAGCTCTCTTGTTCTGATGCACATAACAATGAGATGCTGCTTTTGATATTCTCTGGGGTCATTGGGGTGCTTGCTTTGACCACCATCATGCTCTCTTACATCCGCATTATCATTGCCATCCAGAGAATTCGCTCAGCAGAGGGGAGGCGCAAAGCCTTCTCCACTTGTGCCTCCCACCTGACCACCGTGACCTTATTCTACGGGTCTGCAACCTTCAGCTACATCCAGCCAAGCTCTCAGTATTCCTTGGACCAGGAGAAGGTCTCTGCTGTCTTTTACACTTTGGTGATCCCCATGCTAAACCCAGTGATTTATAGCCTAAGAAACAAGGATGTGAGAGTTGCAGCGAAAAGGTCAATATGGGGGAAAGGAATTTCAGCTTGAGTCCGTCTTGTCTATGGCTTTTTATCATGACATTAACCAACATATAGAGAGTTTCTTTAAAATTGTGTAGATGATACATGGTCACAAACAGAACTGCAATAAGATGTTCTCATTCAATATGATAAATGAATGATAGTTAACTAATCTTGCAAATTTGTATTTTTCTTGTATTTCAACTGTAAGTTTAAAATGTCTCAAAATAAATGGTTAGGAAAACCATTCAAACTGCTTACAAAATGATAGAATGTTTTTCTAAATGGATGGAGTAGCTTGTCATTAAATCAGTAGTTTCGCAAAAATAACAAGAAAAGCAAGATAAATACAGATGTTATTGTTTGATAAAATGGAGTAGCTAGCTATTTCAGGAAAAGAGGACTGGAGTGGTTTAGAACTCAGAGAGGTGTAATCATGGAGAGGTGAGCTGACTCTTATCTCACTGGTTTGGGGCACTCTTGACAATGGAGGCCTATGGTGCATGGAGAGCTCAGCAAGCTCTCAGATGCATCAGTAGAGCTTTTGGCAGGTACTTTGCAGGTTTCATCACATATGGTTGTATTTCCTTTCAGGGCATTAGTCATATGGTGAGCCTAAGCAGCCCTGGGCTGCCACATGGCTGGAGATAGCTATAGGGATAAAGAGACAATGGGTGATAGATGATAAATAGATAGATGATAGATATAGAGAGTTAGATGACAGATTGATAGGTAGGTAGATAGATAGATAGATAGATAGATAGATAGATAGATAGATGATAGATAGATAGATAAATAGATAGGTAATAGGTAATAGGTACAGGGACAGAATTAAATGGAGACTTCTGAAATCAGGCAAGAACTTTGTGGTATCCCAAACAGTATAAATATTAAATATTGTGATCTGCCAAAAGGAAGACCTACTGATTCTGAACTTGTGCCCTGTGACTGCTCTGGGGGAAAGAAAACCGTAGAGCTGTATGTTAGCAGTTATGTAGGCTCAAAGAGGTACTGTATTATATAGAAGCTTAAACACACAGCTGTTCTTTCCCACAGGATATTGGAACAAAGGGGGTGGGTGGAGGGTGTAAAGAGATGATTTGGGCCTCAGAGGCAGGTTGGAGACTCTTGTACTCTTGCTCTGCTTAGAGGACTCACAGTCCTGCTAGAGGGTGTCAGCAGCAATTCCTTTGTCGGTGTCCTCAAAGCATTTCCCAGACTCTGATCCTGCATTGCATCAGGCACAGAAGTGGTATAATTTTTTTTTCTGAATCACAAGAAGATTCACACTTTAGAGATTCAGCCTTAGCTGGAAAGATAGAGTGAAATCTCTGAGACATCTGTAATACTTTCAACAATAAAGATTTTAAAAATAATCTCTGTGGCCCTAGGTGCTTGGTTGACTATGTCCACCAAAGGTAAAGGCCTGGATCAAACACAAGGCAGCCCTTCAAGGCATTTTCTGTGATTTGAAGATGTATAAGGGAATCGGCTAATTTTAATTCTTTACAGAGTTCAAACTGAATTTACTGCAGTGTTTAAGGGCTAGAGTTCGAGCTAGAGACAGAGAGAGAGAGAGGGGGGGGCAGAGAGAGAGTCAGAGAGAGAGAGAGAAGGAGAGAGATGGCCCCTCTTCACATCTTTTCTGAGCTATGAGTATGTTTGTGTTATGCCATTTTAGAGAGAAAGTGAAACCTTTCTCCATGGAGAGTAATGTCATCTCCAGTTTTACAAACCTTTCCCCTTTTACGGAAGTTACTGAGGTGACCCTCAGATGCAAAGAGTCAGAAAGTATAGGAAAGAGCAGGACAAGCACAGAACATGACGGGACCACAGAGGAGCTTCATGTTGGACAGAGACAAAGAGTTTAAAACATTCTATGGTTAACACATTGTAGAAAATAGAAGAAAATGTTAGAAGAATGGTTATAGGTGAAATATTTCAGGATATTATTAAATAAATTTAATCAGAAACCTTCTATTATTTGCTTCTGTGAATTTGCTATTTGAGAAACTTCTAGGTGTAATGACACAGTATTTGTAGTTTTGTGACTGGCTTATTTCACTTAGCACAATGCCCTCCAGGTTAACCCAGATTATCACAAAGGTCAGGATTTCACTTTTTTTTAAGGCCGAATAATACTCTATTGTATGAATATACCACCTTTTCTTTAACAGTTCACCTGATGAATGGCAGGCATTTGGGTTGTTTCCATACCTTGGCTATTGTTAATACTTTTGCATGGGACATGGGAGTGTAACTGAATGGGGGGCAGCTATAGAGGGGAAGAAGCAGATGGAGCTATTGTTCCAAGGTTATAAAGTTTCAGTTATGCAAGATGAGTAGTCCTAGAGAGGTGCTGTATAACATATAAAACATATACTGCTCATAGTTTTAAATACTGGTTTGTGTACTTAAAAATGTGTTGAAAGGTGAGACCACATATTTAGTGTTCCTAGAACAAGAAAACACAACAGAGGCAGGAGCAAACTCTGAGTGGTGATGCCTATATCTATTGCCTTGATTGTGGTGATGCTTTCACTGGTGTATATATACGTCCAAGTTCACCAAATTCTATGTATTAAATAGGTGGTGTTTTTTGTACATTAATGATATCCATTAAAGCTGTTTTAAAAAACAGAAACAAATTATATTCTGAGAAAAAAGTGCACAAAAGCTGAAAATAAGAAGTCAAAAGAAGAATTTAGAGCATATCAGACAAAGCATAAAACAGGATTAATAATCTCACACACAAGCCAATACATAGCATCTAAAGCGCAGAGAGAAGACAAACATTAGAGGGTAAAGCAGAGCATAGGAGACATATGTGATCCTATCAAATGATGTGAAATATGTGTTACTGTTCCAGGAAAAAAAAAGAGAATAGATACTATATATATTTTAAGATGAAGGGACTAATTTTTATTCAGAACTGATAAATCTTCAATAGTCATATTCAAGAAGGCAGAATATCCAAAGTGGGTACACAGAGCAATACACAGATCTTGTAACATAGAAACACACACCTGAAACCTGTATGTTCATATTAACCATTGTTGTCCTAATAACTTTAATAAGGTATTAACAGATTAATTGTAGCCCTATAAGTGTTCTAAATATCAATATTTTTACTTACCATGAGTTTTTTGGTAATAAAGCCATTAGGTCTTAATTTGAGAATACATTTGACTATCTAATGAATGGTATGAGGCCATTATCAAGAAATATATGCTTTTAAACATGGTATTGCAAAGAGCTTCAAAGGATTAATAGTCCTATAAAGTATAGACTATCTGCTCGGTAGTTTCTGAGTGTAATGGTTTGTTTTTCTTTACAACTGAGTTTCTACAGACATTTATAATGTTTATTCATATCATTTTTTCTTTTATATTAAATTTATTGGGGTGACACTGGTTAATAAAGTCATATCCATTTTTCAGGCGTACGATTCAGTAATACACCATCTGTATAATGTATTTGCGTTCACCACCCAGTCAAGTCTCCTTCCAGCACCATTGAACTCCCTTTACCCTCTTCTGTCTCCCCACACCCTCCTTTCTCTCTGCTAATCACCATAGTGTTTTCTGTGTCTATGAGTTTTTTATTTTTACTTTTTGCTTAATCTTACTTCACTTTCTTACCCAGCCTCCCAACTGTGGTCCCCTCTATGAGTCAATCTAGCTCGGAGTTTCTAAAAGCAGCACTGTTGACATTTTGGGCCAATACTTCTCTTTGGGGGGTGCGGGTGGGGTGATGAGAAGTCAATGCTGCACATTTTAGGGAGTTTAGCAGCATCCCTCGTCTCTACTCACTAGATGCTAGTAGCATTCTCCCTATTTATGACAACCAAAATGTGTCCAAACACTGCCAAACGTCCCTCAGAGGCAGAATTACCCCAAGGAGAGAATCACTAAACTTGCTCAACACTATTTTTTTGACCCCATGGCATTAGAGTGAGGTCATTGCCTGAACATGTCAGAATAATAATGTGATAAGAACATCTCAGCTGTGATTTTATTAATTTTGTTTTGCATTATTTCTGTAATTTCTATGCATTTCTAAGATCTATTTTGATAATACTCATAAACAGAGAAAGTTAACACATAATTTCAGTAAACAAAACATAAAATTAAAGGTTAATATCTTTAATGAAATAAACCACAATTGAGAATAAATTAAAATAAAGTATGATATTTGTGACAATTACATGTATTAAATTTAGTTTTCAGTTTCTGTCAATGAGGAGGGATAATGCTGAAGTGCTACATCACATTTCAGTCATAAAAGGAATGCAATACACAAACTTAGAATACTAAAACTGGTGTTTCCCCTGTAAAAATATGTGCATTTAATTCAAGTCATAAATAAAGCCTATTTGATAACTCTATTTCTTAATGTTATTGACACTGAGCACTGGAGGACATGGACAAATGAGTTTTATGGCATGAGTTGAATAATTTTTTTCTACTGACATCAGACAAAATAACATGTAGATCATTTTAAAGAACATATTAAATATTTATCTTGAAGGAAATACATTCATAAATATTTTTCTCAGAATATAAAATATTATGTTGATACACATAAGATAAAATTTGCCACATGGATGGCATAAAGATAGAGATCAGGAGTGAGTATTGGTTGAGAATTAAACTTTCCCTTAGCTGCAAACACTGTGATGTGTGGTGGTGAAAACATGCCATATAACCAATACATTGCTATTAGTTCTAATCAAGCGTCTGCTCTTATGATATGTAATATCTTCCATTTGCATCTAAAGACATGCTAATGTTCTATCAGTATTTTCACAACTGTGTAATGATGTCATAATTCTTTAAATTTTGTACAATATTTGTATTGAACCTGAGACATCACGATTTTTTTAATCTCTCTGTATTATAATTTAAAATCCTAAAACGTGCTAATGAATTAGCAACAGAACTGAACAAAACCATCCATTACCCTTTCCAAACATAGTATAATGTGAATATTATTTGGATGATTGAAGAGAACTCAATATAAAATTATGTATAAAGCTAATAAAACTATGTGAAATATATGCAAATCTCCACACTGTCCACAGCGCTATGATGCCTGTTCAACTGATTTGTTAGAGAGAAGGAAAGCAAACATTTAAATAGGAATACTCCCAAAGGAGAGCATACAACTCAATGAATTCTCTCTCTCTGTGCATAAGCATAAAACTTTAATGTGAATGATTGTTAAAAGTTTTTTAGTATGACATCATGCGTATCTATTGAGAAGACCAGCTACTCTGATTAGTTCCAGTCCCAAGAGACCAGAAAAGATTCTGATGATCCCTCCTGTGGACACCTGAGGTTCCACCCTCACGGTGAGACACGCTCTGTGTCCCCAAAAGAAAAGACCGTACAAAAAATCCCCACTCTCAGTGATGTTATTTAAGGTTCCTGAAAATGCGGCCTTCTCTAGATATTCTGCTGGATCTTGACTTCTCTGAGCTGTATGTTTAGGGAGTGGCAATGGGGGTTTATTTAAGCTTTTGCCATTTCCTGTTGTCTCTACACTAAAAGAATCTGTTACCAGCTGTTACGGTTTCAGCGCTGTTCCCACACAGCCAGGCAATTTCCTAACCTGTGGTGTATTTATCATTCAAATGTTCTTCTCATTTTCAAAAAAGGGCTATATTTACATAATATCTGAATTTAATACTTGTGGGTGTCAGAGTGTGTGTATTTTTATGGCATTTAATATTTGGTTTACATGGAATCTAAAGCTACTTGTGCATTTATGGAAAATTTCAGATATTTTGAATACCTTAGAATGAGACAGAGGCCTGGCACGAGGCATATCTGGGTGCGCAGGTCAGTTTTAACAATGAATAGATTCATGATCTGAAGAGTTTTTATCCCAATTTTATGCTGTGCGAACTGAGAAGCCGGAGGGAAATATTTTCTAGTTCTAATAGGGAGAAACACTAACTTCACTGCTAAAATTCATTTCTTTTCTTCATCTAACTACAGGGTAAACCTAAATACTCCTTGCTATATGGATCATGGAAGGAATCAACATTTATTTTTCATCTAAGTGATATCATTTATTCTGCAATTGAAGAGCTAGATAAACCTGCAAGCATGGCAGGCGGGAATCACACAGGGGTGACAGAATTCCTTCTGGTAGGTTTAACTGAAAATCCTAATCTGCAGATTCCTCTCTTTGTGCTTTTCTCCCTTATTTATTTAATCACTCTGACAGGTAATGGGGGGATGATCATCTTGATCTGGTTCAATGCCCACCTTCATTCGCCCATGTACTTCTTTCTTAGCAACCTGTCTTTTTGTGATATCTGCTACTCTACAGTCTTGGCTCCTAAGATGCTGATCAATTTCCTATCAAAACACAGGTCCAGCACGTTTGCTGGCTGTCTTCTGCAGAGTTTCTTCTTTGCAGTCTATGTAACCACAGAAGGCATCCTCCTGTCTATGATGGCTTATGACCGCTATGCAGCAATAGCCAACCCCTTGCTGTATACAGTCATTATGACCCAAAGGGTTTGTATTGGGATGGTCCTTGTGTCTTACTCGGGTGGGCTCATTAACTCACTGACACACACAGTAGGCCTGTTCAAACTTGACTTCTGTGGTCCTAACATTGTGAATCATTATTTCTGTGACATCCCCCCTCTTCTGAAGCTCTCTTGTTCTGATGCACATAACAATGAGATGCTGCTTTTGATATTCTCTGGGATCATTGGGATGCTTACTCTGATCACCATAGTGCTCTCTTACATCCGCATCATCATTGCCATCCAGAGAATTCGCTCAGCGGAGGGGAGGCGCAAAGCCTTCTCCACTTGTGCCTCCCACCTGACCACTGTGATCTTATTCTATGGGTCTGTAACATTTAGCTACATCCAGCCAAGCTCTCAGTATTCCCTGGACCAGGAGAAGGTCTCTGCTGTGTTTTACACTTTGGTGATCCCCATGCTAAACCCAGTGATTTATAGCCTAAGAAACAAAGATGTGAGAGATGCAGTGAAAAGGTCAATATGGGGGAAAGGAACTTCAACTGAGTCGGTCTTGTCTATGGCTTTTTAAGGTGACCTTTACCAGCAAATAGATGCTTTCTATATAGTTGTGTCACAGACATATGATCACCAACAGACTACAATCAAGATATGTTCATAAAATAACAGAAAGGAACTATAGTTTATTTTTGCTCATTTGTATTATTCTTGAATCTCTTCTGTATGTTTAAAATGTTTTAAGATAAACAGGAAAACATGGGGAAAAGTGGCTATAAAATGATAGAATTTTTACTTCTGGAAGGATGCAGTAGCTTGTGATTAAAAGAGCACTGGTGCAAAAATCACAAGAAAAACAAGACAAGATATAGATTTATCTGTTGATACAATGGAGTAGCTACTATGGAAAAGGGAAGTGAAGTCATTTAGGACGCAGGAAGGGGTAGACATGGAGTGGTGAGGTGACTCTTATCTCACTGATTCCGGGCACTCTTGACAATGAAGGCCGGTAATGTATGGAGAGCTCAGCAAGCTCTCAGGTGCATCAGTGGAGCTTTAGGTAGATACTTTACAACTTTCATCACATATGGTTATATTTTTATTCAGGGTATTAGACATATTCTGTGCCTGAGTAGGCCTGGATCCAACACATAAATAGATATAGGAACAGACAGGCAATGAATTAAAGCTAGATGATTACAGATGATAGGTAGATGACAGATAGATACAAATGTGGATAGGTAATCGATAATAGTTGGACAGAATTAAATGGGGAACTTCTGAAATCAAGGAGGAACTTTTTGGTGTCCCAAACAACACAATTATTAAATATTGTGATCTACCAAAGGGAAAACAAACGGACAGATCCTGTGCCCTTTGGCTGCTCTGGGGGACAGAGAGGACAGTGGAGCTGCATGTTAGCAGTTACGTAGCCTCAAAAAGGTACTAGAATATAGATCCTTAAACACACAGCTGTTTTTTGCCATAGGATATTGGAACAAAGAGGGTGAGTGGAGAGTGTAAGAACCTAGTTTGCGCCATAGAGGTAGGTAGGAATGTCCTACACTCTTGCTGTGCTTAGAGGACACCCAGTTTGGCTAGAGGGGCATCAACAGCAAATGTAATGTAGGTGTCCTCCAAGGGTTTCCCAGACTTTGATCTTGCTTTCAGTCAGGCTCAGAAGGGCTAGAATTTTCTTTCTGAAGCACAACATGATTCACTCTGTGCACATTGAGACTGAGCTGGAAACACAGAGTGAAATCTCTGAGGCTCTAGCTGTTTGGTTGACTATGTCCCACAGGAGGTAAAGCCTGGATCAAACAGAAGCTTCAAGCTATTTTCTGTGACTTGAAGATGTATAAGGCAAGTGGCAGAGTTCACATCTCCAAAAAGTTAAAACTGAATTTTCTTCGTGTTCAAGGGCTGGAGAGAAAGAGAGAGAGGCCCACAGGGACAAGTCAAAAGGAAAATGAAATATAATGGCACCATGGTCCAGGCTCAGCCCAATGAATAATTGAATTAACAGTCAGTCTCTCATCCTTCATACCTTTATAGAGAGAAAGTGAAACCCCGCTCCATGGAAAGTAATGTTATCTCCAGTTTGTACAAACATTTTTTCCCACCTTTTATTGAATTTATTCAGGTGACTCTCAGATGCAAAATGTCAGAAACTATAAGAAAAGCAAAACAAGCACAAAACATAAGCAGGACTGCAGAGGAGCTACAAGCTGTATTTAGAAAATGACTGCAAAAAACTATGATCAACATATTAAAGAAAATAGAGAAAAAAGTTAGGAAAATTGTTTAAGATGAAATAATTCAATAGATAAATAAATTTAAACAGAAACATAATATTATATGCTTCTGTGAATTTGCTATTTTAGAAAACTCTTCTAAGTGTAATGATGCAGTATTTGTATGTTTTTGACCGGCTTATTTCACTTAGCGTAATGACCTCCAGGTTAACCCACGTTATTCCAAATATCAGAATTTCCCTATTTTTTTAAGGCTGAATAATACTCTATTACATGAATATACCACAATTATTTAACAATTCATCTAATGAACGGCAAGCATTTTGGTTGATTCCATCCATCCCTTGGCTGTTGTTAATAGTGCTGAATTGGACACGGGAGTATAACCTTCAAGTTATAAGTCATGGGATGTAAAGTACATCATAGGAAATAGAGTCAATAATGTCCTAATAACAAGGTATGTTGAGTACTATACTTAATGTGGTCCATAAATGTGGCATATATAAATCATGATGTAAATTTAACACTGATATAATATTGTATGTCAACTATAATTACAAATAAATTTTCTAGAAGAATATTTGCTGCCTGGCTGTTGTGGCTCAGATGGCTGAGCTTTGTCCCAGGCACCAGGAGGTGGCTGTGTGGGCTCGAGTCCCAAATTCCCAACAGAGGACATGCGGGGGGAGCCAAGGGACGCTTCTTGCTCATTGATGTTTCTCTCTCTCTCCCTCTCCCTTCCTCTCTTTCTAAAAAAGCAATAAAAACATATTTCAAGAATGGGAGATGAATATTTCCTCATTAAAGCCACACCAAAGGTGACTTCCTATGGTAATTTTAAGGCAGGAAGTAAAATATAGGATGAAATTGACATAAGTGGTAGAAAAGCATAAGTATACAGTTGAGAGTTTTTCCAGTATTTGGGGAGGTGAATCACTGATTTTAAAATGATTCTACTCAGCTCGCCTTCAGTTGGTTTTTCAGTTGGCTGTTTTATATTTTAGCTGTATTTCCAGTTTGGTTTGGGGGAGGGAGGTGAGTGTAACTTACACCCACTCCCCCACCATCTCCGATCCCGTTTAACAAGATCCTGGTAGGAAAAAGGCATATTAAAATTGCTCCTGCAAGCGGTAAAATATTAAATCAAAATACCCAAATAAAAGACATAGGACAAAATTAACAGTGAAATCTTGATTAATTTAATAGTGCACAAGAAGGAAGGAAGAAGGCCAGAAAGGAAAACATAACCTAATAGTGAGATGCTGCATGAAAAATGAGCTCTGCCAGTTACTACATATAGAAACAGAGACTGGAAAACTAAGTCGGGGTCATTAACCTTAACGATGCTGTCATTTTGGACTGAATGAATTTTTGTTGTGGAGGCGTCCTGTTCATAGTAGGTCAATGGTAGATGTCAGCCACATTCCTCTTCCCCACTCAGGACAACCAAAAATGTGTGTAGACATTGTCAAATATCTGCGGATGCGGGCAAAACTGCCTAAATTGAGATCCACTGGAGTAGTTAAAAAACAAAAGAACCTAATATATACTATTTCCAAGAGATAAAGGGAAACAGATTGCAAATAAAAAGATGGAAAAAGTTACTTAGGGAAAGGCGGTGTCACTATATTCACATTTGACAAAGAAAACAGTAAGGGGAAAATTATTATTACTTTAAGAAAGGGATATTTCTTAGTGTTAACATAAAAATGACCCTAAATTTGTATTTTCCTATTAATTTGCTTCAAAGTGCTTACCAGAAAGTTCATAAAAGTGATATAATAAATTTCACAGATCTAGCTAGAGGTTTTCCAAAAGCTCTCTCCGTAACTGATGGCATATCAAGCCAATAAAAATAAAATCACAGCATTATCAATTTAATTGACCTGGTATAAATGCATGGAACACTGGGCCACACTACAGAATACTCGTTCTGTAAAATACAGATGGAACATTTAAAAAGTGATTATATGTTGTGTGATAAAACAAATTTTAATAATTGAAAGTATATAAAGTACATTGTCTGATCACAGAAAAATAGTGATAAAACGTATCCTGAAAGAAAACTTTGGGCTCGTATGGTTCTCTGGTGATGTATTCCCAATATATAGACAATAAGGAATATCATTTTAAGATTCTTTCAGAGAGGAAAGAAATACAGAAAAAGAAAAACTAATTTTATGGAACCACTGAAACAATGATCTCAAAACCAAAGAAGGATATTACAAAGAGAGATAATTACAGTCTAGTGCCTCTTGACATTTTAGGCCAATACTTTTTTTTGGGTAAGGTGTGGTATGTAAGGAGAAGCCTATCCTGCATATTTTAGGAGCATCCCCGGGCTCTACTTACTAGATGGTATTAGCATCCTACCTATTTATGACAACCAAAATGCATCCAAACACTGCCAAATGTCCCTCAGAGGCAGAATTACCTCTAAGAGAGAATCACTGAACTTGCTCAACACTATCTCTTTGACCTCAAGGCAAATGAAACCATTAGAGTGAGGTTACTGCCTGAACATGTCAGAATAATAATTTGGTTAGAACAGCCCAGCTGGGATTTTATTAATTTTGTTCTGCATTATTGCCCGTATTTCTATGCATTCCTAAGATCTACTTTGACAATAACCTTAAACAGAGAAAATCAACACAGTTGAGAAGAAATTAGAAAAAAGTAGGGTATTTGTGACAATTACATGCATTAAATTTAGTTTTCTGCTTCTTTCTCTGAGGAGAGAGAATGCTGAGAAGTTATATGATATTTCAGTCATAAAAGTAATGCAACACACACACAAAATAATAAAATTGATTTTCCCTCTGTAAAAATATGTGCATTTAATTCAAGTCATAAATTAAGTCTCTGTGATAACTCTGCATCTTTATTTTATTTACATGGAGCATTGGAGGATAGGGGCAAATGAGTTTTATGGCATGAGTCAAATAATGCCAATTTTTCTACTGATATCAGACAAAACAATTTGTAGATAACCTTTAAAGAACACACTATTTATCTTCAAAGGAATACCTTCATATTATTCTTTCAGAAAAACGTTATCTTGAAACAAATGAGACAATGTTTGCCATGTGGATGGCATAAAGATTGAGAGTGAGTATTGATTGAGAACCCAGCTTTCCCTTAGCTGCAAACACTGTGAAGTATGGTGGGGAAAACATATCATAATTTATAACTGATACATTGCTACTAGTTCTAATCAAGCTTGTTCTCTTATAATATGGTAATATCTTCCATTTTGTATCTAAAGGCATGTGGATGTCTTATCATATTTCAACATTGTATAATTATGTCACAATTCCTTAAATTTTGTACAATATTTAGATTGGCACGAGACTTCACTATTTTATTTATCTACATATATTATAACTTACTCTACTTATTTGTTAAAATACCTAAGACATGCTAATGAATTGAAAACAGAACTGAAGAAAACCATCTACCACCCTTTCCAAACATAGAATAATGTATATATTATGTGTATGATTGAAGAGAGCTCAATATAAACTTATGTAAAAAGCTAATAAACCTATGTGCAATATATGCAAAAGCTCCATACTGTCCACAGCGCTATGATGCCTATTGAATTATTAGGGAGAAAGAAAGCATAGATTTGTATTTAAATACTCCCAAAGGAGAGCATACAACTCAGTGAATATTCTCTCTCTCTCTCTCTCTCTCTGTGTAATCATTAAACTTTAATGTGAATGGTTGCTAACATTTTTGGGGTATGACATCATGCATAACTATTGAGAAGACCTGCAACTCTGATTAGTTCCAGTCCCAAGAGACCAGAAAAGTGGTGATGATCCATCCTTTGGGCACCTGAAATTCCATCCACACCATGATTTGTGTCCCCCAAAGGAAAGGAAGCGACCGTAAAAATCCCCACTCTCAGTGGTAAGTCCTTTGAGGATCCTGAAAACATGGTCTTTGCTGGGTGCTCTGATCACTCTTGACTTTTCTGAGCTGTGAGTATGTTTAGGAAGTGTAATGTGGGTTTATTTAAGCTTTCGATATTTCCTGTTGTCTCTACACTAAAAGAATCTGTTACCATGATCTCAGTACTGTTCCCAAACAGCCAATTTCCTAACCTGTGGTGTATTTATGTTTTTAAAAAGGGGAAATTTTTACGTAATATCTGCATTTAATATTTATGTGTGTAACAGAGTGTATTTTTATGGCATGTTTTATTGGGTTTGTATAGAATCTAAAGCTACTTGTGTATTTATGGAAATTTTCAGGTGTTTAGTTTTCTGTTATGAGTTCGATAGAAAAAGCTGTTACTAGAAGTCTTACTGCCACCTTTTTGGAGTCATACATGTTCTTCCTGGGTCCTTGTCTTGAGTCCTGACCATCAATATCATGTAAGTTCACTCACATCCACCATGTGAAACCTATGGTAGTGAAATTGGCAGAAACTCCATTTTCCCTCCATTTTTCTCTAACGGATAAATGGGAAAATTATATAAACTCTGTTTCATTTGTTTCCTTTTATGACTTGTTGGAGATAGGCAAAATATACAGCAGGTCAAGGGCAGAGTTATATTGGAACTCAAGCCTTCCTAGTTCTCACATACTCTAGTGATGTGATGTTCCTCTTACACTAAGGGGCCTGGCAGAAGAAACACACTAATAAGTGCCATTAAGAAACACACTAATATCCCTTCATCTCCAAAATGTTTTTTTTTAATTGAGCTTATTTCCAGGTTACGAAACTCTGATTCTGTATTTTAAAATCTGGTTAGATTAACAGTTTTTTTATGGCATTGAAGAATGTTACATTAAAAAAATTTTTTTGCCACTTTGAATAAATTATTCTATCTTTTCTTGGCTACAATTAGATTTGGATTCATTGGGCTTCCCATAGCCACTGATCTAAAATATAGACAGGATCTAATATATAATCTCAGTCTGTGAGGGATGAGCTTATATACTCATAGAATGAAGATTTTCATTTTGCTTTAGAAATACCCTGAAGATTACATCCCAAGCTTACCCATATGCTGACCTCAGTGGACTTCAAGTTCCATGAGAACACAGCTCATATATCCTTCTTGAGGTGTCTAATGCCTAACAGTGTGCCTGCATGAACAGCATGGTTGTCATTTTAAGCCATTAGATTTTGGTGAGTTGTTCCAGTAGCCATAGGATAGTAATACACTAGATAGCAGAGCATCTGCCATCTCTTCTATTCACCTCCCGTTCTTTACTTTTCTTCACAACACTTATCATTGTATATCAATAGGTGTCTATTTCCTTAATAAAATGTAAGCTCTCTGCAAGAATGACATTTTCCTTAGTCACCACTTCATCCCCAGTGTATATAACATTTCTTGGTAGAAAGTAGTAAGTAATATGCACTGACTGGATGTATGGATGTATACACGAATGAATTGACCCATGAATATTTAACCACAAGTGTTGTTGAATTAGTACTAGGTCATGTCAAAACGTAAGTGAAACTAAGTGGCAGCCTACATTTTGAAAGCAGAACATAGTTGATATAGTTATGTCATGATAGATAGTTTGGTCCCTCATAGTAACACCTTGCCTCTCTTAATAAGGTTTGTTTGTGCCTTTGTTGTTTTAATGCTGGTAAAAACCCAAAGATATAAGAGTGAAGTTATACAAATACAAAACAGAACAGTGTTTAACTTCAGTTGAACTGCTACATTTAAAAAAAATTTATCTTTATTTCTTTATTGTTGAAAATATTACAGATGTCCCCCCCCATTGATCCCCTCCATCTAGCATCTGCCCCGACCCACACCCCAGCCTTCTCCACCCTTTTGTCTGTGTCCATGGGTTATGCTCATATGTATATAATCTATGTTTTGATTGGCCTTAATACTAAACAAAAAATGAAAATACTGTTCTTCCTCTTTTTCCTGACTCATCTCTTTAGAGGAAGCAGTCATTTAGTTCCATCCCTCAAAGGGGGAAACCTGAGCAAAAGGTGAAGCAAAAAGAGTCTTGACATTTGAGCTTTGGAAAGGAAGGGGGTTGAATACTATGGAGGTCGGTTTCATGAGTAAACTGGGTGTAAAAAGAGAGGAACAGCATTGGCACAGGATAAAGAAAAAATCCCTATCACAGAATGGCACTCAGTAGGTAGCTCACATAAGCATCGGACTTAGGAATACCATAGAATGAGTCAGAGGCCTGGCAGGAGGCATATCTGGGTACAAATGTAAGTTTTACCAATTAATACTTTCATGATCTAAGAATTTATTTATCCTTATATTATGTTGTGGAAACTGAGATACTAGAAAGAAAATCATCTCTAGTTAGAGTAGGGAGAATCACTGCAGATGGATTATCTAGCGCACACATAAGGCCCACTGCTGAAGCTAATTTCTTTTCTTCATCTAACTACAGGGTAAACCTAAATGCTCCTTGCTATATGGATCATGGAAGGAATCAACACTTATTTTTCATCTAAGTGATATCATTTATTCTGCAATTGAAGAGCTAGATAAACCTGAAAGCATGGCAGGCTGGAATCACACAGGGGTAAGAGAATTCCTTCTGGTAGGTTTAACTGAAAATCCTAATCTGCAGATTCCTCTCTTTGTGCTCTTCTCCCTTATTTATTTAATCACTCTGACAGGTAATGGGGGGATGATCATCTTGATCTGGTTCAATGCCCACCTTCACACTCCCATGTACTTCTTTCTGAGCAACCTGTCTTTTTGTGATATCTGCTACTCTACTGTCTTTGCTCCCAAGATGCTGATCAATTTCCTATCAAAACACAGGTCCAGCACGTTTGCTGGCTGTCTTCTGCAGAGTTTCTTCCTTGTAGTCTATGTAACCACAGAAGGCATCCTCCTGTCTATGATGGCTTATGACCGCTATGTAGCAATAGCCAACCCCTTGCTGTATACAGTCATTATGACCCAAAAGGTTTGTATTGGGATGGTCCTTGTGTCTTACTCGGGTGGGCTCATTAACTCACTGACACACACAATAGGCCTGTTCAAACTTGACTTCTGTGGTCCTAACATTGTGAATCATTATTTCTGTGACATTCCCCCTCTTCTGAAGCTCTCTTGTTCTGATGCACATAACAATGAGATGCTGCTTTTGATATTCTCTGGGGTCATTGGGGTGCTTACTTTGATAATCATTGTGCTCTCTTACATCTGCATCATCATTGCCATCCAGAGAATTCGCTCAGCGGAGGGGAGGCGCAAAGCCTTCTCCACTTGTGCCTCCCACCTGACCGTCGTGACCTTACTCTATGGGTCTGTAACATTTAGCTACATCCAGCCAAGCTCTCAGTATTCCCTGGACCAGGAGAAGGTCTCTGCTGTGTTTTACACTTTGGTGATCCCCATGCTAAACCCACTGATTTATAGCCTAAGAAACAAAGATGTGAGAGATGCAGCGAAAAGGTCAATATGGGGGAAAGGAACTTCAGCTTGAGCAGGTCTTATCTATGGTTTTTTGAGGTGACCTTTACCAGCAAATAGATGCTTTCTTTAGAATTGTGTCACAGATATATGATCACCAACAGACTGAAATCAAGATACGCTCATAAAATAAGAGAAATGAACTATAGTTTATTTTTGCTCATTTGTATTATTCTTGAATCTCTTCTGTATGTTTAAAATGTTTTAAGATAAACAGGAGAACATTTTGAAAAGTGGCTATAAAATGATAGAATTTTTTCCTTTGGAAGGATGCAATAGCTTGTGATTCAAAGAGCACTGGTGCAAAAATCACTAGCAAAACAAGATAAGATATAGATTTATCTGTTGATACAATGGAGTAGATATTATGGAAAAGGGAAGTGAAGTCATTTAGGACTCAGGAAGGGGTAGACATGGAATGGTGAGGTGACTCTTATCTCACTGATTCCGGGCACTCTTGACAATGAAGGCCGGTAATGTATGGAGAGCTCAGCAAGCTCTCAGGTGCATCAGTGGAGCTTTAGGTAGATACTTTACAACTTTCATCACATATGGTTATATTTTTATTCAGGGCATTAGACATATTCTGTGCCTGAGTAGGCCTGGATCCAACACATAAATAGATATAGGGACAGACAGGCAATGAATTAAAGCTAGATGATGATAGATAGATGATGATAGATAGATAGATAGATAGATAGATAGATAGATAGATAGATAGATAGATAGATAGAAAGAAAGAAAGAAAGAAATGTGGATAGGTAATCGATAATAGATGGACAGAATTAAATGGGGAACTTCTGAAATCAAGGAGGAACTTTCTGGTGTCCCAAACAACACAATTATTACATATTGTGGTCTACCAAAGAGAAAACAAACGGACAGATCCTGTGCCCTTTGGCTGCTCTGGGGGACAGAGAGGACAGTGGACGTGCATGTTAGCAGTTATGTAGGCTCAAAAAGGTACTGGAATATAGAGCTTTAAACACACAGCTGTTTTTTGCCACAGGATATTGGAACAAAGAGGGTGGGTGGAGAGTGTAAGAAACTTGTTTGGGCCACAGAGGTAGGTATGAATGTCCTGCACTCCTGCTGTGCTTAGAGGACACCCAGTTTGGCTAAAGGGGCATCAACAGCAAATGTAATGTAGGGTTTCCCAGACTTTGATCTTGCTTTCAGTCAGGCATAGAAGGGCTAGAATTTTCTTTCTGAAGCACAACATGATTTACTGTGTGGACATGTAGACTGAGTTGGAAACACAGAGTGAAATCTCTGAGGCTCTAGCTGCTTGGTTGACTATGTCCCACAGGAGGTAAAGCCTGGATCAAACAGAAGCTTCAAGCTATTTTCTGTGACTTGAAGATGTTTAAGGCAAGCGGCAGAGTTCTCATCTCCAAAGAGTTAACACTGAATTTTCTTCGTGTTCAAGGGCTGGAGAGAAAGAGAGGAAGGCGCACCTCTTCACACCTTGGGAAATCTGTATCCCGACACAGGGACAAGTCAGAAAAAAAATGAAATGTAACAGCACCATGGTCCAGGCTCAGCCCAATGAATAATTGAATTAACAGTTAGTCTCTCATCCTTCATACCTTTATAGAGAGAAAGTGAAACTCCCCTCCATGGAAAGTAATGTTATCTCCAGTTTGTACAAACATTTTTCCCCACCTTTTATTGAATTTATTCAGGTGACTGTCAGATGCAAAACATCAGAAACTAAAGGAAAAGCAAAACAAGTGCAAAACATAAGCAGGACCGCAGAGGAGCTACATGCTGTATTTAGAAAATGACTGCAAAAAACTATGATCAACATATTAAAGAAAATAGAGAAAAAAGTTAGGAAAATTGTTTAACATGAATTATTTCAAGAGATAATTAGATAAATTTAAACAGAAACATTCTGTTATCTGCTTCTGTGAATTTGCTATTTCATAAACCTAAGTGTAATGATGCAGTATTTGTATTTTTGTCACTGGCTTATTTCACTTAGCGTAATGGCCTCAGGGTTAACCCACGTTATTCCAAATATCAGAATTTCCCTATTTTTTAAGGCTGATTAATATTCTATTGCATGAATATACCACAATTACTTTAACAATTCATCTAATGAACGGGAAGCATTTTGGTTGATTCCATCCCTTGGCTGTTGTTAATAGTGCTGAATTGGACACGGGAGTATAACCTTCAAGTTTTAAGTCATGGGATGAAAGCACATCAGAGGGAAGAGAGTCAGTAATGTCCTAATAGGTATGTTGAGTACTATGCTTAATGTGGTCTATAAATGTGGCATATATAATTCACGATGTAAATTTAACACTGATATCATATTGTATGTCAACTATAATTACAAATAAATTTTCTAGAAGAATATTTGCTGCCTGGCTGTTGTGGCTCAGATGGCTGAGCTTTGTCCCAGGCACCAGGAGGTGGCTGTGAGGGCTCGAGTCCCACATTTCCAGCAGAGGACATGTGGCGGGAGCCGAGGGACACTTCTCGCTCATTGATGTTTCTCTCTCTCTCCCTCTCTCTTCCTCTCTCTCTAAAAAAGCAATAAAAACATATTTCAAGAATGGGAGATGAATATTTCCTCATTAAAGCCACACCAAAGGTGACTTCCTATGGTAATTTTAAGGCAGGAAGTAAAATATAGGATGAAATTGACATAAGTGGTAGAAAAGCGTAAGTATATAGTTGAGAGTTTTTCCAGTGTTAGGGGAGGTGAATCACTGATTTTAAAATGATTCTACTCGGCTCACCTTCAGTTGGCTGTTTTATATTTTAGCTGTATTTCCAGTTTGGTTTGGGGGAGGGAGGCGAGTGTAACTTACACCCACTCCCCTACCCTCTCGGGTCCTGTTTAACAAGATCCTAGTAGGAAAAAGGCATATTAAAATTGCTCCTGCAAGCGGTAAAATATTAAATCAAAATACCCAGATAAAAGACATAGGACAAAATTAACAGTGAAATCTTGATTAATTTAATAGTGCACAAGAAGGAAGGAAGAAGGCCAGAAAGGAAAACATAACCTAATAGTGAGATGCTGCATGAAAAATGAGCTCTGCCAGTTACTACATATAGAAACGGAGACTGGAAAACTAAGTCGGGGTCATTAACCTTAATGATGCTGCCATTTTGGACTGAATGAATTTTTGTTGTGGAGGCGTCCTGTTCATAGTAGGTCAACGGTAGATGTCAGCCACATTCCTCCTCCCCACTCAGGACAACCAAAAATGTGTGTAGACATTGTCAAATATCTGGGGGTGCGGGCAAAACTGCCTAAATTGAGATCCACTGGAGTAGTTAAAAAACAAAAGAACCTAATATAATCTATTTCCAAGAGATAAAGGGAAACAGATTGCAAATAAAAAGATGGAAAAAATTACTTAGGGAAAGCTGGTGTCACTATATTCAAATTTGACAAAGAAAACAGTAAGGGGAAAATTATTATTACTTCAACAATAAAGATAAATTTTTATAAAAAGCAAGCAAAAAGAGGCATATTTCTTAGTGTTAACATAAAAATGATCCTAAATTTGTATTTCCTATTAATTTGTTTCAAAATACTTATAAGAAAGCTCATAAAAGCGAGATGTGTCCCATTGTGTCATACATCATCTGGATGTTGCATTGTGTGTTCACCACCCAAAGTCAAGTTTCCTTCCATCATTTATCCTGCAGTTACCCTCATGAAAGGTGAAAAGATTAAGCAAAAAATAAAAATAAATACTAATGGACACAGTCAACACTGTGGTGCTTACCAGAGGGAAAGGGAGGTGGGGGGAGGTAGAAGAGGGTAACATAATTTTTAAATGATATATTGCTATTAGTTCTAATCAAGTTTGTTCTCTTATGATATGTAATATCTTCCATTTGTATCTAAAGACATGCTAATGTTCTATCAGTATTTTCACAACTGTGTAATGATGTCATAATTCTTTAAATTTTGTACAATATTGGATTGACAGGAGACCTCACTATTTTATATAATTACATATATTATAATGTACTCTACTTATATGTTAAAATACCTAAGACATGCTAATGAATTAAAAACAGAACTGTGCAAAATCATCTTTCCAAACTCCCCTTCCCACACACACAAATAATGTGTATATTATCTGTATGATAAAGAGAGCTAAATATAAAATTATGTAAAAAGCTAATAAGCCTATGTGAAATATATGCAAATCTCCACACTGTGCACAGTGCTATGATGCCTGTTGAATTGTTAGAGGGAAGGAAAGCAAACATTTTCATATAAATACTCCCAAAGGAGAGCATACACTTTAATAAATTCTCTGTGTGTATAAACATAAAACATTAATGTCAACATTTTGGGGATATGATGTCATGCATATCTATTGAGAAGACCTGCTACTCTAATTAGTTCCAATCCCAATTGACCAGAAAAAATGCTAATAATCCAACCCGTGGACACCTGCGATGCCATCCACACCATGACACAGTGTGCATTCCCAAAAGAAAAGAAAGCAGCCATAGAAGTCCCCACTCTCAGCCTGAAGTACTCTAAGGATCCTGAACACGTGGCCATCTGCAGATACTCTGCTTACTCTCGAGGCATCTGAATTGTGAGTATGATTAGGGAGTGGTAATGTGGCCTTATTTAAGCTTTTGGTATTTCCTGTTGTCTTCACAATGAAAGAATCTGTTACCAGCTATTATGATTTCAGTTCTGTTCCCACAGGTCCAGAAAATTTCTTAACCTGTGTTGTATTTATCTTTCAAATATTCTTCTAATTTTTAAAAAGGGCCTATATATACATAATATCTGTATTTAATATTTGTGTGTGTGATAGAGTGTATGTGTTTTTATGGCATTTTATACTTGGTTTATATAGAATCTAAAGCTATTTGCATCTTTATTGAAAATTTCAGGTACTTAATTTCTATTATGAGTTTGATAGAAGAAGCTCTTACTAGATGTCTTACTTCCACCTTTTTGGAGTCACACGTGTTCTTTCTGGGTCCTTGTCTTGAGTCCTGACCATCAATATCATGTAAGTTCATTCGCATCTACCATGTGAAACCTATGGTAGTGAAATTGGTAGAAACTCCATTTTCCCCCCATTTTTCTATAAATGATAAATGGGAAGATTATACAAACTCTGTTTTATTTGTTTCCTTTTATGACTTGTTTGTAGGTAAAAATATACAGCAGGTCAAGGGCAGAGTTATATTGGTACTCAAGCTTTCCTAGTTCTAACGTACTCCAGTGATGTGATGTTCACGTTATACTAAGGGGAATGGCAGAAAAAAAAGTGTGCCATTAAGAAACACACTAATATCCCTTCACACCCCAATTTTTTAAATTGATGTTATTTCCAGGTTATGAAACTCTGATTCTGTATTTTAAAATCTGGTTAGATTAATAGGATATTTTATGGCATTAAAAATATTTCATTAAAAAAATATTGCCATCTTCAACAAGTTATTTTCTCTTTTCTTTAGATACAGTTATATTTGGATTCATTGGGCTTCCCAAAGCCTCTGATCTAAAACAGAGACAAGATCTAATTTGTAATATCAGTCTGTGAGGGATGAGCTTATATACTCATAGAATGAAGATTTTGGTTTTGATTTAGAAATATCCTGAAGATTACATTCCAAACTTACCCATATCTTGACCTCAGTGGACTTCAAGTTCCATGAGAGCACAGCTCATATATCCTTCTTGAGGTGTCTAATGCCTAACAGTGTGCCCTGCATGAACAGCATGGTTGTCATTTTAAGCCATTAGATTTTGGTGAGTTGTTCCAGTAGCCATAGGATAGTAATACACTAGATAGCAGAGCATCTGCCATCTCTTACTATTCACCTCCCCTTCTTTACTCTTCTTGACAACACTTATCATTGTATATCAATAGGTGTCTATTTCCTTAATAAAATGTAAGCTCTCTGCAAGAATGACATGTTCCTTAGTCACCACTTCATCCCCAGTGTATACAGACACAATAGGGAAGCAGGTTCAAGTTAAATCGCACGGCTATGTTTTGATTGGCCTTAATACTAAACAACAGATGGAAAGATTGTTCTACCTCTTTTCCTGACTCAAGTCTTTACAGAGCACAGTCATTGATCTTCCAAGGGGGGGATCTGAACAGAAGGTAAAGCAAAAAGAGTTTCTATGTTTGAGATTTGAAGGATGGAGTTTGAATACTATGGAAGTCAGTTGCATGAATAAACTGGGTGTGAAAAAATAGGAATAGCTTAGGTATCGGATAAAGAAAAAATTGCTATCACAGATGTCTCTCAGTTTGTAGCTCATAAAAGCAGAGGGCTTGTAAATACCCTATGGTCAAAGGACTCTCACGATGCTTATCTGGGTATGAACGTCAGTTTTAACAATTAATAGATTCATGATCTGAGAGTTCCATTATCCTAATTTTATGTTGTGGAAAAATGAGAAGCGGTAATAAAATAATCATCTCTAGTTCCAGTAGAGAGAATCACTATAGTACACAGAAGGCCCACTGCTGAAGTTCATTTCTTTTCTTCATCTTACTACAGGGTAAACCTAAATGCTCCCTGCTATATGGATGCTCGATCATGGAGGAAATCATCACTTACTTTCCATCTGAGTGACATCATTTTGTTCCCAGCTAAAGAGCTAGATAAACCTGCAAGCATGGCAGGCTGGAATCACACAGGGGTGACGGAATTCCTTCTGGTAGGTTTAACTGAAAATCCTAATCTGCAGATTCCTCTCTTTGTGCTTTTCTCCCTTATTTATTTAATCACTCTGACAGGTAATGGGGGGATGATCATCTTGATCTGGTTCAATGCCCACCTTCACACTCCCATGTACTTCTTTCTGAGCAACCTGTCTTTTTGTGATATCTGCTACTCTACTGTCTTTGCTCCTAAGATGCTTATCAATTTCCTGTCAAAACACAGGTCCAGCACATTTGCTGGCTGTGTTCTACAAAGTTTCTTCTTTGCAGTCTATGCAACCACAGAAGGCATCCTCCTGTCTATGATGGCTTATGACCGCTATGCAGCAATAGCCAACCCCTTGCTGTATACAGTCATTATGACCCAAAGGGTTTGTATTGGGATGGTCCTTGTGTCTTACTCGGGTGGGCTCATTAACTCACTGACACACACAATAGGCCTGTTCAAACTTGACTTCTGTGGTCCTAACATTGTGAATCATTATTTCTGTGACATCCCCCCTCTTCTGAAGCTCTCTTGCTCTGATGCACATAACAATGAGATGCTGCTTTTGATATTCTCTGGGGTCATTGGGATGCTTACTCTGATAATCATCGTGCTCTCTTACATCCGCATCATCATTGCCATCCAGAGAATTCACTCAGTGGAGGGGAGGCGCAAAGCCTTCTCCACTTGTGCCTCCCACCTGACCACCGTGACCTTATTCTATGGGTCTGGAACTTTCAGCTACATCCAGCCAAGCTCTCAGTATTCCCTGGACCAGGAGAAGGTCTCTGCTGTGTTTTACACTTTGGTGATCCCCATGCTAAACCCACTTATTTATAGCCTAAGAAACAAGGATGTGAAAGATGCAGCAAAAAGGTCAATGTGGGGGAAAGGAACTTCAGCTTGAGTTGGTCTTGTCTATGGCTTTTTAAGGTGATGTTAACTAGCAAATAGATGCTTTCTATATAGTTGTGTCACAGATATATATCCCCAAATAGAAGTACAATCAAGATACCCTCATGCTATATGTGACATGAATGATAGTTAACTATTCCTGCAAGTTTGTGTTTTTCTTGAATCTCTACTGTAAGTTTAAAATATTTCAAAATAAAAAGTTAGGAAAACAGCTCTGCTGGGTGTGGCTCAGCAGTTGAGCATCGACCTAGGATCCAGGAGATCCTGGTTCAATTCAAAGTCAGGGCACATGCCCATGTTTCGAGCTCGGTCCCCAGTGGGGGGCATGCAGGAGGCAGCCGATCAATGACTCTCTCATCACTGATGTTTCTCTCTCTCTCTCTCCCTCCCTCTCCCTTCCTCTCTCTGAAATCAATAAAGACATATTAAAAAAAGTTAGGAAAACATAGGGAAAAGTGGTTATTAAATAATAGAATATTTTTACTTCTGGTTGGATGGAGTAGCTTGTGATTAAAACATCATTGGTGCAAAAACAACCAGAAAAAAACAGACAAAATACAGATTTATGTGTTGATAACACAGAGTAGCTATTATGGAAGAATAGAACTGGAATGGTTTAGATCTCAAGAGAGGTATAGATGTGGAGAGGTGAACTGACTCTTATCTCACTAATTCAGGGCACTGTTGACAGTGCAGGCCAGTGATGCATAGAGAGCTCAGCAAGCTCTCAGAGGAACCAGTAGAGCTTTTGGCAGATGCTTTGCAGATATTACCACATATAGTTGCATTTTCTTTCAGGGTAGTAGTCGTATTCTGGGCCTAGAGTAGGTCTGGACCCAACACGTAAATAGATATAGGGAGAGACAGACAATGGAAGATAGATGTTAGGTAGATAGATGGATAGATGGATAGATAATAGGTAGATGGACAGGCTTAAATGTTGAACGTTTGGTGCTGTCCCAAACAATACAAATATTAAATATTGTGATCTATCAAATGGAGGTCAAACTGATAGATCTTGTGCCCTTTGACTACTCTGAGGGAAAGAGAGGACAGTGGAGCTGCATGTCAGCAGTTCTGCAGGCTCAAAGAGGAACTGGATTATATAGAGGCTTAAACACAGCTGTTTCCCACAGGAAATTGGAGGGAAGGGGGTGGAGGGAGAGTGTAAGAAGCTGGTTTGGGCCACAGAGGCAGGTTGGAATCTCCTGCACTCTTGCTGTGCTTAAAGGACACACGTTCCTGCTAGTTGGGTGTCAGCAATAAATGTAATGTAGGTTTCCTTCCAACATTTCCCAGACTTTGATCTTGCTTTTAGGCAGGCACAGAAGGGCTAGAATTTTCTTTCCAAAGCACAAGAAGATTCACTCTGTAGAGGTTCAGACTGAGTTGAAAAGACAGTGAAATCTCTCAGGATTTAGCTGCTTGGTTAACTATGTTCCACCAGAGGTAAAGGCCTGGATCAAACACAAAGCAGCTCCTGCAAGGTATTTGCTGTGGTTTGAAGATGTATAAGGCAAGAGGCTAAGTTAATACCTCCAAAAAGTTAAAACTGAATTTTCTGCAGTGTTTAAGGGCTGCAGAGTGAGAGAGGGAGAGGTCCACCTCTCCACACCTTGGGAACAGGGACAAGTCAGAAAAAAAAAGAAATCTAACTCCAATCTCATCCAATCTCTGATTAAGAAGTGAACTAACATTCAGCCTCTCATCCTTTATAGCTTATTAGAGAGCAGGTGAAACCCTCCTCTAAGGAAAGTAATGTCATCTCCTCTTTGCATGAACCTTTTATTCATATGCAAAGGATCAGAAAGTATAAAAGAGAACAAATAATAGCACAAAACATAAGTGGGACCACAGAAGAGCTCCATGCTAGTTTTAGAAAAAGACTTAAAAAGAAATACTGTGATTAACGTATTAAAGAAAATAGAGAAAAAAGTTAGAAAAATTGTTCAAGATTTTATATTCCAAGAGGTAATTAAATAAATTTAAACAGAAACGTTCTATTATCTTCTCCTATGAATTTTCTATTTTAGAAACCTCTCTAAGTGTAATGATGCAGGATTTGTATTTTTGTGACGGGATTATTTCACTTAGCGTAATGTTCTCCCGTTTAGCCTGTGTTACCACAAATGTCAGAATTTTCCTCTTTTTTAAGGCTGAATAACACTTTTGTATGAAGATACTGCATTTTCCTTAACCATGTACGTGATGAAGAGCATTTCAGTTGTCTACATATCTTGTCTATTGTTAATAGTGCTGTAGGGGCCATGTAAGTGTTAGTAACTCAGGGTGGGATTTAGGGGGGATAGGAGCTATTGTCCAGTGGGTATAAAGTTTCTGTTATGCAAGATGAGTAAGTTCTAGAGATCTGCTGTATAACATATACAACATATAATGCCCATAGTTTTAAATACTGTAATGTGTACTTAAATATGTGTTAAAAGGTTAGATCTCATATTTAGTGTTGCTAGAACAAGAAAACAAAACAAGGAGACATGAGGAAACTCTGTTACGTTAACTGTGCTGACGGTTTGGCAGCTGTAGGCATATGTCCCAATTCATCAAATTCTTTGTATCAAATAGGTGCAGTTTTTTGTATATCAATTATATCCATTAAAGCTGTTAACAAAACCAGAAAAAAATGGTATTCTGAGAAAAAAAAATCTACAAAAGCTGAAAATAAGAAGTCAAAAGAGGAATTTAGAGCATGTAAAAAAAAGCATAAGACAGGATTAATAATCTCACACACAAGCCAATATAAATTATCTAAACTGAAGCACACAGAGAAAAAAACATTAGAAGATAAAGCGGAGCGTAAGAGACATGCGTGATACAACCAAATGCTGTGAAGTACATGTTAGTGTTCCCGGGGGAAAAAAAGAATAGAGATACAATGAATATTTTAAGATAAAGGCACTAATTTTTTTCATAACTGATTAATCATCAACACATATTCAAGAAGGGCAGATAACTCAGAGTTAAAAATGCAGAAAAACCCACACGTAGAGGCTTCATGTTCAAAGAAACAACAGTAAGATGTCGGGTCAACTTTTCAAAGACGTTATAAAATGTGGGGCAAATGAAATTACGTTTTTAAAGTATGAAAGGAAAAGAAAGTAAACATCTAATATTCAATCCTTGGAGGAAAAAAATCTTCAAAAATAAGCAGGAAAAATAAGGACACTATCAACAAGCAACAGCTGAGAGAATCTTTCAGATTATACAATAAGAAATACCAAAAAGCTTTGAGCATAAAGAAATTATCCCAATGTAAACACAGCACATAATGAAGCAAAACATCCACAAGGGTAAATATGCAAAAAATATTAAAGAATGTGGACTGATTAAGAAGTACAAACTTCAAGTTATAAAATAAGTCATGGGATGTGAAGGACAGCGTAGGGAGTACAGTCAATAATATAATAACTATGTATGTTGAGAGATGGGTAATAGATTTATTGTGGTATGTAAATGTCTAGTCACTATGTTGTAAACTTCACACTAATATAATATTGTATGTCGACTATAATTAAAAATACATTTAAACAAGAATATTTACTGATTAAAGCCACACCAAAAGTATTTTCTAGAGGAATTTTAATGCAGAGAAGCAAAGTACAAGATGAAAATGACATAAATGATAGAAAAGAATAAACTGTTGAAGGTTTTTCCCAGTGTTAGGTGTGGTAAATTACTGATTTTAAAAGGATTCTATTCAGCTAGTTATTCAGATGGACTGTTCTGTGTTTTAAAAAATCAAAATGGAAATTTTAAAATATTTAAAAAAAAATCAAATTGAACAAAGTAAGAAGAAAGACAATAAATAAAAACTGGCCTGGCCAGTGTGGTTCAGTGGTTGAGCATCGACTCATGCCCCAAGAGGTCTTTGGTTCCTGGTCAGGACACATGCCTGGGTTACAGGCTCGATCCCCAGAAGGGATGTGCAGGAGGCAGCCAACTGATTTCTTTTTCATTGGTGTTTCTCTCTCTCTCCCCCTTCCTCTCTCTCTAAAATCAATAAAAACATATTTCAAAAAATAGAACATATAAATTAGAAATTATATAACACAAGGAAAACAGCCATTCTTTTAAAAGAAAAATGAGATGAAACTAGCAAAACTAATCAGAAAAAATGAGAGTAATAAAAGATTACAAATATCATAAATGAAAAGGAAATTACCATTAGAGGTTCTATAACTATTAAAAAGTCCTAAGATGAGATCTTAAATGAAATAAAAAGCTCCTTGAGAAACAAAACCTGTCAAAACAAGTCCAACAGTTAGAATATCTAAATAGTTCTAAATATGTTGAAGATACTGAATATATAATGATGAGACACATCTCACAACCCCAGTGCACTGTTGGTGGGAATGCAGATTGGTGCAGCCACTCTGCAAAACAATAGAATTTCCTTAAAAAATTAAAAATGGAACTGCCTTTTGACCCAGTGATCCCACTTCTGAAAATCTATCCTAAGAATCCCGAAACACCAATCAGAAAGAATATGTGTACCGCTAGGTTCATAACAGCGTTATTTCCAGAAGCCAAGATCTGGAAACAGCCCAAATGCCCATCAGCAGATGAGTGGATAAAAAAGCTGTGGGACATTCACACCATGGAATACTACACAGCTGTGAAAAAGGAGCTCTTACCCTTTGCGACAACATGGATGGACCTGGAGAGTATTACGCTAAGCGAAATAAGCCGGTCAGAGAAAGACAAATACCATATGATTGTGCTAATATGTGGAATCTAATTAACAAAATAAACTGAGGAACAAAATGGAACCAGAAGCATGGATACATGAAACAGACTGGCCAGCCTGATGGGAGGGTGTGGGAGTGACTGGATAAAGAAGGTGAAGGGATTAGTTAAGGGACATATATGTATACCCCGAGGACAGGGACAATAGTGAGCTGAAGGCCAAGGGAGGGGAAGGCAGGGGTTAGTGGAAGTGGTCATAGGGTGGGAGGGGGAAGGGAGACACCTGCAATAATGTCAACATTAAACAATTTTAAGAAAATAAAACATATCCTGAAAGAAAACTCTGGGTTCACAGGCTTCTCTGGTGATGTATTCCTGATGTGTAGGCCACAAGGAATCTCATTTTAAGATTCTTTCAGAGAGGAAGGAAAGAAAGAAAAACACTAATTTTATGGAACCACTGAAACACTGGTCTCAAAACCTAAGAAGGACATTACAAAGAGAGATAATTATAGGCTAGTGCGCCTTACAGCAGAGGAGCCGAAATTCTAGAGAAAATATTTGTGAATATAACTAGGGGCTTATTCTGGGAAAAGAAGCTGGTTTTAACTGACTTAACAAAGGAAGAACATGATTATCATGAGATGCTAAAAATATTTATAAATTTTAATACCTGATAATGATAAAACTTCGGCAAAATATTTGTAGAATTTAAATACCCACAGCCAACGTTATAATGTTGCTGACTCAATATCCAGCATTACCACACCCACGATTGATTTGGGGTGCAAGATGGGGAGATTCACAATAGCCACTTGTATTTGAAATTATACGGAAGATCCTAGCCAGCACATACAGTCTAGAAAAACATAAAAGAGCATTTTGGTTCATACATGTTTGTGGACATACACACTCGTCTGTAAGTGCAAGTCCTGGGACATAAATCAGGCATGTCTTAAGATTACTGCAAGACAGTTCCCCAAAGTGCCGGCACCGTTTTCATACACCTTAGAAATGCCTGAGCGAAGGTCCTGGACGTTTGTACATACGCTTATTGGCTATTTTGAATGTCTTTCATTACAAAGCCCCTTTTCTAATTATTTTCCTATTTACTTGTCCTATTTGTCTTTTTCTTGATTGCCAGTAATTGTTAATAGATTCTGGATATGAGTGCCTTGTCATATACACAGGCTATGACTGTCTTTCCACATCCTGTGGCTTGTCCTACTAGCTTCTTAACGTGCATTTCCAGGGGCAGAGGCGGTTAATAGATGAAAGAATAAACAGTGTGCTGTAACCATACAATGAAATGTTACTCAGCAATAAAAAACCCAGACCCATGCTTTATGTAACAATGCGGCTACATCTCAAAACATTATTCTGATTGAAAAAATCCCGACAAAAAAGCAGGTAGAATGCATTATCCCAATGCTACAAAACTCTGCAAAAGCAAATCTCATGGAGAGATATAAAGCTGATCAGGAGTTCCTAGGGGCTGGAGGTTAGAGGTAGAGGTTTCTTGGAAACAGAACAAAAGAAAATGTTCTATTCTGTATTTTGATTGTGGTAGTAATTGTCCTTGAGTACGTTTCTCAAAACTCATTAAATGATATACTTAAAATGACCGCAGCTTATAGTGTCATAATTGTTCAACTTTTATTTGAAAAAAGATACTTATTTGCTAAAACATAATACTTTAATATAGCATATTAATATAACTTCTGAATAATATTTTTCACATGAAGACTTCTTTCATGATAAAACTCATTAAATATATGCCAATTTGTTTTTAATAACACTAATACATTTTTCTATATATAAAATTTAATTGCAGCACTATAAGTATTCTAAATATAAATATTTTTACTTAATATCAGTTTTATTGCTAATAAAGCCATTAGGTATTAGTTTGAGGATACATTTGACTATCTAATAAATGGTATGAGGCCATTTTCATAAATATGTGCTTTTAACAATGTATTGCAGATAACTTCAAAGGATTAATAGTCCTATAGAAGATAGAGGACCTGATAGGCACTTTCTGAGTATAATTATTTTCTTTTCAACTGTTTTTAAAGACATTTATAAGGTTTTTTTTTTGGTGTGTGTTGTTGTGGTTTTTTGTTGTTTTTTTTTGGTATAATTTTTTGTACTTAATTTACAATTTCCTAGGAGAAAATAAGTATTAATCTGAGAAATTTAATCTCTTTACATTCTTTGCATATATTTCTTATATAATTCTTTATATAGAGACTGGAAATAAATGGTGTGTTTTAAAAGAAACAGAATGTATCAGATACTTGCAATGTACTAGGCCTTCTAAAATAATAGATTATCTTTTGGCCTAACTTACCCTTAGAATATCAGCTAATCCCTACTCCTATCACCTGTCTCATCAGCTTTTAATTTAGGCATTTAGGAATTTTGCATTTAAGAAGGAAAAATTTAAGTGTTTGTAGAATAAAGAACAAAAAACATTTCTTGTTTAAATCCATACCTAAGAGAACAGTGTGAAATATTGCTACCAGAAGCTCTCATAATTTATTTTAAGGTAAAGGCAAAAAACACCCAGATTTTCTATCAGTGATGTAAGCTGGACGGAAGTAAACATTCAAGAGATGGGCCAGGTTTGTTTCAAGGCAGACTTTGAAAGAGCAGTAGTTTTGATTTTCTTTGAAGCCATTCTCATAATTCAAGGAAATGAAAGAACAGAATTGCTTTTTATCAGGTCTTACTCTACTACCTGAAATCCTACTTATGTTTGAATTTGGGGGTGGGGTGGGGTGGGGTGGGGTGGGGGGGGTGGGTGGGTGGTGGTGGTGGTGGTGGTGGTGGTGGTGGTGGGGGTGGGGGTGGGTGGGTGGGTGGGGGTGGGGGTGTGTGTGTGTGTGTGTGTGTGTGTGTGTGTGTGTGTGTGTGTGTGTGACAAGTAGGCCCAGATAACGTGTTCTGAAAAGCTCCCCTTGCTAAAGCACTAAGCGGGCATCACTTTCAATCGTATTGCATTTTTTTCAGAGATCATATATTCTGTTTTTTTCCCCCTCTCCTTGCCCCACATATTCTTCTACTTATCATAACAATCAAAAAGTTAAGTGCCTTAAGGGAGTCATTAAATTCTTGAGAATTTCCTAAATCCCTCAAGAAACAGAGGAACTTTAAATAATACATTCAGTATATCCTTTTAATCAGAAGATGAACTCCAGGGACCTTATTCCCATTTGAACTAAGAAAATATAAAACTGAATGTTTCATCCAAGCCTATTTTCTGAGATGATTGTGTTTTAATCACCTCGCTCTTGCTTTCACACCCTGCAGGCTTTGCCTTTGCTTCTCACATAATAAGGGAGAAATTGGAATTTCAATCCTACTACCTACAACTTCTGTCATTTACCTAGTTTATGAATCACTAAAGGTCAGACAAATTGAACTATTATTTTTGTTTTGTTTTTGTTTGGGGGGTAATGTAGAGAAATAAACCGTGGCAATGAGTGATCATGAGATTCCTACATGAGCTAAGGTGTTGGACATTTTTTCTTCCATTGGTAAGTTAAATTCACTTATTTGAATATCCCATATACATACATATCCTGCAAATCAGTTAAAAGTACAAAAAATATGGAAAGAAGAAAAAAACTGATGTTCAGATTTTAATCAGAGAAACACTTCAAATTATAGGGGTGGGAGCAATTTGCAATTTGGCCGCTTTTCCTACTCCATACCCTACACTTAAATTTCATTTTCTCCATTAACATCAAAATTGTTATGCAATTTCTTTCTTTTTCTTTTTCTTTTTTTAATCCTTACCGGAGGATATTTTTCCCATTGCTTTTCCAGGGAGAGTGGAAGGGAGAGAGAAAAAGAGAAATATCAATGTGAGAGACACATCAGTTGGTTGCCTCCCGCATGTGCCCTGACCTGGAGTCGAACCGGCAACCTTTTGGTGTTTGGGATGACGCCCCAACCAACGGTGCCACCCAGCCAGGGCCACAGGACAGTTTATTCTTACATCTTGATATATTTGAAGTTACTACTATTAAATCCGAAACGAGAAGTTGAAAAAAGTTTCGTGGTACCATAGATTAAAATTTCAACTTTTATTATTATGCTTTACAAGCTGGATTCCTTTACCTATTTTAGAATGAAATTCACTCAATTTTTTTTCCCCTTCACACTACGACCAGCACTTTGAATGCATCCTGAAGCTAAAACCCTAGTGTTTTCATTTTTCCCCATGGAATTTCCTGATGAGACAGGCAAATAAACAGTGATTGAAAAGACTAAAGACTTTCTAGTTAAACATTTCTAATTTAATAACTAAAAAAAACCAAAACACAGAGCAGAGCAATCAATGAACACACGTCACACAGCTCGTGGGGGATGATAAGTAGCCTGGCGAGGGCGGAATGATCATTCTCAGCTTATTCCAGCCTTGTCATCGGCAGGTTCCAGGGGAGCAAGCGCATGGCCCTTGTCAATGTTACTCTGGTTACTGAGTTCATCCTGCTGGGGCTGACGGACCGTGCCGAGCTGAAGGCGGCCCTCTTCCTGCTGTTCCTGCTCGTCTACGCCGTTTCTTTGGTGGGGAACCTGGGGATGGTCCTCCTAATCCGCATCAGTCCCCAGCTGCAGACGCCCATGTACCATCTCCTCAGCTGCCTGGCCCTGGTTGACGCCTGCTACTCCTCAGTCTTTGCCCCCAAAATGCTGCTCAACTTCTTTGTCGAACGAGAGAGGATCTCATTTTGGGCGTGCATTGTGCAGTACTTTTTATTCGTGTCGCTCCTTACCACCGAGGGCTTCTTGCTGGCAGCCATGGCGTATGACCGCTACGTGGCCATCGCGAGCCCTTTACTTTACACAGTGGCGATGACCAGAATGGTTTGCGTTGCCCTGGTCGTCGCGTCATGCGCGGGAGGTTTGATCAACTCGCTGACACACACGATTGGCTTGATGAAACTGTCTTTCTGTGGCCCCAATGTCATCAGCCACTTCTTCTGCGACCTTCCCCCACTGTTGAAGCTGTCCTGCTCCGACACGTCCATGAACGAGTTGTTGCTTTTGATCTTCTCTGGCGTTATTGCCATGATCACCTTCTTGACGGTGATGACCTCCTACTCCTTCATTGTCGCCGCCATCCTGAGGATCCGCTCGGCCGCGGGGAGACGCAAGGCCTTCTCCACATGCGCGTCCCACCTCACAGCTGTGACTTTATTCTACGGCTCCATAAGCTTTAGTTACATTCAACCAAGCTCCCAATATTCCTTAGAACAAGAAAAGGTGGTGTCTGTGCTTTATACCCTCGTGATTCCTATGTTAAACCCACTGATCTATAGCCTGAGAAACAAGGAGGTGAAGGGTGCTGTGAAAAGGGCTATACAAATGAAATATTTTCCTTGTTAATTTTATACCACACGTGCCCTAAAATAACGTACAAACAAGTGCTTTGGATAATGATATCTATATGAATTTATTAAAACTTTGATCCCAAAGGAATCTTAGAGTTTATCTAACTGGAACCCTCTGTTTTACAGTGGGAGAAAAAGGCCGAGAAGAATCCATGTTATAGTACCTACGGCTGGTTATTGTGTAAACTAAGCTAAAAACCATAGGAAGGTCTCGGTTAGTTATCTCTGGACAATTGTTGACATTTTAATTCTTGCATATTGGTAGAAATAAACATATACATATAGCTATATAGACACAAAAACACACAGATACTGACATAAAATTCATAAATAGTAAAATATCTCTTAACTTGGTCTCTTTGTTGCACAGAAAAAAATAAAATGCTTTTCAAAAGCAAAATGTATCTGTACTTGAGTTGTCCAATAAAACAAACAGATCCATGTTCCTGAAATTATCTTGGGCTATTTATAGTCAGATAGTCTTCAAAAGAAATACACACATTCAAAAATAATCAGAAAGAGAACTTAACTTAGTCCTAGACTCCCTGAGCCCTCACAGTGGTTAGTCTAAACCATTTCCTTATTCTGGACCCAGTTTCCATTACTACACATGGAACTGAACAGGATGGAATGAGAGTTTTATTACTACTTCACACGGAAAGGCCACTAAGACTCAGAGGAAACGTACCCTGAAGAATTTAAGAAAGGATGCCTCCATGATAATCAGGGAATCATTAATAATCAGACCCACTTCCCCCTTTTCTTTAAGGATCTTCCAACATATTCTTCAGACATTAAACAGAAAATTTCCTGAAGGATTGCTAGGTAGGGAAAACACGTGAAGCCAGTTGTTTCCCCTTTGATTCCAATCATATGTACAGGTGCATCACAGTAAAATCAGCCCATAACTACAGAGTGTTTCACAGTGATCTCTTTCCCCTAAGGTGCTATCAAATGTCCTATCTGGAAAACAACAACAGTATTCTAGAGAATATCTTCATTTATAAATAAAATTAAGTTGAATTTTTGGAGTTTGTTTTAAATACTGAAATAATCACCGAACCATATGTGGAACGTAATGAACAGAATGAACTAGCAAGCAAAATAGAGGCAGGCTCGTGGAGAGAGCAGGCTGACCCTAATTTGATATTGAATACTCTCTAAAAATACTCTCATCTGCCATGATTCATCTCTTTTACTTTACCCAAATACTTACTGGATTAGTTATTGTTGATTCTGTTTCCTAAATAACCTTGAAATAAGTTTCCTCTTCTTTTGTTATCATCTTTGTGTTATTGGGACACCCTTGCGGGGCTTGGCTGCCTGTCGCTGTGTCCAGTTCAGCGGAGGGGGGGTGAAACCTGTAAGGCCTTTATTGAGAAGGCTGCTGACCGAGAAGACAGGGGGCCCCCAAGCATCCAAAACCTGTCTCAGGAGTGGCCTGAAGGACAGGACTGTATAGGGAATGGGGTAAACTGAGGCTGGGAATGGAATACAGCTATTGTGCAGCCTGGAGGTCCACAGGCGTCAGCTGTTGTTTTGGTCATCAGGCGATGTCTCGATAAGATGATTTCTTGAGTCCTGGTTGGATTGGCCTGACCACGCCTGTTCAATGCCACATTGGCCACAGCTGCGTCTCCTCCTTAACTGCTTTGTCTGGGATCAAGGGGAGTATAGGGCCTAAAGGCCTAGGAGAAAGACACTTAAGGAAAAAGAAACTTAAATCCCCGCTCACCTAAGTATATGTGATCTACAATTTATAAGTAATATAATTATATCTCAGATTAATTCAGGTGCTCAGTCTTTGGACATTATAAATGCCCCTATCACTCCCCCTCTGATTAGGTAAATTAGTTGGTATCTATCAACCTCCTACTATACTAAATCTTATTCTTAAATCTGTCATATTGCTGTAGGGCTAAAATCTTTGCTTCTGCCGCACAGCACCTGTCCGGCTTGGGGTGGATAAACCGGCAGAGGCTGGAGAAGAGAGGCACACATTGTAGACAACAACGCGAAATAAGACAAATGAATATGAAAAGTAAAAAGACCAGGAATGCTTCCTTTATCCCAGTCCGGCTGGGTAAGCAAGTGGCCATGACAGTGAGCTCCTTAGTAACAGTGACATGGGAAAGAGTGTCTTTGACTTTCTGTAGCTTATGCTCTATGAGTCCAGAGTTATCAGTTAGAATAAAACAGCGCCTACCCTTAAAATCTTCACACCCCTGATTGTGCCTGAGTAATAAATAGGTTATCAGTGGTGGCTGGATTTTCTAGGATGGCTTCTCTTATTGCCCTAGTTCCTGACCCATCGCCGCTATAGCTTGGGAGGTAGAATTTAGAGCTTTTGCCATAGCATAAGTCAAATTAGTAATTCAGTATTCAATAGTCCGACCATCACTGGAGCGACAAATACAGTCACAGACATAGATTCAGCCTGGCTGAACAGATGGACTTCACCATCGCAGTTCTCCTCTAGTGGGAGCTCAGGGCGCACTCACTGAGGATGAGGCATCTGTGGCAATATTACAGTCAAGCGTCCAATGGTGCAAGGCCTCCAGCACTACTCATAGGTACACAAGATATGCTGATAAACCACAGAGCAGGAAACAGCCAGGGGGGAGGCAAACATGCCCATTTCCAGAAGATATAGAGGCGTTTTCCTTTGAACAGTTCAACTGCTGCTGGTTTTTCAAAGACAAACAGTTTCCTGGACATCCTGTAAAGTATACACACTCTCCTATAGGACCCCCCCCCCCCCCCCCCCCCCCCCCCCCCCCGCTACTTTAATAGAAAACATAGTACAATCCCTTTCAACAACAGGGCAATTGGAAGCATCTGGTCCCAATGCAGATGAGTCTCCTGGCATAGCTTTGGCTCTAGACCTTTCCTGAGGCCAGGTGTTATCTCTACAGAGGAAAGGTCAGGGGGTCCAAACCGCAGGACCAGTGATATGCTAAGACAGGCCCTCCAGCCGGGGAGGCCCCACCCTACCCTACAATTGTTCCTTGCTAGGCACCTGGGGCTTTCCACCCTGATGACCTTCTGTACCTGGCCCCTTGTCATTGCTCGGCTCCTGTCTGTCTGACTGCCTACTGTACCCCTTCAAGGATCTTGGCTCTGAATTATTTCAGAGAAGAGGGGTGCAGTCTCTTCTTATAGCTAGTTCTTGCTGAAGAGGGGTGAAGTTTTCAGTCAGAGCCAAGCGATCCTTGCTCAGAGGGACAGTGAGGCCTGGCCACAAAGGGAGGTGGCTGTGGTATCTAGAGGTGGTTTTCCCTGAGTACGAGTAGGGCTTGTAACCTGGTGGACACAAACTGTGTTATAAATTTTAGTATTATTGGGGCAAAGCTAGAACAACAAGAATTATGACAAATGGCCTGGTAGAAGGAAAAACAAAACATTCCAGTTCTAATGTTTACCTACTGAAACCATTTTCCCATCTAAAGCCACCCTCATTTCATTAAAGAGCCAAATTAAGACCAATCTCTTTATTATTCAGTTTCAATTTGGCCTGTTTGTATGAACCCAATAAGAACAGCACTTGACCATATAGGCTTTTTAAAATCTGCTTTGCTGGAATCTCATGATTGAGCTTTAATTAGCCCCTCAGGGGCAAGAAGCCGGCTACCTCGTTGCCATCAGGTTTTGCCTGCAATACGTACAGACTCAGGTGAATTCCTCAAGTTCCTGAGGTCCCCAAAATGTCTTGAGGTTCTTTCCTTGCCATCTCCCAGGAAAGCAACCTTCGTCCCTCTCATGGAAAGAGAGCCATGAACCACGTGACCAAGCAAGGTACCAGGCTTTCTCCAAGGGACTCTTATTGGCTTCAGAGTCAGCCTTCATTTTCTTGAGGCTTCCTGGCGACTTCCAGAGTCCAGGCATGTCTCTCTCAAATATGACATTACAGTCCAAGTCTTGGTTAATAAAACCACAATTGAAAACTAGTCTTACTGAATTCATGCAAAGAAATGTATTGCCAGGACTCACTCATTAAGAAATTGCCAAATTCCGGAGGGATCAAGTAGGGAGAAAAATATAATTTACCTAATTGCTTTAAAAAAAAGAAACAAGTTTCCTTATGCCTGAAAAACAGAAAGATTAGAAATCAGAAATACTTTTAATAAAGTTACAAAAACAATAATTATTTTCAGTTCATTCAGTCCCATAATCAATTTTTGTTTCTCCTGATTTTTCTTGCCAGTACTTCTATAAATCCAGATACTCTGTAGAGTTCCAATAATTCTCACTCAGTTCAAAGGGGATGTAATTTAAAATAAAAGTCAGAGTCCTTTCCATGGATCCCTCAGAAGACATGGCATTTCTGCAAATGCATTACAACAAAACAGTGACTGTCTCTATATAACAAGAAGAAATTTAAAATGACACAGTTATGGATTTGATTATAATGCAATTGACACGGAATCCCGTCCTTTCTGCAAAACACAATATTCCAGAATAACAAAGTTATAAATGAAAGTATATTAGAATTGATAGACTCCTGGAGATTTTTACATCTATTTGGAGAACATGTATATATAAATAGAATATAGTTATTATATTTTTACTTGACAAAGCTTCCATGTACCTTAAGTATAAGTTTTTCCTTCACAAGGAGAGAAAACAAAGTCCTTAAGGCATTCTAGGGCCTATTGGTGGGACCTAAAGCCAATTCTGGGTCAAGAAAAAGTTTCTTAAAATTCAAACCCTGGGAAGGTTGTCAAACTTATTTGACCAAAAGATCCTATATCATTATTACTATTACAAAACAGTATTAGAGTATTTATTTATCCAAAGTGATACGAGATATTAAACACAAACATAGGCTAGTAAAACTTCAGTTCCCATGTTAAGAAGATGACTTTTTTAAAGTAATCAAGTACCTGATTAATATAACATAATATATAATTAAGTACAGGAAAGACTTTTCCCCTTTTAACAGGCTAGTAAAGGGCTAAACAAATTCTGTATTAGTTCACTTTAGAGTCATTTATCTAATTAAATTTATTATTCAGATTACCTATAATTTCCTCTTAAGATTTCTCTTTACAACCCTCCTACAACTTTCACAAACTTCTTACCCATTCAGAAATAGAGTAACTGACTTTCCTTTTTCCTTTAAAATGATCTCTATACCTCATGCCTCCTTTTACTAAAACTATACAATTTCTTTCTAGTTAATTAGGATTCTTAACTCTTAGAAACCTTAATTTTTAGGTGACAGGTAATTAATTAACATTCCTCAGGTTAGAAATACATTCACATTTTTTAAAGATATATTTCAAATAAAATGCAAGACAGATTCATTAACAGACTCAAATTCATCCTCTAAATTCGCTGTAATAAGAAGCCAAAAGTAGGCAACTCAGATTAACAATTCAGAATCCTGTTATTTCAAAATATCTAGATATTTAATAATTTTTATTATTTAAACCAGCAAAACTCCAGTCGTAAGATCCCAAAGACTTTGGAAAACTGTTTAGATATACATAATTATTACTGAAATGCCTTATAAGGACCCTTCATTTTAGTTAAATCTAGTTTTTATGTCTTAACAACCTTATGAGATTTTAAAGCCAATTATTATTTCCCAAGGCATTTTCTTGGCAAATTTTGTAACTCCTGGGCCTCAAGCGGCCTTAAAGTGAAAATATCTTTTTTTTTCTCTTTACAGAGTGAGTGTGGCCCCTCCCTCTGCCCGAGGGCATTTCAGCAGCTCTTGCCCTACTGGGAGAAAAACTTGGGGGGTTTAAAAGATTTATTTCCCATATTTTTCTTTCTGAGTAGAATATAATATGAAATCTTGTACATAAGGAGAGATCCTATCCTATTTTAAACAGAAACAAAACAACTGCTAAAGTAAATGAGTGAGTGCTCTCCAAAGGAGGGGCTGGGACCGCAGCCTTAGCATCTTTCTCTCGAACCCAGCGCAGCAAAAGACCTTCCGTCTAAGCGGCGCGAAGCCCAGACAGCAGGCAGGATTCCCAGTGTCCACGAACGGCACAGAGCAGACCAAGTCCCTCAAAAGACAAAAGCAAGCAAAGGACATCTGCAACCAAAGTCACATTGCAGCCAGCCAGACAAAACTCCCGCTAGTTAAGCGTTTCGGGCCGCTGATGCCTTGAGAGGAGAGCAGGGCCGCAAGCTCCCTCAGTCCCCTCCTCCCTGGGCTCAGCCCCAACAAGCAGCTGGGGAGTCCAGCAAAGCGGGGTATGCTCCCATCTTTAACCACATTCTAAGCAAGATTACAGGCAAGGCACGCAAGGCAAAACGACCCTAATACACGATATTTTCAAACGCGCGCCACAGACAGACAACATGCAGCAGTCAGACAAGCACTTGCGGCTTCCCCGCACAGCCAGACAGCACCAGGCCGGATGCCTGCGCCGCGCAGGGCCACGTCTGGGCCCCAGGCTGATCAGGCTGGGGTGCGAGACCAGGCAGGGACCCAGAGAGGCCACTTGCAACCAGGAGCTGGCCAAGCGCACCCCAGGTGGGGTCCACAGCAGGCTGCAGACAACAGGTGCCCCTCCTTCCAGGGTTACAGAGCCTAAGGGGATGGGTCAGCCAGGATGCTGATCCGGGGGGCTGCCGGGTGGGGTTGCCATGCCTTTCCCATGCTTTTCGAGTTCTACAACCCCCCAAACAACACACACAGAAGGTGCCTTAAATATGCCAGCCTGGCCTACGGTGCTCGGGTGGCACAGGTCAGATGGGGGCAGGCGCGCAGACAGAGCCGAGCCAAGCAGCAGGTGGCGGGGAGCTCGGGGCGCCTCAGGAAGGTCCCCCCGTTACACGGCGGCTCACCTTAGGGCTCAGAGGAGGGTCCCGGCGGGCTCGGGCTGCCTGTCGCTGTGTCCAGTTTAGGAGGCCGGGGTGAGTCCTGTAAGGCGTTTATTGAGAAGGCCGCCGACCAAGAAGACAGGGGGCACACGAGCATCCAAAACCTGTCTCAGGAGTGGCCTGAGGGACAGGGCTGTGTGGGGCAGACGGGGGCTGGGAACGGACGCAGCTATTGTGCAGCCCCAGGGCCCACAGGCCTTAGCTGCTGTTCCTGGTCGCCTGGCGATGTCTCAATATGATGGGATCTTGAGTCCTGGTTGGATCGGCCTGACCACGCGGGTTCAATGACGCATTGGCCACAGCTGCGTCGCCCCCTTAATTGCTTTGTCCGGAGTCAAGGGGAGTGCAGGGCGTAAAGGCCTAGGAGAAAGACACTTAAGGAAAAAGAAACTTAAATCCCCGCTCACCTAAGTATATGTGATCTACAATTTTATAAGTGATATAATTACATTTCAGATTAATTCAGGCGCTCGATCTTTGGACATTGTAAGTGCCCCATCAATTGCTGCTGCCTCAGCTCAGATCTGCATTTTCTTTACTCCTAACTCTTCGCAGAGCCTCCTAACGTCTTCCATTGCTGCCTTCCTGGTTCCCCTTTGGAGCATCTCCATTTTTACAATCATGATGCTTTTTGTAGTGCCACGTATTTTCTCTCCTACAATAAGAAATCCAAATCCTTTGGGCTGCTTATACTTTTATTTAGATTTTACATCCACTCCTGTTGCCTTTCCATTCTCTAGCCACATACTATGGATTCTGTATGTAGTAAGTGGTTTTAAATTTGAAAATCAAACACATAAAATTAAAAAATAATCTGTTATTTTTAATTAAGTAGAAATTTTAAAAATCAACTTTTCTATCTATATAATGTACCACAATAGAAATAATTAATATCACTACACACAGGTTAAAAATAAAGTGGCACTCAGATGGGTAATGCAAATATGAAATTCCTGTGTTATTAGACAAAAAGTAAATAAAACAAGGACTTGGTACTAGATGCTCAGGAAAAAAACACCAAATTCAAAATGATATAAAATGATAAAACTTAGGAAACAATTAATGAATTAAAAATAAGAAATCATTGAACAACATTTATCCAAAATGCAAATAGAGCAATTCTTTTATCAGTCAAAGAAGAAAGGAAATATAAAAATAATAGTAGGATAATCTAGGAGAGAAAGAGAAAAAATGATATAAAATTTATAGTTAAAACTGTGATGAGCTAAGAAATGAAATTATATGATCATGAAGCCAAAAGAGATTTAAAACCTCTGACCAGAATCTGATTTGGGCCATGACGATAAGTGATACAAGGATAGCCCTGTGATCATAAATAACTGCAATGGGTTTCAACACTGGGAAAACATTCAGCAAAAAGACTTGCTCCTGTTAATTTTGCAATTACCATGGCTATTGAGGTGGTGTTGACATTGAAAGTCACCCCTTGTCTCTCCTTTGCCTTAACTCCCAAGGTTACCTACTGTCAAGCAGTTTCACGCTGGTTTTTAAATTTCTAAATAAGCCTGTCTTAGCAGCACTAAATTTTTGTGAACAGAATTGGCCTTTCACAAATTCATCAAAGATGTAACACATGCAAAGGTAGCTCCTTTATCCACACCAACAAATTATCTTCTGAAATTCTGAAGTATAAAGAGACTTTCATGTAAGAGCCACTTTTAAATCGACCTGGAAATCGATCTCATCATGAATTAATGCAAGATTCACAACAATGCTTTAATCATACTCTCAGTCTACCTCTTTTCAGATTATTCCTTTGCCTCTACATCTCGGACAAATAATTCTCAATAAAATATTTGTTTTTTTTACACTTAAATTTTTCCATTCATATTTAAGAAAACACTTGACTTAATTATATACAGAGTATACTGAAATAGTGAAACAAAATATTGCTACTTAGATAAATTAGGTGATTGTCAAACCAGAAGGGGGAGCCTACACCCTATTTTCCTTGTGATGCCTTAAAATAGCTCTCAGCTGATGAACATATTTACGGGGAAGTTAGTTATGGGGCAGAGGTCAATTCAAAATACAAAAAATTGTGGCTTTTATCAAAGGCTAATGTAACATTGGTAATGGCGTGTTAGAAATTTTGGTGATAAAATGAGGATTGGATGCTAAATATAGAGTATAATAATAATTATGCAAATCTTTGGATACACAAATAAGTATTAATGACAAAATAATTGGAAGAAATTCATCAAAATGCTATAACATTATTAACTTGTTCTCATTTTGTTCGTTGAATTTTGTTGCACTCTAATTTTTTTCGAATGAACATACTTTATTCCAAGGATAGTATCAAACTTTAATCATAAAAACGTTCCCTTGTGGAAAATGTAATAATCCACCCTGGATGGCCCAGCCATAGAGGGTCAGGAAAGGAGGCCAAAGCAGGCTCTCTCCGTGTGGCATCTGGGGAAAAGGAACTGCTTCCTCAAAACATACCTGCCTTAGTCCCTGAGCGTCTGTCCTTGGAACAAGCCAAACACCCTTCCTTGGAAACCCGTCTCCAGGGATGACCCGTAGGTGTTGCGTCATCCTCAGTCCCAGGATATGAGGCGCCCTGGAGGCGAGACGGGACTCGCTCTGCCCCGCTCCTGCTCCAGCAGCTCCCCGCTGCTCCTTTAGACCTGCCTTCCCGCGACTGTGCCATTGGACCCGGGCCTTAGCAGAATTTCCGTTGCTTTTTTTTACCTGAGAATAAAAAAAGATGAATGCACGAAAATTTACGAAGGACTTAACGAAAAGAACACATTCCGGAAAGTTTTGACTCAAATGGTTTTCATATTTTGTGAGAAAAACTTGAAGTTGACAAATTTCTAGACAGATGAGATTGGAAGAAAGGTTTTGTTTTGTTTTCCCACTGCATTTGGCTCTTGGTAAGTATTACTCTCAAAATGAGAGACTTTTGGTTAGAATCAAATATAATGGGGGCATTTTCAGAAAAGTATGCATACACACACACACACCAAGACCTCACCTAGGGAAGGTCAGGGTTTGTGAAACCCAAAGTATAGAGTTGATGGATTTATGGCCTACAAGCAAGGTGTATCTTTTGGAAATATAATTTTTGGGAGAAATCTGAGTTTGAAAGGTCAACCTAAGAAATCATATCTTTTGGAAATTAATAATACTATATGTGGTCGATAATGTTCATCCCCAAGTTTAAAATTTATTGGTGATTACTATTAAATAATTTTGAAAACCAAAGGACAGTAAATGATTCATTGAAACTATTTTTCTATCATTACTTATGATATATCTAGTATTTTCCCCCAGGTTTCCTCCAATTATTAACAGGAATAGAGTATACTAACCATGTTCTCTGGAGTCAGTCTATCTTGGTAGAATGTCAGAGCCAGCATTTAATAGCTCTGACTGAATAAGTGACTTAAACTGTGCACTTTTTTCATTAAAAAAAATGTGGCTAATAGTAGCACGTGTGGTATAATATTATCACGTGGAGTAGATATATGAATAAAGGGAAGCATTTAGAACACTCTAAGGTTCATTCTAATTATGCAATATGTTGATTTTTATTACATCATTCCCAAGTATCAATTTATGCCTACTTCTGTATTTGGCAATCAAATTCAGTTTTCCCATCACATTCTGTAAATCACTCATATCATCAGTTTTTAGAAATGTTAAACTAATATAAGTAACCCCTTTGAACCCATTCCTGCCAAGTGTCACCTTGATTCCCAGCAGGCTGAGCAGTGACCTCAATGGAGAGAAGGAACAGCACAGACGTGTCTCACTTCGTGCTCGTGGGGCTGACGGGCTCTGAGGGGCTCGGGCGGGCCCTGTTCACCCTGTTTCTCCTGATATACCTGACTAGTGTGCTGGGAAACGCGGGCATGATCCTGCTAATCCGCCTGGATCTCCAGCTTCACACCCCCATGTACTTTTTCCTCAGTCACCTGTCATTTCTTGACCTCAGTTACTCCAACGTCATCACACCTAAAACCTTAGAGAACTTACTGACTTCCAACAAGCACATTTCATACGTGAGCTGCTTCAGCCAGATGTACTTTTTTGTTTTCTTTGGTGCCACTGAATGTTTTCTTCTCTCCTCAATGGCCTATGATCGCTACGTAGCTATCTGCAAACCTCTACACTACCCAGTTGTCATGTCCTCAAGACTCTGCTGCTCCCTCATCTTTGGGTCCTATGGGAAAGGCTTTTTGGACTCGGTTATCCATGTGCTTTGCATGAGCAGACTGCATTTCTGTGACTCCAATGTAATCCATCACTTTTTCTGTGACACTTCCCCAATCCTAGCCCTGTCCTGCACTGACACACAAAGCATAGAAATCATGATATTCGTTTTTGCTGGCTCCACCCTAATGGGATCTCTTATCATAATATGTGTGTCTTATCTGTCCATTCTGTCCACTGTCCTGAAAATTTCCTCCACTTCAGGAAAGAGAAAAGCCTTCTCCACGTGTGCCTCCCATCTCCTGGGAGTCACTGTCTTTTATGGCACTCTGATTTTTACTTACTTAAGACCACAAAAGTCCTACTCCTTTGGAAAGGATCAAGTGGCGTCTGTATTTTACACTATTGTGATCCCCATGCTGAATCCACTCATCTACAGTCTGAGAAATCAGGACGTGAAAAAGGCTCTCATTAGAGTCCTGCAGAGAGAGGGCTCCCGGCTACTACAGTAACTGTGATGCTAACCTGTCCACCTCTCTGTGCTCTCTTGCCTGTTGGGTATTTCTTTGCTGTCTCCAAAAACAATGAAGTCTTTTCATTTGTTTTTGATTCTGTTGAGCCATCCTTTATTAATCAGATGTGCTGTTGGACATTTGCAGGAATTTGTCTTTTCAAATCCACATTGTCATAGCAAATCATAGAATATGTGTTAAACCATGTTCCATATATATGTGTTTTTAAGGGCAACTGATGAACAAAATAAGAAAATAGGGATATCGTCTTTTAAGCTATTCTAAACAAATTACCATGCATACTCGAATAAGACTGAATTTTATATGCAAATAGCTCCATTTTTGGCACAATGATAGTGGTTTTATAAATCATTTCATCTATTGTTTAGAGAAAAAATGTAGAAGAGTGATTATGAGCACTGGCTTTGGAACCAAACATTCTAAGATTTAGATTCTAGATCTCTTACCCTTTTAGCTGTATAACCCCTAATAAATCATGGAAACTTTAAAGGTCCAGTTTCCTCATCTGCTCAAGATAATTAATAATTCTCCATCTGTAGAGATACAAGGAAGCTTGAGTCGGATGATGGATACAAAGCCTTTAAGGCAACACTAACAAATGCTAGCCATTAGCATTAGAGAACTATTCCTGCAAAGTTTTAATGCACACTGGCTTTCTCATATAGAATGCCCACTTGTGTTTTGTAAATACTTTTCATTAATTCAATTGGTTGTCTATGAAAAGTTCAGCATTTCAGTATTTTGGTTTAGAATGGTATATGTTAACATTGAAGAGAATTTGGAAAAAATTGAAAAAAAAATAAGGTAATGGAACTAAAAAGCTTCTTCCGCACAGCAAAAGAAATCATCCTAAATATACAAAGGAACCCCATGGTATGGGAGAACATGTTTGCCAAAAATACATCTGATAATGGATTAATTTCCAAAATATACAAAGAACTCATACAACTCAAAAAGAGGAAAACAAATGATCCAATTAAAAAATGGGCAAAGGACCTGAATAGACACTTCTCCAAAGTGGACACACAGATGGCCAAGAGACACATGGGAAAATGCTCAGTGTCACTGATTATCAGAGAGATGCAAATTAAAACCACAATGAGGTGTCACCTCACAGCGGTAAGAATGGCTGCCATCAACAAATCAACAAATGACATGTGCTGGTGAGGGTGTGGAGAAAGGGGAGCCCTAGTACACTGCTGGTGGGAATGCAGACTGGTGCAGCCACTATGAAAAGCATTGTGGAGGTTCCTCAAAAAATTAAAAAGGGAGCTGCCTTTTGACCCAGTGATCCCACTTCTAAGAATATACCCTAAGAATCCTGAAACAAACTAGAAAGAATATATGCACCCCTATGTTCATGGCCGCGCAGTTTACAATAGCTAAGATGTGGAAACAGCCCAAGTGCCCATCAGTAGATGAGTGGATGAAAAAGCTGTGGGAGATTCACACCATGGGATACTACGCAGCTGTAAAGAAGAAGGACCTCTTACCTTTTGGGACAGCATGGATGGACCTAGACAACATCATGCTAAGTAAAATAAGCAGGCAGAGAAAGACAAATATCACAGGATCTCACTTATATGTGCAATCTTAAAATAAAGTGATGAACAAAACAGATCCAATGACATAGAAATATGGAACAGGCTGATGAATCTCAGAGGGAAGTTGAGGTTGGGTGGGGAGAGTATAGCCAAGAATTTATATGCATAGATGCATAAACCTTGGACACAGGCAATAGTGTGGTGAGTGTCTGGGGCAGGGTGTGGGTGTGGGGTAGAAGGAGTCAATGGGGAAAAAGGGGACATCTGTAATATTTTGAACAATAAAATAAAATTAACAAAAACAAAATACAATTATTAACACTTTTGTATGTATACTTCTAGATCACTGGTTATGTATGTATGTGTATATATTACATATAGAGGCAAAATTTATAGTTTTCTATTTACTTTTTTTCAGCTTTGTCTACATACTTGCAAGTATAATGATTGTCATTAAAATCTGAGATGAATGTGTTTTTCGGTAGTATCAGACTTTAATCATAAAAACGTTTCCTTGTGGAAAATGTAATAATCCACCCTGGATGGCCCAGCCATAGAGGGTCAGGAAAGGAGGCCAAAGCAGGCTCTCTCCGTGTGGCATCTGGGAAAAAGGCAACTGCTTCCTCAAAACATACCTGCCTTAGTCCCTGAGCGTCTGTCCTTGGAACAAGCCAAACACCCTTCCTTGGAAACCAGTCTCCAGGGATGACCCGTAGGTGTTGCGTCATCCTCAGTCCCAGGATATGAGGCGCCCTGGAGGCGAGACGGGACTCGCTCTGCCCCGCTCCTGCTCCAGCAGCTCCCCGCTGCTCCTTTAGACCTGCCTTCCCGCGACTGTTCCATTGGATCAGGGCCTTAGCAGAATTTCTGTTGATTTTTTTACCTGTGAATAAAACAAGATGAAAGGATATAAATTTTCAAAGAAATTATGTCAAAGAAAAGGACATGTTACAAAAATTTTTGACTCAAATGGTTTTCGTATTTTACTTGTGAAAAAACTTGAAGTTGACAAATTTCTAGACAGATAATATTTCGAAGAAGGGTTTTCTTTTCCCACCAACTTTGGGTCTTGGTAAGTCTTACTCTCAAAATTAGAGCGTTTTAATTAGGATCAAATATAATGGGGGCATTTCCAGAGAAGTATGCATACACACACTCTAAGACCTCATCCTAGGGAAGTCAGGGTTTGTGAAACCTGAAGTAGAGAGTTGATGGAGTTATGGTCTACAAGCAAGGTGACTGTTTTCGAAATAGGATTGTTGAAAGAAATCAGATTTTCAATGTTCATCTTAGAAAAACATATCCTTTGGAAATTAATACTAATATGCATTCTATAATTTTCTTCCCTAGGTTTCAAATCTATTTATGAAAAATTATATAATTTTCAAAACAAAAGAACAGTAAATGATTAATAGAAAGTGTTTTTCTGTCATTATTTAATAGCTCTGACTGAATAAGTGACTTAAACTGTCTGTGCCCTTTTTTCATTTAAAAAAATGTGGCTAATAGTAGCACGTGTGGTATAATATTATCACGTGGAGTAGATATATGAATAAAGGGAAGCATTTAGAACACTCTAAGGTTCATTCTAATTATGCAATATGTTGATTTTTATTGCATCATTCCCAAGTATCAATTTATGCCTACTTCTGTATTTGGCAATCAAATTCAGTTTTCCCATCACATTCTGTAAATCACTCATATCATCAGTTTTTAGAAATGTTAAACTAATATAAGTAACCCCTTTGAACCCATTCCTGCCAAGTGTCACCTTGATTCCCAACAGGCTGAGCAGTGACCTCAATGGAGAGAAGGAACAGCACAGACGTGTCTCACTTCGTGCTTGTGGGGCTGACGGGCTCTGAGGGGCTCGGGCGGGCCCTGTTCACCCTGTTTCTCCTGATATACCTGACTAGTGTGCTGGGAAACGCGGGCATGATCCTGCTAATCCGCCTGGATCTCCAGCTTCACACCCCCATGTACTTTTTCCTCAGTCACCTGTCATTTCTTGATCTCAGTTACTCCAACGTCATCACACCTAAAACCTTAGAGAACTTACTGACTTCCACCAAGCACATTTCATACGTGAGCTGCTTCAGCCAGATGTACTTCTTTATCTTCTTGGGTACCACTGAATGCTTACTTCTCTCCTCAATGGCCTATGATCGCTACGTAGCTATCTGCAAACCTCTACACTACCCAGTTGTCATGTCCTCAAGACTCTGCTGCTCCCTCATCTTTGGGTCCTATGGCAAAGGCTTTTTGGACTCGGTTATCAATGTGCTTTGCATGAGCAGACTGCATTTCTGTGACTCCAACATAATCCATCATTTTTTCTGTGACACTTCCCCAATCCTAGCCCTGTCCTGCACTGACACACATGACATTGAAATCATGATATTCATTTTTGCTGGCTCCACCCTAATGATATCTGTTTTCACAATATGTGGGTCTTATCTGTCCATTCTGTCCACTGTCCTGAAAATTTCCTCCACTTCAGGAAAGAGAAAAGCCTTCTCTACATGTGCCTCCCATCTCCTGGGAGTCACCGTCTTTTATGGAACTACAATTTTTACTTACTTAAGACCACGAAAGTCCTACTCCTTGGGAAAGGATCAAGTGGCGTCTGTATTTTACACTATTGTGATCCCCATGCTGAATCCACTCATCTACAGTCTGAGAAATCAGGACGTGAAAAAGGCTCTCGTTAGAGTCCTGCAGAGAGAGGGCTCCCGGCTGCTACAGTAACTGTGATGCTAACCTGTCCACCTCTCTGTGCTCTCTTGCCTGTTGGGTATTTCTTTGCTGTCTCCAAAAACAATAAAGTCTTTTCATTTGTTTTTGATTCTGTTGAGCCATCCTTTATTATTCAGATGCACTCTTGGACATTTGCAGGAATTCGTCTTTTCAAATCCACATTGCAATGTAAATCATAGAATATGTGTTAAACTATGTTCCATATATATGTGTTTTTAAGGACAACTGATGAACAAAATAAGATAATAGGGATATTGTCTTTTAAACTATACCAAACAAATTACCATGCATACTCGAATAAGACTGAATTTTATATGCAAATAACTCCATTTTTGGCACAATGATAGTGGTTTTATAAATCATTTCATCTATTGTTTAGACAAGGAATGTAGAAGAGTGATTTTGAGCACTGGCTTTGGAACCAGACATTCTAAGATTTAGATTCTAGATCTCTTATCCTTTTAGCTGTGTAACCCCTAATAAGTCATGGCAACTTTAAAATTTTAGTTTCTTCAGTGGCACAAGATAATTAATAATTCCAGGTCAGTAGAGTTATAATGAAGATTAATTCAGATGATGGATGTAAAACATTTCAGGTAGTTTTAGTAAATGCTGGACATTATCATTGGATGACTTCTTTTCCTGCAATATTTTTAATGCACAATGGCTTTCTCTTATAGAATATCCACTTGTCTTTTATAAATTACATTTGGTTAACTTAATTGACCAACATACAAACAACTAAGGAAGAACTGAACATTTCACAATTTTGGATTTACTTCATTCTATGTTAATATGGAGTTATGAACAGATTTTCCTGGAAGAGTCACTTTTAAATCGAAATGGAAATTGATTTTATTAGCATGAATTAATGCAAGATTCACAAGGACACTTTTATTCTCAGTCTACCCCTTTTCAGATCATTCTTTTAATTCTTCATCTTAGAAAAATAATTCTCAATAAAATATTACAGCTTTCTTTCCATATTTAAATTTTTTTCATTCATATTTAAGCAGATACTTGACATATTTATATAAGTGGCAGAACAATTTACAAAACTATTGCTACATTGATGAATTAGGTGATTATCAAACCAGAAAGGGAAGCCTACACCATGGTTTCTTGTGATGCCTTAAAATATTCATGAGGTGATAAACACATTTAGAGGGAAATTAGTTATGGATCAGAAGTCAATGCATAATGCAAAAACTGGTGGGTTTTATCAAAGGCTAACGTAACATTGGTCATGCTGTATTATGCAATTTTGGTCATAAATGAGGATTGGATGCTAAATAATGATCATGCAAATGTATAACTACAAAAATAAGTATTAATGAGCCTAAGAAAATAACTGGGAGAAATTCATCAAAATGTTGTAACGTTATTGACTTGTTCTCATTTTGTTCGTTGAATTTTGTTGCATGCTAAGATTTCTTTTCAATGAACGTGCTGTATTCCTTGGATAGTATCAAACTTCAAACATAAAAATGTTTTCTTGTGGAAATTGTATTAATCCACCCTGGATGGCCCAGCCATAGAGGGTCAGGAAAGGAGGCCAAAGCAGGCTCTCTCCCTGTGGCATCTGGGGAAAAGGCAACTGCTTCCTCAAAACATACCTGCCTTAGTCCCTGAGCGTCTGTCCTTGGAACAAGCCAAACACCCTTCCTTGGAAACCCGTCTCCAGGGATGACCCGTAGGTGTTGCGTCATCCTCAGTCCCAGGATATGAGGCGCCCTGGAGGCGAGACGGGACTCGCTCTGCCCCGCTCCTGCTCCAGCAGCTCCCCGCTGCTCCTTTAGACCTGCCTTCCCGCGACTGTGCCATTGGACCAGGGCCTTAGCAGAATTTCTGTTGCTTTTTTTACCTGATAATAAAACAAGATGAAAGGATATACATTTTCAAAGAAATTATGTCAAAGAAAAGAACACATTCCGGAAAGTTTTGACTCAAATGGTTTTCATATTTTGTGAGAAAAACTTGAAGTTGACAAATTTCTAGACAGATGAGATTGGAAGAAAGGTTTTGTTTTGTTTTCCCACTGCATTTGGCTCTTGGTAAGTATTACTCTCAAAATGAGAGACTTTTGGTTAGCATCAAATATAATGGGGGCATTTTCAGAAAAGTATGCATACACACACACACACCAAGACCTCACCTAGGGAAGGTCAGGGTTTGTGAAACCCAAAGTATAGAGTTGATGGATTTATGGTCTACAAGCAAGGTGTATCTTTTGGAAATATAATTTTTGGGAGAAATCTGAGTTTGAAAAGTCAACCTAGGAAATCATATCTTTTGGAAATTAATAATACTAATATGTGGTCTATAATTTTCATCCCCAAGTTTAAAATTTATTGGTGGTTATTATTAAATAATTTTGAAAACCAAAGGACAGTAAATGATTCATTGAAACTATTTTTCTATCATTATTTATGATATATCTAGTATTTTCCCCCAGGTTTGCTCCAATTATTAACAGGAATAGAGTATAATGAGCATGTTCTCTGGAGTCAGTCTATCTTGGTAGAATGTCAGAGCCAGCATTTAATAGCTCTGACTGAATAAGTGACTTAAACTGTCTGTGCCCTGTTTTCATTTAAAAAAATGTGGCTAATAGTAGCACGTGTAGTATAATATTATCACGTGGAGTAGATATATGAATAAAGGGAAGCATTTAGAACACTCTAAGGTTCATTCTAATTATGCAATATGTTGATTTTTATTACATCATTCCCAAGTATCAATTTATGCCTACTTCTGTATTTGGCAATCAAATTCAGTTTTCCCATCACATTCTGTAAATCACTCATATCATCAGTTTTTAGAAATGTTAAACTAATATAAGTAACCCCTTTGAACCCATTCCTGCCAAGTGTCACCTTGATTCCCAACAGGCTGAGCAGTGACCTCAATGGAGAGAAGGAACAGCACAGACGTGTCTCACTTCGTGCTCGTGGGGCTGACGGGCTCTGAGGGGCTTGGGCGGGCCCTGTTCACCCTGTTTCTCCTGATATACCTGACTAGTGTGCTGGGAAACGCGGGCATGATCCTGCTAATCCGCCTGGATCTCCAGCTTCACACCCCCATGTACTTTTTCCTCAGTCACCTGTCATTTCTTGACCTCAGTTACTCCAACGTCATCACACCTAAAACCTTAGAGAACTTACTGACTTCCAACAAGCACATTTCATACGTGAGCTGCTTCAGCCAGATGTACTTTTTTGTTTTCTTTGGTGCCACTGAATGTTTTCTTCTCTCCTCAATGGCCTATGATCGCTACGTAGCTATCTGCAAACCTCTACACTACCCAGTTGTCATGTCCTCAAGACTCTGCTGCTCCCTCATCTTTGGGTCCTATGGCAAAGGCTTTTTGGACTCGATTATCAATGTGCTTTGCATGAGCAGACTGCATTTCTGTGACTCCAATGTAATCCATCACTTTTTCTGTGACATTTCCCCAATCCTAGCCCTGTCCTGCACTGACACACAAAGCATAGAAATCATGATATTCGTTTTTGCTGGCTCCACCCTAATGGGATCTCTTACCATAATATGTGTGTCTTATCTGTCCATTCTGTCCACTGTCCTGAAAATTTCCTCCACTTCAGGAAAGAGAAAAGCCTTCTCCACGTGTGCCTCCCATCTCCTGGGAGTCACCGTCTTTTATGGCACTCTGATTTTTACTTACTTAAGACCACGAAAGTCCTACTCCTTGGGAAAGGATCAAGTGGCGTCTGTGTTTTACACTATTGTGATCCCCATGCTGAATCCACTCATCTACAGTCTGAGAAATCAGGACGTGAAAAAGGCTCTCATTAGAGTCCTGCAGAGAGAGGGCTCCCGGCTGCTACAGTAACTGTGATGCTAACCTGTCCACCTCTCTGTGCTCTCTTGCCTGTTGGGTATTTCTTTGCTGTCTCCAAAAACAATGAAGTCTTTTCATTTGTTTTTGATTCTGTTGAACCATCCTTTATTAATCAGAGATGTACTGCTGGACATTTGCAGGAATTTGTCTTTTCAAATCCACATTGTCATAGCAAATCATAGAATATGTGTTAAACCATGTTTTATATATATGTGTTTTTAAGGGCAACTGATGAACAAAATAAGAAAATATGGATGTCATTTTTTTAAGCTATTGCATACAAATGACCATGCATACTCAAATGAGAGACAATTTCATTATGCAAATAGCTCCATTTTTGGCACAATGATAGTGGTTTTATAAATCATTTCATCTATTGTTTAGAGAAGAAATGTAGAAGAGTGGTTATGTGCAGTGGCTTTGGAATCAAACATTCTGAGTTTTAGATTCTAGATCTCTAACCCTTTTAGGTGTATAACCCCTAATAAATCATGGAAACTTTAAAGGTGCAGTTTCCTCATCTGCTCAAGATAATTAATAATTCCCTATCCATAGAGATACAAGGAAGCTTGAGTCGGATGATGGATACAAAGCCTTTAATTCAACACTAACAAATAGTAGGCATTAGCATTACACGACTACTATTCCTGCAAATTTTTAATGCACAATGGCTTTCTCCTATAGAATATCCACTTGCGTTTTATAAATACTTTTCATTAATTCAATTCGTTGTCTATGAAAAGTTCAGCATTTCAGTATTTTGGATTTAGAATGGTATATGTTAAGATTGAAGAAAATTTGGAAAAAATTGAAAAAAAATAAGGAAATGGAATCATCCTAAATATACAAAGGAATCCCATGGTATGGGAGAACATGTTTGCCAAAAATACATCTGATAAGGGACTAATTTCCAGAATATACAAAGAACTCATACAACTCAACAGGAGGAAAACAATCGATCCAATTAAAAAATGTGCAAAGGACCTGAATAGACAGTTCTCCAAAGTGGACACACAGATGGCCAAGGGATATGAAAAAATGCTCAGTGTCACTAATCATCAGAGAGATACAAATTAAAACCACAATGAGGTATCACCTCACAGCGGTCAGATTGGCTGCCATCAACAAATCAACAAATGACATGTGCTGGTGAGGGTGTGGAGAAAGGGGAGCCTTAGTGCACTGCTGGTGGGAATGCAGACTGGTGCAGCCACTATGAAAAGCATTATGGAGGTTCTTCAAAAAATTAAAAAGGGAGCTTCCTTTTGATCTAGTGATTCCTCTTCTAGAAATATACCCTAAGAATCCTGAAACTAATCAGAAAGAATATAAGCACCCCTATGTTCATAGCAGCACAGTTTACAATAGCTAAGATCTGGAAACAGCCCAAGTGCCCATCAGTAGATGAGTGGATGAAAAAGCTGTGGGAGATTTACACCATGGAATACTACACAGCTGTAAAGAAGAAGGACCTCTTACCTTTTGGGACACATGGGTGGACCTGGACAACATCATGCTAAGTAAAATAAGCAGGCAGAGAAGGACAAATATCACAGGATCTCACTTATATGTGGAATCTTAAAGTAAAATGATGAACAGAATAGATCCAGTGACATAGAAGCATGGAACAGGCTGATGAGTCTCAGAGGGAAGTTAGGGGTGGGTGAGAGAGTGTAACGAAGACTTTATATGCATAGATGCATAACCCTTGGGCACAGGCAATAGTGTGGTGAGTGTCTGGGGCAGGGTGTGGATGTGAGTAGAAGGGGTCAATGGGGAAAAAGGGGACATCTGTAATATTTTGAACAATAAAGTAAAATAAAAAAATAATTATTAACAGTTTTGTATGTATACTTCTAGATCACTGGTTATGTATGTATGTGTATATATTACATATAGAGGCAAAATTTATATCTTTCTAGTTACTTTTTTAAAAAATTTATCTTTAATGTTGAAAGTATTACAGGTGTCCCATGTTTTTCCCCCCAATTGACCCCCTCCACCTCGCTTTCACCCCTCCCCAGGCCTTCACACAGTCATTGTCTGTGTCCATGGGTTATACTTATATGCATATAACTTATTTGGTTAATCTCTTCCCAGCCTCCACCCCCTTCCCTCTTTCCTCAGAAATATAATCGTCTGTTACATACGTCAATGTCTCTGGATCTATTTAGTTCGTCAGATTCTTTTGTTCATTAGCTTCTTCTTAAAGAAGACCCTTCAATATGTCCTATAGTACTGGTCTGGTGGTGATGAACTCCTTTAGCTTTTCCTTGTCTGAGAAGCTCTTTATCTGACCTTCAATTCTAAATGATAGCTTTGCTGGGTAGAGTAATCTTGGTTGTAGTTCCATGTTTTTCATCACTTTGAATATTTCTTGCCACTCCCTTCTGGCTTGCAAATTTTCTGTTGAGAAATCAGCTGACAGTTGCATGGGTGCTCCCTTGTATGTAATTAAGTGCTTTTCTCTTGCTGCTTTTAATATTCTCTCTTTGTCTTTAACCTTTGGCATTTTACTTATGATGTGTCTTGCTGTGGGCCTCTTTAGGTTCCTCTTGTTTGGGGCCCTTTGTGCTTCCTGGACTTGTAAGTCTATTTCTTTCCCCAGGTAGGGAAAGTTTTCTGTAATTATTTTTTCAAATAGGTTTTTAATTTTTTGCTCTCTCTCCTCTCCTTCTGGCACAGCAATAATATGAATGTTGGGCCTCTTGAAGTTGTCCCTCAGGCTACTTACCCTATCTTCATATTTCTGGATTCTTTTTTCTTTTTGCTCTTCTGGTTGGGTGTTTTTTGTTTCCTCATGTTCCAAACTGCTGATTTGGTTCTCAGTGTCCTCTACTGTTGATTCCCTGTAAATTATTCTTCATTTCAATTTCGTGTAGCCTTCATTTCAAATTGGTCCTTTATTATATCATTGATGATCTCACTAGTTTCCTTAGTACTCTTACTAATATCCTTGAGCATCCTTATAACCATTATTCTGAACTCTGTATCTGTTAGGTTGCTTGGCTCCATTTCATTTAGTTCCTCTTCTAGAGATTTCTTCTGTTCTTTCCTTGGTGACATGTTTCTTTGCCTCCACATTTTGGCTGCTTCCAGGTGTTTGTTTCTATGTATTAAGTAGAGCTGCTATGTGTCCTGGAATTTGTAGAGTGGCTTTGTGTAGTAGGTGTCCTGTAGGGCCCAGTGGCTCAGCCTCCCCAGTCACCTGAGCTGGGCCTTCCAGGTGCCCCCCTGTGTGGGCTGTGTGCACTGTCCTGTTGTAGTGGAGCCTTGGTTGCTGTTGGCGTCACTGGGAGGAACCGACCCCCAGGCCAATCAGCTGTGGGGACCAGCTGCACCTACAGCCAGAGAGCTGCTGTGCTGGAGACACCCCTATGGAGCAGGATTTACTTCAGTGGAGCTTTGGTGTTCACCAAGTGCGCCCCTTGAGTGTGTCACTCGTGGATGTGGTAGGGTTGTAATCCAGCGTGGTCGAGTCTGACCACCAGGCGCACTGTCTCTGGGGCCTCCCGGGAGGTGCAAAGTCAGCCTGTGCCAGTGCCTTGCCCAGGGCCCCCCAGCATGGGCTACACAGCAAACCGTAGTTGGCTCCTACTTGTGCTGGGCTTGGCGGTGCCCAGGAGAGGCCCAGCTATGAGCCAACGCAGCTGCCGCTAGTGCCAGGCCTGGGGCCGCTTATCAAGCCGTATGGGGCAGCTGCTGCTTGTTTGAGAGATTTTAGGAGAGTCCTAAGCATGAGGCCCGAGAAGCCCCTTGCACAGAAAAGCCCCTGGAAATGGCCTGGATGAGCTGCAGGTGGGGAGGGGCGGGGCCTCTGGGAATCACGGGGCGGGGTCAAAGGTGAGTCAGGTGCTGGCGACTCAAACATGGCGCCTGCCTGCCGGCTGTGTGCGGGGAGGACTCGCCAAGGAGCCATGGCCTCCGCCAGCCCTTCTGCCCGGGAGGAAGCCGCCCTCCGCCTCTCGCCCGGATCTCAGGCAGGTCAGTTCCTCCCGAGTGTCCCAGGTCCCTTCAGGCCGCTGCTCCCGGCGCTGGGCTCAGAGGGAGCGTCCGAGTGAGTCCGTGCCGGGCCCTTTAGAGGAGCTGCTGGGCTCCCGCAGCCTCCGCGACCCTCAGGACAGTCCCCGCTGGTTTCACAGCCCGGAGTTGTGGGGACGTCTCTTCCCGGCCTGGAGCCTTGGGCTGGGGGCCTGCTGTGGGGCTGGGACCCCTCTCTCCTCTGGGAAACCCCCACCGCCGAGATTCCCTCCCGGGTTTGCCGCGCGGCACCGGGTGTGGGCCCGTGGCCTCGTCTGGATCCAGCCCTGATCCCCCGCGTCTCCGCCCCTCCTCCGGGTCTCGGTGCTGCTTCAGCTCCCTGGCTGTGGGGCTTCTGTGCAGCCAGGTTCCAGGAGGCTCTGAGTGATGGTGGTTCTGGGTTTTAGTTGTGATTTTGATGTGGCTGCGGGAGGCGGCGGGTGTAACTGCTAATTACACCGCCACCTTGTTTGTTCCCTCTATTTCCTTTTTTTCAGCTTTGTCTACATACTTGCAAGTATAATGTTTGTCATTAAAATCTGAGATGAATGTGTTTTTCGGTAGTATCAGACTTTAATCATAAAAACGTTTCCTTGTGGAAAATGTAATAATCCACCCTGGATGGCCCAGCCATAGAGGGTCAGGAAAGGAGGCCAAAGCAGGCTCTCTCCGTGTGGCATCTGGGGAAAAGGAACTGCTTCCTCAAAACATACCTGCCTTAGTCCCTGAGCGTCTGTCCTTGGAACAAGCCAAACACCCTTCCTTGGAAACCAGTCTCCAGGGATGACCCGTAGGTGTTGCGTCATCCTCAGTCCCAGGATATGAGGCGCCCTGGAGGCGAGACGGGACTCGCTCTGCCCCGCTCCTGCTCCAGCAGCTCCCCGCTGCTCCTTTAGACCTGCCTTTCCGCGACTGTGCCATTGGACCCGGGCCTTAGCAGAATTTCTGTTGATTTTTTTTTTACCTGAGAATAAAACAAGATGAAAGGATATAAATTTTCAAAGAAATTATGTCAAAGAAAAGGACATGTTACAGAAATTTTTGACTCAAATGGTTTTCATATTTAATTTGTGAAAAAACTTGAAGTTAAAAAATTTCAAGACAGATAATATTTCGAAGAAGGGTTTTCTTTTCCCACCGACTTTGGGTCTTGGTAAGTCTTACTCTCAAAATTAGAGCATTTTAATTAGGATCAAATATAATGGGGGCATTTCCAGAGAAGTATGCATACACACACTCTAAGACCTCATCCTAGGGAAGTCAGGGTTTGTGAAACCTGAAGTAGAGAGTTGATGGAGTTATGGTCTACAAGCAAGGTGACTGTTTTCGAAATAGGATTGTTGAAAGGAATCAGATTTTCAATGTTCATCTTAGAAAAACATATCCTTTGGAAATTAATACTAATATGCATTCTATAATTTTCTACCCTAAGTTTCAAATCTATTTATGAAAAATTATGTAATTTTCAAAACAAAAGAACAGTAAATGATTAATAGAAAGTGTTTTTCTGTCATTATTTTTGATATATCTAGTATTTTCCCCTACGTTTGCGCTAATTATTATCAGGAATATAGTATAATTAGCATCTCCTGTAGTGTCAGTCTATCTTGGTAGAATGACAGAGCTAACATTTAATAGCTCTGACTGAATAAGTGACTTAAACTGTCTGTGCCCTTTTTCTCATTTAAAAAATGTGGCTAATAGTAGCACGTGTGGTATAATATTATCACGTGGACTAGGCATGTGAATAAAGGGAAGCATTTAGAACACTCTAAGGTTCATTCTAATTATATAATATGTTGATTTTTATTACATCATTCCCATGTATCAATTTATGCCTACTTCTGTATTTGGCAATCAAATTCAGTTTTCCCATCACATTCTGTAAATCACTCATATCATCAGTTTTTAGAAATGTTAAACTAATATAAGTAACCCCTTTGAACCCACTCCTGCCAAGTGTCACCTTGATTCCCAACAGGCTGAGCAGTGACCTCAATGGATAGAAGGAACAGCACAGACGTGTCTCACTTCGTGCTCGTGGGGCTGACGGGCTCTGAGGGGCTCGGGCGGGCCCTGTTCACCCTGTTTCTCCTGATATACCTGACTAGTGTGCTGGGAAACGCGGGCATGATCCTGCTAATCCGCCTGGATCTCCAGCTTCACACCCCCATGTACTTTTTCCTCAGTCACCTGTCATTTCTTGACCTCAGTTACTCCAACGTCATCACACCTAAAACCTTAGAGAACTTACTGACTTCTACCAAGCACATTTCATACGTGAGCTGCTTCAGCCAGATGTACTTCTTTATCTTCTTGGGTACCACTGAATGCTTACTTCTCTCCTCAATGGCCTATGATCGCTACGTAGCTATCTGCAAACCTCTACACTACCCAGTTGTCATGTCCTCAAGACTCTGCTGCTCCCTCATCTTTGGGTCCTATGGGAAAGGTTTTTTGGACTCGGTTATCAATGTGCTTTGCATGAGCAGACTGCATTTCTGTGACTCCAACATAATCCATCACTTTTTCTGTGACACTTCCCCAATCCTAGCCCTGTCCTGCACTGACACACATGACATCGAAATCATGATATTGGTTTTTGCTGGCTCCACCCTAATGGGATCTCTTATCATAATATGTGTGTCTTATCTGTCCATTCTGTCTACTGTCCTGAAAATTTCCTCCACTTCAGGAAAGAGAAAAGCCTTCTCCACGTGTGCCTCCCATCTCCTGGGAGTTACCGTCTTTTATGGCACTCTGATTTTTACTTACTTAAGACCACGAAAGTCCTACTCCTTGGGAAAGGATCAAGTGGCGTCTGTGTTTTACACTATTGTGATCCCCATGCTGAATCCACTCATCTACAGTCTGAGAAATCAGGACGTGAAAAAGGCTCTCGTTAGAGTCCTGCAGAGAGAGGGCTCCCGGCTGCTACAGTAACTGTGATGCTAACCTGTCCACCTCTCTGTGCTCTCTTGCCTGTTGGGTATTTCTTTGCTGTCTCCAAAAACAATGAAGTCTTTTCATTTGTTTTTGATTCTGTTGAGCCATCCTTTATTAATCAGATGCACTCTTGGACATTTGCAGGAATTCGTCTTTTCAAATCCACATTGCAATGTAAATCATAGAATATGTGTTAAACTATGTTCCATATATATGTGTTTTTAAGGACAACTGATGAACAAAATAAGATAATAGGGATATTGTCTTTTAAACTATACCAAACAAATTACCATGCATACTCGAATAAGACTGAATTTTATATGCAAATAACTCCATTTTTGGCACAATGATAGTGGTTTATAAATCATTTCATCTATTGTTTAGACAAGGAATGTAGAAGAGTGATTTTGAGCACTGGCTTTGGAACCAGACATTCTAAGATTTAGATTCTAGATCTCTTATCCTTTTAGCTGTGTAACCCCTAATAAGTCATGGCAACTTTAAAATTTTAGTTTCTTCAGTGGCACAAGATAATTAATAATTCCAGGTCAGTAGAGTTATAATGAAGATTAATTCAGATGATGGATGTAAAACATTTCAGGTAGTTTTAGTAAATGCTGGACATTATCATTGGATGACTTCTTTTCCTGCAATATTTTTAATGCACAATGGCTTTCTCTTATAGAATATCCACTTGTCTTTTATAAATTACATTTGGTTAACTTAATTGACCAACATACAAACAACTAAGGAAGAACTGAACATTTCACAATTTTGGATTTACTTCATTCTATGTTAATATGGAGTTATGAACAGATTTTCCTGGAAGAGTCACTTTTAAATCGAAATGGAAATTGATTTTATTAGCATGAATTAATGCAAGATTCACAAGGACACTTTTATTCTCAGTCTACCCCTTTTCAGATCATTCTTTTAATTCTTCATCTTAGAAAAATAATTCTCAATAAAATATTACAGCTTTCTTTCCATATTTAAATTTTTTTCATTCATATTTAAGCAGATACTTGACATATTTATATAAGTGGCAGAACAATTTACAAAACTATTGCTACATTGATGAATTAGGTGATTGTCAAATCAGAAAGGGAAGCCTATACCATGGTTTCTTGTGATGCCTTAAAATATTCATGAGGTGATAAACACATTTAGAGGGAAATTAGTTATGGATCAGAAGTCAATGCATAATGCAAAAACTGGTGGGTTTTATCAAAGGCTAACGTAACATTGGTCATGCTGTATTATGCAATTTTGGTCATAAATGAGGATTGGATGCTAAATAATGATCATGCAAATGTATAACTACAAAAATAAGTATTAATGAGCCTAAGAAAATAACTGGGAGAAATTCATCAAAATGTTGTAACGTTATTGACTTGTTCTCATTTTGTTCGTTGAATTTTGTTGCATTCTAAGATTTCTTTTCAATGAACGTGCTGTATTCCTTGGATAGTATCAAACTTCAAACATAAAAATGTTTTCTTGTGGAAATTGTATTAATCCATCCTGGATGGCCCAGCCATACAGGGTCAGGAAAGGAGGCCAAAGCAGGCTCTCTCCCTGTGGCATTTGGGGAAAAGGCAACTGCTTCCTCAAAACATACCTGCCTTAGTCCCTGAGCGTCTGTCCTTGGAACAAGCCAAACACCGTTCCTTGGAAACCTGTCTCCAGGGATGACCCGTAGGTGTTGCATCATCCTCAGTCCCAGGATATGAGGCGCCCTGGAAGAGAGACGAGACTCGCTCTGCCCCGCTCATGCTCCAGCAGCTCCCCGCTGCTCCTTTAGACCTGCCTTCCTGCGACTGTTCCTTTGGACCAGGATCTTAGCAGAATTTCTGTTGCTTTTTTTACCTGATAATAAAACAAGATGAAAGGATATACATTTTCAAAGAAATTATGTCAAAGAAAAGAACACATTCCGGAAAGTTTTGACTCAAATGGTTTTCATATTTTGTGAGAAAAACTTGAAGTTGACAAATTTCTAGACAGATGAGATCGGAAGAAAGATTTTGTTTTGTTTTCCCACTGCATTTGGCTCTTGGTAAGTATTACTCTCAAAATGAGAGACTTTTGGTTAGCATCAAATATAATGGGGGCATTTTCAGAAAAGTATGCATACACACACACACACACCAAGACCTCACCTAGGGAAGGTCAGGGTTTGTGAAACCCAAAGTATAGAGTTGATGGATTTATGGTCTACAAGCAAGGTGTATCTTTTAGAAATATGATTTTTGGGAGAAATCTGAGTTTGAAAAGTCAACCTAGGAAATCATATGTTTTGGAAATTAATAATTTTGGTTTATAATTTTCATCCCCAAGTTTAAAATTTATTGGTGGTTATTATTAAATAATTTTGAAAACCAAAGGACAGTAAATGATTCATTGAAACTATTTTTCTATCATTATTTATGATATATCTAGTATTTTCCCCCAGGTTTGCTCCAATTATTAACAGGACTAGAGTATAATGAGCATGTTCTCTGGAGTCAGTCTATCTTGGTAGAATGTCAGAGCCAGCATTTAATAGCTCTGACTGAATAAGTGACTTAAACTGTCTGTGCCCTTTTTCTCATTTAAAAAATGTGGCTAATAGTAGCACCTGTGGTATAATATTATCATGTGGAGTAGACATATGAATAAAGGGAAGCATTTAGAACACTCTAAGGTTCATTCTAATTATGCAATATGTTGATTTTTATTACATCATTCCCAAGTATCAATTTATGTCTACTTCTGTATTTGGCAATCAAATTCAGTTTTCCCATCACATTCTGTAAATCACTCATATCATCAGTTTTTAGAAATGTTAAACTAATATAAGTAACCCCTTTGAACCCACTCCTGCCAAGTGTCACCTTGATTCCCAACAGGCTGAGCAGTGACCTCAATGGATAGAAGGAACAGCACAGACGTGTCTCACTTCGTGCTCGTGGGGCTGACGGGCTCTGAGGGGCTCGGGCGGGCCCTCTTCATCCTGTTTCTCCTGATATACCTGACTAGTGTGCTGGGAAACGCGGGCATGATCCTGCTAATCCGCCTGGATCTCCAGCTTCACACCCCCATGTACTTTTTCCTCAGTCACCTGTCATTTCTTGACCTCAGTTACTCCAACATCATCACACCTAAAACCTTAGAGAACTTACTGACTTCCACCAAGCACATTTCATACGTGAGCTGCTTCAGCCAGCTGTACTTCTTTATCTTCTTGGGTACCACTGAATGCTTACTTCTCTCCTCAATGGCCTATGATCGCTATGTAGCTATCTGCAAACCTCTACACTACCCAGTTGTCATGTCCTCAAGACTCTGCTGCTCCCTCATCTTTGGGTCCTATGGGAAAGGCTTTTTGGACTCGATTATCAATGTGCTTTGCATGAGCAGACTGCATTTCTGTGACTCCAACATAATCCATCACTTTTTCTGTGACATTTCCCCAATCCTAGCCCTGTCCTGCACTGACACACAAAGCATAGAAATCATGATATTTGTTTTTGCTGTCTCCAACCTAATGGGATCTCTTACCATAATATGTGGGTCTTATCTGTCCATTCTGTCCACTGTGCTGAAAATTTCCTCCACTTCAGGGAGGAGAAAAGCCTTTTCCACGTGTGCCTCCCATCTCCTGGGAGTCACCGTCTTTTATGGCACTCTGATTTTTACTTACTTAAGACCACAAAAGTCCTACTCCTTTGGCAAGGATCAAGTGGCGTCTGTATTTTACACTATTGTGATCCCCATGCTGAATCCACTCATCTACAGTCTGAGAAATCAGGACGTGAAAAAGGCTCTCATTAGAATCCTGCAGAGAGAGGGCTCCCGGCTGCTACAGTAACTGTGATGCTAACCTGTCCACCTCTCTGTGCTCTCTTGCCTGTTGGGTATTTCTTTGCTGTCTCCAAAACAGGGATTTTTTTTCATTTGTTTTTGTTTCTGTTGAGCCATCCTTTATTAATCAGATGTACTGCTGGACATTTGCAGGAATTTGTCTTTTCAAATCCACATTGTCATAGCAAATCATACAATATGTGTTAAACCATGTTCCATATATATGTGTTTTTAAGGGCAATTGATGAACAAAATAAGAAAATAGGGATATTGTCTTTTAAACTATACCAATCAAATTACCATGCATACTCCTATGAGAGAGAATTTTATTATGCAAAGAGCTCCATTTTTGGCACAATGATAGTCGTTTTATAAATCATTTCATCTATTGTTTAGAGAAGAAATGTAGAAGAGTGATTATGAGCACTGGCTTTTCAACAAAACATTCTAAGATTTAGATTCTAGATCTCTTACCCTTTTAGCTGTATAACCCCTAATAAGTCATGGAAACTTTAAAGGTCCAGTTTCCTCATCTGCTCAAGATAATTAATAATTCCCCATCCATAGAGATACAAGGAAGCTTGAGTCGGATGATGGATACAAAGCCTTTAAGGCAACACTAACAAATGCTAGCCATTAGCGTTAAACTATTTCTGCAAAGTTTTAATGCACAATGGCTTTCTCTTACAGAATATCCACTTGGGTTTTGTAAATACTTTTCATTAATTCAATTGGTTGTCTATGAAAAGTTCAGCATTTCAGTATTTTGGATTTAGAATGGTATATGTTAACATTGAAGAGAATTTGGATAAAACTGAAAAAATAAAGAAATGGAACTAAAAAACTTCTGCACTGAAAAAGAAATAATCTTAAATATACAAAGAAACCCTACATTATGGGAGAACGTATTTGCTAAAGATCCATCTGCTAAGGGACTAATTTCCAAAATACACAAAGAACTTATACAACTCAACAAGAGGAAACCAGTCGATCCAATTTAAAAATGGGCAAAGGACCTGAATAGACACTTCTCCAAAGTGGACACACAGATGGCCAAGGGACATATGAGAAAATGCTCAGTGTCACTCATCATCAGAGAGATGCAAATTAAACCCACAGTGAGGTATCACTTCATACTTATCAGAATGACTACCAGCAACAAATCATCAAAACACAAGTGCTGGCAAGGACCTGGAGAAAAGGAAACCCTGGTTCAGTGCTGGTGGTAATGCAGACTGGTGCAGCCACAATGGAAAACAGTATGGAGGTTCCTCAAAAAATTAAAAAGGGAGCTGCCTTTTGACCCAGTGATCCCACTTCTAGGAATATACCCTAAGAATCCTGAAACTAATCAGAAAGAATATATACACCCCTATGTTCATAGCAGCACAGTTTACAATAGCTAAGATCTGGAAACAGCCCAAGTGCCCATCAGTAGATGAGTGGATGAAAAAGCTGTGGGAGATTTACACCATGGAATACTACACAGCTGTAAAGAAGAAGGACCTCTTACCTTTTGGGACACATGGAGGACCTGGACAACATCATGCTAAGTAAAATAAGCAGGCAGAGAAAGACAAATATCACAGGATCTCACTTATATGTGCAATCTTAAAATAAAGTGATGAACAGAACAGGTGCAATGACATAGAAATATGGAACAAGCTGATGAATCTCAGAGGGAAGGTGGGGGTGGGTGGGTGGGGAGAGTATAACCAAGAATTTATATGCATAGATGGATAACCCATGGACACAGGCAATAGTGTGGTGAGTGTCTGGGGCAGGGTGTGGGTGTGGGGTAGAAGGAGTCAATGGGGAAAAAGGGGACATCTGTAATATTTTGAACAATAAAATAAAATTAACAAAAATAAAACAATTATTAACAGTTTTGTATGTATACTTCTAGATCACTGGTTATGTATGTATGTGTATATATTACATATAGAGGGAAAATTTATATTTTTCTATTTACTTTTTTTCAGCTTTGTCTGCATACTTGCAAGTATAATGTTTGTCATTAAAATCTGAGATGAATGTGTTCTTGGGTAGTATCAAACTTTAAACATAAAAATGTTTCCCTGTGAAAAATGTATTAATCCGTCCTTGATGGTCTCAGTCATAGAGAATTTAAGTATATGTCTATAATGACTTCTCTACCAAGCCACTTAAAAATTTAGAGGATCACAAAAGAAGACCAAAGCAGGCTCTTCATTGTGTGGCATCTAGGGAAAAGGCAACTGCTTCCTCAAAACATACCATACCTGCCTTTGCAAACAGAGTGACAGTTGACAGAGGGGAGGGAGGTTGAGGGTCTGGATGAAAAAGGTGAATGAGTTGAGCAGTAGAAATGTGTAGCTGCTGAACAGCCACAGAGATATAGATTACAGTGGAGGAAATACAATTAATAATATCAAGAGAAATAGGTGTGGGGCTAGGTGGGTACTTGAAGCAGCTGGGGGACCACTCTGTAAAGTATATGATTTTCTAACCCCTTTTCTGTACATCTGAAACTAACACAGAATAATATTGAATGTAAACTGTAGTTATTAAAAAAAATAAAAGTTAAAGAAAGAAAGAATTGTGGAAAAAATCATAATGTAGCAAATGAGACCTCACTAAGAATAGACATTTTGAGGAAGAAATTAAGTGAATGGCAGAGGGGAGAGAATTCAAAACAGGGGAAAAGAAATGCAGAAAAATTGTTGGGGGGATATATTGTAATAAGAGAGGCTCTGTGTTTGTACTGCTGAGGTGTTATTTAAACTTAATAATCCCACTGTAGGGAAATATTCTTAGTACTCTATGTTCTAAGGAGGTTTTTTGGTTGGAATAAAAAAGGTGTTCACAAAATAATAGTAATAATGATAATAGACGTAAGGAAGGAAAGAAAGAAGGGCCATTGCCACTTAAAATTATTCTTGAAAGACACAGGTACTGAAATGAAACTGAGGTGTGCTGGAAGCGGGCTGAACATGAGCATAGTGGCCATGCTTTTCTGTACCTTGGTTTGGGGGCCTGGGGACTGAGGAGTGGTAGCACCTGCAAGGGCATCACAGGGTAGGAGGGGTCAAACTAAAACAGGATCAAAGCTGAGTCAGGACCAGCCTCCAGGGGAAGGGGAAAGATGGGCTGGGGCTCAGCTGTGGGAGGAGCCCAACCTGCCAGCCAAGCTCACTCTCCAAATTGTGCTTGTCTTTTGTCATTCTTGAGTTTAACCGTGATCTTTATAAACATTAAGGCCTACTCTCTGTGTATTGTGAGAAATGAAAGAACGGATTTTGGATTTGTGTTCTGGATGAAGTGACAAAAGGGGGTGAAATGTACCCTCATGGACAGCACTGTAATGACACTATGAATTCGAAAACATTGTCGTGGGCTCGAAACCACAAGCTGTTACTTAGATTGCTGCCAATGCGTAGACCTCAGGAAGGAGCAGAATGCTTTGAGCTGGAGTCAGATGCTAGTGATTCCATGGAAAGGAGTATGGGAAGATGTGAGCTATAGTTTTTTGGTATCAATTAAGTAGTATTTGCTCAAGCTTGTCGGATATAATCAAGTTGCTTGTAACTGCAACCTGGAGTCCTATCTAATTCTAGACATACTGAGATGAAGGTGAACACTGTTCGTTGTAAAGAAAAGATTACCTGTGTATGTGACTATGTGTGTGTGTTAATATACATATAATATAGCATTCCTGTTGAAATCCTGACACCTGTACTGCAGAATGTGACTCTATTTGGAAATAAGGGCTTTGTGAAGGTAATTAAGTTAAAGTGAGGTCTTTTGGGTGGGCCCTAATCCAATGACCGACATCTTTATAAGAAGATATTAGGACACAGACACTTAGAGAGAAAAGCAGACACGGGGGAAGGCTGCTATCTACAAGCCAAGGAGAAAGGCCTCAAGAAATCAACGCTGTCATTAACTTGACCTCAGGCTTCCAGATTACAGAACACTGACAACTACATTTCTGTTGTATAAGCCACGAACTATTCTGTTGCGCTGAGCTGTGGCAGCCCTGACAAACTAATACAATCACTGTCAGCATATATGTAAATATATGTATGTGTGTGGAGGGGTGGGTGCATGTATCTGAGAATGAAGTAAGTAAGAAGCAAATGGAAGACACAGTTTTCCTGCATGTGTGGAAATGGCACAGTTGGAGGTGTGACTATGATCTTTACATCAAAAGGTCTAACAAGAATAGAAAGACACTAATACACTAAAAGGAAGTGTTTTTATTATAACTTTTTGATATGGAGACACAAACATCATTCTTCTTACTTTAATGTTTAGGGTGAAACTATCCTTTACTCACACACCCACTTCTCCCCAGCACTCGTTTCATTGCCTCTTTCACGTCTCTGTTCCTCAGGCTGTAGATGACGGGGTTCAGCATGGGAATCACGACGCTGTAAAACAACGACACTATCATGTCGTGGTCCAAAGCGTAGCTGGAGCTGGGCCTCACGTACATGAAGAGGATGGTCCCGTGATAAATGGCCACTCCGGCGAGGTGGGAGCCGCACGTAGAGAAGACTTTCCTCCTGCCTTCGCCGGAATGCACCCTCAGAATGGCCAGCAGGATGAAGCCGTAGGACACCAGCACGACCAGGATGGTGACCGTCTCAATAGAGCCCACAAAGTAGAAGAGCAACAGCTGGTTGGTGTGGGTGTCGGAACAAGAGATGGCAAGGAGGGGGGGGATGTCACAGAAGACGTGCCTAATTTCATTGGAAGCGCAGAAGGACAGGCTAAATGTGGCCGCCGTGTGCACAGAGGCATGCAAAAGGCCACCAACATAGGAAGCAGCGATGAGGGACACGTAGACTCTGGGTGACATGCTCACTGGATACAGGAGGGGGTTGTAGATGGCTACGTAGCGATCATAGGCCATCGCGGCCAGGAGGAAGCATTCCGTGGTCCCAAAAGCAACAGCGAAAAACATCTGAGTTGCACACTCAAGGAATGAAATGACTTTATTCTTTGAAAGGAGATCTACTAACATATTTGGTGTAATTACCGAGGAAAAGCAGGCATCCACAGATGACAACACACTCAGAAAATAGTACATGGGGTTGCGGAGCTGGGCGTCCCCAATGACCAGTAGAACCAGCCCTAAATTTCCCGTCAGAGTAAACAGATAGATTGCTAGGAACAGGAGAAATAAGAGGCTCTGCTGTTCAAGCTCGTCTGTGAGGCCCTTCAGTACAAACACAGTAACTGCCGTCACGTTCTCCATGTTGAAACCTCATGACACGAGCTTAAAGGTATTCATAAAGTAATTTCTATTTCCCTAACCAAAACGAGCAATATTGTGATTCAGTTAAAGTAAACTATGTCTTCACCTATATTCCTTTTCAATGAATGATTTGTCAGCTGCAATTCAGGAGCCGGGAACATGACCACGGGTCAAAGGTTGATGCCACTCACTGCAGAACCAAACGGAAAATTTCAGTTTCAACTCATGTTATTTACAAAACCATGAAGTCAAATAGTTAATTTACCACTGAATTCTATTAGTTGTTTTCCTATTAAGTCACATTAAACACAAATAAACAGCTAAAAACCATTTCCTTATATAATTAAGGCATTAATTTTTATATCAAAACAAAATAAAATATTGAAGGGGAAAATATATTAATAAAATTAAACCTTTAAAATAGCTTTTTGTATAGAATGTGCTGAATCAGGTTTGTCTGACAGACTAACAGTCTAATGAGTTGTAATAATTTATGAGTTAATCGCTCCAAAAATTTTCCAACTCCATTAGGTTATTGAAAAAAAGCTAATTGAGATTTTTTTAAGAACATGCATTAGGATTAATATAAAATTAATGTATGACAGTTTATGTTCCATTCAATTTGTTATTTAAAAGCTCAGCAATATATTGTATTTTGGGGCTAATATTTGGTCATTTGTTTTATTTTTGGAATTCTAAATTCTTGATAATATATGTGTTTCTACTCAAAATTCTGTGGTGAAAAAGGGAGAATGATAAGAAAAGTAATTTTCTCTCAGATTATTACACTTAATTGATGATATATTGCTGATTTTGGATTCATTGTGATAACAACTAGGTAAAAAGTGACAAGTGCATAAAAAACTGTCATTAAAAATATAACAAGAGCAAGAAATAATCATTGCACCTAAACATAAACTTAACATTTAAGAATAAATAACCAGCAATAAATCAATTAACAGTTATAGAAAAACATCTTTCCTGCATAGCCCCACGGTCATTTAAATTAGGAATCAAAGTGGTACGTGAACCTGCATTCAGAGTTTCATCATGAGCCTGTCACATAAGACTTGTTGGATAGATTCTATTCAAGTTAGTCATCACAGTCATTTAATTTTTTATATATATCCACCCATAGAAAATTTGAGTCAGTCTTAAGGGCACATAATCTGCTGCAAATAATATTTTGTACATTATTTTAATTCATAATGCAAGTCAAGCTCCAGTTTCAATAATTAACATGATTCCATCAGTGAGAGAGAACCATTGGATTAGAAATAAAGAACAAAACAATCTTCTGGGAAGGGCAAGGTCAGGATTACCTAGAAGAATTGCCAATATCAGGAGAAAACATTTAATGGAATTATTGGGAAGATTAAAGGCAGAAAAAACAAGACTACTCATATGTCATGTCGGAGAAGGCAGAATTAGGTTGAATCCTACGTATTGGAAATAAAAGTTCCAACAAAACAAGTCTGGACACTTTAACCACTTATTCTCATTAACTGCACATTTTTGAGCTGCTCTAACGTAATAAAATGCTTTAAATATGTATATCATTTCATTTAAAAAATCTTAAATTGATATATACATATAATTTTTTAAATGCCGTGGGGAAGCATGACATGACAATAAATTAAAGGGAGGCTCAGACAAAAGAATTTATGTCGATGAGGTCCAAACAAAAATGAGAGAAACAAACTTTGATAAACACGACGAAATCAATCTGGTTTAATGCAATTAGGAATCACAGGAAAAAGCTCAGCCTCACTCCAGTTCTTGCCATTAGTTCAATGATACACCTGGAAAAGGAAAATGGCAATGTCTGGCATCTGACAGCGTGTGCTCAGCTCCATGGTTAAAGCCGTGCGTGACATCAGGCGAGCCCTCCGAAGTGTGCTCTTCTTTCAAGGAGCAGTAAATGTAAAGGGCAAAGCAGACACAGTAAGGCACAGCTGGGCATTAAATATGTAAAACAATATTTAAAGTAACTTCTTTTAAATATGTCCGTTCTGTTATAAATTTAAGTTGCCCACGTAAGTGAACTTTTGTCATTGCATGTATATATTTTTAAAAATAGCAAATATTGGGCCACAACACTAACGTTACAACTATGTCACTGAAAGACATAGCTGACCGGAGCCTTAAACTAGGCATCTCACTCTTTATCTACATGTAATATATTCATTTTGTGATAATTAATTTGAACTTAAACATTTTTCTATCAGATTAAATCCATCGTATTATGTTATGACCCTCGTTTTTTCTCTGTGCACTCCTCATGTGTCTGGATTGGAAAATAAAGAAGTTTTGTGAGTTGTATAATCTGTTGTTAGACATACACACACACACACACACACACACACACACACACACACACACACACACACACATATCACCACAATCTCATTTGCCACATTGCAGTGAGCTTAATTCGCTTTGAGTAAATAAAATAATGAAAAATTATGGTGTTAAACACTTTGGTTAAATTTCTCTTAAAACCGTCATTTCTGTTAGATAGATATAACTAAATTTTATTAGGACATACTGAAAGGACTCAGCGCTATAAAGAGAAAATGACTGTGTAGCTAAAAAATTAGCAATATAGAATAATATAGAATCGACTGTTATAATTAATGTAAACGCACTTCCAAAAATATGTTTAACAGTGGGCAGAATACCCCCAAACCTTGGGCCCGATATTGAAACAGTGGGTTTGCAAAGGAGGCGGGGGAGACCAGCAGCACCCCTGAGCTGCACACGTTGCTGCATGTCACCTTGCAGCAGGCTCCAGGGCCCAGGGTCCTTCACCTCCTGTTGCCCTCAGTGGACTCCCCCCCCCCACTCCCGCCCACAGACACGAACGAAACACCAGCTTGGATGTATTTGGATTTTTTATGCTGTTAAGAGTAGTGAAACATTATGAAATAAATAGCAATCTGAAGCGGCTCCTGCGTTCCATAGGTAGCCAAATAACCCTGACAGAGCTTTTCCTACTTAAATGAACATAGCCCCAGCCAGCGGAGTCGGTCACACGCTTTCCCACCCTCTGTGAGCAGGTCTCCCGATTGCTGTAGTTAGGCTGCTCTGTCTCCTTCCATCAGGAAAAGGAAAACGTTCGCTCTATTTGGGGCTGTCTCGTTTTGCCTTGAAACATAAATTCAGTAATTCCTTCTGCCCCTTATTCCAGGAGGCATCGCTTCCCAGTTCTTGGGCACAGGGCATAAAAAGGTGAAGGGACTGTGATGAATTCCCCTGTGCAACCGGCAGCAACCAAAGGGGTTAGGACTGGAGGGTTCATAACACACATTTGACCTTGGTATTTTAGGTCTCGCCTATTAAAATATCCTGTAAATTACCTGAAAATGCACTCTTACCTGTAATGCATGTCTAGGTACGTTACAATTATGGCTCCTTTAGATTGCTTATATCCACTTATTCAACTTTGATAAAGCCCACAGGGGATGCCCCAAGGGGAATATGCCCCAATTACCTTCTGGCTTAAAATAGTAACATGATGACTTATTCGAGAACAACAAAAGGTAAGCGGTTCTGGAATAATGTTGATATTTAGAAAATGAATAAAGTTATTTGGTCTCTGGTTTAAAATGATGCTTTATAAAACACCCATACATATATATATATATTTTTAATTGAATTTATTGGGGTGACATTGGTTAATAAAATTATATAGGTTTCAGGTGTGCAATTCCATAATACATCATCTGTATATTGTATTGTGTTCACCATCCAAAGTCAAGTCTCTTTCCATCACCTTTCCCCTCTACTATCCCCCCTTTCCCCTCTGCTCCCTCTCCCCATCCCCCTTCCGTGCATTTACACAGTGGAATACGACTATGCTATACAAAAGAAGGCAATCTTACCTTTGGCGAAAGCATAGATGGACCTGAAGAGCATTCTGCTCAGTGAAATAAGGCAGTCAGAGAAAGACAAACACCATATGATCTCACTTACATGTGGAATCTAATGAACAAAATAAATAAACAAAATAGAAACAGACTCATAGATACAGAGAACAGACTGACAGCTTTAGAGGGGAGGGGGGTTGGGGGCCTGGGTGAAAAAGGTGAGGGGACAAACTCATAGGCACATACAACAGCACAGTAAAAACCCAGATATTTTAACACTAGATAAGCAACCTTAAGATATGAGGCATACTCACGTCATAGCTCTGACGCTGGGTTAGCACTAACTTCTCTGAGAACTAATGTCCTTATCTTGGCAAAATAAGCCATTTTCTATTGCAACAATCAGCACTTACGGTAAAGTATAATAATATAAAACCTCTATATGTCTCTTGCAGAATTTAGCAGGTAGATTTACAGTCAATCAAATTCATTTCACTTTTACTCTGCTCAAATTATACAGTGCTATGATTTAGATGAATAAAGTTTATATTGAGCTTATTAGAAAATTATTATTCAAATTGATAAGACCCCCAAATGGCATAGAAATGTGAAGGAAACACCAAAAAATTTAATCTCTGTAGGACTTTATAAGTCATGTAATTTTGTGAATCCTGACTACTATCTGTAGTTTACTTGGATTAAGTACAAAACATATTTTTATCAATCAATAGCAATACACATAAACAAAAAACACATGCAAGGGATAGGTGTACCTAAGACCAAAATAGAAAAATTTAGTATTGGTATACAAGGTGGCCCAGTCAACATTTTTTTTAGTCAGTTTTCCAGAATCTCCCTACCCTAGTCCAGGCTTAATCACAGTGTCCCAGAAGGACTGTGAGAGACTAATACAGTGTTATGGGTCACTGAGGATCTCAGCCGCGTGCAGCATGTACTCCCTTTAAAAAGGAGAGGGCTTCCCCTGAAGAAAAAACAGTGCTGAGAAGAACATCGATTGAGTAGGGCGGGCTCACTAGGAAGGCAAAGTTTCAGCAGGGAGGGAGCTTCTGGAAGATGTAGGATTATTTGTTTGGAGTTGAGCTGTATGAGGTCTTTATATATTTTGGATATTAACCCCTTTTCGGAGCTGTTGTTTGCATATATTTTCTCCCATTTAGCTGATTGCCTTTTTGTTTGTTTGGTGGTTTCTTTTGTTGTGCAGATGCTTTTTAGTCTGATATAGTCCCATTCATTTACTTTTGCCTTTACTTCCCTTGCCTTTGGGGTCAAATTCATAAAATGTTTCAGGTCTTATATTTAGGTCTTTGATCCATTTCTATGTAATACACCACATTAACAAAATAAAGGGTAAAAAAATCACATGATCATTAAGAGATACAGAAAAAGCACTTGACAAGATACAACATCCATTTATGATTAAGACACTCTATAAAATGAGTGAGAAAGAAAGTACCTCATCATAATAAAGGCCATATATGACAAACCCTTAGCTAATATCTTACTCAATGGTGAAAAACAGAGCTTTTCCTCCAAAATCAGGAACAAGACAAGCGTGTCCACTCTCCCCACTCTTATTCAACATTTTACTGGAAGTCCCAGCCAGAGCAATCAGGAAAGAGAAATAAATAAAAGGCATCCGGATTGTGAATCAAGTAGTAAAATTGTCACTTTTTGCACATGACATGACTCTTTGTATAGAAAACCCTAAAGACTCCACCAAAAAACTATTAGAAACAATAAACAAATACAGTATAAAGTTGCAGGATACAAAATCAATATACAAAATCCACTGCATTCCTATAAACTAACAATGAAATTTCAGGGGGAAAAATGGAAAAAAAATTCCGTTTGCAATGGCAACAAAAAGAATAAAATACTTAGAAGTAAAGGATGTGAAGAACCTAGACACTGACCTATAGATTGTTGTATGTGTTCTCCAAGACAAGACCAGGCGAGACCCTAGGCAACTCAAATTTTGACCTTTATTTCTGCCAGATGGCTGGTATTCTAATGTTATTCTATGTAATACATTGAATGTTGCCATTTTCTGTACACTGTTCCATCCTTGCTGTCAATAATTCCCCTTCAGTATTCATATCTTACCTCCTCTATTAAATACTTAGTGAGCTTAACTATATCTCTCATACCACTGAAAAGTGTAGTACATTTAAATTTAAATAAGTAGAGTAATATTTATTAAATTACTACAAATTCTGTCATAGCTTATGCTTTCATATTATTTCACTATATACATGGTTAGAGGATTTTGAGAGATGTAAACAGGTTAAATTCTCAGGAAGAGGAAACTGGATTTTTGAAAATTTCTTACTCAACCTATCAACCCATGGCACATAGTTATTTAGAGTCAGAGATCTATGTTCTGTGTCATTAAATTTCTTTTCTAGTCTTGCTCAAATTCTTTTTCCACTGAAATGTCATTTTAAACCAGAGGCCAAAGTGCATTCGTGTAATCAACTTTATCTTATTGTTTATTGCTCCAGAATCATTCTCTTGTTTGCTACGGAAAAACAGTCATCTTGCTACTTCTTCTGTCCCAGAAGAGAATTAGTGTGTTTTCTTCTTGGAGTATCCCTGTGGACTTCAAGAAGAGCTCGAGCACCTGGTATAAGAGTCCAAATGCTCTGGTCATGGCATATCTTAACTGAGAGAGCAGTTCATTTCCCAGGTAAGAGGAAAGGGTTTTCATCACTAAAAAGTATCAGATATCATAATCTTGAATCTCGAATGAGAGTATATGCTTTAATATTTAAATCTGAGATAGAAATTTCTAGTTAACTTAGACTTGAATTAACAATTGAATGAGAGAATTCAAGGGAAATAGCAGGAATAATAACAACGATAACATATTTACGTTAATAGATTTATAAAAATTTGATTTAATTTCCTTGATGGACGATAGTAGAATAAAGGTAGTAGAAATAAGAGACTATATTTCAAATTTAGGAAAATTAACTGAAGAGAAAATTAACTACCAACCAACCATTGGGTATATGCCATTTTGAAATCATAACTTTTTTCTCATGAAAGCATATAAACGACTTTTAAATGTATTTTACTAGGTAGCTAATAGATCTAGAAGCTACTTTAATTTGTTTTTAAAATATATATAATGGTCCAATTAAGTTTGTGGCTTTGTAAAAGAATTCAGTTACATGAGAATGTTATTTTGTGTTGTTTCTAAGGGATAACATTTCCAAATTGATGGCATGTCACAGTGAGTCTGTGATACGGCCAAGTGAAAAGAGCTTAGTTTGGAGACAGAGAAACCTGGACTTGAATCCTGGCTCTGCTAGTAATTAGGTGACCTTGGTCAAGTTACAGTTCAGGCTGGTTCACATGATAATGTACACACATTTTCTAACACCTAGGAGCTATTAATAACACGTCTTAGCTGCTATCATAGCTTTCCTTCACGGCAAGCTTAGTGTTTGTATTACAGTTTTCAGGGATGTATGGTGCTTTATGTCCTCTGACTGTATGAGATTTGAGGAAGTCATTGGATTTTAGTTTTCCAGAATGATCATGTTTGGGTAAATTTTGAAATCTAATATGTGTCTTTCTAATTTCTGTCTCTTAAAGTGAAATTGGTTAGATGTAAACACATTCGGTTCTAACGTCCTTAAATATTAGCTGATAGAAAGCTTGTTAGAAGAGCATCTTAAATGAAGTAGATGGACCCCATGCATTTTGTCTATCACTCCTCCAGTTCCCTACAGTAAAGTAGATAATTGCTCTAATGGGACATAATTTGAATTAAAATATACCTTCATTCATAAACTACTTTCTTGCACTACAGATAAAATCAGAGAAATCAAGAGCTATGAGAAAATTACTGTGGTCAAAATTATCAGAAGAATTTATACAAGCATGTTATTATTTTACTGTTATGCCCAGAGTCAAAGTGCAATGACAGAAATGTATTTTTAAGACTTTTTGTTAGGTTCTTGATACTGTAAATATCTGGATTCACTGGGTTTAATCTCATGAGAAAGGTATTTAAATATATCTTAAGAGTCATATCACAAACATGTATAATTAAAAGAATAATACTTCTGATGTTCATTCATTGATCAATGCTCTGAAGAAGAAACTGTTCTATAACTCCCTACTCATATTTTATAGTTAATAAAATTTGGAAGTCATATATCATACAGATGTATCCTTCACATATAAGTAAAACACTTTAATAAACATTTTAATCCATTTCATAAATAAGCGCTCTGCAGTCACACCATGTTCACGTAGTTGAACAAGATATGCCTGAAAATTTGGTTATTCTGAGTTCTTCTATGGCTTGAAAAGAAAAAGTTACTTTTTCAAGGTTACACTGTCATGAGGTGCTAAATCTGAGATTTTAATACAGGGTTTTAGAGTACAAATATAATGTTCTTAATCTTCCACAATTGTATTATTTCAGACACATCTACTGAGTAAAAATTAGAGCTATAATGTTGCTGAAATTTCTCCTGTGTATTACAGTCAACATGTATCTTGTAGTGGACACCTTTAGTAGACTACAGATTAGTGTAATTTTCTAAAGTTGCTTGCATATGTTTTTGTTGTTTTCGCTGTGCTTCTTCTGATCTGCCTAATTCCTGTTTTGTCCCTGAGTCGCTTTCATAAGTATTTTTTTGTGTGTAACCCGTGGATGAGAGAGAGAGAGAGAGAATGGAGGGACACAGAGAATGAGAAAATTGTTAAACAGAAATAAATTCCTTGTGATGCCCCCAAAATACATCAATACATATTTATATTATCAATTGATTATTTTATGTTATTTTATTAATGTAACTACTCAAACTAAACTGAAAATTATTATAAGACATTTGTGTGTTCTCAGGAGTACTGTGAGTTGACTGTATTTACACAGAAGTTGAAATTTAGCTTAATCACATATATTTTTTCTTCTTCAAAATATTACAGATGTCCCTTTTTCTCCCCAATGACCGTTCCACCCCGTCCCACCCCCTCCCAGTCCCTCTCCCCACCGTTGTCCATGTCCTTGGGTTGTGCATATGTGCATATAAGTTCTTTGGTTACTCTCTCCCCCTCCACCTACCTGCCCCCTCCATCCTTCTGACATTTGTTAGTCTCATCTATGCTTCCATGTCACTGAATCATTTCTGCCATCAGTTTATTAAGTTCTTTAGATTCCACATATAAGTGAGATCATGTGATATTTGTCTTTCGCTGCCTGGCTTATTTCACTTAGCAGAATACTCTCCAGGTCCATCCATGCTGTCCCAAAGGGTACGAGATCCTTCGTTACAGCTGCATAGTATTCCGTGGTGTAAATGTCTTAATCCTATTTTTTTAACTCAAGGATTAAGTGAGCATTTTGTTCGTGAGCATTGGTATCCCCACATTTGAAAAGCTGTTTATTCTCTGTATTTAAAAAGTCTTCCACATATGTCTGGGAAGACAATTCTGGGAAAATAAAGACATATAGCTTTCTTCTTCTTATAAGAATAGGCTTAAGCAGATGTTCTCATTTCTTCCTGATGTATGAACATCTCAATATGACAAACATGTAGTGTTTTTCATGTCACAAATGTAAATCCTTGATATGTCCTTTGCCCTATGCATTGCAGATTTTTCACTCCTCCAGTCTGTGACACACTGAAGGAAAAACAAGAATCACAGTCCTGAAATCTTGCTCCTAAGTACGGTAGATGCAATATTTCATTTTGTTTAAATCATGAAGCCTCTCAGTCTAGATACAGGTGACTCTTCAACTTTTTTATATACTTTCCTTTTTTCATACTTCACTGAGTGAGAAACAGTCTGGAGGCATAGGAAAATAATACCAGAAATAAAATGCCACTTGGTGGCTTATATTGTAAGTATACTCTTTTAACAACAGTTTCTCTAAATTATATACATCTATTATTGGGTAATTTTTCTTTTATAATAATTTTAGTGACTCCTTAAGAAACTACAATATATTAAAGAAATGACCACTATTTATTTTGACGTACTTAAGTCTTAAAAATACACCAGAGGATTTTGCAAGTATAATAAGTATATAAATAGAAAAAAAATTTTACATCGACATTAAATTAGATTTGGAAAAACATTAACAGTATAATACATTGTGTAGGCTTAAACAGAAAACTTAATGATAGGTGTATCAAGAAAGAAAACTGAAAAACAAAATAAATACTCTTATAATTTGCATACAAGGTACATCCAGAATTATATCTGTTGACTCTGTTCACCAGCGTTCTGGAAGTGCTGGTGGCAGGGGGACTAGCCACGGGAGGTCATCAAGGGTTTGCTTGGGAAAAGTTGCCCCATGTAACAAGGTGAAATGTAAATCTCACTTAGCCCATTTTCTAGTCATCTGAGGGCAATTTAAAACTAAATAACTTTTACATTGTTTTTCTCATTTAAATACAAGTCTCACTTATACACAATCTTGTCATATAAGCATGGTTGCTTTCGTTTTAACAGTTGTAAGCATTAAGGAAGGGCATTTCATGCACACTGCAGAAAACTTAGAATTAGTATTCAGATGTGTACTTTCTATTATGATATTTGAGGACAAACATTTCTATATTTATTTGTCTTTGTAAATTTTAAGATAATGGGATATGAAACTAGGTGGTAGTAAATTTAACAGAGAATAAATTAGAAATTAAACCACATGAATTGACATATTTTTTAACACGACGAATTTAGCCAACCATTTAATAAAATTTTCTTTAATTTAACAGGGTAATGCATTCATTGGCTCCAGCTTCTTCATTACTGCTTAGTTGTTCATAGCCAAGGATTTCAATATGCCCTTCTAAGAAATAAGTAAGAAGATATGATAGGGTGGATTCTATTTCCAAAAATACTGCTTTAAAATCTATAAATAAAAATGAAAATGTCACAGTCGACCTCAGACTTAGACGTACACGGGATTCAGACGAAAAATGTGACTGAGGTCACTGTGTTTATACTGATGGGCTTCACAAATAATTTTGAGATGCAAGTCTTCCTGTTTTTGCTATTTCTAGAAATCTATCTGTTTACTCTGGTAGGAAATTTGGGGATGGTTTTGTTGGTCAGTAGGGACTCCCGGCTCCACAACCCTATGTACTATTTTATTAGTGTGTTATCGTTCTTGGACGCCTGTTATTCTTCCGTTGTCACCCCAAAGATGTTGGTCAGTTTCCTGGAAGAGAAAAAGGCCATTTCGTACGTTGGGTGCGCGGCACAAATGTTTCTCTTTGTTGCTTTTGGGACCACGGAATGCTTCCTCCTGGCCGCGATGGCCTATGATCGCTACGTAGCCATCTACAGCCCCCTCCTGTATCCAGTGAGCATGTCACCCAGGGTCTGCGTGTCCCTCGTCGCCGCTTCCTATGTTGGTGGCCTTTTGCATGCCTCTGTGCACACGGCGGCCACATTTAGCCTGTCCTTCTGCGCTTCCAATGAAATTAGGCACGTCTTCTGTGACATCCCCCCCCTCCTTGCCATCTCTTGTTCCGACACCCACACCAACCAGCTGCTGCTCTTCTACTTCGTGGGCTCTATTGAGACGGTCACCATCCTGGTCGTGCTGGTGTCCTACGGCTTCATCCTGCTGGCCATTCTGAGGGTGCATTCCGGCGAAGGCAGGAGGAAAGTCTTCTCTACGTGCGGCTCCCACCTCGCCGGAGTGGCCATTTATCACGGGACCATCCTCTTCATGTACGTGAGGCCCAGCTCCAGCTACGCTTTGGACCACGACATGATAGTGTCGTTGTTTTATACCGTGGTGATTCCCATGCTGAACCCCGTCATCTACAGCCTGAGGAACAGAGACGTGAAAGAGGCAATGAAGCGAGTGCTGGGGAGAAGCGGGTGTGTGAGTAAAGGATAGTTTCACCCTAAACACTAAATTAAAACAAATTAAGACTAATGTTCATTGTCTTAATAGCAAAAAATGAGAAAATTTATTAATTTTAGTATGTTAATGTCCTTCTATTCTTCTCAGACCTTTCTATATAAAGATCATAGTCACACCTCCACCTGTGCCGTTTCCACACATGCAGGAAAACTATGACATCCGTTTGCTTCTCAATTCATTCTCAGATGCGCGCGCACACACACACACACACACACACACTGATACTGATGGTATGATCTTGTCAGGGCTGCCATAGCAAAGCACCACAGACTGGTGGCTTAAACAGCAGAAATTTATTCTTCACCATTCTGGAATCTAGGAATCTTAGATAAAATTAAAGGCAGGGCTGATTTTTCTGAGGCCCTTTTCCGTCCCTTGTAGGCAGCCACCTTCTCCCTCTCCCTTCACATCATCTTTTCCCTGAGTATTTCTGTGACTTTGCTCCTGTTCTTATAAAGACACCAATCATATTGGATTAAGGGCCAAACTAAAAACCTCATGTTAATTTAATCATTTTTACAAAGAGCCTATCACCAAATACAGTCACATTTTGAGGTCAGAATATTAACATGAATATTGGTATACAGTACATATGTATTTACACACACAGTCACTGATGCACTTAATCTTTGCTTTAAAATGTATAAGATAGACTTTCCAGACCGCTTTCCATGGAATCATTGGTTTAGACTCCAGTTGAAAGCACTGTGCTCCATCCTTGGATCTATGTCTTGGCAGCAATGTGTAGCTCAGAGACCACAGGTGCGCTTAAATTTCTGGTGTCATCACTATGCTGATTTATTTCTCTCCCTTTCATTATTTCATCCAGAGCATGAATACAAAACCCATTCTTTAATCGCTCACAGAATAGAGACTATGCATTGGCACTTATGAAGATGACACTTACACTCCAAAATGACAAAAGACAAGCACAATTCAGAGAGTCGGTACTTGGTGGGCAGGTTGAGCTATTTCCACACCTGAGCCCCAGCCCATCTTTATGAATTAAAAAAAGCACACAGACTTGTACAACATATTTGCTTCAACAGCTATCCAATAGGAAACCTGTATTTAGAATATATAAACGAAGGACTGTTTCCCTGAGAGATAAACAAGCCAGGTGAACTACGATGACCCATCCTTCCTGTCTGAAGGGAGTTGCTAGGCCACACCGCCAAACGGGCAATACCTAGAAGAGGGAGATTTGACAGTTGAGTAAAACCAGGGAGCTAGAGCTCACAAGACAGGGTACCAATGACAAGGAGCTTCACAGAGGAAGGAAAGTGGGCATCTGCAGGTAATCCTCAGTTACTCAATCGAGGACAGATCAGCCCAGGAAAGTGGGAACCACCTAAGGCTAAAGAAAGAATCAAACAAAGGGATTAAAGACAGGAGTGCCCAGAACTCAAACAGAGGCAGGAATTGAGCCAACCTGTTACACAGAGAGTAGAAAAACTCCTAGTTCTTGGGGTTTTATGTAGAGTAAACAAGAAGGTCTTACTCTAGTAGAGGAAAATAACCCCAGTCTTTGCTCTTGAAAGACCTTCAGCTGATTGAGTGAGGCCCACCCACCTTCTGGAGGGTAACTGGCTGTAGTCAAAGGCTATTGATTTTAAGTGTTAACCATGCCTAAAAAAATCTTCTCAACAACATCTAGACTGATTTTTGACCAAAGAACTGGACACCCTAACCTAGCCACTAGACATGAAAATTAACCATCAAATCAGACAAAAAAGAGAAATCGAGTCAAGAGTAAAGGGTAAGAATGTAACAGAAAAACAAACAAGTAAATCCGGCTCCCTGATGAACACAATTAGTAAGTCCCCACCCTAGTATTTCTGTTAAACTTTCCAATTCTTCAGGGACAACTAAGAAATTGCTCGGCATACCTTCAGGGAGCGGATCAGAGAGTGGAGAAAAATCTATAAATCTCACTCACTATTTCATGTCATGAAGCACGCACGAGGAAAGCAAGAGAGTGGTTTCGTTGCAGGTAAATAGAATATTTTATGTGGTGCCAGATTATACCAATATCCAAATAGTGTGGGTGACATTTGCAAGATAACGCCTTCACTCTATGGCAAACAAAACCAAAATATCGGGGTTTCTGATTCGCTTCTGTGCATATTTTGCTGTTCTGAATGCACGAGCAAACTAGAACCGCTCTCCTTTCAACTCAGATTAATTCTTCAAATATTTTCACAGATGCTAAAAAAATATCTTTGAAATGCTAGTGCCATACTGCTTACATACAATTTATGTTTCATGTAAATACTTAATCATATGAAAAACAGAAGACAAAACCCAGAGACAAGAAACCTGACAGAAGAGTCAGGAATGGAAAGCTAAAAACTCTGGCAGAATTACAGGCCCGAAGGTCTTCAGTGTCTAGTTTGATGTCCTTCTAAATCCTTAGTCATTTAGTGACTCTAGGCTCTTGTTCTCAAAGATACAGTAATAATTTATGAATATACAAATCAATGCCTAAATGTAAATTTTTTCTGATAATCTTGATGAGCAAAAAGGGTGTTTCCACCTTATATTGAGATCTGAAAAGCAATTTTTGGATGGTAGAAGTTTTTTATGTTTTATGGTGATGGTACAATGTGTTCCATTTCCAGCGAAACTGGTCAGAAATCACATATAATTTTCTCACCAAGTATAGCTTCAAAAAATAATAATCTGATAACACAGACAGAAAACTATAAAAAACTAATTTGGTGCTTTCTATAGAAGTCTAAAACTCGTGAGAGGAAGCCCTTCTACCTTCCCTTATCTTACAGGAAAATCAGCACCTACCAATGTAATATGTTTTCTTTAGCTTTCATTGCACTTTAGTAAAACTTATTTTGCTTCTTAGTCTATTTATTTAAAATTTTTTCTTAACAGTAGTTCAGTATTTCTGACATAAAATGGAATGTACATGGGAACAGGATAGGATGTCAGAGGCTCACAACCTTATAAGCAATGTTTTATGGGGGGGAAATATGGATATCCTGTAAACACACTTAAAATTTCATGCTTTAAATTCTGTATTTTTCTATTGGCTTTTTTATACCTAGTTCAGTGACCCCTGATCCTATTTTTATTGTAGCCATGATCAATTGTATTTCTTTTTTTTTTAAAGAAAGCATATATACCATTTTTTGAACTATTATTTATTTAACCGTAGAAGCCATCCTCATTTTACTCTGGCATTACTCTGATATTTTTAAATTGATGGCTTATCAGGGCTATTTCTCTACGTCTTTGTTTCATTATAATTATTTATGTCTGCATTAAAAGCTTTTTTATACTATGAGGGACTCCCTTGTGGCCTTAATGTGCACGCAGACTTAAACTAACATTAGGGAATCTATATTTATATTTTGAAATTTATCTTGCCAATATACTGTTGTGTGATATAGTGAATTTACATGTTTTTTCAGTAGAGAATGTCTTCATCCAAAAGAAGTGTTTATAAAAGTTCATTACATAAAACCAATTTCAGTGACCTTCCTGTCTCTCAGTTTGCTGTTTCCTCAGGTTCCTCATACTAGCCTAGGTTTCACCGCGACAAAATGTACCTTTTATGTTACAAACAACATAATGTATGCCAATTATAATGCACCTGGGAAAAAGGAAACGTGTTAGGTTTTAGGTGAATTTTTATGTAAAGGGGAGAAAATTGGAGACATCTGTAATACTTTCAACAATAAAGTAAATTTAAAAAATGTTTTAAGTAAGGTAGAATATCCTAATAACACATTTATGTTCCAGTTGTAGTCATGGAGATGGGACATGGTGGAAGGGGACAGGGGCTCGCTGGGGACAGTTACCTGGATAACAGACTGCTCAGTCTCTTTATTAGCACACTCCAGACAAAGAAGTTAAGTCACACATAAAGAATTTATATATACTAAATATAATCCATTTTAGCAACATACTGTCTACACTTAAAAATAAAAATACCCATAAAATAAGCCATATATACTTATATTAGAGGAAAATTTCCAAGTACTATAAACCTATTGAAACATTTAATTCTCACTTACCTTCCCAACAGTACTATAAGGAACAGTTGATGTTGCTGATGTGTATAGAAATTTAGAAAACTTACATCATTTGCCCAAAGTACTCCTTTGTATATGCCACAAATATAAGTATAACAGAGACTATATCTACGTATGTACATTTTTATACACAGATAAATAATATCAACTATGACCTTTTAGAGTTTCCATAAGGTACACATTTGTCCAATATCAGTGGTGTGCTAATTTGTCTTCCTGTACCACCTGCAGGCATAACAACTTTCAAAGAATTTTTTTTAAAAATTTGACCACAAAGTTTAATAATATTTATTTTGAACCCTTTAAAATTAACAGCTGTGTATTATAAATGAAATTGCAATATCTATATTACAGAATACTTACAAATATTTGAATATAAGATTCTGAAACAAACATTAATAAATGGCATCTGAAATTATTGCAGGCATTACTTTAGTAGGACAAGTCAAAGATGAGTTTTAGTAAACTAAATCAAAGGAATATGTTTTAAAGGAGGACATTCTAAATGTTTCTACACATAATTGGAATTTGGATTTTAAAAATTCTATTATGTAATTAACAGATGAATTATGTCACAAAATGTGATTGCAATTTTGCAAGAACAATCGCATAATTGTCATTGTATAAAGACAACAGAAATGTTTAACAATGACCTACAAAACTAATGCCTAAAGTTTTCACCGTTTTACTTCCTTTTTCTATGTTTGTTTCTGTTTATACCGATATTGTTCCATATAACAGCGTCTGCCAGCATTGGGCTTCCTGGCATTCGGGGCTGAACACTTCTTTACTGGGTAAGCACCAGCACAGCAGAGTAATCAGTGGCCTCGCTGGACCCCACCCCTGTGCGCCCGGAGCACATCTCCTCCAGTGTCACAATCAAAATGCTTCCAATTTTATCGGATGTTTGGAAGGGACAAATTTTCCCCAGTGGAAACCACAAATCTCTTTCTATCTCCAACTCAATCCTTGACTCTGTTCTTATTACTAAATATATATGTTCTATTTGTGGGAAGTGGGTTGTTTTAACATAGCCTAACTGCTATATTTGGATTGATTTTATTTATACCAACTTTGTATACTAAAAAATTACTAGATGATACCACATACAAGCTATTGAACACGTGAATGTCTCCATTCAGGATAGGTTTTCTGATAAAGCCGGATGGACACACAAAACCTAACAGCGCTAAAAGAATTCATTCTGACAGGAGTCACAGACAAGCCTGAGCTGCAGGCCACCTTCTGCGGGGTGTTGCTCTTCGTCTACGGGGTCTCCGTGGTGGCCAACCTGGGCATGGTCATCCTCACCAAGGTGGACTCCAGGTTCCACACGCCCATGTACTTCTTCCTCAGGCACCTGGCTGTCACTGATCTTGGGTATTCAACAGCCGTGGGACCCAAAACGTTGGTAAACATTGTAACTAAACAAAAGACTATCCCCTACGACTGGTGTGCGGCCCAGCTGGCGTTCTTCATCTTGTTCATCATCAGCGAGCTCTTCCTCCTGTCGGCCATGGCCTATGACCGCTATGTGGCCATCTGTAACCCTCTGCTCTACACGGTCATCATGTCGCCAAGGGTGTGCTGGGTGCTGGTAGCAGTCCCCTATCTCTACAGTGCCTTTCTCTCTCTGATAACCACCGTAAAGATTTTTATTTCATCTTTCTGTGGCCATAATGTCATTAATCATTTCTACTGTGACAGTCTTCCCTTGTTGACATTGCTCTGCTCGAGCTCCCGTGAGATTGAGTTGATAATACTGATCTTTTCGGTGTTTAACCTGGTTTCGTCTCTCCTGGTGGTCCTTGTGTCCTACACGCTGATCCTCCTGGCCGTCCTCAGGATGAACTCTGCAGAGGGCAGGCACAAGGCCTTCTCCACCTGCGGCTCTCACCTGACAGTGGTGCTTGTGCTGTATGCGACGCTGTTCTTCATGTATGTGCAGCCCAAGTCCAGTCACTCCTTCGACAGTGATAAAATGGCCTCTGTGTTTTATACTTTGATCATCCCCATGCTGAATCCCTTGATCTACAGCTTGAGAAACAAAGAAGTGAAAGGTGCCCTGCATAGGGTATGGGAAAATCTGAGCAAACGCCCCAGAAAAAGGTTAATATAGAATTTATATGCCATAAATTAGGTTATAGAAGCTGTTTATGATTTATGATAGGCCTTAGAAAGCAGTGATGTGTAAAAGGCATGGGAAACTAGAAATATTTTTCTTGTTTTCAACTTATAGGTGTTCAAGTAGTGATTATCCTCTGATTTGTCCTCAGATTTTACTGTAAGAGACTGAAGCCCTGATAACTGTTCTTACATTGCCAAGTCCTTAGTAACTTGTGTCTTGCACACCATGAAAATACAGGTGCCCATCGTACTGGCTTAGCGACATGTAGAAACGCCAGTTACATATATACAGCAATGAATAATACATTAAAAAAATTTGCCTCAATGACACTTTTCCGCTGTCTTCTTTTTGCTGGGTGGCACTTCAGATTCCTTTGAAAGCAAATGCAAACAGGTATCTGCTTGGGGAAGTAGGAATAATAGTGTAATTATTTTCAAGTCGCATTACTGTGTACATTAAAAATCCAAAAAAATTCTCAACCTGAAACATTAGAAACAATAAGTGAATTTTGCCAGGTTGGTGGATGTAAGGTCAACATATAAAATGTCAATTTCCTATATACTAGTAAAGAAACATATTAAAATAAAATTTTAAACTACTGATTACTGTGAAATGCAGTCTCTGTGACTTAATCTTATCCAAGCCTGCTTTGTTCCCAAGGCCTTCAGGCTAATTGCTCCTGCTTTGTCTTGCATATGGACATGCTAATCATTAGAGGAATCCTGCTTGAAGCTGGAGTTTTCCAAAAACAGCCCCTCCCATTTCCCCCCATCCCTTGACATAAAAGAAGACTGAACTCTGTATTTTCTTAAGATGGACTTGAGGATTAGGGCACCTATCTTCTCAGTTGGCACCTTCTCAATAATAAAACTTCCCTTACTCCAAACTCTGATGTTTTGAGTTTTGGCTTTTTGAAGTGTTGGACACATGGACTTTGGACCAGTAACAACATGAGCAACAAATCAAGAAGGCAACATATTAGCCCAGCTGGCATGGCTCAGCTGTTGAGCATGGACCTAGGATCCAGGAGATCAGGGTTCAATTCCCAGTCAGGGCACATGCCTGGGTCTCGGGCTCGATCCCCAGTGGGGAGGGCTTGCAGGAGGCAGCCGATCAGTGACTCTCTCATCACTGGTGTTTCTCTCTCTCTCTCCCTCTCCCTTTCTGTCTCTGAAATCAATAAAGATCTATTTAAAATAGTAGAACAGTATTTAAACATTTCTACATTGTCACTCATTTGAGGAGACCACTGTGTAAATGCAGACTCTTGATGGGCATGTCTGCTGATGCAATATTTTCGTCAAGAATCCTGTGTGGTACAAATGGAAGGAAGAAAGGAAGGGTGGGAGGGAGGGAGGGAAAACATGGCAAATACAAATTGTCCATGACAATTAAAAGACAACCTCCAGGCATTTAATTGTGCTATTAAATGCTATAGGGACAATCGATAAATTGCTTGGTATCTCCTCAGGGACAGTCTCAAAGGGTGAAAAAAAATCCATAAATTGTTCTCACTGAGCCATGTTGGAAACACATGAGGGAGTCAAGAGAGAGGCTTCATTACAGGTAAAAAGACAGAACATTTCATGTGGTGTCTTCTGCTGCCAATACTGACAATGTTTCAGGGATCGATAGTTGCAAAGTTTCACTTTAATTCAATGTCAAAGTTCTAGAAAAAGGTTTCCATTTCTGATTTCGTTGTTTCTGCTTTCTCCTGCTCCATGATGCCTGAGCAGGAGTGGGACCCCTCTCCTTATCTCATGTTAGTGTTTTTGAGTATTTTCCCGAGTTGATGGACTACATGTTCAAAAGCATCTCTGAAATATCATCATGCTATTTCTTATAACATATTGTTTTATATGAATAATTATATCTGTAATGAAGGCCAAAACCGAGTGTAGATGAAGTGTAACTAAAGAGACATGAATTTTTAAAAACTGGCAAAATTATGAAGCTGCACATATTCAGTCTATCATTCTTTAAATCTATAATTTTGATGTCCTTTCAGACTTGGTTATTTAATGGCTGTAGGCTCTTTTTTGTGACACCCTCGATATAATTTAATATTAAATCATTGTTTAAATAAATACATAAATAGGATTCTTTCCATGTCACATTGAGATGTGAAAAGCATTATGTGGGTATTAGAAGACTTTTAAGTACCCTGTTTTAAGATAATAGCAAAATATTCAGCACTTTTTCAAATTTCAAGTGGAATCTGACGGCAAGCACATGTAATTATCTCAGAGTATAGCTTAAAAAAAAGTAAGTCAGTATTTAACAAAGATGTTAAACTACGAAGAAGCAATTTGGTTCTTTCCCTGCAACACTAGGCTTGTGAGAAAAAACACACAAACACTCTTATGTTTCCTTACCACACATAAAAATTGGAATTTAGCAAATACAATTTTCCTCAGTCTTTCACGTTTGCAAAACAGAACAAAACACACAAGAACAAGATTTATACTGCTTCTCATTAAATTTACTGAAGATATTTTTCTAAAATTACTATCTACTAATGCATATTTCCCCATTTCTGATGTGAGAAAGGTATGGTCATCAAAGCAGGGTAGACTATCTGGAGGTCACAAAATTATAAGCAAAATCTTAAGTGATTTAAATGCAAATTTAATGTCATCATTGTATATTTCATGTTATGAAATTATGTTTTTATTTATTTTTTTGACCACTCAGAGACTGGTGATTTTTATTGTAATCAGTATTATTTCTATTGTTTAAAGGCAGCATTCATGCTCACAATATTTTATTTTTATTTTTTATTTATTTATTTATTTTTAAAAAATATATCTTTATTGATTTCCGAGAGAGGAAACGAGAGGGAGAGAGAGAGATAGAAACATCAATGATGAGAGAGTCATTGATCGAGCCCACAACCCGGGCATGTGCCCTGACCGGGAATCGAACCCCGATCGCCTGGATCCTAGGTCGATGCTCAACCGCTGAGGCACGGCCGGCCGGGCACTCACAATATTTTAAATCTAATAATTATTTTACCTTAACCTGCCATTTACCACTTACCTGGTATATCCTTAATCTGTGTATTATTAGGGGTATTCAAATACATTTTTATTTGATTATACAACATGTTTATCTGTGTTTTGTATTATATCACAGTTAGGGGGCATGCCTGTGGCCTTAAGGTAGAATTTAAAGTAATATACAATAATCCATGGATATCTCATCTTCAGTGTATTTTATTTCACCTCCATAGTACTGTGTAACACAGTGACTTTAAACTACTATATTCGATTGCACACACCTTTAAAGACTATAGTATTATAGTCTTTATATTAAAGACTATAGTATTTCTCTATTCAAAGGGAATTTTTATACATCTTCATTATGTGAAAACAATGCCAATACTTGCTTACAGGGTTGCTGGGAGAGATAAGTGAAGATTAAATGATCCAAAGTATTGGTTTCGTATATGAGAATAAAGAGTTTTGGATAAGTTAAATTTTTGACCAAATTTTTGTATATCTATATATCATGCTTCTCCATGTAAAGGCAAGTAATTCTCACTTCAGCCTGTTGCCGTTTTCTTATGTATGCACCTGTCTAGTTTCTGCCAGTTGTGTTGTGTCCCGGCCTGCATCGCTCACCCCCACTGAGAAGCACGTGTTATAAACTGGGAAGGCTGACGTATCTTATTTATACGAGCTCTTCATACTAAAGACCTCCCAGGCATACCGTATGCGACCTGTTGACTATGCTGATGTGTCTTTGCAGAATAGGTTTCCTGGAACCCTGCATGGACACAGGAAACCTGACCGTGCTGAGCGAGTTCATCCTCACGGGGCTCACAGGCCGCCCTGGGCTGCAGGCGCCGTTATTCGGGCTCTTCCTGCTCATCTACGGGGTCTCCGTGGTGGCCAACCTGGGCTTGGTCATCCTCACCAAGGTGGACTCCAGGCTCCACACGCCCATGTACTTCTTCCTCAGGCACCTGGCTGTCACTGATCTTGGCTATTCAACGACTGTCGGGCCCAAAATGCTAGTGAGTTTTGTTGTGGATCAAAACACAATCTCCTATCATTTTTGCGCCGTGCAGCTGGCTTTTTTCCTTGTGTTTATCGTTAGTGAGATTTTTATTCTCTCCGCAATGTCGTACGACCGCTACGTGGCCATCTGTCAGCCTCTGCTCTACCCAGTCATCATGTCACACAGGCTCTGCCAGCTGCTGGTGGCTGTCCCCTACCTCTACAGCACATTTGTCTCGCTTCTCGTCACCATAAAGATCTTCAGTTTGTCCTTCTGTGGCTACAACGTTGTCAGTCATTTCTACTGTGACAGCCTCCCCTTGTTATCTTTGCTCTGCTCGGATACTCGTGAAGTTGAAATGATTATTCTGATTTTGGCGGGTTTCGATTTGCTTTCCTCCCTGCTGGTAGTCCTTGTGTCCTACCTCTTCATTCTTGGGTCCATTCTCAGGATGCGCTCTGCCGAGGGCAGGCACAAGGCTTTTTCTACCTGCGGGTCCCACCTGACGGTGGTCACCGTGTTCTACGGGACTTTGATATTTATGTACGTGCAGCCTGAGTCCAGCCACTCCTTCGACAGTGATAAAGTGGCTTCCATCCTTTACACCCTGGTGATCCCAATGCTGAATCCCTTGATCTATAGCTTGAGGAACAAAGATGTAAAATGTGCGCTACAAAGGGTGTGGGGGAAACTATGTCATACTTTTTCTTAAGGTTTACATACAGTGCGATCCTTATAAACTAGGCTGTGGACTTCAAATTTTGCTCTATGTGCCTCCTAGAGAAACAGCAAGCACAGATGAGTTCAAGGTTTTGTATGGCCTGTCTTATAGACTCCAGGCACTTCTGACTCCTACAAATAGATTAATGAACAAAAGAGTAAAAATATTTGCCGTTCTTGAGGGGGAAGAGGGATTGTATACTTAAATTACATAAATGCTGTGTTACAGTGGCATGTGTTATGTGGATATAGAAAAAAGCTGTCAAGGATTCTGGTGTTTCATCTATTAGAATAAAATCACAGCTTGTGTGTGTGTGTGTCTGTGAGTGTGTTTGAATGTGTATGAGTGTGTGTGTGTGTGTGTGTGTGAGTGTATCTGTGTGTATGCATATGTGTGTGTGAGCATGTGCCTGTGTGTGTCTGTGTGTATGTGTGCATGTGTGTGCATGTGCATGTGCCCTCTCCTTTCCTTTGGTTTCAGCCCTAGTAATCTCCCCTGGTGTGTTAGGGTCGTGTTTACTGATGGCTGTGCCTGTGTCACCTGGTGATCTGGAGCGCTCAGCCACATGGCTTTGCTCAGATGCCCCTCCCGGACATCGGGATCCCACTGTCCCCCGTCGCGGCCTCTGCTCCGCATCTGAGCCTCTTCTCCGAACACACTTTGCAACTCAGCTGCCCGTAGGTTCCGGCTGGCACCTGAGTTTTTCTCCATCAGTCCCTCTGGTTGATATCGGGTGACCTTCAAATTCACATACATTTCTAGGTCTGTCCTGTTCCCCCCCGACGAGTTGTTCTTGCTTAATAACTGGCTGCTTGGTTTTTGAGGTTGTGGTATTTCCTTGCCTCTCTGAAAAAAGAAAGTAATTTTCCATGTTCAAAAGCTATTTTTAGTGTCCTTGGGGAAGAGACCTATCCTGTGAAAAACCGACTGTGCTGCCTCTCTTCGCTCGGGTTATTTCCCCATTGTGATCAATACCGATTATGCGCCGTGTTTCACTGCACTGATTGATTATCTGGTGAATCAAAGGGGAAGAACCCTGTTGCCTGCACGGTGCCATGTTTCTAATGTAAGTGAAGCCTGAGACATGGCAAGGACATACTTATCTTGCCTTTTGTATACAGCTGCTCCATGTCACTCTCCACATCTTCCCATGTGCTTACTTTTATTTTTTATTTTTCTATTGTTTACTTTCATTCTTTTTAATATTACTACGGTTTTATTAAAGCTTTTTGTCTGTAGCATTTTCTTTGTTCACTATCATGCAATTAAAATTCTGTGTTTAGCATTTAATAAAAATATTTCGTTGGGATACAATTTTGGTTTTTCGTTGGAATAAAATTCCAGGGGTTGCCAGGGGTTAGGGCACAGAGAGGGATGAACAGGAGGAGCTTGTTGGATTTTTAGTGCAGGGAAAATACTTTGCATGAAACTCTAACCACGGACACAAGTCATTAAATATATGTTCAACCCATAGAATGTACAACGCCAAGAATGAGCCAAATGTAAACCGTGGAGTTTGGGTGGACATGATGTGCCAGTGTAGGTTCATGGGTTATAGCAAATGTAGTACTTACATTTGTTAATGGGGAGGGGGGCTATGCATGTCACCCAGACCTTACTGAGCATGTGTCTAAATTGCAGCTTCCCTATGCTCTTTCCCAGTTATTAGTTAATAACCAGGTTATTACAACACTACCAGCAGGACATAGTCTGAGACATGAAGATTGAGAAGCAGAATTCCAAAAAAGCCAAATGGTTCTTGCTAATGATTTGTAGAAGGAATTCTTCCAGGGACAATATAAAAGATAAACGTTCTTTCCCAAAAAAGAGGCCTATGAGGGGAATATTTATTCTTTACTATGAGCACTCCCTACGATTGGGAAATTAATTTAAGGACAATAGAATATATTGACCCTGATATTGTTAAGCTACTGAACCAAAAAAGCCCTGAGGCCCAACATGTCATCATTTAAAAATTTTAATTAAGCCCTCTTGCTTGAGCCAGTGTTTGTTTCCTGACCTATTACATGCACGGGAAAAACATTCCTAGACGATATAATGAAAACAGTGGAGCACCACATGCAGTTGTGAAGGTTGAAAACTATGTTATTTAGGGGGGTGCCATTCATATGGATGAAGATGGGAAAAACTCCTACCCAAAGATGTACAATTTATAGAGTATTGTCCTGATTCGTGTACACACTCAACAACGGCCCATTACCGTGGTTAGACTGATAAAGGGAAGAACAGACCTCTCAGGAACATACACCAATCCTATGAGGCAAGTCTTCACTAATCAACATATACAGTTTGTCATTGAAAGAGCTCCTGAAATACAAGAGAATGCTAATTGAGAAGTATGAGTATGAAAGTAAAGTATTATTATCTTTAGAATAAAAAATGATCTGTGATTCATTAAATTTTTAATGATTCACAATTACCATAATATTCCCAAGTGTAAAATTGTGTCTGTGGTTTGTTATTAGAGAAAGGAACCATTGCATTCCCCAGAGAGTGTATCTATACCTATATATTTATATACCTGTATATCTATCTATATCATCTATATCTATCTATCTGTGGTGACAAACACCCCAAAACACAAATGCTGTGCCATGCAAGCCAAAAAAGAGATGGTTGCCTGCACAGCCAGGAGGCCTATCCGCATTTGGGGTGCAATGGCAGATGCAAAGCAGGAATCCACAAAAGGAAGGCAGCTGAGGAAAAAGTACATGGGTGTGGAGCTTGGGAGTGATTTGGAGTAAGAAGAGCAGCCATGTGTTCCTTCTGCCAGATATCATATTCAGCGCTAACATTTTCATTCACTCAGTGAATACCCCTTGAAGAGCAAGGCCAAGCTAGACACCGTGCTCTGCACTAGAAAGGGAAGGATCTCTAGCCAATGGAAGACTAGATGTAACTCCATCTTCCCCCCAAAAATATTTTAAAACAGAATACATTGAAATATTGAATAATAAAGTAAAACATACTATAACAATTGTAGATAACACATAAATAAATAAATCTGTTATTGTTCTGAAAAGGAAGAAAATGAAAAGTAAACATGAACTCTGACACCATGGCTCTCCTAGGAGCATCTGCAAAAACTTTAGAAGTGAGATTCAAATTGTTCAAAAAAGTACTAAGCCTTTGCTCCCTGGAGCAGCACAGAGTTCCACTAAAGCCCACAGATAAATCTGCTACCTGAAAAAACTGGCATTCTCACTAAAATTCTAACTAAAAACATTTGCTTATCAGCAAGCATTATAAACACACTTGCCCACCATGATCAGGCATCTTGTTAGGAAAAAAAGAAGCCTCCTCTGACAATTAGTAAGCGCAGCCTTTCCTCACAGGGGTTGAAATTTGGATTTTGCCGTCTGCACAAATGAGGAAGCTTCAAGCTGAAAAATTAACATACAATGGTCTGAGTCTGTAGCACTGTGGCTACCAGAAGTCACCTTCCAGGATTGTCACAGAGAAGTCCTGTTAGAAATGCAAACCATAATGAGAAAGAGCATCTCCATAATCAAGACTCTAGAAGGCAATAAATACATTTAAAATGTTTTTAAACATAAAAGTCAAACGAATAAAAGGGAAAAAGGCAAAATGGGTAAACCTTTACCCCAAAGACCAAGGTTATAGGCTGACTTACTGACAGTGGCCTAAGCAAGGAGTCAGGAAGAATGAATGAATGAATGAATGAATGAATGAATGAATGAATGAAAATACCTGTGAAAAAATCTAGCTAGTCACAAAGAAGTTGTGTCTTCGTGTGGGAAACAGATAGAACCCACTGTTGCAGGGGGGTGAGGTCATAACAAGGAACAATTCTGAGGAAGTCACGTTGCAGCCAGCTACTGCATTTCTCTAAGTAGCCTGCAGAGCACAGGAAGGGTTCTCCACCCCTGCAAGTGCCCACCAGCAGCTGGCACCTGTGGGACCCGAGCCTGTGAGTGGCAGCCAGATGAACCTCAGCTGCCTCCAGAGCGCAGGGAGCCACGGAACTCAAGTAAAAGAGGTGCGGCTGCTGCCATCTGGGGCCTGGGAGAAAGCGAGAGGCCTGCTGCTAAGGAGGCCTGCCTGCCGCTAAGGAGGCCTGCCACGAAGGAGGTCTGCCACGAAGGAGGTCTGCCACGAAGGAGGTCTGCCTGCCACTAAGGAGGCCTGCCACGAAGGAGGTCTGCCTGCCACGAAGGAGGTCTGCCACGAAGGAGGTCTGCCACGAAGGAGGTCTGCCTGCCACTAAGGAGGCCTGCCACGAAGGAGGTCTGCCTGCCACTAAGGAGGCCTGCCACGAAGGAGGTCTGCCTGCCACGAAGGAGGTCTGCCACGAAGGAGGTCTGCCACGAAGGAGGTCTGCCTGCCACTAAGGAGGTCTGCCACGAAGGAGGTCTGCCTGCCACGAAGGAGGTCTGCCATGAAGGAGGTCTGCCACGAAGGAGGTCTGCCTGCCACTAAGGAGGCCTGCCACGAAGGAGGTCTGCCTGCCACTAAGGAGGTCTGCCACGAAGGAGGTCTGCCTGCCACGAAGGAGGTCTGCCATGAAGGAGGTCTGCCACGAAGGAGGTCTGCCTGCCACTAAGGAGGCCTGCCACGAAGGAGGTCTGCCACGAAGGAGGTCTGCCTGCCATGAAGGAGGTCTGCCTGCCACGAAGGAGGTCTGCCACTAATCAGGAAGAACCAGTGCCCAGAGCAAACGTGGGCCCACATAGGACTGACCCATGAAACCGGGGCTGAATTCCTTCGCCCCCTCTAGGCCTCCTTCTCACTCCCTCCCCTACGCTGCTTAGTTCCAAGGCTGCCCCACCGGACCCCCGAATTAGGCTTGGAGGGTTTGCACGGCCCTTCCTCACCTCATTCTTTAAATTGGCTCCCAGCCTCGGTTCCCCCCAGCTCGTTTTCCTGCCTCGTGAGGTACGCCCTGGGCCTGCCGGGCTCGTGAACTTGGGCTCAGTGCCGGCGGGCAGGCGCGTTTCTCTCAGTCCTCCTGGCAGTGCCATCGCCCACTTCACCGCCCCGACTCCGACACCGAGTGTGGCCAGCCCAGCTCCCACCACGCACAGGGGAAGTGCTGTGATTCGCAAACATTTTAAAAATGCAACCTAAAAAGAAGAGGGGGAAAAGGAAATGTCTGAAGGAAGAAGGTAATAAAAGCTTTCCCATATTTTCGTGGTCGCCTACGTGGATGCTATGAGAGTCACAGGGGACGCAGCTGACTGTTGATCACGGGAAGCCTAAGGCACGGAGGGCCGCAGCTGGGACACCCTGGAAGCCGGGATATATTGTTAGGGAGCCAGACGCTTCCACAGTTAGATCTGCGCTCAACTGCACGCAGACTGCCCTCGGTTCTTACACACGCGAAAGTCACGGGGAGGAAGGCGCGAGTGGCATTTAGGAGAGACGGTCATACTATCCCATTAGATCTTGATCTCAGGGGCTGGACTGACCATTACCCGAGAGTCATGAGCTCTCAACTCGGGAAACACCACAATGGAGGTAATCATTGTGGGAACTCACTGCATTACAGTAATTGTTACAGATTTGTCACGAGAAAGGACAAAGCACATATATGACTCATTTAAAGATAAGGCATTATTTTCAAATCTCCTGGCTATCAGCCATGTGGCTTTGGGCAAATTACATGGTTTATCTGAGCTCCCCGTCCTCTGAATGTGAGAATAGTATATCTCTCTCACACACGTCAGTGACATATTTTTCACCTAGTGCTGCTACATATTTTTACTTCGATAATGAATTAAAAAAGGAATCTTATGTAATGTCATTTATAAGTTTATCACGATTTTGGGAACTGTGCCGGTTTTACGCGGATTAAGTTGATGTCCAAGGATTTTCCACAGTTGCTTCAATCACTGACTCTGTGAGTGCCTTTATATCGCGCAGGTCTGCAGGGACTCTGCAGATCATTTCCATTGTTTCCTTTCTTTCCTTGAATTGCCCCAGGTTTTTTCACTGGGGAATGTGTAGGGTGTCCTGGGTAATTAACAGGCACCGGGAAGCAATTTTTAAAAATCTCTCAGATGATTTGAACATAAATTACATGCGACTTCTTCAGGCACAAGCATCATAAATTCTCCCTACCTAAAGAAAAAGTGAGAGGAATTTAGGAGAAGAAAGTTCAATTCTTCATTAAAGGTGAGTGGATAGAAGCTGTGTTTTGATTGCCACCTTTACGCCTGCCTTCTGACTATGGACACTCTCGTGGTCACTGACAGCTGATTCTAAAATACCACAGAAATTCATTATCTCCTTTGTTAGCTGGCGTTCTCTGATGTGGAATGGCATTTTTAGGGCATTACATTCTATGAATTAACTAGATATCAGAGATTCATTTGATTTATGAAAGTCACTAGGGGCATTTGGATATTGCTAGTGAGGAGGGGGTTAGGATTTCCAAATAAAATACAGGGTTCCCAATTACACTTGCTTTTCAGATAAACAACAAATAATTTTAATATGGTATGTAATATTTTATAAATATTATTTTATATAAAAATATTCAATGTGATTTTGGAAAAAATATTTTGATATATATATTACCCATACAATATTTTAGAAACTGCAAATAATTTTACTATAAGGATATATATCTTATATATAAGGATAAACTCCCATGATGAACTTGCATATGTTTTTAGTTCTTTGCTTTTTTCCCCCTATTGGCTGCTTACTACTCGGTTTGTTTTTTTCAGAATAGGCTTTACAAACTGTATTGTACACTAAAAATCTTTAACAGGGGTATATTTCACATTAAGTATTTTTACTGCAATAAAATTAAAATGTAAATGTCAAAAAAAAAATGAGCAGGGTAAAAGAATCTAGACATGGGGAAAAATTCAAATAACACTGGACTAATTCTTAGCAAAGCATCGAAGACTTCAACATGGTAGGATTGGTACTGGAATTCTGGATCCTTTGCTTAGTCCAGTGCATCTCCCAGTCTATAGGAAAACCCACCATAGCAGGCCCTGCAACACTTGTTCTTATTTGTGAAAGAGGAAAGAACCTGAACGCAGAGTGGGATCAAGGGAGAAACCGCAGACAATTTCATGTAGGGAAGAGGGATAGAAGTGGCTCATGAGTGTCCACGTTGCCACCACCACCCTGCTCTCCCGCCCCTGCCATCCCCTATTCCTTGGATCAGACCGGCTGCATGGATAGCAGAAAATTATCCCTAGAATTCTGCCAGCAGCCATAGGGTGGCTCCTGACTCAGCTGCTCAAAACTAGGTTTGGACTTTGGGCTGGGCTCCCAGAAGTTTCTACCTGATAGTTGTCCAGTCTAAAGCTGAGCATTACATTACATAATTCTATTTTGTATTTTAACTGGCTGAAAATTTTGAATTCCAATTACTCCTGCAATTGAAAATCATACTTACGAGTTCAAGATTTGCACTGAGGAGACCCTCAATATGAGAGGAAGGGCACACGGGGGCACGGAGCTAAAGCAGCTTCACTGTCTTCAAGCAGAGCAGTTCCACTTTGTTTTCCTGACTCCCCATGTAAATTTTGTGAAATGAAGAGGTCAGGACTTATCACTGAAACATTTTAAAATCACAGTGTTATACTCTATATCTACTCCATTGTACAATTCAAGAAATAAATTGACAGTAATATGAGATATAATAAATGCTCAAATAAATATTTTAAATGCTTTATCATGTTCACAATGGGGGAATAAATTAATGCATATAAATAGCACATTAGAGGAAAGAAAGCATATAAAATTGAATGTTTAAAATGCCTCAATATTGATATAAACCACATATTTTAGTAGAAATGGATCCAGCTCTTATGCCTCTTGAAGCTTATACTAATTTGAAGATTTTCTTTTTATAAAAAAGACCAAAGGTTATACATATAAATTAAGGCATTAATATGAATATTTATTTAGAATGGAAAAAGAATTTTTAAAATTTCAGCTGTCAATGAACAATTAGTCACAAATACCATAAAATTATAAGTGTAATATTTTAATTACTGAAATTTCAGACACATCTCAGCATATTGGGTGGTAAGAGAGTTCTTAGAAGCCACTCCAGCTCCAGGATAGCATTTCTCAACAATGAACTTGACTCTTATAAATATACCCACTAAACATCTAAGTATTATTAGCTCTGTCTCCTTAGCTGGACCCCACAAACGTCTGTGCACGTGCCGATGTGCTATGATACTAGTTGAATATGGTGGACTCAGAGTAAGAGAGAGGGTTTGACTGAGGGTAAAATAGCCTACATTTGCAACTTTTACAAAGATCTATCACTTCATGAGTGTATGGATAAGGCCCCACCTTGTGAGAATGAGGGACCCAACATCTTAAACTTCATTAACATTATATTATCTGTCTCTCTTCTAGAAAATCAAAATGCCACAAGAATTCTCAGACAGAAATGTAAGTGTACTAAAGAAAAATTATGATGCCATTGTGTAGATGAAATAAATATTTCTAATATTTACATGGCTTTAGCCCAGCCGGGTGTGGCTCAGCGGTTGAGCATCGACCTAGGATCCAGGAGATCAGGGTTCGATTCCCGGTCAGGGCACATGCCCGGGTTGCGGGCTGCAGCCAATCAATGACTCTCTCATCATTGATGTTTCTATCTCTGTCTCTTCCTCTCCCTTCCTCTCCCTGAAATGAATAAAGATATATTTTAAAAATATATATATATTTATATGGCTTTAAAAAATTAATGGCTATGTTCCAGACGTTGTTAACTCCAGTCAGAGTTTAATCTGTCATAACAGTGCTTGTGTTTCATCTGTATCTCTTCTCTTGGGAAGTAAAAGATTATATCACTCAATGTAATTTTAAAATCAGATGTGTGAATTATTTTCTATCCCCTATTATGAAAAAGGCTTTTCTTCAACCTGTCTACAAAGATTGTTTAAATGGCACTACATGAAAGCTAAAAATAACCCCTCTGTTTCTTTCCAGAGCTATCTGGACTCAGTGGGCCAACAGAATCTAACAGAATTGTCTGAATTCATTCTGATGGGAGTCACAAGGCAGCCTGAGCTGCAGGTTCCACTTTTCCTGGTCTTCCTCACCATCTACACCGTCACAGTGGTAGGCAACCTGGGCATGATCCTTTTAACCCAGGTGGACTCCCACCTACACACACCTATGTATTTTTTTATCAAACACCTAGCTCTCATTGATCTTGGTAATTCTACTGTTATTTGTCCGAAGATGCTGGTAAATTTTATTGTGAATCAAAATGTCATTTCATATTACGCATGTGCCACCCAGTTGGCTTTCTTCCTTATGTTTATTATCAGTGAATTTTTCATCTTGTCTGCCATGGCCTATGACCGCTGTTCCGCCATCTGTAACCCTTTGCTCTACAATGTGATTATGTCCCAGAGACGCTGTCATGTGTTGGTGGGCATTCCGTACCTCTACGGTACCTTTCAGGCTCTTCTGTTCACTATTAAGATTTTTACATTGACCTTTTGTGGCTCTAATGTCATAAATCATTTCTACTGTGATGATGTTCCCTTGATACTTTTGCTCTGCTCAAATGCACAAGAAATAGAATTCTTGATCATACTATTTTCAGCATTTAATTTGCTCTCCTCCCTGCTGGTAGTTTTGGTATCCTACACTCTGATTCTGATCACCATATTTCGCATGCATTCTGCAGAGGGCAGGAGAAAAGCTTTTTCCACATGTGGTTCTCACCTGACAGTGGTGGTTATATTCTATGGGTCCCTATTATTTATGTACACACAGCCCAAATCCGCTCACTCCTTTGATACTGATAAAATCGCCTCTGTGTTCTACACTTTAGTGATCCCTATGCTTAATCCCTTGATATACAGCTTAAGGAACAAAGAGGTAAAAAATGCCTTCCATAGGGTTTTTAAGAATCCATGCAAACTTTGTATTTAATAATCAATTTGGAATATTGTTCTAATAAACTCTGATAAAAGCAAATGTCACTTAATATGTCTAATAGATATAATTACATTCTTTTTTACTTTTGAGCAAAACCTAATTATAATGCACTAATAGATTGTTTCCCTAATATTCAGCCAAATTAATCTTCATACTTTAGATCTCAATTAAATGACACATCCTCCTCAGCATTTTTTGCTTTTGAGAATCAGTGTTTCTTTTAGTAATTCCATAGAACCTGACATTTTTCCCAGTTGAAACACCAAATTCTACCTCAGTAAGCTATGTGTTTCTTTCTGTCTTTTCATTGTTATTATTTTTTAGGTCAGGGATCGTTTCACTTGTGTTTTTATTCTGTTTTCTTAACCAAATACAGCAGTGTAAATACAGTAAGTCTCTTGCAGATAGAATATAGTTGGATCATGATTTTTTTAAAAAATCTATTCTGCCGATCTCTGCCTTTGTAGAATTTAATCCATTTACATTTAAATTAATTACAGATAATGGTGACATACTTCTGGCATGTTGCTCTTTGTTCCCCATCCATCATCTCTCTCTCTAGTTCATCTTTTCCTCCATTGCAAGGTCTCCTTGAGTTTGTGGCTGAACACTAAATGGGGCCTACCTACAGTGAAAATCCACAAGGCTGTTGAAAGAATTATCGGGGAATTGTAAGGTGAACAATTCCAGAGATCACACAGCACAGGTAGACATTAAAGTTCCAAAATCCAAAGAATAGAGTCCTTGTTCAACACCCAGGCATCCAGTAGAGATCTCAGAAACAAATGTTCCTTAAGACTACCACGCATATAGTTTGAAAATAAGCCTCAAAAAGAGCTATCCAATCCTTGTTTAAAACATTGAAGTTTTTTTTTTAGGAAGACAGGAGAATATTAAAGCACTCATTAACATAAAACTTTCAAAATTCACCATGCAATCACAAATACTAGATATATGTGAAAGCAGGAACATGTGACCACACCCAGGAGATGATTAACATAGATCTTGAAATAACAGTGATGATAGAACTATCAGACAAAGACTTTAAAGCATATATATGTTTGTGGTGTAAGTCCTGACTTTTGTGTTTGTTTTTTTGTCTTCTTTTTGTAATGCAAGTTCCTGGCTTAGGTTTTGGATGCCCAGGCATCAATTTCAAAGGGGCACCTCTTCAAAGACTACCTTCTTTTTTCAAATACAGTTTAGTTTCAGGTGTAGAGCATAGTGATTAGATAATCATATACTTTACAAAGTGGTCCCCCTGATATTTCAAGCACCCACTTGGCACCATACATAGTTACTGCAATATTATTGACTGTAGAGCCTATGCTGTACTTTGCATCATGGTGACTATTTTGTGACTACCAATTTGTGCTTCTTACGCCTTCCACCTTTTTCATGGAAGCCTTGTGCACTGTTGGTGAGAATGTAGATTGGTGCTGTCATGATGGAAAACAGTATGGAGGTTCTTCAAAAACTTAAAACTGGAACTGCCTATGATCCAGCAATTCCACTTCTGGGTATATATCAAAAGAAACCCAAAACAATTCAAAAAATTATATGCACCTCTATGTTCATTGCAGTGTTATTTCCAATAGTCAAACTATGGAAGCAACCCAAGTGCCCATCAACAGACAAGTGGATAAAACAGCTGTGGTTTATATACACAATGGAATAGTACTCAGCCATAAAAAAGAATGGAATCTTACCATTTGCAACAGCATGGATGGACCTAGGGATTATTATGCTAAGTAAAATAAGTCAGACAAAAACAAATACTATATTATTTCACTTATATGTAGAATCTAAAGAGCAAAATAAACGATCAAACAAAATAGAAACAGGCTCATAGATACAGAGATCAAGCTGATGGTTGCCAGAGGGGAGGAGGTCCACAGAACTAGATAAAGAGCCAGATTACCTCCTCCCACTGATGTTTGGCTCAGATATGCTGTGTAATTTCCAGGTCTTGTAAGTAATAAACCTGTATCTCTTTAAAGTTTCGTGGTGGTTATTGCTGAAGGGAATCTTGTGATCATAATTAGAACTACAAGGGCTCATCCATCACAACACTGAATATTGATAGGCTGAGACCAGTACAAAACAATGTTCAATATAATTGAATGATTTAAGAATAACACTAACCTTTTGAGGAGACAAAGGAAAGATTAAAAAGTAACCAAATGCAACTTCTAGAGGTTATACAATATTAGATATGAACAAATATTTATTGAACGAGAGTAATAGCAGATTATACACTGAAAAAGACATGATAAGTTAAACATATCACAACAGACACTACTCAAAATGAAGCCACAGAGAAAGCAAAATACTAAATAAACACCATGAAAATAGTGGCAGTGATCTGTAGATTAACAAGCTACATGCTGTACATTTATATGTGTGTCCAAGTTGAGAAAATGAACTACATGGTACAGAAAAGCCATTGGAAGAAATGTGGCCAACATTTCTTCCAAATTTATTTTTTTTAAAACAAAATGAACAAAAACCCCTATACTCCCAAAAATATAAGGAACTAAGGTAATTCTAAGAAAAATAAACAGAAAAGAAATTAAACCAAAGCATGTCACAATTAAATTTTGAAAACCAATGATAAAGAAAAATCCTTAAAAACAGATAGAGATGAAAGGTACTTTATAAAAAGATGAAGACTTACTACTGATTTATTGGCAGATATAATACAAGTCAGAAGACATTGCTTTAGGTCAACTGAAAGTTGCATAATTTTTTTAAGAGGTCAGTTTCATTTACTCACACATTGTGTGTATGTGTGTATGATGTACTTAATAATTACATGATTATTGTGTAACTGAGATAGTGATAAAAGCATATTTATAATTCCAGTGTTTAGTAATATTGTAGAATTTTATTTTTTCAGTTAGACCCACATAAGAAATATTTTTACCTTTTCCTAATGGGACGTTCTGAGAATAATTAACAGAAATCCAGGGCACTCTCTCCCCTGGGTAAGTACATGCAATCCTTTTATCAGATTAAAACTTTAACAAAATGAGTGTCAAGAGGGTAGAAAAAAAACCCTTAAATACATTCTCCAACAACCAGCGATTAAGACAGTAGGAAGTCAAAGTGGGTTCTCCACTCAGGTGAGTAGAAAATACTGGTTTGAAAATTTCTCAGGGTAGACAGCTTAAACTGGATTATCACCAAAGATCTTGAAGAGCATTATGCTCTGCAAAACTGTTGTTTTCCTTTGCAATATACATTACTGTCATCAATAGAATCAATGGGTAAGACAGACCTGACACTCTGCTCTATACATTTAGACCATCTTGGTTTTCAAATGAACTTACTGCTTTAATCATCTATGGTAACAAGGGTTTTTGTCTATCTCTATTTACAAAGGGTCCCTTCAATCTTGCTTTCAATTTCCTATCTATCCAGGAAGACCTTAATATAAAGGAAGCACTGTGTTTATAAAACTATATTCCGAAGACATAATGATTTTATTTGAATCCTGACTCCACTATCTATTCCCTGTGTGACCATGGTTAATTTATTTCACTCCCTGTGCTTCAGTTTCCTTGACTCTCAAATGAATATGATTATACTCTCTACTTCCTACAGCTATTGTGTGGATCATATGAGTTAATATATGTAAAGTGCTCAGAACAATGACTGGCGTTCTTTATCGGTGCTCGACAGTCATTTGTATTCTTTTTTCCAAGCCTCTCCACTAAGAATTCATGAATAATCAGAATGGCCAAGTGTTCTTTATGCAGAAGAGGGATGTATGATTGGAAAATCATTAGGAGAACTGACTCCATAGGCAGAAACAACAGATGTGCCAAATAAGGACTGAGATATTAATAACAAAATCCTAAAATTAACGTATCATGGCCTTAGATTTTGTATTGGGTAAACAAGATGAACTTACAGTGAGAAGTACTGATATATATATTGATTTTTCTTGATCACTCTACCAACAGTTTAGAAAGTCTTTTGTCTTGCTACTTTAAACAGACATGATGATTGTCAATAATGTAAGGTATATAGTTTAGGTGTCTATGTTTGTTCACAAATTACTTCAAATATTGAAAAAGCTGAAATAAAATAGGTCTTTTGGCATACTTCAGATGACTTTGGATCAAAAAAGGAGGTCATAATAGCTGTATCAAAGCAACCACTTCAAAATATCTTGCCCCTTTAAAGCATACTTTACCGAAGTTTCAATGAATGTGTGTGTTGTATTGGTCTCAGACTATCAATAGGGATGTTATCAGCTAGGAATGCTTGAGGACACACACCTGGGCCTTGATACTTATTGCAGCCCCCTCCCGCCACCCAACAGTTCCCTACCAAAGCCAATGTTGTGGCAAAGTGCAGGAAGGCCAAAGCAGAGTTATTCAAACAGTCAGTTACCTACGTCCCCCACGGCTTTTTTGTTGTTCAAAACAATACAGATGCCCAGCTTTTTAAAAGGGAACTTTAGAGGTGAGGCAGCCTGGCTCTTTCTCTAATCGTGTAGCTGCGCCACATTTATTCAAGATGGGTGTCATTAAAATGTATGCCTCCACAATCAAAAAATTATTGTCAGAAACTTATAGTACAATCAAAATGGCTAGTTTCCAGGCACCGACCCTACAATGTGAATGTAGGTATGTATAGCTCTGGCCTGATGGGAAGAGGAGTCTCTATTTATAATTTAAGACAAAGAAAATGTCTTTGTATCTCATCCATTACGTATCCCATTCTCTTAGAACACAGCATCTCAAACGTAAGTATTGCTTTTATACCTTACACAAGTCCCCTAGAAGAACCACATGGAGACACACAATCATAGCGCAGTGACCACGGTGACTGAATTTATTCTCATGGGGATCACCGACAACCCTAAGCTGCAGGCGCCTCTCTTTGGAGTGTTCCTGGTCCTATACTTGGTCACAGTGATGGGCAACCTGGGCACGGTCATCTTGACCCATTTGGACGCCAAGCTGCATACTCCCATGTACTTTTTCCTTAGACATCTGGCAATCACGGATCTTGGCTACTCCACCGCCATCGGCCCCAAAATGCTGGCCGGCTTTGTGGTGCAGAGAAACACCATTTCCTCCGGCTGCTGCGCGGCGCAGCTGGCCTCGCTGGAGGTTTTCATCATCGCCGAGTTCTTCATCCTGTCGGCGATGGCCTACGACCGCCACGCTGCCATCTGCAAGCCCCTCGTCTACGCGGTCATCATGGCCCAGAGGGTGCGCTGGGCGCTGGTTCTCGCCCCCTATGCCTACGGCACATTCGTGTCGCTCTTTCTCACTGTCAAGTTGTTTCGCCTGCCCTTCTGTGGCCCTAACGCCATCAGCTACTTTTACTGTGACTGCCTGCCCCTGCTGTCCCTGCTCTGCTCCGACGCGCGCGAGCTGGAGCTGATCGTGTTCATCTTTTCGGGCTGTAACCTGCTCTCTTCCCTCTCGGTGGTGCTCGTGTCCTACGGCTTCATCGTCGTGGCCCTTGTCAGGATGAAGTCCCCGGAGGGGAGGCGCAGGGCCTTCTCCACGTGCAGCGCGCACCTGACGGTGGTGGTCGTGTTCTACGGGACCCTGCTGTCCATCTACCTGCGGCCCAGGGCCAGCCGGGCTGCCCACGCCGACCAAGCGGCCTCTGTGTTTTACACGCTGGTGATCCCCATGCTGAACCCGTTTATCTACAGCCTGAGGAACAGAGAAGTCAAAGATGCGCTGAAAAGGACTTTAACTAAGCGCTGCAGAAGCTCTGCTTAACATCCGGATAGTCGGTTGCAGACGTGGGCCTTTGTTTAATACTCTGGCGGTCCCACTGCAGCACCGAAGGGTGGAAGCGTTTTACAGGCTAAGTGTCCTGCTTCTGGATAAAACATTTTCTCTGCTACCTCCCTGTAGTCTTCTTCCTTCAGTTAGATAGATAAATATTGTAGCCAGATCATCTAAGTTCTGAGTTATTTTTCAAGGTCAGATTGGAAGTTATGTTATTTAGAAATAAGGCAAATCACACGAGAGTTTTGGTTGAACTCAGGCATGCAGACGTAAACATCACAAAAACAGTCTTAAGTATTTAAAACGCTATAAAATTAACTAGAAAATTAGTAGTATAAATTTTATAATAGTTATTGTGTATTAAAGATAAATAAAGTTAAACCGGGAAGAATATGTAGGCAAGGCAGGAGACAAGAAAGTAAGTAAATGTGTGATTGAGGATAACACTGCATGAGCCAACTGTTTCAAGAATCTAGGCTTATTAACTATTCTCACTCCAATACATTTAATTTAAAAGGACTCTAGGCTATATAGGAAATAAAGCATGCCATCTCAGAATAAAATTTTCAAATCAGATTAATTTTTCTCTCAAGGATAGAGTGGGCATATGGGAAGAATTTTTCACTAGGAACCATAAAAATAAAAATACAAAGGCTGGCTATTTCCAGGTCCCTCTTGACAGATCCTCACACTGTGGTTAACTTTGATTTATGATAAACAAGTTGACTTTGGATTGGCAAACTCAAGATAAATGAGTTAACCGGTCATCTGCTGGAATGACACCAATATTTTGAAAAATCTATAGCAGTGGCAACAAAGGTTGATGCCTGATGCAGCCCAGGGTGAATTGCATTTCACTCTTGTCTGGTTTTACTCCTTCGTGAGCTTGTGTTCGGGGAGACAATGTTTTGCGTGGACTCTGCTAACACAATGCTACATTCGCATTGCGACCCACTCAGTAAATGCACAGATTCCTTATGCTTTAGTATTCTCCTCTTCAAATCAGCATTTCTTAGATTTTTAAAATACACACACTACCCAATAAAGCTTGTTGCAATCTGCCCTCGTGTTCCAAGTAAAAATTGTGGGGAATTTTACTAAGCACATGAACCAGGGCCTCTTTCTCTCAGACCCATGCGTTTTGTTTAATTTTGCCACATTATTCATGAACTGGAATTTACTTTATTAAGAGTTGATCTTAAGTATTCTCGCCACAAAAAATAAAATAAAAAATGTGAGGTGATGGGTGTGGTAAATAGCTTGATTACTGTAATCATTTCGTAATATATACATATATCAAAATATTACGTTGTACACCTGGAATATATACAGTTTTTATTTATCAGTTGTAACACCAATAAAGCTTAAATTTTTTAATTTTTAAAAATAAAAAAATTAAATAAAGCAAACTGAACAAACAAAAAGAAATACAAAATCACATCAATTGTGTTACCATGTTGGCTACAGATCCTGTCCCCAAGCATATTTATTGTTTTGAATGAATTTTATTTTTTAGAGCAACATGTTATACCATACAGCAAAAACTTTGTCACATATATATTTCCAAATTCTATTATTTCCGTTACTTTTCACAATCTAAGGGTAAAGTTAAATAATATTAATAGCATTCTCCAGTATCATCCATAAAGAAAGGGCTTTAAAAACTTGCAATACACATAAGAACGAAGCCTGGAAGAGCAAATACCAAACTGATAATGGCAGTGACCTTTGGGGACGGGGGAACAGTGGAGGTGAGGGTGCACTTTCACTGCTTAGCTTACATTCTTCTAGCTTGTTTGAACTTGTATCAATGAGAATGTCAACTGCAAATAGGTTCGCGAGATATGGTTGTCACAGGAAAATAGCAGAGCTGTAAATATGCTTGAAAATAATGCACATTTAAACCTGGGAGAAAGTGAGATATTGCAGGATTTCTCATTCACAAAATTGAATGGCATTTGGGTTATTTTGTACCAAATATTCCATGAGTGTTTGATTTGAGATTTAGATATGCACATATTTGGACAATCATCTGTGGTGTAACTTTGGACCTCAAGCTCTGCATTCATGCTCTGTCTGAAAGCAAAGGGGCCAGGCTTGAACAAAATGGGTAACAGCTAAGCAAGCAAGTAAAATTCTGTTATTCAGGAAAAACACACACAAACAACCTGTAATACATCCTGTTCCCTGCCACCCTTTCTTATTTGAAAATTCATCATCAGCATCCTTCTTGGCCAAGGAACATTATTTTATTGTTTTAGTGTTAATATCAACATTCAATTATGGAGTGCAGGTCAGTTTGTATTTAGCCACCCTTTGATTGATATAATTTTGTTTTTTGTAGGTTTTTCCTTCTTTTGCCACTATAAGAAATGCTGTAACAGTAGCCTTGTGCTCATAGCATGATTGCAGTATTACTTTTTATTTCTAAAATAAACAATAAGGGTTTTTTCACATAATAATAATGTGTTGTTAGATAAATGTTTTACACACATGCATAGCAATTTGAAATAAAAAATAAAACACTAAGAAAGAGCTATGCAATGGGACTTTTTTAAACATAGTATTTTCTTTTTTGTTCCCAAGAAAGGATATTAACATTTACTGACATCATTTTCATGGTGTGATGACAAAATATCAAAATGGCAATAATAGATGAGTAACTTCAATGACGTAAGTCCTGACTGCCACAAGGGAGATTCAAGGGGTGCCTGTTTGAACTCTTAGAGGGAAATCTGGTTAAGGAGCCAATCCCTAGTGGCATCTTCCCCAAGGAGGTAAAAGGCAACTTGGGGATCCTAGAATCATCCGTGCCTCAGAGTTAGGGTCTCAAAGGTTTAGAGAGCCCCATAAGTTCCTACTGCCACAGCCAGGCAGAGATTCCACTAAGAACCTGAAGCAGACTCTGCATTACAGGTGGGTAGAAAATACTTATCTTATTTTTGTATAATGGCCCTTAAAAGATCCCAACTATTCCTCAAACTGAGCCACCCAACTTTCATTTGGGAAAGAACTGGACATCATGTATAATCAAGTAATACAATATTCAAAGTAAGGTTTGTTTCCAAGATTTACAAAAAGCTTGTTTTGGGAAAGCAATATGATCTAGCTATTTATGTTTCCAAATGAGAGCTGACATCATTATGGCTTACATAGTTAGATAAATTATATCATTACTAAAGCAATAGATTTTTGTTCACTGAGATGATTTATATCATAGTCCTGTTTCTGTAGTATTAGCTAAAATGAAAACTGCATGTTTCACAGGATAACCTGTGAGAATACTAGATATACAACTACCCAGATGCCAAATGATACTCCATTTTGAGACTATAACAATCCATCACAAATTTTTCTCAAGAAAATTTTCCATGAAATCTGATAACACACAGGCAACTATATCTAGAGAAGCATAATATGTAGTTAATGCAATAATGACACCTATTTAGGTAAACCATCTATTTAATAGTAAAATAAATCTGCAAACATTTTAGATGAGAGACCTCAAAAAGGACTTTGATTTGAGGAGAGACACTACATAAGCAGGAGCAAGACTTGAAGAAACTGCAGACCCCAGATTTCTGCTCGATAGGACAGAACCTTTATACTATTCACAAGGAGAAAATAAAACCCAGGAAGAAAATGTTCATTTACAGGGTTGCCCTCAAATCCACTAACCTAAAAGAGAATATTCAAAAATAAATTCTTTTTTTTTTTTTATATTTAGCCCTAGAATTTTATAATAAAAATATTCTAAGTACTTGGAAGTATTTCTACACCTATTTTTAAGAAACTATTATTATGACTGTCATAAGAAGACTAAACTATTACTATGACTGTCATAAGAAGACATTCAAGTATTTGGGGACATATAGTTCCTCAAGTCTTTCCCCCACTCAGTACAAGCGACATCAGATGAATCATGGCTTCAAATGTTCCCTTCCAAGCTATGACATAGTCACAATTCAATAAGCTTGTAGGAAGCACATCCTCAAAATTCATGACGCTGGACCACCTGTTTAAATTGCCGTGCCTGTTTTTTCTCTGTCTCAAACGACTGGAAAGTTTACTTGTTAGACCCAGCACAGGACTTTAATAACTGAGCTAGAATAATAGATGGTCCGGGGACTCTCAGCCAAGGAGTCGCCCCTGCCATCTAATGGCAGCCCCAGGAGACAGCTCCTAAGCCTTCTAACCACTTCTTTTCTCCCAGGCAGATGAATTGCCAAACCCAGTCATGGCTCCTGCGAACCTCTCCCTGGTCACCGAGTTTGTTCTCGCAGGTGTCTCGGGCCGCCCGGAGCTCCGGGTGCCCCTGTTCCTTGTCTTCCTGGCCATCTACGGGCTGACGGTGACAGGGAACCTCAGCATCATCACGCTCACCTGCGTCGACTCCCGGCTTCGCACCCCCATGTACTTCTTCCTCCAGCACTTGGCTCTCATCAACCTCGGCAACTCGACTGTCATTGCCCCTAAGATGCTGATCAACTTTTTCGTAGCGAAGAAAAGCATCTCCTACTATGAATGCGCCGCCCAGCTGGGGGCGTTTTTGGTGTGCATCGTGGCTGAGGTGTCCCTGCTGGCCGCGATGGCCTACGACCGCTACGTGGCCATCTGTAACCCCCTGCTCTACTTGGTGGCTTTATCTCCCCACAAGTGCCTTCTGCTCGTATCCCTCACCTACGTCTATAGCTTGTCCACGGCTCTCGTGACGTCATTGTCTGTATTCTCTGTGTCCTACTGCTCTTGCAATGTGATCGATCATTTCTACTGTGACAGTGTCCCTCTGCTAGCCTTGTCCTGCTCTGACACCTACCTCCCCGAGACAGTCATTTTTGTATCTGCAACTACAAATTTGGTCTGCTCCATGACTGTAGTGCTAGTATCGTATTTCAACATCGTTCTGTCCGTTTTAAGGCTACGTTCATCAGAAGGAAGGAAAAAGGCCTTCTCCACGTGTGCTTCGCATCTGGTGGCTGTCACCGTTTTCTATGGGACACTGCTCTTCATGTATTTGCAGCCTCGGGGCAGCCATTCGCTGGACACTGATAAAATGGCTTCTGTGTTTTATACACTGGTGATCCCCATGCTGAACCCCATGATCTACAGCCTCAGGAGTAGGGACATGAGGGCGGCCTCGGAGAGGTTGCTCACAAGCCTGTGCTGTTCCTTTAAATCAAAATAACTGCACAACTGCGGTGAGTGAAGAGCCGGGCAGGGGGGCGCCTGTGTGTCAGGGAAAGCGAAGGTCGGGCGGCCGGCCTGCAGGGTGCCAAGTAATCCTGGGAACCCAAGGAGCTAGGATTAGGGATTACAAAACAAACTGGGGCTCTTGTAGGTATGCGGTTAATATAGAAACTAAGCGTTATTGCCCTGGCCAGCGTGTTCAGTGGGTTGAGGTTGACCCTTGCACCGAAAGGTCACCTGTTTGATTCCCGGTCAGGGCACACACCCAGGTTGCAGGCTCAGTCCCTGTCGGGGTGTGTAAGGGGGGTAACTGATCAATGTTCTCTCTCATGTCCATGTTTCTTTGGGCATAATGGATTGTTTCATCTTGAAGAACTGTGATTGCAGATGACTAAAAACCTTTTTACAGTTAACAAAATTAAACTTACAAGTGTATTTGAAATAAAACTTTCTAACTCTTTCTTAATATCATTTGAATCAAGAAATACACACTACCGGTAAGTGGACCTGGAGATTATCGCGCTAAGTGAAATAAGCCAGAGAAAGACAAATACCGTGTGATCTCACTTATATGTTGAACCTAATCTTTGTTTCTGAAAAGAGAAACAGAGGCATGGATGCATGGAGCAGACTCACAGCTATCAGGGCAGGGGAGTTGGGGGGCTGGATGAAAGAAGGTGAAGGGATTAAACAAAAGAAAGCAAACATATCATCTATCTATCTATCTATCTATCTATCTATCTATCTATCTATGCACATACACACACACAGAGAGAACAGCGTGGTGGTGGCCAGAGGGAAAGGGGGTGGGGATTGGTGGAGGTGGGCAAAGGGGGAGTTGGGGAAGGAAAGGAACTTTGCTTGGAGGCATGGGCCCACGATGCAGGGAGCAGATGATGTTTTGTTGAGTTGTACACTTGAAACCTGTATGGTTTTGTGAACCAATGTCACCCCAGTAAATTCACTTGGAAAATGATAAGGTTATGAACCACGGAAAAGCAAAGTTGAAACAATTTCTAAACTGGGGTCAAATGTCATCACAATTCCTAAAACAGGAAGATAATAAAAAAGCTAAGAGTGAAAAGTTTTATATCATCTATCATGACCACAGCTTTGAGACAAAGAATTCACTATTACAATGAAAGGTTTATTTAAGTGGAAACTAAGGGCAAATTTTAAATTCACCGTCAGTATATAAAAGCACAAGTCCACTCCTTCTCCCCACACACTAATTTGGCAATCTTTCCTAGTCATCACCCAGCTCAGAATGGCTAGGATGGCAGCTAAGGCACAAAGCTGTTACCAACTGTCCTGTGCGTGCAGTACTGGGGGGTGGTCCTTGAGGAACTGGATGCACCCATCACAGAGAGCTATTTGTCAAAAATTTTAAAAGGAAATCCCTGCCTGCTTTTAAAAGTGAAATTTGAAGACTGACACTAATAATCTACAACAATAAAAATAATTTTAAAAAAACATAAAAATAATCGTAACATTTTAAGAGTTAAGAGAACCTTAGAGCAATCATATACCAAAGGCAGAGCTTTAGATACGCAATACTTCAAAAACAGAGAATCACATCCATAACTCTTCACCTTTCCTTAGCATCCCAACTGAGCATGGACGGTAATTTTTCTGATAATTTTGCTTGCATCATGCTTTGAGATAAGGTCCTCTGGGATGGAGACACTGACAAAACCCTGCAGTCGTCTGCTGGCCAGAACCATTATGAGAAGAAATAGGAGCGCCCTTTACCCAGGTAGGTTAGTGAGTCTAACTTAAAATGGTGGTTTTAATTCACTGATGTGTAATAACATTGCTATAGTAGCTCAAGATAAAAAGTTTTTTTTAATTAAAGAGTAAATACAATGGGCTAGAATAAAAAAGTTTGAAATACATTTTGTAAACTAAAGATAAACAATGTTTTTTCTGCTTTTATATCCATTTTGATAAAAGTACACAGATTATTTGCATTTGAAATGGACAAGAGCAATAGAAGGGCTGGGGGGAAGTGAAAGGATAACCTACTTGAATCACTATTTTTACATGTATAGATGAGTAAGTTGAGTTTCAAAATGTTCAAGTGATTTTCCCAAGCTCATGTAGTTCATTAAAATCAAAACCATGTCTAGAAGGTAAGGTTGAGTAGGCATTATGGCTCATATATTTAGGATTTGTGGAAATTATACATGTACTTAATTCCATTTTTTGCAAGCCCTCTGCTTGAAACCTTCTTTGCCTTAATTCTTTCCCTAATGTTTTTTATAATATTTACCCAGGGAAACATTATCTCCACCACCTCCCCTTAAAGTCTTCAAGTAACAGGGTCTCCTCTCATACATTCCCTTTGTATCCAGCACTTAACTCCATCAGGTGATTATAACTCACTGTTCTCAATCTGCTCGATTACTATCTTCCTGTCTTTATACCCTAACCTCCCAGATTGCTGAACTCTGACCATTATTTGTCATGACCTCAAAACCTAGAGAGATGTTTAATACATAATGGGCAGTCAATCAAGATTTTTAATGCATACAAAATTTCAAAAATTATATACTGATTTATTTGCTCATATATATAGGGTGTCCCAAAAAATGTATACACACTTGGAATAATTATAAAGGCAGTGTTTATAAAATAGATTTCATTTTCAAAATGTAATAGAAATCAGGTGTGAAAGTGTGCACACATTTTTATTTTTTTGGTGGAGAAAGGGGCTAGGAATGGCAAGGACAAAAGTAGAGAAGCGCAGAAGGGAATGCTGTTATTGACAAAAGGAGACCAGTTATATTAATGGTACCTATGGATGGCCACCAGTGTTGAAAGAGATGAATGGAGTTGGGATTATAACATTTTTTAAGGAAAAGATGGTGAAAAGTCACATATGCTTCCAAATATAATTCACACTTTATTTTTATAAAGTAAAATGGTTTGTATGTACAAATGTCAGGGTTTCTTTGGTTTTGAAGTAGAAGAAAAAAAAAGAGAGGAAAAGAGACAAGAAAATTTAGATAAAGCTTTCTTTCTTTCCAGTCTACTATATTGTCTGTTTTTACAATGCTCTGTCTTCAGACTCTAGTGTCTGGAAATTAATAGTTCCCAAAATACAGTCATGACTGAGGGAATAAGTGAATTGAAAGAGGTTCCTAAGGAGACCTCAGCTAGACATGATCAAGACAAATGTGAAGGACAGAATAAGCAGGTCAGAGTGGGAAGTGTCTCTTGGAGCTGTTTATAGGTAAATTGCTGATCGCCTTGTGTTGGTGAAAGCTTGATGGTGTTCTGTGGGTAAGGAGTTGCTTTTGAAACTGTGTTTGTAATTACCAGTAGATCATAAATTCACCTTTTAGAACCTTGATCAGTGTTATTTTATTTGAATAAGATAGAACAGATTGTAGTAGAGCACAAAAGAACATACAAGATAAGTGTATGCCAGATAATGAGAGTATTATTCTGGGTATATTACTAGCTCCATGCTTTCAGACTCAAACTGTTTTTACCACAAACCACAGAAATATTTCTTTAATGAAAGGTTGAAAGAAATTTAGAAATCGGCTTTAAACAGACATAAATTTCCAAATTTTTAGAAAAAAATATATTAATTTTATTCTAAATTACAGTATATTGTAAAATTGCATGAGGATTTATTCTCTTTGATCATGTAAGTTCATCCTTTAGAGATAAAGATGTTTGTGCAATACTACAGCAATCAAGACCTAGAAATAATTTAAGTTTCTAACAACAGAATAAACAAGATATGCGACACTGATAGCATAGTGATGAGGCTTGTGCCCTTGAGTCAGAAACACATGCATTTGGATCACAACTAGCTGCACTTACACCAGCCCTCTGATTTTGTTTCAGGTGTTTCTTTTCCAATCTCCTCCTCATCTGTAAAATGGGCATAACAATGTGGATTTTACTTAAAGTTCAGTGAGATAAAGTCATGTAAATAATTGCTTTATTGCACCTTCCATACTTACCATTTTTAGTATTTGCATTATTAACATAACTATAAAGATTATTTTGCAAACTGTAGTGAGCTTTAAGTGATAAATTATTACCATAAAACATTTTTTTAAACTATGTTTCTGACAGCATTGGGACAATGTGAAGCTGTGTCTGCACAGGTACAGTGACATCAGTCACAGTGATGACACAGCAGATTTGTTTTCCTTTATGCTATTTATGTTAACATTTTTTTCCAATAAAAAAAAAATAGCTTAACCATTTTAACAAGGCAGCTTAGTCTTAAAGAGCTTAATGAATAAGACCTTTGAATAGAAAGCAAGGCAATGTGGACTGTTCCCCAGCACCCATCTTTTTATACACAATAGATTTGGGAGAAGAGACATGCGCCTGTACTACATTACCCTTACCTGTGATCCATCCAGTTCCCAGTATCCCAGCATCTAACAACCTCTCTTAGCAACGAAACCTCTTTACAAGACACTCAAGTATAAAAACACCACTTATGGGAATCACAACTTGAATTTCCCTCTGTTCTCTGCTTCCTCCTGCAGACGCCTTGAAGAGACATGGCCCCGGTTAACCGCACCCAGGTGAAGGAGTTCATTCTCCTGGGCCTCACAGGTCGCCAGGACTTGAAGGTGCCTCTCCTTGCGGTTTTCTTATCCATCTACCTCTTCACAGTAGGAGGCAACCTGGGTCTGATCCTGGTCATTAGAGCGGATGCGAGACTCAACACACCAATGTACTTCTTTCTTAGCAACCTGGCTTTTGTCGATTTCTGTTATGCTTCTGTTATTACACCCAAAATGCTTGGGAATTTCTTGTACAAGCAGAATGTTATCTCCTTCAATGCCTGTGCCGCTCAATTAGGCTGTTTCCTCACTTTCATGGTATCTGAGTGCTTGCTGCTCGCTTCCATGGCCTATGACCGATACGTGGCCATTTGTAACCCTCTTCTCTATAGGGTCATAATGTCCCCAGGGATCTGCATTCAGCTGGTGGCTGTCCCTTATTGCTATAGCTTCCTGATGGCACTGTTTCACACCATCCTCACCTTTCGCCTCTCCTATTGCCACTCTAATGTCATCAATCATTTCTACTGCGACGACATGCCTCTCCTCAGGCTGACTTGCTCAGACACTCACTCCAAACAGCTGTGGATCTTTGCCTGCGCTGGTGTCACGTTCATTTCCTCTGTTCTGATTGTCTTTGTCTCCTACGTGCACATTATTTCTGCCATCCTGAGGATGCGCTCAGCCGAGGGCAGGCGCAAGGCCTTCTCCACCTGTGGCTCCCACATGCTGGCAGTCACCATATTCTACGGGACCCTGATCTTTATGTACTTACAGCCAAGCTCTAACCATTCCCTTGACACTGATAAGACCGCCTCTGTCTTCTACACAGTGATCATTCCCATGCTGAACCCCTTGATCTACAGCCTTAGGAACAAGCAGGTGAAAGACGCCCTGAAGAAAGTTGTCATTAGAAACCGAGTTTTTCTGTTGAAATTAAGAAAGTGACTTAAACAAATAAAATAGATTTTATCTTTATGGTCTGATTTTTGTCCCTCTTAAAAAACTATCAGAATGCCTAGTCTTTTTAAAAAGTTTATTGGGATGACATTGGTTAGTAAGGTTATATAGGTTTCAAGTGCACGTTTCTATGATACAGCATCTGTACATTGTATTGTGTGTCCACCACCCAAAGTCAAATCTTCTCCCATCACCATATATTTCACCCCTTTGCCCTTTACTACCCCCCCACCCCCTTCCCTCTGGTAACCACCACAATGTTGTCTGTGTCTATGAGATTTTTGTTTGTTTGTTTTTCTTGTTTTTTCATTTGTTGCTTTAAATTTTATAACCCAGATATAAGTGCAATCATGTGATTTTTTTACTTTTTCTGTCTGACTTATTTTTTTTAGCATGATTCTCTCAAGATCCATCCATGTTGTCACAAATGGCAGTGTTTCATCTTTTCTATGTCTGAGTAGTATTCTATTGTACATGTACCACATTTTTTTTATCCAATCACTTATCAAGGGACAATTTGGTTGTCCATGCCTAGTCTTAATAGAGGATTTCTATTTATTTGTTCAATGAATAATGAAAATTTCTAAATATGTTCACTTAGAATGAAATTTCTAAAAGTAAAAGTAACCATACGAATTTACCACCATTATCTCATTTTTCAAATGAAAAGTGTACTAAAAATAATTCTTTCGTTCATAAAAATGTATACCAATTTCCCCATTTCTCAAATTAAAAAATTCCTGGAAAGCCATTACGTAAATATATAGTTACAAGTCAAAGGGAGACTAAAGTTCAGACTCCTCACCCCTCCAAAACCCCCAGTTCAAGATTCTCTGGTTGCATTAACAATATCCCACATTAAAAGCAAAGATGCATAGCCTAAATAATTTTTCCTGATTTGTTAATATCTTAAAAAAATTTTAAAAATATAAAATGTTTTCATATTTATACACTTACCAAGTTCACTTTATTAAAGGGAATAGTACTGCATCCTAACTTTATTTATATCATTAATTTAACATGCTTTTCTACTTACCTGGAAGTCTGGTTTGGTCTCGAAAGACTCTGAGAGAATTGTTTTTTTTCATGCCTATGAGACCTCATTATATTTTTTCTAGTTATCTTAAATAATAATAATCTAATTCAAGGATAGAATCCCAGAGGGGCATCATACATCCTAAACAAATATACTCGAAATAATTGAAATATTTTGCCAATAACAAGGATCATAGGCAGTTACACTGGGCAAACCTTGGGTAAGTTGGTTACTGTTGATTATGTTATAGCTTATAACACAATGAACCCAGCAGGCAATGTAGCCTAGTGAAAAGAACATATGTTTGTTGTCAAAGAATGGCTCTGTAGTGAGGGTAGGCTCCCACAAGTTTATTTATCAATTAAATAACAATGTAACTAAACGTGGAGTCTTTTTAAAGGTTAAACAACATGAAAAAGGTAATAGTAAATTATAAACACTTGCATAACATTTTTTTCTTTCTATGAGCCTAAAGACCTGAGTTCTTCATCCCATCTCTCCAAATGAACTTGAGGGAACAATTGATAAATGAGAATTACCATACACAACTGATAATTGTGATATAGATAGAGTTATAGCTGCAGATATTTGAGTATATGTTTTAAATAAATGCAATGATAATTTTACAATTTTCAAGTTCCCATAAAATGGTTTTGAGTTTGTGACTCATTCATAAAATTTAATAATTTGTTATCTAAAGGTCATTTGAATGCTAATGACAAAAGAGTATAAATATTCTACTAATGCCTGGAGAGAGATAACATTCAAAATAAAAATATTTCTTTTTTAAAAAAATATATTTTTATTGATTTCAGAGAAAGGAAGGGAGAGAGAGAGAAACATCAATGATGGGAGAGTTGCCATTGATCGGCTGCCTCCTGCACGCCCCCGAAGGGGATCGAGCCCGCAACCAGGGCCTGTGCCCTGACCAGGAATCGAACAGGGATCTCTTGGGTCCTAGGTCGATGCCCAACCGCTGAGCCACACCCTGCAGGGCCATGCTGCTCTTTTTAACTTGCTATCATGTGAACTTTTCCAGTCAGTATCATGATTGTCTGAATCCTCAGTTGAGTTAAAATGTCTAATATTATATATAACATAGTATATTACTATTAATTTTATTCATTTAATAACTAACAGAGAGCTATTGAGCATCTTCTGTGTACTGGATACTATTAGAGGTAGGTGATTAAATTGGGTATACAATAGAAATATTATTGCTTAACAATAAGTTTCCAGTTTCAAGTGTATTACAGGCATGCTAATTGGTTGCAACATAGCGTAGCAAGTGCTATGGCAAAGGAACCAGGGGTACAAAAATGTTCATATGAGGGGCTCTTAACCTGGCTGACAGTTAATGAAAGGCTCCAAGAGGGAGTGATTGAACAGATCACAGAAAGTTAGGCAGAAGGAGAGTCCAGCAGAGGACACGATAGCAGAATAAAAGTGTTCTGGGCAGAGAATAAAACATGCATAAAATTCTGGCTCACATTTGAATAATTTCAGTAATTTGAAATTTCTGCAACATGGAAACTATATGAAGAATATGAAAAGAGACTGGCCTGATCTGAAATGAGGGAACTAAATTTTCAGGAGTTATGTCAACCTCGTTAAAGAACTTGGTATTTATCTTAAGGATAATAGGAAGACATAGAAGGATTTAATCAGACGAATGTAAGAATGAAGTCTTCATCTGTAGAAGTTTATAAATACAAGGAACAGAGAGCAGTAGGAAAGATTGGAGGCAGGAATGAAAGTTAGTGTCAGTTGCAAAACAAAACAAAACAGTCCTTGCGATTGGTTCAAGGAAACAATAAAAATGAACACATTTGAAAAGTATATAAGGTATAAAATTGTTAGAAATTGGGAACAAATTGTATATTGGCATGAGAAACAGGAAAACACAGTAAAAGATCATTGGACTCTGACTTGAAAAACTGTTCATTGAGATAGAAAACATACACTCCTGGTCTTCTGTATTAGGTCCAGTGGAGATACCAAGTTCTTTTGTGTATGTGATAATGTGATACTTTTGATGGACATGTAGAATATCTAAGTGGTAATTTCTGGGAGGCATTTAGATGTATAAATCTGGACTAGATAAAAAATCTGGGGTAGAAATATATATATTCATGCATAATCAGCATATAGGTACCTATTGAGGACTGGATAAGATCACTGAACCAGAAGTTGTAAGGCAGAAGCAGTGGGGGCCTTGGAAAGAGCTTGAAGAACATCTCTAATGCATGGGCGATAAAAGCAGATCCCCCCAGGTAGAGAATTAAGTGGTCAAGCAATAGACTCAGAGGCTGCCATGTTCTGGAAACCAAAAGTGTATTCAATAGCGCCCAATGCTGCAGAGCTGCCAAAGAAAAAGAGGCCTTATTGGATTTGGGAATAGGCAAGTTGATAGTAAACTATGGGAAAGTAAAGTGCAATGTACTTGGTTAAGTTATAAATATGATTGAGAAATTGGGGATCAATGTCTGTTCTGAGATGTTTGGTTAAAATGTGGTGAATGCGAGAGAAAAGAGAAAGGAATAACCAAGATAAACTTTCCAAAGAGATGTCAATCAAAATAAAAGGGATGTGCTTTTTATATTTTATTATGTTTTACCTTGACCATCCTGACCATCTACAATGTGCATGTGAAGTTACCTGAGACAATGTAGTGATAAAGGAAAATCAAGTAAACTCATCTTCTGCTCTGTTTAGGAAAGGAGAGCATCGTTTCAATTCCACTAGCTTTTAAATACTGCAAATCCAGTTTGAATTTATAAAAATGTTCTGCTAAATTTAGTTCTTTTAAATGTTGCCCAAATGCTATTCACTTTGAACCATTTAGATACTTAAGGATAGAAGCTAAAATGATGTCTCTTTGTCATTTAAAGTTGTTTTACAGTATGAAAAATCATTCACTGGTGTGTATTTTGCCGAAAGACATAGCCAGAAAATTCACAATCCTATTTTTCTTCAGTATCAATAGTATATGTGAATTAAAAAAAAAATAGAAAATGGAGATGAGCAAGAAATAAAAAAAATTAAATTATAACAAACAGTATGCCTAAAGATAAATAGTACTAACATTTTTCATTGAATCTATTGGGGTGACATTGGTTAATAAGATTATACAGGTTTCAAGTGCACAAGTCTATGGTACATCACCTGTACATTGTATTGTGCGTCCACCACCCAAAGTCAAATCTTCTTCCGTCACCATATATTTGACCCCCTTTGCCCTTTACTACCCCCCACCCCCCTTCCCTCTGGTAACCACCACACTGTGGTCTGTGTCTATGTTTTTGTTTGTTTGTTTGTTTGTTTTGTTTGTTCATTTGTTGCTTTCAGTTTTATAGCCCACATGTGAGTGAAAGCATATGGTTTTTTACTTTTTCTGTCTGACTTATTTTGTTTAGTATGATACTCTCAAGATCCATCCGTGTTGTCACAGTGTTTGGTCTTTTCTGTGGCTGAGTAGTGTTCCATTGTACATGCACCACACCTTCTTCAGCCAGTCATCTAATGAAGGAGCCTTCGGTTGTTCCTGTGTCTTGACCACTGTGAATGGTGTTGCAATGAACATAAGGGATGCATATGTCTTTTGGAATCAGTGTTTTCAAATTTTTTGGAAGAGTCATTACTGGGTCATATGGTAACTCTATTCTTAATTTTTGAGGAACCTCTTGCTGCTTTCCATAGTGGCTGTACCAGTTTGCAGTCCCACCAGCAGTGAATGAGGGCTCATTTTCCTCCACAGCCTCTCCAACCCTTGTTATCATCTGTCTTGTTGACAATGGCCATTCTAACAGGTGTGAGGTGGTATCACATTGTAGTTTTGAATAGATAGTCAAGTTGAGCATCTTTTCGTGTATCTGTTGGCCATTTGTATATCTGTTCAGGCCCTTTTCCTATTTTTTTAATTGGATTGCTTGTTTGTTTGGTGTTGAGCTGTATGAGCTCTTTATATATTTTGGGTATTAACTCCTTCTTGGAACTGTTTATTATGACTTTTACTTTACATCTTTCGCACCTAATTTTGGTAATTTTTAATGTTCTTATGAAGTGATGAAATGATAATTTTATGAGATAAGCTTACAACTTAAGAAATCACTTTTATATATGCTGTCAAAAACACATTCTTAGTGTTCCTTTTTCCTTTATATTTAAAGAAAAGTACAACACAGTCATTACTACTGTATTGATTGTAAAATTTTAATAGAAATACTTTTTTTCTTTTTTGACAGTAGATTTTCTACCTTGGGATTTCTGCCGGGACCAAATCCTTTCACAATGAAAGCATAAGTAAAACCCACACATAATTCAGAGTGCCTGTTGGGAGTCTGCTTTGACTGAATTTAACATAACACCCTCGTGATCCAGAGCATCTTCACACATTTAACTGATTATATCTCACAGAGTCAAGATTATTCAGGGCGTGTGCTCTGGAGGAGTTTATCATGGAATTGCTTATTTATTTCATGGCAAAAGGCAACCATTCAGCAGTCACAGAGTTCATCCTCTTGGGCCTAACCGATAATCCAGAGCTGCAAGCCATCCTCTTTTGTGCATTCCTGCTGATTTACTTAGTGACGGCCTTGGGTAACCTGGGTTTGATTGTGCTAATTCGGGTCAGTCCTCAGCTTCACATACCCATGTGTTTTTTCCTCTGTCACCTGGCTTTTGTTGATTTCTACGGTACCTCCGCCGTCACACCGAACACCCTTGTGAACTCATTTCGTGAAATATAAAAGCATGTCCTTCTACGCACGTGCCACCCAAGGGTGCTGCTTCATCACGTTCTCAGTCTGGGACCTGTTCGTGCTCAGCCACGGCGTGCGAGCGCTCCGGGGTCGTCTGCCGCCCCCTGCTCCATGTAGCTCTCACGCCCAGGAACCTCTGCATTCAGATGGCCACTGGCTCTGACGTCTATGGGTTCCCCGTGGGACTCATACAAGCAGCGGCCACGTTCCACATGCCTTCCTGTGACTCCATCGTGGTCAACCAGTTGTACTGCGATGACGTTCCCCTGATTGCTCTCGCCTGCTCTGACACCCGGGCCAAAGAGCTGATGCCGCTCGTCGTTGCCGGGTTCAGCGTGCTCTGCTCTCTTGCCGTGGTCCTCGTACCCTACGTGCTCATCGCCTTGGCCGTCGGAAGGGTCCGCTCTGCTGCCAGGAGGAGGAAAGCCGTCTCCGCCGGTGCCTCTCGCCTCTTCTCTGTTTCTCTGTGTCATGGGACCCTCAGCTTTATGTACCCCCAGCCCAAGTCAAGCCACTCGCTAGATAAAGACAAATTTGCCTCCGTGTGCTATGCCGTGGTGTTTCCCATGCTCAACCCATTGATCTCCAGCTTGAGGAATCAGGAGGTGAAACACGCTTTGAAAAAAATGATTGAAAAGGTGTATTCTCGTAATTAAGATTGAGTTGTGTTGTTACTAATAGAAGTGCTTGATATGGAGGAAGGAAACTCTACATCAAGGCCGGTCCAGTGGTCCAGTGCCAGTAAGCCCAGGGGCCTTTGTCCTCTGGGACTTAGTTTCCTGATCTCTGTTTCCTTGAAAATAGGTATTTTATTGGTTTTGCTTACACACAGTAAGCAATCAATGTTTGTTCATTTAGTTGCTGAACAATAAAAAGATATAAGAATTATCTGCTCTTTTTGACCGCGAGATGTTTCAACAACAGAAATAAAGAATAAAGCACCTTAAAATTATCCCTTTATCTGATTTCACTGTGATATCGAGAATTTTAAGCTGTCTTGAGAGAGGTGAACTATGCAAATAATATCGCAAGTACCAGGAAAGATTTTCTTCCATGGTTGAACAGGGAAAAAAATAACATGGTGCTCAGTTGAAGGGTTTTGATTTTAAAATGCCAGGAAAGAGACCTTGCTTTTCACTTTACAATGTCCCTACTGATATGATTGAACATTTTTTCTAAGACTTTATTTTTTTAGAGCTGCTTAGTTTACAACAAAATTGAAAAAGAGGTACAGAGATTTGTTATTGTATCAATGATCCTTTTTTGGTCTCAGGAAATTGGGTAATAGCTTTTCAAAAAATAGTTGGCAACATGATATGCCTCGTTTGAAAATTAACAAACTAAAAATATAGAGGTAAGGAATTCTTTTACGGCGATCTTTAAAGCAATTTAATTCTTTTAACTTTTTATGTGTGTGTGTATTTTTGAACATATTTTAAACTGAACTTTTTAGTTTCCTCCATTACTGCTATTAAAACAAGCATCATTTTTTTTTTCTTGAAAAAAGAAATCACTTTTATTACCTGTAGTAAAGATTGTATTTAATAAATTATGAATTTATTTAGTTCTAAACTTTTCAAAGTAAAAATAAAGCTAAGATCTATTAAATATTTTTGTGTGTCAGATACTGGAAGAAGTGCTTTAAATGGACTGTCTCACTTAATTTTTATTAACACCCTTCATAGGTGAATATTTTTAGGATACAGAAACCCAAAACAGTTAATGTAATTCATTAACACACAGGTACCTAATAACTGGAAAAACAAGAGTTTGATTTTGTCCAGTTATAAAGCTTAAATTTTAGTGATTATCTTATATTTCCAACTATAGATATACAACACTGGGATTTAAAAAAAATGAAACTGAAAGGCAATTCACAAATTGTCACCTGAACACTAGATTTAAACTGAATTTCTCAGAAGTTATAAATATAATTAGAAAGATCTGTGAGCCTGAGTCTGACACACAAATGGATCCCCCACGTTGCTTTTATACTCTGAAAAAGAAAGTAAAGGGAAAGGTACCACATGGGGGCAGAGGCCCCTCTGCCTTTATCGTCTCTTTGACCATCAGTGATAATAATTTCTAATGTTTCTGAGAATCTCCCCTCTCCCCTCAAAGCCAGATTCTTAGTTGTTCCTATAAAGCTTAACTATATTTCTCTTTGACACTTTCATGTCACCAGGTCCCCTTTGCTATTACATAATTGTTTCAGTTTAAAATCCAAGGAATAAACCTTACCAACTCTGGGGACATAATTTTCTCACATAAGTTGAGACTGTTGAAGAAATTATCTCGAATGAGCCTAAACCTGTGTGATTATTTGTATAACAAAATGCCAACACCCTATGTTTCATTTACTTACTTACAGACCAAATTTAGTACCAGGAAAACCTGAGGAAAAAAAGAGTTCTATAAATATATAATCACTGGTAGTTCTTCATAGATTACACTCTAATTTACTTGCTGAGGTCAAAATATGTAGAAGAAAAAATATGGGCTCCTTCCAACTAGTACATAAATGAGAAATGTAATTGAGAGAATATAAGGGAATTGTAAGTAGGCATACAAAAAAGTATAAATTAAATGTATTAGAATAGTTACATTCTAGATGAATTTTTTAAAATCTTGTGCCCCCAGAACAATTGGTATTTTAAATTAAATCAAAGTACGTTTTCAAGGAATATTAATTGAATGGATTTTTAAATTATCTTTTTTCTAAGGTAGAATGGGTTAAAGACCACTTAATCTGTCTATCTTGTAAATCTTGATTTTCACATTAAACTTGACTGAGTGTGACTTATCTGCTAGTATTGATGAGAGGACTGAATGAGTTAATAAATGCTAAACATATAGAGTTAAGCCAAATGATAGCCCATATTCAATAAATTTCAGCTACTTTTCTTCTTTCTCTTATTGTTAACGGTAGTGCAGAAATCTTAGTATTGGGTGATGGTCTTTTATTCAAATAAAATATTTAAAAGAGATTAACCAAAGAACTTAATATGCGTATGCGCATAACCCCTGGACACAGACAATACTGTGGGGAAGGCCTGGGGACCGGGTGGGTGCAGGGTGGAGGGGGTCAATGGGGGAAAAGGGGACATCTGTAATACTTTCAACAATAAAGATAAATTTGAATAAAAAATAAATAAGAAAAAAGCAAAACAAAACAAAAACCCAAGTTATACAGACAGGGTGCTGTTCTTTTAAGAACAATTTAGTCTTTACTCAACAAGCTGAAAAGAATTGAAGAGAAGCTAAATCAAAGAGAATATAACACAAAGTCTGAAGCTTTTAGCATCAACAAAAATAACTGCTTGGATTTTTATCCAAAGTAGACCACAAATTAGTTGCAGGTACAAAAAAAACCCCTTTCATTTACAAGAAAATGTCTTCAAGATGATTCTATATCCAGATACAAAAACATTATGGAGATCACAGAAGGAGGGGTGAAAATACAATCATTTTATTTCAATATACTTGCAGACAAAAGGATGCTGATTTTGACATTTTGACTGAGGGACTGGTTTCAAGAGAGGAGCCCCGCCACTTAGAGCGGTGGCTGTGACCTGCCCGGGAAGAAGCTGAGCAGCATGGCTGTCAAGGACGCTTGAATTTTTGGGTCCCTGAGAAAAGCTAGGTTTACCTTAAGAAGTGATTGCTGATATTAAGGAATTAAAGTTGAGTGAAGCCTGGCCAGGCATGCCTCAGCGGTTGAGCATCAACCTAGGATCCAGGAGATCGGGGTTCGATTCCGGCTCAGGGCACAGGCCCGGGTTGCGGGCTTGGTCCCCAGCAGGGGGCGTGCAGGAGGCAGCCCATCAATGACTCTCATCATTGATGTTTCTCTCCTCTCCCTCTCCCTTCCTCTCTCTAAAATCAATAAAGATATATTTTTTTAAAAAAGACTTATAATAAAAAATAGAGTGAAGATGTGAAAACTTCTATTTAATTAATGTCTAAGCATTGCTGTTGTAATTCATTTTATGAAGCAGAAAGACGCAGAGAAACCCCAGAAGAGTCATGTTTTTCAGGTGAGGATCCAAGATGCACAGGCGTGAATTTCTTTACCTGTAAAAACAGAGACTGGCCCTGGCCGTTTTGCTGAGTGGTTAGAACATCGGCCTGTGGACTGAAGGGTCCCAGGTTCGATTCCCAAAGGCACGTACCTGGTTGCAGGGTCCATCCCCGGCCCTGGTCAGGCGCATGCGGGAGTCAACCGATCGATGTGTCTCTCTCACATCGATGTTTCTCTCCCTCCCTCTCTCTCTCTCTCTCTCTCTCTCCCCCCCTCTCTCTCTCTCCCTTCCACTCTCTCTGAAAAGCAATGAAAAAAATATCCTCGGGTGAGGATTTAAAAAAAAGAGAGAGACTGCCTATGATGCTTCTATGTGTCTTGTATGTAAAAGTGAGACTAGGCGTGTGTATCTGTCCATATGAATGTACATTCAAAAGACAAACTGTGGCACATAGAAGCATCATGTTTCTCTGTCAAAACTTCTTTAAAAACCTGAGAATTTATACAATTCACAAGGTCCTAAAAGTACCTTCTGGCAGCATGTCTGAGTTATTTACAAAGTAAGTGCAGAAGAGGAAATAATTACCTCAAACTATCCTCTATGCAATGACTGCAACTACCGCAATCTCCTTCTAAAATAATAACACAATATTAAATCACTAATTGAATCATTTTTATGACATGTTAAAATAAAAGTGTATCAAATCACTGATTTTTAAATTTCATGTCATGATCCTATAAGGGTGACTGACTAAATAGCAGACTCCTAAAGTTATTTCTATTTGGAGAAATATTCAAATACATTGAATTTTTTCATTTAAAAACACAATATATTATAAACCATGTTCTTCAAATTTTATTTAAAAATCTGATACTGACTATCAGATTTAAGTCTATATAATCTATATTGTATTACTCTTATTTTTAACACCCACAGTGTTAGGAAAACAAAACCTTGAATTTGCGTTTAGAATTTTCATATAACTAGTTATGTGACCTTAGGCAACTTATAAATAATTGAAACTTAGAGGTGAAACCTCACACACTTCTTGGTTTGTTTAATTTTATTAAGTAAGACTACTTGATTAAGTGCCTGGCGCGTAATGAAAACCTAACCAGGTTTGTCTCTACTTAAAGACCGATAAGCTTTTGAGTACTCAATGGATTAATCTTTAATTACATATAACATACATTTATATAACAAGCATTTATTTAGCACTTATTATCACAGGACATTTTTCTAAGTATTTCATAAATGTTAACTTGTTTAGCCTTCAAAAAAAACCAGTGAGTCGGGTCCTATTATTTTCTAAAATTGGGAAGAGTTGCAGAGTTGAGGCCAATTGTCCAAGGCTGCGCAGCTAATAGAGGAAGGAGATGGAATTCAAACTCAGGGAGTCTTGTTTCCAGAGTCGTCCTAACAAAAGGAAGCTGCTGACTTTGCTTGGGATACACATGTGTGTATGTTTGAAAGTGTGTTTGTGTTTGTGCTTGAATATAACTTCAGTGTGCAAGTGTGTTTGTGTTTATGCTTGAATATAACTTCAGTGGTCTCTAACAGCTGAACAGGATCCTAGATCATACTCACTTTCCAGGACTGGCCCAGGTCCTTGTAAAAATTGTCAAGTTCTGTTGAAGTAACAGTCACACTTTCAATTGATTAGGAAAGAATCGCATGAAATGGAAAAGAAAGCTTGATTTCTTTCAGTTTTGTATTTAATAAAGCGCTTAATATCATTATTTTCTTCATTTTAAGATCTTTAAGGTCTCAAAACCTTTATCCAAGACTTTTTTGGATGCATCTTTCACTTCTTTGTTCCTTAGACTATAGATGAGGGGGTTCAACATGGGGATCACCACTGTGTAAAATACAGATGCCATTTTGTCTGTGTCCAGGGAGTGGTTTGACTTGGGCTGCAGGTACATAAAGATCAGGGTGCCGTAGAAAATAGTAACAGCCACCATGTGGGAGCCACAGGTGGAAATGGCCTTGCGCCGCCCCTGGGTGGAGCGGATCCTGAGGATGGCGGCGACGATAAAGATGTAGGAGGTAAGGACAATGGAAGAGGAACAGATCATATCAAAGCCGGCGAAGGCGAAGATCAGAATCTCCTTCATGTGTGTGTCTGAGCAGGACAGGGCCAAGAGGGGGATGTCATCACAGTAGAAATGGTTGATGACATTGGGGCCACAGTAAGTGAGACGGAAGGTGATAATGGTATGGAACAGAGCAACCAGAAAGCTGTATGTGTATGGAACTGCCACCAGCTGAACGCAGACTCGCGTTGACATCACGGTTGAGTAATGCAGGGGACTGCAGATGGCCACGTAGCAGTCATAGGCCATGGAAGCCAAAAGGAAGCACTCGGTGATCATGAAGGTGAGAAAACACCCCAGTTGTACTGCGCAGGCATGGAAAGCAATGGTGTTATGTTCCACCACGAAATTCACCATCATCTTGGGCGTGATGGCAGAGGAGTAGCAAAGGTCAACAAAGGCCAAGTGGCTGAGGAAATAATACATAGGCGTGTGGAGTCGGCCATCGATCCTGATTAAGGTTATCAGTCCAAGGTTACCCAGCACAGTGACCAGGTAGATGACTAGGAACACCACAAAGCACGGGGCCTGAAGCTCTGGCCGGTCCGTAATTCCCTTGAGAATAAACTCAGTGACGTACGTGACATTGACACCAGCCATTTATTCTGGTGGATTCTGTTGCAAGTTGAAGAATAAAAATGACACTTTTCAGGGCCCCTGCCAGGGTTGGGGACAGGTGATCTCTGGTGTCTTCTCTCCTGAATCACGTCATCTTGTTTAGGGTAAAAGGTGCACCTGAGCTCTCTAATGCTATGCAATACTTGCCCAGGGAGAGGAGTCTTTTACACTCTAAATAGTCTTCTTAAGAGCTCTTTCGCTTTGTAATTTTAGAAAGGAAAGGAGGATGTTTGTTAAAAGTTAAATATTATCTGCAAAAAATATCTTGAGGCAACTAACACTAATACTTCAGTGTTCTTGTTGCCACTATCTTTATTATGCGTATGTAAATATGGAGCACAAAAATGTGTAATTCATAAATGACACTATGTTATTTCCTTGTATTTCAATTTTGTGCATGTTCCACAGCTTTAAAATATATCAAAATAATCTACTATGACTTACCCACTTCCTATACCCCATTTCCGACACCCCATTCCCACTTACATATAGATTAAGTACTTTATGCTCTATAAGCTAAAACAATTCATTGGAAATTGAGAGAAATGAAGACTGATGGAGTAGTAAAAATACAAATAGATATCCTTTATAAAGTACTAAAAAGCAGAGGATGAGAGTGAAAAAGGTAGTTAAGATATTAGAGGTGTTATCTCTAAAGCAGACTGATTCCATTTAATAACTCAGCTCACCAAGGAGAGAGGTTCCTAATGGGAAGGCCGGTCAGGGTGGAGGGCTGGCGATGCACTCAGGGTACCAACTCTGCACACAGACTCACCTGCTCAGCCGCGGCCCTGGCTCCCTGTGAGCTCGTTCTGTAGTTGTCTGGGTGATTTATTAGTTCCTCGATTCCTTTGGGTCTAAAACTGAACCTCTAGAGATAGCTGAAAATTGTGGTGTTTTCTTTCCTGTTTTTCTCTAAGTGTGATGAGCTGGACAAATTATATTGAGGATTACAAAAATCTTTTAATTATCTGTATTTCTGAAGGCACCGTACTTCAAGTGTACCAATCAGACTGTTTCCATGAAGGCCAAGGTAGGCTACAGGACTGGAAACAACATAAAAAGGCCACAAACCCTGGTTCGCTTCAATAAGATCTTGAGCTTTGTGAAAGGATAAGATTAGCGCTTAAATCCTGAGTAACATACTTATGAGGCCATGGGCAGTGTCTGCACTTTTCTAAGCCTCAGTTTCCTCAACTGTAAAATCAAGTTTTATGTATCATAAAAATGGTACATCTTTTATGTTTTGGGGAATATCAAATGAATTAATAGATGTGAGGAACTCTGTAAACTCTATGGTAAATAGTAAGTTTCAAAAGACATTTGCTTTAAAAAGTAAGACAAGCCCGGCTGGGCATGGCTCAGAGGTTAAGCATCGACCTAAGATCCAGAAGATCGCAGTTCGATTTCCAGTCAGGGCACACGCCCGGGTTGCAGGCTTGATCCCCAGTAGGGGGCGTGCAGGAGGCAGCTGATCAATGACTCTCTCATCATTGATGTTTCTATCTCTCCCTCTTCCTTCCTCTCTCTGAAATTAATAAAGATATATTATTTTAAAAAATTAAAAAGAAAAAATAAAGTAAGACAAATCAGAAACATAGATAAAGTCAAAAACCTACCTAAAAACAGACCTGTTTCTACCATGGTTTTAGATTCTGTCTTGGTGAATCTACATAAAAAAGGAACTGTGTGTTTATTAATAGTAAAATCCAGTTTCTCCTTAAATTTCAGACTAGAAAACCATTTTAAAATATAACATATATCATATATACTAGAGACAACATTCTTTAAATAGTTGTCTACTGCTTCCAATTTTGCTCTTTCCAATTCAACGTTTCCCTCCACCACCGAAGCCAGTTCTTTATAGCTAGTCTGACTGTTACACCATTGATAAACACAATGAGCATGTTAAAAATGTTAGATTTCCTCTGAAACTTGAAAATGTCCATTGTCTCATCTCTTGTCATTTGTGATACCACGCTTTCTTTCTTGGTTGTTTTTTTTCAAATGGTGGTAAGAACTTTTAACATGAGATTTACCGTTTCATAAAATTTTAAGTACAAAATAAAGTATTGTTAACCACAGACAACATGTTGTAGAGCAGATCTCTCAAACTTACTCGTCATATATAACTGACCCCTTTGTCCATGAACAACTCTCTTGCCCCTTCCCGGCCCCCAGGCCCAGGCAACCACCGTTCTACTCTGGGTCTAAGACTTGGACAACTTTAGATACTTCATATAAGCGGCATAATACAGTATTTATCTACTGTGACTGGCTTCCTTTACTTAGCATTTACCCGTGCTGTCACATACAGCATAATTCCTTCCTTTTTCAGAGCTGAGTGATATTCCGCGGCGGGTAATCCGCGCGTTCTGGCCCCGCCGCTGTGGCCGGGCGCTTGTTCGCGTTTCTGGCTGCCGGGCGGTGCTGCAGGCGCTGGGCCTGCGGGCCCCTCAGGCCCTGAGTTCAGGGCTTCTGGGTTTATGCTCAGAAGTGGAGAGTGGAAAGATGGTGCCATGGTAGTTCTATTTTTAATGTTTTGAGGAAACTCCATAGTGTTTTCAGTAGTGGTTATGCCAATTTATAGTTCCACCGACACTACAAAAATTTCAGTTTCTCCACATCTTCATCTACATTTCCAATTGTAAAATAACAGCCATACTGACTGGTGTGAGGAGCTGTGTCATTGTGACTTTGACTTGCATTTCCCCCTGATTAGTGATATTGGCCACATTTTCATTGGCCACCTGTTTGCCATTTGCAGCCTTTGGAGAAATGGCTATTCAAGTCCTTAATTGGATCACATGGGCTCTGTTGCCCCTGAGTTATAGGAGTCACATATATTTCGGACATTAACCACCTATCAGATATATAGTTTAAAGATACACATTTATCAGGTGGGACTTGAGGCAAATTATTTAAATTCTCTGAGCCTCCCTTATGGAAAAGGTGAGAACAACTTATCCTGCACCACAGTGTATAATAATATAATGTACACAGACCTTTTTAGTACCTGGCCTGGCACATAATAATCACCAGTACATTTTAGTTACTGTTATTATTATTGTTTTCACTATCATTCTACTCATAATCATGAGAGTATCATCAGTTTGCAGTTTGCAAAGTGACTTCATGTCCATTATAGATTTACTCCTCAAAACTGCTCTGGGCTGTAATAGTTTTATTTCTTAATTGAGGCTCAGAGTTTATGACTTTCCCAGGAGGACATGGATAGATGGTTGAAGAGCCAGAGCACAGACCTAGACCTGGCTTCAAACCCTCTTCTCTTCGCACTCCACTATTTTGCCTCCCACAGGGAGGTGCTTCACAGTAGAGGACCCAGCGAGCCCTGAGGAATCAGCTAATTATCTCATAGCACTCAAACTAAGCTGCATATTCATTAATCTTCAGCTGAAACTTTTGTCTGTTGAGATTGGTTTCAGTTAATATGTCCCCACGAAGAAACTGAGAAACGTCTTTTTAATAAGGCCCTTTGAAACCGATTAGCAAGTAAACCTACTTTTAGCAATTACGGTAGGGAATCTTGTTTGCAATACAGAGTTTTATAATAAGACCCAGAGAGACAGTTTCATCATCAATGCTTAGGCCAACTCTGACTTCAGTTTCTCTTTACTTAATGATCAGCATTTTATTTAATTAAAGTCAATAGATGAAGAATGGTAGCTGTGGGAAATGACATTTTTCTTAATTTTCCCAGATACTCTGAACTTTTGCAGCCTGAACTAGTAAGGGAAACACTGACCCAAATGTTGTCATGTTATATAGTATGGGTAAGCAGTAAGCACTCGGAATCTTCTAAATTCTGTGACAACATACTGCATATAAGCCAGTATCAAATAACTGGAGAATATAATCACCCATTAATTTTTTTCAAATACAGTGTCAAACTACTACTTTTTACATATGCTATGACCCCAAGGCCTTGCTAGAATGCTAATGCATTCTAAGATATCTAAGGATACGAATGGATGTTTAATTCTTCCCTGAAAAAGAAATCCAAAAGAGTCAGCTAGTTCAAGTCCTACTCAAATATGAGGTAGATATCCTAGCAATAAAGGTGGCACACGCCACATGTGCACAGTCTGCATGAAAGTGATGGTTTGTGATTTGCAATAGTTAGGCAAAGTATTGGTTTCTGAAAACCTTCAGGATGCAGATTATGAACTGAGCTATGATAGAGTGCTTATGACTGGTTTGTTCATTTTCTAGAAATAGGCTAGGACACAAAAGTTTCATCACAATACAAGCATTATATTAAAAGATATCAATGTAAGTTACTCCACAAAAAACAAATAAAATAAACTTGCTTGAAGAATTAAATCAAATTTGCAATTTGAAAGCATCAAGGAAGTAATTGCACATGTGTGTGTGTAAATAAACCTAGAGGAATACAAATGAAGGCATCTGCATAGGATTTTTCATGCATAGACTTGGGAATTAGGTACCAAAATTTAAGTAAAGAAAAAAAACCTTATGTAAATTGAGTCAGGAATTCAAAATAAAAGGAAAAATAACTAAATATAAATTTATCATTAGCCACTTTATCTGTGTTTCCTGACACAGACTGGGGACTCAGTAAATTATTGTTGAAAAATAAGTGAATCTCACAGAAAGTTTTTGGTAATTTGACTCCCAACAGTGCCATGTCGATTATTTTTAAATGGTTTCCTCTTTTATGTATATTTAGTTAATCATTAGTAAAATATAAATTTAAAATTTTATTTTTATGTATATAAATTATATGTGTGTATACATATAAACAATATAGTACATATATGTATACACACATAAATTATGTATATATTTAATCATTAATAAAATATAAATTCTACTAACAATATATATTTTACTAATGATTAAATAAATACATATAAAAGAGAAAACACCATTTTTAAAGAATGAGCTTGACAAAGGGAAATATGTATAGTGATTAAAGTTAATGCAGAAAAAGGAAAGCTCATGCAGCACTGTTGGAAGTAAATTGCCAAAAGCTTCTTCAGAGATTCATTTCTTGTTAACAGTGATTTACTGAGTCCCCAATTTGTGTCAGGATGGTCAACAGATAAAGCCACTATGAAGAAACTAAAACCCTTGCCCACACAATAATAAACAGAGATCACAAACTAAGCAAGTAAAATATACGTGTAAATGATATTGAAGGGCAAAAATGAAATCCAGGGAGAGAGGCAGCAATAACAGTAATTAATACTTTAGAGCACTCATGATAGTCCAGACATGATGCTAGATCTTTACACACTTCAACTCATTTAATCCTCAGAGCAGCACTTGAGGCAGCTACTGTGCCTGTTTTTATTTTAAAGATGGTAGAAACTAGACACAGGGTATTATGTGACAAAGTACTGTAATGGCACATAGGGCAGAGCCAGAATCTGGACGCAGCTAATCCAGCTCCTGCGTTCACATGTCACCTCTGTGAAAGTGTCCAGGGGTGAAGGAGCGAGATACCTAAAAACAGCATTACCTTTTTATTGTCATTCCTGCTTTCATCTCCCCAAAGGCTCATGCTTAAAACCCAGGCATGATCAGTAACCAAAATCTTTCTGCATTCGAGCTATGGCATCTCAGTAAAAAATGAAGTTTGTTCTTGGAATCTCATGGTCTTGGGTTCAAACCTAAGTTTTAGCAAGTCTAGCTCAGTGACATTGGGTAATATCTCTGGCGTCTATCAAACAGGCTCCTCAAAACCTACTCTTCGTGGTGGGAAAAGATGAAAAGTTGCTTTAACCTTACTGAGTTCTGGGTAAGGGGTGCTTATAAAGCTCAGGATTCAGGCCTGGCTCTGTCCTAGAGTTACAATCCATTAAACACTGGGAAGCACATTGGATCCCCAAGTTCCCTCCAATTCTATTTGAGTATTATATGACTAAAATTAACCAATGTCATAACAACAGAGACTCTCACAACAGACACTGGATTCTGTCTTACTAGAACCACTTCATTGTCTTAAACACTGCAGAAATTATTGAACTGAAAAAAATTAAAATAGTGAGGTATATTTAAACCCCATGGAAAGTAGTGTCTGATACACAGAGTTGCTGTATATATATAATACTGTGTAATATATATACAGTAACTATATATATTATTTATACATATATATGATAGATGTGTGTGTGATTGTGGTGACTTGTCATAAAGTTAGCTGTTTTATAACTCTGGTTATCATCAGGCTTTTGTTATGATTTCTCTTACATTGGAATATTACATTTATTTTTTGCTTAATATATTTTTTATCAAATTAACTCGGACTGACATACTCAGCACCTGCCACGACCCAGGGTCCAGGGCCCAGGGGGTCTCAGTTATAGCAGGTCTGGGGATTCAAATGCCTTTCTCACAGGTTGTCTCCTCCACACTCACAGTCACCACCCTTTCATCTGGGGAACTGTGGGAAACGAACATCACACCTCTTTGAGAAAAGGAATTAAGTCAGAAGTTGAAAATTTCTTAAAATGGAAATCACCTCTAAGAATATGAAACACTTGGACTTAAAAGTAGTTTATTTAGGTAATGTGTTATAAATCCATTTTCTGTTGATGATGAGCTGCAGGCTTCACAATAACAGCCAGGTCCCCAGGAGTTACAGCTCATCAGACTGGTTGTGGGATGGAAATCTACACTATTCTCTATCATGTTACAGTTTTCTCGCTGTATTTTCTTTTTATTCCATGTAAACAAACAGATTGCATTTTCATCAACTTGTTTTTACTACCCATGGAAACTTCCAAATCTTCGTGTTTTCAAGGCAACGGGGAATGTGGGCCACGTTTGACAATGAGGTGAACCAAGAGCTTTCAGAAGCATGAGCCCCTCTGGAGCTTCGATGGCTAGTCTGCTGGCTGTCTCCTTTGGGGTGGGTTTACAAGGTTAGGCATGGCATAAAAATGCTTCTCATAGCTCCTGATCAAAACATTCCTAATAATCCCTAACCCTTCACTGCATGCCTTTTTTGATACTCCAAAACTATTACTAGTACCCTACTTAACACATCAGGACCTGGAGGCTCAGAGGAACATGGAGGCTTGGGGGATGGAGACAGATGCTAAGAAGTGGCAGCTTGAAGACAAGGTCACCTTCCATCCACCACACCACAAGGACCAGCGAGAAGTAGGACCGGGGCAGGGCTGGCCCACTCTGCTCCAATATGACCTCATCTTAACTAATCACATCTACAATAACTCTATTTCCAAATCATGTCATTCTGAGGTACTTGGGCTTAGGACTTCAACATATCTTTTTAGAGGACACAATTCAACCCATAGTAACCATAGCTAAAGATGTATATTGGCTAACATGTCTGAACTGAACCTATGACCTCTTGGTGCATGGGATGACACTCAGCCAACTGAGCCACACCAGCTGGACTAAAAACATTTTTTTAGAAACCTTTGTTATCATAGTTTTCAATGCCAACCAATGGTACTCATTCCCCCTCCTCAGACTCTATGAAGTTATGAAGGAGAACTCCCCTCCCTTCACCACCTGCCTTCCTCAGATCCAGTCTGAGGGAAAGCGGCCCCTGGGTAACGGGTACATTAGCCTGAGTAGCAATACTGTCTCGGAATTAGGCCATCTTTCCGGTGGTATTACTCCCACTCCCGCATCTACGGCAGCTTCACCGCCCCAGGTTGGCCTTGGAGATTGCTTTGCTAACTGCCAATTTCACATCCTTGTTTCTCAGGCTGTAGATCATGGGGTTCAGCATGGGGATCACTGTGGTGTAAAACACAGCCACCACTTTCCCCTGCTCCACAGACTCTTCAGTGGGCCGCCTGAGATACATGAATATGAGAGTCCCATAAAACATGGTGACAGCCGTCAAGTGGGACCCGCATGTGGAGAAGGCCTTCTTCCTCCCGTCAGCAGAGGGCATGCGCAGCACAGCGACCACAATGAGGGTGTAGGAGAGGGTGACCACTGAGAGGGAGTATGTGAAGTTGATCCCAGCAATCACGATCATCGTGTATTCTTTGATGTAGACCCCCCCGCAGGCAATCTTGATGAGAGGAGGGTCTGCACAGTAGAAGTGGTTGATTTCAACGTTTCCGCAGAAGTACAGGCCATACGTCCATAGTGTGCATATGAGACTAACAGAGAATCCGTAGACATAAGGCACAGAAATGAGCCGAATACAGGCAGCCCTGGACATTTTACTGCCATAGAGCAAAGGGTTGCAGATGGCCATGTAGCGATCAAAGGCCATCACGGCCAAGATATAGACCTCCACGTGGACGAGGGCGATGAAAAAGTAACACTGCACCAAACACCCCACGTAGGAAATGGTTTTTGTCTCTGATAATAAGTTCTCCAGCATTTTGGGGGTGACATTGGAAGAGAACCACACATCCACGAAAGACAGATGACTCAAGAAGAAGTACATAGGGCTCTGAAGCTGGGGAGTGACGCTGATTAAAATGATCATACCAATGTTCCCTAGCAGAGTGAATATGTAAACTACGAGGAACACCACAAACAAGAGGACTTGGAGCTCCTGGTGGCGGGTCAGCCCCAGGAGAATAAACTCTGTCACATCCGTGAAATTTGGCATTGTCTTTATGTAGATCCAGCCTGTATGGCCTATAGGGAAATTTTTTTAAAAGGATTTTTTATTCCTGAAATTTTGAGTCACATTTATTTTTATTCTAATTCCAGTAACTTAAAAATCAATGCAGATTTTACACAATGTCCAAGATAAAAATATATAAGCGTAATTGTTTAATAGATATTATAAGTAGTTACCATCAATATTTATCAGGTTCTTATTTGTAAAAGAGGAAATTACGTTCATTGCTAATACATATTATTAAAATTAGACATTTATATTTTGCTAGATTATGACACTAATGTTAAGATCAGAGGGAACAAATATGACTAAAATCAGACTGAGAGTTGTCAGAGAATGGCTAAGTCCAATCCCACATGGGCTGGTTTACCAAAAAGTGTCCTATATTCCTATGGACATGGATTTCTGGAAATGAAATTGTATTCAGGATCTTCAACTAGTGTCTCAACACACTGGTGTTACAGTCTAGTCTATTAACATATTTGTCCTACACTATGGGAGCATATGATACCATATGCTTTCAACATATGAGTTTTCTAGTCTTATTTTATTTTGTTTAACTTACATTGTGCTTGTTTGATTGCCACTACTTGGCAGGGGGTGAGATGAGAGAAACTAAGCAGCATGGACTCTATCAGCTGTACAGTTATCTCAGAAGAGTAAACTTCAAGTGGTTTAATCACCCAGCACTCACTATCAAAATTATGTCAATAGATAAATACCATGAGGTAAAGTTTAGGTAACATGTTTTAATAGCTTGTATGTCTCATTTCTGATTCCGCCAGTTTTCAGAACCAATCAATTCTGTGCCTATTTATTCATATTCAAATTTGGCATCACTGCCAGAGAAAGGTTCCCAAACTATTTTCCTGTTTTACTTCACTTCTCCAGTTTACTTCTAAGAACTAAAAGTGTGCCATGAGCTCTTGAGGACCTAATTGTAAGATTGGCACTTTCCTGGGAATTTAAGGTCTCCATAATAATATTTAAAGGGTATATTACTAAACTATAAATGGGCCTTTGTAATTGCTTACATTAAATTATTTTACAGACATCAAAGCCAATTACATGTCAGATGTATTTAATCCACCTAGAAGGAATTTAATTCTGAAAATATGAGGGTGAACAAACTATACAAGATCCTGGCTTGCATTATACTTCATTCCTGTTGAAAAGGAATAGTAATAAATATAGGAGTGAGATCGCTTAGGGAGTGAAATTGCTGTGACGAAAGTACAGCATGCTGGTAAGATAAGAAATAATGGGAGGAGTGCAGGCAGGCCATCAAAAGGACCTCTCTGAGGAGGGCTCTTCTGAGTCCGTGAGAAGGAGCCAGCCGTGTAGAAATATGAAGGCAGGAGTGGGTGCAAATGCAAAAGTTTAGAAGAGGGAATATTAGCTTGGCATGTTGAAAAAGAGCGTTACTAGAGACATTCCTATATATATAAATGAGTGCATGAACTCTATGATTATATCATGGCCCCTCCAATAAAAAATATGAAAAGCATCAAACGGTCTAAAAACATGAACAAATACCACTTGTCCAATTTTGTTTCAGTCCCCCTGTGATATGTGTATTTCTCTTCCCCATAATCCCTAGCTCTGTGGTAGCAGTTTGTCTCACTCATCTTGGAATTCTTTAAAATGCCCAGCTTGGATGTTACATAGGACAGATATTCAGAGATAGTCACACATAAAATTTATTTAAAAGCATCCCAATCTCTCAATCCGCTTCATATAATATATTCCAATATTCCAATATTATTAAAACTCTCTAAGAAAGATTGTTCTAGCGACAAGTGTCTCTACTTTATAATATTAATAAGAATAGTCAACTTCTGCTGAAAGCTTATGAAGCCTTTTGTATGCAGAGGTTATGAACTAGGACCTATTAACTCTGACACTTTGCAAATGAGGACACTGGTGCACTAACAGGCTCGGAAAGCCTCAGTATCTACAGATTGACCAGGTTGGGGTACAAACCAATTAATTTCACTCCAGTGTGGTGCCCTCAGTAACCTTATACTGCTGACTCTTGGATAAGCTATTATTCTGTTTCTACACATTTTAAATTGTTTGAGTATCCTCCAAAACGGAACAAATTTATCATTTTAATATTTTATCCTTGATGGACAGAGCTTTGTGTGACGCTCGAGCAGGCTGAACTACAGAGGTAGGGGATCTATTGGATCCCCCTCCTTTCCATCGTTAGGGGATCCCATGACCCAGGGTCAGAGGAGCAAGTCGCTTCTGAAGTAGAGCCAACTTGTTACACAGTGTGCACCAGCTACAAAAACAACTGAGGGCATAGAATGTGCAATTTACAAAAAACCCCCACAAAACCTAAATTCACTTTTATTAACCTTTTAAAATTTTTCCATGAAGAAAAATGGTGCAAATCATCCTCAATGACACAATATCCTCAAACTTCGGTAACACATATTTTAAAACAACAATGTACAAATCAATGAAACTTACAGGGAAGAATGAATGGGTAAAAAGTAAGTAATAAACATTTTCTAAATCCTCCTTGTAACAAGGTCATTCTTATGAAGTTCAGAATAAACTCTGAATAGAAATCAAAATATTTACCAGTAATATCATTTCACAAAATTAAATACTGTAATAACAAAAAAGCGTAAAAACAAGATCTCAATCTTCTCTTCAAAATATGGATAAAAATAAAAGATTTGGTTGCATTCATCTATACTGTATCGAATTTGCAGACCTACCTTCAGCAGACGAGATCAGCAGATGATAATGTCTTACTATTTATAATAGAATCTGGAACATGGAGAGCATCTCCCCAAGGAACCATCCAGGTAATTGTGAAAGGAATCATGATTCCAATTCTAGAAATATCTCAAGAGTAGGACAAGCGAAGGGGTGTTCATTGGAAGAATAATTATTTTAATAAAATTAAGAAATCAAAATTCTTGATATGGTAAAACTTCTCTCACCTTCACATGGGTTCTGCCCTCTTTTATTCACACTTGGCAGTTATGCATGTCAGGAAAATATTCTTGGTTTGCATCTTGCAAAATTTCAGCCAGCATTTTCTTTTCTGTTGCGTGACAGGTCTAATAAGTAATAAATACTGTCTGTCAGGATACATGATTACAGCATCTCATGCCCTACGCATCTCATCGTTGTTGTTTTTACAGATGTCAGTTGCATCAAAAGTATAGATCATTTGGAAACATTTGGAGAGAATGGGTACAAGCAAAGGTGCTGGTGAAGCAGTCAATTAGAGCAGAGCAATTTGACTCATAGAGTTTTAGCTATTCTGGGAGTCAGTACAGCGTCAACTTTGAAGTCAGACAGATGAGGAATCATACCTTGGCTCCACCATTATAGCTATGTGACCTTGGAAAAGTAACACTTCTCAGCCTCAATACTCATCTGTAGAGTGGGGAAACTATCTTGTAGTGTGATTTGATGATCCCAGATGACATAGGGATGACTCTCAGCACAATGCCTGTCTTACATGACACACTCAAATAATTGAACTTACTTATGCGGTTTCATCTCTAAACAGTTTACAGGTTTGATCTCACCACCTCTGTAGTTGTGACTAATATTATCCCTATGTTGTAGAATAAAAATATGAATGTGGAAAGTAACTATGAGATTAAGTTTTTCTACCAAGTTTAGATAGCTAGCAAGCTAAAAGTCCAGAGTGGTAACCTAGCCTATTCACAAACTAAACTATATACCGTTTCAATTTAGTCTGGAAATTCATGGACATTACTGTGCTCAGGCAAAGTTTTCTTCTGAATTTTTCAGTGCCCAAGTACCCAGAACTCCTGAGTTCTTTGGCATTTATTATGAAGAAAATACAGCAGATGAACTTTTGGCACCAATAAGCACTTTTTTATGAAAATGTAGCTTTGAAAAGAAGAAAGTGTGTGTGTGTGTATGTGTGTGTGTGCATGTGTTAAAGAAAGAGAAGTGACACAGAGAAAAAAATACACTTAGTATTGAAGATGCTTAAATATAATGAAGTTGATAGACATAGAAATAAATGTAACAATAACATCTATTTTAAAAAATATTTTACAGAAATATCCTGAATTTTCAGCTAATGGCAAAATTACTTTAAGTTCATCTCATGGAAATTATGAACCAGAAGAGACCTTGGAGATCAAAGACTAAAACCTAAAAATTAACTAGATGACTAATAAAAATGGAATTTTCCAAGGTCACTCGAAAATTAATTTAAAATTTGGAAACTCAGAGTATGAACATGATTTTACCATTGGCCTTGGTGTCAATTATAATTTGATGGAAACTATCCATAGTTGTCACTGGGTAGTGACCAAGAAAGATAAGAGCAGGTAACAAGATAAACTCCATTTCATTGGTGAAAATAAACAGACTCTTTTCTGCCATATATTAGGACCCCTCCACCCCCACCCACCACCCACCCTCTTCCCTCTGGTCACCGTCACACTATGGTCTGTGCCCATGAGTTTCAGTTTTACATCCCACACATGAGTGAAATCATATGGGTCTTAGCTTCTTCGAACAGACTTATTTCACTTAGCATAATATTCTCAAGATAGTTTTTTATTGTTGTTTATGTATGTTTTATTTTTTAACACTGTGAAAAAAAGAAATTTCTTAATAAATGATTTGTGTTGATAAAAGATGACTTTTAACAGCTATTCTCATATTTATAGTTTCTACCCACATAAAAGAGAAAATAAATTAACATGTTTGAGAAATATGATTTAAAATTTATTGCTAAAGATAATTATTCACAAATGTGATAGTATAATTTTCAGGTCACAATCTCTATATTATAAAGCATGAAATGTTATCTCTCTAATTGAACTTAATTAATATTTTGAGGCTCCATTTTTCAAAGTAGAAGACATTTAACTTGACTAATTTCTCTCTCTGCTTTCCATAGGGCTACACCTGAGTTCTAGGAAATGAATGCACTCCAAGACATTGGGAAACTCAATTCTTGACCTTGGTGTCATTGTCTACTGACATTGACTTTTTTCTGTATGTTTGTATTCATTTATTCATGTATTTATCCATTTACCCTGTGCCTGGGATACAGTTAAAAATAATACCTGCTCTCAGGGAGCTTCTGTTCCAGTGAAATACCCTCATTCTGCCTGATGAGTCTTCCATGTTTAGAACACTGTGAAGTCTTAATTTTTGCCAGTTTTACATACTTTTTTGCTCCTTCAGTAAACAGGGAACCGTTTGTAGCTACCACACTATGCTGGACCATGGAAGGCCTTGGGAGACAAGCCCTGCTTCTCTAGACACATGCCACATCATTATTATTTAGGGAACTTGTAGCTCCCAGTAGTTCAACTGGGAAAGAAAGAATACAGGCCATGCTAGTACTTGGTTCTACAAACCTAATAGAATGTTATGTACACCCTCTATTCCCAAATCTCATGCAGAGAAATTGGATAAAGGACATAGCTTGCCCTGTTTCTCAGGCAAACACATCTGAAAACTTCTATCTTACCCTTTGTCTCTCCCCTTTCTCTAAATTAGAATATTTTTCTAGATGTTTTAATAAACTCAATATTCACATTTATTATTTATTTCTGAGTTCCCCTTTCCTTGCCTAATGTGTATGTAATATATAATTGTATAATATTAACTAACATTAAGCATTAAGTGAATAGAATTACTTTTAACAGTGATAACCTAGAAAACAAGACTGGGCCATCTACCAGTCAACAAGTTTTTAATAAATGTTCAAAAACCCTGATAACCATTTTTCATTTTCTCATAAGCATAACAATCAGCATATTGATAAATTTTATCTCTACCAGAAAAATTGTTTTCAAGCCAAAGACTTATTTAATGAACTAATGGCTAGATTTTATTAATTAAATTAAGTTAACAAAATGATAATAATCTTTATATATAAACTACTGTTGTGCCCATTCCCTAAACTTTTATAAAACAGGGCTAGATGTCAGAGGAAACACCATCATGTTTGACCAGTAGTTAGAATATCAGGCATATCCCTGTGCTAGGTATTACTCCTCTCATCCCATAGTAATTCACTGAGCCTGTGATCCCAAAAAGTTATGTTTCAATATTTAGAGGTTTGGAGAATATGCATCTCACACCAGCCAAGTAACACAATTCTAGCTCTTTCTTGAGTTTGAACTTATTGACACCAGATAGTTTTACACTTATGAAAAATCCTGTCATGACAATGGTCCATGAAAACCACAAGAACTCTTCTCCGACACAGATGATAATTGCTTCTTTGCCTTTATTGCTAAGACATTTTAAGGGATAGTGTTAACCAATGAATGAGCTAAGTAAGAAAATTATAGTGCACCCTAGCTCTTCACTGATGAAATATTAGGAACTTTGACCATTCTCTGACAACCTCAAAGGATTAAGGTACATTGTAATCTGGCTGAAAATTTAAATGCCATGTACTAGGACGGTGAAGGGAATGAGGTGAAGGTCAGAATGAGCGTGAGTCTCTCATGTGCATCTGAGGCAGCCACACTGCCCATGTTGACATCTAAGCAAAACTAAGCCGAGCATCATGATTTATAAAACAACTTCAGTTAAATAACTGTTAAAAATGGTTTGTTTGTGATTTTAAAAGAATGCCCCTGAACGCATAAAAATGTTAGGAAGTTTAAAAATTAGATACTACGTACCATCAGCCTACATAAAGGAAACACAATCTTCTATAAAATGTTGATTTCTAACACAGCCAGATGCACTTAGAAAACACATCCAATAAGGAATTTTTATGATGCTGCAAGAAAAAGCTTACTTAGTTGTAATATTGAGACTTTGGAGGAGGGGGAGGTTTATGTGACAATATTTTAAAAGAGATTTCACTCAAAAACATTTGTGCAGACCTTTTCAGGTATCTAAGATCTTCCCATCACCCGTGAAATAATTTAAAGTCCTGGGAATCATTGGAAGTGGGTCAGAAAGTCATTACTTAAATGAGTAATAAGTGAAAGTGAGGTAATTTTTAAAAGTGGAGGGTAGATTGCTATTCACCAAGGAGGTGATGGCAGAACCCTCATGTTTTCGCCTGACACAGTGTCCTGGAATAAAAGTTCCCTAAACTCTTTTGCAGGGAGGTTTGAAGATATGATTAAGTTGGCCTAAGACATATGAGAAAACATGTTATGTGGAACATTTAGAACATTTGAAGATTATTTGCACATGTGGGCTGGCTTCTGAGCAGCCATTGTGCATCATAAAGTGACCTTAGGAATGTAAGCTGTCGCTAAAGTAAACCAAGCTGTAAGGGACTCAGAGACCAAGCCTAATAAAGCTGACACCCAAATTGGAGACTGCTAACCTCCAGGCTTCTTTTTTCTGACAGACACAAGAAACAAATAGATTCAGATTTGTTCAAGCCATTATTTTTTTTAAGAAATGACACTAGCTGATTCAGGATTGTGAATGAATTCCCTAAATGTTACCATTTTCAACCACTGATTTCGAGAGTTTTAATCTCAGCAGCTACCTGACACAAAAGGTTAGAAATGTATTCTGAAAAACTAGCTTAAAAAGAGATGTCTAACCCAATAATATCGTATCTTGCAACGTCTACAAATATTTTTAATGACAGTTGGGCACTTTTATTTCCCCAATTTTTGCCTCCCCATCGCTCTTCTCAGTGCCTGTTTCACATCTTTGTTCCTGAGGCCGTAGATCATGGGGTTCAGCATGGGGATCACCGTGGCGTCAAACACAGCCACCACTTTCCCCTGCTCCACAGACTCCTCTGTGGGGCGTCTCAAGTGCATGCAGAGGAGGGTTCCGTAGAAGATTGTGACCACAGTCAGGTGGGAGCCACATGTGGAGAAGGCTCTTTTCCTTCCTTCCGCAGATCGGCTCCTAAGGATGGCGACAAGGATGAGCATGTAGGACGTGAGGATGATCAGCAGGGACTGCGCGTTTCTGTAGCCAGCGACAATGGACATCGACGGCTCCTTGCTGTAGGTGTCAGAACACGCCGGCTTGATGAGGGGAGGATCGGCACAATAGAAATGGTTCATCTCATTAGCGCCGCAGAAGGAGAGGCTGTAGGTCCTCAAGGTCTCCATCACACTAAGGAGGAAGCCGTAGACGTAGGGGACAATGACCAGGCGGACACAGACGCTCTTGGACATCCTGCTGCCGTAGAGCAGTGGAGTGCAGATAGCCACGTAGCGGTCATATGCCATGACCGCCAACATGCAGTGCTCTGTGAGGACCACGGCGATGACCAGATAGCACTGCACCAAGCAACCTGCATAGGAGATGGCCTTCTTTTCCGAGAAGAAATTCTCTAGCATTTTGGGAGTGACATTTGTGGAGAAACACAGATCTAGAACAGACAGACTTGAGAGAAAGAAGTACATGGGAGTGTGGAGCCGAGAATCGATTTTGATTAACACAATCATGCCCACGTTGCCTATCACAGTGACTATGTAGACCACAAGGAACACCACGAAGAAAGCAACTTGCAGCTCTGGGCGGCTTGTTAGGCCCAAGAGAATAAATTCTGTCACTTCAGTGTAGTTTCTTCTGGACATTTTTTGTCTCATAAGAGAGGCATTGGTTTGATTATCTAAGGAGAGATATAAAAGGGTTTTTTAATCACAGAATACTGTATCGGATTAAATATTGTAAAAAGATTTAAAAGGCCTTAGTTATGTCATCTCAGTAGCATTTCCGCAATTAAGTATGAACAGATATATCATAAGCAAGTCTGAAAGTTTTCAACAAATGACTTTCATTCAGGTTGTATTTGTAATCACACTGTGCAGTTAAGTTGGAAACTAAAGATAATATTATAAATTTAAGTATCCTGATACTTTGAAAAAATTTTTAACTCTAAATAACTTATCTGTAGAAGAAAATACTATAATATAAATTTAGAAAGGCTTAGAATTCTTGTCTGCATTCTTTCATATGTATACATAGATACATGGAAGGTTAGAAAGCACTTTGAAGACCACAAAGTAAAGTTCATTCTGAAGACTGAGAAATTGAATTGTAGGGAGATGAGATGACTTATCCTTCAGACCTTCATCTCATATTTCCCAGTTCGGCGATATACCTCACCAAATACAAATTTACAAACAAATTTTTATATGTTAGCAATTGCATAAGTTGAAGTTTATACCTAAATATTCTTTTCTGCGGGACAATATTGACGTTAGTAAGTGTCATTACCAGAGAACTTGTCCGAGGCTGTGTAAAACTTCTCATACACTCTGGACAGACTTAGACTATCTATGTGAGTAGTGCTTCATTTCTCACCTCCCCTCAGTCTATAAGTGAACCTAATGGATGTGGTTAATTTGCTGCTTGAAGGCATAACAACACAATAACAGTAATAATTGTTGGGTTCTTACAATCCATGCAGCATATTAAAGCACTTTCCATTTATTATTTTATTTAATTCTAAAAGTCCAATGAAATAGATGCTATATCATACCATTTTACAGTCCAGAAACACAGACGGTGTCTTCTGATCTCAAATCTTACACTCTTAGCTATTAAATATTATGAGGTCTTTCAATAATGGTACTCATCTTATTAGCATTCAGTGTTCTGGTTCATAAAACACTTTCAGCCACTTTATAAAACCTTGTAAGCCATCCAGTTATTCATGTATGCATGCTTATAGTAAGCAATTCTGGCTCACAGCTCAAAAATGGAAGAAACCCGGGGAAGAGTCAGATATTAGAGTTCTCTGTCTAGTGTTCTTCCTCTGCACCATGCTTCTTCCCCAGAAAGTCCATCACTTCCTCTCAGCTGAATGGACTGCTTGGGGACCAATAATAACTGTTGCCCAAAATGTTAAAATTCAATTTATTGTCATAATTATCTCACTTATTAATATTAATATTAGGAAGAAAGCAAAGGGGAGGCCAGACATTGTAAGCAAGGTCATCTGAGCAGCTTCACCAGGAAGCTTCAGCTTCATGTTCCCCAGGGAACCACCGGTCCATTCTCTGCAGATCACTGGGGGAAGGGACCAAAAAAAGGGGGAGATGAGCACATGAGCAGTGAAGGCGGGGTGATGTAGGGAAGGTGCTTGCCTGTCAGTCTAGCCTGGGGAACAATGAACTGACTAGAAGGGTGAGACCACTGCAAGTACACAATATCTTGGAAGGGTAAAATCCCCTAGACAAAGAGTTCTCTCTCTTGTTCTGCTCTTGCCCTTGCGCTCTCTTGTTCCCTCACCCTCACTTGCCCCATGCACTTGTCCGCCACCTGGTCTGCATGGCCCAGGGCTGTGCAGATTTGACACTCAGGATGCTAGACTGGACTGTGCTTTAATAAGGAGCAGAGACTCTGGGTAGTGGCCTTAATTCTTGCCCTGCTGAAGACAAGATTGGACTTTTTCCATGGCAGAAGGGAGGGGAATGGGACATTGGAAACCCAGGGTTTTAATTCCATGGAAATAAAGATCATTCATCCTCCCATCCAGCAAGAACTCCACTTCCGCCTGTAACAGGTGGGAATGCAGAGGGCACTCCACTGATAACAAATCTGTCTAATATTATTACTCCTTATTCTGCAGCAATGACTGCACTGTAGGCTACCAGGAAAAATCAAATATGAACAAAATAGGATCTTGAACTAAAATTGGCTTTTTTTTTTTTTTTTTAGTATAGATGATAGGGACAGACCAGACATTCTAACAAAGATAAGAGGTGAAAGGGTGAGAAGACAGGCAGCTAATGTATCAGTGCCTTAACTTAAAAACAGGAAATTTGCTCCAAGAATCTAGGATAGTGCCTAGGTATTGTGATTTAATTGGCAAGAAGGAAGCCAAGAGCTCTTCTTTTAACTCTATGTCCATGAGCAACTTCTCCAGTTCAAGATCTAGATTATAGTGCTGACTTGTGTCTAAGAACTTTGCAATTTTGCTCAGATCTCACTGGCCATAAGCACATGTCATTTTTTAGCAGAAACCATTATTGCTAACCATATTTTAAGTTTAGAATTGTGGGGCTATGGCAGAGACAACTAATATAAAGACATAGCCCAGGAGAGATCTCTCAGTCTGCTGCTAAACATCAAGAAACACAGAAAACACTCAGATGCAGTTAGAAACTCTGATGGTGAGTCAAGCGACTGCATGTGCTACCTGGCAAAAAAGAATGATAATTCCCCTCATCAGCTTCCTGTTGTAAGATCCTTGATCCAATTTAATTTTTTCAGTATTATCAGACTGACTCACATTTCAAGTATCTTGGTTGGGAAAAAAAAATTCTAGGAAATAAAAAAGCTTCTGTGGAGTACAAGCATGGCTTGTAAAAAAACAAAACAAAACTTGCCTTAGACAGAAACAGGATATTGGGAAATAATCCAGAGCCTTATAAGTAAGAGAAACATAAAGGACTTAGAGATCTTCTTGTCTAAACTTCATAGCTACATGTACTGAAGCTAACTTCTCTGTAAGTTTAATGCTCACAAGAAAATGCCTATTAGAGCATATACTTCTCAGAAGTCAGAAAAATTTTAAACCATTAATAAATTACATGGATCTAAACTCAAATTTTCTTTTTCTTGTGGAAATTGATGACAATAGACACCCAGACATTAGGTAAATGGAAAACCCCCCAAAAATATTATTTGAATCTAATTTTAATGGAACATTGGCTGGAGATCCATAGTATGAAATTCTACCCGTATAATTCAAAAACATTGGTAACATAAAGGGAAAGATAGCTGAGTAACCACCTTATAGATTTCCTGTCATAGAAAATGCATTGTCTGTGAAAATTTCCTGTGAGACTTTCTATTTCAACATACCAATATCTAAAAAGTATGCAATTTAGTGAAGCGAATACATAAATTGCTAGATATTGAAAACTAATATGCAAACACATTTCCTCTCCTACCTGTAAAAATTTGAGTGTCTTCTTAGTGACCACAAAGGTCAAATTCTTGCCAGTGCTATAGGATTTATGCCCAACTTATTGACATCAGCATTTATCTCAGGAGAATCCCTGTTTCAAGAAACAATTAAAAATTAAATCCCAATGGAGAGCATTTCCATGGAGAGAAATACTAATTGGTAGTACTATACTCTCTCAGCTTAAAAAATTTTTTAAATCTACATTTTATAATTCATTGAAGTTTAAACAATTTGTCTGTTATGAGTACTAGGGCAATATTTATGACAATAATGAAAAAGAATTTACAATACTCTGGGGACACAACTCATAAAACTGAATTCAGGTCATTGTCTTCATCATTTCAACTTCTCTAACTTATTTCCTACATTGTTTGTCCATTAACTAACTCACACAAAATATGTCCTTCGTGCAAATTTCAGTGGTGCTCACTCTTCAGAATGCAAATATGAAAAATATGTTTATCCCCTAAAGGAGTTTGCACATTGATGGGATACGCAAATAAATAATACTAGGTACAAATGATTAGTGTCCAGAAGAAAAACATGGAATGTGAGAGACTGGTAACTACCAGTGACAACAGCAGTACCTGACATAAACAACAATTAATAAGTATATGTTAAATATATGAAGGGCTATATTTAATTTATTGTTTCTATCATGCCTTCCATGTTTGGAAAAGTTTCCTAAAAGTGAGTCCAAAATTGAAGTCAGAGCACAGTAGCCTCAAAATGTAGTTGAGGAAAAGGTATCTTAAAAATAATATTTGACATTCATAATAATCTTGTTGTCTGGGTTTGCAGTTGAATAGACTGGTCCTTCAGGGTAGCTATTCTAAGCTTACCCAACTAAGAAGTAAATAATAAAAATGAGTTTTAGACTCAGGTCTGAAAAACCCAAAACCATTTCTTTTCCCACCGCACTGTCTGTCTCAATGTGAAGAGATGATTTGTTTGTTTGTTTCAGCAACAAGAAGTTGAAGTGAATATTTTAACAGGTGGAATGAATCTTGAAGTGGCTAGAAATAAAAGAGCATCACACAAAATTGTTATTCACTGTATCTAAAGGAATTTATGAACTGCGGCCCCAAGCCCAGAAGCCCACAGTCACGCTTTCTTGGTGAGACAGGGATATAATGAACATGAAAGGAGTGTACCATTTTCCAATATTGCAAATCAAACTTCCTGGCCTCAGTAAATACCTGTTTTGTTGTGATTCCCACCAAACATCTTCTCTGCCTGAGCAGCATTGGAGATCCTTCTAAGTTGTTACCCAAATGTAATGTATAATTATGAGTGGATATCGAGGACGATGCACTGTTACAAAGACTGCTCGGAACTAGTAACAAAACTAGTAATAAACTTTTGTAATAAAAATTTTACTTTTTGTGTTTGGATTTTACAAAATCATTAAAACTTTTTAAAAATGCAGTGTTTGCCATTGATATACCACATTTCTTATTTTACTATAAAATTTGCCCTGTAACTTAGGGAAAATGTCTAGAAAATGTTTCGGAACCAAAAGAATATTGATGTATTTTAGGGAAATATTTTTTCCTTAACAGCTGTCTGGTTATGCTTCTTTCACATCTTTGTTTCTAAGGCTATAAATCATGGAGTTCAACATGGGTAGTGCTGTGGTATAAAACATAGCAACTATTTTCCCCTGTTCCACAGTTTCCTTTGAGGGGAGTCTAAGATACACGGCGAAGAGAGTTATACAGACTATGGTGACAGCTGTCGAATGGGAGCCACAGGGAGAGAAAGCTTTGCACCTGCTTTTGTTGAACGAATCCTCAGGATGGCAGAAAAAATATAAGGTAAGAAATCAAGATGAGGAGGAGGGAAAAGTTAAGATCACTTCCAGCACCAACAAACATTGACTTTTTTGATGTTGGTGTCAGAACAAGCCAGCTTAGTGAGGGCTGGGTCAGCACAGTGGAAGTGGGGCCGCGGGAGACTAGGCTGGGGGGCCACATGGTCTCCACCAGCCCGGGGGGGGGGCTCCATACACAGAAGGCACCGCGATGAGGGTCGCGCACACTCTTGGACATTTTGACGCCATAAAGCAGCGGGTTGCAGGTGGCCATGCACCGATCAAAGGCCATCCCGGCCAGGGCATAGAGCTCCACGTGGACGAGGACGATGAAAAAGTAACACTGCACCAAACACCCCACGTAGGAAATGGTTTTTGTCCCTGATAATAAGTTCTCCAGCATTTTGGGGGTGACATTGGAAGAGAACCACACATCCTTTGTCACTGGAAATAGCATTCATATATGTGATCACCGAGAGGATCTAACACTGACTGTTCAGACCTGCCCGGTCTGACTTAACGTCGAATTAGGAGCTAGGGGTACGTTGTAACAGGAGCACCAAGGATGAACAAGCTCTTACCATTCACAACCACGAGACTCTCTTCAACTTGCTCAGAATAAATGGCTTCTTTCCTCCTTTGCATCAGCACTTCCATTTTCTAATAACACTTAACAAATTGTATTTACTTTTCTCTTTACAGTTTCATGAACTCTAGAAAACTCTGTAATCCTAGAACCCCACGAACGCTCCTTGGTCCTCAGAGCAGGACTTGGCTTATTGTAGATACACAGTAAACACTCGACTTTGCTTATGCTGTGTAGTCGCAAAGTCACCTGAAATGTTAACATCTCCAAAGAACTGCCTTGCAGTTTGAATCCTTTAGCATTGATATTTACAAACCAGTAAACATTTCATTCTAAAGTTATGTGTAATCATATACAATTTCTAATATGTATTATATGTTATATATAAAACTAATTGTGGCACAGGACAACTGTGGGTAAAATTTGAACTACGGTACAAATAGCAAACATCTGTCTCCTCATGAAAAAAAGATTAATAGCAGAGATGAGGGAAGGCATAAAACCCCAGACCCCAGGAGGCTAGAATGATACTAATAAACTACAGAAATCACAATTCCTTCTGAGACAAGCCATATATTTTTGCAAGAGCCATTCTTAGCCTGGTCCAGGAGTTATATCTAAAACAAATAATTGTTTGGAGGTTCTCGTTTCCTGTTATTGCAGAAGAAGGAAGGTGTTTTATTGAAAGTAACTCTCATAAGTGGGGAGAAATAAATGATGTCATACAAGGACGTGGGGGTGTTATAGTAAATTCTCTTTCCTAGAGGTTACAGCAAGTCTCAGCATTTTGGTCGCTTTTCTCTAAACCATGGGATCAAAGCTCCTACATTGTAAATGCTACAGAATTATAAAATACTAAAAATTAGCTCATGACAATCAACATGGGTATTAACAATTTTGTGTACGTATGTTCGTAGATTGGTTTGTAGATATAGAGAACTTTTCTGGAAACATAAGAAACTTACTAAGGAGAATTTTAGGAAATGAGAATAGAATACTAGAATAGAGAGAAAGAAAGAAAACATTTTATTTTTACTTTATACTCTTCCAGAGTTGTGATAAACATCACAACTCTAAGAATGTGTAATTTTATAATTTAAAAGTAATATCTAAATTTATAAATGTAAAAATGCATAAAATGTGTAAAGGAAAAGAAAGTATGCCTCACACTTAGATATATAATGCAACTCCCACCCCTTTACACACACAATGCACCCACATGTCTCATAGAAAACTATACATTTTCTATACCCATGCATTTTAAGTTTTGTCCTTAGATTAGAGCTTTTCAGAGTCAATTTAAATTTTGTTACTATAAATGCAATTAAAATAAGATCCAGTTGTTATAAATATCCCTCTCGTTTAATTCATAAAGAAAGGCGCACTGCAATTTTACTTCAAAAGCACATTCCTTCGCATCAGTTTCCACAGAGCTCGCTTCACATCTTTGTTCCGCAGGCTGTAGATGATGGGGTTCAACATGGGGCTCACAAACGTGTAGAACACGGCGACGATTTTGGACTCCTCCACTGACTGGTCCGTGGGGGGCCTGACGTACATGCAGAACAGGGTCCCGTAAAACACGGTCACTGCCACCAGATGGGCCCCACAGGTGGAGAAGGCCTTCTGCCTGCCCTGGGCAGAGCGTATCCTCAGGATGGCGGCGAGGATGAAGGTGTAGGAGACGCCGATGAGGAGGAGGGAGCTGGAGAGGTTAAGCCCCGCCACCACAAACATGGATGTCTCCTTGATGAACGTGTCGGAGCAGGAGAGGCGGATGAGGGGCGGGTCGGCGCAGTAGAAGTGATTGATGACGTTGGAGCCGCAGAAGGTCAAGCGGTGTGTCCACAGGGTCTCCATCAGGCCACTAAGGAAGCCATAGGCATAGGGACCAGCAATCAGGCGGATGCACACGCCTCTGGACATCCTGCTGCTGTAAAGCAAAGGGCTGCAGATGGCCATGTACCTGTCATAGGCCATCACAGCTAGCATGTGATATTCAGTGATGACCATGGCAATGAAAAAATAACACTGGGCTAAGCAAGCCGCGTAGGAAATGGTTTTCTTCTCTGATAAGAAGTTGGCCAGCATCTTAGGAGTCACGTTGGTGGAAGAGCACAAGTCCAAGCAGGACAGGCTGGCAAGAAAGAAGTACATAGGGGTGTGGAGGCCTGAATCTATCCTGATCAGCACCAGCATGCCAAGGTTCCCCCCAACCGTGATCAGGTAGATCACCAGGAACAGCACGAAGAGGACGGGCTGAAGCTCTGGACGATCCGTTAATCCTAAAAGGATAAATTCGCTCACCAAGGTGGCATTTCCTCGGACCATTTTCTTAGGTGCCAGCATTGCTCGCTTAGATGAGTGAAAATAAATTAAGAAGAGAATGAGAAGCCCGTCATAGATTCCTTTTCTCTCTCCCTCCAGCTCCTCCTCTGCTCCCAGTCACCCTCACACAGCTATTATTGGGGTCTGAGGCTGTAGGAGTGGAGACTTTTAGAAGAAAGTCATGGCCCCCGTCACCCAGGTGTATAATGTTCAGAAGATTCCCAAGGAAAATGGCTCTTGTGACACCAGGTTGGTTTGGCGATGTGGGAATTATGACCGAAAGTTTTTCTAAAAATGGATTGAACCACCAACTGCCACTTGCAGTTCAATGTAAAAGCAGGGGCTTCGTCAATGAACCCAGCGATGGTTCTGGACAACGTGGTGACGTGTTTGAAAGTGGTTTTTCAGTCATTAACTGTGTGTATTTAGAAGCTCGTACTCTGAGAACCTCACCCCCTGCTGTAGTAGAAAGCCCCAAATTATAGAGGTTTGAGGCAAATTCTCCGGGCCCTGTTTGCCTGCATTATCCATGAAATACACAAATAGGTCTAAGACAAGAACCCCAAATTTGCAAATAAAGCCCTATATGAATTACTGTTGAAGAAATTTCCATTCAGGAGAGTTTAAATGAATAAAAGAGAGAGAGGCATAGATGGGAAAACAAAAGTAGTCAAAACTTAGATCACAGTTTTGGTTGCTTACCCATCTCTTTTTTCATTTAACAAGAAAAGTGTTTAAGGCGTTGATAGCCAATAACAAAATCTGGCAAATTTGTGCTGCTGGTGGGACACAAATATGACTCTAAGCTTTCTAAAATCATATGTAAACAGTTCAACTTTCTTTATTACAGAACCATAATGTCCAGAAGTTCTAAAACAAAAACTAATTACTAATTATTATTATTCTTAGCACAGAGTTTAGGTGATGCTGATTATAATGAAAGAATTATACATCCAGACAATATCAGTTCAGATAATGTCAATTACAATTCAAGAATGAAATGAGAAATTATAATGTCAGGAGTCTGGGGAATATATTTCCATTATAGAGTCTTAATGTCCTCATGTATTATTGCATCAGTGATACACTAAATAAGATAATGAATTAAAACTCAAGTGCCTGAGGGAGCCATTGAGATCCTAAGAATGAAGAGAGTGGTCGGTTAGAGCGAGCCAAAGGGACCTGGAGAGTGTCCCCAGGCAGTTCCAGTGCGAGCTCGCAAGCGAGCCGAGAGGCCCTGTTGCAGGCCGTGGGGTGAACACCCTGAGAGCTACAAGGCCGCAGGTCTTTGAATCTGTCTTTGATGCTTTTTTGGAATGTGTTGGGGGGCAGGGGGTGCACCCAAGTTAAATTAGAACCAACATTCCCTGTTAATTGGAAATAGAATTTGCAGGGCTTAAATATACAACTTTGGCTTTTGAGAGGAAACTACAGCAATTAGACTGTCAAAATTTATGTCAATAGAAAAAGTGTTCTTTCCTCACTCAGCAGAAGGATAAGTCCATTTGGAAAATGTTCACCTTAGTAACATAAATCTTTTAATTTTTTTTTTACATAAAGATACTCATCTAATTTTTAAATCTGTACAACCATATCCTAAATAGTAGCACCTGTTGGGACATTATATTACATTAAACAACTAATAAAGACAAAAGCAAAGACAATAAAAATATTAAAAATTAAATTGAAATTTAATCTGCCTATCACCTACCTTTTCCTGTAAATAGGTTCAGTATCCACACTCTAGAGTTTAGGAAGAAAAGGCCATATTTTGATAATACTATTTTCTCCCATATACACAGGCACTTCAGTTTTACAAAGCAATTGTGCTGGTCTATTTTATTTCACCTTTAGAAGAATCCTGCACCTGACAGAATGAGTACAATTAGAAATGGGGGAAATGGGGCACAAATAAGCATTTAGAAAATCTAACAAAAGAAAATTACTTTGAGATCTGAGATGTGCATGTGGCAAATACTGTTGGCAAATTTAAAATATTTTTGGTAAATTCTTATAAATTCAAACTTGCCACCTTAGGCTAAAGCCTTTTTTCCACTGAAAGTGAGTATCTGAATGATTTTGGAATACTTAATAGGAACTCAACTGAAGAGGATTTCAGTTTTTGTAAACAAATTCACAGAGCTTGCACCGCCGGGACATGCCAAAGGCTCATGCTTAACGGCTGTGGGAACCACCTTTGACAGTTTCCAATCTAATTTTTCCTGCACCCAGTGTGCGCTGTGGTTAGAAAGATTATTTGTGCGGTATTTATGCAAGCAGGAGCAAAATTTATTCTCCGTGACTCTTATCATTTCCCAACAACTCCTGTTCCAATATAGAATGCCAAGGAATTCATATTGAATTATTGGAGAGATTGTTGAACCAGTTCACAATAATCATGAAAAATTTGCTTCTGTATAAGAAACATCACACACAAAAGTTAATTAAACTTCAGTGAGGCGGGAAACCAGACATCCTGCTAAGTATGGGTTTCCTTATGACACTGGCACCCACTCTGAAATTGCTGGGTCATCAAGAGTAAGTGTAGGTAGCAATGAGTTTTTAAAGTCTATGTTCCTTAACTCCAAAAATATAACTGAAATAAAACTCCACATTCGGTCTCAATGGCTCAATAACGTCAAATTGTTTTCCCCTGATTGGAATGGTCACAAATAAACTAGATAACAGAGGCAACACGGATTTGTTCACGCCCGTGAATTTGATCCGCAAGGCTGTCGATACACCTATGTGTTTACTATTTATTATGAAAAGATATGAGGCAAAACGCATTACTTCTAGTTTAGTAGAAAGTATTAAAAACAAAAACAAAAAAGCCACAGGTGCCATTTGTAGTATACTGGTAAATGTGATAAATACTTGATGAAAATTTGGAGTTCTAAGGGTTTCCTATTCTGCCACTTTAAGAAAAGCAATCAATAAAAGTGCAAATCTCACCTCTACAAGTGTCACTAGTACCTGAAATACTACCTGTTGAAATATTGATCCAGGGAAAAGCTTGTCCTCTTCAGGCTCCAGTTAAAATGCAAATGTCTAGGGGAGCAGGACCACATTGGACTGCTGTCACATTTGCTGTTTCGTGTCCCTAAGTCACCATTTCTGTAGCCCCATAAGACAGGCAGAGTGAGAGACCAGGGGCTAGCTACTAAAGCCAAGGAAAGGAGCACAGAATATAGAAATAAGGGTTATTGAATTTAGTTTGGGAAATTTAGTCTAGAAACTACCACAACTAGTCATTAAGACTTAAATAAATTTTCAAGAATAGCTGAGAGGAATGATATTTTAAGGTAGGAAATAAAGAAAAAGCCAAATGAGCCATGGAGTTGGTGGAGTCACGCATCTCACGCGAATATCGGCTTCCCGGGGTGAAGCATCTTCATTGTCTGCTCTGCCAGTTTTCCAGGCCAGTGTCTCACAAATATAAGGGCCTGATTGCAATGTATGAACCTAAATTATAGATCATGTTGCACATGCCATACTAGTAAATCATACGTCAGGAAAAACTCATTAGAAAGGTGTCCTTTTACTTTAATATGCTGGCTTTCTTTCTACAGACTTCAGAGTCCTCATTACTCAGCATCAGACTTTGACTAAGTAATTTCTAAAATGTCCATCATTGGGAACATTCTGACTCACCATTTATGTAGTCACAAATCTCACACTCATTACTAGTCATGTATTTTCTTTAATATTAAATTTGCCCCCAAAGTGTTTCTCTCCAATAATTTAAAAAAATTATAAAGTCCTATGAAAGTTTTATATTTGCTAGAATGAATATAATTATGTTTGAATTTGTCCCTCTTTGGAATATTTTGCCAAGGTTTTATTGGTGGGGAAACTGTTGTCATCAATAGATATTATTCTTAAAAAATTTATTAGTTTGTCAAGTGCTTACTCCAATATGGTTATTTAATGTGCACTAAATTATTAAATGAATGGAGGGAAAGCTATTTATAAAGTAAAATGATTAATGTAAACACATAATTCCAATAAAATTTTATATTTTCTAGTGACCAATCTAAAGAATAAATACTGAGAAATTATGCTAACATTCAAAACTGCTTTTGTTGTCACTGGACTCCTACTCATGAAGATTCAAAACTGAAACAAGAAGAGCAAGCACAGGCCTGGCCTGTGTGGCTCAGCTGGTTGGCGCATCCTCTTGTACACCGGTGGGTTCAACTCCCCATCAGGTTGTGGGTTCTATCCCTGGTCAGGGTGCTTACAGAAGGCAACTGGTCAATGTTTCTAATTCTTTCTCTCCCTTCTTTTCTGTAAAATCAATTTAAAATTTTTTAAATTAACTAAATGAAGAGAAAGTACAAGCATAAAAGTCAGAATTTTCATACCTACCTGACCCAGGATAGAGTTTCTCAGAGACACTAGTGGTCCAATGAACGAGTTGCTGGGAATGATTTATACACTTGCAACTTGAACCTTTATCCCTAAAGTATTTTTCAACACACCCTGAGAAAATAATTACCATGTTACTACAAGAGAAAACCCCAGGGAAACAGTAATTTATGTCAGCTCACACGCATTAGTCTTGGGATATGCACAATGTGATTGCACCAGTTTGCAATCATTCTGAGCTGATTGCTATGGGTGATCAGGAGTTTCTTCTCATAAAATACTTACATTATGGATCAGCATTTTTTCCAATCAGATCAGTAAAATTTTAATAAAGTTTCAAAATACTGACATAATTCATTGCCTTTGATGCTTCTGTGATGTTTTCCCAGTTGAAATAGTGTTTTGTACAGTCCCTTCCACAAAATTACTGTTTGCTGAAAAGACTTTCATTTCTAGAATAAAGTAGTTAAATTACAAAACCCAGTGAATAAAATCATTTGGACAAGATATCATAATGAGTTGTAATAGAGTTAGTTCAAGGTGCGAGGTCCAGGAGTTGGAAAGTAATATATTATGAAAAACCTGGTGATCATGTAATTTATCAACATGTGATTTATTTGGCCACACATGAAATCAGAGTAAAGGGAAAATAGTATATCTGCCTTTTCTTCTCATTTACCAAGTATCCAATTATCTATAATAACAAAATGTAATTATGTGAGGTGATAGGTGTGTTAACTAACCTTATTGTAATAATTATTTTCCAATATATATGTTTATAAGCTTAAACAATGTGTCAATTATATCTCAATAAAGCTGGAAAAAATACTAGTCAATAAACTTTCTAGAATAAAATTATAAGGCTAGTTCTTTGACAAGAGGACTAAAATAAAAATATATAAAAATGATATATATCTTTTGAAGTCCAAAATGTATGGTCATCAACCACTCTCTGCTAAATAACATGTAGATTAAAGAAAAAGTCACTGGGAAAAATAAGAAAATATTGCAAAATGAACTATACAAAAAGTGGCTTTCAGCTAAAACAGTGTCTTGGTGAAATGTACAAAAACTTATGTGACAAAAAAAGTGAGACTGAAATCAATAACCCAGACTTTCATTTAAAAAAAAACTAGAAAAGAAAAGTTTGGTAAGCTTTACATTTTTTCAAATCCAAGTGGTGCAGAGAACATTCATTCTTTTCCTTCCCGAGTTTATGGATCCAGGGTTGCAGGTCAGAGGAAGGAAGCAGGACCCTGTAGCTCAGAGGCCACAAACTAGACCCACAAACTCACGTCTAGGAAAGAACGCTCATTCTAGCCTGCTCTCTGCCAAGGCACGTACTGACCGCTCACAAGCACACAAACAGGAACCATTATTATGAACCATCGTTTATCATTTTACTTAGCAAGTCAGGGTGGAAGGGTGTGTTTCTTCAAAATAGATGGTAATAAGAACAGAATCAATTTAAGGACCTGGACTGAAAGCATGTTTATCCTGTCTACCGTTATAAACAATAAAAGCCCAGTATTCCAGGGCAGGCCCAGGGGGCATTTCCACTTAGAGCTCTGCTCCTCGACTTTAATGTGTTTACAGATCACCTAGGTTTGGTTAAAACGCAGATCTGGATATGGTAGATGTGAGGTGCAGAATGGGACCCCGCATTTCTAAACGTCTCCAAGGTAACGCTGTTGCTGCTGGTCCAAAGACCACACTTTGAAGGGCAACAGCCTAGAAGACCAGGTGTAGCTCAGCTATTTTTCCCCACAACCGAGCTTCACAGATGAGCTACTTGAGACCCAAACGCATCATCAGTCCGCAAAGACACTGGGGCCAGAGGGTTAGCGTTATGGTTTATTGGAGGAAAGTGGAGTCATTGCCATCTTAGTGACCACATTTTGTCTGAGGACATTCTTCAGTGCCCACTTCACATCTTTGTTCCGAAGACTGTGGATGAATGGGTCAAGCACTGGGTTTACAAAGGTGTAGAAGATGGTCTGATTTTACATGGTTTTTTTTTCTTGTCTTTTTTTTCAAACAGTCTCTTCTTAAAATCCAGAGCAATATCCTCTCTCATGAACACTGACATCTTGAGTAGGGTCTGCCGTGAACAGGATTATGAAACAAACAGGGTCTTTGGCAAACACCTTGGTGAGCACTTGCTATATGTGAACAACTTTCATCAAGGTAATTTAATTGAGTCCTCAAAATAACCCTAAGAGGTAGGGGCTCTATCTAGAACTTTCAGCCAAATAAACACTATAAGTGACTAAATAAATGGCTCCATTAAAATAATTCACCCAGTGCCTCGTAGCTAGTAAGTGGCAGGATAGGATTTGAATTCCTGCCTTCACGTACTAAGTTGACTACTTTATCAATTGTACGTGGTTGCCATTCCTCAAGCTGTTTATCCTTCTGTTACCAGGACACCCCGGTGGGGCTCGGGCTGCCCGTCGCTGTGTCCAATTCAGGAGGCAGGGGTGAATCCTGAAAGGCGTTTACTGAGAAGGCCACCAACCTAGAAGACGGGGCACGTGAGCATCCAAAACCTGTCTCAGGAGTGGCCTGAGGGACAGGGCTGGATGGGGCAGACGGGGGCTGGGACCGGAATGCAGCTACGAGCAGTCCTGGAGGTCATTCTTTTGATCTTGGTCGCCTGGGGATGTCTCAATATGATGATATCTTGAGTCCTGGTTGGATCGGCCTGACCACGCGGGTTCAATGACACATTGGCCACAGCTGCGTCGCCCCCTTAATTGCTTTGTCCAGAGTCAAGGGGAGTACAGGGCGTAAAGGCCTAGGAGAAAGACACTTAAGGAAAAAGAAACTTAAACCCCTGTTCACATGAGTATATGTGATCTACAATTTTATAAATGATATAATTATATTTCAAGTTAATTCAGGTGCTCGATCTTTGGACATTATAAGTGCCCCTATCACTCCCTTCCCTCGTCATTTTTAAATATTCCCTTAGATTCCCCCCAGCAGTGCTTTCCTTCTCACCAGGACCAAGCTGCTTTGGGCAGTAGGAAGGGCCCCGGCTGAATTCTTCTTCGAGGATGCAGCGTGCGGTGTGTGCTTAATGCAGTGAATACAAACCGAGTCTTGCTTACCCCCTCCCAGGTAGCTTTGCATTTTATTGAGTCCATTTCCTTACCTCTCAAAATGTAAGAAGATGAATGGGATGAGCAATATGTTTAAGAAACCACAGCAAAGAAAACAGAATGTGGGTAATTATTGAAGGTAGTGAGCATGGAGTGCTTAACACACACCGGGTGTTAGGCTTAGTTGGCACTTTGCAAGCATTCGCTCAGTTAATCCTCACGCAGCAACATGGGTCGTTAGAATTATTATTTTTCTTTTAAAGATGGGAATTGTGCATGTCTCAGGAGGAAATGCCAAAGATGACCAGAAGGGTGCCATGACATGGATGGGTGTGCAAGTTGCCCAGCAGGAAATGTGCCACCTGCAGTGCCTGAAGAGTAAAATAGCACCGCAACACCTCGCTGCTGCTGTTTCCCCTGTGAACTCTTTTTTTTAATTTTCTTTTTTTTATTTTAAAAAAAAAGTTTTCATGTTGACATAATTGCAGGAGTTCCCATCCTCCCCCTTTGCCTGCTTCCATCTTCCCCTTCCTCCCCCTCTTGGTCTTTACCGAATTATTGTCCATGTCCATGGAGTATGTATATATATTCTTTAGCTATTCTTTTTTTTCTTTAAACATGTCTTTATTGATTCAGAGAGAGGAAGGGAGAGGGAGAGAGAGAGATAGGAACATCAATGATGAGAGGGTCATTGATCGGCTGCCTCCTGCACGCCCCCTACTGGGGATGGAGCCCGCAACCCGGGCATGTGCCCTGAGCAGGATTTGAACCTTGATCTCCTGGATCCTAGGCCAATGCTCAACCGCTGAGCCATGCTCGCCGGGCTCCTTTAGCTATTCTCAAATCAGGAGATGGCACCTTCCAGCTCGGGAATTGGCCCAGTTTGGGTAGGAAAGGCAGAATAATCGAGATACTCAGAACCAATAACACTTTGGAAAATAGGTTAAATGACAGTTAAGGAATATTTGTGAGAGTGACTACCAAAATAAGAGGGTAAATAGAGGACTAAATAGAGACTATAAATATTTTTATTTTTCATTCTCGCAGGCAACACTACATCCATGAGGATGATTTCACGTGCCTTCTGAAGAAGTGATGGAAATAGACTCTGGAGAGAATATAGGTACTTCTATTCATTTTAAAGGTATCTGCTGTCATAGATCCTTTAAGAAAATACTCTAATGTTTCAATCTTCCAGATAGGGGTTGGTAAACCCTTTATTCTTATAAAGTAGTTTGTAGTGATGACGGGATTGATAAATTGGCCCTAGAATAAAGAACCCAGAAATAGACTGATACATAAATAAAAACTTGATATATGACAGAGTTTACACTACAAATTTAATGGAAAAATATGAAGTATTCAAAACCTAGAAAATTGTTTTTATTAAAAATAGGATTAGAGTCCGTTTTGCAATATTTAAGATAGAAGGAAAAGCAAAACTTTAAAAAATTATAGAAGACTATCTCTATAATAGGAAAGCATTGTTTAGACCAGACACTCAAAACACAAGCATAAAAAAGATCAGTAAATCTGAACTACATTAAAATGAAAAACTTCTGGGCTGCCAGATACAAACATGCACAAAAATAAAATTCAAACTACAAACAGGTTGAAGATATTTGCATTGCATAGATCATTAAAAGATTAGTACCTAGTACAGAATACATAAGGAGTTATTACAAATGTAGAAAATAAAGATAAAATAACCCAGCTCAAAAGTGAACAAGAATATGGACATACAACTTTAAAAAAAAGAAAAAATATTCGATTAGCATCAAGCATTTAAAAATACTTAACTTCTCTTGTAATCATAATTCAAAAACTTGAACAAGAATACAGTTTGTACCATCAAACTGGAAAATATTTTAAAAGGCTGACAATATATTGTGTGGCAAGCGTGTGGAGTAAAGGGCACCCTCACACAGTATTGGCAGGGGTGTAATTCGATAAAACAATTTGGCTACACCTAGTAAATTTATAGATGCTCGTGACTTAGAAATTATCATCTTAGGTACATACATGAGATTAACTCTTGAACTGTAATACATTCAGAATTTCACAAGAAAATTTATTGCTAGATTTTCATATTATCATGAAATAGAAAAATGTAATTGTCCATCAATAGTAGAGTAGATACTTATATTGTGACAAATTTATATATTGACATAGAGTACAGGCAAAGTAGGTTTACAGTTGTTCATATGGAGAAAGACATGTAGGTTATGACTATTACAATAGCTTTATTAACTCTGTGTTTCATGTACTCACAACTGTAAACCTACTTTGGCCCCTACTTGGAAAATGCTGATGACTCAGCACAGATAAGCCTAATGCATGACTCAGCACGGATAAGCCTAACAATGTGCAGTGAAAAATAAAATAAATTGCAGAAGAATACATAGAGTGATTTTATTTATATCAAGTTTTAAATCTAGAAAATAACATAATTCTGTGTATGAACAAATGACAAAACTTCACATAAGAATAAGAAGCATTAAATTCATATTAGAGTTTAATGTAACAAATGAGAAGAACAGAATCAGATAATGTAGACTCAGTTTTAAAAATATGTGCATCTCAAATATTTGAAACAGAAGAGGCAGCATGTGAAGACTTAATCATGATCAGTTAGGCTCACACAGATGGTCTTTCTATTATTATTATTTTTTTTACTGTATGTTGGAAATAGAACATAATAAAAAATTAACAAGTAAAACCACAAAACCAGTTTTCAGATGGGGATGCATGTAGGTAAAAAATAAATAAAATAAAATTATAAAAATAAAATACCTTCTAAAGAAAATGTGGCGTTTTCATCTTAGAGGAAGAATTTCAGATACCCAGTGATCTTCGTTTCTATATGATTTGTATAAAGGGAAGAAGAAAACAAAACTCGTCTGCCATGGTTAAGAAGTTTCTGGAAAATAGTTTCAAAATTATTGAACACTATAAAAATTTAACAGACGGTCATTGCCGTAGCATCGTTTGCTAATTCTGCTTCTTATAACTTTGTATCAGTATGAGTATCATGGATGGGATCATCTGTTCTTTATTGACTTTAAAGAGTAATCATAGTGCCTTCTGGTCTTTGAACTCCTATGCACATTTGTTTTTTGAAATTCACTGACATGATACTATAAACTCTAGCAAGTAATTTCAAGCCTTCTTCCAAGTTTCAGATGCTAATTATGGGACACACAACATAGTCAGTGACAGAAAATGATTAGCTAATTGAAAGTGCTCACTGGTTGGTCAGATAATAAGGCTATAGTGCACACCTGTGACCAACCTGTCTGCTTTATTTAGCAAACAGTTTCTTTCGGATAACTTTCCTGATTGCTTCTTTCACATCTTTGTTCCTCAGACTGTAGATCAAAGGATTTAACATAGGACTCATGAAGATATAGAACACAGCTACCACTTTCCCCTGCTCTACAGACGCCTCCGAAGGGGGCCTCAGATACATGCAAAACAGCGTCCCGTAGAAGACAGTGACAGCTGTCAGGTGGGCCCCGCAGGTGGAGAAGGCCTTGCGCCTCCCCTCAGCTGAGCGAATACGCAAAATGGCTGTGAAGATGAGCACGTAGGAGACGAAAATCATGGCGAGGGAGCAGGTGAGGTTGGACCCGGCCACCACGAACATGGCAGTTTCTTTTACATGAGTGTCCGAGCAGGCCAGGACCAAGAGGGGAGGGTCTGCGCAGTAGAAGTGGTTGATTTCATTGGGGCCGCAGAAGGAGAGCCGAAGCATCAGGATGGTCTGCCCCAGGCCATTGGCGAAGCCGTACGCATAAGGAATCACAACGAGCGAGATGCACACGCGTCTGGACATCTTGCTAGCATAGAGCAGGGGTTTGCAGATGGCCATGTAGCGGTCGTAAGCCATCACTGTGAGCAAATAATAATCTGTGATCACCAAGGCAATGAAAAAGTGGAACTGTACGAAGCAACCAATGACCGAAATGGTTTTTCTCTTGGATAAGAAATTAACCAGCATCTGAGGAGTGACGTTGGTGGCATAGCAGAGATCTACGAAGGAGAGGTGGCTGAGGAAGAAATACATTGGGGTGTGAAGCTTTGAGTAGCTCCTGATTAACAAGATCATGCTCACGTTGCCGGTCACCGTGATCAGGTAGATGACCAGGAACACCACGAAAAGGACAGACTGCAGCTCTGCTCTGTCCGTCAGTCCCAGCAGAATAAACTCGGTCACCGCTGAGTAGTTCTTCCTTGACATTGCGTTTGCGTGGCTTCAGGTGAGGTCTAAATAAAGGAAATGGAGATTCATGTCTATTGTCATCCATTCACTCCCCCCATCGTGCCACCTGATACTTCCTCCCCTTCTCTCAAACCTGTGGCATAAAGAAGTAGCCTAGTAAGCATGCGATTGATCTTTTGAATATCTAAATTAACACAGAGCACTTCTATAGAAAGGAAATCTTATTGTTAAATGCTTTTCTGCATGTCTAGACATATTTGAAAATCCTTTCTCTTTTCTGTAAGTCTTTATCACATTTATTCACTTACATTTTTCTTAAACGATATTTTTAAGCATTGCTTTTCTTGGAAATTTTAATTCCATTTTTTTCCCAAGTTACCTTCTTCTGTAGTATCTAAAGCATCGTTATTGAAACTCATCTGCTTTCCACAGCTGAATGGCCTTAGGGAAGTAGAACTGATGTATCGCACACATTTTTATAGAATGAGAATCTGTCCACCTGCCCCTCTAAACTCAAGTTTGTTTTCAAGTTGTGCTCACCCTGCCATGCACGTCCATTTTCCTCTAATTCCTAGTGAGGCTGGAGCAAGTTATTTATCTCTCTGAGCCCATGATTCCTCAGGTAGAAAATTTGGTTTACTAATAGCAACTTTCTCCATGTCAGAGAGCTCATCAAGGTAAAACTCTAAAAATATGTCTGACATATAGTAAGCACTTAATATGTTGTAGCTCTACAATTTTGGGTGAAAAAAAATCCAGATCAGCTCTAAAACAAGATTCAATATTAAAGTGTGAGCTCCTTAGAACAAGGGCTTTATCTATTCTTTAGCTATAGCCTCAGTGGCACCTAGACCAGTGCTTTCCCAAATGGAGGCAATCAATGATTACTGATGGAATAAATGTTCTCTTTGGTCTAGTTATCTTCTCATTGTAAGTAATGTTCCAGTGTACATTTAAAATACTTGTATTCTGAGGATAGTATGATATAGTAGAATTTAATTCAAGACAACTACTAATTCATCAGAATATGTTTCAGCTCATAATTTATTTTATTGAATAAAATATTTCTAGGTTCCAAAATATATTTTACAATAGCTAATCTTACCTGTGAAAGAAGAGTGATTTCCCAATGACAGCATGGACATAAAGAACCTGAAGCGTTTATAACAGAATTGTTATATAGGGACCAAATCCCTATGGCTCAATTATTTCTAGCAGAAAGTCATTCAGACTATAAACAATCACTGTGGTTTTATTTCTTTGAACACCCTAAGCTCAGTGAGGACATAATTTTTTTCCCACTCTCCGATATCATCAGAGAATCAAATCTCCCAAAACATGAAGTGATAGGATTCATTATTTATTTTAATTTATGCCTGAGTGTTAATATTTTTTGACTTGGGGGAAATATTAAGTTCTCTTGTCTACAAAAGGTAACATAAAATAGTGTTTAGTATAGCAGAAAAGTTTTGGAGTCTGGAAAACCACTGGAAGATCAACTAACTTTTTGTTGACCTTGTCATTTACTGATTCTCAGCCTTGTGATTTACCTTCTTAATAGAAAAATAATAAATAGCCCCAGGAACATTGTGGATACATAGGTAATATAGTTATGTTCCAAGCAAATTTCTGATGTGTGTCAGGGAAGGAGGTGGACAGGGACTTTCTTCCTGGTTCTAGTTCTCACTGGGTTCTGGTAACAATTGTCATTGCCTGGCCAATACAGAACTAGAAGTAGAAATATATCATAAATAAAGTCACATAAGAAATAATAATCTCAGAAGTAATAAAATATATGAAAAAAAATAAATCATGGTTCATGATTAAAGGCTATTTGGAATGGAGCTAATTTAGACAAGTGGCCAGACAGTGTTTTTCAAAGTAGTTGTTATTATAAGAGAGATCTAAATGAAGTGGTAAAATGGGACACCTAAAGGTCTGTGGAAGAAACATTTTAGGCAGAAGGAACAGCATGTGCAAAGGCCCTGAGGTAAGGACATTCTCAAAATGTTCAAGAAACATCTACAAGGTCAATGTGGTAGGAAAAGAAGGACTGAAGAGAAAGTGGTTGAAGACTTTGGAGAGAGGAGATAGGAAGTTGTCGCATAAGATCTTGTAGACTCTGGTAAGAGGTTTAAATTTTAGCACAAGTATGATGGAAATTCTTGGACTGTTTTACCAAGTCAGTAACGTGATGTGATTATAAAAGATCATTGGCTTGTGTTGGAAGAGAGAGGATTTCAGCTGTGGAAGAAGGAAATTCATTGTAGTGTAAGAGGTAAGATGTGAGATATAATATTGTCTTAGACCTTATTGGTAGCAAAGGAAATGCTGACAAGCTCTTGTAAGATTCAATATTTAATATTTGAAAGTAGAGCAGATAAGACTTCTTGATGGTTAAATATAAAGTGTGAAATCAAGGATATGAGATAAATTAAAATATGAATATGAAATATATATAAATGAAAGATGAAATCAATTGGTATAAAAAGAGATTACTGAGATCAAAGGGTATATTAGGTGAATAAATATTCCTTTGTAGTTATGTAACACTGTGACCATATGAACTTAAAAAGACAGCTGTTGATTTGGAACAAAGGAGATGGGATGGACAGAACACCAAGGGGCTGGGAGAGGTTGGTTGCTGTTGGAGACTAAGTAATCAATGAGGAAAACACTGAACCTGAATAAATACACAACAGGCTCTGTAACGGTAGAATCTACCAAATGAAGCTTTGCCTACCTAGAAGCTTCTAATATGCATCCTCTGAGATAAATTTGAAAGAAAAATAATGAAGATGGAATTTCTTTAATAGAAGTTAACACATTTTAAATCTACATTATTTGCAATAATTTGATTTACAAAATATATATATATTACTCAAAGGAATAGAAAAATTAGTCCAGAAGTAGATTTATTTCGTCTACAATGAAGATAACAAATCAATCGGTAAACGAAGAGCTACTTAATAAGCAATAGAAAGAAATGGGCTAAAAATGTGATGTTAAAAAGTTACAAACAACATTACAATATACAACAAAATTGTACATAGAATAATTTAAGATAGTCCTACAAAATATGCTGAAAAATTAGTAACATAATATAGATGCTTGTTTAGTTAAATTGAGGATTGAGAAAAACTACAAAGCAAAAAAATTGATAAACATTTTCTAAATAAAAGTGTAAATATTTTTATGTGCAGAATCATCTGAAGTAACATGAAAGGCTCTCATAAAACATATTATTTTCTTTATTTTCAAATATACATTTCAAAAATTCTCCTGTCAAAATAAAACAGGATTCTTTCTGAAGAATTTCAGTTGAGACAACAAAGGAGCAGATAATCTTAAATGATGGTGTAGTTAAATGGTTATTTTCAAATATTACTAGTCATAGGTGTAAATTGTTAGAAACTCTCTGGAGAAAATTTTACCCATAGGAAAATGTAGGAAGAGCTTTGAAAATGTACAAAATATTCAACTCAGCAATTACACTCCTTGGAATCTATCCTAAAGGAACTATCAGAGAGATATGTACGTAGATTCTAGTCAGTCTTAAAAATAATAGGATACGTCAACATGTTGGAATAGTACTTCTCAAGATAAACCAACTAGAAAAAATACAGCAAAATGCTGAGAGACGCTCTCTCTAAGTAGGAAATTACAAGTAAATTTTGCTTTCATTTCTTAAACCTTTGGTATTTTTCAGTTTGATTTTCTACAATTGATATGCATTATTTTTATAATTAAGCTCCATATGAATTAATTATTAAGAATTACACTACATTTAAAATGGTGTTCATCAAAATATTTAGTCTGTATGAAATGCAAACAATATACTATCAAGTGAAAATCAATGTTCATACATGTATATGGCAAATGATTCCAATTTTGTTTTATTAATTATTGAGAAGTACAAAAAAAGAAAACAACTTATCCATTGATAAATGTTGCTTCTTTTTTCCTGTCTATATTTTCTAGTTATCTATAATCAACCCCTGTGCTTTTACAATTTGGACAATCTATTCATAAAATGCGATCTAAATAGGTCTGCCATATAGCAAAATCGCCTGCTTTAATTTACATCCTACTTATATTGCACACAAATTATCATCATGTTTACCTGAAATATCAGAGGCATTAGTTCCATTACTGCCACCATAATCACCATGATTTCATGTATAGCTCACTGTCCCCAACATGCCATCCAGCATTTGCAGCGTGTTGAGAAGTTTAACCACTGCAGTGTGTGTCGGAAAGAGAGAGCAGGGGGAACCAAGGGATTCACCCGTGTGCTCCTCAGTCACTCAGCAGGGGGACTTTGGGGTGGTCATTTAATCTCTCTGTGCCTAAGACTCCAAGTGTCATAAATGAAGATAATTTCCTACTAGCTCATTTGTGAATATTCAAATGTAGTAATATAAAAATGAGCGTTAAACTAAAATAGGATGTCACATATTATTTTTACACATGTTAATTTATGTTCTCTCTATCTCTAAAGAAATTTTGAGGTGGCTTTCTTCAGATTTATTTCCAGAAGTGGAATCACTGAAGGGGTTTGGGGGGCTGGGGCTGGGTGAAAAAGGTGAAGGGATTAAACAAACAAACAAAAACCCCAAAACTCAGACACAGACAAGAGTCTAGTGATTCCCAGAGGGAAAGAAGAGTGGAGGGAAGTAGAAGAGGGTACAGGAGGGATAAATGGTGACTGAAGGAGACTTGACTTTGAGAGGTGAACACACAATATAATATACAGATGATGTGTTATAGAATTGTACCCCCGAAAACTGCATAGTTTTAGTAACCAATGTCACCCCCAATAAATTCCATAAAAATTAAAATAAAGAAATTGGCACGGGGAACTCTATTACATTTAGAATCCCTCTCTTAATCATTTCCAGGCTCTAATCACTATTTTATCACAGACACTGCTAATTTCAAATCAACTGATGCCTCAACCGCATTTTTATGGGAGAGATTCCCTTTGACCAGTCGCTGCATGGCGTGGATCACATGCTTGTTCCTCAGACTGTAGACCAACGGGTTCAGCATTGGGCTCAAGAAAGTATAAAAGACTGCAAGGATTTTGGACTCCTCGATGAACCTCTCGGATGGGTCCTTCAAGTACATGCAGAAGAGGGTCCCATAAAAGATAGTGACTGTTGTCAGGTGGGAGCCGCAAGTGGAGAAGGCTTTGCGCCTGCCCTGGGTAGAGCGGATCCTCAAGACGGCTGCAAGAATGGAAAGGTAGGAGAGGAGAATGAGGAGGAGGGAGCTGGAGAGGGTGAACCCGGCCACCGCGAACATGGCCACCTTCTTGACGTGGGCGTCAGAGCAAGCGAGCATGATAAGAGGCGGGTCGGCACAGTAGAAGTGATTGATTTCACGGGAGCCACAGAAGGACAAGCGAAAGGTCAGCAGCGCCTGGGACAGTCCATTGAGGAAGCCAAAAGCGTAAGAGAGGGCGACCAGAGAGACGCAAATGTCCTTGGCCATCCTGGTGCCGTAGTGCAACGGGCTGCAGATGGCTGCGTGGCGATCCAGGGCCATGGAAGCGAGGAGGTAAAACTCAGTGATCACCAGCGCGATGAAGAGGAGGCACTGCGAGAAGCACCCAGCGTAGGAGACGGCCTTGTGGCCCCAGAGCAAACTGTGCAGCATATTTGGGGTGACGTTGGAGGAGTAGCAAATGTCGACAAAGGAGAGATGGCTAAGGAAGAAGTACATGGGAGTTTGGAGGTGGGGGCTGGTCCTGATCAGCACGATCATGCCCAGATTCCCTGCCAGTGTTATTAGGTAGATCACCAGAAACACCCCGAACAGGATCTTCTCCAGTGCTGGGTCGTCCGTGAGTCCCAAGAGAATGAATTCTGTCACCGTCGTGTGGTTTGGGGAAGACATTTTCTTATGCCTTGAAAACTGAAAGTGACAAAGGAAAGTGAAGAATTCTGTAGGATCCAGGTTCTGCATTTATCTCATCCATTTTATCATTTATCCCATCGATTTTATCACTTACCCTTTGATTGGCTCATCTACGAGGAACTTACTCTCCTCTTTTCAATAACACATCAGAATTTCTACACAAATATTCTCCCCTGAATCTCCGTGTTTTCTCTCCTTCTCTCTATATCTCAAACTCTTTTTATTTCACACACACACACACACACACACACACACACACACACACACATTTATACCTATCTTCTTAGTGAAGTCCATTTTTGAGTACTGTTTTTCAAATTTTGTGGGGGGAAAAAAGCACAGGAATTAAAATCAGATATAAAAAGCAGCAGATCACTGGCATCATTCAAATGGAAAAATGAATAAAGTTGGATTTCTAGGGTTCGTGGAGATCTGATATCCTATTTTTTCAGACACAAAATAGAAAAATGGAAAACAAATATTCAGGACAGCATTTTCACTTGAAATCTCTAGTTGTTTGACTTAATTGTCTTCGGAAAACATTGAATTAACAGATTGATCTCTTAAATCACCTGTTTATTCACTTGCACTACAAAGATTGATTGTTTTCTGTTCTAGGTTTCGGGGTTACAGCAGTGACCAAATGCCCCATCCTCATGAAGCATATATTGAAGGAGATAGTTTCTCTAAACTATATAGCACAATGCCACTTAGGAGCAAGTACTATGAAGAACAATAATGGTGGGATGCTTTTAGATGGCCGTTCAGAGAAGGCCTTTCTGCGAAGGTAGAATTGGAATAGAAAATAAAGAATGAAAATATCTGGAAAAATGTGGCGGTGTCCCTAGTTTTTGTACAGCTAACACACATATGAAAATATTTGTTTAGGAAAGCACAGTTAATGTGTAAATGTGGCTTTCGCTCCCTCCTGAAGCCATTATATATCAATTCTTTGTGAAAATAAGCTATGACTAGGAAAATTGCACCCTGAAGCTATTTTTATTTTGGTTTTACATATACATCAAAAGAACTTGTATATAATAATTGATATTTAGATATGCCGTAAAATATTATTCTAGCAATAGAAAAATCATGTACAATTGCTGAAAATATTTTTTTTTACATTAGTGGGGTACTAACCTCCACACTGAAAAACAAATATATTTTTGGTGAACAAACATAGAAAATGACCTACCTGTAAAAACTGACTTACCCTATTTTGTAAGAGCCTGGTGGGAAATTTTATAATGTATTCCTTAGGTACATTCTCTAGAGTATTTATAAAATATTTCTGAAGCACCAATTAAAATAGTCATTTTTTTTCCTCAAGGGTATAACCTTAACTTGGGGCTTTGAGATCCTAGATTCTCCTTTGAGGCCAAAATCTCTAAGATCTGTGTACACTGCTTGGAACTGAGCTCATAACAATCTTTAGCACAGGTAGGAAAATTAGCCATCACAAGTAATACTATGAAAGGAGCAAAATATGGGTAGATAAGTTTTGTATTTTTTAATAAAGACAAGAGGATTCTCATCAGAAGGCTTTGACGTTTCTAAACACTGAGGTGAGGTCATCTCATGAAAGCGAGGGAAAGGAAGGTGAAATCCGTGAGAAAGTGGGGAAGAGAAGGAGTGTGGAGAGTAGAAGAGTCACATATCTGAGGGAAGGAAGTGGAGGCACTGGTCAGGGGTGAAGGCCCTTTGGAAGGTGAATATTATGGATTTATACTGGAACCAGTCTGTCCCATTGAGCTAATGTCATCAACATGCTAGGAATTAAAGTGGGTCTGAGAGCCAGGATCATTCATAAAATTGATGATTTAGGAGGAAGTTTGATAGTAGAATAAAGACTATTTGACCATTGTTTGGAGCTGCATTTGTTAGAGAATAAAGCACCCGAAAGATGCTTCCCCTGGTCTGAATCTTCCAGTGCACTGGTCCTCCCAGGTCAACACAATCAGAGGGTTGACCAACACAAGTATGGGACCAATCACGTGATCAGAACTCTGCACTTAAGAAGTTGATATTCATTTATTTATATAGCAAAGGAGAAGATTAAAGAGCTTTACCAAGATGTGTGATGCTAATTCAAAGATTTTTATGCATTCTTATTTTAATTTCCTAGAAATTAATAATTATAGGATACTTAAAGACATCAATTCCTTAGCTCAATTTCAATGATCAATTGATGTATGTCTGCTAAAAAAAGAAGAAAAAAACAAAACAAAACAGGGCACAATGTCCTAATAGCTCTTTTATACTGTAGATAACACAAGTTTGAAAAAGGAATCCACAAATTGCCTCATATGGGAAAATACCTAACTCATCTACTAATACAGTTAACACCAGTGTTAACATTCTTGTTGAGGTGTAAGCAGCATGTAGCATCACTGCCCAAAGGAGGAGTTTGTAAATAAAATGAGCAGTGGATAGGCAAGGAATGCAATTTTTCTGAGTACAGTGGATTGTAGAGCAAAATTTCTCCTGACAACTCATAACCCCACCCTCATCTCCAACATACACACACATGCACAAACGCCTGGATAACCCACACACATACACACTGTGGATGAAAAAGGGTCTGTAATAAAACTGACCAGTTCAGTGACAGAAAGAAACATCACAGGATGATCTGATTATAAATTCCTAACCGGGCAGGCCATGATTTGTCACAGCCCAGGCATACAACTTCTACGGGAAATGCTTTCTCTTCGCCTTAGCAGGCCTTGCCCGTTGTTGAGCGCAGCCAGGTTAACACACCTTAGAGATGCCGGAGCGATTCTCCAGTTCACAGCCCCGGGAAGTGTAGCAACCCTCCAGCGATCACACAACCTTCCTGAGTCTGTGCCTGCCTTCCCTCCACTTTCATGTAATCTTTTGTATGTTCCCTCTTTAATTCCAAATGTATAAATAAAGCAAACTGTCATTCGCTGGAGCATGTGACATTTTGCTTCATGGAAATGTCATCAGTTTGGCTAAAATAAACTCATAAAAATTCTCTACAGGCTTGGGTATTTAGTTGGCGACACGATAAACATTTAAACCATTTCAGGCCACACCTGTCTTTCTAAAGAGATGCAGCCTTGACTGAAATGCAGTCATCCTAAAAGTATGTAAATCTGAGGCATGATGTGGAAAGTCTGTGAGAGACGATAAGTGGACCCATAATATGAGACAGGACATAAAAGGAAAGAGGGGGGGTGGGAAGGGAAGGAGGGAGGGAGGGAGAGATGGAGAGAGGGGGACACCTGGGGGCACTGAGAAGTCCAGGCCTACACTAGTTTGAATTAACTATTTATTCCATCATGGAAAAAGTACCGAATACTCTATTATTATATATTAAAATCCCAATTATGTAAAATGACAGACATAGAACACTGAAATATCATCTGTTTATTAAAATTTTAGTTTCAAAGAAGATAAGACAGCTTGTTTTAAAAAGAATAAAACATTATCTAACAGTTGACCCAACCAGGTATAAGAGAACTTTTCTAGAATTGGCTTTTTAAAATTATGGTTATTGGGCACTTGACAGTTCAGATGCCAGAAGCAACAGTTTGCCTTCCATCACCCTGCACCTTCCATTGGGATGATTCTTTCTTAATTTAAGAGCTTTTATTGATGGTTTATTATGGAGTCGTGGAGATGTGAAAGCAGATATAAAGAGGTTCCTTCCCTCAAGGAGCTCTCAGTCCGTGTCAGGAAACATTACACTGTGTTTTATTACGTATATCTGTGAGCAAGAACTTGATTAACGTTGTAATATCTATAGAATCACAGAAACGGGCATGGGTCTGCTTTGGGAGGGAAGACAGAGGGTCAGGAGATCACAGAGGAGATACTGTGTGTGCTGTGTCTTAAAATATGAAGAGGCCTCCTGAAAAAAAATGATGAGATGAACAAGAATCATTTGATAAGCAAGAATATTATGTGTTTTTAATATGCAAGGTCTGAAAAGCAGGATAAGGGAAGGTTAAATGATAAGATCATATCAAAAACCATAGGCAGTAACAAAGCAAAATTATTACTTAGTCTCTTTTAAGTGGCTGCTTTTGTACTAAGATGTATTAGTCTTCCAATGGCAAAGGGATATGCTAGAATCACACCTAGTATATTATACCCAATTCCAGCCAGTTTAAAACATTTTCTGTTGACACGTCAGTGGTTACTTTCTGTAAAGAAAATCCAGGCCTACTGGAGAGACCACCCAACTATGAAAATACTAGTTAAACCAGTTGAAAGCGTTAAAGTTGTCTCAATTAAATTGCAGCTAGTGGTAAAATAAATATGTGTGATTATTTGCTAAAGAACTTGCCCTAGCTCTTTAAGTTTAAACGGCCTACTCATCCAAAGGTCAAACAACACAACACTTTATCATCAGGAATTATAAAAAGTACCTCTTTTCTAAGTCCCAGGAGCTTCTGCTGCATGAGCCTTGGTGTTCTTGTTCTGTGATTTCCCATTATATTTACGCTATAATTTGTTTCCCTCAGGGGTCTACATTACTTGCCCGGGTTAAAAACACTTGACCTCAGCACCTCTATGGGGATTAAGTTCTGATATTTCTTTCTGGTTCACTGGGAGCAGGAGGCAGTCTCTAAGCCTAGTTTTTGTCCAGCCGGCCCTTGTCGCCTGTCCTCTGGCAGTTACAAAGGCCACTGTCCAATCACGGAGCCATCAAAGAGGGAAGAGATGGAGTCATTCCTCCTGCCCCTCAGTCTTTCTCTGTCCCACCTTCTTTTATACTGGGCTTTATACCTCTGAATGCGGATATTAGGTTATTTTCAAGCATATAGGTTCTGTGAAAGAAGTGGAATTTATACAGGGTCCTCATGTTCCCTGTGATGCCTGACACATCTGGTCCAACTCCACTATCAGAAATAACAAACAAACAAACAAACAAACAAACAAACAAACCAAAAAAGCCTCATTACCGAATGGAATGGAGCCAGAGTGAATGAAGCTGGGCCTGGTCCCGCCTCCATCCCCTCACTGCGCTGAAATCCCATGCTTTGTGATTCTAAGCACAGAAGCAAAAAGAGGGTGTTTTAAAAATGTTGCCCAAAGAAGCTTTGACCTCTTTGTTCCTCAGACTGTAGATGAGAGGATTTAACATGGGAATGACCACCGTATAAAACACAGACACCACTTTGTCCTGATCCATTGAGTAGCTGGAGCTGGGGCGCAGATACATGAACAGGATGGTGCCAAAGAAGATGGTGACAGCCATCAGGTGGGACGCGCAGGTGGAGAAGGCCCTGTGCCTCCCCTCGGCCGAACGGATCCTCAAGATGGCAACTAGGATGTGGAGATAGGAGACGAGAATGGCCAGAAGGCAGCTCAGTTCATTCAAACTGGCAAAAGCAAAAATGACCACCTCATTGACACGCGTGTCGGAACAAGAGAGCTTCAGGAGGGGTGGAGTGTCACAGAAGAAGTGGTTGATGACATTTGAGTGGCAGAAGGACAGTTGGAAGGTGAAGCCAGTGTGGATGGAGGCATTCACAAAGCCTGCAAGATATGTGGCCAGTACCAGAAGGACATTAAGATGGGGGGACATCGTGGCTGTGTAAAGGAGAGGCTTGCAGATGGCCACGTACCGGTCATAGGCCATCACAGCCAGCAGGAAGCCTTCGATGCCAGCAAAGGAACCAAAAAAGAAGAACTGCGCGGCACATTCATTAAACGAAATGACGGGGCTCTCCACCCAGAAATTCACCAGCATCTTAGGGGCAATGACAGAAGAATAACAGAAGTCCACAAGGGACAAGTTACTGAGAAAAAAGTACATCGGGGTGTGGAGCCGTGAGTTTATCTTGATTAATAGGATCATGCCAAGATTTCCAAACACTGTGACGATATAGGCGACTAGAAACACCATGAAGAGAAGGCACTGTAGCTCTGGATGGTCGCTGAATCCCAGCAGAATAAATCCAGTCACTGTTGAGTGGTTGCTCATGCCTCTGTATCAGAACGAATGTCTCATTTGCTGGCCTAAGGAAGAAATCAAGGAAATCAATTATACAGGAAAATACTAGGAAAATCAAATAGCTCATTCTCTGCTGTACATAAGATTGCTTCTAAGATGTCTTGAGAACATATGCATTAAACCTCTTTATTGTCTTACTGCAGTAAAAAAAAAAAAAAAAGTTTCCTTAAGTAAATTCAGTAACCTATTTTATTTGCTATTTAACGAGCGTGTGCATGTGTGTGTGTGTCAAGTCTTCGATGACCGACCCCTATTTGTCTACTCCCTGCCCTGCCTCCAAACTGCTCTCCTCCCCCCGATCCTTCTGTCTTCGCCAGCTGCCATCCAATTCCTTTGTACTCTCCTTGGCAGCTAAAAATATGATACAGTTGAATGTACTTACTGTACCCATTCCTTTTTTCCTGTTTTCTGTTAAGCCCACTCAAGTCAGGCTTTAACCGCATTGCTCCAGGAGAACTGCTCTTGTCCAAGTCATCAGGAATCTTTATTCTGCCAAGCCCCGTGGTCTGTTCTCAGTTCTCACCTTTTTAATTCAGCGGTAACACTTGACAGAGTTCATTGTTTACTACCCCTTGAAAGAGCTTCTCTTACCTTTCGGAACACCTCGTCTCTCTGGCTCCTAAGGTGGGGGTACCACAGAGCTCAGCCCCGAGCCTCCTTCCTTTCCTAGTTACACTTCACCTCGGTGGTCTACTCAGTCTCATGGCTTTTTAAATCATCTGTATAATTACAGCACCTAAATTTTTACCTCCAGCCCTCTTGTCCAAACACCACTCTTATAATCAACTCTTCCTCACATATCTGCATTAACATAGAACAGCCACTCAACATGACCCAAAACTGAATTCTTTATGTTCTCTCTTAATTTGTTCCAAACACAGCATTTCCTATCTCAAGTCAAGGACAACTCTATACTTCCATTTGCTCAAATGAAGACAAATAAATATTGGAAAAATTAATCTCTTCTCTTTCTCACACATTCCATAACCATTCTATCAAATAATTACCTTGGCTCTATTTTCAAAATATATTAATAAGCCAATTACCTCCCATCACCTTTATTACTACCACCAAGGCCTAAGCCAACATCGTCTTTTATCTAGATTGTTGCAATAGTCTCTTAACTGATCTTTCTGTCTCTGAAATCAGCTAAATTCTTCTTTCTAAAATAACCACTTTTAAAATTTTGAAGCCATTTCCTAGAGCTCTGCTTCATATATATATACACACAAATACTTGTTACATATGTAACAAACATATAAATTGACATAAACAGGGTGTTTTGGTACTCTTTCTACACAAAATTAATTAAATTTCCTTGTGCACACACATATAGACACATAGATATACAAGTATACATGCACTCATGCGTGCATGTGTATGCATATATTCAATATTCTATAAAATTTTCATCTCTTACCAATGATCCTAAATGCCTTTCTTCTAAAAAAAGTTCACCCTCATTCAGTTGATAAAAATAAATTCGGTGTTTCAGACATATTACAATTGAGATGTTTAGTCTTAATTACTCTAATATGTTTGAGTCCTCCTGGAAACGTTCTATATCTGAGTACTTCGACAGAAATTAAATCATCTTACCTTTTGTCCTTAAGAAATAGTCACTGGAAGTAGTAGTGGTTATTAGTTTATTTTTGTTTTACTTTTTGGTTTGTTTTTTGGATGAATACACGTTTTTATTTTCTGTCTCCTACCATGAAGTTTACAGCTTTGATTAAAATGGAAGTAGCATAAAAGACTCAGCTATGATAGAATTAAGAGATGAATTCAACAAAAAGTAGAAAATGCTGCTACTGAATCCAAGGCCAGCCTTATTAAGGCTGTGATCAGTCTCGTGAGATTCAGTCTCTGCAAAAGTCTAAGGCTAGAAATGTGCTGATCCAAAATTAAAGCATGCATTTATTTTTCACTGAGACAATTGAACTGCATTCTCCCAGTGGATCACGCATACCCTGGAGGGTAACTTAGGCATTTAGAGCAGTGCAAAAACTACTTGATGGTCCTGTGATTCCACTGAGCACAATAAAATGGTAGATAACTGACCAGATCCTGCCTCCAAACCTCAGAATTCCATTCAAAATGTGATCTCTACTTATTTCTACTAGAATATGGCTCTCATTGCACTCATGAACTGATTCATTCAACAAAATGTAGTGAATTTGTTTAATGGAACAGACAATATCTTTGGTACTAACAGGATAGCCAACAAAATCAGTCTTGTCACTTCCTCATGCAGCTTGCAGATGCAGTTGAGAGAGAACAGCTATCACAGTGTGATATGAAAGGATAAAGCCTAAAGCCTATGGCCTATAAGGCTTATGTGACCTGCTGCCCCTTCACAACACTTTCTGATTTCAGGTTTTTTCCTCCTATCATTTGTTCACTCTGGTCCACATATATTTGTCTCCTTACAATTCCGTTAGCAAACTAAGCAGAATGTTGCCTCAGGACCTTTGTATTTACTGTAGCCTACCTAGAATGCTCTCTCACAGATATTCACGTGATGTCATCCATATGTAGGTATTGAGCAAATGTTATTTCCACGTGGAGCTCTTCTCTGACTCCACCATTCCCTATTCTATTGCCTGCTTTATTTGTCTTCAAAGTACCACTCATATCCACGTCAAATACACACACACACACATACACACACACGTACACACACCTGTGCATACACGCACACACATTTGGTATAGACAATAAAGTCCCCCTTATTTAAATATGTTTCATGAGATGAAGAACTTTGAGTTTTCTTACCTGCTTTATCTCCATTATGCTACATTCTAGTTTTTTCATTAACAGATTTTTAAACATATTTATTGATGTATGCATATGTTCAAATTCATCAAATTATATATATTAAATATGTGCAGGTTTTTTGTATATAAACAAATAGTTTTTTAATGTATTATGAGTAAATAAAGATATAAAGGGTGTCTGTTCTCTTGCTCCAAATGCAAACTAAAGATGTATGACAGAAAATATCATTTATAACTTAACATGGAAAGGATATTTTAAGCCCAAGAATACAAAAGTATGATCCTAAGATGCAGTTCCTCCTCATAGTACAAAAATTGTGATTGTTTTATAGATGTCTGAGTGGCTAATTTCTTAATCTTTTAATGTGTCCAAAATCCCTAAATGCCAGGTTATCAATTCAATCTACAAATCTGGAACTCGGGTTAGAGGTCAGGGAGATGTGGATTTTAGAATCATGGCAGACTTCTTAAATCACCTAAGAAGTAGATACAGGTGAAGAACCAATGAAATGATGGAAAGGAATAAGTCTTTGGCTCCAAGACCTGGAGGCCAGCAAAAACAGGAGGAAAAGCCATAAGTTATCTGAGAAGAAGTGGCCATAGACAGAGACAAAACCAAAAGACTGATGTAATACAGAAACCTGGAAAAGAGTGTTTTGAAGATAGCTGGAGGAATTAACTATGGAAAATCCTCCTGAGATAGCTAGTAAAAATAAGATAGAAGAATGTCTTTGGAAGCAGTAGTGTTAAAGTCTTAGATGTTCTTGACAAGATTAGGTTTAATGGAGCAGGGTTACAGACATACAGTTGGAACATACCGTGGGCTATGGGAAAGTGGGGATAACGACTAAAGGTAGTACTTTTGAAAAGTACAATTATAAAGGGATCCAAGAAATAAGTTGGTGACTGGATGGGACTTCAGGCTAGGAAATTATTAAGAAGAGTGACAGTAGATGATGTTTGTAAACAAATAGCATATTTCAGTAGAGTTTGAGAAACTGACACTTGGGGAGAGTAGAAATGTAATTTCCCAAGTAAAGTTTATGAAGAGCTCCAAAAATGTGGAAGAACTGGTCTTTGGTAGGAGAGGCACCCCACTCATTCTGACAGGTGGGAAGAAAGGTATATGTATAAAGGTTTAGAGGTAGTAAGACGAACATGATCTTGCCTAAATGTTTATATTTTGGAAGATGAAACATGAGGCAAGGTCAGCAACAGAGAGTGAATGTTGAGTGGTTTTCCCCAGCCACCTAAGCAGCTTAGGTGTAGGACAGAGGAGGAAACAATTAAACTTAACCAAGTTGGGGTTTAGTCAAATGAGCAGCATGGAGAGAAGGTGGAGCCATAAAATTGAGGGTGATTGAGAGTGAGTCGTTATACGGTGCGCATTGGACACGCCATGGGACAACAATAAAATGTGGATGGGAGAGTAGTGTTAAATAATGATAAAGAATCACTTTTCTAGATTAGTGAATAAGAAACAGTTAAAGGACGGATATTATATAGATGAGTTAGAAAAAAATAAACATGAAGGAGGATACCAACCATGATGCAGCTTTGACTGTCTTTGAGGGAAATCTAAATTAATAGTCCAAAGGGGAAGTTTTAGAGAGATGGGAGGACTGCCAAGAGTGGGCAGGGTGAGTTAACTCTTCCTTTGTGGCCTCTAACAAATTTTTCAGGGGTGAGGTAGTCTCACTTGGAGTATGTGGAGCACTGATGTTCTCCTTCCTGGTCTGCAGTGAATAATGGAACGTAAAGAAATAGGAAACAGACACTTACCTGATTCCAAATCATTACTTAGGCCCCCTTCAACACGTCATCTCATGGAAAAAGGTTGTTTCCCCATTGCTCCAACATTGACATCTCCCCACCCCACCACAGTGAACAATAAGATCATTTAATTTGATAAATGTTTATTGAAAACTCTGTAAAATTGGGGGAGGGATAGAGATAAAAAGTTAAAATACATTGATTACTACCCTCAAAATATTCCAATAAATGCACAAAGTCAATAAAATATTCCCCCATTATTGCTGTTGTAGCCATATTTTTATAACACCTGATAAGATGCTTTCTTGTATCTCATGTGGTACTCTTGACATCCTTGTGAATGGAATAGTGTTATTATTTATAGTGGATGCTGTGGTACACTAGCCAGATTTGCCTTTCAGGGTTGAAGTATTATTTTCTCCAGCTTTGAAGTTTATTGGAAACTGACACTTCACTGCTGCGGAATTGTCTCTGTTGAAAAGAATTGTCATGCCCAAGCTCAGCCCCTTTCCCAGTGAGTGACCCATATCCAAAACAGATCACTGTGGAGGCACAAATACATTGTCTTTTTTTTCACAGTTTTTACAATATTTATATATAATAAAACTTATATTAAGAAAAGCTAAATATTAAAATTGTAACTTAAATTTAGGCCAACCAACTCCAAGAATTTTGATACTTTGCCAGACCTTGCCCTCCCCCACTGTGTTGATTCACCATATAGGCCCATGGATACACATGTAAGACACCAGATTAAGAACTATACCTTATTTTAAACAATCTACTTTAACACACACAAAAGAACTTAAGGAATCTGACAAAATTAATTAAAAACACATTTTCTTCTACACCACTGGATGATGATCATGTGGCTTTACACTCTGTGTTTCTCCAAGATCTTCTTTAGGGCCCCTTTCACATCCTTATTTTTTAAACTGTAGATGAGGGGATTCAGCATAGGGATCACTACAGTATAAAATACAGAAACAATCTTGTCCTGCTCCATTGAGTAGCTAGACGTTGGGCGCAAGTACATGAAGAGAATTGTCCCAAAGAATATGGTGACAGCCATGAGGTGGGAGGCACAAGTAGAAAAGGCTTTATGCCTGCCCTCTAAGGAGGGCATTCTCAAGATGGCAATGAGGATACACAGGTAGGAAATGAGGACAATCATTACACAGCTGATGACATTAAAACTGGAGAAAGCCATGATCACAATGCCGTTGATGTGGGTGTCAGAGCAAGAGAGCTTGAGCAGGGGTGGGGTGTCACAGTAGAAATGATTGATCCTATTAGAGCCACAAAAGGACAACCTGAAAGTCATTCCTGTGTGTATAGCTGCATTCCCAAAGCCCGCTAGGAATGAGGTAGCTATTAGCAAGGAGCAAATTCTCCCAGACATGAGAACTGGGTATAACAGAGGGTTCCAAATGGCTGCATAGCGGTCATAGGCCATCATGGCCAACAGGAAGCATTCAGTCCCCAGGAAGGAGCCAAAGAAGTAGAACTGGGCAGCACATCCATTAAAAGAAATGGCCTTATTCTCAGTGACCAGGTTCACCAGCATCTTAGGAGTAACAGAAGAAGAGTAGCAGGCGTCAACAAAAGAGAGGCCGCTGAGAAAGAAGTACATGGGAGTGTGGAGACGAGGGTCAATCTTAATCAACACGATCATCCCCAAATTACCCACCATAGTTGCCATATAGATTAACAGAAATAATCCAAAGAGGACAACTTGTAGACCTGAGTTGCTTGAGAGTCCTAAGAGGATAAATTCTGTCACTTCAGTTTGATTCCTGCCTTGAACCTCTTTCATATATCTGATCATTTGAGCTGCAATAGGAGAGGAGATGGAGCATGGCATTTGGTCAGATGAATACATGGCAGAGCTATAAACATCTTTTTGCTGACATATACACATACAAATTCTAACAGAGCAGGGCAAAATGGAAAACTGTAGAAAGTGTGTTGGACTTGATATCAAATCAAAAGACATCGGAAGACTGTATCTGAGTTCCAGGTGTGTTGCCTACGTACTAATGACCTTGACAAGAGTGACTTAATATCCATTAACTAAGATCACTTCTGGCATTAACCATTTATTGGATAGTTACAGGAACTTATCTTTAAGATGTATCTCCTTTTATTGTTTATGATAAATAAATTAATTTATATATTAACATACCCTCTAGACACAACTTCTGGAGAAAGATGGCAAAACTAATCCCCAGTTCCCACTGAGTATTTCTGCACAGTACCAATGGAAAGAATAACAAATACTGAAAGTTAGTAAAATTAGTCAACAGTGCCAAACAAGAAGAAAATATTTGAATCACTTGGGTGTGTGGGGAACTTTAAAAAGTGATGACCAAGGAAAGAAATAGATTATATTCCCATGTAGGTAGCATGGTTTTAACTCTATCCTAATTTTCTAGTGCCAACATCTACCAAAAAAAAAAAAAATGTGTCAGGCAAATATTGAGAATTTTAAATAATCCCTCTAATATTTTAAAAAATTAGACTGTAAAAATGAGTAGGCATCTCAGATGAAAGTAATAGAACAAACCACAGCACTGAAAATGTCTACCTAATACTGTACTCAAATTCATAGGATCACCATAGAACCAGAAAACACCAGCAGTGGCACAAGGAATATTCCAGCCACCATATTGAACCTGGAGAATAATTTAACAACAGGTCATCTAAATGGAAATAATATCCATCTCATATAAGATGAAATTAAGCTACAAACACACATACACACACACACACACACACACAGAAAATTCAAAGTAGATGCTCAGTTTAGATCTTCTAAGTAAAATTGTAGGCAACAGCACCAGTGGAATTCTCCACCTCCCCTTCAACCCCCTCCTCCTTCTTGACCTCATATTATTGAAAAGTAGAGAAAATGCACTAGTCTAGCTGTCCTATCATAGTTCAAAGTGTTAAATCCTTTCTCACTCACAGCAAGAAGTTATTTGACACTGTCCAAAATTAAAACATGGGCCCAATACCTGTGCTACCATTGGAGAGAAAGCATCTACTGAACACAGTTGGATTCCATTCTCACAGACAATGCCATACACAGAAGTGCCTGTCCATGCTCTGCTCCACCTAGATTCCACTTGATACCCCAACCAATAATTTATACACAGCGTTATAATACTTTCAAAGTGTCATTCTGCCCATTATCTTATCTGAACCTCACCATGAATCAGTACTTTCTTTTTTTATTAAATTTATTGGGATGACATTGTCTAATAAAATTATATAGGTTTCAGGTGTACAATTTTATGATACATCATCTGTATATTGTATTGTAGGTGGTGAACCCACAATACAATGAACTCTGTACTTTCTTAAGATGAGACACTAGTGTCTTCTCCTTTGCATCTTCTCAATCAATAAAAATTTCTTTACTTATGTGTCCAATGCTTTAAAAGGCCCAGACTCTGACATTTTGAATTTGAGCCTTTTAAAGCATTGGGCACATGGCCTTTGGGCCCATAACAGTTGGAGAAATTAACAGGATTGTGAATTTTCCTTCAGTTCCATGAGTTACATGAATGAAACATTTTATATCTTTTTCTTACCTTTTTTAACCCCTGAACGTCTATCTGATCACTTCTCTTGTTCCTAGTCAATGCCTAAATTCACCAAAAGAGGAAAAAGAGGAAAAAAATAAAGCCTTCTTCTTAGATATGGCACTCACTACAGGTTAAGCAGTAGGTGCAGTTGGAATGGACTTTAGACACCATCCGTTACAGAGATAGGAAAATGGAAACCCTTCATCCACACCTTCCCTGTCATAAGAAAGTCAATCTTCATTCAGCAGAGGTTGACTCCTTCTTTCTTTTACTTTCCCGTAAAGATAAGTGTCCCAGTTGGTTATACTATGGTAAAATATATTCCAAAATATAGAATATATCTCTGCAAGGCAGCTGTAATATTTTTGGAAGAGTTTCCAGACCTGACTGTGGAGTAGGCATCCTGACTTCCTTTAAATAGAATGTATTTCTTGTTCTTTAGACTCTGGGGACTGAGTCCCTCAGGACACCTCATTGTAATCTATTTGTTTTCCTCTCTGAAACTGAGGAAATCCAATGTTCCTTTTACATTCTCTCCTTTACCCTCAGGACTCCAGGGCCCAGTGGAGAGTGAATTTTCAGTCCCATATTTCTAACCACTACTAAGCATCCTTTTTCTGTCTCCCCTCATAGTTGATTGTCTGGCCACCTTGGAAGCATTGAAAGAATCCTAAAAAACAGCAGATTAGTTCTACCTCTGGTCTTGTCTCCTGTAAGGACTTTGTGTACATATAAGTCATGTTACCTGGATCATGGAGAAGAGCTGATTAAAGGAGGTGCAGGGAGGTAGCGAGAACAAGGGCTTTCTTGGCTTTCAGTCCTGGCCCTGTGTCTCACTGATTGTGTGACTTTGGATATTGCACTAAACCTTTGTGCCTTAGCTTTTCCATTTCTAATTGAGAATGCTAATGCCTAGGATGACTCTGATAAAATAAATGAATGAATGTGAGTTGCCACGTCAAATGCATATGGATAGGTGATTAATAAATAGCTTCCTCTACCTTGACATTATTTCCTGTTGTCCAGAGTAAGAAATAGTTATTAGTCTATGTAGCCTAGACTGAGACTTACCAGTTCCTTATTTGCCCCACTATATCTTTCATATAAAAGACACAGAGTCTGAAACAAATTGATCAATATCTGATGATTATTTACATATCTTTGCCACTTTGAGAAGACACTCCAATTAATTTGTCTCTTAGTACCATTTAATCAGTGCAATTTTCACTAAATGCTAGGGAACACAAAGGCTGTGTTGCATTGCTTTATCTCTAGCAATTCAGGCAAAATTTTAATTTATTGGCATCTTGGAAGGAAAATACAGTAAGCTTCTATCAACACAGAGTCTGAAACATAATTGGCAAACAATGAAGATTTATTTAATAACTAAACAACTCTTCTTCAATTAAGGATGAATTAGTTTTATATAGAAACAAACTGTGATAAATGAGATTAAGCTTTGTGTAATTGGAGTATAGATGGAGGTTGGAAGAAAGATCACAGGGCACTAAGAAGTAAAGGACACAAGATGTAAGACCCTAGGTGATAACAGAGTGGTAGAATGAGACCACTGGGTAACAAAGGAGTAATTAATCATGGACAGGATATGTGGTAGATCCTAGTCAGCCCCAGGCTACAAAACAGGAAATCTCAAAGAGCTTTGACCCAAACTCCATTTTATATGTAAACACATTTTAAATATAAATATGGAGTATTGTTGAATGGATTTTGTATATAACAAATTTGTCACAAATGCATTCATTAACTCAAGAAGAGAGAAAAAACTGGATAGCAGCTTTACAAAGAGCTCTTCATCATTTCAGAAATTTGTGCCATAAGCTAGAAAGTTGCAAAATTGTTTGAGGTGCCTACATAGCAAACCTTTATCCACCTGCATTTTTAACTGTCACATTTATGGAGATTTTCAATATATATGCAAGCATTTGCCTTTTTCATTATGTAGTTATGCCTCACCAGTTAGTTACTAAAATATGTTTCATTTTATTATGTTATTTAACTTTTATTTCCCCTCTTTAAATTATGTGTTTAGGTAAATTAAATAATCTATGAATATCATTTCAGAAGCAGAGGGATGATATAAATGACTTGCTATAAAAAGATGCCATTTGGCCTAAATGGGTATAGATCAACCGTTCCAGAGGACACTTACACAGTAGTCACGAGCCATAAATAAAGTTTCATTTAAATAGACTTTATAGCTGGAAAAATCACGAAGAGAGAGTGAAAATTTAGTAAATTAGCAAAATGTAAAATTAACCTGATAACCTCGTAAATGCAAACATCTCCAGTTAGGGAATTTATGGGGAAGAGAAGCTCTCATTTATAATTGCCAACCATAAAAGCCCTAAGTATAACCAGATGAAAAGGTGTGCAAAACCTCTGTGAAGGAAATTTTCAGGAAGATACAAAGGTAGGTTTGAAGAAGCAGGAAGACATACATGTTTTCGATAGTAAAACTCAATGACCTAAAGGTGGCCATGTTACTAAATTAATTTATAAATTTAATATTGTCCCAATAATATTTGTGGGAGTGCTGGTCAACCTTCACAAAGGGTAAGAACTACTGGATATTTCACATGCTTCTGGCTACCACATGTACATTTAAATATGAACCACTCCATGCAGCATGGAAAGCATCATCCTCCTTTAAAGGATTTTCAGTCATCAGCAAACAGACCTTTCTAAATGACCATCAAAATCACACCATAGAGGCAGCTTAAGGCTGGTGAAGGAGTCCATGCAGCCCTTATCGTGGATTCAATAATCACTAGAGCGGCTGAGAAGAATTCTCTGTTTCCTTCTTTTATTATTAGGGCTTAAGGAAGAGACAGTGAAACCCTTAAGCAATGACAGTTCATTAAATCGTTGGGTCTCCTGTGAATGCAGAAAGCATTTCATCATATTTCTTCTGGGGATTATATGTAATTGAGACTTAAATACCTCCTGCACACAGGAGCAAAGGTGGGATGAGCAAGAAGCTCAGAGGCAACTACCAGAGTGACTCACTGTCTTCAGAAACTTGTCAGAATATTTGTTCAGTATAATCCACCAAGAGAAGAGAAGACATTCAACCTCTCACCAACACAGAGAAAACAGGCCAGGTCCCAGGTCAGTATTTGGGACAGAAAGAGAAAGTGATATGACCTATTGGGAATGGAGCTTTACGCTGTCTGGGGCTCCTTCAAGCATGGGTTTGCTTGGCACCAGGCCCATGCCAGTTTAAAATTTCCAAAGGAGACACAGGCTTTGGGTTTGGCTTTTAGGTATCTCATAATAAATATGAATTTTAAAAGTTCTAGATTTAGAAAGTTCCATAGAGTTTGCATTCTCCACCCCATTCATTCCACAGTTAAGGGAACTGCATCTACTACAGGAATTCATGAAGTCCAAAAAAATAGCGGGAAAAACAAGACTAAAATCAAGGTTCCAAACTCTTACTTCAGGATTCCTTTCATTTAAAGAACTGAATTCTTAGGATTTAGAATAGCATATTATGAATGTCCACACTCCCATGAAAGACACATATCCTATCTGCTACCCTGTCTTTCCTAAGCAATAAACTAATTAAAGTAGATACTCTCTGACTTCTGCTTTCAGGTTAGGTCTAGGATGCTACTTATTTCTTAGTTACTCCATTTGTTTTGGTTTGGTTTTGCCCACTTCCTTTTTAGAATTTTTTCAGTGGACCAGATGTTCGTCTAAGAGAAAATAGTTTAACAAATGTATGCTTCCTGTGTGACCGCAGAGTTGGATAATGCTTTCTCTGTTCCCTCCAAGTGTGAGTGAGAGATCCTTGAGTTATAACTCGGAACTGAGCTATGCAACAACCTTTTGGCAAGGCAATAGGATTGTCCAAAGACACAGCTGTGCCTTCACCCTCATTGTACTCCCTGCCAAACCCCTGGATGCTTCTAAAGATTGGAAAAAACAAAAGACTAAGTCTATGTCCATGTATGATAGGCAAGATGGGGAAAAAGGCAGGCATAAAAATAAAGAGATTTTTACCTTCATTAAATCACATATAGACAGAGGTCAATAAAGTGAAGTGAACTTGAAACTCGAGTCAGACAGGACCGGCTCTGCTACTTACTGGTTGTCCACTCTGTTGAAGTTATTTAATATCCAGCCTTGCTCTTTTCCTATATAAGATGGAGGTAATGGTGCTACCTACTACACAGGGTTATTGTGATGATGAAATTAGGTGATATGTGTAAAGCCCTCAAAGTTCTGGCCTATAGTTAATACTCAGTAACTTCTGCTTTTTCAAAATTATTTTTATCCACTGCCTTTTCTAATATTGTTCACCCTCGGCTCTAAGTGTTTCACTTTCTGTAAATGTGTGTATGTGAGTGATGGTGTTATACTTTGAGATCCCTGGTTATTTCCATTTTTTTTATTTTTGTGCCTATATGCAATGAGAGTTAATATTTATTCATATCTGTGTTCATATCTGCTTTGTTTTAGAAAGAAAGAAGGAATACTCAAAACTGTTCTTCTTTACTGATTAGTAAGGTCGGTATTATGCATAGATCTGGTCATGTATTGGTACCATATGACAAGTGACCTCAGAACACAAGGGCCTTTGGAGAAACAGAATTTGCCATCCCCAAGACTAGTACTAACACATCTTCTCCTATTTTGACTGGGCACCTGGAGAGAACATACAACCATCACCTTCTTCAAAGTCATTTGAGTCACCCTGGGAGTCAAAGAATCTAATCACTGGGAAGATTTTTAAGGATCACTCCAAACAATAAACCAAATCCAGGCACACATAAAATTGAAAAGATGGATAAAGCAAACCACTCAGTGGTGACTGAGTTTATCTTTATGGGCATCACGCAGGACCCTCAGCTGCAAATGATCTTCTTTGTGGTCTTCCTCTTGGTCTACCTGGTCAATGTAGTGGGGAATGTTGGTATGATTATCCTGATCATAACAGACACTCAGCTTCACACACCCATGTACTTTTTCCTCTGCAATCTTTCCTTTGTCGACCTGGGCTACTCCTCAGCTATTGCTCCCAGGATGCTGGCTGACTTCCTAACTAAGCGCAAAGTTATCTCCTTCTCCAGCTGTGCCACCCAGTTTGCTTTCTTTGTAGGTTTTGTGGACGCTGAGTGCTACATCCTGGCTGCCATGGCCTATGACCGTTTCGTGGCCATCTGCCGACCCCTCCACTATAGCACTCTCATGTCTAGGCGAGTCTGCTTGATTCTCATGCTGGGCTCTTACCTGGTTGGTCTGGTGAGTTTAGTAGCTCACACTTCTCTCACCTTCAGTCTGAGTTATTGTGGTTCCAATATCATCAACCACTTCTTCTGTGAAATCCCACCACTCTTGGCTCTCTCTTGCTCAGACACCTACGTCAGTGAGATCTTGCTCTTTAGTCTGTGTGGCTTCATTGAAGCCAGCACCATCCTCATCATCTTCATCTCCTATGCCTCCATCCTCACTGCCATCATCAGAATGAGCTCCGCTGAGGGCCGCCTTAAGGCTTTCTCCACCTGCGGATCTCACCTCACTGGTGTCACACTTTTCTATGGCACAGTCATGTTTATGTACCTGAGGCCAACATCTAGCTACTCCCTGGACCAAGACAAGTGGGCCTCTGTGTTCTACACGGTTATCATCCCCATGCTGAATCCCTTGATCTACAGTTTAAGAAACAAGGATGTGAAAGCTGCTTTCAAAAAACTAATTGGGGGAAAAACTCAAGGATAACAAAAAATGAACATGTGTTGTTATCACAGATAAATGATAGTGAAAGAAGAATGGTTGCAGAAAATTAAAAACTGAAGAATCTCAGAGGGGAGGAAGGGGGGTTGGGGGAAGAGAGGTTAACCAAAGAATTTATATGCATAACCCAAGGACACAGACAATAGTGTGGTGAGGGACTGGGGAGGGAAGTGGGGGCAGGCTCGAAGGGGTAAATGGGGAGAAAAAGAGACATCTGCAATATTTTGAACAATAAAAAAGAAAATGCAAATACTTTCCCAATAAACACTACCCAAGTTACCACCTATTTGTTGAGTGAATCTTAATTTTGGAAGAGTTTTATGTAACTTTTAACTCTGTTATCTGAAGGAAATATAAATTAATATTTTTGAAAGATGTGCTGAACAAGATTCATTACTTTTTTATTTAAAATTTATTCAAGTATTGATTAGAAATGGAGACAGAATTTGATAGGGGAAATAAATAGTCAAGGACTCTTAAGCACATTTTTTTCAGGGTCATGAGGTATGACAGGCCTCAATGTTGAATATTTCTCCACTCTGAAAGGAAGTCAGAGAAAATTTAGTTAAATGCATGGGAATGGGGCTGGTATGAGGAATGACTTAACTCAGCCCAGGATCCATCCACTCATATTCAGCAAGAACTTGGAAGTGCTAGGTATATGCCAGGTTCTGGAGGGTACAAATACAAGGCACACGTTTGCCAGCAAGGAGTTTAGTGTGCCTCCAGTTACTGTATTTTCTCTCTGAAATTGCTGCCATCAATAACCAAGACACTTTTCTTTTCTATCCTTGGTTTTTCCTCCACAAGTGGTTGGTTTTACCAAATAATCGCTGGATCCCTTTTGTCTCTGCTGCCTAATATTTTAAAGGGGTAAGCATGTAAGTTTTATCAGCTTCACACATTGACATCCTTTCAGGCCTCAAGGAAACCATAGGACTCTAGGACCTTGTGAAAGATACAGTTTGGATCAATCACTAAGGCTAATGTTACCAAGATGGTAATGCCTACAGGATTTGTTTTCCTGCTTCCCTCTAAAATTCTCCCTACGCCTTTTTCTCTTTCTCTTCCGATCTTAATTAAACCCTTCCTTTTTGCTTGGGTGCCAAGGGCATCCCTGCTTTCCACCATCTTTTCCAGGCCCTTATTAGAGAATAGTCTCATTAACCCTGATGTATCAATGACTGGTAATAGAAGATGATATAACTCCATTTTGCATGTTCTCAAAGCTACAAATTTTTAACTAAGAAACAAGAATGTCAGGTATCAATAGCAGGGGAAGGCAAAATACTGAGATCTGGGGAAATCAAAGTTTTTTTCAGATATGTTGAAAGTCCATCACACCATCAGCTTTGAGTATGTATAATCAATAATCTTTCTACCCCAATTCTCCTCCAGTGCAATATAGTCAAAAAGCAGGGAACCACAAAGCTTGTCCTAAAGTGTAGAGCAGCCTCATTCATTATGCAAGACACCAAAGAGTGTCAGGGATAAAAGACCTAGTATTTATCAAGCTTTTACTGGGTGTCATTATATAGGAGTGGCAACTGCCTGGTTCAAATTATCCAATCATATAATGAATTTCCAAAGCACATTCCTGGTGTTACCATAAGGGGAAAATAGAGTAGCTAAAAGACAGATGTAGAGTTGGCAGTCCAGAGATTTAGCCTTCTGATACTTTTTTATAATCCAATGTGTAAATCTATGTGCTGTGTGTTAAGTAAGAAAAAAGGGTGTTCCCTTTCCATTAACTATGTTAAAGAGAAAACCCCAAGTCCAAAATGGCATCACTTGTGGTAAAGCCCATAATACCAAACCTAGGTTAATGCCTGACCTGGTTGCTGTTTTAACCTGTCCCACAAAAAGAATCTTGAGACACCACTCTGGAATTTTCTGGTCAATACCAATGAGGTAACTTCACTTTGGTCCTCACCATCCCTCACAGAAAGAAGAGACACCTGCACAATAAAACCCTTTGCAGTTCCCTTGACTCCCAAAGAAAGATGACCTGGTCAAAACATAATCCCTTCTCTTCTTTTGTTAATAGTTCCCTCACCCCACCCTTCTTCCTATAAATACCTTCTGTTTTGCGCATCCCTTGTGTTCACTCTACAACTTGCTAGATGGAATGTTGCCTGATTCATGGATCACTTAGTAAAGTCAATTAGATCTTCAAATTTACTCAGTTGAATTTTGTTCTTTAACAACTGTAAACCAACTATATGTATAATAAGTACATGTTCTAATTCAAAGAGGAGTTGCTTTAGAATCAGGAAGATCTTTGAATTTCACTTTGACATTTCTAATTGGTGACCCTGTTGAAGACTTTCTTCATTTCTTAACTGAGTGTTGTATCTAGTCAGTAAATAAAGCACTTTAAATTTCATTAAGTTCTTACAGTTATTGGAGCTAGACCTTATCCTCATTTTAAAGATAATAAAAAGTAAAGCTCAGATAGATCAACAAACTTGTCAAAGTTGATAACATCAAAAATTGATCCAAGGGCCATACTTTCCATTTTGACTAATGACAAACATTCAGGCTTTGGACTATCTAGAAAGAAGCCCTCACCTAGGCTGTGCTATTTTCTAGCTATGTGATCCTGGGCAACTTACCTGATCTCCATAGGATTTCTTCACCTACTAAATGAGAATAATAATGCTTGCTTTTTGGCATTTTTCAAAAGATATGCAGTAATCTCTATAAATAATACTATATAAAAATACTTAATAAACATTAGCTGCTTCTATTTTTCCTTCATTTATATTTTAATTATCCAATGCTATCAATGTGATGAAACAAAGTGAGGAAATTAATAGCTTTTCCATGTAGTTGGTTGTAGAAGCATACATATCAACTTATACTGGCAAGAGAAAAATGGATAGATGTTTGATCACCTTGGTCTTAGCCCAGCCCCACCAATAATTATTTCAGTAAAATACCTTAATATTTCTGTACCTCATTTTCTTTATCAATAACATGAGGACTATTATTACCTCTTATCTATCCTATTAGTTTACTCAGATAAGAGACCAACAAATGCCTTATGTTTGAAAAGGCCTGAATTCTCTTTCTTACATTAAAATATTTGTCCAGTAATAAAATGATAACTGAAATAAATGTGTCATCATGTTGTGCATTATGGACTGCAGAAATCATGTAAATTGGTGTTTTTCTAACCAATGAAGAGTTGGTAATATGAAAGGCAACATTTGATGAAGGAAATGAGGCTGTAGAAAAGAAATGACTTCTTCATATTAACATTGGTAATTTTATTACCCTCATTCTAAATCGAGTCTTTTATAATACACAATAATACTGATCAATCAAGCACTGAGAAAATTTAGTTCATAACATCCATCCTCTAATTATTTTGTTTATTGTAAGCTTTAATTTTACTTAAAAATGGTCAAAGTAGTAGTTAGTCTATTTCTTAGCTATGTTGTCTTCATGTTGCCATAATCCCAAACAAACCTAGGGAGGAAATAATTCAACTGGGATGTTGTGAAGGACCAATAATTGTTGAGTTCACCATTATTTGTGTTAGTCTTAAAATTAACTGTTGGTTGTTCTAACAATGATTGTAACCACTAGTGTACAGAATTATCAGTTGAATGTCTTTCAGTGTTATATTTTCATCTTATATCAACAGAAGCAAACATAGGAAAGAAAGAAAACATGTTTGAAGACCATGAGAACTAGTGGGCTGTTGGATGGCATTATTTTCCTTAGTTCACCCAACTCCAAGTTATTGATCAAAATCAACTAGTCAAAAATGAATTGATTAGGTCAAACAATTGGTCTAAATAATGAATTGCTAGAAAAACAAATATTCAATTTCACTTGTTTTACATGTTTTGGTTATATGTGACCCAGATGAGAAAGGTTTTGCAATTTTTGTTTGTTTCTAATTTATAAATAACCAACTAAGCATGTATTTATTATTTGGTGATGTTTGGGACAATTTTAAATGCCACCTTTGACTTTAAACCAATTGTTCAGAGAACACTAGTTAGAAATATACGTTTCTAATCATTGTTCATGTATTGAAAAAAAGTATATCAAGTCATTTGTGTATCAAGACAAATATTAAAAATGTACTATGTAATAAATTTGATTTTTTATTGGTGATTTTTCTTTTCTCTTCTTAATCAGTTTTCCATGAGTGACATGTACTTTATTCCATCACAGATGCTTCATTTACTGACCTAGATGAATTTATATTTAGGTAAAACAAAAGGTTGCATTTTATTGTTGGTTATCTCTGAAAGGTGAATTACATTCTTTTTATTAGTACTGTAAACTGTGAAATAAGTGAGAAACAATTTTAAAAACACCGTATCTCTAATTTAACAACATGTTCATCACAGGACATATTTAGACTTGTTGAGTACATTAATGCTAAATTCTCTTCTTCTGTTTTCTTAATTCAAAGAATAATTCCTTGTAAAGATAACACTGTCTTCCTGTCTGTCTGTCTTCCACACAGAATAAAGAAAAACCTTTTAAAAACATAAGTTGTGTCATATCGCCCTTCTTCATAATACTCACATTTTACTGAGCACAAATCACTGCTCCTCACCACAGTCAACTCAGCCCTGTGTGGTCCGGCTGCCACCTGCCTCCCCAGCCACAGCTGCTGCCCTGCTTCTCACTAGTTTTCTTTACTCCCTCAAATAGAGCAAACTCTCTCCCATCTGCAGTCTTTGTTTACAACCACCCTTTAGCTAGAAAGCTCTTCTCAATCTCACTTCTACCTCTCCTTCTGGTTTTTGCAGGCAGCCTCCTTGAAGGTCACTGTACCTATTACTCTCTGTCGCTGCCCCTTGATTATTTCCTTTATTGCATTTATCACAATTTGTCAGTGTATGTGTACATATTTTGTGTGTATTGTAAATATTTATGTATATATGAAGAAATTAAGTATTTTTATTTTATTTAAAATTGTGTTATATAGTCATTCAAAGCTATGCAATGAATGAATGAATGAACCCATCACTTAACATTTTATCAAGTCTTCTGCGTCTGATAATTATTGTCCTCCATCCACAATTAGCCAAAGACCACCAAGAACAAACTGTAGTCAAATAAAATCAGATTTATTTACCCATTGCAGAAAGGAATACCACAAGCCAGGGTTTGTGGGAAGGGCAGAGTTCTGTTGAAATTTAAATGAAACAATATTTTAGTAAAGGTCTAAAGTAGATGCAGGGTCCTGTTTCCTTTAAAACTATAAAATTAGACAGATGTGAAGCGTTGCATCCAAAAACTCTTTATCTGAAGTTCTGTACCTGAGTTAGAAATTAAGAATGCATCTCTTTATCAAAGTGCTTTCAATCCTCCAGGCAGGAGTAAGATCTTTCATTTACTTGTGTAATTTCAAGCATTTAATTTCAGACAGTCTATGATTTTAGAGAACCAAGATTTTTCAGGTCATGAGGAAATAGTCACAATGGAGAAAGCTGCTCTGACAGTTTAAAGCTGTGGCTTGTCTTTGGAGAAGACCTGATTCCTGTAGCGTTTGCAGCGAGATTTATGTGTCTTTTATGAATAGCAGGGAAGATGTTGACTGTCCAAGCTATTTTTTTACTCTGTCATTTCATCCTCAGAAGTCAATTTTCTTAGGTGAATAGCTAACCTTAGTGTCTCATTCAGAGCCCCCCTGCCTTTTGTCTTACGATAGCTCTCCTTAAAGCTCCTTTCACATCCTGGTTCCTTAGGCTATAGATCAGGGGGTTGAGCATGGGTGTGATCACGGTGTAGAACACCGCAATGATCTTACCCCCGGCCCTGGAGGACTTCGGCTGGGGCCTCATGTACATGAAGATGGCAGTTCCATAGAACAAGGCCACCACGGTGAGGTGGGCGGCACAGGTGGACAGCGCCTTGCGCCTCCCCGAGGCCGAGCGCATCCTGAGAACCGACAGGAGGATCCGGGCATAGGAAACAACAATGAGGAGAAAAGGAGTGAAGACAATGACGACACTGAAGATGAAAACAACCATCTCAGTGAGCGAGGTGTCCGTGCAAGCCAACCTCAGGACAGAGGGCACCTCACAGAAAAAGTGATTCAAGACATTGGGCCCACAGTAGGGCAAACTCAAAGTGAGGACGTTGATAATCATGGAGCTCAGGAAGCTACTGGACCAAGAAACGGCCGCCAGTTGGACACAGGTGTTTCGATCCATAATGACAGTGTAATGAAGAGGTTGACAAATGGCTACGTATCTGTCATAAGCCATGACACCCAGGAGGACGCATTCAATCATGCCGAAGGAGAGGGAGAAGTACATCTGGGCAGCGCAGCTGGAGAAGGGGATGGTCTTCTTTTTCCCCAGCATGTTGGACAGCATTTGCGGGACATTGGTGGACGTGTAGCAGACATCCAGAAAGGCCAAGTTAGTGAGGAAGAAGTACATGGGGCTTCGGAGATGAGGGTCCAGCTGGGTAAGAGTGATGAGAAGGACATTTCCAGCCACCGTTATTAAATAGAAGGACAAGAACATGACAGAAAGTATGAGCTGCACCTTGGGCTCTGATGAGAGCCCCAGGAACACAAATTCAGTCACGGTGAGGTTTGTTTTTATCGTATCCATTTTTCAGGTCACCTGCTTCTTACACAGCCATCCACTCACCTGAAGACAAAATCCGATGCCCTAAATGTCACCGTGTTGGACATTTAAGACGCAGGTGAGAGCACAAAGAAGGCTTGGTCTGAGATTGTCTCCCGAGTATGTGAGTTATACCACACATGGAAAGCTCTCCTTCTGCTTTTAGGTGGAATATTCTATCGATGAGATTAAGAATTTAAAACTCAGACGACTAGGGATAAGCAGATATTCTCAGTTTTCCTTTAAGGGAATGCTTCTTCGTCTTTTCCAAGCCCTATCTGCTCTTCAAAGCCTTACTCAGGCCTTACCTCTCAAGAAGACCCACACCTGTCTTCGTCCTACGCCGGCGACAGGGCAGCTGGACGCGGCTGTCAGTGACAAGCCCTGCAGGGCGCTGCTTCGTGCCCGCTCACCCGCCCCTGGGCAAAGGTGGGCACCCCAGCCTGTGCTGCTTCGGCATCGCCCTGGCGCAGCCGCTCAGAGATCAGGCAGCCTCATGCCCTGAAGAGCAAAGACGGTGCACGCTAGCGACCAAACCGGGCACGGGGCACACTCATTGCCACGTCTCCCATCCTCACCACTTCTGTACTTCGGGGTCTCGGATAGTTTCACAAAATGAGAATAATGATAGAACCAATTTTGTGTGAGGATTTTAAAGGATTATAGTAAATAATGTGTATGCATAACTAAGACAATGTTTACATGTAGAAATCAATCTACAAATATAAACCATCTATCGTCAATAGCCCTAAAAACATACAGTGGCGCCACATCTATCTGGAATTCACTTCACTAATAATAACCATTTCAGAGATGAATGTATAATAATATTATATGTTAAGTCATATTATATATTAACATATCATATATTAATAAGTTAAATCCAGACAAGTTAAAGTCACTAGGTCTATTCACTGAGAGCTCCCCCAGCCCTGTGCATTTTGACTCTCAGTTCACACACCGAGTTAGTACATTTGGTTAACTGGCTTCCAGTCTGGAGCAGGTTAAAATCAGGGATTTAGGAAGAGATGAAATGAGAAGAAGTCCTGGAGGGAGGCACATACAATAGCAAGAAGAAGCTGCCAACCATTCACCCACTCAGGTGTTCATTCTTTTCCTTCTTTCTTCCTTCCTTTCTTCCTCTCAGAAATATCTTTTTGATAATCCAGCATGGACCAGGTGCCTGGCACACCCTAGAAAACACAACAGGCATTGTCTGTACTCTCCGGAGCTTACGTTCCAGGGAAAGGCGCGCTGAAGAACAAACTGACACCTGAGGGAGTGAGGACAGTTACCAAGAAGACGTTTAAGAACCAAGCAGCTGCGTGTCATGAAAATGATCACTTTATGCAAAACATTCTTTTTCAAATAATATTGATTCCTATGTAATACGTGTGAGAGGGCTTTCTTATATTTTTATTTAAATCATGGCTTTTCAAATCAAATAATTCAGTAAACTGGCAAACTAAATTATGTAAAGCATGAAGTCCAGAGATGAAGAAGGATGGGTCTGGAAAAAGAAGAGAGAGACTCAGTCACAGTCCTGCTTTCATCAAAGCAGGAAGAAAGGAGTGAGCAGGAGAGGTTACAGAGTTCCCTTCCCGGTCCTCCAAACAGCGTATAGAAAGTTCTGCGGCAAAGAAGAAATGTGTTGGTGATTTTTAGGAGTGATTATAATGACAACCAGTGGCATCTACACTGAGTTTCTCAGATGACACAATCAGATCACAGGACTAGTGGCACAATGCATGGGATCTACTGTTGGAGGGCTCCAGTAACATGCCTGGCCCACCACTCCGAGGCCTGGCACAGTTCACACCACCAGCCTGTGCCTAACTCCCCTCAGCTGTAGGATGGGGACAAGAGTGGCATCCTCTTAGAGATGATGGACAAGGAACATGAGACAATACATGCCAAGTACCCAAAACAGTTAGACAAATGCAGTAAAGGCTCAATATAGCTTCATTATGGTCATTACGACCATAATGTGAGCCTCATTGGAGGATCTTTGCTAAGTGAAGAACAGGAATTACTGGCACTCCTCACCCCCCAGATGACAAAGAAACTAAGTCTTTAAGATAGCAAACAACTTGTCCAAAATCACATAATTACTGAATAAATACGTAAGCACCGCAACACACATGTATGTGTGTGTATATATATATATAAAACCACACCAAAAATAATAGCCTTGGTTCCATAGACATGATGTATATGTAGACTTGTGTTCACACAAAGAGGCACAAATATTGTGGTTCAGCATCTAAACACTGTTTATATTTTGAAGACTCAATAAAATGAGATAGTCCCTTAGTCCCTCTTAATGGACAGTTAGCTCGAAGAGCATTTTTAGCCCCTTAATGGCTGTAACTACTGAAAACCATCTAGAACCCATTCATTGACAGTTTCTCAGGATATAAAGCATTCTTTTCCCTGCTGAACACACAGATTTGCATTCCCATCATAAGGTCAAGAGAAATAAAGGCAATTTTGTAAATAAGTACAATACTCATAGTATGAAGTAAACTCACCAAATAAACATGCAGTTGCAAAAGCCCTTGATGCTTTGTAATCACCTATAGATTCTATACTGACACCTCAATCAAGAAAGCAATTCCCTGGTCAACAGTACACCTTCCGCTTCACCTCACAGGCAAAGGCTACGGTTAGTCTTTAACTTCTTCCAGCTTATCTGCCTGGAAAGCTCCTATTCAGTTTTTTAAATATGAAATTCTCCCTAATTTCATTCATCCTGACAGAGTGAGTTCATTAGAGTCTCCTCTGCTGAGCCACTTCCATTCTTTGAACATATTCTATCATTTTATATCTGTTAGTCTATCTCTTCAGTTGACTTGGGGTTTCTAGTGATCCTGTCATGTTTGTTTAAGTTTCTCCTATCCCTAGCACATAATAAACACTATTCAATGTTGATAAAATTCAAATAAACTCTTCTTCTTTCTACTTTTCTTAAGTCCTGAACTCAGATTAAAAATAAATGCATCCTAATAGTAGTTATGACGTTAGTCAAAGTATATACCAAGGAAATTCATTTTCTCCTTAATAGTTTTTTTTATCTGAACAACACTGTCTAATGCTCAAAAAGAGAACCATCTAATTCAGTTTTCTTTTTAAATGAAAATAGAATAAGACAGTTGATGTGACTTGATGCCAAGAAGGTACCATGTGTGCTAACTTACACCTTGCTGGAGGTCGGGTTATTTTGACATCATATAGACACAGCATATTAAGCATTTTATGCCTTAAGTGGATTAACAGCTCATCTTTTGGTTCTACATATCACAGGAAGAAATCTAAAATATATTTTACACCAACTACAAAAGGCTTATGTTCTTCATAAACTCAAAATGTTCAAAAGCAGACTCTTTAATCTTTGTGGTTTAAACCACTTGCATAACTGAATGCATAATTTTTGCAATGTGTAATTAGATTGTTTATTAAGTTGGTGGGTAGATTTGATAGACAGCAATAATATTGTTGGCCTTTGGTAATACCTCATTTCCAGGGATAATTTTGCAAGGCACTATAATGTAGGAGTAAAAACATGAACTCTGGTCAAGGACAACCTGAATATGAATTCTGATCCCACCACTTATCTGCTGAATCACTTGGGTAAGTTTCTAAACTTCACTAAATTTCATATTTCTCTGTAAGTACAACTATATTAGTGCTTAATTCATAGGGTTACCTTTGATGATTACATTAGAAAGTACAACTAGAAGTTTTAGCACAGTATGTGATGCATAGTATAGCTAACAAAATTATATATATTATGTAAACTCCAGATTTACTCAGTTTACTTGTGTTCTAAGAGTAGAACTACAAAGACATTTAGAGCCTGCATAAACTCATACAATTTCTGTGTGTATTTACTATTTATGAAAAATTTGCAATATTTTTAATTGGTTATCACTTTATTGATCAACAAAATTAATTGTTACAAAATCAATTTAAGGACTAAGAATTTCAAGGATTAAGAAAATAAAAATGGCATCATAATTCTGTTTCCCACCTAGTTAAGGAAGAACATTAGGAAAGGCCACCAGGAAGTTCATAAATATTTTTCTAATGACTCCGTCACTGAGTTATGAAAAGATGCTAGAAAAGGAATGATCATGTTTTCAATGAAAACACCACTTACAGTTATTACAAATTACTGCAGGTGATAGTTTACCATTTAGTGTGACTTAGTTTTACAAATCCTCTTGAACAGGCCATTGGGGTCTGGTTTTGACAAAGCTCGGAGGAGGAGGGAAATTGGAAAGCGGGGGCCCCTGGAAGGCCTCGCGCTAAGGGAGGGCCAGCCCGCATCAGCCAGAATGCCGCGGTGGGAAACACCACAGAAAAGTGAACAAGCTGCCCCCCCCCCCCGCAGCGAGGAAAGCTTTCTCTACAGAAAACAAAAAATCACCAAAAACCAAAAAGCAATTAGTTCCTGCCTATTCCACTTCTCCATTGTCTGACAAGCATTTTTAGATACTTTGCTGGTAGTAAATTGTATCTTCACAATTGTATCCAAAATATACTCATTTTAAAGATGAGAAAATTGATGACCAGGCTTTACAGCTTTCTCAACATGGGAATATTTAGCAGAGCCATAATTTGTACTAGAGTCTGCCCAATTCCAAAACACCCTTAAATTAAATAAGTGATGATTTTATTGAACTATTACTATTATTATTATTTATTTCTCAATAGGCAATTGCAAACATAAGCATAGCAGAAGAAAACATACCCTAAGGCCATAAGCGGTGGGTAGAAATCACCTGCTTCATACCTGTCCCTCACCACGTACTCATGCAAACGATTACCACTCAAAACCAAAACAGACGCGACATCCATGTGCAGGAAAACCCGATTCCGTGGAGATAAGATAAATCTTCAGTAATGATAACCACAAATAAAACACTGCTATAATCCATCTCGGCCCTTTTATAGGTTAAAAATAAAGATAATGAATGTATACACAGTGAAGTCTCTAAGCGTCTGAGTTTCCCCATTTCAGGACCTTAGGCTGAACTTTGGATTCTTGAGGGATAATACCCCAGACCAGTAATTAAATTTTAATGATTTGTTCTGAGGGGTCCCTGGCTGCTGTTCCTCTCTCCTCTCCCCCGTGCATGAGCCTAAGGCCCTGGGGACTGGGCATGTGAGGTGGCGTGAGAGCCGCCAGGCTGCGCGGCGCTTCCTCCCGGCCTCCAGCATCGCCCGAGCCCACGCCCGGCGCCCTCCTCATCGCTGCCCTGGGGACCTTCTCCGCGTGCCCCTCCACCCGAGCTCTGTCATTGACACTAGGCTCCATCTCTACACCTACCCTCGCCCAAGTCCCAGCTGCTCCCTTGAGAGGGCCAAGGTGGTATCTGCATTTTATACTGTGCTGTTCCCCAGGTGGCGTCCCATGACCCACAGTCTGAGGAATAAAGACGGGAAAGAGGCTTTGGAAAAACTCTTCAGGTTCACATCAGCCAAAGTTTAAACTGACATACATTTTTTAAATTAGTGCTCAAAGAAAATGAACTGCTTTTGGGGAAGGTTGGAACACTGGATTAAAAAAAATAAATTCTTTTTATATTCAAATGAATCCAATGAAAAAGATTTTGTGCATATTTGTTTGTTTTGCTTTAGTGATCAGATTATAATCTATACTATAAAATATAGATTCTATTAATATAGCTTTTTTAAGTAGCATGGTTTAGGGTAAAATAGGAGTGTGTAGATGACACCTGGGATCCCAAGGACTTAAATTTGACTTTAGTATCTCCCATCAGATGGACCCACATTTTTCCCTCGTGAATGTGAAGATGTTGTACCAATTTTGGAGCTTCGTGGAATACACCCCTACTCCTTATTGCCCAGGAGTTATGGAACTGTGTAAATGAAAGAATATGGAATATTAAAAATATTGTGATGAAAAGATAGAGGGCAGTGATGTGCTATTTAATGAATGCAGAGGAAAAGAAAGCTCAGAAACCTCAGTGCCAGTTCAAATGGTGAAGAGGCCACAACTATCTGTCCTAAAGTTTTAATTTAAATGCCTTCTATCCATGTGCTTGTTACAACAATAGCTCTAATCTTTCAATAACAAAGTTCTAACTCCTGAGGCTCAACCTACTCGTCTGTCATGTTTAACTAAAAACCATTAATTTGCAGTGCTGTCGCAAAGAGTGTTGAAAAAATATATCCACTAAATCTTCCATGTAGTAAATGTGAAGCTGTAAGTTTTTTATTCTTAACCCAGTGAATTAAAAAAGACATTTGATTTGGAATAGAGTGTGGCTTCTGATTGTTGGTTGGTTTGTTTCAGCTTAGCTCCCCTTATTGTTATTTTGTTTGTGGGGAATATGTGTTGGTATGAAATGAGGGAGAGAATGGCAGGGTACCCATTCTCTTTTTCAGGATAATGCACTGTCCTAGCGACATATTTCTCCATGGATTTAGAAAGGTATTTTGTTGTTGTATTTTTATTTTTATTTTTTTGTAATCTAAACAATTCTTAAACATTTTGCCTAATATTAACTTGATGTACAAGACACAGAGTTTACAAAGATATTTTCTATGTACTCAATTAGAGCTTTATGAAAGACTATGGAGGGAATGCCTTACTAAAAATAAATATTTATAAAATCTTAAGTAAATTTCCAGCAGTTTAACTTTTCCAAATCTTTTCTCCACACAATAAATTGTGCCGAGCCTCAAAGTCTGTGTGCTGAAAACTACCCAATTCCTCTCTTCTCTTTCTAACACCTCACAAAGATCATCAAAAAGATAAATTTCATGAAAATCTAGTACTGCTGAGAAGCAAAATACAATATTGTGGGACATCAAACAACCCAATATTATAGGTCTAAAATAGTTTAATAACAACAAAATAATATAAACAATTAAAGAGTGGCTTGATCGCTGTTTCACTGTTTTGAGTATAACTTTTATTTACTTGAAATATTACAGTGTTTACCAACATGCCATGCAATGAGGGCTTTCTTCAAAAAGATAACATTCATCTCTGTGGCCTTATGGTCCGTGTTGCTTTCCAGAAGGCCTCTTTGACATCTTTGTTTCTCAGGCTATAGATGATAGGGTTGAGCAATGGGTTTACCACAGTGTAGAACAGGGCAGCCACTTTGTCTTTCTCCAGAGAGTAGGTGGAGCTTGGCCTTGAATACATGAAGAGCAAGGATCCATAGAAGAACATGACCGAGAGGAGGTGCGAAGCGCAGGTGGAGAAGGCCTTGCGCCGTCCAGAGGCCGAGCGGATCCTCAGAATAGCAAGAAGGATGTTGAAATAGGAAATCAGGATGGTGAGAATGCTGGAGAGGACTGTGAAGCCCACCACACCCAGGAGGACTTTTTCGTAGACTTGGGTGTCTGTACAAGACATTTTTACCAATGGTGGTGCATCACAGAAGAAGTGGTCAATGATATTTTTACCACAAAAACTCAGGCGGAAAGTGTTGGCCGTGTGGGCTATGGCGTTTAAGAATCCTCCTGTGTAAGAGGCAGCAACCAGTCCAGCACACAGGGAGCTGGACATGGCGCCGGAATAAAGTAATGGGTTACAGATGGCCATGTGGCGGTCATACGCCATGGCGGCCAGGAGATAGCACTCCGTGTAGGCTACAACACAGGAGAAGAACAGCTGGGCTCCACACCCAGCCAAGGAAATGCGTTTATCCTCCGAGACACAACTGGCCAGGATTTGGGGAGTGTACACAGAGGTGTACCAAAAATCCAAAAAAGACAGATTGCCGATGAAAAAGTACATAGGTGTGTGCAGGCGGGAATCAATACGAATTAAGATAACCAGGGTCACGTTCCCTGACAAGGTTATTAAGTAGAGGATCAGAAACAGTACAAATAGAATCGGCTGCCACTGGGGGTTTGCCGACAAGCCCACCAAGACGAACTCAGTCAGGATGGTGAAGTTCCCCACTTTCATGTCCACAGAGAAGAAAGCCTGATGAAGACTCAGGGGGAAACTATTTAGTGATTTTTCTATCAAAAAAAAAATAAACAAAGATATCAATTAAGTCAACAGTTACTAGGAAGCTTATGGACTTGTATCCGTGACTCTTTATAATAATAGAACTTCAGTCTGTGACTTCAGAAGGCCACAGGAGCTAGTGTGAGAATATAATTTTGAAATTAAGGCTTTCACTTATTAATTGTTCAATGCCAGGCAAGTCCCTCAGTCTCACCAAACAAGTGAGAAAAATGAAGCCCCCTGACAGGCTGTCTGATTGGGTAAAGAAGATATGCATGAAAACACCCAGCCCAATGTTGGGTACATAGTGAGCTCTCAAAATTTCAGTACCCTTCATATGTAGTTGAGAATTTAGTGTCATGCATTGTGCTGATTCTTATACGAATACCAATATACATACTACTTCTGCCACAATTAATACAAGCATATGTCTCACTACATTCCAGGTAGTATTCTAAGTCTCAGTCTTAACCCATTTAAGCCTTTCTACGAGTTTATAAGGTAAGTATTATAATGATCTTCATGGAAGTTAAGAGACAATGTCAATGTCAGAGAGATGGTCAACAGCAGAGCTGGTATTTGAACCCAGAATTGTCTTTATCAAGAATATATGCTTTCGCCCAGCAGGGTGTGGCTCAGCGGTTGAGCATCGACCTAGGATCCAGGAGATCATGGCTCGATTCCAGGTCAGGGCACATGCCCGGGTTGCGGGCTGCAGCCGATCAATGATTCTCTCATCGTTGATGTTTCTCTCTCTCTCTCCCTCTCCCTTCCTCTCTCTGAAATCAATAAAGATGTAGTTTTTTAAAAAAAGAATATATGCTTTCAAATGTTAAGCTAGGTGTGTCTTTTATAGGTGAATTGTTTCTCTCCTGCTCTCCTAGTTAAGGAAATGCTATAACTCTCTGACAACCTGAATTTCTTTGCTTATTGAAAAGAGCTTTAAAGTTTCTTTTTTAAAGAATGATTTTCCCCACTTTCTCTTGTTGATGTTAGATTTATATACATAGTTGAGGTACTTTTTGATATAGTGAATACTGATCATTAGGAAGAAGCCAATTTTTGGTGTCAAGTATTCTTTGAAAACCATGAACCCTTTGATGTTTATATCTGAAAGCTTCAAAGCTCTCAGAGAGCAGCTAAAAGGAAGTACCAAATTAAAACATACAGAATTAGGGCTGATTCTCTGGTAGTTGGCAGACTTTATCCTAGCTAAGCAGGCATCGGGAGAAAGCTAAACCAAATAGTGTGGTGAAGGCCTGTGGCAGGGTTGGGTGCAGGCTAGAAGGGGTCAGTGGGGGGAAAAAGGGGGGCATCTATAATTCTTTCAACAATAAAGATAATTTTTTTAAAAAAGAGCCTTGTGATTTAGTTTGCTGCTAAAAACATTTACCATTGAGCTAAACCAGATGAGTTTGAACTAGAATGCAAATGCAAGTTTTCTACCTCAAGGTCTACTGTTCCTGCCTGTTAGGAAGTGAGGTGTCTTAATCTTGAAATATCAGGTGTCCTAATCTTTCAGGTAGAGCCAATGATGTTCAAAGATGACTTGATTGTTGACACTGTGGCTCAGCTTGGAATCATGAAGATCATTTTATTTCTCTAATTATTAGTATAAGTGGATCTCTTCTCATTAACACACAAAGGACAGATGTTTTCATCCTACACCCAGTGTCCCATAAACCAGCTTTAACTTACTTTTATAAATCTCTCTCTCACTGCTTGTCTTCATCCACTTAGGACTTAGACCAAACTAAATTGCTCCTAAATTGCTCACATGATTGATTTCCTAAAAATAATCTCACACATCCTGAGAGTTTCACATTTGTACTACTATGCTGGTGTTCATTTGTATACTATGTATATTTTTTTCTTAATCTGCTCAAGCTTGAGTAGAATTATCTTGGCAGGAATTTATGGTATTATATTTATAATGTATAAAATGGTGGGTTTTCCACCATTTCAATAGTTAATATTAACCCTCTCTGCTGTCTTATCACTTGTCTACACAATGAAAATATCACCTATTCTCATGCAATTCGACAAAGGAGTGGGTGGCTAGGAAATGCAAAGTTCATTGCCTTGGACCAAGGGGTCCAGTGATGGGGACAGAGCCTGTCGCTATCTATCACCTGTGTGATTTTAAGTCACCTGTCATCTCTGGAACACAGATTCACCCACATGAAAAATTTGTTGATTCTCTTAAGAACCCACTTTCTATGATTCCAATTTGTTAATGTTCTTTAGAATTCATCATAAAAATAAGAACAGGTGACCTTCCTCTTCAACAATACAGGTGGTAGAACCATTTAACAAACCTTATATATACACTTATCTTTGGATGCACAGGGCATTAGCATCATGTTTGTTGAAATGAGAGATGAAATTTACCAAAGACAACAGCATTCTTTTTTTTACTCTAAGATATGCATACTCTTTATTGTTTTCCTAAAAATCAATCCTGTGAGCTAGCTTGTTTATATTCTCTAACTACTGTGCTCTTTAGTTTTCTTATCCAAGAATTTCACAGCTCTTAAATTTTTGGAATCAAATCATGGACATCTTTGAGAACCAGACAAAAGCAATGATGCTTCTGCCCAATATCCAAAACTGCTTATATATAAGGATAAACAAACAGAATTTTAGAGGGTTGACAAATTCCCAGAAATCTACCGATGGATTAGGGGGTTATAATTCTTAATTACAAATTCTGCACTAGCCCAGTTGGTGTGGCTCAGTGGTTGAGCATCGACCTAGGAGCCAAGAGATCACGGTTCCATTCCCGGTCAGGGCACATGCCCCGGTTTCGGGCTCGATCCCCAGTGGGGGACGTGCAGGAGGCAGCCGATCAATGACTCTCTCATCATTGACATTTCTATCTCTCTCTCTCTCCCTCTACCTTCCTCTCTCTGAAATCAATCAAAAATTAATTAATTAAAAATTATGCACTAAAATATGCCTCAGTTTCTCTTCAGTGCTAACAGCATATAATTTTAAGAGTAATAAATGCTTCAAACTGCATGTTTAAAGCTGTATTCCTAATCTTCACTCCCAAGAATTTATCTGTCTGCTCATTTTTCATATCATTTAATAAATTCTACTCTTCCAGTATCTCAAATCACAAATGACGAATCAGCCTACTCTTTCTCTCTTACCTCCTCTCAGTCTTCCAAGAAATCCTTGTGTCCCTACATTCAAAACGTATCCTGAATCTGAGTAGTTCTTATCACCTCTTCTGCCACCGCCCTGGTCCAAACCACCACCATGTTTTGCCCAAAATATTTCAATATTCCTCTAATGCCTGCACACTGGTCTCTCTACAGTCTATTTTCAACAGATCAGTTAGTACTATCCTTTTTTAAAATGGCAGTTGGTGACCCTTTTGTACTTAAAACAACCTTAACATACAACAAATTTATTCTGTTAAAGCCAAATTCCCATACAATGACCTAAAAGTCCTCCATGAACAGACCCTCCATTACCTGCAGGTCTTTATCCCCTAAGATTCCCTGTATTTTAAATAACACGCCGGCTTCTCATCAACAGACCTCATCCTTCACATTCTGTTAAGACTCAGTTCCATTTCCCCAAGACTTATTAAGATTATTGTCTGTTTTCTCCCCACTAGACTGAAACAAAATGGGTAAGATTTTTCCGTTTTTGTTTACTGCTGTATCCCAGCATATAGAAGTTCCTAGAAACTAATTAGCACTTAAATAGTCCTAGAGTGAATAAGTGGGTAATTATCTTTACGTCTTGAAGCTGTTTTTCCTTTCAGTATTGAGTAGAAGTATTGTCTACTTCTAACCTAGCTCAAATTAATCGGGACAAACTCACTCTCACATGGTCTTCCCAGGCTCAGTGAACTATTTCACTAAAAGGAATGAAGGGTAAATAAAGCGAGGACTCATATCCATCAAACCCATAACCATCAAGCTGGCCTAAAATCCACCTTGGATTTGAAATTAAATGTGAATGTGAAATAAATAAAAGTCAGAGCCAATCATGCCAAAGCATCCCATGCAGCACTGCTTCTCAAATTTTGTGTTTCCCCATAGAAACTCTGTTCCCTGACCCCTTCACTGGGGCAGTAAAAATTCTGTGGAAGATATTGTCCCTCTAGCACCTGAAAATGAGAACCAAGATGTGAAAGTCTGCTCTAGTAGTCTGGGCAGCTCAGAGTGCCGCAGTCCCTGGAGTCTAAAAGCAGGCCACGTTTTCTATCCTAGTATTTGCCCCTTTGTGTAAGTGAATATAAGATAACTCGGCATAACTACCAGACTAAATTTTGAGTTCCAAATAGAACTACATATATTATTGGTGGAATCCTATTTAGAGATTGGGTGTCTATCTGTGTCTGTGTGTGGTTGGCATAATGATCTTTTGAGAGCCATGCCAGACTCTGTACCCCTCTTCTAATGACAGCTGAGGCCACAGAGAGTCCAAACCACTTGACTGCACCTGATCCCAGTTGCTTACCCTCGAGCAGGAAGGACACTCCTGGAAGTGATATTCCCTTGCCTCTCCTCTGATATTCTAGCATGCTTTTTTTGGACCTGATCTATGTATTTCCTTAATAGTCCTTTGGGACTCCTTCTATCCAGTACCTCAGAAATATTTATCTCAGTCTCCAAAGATTTAATTAGAGTTTATTTGGAGTATGAGGATGATATATTAATTTGCACATGATGAAATGAGGAGTATTTTATTAAAAGTTTACTCTCTTAATGGCTCTGAGTCACAATATAATTGTAATGTGTGTGATAATAGAAACTCTAAATTATATTAATTAGACTTTTCTAGAAATTATCACATGGCTCCAAATTTTTTTCCTCACCATATGATTTTCTATGTGCCCAGGCTACTCCTCCTTGTCTCATTCATCAAGAAACTCCTACCAATCCCTGATGATATGGGTGGAATTTTAAACCACCCCCCAATTCCTATGTTGACGCCTGACCCCCAGTAACTTGGAATGTGACTGTACTTGGAGATAGGGCCTTTACAGATATGATTAATTTAAAATGACTTGGTTAGGGTAAGCCCTACTCCAATCTGATTGGTGTCTTTATAAAAAAAAAAAGGAAATGAAATGAAAATTTCGACACACAAAGAGATACCAGGGATGTTCGTACACAGAGAAAAGACCATGTGAGGAGACAGCAAAAGGGTCCCCATCTGCTGCAAAGGTCAGAAGCCTCAGAACAATCAACCCTGATGGCACCCTGACTTTGGCTTTTTAGCCTTCAAAACTATGAGAAAATAAATTTTGTTTCAGCCACTCAATCTGTGTTATTTTGTTATGACAGCTCCAGCAAATGAATATACTTGGTTACCAGCACTAAGACTTTTTATGTTGGTACAACTTCATGTTCTATACGTTAAATGACTACTGAAATAAGAAATTGTGATCCAGCACAATGAAATCTTTTCTCACTTTTATTAATTCATGCATAAAACCAAACAAGCAGAGAAATACAAGTATCCAGAGAACCTTCGTTGTTATCAATCATTGCTTTACCTAGCAGAGAATTTTGTTGTTTTTTCCAAGATGTGGAAATCCTACCCAGCAGAGAGTTTCACTCTCAATCTTGGATATAAAGCTTTTTGACATGTATCTATCACTCTACTCATTCTCTGTTTCTCTGTACATTTCCATTTCTGGCTCTTTCATACAGCTGCTATACTTTTGCCCTTGATTTTTTTAACTGTTGGGGAAAATACTTTTATGGGAAGCTCAGTGAACTAAGATATTTGTTCTTTCGTACATCTATTACCAGAGAATTTTGTATCATGGGAAGCAATGAGAATCAGAAAAGAAAAAAAATAAATAAACTTGTTTCTAAGGGAATTTCACAGTAGAAATTTTACTTATGAACTTATGAACTCCTGCCTCTCTCTTCCAACAAAGAAGGCAAGAACCTTTGGAGCCAGAAGCTATGGGTTTGCATTCCTGTTTTGTTTTTATTGCCTATGAACTACATGATTCAAAGCAAATCATGTACCCCATCTAATCCTGGCAATGGTTCCACAACCAATTCAATTATTCCCATATATAGATGAAAATACTTACATAGAGGCAGCTTATAAACTCTGAAGTGAACATTTAAATTTTCCCCCTCTTTTAACCTTCACAGAATCACAGTAATTTCATGGACCCTCTTTTAAGCCAACAAGCATAGCAGATTTTCCAAATGCACCAGCCTCACTTATTTTAAAAACACATTCAAATGACAAAAATGCAGACAGGTGTTTCCACATTATCCAACGGTTTTGTTGTTCGTTTTATTTTATTTTTGAAAGTATAGCTGATAAGAATGACAAAGAGATAACCTGTAAAATAAAATATAAAGTATTTTTGTTTAAGAACACTTTGCTCTGGCCACCATTATTTTTTTCCTCACCCAAGGATATGATCATTGATTTGAGAGAGAGAGAGAGAGAGAGAGAGAGAGAGAGAGAGAGAGAGAAGAGAGAGAGAGAGAGAGAGATGTAGATCAGTTGCCTCCTGTATGTGCCCTAAACGGGATCAAACCCCAAACCTAGGTATGTGCCCTGACTAGGAATCAAACCTGCAACTTTTGCCATATGGGGCGACGCTCTAACCAACTGAGCCACCCAGCCAGGGTGCTCTGTCTACTCTTCTCCTGAGAGCATCTTTAGCATCTTTATTTCTTAAGCTGTAGATCAAAGGATTCAACATTGGAATCACCACAGTATAGAAAACCGACGCCACTTTCTCCCTTCCAGGGCATAGCTAGTCCTTGGCCGGGAGTAAATGAAAAGAACTGAACCATAGCACAAGGTGACAGCTGTCAGGCGAGAGGCACTGAGCCCTAGTACAAGGGGACAGCTGTCAGGCGAGAGGCACTGAGCCCTAGTACAAGGGGACAGCTGTCAGGCGAGAGGCACTGAGCCCTAGTACAAGGGGACAGCTGTCAGGCGAGAGGCACTGAGCCCTAGTACAAGGGGACAGCTGTCAGGCGAGAGGCACTGAGCCCTAGTACAAGGGGACAGCTGTCAGGCGAGAGGCACTGAGCCCTAGTACAAGGGGACAGCTGTCAGGAGAGGCGAGTGGAGAAGGCCTGGAGCGGCCTGGGGCGGAGCGGGCCCTCGGAAGGCGCGGTGCTGGAGAGGGAGGAGCGAGCATAAGCACGCCGGGAGTAAGGGCGTTGGAGGTGAGTATAAATAGAGCATAACCTGGTAGCTCTCCCTCCGTCGCAGGCCAGCTTCACAAGGGGGGGCAGATCACAGAAGAAATCGTCGATTATATTGTCCCCACAGAAGCTCAGGGTAAATGTCTCACTGGTAATGATGGCCGAGTTCAGAAAGCCACCAAGGTAGGAAGCTGCAGCAAGACTGGTACGTGACTTTGAGGACATCGCCTGGGAATAAGGCGGGGGGGTGGAGATGGCCACGTGGCGGTCATAGGCGTGGCAGCCAACGGGTAACATTCACTATAGGCCAGGCCGGCCCAGAAGAACTGAGCCGGGCAGCCAGCAAAGGAGAGGCTTTTGTCTTCAGAGATGCAGGTCATAAGGATTTGGGGGTTGTAGACAGAGGAATACCAGAGATCCAGGAATGCAAGGTTTCCAGTGAAGAAATACCTGGGTGTGTGGAGCCGAGGATCAGCACAGGTCAGAGAGACCAGGGTGCTGCTCCCTGAGAGACTGACAACAAAAATGAGGGGGAAGGTGAAGAACAGCACTGTGACCTTAAGTCAGCTGGGAACCCTAAGAGTATGAATCCTTTCACTTCGGTGGAGTTTTTCTCCTCCATGGATTTGGGTTTCTATGGTCCCTTTCTGTGAAGAGATGAATAAACATGGCATGAATTAAGATAGGTATAAACTTCCCCATCGACGGCCGTTTCAGCGCATCGGAAAACCCAACTGATGCACATGTGTTATCCATTGCGAGACGCTTATGCTGGACTGGGCATCATTCCTGTTGGAAGACTGAGAAATCCTTCTGTGCTGACTTAAGAGGTCAGTTCTCATGAAGACAGCATAGGATGTGTCGCCTTATCTTCTTTATCTAATTGTTCCTTCTTCTTAATAAGGGTGGTTTGTGTTCTTGTCTTCTGTTTGCATGTAGGGTGATTGGGGACCATGTGGAAGAAATTTTAAAAAGGGAGTTAGAAAGGATGTGCTGAGTTCTCTTCAGGTCTTTAAATCCTTTTGTCTTTTTCCAGAGAATTCCATGAAGAACATTTTTATTATTCTAATGATATTATTGTGGAGTGTCCTTGGAAGTTAGTTTTACTGTGAATTCTTTGAATGTGATTATATTTTATCCAACTTTTTATTCACAAAACCAAGAATACGGGTTTTCAAAAATAGAAAATGTGTAATTTGAATAAAAGAATAGATTTCCTTAGATAATAGGAATTTGAGACCATAGCTATCTGTCTGACTCTCAAATATATTCTGAAAGGAATTACAAATAGTCATCAATTGATAATTGTGCTCACAATGTGTTTGAATTTCCTATAGCAGCGATTTTCAACTGGTGTGCTGCAATAATTTTTAAAACATGCAATATCTGACTAGTTAGTCAGGGGCACTGACCTCTTTCCCCTTAGACTGTCAAATTTAAAAATGACAACAGCCAACACAACAATAGCCATCTGGTATGAATTAATCAAAATTATATGTATTTTTTGTCAGATCAACAAAAAATCTATTTTTGGTGTGCAGCAGAATTTTATTTTATTTCATTTTAAATATATCTTTATTGATTTCAGAGAGAGGAAGGGAGAGAGAGAGAGAAACATCAATGATGAGAGAGTCATTGATCGGCTGCCTCCTGCCCGCCCCCGACTGGGGATCAAGCCCACAACCCGGGCATGTGCCCTGACCGGGAATCGAACAGCGATCTCCTGGATCCTAGGTCGACGCTCAACCACTGAGCCACGCCCAGCCCGGCAGAGTTTTAGTAATTAGTTTATGTGCCGTGAGATGAAGAAGGTTGAAAATTGCTGCCCTGTAGAATCAAGAGCAAAAAACAAACGAACAAAGAAACAACTAAGCGGCCAAATTGGATGATTTGGGGGCATATGGCAGGCTGAGTAACGGCCCATGAAGACATCCAAGCTCTAATTCCTGAAGCCTGCGAATGTCACTCTACATGGAGGAAGAGTTATTAAAGTGAAGAGTCTTGAGGTGGGCGATTATGAGGGGGCGCCCTAAGTACCGTTACAAACACTACCCTCTGTGCGGGAGGCGCAGGCGGAGGAGGCAAGGGGACCGCGGCAGAGAGGAGTGGTCGCCACAAGGATGCCGACAGCCAGAAGCCAGACGAGCCATGGCATGGGTTCCCCAGCAGGGCCCCGGGGGCAGGGTGGCCCTGCCAATGCCTTACTTCTGTCTCAGTGATATGAAGTTTGGGCTTCTGACCTCCACAACTAGGAGAGAATACATTTTTGCTGTTTTTAGTCACCAAGTTTGTGGTAATCTATTAATACGGGAAGCTCTGGAGCTTGACCTCTAGCAGCCTTCTTGCGTTCAGAGGTAGAAGCTGGCAGCGGGACTGTTGCCAGCAATGGGAGAAGCACCATCTCTTCTGGTCTGTGTTACAACCCAGTACACACCCCAGTAAAAAGTGGCTAAATTATGATGGTCAGGGCTCTGAACTGGCCGGAGATGTGATATTTCTGCTATTCAATCCAAGGCTTTCAAAATCTCTTCTGCTAGGGGGAAAAACTTAATCTTGGTCATTTACTTAGCTATGGACTTAAAACTGAGCTACAAAAATTTTAAAAATATCTCTTGGAACTGTATCTGTTTGATGGTAAGAATCTATAATTTTCATCTTTACCATAAATATTACTGCTAGAGTCATACTCAAAGTAGATTCTCCGTCATAAGCAGAGGACCGGCATGAGCGGCATTTCTGTTCCCTTAGTGTTGCCTGACTGCCCGCTGCTCGCTGCTAAGGTTGTTTTAATGAAGCTTATTCCTGGAACCAGCTTAGGAGCAAGAATCAAGGGCACTGGGTTCTGGTCTGGGTTGGCTGCTGCCAATTTTAAATAAACCTTAATTTTCAAATTCTATTTTCTCATCTACCTTTCTCAGCTCAGTGGGACTTTTAAAGCTCATGGATATGCGACAGCACTTTAAAAACTAAAAGTGAAAACTATGTAGTGGCTTCTCTATGGATCTTCATCTCTGTCGTCTGTCCTTCGCATGCGGCATTTGCTGTACCTCGCAAGGATTTCCAGTTATACCTAAGCTGAGTCGGTGTATCCTCGTGCAGAAGCTTCCCCTTCTTTAACATGAGGCTCTCCCTTGAGCTGGGAAATTGCAGGGCTTGTTTGCAAAATTACAATTTGGAAATTGCAAGAGACATTTCTTCCCTAATCTCTCTTGCTTTCTTCTATGGTTATTAAAATATAAAATAAACATACATGTGAATACACATACATGAGAATATATATCAATGCTTTTACAAATAAAAAAGGGTCGAAGGTGGCTTACTATGAGTCATAAGACACAGGTAAATAGCGTAAACTAAAAAAATGTAAAGAGGAAAAGCAAGACCTGACATAAAATGAGGCGAGTATAAACCTGTGGCACACGGAGTCCTATGCACTGCTCTGTGCAGACCACACATTTGACTGAAAACTTTCTAGCAACCCATTTATACAATAACTAACATCCAAAAGACAAGCCACCATCCGAAAAAATTGGGCACCACATTACCATTCTTGATATTAACTTTGAAATCATTTCTCCCAAGTTTCCTTATAAAGAGAATGAGGGAAATTTAAGGCATAATAGATTGAATTGTAGTATTATATATGTAGACACAAAAGAGACTTTTTTGGAGCTACATTTACTTGTCATTAATTTGTAGACTTAAATTGGACTGCATGCCATGTTAGAGTCAAGAGGTGCTCAGACATCTCCCCGCCAAGCATCTTTCCTCCCTGTCTTCTCTACCTCCCTTCACCAGGAGGCCTCTTTAAGAGGCAGACAGCTCTGAGGGCGATCACCCAAAAGGTGCTCAGCCCTTAGGGACCTCTCAGTCCTCTCCAGGCTTAATGCACCTGCATCCCTATCATTCAGTTTGCTGTATTAATCAGATACTTCTTTAATTATATATTAATTATAAATGTGCAATGTAATCTCAAAGATATAGCTTTATCTCTATGATATATACGTAATTGCACTCCTCTTAAGGAGCTCCTCCCCCATGCACTGCCTAATATAGAAAGAGAAACACTTTTAAGTCATGAAAGTATTAGCATTTACTCTATGTTGGCCTACTATAAGGGCCAGTAAATTTCCTGTGTGATAACTCAAGAGGCAATGGCAGGGCACACACAGCTACAGAGGGTTTACAAGAAAAAAAACATCCATCAAGTACACATCTAATTGATTGTTTCACTGAAACAGAAAATAGAGCCTGAAGAAAAGATATTTTAGCTTCCTTCATGAAACATAATTACAGGAAAGAAAACTTTATCCTATTTCACAAAGTTAAATTGTGATACGGTTTTATTATACTAAGAATTGCTTTGTCTTTTGTTCATACTGTGATTTACTGACCTTTTCTCCTGGTTAATTAAACATAATATTTTCTTCATGAACATAAATTACCACTTCGTTTGAATTTCAACAAGTCCAGAATTTCTCACATTACCTTAGAATAAAAAGTGCCTTCTACTCACCCTAGAAAATCTTCTTTCAAATGCTAACAATACTTGTAGAACATACAAGCCTGAGCATCCCTTTGGGATATGCTGTAAAAAGCAAAGTGTACCTTTGTGTGCTACTCTGGTGCCAAGTGACAAATTATAAAGCTCAGTTATCTTTCTAGATGAAGTAGGGAGAAATTAATCATCATCAACATAATTGATCCAATTAACCTCTGAAGCCCCCTTTGCTTTGTGAGTTTCATATCTAGAGGTAAAAGAGAATTCAGCAGAAAGGAGTAACCAACATAATAGTCTTCATACAGTGGGCACTCAACAATTATTTGCAGTCAATAATAATAATAATAATACACAGAATTTTAGTTCTGAAACATATTGACTATCACTTAATAAAATGAGACATTTTACTCATTTACAAAGGAATTGAGAGACAGAATTTGAGAAATTGATATTGAGAGCAGCACCAAAGTCATGTGGTTAGAACAAACTTTTATGTCTACATCAGACCATGATTATATTTATTCATTCAAAATACATGTTATCAAGCAACTTTTAGGTACCCAGCATTGAGTTAGATGTTGAGGGAGATACAACTGTGCGGCAAGGTAAGGTATTAGGTGAGCTCTGTCATGGTTAAGAGGCAAACCTAGGGCAGAGATTGCCTGTGTGTGAATCCCAGGTCTACAGCTCACTAGTTGTGTGGCCAAGAGCAGTTCACTTAAACTCACTAAGCCCAGTTTTCCTATCTTTGAAATGGAAATAACTTGTCTTCTTCATGAAGTTGTTATGAAGATTACATGAGATAACATAATAAAATTGAAGAAATATCAGTGAAAAATTTTAAAAACAAAACAAACAAAAATAAAATAAAATACTGATAAATATATAGTGCCTGCCTTTGTGGAACTTATGACCTCATAGGAAAGGTCACCAAATAATAATATAAATTTATACTTACAAATTATGAATAGCGTATAGAGTCATAATAACAGGTGTTATGCGATTGTATACAACACCTGACATAGTGTGGGACCTTAAGGGAGATTTATCTGAGGGGGTTATATTTGACCTGAAGGATAATAAAAAAAATTTCACTAGGCAAAGTGGGTGATAAAGGTGGAGGTGGCAGGTTGCCGGGAGGGTAAAAAGAACAGCGTTGCAGGTTCTAGGAAGGGCAGAGGTCTGAGTTGAGGAAAAGCAGTATGGATTCCAGGAAGCGAAGGAAGTTCAGAGATGTCAGTATCTTTTCAGTCTCTATCCTCAATACACCTCTTTGCTTCCAGGTCCAAGAGAGAGTTACATCCAAGCATAACCCAGATGGGGGGGGGGGTGTAGGGACGGCTCTGGGAGGACACATGGACACCCCTGAGGAGTGGTGGGACTGTGCTAATTGTCACAGGCAGGTTCTATAGAGAGTGCTAAGAAAGGACATAAGGGAGTTTTATAAAGCAGATAAACCAAGAAATAACATCAACTGAGGCCTATAATTAGTACAACTGAAATATAAGACCATAGTTTACATACTGCAAAAGAAGAAATCAGAGAATTTCGAGAGAGAGAAATGCTGGTGTAGATCAATTATTACTGTACAACCTACTCAGCCATCAGCTAAATGTGAGGTTCTCAAATCTCTTGATCTCAGCAGCCTTTTACACTCTTAAAAAGATTGGAGACCCCCAAAGAGATTTTTTTATGCGGGTTATAGCTATCAATATTTACCATTCAGAAATAAAAACTGAGAAATTTTAAATGTTTTTCTTGATTCATTTAAAATAATAATAAGCCCATTACATGTTAACCTAAATAATAGATTAATAAATACAGACAAGTTTATTTCAATTCCAAAAAATATATAGTGAGGAGTGACAGTTTTCTATTTTTGCAATTTTTAAAAATATCTAGCTTATACAAGACTGTTGAATTCTTACAAGTGTTTCTAAATTCAATGCACTGAGATATCTTGTTTTGATTGAAGTATATGAAGAAAACTCAGCCTTAAACAGATATGCAGTTAGAAAAGGGAAGACTACTTAGTCTTCAGATAATTCTGATTCTCTTTTTTGATAATATAACAAAACACTAGTATTTTTAAGTTAATTTCAATGTGAAATATAAAGCCAGTATCTGTAATATCTTGTACTGTTATGAAAATATTGAGATTATGGACTCCATGAAAGTGTCTCAAGAACCCCCAAAGTTCCCGAGACTATACTCTGAAAACCAATGCTATAAACATATCCCTTGAAAGCACCCAAAGGACATGTTTTAATCAAGCACAAGGACTTGCATTAGTGAGATCACTGAAAATCTCTGACACTGTCCTCATGAGTCTGGAGATGTTGGATGGGAGAAGATGTCTGAGTATCCCTTGACTCTAACAAGGCATGCAGTCAGTTTTAAGTCTAAATGAATCTGTCATAAATACATTTGATGACAAGTCATATTTTGGGCTTTAGAATGCAAGAGATAATAAAGGACATTTTTTCCCCCAAGCCTCAATGACTATCCAGTCATCTGGTTAGGATAAGCTCATCTCTAAGGCCCCTATAAGTAGAAAGCATGCTATGATTGTGTGAGTACTCATTGATCAATTGCTTACTTGCAGAGATTGTGCATTATACAAAATCCAGTAAAAAATAGCTCATAACACTTTGTATGTAGAAAGTGCTCAAAAGTTTAGAAAATTTATTTCTGTGTCTAACCAGTAAACAGACTGTGACTTTCAGAGAAGGCTTATTCATCAAGTTTGCTAAATTCATTTTGGGAAAATGGGTGAACCTAAGAGTTCCTTAAGATTCTGAGGACATTTATATAACAATTTGGCCAAGACATTATAATGCCATCTAGGAAAGCCAACCCATTTCCTCAGTGAAACTCTACCGTTTTTATGTTTTTATTCCAACGTCAATAGATAAAAATAGATCAAGAAACATAATATAGAATTAGGCAGCATTAGAGGAGCTCAGACCAGGACTGCCCAGTGCTCACCATGCCCAGGAGTCATAACCATCGAGTTGGGTTATGTGTGTGTGCTCCCTTGTGATGTTACAAATCCACAGACCTTCCTAGAAACAGGGAGATCTGGATGAAGAACCTAAATATAACCACAATGTCTGCCGGTACTGACTGGAAAATGAACTTTGTTTAGAATGCACTACCATATGCACAACCAAGCCCCCACCCAGAGAAGGTTAGGTAATCCTCTGAACATCTACCAGAAAAGTTTAACCCTAAGAAAATATAAGCTTTACCCCTTCTATTAGAAGCTCTTTCAGGTGTAAACTGCATTAGAATGAGCACAAGTCTCTTCATCACTATAAATGGGCCCTGGGGCCACCCCCTCTGTCAGAGTTGAACACAGATCCATCTTCAGTCCCTGAGATATATGTAGTTCTTTGTGTTAAGGTAAGCCCAAAAATGGTGTTTACAGCCAGGAATTTCATTCCACTGCTGAGGTTAAACATGAGATCCCACATCATTTTTTTTACAGATTCCTACTGATGGGAGCTAGATGTGAGTGTAAAAAGCAATGCACTTTAAAATTCCAATACCAAGAAGTCAGCAGGAAGAGAAAACATTAGCAGAATGATAAAAAAAATTAATAACTGAAATTGAATAAAGCTTTTTGTAAAATAATTGGACTTTGAGGTGTCCAAGAGAAGCAAAAATAAATGGACTGTGAGTTTGAACTGTAAGATTGGTATGCTGCATAGAAAAGATCACATACAGGGCTTAATGAATCTACAATAATTGACTAAGCGAATGAATAATTGGGTAGATGAATAAAGAAAGGAATGTAAACCAGCCCCCAAACACTTGCAAGGGCCTAGAATCTTAGAAATCCACACAGTTAGTCTGTCCGTTTAGAGTCCTCCCCAATCTCCTTTCTCAATAAGAATTCAGGCCCAACAAGTCTTCCCCTTGGCAACAGCCCTGTGGATGGCGTCTTTCACCTCCTTGTTCCTCAAACTGTAGATAAGCGGGTTCAACATGGGGATCACTGCTGTGTAAAACACTGACACCACTTTATTGAGATCCAGGGAGAAGCTTGCACTAGGTTGTACATAAATAGAGAAAAGAGTACCGTACAGGATGGACACGGCTGTCAGGTGAGAGGAGCAGGTGGAGAAGGCTTTGCGCCTCCCATGGGCAGAGCGGATCTTCAGGATGGCGACGATGATGTAAACGTAGGAGACCAAGATAGTCAAGCCACTGAGGACCCCCACAGCTCCTGCCACAACAAAGACTACCAACTTAGTGAGCTCGGTGTCCGCACATACAAGTGAAAACAGGGGGAACACATCACAGAAGAAATGATTGATGACATTGGGGCCACAAAAAGGGAGACGAAATGTGTTTGTTGTGTGAGTCATGGTGTTCATGAACCCGATGACATAGGGGCCAACCACCAGCTGGATACAGAGTCCCTGGGACATGGCAATGAAGTACAATAATGGGTTGCGGATGGCTACATAGCGGTCATAGGCCATGGACGCCAAGAGGAAACACTCTACTGCCACGAAGAACCCAAAGAACCACTGCTGCAGAGCACAGCCCAAGAAAGAGATGACTTTCCTCTTCACAAAGAAGTCATTGAGCATCTTGGGGCTCACTACCGAGGAGAAGCAGATGTCCACAAAGGACAAGTGGCTCAGAAAAAAGTACATAGGTGTGTGAAGGTGGGAATTGATCCGTATCAGAATGATCATGCCCAAGTTTCCTGTTAGGTTGATGATGTAGAAGCTCAGAAAGAGCAAGAAGAGAAAGACCTGCAGCTGGGGGTTGTAATTCAAACCCGTGAAAATGAACTCGGTGACCCTTGTGTAGTTTTCATTGGCCATTGACTGGTTGTGGTTTCCACTAGAAGAGCAGAGGAGTCACAGCAGGCTTGGTAAACCTATCTTCAAATCTGGGACACAGCGAAAATACACTAGAAACTGAAAGAGTGTTAGAAATGATATGACTTAGTTACACGCTGCAGCTGGGAATACAAAATGAAACACGAGCAAAACATCAGACCTGCAGCTATAATATTTAAGGCTCTAGAATCCATCAATACACAGATGAAAAAATGGAAGCCTAGAGATAGGAGCAGCTGGATCAAGGTCCTCTCAGTTCACTAACTGAGCACGGTTGGTTCCAGAATAGACACCTACTGACTCCCACTTATGTGACCTTTACCTGAGTTCACCAGGTGGCCACACATCTGGCGAAATGATGCGGGAGAGTGGAAGTGAAACAAGCTGGAGAAGAAATGAACAGCCACTCCATTTTCAGGCCATTTTCTTCGCACTTTGTGATTATAACCTAAGATTAAGTGCATGGTATCCAGCTGCTCTGGCATCCACCTCCTCTCACCCCAGGAAAGTTACTTTTATTCTCTTGTGAAGCAAAAATAATAATAGTAATACCAACCTTGTAAACTGTTGTGAGGAGTAAATGAGGTAACGCATCCAAAGCATTCAGAAGAGTCTTACTGAGCACCTAAATAAGTGGACAGTAATTGTTAGTGTTTTTGCCTTACATTTTTAATAAGTCTGCAAGCTAACTAGCATCATCTCATTTTATATGAGGGAAATTGAAGCTCAATCTACATTCATAATGCTAGTGACTGGCAAAGGTGGGCTTTGAAATACCTGTCAACATGGTCTGTGCGCTTTCCTTTTTCGTGCTGTGAAGTGCTTATGTCTTCACAATTCCTTTCATTTCAAAACAATCCAAAATTCATTCCAGTAAGATAATGCATTTCTGGTTCCCTATTTCTGGTGTTGTGTTTATAGCCAATGGCCATTAGCTCATAAGGTAATAGAAAGTGTTGAGTTTAAGTATCACCTTTATGGACACAGTACAGAGAAAAAAAATCAGAAAAGAGCCTAAATTCTTCCATCTCTGTATCTTCTATAGATTCTTATGTCACCTACAACAAGGGTGATCTTAGTTAAATCAGCTGATCTCTCTGAACCTTAAATATGTCATTCATTCAATGTAGCTAAAATTATTGTCTTCCATCTCAGAGAATTCTCACCCACATAAAAGAAGAAGATCAATGTATGAATGCTCAGAAAGCTACTTATATTTTGCTTTATAAAAATTCATGAGCCCAGGAATATCAGAGTCCAACATTAGACTTATGCTATATACCTTCCTTCGGTTTTTTAATTGGAAATTTATTATTTGACTTTACCGAGGACTCCTCAGAAGTTTACATTATGCCCTTGGCTTTGGGGGAATTAAAGAGAAAGATGAAATGGCAGGTCAAACTGTTTACCCATCACATTCACCTCTTGCTTAACCCTCTTCAAGAGTCTAAGAGCTCCCCCAGGGTCACTCACTTGCTATATCTCAGTCATCCACTTGATAATTGCTTGAAGCTCCTCAACTCTTTTCTACCAATCTTAGTTTCTACACCTTCCCAAGTTGCCTGCCCCTCTATGCACATTTTGGCTTCTCAATTTCTCTTTTTATTTGGTGTTTAGAATTGAATACACTGTTCCATACAGGTCACACCACACAGAGAGGGGGACAGTCAGCTCTCCTGTTCAAAGCACTTGGATAATACCAACACAATCTATGTTAGCCTTTCATTAGCAAGGAAATCACCCAGTTGGTTTAGACAGGGATGGAGTTAAATTCAGGACTATCTTTTCCCCTTACCCTGTTGCAAAAATATCTATGTCCAATTGTAGACTTAGTTTGATCCAGCTGAGGAACTTAAATTTATCTCTACATAAATGCTCTCTTCTTAGGTCTTGCTCAACATTCAACAAAGATGAGGGTCATGCTGATCCTGGTTGTGAACCAAACATATACTTTATTTTAAGTTTACTTACAATAATGTATGTCCTCTTGAACTTGTTAAAAATCAAGTAGAATGAAAAAAAGATGATTTAGAAGGTCTCAGCTTACATTCGAATAAGCTCCCTCCCAAGTTTCTCAGGTTTCACCCCTTCCCTTAACATGGGAATGGGGCAGAATTTTCAATAGTTGTTTGATTTTGTTCTGTGTCTTCTTCCAGAAAGAAAATGTGGGTGACTCCACTATAAAATATATTCAGCCTTCATTGGTTAGATCAAAATTCCCTGGAAAGTTGCATCATTTCTTTCATAGTGATTGTTATTGAAAATGCTGTCCCCAAAGCCTACCATATCCTGGAAATGAGGCCACTAAGGGAAAGTGCAACTAAAGTTTTGCTTCATATCCTAAGTAAATTCAATGAGATGTGTTTTCTGATCATTTCAAATTTGTTTCTAACTGGATATAGATTCTCTATTGCCTCTAGTTCTGGGCTAAGCACTCAGCTCTCCCTGGATTCTGCAGCAGTGCAGATGAGTCACCTTTATACATAAAGTCCAGGCTCCAAAGCATGGGAAGAACCCAGGCATCTGAGGTGTCAGGCATGGCTTAACTTAAATTCAATATATAAAAATAGAAATAGCAATAATTTTTAATTACATAATTTTACTTATTTTTAAAGTAGTGAAGGACAGACTAGGAAAAATATTTGCAGCTAATGTTCAAAGCCTTTTTATTTATTATCATGATGATAGTGGAATGAGTTATAAGAATATTGGGTGGAGTAAAAGTCTCTGAACTATGTGTTTCTGGAACAGGTATGCAATAAGAAAATCATTCCTCCCCCCTTATATTTTAGTTTCACAGCCTGAAAGATAAGAATGTTAGAGTATATCAGATACTTTAAATTTGTATTTGCCATGCACTGTAAAAATCCTGATAAAAGATCCAGTCTTTCCTGTGGAATAAATATGTGTAAATGTGTGGTCCAATACACAAAATTTGTGTATGATTTCACAACCCTAAAAAAATTAATAATTAGACATTTGAAAACTATTTTTTCAAGCCTACTATCTTAATAATGCTTTCGATTATTAAAGGAAATGTTCATTGTGATTGAGAAGCTGATGCTGCTATCTAGTGGCAAAGTTTAAAAACATTTTTAAGAAAGAACTAGTACAGTGTTTTTTTCACTTAGGAATGCTGCCTACTACCCTTTATTTGAATACATCTTATATTTGCTGAGAGCATGTTAACAGGTGATGACTAAAGAGTAAAATGAGGGGGGAAAAGATGTTTCGTGAAGAATGTGGAAGTGTGTATGTCACAGGTCCTGAAAGCACAGGCTGTAAAACATACTTTGGCCTTCAGGTTCTAAAATAATACTAAATATTTAAAACTAATTTTTTATATAAAACAGGAATACTATTTTAATCCTCACCTGAGGACATGTTTTTATTGATTTTTTTTTTTTTTTTTTTTTTGAGAGAGAGGAAGGGAGAGGGAAAGAGAGAGGAACATCAATTGGTTGCCTCCCATACACACCCCAGCCTGGGATGGAACCCACAATCTGGGTATGTACCCTGACCAGGAATCGAACTCACAACCTCTCAATGTATGGGAATGGGACAGCACTCAAGCCAACTGGGCCACACCGGCCAGGGCAAAACTAAATTTTTAAGAATTCAGGATATAAGGTCATTTTGAAGGAATCTTTATTAACACAAAGTTGGAGAAAAAGAGCCTTAAAATGTAATGAATAGCATCTTGACCCAAGTCATCATCCAACACAGACACCAAAACAGGCAGAAAGCATGGTGAAATAAGCAAAACAGACCAAAACACGTTTAGAACATCAGAGGCTATTTCCATTCTTCAAGGTCAGTGGAATAAAACTAAATGTCCCTTAAAGAAGACCTTCAAAGATAACATAGAGTGTGGATCTCAGTGAGTTTTACAATTGTATAAAAATACGGCCTATTCCCCCAGTTGTTAGATTTGTTGCTATGAGGGCATGACCAGCCCATTGACTCTTTATGCTTGTCAGGTTCATCATCTACAAAAAAGGAATTAATGCCCTGCCTATGACACAAAAATTAATAAATAACAATAGTAATAACTAGCACTTTATTAAAGAACTATAATGCATTCTGCACTTTACATGCACAAAGCATGTAATTGCAGTGGCAAAATCCCAGTGAGTTATTATTGTGAGCAGAGTGCATAGGGGATAGAAAAGCCTTTGTAAAATGCCTACTCCAAACACAGAGGTAGTATTAGAGAGCACTATCATTACATATTTCCTGAATAGTTCACTATTTTCCATTATCATTTATATATAATTGACATGTAACATTGTATTAGTCCATGGCATACAACGTAATGATTTCATATATGTATATATTGTGAAATGATTTACAAAATAAGTGTAGTTAACATCAGTTACCTTACATAGTCTCAATTTTTTTTCTTGTGATGAGAACTTCTGAGACCTAATCTCTTAGCAACTTATAAGTACGCAATACAGTATTGTTAAATATAGTCACCATACTGTACATTACATCCCCAGAACTTACTTATCATATAACTGGAAGTTTTTACCTTTTTAAGTTTATATTTAAAAGTCAAGGTCAAGTTTATAGGCAACTGATAGATCTCAACACCCTGTAAAGAAAAACAGAAGCATTGTTAAGTCACTGGTTATGACTACAGCATGTAAGATTTAACAAAGAACCACTCCTTTCTTAATTACAAATCTTGAGAATATTTATAAATTTTTGGAGTTCAGTAATCCAACCATCTCAGTTTAAAGCTCTCCAACTCATTCCTGCTAAATGAGAAATGAGAAAATCAAACTGACAAAAACTGTAACCTAAAGACATTACATGACTTGTTGATAACACAGAGTAACACAGAGTAGGTTTCCCAACACACAGCCCACGTTCTTGCGTCTTGCGTGTGGATTAGCTGTCGATCTGCAGTGCAATGCTATTCTAATTTACCTGCTCATCAGGAACTTCTTCCTTTCAACTGTCCTTCTGAATGCATCCTTGACTTCCTTGTTTCTCAGGCTGTAGATAAGTGGGTTTAACATGGGAATTACAGATGTATAAAACACAGACACCACTTTATTGATGTCCAGGGAGAAACCAGAACTTGGACGTACGTAGATAAAGAAGAGTGTCCCGTACAGGATGGACACGGCTGTCAGGTGAGAGGAGCAGGTGGAGAAGGCTTTGCGTCTCCCATCGGCAGAGCGGATCTTCAGGATGGCGACGATGATGTAAATGTAGGAGACCAAGATGATCAGGCCACTGAGGACTCCTAGGGCTCCAGCCAAGATGAATAGCAAAAATTTGTTGACCTGGGTGTTTGCACATGCCAGGGAAAGCACTGGAAGGAGGTCACAGAAAAAGTGATTGATGATTTGGGGACCACAATAAGGCAGGCGAAAGGTGAAGGTCGTATGGGTCACGGCACTTATAAGGCCCAAGGTATAGGGCCCTACCACCAGCTGCACACAGACCCGCTGGGACATAATGAGTGTGTACAACAAAGGCTTACAAATAGCCATATATCGATCATATGCCATGGCAGCCAGGAGGAAACACTCGGTCACTACAAACTGACCAAAAAACCATAACTGGGCAGCACAACCTAAGAAAGAGATGACTTTTTTCTCCACAAAGATGTCAGTCAACATCTTGGGACCAATGACAGAAGAGGAGCACACATCCACAAAGGACAGGTGGCTAAGAAAAAAGTACATGGGGGTGTGGAGTCGGGAATCGATCCGAATGAGGGTGATCATCCCCAAGTTTCCCAGAAAAGTGACAAGGTAAACCAAGAGAAATATCACAAAGAGGACAACCTGGTGCTGGAAATGATTCGTTAAGCCCATGAAAAAAAATTCGATCACCAGAGTTTGATTTTCAGCATTCATGTCTATGATTTAATCTGGAAGGAGAAAAAGAAAGATTGTTCTTTGCAATCAATTGGTAATTGAGGGCTTCTCAGTTTTACATCTGAATTTCACTTCTAGTTTTCTACATTTCATAGGGTAGGCTGACAGATAACACCCTAGTTGTTGTCTTATCTCCTAACTATCTGTGTGATGCTAAGTCACTGAATTTCACTGGACTCTTCAGTTTCTTCCTTGATCAAAACAGGATTTTGGAGAATAATTATAAAATTTTAGACCTAGAAGCGACCTTTGGAAATTATCTAAGACAAATCCTCTAAGTGTATGAGGTTACATTTCTAAAAATCCCTGCTTTTGAACCAAGGATATCTTAAAAACATTTCGTAGAAAAAGGTATTATGTGAATTTGATTAATTCAGGCTGACACTCTCACTGTAGGTTAAAGGTGTGCAGCAGCAGAAGTACTGGCAGAAGTCTAACAACCTTCTCTTCTAAGAAAGCTTGAAAGGATTTTGGTTAACAAAAAATGAATGAAATAAAAGTTTGCTGACCTCCTGTGGTCTCAGAGGCAATGGAGCTTAGAAAGAAACAGCCTCATTGGGGTAAAACTTTAGATTAGTCAGAAAAACTATACTTTAATAGTGAAATCTTTCAATAACTTAATATTTTCTAAACATAGAAACTCATTTCAAGGCCTTTAAATTTGTATCCATGATGACACAAGAAAGATGGAAACAAAGCATTCTGAGAGTCACAATGAATTTACGTTATAAAAAAATTTATGAAGATGAAAGTAGAGTATACACATCTATGAGCTCAACCAACTCAAATTATTGTGCGAAAACAATAATTTCTGACTGTCAAAATGGGTACAACTTTATTTTTCCCAGCCTTACCCAATCCAAAAAGTCTAATACAGAAAAATCATGATTCTACGTATGCATGTGACTGGGGCATGAGCAGCAGAGAATTCAAGTCAGCTAATTGAGCGGTTTGTTTCCTACGTATAACACCCAATCTAAGTGAAGAAATTAAGACCCAGAGGATCCAACTCCTCTTAATTCTAATATTCAATGAGCCCCTAAATCCTGCAACACATTTCAGTATCTATATGCCAAAGGCAAAATTCAACCAAAATGTACATTCAAGTTAAGTCATTTAAACCAAAGGACACAGACACAATATTTTATTTATACTAGCTTTTCCTTCATGGTAGGCTTACAGATGATGTTTTCTTTGGCTTCTAAAACTTATTTTTCATATCTATCTTCCTGAAGACACTTTAAGAAACCACTTAACTCACCTGTCTGAAGAAACATGACCTGGACTTTGCCTGCTTACGTCAAAGTGAATGACAAAATTAACACTTTCTGATATGAAAATGAATTACACTGCAAATGTACGCTTGTCATTCTTCTCAGCTTCTTCAAGGGTCTAGGAAGGTAAACAATATAATGATACCACCTTGAAACCTGGACTGTCCAACAGCACTTTAGGAAAGGCTTCACTGACTCCATTCTGTGCCACACGCAACAGGGCTTTTCTAAAGGGCTCTATGTGAATTGGAGCTAAGTCCCTCGAGGAACCATAATCTCAAGAGATCAGCCCTAGAGAGAGATAATAAAGTATTTGATGAGAAAATAATTTGGGGACTTTGAGTCAAGTATAATTGCACAAAACAAAACTGTACCTTCCTTTGGTACCACTTCTTCCCCACATGTTGAAATTCTAGCGTTGAGCCTTCAGCTGCTGCATGGTGAGCACTGTTTGGATTAGAGAATCTAACATAGAGCCTTGCTTCTGAGAGATGACAATTAGGTGACCCTGGGTACACAGCAACACTGAAGACCCTCTGATTGGCCCATGAGTTACTAGGAAGGTGGGATCATTATAACCAGAGGGTTTGGAAATAGTGACTAGAACAAGATGAATTGCAAAAGGGAGCTAAAATATAGGTAAATAAAAATAAGGTGGACAGGATGTCTCTGAAGCAATGGAGAGCTCTAAATTTGGACGGCATCTTTGAGAGACAAAAGGAGTCCACATTGGCTGTGTGAAAATTTCATATATAAAAGGGGGAAAATTAGTTTGGCCTCAAATTTCATAAATATTTTAATATTAGGCAAATAAGTTTGAATCTCATTCTGTAGGCAAAAATGACTCTTTGAAAGTATTTCAGAAAACAGATGACATCTATTCACATAAATGTTGCCACAGGACATTAATCTTGCCATTGGAGATGTTTATTTTTCAAGGTGCTATGAGATCATTAACTCATCTGAAACCTTGTAAGAACCCAATAAGTGGATTAAGAAAAAAGACTTAGATTCTCCAACCCCTTGACGTTTTACACAGTCCACTTTCTAATCTTGGAAAAAGCAAAGCAGAATTCTACCTCCACAAACTTCCTTTCTCTTTCCTCTGCGTATACTGTATTTATCCCCAAATAGCTGCACGATTCTCCCCTCCACTTCGTTCAGGTTTCTGCTAAAACACCCCCTCACCATAAAAGCTGTCTATGACGTGACTTGATTCCTTTCCATCTATCACTGAATATGTCAGAGAGCTTCCAACTTACTTTTCCTAATTAGCTGCACAACATCTCAAAGAAAGAATGTTTGTTTCTCCTAATAATGCAGACTCAGGTTGTTTCCTTTTATTTCCTCTACAAAACACACTGCAGCATTTGTCTCTGGTTTTTCTATTTCTATAGCATAGATTTCCAAATATAAGACAGCCAGGGCAAAAATAATGTGCATTTTAATAGCAATCATCAAGTTACAAATTACCTTACGGAAATGTAGAGATTCACACCTTTATGAAAATTAGCTATGGATAAAATTCTTATTCATATCCAAATGGTAACCTTACCAGCCTTGCACATAATCATTTTAATGTTTGCTAATCTAATAGATGGGGGGTGGGGAACATCATCTAGTCGTTTCTATTTCATTTACTTGAGCAATTGTGAAGCTGAGTAATTATATATATAAATATATTTAATTATAATTATATATATATATATTTAATTTGTGGCCATTTGCATTTCCAGTTGTATGAATTAGCCACTCATTTCTTGGCTTATTTCTCTGCTGTGCTTCATTTTCCTACTGTGTTTCATACATATATTCCAACATTTTCCTGTTGGGAGGTTAACTCACTGTGAGTCCCTTCTTTTGTAATTATTCTCTCACTTTCCATTGTTCAACTTTTAACAAGGTCTACCAAAGCTATCTTAATGAACTCTGTTGATCTTTCCCTTTCAACATTTGCTTTTCTGGTCTGGAATAAAATATCTTCCCACGTATAAGTATATATAAAATTTTTTCTGGATTTCTTCTGGCATAAGTTACATTTTCTGTCGTATTCTCCATCATTTCACAAAGGACAAGACTGATGTAATGCAACATAAACAGTACTTCAGTCTACAAGTGCCCTGGTAACAGGCAGACTCAGGAATTTTCTAACTCTAATTTCCCACCCATTACTGGATCACATTACTGCATTTTTCTTTCAAACTTGCTCCTGAACGCATTTTTCACCTCCTTGTTTCTCAGACTGTAGATGAGGGGGTTCAGCATGGGGATGACCACAGTATAAAACAGAGAAATCACTTTATTGATATCTAAGGAGGAACCTGAGCCAGGCAGAACATAGATATAGAAAAGAGTTCCATAGAGGATGGAGACAGCTGCCAGGTGAGAAGAACACGTGGAGAAAGCCTTCCTCCTCCCATCAGCAGTATGGATCTTCAGGATGGCCACCAGGATGCACACATAGGACACCATGATGATCAGCCCACTGAACAATACGATGGCTCCAGCCATGATGAAAAGAACCAACCTATTGTTCTGGGTGTTGGCACAGGCCAGGGAGAGAACAGGGAGAATGTCACAGAAAAAGTGGTTCACCACATTTGGACCATAGAAGGGTAAGCAAAACGTGAAGGTCTCTTGAGTAATGGCATTTAGGATGCCCATGGCATAAGGCCCTGCCACCAGCTGCACACACACCCGCTGGGACATGATGACTGTGTACAACAAAGGGTTGCAGATGGCTATGTATCGATCGTACGCCATGGCAGCCAGGAGGAAACACTCAGTCACTGCAAACTGACCAATAAACCACATCTGAGCAGCACAACCCATGACGGAGATGACTTTTCTCTCCAGAAAGATGTCCCACAACATCTTTGGAGCAATGGAAGAAGAGGACCCAACATCCACAAGGGACAAGTGGCTGAGAAAAAAGTACATGGGGGTGTGGAGCCGGGAATCCGTCCAGATCAGGGCAACCATCCCCAAGTTCACCCCCAATGTGACAAGATACACAAACAGAAAGATCAAGAAGAGAATCATCTTGTCTGGAAAATGATCTGTTAAGCCCACAAAATGAAACTCAGTCACTGCTGTCTGGTTCTTATCATCCATTGTTGGGTGGAAATCTGTAATGAGACCCAAAAAAAACCTGTTTTTGTTAGATGAGCAATTAACAAAGCCATATAGATTTTGGATCCATTAGCTGCCATTAATACATCTATGTTCTTCAGATAGTGTTTTATAGCCCAATTTTAATTGTCTTCTTATACTAAACCACTCAAATGCATACAAAGTTTTGGAGATGTACATATAACACCTCTGCATTTGCTATGCACCTTTATCAACTCCTAACATGCTATAAATAACTTTTTTAAAAATCATGAGAAATATAACAAGCATTCATGGAATTAGTCAAACTCCTGGGTTCTAGGTATGGCTATTTTACTAGTTACCTGTGTAACCTGGGCAATTTATACTTAATGTCTATGGATTATACTTATTTTTTTACCTGTGTGGATAATCTAATGTTGCCTTCCAGCTCTTCAGTGTCATGACTTTAGACAATGACATTAGTTTCCATTTCCTTTCAGTAGAGTGGAGGAATAATGATTAGCTCTGAATCCACGTCTCAGGAAAACTGTAAAAATAAATAACATGCACAAATCCTCCTTGCATTCAGCTTGGCCTGGTAACTCCATAAATGAAATGGGAAAGTCCTCCTACTTCACACCTATTATGGATTCCTTCTTCATCTTAAAAACATGCTAATAAAAACTCTTGACCTGCTATATGTCATTGTATGCAACATACTTAGAAGGAAACAGACCTTAATAGAGAAGAAAATAAAGTATTAAAAATCTGGCATGGCTCAGCAGTTGATCATCGACCTAGGATCCAGGCGATTTGGGTTCGATTCCTGGTCAGGGCACTTGCCCGGGTTGTGGGCTCAATCAATGACTCTCTCATCATTGATGTTTCTATCTCTCTCTCTCCCTCTCCTTTCATGTCTCTCTGAAATCAGTAAAGATATATTTTTTTTAAAAAATCTGAATTCATATATTTGTTCACTTATTTCTTTATTCAACAGACATTTTTTGACTACTCACTGGATGCCTGGCAAAGGCCTAGACACTGCAGCTATATTTGTGAAAAAGACATAGTATTTGCAAAGCGGATACAAGACTATAAGACTGTAATGAATATGTGTCCATTGGTCCTCTAAGGCTGCCGCAGCAAGTAACCACAAACTTGGTGGCTTAAAACAGCAGAAATGTATCTCCCACAGTACTGGAGGCCAGGAGTGTGGAATCCAGGTGTCAACAGGGCTGCACCCCTTACAAAAGCTCTAGGGGAGAACCCTTCCTCATCTCCTCCAGGTTCTGGTGCCTTGTGATGATCTTTGGCTCATGGCAGATCAACACCATTTTCTGATTTGGTCTTCCCATGGCCTTTCTCTCTATGTGTCTCTATGTCCTCTGCTCCTTATGTAAGGTCACGGTCATTGGATTTAGGGCTCACCCTAGTTCAATATGACCTTAATTCAACTTAACGAGAACTGCAAAGAGTCTATTTCCAAATAAGGTCATATTCTGAAGATCTGAGTGGACATGAGTATTTGGGGGACACTCTACAACCCGCTACAAGGTGTAAACATATCACAGAGAGCAAGAAGTGCTATGGAGAAAGAAGAAATCTCAGCTCATATGCCACCGTGTGGGAGAGCAAAGCAGACAAGAATCACAACGAGCTGGAGCCAACTGCACCTAGAGTCAAGCGCTGGCTCCGCATCTTGCTGCACATCCGGCTTTGTCTTCTCAGCGTAAGTTCAGAACAAGTGAAGAATACTCGGCTCACAGGGCTGTTTGAAAGAGTGGGCTAAATAAAGCATGCCGAATACCTATTACATAGTAGGTGCTCACAAAAATCAACTCCCTGCTCATTTTCTTCTCTCTTTAATTAAATTTTTCTAGAACCTCAGGTCACTATTAGTTTATCCCTCAGCATGATTCCGTAACCCAACAAAATCCCTTTAAACAGCATTTATCAAATATATTACATTATTTCCCAACATAGAGCAACCTGAGTAGAGCAATTCTGCTTTATTAATATTTGTATGCCCTGTGCTTATCAGATTGCATGGAGGGGACTAGATAATTTAATAAACAAATGCCAGAGAAAGAAAATTATCACTATAATTTCAACCCTATTTTTCTTCAACTGCACATTGTCACAGGACAGTATCATATTACAGTTATGAAAACAACATATATCTCAGTCTGATTCTCAGCAAAGAAACATGGAGAGACCAGGTAATAACAAACAGAAACAAAAATAGTGACGCCCGGCCGGGCATGGCTCAGAGGTTGAGCATCAACCTGGGATCCAGGCGATCGGGGTTCAACTACCGGTCAGGGCACATGCCCAGGTCGCGGGTTGCAGCCGATCAATGACTCTCTCATCATTAATGTTTCTGTCTCTCTCTCTCCCTCTCCTTTCCTCTCTCTGAAATCAATAAAGATATATTTTTAAAAATAAAAAAAATAAAAAAAACAAAAATAGTGACAATCTCAGATGATGCTGTCCTCTTATTTGGAAACATGAGTTTTAGGCTGGAAATAAAATAAGGGAACATGCCTTCTTGTCTTCATATACTGAAAGAGCTGTTCTGACAAAGGGCTATTATGAGCAATGGCAGTTTTACTTTTTTCTGAGTAGCTGCAGAAGAAAAATGCTGTCCTGAGGGATTTCAACTGTAGCATCTTAAATTTAAGCTCAAATGGGTAAGAAATTTTTCAAAATTTAGAAAATTCAAGAATGAATAGTTGCTTTGGGAGCCAAAAAGATCAATTTAGGGGACACACTCAGACAGCAACTTGTCAAGAATATTGCAGAACTAACAAAGTGAAGGAGCTGAGCAATTCTTCTGTAAAACATTTGTACACCTGAGTTCTGTCATCTTATTAAGTACATTGCCCCAGTTCAGGGTAATGAAATATTTTTTTATTTTCTCATGTTCCACATGCACACAATTCAAGATATCATAATGAGTACATAGACCTAATGTTGATAAGTTCTGATTAACATTGCTCATAAAATTAATATTTCTCATAAAATAGGAATAGAAAAGGAGGAGCAGACCATTTCAATTGACTCAGAAAAAGTCCAGGTGTAGGACACAGTGGAACAGCCATCTGAACACTGCATTCAGCGTGTGGTCCATGAATCAACAGCACCAGCATCACCCAGGAGCTTATTAGAAATGCAGACTCTGAAGCCTCATTCAAGTCCAACTTAATCCAAACTGCATTTTCACAAAACCCCCAGATGATACACACACATTAAAGGTTCTAAGCACTATCAGAGTCACTTACATTTCTCTACATATGAACCTCCCACTGAATCACTTGTGTAAACAGGGATAATATTTGTCCTGTGATATCTAATAACATTAAATATAAAATTGAATTGTCGTTACGGCACAACTGTAGTTGGTAAAAGTGGTCACATATTTTAGGTCCCCAATAAATTATTTATGGAAGGTCCCTGTGAATTGTGCTTGCTTTTGTCATATAAGTGAATATTACTTAATCATATTTCTTATACAATTCTAAGCATTCAACAGAAGGATGATCCACTGCAGATAACATTTTTATTTGTTTATGAATGGGCTCATATAATTACAGGAAAAGTAATAAAATAGAATTCACAAATAGTTTTGAAAATGTATATGTCAAAAAACCACCAGCAGTGGAATACTGCTCATGCTACATCATGAGATTCTAAATAAAATGGAGAGATTGAATGAGCATTTGGTTCACTCAATAAGACCTAAAGATTTGGAATTTAGGTTTAAAAATCATGTAAATTTTCTGTTTAGTGCATAGCATGCACAAGAATATGTGAGACAAGGTATTTTAATTGGAGAGGTTAAAAAACTAATTATGGCCATGTAACAATAAGTATATAATTTTATGAATTTGTCTTACCCAAAATTCAGACTTACCTCTTTGTTAAAATCCCTTATTTACCTCTTTTAAATTCTTCAAAATCTGTGGACTTCTGGCCTCAGACTAGAAGAATTAAGTATCTCCAATGTGGTGTGCTTGAAATTTCATGAATTCTTACTTTATTCTTACCTTGTTCCATGAAGATGAATGATCTTTGTCCTGATTATGCAGGAATCTGCTAACACACATGAAATAATCCCTTGCCTTTTTCTGACTCTCATATTGCACAGTATGAAGTACATATGTTCATTGAAAGTTTGATTCAATTGGCATCTGATCCCTGAAGAACCCTGAACCTCAGAGTCTACATCCATAGAGAATAAATTAAAGTAAAATAGGTAATATGGAGCCTGAGCCAATATTACTTCACAATGGGAATTTTTCTCTCAAAGGAAGGCTTTTGAAAAAAAAACATTTTGGGGCCATCTTGAAAAATGGAGCAAAGTGTTTGAACAAAACGCACTTGATGCAAAAAGACAGAAATTCACAATTCAAATACTATATCTGAGTGTTGGTGCAGGTTGTTTGGGGAGACTGAACATAAGCAGGAAAAAATCAAATGTGAAACAAAAACTACACATAGACCTGGGGTACCTGTTTTAGGTTTATTTAGAATGATGGGGGACAGTCTTTGCTTAGATTATGGACACCCAAAGTCCACTTGCAGGTTCACTTCTATATGAATAAATCATGCTAAGGGGTCAAAATCCCATGCAGACATTTGTGGTTACGAGTAAAATATACTATATTCTTAACTTTTAAGTCACTCATATTAATTTATGCTCAATAACAAGGTATTACCAACTAAATTCCGTATAACCTCTGATCTATATGTAATTAGAAATCAAAACACCTGGGAAAGTCTTAGTTTTATAGACAATAAAGATGAAAAGACATAACAATGCAGACTTTAAAAGCACAATTAAGCCGAGCCTGATAAATACACTATAAAAACACACCTTAGCACATCCTATTTAAACTGCCAAGGAAGGAAGACAAGTCGGCGGCGTGGGCGACAGCTGCGCCCACCGCCTCCCGCAGCCACATCAAAATCACAACTAAACCCAGAACCACCGTCCCTCAGAGCCTCCTGGGATCCGGCTGCACAGAAGCCCCACAGCCAGGGAGCTGGAGCAGCACCGAGAGCGGGAAGAGGGGCGGGGACGAGGGGCATCAGGGCTGAATCTCCGAGACCCGGCCACGGGCCCACACCCGGTGCCGGGGGTTAAACAACGAGGGGGGGGCGGGGGGGAGGACGTAGGCGATAGAGGTGTCCCAGAGAAGAGAGGGGTCCCAGCCCCACAGCAGGCCCCCAGCCCAGGGCTCCAGGCCGGGAAGAGACGTCCCCACAACTCCGGGCTGTGAACCCAGCGGGGACTGTCCCTGAGGGTCGCGGAGGCTGCGGGAGCCCCAGCAGCTCCTCTAAAGGGCTGCGCGCGGACTCACTCGGACGCTCCCTCTGAGCCCAGCGCCGGGCAGCAGCCTGAAAGGACCCGGGACCCTCGGGAGGAACTGACCTGCCTGAGATCCGGGCGAGAGGCGGGGGGCGGCTTCCTCCCGGGCAGAAGGGCTGGCGGAGGCCATGGCTCCTGTGGCGAGTCCTCCCCGCACAGCCGGCAGGCAGGCGCCATGTTTGAGTCGCCAGCACCTGACTCCCACCTTTGGCCCCGCCCCATGATTCCCGGAGGCCCCGCCCCTCCCCACCTGCAGCTCATCTGGGCCATTTCCAGGGGCTTTTCTGTGCAAGGGGCCTCTGGAGCCTCATGCTTAGGACTTTCCTAAAATCTCTCAAACAAGCAGCAGCGGGCCCCAAACGGCTTCATAAGCGGCCCCAGGCCTGGCACTAGCGGCAGCTGCGTTGGCTCATAACTCGGCCTCTCCTGGGCACCGCCAAGCCCAGCACAAGGAGCAGCCAACTACGGTTTGCTGTGTAGCTCATGCTGGGGGGCCCTGGGCAGGGCACTGGCACAGGCTGACTTTGCACCTCCCGGGAGGCCCCAGAGACAGTGCACCTGGTGGTCAGACTCAACCACGCTGGATTACAACCCTGCCACATCCACGAGTGACACACTCAAGGGGTGGACTCGGTGAACACCAAAGCTCCACTGAAGCAAATCCTGCTCCATAGGGGTGTCTCCAGCACAGCAGCTCTCTGGCTCTAGCTGCAGCTGGTCCTCACAGCCACTTGGCCTGGGGGTCAATTCCTCCCAGGGACGCCAACAGCAACCAAGGCTCAGCTACAACAGGACAGTGCACACAGCCCACACAGGGGAGCACCTGGAAGGCCCAGCTCAGGTGACTGGGGAGGCTGAGTCACTGGGCCCTACAGGACACCTACTACACAAAGCCACTCTACAAATTCCAGGACACATAGCAGCTCTACCTAATACATAGAAAAAAACACCAGGAAGCAGTCAAAATGTGGAGGCAAAGAAACATGTCACAAAGGAAAAAACAGAAGAAATCTCTAGAAAAGGAACTAAATGAAATAGAGCCAAGCAAGCTAACAGATACAGAGTTCAGAATAATGGTTATAAGGATGCTAAAGGATATTAGTAAGAGTATGATGAAAATAATTGAGAAAATTGATGATATAATAAAGTACCAATTTGAAATGAAGGCTACATGAACTGAAATGAAGAATAATTTACAGGGAATCAACAGTAGAGGATGCTGAGAATCAAATCAGCAATTTGGAACATGAGGAAACAAAAAACACCCAACCAGAAGAGCAAAAAGAAAAAAGAATCCAGAAATATGAAGACAGCATAAGGAGCATCTGGGACAACCTCAAGAGGCCCAACATTTGTATTATTGGGGTACCAGAAGGAGAGGAAAGAGAACAAGAAATTGAAAACCTATTTGAAAAAATAATTACAGAAAACTTCCCCTACTTGAGGAAAGAAATAGACTTACAAGTCCAGGAAGCACAGAGGGTCCCAAACAAGAGGAACCCAAAGAAGCCCACAGCAAGACACATCATAAGTAAAATGCCAAAGGTTAAAGACAAAAGACAAACTATAGAAAATCGAAGATAAAGAAAAAGTCTTGAAAAAAGCCAGAGACAAAAGTCACCTTGGCCTGTAGTCTTCCACACTTGTCTCTACAATCATGTACATACACACATACCAATATATTTTACACATTAGGTAAGTTTTACACCCACCTTTATTTTTTTACAAATTATGATCAAAGTTGTACAGATTAAACTGTGACTTCATTCTTTTCCATCAGTGATTATGTCAGAGAGCTTCCTCCAAAACAAAGCATGAACATCTAACTTACTTTTCCTAATTAGCTACACAACATCTCAAAGAAAGAATGTTTGTTTCTCCTAATAATGCAGACTCAGGTTGTTTCATTTTATTTCCTCTACAAAACATGCCGCAGCATTTGTCTCTGGTTTTCCTACTTCTGTAGCATAGATTTCAAAATGTAAGGCAGCCAGGGCAAAGATAATGTGCATTTTAATAGCAATCATCAAATTACAAATTACTTTATGGAAATGTAGGGATTCACACCTTTGTGAAAATTAGCTATGGATAAAATTCTTGTTCATATCCAAATGGTAACCTTACTAGCCCTGCACATAATCATTTTAATAAATGGGGGGGAGGGGCATCACCTAGTCATTTTCTTTTCATTTACTTGAGCAATTATATATATATAACATATATATATATATATAATCTAAATATAATCTAAATATAATCACATTTAATCTATGATATAATTATATATATTTAATTTGTGGCCATTTGATTTCTAGTTTTATGAATTAGCCACTTATTTCTTGGTTTATTCCTCTGCTGTGTTTCATTTTTCTACTGTGTTTCATACATATATTCCAACATTTTCCTGTTGGGAGGTTAACTCACTGTGAGTCCTTATGTAATTATTCTCTCACTTTCCATTGTTCAACTTTTAACAAGGTCTACCAAAGCTTTCCTAATGAACTGTGTTGATCTTTCCCTTCCAATATTTGCTTTTCTCGTCTGGAATAAAATATCTTCCCACATATCAGACTAAATAAAACTTCTGCTGGATTTCTTCTGGCATAAATTGCATTTTCTGTTGTATTCTCCATCATTTCACAAAAGACAAGACTGATGTAATGCAACATAAACAGTACTTCAGACTACAAGTGCCCTGGTAACAGGCAGACTCAGGAATTTTCTAACTCTAATTTCCCACCCATTACTGGATCACATTACTGCATTTTTCTTTCAAACTTGCTCCTGAACGCATTTTTCACCTCCTTGTTTCTCAGACTGTAGATGAGGGGGTTCAGCATGGGGATGACCACAGTATAAAACAGAGAAATCACTTTATTGATATCAAAGGAGGAACCTGAGTCAGGGAGAACATAGATAAAAAAAAGAGTTCCATAGAGGATGGAGACAGCTGCCAGGTGAGAAGAACACGTGGAGAACGCCTTCCACCTCCCATCAGCAGTCTGGATCTTCAGGATGGCCACCAGGATGCACACGTAGGACACCGTGATGACCAACCCACTGAGTATCACAATAGCTCCAGCCAAGATGAGCAGCACTAACTTGTTGGTCCAGGTGTCTGCACATGCCAGGGACAGCAGCGGTGAAATGTCACAGAAGAAGTGGTTGATAACATTTGGACCACAGAAAGGTAAGCAAAAGGTGAGAACTGTATGAGTCATGGTGCTTATAAGAGCCATGGCATAGGGCCCTACCACCAGCTGCACACAGACCCTCTGGGACATAATGAGCGTGTAGAACAAGGGCTTACAGATGGCCATATACCTGTCATAGGCCATGGAAGCCAGGAGGAAACATTCGGTTCCCACAAAAAGACCAGAGCACCACATCTGAGCAGCACAACCCATGAAAGAGATGCCTCTCTTCTCTGCGAAGATATCACCCAGCATCTTGGGGGCAATGGAAGAAGAAGAACAAGTATCTACAAAGGACAAGTGACTGAGAAAAAAGTACATGGGGGTGTGGAGTCGGGAATCGATCCATATGAGAGTGATCATCCCCAAGTTTCCCCCCAGTGTGACAAGATAGATGAAGAGAATCGTGACAAAGAGGACAATCTGCTGATGGAGATGATCCGTGAGGCCCAAGAAGAGGAATTCAGTCACTGCCGTCTGATTCTTGTCTTCCATTTGATCATTTACATCCTGTATAAGAAATAAAAAATACAATTTATCTTTTTTAAATCAATCAGCACATACAAAATTATCTTTTACACGAATTACTAGTGTTTTTTATATGCATAGGAGACAGTTATAAAAACTGTGTTGGACTGGTTGTCAGTGTTGCAGGGTTCTAGTTTCTGTCGGTTATGCACAGATCCCTTATAAAGTTGACAATTCATACTTGATTTTTTTTATTCACTACCCCCTAACATCAAAAGAGGGGTCCAACTATGAAATCTAAAACTCCATATGATCTCACTTATATGTGGAATCTAATTAACAAAATAGACTGGTGAACAAAATAGGGCCAGAGACATGGGTACATGGAACAGACTGACAGATCTCATAGGAGAGGGGGTTGGGGGAACTGGAAGAGATTAACCAAAGAACATACATGCGTATATGCACAGCCCATGGACACAGCAGTGTGGGGGAAGAGGCCAGGTAGACCAAGGCTAAGGGGGGGAAATGGGGGACATCTGTAACAGTGGCAACAATTTTTAAAAAGTTAACTTAGAGCTGGGGTAACAAAAACTCCCTTGGGTTCTAAAATCGTATTTGAAATTAGGTTTGGTCTCTGTATTTTTTTAATTTTTCAATCACAGTTTACATTCACTATTATTCTGTGTTAGTTTCAGGTGTGTAGTCTCGTGGTTAGACAATCACGTACTTCAGGGTGGTCTCCCTGATATTTTAAGTACCTACCTGGCTCCATACCTAGTTATTACTGTATTATTGACTACATTTCCAAAGTTGTACTTACCATCCCCATGACTATTCTATAACTACCAATCTGTACTTCTTAACCCCTTCACCTTTTTCACCCAGTCCCCAACCCCCCCTCCCCTCTTTCAGTCACCAGTCTGTTCTCTGCATCTATACATCTCTTTCTATTTTGTGTTTACTTTGTTCTTTAGATTCCACATATAAGTGAAACCACAGGACATTTTTTCTCTGACTTATTTCACTTAGCATAATATCCTCACCTTCACTGTACGATAGTGTAATAATACTGGCCTGGGTATGTAGTTACCCGTGATATTGTAAAAATGATGAAAAATTCAGATGCTGTCAATAGACACTTGGGATCGGCTAAATGGAACAGAAATCAAGCCCTTTCCGTTTCTGTCCTGATGGAAAGGATAGCGCCATTCAGATGTTATGAAGACAATATTCATATCTGTGTATATTAACCTATGCCCTTTATAAGAGTTTTAGAAAGAAATGTATACAAGTGTCAGAGGGGTTGTTTCCCGTGGAGAAGATTATATGGCAGCACATGACAAGGATATTTATGTTTACAAAGGACTGCTCTGCAAATGCGAGATGAGATAGATTTACTTTTTGTCTCCACTACTGGAGACAGAAGTGGCACAAAAAATAAGAATAGAGAATTCCAGACTGGGGTTAAGCGGGGTATAGAAAACTCCACCAACCATTAATTCAAATAAAGGACTTTAATGTCTTGGGAGGGGCATTAGGATGCCCTTCCTCTGAGATTAATTAACCTATCAAATACTGCATGGCAACTTTCCCTGGCAATCATAGGAAAATAAGTATCTACCGTAGCTCAGCTGAACTTCACCTGAAGATGATTTCTACCTGTGACTCCTATGAATGTATGAATAGATGTGGTTCATCAGAAAAATGAAATTATTTTCCCTAATTTGCCATATCTCTATCTAAGGTACATATTCTGACAGGTAATATCTGCTTTATTAATAACATGTAAAATGCTCAGCATTTTCATTTAGACAAAAATTTCAGGGAAATATTATTTCTTGAAGTCATTCATTGAGGAGGATACCAATCTGCTTAAAGTTATAGTAAGGATCCCAAGGTATAGCAGTATCCACAGGAAAAATTGTAGTTTTATATAATTTTTAAAATCAAGTGAAATAATCTCCTTTAACAACAAAAACAAAACACATACCGCACTTGGGTGATGTGATGATTAAGATGTGGAACTTGACATGCCATAGTGACAAAACAATAGTTAAAACAATGTTCATGACTCTTGAAGTTATTATTATTTGAGAAAATGTCTCTGGAATGTATTTTCCATAGGCAATTGCTCAGTAATGCCAGCTACTTGTGTCAGTTATTATTTTCAGGAACTTACACCTAATTTAAGGAGACAGGACCTAGAAGTAAAAAGAAAGCCTATGTTTCAAAGCAGTATTTGCTTGTTTCAAGACAAAACATGCCACAGAGTTTCAGAAGAAGGAAGGATCACGTGAGCCGAAGTGGTTGGGGGAATTCTGCTCTGAGTTCGTGTCTGAAACGGTTCTAAAGTTATATTGCAACTTGCAGGCAAGGGTTTGAGTTTGTGGACATACCAGGCAAGTGTGTATGGTGATGGGGCAGGTGCTGTTTCTGTTACTACCCAGCATGGGAACACGAATGAATAGACACTCTGCCTCTTTTATAAACAAGGGGTAAGACCTCTATGCCCTTTCCATTTCTAGAATTCTTCCTGGACATTGAAGTACCTCCATAGTATTAAAAAATAAAGAACAGTTCAGGGTTAAAAGGTAAAAGAAAAAAATCGGTTGGTTAGTGTCCTGAAGATCTGGACAAACACCAAAGACCACTCTGTTTGGAGGACTTGGGCGGTGAGTTCGTGTTCACGAAAGTCTTTCCACCATGTTTCAAAATTTCTTTTTATCCAAAATGCAGGAGACTTACCTCCTTAAGAAAATCCTTTGTTTCCCACTAACTGCGTCACGGCGAATGGCAAAAGACAGGGTCTTCAGGTTTATATCAGAAAGTCAGTTCAGGAGATTTAATCCCCTGGAAGGTAATGACCTTCTGCAACAGGCATGAAGTCCTAAGCACTTGGTAAAGAAGATAAATCTCCATGCTGATGAGCCTGAGAATAAAGAGATGTCCCTTCCCCTGCACACAGACATGCTCAGCACAAAATAAGGGACACGCATTCCAGACAGTTTAAATGCTTTACAGCCAGGTCTCTGAATAATTTAAACTCCGAGAGTTTATTCCTGAGGGACAAAATCAAGGTGATCTCATTGGCATTTGTGCCAGATTTATTTCCAAAACAACGTTTTTTCTCAAACAGACAATTCCTGAAAAAATAATGCTTTCTCCCACCCCACTGAGACTCTCCTGGCAAGAACAGACCCTCTTGCCAGCCACAGGCAGTGACGTGAGAAGTCACAAGCACCAGCCGGGTGAAGCCGTTTGCTGTCTGGATCAAATCCCAGCTCCACAGCTTGTCCCTTTAGGAAAGTGGGTTCTGTTTTGTTTTGTTTGCCTGGTATTTTTGTTTGTGTTTAACTCTCTGTGCTTCCATGTTGTCATCTGTAAAATGGGGACAATAATAGTACTTTGCTCACAGAGACATTGGAAGAACTGATGAATTATTACATGCAACATGCTCACAAGAGTACATGCCACATGACAAGCTCTCATTCATATCAGTTGTCATTTTTAGGAACCTACAGCCTAGTTGTGGAGACAGGAGCTATGAATAAAAAAGAAAAGCTACAGTTCAAACTATCATTTGCTTGCTTCAAGACAAAACATACTATAGGATTTCAGAAGAAGGAGGGATAGTTATGAGCTGAAGTGGCCGGGAAGAGTTTTACCGCAGAATTTAGCCTGGAAACACATTGAAAAGGTTTGAGATTATTTTTGTGGGGTTTTTTTTTTTAGCACATGTTCCACCAGCCAAACTTGTAAACCTGAAAAATTGTAAAGATGGGACATAAGTAGGAACCAATGCATAAAAATCACTGGAACATTTGCCAATGCATTTTTTAAAATTTTTATTTTTAAATTACATTTGATGCACAATATTATATTATATTATGTTAGTTTCTGGTGTACATCCCTGTGGTCAGACATTTATGTATCTTACAAAGTGATCACCTCAATAAATCTAGTACCCGCCTGGCACCATCCATAGTCATTACACTGTTATTGACCATATTCCCTGTGGATACTTCACATCCCCATTTGGGGAACTTTTACAGGTCCCGTGGTTGGGGGCATCCTAGAAAACCCCTCCAAGGTGAGATTCATGAAGAAAGAATCAGAAAGTCCTGAGAGGCCTCTCTGAGTTTTGGAGGCAATGTTTCCACGGCTAGGACTATTTCTGCAGCCCACACACCCAGTGGCACAGACGGCTGCCTGCGTTTGTGGGGTGCAGAGCAGGGGGCTCTGCAGCGGGCCCCAGACACAGCACGAGCAGTCCTGCCGCTGGGCCACCTCCTACAGCAGACTCTGCGATACAAGCTGCAGCAGCAGGGAAAGCAGCAGTGTGGGGCTCCTTACAAGCCTGGGGGGGGGCGCAAATAATGCAGGTCCTGGGTTTCAGGAGCAACCCTATGCCATCTGCAGCAAAGGATGTTATGGCTTCTGAGAAAGAGCCCCTGGCCTGCTTCTGGGCCCTCGCGCCAACGGCACAGCGTGAGCATGCCCCAGGCTGCCCCAGGAGCTGGTCCCTGCAGATGGCCCTTCATAAAGTCAGGTGAAAATGGTGCATCTAAATCCAGCCCCGTGCCCCATGGACCAGAGGGCAGGATTAAGCTACAGCTCAAATATGTGTGAATAAAGCCTCTACTTTTCCCCCCTCCACCACCACTCCTACTGAAGTCATCAAAGTCAAGATGTTCTTGCATATCCCACGCTCATTTGCACGCGCACATGCAGGCACATTTCATTCATTACATGGGTTTTCCCTTTTTCTTAATCATCAGTGCTGCACAGTGAGCTTCAACTTGATCTCCCCAGGTCAGTCCTCAATCACCTAACTCAGTCTTTTTATTTGCTGCACAACATTTCACAGGGGGGGGAAAGTACTTTTCTTCTGAGAGACATTCGAGTTATTTGTTATTCTTCTTTGCCACTACATATAATGCCGAAATACATGTAATCTCATGCGCTGGCATTTCTATTTCTGTAGTCGAGCTTTCTAAAGGAGGGGTTTCTAGGTCAAATGCCACATGAAAAGTTAAATGGAAACTGCCAAGTCACTCTGTAGAAATGGAGCAATTCATCAGGAAATAATAACAGTACATCACCCAGCAGGAACTTCATCAGCATTGAAAACTATGAGCGTTTCAACTGCTTTGAGAGGCTCTGCACTGCATTTTCATTTCATTTACTTGACCAGGAATCATGGTGAATGTGTTTTCCATACATTTTTGGCAATTTGCATTCCCATTTCTGTGAATTACCTAGTCATTTGTCCATTTATCTATTGTTTTTTTATTGTAAATTTTGGAATATTTTTTGAATAGGGAATGAGGGATAGTATCACATTGTTTGGCACATGTTATTTTCATTTTATTATTTGTCTTTTAATGCTTTCATGATACTTTGATTTTTCCATAATAACTTTTGGTTTTCTGGTTTGATTAAATGGTATTCACGTACCCATGATTATACAAATATTTACCTAAGTTTTCTTCCAGTTTATTTGCTCATTTATATTCTCAGTTCATCTCAATATTATCTTGACACCACATAATGTCACAGGAAAATATTTAAGAACTACTCCACTTTTTCAAATAGTCTGTGAACTGGCAGAGCCAGGACTTACGTGCAGCTTCTGATTTCTAGTCCAGCGTTCTGCTCATCCTGTTCCAACACCTATGGTGCAACACAAGTAGAATTCTATTCCACCTACCTATTAGAACTTTTTTCTTTCAAACTTCCTCCTGAAAGCATCCTTCACCTCCTTGTTTCTCAAGCTGTAGATAAGAGGGTTCAGCATGGGGATGACCACAGTATAAAATAGAGAAATCACTTTATTGATATCTAAGGAGGAACCTGAGTCAAGAAAAACATAGATATAGAAAAGAGTCCCATAGAGGATGGAGACAGCTGCCAGGTGAGAAGAACACGTGGAGAACGCCTTCCACCTCCCATCAGCAGTCTGGATCTTCAGGATGGCCACCAGGATGCACACGTAGGACACCGTGATGACCAGCCCACTGAGTACCCCTATAGCTCCAGCCAAGATGAGCAGCACTAACTTGTTGGTCCAGGTGTCTGCACATGCCAGGGACAGCAGCGGTGAAATGTCACAGAAGAAGTGGTTGATAACATTTGGACCACAGAAAGGTAAGCAAAAGGTGAGAACTGTATGAGTCATGGTGCTTATAAGAGCCATGGCATAGGGCCCTGCCACCAGCTGCACACAGACTCTCTGGGACATAATGAGCGTGTAGAACAGGGGCTTACAGATGGCCATATACCTGTCATAGGCCATGGAAGCCAGGAGACAACACTCAGTTGCCACAAAAAGACCAAAGAACCACATCTGAGCAGCACAACCCATGAAAGAGATGCCTCTCTTCTCTGCGAAGATATCACCCAGCATCTTGGGGGCAATGGAAGAAGAAGAACAAGTATCTACAAAGGACAAGTGACTGAGAAAAAAGTACATGGGGGTGTGGAGTCGGGAATCGATCCATATGAGAGTGATCATCCCCAAGTTTCCCCCCAGTGTGACAAGATAGATGAAGAGAATCGTGGCAAAGAGGGCAATCTGCTGAGGGAGATGATCCGTGAGGCCCAAGAAGAGAAATTCAGTCACTGCCGTCTGATTCTTGTCTTCCATTGGGCATTTGTAATCTGTTATATGGAAGGAATTTTTATAATTAAAAAATCTATCATTAACAGTCACAAAAAAAATTTCACTCCAATGACAGATTATCTAGTCAGGTCTATAATATATAATTATTGAAACATTGTTGAACTGAAAGATAATATTTCTAGATACTAGGTCTGGACAGTTGTGCAAAAATTTTGCATGGACTTGGGCAATCCACCCTTGATCTCTTTGGATTTGTTACTCTCTCCCATAAAAGGAGTCCAACTATATTATCTAAAACTCCTTCAAGTTAAACACTGGTCAAATGAGAAATACTCTTCACATTTGATCTTACTAGATGATGGAACAATAAAACCCACTTAGGAATACCCCTACTGGGGACACTCTAAGCACCCATGAGATATTCAGATCCTAACATCAGCCATCGGGAAAGACCAAGCAGGGAAGTTCCTGTTCTCACTGAATAATCGGTACCATTCTAACATTATTAAGACAATTCATAGACGTGTTCATCAGTCTATTTTCTGCTACTACTTATAAAAGGATGTGGAAAGGATAACACAGAAATCACAGAAGAGTTACTCATCTGAAGGAATATATTGCCACAGAAGAAATGAAGACGTCCCACCTTTGAGAGCAAGTGACCTGGCAAACGATGGACAGCAAGTTGTCATGAAAGTTGCGTAGAAAATGGAGTTTCTGTTGCACCAAAATGATGCAAAATTATTTTATGTGGTTTCTCATGTTTTGGCAAACTTCTTTTTTTAAGACACTTATCCTGAAATCTGTCAGGCAATATCAGTTATAGTAATAAAGTATGTAAAATGCATACTATTTTGTTCAGGGAACATTATCAAGAAAATATTATTTTCTGACTCAGTCAAGCAAAAAAAAATCAAGCTGTTGAAAATGTGTAGGAAAAGAACACTACAAAGGATAAGTTGCATGAAAAAATCTGGTTTTAATAACACTTATTATCACTTCAATTTATGTTCTTTTTCAATAAAATAAATAATTATAGTACTCTTGAATTATAAAATAATTATATGTGGAAGTTGACATAGTGACGGTATCTAGTCAACTTATCATTATTTTACCATGATCATGTTTATTTGCTCAGTGCATGTGGAGTGCATTTTCAGCAGTGACAAAGGCAAGTCTAGGCTTACATCAGGGGCATCATCCATTACATGCATGTTTTTGTTTATGCCCGTCTAAATATGTCCATATAGGTATCTGAAGGTAGGGTTAGTACAGACTGCCTCTGGTTTCTTCTTTCCCTGCTTCCATCCCTCCTTCTGTCTTTCCATCCTTCCTTCCTTCTTTTCTCATCTATTTATCTATTTGAATATGCCATTTTCAGTCTTCTATAAAACAAAGAGGAGGATCTCTATGGTCCTTTCCTGGCTAACATTCTGTGACCCCATGGACATTACAGAATTTTTATACTGTGAAGAAATAAACAGAAGATTACGTTCAGAAAAAGTCACAGAAACAAGTTATTCAGTCTCACAAGGACATGAGCAAAATGCCAAGGTCTGCTCTTTAGAGGGCCTGGGCCAGGGTGGGGGGCGGGCTGGGGAGGTTACATGCCTGGAATTCAAACTCATCCTGATGTTTCTCCACCATATTTCAAAAACATCATGTTACCCAAAAGCAGTGTACTCACTTTTTAATTAAGTTTATTGGGGTGACATTGGTTAAAAAGATTATATAGGTTTCAAGTGTACATTTCTTTGATACATGATCTGTAGGTTGCATTGTGTGCCCACCACCCAAAGTCAAATCATCTTCCATCACCATATATTTGACCCCCTTTACCTTTACTACCCCCTGACTCCCCTTCCCTCTGGTAACCACCTGTTGTCTGTATCTATGAGTTTCAGATTTATATCCCACATATGTACTCACTTATTTAAGGATATCCTTTATGTATCTCCATTAACTGCTTCAAAGCAAAGGATCATTTGCTAGAAGTAAGGGTGGAACATTCAACTCCCCTCATGGTGGTAGCCTTTCCAAGGGCCATGACTTCCTAGGTACTTGGTGAAGGAGACCAGTGTCCCATCTTGAAGAGTCTGGGCATTAAGAGATACTTCTGGGCCTGCACATTGATTCACACACTGCATAGAATAAGGGACATTTTCTTAGGAGTTTTCAATAATTTAGAGCCAGTTCCCCGAAGAACAAAAGCCTCAAGAGTTTACACCTGAAGGGACAAAATTAAAATGATCTTGGTGGCATTTAGACCAAGTATTATTTCTAAACTCTGTCTTTTCTTAAAGAGAGGATTCTTAAGAAAACAAGGTAGGGTTGCTTTCCCCTTTGGGATCTTCCTTTGCCAAAAGAGAGCCCTCTTTTGTATCAGTGGGGAATGACTCACTGAGCAGCCAGGACCAGCTGGGATAGAATAATTCGCTGCCTGGGTTCTGGAGCAATCTGCTGCCTGGAGCCACATTGCCTGGGTGTAAAATCTCAATTCCACAGCTTACTGTGCCACTTTGAGCAAGCTTCTAGATCTCTCTGTGTCTCATTCTATTAATGTGTAAAATAAAGAAAACAATGGTTTCTAGCTCACAGAGATGTTGGGAGAGACTGATGAAGTAATACATTTAAAGTACTTATAAGAGTATCCAGCACAGAATCAGTGCTCATTCATGTAATTTATTATTATTAGAGATCTATAGCATAGTTGGGGAGATAATATCTAGACATAAAAAATAAAACAGCAGTTCAAAGTAGTATTTGCTTATTTCTAGGCAAAAATAATAACCAGTCACTGGACTCCAAAGCTGGAGTAGGTGAGAAAATTTTCAAGGAAGGGATTGGTCTGGAAAGACAAAATTTAGATAAGGAATGGTAAGAGGTCAAGTATTTCAGACAATGTTAATGAGGTGAACAGAAGCAGGGGACCAGGGAGAGAAGCCAGGAAGTTGTTTGGGATGAAAGGGTCACACAAGAGAAAAGAAAGCGCAGAGTCTGATGACATAGGTTGAACTACCTCAATAACCACCTTCTTGAGAACCTGATTGTTTAGGCCATCAAGGAGAGCTGATATCTCATCTATTAACCTCCATAACATTTCAGAATAGCTCATTTTTAATTCCATTAAGTATCTGTCTTAGAAGGTTGTCAATAATTGGTGTTCTGTATTTGTTGAATTAGTGGAAGATAAACCCCCCAAATCTATAACTGATAATGGTTCATAATTTAGCAATTAGAATTATGTCATATACAAGGGGAAATTATTTTTATGTGTTATTCTTTTTAAAAGCAATAAAACAAATCTTTTTAAAGAGAAAAATGGCATTTTGTTAAACCTAAAAAAGAAAAGGTAATGTGAAAAATAACAGGAAAAGGTATCCTATTAACAGAAAATTCTAGAAAATTTCTTGTTTATTATTATTATTTTAAATAAAAGCAACCATTCTGTGAAATAGCAAGGTTGGGGGAAAAATAACAAAATTGTATCAGGTAATGGGAAGTAAGCTGGCTGAGCCCTGGAAAGAAAATGAGAATTGTTAGTCACATAATACAAAATTTTAAAAGACTATAGACACTACTTAAAACAATCATGGACATTAAAGACATCAAGAAAAACTTTAAAGTAAACTACAATTTCAAAATGTTCAGATAGAAAATGATAGATAAGGCAGAAAGGAAGATCTAACATACAAATAACTGGCATCTCTAAAGAAGGCAGATGTAACACATAATTTTTTTCAAATTATAACAAGACGTACCTACGTCATAAAAGCACACAATGTTTCTTAAGGAGAAAATCTAAATTAAGTAGCTCATAGCTTATTCTGCTGGAGGGAATCCCAGAAGCGAATACCTCTTCTTCTTAACTGGAGAGGAAAAAAGCTCCGATTGTCCTCAGTTCTTCACCACATCCGTCCATGCTTCACGGATCACAGTGCGCGTCTGAGAGACAGAACCAGGACCGCAAAACTGGGGCTATAGGAAACGGTGATGGGACAATAGCGATAGATAATCAGTAATGATACTAATACTACTAATAACATAGAGATATGATTAACACAAATGGAATGAAAGAAGAGGAAGTTTTTAGGAAATTTGCCATTAGGAGCATTAAGGACAATAGAAATATAATCTATCAAGATCAGGCTGTGGAAGAAAAATAAGAACTATAAATGTCCTAATATTAATCTCTTTTATAGTGATATAGTTTTAAGGTAATAATTTAAGAAATGAAAGTTTATTACATACAGTTCTAAAGGTTAACATCAAAATATAAAATGAATTATAATTTTTTCTAATTATCAGAAGAAATTCACATACTTTACATATGCCCCAAAACATCAAAAATTCACACCATGAAATAAAATATTTTTAAAACAAACATTCAACGCAGAAAGCTTTAAAAAAAAAATGGAATAGCACAGCTAAGATAAAATCTATTTGTTGTTGCAAAAGATTGGAAATAATCATTTATCAATAAGGGACAGGTTAAATAAACATTTTTCAAAATTAGTTAGAGCAACGTGTGTTGATGTGACACAATACCCCATAAAATATTTGACCTAAAACAAGAACAGAGATGTGCTCAGGCGAGCTTTCACGTATGTTACGTGTGTGTGCATGTATGTATATGTATACTCTTATCAGCACAAAACTCACTCGAGACTAAATCTCTTCATAAGAAACCATTTGGAGTGGACGGAAAGCTTACATTTATTTATATTTCCTGTAATGCCATTTAAATTTGGTACAGTGCGCAGTCATCCTTTATAAGTGAAAAAGGACAGACACCAAAAACCACATTGGAAGAAATATTTAATCAAATGAAAAGATGTTTGTATATTTATTAATGTAAAAAAATATATGAAGTAGTCTGCATAGCTCTGGCCGGTGTGGTTCAATGGGTTGGGCACCGCCCAGCGCCAAGGCGTCCTGGTCGGGTGCCCGGCCGCGTCCCGCCAGAGGCAGCGCAGGGAGGCTGCCCTCGCTCACCCCGGCCCCCCCTCCTCTCTTGCTCAAGAGCAAAAGGTGGCAGGAGAGATGGTGGCCCTGAGGACGCGCCCACGGCCTCAGCCTCCTGGTGCATAGAGCTCAGGAATTACACAGGCAACTGGCAACAGAAAAGGGGCGCTGGGGGCCGCAGGGCGCCTCGGGGTTCGCGGGCGGCTCCACGAAGCCCGAGGCGCAGAGCAAAGCCCACTCGAGCTGCTCAGAGCAGCAGTCCTTCGAGATTCCGCTTCCTGTCGCCTCCGGCACGAAGATGCCTCGGCACCCAGAGTGCTACCCTGTCCCCAGGCACAGCACTCCACACTTCAGCCCGGCGCCTCTCACTGTGGACGTCACAAGCACACATTTAATAAAACATATTGCAAGGCACACTTCCATACTGCAGAGAATTCTTCAGGCTGATCTGTACTGGAGTAAGCGCTGTATTCCCCCTCCCTATGCTGCCTGGCACAACTGAATGTACAAAAGGACTCATATATATATATATTATATATATATATGGCCTGTAGAATATATACATACACTAATATGTATATATACACATATATAGCAGGCTTTTGATTTTTTTTGCACTGGGCTGGTGTTTGAATATATATGAATTAGTGTATATTATATATATATTTAAGTACCCCCCTTTAAAGGCCTTATGGAATATTAGTGTCAGTTGTCCCAGGAAGAAAATGGGCCACTGTAAAGAGTCAGAGGTCAGAAATCAACTGATCTAAGCTCTGGTGTCCTGGCGCATAAAATGGGAATAGTCGCAGCATTTGCTTCATAGGATTATAACAATGATTAAATGAGAAAACCCAGGTAACAGTCTTAGCACATTGTCAAGTAGCAAATCGTCAATAAACATTAGCTATTATTACAATCAGTTCATTAAGAAAAAAGATTTTAAAAGAATCAGAGCTGGAAGAAATCTTATAAAAACTATTTCGCATCACGGTTAAGGGGATGTTGTTGTTTTTTATTCAGAACTTCCTGAAATGTTAATCCCAGCTCTCGGCCGTTTTCCAAACAGATCGCTTGCTCTCTCTTTACCGGTTTCCTCATTAGTAAATGGACATCATTGTTTTCACCTAAGTGACATAATACATCTACAGTAGTTGATAAATGTCATTTAGTAAGCACAGTAAATACTTGCTCATCACGATCCGTTTTTTGGCTCTTTTGCAAATGAGAAAACCACTACCCAAAGCATTTGGGACTTGTCCGAGGTCACAGAGCAGGTTAGTGTCATTGTTGGAACTAGAATCCGTGTATCTTGACTTCCGGCCCAGTGCAGACCACATCAAAAAGACTGCTAAGATCGCAAGACAAGAAATGATCACTAGAACGAGCCTAGATCTGGCCGTGTTACGACTCCACTGAAGCGACCTTCAAAACCTGGCCAATGACAAGGCAAGGCCAGCAGGCGGCAGTGCACCCACAGCTATCCTTTCCGCGCTCAAATCACAACGGAAAGTCCAAACTCCACCGTCCATACCCTGCCCACCCCACAGGATCTCCTTCGCCAGTGAAGCATCAAACATCCCTAAATATGACCTCTGCCGCCAAGTCAGAACAGAACTCCTCCCAACACTGCTCCAGAAATCCTTATTGTGAATTGATTTGCTGAAGCAAAAACAACTTTTTAAGAACTTAAGGAGCATCATTTCACCTCAGATTTACCCATTAAATCATTTTTGTGTTTGTCAAGGGGAAAATATTACCTTATGTTTTATAGGCAGTTCATGGGGGTAACACGAACATGAGATGCCTCACTTCCACCCCACATTCTCCCCCTTCCAAAAAAATTAAATTTTCAAAATACAAGGAAATTGGGCTTACCCTTTCTGAGAGTAAAATTATAAGTGCATGAAAAATAATTTAGGCTAACAATATACAACATCGCTTTGGAAAGGTCTGTCCTCTTAGGTTGAAGAGAAATATGATTAAATTATTGCCTTATCTAGAGGCAGAATATAACCATTAGAGGAGGAGCTTGCCAGTAATGGAACCACCAAAACACACAAGCAAAAAACTCTAAAAACAGAGGTTAAGCGTGGAAGTTTCCATGGGAGCGTATTAAGGAACTCTCCAGAGTATCATTCTTATGGCAGCTGAGCCAGATGCCACTAAATATTCAAATTTTAGCCACAACTTCCTCACCCATTTCCATACCCACCAAGCAAGCTTCAAACCAGCATAAGGCACCTCACACACACACAGGTAGACATTCTCCAGGGAGCCCGAATGACTGAGGCCCATGTGACTTCACTAAGGAAACTAAATACCTAATGGTAAAATCATAAACCGGTCCCCTACTTTTATGCATCATTCCTTTGTGAGATTGGGCGGGGGGGGGGGGGGGGGGGGGGCTCGTCGGTATCATTCTCCTGCGATACTCCTTGTCTCAAATCAGAAGCCATCAATCCAATTAACCTCGAGACCAAGATTCTGTCCTTGAAAACCAAACCAGATCCTGGACCCGAAATGTCCAAAGTAAATATTTTTATAAGACCTTTGGGCAACTACTCAGTTTCCTCTCATGACACTTCAAGTCCATGGGCTTAACTTCCAAACATCAACAAATCTTCCTTGGTGACTATTTAACTTACATATATACTCTTATTTTTAACCTCTAGAGATGGAAATACATGGTCACCTGCCTACTTCGGAGACTTCCTGATGGCAGTTAACTTGCGTGTAGTCTCTCTCTCCTGGCCATATGGGCGACTGGACCATTGGATAACACCAGAAAAAATTCTAAGGTCAGTTGGTGAAGCACATTCCAAAGAGAAGCAAAGTTGGTGTAATATTGTTTTAGGCCAAAAAAAAATTGACAACTAAAAACCTGCTATAATCACACTTTTTTCTGTCCAAATAAAGGTGACTTGTAATCCTCCTGCCATCCGTTTACCAGCACAGTGGACAGTGATGGCTTCACCGATTTCACACAAAGCATTTGCTTGTCTGGTCAAGTACATTTAGTTGATTGATTTGTTCATGGTCACATATAAAACATTTAGCTGAAAGTCACTCCAGGGAGTACAGAATCCAACTTCTTATTTTATAGAGAAGGAAATGAAGGTCTCACACAAGGAACATGACTCATGGCCATGCCACGACTTGGTGGCAGAGGTCCAGGCTGACCATGGGAGTCATTGGTGCCCTGCTAGAAATGGCCTCAGCAAAGATAATGTTGAGGTTTTATTGAGGGTGAAACTGACTCCGACTTAAACCAGGTAAATGTCCACTGACCTTCCCAGTTTCCAAAGTGGATTTATGGTCACAGTAAGCTACATGGCATCACTAGAATTTTCTGCAAAAGCCCTTGGTGCCCCCATTTAATAATATATGGGGTGAAGGCCTGGGTATGGGGTGGGAGCAGAGTGGAGGGGGTCAATGGGGAAAATAAAAGGGACATCTGTAGTACTTTCAACAATAAAGATAATTAAAAAAAAAAAAAAAAAAAAAGGAATATATGCAGCCCTGGCCAGTATAGCTCAGTTGGTTGGGCATAGTCCCTGGCACCTAGAGGTCATCAGTTCAATTCTGTCAGGGCACATACCCCGTTTGCAGGCTCGATCCCCAGTAGGGGGAGTGCAGGAGGCAGCCGATGGATGTTTCTCTCGCTCCCTCTCTCTTCCCCTCTCTCTCTAAAAATCAATAAAACCTTTTTTTTTAAAAAAAAGAATATATGCAAACACCTGATCACTGACTCACCTACAGTCTGGCCATGCCAGACATGCCGTGATTAAAATAGCATTACTTTAGCTTAAGGATTTATCCACCTGTTACATTTGGAAGGCGAATGCACCTGGGAGATACACTGCCAGTCAGCCAACACTTGAAAGCGGGGGAACTCCTTTTTTCTCCGAAGAGCTATTTGTTAATTCATTGATTTCTTTGAGCCTGCGTTTAGTGAGTGCCCACTCTTATAAGAGACCGTGCTAACAGGAGGTGGAATTCATGGACCTGAATAAGACAAGAGTGCTGTCTTCACAGATTTTACAGTCTATCGGGGGAGAAAGGGACTTCATGAGATAAGATGAGCCATAGCAGTTTTGTGAAAACATGCTCTTGCTGCCACTAGGACTAGGGACTAATTTTATTTAATGGGGATGAGTTAGAGAATTAGGAAAGTTTCTTGGAGTCATCCACAGAAAGATTTTTTTAATTAAAAAATTTTAACGTTGACATTATTGCAGGTATGTCCCTTCCCCCTCCTTTGCAAACCTCCACCCACATCTGCCTCCCCCTCCCTTGGCCCTCACCCCACTATTGTCCATGTCCATGGGCTATGCACATATATTCTTTACCTAATCCCTTCGCCGTCTTTATCCAGCTGCCCCTGCCCCCCTCCTCTTGGGCACCCGCCAGCCTGTTCCATGCATGCATGCATGCTTCTGTTTTAATTCTGTTCATCAGTTTATTTGGTTCATTAGGTTCCAGATATGAGTGAGAGCATATGGTATTTGTCTTTCTCTGCCTGTCTTATTTCACTTAGCATAATAGTCTCCAGGCCCCTCCATGCTGTTGCAAAGGGTACGAGCTCCTTTTTTACAGCTGCATAGTATTCCACTGTGTAAATGTCCCACGGCTTTTTTACCCACTCATCTGCTGATGGCACTTGGGCCGAATCCCGAAACGCCAATCAGAAAGCATCTCTGCAGCCTTATGTTCATAGCAGCATTATTTACAATAGCCAAGGTCTGGAAACAGCACGTGTTTCCATCAAAACAGAAAGTCTTGTTGGAAGAATGTTAGGAAAATAGGAGGGCCTCCTGTATCTAAGGCCAGTGGGAGAAAGGGGTGTGAAGGGAAGAGTAGGGAATCGAGTCCTGGGGTTACTCAGAGGCTGACTTTATCAATGGCCCGTCTGACCTTGTCCAGTTAGACCTAAGATTTGCTCAAGACCTGAGCTGAAAATTGTATGGACTTTTTATTACGTCATATTCCAGAGCAAATGCAAAACTAGTGTAAAGCATCAATTAGAGAGGATTGGGTGATTGAAATGACTCGTGAGACTTCAGAAAGCAAGGGCCAGCATCAGAGCGGACGGACCAGGACTTCAGGCGCAGCTCCCGGAGGACTTCCTCGGTCACACAGCACGCGCTTCGTGCTTGAATGGCGAAGCGCTAAGATACATGCAAGGTAACAGGCTGCGGAGGGTCGGCCCTGCCCAGGGAGTGGTACTGACACCCCTTTTGCCACATACCCGAGATGTGGCTGCATGACCAAGAGAAACAGAAGAAACCAAGAGACTACAACAGAATCCAGGAGCAAACCATCCATTTCTTTCTGTATGAACAAAGCTAATAAACTAGGACAAATTACCCACCTGGTCTCAGACCCCAGCACAGGAATATTTGTCACTCATTAGTTGACTGCATTTGGGTTTGGCCAAAGTTCAACACCTGGCTCCAGGCATCCTGGAAATAACCACCGGATTGCAAGCAGTCAGTTGAGATTAATCCCGCATTTACCCACAGAACCTGTACTTCCTCAAACTGGAAGAAGACAATTAAAAACTAAGTGGTTAAAACAATGATGGGAAAATCATCCTTTGACTCCATTCCTACCCCTTATCTCTACCTTCTCCCACTTCAAATATTTACCTTTCAGCCCTTATCAGGGCTCAGAAGATACCTGGAGTCTTCTTGGCCGCTGGCTACAATTGAGACCATGCCTGCTTTTGCTCCTGGGGACAGACTTCATTGCCACGAAATACATCCAACTCATGGCTGACCACTCTCATCTCTGCTGCCGGAGGGGCTGAGTCCTCTCCAGCCTCAGTCACCATGCTGTTCTCTGGCACAAGGGGGAGAATCACTGCCTCGTCCCTGCCAAAAGGAAAGTTTTTGATTTTCTGCAGTAGAAGGTGATCGGGGTCGGGCTGGATACTCTGGGCCTTGGCTGCTAATATGGACGTGGCCACGTAGGAACTTTGGAGCCTCTGATATGAATCGCTTTCCACTCAGATTGCAGGAGCTCCCCTGGTGAGCTAGCCAGTGGCTGAAGAGGAAAGGACTTTGAGTCAAGGGCAGCACACAAAGCAGGCAGTGTGAACACGCCAAGGCCCAGAAGGCCCCTCTGTCTGCTAAGACTTGCAAGGTTCTTCTTGAAGGACTCTCGATGGACTTGAACCCATCAAAATTGCTGCTTCTCTGAGACACTGACTCACTGTCCTAGAAACAGTGTTTACCACGATGGACCAGAACTAGGACCTAGAAGGCAAGTTAGAAATTCAGGTCCTAGCTTGAAAACCCACTCCAGCACGCTGCACTCCAACCACAAGGGGAACAACGCTTGGGAGCTCATGAAGAAGTGAGCTGGGTTTTGGTTGAGCAATATACAGTTAGGACGCGTTGGAAAATGCTGGAGATTCACTCCGCGCCAAGAGCCAACTGTTAATTGAATCTCAATGCGACTCGGCAACACAGGAAGCAAGTCCCCTGAACAATAAGCTGCAGAACTGGGGACGAAAACTCGAGGCGGGCCCCAGAAAGTGGAGATGAGTCATGTCGCCCGCACCCCACAGCCCGTTCACGTCTGCACATCCCTGGTTCCCTCCCGTGCAGCACAGGCCATAAGGAGGATGCCAGAGCCGGATTCTCACCCTCTGCCGAGTGAGGAGCCCCAGAGGGCATGGGATAACCCCAACAGTGTTGGGGCCGAGGTGGACCTCTGGCGTCTGCCTTTCTACCCACAGCAAAGAGCCTGGTCTCGGAGAGGGGCACTAATTTCTAATTCTAAGGAGTTTGCTCGGGACTCAAGGTTTTCTCCAGAGGTATTGAGGTGCCTGCAGCCAGGCTCTAACCCAAAGCAAGTCCAGAGCCACCGAAGATGAATCTGCACCTCAGCACAAGGCTAGGGGGCCAGCTAGGCTCACGCCGAAGGAATACACAAGGGTTGATCTCCTTGAGAGATCAACAAGGACAAAAAGAGTCATCCTTTCTAAGTTTACAACCTTCTCTCTTATGCTTTTTTTTTTTTAAAAAAAATTAAATTCTCCTAAAGTATAAAACTGAGTGGTGCCTGGGAATTATAAGTGCCAGGAAATGAGAGGGCAGATGACTTTGGTAGGTTTATGGTAAATGTAAAACACAGTTCCTTCCTTTGAAGAGCTAAAACATTTTTTAAAAAGGGAAAAGGAAGATACTGAACACCCGAAAAATGTGTTAAAACCAAATTGTGTTAAAACAAAAAGACATCAGGTTTGACCTATCAAAATGCAAAGGGCTGCTGGAGACGCAGAGAGGCCGCAGCCCCTGTGGCTCCCCCTGCGGCCCCAAGAGGGGGAAGAGGGGCGTTCCTCTGCTGTCGTCATTTGTGCTTAATTTACACCTTGTACCCTCCTGCTGGGAATGTCCTGACAGGGAGGCTCCTGGGAGGAGATTAGCATGAAATTCATCTTTACATCAGGAGGGGGGTAATGGAAGTTTATGGAAATAAACGACCCATCGTCATGGGGGGGCGATATCCTATTTCAAGGTTTATAGCCTTTGGACACAAACCGTGAAGAGAGTGTTGAGGTCCTCGGGCAATCTTGGCAGCCTTAACATATGCAGCCACCTTTCACTGTCTTATGTCACAATTTTTATCATACTCTGTCTCTATAAGGGGGACGAATCATTTAGCTAGGGAGTGAACTGGCCACCGGCCCATAATTCATGAAGCTTTGTTGTTTTATATTCGTGTGACTGTTGAAAATCACACAGAGATGACCCCCTTTCAACGAGGGAGGTGGGTGCCATCTGAAAATAATGGCCCAATAAAGAAGCCGGCTCCTGGCATTGGAGGTGGGAATGAGGAATCTGGGACAGCAATGGCTCTCGGGCCGAAAAGAAAAGGTTTGCTTGACTGTAAAAGTGGAGTATCGTGTTCAGTAATAGCTTCCACCTCCCAGGTGAGGGAATCCAGTGATCTCTACACAGAAGTAGGAGAAGAATTGAACAGAACCGTTTCAGTAAGTGTCCCAACAGTGGAAAATCACTCATCGGGTGAGAGACAAGAGTTGTGAGAGCTAAAGAGGTGGTTCATTCGTCCTGTGAATTATAAACACAGGAAATGAATATATCTTGGTAGAAATGTCCTTCAGGACAAAGTCAGGAACTTGCAAATACACATTCTTTATAAATTATTAAAAGTGGTAAAGGTACCCGTGAACCTGCCCAAACAAAGTTGACCTTTGAGTAACCGTTGGTGGGAGGATTTTAAGAACTGTTTTCCCGTGTTTCATGTAAGTTTAACTGAAGAAAGAGCATGACTGGCTTCCTTCCCTTATTATTTTTGTAGGTTGTGTGTGTGTTTTTCTAAATTGAAAAGCTAACGAGGCTCGTTGTGGAGAAGGTAATGTACTGGGATAAATTATCAACACAGATTAAAATATAACTATAGTACATGAAAATGCTTCGGCACACAGAGATACTCAAGGAAAAATGAGCTGCTGAGTTTCAAGCAGCTAGGGGCTGACTAACTCGTCTTCTGTGGGGCAATGGTGCAGGTTTCATTATTAAGCTGGATTTGTTCCATCATTAAGAAAACCCTGTGGCACTGAGAAAGAACAGTGAGAACTTACTGTAGGCAAATTGGCTCTACAAAGGAGAGAGAGGTAATGATTGAGAAAGAGAGAGAGAGAGAGAGAGAGAAGGGCTTGGATAATGCCATGTAGAATACAGTTCAGTAATATTTATTCCAATAACTTTATAGATTACTTTAGTTATATATTTAGAGGATTACTAATGTTCAAAGGAACCAAACCCAATTGAAAAATGGAGACCAGAAAGTTCTCAGAAAATGAAACATAAATGCAGCCCTAACATATGAAAAGGCACTCATCCCTCTCATAAAATGAGAAATGCAAATTAAGACTCTACTGAAATAACATTTCTTACCTATTCAGTTGGCAGAAATGAAAAAGTTTAACGCTATGCCAGCTACTGGGAAGCTGTAGGGAAATAGGAACTCGCTTACCCTGCTAGTGAGGATGCAGAATGTTTCAGTCTCTAAGAGGGCAACTGTGTAATGTCTATTACAATTATAAATGCATTTACTCTCTGGCTCTGCTAATCTACATCTGGAACTTTATCTGATAGATATGCCTGCGTGTGTACAACATGACTTTTGTCAGTTATTCAATGAAGTGTTGTTTGTAACGGTAAATATTAGAAACTACCCAAATATCCATCCGTGTGGAACTGATGGAATATATTGCAATGAAAAATGAATGAAAAGCTCTCTATGCATTGATCTGGAAAGATGCCCAATATGTATCAATAAAACTAAATAATTGTGAGCATCCTATGTTACCTTGGTGTAAGAAATAGGTGGGTGCAGGACAAACCAATACATTATGTTTATATTTACATTAAAGAGACACTGGGTAGAGACTCAGGAAGGTGATAGAAGCGGTTGCTAATGCAACGCATGGCAGGTGAGGAGGAGACAGGACTAGAGGTAGGAAGGAGCCTTCTCAAGGTGTATGGTATTAATTTGTGACCTATATGAATACAAAGCCTATAAAATAAATAAAAATTTTTTAAAGTCACATTTTTTAGTAAGTATTTTTTGTAGTTTGTGTGAGGGAAAAGTGTAAGGGACTCAATGCAGAAACTCTTGCGCAGGTCTTCGATTGTTAGGTGGTCAGGGTGCACGGATAGATAGTTAAAGGTGTCTGTGAGACTGAATACAAAATGTTGGGTCTCTCTGCATATGTACGTATTTCTAAGGGAACTGTTCATAGCTTGTGTGACATTATTGAAAGGATTCCATGATCCAAAACAATGTGAGAAGTCACAAATTTGAGGATTCATATAAGTCTCTGGGCTTATTCTTCCTGAATATTAAGATGCTATATGACATGGCAGTTACAAATATGAATACTAGACTCCAGAGGCCTGGGTCTCTGTGTCAGGCTAGCCTCTCCGACCCTGAGGCATGGCACACTACCTGACCATCCTTCATTCATTCATTCATTCATTCATTCATTCATTCATTCATTCTCCTTTCAGTTGTTAAAGTCAACGAGGGCAGCTGGGGCTGAGCAAGAGGAATCCATTTAGAGATAGAAGAGCTGGTGGCAGCCCTCAGAGCCACTAACTGCGCTCTGTGACTTTTCTGAGTCTCTTTCCTTACCTGTAAAATAAGGGCAATATACCCAGCATTGAACTAGCATCTGTAGTGTACAAAATAATGAATATGAAAGATATTGGTGCGTTTCAAAGTGCTCTGTACACTTAAAGCATTGTTATCACGGAAACTAAGAAATACCATCAGTCCACTGCCCCCTTCACACTCCTGGAGGCTGCAAGCTTGAGCAAGACACACCCCCTACCGGGAGCTTTTGGTGATCTGGGCGGGATGCCTCCGGTTCCCCTGGTTCCCCTCTGGGCCCTGCTCTGGCGTGTGGGAGGCCAGTTTGCCTCGTGCGGGGCAGGGAGGCCCAGGGGAGGAAAATCACGAGGCTCGGTTTTAGTCCCTTACGCTGAAATGAGTCATCTGATCATCCACAAGGCCCCGATTCGAGAAAGCAGCCCCCGAACAAAGCACCGTGTCCTCGCACGCCAGGTAGACAAGAAATCTCACACACACGCACACACACACGCACACGCACACGCACAGGCACACGCGGGAATTGAAGTGAAGCTCGCAGAGGGCCTGCGCCTCCCACACTCGCATCTTGGGCCTGTCACGCTGCCAAGCGCGATGCAGAATCTTTAAAGATCCCCTTGCGTAACGTTTGCAATATTGCGTATCAATCTCCCAGCCCGTTTACCTCATTAATTCAGCCTGTATCCCTGCAGCGGGAAATTGAAGTAATCAGCCAAATAATGAGCATCTGAAAATTTGCTGCCGAAAGGTCTGGAATGAGCCAGATAAGCAGGTAACATTAAGCAAAGTGGCTGGAAAATAGCTCATCTCCCCACCTCATATTGCTAAAGCTACACACACACACACATACAATGTTATGGTGATGTTATATATCAGCACTGTGCATGCATTTTAAGCTGGGCATGAGGACAGGCCCCCGCAGGGCCCACCGTGCTTGGATGTGGTGAAAGGGCCCAAAGGAAGTAGTGTGTGAATTAGAGAAAACAACTTACACCATCGCACACATATTATGTTTAAGGGTCCAAGTCCCTCACGGCTTTCTGAATGTTTCTCCAAGAAACCAGGATTATAAAAATATATATTTGCACACACAAAAAAGGAAAAATATATGTTTTCTTCTCCTGCTTTCATCCTCAAGGTGAAATCAAGTTCGAAGATATTACTTGTCTTAAGGAGGGGAAAAAAAGAAAATAAACACTGAGCTTCCTCTCCAGAGACTTCCCAGAAGGAGGGGGTAATTAGGCTCCTTCTCTCTGATAAGATATGCAAACTAATTATGAGCAATTATCTGACATCAAGGTACAGGAAGCTTCCGAACTGCTTGTACTCTGAGCCTGCCCTGGAGAGGGCACACTTCTTGGTTTCTGTCTGAGATTGCAATGAGCCTATGAGAACACCCAAAGCAAGAGAGTGGGCTTTCTTTTAGAAAATCTTTTAATTTTCTTCAATTCTTATCCAAATGCTGAGTATCCATTTAAGTTAATTCTTACCGTTCCAGTTAAACAAAGAAATGTATTCTTACCAACTACTATTTGGATAACAGGTAGGGAGTTAATGCCCCACATAGCCTGATCCCTGATATGTAGCCCATGCTAGAAATAGCTGAACTCCACCAAGCATCTTCTATGCATCTTGCGTTGGGTACAAACACTCATTCATTCAAAAAATGTGTCTTAAACATGAGGGATGGCTCTGGGTTCTTGGAACTCAACTGTGATAGAAGTAGACAATGCCCTCCTCTTGTGGTGTTTATAATAAAGAAGACACAAAAATATCAAATTAACAAGTAAAAAGAGAGAGAGAAGTTTAGCTAACTATTAAGAAGGTATAAGAAAATCAAAATAGAGAAATAGGCCAGAAGCTAATGAGTAGAGCGGGGACTACAGTATACAGAAGACTTTTCTGAGGAGGAAATTGAACTGAGAGCTGGAGTTCTCCAAGCCCCCTTCCCCCATGGTAGACAATTCTACACAGAAGGCAGAGTGTGGGTGACCTGAGCCAAGAACGAGCTTGGTTTGTGCAAACTCCTGAAAGAAAACTTTAAGTAGATTCTGTTTCCCCTCATTTTATAGATGAGAAAATTGAGACTCATGAAGTTTAAACAACATGTCTAAAGTTACTTAACACATATTTGCCACTTCTGGGAATTCTTTTAAGTTTATTTTTACTTCTTGGATAGGAAAATTATTTATAGTCCATCAAAGCAGTATAAAAGGACATTCATTGGTATGGGAAAAAAATGGGCAGAGGACCCGAACAGGCACTTCTCCAGAGAAGATATACAAATGGCCAACAGATACATGAAAAGAAGTTCAACTTCACTAGCTATAGGGAAATGCAAATCAAAACTACAGTGAGATACCACCTCATATCTGTTAGAATGGCCGTTGTCACCAAGACAAGTAATAACAAGGGTTGGAGAGGTTGTGGAGGAAAAGAACCCCTCATTCACTGCTGGTGGGACTGTAAACTGGTACAGTCACCATGGAAAGCAGTATGTAGGTTCCTCAAGAAATTCAAAATACAGCTACCATATGACCCTGCAAAACCGCTTCTGGGTAGATACTCCCAAATTTTGAAAACATGTATTCTGCAAAGATATATGCACCCCTGTGTTTATTGTAGCATTATTCACAGTGGCTAAGACATGCAAATAACTGAAGTCTCCTTCATTAGATGACTGGCTAAAGATGTGGTGCGTGTACAATGGAACACTACTCAGCCACAGAAAAGATGAAACACTGCCATTTGCGACGACAGGGATGGACCTCTAGAATATCATGCTAAGTGAAATAAGTCAGTCAGAAAAAGCTACGAACCATGTGATTTCACTCATATGTAAAATACTGAAAGCAACAAATGAATAAACAAGACAAACAAACAAAAACTCATAGACACAGACAACAGTGTGGTGGTTACCAGAGGGAAGGGGGTGGGGTAGTAAAAGGTAAAGGGGGTCAAATATATGATGACAGAAGAAAAACTGACTGCGTGGTGGGCACATAATGCAATCTACAGATGATGTATCAGAGACTTGTACACCTGAAATCTACACAAACTTATTGACCAATGTCACCCCAATAAATTTAATTTAAAAGAAGGCATTCATTGGAAGTCCTCCTGCTCCCCTTTGTTCCTGTGCACCCCATTCCATCCCCCATCCCCACCCCCTAGCACTAACTAAAAGTGGTTTAGTTTTGCTTTCTTGGCGTTAATACAATAGGAAGTAGGTGTCCCTTTGTGCCTTCCACTTGTTGTGCTCTAGGAACGTTCTGCCCAGGTGACACCCGGGCATTGACTCCTTTGTCAACAGCAGTGAGCTCAGAAGAGCCTTGCCAGCCTTCCGGGGTGACCGACGGCTGACCCCCAGATGGAAAGCATGCATAGGACCACGTAGGAGTACCCCCCTGTGGTTATGATAACCACACGTAGGCTGCCCCATTGCTATAGAAAACTCCATAAATCAAGCACTCATAAGAAATCCTATAAGAATAGCTTCCCGAGGGGCCCTAGTCGGAACTCTCCGACGGGGACACTCCCTGGACACCCCTGAAGCCAAGGCGCTGCCTCAGTTCCCCTGCAATCTTGGAAACACTCTTTGCATGGTGAGGACCTGCTTTACTCTTTGTCTCACTTTGCTTTACTCTGCTTACTTAATGCTCCAATAAATAGTGCTTTGTTGCCTCAACTCCGTCTCAAGTGTGCATGGTGAACGCGTATTCGACCTCCAAATTCTGCGGCCACGTAAGATGTAGCCCTTTGTCGCTACGTTTGGGTATCATTTATTATTAATGCAAATGCAAGCAAATACAATTTCATATTCTTATTCTCCTTCCTACTCAAATACAACATATTACATAAACTATATTGTGTTTCCCTATTTCACTTAAAAACATATTCTGGAGCCCTGGCCAGTGTGGCTCAGTTGGTTGAGTGTCATCCCAAGCAGAGAGGTCACCAGTTTGATTCCTGGTCAGGGCACATGCCAGGGTTTCGGGCTCAGTCCCCAGTAGGGGGCTTGCAGAGGCAGCCTGTCCATGGTTCCCTCTCATCAATGTTTCTCTCTCTCCCTATCCTGTCTTCTGTCTCTAAAATCAATAAAAATATATTAAATATATACATACACATATATTTCCTGGAGACCTTTCCATGACAGTGCCTAAAAAGCTTCTCATTTTGCCATATACTCCTCCCTTGTAAAGGTGGAAAGTCGTTTATGTGACCATTCTTCCATTGATGGTAACCTAGATTGCTTCGAGGTCTTTGCTGGACAAACAATAAATAACCTGTGCATGTTACATTTTGTGTAGGTGAAATCACTGGGTCAAAGCCATAGATAAAAACTGCCATCGTGCCTGCGAATGGGGCAATATATTTCTATTCCCACCAGTAATTTACAGTATGTTTCCCTAAAAGCTCATCAGAGGAGAATTTTGTAAACTTTTGTACTTTTGCCCATCTGATAGGTGAGGAATGTTATCTCTGTGTTGTTAATTTCTGGCAGCCCTCTTTATTTAAAGAAATCATTTTTATCTGGGGCATGAGTTGCAATTTTTTCTGTTTGTCATTTGTCTTTTAATTTTACTTATCATTTCTGTATGTGTTGTTTATTTTTGGTTTGGTTTTGTTTTTGCAATGCAGAAGATTTAACTTTGTTTTGCTTTTATGTTTTTGTTCTTTAACATTATGTTTTTGTTCTCAAAGAGAAATCTACCTGAATTCTAAAATACGTATATAACCCATTCAAAATCACTTTGTTGGCCTAAGCGTCACAGGTTTCTGCAAGGTTCTTGGCAGGCCGTTTGGGACATCTTGTTCTCTAGTCTGTTCTCTGGGGTTGGGTTCAAATGACTAGGGTGTGTATAAGCCACTAAAGAAGGGAGTGATCAACTGCTCTAGGCAACCTCGCCATGTGACCTGTGCTGGAGAGTCACTTGACTTTCTATCAGAAAACCTGGGTCTTAGTGCTACTGTAGACCCCTCCTAGTATAAGATTTGGAGAAACCACTCATTTCCCTTGGCCTTAGTTGCATCAGCTACCGGAGAAGGGGTTTGGGCCCTTTCTGCTCGATGTTCTTAGTATTAGTCAGTTACTTATGGTCTACAATGTTCTGGCAGGAACCTAAATTCGGTGATATGTCTACTATGTTGTCGATATCTAGGTACAATGATAACAATAAAATAATAGGCATTTACTGCCTACCAGGCACTCACTGTTCCAAGCACTTTTCCTGTATGAACATATTCAACCTTCCCAACACTAGGAGGTAGAGACCATCACTATTCTCATTTTGTAGATGAGGAAAGTGAAGCAGAAAGTTCCAAAAGTCACCATGTGGCAGAAGGAAAAGTGAGAGAAGAAAGAGATAGTGGTCACAATCCATTGTAATTAAAATACCTTACATTTGTAAATTTAAAAATATATATGTATATGATCATGTGAGCACATTGCTGGGGTCCCTTCCACAGCCTTGAAAGAGACCAATCCAAGTAATAACATCTCACTTCTAATACAGTATCTTTTGGGATCCCAAGTCCTCAAGTCTGAGAACAACTTGATCTGGTGCAATCCCCCAGTGGAAATCAGGATATAGAGACCCAGAGAGGAGAAATGGCTTTGTAATACATTCAGATACTCAGTAATGGGGACTAGAACCCCAGATGCCTGAACCGGTGTTTGCCCCGTCACAGTGCAGCCACCACCCACCCCTCTGAACAGGCATCCACCAGTCCCATGACTTTCAGGATCTTTAAGTACAGATCCCAAGTTTATTATTCACAATGGTGCAAATTACTTTTATGGTCAGAGTTTCAGCTTCCTGTTTAGCTTGGATGAGGTCTGTGCCTCACCTCTCTGAGAAGGAAGCAGAATGGGCTGGGATAAATGACTCCAGCTTAGGATAATAAAAGTAGCTTTTTAAAGAATCCATACTCTCTTACCCTCTCCTCTTTCAGAATTTGTGACTTCATGCATATAAAAGGGATTTTTCTTACATTCTAATGAGATGGTACCATGAAACTTCTGACCCTAAAGTATTGCTTTTTTTAAAAAAAAATTTTCAATTAGAGTTTATATTCAATGTTATTTTAGATTAGTTTCAGGTGTAAGTGTTGCTTATTTATTCATTTAAAGGAAGTAGTAATTGCTTTCCTACTATGAAATTTTAAAAGCATTCAATTTGTGCTGTGTTTTATATACATTTGATACTTAGTAAGTAGTTGTTGAATGGATGATAAATTGATGTTACCTAAAACACCCATCTAATGCAATAAATAATCTAGCTTGGAACTGGGAGGTGAGTGAACCCCAAGGTGTAGGAATTTATGGAATTCTGAGGACCTGACTCTTCAGTGGAACCAAATGCAGACTCTGGAACCTCACCCCAGACCAATTGAATCAGAATTTCCACAGGCTAACACCCAGAATTCAACATTTACAAAAGCTCTTCCCAAATGAGCTCTTGCCATATTTCTCAAAGCAAAAGATTCAAAGTTGAAATGATGGAATCAGCTATGGTAGTCAATTATGATCCTACATGAGATACAAGAACTTCTAGCATCAAAGTAACTGAGACCAGCTGTCCCTTTCCTTCTTCCAGATATTTTCTCTGCTCAGGACCCTACTTATTCATTCATTGAAAAAATAATTATTATTAAATGCTTATCATGCTAGACCAGGGGATATAGTAGCAAACATAATATAAATGGCCATTTTCTCATGGAGCTCCTATGTCTCAGTCAGTCAAGTACTACAAGAATTCTTTCCAGAACATTTTCCTGAATTTATACACTTGACGAGTGTTCCTTGGTATCTCCTTACTTCTCACCCATGCTACAGACAAGCTTTTTTGGCTTCCCAGTCCCAATGGTGGAAAGTAACCATTGTCAGCAGCTCTCTAAATTTACATCTCCTCCATTCAAGAGAGGAGTCAATTCCAAAAGAAGCTCACTGGTGCAACCAGGGCTGGGTAGGTCTCCTAGACCAGCCACTGGGGCTGGAGGAGAGGAATCCCATTACAAGGTCATGGTTGCTCCAGTGGAACTACATCATCAGAGAGAGGTTGGGGAAATTCCATTAGAAAGAGATAATGAACATCCAGCTTGATACATTGCAACCACAGTTCTCTGAGGGCCATCCATGCACTTCAGAGCTTGAATGCTGTGCCATTCATTAGGGTTGCCTAGAGTTTTGTTCTGCTTATTGTTCGAATTTTGGCTCTGTTCAGATAATTATAGCCATTCTTTCATTATTCACTCTTAAAACATTTATTAGGCATTGACTTGGTCCTGGTTCTGAGGATAAAAAGAAGAAATAAGCATAGAGTTGTTTCTCTTGGCGCTCACAGTTTAGTGAGGAAGGCAAACATATAGATACATAACGCTAATTCATTATGGTAGAGTAATGTACCGAGTACCCAACAAACACAAAAGAGTCAGAGAAATCTTCACATATTTCCTTAAATGGGTCTTAATGGACACAAAGGAGTTTTCCAGCTTAGATTGAATAGAGAGTCTCCCAAACAAAACATACTATGAAAACAAAGTTAAGGTCTGTGTAGCAGAAGGAAGTTTCATGGTTGAGAAGTGAAGTAATAACTGTAGCTAAAAGATTAGTCACTTTATAAGTGACTTCCCAGCCCTACCACTTATGAGCTGGGTACACTTGGGCATGTTGTTAAACTTTCGGTACTTATCTCATAGGACTGTTGTGAGAATGAACTTTTGTAATGTATGTGAAGTGTTTAATAGTACTGACATATCTTGAGTGCTTAATAAATGTTTTAATATTGCCATCATCTTCATTATTTCAAACAAATGTACTATTCCTGGGTGTGTTTATTTTATCTGGGAGAGAGGAGCCAATTCTGTTTATCAGCATACTGCAGCAATTGTGATTTGGAGTTGGCCCGGGGTTCAAGGCAGTCAGTTGAAAGATCACGTGCATTATGTTGCTGACATGGTCATGGTGGATCTGATGGGATTAGCAGAGGAAATTCCACTGGAACCTCACTCCCCACAAAACCACATGCTGCTTTTGCATGGTTGCCTACTCTGATCAGGAGGTGCCAACTCTACTTTGTTTGGTTAAAGACTCTTGCTGGCTACATCTGTCATTCAACCCAGTCCCTACCATGGAGACTATGAACTGGAATCCAACCACATTTTTCCGGAGAAATGCTCCGAAGCATGAATTAGTCTTGAAAACACATCACATCACATGAACAGCTAAATTTCAACTTGGAAACTATTTCTTACATATTTTTAGGACTTTGGTTCAAGAGATATGCTCAATGCCCCCTTTAGGTTTGGGTAGGACTTAAAGAATTCTTTCTATTTCTTCCTGTCCTTTCTCTGTCTCTTCAACCAATTACCAATAATGGGGACAGTAACATTTGAACTGAAAATTCATCCCAGAACCACATCCTTTGCTGATTCTATTTACATTCTCTCCTGGCTTGGCCTTTTTAGGTTTGCTTTCTCTGTACAAATAATGCTCTTCCTGCTAAATCTGCTGGTCACTGTACAGGTGGTTGGAAATGCAGATATGAAAGTCATGGCCTTTTAGTAAAGGGTCTCCATGTGATAGCAAAGTCACTCTATTAAAGATAGATACACACAGTGTAGTAGGAACCAGCGTAAGGCTGGCACAAAATAGGTGCTCAAGAGTGCATGTTCAAGTAACGCAAGTTTATTTATTACACTGAACTGTATACTAGTGATATTTGGCTGGTTTGACATGCAAAAAATGGCAATTATGTATGATTCAACCTAATGCAGGTTCTAATAGAATTAAGCATTGGGTTTTGTAGGAGCACAGTGAAATAGTTACATGGACCAAGGAGTTGCCTTTTTAAAACAGAACTTATTCTTTTGTTCTTGGTTAGAAAAGCACTGACCAGGAATCGAACCCCGATCTCCTGGATCCTAGGTTGATGATCAACTGCTGAGCCACGCCAGGCCAGGCCATAATCTCATCTTATAGATGAGGTTGAGAGAGGTGACAAATTTTCCCCAAGGTCGCATAGCCTGTTTAATAGTGGAACTGAAATTGGAGCCTAACATCTATCTAGTTCCATAGTTACTACTCAACCACCCTCAAAGTACTTTTATTAAAAGGTCGCTGACCCTGGATACAACCTGGATCTCTCACTTATTCCACATATGACACTGGATAAGTCCCAGTATCTCTGCATTTTCCCTGTTAAACGAGAGGTTGAACTCTAGACTCTCTCAGGTTCATGCCTCTAGGTCACATGACCGCCTCTGATCTTTGTTCCTGTTGGTATGTTAGACATAGTTCATTAGGTAATTAGCAATCCAAGGTACCTTAACTATATGCCAAACGAATGGAGCAAAGTGCAGATACCACAGGGAGGTGAAGGGGAAAGACCTCCAAGGGCTACAGCAGGTGGAGAAGGCTTTTTGGATAGGATGGGACTTGAACCATTTATTATCATTCTATATAGTCATTATATGTACAAAGATTTTACTTTTACTTAACCTAATGGCATGGCATGGCCTGGCCTGGCGAAAGTGAGCAATTACAGCTCCTTCAGTAGAGAAGAGAAATTCTATAAGCCCTAGAAAGAGTCAGGCAGGGAGACAAAATCGGTGGGCACATGCTTACTGCAGACTAACACAGTATAGGGACAGCATTTTGTCATTAGCTATGAGTCAGCTAGAAGTGGTAGCCAAATGCCCAAGAGTTATTTGGAGTTGAGTCTCCTTTCCCCGTGAGGCCCGTGGGAGCCTTTCCATCCACACCACCCTTGCCATTGTGGAAATGATCACATAAGGTAAAGATTCTCTACTGGGGCTGATTTTTGTTCCCCAATACAATTGGCAATATTTGGAGAGACAGTTTGAATATCATGACTTGGCAGAGGAGGTGGAGGCAGCTTTGCTTCTGGCACCTAGCAAGAGGGTAGAGGCCAGAAATGCTACTAAACATCCTACAATGCTCAGGACAACCTTACTCAACAACCCCCAATAATAATAAATTATCTGGCCCAAAAGGCCAACAGGACAACTCTACTCCACAACCTCCAATAATAATAAATTATCTGGCCCAAAAGGTCAATAATGTTAAGGTTGAGAAACTGATATAAGGGAACAGCAATTACAACCAAGGGGAAGGCAGCCTCCTCACTGAGGGCAGCTGTCTACTCTCTCCTCCCCCTTCCAGCATCAAAGGGAATAGAGAAAAAACCCCTTGAGTCACTAGGCCAACTTGCACAAGGTTTTGGGGGTAGTGTGGGGAAAACGTTAAACTAAGTATGAGGTTGATTTTTTAGTAAATTTTTATTGTAAAATAGATTGAGACTCCTAAGTGTTGCAAAAATGATAGTATGAAGTTCCCTGTGGTATTTGCTCCACTCATATGGCATACAGTCAAGGTGACTTGGTCTCTTGCTTGCTCCATTCACATGGCACACAGTCCAGGTGCCTTGGGTTACTAATTACCTAATGAACTACGTCTAACATATCAACAGGAACAAAGATCAGAGGTTGCCAAGTGACCTAAAAGGCACGAACCCAAGACAGTCTAAAGTTCAACCTCCTCACTTAACAGGTAAAATGCAGAGATATTGGGAGTTATCCAGTATCATACCTGGAATAAGTGAGAGACCCTTCACCTAGCTTCTCCCAATAATATGTTACATAACCATAGTACATAATCAAAAGAAAACATTTACCACGATACAATATTTACAATGCTATTACTCAGGGACAGGCATTATTTGGATTTTATCAGTATTTACATGCAGTGCACTCTTTTTGTTTGTTTGTTTGGGTATACAGCTCTATGGAATTTTATCACACATTACCATGATCAAGTTACAGAACTGAGTCAATCACAAAACTCCCTCATGTTACCTCTTGGGTCATACCCTTCCCACCACAATACTCTCTGATAACCACTGATCTGTTCTTCACTATTAAAATTTTGTCACCTCAATAATGTAATATAAGTGGAATCATATAGTATTTGGCTCTCTGAGGGGTTTTTTCACTTAGCATAATGTCCCCAAGAGTTACCCATATTGGTGTGTGCATCAGTAATTTATTTTCTTACCAATGGAATGTATTCATTGTAATCCATTAAAGTACAATGTAGTCCATTGTATAAATGCACACAGTTTAACCATTTACTTGCTGAAGTACATCTACGTTGTTTTCAGTTTGGGCCTATTGTAAACAAAGATACTATAAACTTTTGTGTTTAGGTATTTGTGTGAACACAAGTTTTAATTCTCTAAGCCCAGGAGTGCAATTTCCGCACCATTCATGTGATCAGTGTGTACTTTACCTTTTCAAGAAACTACCAAACTGTTTTCCAGTAAATCTGTACCATTTTACATTTCCATCAGCAATTCATGTGAAATCCATTTTCGAGACTGATATTTTAAAATGGTAAGTGCCATAGTTTAACAACCCAAATGAGACTATTTTAATAACTAAAATGACCGCACAGCCCAGCTGGGCATGGCTCAGCAGTTGAACGTCGACCTAGGATCCAGGCGATCGGGGTTCAATTCCCGGTCAGGGCACATGCCCGGGTTGCGGGATCGATCCCCAGTCGGGGACGTTCAGGAGGCAGCCGATCAGTTACTCCCTCATCATTGATTTTCATCTCTCTCTCTCCTTCTCCTTTCCACTCTCTGAAATCAATAAAGATATATTTTAAAAATAAATAAAAAGTAAATAAAATGACTGCACAGCGTCTGCCTGCAATCATATTAATGGAACTCGCTGCCCACCTGAAAAGAAAGGTTTCAAAGAGCACAAAAAGTAGCAGTTACTAAAGAAAATAAAACTATCTTTGTATGTCAGTGAGTAGGGACTCTTCAATCAAACATTATGTCAATCAATGTGATTTTCTTTGAAAGGGAAATTTCTACTCCTAATTTTAATTTCTTTTTTTATTATAATTTTTTAATGTTGACATAATTGCAGGTGTTCCCCCTTTTCCCTGGCCTTTGCCCGCCTCCACCCACCCAGGTAATGCCACCCTGGAGCCCCTGATCGCCATGTGATAACTCACAGCATCACTGAGATAAATTCCAGCCAAGTGCAAAGAATCTGACTTCTTATTCTAGTGGACCGTGTATGAAAATTCAGTGCTTTTAATAAACCTGGAATTGATATTTACTGTAGATTGTTCTGCTACACAAAACTATTTTTTAGCACTTAACATTTATTGATTCTTCCACTTTCTCATGCATTAAGCTAAATCCATTTTCTTACTCCTCATAACAAACCTGTAAGAAAGGTGCATGATACCCCCATTTCCTACTCACTTGCTGTGTAACTTAAGACTAGTTGCTCACCTTCTCTGATTATCAGTTTTCTCTTGTAAAGCAAAATGAAAAATCACATGTCTTCCAACTCTGACGTGATTTTTCTCTTACTTTACTATGTATAAAAATACAAGAGACTGTAATAAAGGAGGTGAGAGGATTCCATCCTATAACTTGGTCCTATTTTTCTGGACTGACCTTACTGTGTGTGGATATTTGTTGGCCTGAAGTTACTCTAGCACTTGTTCAACATACTGTGATCTTCTCTGGATGAATTGAGACCACAAGGAATTCTCTGGATACATACGCACATTCAAGTTCTTGGAGCCTTTCTGATCACTCCAAGATCTTAGTTTCCAAATATAATTTCTTATTAATATGAACTAAGTGTCTGATTCCAGAACTGGGGCAGGAACCTGGGACATCTTTTTGCGCCAGGAAGTAAGGATATGCTCAAAAGTTGATGGGGATGTAGCAAATAAACAAGAAGTCAGCTCGAAAACAAAAACAAACATATCTTAAAAAAAACAAAACACAAAAACACACAAATCTTTATTGACTTCAGAGAGAGGAAGGGAGAGGGAGAGAGACAGATAGAAACATCAATGATGAGAGAGTCATTGATCGGCTGCCTCCTGCAGGCCCCCGACTGGGGATCGAGCCCGCAACCCGGGCATGTGCCCTGACTGGCAATCGAACCCCTGGATCTTAGGTCAATGCTCCACCACTGAACCATGCTGGGCTGGGCTAAATGACTATGAACTGTGGACTTCAAAAACTCCCTGGAAATAAAAATGTTTTATCTCTCTTTAAAACCAAGAGATGCAATGATCATTGATCAGTAAAATCTCCCCCTAATCATCCACCCGTCCTTTCTGAAATTTAATTAACTTTCACACAGACAGCCTCTATGTTCCATTTCATCATGGATGTTAAATTTTGCCATCCTTCATTTCTACAAAAGGTAAATTGTTTAGATATGATGCTTAGTAGGTATCTTAATTAGTGTCTAATGCAATATAATAGAGGTGCTGAAAATAAAGAGAAAAGAGCTTGAATTCAAAACAACCAATACATTAATTTTCATATGTCCCAAGCCAAATGAACCCTCTGGAAAGCCTATCAACCAAGAACAGCTACATTCACAGGCACTTGTGTAGATGTCAGTCCTCAAGGAGCTCGGGAACCCAATCCCCTTACACTCCGCCCGACATTCTGCATGATTCTGCCGTTAATGAGGATGGTTATAGTTTTCTCTCTGTGGCTTGATGGATCCAGTTGGAATAGTTCCCGTGGAGAACTTGGCAAATCTTGCACTCCCTGTAAAATCACAATTATCATAACAGATTTCTGCTTTAAAACTATACTTCCACCTCCACTATCTCTTTTGAGCCTCACAACACTTTAAAATATAGGCAGAATAGGTATTATTATACCCAATTTAATGGAGAAGGAAACTGAGGTTCAGAGAGGATAAGTGACTTTAATAAAGATGCTCAGTCTTTAAGAAGAAAAGCATAAAAGGGGCACAATCAGTCCAGCTGATGCCAAGACCAGAGCTTTCTCAGCCGCTGTGCTCTCTTCAAAGGGCTTCTTTCTTTACTGGTAGAGTTTGAATCCTCAGGACCAGAGAGTGGCATAGACTGGTGTAGAATTTCCTTTTAAATGCTTTTCATTTTTTTTACCTAGAAGAGCAATGCTCTGGTTTTGAGGACATGGCTAAAGGATTGTGCATCACATGGACCCCTTGTGTTGGTTTATGACAGTGCAGAGCTGGAGAGTGGTCACGCATTGATTTAAAAGGAGACAAGGAGCCTGGGGACGAGACAAGGCTCCAAGGGGCGGGAGACGGTTCAGGGGGCCACGTCCGTGACAGTGTGAGGAGGAAAACTCTGCCCGCCTCTTCAGTCTGTGGTTTGCACTTCGATGCTATTTGCACTACTTCAGTTACTGAACTGATACCCGCTTATCTCTTTTCCCCATTTGACTGGCTTCCTACTTCCTTTAAGAAAACAGAGGGCCCGGCCTGCATGGATTAGGGGCTGAGCATCGACCTAGGATCCAGGCGATCGGGGTTCGATTCCCGGTCAGGGCACAGGCCCGGGTTGCGGGCTCAATCCCCAGTCGGGGGCGTGCAGGAGGCAGCCGATCAATGACTCATCATTGATGTTTCTATCTCTCTCTCTCCCTCTCCCTTCCTCTCCCTGGGATCAATAAAGATATATTTTTAAGTATATATATATATATATATATATATATATATATATATATATATATATTAAAGAAAACAGAGGGTACTGTGCTAAGTGAAATAAGCCAGTTAGAGAAAGAGAAGTACCATATGATCTCACTTCTATGTGGAATCTATTGAACAAAATAAACAAACAAACAAAATAGAGACAGACTCATAGATACAGAGAACAGACTGGATAGTTGTCAGGGGAGGGAGGTCGGGGAGCTGGGTGAAAAGGGTAAAGGGATTAAGCAGTGCAGATTAGTAGTTGCAAAATAGCCACAGGCACGTCAGGCAGCTGGGAACCCAGGACACGTCCACGCAGAGCAGGGAAGTGACCTGACAGAGCCTGGCCGCTCCCCCGTGGGGTGGTGCAGGACTGTCATTGGCCACAACTCTTTACTTAAGGACTCAGTGGTGAAGGGTGCTGCTAAGAGACCAGTGGGCAAGGACAGGAGAAGAGAGCGGAGAAAGGTGGTCCAGCCTCCATCAGGGCGGAAAAGCTTCAGGACAGACAGAAGTGAGAGGCTGGGGTTGTGCCCACCCTCAGGTTTAGGAAGAGAAAACTAGGCTAAAAAGAAGTGTCTGTGCTCAAAATGGAATAAAGGGGGGAAAGGGTTAGTTTATGTTCCAGTCAGAGGTGAGGGTTGGAAGGGTCAGGAGTCAGCCCAGGAAGCCCAGGGGTTCCGAGAGGATGAAGACTGGAGAAAAGCGTGCGGGCGAAGGAAGCCCTGCAGGACCGAGCCAGCGTCCCCAGGGGAGCAGCAGCAGGCAAGCCACAGAGCAGCAGCACCGGGGACAGCAGAGGTCTCCCCAAAGCAGGCAGCGGGCGGGTGGGGCGGGGGCCCGGGCAGAGCCTCAGCACCTACAGCTGGCAGGAGATCCGGAGACACAACCAGGAGGCCGCCCAGTGGCTGGTGATCAACCGCAAGGTCTACAACGTGACTGACTGGGCCCCCCAGCACCCAGGTGGGCCCCGGGTCCTCAACCACTGTGCGGGGAGGATGCGGCGGTAAGGAAGGCCAGGCTCTGCCCTCCCTCTGTGCCAGCTGCGGGGCGGCTGGCACCTTGGCTCTCTCCCCAAAAGCATGTCGAGTATGTGCCCAGGCTCCACAATGGCTCATCCCCTCCCTGACCAAGTGTTTGGGATTCCTGGCCAGCAAGCATTTGGAAGCAGCTTAAGCCTCAAGGTCTGTTTGGGATGAGCTTATATGCTGAGAGTGGATACTGTTTGTGGATCCTGGGTTCCCTCTTGTTCTTGGTGTTTTGTTTTGAAGTGGAGTCACTGTTTTGTAAGAAGAAAGTTACAAATAGGTAAATAAAATCGGGGGGAAATATATATATATATATTTTTATATATACACACCCAAGTATAAATTTCTCAGACTTTTCTATTTGGAGTGTTTAAAAGAAAGCCAGTGATTCATTTGTTAAGCATCGAAATGTTGTTAATAACAATGGTGAAAGCCTAAACTTCCATAGGCTCTTAGACTTTGCAGAGCTCTTTTGCATCCTGCAGCTCGTTCAGGCTCATACAGGTGATACGACCCACTCTTACAGAAGAAGGAATTAAAATCAGAGAGGATAACTGCCTGGCCCAAGGTCACCCGACAGCAGAGCTCAGATTCAAAACCCTTATCTTTCTTCACTTCCAGTCTTTCCACTTCTCCTCATGGCTTCCCCTCTGCACCCTCCCCCACCAAAACAGCAAAGAAAAAAAAAATAGTGTAACTGGGTGCCTAGAACACCCTAGAAACATTCAAATGCATCACCTCACTTAAACCTCACCACGAGGAAGGTAATCTCCGTATCACAGATGAGAAAGGGGAGGTTCAGAGAGACAAACAATGCACACAGCCAGCAAGTGATGCTGCCCAATTTTGAAATCACGTAGGTTTTTGACCATAAAGCCCTTCGTAGCTGAGTCCTTACAGATAAAATTTCCATTTAACATTTGATAGGAAGGTTACTCGAACCCTTAAATGCATTTAGGAAGCCCTTTTAAAGTATTCTATAAGAGGTTGTTTTATACCAATCAGGAATTTTATAGTTCACATTATACAGATGAAGAAATGAGAGCAAAAGGGTCTAACTAACCCAAAATCAGAAAATTAACATGTGGAGCAGAAATTGGAACCCAGGTGTTTTTTTCTTACTTCTTTGTTGCCTTGCTGGTTTCACAGTTTAGTATATAAGTTCTCCAGCTGGTTTTAAAGTATAGAGTTGAAAACGTTGTTTAACTAAGAATCACTCTATAAATGGTGTTAATAATAACAAAATATGCAAGCGTCTGGCAAGTTTTCGGTTAAGCACGATTTTGTCTTTTGGTACTTTCAACACCTTTTTTCCTCAATTTCTCATCTCCCTTCTCAAATCACGCTCTTCCTCTAGCAGCTTCCAATCTGGATTCTGCAGTCAGGTGAAAACATTTCTGAACATACCTTGCTACTTCCCACCACTTCCATCAGACATAATATTGTTTTAAACTAAGTTCAACCTTTTCTTGAGAAAATGAGCTGTGCTTGTAGCAAGGGGCCAGAGTATCCTGTGTGTCGGGAAGGTAGATGCTGGGTAGGAATCCAAAGAGCTGAGGGTAGAAGAAGCGAGGTGGGAAAAGTGTGTACAAGAATAGCAGGAGAGGGTAACAAAAATAAAATGAAAAAAATACTACGGATTCCCACCTAGCCCATCCCCTCATTCCCACAACTCAGAGAAAATATGGATGATGCTTTTCTAACACAAAAGTCATAGAACGAGCTCAGAGAAAATCATGGATAGACTGTAAGCTTGAGGTAGCTCGGGTGATACATCTGTAATTTGCCGATAGTTTTTACCTCCCCGAAGTTAGGAAAAGACCATGATTCTGATTCAGTTCTAGCCAACAAGGAGAACTGATTAATAAAGCAGAAACCATCAGAACCCTAGAGGAAAATATCCACGCATATCCTGAGAATATTCATTCATCTCCCGAGAATGAAAATCCTGAGAGTGGTCAGTCACGGACCTTAGACGTTAGGAAAGTAAATCCAAAAAATGTTCAGAGAAAATATTGTCCAAGGAAAGGTGGCTCGAGAAGACGGGAGGATGCCAGGAAATTCCGACAACCACAGTCCATGGCTACTCGGAGCGGGGAGAGCCTGGGCTTTGGGGTCCGTCATATGAACCCGGGAAAGTCATCGGAATGCTGTGAGCTTCCTCTCGGCCATCTGCAAAGCGCGGGTGACATTCCCATCTAACCGCAGAGGTGTGATTCGTACTTTGTTTACTACCAGCTTAGAGGTCCTGATCGTATTTGGTGCCATCTGATCGGGAACAGAGGGAACGTGGCGGAGGGCACCACGCTCTCTGGGGAAGGGGGCAGAACAAAGTCAGACGACTTGACGTCCAGACTCACTCCTCAGCTTCAGAGGTCTTTGCAGCTTATACCCTGAAAGGGAAAAGTGGACCCAAATACGGTCTCTTTGTGCGCCCTGGACCCATGGCTGCACCTGTGGGGGGGGGGGGGACTTTTCCTATTTAAACAGTGACTCTTCTCCAAACCCTTATTCTCCTCATCAAAGGTGAATGAGGGTACCTAAATCCAGGGGACGTTTAGAGACCTGAACAGTGCATTGACAATAGGAATAAAGAAGAGGGGTGGGTGCCAAGGATATCTAGGAGATGTAATTTATAATACTTGATGAATGACTGCATAAGTAAACAAGATGAAGGACTCTGAACTGACTTATGGAAATCTGGCAAAAAACTATCAGGATTTCCAAGCTAGTTGTGAAAATGACATTTTTTCTGTGTTGATACTGTTTTGAAAATAATCAGTTTGAGCTAAGCTATGATATAAATTTGTGAATAGATTAAGGAATAGAGATGATGGTTGAGAAGAACATCAAAAGGCTAACAGATGAAAATGAGAGAGGCTAATGCAGCAGAAAGATCAGAACATGAGAGATGCTGAGGGCAAGGAGGAGACAGTGGTGCTTAAGACCTCTGAGTTCAACACTTTGATTATCCCAACTTTCTCCTTCTTAGAAAAACCCTATATTCATTTATTCATTCGTCCTTTCCTGTTTTCATTCAGCATCCATGATCTCATGCCATACTCCAAGCATACCGATGGATGGTATGTATAGTGTAATCAATAGCACAGGGTCCCTGCCTTCAAAAAACTCAAAGGCCACTAGAGAAGAGGTAAAGACATAGAGGGCTTACAACATAATTTGAGGAGTTCTAGGAACAAAGTGTCATAGGAGCCCAGAGGAGATCATGAATAACTTTCCTGGGTGGGCTAGGGGAGGCAGTATTTCATCTGGATCTTGAAGGGTAAAGAAGAACTTTTGTGTAGAGTAAATGAAAGGCGGCCATCAAGGCAAAGGGAACGGTATGTGCAAAGCTCCAGCACCACGGAGAGGCACGAAATGTTTATTGAATGGGGAGAGGTCCAATGAATAACATGATGTATGAAGGGGATGATGAGAGCTAAGCCGAGGGAGGGAGGTTGAAACCAGAGGCAAAGTGACTCACATGATTACAGCCCGAGGTGGGGACTCACCATTACCCTCTGCTCAGCGGATACATACTGATTTTAGCACCTCCCCAGACAATCTGGTGTTGCTCCTCTGAGACACGGCGTCTTTGCCTTGCAATACAAGCAATGGAGCCTCACAGAACTAAGGTGATGATTATGAGTTGGCCCATAGAGCACCTTGTACATAGGATACACTCAACAGTGTTGGCTGTATCCCTCCCCCTCCTCACTTTATGCCCTCTCCTTCCTTCAGCGGGGACATACTTGCCCAAGAATGTTGGTCACAGAACTCATTTCTGCAGGTCTTTCAAGAGAGAATTTCACAACTGACTAGCATTCAGTCTCTATTAGGAAATTCTCCTAAATCAAAGATTCTAAGATGAGCTACACTTTTTCCTTGTTCTGCCCATCAGCACAGTGAAAAAGCTCCACAGAGCAGAGCAACGCCTACTGTTCTGGAACACTGTGTGGGTCTCCTGTGTCCGTCGCCACAGTACTGACTGGAGAACCTTGCTGGGGATCAGGAGAAACAATGAACCCAGAGGAATCTGATGCCAGCTCGCTGTTCCAGGATGCTGGGTGACTGCTCAGACTAAGATGAAGTTGCAGTGGCCTACCTTTCCTTTATACTCGGATCTTGATCAATCAGAAAGGCTGCTTTCCATCTTAATCTGCTCCCAAACAACAAGCAGAACATGATTTTTTCAGTATGGATCATCCTGAGTGACTTGACTCACCTTCTTACACTGAATGACTCTCTTCCTGGTCAGGGGAACTAAGTTTCAGAATCATCGAATGTGACAATTAAAATACACCTTTGAAAGCATACAGTTCGGCATTTTCTAAGGGGGTTAGAGGCGGTGTGCAGAGGCAGAATGGATAGTTGAGTCTGGACTGGTCCTAGCAGATACAAATCTCTTTCTACATCATTGAATCTAGGGGAAGGAGGTCCGACGAGTCAACATTGCACCTTTCCAATTAACCTTATTGATTATATAAGCACCTTCTTATAAGTAGGTACACAGGTAGTTCATGCCTATATCTAAAGTTGCTTTACAATTTAAAGATGGTGAATTTATTATATTCACTAAATAAATCAGAGCTCACACCACATTAGGCATTGGAGCACAGGAATAAAATATCTGAATTGCTCTCTTGCAGAGAAGATAGTAAGCTCGTATCACTAGAGGTATACATATAAGAAAGATAGCTAATGTATATCGAGAATTTACTATCTGCCAATCAGATCTTAATGAGTTCACTTAGTCCTTATAGTAACTTTATGAATTGAGCAGCTATTATCACCACCTCCATGTTAGTGAAAAGAGAAGCGTAGCCAGGTCAAGAGTCTTGCCCACAACTACACAGCTAGTAAGTGGCAAAGGCAGGACTTACATGTGGGAAGGCTGCTTCAGGGTCTGCTTAATCAGTTCTATGCAACACCAGAACTCAGAGTAATGTGTATGGTTTCCATGTATTCAAGTTGCAACCTTGGTTTTATTTCATTTTTAATCACTCCCATCCCCAAAGCCATAGTAGCAGAAAGTCCAGCATCTTCTTCTTAGAAAATCCCCCTTTCCCAAACACTGTTTAAATCCCCAAAGGAAGGGAATACCTCTCACTTCCAAATATAAGCAAGCTATAGGAACCACTGCCGCTTCTCATAGCCACTCGGAATGTCTGCTTAGCGTGAGACCCGAGATGGAAAAGTAGAGTTAATCAACTGGATTCTCTGCCTGGCTGTCACAAGCCCCTGCAGACACTGCCTCAGTGTTTTTTAGGAACAGTGACAAATTTAGCCAAGAGCATGCTAGTCTAGACAACCCAGAGCTCAAGGGCTGCGCTCCCACACTCTCTTCCACATTTGTCTTAAGCAACCATCATCTACTGCATTTTTATTTTATTTTTTAAAATAACTTAATTCAAGAACCTCATTCTCCTGGTCCTTGGCTAAGAACCCAGAGGCAGACTTTGATGGGAGACATGATCTGCAACACCAGTCTTGGTTGCTGCATTCCTTAGATAGTGTAAGCCACTTCCACAAGCATGATGTTGAACTTGAAAGATTTATCATGACCCATAAACTCAAGCCACTATTTTTTCTAGTTCTCAATAAAATAGAGGTCTCTTCCAATGCTTGGGGACAGCCTGGCTGCATTGGACTTGCCTAGTGAATCAGTGCATTCAGTAGGTGGATCCCCAGCTTTCACAGATGATTTCCAATGGTAATTCTGCTCAGTCAACTTGAAGCATCAACCAGAAGTTGAAAGCAAATTCTCTACAGCAGAGAGTGTGCTGGTTCCCAAGATGGGCACAGGGTGAGGTCAGGAAGGGGACTATCCTGCGGATCAGTATGTCTCTTCTAAGCCTCTAACAGCTGTCTCTGGTTCACAGGATATCTTCAGAGCCATGCACGTGGATCTTGACACTGTGTGACTGTACCTTAAGCCACTGCTCATAGGAGAGCTTGCCCAGGGAGAGCCCAGCCAGGAGAGAAACAAAAATGTGAGTGAGGTCTCAGGACTCAAGAATATGTGGAAGTAAGGGGCCAAGGTACATTTCAGGTGAACTTATCATTCTCTGTGCGCACCTAGCCTTCAGGCCTGGGCGGGCCCACAGTAGCATGAATAAGTGGGTGCCACATATTTCCAAACAATGCCATCCCCCCGCTCAGAACAATGAAACCTCTGTGAAACAAAGGAACGGAGTGTTTGGCCCTACACCAAACAGTAATTCCATGTCTCTAAACACCTACTTCATGCCAGGGACTTATAATTGTTTTCAGTGACTGCTTGTAATTATTAGTGTAATGTGTATGTCTATGCCCCCTGATAAACTAAGTTCCATGAGAGAAGAAATCATATCTCTGTGGCTTATCCCTGTGTCCTTAGGACTCATGTGCACTCCATAGTTGGCTGTTGAATCAAAGATGTGAGTATATTCTAACTACAGCCCTTTTGACATTTGGGGAAATTAGAGTCCAGGGAAAAGAAATTCCTTTCTGAAAGCCCCAGAGCTGGTGTGTTGAAGAACTAGGACTCCAGATCACTCCTTTCTGACCCCTATCCCTTAGGTGTTCCCAAGGAAGGACATCACTCTTTCTTTCTCTAGTACCTTGACTACCTGAACACTGTCTTCCAAAGGATGGGGTCTCTATAAGACTAAAAATTCACCAGGATGGTTTTACATAAAGCTTAAGGGTTTTCAGCTAATATTAAGCATTTCATTTCATTTTTTTGCAATTTGTTGTTTTCAAAACAGCTTACATTTGTACCATTCTTTGCAAATAATTTGTACGAAGTGCTGATCCATCTATCACGGTGAGGCAGATAGAATAAGGATTATATTTCCCCTTTAAGAAATGAGGAAGCAAACTCACAGAAGGCCAGGGGAAATCTGGGGATACAGAACTGGTTATGTGCAGACCTGAGACAAACACTTAAGCTCACCTTTAAGGTTCACGTGCATCCCGCAAGGTACTGTGTTCAGAAGGGTGGGCTCCGAGGGTGGATGGCTTGGACTCACAACCCAGCCCTGCCACAAGTTGCCCAGGTTTAGGCCAGTTACCAAACCTCTCTGCAGCTCAGCTGCTCTCCCTGTAAAATAGCAACAACAATAGTACCAAAGTCCTAAGAGTTATTGGGAGATTATTGAAAAAGTTAAAGGCATTGAAATGCTCAGACCAGTGTCTGGAACACAGTAAATGCTCAATAAATTTTAGATGCTACCATTATCCTGAACTCAACATCATTTAGGGCAGGATGCCCTAGGTTAAAAATGGAAGATGATGCTAAGCTTAATTGTTTTTCCTAAAAATATTCTCTAAGGAAAGGAACATCCCACTAATGGCTAAGAGCTATCAGCATTCATTTTGTAAAAGAGTGTTGGTCTCTGGAGGTAATAATCTGCCATAAATTTTCTATAGTACATCTATGTGAAGGTATATATGTATATACAGATGGATATAAAATTAAAGAAAATTTATGGCTACCCCCAGAGATCAACACTCTTTTAGACAATGAATGATTATCTTATATTTAGCCAGATATGTATGTAGACAATTAGTGTTTGAGCACAAAACTGAGTGTCAGGAAGCTTAAGTTTAAGTCCAGCATCCATCACTGACTTGCTGATGGTTTCAGACCAGGTATTATTCTGGGCTTTGGTGACCCTGTCTCTGTACAATAAATATGTTGGAAAACATGACCAGGCTCTGAGGCCCTCTAGAGATGACCTCCTAAAAGTATCTACGGACTCCGAATTCCAGGCTTGATGAGGACTTGATAAATGAACCCATCCGGACTTTTCCCAGGCAGTGGAAACTTTAAAAGTTGCATCAGTGAATTTTAAATGAAATTTTTGACTTCTAGAATTAGGTTCATAGCTCTTTTTTTATTTCAAATTTCTCTCCTTTCTTACATCTGAACAATCCTGTTCTCTTTCTTATACTCTGCTCACTTTCTCAGCGGTCCTGGTTTCAACCCATTAGAGTCATTAAGCTAAGAGATATTTCTGCCCAGACCTTGCGCTGATGCTCCACTGTGATATGAGAAGTTTGCAAACCAAGGCTAGCATTGTGCATACACATACATGCACACATGCCCAGTACATGTGCACAGAACCAGGACCCCCTCAACCAGCAGACACTCTAATGCCACCAGCCACCCTGTCTTGTTTCTAGGGATCCATTGGCAGCTCACAGGAAATATATCCACTGAGCTCATCTAAATGACCTATATTTGTTTGTGTTCATTATCTTCTGTGAACCAGCGCTTTGTACATATAAACAACTGACAATACAGAAATCACTTTGTAAACTGTGCCAGCATCTATGGTAACATAGATCCATATAGACAACAAAGTTTCCCAAAGCATAACCAGAAATCAGTCAACACCTGAAATAATACTGATGGCTTAAAAGGCAACTGTTAGACTTCTGCATATCTTTACTGACCACCACCTCCCCTCTCAGTTCCCTAACAGTGTGAGGACAATTGACAAATCACTACTCCCCTTTCTCTTCTCTAGAGAAAAAAATTATCCTAATATTTTTCAAAGGTTTTGTTTGTTCATTGTTGTTTTGTTTTTAATTCCTCCCTATTAAATTTAATGATATTAAATAAATGTCTATTTGTAAAATTAAGGTGTTAGTAAGTTAATAAAACAGATTATTCATTATGATCTCTTGTGTTCCCTTTCTCCTGAAAGAACTAATTTCTCCCTTGAATATTCCACAGGCCCAGCTGGTGGAAGATTTCCAGGAGCTGCGGAAGACGTTAGAGGCTATGAACATGTTCAAAGCCAACCTGGGTTTCTTCTTCCTTCACCTCGCCCAGATCTTGGTTCTGGAAGCCCTGGCTTGGCTAATGGTGTGGCATTTTGGCAATGGCTGGCCGGTTACAATATGCATCTCCGTTCTCCTCTCGGTTTCTCGGGTAAGCAGGCGCCCTGAGCGCGGGCAGTGGCTTTGGAAGGAGCCTCAGAAAGTCTTCTTCCCTCTTCAGGTTGGTGTCAGCTGCTGCTTGATCCCTCCTGGCAGCCTTCGCTTCGGTGTCTGGCACCAGCAGATTATCCGACCTTGCTGGGCCCAAGTTCTCTTGCCTGTAAAATGGGGAAAACAATTTTTTTATAAAACTATATTCTGAGCAGGACTAAACAAGTTAATGTGTAGAACGCCTAGCGTGGTGACTGGCATAATATAAATATTTAATTTAGGACAGTTGCTACTCTGCCTGACTTTGTCCACAAAAGCTCAGTAATGAACTTCTGTTCTCAGCCACGTAACATTCATCTTTATCGTCCATTCACTAGCCAGCCAGCACTTATCAGTGAATTAGACCATGAGCTCTGCAAGGCAGAGAATACACCTTATATGAGAATAAGAATGTAGGAATCGCAGCGTAAATGACAACCAGCGCCTGGCGTGGGGACTTGATAAATCTTTGAGGAATGAAGTATGAGTCTCCGAACACAGTCTCCTATGAGCACAACACTGTGTTGTGGACACAAAGGGAAAAGCGCCCAGTGCCTGCCCTCGGGAATGGGTCATCCAGTGACCGATACTGTCACTCAAATATCTAAACATGTTACGTGACAGAATGGCATTGATGCTAAGGAAAGGGACAAGTGTGTGCCTCTGGGGCAGAAAGAGGCATTTAATTCTGAATGAGACAATTGGGGAAGGCTTAATGGAGAATTAACATCAATGTTAATTCTCAAATTTTTTTTTTAATCCTTACTCAAGGATATTTTTCCATTGCTTTTCAGAGAGAGTAGAAGGGAGGGAGGGAGAGACAGAGAGAGAAAAACATTGATGTGAGAGAGAGACATCGATTGGATGCCTCCTGAACCCGCCCCAATCAGGGCTGGGGGTCAAACCCAGGATCCTTCAGTCCACAGGCCGACCCTCTATCCACTGAGCCAGACCAACTAGGGCCAGAACTTTTTGATGCTAACCTTTTCATTGAGAGCCAACTTGCACTATTCTTTGAAAAGCAACTTTGGAAGCAAGAAAGGAAGCAAACATTTGGCTGGTGCTTAGCACAAGCTGGGAGCTTTACACGTATTTACATCGCACAAGAGGCGGAGAATGAAGCGGTATCACCCCTGCTTATCAGGTGAAAGGTGAGGTTCAGGGCTGCTGATAACTGGCCAAGAGTCTTGCAGCTCAAAAGCAGTAAAGAACAGTTTAGAACTCAGGTCTTCCTGACTCCAAAGGCCATGCTCTTTCCACTCCACGTTGGAAGATGCTGGCAGGGCAAAGGGGGCGCCCAGGCTGAGAGAGCCCCCTGCAGTGGTACAGCGGAGGGAAAGGACACAGTGTGGGAAGTGGGACGTGCGCTTGGCTTGGGGTCGGCTGAAATCTCCCACTGTTCTCAGGGCGTCTCCTGAATCAACGAGTGGGCTCCTTTGTGCATTTCTCCTTCCCTTCCCAGTTCCTCTGACAACTTCGTCTCTTCTAGGCGCAGAGTTTATTTTTGCAGCATGATACAAGCCATCTTTCCATATTTAAGAAGTCCAAGTGGAACCGCCTGATGCACAAATTTGTGGTGTGTCATCTCAAGGTACAAGATGTTCAGGGAGTGCCATGGGATCCTCAAAGGCCATTCCCTAAGGCAGTGGTTTCCCAGTGTGCTTGTGCACTCACATCAGTAAAAAAATGTTTGTGCACACCCCACAAAGAAATGTACATATGCTAACAATGTAGATACTATGTGATTCATGATAAAAAATTAATATAGGCTTCAACTATGTGCAGGAGAGACAGTTACCTGTGGGGAGGAAAGGTGGGCGGGAGGAAGGCGACAAAGGAAATTATCCTATAAACAGCAAACATCCCTACCTGTACATCTATGACAATTTTAAATTTCAAAACTTGATTTCACATTAATTTACCTTCTCCCCACACCTGGAAAAGGCACAGATACTGGCAGATATTGAGATTCTTTGGAATTTTCATCCACTAGCTGTGCAAAAATATATACATTCTGGTCTTTGCAGTGCTCACATAAGAAAAGAGCACTTCTGAAAATAAACTACAAAATGTTTGCATACATTTTGGACTTCTTTACAATATGAAAACCAAAATGGACTCCCTGTAGCACATTTTTACCCTTCCCCCCAGTATGCATACTTTGTAAGCTATGAGTCAAGTGTTATTATAGAGATAAAGAAACAGAATAGTTGAAATTAAGACCTTCCTTGAAAATCTGGCCTATGTTGTTTCTATGATTACATCCTAAACCATTTTGGGGGAAAGAGTGTCAAGCATGTTTTTTCCTGTAATCATTCCAGTAACTTCACCCATGTGACAAATGAGACTGGCCAGTGGCGCAAACCTAGTAGCAAGGCTTTGGATTCAGGATGGTTTCAGTCCAAAGCCTGGATACTGTCCTAAGAAAGGAAATAAGGTGGAAGTGAGGAATGACTTAGGGTAGTTCCTGTATGGGACTGGGTGCAGAGCTGCCTGTTTTGGACATAATTAATAATCCTTACTTCCCTATGAATCACTCTCTCCCTTGTCTCCAGAAATTGTGGCTTCCAGACAGAGGAGTCAGGGAGGAGCCACCTGCTTTAGATCACACCCATAACCACTCTGACCACTGTTCTAAGTTCCAAGACCTTGAACAGATGCTCTCTGACCTTCGTGAATCAAACCCTGTGTCTCATATTACCAATTTCCATAGATAGTCATTGGCCGAAGGGTATAGTAAGCCAGTAGAAGAGGCCAAGGTATTGGCTATCAGAGGATTTAATTGAAAAAGAGAACCATTGCTTATCTACTGCTCTTATTAAATTATATGTTTCATAAGTGTGGGAATCCCATTTTATCGTGTCTATCTTTATACTCCAAATACTGCCTAGCTCAGTATCTAACACATGGGTCAAACTTCAAAGTAAATAATGAATGGCAGAATAAATGAGTGAATACACAATTGTAAGAGTGAGCGGGGAGTGTGCAATTTGATAGCAATGCAGAGTCCTTGGAGCCCCAAAAGGGGAGATAGAAACTGATGATTCTATGTTGAATTTGAGATATCATAAGACATCCAAAAGAAATGTTTGGAAAATGATCCCTCACTCAAGCACGAGATTCAGGAGAGAGAGCTGGCCAGGAGAGAGAGAGATCACACTGGAAAGACATTAGGGGATATTAGAAGTGAGACGAGAAGACTGCTCCTGATGGACTGAGGGCTCGGGTTGCTAAGAGAAAACTGCAGTGAAGGCTATGGGAAGGCAGCTCTAACAAAGATTTTTGAAGCAAAACCATCATAGACATATAGCGTGCAGACTAACACAGTGCAAAAGAAATATGAAAGTCATGTTAAAATGCCAGAAGTCATTTTAAATTTTCTAATAGCCACATTTTAAAAGATAACTTTATTACCCTACATATTAAAATATCATTTCAACAGGTTATCAGTATAAAAATTATTAGGATACTTTTATTCCTTTTTTTTCATTCTGAATCTTCAAAATGCAGTACGTATTATATACCTACAGTCCATCTCAATTTGGTCACATTTCAAATGCAGGGATGATTCGAGCATGACACAGCTAAAATAGTTTTACTCTCATTTATTTTTATATGGGGGCATTGAAGTCTGGACACGCAATAACCTGAGCCACGCTCCCCGGGGAGATCACTTCACATCTATGATTCTTTGAAATATTTGTTGAAGGAGGATGCCTGAGGCCATTTTTCCCCCGCAGCTAATTAAAGTCTTAGAGCTGAGGTTTCTTTCTTCTTTTTTTTTTTAAATAGGAAAATTACTCTCTGCCTCACCTACCTCTAGAATATTTTTAAATGAGAATCAAAAAAGATGGAAAACTATTTCATTTCACCAGGTTCTTATGATTTTTCACTATCAGGAGGGGCCTGAGCCTGAATTTATGTTCCTGACTCAGATAAACACTTGTTCCTAGGCTTTGAGGGCCCCTGAATCATTCCGTGACCCAGCAGTGGGGGCAAGTTTGAGAAGCTCAAATGCCTTGTTTTGACTTTGGAGACGCATGCAGAAAACTCTAATCCTGAAGGATATTTCAAAAGAGAAATCTCACCCCCACTAATGAGCCCTCTCTTTTCCTTAGGGCGTGTCAAGACAATGGTGGAATTTCCGACACTTCCAACATCACATAAAACCAAACATTTACCCAAAAGACCCAGATATTGATGTGGGCCCACTTTTCCTAGTTGGAGATTTGCAACCTATCAAGGTACGTTTAGGAATCCTGACCACCAGAAGTTCCTAGGAGTGGTTCCTAGAAGCTTCTGGAAGAGGTTCTTAGAAAGGCCTACCGCCCGGTCTTGGAAAGATCAAGCTGGAGCTTCCAGCTTCACACATGGCATGTCCTGAGAACATCTCTCTTTTTAAGTCCAGGATATAGACTTGAAATAACTGAACCTGAAGTTGTAAAATTAGAAAGAGATGTGGAGTGCATGTCCTTAAAAGTTATTCAGTACAACCTCCCAGTGTAAGAAATATAACCCGTATCACTCAGCTTGAGCAAGCCTGGTAACGAGCAGATCCCTGCCCAGTTCCTGTCACTAGCTCTGAAGCAACACATGCTAATGTTATATAGTAAAACTAGGTGACTTGAGGTGGGCAAAGGCTCTCCAAGGATGTGGAGACATTCACTCAGGGACAACAGATCAGTACATTCAGTAAGCACTAAAGCACAAACACCTAAATCTCTCGTTATTTCAACTAATTCTAGCTCAGTTAGAAGAAAGAATGCTGTCATTTTCAGTTCATGTTCATTTAGGTTCATGTACATGAACCACAGCCCAAATGTGTTTTAAGACACTTAGAGATCCCACCTCTAATTTGTACTTCTTAAAAGATAGAAAAAGGAAGGGGTAAATCAACTCCAGAATTTCTCAGTTGTTGATTTTTTTTTTTTAATCTCAAATTTATCATGTAAAGGACAATCACCAAGCTTCTTAAGGGGAAGTCTTTGTTCAACAGAGGAGGTCTAAGGACATGTATCCTGGGAGTCAGGTACTTAGGAAGAAGCTGCTATCTTCTTCTAGGAGCTTTTAGGCATTTTATGAAAATAAGAATGTCGTTTTGTCAGTTGCTGCCTGGGCCTTGTGGTACATAAACCAAAAATTGTGCAACTTTTTGCAAATAGATTTTCCCAGCTTTGGGAGATTCACCTTTTTCCTCATCTGAATTAGGACACAAATTCTCTTGGCTAGATTTTGAAAAACAAAATTTGTGATGGTGAATCAGTTGCTTTTGACCATGTCTCCACAAACAAATTGGACCTCTCTGATGTTTGTGAATTCCATGCTCATCACTAAAATTGTGACATTTGATTTCTCTAATTATCCTCCCTGACAAAGGGAGATTTTTCTCACTGAAGTTCAGGAAACAGCTTGACCTTCTCAAGAAGGGCCTTCTTTAGAGCTTCACAAATGATGGAGGCCACCTCTCCAAGTTTCACAGATGCTCTTGGGACATATGCCTAGAACCTTAGGGATCTATATAACATAGTTTCAAAGCTACTGCACAAAATATTACTTAAAATTATTTGAACTCTAAAATTCAGTTGTTTTGCATCAGAAACAGTTCTGATGAGTCCTGATTACTTGCTTTCTCTCATTTTATTGCCAATATTTCTATCACTTTCTTCAAACATTCATTCTTGCAACAAGCATTAATTAAATCTATGTGCCAGGTCCTGTGTACCTGGAAGACTTAAGAGTCCTCCTTCGGAGAGATATTCAAAACCAGCCTTTCCCCTGAGTTGGCTGACTCCCAAGCATTTTTCAGGCACTTCCTTTTCCATTTTCCCACCACTTAATATTTAGAAGCTTGAGAGTAACTGCAAATAGCTATTATTACATCATCACCTTTATATTTCTTTTTATTTATGACAATATGAGAAGAAAGGATCAAACCTACTCTCCAAATAGGAGAGTATATGTAGGTCTCTATATGTAGGTCGGAAAGTATTAAAAGAATGGGGAAAGCAAGAGTCAGACACTGCCCATAGTATAACTGAGCGGATATACAGCAAAAATATAGAGTGGGATGTGAATTACCATTCATTCATTCCTTCCTTCAATTAAACATTTATTGAATGTCTGCTTGTTATTGGAGATAAAACCATTACTTATATGCCTCTTCTCAAGGTATTTTCTGTCTTTATGCACTGAGAACAGATTAAACTAATGAAGGAGACCCCTAGGAAATGAATCAAATTTCAAGTACTGAGATTATATGTAATATCACTGTGCTTTACAAGTAGAAAATTACAGAATGAGATCCATGGTCAGAACACAAATGAGGAAAGATGGGACAGATAGGAGGGGCCATGACTGTATCTTTTTTATTACATGATCATTCAATAAATATCTGTTGAATGAATGGATATAGATGGAGACTGAGCTTCAAGCAGAATTGTAAACAGCATAGTTAAAGAAGAGCTAGAAAAACTCATCAGAAATGTGCCTTTTCAGTCCCCACTCCACTCTGTATAAGGACAAAAAGCCTCAGAATGGCTTCTATAGTAATAATAATAAATAAAAATGATCACAATGCCCGTGGTCAAGTGAAATAACCAGGCATGAAAGAATTGCTCATATTTAATTAGAGCAAAAAGATGCCACCATTTTCCTCCCATTCTAGTCCTGCTTCTTCCAGTGCCTCAGGTTCTACAAGCATGAACTCTGGTCAGATGGCTCTTTCTGTAGAGATTTTAGACACACGAGCCCACAGGTGTCCTTGAGTGCAGTGGCCAGAGGTGTTGTCTCTTACTGAAGCCTCGTTCTTTCTCCATGCAGTATGGCAAGACGAAAATCAAATACATTGACTATGAAAAGCAGCACCTGTACTTCTATGCCTGTAAGTCTCCTCAGAGCCACGTTCTTTACCGTCTTGTTTCCTTGAAGTAAGAGGTAGTCAAGTCAGGGGACAGGGCTGGGATCCTCTCATGGAAAGGACAGCCCATGTTGTCTCATTACTGAGAAAAGCAGCATGTCTTCTTTCAGACTTACTGGAGAGGAGACTGCAGAGGAAACCGGAGAAGCAAACAGGAATTTTTAATAGGCATATCATTGCTCTGGGTATTGGGCAGGGAAGGAGATGCTCCAAGAAAGACTGAAGACAGGATGCCAATCAAGGGGTCTTGCGTCTGGGACTCTAATTGTGGAAAGACTAAGCACCTACAAGAAGAAAAGAATAGTGGCATTTGGGTAAGGAGGAAAGAGGCAGCAAAGGATGCCAAAGCATGGAGACTATGGTGCCAGAAAAAGTAGAGGCCCAGGAATAAAAGGCACCTATAGAGCCCTGTGCAGGAGAAAGCTGGCTGTTTCCATGGCTTACATACAGTTGTAGAAGATACTTTGGTAAACAGAGATAGATGATGATAGATAAATAGGCGATAGATGATAGATGATGATAGATAGATGATAGATGATAGATAGATAGATAGATAGATAGATAGATAGATAGATAGATGATAGATAGACGATAGATATAGATAGATGATGATAGATAGATAGATAGATGATAGATAGATAGATAGATAGATGATAGATAGATAGATGATAGATGATAGATAGATAGATAGATAGATAGATAGATAGATAGATAGATAGATAGATAGATGATAGATAGATAGATAGATAGATAGATGATAGATAGACGATAGATATAAATAGATGATAGATAGATAGATAGATAGATAGATGATAGATAGACGATAGATATAAATAGATGATAGATAGATAGATAGATGATAGATAGATAGATAGATAGATAGATAGATAGATAGATAGATAGATAGATAGATAGACGATAGATATAAATAGATGATAGATAGATAGATAGATGATAGATAGATAGATAGATAGATAGATAGATAGATAGATAGATAGATAGATAGATAATAGATAATGGGTGCAAATGTGGGATGTGGGTCCGGGCTTAAAAGAAAATAGGATAGCTACATAATCATAGTACTAATAAAAAACATCAGAAGCAAAATGCTTTGCTCTTAACCAAAATCAAACCCATGATCGCTCACCAAAAAAAAATGGTTTCATGGAACCACAAAATATGTTCATCTAAAACATTTGGAAAATAAACCAAAATCAGGGAAGGTTCCAAACATTTCCTGTAGATCAGTGGTTCTCACCCAGGAGCAATGTTACTCCCAATGGGACATTTGACAATGTCAAGAGATATTTTTGGTTATCATCACAGAGGGAGAGGGATTACTGGATCCAGGAGGTATAAGCTAGTGATGCTGTTAAACATCCTACAATACACAGGGCAGCCCCTAACAGCAAAGAGTTATCTGGCCCAAAATTCCAACAGGGCCAAGGCTGAGAAACTCTGTTGCAGATTACCTGATATGCCCAAATGCTGGCTGCCAGTGGTTATCTGTAACATGCCCGACCAGATGGTCTGTGGGCCAGTTTTTGGAGGGATAGGGATTTCATTCCACTGCAGCCCGTCTATGGGAGTCACCTGCTCCTTCTCTTGCACAACCGAAAAGAGGAATGAGGACATTGGTGCCCCATTTTGAAAGGTAGCTGGTCCCCAACCTACCTAGATGTGTGCTCACATAAGAGTTTCTTTTCCGAACTCTCCTCCCATCTTTCATGCAGCAATACACCCTTAGCTTATGAAGAATGAATGAATGGCATGGGCTCACTGCAGAATCCCCCCGTCACAAGCCACACTGCCCACAGGGGCTGTTTCATTGTGTCCTTTCCCTTCAAATGCGCTCTCAGCATCTCAGGTATAAATGAGTCCTGCTCAAACTGTCAAAGAGAAACAGAGCTGGACATTTTTTCAGGATGGCAAGACAGAGTTTATTCAGGCTACTGCTTCAGTATAAACTGAGCTCAACTCTGCTGGAACAAAAAGTGGGCACTTTTTAAACTTGGTGCATGCTAAAGGAAATTACTGAAAGATGCTGAGGGGAGGGGAAACTGGTCAATCTGCTTAGGCCATCTGTGCCTGCTAACCGGTGCATATGGAAATTGAGCTCCTACCCTCCCACAGAGGCTAGGAGACGGCCCTCACCTTCTTCAAGATCATATTTCAAATGGATGATTCTCAGGTCCTTAAGGAAGACATTTCATTGTCATAAAAGATACATCTCAGAGGGACAGAGAAAGCATTTACAATTGTAAGATTTCTAACATAAATGCTCTAAGGTCATCCCAGGGATGTGGCCCTGAGCTGTTAGAAACTATGCTAGTGTTTGTTCAAGTTTCTTAGTATATGGGATGGATGAAATCATTTGTGCTGAGAGTTTGCAGAGTTTGAGAATTTTCAGGCCAGCACAAAGCCTAATCTAGAAGAGGGATCAGAAGAACTGACTAAAGTGTGGTCAAGGAGAGAATTTGTCAAAACCTAAAGGGTCTCCATGAGATTCGTTTATGCTCTAGCCGCACTGACCCTGGGGGAGAAGCAGGTAAATAATTCTCTGGCCATAAAAGAATATGCCTTGGCATATTGTGACAGGGCCTAATCCTAAAGACCGAAGGATGGAAGGTTTCCACAGACCTTGAGATAACTTAAAAGCTCGCAGCAGAAGCTCTTTTAGGGTGCCTCCATCAAGAATGACTCACATCTTGAAAGCTACCCTAGTCTCTTTGAGGGAGATTGAACCAAATTCCTGGCTCAGCATCAGAGACTCAGAAGTCCCAGCTTTGGATCTCAAGCTTGCTGCCCTTCTCAGAGGCAACATTGCAGGTGGCGTGTTGACCCTGCTGACTTGCACTGAGGACACATTCATTTATTCACCATCTCTGTTATTGTTGTGTGTTTTTCAATTGGGCTTCCACTCCTTATACCTGTGTATCTCACCCTGCAATCCACGCAATTGATGTACTTCAGAAGGTATTGGGGGGTGAGTAGTTCCACTCATTCTCTGAAGCTAAATCAAGTAGAAAATGGGAAATGAAAATGCTTGGGCCCTTCCAGACAGAGCTCCTTTGAATAATGAGACATAGGACTTGCCCCGTATGTGAAGGGACCCTAGCCCAATGAAGGGAAAATGAAGTTGTGTTCAGGGCATCTAACTTTCAAGCACTTCTCTCTGCAGGAAATTGCCTGGGTCAGCAGTTTTTACATCCGCTACTTCCTCACATTCGGCCCTTTCTATGGAATCTTTGGAACCATACTGCTCATTACTTTGGTCAAGTAAGAAAGCAAGAATGTCCTCTTGTTACTGTAACCTAGATAGTCCTCATACCTTCCTTATCGAATCTATTTGTGATTAACATAAGATTATGACACCATGCCCCATTCTCTATAATCGAGACATTTCCAAGAAAATGTAAAAAAAAAAATTTATTAAGTTGAAATAGTTGAGTAAGAAGAGCTCCTTAGAAAAAAACTTTGCCCGATCTTCTCTTTCCCCCCCTCACTTGTTTAATTCCCAATTGCAGTATATCACCTCATCCTCACCTCTTTTTAAACTGAAATCCAATTGAACATCATAATCCTTGCCCAAGATAATAGAAGAGATGAAATTTTTTCAAGTTATTATATGACTAGAGATTTTCCAGAAACTAAAATGACTTCCCATTAAATAGCCTTCTTCAACTTCCCAATTTATCTCCCCCTCGTTATTTCACTTTATTATTCTAAATCCGACATCATAATAAGGGTAAGGAGAGCTAACATGCATTAGGCACTTTGCTAAAGTCCTGACGCATGTTACCTTGCTTGACGTAGTTCTCCTACAATCCTACAATGTAGACAGCATCTTCATTTGCTGCTAAGGCAGCTGAAGCTCAGAGATCGAATCACTTGCCCAAGGCTATAGAGCTGGTAAGGTCCAGTGGCAGTGCCAAAACAGAACCTGACGACAAAGCCCAGGCTGTCAATCACTGTGCACATGCCCTGAAGTCACCTAGGTCTCTTTTGAACCTTCCACCAATGCCACAGCAAACCAGGGCACTGCTTCTGCACATGAGGCAGCAAGATAGGTCAGTGACCAAATGCTTCATGTGTCATTTCTAGATATAAAGGCCTCCAAAGAGGAAAATAAATGACCACTATGTTACTGGTACCTTGGAGTCCCTTGAACTTCCTCCAATACATAAGCCCAGTGACTGGAACTGTGACACCTCAAGGAGTCATCAATTTCTCCTTTTGTTCTCCAAAAGGTTTCTGGAAAGTCCCTGGATTGCATTTGTTTCACAGATGAGCCACGTATCCATGAAGATGAGCGTAGAGGAGAACAGAGACTGGGTCAGTACTCAGGTAATAATGACGTTCCTGGGAGAGGATCCTTCAGAGCGTACTGGTTTAGAGTCTGGTTACCTCCTATAAGAAGAATTCATTCTTACCCAGTGCTTGCCAGAGACCAGGCACTGTCAGCTGCTTTGCACATAACTACATGAGGCAGGTGCTATGATTATTCCCACATTACAGATGATAAAACTGAGGCACAAGGAAGCTGAGTAACTTGCAGAAGATCACACAGTTGATAAGTGGTACAGCAGGCTTTAAACCCAGGCAGTTTGACTTCACAGCCTTTGCTTTAAACCAAGGGTCAGTAATACAGTTCAAGGGCCAAATCTGACCCATTGCCTATTTCTGTAAATAAAGTTTTCTTAGACCACAACCATGTTCATATATTTTTTTATATTATCTATGAATGCTTTCAGGTTACAACAGCAGAATTAAGTAGCTGTGACAGAGAATTACAATATGTGCTGCTTCGCACTTTACATAAAAGTTTTGCTGACCCACATGACACAGCCTTCCTAGAATTACACAATGAATTTGACACCCAGAAAGACACTTGAATGCACCTCATTTCTTTGTAGAGAGGCTTGGTGAGGAGACATGACATGCTCTCCAAGCATCTGTGAATGATTCGGAGTTTTGATCAGCTCAGCCTCCTCAGCCTTCCACCTGCTGTTCCAGGATTGACTGGAGAATACAGTCACAATTCTAATTCCTTCTCCAAGCTCATTTCCAAGTTCAGTGAACCCTCCATAGGGCATCAAGTAGTGGTTCTCATATTTTTTGGTCACAGAACCCCTTGACACTCTTAAAAGTTACTGAGAACCTGAAAGAACTTGTGTTTATGTAGGTTATTTATATTCATGGATATTTACTGTAGTTGAAATTAAAACAGAGACACTTAAAAATGTTTTTGAATTAATTAACTTATTATTAATTAATATAAGAATCAAACCAATACATACTAGCATGAGAATGATGGTGCCACCCCATGTAAGTAGCCCTGGGAAAATCCACTGTACAAACATAAGAGAATGAGAATGAAAAGGTGGAAAATGTCTTAGAAGTATCACAGAAATACTTTTGACCTTGAAGATCCCCTGGAAAAAGTCCGGGGGAGCCCCAAGTTTTTCTGAAGAACACCTTGAGAAACACTGACATAGGACAACCACGAAAGTAATATGCAAAATGGCAACAACCCCAACTGGAATTAAACCTTAGAAAGGCCTTGAATAAAATAACATTCACAAGGGATCTTACTCTACACTGTCTGGAGAAGCCTACAAACTCCTCAGGATAATACTTTTCAATGCATAAAATAAAATACATTCAATTACAAAGGGAAGTACTTACATCGAATGCACTTCTGTTTCTACGCACAGAACCCTTGGTTAAAATCCTTGAGTGCCTTCCTCCCCACTGAGCAGGCCTTCGAGTCCACCCTGTGGAAGCGGTGTTCTAACCCCTACCACCTCTCCCACAGTCCTACACTCACACCCACCTGCCACGGTCCTCATTGGTGACCCCTCAGTCTTCTGTAGCCAAGGGCTGACAGTGACTAAGCCCCCTCAAATTCTATACACTGCTTCCTAGCTAGTGCCTTGTATATATACTTCTTAGCAAAATGTCTTATTGCTGTTTTAAATTGCGAGCTATTTACCTGGGACCATCTACCTTTCTTATTCCTCAAGGTTTCTTATACAAAAGAGGGACTCAATGAGCACTTGTTGAATGATGGACTGGGGGGAAAAAAACACAACTAAACATTTTCTCTGCTTGGCCCTTGAGCTTATTGACAGCTAATGTAAACTTTTTCTTTGCAGGTTTTGGCAACCTGTAATGTTGAACAGTCCTTTTTCAACGACTGGTTCACTGGGCACCTGAACTTGCAAATCGAGCATCAGTGAGTGACAGAGAAGGTCCTGATCGGGGCATGGGCTCTGACTGATAACAGCCCCCGGGCAGTCCAGAGCAGGGCCATGGCCTTGGGAGCTCAGAGGGAAAAAACGAACCAGAATTCTCGAAGGCTGCTGTCTTTCCACTAACATCAGGGTAAGGAAGGAAGAAAAGAAAAGAAGGCCGTATAACAACTGTGAGTAAATAGAGTGAAGTCTTGGGAAAATACCAGCGATTTAGCTTCCAGATTCCCATGGATTTAGAAACTGTTGATTGTTTTCTTTGCATTTGGTTTGTTGGCAAAACCCAAGAAAAATCATGCCACCTGGGTAACCACGTTGAGTTGAAACTTAATTGTAATTTAATTTAAACGCTTATCTGTATCTATATCTTTAGAGCTGAGGTTACAAAATAATCAACAATAAAATCCAGTCTCTGCTGCCACTTCCAAATGGTATCAGTTAGGCGGACATGCCCCAAAGGAAGAGTAAATGGTAATCCTTTGGGAGTTCATCTCCCCAGAATACTCAGGGGAGAGACTTTCCACATCCTCTTTGTCTGAGCCATTTCTATGATAGTCAGAGAAGGAAAGAGATCTCATACCTATTTATAGGATTTTCTTACCCTTTCTTTCATGTTAGGTCTTTAAAATCCCAGCAAAACAAGACAATTATTATAATAATTATATTATTATAATTATTATTTATATTTTATCAAAGAGGAGGTAAAAACCCAAGAAAGTCATCTGGCTGATAAATTAAAGTTGGATAAAAACCCATCTTTCCTCACTTTTTATTCCTGTTCTGGGATTTTCCCCATATGCCATGACTAGAGCTTACTGAAACTCATCTATTCACGACGCAGGAGTTAGATGGATAGAGGCACAGGCCGAGAGGCAGAGATGGAGGGTGGCTGTCTCCAGCTCTCTAGATGGTTCAGAATGATAGAAAACTCCATACTTTATTTTGAGCTGGCCAAATATAAACATTTTTGATGGAGCTAATATTTATTTTCTTAGCTCTTCCCAAACATTGCCAACCGCAGTGCTCACAGAAGGTTTAGAGATAGGAATGTTTAGCCAGAGTTTTTTAACTTCCTGGGCCAGAAGTATTGGGCAAAGTTACAGTTGGATCTGCGTTGCTGATATAATTTTGTTTAGTAATGGGGAAAGAAAACTCTTTCCGGCTGCTCTGAAGGTCTAAGTTTTATATCCCCCCTTTCCGTTTCCCTAGTCTGTCCCCCACCATGCCTCGCCATAATTACCACAAGGTGGCACCTCTGGTGAGGTCCTTGTGTGCCAAGCATGGACTGCAGTGTGTGAACAAGCCCATGTTGAAGGCGTTCAGGGATATTGCCAGGTAATAACAGAGTCTCCTCCACTCACAGCTCTCATTTTTCTTCACTGCTGATCCCCAGACTATTCACTGGGTTGCGACTCCTTCACCCAAGAACCATTTCTGAAGCAGCTCCTGCATGCGCAGCATGGACATGAACAGCATCAACAACAGCAGTGATCATCTTTCTTACCATTTACTCCCTGCCTTCTAGGTCCTTCTTAGTGAAAATGCCTTGCTGTCCTACCAAATTTCAAGCTTCTTAAAACCAGGGCTATGTATTGCTTGTCCTTGTGTCCCCTACAGAGCCTTTGCATGCTTGACAACTCCAGTGGTGGGAGGGACTCTCAAATCATCTGGTCCAGGTTGCAAACTAAGATGCTTGCAGGGTCCAGTGGGACATAACTGTGTGAACTGGGCAGGGGTGACTGATCTCCCGTAGACTGACCCCAGGGGTAGCTGACCCAGAATGGCGAGGCTTGTGGGAACTGAAAATTCATACCCATCCCAAAGCATTCACAGTTCCCTAGAGAGCATTGTGCTGGTCAGACTAACAGCCAGTGATCTGGGTATAATAACTTTCTTTTCCTTTTAGGATTGGGGGGGAAAAAAAACAAGCAAAAACACGATAGTATCTTGAATGAAGCCAACAAGGCCAGGCCTGTTCTGATCTGACCCCTGCCTCGTGCTCAGGTCTCAGACTCTACCACTCACCTTCTCCTCCTTCTGCCCTCCAGACATCTGCCCTCCCTTCATCTGTTACATAACCACCCGCCCCTTGCTATTTCATTTCCTTTGCCACCTTTCTTCTGCCTAGAATGTTCTTCCAACCCACCGTCTGCCCTTTCCCATTCACTCTCCAAGGCTCATCCCAAATGCTTCTTCCTCCCAGTCTTCCCCAACCCCCATGACTAAGTCACATGCTCTTGCAGCACCTGACTCTCTTCACTCGTGACCTTTATCACAATCATGACTAAATAACATATTAGGTCACAAATTCTTCAATATGTATCTCCCAGTAGACCAGGAACTCCACGTGGACAGGACCCACCTCTCTCCTATTCATTGCTGTCCCCCCAGAGACTAGAAAAGTATCTTTCACATTATAAAATAGGATGGGTAGGTAGCTATCAGAGGGGTTGGTGTACAGTTGCACGCTTTCTCTTGTAGAATCTCAGAGGAGCTTAAAACCAAAGACTAGAGAAAAGAGTAGGTGATGGTCTGGAATACAGAAGAGAATAAATGAAAGAAAAATTCTATCTCCTCCATCAAGGAAAGGAGGTCTCACCTGCTAAAAAAAAAACACCTCAGTGTATTTGACTCCCTCCACTGGACAACACAGAGAGATATTTTTCACATATCTCTGGAAATCACAACATGGCCCTGAACCAAGTAAAGAGCAAATGTCCCATGGAGTAGCAACTCCTACCTTAGGGGTCACCTCCTGATGGTTTTGTTCACTCCTCCCACAGGTCACTGAGGAGATCCTCAGCCCTCTGGGCGGACGTGTGCTACAAGACATGAAGCGGGGCGCCGGGCCGATGTGCCCGTCGTCGCCTCTCCGGGGGCTGGGGAATGTGCGCTGTCTTCCTGCTTCCCTGTGGGCGACGTTGGCATGTCCCAGTGTTCCAGGTGCGTGAACCCCAAGGACGCACGGGGACCCCTTCCCTGAAGGTTTCCTCTACCAATAAGAAGCAGGGGGGACGCAGAGATGGCTTTGACAAGGTGACAAATGGGAAGGGGAGCCCAACGTTATTATTTTTTCAAAAGGATCTTGAACTTAGTCCTACCAACGGACCTTAGTGAAATGATCTCAGTGACTGGGCAGAAGTGCAGGAGCCGCGTAAATGTCTCACTGACGACGTGGACACAGGAAGAAGTTGGCCCAGGAGAGACCCCGGATGAAGCACTTTTTGAAAAACAGGGCAGTTGTTCTTAGAAGGGCATCATGGATTTAAGAAGTTCCTGTCAAAGCACGAAATTTTTGTTTATCCCTCTCTTGAATGCTTGAACTTCTTTTTCTTTAAACGTTGAGTATAGTTAACATTAAAATGTCTTTAAATATTCCATATTCATTTCAGATTTTCATTATTATACTGCACATGTGAATCAATGTGTATATATATTTGTTTCCAAGTTATAAAATTTCTTAAAGGCGCTTCCTACATTCAGTCCCAACAGCAAGCTAAGGTTCTATATTTGAAGGGGACTTGTCCTCTGCCCAAGAATAAACTATAAGATTTGTTTGCCTAATCCCTTCCCACCAAAACAGAGCTGCCAAACCTCACTATCAGGTGACCCTACTGCAAGAAAGGGATTTGTTTTCTGTAAGGTAGACCATGGGCTATGTCAAGGCATTTTTCAGTCTTGGAACCGAATTAAGCATGTCTTAGGACAGGAGAGTTTCAATGTTCAAAGGACGAGTTGACACTCTCTGTAGCTGGCACACTGATGTTTAGTGTGTCTGGGCTTTTGCTCATCTATTCGTGGGGGCAGCTTATGGATGACCTTGGCTGCAGGGAGAGAAAGCAAACAGCATGATCTCCATCCCCAGCTCCAAGCAAGTCAGGGTTAGGGGTTTACCTGTTGTCTGAAATTCCACCAGGAAGCATTTCAGTCCCTTCTTCCAAATTCTGCAAAATAATTGGGTTTCTTTGTTTCTTAATTTAATCCCTGGGTTCTGAAGCAAAGACTCTGTGGCCGAAAAAAGCATGGTGACTTGAAAGAAGCCACTGGGGCTAAAGCAGAGGGAGCGGGGGCCACAGGGGTACACGATGGGGCAATGAAGGAAAATACATCACATTACTCACATGTCCAGGGGTAAGCCATGCATTCCAAAGCTAAGAAAGCAAAATCTGGGAGGACTGAGCGTTGAAATACTAGTGATATTCAGTTGAGAAGTTGGGTAGGGAATGAAAAGAAATGTAAGCCCTGGATGGATCTCACAAGAGCCGAGATCCTGCTGGTAGATCTATAGATGATTCCTCCTGCCTGAAATTAGGGTTGCAAGTGGGAGTGGAGCGCAATTGTTGCTTTCTCTGTCTCCTCTGGTCCAACTCCCAGAGATACTCACGCATCATCTGTTCTCTTAGTCATTAGAAATAGCAACGAGATCTCTCTCTGGACACTCGCTACCTCAGAGGCATTCCTTCCTCAAGGTCAGACCTAGCCCATGCTGCATGCAGTTCCTCAAGCAGAGTTGTTTACTGTGAAACTGAACAAACCTGGGAGCTTTAGACAGATTATGTAAGGGAAACGTGAAATCGGTTCCAAAAAGGTGCTAGGTAAGAACAAAAGTTTATAATGGAGTAAATTTTAACTTGCTTAGTGCTAGTCAATAAAACAGTCCTTTTCCTGAATTCTATCTCTCATTGATTTCTCTCTCTCCCCCTTCAGTGACTGGTATCTGGACCTGGTGAGACACATAACTATATCTTTATTACTTGTTCAGTAAACTTCCCAGAGGAGGGGAACCAAGGCCTGTTCCTTTGAAAATTTCCTAGGTCTTTGTCTGAGCACTGAATTAGAATTTGGATGATCCAGCCTGCAGGGCATTCCATTTCTGCCCTCCCTACTGAAGAGCTCTAATGACTCCTGATTGTTACATGACAGCCCTACCTGGGACACTTCAATGGATTCCCATGGCTCTCTGAATGAAGACAAACCCAGAAAAATGCAGACAGACTTTGCCTGCACTGGCCCTTCCCCGTGCACTGTGCCCACCTTATAACACTGACACAGGCTCTCTCTGCTGCAGCCCCAATGGCTTCTTTTGAGTCCTCACAGTCCTTCTCCCACAAGGTCTTTGCTCCTAAACCCAGTGAGCGTCTGAACCTCTCTGTCACTCTCCCTGCTCTCGCTCATCTGCTTGGCTGTCATTCACCTGCAGATCCCAGGGAAACTTCTCCACTAAGTCATGGCCTCCTGGGATATGCTCTATAGCAACTACTACAGGTGTAATTTTACATTCATTTGTGTGATTCCTTAATTAATTTGTCTTCCACCCTAGCCTGCAAGATCCACGGAAGTAGGAGCTGCCTGACACATTAGAGACACTGAGCAAGGATGACTGTGTTAGAAGTCAGGAACCTAGATTTGTATTTCAGCTCTTTAATTTAATACTCTACCGTGAAACCGGCCAGGTCATTTATATACTTCATACCTCGATGTGAAAACAGGCGTGGTGCATGGTCCTACCTGGCCTACAGGCATCAGAGCGCAGTCAGAGCAATCCAATAACACCCATCAAATGAAATCGTTTCAACAGCTGGCAAGTGAAATAGTTTCACAAGCTGGGGACACCCATCCGATGCTGCTGATTATTATTACAATGAGGGTCCCTCCCATCCTAGACCCACCAAAAGCAAGAGAGGCCAGAGAGGCCCACAGACACACATCACGGAAAGGCAGTGAATCGTTTTAGCAATGACAGCATGACAGGCTTTCCCCAGGTGAGAGGCTTGTGGGTGAGAAGCCAGAAAATGATCCCTCTTGCTGCAACAAGTAAGACCCACGAGCCACCCTCCAGGTCTGGCTGTATTCAAGCCCCTGGGACCAGCACCCAGAGCTCAGGCTGGAGGAATAGGAGAGAGCCAGGGGTCCTAGTCACCCACACTTCCAGTTCACCAGGTGAGTGCACAGTTCTCACGGCAGGAAATCGTGCCAAACATAAGTAGACAAATTATGCAATGATTATTGCGTCATCAGTATATTATAAAGGACTTTCTTGAGTATTTCCCTGCTAACCATATAATCATCAACACTAAAGATGCAGGAAGTATAGGAGATTGAACCTAAACTCTCTTGAGAGTAGAGATATGCTCAGGTATTTTTTTCTTTCTCAACATCATTTGTGAAAGTTCACAAACAGACAGCAATGTTGAAGGAATTTTACAGTGAACATCTGTACAACCCATCACCTAAATTTCAACTTGAACGTGTTAGTAAACTTTTCTATCCATCTACCTTTCTATCTATTAATCTCCTCTTATTTATTTGTGCATTTTAAAATAAGTGTCTGGGGGCTTACATTTAAAAATGAACCTCAGATTACGCAAACAACAACATATATCTCTTCTCTTCAGTAAAGAATTGGTGAAAATTGAGTAGCAGCTTCCTCTTTGGGGGAATTTTAAGGAAAGTTTGCTATGTTAAGGGACTGTAACATAGTTAACTTTCTGCCAAATCAATTAACTCAAAATAGAATGAACCTTCTCATGCATACATTTACCTTCCACCATCTTTTATTTATGGGTACATATTTATCTTCATTACCCTCTTTCCTTTGGCAACAGTTATCGAGCTCTTAACATGGGTCAGATGCTGGTGATGTGAACAAAAGAGGCAGGAGCCAGCCTCTGGGAGCTTACACTCTACTGGAGAAGTCAGTCCATAAACAAATCAATAGAAGAAAAACCAAGATGATTACATATAAAGAAAATAAAAGGGTGTCGTGAGAAAAAATAATAAGCAGGGAGCTCGTTTGGCCAAGGGGGTCAGGGAAAGGTGACTGTGGGAAGAATGTGAAGGACCCCACCCTGAGATCCTAATAAGCAAGATCACCTGACGCAAGGCCCTGGGGCAGGAACAGGTTCTGTTCACAGAGCAGAACAGGAGGTGCTTATGAGTGTGGAAACCTGCTAGTAGCAGGTTTTTCCTCACTGTCACTTAAAGTCATTTCTTCATGAGTGTGCTTTGCCTTGGCTTTTCAGCAGTATTCAAAACTAATTTTCTATTATCTGTGGGCATAGTTTTATCTGGGAACTCTTCACAGATTTGAATGACCAGGTTAATTCTCCCTTTATAAGCTCTTATGGCCTGTGCACCTCAGGGATTCAATTTATTTCTGCCTGTACCCCACTAAACTGGAAACGCCATGAGGGCCATGACCCTGATGCTGTTACTCACTGTTTTCTCACCAGCCCCAGTCCATTGCTTGTTATTAAGTGAGTATCCAACAAATGTTTTAATAAATAATTCGTTAATTAGTTAGAACACTGGCAGATAAGTCTGGAAAGTTAAATTGGGTTCATATTGAAAAAAATCTGAAATGCTAGGCCTTCAGAAACCATGTCCAGCACAGGTTGATGAAGAGCACTTGGGCAGGACCACCTGTCCCATCCAAGGAAGTCCCCTGCCCACTACAGGCTGAGTATGTCCACGCAGCCCGTGAGCCCCTCTCTCAGGGGAGGGCCTGCTGGGCCTATGGTCAGCACAGTCCCCGGGGCTGGAGATAAAGATGACAGTCACATCAGTATGGTGGTTACCAGAGGGACAGGGGTGAGGGGGTAAAAGAGGGGGCAAAGAGGGTCAAATATATGGTGATAGATGGAGATTTGACTTTGGGTGGTGAACACACAGTGCAATATACAGATGATGTATCATGGAATTGTACATTTAAAACCTATATAATCTTAGTAACCAATGTCACCCCAATACATTTAACAAAATTAAAATAGCAGTCAGGCCCAGGGCGGTGGGAGCCTTTCTGTGGTTGGTGTGTTGCAGGTGGTGCAAACGGTGGGGTGAGCTCTCCAGGCTGAGGCTTTGCCGGGTAGAAGCCCCATTTCCCGTTCCCTCGACTCCACTCCTTACCCCACATGCTCTGTGCCACAGTTGAATGACTGAGCCTCTATACCTTTTGTAACAAAGTCCCTCGCCATGTGGAAACCATGAGGCATGGATCATTTTGGACAACAGAAAAATCCAGTAAAATGGTATCACTATAAACTTCACCTTTTGCTGTTCATAAAACTACGTAAATGATCATGGTGACATTGTTAGCTTAGGAAATGACCCTATCAAAAAATCCTTTAGAAATTGAGGGTCAGAGCATAAGTATCAGCTGACACGAAGAGGGTGACAAAATGAAACAGAGCCAGGTGTCCAAGTAGGTGTCACATTCGTGTGTAGCAGGGTGGAGTGGGAATAGACAGGTTGGTGCTTCAGATGAAAAGGAACAGTGTAGAATATCAGAAGGTTGGGATTTGGAGACCAGCTTCTCCTGCTCTCTCAAAGCTGTTGGACTCCTTGTGGGGCACCTGCTCATGTCTACAGGAGGCTGTCAGGCGCTCAGCGGACCTCAACCCACTGGCCTCCAGCTGGCCGCCCCCTCGGGCAGTTTGAGCAGCTAAGGGGCCAGCTGGAACGGGAGCTCTGGCCGCCTGGTTTCCATTTGCCTTTGCAGCAAGCTCCTTGCATCACCACCTGCCCCATGCTGCCGAGGGGGCTCCATGGGATTGTTTACTGTGCAACTCAGCTATTGAGAAGTTCTCTAAAGAGGCCCAGGGAATCCAATCTTTGTCTCCTCAGACCCCTCTGTACCCGTTAGCAGGTTTTCACCATTTCCAGTTTTGACAAAGTCCTTTACAAAGCCTTTGAAACCCACTTTATGTTTCAATTACATGGAAGATTGATTCTGTGGGTTTTTTTGGAATATCTTATCTGATTTATCTGCACTTTATTTTAACCTACTCAGTCGTCTCTATCACAGCTAAATAGCACCGCCATTCACACAATTGATCAGAACAAAAATCTAGGAGTCAGGCTTCATTTCCCTCTTTCTTTCACTTCCTAAATTCAAACCAAAAGCAATTCCTTTAAAGTCTACCTTCTCAAAATAGTACACTAAAGTACCATTATCTCCATTTCCCTTATACTATCTTAGGCAAGCCACTATTATCTCTCAATCAAAAACCACAGAGTCTCATATATGGGCTCTTGATTTCCATTCTTGCTCTTATAATCTATACAACAATCAGCAGCAAAAGCAATCCGTCCAGTGCAGTGATCTAATGTCATTTCCCCCATTTATCCTACAATGACTCCCTATCACTCCCTGAGGCCCTATATGATAAGATCCTTGCTGGGTCTCTGACCGTAAGTGTAACATGTTCCCTTCAGTCCCTCCAGGCTGCTTTCTTGTCCTTGGAACACACAAGCCAAGCTCACTCCAGTTGCCAGCCTTTCCCTCAGTTGCTTTGCTTTCCCCGCTGTACCATCTCTATAAGGAGGCTTCTCCTGACGGGCGGTCTCCTCTCGCCACCTTCACTTTACAGTATTTTATTTTCTTACATCAGAAGTGGTCTTGTTTATTGGTAAGTTTCTTTGCTTACAGTCTGTTCTCACACACACTAGGATGCAAAGTCCATGAGTTGGATACATATGTGCCCGCTTCCTATGTGTCCCACATGCCAAGAACAGTGCCCAGCAAATAGTAGGTGTTAATAATATCTATTGCCTAAACATAGAACATTTAACATAGAATCACCGAATTTATGTGTTTCTTCAAGAAGACAGAAGATTCTGGTGCTTTTCAAACTTTGGGTCTGGCTCAGCCTGGCGACTAAGATCTTAAATTCTGGATTCAAATGGACTTACTTGAATTCCATGTTCATCTTGAGCTGTCCACGTAGTCGTGGCTGACTCACTTCGCGTCTCTGAGCCTCAGCTCCTTTATCTGTAAAAGGCAGATAATAACAGGGTCGTGTGAGGATTAAACCAGATAGTACATGTAAAACCTATCACACAATGCCTTGAAATGGCAAACCCTCAGCAAACATTAATACTATTCCTGGTGTTGGTTCTGTGCTCCGAGTAGTCATCGCTATAAAATAGAAAGGGTAGATTTCTCCGTCAGAGATCATGCCATTCATTCACATGCATTCATTTATTTATTCCATGAAGATCTGGATACAAAGTAGTTCAAGACTCCGTGCTAGGCATGACCTACACAAACACAAATAAGTATGCATGCGTTCGAGAGGCTCACCATCCAAAGAAAATAAGGGATTCAAGTTAGCAATTAGCACATAGGAACAAAGGGTAGATATACACCCACAGGCTCTGGGAAGAAAGGGAACGATATCTAAGTCACAGGGAGTGAACTGAGAGTCAAAGGATGTATACCTGCATGTGCGTATGCTCTTCCAGCATTGCTGAGACAGCCACATGTGGTTCCTTAGTCCTACTTTACAGTTGGAAAAACTGAGGTTTGGAGTAAGTGAAAGATCCACTATGCAAAAGCAGGTTTACAAAATCCAAGATCAGCCCCAGGTTGGCCAGATGGTCCCTAAGCTCATGGAAGTAAACAAGACAAAAAGTCCCTAAAGGACAGAAACTTGAAAAAAAAATTTTTTTTAATGGTCTCAACTGGGACACTCAATACTATACACTCAACAGCCCCCAGTGTCTGAGATTCTCATGGGAACAGATCTTAATCCCACAAACCTCAAAAATAAATACCCCATTTGTAGCCAAAGCAAAAATATCAGCTGCAGCAAATGCAGAAAGGGATATTCTAACATAAATAATGACCTTTTTTTTAAAGTAACTCTTAGTATACTTTTCTAAACAGACATTCACTGTAGTGTCTGGAAGGACAATCCAAACCTAGAAGTTGGAGAAATAGCCCAGGATTTTTATCTTTGGTTCTTTGCAGACTCCAGAAAATCATCCTCCAGAAACTCGAAAAGTGGAAACAGTAGCAGGAGCTGCTGAAGGGCGAGTGGGGAGCACTTGGGATATTCGGTACCTAAAACAATGCCTCGGATATTGCCCATGCTCAGGAACCAGCTAACACTTTGGGAAAGGGAGAAGTCAGGTCTAGACTCAAGAGTGGCTTTACTTAAGAATACCTTTGAGCAGAACGGTGGTGATCAGAGGCCGGAGGGCGGGGGATATAAGATCTTGATAAAAGGCTACAAGCTTCCAGTTATAAGATGCAGTTATAAGATCCAGTTCTGTGGATCTAATGCACAGCATGGTGACTATAGTTAACAGTACTGTACTGTGTACTTGAAAGTTGCTGTAAGAGTAGAGTTTAAATGTTCTCACCATAACAACAACATGGTAACTGTGTTAGGTGAAGGATGTGATAACTAACCTTAATATGGTAAACATTTTGCAATATATCCATGTGTCAAATTATCACATTGCACACCTTATAGTTACACACTGTTATATGTCAGTTGCATCTCAATATGAAAGCGGGGGCGGGGGGGGGACAGAATATCTCTGAAAGAGGTACAGGAAAAGTCTGTTGTGATTTAATGTAGAAAATGCTACTAATTAGAGCAACACACCTTAATTGTATATAGCGTGAGTCCCTATTGCCTCTTGCCCTTAGCTTTCCTAAAGTACTTTCTCCGTTTGGAGTTGCCTTCCCTGGCTGTAAAGATCTCCACCTTACACAATCCCAAACGTATTTCTAGAACCAATTTTGAAGTTACTTGTTTCAAGGAAGGTTCCCCTGACAAGGTCCTTCTAACAATATGAGATCTTTCCTCTAAAGTCAAACAGCATTTGGCTTGTATCTCCTTTTGGACACTATTAACTCTGAGTTTTGTCACAGAGAGTCACCATCGCAATTGAACTTGAGGACTGTGGGTATAACTAACTCCCATTTTAGACCCTAAGCCTATGAATATTGTTTTTAACAACTGAGATGCTCAATTTTTTCCTTTGGACTTAATTGACCTCTTTTAACCCCTAAAAAGTAATACTCTTGTTTCTTGAACATCTTTTAAAGGAGATGTGGCTTTGATTTTAAAAAACTGGCAGCATTTTGACTTGCTGAGAGCTGCTGTCTGTAACCTGTGCTTAACAGCAACCTAAGAGTGTAAAATACATACAAAAATAGTTAATAATTACAAAAAGGAATACAAAATATACAATGAACACTTGAAACCAACAAATAGCTATGGATTTAAAATATCACCAATACCACTGAAGTCCTGCTAGTATATGTAATGTAATCAAACAGTCAATAGCTCTTTTCCTCAACATTATGTTTCTAAGCTTTGGGTTAAGAAATGTAGTGCTCATGATTTATTTTCCCTAATGCATAATATTCTATTCTTTTCTATACCATTATTTATTTAATCATTAGTTGTCTAATTTCTCTTCACTTTTTTCTATTATATATTCACTTGGCTTGATTAACATTTTTAAAATCCAATTTGACAGTCTCTGAATTTTAATGATGGTTTTAATCCATTTATATTTATTTTCCTTACTAATTTATTTGGGCTTATCTATGCCTTCCCTGGTGATTTCTATTTGTCTTGATATTTTCTATTATTCTTTTCATCTCCTTTATTGTGTTTGTTTAGAGTGGTTGACTTTAAAATTTATTCCCCTAAACTTAAAACAAATTATTCTCTTGTAATTATTGCAAATATATACATATAAGTAAAAGTCTAAAGTACAAGAATTTTAGAACACCATGAACCTAATGAACCCTCCAATCTAATGTATCAGCATTAGCTGATATTTTTAGTGTATCACTTCCCCATGGACAATATTATTATCCTGCACTGCTCCAATTTTTCCACATCTACCATTGCCTAAGCTCGTGGTTTCTCTATGCTTCTGAGACTTTCTCCAGTGACTATATTCCTCTTTGCTCAATAACAGTCTTGAGAAGCATCTTTAGTGCACAACTCTTGCTGCTAAACTCTCTCCATTGTTTCCGTAGGAAAGCGTTCCTATTTATCTGTGATTTTCATTAGATTTTTATTTTTAAGTATAAAACCTTTATAATAATTAAAATTATAGTACAAGGAACACTGGCATACACTTTACCTAGATTAACCAATTCCTTTTCTTTGCATTTTGCTTTATCTCCACATGGACAAATTTCAGGAGTCTGAGCCAGGATTAATTGATAAATGAATGAGAAAAGCTCTATGTTGTTGAAAGGGTTGAAGGTCGTATTTTAACATTGTTTTACAGATATGGATACCTGGTTAATATGGTGAAAACATGTTTTAATCTATATTTCTTAGAATTACACATATTAGAGGTCGGTCTTCTATGAAATCTTCTACATTTAGCAAATGAACCCATGGCTCACCTATCACTTTTAATGTGGTTGCTTCTTATCAAGAAACTAGAACTATTTGCAAAGCAATAAACCCTCTTGTAAATGTCTGCCTGAGAATCTAATTCAAAAAAAGTGACATAAAATGCAAGACACTTTCGTCTTTCAAGAAGTCACAAAGATTTCCCTTCTTTTCTTTGCCCTCCTCTTGGTCCTTTCTAGGTTTTCGGTAACCATGACACAAGGAAATAGCTCTGAAGTGACTGAATTCTTTCTTCTAGGACTCAGTGCCCAATACAAGTTTCCGTACGCCCTCTTTGTTGTATTTCTAGTCATCTATGTGACCTCTATGGTGGGTAATATCGGGATGATTCTGCTCATCAAGACAGATTCCAGACTTCAAACGCCCATGTACTTCTTCTTACAACACTTGGCTTTTGTTGATATCTGCTATACCTCCTCTATCACTCCCAAGATGCTGCAAAACTTCATAGTTGGAGACAGATCGATATCCTTCAGGGGCTGTGTTATGCAATTATTGGTTTATGCGATATTTGCGACCAGTGACTGTTACCTCCTGGCTGCTATGGCGGTGGACCGTTACGTGGCCATCTGCAACCCACTTCACTATTCCGTTGTCATGTCCCAAAGAGTCTGCGTCCACTTGGTAGCTGGTTCATACATCATGGGCTCCCTAAATGCTTCTGTGCACACAGGTTTTACATTTTCCCTGTCCTTCTGCAAATCTAATACCATCAATCACTTTTTCTGTGATGTTCCACCAATTCTCGCCCTTTCTTGCTCCAACACTGACATCAATGTTATGCTACTTGCTGTCTTTGTGGGATTTAACTTGATGGCCACTGTGCTGGTCGTCATCTTTTCCTACATCTCGATCGTGGTTGCCATCCTGAAGATGTCTTCAACCACGGGGAGGAAAAAAGCCTTCTCCACCTGTGCCTCCCACCTGACAATAGTCACCATTTTCTATACAACCTTATCGTACATGTACCTACAGCCTCATTCTAGCAATTTCCAGGAGAATATGAAACTAGCTTCCATATGTTATGGAATCATGATCCCCATGTTGAACCCCCTGATCTACAGTTTCAGAAATAAGGAAGTGAAGGAAGCTCTAAAAGTGGTAGGGGAAAGGTTCTTCTAGATTGGACCCAAATGGTTCAAATTCAGCACCTCAAGGCACCCAGGAGAGGTATTTCACCACTGTGTAATGTTTCTGAAATTGGAAACACGTTCACATCTTAAAGCAATGCCACCTCTTTCAACAGATAAGTTCTAGAATGTGGGAAACATAGAAACATCTCCTGGGACTAATTTTCCCCTTGCGTACAGTTTGAGAAACATCTCATACTACCAGTGAAGAAGGGCTTTGTTGAAATTATTTAAAATATTAAGAAGTATGCATGGGCTTTACAAAGTACTTGGTTGTTTCAACTATTTCAGCTATGTTCTTAAAGACCAGAAAAATCCAATTTTGTATATAATTAATTTTAAAACTGACATTCATTATTTTCCATTCATTTTAACGGGTTCCCTAAATTGTCGAAAAAGAGGTTCTACATATGTTCTGTTCCAATTATTGCATAAACCCAAATGTAAAATAAACTTATTTGAAAGCATAGTATGGCTTGGACCATTATGATTTCTACCTAATATTCCGCCTATTAGTTACATCCTCTAGCACTTAAAAAAACACATTTATGTGATGTTACGACTAATTTTGGACATTAGTTACCCTCTTTATTCTAAATTTATGCTTCTTGAATGTTTGAAATGACGGTATTTTAGAAATGGAGGACAGGTTAACAGGTTACGGATGGAGTGAGGCAGCGACAAGGGGTGGAGGAAGGGAAGAAAGGAAAGAGTGGGTGGCTATAAGAGGGCGATACACGTTACCCTTATGGCTTGGGAACTGCTCAGTATCTAGACTGTGGTGGTGAGCAGCCTTAGTCCACAGACTGTTATCTGAAATACTATGGCTGTAAGGCACAACTGGAAGAAAGCTGTCTTTATTCAGGGCTGATTTTTGAAATGCATACATTTTTGGGGAGGGGGGGGGAAGAATCACGAATAAATTCTTTCTTTAAATAAATAAACAATAGTTAAAGTGATAATATAAAATATTCCCAAATAGTAATAATGCTCCTTGTCATGCTAGGGACCATCTGCCCTCAATTTACTTTATTTTCTTTTTCTAGACTGAAACAGATTCTTAGACCTATAAAAAGATGCTCAACCTGATTCCAAACCAGGAAAATTTTTTAAAAGTTGTTCTTTAAGAAGGCAACACACCACACACACACACACGCACACACACGCACACACACGCACACACATGCACACACAGTCCCTAATGACAGTAACATTAATAATAAATTAAATGTATTCTCTCTAGAAAGCTTAAGTGTTCCTCAACAGAAAATAACTACTGAACATTGTTTATTCCAATCCCATCTCAGCTCCAGGAACTTTGGATTCTCAAGGGAACAAACCTTGATCCCAAAGGCCCCAGCTATAAACTCCCCAATTAGATGGAACCACACAGAGAGACTTTGGTGGGCAGTCAGCCTGCACCAGTTGCAGAAGGGAATCTGGAGGCAACTCTGATGTAAGTAAAATACAGCCATGTATCATTCCAGGGTGTGCAGGAAATGGGGGAGCAACAGGGCTAGCCCAAGTTCTAACAAGTTCCACCCCAAAACCAGGAATTGTCACTTCATGCCTGGTGAGGTAATGGAAATGGAGTAAGGGAACCAAATCGGCTGAGTGTTGCCTGGGAAGGATATGGATGAACACATGATCGAAGGATTAGAAGGATGGAAGGAAGGAAGGAAGGAAGGAAGGAAGGAAGGAAGGAAGGAAGGAAGGAAGGAAGGAAGGAAGGAAGGAAGGAAGGAAGGATATTATGTGCCTTTACTGTATTATTTGCATATGTTATTAAGACCACATCAACCACAGGTTTAATCTGCTATATTTCAATTTGCTATAATTTGCTATATAAAGGTGCACCCTTATCTAAAACTGACCGTCTCGTCCATGGAGCTACAACTCCGCCTACCATTTTTGACATTAGAGTAAAAGAGTCCCCGACCGATGTGGTGAGGATGTGGTTTTTTCCTTGGTGAGGAATTTCCGTTATTACACAATATTTCAGGTGTATAAAGATACGTTTAAAATAATGTAACCACCATTCACATAGCTACCCTCTAACTTCTGCAACTAGCACTCCATTGGAGATATCTGTCCACATATATCTTATAACATCAATTGACTGAATTTTCAGTGATTTGGTTATATTTTTCTATGATGAACAATGCTGCCATGAACATTCTTGTGTGTGTGTATTTATATGTATACATAGTCATACATACACTTACATGTCTGTGTGTGTGTATCATGGTTTACATGATGAAAATTTTTCTAGTATATGTACCTATAACAAATTCTGGACCATAGGAAAGCATATACTTAATTTTATTAATTATTCCAAATTTGACTCCAACATGACTGTGCTAATTTACCTTCTCACCAGAAATATGTGGCCCTACAATCTCACCAAAACTTTACATTTTAGACTGAGTATAAAATTGTATTTCAATACAGTATTAATCTACAATTACCTGATTGCTAGGGAGCTGTGTATATTTCCATAGTTCTTTGCTATTTAGGTTTTCTCTTCCATAATTATCCTGATCATATCCTTTATGAATTTTCCTCCTGGGGTAATTTCTAGAAATTATTTATGTATACTGGATCCTGATTCTCTCACATTTATATGTGCTGCAAACAAATTTACCTGAATAAGTTCCCAGTCAATATCCAATCTTTTTTATATAGTGTTGGTGTTTTGAATTGAGATAGAGTTGAATTTTCAATGTTTTATGTTTTGCGCATTCCTGTCGTGTTTCGATATTTTTGCATAAGTCATAAATAGTCTGCTGTTTTACTCTCAAAGCTTTACAATTTAAATCTGTAATCCATGTGGAATTGGTCTTTGGAAAATGTAAAGTAAGAATACAATATTATTATTTCACATGTTTAGGCATTTGTAGCACCACCACTTAATGGACCATAATTCATTGATGTGCACTTGCCGTGTCCATATATTAAGCTTCCACAGACTTGTGGGTCTGTTCACAGTTTCCTCTTCTCGGTTACACTGATCTCTTTTTCTGCCCTCACACTGCGACCACACAGTCATCAGTGTTACCTCCTTGTGATAACTTCCGTCCGATATCTGGTAGGACAAGGTCTCGCCTTGTTTTCCTCCAAAATTCCCTTAGTTATTTTTAGCTCTTTTCTCCTCCATATAAACGTTGTAAGCTTGTGAAGGTGCCCATAAAATTCTTCTTTTTAGCATTTGAGTGAAATGACATTGAATTTATAAATTGTTGGGGGAGAAAATACAAGATTTATACAACTTGGTCTTGATTGCGGATGGAAAATATATTTTCTCCTGCTTCTGATGACTCTTTCTTGCACAGGGACCCCAACTTGTGTAATTTTGGGCTCGCTCTCCCCCACTGTATTCCCTCAGTTCCCAGAAAGATGGAGTGACATAGCTGACTGACAAATGTGAGAACAACCTGGCATGCTCAGCTTTGCCCTGGCCCTCTTGGGATTAGCCAGCCTGCTGAAGCCCATGTTCCCCTGCACTCCAGAGGCACTTCCCCCAAGATGTGCAAGAGGCCTCCCCCAGTCGCTGCCACCAAAACTGGGTGAATAGGCCTGTCTAGTTACGGTGTTCACTGCAGCAGGCAACTTGACTAATTAAGTCTTTCCCCAAGTGTCTAAACGTGATGTTATGGTCTCCATATAGACACTATCTTTGCTCCTCAACTTGTTCAAATCCTGGGAATGGAAGAAAATAGCCGTTCCCTGGAAATGCCTCTGAGGCCCCGGCAATCATTTCTTTCATACATGGGTGGATTTGATTGTGGATGTGTATTTTTAAGCTGTTTGCATTTATATCCACAAGTGACATTGGTTTCAATTTTCTTTTCTCAGATTTTACTTACTTTGTGGTCAAGGTTATATTAGCCTCATGAAATGAGTTGGGAATGTTCTGTTTTGCCAGTTATGGGAAAAGATTGCATATTAGAATTAGCTGTTCCATAAATGTCTGGAAAAACTTTCCTATAACATAGTTGGACCAAGTATTTATGTGAGTAAATTTTTAAATAACAAGTCAAAGCACTTAATGGTTTAAAAATATTTAAATATTTTGCATACACACGGACACACATACACTGAATACTCTCTCTGTGCTGTTAGCCTGCTTTCATAAAAAATAAATATTTAGAAACACACTAACATTTTTCAAGTTATGGGCATGATATAAAGTGTTCATGGTGCAACAAACACAATGTGCCAGCAATGCAGTATAAACAGAAAAACATTGTTATTACTGCTTTCTATTCTCCTGGGGTAATCAACTAGGGAAAGGAATGAACTTTATGCAACTATTTTTTCAAAAGAATGAGCAATAAGGCAAAAGTGATGAATTACTAGTTCAAATCTAAGGATTTCAGTTCTATAAAGCATATTATAGACAAAATTAACAGATGATAGAGCGTGAGAAACTCTTTCTCAAGCCAACAGCTAACAAGAAACTCAAATCTGGAATAAAGTTTCAAACCTGGGACAAAGAACATCTGAAAAGCAACCTAATAGGAACATTGACCAAAAATGGGGACCAGCAATTAACAGAAAAATAGGATCCCAAGATTCTAAGAATATCAGATAATGATCCAGTTCACTTGTAATTAATGGGGGGCAGGGGCATATAAAAATGAGATATTACTTTACAACTCTTTTCCTGGCCAAAAAAAACTTAAGAAAATGTTCACAAGGAATTTAGGAGATGGGAACCCCCGCCCTCACCACATACAATTTGTAGGAATGTATATTGGTGCATACATTATGGAAAGTGGTCTCAGAAAACTTGGTTAAGTTAAATGTATGCATACGCTCAGACTCAAAAATTTCATTTGTAGGAACATACTGTAGAAAAATTCCCACACTGAGTTATTTGCAGTGGAGACAGGCTGTAGGCAACCTGCTACCTGTCACTAGGAAGGCACATAGGTAAATTCTGAAGGATGGGCATCATGAACCATACTACTTAATGTGTGGTCCGTGAACCAGCACCAGTCCTTAGACTCTGTTTCCACTCTATGATGAAATAACCATAGAAAATGAGGTTGAACATTTAAAACTATTATAGAATTTTAACAATGCTGAGAGCTCTTTATAGCTTTTTAAAAATTGGTCCACAGCGGACAGGAAATGTTAAAAAGAAAATGACCCTTTACCATAAATACTTTGATAAACACTTCCATAAAGAACTCCACACATCCGTGAATCTTTGACTGCAGAAAAGAGTCACTAAGCAGGAGGGAAAGATGAACTGAGAGTGCAAAGATAAGCTGGAACAAGGTCATACAGAACTCGACAGGTGTGTCAAGATCTCAGATGCAGTGATTAGCATTTAGGCACATTGAAGTTTCTAATGAAAATATTGAGAGCGTAAAAGAAAGCATAATTAAATAAAAGTATGTTTTATACATTTCCTAATCGATACATTTATGAAATGCCAATCAATTTGCACCCTGAGAACACAGCTACTGATCCATGACAGTTCTTCCCAACTGTAGATGAAATTATCTAAGTCAGATGTCAAGGTTCAACCTTTAAAATATAAGTCAATCATGTGATAGAAAATATTCTCTGACCCCACTATGAAACCAAATTATTGTAGCATTTCCAATTCCAGGATTATCAAGGATCACAATGACCTTAGCTTTCTGTGCTTTTCTTTCTGTGTATCTTTTCAACTGATACTTAGTCTTTGTTAGTCATGGAACAAAACAATAGCACTCAGGTGACTGACTTCATTCTCCTGGGATTTGCTGGTCAGGACAAGTCTTGGCATATCCTCTTTACGGTATTTCTTGTGATCTATGTGACCACCCTCGTGGGTAATACGGGCATGATCCTACTCATCAAGACGGATTCCAGCCTTCACACCCCTATGTACTTTTTCCTTCAACACTTGGCCTTTGTTGATCTCTGCTACAGCTCTGCTATCACTCCCAAGATGCTGCAAAACTTTGTAGAAAGAGAAAAATCCATCTCATTCAGAGGATGCATGGTGCAATTACTAGTCTATGGTGCTTTTGCCACAAGCGACAGCTACATCCTTGCTGCGATGGCAGTGGACCGTTACGTGGCCATCTGCACCCCACTCCACTATCCAACGGTCATGACCCAGAGAGTCTGCATTCAACTCTTAGTTGGCTCCTACCTCATGGGTTTCCTAAATGCCTCTGTAAATACAAGTCTTACGTTCTCACTCAACTTTTGCAAATCCAATAAAATCAACCACTTTTTCTGTGATGAACCCCCAGTTCTTGCCCTCTCGTGCTCCAGCATTGATTTAAACATCATGCTCCTAACCGTCTTTGTGGGGTTCAACTTGACATTCACCGTGTCGGTCGTCATCTGTTCCTACGTATTCATCCTGGCTGCCATCCTGAAGATATCTTCTGCTGCAGGAAGAAGGAAAGCCTTCTCCACCTGTGCCTCCCACCTGACAGCGGTCACTATCTTTTATGGGACCCTCTCGTACATGTATCTGCACCACGGGACCAACAAGTCTCAAGAGCAAGAAAAAATGGCTTCTGTGTTTTACAGCATTATGATCCCCATGTTAAACCCGCTCATCTACAGCCTGAGAAACCAAGACGTGAAGGAAGCTCTGAAAGGGATTGGGAAGAAGTACTTTTAGATGGACCCTCAATTTCTACTTCTCTGTGCTTGTCAACAACCAGACCAGCAAGCTAATTTTCAAGAAATCAAAACAAGAAAGTCAAACACCATGGAATAGTTGTTCATTTTCACTAATATTGAGCTCAAATTGAAGTCACAATGACATAACCGCTTTCTACCAACATGTCTGGCAAAAACTGCAGAAGAAGTTTGCAGTTTTTATCAATGATAAGGCCTATTAATTGCTGTGATGTATGGAAAATGATGCTCTCACATATTGTTAATGGAAAATTGAGGTGTTACTTAACTTTAGGAGGAATCTGGAAATACCTTTTTAAAACAAAAACAATCTTCAACCCAGAATTTCAGCCTTGAAAGTTGTTCTCCACAAATAAAAGTTCCAGTCCATAAGGACATATATTTAAGGATGTTTACTGTAGCATTATGTAGGAAGACAAGACGTAGTCCTGCAAAGTCCTCAAAAGGGAAATAAATCTGTATTGTTGTCAGTCTAAAATCTGTATCTATTGCTGCATAACAAATTTCCACAAATGCAGGGGCTTAAAAACACACACACAATCATTACTTTACAGTTTTACGGGTCAAGAATGTAGACACTGCTGAACTGCATCCTCTGAGATGCTACAATCAAGGTGTCGACGAGGACGGGAACTCATCTGGAAGCCCAACTGGGATGGACCTGCAGATGAGTGTTACTGCTCCCTTGTGTTATTGGCATAATTCATCTCCTTGCAGTGGTAGGACTGAGAGTCCTGCCTTCTCGCTGGCTGTCCCCCAGCTCTTACCGGCAATCCACAATTCTTTGCCACGTAGCCCTCTCCCTAATCCCTCTCATAACATGGTAGCTTACACCAAAGTTCTAAAGCCACATACAGCTAATCAGTACGTACACTGTGGGAGCAATACCCTTCATATGCCCAAGTCTGACCAGAACTTCAAATGTCACTCTCTCCCTGAAGTTTTCCCAGCTCAACACTTGTTTCCCACCAACATTCTACCCCCTGGAAATAATTTCTCCTTCCACTGAAGGCCTGCAACACTTCATTTGTATTAATAAATGTTATTTTATCACTTCCTATCTCAATTATTTATTTACATAAAAGACCTTCACTGTTACCTATAAAGCTCTTGAAATGCATTGTTTTCTATGACCTTTTAGCATCTGGTGTAGAGCCTTAGACGCAGTAAGTATTCTATAAATATTGAATGAATGCAGGCATGATGACAGAAAAACCAATAGGATAGACAGTTTCTCAACTGCAAGATATGTGAGCATGTAACCTACACAAGTGGTCTCTACAAATCTGTGGGGAGCAGCATTTGAATGACCAGGGAAAATTTTTTTTTAAGTGCCAATAACTATAGCCCAGCCCTGGAGATGCTGATTTAGTAACACTGGATGGAGCCTAATATCTACAGGTATCTGTACATGCAGAATGCTGCTTTAATTGCATGTGCCATTAAGAGCACAGGATTTAGAGTCATTTAGAATGGGGTTTCTGTCCCACCCCTGCCACACCCCAGCAGTGTCCCTTTGTAAGTAACCAAGCTTTTAAACCTTGCTTCTCATAATAATACATATCTCAGGAGATTTTTTAATTTGTTTTTTAGTAATAGATAGGTGAAATAATGAGTAGAAATCATAGTACCCAGCACTAAGAAACCTCCAATAAGTGTTAATAGTAATGAGCATTCACAAGGATTATTTCAACATGGGTGCAACAGACATTATAAGAATTCTCTCACCACACATGCGTGCAAGTACACACACACACACACACACACAGAGTCAGTAAGAAGTCTCCAAAGGCTTGCAACAAACATGAAAACTTTCCCCTCTGGGAAGCTCCTCTCTCCATTAGCAGAAAATGAACTAATAAAGGTTGTTATCTTTGATCCTGTCTCAGCACGTAGGGCCACAGATGCCCAGGGGAACAGGTACTAATCCCACAGGCCTCAGCTATACACTCTCTTTGTGGAGAAATCACTGGGTGAGCAATCAGTCTTCACTAGCCTGGTAAGAAAACCTAAAGACAAAACTCCTGTATATACAGCAAATTGCCTTTTTTCTATTCAGCTGAGCAATATTCCAGCATATGGGGGCCGCAGTAAAGTCCACAGGATTAAAGCATAATTAACTCCAGGGATTGGTAGAGTCATCTTATCTCCAGCAAAATAAAAATATAAATGGAGAGAGGAAATTGTCGATGGTATGGAGAAGCGGGCGATGAGGGCTTACATCTCAGCCATAATGTTCTCGAATGAACGTCAACAGCCTTTACAGAATGTAAGCAATAACTAGACAAGGCCACTCCATGATGGAGATGAAAGAAGACAGAAAAAGCCACTCTGTCTGCAACAGAACAGGGACAAAGACTCTTGGCAACAACAACAAAAAGCTAAAATTAGCAATTACTGCTTTATCTGCTTTATTATTCTCCCTTCTTTGGTACAAACGACCAAAATATCCAATCACTGAATTCGTGATGACACTCAAAACAGAACTCTCCTTCACTTCCTAAACCCTCCTTGGAACCACCCCGCACAAGCCGGCGTCCTAGCAGGGCCTCCCCACGGCCCCTTGCGCAGCACTCGGTGCCTGGGGGCTGAGCCCTCCCTCACTGCGGCGCAGGGGGCAGCCTTTGTTTGACTCCGTAGATGCTCCTAGTGCTCACTGGCTATTGAGCATGGATGGTGTGAACTGGGCCAAGTGCATCTACTATCTCTCGGGAACCTTACTTGTTTCTTTTATTCACTTTTTTATTGCTAAAGAAATTAATATGCATCCATTATTATTTCAATGCAGCTGTTTTTAAAATTTTTTTAAAGAGTTGTTGATGTTTTAAATATATCTTTATTGATTTCAGAGAGAGGAAAGGAGAGGGAGAGAGAGAGAAAGAAGCATCAATGATGGGAGAGTCATCATTGATCGGCTGCCTTCTGCAGGCTCCCGACTGGGGATCGAGCCTGCAATCTGAGCATGTGCCCTGATGGGGATTCGAACTGTGATCTCCTGGATCCTAGGCTGATGCTCAACCACTGAGCCACACCCAGCCACGCAAAAAAGGAGCTTCTTAATGTCCCTTAGTCCTACTCCTCAATATCCTTCCTGATGTTTTCTTCACATAAACATAATTTTTTAAGTTAAAAATCAGTTTATATCACACTTTTTTCTGCAAAATGCTTTAAGCACTTAACAGTATGTTATTAGCATTTTCCCTACTACAATAAATCTCTCACTATGTTAGGTATTTACACAGAAGTACAAATTATAGATTAACTCTGACTTATTTTAACATTACCCAATCTATAGCCAATATTTTTGCTATAAATACACAATATTGCATAGAATTCTCTGTGTTTAAGGGATTTTTTTTTTCACTCTCATTTTATCAAAGGTTCAACTGAGGCTAAGGGAAGTTACATTTCTTGCCCAAGATCACATACCTATTAAATGGTAGTTCCAAGACTCAAATATAGATCTAACTTCAAAGTCTATCTATTGCCATTGCTGGTGGAATAAAATAAAGCTTCAAAGTGTCTTGAATACAAAATAATTTGTACAACTTCAAAACACTTCCATTATTTATCCAATTAAAAATCTCTTCCAGAATTTTCACTTCTTGCCAAGATGGAGGAGCCAGGATTGGATTTACCCTCCTGCCTGAAACAAGAGAAACTGGACAAAATACATGAAATACTAATTTGCAAAACATTGTACATCAAACAGTAAAGGACAATGATTCCTGAGAGGCAAGAAATAAAATCTCCCCAGCTTTCTATCTTAAGAAAATTTCCAAACTGCAATGCAGAGAGAGAAAGTACTCAGGAAGAGTTTAGTGGAATTTCTAAAGGAAATAAATATGAAAGTCTGGAGAGACCAAAGCAGCTGGAGTTTGCACAATAGATCCTGAAGAAAGGGAATAGTATGGAAAGAAAAGCCCAAGGTCTGTAGAGGATCCCCCTCAATTATTTAGCTGAGTACTGATCTATACACAAATGTGTAGAAGCTAGGGGAAAAAGTACTGAAAAGATTATGGATAACAATGCTTAATGCTCACACAAAGCTTGGAATCGTGTCTCACCAGCCAGACTGGAAAACCTCATGATTCATAATACATTGGGTAGAGTACACAGAAAAGACCTGCCTCAGTAGTGGGAAATAATTAGCCCTGGACTGAACTTAGCTCCAGTTACAACTAACAAATCCACAAAGCAAGACTCAAAAGGATCAGTTTCCAAGCAACTTAATTGTGCTCTAGAACAAAGCCCAAGGATGCTTATAAGAATACAAAAGTATCTGGCAGCAAACATGGTAACATCTACAATGCCTGGCATTCAATCAAAATTACCACACCTACGAAGAGCAGGAAAACACGACCATGAGAAAAGTCAAGAACTGCCAAAGATGTCAGAATTAGCAGCCAAAAATATTAAGACAATTATTTTATCTATGCTCCATATGTTCAAAAAAGATCTATAGAAAAATAGATGACTACAGTGTCTCATGGTGGAAAAAGAAAAGAATGCACTAGGTGAGATTAACCACAGATTAGACATTCTGAAAGAAGAGATCTGTGATCTTGAAGACACAGCAATAGAAACTGTCCAAAAACCCACAGATTCAAGAATCACAAGAAACTCCCAGAAAAGGAAACATGCAAAAATTTACACCAAGATACATCATAATCAAATTGCTCAAAGCCAGGAATAAAGGGGGAACCTTAAATGCACCCAGACGAAAAAGATACATTGTAAATAGCAGAAGTGTAAAAATATAAACATATTCCTTGATAGAAATGACAGGAGTGAAAAGACCACCTTAACATGCTTAAAAAAAACAATGCTTTTATAATAGACCAAATAATTCCATATCCATCTTTAACACACGCAATGAATTCTGGCTTTGCGATGCGCTTGAAAAGTGCTTCTCGCCTTTTATTTCAGTTGTTGTCCAGGTGACACATTTCAGAATTGTTAAAGATAAACTGAACGATTTAAAATGCCGTCGCTATCCTATCATGCATAACACAAATCTAGTGATCCTCGTGCACCATCTTGCTCTGTTCACTACATTCAAAGAAAGCGGCCAAATCTTACTCGCTTACATTACAAACTCACCACAAGGAAGCATCTTGCATAAAGCTTGACTTGTAGTAAAGTCCCTTATTTTATTGCTAAAAGGTGACCTAGTTGTGAGTACCTACCTATCAAGGAACTTGAAAGAATCAGAGATGCCAGTAATAACAGATGCTTTCGTTTCTATTCTGGCCCATAGACCAAGGTCACAGTGTCTGACTTTATCTTCATGCTAGAGAATCAGCCCTAAGATTATTGATGTTAATAAAGATAAGACCTTTAATGCTTTACCAAGGGAACATGTTATTTTTTTTATCTACAAGCAGCTTCCTAAGCTACCCACAAACACCCTTCAGCTACTGGTCAGAGCCCAATAGGTAAGAGGCGATGAGTGTGGCCACATTCAGGAGTTTAGCATTTTCTAGCACATGAGGGTTTAAAACATTATAAGAATAAATAAATATTTCCAACCAATAGCCGCAGGTTTGGACTTCACTAGCTCTTAGAATTATCAAAACTGTTGCTCATGTTATTACTTTTTATTTTTGTTACCAGTTACAGGGTAAGCTCTCTTTCTCTACATAGATGCACTTTTTTTCCTTCAATAGAGAGAATTAATATCTGTACCTAAAACTGCAGGAATCTACAATGACGCCTTTTTTATATTTTTCTTTTTTCTGGTAGAAGACACAGGGATCAAAATAATTTTAAGAACACATTGTGAAGTGCATTTCTTCATTCATCTATTTCCTACCTTGTTCCCAGAAAAAGTTTAAAGCATATTATTGGCTCTTTAAATGCAATTTTCTAATATTTTATTCAAGAAATTTCAACCCATGATAATACAAAGCAGCTTTTTTCAGATGTCAATCTGTAAAAGTGATTTTAATGTTGAAAGATCCATATAATAAGTAAACATAAGCTTTCTAGTTGAGGCCAATTATTCTGCAAAACTTAATCATAGGCTATCAGAAATTGAGGTAGCTTCAGTCTATCCAGCACCATAATTCAGTGACTTATAAGAGAATGAAAGGTAAGCTGTTCCTCCTTGATCCTAATGAGTTTTCACATTTTCTGGTAGACAGTGAGCATAAAAGGAAGACAGGATATTGGTAGAAAAACGGGACCTTTGCCCTAAGAATTCTAAAGACGAAAGGGGAAACTGGAGAGAATTAAATGCTGGGAATAAGTCTCTGGTAAAATCATTTGATGGAAGAATCCTTGAATCATAACAGCAGCAATCCATGGACAAATGCCATCAATGTAAGAAAGTTTATTACAAGCCTGGAGAGAGTCAGAATTATTATTAGCTAGGCATTAGTATAGGCTTTCTATGTGCCAGCATATAGAAGACGCATTCTCTCATTGAAACTTTACAAAATAATCCCCATTTTCAGATTATGAAAAACCTATACTCCCTATTTCCACACTATGTAACTCAGAGCAGTTACACAACCTGTTCAAGCCACATAACAAAGCCTGGAACCAGGGCCTTAATTTAGTTCCAGAGCCTGCACTCTTGACCGAAACAATAGACCTTTTTTTTTCTTAAGGAAAAGTAACTTCAATGGAAAATATTTTCTAAATTGTATATCACTTTTTCCCCTACACTTTCTACTGAGCCATAACTTACATAGAGAAAAATAAGCCATTCTTAGATACATTTCTTAGTCCTAGCTCCAAGAGTTGGCATCCATGAGTAGCTGGCTCAGGGTTCATGGGATTTTTAAGAGCCATTGTAAACATGTGTCCTACCTTTTCACCATCTTCCTGCAGGGTCAACGCTATCGATCACTCTTTTGTGTGGGGAACACCCAGCGCTTGACATTTCACACTCCCTCATTTACATCAGCATGACAATTATCGCTTTGGTGGAGTTTAGCTTGAGTACTGCATCGGCTATCACGCTCGGTCGGCAGATTATTTCACACGCGGGGCCTGGCCTCTATTCCAAGGATGTCCTCACGGGGGAGAAAAGACTTCCCTGCAGAGGCCCCGTGTCTTCTATGGGGCCCTCTCTACATGCACTTTCAGCTGATCCTAACAGGCTCGGGAGAATATGAGAGCGACCTCATGTTTTACAGATCTGTGATTCACGTGTGGAGCCCTTGATCTACGGCCCAAGGAGCCAGGAGGTGGTGGATGCGCTAATCACACAGTAAAGACGCGCTTGTCAACTGGGTCTCGTTTCCCATCAGACACAAAGAAGCGTCCGAGCAAAAGTTTTTACAAGAAGCTATTTTTCTGGAGTAATTTTTTTCCAATTGCCTCGAAGATGCATTGAGCTTCCTAAATCCCTAAATTACATAAGAGGTTATCACAGTTTCACAGAAATGGATTTATATGGAGAGGCACCAGAGCCTTTTTGCCTGATGAACAGGCCTCTCCTGCTAATGACTTCTCTTCACAAAAAGTATGAAAAATCAGCAATCAGTATGCTACAGTAACATCACGCAAAGAGTATTTGAAAACCAGCTAATGCGGTATTAACTCCAGAGAAGCGACATCAACTTGCAAGGAGTGTTAGGATAGAAAAGGGAACTTCCTATGCACTGGGAAAGTAAGCAAGAGCCCATAAAGGCATTTGAGGTAGATTCGGGGGGGGGGGGCAAAAAATAAAATAGTAAGCAAATTCCCATGAAGGTCTATTACTGAGCAGAACTTCAGCAATAGGACACTCCCCAGATCCTGTAAGTATAAAGCACTCTTATTACCCCATCACCAACCGTGCCCAGCTGGTACTGCCAAGATCTGAAGCAGTCGGGGACCCGGAGCCCGAGGAGACTGCAACCTGACCGAGAGGCTGGCAGCCGGGGCCCCAGCGACCTGCCATACTGAAGGCTCCGGCCCGGTTCTGCCTGCTAACGTCAAGTTCAGCAGCTGCTGCCAGTCAGGGGCTGGCAAAATAGGGAAAGCTTCTCTCGCTTCAACATCTCAGCATCTGATAAGTGTGTCCATGCAGGTAAGTGTCAACAAAATTTGCCTTATCTCAGCATTTTCCAAAATGAAGTCCAACGAGCTTATTCTTACGAGATGCTCAATATGAAAAGGATTCCAAGGCCAAGGAGTGGTGAAATCTTAGATTAGTCGATGCCAGATTTATTTACCAGTGGGCTTGCCAGGAGTACATTACGTAGCAATGTGCCTCCTGACTCTCTAAGAGAGGAGTGTAGAACATCTCCCAAATGTGCTGGACCACAGGACACTTTTTAACCTGTGTACTTTTTGCTCCATTGTCTTAATTCTAAAGTGCACATTTCTATCCTGTTTTAATATTTCTTATGTGGGGTTTATCTTAGAATCCACATGTACATTTAACAAAGCAATTAAGTTATAAAACTGATGGTAAATCTTTCTATTGATATATACACATATCCAATATAATATAATAAACACATTTTTAACAGCTTGAAGCCCATTTTTCCTGTAGTTCAGTTTGAAAAATACCTGTTTTTTTAAAAAATGTCAGCTAAATGCTTTTATAAAAATAACTAGAGAGAGTAGACTACTGAAATACTTTCTAGAAAACATCATTTAAAGAGTATCTTTCCCAGCCAGGCATGGCTCAGCGGTTGAGCATCAACCTAGGGTCCAGGAGATCACAGTTCAATTCCTGGTCAGGGCACATGCCCGGGTCACGGGCTCTATCCCCAGTCCCCAGTCGGGGGCATGCAGGAGGCAGCTGATCAATGAGGACACTCATCATTGATGTTTCTATCTCTCTCCCTCTCCCTTCCTCTCTCTGAAATCGATATATATTTTAAAAAAAAAAAAGTATCTTCAGCTCTAAACAGAACATCACGTTTGTCTATTTAAAAAATCAATATTATATTCACTCATTAACACAAGTGCCCTAAGGATTCCTAATAGGAAGCATGTTATTTACCATGGTTTAGTTATGGTGGATGTTAAATGTCTTTATTTCTTTAAAAAGTATCTGATGATTCAGGCCGGCTATTTCACACAATCTACCTATTTTGGTAAATTTCTAGTCCTTGGAAACACTTATTACTGTTATTATTTATTAACTTTAATATGAGTCACCTTTCTCCTTCACCTAAGGGAAATGAACCTTGTAAACACTTTCTGGAATCCCAGCTCATATTTACCCAAAGAGTGGAAGTGAATGCCAGATGTGGTCTACTTCAGTTCCAGAAATAGTTGGTAGTTCTCCACCCCACCCCCTTCCCCGTCACCTCTCCCTGACCCTAGCAGGATACCACCTGATGGCTTTCAACAGTTAAAATGTCATTATCTGTGTTAGTCCGCTAGGATCGCTGTAACAAAATACCACAAACTGGGTGGTTTAAGCAACAGCAATGTACTATCTCACAGCTCTGGAGGCTAGACATCCAAAATCAAGGTGTTGGCAGGATTGGTTTCTTCTGAGGGTTGTGAGAGAAGGAGCTTCTCCCCTTGGCTTGTAGATGGTCATCTGCATGTTCACACAGTGTTCTCTCTCTCTACATGTCTGTCTCCAAATTTCCCTATTTATAAGGACACCAGTCATGAATAAGGGCCCACTCTAATGACCTCATTTTAACTTGATTAAAATCTCTCTATAAACACCTTATCTCCAATAAAATCACAGTCTGTTACAGGGGGTTAGGACTTCAACATATGAATTTTGAGGGGGGGGGTCACAATTCAACCCATAACACCATCTAGAATAAAGGCTGCTCAGGACACTAGCATCTTACCCACATCAATCCTCTAGTCTCTCTCCCTGTCTTGGTAGATGAGTCTCTGGGTAGCAATCTGAACCTGTCATGGCATGGCAGAGTTATTGGAATTGCATTTTCTCCCAGTCAAGATACCTCTCACACCCTTCAGAAAGAAGTGTGCTCTGGTGATAGAATCAGAACCAGAGACTCAGAGATAACTGAGTTCCAATAAATTCTAAGAGGTATGACCTAAGTATAAGGTAGATTATAAGAAGTCATGAGATTGTTTATATAAAAGGCTCAATTTCAAGTTTAACCATAACCGCCAATGGCAGCAAACCCGACATGTAAAATTCCATAGTAGCCAATAATAGTGATAATTACAGCAAACACTTACTGAAGAGTTACTGTGTGCCTGGGATAGGTATTTTATACATGATTTAATTTAATCCTCACTAGCATTACATGAGGTTGATACTTTCAATTAAATGGGTTATATAAGTAAAGAATTTACCACAGACCATGGCACATAGTATGTGTTTAATAACCAAAAGTTAATGTACCTGTCCATTTTACTGATAAAACTGAGCTTCAAAGATACCTAGGATTGCACTAGTAGTGAGATTTAGCCTATATTTGAATCTAGGTATGTTATACTCCAAAGCTTGAGATCTTAACTCATTTACCTGAGCTCAGGAACCCAGAGTTAGCATGTTCCTGGAGTCTTCAAAGTTAGCTTGTTAGGGGTTCCTTCAGGTTAAGGGAAAGGGCTTCTTCATTCAGCAAGGTCAGAATGTAGCTTGCCTCCCTGCCACCACTGTCCCTTACTACTCTCATCATCAATATCAGAGACACTGTGGCTCAGCCCAGCAAAACGTGGGAAAGTCTTCAAAGGTGCACACGCTTCACCTTGAAAACAACTAGTGAATATACCAGGTGAGACCTCACTATCGCCCAAGAATGAGAGTTGGCTGATTGAGGAAGAGCCCTCTACTTGGCTAGTTTTCATAACAAATGCTCTCCTTTCACTCGCATTAGAATCACTATTTCCTTTCTTCAATTTCTGCACTGGAGAAATGTAGACTGTCCAAAAATATGCAAAGTACTCTTCTATACACCATCTTACCTGACCCTCACAGCAACACTATGAGTTCTTCTGTGTTGTTCATCCTTTTGCAGATGGAGAAATTTATGCTCAGGGTGGTGAAATGGTTTTCCAAATCCCTCAGCTAGAGAGTCACAGGCCAAGAAGGGCGTTTAGGTATTTTAGAGTCCTCTGTTTTCTTTCCACTGAAATCCACTGTATCTCTGATTTGCCACATTCCCTTTCAGCTCTAGTGTCTATGATTATATTACATAAATCTTGTTTGATTATCCCAACTCAATTTCCAATCTTACTAGATATCCCTTAATCAATTTTCAGAAATGTACTCCTTCAACAAATGTTTTTCGGATGAATGCTCAGTGTCTGATTCTGGGCTAAGCGGGGCACAAAAATGGCAAGACCGACATGAATCCTTCCTTCATGGAGCTTACGGTCTAGCGTCAGTGGTGCAACCAGTCCAGAACTTAGCTGAAGATGCCAAAAGCTTGGACAAAAGAGGTTATGGCTCAACCGTATTCAAAAATACAGAATAAGGGGCCTTTCTTAAGGAAAGTCAAAGGAAGTCAGAATTTAATCCCTGCAGTTCATTAGGAAGACTCTTGGGTGCTCGGAGAGATCATTCAAAAGGCTAAAGTGAATCATCTTTAGAGAGGTCATCTAGCCTTCTGTTTGCAACAATTGAGTAAGAGAATGATGATTAACTCCTTAGGAAGACATATTTATCTTCCCTTTTCAACATGTGAAATTCTCAGACTGAGCCAGACATGTGATCTTCTGGTGTCTATGTTTTTATAACAACTTATTCAAAACAACAGTGAAAACCAGAGTCAGTCTGACTAATGCAACTAAACCATTGTCTACACTAGGGAACAGGCCCCAGGCCATCGGTGTCTGGCGCCCTTGTGAACAGCCTCATATCTCTAAATCTCACAAGGTCTTCGTGTTCTCATTTGGAACAGGGGGACTGTAATAACCTATCAAAAATGATTGTTAGGAGAATTCTTTGAGAAAATGTAGTTAAATGCATTATGAATAACTCTTGTTATGTAAGCCCTCTTAGAGACCCTGTCTTAATATTTTTTTAAGCTCAAAGAGCTACCATTTTTAGAGTAATAAGAAATTTTTTGTCATCTGGTTTGAAGACAAAAATTTGCCCTTGCAAGAGTCTATTGTTTTTGGAGGGAGCTCTTTAGTACATTTATCTTTGCAGATGTTAGGTGAGCATTCATTCGTTAGTTTTTGAGATGAAGACCTGAGTAGGATCCCTCTAAGTTATTGGCTCACATAGCAAAACACTCTAAGGCTTGAAGAGAATATTGGAAAAGCAATGAGATGCCACTTCTGAGATTAGCAAGATTAAAATTACGAAAAGACTCCCCCCTCCTCTCTCTCTCTAACACATACACATTTCTCTTCCCCTCACCCCCACTAGGGAAGCCCCAGCTGCCACGTTGTGAGTTACCCTGTAGAAAGACCCATGTAAAAAAGAGCTAATGTCTCTGGTCAACAGCCCCCAAGGAATCCTGTCAACAGCCAGGCAGAGCCATAGGAGTGAGCTTGAAGAGGATCTTCCCCCGAGTAGAGCCTGCAGATAAGACCACAAGCCCAGCTAACACCTAGATAGCAGCCTGTAGGGGACCCTGAGCCAGAGGCACTCAGCTAGGCCACATCTGGACCCTTCACCCACAGAAACTGTGAGATAATAAATGTTCCTTATTTAAGATACTAAGTTTTGAGGTGATTTGTTATACAATAATAGAAAAATCATACAGCAACCAATCAAAAATGCCTTTCAGAATCCTACAAGTTTTTATAAAATCTTTTCCTTCTTGCCTGCTACCTGTTCCTCACTCTACAAACTATTTTTTGGCCCTTGTTACTCTTTAAAAGTCTACTATTTTTCAGGCAATGTGCTGGTCTCAAGAATTAAGCTCAGAATTTGATAATACCAATGAATTGGGTATCCAAATATCAGAAAAGTTTTTCCCATGAAAACTATGGTCCCTGGGAAGTTGTAATAAAATATTTTTATATTTTTTATATTTTAATGTATATATTTAACATTTATATTTATGACATATATATGTTTTATATACTATATATATATATAGCTCCCACATGATTCTACTTGCTGTCACATTAATTCAGATACATACATATTTCATATTAATAAGCCAGGACTATGAGAAGAGAAACAAAGCCAATTCAAAATCCTAAAACAGCTGGTGAGTGAACACTTCCTAGGAACCCAACAGAATCCCAAGAGGATCATCTGGGGCCCTGAGTTGACATTTTTAACATCTTTTTCGCCTATTCATCATGTTCTTCCACAGCTCCATCATGAGCACATCTGGTAAGTGGCTTCAGTTGCTCAAAAGCAGGGGGCCTGGCCCTATAGGAAGGGTCCCCACAGTGACTCTGAGCTCGTAAAGGTCACAGCTGCTGCTAGAAGAAGGGACACTGTTGTCACTGACAGGGACTCTATCAATGATTCATCAGAGTCCTGCAAGGCTTCCTTCTGTGTCTGAATCCCTCACTGGTTTGGTCATAAACATTAGATCAGCCTCCAAGTTCTTAAAAATTAGCCCATGGATTTTTAGTCAAATCAACACTAAAAGCATTTTGTGTATCTGTTAGCTAGGTGCAGTGGGAGTTGGGGAGAAAGGAAAGGCACAAAGATAACTGAAAAATAGAGGTTGTTCCCACAAGTTCAGAGTCTGTACAGACCTGAAAAAGGTTCGGCCATAGTTCTACAATCAATGACCTCAAAGAGCACCAGATTCTTATTTCCAGCTGTGCCAGTGGACGCTGTATGTGCACAGACAGCTACTATCCTCTTGTCCTCGGTTTTCTCATCTGTACAACAAAGAATTTGGACTGGAGCAGGGCTGCTGTGGTAGGCAGAACCCTAGGATGGCCTCTGAAGATTTCCATCCCTTGGTGCACGTGCCCATGAGTGTGGGTGGGGTGTATGTATATGATGGGATCTCACTCCCATGAGTAAGTTAAGGAAAAGTAAAGGGATTTTTTCTTAATATAATTAAGGTTCCAAATTAGTTGACTTTTCAGTGAGAGAGATTATCTGATTTAATCAGATGAAAGTCCCTAGAAGAGCTGGGTCCTTCTTGAAAAGAGAGAGATTTTCCTGCAAGCCTGGGAGGCAGACCTGCCGAGTCATGGAGGAGCCTGTGAGATGGCCATGTGACAAAGAACAGGGAACAGCTTCTAGAGCTCAGAGTGGCCCTAACTGACAGCCACCAAAAGGAATTTGGCCAACAACTACATGAGCTTGAAAAAGGACCTGATCTCCAAAAAGAAATACAGTCCAGCTGACACATTGATTGTAGTTCTGTGGGACCCAGAGGAGCAGGCCCAGTTAAGCCATGCCCAGACTCCTGACCCAGGAACACTGTGAGATAATAAATATATGTTGTTATAAGCCACCAAATTTTTGTTAATTTGTTATACAGTAATGGAAAACTAATATAGATTCTAAATGAGTTCGATCTTGCCTGCTAATTCTAATGATTGATAATGTCTGCCCAAAGCACCATATTGGAAAGGATTAAAAATCTGCATCTAGGTTCGGCTACAAAAAGCATCAAAATTGATTAATAATATCTGCCATGAGTATTCATTAGTTAGGACTCCTCTGATTGTAAGCAATAAAAATCTCCACGTACATTGGCTTAAGGAGGGGAAAAATAACTGTTAGATCTGGTATTTCTTCAGCAAATACTTACTGAGCCCTACTGTGTGATAACCACTGTTCTAAGCACTGAGGTTACAACAGAGGTGAAGTCCCCATCTCACAGAGCCCAAATTTTAGTGGTCTATAGAAATAAAAAGTCCAGGGGTAGAGTTGGCTTCAGGCAATGGCTGGATCCTGGAGTCCCATATATAATTTCAATATTATAGCCACCTTAGACTTCAGGATTATGTCTTTTCTGCTACACATCCAATGGAAAAATATTATTCTTTATCTAGCTACTCAAACAGACTCCCCAGGATTCCCTCTCTACTGGTCCTGATTGGACAGGCTTCAGTAAGCCAATCACTGTGTCCCAGAAAGAGTGAGTCAAGCTGGGCGTTATAAATTGAATATTTGTGTCACTGCCAAAATCTATTCTGTTGAAGCCCCAAGCCAATGTGATAGTATTTGAGGTGGGCTTTTGGCAGGCACCTGGGTTTAGATGAAGCTATGAGGTGTGTGGCCCCCATGATGGGATTAATGGCCTTATAAGACCAGGAGAGAGACCAGAATTAGCTTTCTCTTTCCTTCACTCTCTCGCTCTCCCTCTCTCTCTCTCTCTCTCTCTCCACCTTCCTTCCCTCCCTTCCTTTCTCCCACCCATGTGAGGACCCAGCAAGAAGACAGCCATCTACAAGACAAGAAAAGGGTTCTCACCATCTCACCAGAAACTAAATCTGCCAGCATCTTGATCTTGGACTTCCCAGTCTCCAGAAATGAAAGGGGGGGGGGGTGTTGTTTAAGCCACCCAGTCTGTGCTATTTGGTTATAACTGCCCAAGCTAACCAAGACACTGGGTCAGCCACTCAGCCTTGAGGGAAGAGAGTAGGTCTATTCCACCCCATGTACCTGAACTGAGACTGTGGGAAAGCTGATTCCTGAGCAGGAAATCAGGGTGCTGCCACCAGAGAAACAAAAAATAATCAGCATCCAACACAGTAAAGGAGGATGGAGTGGCTCCAAGCTCACCACATATTTGATCTCTGGGGTAAAAGATGATCTCTAAGGTTGTTGTTTTTTAATTCTAAAACTGAATGATATTTATTCTTCTATTTTATTAAATTTTATCAATTTGTAATGTTAAATGAAATATATGCTCATTGTAACAAAAGAAAATTGTAACACAGCAATCTAAAAAGCAGATTCCCCCAAAAACTCAACCCACTTCACCCCACATCCTCAAAACCATGCTGAGACACTGCCATCCTTCCTCATGCTGTACGTCTATGAGTCATGTCTATTTGGTTTAGTGTACACAGTGCTTCTTGTTAGGGGAAGACAGGGAAAGAGGAGTAGAGACTCGGGTTCTGGAAAAGAGACTCCAAGCTCCCAGTGGCAAGATCATAAGGAAGTCACAGATGGTGGAAGGACATACCTAGGACCACATCAATGCCAGAAGAACCCCTGATTTCCACCAAATGCCCATCAGTTCCCCTATAAATCTAAGGAACAGAGTGGCAAGGATCTCAAATCCAGGGTGCCCTCTCTCTTAACCATGTGATAATGATGGAAGTTAAAATCAGTCAGACCTGGGTTCAAATCCTGACTCTGCCACTAAACTCACTGTGAGATAAAAGGAAATTTACCATATTCTTTGGAGCCCTGGTCTCCTCATATAAAAACTATGACAATGGTACCCACCTATAAGTTCTTGGGTGACTGAATGACATAACAGTGCTCATGTCAATGCCTAACAGACACCTCGCAATGAAAAGAAGCGACAGATTGAGCCTGTACTGTGGCATAGAGCGCACACTGGACTGGAAGTCAGGAGTCCTAGGCAGTCCACAGGCTGCCGCAGAGAAGAGCTAAGACCGTGGACTCTGCAGCCAGGCCGCCTTGGTTAGAAGCCCAGCCCCACATTTACTCATTGCATAAGGTGCCTGCATTTTACAAGTGGCATGAACTTTGTATTTACTTGACCATTCCATGTCTCGTTTTCCTTCTCTGTAAAATGACAATAACAGTAACAGTCCCTAATTCATAAGGCTGGCATGAGAGTTAAATGAGGATGATGGATATGAAATCCTTAGAACAGTGCCTGCCGTATAGCTTGCTCTCAAGAAACGTTAGCTATTGTCGTTCATTCACCCAACACGCATTTGTTGAGAATATATGTGCCATGAGCTGTGTTAGGTGCTAGAACTGCGTAAATGTACACATGTTCGTCTCTTCCATGGAGGAGCTCAGCGTGAACAGATAGATTTTTCATTGCGAAATGAGATCATACCTACAGTAACAGAATAATCAGCAAGTGCCATCCGAGCCCAGAAGAGGGAGCTTGATGTCGCAGGAATGAGGGAAGACACAACTGAGAAGGGACACGTGGCCTGCAGCTGACATGGATAGGCCATGTAAACAAAATGCCAATAGAATCAGGGAAGTAGGTAAAGCCACTGAAAAATTAAAAACAGCCATATCTTCGAAGCATTGTTTTGAGTGAAAAATAACAATGAGATTTATAATGCCATGCAATTTTTGTAATATAAAGATTTGCGCACAAAATGACAGCCTACATTTTGCAAAAACACATAACCCCCTCCCCAAAGAAGCATGCTCATGAAACATACTAAATGGGAATGAAGAATCAGGATTTAAAAGCATGAACAAAATTTAAAGGGAGAAATAAAGCAAGATCATGGACACCTTATGGTGATACTATTCCATGAACTAAAAGCCAGAGAGCAGGGGAGGAAGGAGGGGAGAGACGAAGGGAGAAGGGAGCTGGGGGGAGCAAAGAGACCAAGTCCAGACTATGTGAGGGTTTGCCAGCGATGCGTTGCATCTGACATTCTGGAAGAGCCAGACCACTGCTGGTAGAATAAGGCATCAGATTATTTGATCTGAATTCTCAAAAGGCAGCATACGCGTGCGTGCATGTGCACACACACACACACACACACACACACACACACGTTTAAATGTGGAGAGGATCACAAGCCCACCTGGGCCACAGGGAAGGGGGTGACTCGGGCTGCTCCAGCCTACCTGGCCCTCTTATGCCATCAGAAACAGCTGCCTCTTCCCCCGGGCAAACACAGGCAGCAGGCACACAGCTCGGCAAGCAGAGCCAAGCTGGGTTTGAGCTCCACATCAGAGCGCCCTTGTGCAGGATGCAACTGCACAGCCCTCAGAGGGCCCTACAGGGGTTATTTGGTTTTTTTCAAGCCTCCAGAAAACAACTGAAAAGTCCCAAAACTGTGCACAAAGTGAGGAAGCAAAGGCATAAAATGTGCAGGTGGCGAGAGCATCCTCTATTGGCAAATCCAAGAGCACTGAGCCTCAGAGGGGCAAGGTGCCAACCTCAGCCTCAGGCTTCAGACCGTTCCCTGAGCTTGGGAAAGGTCATCCCTTGCAAAATGAGACATTTCATCATCTTCAAATGGGACGTCCACAGTGCTGCTCTAGGAATGTGCAGGTCACTGTATGACTCTTCAACCTTACGCTGTTTTCCCTCTGGCCAAGGCAATTTGACCCAAATACTGCCTGTATTTCTCTGGCCTAAGATCTTCATGAAGAAGTTTTACCCTGTGTTCTAAGCTTTGAAGAATAGGTGGGTATTAAGATGTGGAAAGGGGACAAGAGGGTAAAGGAGTGAGTTATGGACAGACTAAGAGGAACGAGCAACTTTAGGTGCTAAAGAACAAATCATAATCAAAGTGGTTTATTTACCTGACAGAAAGAATCAACATCTGAAAAGGGACTGTACATCTGACAACCATGCTACAGTGTACAGGGCCAGAGCTTTTACATCCATGAGTTCATGAGACCTTTACAACAATCCTGCAGAATTAGTATTAAAATCATTACTGGTGCTGGAGTAAGAAAAGGGGAAGGGATATCATGAGATGAGGGGTGGGGAGAGCTTAAGTCTCAAGGAGGGGAGGCCATGGCCAGCACCCTAACAGAGGAGAAAGCATTTTTAACTGTAGAAGGACATAGTAGGCAATAGCATGGGTATTAGGGTCATAGAATTTGCAAACAAATGGAGCTGGAATCTAGCCAGCTAGAAGGAACTTGGAGGAGTCCATTAATCATTCTGGGCTTGTTTTCCTCTTTGCTAAATAGGATATTATAATAATTCCTGCATCATAGGGTTACTGTGAGGGAGAAGTGTTTATAAAGTACTTAACAAAATATCCACCACGTAGTAAATGTTCAATAAATAGAGGCTATAATTCAGCTGTGTTTTCAAATGGTGTTACTGAGAGGGCATTGGATTCTTACAGCAGCTCTGCACCATGGGACAGTGTCCACATGATGACTAACAATGCTGGGTTAGTTTGTCTTCCTCGGGTCCCAGAAGGAATAACTATCGCAGTGGAAATTCCAATCCACGTCCCTGTGACTCTGGATCTGGGGGCTTAACCACCACCCTCAGCTGAGAAGATCAGTTCAGAAGGAAAAAGATTCAGACTCAGCCCCTATCTCCAAGAGCTGAGATTTTTCAGGGGAAAAATGGAAAAACATCTAACTCTCTTTAAAAAAAAAAAAAAAATGCTGATTACTGTAATGACAGATGCTAGTTTGGGAGAAATTTATTCTGAAAGGAGTTAGTTAAAATCCTCTATGGGTAAGATATTTGAATTATGTTTGAATTATAGGTAAGGTTGAAAAGTTTGACATGAGGGATAGGAAATTTCAAGAGGAAGGGATTTTTACTTGAAAAAAGACAAAATCTCGAATCAACTAAAGCAACTGAAGCGGCGATCTTTATAAATACAAGACTGTTACACTACGCTAGCATCCCCTCTCCAGAAGATGCTATAATTTACCCCAAGGTTACCTGCCCCTGAAGTTCTCCACGTGGCCCGAAGACCTTGGCCTCCATAGCTTACTATCTGAATTTCTTCCAGACATATAGTAAACAGGTTAATGACCTGCGTCTAAAAGCTAAAGCTCCTAGGAAAATCACAATCTGTAAATCACCTCAGTCTGTATTGATTTACTCCTGTGGCTTCCTCCTAACCCCGCTGAGAGCTAGCATCTGATGCACAAACAGTGTTGATGGGAGGAAGGCGGGGGGCGGAAGAGGCAGCAGTCATTCCAGAACACGGGGTAGACCCCAAGGGGCAGGCCTAAGTGGAGCCCTGAGGCTGAGCTATCGGTCAGATACAGGAAAGGAGAAGGCACATGGTAGGCGGAAGGAATCGATACAACGGACAGAAACCCAACTCAAGCTGGCCGAAGCAAATTAGGGGATTGATTGAATTGTGTCTCTAAACTACATTCGGGCAGGTTCGTGCTATGGCTAAACCTGCAGGCTTTGTCACCACAACCCGAGTCCAGCTCCGCGCCCGAATCCTTGCTCGCTGCAGGCACGTTGGTGAAGTTCTCTGGGCTTTACTTCCCCTGTCTGGGGAAGGCAGGGTGCGATGGGTGAGTTAATCCATGCGCCTCCCCCAAAAGATGCGTTGAAGTGCTAACCCCTAGCACCTCCGATTTCTTTATTTGGAAATAGGATCTTTGCAAATGTAATTGGTTAAGATGAGATCGTACTGGAGTAGAGTTGCCCTTAATCGAACATGACTGCTATCCTTATAATAAGGGGGGAAGGACACAGAGACACAGAAATGCCCTGTGATGACGGAGGCAGGGACTGAAATGCTGCAGTTTCAAACCAGGGAGACCCAGGGCTACCAAAGCTGCCAGAGGCAGGGAGGGACTCTTTCCTACGGTTTCAGAGGGAATGTATAAGTTTGCTCTTGAGCTGTTACAACAAAATACTACAGACCCGTAGCTAAAACAACAGAAATTGGTCTTCTCACAGTTCTGGAGGCTAGAAGTTCCAAATCAAGGTCCGATAGGGTTGGTTGCCGGTGGACGCTCTCTTCCTGGCTTGCAGATGGCCACCTTCTCACTGTGTCCTCACATGGAGGAGAGAAAGAGAGAGACCTCTGGTGTCTCTTCAAGGGCCCAACCCTATGATCTTATTCAACTTAATTACTTCTTTATAGGACCTATCTCCAAAAACAGTCACAATGGGGGGGTTAAGAATTCAATACATAAATTTGAGAGGTGTGGAGGGGACACAATTCAGTTCAGAATAGGGAGCATGGTCCTGCCAACACCTTGAATTTGAACTTGTAGCCTCTAGAACTATGAGGCAATACATTTTTTACATTTCTATTGTTTTAAACTGCCCAGTGTGTAGAATGTTGTTACTGCAGCTCTAGGAAACCAATACAACATGTGAAATGCTTAAACTCATGCTTAGTGCACAGTATTTCATACATGCCAGGTGTTATTGTTACAGTCGGGCACAGTTCATTCCAGGTCCTCAAGCAACATCATCAGGAGTTTTTCTCTCATCTCTCCATTGGTTTTCTTCTGTGTCGGCTCCCCTCACAGGCTCTCAGGTTGACTCACCCTCATGGGGGTCCCTGAGAGCTCCAGCCTTACCTGGTATGAGCATAGTAGCCCCAAGGGGGGAAAAAACATCTCTTTCCCAATAGTTCCAGAAAAAGTCCTGGGACTGAATCTCCTTGGCCTGGGTGAGGTCACATGCCCCTCTCTGAAACGATCACAGTGGCCGGAGGGATGCGGTGCTTTGGCCAGACATGCCCACCCTGTGGCCTTGACTGGACTCAGCTCTGTTTGAAGCACGTGGACTAAGAAGGAAACTGGGTGGTTTGGAAAAGGGAAATCAGACTGCTAGTACCCAAAGGGGGAGCAAAATGCTGAGGAGACCTAAACAATAGATAATCATTACATGGGATTTTAGCAAACTGAAATGTATAAACATCTCTAAAGTTCCTAGTGTGTTTATGACACTATACTAGCAAGAATTATGGGTTGCAAACAACAGAAACCAGGATTAGTTAACTTAAACAGAAAAGGAATTTTCCAGAGAGTCTCTGGTAGTTTATAAGGCTGAAAATAAAAAGACTAGAGAATCAGGCTTGGGCAGAAACGAGCAATGCTAACCCTCGCCAACGTCTGGTCTGTGCTCCATCAGTCAGAGGGCGATCTCTTCACCCCTCATCTGGCTTCTGTCCCAGAGGCAGGACCTATTTAGGAGCCCCCCCCCCCCCCCCCCCCCGGCAAACAGGTAAGGTGTTTGGCTGTTGGCCTGACAAAGAGAAAGGTTCACTATAGCTTTCTTTTTAACAACATTGAGGAAATGTTGGAACTGGAAAAGACCTAGAACCTTCCAGAACCTGCCATCCAGGTGGGGAGAGACTTCTTTAGAACCAACCAACACTAAGTCTGCAACACCAAGCCCAGAAAACGAGCTTTACCCTGACCGAGGGAACCAGAGAAAGCTCCAAGAGAGAAATAACAGCAAGACAAGGATGGTTCTGACAGGGCGTAAGGGCAGCCACGGGGGTAGGAAAGAGAATTCCAGCGGCAGCATGAGCAAAGACATGAGGAAAAATAGAACCGGGCTAATGAAAGAGGGAAGACCTTTTTGACTTCCAGAAATTCCTCAGCAGCATCTCAGTGCCTCAAAGATTATCTATAAGAACAGCTGTTACCCAACAACTACTGAAGGCTTGAAATAAAGGAAAACATTCCCACGCCAGCTCTGCTCTCGAAATAGAAGCGAAGGAGACACAAATATACCGAGGCCACTGTGACAGCCCGAGTTGCAGCTTTTTATGGAACAGAGCTCCGTGGGCTCCTGAAGGCCTCATTTTTCCTCCTGCATGGTTCTGCTTCTCCTGAGCTCTCACGGTCAGGGTGGTGGGGAAGGGACAAGGTCAAGCAGCCACCTGGGGCCAGAGCCAGCCTCCGGTTCCCCTGCACCCCTGAGGCCTGCCCCTCCCAGGATCAGGGCAATAATTAAAGCTGCCTCTAGCATTTACTAAGCATCGAATGGGGCTGGAGCTATTCTGAGAGTTTCACGCAGTTATATCCTCAACCTAATTAAGGGGATGTTGCTCTAACCCCTATTTTCCAGATGAGGAAACCGAGGCAGAGAAGGTTAAGACGTGTGTCCCAGGCCCCTCAGGGTGGCCCGTCTTTCTGCCTCGCACACTGCACAGAAAAATAGTAACCAAAATCTATTTTAGAGTTTCCGAAGGCTGCGGGAGGGAGGGGCATGCGGGGGGGGGGGGCATGGATGGGGAGAGGGGGGAAGCTGCAAGTTCTTAAATATTTTCAGTGTGCCAGGTCTTGTGCCCTGCAGTCTACAGAGTCTAGGAAACAAACTTAAAATCTATTCCGCAAATGTGCAATAATGTGAATGTAAGTAATGCCACTAAGCTAACATTTAAAAATGGTTAAAGCGGTCAATTTTATGTTTTATGTATTTTACCACAATACATATTTTAAAATGTATTAAAATATTTTTAAAAATCTATCAGGTGCAGGTTAATGCTCTAAGCATTAGTTCGTCTCACCCTCTCAGCAGCCCTACGAGGCAGATGTCATTGTTTATCCCCAGTTGACAAATGAAGAAGGAACAGAGGCTTCCAGAAGTTATGTCATTCCCTTGGTTACAGTCACCCAGCTAATACATGCTTTCAATTCCATCATCCTGTGCTGCAGGTAGTACTATTAGTACTAATATTATTAGCGCTATTAATGTTATTAATTACTGGTAGTATTATTATTAGAAATAATGTTATTACTAATAGTACTCAGTATTGTTAGTATAGGCTTCCGAGGCAGCCAACATGGTTTTGAATCGCAACTGTACCACCTACTAGCTATGTGACCATGGACAGGTTACTTGACCTCTCCGTGCCTGTTTGCTCATTCAGAAAAGAGAGATAATAATAGTGCTTCTTCCAAAGGGTTGTCAAGTAGATTGAAATGAGATCATCAGTTAAAAGTGCTTAGAGCAGAGCCTGGCAAATAGTAGGTAGATGTTGAATAAAATATTAATGCTACTATATTAAGCTTTTTCCAAAGGGAAATTAAGCTAACGGGGCTGTGCAACTTGCCTGAGGCCACACAAATAATGAAAGGGTGTAAAGTCCCATATCTTTGCTGGCCAGGGTGGAAGAAGGTGGATATTCATAGGGGACTTCGTGACACTTCTCACAGCCATCAGATGACCGTTACGGAGGGATTTCTAGGAGGAATCTTAGCTCAGGGCAGGCTCAGGCATCTTACTGGTAGGAAGCCCTTTGATAAATCTGTAGCATGTTCTAGCTGTAGACACTCCACACAAATGCATCCCTGTGAAGTGACACAAACTTGCAAACAGGTTTCCAGGACTCTCAGATCCCTGAATTCCTCTTCCCCACCCAGGGGGGACCCTCTGGTAGGAATGCCTGCCCTGGACAGCCCTACTTATATTGATGTAGAGAGACTCTCAAGGAGGTTTGGGGAGTAGTTCTCAATTCTCTTTCTGATTCAGCAAGTCTGGTGTGCAATGCAGAAATATCAATTTTTAACAACCTTCCCAAGAGAGCCACCATATTTTGAGAATTGCAGGTTGATAGGATTTACCCAAAGTGACCCAGGTAAAATGCGGTCAAGACAGGACTGGCCCTAAGAAATAATTCCACCTGAGGAGTGTGAACTTTAACCAGTGTTTGTTTGTTTTTTTACCTTTCACACAACCTAAAAATATTTTCAAGTGAATTAAACATTTAATACTTTTCAAAATAACTATGTAAAAAAAGAAAGTCTGCATAGAAGAAGACTAGGAGAGAATACACCAAGCTTCTAGTAGTGGGCTCTCTGAGAAAATGGAATTATGACCTTTCCCCCTTCTCTCTACTTTTGTATATTTTCCAGCTATCGTATAATAAATATGCATTCTACAGAATGAGACATCTTTGAAAGTAAGCCTTATGTTTAATATGTGTACTGTTATACTTGAGTTTTCTAGACAGTCAATTTAGAACATTAATCCACTTAGTTTACATTTTTCCTGGCTTCTTAACTTTAAAAAAAAAAAAATTGTGGATGGGTTGGGGGAACTGAAATGAACTCACTTGAAAGTGAACCAAAGCAAAAATCGGAAGGAAAAACGTGGTAGTTGATTAACAACTCTGAAGAATTCCAGACACAGACCTAGAATTGGGGGGCTTCTCTGTCCCCCTTGAAGAGAAAAACATCACTGGGCTGATTTCCCAGGCATGTGTTTCCAGAGCTCAGGTGCTTAGGAAGAAGGCGTCAGGAAGTCATAAAAGGCCTGCATCCTGGGAGTGCGATAACGCGAAATGATGAGGGGGCCTTGCGGGGCTCGCACTTGCCAGGCCTCGAAGCCCATTTATAATAATTAGCTGTTGGAAGGGACCCAAATGGCCAACAATAGGGGAGTGCTAAGCAAACAGCGGGCGCCGAACTCGGCGGATACTTCGGGAGAGACAATGGTGAGGGCGCTGAGCCCTGGAAGTGCGTGGATGACCTCATGTTAACTAAGAAAGAAGTGCAGCGCCAAGCGGGGCCTCGGGCCCCCGGCGGCATTTTAGAGGCCTGGGCCAGTGGGGGAATGGGGCTGTGCTGCTACAGAAAGGGGCTGATGTCAATCCTGGCTCCACCGAAACGGGCCGAGTAGCATCAGAGAGGTCAAAGGCAGTCTCCTATCTATGTAGATGGTGCATTTCTGTTTTCAAGGGTTTTTTTAAACTTTGTCATGTCACAGTTGGGAAATTACATGTCAGGAGCAGGATTCTCGTCTCAGGGATAATATACATGTATGTAAAATCTCTAACACATCTTGCCTTCTTTTGGGATTTGCTTCTAACAATTCATATAATCTTTAATTTTACTGCTTTCTTTCCCATTGAACCCAAAGTCTGAAGGCTTAAAGTCCAAAGAGAATTCACTATTTTTAACATCCCAATCCATTTTATTTTAGTCTCAATTTGCATTAAGTATTAAATATTAAGTTCATTATCACCAATATTAGAACTTAAATTTTTTTTCAGTTTTCACATGTTAAACAAAAGCGTTCATGGTCAAAAGCTCTTGTAAGAAAATGAGCCTACGGAGCCAAATGCTCGCCAGGAAAGGACCAGGTGCTGGGGCCTGCCGTCCAAACCACCCGCTGCAGGTCTAGGTGGAGAAGGAACCATGTCCCCTGCCCTGTGGTTGACAGGCTCCTTTAATACATCTACTAGAGGGAAGAAAGATGTGTGTTGTTTGAAAGACTCACACTGGCTACCGATAAATGGGCTGGGAGGACGAGACGTGGGACTAGTTCTGGGACAGAGGCCACAAGGAAGAATTTGCTCCGTTGGGTGGGTGGTGGCAACAGCCTGGAAAGCTCTCAGGGAAGCAAGAGGCACAGGGGCCTGGTGGTCGGGGGTGCCTGGCAGTTCTCTTTAGATAACCACGGAGACAGCCACCTGGAAGTTAGGTCAGAGTTTCAACATACATTAAATAAACGTCAGCAGCATTTCTTGGCTTTGCCCTGCTGTTGTTAACTGATTTACTGCTCTCGGCTCTTCCAGCCTCTGGCCTGCTGTAAATTAACGCTGGACATCTCAGAATTCTCTCCTTGTCACACACAAATCTGATGAAACATGTGTCAGCCGTGAGAGCCTTGGCCTTGACCCATGTAATATTTCTGCCTCAGAAATTTCAGTGGAGAATAAATTTAAATGTAGGTAAAAGCTGTCACTCTAATGCCTAATGCAATTTGTTCTCGATAGACATTTACTGAATTTTATTTTGAAAGCTAATAAGATTAATAGGAAAATTAATCACAGGGAGTAATGGTGCAGACTGAATACTATTTTAAAAGTAGAACAGTACCTACCTAGAAGGAGGCCTTTCCTGACAAGGACCAGGGTCCTGGCTCTGGCTTCTGTAAGATTTTTACCCCTGCACCAGGTGGCGATAGAGAAGCTCAGACCATCACACTTATGAATGACAGAAAGCCAAGAAGGGAGGCGTCTATCTTGGATCATGGAACAAAAATCTAGAATAATTTCTAAGGTATGGTTTAAACATACCAAGATGAAAGCTAATGAGGGGAATGTAAGACCTTCCATTTATTTTTTAAATTAAATTAATTGGGGTGACCTTGGTTAGTAAAATTATATAGGTTGCAAGTCTACAATTCTATGATACATCATCTGTATATTGCATTCTATTTTTAAAAACTAATTGACGAAAAACAGGTTAGAGAATAAATAACTTACTCTAGAAGATAGAGAAAGGATTTAGGGAATTGGGCTAGCAGGTTTTTTTATAGTCTAGGTAAACCTAAAAATTAATATCCAAAGGAAAGGTTTTAAATTGAGTGGATGACATGGCTTTCAGGCAACCCTTTATAAACATCACTTCTCTAAACCAATCAGAGAGCTGGAGCGCATACTCTGTGAAGAGCCGGTCCTCATAAGTTGATGAGCATTGCCTTTTGCTTTCACTCACTTCCTTTGACGCCCAGCACATTATACAGGCCCCCTCTCCTGCCCAGTAAGCTCGCCTTCCCCAGACTCACCTGCAACCTCTACGTGCGGCTCACTTTTCCCTTTGTGGTGCTAGGCAGCTTGTGTGACATGCATCCTCCCACTGGGAACTAAATTAAGACATCAAAATCTTGTCACATCAGGCACCTAATAATCACTAGTTGTTTGCTAGCACTGTTCATCTGGGATGAATTCAAAATTCTGATCCTGAAAGAAAGCTGCCAGTTCCCATTAGCAGTCACAGTCACTCCAAATCCTTTGACTGGTAGCTACGGGCAGCAAGCTGATAGGACAAAGGTTAATGGGACGTCACCCACACCTCGATGGAGCCTATAGCGATTGAAGGGCTGTGATCCTTCCCATCAACCTCCTTCTGACCACTATGCATGGGCACAGCTAAACAGAACACCCCGAGAGGGAGAAGAGGCACACAGTCATGGCCTAGGCGTCATTGCCAAAACCTACCTGACCCATGCCAGCCACGCCTAGTCCCTCTCTCCCTCTCTCTCAGCACCCTTCTGTCTAATCTTAAAGTTCTCTTTTTAGTTATTTATTGTCAACTTCTTCCAACCAGAATGTAAAACCTTAGGTGCAAGGACCTTGTCTTTCTTGCTGTTTCTGGGGCCTAGAATGCCTGGCATTTAATAGATGCTCAATAAATAACCGAGTGGCTTCGAATGGCTGTGAAGTCTCCCAGCTGGCATGAGGAGTGAGGTAACTCGTTTCCCTTCACAGGCTTTTGCTTCCTTCTCAAAAGGAGGCGTTTCGGGCCAGAGGGCTGAGACTGCTGGCTGTCCACCAGAATGGGTTGTGTCCTCTGTGGTGGAAGAGCCAGCTGAGCACGTGGCTGCCTGGCAGCTGGGCAGCCATGTGGCTGAGTTCCTGCCGATGGAATGTGAGTGGAAGTGACGTGTGCACCCTGTGCTCGAGCCCTTAACTTGACAAAGTGCCACCTCCGTATGCCCTTTCCTCCTTCTCTGCCAACTGGAGACGGCGTGACAGCCACCCAGGCTCTAACACGCATGCAATGAGGACACCCGGAGAGATGCCAGAGCTGCCCGGCCAGCCTGGACCACTGCTAGCGTGAACAGAGCCCAGCTACTCACCCCGAAGGGGAAAGCGAGCCATTGCACTTGGGGGTCTCTTTGTTACAGCAGTTTAATATCACCCCTAATGAGTACAACTAGATCCTCTCTGGGGACCCGCTCCAGCTCAGAAGGGCTTGGCTGGTGGCTGACTTCATCACATATAATCACTTCATTTAGGAAATCTGCATTCTTAGGGCCTACCATCATTTTAAAGGGACACACTTAACCCTTAATCTTTTCTCAAGATTTTTCTTTATTTATATGAACGTGCGTCTTTCAGAGACAAAATTTAGTTTGCACATTTGAAACAAGCACCTCTACCATCCGGATGGAATAAGGTTGAATGCTTGGCTTCTTTATTAACCAAATAAAGCCCAGTAGCAATAATCATATAAGTCAATCATGTCACCTGGAGACTACTACCTGTGGTATCTCAGGTTAGAGAGTGGTCCAGCAACTTTGTAATTCCCGGATTGTGGTAAATACACCCAAAATGGGAGATGAAATGTTTTAGGCAAGACAAAGATTGTCTTTTAATGTAATAGCTACACATTATTTTACTATGTATTTAATGTACTTTGTAGTTACGATGAATGACTTTACTTCTCAATTAATGGGGTAGTGCAGCTTTCCTTAAAAACAAATTTAAGTAAAAAATGAGTCTGCTTAGAGAAAAACACGAGTAGTATAGGAAATGACAAAGTTTGTGAAGGTGGTATGCAGATGACTAAAACTGGGAAACTCAATTATTATTATTCATCCCTCCCACCTATCAGATAATATAGCACATCATAGATGTTGGATTAATGTTTGCTGAATGAATTAATTTGGTTCTAATACACTACTCCTTGAAAAATAACTAATTTTTAAGAAAGAATTGCTAATGGTAGAATAACTGACCTTAAAGAAAGCCCTTCAGAGAGTTATCGGTCAGAGGAGTTTTATGAATCTCTCCAGTCAGATCATGTAGACAGTTCACTCAGCCAGGCCAAGTCCATGCCTCTTGACCATTAGTAGTTAATCTGGATGCCCCAGATCTCAGACGAAGAGAAATAGTCAGGAAAATGGAGATGGTTGCGCTTTTTGTTCCAGCTTCTGTGCCAGAATATAGATAATCCTTTTAAAGAGGAATTTTTAGACTATGTGGGAAGGCCTGCCTCATACTCTGCTCCAATTTAAAACCAGCACTGGAACTGGAGGGGAGCCAAGCGCTGCGCCATGGATGGGGAAAGTGAGAGTGCTCGTTTAGCCCATAGATGTGGACAGAGGAAGCAGAGGGATTGCTTTACACCGATAACCACCCAAAAGGAGACTCGAGAGAGCACAGTGTGTCCAATCACACAAAAAACACCAGAGAGGGTTGTCCATTCCCATCCTGCTTGGCGATTACAGTGATGAGATCGGTTCTGAGTCTTCGCCCCTAAAGGATACGAAGAACTGAAGGATGTATTCTGGATAAGAGAACTTTTTTAGGCAATTACCTGGAAATGTCAAATAAAAGTCAGTGTTATTTAAATAATTCTTGTGTTATATCTTAAGAAGGCCCAGATTTTTCCTGGTACTTTATGTTAAAATGTCACCCAGGCAACTAGTCAGCAGTTACCATTGAAGGTTTGACAAGTATGGGTTTTCTGGGAAGCTTATTGGGGAGCTGATTAATTTTTCAGATGTCCTTGGCCAGCGGTCCAGTTAATTGGCAACACATAGTGCAGTTGTCAAGCTACCCTAGACAAAAGGAGCTGACGTAGGCAGCTTTTGTTTCCTATTAAAATATAATTTATTACAGATATCTTTTTATTGTGTGTTCTGTTTGCTAAGTGTAAACACATTTAGGTAATGAGTTAAGCTGGTCAGACTCAACTGTGACCCGTCATTAACTAGCTAGTAACTGTTTACTCTTGGGGAAAGGCTTGCTACCACTCACGTCAGCACCTGGGATCTGTTCAGCCCACTTGCTCTGTCTGCTTCTCCAATAGCTAGAGGGGCAGACAAGTCTCAACAGTCAAAGTCCTGATCTAAAACTGGCACCGAACCTCTTGGCCTCACGAGCCTTCCAAATCCCTTCACAACCTGCCCTTTGTTCGTCTCTCCAGCGCCAGCTCTTTTGTTCGCTCCCCATCTCTTCTAGCTACATCACAGGACTTGAAGTTTCTCAACATGCCACACTTTCTCTGATTTTGTCCTTTGTACACGCTGTTCTCTCTGCCTTGGACACTCTTCTGTCCCTTACCCACTGCTGCTCATCGTTCCAGTCCCGATAAGCCTCACTTCTTCCTGAAGGCCTTCTCTGAGCCCTACACTGGGCAAGATGGCCCTGCAATGTGTCCTTGGGCCACCCTGCATTTCCCCACTTACGTAAATTATGTTTCCTCCACTAAATAATCAGATTCACACCTGCCTTGGCCACACTGCTTCTGCATTGCTGAGTATATGTTACCCACTCAATAAACATTCACTGAGTGAGGAGAGTGAGGAGTAAACCAGCTGTCCCAAACACCTCCACATGGTAAGATAATATTCCCTTTCGTATATGAATTAACCGAGGTCTACTAAGCTGAAGAGAGGGGCCCCACACCACTGTAGCATCTTGGCATCAGAACCACTCACTTTGGCATCTGGGATCTATTCAGCCCACTTGCTCTGTCTGCTTCTTCAATAGCTAGAGGGGCAGACAAGTCTCAACAGTAAAAGTCCTGAACTAAAACTGGCACCATACTTCCCCGCCCCATGAGCCCAAGTCTCCAACTCCCAAGGCAGTGCTTTCAAGGGTTATAAACCAAAATGTCCATTAGGGTAATAGGTGAAATGGGAGGGCTGTGGGACCCCATGCAGTGGAGGGGGCTGTCATATACTGAAGGACACAGGCCTCACAGGAAGGGAGCACCCACTTTGTGATCTAGCCAATCATTGGCATAGAACAGGGTCCACTGTTGCCAGAACTCAGTTTTTTGGTTTTTTCCTAAAAGTATGAGAAATCCAGAACTTTATGTGAAATAGTCAGATTTTCTAAGACTGACCAAAAAAATGTTTTGAATGTAATATATTGTGCATTCCAAACAAAACGCCCACAGGCCAGGGACTCTAAGCCCTCACTGTGCCATGTCCACTTTACTCTGCACTGAGCTGCTTCTTTCTACCCCACTCAGCCCAACCTTTGGAGAAGCCATCTCGTGTTCTCACAACCATCACTTGGGCGATTCCACATCACCTGCTATAGGAAAATTTCCTGAGAATCAAAAATTTCAATAAAAGACCGTTGCCTTTTCCTGGTAAGAGACATTCAGCTCCCCCCACCCTCCAGTTGCTTTAGAATCGACCCACCCATGGCATTAAATTCAGCTCCCATGCAGGTGGTAGCTCTTATGATCTCACATGACAGAAACCCAAATTACAAAAGTAGAAAACCTACTTTTTTCCTCAGGAGAAGCCAAAGTGACGCTTACATAAGAATACAAGAGTGGTTTTTAATTCTGGGGGAAATGGTACCAAAGTTTCTACTTTCCTCCCACTGCATTATGACTAAAGAGACCATTGACTAAGCATTAGACTCAGAGGGGCTGGGTTTGGAGTCTGGCCCTTGGCCTTGCAGCTCTATGGTCTCAGGTAAGTGGTAACCTGCAGAGAGCCTTACTATCCTCAGAAAGTAGATAAAATGAGAAGAACAGCTGGCTCCACACCCGTACTAAGAGTTGACACCAAGCCAGCTGATGGGACTTCATCATTCCTGTGGGTCTACTCTAGGTAGAAGTGCCTGGTCTGAAGGTCCCTGCATGGTGCTGAGTGTGGTGCCTACAGAACCCCATGGTCCAGAGAATTAACTCACACAGAGGAGGAGGTCCACTTACATACTCTTGAGCCTGTTTGTCTAATTTTTACCCAGTTACTCTCCTCTCCTTCTCATTCAGAGATCAAGAAAAAGTGCTGGGCACTGCTCATCACTGCTCCCTCACCAGCGTCTCTCCTTGTCAGGAGCTGGAACCGATGGACTGGAACGGGCACGGGTCTCTGCACCTGCCTGTGCTGGTTCACTTGATCCTCGTGTCCAAGCAGCTGGGTCAAAACCCCACAGCTGGGAAGCGGTGAGGCCAGGATTTGGACCCTCCACCTCCAGATCCTGAGCAGGTAGCCACCGTGAATGATACTTACTTCCCTCCCGACTCACTGGAATCTGTCTTTTGTCCCCACCATTTCTCCATTCATTCTTTCACTCACCCAACAGTTAAGAGTAAGTGCCTACCGCGTGCCCTCAGGAAGCTTACAACTCTGGGGTTGGGGGATAAATAAGAGAATTAAGTAAAAAAATAAATATAGTAGGTAAGCTAGTAATAAACACTAAGGAGAAAAGATAAAGCCAATAAAAGGGATATGAGAACTAGGGCAGGAAGACCAGTCTAGCAATTGCAACGTGAGACCCACAGGCAGCTGGTTCAGCACCAGGCAGAGAATGCATGCGAGCTGGTGCAACATGGGAATTTGCAGGAAACGGGCCTGACAATGATTCAGTCCCAACTTTGTGCCAAATATGCATGTACAACATAAATCGTTTAACGTGTCTTCTAGCCATCGTATTTATCTCAGGCATTGTTGTATCAATTTAACAAACCAGAATTGTTGATAATTTTATTTTATTATTAATACTCTTCTGAGAAAAGTATCACTATCTCCCCTCACTGACAATGAAGATTAGGGAGGTTCCCCAATTTGCTTGAGGTTACCCAGACGGTAAGTGGCAGGACCATGATTCAAACACAGGACGCTGGGCATCTTTCTTTCAAAAGTAAGCAAGGATCCACGTTGGAAAGCAGTGTCTGGGAGCACAGCAGCGGGTGACAGCAGGTGTATTACTTTGCTAGGGCTGACATGACAAAAACCACAGCCTCATAACCCGCTTTTATTTAAGAATCTACCCTTCTCCACTCTAAGGAGAGAAAGGTGGCCTTACCCCCAGCTCACAGGCACAGTGTGAATAAGTCATTGTGTCCAGTTGATTCCAGTCGCCAGTGATTAGCTTAGGAGCAGGCGTATGGCCAAACTCAAGCCAGAAAGCATGTGGAGACATCCCCTGGGGGCTTCCAGGAAGGATCATCTCACTCCTTATGGAGAGACACTGTAGATGTGGCCTCTGTTCCTCTAGAAATGTGTGCGTCTCGATGGCGCACCTGAACTGTCTGCAGCTATCTGGGGCCTAGCGTGGAGCCACCCTGAAAGCCTAAGGATGGCCAAGAGGAGAGGGGGCTGATGACACCTCTGATAACATCTCCAGCAGTTCTGCAGCACGTCCCACATCAGGCTTTCAGTGATGACAGATAAAAAATTTCCTTTCTGGTAAAGTCGGTCAGAGTGTTCTGTTGTTGCCGCTGAGGCTTCCAGCCAGATCCACTCTCTGACCCGCTCCAGCCCTGTGACCTAGAAACCATGTTCCCAAGACTACTAGTAACAGCATGTTACAGAGAAACTTACAAACAGCGCACTGCAACCCCTGGGTTCCCCTTAAGGAAAGAACAGGGGTTAAAAAGGTTAACTCACTTGGCCAAAGTCACTCTGAGATAAGGTCAGTGTGTATAATCTGTCCAACCTGAGATCCTTGATCTTACCCACTATCTACCAGAAACTCACAAAAACCAGAAATTTTCCAATCAGCGAGATCCCTGGGAGCCTTGGGGGAAAATCCTTGACCATTAAGAAAGCTTCCATTTGAGATATCTACCTTTTCAGAATCGCTTTACATTCTTTTGAAGTCTAAACTGCTGCAAAATTATTAGGTGGGGCTAACAAGCAACAGGCCTAGTGTTATATTTTGGGTTCTTCAACCAAGATGATAAATCCCCAGCTAACTTCTACCACCTTTACTTAGGAGATTGCATCTTTTCCCCATTTACACGGTGGGAGCTGGGTGTGTCATCCAAAAGACATCCACAATATGATCTTTAAGGCTTCCTTCCACCACGAAACTCTCTGTTTGGGGTTTTTAATGATGGCATTGTTCTGCCCAGCCCACTCCCCTCGTTTCTCAAGCAGAAATGCAAACAGGAAGGAGAAAGGCACAAGAGGAGGCACCCAGCCCTGCTCCTCAGTCACGGAAACTGGGCCCCAGGGCGGTGTTTCCTCCAAGGAGAAACATGGGATTCGGGCAGTATATTATCTTCAGCCTAAGCAAGGAAGCACAAACTGCACCGTTTCCTGGACACCTGCCCTCGGCTAATTAGCACTTTCACTCATCAGTCTCAGCTCAGCCCCAACATTAACCCTTCCCCAATCTCCAGAGGTCTGGTGACTCGACTTTCTGGCAAACTGTATCAGGAGCGGGGCAGTGGCCTGCTCAGACCACTGGCCTAAGTCCATCACCCACGCTGACTACAGAGACAGCTTTCTAAAATGAAGAGGTGAGCTTGGCACTCCTTGCTCCAAACCCATCACTGAATCCCACCCTCACCCACCCCACCCCCCAACAGGACAAGGGTGCTTGGCTCAGTCTACGTGGCCCTGCACAGAACAGCCTCACCTCACACCACTCCGCAGCCTGGAGGAGATCCTGCTTTGAGCTCCAGCCCTCGCTGAGCTGTTTGCAGTTCCCTGGCAGGCGGTGTGCTGTTCCCGCCTCTGCATGTTGCTTCCCGCCGCTCCTCCCACCTGGATTGCCCCTCTCCTCCTGGGTTACTCGTGGCTAAGCCCCTGCCTCCACTGTGGCGCACACGATGGAGGCAGAAGGAAGTCATTTGGATTCATGTCCGTGTCTCCCCATTGAACCACTAACCCCTGACATTCAGAGACTCTGCCCCGGTCTGGGGCACGTCTCCAGGTGTTGCATTGCCAGTTCATCAAGGAATGTCTGGGGGAAGAACACAGGGGGGTGCAAAGATGGGGGAGGGAAGCAGGGAGGGAGAGCCTCCCAATCCTTTAACCTGGTCCTGACCAGCTTGGCCGGGAGCCTGGGGAAACAAAGGCCCGTGGTTATCAGGCAGAGCAAGGCGCTTCCGCCTGCCACCGGCTTGCGGGCTTCCAAACCCACTGGCCCCCAAAAGCTCGTCTGCTCATCGCCCCATCCTTGTTAGTGACCAGCAATTATTCCCGTTTGATAAAGAGAAAAGAGGGCAGTTAGGGAAAGGACATGGCTGGGAAGGCTGCCAGTGATTGGTGACACCTAGAGCCAAAGGGATTCCTTTAGCAGAGAGGTGGCCCTGCAAGGGACTGCTGGTCTCTGGAGGGTCCCAGGCCTGGCAGCCTGGGGAAGCCTGGAGGACATCCCCCCTTAAGCAGCTGCCCAGGGGCCAGAGTCCCCACTCACTGGCCAGTTCCTCCCAGGACACAAACAGCCTCTGTTCCCCCGGGGCCAGCAGCCTGACGCCCGTCTCTGCTTCCTCCTGGCCCTGTCTCTGCCCTACATCTGGGGAGAGAGTGAATAATCCTTCCTTTCTTTCTGGAGCTTGTCTCCTTGAAGGTATTTATAGCCCGCTCCTGGCCCGGCTGAGGCATCTTTTCTCCCCTGGTTAAATTTAGGTCCCTTTGTCTCCTTCCCCTGACTTATCTGCTGATCCTGCTGGGTTTCCTCTGCTGCCTTTGTTCTTTTCTGTGTTTGTTCCACGGATTCTTTTATCTGCTGAGCAGAAACAATCTCGCCGTTTCTCTGAAGCCTTTTACGTAACTTTCTCCTCCGTGCTCCAACCTCTCCAGCAGTCTGGTCTCTGCCCGCTGTCCACTTTCCCTGAACAGCTTCCACCTTTATCGTCTCCCGATCTAGCCCATTTTACGGAAAGGGAAAGGGGCATGGCTGCTTTGCAAACAGAGCCAAAAGCCGGACTCCCCGATCTTGTCTACCCGAAGCTGTCTTTACTTTGAAAAGCTCTTGGTTTCCATGACCCTATCTTGAGTCTCAACCCAGAATTATTTTGTCTTATGCACGGCAAGATGTGCCCAAGTCTTATGCATTTTTGTTCTTTTAGGCCCTGAAGTTCACCCTGAGACAATCTCATCTTTTGCTGGAAAGAGCAGCTGCCATCAAAATCCAGAAGAGGGAAGTGCAAGGTTTGACCTCTAACAAATTAATGGATATAATGTAGGTTGAGACTAGGTGTTCCAAGTCCAAATCTGAGGTGTCCCATTCCAGTGGCTCCAAGGATCAGGCAGGTAAAGAAATGAATGAGGCAGGTCTGGCCACAGACAGTGAGGACCTGGAGTGCGTACAGTGTCTCTAAAGGAAGTAGCACACTCCATCTCCCAGATCTTCTGATTTTCCCAGAGAAGTAACAAATCTGGGCTTCTAAGCAATGGCAATGAATTCCACATTTTAAAAATACTGTGTAAACAGAATAGAACACAGGCCACCTGTTGTAACCTCTGCACATGTCACCCACAAGCCTGCTCCTCACCACCTCTCTAGCCATAGCTTACGGATCAAATGCCCCTTTAGGTCCGTCTAACATCTCTAGAGCAGCTGGGGACACTGCTCCAAGCCACTCTTAGGCTCAGGCTGGTGGAGTGGAAACCATCAGAAATGTCCCTCTCATCGTGGCAGAGGGAAGATAGGACTGGTTCATTGGCTCTAGAATCTTTTCCCCAGTAACACATCCCTTCCATTAACATTTAAGGTCCCAAAGCAGGTGACATGGCCATATCTAACTTCAAAGACAGTAAAGGAATGCCATTTTATCATGTGCCTGGAAGGTGAGAGATGGAAATATTCGGGGAATAGCACTAAATGACCCAAGTATGGCATTTCCACTTTTGGGGGAGGTTTTTTAAGTTCTATCCAATGGTTCTGAATTCATTCACTTAACAGTAATGGCTGAGCAAAGCCCTGAGGTAGTCAGTCTGGGGGTAGGAATAAGAACTTGTCTCTGCCTCCAGGCAGCTCTTATTTGTTAGGAGGCAGTCATAGATCTGTGCCAATAACTCAGAAACAAGCTACAACTCAGGAAGTGCCACAGGCAAGTATAAACAAATCCTGAGTTTAGAGAAGGCAGCACCCATGGAGAAGGTGGTATCTAAGCAAATCCTTGGAACAGGGGAAAGTAGACACGAGCAGGAAGGACTGCCCATCCCCAAGCTGAATCCCTCCACCCCCATACCTGTGATGACATGGCAGATCAAAACGCTAAACAGGTACAGCTCTTGACTAATTAATCTTACCTTCATGCACAGAATGCAGGCCAAAAGAAATACACATCACATCCTAAGCAATCCATACCCCTAGCTAGGCTCCAAGCCTGGATTGGAGCCAATCGCTTAGATTCAATCTTCAGCTCCTCCACTCACTTGCTAGATGGCCTTGGGCAAGTCATTGCACCACCTGTGCCTGTTCCCTCGCCTGTAAATGGAGGTGTTGATAGTACCTGCCTCAGGGGGTTGGTGTGAGAACTGAATGTGTTAATCCAGGTAATGTAACAAGGAAAAGGAGACTGCGGCAGACACGGTGGACATCATACCAGTGGCAGCAAGCATCTTTATCCTGCCCTCGTTGGTGCCTCAATCTGGTTGTCTTATTATTTCTTCTTCCTTCAATATCTTGGTGGCAAGACTGCTATTATTAAAGTGTGGGCTCTGAGGTGTTCCTTGGAAGGATGTTTTATCTACATAAAAACACAGGGAGGAGGGAAGGGGGCTCTATGCCCTCAAGGTAGGTCCCCTGAGTTGTAGCCTGTGTCCCATCTTTGCTTCGACACCAACGAAATTCTCATAAACCAGTTTTTATATATCCACCCCCCACCCCAGCACTATGAACTTTTAGGTAGAGTCACATTGTCCATAGGCTGTGCCACAGAGCACAAATCCCACAAGAGACTCCAAGGGAAGAAAGACTCTTGTCATACGCTGCACACACGAAACTCCCTGGAAATGAGCAAAGCACAAGCCAGAAGCCTGTTTCATTTTTATTTAATCCAGCACTTTTTAACCCACTTTCTGGGTTAAATTCTGACCATGATAGCTTTCAGGTTACACACTTTAAGAAATATTGTGCAAAGGCAAGAACTATTTTTTTATTCACCCAATTTTCCACAGAAACGTGGAAAATGCTTGGAGTACAATAGGCCTGAGAAAAGCGTCGATATATTGAACTGAGTTTATGTAGCCTTGGGGAAAATATTTCCTCCCTGAGCTTCAGTTCTCCCGTGTTTAAAATGAGAGAATTGTACGAGAGAGTCTCCAAGATCCTTTCTGTCTCTGGTTACCAGCCAGTCTTTCATTAGATGTTTTTCTTGCCCTTGCCCTTGCCCTTTGCCTGGTCATTATTGAGTCTTATTTTATTCAAAAGGAGAACAGAACTGTTCACCCCCAGGAGCAGGAAGCTAACAGAGGAAATGATCAGAGCTGACCTTCACTGCACCAGCCACTGTTCAGAGTGCTGTACAAGGGTCACTGCCTCTAGTCCCAACAAGCCCAGCAGACGAGTGCCATTATTAAAATCATTGCCATTTTACTGAAAAGACATCGAGGCACAGAGAGACCCAGCTGTTGCTTAAGTGACTCTACCCAGTTGGCAGAGATGGGTTTTGAATCCAGGTCATTTGATGCTAAACCCCGTACTCCTTACCATGAGAAGACACTGCCTCCAGGGTGGCTGCAGGTACAGGAGCCCCACCAATTCAGAGTCTAGTCCACTCTGTTTCTTGTTAAAAGGGGATTAAAAGCCCTGAAGATTGGCTTAATTTCTCCAGATTGATTCAACATGTTGGCTAATGTGATATTTATCCATCCCTAGAGTCTGCCCTACTTTTGGCTTCAGCTTTCATGAAAGAATGAAGACAACAGCAATATCCCATGCCCTTATTTTTATCAATTACCATTATAATAATAATTAGCTACAGCATTTCCAGGAAGCACTTTCCCATCCATTATCAAATATGATTTTTTTTTTACACCTGCTGCCTAAGATACACAAAGAAAATACAAGCATGTTGATTTTACAATCCAGGAAATTGGGTCTCCGAGAAGTAAAGAAGTTTGACTCCCACGCCAATAAATAGATTGTGGGTCCTGGGCTTGAAGCTAGTCTTTGGGACTCACTGAGAAAGTATTCAGGGGCTCAGCTTGATCCAGGGCACTTGGCTGCCAAAGTCAATCCCAGGTTGGAGATGGGTAGGGTTAGTCAAGATACAGGCGTGAACTCAGGAGAAACCTATATGGAGAGCCTGGAGCTAGGAAGGAAACCTGGCATGACAACCAAGGGGGAGGAGTGTCCAGCTCTCTGCTTTGGTGTTGAGGGCGGGGTGGGGGGATACATTAGGGGTTCCAGCACTCCTCAAGCACCTGCTCCTATCCTTCCTTCTCTCTAACCTTCTGCCTCTTCGAGTCACTCTCCATCCACCATGCTAGCCGCCCGCAAATCATGGGCCTGGGACAGTTCATGCATCCACCCTCTAACCTTCACTGAGTGCCTACAGTAAGCCCGGCCACTGTTATTATGCACTAGGGACCCTGAGAAGAGACATGTACAAATCATCGAGCCCCATGGAAGGCAACCGACTTCAGGCTCAGGGAAGACTTGTTCAGCTGCTGTATTTGAGCTGTCTTGTGGGTAGGTAGGGGATCTCTAGAAGAATGACATGGGCCAGAATAAAGGTTAGGCAGAGAGTATTCCAGGCAGAGGGAACATGTGCAGAGACCTGGAATGTTTTCTGATGGGAGCATGTGTTGCATAGAGAGGAAATGTCTAGAGTTGAGGTTACAAGGAAGGTTAAAGCCTTGATGTTTAGAGAAATCATTGAACTTTATCTTTCAGACAGGAAGGGAGATTTGTCCTTTAGGGGCAGCTTCCCTCATGTGTTCAGGATGATTTTGAATCTATCTTTGCTATTTACTTTTCTCATAGGAAGTCCTCTCAAGGACCCAAAAATTAATTCTGAAATTCTCGTTGTAATTAGAAAAGAATGTTAAGGTCAAAGAAGAGAGAAAAGATATTACTCTCCTTGGTCAAAAAGGTAATGATAATTTAAGGTGCACAAAGCCACGGGCTCAGGAGCCAACAGAAGCAGGCAGGGGTCTCCATCACTTCCCTCGAGCCCAGAAGGGTGGTAGAGGCAGGTACTCAAGATAGACCCTCACCATTTCCATCAGTGTGACTGCGAAAGAGAACATGAGTGCTTGTTCTGACATCATTGCTAATGAAATCAATCTCTCCATCAGAAAACTGAGTGAATGAGGGTGGTGAGCATGGTGGGACATGGCTGCCTCCCTGAGCCCTCCTTCCCCTGCAGCCTTGGGGAGTGGTTATGCGAGTACTATGCACAAGCCGGCACAAGGAGGCAGTGTGGGCCCACAGTCGACCTCAGCCCAGACACCTTAGAACTAGGAACTGGGGACAAACAAACAAGGGAAATAGACACAGATCACAAAAGTGCCAGGAAAGGGAGGAGACTTTATTCAACAAATTTATTGAAATTTGCCCTTAAGAGGTGTTCTTCTAGGAAGAATTTCTAATCTATGAATCCAGTCCTTCGAATCTTACAATAGACCTTGGGCCAACAGAAATCTTATGAGAGTTCTCAGTCCTTCCTCATTTCCTGGAGTTGTAGCTTAATACCACTGCCACCTGGTCTCGACCTGCTGGAGCAGCTTTCTTACCATGCCTTCCCTCGCACGCAGGATGCTCAAGCCATTGTCTCTTCCCCATCCAGGCCCTTGTCTCTGCCTCTGTCCACACCATTCTCTCCACATGGAAGAGCATTTTTCAAAATACCCTTTATCTGTTTCTGATCTAACTCAAATGTCACCACCACCATGAAGCATTTCCTGACCCTTAAAAGCAGAAATCATCTTTGTGACCTCTCTCTCTTTCTCTCTCTCTCTCCACTGCTTCCCAGAATATTCTCTGTCCCTCTGCTACCGGCCACCATCTACCTTGTATGACAGTCATTTGAATATACAGACAGAAACACTATCCTATGCTTCCATAGAGCATTCTGAATGTGAGCCCTGTTCACAATAGCTACTAAATGCATGTACAAGGAAGGAGGTTAGGTTCTGTCTGAGGAATGGCCAGAGATGTTCCTGCAGGTCAGGTGAGCTTTAAGTTTTCTAATCTAGAAAAGCCTTAAAATAAAGAAGTAGCCCTCTCTCTCTCTCTCTCTCTCTCTCTCTCTCTCTCTCTCTCGGCTCTAGGAGAGAATCCTTCCTGCCTCTTCCAAGGTTCTAGTGGTTGTCAGCAATCTTATCATTTCTTTTGCAGCCACATTACTCCAATCACATAATGTTCTCCCTATCTGTGTTCACATCACCTTTTCTCTCTCATGCCTCTGTGCCCAAATTTCCCTTTTAATAAGGACACCTGGGTCACTGGATTAGGGCCCAGCCTAATCCAATATGACCTCATCTTAACTTGATTACATCTGTAAAAACCCAATTTCTAAATAAGGTCACATTCTGAGGTTCTAAGTGGACATGAACTATTGAGGGACACTATTTAATTCAATCCAGATAACATCAAGCATCCCAACACACTGTCTGCAGTCCCAAAGCTGCAGCACAGTAGCTAACAGGCTACAGGAACCTCTACTGCAGCTTAACACAATCTCATAGACTAGGCCGGCAAAGAGCCAGCTAGCCCAACCAAGTGTGTCCAGACAATTTATTACTTATACAGAAGCAAGGTGTCAGCTCCTTATGTCCTTAGTTCCACAGAAAACACCAAACCAGAGGGGCTGATGACAGGCTGCTCTGGCAGTGGGTAGCTCTCTTAGTCAGGAGCTTTCTCTCAAATGCAGCCAGAAATTTTGTAAACATACACAGAAGCCTGAAGCGCCACCCTAAGGAGGGTCGAGGTAGAAAATTGTGTGATTTGAATTGAATAAATTAAACAAGGGGATAGATGAGAAACAGCTTTGTGGATTTCTCCTGCAACTTTGGGAGATGCATGAAAAACCTCCCATGGCAGCTCCCTGTAAGGCTGCTTACCCCCATGTATTCCACTAGAAATAGCAGGTGCTTCACGAAGACTTGGGTCAGACTACAGTTAAACGTTGCCTACATGGCCTGTATGGACATGTGTAGGATATCAGACCACCCCAGCAAAGCTGTACCTCTAAATGTAGGTATAATAGGAATCTTAGAAGGAAAGGAGAGAAAGGGACCGAAAAAATATTCGAGAAACTTATGGGCAAAACTCCCCGGTGACTGCCAAAAGAGTACACACAAAGAGATAAACTCACCTAGACACAGCGTAGTCAAATGGCTGAATGCCAGAGACAGAGGAAATCTTGAAAACAGGAAGAGGGGTAATTCAACTCATCACACACAAAGGAACAGCAATATGATTAGTGATGGGCTTCCCATCAGGAGCACAGGGGCCAAAAGGTTTGCAAAGACATCTCCAAGCTACCGAAAGAAAAAATAGCTGTCAACCAAGAATTCTATAACCAAGTAAACAGTCAGAATTGGAGGTGAAATAAAGACATTCTCAGAGACATAAAGACTGAGAGAACTCACTGCTAGTAATCTGTCTTATAAGAAATAGTAAAAGTAGCCTTTTGGGCTGAAAAGAAATGACAGCAGGTGCTAACTAGAACCCACCAAGTAGTAGTAGTAATAATAATAATGGGTACTAAAAATTGTAAATATGTAGGAAAATATTAAAGCATTATATTTATTTTCTCTTTTCTTAACTTCTTTTAAAAAATAAGATCATATAAAGCAATAATTCCAGCACTGAATTGTTGGGTTGTAACATATATAGATGTCCTATATGTGACAATAATAGCACAAAGTGGGGGGAAGCATATGGAGTTACATTGGAGGAAAGTTTCTATATTTTACCAAAATCGTCAGTATTCATCTTTAATTAGTTTATCACATTATTATTGCTATGAATTAAGATGTATGTTGTCAACCCTGGAGAATCCACTAAGAAAATGACTTCCAAAAAAAAAGTTCAAAAAAGGTCAACCAAATACTCTCTGCCGACCAGTTAGAAAGCAGAGACTGACAGACCAGTAAACTAGCAAGATCCAGCTCGATGCTGACTACAGGGAGTGTACTTGAACTACAAAGACTCACATTGTTTGAAAGGAAAAGATATCCAATGCCAACACTAAATATAACAAAAGCTCCTGTGACTATATTCACATCAGACCAAATAGACCACAGTATTACCAATTCTCTCATGTAGTGGTAACAGCCCAGGCACCAAAGGAAGTGAGACCTGCATCTGAGCCCTGCTCAACCTCAGAGACTGGGCAAAAAAATGATAACAACCTCTAGGGTATACTAAACACTCTACAGGAAGTACCTCTAAGCCTCACAAAGCCTAGAAGATCAATATTACTTTCCCCATTTTCCCACTATCTAACAGCCTACTGTATAATAGACACACTAGTCATTATTATTGTTGCTGTCTGTTCAATAAATATTTAGTATGAACAAAGCACTATCCTAGGCAGTAGGAATACAGTGGTAACTAAAACAAAGTCCCTAATCTTATAAGCCTTCTTTCTAGGGGAATGAAAAAAATTAGAGTAAAAATAATTAATTAGTGATAAGTACAACACAGAGCTTTAAAATAGGATGATGCTCTAGAATGATTGGGAAGTTAATTCAGGTTGAGGAAGTGACATTTAAGATAAAATCTAAATTACAAGAAGAGAGAGCCACACGGAGATGAGGAAGGATAGTAGTGTGGATAGAATAACAGCACAAAGGCCCAGAGACTGAAACAGACTTGGTCTATTGGAGAAACGCACACCACATCTGGAAATGGGATGTGTAGTGCAATATGCGGTTAGAGGGGCAAGCATGCAAGGTTCTGCAAACCAGAGTAAGATATCTGTGTTATTCTGTGTGACAGGAGACGGCTGGAGGGTGTCAAGTCAGTTAGTGACATAGAGTGATGCACATTTTTACAGAACACTCTCACTCCAGAGAGGAGAACAGAGTACAGGGCAGCAGGAGGTAATTTGGGAGTCATCAGGACAGTCCAGGAAAGAGGTGGCAGTGTTTGAAATAGGGTGGTGGCAGGTTAGGTGGAGAGGAGTGGACAAATCTGGGATGGATTCTGGAGACAGAGCTCATCTGATATTAAATTGGACTTACAATGAGGGAAAGGAAACCGAGGAGTCAAGGATAAGCCTCCCAGATTTGGAGCCTGAGCCTCCCAGATTTGGGTGGATAATGGTGTCGGCTCCCACGAGGAGGAAGACTGGGAAAAGACTAGATTTGCTCAGAGCAATGAGAGAGAGCTGGGAGGAGTGGGCTCAGGGTCCTGTTTTAGCTATGTGAGGTTTGAAAACCTTATCAGACTTCTCCAACTATTTACTAAGTCCAGACAACAGCATAAAGATGCCTAAGACAGAGTTCCCTCTTCCAAGAATTCACAGGTCTAGGAGGCAAGAAGAACGGATATGTAAGAATTCAAGAAAAAATGTTAAGTAGACTTTACAAAGATAATATGAAAGTATGAGAAAGAAAGACATAGGACCCAACAGGTTGGCAGGGCATGGACATCTGGGAAGGCTCCATGGAGTAGGGAGGCTATGAGTTCAAATTCTAAGGATGGACAGCCTTGAACAGGCACTGTTGGAGTGTGGATAGATTTAGGCAGAGGAGAAACTGACTGAGGTTCTTGAGAAGTGAGCCACACTCAAGGAAGTCTGAGCAGACAAGAGTCATTGAGGTTCAACGTGTGTTAGGGGAGGAGAATGGAAGGCCCTGGAACAGGAGGTTAGAGCCCGACTATGAGAGACTTCGAAGGCAGGCTCGGTGACACGCTTTATCCTGTGGCCTAGAGTGGACGGGAGATAGAGGGCTTGAAAGCAGAGGCCTGACTTGCACGGAGATATGCATTAAAGTCACCCTGGCAACGGTGTTTGAAAAGAGACGGTGATGGATGGCAGAGGGGGGATAAGCAGGAAGACACTAAGCAGGAGGCCCATTCAGGGACTACCCTGGAGTCGAGGCGACGGGGAAGGTACACCTGAAGGAAAGCTTTAGGAATGAGACGAGGGGACCGATGAGGCACTCTGGAGGCCTGCAGATGGGGTTTGGCGATTGATTGGAAGTGGGAAAAGAAGTCTGAGATAACTCTGAGATTGGGCGTTGAGTGTCTGGGAGAATCAAGGTGCCAGGAGCCAAGATAAGGGACCGGGAAGAGAAACAGGATAGGGGAGAGAGCAGGGAGAGAGGGCAATGATGAGTTTGATTTTGATTGTGTTTAGTTGGATGTACGAGTGCGGCCTCCGTTTCCAGGTAGAAATGATCCATCAGCGGGTGGACACTTTGGCCCATGCTAACGTCAAAGTAAAAACCTGGGGGTCCTTGACACCAGTTACAATAGCTTGCTGTGCATAGGGAGCTGAGTTAAATCCTCTGCATAATTATCTCATTTCCTCTCTATAATAGCCCCAAGAGGAACATACTGTATTATTCCCATTTTACAAATGAGGAAGTTGAAAACTCAGGGAAGTTAAGCCATTGTTGTAGTCTACATACGAATTAAATGGTGAGGTCAAGATTTGAACTCATACACCTGAGTGTTGCCCTGTGTGGTAAAACCATAGGCAAAGGGGGCTCTGGCTCTCACAGGTGCCCTTAGTGACTCTGTTCAGATGTCCACGGAGCTCCAGGACCAAGTGGATCTTAGAGATCACTGAGTCTCATTCACCCAGCTCAAAGGGGAATCGATTTACCCAAGGTCACGATGAAGTTCCAGCAGGCTCTCTCATTACACGGGGGAAAAAATCCGAACTCCCAAGTTTCTGCACTTTCTGGCTCTCCTCTCCAGCCTCACTGCCTCGCTGTCCCTCACAAGCCAAGCACCCCCCGACTCAGGGCCCCTGCCTCTGCTGAGGCTCTCTGCCTAGAGTGCCCCCCTCACATAGTCTCATGGCTCCAGCCTTCTTATCAGTGGGTCCCAGACCCAATGTCACCTCCTTGCAAACGCCTGCTCGGAGCAGCAGGCACATGTGACCGCCTGCTATCCGTTCCCTCTCACTGTACACGGTTCTATTTCCTCCACAGCAGCCATGGCTGTCTCTCGGCACCTTATTTATCTACCTGAGTGTTAACGTGCAGCCTGCCCTGCCAGGCGGACAGCAGCCTTAGCTGCGTCCCCAGACCCTGAGACAGAACGCAGCCGTGCGAGCGCTGAGGCAAGTGAGGGAGGCGGGCAGAGGGCAGGCGGCTGTCCAGTGCCTGTGCTACTGGAAGACCAGGCCAGGCCTCCTTGGAGTCCTACTTCCTCCACAGTGTGTACCCCACGAGCCCGTCACAGCGAGTCACGGCATGGGGAAAGCCGTGGGCTCGCTTCTAGGATGAGGAGGGTAAGATCACCTGACACCACAGCCAGGCCGGGCCACCTGGGACCAGAGGGCCACTACCGCACATGTCTCTCCCAGTCCATCTCCCTCCATCCCCATGGGCCACCCTCGCCCTGCCCCTTATCTGCCTGCTCTCCACCATCACCCCGAGGGCTTCTCCCTTTACCTCCCCCACCCCCTCGCCTTCCCTTCGCCCCCAGCCCACCCATCTGTGCTTCAGTTCGGCGCCCAGCCCCTTATCAGATGTCCCTCTCTCCTTATCGGCTTATCCCCTCACCCACATGCAATGTTATTTTTCGTCTTCTTGATAGAGACCCAAGGTAAACAGCAGACACTCAGAGTCGGGCATTCCAGGCCCTGATGGACAGGCTGGGGGAGCGAGTGGCAGACCCTCAGAGTCGGGGGAAGGCATTTCTGGGAGCGCAACCCCTGGCTCCACACACAAACCAGGAGGCAGGTTTTGGAATCACCCGGGGGGGGGGGGGATCCTGCCTCCAGAGCTCGAACCATTTCTCATCATGTACTAACTGAGAGATGCTGGGCAAATAAATTCATCCTCCCTGAGCTACATCTGTAGAACAAGGCTTAAGAATCCCTCCCTCCCAGGCTCAAGGGCAGTGCGTGGCAAAGGCTGGCCACATTTTGGAGGCTCTGTGCCGGCGAGCACACGGAGGTTCCTGTATCAACGCCTACAGTTGTTTAACTCCTGTATAGCTATGCAACTCCTAGCAACCCTAGAGGCTGTTATTGTTGACCTGTGTACTCTACAGATGATGGAACTGAGACCCACAGAGGTTGACTAACTTGCCTGAGGTCACAGAGTCTGCCCTGGGTTGACCTTCAAGGGATCCCACCCTTCCACACAGTGAAGCAACCTCCCCGCACCCCCACCGGGCAATTGTCTGCTGTGATTCTAAATTCCAAAGCCAAATGAAGCCCCTGATGGCCTCCCCCTCCCCTGGGACATCTGCCTGGTTCCCAGGACAAAAGGTGAGGGTGAGAACTGAGTTTCCTCTAAAGAATGGGAGGGTCCAGCTTCTTCCATTGGGACCTCAGGAAATGACTTCAGCAGCCCCGCTTGGCCAGTTTTCTGGTGTTAATCATTTTCTCACACCCGAGAACGCCTCGTCCCCACCTCCTGAGCCAGAGCCACCTCCTGAGCCCTACTCTTCCTGACTATAATTAGGAATGTCACCCGGGTGTTGCTGTGGAAAGCAACACCAAGAGCCCTTCCCACACCTGCCCTGGGCAGCAGTGGCGGCCCAGCCTGAGCTCAGCACAGAGCCAGCTGCCGCCAGCTCACTCGCCTGGCGGGGCAGCAGGCTCGCAGAAGGTGTGGGTGTCACTGCGCTGCATAATGAAACAGCACAGGCAGCTGGAGCTGAGGATCGCACTCCCGGGGCCATCTCTGGCTGCTGAAGAGCAAGGTCCTTAGGGACCACCTACTGCAAGCAGCCACCTTACTTCTTCGAAGAGGCAGCTGAGGCCCGGAGAGGGGAAAGGCCTCGTCCAGGATCACACAGGACGAACTCGCTGGCATGAGAACCCAGGCTGTCCGCCTCCCCGGCCCATTTCCCCACTCCCACCCCCACTGATATTCAGGATACTAGTTGTTAATCAGGGTGATTTTGCCCCCCACGGGACATTCTTGCTTATCTCTATTCAAGAGGAAGGTGGGTGGAAGGCAAGGATGCAGCTAAAGTTCCCACAATGTGCAAGGCAGCCTCCTACAGCCAAACTTACTCTATCCAAAGTGTCCACAGTGCCCCGATTGAGAACCCCTGGTTTAGAAGCACTGCCACAGGGCCGTCCCATCCAATGCCCTTCACGAATGTCCATCAGGACCTCTTTGACAGTGGTTGGATTTGGACTATAAAGCTGGGACAGTGTATTGGCAGTACAGGCTCCATGTGTCCCAATGACTCCTCAGGACAATCATGCCTGGCATTCCCTTACTTCTGTGCTTTTCCTCAAGCTGTCTTCTGTCCCCTGGCCCTGTCTCATATGCCAAATCCCACTCATCCTTGTGAGCCAGTCCAGAGTCACCACCTCCAGGAAGGCATCCCTGGTTTCTCCTGCTGGGAGTCATCTCTCCAGAGAAAATGATTAACACCAGAAAACTGGCCAAGTGGGGCTGCTGAACCCCAGCAGCACTTTAACAAGTCCTCTTCTGACACTGAGAAGAGCTCACTTTGAAAGCAGTATAATTCAATGTCAAGTTTGTGGGCTCTGGAGTCTAAAGCCCTGAATTCAAATCCTGGCTATTAACTTCCTAGTTGTGCAACTTTGGGCAAGTTACTTAACTACTCAAAGCCTCAGTTGCTTTATCTGTAAAATGGGAGTGAGGGTGGTAATATATCTGCCTCATAGAATTGTTGTGAACTGATTATTAGTTAACCCATGTAAAGCACTTAATACAATCCCTAACATATGGTCAATGGGCAATGAAAGATAATGACCATAATAATTATATATGAATTAATCTTGCCCCTAACTAGATCATGGTCTCTGTCTCATTCCACTGTCACTTACCTAACACATGACCCTGCAAATGACAGTATTTTTTTTAAGAAATGAAAAATATCAAGAGCAATGTTATTTAAGCACCCCAGATCATGGTCATAACCATGACATATGATCTCCATCAAGTCCAACCTTGCTCGATGCCTTTAAGAAACTCCCTTGACCCATACTCACACACACACACACACACACAACACATCCTGGTGTATCTCCCACCTTGTCTGATCACTAGGACACAAACACTCTTAGGTAGAACCTACAGCAACATTTCTCAGTGTCATCACTACTCACATTTGGGGCTAGTTAATTCTATGTTGTGGGGGGCTGTTGTATGCATTGTAAGATGTTTAGCAGCACCCCTGGCCTCTACCCACTAAATGCCATTAGCATCCAAAAAAACCCACTGGGACAACAAAAATATCTCCAAACATTGCTAAATGCCCCTTAGGGGGTAAAATTACCCCCATTTAAGAACTACTGGCCTTGGACATACATTCTCAGTGGGGGCTATATCACCCCCAAGGAGCCCAAAATTGGTTCTTATGGAACAAAAACACCTTATCATTTTTATGTATAAAGCTCAGATATACATTTACTGCACAGGCAGATATGTAGTATATTTGTGGTAATAAAATTCATAAAGGAAGACAATTAGGTGGAAAAACACTCTAAAAATGTTCCTGGAAGAACAATGGAGAAAGAGTGAGAGACGCTGTTCTCAGCAATTCATCCTTTGTAGAGCCTCATCAACTGCCTAAAAGTACATGTTGTTAAATGCCTAGTAATAATAATATCTCCCAGGCTCTGTGCTAAGCTCTGTGTTCATTTACTCAGGGAAGCCACTGCTTCTGTAACCACCGTTTACAAGGGAAAGCTCTGAGGCCTAGAAGCATCCTTTGACAACCTGGGTCACAGAGCCATGAGAAGACAGAGCCAGGACTCCCAGGCAGGTCCGTCTGGCCCCAAAGAGCTCCTGCTTACCTACTGCCATCTATTGGACTTGGTCATGGAGCCCTTCCCATTCACTCATTTATACCCAGGACTTTCCTTGGGATCACACTGGTTTTTTGAGATGATAATAAAGACTGGTAATTATGGATTGATTTCTCTCAGCTAGGTACCCCCCCCCCCCCCCAGCAACCCTGTAAAGTAGATTTTGTTACTGTTGACTTTGTACAGATGAAGGAACTGAGACCCAGAGAGCCTTGGTTACTTGCCCAAGGTCACACCACCAACAGGCAGAGCTGGGACTTGAATCCTGGCCCTGTGGATCCAGAGCCCGCAGCATGGCCACCACACCAAGGCCTCCCTGCCATCCCACACCTTCAGCACAGGCACCCCAGGATCCAGAGGACTTTGGAATTTCCTGAAATAATGTCAGCCCATTGTAGTTCCTGTCTGCCAATGGTGGTGAGGGGCCATGCCCTGTCTGTCCATCCGCACCCTGGTGAGGAAGGCAGGGAAAGCCAGAAGGTGGGAAGGAAACGTAGAAAGGAAGGCTGGATGGATGGGAGGAAAAGGGAAGGAGAATAAATGAGGGGGAAGGGCAGGGAGGAGAGAGGCTCGGAATGAAAGAGAAGATACAAGAAAGGAAGCTGGGACTAGGAGCAGGAGCTCAGACTCTGGGGAGAAGAGGGGAGGAGGGAGCTGCAAGGCTGAGCTATTTTTATGAACCTGAGTGGAGCTGATTTGCATGTTTAGCATCTCTTTGCATATTAAGGTCAGAAGGTCCTAACTCCTCATGTGAGAAGGAATAGGAATTCATTAGTACAGCCTTCTAGAAGGCTCCTCAAGTGCACTTGCCTGGCTCTTCCTTAATGAAGGAAAAGGGAGAAGAGGGGAAGATCTACTTCATCATCCAGGGGGGGTCATTGGACCCTGAGTGAGTGCCAGCAGGACACCCACACTGCTCCCACTCACGGCATCTCCCTTGGCAGGTGGGGCCTCAGTTTCCCCATCCACAGAAGGAAGGGAAGTGGACAGGGAGCTCTGGAAGGAGCCTGAGTTAGGTAAGTCACTCCATGAATTAATTCATAGAAAGCGCTCATACCTCAGAAGAGGTTGGAGTCAAAGGGAGTTGTAGGAAGGTGATTGGCAAGGCATCTCAGATGCCTTACCCTTTGTCCTGAACCTTTGGGTGCAAAAAAGAAAGGAAAGAGGGAAGGAAGGGAGGGAGGAAAGGAGAGTGGGAGAGAGGAAGGAAGGAGGAAGGAAGGTTGGCTTCCATACTCACTTATGTACTTGTCTCCTGTGTTGTCCTCAAGCTGCTCTATAAAGTAGACACTCAAAGAATCCCAACTCATAGATGGGAAAATTGAGGCTTGGCTCGGCAGTTACTTGTCCACAGTATTAAGGCAGACCTGTGATTTGAACCCAGAACTCTCTGAGTCCATAGAGCATATTCCCAATTATTATACTATACTGACCCAACAAACACACAAGGCAGTCAAGGAGAGTCTGGGCACATGAGATGGGAACTGGAATGAGAGGAGCCTCTCGTGATCCACATTGTCTCTCCCTCTCCCTCCCCATTTTCTTTCCTGCACAGTTGCTCCATTAGCTCAGAGCAGAACAGTTTGGGGAGTCACTTAGGACTCTCCTGTCCCCCAAAACCTTGGCTTACATGCCATTTTGCTTTGTCGTAACAGGAACTCTGGCCCCAATTCTATGTGTTTCAAGTCCCATAGTCAACTAACCAATTTAGTTTCAGTGTCACTCAGTTCCAATGTTCCACAGAGAAGATGCTATTTGCCCAGCCCAGCCTCTGGACTGGCTCCCCTTGGAAGGCCCCTGAGATGTCCATGCCTGGTCCACCTAGCTGTGACCTGGAGAAACAAGGACGGGGAGTAGAAGCAGGAAAATTGGATGCCAGGGGTTTGCCAGGAGGGGTGCAGGGGATTGCAGTGGGGAGCAGTGATCAGCTTCTCCAGGGGGTCACTCTCAAGACAGTGGTCTCTGCTCAGGCAGCCTTGGCTAAAAGGGGATTATAGTCTGAGCTCAAGCTGAGCTGAAGGAGAGACTACGAAGCAGTACAGACAAAAGAAGTTTGACAGAAAGAGGAGGTGGCTGCCCACACGGGAAGGCAAGAAGAACCCCAAAGCCCTCCCTGGAAAGTATCTCCTCCACCTGCCTACGCAGTGCCTGAAGATCCACCGTCAAAGATTTCCTCAGACCCTCGGGCAAGCCATGCGACCTCCCCCTGTGTGTAAAGCATAACGGGCAGCCCTCGCCAGTTTGCCCTGGTGAGCAGCTAGGAAGGGCCAGTAGGTGGTTGTGGGCATGCACGTGAGTGTTGGAGCAGAAACTGCTGGTTGCCTCCCCTTCTCCGATAAACAGATGTCTCATCTGGGCACGTGGCCACCCAGCTGAAAACCAGCTTGCCCAATTCTCCTTGCAGTTAGCTGTGGACTGAGGCCGATGTGATGAGAACAGAAGCCATAGCCAGGCCCTTGAAGGGAAATGCAGGCTTTGCCTTCTCTCCACTCCTGCTTTCTGGCTGGATCCACGTGGGAGGGGGAACGGAATCAGCCATCTAAGCCACAAGATGAGACGGCAGAGCAACAGGATAGAAAGTGCCAGGTCCCCAGGGCTGTAGGGCCATCCTGTCAGCCCCGGACTCCTGATGTTCACATTGTTACATGGGTGAGAAAGAAATCCCTTCTTGGCAGCCAGCATTATTTCACTCACAGCACGTTGGTCAATGTCTTTCCTGGACTCAAAGGTGCCCCCGTGCCCATCCCCATGCCACTTGGTGAGCACAGCTTGGTGCCCTTCACGGAGCTGGCGAGGGAAGACCTGGGCCAGGTAGCTGAGCACAGCTCTAATCTCAGCTCAGAGCCCCACTCTCAAAGCCTCTGCTACCTCTGCCAGGGAGACTTTATTTTCTGATCCCCAACTCAGGACCCATAGTCTGGCCAAGGATTTGAAGGCGTCTTTGGGGAGCAAGGAGCATTCTAGGAGACACAGTCTGGGTGATGAAAATGTCAGTATTTATGGGATGTTTCAAACAAGGAGAGGAATACTGGGGATCTTAGACACCGAGTTATACTCAAAACCCCAGGATGTGTGATGTTTTGTTTAGGAGAAGCCTGCACTCGCAATCCCAATCCTTCCCTTTGTCTTCACCCCAACACCTGACACATTTAAGGTACTTATCTGGACTGTGAAGGTATTAAGTTTACAACCTCCAGGGCAAATGAATCAAAGTAGAAAGTGTCCCCAAGGAAGAGGCTAGGCTGCAGGAACCCCAAGGCAGACTTGGCCATGAGTTGTCCAGTTCAGTCTCCAATGACAGGTTCTCCAACCATCTCCAAGCCCCCGCTCAAAGACTAAATATTTAAAGTCCCAGGGAAGGAGTGTCTGTTTCTGCTGGTGTCAGACATATGCACGCCCTTGGCTTTTCCTAAGAACCGGGACAGGGGACACTGGACCTCCTTGGGCTCCCTAGGAAAGACGGTGAACCCTGGGGATAGGAGGAAACAAGGTGGCGGCGTAGGTAGCGGCTGTACCCGCCGCCTCCCGCAGACACATCAAAATTACAACTAAAATACAGAACCACCATCACTCAGAGCCTCCTGAGATCGGGCTGAACAGAAGCCCTACGACCAGGGAGCTGAAGAAGCACCCAGACCAGTAGGAGGGACGGGGATGAGGACGGATTGGGGCTGGTTCCCGGAGAGGGCCGCGGGCCCACACCCGGTGCCACGGTTGAAACCTGGGAGGACATCTCAGAGGCGGAGGTTTCCCGGAGGAGGGAGGGGTCCCAGCCCCACAGCAGGCCCCCAGCCTAGGGCTCCAGGGCTGGAAAGAGACGTCCCCACGGCTGTGAAACCAGCAGGGACTGTCCCTGAGGGTCGCGGAGGCCGCGGGAGCCCCAGCAGCTCCTCTAAAGGGCCCGGCACGGACTCACTCGGACGCTCCCTCTGAGCCCAGCGCCGGGCAGCAGCCGGAAAGGACCCGGGACCCTCGGGAGGAACTAACCTGCCTGAGATCCGGGCGAGAGGCGGAGGGCGGCTTCCTCCCGGGCAGAGGGGCTGGCGGAGGCCATGGCTCCTGTGGTGAGTCCTCCCCGCACAGCCGGCAGGCAGGTGCCATGTTTGAGTCGCCAGCACGTGACTCTCACCTTTGGCCCCGCCCCGTGACTCCCGGAGGCCCCGCCCCTCCCCACCTGCAGCTCATCTGGGCCATTTCCAGGGGCTTTTCTGTGCAAGGGGCCTCTGGAGCCTCATGCTTAGGACTTTCCTAAAATCTCTCAAACAAGCAGCAGCAGGCCCCATACAACTTGATAAGTGGCCCCAGGCCTGGCACTAGCGGCAGCTGCATTGGCTCATAGCTTGGCCTCTCCTGGGCACCTCCAAGCCCAGCACAAGGAGCAGCCAACTACGGTTTGCTGTGTAGCTCATGCTGGGTGGCCCTGGGCAAGGCACAGTCACAGGGTGACTTTGCACCTCCTGGGGGGCCCCAGAGACAGTGCACCTGGTGGTCAGACTCAACCACGCTGGATTACAACCCTTCCACATTCAAAAGTGACACACTCAAGGGGTGGACTCGGTGAACACCAAAGCTCCACTGAAGTAAATCCTGCACCATAGGGGTGTCTCCAGCACAGCAGCTCTTTGGCTGTAGTTGCAGCCAGTCCTCATACCTGATTGCCTGGGGATCAATTCCTCCCAGTGATGCCAACAGCAACCAAGGCTCAACTACAAGACAGTGCACACAGCCCACACAGGGGGGCACCTAGAAGACCCAGCTCAGGTGACTGGGGAGGTTGAGCCACTGGGCCCTACAGGACACCTGCTACACAAAGCCACTCTACAAATTCCAGGAGGCATAGCAGCTCTACCTAATACATAGAAATAAACACCAGGAAGCAGCCAAAATGTGGAGGCAAAGAAGCATGTCACAAAGGAAAGAACAGAAGAAATCTCTAGAAGAGGAACTAAATGAAATGGAGCCAAGCAAGCTAACAGATAGAGTTCAGGATAATGGTTATAAGGATGCTCAAGGATATTAGTAAGAGTATGAAGAAAATAATTGAGAAAATTGATGACATAATAAAGGACCAATTTGAAATGAAGGTGACATGAACTGAAATGAAGAATAATTTACAGGGAATCAACAGTAGAGTAGAGGACACTGAGAATCAAATCAGCAATTTGGAACATGAGGAAACAAAAAACACCCAACCAGAAGAGCAAAAAGAAAAAAGAACCCAGAAATATGAAGATAGTATAAGGAGTCTCTGGGACAACTTCAAGAGGCCCAACATTTGTATTATTGAGATGCCAGAAGGAGTGGAAAGAGAGCAAGAAATTGAAAACCTATTTGAAGAAATAATTACAGAAAAAATCCCTACCTAGTGAAAGAAATAGACTTACAAGTCCAGGAAGCACAGAGGGTCCCAAACAAGAGGAACCCAAAGAGGCCCACAGCAAGACACGTCAATTAAAATGCCAAAGGTTAAAGACAAAGAGAGAATCTTAAAAGCAGCAAGAGAAAAGCAGTTAGTTACCTACAAGGGAACACCCATACGACTGTCAGCTGATTTCTCAACAGAAACTTTGCAGGCCAGAAGGGAGTGGCAAGAAATATTCAAAGTGATGAAAAACATGGAACTACAACCAAGATTGCTCTACCCAGCAAAGCTATCATTTAGAATTGAAGGTCAGATAAAGAGCTTCTCAGACAAGGAAAAGCTAAAGGAGTTCATCGCCACCAGACCAGCACTACAGGAAAAGTTGAAGGGTCTTCTTTAAGAAGAAGCTAATGAACAAAAGAACAGGATGAACTAAATAGATCCAGAGACATTGACGCATGTAACAGACAATCATATTTCAGAGGGAAGGGGGAGGGGGGGTGGAGGGTGGGAAGAGATTAACCAAAGAAGTTATATGCATATATGCATAACCCATGGACACAGTCAATAACAGGGAGAAGGCCTGGGGAAGGGGCGGGAGCAAGGTGGAGGGGGTCAACTGGGGGGAAAAATGGCACACCTGTAATACTTTCAACAATAAAGATAAATTTAAAAAAAAAAAGAAGAAGAAGGTGAACCCTGGGAATCATTAGCCCATCAAAACCCACGCACATGATGATGGGGGTTTACTGTACCATGAAGATTTGGGGTATGGTCTTGGGAAAAGCAGTGGGTGCCAAGTGGCCAGGAAATAAAAAGAAGCCCTCTATATCCACCTCAGCCCCTCACAAAATAAAAGTGAAATTAAATAAAACAAGAGAAGAAAAGCGAAACCCGGGAGAGAAGCCCTGGAGCCAGGGCAATGCCTTTCCCACAGAGATATTATCACCAGTGGCCTAATCTGATTTTCCTGTGAGTCAGTAAGTGAGGAGGATTTGGCATTGCTAGGACACAGGTCTCGGGAGAGCATCATAAGGGTATGACCTCCTCGTTGCCCTCTGGAGGACAGCCTTGAAGGAAGGCCTGTGGTAAATTCCCACATGTCAGAGCCAAGGCAGGGCAAGGGCTATAAAGGGAACAGAACCAGGTACAATGGTCTGTTTCAGCTATTTTCTCAGACTGTACACACTCTGGCAAGATTCCATGGTGCCCCTCTTCCACCTGGGCTTAATAGGATCTCTCTGAAAGTGTAGTTTATCTTACTACACACCCGAATGCCACTCAGTTGTTCCTGCAGACAGAGGAACCATGTTTCCTGTCGGTACCATCTGGCCACCTGCTATGCTTCTCAGTAATGCCTCCTAAAAATACCCTTCTCCAGTATCCCCTGTGAATTTAACAGAATAAAGAACAAAATCAGAGTTATCTGCTCGGATTGGCTTTCCATCAAGGGAGACTTCTGTAATGTGAGATTGAGTGGGAAAGCAGGAGCTTGGCAGACAGGCAGATTTGCATTAGAATAATAATACGTATTTTTATAATTATAGCTAAGATGTATTATGTTAGCATGTGCTGGCCACTGCCCTAGTTACTTTATAAGGACTAACTCATTTAATCTTCTCAACAACACTCTGAGTTAAGGAGCAATATGATCCCCATTTTACAGATAAGGAAACTGACACATGAGAAGTTTGAGGAAGACAATGACAGAGTTGGCCTGACACTTGCAGCCCTTCTGCAAAATCGCCTCTGAGTGAATGTTAGCGCCTTCCCCATCTCTCAAATGCTCAGTTCAGACAGACTCGAGCATGAGGCAACTGGACAGGCAGGGAAGGGAAGGAAGACGCAATGCGAGAGGGCAAAGGGATGGGAAACCGGCATCCTGGTTGTCCTGAGGACAGTCAGACGACATGCAGCACGTGGTCAGGGGGCTCTCTGGGCAGCCACTGGTACTTGTGGAGACTCTATGAGGCAGCAGACACTTCTCCAAACTACACAGCTCCCAGCATCAAGGAGGCAAGTCAGGGAAATCAGGAAAGACTCCAACCCCAGGATACAAGGAAGAAAGAAAGGAAGGAGGATGGGAGGGAGGGAGGGAGGGAGGGAGGGAGGGAGGGAGGGAGGGAGGGAGGGAGGGAGGGAGGGAGGGAGGGAGGGAGGGGAAGGAAGAAAATTAATAGGTGATAGATAGAAATGATAGATGATATATAGACAATTGATTGATAGATAATAAATAAATGATAAATAGATGGAAAATTAATAAGTCATTATAGATAATAGGTGACATATAGATAGATACTAAATAAATGATAGCTAGATAGGTAATAAATAAATGATAGATGATATAGATAGATGATAGATTAGATAGATGATAGATAGATGATAGATAGATAGATAGATAGATAGATAGATAGATAGATAGATAGATAGACAGACAGACAGACAGACAGACAGACAGACAGACAGATAGATAGATAGATAGATAGATAGATAGATAGATATTGGACCAACATGCTATATTAGATGCTTAACCAGAAAGACACATCCATCCATGAGGTGGTGGGTACATGGATGGCAAGGGCTGGTATAGTATTACCAGGTACCAGACCCCGGTGGAGTGTGGGCTGAGGCTGTTGATATACCGGCGCTGACCAGGGTGACCTCTGAAACTTGGCCTGGGCTGAGCCTCCTGACAGGTACATGGGTGACTCCAGCCAAGGAGGTCTCAGCTAGTGTGAGATCCCACCGTCCTGTCCCTTATCACTTCTGCGCTCAGTGTGGGGCTCCAGTCACCTCTCTGGTCCTACAGATCATCGTTGCTGTCGTCATTCCCATTTCCTGAGCACTTACTGGGTGCATGCTTCAAGATGCCTCACCTCTGCCTTTCATTAAGCTAACACAATAGGCTATGCAGCAGGTTGTCATTTTAGGTTCTGGGGCTGCAAGTAACCCATTGCCCTGTTCCACTGTCCATCTCCAGCATCCTTAGAGGGCACATTTTAGAAGGGGAAGGTAAAACAGCCTACTTCTGCCTCTAAGAAAGTGAGAAATTAACTCAGCGTGTTGAGCCACCGAGGACTAAGGATTAATTTTATATTGCAGCTTTGCCTGACTAATACACTACTCATAACCTCACAGGTTTGTCATGAGAATTGAGTTTACGCATGCAAAGGATTTTTAATCTTTTTTTTAGAAAGTCTCAATGAATATTTGATGAATAAAAGACAGTAAGTTGCTTACAGGTGGGTTTTAAAGATTAACTGACGTGTGGGTTCAATGACTGCCTGGTGCCTGTCTGTCAGTTAGCTTGTAGGAAATGTAAATTTCTTTGCTACCAATTTGTACCATGACTATTGCGACTACTATTACTACTTTTAAATAAGGCAGGCACAGCATTCTCTACTCTTAAGGCGGTAACAGTGGCTGGAGAGAAAGCATCCATCTACAGTGGAACCAACCTCCTGGGAGCCGCTGAACCCTGCGAGCGAGCTGTGCGGGCCTTTGAGTGAATGTGAATGTTAATAAACAAATGCAAACACCAACAATGGTGTGATTAAACACTTCCAGAAGCATAAGAAGAGTCAGAGAGCTTATGGCTTCATGCCATGGGTTCCCTGCCTCCTTGTTTCTCCTTTCTCCATCATTCCGAAACCAAACGGTCATTTGGATGTAAATCTGAACTCATTGCTCAGGGCATTGGCCAAAAGACCCTCCTTTTATCCCATGAGCTGGACACCATCTTCTCTTTTTCTTGACTTAACAACTGTAGCCAAAGTGCATGTTGAAAATTCCTTCCATATTCTTATTGATTCAAGGGATTTGTAATCTTGCCTGATGGGTGGTAAGCTCCCCAGAAATGCCAGGTATTGCTAATACCACTCTCGGATGACGGAGTGCAGACACTGATCCCCGGAGGACTCGCCTTACAGATGTTGGCACTTACTGCCCCGGAATGAACACCCACTCAGCTCCTGTTCATAACAGCATCGAGCTGGGCTGCAAGTGCTTGTGTTTGCAAAGGGCTTTATTGGTTTTTTAAAGAATTATACAATAACCTCAGGCTCTCAGAGCTGGAAAGGATCTTAAAGGTCTTCTTGCCTCTCCCTCACCTGGGGTTTAACTCCGCTTTCCAACTTTTCTACTGTGGGTTCCTTTAGCCTCCTCTGAACACCCAGAAGGCCTGCCCAACAGCTCCTGCTGCCAGAAAGTTTTCTCTTATGCTTGCCTGGCTCTATATCCAGTAGCCCCCACCATGACCAGTACACCTGCCCAGCCCAGCCAGTGGCCCAATGACCATTCGTCCAATTCATTCAGCAAACAGTCATGGAGCCCTACCACGTGCCTCTCTGAGCTTCAAAGCCTCATCTATAAAATCAGAGTAATATCGCCTAATTCTCTGAGTTTTGGGGAGGATTAGATAAGGCAATGTATACAGGGCGCATATCACAGAGCCTGGGACATTGTCACTATTGTGATTCCACAGTATTAGGAGAGATAGGAGCTGAGTCCATATTTACGAGTCTGATTAGCACTATGAAAGAGAAAGGATGGGGTGCTACGGAAACACTGAGTAGGTCTGAACTGGGTCTAATCATTCCATAAGAAGGTAAATGCAGCTGGTTATTGGGGGACCCTCAGAAGGCCTGGGAAACCAAGCTGAGAAAGCCACAGTAGAGAGCTTAGTGGGTCCCCCGTTGAAAGGCGACAAACACGCATAGTGGGACAGCTATTCATGGGGTTGGTAGGAGCACAACCAGGAGAGTGAGAGAAGCTTGGGATTCAGTGCAAACGGTGACCCAGGAACAGGATGTGATCGTTCCTGGGACCTACTATGTGGCACAGAGCAGTCCTAGCAGCTTAAATGAACTAGGCAGGACAGCACAAGAGAAAACAGATGTACCACCTTAGAGTCCCTCGGCCAGGAAGCACTCGCAGGCCCCCAGCACAGCCGAGGGGCCCAGGACAACGCAGGAGATAGGAACCAGGCCCCCTGGGTGTATTGCAAACTCGGCTCCTGCTTCTGGGCCACTGGTTCCCCTCATGTCAATGCAGGAGAACGCTGGACGGGGTGTTGGGGACAGAAGGATGGGCTGGTGTCAGTCACCTCACCACACGGCCCAGCCTCACTAGGATGTCAGACCAGCCAAATGGGGCACACGCTTTGCTGTTATTGTCGTTGCTGTTGTTGTAGTTGTTGTTGCTGTTGTTACTGTTGCTGCTTCTGTTGCTGTTACTGCCATTGGTGTTGTTTGATTACATCTCCTCTCACTGCATCTTCTTTCTGAGCAGAGCCGAGGAGGAAGGCTCTGCCCCCTCCCTGTGCCTGCCGCTGGCCTGCTGCTTCAGTGATTGATCTCCAGGTTTTCAGGCTGTAGCTGGGATGCGACCAGGAGGGGGTTGGGGGGGGCAGGCAGCCCTGCAGTGGGTGGAGGCAGCTCTTCCTCTGAGTCACAGAGGATATCCCCCACCCCCGCTTAATTGTCAATAAAACAGAAAGTACCAGTCTCCCTGAGAGCCGGAGAAGAATCCTACTAAATCCTGTTTAAAGTAGTTTAGGGTTGTTGTTTTTTCTGTTTGGAATTTTGTTTTTGTAATCAGGAGGGAAAGATTCTTTTGCCCTTTAAGGAGCTAAATTGTTAAGTGGAGGTGCCCTGCCCCCACCAGCAGCAAGGACCCTGAAGAGGTCAGGAAGGCAGTAGGCGAGGGGGTAATGGAGAAAGTCTGCCCACTGAGTGACACTATTAGCTGACACTGCTTTCCAGGTGACAGCTCTATTCAACATTCAGGGCACAGGGCCAGGCTCAAGAGAGCCAACTACAGTGACAGACACTGACAGTCTCCATCAGGCGACCAGCGTGGCTCAGTGCCTCCACCAGCAAACTAGGGTCATGGGGAAAGGCACAACCTGATGTGATTCCCGACTCCCTTATGAATTTCCTGTGTGACCTTCAAGGAGTCTTGCCACCTCTCTGAGCCTCAGCTTTCTCATCTGCGAAGCAGAGCCAATATTAAGCTGATAGGATTCCCGGGAAGATGGGATAAGATGAACATACATAAAAAGCTTCACCCAGAGCCGAGCCCATCACAGGTACTCCAAACTATCAGCTATCAAAATCTCTAGCTGTCATGAACATGGGGCTGGCTGCACAAAGCTTGTGCTTCCAAAGGAAACAAGGGCCCAGGTGTGTGTTACTCTCTGCAGTGTGCTGACTCAGCTCCGAGAATTCTGGAGACCACTCTTTGGGGAAATGACCAAAGATTCAGCTTCGTCTCTCTCCCTGTTATTGGTTCCTTGGATTTAACACTCCTCCCACAGATCACTCCCTATTCCCTTTATCACAACAGCATCAAAGGCTGGGCAAGACCCCCACATAGGTGAGCTGCAAAGTGGTGGTCTGGCAGACGCCCTTGCTCCCGGGGGAGTAAAGCAGATGTGGGAGTAAAGCATCATTTGGGGGGGGTCCCTGCAAATGTCCTTAAAGACCCAGTGGAGAGGGCACACAGCATCTCAGCTGACATGTGCAACCAGAGCTAAATTGAGAGGTGTCACCTTCTTCAGCAAGGTCAAAAGACTCATGCCTGTTAGCCTGGAGAGGTGGGAATCTCAGGCGGCCACCAAAATCACACTGCCGCTTGGAAGCCTGCCACCTGCTACATCCAGGGTAAAAATAATTGAAAAAGTAAGTCATGTGTGACTCAGCTGCTCCGGCACGGAGTGGAGGTTTGGGACGCTGTCGTCGAGCTCTCTCCCCTCTTCCTGAGCCCCCGCCTGCCCTGGCACCCAGGACATGGCTTCTGCCCAGTGCTCTCCTGCTGGTCAGCCAGCCCTGTCCCCTTCCCCGGCCTCTCATCCCTTCCCCTGCCCTAGCGCTTGCTCCTCGGCACCCTGCTTCTCCCCTCTAACCTCGTATTTCCTAAAGGGTTTATCCTTGCTTGGGCTCGCCTCCCCCCGCCCCAGTCTCCCTGCTGCTTCCCACCAAGCTAGAACCTCTAACCCAGAGCCCTCCCTGCCCCAAGCGTCCCATGGCTCACAGGCCACCTTTTCCTGGACACTCCTGAGTGAGCCACACAGGCACTGGTTTATTCCATCAACATGTATTCAGTATCTGTTACCTACCAGGCACCGAACAGACTGGGTGCTGGGGCTGGAGACATGAAACACATCCTGTTGGACATTCTATTGCAAAGGAAAAAATTAAAGGAAATTTTCAACGATTAAAAAATTGTGAAAAATGTTATAAAGTATATAACATGGCACAACATGGACAAAATTGAGGGTTGAGGGAGGAAAAAAATCTGCTTTTTATAAATAGTGTTGGTGCTAAGACTTGAAGGTGAGCAGGAGCCAACTGTGCAAAGAGTCGGGAGAAATCATTCCAGAAAGATGGGCTAACACGATAAAGGCTCTCCACAATTTCTTTACAAAATAATTTGATTTGTGTGGGGTGCATGAAAGGGAAGGTCTCCAATTTGCTGATTATCAAGCAGAAGTTAAAAGAAGACAGATAGTAGGACCATAATTAAAAAAAAAAAAATGCTTTAACCAGACATCTAAATAATTACCTACATTGCCCCAACCCTGACATTTATCACCAGCCCTTCCCTTGGAGGTCTGTAAGTAGAAAAATAATGAGAAGGAAGTTACTTAGTAATTACCCAGCATGAGTTATGACTCTGAGAGGCTATTTCCAGGGGTGCTCAGTGTAATTTAGTTGGGCATTATGGAGTCTAATTTAGTAGTACATTAGCCGTTCAGAGAAGCTCTGGAACCAGGCTCTAAAGAACGGATTTCCATCCCTGCGTCCCTCACCTGTGACTGGGGTGCTACCCTGCTGGGACTCGGGGGCCTTCTCCGATGAGGGAGCAGCGACCCGCTGCTCCGACTTCCCCGGGGAGCCGGGAGGATGCAGGAAGGCACTGAGCATGGAAATGCTTTGCCTGCTGCAAAGTGCTGCCCACGGAAGGGCTCCTTCTGCATGACTTTCACTGAGGCTGAAGAACCACCTTTTTGCTGCAAAACAAGAGAAAGCCAAACTGTAACTGGTTTAAGGAAGAAAACTCGGCTGGCCACAGTAACCAAAGAATGAGGGGTCACTCGCTTTAAGCACAGTGGGATCCCTCCTGCACCCAGGTCTCTTTCCATCTCTCAGCTGTCTCTTCTCCACGTTGGATTTCTTCTAAGGTTCTCCATGGCAGCTGACAGTTGCCCCCCCCCTATAGCCTCCCGGGTTCAAATCCAGCAGGAAAGGGACAATGCCTCTCTCCCAGCCATTCAAGGGAAGTGTCCCGAACCTGATTCTCCCTGACCCTGACCGGGTTATGTGACCATCCTGGCACTGACCACTGTGTCCAGGGAGCGAGAAGCCTTGATGAGCCATGTCTGAGTCTCATGCTCAACTCTCAAGCAAGAACCATACAAACCAAAAACGAGAGAAGGGTAGGTTCCTAGAGAGACCAAGGAAAGGATGAAAGGAAGTTGGACCGCAAGACAGCAGATGGCCACTCCACCCCCATGTCCTAAGCCCCTGCACAGGAAACTCCTGGGTCAGTCTGGGTCAGTGTCTCGGGCCCGTGGTAACTGAAGAGCCCTGTGATTACAGGCTCGAGAATGGAACCCAACCCTGACTCAGAGCATGGAGCTCTCTGGGTCCCCACAGCCCAGCCTGTCTCGTCTTCCTTTTCCATCTGGTCTGCTTCAACCCACCCCAGGCCAGGTCCTGCCAGGACCTATATTGTGAGTTTAACTCCTTCCTCCCTTAGGCTGTGATTCCATCCATGAAGCATCCAGTCTACATCTTTTCTAGCCCTGGCTTCGCTCCAGCTCCACGGCATTTGCTTGTCTGTCTGTCTGTCTGTTACCTGTATCAGGGCATATAAAAGACGCAGTGGAGCGCCAAGACATGACAACTGCTTGGGGGACTTGGGGGGTGATCGCAGGGTGTGTGGCAGAGAGGAAGGGGTGATAGGGAAAGTTTCACAGAGGAGAATTGAATTCTGTCTTAAGAAATGATTAAAAATTTTGCTAGAAGAAGAGGAAAGAAGGTCATTCCAGGCATGAATTGTTGCATCCAAAACTATTTTGATCTCTCTTTACAGAAAAAAAGAAAATTCTTTTCTCAACCCGCAAGTTGCAAAGCAGTGGCCTGCAGACAGATCAGGCTGACAGATGTGTTATATTTGGCCCACACTGCATTTTGTGAATTGAAATTAGTTGCCAACATTTAAAAATGGTGAGATTTTACATAAGGATCTGGAGTCCCAGCTGCTCTTAAAAATCTCAGAGCTCTGGGCGCCATGGACCTGAGTCTCCATTGGAACAACAATCCGCTGCGCTGAGTAGCTGCTACCCTCTCAAGACAGGGCAGGGTCCACACGACCTGCTGACCCCTTGTTCTCATTGGTCATCACCTGGCCCCTGTTGACATTTGAGTGTGTCTCTGTCTCAACCCAAACAACTACCTGTTTACTCTTCAGACCAGCTCCCATTATAATTGTATTATTTTATATCATATTATACTATATCTTTTCTTCTCAAACAATCGAATCTGTTTACATTGCTCCCTTACTTAAAGTCTCCAGTGAGTCTCCAAGTCAACAGAACAAAGTCTAAACACCCAGTGCAGACTGAATTCACCTTAACCACTCCCTCCACTTTATCCACAAACTTCCAAGGCCTAAAACCCTGTGCTCTGGGTGTTTGCCATTTCCTAGGTCAGTCCCTTCCCATGAATGCATACTCTTTGTTGTTGTTGACACTATTACAGATGTTCCCCATTTTCCCTCCCTTGTTCCCCCTCCACCCAGCCCCTGCCCCTCCAGGCCTTCCCCACACTGCTGTATGTGCCCATGGGCTATGCATATATGCATATATGCTCTTTGATTAATCTCTTCCAGTCCCCCCACCCTCCTCCCCTCTGAGAGCTGTCGGTCTGTTCCATGTATCCATGCCTCTGGTCTTATTTTGTTCATCAGTTTATTTTGTTCATTAGATTCCATATATAAGTGAGATCATGTGATATTTGTCTTTGTCTGCCTGGCTTATTTCGCTTAGCGTAATTTTCTCCAGGTCCATCCATTGTCGCAAAGGGTACTAGATCCTTCTTTTCTAGAGCTGCGTAGTATTCCATGCTGTAAATGTCCCACAGCTTTTTTATCCACTCATCTACTGACAGGCACTTGGGCTGCTTCCAGATCTTAGCTATTGTAAACTGTGCTGCTATGAACATCGGGGTGCATATATTCTTTCTGATTAGTGTTTCGGGATTCTTAGGATATATTCCTAGGAGTGGATACACTTGGTCAAATGGCAGTTCCATTTTTAATTTTTTGAGGAACCTCCATACTGTTTTCCATAGTGGCTGCCCCAGTCTGCATTCCCACCAGCAGTGTACTAGGGTCCCCTTTCTCCACACCCTCGCCAGCACTTGTCATTTGTTGATTTGTTGATGGCAGCCATTCTGACAGGTGTGAGGTAACACCTCAGTGTAGTTTTAATTTGCATCTCTCTAATGATTAATGATGTTGAGCATTTTTCTCATATGTCTCTTGGCCATCTGTGTGTCCTCTTTGGAGAAGTGTCTATTCATGTCCTTTGCCCATTTTTTATTTGGATTGTTTGTCTTCCTGGTGTTGAGCTGTATAAGTTCTTTATATATTTTGGAAATTAACCCCTTATCAGATGGATCACTGGCAAATATTTTCTCTCATACAGTGGGCTCCTTTTCCATTTTGGAATGCTTTTTGCTCTGCAGAAGCTTTTTAATTTGGTGTAGTCCCATTTGTTTATTTCTCCCTTTGTTTCCCTCGCCCTAGGAGATGTATCGGCAAAAATACTGCTACATGAGATATGACTGCAATACTCTTAGCCCACTTTGTCCCTCCCAGCTGCTCTCCACCGGTCAAACCTCACTTGGTCTTCAATGACCGGTTGAGAGGTCACCTCCTCTATACACACCGCCCTGACTCTTCCAGGGGAAACCCTCCCTCTCCTCATGGATCTCCCAGCGGCCCTGTGTTCCTACCTTGGCCTCAGCACCTGCCATGTTTCTCTCTAATTATCTGTTTACATGGCTGCCACCTCCACACCCACCCAGACTGAGATCCTTGAAAGCAGAAACCGCGACTGATTCATCATTGCACACTCAGTGCTGTCTCCATTCCTTGGCAGATATCACACACTCAATAAATTCCCGTTAAATGAATGAAAAGAGGAACAAACACACCGGGAGGAAATTGGCATGTGTTCATGGAATGTCACACCTCAGCGATTGTAATGAAAGAAATCCTTTCCACGGAAGCGCTCCTGTCTACTCGAGCCACAAGGAAGCATCCCCTCCTCGGCATCCTTGCAGGAACAGGGGTTTACGACAGACCCTAGGAGAGACAGAGCCCAGACTAAGTTACTACCGCCTCACTCAACTCCAGACACACTTGGCCCACTTGTGCCTTGGAGACACCGGCACCCTCCTGCCTCAGGTCCCTGGCACCTTCCATCCCCTCTCCCTGGAATTCTCTTCTTTGTATTTACAGGACCCACTCTTTTAATCTATTTAGATAAGAGATCGCATTGAACCTTATCAGAAAAGCCTTCCCTGATCAACAAAGCAGAACTGTAAAAGCATCCCCCTGTCTTGATCACGGCCTTACTCTGTTTGAGGAAGAACTGCAGGAAACAGGACATTAGGGCCAGAGGGAGCCAGGATTTGATGTGACCAAGACTCTCTCCTCTCTCCTCTTCATCACTCATATCTGTTTGCTCTCTTGGCTCCATTCTTTCCTTTTCTACCTGAAGTAACAGTCATGAGTTATATCCTTCAAGCTCATCCCAGTGAGAATAATCTCAGAGAAATAACCTGATTTGTCTAGTTTGAGTCACATGCCTATAAGCCACGATCACAGTGAAAAGATGTGTGTTATTGATTGGGTCTGGGTCTGGCCCCAAGATTGGTTCTGATGGGGTCTTTGTGATTTGGCTCATCCCCCAACCTGTCACTGTGACCAGAGGAAGAAATATATACCTGCCCATGTAGACTTGGAGCTAGGATTGGAATGAGTTCCATCTGAACCATGCAGTTAAGAACAGGTGAGTGGAAAATCAAGGTGCAACTTCTCCCAAGACAGAGGAGACAAACGGACACTGAGCAGACAGGTGTGGGACATGTGATTATGGCTTCACACAGTTCCCAAAGCACTTTCTCCCATCCTTTACTCCACTGAATCTTCACGCCCGCTCTGTGCAGTTGCCCAGGCATATTACCCACAAGGTGATGTTCACAATATTGGACACCCAGCATGGCCTGGGCTCCGGCCAGGCAGAGCAGACTTGTCATTTTGGGTTGTTATAACAAGGTGCCATAGACTGGGTAACTTGTAAACAAAAGAAACTTATTTCTCACAGTTCTAGAGGCTGGAAGTCTGAGATCAGGGCGTCAGCATGGTTGGGTCCTGGATTGCAGACTGATAACTTCTCATTGCATCCTCACATGGCAGATAGAGCTAGCCAGCACCCTGGCCTCTTTTTAACAGGGCACTAATCCCAATCATGATAGTTCTACCCTTCACGGCCTAATTCCCTCCCAAAGCCACGCCTTCAAATACGAAATACCATCATAACGGGGGTTATAATTTCAACATATGAATCTGGGGGCAGGGGACACAGCATGCAATCCCTAACAGGGCCCAGTTCTGAACAGTGGGATCGCCACCCTGCTGAACAGCCGTGAGACACTAGCCTGATTCTCCTCACTTTACAAGGGAAGCTAATGAAGCCAGGAGAGGTGTGTCGGCTGTGCCCAGGCACATGGTGAGTCGGTGGGAAGAACTCAAGACCCCTGGCACCTCTTTTCACCATCCTAAGCTACCGCTTTGTCCTCAGGTATCAGGGAGCGAAGGAAGGCAGAGTCGAGCGTACCAGCAAGAGTTGCTATTATGGTCCCATTTGCCTGGAGGAAGAAGCCAGCGTGCTATAGCACACAAGGAGCGCTGCTTAGTGGGTGCCACAAGAACCTGGAAAGCAGCGCCAGCCAGACGGCAGGGGTGGGGAGGAGCCAATGGGATGAGAGTTTGCAGCCAAGATGACAGATGCCAGGAGGGCTGCAGCTATTCTGGGAGGCAAGCAGTGGCTCTCCATCGCCCCGGCCCTGGCAGTCCCCACGTCCCCAGGGTAAAGAGGAGACCCTCACCCTCTCTCCAGCTCCGTATTGATGTAGAGTCTGAGACCTCAGACTTCAGAGCCAAGCAGCCAGGCCAAAGGGAATCAACCCCTTACAGGAAAGAACGATTAAATATCATCTCACATCATGATCAATGCTTAGTCACTGTCCTTATTAGAACTCTGCAGCCACCCAATCTACTCAGAACTCATCGGGCCCAAATGCCCCATGTTCTATAAAGAAACTGAAGCCCAGGGAGGAAATATGATTTGCCTCAAGGTCCCACAGCAAATTTGAAGGAGGGTTGAGCATTGCCTGATTTCTCAGTTCAGGACCCCTTCACCTGGGCTGCCTAAGATTGGGACTGCAGGGGGTCATCCGATTCTCATTTTTGGGATTATCAAACTTCCACCTCATGGGGACAGCTGAGCTTGACCTCCATGCCCCCCATTCCCCCAGTAAGGGCCATGCTATGGCTGCAGGTGTGAATTCCTGCTACAGCCCCTCTTCCGTGACCTCGTGTGCTGTACTGAGGGCCACACAATGCAGGCTTGGGCCCCACTCTCTCTTCGGGATTGAAAGCCTGAGCCAAGCCCAAGGCATCCAGCCTCCTTTCCGCTCTCTGTGCCAAAGGCACCCCCCAGGCAGAAACACCTTAGCCCCAGGCGTCTCTCCTGGAAAGAGAGAAAAACAGAAGACTAAGTAAGAAAGGAATTCCTTCTTTGCTGCTCCTAACAGGACGCAGTATTCTTTCCACTGGCCCCACTTTTCCATCTGGGTGACAACAACGAGGATTTCATGCAGCCCTGTCATGCCCTCCACGTCGGGTCACAGGCTCTGGATATACTAGATACACCAGAGTTAGGTATGGGACCTGGGCACCTCACTCCACCTGCCTGTTTTCTCATCTGTAAAATGGGCGTATGATGGTGTCAACCTCAAAGGGCTGGGGGGTTTTAATGACATCAAGGATTTGGCTCTGTACCTGGGACAGAGTCAGCCCTCGGGGCTTTTTAGCAGTGGAATGATGGCAATGTCTATACGACGTGGGCGGAGGGGGGATGTCACTGCAGCCACTACCACCTTCCCTGCTCCTCTCAGCCCATCCCAAGCCCTGCTTCTGCCAGGAGGCCATCTCTGATTGCGCTCATCTCTCCATCAGTTTCTCGTCTCAGAGCCTCCATTCCCTAGCCGGCTTAGTGCTGAATTAAATCCGATGCCTAATCATTCTGGGTTGGTGGCAGTCTTGTTTCTTTATCTAAAACATTAAACTTCTATCAGGGAAGACCAATGGGTTTTCTTTTCCCCCTGACAGTGCAAACCCAGGACCAGTCATGTAGAAGTCCTGGAAGAGTTAGCAACTAGGTGAGTGAACAGACAAGTGGCTGCTTTCATGGAAGCGGAGTAAAGCATCCGAGTCTATTTCATCCCTTGCTCCTCGGATCTGTAAGGATTTAGCGTCCAGCGCACATTCATGAGATTTTGGAGCAAGACCTAGGGATCTGTCAAGCACGCCTCATTTATTACCCAAAGGAGGGAAGATTAACATCACACGCATAGAGCACTCAATAGTTTATGAAATGCCCTTAGCAATTCACTGAGCAAGGAAGCAGCTTTTTCCATTGGCACAGAGAGATACCAAGGCTCAGAGGGGCTGGGAGACTAGCCCAGGCTCACAAGGCTGACGAGGAGCATGTGGGGATTTGGGCCCTGTGCTGCCGGCCTAGGTCTTGTGCTTCGCCCTCCCCACCAGCTGCTACGTGGGGAGGCCACAGCATCGCTCCTACCTGGCCATAGGTGGGCTGGGGAACCCCTTCCCCTTAACCAAGCAGGAGCCCCCAGTGGCTGTTGTGTTCCGTGTATGTTTCTCTAATGCCAACTCCACTGGAATATTCAAGGAAACCAAACACAATTTGAAAAGGCCATCCCTGGGACAGATGTGAGGGTCATGGTGGCTGGCCAAGCTCTCCCTTCTCTGTGTGCCCAGGCCTGGGAGGGAAGTGTGCCTGGGAAGGCGCACCCCCTCACAGCCATTCCCCCAAATGACGAGCCTCTGCTCCACTTTACACGGGAATGTCCTGCTTTGACCCTGGGTGGTGACCAAGAGAATTATTATCCCCATTTAATAGAGAGGGAAGACTTGGGTTCACGAAGACAGGGTCGGCTTGGGTTTTGGAAGGGGCATGACCAAATTGAAGTTCTTCCTCTGCCCATTTACAAGCTGTGAGACTTTGGGCAAGTCACTTAATGTCTCTTCTGCTTAATTCCCCTGTGTGAAAGGTGGGGCTATCATACCTACATTTCAGATGATTTCAGGGTTTTTAAAAGACGGCGTATATAAAGCACTAAACATAAAGTAAGTGAGCGTTTAATGAGTGACAGTCATAAGTTCTTCCACCTACTAACAGTTACCTTCACAAATTACTTAATTGTGATTTTTTAAAGAAAAAGAAACCCACCCCGTGGGGCTGCCGTAAGAACTTGATACGACCGCCCATACAAAGCTACCAAGCTAGGGCCTGCACAAAGTAGATGCTCAATCAATGCTAGCTATGCATTGCCATGGCCAGGGGCAGAGCCAGAAAACAGCAGAGCTACAGCTCTGACCAAGGTCTTCTGTCTCTAATCCCTCACCCCTGCGCGAGGGTGAACATGGTGAGGGAAAGAAGCCAGCAACGGTGGCCTCGCTGGCACGGGCAGGAATAAACCACCCCAGGCGTGGCAGTTTTCCTGAAACAACGGATAGAAGTCGCACCTTGATCTGCGTGGACGAGTGAGACAGAGCAGGGGGACAGAGGTCAAAGGGGGTCGTGACCTCATTGCAGCTCCAGGGCATTTCCAGGCAAAACCTCGCTTGGGGAGACTTACTGGGCATCATCCTAGAAGTAGGTCTTCTAGGGCCTGGGAAGAAAGCCCACAGCCTTCCCCAGTCCCTGCCTCTCCCCTCCCCTTCCTTAGACACTGCTGCTCTCCTTGTCCAGGAAACCCCAGGGCAGGATCTGGGTTGCCGCCCCCCATTCTCTTCCCAGGACTCTCAGGGTGCCCGGGAGAAAGCAGCTGCCCTGAGTGTGGCAGAGGGATGACGCAGAGTCGGATGCTGGTAATAAGCATTGCCCTGTGGTCTGGCTGCGGAGCCCAGGGCCCTTGAAGGGCATCTGCACAGCATCAGAATCACCACGGGAGGAGACCTTGGGAGGACTGAGCCCCAGCAGGCACCACAAAGCAAGGACTACGTAGGGATCCAGACGGGAGGGGGAGTGATGCTCTGCCAAGTTAATGAGCTTTTACTAACGATAATTTTTTTCACGTCCCTCTACATAGCTAAAGAGACAGAGGTAGGATATTGAGAAAGAGTCAAAGGAAATTTCCAGGTAGAGCATTTTCTGTAGGTAGTGGCCAGAACAGCGCCATCAAGGGTGCATCAAATCGGTCGGAAACAACCGGATACTTTTATTGGTCATTATTGCATCACACTTTTTATAAGCCCATTACACACATCTTATTGCCCTCTCGATTCACGTTCAGAGCACTGAAGAGAAATAATGCTTTTCTTATTGTTGCCTCTTGGTTCATTAAAATCCATATTTCATAGAATGAAGCTAGTTATGTCACCTGAGAGATGCAAGACTTACAAAGACATCTAAGGAGTAAAACGACACCACAAAACATAAACAATAAATTGCTCATAGAGGCATTAAAAGATTACGGTGCCTATTGTATATAAACACAGCTATCCTCTAGTTCCTAGGACAGGGTCTGGGATATATGTAGTAGGTGCTCAATAATAATATGCATTCTATCAACTTGTAAGAATTATATTTGTAGCATTTTTTCCCATCACCATTTGTCCCCTGATGCCCTCTTCCACCTCCACACACACCCCTCCCCCCATAATCTCCACATTGTTGCCCATGAGTTCTCTCTCTTTTTTCTTTCTTTTTTGCTCAATCCCTCCACCCCTGCACCCCCTCAACAAGAGCTGTCTGCCCGCTCTCACTTCTTAATATATTTTGCACGAATTACTTCAAACCATTTGTGTCTAAACTCCATTTTTCCATTGAATTTCTTTCCTTGCTCTCTGATTCTTTAAGTCATTTTTGACCAATGAAACCTTGTTGTCTTTCAGTGTTGTGTATTTGACAAAAGCCATCTTAGCGCTGATGACACTCTCCATTTCCTCAACACGGAGAAAGATATCTTCTGGCTACAGCTGGGGTACATGTGCCATTCTGTTCTCTTCCGGCTTTGTATTTTGTGATTGTTTGTCTCTCTAGTTCCTTGAGCCATTTGGAATGTTTTCAACACATAAAAATGAAGTATAGTTCTAAGGTCTCAATACATTTCTTACACTAAATTACTTTCAACATTGTGGTTTTGTTTCCCATCTTTCATTTTCTGTACTCTGCGGGTGAGAATCGCTTTCTCAAAGTCTAGTCTATCCCATGGTTATTTTTCAAAGCACAAATGTTGAGTAAATCCATTGGCTGATTTGCAGTTCACAATGTTTTCTTTAATCTTTTAGTTAGGGACATCCACTGCCATTGCTTTTAAGCATTTCCATCATCATCATCTTTATTAATATCACTGTGCATTCCTACCCGTTTTCTCCCCGATGGCTTTCACTACCATTTGACCAGATCCTGCTAAATACTTAATCAAATTATTATAATGCAGAAAGCAGAGTCATTTTTCTCAAACGTTCCCAGCAACGACAGAGATTAGCTTTCCATTTCTTCCTGCATCTTCATCCTACTAAGGTTTTGTAATTTCCCCTTAACAAGTTTCTTATATGGCAGATTAAATTAATTCTCATGTATTTAAAGGCTTTCTGTCATTACTACAACTAATTTACCATGGATGTCAAGAAATCATAATAATGAAAATGATTTTTCAATTCATTTGTAGTCTCTAGCTCTTAGATTAATTTCTGTGTATTTTCCCAGTAGAGTAAATTCTTGACATTTATGATTGAATGGTCACGGTTTCAGTAACTTGCAAGAGACTCCAAAAGGCCATGATATGTTATCATTTATCATTTTGCTGGAGCTCAAAATCGAATCACTCCCACTGCAAGGCTACTGTGTAGGAGAAAGTCACATTGCTAAGGGGAGTGGCCAGCCACCCCACATAAAGGTGACGCTGGATATTATACATCCCCCACCCTTCTCATGGAAAGTCACCATCAACATTTGCATAAGCCTCTGAGAAGTTTTGCAATATATAGATTTGTTTCATTTTGCTTAATTCAATGTTTCCAACTTACTTGAGAACAAACATGTTTCTCATGGCACACAAGGTGCCATGAGACACCAGTTCAAGAAACGATGGTTTAATACTTAACTTATAGAACAATTATGGATAAAAAGCCATTTAAAAGGTTCCTGCCTCCACTTAAGCTCATTTTTAGAGAAGATATTCGATGCAGTGATAATGTTCTTGAGTTGGGGGTTTCCAAAGTTTTTGAGACGTACCTTGCACAAGAATACATTCACGTCATCTGCCAGTATGACATTTTTCTTTCTTTAGTTCCCATTTTTGTGCAGTTGTTTTCCCTGCTGCATAACTATTTCAGCAATTTTATATTTTGCCATTTTATTTTACTTTATTTGTTCATTAACAAACGCTTCTATAGTGTTCACTATATACTGTCCTAGGTGCTTTATTAATCATCTAAAACGACCACATGAGTTCCAGTCATTACTATCCCAATTTTACAGGTCAGAAAACTGTAGTTTCCGATGCCGATGGGGTGTTTCTGCCTAGAGCCTCTTTGTTAAGGAAACTGCCACAAATGTTTTCCTTTAGTCATATTATTGTTTCTAATTGTAAATATCAACTGTATATTGTGTAAAGAAAATCTCCATTCTTTTTTATTTGTTTCTTAATGTGTCTTTAGCCAACATTAAGTATTGAAATATGCTAATTACCTTTCTTTGCCTCTATTGAGATAATTATGTTTGCTACCATTTTTCACTTAATATTAAAAAGGTATCATGCTCTCTTTGCTTTCCTGAGGCCAACAGGCCTTGTTTATACTGGATTACTTGTTTAAATGTGTTGCTGTGTTTTCTGCTTTAAGGTTAATATTTTATTTCTAAGCTCATAATGAGTTGAACAGCCATTCCCTTCTTTAAGGGAGGGGGGTGAGTGGGAATCATATTTACCTCAACCAATGCAATGTATAAATGCCAATGCAGTGGCTCCCCTGTTACTCCATGCTAGATACCGTAGAACATTTATGTAGAACATAAAGATTTAATGAGAGGTTATGAGAGAGGACAGTGGGAAGGGAAGCAGACCTTCTACGGCCATAGAAGAGAAGACAATGGTCCTGAGAACTTTATAAATGCCCAGATCTGAACAACTGAACATTCATTTTCTGTTCCTCCATTTTTGTTTCCCCCAAAGACCTAAGAAATTACTTAACTAGAAAATGCCCCAGGTCAACCGAGTGGACACACCGGGCAAAATGCCTCCATGAAGACAGAGTCTGCACCCATCTTGCTGGCGGCTATATGCCCACTGTCTAGACAAGCACCTGGCATACAGTAAGTGCTCAACAAATAATCATTAAAAGAAAGACATGAGCCAACTCTTTGACCAAACCAACTGGTCAAGTTGGCTATCCAAATGCAGGGCGGCTGGAGACTTGTTCAATGGGCCATCAAGAAAAGAGGTGCTGCAAAGACTTCCCCTCATCTGTAGTCGGCCTGGGCTGGGAGGGACCTGGCAGCTTGGAGAGATAGGAACGGGACAGCAGACAGTCCCTGGGGCCTGGAGAAAAAGATCAGGGAACAAACAGGGACACAAGGTTTTCTGGCAGCTCCCACCGCCCTCAGACAGATCTGCGTGTCTCTGTAGCTCCAGGAACCTGGACCTGGCAGTTGTCTCTTCGCATCCCAAAAGCCCTCAGAGCCTGTGGGATCAGGACTTAGTGATGATGAAGGAACATAGAAAAGGTCTCACCTCCTATAAGTGTGTCTGACAAGCCCTGAGCCAATGCAGTCACCTGGTACCTGGTCATCAAAATACAGTCAGACTCCAGGAAACAGATGTTGCCTGTGGACTGAATAGCTTTCTCCCATCAAGTGAGCCGACTTGTCACATCTGCTTCCCTTTCTTCTTTCTGTTGTTATTCATGTACTCATGGGCTCCCCCCATTTTCTCCACCACCCCCCACTAAGTCCCATTCTCCATTCCAAGCCCTCTTGACTTTCCCTTCTGGATCTGAGGCCCCGAAGCTCCCCCTCCTCCACCTCAGAGTGTGCTGGGCCCTTGGCCCTCTCCCCGCCTGCACCCCTTGCCCTTGCCCTGCCCTTGCCCTAGGCTCTGCCGTGGCTGTGGATTCTACAACTGCTTCCTTCTCTCTCGCCCTGGTGGGGTCCATAGACAGCGCTCCTGTTGCTCAGAGATGTGGAGGCAGTTGCTAAGAGACAGTGAAACGTCAGTACCTGGCCCTCGAGGAAAAAAAGGGAGCGAAAAAGGAAGAGAGGAGGGGGAGGGGGGAAGGGGAGGGAGGGAGGGAAAGACCTGACGGAAGCCACAAGCCCCAGCAGCCTCAGCACCAAGCTGAGTTTTTGGAAGAAGCATTAGGATTCTGTGAACTTTCTTCTCAGCATCCTCCCTTGGATTCCCCTTTTAGGTAAAAGAAGGGAATCAGCTAAGGGAACCACTTGGGGACCACAGGGCAGGAAACCACGGAGGATGCTGCCCCGGGATCCAGGAGCCATGGAAGAGGAGAGGCCGGGGGAGGGGACCAGCCGAGGAGGCAATCTGTTCTCCTGAAGCAGCAAGCAGGGATTCCGGCAAGAGGGAGGGAGGGAGCCCCGTGTCTGCTGCAGATTGATGGCTGTGTCCTTGGAACAGAGTAAGTGGGCTCCTGAGGGCCTGTGGGTGTGCAGGCAGAGACTTCAGGGTTCGGAAAAATGAGTCTGGATCAAGGGGGGCTGGGGTGATTTCCCAGTGGGTGGGATTGAGGCTGGAATCAGTGGGATGAGAAGCAGCGTCAGGGGAAGGGACCCGGGGAGGACAAGTGAGGACAGCAGGTGGGCACCGGAGAATCCAGGGGCCACGGAGGCTGCAGGGTGGATGGCGGGGTGAGCCACAGAGTGTGGCATCCTGCTCTGTCCCTCTGCCTGACCAAGTGTGGGTGTGGGTTCAAGCTGGGAGGCTGAGGGGAGAGGGGAGTGTTTGTGGGAAAGGATGCTAGGATTAGGGGTGTGCACAGGGGGTGAAAGATATTGGGGACAGACTGGGAGGGGGCTCCGCCGGCGTGCGTGTGCAGAAGGAAGCTGGAGAGAAAACCGGGGAGGCGTGAGCGCAGGGCAGGGCGAATGTGTTGGAGCCACAGGAGATGAAAGATGTGTGTGTGTGTGTGTGTGTGTGTGTGTGTGTGTGTGAGAGAGAGAGAGAGAGAGAGAGAGAGAGAGAGAAAGGGGCTAAGAGGGTCTGAAAGAGATCTGCAGTCTGCCAGGCTGTGTATGCGTTTCCCTTTGAGTTGCTCGAGGGGGGTATTTGGTGCTGGTGGGGGTGGGGCAATGAGTAGGGTAAGAAAATGTATCCCGCCCAGGACAGACCCCTCAGAGGTTGGCTGAAGGCAGGGGCCAGCAAGGTTAGTGGGTGACAACCATGGAGGTTGGGGACTGAGCCCACCATTGCCACTCCTGAGAGAGTAGACAGAGAACTTTGAGGCAAAGAGGAGGGAGGAGGGGGCAAAGGACCTGGGAGAGGGCCCGCGGGGAGGAGAGGGCACTGTTCTCTGTCTGAGTGCTTTCCTTGTTGCCAGAAGGAATTCTGCCTCCGCTGCTGAACACAAAGCCGGCTAGGAGAAGCGCCCGCTTGGGAAGTCGCCAAAGCTCCTAGCTGCCCCTCCTGCACCTCCAGCACACAAGACTCTTTCCAGGCTCTGCCGTGCAAACAATGGGTGTCACTTGGGGCCCTCCCCTCCCTGGGGATTTCAATAGACACTGAGGCCAGGGACTCAGGCTTTCAGGAGGCCCATGGCGATCCACTTCACCCCGGGCTCCCTGCCCAAAACACCCACCCCAGGACCCCCTTGGACTCGAGCCCACTGGGCCACCAATAGAATCGACCCTGAGACCTTGAAGGCTGGAGACCCGGAGGCAGCTCTGGCCTCCTGATCATTAATCCTAGACTTGGGGCAGGGCTGAGGGCTATCAGACATGCCAAAACCTTTAAAAGGCCTCTTTCAAGTCCTTCACTCCCCTCTCCCACCTCTCAGACACAGTACAGAGCGGAAGCCCCCAGCAGGCATGGCTGCAAGGGACACAGATCTGCAGGGACCCTTCCGTGACCTGCTGGCCGCTGGTCTAGTCCCATCCTCGCCTCCTTCCTTTCTGAAGTTTTGATCATCTCTGCAGACCCTGGGGGGCCTCACAGGGGTTGACTGCACCCTGGGCTCCAAAGGGGACTTCCTGCGGCTCTCACCTGGGGAGCCCTCTGGCACTTAGAGGCTCCCAGGGAAGGCTTGAGCCATGACACCACTGCTCCAAAGCCCCACCCTCCAGGGCTCCAGGCCCCGATGCAGCTGCCTCCCTGTGCCACTGACTCTTGATTCCATGGACACGGCCCCGGCCCCGATGGGCTCCGTTCAGCACTGCGGTTGCCAGCTGCCTAAGATGGGTGACACCTGGTCCCAGCTGCCCTGGCCTGGGCCCCCCCACCCAGCCGTGCTCCTGGTCTCCCTCCTCTTGGCGACCGGGGTGATGCACTCGGACGCGGGCACCAGCTGCCCCGTCCTCTGCACATGCCATAACCAGGTGGTGGACTGCAGCAGCCAACGGCTCTTCTCCGTGCCCCCGGACCTGCCGATGGACACGCGCAACCTCAGCCTGGCCCACAACCGCATCACGGCTGTGCCGCCCGGCTACCTCACGTGCTACATGGAGCTCAGGGTGCTGGATTTGCGCAACAACTCCTTGGTCGAGCTGCCCCCGGGCCTCTTCCTCCATGCCAAGCGCTTGGCACACCTGGATCTGAGCTACAACAACCTCAGCCACGTGCCGGCAGACATGTTCCAGGAGGCCCACGGCCTGGTGCACATCGACCTGAGCCACAACCCCTGGCTGCGCAGGGTCCACCCACGGGCCTTCCAGGGGCTGATGCAGCTCCGAGACCTGGACCTCAGCTACGGGGGCCTGGCCTTCCTCAGCCTCGAGGCCCTGGAGGGCCTGCCGGGGCTGGTGACCCTGCAGATCGGAGGCAACCCCTGGGTGTGCGGCTGCACCATGGAGCCCCTGCTGAAGTGGCTGCGGAACCGGATCCAGCGCTGTACCTCAGGTAAGGAGGGGGGCCTGGGGGGCGGGGAAAGGAGGGTTCTGGCCTCCCTGAAAGGACAGACCCCAAAGAAGAGAGGAGGACCCAGAGGTCTCGAGCCCCTACTGTGTGCCCTGATTTGTGCCCGCCCCTCTGAACCAGCTCTTTCACCCCACAAGTATTTGTAGAGCCCTCGCATTGTAGACTAGGCACTGGGGGCCGATTCATTAATGAAACAGACACGCCCTTGCCTCTGTGACACTTATGACCTGACGAGGCAGACAGACAGTAAACAAGTAAAAAGAGTTAATAATAGACGGTGTTTATTGAGCTTTCACCAGCACCGAGAACTCGCCCCTGACCCCCACTTTTATCACCCCCATTTTTCAGGTAAAGAAACTGAGATTTAGAACCATGCAGAGAGTAGCCCAGAATCACTCATTTCGAAACTGGCAGGGCCATGGAGAAAATTCAAATGCATTTGACTTCTGAGTCCTGTCCTACTGTAGCAGGCTGTCTCTTAAGTGTTCTGAGTGCTGGCAAAAGTCTCGCAGAAATGAAAATGACTAACGCTATTTATTTTCATACTTACTATCTGTCATGCTCAACTCTAAGCATATTATATATTTTAGCTCATCTCATCCTTACATGAACCCTAATGAGCCCTCCCCTCTCTACAGAGGGAGAAACCGAGGCACAGAGAGGTTCAGTAACTTGCTTAAAGTCACGGCCCTGCTGTGTTGGAGTCAAGAATCAAACCCTCGCAGTCTGGCTGCCCTCTGGCTGTATCCTGAAGAGCCAGGGTCTAGACTGACAGAGTCAGGGCCTGAGTTCTGGGCTGGCTGAAGGGCCTCTGCAGAGTTCTGCAAGTTTTGAGCATGGGGTGGAGAGTCGAGAGGGGAAACTGGGGTGTGACGAATTAACCAGCCAATCCCAACTGGGGGTGGATTGGGGACTGAAGGAGCCTGAATCACGCAGGTTTGATGGGCCCTGGCCTCACCCACTGGTGTCCAAGCCTGGCCTAGAGGTAGGCAACGTTCAGTTGTGGCCCCTGTCACCAGCTCTCCTGTGTGCAGCACTGAGCTTTGGCACAAGCCCCAGCAGTAGAATGACAGGAATAGGTGAGGGCGCTATCCCAGGGGATTTCCCAGAGCCTGGGCTCAGAGTGTGCTCAGAAGTGGTGATGAATGAGGTAGGAGGGAGAGGAGGGCTGAGTGGGGAGCCCAGGACCAAAATAGCTTGGGGGGGCTGTGGGTCACGATTCCCATCTTTCCACAGAGCTGTGGGAGGATGTTCTCTGGGACCAAAATAGCTGGGGACTGAGATGGAGCGATGATAGGGGGCATGAGGGGGAGGCTGCCTGGAGTGATCGCCCCACCTGCTCAACCTTGGCAAGCTGCATCTGCTCCCCTCTTTCCTGCGCACTAGGGACAGAAGGGGTACTCCGGGGTGCTAAGCTTCTACCACACCTGAGCTCCTCTTTTTCTGGAATCTCTGAGGTCCCTGCTGCCCTTCAGAAGAAGCTCAAACTCCCAGCAAGTGGGAGAGGGATCTGAGATCCCATCACCATGGCCTCGTGCCAGTACAGATGAGGGACCCAGCTCCAGAAAGGGAAAGTGACTGTCCACAAACCAACAGTGAGAAAGCAAGTAGGCCACAGCTAGGAACCAGGTTCCCTGTTCCTGCACAGGGCGCACTTTGGACCACACCGCCCTCCGGGGTGGTTCCTCGCGGGCGTAGGGTCTGCCCGGTGTAGGCAGGATTCGGCGGCCCTCTTCCCTTTGTCTTTCTCTGCTGCTTCTCTCTTTTTCATGGGATTCCAACCACTAACCACAATTTTTGGACAAATCCCAACACAGAGGAACATAAGGGTGCCCTGAACTTCAAGACTGGTCCCTTGACACCAGAGAGTTTGTCAGCCCCCAGGCTCCCATCCTGCACCCCTGCAGGGTCCTGCCGCATGACCTCAGAGCCTCCTCTGGGTGGTCCACACAAATCGCCTTCAGTGTCTCCACACTCCCCGGCTTCACACTGTCTACCACCACCCCAGCCAGGCGCACAGTAGACTTGGGAGCTCAGCATCTTCCAGTTCCAAGAGAGGAGCCTCTTGATGGTCAACTCCAGATACAATCTTGTCCTGGGCAGGGTCTGGAGTACTGTGCACACAGCCTACAGGGACCCCTTAACCTGGGGTTGGGGACAGGCTGCATTCTATATCTGAACCTCACCCCCCATTTCTAAGGAAAATGGTGCTCATCCATTTCCCAAAAGGGCCAATCTAAATCCATCATTTTATTTTTTGCCCTCAAAACCTACAGAATGGGTAAGAAGCATTTTGCACCATATAATTTAGAAAAGTCCTTTACATTGACTGTCCTAGACAATTAGGTTAGATTATCCCCTTCTTGTATGTCCCCTTTCTTCGTGAGAGCCAGAAAGGCAAAAAAAAAAGGACTTGCCCAAGGTGAGAGCTTAACTAATCTGAATGAAGGAATGATGGAACTGCTACCTGCGTGCCACTTTTACTCCCAAGGCAGGGTACAGTGGAACCATTGACAGCTCTCAAGCATCTGTATGTGTGGCCCTGGAAGGATGGGAGAATGGCCCATGGAGAGAATGGTAACCCACTGAAAGAGAAGCCCCCTACAGAAGTCTATGTGCAGAACATGACCCCTCTGATCTATCCAGAGGGACCAAAATAAAATAATAATAAAAGCACACACACAATACTTACCATATACCAAAAACATATCACTTATATATGTTAACTCATTGGCGCCTCACAACAACCCTATGACATAGATACTATGATTATCCTCATTTTACAGATGAAGAAGCCAAGACACTGAGGGGTTAAATGACTTACCCTCAATCACACAACTAGGGAGGGATACAGAGGGTGTTTGAACCCAGGCCAATAGCTCCAGAGCCCATGCTCTTAACCCCACACTTTGTGTATCTTGAAAAGCCACGAGGAGTGGTAGAAAGACTCAATGCTTTGGAGTTGGACAGAGTCGTTTATTCACATGTTCATTTAACAGAGATTCGCTGAGCACTTACATGGACAGGACATGATTCTGACGCTAAGGATACTACGGAAGATGTTTATATTCAAAGTTGAGGAGATTGATAATAAAGCTATCAGACAGTGGTAAAAACTATAGAGAAAAATTTAACAGAGTAGCTAAGATAGGAAATGCCTAGAGAAAGGTGACATAGGGGATACTATTTTATATAGAACCATAAGGGAAAGCTGTGCCAATAAGGCGATATTTGAGCAAAGTCCCAAAGGAAGTGAGGGACCGAGCTGTGCAGAGATCCAGAAGAGAAGCACCCTCACAAGGGGATAAATGCAAAGGCAACTCCTCCCTACCCCAAAGGGGACACGCTCAGGTGATGGAGTAATGACCAGGAAGTGAGAGTGGGTGAAACTGAGTAAGCAAGTAGGGGAGTGGGAGAGATGGGGAGAAGTCCTTGCGGCCCCTGGTGAGGACTTGGCTTCACTCTGTGGGAAGGTAAGAGGCAGGGAGTGATGTGGAGGGACTTCAAGTTTGAATAGGTCGCTCGGCCAACTGTGTTGAGTTGGTCTAAGGGCAGAGTTCCAGATTCCAGTCCGAAGGCTGTTTAAGAGACAATGGGAGCCCACGAAAGCCCCAGTTCTATCATTAGTAGTGGCTATTGGACTTTAGACAAGTTACTAAACTCTCCCAACAGTGACCTTCACATCTATAAAAATAAGTATAAAAATATTTGCCTTGAGGGCAGTTGAGGGCACTAAAGAAGGTAAGCAAAAGTTTGGGCACAAAAGAAACTCAATAAGAAAGTCAGCTTCTTCTGGGTGGGGTGGGGGCTCTCCATTCCATTCTGTCTCCCCCAGGTCTCTCACCCTGCCTGGGTTCTGTGTTGCAGATTCTCAGCTGGCTGAGTGCCGGGGCCCCCCTGAAGTTGAGGGTGCCCCACTCTTCTCCCTCACTGAGGAGAGCTTCAAGGCCTGCCACCTGACCTTGACCCTGGATGATTATCTCTTCATCGCATTCGTGGGCTTTGTGGTCTCCATCGCATCTGTGGCCACCAACTTCCTCCTGGGCATCACAGCCAACTGCTGCCATCGTTGGAGCAAAGCCAGCGAAGAGGAAGAGATTTGACGAGGGTTGCCTGGCATCCTCCCAAGCTGCCAACCACCACTGCCACCGACACCAGACATCCTCCCTGGCTGCCCACTCTGGCCCATGGTTCCCTGGCCACCTCTGTCACGGCTCAAGCAGTGTCGGAAATCCACCTTTGAGTGAGCTTCTACTGTGGGCCAGGCACTGTGCTAGGAACCGGCAGTGTTAGATGAATCCATCTACTCCTCCCCTCAAGACACTTCCCTCTGATAGAGGAGAGAATCAAAAACTATTCCCTTTAAGACAATCTGTTGGCATTCTGATCACATAGCTATGGAAGCCCAGAGGAGGGGTCATCAGCTGCGCCTTGTAAAGTCCAAGAGGTGAACAAGAGTGGAGGTGATTCTTGAGCTGGGTTATCAAAACCATCTGCTTTGTCAAGTAGACCAAGAAGAGTGGACATACACAAATGACAGAGGCCAGGATATGTGGTACATTAAGAACCATGGTGAACAATCCCTGGGACCTCACTATGCAGAAGGGAAGTGACACAGGACCAAAATTTTCCCTCTGACGCCCATTCTGTCATTGCTCAAAGCTGCCCACCATTGTCTCCAGAGGGTGAGAATGCCCCCATGCCATCCCCCTCGGCTGCCTCCTACCAGCAGCTAGCAGGTGAGACCACCTCCCAGTGACTGCCCCCCACAGTAGATTGCCAGTTGTAGCCTGCTGGCGAGGTCCCAGGTAGCAAGCTGAGGATGGACACCTTCAGTGCCCTTTCTCCCACCCCCGTCTCCTGCCTCTCACTCCAGCTTTGGCTTCAGAAGAAAGAAGCAGGAGGCCCAGGAATGGGGCGGCGAGAGTCCTGGCCCTCAGGGACTCCTAATCTCGTGACTGTTCTTGCCACAGTGCTCATGCCAAGAGATGTCACCGGGAAAGTGCACTGTGACTGCATGCCTGTAGCATGACAATACAGGACTGAAGGAAGAGAAGGCCATCACTGTTGTGATCATAGAATTTGTTCTTCTAAACAACTCACTCAATTAAGCATAGGGTAAAAGAGCTATTAGTTACCAAGCACTTGCCAGTGCCGGGCACTGTGATAAACTCTCTCCACAGACAATTTCCTTTAATGTACACAACAGTCTTCTGAGGTGAGCATTGTAGTTCCCATTTTACAGATGGGCAAGTAAGGCCCAGAGAGGTCAAGGTCATGTGATACTTATGAGCGAAATAAGTCTGTGCTCTTTCGACTACTCCATTCAAGCAGGGGAGCGTCCCAGCTCCCCCTCAAAGCTATGTAAGTTCACAGTCAAGTAGTGCTGATGAAGGTCCTAACAAGAGTCAGCACTCTCCTGGGCACTTTTACATCTGTTGACTCATTTATGTCAGTTCTCACATCAACACTGCCTGGTGGTTGTTATTGGCCCCATTTTACAGATGAATTCATTACAGAAAGCTGAGCGTCTTACCCAAGGTTACCCAGATAAACTCCAGAAGGAAAGCTCCATTCAGGGAAACTGTCTAATCAGTCCGTCGAGACCAAGTAACGTTCCGTGCAAAGCGCAGTTCTCCTCGCGCCACCTTCATCGTCAGTGTCATCAGCTTCCCTGCACTTGCTCGGCTCTGGACTGTTCCTGAAGCACTTTGGCACCATTCTCCCTGACTCTTCACAACGCTCTGTGGCAGGCAAACCAAACATCGTTATTCCTATTTGACAGATTAAAAAAAAGAAACTCAAGAGAGGGTGTCACTTGCCTGAGTGGCAGGTCTGAGGCTCAACTCCAGCTCGGCTCTCTTTCCAGTGCCATCCCAGGCGCTTGGGAAGAGAGTGCCTGGGAGGCCAGGTAGTGGGGCCCTAGGGCTCAGCAGCTATGAATACCCTAGTAGAGCAGCTAAATAAAAGGCAGTAAAACCCAGCTGTCGTGCGGGTTTAGACATGCTCACGACAGGGGAATATCGCAGCCCCTGAGACTTAGAAGCAGCCCAGATAACACCTGAATTGGAGTCACCTGCCTCGTGGTATGTAAGTAATGCATTAGAAATGGTGGCCTTCTGAGAACTAAGATCTTTGGGAAGCAGGAGAGAAAGCTGTGTTAACCCCTTCTACTCAAGCCCTGCTGGGTTGTGTTGCAAGAGACACGAAGGGTGTCAGAAAGCGGTGGGTGAGAGCCTCTGCACAATAAGGGAAGACTTTAAGGCACAGTCCAACATGTTGCCAAGGCTGGCCAGGGTATGAATTAAAACGGGGGCCTCCCACCTTGCCCCCAACTCCAGCAGGCTCAAATCATCCCATCTTCCTGGCAGGCCTGAAGGAATGAAGGAGAAACATATAATCTTCCAAGAAGTCTTCCCTTACTCATGCTCCCTGAGCTAGTCACCCAAAAGAGAGCCCAGAAACTTTGCTAGACCTGGGGTACTTGAACCTTGTGTGCCCTGAATCTCCCTTACAACATCTGGGCCAGAGCCCTGCTCATGTGACATCTGGAGCAGAACTGTGCCTGCTCTCTTCTCCCACTGTGTCCAGGGACAGGTGGGCTGGGGCTGCTGTCCACCGGTCAGTCTGACAGCCTAAGGTATTTGGGGAGGAACTTGTAGAAATAATAGTCCTGATACAAACTGTTAAGCCTCCCATAGAAAAACGCCATATACATCTATGATAATCTCCTAGGTACTCTTGTTTGCTGAAATATAGTTAATATATTTTAAGATCTGTACCCTTTTTTGCATAGAACTAGACCCAAACAAGATACCAAATACCCCTTGAAATCAAATGTCCTTTCTAATGAGACTATGTAGTCCCTGCTAATGGCAACGCTTTCTGAGTAGGACACCCAGCTTTTAAAGAACAGATGCTTCTCCAGCTGCCAGAAGGTCCCCAGTTGACTAAAGCACAATGAGGGAACTTCCCTTGCCTCCCACCACCAGCGTCTTGTGCAGGCTATCAGAAGGAAGCTTCTAGAGGGAACAGAGCAGTCCCGGTAGAAACTGCTCCCTCAGTGCTGCTGACCAAGAACCCACGATGGTGATCCCACAAGGTGTCATTAAGGTTTTCCAGATTAGTTAGCATGTAAGTGTTGGAGTATCTCTGAGTCCACTTGTCTATTCATGAGGTTTTATATATGTTAAGTGTCTACTGAAATGGGGCTGAACTCTCTGGAACGTGAGTTCAGTTCCCCGACACAGTCTACTCAGCATCCGTTTAGTGCACTGCTTGGTGGAATCCCGCTAGGCCTGGGGTAGGAATAGCTGTTCAGAAAATATTAAAAGAGAGAGAGACGTGGTGGAGGCAGACTAACTGCCTGACTACTTCCCTCCATTCTCCTCCACCCCTCAGAGACTTGTCCCCATCACAGACGCTCCCTTCATGCTGGGCCTGAGGACATCAAAGTCTAGTTAACCGGCAGTGCCGTGCTGGTCAAGGTCTGCGCCATTGTTCTTGAGAAAAGACCCCACATCCGCACCACACCACTCCGGACCAGTTACTTCTGATGACCCTCAGACAATGCCTCAGCTGTTTCTCCATTCCTATAAAGATTCCCAGGGAACCCTGCAGAAGCATGTCCCCAGAATTACTATAGAGTCTGCCGGCTCCTTTCAAGGAGATTGGTGTATAGCATTTGAGCACAGGCCAAAACAGGTATTTCTCTTCCACCATCAGGGAAGACTTACAACCCTATGTCCCTTATAGATGTCCTTGTTGATATTGCCTTGACATCCTTTCCAACTCTAGAAGAGCCTAAGGAAACACTTTCGTCCATTCCTCCCAAAGCTAGAGAAACCTGTCTGCTCTCTGCACCCAAGAAGGAAGCGAAAGAGAAGTGAAGGAAGCATGTTGCAAGGTCCTGTGTACATCACCATTATGTCTGCCACAGCACTGGTGGAGCCACCTGGAGCCACAGAGCTCTCAGCTTTTCCGAGTGCTGTCCTGAAGAATGCTGATGTCTGGGGTGGGAGGGTTAGGGAGGGGTGGGGAAAGGGAAGATGCCAACCTTTGTATGGAGATGATTTTATAACCATGCACTTTTGTAACGGTGAAGAATTTTTCATAAATGTACATTAATAATAAAGAGTGTATAGTTTAATAAATTTTCTAAAGGGTTGTGAAGAGGAAGGAGAGGGAGGGAGGCAGGGAAAGAAAGAGAGAGAGAAAGGAACTAGGCAGAATCAAGAGGATGTGTGCCAAAATATAAACACGAAAGGTCTATGGGGAGGGAGTAGATGGGAATAATTAGGAGATGTGCCAGCCATGGAGGGGCATGTGTGGGAGTAGAAGGAACATCACAGAAGCATATTTCTACCAGGCAAAGAGGAATACGCGTGTGTCTGTATGCACACACTCTTATGTGTAGGCATATTTTGGTGCATAAAATTATACAAAGAGCATATGTCTTATACATGTTGGTGTTTGCAGCTTGGGTCATCTATAAAACATGCCAAGGCAAGTGGGTGTGCCTGCCTAGTTAGCGTCACTAAGGAATGTGTGCCAGGGAGATGGCCCACTCCAGCCATGTGGGCAAAGAACACTAGCTCAGGCATACAGGTAAAGCAGGCATCTAAATGGGTGGGGTGGGGGATGGATGAGACCGTCACTGGTATAGTCTCAGTCTCTGTTCTCATAGGTTAAAAAAGAAGGGAAGGGAATCTAAACCTCCTGAGTCTTGCAAGTGTCGCCTACATACCATTAGAACTGAGATGGTTGGGCAGTGTACCTTGGGAACAGAGAAAAAATGAGAAGCAAAGTGTGCAGCAGCAGCTGTTTCTATCCCGGTAGGCTAAGAGGAAGCAGCTCAGCCTGGCTGGAGCGTCGTCCCGTGCACCGAAAGGTTGCGGGTTTGATTCCAATCAGGGCACATACCTAGGTTGCGGGTTTGGCCCCTGGTCAGGAGACAACCAATTGATGTTTCTCTCACACATCAATGTTTTTCTCTCTTTCCCTTCCCCTCTCTCTAAAATAAATGAAAAAATATCCTCAGGTGAGGATTTTTTTTAATTTAATTTAAATTAATTAATTAATTCATTCATTCATTCATTCATTCATTAAATAGTGGTGCTAAGCAGGAAGTGGTTCCTCCCACCAATACATATACATACAATAGGGGGTTACCCTATTCCTCACACTCCAATCACCACAGGGTACAGGCAAATATGCACTCACAGAGTAAAGCCGCTAAAGGGACCCTGACTCAAAACACTCAGGTAGAAAGAGCATGCCCAACTATGACCAGTGTTTTCTGCAGTAGATTGAAGGGAGGCAAAGCCTTTCTTTTAAAATTAAGTACTTAATGGAGTACTTCTCACAGTGTCCAGAACTTGTATATCTTACGCAGTGCTTGCTGTACCTAGTGCAAGGCATATACCTAGTAACTGATGATGATGATGATGATGATGATGATGACAACGACGACAATGATGATGACCATGACGATGATGATAACATTTATTGAGTATGCAGTATGTGCCAGATGCTGTGCTATGCTAAGCACTGTATGTGGATTAATTCCCTTAATTCTCACAATAATCCAAGATAGATACTATTATTATACCCATTTACAGGTTAGGGAACTGAGCTCAAACAAATTAATATGTGCTCAAAGTTGCACAGCTCGTAAGTAGTAGATCTGGGCTAAACAATAATACTAAGTGACTTCAGGGGACAAAAACAATATGAGACAGTAGAGAAAATCCAGTCTCAATCAAAAGTTAGCTTTTAGCCACAGAGGTCCTCTACGATTACTTGGTGAAAAAAAAGTGGAGGGTAATAGGTAAAACTAACACGTAGCCTGCATGTTTCATTGTGTATAGCTTTGATTACTGCATTGGTCAAGGTAGGCTAATTGTGATAATAGGCAATCCCAAAATCTCAACAGAATAAAGGTTTGTTTACTGGATTGTTTAAAAAAATAAAAGCTTATTTCCTGCTCATGTCACATCTCAATGCATGTCAAAGGTTCTGCTCCACAAGGTTATAGAGGGACTCAGGTTCCTTCCATCTAATGCTCTTGCCTTCCCTGAGGCCACAGAGCCCTCCACAGGATCCTCTGCAATGTGGAGGACTTCAAGAGAGATTTCTGAGGACCTGCTCTAGAATAGAAATATTGCACATCAATTCAAGCCAGAACTCAGTCCCATGGTTCCCTTTAACTTTAAGGGAGTAGACTATATGTACCTAGAAAGCAAAGGAAACAGGGTATGGTAAACCCCACCAGTCTCCAAACATCACCTGCTCTACTAGTCACCAAATACCTTTTTTATCCCATATTTATCCTATAACCAATCACATCCAGCTCAAAGCTAAAAATCGCTGATGATTCTCCATTAGGTTTCTTCTTATGGTCCAGGGATCTATGAACGGAAAAAGAAAGTTACCGCCCACCCACTTGCACATATCCAATATACAACGGTGACACAAGGACAGAGTCACAGCAAATTAAAACCCCTGTTTAAAAAGGGGGGAAACAAAAACACACAGCAGTCGTGGTCCATAGCAATTCTGAAATTGTGGTGAGAAAGCATTATAAAGTCCTCGTACCAAGTTCCTTTACTAGGCCCTGATTCTGTTTTCAGTAAGAACTTCTTTTTGGACATTCTCTGTCACCTCTGGCACTTCTCTCTTGGAGGATGTCCCTTTCCGTTATCTACCATGGCCATATCTAAAGTGGCTATTGGGGAGCATGAACTCTTTGAGGGTGGCCCATCTTCTTCAGTCAAACTCCTGCTGGTGTGAGTATGCTGGCCTGAAATTTGTTTTAGGTCTCAATGGTCAAAAGCTTTCTGAATCCAGGTTCATGTTTTCTTAGCGATTTACCTCCCTTAGTAACTTGGTAGACTCTCCTTAAATTTGTTTCCACTAAGTTCCATGTTTCCATGCACACACATAGTTCTTTCAAGCCTAGCTTGATTCCTGCTTTCTCTTCCCTGGTGCCCTCCCTCTAAATGGCAACCGTGCAATTATCTGAAACAATAGATAAGAAGGCCAGGTTATTATTCTTGTTTCCAGTTGGCTAAGTTACTTTGACTGAAAAATTTTAGTGGGTTTTGTTGCTAAAAGCCTTTTTCAATTTTATCTCTAATCATGTAGGTCTAGAAACAGTCAGCTTTTCCAATTTTATCTCTAATCATGTAGGTCTAGAAACAGTCAGCTTTTCCAATTTTATCTCTTATCGTTTAGGTCTAGAAACAGTCAGCTTTTTCAATTTTTTTACTGCTCCAAATTTTTTACTTTCTCTCTCTTCCTTTTCATTTCTACTTTCAAACTGCTTTAAAACATTAGAAACCTGAGTTGAATCAATATGGGATGAGACCAAAATGCTTGAAGCACACAAACAATCATGCAACACCAAACAATCATGAAGGAGATGAACCTCCTCGTGGAAAATGGTCATTATGGTGAAAGGTAAAGACACTAAGAAAAATGCTACCTATGGCATTCAGAATTCAGAATGCTTACCATAAATCACTAATGCCATTGGGGAGATAAGAGGAATTAATGGGAAAAAGTTATCGCCCATGCAAAGTGGTTAAGAGGCTGTCTGAGGAGAAAATGTTGGTTATATTATGTCACTGATCGTTAGCCCCAATCCACTCACCATGGAGGGCAGAGATCAAAAGGCCACTATGACAGAGCTATGAAAAACATAATATTATCAAGTGGGTTCTCTACCCACCCTCATCTTCACGCATAGCTCACGGAGTCACTCGGGAGCACACAGCATGAAGTTCTAGACAATATATAACAATGTGGCGCGTTTTGACAACTCTGAAGATTCTACTCCTATAGCTAAACGAGTATTCAAAAGTCAAAGCTATTGAAATAGTTGGTATAGGGATCTTAGCCAGTCAAGAATTATATTCCCCTATGAAGAAGCAGCTTATGCCTTCATTCACTCAAAAATATTGGTCACACAACTCCATGTGCTGGGCACATGTTTCAAGTGTTGGGTATATGGCAATTAATAAGATGAAGTTTCAACCTCTTTGTGCCTACTTTCTAAGTGGGAGTGGGAATAGGAATAGGGGAATGAAGGTAGGTCAGACAATAAACAAGAGTAATAAATAATTCCCGATAGTGATATATATACACAGCAGGAAGAGGGCTGGGCGATGACGTTGAAAAAGTAAGCCCAGATCGAGTAGGCCTTCGTGGGCCCCCATCAGACTTCCCATTTAGTGTAAATGCTAACCGAAACCACTGGAGAGTTTAAAGCAGGGGAATGACATGATCTGACTATATTTTCAAAGGCCATTCTGGATGCTCTACAAAAAATGTTCCATAGGTGGGAAAGAGTGTAAGCTGGGACACCAGGAGGGGTTTCTGCACCGGTCCTGTTGAAAGATGTTCTCAGGGGTAACATTGTTGGCAGTGGGTAAGGAGACAAATTGAAGATATATTTCAGAGGTAAGCCAGTGGGACTTGCTGAGACATTAGATATGGGGAGAGAGAACAAAAGAGGAATCCAGGAAATCACCTAATTTTTTTTTAACTTTATCTATAGCTATGCTCAGCAAGATCCAAGTAGAAGAAAGATTGTCTTAAATCTATGAAAAAAAATACATATCATTAGACAGCCAACAATCAGTAAGTTACAAAACCCTGATGAGTAAGTTGGAAGGGTGAGGGAGGAAGCAGACAAACAAACAGATTCATAATGACAGGAAACAGCCCCAGCCTAAGAGCCCAGAGACAAGGGTAGAAAAGTCAGAACAGACAGCATTGGTTTAAATTCTCTGTGTCGCTCTGGGTCTTAAACCGAGCAACGGAGCTTCAGGAATGGGAGGTAAAGCCTAAAGAATCAGCAGCGTTTTCAGAGGACAGATAGCTTGGTCTCCACAGTATTGTATGTGCTAGACACCTGAAGTGATTTCCTAGAAGCAAAGTGTAAGACTCCCTCAGCTGTAGACAAAGACGAAAATCCAGGAAACCAATTATATTTGAGATGGGCCCAAATATGTTTGAAATGAGAATATTACACAGATTCATATTTTTTAAATGGGAATGAACAGCTTGTACTCAGCCAAGGAATGAAAGACCGGTAACAAGCTGGGCCTCTCGGGATGATGCTAATACTGTGACGATTCCTAACCACACACTGCCCCGAGGGCTTTATGGGCCACTCTCATTGACGTTGCCCTGGGAGATGTCTACTATTGAGAACTGCAAAGCATAATAAAGACTAGGGAGCCACAGTGCCTGGGTTCAAATCCCAGTGCTGCCACTTGCCAGCCGCGTGACTGTGGGCAGGTGACGTCATCTCATTGTGTCTGAATTTCTCTGGCTGTGAATTTGAAAGGACGATGGTAGCCACTTCACAGGGTCTCTGAAAAAATTAACTGAGTTCATGTATATAAAGTGCTCAGGAGAGCGCCTGGCACACAATGATATGCAGTTAGTGATAGTGACTAGCTCCCCTTTCTACAGGCAAAGCACTAAAGCTGGGAGCTGATTAAGGCTCTTATCTAACATCACACAGCTGAAACGTGACAAAGCCAGGGCTTTGAGTCACATCTGTCCCCAGACCCAGTGTGCTGAACCGCTGTCACGAACCAGAGAGGTCATGCTGGCCAGCTATGACAACTAGTCTCCGAATGTGCGGCTAAGCACACGATGCCTCTAACACTGATGCCCTGGAGTAGTCCACTCTCACTCTGAATCTGGACTGGCCTGTGACTCAGTTTACCCAAAGGAAGGCAGCAGAGGTGTGCCAGCTCCAGGACTAGTCCTTAAGAGGGTCCGGCAGCCCTGTGTTTGTGCTCTCAGGAGCCCTGAGCTCCTGTGGATTAAGTCTGATCCATGGAGACAAATGGAGAGTCCAGAAACCACACGGCAAGAAAAGAGGCTCCGACGTTCGTGCCAGCTGAGCCCAGCTTTCCAGCCATCCCCTCCAGGCACCAGACACATTAGTGCATCTGACTTGAGCATGCCAGCCCAGCCACCCTCTGACCACAGCCCTGTGGGAGTTCCCAGGCAGGAGCAGTAACGGAACTGTCTAGCTGAGCTATGGGGCTGACGACAGTTAAATTAATTAAACAAGGAAGCCATTAGACGGAGGTGGCTTTAATGCCTTAGCAACCGACATCAGCAAGCCCAAACCTAGGCCTGTAGATGCCTCAAGGTTAAGAAATCAAAACCTAAGGAAAACCAGTCACAAACAGCCAACTAGCCCTTTCCAAAAACGCCAACTGCTTAAGCTCCAGCAAATCGAATAATTTTCTTGCTTTGTTTCTGCACCTTATGTTTAAGCTCTCGCCGTTAGTGTCTGTCAGAAGAGCGCTCCTAACCGCTTCCAGTTTGACACTGCCTGATGTGAATCGATGTTGGCTCAAGTAAACTCTTAAATGTTAATATGCCTCAGTTTCTCTTTTAATGCAACTAATTTATTTCAAGCCTCTTATTATTTTAAGCCTCTGTGTTGGGACTACTTGTTACGCAGCAATGCACAACTGAAACACTAGCCTATGAGGAAAAGACTTGTTGGGGACAAGTATGTGTCAGCAACATAAGGCTTAAACCCAGAGTGACCATTCCATCCCAGAAGCAAGCTACCCAGTGGATATTCACCACCCAAGTTCAAGTCCCGCTGCTGCTACTTATTAACTCGATCAGTTACTCGATATTTCCCTGACTTACTCCCTTCTCTGAAAAATAGGGATGCTACCTATCTCAGTGTTGTACGAGTGATTCAAGGATGAATCCTTATTAACGAGCTTAGAATAGTCCCTGGCACATAGTGAGAAATCAACAAAAACTTAGCAAGTGCTATTTTTTTATCAGTAAAAATAATATAATTGTTCTAGAGTGATTACGTTGGCCAACACCAGGAACAGGTGAAATCCCCAGTTCTAGTTTCTTACCTTTCCAAGAATAATGCCACAGGAAATTCATATCTCTCCTCTTTAGGAAATGCCAGCACACAATAGTGTAAGGATGTGACTATTAAAAGAGTTTGATGAGGACAACAAAAATCAATGAAGAGGAGAAGATTACAGCCCATATCCTGCTGGTCTTGGAGAGGATTGACATCCCAAACTACAGCTGCAAAATATCATTGTTACAGGGAAATATATCATGGTGCTATGTCATTTACAACACAGATGCAGGGTAGGACGTGACTGCTCCCATGCAAATCGTTTAAAATCCTGTCCCACTCCACAGGGGTGGAAGAACGTCAAGTTCCCGGAATAATGCAGCAGTAAAGGGAGCACAGAGCAGACACGGAGCCTGCGACTTAGAGGGAGGCGAGCAGCTGCCCGGTCACCTTCTGACAGAGGCGGGAGCAAGGCCATCCTTAGAAATAAAGGCAGCTTCTAAATGTTACTTTCAGCAAATGTTAAATCAAGAATAAAGCCCCTTGCCTGGCCGGGCGTGGCTCAGCAGTGGAGCATCAGCCTAGGATCCAGGAGATCACAGTTCGATTCCCGGTCAGGGCACATGCCTGGGTTGCGGGCTCGATCCCCAGTCAGGGGCGTGCAGGAGGCAGCCGATCAATGACTCTCTCATCATTGATGTTTCTCTCTCCCCCTCTCCCTTCCTCTCTCTGAAATCAATAAAGATATATTTTTTAAAAAAGAATAAATCCCCTAAAGGAAAAACTAGACCTTCCAATAGAGAACAGATCTCAGGGGGCAAGAGCAAAATGGAACCTGCAGATGACCTCCAGGCTGCAAAGAACAGAATCACCTCACCAGAGACGAAAACTCTCACCAGACCTTTGGGGACGTAGACCCTGGCATGGGTACGTGAGCTTGTTACGTGTCCTATACTGCTTCCTGAAAGATATTTCCTGCCTTGCTTCGGTGCAAACTGCCCTTCTGTCATTTGTGAAGTATGGATTTCTAGATGGCATGAACCTCTTCTCATTACTAGAGTCCTGGAATTCTGCTGCCCAGAGTTGGGAAAACCAAGGATACAACCCACTCTCTGAATTCTCCTTAACGAACTTACTTCTGTCTGAAAGTGCTATGAGTTACTCAAAGAGGCTGGTGATTGTAGAAGGCAGCTATAGTGACGTGGAAGAAACCCTGGGCTGGAATTCAAGAGAGATATTCACTCAACAAACACTTGCTGAGACCCTGGTATGGCCAAGGTGATGTCAGGTGCACGAAAGAATTACTAAAACCAAAGAGACCAGGATCCCCACTTCCAATTGTGTCCACAGAGCCCATCACAGGCCTGGCTGTGCAGTAGCTTTTCAACAAATGTTTATTAAACCGAGGTCATCTTACCCCTACATCTCGCCCCAAGTTCATTTGCCCCAGGTCAATTCCCTCTTCAGGGTTCAGATGGTACCTCTTATTCAAAAAAAGAGTGGGTTAGAGCAGCACTTCTCAAACGTTAGTGTACATAACACTTCGTGGGGCTTTTTGCCAAAGTGCAGGTGCTAGAAGCTCGGCAGGACCCAGCAGCTGCAGCTCTGACAAGCCTCCAGCATCGCCGGTGCCCAGGCCACACTTTGAGCAGCAAGGAGTCTGCCGATCTCTCTGGGAGAGATTCTGGATACACCTGAGGGGTCTTCCAACTCTACATTTTTGAAGCATGGAAAACACAAGAGAGTCTAACTGTGGAAAAAAAGAGGAGAAATGAAGGGGGCTGGGCGTGGTGCCTGGGGTGCATCCAGGAGATTAGTAGAGGCTTCTGGAGGTCAGCAGGAAAAGCCCGCTCTTGTCACAAAGCATAAACAAAGCTTCTGGTGTCTGTAAAAAGAGTCAGGGATAATTTTGCTGGCTCAGAAGGCCCTGTGTCTTAATGATTCTTCCTGTTTTTCTCAGCCTGACCTGAGAGAATGAGAAAACAGCCCTGGTGAAGGTCAGCCGAGGTCAGAGAGGTCCCTGGAGAGGGCTCTTTCAGCCACACTTGGTGCGAGTGGGGGAGGCAGACAGAGGCCTGCCCCCCAGGCCTGCCTATGCCTTGACTCATCCAGCCCAATACCAGGGTATCGGGGTAACAGGGGTCCAAGACTGGGGAGCTCCACGCCAAGTCAACGCCGTTCAGCTCCACATTTATCCCGGCTGCTGTGCATGCCCATGTCCTCCACGCCCCAGACGTCGGCAGGACAATACAGGGTCGGGGCCAGCCAGAAGCTCCTAGTCTAATAGGGGAGGGATGGTCCAGTGACAAGAAGACAGATTACAATGAAGAATGCAATCGGGACACACGGAGGAGACCCGCAAGTAGTACAGAAATTTACAGAAACAAGAAATTCAGTTCCCTTAAAGGCATCAAGGAAACGTACATGGAGAAGGGCACATCTGAAACTCGAAGATGGATACGGGGTCCTCGAGTGAAGATGGAAACGAGGTGTAGGGGAAGGTAGGAGAGAAGGCACGGGGGAAGGAAGGTGTGTGTTCGGCATGAGTCCAGTGTGGCTGGGACACGGGCATTTGCAGGAGGAGAGCCTGTCGTGGAGGGGCTGGGACACCGAGGGAGCATCTTTAGGGCTGACGGAAGCCCCACGTACACACACTTAGCCGGCCCATGTGTACCTGCACAGGTGGACCCAGATTATACATGGCCATTCACTTGCTCAACAATTTTTATTGAACCCTAGTATGTGTGAAACATCATTCAAGGTGCTGGAAATACAGTGGAGGCCACACGTGTTCCCAAGAGCCAGACAAACAAGGAGTAACAGGAAGAACACAGGAACTGCACAGAGAAGCCTTGGGTGCGAATCCAAGCTGTGTGCTGTGAATGGAAGATTTCACATCTCTGGGCTCTCCCTCTGCCTCCCTGCTGGGGATGATTATACCTGCTGCACAGGGTTGTTGTGGAATGTACCCTACGGGGGAAAACCTCAGACTGTGCCCGACACACCACAGGCATTCACTGCACGTCTGTATTCAGTCCCAGAGAAAGGAGCCTGGGAGCATCGTCAGGGTCCCTTTCAGCTCTCATACTCTGCTCCAGCCGTCCTAAGACTCTGGGGCACCTGTAACAGTGCCCACTGGCCAGGGCCCTGGCACATCCCAGCAAGGGAGCCTCTCTCCCTCCCTGAGCGAGAAGCCAGGGCAGGCAGAGAGAGGCCAGGGGACCAGGCAGCCATTAACCAGGCTGCCACCCTTGCTGGCCACTGGCCGTGGCGCCAGCAGGCCAGGCCGCGCTCTGGCTGCCCAGCTTCCCAGATCGATCGGCTTCCTCACCACTCCGTGGACCGTTGCCATGGCAGTGAACCCCCAGGGACATCCAGGAAAGGCCAGCGCCAGAAAGGGAGATTCTTTTCTTCTGAACCCATCTGACTCAGTCTTGGCTGATTTCAGGATCCTGGGGTGAGACATAAAACAACTGAAATTTACTGAGCACTCTTTCAATGCCAGACATGTTCAGTGCTTTTCAGCAGTTACCTCTTGCCATGCTCACAATGAGACCATGAGACAGGTGTCTTCACCCTCACTTAAAAAAACAGGAAACCGAAGTTCAGAGAGGCAAGTACCAATGCCACACAGGCAGTGAGTGACGTGGGGACACGGCTGTGCCCCACCCCGCCACCCCCAGGGTGGTACGATTATGGAGACTGTGACTTTCACCTTGCCAGTCCTCCCAGCTCCCTGAGCCCCCACCGAGCTGGTGCCCTCGTCCCCTGTACCTGAACCTTCCTGAGGACTCGAGAAGACAGCTGTGGAGAACTGATACTCGGAGTCCCTCTGAGACCTTAAGGACCAAGCCAGGTCACACTGACAACGAGCTACTCAGACAGCTGCTCAAAAATATGTTTTCGAATCTCCTAATGCAACCCCAACCTCAACTGCGCAGCCTGCTTTTCTCCAAAACAAAACAAAGCAAAAAGAAAATGTTGGCGTCCACACTAACATCTCCCAGTGATCTCTTACATCGGGAAGCAGCGGGCTTTGATAACATCTGTCAGACCCTGACACATCTCTCAGACGCTGGCACAACCTTCGCTTCTGAAGAGCAAGGTCGCTGTATGCAGGCACCGGGCAGCGATGGGCAGGCTGTGGCTTCAGCTGCAGGGCTCTGCCCAACCGGAGGGGCCCCATCCAGGGCACCCAAGGCCATCAGCCCCCTCCCTAAACTCAGCTGCTGGGAAATGCATTGAAAGAACAGCGTCGCTTTCCTTCCCTGTGGCCCACCGCCTCCAGCATGACTGCCGAGCTGTCGAGTCCAAACACTGGGAGCCCGTGACGTGGGAAAATCCGGTGGCTTCAGTGGCCCCAGACATCTGGACTCCCTAACCCCAGGCAGCCAGCTGAGAGAGGGGCCGGCGGGCGCAAGGAGGCTTGGGAAAGCACTTGGAGGGACTTCTGCCAAGTTCTGTCCCTCCTGAACAAACACAAGTCCCACTATCTAGGGGTCTCCCGAGCCATGTTTGTGTACGCCTAGACCACTCGGCTGGTTAATTAATTAACTCCCTGGGTGGCCTCTGACCCCCTGCAGACTTTCCCTCTTGGGCTCAGCTTCCTTATCTATAAAATATTAGACTGGCCGGCTTCCAAGGCTTCTCCTGCTCTGACTTGTTCTGATTCTGGGACTCTATTGTACAGAACAGGATAGTCAGGGTTGGGATCCAGCGCTCTGCCCGTGTGGCCGTGGCCCTGTCCACCTCCGAGCCTCGGTTTCCTTGTGTCGTCAGATGAGGGGTGGACTAGATGACCTCGCAATCCTTCACAGCTCTGGCTTTTCAGAAACCGGGAGACGTCCTTGCCAGGCCCACTCCAGCGACCAGCATGCATTCTACACGCTTCCAAAACGGACACCACCTCAGCACCTTCACCGTCACCCATCATTCCGGCCAACCCATCTCCCACCTGGACCCCTGCAGTAGACTCCTAACTGGTCCAGCAACACCCACCACCTCCTCCCACATCCATTCTCCTCGAGGCATCAGATGTGACGTATTATTAGCCCCTGCTGATACGGATTCCCACTGCTTTTAGGATAAATAGTAAAACGCTGCAGGACCCTCTGGCTAAGTCCAGCCAACCCTTCAGCACCATGTCACAGGCCTTCCCCTTCTCTCAGCACACTGGCCACCTGGCCTTCTTTTACCACCTCAAGGGACCAGGGCTCTTAGCCCCAGGCTCTTTGCACACGCTGTTCCTGTGTCTGGAAAGTCGACCTGTTCCTTCTCTACACCCCCCCCATTCTTCGACTGCAAGTTTCTTCTTACCCTGTAGACCCCACCTCAAGCATCCCTGCTCAGACGTCCTTCCATGAACTTGCCAGGCAGCTCCGGTGCCCTGCTAAGACTTTCCCATGGGACCATACCCTTTCCTGCGCAAAACTCTGTATGTGAGTGTGTGTTCACCATCGTGTGTGCGCATTGATGAGATTCTCTGCTTTCTCTCACTCCTACTCGCTCCCAGTCTACACTCAATGAATATTCCCAAGATGGGAAGATGGGGGGGGCGTGGCTCAGCCCCTGAGGGGTGGGTGGCCTCTCTTCCAGCAAACCCTGGCAGAGACCACGGCCATGTCGGCTCTGATCTAAGACTTTGAGGCTCCTGAGGAGACATCCTGCTGACTGCTGGGAAACTCTGCCTAAAGCAAGCTTGTGACTTAAAGTCAACTGTGGGCTGAGCTCCGAGTTCATTACAGCAGAAGGTGCTCAGAAGTCCACCCCGGAGACCTCTGGAGCTGGCTGCCTTCCCAGCCTGGCAGACAGAGGAGCGGCTCCAGAGCACCAGTCAGCCTGGGGGCAGCAAGGGGGTGGGGAGCCGGAGTCCATGCTGCAAAAGCAGGATGACTGGATATGCTCACTGTCCTTTGGAAAGGTCTAAAGTGCTTTCCCCCCACCTCCTTCTACCAACTTACTTGCACTGATCATTCAAGTGTGAATGTAGACTCCTCCTCCAGGGAGCCTTCCTGCACCTCCCCAGCTGGACTGAGGGCCCCATGCCTGTGCCTCTACACCCCCAGGGGATCCCCACTGGAGGAGTGAGGATATTTTTTCCCACTGATTTTTTTTTTTTTTTTTTTTAGAGACAGTGGAAGGAAGGGGGCAAGGAAAGAAAGAAAGAGAGAAAGACATGGATTGTTTGCCTCCCACACATGCCCAGACTGGGGGCAGGGATAGAACCTGCAACCCAGGTACATGCCCTTGACTGGGAATCGAACCTGCGACCATCTGGTGCACAGACTGAGGCTCTACCCACTGGGCCATGCTGGCCAGGGCAAAGTATGTGTCTCCACGTGTGCCTCTCACCAGATTGGAGGCTGCCCAAGGGAAGTGACCTAGTCTTTTTCACCTTTTATCATCAGCACCCAGTGCCCAGAACACAGCTGTCACTAGGAAAAGTGTCACTCTGTCATTGCAGATATGCGGAAACTCAGCCCCTGAGAGGAAGAGTGTCACATACCCAAGCTGCACGACATGTCACTCACTGTCAGAAACAGGCATATAACCTGGGTGTCCTTCATCAAGTTGACATCTTTCCCCACTGCCTCCCTCCCTGTCCTGTTTGTGACCCTAGGGACCAGGGCCTCCGAGACTTGGGATAGCGAGTCATCCCTTTACCAGGAGGGCCCTGAAAGCAGGATCAGTGGGCTGTTCCATGGGGAGAGCAGCTGTGGCTTGTGTGTCCCCTGATCACCAGCTGGAGAGGCTGACCCCACACAGGACTGAGACTAATGGAGACTCTGGCCTGTTTCACAGGCAGAGAGCACATTTTGGCAATCCCTCCTTCTCTGCATACATAAAATCCATTTTCCAGGACATGGAGACTTGTGGTCCTCCCTCCGTTTTCCAACCCTGATCAGATGCTTTCTGAGAATCAGCCAGCATTCACCAAGTGTGCTGTCCCGTTCAGTCACGCACCCCAGACCAGAAGCGTCTTGAGGGCAGGGAGGTTCATGTTAGTTTTGAGTCATAGGATATTTTCTATGAAAGGGCCTTTTGGATTCACCCGGTTACATCTTTTTTTCATACCTGGGAAATGGGGTCCAGAGAATGAAAGTGACTTGCCCAGGTCACTGTGGGAGCTGGGCCGGTATCTGTTCCCATCATCACTGCATTTTCACAGACAAGCTCTGTCCTCAGCACATGGAAAGACTTCAACAAATATTGGTGTTTGACTGGCAGGAAAGAACCATTCCCCTTCACCAGTCCTGCTCCTTGACTCAGTGGAACCATGGGAGGCCGAGCAGGCGCCCGAGCTCCGGCTGAGGCAGGAACAGCAGCGGGGCAGGGACAGCCCACAGGGAAAGAGCTGCCACCCCGCCCGACGGGAGTGCCTGTCCGGGAGAGCTGGCGTTCCAGCCCCCGTATCAGTCCAGGACACACGCGGAGGGTCCCTCTGATCCCTGGCTGCTACTTCCTGCGCCTCCTTAGGGCTGAGGGACCAGAGGGCAGGCCGGTGGGCAGGGAGGCTGCCGCACGCTCCCACCCCAGAGCAAATCCTGTCTCTGCCTCTCCTGGCAGGATGTTATTGCACAGTCCCGGCTGTTATTGTCAGGAGATGGGCTTTCCTGAACTCATTAAAGGGCTTCTGTCCTTTCTCCAAGACCAGCCCCCCTTTTCCTCTGTCCCCAGTCAACACTGAGAGAAAGGGGCCCTGGGGCAAGTCCAGGTGGAGCGTGACCACTTCCCCTCCAGCTCTCTGTTTCTCCACTTGGCTGGCCGATAACTACACGTGTGGATGGCAATGGACCGACCCCACCAGGATGCCTTTGTGTGTCCGGCAGTGCTAGACATTAATGACCATTGTCTAAGTCAACTATGTAAGACTGTCATTTTTATTAGTCTCACTTTTACAGTAGGGCAAATCTCAGGCTCAGACTGGTTAAATGATGTGCCCAAGGTCACACAACAGGAAGGAAATAAGAGAAATTCAAATCCAGATCTGCCAACTCCAACATCCGTTCTCTTGCCTGATCCCCTTGCTGCCCACCTAGCCCACAAGCTAGCCCTCCTTCCGTGCAAGTGCAGAACTCCAGTGAATGAAGGGGGAAAGGCCTTCCCAGGAGCCAGCATTTCCCACAGGGACCTAGAGGTCAGGGGGTCTCTCCTCCTCCCTGGGAAAGAACCAGAGTAAGATGGGATAATGTGTTTGCTCAGGCCTTTTCCAAACCCCAGCCCTTCCATTCCTGGAAGAGAGAGGCTCCTCATCACTCAGGGATTCGACAGGAGGGAGAGGGTGCCCCAAAACTGGAGGCAATAACAAGCACAATTCCTCCGAGGGATCTTACGTTGGGAAGAGCAGAGATGCAGCAGCCGACAGACCATGGCTGCTCCTGCATGTGACTCCTGCTAGCCAGGTATTCCCGGCACATCACACCTTCCAGGGGCCGCATTCCCCTGGTCCGGGAATCGGGGTAACTACTCCAGCACACAGGGGACGGCATCAGTATCCGATTGCTCCACGGGCATCAACGTACTTTCTAGAGCAAAACACACAAAACTCTGCTTTTCTTATGTGGACTTTTTGTTCTTTCTTCTTCTGTTTGGGTGACAACCTAGAGTGACAGCTTTGGGGCCTGAGCCTGGGGTCAAATCTCAGTTCTGTTAGTTACTAGTCATGTGATGGCAGATGAATGTTTTAACGACTCTAAGCTTCTGTTTCTTGGTATGAAAAACAAAAGAGCAGAGAGAGAGAGAACAGCACAGGGGACTTGGGACACAGAGGCAGCCTGGGCCCACCTGGCCGCCAACAGCCGTCCTGACTCCCCACACCCAGCAGCTAGAGCCACACCTCCCTACCAGAATTAAACAGAGGCAGACAGACAGACAGGGTGATGGCAAAAGAAACACAAAAGAATCTCTTGGAATAGAGATGTGATGAAAGGGACAAACGTGCCGGGAGCAGCGTTGTCCTATCACCAGAGTGAAGTCTACTGAACACGAATCTGAAGCCCGCAGTCCCTGCCCTGCATCATCTCATTTACGCACCCCGACATCCCGAAGAGGTAGGTCCTGTGATGATTCCCAGCTTACAAAGAAGGAAACTGACTTGGAGGGGGTTAGTGGCTTATCCGTGGTCACACACTGAGTGGCATGATTTAAACCCCAGAATGACTCCAGAGCCCACTTCCTTTAACACTCAGACCAGATCTAAAGGCTACCACTTACTGGCTGAGTGACTTTGGGAAACAACTTCACCTTTCACGAATTTACATTGTCCTTAGCTGTGACACATGTACAGATAAAGCCCCCCTTGCTGGACGATCGTGGTCTTGGGACTCTGTGGCTATAGCCCCAGCACAGTGCCTGACCTATAAAAGGTGCCTGGTGAATGGCATTCTTTCTGTTTCTAGTCTACACCAATTTTTCCCAAACCTGCTTCACCGTAAGAATTATTTAGCATGATTCAAAAAAACACAGATTCCTGAGACCTGCCCCAGACCTGCCAGGTTCCTTAAAGAAGTTTCGCAAGAATCTGTACTTTTTATTGATTTCAGAGAGAGAGAGAGAAACATCAATGATGAGTCATTGATCAGCTGCCTCCTGCACGCCCCGTGCTGGGGATCAAGCCCACAACCCGAGTATGTGCCCTGACGAGGAATCAAACAGCAATCTCCTGGATCCTAGGTCAATGCCCAACCGCCAGCCAGGCAAGAATCTGTACTTTTTAAATGCTCCCCATGATCCCTATAACAAAGAAAGTTTCAGGCTCAGTGGGCCAGTGCTGACTGAGCATTCAATCACTTGGGAAACTTGAAAAATCCTAGTGCCAGACCCCATCCCAAACCTGCAGACTGAGAGTCTTGGGGGTGAGCCCCAGCCAGGTATCAGGGCTTTTCACCAGCTCCCAGGTGACTCCAACAGGCAGCCAGGGTGGAGAAGCACTGCTTGGGCCAGTGCTGCCCGAAAGAATTCCCCACAATGATGGGCATGTCCCACACCTGCACTGGCCAGTCTGATGGGTACTAGTCGTGTGGCTGTTAAGAACTTGAAATGTGGCCAGTGGGACTGAAAAGCTGAAATGTTGCTATGATTTCATTTTAAATCATTTAAATTTGACCAGCGACATAGAGCTAGCGGCTACCTAATCTTGCACCCTGCAGCCCCAGACCTGGGAGTGCACAGTGCCCCTCTGGGTGGCAGAAGGGCTGTGGAATGAGAACAGGGTCCTCCCCATCTTATAAAGGGGTGAGGGGAGCTCTCTGAGACATTGCCTTGGAAATCAAAGCATTTTCTTAAGATCCGAGACAATAATTGTTCTCAGTGGTCTGTCCCATTGGAGGATTTCCCACCTGGCCTCCCCTTGCTTGGCTCAACTGTAGAAGGAAAACAGCCACCTCCAGGCTTCCAAGCGGAGCCTTGAAGTTGCAGGAAAGGCCAGGGGGCGGGCCGAGGAGGCGAGAGCTTCTATTTTAAAGACATTTTCCTCTTTGGAATTAGCTCCATCCTCTAGTGGTGCCGACAAGGCAAAGGTTGTGACTGACATTGTGTTGCTGGACATTAAACAGCCTCCGAGGTCACCTGGCAGCTGGTGGGCACGTCCTGACAGACGGTCCTTAATCACTCGCCCTGCCCCTGGGAACTTTGAGGCCTGGCCGGAGGGGGCCAGGGAGGCCAGCTGCTGGCCATCCTCCATGCCACTGCCCCTCCAGGTCACCCCACGCCCATGGCCCGTGGTGATGGATGTTTGTGAGTTAAGTGGACATACAGACAGGGAGGGGGTGCGGGGACCGGACCACCCGGGGAACAACACAGGAAGCTCCATTGCATGTCTTCTCCCTGGTGTGAGCTCACTCCTGGATGACAAGCTGTGATTTCCAACCAAATGTTTTCTTACCGTCTCCACGCCTGTTGGTTCTCTCTCCCCGGGGAGCACTTAGCAGGTCTTTCTAGGGGTCATCTAACTCTAGTTCCATTAGGGCCTGGGACCTTAAGACCTCAGGCAAGAGTCAGGGAGGGAATACAGGCCCTCAGAGGAAGTGCTGAGTCCGAGCAAGTGTCCTCACCTTTAAAATGGGGACAGTAACGTCCGCTTCACAAGGTGGCTGGGAAAACAAAGCCAGATGAGGGCTTGTAGATAACAGTGGCTGGCAGGTAGCAGGTACCCAAGGATTTTTTAAATCTAAGCTTTCCTGACCCCCATTCCTTAGGATTTCTTCATCTTCACCTGACCCTTGCCCTAAAGTTCCTCTTAAGAACTGCAGCACCCTAGGCTGTGACCTCTGACCCCTACAGATTTCTCACCCTAAGAATGTCTCCCAGATACCCCAACAGCACTCAAGCCCCAGTGGGCCACACACTATGGGATCCCCCACCTGGACGCAGTGAGCACCCCAGCGCTATTTTCTCTACCAGCCTTTGGCTCAGCTCAGCAAACCTGGGCTGTGTGCTTCCCCAGCAGGGCGGCTTTGTGGAGTGGAGCCGGCTAGGAGGCCAGCGGTAAAATCAGCCGCACACACACCCTCAGGGCATCTTCCAGGTTTCAAAGCACTGTCCTGACCAATAGCTCCCGTGATCTTCAAAACAACCCTGTGGAAACTGTTATTACTATTCCTCTCCATCAGGTGAGGAAACTAAGGTTCCGAGAGGTGAAATGTCTTGCTCAAGTTCACAAACAGGTGCAGAGCCAAGCTCACACTCAGGTCCGTTTTGGCTTCGAAAGATACTACTCTGGGTGCAAAACACTCATGATAGGAACTGAATTATTGATCCGTGCGATCGTGGTCCAAATTCCATGCTCTTTCTAACAGGAGGGAAGGAACCTGTATTTTAAAAACGAGCAGGCTGTGATTCAGCGCAGACACGGGTATTCAGAGAAAACAGATACAAATATAGACATGTGAGACACGGGGCTAGATGCGTGTTTTGAAGCCCCTGGTAGTGAACATGGGCTGGGGAAACTTCAGAGAAGGCAGGACTTGAGTTGAGAGTGGAAGAAGGGGTAGGCCTTACTTGGGGGGGGAGGGGGGCGGTAGAATTAGAGTTTTCCAGACACGCAGCTAAGGCTCTGGGGTCTGGAGTGAGCATGCGCATTTTATGAATTCCTATCAGCCATGGGGCCAAGTGCTAGAGATGTGGAAAGGAAAGCTGACCTGGAAGAATTTTCAGTAGCAAGGCCAACACTCCTTCTATGGGACCACCGTGGAAAAAATGAAGGAAAGTGGAGCTCTGATGGAGTCAGATACTGAAAGATTTGGATGGTGGTCCAGGAAATTTAGGATTTATGTAGAAGGCAATGGGGTGGGGAGAGGGCTCTCCCTCCTGGTCCCCTAGTCCCAGCCTTTGAATTATGCTCAGGTCCCAGGACTCAGCTCCCAGCCCCTTTCAGCTCCCTCTTCCAGGGAGCTAAAAGCAATTTGGAAAGCCACAGGACTAAGGACAATAAATCGCAGTGACACCCCTGTTCCCCCTCCCCTTTGTCTGAAGAGGAAGCCTCCCATCCCATGGAGACGCCAGGGTCTCCCCCTCCCCCACCCCTCCTCCCTCTCACCCCCTTCAAGCCAGCTTTCTGGTTTCCATGGAAACCAGAGAGACCTAGCAGCCAGGGTCTCACAAATGCACTATTTGTGACACCATTTGGGATGGGGGAGATGGTGTGAAAGTGAGAAAACAGCTTATAAATGCCTTCCCTGCCGAAGCCTCGGAACTGCAGTGGGCTGGGACGACAGAGGGACTAGGCTGTTTGATTTCCACTTCAAAGGGACTTTGCTGGGTTAAAAGTCCAAACCCAGACCTAAAGGAACACACACACACACACACACACACACACACACTCACACTCACACACACTCACACGTACATATACTCACACAGGTACACACGTATACACTCAAATATTCACACAAACACATTCACCGGCCCCACCTTCACCAGGACAACTGGGCCGAGTCCACTCAGAAAGCAAACCTCCAACAAGATGACCCCCACACTTAGAACCATCTGTTCTCAGCCAGTAGAGACCCTTCGGTGACCTCCCAGGGCTGCCACGCCTTCAGCATCCCCCAGCCCCCAGCAGCTGGTCCCTCAAGCCCTCTGGTCTTAAGACTCACCAGTTGGGAACCAGCTTCTCTGCCCCTTGAAAGCCTGGTGATAGGAGGGCGACAGCTGCTGCAGACTGGAGCCCAGCCCCTCGGCGGGCTTGCCCAAGCACACCCCAGCAGAAGCCATCGGTCCTACTCAAAATGACAAAGGACAGTGGGCACGTGATAACCGGGAACAGGAGGTAAATACTTTATCCCCCACTCTGAGGGGTCCCAGCTTGGCATCCAGCTCGCCTGGAGTGCGCTCAGGTCGGAGAGGGGTCCCTAGTGCCAGCGCTGTCCCACCCAGCAGCCCGTGAGCGAGAGGTGCAGCCTTCTGTGGAAGGGACAGCAAGCGCCCAGAGGCAGTCCGGGGTTCTGGTGGGCAGTTCTGTTGCTTCGGCTTAACTTTTTGGTCAATGAGGGAATCTAGGGATAGTTCTCATTCAGTACAGTCTGCTTGGGAGTCCAATTATTTCTGAGCACAAGGGGGGTCATTGGTGGATAAACACGGGGGGCCATTGACTTTGGGCTTATGAGTTTACCCTGTCCCTGTAGTTTGCATTAATTCGCCACTCTTCAAAAGAAAACCAAATAAGAGAACCCTCCTTCCCTCGGCCTAGGTCTCACCCCAGCACGTGGAGTGGAATGTAAATCCACTGCTCCCTCCATTTGAATGATTTGTCCAACACCTGGAGGGTATGGTGGACTTAGGTTTCCAATTCTTCGAGGTCCCTAACCTGACTTCCATTTATAGTGTTGCCCTGAGAAAATTCATTTAACTCTAAATTTAATCTGTAAAATGGGCATAATAACACAGCCCCCTCCTGAAAGACAATTGCGATGATTTTGAGAGAACAGATGCTACAACGTCTGGCACAGGCATGTTCAATACATGTTACTTCTCTTCGGGGTGCTGGATAATTGGGAAATAATATTAACTATTATCCTCTTGCTGTATTTTTTATCTCAAGGAGGCAATAGATCTTATGCATGCACACTGATGCTTGTTCTCTCTAACCCGGTCTCTCCTTACCAATGAAAATTAATTTTGAACTAACCAATTTTGAGTGCATAAAAGATAGTCTCAGCACCAAGACCCAAGCAGAAATGTAAAATGAAAAAGAAAATTTACTATGGCCAACATAAATCATTAACTGAGCAATCTGACCTCTGCACACCAAGACTTGTGGAACATGGGATGGGTAAAACAGAGAGATCCTCTGCCCTGGGTCTCATCCACCCAGGGTTCAATCCCAACCCTCCCCTGCTGGCTATCATGTCATGTTTGGCAGGTTATTTCATCTCTCTGAGCTTCAGTTTTCTCATCTGGAAAATGGGGCTGATCGCCTACCCGGACTGAATGAAGTAAAGCCCAGAAAATGCCTAGTTAATCAAGAAGAGCTCCATCAACTTTAGCTGCAGCTGCTATGGCTGTTATTGTTATTTTTATCAATCCATCCCATTCTGAATTAATTAGGTCACAAAATGGCACAGTAGAGCTCTGAGAGGTGGTGCCAAGTGTCCAAGTGACCCTGGGAACTCATTTCCCCTTTCTGGGCCTTTGTTACATAAAATGGGGAGATGAGACCCAGTGATCCCTCCTCACTCAATGGCTTCAGGATCTAAGGGTCACGAACAAAAGAAACAAACAACAAAAAGCAGCACCAAGGCCTTAAGGCTCACAGTTCAGTGGAGTCCTCCCAATCACGTTGGGTCCAGGACAGCCAATTTTTTTTTTCTTTTTTCAGAAATCTTTTTGTCCCATTGCCCCTCCCTGTGCCTTCCCCTCCTCCCTGCCACCTTCCTCCTCCCAGGGAAGCAGAAGTTCCTGAGGCCCAGAGAGAAGGTCAGAGGTCTCCACCGGCCTGGCCAGGAGCCACCAGGACTGCTTCCTGCCAGGAGTCTTCAGTGAGCTGCTGCCCACCCCAGGGAAACCCAAATAAAGTCACCTCCCCACCCAAGAGCATTCTTCCCTTTAAGGAAAGGTTGTGTTTGGAGCCCAGAACATATTTATGGCTTGATAGAGATTTCATCCAACCTTTTACGGACACGGTCGGCATCAAAGGGGCCCACCCAGGCCCGCTGCTACTGCTCTCAGGGGCGGATCTGGCCTGGATCTGAATAAATTACAAAGTTACTGAACTTGGCTTGTGATAAGCCCTTTCTTTGTTCTTTCTTGCCTTCTTCTACCTCCCTGTCCCACCCAAGACTTCCCTGCCATAGCCAAGCAGGCTTACAGTCTAATCCCATTCTGTCTTTTCAAAGATGAGACTGAGGGTCATTATTCAAAATGACCATCTAATGTGGCTGAACACATTTCCACCCCAGGAGTGCATGACTTAAGACATGGTACCAGTCCTGGGTCTGTCCTTGACTGAGGTGGCAGACAGGACACCCTCACTCCAGGGCACCTTTGATGACAGCCAGTTAACCATGTTTCAGCTTCTCCATCCAGAAAGGGGAACACACCTGACCTCCCAGAGATTAGGGGAAGGTAGGAGATTTTGAGATACAGGGTAAATCTCTGCCATTCCGTAAGATAGGTAGAGGGAGAGATGATAGGTAAGTACGGATATAGATACAGAGAGAAAGGTAGAAAGATATATAGAGGTATGTAGATATGGAGTTTTCATGTCACAGGTTTTCATGTCAGTTAGAAATAATCCAGTGGGACTCAGGAGTGTGGCATGGTGACATCAGCACCAATTTCACCAGTCGGCAAACCTGGCTTTGAACCCTGGCGTGGCCATATGCTGGCTATACGACCTTGAGCAACTCGCCTAACACTTCTAAACTTCTGTTTTCTCTTCTGCAAAATGGAGATGATAGTATCTGCTTTTATAGAACTATTAAAAAGATTTGAGATTATTTATGTAAAATATCTAACAGTGCTTGAGAGTGATAGATATTTAACAAATAGGATTATTATGCTTATTTTAAATAGCAATGGTGTTAAGAAGATGGCAAAAAAGAACAATTTTTGTGGGATGAAAACATTCTATAGGTTGATTATAGTGGGTGTTAAACAGGTGTATACATTTGTTAAAACTGATTAAATTATACGCTTCAAATAGTACATTTTATTGTATATAAGTTATACCTCAATGAAGCATATTTTAAAGTGTAAAAAGAAGAAGCAGCTCTCCAAGAAATCAACCACACGTCCCCAGGCTGAAGGGGCCAGAAAACAGTCCAGCCCTTTCATCTTTATCTGTCCCAGCAGAGATACGGAGAACTCAAATCCAGGGCAGTTCCTAAGTAAAAGAGATATTTTCACCAGAAAAGAGCAGCTGCTCTGGCCTCTTGGGAGCAGCCCCCTGCCTTAAATCCCTTCCTTGACCACCCAGGCTTCCAGAAGGTTCAGACCCCCAGCGTGACTCACAGAGCCCTGAAGTCCCCATCCCGCCAGCTGTCCAGCCGCCGGTTCCCAAGCGCAGTACCCATGGCTCTGATGGTGCTCTTTCCACCCCCAGGAGCCCAGCCAGGACCCACCAAGCAGAATCAGCCCCCATCTTCTGGACGGCTCCTTCACACTCACATTGAAGGGAGGGAAGGACAGGTGTGGGGCCTCAGGGGGGATCTATGCTTGCTGAGTGCCTACTATGTCAGGCACTGGCTGCTCTGTACACTTCATACTATTCACTCCTTCAAACAACCACATGAGCTGAGTCTTATTGCCCCCACTTTGCAGAAGGGAAATCTAGTTCACAAGGCCCCACACATGGTGCCAGGATTGAAAGGCCCCAAGACCTCTATCCCTGCACCCTGCTGACATCCAGGTTGTCTGTCACCAATACTAGGCTGCATTTCCTGTACAGAGTCCGTATCTTACTCATCTCGGAAGCCTCCTGGCCTCTGGTCCCAGACCCGAGCCCCGGTGCCTCACGCTTAGTGACCCCTCAATAACCCTTGTCGTGAGTCCTTCCCCACGCGCGCAGGAGCCGCTGGCTCACCTTCCTGTTCACTAGAGAAGGGGCAGAGGGATTCCGATCACTGGGGAAGAGCGTTTCCAGATAGAAGGTCTCCGCATTGTCCATGGACGCCGGCTTGCGGCAGGAGGATTTGTCCTTGAGCACCACCCATTTGCAGGGGCTTGGAGAGACCACTCCCTGTTTCTCTTTTAACTACATTCGTTTTAAAGGGAAGTCCACATTTTTAGCACAAAAAAATTAGCTATCCTGTGGTCTCTGCGCTGATCACACTCTGTGAAGATGAGCCGGTGGACCTGGAAGGACAATGGCCCAGTCACCACCGAACACCTAAGGGCAGCTTCCCAAATTCTAGGGATAAGGGCTCTGGGAAGTCTGCAGCCCAGCAGGCAACCTTTGCCGTGTCTGCAGCATTCACCTTTTTTTTGCACAGACTCCCTATGTTCGGGGAGGTTCCCACAATCTGAGCTCCACCTCCCATGTTAGAAGCTGGAATCCACGTTCCCTGGCCTCCTTCATAACTAGTGTCAGCATATGGCCTGGGCTTCACTAAGTGTGCACGTGGGAGAATCCGCCTGAAAGAGAGCAAGCTGAGGGCCCAGAGGCCATGTGGAATCTGTTTTCCGGCCGGGGCGGAGGAGAGACAGGAGGAGATGGAAGAGCTGTGTCCACTCCCAGCAAACTTCATGGTGCAACAGTGTGGCTCCCAAAAGAACTGCATGCTCAAGGATGGCTCCTTCCTGAAGCATAACTCTCCTCTCCTGAGATGCTGTGAGCTACCTAATAATCTTTACTAAGTTCATTGTCTGCATAAATAAGTGGGGAAGATTCTGTTGCTTGCATTTAAGATGCCAGACACATGCCAACCTCATGCACACCAGCCTTGCAAAACAAAACCTATTCCGACCGGACATACCTCACAGCGATAGCTGAACCCCGACCTCGGTGGGGATCTCATGGGCCTAGAACACGCTGAGTACAACGTACATCTGAGTTCAAATAAGATGTGGAGATGCCATGTTTCCAGGCTGCTTCTCGGGCTCTCCGACTCAAGGCCAGAGGGCAAGGACAGGTCCCACCCCACGTGTTTAAATAAGGCTCCCCAGGGCAGTGGGCTGGGCTGTCGTTGGGACTCAGGTGCTGGCTCTGAAGATCATGTCTCTGAAGGAGTTTCCAGAAATGGTTGGAGCAATGGCAACATCACTAGAAAGAAGTCTGTCACTTCCCAAAGAAGTGACTTTGAGAGACAGCATGTTTCTTTAATTTGCAATTCTGGTGAGTCAGGCTTCCCTGACTGGTTGTGGCAGAAAATACTGGGCGTCAGAACAGTTTTGTTCCACTTCTGCTGCCAACCTCCTGTGTGTTTATTTCCCTCCTCTGGACCTCAGTTTCCCTGCCTGTAAAATCAGAGGGTTGATCTTTGCTCCCCACCTCCCACCCAGATCATGATATCTTTGTTCTAGCAGCCCCAATGGACTAAAACACTACTGATTACCTCTTATGCGCCAGAGACCGTGCAAGACCCTTGCAAACATTACTCACTGAACCTTCAGAACAGTACTATGGGTAATACTTTTATTATTCCATTTTACAGATGAGAAAACAGTCCATTGATGAGTATTATGTCCCAGATCTTCACTCCTCTGACTGTGTTCCTTGGACCAACAGCACCCACCGTTGCCAGAAGTCTTTTAGAAACAAGATCCTCTGGACACACCTAGAGCTACTGAATCAGAATCTGTATTTTAACAGCATCCCCCAGTGATTCTTCTGCACACTAAAGTTTAAGAAAGACTGGTCTTGATGGCACAAACAAACAAGAACTGGGATTCAGACTAGACCTGTCTAACTGCGCTTTTAACAGAATGGGCAGCAGAGACACAAATGCCATTGTTTTGAGTAAAACAAGCTAAATCATCACTAACACAAGTCGGACACGTCAATACTACCTTTGGTTGTCTGTCTGCCCTGACAAGTACCCCTTCCAAAGCCATCCACAGTACAGAAAAGAGACATCTTGGTAACATGAAAAGCAAGCAGGCCTGGGAATCAAGAGAGCCCCGCCAACCAACTCAGCCACTACTGAGCAATGACACTGAGAAAGTCACTAACCTTCCCAAGGGCTGACTTCCCTCACTAGTAGGAGGGTAAGAACACTCCTTGCCAACTCAACGATGCTGTGTTTTTCATGCCAGCATGTCGGGCTGCCTGGAAGTTTCACAATCAGAGTGGAAATCACTTCCTCCTCCAGCCTGCAACATCTGTCTTTAGTCAACTCCTTTGTTAATTGCTGTTCTGCTTTTCCCAAACATAAAAATAGCTAATTATTAGCACAGCAACTAACCACCACCTTCCAGGGGCCCTGGCAGCCTGATAGCAACCCCACTAAGAACTTGCAGCCAGCCCGGCCAGGCGTGGCTCAGCGGTTGAGCGTCCACCTGGGATCCAGGCGATCGGGGTTCAATTCCCGGTCAGGGCACAGGCCCGGGTTGCGGGCTTGATCCCCAGTCGGGGGCGTGCAGGAGGCAGCCGATCAATGACTCTCTCATCATTGATGTTTCTATCTCTCTCTCCCTCTCCTTTCCTCTCTGTGAAACCAATAAAGACATATTAAAAAAAAAAAAAAAAAAAAAGAACTTGCAGCCAGCTGAATCCCAAGGATGCTCAAGGGCTTCCAGGTCTCATCCAGGAAACCAACTAATCATCACACTGGTGCCTCCGTTTTCCTAAGGGCAAGGGTCACATCCGTGGTCCTCAATCCTGACACCTTGGATAACAGTCCCCAACCTCTGGGTCACTATAGTCCTTGCAGCCAAAGTCTGTTCTCTGCCCAAGGGATCAAACCAGCCCACCTAGAATGAAGCCTGGTCTCTCTTTCCATCAGGGGCCACTTCCTCCACATCATACAGGAAAACCTCTTGAACTCATGGATGTATTCCAGACCCAGAAGCAAGACCGCCAAATCTTCTTGGATGCCCTTAAACCTGGCCCAGATTTTCTTAGGGTCCGGAAGTGATGTTTTCCCTGAGTATTTTTATAGGAGGGGAAGTCTGAGATTTTATTTTTCACTCAGTTGGTACATCCCACCATCATGAGAGTCCTTCGGCCGTGAACATAGATTCCCAGAAACTCTTTGACTCAGTGCCGGCTCCAGTTGGCTCACCAATAACTTGGTAGGAAGCCAACCGGCTCTCACACCATCATCCCGCCAGAGAGACCTGAAGACACAGTGCTCGGCGTAAACACTGAACTGGTCACTGCAAAGCGATAACTTGAGGGACTCCAGTTACAAGAATAGCAGAAGTGCCTCATTGGGAATGCGGTTTCACTAAACCTGTGTTCTGGCTCTGTGGTTCCCAGGCGGCGGTTCAAAGGCTATTGGGTGTAGCCAAGTCAGTGGGTAGCGATCTTAGTTCCCATCAACCCCAGTGCAGCACTTCTGGCCCCAGTCTTTACCCCATCTTTCTGGACTCTTTAAAAAGCAATCAACTTGTTTACTTTAAGCAAAAATCAGTGTTTCTCCCCTTTCCTCCTGCACTTTCTTTATCCAGCTGTTCAATCATTTAAGCAAACACCCTCTGAGCACCTGCCCCATTCCAGGCACCGGGAGGGCAAAGACGTGCAAACCCAGCCCCTGCACTGGAGGAGCCTCCCGCAGAGCAGCAGAGACAGGCGAGCACACAGCCGCCGCAGGGCAGCCAGCCGGGCTCCTCTAGCGGTGTGTTCCCGGGGCTCAGGGCACAGAAGGGCACTGACCGCGCAGGGTAGCTCCAGCAGACTTGGGGAATCCACTTCTCGTTACCCTCTGTCCACGTAGGAGGCATTCTCGAGGAGGCAAGAGATGCGTCACATGACCAAATAATAAAGTACAGAGCAACATGGGGTAAGAAGCCCACTGAATACAATTGCTTTTGTCTCGTGTCCCCAGGTTTCCAGTCATTCAGGCCAGAAATGAGCTCTAGGGTGCTTTGGAGGTGGGAGAGGCTGCCACACACTTGAACCCAGGCGGGACGGCTGTGGACCTGTGTGTCCAGCCAGGACCTCAGCCCACCGGCGCTCACGCGTCACTGCACACGGGAAGAGGGATGGGCGTGCGCCTCCCGCAACGACGCTTGCCGCGCTTTATCACTCATTGTTACACTGCCACAGAGAGGAATCTCTTGTATGTTATTTATTGCTCTCTCCTTATCATCAAACATGTGCCTGGCATATGAAAATAAAAACACATTTGTTTAAAAAAAAAAAATTCACAGAACAAAATACCGGACGTGAACTTCTCAACCCTGTCAGGGCCAACAAAAACAAAGTCTGAGAAACAGTCACCGTCTGGAGGAGCCTAAGGAGACACAATGACTAAGTGTAATGAGGTCTCCTGGATGGGATCCTAGAACAGAAAAATGACTTACGATAAAACGTAAGGAGGCCTGAATAAGGTATGGGCTTCGTTAACGGTGATAGATCAATATTGGTGTCCTACTAATGTTGGGTGTTAACAAAGGAAACGACGGGGAACGTATGGAACTCTCTGTACTAGGTCAGCAAAGCTTCTTAAACCTAAAGCTCTTCTAAAACGTGTATTAGCACAGCGACGGCCAGCCATCCGCAAGCACCTTTGTGCCCTCCCCCTGCTCAGCGAGTGGTCCGCCACTGCTCCGACCCGACCCTGGGACTGGAACCACCCCTTGAACTGTCTCCACCACCCGACTGGCCGCCACAGCGGCCTGTTCACCGTCTGCTCCTGCGCCCAGCGTGCTGCTTGGCACCTAAGTAATAAATAAGGACTTATTGAAGACACAGGTGACTGAGTGAGTGGGTGGGTGAGTGAATAAATGAAGAAACGTGTGAGCTCATGAATTACCAGGTGCTCTATGATCTTACAATTTGGGGGGTAACTTATCTCAAATTTCCCCGGAGAGCTGGTGAGGTTTTTTTCAACGTCTGTAAAAAAATAGAGTGAACAGTTATAATCCTGCAGGGTTTTTCCTGGTACGTTTTGGAAAACTGAAAACAAGCACTGATACCCTGTCCTCCAGCTCCTCCTGCCTCCCAACTTCTGCGTCCCACCTACCTCCCCATACCCCGTCTCTATTTCTCTTCCCTGTCTCTCTGTCTCTGTCTCTCTTTTTTGCTGCCTGTCTCTCCGTTTCTCTTCCCTTCCCCTCCTCCCTCTCTCTCTCCCTCCCTCTCACGCATCGTCCACCATCCTTCCCTGACTCCCATCCTGCTCCGTCCCACCGGTTCATGGAGCACTCTCCACGTGAGGTCCACGTGTGGCAGGCACCTAACAGATGACACCTCGCTTTCCTTCCCACCCGCCTGGAACAGCCTCATTTGTACTTTGGAAGGAACAGTGATCGACAGTGAGGGCTTTGGAGTTAGACTGGGCTGGTTCCAGGCCTGACTCTTCCGTGAACCGGCTGTGTGACCTTGGTGGGGGGACCTAGCCAAGCTCTCTGACCCTCAGTGTCCTTATCAGCAAAATGAGGTGACAATGCCCCTCGCAGAGGATGGCAAGGATCCAATGAGATAATGCTTGGGAAATGCTAGCACAGTGCTAAGTGCAAGAAATGTGAGTTCTCGAATTCCTACCGGGTCTACCATAGTGATTGCATCTGTGTCGTCTGCAAACGTCTTAGTACCAGAGGTCTTTGTGGAAGCTGGTGAGCACCTCTGGGCTGAATATTTCCCCCTGAGGATCATTCCAGCCCTGACCTCCCCCAATTCCACGACCATCCAGAGCCCGGCTCCTCTGCTCTGGCTCTCTAGTCTTTTGTGCCCACATTAATTTGGACAGGATCTGTGTAGATGGAGACATCGCCAAACCTGGCCTCCCCCCAACATCATCTGAGGAGCTTTTAGTGATTATAAACACACGGGGTGAGTCCAAGAGGCTGGGATTCATTGGCCTGGGGGACAATGAGGATGACTATTTTCAAAACCATGCAGAGTGGCCCTGATTTGAGAAGCATTGGAACTTCTGGTCTAAACTGATGGATGCTCACGCAATGACCAGGGAGGGAGGGAATGAATGAGTCGGTGGGGTGATATATGAATAAAGGGATAAATTAATAAACAAATAGTATGTCTACCTCCATAGGAAGAAATGTTAATGTTTTCCCCCAGACCTGTGCTCCAGACTCCAAAATATGTGCCCGTTTGTTCTAGGCTTTTCCAAGCACAAAATTTTAGCTGCTCCCATCCCTGTATTTCCTTCGCCCTCCCCGATCTCACCCCGCATCCTTCGCTTCCCTGGGGTCTTCTCGCAGCCTCCCCATGCCCGCCCGGTTCCCACCTCCATCTTTGCAGCTCCCACTTCCCCTGAGTCCCTCTCAGCTGGGCTCCCTCCACCCGCCACTGTAACGTTTGTAAATTGGGGGTCCTTTCAGCATCCCAAGGCAGTTGTATGAGAGGGGCCTTTAAACACAATAGTTACACAAAACAGGTTTATTTGATGAACCACAGTGACCAACAGGGTCAGGAAACAGCACAGACATCCCGAAGAAGGGGTGGGTTGGGGATGAGGGAGGGACCCGCAGGCAGCCTCCTCCACCCTCCGCCCGGGACCACTGACGAGTTCCAGGCAGGGGGCCTCTGCAAGTCCCCAGCAGGGTCTCAGAAGGGCACCCTCTTCCCTTCTAGAAGTTTCTTTCCCCCTTGACTGGACACTTTGAGGACAGCCCTGGTCTGAGAAAGTGAATCTGTGGGAGATTCTGGCTTGTGATGGGGAGACGACTAAGCTGAGTCTCCCCACACTCCGGTCCGAGCTGGCCCAGCGGTGCCCGAGACGTCCATTCCAGCAAGCTGGCTCTTCCTGCCTGCAGGCTTCTGCTTTGCCCTCACGTCCAGAACCCTCCAAAGGCAAAACCAGGGACATACACACCCTGCCCCAGCTCAAAAAGGCCCCACCAGCAATGTCACCCTCAAGGGCTCCCTGGACGTGTGGACAGCATCTTTCAGCCCTGCACGGCTGCTCCAGTCACTGCTCCCAGCCCCCAACCAAGAGGAGAAGCCAAGGGCTCAGATCCTGATGGTGGGGTGAGAAAACAGCCACAGGGCTTCTCACCCCATGGCAGGCAGGTGTCCCCCTTAAGAAGAGGGTCGCAGAGCCTGGAAAAGGGGAGGGTGCTGAAAGAAACGCCCATAAACTCAAAGCAAGGTGAGAGGCGTGGGAATGGGACCACGGGAAGCTCTTTGCCAGCCTCCCGTTTCCCTCATGGAACTAGGGAAGGCATGGGGACCGGCACACAGGGCTATGGCGTGCCCCCAAGCCTGGGGCGCCAGCTGCTTTGGGGAGAGATGTCCCTATAGGGAGCCAGGGGCAAACACAAACACAGGCTTCTCTCTACAAGCACGGACCAGCCGTCAGAGCCCCCAAATCCAGTGGGGGCCAGCTCATTTTCATTCAATATTGCCTCAATATCCCTAAAAGATACTGTGTGAAGAATGGGGATGGGCTGGGGGGGGTCATCCAAGTGACAAGTGACACAGGCACACTGCCGGCATGCTCTGCTCACCCAGGCTTACATATATACACATATACACACACAAAACAGGCATCTCCACCGCAGCCAAAGTCGCTCTTGGCGAGTAGCACCAGTGCCCAAGAAAAACATCCCGGGTGACGGGAGGGGTGGGCCCAGCTCCGCTCTGGAGGAGGTGGAGGGGCAGGGTTTGGGGAGGGAAGCCGAGTAGCACCAGACCAAATGCCAGCTGCCCCTTTCTCACTTTCCCTTCCCAACCCCCATGCACAGGAGGAATCCAAGGAGCCCATTGCTTGTCCAGTTCCGGCAGAGGAGAGAGAATGAACCACAGGGCCCCTGGGGGGGGGGACCCCAGAGAGCGCGGCTAGTTGGCATCACGGGTGGGCCGCAGGAAGGGAGTGCTCTGAAATCACAGCGCTCTGATCCGACTTGGGGGAAAGTTCTGGAGCTCCTGCCTGCGGGAGCGCTAGCCTAGCTCTTCGCTGACACCAGCCCCCCCCCCGCCCCCCCAGCCGGGTCTCTTGGCTTCTTGGGGAACTGGATAAAGAGCGTGAATGGGCCGTGTTTACAAGCTCTGAGACTCTTAACCCTTAGTAGCCCCTCGTGAGGAGGTAAAATGAGGAAGAAGGGATTGAGGGGAGGGATGAGCGAGGGGAGAGGGGCGGGAGCCAGAGGTGAGGAATGGGGGGGGTGCAGAGACAGAGGGGGAAAGGGGAGGAGGGGGGTAGAGAAAACTAAACGGAACGGGGGGAGAAAAAAGAGCTGGAGGTCCCAGGACAAAGGATGGGGGACACCAGCTCTTACTGAGCCAGACACACCCATCATTTCAGGGCCCGTACGACTTCCCTCATTTTACACAAATGGGGAAACTGAGGCCCCAAGAAGTTAAGGGACTTGTGCAAAGTCAGTCTCGCAGATGTCGAGTGGCCGAGCACGAGCCCGCAGGGCTCGCTCTCCTTCCGTCCCACCGCGGCCCCTGACCGAAACCAAAGGGCTGAAGGAGTGGAGCTGCCCTCCGCCACCTGCCCGTCGGAGAGCAGGGCCGGGGCTGGGCGGGCACAGGGCACCGGCTGCTCCGCGGTGCCAGCCTAGTCCACGAGGGTCTCTTGGCTGTAGGGGATGGATTTCTCCTGGGTCTGCTCGGCGCCCTTCCCCGCGCTGGGGCCGAGCCCCTGGCTGTGGCCCGAGGAGTAGCTGGCCGACCTCTCCCCGCTGCTGCTGTGCGAGGCGCCCCCACAGCCGCGGCGGCCCCAGCAGAGCACGGAGGCGCAGGCCTTGCGGAAGCGGGGGTCGAAGAAGGCGTAGAGGAAGGGGTTCAGGCAGCTGTTCACGTAGCTGACGCAGGTGCAGTAGGGGAAGACGTTCATGAGGAAGCGGTCGAAGCCGCAGGGCCAGTGCAGCAGGCCGCCCAGCATGTAGAGCGTCTTCACCAGGTGGTAGGGCATCCAGCAGAGCGCGAAGGTCACCACCAGCACCACGATGATGCTGAGCAGCCGGCGCCGCTTGCGCAGGCCCTCCACGCGCTCCTTCCGGAAGTGGCCGGCGATGGTCTGCGCGATGAAGAAGTAGCAGGTCAGCATGACCGTGAAGGGCACCACGAAGCCCAGCGCGGTGGACGAGACGCCCAGGCCCAGCTCCCAGGCCCACTCGGAGCTGGAGGTGGCCACCATGGAGTAGTCCATGTAGCACTGCACCCGGGTGACGTTGTCCAGGCTGGGGGGCACCGTGGGCGCGGTGGCGCGGAACACCATGGCCGGCGTGGCCAGCAGGGCGGCCAGCACCCACAGCACCGCCGTGGCCACGGCCCCGCTCACCCGCAGCCTCAGCCGCGCGTTGGCCACCGGCCTCACGATGGCCAGGTAGCGGTCGAAGCTGAGGCCGGTGAGGCAGAAGATGCTGGCGTACATGTTCACGAAGATGAGATAGCTGCTGAGCTTGCAGGCGAAGGTGCCGAAGGGCCAGTCGTAGTTCCGGTACGCATAGGTGGCCCACAGCGGCAGGGTCACCACGAAAGTCAGGTCGGCCACCGCCAGGCTGGAGATGAAGGTGTCGGCCGAGCGCCTCTTCTCCCGGCTGCTTCGGAAGACGGTCCAGAGCACCAGGCCGTTGCCCGTGGTGCCCAGGAGGAACACCAGCATGTAGATGGCAGGGATGAGGGCACCCGAGGACTGCCAGTCCGTGTACTCACACTCAGACTGGTTGTCTGCCCCGTAGTCGTCAAAATCACCACCTTCCTCCATGCTGGGGGGCAGAGAAAAGACGGGCAGGAGGTCGCCCGGGGAACCAGCTCCGTGGCTGTCACCCGCTCAGCAAGAAACGCCTGGAGCTTCTGGCTTACGCCCTGGAGAGCAGACAAGAAGAGCTGGAGGTGTCCAGAGCCCTTCCCAGCGGCGGGAGGAGCTGCCCTGGATCCCAGACCAGGGCCGGAGGATGCTGCTCCCGCGGATCCCTCCACCCTCTCCTGCCTTGCCCCGGCCTCTGCTAAGACACTTCCTGCGCCCTCCTGAGCCTGTCTCCTTGACGCTGGTCACTCCCTCCTCCCACCTCCAAACCAGCCCCTCACTTGTGAGTCTTAAGATCTTTAAGTTACAGCCCACTTTTTTTTTTTTTCCTTCTTGTCACTGGGCAAGTGGACCAAATTGACCCCTGCCGTGCTGGGCAGAATGTTATCTGTGGCTTGCAGCCCACTCTCCTCCTGGCCCCGCCTCTGTCCCTCTGATTTCCTCTGACCTTGGAGTGCCGCCCCCCCCCCCCCCCCCACACTCCTCAGTTTTTCACCACCCTCCTGTTCTCACCCCCTCCCATCTTCTCTAAGTGGGGCAAATTATGCCGATTGAAACCTAGCCTGAGCTGGAGCCAGGGTGGGTTGGGGACAAGAAGGGTGTGAGATTTCCGAAGGAGGGTCTGAGTATCTGGCAAGGCCTCCCGGCAGGCCAGTCTATCCCCTTGGGTCTGTCCCACCCTCCCTCCACTCCTGCTCTCCCTGCAGACCAGGCTTCACTGTAGTCACTCTGGGAGCTTTTACATTTTACAGACACAGTTATAGGGAGATTTCTCTAGAATTCTTAGCTGTTAGCAGACAGCATAGGAAGTTTTATAGTCAGGAACAGTCGCAGGATGGAAGAAACCCCAGACAGTGGAATCTGTAATCAAGTCATTAAACCTGCAGGGAAACTGAGGCCTAACAAGGTTAATGTCCAAGGTCACAGGATGAATTTTGTTCTGGTTTTGCCATTTGCTTTTCTTCTACTCCAAGCACCTAACACAGTGCCCGGCACGTAGTAGGTGATCACTAAATGGTTGTTGGGTGGGTGAGTGAATGGATGAGTTAGGGAGAGAATGGAAAGAGGAGCTTGCGTGGAGAGGACTGCATGTGTGAAGTACTATGCAAAGGGAACAGGGGTGCATTTCAGTCCTCAGGCTCTTATGCCCTGCATGGACCAGGAGGTTTCTGTAAGGCTGTGTGGGGACAGGAAGTTACAGCAATAGGAGGAGGCAGGGAAAGGGGCAGCCGCTGATAGATGCCATGAGCACAGTCCTATAGAAACTCATTTTGCCCTGTCTTCCCACCTCTCCAGGACCTCTGGGCAGGCAGGAGGGAGGGACACACACGATAAGGTAAAAAAAATACCCACCCCCAAGAGTGGAGGAGGCCATCTAAAGTTGGTTAGGGGTGAGATGATGCAAAATCAGGAGGTGAGTCTTGCTCACATCAGACGCAAAGGGCTTACAAAACCAGAATCCACTGTCTTAAGGGAGGTTTGATCAGAAAAATCTTCCACAGAGATCTAAAAGCAGGAAGCCCCAAACTCGAATACCCACAAGAGCCAGGCTAAGAATGTATACGGGTAAAAGAGCCAGTGTGAGACAATAGGGAGTCGTGGAGACTGAGGCAAACCAGAGCAAGTGCACTCCATCAAAAGAAGGACTCTTGGGCTCAGTCTCTGGTTGCCAGCATTTCCATGCCTTCTGGTTTTTTTAACATAAGTTCAAATTCTGGGTTTTATGAGAAATTCCCTGATTTGTAAATTTGATAAATTAAATCTTTTTTTTTAATAGGGCAGGACAAGAAAAAGATGTCCTTGGGCCCCCAGTTGGTGCTCTTTGAACAGGAGCTTGCTAAGAATAGAAGGTGAGAGAAAAAATAGGGAACATAGACTGGGAGGAAGAAACATAAAATACGAAGATTAAGAAAGTGAAAATAAGCACTGCCAAAGCCTTAGGATGCAATGGGGAGATGAAAGAGAAGAGGCTAGAGAGAAAGATAAGAAAGATCCTGAGGGTCTTGGATGACCTTTACCTAAAGGCAATGTGCAAAAGAGAACACCTTGGTGTTTCTCCTGAGGATTACACATGGAGCCCCTACTACGCGCTAGGCATTCTTCTAAATATTTTCTATTTTATATGTAGCATTTGTTATTATCTCTTTTAATCCGCAAGACAACTTCAGGAAGTAGGTACTCTCATTTTCCAGATGAGGAAACTGAGGCACGGGGAGGTGAAATAACCAGCTAGAAATTGTCAGAATCAGAATTTGAACCAAGGCTGTCTTGAGTCCATGGACTAAACCACTATGTTCTCAAAGAAAAAACTCCAACCCTCTTTAAATTGAGGCATTTGTCACCTGTTGAGCATTAAAGAAATGTATGAAATATACTTTGAAATAAACTCTCCTGGGGAAAATTAAAAATAGATTGACTAAAATATTTTAGAGAGACTCCCCACTCTTGATTGAACGGGGCATAAGAACCCTGCCAGGAAACAGTCTATACTAAACCCTCAACATAGCTTGATCCAGAAGCAGCGCTGTGGCCGGCCATTCCCAAGGAGGGCCCCTGGCTGCCAGGTGCCAGCGGAGAGCTGACAGGACCCAGCCTCTGGAATCCTGGCAGTCTGCAAAGTGGTGGTCAGGACACCCAATAGGACCCAACCTCTGGCTCTCACAGTACCCGGGGCACAAACTGCCTGGCACCTGCTTCACCTGCACGTTTGTCTAATAGATATCCTGCCTGTGTGGGCGGCAGAATGACTGACTGTCCTTATAACCCGACAGCAAGCTTGGCTGGCACGGGCTAACCTTCATCAACCTTGACCTATCAGAAGGGACCTCAGCCTTGTGCAGCAACCTGGTTGGCTCAAGTCAGCTCACAGCCGATGTCCCTGTCATAAATAAAAAGGACTGCTCAGGACATTCCAGGATAAAGGCCAAGTTCGAGACCCCCAGTGAATCCAGATCTTCTCTGCTTCTGCCAGAAAGATGCAGGTACCCCTGTCCTCTGCAGCCGGGAACATGGAGGGTGCAAGTGCCCTGAAATCAGGTCCCTCCCCGGAGCTGTTTCCACTTGGATCCTGAGCCAGATAGACACCCCGTGGGAGAGGATGTGCATCACGCATCCCTCACTTTAATCCCCTGGTCTCAGGCTCTGTGCCTCACAGGGGGTAAGAACCAGTTAATCTCTTCAGAGGAATCAGGCTGGTTGAAATGTGAGGAAATGGGGGGCAAGGCTGGGAGGGGGCCACTGATTGGGGCCAGAAGGGGTGGAGTGTTGATAAGACCTGGCCTCCAGCCAAGAGCCAGCTGGAGCCAGATGGCCTGAGTGCCCCCAGCAGTGGCAGAAATGAGCCGAATCAGCCCACCTCCCTCCTCGCCCAGCCTGACACCCAAGGTCCCATCCATCCAACACAGAAGATGAGCACTGAGTAAATAAGACCAGCCTTTACATGCCCCCAAGGCTCAGAAGGTAGCCCTCACCAGAGAGAGAGATAACCTGGGCGGAACCTGCTTTTCATTCCTGCACCCCCTCGGTTTGGTGCCTGGTAAACTGTAGCCATAGGAACACACTCAGGGAAAGGCTTCATTAACAAGGGCACCTTTTTGCTAAATGGATCCAGAATAATCTAACCTGAGCCATCTGGTAAACCAGCAGCTAACGCAGGCCTGTTGGCCAGTGTCCCAGGGCTGGCCTGCCCTGGAGAGTCTGCTCCGGCTTCCTGGGGGACTTGCGTCTCACCTGGGTGATTTCCTAGGGTATTGTGATGAGACCGAGATGAACAGGGCCCAGACCCAATCCCTTAGAGGAGAGCCTGGGGTCCACCGGAATCGGTGAGTCAATAGCCCTCCACCCCAGGTTGGTTCCTGGCCTGGAGAGCTGAGACTAGCTTGACCCTGTGCCTGTGGCTGTGTGGCCGTGTGCACATCAGGGCAGGGCTGGTATGTGCCATGGGGTCGCTTCTGAGCACACGGGACTTGTGTGTGCCTGGGGCACGCGTGGGCTTTGGGTTCAGTATTTACGTAGCAAGTGTGTGGTGGATCAGGATCTGAATAAACATCCTCCTTGGAGGACAGGAAAGGGCAGTTAATTGGATCTCTCTAAGGGCCTGCCTCTCCCTGCCCCTTGCTGACTTCTCACCTCCTCCCTCCCGGCTCCCCCTGCAGCCCCCTGGCCGCACAGGTTTGCTTTGAACTCCACAGCTTGGGAGCTCACCCAGGGCAACAGGGCCTTTTCTCCCTCCCCAAGAAGCAGCAGCAGCTGTGTCCCTAACAGCTGGCCGAGTTATCACAGGGCAAGGGAGGGGAGGACCCGGGAGCAGGGGCTGCCCAGCCCCACTCTGGGATTCCACTCCCCTTCCTGCAGCTGCACAAGGCTCCCCGCCCCATCCCAGCAAGTCCTACTTTGGTAGCTTATCTGACCAAAAACAAATGGCCAGCTGCCTTCTGACAATTAACGCAGCCCCCCCCCCCATCCAGCTCCTTCTCTTAGGCCGTTTGGTGCTACTCCAAACTCCTGGGCATCTGTCTTCCCAACGCCTAGACCTCCCTGGGCTCTGGAGACAGCAAATGCAGGAAGCCCATGGGCCTGGGAGCCAATTCCAACTTGGCTACTAATTCATTCACGGAGCAAATATTTATTGAGTGGCTACTATGGGTCAGACTCTCTTGGAGGCACCAGGCACACACGGAATGAACTGTGTAAGCAATTCAGACCCTGGCCCTGATCTGCACGTGCATTCCAGAAGTGGGGAGGGCACAAAATAATAGGGGCCTTGAACTCAGCGTAGAAAGTTAAACTGGATAAAGACACAGACAGTCAACGGAAAGGGGTGGCTTGCAGACGGAGTGGACCACCAAACGGGGAAGGGGCCTCTTGGGAGTGCCTGGCATTCTAGCTTTGCTGTGTCACCTTAGACAGGTCCCTCTCTGAGCCTCAGTTCCCCTATCTGTACATGAGGACACGGACAGAGGGCCTAGCTTCACATGACTGTGGGAATTGAGGCAGTGGCTCCCAGAATTGGATTTCTTACTGCAAAGGTCAAAAGAGGGAGGCAAGAGGACTCTCTCAGGGGAGCAGGTCTGTGATGGGCAGGAGTGGATTGGGTCCATTCTCCCCACAGGCACAGCACCAGCCCCATCTAATGGGCTGTTAGACTGTGAACAACGGGAATCTGGAATCCACCCCTCTCACCCCCTCATGCCCATGCCCCACCCCCCATTACTTAGCCTGTGCCCTGTACATAACAGACCTCTAATAAATACATGGGACCAGGTGGCTGCAGGCGGGAAGACCAGGTCTCTATAACCTCAGAGGCAGGCAGAGCTCTCTTTAGGGACCACCTGGATGGGGACTAGTCCACTATGACTTAGAGCAGGAAAGATTCCTAAAGTTCACCGAGGCCATTGACTCCCACGCTGAGGTCCGAGAGTCAGGGGGGAGGAGGTAGCGAGGGCCAGCATCAGCATTTCATACGACCTTTTGGAAATGGCACTTTCCCCACCCCTTAATGAGCTCACTCTCTCTAAATGTCAAGTGCTCGCCTGGATCGCGAGCCTGATTTTCAAGCTCGGATTTTCACGACTGGATGCGGCGGCTCTGGTTACTCCATGCTGCTCAGGATGCCTTTGATGATCCAAACTGAGATGAGTTCATGACTATTTAATAAACGGAGTGGGCTAGATAAACAGAGCCTTTGCAAAGTGACACCTCGCTGGGGGGGGAGGACAGGAAAGCCAGCAGAGCACGTTCTAGCTTGAAAAGCTTGCAGCCCCCATTTGACTTTACTGGAAAGCGAGGCCCAGGGAGGGAGAGGGGATGCATGCAGGTGTCCCCGTCCGGTCAAGCGCCCTGTCGCCTGCACAGAGATGTCTTCCCGTGCCATCCCCAGAGGCTAGTCCAGAGGAAGCCTTTCTCCGAGGGGCTGGCTGGCCTTTGTGGGGCGGGAGGAGCCCCCGGCAGGAGGCAGCCCGGACAGGAAAGCGAGCAGAGGCCGGAAGGAGGCCAGGAAGAAGGGACAGGATCCCGGCCCCGCTCACGCCTGCCCTGCCAGCCTTCGAGAGGGCGGCGCGCTGTTTCCAAAAATATTTACAGTGAGTCTTGAGTGAGTCTAAATTAATGAGGCCCTGCATCAGCACTGACAATGGGAGGATGTCGGGCGGGCCCTCCAGGGAAGAAGGCCAACGCAATCACCTGGGGCTGCCCCAGGACCACAGGAGCTTGGGCAAGGCCAGCCGGGCAGTGCCAAGGGAGGGAGCCAAGCCCTCCTCCTGGGGCAGGAGCAGGCACCGGAGATGCACTGCCCTGGCCAGGCTGCCCGGGGCACACCCTCCCCTGGAACGGGAACACATCCTAGACTCTCACAACTGCAAAGAGCATCGTCGACCTGCCTCCCCACCCCACGCCAGCATGGAAATCTCCTCTACTGACCCCAGTCTGAGGGCCACCAGGGTCCTCCTGAATACCTCTGTTGACCAGACACTCACTGCTGAGCCTGGCGGCCCATTCCCATTCCACCTGGGGGCATCACTGCTCATTCAACACCGTGACCTTCAACAGAGCAGAGGGGTTCAGTGCATATGGCTGCCACTCACAAGTCACTTTGCCATGGCAACAAGCCCAATCATTTCAAGACTTGGTTTTCTCATCTGTAAAATGGGAGTCATTACAGGATCTACCTTATGGGGTTGGTAGGAGGAGTCAACAAGACAGTAGAGGTGAAGTTCCAACACGGAGGGGATGCCATGCGGTCAGAAAGACGGGGGCAAAGGTGCAGAGATGCAAGAGAAAGAGCTTAAAACATCTGGGGGCGAAAGTTGGATGAAGCTGGAAAAGCCAGCCACCATTTTGTTGCCATTAAAGTGTCACTGGACTGAGCCATAAGAAAAGATGAAATAGTGCCATTTGCAACAACATGGATGGATGATACCGTGCCAAGCGAAACAAGTCAGACAGAAAATGTCAAGAACCATATGACTTCACTCGTACATGGGACATAAAACTAGAAGCAACAAATAAACAAAAAGACACACAAAACCTCAGAGACGCAGACAGCGTGGTGGTGACCACAGGGAAGGGGGTGGGGGAGTAAAGGGCAAAGTAGGTCAAATATATGGTGACGGAAGACGATTTGACTGTGGGTGGTGCCACAATGCACCACCACATATACAGACCACATATCATAGAAATGTACACTTGAAACCTGTATAATACTAGTAACCAATGTGTCACTCTAATAAATTTAATAAAATAAATAAATGTTAAAATTTTACATTCATCGGAGAATCCACAAGAGAGAAAATTGTTCTTAATGAGAGTGATATGGGCTTCAGTTCAAAAGGAAATGCTGGCCTTTGGTAGAATCTACACAGAAGAGAAATCCTGTATGACCAGTGTGACCATATCACGCCGAAGCTGCAAGTTAAACATGCAGAAGAAACACCTGCTATCAATGTGGCAATTAAATGTTGGGGGGCAGTTTACCCAGAACCTTAAAACCCATAACAAAATTACACATAATTAATAAACATACCAACAGCCTTAATAAAATTTAAATGATTTTTTTAAAGTGACATTGGACAGCTGGACCTGCCTTGTCCAGTGTTACCCACCCCCACCTGTGCCATTAAGCACTGGAGAGGAGACAGGGCGAGTGGAATGAGCTGAAGCTGTAAGAGACACTGGGTCCCAGAGCCTGAGTGTGAGGAAATGGATGTAAGGTATCTTTTTATACTGGTTACATGTCAAAATATAATTTGGGTAGGCTGATTCTATTTATATTTATTAATTTGGATTTACTGATAAAATTTCTATTGATTACATGTCAAAATATACTTTGGATATCTGGGGTAATTAAAATTATTATTAAAATTAAATTTACCTGTTTCTTTCACTTTTCTAGTGTGGCTGCTAGAAAAAATTACATATGTAGTTCCCATTATATTCCTAGTGGGCAGCCCTGAGCTAAAGGGTTGGATCTAAGCTCTAAGACATTCACCCTGGAGGCATCTTTGGGGGAGGGCTAGAATGGGGAGCCCACCGGGAAACAGATGCAGTTGTCCGGAACTGTATGAAGGGGAGGACTCGGGTTTTTACATCACAAGTTAGAATCCAGGAGGGGTGTGATTTCTTGTCTCCCTCAGCTAGATCACCACATAAACACAATTGCTAGTAACAGGTAACGCCGCTCACATCCTGACCACCCTGGTAGGTCAATTTATCAGTGCTGCACAAGCACACTGAGGTGCTCCACCCAATAATTCTCATAAAAATAAAAAATAAAAATTCTCATGAGATTATTTGTTATAATTCCCATTTTACAAATGAGTAAGCTGAGGTTTAGAAAGTGGCATCACTGGCTCAGTCAGGAGCACGTGACTTAGGAGTAACAGAGAGGGGGTCTGAACCCTGGGCTTTGTTTCCAGAAGCTGAGAGCCAGGATATACTCTCTGGCCCCTGCTTCTGCAGCCAGGTCGGGCCTGCTGCACTTCCCCAGAGGGGGAAGTCGGAGGAATCTCCCTGCACGTGCACAGAGGCCGCTCTCTCCTGCACTGCAGCATCGGCCCTACTGTGAACAGCCTGTTGACACCACAAGCTTGAATGCAGAACAATTCACCTAGCAGACTAGGGCTGTCGCCGGGGCTCGCTGGAATCTCAGGGCTACAACAGCTCAAGGACCACGAGCAAGGCCAGCATGCTTTGGGTTGATTGAAAGAGTCAACTCTGAGGACAAAACATCTGGTCTCCCATCCTGGGCCTGCTACTGTCCCTCCCCAAGCCTTGGTTTCATTGACTAAAAATGGGGGTAATAACAGACAGCGGTGGTCAGAATTAGGAGGCAATAGACGGAAAGACAGGTCTGTTCCCAGCACAGGGCGATTGCTCAGAAAACATGGCCTGTCACGATAGCTCATTTAGTCATGATACCTATGGGGTGGGGGCGCTGAGTATAATCAATGAGAATGATAATATTCCCAGTTTCCAGATGCGGAAATTGAGGCACAAAGATATTAAGAAATTCATTTAAATTGCTGATTTCTAAGGATTAGAAGAGGGATTCAAACCTAGGCTGGCTGGTTCCCAGGTCTGCAGTCCTACACCACAGTATATATGATCCTGAACAATTTTCAAAGCCACATTTTTTTCTTCTTCTAGTTCTTTAACGACTCTTTATCTTGGTTTCTTGAATGACAGGTGCCTGCTCTACACGCCTAAGGCTTTGAGAGCAGCCAGTGGGAGAGTCGGCGACTTGGTGTGAGCACAGAGGTAGCTGCCTCCAGATAGGCACCTGCCGTTGCCAAGAAAGCACAAGGCAGGTGACTGCTGTGGCTGCTCGGGGCCGAGGGGTGGTCGAGGAGATGAAAATAAGCACTGGACACCCACGTCCCTGCCGGGCAGGAGGGCAGACCTGCCTCCTGAGGTACATGTGTATCGCGGATGGGCCCGCCGGCGCCGCTCTGCTTCTGACCGCTCGCTGGGCGATGCTGCCCTCTGGTGGAAACAAGCTGGTACTTGGCCTTGACCTTCCTGTGCCGGCTCCTGGGCCTTGCCTTGGGGGCACAAACCCCACAAGCTGAGTCCCCAGGGGGCTCAGGTAAGCCAGGCCTCTCCATACTCTAGACTCCTGTGACATGTGGAGCTGCCCACCCCAGAACCTTTCCGCTGTGGGGCTGCGCTAAGAATCCTTAGCAAAGGAAGCTCACCCCACAGTCCAATCAGCTGATGATTTGGGGTCTTAGGGCCCAGCTCGGGTCCCCCATCTCCCAATCAAGCCCGAGGCCCCTACACCCAGTTCAGTGCTCTGAGCTGTGCCTTCTCCCATGAAATGCGGTTGCATTACGCTGCAATTATCCGATATCATATTGTGACACTGATACAGGAAATGTTCCTGTCATTGTCTCGTCCCCGCGGTGCAGGAGAAAAGCCAAGACATTGAATCATCCTCAGCATTATGCACGACTCTTCCTCACGCGTGTCACTCTGCGAAGACACATGTAACAGGGGGGAGATGAAAGGAAATTGTTTCATTTTTATTAAAGGAAATTATGGACCAGAAAGAGACTACGGAATTTTTTTTAAATGAACTGACAACTGGTAAGAAAAAAGTTGTCAGTCAAGTCCCTGGAGGCAAGAATCTGATTGCTGAGCACCCGGCGCCACCTCGCGGCTGCTCTCGCAACGCAGCCCAGCCTCCGCTCAGCTCCCTCCCTCCTTCACCCTTTCTCACGGAGACTTTCTTATCCAACTTTTTATCTCAGTGAACTCTGTCCTGAAACCTCTCCCACTACACCCATTAATTTTAGCATTAAAAAAAAGGTGGGCACACAGATGAATGGGCCCAAGTGAGAAAAGTGAATACGGACATATTCCCCATTCATAACCCCTCCAAGATATTCCCATCTCGGCCCTGGGAGCCTGAAGCCCACATAGAGACTTCACTAATTATGCTTTTTCTCTTTTCCTCCTCACTCTGGTAAGACATCTTTCTGTTCTCAGGCACCAGGTGCTCTGATTAAACAGGTAAACTTCAGGTAGGGGCCAGAGAACCAAGCTCATTTGTGGCCCAGCCAGGCCCGGAGCCCCAGGCTCCTGTGACTCCCCCACTTAGGGAATGTTTATTGCATTTCTCCTCTGTGGGGGACCCTGTGCTAAGTTCAGTGGTGAGACCAACCACTACCTAGGCCTCTGCCTTCGAAGGACTGAGAACCCTGTGAGGCCATTGCTAACGGCATAAAAATGACATGTGCCAACTAGTGACACAGCAAAAGTAAAGCTGCAACCGTGAAATATTACAAGGAGAGTCACACCCACAGCCACAGTTTTAGAGCCTGAACTCTTAGAGGCTTTAAGTACTGAAAAGGTTACGGCCCCCTCCATCACCAACTTAAAATAAAAGTAATAAAATTCCCAAAAAGCCTTCTCTTTTCCATAATGACTTCTTTGAAATTATTTTATATTAAAAAACTCAAATAACATTATGAAAAATTCGGAGCGACTCTGTTTCAATAATGCCTGACATACAACATACATACTTAGTCTGTCTGTTAGTGAATCCAGCTCTGGATACATATATATGATAAGGGTTTGACCTAGTCAGGAAAATCAAGAAAGACTTCCCTGAGAAAATGGGAACTGCTCTGAGAGTTTTAAGATGAGAAGGCGGGTAGGGGGAAAGGGTGACAACGAAGTGAAGTGAGCACTGGGCAGAGCATGTGTAAAGGTCCTGAGGCAGCCTGGAGCTTGGGGAGGCCAAGGCCGGAAGGAAGCAGATAAGGCTGGAACAGAGGACAATGGGGACTGTGTTAGTAGAAGAGGCCTGGGGGCCGGGCCACACAGCATTTTGTGGGCCACCTCGAGGAGTTTTGCCTTTATCCTCTGAGCAATGGAAAACTGTCCAAGGGTTTTAATTAACCGGGCGTGGTGACAAGATCCAGGTAGTGTCACAGAAAAGCCGAGCGGGCTGTGTGGAGAATAGACACGAAGGAGCAGACGAGTTCAATTAGGAGACATTAGTCCCCATGAGAAGCGATAGGAACTTTGATTGAGAGGGTGGTGGTCAAAAGAGAGGCAGGTGAGTCGATTTCAGAGATATTTTAGATTGGATGCAGGTACCAGGAAAAAGGAGATGTCAGGGTGTCTCTTAGGTTTCTTGCTTGCTGGAACTGAATGAATAGGGGTGTCATTCATGGGAACAGGGTGTGGCAGAAAGTGGTAAGTGAACCCCAGTATCTATTTTCTGCTTCTGCTTTTAGTGATGGCATCAGACTTCTCTTATGGGCCACTGAGATCCTCGCAGGCTCGTCTACCTTTTGTTCCAGCCCTGGAAGGGCTCCAATGGGCCTGAGCAGGCACAGTCTGACCTCTGGCCCAGACCAGCCTGTTCTCCTTCCTCTCTGGCATTCCCCTGATATCACTGGGACCCAAATCCTTGCATGAAAATGTGGAAAAACAAAAGAGTTAGTGCCCCAGCAGACAAACTTTTAACCAAGATGAGAAATTCTTCCTGGATTCTCTCCCAAAGGGCTGGTCCTCAGGGGAAGTTCACGCGACTTCAAGTAGTCATCCACGGGCCGGGCAGTTCAGAGTTGCCCCCTCGGTTACCTGCCCTGCCTCCTTGCCTCACTCCCCTTGTTAGTTACTCCCCTTCCCCAGGATCTTAGTCCCTAATAAAACAAGAGCACGTAAGCCCTCTGCTGAGATTTTCTCTGAGGGGAACCCAGTCTATCAGTAACATAACCCCCCACATTTTACCTGGGGGCGTAGATACTGAACTAGAGCCTGGACTGCCCTCGCCACAGCTCACTCCCTCACTGCAGCCGTGGGCCCGGTCCACAGGCTATGACTGGAAGCGATATGCGCTTTCTCTAGGTCATGTACTTTAGAAAGGAAATGGCTTACCCTTCACTCCCTTTTTCTCCCTCCCCTTGGGCTGGACCATGAGCACGGGGCCAGCACTGACCATGCAGATGAAGATGACCCCTGAAGGAGAGCCGGGCCACCCATGTGTCTTTCATCCTAGCTTGTGCCATAACTCACATCTAGGGAACAGTGGAACAAGACCAGGTCTGAGGAAAACCTGTGAGTCCAGTTTTAGACATTTTATATTTGAGCACCCTTTGAGAAATCCAAGTGAAATGGCGACTGATCCAGTGGATATGAGCCTAGAAGTCAGAGAGGGGGTCTGGACTCAAATATGAGTTTGTGAATCATCTAGCTCTCCTGTGGGGCTGGTATAATTAAAGGCTAAATGTGTTGGCAGAAAAAAAAAACACCAGACAACAAGCCTAGGTAACCAGGTACCAGTCGCCTCCCACAACCACATCAAAATTACAACTAAAACACAGAACCACCATCACTGAGAGCCTCCTGAAATCTGGCTGAACAGAAGCCCCACAACCAGGGAGCTGAAGAAGCACAGAGTCCAGTAGGAGGGGCGGAGACGCGGGCGGATGGGAGCTGGATTGCGGAGACGTGGCCGTGGGCCCACACCCGATGCCGCGGGGTAAACCCGGGATGGCATCTCGGTGGTGGAGGTTTCCCAGAGGAGTGAGGAGTCCCAGCCCCACAGCAGGCCCCCAGCCCAGGGCTTCAGGGCCAGGAAGAAATGTCCCCACCACTCCGGGCTGTGAAACCAGCTGGGACTGTCCCTGAGGGTCGCAGAGGCTGCGGGAGCCCAGCAGCTCCTCTTAAAGGGCCCGGCACGGACTCACTCGGACGCTCCCTCTGAGCCCAGCACCGGGCAGCGGCCTGAAAGGACCCGGGACACTCGGGAGGAACTAACCTGCCTGAGATCCGGGCGAGAGCTGGAGGGGCAGCTTCCTCCCAGGCAGAAGGGCTGGCGGAGGCCATGGCTCCTGTGGCGAGTCCTCCCCGCACAGCCGGCAGACAGGCGCCATGTTTGAATCGCCAGCACCTGACTCTCACCTTTGGCCCCGCCCCGTGATTCCCGGAGGCCCCGCCCCTCCCCACCTGCAACTCATCCGGGCCATTTCCAGGGGCTTTTCTGTGCAAGTGGCCTCTCGAGCCTCATGCTTAGGACTTTCCTAAAATCTCTCAAACAAGCAGCAGCTGCCCCATACGGCTTGATAAGTGGCCCCAGGCCTGGCACTAGCGGCAGCTACATTGGCTCATAGCTTGGCCTCTCCTGGGCACCTCCAAGCCCAGCACAAGCAGCAGCCAACTACGGTTTGCTGCGTAGCTCATGCTGGATGACCCTGGGCAAGGCACAGGCACAGGCTGACTTTGCACCTCCTGAGAGGCCCCAGAGACAGTGCACCTGGTGGTCAGACTCGACCACATTGGATTACAACTCTCCCACATCCATGAGTGAGACACTCAAGGGGCAGACTCGGTGAACACCAAAGCTCCACTGAAGTAAATCCTGATCCATAGGGGTGTCTGCAGCACAGCAGCTCTTTGGCTATAGTTACAACTGGTCCTCACAACCAACTGGCCTGGGGGTCACTTCCTCCCAGTGATGCCAACAGCAACCAAGGCTCAACTACAACAGGACAGTGCCAATCAGAAATGAAGGCTACACAGCGCACACAGGGGGGCACCTAGAAGGCCCAGCCCAGGTGACTGGGGAGGCTGAGTCACTGGACCCTACAGGACACCTACTACACAAAGCCACTCTACAAATTCCAGGACACATAGCAGTTCTACCTAATACATTGAAACAAACACCTGGGAGCAGCCAAAATGTGGAGACAAAGAAGCATGTCACAAAGGAAAGAACAGAAAAATCTCTAGAAAAGAACTAAATGAAATAGAGCCAAGCAAGCTAACAGATACAGAGTTCAGAATAATGATTATAAGGATGCTCAAGGATCTTAGTAAGACTATTAAGGAAACTAGTGAAATCATCAATGACATAATAAAGTACCAATCAGAAATGAGGAATAATTTACAGGGAATCAACAGTAGAGTAGAGGATGCTGAGAATCAAATCAGCAATTTGGAACATGAGGAAACAAAAAACACCCAACCAGAAGAGCAAAAACAAAAAAGAATCAAGAAATACGAAGATAGCATAAGGAGTCTCTGGGACAACTTCAAGCAGCCCAACATTCATATTATTGAGGTGCTAGAAGGAGAAGAAAGAGAGTAAGAAATTGAAAACCTATTTGAAAAAAATAATTACAGAAAACTTCCCCTACCTAGTGAAAGAAATAGACTTACAAGTCCAGGAAGCACAGAGGGTCCTAAACAAGAGGAACCCAAAGAGGCCCACAGCAAGACACATCATAATTAAAATTCGAAAGGTTAAAGACAAAGAATCTTAAAAGGAGCAAGAGAAAAGCAGTTAGTTACCTAAAGGGAGCACCCATACGACTGTCAGCTGATTTCTCCACAGAAACTTTGCAGGCCAGAAGGGAGTGGCAAGAAATATTCAAAGTGGTGAAAAGCAAGAACCTACAACCAAGATTGCTCTACCCAGCAAAAGTATCATTTAGAACTGAAGGTCACATAAAGATCTCCTCAGACAAGGAAAAGCTAAGAGTTCATCACCACCAAACCAGTATGACATGGAATGTTGAAAGGTCTTCTTTAAGACGTTAATGAACAAAAGAAACTTACAAACAAAATAGACCCAGAGACATTGAAGCATGCAACAGACTGTCATATCTCAGAGGGAAGAGGGAATGGGGGTGGGGTGGGAAGAGATTAACCAAAGAAGTTATATGCACAGGAGAGATCCAAAATGGTGGCAGACTGAGTGGAAGCTACACTGACACTCTCCCAGGACCAATCTGAATTTACAACTAAAACATAGAAAAACCATCCTGAAAACCAACTGAAGACTAGCTGGAGAGCATTGTCATAACCAAGGAGGAAAAGTGGAGACCACACAGACTGGTAGGAAGTGCAGACGTGAGAGGGCTGACTGGGCTCCCGCAGGCAGCAGATGAACGTCCAGAGGGAGCTCTCAGCTGTGGAGGGTTCCCATTGAGGACTCTGGGACCTAAACACCAGGCTGAGCTTCCCAGCCAAAAGCACCAGAACTGAGGAAGGTGCCCACATAGCATCTGGCTGTGAAAAGCAGCTGGGTTTCTGTCTGTGGCTGGACATGCAGGCCAACGCACAAAGTTTCACGTGCAGCCACTCACCTTGGGCTCCAGCGGAGGGTAGGCAGAGTGAACTGGAGCTGTGTGGGGAGAGTCTGGGGTTGCAGGCTCTGGAGAGTGAGATCAGAGGGCCCCCATCTGGACTCCTATGCTGAGTCATTCTCCCAGACTGTGGAGAATATCTTTCTCAGGCAAACAATTTTCGGCTTTTGCCTGAGGGAGGGAAGCAATTGCCCCACCCTGCTGAAAAGCCTCTCACGCTGCCCAGAGGAGCTTCTACAGCCTGAGGCTCATTAAGAGAATCAGATTAATCAGTCTGCAGGCAGAGCAGACCTCAGGGTGCTTTCAGTCTTTGCCTGATCTGCTTTGGGACCCGGGCCTTAGAAAAGAGCAGATTAGAGGAAGCTGAGGATCAGATCAGTGAATTAGAAGACAGGGTAGAAAAAATCAATCAGAGACCCAAAAACAAAACAAAAAATTAATAAACAGGAGGACAGTCTAAGGGAGCTGTGGGACAGCATGAAACATAACAATATTCGTATTATAGGAGTGCCAGAGGATGTCAAAAGTAAGCAGGGGTTAGAGAACCTGTTTGATGAAATAATGGCAGAAAACTTCCCTAACCTGGTCAAGGAAAAAGTCATACAAGTTCAGGAGGCACAAAGAGTCCCAAGCAAGAAGAATCCAAAAAGACCCACGCCCAGACACATCATAATTAAAATGCCAAGAATTCAAGACAAAGAGAGAATATTAAAGGCAGCAAGAGAAAAGCAATCTGTTACCTACAAAGGAGCCCCCATAAGGCTGTCAGCTGACTTCTCATCAGAAACTCTACAGGCCAGAAGGGAATGGCATGAAGTATTCAAGGCCATGCAAAACAAGGATCTGAAACCAAGACTACTCTATCCAGCGAGATTATCAATCAAGATAGATGGTGAAATAAAGAGCTTCCCAGACAAAAAAAAAAAGGCTAAAAGACTTTATCACTACAAAACCAGCATTACAGGAAATGTTAAAGTAGAAATAAAGAAAATGACAAACATAGGCATAAAGAAACAAAACGGCAGTAGATAAGTATCTTTCAATAATAACCTTAATGTAAATGGATTAAATGCCCCAATAAAAAGATACAGGGTGACTGAATGGATAAGAAAACACGACCCAAATATATGCTGTCTACAAGAGACCCACCTCAGAACAAAAGACTCACACAGGATGAGAGTGAAGGGATGGAAAAAACTTTGCATACAAATGGAAATGAAAAAAAAGCTGGGGTAGCAATACTCATATCACACAAAATAGACTTCAAAATGAAGGACTTAACGAAAGACAAGAAAGGTCACTATGTAATACTAAAGGGATCAATCCAACAAGAGGATATAACCCTGATAAACATATGTACCCAACATAGGAACGCCTAAATCTATAAAAAAAACTTCTAGAGGGCTTTAAGGGAGGGATCGACAGCAATACGGTCATACTAGGGGACTTTAACACCCCACTGACTTCACTGGATAGGCCTTCCAGACAAAAAATCAACAAGGAAACAGTGACCCTAGATGACACACTAGATCAGATGGATTTAATTGACATTTACAGAACGTTCTACCCTAAAGCTGCAGAATATACATTCTTCTCAAGTGCACACGGGACATTCTCAAAAACAGAAACAAAATAAACTGATAAACAAAATGGATCCAGAGACATAGAAGCAGATTGAGGGATCTCAGAGGGAAGGTGGGGAGGGGGAGTGTGTGGGGAGAGATTAATCAAAGAACTTATATGTTTATAAGCATAACCCATGGACGCAGGCATTGGTTTGGGGAAAACCTGGGGGTGGGATGGATGTGAGGTGGAGGGGATCAATTCAATGGGGATAAAAAGGGGACATCTGTAATATTTTCAACAATAAAGATAAAGAAACTTAAAAATAAAAAAGTTATATGCGTATATGCGTAAGCCATGGACACAGACAAGAATGGGGTGAAGGCCTGGGGAGGGGGTGGGAGCGAGGTGGAGGGGTTAATGGGGGGGGGAAATGGGATACTTGTACACTTTCAACAATAAAGATAAATTTTTAAAAATAAAAATAATTGTGTTGGCAGTAGCCCAGGGAGAGGGTAGATAGTGAGAGGAGAGGGAGCCTGTGGTGGGCCGCTTCTAAGATGGCCCAGTGATTCCCCACCTCCGGTATTTACACCCTGGTGCAGCTCCCCTTGAATGTGGCTGGACCTCGTTTCTTGATTCTGAAAATTAGAATATGGTAAAGTGATGGCATGTCACGTCCAAGATGAGGTTGCAAAAAGACCAGCTTCCATCTTGGGTGCCCTGTCCCTCCATCACTCACTCTCAGGGAAGTCAACCGCCAGGCTGTAAGCTGCCCGGTGGACAGACTAACGTGGCAAAGGCCTGAAGAAGGCATCTGGCCAGCAACCAGTGAGAGACTGAGGCCCTTCGTGCAACATCCTGCGAAGAACTCAGTCCCACCAACAACAACAGGAGGAAGGTCCAAGGCAGATTCGATGGTCCTGGTCGAGCCTTCAGATGACTATTCAGCCCCAGCCAGTATCTAAACTGCAGCCTGTGACACAGCCACCCAGACACACCCCGCCAAGCCACAGCCAGATTCCTGATTCAGAGAAACTGAGCGAATAAATGCTTCTTTTTCTAAGCTGCTAAGTGTGGGGGTAATTCGTTCGCCAGCAATCGATTGATAACTAAGACAGAGCCCGTGCCAGAGCCTCGAGGATCTGTCCCCTTCATTAGCTGGCGGAAGACAAGCCTGCAATGGAGGCGAAGGACCAGCAGGGGTAGGTATGCGAGGCAACCCTGCTGGGTGTCCCTGCGGATGAAGACGACTCTGACGGACAGCTGGGCCACCCACGTGTCTCTTATCCTAGCCTGTGCCATGACTAACGTCGCAGGATCCAGGAGGGGACAGTCGTCTGTGTAGGGCTGCTGCTGACAGTTCAGATATAGCGAGAAAACTGCGGATGGCTTGGAACCCTCTTTAGGGTGATGGAGAAGGCTGGAGAAAACACAGAACTTTTACTAGAACTTGCACAGTACCAGCTAAAGGAGCTAGAGCTAAACAGGATACTTTATGGTGGCAAAGGCGAGCTCGTCTAAAGGGGAATGGGAACTTCAGGGATGGCGGGTGAGTTCCCAAGACCTCCCCCCGCCAAGAAACAAACGGGGCCGCTGAAAATTATGAAATCCACCATGCAAAGGCTCCGAAAATCGTCCCAAGGGAGCAGAGCAAATGGAGAAACACTTATTCAAGAACTAAATCTCAGGGAGAACAGCAAGAGTCAGGGAAATCTGAGCTGTGACATGGTCCCTTCCGCCCCCCACTTCTCAGCAAGACAGCGGAGCTCTGACCTGAGCACGTGTGGTTAAGAAAACGGGCTTCCCTCTCCCCGAAGCTCCCAGCTGGGGTGGGGCTGCAGAGGGGCGGGGGGGTCTCAGGGAGAGCGGGGTTGATGGAGACTCAGATACGGAGACTGCCCCCGGCCCTGTGGCAGGGAGGTCTCAGCAGAGGAACAACGACCCCTGCCAGCACTTTTGTCTGGGAGAAAACTGCCCCCCAGTTCTTGCCCTGATGCCAGACAATTTAGTTCCCCACCCCCCTCCCCAAGTCCCTGGATCCTTTCTAGCCTCTGCCCCAACACTGGAGTTGAGTAAGCCCTCCCGGAGGCCCTTTAAGAGGAACTGCTTGGGGCCAGCAGCCTCCTGTCACTCAGCCACAGTCCCCCTGGTTTTTACAGCCTGGGCTGACAGTGCTGGTGTGGGATTGAACCCCTTGCTCCTCATGGGGGGACCTCCCCAGCCAAGACATCCCACCCGATTTAAAAAAGTCACACGTGGGTGTTAGGCCAGCCCTTTGCACGCCTCCGGCCCTCCTGCCAGTCTCATCGACGCGGCTTCTTCAGTTCTCTCCTTGGAGGGCTTCCATTCAGCCAGATTTCAGGCGGCCCTGACTGATGGCTGCTCTGTAGTTTAGTGGCAATTTTGATGTGGCTGTGGGAGGAGGCGAGTCCGCGTTTACCTGCGCTGCCATCGCGGTTCCTCCTTCCATTCATCCATTCTTTTATCCAGCGTATCCTGGTGCCTACCCTGTCCTGGGGGTGGTGTGAGGCTCGGACATGTTTACGGGACATGGTCTCCCTGCCCTGGTGACTCTCAGAGCCCCCACACCTTGATCATGTCATTTCTCTCTGCCAAGAGCATCATTCTGACCCCTCTCTGCCAATTTAAGCTGCGAGCCATCCCTCCAGGCTCTACTTAGCCCCTCTTTCTGCTAACCTGCCCGCCCCCCAGGTGCTCCGGCTCCTCCCAACACCTACACCCATCACTTTCTCACAAATTACTTGGCAATGAGTTATATCCTGCCGACAGCCTCTCTCCTGCTGTGTTTTGAAGGGCTACTTAAATCTCATTATTAGAACATTTATACTTTTTTCTAATGTCCTTAGATAGATGCATAGAAGCAGCACATTGCTTAACACAGACTTAATTAAAGTCAAGCGAAGTGGCCTTTTTAATCTTACAAGGCTTGTCCACATTCAACCAACTTTTGACCTAAAAAAATGGCAACTCCCTATGATTGGACCTAATTGCTCTCCTATGAACAGTAACCTGCTGGCTTTGGAGGCCTCTCCATCGCTTGGGATTTTAGGGGAGAACACGACAGACCCGGCTTGCAAGTGTCCCGCTCACTGCCTCTCCTGCTCTCGTCCTAAACCTCAAAAGTCCCCTCGCCCCTGCATTCCACACCCCTCAGGGAAAGTGCTGGTCGGTATTAAGGGAAAACATTGTTTCTGGAACACCAGCTCCTTCCAACCTTTTGGCCAAGTCCTTCCCTCTCATCCTTCACTGCGAACATTTTTGAAGATCCAGCAGAAAATGAAAAACACCAACAAGTATTTGCTGAGCATCCGCGGTGCCAGCCTTGGGCCAGGAGTGGCACGCACACGCTCACGTGATCCTCCAGGGCAACCTCAGGAGGCGAGTGCTCCCCGTTTCCCAGAGAAGGAACTGCTTAGAGACCAGAAGTGCCATGCTTGAGACCACTGGGCAGCGAGCGCGTGTCCCCTAGGTGTGACAGCCATGCAGCCCGCTAACCGCAGTTCTTTGGGAGTGTTTGGTGGTTGGCAGAGCTTCTGGATGACTCCGAGCCAGCCTGCTCTGTGGGTCAGGGCTCCACCGTGCAGGTGCAGAGCCCGCCACGAAGATGCTGAGCCTCACCTTTCCCGTCACCCGAGGATGGCAGGGCAGGCAGAGGCTTCCACGGAGCATGCTCCAGCCCCCCACTCCCAGGCTGGCCAACTTGGCACAGCCGAGCTGGCAGGGGCATGCTCATGCCAGGCCGCTGCATAATCAGAAGGAGCAGGGCCTGAGCGTTAACCACTATCATTTTAAAGATTATTATTCAGTTATTTCAGCTAATTAAGCCTTGAGTGCTGGCCAGCTCGGCTTGCATCTCAGACGGGGAATGCAGTAGCTCCGTCTTGCTGGGGAAGCTGAGCTCAGAGCTGGCAGCTTGTAAGGACTGGGGGGCTTGCGAGGGGGGAGAAGAGGCAAGGAAGGGAGCTCAACCTCCACGGCCGCCTCCCACGGGGAAACGGGGAAATGGGAGAGATCTGGTCCCTTCCGTGGGAACACCCCCAACCTTTGTCACCTCTCAGGAACGGACAGCCTTCCTCTACAGGGCCAGCAGGGAGGAGGCAGGACTGGCGTGAACCTGGGGTTAACGTCGGAGCAGTGAGCTGGAGTCTTGGCAGCCTCTTTGGCAGCCTGGCTCAGAGGCTGCGAGGGCTGGCGAGCACTCCCCCAACCCGGTTTTCTCACCTGTGCTAAAAGGCAGCGTCAGCACAAAACTCAGGAGGCACATAGCCTGCTGCTCTGCCATCCAATGCAGTAGCTACAACCTGAACATAGCTGTTTAAATTCAAATTTTAATCCCTGGCAAGTGTAGCTCAGTTAGATGAGAGTCCTCCCATGCACTGAAGAGCACCAGTTCTGGTCAAGGCACATGCCCAGGTTTCGAGCTCCATCCCCCTAAGTCAACTGATCAATGTTTCTCTCTCTCTTTCTCTCTCTCTCTCCCCTCCTCCCTTCCTCTCTCAAAAAAATCAATAAAAACATATAAAAATTAAATTACACTTTTTAATTAATTAAAATTAGATTTAAAATGCAGTGCCTCCCTCACAGGGCCACATTTTGAGTGCTCAGCAGAGCTACTGTGTGGGGCAGGGCAGCTATCGAACAGGCCCCTCAGCATGGGAAATTCTACTGACCAGCACCGCCCTGTGACTAAGGGTAGGAGCACCCATCGCCCACTTGTGGATGCAAATCCCAGCACCACAGTTTACTGGTCACCTCAGGCAAGGTACTTAATCCCTCTATCCTCAGTGTTCTCATCTATAAAAAGGGAATTACAGGCCCAGCTCACACAGTTGTAAAGACTAAGTGAGAAATATGCGTATGACACTTAGAAGAGTGCCAAGTAATGGTGAGCTCTCAAACACTAGCCCAGATTGCGTCTTTGGGGTGTGGATTCACACTGACAGGAGGCTTGCATGTTACAAGGCGATGTCACAATTGCTGTCTCATTTGCGTTTCACCATGACTCCATGGGGCAGGCAGGGACATGAAGTCAGCTGAGCCATTTCATAGAAAGACAAACCAAGACCCAGAAGTCATGTGATTTCCCGAATGAGCGGTGAGACTGGGATTGGAACTAACTTAATAATTCAACCAACATTTCTGGATTCTTTCATGTCCAATGTCTTGAAACGTCATGAAATGTCCTACTTTGGCCTTAGCCTAACCTCACAAGGCCAGGAACCTTCCTCCCATGTTAAGAGTGAGGTTCAGGTGGACAAAGGGGGGAATAAGGGACATCTGCAATAGTGTCAGAGTGGGGCTCTGAGAGGAAAGCAATCCTAATGCTCACTAGCACTTCCACAGCGTTTACTCCGCGCCAGGCACTGTTCTAAACATTCATTTAATCTCAATTAAACAACGACCCAATGGAGTAGGTACACTTATGATTTCCATTTTAGCCATGAGGAAGGTGAAACACAGAGAGGGTAAGTCACACAGCCAGGAAGTGTTGGAGTCAAGACACGGGAACCCAGGAATTCTGACCCCAACCTGGTTTGAGAGATCTCACACTTCCCTCACCCACATCCCAATACAGGTGAAGGAAGCAGGAGGGAGACAAAGTCCCTTTGTTCCCAAGGCCTCTGTTTTTCTCTCCCTCTGTCTTCTTTTATCACCTGTGTCCAAGGAGAGGAGAGTACAGGCTCTTCTCCCAGCCTCAGGGCACTGCAGGAGGGAGGGGGGAGGTAAAGCATCTAGGAGCCTTTCTGTTTCTCTCACTATCACCCTGTATTCCTTTACTAGAGCCGCCATAACAAATACAACAGGCTGGATGGCTTAAACAACAGAAATTTACTTTGTAACAGTTCTGGAGGCAAGAAGTCCATGATCAAGGTGTCAGCAGGGCTGGTTCCTTTGGAGGCCTCCTCCCCCATGTCTTCACATGGTCTTCCCTCTGACATGTCTGTATCCAGAAGCCCAGCTCACAAGGTAGTACAGAGTAAGTCATCCACAGTGGACTGAGAGGAAGGCCAGAGAGTGGAAATGCACCCTAGTGGTAAGAGTTCTCCATCTGATGGTTGTTCAGAGAGCCCAAGACGCCTTTGGGAAGAACCAGGACTCTCACATCACTGGAAAGTTCAGTCAGCTTTCAGGAATGGCTGGATCCAGGGGTTCACACACAATGGCCTCAGGATGTGTCCTGTGTCTTCCTCTTAGGACTGTGTTCTGCTGTGTCAGCTTCGCTCTTAGACTTGCTCCCTGAACTCACTAGCTTCCAAACGCTCCAGGCCCATATCTCCCAGATGGGGGTCCAGTGAAAAGAGAAATTCTATTCCCCAATAGTTCAAACAAAAGTTTACAAACCAAATCCCATTGGACCAATTTGGTCACATACCCACTCCTGAACCAGTCACAGAGATTCAACTTTAATGAACCAGAGCCTGGCTTTCCACCATCCTGCTCTCCCCACACCAGGCCAGACTCAGTAGAGTGCAAACCAGAGAGCCCCGAACAAAGGTCCTCTGGGATGGAGGGTCCCTCCCCTCCCCACCAAGCCCCTCACACCGGGGAGGACCCACCCCATGGAGAGGCACTTAGCCTTGATGCTGCTTTCCTGCCCTGCCCTTCCCACCAAGACGTCATTGGCCTTGACTCCTTTCCTGACTTCTATTTTTTCCAGTTCCTAGTAAGGAGGCTGCAGGACCATAAAAGGGCTTCTCCAATAATACCAGTGTTTCAGGCTCTATCTCCCTGTTGGTTAGAGACTCCCTCACAGCTTTAGAGAATGATATTAATTTTTTAGAATGTTTTAGTCTGTTGGACAGATGGATGAATGGATGAACAGATGGATGGATGGATGGATGGATGGATGGATGGATGGATGGATGGACGGACAGATGGAGAGATGAAATGCAAGGTGGATGAATTAGTTCCAGCTTCCCTCAGAAAACCCTATCTCCTTGTTTCCTCCTATTTACCATCTTGGACTCCAGATTACTATAAAAATAGAAAGCACATTTTATTTGTCCTGAAATCAGTCTTCGCTTATCATAGCCATGACTGATATGTAACATGGCTAACTTTTATCAGGCACTCACCCTGTTTTAGGCACTGAGCTAAGCCCTTGTTCAGTCTTCACAACAACACCAGGGTCTGGGCGCTGTTATTATCTGCGATTTACAGTTAAGGAAACCGAAGCTCAGAGATAGCAATTTGTCCAAGGCACACAGCCAGTCGATGGCAGAGCCAAGACTCAGAGCTATGACCTTCACCGCTGTTATAGGGCCTGTGAGCCAGGAACCTCAGGTCCATCCACACCAATTTTCTGGCTCTCCCTGTCACGTGCCATATCTTTCCTTACTCACGCCACTGTGCCTAGAAGGGAGTCTTTCTCCTTTCCCTCTATGTAGACTGAGAGCAGGAAATACCTTTGTCTGGGCAACTCTAGGCTTCATTGTTTAACAAATGAACCCCCAAATCTCAGTGGCTTGTCACAACAAAGATTTCTTTCTTGTTCATGTCACAGACTGAATCAAGTGGCCTTCCTCCATCCTGTGGGTGGCCACCCACAGGGGAAGGGAGAGGTGCAATGCGGAAAGTTGGCTCTTAACTACCTCAGTCTAGAAGAAACACACGTCATTGCTGCTTGCGTTTTGTTGACCCAGCCAATGAGTGTGTGGACCTTGGGCGAATACATTCCGTCTCCCTGACAGGTAAACACTCAGCCGGCTCAGCCACCCAGTGCAGAGGGAGGGGGTGGGGGGAAGGCAAAAGGCCCAACGTGCAGGCTGGTGGCTGGGAAGTGGGGAGGCCCGGCTAGGATTCTGGGATTAACCAAGCGTGCAAACTCCAAACCCCAGCACGGGGCAGGCAGGGGGGTGCCCCGTTTCTATTGTCTTAAATATTGCTCAGAAGAACTGAGCCAACACCGACCTTCTTGGCCAAGACTCAGAGCTCTTGTTATCTGGGTTTGGGGCTGCTAATTACAGGATTTGACCTGAATCAAGTAAACAGTGTAATAAGAATAACAGTCCCTGACTTCTCAAACTTGAGAGTTTACGAATCATTCCCACAGCCATAATCTCATACCCCTCACAATAACCCTGTGACGTAGGTGTTTTATCTCCATTGTGTGGTGAGGAAATTTAGAGAAAGATGATGTAATGGGCCAAAGTCACACAAAATCTCTGCGTGCTCAGCGCCCGTTTCCTGAATCCGCACTCAGAGCTCCTTCTTCCACCCTCAGCGCCTCCCACGGAAATGTCTGTGGAAATGAACGTCAGAGTGGTTTGGATTCAGGAGCTCGGTGTCCTGGGCATCGAGAAGGAGGAATTTCAAAGGGCAGGTGCTGCAGGCAGGCGCGGGGGTTGGAATCCCAGCTCTGCCGCCTGCTAGCTGGGCGATGGTTGGCAAGCGAATCTACCCGACCTGTGTCCAACCCAGAAGGCCACGGTGAGGGCTTAATGAGAAAGGAAATATGAAATGTTTAGCTCAGTGTTTGGCTCAACATTAGAGCTTAATAAACATTCAACGATGCTGCCCAGATCCTTCCTGGAGACGAGACGATGCCACCGTCCCTTCCTTCCTCCCCAGGGCACGATCGTGGGGCACTACATTCACCCTCTTGGCTTCAGCCGGAGGACAATCTGCCCCCCTCCCCCAGCTTCACATGCTGCTGCTGCAATAAAGGAGCATTCTTTCTTCCTTTTTTTTCTTAAAACTATCTTGTTGAGGTGTGATTGACATAGGACGAAATGCTGGGTGTATTTAATGTATGCAACCTGAGGAGCTTGGAGATAAGTGTGTCTCCCTGAGACCATCATCACAGGCTCCGCTATGCCATAAATATATCCACCACCTCCAAAAGCTTCCTCCTGACCTCATTATTTCTGTGTGTGCGATAACAACACTTCACACAAGGTCTACCCTCTAAGCAAAGTTTCGAGTTTGCAATACTATTGTTAACTACAGGCATTATGCCATAGAGTAGATCTCCAGAACTAGTTACCTTCTCTAAGCCAACCCTGTGCCCTTGACAAAGACCTCTCCATTTCTCCCTCCCCCGGCCCCTGGCAACCACCATCCCTCTGCTTCCATACGGTTGACTATTTAGATTCCACACGTAAGCGAGACCATGCGGTACTATATTTGTTTGTGCTTCTGTGTCTGGCTTATTTCACTTAGCATAATGTCCTCCAGGTCCACCCATGTTGTTCCAAATAGCAGAGTTTCCTTTTTTAAGGCCGAATAATATTCCATTGTATGTGTAAGCTCATTTTCTTTCTTTTTAATTGACCTTTTTTTTTAGAGAGAGAGAGAGAGGAAAGGAGAGGGTGAGAGAGAGAAACATCAGGCGATCGAGTCCACAACCCTGACTGGGAACCGAACCAGCAACCTTTTGGTGCACAGAACAACGCCCAGCCAACTGAGCCACACTGGCCAGGGCTAACCACATTTTCTTGATCAATCCATCTGCCGATAGACACTCAGGTTGCTTCCACATCTTGGCATGGCATGAAATGGCTCCTAGAGGGCAGCAGGGCCATCCCCAGACAAAGATAGTAATAGAAGTCCTGTGTGGCGCAGCAACCCATTTGGGCCTGTGGCCAAAGGAACTGGAATCAGGATCTTGCACGGCCAGCCATGCTCCCATGTGTGACTCCACTTCATGCCGCTTCACGCCCACTGACTTAGGCAAAGCTCAAGAAAACAAAAATGACAGAAACAAGGAACCAGAAGGATCCTGTCCGTTTTCACCAGCGCCAGGGATGCGTGTGAGCTGTTGCTTCCAAGGGGGGGTCAGCTCTGCCTCACGGATGAACCAATGTTTTGTTTCTGGTGCAGTTCTCTAGCCAGTAAACACGGGAACAGGGGAGTGATGAAACGGCCTTTCCTGGCTTCTTAAAAATAAACCAGGCTCAGGGGCTGTATGGAGAATACGTAAAGTCCTCTTACAACTCAATAACAAAAAGACAAATCAGAAAAGGGTCAGAACAGGCATTTCTCCGAAGAAGATATACAAAGACTGGCACACAAAGGGAAGGATGGCCGACATTCATTAGCCATCAGGGGGATCCGAAGCAAAAGCGAAGACACAGCACATCGTACCCACCAGATGGCTGGAATCAAAAAGCCAGGTGCGGGGAGGCTGTGGAGAAGTCAGAGCCCACACACACTGCTGGTGGGAACGAAAACTGGTGCAGCTGCTCGGAAAACAGCCTGGCAATTTCTCAGAAGGTTAGACATAAAGGTACCCTAGAGCCCTGGCTGGTGTGGCTCAGTTGGTTGGGCGTCACCCCATGAACCAGGAGGTGGCCAGTTCAACTCCCAGTTGGGGCACATGCCCAGGTTTCGGGCTCGATCCCTGGTAGGGGGTGTGCGGGACACAGCCAATCAACGTGTGGCTCTCACATGGATGTTTCTCTCTCTCTCCCTAAAAATCAATGAACTCTTTTTAAAAAATAAAATAAAAAATAAAGTTAACCTACAACCCAGCAATTCCACCGCTCGTTATATATGCAACAGAAATAAAAATCTATGTCCACACAAAAGCATGTACACAAATGTTCAAAATGTTATTCATAACAGCCAAAAAGTAAAAACCACCCAAGTGCCTATCAATACAATGTGGTCTAGCCATGCAAGGAATAGTGTCTGGTAATAAAAATATACACTACAACATGGGTGAACCTTGAAAACATACTAAGTAAAAGAAGCCAGACAAGAAGGCCACAGGCCACGTATTATATGATTCCATTGACGGGAAATGTCCAGAACAGGCAAAGCTATAGAGACAGAATGGAGATTAGTGGTTGCCTGGTACTGAGGGTGGGGGGAGGGGGGAAATTATGGCCAAGGGGGTGCAAGGTATCTGGACGGTGAACAAAATGTTCTAATATTGATCGTGGTGAGAGTTACACAACTCTGTGACTATTACTAAAGCCACGGAACTGCATGCTTAAATGGGTGATTTGTATGGTATGTGAATCATATCTCAATAAAGCTGTTAAAGTAATAAAATAAATCAGATTCTTCCTTGGACACCTGCTTGAGACGAGGGCAGTTTCTAAGCCCACGCATCGTCTAGCTCACGGGGCTGGGGGAGGGGGGGAGCCTCCTGGAAGGCGGGGCAGTTTTACTGCAAACCCCAAGCCCAGAGGGTCCTTCAGTGGCTACCACAGCTCACTGGCAGCAGCCAGCACAGCCAGGCTCACTGAGGCCAGAGGCTGCCATCGTGCACAAGGAAACTAACCCACTCTCCTAGCCTCGGACGTGGCTACGAGCCTGGGCAGGGCGCGGAGCTCTGCAAGGTCACGCATGGGCTCCAGACCCACAGGCACCTGATCTAAAGACAAAGAGACAGAGAGGAAGGAGCATGAGCTTTGGCAGCAGACAGACCCAAATTGGCACCAGGTCTCTTCCGCCTATTAGCTCCATGACCTCAGCCCTTTCCTTCATCTGTAAAAAAATTCAATAATAATGCCTCTCTCATAAGCTCCCCTCCTCCCATTTGTTTTGTTTTGTTTGGCTAACATTTCTTGAAGGCTTACTATGTCCTAAGCAAATGCTGTCTATGGATTATCGTATTTTCTAGTCTTCACTGCAGCCCTGGACAAAGCCAGGACTTTTTAGTATTATGCCCTTTTTACAAAACTGGGGACTACGGCTCAGAGAGGTCAGACCACTTCTTTACTGTCACACAGCCAGCAGGTGGTGGAGCCACTATGCCAGAACTACCATTTTAGGTGCTGTGCTATACTCCATCCACACAGCGAGGATGACATTTCATAATGTAGATACAGAACCTGACCAGGAGCTGGGTCCTTGGAAAAGAGTCCCAGGAGCCAGGTGCCAGAGTCCTGCTCCGAGTGGTGTCCCCATCCAGAGGCCACAGAGAGGACACCTGCAGTGACAGGGGACTGATGATGCTCTCAATACGCTCAGGGGCACATGCGGAAGAGCCTGCCTCAGGAAGAGCTTCCCTGTTCCCGCAGAATTCTCTGAGAGGGTCTCTCAGGCACAGCAAGGGGCGAGAGGAGCCAGACACAAAGCAGTGCGTGTTGCACGATTCCGTTTACCTGACGGTCAAGGCCACACAAGACTAATGGACGGTCAGGGTGGCGGCTACCCGGGGGAAGGGGGGCGCACGGCGTGCCAGGAAGGGAGCATCCCCGGCTCCACTCCGTTCTATACCTGGATCCCAGCGGTGGTTACACAGATGCATCATACTTAGAAGTCCATCAGGCTCTGCACTTAAAGTCCACGCCCTGGTCAATAAAGAATTTTTAAAAGAGTTTTCCAGCCGAGCTGCCCACCCCCATCCCTGCCCCAGCCAGCTGGCCATGCCCTGGAAAAGCAAATCCCAGGCCTCCCCAAGCTGGCCAGTGGGTGGAAGTAGAGGATACGGTTCCACCCCCTTTTCTGGCCCTTCCACCCCCACTTCCTTCTCAGTTTCAGGGCCCTAAAGTCAGTGCCAGAAGGGCCAGGACCTTAGCGATTTTATTCTGACCCCTCACTTTGTGGAGCAGGAAAGCAGGAAGCAGAGAGGTGGAGGGACCCCTGACTCCCAGTGAAGGACATGGGCACCACCTCGGGGACCCGGTTCCTCTGACACCCAGTCAGGGCAAAAGCCTCAACAGCAGAAAGGGCCCCTTTCCCTCCCCCTGCAGCTGAGCCGTTTATGCTTAGTGAGGCCTCTGTACAATCAGGCCCATCCAGATGGAGGATTCTGGACAGCACGAACGTTTCCTACTTGATAAGTGTCTGGGGCCCACCCAGCTAGGCGGGGCTCCCAGAGTTGGTGCAGAAGGCCCAGGCTGGCTCCTCTTTGGGGCTCACCCATGGCCAGCCCTGAGAGCCGTAGACCTGAGAGGTCACACACTCCCAGAGCCCTGGGGGCAGAAAGAGACCTTTCATTTTCCATTAGCCTCCTGAGGCCAGACGAATGAGCAAATAAAACTATTGTTTAAACCCTGTAAGTCCTAACCCAGAAAGTCCCAGTGAAGGCCTTTCCTGATTCATCCACCCCGCCACCCCACCCCCCACTGTCCCACCCAGGCCCATGTCTCCCCTCTTCCACAGTCAATCCCTGTTATAGCCGAATTGTGCGACACCCCTGAATTTGCATGTTGAAGTCCTAACCCCAACACCCAACCCCCAAGTCTGTTTGGAGGTAGGGCCTTCAAGGAGGTAATCACGCTAAAATGAGGTCATATGAGCGGGCCCTCATCCAATAGAACAGGTGTCTGAATAAAGAGGAGATTAGAGATCAGACAGAGTTAAGCAGAGGAAGGCCCTGTGAAGACGCAGGAGAGGGCGACCATCACAAGCCCGGGGAGAGGCCTCAGGGGAAACCCACCCTGCTGGCACCGGACCTTAGACTGCCAGCTTCCAGGCCGGCGGGAAAATAAAACCTATTATTTAAGCCCCCCGGCCGTGGAATTTGTTGTGGCAGCTGGAGCAGACTAGACAACTCCCATCATTAGAATGCCCCCCATTTTCACACCTGGCCTTTGCCCAGGCTGACCCCTCATGGCATCCGGGTACCGTTCCTTCCCTCCTCCTCCTGCCCTCTGAGAGCTCCACCTCCCGGCCTTGCTGCTGGCCGAGGGCACGTCCCTTCAGTCCTGAGTCAGCTAACTGCTCTAACACTCTCGTGTCACCTGTGTCACCACTCCAAGCTCTGTGACGCCATACTTTGGTTTAGGTCCTGTGACTGCCTCCCTCGCCAGACTTTGACCCGGAGGCTGCGCCTGACTCATCTCTGCATCCCCAGCACAAGTAACAGATGGCCTGATAAAATGTCTGCTCGACCGACTGCGGTGCATCGAGGAGTTTGCTGAGCGCCTCAGCGTAGCCCCGTCCGGGTGCCCAGCCCTCAGACCCACGGCTTCTCCTTCAGGGCCTCTGTCCTGCTCCACACGGAAAAGCTAAGAAGGCTTTAAGGTCAGAAGAATTAGCACCGCTTGAGAGACTGTGTGTCCTAAAACAGAAGCCCGGGGAAGGCAATGCGCACCCCCAATATATGGGTGGTGACGGATGACATTGAGGTTGCCAGGGGCCGAAATGGCTCCTTCTAGTGCTGGTGAAGCCCGCCCAGACCTGTGAAGCGAGGGTGTGTGTGTGTGTGTGTGTGTGTGTGAGTGTGTGTGTGTGTGTGTGAGTGTGTGTGTGTGAGTGTGTGAGTGTGTGCGTGTGTGCGAGTGTGTGCATGTGTGTGTGCGAGTGTGTGAGTGTGTGTGCGAGTGTGTGTGCGTGTGAGTGTGTGTGTGCGAGTGTGAGTGTGTGTGAGTGTGTGTGAGTGTATGTGTGTGTGAGTGTGTGTGTGCGAGTGTGTGTGTGCGTGTGTGTGTGCGTTGGGGCAGGGGTGTTATGCGTGCACCTAGGGGTGAAAAACACCCCACACTCCCCTGTGTGGGGAAGCAGGTGTAGGGGCTCTGGTACCCTGAGGACAGCACAGTGTTCGAAGCTCAGACAGACCCGGGGTTTGGGGTCTGAGGGGCAGCTCCTCCACTGCCAGTTAAATGAGCTGGACGCTTAGGCAAGAGGCCCCCGCACGGCTCCTGGCCTCTGGTAGGTGCCCTGCACCCATGGGTGCTGCCCTTCTCCTCATGTCTGTCCTGCCCCCACACGGGGCCTGGAGCAGAGAAGGCATCCTCTTTAGGGCCCGGTTGGCAGGGGTTAACAAGAGAAAGGCTGGTTGTTTCTGAAAAGCACAAGGCTGGATCGATAGCTCTACAGAGGCAGCCATTGATCAGCCGGGGCGAAGGCTCTGTGGGAGCTGCCAGCCAGTTTCTCTGAAACATCAGAGCAGGGCCATCCGGGAAGGCCAGGCTGAGGCGGAAAGGCCCTGCGGCATGTGTATCCTGGGGTCAACCTCCCCCTAGCACAGGGCTCCCTCCCCTACCCCCGTACCCCTGGGACCTGACTCCAGTTGCAGTGTTAGAGCTGGAAGGGACCCGGGCTTCCTCCCACTCAGTTCTTAGTCTGAGATCCATGTTAGGAATTCAGCCATCTGTGAACTTTGAGGGGGGAAAAAATGTTCACTAGTCTGTAGCTGGAATTTAGCATTTCTTTCTGTTATGAACACAGACATCAAACCACAGTGGAACTAGGAGTCCCTAAGACTTTGTCACTAAGAGTAATGACCATAGCAGAATTCTCAAAACACAATTAATACGCCTACCTCCAAATGCGGGGGTTGGTGAGACCTGCCACTGCCTCTCGTTTAATGCATTAGTAAATAAATGCACATATTCCTATGTCTCAGATCTGTGTCTTTTATACTTGGATAAGTTATCCTATGCATTTTCTTTTACCAGCCTGCCCAAAGGGTCCATGACACAAAAAGGGTTAAAAATTCCTATTCTGGTTCAACACCCACTGCAGCTGGGGACACTGCAGCCCAGAGCAGGCAGTGCTTTCCCTGGGTGGGTGGATAGATGCGAACATGAAAAATAGCACAGCAATAACAATAGTGATAACCCCCATTGGCTGCCTACCTTGAGCCAAGCAGTGTTCTACATAATTTAATCTTCACAACAGCCCCACGAGGAAGATAATGTTACTGTCCCCGTTAAACAGGTAAGAAAGCTAAGGCGCAGAGATGTGAAGTGACTTCCCCAAGGTCACACAGCTCATAAGTGGAAGAGCTGACTCAAACCCCCGAGCCTGCATGCTGAACCCCCCTCTCTGACTGCTCCTAACCAGTCCGGGTGAGCATGGTTTCGTGCTGAGCTCTGGAGTCACAGGCCAAGGTTTGAACTCCAGCTCTGCCGCTCGCAAGCTGTGTGACTCTGGGCAATGCTCTCTTCTTCCACACATCACAGTTTTTTCACGCACATCAGGAGGAGAGCAGTAGCATCTCCATCCTTGGTCTATGTGGGTGAATAAGGCGTGGGAAGCTCTAAGCGCAGTGTTGGCACCGAGCAACTGCTCGGTAATTTTGTTCCAATTGATGAAACCAAGGCACAGACCCATTTAAAATGGTCATGAGCACCTATGTGCTAAAATCTTCAGAAATGAATAAAGTAAAAGGCTAAAAGCCAGATCCCAGTTCCTGGCAAGATCGATAGGTGCCAAGAATTAACAAGTGCCCGTGGAATTTTGCTTTCGTGTTGGGGAAGAAGGGGAAAGGCTAAAACTGGAAGCAAATCTATGACAATGGCAGAGTTAGTGACTTCCTTCCAAGGAGGACAGTGTGGAAAGGGGAGAGTAATGCAACAGAGGAGTCACCTGACCGACACGACCTTGGCCAGCTGATCAAGGTCAAACGAACAGTGAGAAGTCATACTGATAGCATGTCCCTTTGATAAAAGAATGGTACTTCTACCTCCTGAAAACCATAACCCCTGTCTAGTCACAAGAAAAACATCCAGCTCCCATTGAAGGACATTCTACAAAACACCAGATCAGTACGTCTCGAAACTATCGAAGCCACCAGAACAAGGAAGGCCTGAGAAACTGTCACAGTCTGGAGGAGCCTAAGGAGACGTGATGATGAAATGTAACATGGGATCCTGGATGGGATCCTAGAAGAGAAAGGATATTAGGTAAAAAAATTTTAAAAAACAAACTATGGAATGTGATAAAATATGGACTGTAATTAATGTTAATGTATCAATATTGCTTCATGAGTTGTGACAAGGTACCATACATACTATGTTAAATAATAACATTCATGGATGTGAGCTTAATTTTTACAACTCTTCTGTAAATCTAAATCTCTTCTAAAATAAAAAGTATTCTTCTAAAAACTGTTACATTATATCTGAATGGTGAGGTTACACGCAATTTATTTTCTTAATTTTACTTCCCTGTGTTTTCTAGGTGGTCTGTGATGAATATGTTTTGCTTTTGTCATCAGAAAAAAATTCAACAAACTTGGTTTTTAAAAAATGAATGAATGGGTGTCTGGCCATTTGGAGACAGAGTGCTATATAAATATAAGTATAATTAGGGCCGTTCCTTGAGCAGCGATTAAAACCCTCTTTAGCATGCTGCTCGCAGGAGGCTCTGCCACCAGGGCCTGGCACTGTCCCAGGGGTGGGCGGTGTGCTGGAACCTGCCAGCACTCTTCCTGTCAATGCTGGGCTCTCCCTGGCTGGCAGGGCAGGGGCAGGAGCCAGGGCGGCTGCTGCAGGGCCAAAGGGCTTGTCCCAGGTGAGGAGATACTGCTGATTCAGAGAGTCCCTGAGGCCAACCAGCCCCTAGAAAATCCTGTTCCCCAGCTTCCAGGCCACTGTCAGCCTGCATCAGGCCACTGGCCTAGGAATCAAGAAAACCAAATAAAGTCCTCTGTTCCCACCATACATACAAAAGAAAGACAAGATCAGCCAGGACCACCTGCTTTGTCCCAGGTAAGGTCGTTCAGCATCATTTAGACCTCAAACAGTCTATAAAGCAGATACTGTAGTCACCCCTCAGCGGCAGTTTCACTTTCCATGGCAACCACAATCTGAAAATAATAAGTGGAAAATTCCAGAAGTAAACAATGTATAAGCTTTCAGCTACACCCATTCTGAGCCGCGTGGTGACATCTCGCGCCACCCTGCTTCATCTCACACGCAACGTGCATGCATCCCATTGTCCCGAGCCCCCACACGGTGTGTGCCCCCCACACGTTAGCCACTTAGCTGACATCTCCTTGGTCACAGGGAGTGTCACGGTACCACAGTGCTTGTGCTCAAGTCACCCTTATTTTATGTAACAATGGCCCCAAAGTGCAACAGTAGTGATGCTGGGGATTGGGGTTTGCCAGAGAGAGGCCACAGAGTGCTTCCTGTACATGAGAAGGTGAGTACAGTACAGCAAGATATTTTTTTAAACGTATGTTTTTATTGATTTTAGAGAGAGGAGAAAGAGAAACATCAATGATGAGAGAAACATCTATCGGCTGCCTTCTACACGCCCCCTACTGGGGATCGAGCCCGCAACCCGGGCATGTGCCCTGACGGAATCGAACTAGTGACCTCTCGGTTCGTAGGTCGACACTCAACCACTGAGCTACCCCGGCTGGGCCAGCAAAATTTTTTGAGACCAGTCACGTGCACACAACTTGTATTACAATTTTTATAGTTGCTTTATTTCGTTGTTATTGTTGCTAATCTCTTACTGTGCCTAGTTTATAAACTTTTTCACAGGTATGTACGTATAGGAAAAAAACATAGCTTATATATACATATGGGGTTGGTACTATCTGTGGTTTCAGGCATTTATTGGGGGCCTTGGAACATATCCCCTTTGGACAAGTGGAGACTACTGTTATTACTACGCCCTTTAAAGCTGAGGTTCAGAGGGGGTCCCTGAAGGTCAGCAGCAGAATATAAACTGATCTGCTCACTCCTACACCAGAACTGCCTGCCTCTAATCCTTTCAGGGATGGGCTGTGACCTTGGCAGATAGCTGGACCACCTTTGGGGGACAGGATGCTGGAGGAAGGAAGTGCTAATGGTGGACAGCAAACCACGAGACTTTCCACAATACCCCACCACTACCACCCAAATACCAAGGGCCATGGGCAAGGGCCAGCTTGTTGTCAGGCTCAACCACCCCAAACAGCAATTCCCACTTGGGATCGAAGGAAATGTGGCCTGCTCCCCGGGCCCCCTCCTATTGTTTCTGAGGCTTCCTCCATTGTCTGGTATCCAATTCATACATGGACAGGCCCTTGGTGAGGGCATCAGAAGCAATGGATAAGGGAGAGACCATGTGAAGTCATTTCTAACTGTAATGGGATTGGGACCAGATCCCTGAAAGTTATCAACAAATACCCTGGGAAGGGACCATTCAGCTTTCTAACACGTGGGAAAGGGCTTGATTCCTTTATAAACACGTTGAGTTGCTGCCCTTACTCTAACCTCTCTTCCTGGGTGCATTCCTCTTCAGAAATGGCTTTCAGAGCCACCTTTGACCAAAATTGACCAGCCTGCTTGACTGCCCCAAGTATTCCCCAAACAGTCATCCAAGGGACTTTCCACTGTTTCCAAAATCCAAATCCAGGTTCAAAAGACCAAAACCTGCCCCTCTGAGGTCACTCCCAAGAACCCAGGCACAGGCTGAGAAACGGCTGCGTGGTAAGAATCACGTTCACATTCCCAGTTGCGTTTGCTGACATCCACCTGCCTTTATGGCCGAAGCTCCCATGTGTTCTCTCCTCTCCCCCCGCCTCCCATTCCTGACAGAGGGAGTGTGGGACACCCCCACCCACGCACCAGATCTGGCTCTGCCTTCCCTGGAAGTGGGCCCATCTTTTCTCCCTCCAGCAGAGCCCAGGCACTGGGACCAGCCCAGGCTCCATTTGCCCCACTAATGAGTCTTAAGTGTTTGGCTTGGGTTCCTGCCAGTCCTACCCCTACGGGGGAGGGTGGTGGGAGAGAATGGAACAAAGCTCACGCCAGCTTGACGCTGCTGGGCTGTGAGAGGGCTGCCACAAGGGCTGAGTGGCAAAGACCCACCCAGGGGCGCAGCCAGGCACCCATTTGAAGTCCCCTGCCTTTCCCCTCCACTTCAGGGGGGTTCCCAGAATGCAGGCTCAGGGATGTGCATGTTTAATAAGTACCCAGGATTGTGATGCACAGTGCAGGTTAACCACTGCTCTAGGAAGTCAATGATGGGAATTTCCAGTTGCTTTGTGAAATTCTGTATACATGCATTTTTCTAGCAAGTCCACAGGTTTGGTCAAATCCTCAAATTAAGTCAATAGCTACCATACCTCATTTTTTAAAAAAGAAGGCTAAGAAGCTCTAATCAGTGGGGTGACTTCTCAAAATGCAGCTGTAGTCTGAATTCAGTGACTCTGTTCAGGTCCCATCAAGGTGAGTCCACAGGAGCCTCTCCTTTTACCAAACCTCAGGGCAAGTCTGGGGAAATCCAGGATTACAGAGAGCTATACTCAGGGACAGTAGAATGACAAGGGCAGGGGCTTGGGTGGAGAAGGCCAGAATCCAAGGGAAATCCCAGAATGCATGGGCTGAAAGGCTAAAAGGATCCTTTACAGAAACCAACCCACTGGTGAGAAGGGTGAATTGTCACCAATATCCAGTTCTCTTTCTGGCCACACAGCTAAACATTTTCTAGTCACCCCTGCAGTTAGCATGGGCCATGAATTGAATTCTGGCCAGTGGAATGTGAGTTTCCCACAGCATGCTCCTCTCTCCACTGAATGCTGTGGAGGACTCCAAGGCCTCTGTAGATACCTGGCTGAGCCACAACAGGGAAGGTGCCTGGGATCTCTGAGGAACAAAGTGTCCCCACCACCAACCCACCCGGACTGAGCAAGTTTGTTTATGGAAAATAAACCTTTATATGTTAAGCTACTGAGATTTGGGGGTTGTATGAATCAGCAATCAACCTTTCAGAACCCATACACCTTCCTCAGGTACACCAAGTCAAGGAGTACAAGGGTAGTGGCACGTTCAACAGCAGAGTGAGCTCCTGGTGGGTCAGGGCTAGAACAAGCATTTCCCAGCCATAACCTTGGACAGGGGGATGGGGCACCATGACCACACACCACAACTGGACAGCACCAATTCCCAAAAAACTTTATTGTTTCAAGTGGCAAAATGTTATTGGTCTCTGTGGGACACCTGGCAGAGCAGAGGGAGACCTGGGGTGGGGCTGGGTTCCATCCATTACAAAAATCAAAGGCTTTTATAAAAAATGCTATAAATTGGTATCAAAAGAAAACCCAAGGGAGGCTGGAGGAGGAAGCAGAGAGGGAGGCGGGCAGAGAGCACATGGAGGGAGGACCAGAACCTTGGACCACTAATGATGGAATCCAGGCTGGAAACCAGGCCAGGAGAGAAGGTGTGGGAAAAAGTTGGGACGGTGATACAAAGTGCATAAATGTGCCTCCCCAGACGCTCCTCAGAGGTGGAGGGGGACAGAGGCTGTAGCCTGGGACATGGGGTTGGGGTTCCAGCCATCTCCTCGCCGGGGACCCCACAGGAACGGGCACTGCCTGAGACTGCTGGATGGAAGGACCTGCACCAGGAAGGAAGAGGAGAGCTCAGGGGAGCCGACCGTGGAGGTAGAGAGGCTTCGGCTTCCTTCCCATGCCTATCCTGTCTCCCCTACTCAGCCTCGTTGTAAGGTCCCTGGCACATGTCCCCAGGGTCCCACACCAGAAGGCTGGTGGAGCACACTCAGGACAGCCACAGGGCCCAGGGACCATCCCTGAGCCCAGGGAGGAAGGCTGGGATAGAAGCCCTCCTCCTCCTCCATCAAAGGCCAGATGACAACACCCTATTCAGTGGGCAAAACGGAGGGGAAGCCGAGGGACCCACCAAGTCTCTGGAACTTGGCTCCATCTGCCTGCTTCCAGCCCAGCAGAGAAGGAGATGGGGAGCAAAGGCGGGGGTGGGCGGCCGGCCTCCTGCGTCCCGCAGGGCACACCCTGCCCACCCCTGAACCCCAGCCCTGAGCCCCAAGGACATGCCCTCACCTCAGCAACTTCTCAGACTTTCTTCTTCTTCAGCTTCAGGGCTTGTAGCCAACTGGGCGACGACCCTTCTGACCTAGAAGGCACAGGGCAAAGGTTACAAAGTGAGCCCAAGAGAAGCCGAGCTAAATGAGGAGCAGTAGGAACAGGAACCCCCTTCTCCAACCAGAAGAGGCAGCCCAGGGCCCGGCTGCAGAGACGAGGACTCTGCCATCAACTTCCTACGGTGAACCTGGGGCACATCAGCCTCCTCCCCAAGCTTCGGTTTCCCTCCACAGGAAGTGGGGTTTCCCCTTTCAGCCCAAGACAGTGAGGTCCGTCAATGCCCTGAGTTCAGGTCACCCACCCTGAGGATTTCTCTGGCTTCGGAGGTAACACGAGGGGCTTCCCCAGCCCCGGGACCTTGCAGGACTTGGAGCGCTGGAACGCAGACTCCTTCTGGCTCGACTTGCTGTCCACCAGCTCCCCCTCCTCAGCTGAGCGGTTCCGGGGGCGCAGCTTGGCCTAAAAGACAAGTCCGGGTGCAGACAGATGTCAGTGGGACAGGTGAGAGAACTGAGAGAAGAGCAGACAGTCCCCAGAGTCAGGCTCAAACCCCTCTGCAGTCCTTTCACCCAGATGGACAGGAAGTCACCTAATGACAAATTTCCCGGAGAAGCACTGCCTTCCACAGTAGCCCCTTAGAGATACTGTTGAACTCAGGCTAACTCAGCTGGACAAAGTGGTGACTTCCAGCCCTATGCCTCTGGTCATTCAGTTGCCTCTGCCTGGAAGGCCTCCGAGCACCCCACCCTCTATAACCAACTCCTATGCATGCCTCAAAGCTAAGGGCAAATGTTACATGAGGCCTTCCCAATCTAGCCTCCCACCCCGCAGCACCTGTTATGAAATAACTTCTCTCTCTGAACAGGCCCAGCCCTTATCTGAACTCCCCATGACCCCTAACCTTCTCCTTTCCCCAGCACTAACTATGGACATGGCTATGTCCCCCACTATCCCCTGAGGTTCCGGGACATAGCACAGCTTTGCTCCTCCTTCCATCATTTAGCACACAGCGCAGGGCCCACTCGGGCCCTCACTGGGGCAGAATGAGAGGAGGAATGGGAGGAAGGGGGTGGGGAGATGAATAGAGAGAATGGAGAGAGAGCTGTATGCAAGGGGCCAGCTGGCCAGGTGGCTGGATGTGTTTGCTAAACAATCAGATGGTACCTTCAGGGCTGATGGGCTCAAGCCAGGAAAGAGGTTGACTTTCAGGCCCTTGGTGCCCAAGGACATCCGTGTCCTGCGGTTCTGAGGCTCCTCCACCACCTCCTCATCTGAAGATGGCACCCGAGAAGCTCGTGGCTCTGCAAGGGACCAGAGAGGGCTCAGCACAGACAGCAACCCCAGACCAGACATCTGCCACCCGGCACACCCCCACACATCGGTCCACACATCAAACACACTGGTCCTACCTGTAGAGTCCTGGAACAGGTGTGCATCCGAGTCTGCCGCCTCCGACAGGCCCAGGGTACCGCCGGGCCGGATGGCCGGTGCCCGGTGCCCACGCTTGCGCCCCAGGTTTGCACGGCTCCGATACACGGCACTGTCGAGGACCTCAGTGTCCTGCTTGGGACAACAGCAACACCACTGCCATCACTGTCCTGTGGTCCTGCCCCATCCCACGTGAGCTCTTCAAAAGCAGCTGGCTAAGAGCAGAAGCCTCCTGCAGCTCCGGGCCCCTTATTCATATAACTTGCCCACCACCCTTTGCCTACCAACCACTCTCTGCTTCCTGGAGTGAGACCACCCAGGGCTCTGAGCAGCCAAGGGAGCCCCAGGGACCAGGCTCTGGATCTACCCCCACCAGCCCCCCACAAAGCCCATCAACTGCCCCTGCCCTGGGCTCACCCTCCACTGACCTCAATGAAGGAGAAGTCCTGACTCGGGGAACTGGGGGAAGGGCCGGGTGGGGGTCGCCGAGGGGGCCTCATCGGGCCCTGCTCGCCCCGCCCAGCCCCTGCAGGGCCCCAGCTGCCATCCACCTCTTCTGTCCGGCTGGCTTCACCATCAGGCTGGGGCCTCCAGGAGGGCAGACGGTCCCTGCTGGGCTCCAGGGGCTCCCCTTGATCAGCACCTGCTGTGGTTCCTTCCTCTTCCGACAGAGTCCGCAGGCCCGAAGCTGAAGCTGCTGACTCCCGCCGGGCCACTGCCTTTGAGCTGCTGACAGCCAGCATCTCCTCCAGCAGGCCCTGGGAGGCAGAGGGCGGCGAGCGGGCCAGGCACCCGCCGCCGGGGCTGCAAAGGAGACGGACCAGAGGACAAGGTCATCGTGGGGCCACATCTCCCTCCTCCAAAGCCCCCTTCACAGGTCTGTCTCCCTTCTCCCCAGCCTCTCCCTCATTCCCATGCTTTTCCCAGACTCCTTCAGGGAGGACATGGCCAAGGCCACACACAACAAGGCAGAGGGGACGAGCTGGGCCAGCCTGGCAGGTGCAAATCCTGGGTCCTCTACTTATAAAACTTTGGGTGAGTTCCTTCACCTACGAAAGCTTCTAACTTTACAGTGTTGTTAGGAGCACGAGTCGCCATGCCTGGCACTCAGCATGTGCCCTACGAACAGCAGCTATTGTCACTACTGCCACCCATGCTGCTGATGCTGTCCTGTGTCCCTCCAGGGGCGCCTGCTTGGGCGCACACTCACCTTGGGACGAGCCGTGCACCCTCTTCAGTCCCCGCTCCCCGCCCAGGTCATCTTTCCCTACGCCCGTCTCACAGAACACGCCAGCCCTGCAGACTGCTGTGTATCTGGACACGCTGTTCCCTCGCCCTCCACGGGAAAGCTTCCCCGCTGCCCCTCCACTCTCTCTCCTTGAAGCTTAATGCCTCTGCTGAAGCTGGCCTGCTCCCTCCCCCAGCCCCCGCCCTCCTCAGCCCTGCAAGCCCAGGCGACACTGGTGCCAACACTGGTGCCAGCCCCCTCCACCCCCCACCCCGCCTCAGAAGCTGAGGTTCTTTGTCCCCTCTGCTAGTCTGTGAGCAACTCAAGGGCAAAGACACAGCCCCTTTTGCCTCTGTGCCCCCAGCACCTGGCCCAGGGCCTGGCCAGGAGCAGGACTAAGCGAATGTTTGCCAGGTGAATGAGAAGCTGAGTCACCTCGCATCTCAGTGCAGCTCAGGCATCTTCTGCCTGCTGCTCCCTCAAAACACAACACAAACACACATGTACTCTAACTTACACGCCGCACACGCATAACACACCAACACACTCTCCGCACACCTCATGCGGGACGGTGTGCACTGTTCACCTGCCACTCCCACAAGCAGAGCCACACCCCAACAAGCATGTGCACCCCCCACTCACGCCATGCACACGGGTGGGCATGGGAAGGCCTGGTGGGGCACAGGAGCCAGGCCTTGAGTTTCCCACCTCCCTGGAGGGAGAGAAGAGTGAGGCAGGTGAGGCAGTACCAGGGCCGGAGGGGGAGGGCTGGAGAGGACACGTGTCAGTCTGTCCTTCCACAAGCTGCTGACAGATGGAAATTAAAGCAGCCTGGGGAGGGAGGGAGGGAGGCAGCGGAGGAAGCAGCAGAAGTGCAGCAGCCCTGGATGGGGGCCAAAGCCAGCTCACCCTGCTGCTTCAAGCAGGGAGGCCTGGGTGGGAGGGAGTGCCAACGGCACCCCTCCCAGCCCAAGGAGGCCCTGCTCCAAGCCTCTCCCCAGGGTGGGGCTGAGAGCAGACTGAGGAAGGGCTGAGGGGATGTGAAACAGCAATGGGTGGGTGGAAGGGCCACATCCAGCCCTGGCCGGTGTGGATCGGTTGGTTGGGCGTCATCCAGTGCACTGAGGTTGCCAGTTCAATTCTCGGTCAAGGCACATGCCCAGGGCAGGTTGCGGGCTCGATCCCCGCTAGGGGGCGGGCAGAAGGCAGCCAACAGACGTTTTGCTCTCACATCAGCATTTCTCTTTCCCTTCCTCTCTCTCTAAAAACCAATAATTAGAAAAAAAAGAAAGACCGACATCCAGAGCGAGACCTGGCCCACACCTGGTGGGCAGAGGGCAGTCGAGGCTGTGTTGGCCCGGCGGAAGGCGATGGGGAGTGGAGAGCTGGGACGCCAGGCATACAGTGTGATCATCCCTGCTGGCCTGTCTAAACCCTACTCACCCCTCTCTTCATCGCCAGAGCAGCTTTCCTGCCTCTTGAGCACCCAGAACACCGATAACCTGAGCCCCTCCCTGGCAGGAAAGGGAGACAGGAGTAGCCAGGAACCTGTGCTGAGCGCTGGCACTCCAGGGCACATTTGGGCTCCATCCCCTCCTATGCCTGTGGAGCCACTCTGGGCCTCAGTGTCTTTGTCTGTAAAATGGGGATGGATAACAGAAGTACCTAGACTTTGCTGGGTTTGTTGGCAACAATGTGTGCACAGCACATAGCTAACACTTGATAAATTTTTAAGATAATCATCAACATCCTCAACACAGGTCCTGGCCTGAGGACCTGTCTCATCTTAAACCATCTGCACCCCTCACCCCATCTGGACTCTGAGTCTCCTGAGGGCTGGACTCTGTACAATCGCCCACCCTGACTCCAGGTGCAAACCTAGGGTATGGTATATAGTAGATCTGCAAAAAGTGGCTTCCCAGTGTTTTAGGCTCCAGTCCTGAGGAGATCAGGGCTGGAGCTGGAATGTTGTGTCTAAAGTGGAAGCAGCTGGTCTTGACCCAGAGACAGAAAGAGCATGCAGGGAGATGACCCCAAGTCTGGGGCCCAAGGGAACATGAAAGAGCTCATTGTCACAGGCCATGGGTCATGTGCAAGTCTCACTGCCTCCCTGGGCCTCAGTTTACCCACTCATGGAAGGAGGGAGCTTGCCTCAGTGATCTCTGAGGGTCCTCAGATTCTGTAAGAGCCCCAAATGACTGCAAGTTTCTACAGGCCCAGGGGGAGGGGCAAAAGATGACCAGGAGGCCAGAGAGGGGAGGGGGCAATGCACCAGCTCTTGGGGGCCCCAAGAGCGCCACTCCCACCAGACAGTGTGGGCCTAGACACAGAGGGGGGCTCAGCTCTCCCAACATTCTCCCTCACCCCATCCCCATTTGGGTCTTGTCACAGCTATGCTAGATAGCATTCCAGCCAATGACCACTGTGGGGGAACCCTTGTCCCACACAGGAACGGTGACAAAAAATGTCCCCAACGGCTTCACTTTATGAACACATCCATCCAAATCTGCAAAACAGGTACAACTACAAGTAGCAGGCATTTTTTCCGTGCTTACCAGGTGCCAGATAGATCTCTATCACTTCCCACGTGTTAACTCCCACAACCCATTGAGTACTGGGAGTAAATTACTCCCAAGTTCCAGGCGAGGAATCGGGGACCCTGAGAAGAAACTTGTCCAAGGTCACAGAGATGGTGCAGGAATCAAGACCCAAACCTGCCAGACAGGCCCAAACCTGCTCTGAACAGCCCTCAAGAACTTCTCATTACCATGGGAACCTCTAAAGTTTCCTTTAAAGAGGAACTTTTCAGAACGTAGAATTTCTTTAAACCAATTGCTCAGAACTCGAGCTCCTTGGATACTACTGACGTTTGGAAAACACTGTTAGAACAGTGATTTTCAACCTTTTCCATCTCATGGCACATCAAAACATATATTTTTTGCCAATTTGACCAAAAAAAAAAAAGTATACTTCTTTTTTAAAGAAAGAATCCACTTTTTGAAAACTGAGTTTAGAGAGAGTGGAAGGGAGAGGGAGAGGGAGATAGAAACATCAATGAGAGAGAAACATCATTGACCAACTGCTTCCTGCACTCCCCCTACTGGGGACAGCCCGCATCGTGGGATTCGAACCAGGGACCTATGGGTGCATGGGTCAACACTCAACCACTGAGCTGGGCCAGCCACGCAAAAATAGGTATAATCCTGATTCATTCACACTGGACAGCTAGTGTTGCGTTGGCCATTGTCATTTTTTTATCTGACGATCTCAAGGGGAGAAAGGTCAGTACCCCTGACTAAAGAGTCAGGTGTTGCATTTTTTGCTGGAGAAAGGTAAACATGTTTCCTTATTCTGCTTTAAAGGGTTGATACATGCTAACACACATGTACTCTAAGTCTCCAGGATGGCCACAGAGTACCCAGCACTTTCCAAACTTGTAACAGCCAGAAAACCTGTGATGGAGACCAAAGCTCAGGCAGCTGAGGACTCTGCTCCTCTGCCACTAACCTCCTGTTCCCCAACCCAGTCCCCTCACCTCTCCCACAGTCTCCCACTGGCCAGCCTCTCCCTCCATCCTAAACAAAGGGAAAGATACTCCCTTTCTTAAGAGCCATCCGATCTGGAGGGGAAAGATGGAGGGTGGTGGGCCCCACTGCTCGGTAGTCAGAGTATTGACACAGTGACCACCCAAAATCATTTAAAATAGAGAAGAAAAACACACCGTTGACTCTCTGACCTTAACACCCCTTCCCTTCCTGCTTCACCTGCAGCTGTGAAGATCAATGAGGTCAGATACGCAGCGGAGCACTGGGGACTGCAGAGTTCTGAGTCCCAGGAGGAGAAACCAGAGCGCCCACATTCCTCTGGCACCAGGAACGGGCACCAGGAACACTAAAGCTTCCTGAGTCTGTTAGAGAGTGAGGCTCGGGGAGGTCCAGGAGCCTCTGGACTCCCAGTCCCGTGTACCCATTCCCATCCCTGCAATCTTCACCCCCTCCTCATGTTCTTTCATCCCCCCCTCTACAGCCTGAGTCCAGAAGGCTCCCTCCTCAGCCCCCTGGACATCTTCCTGGCCCCATACTCTCTCTTTCTACACCACCACCACCCCCCGCCCACCCCAAGTCCCAAATGCCTTCCCAACCCTCCAACACCACCCCCACTCCCTCTATACCCTTCCTGGTCCCTCCTGTGCCCTCCCACTACCATCAACCCCTCCACCTAGAACACAGCCCCACCCCACACCTCCCTTCCCTTACTCCCTTGGCTGGTGAGAAGCTCCAGGGTTGGAAAAGGTCAACCTTTCTACTCAGTCAAGACAATGAAACCAAATCTCAGTGGATGGAAATGTTAACAAGAAATGCAATGCGTTGGGGTGGGGGGAAAGGATGACTGTATAAAAGGTGAAGAGAGTAGCCAAAAAACATATATACACAGCCATGGACACAGACAACAGAGTGGTGAAGGCCAGGGGAGGGGTGGTGGGGGCTGGGTGGAGGTGGGCAAAGGGGGGGGGGGGTGGAGAACATCTGTAACAGTGTGAACAATAAAATAAAAATTAAAAAAGAGATGCGATGCCTTTTTGCACCCTTTCCAGGTGTGAGATCACGTCAGTTGGCTTTAGAACATAAAATCCCCAAGACAAACTGGGTGGCTCGTGAAACTGCCAGTGTGCTCCTTTGGAAAGTTCTTTTTTCAGCCACTCTGTGCATGGAAGCCAATGTCATCGGGCTAGAGGCCAGGTACCAATGTCCCAATAGGGTTCCTAACCTATTGCTTCTCCTGGGCCTTAAAACGGGGCACGCAAGAAGCACCACATTCCTATCCTCTTAAGAGACAAGTGCCACTATCCACTCCACTCCAGACCAGAGTGGCCACGGCCAAGAAGACAGAGCCCTCCTTTCTACACCCAGGAAAGCATCCATAGTCCCTGGCCCAGGAGCACCTGTGGCTTCAGAGCCGAGGCCTGGGGAACAGCCGCTGTGCTCGAGCGGAAGCCACCAGAAACCATCCAGAGATGGGACATTTCCTCCAGCAGTCACAATGTAACCTCACCAAGGAAGCTTAAAGCATGGGCCGCAAGACAGTAACACCTCACACATCACGCTCACCATTCAGTAAAGGAACTCAACCTGTATGCTGGTGATGGTTCAACTTTTTTAAAAAGTCAAAATTCACAATCCAGACTGACACAATTTTCCAAAGAGTAAAAATCCTGGGGAGAGCCGTTTCTCCCCTCCTCAGACAGGTTGCAATTTCCCAGACAGCTGGCACACCTCCCCTCCCACGATGGGATGGCTGTCCCCTTACCTGGCTCCAAAGCCGGGGGCTTCTCCTATCTCCATTCCGGGGTCTTCAGGGCGGGTTTCCAAGGAAAGCGAGGAGTCATCTTCACCCTGGGTCTCTGGTCCACTCGTCTCACCAACCCCCAGCTCCCTGGCCTCCATGGGGTCTCTGGCCTCCAGACCAGGGCACAAGATGCCAGAGTCCCTAGGACCTAGCTCTGGGCACTGGCTGACTTCCCCCACCCCACGCTCCCTGGCTTCACTCCGGGCCCCAGAGAGCTCCACATTCCGGACCCCCAAGTCTGGGGTCCAGTCCATCTGCCCCACTCCACATCCTCGTGGCTCCCGAGAACTTCCAGTCTCTAGATCACATGGCACCTCCAAATTCCTCAGGCCCAGACTATCACCCCAGTCCACCTGGCCCACCCCCAGCTCCCTGGAGCTGCTACCTGCCCCCACAGCCATGTTCCTCAGGCCCAGGTCCGGTGTCCAGTCTGCCTGTCCCACTCCACGCTCCCTTGATGTGAGGAAGTCTCCAGCCTCCACACCTGACCAGTCGGTCTGCCCCACACCACTCTCTCTGGCCTGGCTGTGGCCTCCTGCCTCCCCCACCCCAGCCAAATCTCTGGCCCTCACCCCAATATCGGAAGTCCAGTCCTTCTCCCCAACTCCCATGCCCCTGGGCTCCTCAGAAGCCCCAGTCTCCAAATGGCTGGCCAGGTCCACGTCTCTCAAGCCCAGGTTATCTGACCATCCTATCTGTCCCAGGGCATCCTCCCTGGCCTCCCTTGAGCCCCCAGAATCCACACAACTGGACACTTCCAAGTTCCTGAGGCCCAGCTGGTCAGTCCAGTCCACAGGCCCAGGCAAGGTCTTCTCGGGAGACACGAAGTGGCCACCTCCCATCTTGCTGGAAGGGCTCAGGCCAGCACTGCCCACTCGGTCATTGCCAATGACGCCAAAATGATGGCTCCTCTCAGAAGCCTCCATGCAGAGGTCACCACTCCAGTCTCGCTGCTCTGGGCTGAAGGCCACCTCTGGCTGGGGGACAAGACCAAGGCTGAAGTCTCCAGCCCAGCCTCGCTGCTCCCTGTCCTCCGGGTCAGCATCGCCTGGGCTCTGGCTCCCTGCCCGCTGTCTCCCATGCAGCCCTCCAACCTCCTGGCTGGCACTGCTGTCCTGCCAGCTGCTCTGGTCTCTCTGTCCAAGTGCTCCATCCTGGGACTGAGGGGTGCTGGGGCTGAACAAGCCCCCAGACTCTCTCTTCTCTGGCTGGCCTGCGTCTCCGCTGTCCTCGCTCAGGCCATCTCCCCCACTCAGAATCTTCTCAAATTCCTCATCTTGCTGGTGGGCCTCCTCGGGGCCGAACCCAGCGCTCAGGGCTCTCGTCCCGAAGCCTCGGTCCTGCGAGCCGAGGGCCGTGGAGCTGCCCCGGCTGCTGTAGTCCCTCATCCAGGCACTCTTCCCGAAATCCTGGTCCGGCTGCTCAGCACCCTGGCTGCTGAAGATGCCAAGCGACGAATCTCTCTTCCCGAACTCCTGGTCCTGCTCGTCAGCATCCTGGCTGCTGTACCTGCCCAGGTGGTCCTTCTTCCCCACTTCCTGGCTTGGGTTGTCCGCCTCCTGGCCAGCATAAGTCCCCAAAGAATCTCTCTTCCCAAAATCCCAGTCCCGAAGGCTGGCCTCCTGACTGCTGTAGGAACCCAACGAATCTCTCTTCCCAAATTCCTGGTCCTGGAGTTCCGCATCCCGGCTGGAATAGGTGCCCTGGGAATCCCTTTTCCTGAACTCCCAGTCCTGAACATCCGGCTCTTGACTCTGCTGAGTGCCGAGCGGGGTTGGCTTTCCAATCACCCGGTCATGGGCTATGAGCCCCCCTGGGGCAGACACTCCGCTCCCCTTCGGGCTGCTGACCTCCACCTCTTCATGGCCGAGGATGCCACACCTGCTGACCCACTCCCTGGTGCTCCCTTCCCCCACTCCTTGCCCACACTTGCTGGACCAGTCCCTCTCTCCAAGGCCAGGGTCCCCTCTAGGGCTCGCACCCCCAAGGCCGTAGTCCCGGGAAGTGTCCTGGGACCAGCTGGAAGGGCTAAATCTGCTGGCCTGTGTGTCTGCTGCGATCCCAAATTCACTCTGCAGATCCTTCTGGGCCCAGCCAAGAAGTCCCTGGGAACCAGAAAGAGAGAGACAAAGAAACAATGCTTAGAGTCGCTCCAGAATGAGAGTCAGCACGTCTGGTGCCCAAGAGCGCACTCTGGTACCAGAAAGCTTGAGTCTATGTCCCAGCTGTGAGACCCTGAGCAAATCACTTAACCACTCTGGGCCTCAGGGTCCTCATCCTTAAACAGGGATAACTCCTACTGCAAGGGCGGTTAAGAGAGGGTTAAGCAAGATCACTTAAGCCAAGCACTCAGCATAGTGCCAGGCACACAGAGCACTCAGCCACAGCAATGGGTTCTCAATAGATGACCCTGAGGTCATGTTTACAGCCCTTGGGCAATATGTGGCTACCTGCCTGGAGATAGGTGGCCTGGCCTGGGGCAGTGGTCTCACAGTGGTGTAAAGCACACTTTCCTTGGGACAGGACAAGACTCAAAGCCCCCCCACAACCTCCTTTCCACTGCTAGACCCCACCACCACCCCAGCCCATCTAGTCCCCATGAGTTCCCAGCCCCTCCCTCCCTAAGGAAAGCACCCTCTGCCCAGCCCTTCCCAGCAAGACCTCACAGCCATCCCTCAGCCCCTGAGGGAGACAGGAGGGACAGCCTCTGGCTCAGGCTAGCGAAGCTCCCAGCCAGGGCTCCACACCCCACACTCCCTGACTCACTCCTGGGGGCGGGTGAGCCCCGGCCTCAGGGCTGTGGAGCCGGCCGGCTTCATCCCGCAGCGCCGCGTTGGCCAGCAGCCTCTCCAAGACGGACATGCAGTGCTCCCCGTCCCCCAGCTGGGCCATGGCCCCTGCCCCCTACACCCACCCCGGGCAGCTGGGACGGCAGGAGCCCCTGGGCAGGGCTGGGGCGCTGCTCCCCTTCGCCTGGACCTGTCCGACAGCTCTGGCTCTGGGCTCACCCTGGCCCTGCTCCCTCTAGAGCAGCTGCAGCTCTCGTGGCCCCGCCCAGAAGCCAGTTGAGTCACCCACATCCCGGGACAGACACACCTACTGCAGGAACGAGCTGGGTCTTAAGTCCTTCCGGCTCCTCCTCTTCCCCCCCCCCCCCCAGAGGCCCCTAGCTCCTCCTTCCTCCCAGCCCAGCCCCAACCAGCCCAGGCTGGGCCTGAAAAATACATTTCAAAAGCCACCTGGACCCCAGCCCTTAAAATCAGAGGAAGTGTGGCAGGAGAAAGGGCCCAAGCCCAGCCACCAACTCACTAGGTCATTTTGCACAAGGCTCGCCAGCTCTGTCTACAAGGCAGGTCTTGAGCTCAACAGCAATAATGTTCATAAAAGCCAACACTTACTAAGCACGCACGAACCAGGTGCTATTGTCAGTACTTTACAGGTATCATCGCTCATTTAGTCTTTGCAGTCACCCTATGAGGTAGAGTTCATCACTTTGTCCCCGTTTTACAGATGCAGAAACTGAGGCACAGGCAGTAAAGTAACTTGCTCAAGGTCACACCTGGGCAAAGAGCAGGTGAACCCAGACCGTCAGGCTCCAGCACCCACGCTCTAAGTGGCCTCACTCCACTGCCTTTCACAACACTGGCCCTAATAATGGCCTCAACACTCAGTCTATGTCAAGCACTGAGTGAGTTCCACATCTCACTTTACCTGCAGCACAACCCTACGAGGCAGGTGTTGTTATGAAAGGACTCTGAAACTTAGAGGTTAAGCTTAGGGCACACTCCCAAAACCACTCAGCTAGCGGATGCTGGAATCAGATACAAGGTCTCGCACCATCCCGTAGCCCCTGCTGTCAGCTCTGCCAGACTGTGCAGCCGTGAGGGGCACACCCATAGGTGCCTCGCTCACAGCCATACCCCAAACTCTTGGCACATAAAGTCCATGCTGAAAGACTGAAGCCCACCGAAGCCCCGGCTTCCACCCCGAGGCCCCGCCCTCCCTCTGCCTGTCCTCACCTCGGAACAGGCACTGGGGGCCTGTGTGTCCCTCAGCTCAGATCCCGCTCCCCGCCGTGCACTGCCAGCACTGGGTGGTGGCGAAGCCAGGAGGTCATCCAGCCAGCGGGAGCTGCTTTCAGGGCCTGCAGGCTCGGGGGACACCCTACAGGGATCCTGAGCCTCTGTCCTAGCTTGAGTAGTCTCAGCCCGGGCCAGGGTCATGGCCTCCTCCTCAGCAGGTAGTGCCTGCCCAGGGTCAGGGGTGTCAGCAAAGAGGACACAGGGCTGGTCAGCGGGTGCTGGCTGCCGCTGCCCCAGGATCGGCTCCAGGACGGGCAGGGCAGCCTCCCTGGTGGCCAGAGGAAGTAGGGACTCCTGTCTGGTCAAGGGCTCCCGCTCCTCATACCTCTCCTCTGCCTGTAGCAAGGCCAGTTCAGGTGGGTCTCCTGTTGCTGGCGGAGGCTTGAGGGGCACAGCTGGGGACGGAGGCAGACTCTCCCCATCACCCTCTTGGGTTGGGGAGATGCCCAAATCATCTGACTGCACCCAAGAACCAGGCCTTCCTGGTCCCTCTGGAGCTGACCAGGCCCCTCGCCCCTGTTGGAACACTCCCTCCTGTTTGGATACAGCCCAGTCGCCAGCCTCAGTGGCCCCAGCCTCCGCAGTCACAGCCTCAGCCTCTGCAGCAGCAGCCTCCGCGGCTTCAGCCTTCGCGGCGGCCTCAGCCTCTGCGGCCTCAGCCTCTGCGGCCTCAGTGATGGGAGAGGGAGGCGGGGAGTCCAGCCGCCACACCCCTAGACCTGAAGGCCGAGTGGGGAAGGTCCACTCAAAGGACTGTGACAAGCTCCAGTTGGACTCTGTCCCAGTTCCAAAGGGACGATCCAGGGCTGACTGGCTCCCCTGGGTTTGGGGCAGGTCAGCCAGTGAGCCCCCCAGCTTCTGGTCTTGGTCAGGGAGCCGGAGTACACCTTCAGAAAATCGGCGCTGAGCCAGGCCAGTGGGGCGGAGTTCTGCTTCACCCCTGGCCATCTCCTCGCCAGATGGCAACGTCCGATCAGGATCAAGCAACTCACCCCCCTCCATCAGGGGACGGGGCGAGATGGCTGGATGCTGCTCTGGGCTGTGGCGCCCTGAGACCTTTTCCATGGGAGGGCTGCTGGGTCTGGGGGCATCTGGGGCTTCCAAAGTAGGGATCCCTGGGCTAGGGGCATGGCAGGAGCCCTCATCAGGGAGGGCCACAGCTGGGGATGCTGGAGTCGCAGGGAGGCAGGGAGGAGGCCCGGAAGCTGCAGGACTCTGGACTTCTGAAAGATAAGAGCGGCGGAGAGGGCTCTCGTCGGGTGAGTGAAGTCGGGGAGACCCAGGGGCTGGGCCCGAGACTTCAGCAGGGAGGCCTGGGCTGGTGATCCCTCCATTCTCTGCGGTGGGGCCTGGACTTGAGGGGACCCAGGGCTTGGAAACCTGCAAGAGAAATGTTGAGAGCCATCACTCGCCTTCAGGTGGGTGGGGGAAGCCCCTGCCAACCCCACATGGACCACAGGTCAGGTGCTTCTACACCTGTCACTCCACAGACAGGAGGAGAAAACTGGGATGCCTCTCAGGACAGTTGGGAAAGGCCCCAAGTATTAGTTAGGGTTCCTTAAGCTTCTCAGGGTTCTCGGCCCCCTCCTTTAGAAAACACACATAGCCCTATTCAGGTAGTATGACCCACATCACTTCAGGAGGTTCAAACCCTCCCACCCACCCACCCCAAAGCTCATCGAAGGGTTTCCTAAGAGTCCATGGTTCACAGTCAAGAACACTTGCTTTACAAAGGGAAAAGGAAATTTGGGAATCTAACTCTCTGGGCATGTGGGGATTCTGCCTCACAGCAGAACTCCAAGCCCAGCGCAGCTCCAGACCAGCTCCCAGGAGCAGCTCAGTGGGGTGTGGAGCTGCCCACCCTGCTCGGTGCACCCACAGGTCCCAGTGCTGCCCAAGGAAGTGGTTAGGCCTCGGGCTTCAGGCAAAGGCACTGGGGGACGTGAAAGGCCCTGGCATGGAGTCACCCAGCACTGCCTCTCATAAACTGCAGGATCTCCCATGTGGTGGTCACTTGGCTTCTCAGCTGCGGACTTTGCTTCCCTGAGAACACAGAAGCTAAGGCAGAGACCACCCACACCCTGCTACCTGAAGTGATCCCAGACAGTGACCTGTCCTTGCTCAGAGCTAAGGCCAACCCCACCCCTGGCCTCTGTGTCATTGACTTTTCCTCCTCTCCTGGATCATTTCCATCAGCACACAAACTGCTCTCAGTTCTTCCGCCGCCCAAAAAAAGAGCACTCTTACCCTCCCCTATGTCTCTACCACCCATTTTCTTGAACATGTCTGCATTTACTATCTCTCCCCATACTTTGTCCCATTCTCTCCCACACCTGTCCCAAACAGCTTCTTCCCGCACCTCACCACCTAATTGCTCTTGAAAAGGTGACGATGTCCCCCTGTAGCTAAGTCCCACTCTGAGGGCTCACCTTCCCTGACCTGTGCAGCGTGTGACAGCGGACGCGCCCCCTGGCTGACAGGCCCTCCTCCCGGTAAGGGAGGTTGACTTCCCGGGCCTAGGACTCCACCCTCGCCAGCCTCCCTCCCACCTGGACGCTGGGCTGGGCCCCAGTCATCTCCCCTCCAGTGCCTCACCCAATCCAGCGATCTCAGCTGGTCTTAACTGGTCTTAACTACATCTGTACTCCAATGAGTCCCTGGAACTCCAAACTCAAAAAGCCAGCTGCCCACTTGACATTTCCATATGGATGTCTAAAAGGCATCTCAAATTCAACTAATCCAGAAGCAAGCTCCTCACATCTCCTCCCATCCTGCTTTACCCCGAGAAGTCCCCATCTCACTAAACGGTAACCTCATCCTTCCGGTTGCTCAGGCCAAAAGCCCTGGTGTCATCCTTGACTCTGTGCATGCATTCTCTCTCTCTCTGCCATCAATCTATCTGCAAATCCTGTCCCCAAATTCACCTTCAAATTCCACCCAGAGGGACTACTTCTCACCATCCCACCACAGGCTACCTCCAGGGTCCACCACCTCACCCCTGGATTATTCCAACAGCCCCTCATCTGGCCCCTGCTGCTGCTCTTAGCTCCCTGCAACCAAGAGGGCAAGAAGCCTCTTTATACCTCTCCTCCAAACCCCTCAACGGCTCTGCCCCTCTCTCAAGCCAAGGTCCTCCCAGTGGCCCACAAGGCTCCACAGGATCCCTCATCGCCTCTCCATCCTCACTACCACCCAGCTCCTCCCCTCTCAGTGATCCGGACAGCCTGGCTTCCTTGCCAAGAAGGCCCTGAGTCCTTTGTCCTTGTAGCTGCTTCTGCCAAGAATGTTGTTCTCCAAACATCCACACAGCTCACTCCCTCACCTTCTTCACAGCAAGGCCTTCCCAACTACCGTCATCCCAGATCTCGCTACCTTCTCAGTCTCCTTAGCGCCTGTCTGACTACATAGCTGCTAGCTCACAGGGTTGTCTGGGTTCATGCTGGCCTCTTGCACTGGAAGATGAGCTCCCAGAGAATAGGGACGGTGCCTGTTCCGCTCCCTGCTATTTCCCCAGCACCCTGCTCATAGTAGGTGCTCAACAAATATTTGTTAGACAGATGAATGGAGTCAGGTCTCCATCAGTGAACAGACAGGACAGCTTCTATGAGCAAGAAGGGCTCATATACTCAGGAAAGCAGGCTGACTGTCTCCCAGCACACTGTGGGGAGAGATGGGGATTAACAGGAAATCCCCAAGGAAGGACTTTTCCTTGGAACCCTGAGAAGGCAGCCCAGCCAGGAGAGCACTAGAGTCAGACAATGCAGATCCCGCCTCAGCCCCTGGGTAAGTTACTTAACCTCGGTGAGCCTCTCATGTGGGAACAACAGGCCTACTAGCTAGAGTGATCCCAAGGACCGAGCTAGTTAGCATTCCTCGAACATGCCCAGCACACAGTAGGTACGTGACAACAGCAGTTGTCACGGATAATTACTCTTTAAAATAAGCAGTTTCATGGCCTGAACCACACTTGATCAAGAGCACTGGCCTGGGAGTCTGAGAAATCTGAGTCCCAGGGCCAGCCCTTGGGCAAGTGACCTCCTCCATGACCCTCAATGTCCCCATCAGAACTACAAAGAGATAGAACAGATGATCTCAGATGACCCTTCCAGCTCTACAACACTCTGATTCCAAATCATAACAGGAGGATAACTCACGTCAGTAGGTGGCTCAGAGCTGGCCGGCTGAGCCAGGTCCCCATTGAAGGCCCGGTCCAAAGGGGGGCTCCTGAGAGGGAGACAGACAGGAAATGGAGGCACAGAATTATGACAGATGAATAACTACCACCACCACCCCCAGGCATTTCTGACTGAGCCCGACCTGGGGCCACTGGAGACAGAGAAGCTGTAGTTTCCATGGAGAAAATGGCCCAGGAGATAGTGCCTATTCCCTACCTGCACACCAAGGGTTAAATTCCCCCACCCCTTTAGAAAAAGCATTCCCTCAATGATTCCCTCAAAGATAATCCCTCCTTCCTCTAGCCCCCAAGGGGTTAATGTTCTCCTCCAGCCAGGGAGTACAGCTGGCTGGACGGCTCTGCCAATACTTCTTGAAGGCTCACAGGGGGAGGGAAAGGGGGAAAGAGTGAATTTCCAAGGCTCAAGTTGTTCCTCCTCTTAAACTCTGCTTGGAGCCACAAGAAGGGAAGACAGAGGGCTGAACCCAGCCTAGGAGCCCGGGCCTGGGACAAAGAAGGGTTAATTGGGAGCCCTACCCTCCAGGTACTTTCAGGTGAGAAAAGGGCAAGGCTGGAGGGCCAGGTAGGGCAGAGGCCTTCAGCTTTGGGCTCAGCCCAGACCACAGCAGCCCAGCCCTCCACAGCAGCAGGAAGGGGAGGGGGGCCTCTGGGCCCAGCAGGGCCCCCAAGGGCCCAGGGGGCCAACTGCGCCTCAAGAGGGCTCTCCCTGCCCTGGGGATGACCTCTATGCAGCTGATAGCACCTGAGATCCCTCAGCCTCTGCCTCCAAGGCCCTGTGCCTACCACACCAAGAGGCACCTCCTAGCCAGCCTTCGTTTACACTGGCACCAGCTCTGGAGAAGTGTCTCCAGCCTCGCCGTAATCTCTGCTCGGTGACACTAGCTGGCCTGGCATCAAGGTGTGTTCACATCTTATCTCTCTCATCGGTCTCCTGCGGGCAGACTATGCCCTTCCCATCACTCACGAGCACCTGGCACACTGCTCCGCACACAGTAGGAGCCAGAAGTTAAGAGCACACGCTCTGGAATCAAACAGACCTGAATTCAAACCCCAGCTCTGTCTTAGTTGCCGAGGAACCATGGTAAGTCACTTCTGAATCTCAGTTCCCTCCTTTCTAAAATAGACCTAATATTCCGTTCACTAAACAGAATGGCTGTGGATTAAATGAGGCAAATTCAGCTCTTGGTATAAAAATAATAATAAACTTCCATACTGTGCATTTGTACTCTATCATAAACGTGCATCAGCTCTGTAAAGAAAATTGTAATTGTGAAGAGAATACAGTCGCAACGCTGTCTGCTGGCGGAAAGCTTTGTCTTAGACCGGGTCTGACTGCACTCACAGCACGCACCTAACCTAAGAGTGAAGGTCACAGTCCCAGATGGGGCCACCCACGTAGTCCTCTAGAACGCAACAAAACAGATGCCTCCCAGCCCTCACCTCTCCCCGGGGGACTGGCGCTCTGTGGGACACTTCACAGGTCCCTCCTGGGACCATCCCCTGGAGAGGGTCCCACCACCCTCATCCATGGGACCAGCAGCCACGCCATAGGTCCTGGGGCCGTATCTCGAGCTGCCATCATGGTTAAAAGTGAGGCGGGAGCCCCAGAGGCGGTCAGAGCTGGTGGGGACCTCCTTCCGCGGCTGCTCCATCTTGGCCAGGATCTCTTCCACCGTGGTGGCCGCAAAGCGCTCGGAGGCTGGACGGAAGGGGGCAGGGGCCTTCCGCACACCTCCTGGGGCAGCACATCGAGCTGGGGGTGTCAAGGGAGGCATCTCTTCTTTCCCAGCCTCCTCTTTTCCAGGCTCTTGGGTGGCTTCTCCTCCAGCAGCGGTCTCAGCTGTTGGTCTTGGTGCAAAGGGAAGGGGACGCCTGCTGCCACCATAGGGCTGGGGTCCTGCCAGCATGTTCATCTTCCGGGCAGAAGGCAGCTCGGCCAGGGGACCCCGGGGGGGCCGAGGCCCAACAGACACCAGCAGGCTGGGCTTGGCAGGCAGGGCTGGCTTGGTGGGCAGGGCCCGTGGTTTTGGCTTGACAGGAGGTTTGGCCCGAGGGTCACCTACCAAAAGGAAAGGGTTGGTTGGGGTGGCTGTCAGAAGAACCAGGAAGCAGAACTTCATCTACCACCCTATTAACTCAAAATGTTGACAACATTCTAGGTACAAGCCAAATGTCACCTCTTCCACAAAGCCTTCCTTGATTTTCCATACATATCCCAGAAGCACCTTCTGTCTCCAAATTCCCAAAATGTTTAGTCAATCCCTCCTATAAGCTAAAGCTATTTGAGGGCCCAGCTGGCACCTTATTTCTCCCTGTACCCTACTTTGCATCTAATACATGTTCTTATCAAATAAATGAATGAATGAGCAAATGAGCCAATAAATGAATGCCTACCTACCCACATCAAGCAGTCAGCCCACCATTTCCCTAGTCTGGTCCTGTCCTTTGACAGGACACTCTACCATCCTACCATCCCACAGTAAACCTTTTATCCCAGCTGAGCCTCCCCACTCTGCCTCCTGGCTGCCCCTCCCCCAGTACACACCCAGGCCACCTCCCCACTGTCATCCGGTGTGTGATGAGGAATGCAAACTTACTATTGACCTAACCCACACAGAAGTAAATCTGCTACAGGAAAAAAAAAAAAACCAGGAACCTGCCTTCTATGTAAGGCATTCCAAAGCCAAATAAAAGACCTTAGAATTACTCATTGCCATGGTCCTTCTAATAGAAACCTCTATCACTCACTCATTCAGCTCAGCCTAAGAAAGGAATGTAGGCAGGAGCCAGGAGGCCTGGGTTCAAACCCCCAAGGTGCACGTCATGTCTCACCCAGGCCCCAGTCTCCTCTTAAAACACTCGGCTTTATCCACAGCGTTTCGAAGGTTAGGCTGTAGATCTAAGACCTCAAACAGTTCTAAAGAGTTTCACCAGGAACTGAGACCCTTTCATACTCACCCTGTACTCCTCCCTCCCTCATTCCACCCCAACAGAATCATCCCTCGCCCACTCCTTCCCAGACAGAATGGGGGTTCAGCCTCTGCTCCTCTCACTGTCCTCCCAGCCACCCCACTCCACCCATAGGCACCTACCTGGCTCAGAGCCAGCAGATACCAGCTCCTCCTCCATCTCCAGGGGTGGTGGGGAAGCCATGGCTGTGCCTTCCCTGAGAGCAGACACTTTCATCACATGCGGCAGAACCTGCGTGGGAATTGGAAGCAGAGGGGTGTGAGCCCGGGCAGCCAAAGACCCAGGAAATGAGAGAGAGGAGAAGGCAAGAGGGTTGGGCGTTGGCAGGAGGCTTGGCCAAGGGAAATCTGCTACTTCCAGCAGAGGCAGAGTGTGGGACAGGAAGAGGTAACTCCAGAGGGGGTGGGGCGGTCAAGGGAGGTCCCCAGCAGCCTATCCTCAGCTCTTCCCAGATCATTCTCCAACTCTTGTCTCCTAACTCCAAAGTCCTGGAGCTTCAGGGAGCTGCCTACTCTTCCCTCCCCTGCTGAGCTCTCCCAGACACCCCACTTACTGTTCCCAGGGCACCCCTTGGGTGCAGCAGCCAGCTCGAGGTATCTACTCAAGGGCAAAGCAAGAGGGCCCAAAGTCTGAAGCCTCTTCGTGAATCACCTCATGGGAGACGGGAAAAACCCGCTCCTCCCCAACCTGGGGCTCCACCCCGCTGCCAGCCTTCCCTTTCCCGCGCACCCTCCTTCCCTCCCTCCCTCTGGCAGCTGGGAGTGGTTCCGTCTCCCCCTTCCCCCCTCCTTCCACATCCCTGCTCCGCTCCCGCCTCCCTCAGAGCTGTCTCATCCAAACACGGAAAAATAAGGAATAAGAAGTAAACATCTGGAATACATTTTTTTTCTTTAATTTCTCAATTGCTTTGGCTTCAGCTCGGAATTTGATGAGGTAAAAGCCAGGGCCTAGTCCTGTTGCCATAGCAATGGCCTCCCACTGGATTTCCAGAGCCTCGCCAAGAGAAAGGAGGAGGGCCCAGGCCTGGGCTGGGAGAATGGGACAGGGCCCCAGAACATCCAGGGGGTGGGGTGGCCTGGGGGGGACTCCCTGGGGTTCCCCCTCCTCAGACAGTCAGGGTAAGACAGCCACAGCCTATGAACTGGGGATGCTTGGGCAGCCGGCACCGGCCTAGGAGTGGCCTGAGGGGTTTTGAGGGGCAGAAGAAAATTTTAAACCAAGTGACACAGCCCTACAGTAGAAGCCAATGGGTGTCCCTCCTCTAAGCCTGTACCAGGAGCAAGCCCGGGGTCTGATTCAATGCCTGCTGGGTCTACCACTGTTTAGCTGTGTGCCCTTAGGCACCATGCTTACTTCTCTAAGCCTCGGTTTCCCTATGTGAAAAGTAGAGTTACCAAGATTGTTGGGAGGCTTACGGGAGAAGATGCCTGCAAACTATTTAGCATAATGCCTAGCACATACCAAGTGCCCAATAAATGTTGGCCATTATTAATACAATTCCACTCAGTGTCACCAATGAGCCACCTTCCTTGGTAACCACCTCCTCTCCCCAGACCATTCCTCCACTCCCACAGGGCCCGGTCAAGTCACCTGTTCTTCAGACACTCCACCACCTCCTCAGTTCTCATCCTGGCTCCCGAAGCACCATCCCACCCACAACACCCCCGAACCCCCAGGCCCACCAGCCTGGGGGACAGAGTGCTGGTCCCTCTAGTTCCAAAGGAAGGGGGACGTTTCCTATCACATGGCATGCAGAGCCCCTGAGGACAATCTAACCCCCTCCATCCTGCAATGGGTACTGCCTTCCTCAGTCACCCGCTCCAGCTGGCCTGGGAAGGCAGGGCCAAGTCCCACGAAGGGCCCTCGGATGCCCAACCTTTGCAAAACCTTCCCACCCACTTCCCACCTTTGACCCCGCCCCAGCTTGTTTCAAAGGTGAGAGACAGTCAAGAGAAGAGGGTAGAGAGAAACCCAGGACCCTCAGTCCCCTGGTCTGCCCACTTCCACGGAGCACGGCTCTCTGTGGGTGGGTGAATAACTGTGCAGAGCCAGTCCAAGTGTGCGTGGGGGAGGGGCGCGACAGGAAAAACAAAATTAAAACACACGACCGTTTCCTTGTCCTTGAACATTATTACAAGGAACACGGTGTGGTTAGAAATGGAAGCGAGCTGGCCCAGAACCGGAAAGCTCTTTCACCGTGGGGCCTGACGGACGCCTCTGCAGCGGGAGAGGGCTCAGCAATGAGGTGGGGTCCTGGCTTCCCCGACTGAGGAGGTGCCCCAGCAGCTCCAGGGCCCCAGCCAGGAAACCCAGGTGCCCGAGGCCGAAGCCAAAAGCTGCAGAATCACAGCGGCTCTGAGCGCTCCCCACCCCAGGAATCAGGGGGAGACTAGCTGACCCCCGGGAGCAAAGGCTGCCACAAGGGCTGGGGAGAGGTGGGGTGGCTGCAAACCGGGGCAGGGGCCCCAAGAGACGCCGGCGCGGGCGGGGTCGCCTCCGAGGACCCGAGGATCCCCCGCCGGATCCAGACCCGGAGAGATCGGCGGGGACGGCATTGCTGGAGGAGGGCGGGCCAGCGGGAAGGCGGAACAGCCCGGCTGGGGGCCGTCAGGAGGGGCCCAGTGGGCAGCTCGGGACACAGAAGGGACGGCGGCAGCCGAGGAGGAGGAGGAGAGGAGGAGGAGGAGGAGGAGGAGGAGGAGAGGGGGCGGGGGCAGGAGCGGAAGACCGGGGCGCGGGATGCGAGGCAGCGGGCGAGGAGACCCGGGACTGAGGACGCTGACCGGCGGGGGCGGGCTGGGGCGGCTGGGGGCGTGCCAAGGGATCCGGGGGAGGGGGCTCGCGCGGACCCAGGAGGAGGGGGAGGCAGGAGTCCCCCCGGCAGCTCCGCCCGCCGCCCGGCCCCGCCTCAAGCCCTCGCCCCTTCCCCCCTTTCTTCTGGCTCAGCCAGCACGAGCCACGGGCCGTGCGCCCTCCGCCCCCGCGCACCAGCGCCAGCTCCCGCGTGCCCTTCGCTTCCTCCGCGCCCCTGGCCCCTGCAAACTTTCTGCTCACCGCCCCCCCACCTCAACCCGAGATCCGCCTGGAAAGCGCCCACTCCCTCCCTGCCTCTCCCCCGCCCCCAACCCTGGACCCCGCCCCCTCCTTCGCCCTCCCGCCTGCTCCCGCGCACTCACGCGCTCCCCCGGGATCCGGCTCCGCTCCCCTCGGGCTCGGCGCCCCGACGCTCGTCTCCGCCACGGCCGCCGCTGCAGCCGCCGTCACCGCGGACCGAGCCAGTACGAGCCGCGGGGGGGCCCGCCCCCGGCCCCGCCCGGGACCACGCCCCCGGAGCGCCTCATGAATATCCATGAGCCAATGGAAACCCGGAGTGCGAAGCCCGTGCCGAACTCGCCTGACCGTATGCAAATAGGCTCAGCCCAGGTACTCAATTATTCATGAGCCTCGCAAATAAGGGGCCCGCCCCAGGATCCGACCCGGTGAAACTGACGCAATTCAGCCGCTAATAGCGTTGGGGCAAAATGGCCACCGAGACGACTGCCTAGAGAGGAAACTTAAGGCGGACGGCCCAACACTCAGGCGCAGCGGCCCGAACTGATTGCAGCACCATAGAGTCAAGGCGAGAAAGAAGGTAACCACCGGCGGACTGGAGAGACTTCCTGTGGCCGACACCTGGGAGCCTATGCAACGTGGCCGTCCCACGTGTGTAAACTCGGATTTAGAGCCACCATGAGAAAGACTGGAAGCTCTACTTTCCTCACTAATCCTCCTTACCTCCCGTTATGCCCTCTTCCCAGATACAAATTCTCCCTGACCTCAAAATTTGGTGCACCCCTTTTCCTCCCAAGCTTCACCCCTACTCCACACCTTTCCTGCCCCCCATCAGACTACCCCCACCCCCACCCCGCTCATCCTCCCCGCTCTCCAGGCTCAGGTTTCCCTTCTCCTGGTTGCAGAGGCCAGTCAATCCTGATTCTATTATCTAAAGCCTTGGAAGACCCTTGATTCATAGGTGATTAAGGATGGAGCCAGCAGCTGCCTCCCCTTAGCTTGGCTAATGGAGTGAAACTGTGAGAGAGACTTCCTAATCAGATCAGCTCCCATTTCTAGACTCTCAGGTGGCCCATCCAGGCAGAAGAGGGTGAAAACCAATGCTTGTCCAGCCGGGAACAGAACAGGATGTACCTGAAGACTTGATTCCTGGCTGGCCAGCAGGGCCCCGCCCAGAGTGGTGTGGTAAACACCACCAAGAGCAGTGAAGGCAATACAACAGGGCTAGAGAGAAGGCATAAGGACATGGTTTCCAAAGTCAGTTCCCTTTATTAAATGTTGATTTTTTTTTTTTCCACAGACCAGAAATACAAAATAAAAGTAGAAATAGGCCCCAGTTAGGAGCTACAGGCCTGACCTCACATGACCCCTGCTGCAGCAACTTGAACAGGACAAGCAGCAGCCATATCCCTAAGGGTCGGGAAAGGACAAGGATTTGAATCCCCACTGCCCTGATTCCCACCCCATCTCTCCACAAACTATAAAGAGCCATCCTTGTGAAGCAGCAGTGGAGCGAGACACTTCCCCTACTGTCCCAGCAAAGTGCATACCCCCAGGAGAGCTTGTTCAGATGGCACAGAATCCAAAGGCTACATTTCGTATGAGAAACTGGTACAAAAACATGGGTGAGGAGACTGGGGGTGTGACAGGACAAGCCCAAGGAGAGAGCATTTTCCTCCGGTCTATTCATCAGATCCCGATGCTGAGTCTTCTGAGCTGGGGGGAGTGCTGGCTAGTTCCTCTTCTTCAGAGTCCTGAAAACCAAGTGTCTCTTAAGGGGAAAGGTATAGTCCCGGTTGCCCTCCCAGTGCTTTTCAGTGGTGAAGGACCCCCAGTTCCCTATCCCCATCCCTAAACCAACACTAGCCTTCAGAACCCAGAATTCCGCCTATCTGCTCCATCCCATAACTTACGGACCAGCCACAAACCTCGACCCAGAAATACCTGCCACCTCCCACCCTGAACTCAGATGCCCCTCACCCTTCCAGGCCCACAGCCCCCAAACACCTGCTGTACCTCGCTCCGCCTTCTCTTCTTTTTGCTCTTGTTCTCTCCTGAAGAGCTCTCGTCACTGGACACAAACTCTTTGCTCTTGAAGCTCTCACTGAGCTGCCTGGACGATGACTTGGATGTCGAGCCCCTAGAGGGTGTGGGCTTCTTTTCCATCTTCACCTTTCCTTTCTTCTTCTTCTTCGATTTGTCCCTACATTAGCAAGAGGGCCCAGGGGCTGGGCCTTCAGGCTCCCATCATCAAGGCCAAACCTCCCCCCAGCTTCAACAGGGCCTCTCTAGGTCCCAGGCACACTGCCCCCTGCACTATAAATGTCAACAGCAAGTCATGCCAACCCCAAGTGCTCCAAAGAAAAGCATCATAATGAACCACCAGAAGACTCGGGTCATGTCCTAGTCATGTGCAAAACATTTATATTTGACATCTCTTACTTTACCTTTAAAAATTTATATGAAGGATGATCAATAGTAATATATATATTTAATTATCCCATACCTTCAAATAAAATTGACCCTCTAGGAAAATGGGCCATATTTATCCAGTGACCAGGAATTCCCTAGCATGTTACCCATACTTAGGCAACTGCCTGCCAGATTTGGGAAGCACTGCTCTCCTGCAGTCAGAGGAGGCATCTCTATTATCTTTAACACCTCAATTCTCAACTTGGACCTGTAAAAATATCTGCCAAAAAAGCAGTTACTAGGCCATTCTGTTCCCAACACTCACCTCTTAGAAGATTCACCCCTGCCCCCTTCATATTCTTTCATGGCTTTTTCGTATTCCCTCCTGGCATCCTCAGCCTTTCGATCCCACTCCTGTCTCACACACACACACACACACACACACACACACACACACACACACACACAGAGACAGAGAGAGAGAGAGAAGAGAATGAGATTTCTTCCCTGATGCAGGCAAAACCTATACAGAAAAGTTCTACCAATGGCCCCCTACCCCCTCTATTAGCTACAAGATTTGCCACCTCTCCTCTCTGCTGCTACTCACCTCTTTCTTCTCCTTGGACATCCCCTTCCAGATTTCACCTGCCTTCTTGGAAAGATCTGTGATACTGATGCCGGGATGGTCTGACTTGATCTTCTCTCGGCTAGCATTGAGCCACAGCATGTAAGCAGACATGGGCCTCTTGGGGGCATTGGGGTCTTTGCCTTTCTTCACCTGCGTAACCACCCAAATGCCTTCAGCCATCTATATCCCACAGACCCCTACGTTCTCCCAAAGGAATTATTTGGATCACCTACCTGGTGAAGAAATGGAGAAAGGACTAAACAGCATCAAGCTAGACTGAGAGCTCCCTAAGGGCGAGGACCCATGTCTTCCCCCCCCTCTGCACCCCAGTGCCCAGCTCATTAGGGGCCCCTTTCTTTGGTTTCCTGGAACAAATGAAGCCTGTCCCCTAATTCAGACCTCCCAGAAGCTAATTATGTCAAGCACCAGAGAGGAGCAATTCCAAGCAGATACTCCAAAATCACTGGCTACAAAAAGCAGCCCCAGGAGGACCAATCGACAGGCCCCACTGGTGGTAAGCAGAAGGCCGAGAATGGCCACCCAGCAACCTCCCATTCAGAAGAGAGGCCGCACCTCCATAGGCTTCTTCCGGCTCTTGCGATCCTTGGCCATCTTGGCCTTCTTAAGCTGTTTCCGTTTCTTCTCATCCCGGTCACTGTCACCCTCGTTGCTGGAGGAACTGGCAGAGGCATTGCTGTCAAACCTGCCAAGGGGAGTGGGCCTGAGACTCAGGGAGGGAGGATGGCACCCCATGGCTCCAGAACGGGTAGAAAATGAGTCCAAAGACACCTCCTGAGAAAGGGAAGTGGGAGGAGGACCACACAGCCTCCACCACCATCCCCAACTCTGCTTCCTCCCCTTCACGGAGGTGGCTTCCACCATCCCTTCTCCAGACCCAGCCACAGCAATGGGCTCTCTGATGCATCAAAGAAAAGCAAACGGGCTTCAGCTGCTCTCCTTAGTCACAGTCTAACCCAGGTCCCACTCCATCCCCAAGCATCTGGGGACAGAAATTCTGTCTCATCAACATGCTCCAAGTCTACTTCACCATTTCCTTTGAGTTACCCATCTTAGTCTACCCTATAGTGTTTCTGGTAAAAAGATAGTTATTAAAAAAACGTAGGGGGAAAGAGCTCCAGCCTAACCCAGTACATAACCATGTAATTAACAGTCCTATCTGATACATACAGAACTCCGCAGAAAGTAGGACTACCTAGACCTGCATGGTGCTGAACAGTTTTCAAGGCATTTTCATAAGCCGTTACTGACTCACTACGAACAAGCATGTCGCAAGGAGAGATAGTGGACTCCTCTAGATTTTTTCTGTTTCTCCCCAACATTTATTCTGATTCTTCTGGATTAAAAGAGTCCCAATTTTCTGTTGGAAACCACTGTGCCACCATTCAGGACAGGCTCACCCAACCGTAGGCACTAAGGGTGGATACATGGCCTAAATCTGGCCCATGAGAGCACATGCTCGTAACTCAGACTCGGAAGGGCTGTGTAACCAGGCTGCTTACTACTGCCCTGAAAGGAGAGGCACTCCTGGTGTCAAACCAATTGGATTAAGCCTGCCCAGAGCTCCTGAGGGTAACTTGGCACTGCATGGGGCAAACCTACCTAAAAATAAGGAAATCCAAAGGAACAGAAACAGATTCCCCACAGCTGCTGAGCACCTCAATACAGATGCCTAAAGTCAATCTTATCCCTGGACTGCCATTACATGAACTCACAAAATTCCCTTTTATGCTATAGTCAATTTGAGTCATATTTCTGACACTGGCAATCAAAAGTCTCAATCCATACAGGGGCACTACTGCTGTTTCACAGGTGAAAAAGCTAAAATTCAATGATAGCCCAGGAACTCCCACTGGTAAGTCTCAGCCCAGCCTCTCCCACTACACTTTCTGGCTTCAGGACATGCCTTGCACTTACAGAGCCCTTGACCATTTTTGAAGCATTTCCACCTATCACCTCACTGAAGGTCAGTAGCTTATGCTGGGACACAAGCAATGTGCAGAAATCTGTGGTTCGTTTAAGCTCACATGCCACCACCTCACCCCTAAGAGGTGGAACCAAAACTCACTCCTCTGCCACGTCTTCCTCCTCTTCACCTGGGTTGAATGACTCATCTGAAAAAGAACACAGGATTCATCAGCTTTACCCGTGGAAATCCCGCCCGCTTACCCAGACACCGGCTCTGGACACCGGGAAGTCTGACCACCCCCACACCCCGGCACTGCCAGGCTAGCCCACCGGTTTCTTCTCCTGAGTCATCGCTGCTGTCGTTGGCATTCTCTTCCCGGATCTTGCCCTCCTCCTTCATCCGCTCCAAGTAGGCATCGTGCTGATCTTCATCAGAGTCGGCATAGTCGTCATAGCTTGGGTTCATGCCCTACCCAGAGGAGAGATGGGAGTAAGGGCCAACTCACCCTGGTGCGAGAGCCCCTGCACACTCAAAAGCGCTCCCCCATGCCTGTGAGTAAGATCAGAGCAGCAGCTCCCAGAAGACTCTGGGGCTGAATTGTCCACACACAGCCAGCGTGCAGGGCCAACGCCCCGAAGACTTCCTGCCAACTGGGTTAGCCCAAGCCCCTCCCTCTCCCAATGCCACTGGGGGCTCCTGAGGGGCTGCAGAGACTGATCTAAGGTCATGCTGAGGAAACCTGCACCAGGAGGGGGAAGGGTCACACGCACCTCTTTCTTCTATAAGGGCAAGAAAAGAAGAGAGAGTGAAAAAGAAGCCGGAAGAATCCCTGCCCCTTTCCCCACCACAGAAAGAACAGGAGAGGCTCCTCCTTTCCACACACAGCGGTACCTCTTTCAATCCTCGGTTTTTGATGTTGAGTTTTTTTGCATTGACAAAATCAAACAGCTTCCCATACTCCTCCCTGTGAGGGGAGATGCAGAGTTACCAGACGGAAAGGGCCAACGAGAGGGGACTGCACGCTGTTCTGACACCATGGGCCGGGATAGACTGTGGGGCTTGAAGCTCTTGACCACATTATCCAACCCAAGAGCTCAGAGACCCTAGGAAGACAGCGGTAGAGTCTGACACTACTCTTCAAAGAGGAACCTGTACAGCTCTCAAGAGGTCTGAGAAGAAAAAGTGGGGAGGGGTGTGTACCTAGTTACCAAACATGCACCAAGCAGGGGAGGATGCCAGAGGAGGGGACTTTTCATCTTTTTACTGGTCCATTTCACATTTCACAGTTGTTATGAGGACTTAGAGTGAAGATGTTTGTGAAATGCTTAGCCCACAGTGAGCACTCGATAAACATCAGCTGCTGTGTTCTCAGGCACCGAGCTCATTCCAGGAAAGAGAGAGATAGCATTTCCATCATGGGGGGAGTGGAGAGGGTTAGTACTGAACACAGAACTTTAGTAATAAGGAAAACAACTCTTTTTTAAGTACAGAGAGAAAGCAACACAGAGGCTTCCAAAGGCTGAGCAGCTCAAGGAGAAGAACCAAATCCCAGGGAAGCAAGAGACAAATTCTGCTCAAGGCTTGAAGTCAGGGACAAGTCACAGGCCAGGAGGGGGCCTGGGCCTCCCAGTCATGGCTGGATCAGACCAGGATGCCCAGGAAGTGACTGGCAGAGGCTCTCACCTCTCGATGCTACTGAAGGTATACTGAGTGCCCTGCTTGGTCTCGATTTCAAAGTCAAAGGAACGCGTGGTGGTGGTGCCACGGGCAAAGTTGACGAAGGAGATCTCATCGAAGCGGATGTGCACGGGTGGCTTGTGGACGTAGATGAAGCCCCGCTCCAGCGGGTACAACAATCCAGAGCTTGCCTTGTAGGAGCAGGTGATGCACTGGGCCCCGGAGTGCCTGGAGGAGGGCGCAGGAAGCCCAGTCAGTGCCTGCCTAGCAGCAGGTGTCATGGAGCCGCAGGGTATATCTCTCGGGAGGAACACGTATGCTCAGGCCCTCAAGCGAGTGAACCTCACTAATGCTGCTCCGACGCGGGTGACTTGACCCCATCAAGATACAACTCGACCAGGCCCGTAAGGGGCTGCGCTCCCGTCCCAGAGGGATTTGCCAAGGAGACGTGGCACGCCCCACCCCCACAGCCCAGGACCGGGGCTGCACGCTCACCCTTGGAAGTTGCCCGGGACCGTGATCTTGCGGTTCACCAGCGCCTTCATGACCCGGCTGACCATCTCATAGAGGGACCCCGACATGTTCTTGGTGAGGCGCCCTTCAAAGCGCTTCTCCACCTCTTCCCTACAAACAGAAAGAGGCGGTAACAAGCACAGCCGCCTTCTCCTGGGGACAGAGGGGGCACGAGTCCAAGGAGCACTCACTCGTTCATGTTGAGGGTCAGGGCAATGTCCTCGTCCTTGGAGAACAGGAGGATCAGGAAGTGGTAACGCGTCTGGCCCTGCTTGATGGGGGGATCCAGGCTGATCTGGGAAGGGAGGGCCGACAAGCCTGAGCACCGGGGGGTGCCCCACGGGAACCTGCTGCTTAACTAAACTCCAGTGAAATCCATCTGCCAAAGACTCAGGCAGAATCCAGGTAAACCCACCCCCGGTGGTGTCTGCTCACCACAAAGAACATCTGGCGCTGGTCCTTGTGGGGCAGCAGAAAAAGGCGCAGCACCGTGGTGTAGGGGATCTTGTAGTCGAAGGTCTTGCCGTGCAGGTGCAGAAAGGTGGGGTAGATCCGAATGTCGTACCGACCTCGGGGAGTCAGACACTGCAGCTCCCGGAAGATACAGATGGCGTCTCCAGTGGCCTGGATCACATCCGCCTTAGACAGCACATTCTGGGCAAAGGCCTGCAAAAGCACACACCGGAAATGGAGCGGAAGGTCCTACTTCCGGGCCAGCCAGCCCTGTTCGGCACCATCTGCCCCCAAACTGACCGGGGAGGCCTCACCTCAACAGGGTCCACGCCATCCTCCTGGGTGGGAGGCACATAGAAGCGCACCTCCATGAGCGATACCTCTGCGTCATCATTCTGGTGGAACTCCAGTGTCACCTCGTTCTTGCCTGTGGTGCACTGGGACACATTGCTGAGGGGTATCTCGAAGACCGGCTGGTCACCAATGTCAAAGGAAAGCAGCTGCCCTGTGGGGAAAGGACTATCAAGCCACAGCTCCTCCCCTTGAGTCTGCATAAACCACGTTCCCACCAGACGTAGGTGCCCTGAGGACGGGGCACATTGTTCACACTGTACCCCCAAGACCAGGCACAGTGGTCCTCAATAAATACATGATGAATTACAAACAGAGTAAATTAGAGACAAGTGACAGAAAACAAAAGAAGTTAAAGGCTGACACCCTTTATCCTACCTTCTCCCCAAACCTCAACCTGACCCAGGACTCACCACCAAACTTCACCGTTCCCCAGTTCCAGCCCTTCACACACAGGTCCTTCTCCATTAGCTCAAGGCGATAGTGAGTTTTGAAGAAATCAGAGAGTTTCTCAAACTCCTGCGGGTGGAGTGGAGAGAGCAATCCCAGTAACCCTGGTGGTTTTAACACAAACTTGAACATTCTGGGATTATCTATTTCTGAGAAATTGCCCCAATATACCTTTTATCAGAAATCCATGCTGACTTAGGGTCTCAGCTATAAAACTGTTTAAAAGGATGTTGAAAGAGGTTGTTTCTGGGGACTGGATCTCTGGGAGGAACTGACAGCTTGTGGTTATGGGCCTCACAGTGCTGTCTTTGTGTAGGTATTGCTTTAATGAAAGTGAACATTAAAATGAAGTGGACATTAAAATTAAGTAAAGTCTTTAACTCAAGCAGTTCAAAATGGAAAAGCAAAACCCAAACTAAAGCATCAAGCTAAGACTCTGCACTTGGTTAAAGGCAACAAGCAGAAACCACCCAAAAACCAAAATGGCAGAAAATCTTCTGGAAGTCAAGGCACAAAGACACTCCGAGACTGACACCCAAAGCTGAACACCGCCGACTGCTTAATGGCCTCAATGGCTCTGCTCTACGAAGCCCAAACAAGTAACCGCACGGTTATCAGAGGAAGGAGGCCCAACTCTCTCTGGAAGATTAAAATTAAACAAGATGGCACCATTAAAAGGGAGTTTATGGCAACAGGACACCTCACCGATTCTCGGAAGCCGTCATACTTGTAGACATGGCCGTTCTTTGTGAGCAGTTTAAGTCCATGGCCCAGAGCCACGCGGCGCCAGATGCCTTCGGTCAGCTCCCCAGCCTGGATGTTGTCCACTTTGCCCGTCTTACTGTTCTTGAAGATGATGCCCTGGCGGCTCAACCGCAGCCGACCATCATTCTATTGGAAAAATAGGACCAAATGCACAAGGAAGGCACACAGTCCATATGGGGTATGGTGCCGCCCAGCACCCACCGTATTCTAGGCTGGCCAGATATCAATCCAGAAACAACAGCTGAAGTGGCGGGGGCCAGTGAAACGGGACAAGTAGCCAGGAAGCCTGGATTCTAATCCTGCCTCTGGCATCCAGAACCCTTGCAGGGCCTCAGTTTCACGATTCAGGACTGAGCAGCAGATAGGGTCCCTTCAAACCCTGAGAGCCTGTAACTCTTGTACTCTTCTCACTGTTGCCTTTTGTTGGGGAAACACCAAATACATGGGATACTCTGACTCCTCTTCCAAAGTAGCAACACCCTCAGAGAGTCTACTCCCCTCCCCTCCCCTCCCCTCCCCTTCCCTCCCTCCACCCGCGTCCAAAGCCCAAGCCCTGCTTACCATGGAGCCTTTCACCTCCTGGTAGATGTCGTTGAACTCCAGCGTTTCTGCCATGCTGACCTGCCCCTTTTGGCCTCACCTGGGAGCTGGGCCCCAACTCCTGGATGGGTGTGCAGATACTCGGCAGGCTGGGGATCTGAATTCAAGAGGGAGACACGTGAGCACGAAAGACAACAGCGCGCTCTGCCCGCGGATGGGGCGGGCGGCCGCCCCGGGTCCGCCGGGCCGCCCGGGATCGCCGCCGCCCGGGCGCCTGCGGGCGGGCGCTGCCGACCCCGAGGGCGGGCCCAGCCCCTGCGAGAGGGCCGGGCCCGGAGCAGCGCTTACACCCCAACCAAGCGCAGACCCTGGGCGCTCCGCCGGGCGCCATGGCAACGAGCAGCGGCACCCCAGGGCCTGCCCGGACCCCGCACTTCGCCCGCGCCCAAGCCCAGCTCAGAGCGCAGAGTTCCCCTCCCAGCGCTTCCCCGCGCGTCGCGACCCCAGACCCGGGTTCCCCCCTCCCCCTAAAATGGATTCGCCCGCTGCCCGCGGATTCGAACGCGGAACGGCCCATCTGGAGCGTCCCGCGGGGGGAGCGGGACTCGGTCCTCCTTGGGCACGGGGACGGTGACCACCCACCTCCTCAAGCTGCAGCCTCGCGACGGCCCGGGTGCGGGCGGTGGGCGCACAGAGGGACGCGGGGGAGGGGGGGCGGGGACACAGGGGATGAGGGGGGAACACTGGGGAAGCTTTTCCCGCGTGCGCCGCCCAGGGTCCCGCCACCGGAAGCTGTGCTCGAACCATAGAGAGGACGAGCTGGCTAGAGAGACGCGAGCTGGCTGCGAGGCGGTCGCGTAGAGCGTCGGCGGCTCTGGAGGACCTGAGGGCAGCGGGCCGGCGAGGACGTCCCACCCGCGTGGCATCGGACAAGGAAATGGGAACGCGTGGGGCTCTTTAAAAATTACACACTTGTTCCCTGGAGGACGAGGGTCTAAAGAGAAGTCGTGTGGTTTTCTTTTAGCGGACTTTGCGCAGATGCGCGCGTACGTGTGTTAGATGGATGTGGGCCCCTCTCCTGCACAGTAGTGGCTTCTGCGGAGTGGGAAGGGGTCCCTGGGACCGGGAGAAACACTTAGGATCGCGGCGGGAAAGGGCCCCTGCCACCCACCGGCTGCGAGGTGCACGCAGGTGCTGGAGTCTCTGCCCGCCCCGCCCCCTGGTCACGTGGGCCTGGCCCTTTTGGAAATGAGTCCACCGTCTGCACCCAGCCCTCCTTCTCCAACCGCAACGTGGGGGCCCCTGGAGGAGCCGGTGTCAAGTTCAAGTGCTGGCGTCTGAGGCACCAGACGCACCTTGGAGCCAACACTGATTTGAAACCGCATCAGCCTGGCACCGCTGAAGCCATGCCCCCCCCCCATAGTCCTGGGGTGCGTCTTGAACATTAAAGGAGGCCAGACCTGGAAAACACATTTCCTTTTGTCGACTCCAACCTCCTTGTGCAGGTGGGGAAACTGAGGCCCAAAGAGGCATTGCCCGGGGTCTCAGTGAATTGGCCCTAAAGCCAGAGCCTAGAACCCAAACCCCAGTCCAGTTCTCTTCTGTCCTAAGCACAGTGACTGTCCGTCCAGGGTGATTGATAATGTGTCCATTTGAAGACGTGGGGACAGAATATTCAAACTCAAGATTTCTCTGACAATCCGACTTAAAGCAGCCAGGCCAGCTTGTCGACTGAACCGGGGGGAGAGGCGGCCTGCACGCACGGCTGCTCCCGGGACTGGCCTGGCTTTCCCCTCTGGGTAATGGCCTCTGCAGCGCTAGCTACACCTGTTCAACGGGATTCACTAAATACACACTGAGCAACAACAGAGTTCTAGGATTTAAGGAAACTAGTGAGTAAGATGGAAGCAGCCCCAGCCTTCCAGGAGCGTACACTCTTAACAAATGATTCAGATAAGTAAGCTGACAGTAAAAACAAAAAAACACACACACAACCAAAAAAAGACCATACACCCCCCCCCACCCCCCACCCCCGCAATGTGATGGTGCTATGCCACAGGTAGAGCTTCAGACACTACCAACTCGATTAAGACATATGAACTGGGATTCCTTACTCACCCCCTCCCGGGAGACCAAGAGCACTGAGACCCCTCCCCTGACCCATCCTATTGGAGGCAACTTGGGAAGGGAGAGGGTGGCTGCAGAACTGAGTGGCTTGAGGAAGACGGGAGTGAAGGGGGTAATCAGACCAGGCAGGCTATTAGGTGGCTGGGGGTGGGGCATTGTGAGGGGCTTTTAGGAGAGCATAAAGCAGCTGGTGAGCTGGGCTGAAGATGCAGCATAAGAGAACGGAACAGAAACGGTAGACAGAGTGCAGATAAAGCATGAGTCCCAGAGGGCCCTCGCCAGCTGGATCCCAGGCAATCAGGAGCCTGGGATTGGAGACCCCACCCCTGCAGTGACATCACAGGGGAGTAGGGTGGAGACGAACAAAAAGGGGTCCCCCGCCCTGGTCTTGGACTCTTGGCAGCCCAGAGTGTCAAGAGCAAAGGGAGCCTGGGCACTAGGCTAGGGTTGCCCGACTTAAAGGAACAAGCTCCCCATTCTACAAGCCTCTCTAAGCTGCCCACTCCAGGCCCCCTTGAGCCCCATCTCCCTGTCTGGGGACCTCTGCCTTGTGAGCCACCACTGGGTCCCTCTGAGCAGCCCGTGACACTTTCAGCATGAATTGCGTGTCAGATTTCTTCACCTACGAGACCACCAAGTCTGTGGTTGTGAAGAGCTGGACCATCGGGATCATCAACCGGGCAGTTCAGCTTCTCATCATCTCCTACTTTGTGGGGTGAGTCTGCGGCCCTTCAGGTCCCAGGAGGGGAGGGCTGCCCCGTCCTGGCCCCCCTCTCCCCTCCGTGTTGCTGTCCAGCTTCCTAAGCTTCTCCTCTCTTGGGGAAACGGTCTTTCCGGTGGAGCCGTGTCCCAAGGACTGGCCCCTGCCGCCCTCATCAAGGATCTGGTCCTGAGATGAGTTACACCCCCCCAGTAAATCCCCCAGAGTTGGAGAGTGATCTCTAGGCGCACACTCCAAGGGGAGTCCTTGCCCGGGCACTACCCTACGCCAGGAGAGGACCCAGGGGACCGCCTCCCCTCTCCCTTCTCTCATCCCCACCCTCAACCAGAAAACAGGCCCCCCAAGCACACATCTGCCCATTGACCTTGATCAACTCTTCGGGGTCTCAAGAAGACAAGGGGGACAGAAGGGGATAGAAGTCACTGAAACAAGGGAGATGGTGACAGGCTGGTTGCAGGATGGGAAGGAGGGCAGGTGGGGGAGGGAAGGAGAGAACTGTACCGGCTTTAGAATGAGGGATCACCTCCTGGGGTGGGGGGGAGAGAACGTGGAAAGGGGGGAAACCCTTGCTCCTGGAGGGTCAGACAAAGCAGGGGTATCTTTCCCTTGGAGGGGAGCAATACGGACACCAATAACACTCAAGGAAGAGTTGTTGAGGAGCAAAGTGGCTGTTCTGCGCATGGTGTGGTGTCCCTCACCACGAAGTGAGAAATACACCCCTTGTCAGAAGCTGTCAATTCCCTACTTCTACCTGACTTTGTACCATGTAACCCACCCAGGGAGATACTTCAGAGCCAGAGAGGTCTGAACACCCCTCTCGGCCCCCACCTCTTTAAGGCACCCCCAACTAACACCTACACGGACAGACACACAGACACACAGAGACATACACAGACACAGACATACACACACACAGAGACATGCATACTCACATACACAGACATACACACACATAGACACACCCACACACATATGCGCACACACACATGCACAAAAGGCCACAGAACACACAACAACTGGGGAAGACACACAGGTCCTGTCTTTCTCATGGTCCTTCACACACACTGGCGGGCACCAGGAAACACAGGCGGAAACCTCGAGGGTTTTCTTTCCTGGTGTGCGGGTGTCTAGTTCACGCTGTTCTTTGAGACAATGGGTCTGAGTGTGAGAGACAGAAGGCCACTGACGGCCGTCGTGAGTTCATTCAAGCAAGTCGAAGGAGACATCCTGCGCGGCGCGGCTGGAGCTGCACATGAGGGGCCTCCCTGCCCAGGGTCGCTGCAGCGGGAGGAGGGTGTGCATGGGCCGGCCTGGATTAAGGGATTTGGGCTCCGCGTGCCTGGTGAGAGCCAGGCGCTCCGGTCACACGGATGTTGTGGAGAAGGCTGCACATCCAGTGCTGCCCGGGGGACACCAGAGACGGGGCTCAAGCTTTGGGGTAGGATTGAAGGGCCTTGGCGTAACCTTCCAAGTTTGAGGTTTGGTGAGATGTTTGCAAATGTTCCACGTCCGCATCTCCGGAGCCTGGCTCAGAGCTGGTTCTTAAAGGTCCGCGTTCGCGGGCACGTGTGACGCTGTGATTGTTTACTCGTAGCCACGAGACAGTATGTTGGTCCAGGTGGGTGCCAGAAGCTGCCTCAGCACATTCCCAGCCTGGCCGGGCTCTGCTGGCTCCAGGCAGGAGATGGATGGAGGGAGGGTCCAGACAGCCGGCTCCTGGACCAGCCTGCTCGAACCCACTGCCCTTGTCTGTCCCGCATCACCATCCAGTCTGATGCGCCGACCCTCGGTGCTGGAGCCTGGCCTGTGGAGCCAGCGTGAGATGGCGTCCTGGTACCCAACCCCATCCATCTCCCGGCCTGACAGCTCCCCCCAGAGCAGCTCCTTCCGTTTGCATCAGTGCGCTGGGCGCCCCCCCAGCCCCCGGCCTGCGCCCCAGCTCTGTGCACCTGAGCCGTGAGGGCGCCATTAGGTCTTCGTGGGTCCATTAATTTAGCAAAACGTGACTGAGCGCCTCTTCGTGCCAGGCTTGTGCACCGAGGCAAGAACGGTGGGCAAAGCAGACGGGGGCCTCCCTCCCATGGAGCGTGCGTGCAAGACATGGGCATTAATCAAATAATCTCTGCAAACAAATGTAAAATTCCAGCTGGGGGTCAGGGTTTGGAGAAGAGGCACTCGGTGCGAGGAAGGCAGCAAGCACACAGATAGTCAACCTGGTCGGGGAACTGAGGAAGGTTTTCTGCAGATGTGTTCAAGCCAAGGTCTGAAGGACAAGTAGGAGCAACCCAGGGAAGGGAGAGAGTTCAAGTCAGAGAAGCCCAGCTCTGCAAAGGGAAAGGGCCTGGCCGATGGGGCGGAGAAAAGAAGGTCTCCATGGCTGGAGCAGAGGGAGCAAGGGGCACTGGTATAAGATGGGGCGGGGTCCCGGGTAGACGCCAGACCTCAGATCTTTCCTTGTTATAGAAGAGGAATGGATGGGAAACTGCTGAAACGTTTTAGCATACGTGTGTGTGTGTGTGTGTGTGTGTGTGTGTGTGTGTGTGAGTGATTGAGGGCGACTGATGGGGAGCGAGAGAGATTGAGAGAGACACACAGACAGGATGAGATACGTGCTGGGAAGACGGCTCTGGCGGCTGATCCGCCAAGGGATTGGAATAGGTGGAGTGGACGCAGCAAAATGTGTTAACAGGTGGGCAATGGAGAGCGACAACTGTGGCTTGGGCTCAACAGAACGTGAAAGGATTTGTAAAGCTGTGGCGTTAATACTTAACTAACACTACTGGTTGAATCTCTCCCGTGGTGTGCCTGGGGGTAGACCAGATGCACAGCCTTACCTAGGCCGGGGGTGACAGGAGCCTGCTGCTCCTCTTGTGTGCTCACAGCAACACACCGCCTAGCCGTCCCCACACGTGCTCTCGCCCCGCCTCCAGCCTCGGCTGCCTGTCTGTGGTTGGCACCACTTCAGCGCCAGCTTCTTCACCCACCCAGGTGCACAGAGGGGCCGGGACTTACCTGCTGTCTCTCCCATTGTCTTTCCTGGGCCCGGATGGTAATCCAGTCTCCTCTATGGGGCGGGACTTCCTAAGAGCCAATCTCTTTTCTGGATCCTGTGGGGACCTGAGGAGGAAATAGAAGGACATCCCTGGGGCCTGAGTCCCCAGAAACACTGACAGGTGCAAGGCCTGAGTTTGGTTTCCCCAAATTCATGGTGTGGGCGGTCCCAGCCCTTTGATGCTCCAGCCATTGGAAGGACCTGCGGTGGCTGATGGTGCCTCTCACGGGTCACAGCCCTGCTCTCCACGCCCTCCGCCCCCTGCGAGGCCCGAGCCACACACTCACCATTTGCACAGCCACCCTCTCTGGTTCATAATATTCAGCCTCCTGTCTAATCTTATGTACAAGCACAACACATAGAGCTGTTAAAATGGGGAGCCACTCCAGTTTAAAGAAAAGGATTTCCATATTCTTGGCCCCCACCCCACCCTCTCAGCCCAAGGTAGCAGCCTGAGGCACCTGGTCGGCACACCAGCTGACCGTATGCTGGGGAATCCTGCTGGAACCCACCCTGGGCTTAGAGAGAGGAGTGGCTTTTGTTCTGTCTCCCCTCACTGCAGCCCCGTGATGGGGAGGCCGTGGGACAGGGACCTGGTTAGAAGCCTCGTCTGACACCAGCAAGGAGTGGGGCCCGGACAGGTCGCCTCATGTCTCTAAATCTCAGTCGCTGTATCTGGAAAACGGGTCCAGGAATGCCTCTCCCAGGGAGTTATGGAGAGGGGAGGTAACCTATGTTGGTTCCTTGCCCAAGCTGGGTGACTCAGTAATAGATGGTAACTGTTATTATTGCAAAGACTCCCCATCACGCCTCCCCATCTCCCTCTGCCCAGCTCACACCCTCCTGAGAGACCCCGGCCCCCCCACACACTGGCACACACAGCTCACCCTCCTCACACCCACCCCCTGGCCTCCCCCGACTCCCTGGGGGTGGACAGGAGGGTGCTGGGACGCCACTCCGGCCTCCTCCCTGCACACCCCACCTGCCAAGGATGCCACCGCCTTCTGCTCTATAAATAATAAACCAGGAACACGAGAAAAAATAAGTCAGAGCAGCAGAATCAAAGCCAAGAATTAAAGGCTCTGTCCTGCCCCATCGCCTCAGCCCTGGCCCCCAGGGACGGACTCAGGCCTCCGTTCTGGAAATGAAGCAACCCTTATTTCTAGCTGCCCTGATGACATCCTGGGCCCCACAGGGCCACTAGAATTCTTCCGCTTGTTATTTAACGCATAGAGAAAAGTCTGATGTGGCCTCGCCTCCCCACTGGGCACAAGAGGGAGCCCTGAAGGAGGTGGAGGGGGAGAGACATCGGTTAATTGCTCCCCAGAGCCCTCGAGCCCTGGGTCCTTCCTCCTGAGACGCTCCTGAGCTAGGAGATGCTTCCCCTGGGGACAGGCAGGGACCAGCAAGACAATGACCAGGGTCCAGTTCAGGGGGCCAGCGTGGCTGGGCCCTGACCTGGGACACAGCTGGCGACCCTGTGGAGAGGCTGTTGTGAGCAGCCTGTCCTGGTCGGAACCCACGTGCCAGCTTGCAGAACCCAGACACCACTCTGTGCCTCGGTTTCCTTCTTGCTGGCGTGATGGTGGTAACAAAGCTGTGTCTTTGGGCTGCAGTAAGGATTTGGTGAGTCCTTCACACACACAGCACTTAGCGTGCCGTGTTGATTGTGTGATATTAATAACGTGAACCCTGCTTCCCATCAGCAAATGTTCCCGTACTTTAAAGACGGGGGTGGGGGCTCAGGAAACCATTTCATTAGATCAACGCTCAGGGATGTCTCCACGCCGTGGCCAGGCAGGCACACTGGGGTTCCCGAGGGTGTGTTGTGGCTGTGACGTCCCCTCGGGTGACGGGACAGCAGTGACAGCAGCTGTCCCAGCTGGGAGTGGAGAGCTGGGCTGAGACCTCCCTCACTCCGCCCCGCGGGGCCCAGGCCAGGAGCGAGGAAAGCTCGTTTGGTAGCTTTCTGGAACAGGGTGCCCCCTCCCTTCCGCTGGGGCACACGCCGGCAGGTGGGATTTCGGCGTGAGCCACGCTCCCTCGCCGGACCTTGATGAACACCCCCTTTCCTTCCAGAAGGAAAAGAAGAAACTGCTGAGGAAGCAGAGCTCACAGCTCCTTGGACTTGCACAGAGGCGTGGCGTTCGTAAGAGCATTTCGCAAGCTGCGAATAGCTCTCAACTGGCATTAATCAGGATGCGGCCTGCTGTAAGGCCGCAACAATAAAAAGGTGACAGGCGGGGAGCCATCTGCCAGCGCTGGCTGGGAACTCACCCTTCCTCCCCCAAGGGAGGCGGAGAGAGAGAGGCAGGATTCAGGCCCATGAGGGGGGCCTGGTGTGGGGCAACCCTGAACCCTCTCCCCAAGAACTGAACAGGTAGCCGCTTGCAAATGTCATCCTGTGTTCAAATAAGCTTGATGGGCAGGTGCCATCCCACAAGCGACTGACCCCGAGCATAGCCCCAGAGCTGCTCTCCACCCCCCCCACCCTGGCATCTTCCAACATTGAGGGACCCCAGAGGTCATCCAGTCCAACCTCCCCCGGAAGATGGGCATCAAGCTTCTTTTTTTTTTTTTTTAATCCTCAAACCAGGATATTTTTTCCATTGCTTTTCAGAGAGAGTGGGGGGGGGGGGGAGAGAGAGAGAGAGAGAGAGAGAGAGAGAGAAACATTGATGTGGGGGAGACACACATCGATTGGCTGCCTCCTGTTCCCACACTGACCGGGGTGAGGGATCGAGCCTGCAACCGAGATACATGTCCTTGGCTAGAATCAAACCCTGGACCCTTCAGTCCGAGGGCTGACGCTCTAACCACTGGGCAAACCAACTAGGGCAAGCTTCTCCTTGAGGCTTCCCAGCCTGTGGCGCTCACCACCGCCCACAGCAGCCCGCGGCCCGCTCAGCCCACTCTCGGGGTGAGAAAGCTCTTGGGCTTGAAGTCCTGACCCCTCCTTATAAAGTCCTCAGGTCAGCCCACGTGTTGCCCTCAGCAGATTTCTGGCCCCCAGCTTTGTCTTCTTTGCCCTACACCACCTCCAGCATCTCCCGCATCTTCGCCTTGGACCACCCTGGCTAACATGCAGAAAATGACCCTAACCTAGCATTCCCCAAAGCACGCTCCTGGGTTCCACGAGACGCCACCAGTGTTTCTCCAGAACTGAGACTTCGCAGCATTTCCAAGCATATCAGATGAGGTTTTCTCATCTGTACAATGGACACAGGAACAGCTTCGGCCTCCCACTGTGCTGTCAGGGACAAACGGGACTGCGCCTCCTGCTGGAAGCATCATAGTGAGGCCCAGTGGCTTGAGCCTTGAGGGCTGTGATGGGTGGTTTCTAATGGAAAGGTGGGCACCTCCCAGAAAGGCCGAGGGAAGAGTCGTCTGCAGGCCCTTCTTGCTGCTGGGAAGGCTGCAAGAGTCTGGGGAGACCCGCCCCTCCCTGATCCCAGAGACCCCCTAACGGCTGGAAGCAGCGGGAAGAAGCCAATACAGGTGAATGGCGCTTCCACTAGGTGGCAGCACAATCCAAGGAATAAAGTTGGCGGCGCCTCCCTCGCAGCCAGATTCCCTCCACTTGCCAGGTGCGGGCTCAGCGGCTGCCCCTCCCTCCCACGGCCTTCTCACCGCGGCTGGCACAGACGGGCACTCTGCCAGGTGCCCAGTTCCCAAGCATCTTCACTGACTTGTTTATCGAACACCTACTGTGCGCGGGCACTTAGGATACAGCCCTGAACAAAGCCTGGGGTGCACAGAGTCGAGGAGCCTCGGCCCCTTCCGTCTCTGGATTCCTGCCGGAGAGGTGGCCTCTGTCATCAGCAGGAACCATAATGCGTCCTCAACGGGTGATGTCGCCCTCAAGGGGTGAAAATCGGTTCCTGAAGAATAACAAATATCTCACTCTATGTGGAAAGCACAAGTATACATACAGTGCAAAAACTGGTGTGTATAGTATTAAAATTTCATGGAGGGGGGACAATTAGGCAAAAAGCCTAAGAACGCTTCTAGCCAGGAATTGGGGGGAAGGATGGAGACGTAGTATCTCCGCCAAGCCAGGGCTCACTGTGGAGTCCCACCCCCCCAGCACAGGCCTCCCCCACCAGGCCCCTGTGGCCCATGACCGAAGGAAAGCAACTCCTCTGGGCCTCTGTCTGATGGGCCCACCCCCTTCTCTCGCTCTCCATCCCGCTCTCCTGCCCAGGTGGGTTTTCCTGCACGAGAAGGCATACCAGGTGCGGGACACAGCCATTGAGTCCTCCGTGGTGACCAAGGTGAAGGGCTTTGGACGCTATGCCAACAGAGTCATGGATGTGTCTGATTATGTGACGCCACCCCAGGTATGGTCCCCCTATGGCAGGCGGCCGTGTAGATGCCCAGATCCTGGGCAGGTTGTTGGGGAGAGTGCTGGTGGGAATCCCCAAGCCAGAGCCTGGGCATCAGGGACAGACCCAGCGCAGCCCTTCCTGGGTGGCCGGGGTGCGGGATGGGGGCTCGGGCCCGCCCTCCTGAGTCAGCACTGGGCGTCCTTTCTTGTCCTGCCACAACCTGTCCTGTAATCGAGTACGACAGGGGGGAGCACAGGGGCCAGGTGGGTAGTTGGGAGACTCTGGTTTGGACCCCACGACCGCCCCGTTTAGCCCTGTGACCTTGGCCAGATCTCTTAACCGGAACCTCCGTTTCCTCCTACGCAGAGTGGGGGTAACAGGAGTCCCCACCTCACTGTGGGGCATCTTTCTCTCCATTCTTTTCCCAAGGGCACCTCTGTTTTTGTCATCATCACCAAGATGATCGTTACTGAAAATCAGATGCAAGGGTTCTGCCCAGAGGTGAGGGGAGGGGGGGAGAATGGGAGGTTGGGTGGAGCAGGTCAAGGAAGAAGACACTGGAGGGGGGAGGGGGCGGGGGCGGGGGGGGGGGAGCAGAGGTGCAAAGTCTGGCCTTGGAGCTGTGTCCCAGGACCGACTCCCACCCTCCCCGGCTGTGGGGTGGCGGTGGGCTCTGAGGGGCTCACCCAGCGCCAGCCCTGGGTCCTTCACCCACCCGTGGACCTGTCTCCCCACAGAGCGAGGACAAGTACCGCTGTGTGTCAGACAGCCAGTGTGGGCCCGAGCGCTTCCCAGGTGGGGGTGAGTGGCGCCCCGTCCCCACCCCTCACAACCCCAAAGTGGTAGTGGGACCCCCGGAGGGGTGCCCAGTCCAGGGATGGGGGTGACAGACAGCCATGCAATGAGGTGGTGAGTGATGTCTGGGAGGTACTGTGGGAGCCAGGAGGAGAGAGATTGGTCTCAAATGGCTTCCTAGAGGCGGTGACATTTAAGATGGGCCCTGAGGGATGGGTAGGGTTTAGCAGGATAGAGGGGCTTTAAAAGGGGGCATTCTAGGCAGAAGGAACAGAGGCAGCAAAGGCTGAGGCCGGGAAGAGCATGCTGTGACTGGGACACGTGGAGACCTGTGAGAGGAGGGCTGTCACCTCCCTGGGCTTGCCCGGGGCCGGGGATGATGGCGGAGAGCTCTGCCAAGCTAAAGTGCCACCGCTGGGCCTCCCTTGCCCTGCCTTCCTTTCTGTCCAGCTGTCGGATCCCTGCGTGTATGTTTGGGGGTGTCTCTGATGAGCAGGGGTGGGGTGGGGGAAGCACGTGGCAAAGGGCCAGCCAAGCACCCAGCAGTGTGTCCCCACCCTCGCAGGGATCCTCACCGGCCGCTGCGTGAATTACAGCTCTGAGATCCGGACCTGTGAGATCCAGGGCTGGTGCCCGGCTGAGGTGGACACGGTGGAAATGTGAGCACCTGAGCCCGCCAGGGAGAGAGAGGCCCCACCCCGGGGAGCTCTGCACCTCTGAGCCTGCAGGGGGTCTTGCGGGCACCCCAGTCGTGTCCACCAGGGGCGGGGAGTGGCCTCGGGATAGCCTCTTCCCCAGCTCATCTCACCTGCCGCCCTCCTGTCCTCTGACCCTGAGACCCACCCTCCTGGCCACATGCCCACTGGGAGCTGTCCACCAGGAAGGGCGGCCCCAGGGTGAAAGCTCCCTGGCCCCTTCCTCCTCTGTGTCCCCCGCAGGCCTATCATGAGGGAAGCCGAGAACTTCACCATATTCATCAAGAACAGCATCCGTTTCCCCCTCTTCGACTTTGAGAAGTGAGTGGTCGCTCCTCCCTGAAGCCAAGAAGCAGGGCGAGGGGCCGCGTGTTCAGGAGCAGAGGTGCCTGGTCGCAGGGTTCCCACCGCCTCCGTCTCCCTGGGGCTCCTGCTTCCCTTCTCCCGACCCGATCTCCCAGCCAGCCCTGACCCCCGAGGATCAGGTGGACTCCGGGGGCAGTTTCTCTGCCAGCTCCCCCCCCCCCCCAGCCCCAGCTTGGGAGCTGAGGGACATTAGACATGAGCACTCATGACACTGAGATAGGACAGAGGGTGACGGGAGCTACAAGAATGATGCAGGAACAGAGGAGAGGGAGGTGGTGAGCGTCCAGGAGACCAGGTCTCAGATCCCCCGCCTGGCGTGGAAGGGCCCTGGGCCCCGGAAGGCTGGAGAGAACCTGAGCAGGAGTGTCTCCCCTCAGCCCTGGGCCTCGCCTCTCTCTTTCTCCCCCCAGGGGAAACCTCCTTCCCAATCTGACCGCTGCGGACATGAAGACCTGTCGCTTCCACCCCGACAAGGCCCCCTTCTGCCCCATCTTGCGGGTGGGGGATGTGGTCAAGTTTGCGGGGCAGGATTTTGCCAAACTGGCCAGCACGGTGAGGACCTAGACACCCTTCCAGGGACTTGGGGACCCTCTAGCGGGCGGTGGGGATGCCGGGGAAGCGGAGCGGCAGGAGGCAGCGCCACCTGGTGGAAGCATCCCAGTCCTGCCACGGGCTTGGCTCCCGAACCCACCTGTCCTGAGGGGTGTTGGCTCCTCACGGTTCCCCCCCGAGCCCCGTTCGGGTCTTCACACTCCACCAGCAGACAGAGAGGCCTCCAGATGGGGCGCTGAGCACTGGATCTGTGGCCACTTTCTCCCGACTTGTCAGTAAGGGACTGGAGATACCAGGATTTAGTGGCTCGAGGGCGCTCACCCTGAGCTACAGGACTTCTTTACTAAGCAACATGTGATGACAAATCACTCTTCATTCTCCCACCTGTGTCCTGCTCCTCGAGGATGCAAAGAAATCACTTGTCTATTTGCCACGTCCCCCACTCCCCGCCCCTGGGTGAAGACAGGGACTTGGGGGGCTGTGGCAGAGCTCAAACCTGGCCCCTCTCTCCAGGGCGGAGTCCTAGGCATTAAGATCGGCTGGGTGTGCGACTTGGACAAGGCCTGGGACCAGTGCATCCCCAAGTACTCCTTCACCCGACTCGACGGTGTTTCCGAGAAGAGCAGCGTCTCCCCAGGCTACAACTTCAGGTAATGCTGGGGCACCGGGGAAAGGAGGCCAGGGCTGTTCTAAAGAGCTACACCTGAAGCAGCAATGCGTATTGGGGAGAAAAGGTCCCACGTTCCCCCATCAGGTTTCTGCTCGAAATTAGGAAGGACTTTCCAGCAGGCAGCTTCTCGGAGCCGGGCCCGGCATCCTGTGAGACCGTGGCTCCGGTCACAGGGAGGGACCACGCCAAGGGTTCATGCTGGCGGGCGGTCTGCAGTGAGGCCAGGCGGCCAAGGTCTCCGGAGGTGCCGGGTTCTGTGGTTCTGAGCCCGTTTGCCCCTCCGGCTCTGAGGCTGTAATGTGCCTCAGCCACTCCCAGGCAGCCGCATCCCTTCTGCGCCTGCATCTTCTAAGGGCTTTGGCAGAGCGAGGGCAATAGCTGCGATGGTCTTCTGAGACGGAACTTTGTATTTCTGTCCAGAACTAGGAAGTTTCACAGGAGCCACAAATAGCAATTACAGCAGTCATTGGCTCTTCAGTGCCTTTCCAAACAAGATCTCAAGCCAGTCTCTAACACCATCTCAGTGATATCCCCAATGGCCTTGAGACTCAAGGGATGGCCCCCCTCCCCCCTCCCACTTTGAAGAAAGGGAAAGAGAAGAATCTGGGATAAGCTCTTTGGAACCAGCTGAGAGCCCTTGAGCAAGCCCAGGACCTCCTCCTCCCCACATTCCCACGGAGAAAGGGCAAGGGTGTTGCTATCATCTCCAGGATCCTATCAGTCAACATCTGAAAAGCTCTAGCGCTCTGTTCTGTTTTTTCCCCTTAATTTTTGAAGATCCTGACGTTTTTGGCAGGGCCCTAAGGACACAGTGTTATACACTAAACAGGCTAATTAACTAACTAGGCAGTGATCAGGGAAAAAACCCGTGTAAGAATATGTTTCAGTTATATGTTCAAAGAACCACTACTCAAATTTCCTTTGTTGTAGTGGTATTTCCCAATATAACGACACACATGAGCCAAAAAAATCCTGTCACCTCTTTGTTTTCTTTACCTTTCTTTGTAGCTTGAGAAGGTAATTACCCACCCCATTAAGCTTTATATTTAATAGTTTAAAAAAACATGCATGTATAATCTCTGGAAAGAAGGATTTTTTAAAAGTTGAAAGTGCTTTCATAATCAACTCCAAACTCTAAAAAATCATAGGAAACAACACGTATTTTAAAGTAGTTTAAAAATACTGTTTGGCTCCCTGGCAGAAATTGGCATATTTATTCAGTCGGGTACATCACACTGAAATCAATACAAAGGATTTTGTATGACGGCTTAAAATAGAAACATATTAATAAAATCCTCATGATCTAAACTGCAAGTTTTCATCTTCATAACTTCCCTCTGGCCACTGGGAATTCTCCAATCCTCCAAATAACTTACTTGGCAGGAAAGCTTATGAAGAATGTAACTGTTAGGAAGACCCCGGCTAGCAGTGTCATACAGTTTTAGAGCAACGTCTTTCATGTAAAGAATCGGTTTGGAGTTCTTTGTCTCCAGTTTGGTGTGCTATGGCACACCCACGCACGCACATGCACACCTCGCCTGGGCACAGCAGGACATGCGGTAGACCTGGTGCTAAGTAAGCTTGTCTTTGGGGAGACAGATCAGAGGATCTCTAAGGATCCTGGGAGCATAGTTCCCCGGGGGCCTCCGGAAACCATCTGAGAGGTGTGGGCCCCACATCAGTGACCCCCTCAACCAAAGGCCCCCAGGCCAGATATGAGGGGGCAGAGCTGCTCAATTTGATTCTCGGGGTTTAAAAGACTTTGCAGAGGAATAGCGCTGGTGTGGGGAGCATCTGACGGCCTTGGCAAGCAGAGGGCTCTGCCCAGGATCCTGGAAGTCCCTCCCTTGGGTGCCCACCCACCCACCTTCACCTTGCTTTCAAGCTACTGGCTCCACATGGACACTTGAGGCTAAGCTAAGAGCCCACGTGGGGCCACCTTTCTGATCCTGGAATGAGAGGGAAAGGGCCGCAGCCAGGGTCAGTGTGGGCCACGGGCAGTTCCCATGACGGGGTACAGTGTGTGCTGCTCCTGAGAATCCCACACGCTCCCTGCTAGCAGGCAGGATACTGGGACCTAGTGCCATGTGTCTGTGTTCTTTGGTTCATTGTTTCCCACCCTACCCCGCAAGGGAGGTGCTGCAATCCCCCACTTCACAGGTGAGAAAACTGAGGCTTGCAGACTTAGATAAGCTGCCCAAGGTCACAGAGCCAGTAAGCGTGGGAGCCTGCATGCAGACAAATTTTCTCAAACGATCTTCACCCCAACCAGGAAGGCTAGGGACGTTGGCACTTGTTGGTCCTCAGAAACAGGCCTGTGTGCTTCAGACTGTTGATTAAATGGCTAGCTTCTGCTGGAGGCACAGGTCACAGCCTGGCCCTTTGTTTCCCAAACAAATGCATCTGCCTCTCCAACAGAGGCCAGGGTTTATTAACGTCCTACCTTCCTTTCGTTGCCTTTTGCTCTGGAGGGACTGGAATCCTTCAGCCAAGATTCAGCCTTGTTTTAATATGCAAACTCAGACATCCAGAGGCAGCTAGAGATTCGCATTTCCATCGCTAATTACTTCTGCAGCTCCCTTCCAACCCCACCCCCATTTTCCAGGCTCTGTGCCTGCAGAATCAGAGATTTAGAGAAGCTATAGCTGGAGAAAGCCCCTTGGAGACACCTAGAGGGAGGCGGTCATTCTACAGATGAGGAAGCGGGAACTTCAAAGGGGAAGTGAAGTGCCCAAGGTCACAGTGCATCTTAGAGTTGCCTTAGGGGTCATTTGCTCCCAACTCCTCCATCCATCTCTCTGTAACGCAGCCCTAGACTAGGGGCTGCTTCACAAGACAGCCTGTACATCATCGGATGGCTCCCAATTATCGGAAAGATGACTTGTATTGAGCCAAAATATGTCTCCCTCCAACCCCCACCCAAAGGACCTGGTGCCATTCCATCTGACTGACCTTTGTTTGTGTGATCTGAAGGTTTCCATCATCCCTACCCACCTAAAATTTGCTGGAAACGTTTTATTTTACTCCTAAGTCTGTTCTGCATGGTTAACGATGCCTGGGGCTGCTTTAACTTGTGAGTTTTTTAAAAACTTGGTATTTTTATGAAGCCTCTTTCCAAGTACCCTGAGAGTGTGCAGTTGGTGTGTTTGCCTGGGTTAGTAGTGGGCAAAGTGCAGCATTTCTATAAATAAGAACTGGCGAAAGCCACCAGTTCAATGGTAGGCAGGTGACGGGCACCCCAGTAAAGGCATCCCCGCAGGGGTCGGGTCCTGCATCGCAGGTGGGTCTCAGTTCACCAAAACAGGAGTTTGACCAGAGTGCTCCATTCCCAGAGCTGGGAGCAGGCACTGTTGTGAGTATTGTGGGAATGTGTGGGAATGTGTTTGTGAGTGGCTGTGAGTGTCCATTGTGTGAGCAGGTGAATGCGTGTGTGTGTGTGTGTGTGTGTGTGTGTGTGTGTGTGTGTGTCAGGGAATAGATGGGGGGGGGTGAGTATTCAGGCAGAAATGGTAAGAAGACAAATTAAAAATACTGTATCAGCCAGGGTCCCAGCAGGAAACAGATGGCACATGCAAATTGGGTAATTTGAGGAGAGTTTAATACAGGGAGTGTTGCTGAAGTGTGGGCAGGGTGCAGGGAGACCATGAAAGGATCCTGCAGTGCCTGGGGCCCGTAGCAGGACCCTGGTGACTGCTCAGGTCTGAAGGGGTGAGGAGAGGAAGCAGTTACTGGGACCCGGAGACAGAGACAGAGACAGGACAGGACAGGCTGTCAAAAACTGTGACCCAGTCGGACCCCATCAGCAGCCAGAATCCAGGCAGCAGGCGGAAGCAGCCCTTGCAGAGTGTGGAAGGAAGGGAGGAGCACCAATGTCCAGTACCAGCCCCCAAAACCTTCATTCCTGAAATCACAGCCCCTCGTTAACTCTTGGAGGTCTCCCACTCGTTACACCCCTGACAGAAGCAGGCGCCACTGAGGGCCCAAGAAAAATGCAGGTATTCACAGCCATGAGCAATGCCGCAGGCAATTTCTTTTGTTAAAGGATACTTTATTTCTACAAATAAGATATAAATACATCCTCAGAGTAATAACTTCAAGAAAAACAGGTAAATATAGAGTAATGACATGGAAACTCTTTTCATTTCTGGCTGCTCCCTTGCAGGAAATTAGCATCCAGGACAGTGTGGTCAGTTTCCTTCTCTGCATTTCTATTTATGCGGCCTAAAATCCCAAGACTTTGAAGACCTCTGAAAGCCTATCCCTGGACCTCTGGTTAGGAGCCCCTGGAGCCCCTAGAGCCCCTTCGTGCCTATTTTTGGCAGGATTGACAGCTCACTTCTGACCCCGTCCTGAGGCCCCAATAGGCTGAGGAAGATTTTGCGACTTGCCCAAGGTTACACAGCCCAATTAAGAGGTTCATCAAGACTCAGACCCAGGAGCCTGATCTATAGCCCCTGCTTCTAGCAAACCTTCCACCATCACATCACTTGCAGAAAAAACAAAACAAGAGGCAGCTATAGGAGATAAGCCAGCAGCGCCTGCTGGAATGATGAGAGAAGCACCCTGGGCACCTAGCCTGGTCTGACTCCCGTGACCCCGAGAGTTCCTGGGACAGCTCGGCTCCTGAAAGGCTATGCCGGGCTGGCCTTCCTCCCCTGGCGCCTGCCAGCTGCTCAGCTGCTAGGTGCTCCTCGCGCAGTGCGGGTTTGTGGTGAGCATTCCGCGTTGGAAGTGTACCCACAGCAGCTTCCCCGAAGCACCGAGATTTGGCAGCTGAGCAGCTTCCACGCGGAAAAGTGCCGATCAGCGAGATGTTAGGCCAGTCGACAGGCGGAGCGGAAGCTTTGAGCCTTCCTGCTGCAGCCGGGGCTCCTCTCCTTCCAGGAGCCCTGGCGCCTGTTAAAGCAGCCACTCCCCCCACCCCACAGGAGCGCCCCAAGGCCCTTCCCTTCCCCATCATCTGTTTTCCTCTTCGCTTCCTTTAGGTTACAGTGGGGGGCGAGGCCATTAGAACAAACCTCAATTTATACAGCCCTTCATCATTTTTATGGCTATCGAGTCCTCACAACAACCAACATTATTGAGCCAGGGACTTAATGCTCTGTGTGGATTATCTCAATGAATGGAGAGGGAGAATTTCACAGCTGGAAATCGGAAGTTCGGAGGCTTCATGTATGTGCCCAAGGCCACACAGCAAATAATGCTGGAGCTGGAACCCAAACCCTAGCGGCCTGGCTCCAGAGCCTGTGCTCACAACCACAAGTATTCTGCTAGGACGGGTGTGGTTGCCCCCATTTCACAGATGAGGAAACTGAGGCCAAAAAGATGACTCAGTGGAGTAGACAGCTAGTAATCTGACTCTCAGGCACATCTTCTAGCTCTGCTTCCATTGATCTTTCCCTGCCTCGTTAAAGATAAATTAATAGTAAACATTGAAAAAAAAAAAAGATCAACGACAAACCATTTTTGAAGTGTGTGTCTTTGAGGTTGATCGGTTCCTAGATTATGAGTAAATAAATATGGCTTGGGGCCCTTCTCTCTCGGAGGAGTCCCAGCTTGCTCAGGGATGCTGCCCAACCCCCATTCAGTGAGTCTGCCAGGAGATATTTTCCTATCAGTAGAAAATCAGCTGTAAAAGTATATTTCGTCTGGCAGAATGATTCCCCACCAGGCAAAAAGCTTGCTGAGAACACCACCTCCTTTACTGAGAAACCCAAATTCCAGGCCCAAGTTTTCCCTTGCAAGTCCAACCCGATCCCCCAAGCATGTTGCTGTTTTCCCTGCTGCTGTAACAGTTACGTGTCCCTGCTTTGGGAAGGAATTGCCACCACTCTATGGGATCGTTTCTAAACAGATGTCTGAGAGCTTCCAAGGGATTTGTACATCGTGATAAAAACTCTCCTCCATTCAGCAAACGTTTAGGGCTGCCGCCTGCTGCAAATGTCAGCTCAGCGTGGGGAAGCTCTTCTAACAGTTGGAGCTGCCCAAAGCTGAAACCGGGCCACTCGTACAGGTAGTGAGTTCCCTGTCACTGGAGGTAATCAAGCAGTGGCAGGAAACCTCTTGTGGCTATTGTGAGGAGGGCTCTGAAGAGCTCTTCCAATATAGAGATGACCAAGATCAAATCCTATGACTAAGGAAGTTTTAATCTAGCGCAAATGATAAACCTGAACCCAAATAACAAGTGTGTTCATACCAAAATATATATATATGCTCTGTTCTCTCTGATAGTTCTGGCCTGATCGCAGTCACAGCCATGTGCTTTCCTCAGCTGCTCAGGTGTCTCCACAGGCCCTGCCCTGCTCCTCTGCAGGGAAGCAGCAGGGGTGGAATTCAAGTAGCCCGAGTTCCAGTCCCAGCTGTGCTTCTCTTCAGCCTATAGTCTGACAATGTTACCTGATGATCACTAGATGATACACTGAGAGCTCTGTGCCTGGCACTTGCTCCTCCGCCTTCATATCCAGCCACTCACTGAGTCCACTCAACAGCCCTTCAGCTACTGCCATCCTCTCCCTTTCACAGAGGGGTGAAGTGATTTGCCCCAGGTCAGTAAAGGAATTCAAGTTGCAAAACCAGGATTCAAGCCCAGAACTGGGCCATTGCAAAGCCCTCAGCCACCAGTGCCTCAGCTGAGTTGTTGGGGGCCCAGCAGGAGTAAGGGCTCCACATCCATCTGTCCCTACTTTTTCCCCATTTCCCTTCCGAGGGGCTGGTTCCTCGTGGTAGGAACCAATAGCAGCTACTTTCCCACACAGCCAGCTGCCAGATCCAGATGTTTTCTGTTTGGGAGACAAACAGCCTGTCATTTACCCCTGTAGATTAGCTCCACCTGAGACACAGGGTGAAATCGGAGCAGCCAGAGTCAGGGAGAGGAACCCTGGAGGCCAGCATTGCTCAACCCAATCTGGGAGACGTCAGGATTCTCTGAAAACTCATTTATTCCTCCCGCAAGCTTTCACTGTGCTGGGCCCTTGGGCAAAGAGAGACAGTGAGAGCTGGCTAGCAGTCAAAAGTCCGAGTTATCAGCTGCAATCTGGTGTGGCAGGGACTGCAGGAGAGGCCAGATCCTCACAGAGACAGGAAAGGAAGCCAGAGGAATTTCACAGCCTCAGCTCTGGGAAACCAGTTCTCTGGAGGAACAAAGAAAACAAAATCCCAACTTGTAGTGTTTGCCAATTTCTGTGGTGTAAATACTCCACCATGGACATTTTTAAGCTGCAAGTGTAAAATCACTGCACATGGAATTGGGAAGAGACACACACGTGGCTCTGCCAGCCGGGCTGAGGCCGACCAGACGCAGCCACTTCCATAGTCTGCGCCCTCCAGGACCGGTGTGCTGTCCCTTCCCCAGAAACACCATGCCCTTCTGAGAGGGCCTATGGATCCCTCAGGTAGGAAAGCAGCCCCCACCTCTGGCTTTCTGACTTTTAACTCTCCACCCTCTACATGAAGGCTTCCTTGACCCACCAGCCTAGGTCAATGTCTTCCTTAGCTGTGCTCTGAGAAAGTTGCTCCTCTCCTTCCCAGCCCTGAAGTCCAATTTTAGCTACTCATGGGGTGGTTAGGTTAATATTTCTCCCCCTCTCATGAGAGCAGAGCTTGCCGGTGTATCAGCAGTGCCTACCATGCGGTGCCTGGCATACAGTCACTGTGCTCTAAATATTTGTTAAATCTTGAAAGAATGAGAAGTCACTGAGCAGGGCCCTGACGGGTGAATAGGAGTTTGCAAGGTGGAAGAGGGGAAGAGGGGAACAGCATGGGCAAAGACCCAGAAGTCTACATCTAGGAAGTATGTGCAGGAGATACAGTAAGGCAGGTGGTGTGGCTGGCACTTGAGGGGCATGGCAGTGAGGGCGTTCTGCAGACGAGCTAGGAGGGTGGACTGGGCCAGGTTGGCAGGGGCCTTGTAGTACAAGCCAAGGTGTGGGATGGTGGTGTCATTTTCACCAACCCCATCTCTCAACCAAGAAAAGCAAAGCTAGAGGGGTAGGAATCAGAGCATTTGGGAGAAATCGGAGCCTGGACAGGTGTAGCTCAGCCTTTCCCCTTTTCAGATGAGGAGGTTGGGGGTCCCCCTTATGACACATCATGGCTCTCCTACTTTTTCTGTTCTGCCCCCAAGCAATGACTCTGGGTGGAGAGACCCACCCTTCAAATGCATAAGGGGACCCCCAGCTAGAGAACTGAAAGAAATGAGCCAGGACCTAACAGAAATCAGGCAACGAAAAGAACCATCTCAAATGGTGGCCCAGAGTCCGGGCTGTCGAACTGGACCACCTGAGTTTGGATCCCAGCCTTGCTCACTGGATTGTTGGTTTTGTGACCCTAGACAAGTTGCTTAACCTCTCTGATCCTGATGACCCATCTGTAGCATGGGAATCACAACAGCGCTGAGTTCCTTGGGGCTGCTGTGAGTATTAATTGAGTTACTATGCGCAACGCACTTAGCACAATGCCGGGCACAGGGTAAGCACCCAGTGTTTGCGGTCTGTTATTGTTGCTAGTGCTGTTATCTCCAGGAGGCAGGGACGGTAGTGAAGGAAAATGTGATTTTTAGTTCACTCTATCTTGATCTTAGGGTAAGAAAGAAACCACGTTTTAAGCACTTACCAGATCTTGCTTTAATTACTTTATCTGGGCACTATCTTGTCTGGTCTTCCTCACTCTCACTTCTCAGTTGAGACGAAAAACTCAGGGAAGTTGAGTGACGTGAGTGGGGCCAAAAGCTAGTGAAGGCCAGCGCAGACCCGCACCCAGGCCCCCAGGACTTCCCTAGAGGGTTTACAGGGATGTAGAGTCATCGGGATTCTCTCCCTCTCTCATCTTTAATTACTCCCCAGTTTTAACTCATTCTTGGGCGCAGGCTTCCTGGCTGCAGAATCACGGGAGTTTGCAACAGGGTAAATACTGCTCGCTGCGTAACAAACAACCCCATCCTGGGGGCCAACGGAGGTTGGCAGCTTGCTCCTGGCACAGTGCACGGCGGGCCAGTGGGGGCGGGGGCTCCACGCAGTCCTCGGGAATCTGGGCCCCTGCCACCTATTGACTCCCTCGCCCCTATGGCCCTGACTTCTCCCCTGGCTCTCGCAGCTAGCCCTGGGGGGAAAAGGGGGTGAGGAAGGTCCACTGCCCTGCCTGGAGGTCACAGGCTGCCCCAGCCTTCACATTCCTTTGGCAAGAAGTATCCTGGGGACCCAGCTGGATGCAAGGGGGCTGGAAAACATGGTCAGGCGGTGAGCCAACGAGGGAAGGTGACCCAGCCTCGGTGATCCCTGAGCCCTTCTCTGCCTTAGGTTAGGTCATGTTCTGTGACACACACACCCCCACTGGCCACCCTGGAGTTCCAAAGTCAGGGCTCCTGGGTCCTTCTGTCTGCAGCCTGTCTCTCCCCTCCCTCCCTGCTGGAAGTTCCTTCTCTCCATCCCGCCAAGAAGAGAGCGGGGCCCTGCCAAGCCTGCTCCGAGGGTGGGTGGTGGGTGAGATAATGATCTTATCACGCTTACTGCCTCTTGGAAGGCAGGTGCTGGGGGAGAGCCAAGCCTGCTTCGGTTCTCCTCCCATTCCCTCCACATTGCTTCCCGAGATAAATTTAGCCAGCCCTCGCTCCGAGAGGCAGTGCCCAGGATGCCGGCTTTCTGTTCTCTGGTAGGTGTCAGAGCATTTTCCGTGGCTGCAGCCTGTGGCCAGGAGCGCAGACCTCAGGCGTGCAGTCCTGGCCTCTGCCCTGCCCCCCCTCCCCCCAGACGTCTGAGGCTCACCCTCCCACCCCTGCCTGGTGCTCATGGGCATCTGTTGCCACATCTCAGACAGGGGTGACTCTTGCCCATGCATGATCTTCCTCCAGGCCTGGATTCTCCAAAGCACAGGACGTAGAAGGGCTCTGAGGTCAGGCGCCAGGGCTGCCCAGGTCCCTAGTGGCCACTGGGCGCTCAGAGGCAGGACGGTCAGGAGTTAAAAGCAAGGACTTTGGAGCTGCCGACATGGATCAGAGTCCCAGCTCAGGCCAGTTACCTCTCACCTGTCTCACCTGTAAAATGGGTCACAGGTGTCTTCTCCCTGATATTCACTGAGATGCTCATGTTTTGGGTGCTCTGTCCATGGTGCGTGTGCAGGTGGTGATGGTCATACTCAGGCCTCAGGTCAACCTGAAGCCAGCAGGGCTTCCCGGAGCCTTCCGCCCGAGCCCAATGCTGGTTTTGCAAACTTCCTTAAGCTCTCCTGAGAGGCCTCCTTGGAGAATTGTGTTCTTGGGTCGCCTCATCTTTCTAGAAGCGACTTCCTTTCTGGGCTCCACCCTCCTCTCCTGCTGGTGCAACTTGAATTTGGACCATTTGCCTTGGCCTGGGGCACTCTCTGCCACCACCACCACCCCCAGACGCTCCTGACCATGTTCATGCGGATGGCTTAGCCCCTCTCCTCCAAGCCTTTGCTTCTTAAGATTGGGTAGCTGGTAAGTGGCGGAGCCAGGTTTTGAACCCAAGCAGGCTGAGAAGCCTGTGGAGCAGGGGGCACCTGCAGTGAGCCAGGCCCCAGGGCACCCAAGCAGATAGAACTGGAGAAGCATGGAGTCCAGCCTGGCTCAAATTTTTGAAACCATCAGGATTATTGAGGGAAATTATTTAAAAGGCAGAATCCTGGGCCCTACCCATAGGGATGCTGGTTCCATAGGTTCAGGGGGGGCCTGGGAATCTGCCTTGTTAACCAGCCCCCAAGATGTGGCCTGTGCAGGGGGTCTGCAGTCACACAGGGAGGACCCTGGCAGGTGTCCCACCGAACCATCTGTGAGGGCTGCTCAGGAACTGATAGTCGCAGGCTCCAGAGGACCCTGTAGGGTCAGGCAGGAGCCCACAGTGGGACCCACCTCTTCCTCTGGCCCCAGGTTTGCCAAGTACTACAAGCTGGAGAATGGCAGCGAATACCGCACTCTCCTGAAGGCTTTTGGCATCCGCTTCGATGTGCTGGTGTATGGGAACGTGAGTGCTCGGGCCTGGCAGCTGGGTGGGCAGGGGAGGAAGCCCAGACCCACCCTGGGCCCGAGGAAGCTCCTTGGAGGGATGGGCAGGGTCCTGCCGCTGACCAGCTCTGAGGCCCTCAGCTGGTCACACCCCCAGTCTCCGCAGCTGTGCCACGAAGGGTGGGGCCTACTGCTCCAAGGTCTCTCTAGCTGGGAGTCCAAGTTCAGCCTCTGGCCTCCCCCCTGCCCTGCTGGACTCTCTGCCCACCCGCCTCGGTCTTGTGTACACAGGCTGGCAAGTTCAACATCATCCCCACCATCATCAGCTCTGTGGCAGCCTTCACCTCCGTGGGAGTGGTGAGTTCCACCCCTCCGGGCTCAGACAGGTGGCCAGTCAGGGTAGGGACCCGGCTGGCAGGGCTGGGCGGGGGGGGACTGAGCCAGGTAAGCCAGGGTAATGACCCAGGTAAGCCCTGCTTCAGCCTGGAATGAAAAGCCCAGCCTCTTGCCTGCTGCTTCGGTCTCTACCGCCTCCCTGCTTAGTTGGCCCCTGGTAGATCACCTCCGGGTCATCCGGAGCTCCCTGCCTCCACGGCAGCCTCCTGCCTGCAAGGTTCCTGCTCTTTACTGTGAAGGTGGACGGAGACTTGCAGTGCCTCCACGAGGACAGAGCCCTGTCCCCAGGGACCTACCCTTAGTCCCTCCGCTTTTCCCACAAGTCCTCCCCCAGCATTTTGCTCTGGGGTCACCCCAGGAGCTGAGGAGGCATGTGGAGAAGGCATTCCACAAAGCCCCTGGGCATTTTTCTAAGAGGAAGCCTCAGTCAGGCGTGTGTCCCTGACCCTGAGCTGCTGTGTGCCCCAGGCCAGTCCTGCCTCTCCTCTCCTCCTCTAGGGGACTGTCCTCTGCGACATCATCCTGCTCAACTTCCTCAAGGGGGCCGACCAGTACAAAGCCAAGAAGTTTGAGGAGGTGAGTGGGGCCCAGGAGAGGCAGCAGGGACAGGGCAGGGAGGGCCACTGGGCCCCAGGGACTCTCAGTGGCTCACCTTCCAGGGGCTTCTGAAGGGAAGTCCACTGGGCCTCCGTACATATTGGGGGTCCAGACAAGAGTGAGTCTGGCCAAGAGTGGGCTCTGTGAGTTTGGCCATGGGGCTCTGTGGGTGGCCGCTGTCACCATCCCCAACCACTGATCGTCCCCTTTCTATTCTGGGTGGGATAAATCCTACTATGGGCTGGCTCTGGTTTCTGTCTGCCCTTGAGATACATGGGTGGAGTTTTGGGATCACACAGACTAGCTGTAGCCCCCCCCCCAAAGACCAGGCCGTGTGCCCCTACTGCTGAGTCTATCTACTGGGGTCCTGCCCATAGTCAGAGCAGGGTCATGCCAGCCTTCTGCCTGCAGGTGAACGAGACGACGCTTAAGGTCACAGCCTCTGCCAACCCAATGTACCCCAGCGACCACACCACAGAGGAGAAGCAGTCCACAGATTCGGGGGCCTACTCCATCGGCCACTAGGGCCCCCGCCCAGGGCCCCACGCTCACCACTGGGCCTCCCAACAGGGCACACACACACCCCCCAGAGCAAGGGGGGATGGGAGAGGGGAAGGGCTCCCATTTCTGCTGCTCACCCCATGAGGCCACAGCCAGAAGGTGCCTGGGCTTCCCAGTGCCCCCTGTTGAGACCTTAATCTCACCTTCACCCCTTGCCTCACCCCTGTCTGCCTCCCAGGACCCCCCAGGGCAGCAGCATGTGAGTCTTCCCCTCTCCAGAGAGTAGAGATAATAATAGTAATAATGAGTGTCCCCCAAGTACCTCGCTTCCCACCACTATCTCACTTAATCCTTAGAATAATTCTAGGAGGTAGATATTAGGTTTCCCGTTTTGATGATAAACTGTAGCTCAGAGAGACTGAGTCGTTTGCCCAAAACCACACAGCCAGGCAGTGAGAGAGCTGGGATTTGAACCCAGGTCTCCATCATCCACACCCCACATTTCAGCCCCCTCCACCCTGACCGTGATCAGGTTCAGCTTAATAAAGACTATGCCCCACACTGGCCCTAGGAACTCAGGCCCCACTCTAGGGGAGACCAATGAGACGGTGGCAGGGGGTCTCTTTCTCTGACTCGGGTCAGAAGGAAACAGGAGGTGTGACTGTCAGTGAATTTTCCTTACCTCACTCCACAGCTCTGTCCCCAAGGGCAGGGGCCATCCTTGTTCTCTCTCCGGGACCCCGCACATGCCCACATCTGGGCCACCTCATCGCAGGAACAGGATTTGGCCACCCAGGGTGGGGTGTGACCTCCAGACCTGAGGCCCTGTTCCAGGAGGCCAGCTGTCCTCCTTGAAAATCCTGCTGAAAAGGCCCCAGTGAGCTTTGGTGCCCTCCGAGCAGCTGCTCAGCCAGGCCTGTCCCCACAGGGTCCTGATAAGGCGGCCAGTCTTCCAATGTTGGAAACTAAAGGGTCTTAGAAACCATCTCGTCTGACTCTCCTATTTACAGATGAGTGAGCTGAGGCCAGAACCAGAAAATGACTGTCTCGTAGTTTGTGCCTTGGCGCTCAGGGAGGAGGCAAGGACGGGAAGCCCGCGGGGCTGTGGAGAGGGCACCAGGTCCACCCAGCCTCCATTCCCCCTGCCCTTGGGCAGAGCTCGAGGGCAGGTCTCGGTTTTATGAAGCCTGGAGCATATACAACTTGGGGCATCTTTTAAAAAATAATGTAAAATTAGGTATTAGAAGGAGCTCGTGCAAGGGAGCAGCCTGAAGTATGTTCCACCAGCTTCCAGGCAAATCCGCCTCTGGAGGAACTGGAGAGTGGGCAGGACCATGAGGTCCGAGCAGAAAGGAGCTGAACTGTAGGTGGAGGGCTGGCCCCTCCCCAGTGGTGCGGGGAAGTGAGGGGGCTCTGGGAGCGGTTTAGGAGGATAGGGCTGTGGGCACTTTCAAAGAATCCACCCCAGTGACACCCCCACCCCAGGGGGCGAAGGGGTAAGATTCCCCCACACGGGGCCCCTCCCCCCACTCTGCCTCATTCCCAGTCCCATCCTAAGGATGGTGGGATGACACCTCCCCAGGGGCAGCCTTGGGAATCAGCAGTGTCTGGAGATCTGGCCAACAGACCTCAGTGAAGGCAGCACTGTGCTCTCCATCCCAGAGACCCACAGGCACCTCCCACCCCCGTGCACCCAGCTCTCAGGAGGCTTGGCTGAGGCTGGGGTCACAGGGATGTCCTCTGAGGCGGAGGCCCAGGCAGCTGTGTCCCGGAGGAACCCTCTCCTCCAACCCTTCCCTTTCCTCCAGGCTGAGGTGGTCCTGGGCCTGCCAGCCGCTGTGTGAACTCATGAGTGTGAGCCTGGCGTTGTCTTCCCCACAGCTGAAGGAAGTGACCTCTTCTGTGTGCTGGATTTAGGGCTATATCAGCAGTAACAACAATAGCGAACTCGCTATTGTTGCCACCTCATGGGGTCCTCAGCTCAATCACCAACATAATCACACACACACCCTGGTGAGGCTGCTGTGGTCTTTCATTAATCCTGTTTAATAGAAAAAGAAACTTACTATATGTGAAAATTGGAACCGGAACCCATGTTCATTCTTAACACTACGTTGCTTCTTTAATTACTCAGCATAAAAGCTAACATTTCGTGAGAACTTGCTATGGCCAAGCAATGGGCTCCATACACTATAGGATTTGTCTAATTCAACCCTCATTTTACAGAAGAAGAAACAAAGGTTTAGTAAGGTTAAGAAACTGATATGGTAGAACTGGGACTCAAACCCAGAGCTTTATGACTCAAGTATGCAATCTTGGCTTTTGTGCTACATTGCCTAGGAAAAATTAGGACATTTGTTGGCACTGTCTTTTCTCTGAGTTTAGTTAGGCTAAACCAGGTTTTGCCTCAGTAACAAGTGAACTGCAAAATCTCAAGGTTTAACATGACACAGTAAGTCAGGCGGCCCCCTCCATCGGGTAGCTGTGCCATCAGAGGCACATGGCAAGGAAAGTGCGAATGGGTGGATCATAGGGGATCACGAAAGGCCAGGCCTGGAAGTGGTTGCATCGCTTCGAACCTCATGGCACTGGCCAGACGCAGTCACATGGTGCAGAGCCCAACTTTACTACAAGGAATTCCAGGAAATAATAGTCTTCCTGAGTCCTCAGGAAGAGGAAATGGTGAACACAGCACTCCCTGCTTCATTATCTCCTTTTTAATGGCTTTTCTGCTCCACAACCCGCCTCCCCATGCCCACGGACAGTTCCCAAACATCCTTCCCTTCTGTGTTCCTTCTCTCAAAACCTTGTTCTCGGCAAATTACCAATCAATCTCCCAGAGGTATTAATAAATAACACACTCAGGAGTTTCTTTTAAGAGTATTTGCTTTTTAATCAAGGGCTATTCAATCCTGAAAGGCCTTAAACAGCCAAAGGAATAAATATATAATGGTTGAAGTTGAGGACCAATAATAGCATAAGATGTTTGAGGGACATTTTATCTACCCTGGCTTGCCTCATGCAAGCTTCAGACTGAAGGGCTCTGAGCACCCTCCCCTCCCCCCCCCCACCTCTGCCTCCTTTCCCCTCTCCCCCTCTATCTCTGGTTTTGACTGGCAGGATACTGAGCTACTGATATGGCTAGATCCCACTTCCCATCAAGGAGATACGCGGAAGCTGATAAAAGGGGGTTTACCATTCAGCTGAAATACCAGTCCCAGGGCTGTCTATGCAGAGCTTCCCCAGCTGCTCATCCTTCCCACCCCCCACAGCCAGGTTCTGCTGTTCTTTTAGAAGCAGAACATCGAGATTAGCTTGTGGCAGGGGCCTGGGGGTGGGGGCTGACACACACCCCCCCAGGCAGCTCTCCTCCCATGCTGTTGAGGAGACTGACATGCTGTGATTAGGAGCTTCCTGACCCAACCTCCATCCAAGACAGATGGACAGACCTTCTACAGAAGACAGGTCTCCACCTGGAGGCAGCCGCTGGGGCCCAGCATTGGTGAGGCTCGTGGCAATGCCAACACCCACTATCCTGTTGACAGAGGCCTACTCATGTACAAGGGACTCGTCCCTGCTGCTGCTTCACCACCCCTTCCCCTGGGGTGCTCCGAGCCCATCCTGTTCCATCAACTCCAGCAGCCTTAGAAACAAAGCACGTCTGGTGCTCTGGTCCTTTGTTCTGTTTGTTCCTGAAACTCCGCATCCCCTCAGATGCCTGTACAGATAAACACACTTGTGCACAGACATGTACAGACATAGACCAGTACACAGGTGTGCTCAGGCACACACTGGCCCATATACCACTCCCAAACATACTAGCCAAAGACATACAGGTACACACAGATTCACGAACAGAGATTCAAGTGTGTAAGGGTGCAAAGCTCACAGACATACACACTCACAGGTGTACATCGACATATAGGCCTATCCATAAATACCCAGAGATGCATAAAATGTACACACACTTAAACAACACACAAATACACACTGACACACAGATTGTGCACATTTACAAATAAAGATTCCCATATACACAGGTATACAAAAATGACTTGTGTGCACACTAAGATACATATTCACACATGCACAAGGGCGTCCCTGAGCCCCGCGTAGAACTACAGCCCAGCGCTCCCTACCCTCTGAAAACCCTGTCTCGGGTTGAACTTCCCGCTTCATCAACTCCAGAGCCTTCCTGGACCCCAGCACCCCACCTGGGACAAAGAGTAGCAAGTGTTCCCTCTCAATGTCCCCAGGGTCTGAGAAAGTGGGGTGAGGGACAGGAGGGGAAGCCTGGGCTATAGAACTGAGATGGGACCCACAGTGTTACCAGGTGCCCTGACTTTGGCCCCAAGGCCCTCCTGGTGGGAGGGAGCTGCCCCTGAGAATGTGGCCCTTCCAGGAGGGTAGGCTTGGGGTTTGGGAGGAGAAGGATTGGGGGTAGGGTTACCCTCCCAGGAATGGGGAACACGTATCAGAGGAAGTTGGGGCCTCTGAACTCACCCGCAGGTAGCTGGGAGAATGGAAAGTAAGGGCCAGTATCAGACCAAAAAGACACAAGGCTAGACAAGGCTACTCTCTCCTCCCTCCCATGTGGTTACAACAGGTGGGATCTCACTACTGTTAAAAAAGAAACAACACGCCCCAAATAGAGTCGCTTGTGCTAAGGCCACTCAACCCAAGACTTAATACCTAACCTAACTGCAGTCTCAGCCTCCCCCAGGAATGTCGCCTTTAAGGAGTCAATCTGAAATCACCTGGTCAGCACTAGTGAGGTAATCCTCCTGACAGACCCCTTCCAAAGAAAGGTGACCTCACCCAAAACAATGCATTCTTTGCTAGAACCTTCCTTCTGCCCCCTTTTGCCTATAAGCGCCTCCCGTTTTGTACAGCTTCTCACAGCTCCTTTCTAGTCGCTGGATGGGATGCTGCCTGATTCATGAATGGTTGAATAAAGCCAATTTCATCTTTAAACGTACTCAAGTTGAATTTTGGTTCTTAACAGTCATCCAATTCTTGAATCAGTGACTCGCCCTCATTTTGGAAAGCTGCCCCGCTCCCACCTCACCCTGCACCCCTACTAAATCCAAACAAAGCAGGAGGGCCAGTTCCCCACGCCCCACCCAATGAGAACTCCCCCCCCCCACTATGGAGAGGAGGGGTGGGATCCCCCAGCCAGGGCTGAGGGGGGTCTTGGGAGTGCCACCTAGTCCGGGCTCCGCCCCCAGACGGTGCCGCAGGCCAACCCTCCAGCACCCACCCCCACTCCACCCACCCCGAGGAGCGCTGGGCCCTCTTTACTTTCCCCAGAGCCCCACCCTGCAGGAGCGAGGGCGTCCAGGATTTCCCCACCCCACCCCCGGCGAGTCCTGCAATGAGCGAGGAAGGAACCAGGGTCAGGAGATGCAGCGGGAAGCATCGCTTTATTCCCAGGAGAGGCTGGGCGTCCAGCCCAGTGCAGGGGCGGCCAGGAGGGGGTGGGGAGGAGGCAACGAAGCGGTCTCCCCGCCGCTGGCTCAGGCGGAGCAGATGAAGGGCAGACGCTTTCTGCATGGTCGTCGTCGCCATTTACCCCCTAGCACAGAGAGCACAGTGATGTCAGCCGCCTGTCAGAGTGCGGCCGTGCCCCCCCTTGTCTTCCTCAGGCACCTCATATGTCTCCTTTTGCCTGTCACCAATTGTCATGATATGTTTGCCACACATCCCCACCAGCTCGTGGGTGTTGAGCTTTCACCCCGGGAAGGCAGCGTGCTGAGTGCTTTCGGTGGGCCCCTAGTTAATCCTCACAGTGACTCCCAGGGGGAGGGGCTGCCAACCTCCCCATTGCACAGATGAGGAGCCTGAGGCTCGGGGGGCAAGCGCCTGCCTGTATGTCAGCAGGCGAGTGGCAGAGCCGGGGTGAGACTGTGGCAGCCTTTCTCCAGCACGTAAGGCCTTAGCCACAGTCCCGAGCTCCCTCACGGCTGCACTCATGCTGTGAGCCGCTCCTAATTCCACATCTCTCCTCAAGCCCTCACCAATACCTTTCATTCACATAGGCTCCTCTCATTTGTCACATCACTCGCTTCCTCACAGCAGAGGAAGGCAAGGAGCCCCCAGACCCCCAGCTGAGCTTTGCCTGTGAGGATGGAGAGCCCCCATCCAGCCCACACATAGGGCACCCCCTCACCCTACATCTCAGCCCTCCCCACAGACAGGACATTGGTTCTCCAGTTGAGGGGAGGCTGTGAGTTTGGGGAGGCGTGTTCAGGCAGCTCAAAGGGACAGTCTGTAAGAGTCTACCTCGCCATCCCTTCCCTTTGCCCTGGTGCCCAGTCGCCCTCACCTCTGGTGCATAGGGTCACACATCTGCCGCGCCCAGCCCAAGGGTGCCCTCGGGCCCAGTTTTTAAAATTTATGCAGCTCCCATCAGTCCAGCGTAATTTCCGGCCCTGGAACAAGAGAAGTGATAGGTTGGGTCAGAAGCTGAGGTCCGGGAAGACAGACAGATTCAGAGGTTCCAGAAAACGCCCACAGAACCTCTCTCCTGACTCCAGTGGTTTGCTGGTAAATGTTTAACAACCAGCTCTGGGGGAAGGCGAGAAGGCAGAAGGTGGGAGGAACCCTGATTTGTAACAATTGCCAATTTCCTTGGTGTAAATACACCAGCCATGGCAGATTTCATGCTACAAACATGAAGCCACTGAACATGGAGTTGGGAAGAGAAGCACACAATCACCGGTTCTCTTTAGCCAGCAAGAGCCAGCTCCCCCGCTGCCTCCCACACTAAGGTCGCTTGGTGGTTGGAACAAGGTCTGACGCCAGCAGGTGCTCCCTCGAGGGAATCAGCGAGAACTTCCTGTACCTGGGAGTTGGCCCCTCACTTACACAGCGCCCGAGGAAGCCTCCGGTCCAGACCTGGGGCCGATTGATTCTACTAGCCAAGACCTGGAGTTGACTGTTGATATGGGCGTTGTGGATGGAGACGAGGTTGCCTCTGTAGCACCACCTGCAGACTATCTGCAGAAGGAAGAGGTCGGGTAGAGAAGTCAGTTTTCTCTCAAGTCCCTGAGCCTTGTCAGGTCAGAAATCAGGGATCTACTTGCCCCCTTAATCCCATCTCTTGCTCCTTTATCTGTCATCAGGAACTTCTTGCAGGAAATAATAATAGCACTCAGAATAATCTTAGCCACCATTTACTGAGAGTTTACAATGACCCCGGGACTACTCCAAATGCTTTCTATGTATTATCTCATTTAACCGTCATTGCAACCCTAGGAGGCTGGTACTATGCATCTCCATTGTACAAGTGAAGATCCCAAAGCTCTGAAATGCGGAGTGACTTGCCCAGGTAACACAGCCAATGACAGGTGGAGCCCTGGTTTGACACAGGTGTGTCTAATACCAAAGCCTTTTGTTCAAGTCAGTGATTCTAAAAGGACTGTCTCCAGACCAACATCATCACCACCTGGCACTTTGTTATAAATGCAAACTCTTGGGCCCCACCCCAGACTTGCAAAATCAGAAATCTGTTTTAACAAGACTTCTAGGAGACTCTGCTGCACACTAGGGTTTGAGAACCACTAGTCTAAATGAAGAGGGAACAGGAGATTGAATCCACTCCCTTCTCCTGCCCCTGGTCCTGCTTTCACAGCAGCCTCTCTGCCACTTACGTTAGCGGACCAAAACACTCTGGGGCTGTTCACCAACACGTAGCGGCAGGTCTTGCACCCAGGGCTGCCCAGAACTTCAACCGTGTCCTCTGCCCTAGGGCACTGAAAGTTCTTGTCTAGGGCACTTGGGTCCGACTCCATGATCTTCTCATCCTCAAGGGCATTTTGACAGAGGGACTCCTCCATCTGCTCTTCTTCGGATTGAATCTCCTCCTCAGGCAGGAATGACTCTCCCTCTTGCTCCCCTGAACCTTCCAGATCTTGGCTCAGGTCTGCTTGTGTCTCCTGGCTGTCCAGATGGGGGGCATTGTTCCCTGGAAAGAGGAGTTAGCCTGTTATCAGGTCAGGCGCTCCCTTTTTCCAGGACCATGGACAGCTGACACCACCCTCAAGCCTTCCTAGAGCAGCTGTCTGGAGCCTAGACCCCGAGGGATCTCCGTGGTGTCGGTGTTGGGTGAGGGGAAAATTCACACACGGGGATGAGACCCTGGCGCTGGCTGATGTGTGTGTTTCGGGGCCCGGGGGAAGCACCTCTGAGAAGGCGGGTGGTGTTTGCTTGTGAAGGGGCCCTGAGAGAACGTTCAGGCCACAGTCCTGAGTCCAGGGGAGATCTTCCCCAAGAAGAGCTGGGCCAACTGAAGAAGGAAAGCTGTGACCCTGGCTCCAAGAGAGCCAAAGAGGTGCAGGAAAGAGGGGAAAAGATAAAGCTGGATGAGACGAGAAGGGGGGACTTACCCAGATGGAGAGCAGCAACTGTCCCCAGCAGGAGAAAGGGCAGAAGCAGGGAGTGCTTCATATCCACTTGGCCTTGTGACAGGGACACAGCTCCACCTTTCCTCCTTGGGGGTGTCCTGTGTGTCTGAGCAAGCCCTGTCACATAACAGAGATGCAATGTTTGTTTAACTAGTTGATTAAAGGGCAAACTAGAGAGCTGCCTTCTCCCTCGATGAACAGACCCTGACCTGGAGAGTCAGGAAAAGTCCCTTTTACCTGAGCACTCCATCACTGACCCCTGGGACAGCACTTGGCCCAGACCCTTGTCCCTGCAGGAACAGGTCTGCTCAGGGTCAGGACCGATTTCACTCACACAGGGGAAGGAGGGGAAGGACAGCGGCAATATGGTCCTAGAGAGAGGCCTCCCGGGTGTTTGCTATATAGGCGTTGGCTTCCTCCCAAGCCTTGGACCCCTCAACCGTGGGCATCTGGGGGAGCACTCACCTCCCAAGAGTCTGTGGCCTCCACTCTCTGTGGTTCTGGCTGCTGGGCCCCAGAAGCAGCCCTTATACTGGGCTTTTGGGGAAGTGGGAAGAGACCAGGATGATTGCCCCAGGCTGGGGTGCCAGGCAGCGGAGCTGATAATCAGACATTTGCTCAATTCTCTCACCTGCTCCCTGCTGGGACTGCAGGGACCTGCCTCCTGGAGCCTACTGACACACATGGTCTCCAACCCCCGGAGTGCTGGGGAGGACGCCAGATGTCTACTGCCCAGACATACTTACTATTAGCACCCCTAAAGTGCCCCCGTCTTAAACCCAGGAGGGGCCTTCCTCTGGCCAATGTCCCAGTCAGTGAAATGGAGGGTCCCAGGATGTTGGGGGACCACGAGGAGAGGGGGGAGAGGTGAAGGGGGCCTCACCTCCTGAGTGCTGGTCTAGACCAGGGACTTTATGTGCGTCGCATTCCAGACGCCTCACCTCCACCTCATCCCCATGAGAATGCATGACGGCCCTCACATCACAGGCATGGAAAATGGGATTCAGAGAGGGCAAGCCACTTGCCCAGTTTGCACAGGAAGTGGGGGACCTGGGATTTCTAAATCTTTTTGGCTCCCAAACCTCCCCTTTCTCGCTCTCCCTCCCTCCCCCTGCACCCTCCCTCCCTCCCTCTCTCTCTCTACTTGCCCCTCTTCTTTTCTTCATCTTTAATGTGGGGAAAACTTATGCTCTTTCTTCTATACTGTGGATCTAGATCAAGGTTCTCAACCTTTTCACTATTACTATTTAGAGTCAAATAAGTCTCTGTTGGAGGAGGGGCTGCCCTGTGCATTGTGGAAAGTTTAGCAGCATCTCTGGTCTCTACCCACTGGATGTCAGGAGCACCTGCACCAGTCTACCTGATTGTCCCCCAAAGACTATCATAAACGTCTCCGCATGTTTCCAAATGTCCTCTGGGGAGCAAAGGTGCCCCCATTGAGGATCAGTGGTCTAGAATATGCCATTTTGTCCAACCTCAAGGCATATCTTAGGGCAAAGAGGTGACAGCTGCAATGGAAAGCTTCATACAGAATCCTTCAGTCACCCTGTGGGCCAACCTCCTCTCCCCACCCCCACTCCCCACCTCCCATCACCCTCTGTCACCACCAGGGTCAGGACTAGGGGCAGTGAGGGAGGCACTCGCCTTAGGTGTAAAAGTTAAGGGGGAGGCACTAAAGAATTCAGTAGTCAAGATAAGTAATACTTTAATGCAATCTTTCTTGAAAATCAAAATAAATGCAAAAACATCTGTGACAAACAACGTGTCAAAACTTTAATCAACCAAGCTCCAGCCAAATCCACTGCAGTCCAAAGAGAGGCCAGCAAGTGTTGAGTCTTTGACATTGTTGGATATCCCTGGCAGGAGCTAGTGGCCCTGGCAGGGTGGGTGACAGACTCTGTGATCTTCTCACTGGGCAGTCATATTTCTCCCCCAGACCCCAGCCCAGCCCTCCAGGGCTCAGGGCACCAGGGACAGGTAGCCCAGAGGGTGAAAAGGCCTGGATCCCTACCCTTCCTCTCCTCTCTCAGGGGACCTACAAATAGAGAAGTTTCTGAGAGGTCATCTCTGCGCCTGATTGCAGAGTAACCGTCTTGGCTGTTATCTCCCTGTTCCAACGGACCAGACCCTCCGGTTATCTACCTGACATGGGTGGTGATAGTTGGGGGATTGGCCAATTTTGGGGCCCAAAAACCTGGTCTTGGGTTTAAAGCTGGAGATCCGCCAGGTGGGGGAGGGGTGGACAGATGCCTCCTGCATTGTCCTCCCTCCTGGAGCCCAGGCCAGGGGCATCATATCACTTGCTGGTTGGGATGGTCAGCTGCTCCCAAGAGCCAGCCCTACAATGAGATTTACACACACTTTTGTTTGAAAAGCCCTGTGTTCGCCCGGCCGGGCGTGGCTCAGCAGTTGAGCATCGACCTAGGATCCAGGAGATCGGGGTTCGATTCCCGGTCAGGGCACATGCCCGGGTTGCAGGCTAGGCAGCCGATCAATGACTCTCTCATCATTGATGTTTCTATCTCTCTCTCTCTCCCCTTCCTTTCCTCTCTCTGAAATCAATAAAGATATGTTTGAAAGAAAGGAAGGAAGGAAGGAAGGAAGGAAGGAAGGAAGGAAGGAAGGAAGGAAGGAAGGAAGAAAGAAAGAAAGAAAGAAAGAAAGAAAGAAAGAAAGAAAGAAAGAAAGAAAGAAAGAAAGAAAGAAAGAAAAGCTGTGTGTTACAGTTGAGGAGATGGTACCTCAGAGACCTTGAACAAGGTGCCCAAGGTCACACAGCAAGTCGGAGACAGGTCTAAACGCAGGTCTTCCAGCTTCTTGCCCCCCCCCGCCCATGGCGGCCTGTCCTCTGCCTCCTTTCACTCACTCCCTTTCTCTATGGCCTGCCTCTTCCCCCATCTTCTTTGCACCCAAACCCCAGCCAAACATATTCCAATGGTTTCAATGACCACAGTGATGTCTGATTTAAAACTGAAAATAACATTTTTGAAAGTCCACCACAGACCAAACTCTAGGCCACATGAAGGCTCTGACATCCATTACCCCACTTAATCTTTACTCTCATCCTGTGAATTGGGGATTGCCACCTCTAGTCTACATGCCTACCACAGAAGCTCGGAGAGCGTAAATGACTTGCCCAAGTTCATACAACTAGAAAGGAGTGGCACGTCTGACTCCCATGTCCTTGAGTCTTGGATACCCCTAAACAGACTACATGACTCCCAGTCTGTCCAATGATGCCGACGTTTCCAGCATTTGTGAAACTCCACCTGCCTGGCTCACTGTTTGCTTTTATGTTCCTAGGGGTTTCCCTCTCTGCCTCTTGTCTCGGCCCCACGTTGAGCAGCGATGCGGTGCAATGAAGGAGAAGCAGCGCAGCGTGACGCAAATGAATGGCTCGTGCCAGAGCCAGCCCCTCCAAGTCTCAGCTTTCTCGCCTGTGAACTGAGGCTAATGACGGATCCTACCTCTGATCGGCTCCAGTGACGTTCTCAGGACCGTGCCTGGCACCTGGGGCTGGGGTGGCCCTGTCAGGAAGCCAGGACTGGAGCTGGGGCCCAGGTCCACAAATAAACGCTGGGTTCGCTCGCGCTCCCGCTCTGCGCTGGCCCGGCGTCAGGAACCCCAGGGATTCCGCTGTGAAGATGGAGCTTAGTTCCAGAACTTAGCACCTCGTTGGAGAGGGGGAAAGCCCATACTCAGGGATGTAAGGCCGGTCCCCTTATTTCATTAGTTTTACATTTTTTAAACTTTTCTTGTGGACATATAATATGCATCCGGTAAAGTAGATGGGCTGCTCAGGGAATTTTTACAGAATGAATGCACCCACATAACCGTGCCCAGATCGAGACACAGAATGTTACCCAGATGCCTCCTTCGTGCCTCTTTCTTTCTTTTTCTTTTAGATTTTTAATTGATTTTTAGAGAGAGAAGAAGGGAGAGAGAGAAACATCGATGTGAGAGCAAATCATCTATCTGCTGCCTCCTGCACGTGTTCTGACCAGGAACCAAGCCTGCCACCCAGGCGTGTGCCCTGACCCGGAATCGAACCAGCAACCTTTTGGTGCAGGGAACGACTCCCAACCAACTGAGCCACACAGGCCAGGGCCGTGCCCCCTTTTGACATTAATGCCCCAAAGGGGATCCTTACGGACTGGAAGTCACACTTCTGTCACAACACCTTCCCCCCGCAGCAGTAGGTTTATGAGGGACAAGGCAAAGTCCACCCACCACTTAGCACAGAGCCGGGCACCCTGTAAATGCTTGATAGATGGGAGTTTTTATTGCTTTTTATTATGAATATTTGAATAAAGGGAAGCAATGCCTCCCCACACCAAGATATGAAGTCCCTGAGGGCAAGGGGGCCGCTGTACTCAGCCTCGCCCTGCACACCACCCAGCACAGGGCGGACCCCAGCTCTGGTTTCAGAACCCCACCATCTGAAACCAGCGGCTTGCTGTGGCAGCTATGGGCAGCCTGTTTGATTTCTATCTCTTTCCCAACTTACTGTGCAGCCTTGAGCAAGTAGTTTCTCCGATATGGGCCACACTCAGAAAATTAAAGTTCTTCATTTGCCTCTAACACCCTGGTCCCGTCTCCAATTCTCTGAATTTGAGAAGTCCCTGAAGAAGAGGGCTTAGGCATTGACCCCAGACTTTCTGCCCATCTCCCTAGAGGATTCAGTGGGTAATAAAAGATACAGTTACTGCCTTCCTTCCTCCCCTGGGATTGGGAATCCCTCATCTCCAGCTGGGCTGGAGTCCTGTGCCCCAAGATGTACCCAAGGGTGAGGGAGCTTGCCTGGCTCCCCGCTGTGCTCCATCCCCACACGGTCATGTCCTGGAGGCAGCCAACGCTCCCACCAAGGGATCCCCACGGTTCAAAGAGCACGCCCTGGAACCCCGGGGGGAGCGAGTGAGGGAAGAGCGCAGTTCTTGTTCGAGATGGCCACAGACTATGCCGAGCAGATGCGCCCTGAAATGAGATCTCAGGCAGGAATTTTAATGACAATTACAGCAGCAGCTAATATTTCGGAAGCACTTTTTATATGCTAAGTGTTTTTGGTTCTCCACATCATTTAATCTTCTCAACAACTCTGAGGCAAGTAGGACTTTCATCCGTAAATGACAGACACAAAGCCCAAGGCTCAGACTGGTTAAGGTTCTTGCCAGGTAAGCGGCAAAGGCAGGATTTGAGGGGAGAGCTGCATTCTTGCCGTCCGCACCCCACTCCCCAGGGTGGGGGATGGGTGACAGCACACTCATGGGGCCCCTGGACGTCAGGGGGTCAGGTGATGAGGGGAAAGCATGAAGAGCGCGCCTCCTGGAGTTTGAAGGACTCTGGCTAGGCAGGCCCCTCACCGCCCAGGCTCCCTTTGCCCATGTGTGAGTTAAGTTACACAGGGTTGGGGAAGATGAATTGAGAAGCTGGTTGTGCAAAGACCTGACACGTGGTAGGCCCAACGAACTCTCCTAAGTACTATCCCCGTTCTAGGAACAGAGAGAGGAAGGCTTAGGAAGGTTAAGAGGTGCTCAGCCGGGCGTGTCTCAGCAGTTGAGCATCGACCTAGGATCCAGGAGATCAGGGTTCGATTCCCGGTCAGGGCACATGCCCGGATTGCAGGCTAGGCAGCCGATCAATGACTCTCTCATCATTGATGTTTCTATATCTCTCTCTCCCCCTCCTTTCCTCTCTCTGAAATCAATAAAGATATGTTTTTTAAAAAAAAGAGAGAGAGAGAGAGAGATGCTCCAAATTTCACATACTAGCAAGTGGTGAGGTTTGGAAACACCCTTCATCCACGAGGGGAGATTTCTGAGCACATTCTACATACTCATCACTGCCTGGGACAATTCACAGCCCCCCCCCCCCAAGAGGAGCCAAGTCATGAGCACCTGGAATTACAAGTCTGCTCCCCCAGCTGGAAGCTCAGAGATGGGGCTGGAGGTTCAATTGGTGGGAAGAACCCAGGCATGGGGATCGCACAGACACAACAGGGAGGTTTGTGTCTGCTCAGTGAGGGCCTGTGGATTTCAGCTGACTGGCCCGTTTGGAGGAGGCAGGTGGAAATGAATAGGAAAGGCAGGCTGGATTGGTTATTGATGGACTGGACTCTCAGGCCTGCTGGTCTCAGCGCCAGGCTGGCCACACACAGCATCCCTAGGCAGCTTCTGCCAGACCACAGGAAGGCTCCCGAGATGACTGAGGGGACCCATAGGGGAGGGGCTGGGTAGCCCAGGGCTTCCTCCTCAGTAGGCCATCCTCTCTTGGCCAGGTATAGGGGAACAGCATTCTCACTCAAATCGTCCATCCTTTCATCTCGTCCCCAATGTGACACCCCCAAAATACCCAACCTTCTGCAAGGCCTCCTGGCTCAAGTTGCCCTGCAGTTTCTGCAAGCAAGTCCCTGTGAGTGGGGACCAGAAATCTCAGGGTGGTAGGGTTAAGGAAGCTCCTTTCCTTCCCCCCTTCCTTCCTTCCTTCCTTCCTTCCTTCCTTCCTTCCTTCCTTCCTTCCTTCCTTCCTTCCTTCCTTCCTTCCTTCCTTCCTTCCCTTCTTACCTCCCTTTCTGCCTCTCTCTCTGTCTCTCTCTCCCCTCTCTCTTATATGCCCGTTACTTCTTGAGCCTCCATTCTATGCCAGATAGGGTGACAAATTCTGGGGATACCGTGGGTAATAAAAGACACAGTTGCTGTGCACATGGAGTTCTCAGCCTAATGGAAGACAATAATTTCTTTTAAAATCATATGTAAACTGCCCCTGTGACAAGCTCTATGAGGGAGAGGTACCTGGTGCTTTGAAAACCTGTACTAGGTAAGAGGCCAGAAAGGAAGGGAGATCTGAGCTGGAAGCAGAAGGAACTGTAGGAGTTAACCAGTGGTTGGGAGAGATGCATTCCCAGCTAAGAAAGTAAAACCAGTTCACTTTTTTTTTTTTAGTTCTCACTCAGAGATATTTTTTCCTTTGCTTTTCAAAGAGAGTGGAAGGGAGGGAGGGAGAGAGACAAAAACATCAATGTGAGAGATGCATCGATTGGCTACCTCCTGCACGAGCCCCAACCAGGGCCGGGGATCGAGCCTGCAACCAATGGCCGGAATCGAACCCAGGACCCTTCAGTCTGCTGGCCGATGCTCTAACCACTGGGCAAAACAGGTTAGGGCAGACCAGTTCACTTTTAAATAGCACACTTGGCCTTCAACGTGAATTTGCATTTTTTATAATTATTAATAGCTGCCATCAATTAAGGACCTACTGTGTGCCGGGAGCAAGTCCTTTCATGTGGGGACCCATCTATCCTCACCACTGCAGGAGGTAGGTACTCTAACCCCCATTTCGGGTGAGGGAACATGGCACTGAGAGGCCAGACTCGATGAAGGACACACAGCATGAGAGGTGAGAACAGAGGTGCCCAGCCCCCTCTGCACCTGGCCCCGGGCTCTGGAACACACAGTCCCAGCCCTGGTGACCGCCAGGTCAGTGCTCACGGGCTGTCTGCATGGACTGCTGGGGAAACAAAGAGTGGCACAAAAACCGAGTATGAAGGTTGGCATGTTTCACCAGTTTTGGCTACTTTGGGTAATTTTGCCTTTGATGTTTTCCAGTTCTAAACAGTACCAGAGAATCTGTATTGCTTTGTTAAACAGAAACAAGCTGGGGCAAATGCTCACAGGGTGGTTTTGTGCAGAACCAAGGCAATGACATTCCACCGGGGGGGAAATGTGGGCATCCCTCACTCTGCTCCCCCACACCCCCAGCAATGGCAGCTGGTACAACACCTGCCGCCACACCCACACTCACGTACCTGCCGCCTGCCAGGTGGGGCACGTGTCAGACTGGAAGTGCCTTAGGTCCACGAACTCACTCAGTCCTTACAGCTCCATGATGGACTCCTATTGTTATTCCCATTGTGCAGATGAAGAAACCAAGGCACCTAAATCCCAGAGCCTTCGTAGAGAAGAGCTGGGAGTTGGTCTTGACCAGTCCAACTGCAGAGCCCAAGCTGCAAACTGGGGCTGATGACAGAGATGGTCACACAAAGTCCCTCACTCATGCTATCAGCTGTCCTTTATTTTTTTTAAAAAAAAAAAATATGTTTTTTGATTGATTTTAGACAGAGAAGAAGGGAAAAGGAAAGAGAGAGAGAGAAACATGAATGTGAGAGAAAAACACTGATCAACTGCCTCCGGGATGCACAGTGACTTTTCAGTGCGTGGGATGGCGTTCAACCAGCTGAGCCACACCGGCCAGGACTCTGCTGCCCTTTCAGTGGCAGTTGCTCTCCAGCTCCTGAAGTGTCCTCTGCGCCCAGAGAAGGCCCCGCCTGGCAGGCGGCCTGCGAGGGGACACATTTGCTCCTCTCTCTCTCTGCCCAGGCTGGTAGGGGAGAGGAGGGTTGCACTGGGAGCCTGTGCCCAGTGAGATCAAAACTTGTGAAACTCCTGGGTCGCTTCCTTCCTCCTTTGAAAGAGCAGTTGGTCCCATTTGAGGAAGAGGTTACGGGAGGCAGGCTCTCCGGACAAAAATAGGCCGCCGTGCACGTGGGCTGCCTCCCTGCTTACTCCTCTTGCCCAGAAAGCATCTCTGGATATATGTCCTCTGGCCTTCCTGAGGAATCCAGGCATCTTTTTGCTTTATATATAACGTCTCTATTGAGATATAATGCCCATACCACGCAATTCACCCATTTAAAGTGTTTGGTTCAATAGTTTCCAGCATATTTCAGAATTGTAGACACACTATCAATGTTAGAAAGTTTTCACCACCCTAGAAAGAAGCCCCACCCCATCAGCTGTCATCACCTGCTCCCCCAGCCCCGGCAATCCCTACTCTGCTTTCTGCCTCTGGAGATGTGCCCATTCTGGACGTTTCACGGCCAAATGGAATCGTATTGTAATGGAATCACACAGTCATGCGTGACTGGCTTCTCCCGCTCGGCATGCGGTTCTCAAGGTCGGCCCACGTCACGGCTTGTATCAGTTCTCCATTCCTTTGCATTGCTGAGGAATGTTCCATGGCACGGATCTACCGAATTTCATTTCTCCTTTCACCACTTGGTGGGCATCCGGCATCCTATTTGAATTTAATATATTAACTGCAATGAAAACTGTGACCTGTTGAGTACCTACCATCTGTGGGCACTTTACCTAATTTCTAATCCTTACAACAGTCCAGGGAGGCGGGTCTATTTCTCCTATCCCACCGACAAAGAAACTGAGATGTAGAGGTGAAGTGGCCCACCCAAGGTCACACGAGTGACAGAGCTAGGATGAAAAAGGTCGTCCTGGCCCTTCCACATTCTCCCTCTGCACTGCCCTGCCCCACCACCCAGTGCTCTGCTCTCTCCTTCCAGTTGGCTCTGAGGCCAGAACAAGAAAGAATCCGCTCCCCTGGCGGTTGTTTTCCACAAGCCCTAACTGGCACCAAGCATTAGTCACTGAGCCAATGAGACCCAGAGCCACAACCTGAAGCTGGCTGCCCGGGTTAGGAGAGGCTGTCTTTCAAGGAGCCAGATGCCTGTCACCAGAAAGGGTGTCACCAAGCGCAGGGAACTCAGAGCTGCTGGAGAGCCCAAGGAAAGAAAGATTTTTTTAGAGGAGATGGCATTTTGAACAGGGCTCCCAAGAACCAGGCAGCAGGGACTCAATAAGAGGTTGTTGGATGGATGGATGGATGGATGGATGGATGGATGGATGGATGGATGGATGGCTGCCAGCCCCCCCCCCCTTCGCTGCCCTCTCCAGGCCCCTCTCCTGGCTAAGTGGAATGTAACACCTAATGTGTTGCAGATTCTCCCGTCTCACCCACCTGCCATCTCTCGCCCTGGGTCCCTCACCCTCTCCCTGCTTGCTACCCTCTCCTCTCCAGCCATGTGCAAATAAAGGAACAAACACTCATGTGCTCCCACCACGTGCTAAGCAATTACTTAAAACTTTCACCACCGCCCTCAGAGATAGAAATGACTAACTGCACTTGGCAGGTGAGGAAATCGTGATTCAGAATGGTACAGGGACTTGCCCGGCTGCTGTGTGGCAGAAGTGAGACACACAAGGGACTGTTGGACCCCACCTAGTGTTCCCAGCAGGGGGTGTGCAGTGTTGAGGTGGGGGTGGGGTGGAGGGGAAGGGGAGGTTCAGGAAAAGGTTCCTTGGGGTAGGGGGGGTCTCAAGCCCAGGTCCTAGGGCCAGGCAGGTGGATCCCAGCCTGAGGGCTTCTGTCCCACCTGTGGGTCCAGCGGCCACACCAGGATGCTTCAGTCAGATTCCTCTACCTCCATGTGGGCGCTCACTGCCCCAGGCTGGGCAAGGGGCAGGAACACACATGCACGCATGCACATGCACACACATGCACACACACATGGCCCTAAAGCCCGGAGAGCTGGAGCAGTAGCTGCCTTAGGCAGAGACGCTTTATTTATCTCAAAATGGCTTTATTTATCTCAAAATTATCCCCCAAGAGAAAATTGTTATTTAATAAAGTAAACAATCATCCCCCTTCTCGAAAGCAAAAACAGGCCCTGAAATCCTTGGGTCCAGCAGGCTCCTTGGCTCCCCAGGCTCCTTGGTGGCCTGACCGTCACTGTTCTTAAAGCTTCCAGAACCTCAGGAAGAGCCTCCAGATGGGAAGACTCTGTGCTCAGCCCAGACAAGGGTCTGCACAAGGTTCTCCAGCATGAGTGGCCGAGCTGGGACGTAGGCCCAGGGCCCCCACCTCTCTGGTCGGCTGCTGTTTCTCCCAGGCTCGCGGCCATCCTCTCACCAAGGCTGTGCCTGTGGGCGAGCTGGGCGCCACCTCTAGGTGCAGGTGGCACAGCCGAGGTCACGACGGCCTTGCTCTTGGCCTGAAAGCCACGGGCCAGCAGAGCCCAGCGCCCGCGCTCCGGGGCCGGGCCCCACATCACCTCCCCCGTGGGCTCCCTGCTTTGGGACCGAGGAGAGGGAACCTGCCCCCGCCTTCGCCCGGGTCTCCTCCACGTCAATCAGCTTGGCAACTGAGATGCTCTTCCTGCTGATCAAGCCTCGGCTGGCACTTACACACATTTTTTTTTCTTTTTAAGAGATTACAATGGCTACTTTATACCAGTAGCCTGGGCGGGTAGCTTCTTCCCGGACACGGGGTGCTCCAAGCAAGATGAGCGACAGCAGGGGAAGGGCCGGACGGGGGGCTTCTGAACTAAGTGGCCGCAGGGGCCGCTGCTCTCCGCCGGCAGTCCCGGTGCACCAGGAAGGGGTGGACGAAGGTCAGGAGAGTGAGGAGCACCAGCGCCAGGTTCACCTGCGGGGGGGGGGGGGTGAGGAGCGGCGCAGCCCCGGCGCCCAGCACCCATCGCCCGCCAAGGGACCAGAATTCTGCCTGGTTTATCTTCCGCTTTCCACTCGGACCCGGGGTGCCCGAGGAAGGACTAGTGGTTATTTTTCTTTCTGCCCTGGGGGGGGGGCATCTTACACCCATTTCACGGGGGAAGAAACAGAGGCCTCCAGAGCCTGCGGTGATCTGCTCAAGGTCACGCGGAGGGTGGGTGGAGGCCCGGCTAGAACACACGTCCCCTGACCGTCACGTGAGGGGTGTCCGGTGTCAACCTGGCAGTTCTCCCCAGTCGCGGGTTCAGCCCTTTTTTCTCCCAGTGACAGACTGGAACTCCTGCCCTGCACTTTGCTGATCCTTCTGAATGAGGACCACAGAGCTGTGCAGTGATCGGGCCGCTGCCAGGTTTGGGGTTGCCCCCGCTGGGGCCCCACAGAGTTGCCCCAGCCTGGATGTCCTTGCTGGTCTAAGGCCAGGACCCCCACCCCCTGTCCCCATGTCTCCAAGTACTCACGTAGAAGGGGTCGTTCTGGAGGGGGCCTTGGATGAGAGTGAAGATGGGGAACTGCAGCAGGGACACGATGGCTGACAGGGCCATCACCAGCCCAAAGAGCTTCCCAAAGTGCTCCGACGGGAAACTGGGGAGAGACGAGGGGGTTGTGGTGAGCTTGGGGGCCCCTCCCCTAGGTAGGGGTCTGGCCTTGGTAGGCCTTTGTCAGCCACTTGCTCCCAACTCCCCTGTCCTAGGCCTGCCTTCACCCGCCTACCCCATGCAGTCCTTCCCCTTCTGCCTTGGCTCAGCCTTTCAAACCAGGGAACACAGGGAAGGCATTGTGCCGGGCCCTGGGAAAATAGCAGGGACCCAGATATGAGCTGTGCCCTGGGGAGCTCTCAAGGAAAAGACAGACACATCAGCAGATCACTCTATGCCAGGCGATGCATGCACCAAGGAGGCAAGACTAGGCTGAGTGCCAAGGGCACAAAGAAAGAAACACTTTCTTTCCTGGCAGAGTTGGAACAGAAGTGGGCTCTGCAGGATGAAGAGGAGTTTGCTGGACTGATGACAGAGGAGGCAGAGGGGAGAGCTGATGTCAAGTCCATGAACACTCTATTTCTCCCACCAGCCCCACCTCCAGGCATCACCCCCTCCACCTGCTCCCAGACCCTGTCTCCCTCCCCTGACCACCTCCAGGCCCGTGCTCACCTCCTGACTTCTCACCTCCAGCACACTTCTTTTTGCCCCAGTGTGTCCCCCATTATGTAACGCTTCCCAAGCCCACTTACGCGATGGTAAGGAAGGCAGCGTTGCCCCCGTAGAGGAAGGAGCGGCTGATCACTTGCAGGACGAAGGTGAGGTACTGGAGGGGGAGCACAGGGACCGAGGCACAGAGGGCAAAGCCCAGGCACAGCAAAGACGTCAGGGCCAGGGAAGGCGCCGCTGAGGAAAGGGCCACCACTGAGGCCGAAGAACCTGGTCCAAGGGGGAAGAGGAGAGGCTGCCTGGAGGGGGCACCGGGGCGGGCAGGGAGGGGGCAAGAACGTGGGGGGAAAAAGAGGAGCCACCAAGCTCCCAGCCACCTAGGCAGAAGCCACCTCCTCCCACGTGCCCCATCTCCAGCCCATCAATAAACGTGGGTAACCCACCTCTTAAATGCCATTCCAGTGTACCCACTCCTGCCCTTCCCCACTGGCTCATGCTGGTTGCAGGCCACCACAGACTCGCTCCAGATTATTACGATGGCCTCCGACCGGGCTCGGCATCTGCTCCGGCCCCTCCAACCCAAAGCCAGTTATTCTCTGTGGCGCTACAGGTAATAGCCAAAGACTGGAAACCATCCAAACAGCCGCCAGGAGGGGATTGCCGCCTCAGCTCCGCTGCAGCCTCGCACCGAGAACCAGGCGGCGGCTCAGGGCGCGAGGGCAGGTCCCTGCGGAGCGCGACAGGGGTGAGCCAGGAGGGAGGACGCGATGGAGTCACTATAGTCAAGCTGACAAGAAGCAGAGCGGCTGAAAGGCGAGGAGAGCGATTTCATTTTACGCTAGCCTGGGAACTTAAACTTCTGGACTTTCCATTTGCGCATCAGTGCCTGGGTGCGTGTAAACCTACAGACGACCCTCTGCAGGACTTAGGGAAGCATGTTCACGTGTCCGCACCCCCCGACGTCTGGAAGACCATCTCAGACCAAGAGGAATGCAGGGCAGACTCTTCTCAAGAATGGGCCTGTGCCATACAGACGCTCAGCCTTTTCTTCTTTGGATCACTTTGGCTATTGCCTCCTGGTGCTTCCAGAATTGGAGTTCACTCACTTAAGACCCTTGGAGAGGCCCTGGCCAGTGGCACGGTTGGAGCGGCGTCCGGTACACCAAAAGGTCTCGGGTCCTATTCCCGGTCAGGGCACATACCTACGTTTCGGGTTCGGTCTCTGCCCGGGGCCCATGTGGGAGGCAACCCATCGATGTTTTTCTCTCGCTCTCTCTTTTCCTTCCTCTCTCTCTAAAGTCAATAAAAACATATCCTTAGGTGAGGATTTAAAAAAAAAAAAAAAAGACCCCTGAATACAACTTTGTCATTTAATTCTAAAAGTCTCTTGATTCACTTACGCTCGGTCGACAGACAGTTACACAAAAAGAAAACTGCGGCCTGGCCGGGCGTGGCTCAGCGGTTGATCATGGACCTAGGATCCAGGAGATCGGGGTTCGATTCCCGGTCAGGGCACATGCCCGGGTTGAGGGCTCGATCTCCAGTGACTCTCTCATCATTGGTGTTTCTATCTCTCTCTCCCTCTCCTTTCCTCTCTCTGAAATCAATAAAGATATATTTTTTAAAAAAAGAAAACTGCAGAACAGGTTGTGCAGTGTGCTGCCTATTACGTAAGAAAGAGCAAAATTATATGTCCACAGTCTTTCTTTAAGGAAAAAGCAATAAAAATAATCACCAAAAAGGGAAGGAATGGAGTACAGGGAAAAGAGGGAAACCAAATGTCTTTGAATAGATCTTGTCTCAGTGTGTGATATGTAAAGGTTTTTTAAATAAAAATAATAGGAAGGAAGCAAGCAAAGCAATCCCCAAAAAATCAGAAGCAAAATGAAACCGAGGAACATAACTTGGTATCAGGTTGGTGGCCTGTAACACCCAGTCATTTGTCTGTACATCTCTCATGGGAGAGGGCGTAGGGGTAAGAACAGAAGGAAGGAAGGAGGGAAGGGGGGAGCAACAGCCTGCAGCAATTGTATTATTAGTAATATTGATTATGCTGTACACCTGAAACTAATATAACATTAAATATTGACTGTAATTGAAAAATCACAATTAAAAAATTATTGATATTGGTAAACCAGTAATTATATATAAAATATATTTTTAAATACTATATATATATAGTATATAGTATGTATATGTAGTATATGTATATAGATAATATTGTTAGAAATCATCATTTCCAGAGGAAGGGAAAAGATATACAAATGTAATATCAAGGAAGTAAAATTTGAGTTAAAATATCAACATTAGGTATTAATGCCCTGGCCAGTGTGGCTCAGTTGGTTGGCGTGTCTTCCCATACACCGAAAGGTGGTAGGTTCAATTCCCGGTCAAGGCACATACCCAGGTTGCAGGTTCAATCCCTGGTCGGAGTGTGTGAGGGAGGCAACCCATTGATGTTTCTCTCTCTCTCTCTCCTTCCCTCCTTTACTCTCTCTAAAATCAATAATAATTTAAAAATTAGGTATTCATGATGTATTTTTTTTCTTTTTTTTTTCTTTTTTTTAATATATCTTTATTGATTTCAGAGAGAGGAAAGGAGAGGGGGAGAGAGAGATAGAAACATCAATGAGAGAGTCATTGATCGAGCCCACAACCCGGGCATGTGCCCTGACCAGGAATCGAACCCCGATCGCCTAGGATCCTAGGTCGACGCTCAACCGCTGAACCACGCCCGGCCAGGCATGATGTATTTTTTTTGTCCAGAATATTCTATCTATCTTACCTCTATCCGAGGCCTAAAAGCAATAACAACCCAGGATAACTAAAACAGTAGCATCCAGATTACAGTCTTTAAATATCATTTTCCATTAAAGGGGCCCGAGCTACTTGGAAAACGGCTGGTTTCAGGTCTGGTGCAGGAAACACACCCAATGAAATGGACCTGAACACCTGATTATGCCAGAAAGTAAGGACACCCTCTAAAGCTGATAGGATTAATCTAAAGGTTACTGGTACTGGGTGGGTAAAATTCTCAATGGCCGAAGATGGGACAATTTAAGCATCAAGAAGAATTTTGATAGACATGGATTGAAACACATTCAAATATATTTAAAATGAAACTTTTAAAGACAAATGAGGGGTAGTCGCCCAAGAGGTTGCTACGGCAACTTCACTATTTTGAAATGTAAACAGAGGAAAAACCAAGCATTTATTTCAGGATAACAAGTAGATCATAAGGGAAAGTTTCTCTTTCTAGAGGAATTCTAGCTATTAAAAGCGGAAGGGAAGATAGAAATAGAAAATCACCATTTTGTAACCCTAATACGATAATGGGTCCCGGCATTGATCACCCATGGTTGCTAAAATCATTAGGCAGGCAGCTGATGGGAAACGTTATAATGGGCCATCGGACGGACGATGTCTGAACCCACTGATCAATTTTAACTTCATAAAACAGTGACACCGGTAGGCACCAGGGGCCCGCTGAGTGAGCCCTCAGCTCCACCGCTGACTCAGTCTCACCAAAAAATATTACACCAAGTCTCCATGCTGCCTCTTTACAGGAAATAGCCAATCAAAGAGACATTTTTTTTCAACGACAGGGAAAGGATGCCAAATCCCAAACTGGGAAATCTGACAGGCCAAATGACCCAGTTTCTCCAACAAATAAACAACAAGGGGTGGGGGGAGCGAGAGAGGGACACGAATTTTAAAAGACCAAAAAGGTACACCAAACAAAAATACACTGTGTGGACCCTAATTTGAACAAACCAACTGTAAAAAGACCTATTTGAAACAACTAGGGAAATCTGAACAGAAGCGCGTATTAGATGATAGCAAGAAACTATTGGGGTTGTTTTAGGGGTGATGATTTATAGTAATGTGTAAGTAAAAAGAGGCCTTATTTGATAGCGATACTAACTGAAGTGTTTACGGATGGAATTATTTGATGTGTGAGATTGGCTTTCAAAGACTCCATCTGGCGGGGCAGGCGGAGCAGTGCTGGGAAGTGGGGGAGGGCTGTGGGTGAAACTGTAGGAGAAACACTGCTCCCCAGTTTAGCCCCTCCCCACCCTCCACCCCCACAGGTTGAAATGCCTCAGCGCTCCTCTCTTCCTCCAACACGCCCAAGGATCCCGTCCAAGCTCCTTGGCATGGCACGCGGCCTGCCCTTCTTACTTCTCTCTCTCCAGCCCTTCCCACCACTCCCCAGGGCTCTGTGCCCTGGCAAGTCTGAATCGCTTTCTGGAATTCCCCGGATTCTTCAATGTTTTGCTCCCTCCTTCACCGTCTTGACCCCACTGCATTCTTGAACTACTCTCCCACGGCCCTCCTCTTCATCTCCTCACTTCTTACCCATCCTTCAGGTCTCGGCTCAGATGCCACTTCCTCCAGGAAGCCTTCCCTGACACCAGTCCCATCCCCTCTCGGACCACGTTATGTGCCCTTCTTCGTGTCCCCAGAGCCCCCTGTGGGTTTACTTCATGGACTGCGATGCTGGCCCCTACCTTTCTCCAACCTCTAGATTGAGAACAAGGTCATATCTGTCTTGCCCACTGTTGAATCTGGAACTGTGGCTGGCACGTGATTGGCACTCGATGACCAATGGGAGAGTGGGTGGATGGATGGATGGATGGATGGATGGATGGATGGATGGATGGATGGATGGATGGATACAAGTACAAAAGGATTAAGAACAAAAGAGAAGATGGGCCTGGAGGTAAATGAAGACCTCTCCCCTCTTGATTCCCTGATCCTCTGGAGACCAGGGCTCACCTGTTTTGGCCGCTTCCCTCTGGTACTTCTGTTTAAGCCGGTCCATGAGCAGGCCGTTCCAGGGGGCACACAGCACTCCAAAGAACTGAGTGATGGCAAACGCATTTGTGTAGCTGCTGACTGCGGGGGACAGAGGACGTTGGGTATTAAGACACTTCCAGGATTTCCTTACAGGAGAGGACTCTTCTCACCCTGCCCTTCCCCAGCCTGACCCTCCTCCCCATACCCTTGCTCAGACCTGCCTCTGGAGCACAGAGGTTCCAAGTCCCCAGTGGGATGTGCAGATGGGCTGCCTCCCAGCCCTGCCACCTACCCAGTTTCCTGTCATCACCGGCCAAGGTGGTGAGCAGAGAGTTGAGGGTGCTGATGAAGAGGTAGTGCCACAACTGTATCACCGACAGCCACACCAGGTGCCAGGCATAGCGCCAGGAGAGAACACAGCTCTTGAAAGAACGGGGCTCCTCCTGCTGCTCTGGTCCTGGGATCTCTGTTGGGGAAAGGAGGGTCTGGGCATGAATTACAAGGCTAGTGGAGGGCTGGGATGGGCAAGAATGTGGAGGCCCTAGTGGGACAGCCTGAGGTCCAAGTTCACTTTCTGTTCTGGGCTCCCAGAACTCAGCAGGCGAGCGCTCCGAGCTGCCTACAACTTGCACATCCCCACCTCTCCGCCCTGTCGTCAGGCCCTGCCACGGTGCATGACCCTCCCTGTGTTCTCCGTCTGCTGAAAGCTCATCTGTCTTTCACAGCTTGGCTTCACCGCCACTTCTTGCACTAACACTTTATCCCGTTCCTTCTCAGCCAGGAAGGTGAAAAGAAAGGCAAGGAGAGGAGAACGGGAGAGGCAAGCAGAGGGTTAGTGGTGGACAGCTGCTGTTTCAGCTGCCCCGCATCCCCTCCCTTAGGTTCGGTCCCAGGATCCTGGTTTCTTCTGGACGTCTCTCCATGGTCCCAATGGGACTGTGAGTCCAGTGTTCTGTGCCTCAGCCCACGTGGACCCATTGATCATTCTTCCTCGGACTGGGACCCCTGGTTCTGGGCTTCCTGGCGCCTGGCAAGCTTATTTCCCCTTGATTTCATGAGCTTCCCAGAATCCTGTTCTTGTTTCTGCCTTAGCCAGTTGGTGACGTTTGCACCAAAGACCCGAAACCGATAGAGGAGGGAAAGGAAGCGGCCATGGAGATGGGACAGTGAGAGAGGGCAGACCCCGGGGGCCTGCAGAAATGGGGACAAATAAGCCAGACTTGGAGCTGAGAAGTTGGGGGGAAAGGAAGACAATGATGGAAGACTGACTCTGGGGGTAGGAGAGATGATATGAGAGAGGAAAGAGGGGCAGAAAACAGAGAAGGCACAAAAGTCTTGCCCCTCTCTGGACCCTCGATCAAAATGAGGGAGTTGAGAAGATCCTACAGGTCCTGTCTCCACCTGGCCTTTCCTGAGTCCCAGTCCCTGGGGGAGGGAGGAGCTCAGGAGGTGAGGAGCCAGGTCAGCCACAGGGGAAGGCCAGGCTCTGAGGGGGGACGGTTTACGCAGCGGGGCTCACCTTTCTTTGGTGACAGGAACCCCTTGGTCTGTAGATCCAGCTTTTCAGACTCAGCCATTTCTTTCCTCTTCTCTCTGGTACTAGTTCTAGGGCACAGGCTGTGGAAACAGAAGCCCCATCAACCCAGCCCAGGGACAGTGAGAGGAGCGTGACACTCAGGCTAGAGGACACAGTGGAGTCACCTTTTACCAACCCCGATGCTCAGGTCACAGCCCAGGCCGGTGAAATCAGATGCCTGGGCGTGGGAGCCAGGCTTCCGTATTTTTCAAAGATCTCCAAGCGATCCTAGTGATTCTCCTATGCAGCAAAGTGTGGGAAGTGTGGGAAGAAGAGGGCAGGCCTGGGTTCAAGTCCCAGCCCTGCCTCTTCCTAGCTGGCAACGTGGCTCAGACTTAACCCTTCTGAGCTTACGTTTTCCCGTTTGGACAACGGAGATGAGGCTCTAACTGAGAGGATGATCACAAGGTGAAACCAGAGAGCAGGTGGGTCTGCAAATAGTAAGTGAGCAGCAAACGCCTGCCCTCCCTCTGCTGCCGGTGGCGACGGACTGCAAAATGGTCACATTCCTTCACTGCCTCTGTTCCCCACCCTGTGCAATGGTTCTGCAGCCCTGACTATTCCCCACCCCCTGAACCTGGGCAGCCTTGTCAGCTCTTTCAGCCAAGGAGATGCAGCAGGCATGATGCTGTACCAATTCCAACCCTCAGCTTTGAGAAACCTTAGGCACCTCTGCACTCTCTCGAACCCTGAAACCACCATGGGAACAAGTCCAAGCTAGCCTTCTGGAGGGTGAGAGCCAAATGACCCAGACCTCCTGCCACCTCAAATGACCACCATCCAGATCAGCCAGCCCCCAGCTAGGACACCAGATAGATGATCAGAGACATGAGCGAGCCCTGTCAAGATCACCCAAGTCTGTCCCCGATCAGTTGAGCTAGCCAGCTACCTACAGACTTGTGAAAAATAATAAATGCTTAATGTTTCAGGCCACTGAGTTTTGGAGTTGTTTGTTATGCAGCAATAGCTAATTGATACACTTTGTTCCAGTCCTCCTCTTCTGTGACAGGTTTCCTCTGCCCCACTACAACCATGTCTGTCCTGCCCCCTGCTTCCACCTCAGGTCACCTGAGGGGCTCTGGCCCGAAATTACCAGATCACAGTCCTTACCCATAGCTGTAGTTGGGGGGCAGTGGGTAGGGGATGTGCCCCCGGGGCATCAGGAGGAAGGTACGAGCAACATGCCAAGCACTGCAGACAGAGAGGAAGATGAAGGAGGCCCTCAGGCTGATACCTTGCTCATAAAGGAGCTGCAGAAAAAGGAGAGAAAAGTCAGTGCAACACCCGTGTTCACAGCAGCATTATTTACAACATTCAAAAGGTGGAAGCAGCCCAAGTATCCATCCACAGATGGATAAACAAAGTGTGGTCATGTGTACAGTGGAATACTATTCAGCCTTAAAAAGGAAGGAAATTCTGTCACATGCTACAACACGGGTGAATCCTGAGGACACTATGCTAAGTGAAACAAACCGGTCAAAAAGAAGACAAATAGTATGTGATTCCACTTATATAGGGTACTTGATGTAGACAAATTCACAGAAACAGAAAATAGAACGGTAGTTGCCAGGAGCTGGTGGAGAGAGAGCAGGGAGTTACTGATTAATGGGTACAGAGTCTCAGCTTTACAAGATTGAAAAGGATTCTGGGGATGGATGGTGGTGATGGTTGCCCAACAGTATGAATGAACTTAACGCCACTGAACTGCATACTTAAAAATGGCTAAGATGGTAAATTTTATGTTATGCATATTTGATCATACACAAAAAAAATGTCGGTGTAAGAAGCAAGGGCAGGAACCCCCATTTCCAAGAATGAGCCTTCTCGCCCTCCATCCTGGAAGCTGATCAAGGGGACCCGGTACACACATAGCCTCACCCTCACCCCAAGGCTCAGTCAGCCTCAGGGGATAGCGGGTGGGGTGGGGTGGGGTTGGGCTGCATGCCACCATTCCCATAGCCTTGTAGAGCCTCCTAGTGTGACTTCTCAGAGGTTTTCTAACCCAGGGCTTTTTTTTTCAATAGCAGCAAAGTCTTTTTGTCTAAACAAATTTCACACAAAAATTCAATTCATCAGTGGAGAGGGTCCCAGTCATCCTCCCCTCATTCTCCTTGGTGATTGACGTAACGTCCAAGGGCACCCTTCAGGGCTCCTCAACACCCAGTTTGAAGACCATTGATCTAGCCCAACCTCCTCATTTTACAGAAGGTAAAAAAAAAAAGAGGGATCCAGAGAGGAACAACACATTGCTCAAGGTCAGGGTAAGCGGCAGCAAGGTCAGATTGCACTGAGAACGCCAGCTCTTGCTCTAGTACTCTCTACTCTTCCAACCCTAAGAGGGGGTGGGGGTGGGGGGGTACATCCAGGCGAAGGAGGGACAACCTAGAAACCGGCTCTTGTACCAGGAGTAGAGAGGCTTGAGTAAGTACCCTAGAGGCTCAGTCTTTGGGTGACCCTTCAAGCCAAGGTGCTCATGGGACTAAGCTAGCCTTGCGTCTGGGCAGTGACCCCCAGGGACCCTCTTGTCCTCCCCCATGGCCCACAGGCTATGCCAGCTGCCTCTGGCCTGACACAAAGCCCAAAAGGAAGTCCCAGGTTTGGCAGGTTGGGGTGTCAAAGACCCACATTCTTTCGTTCCTTTCACCCATCCTTAGTGCACTAACTTTTGTCCCAGCTACTTGCCTCATAATCACAGTATGGCTGCCACAATTCTAGCTATCACACCATCCCACCAAATAAATTCAAAGAGGAAGGGTGGGAACGGGACCAAGGAGAAAGGCTTTCTTTTTGTTCTGCTCTCATCTTCGATCAGAGAGGGAAATATCCCCTGAAGTCTTCCAGTATATACCCCTTTCATCTCATGAACAAAGACTGGATAATATGACCACCTCTACCCACTACTAACAAGGGGGAAAGGGATTACCAGTTGGCTTAAATCAATCAAGAGTCATCCCCTGGGCTTGGCACATCACTGCCCTGATGAAACTTAGCGCAATGAAGAAGGTAGTGTGGCTTTTGGATGGTCCACCAACAGCCCGACAACAACCCACCCCCCTGAACGCCAGCACTGGTCTTTAGGAGAGCTGGAGAGGCCTCTGTCTGTCCCCACAGTCCCCACCAGCCACCTGCCACCTCCCTGTCCAAACAAGAAACTCACAAGTGCAAACGCCCCATTCCAAAGGGACCCCACCCCATGCCCAGTACTGGCCCAAGCGCATCATGGCCATGCCTTCCCTTAGCCTCTCCCCAAAATCCAATGTAAGTTTAGAGGAGGGGCTTAAGGGTTATGAGCTCAGACTCTAGAACCAGACAGGCCTGGTTTCAAGTTCAAATGTCACGTTAGTAGCTGCAGAAGGGTTGTTGAGATAAATCACACCAAGTGCATAGATAGGTGCCTGGCATATGCAAGTGTTCAATAAAGCTTAGCTGTTGCTAATTTTTACCTTAATGATAAGAAACACGGCTGACGAAGAGTCGAACGCTCCATTGTAGAGGGTGATGATGGTCGAGCGGTGTTTGCCAAATAGGTTCCCAACCTGGCGAGCACAGGACCAGCCTGAGTCACTCACTTCTTCGTGAAAGCCTGTGCCAGGTCATCATTCTCCCCGACTGCCCTCCGCCAGCAGCCACCACCCTGGCTGGTCAGCCCCCATTGAGGCAGCTGACACAGGAAAGCGATTTGCTCCCCTCATCCCGCCTCAGCCTCCCGCCAGGTGCCCTGGATGCGGGGAGCACCGGGGTGGGCTTCTACCTGCAGGTTGGTGATCAGAAACAGGATTCCCCCGACGGTGAGCATGGGCATGGCCAGGAAAAGCAGCAGCGCCGAGCCTGGAACAATCGGAGACAGGGGTGGGTGGCTTCACAGTGCGGCCCAAACATGGAGCCTCAAACTCTGGCTCCCGCCTGCTCCAAATTCCCGACAGCCCTGGAGGCAGGGCCCCAATTCTAGCCAGACTTCTAGAAATTGGGATCTTAGAATACTGGTTGGGGGCTCCCCCAAAGGTCCCCACGGAGGGGCCTCTCCTGAGCCACCTTTTCCTCACCAAAGACGGCCCTTGGCCTGTGGCAGGCCTGGATCCCTACAAACAGACGACTCGAAGTGAAGCCACTGCTCCCTGCCTTCACTGACCCTGACCAGCCCTCTACTCATCCCTGACACTGTGGGCGAGGAGCCTGGACTCAGCCCCAGGGCCAGCCCCACATTCACTGCAGGACCTTGAATGGACTCTGACTCTGTGGCTCAGTCCCCCGCTCCTCCTGCCTCAGTGGGTCCTGTGAGCTCTCAGGGAGAAAATAGCCATGGGTGTCCTTCCTTGTTCATTAAACTTGGAGCGCTTCCTTCAAGCCAGCACTGTGCTCGGCATTGGAAATGCAGGTTGGGTAAGGAACACTCCTTGCCCTTGAAAAGACTGACATGCCAAAAAAAAAAAAAAAATCATTACAATAGGTCTGGAAAGTGTTGGATAACAGCAAAACTACTAATATGCCAAGGTGAGGAGGGGGCTTAATAATTAGTCTTTCCCAAACCACGAACTTCTGGCCACCTTCATGATTTTGGCCATAACCCATGCCCATCCCAGTGAGGCAGGATGTAAGAAGCTAGGAAAGTTCCTGGGAATGGGAAAATTTTGAGATAAAATAACTAAACAAGGCCAAACAATCTGAACAACTTACAGACAGCTAGTGAACTGTAAGACCTTATCTTCCCTAACCAAGGACACCTGAGAACAAACTGGAGCATTAACAGCTTAAATCATCCTGGTCAGGGAGAGAGAGAACAGAGACCCAATTAATGCCAATTTTGCCAGCCAAACCCAAGGACGGATGAAGTCAGGGGAACAAATAACAGAAACACGACTCAAGCCAGACAGATCCAAGATAAAAGTAAAACAGTAAAGCTGACCAAAGAATAATCCCAAACTCCCCTATACGCTCATTTTGATGCGTCAGCATATTAAAAATGCACATGGAAAGCTGATGAATATTCTGCTGAAACCCTCCCCTAAGATTCTTGCCCGGAGAAGAGAGAAAAAAACCCTCAAGACAAAGGATGCCAGGGCGGGCTCTCTCTGGAGCACGCCCCTGCCTCTTCTCAGGCATGAGCTTTTTACTTTCTTTCTCCTAAACTCTAAGTGTCCCCGAGAGACTTGCCACCAGGGGAGCAGTGGGCAGTTCGTCTGGGGCTTACCCTCTGACCCTGTTCCCAAGGCCCCTTTTTCTGACTTCCCAGTGAGCTAACAGCATCCTCGCCTTGGCTCACTTCTTTCCTATAACGCTTCTAGAGAGCCAAAGCAGCCCCACCTAGCCTATCTCCTGTTGCTTCTATCCTAAGCCCTTCCTTTTTTTTCATTGTCCCCAGCATTAATAAACATACTCTCACAATCACCTGGACTTGTATTGCGATATCTTTCCTGCAGGAAGACAAGAACCCACACACTACAGGCCAGCCCAAGGCAGACCTGCTGCAGGCCTGGTCCCCATCCGGTAACACTAGTATTTGTTAACATTTTTTTTTTTTTTAAGTTGATTCACTTTTACCCAAAAGAAATCTATTATTTTTTAAAGGAAACTTCATATCACTATTGTGCGTGAAAAGAAACCTGTGCTGCGTGTCATAAATAGCAAGTCACTGCAAAAATAAATACACTGAAAGGAAAACAATATTATTAAATTACAACTGGATGCATGAATGCACTTGCCCTCGGAATGCTCACAGCCAGAAACCAGCTCCTGCCAGAATGTTAAAATCACACCAGCCCCACGTCAAGAGCTCCGTTCATGAAATCAGAGAACCGAGAGGGAAATAAAAGGGGAACAACTTTTCCACCAGGTGGGTGACCCAGTGTTTGTTAATGCAGCAAGGCCAATCCCTTGGAGAAAGAGGTTAGTGCCTGGTCTCCAAGTCAGAACCTTGAGTCCTAATTCCTCTTGGCTGTTTCCTGATATCCTCTGGAGTAATTAATGATTGTTCTCCACCTTGAGAAGCAGGTAAAGTGCCCATTGCCCAGTGTTTGAACTGTTTACCTTTCAATTTCTGTCTTTCTAAAAGGTACAGGTCTCCTAAGGCACAAAAGGTTGGTTGTGATTTATTTCACAATAGGCTGGGTATGGTCCCAATACCTCCCCCCTCCCCCCCCAAAAAAAAGCTCTATGTTATGGGGGAAGGAGGAACTGTTGCTCAAATGATTCGTGAACAAGTCAAGCATCCCCAGCCAGCTCTCCACATTTGGCCACTTGAAAATCCTTTACAGACTTTTAGGAAAGAAGAAGCCAACGGTTGAATGAGGAAAGTGGTTTTAAATAACTGGCTCCAGGTGCCGGGCTATCGCATGAGATCTGTTTGGACAAAGACACCCAGCCTGTCCGAACTGGGCAAAATGGGGATGACCCCACGTCGCCTTCTGGCTTCAGCACAGGTGCCACACACACACACACACACACACACGAGTTATGTGCCGTTACTAACCCAAAAATGGAGCCGCGTGATCTGACACCGGAGAGTAATGCTGGAAGGAATCTCTTGGCCAGTCAAGGGCCCAGGGCAAGTCTTTGCCAGGGGTCTCTCTCTGGCTTCAGTTTTCTCCTCTAATGGGGGAAGGGGGTAATGAACCAGATTGGAATTCCCAGACTTGGGGGGAATTTTCTATGTTTGTAGACCAGAAAATTTTGAAAAGACAACTTTTGACGACCATAGGGTGGTCAGCTTTTGCCCTGCTAAGTAAGGCTGTTTTCAAAAGCACCTGTCACTCACATCCTCATTTCATTTCTAAAAGAGACAGAGCATTTTAACACATACCAGAGGGAGAATGCAATCGTTCTAATACATTCTACTCCCTGAAGCGATGCCTCCAAACACTTCTCAGTAGGCCAAACTGTTTCCATAGGCCAGGAGTAATTCTTTCAGGGATTCTTTCGAGCTCAAAGTCTGTGGATCTCTGCATAACTGTGGGGGTCGGTGTGTCCCGCCGTCACCTTCTGCACCTGCCCCGTCCACCAGGCGCCCCCCGCCCGCCTGACAGCACTCACCTGCAGAGGTGAAGGCTATGATGAGCGTAGCAGTAGTGTAGAGAAATCTGGAATACACAATGGGAAAGGGAGAGTGTTATCAAGAAAAGAGAAACCGGGAGGGGCAGAGCAGGGGACCTCCCAACAGGCCGATCCCTTAGGGGAGCAGGTTAGTGCCTGGTCTCCAAGTCAGAACCTGACTCCTGTTCCTCTGGCAGTGTGACCTTGGGCCAGGCACTGCCCTTCTCTGAGCCTCAGTAGCCTTTTCTATAAAAGGAAATGTTTGGACTGACTAAACCCCAGGCTTAAAGTTCTAGGGCACTATAATTTCAGTTCCACAACCCCAAGGTTATGGGGATCTCTAAGCAGTTGGACGGTCTTGAAAGCGTGGGGTAATAAAGGTAGTGCTAAGTGTGATATTGGGATTTATAATAAGAAATGTATATTTGGTGTTTGTCCCCAGCCCCTGCCTGACACAGGGCTCCTAACACCCTTGTAAATTCCTAAGTGATAGGAGCACTGGGAGCATCTTCTGTTCTGATGAGGTGACTCTGGGTGGGCTCCTGGATGGTGGGCCAGTCACCAGAAAGACTCAGCCAGAAGTAGAAGCTTGGAATTTTCACCCCCTGCCCCTCCTCCCCCAGCTTCTCTAGAGAGGAGGAAGGGGTTGGAAATGGAGTTAGTGACTGATCATGCCTATGTGAGGAAGCCTCCATAGAGTCCCAATAGTAAGGGGTTCGGAGAGCTTCCGGCTTGGCGAGCACATCCACATGCCAGGAGGGTGACATACCCCAACTCCACGGGGACAGAAGCTCCTGTGCTCGGGACCCTCCCAGACCTTACCCCATGCTTCTCTTCCTCTGGCTGGCTGTATCCTTTATCATGTCCTTAATGAACTGGTAAATATAAACTAGTGTTTCCTTGAGTTCTGTGAGATGTTTTAGCAAATAATTAAGTTCGGGGGGGGGGGGGGTCATGGAACCTCTAATCTGTAGCCAGTGGGACAGAAGTTGTGGGTAACCTGGGGACCTACCATTTGGTTGGCATCTAACTTGGGGGGCAGTCTCGTGGGATTTTTTTTTAACGTATCTTTATTGATTTCAGACAGAGGAAGGGAGAGAGAGAGAGAGAAAAACATCAATGATGAGAGAGTCATTGATTGGCTGCCTCCTGCACTCCCCCGACTGGGGATGGAGCCCAAAACCCGGGATCTAACTGCAATCTCCTGGGTGCTAGGTTGATAGTCCACCGCTGAGCCACGCTGGCGGGGCAGTCTCGTGGGATGTGATGCTATCTCCAGGTAGATCGTGTCAGAATTGAGTTACACTGGAGGACACCCAGCTAGTGTCACAGACTTGCTTGGTGTGGGAAAGCTGCCCACATATTGGTGACGGAAAGTGAAGTGTTTTGTAAAGGAGAGCGGAGAGCTACAGGTGTCTCTGACCAGCTGGTATCAGTGAGGCAGGGTTTGCCAGACCCACCCTGGCTCGTGGAAATGCGTGGCTTGGGAAGAGAAAAGATGAGAGGGTGTGGGATGAAGAAGCTCTGATTCCTGGGCAACCACGTGGGCCCCCTGGGTGTGCACCAGCAGCTGGGTTACAGTCAGTTACTAGAGGTAAAATTACCGAAAGAATTTAGAGATGGACCCCACTGTCGGGGACTTGGTTCGCTGCGTGCATAAGAAAATGCAGACTGTAAGGAAAAGGTGAAATACGCATCTCCTGGTCTCCGTTCGCTGTATTAGCTCAAATGGAATTAAAAGAGAGTGCTGGGTCAGACCTGGAGGCGAGACGGAGTTCAGGGTTGTGCCAGCCCGAGCTGCCACCACTAGCCTCAAAGCCACCCCGCCAAGGGAAAAATTATGCGGGGACAGCAGAAAGCAAGACCTCTGGGCACCACGAAGGCTGGCAGTGAGGGAGGAGAGAAAAGCAGGATGCTAATGAACCCAGGGGGCACAGTGTGACCGAGGTGTTTCATTGTGAGGCTATCATCAGCTTCCCGAGGAACCTTTACTGGAACGGACAGTGGGGGGGAGTAATTTGGGGCTGTCTTTGGTCTTGAACGCTGCAGAGAAGAGCACGTTGGGTGGATATAGGACCCACAGCTCACTGTGGATCACGGATGGCTGTGTGTGATCCAGACCCAGGAGGCTGTTCCTGAGGGAGTGGCCAGCCTGGTGCTCTTGATAAAAGCTGCCACAAGGTCATCGTCCCCCATCTCTGCCAAGTGGAGCACCCCCGAGGAAGCAGCTGCTATGCTTTGTATGCAAGCCACATGGGAGTGGCTGTAACGATGACCGGGATAGTCACCCCCTGAATATGCCCGCTCCCCAGGTCGTGGTGAATGCTGCGGTTAAGGGGCCCTTTCACGTGGGCACCCCACATAACCTCAGTGCCGCAAACCAGAAACCGTTTTGGAAGGCTCATTGAGGTTGCTGTCTCTGCTTCCCCTCCTGGGTCTCACAGATGTTAATAACTAGATTAGCTTAATTAACAAGAGAATGGGGGAAGGCAGAGGAGAGAATCCGGGGACTGGTCTCAGCAGGGTAGAAATTTTAAGCGGTTTTTAAGGAGTAAGGTGAGTAAAGCACCGTGTTTTCATCGTCAAAACTTAGGGTTGTGGCTTTTCCTCCCTGCCTTCGTATAAGGTCAAAGAGACACTGGCTCCTTTGAGAACCTTAAAGCAGACTCCAGGAATGTAACCAATACATTGACCTTTGCAACCAAATCCAGTAAAATTCAAACAACCGTCATCGAGCACAAAGGCCGCGATTTTTGGCCGCCCTCCACCAGCCGGAGCCTGATACTCCAGGCAGCGGCAATGACCTGGCCATATGGTCAGGCGGAGGGCAATGGAAATGAAACTTGGCCTATTAAAGGGATGCCTGTAGGGGGGGATAGCCCTTGGAAATCACTAGGGCATCTGTGGTGCATTAAAGCAGGGCACTTCGATGTCCATCCAAAGAGCACCTTCCCAGGTTCAGAGAATGACTGAAATCAACAAGCATATGTCCCGATGTGCTCGCTCAAGGTGGTCACCTGGGTCCATAAAATGAGGGGACCTGGGGCTGCTGCAGCAATGCACAGATGGGCCGGACCTAGGCATTGTCCTCTTGTAATCTCTGAGGCACGAAAGTCCAGTAAGAGCTGTTCTGCCTGCCAACAAAAGAGACAAAGACCGCAGATGGCCATGTGGCAGATCCCCTGGGGGGAAGGCCCTGAACAGAGCTGGCCAGAGAAACTGCTGCTGGAAGCCCTGGGCAGCTACAAACGGTCCCGACAGGAATAGACTCTGAGTCTGGACTGGGCTTTGTTGACCGGTGGTAGCTGCCAATGCTCAGTGTGCTATAAAAGAGCCAACACTGTACCAATTTGGATGGCTGACCATCATTTCCTCAGACCAAGGAACACCCTTTACAGCCCATAATGTCCAACAATGGACAGAGATGCTCTCAGAGTACTGGTTTGACAGAGGATTGGAACAGGCAGTTGGAACGCGGGTTGTGGAAAATGCGCGGCGATGAAGGCATCATGGGCTGGCCTACGCGCTACACGACTGTGCGCTCATATTCGGCATCAGGGGGCTTAAAGGAGTGTCCCCACTGGATGGCTGTCCCTGTTTTTCTAGTGGATCTGGAGAAGAAGAGGTAGGGAAGGACCATTGCTGGCATTCTTTCGGCCCCACATCAACTCCCCTTTGTTTTCCTCCCGATGCAGCGGGCACAGGACCACTACAAGGGATGGGAACGGAGAGGATTCCTAAGCGAGAAACGGTAACTGTGGTTGACGTTTATGTTACAACTTCTAAGGGCCCGATGGGGCAGGATGTGCCTTCAGCCCATCTGGCGAAACTCGGGGCTAACAGTGAGTGCACCTAGACTGCCCACCCGTGGTCAAGACAGCCCACTAGCTCTGCGCCTGGTAGCCTGGCCCGATCCGAACAGAAGTGCCCTGAGGCAGGGGAGGGCACTTGCTGCCCGCAGTCCAGACCAGCACAGTGGAAATGTCGGGGTATAAATGGAGAGAACTGAAGGTAAGGGACTGAGTAAGTGCATTATGTAGGGAGGGGAGTCCAATATTACATTAGCACCTCCAAAGAGGCACCGAGCAAGAAATGATGTGATCTCTTAGCTCAGTGACACCAGCTGCCTAGAAGGGTGAAGTCCTAAATTGCTGACACCACCCCTGCCTTTGGAACTGGGCAGGTTTGAACAGAAGCCTGCAGACCTGAGTGGCCCTGGGAGACATTTTCATACGGTACGAAGAGGGACTGGATAGTTATTAATGGCTGGATGGGATTCGTAATGTGCCATATCTTTTGAACTTTATGATCGCTTTGCTATCAGGGATCCATGCTCCCACACCAGGGGGTGAGCCGTGATACTACGATTTTATAATAAATACATATTTGGTCTTTGTCCCCAGGCCCTGACACAGGGCTCCTAAAACCCTCGTAAATTCCCAAGTGATGAGAGCACTCGGAGCATCTCTTGTTCTGATTTGGTGACTCTCTCTTCTGGCTCCTGGATGGGGCTGCTCACCAGAAAGACGCAGCCAGAAGTAGGAGCTTGGAATTTTCAGCCTGGTTCCCCATTCACTGGTCTGGAGACGGCAGAGGGGCTAGAATTGGACTTAACAATTGCTCGTGCCAACTTGAGGAAGCCTCCACAGGATCCCAAGAGTACGGGGTTCAGAGAGCTTCCGGCTTGGCGAGCACATCCACATGCCAGCAGGGCGAAGCACCCCAACTCCGCGGGGACAGAAGCTCCTGTGCTCGGGACCCTCCTGGCTCTATGCAGAGATGCTGTACTTCCTTCACCTGGATGTTTTGTGAGAATGGCTAATATGTGTCCCTTCATCTGCCTGTTTATCTGTACCCTGTAGCGTGTCCTTTAATCAGCTGCTAAGTAAGTGCTTCCCTGAGTTCTGTAAGCAGCTCCATCAAATAAACCCAAAGGGAACAACAAGCTCACAGGAACCTCTGATCCGTAGCCAAGTTGGCCAGAAGCTGAGGGGAGCCTGGTGAAGGGAAGCAGAGTTTGCCACCCCAAACAAAACAGGCCTCTTTGGGGCATTGATTATTTTTAAGCTGGTTGTTTTTAAGAAACAAAACACTCAAAGGCCCTTTGACCTTTCCCCTAACTGCCTAAAACAATTTAGAGGGGGACTCGCTCCAGGAAGGGAGCTACAGATAAATACACTTTAAACTGAACTGGGGTGTGAGGGGGAGGAACTGAGAAACTTTGTCTGATCAAAGTCCCCTCTGTTCCCATTGTTCAAGATGGTCCAGCAAACGTGTGTTTACCAAACTTCTGCTTTTCCACCTCCGTGTGGATTGCCTTCCTCCCACCCACCCCTGCTTTCCCCTTAGCTCAAGATGACAGATAAGCCTCAACCGCCTGCTTCTGGGCCCCATATTCTTATGGAACCCCTGTATGCGCAGATGTAGCTAAACTCGGTTATTTTCTCCTGTTAACCTGCCTCTTGTCAATTTGACTATTAGACCAGCCAGAAGAACTAAGAGTAGAAAGAGGGGAAATTTCCCTCACGAGGGACCTGCCACCTGAGGCATCTGAAATGGGGGTTAGTCTCATGGGACCGAGCCCTTAGCCTGCAAGCTCTGACGCTAGCTCCAGGCAGAGGGTGTCAGAATTGAGTTACAACGTAGGACACCCAGCTGGCGTCGGAGGATTGCTGTGTGTGGGAAACCCACACACTTGGTGACCAAAGTGTCAGGAGTGAAGGGTTCTGTATGAAAGTAAAGGAGACACACAGAAAGGTAAACCGAGATTTTCTTAACATGCTAAGGCTGGGGAAGGGGGAGGGGCAAAGGAGGGGGGGAGGGAAGAGAAGGGGATAGGGTGACAAAGACCAAGAAACTGAGATAAAGTCATTCTGCACCCAAACTCCTAAAGAGCAAGGGACTGACTTCACTCTCTGGCTACCTCCTGGCCCAGCCCGCCCTCCCGTCCGTCTGCCTGACAACTAATCTCCCACATGCCGGCCAGGAGGCGCTGGCTTCAGGCCTATCAGCTCCCCAGCAGGCCGCTGCCTATCGCTGAGCCTGGCCAGCTGCAGGGACACCCCGTGTGAACAAGATCAAGCCCCCGACCTTCCCTGGCTCTCGTGCATGAGAAATCTCCACTGTCTCCCTTCGAGTCAGAGGGGAGCGGAAGTTCCACCACTGGGGATCCCCATGAGACATGACCAGCTAAGCCTTCGGGGGGTGATGGAGAAGAGGAGGGGAATGAAGCCGGAGCCCCCTGGGTGTGAGGAGATGTGGACCAGGATCCCCGGGATGAAGCAGAGTGACAATTTCAGGTAGTGCTAATTTGGTCAGGCCAGCCCTCACAGGAAGTAGGCCTGGGCTCCTGCTCAGCTGAGCATCCTGCCAAACACATTCCCAAGGAGCAGAAGCAGGGCCTGAGGAAAGGGAGGCAGGGGTGTGGGAAGAAGGTGAGTCCACACCCTGGGCCGTTCCTGACAGAGCCTCTGGGGCAGGGCCTGGCAGGGCTGCCCAGTTGCCTGGCTCGGGTTCCCCTCTTGCCCACCTTGTACCCAGGCCGGCCGGGCCTTCAGGACTCACATGGCTAGGAGGCGGGCCACGGTGGTCTTGAAACGGTCAAAGATGTAGCCGGCGGGGAAGGTCATGAAGTTGTTCATGAAGGACGCCAGGGTAAAGATCAGTAAGAACCTCTCGTCCTGGGCCTTGCAGTCTGGAGGAGAGACAGGAAGAGCTCAGGAGCCCAGGGTGGGTGGGCCAACCTTCCAGCCACCCTGGTTTTCCTGCCAGGTGGGCACCCAACCTGGCTCCCCTCTAGGGCAGCCCCTGCCATCTCAGACAGCTTGCCTGGTGGACAGTTCTCCCGTAGGTGAGTAACTACCCCTCAGAAGCTGGTACCTCCCTCCCTAGGCACCCCTTAGACTAAAACTGGGACACGGAGGAAGGCGGGCCGACAATCCCTTCCTTTCTCCACAGAGAGGCTGGCAGGGTGGGCAGGAGGTGGTGTCCTTCCTAACCCTTCCCACCGCTTAAAACCAGACTCAGCTTCCTAGAGACGCCCTCACTCCCTTACCATGTGGGCCTGTGGCATTGCCCTTCAGCCTGGGGTCTGGTTCACACAGCTCCTCAAAGTAATGCTCTGTTTTGAAGACGAATACTAGGGACGTCCAGCCAAAGAGGACGCCTGCGAAGCCCAGGCATTCCAGCAGCCCAGTCAGCAGGGTGGCCACGCGCAGGGGCAGTCCCTGACCCAGCATGGCCTGGGGAACAGCAGATCCTCAGAGCCCACTGGCACTGGTGGCCTCCGGGCTGACCGCAGGAGTTGCGACGCCTGGCGCTGGAGCACTCGGGAAATTCCTCTGGCAGGCCCTTCTGTTCAAGGAGCACTCAGGTCCTGGCTGTTTTGGGCTTGGGCGGAAACCATCGGTGGATGTATCTCTGGCTGCTGTAAAAGAAGGCGGAGGCTGCTTGGTGGGGGTGGGGGGGTCGGAGGGAAAGGCAGAGGTGAGCAGAATCTTTCCTGTGGGCTGGAGAGCCAGGCCAGCTGTTGGAAACAGCTGCAAAAAGCCTCCCTGTCCCACCACAGCTGGCAGCAGGTGGCAAAGTGGGAACCGAGCCCAAATGCTGGACACTGTCCATGGAAATGACAGCAGCAACTCTGCCCCAGTTGCAGGGGCTGAAGGGACTCTATGTATGTTCTCACAAATCCTCGCTGCAGCCTGGCAGACCTCATGTTTTGTTAGCTTCCCTTTACTAATAGGGAAGCAAAGTCTCGAGGGTATTTTGTCAACCTGTCCAAGGTCACAAGGGTCAGCTAGTCACAACATGGGCAGGTCTAATGCCCAAAATATCCCAACTCCAACAGTCCTTCCTCCCTAGCCCTTGGCTGGGACTCCCCATGTCCCCTCCCCGCCCCTCCACTAATCACCATCTGCCCCGAAAGAAAGCGCGCCCAGAGGCGCAGCCCTCACCCCCACCCGCAGCGCCACCGGCAGAGGCGCCCCAGGAGTCAGCAGCCTCACCGTCCATCGCCCCCCCATCCCATCCCCTTCTCCCCCTGTCCCGGTGGCCACGGCCAGCCCCTCCTCGCACCCTACCCGCCTCCTCCTGGCGCCGGCTGGCAGTCCCGCTGTCTGTCTGTCTGTCTGTGGGAGGTTGGGGATTCACGCCTCTCCGTTCGCAGCCCCTCCCTGCCTGGCCCTTGCCCCTGCTGGAGGCCGGAAGGGCCGGGACAGGCGGGGCGAGTCTCGGGAGGTTGAACGCCTCCCACTCTCCATCACTTCCTTCTCCGGGCTGGCAGTCTCTCCCATCCTTTTGGATTGTGCCCTTGGATCTTCTCTCCTGTCTCTCCCTCTAACCCCAGCAGCTGCTCTTTCGACCTCCCAGCTCCCCGGCCTCTCCTCCCTCCCAACCACGTTCATTTTAATACCACTGTGGGCACAGGCAGACCGACGGAAAACCAAACCCATCACAGACTCACAGCACACACACAGAGGACACACGGCCACGTGCGTACACGCGGACACACACACCCTATTCCTTGTGCTTTTCCTTACCATGTGGGTGGGCACAGAACACATTTGTCCCCTTTTGACCACCAGCTCAACTCTCCTCATCTCACGGGCCCAGGGTGGCCAGCAAATCCAAAGCACAGCAGATCTGCCAGCAAAGAACCCATCAGAGACCCAATGACCGGGACCAGACAGCTTTCCAGGACCACCTCCTGGGGGATCCCCTACCGCTTCACCTCCCAGCCCAGGTTCTGAAACAGCCTTCCGGCCAGACTGCGTTGATTAAGTATTCATTATCGCCCCATTTTTTATTAATCAAAGACATGTATAATTGCCCATCGGAGCCTGTGATCAGCATGAGATCACCAGCCGAACCAGCTGCATTGCTGGCATTCTGGCCCAGAGCAAGTGAACTGCCAGCTTGGCCATTTCCTCCCCAAAAGCTGAATTGGGGGAGAGCTTCGTGCATATTCAGTGCTGTGGGCAGACCCCCATGCCCGGCCTCCTGGATCCCCCACCTCAGGGATCCCAGGGACTCAAGCTATTCCAAGCCCTCCCTTCTTTTTAATGGGGAAGAAATAAGAGGTTAGGACAGCGGAAGGCCAGAACCTGGGAGTGGAGTACTTTCCAGATCGCTACCAAAACACAAAAGATAAAGGAAGCACAGCTACCCAGGCCACTGACCACATGGAGTAGGGGCAGGTGGCTCTGGTCCTGTGCCCCAGGTACTCACAGTTACACAGCCCTGAGCAAGCTCTTTGCTTAACCCACCTGTGAGATGAGAACTGCGGTGTCCTAATTATAGTACCTGCCACAAAAGAAAGATGAGGCGAGCTTGTTGCTGCAGGTACAATGGGCAGCAGCCAGACCGACAATGGGACTGGGCTTTCTAGTTCTCGAGAATGAAGAGGGAGCCAGCTTTGGGAGAGGGCTTCACAGGAACTGGCCGGGTCGCTCTACAAAGTGGCAGTGTCTGCCTGACTCCCAGCCTATGTGCTGACTCCACCAGACTTAACCTAGAATATTTGAACATTGGAGAAAACAAGTCTTTTCTTTCAGAATCAAGTGAGGAGGTGGGGGCGGGAGGACCATAAGAAAATACAACAGGCTAGGACAAACGGGACTTAAGATTTTCTATTTTACTGCAAGACACAAAGATACTGAAATTAATTCAAGCCCTATCTCCTGCTCTGGCTTACATTTTGGTCTCCAGAGGACCTGGGGGATCAGTGAGTGTGGAAGAAGCCAGGAAGGAACAGAAAAAGTCAAAGCGAGCAGAGAGGTTGTAGAATGTAAATTGGCAGAAGCCGCCAGACAGGCCCAGCTCAGGGGCTAACTGGGCATCCAGGACTGGAGCTCAGGGCCCAGGACAGGGCGTCAGGGCTCTGTCCGCCACATCTTGCTACCTGTCTCTTAGCTCTCAGTGCCCCCCAGCTCACACCCACGTCAATGTCTGCAGAAGGCACTGCCTTTAGGGAAGGGACAGTCTCACGGAAACTCGGACAGAATGTTGGGATATTCTCGGAACCATCCCCGCTTGGTCCGGTTCGAGTCCCGGCAGCCAGCAGAGGCACCTGCTGTTCGGATCACCCCCATGCCTCACTTAATAGGTAACATCAGAGAGAGGAGTGAGTGTGATAGGGCCTGATGGCGCCCGATGTCTTCATTCCTTCTCTCCTGTTTCCTTTCTGCCTCTCCGCCCTGAGGTCCTTTAAGTAAATTGATCAGCTCAACAAACACCCGTGGTGCCTGAGGCTCTGTGCCAGGGATTCCGAGAGAGAAAAGTGATTCAGCACCTTCCTTCAAAGAGCTCGTTCTCTAGCTGGGGAGACAGACAAAGCAACCCAAGATTTCCGGAGTGACGGAAGGGTTGTCGGGACAGAAGCCAGCACAGCGCGTTCTGGGACACGGGGACTGAAGGGCGCGACAACCGTCAGGAATCCCCGGTGCAGACGCGGCCAGGGGACGGGCCACACCTGAGGCTGGGGTGAGCGCCTAAGTGAAGGCGTTTGGGCGGCAGCCCATATCAGTTAATCAATCACGTCTATTGATTCTACCCCTTAATATCTCTCCTACCCATCCTTGGCCACTGCCCTGTTCAGGCGGCACCTCTCACCGGGATATTAGCTGCTTCCGAACCATCGGCTTTCTGCTGTTGATTTCCACGGTTCCCATTTGATAAAGGACTTGGACTTCGGATATGCCAAGCAAACAGACAAATGAAACAAAACAAACTTTTTGTCCTTGCAAAATCTGGGCTCATGCAAATCAAAATATCTGGTTTTTCCAGCTTTGGTCTTCAAAGGGGTTTCAAGAGTTCGTTTTGAAGACAAAAGGGAAATGCAAATATTTTTTCATTTCAACTGGGAAGAAAAATACCCATCATCTTGAGGCGATGCCAAAAAAAACCACCCACAGATTTTGGGTCAATTTACTGATTTTACGGATCCCTCCAAACTCCAGTCTCCTCATCTATAAAATTGGAATTGGGTTGCTGTGTGAATTTAAAATAATGCAAGAAAATCACTAGGTAATTAATAAATGCAGTTTTTGTTGTTAACAAAAAGTATTTAATAACTGAAAAACAACAGAAATCATGAAGTCATATTTGAGGAGGGTCGTAAAATGCTCCTAACCTAAAAAAGAAACAAATGAGGGGAAATATCACCCGATAACGCATGAGCTCAGCCATCTGGATCAGGAATCACACCCCAGGGAACTGAACTCTAGGGAGCACCCAAGCAAACGGCAGTGTAAGCAGGGTGACCTCTCCACATGAGTAGGTTTGTCCAAAGCAGGGGCCTGTTTGTCTGAACTGTGAGCTGTGGGAAGGAAGTCTCTTCAAGAGCCTAAGAGGACAGACAGGACAGGAAGGGAGTCTGACAGCTGGGCCCTTCAGGGTATCTTCTGCTGTACTCAGCAGTTCTGACAGGGCTGGGGAGTCTCTACATAGCCCTGAATGAAGATGAGGCCTCCTTGCTCTGGGGAGACTTTTCTCTAACCAAGGGTGAATCCAAAAGGACACCCTAAAGGTATTGGGGAGAGGGGACTGCTTCAGCCAGTCAAGTCAACCAGCTCAGCCCTGGGGGTGTTGGAGTCAGTAGATGTTTTCAACCAGACCAGCCTCCCTTTCATGTGCTTTCGGGAGGGCAGGGCTCCGGTCCAGCCACAGGGAGCTTCCAGGCCAGTTCCTGTGATAGAAATGAGGCCCCATGAGCCTCCTGCTGTTCATTGCCCTCCACCAGCTCTAGGTCCACGTTTACCAAGACACCGTTCATTGGTAACTTGACTTCTCGCATAGACTTTGCTGGAACAGAGTGCCCTGGGGGCACTGACAGCTGCTGAACCCCCAAAGCTAAGGACCAGGCTGAAAAATGCTGTCAGCACCCAGCATGCCCCACCCTGAGAGCTATAATAACACCTACAGTAGGACCTAACATTCACTGAGCGCTGACCACCTATCAGGCTCCATTCTAAGCGCTTTGTGCTGACTCTCACTAACTCTCACAACAATCCTGTGCGGACAGGTGTTGTTATTAACATCCATTATCTGGGCCAATTGAGGCCCAGACGGCTTAAGCAACTCCCCCAAGATCACAGAGGTAGTCAGTGGCAGAGCTGGGATATAAGCCTGCATGTTCTTAACCAGGACCCCACCAGCCTCCCTGAGCTCCCCGCCCCCCCAGGCTCTGGACAGCCATGACCTCTGAGTTGGGTTAATATGGGCAGCAATGATCAGGAATAGGAATGGGGGTGGGTACCCCTTTCAGAGGTGTCATTGGTTAAAACAAGAGAGGAACATTGTCTCTCATTCAGCCATGGGGCTGTGTCTCTGGCCGGACTTTTCTAACCACCCACCCCACCCACACTCCTGCTCACGAAAAGAGGAAGTGGATCCAGGTGGGGGAGACAGGCTTCCTGAGCGAACACAACAAACCCAAGACAGAAGAGGAAAAGCTGGGGCCAATGGAGCACGGCCTCCTTGCTATAGGGAAAGGCGAAGCGGAGCCGGGCAGAACTGGAACAGCTTCCACAGCCGGAAGGGTGAGGGTGTCAGGGCCTACCTGGAAGGAGGGAGAAACGGGGGAGAAAGGGAATCTCTCCACCTGCCAGGAGAGCACACGTATGACTGAAGCCCCAGCACCCCTCTCACGCCTCCCTGTCCCTCTCTACCCTTCCTCTCTGCACTGGCCTGATCGACTTCATGGTGACACTAGAGAAGGCCCCATCCGGATCTGCAGACAGGACACTGGCCCGAGAAGCAGAGGTGGGTCTGGAAGGCCCTGGCTGGGTGATCTTGAGCACCTTTCCCTTTGGGGAGCAGGGGCCTGCTGTGGGCCAGCGCCCTCCCCTATCCGAGGAGAACTGGATGGTGACTCCGCCCCGACAGCTGCTGCTTGGAAGCTGAAATGGCGTGAGGGTGACTCAGAAACCACGGAAGTTCCCGAGGCTGATGGGTTCCCATAGATTGTACCGGCAGCTCTCCGCGGGGCCTGCAAAACCACAGACGGGCTGTGACCACCCTCGAGGAACGAGCCTATGACTGCAAAGAGCTTTCTGCCCTCTGAGTCTTAAAGCAAACACAGGCTCGGCGTTCACTCCCTCGAGACAAAACTGCCCCGAACGTGTCCCCTTCTCCTAGAATTCCCCTCAATGAAAATCATTTGGGTATCAATAACGGAGCAGTAATAAGCGCCACGTACGGAGTGTAGCTTGTAGGTCAAGCACTGTGCTCAGAGAAGCATTTCATCCTTACGGCCGCCCCCTAAGGTGGCTGCTGTCTTTATGCCCCACGTTAAAAGTGAGGACTGGGAGGCCTGGAGAGCGGAAGCAACTTGGCCAAGTCACACAGCTGGTGAGTGGGAAGAGAGAGACTCCCAACCCAGGTAGGCAGACTCCAGAGTCTGTGTTTTAACCACTTTTATGCTATAAAGTTCCTCTTCCTGGGCCAATGTCGTTCTCCTCCAGGAAGCCTTCCTTGATGCCCTCCCCACACACACACCTTCCCTGCACAGAAGTCCTCTCTCTGTCCTCTTTGGTTTCATTATCAAACAGAAAGTTTGTCCACCTGGCACTAGCAAAGCCAACACCGAGAATTGCAGTGGAGAGTATTGGCTATTTCGTTATGAGTGGCGCCATCTGGGAGAACGGGAAGCTAATGCTGAAAAGCTGGAACTCCCCGACGGCACGTAGGTTACAGACTCTACCGGGCAAAATCGCAAGACACCGTGGGTTACGCATTCAGGGTCGTTCTGGGAGCAACTGGTCAGAGGTGAGTTGAGGGTGATGAATCCTTTCTTTAGGCCTTGAGGACAGTTCTAAGGTCTGGTCCAGCGTCCCTCTGTCTGGTTTCATACAAAAGTAGCCTGGGGGGTCATTACACCTTAGAGCTCAGGAGCAGAAACATATCTTAGGTCGAGATGTTATCTTTAGCCTGCCAGAGGACCTGACCATGGGACCATTAGTTAGGTCCTGGCTGCTATCTTCTGCTGCCTCGGAGCTTGCTGATTATCAGAAGAAAGGCTAGGTCTCTGATGGGGTATATAGAGAAATGTGATTTCGATGACTAGGACTTAAAGCTAAATTTAATCAAAGTCATAAGGATCGTTGGCTTCAGTCTCACAGTATACGTTTTCACACCATTCTTCGGACATCTCGCGTATACTACCCCAGTGGTGTTTCCTCCCCAGCCTCCCTGTGAGAGCTTAGTTGCTGTGATTAGGTGTGAGGGAAATGACCTACACTAAACAAACTCACAAGAGACTGATTGCTAAACCTGAAATGCAATTTATTAATTTACACCGAGAAACGAAACCACCCAGCGACAGGAATCCTGAGGTTGGCTGGTCAGCACAATCTCTTTCAGGAAGGATAGACTTTTGGGAAAGGAAATCAATACCAGAAGGTTCTTTGTTCATCACAAAGTCAGAGCGAAGGGAGTTGATGGATTGACACTTAGGTGAAGGCTGACACGTCTGCCTAAAGCCTCCTACCTGCCAATGGGCCAAAATATCCAAGGTGGGGAGCCATACAGGTGCCCTCTTCTCCGGATAATGCTTGATTTTCTGGATCCTATAAAGATCCTACCTTTCGGGCTGCATCTGTCATGATGGTGGCTGGCTTTTTTGTTCGCTTGTTTGTTTAGATTAATTTCTGCATATTTGATAAGACCAAAAGGCAATTTCCCGCTGAGACCCACTGAAGAAGAATCGATATGTACTAGCTGTCCCTGCCTGTCCTGTGCAGAGCCGTCCCTCCCATGATATCCTTTAGTCCTCATGCTGAGTCGCGACGGAGGAGTGGCAGATGGAGAAAACCAGGGAAGCCAGATGGTCTGGGTGTGAATCCCAGTAAGCTCGTGTCCCTATCTCTAAATGGGAGATAACAATAGCACCCACCTCATCATGGGTCGAGAGAATTCAAGGCGTTAATGCACATACAGTGCTTAGAACAGTGTCTGGCATCTGGTAAGCACTCAATACTTGTTAGCGATCATTAATAATTCATTCTATGGATGAAAACACCGAAGCCCACGAAGATGAAAAGTCAACTGGGATCGCACAGCCAGGAAGTGGTGGAGATATAATTCCAAGTCAAACGGGCTTCCGTCAAGTGCCAAGGTCTTTCCCCGAACCTGTTCCTTATCCCGGATCCTTCCTAGAAATCCGAAGGAGAGCTTGTTTAAAAATACAGCCTCCCCTGCCCCACCCCCATGGGTGAAATTTTAAAGAATGAAAGTAAGGAGGTCTCTGCAAATATGCGGTTCACCTGGAGGCAGTAAGTAGGAATAGCCACTTTGGAATGTGCTGGACGGTTTCTGATTGAGTTCAACAAACACCTACAGCATCAGCCAGGTTCGGCCCGGGAAGCAGAGCCACTGTACCCACGGGTTTGCCGCGGGGATCGGGCCTTACTCAGTGTGGGAGCCGGTCAAGCAACCTCGCGGGGCTGTTGTCTTCGCATCTCACGTTGAAGACTGAATCCCACAGGTCAGGCAGTTCGAGCAGAAGGTAGACGGAATGTGGGGGACATCAAGAGCAGGCTGGACCCCAAAAGCCCTCACTGGAACCCCGCTAAGATAAGCTAAAGCCCTGAAATTCATGTCAGGTTTTCTGTTTTGTTTTGTTTCGTTTGGTTTTTCGCCTCTATCATTGACAATGTGGGTGTTCTGTGGAAGCCAGGGCTTTCTGCCACGGAGCCAAACAAATACACGCCTGGCTCAGCAGGAGGAGAAGCGAAAGAGGCAACCAGCTGCTGCTTCCTGCCAGCACGGTGGTCAGCGGATCAGCTGCAACGTGCACCAGCCACCAACTAGCTGCTCGCTTCCTTCCTGCCCCCGAATCCCCTCAAGACTCTCCCACGTGGCCAACCTTGAGCAGAAACGCACGAGAAAGGGAATCCAGCCCGGCCAGGTTGGCACACGACTGCAACCACACCTACCCTACGATCAGGCAACCCCGCCCCAGGTTTGTCTCCGAGAGAAATGAGTGCATATGTTCGCCAGGAGAGATGTACACACGCACAGCAGCTTTATTCATAAGAGCCAAAAACTAGCAAGAGCTCAAGTGCCACCGATAAGTATATGGATAAACAAATTGTCCTATATTCATACAGTGGGAAACTGCTCCACAGTAAAAGGGACAGGCCAACGGAACACACGACATAGTTAACTTCACAGACGTGATGCTGAGCAGGAAAAATCAGGTGCCGAAGGTACTCAGAAGATGTCGAGAGGCTTTAGACAGGAGGAAACGATGAAGGCTGATTTGGGGTTTTAGGGTTGCCAACCGGAAATGCAACTAGGCAGTGCCCAGAGCGCTGGAGGGAAGACAGACTAGCTGAGGGCCCTTAGAGGTAAAAGGACATTCTCAAGAGGAGCCGGCCCTGCATTCTTAGCTTAGCCTCTGGGATGGTCCACGGTGTTTCCTCTAGACGACCGGTGGACCGGATAACGAGAGGCAGGCCATCCTGGGCACCGACCCTGGACTGGAAAGTTCGAACATTTAAGTTCCCAATCTAGTTAGAACAAGAATAGATTAATAAAAATTTTAACAAGAACAGAATCATTTCCTCACACCCCGACCTACTTGATTTTAGTAATTCAGCTGCTTGACTAGAGGGACTCCATTTTATTCCTTCACTCAGTTTCTCACAAGACACAAAAGGGTACGTATAAAATGTACAGTCCTATTTGTGTGAAGTTCAGGAGCAGAGAAAATGCGCTGATAGTGATAAAAACCCCATCAGTGGTTGGTGACTGCCAGAAAGAAGAAGCGGGTTAATTACCTCTACTGAGAAGAGGTAGGTGGGGCCTCCAGGGCGCTGGGAAGTGGTCTGCGTCTTGATCGGAGTGGTAGTCACAGCTCTCTTCACGTGTGAAAACCCACTGGACCGTACACACGTCAGGCCTGTGCCCTTCGCCGCGCACGTGATGCACAGTCATTTAAAATGAAATGCAGCTTCCCGGGCCCTGAGCCCTGATGGTCCTGACGCAGTTCAAGGACCACTCTGGGGAGAACTCCGCCCTGTGACTCATTTCTTCTCGAATGCACTCCCCAAATTCAGTTATTTCTGAATTCCGCCATAAACCAACTTTTTCAAGGAGAGAGAACATCCAACTTGAATCCTACTTCTCTGGGACTTAAAAAAGCAAATTCCTGGTCCAAACATCACCGTGAACATGGGACTTAGACAACGCTCCTTCCTGGTGACCGTGCCGGAGGTGTGTTAACCAGATCTGACCCTGCATCGCTCTTGGTTTTAAGGTGCCCAGTAGCTTCGTAGCTTTGTTTCCATAATACTTTCCCACATTCCAAACACCACCCAGCCGGCCTCTCCTGTGTGAACGGGGCTGGTCTTTTAGGCACTGGACTCTCTCGCTCCCCAGGCAGAAAACTCCTGAAGGTCATAAGGCTCCTGGAGGCAAATGGCCCAAGTTTCTGCCCAGCTCAGCATGAGCATAATTCCCCCATTTAGAGCACAGACCTACCTGTGGAGGAGACAGCGGTGCCAATGTCCACCCAAAGACGCTGTCCCTCGATCTCCCCTTCCCGGCCTGTTTCCATCCTTCCTAGTTGAGCAGGGGCCACGGATGCGGCTTCCCGACGGAGGACAAGCAGGAGACAGGATAATCACGCACCCATACGTACACTCTTCTCTACACCCTGCCAAACAAAGCACTTCCCCAGGCCCTCCCGGGCGCCTGCCCCACCAGCCAGCAGGGACAAGGGCAGAGTCCTTGGGGAAGGGTTTGGTGTCAGAGTCCGCGGTGAGAAGAAGCTGATACCTCCCAGAGGTAACCACACGGACGCTATCAGCTGTTCAGCAGCCCACACCTGATAGGTATCTGGGCTCAGATTAAGTGATTGGGCTCAGGCCCAGCTCCCGAGTAGGTGAGAGAGGCAGGGGTGGGGTGGTGATGCCCAGACTCCGTTTTCCAGCTGGTGGCCTAAGGCTAAGTTTGCTTTCTCTGCAATCTCCCCCTGCCTCCCGCGTACAAGCCCACAAGTCAGCCACAGAGCCTCCTATCTACCCAAGCCAGGCAGCCAAGGCAGCCAGACAGCCTGGACTGAGGCGGGGGGGATGCCTCCCACACTCTCGCCTCACTCACCAGTCTTCCTCCAGCTCCCACTTCCCTCCGTCCACTGGGCTGCTGGGGCTAGTTGTAGCTGACCGGCCTCATCCTACAACTTGTGCACCTCAAAGTTGGGGATCATTAGGGTCCCCCTGCATAGGGTCAGTCTTTAAACCATATTAAGGTGCAAAGGAGGAGAGTCCTGTAGTGAAATCTGGAAACAGAGAGGTCGAAAGCAAGTGATGGGATTGGAGGAATGCTGACACACGGGGTCCGAGAATCAGGGCCGGCAGGTTGATCCAGAAAGGGCTGCTGTGGGGAGCTGGTCCCCACTGAGCTCTGAAGGAAGCAAGCTCTTGGCAGAGAGCTGTGGTCACTGCGAAACCTCCAGCCCCTGGCCCCAGGCTTGGCACCCAGTCATCATTTAATAAATTACTAAAGAGATAAGTGGGTGGATGAATGGAAGGCTGGTCTTTCTTTAGCTATGTTTAATGTCCACCTAGGACACCATTACCTAGGACCTAGGGGGCTGAGGTGGTCATTGTGGTTGACCCCTCCCCCCAAATATCTCCTCCCCCTCCCCACTGTTCAGTATTAATGTGGCTCAGGATCTGCTCCCATCCGCAGGGCTGCCCTAATGAGTCCGAGATAATCGTGGGGGTACCACACTCCTTGCCAGAGACAGATTTGGGAACCCCAACTTAAGTCGATCAGCATATGTTATCCTCTGAGTGACAATTATTTGTCCCAGGTGGGGTTTGACCTCCGACATCCCGGAGAGAAGAGAAAGGCTTTTGCCCCATGATAGGGAAGGCCTGCCTCCCCCTGAATGGACAGAGGCGTGCCTGAACCAGTTTGGGGGGTTCTATAACTTGCACCCTAAAGTGCTGTAACTGCTGGGGAATTCCTCCCACTCGCACTGCGCATTGGTTTGACCTTTCATGGGTCAACTTCTCCCTTTCTGCCGAGGTCACAGAGGGTCCTCCTTCCTCCCCTTTTCTGTCTCTCTGCACCACCCAGTGCAGGCTTCACTCTCACTGTAGCCCTGTGAGGTGCAGACTCGCCCCACCTTACAAACAAGGAGATACGTCCCAGAGAGGCGGCGGAGCTCGGCTCAGTGAAGCTCCCGAAGCATATCTCCACCCCAAATCTGCCTCTGAAGCCATCACCAGCCGCTGCTGGGAGAAAGGACAGAATAAAATCTTCCACTGAAAAGAGACTGAGGGAGAGGGTCTCGGGTCTCGGGTCCTGCACGTGCTGTGGGGAGAGGCCTTCGGGCCCTGACATCTCAACTCCTCCGCCTGGGTCCACCTGCAGCCCCAACAGTCCCCATTCCTTAGGTGGGTCTTGCCTCAGGCAGGACATTCCTCTTTTTTTAATTTTAAACTTTAAATTATTAAAGAGGTAATACATGCACGGGTGGGAGGTTTTTTTTAATTAAAAAAAAAGTACAAAAGGTTACAGAGTAAAAAAATAAGTCTCCCACAACCTGGGGCAGAGCTGGGGCGGCTGCTGTGGGCATGGAGGTGGGGCAGCCTCTATTACTCGCTACCCCAAACCCTCAAATGACCCTGAGACCCGAGGAGAGTCTGCCGGCTGGACAAGCACTGTGACAAAGCCTCTCAACCAGAGTCCTTCCAACAAAGCTCTGGGCAGCTCCTCTTACCTGTTCTGTTGATGTCCTTTCGGAGACAGTCTGTGCATGTTACCTGTGTATTTGTGTCTCTTGGTTAACTTCGTATCTTTGAGATTGTTCCATATAAGAACATATAGTCCTTCATTCTTTGATGGCTGTGTATGGGTGTGCTGAAATTTAAGTAACCCGCCCCTCCTGACGATTATTTGGTTTGTGTGTGCTACATCGTATGCTACTATAAACAAGGCTGCATTGACCATCGATCTACATGTGTCTTTGTGCACAAGAATAATTGCAGGGTAATTTTCTAACAAGTGAAGTTTGGGGTCAATGAGCATGTGCACTTTAAATTTAAAGCTGTTGTCAAACTGTCTTTCAAGGGATGGTACCAGTTAAGACCCCCACCCGTAATGAATGAATGAGTGTCTCTTTTCCCCACACCCTGGAGAGGCAAGACATCCATAGGCCCACTTTGGAGGGTATGGAGGAGGGAGCCGTTGGCTTGTAATAGATCCCTCATCATGAATAAAGCTGAGGGAGCACTAGGGTGGTGAGATGGACTCTGGGCCCATCAGCACTAGACTTAAATCGGGCTCTGTGGCTTACCACTGTGGCACCTGAGCAAATGCCTTACCCTGCATGGGCCTCGGTTTCCTAACATATGAAGAAGTTAAGAGTCATATCCATTTCACTGGGTCATTATAAGGAGCCAATAATAAAGCTTCGGTTATGCAAGATCAATAAGATCTAGAGACCTGCTGTACAACATTGTGCCTATAGGTCACAATACTGCATTGTGTACTCAAAAATCCGTTAAAAGGTAAATATTATATAAAGTACTTTACCACAGTAAAATAAAAAGGATTGTTTAATGTATGTACTTTGGCCCAGAGATGGGCCAACAGGTGGGGGAAAAGCCAATAGAGATACTATGTAAATAAAGCATCTAGTATAGTGCCAGGTGCACAGTAGGAGCTGAATAAATAAGAATTAATTATTGTGGTGGGCAACTTTATGAATCTGAGTGTCCTCTTTGTCCGCTAACGGCTTTGATCTGGATTTGAGTCAGAAGGCTTGGGGAAGCACTGAGCCTGGGGACAGGAAGGTGACACAGGACGGGTCTGAATGCATCCAGCTGGGAGAGGGCATCTGGCTGGGACGGGTTCGGGCCTCAGGAATGACTGTACCTGAGTGGGCAGGGGGTGTGGAGGAAGTAAGACTGGAATGGGAGGTTGGGACATAAGATAGTTCAGTTTTTCCCAAAGGGGAGTGTACCAGATGATCTTAGGTGATTTTTATATACTATTAATGTTTTTATGTTTTATTGTACCTTGGGAAATATAACCAACACATTGAGGAGATGATTCCAAGGCAGCTCTTGCTTAGGATAATGCTGGAGTAGCTATTCGAGTATTTAAAAAGTGAATTGATTTCAATATAAAGATTAAGAAAAATCATAGCACCTGGTGTGTGAGCCAGTCACCCCCAAATTGTGATGGTGATACATTAATGACTGAAGTTCATTAAACGTCAACACACAAAGCCAATCGTGGAAATCAGCATGAGTCCTGGAGTCAGACAGCCTGGGGTGGAAGCCCAGCTCGGCCACTTACCGTGAACAGCCAGGCAGGTGGGCTCACCTCTCGGGGTCTCAGGTTCCTAATCTGTAAAATGGGTATAACAGTAGTTTTTACTCACAGGGTTGTCACGAAGAGCCAATGAAATTGCGTACGTGACTCACCTCACTGCCTGGAATATAATGAACTCTTAACAAGCATAATCACGGTCATTATTACAGGGAAAGGAGGCCAGAGAGTTTAGACTGCATTCTACAGCCATGAGAGAGGCTTTGTCTTTATAGGACTCATTCTGTTGTGAAAATAGCATTTCAACATTAACAAGGAAGACTCTTAAGCAAAAGGAAAGCCACTCGCTATTCCCCCAGTTTTAAGTAATTTGCATTTTTGCGTCCTCTCCTCCAGGCTTGGTCAACACGAACACGGACTGTTTATGGTTGCAGTCCCAGCGTTCGTGCAAATCCTGTGTTCTTCTTCTCAACAAACGTGATGCTACACACGGTTTCCATGCTCCTGCAGGGTCTTCCTAATCATCAGTTTTGTGGCTGCACTTCTGCACTGGCTGGATTAGCCATGGTTTTCCCAACCATCCCACTGCCTGGAGCACAGAAGGATCACGCCTGGAGCTTTTTTCCTGTTGAATTCTGTTCTTCACATCCATTCCTGGAAGTGAGATTAATACGTCAAAAAAAAGGTAAAAATATCCTCCAGACTCTTATTACACTTTCCTAGATTCTTTCCCATAGCTTTACACGCTCCTTCCAGAGATGTCAGGAGCAGCGACTCCACGCAGCCTTGCGCGCGGTGCTGGGCGACGCGCTCATAAGCTCTGCTCATTTAGCAGGTATGAAATGCGGCCCCATGCTTCCATTCCCACCTCCTGGCTCACGAATGGGTAGAACTATTTTCCAAGTATCTGTTGAGCCTCTGCTTAGCCTCCTGGGTGAAGTGTTTATCCATACCTTTCGCCTGGTTATCTGTTGGATCATTTCCCAAGTATGTGCTGACTCTCTGCTTTCCTGCTGGCAGTGCTTGTCCGCGGCCTTCAGCTGTTTCCCTGTTGAAGCCGGGAGGCTTTTCTTATCAGTTTGAGTGAGCAATTAGATCGATAGATATTAATCACTTACCAGCCAGATTTGGCCACTGGAGGTTTGTGAGGCACATGATCACATCTACACCTCGGGAAGATAAATTTTGAGATTAACTGAGGGAAATGGGCTGTGAGACAGAGAAATCTGTCAGGAGGCCACTGAGACCGGCCCCCTAGTGGGGCCTGAATTGTACAGTGACGATGGGGATGGACAGGAGGGTCCATGTCCCTGGAACTAGAGCTTGTGACCCTCCACCCTGCCTCTCACCACGCCCCTCACACAGGTACTCACTTTCCCTTGCAGATTCAGTAGCTTTGGCCCACAGAATTAGAAGGGAAAGGTGTTGTTTTCTCCAATCCATTTACTATATAAATGAGAAAGTGCTGCCATAGAGGGTCATGCAATGAGGGGTCGTCGCCATGAGCACCCCTTCCTCATCTGGTGTTTCCAAGGAGGTGGGGGGGGGAGTCCTGGAGAGTTAGTGCCGCAGGGAAGGGGGAATCCTCAGAGCCTTTCCCCCCATGGCAGAGGAAGAAACTGTCCTTTACTCCTCAGGGATCCTTTGGCTGGTCTAATAATTAAGTCTACATGAGGCCAATTAGCAAGAGAAAGTAACCAAATTTAATTACATACGTACATATGGGAACCCCATGTACATGAGAGAGTCAGAGACTCCGCATACATGAGAGGCTCAGGGACAGAAAGTTAGAGGGAGGTATTTATAACATCCCGAGCCAAGGACGTGGTTGGGCACCTTGGGGCTTCGGAGGGGAGGAAGGCCATTGCAGGACACAGGCAGATCCAATGTTCAGTAATTACCAGTTTACCCTGCCGTATAAATAGGTGGGAAAGGTTATCTCTGGTGATCTCTTACTGCGGGCAAGACCCCTAGTTTTAATTCTTCTAGGTATCTAAGAGGAGGAGTGGAAGTTTCTCTTGTGCCTACAGGGTGTTGGTTGCCTTTAGCTCAAAATACTCTTCATACTACAGAGGCACATCTTGGGGTGACTCATTCTGAATCCCTACAGCCCATAAAATGGATTCCCAGGCTAATCGAGTCAAAGGCAACTCATTTAATAGGTGCCCCCAGGCGGTGCTTCCTAATCGGTCCCCACACCCAGACCTTCCCCATCTGCAGGACATCAACATGATTAGCATCTTCCTCCCTGGTCCCAGTAGGTCAGCAGCATTTGCCAAGTGCCTCCTCTGGGCCAAGGCTGGGCCAGGTGCATAAAATAAACAAAGTCAAAGAGAAGATGGACCCTGCACTCAGTGAATTCACAATCTAGAGAGAAAAGGAGGCTGTCTTCTCTGGGAAAGGAGCTCGAGCAAATACGATGAGACCCAGCTTCCTAACCAACAGGCAGGCCTCCAGGGAGTTCAAATTCTGACCTTTGGCCAAGACTCATGGACACACATGGGAATATCCCACTCACATGTCCAAGCTTCAGCCACATCCTCTCCAAACAGCTGCCCCTCAGCCACCCTTTGGCCCGGGGTGCACACACTGGCAGAAAGGTAGATGGGAGAAGATGTCCACACAGGTCCTGGAAGTAGACTTGCGCCATTTGAGCAAGAGATTCCCATGTCTGGGCTACCCCAAGTGTGGTACAGGCTCCCAGAGGGCACATCCCCTTGGTCTCAGGGACTTTTCACCCCATGGAGGGAACATTGGCTGGAGAGGACCCAGAGCAAAACCCTCCAAGGCATGGGACCCAGGCCAAGACCCTCCTTGTCCAAATCTAAGCATAGTATTACCTCTCTGAGTTCGTCCCTCCATCTGTAAAAGGGGCCTATTAATAGACCTTCCTCCATAGAGCTACTCTGTGAAATGAGTCAACACATAAGTTCATGACATAAAGTAAGTGGTTAATAAAGGCCAGTTATTATTATAAAGAATATAAATGGACAGAGGCTCTAGAAACCAAGCAGGAAGGAGAAAACACCTCTGAAACTCTTGCCCTTTAAACTAATCTGCCTTAGGCTTTCTTCCATTTTAGAAAGGACTTGGAAAGGAGCCATGTCTCCACCAGACTGGGGGAAGTAGGACAAGGAACTCACTGTGGGAAAGGTTCTGGGTGACTTCAAACCCAGCCCCTGCTGCCAGAGTTTGTGGTCACTGACAAGCTCAGGGGCAGGCCTGCTGGCCACTGGGGGGCTGTGGAACCCTGAGTGGGGCCTGGGAGGTTCCTAGAAATTCTGATCTTCCCTGGAACTCTCATCACACCCTCAGAGCTGAGAAGGGAGAGCCATAGGATCCAGCGGAGTCGCTTTGTTTCTGGTAGCTTCCAATTCCAGAGCGACAGAGAAACAAGGGTGTCACAAAGTCATGGCTCTGTGAGACTTTCAAGAGCATTGACTAAGTCCAATGACGGGGAACCTGAAGTCCAGAGAAGAGAGAGGTCGGTCCCAGGTGACCCAGCCAGTCAGAGGCAGAGTCCAGGCTGGAACTCAAGACTTCTCATTCGGGTGGAGATTGCTTTCATCACAATGGGCAGCCCCGTCTGAGCCAGGGGAAGGTGGAGAAGTGGGGGCCAGCGTGGGGTCAGACACACAGTGGGTAGGAGGTTATAACTAGGAACCGACTCCCACACCCGGCTCCGCCACTCACGACTCTAAGTCCTCAGGTCATAGCTGTGCTTTCTGCCCCTAAACTACAACATCGCTTTGGGCCGGTGCTGTCAGAGTAAAGGGAAAAGTTAATAATAATATTATTAGTGTTTATTGACACAGGGTCAGTTACTCTGTTAGGTTCTCTCGTGTTTTATCTCATTTAATCCTCAAGCAACCCTATGGGATAGTATTGCCTGCCTCCCGCTTTCTGGATGAGAAAACTGGGCCTCAGAAAGTGAAATACCTCCAAGGTCCAAGGTCATCTAGCTGGTGAGCGGCAGAGCCAGGGCGTGAACCCCTCAAAGCCCATGCTCTTGACCGTTGAGCCACCACACCTCGTACCCTAACTGCTAAGTGTCCTAAGCAGTGAGGCTGCCAAGTAGGGGGAGCAAAGGACTGTCCTGTGGGCTCCCTAGGTGGGGTCCCCAGAGGGAAGGGAGGCCTCGGGTGTCACACTGAGAGTAGGGCTGCTGTTCATAAGTGCAAACTCAGAGGAAGTCGAGACTCCTCTAGTTTGTGCCAATATCCCGCTTCTTCTACGTGACTTCCTCTCGCTGTTCGCCACACAGCAGGTGCTCCCCCTTCTCAGGGAAAATCTGTCCCCCAGCCATTTCTGGGGATCCTTGGCTTCCCGTGGGGCTGCCGGTCCATCCACGGCCACCAGAGGGCGGGCCAGCTCTATGGCCAAGTCCGAAGGACCCGCACTCCCCAGGGTGGGGCGCCGTCCAGCCGGGGATGGACCTGGATGCCCTGTGGCACAGCCCTCAGTTACACTTTGCCATCAGCTTAGTCCCTCAGATCTCAAAACGTCTAATTGCAGAAGTTCAACTCATGTTCAAACATAGCGTCTGGTTCTACTGGGGTGAAAATCTTAAGAATCACCCCCAAAAAGGTGACCACCATCACCACCACCACCACCACCACCGCAGACACTGGTCAGAACTTCATTTTACTAAAGCGCTTTCTCATACCTTGAGGGACCGGAGATTTATCAAAGCCTATGAGTGAGTGGCCTGTTCACACTCCACAGGTGAGGAAACGGGGACACCAGGAAGGGCAGGGACTTGCTCAGGGTCACCTGGAGAACTCCAGTCTTCGCCCCGGGAGAGCTGTTTCCAGTTCCCTGCCTGGGGGAGAGGGGGGCTAAAATGTGGGCCAAGGGGTCAGCATGTTGTACCAGGAAGACCAAATGCATTGAGGTGTTTCCTGTAGACAGGCCAGCCGCCACCATCAATCCGTCCCCAAGTACGCACTGAGCACCTGCTGGGGACAGAAGGACTAGAGGAGCCTCCGGCCCTCAAAAGGCTGGCAGTCTAGTGCGGGGAAAGCGGAGAGTCAGCAGGTAACGACAGGAAACCGAGGCCCCTATAATGGGATGTGAGCAGAGGCGTTCCTAGACCTCAGGAGCATACCCAAGTTGGGGTGTGCCCTGGGACTCCAGGGCCTCACCAAGAGACCTAGAGCCAAGGGCTTTTGTCAGATGCACCCCCTTCCCTGAAGCTCACTCGGGGATGGGGGCTCCGGGGCCCTGTTGTGTTGGGAACCCGGGGACCCCCGCACCCCTCTCAGAAGAGCGCGGGCCGGGGAGCCGATGACAGCGCACCTGAGTCAGCCCGCCGCCCACCCGCCCCTCAGCGTCTGTCTACGCATCTTGTGATATTTCGCTCCCCGGGAGCCAGCCCCACTGCGCTCCGGAGGCAGCTCGGCAAACAAACCCGGCGACAGATTGTGCCGCGCTCATTCCGGGGAAGGACGCCAAATCCCACCCTGCTCCCCCCGGCGCTCCCTCCCCGCCGCCCCCTCCAGGCGCCCCCCCCCCCCCCCCCGCGCGGGCCCTCCGCGGGTGGGTCCCGGGAACGCGGGGCCCGTTCCTTCTAGAGATGGGAGGGAGAGCGGGCCCCAGAGATGCCCCTGTTCCGCGCGTCCCGGACCCCACCGAGGGCGGGTGGGAGAGGAAACCCGGGGCGCAGAGGCCGGGGCCGGGAAGAGCGGAGGCTGGGACCGGCAGGGGGCGCGCGAGCGTCGAGGTGCGAGCGGGCAGGAGCCTGCCAAGGAATGAGGTGGGAAGTAGAGGCAGGAAAGGGGCGCGCGAGACGCGGAGATGGAGAGACGGAGACGCAGGGAGCCGCGGGGGCCCGGGGAGCGACAGAGGCGCGGAGAGACCATGGGAGAGACACAAGATAGCGACAGAAAGAGGCAGATGCACAAAGGGAGGAAATGAGAGGGAGGGAGGGAAGGAGGGGACAGGGAGACGCAGGCCATGAAATATGAGTAAGAGTGGGGGGGAAATGGGAAGAATCGCGTGAGAACAAGGGGAGAACGGAACTGCGGGTGGAGCAGAGAGGGAGCGGGGAAGTGAGACCGGCATTTACACAGCGCCGACTGTGTGCCGGGCTCTGCGCGGGACTCAGGAGAGGACGGGCCGGACAGAGGCGGCGGGGCGAGGGGTTCCTTTCCTTTGCTCCGGGGAGGGGCCCTGGGGGTTCCCGCGTTCCCGCGGGCCCGGCTGGGCTGCGCGCAGATGGCTCTGGCACAGGCCCGTTGGTACGCGCCCGCTGGTCACGGCCCCCGAAGCGGTTCCCCCGAGGCCCCGCGCCTGTCCCGCACCGGAACGGCCTCCAGGGGCCGGGGGCCGGGTCCGCTGGCCGCGTCAAGGCCAGGGTGATCGGCACTGCCGCCTTTGCCAGCAAACGGTTGGACCACTGGCCGTCTGGTATCTCCCCGAAGGCGGCCACGAGGGGCCCCGATGGCATCAGGACGCACCTCTCTCTAAAGGACAGTAGGAGCAGCTCGCGTGAAGCCAACGCCCCTCTCTCCACGCTTGAGCCCTCTCCTATCCCCCCATTTAGGATACATCAAACATGCGCATGAAAATGCACCCACGCGCGCACCCAAACTTGCATCCCGCTGGCAAATGCACCAAGAGGCATACACACACCCGGGCAGCCTGGCCACCCATCCCCAAGTTCGCTCGGCCAAACTCAAACAGCCTCACGTTTCCCACCGGCGCGCGCACGCACGCGGCGGGCACTACACGGCTCACCCGTTGGCACACTTACGTGCCCCCCGCTTCCCTGCGCCCGCATGAGAGGTAGCGCGCGAGCGCTCAGAGCCACACCTGCCCGAGCGCCCCTGGGCTGGCGCGCTGCTCTGCGCTCGATCTTGCACACACAAACTCTCGCCTATACTATTTTTATACAGTCGCACACTCTCGGGGCTTGGGATCCAGGAGAGGAAGGGAAAGGTGGAGCCTTGGAGAGCTCCCCGGGGAGAGAAATGGTGGAGGCCCGAACCTTGGCACTAGGGACGCCACGAGGAGGGGGAGGTGCCCCAGGAACCCGTCTCCTCCGGGAAAATTGGGAGGGGGGAACTGGACAAGTCCATGGGGCTCCCACACACTACTACACGCCCCCCTGCCCCCCACCAAGGGATTTCTCTGGCAGTGTGGTGCTGAGAAGGCGACGGAACACTGTCCTCGGGGTCCCCCCTGGAGGGGAGGGGTCCGGGATGGAGGGGCCTGGAGAGCCGCTCCCGCCTCCTAGTGGCCTGGAAAGGGTTAAGTCGGCGAGCTAGGAAGCGAGGGAGGAGCCAGCGAGTGCGGGGAGGAGTGGGGGTGGTTGGGAAGCGCATCCTCGCCGTCCCCACTCTCCCTCGGCTCGCAGCCGGGGCGCACGGACCCGCGGCTCACGGACCGGCGCGCAGCCTGCGCTGCTGGGGGCGCCGGCACCGCGCTCCGACGGCCGGCTCCGGGCCTCCCCACCCCGTCGCGCCCTGCCCCGTCCCGTCGGGGCAGATGGCTCCTCCCCAGACCCGCTGCCCGGGGGGCGCAGGGTAGAGCGCCGCGCCCGGCCTCACCGCCCGGGGACTCCCGGGCCCCCCGGAGCCCCGCGGAGTCCCCGCCGAGCGCCCCCCGCCGCCGCTCCCTCCCCCGAGCGTCGAGACAAGATGCTGCCCGGGCTCAGGCGCCTGCTGCAAGGTAGGGACCCGCGCCCGCCGGAGGTCGGAGGACACCCGGCGAGGGGAGCCGGGCGCCCCCGCCCCCCGGGCTCGAGGGGGCGCCGCTGCGGGGGGGTGGCCTGGCGGGGGGAGAGCCTCGGCCCGGGCCCCGCCCCCAGGGCTGCCGGCTGGGGGAGCGCGCCCCGCTCCGAGCTTTCGGGGGTGAGCGGGGCGCTCGTGACCGTGGGGGACGCAGGGCCAGGAGGACCGGGCCCGGAGGGGGCAGGGAGGCTCGGGCTCCGCTGTCCCGGCTCCACCTGCTCCTGGGGACGCGGAGGACTCGGGCCGGCTGGGGAAGCGCCGACTCAGCAACTCCCGCGCCGGCGCCTCAGCACTTTCCAGTCACCTGAGAGGCCAAGGGCTGTGGGCAGGGGGCTGTGCGAGGACGGGGGCGCACAGGGAGATCCAGGTGCCCCCCCGAAGGACAGGCGGTGGGCGCTGGACAGGGGACAGCTCCGTGGACGGAGTGACAGCCAAGGGTGCGGGCCGGGGCGGGGGCGGGGGCGGGGCGGGGCGGGGGTCGGCGGGGAGCGAGGCGGGGGGAGGCCGAGTCCCGGTTAGACGCGGGCGCGCGGCCAGCGGGACCCCGGCTGGGACCCAGGGCCGGGGAGGAGGGACACCGGTTAGGGGAGGGGCCAGGAGAGGACTAGGGACAGGCGCCCAGATCGGGGGTGCGGCGAGGTGAGAGCCTGGGACCCTGGGGACCTGGAAGGAGGGGAGGTGGGAGACCAGGAGCCAGAGGAGGGTGGAGATGGAGCCTCGGGGACGGGACGGGGTCCAGGACGAGCGCTGCGTTGGGGACGGCGGGAAGGGCAGATGGGAGAGGGTCTGGGAGTCGGTGCCAGGGCGGGGATGGGGCTGGAAGGGAAGGGAAGGGAAGGGAGGCGCAGGGAAAGGACTGGAAGAGATGGAGGGGTGGGTGGGGGTGTTGCCAGGGATGAGACAAAGAGGCTTCTGGTAACCACTTCCACGTGGGAAGCCCTCCATTCCCAAAGCGCCTGCTGTCAGATCCCTTCTTTCAGGGAGTGGTCGGTGGGCCTGCCCGGGGCCTCAGAGCTCAGGGCTTCGGGGGCGGCTGTGAGGGAGCGAGGGGGAGGCATTCGAGTGGAGGGGCAGCCTCCAAGGGTGGGCACCCTGGCTGGCTCCAGGCTGCCATTTATATCTCTGGGCCTCACGTCGGATCCGGCGGACGCGCCACCACGGTGACTGCTTATTTTGGGGTGTTACATTCTGGCAGAGTGAGAAGCTGTTTGCAGCAGCCTCAACCTCCGTCCAAGCGTCAGTGCCTCCCCAGGCCCCTGCGTCACTGGCACTGCCACCACCTCCATCCTGCTCCTGGCTCCCATCTCCTCAGCCCCTGCCCCTCGGCACCTGCCCACAGGCCCCGGCCCCTCCCCAGCCTTTTCTGTGTGGAGCTGTTGCTTCTCTCTGGGACCCTGGGGCCCTCCATCAGAGTCAGAGGCCTTGACTGCCTCCCCAGGGAGCACTATTCCTGGGGCCACTCTGCACCAGCCTCTCTGCCCTGTGGGTCAGTGCCCTGGCTCCTGCCCTCTCCTCTGGGTCCACCTGCCTCCTCTTCAGGTGTTTCCTTTCACTGGGGCCTCTGAACCAAAGGGGGGCCCCAAGACTGAGAACTTTGTTTCCGAGCCTTGGTAATCCAGGGTGACGGCTGAATCCTTGACAGTGGACCTCAATGAATGGATGCTTTTTGGCTCTGGGCACCTCAGCCTTCCAGGATTGGCACCATGTTCATGCCTCTCTCCATCCCTCCTCCGGTCAGTTCTGGCCATATCTTCTGGGCACTGGTCATCTCTCCTTGACTTCCAACAGCCTCCCCCTAAAGTAGCCCCAACCTGGAGCCCAGGAGAGGAAAGCTGAAGAGAGAGCCTGGATTCCTTCTCTGCCTTGACCCTGAACAGCCAAACAGACCCAACATCCTGGTTAGCCCAGCTCTGGGCACCTGAGCACAACTTCGGTCATCCCTTTACCTCAAGGGCAGCATCTCTCACACTCAGGGGCCGTTTCCCCGGGTGACATGAGGTCTCCAGAAGAAAGGCCAGAGGCCCCTTCAGACTTGCGCTTGTCCATTCTGGGTCCCACCTGTACCAGCTGCGTGACCTGAGGAACTCATTTCCTGTTTCTGCGCCTTCCCCTCCCCTTCTGCAAACTGGGGGCCACTATATTGATCGCACAGGGGTTATGTTGTATTCTATGCATATAAATACAGTGCCTGGCACACAGTAGGTGCTTGATAACAGATGACTTCTGCCAGTCCCTGCTCTACACCCCCCTGAACTCTAGCCATTACCTGCAGACTTTAGAAAAATGGAGAAACGGAGAGAGGATGGGAGAGCAGAGGGTGGGACACTATGGGCTTTCCTCAGCCCATAGAGGAGGGGGGTGATGACATGAAGACTTCAAGAAAGGTGTTGAAGGCGACTGTCAGAGATTCGGGTCAGGAGGCCTGGGCTGCTCACTCAGAAGCTGAGCCTTCCCCTCTCCAGCCTTCAGTGGTGTTACCTGGGAAATAAGGGGTTGGCTCTGATGGCCGCTGAGGGGCCCTTCTTCCAGCTCTGACGCTCTGTGCGCCTTGCCCCAGTCTTTGCCAGGGATTCACAAACTGAGGGCTGGAACTGTGGTCCTGGAGAGAGCAGAGGTCGCAGGCCTGAAGGGAGGAGTGGTGGTAAAGAGCCCTGAGAGACATGGGGTGGGGAGGGGACCTATGTGAGAAGGAAAGGGGTGCACCCTGGGCAGGGACAGGAGGGCAGCAAAGGGGGAGAAAGGAACAGCTCACCAGCCCCCCGCCCAGGAGCATTCTAGCCAGGCCTGGGGGCAGAGAAACCCAGTGCCCCCCACCTCTCCCTCCTCCTAGCCTCCAGTGAGAGCTGCAGCCTGAATTATGGATGAGGCTCCTTGGGTTACAGCTGCTTTGCATGGCGGTGATGGCCAGAAATGGCAACAGAGTCACTGTTACAAAGCAGCTGTCGTGGAGGGACCCTGCTCAAGGCCCCTCCTCAAAGAGCCTGCCAGGTAATGGTTCAGGCTTGGGGAGATGGCCATGATGGGGGAGATATGCAGACAAGAGGGAAGGGGTGTGGGGCAAGAAGGGAGGAGCCCCTTGTGTGGGCAAGTGGGGGCCAGAGAGTTGTGGGGAGAGGGATGCTGGCTCCTGCCGAGCTGCTGAGCTCAGCCTCCAGGAAGAGACCCTGGTACCAGGGAGTGGCCCCTGACTCTGGAGCCCCCTGGGATAGCACATCCTTTCCTCTGTCTCTCCTGAGGTACCAGTTAACCCTGGAGGCTGGGGGACAGCTCCAGTCTCTCCTAGGGCTGGCAGTCCTCAGAGCTCACAGTCCTGGGAGCTTGTGGCTAAGGGATGGGATTAAGGGATCAGAGAAGGCTTTAGCTTTCTCTGGTGTCAAGTCCTTGGGGAAGCAAGCTCATAGGGCGACTCTGCCAGGAAGGGAAGTGCCCTGGCCAGGCATCAGGAGACTCCTTTCTGGTCCTTGGCCTGCTGGCCACTTTGCTGTGTGACCTTGGGCAAGTCGCTCGCCTTCTCTGAACCCCAGTTATGACCTCATTAGAACAAGAGCTTGGACCAGATGAACCTGGGGAACCTTTCCAGCTGTGGCATCTCCCCTTCTAAGCCCCCAACCTCAGCTCTGCTGAAAACCACCCGAGGTTCCCTACCCACTACCGCACCCCACCCCTGCCAGGTTCAGATGAGGGGTGAGAGACATGCTCCTCCACCCCACGTGGCTCTGAGAAACTCAGGAGAAAGTAATCGTGAAACGCCGCACGGGGGAGGGGTGAGAAGGGCCGAGAAACGCGGAGGTGGTGTGAACGAGAGGCACAGCCGAGCTGTGTCACTGAGTATTACATCACACCCAGCCCACACACGCACGGGGCGCACTCGCACACACACGGGCAGGGTCCGGGACGCTCGCTGCGGGGCCCCAAGTTGAGGAGCTGGAGCACCACACGTCGGCATGGGGTTCCCCACCCTTGCCTGTGTGTCCCCCATGGGAGGAGGCTCACGGGGCCTTGGTGATGCCTGCGCCACACATCGGTGATGTCTAACGCCACCCAAACACGGGACTCCACAGCAGGTCACGTAGTGTGGGCACGGCTCAAACACAGGCATTCACAAAGTACTCATGGGGCCAGGCATCACGCACAGCCATGGGCCCCTCCGTCTTCCCCAGGGTCTCTGAATCCCAGGGTGTCCCCGGGATTTGGTTCTGGGTCCCAGGCCCTGCCCTCCTCCCCTGGGCCTTTGCAGGCCTAGCACACTGCTGGGGGTGGGTGGAAGGTGTTCAGAGGATGTGTGCCGGCTTTTGGATGCAAGCTCCGCTTCTCCCCAGGCAGACCTGCCAGGAGACCCCAGGAGTCAGCTGGGAGTCATGATAAAGAGTGTAGGTCATGCAAATTACCTCCCAGACCTTCATCAGTTACAGCGAGGGCCAGGAGGCCAGAGGACAGGTGGAGGACCTCCCCACCCCAGTACAGAAACACAGAGGCTTAGACACCCCTTTAGCCCCCAGGCCCTGGAGCCTCCCTAGACCTGCGTCTCCATCTGCATCATGAGAAGGGTAGACCACATCCAACCTTCAAAAGTTACTTTGAAAAATAAAGAATTTTTAAGTGACTTTAAATGAAAAGAGCCTGGGGTGTGAGGGGCAGATTCCCTGGCTCTCACCCAGGAATTCTGATTCTGCACAGGCAGGGCCGAGGAAGCTGCATTCTTCTAAACCGCCTCCAGCGGATTCTGTTGGGGTGGCTGGTGGTCCCTGTTAGAGACCCACTGCCCCCTGGTCCCTGAGGCCCTTCCAGTGTGGACTCAGGTTCTTCGAAGATGAAAGCGGCTGGAAGGCAGGGCTGTGGCCACCAGTGGGCTCAGCAAGGCCAGACCCCAGGTCAGCCAGAGGGCCATTTCCCACCAGCTTTAGATTCACCAGAGATCTCAATTTAGTCCCAGCCCATCTCAAATGGGGGCGACTCTGCTCCCCAGGAGACATTTGGTGATGTCTGGAGACATTTTGGTTGTCATAATCAGGGGGAAGGTGTTACTGGATCTAGTGGGTAGAGGACAGGGATGCTGCTAAACACCCTAAATAGGACACCATATAGAACTGTCCCCCACAACAGAGAGTGATGGGCCCAACTCTCAGTACTGAGGTTGAGGAGCCTGCAAGTTAACACAGTCAAACCCACCACAGTGAAAACAATGCAAAGGACCACTCGTGAGACCACTTGCGACACAGCACAGTGCTTTCTACAGGGTCCTCTTGGCATTTCTTTATTTTTTTTATATACCACAAGTCTCAAAATGTGGAGGTGGCCAGGGCCTCTTGCAACCAGGTTGCCTGTACCCAGAACCCTCCCGCCTAGGAGCACGGAGCTGCGGGCCCCTGGCGGGGTGGACTGGCCCCGGGGGGCACCGGCCCTGGCAGCCTGCCCAGGAAGGCCTGCCCTCTCCCCGCAGGTCCCGCCCCGGCCTGCCTGCTGCTGATGCTCCTGGCGCTGCCCCCCGCCGCCCCCAGCTGCCCCATGCTCTGCACCTGCTACTCGTCCCCGCCCACCGTGAGCTGCCAGGCCAACAACTTCTCCTCGGTGCCACTGTCCCTGCCGCCCAGCACCCAGCGGCTCTTCCTCCAGAACAACCTCATCCGCACGCTGCGGCCCGGCACCTTCGGGCCCAACCTGCTCACCCTGTGGCTCTTCTCCAACAACCTCTCTGCCATCTACCCGGGCACCTTCAGGCACCTGCAGGCCCTGGAGGAGCTGGACCTCGGGGACAACCGGCACCTGCGCTCCCTGGAGCCCGACACCTTCCACGGCCTGGAGCGGCTGCAGGCGCTGCACCTGTATCGCTGCCAGCTCAGCAGCCTGCCCAGCAGCATCTTCCGCGGCCTGGTCAGCCTGCAGTACCTCTACCTCCAGGACAACAGCCTGCTCCACCTCCAGGTGAGCCGAGCCACCCCGCGGCGCGCTCCCCTCGCCTTCCCTGCGCTCCTCGCCGCCGGTCCCTCCTCTCCCCGCAGGCCGCCTTCCTGCTGGCGTCTCCACGTCTGTCCCTTTCCTATGCACGACCTTCTCACTTCTTCCAGGGGCTCTTCTTTCTCCACTTTGTCTCGTCTGTCTTCCTCCTGTTGTCTGTCTGCACCTGCTTGGTCCCCTTGCTGACCCTCTCCCTCTCAGTCCCCTAACCCCCCGCCCCCCGGGTGTCCCCTTCTGCCTCTGCCTGTCTCCTTTGTCTACCCCACTCTGTTCCTCTCTGCCTCTCTCACTAACTTGCCTCCCCCATCTGTCTTCTGGTCTTCTGTCTGTCTCCCTTCACGCGCCCACTCCACACGCATCCTCCGTGTCTGCCTGGGTGATGTATGTGCCTCTTTCTGTGGTCTCTCCTTTCCCCCTTCTCTGCCTTCGGGGCTCTGCCTTTCCCCGGCACCAGGCCTGAAGGTCTTCGTGGCTGCTCTCTGCCCCCCACCCTCTCCCACGGCCTCTGGTGTTCCACAGAAGGTTCCACCTCTCTCCAGCTCACTGGGTAACGGGACAAGGGGAAACCCTACCCTTTCTAGATTTTCCTCCCCAAACCTGCTGTCTCACTGAAAGGGAAGAAAGGAAAAAAACGGGTAAAGAGCTGTTAAGTAGCTGGGAGATGGATGCCCTGAAAACGGAAGGAATAACAGTAATTGCTATTTATTGTTATTATTATTGATCTAAATATTGTTTATTGTTGTTATTAAGCTGACTGTCTGACAGTCAAATCCTCCCATTCTATTTCCCCAGGAAGCAATAACACATCCCCCAAACCACTCGGGGAGAAAACCCTCCCTGGGCCCCACAGCCCCTGGCTGGAAGGGGCAGGAGCATCCACTCTCTCCCTTCCCCCCATGCAGACCTGGACGGTCCTCCTCCCACCCGGGCTGGTGCCTAACTGGTCACCAATGTGCTGATTTGAAAATCAGTCAGGGCTGATGCTGATAAAAGTAACAACGATAGCAATAATAATTCAGCATGGTCTGTGCGGCCACTATGTGCTGAGAATACAGCAGTTAACAAAGCAGACAAAACCTCTGCCTTCACAGAGATAGCAGTGTAGGTGGGGGAAAGGCAGACGTAAAATACGGTAGCCCCCCTATCATCTGTGGGAGATCCAGACCAAGACCCCCAGTGGATGCCCAAAACCACAGATAGTGCCGGACCTTATATATACTATAGGCATACACACCTATGATAGTTAATTTATAAAATAGGCACCATAAGAGATTAACAACAATAGCTAATAATAAAATTATAACAATATACTGTAATAAAAGTTATGTGAATGGCTTTGGGGCCATAATTAAATGAAATAAGGGGGGACTTGAACCTAAGTACTGTGGTACCAGGACACTTGATCTGATAACCGAGGCGGCTACTAAATGTCACAGGCAGGGAGGGTGCGCAGCATGGAGACGCTGGACTGAGGGATGATTCACATCTGGGTGGGATGGTTCAAGATTTCACCATGCTAATTTAAACAGCATGCAATTTAAAACTTATGAATTGTTTATTTCTGGAATTTCCTATTTAATATTTTTGGACCATGGTTGACCGCGGATAACTGAAACCGTGGAAAGCAAAACCGTGAATCAGGTGGGGACTGCTATCCAGAGTATGCTGGAAAATATGTCGTGGTTTTTATGACGGCATCAGTAATGATAATAGCACCCAGTACCACTTAGTGGACACACTATGTATCGGGCACTATGCTAAGGACCTTTTGGGTATCAACTCTGCCATTTACAAATATGTGACGTGTTTAAATCCCCCCAAGCCTCAGTTTTTCCATATGTAAAATGGGGGTAGCACCAGCACCCACTTCCTGGGGATTTCGTAAGTGTAAGAACATGAATAATGTGTAAAGCACTTAGAATAGTGTTTGGCATATGATAAGCACTATAGAAATGCTTGTTAAAATGCTATTTTAAAAGAGAGGCAAGCCTCATTTAACATTGATCTCGGCGGAATGGCCCATCTTGGACCTCATCCTGGAGATCTGGGTGAATTTCAAGGATGCTGAGGCCATGGGTGGGTCCCAGAATACTCCCTCTCTTTTCTTTCCTTCTTAAACTTGCCTAGCACCTCACGGTTTCCTAAGCACGCTCAGCCACCTCACCTCATTTCTGCAGCCGTGTCGGGAGATACTCGCACCTCCCCACAGATGAGGAAACTGAGGCCGAGGGTCCCAAGACTTTGTAGATAAAAGGCCTCTGCACATGAGTCTCTTGAAATATTGCCATTATGGCCAGGGGCTCACATGGCCTCACCAGCAGGTTTAACCTCACGACAGCCTGGCAGTAGGGACAGGTAGGGGCAGGAGGGACACAGAATGAAGTTCCTGAGGCCACCCAACTGGACAGAGCTGGTGGTAGTTGAGCTTTCGTGGGCTGACATTTCGGGCCATTTTTATCATTAGACCTCTCCACTAGGGTCTGTCTGGACGGCGCGGGGTGCTACCCTGAACAGCAGCGTGGGCTCATTTCTGAAGGCGCCCACGTTAGAGTCTACCAGACGTAGGTTCAAATCCTGACTCCTATATGACTTTCAACAAATCACTAAACCTCGTTCAATCTCCATTTTCTCATCTAGAACATGGCAATACGATCGACTAGCACAGGGCTACACTCAGGCACTGCCCCTGAAACCCTGCCCTCCTTCTCAATATTTATTAGCTGTTCACGATGAGAAATCTGGGGTCAGAGGGCCTGAGTTTGAATCCCTGCTCTGCTATTTTCTCACTTATTTAACTTTAGGCATGACGCCTCTCCTCTCTGAACCTCAGTTTCCTCATCTTTAAAGTGGAAATAATAAATAATACCTTCCACAAAGAATGGCTGCTCAGAGTAAATGAGTCTGTATCTACAGCACATAGTTCAGTGCTGAGTAAATCCTGTCATTAGAACCTGGTCCTCCACTGACTCTCAGGCCAGGGCCTGGGGACAGCAAAGACCTGGGCAAAGGGCATCTTGAGTGGATGCTGGGGTCTCCGGAAATAGGAAGTGTTGGTTCTGCACGCCCCTGGCATGAATGGCCCGGGCACCGTGGGAAGGAGGCAGCTTCACACCTGGTCCTTTACAGAGGAGAAAGAAAGAGACGTCCTCTGCCTGTGAACTTCCTGGAGGAACGAGGCTGGGAGATGCCACAGGCAGGGGAGGAAACGTGGGCTGGGTGACGTCCACAGAATCTGGGTGAGACCCGTGATGGGGCTGGAGGAGGCAAGATCACAGCTTTTAAGGATGAGCAAGGTGGAAATGGCAATGGGGGTGGGCTGGAGGTTCTCACAGGCTGTCTTCTATGTGCCAGGTACTGTGCCAAGTGGGCTCATTCACTGACAGATATGTTTGAGCATCTCCTACCTGCCAGGCTTCAGGAGCTAACAAAAGCAGTGCCAGTGCCCTCTTCGAGTCTTTCCTACTTGAATGGAACCCGATGATGATATCCATTCTCCCTTTCAATCATCACAGCAGCCTGCAGGGCACATAAGAGCAGTCTCCGTACTCAGGCACATCTGAGCTTGAACGCCAGCCCCACCTCCGGTTTGCTCTGTGGCTTTGGGCAAGTTACTTCACCACTGTAAGCCTGAATGGCCCCATCGGTACCATGGGGAGATGCCTTGTGCCTCAGGGTTTATGGTGAGGGGTTCAAGGAGATGCTACTTGAAGAGAGCTCAGCACTGTGTCTGGTTCAGAGTAAGCATCATTCCCCCCATTTGACAGCTAAGGACACTGAGGCTCAGTGAAGTGAAGACACCACTCCAAGGTCACCTGATAGTAAAGGGCACAGCCTAGAATTCACCCAGGTCTGTCTGACTCAAGTGCAGCTGTTCAGAGCCCTGTCTACAGAGTTGCATGTCCATGTTTCACTACATATTAGCTGCTGAACCCTAGGCTTGCCTCTCTGAGCCTCCCTTCCCTAATCTCTGAAAGGGGGTAATAGCGTTATCTGCTTCCTAGGGTCATGATGATCAGGTTACTACATGGGACGTGTGTGGCATAGAGCTTGGCCCATAGTTAAAGCTCAGAAAGTCAGCTGCTTGCCAATGCTGACGCGGACTGTGACAATGGCACCAGGCATAGACTGGTGAACACTGTGAGTGGGGGGGCCTGGCACAGGGTAGACACTCAGTACAGCTTTGTTGAATGAACGAGGTACATTCCAGGATTCACTCACTCATAAATATCAGATGCGGATGGATCTTAATGACCAACGATCTCAAGTCCCTTGTTTCACAGATAAAAAACCAAGACTCAGAGAGGTACCTGGAACTGCCCAAGGTCACACAGCTCAGCTTAGTGCCAGAGCCTGGAGCTTGGGGGTTGGCAGGAGGCAAGGTTAAGAACAGGATGCTGTCCGGAGAAGGGGGGCAGGGAGGCCTCATAGAGATTCCATATGGATGCAGAGAGCTGTGAACTGGCTGGGGGAAGTGAGGGAAATGTGGTTTTGGAAATGGAAGATGACTTTAGCAGCCGCTCTCAGCCCAGAGGGAGGGGGCGATTGTGAGGGTGGTGGGGGAGGGCGAGGGCTGTGAAAGTCAAGAGCTTATTAATGCACAGAGAACGGTTTTAATGGTGGAGAGAGAAGGACCGGATTTGAGAGCTGCAGCCGAGGAAGTGGCAGCAGGATTTGGCAACAGCTTGGATGGGGGGAAGGGAAATGGACCCCCAGGCTGAGGCTCCGAGAGGGAAGGGGTAGGACCTCTGCAGAGAAGAAAAGAGGAAGGAGAGGAGGTTGGAACCAAGGAATTTTGCAGCCCCAAAACTGGGGCTGTGGGCTAAAGGTGCCTCAGTGCCCTAGGGGCTCGCTCTGAACCTTTACTCTTCCCTTCCTAACCTTCCCACGCCACAGCTCCATTACCTGTGCTCCTTCTGTCCCCCACACCCCACAGTGATCCTCTGACCAGGTATCTCTGGGTGTGCCCCACTCTTAATGACACTCCATAAAGAAGAGAAACCCTAACTAGGTGTTTGAGTGGAAGGGACTCAGAGCCCACTCCCTGGGTGGGCCGGAAAGAAGGCAAGGGTGCCAGGCCAGATTGGGCCAGCCCAAGGCCACAGAGGCCCAAGGAGCCCACTGGAGACCTGAGCTGAGCATGGGGGTGGTGCAGGGAGTGGAGAATGCTGGTGTCAGAGGCAGCCGAGAAGGTTGAGGGGGACGGATCTCAATGTGGCCAAGAGGAGGGTTCTTGGCAGGCTCAGTTCCTGTAGCGGAGAGGGCGGAAGCCAGATGGGAGGGGGCGAGAACACGCAGGAGCACAGGAAGGTGGAGGCTGTGGGTGTGGGCTGGGAGTCAAGGCCCTCCCCCCACCTGAGAGCCTTTGACCAGGCTCCTGGGTGGGGTAGGGGTTTCATCCCCCCAGACAAGGAAGGGTGGGAGAGCCACAGCCAGGAAACAGACCCCCAAGGGTGCACTGGCTTGAGCATAGAGGATGCTTGTGTCCCTGAGAACCAGACCTCCTGGGCCTGCTGACCACAGTGATATCCTGCATCACTGAGGGAGGACCTCAGTCAGGGGCTCTGGTCCCCTCTCTGGCAAGCCCTCCATCTCTCAGGGTCTCAGTGCTCTTCTCTGTAAAAAGTGGGCTGGGCTGGTGGACCCTGGAGCTGCTCATCACCAATACCTTAGTGAGCTGGTTAAAATGCAGAATCCAGCCCCTGCCCCTTCCCACCCATGGAGCATATCCACTCTCCCTCCCCCACACCCACAGCCGGTTCATTCTGAACCACAGTCCAAGGTCCTTTCTACACAAACACGGCCTGATTTGGGCGCTCCCCAGCCCCAGACAAGTGGGATAGGCCTTCTAAGGGACTCAGAGCCCATTCAGTGATGTAGGATATCAGGCAGCAGCCTTCCTTCCCCTCCCCTGCTGCTCTGGGGTTAGGAGGGGGACACCTGGTCTCTTTAATATCTTAGCCTAGTAGCAGAACTTTTGGACCCTAGTGAGCTCCTCTGTTAGAGGAAAAGGGATGTCAGTCATCTAACTGAGGCCCTACTGTCAGAATAACCATCATTTCTCCATGGTGGCCTACCAGGTACTGTATCCTTACAGTGTGATATCATCTAACCCTCCCTCAGCCTGCTGGGGGTGGGGGTGTTCCCCCAAGTTACACAGACTGAGCAACAGGAGGCTCTAGGGGGCTAACTAACTTGCCCAAAGTAACGTAGCTGGGAAGAGGGCAAGCTGGGTTGGCACCAGGGGCTGTGACTCCTGAGCCTGTGGGCTTCATCACCAGGCTGGACACCGGTGTGCCAGGCACTGTGCCCAGCACTTCACCATCTGATCTTTATGTGGATCATCTTCTTTAATCCTCAGAACAAACCCATGAGGAGGTCCGCTCATCCCCATTTCACAGATGAGGCAACAGGTGTAGAGAGATTACCGACCAGCTTGGCCAAGTTAACCATAAGGGCCAACTCCTAGAATGCCTTCCACGTGGCAACCCTGTTCTAAGCACCTTCATGCACGTGGCTCCGTTTAATCTCCACGTCTTCCAGGTGAAGAGCCTGGGGCATAGAGATGCCCAGGCTTGCCCAAGGTGGCACAGTCGGTTAGGAGAGACCCGGGCTGGAGGCCGGGAGGGCGGGCCGCTCCTCCTCCCAGCGTGGGCCTCTGACCGGCCTGGGAAGTCGGAAGGACAGGCAGGCTCTCAGGCCCCACCTGCTACCTCACAGACCCCGAGGCCTGAGGGATCGCGGGGACTGTGAACCCCTGGCCTCAACTGTTCGCCTCCCATAGGTTAGAGGTTAGAGGTTAGAGGAGGCCGGATTCAAACCCAGGACCCCGAACGGAGAGGTCGGGCGCGCTCCCCTTCCTCCCCACCTCGGGGCAGGGGAGATGCGCCCCGTCTCAGAGCCCCCCCCCCCCCCAGGATGACCTGTTCGCGGACCTGGCCAACCTGAGCCACCTGTTCCTGCACGGGAACCGCCTGCGCCTGCTGACGGAGCACGTGTTCCGCGGCCTGGGCGGCCTGGACCGGCTGCTGCTGCACGGGAACCGGCTGCAGGGCGTGCACCGCGCGGCCTTCCGCGGCCTCGGCCGCCTCACCATCCTCTACCTGTTCAACAACAGCCTGGCCTCGCTGCCCGGCGAGGCGCTGGCCGACCTGCCGGCGCTCGAGTTCCTGCGGCTCAACGCCAACCCCTGGGCCTGCGACTGCCGCGCGCGGCCGCTCTGGGCCTGGTTCCAGCGCGCGCGCGTCTCCAGCTCCGACGTGACCTGCGCCTCGCCGCCCGAGCGCCGGGGCCGCGACCTGCGCGCGCTCCGCGAGGCCGACTTCCAGGCGTGCCCGCCGCCCGCGCCCACGCGGCCCGGCAGCCGCGCCCGCGGCAACAGCTCCTCCAACCACCTGTACGGCGTGGCCGAGGCCGGCGCGCCCCCCGCCGACCCCTCCACGCTCTACCGCGACCTGCCGGCCGAGGACCCGCGCGGGCGCCAGGGCGGCGACGCGCCCACGGAGGACGACTACTGGGGGGGCTACGGGGGCGAGGACCAGCGAGGGGAGCAGACCTGCCCGGGCGCCGCCTGCCAGGCGCCGCCGGACTCCCGCGGCCGCGCGCTCTCGGCCGGGCCCCCCGCCCCGCTGCTCTGCCTCCTGCTCCTGGCGCCCCATCACCTCTGACCGCGGCGCCGAGACTGCAGAGCCCGCGGCCCGCCCGTCCCCGCCGCCGCAGCTCCGGCCCGGCCCTGTGCCCCCCCGCGCCGCGCCCCTCTGCCCTGGCCGGGCCACCTCTCCCTGCCCCGAGGACGCTGGCTTAGGACAGCCCCGGGGCTGTGCTGGTGGCGCAGCCGACTCTCCGGTCCCGACCGCGAACTGGCCCATCCCAGGGCTGCGCGGTCCGCGGCGGACTCCCGAGGACCCTGTCTGCGCCGCGTCTTCCACCAGCAGAGCCTTCGGAAGCTCCGGGGGAGCCCCAGGAGCCCGCGGAGGGGGGCGCCGGCCCCAGGCCCTGCTTCCCTTAGCCGCCCTCGGCCTCCCGGCACTGGAGGAATACTTTTCTCCTTCGTCTACCCGGGACACATTTTAGGGTGCCCGGAGAGAGCTTTCCTCTCCACCGGGGCCCCTGTGTGGTGAAGTTCAACAGAAGTTGTTTGGGGAAAAAACAAATTTATTAAAAAATTCTATTATTTTATCTTCTGCCGTAAGGTTTGTTGGCTCAGGACCTCAAAAGTGGGAGGAGGGCTTAGAACCATCGGGATTTCAGGGGCCAGGAGGAGTAGAGAGAGGGGAGCCAATTGTGCCCTTGAAGAGCTTCTTGCTCCCCCAGGAGAAGAAGCTGCAGCCTGAGGAAGAGGGGGTGACCCTGGAGTCCCAGGCAGGCCACGATGGGTGCTGACAGCACCTCAGCTCCTCATCTGTCCAGGAGAAGCAGCTACAGCCGGCCCTGTGTTGTCTGGAGCCCGAGGAGTAAGCCTGGGCAAGGCCTCCAGCCTGGCTGACTCCCTCCCAGTTCCCACCCCACCCTGCGAGGAGGAGTCACATACCCCCCCGGGGTCACAGCCAGCCCAAACAGGGCTTTGGGGAAATCCGAAAAAGGCACCTCTTGCTCAGGGGAACCCAGGCACACGCCAGAGCAAGCACTGGGCAGGCAGAGCCTCGGGCTGGATTTCCGCTCCCACCTGCCCCTCGCTGAGTGCCGTGTGCAGTGCACAGCCTGCACAGCCATACACAACCCTGCCGACAACCCTGCCAACAACCCTGCCCTTGGCTCCTGCAAGGTAGAATCGGGGATGGGTCACGTCAGAGATCCAGTCCTCCAGGTTAGCGGAGAGACCAGGGGGCCAGGGTGACCAGAGAGACAAGAATCCCACGTTGGGGTTCCTTGCTGGCTTCAAGTGTGATCAGAAGCCTCATCTTCCCAGTGTGGGGAGGAGATGCTGGAGTCAGGGAAGAGCCTGGGCTAAGAAGGACCTAGGATGAAGGTTAGGGTTGAGTCCCATCAGACAGAAGCAGTTGGGGAGATGTTTGATGGCTTAAATTTAGGGTTAAGAGTCTAACTTGGGAGGTGGAAATGGAGAGGGGACCTAGGTGCCAGGTTCATGGGGGAGGGATGCTGAGACTCTGTGACTCTGGCCAGGCAAATCAGGATGGTGAGAAGTAGAGGGGGCAATGGGGGGGGGGGCATCTACATCTCAGGCCTGGGACAGGTGGCCTTTGGGGAAGAGGGTGGAGATAATGAGAGCAACCCCCTAGTCAGGAAGCAGGGGGCCTCTGAGGCTTGGGTCTCACTGGGGCCTGTGTCAGGCTGTCTTTGCAGAGCCTAATGGGGGGTTGGGGTGTGGGAGCAGCCAGGCAAGAGCTCTGATGGAGGAGGGGCTGCCGGGGCCTGGGCAGGGGGAGGGAGGATGCTGGTAAATCAGCAGCAGGCTGTCCAGGTCACAGAATTATCGTTGTGAAATATTCATGGGCCTTCGGTCCAGATGCTATTTCAGAAACAGTGAAAGCAAGAGGAGTGTGTGAGCCTCGGGAAGAAGCCTACAGCGATGCCACTTTCCCCCACCATCACCCCCACCGACCCAGACAGACCCACAGACGCCCATCACGTGCACACCCACGCTCGCACGCTCTCACACACATTCCCACAGAGCAGAGCTACAGAGCACGTGCAGGCACACCGGCACCCATGGGTCCCACAAAGAGGCAGATGCACCCCCAATTCTGACATGCACATGCCACCCCTCAAACACGACCCCACACAGAAGCCACCCACAGGGATCTCATATGCACAGACAACCCCCCCCCCAGCCTCTCCAACCACCCAGATTCACAACCTTCAGTCACACATCCTGAAATGGGAGGGACTGTCAAGACCATCCAGTCCAATGCTCAGATGGGGAAACCAAGGCCCAGAGATGGGAAGGGACTTGTCCAAGACTCCCCCACCCATAAAAAAACAAAACGCATTCACCTCCTGCATTCTGTGGGTGTACCCATATTCTGCATTCTCCCCCCTGCCTAAATGTAGTTAACTCCTCCCTTCTCTAATCTCCTGTATCTACTCACCCGATCCCTCTCCAGCCCAATCCACCCCTTCCTTTCCATTCCCCCCCCCCCCACCTCCCTGCTCCATCTCCTCATTACCTCATGCCTAGAATGCAGGAGAAAATAGCACTAACCTCCTCTCCAGTTTTCCTACACTCAGTCTCTCTCCCTCCCACCCAGCCTGCCCATGGTGGCCAGATTCAGGCTCGCCAATATTTGCATTATGTCACTATGTCACTCAGGAACCTACAGTGGCTCCCTATTGGTAAAACACCTTAGCAAAGTATCAACCATCCTTCAGAGTCTGGTACCAATGGCCTTTCTATTTTTGTCTCTCATTGTCATGTCCCAAACCTCCACTCAGCTAGAATGGTTGTATCATGCTGGCCAGCAGTTATGATGCACTTGAAACCTACAACTTACCTTGAACTCTCCCTAAAGTTTCTGAATCTCCCCCAAACTAGGAACCCTCTCCCACTGTCCTCAGATGACAGACTCCAGAGCCCTTCTCAAGGCCAAGCCTGCATCTGTCTAACCTTATCTATAGGGATTTCTTCACTGTCCTTCAAAGCTGCAGGTACAGGCTCAGGCTCAGGCTCAGGCTCAGGCTCAGGCTGCCTCCAGCAGATGGCTGCCTCCCACTGGCCACCTTGGGAGTCACAGCCAGGCTTGCCATCCTAAACTGAGAGTGAGCATCTATGTATCTGCAGACATGAGTAGAAGGACGCCAGATGACAAGGTTTATAAGCCCTTAAGCCTCTAAGGTTCTTACACTAGGAGTGGGAGGAGGGCTCTCAGCGCTGCTTTCTGAGCTGCTGGCTCCTGACTTTAGCTCCCTAATCCGTGACGGAGCCCCTCTCCTATGGCATACAAAGACTTGGGACTCCCCAGACACTGCTGAAGGAAAATTCGCCCACCAGGCTCTGAGAGGCCACAAGGCCAGGGACAGTCCAGGTGGCAGGCCCAAGGTCCAGCTGGGGTCAGGTTTCTACATGAATTTTTAATGCTTCCAGCCAGGCCTGTCAGATGTTCCGAAACCTGAGCCTCTCCTTTCCTCCCTGGACATGATGCCCTTCCCAATCCATTGCCCCTGGGGGAGGCGCAGGGAAGGCAGGCCTGGGACAGCTACCCAGTGGCCTCTGGAGAAATGAGTCTGGGGAAGGGAAAGGGTGAATAACCTAGCTATTCTCCCACTTACTGTGTGACCTTGGGTGAGTTACTTAACCTCTCTGGACATCCCTTGTTTTCTTGTTTTTTAAATGTGTAACCTGGGGGTAACAGTGCCTGTCTGAAGTGAGCTGCCGTGTTAAGTAAGTTAGTGTACAGCCCATGGAAAGGTGACCTACGTGTTTGCTGCTATCTTTCCCTCCTGCCTCCCTCCTGTTTTTCCCCAGCCCCAGGGGGCCTCCACCTCTTTCTCTTGGAGGTCAGGACTTTGGTTGGCTCTGCCATTCCCTGCTAAGATCCAAACTGCCCACCCCAGGATCCTCTGGCCTTCCTAGGAACTCTGGGAAAGGGAGAGGAAGGGAAGGGAAGGGAAGGGAAGGGAAGGGAAGGGAAGGGAAGGGAGGGGAGGGGAGGGGAGGGGAGGGGAGGGGAGGGGAGGGGAGGGGAGGGGAGGGGAGGGGAGGGGAGGGGAGGGGAGGGGAGGGGAGGGGAGGGGAGGGGAGGGGAGGGGAGGGGAGGGGAGGGGAGGGAAGGGAAGGGAAGGGAAGGGAAGGGAAGGGAAGGGAAGGGAAGGGAAGGGAAGGGAAGGGAAGGGAGGCAAGGCCGGTGGAGTGAGAGGAAGGTGGAGAGGCAAAGGCCGAGGGGAGGGAAGCGGGCAGCAGGCGGAGGGGGGCAAAAGACCCTGCTCAGGGGGACAAGAGCTGGACCCAAACTCTTTCCCTCTCTCCTTCCGTCCTGGCAACTCCTCCATGCCTGGTGCTATCACACTGGGGGCGGAGTTGGCCACCCTGAGCCCAGGGAAGGTCAGGAGCATGGAGGAAGGATCGGGAGTGGGGGCAGGCTGTTGAAGGAAGTGTGCCCCATCTTTCCAGCCCACCAGTTCCCTGCACCTTGTTTCTAGGAGTGGGGTGCCTTTTACATCAGACCTAGGTGGGAAGCTGCGAACTGCAGATTCCTGAGCCCCTCAGACCTGCTGAGTCAGATCGCTAGGGGGGCCCGGAATCTGCATTTTAACAAGTGGGGGAGGGTTAGGAGCACTCTAAAGGTTAGGAAACATCTCCTTAAACGTGGGTGGTCCACGGGGGTGGGTGGTCAGGAGAAGGCAAAGGAAGAGATGTTAGATCCCGGCCCCCTCCTAGCGGGCTTGATGGGAGTTACAGACAAGACTCCTGCGTGGAGAGGGTGACACCAGCGACGCGAGCAGAGGGCGGGGGAGGCAGAGAGGACACCAGACAGATGGGGAATGGGGGGCACAGAGAAGGTGACACCCAGAGTGAGCAGCCAGAGAAGAAACAGGCTTGCAGGGTACGCCCTCCACCCCACCCCCCACCCCCCAACCACGGGAGAGACCGAACTTCTGGTCCCGGGACGCGCAGGCCCTGGAAGAGCCCCACACCCGGTCCCGGGGCGCAGGGTCGGGGAGGGAGCCTCCCAGCGCCGGGGCCCGGCCCTGCAGCGGCTCGCGGCGCGGGGCAGACGGACGCGCTCCTGCGGCGCCCGGTGCCCGCGTCGGGCGCGGGCCGACCTCCCCGCCTCCACCCACCCCCACCCCGCTCATCTGCATAAAGTTCCAATTAACACTTTTCCCGCAGCTCTTCGCGATCCCTGAACGCGCTCCAAGCTCGGGGGCGCTCCTGCCGCGCCCCGCCCCGGCGCGCAGCCCCACTGACCCGCGCCCCCCGGGCTGCTCCCCGAGGCCGCGACCCGCCGGCCCGGCCAGCGCGGGGGGCGGGGGGCGGGGGCCGAGGGAGCGGGGGGCGCGCCCCGGCCTGGCGACAGCGGAGCGGGGTCGGCCGCGGGCCAGAGGCCAGGGCTCTGCGGGAAAAGACGGGCGCTGCGCCCCTCCCCCTTTCTGGGAAGAGATGGGAGGGGGCTTCTCCCGGGAGACTCGGGGCTTCGAGATTCTCGGTGCCTCATCCGCCGGCCCCCGCACCCGCCGCCTCCGCCACGTACCCTTCCCCTCCCCAGCCATCTGTTCCTCTCCGCCGCGCGCGACAAACGCGGCGCCCGCTCGCTTCCGCCCCTGCCCAGCCCCCTCCCCACGCTCCGCGCCCTGTTCGGGGAGCGAGACGACACCCTCCCCCAGGAGGCCGGGGTTTCCGCCCGCGTCGCACCCGCCCCCCCCCCCCCGGCCCACCCCGCTCCCGAGTCCCGCCCGGCGGGGGGTCGGTGGGAGCCCTGGAAAGGGTGGGGACCGGGTAGGGCGTGGAGAGATCGCCAAGGGGGGCAGAGCAAGCCAGGGTCGGGGGCTGGAGGTCAAGACTCAGGGGGGGCAGGCTCGCGGGTCCGGTGTGAGGGTGCTGGGGTGCGGGGGTGCGGGGGTTCCCTTGCCCGCTCGCCTTCCCCGCTCTCCCCACCTTGTGCCAGCTGCAGCCGCACAGCGCCGCCTGCTGGGCACACCGGGTACCCCGCGCGCGCTGCGCTTCCTGGGCCCGCCCTTACCGGGAACCGGGTGGGATCCCACGGCCACGCATCACTGGGGATCAGCCCCCACCAGTCAACCAACACCAGACTTCAGAAAGTCAAGGCCCGGGACAGAAAGTGCGGTCAGACCCGGGCAGGCCCTCTGGGAACCCACCCAACCCGTTGGTGTGTGCTGTCCAATTCCGATTTGGTATTTTACCAAAAGGGCAGCGCTGGGGTCCAGGAGACTGGGCTCAGATCTGCTGCGTGAATTTTCCAAGTCTCCAGACCGTCTGGACATGTTTTCTCATCTGTAAAATGGGCGGGTGCGTCTTTTTCATTAACGTCTAAAGAGAGTTTAAGACAGAGGAACAGCTCATCTGCAATACTGTCTTCTAGGCTCTAACATTTGGGGTTTTTCCAAGTTTTGTTTGAGGGGGGAAGGTAGGTGAGGCCTTTGAGGTCACTCTCAGCCCTGGGAGGACAGCTGAGAGCTGGGCTGAGAAGCTTGGGGCCTCCCTTCTGCCCCTGACTGCCCTGGCAGGCCTGTGGTTGGGCCTCAGCAGCCAGACTGACCAGGTTCCAAACTCAGCTCCATCACCTACCAGCTGTGTCCTTTGGTCTTGTGCCCTAAACTGTCAGCATGACCTTAAGGGCCTCTTGGGCTGTCATTAGGATGAAACGAGATACCTGTGCAGCACAGGCAGGTCCTCAACAAATGTTAGTGCCCCTTCTTGCCCCTCCCTCCATTCTGTGACTTACTCTGGCCTCTGAGACTCATGTCCCAGGGACCCAAACAGGTATAGGGGTAGGATAAATGAGATGTATCTTCCTGTAATATCCCTTGTCCTCAAAGATGGCATCTTTTCTTGATGCAGGTAATTTTAAAGCCTCACTTTAATGCTAAAAGTAAATGTAAATATAGTATAAAGGGAAGCTCAAAATTTGCATGACGTTTTAGGACACTATTAAAAAGTTACTTTCAACAGGCCCCCAAGGACAGTTTTGTAGGAAAGTCCATTCTTTCTAAAGCATGGTACCCTTGACCCCCTGTATGCAAAAAGGCCAACCTCCCAGATGTACCCCAAACCTGGGGAAGTGGGGACAGGAGCAGAGGGCAGGGTCTGGATCCAGACTCCAAGGACAGGGCATGGCCAAGAGCAGGGAGGTGAGCCAGCCAGCCAGCTGGCATTTTGGGCATCCTACTTTATGCCCAGCCGAACCTGGGTGAGGGAGATGGGTGGGGATGTGGGAAGACACGGGCACATACCAGCCAGTTTCTCACCTTCCTTTTATTTCCTCTGAGATCTGCAAGAAGCAGCACCAGGGAGGGAACCCGCCCTCCAGCCCCTGGAAGGGGCTCACCCCCCCCACACCCCACCCAGGACACAGCCACCTCAGGCCCCTTTCCCCTAGGGGAAGGTTGGTTCACACACACACATGCACACGCACACACACACACAGGTGCACACAGTCACATGCACACTCTCGGCATTGCACAGCTGGGACCTTGGGGGTAGCCTGTTTGCTGATCCCACAAGCCCCCAGGAGGCACCAGGAGGAGGAAGGCCCATTGAAAGGATGGCCTCCCACCCTGCTCTCCTCCAATCCAGGAGGAAGAAGCCTGTCCTAGCACAGGGGCTGCTGTCTTTAGTCAAGAGTGTATTGCTTTGGGGCATTCTTTTTTAGGGATTTTCTTTTTTTTCTTTTAGCAAGTCCCTACAAAAATAGAACTTCTCTTGGTATTTATAGATCCACGGCCCCTGGCGCTGTGCATGTGTTACAGGTAGAAAGGCCACATGAGGCGTTCCCTTTGGTAGCTCAGGCCTTGGCTGCCTGTCATCCAGGTCCCTTGGCCGCAGAGGTTTACACAGTCACCTCGGAGCTGCCCGGTACCTTCAGTGGGCCCTCCCAGTCGGTGGTGTACTCCCTCTGCAGCTGGGTTCGGTAGTAGAAGAGGTAGGAAGGTAGCAGGAATCCCAGGAATGAGCAGAGCAGGAGGCCTAGGTTCACCTTGAGGCAAAAAGAGAGAGACAGAGTCAAGGAGGTTCCTGCTCTTCCTCACCTTCCTCAGGGACCCGCCACAGCCTCCAGTGGGAAGCAGAAGGCAGCCGCTCCTCTCCAGGTCCTGGGCCAGAATGACAAACAGAGCTAGAACTTAGTGTGTTCAATCACTGTCCCAATGGTATCTCATTTAATGTTGAGTGGCCTCGTAAAGCGGCAGAGCCTGGTTTGAACCCTGGCTAGTGCCAGTGCCCACACTGGGGACACTGACAGTGGGATCATTCGGGTGGTGAGAAGGGGCTCCCGGGCAGTAACAGGAACTGGGAGCTCAGCCTAAAGGACAGAAGGCTCAGAGGCCCAGCACGGTGGCTTCACACGGCTCGGACTCTGTTCGCATCCCGCTCTACATGGCTCTGGGCAGTGCTCTGGGTCTCTGGGCAAGTCACCTCAACTCTAAGTGGCTCCTTCTCAGAGCCACTGTGGCAAAGATTAAGCGATAAAAGCGGACGGTGTGCTTAGCACCTAGAGAGCGCTCCGTAAGTGGTAGCTGTCACTTCATCGGCGTCCTTGTGGGAGAAGGGTTTATGGGAGTTATGGGAGATGGGCTTTAGGGGTCAGATGTCAGTTCACTGTACGGAAAAGCCTTCCCCACAGTCCCAGCGGCTGCTGCCTCATGCAGGGATGGCCCCAGTCCCTGAGGGGGTTTGGAGGGACCCCTTTGTCGGAGGTGCTGGGGGGTTCCTGCTTTGGGTGGAACTGAATCAGATGAGGATTGGGCCATTCTGCGTGTCACCAGGGAGCTTATTAGAAACAGGCTCCTGGGCCGAGGCCACGAGCCGCTGATTCAGCAGACTGGGGAATGTGCGTTAACACTCGGCAAGGAGTTCTAACGAGCAGCCAGCTTGGGAGCCCCTGGATTACAGACTTGCAAGGCACCTCCTGGACCAGATGAGAGGAAGGAGGGGTTCTATCACATACAAGCCCCCCTCACCCCCAGCTCCTGGGCTGCACCCAGGAAGGGGACTCCTGCTTCCCCCATGTCACCCCAGTCCTCACCCAGAAGGGGTCTCCTTTCAAGGGTCCCACCATGACCATAAAGAGAGGCTGTTGGAGCAGAGCAAACACGGCACTGATGAGGGACTGCAGGCCTGTCAGTGTCCCAAAGTGGTTGGACGGGAACCTGTCAAAGAGAAGAGAGCCAAGCATGAAGGGCGTGTGGCCCTCTCCTGCCTGGCACCAGCCTGTCCCCTTCCGCATACCCCATTCTCTGCCAGTCAGGCAGAGTAGAGCTTAAGAGTTCAGGCTCTTTGTGTGTGTTCTTTGGTCCCTGGCCTGGAGGGTGTATGCTGTGACTACAGGGCCACCAAACTGGCTTCTGACACCTCCTGTCCATGTAATAACAGCAAGTAACTCAACCTCTCTGAGCCTAGTTTCCTCCACTAAAAACAGGGCTAGCCCTAGCCTCACTGGGATGCACATTTATTCTTTTTAAAAATATTTCTTGAGCTCCTACTATGTGCCAGGTGCCAGTCTAGGTGTGTGGAGATTCAGCCATGAACCAAACCAACCAAGATTCCTGCCCTTGTGAGGCAGCATTCTGGTGGGGCGGGCGGTAGTTACCCAATAAAGGCATCATGTATTAGCCAGAGATAAGAGCCAAGGGGAGAAGTTAATCAGAGAAGACGGGAGGGTGTGGAGGGGGTGCAGTTGTAGATAGGATGGCCAGGGGACAGCTAGGTGAAGACCTAGAGAAGGTGAGACAGCTATGAGCCTTGGAGGAAGAATGATCCTGGAAGAGGGAACATGCTCGGGGTGTGTGAGGCCATAGGGGAAGGGGGAAGGAAGAGGGCAGACAGGTCCCGGGCCAGATCTTGTAGGGCCTTTTAAGCTATAATAAAGCTGTCTCTGAGTGAGACGAGACAGAAAGCCATGGGGTGCCATGAAGAGACTTATGTCCTAACAGGTGTCTCCAGCCCTTGTGTTATAAATAGCCCGAGGGAAGGCGAGGGCAGCCAGGACAGGGGTGGCAGGGCTGGGAACACGGTAAGAAGGGTTGGATGTGGAAGGGGCAGGATAGTTGCTGGATTGGATGTGGGGTATGAGGAGGCAAAGAATCAAGAGTGACCCCACAGTTTCAGTGTGAGCCAGTGAAGGGGATGGAGCTGTGGTTGCTGTTGTGAGGTTTCCATTAGGGGGTGCTGGTCAGGTGTCCTACAGTTTGCCTGCCACAGAACACATACTCAATAACGGTCATGATTTTGTCACTGCTATTGTAATATCCTATATTACTGCATCACATACACAGGGGAGAGTCCCTTGGGCAGCACCTGGCAGTGGGAATCAGAAGAGAAAGAAGGGGAGCTGAGGGCCATGCAACAGGAAGTAGGAAAATTATAAAGCAAACAGAACTGTGGTCTGGAATTTCTACATGGGGAAAGAATCCACTTGGGGGCCATTCCAGACAGCAGACATAGGACTCAAGTGTCACCAAACCAAGCATTTCAGCTTCGTCGGAGGGAAGACCTCCTGACAGTGGATTTTCCGCAGTGGGGTGGGCTGTGTCTGAGGAGGTGAGCTCCCCATCATTAGAGGAGCTCCAAGGGGCGGTGGACCAGAGAGCCTCCAAGATCCCCACCAATCCTCTCCATCTACCCCATCCTCGGAGACATCAGCATTCCAGGGAGGCTGGGGAGGGCATGCCTAGCAGGGTAGGAGGGGTGCCTTAAGGGGTGGCTGGGGCCCTCTCACTCTGCTCTGGGACCCTCTGCTCATGGGGGGGAAGCTCAGAAAGGCAGTTCAGCCCAGGCTGACTCACACTGCAGCGTAGAGGCCGCCACAGGCCGAGTGGTAGAAACCTCGAACAATGGTGTGCAGGCCAAAGGTCACGAACTGAAACCCAAAGGGAGAGGGAAAGGTGTAAGCTGGGATGGATGGTGACCCACAGACAGAAACGGGGCCTCCCCGAGCCCACCTACACATGCCAACCCTCTCCACAACCCAACCTGCTAGAAACACTCCCTGGAAAACCCAGGAGGTAGACCCAGAGGACAGAACCACGTTTCCTGGAAAGCGGGCACAGAGAACCATCCAAACGGTCCCTTTGGAGGAGTCTGAGAGGCAGGGAAAGTGGGGAGGGCGGAGGTGGGTACCTGGAGGTGTAAGTTGTTGATGAGGCAGGTGATGCCAAAAGTCACAAGCAGGAAGTTGGTCAGGGTAAAGGCGTTGATAGCGTTGGTGAGCTTCTGGATCTTGCGGTATCTCGGTCTGATGGACTTGGTGGCAATCCCGTCCCTGCGAGAACAGAGCGTCACTGGCGGCTGCTGCCGCCAGCCGGGGAGCACTGGTTCTCCAGCCCTGCGTTTCTTAAAGCGTGCCTCCCCCACCAACTACACCAGCATTACCTGGGGACTTTCAAAAGTGCAGGTTCCAGGGCCTCAGCCTAGACCTTGGGAGTAGGGCCCAGGAATCTGCATTTAGACAGAGATCCCATGTGCACACTGACGTCTGAGACTTGGGAATGGCAAGGAAGGTAGAGAATGAAGGACTCTCACACTGTCTCTCATCAGGAAAGCATCTCTGCCCACCAGCCTGGACAAGTGTGACTGCCCAGCAAGCCCCTCTCTGCGCCAAGGGCTGGCCCAGGGGAGAGGTCAGTAGGCTAGAATGAGGGCAAGTGGGCATTGGTCCTAGACAGAAGGGCCCTGCTCATGGACCCTGGCCACCAGGAGCAGGCGGCAGAGGAGAAAGGCTGGCGCCAGGGCCAGGGCACTGCTGATGGGAAGGGAAGCCACTGATGGCTCCTTAGATACCTTCCCTCCTCATTTCCCTCTCTTGGCCTTGCAGGAGACTATTGGCTTCATGCAAAAAGCACAGCAGTCAGACCTCAGTTCAAGACTCAGCGGTGGTTTTCAGCCAACAAATGGCCCCAGTGACCCTGCCTCCTGGTATCCATACCCTGTGCAGTCCTTCCACACTGCACCAGGGTTACTCCATGTGACCCACAGAACATGACGGGAATGATGGTGTGGTTCTGAGATTATATTACAAAGACACTGCAGCTTCTGTCTTGGTCTCCCCACTTAGACCTTGCTCTGGGGCAGCCAGCTGCCTGGTCCTGAGCAGCCCCGGTCCTGAGCAGCCAGCAGAGACGCCCAGGTGGGGAGGACCGAACCTCCTGCCAACAGCACGTGACTGTAGGAGCAGATTCGCCAACCCCCGTCCCCACTTCAGATGACTACAGGCCTGGCTGACAACTTAACTGAAACCCTATGACAGAGCCTGCTACGGTCTAAATGTTTGTATACCCCCAAATTCACAAGTTGAAATCCTAGTGCTCAAAGTGATGGTATTAGGAGGTGGGGCCTTTGGGAGGTGATCAGGTCATGAGGGTAGAGACCTCATCACAGGAGTAGTGCCCTTAGAAAAGAGGCCCGAAAGAGCTCCCTAGTTCCTTCTGCCATGTGAGGATGAAGTGAGAAGTCTGCAACTCAGAAGAGGGGCCTCACTCAACCATGCTGGCACCCTGGTCTCAGACTTCCAGCCTCCAGAACTGTGAGAAGTAAATTTCTGTCTTTCATAAGCTGCCCAGTCTGTGGGATTTTGTTATAGCAGCCCAAACAGACTCTGAGGACCACTGAGCTAGATTCCTGACTCTCAGAAATTATGTGAGATTGTTGTTTAAAGATGCCAAGTTTGGGGGTAATCTGTTACACAGCAATAGGTGGCTAATACACCTACCCTGTCTCTTCCTAGCCTTAAGAAGGCTTTACAGTGTACCCTTTATAACACAGGTTCCGGAGCCTGCTACTGAAAGCTGTGTAATCTTGGGTAAGTTACTTAACCTTTCTGTGTCTCATCTTCCTCATCTATGGACTGAGGATAACGTACCTACCTCAGAGATGTACTGCAGACTAAATAAGCCAATGCAAGGTGCTTATCAAGCAGGCCATGTCCCCTCTTAGCCTCAGTTTCCTCATCTATAACATGGGGAGGCACCTCTGCTCTCTAGGGGCTCTTGGGAGAATGAAAGAAGAATGAAAGGATATGAGAGCACACAGAAAAGGAAAAGCACTGTCTAATGACATGCTGCCACCATCCCTGTGCGGGTCACCTGGTGTCTCTGAGGGCGATGCCCTCAGCGGGGCCGTCCACGCAGTCCTTGATCCGCCAGTCCATGATGTAGCCGATGAGAGGGCAGGTGAGTAGACATAGCAGCTGCATGGCCCCAAAGACAGAGGAGTAGAACCCAACTGGGCAGCGCAGGAAGGAAGTGGGGTCAAGAGCTGGCACGAGGGATGCCAGCAGCCCAGTGGGCACCACCACCCACTTCCAGGGGAGAAGAGGGAATGCCAACATAGCCTTCCTGACCCCACATCCTTAGAGCTCCCAAACGACAGGGTGGGTCCAGGCTCCCTGCCAAGTGGGCACTGGCAGGGTGAGTGCAGGCCAGGGTCTCAGCTTTCGTCCCCCTACCTGTCTCTTCTGCTTTTTGTTTCAGGTAGTCCGTCTCTGTTGGGGGAGCAGGGGGAGAAGCCAGGATGAGAGGAGCTCAACCAGGGTGACCCTCCTGTGCCCACGGTGGGCTCAGCAGCACCTCACCATGCTCCTGGCCGCCGGTCACAAGGAACTCCAGCATCTTGTTCATGGCGGCCATGTAGAAGATGACCCGCAGCTGGGTTATGCCCATAGTGAGGAGGCTCCACAGGAAGATGGCCGAGCAGAGGCTCTTGCGGAAGGGGATAGATTCTGGGGAGACAGCAGGGGGCACCCCTGAGTCCCAGATCTCCCATTTCCCTCGGAATGTACCAGCCCATGCAGTTCTAGCGAAGGCATGAGACTTAGGGTAAAAACTAGTTTCTTCAAAAACAAGGGCTCAGACTCGCTGGCCTCCAAGTTCTTGCCCAGTTCTGTAACTATCTCAACAGAACATTTTCAGGCGACCTCTGAATGTAAAAGCGTATGCTTGGTGTGATAATAATAACTCCAGCTACTATTTATTACATACTTACTATGTGCCACATACTCGACACGTTATCCCACTTAACCCAATTGTGCAACACCCCTACCTTTGCCACATATTACACATGGGGACACTGCCGCTCGGAGGCCGATGACTTGCCCGAGCTCACGGGGCTGGGAGCTGCAAGTCAGCCAGACTCAGCTCACACCCATAACTCAGCCATGGGAGAACCAGCAGTGGGGAGACCACCCTAGTAACTGCACAGGGTTCTGCATTTTACAAAGGGCTTCTGTGTCCATGGCTTCATTCAATCCTCACAACTAATTCCCTGAGATGGGTGTTACTAGTGCTAGTTTAAGAGATGAGGAAAGTGAGAGCAGGGTTAAGTGATCTACCTAAATCACTCAGCATATAACTGGGGAGCAGGACTCAAACCCCCATCTCCCGACTCCAAGGCAGGTGCTCCTGCCACTAATCTCAGAGCCGACACCTTGGGAAGTGGCCCAGGCAGAAGGCAGATTGCGGGTCCTCCTGCAGCCAGTAGGGGGCGTCAGCCAGCCAGGTGTTGGAGGGCCCAGCTCACCTGATGCAAGAGGCTCAGAGGTTGCAGGGAGCCCTGATGAAACCAGTTGCCCCACAGGCCTGCAGACCCTGCCCCATCCTCTCTCCCTCAGCCCAGGAATCCAGCAGAGTATCCCTGGATCCGGACTTCCCAGAGTTCTCTGAGCTCTGATGCCCCCCCCCAACCTCTATTTGGTAAATGGGGATTGCCCACCTACAGCATGTGGTGTAAGAACTGAAGAGGGGAGATGAGCCCTTGGGCATGAGTGCTCACTAAGCGTGAGGACCCGCCTTCCCCGACCCCAAAGGCTGGCACCAGGACCAGGTACTCACTCTCACGAGGCTTTCCTGAGGCACCATGAACATCCTGGGAGGTGTCATCCTCCATGCTGGGGGCCCTCTGGCTCAGCCGCTGGCCCACGTTGATCACATGGGTATAGAAGCGGTCACCGGTCACCTTGTGATCCAGGGCCAGCCCGGTGAGCTTGATCTTCTTCCTGCCGGCAACCAGGCCGGAGAAAGTAGTGACCAGCCCAGCAGAGCCCATCCTCAACAGCCTGCCTCTAGGGGGCTGTCCCAGTCATCCCTGGGGCGCTGAGCACCCCTTTGCCCAGCACTGACTTGCCCCCTGATGACCTCCCTAGTGCAGAGCTCACATCTGAGTCCCTCAGAACCTGGCCCAGGAGCCGGCTTAGCGCCCAGTAAATGAGGGGTGGATGAGTCGTTTTCCACTGGGGCTGTTGCCACGGAGACAGCATGAAAAACTCAGACTGGAGTCAGAGGGCCTGGTTCACCCCCCTTTCAAAGGTGTGACCTTGGGAAAGTCACTTTGTTCCCCACACCTTTGTTATTATGGAGTTAATGACAGAATCCATGCCATAGGGCTTCTTGAGAATGGCATGAGGGCTGAGTGCATTGCCTGGCACACACAGGAGACACTCCATAAATGCCAGTTGTTTGACAGGCACCCTGTGTGCTTGGCTGTGGAGCATCTCACTCACACTCACACTCACACACACACATCCCTGGTGAACTGACAGGGATCTGGGAAAGGCTGGCATTTCCCAGGCTGCCTCATAAAGAGTATATATTTGATTCCTTTCTGTCCCCCTTCTGGGTCCACATGGCTGTTGCTGGAGTCGCTCCTACTCTGATCCTGTCCTCCAAACCCAGAAAGGACAATAATAGCAGTCCCCATGTTTTGACTGCCTGTTATGCGCCAGGTCTATTCCAAAAGCCCGTGGGTGTGTAGGATCAGGCCCACGGTGAGGGGAAAGCAGAGCTCTAAGAGCTCAGGCAACTTGCACACCCAGGTCTCTGTGACTCCAAAGCTCATTCTATCCATCACACCACCACACCCCTGGCCTCCCCCTCTGCAGGAGAGAGGTCCCCCCTCCACCCCAGTGCCCCCAACAGAGCCACTCACGTGTAGCTGCCTTCCTCAGGGGAGGGAAAGGTTTCACTGGGCCAATTGAGGGCACAGTTCAGAAAAATGAGGCAGGCCAGGGCTGACCAGGTAAACATGATGACCACGAAGGACACACCGGCATCATAGATCAGCTGTGGGAGGAGAAGGCAGACCCATGGGGAGTCTGCGGGGCCCCAGACCCCTCTCTTCCAGTCTGGGGTAGAACCCAGGCCTCAGAGGCCTCAGAGAAGGTCTCTGCTACCCCATCCCTTGTGTCCAATTTGAAGATGGGGAAACCAAGTTAAGAGTCAGCCCTCCTGAAGCCAGCACTCCTTCCTTTCCCCTGCTTCACCCTGGAGTGGGGGAAAGCAGTCCCCACAAGGTGCTGAAGTTGCTAGCCACAGTTCAGAAAGTCTTTGAAATCTCACTTATTATCTTAAAAACACACAACTTTTGCCCATGACTCCACAGATATTTGCTTTACACAAAAAATTCATTTCGTTTTATATACAAAGGAAGAGAATTGAGGCCCTAGGTTTCCCAGGCCTAACCATGTTTATCTGCGCCTTCCTGGCCTGTTCCCCTGGGGGGGGGGGGGCAAGCTAACAAGCCTTATCTCACCTTTCGCAGGTGCTCCCAGGCGCTGACACTGAAGGGGGCGGGGAGGTGTGCTAGTGCTCTGCCCAAGGCCTCCAAACCAAGGACAAGTAGGTTCTGAATTGACTGGGATTCTGTGCCAATGTGGCAGCCCCTCTACCAGGTATGTGAGATGGTGTCACTCCTCTTGTCCTCCCAGCCACCCTCTGCCTGGGATGATGGACATCTGCCCTCCCCTCAGGCTCCTACTCAGAGCTCCAGTGCTGCCCAGGAAAACTGCTCCTGCTGGGGCTCCTTGGGCCTTGGGGCTCTTCCGTCCCTGAGGACAACACAGAGCTTCAAAGGACCACATCTTAAATGAGCGGGGATGAGATCTGGCTCCTCAAACCCCACTGTCTTAGTTGAAGAAGGGAGAAGCACCAGCTTCCATGCTATCTGACCACTGGCAGCCACCCCACCAATGCATACTCTTTGACTCCTTTGGGGATGCTGAGCAAATGCCTTCTAAACTAACAAAATAAGTGCTCATGGTGGAATGTGAAGGGCATACTGTGGCCCAGTTGAAAGGGTGCTTTGTTACCATTTGATATCAGAGGGAGAAACAGGGCCCCAAACTTGCCCAGAGCTAGGTCTCAGGCTTTCAGCTCTAGGTCCGCCTCGCTGACCTACCTAGGATCTGGCCTGGCATGGACTAGCTTTGTGACCTTGAGCCCAAGTCCCCCGGCCTCTCCAAGAGAGGGGAAGGAGATGTGGCTGGAAAGATTGGGGGAGGCCAGAGAACCAAGAGCCTTGGATGCATGTGAACAGGTTGGACTTGATTCTGCAGGTGAAGCACTGTGTGAGTGAGTTCTCCATCTGAGGTCATTCCGGAAGTTACATGAATGACAGATGGGAGAGTGAAATGATCAGAGGCAAGGAGACCAGCTGAGAAAGCCTGAACTGGCCCAGGAGAGAGGGCGGAGGCCTGGACCGGGACAACAGTAAAGGAAAGGCAAGCAGAGAAATCAGACCCACTGGTGGACAACAGTGCCTGGACTCTTCCCATGATGCCTCAGGGCTTTTCCCAGAGGTGGTGGGAACTGAGCTCTGACTGGTAGGAACTGGGTCACCAGACACCAGCCCCTACATACATACCCAGCCCCACCCAATTCTTAGGTCAAGGCAAAAAAGAAAACACAGTGACCTCACTGTCCCCTCAAGCAGTTCCAAACCTTGATCCCTGGGAACGTGATGGCAGAAGAGGCGTAGGAGCCGATCATGAGGGCCATGATAGTGGAGCGCAGGTTCCCAAACATGTTGGGCAGCTGAGGAAAGAGGGCAGTGCCAGTGAGCAGGGGAGACCCTGATACCCGCCCAGGCCTCCCCTTTCCCAGCCCTGCCTGAGAAACTTGGAAGCATCCTGCCCAGTGTCCTCACAGTGAGCGCCAAGAACACTAGCCCCGTGAGACACCACAGACAAGTTCTGAGGCAAATCAATGTCGGAAATGCTATAACCCCTCCTACAGACTCCCAAGGCACTTTAGCATCTAAAAGGCTCCCAAAAGTGCCCTCACAGAGAAATTTTGTCAATTTTGTTTAACTCCAGGGTTTCCCAAGTTCATTGCTATGCAGACACTTTATCCTGTGAAGCCTCTTAATAACCCATGAAATGAATGTTTGAGAAACACTGATCTGCTTTGTAAGGTATATAAATGTTGAATCACTAATGGTATACATCTGAAAATAATGTAATATTGTATATCAACTGTAATCGGAAAATTCATTAATTTAAAAAAAAAAAAAGACAATTGTCAACCCACTTGACAAATGAGGCAGTTGAGGCCCAGAGAGAGAAAGAAATGTACTCAATTTCACAGAGCACATGAATGACTTTCTCCCCTGTCTGGCAGTTCTAGTTCTGTTCATTCCATACCCCAAGGCTGTGACCATGGCTGGCTCTGTAATGAGATGGTGCCCCTTAATCTTCCCGGTGGCTCCAAATGCCCCGGTCCACAGTTTCTGCTGAGCCAGGGCAAGTCATGGGATAGGCTAGGGAGGTGAGAGTGGGACTAAGGGAGGCCCGGTGTCCAGGGAGGTGGCTCTGACATGCAGAGAACTCCCACCAGTAGAGAATTAACTGGCTATGTGTTCTGCTCAGTGGCCTGAGCCAGGCCCTCAGGGTAGGGGAAAGCAAAGTCACCCCGCCCTCTGTGGACAACCCACTCTGGCTCCACCATCCCCCCCCAGGTCAATAGGTCCCGTAGCTGGGAAGGGCCTTGGAGGCTTAAACTCTCTCCACAGAGGGGAAAACCAAGCCCAGAAGGGAACTGCAAACAGCTCTGGGAAGGAAGATGGGTAAACACAGAGCACTGAGCCCCACACCAACCTCCAAGTAGCTATGAAAAGGGTGTGGGGCCGGGCTGACCCCCACTCGGGGCAGGTTCCCCTGGCACCTGTATCTGCAAGGCACGCTGCCAAGGCCACCAGGGAAAGTGCCAGGGCCAAGAACAGCCAGGCCTTTGCCGCCGCCCCGCCCCCCCAACTCAAGGGTCCCAGGGCGCTGTCTCCACCCCGCAGGGCGCGGGGCCAGCTCCGCGCGAGGCCGGCTGCGCGCACCCGGCTGACACCCTGACACCCGGGCAGCACGGCCTGTCCCCGCCGCAATCTGTCCCGGCGGGATCCGGGCTCGCGGGGCTGGGGGCGGGGCGGGGCGGGGCTGGCCCGGGCCCTGCCATTGGCCGGGGCGGGGCGGGGGCGGGGCCGCGGGCGAGCCCCCGAGCCTGACCCCGAGGGGCCGCCGCGGGGTCCAAGGTTAGCGCCCCGGCCGCGGGGCGGAGGGGACTCAGGGCGCGGAGCCAAGACGCGGGCGCGGGGAAGGGGCCGCGCGTGGCGAAGGGGGGGGGACCGGCCCCTTGTTGTGAAACGTCCCAGCCCGGACCCGAGGCGCGCTGCGGCGAAATTCAGCCAAAAACGCCCAGTTCGGCGGTCAGGCCGCCCCCGCCCGAAACAAACCACCAGCTCCGGCCAGAGGCGGTCCCGGCCGGACACGCTGCCCCCCACACTCACGAGCCTGAACCCTGATACTCACCCACCCACACACACACACGCACACACACACGCACGCAGAGCTCACACACGCGTAAGAGACGGGGCCGCGTGATGGAGCCGGTTCTGAAGGTCAAGTGCCGTCAGGCGCTGGCAGCTTCACTCGGTTCGATCCAACACGCGCACGAACACGGTGCCTCCTGGGCCTCTCCCGGGACAGCGCCGCGGGCACACAATGCGGCAAGCGCGCTGTCCCAAGCTGTCCCCTCCCTGTCACTATTGCGTTACCCAGTTTTATTTTCTTTCGGGCACTTAGGACTATAGATCTAATTTATGAGTCTACTTGTTTGGGGGTTTCCTGTTCCCCCAACCCCCAGGGCAAGCTCCAAGGAGCTGAGGAAGTTGAGCTCTGTTTGTGCTGAAGCCCCAGCGCCCAGAACAGAGTTCAACAGGCAGTGTGGGCTCAGGACACACGCGCACACGCCTGATCTGCCAGCACTGGCCCCTCTCCACTCCCACCTTCACTCACGCCCACCCCACCCACTCTGGGTGCCCTGCCGCCGAGCCAGAGCCCGTCATACTCACCGTGAGTGAGGAGAAGGTTAGGCAGATGCCACCAAAGCCATTCAGGGACAGCGCCAGGAATATCAATGGAGACAGAACTGGGAAGGCGAGAGGGGTGAATGAGGGCGTTGGGGAGCTGTGGGAGGCCAAGGGCAGAAGTTGGGGTAATCATCCACCTTCAACCCACTCATTCTTCTCTTGTGGGGGCACCAGAGGCCAGACCTCTCACCTTTGGTGTCCCGAGAGGCCAGGGCCATGAGGGAGCAGGATGCAGCAAAGCTGGCGCTGTGGAGATTGGGGGGCAGGGGGGACTGTGAACACTGAGAGCCTTCCCTCCCCCTGCAACACCAGTCCCTGCCCTCCAGCTCCCCGAGGCCCCGCCTGGCCACCTCACCTGCCAACCAGCCGTGTGGGCCGGGGGCCAAAGCGGTCCATGAGGATCCCCAGTGGCAGGGTGGTGGCGCTGAGCACGAAGGAGCCGATGGTGAAGCCCAGGACGAGCATCTCTTCCTGACTGTCACAGCTGGGCCAGTGATGCTGTTCATCCTGGCTGGTGTTAGTGGTGTTCTTAGCTGAGGAGGGGGAGGGAGGGCTCAGCACATAACAGCAGGAGCAGCTGGGTGTAGGAGAGAGCAGCCTGGGTGGGGTCAGGGGTCCTGTACTCAAATCCCATGCCTCTCATTCACTGCCAGCCAGGTGACTTTGGGGGTGGCCTAGAGTCATATCTACTCGTGTGGGGAAGGAGCTCCATAAATGGCAGCAACTAGTATCTTACCCAGGGGGAGTCACACACCTAATGAGAAGCCTCAACTGGCTCGAATATATAGTGAGCACCAAAGTCTTCACCAAGGTGTAAGAATTTCTCAATGTCCAAGCTTAGGGTGGGTAGACCCCCACAGGAAGCACCCTCGAATCTGGGGACAAAGTCAGTGAGTGATGCTTAGCTGATGTAACAAGAATTCACTTTAAATTTAGACAAAGCTTTCCCCATAAATGACACCCTGATAAAAATAATAGCTACTATTTACAGAACACTTGGCTATGTTCTAGGCATGTTCTCAACAGCCCCTGAATTAACTTACAACAGTCCCATGAGCCAGCTAATAAAGTACCTCCATTCTCCAGCTGATAAAACTGAGGCACAGAATTAGGACCACAACACTGCCCTCCAATACCCTTTAGAAGATCACCTGGAGTAAACACCTGTCCTACAAGTAAACTGCCAACTTGGAGTTGTGACAAGTTCATGAAAAAGGCTTGTAGTGGGGGAAGGAAGGTGATTTCACTTCACTCAGTGCTCAGTGAGCCAGAAGGGGGCGGCTCCCCTGCCTATTTGTTAACCTAGACATCACTGCCAAGGGCAAACTCAGGGTGCACCTGGAAGGCAGGCAGACCAGGGTCTGAATCCCCGCCCCATCCTTCCTAGCTGTGTAGCCTTAGACAAGAAACTTCCTCTCTTGGAGCCTCAGGCTCCTTGCCTGTAAAAGGGCGCAGAGAATGCCGAATCCACAGGCTTCTCGGGAAATTCCGTTGGAGGAGGTGAATGTAGACACATGCACTGGGCCTGGCCCAGAAAGGGTACTCCAGAAATAGCTGATGAAGGGGAGATAATGCCCCCCCCACCCCCAGAAAGTCAGATGCGGCCAGCTGCTTCTCTAGGTGCGGAGATCCCACAGTGAGTAAGACAGGAAGCTCTCAGCTCTCATGGGACTTATATTAGATAATAAATAAGCGGGCGCTGATTTAAAGAGAAGCAGGTGCTGTGATAGGAGGCTGTGACAGTGCCTGAATGCTGGGGGCGGGGTGGGGGAGCACTGCTCTCATTGGTGACAATGACCCTGATTGCAGATGTTTGAAAGACTTGCAGGTGGCAGAAGGGTGGAGTGATCTGTGTTAACATAAAGAAGAACATTAAAAATTTTCAGATGAATGCTGGCCAACCAGGCGCGGAAGCACCTTGGACGGTGGTGAGATTGTCCTCGGTGAGGCTGGTGCTCAGGCCCCTGGGAGAAGCAGTTAGGGGTTGAGATCACACAGCCTTTGGGGTTCAGGCTGAGCCCATGATTTAGTGATCTTTATGATCGCTGTCCATTTTTCCACCTGGTTTGTCTGTGAGTGTTTAGTCAATCTACACTCATTTATTGGGCTTCTACTGTTTAATGGGCACTCCATTGGGACAGTGGGTAAAGCAAGAAGAAAAGCAAAGGTAATTGAGGCTGGAGGCTGGTCCTCACACAAGTTTTGCTTGGCTAGGAAATTTGAATTGGGCGTCAGTTTAAAATCAGGAGTTATTACATAAAAACCCAGAAGTCTGGCTTCTCTGTAAGGAGTCAGAAGATCTGGCCATTGCTGGGGCAGAGTGGAGGTGACCCCTCTTCACCAGGGATTGCCCTCTCTAAGTCACCCAAGTCCTCACCTCACTTGTAGCTCTCAGACATTAGACATCTTACACCCGCCCTGATTTGCCGATGACTCACCAGCTGGCCTCTGCTGGCATTTGAGTTTGCAGCCTCTGAATTAGACACCGTCCCTGCTCCTAAGTCTTTGACAATCAAAAGACACTTTCTCTTATGAACAGCCCCACTAGCTCTAAATTAATTAACACCCACTTTATGCCAGACTTTTTCATATAGTATCTCATTTAACCCTCACAACAATAATCCTCATTTTATAGATGATGAGGCTCTAAGAAGCAAAACGGATCACAGCCTCACAGCTTCTCACAGGCAGGCTCAGATTCAAAGTCAAGACAACCTCCAGAGCCAACACTGCTCCGCTGCACCACAGGGCCCCTCTGTCCTGAAGGGGGCGGCTTAGCTAGTTTCCCCAGCTGGGGGGCGCCTGCTGCCAAGTAAGTGTGTCCTTCCACTGGTGCAGAATTCCAGCCCATGGGTTGCAAATAGCTCCGGGTCAATTAATGCATTCGTTTCCCTGGTGTATCAATCAGCCTCTTGTGAGTTTGACTTATACCAGCTAGTTCCTGAGACCTGATCACTCTACGTGGCTGGAAAAAGCCAGACCTCTGAAGCAAGAGGGAAGCAGGCCAAGATGCAAAGACCTCTTAGACCTCTCCCCGTGTCAAGACAACAGAAGAGGTCTTTGAAATGCAACCCAACTGCCCCACTTCCGTAGACAAGTCCAGTGAGGCATGGGAGTGGGGCAGGAAAAACATACTTGCTAAGCTGGTGATGGAGTTACACTTAGAAGGCAAGGAAAACAGTGTTCCCCAAATGTGGTATGCAGAGCAGGTGGGGTGCAAGGTGGATTTAAGAGGCACATGGAATGGGTTTTATGTTTCATAATTATTAGCTATTTGAATGAGTATTAAAAACACACATATGCATCTATATATATATACATAAATACAAATACATACACATGTGTATGCATAGGAACATATATGTATATTAGAAACGTGTACATATGAATATATTAGAAACATGTATGATGTGTGTGCATGTGTGTAAGTAATATCAAACCCAAGATTCCAAGCATATTACACTTTAAAATGAGGCTAATTATTTTTTATGTGGGTTGATTTAAAAGAAAGTATTAAGTAAATAACAGCACCTCTGGCACACAGAAATAGTAAAATCATGAAGGTGGACTACAAATGAGCAGGTTCGAGAAACACTGGAAAACAGGATCAAGGTTAAGCGTTCTGCCTCTGGAGTCAAGATCGTGGCTAAATGCTGGCTCCACTAGCTGTACTGCTGAAACCCTGAGGCTCGGTTATTCCACCTGTGAAATGGGGATAGTGGTGACAGCCACCTGAGAGCTGGCTCTGAGGATTGCCGCGCACTCAAACACCCACAAAATGATCCTATTTTGTCTCCCAGGCAGTGAACCCGTCCTCACCCCACTACTTCACTTTCCTGCAAGTCACATGGTCACTTTCACCAAAACTACCACAGGATTGGGCTCTAACTGGCTGTCTTGTCTGTACCTGGACTTGCGCAGGAGGACCCTAAGCTGAAAGAGGTTGGGGACAGACATCAACACTATTTCCATGAGGCCTAAGATAAAGGCTCCAGAGTCAGATCTGGGATTGAATCCTCACTCTGCTCCTTATTTATTAGCTGTGTGACCTCAGACAAGTTACTTAGCATCTCTGAGCTTCAGTTTTCTCTTCTATAAATGGGGTTAATAATACATCACATCATATACCGACATCGTGGATTTGTTGTGAGGACTAATGATCTAACTGGCAAATAGTAATTGTTTAATGAACCTGAGCCATTGTTTTCTTATTTGGGCACTTATGTGGGATATATAGTAGTGTGTATAAACTGACCTGTCCATGCCTAAATTCTGAGTAACATAGTCCTCTTTAGCTGTGATGCCCCTACAGGTGGGTCAATCACCCACCCCAGGGGGTACCTCAACAGAGGAATAGCAGAAAGCACTGAGAAGACAGAGAGCGTGGCCAGGGAACCCCAAAGCCGACACTAACGAACACCTCAATAATGAGCTCCACATTTGTTAAATGGCATCATCTGATCCTCACATCACTGTACAGACTTAAAAGCGGAGACCCAGAGAGGGTAGGTGACTTGCCTAAGGTCACACAGCAAACGCTGGCAAAGCTGGGTCCAGAAAATAATAACAACCCCCATCAGTTGTCTGAATTTTGCCATTTTGCTCTCTCATTTCATCTTCACAACAGCCCTGAAGTAAGGAGCATTGGTCACCTTTTACAGATGGAATAACTGAGATAGTAAGAAAGTTAAGTAACTGGCTCATACCAGCCCGCCAGCCCATAGCACAGTTGGAAGTGATGCTGCCTGCCTGTTTCCACACTTCATGGGGACACAGATTCCTGGCTGATTCTGCGTTCTTGCGACCCTGTAGAGAGAGAGGCCGAGACCGCAGTGAATGGGGCTTTGAGAAAGAGAAACTAGAGTTTTGATAGGGGAGCATGATTAAGGCAGAATGGGGCACAGCACCGCCAATCAGCCTGACGTCTCAAGGATTGAGGCCGGAGCCCTTGAATGAAAGAGAGGTGAGGGTAGAGAGACACGTGCCCAGCTTTCCAAGAGCGGACAAATAAGTTCTGAGAATACAGGAGGGTTCACTTCCATCGCCTCTAGAGATCCCAAACAACCAGGCTCGGATGCAAACTCACATCAGTAGCCATCAGGGAAATGCAAGTCCAAGCCACAAGAGGTAACACTTCACATCCACTAGAACGGCCAAAATAAAAGAGATGAGTAATAACAAGTGTTGTCTGGGACGTGGAGAAACCGAAACCCTCATACACCACTGTGGGAATGTAAACTGGCGCAGCCACTTTGGAAAACAGTCTAGCAACTCCTCAAAAGGTTAAACACAGAGTCACCCTATGGCCCAGCAATTCCACTCCTGGGTATATAACATATCCCTAAGGGGAAGGAAGGCATATGACCACCCAAAAACCTGTACACGAATAGGAGCATTATTCATAAAAGCCAAAAAGTGGAAACAACCCACATGGCCATCAACCAATGGAGAGATAGATAAAGTGTGACAGATCCATACAATGGAGGATTCGCACAGCAGGAAGAAACCAAATCTTGACATGGGCTACATCATAGATGAACCTTGGAAACATCATGCCAAGTGAAAAAAGCCTGGCACTGAAGGCCACAAATAAGACGCCATTTACATGAAATGTTCAGAGTCTGCGAATCGATTTCTGTCACAGGCAGACCTGAGACAGTAGGTGAGTGACTGGGGGTAGAGGGTTATGAGGAGCATGGGTACTGCTAATGGGCACAGGGTTACCTCTTGGGGGAAAGGAAATGTTCTAAAATTGAGTGTGATGATAGCTGCACAGCTCTGAACAGACTATAAGCCACTTAACGGTACCTTATTTGTTGTCGTTGTTGCTTTCCCTTTGCAGGCATTAAGTACATTTATTCAACCGCAACTATTTCTTCAAAGACTACGTCTTTATTTTTAATAGGCTTTTTAAATTTTATTTTTCAATTTTTCAGTTACAGTTGACATACAATATTATACTAGTTTCAGGTGTACAACACAGTGATCAGACATTTATATTCCTTATGAAGTGATCACCTGATAAATCTAGTACCCCTATGACACCAAACTAGACATTTATAATAACTGACATTTATAGTAAATTACTGACTATATTCCCTGTGCTGTACTTTATATCCCTATAACTATTACTAAGTTGCAATGCTTTGAATGAGTGAGTTGTAAGGTATGTGGCTTATATCTTACTAAAGCTGTTATCCATATACTTTAAAAACTCAGGTGGAGGGATGGGCAGCAAAACAGAAGCAGGAGTTTGGAGATGATGAAAAAATTCTATTTTAAATATTGATTAAGGTGATAGTTCCTGAGGTATCCAAATTTGTCAAACCTCATCAGAATGCGTGACGTAATCTTCAATAAAGTTGATTTATAAAAAAAGGTGGAGAAGGCAGGAAGAAGCTACTGGATTGGCAGTGGCAGGCATCAAGGCCATGAGCACAAGTCCTCTCTAGTCTCCAGGATAAACAAGTCCGAGGGGGGACTGGGGCTCCCCACCTCCATTTGCAAATAGTGCTCCCCAGAGCCCTTCTAGCTCCCTGCCTGGTTCTCTCAGCCGCCCTGGAACACCTATCGCCTCATCCCAAGCCTGCTCCTCCTGACCCAACTTGCCTCCCCAGGCCAGCTGCCAACTCTAATCTCCACCCCTCCAGCACCCATCACCCTATAACTGGGGCCACCCCTTGATGCCACCTGCAGCTTCCTTACAGATTACCGTGGCAGGGGCGGAACAGCCTGCAGTGGAGCAGGTGCTGCCCAGAGTAGTGATGAAGACCTCTCCAGCACCCCACCCCCAAGGCCTCAGTTTTCTCCCACAGCCAAGGTAGGTGCCCACAGGGAGTTGAGTTGAGGGACCTAGTAAAGCCAAGAAGACACTAATATTTATCAAGCACCATTGACTCTCACAGCACCCCCATGGGATAAATACTATTCTTCCTCCCATTTTGCAGACCAAGAAGTTGAAGCTCAGTGTTTTAAAGAACTTGCTGATGTCACCCAGATGGTAAAAGTGGTGGAAGCTAGAATTCAAACCCAAGCTGGTCTTCCTCCAAGAGCCTGTTTCAAAATATGAAGGCTGGAGGAAGACTACAAGAAGGGTTAAATTCCACATCCATCCAGGTCCTCAGGCTAAGCTTGTTGGCACAGCTCTCCTCCTCAGAAAAGGAAAATGCCCTGCCAGCAGACAGCCCAGCGTGGATATTGGTTAGATGCAGTTAGGTTAGGTTATCTTGGAAATGGAATGTTGGAATTCCCACTCCCTCACTGTGGGTCACACAAAGTCAAGGTTACTGAAATAGAAAATAGGAACCATCCACAATGCCCTGCCTAGAGGAAATAAGGCTATTATTAACTTTGTACAAATGGGTGATTGGAAGACCTGAGGGCTCAAAGGCCCTGAAAAAGGAGCGCAGGCCCTTTCTAGTCAATCCACTTTGTAGACTCTCTCGTGGCTTATTTAGCCCTAGTCAGAAATCCCTCACCAGTTAGCTGTAGCACTTCTCCTTCTAGACATCTCCGGCTTGCACTACCTGAGGCTTGCAGAGGCTCTGCATGCCCAACAGGATATGGGCATTCGGTGAAGACTGGTTTCGCTACACCAGGCAGAGCGGTCCCAGTGCCGCCCATTCTCCAGATGAAGTCTGAAGAGGTGAAGAAGTGGGCTGTCCAACTTCCTGCCCAGTGGCCGGGTTTAAGCAGCTCTGCTTTCTGTCCGCTCGGCCACCTGTCCTCCAGTGTCCACCATCCCCCTCTGCGACCCCTCTCCCAGCCCAAGTGGCCCCTTTTTGGGCATACCTGGGCACAAGCTGGAATAGAAGCCCTCGTTCTTGAGCATGATCAGCAGGGAGCCCCAGCCCAGGAGCACGGCAGAGAAGAAGAGGTTCTCCACCACGGCCGTGCAGGCCATCCACCAGCGCCTGCGGTACGCCTGCTGCAGCGTGGGGGCCATGCTGTCCGCGAGCCTGCACAGGAACAGAGCGCTAGGGGAAGGGCCCCACGGCGGCCCCGGGGAAGGGTCCTGCATCGTGGTGGCTCCCGACACCCCTCCAGCCAGCCCACGAGGGGGCCTTCATGGGGGCCCCCAGGCCCCTGGGCTTCCCAGAGGGTGCCGCCGCGCTGGCTCTGGGCGCGCTGGCAGTGCCAGAGGCGCACGCGGCACTGAGCTCCCGCCAGGCCACTATCGGGGACAAGAAAGGTCCTGTCTGTGCGCAGCAGCTGGCTGGCGCGCCGCCAGGCTCCTCCGCCCCAGAACAGGGCGCCCCGCGCCCCGCTCCCTGGGGCCGAACCCGCACCCCCCCAGTCCCCAAAGGCGAGCCCGGGGCAGAGCGCGCGGAAGCCACCCCTGGCGGGTATGCGGCCTCCCGCGCCAGGAAGGACCCCCAGAAGCAAGCGGGCGGAGGAAGGGGAGGTCCGAAGCCGGCCTAAGACACCCCCTCTTCCTGTTGCCCCAACGAGACCCCTCCTCTCCGCTGGGGCTGGGCGGCAGCTCGCCCTCCTCCGCTCCTCGCCGGGCCACCCGTGTCCCCACAGGCTCTCGGCCCAAGCCCACAGCTGCCACGTGGACCCAGACCCAGGGCGGGCCCGCCGGCGCCCCGGGGCGCCCCTCACTCACTCCTCGGGGCGCGGAGCCCACGGTGCGCGCCCCCGAGCCCGCCCTCCGGCCCCTGCCCAGGGAGGGGGCTCGGGCTCGGCTCGGTCCGGCAGGAAGTCCGGCGGCCCGGACTTTATATGGGCAGCGGGCGGGCGGGCGGGTGTGTTTACCAGAGGGAGGGAAGGAGCCCGCGCCCCCCCCTGCGGGAGGAGAGGGACTGGGCGGCGCGCGGCCGGGGTGAGACCGCGGAGCGGGGCAGCGGGCGGGAGGGCGAGGGGTGGGGGTGGGGGTGGGGGCCGAGCGCCTCTCCGGGGACCTCACACCCCGGGGAGAAGCGGGGCTTGGGCTTCCGGGCCCGCAGGTCCGTCCAGCCCGAGAGAGCGCAGAGCGCGCAGAGGAAGTGCGGCCAGATGGGGCCCCGGCCCGAGGGGGGGGGGCGCTGGAGAGACGGGACGGGACGGGGCGCCGCGCCAGCCAAGGGCTCAGGTAACGGGTTTTCTTGGAGAGCCTGGGAGTGTCGGTGGCGACCGGGACCCGCGGCTCCCGGCGGACGCGCGCCCCCGACCCCAGCGGCTGCTCACCTCGGGTGGGGGCGCGCGCCCCGCCTGCGGCCGCGGGCGCTCCCGGTGCCAGTGCCCCGCGGCCCAGCCCCGAGCAGCGCGCGCCGGTGCCCGCGGCCTCGAGGTGCAGCCCCGCAGCTCGGTGCGCCCCCCTCCGCTGCCCCCTCGGGACGGCCGGGAGCTGCGCACCCCCCGGGCGACGCCGGTCACGGAGCGAGACCGGGAAGGGGTGGACCCGCGGCGCTGATACTGTATTTATACCCGTCCGGGGCTGCACCCTGAGGTAGGGGCGGGGGAATCCCTTCCCCTCCTCCTAGATCGAGTTTCACGCACATGTGACTCGCGCCCTGGTCCCTGGCACACGCCCCAGCACCTAAAATTTCCAGGGTCACCTCCTCCCCTCGGCCGCGGCCCCCCAGACCTAATCCGGCGGCGCCCTCTCTGCCTGTCCTTTATCGGAACCACCCAGAGATCTGGCTGCAGCCGACAGATCGCCACGCAGGCTGGCTTGGGTGGCGCTTTTAACTGTGCAGTTGGGAGCAGTGTTTTTCAAGAGGCAAATGACACAGGCTTCTCTGGAGTTAGACGGAGGTCTGAGTTTGGGAACTGACTGGCCTGGGTTACCTCTCTGAGCCTCAGCTTCCTCTGTAAATTTGAATGACAACCTGCCTGCCTGCCTGCCTGCCTGCCTGCCGGGAAATGGCGGTGGAATTGGGGGGTACAGTACAGGTAAAATGCTCGGCACAGCCCTTGGCACCTAGCAAGCATAACAAATTTTCATGGCCTTTGCTGCTGTCACTATAACTTTTTCAGCAGGCCCGGTGATGGGATGCGTCCAGATACTTATTAACTGATTGACTCCTGGTGTCTCAATCTCCTGGGCCTGTTTCCTGGTCTGTAACAGGGAAGGTGTCACTTCTTGGACTGGGGCGTGGATTGATAAGACAATAAAGGCAAATCGATAGAGATCTATACAGTGTGTTGAAAGCAAAAAAATTGGTGATGGCCACAAAGCTCTGTGGGCACGTGAGCAACTGTCCAGGAAGTTCCAAGAAGATGTAAGACAAAGGGCATCTCTGAACGGCTGAGCCACCCAGACGAGAGGAACTAAGATTTGCTGAGTGGCTGCTATACACTGGGCACTTTCCAAACCAAAATTGCTGTTAAGTCCTCAAAACAGCATGGTCTCATTTAAACCTCACAACTTGTCACAGGTGGAGAAGACTGGTGCTGGCAGGTGGAGAACCACCGTGGGCGGAGGCAGAATGCAAACTCAGTCCTGCCTGGCTTTTAAGTGTGGCCCTTTCATTTCTCCAGGCGGGGGACACGAGGACCTGGCAAGAGCGAAGGCCTTGCAGGGAAAAGGCACAAGGAATTCTCTGACACGAGCACAGGGTCAGGCTCCAATGGTTTCACCTCTTAAAATTCATTACTGGCTCCCAGAACAAGGTCAAACTCCTTTGCTTAGCACAAGGGGCCCTAGAATGAGGGTCCTCATCCAAGTCAGTCATGGGTCCCTCTGAGAACACAATAAAATGCTATGCATCCACTCCCTATGAAAATGCATGTGGGAACCTGAGCACACACACATTTCCATTAAAATTTCAGGGTTACTGTGAACGCTTTCCCAGGCTCCTGGGATCCATGGACCCCTCAGGCCGTAATGCTTGACTTCCCCCAACCCACATCTCAGTGTTTTCCCCTGTGGACTGTCAACTCCCTGAGGGCAAGGGCCTGGTCTGTTGTGTTCACTGCTGTATCTCTAGCACCTAGACGAGCACTTGGCATCTAAGAGGCACTCAGTAAGCACCTGTGGAATGAAGTGTGAAGCCACCTGGTTTCACACCTTGCCTTTGCACCTGTTCCTCCTTGTAGAGATGACAGAGTCGTTTCTTAATTTCTAAGGTACTCATGCCTTATAACTCGCCTGAGTTTTACCTCTTTCTGGAATCTGCTTGATCCCTTAGACTGGCCTAGGGGCCCTGCCCACGCACTCCCCCCAAACCCTATGCTAATCTCTACTGGAGCCCTCACACTGAGCTAAAATCATCAGTTTACTTGCCTGCCTGCCTCCCCATGAGATTTCTATCTCATGGGGGCAGGAGCCACATTGTAGGTGGTGTGTAAACCTACCTGGGGACTGTGCATGTCACAAGCCCATGGTAAACATTTGTTGAATAAATAAAACAGAGTGGTGGGAAATGGAGCTGAAACGGCAGGCTGAGGTCAGTTTAGAATGACCTCTGCGAGGCCAGGGATTTCCAATATTGTGAGCTAGGTGACCGGCAAATCTTGGATTTTGTTTTCTTTTGTCTTTTTTTGTTTGTTTTTAAGGAAGGGGCTAGATATGGTGGGGTTTGTGTGTTAAATGAATGCAGGAGGATACTTTGGGAAGGGGAGAGGCTCTGATCCCCTGACACTACCCATTGTTCAAGTAGAACAGCGTTATCACACTAGACCTCCCTCTGGCTCCTGGCTCCAAGCTGCTTCATGGTCAGTGGATGGGAGGACTGGCTCAGGAGTGACACAGGCAGGATCCGGGTCCCAGCTCTGCAGCTGATTAGTCGAGCAATTTTGTCCAAGGCAGTTGCTTCCAGAGACTCACTCTTCTAGTCTGTTAAGTGCCAAAAATAATAATAAATTGGGTTCCTGGACCCAATTCCAATGTTGGGGGGGGGGGCCACACCAACAAGCAATTCTCAGCAGGGTGTCTGAGAATTCAACTCAATTCTCACATTATCTACCCAGAGATAACATCAGATTCCACAAGTTAATGGTTCAGTCGTACAAGACTGCCCCCGCTCTAAACACACTTCAGACCTCAGACACCAGCCAGCCGTAAGCCCAGGCTCTCTGTGCCTCTGACCAGCTGGCTGCAGACTGACGGTTCCAGCGACCCCCTCCAACTCACAATGCCAATCACAAGTCCAGGTTGTCACCTGCACTTCTGACCCAATAGCCTATAAATCAGAGGTTCCTACATACCCCTCCTTGGGTTTGATTAATTTGCTGGAACAGTTCACAGAATTTAGAGAAACGTGTTACTTGATCACTATTTTATTGTAAAAGGATGCAATTCAGGAACAGGTGGAAGAGATGCATAGGGTAAGTTTTGCTGAAAAGGGCATGGAGCTTCCATGCCCTCTCCAGACCTGCTTCTCTCCCCGAACCTTCACCTGCTCACCACCTAGAAGCTATCCTTCCTCTTGGGTTTTTATGGAGGCCTCATTACATAGAAATGCTTGATTAAATCATTGGACATGGGCAATTGATTCAACCTCCAGCCCCTCTCCCCTCCTCTGGAGTCATAGGTCAAAGGGGGAAGGAAGGTGGGACTGAAAGTTCCAACCCTCTAATCACATGGTTGGTTCTTCTGACAACCAGCCCCCATCCTTTGTTGCTTCTGAAATTCCCCTCACTCACATAACAGGATACACCTGTATCATTCTCAACACTTAGGAAATTCCGGTGGTTTGGGGAGCTGTAAGCCAGGAACTGTGGATGAAAACCAAACATATATGAGAAATATATTTTGGTCATCTGAATGGCCACACACATATTTCTTACAATATCTCAAGTAGTAGGCAGTTTACTATGTAAGAAATTGTTTATTCAGCCTAACAAATAGTTATTATATATCTTTGCATGAGGAATGTAAATAGAATGGACATGCTCCTTTGGAAAAGTTTGGCAGTTCCTCAGATAGTTAAACATAGAGTTATCCCGACCCAGCAATTCCACTCCCAGATATATACCCGAGAGAATGGAGAACATACTTAGACACAAATATTCACAGCCGCGTTCTTCATAACAGCCTAAAAGTGCCAACAACCCAATTGTGCATCAACCGATGGATAAACAAAATGTGCGTATGCTAATACGCAATACCATTTGGTCACACACACAAAAAAAAGTACCGATACATGTTACAAGAAAGATGAGCCCTGAAAACTTTGTGCTAGGTGAAAAGGCCAGACACAAAGCACCACTTATTGTATCATGTACTGCATGAAATGCCCAGCGTAGGCAGGTGCACTGAGACAGCAGTAGACTGGGGGCTGCTAGGAACGGGGGGAGGGAACATGGGAAGCGATTGCTAATGGGTGTGGGGTTTCTTCTAGGGCCAACGAGAATGTGGTGCGATTGGATGGTGGTGGCGGCTGTACAACTTTGTGGCTATACTAAAATCCACTGCATTTTACACTTTGAAAGAGTGACTTTTATGATAGGTGAATTATATCTCAATTTTTTAAAATGTTAAGCACTTTTGCATGTGTTAGGCACTAGGGATTCGACAGTGAGTAAGACACGCACCCGACCCTCAGAGAACACAAAGTCCATGGGCGAGGGGCTTAGGCGAACCCAGCAGTCACACATGAAGTGGGATCGCTCCTAAAGGAAGTGCCTCGGAGGAGCCAGGTGCGGCGCTATGAGAACATATTGCCATTCGGGGAACTGAATGGGAAGTGAATGAAGCACATACAAGGGGGAGGGGGGGCTGTCTGCAGCTGGAAAAGTAGATACAGGCCAACTGTATTGGATCCTCTAAGACAGTAAGAAGCGCTCAATGATGGAAATGACCTTCCTCCTCCCTGGCTCCCCCTCCTCCATGGTGCCTATGTCAGTAAAAGCACCGCCCTCCACCCAGTTGCTTAGGTCACAAAACTGGAGCCATTCCAGGCTCGTCTCCCAGCCTCACCTTTCACATCCAACCTGTGGTTCCTACGGTTCAAGACCTCTGGTCTCCATCCGCTACCCAGGTCACCATCAGCTCCCACCTGGATTCCTGCAGCCCTTTCAGCCTGCCCTTTTGATTCCACCTGTGCTCATGATCCCACCATCCAGTCAGAACGATCTACTGGAAACCCAGAGTTGCTCAGGTCACTGCCCTTGAAAGCGTCCCATGGCGGTTGGGGAGTATGTCCAGGGTTCACCTACTGCCCCAGCCTCCCTCTAGCCTCCTTCCTATATGCTTTTGCCTTGGTGACCTCTTCTTGCCTGTTAATACCCCATGTTCTCTCCTACCTTAAGTTCCTCTTGGGCATAGAACATTTCCTTGCCCTGTCCTACCTAATCATTCAGATTTTCACTTAATGGTGACTTCCTTAGGGAAAGCTCCTTGCCTGACTCCAGCAATAGGTCCCTTTGCTGTGTGACTTATATAGCATCCGAATTTCCCTTTGATAAAACTCATCACAGTGTGTCTGCTTCCACAGTGGGTCTGTTATGGGCCAGAGGGCAGGGACCTGTGCCTACCTTCCTCACCACTATCCTCCCACAAGTAACACAGAACCCGCCACCCACTGTGCCCCCTGGCTGACAAATTCCTACCCATCCTTCACATCTCACTCACCAGTGACTTTCAGGGGAACAGCCTTCTCTGAGCACCCAGACCTGGGGGACCGTTCCTTTAGGTAGCCCCACAGCTCCCTGGACATCCCTTGTAGCACTTAGCACAATTGTACAAGCCACTGATTTTACTGTCTCCCCCTTTAGACCCTCTATTTTGTTTCTCTTTGCCCCAGCACCTAAAACAATGCCCATCACAAGACTGCCCTCAGGTGAGACCACAGGAATTCTTATGAAAATCCCTAAAATTGCAAACAAAAGTCTATGTGCATGCACATTTAGTCCAAGGCTTTTGTTGGGAGTTTCATGGTCTAAGACCTGAAAGAGGTTAAGAACCTCCCCAGGAGCTGAAGGAGCTTGTCTTTCCTTCAAAATAGCACTGCCAGCCCAGACTCCTACTATATGAACCATCCCCACTAGAATATGAGTTTCTATAGGTCAAGGACCTTTCTCTCTTTTGTTCATTAATGTGTCCCAAATGCCTGGAACGGTGCCTGACCCATCCTCAGTGCAGGTGTAGAATGACATAGTCTGACAATTGTAACAGCTGTGAGATCCATACATGGATTGGTTACTTACTGCTGCATAGCAAATTACCCCAAAATGTAATAGCTTGACATTTATGATCTTAGTTTCCCTGGGGCAGGCGTCACGGTGCAGCTTCGATGGGTCCTCTGCTCCAGGGTGGCTCACGAGGCTGTGAAGTGTGGGCCAGGGCTGTGGGCACCTGAAAGCTTGACTGGACAAGGATCTGCTCCCAAGCTCACCCATGTGGCTGCTGCCAGGATTCGGTTCCTCCCTGGCTGGAGCCTGCCCTCCATTCCCTACCACATGGGCCTCTTCGCAGGGCAGCTGACCAGATGGAAACTTGTTTCATCAGGGTAAGCAAGGGGGGGGGGGACACACAAGATGGCCATTACAATCTTCTCCTGGCTGACAAATTCCTACCCATCCTTAATCTTCTGTACCTTAACTTCAGAGGTGGCATCCCATCACCTTTGCTGTGTTGTCAGGAGCAAGTCCCTAGGTCTCGGGCACACTCAAAGGCAAGGGCAGGGAGTTATTCGAGGGATGGCAGCAGCAGGCAGGAGACTGAGGGCCATCTTAGAGACTGCCTCCAGCACATTTCCTCATATGGCGTCCAGCTCATCCACTCACCCAGAGCAGAAGGCACAGACCAAATGCCCAGGCCAAGCAGACGGTGACGAGGGAAGTGAGCGGAGGGAGGTGTGGTGGACAGCCGAACCTCTGCCCCGTTCTCCAGCAGGTTTTTGAGAGACATTTCCCGATTTCCCAAGCTGTGATAATCTATCAAAAGCACATCTGAGGTCCGGCGGGGCGTGGCTCAGCGGTTGAGCATCGACCTAGGATCCAAGCGATCGGGGTTCAATTCCCAGTCAGGGCACATACCTGGGTTGCAGGCTAGCCGATCAATGACTCTCTCATCATTGATGTTTCTGTCTCTCTCTCTCCCTCTCCTTTCCTCTTTCTGAAATCAATAAAGATATATTTGGGGAAAAAAGAAAAACACACATCTGAGGATCGTTTTTGTCTCTTCTCTATGGCGCAAAGGGCCTAAGCCATTATAATACCCTTTGCATGTCTGTTCCATCTCTCCTGCACCCAGCCTCCCACCCCCTGCCCTCACTCACTGAGGGCAGAGACCTAGCTGGCTCACTTTGGGCACTTTCTGCATTTCTTTGCATGTAACAGGCCAATAATAAATAGTTGAATGAAATGTGAAATTGCTGTCTCATTGAGAAGCAACCCCCCTCTCCCAATCCCAGAGGACTGGTTAGAAGTGGGTGCTGGTGACTGAGTAAGTTGGAATCCTGGCTCTGCTACTTGCTTGCTGTGTGCCTTTCAGCGAGTTACTAACTTTCCAGAGCCTCAGCTTCTTCATCTATAAAATGAGAATCATCATACCCGCCTCACAGCTGTTATAAGGATTAACCGTAACAAATATACTTATTAGCACGCTGTAGCAACTCAGTAGCTGTTCTTACTCACATCGTCCCTTCCTCCCTCACCGGCTCCCTGGCACGGCTCCCCCTAATCCGTTAAACCGTCATCTACCACTATGCACCTAGCTGGCAGCTAGAGGGAGCCTCTAAAATGAGAAATGTCATGTTCACTGCCAGGGTTTACATCCTTCAACAGTTTGCTGATCCCCTTAGTAAGAGAAAATCCGAACCCTTTAACAGCTCACCAGACTCTTTTGGACCTGCGCCTGCCCAGCCTCCAAGTCTCATCTCTCACTACCACTTCCCTGCACGCTCAGCACTCAGGCACACTGGGGGTTTCCTGAACCCTTGACACTTTCTGCCACTTCAAAGCAAGTGCTCTTCTCTCCACAACTACCGCCCCTTCTAGATGTTCCGGCTACGCGCTCAGAGAATTTCTGATGTTCCTTGCTAAATCTGAAGCAGGTACAGCAGCAATTTTCTTCACCTCCCAGCACAATGCCTGCATAGACCAAGCAAATAATGCACAACTGTAGAATTGTCAGACAGCGCCACCTGTTGACCAAACTTGCACTTCAGTACCTAGAAAGGAGCCTTAGCCCTCTGCCCACTACTAATGTAGATGGACAATGGTGTTGAAGTTTTGCAGGGGGTCTATCCAGTGTCTCCTCACACAAAACTTAGCAATTAAAAAAAAAGAACTAAAATTATTGAGTACTTAATGTGAGAGAGCCAGGCACTCTCCTAAATGCATTAGTTACTAACACATTTAATTTTTACAGCCACTCAATGAGTTAGATACTTTTATTGCCATTTTGTGGATGAGGCCGAGGCACGGGGCAGTTAAGTGCCTCACCCAATTTCACACTGCTAGAAAATGTCACCTCAGGCAGTCTGGCTTGAACCTGCACCTTTTAAGCCTGAAACTCACTGCCTCTATCTTGTTTCCTTCACTCCATGCCCAGTGACCTGGTGAGGTTCCATCCCAGACACCTCCCTCTACCGTGAAGGCCCACTGTGAAGGTACTATCACAGTGGCATTGGTGTCAACCGAGATTCCATGTGGAGGGAGTGTCCCACACATTCTGAAAGCCGCACAACTCTCCAAGAGCCCTCTTTAGGGCAGGAATTTGATGAGTGGCAGCCACTCCTCGGTGAGACAGCAAACACAGCAGTCAGCCCAGCCTCCATGTTACTGCTATACTGGTGACCTCCAGCAAGCACTGCTCCTCTGAGTCTCCAGCACCTAAGAGGACCCTTAGCCCAGCTGAGCTCAATGGATGGATAGTGCATGAAATGAGGAGTACAGTCCCTGATTCAGGGGGACGCTGAATGGTGGTGATCCCTCAGTCCCGTCTGAATCACTCACGTCACACATCAAGCTGGGTTCCTTCACATGCTCAGTATCGCCATGTAGAACCAAAAGGTTGGCTGCTTCCTTCTTAAATCCAATCTACTTCTCATTGGTTCCTCTATAAATATTTTTCTATATCATTTGTGCAAATGCCTGCCTTCACTTGTTATTTAAATATATATTTATCCTACCAATAATTACTTATTTTATTATTTTATAATTATTTTTATTAATAATTGAATTATATATTTAATATAAATGTAAATGTATTATTTTACAAATTATAAATATTAAATATATTTATACATAATATATGACAGCATATATATTGTGTTATTTAAATTTGTATATTTAAGTATATAATATATATAGCCATATATATGGCTAATATTTATTACTTCCTATGCCCCAGTCATTATTCTAAACACTTCACACATTTTAAATCATTTAATTTTCACAACAGCCCTATGATTATCCCCATTTTACAATGAGGAAGCAAACACACAGTGAAATGGCATGTTCAGGGTCATAAATCAAGTGGCTGACCGGGATTGCAAACCTGTCATTAGACCAGTCTATACTTTTAAACACTGCCTGAGGCTCCCTCTGCTGGTAGAGGCTGTGTCTGCTGCCTTTACTCTGATGTGCCAGGCACAATGCTTTGCACACAGTAGGTGTCAACAAACTTTTTTAATATATGTATATATACATATACACACACACACACACACACATATACACACACACACACACACACACAGAGTCACATTCCAGTGTGACAGATGCCCATTCTTCGACTGGGAGAGAGCCCCCAGGTTCCAGGCTCCCGGAGACTCTCCAGAGACAGCCTAGGCCTGGCAGTCTGCACAGATGACACCCAACAGTGGCACTTTAATTAGACAAGTGGGAAGGGGCAGGGTGCACCTTGGGGTGGATTCTGTCCAGGGCCTCACGCAGGCCCAGAGCTCTGCTGCATCCTCTTCATCAGCTCTTCATCCTGCATGGACAACTCTGTCAACTTTTTGCCCATCCGCTCATGGATGTCCAGGTACTTGGAGACACACCGGTCCAGGCACACAGACTCGCCCTTGGACAGTTCTGCTTCTTTGTAGTGGGGAGGCACGCACTTCCGGTGGCAGGCACTTGTCATTCTGGGGGGAAGGGAGGGCAAGGTTCAGGTCAGCAGCACCGTGTGGCATACCAGGAACTCTCAACCATTCCTGACCTGCTACACTGATTTCACCTCCCAGGCAGGCAGTGTAAACCCTCAGTTTGCACTTAAACTATCTTAAAAGGTCCTTGAGAATAGGAACCTTGCCTGAGCCCAGGTTTATAACTAATTAAATAGAAACCATTAGCTGAGTACTGGTTTATGTTCCAGGCATCATGCTAAGTGCCTGACATGATTTTTATGCAATTCTTATGATAACCCCATGAGTTAGGCATGATCATTATTCCCATTTTACAGATGAGGGAAATAAGGCACAGGGCACCTCAGTTCCACCCAGAGCTGAGGTATGAACCCAGGTAGTCTGACTTCACAGCCTGCTTAAAAAAATTATTTTAACATAGCCTCCAACATCAACCAGCCAATTAAGAGAGGATACCAGAGAGCTTAAGCCAATAAAAATAGCAGACGTTTGTTGACTGCTTACTATGTGTTGGGCTTGAAGCTAAGAGCTTGTCATACATTTTAACATTTAATATATATTTTTTAAAGGTTTGTTTTTATTGATTTTTAGAGAGAGAAAGGGAGGGAGAGAAACACCAATGTGAGAGTGAAACATCAATCGCTCATTTAACATTTATAATGTGTCTGTGAAGCACGTATTAGTATTACCTCCACTTGATAGGTGGGGAAACCACTGGTCAAACAGTCCAAGTAGCTTGCCCAAGACCATACCAGTGGTGACTGATGGAGCTATGAAATGTTTTCAGATTTGCCAAATTATTGGACCTGCCATTGCTATTGACCAGTTGTGGACCCCAACAAAGTTATTTAACTCTGGAACTTCACTGTCCTCACAGTAAAATTAACCCAGTGGATTTTTTGTGTGTTTAATTTTCATTTATTGACTTTAGAGAGAGAGGAGGAGAGACAAAAAAAGAAACATCAATTTATTGTTCCACTTATTTATGCATTCATTGGTTGATTCTTGTATGTGCCCTGACTGGAGATCAAACCTGCAACCTTGGTATATCAGGACGACACTCTAACCAACTGAGCTACCCAGCCAGGGCAACCCAGAGGAGTATTGTGGAGATTAAAAAAGGTAATGCATGTAAAGCGCTTAGCAAGTGCCTGGGGTAGAATAAGAGTTTAAGGAATGTTAACTAAGTGGGATATGTGTTACTTGTCAAAAGGCAAATGCTCAACTGTTCTTGGAACCTAACCAGAGCCTGAACTGGAGCTTCTCTCTTGCTTGGCTCCTTCCTAGCCAATTCCATCCCAGTCTAAATGCCCAACTCCTTCTAGTGGCTCCATACTGAGTCTGCGTTAGCCTTTAACAATTGGGGTGGAGGGAAATCGGTGTGCATGGGTGCAAGAGGAGGGTGACCACCAGCCTCAGACTACCCTAAATTGAGCAAAGCATTATTCATAAGTCGTCCACCTCTACCCTCAGCAAGAGGGACCTAGGATATTCCCTAAGATAGAGTCGGCTCTTACCTGTTGTACATATCAGCCATCATTTCTACCTCCAGCTCCGCTGCCAGCTGCTGGGCTCTGAGCGGATCCATCTCAGCCCTGCACGGTGGAGATCTCCTTTCCGCCTCCTAGTCCTGGAAACAGACATCACCGTCAGCACCCACATCTCCCGTTCACTTTCCCATCCCAGGAGTTAAACTTTAACCATTAAAGGATGCCAAGGCATCACAACCGACAGGGGCCACGGACCTGAGTTCAACCATCCCATTTCACAGATGTGGAAACTGAGGCCCGAAGGAGAACACTGCCTAGCCCAAGGTCACACAGCACGCCAAGAGCGGGGCTGGAAATCGAGCCCCGGGGCCTGTCGTTCAGTGCCTCTAGGTCACCTCTATCCAGTAGATCGAGAGACCGGAAGGGAACCCTCTAAACCGCAGGCCCGAACCTCTGGGGCCCTGGGAATTGGAATATATGCGGAATTAACGCGCCCAGGCCCAAGGGCTGCACCCCTGAAATGGCGGTGCCATCATCAGGGTCACCTTGAGGCCAGAGGTCACTCACCACGACCTGGAGCCGGTCACAAAGCCCCCGGCAGTCCCAACTTCAGGCAAGCGCTAGAAACTTAGCCAGTACCCAGGTAGGCAAAGGTGGAAGCACGTGGGTCACTTCCGGGAGGAAGTCCCGCCTCCCTTTTGATCCGGGCTCGCCTTTGAAATGAAGTACCCACGAGGCGGCGCTGGGAAAGCGGCTACCATAGAGAGGCATCTGGGGCCGCCGCTGAAGGCGAAGGCGACTTGCGAGTGCTAGAGAGGACGCCCGAATACCATAGAGGCTCGGGCGGAGTGCAGAGCGCCTGCAGCCGGGAGGTCAAGTCCCCGGCTTTGCGCGGAGAGACTTGAGCCTATTGGTTCTGTAGGAAGGGGCGGGGCCGCAGAGCTGGGGGAGCGCGAACCGGCCCCCGGGAGGAGGGGCGCCTCGGGCTGCGGTTCTGGGGGTGCCGCTTGCTGAGGTCGCCTGGGGCGCTTTAAAAAGCCCGGGTGCCCAGGCCTCACCTCATACCAGCTGTATCAGAAGCTCTGGGAGTAGAAGCCAGATGATGCCATAAGCCTTTAACTTCCCCAGGTGAATTAGACGGGCGTTAATGTGCGTTAGATGGCGTGCAGAAATCACTGTGGTTTTGAGGGTGTGGAAATGACACTGGAAAAAAGACGTAGAGCTAAATATAAATGAAGAAAAGATGGCTAAATGTTAATAATCGTTAAGGCCTGGTGATCGGTATATGGAAGTTCAGTATACTGTGCTCCCCACTTTCCTGTACGTTGTAAATTTGCTGTAATAAAAGTCTAAAAATTAAAAAACGTAAGAACAATGATTTCTTTTTACTGAGCGTCGGCCATGGACTAGGTGCTTTAATTACATTGTCTATTTTGTTTTTCTTTTTTTGTAATGATTTTTAAAACGTTTGATTTTGAAATAATTATAGGTTTACAGGAAGTTGTATAAATGGTGCATAAGTTCCTTTGTGCAACCAAGTTTGGGAACCAGTGTTCCAAGAAAGCGTGTGAATACGGCCGCGTGCCTACTACGCGGGAAGCTTTCTCTGGGTTTACAAAGATAAGGGAGGCATGGTTCCTGCTTGCGGAAAGCCGAGACATGTATACATTTGTTTTATTCTACTTCTGTTAACCGCGCTGGGCCATAAGGTAGTGCCACTCTCATGTCTATCACACCCCCCAAAAATAAAACACCTCTTCGTCCCTTCTCGGCCACATTTCCTCTGTAGAACTTACCTTCATCTAATATATTCCATCTGTTGATTTGCTTACTGTCTGTCTCCCCACACTAAAATGTAAGCCCTATGATCTGGTTTTCCCATTTTTTGTTGTGTTCACTGCTGTATCCCCAGACCATACAAAGTGTTCAAAAACTATTTGATTAATGAATACACAAAATTGTCTAAGAGAAGTCTTAATGGGTGATACAATGATCTTCTATTTGGCTGTTTTCAATACCTAATGACAGTAGGGCAAGAAGAGACATGAGTTTCAATTTTAAAAAAGGACAGAAGGCCAGAGAGATATATGAAAAAGCTCACCAATCTTGGGTGGATAAACTCTGGACAGGTGAAGGAGACATCTTAGTGCTAGAGGCAGCCAGTAGCCATCAATAGTGAACTGTAAACACTGGTACCCAAACCTCACTTTGAGGTCATCCTAAGCACAGGCCTCCAATTCCAATTCCAAATTCCTGTTAACTAAGTAAGTAATTTGTGTATTCAATATACACCTACTGAGCACCTCACATGAACCAGGCAATTTGCTGGTTCCTGGGCATACAGCCATGAGCAGAGTACATGAAGTCCCTGCCTCATGCAGCTTGGAGTCTAGTGAGAGAGTCAGATAATACGGTAATTTTGGATCCCAATAAATAGTATGAAGAAACTAAAACAGGCTGAAACGATGGCGCAGAACTGAAGGCCACGGAGCCCTCTCTGAGGAAATGAAATTAGAGCTGAGAGCAGAGGAATGAGAAGGAGCTAGCCTTGCAAAGAGCAAAAGCAAAAAGGTTACAGTCCTGCGAGTGGCAAGGAATCGATTTATTTAAGGAACAGGAAGGAGGTCAGTGTGGCTAAAGTGGCGGGGGTGGAGGGAGGGGGCTGGGGGAGTCACAAACTTCCTACCTTGTGTGTGTCAGGGGTGGGGGTTGTCCCCTGCACACATTCTCCAAACAGTAGTGCCTTCCATCCTTGTGTTGGTTTTTCTGAGCAAAATTTCAATTCAATACAAAAATATGTCCAGAGCTTACTGTGTACCAGTCACTTCACTCAACACAGAATTCAGTTTTGTATTTTCTAGACGGAGCCCAGGGATCCATCTCCTTGGCCCACTCATCTTCTCCTCTTTGCCCCTCCCCCCTCCAAATCCCTCTGTCCAGTGTGAGTGGGGAGACTCCCCCAGTCCCATAGGCAGCTGTCCCACTCTCTCTCTCCCTCCTTAGCCCACCCTTCAGCAGCTGCTTTTGTCTGAGGAAGAGTAAAAGGGACTATTTAAAGACACAAGGTGGGGGGCGGGGCAAAGGAGGCTTAGCCTGGGCTCTGGATGAACAGGGGAGGCCAGAGGGCTGGGGACCATCCAAATGGGCCTGCAGATAGTTTTCCAGGTCGCCAGGGCCAGACAAGTACATTGGGAAGAAAGATGACCACAGGATGCATACTGCCAGCTTCAGGGCGGGAAGGACGCACTGTGATTGAAAGGTGCCACCTGTCAGATCTTCATGGGAAATCTGAGCCTCCCAGGCCAAGGGAAAGTGTTGTACCAACAGGGCGGTAAACAATGCTCTTCGGAGGCCCAAGGCTCTTGAAATGGGGGTGGGGTGGGGTGGGGTGGAAGGAGGGAGGAAGGTGGAAGGGGGCAGGGACAGAAGCGCTGGGGGCTAGAGGCCTCAGGCAGCTCAGGAGTGAGGCCACTCAAGGAGAAGGAGACAGCTCCCAAGCCCCCCGGCAGCAGCCCCACAGGTAAGAGAAACCCTGTGCCCCTTTCTAAGGAGCTCCCTTTATCTGCCAACCCTTCTCCCACCTTCCAAGGGCAGGAGCCTTCAAGCAGGGCCCCAGACTTGGAGAAATCCAGGCTCCTTTCTAATTTTCACCAGCACTATGTCAACTCTCTTAGATGCCAGAGCTCAGGGACTCAGCCTCTGGGGTGTTGGGAACCTGAGATCACCTACAGAGCAGCCTGCCGGTGGCTGTCCATGTGGTGGATCTGATGAGGCAGAGAAGCTCGCTGGTTCAGTTGGGCAGGGTGGAAGATTCTCTAAGCAGTTTATAGTGGCCTCTCCAAGGGAGGGTCCCTAGCTGGGGTGGGGAATGGTAGGAGCCTCAGGACCACCTGAAGACAGATGGGGTGACTGGGTCTAGCAGTATCAGCAGAACCATCAAGTGTCATCTACACACTCGGGCTCCTGGGTTCTTTTCCTTCTGGTCCACCAAGAGCAACAGGGAGGGGTGAGGGGAGCTGTCTGCAGTGCTGCTTCGGATACAGAACGTAGGAAGGCTTCCTGGGGAAGGAAGGAGGGAGGAAAGAGAGAGAGCCGAACTCCTCAGCCATGTCTGACTGGCCTCACCCACCCATGGGGAGCTCTGCAGTCTGGGCCAGAGCCTTTGAAGGGACACTGGCCGAGCACCTGGTGGAGCAGCATCTTTGGCTCAGGCTCCGGGCTGGTTGTCAGGAGACCTGGGTTCTAGGTATGGTTTGGCCATTTAATTGTCCTATGACTTTAATCAAGGGGCTTCAAATTCCTCAGCTTCAGATCCCTAATGTGTACAGTGGGGCCAATCCCCCCTGTTCCCAGGGTTAGAGAGGGGAATGAGGTAAGCGAGCATTATGCGGCTGTAAGCTGCTCAAGAGTTGCTAATGCTGGGGTTGGGGGGGTTATTCTGGTTTCCGAGCATTCTGAGTGTCTTCACTCTTTGTGCATTTATGACAAGCCTGGAGGGTGGAGAGCCAAGGTGATGAGCACACAGCATGGCTGAGGGGTGTGTGTGTGTGTGTGTGTGTGTACATGTGCATGTGCACCTCCTTCCCCTCCACCACCCTGAGTGTGTGGCACAGAAGTGAAGGGAAGGATCGTTGCAGCACTTTGCTATGTCTCAGCCAGTTACTACCACACTTTGAGGTAGGGGCTTGTTATCGACTTAATGGTGTTCAGATCTCTTTGCCTTATCTCACCAACTAAATGCCCTCATGGCCCTGTCAGGACCGTAACCTGGCACAGGGCTGGGCAGAAGCCAACCTACACAGTAGGAGCTGGCATGTACTGAGCTTTCCCTCCACACCAGGCAGGCCTCAAAATATTCCCTATGCATTGGTTCCCTTAGCCTTCCACCATCCCTATGTATCAAGACCTATTTTTACCTCCAAAAATCAGAACACCAGAAGGGCAGGTAGCTTGCTCAAGGTCACACACAGTTAGTGTACAGTGGGAGCTGGGACCCCATCATAGGAAGACTCCCGAATCAGTGATTGTCACCACTATGTCACACCACCTTCCAAACAAGAGCACAGGGCAGGAAGGGACTGTGTGGGTCATTCAGACCAGCGTTGGCCACACTTTCTCCTGCTAAACACAACTTTGCTCGAGGGGGTGGTAGGGGCACCTCAGGAAAAACAGCAAAAAGAGAAAAGAAAACAAGAGAAAAAATCCACAAAGAAGTCTGGGGAATAGCAAGTTAAGGTTTCTTTACTATGGGGTATCTAAGCGCTAATGAAGTTGGATATTCCTAAAGAGGAGGTTCTTTCTGGAACAACCTTAGCCATAGACTAAATCCTGTGTGTCCCCTGCCCCCCAGCCCCTATTAATGTCTTAGGCGACCCTAATTTTCCATAGAACACAGTTCGGAAAACCTGGTCTAGACCAATCCTGTCATTGTTGGTGGACTCTGAGGCCAGAGAGGCAAAGGGGCTTGCTCAGGTCTCAGAGTGAGTGACTGAGAGATGGAGGTCAAGGCCAGCTCCACCTGCATCCATGTCCCAGCTCATCTGTCCTCTCTAACTCTAATCCATGTGGAGATGCTGGACCATGAGGGGGCTGTGGCGGAAGGGGCGGAACTGGAGGACAGTGTGAACACCTTCGCCAATTCCAGCCTGCTTCCTAGGAAACTGTGGGGGCACAAATCCGGGGACCCCAGGAACAGAGCCTTGTTCCTCCTTTGCCTATCTTCCTGCCTCTGTCCCAATTACCCAAGTGCCCTGGGAACTATCACCCAGAACGGTGGCACTTCAGAGGGCAGGAGGTATTTTTAGCTGATGACAGGAGTCTCTACTTTTCTTGCTGCCTGAGTCATGCCCTGAACACTATTTGGGGATCGTTTTTTTTGTAAACAGACCCCCAAAAAGGGCAGGAGATGAAGGAGCTGGCCCCGCACCCCCCATCCACCTGTTATTATAGATCCTCGAGTATATACTGTACTTGAATAGGAAACTCCAAGTTAAGGTGTCATAATGGCCCTCCCCTCACCACCTCCAAGCGGTTGAAGGATCACGTTTCCCTGCAGAGGTTAGAGAGAGTAGTTTCTGTCCTTCACCAAAGGAAACCCTTCCGTGCCCAGGCCCACCTTTTCCTAGAACCAGAGGCTGGCAGAGCTGGCAGAGGCTGAGACCAGCTGGCCCAGGGCTCCCACATTTCAGGCATTTTTACACCAGCTCCATCTGTACCACCTGTATCCTGCTGTCCTGAATGGCTTCCTCCGAATTAACTTACTTTTAAATTCAATAAATGTGTGTTGTTGTTTTTAAAAAAGAAACATTATGTCGCTATTGGAAATGGAAACTGTGGAGACAAGCCAGTATTATTAAATTCTGTCTAAAACCTCCTGCCTGCTTTGGGCTCTGCGCTGAGGTCTGGTCCTCCCCGCGGGTCAGAAGGCTAGCGTGGAACTGCAGCCCCTCGGGGCTTAATCCCAAAGCGGCCCAAAGCACTGAAAAGGCAGAATGTGGCCGAATGTTCTTTAAAGCCCAGCCACAACCTGCAGAGGGCGGTAGGTGACCACCACCCAACAGCAGACCAGCCAGCCCACTCCCCGCCTCTGGGGAAGCAGCGCTCAGCCCCTTCATTTCACCCCGGGAAAGTGGATGCTCGGGTCACATGTCCGAGTAGGGGGGACCCAGGACTGAGCCCCAGGCCTCCAGCCTCCAGGCCAGCGCTGTCTGAGGGCTGGCTTTCACCTCATGCAGGATGGGGCATGACCAGGCCTGCTTGTCTTCTCTTCCCAGAGATGGAGCAGAAGGAAGGGAAGCCCTCTGAGGATGGGACCACTGTCTCCCCAGCCGCAGGGACCCCGGGGACACCGGGAGGTGAAGCCTCAGCAGAGGAGGCCAAAGGCTGTGTGGGGAGCAGCGGCACAGAGGGGCCTCCGGACAGGGCAGGGGAGCAGGAAGGAGCTCCCGCCGAGGATGGTCCAGCAGAACCCCGGGGGGAAGCCAGTGGGCCGCCTGAGGTCAAGGTGGAGTCCGAAGCGGAGGCTGAGCTTCCAAAGGAGGACGGTGGGGAGGAAGAGACCAAAGAGGCTCCTCAGGAGACGACTGATGGGAAAGAAGAGACCAAATCTGAGCCCAAGGAGGCTGAGGGAAAAGAGGGGACGGTGTTGGCCTCTGAGAAGCAGAAGGCTGAGGAGAAGGCAGCCAAGCCCGAATCCAGGGAGGAAGCCAACGTGGAGGCCAAGGCTGAGCTGAAGCCGGCCACGGGGGAGCAGGAGGCCAGGGCCGGAGCCACAGAGGCCACCGGGGAGCAGGAGGCCAGGGCCGGAGCCACGGAGGCCGCCGGGGAGCAGGAGGCCAGGGCAGGAGCCACGGAGGCCACGGGGGAGCAGGAGGCCAGGGCCGGAGCCACAGAGGCCGCCGGGGAGCAGGAGGCCAGGGCCGGAGCCAGGGAGGCCGCCGGGGAGCAGGAGGCTACAACAGCCGCTCAGGAGGAGAGCGACAAGACAGAGGAGCGCAAGGCTGAAGCCCAGGCGAAGGCCAGTGTCCCAGAGGCCAAGTTGGACTCTGAGAAGAAGCCTGCTCGGGAAGATGAGGCCAAGGCTGAACCACAGGAGAGTGACACGAGGGAGGAGGTGGTGAGTGAGACAGGAGAGAGGAGGGAGGAGGCCCCACGGCGTTCTGGAGCCCCCTGCCCCCAGGGAAGCAAGGCCCCTCTGCTTTATTTCCTGGGGAAAGTCCAGTCTTCCTCCCACGGGTATCAAGAGCCTGGGGTGGGGGCTGCTGCCCTGTGTCCCAGGCTGCCTTGCAGATCCTTCTGAAGTCCTCACAAAACCCTGGGCAGGCGCTTGTGTGACTATAAGCTCACCCAGATCATGCTGGTTCCAGGAGTCAGGTGGTCCCAATGAGGAGCAGGACCAGAGCGTGGAGAGGGAGTCCGAGGAAGGGGCAGGGGTGACCCCCAGCTCCCCTGAGGAATGGCCCGAGAGCCCCACAGAGGAGGGCCAAGGCCTCAGCCCAGGTGAGTGAGAGCCAGGAGCCCACGGGCTGCTGCAGGGGCTCGCCTGAGGGGCGTGCAGGGAGCGGTCACGATAGACCCACTTCCCTGCCCCCTGCTCCTTTCCTGCAGATGGGCTGGGCCCAGACACCGCAGCTTCTGGAGAGACCAGTCCTTCAGCCAGGTAATGTCCAACCCCAGGGTCTCGGCTCCAAATCCCCCTTACACCTGCTCCCTTCAAAATCTCCCCTCCCCAGCACCCGATCTCAGAATTCCAGGGTTCCTGGCATTTAGCCCCTTTCCCAGGCAGATCCCAGGAAACTGAAGGAGCCAGAGCTTGGAGCCAAGGGAGCATGCAGCACACCCGGTCCACCTCCCCTCCACCACTGGCCCCTCAGCCTCCCTGACAGGTCTTACAGAGGCCCTCATCCTGCTGCTCAGCATGTTTCCATGGTGCCAGCACCATCCACAGAGCATGAGCGGAAAGCCTGAGTTTGGACAACTCTGCCACTTACCAGCTGTGTGACCTTGGCCATGGCACTTTGCCTCTCCTCATCTGTGAAGTGGGCGCAGTAACTGTACCTCCCTCGCAGGATCAGTGTGAGGCTCAAACGATGTAATGTGTGCAAAGCACTTAGCACAGTGCCTGGTGCCCGGCGGGTGCTGGAGAAAATAAGCCTGATTCCTGCCACCGCCCAACTCTAGTCATTAGAAGAATCTCCCTTTATTCTGACCCAAGACCCACTCCGTGTTAGTTTCTCAAAGAAAGACAACGGGATACTCACTGAGCGTCAGGCAGTTATGCAGCTCACTCTCCATCCCCCTTCTCAGCCTTAGGGCACCTTTCAGCTAGGCGTGTTCTTGCCCCCATTTTACAGATGAGGAAGCTGAGGCTCAGAGAAGTAACATGAACAATGCCAAGATCACACAGCAAATAAGAGGCAAAGTCAAGATTCAAACTCAGGTCAGACCTCAGACTTGCCGGAGTTCTGCCCTCACGTCCTGCCAGACCACATGCTCATTGCACCTCCCGGGCCCTCCCAGTGCTGGGCACAGAGGAAACGGGTGCCAAGAATAGGTGCCCCAACTGTGCAGCCCCTTCAGACCGCAGGGACCCCCACCCCCAGCCAGCCCCTGACTCCTCCCTGTATCCTGCACTGGCTGGTCCCAGCCCTCTCACTGGTCTCTGAACCTTTCCCCATAGTGAGCCTTCACACAGCGAGGTGCCCCAGAGTCCCTCGGAGCCCCCTCCCTCACAGGAGAAGAAGGCACCAGAACGCAGGGTGCCAGCCCCCGCCAGGCCTCGGGGAGCCCGCGCACAGAACCGCAAAGCCATCGTGGACAAGTTTGGCGGGTAGGGTGCAGGCGAGAAGCGGGCTAAGCTGGGCTTCCCCAGGGACCGTGGGTTGGCCGGAGGGAGGCCCAGGGGGTGGGAACAGCCCAAGCCAAGGTGGGAGGGTGGACACAGGCTGGGGCTCCTCCCTGATGAGGCCTTCGGTGGCCTCCTACCTCTGTGGCCTGGCCTTCTCCCCGCCTCCGCTCACAGGGCAGCCTCGGGGCCCACGGCCCTGTTCCGGAACCCGAAGGCAGCCGGGGCGGCCATCGGCAGTGTCAAGAACATGCTCTTGGAGTGGTGCCGGGCCATGACGAGAAACTACGAGGTGCGCAGGGCACCGGGACCCTTCCCCAGGGCGGCAGTGGGCGGAGGATGTGCGTGGCTCAGAGCCCAGAGGCTGGGAGCTCACAGGCCGCCTGTCCCCGCCCGCAGCACGTGGACATCCAGAACTTCTCGTCGAGCTGGAGCAGCGGCATGGCCTTCTGCGCGCTCATCCACAAGTTCTTCCCCGATGCCTTTGACTACGCCGAGCTGGACCCCACCAAACGCCGGCACAACTTCACCTTGGCCTTCTCCACCGCAGAGTAAGCCGCAGCAGGGCCAGGGGGGGCGCCGGGGCGCATAGGCAGGTCGGGGGATGTGGCCGCACATTGGTGTAGCCAACAGCTTACGACCGCCAAGAACTGTTTCAGGACAAAGCCGCAGGCGAATCCCTGCTTGCCCGTGGCTTATACTCCGGGGGGAGAGGGATCATAGACACATAGGAAATATGGGGCGGGGGATAGGTGCTATAAAGACAGTGCTGGCGGGGGGGGTGGGGATAGAGAGGAGGAGGGTTGGGTCTGCTGTTTTAGACAGGGTGGTAGGGAGATTTGGGGCCAGATTCTGACTCGGCCATTTGTTGGCTGTGTGATCTTGGACAGGCTCCTTAACCTCTCTGAGCCTCCATATTCTGATCTTTAAGATGGGCACGAGGTTTCCTCTTCCTCAGGGCTATTGTGAGAACTGAGTAAATAAGTCCCTATGTCAGTCCTAACCCACAGAAAACACTTCAAAAATATCTTAGCTGCTGTTCCTGCCTGATAATAAATGAAGTCACAGATGTTAAGATAATTATTATTCGCTTTGGGACCTGGAGGAGGCTTTATTACTGAGACTCATAGCTGGGTGCCAGGGGTGGTGGTGGGAGGGAGAAATGGGTGCTACTGGAAAGGCAAGAGGCTGTGAGGAACAGTGTGGCCCAAGAAAGAACCTGAGAGGCAGAAGCGGCTGCACGACTGCCAGGTGGGGCGGGGGGGGCACTCCCGCCACCAAAGCACTAAAGCCAGCCTTAGCCCAACGTCTCCATCTCCACGCGCCAAGGCCTGAACACCTCCTGATGGCCCCAGGCAGAGGCTTCTGAGCCACCTGGTAGAGACAGGGCTGTGTGCAGAGGGTGTGGCCAATGAGGGCAACTCTGGGGATATTTCTAAAGCTCTGGACAGGGCAGAGGTCACTGCAGATGTTAGCAGCACCCTGGTCTGGGAAGCTGAGCCATCTGGTCCTGTCCAGCCTGGCCATCAACCTGCAGGGAAGCCGGAGACAGCAATCTCCCCCTCTCTGGGCCTGCATGTCCCCGTCAGCAAAATGAGAACATTGGATATTGGTCTGGGCTTTTCAAATGGGTGTTTTTTTCCCAGCAGATTCCTCAAACAAAATATTAAATGAATGCCCCACATAGAAGAGATTAAAGGGGAATCTTTTTGGGTTGGGGGGATTCCTAGAGCTTAATGCCCAACCTCCTTTCCCAAGATGGTCCCTGAAGCACGTCTGTAGGGCCCTAGGGGACCAAGAGTGCCATTTGAAATCACCAGACTTGATGTTCCGGAGGATTCCTTCCAGTTTCACACTATCCTGCCAAGGGAAGAGATGAGTGCCCTGGGGTGGGGGGCTCAGGGGTTCAGAATTTTAACGATGATAACAGGGCACATGTATTGAGGGCGATTGTCTGCTAGGTGTTCTAAGTGCGTTCCTTGGCCTTACCCCATTCAAGCCTCACAGCAATCCCGGAGTGTGGATACAGGTAGAGATAAGTTTTGTGACATCCTGGGTCTGACAGGAGAGTTGTGGCAGAACTGGGATTGGAAAGTGAGCTCCTGGTCGGGACTGAGCGCTCCAAGTGAGACGGGCATGCAGCTCCGCCCTGACCAGGTATCCCTGGCCTGGGGGACATGGGTCATTCTCCTCCTCCTGCAGTTGCCTGGCCTTGGTTCCGAGCCAGGCAGAGCCACAGGAAGGCAGAAGGAATGATCAGGGCTGACAGGAGGCATCAGACAACAGCAATGTGGTGGGGACCGTGGGTATTGAGGGTGGAGAGTAGAGGTCGAGGTGCTGAGTTTGAATCCTGCCACCTTCCTCTTTAGCTCTGTGACCCTCAGTAGCTGACTTAACCACCCTTCTGGGTTAGAGTGAAGATTAAGTGTGCCAAGTAAGGTGGCCCCTGCCAGGGCCGTCGCACCTTATGGCCCTGTTCTAGAACTCTACTCTGATTCCCATGGAGTCCGGGGATGACAGAGGGGAGCAGCCAGTGCTGAAGCCCCCGGCGGGCTCAGTCAGCTGTGCTGCTGGAGGAGCATGACCCCCCTCCCCTGTGGAGGGGCACAGGACCCACGCCCAGAAGCCGAACTCGCTGCACTGGTAGCAGAGAGCCCGTCCCATTCTTCGAAATCCTCCAGCCTGTGCTCCTCCCCTGGCACCCAGGCCAGTCCAGCTTGGGTTTCGGCCCAGCTGTCTCAGCCCCAAGGGAGGATTTCTGCTGGGACCCTGGTTTCTCCTACTGCCAGCACCCACAGCAGTTTGGCAGGCTGGGGCTGCCGAGGCCTGGCTTCAGGGCATGGATGCCAGAGGCATCAGGCCAGCCTGGGGTTGAGTCCCAGCTAGGTCACTCACTTCGACCTTGGGCAAATCCCCAAAACGCTCTGAGTCTCCGGTTCCTCTTCTGCTGGTTGAGGACGGATGGAGGTGTAAATGAGACCGTTCAAGGGGAAACACTTGATAAAGCTCCTGGCACATGGGTAGCAAGGCCCCAGCAGTGGTTAGCTCAGATTATCCTCCTTAGCAAAGCCAGGAGTGGCACGTCGCCCGAAGAGCAGCTGGGAAGTTAGAAAGGACTTGCTGCTAACTTCAAACGCATCAAGCACGCCTACCTCAGGGCCTTTGCACACGCTATTTCTGCTGCCCGGAATCCTCTTCCTCAAGATATGTACATGATTTACTCCTTTTAAGAGACCTTCCCCGAGCACCCTTTTAAAAATACTGCCAACACAGGAACGTACTCTGCCTCCCTTCCCTGCCTTATATTCCTCCCTAGCACCTCTCACCATGCGATGTACCATCTATTTCATGTGTCTGATCACTGTCTTCTGCCATGAGAATGTCAGTAACACAACAGCAGGGAAGACTGGGTTTTGTTCAGTGCTGAATTCCCTCAGAAAATACATGGAGACTGAGTGAAGATGGAGATGGTGCAGTTGTAAACGAGACTCTAGCTAGGATAGGGGTTCTGTCCTTTAAACTCTTCCTGAGGGGCCTGGCCTTCCAGAGGACAGATGAAGAAGCATGTGGGAGGGGTGGGTTAATGTAGAACTGGAGACCAGAGGGTCCTGCTCCACAGGAAGCCACAGGGCAATGAAAATGTGGCTTTGGAATCAGACTGTCAGTTTTGACTGTTGGGGCCTCAGTTTCCTCATCTGTACAATGGGATAGTTGGGCTAAATGACTCCCAGCTCCCACACACACTTCGTCCTTGCTGGGCTGCCCCCACCCCTCCCCCTAGCTCCCATATTCTTCACCTTGGCTCTGTTCCTCGCCCCACCCCACCTCTGCCTCTCAGGAAACTGGCCGACTGTGCCCAGCTGCTGGAGGTGGATGACATGGTACGGTTGGCAGTGCCTGACTCCAAGTGTGTCTACACCTACATCCAAGAGCTGTACCGCAGCCTAGTGCAGAAGGGACTGGTGAAGACCAAGAAGAAATGAGGAGCTGACCAACCCTGTGGGCAGAGGTGGGCAGGGTGCCCAGCTGACCAGCCACAGCCCCAAGGCTTCCTTCTGCTCCAGCGACAAGACATCCGGGGCTTGGGCAAAGGCAGGTGGCTCCAGTCTTAACTGCATTAAAAGTGCTTTTGTAAAATCCTGTCTGGCCCCTCAGTGTTCCCTCCCCATCCCACCCAGGAACCTCTCACTCTGGGATAATAAACCCTGGCTGCCAGGGTTTCTCACCTGACATTTCCTCACCTGACACAATTCTTTTAAAAGGATTTTTAAACTGACTTTTAGAGACAAAGGAAGAGGGGGAGAGAGAGAGAAACATCGATCAGTTGGCTGCCACCCAAAGGCCCCCTACCAGGGATTGAGCCCAAAACCTAGACATGTGCCCTTACCCAGAATTGAACTGGCAACCTTCCAAAGGTGCACTGGACAACGCCCAACCAACTGAGCCACACGGGCCAGGGCTGACACAATCTTTTCTACAAGCATGAAAGGCATCTGGGAAAGAACAATGGCCTGGGTCCCACCATAATCAGCTGTGTGACCTTGGGCTAGTGAGTTAACCTACCTGAACCTGTTCACCATCTGATTGTGGAAAAAAGGAGTTCGAACCTCATGGAGGTGTTGAGGGTTGAATGAAATAATGAAATGAACAAAAAGCCTTGCCTGGTGCCTGTCACATAAGTGTTCAGTAAGTGGTGGCCAAGAGTGAAAACAAATCTTACATTTTGAGCCATCAGTGGCACTTTTCTCAAGTCTCTTCCCTCTTTCCACACGTCTCCCAGATCAGAGAATTCCAGGGCAGGGCTGGACTAGAAGATGCTCTAAAAATCTCACCCAAACTAGGCTAGTGGGGCCTGCAGTGAATGATACCCCACACTTCTGTTTCTTAAGAGCAGATGGTTTTCCAGGAGCTCAGAACCGTTGCCCAGAAAGTTCTTCCTTCAGGTTAAGTTCATCCCTCCAACTCTGGCTGAAGTTGTGGCTTGTTTCTGTCTTTCCATTGCTAGAGACAAACTGAGGAGCTGATAACAATGTCCTACGAACAATCCTGTCTGGCTTAATCAGCCACTTGGGCAATGTTGTGCTGATGAGAACAGCCCATGAAAAACACAAAAACGAAAACCAGCTGGCGCTAAGGCAGGAGGTGACCTGGCAATCCACTGAAGTGTCCTGTGCCTCCGCTGTCTCATCTATAAAATGAGGACATACCCCTGTGGATGTGTTGACGGTCCCGCTGGCCAAAATGGCCCAGTCCCTTGTGGTCCCACAATGTAACCTTGGGGTTACCTGAGGCTTGAGGCCATCAGTTCATGGGCAATAGGGTCACACCTTTTATTAGGCAGCAGCTAAACCCCCAGACTCCGCTTCTCCTGACGAAACCACTCCATCCCTTCAATGAACACCGAGTCAGACTCCACAAGTCATCTGTGACTTTAATGGCTGGAAGAACACATGGTTTCTGTGACTCCCCCTGGACTGGAGGGACCATTCCTCCTAACCTAAGGCCTGGTCCCCAGGAAGTGACAATCTAATAGTATGCAAGTGGTTTGGAAACCATGTAGTCAGATTTCTGGGATAGAGATCAGATTCTTCACTTAGTGCAGGAGTGGGGAACCTATTTTCTGTCAAGGGCAGTTGGATACTTATAACATCATTCTCGGGCCATACAAACTATCAGCTTAAAAATTAGCCTGCTATATTTGGTCAAACATTTAATTAACTCACCCCTAACATGATGGCTGGAACTGCTTCTCTTAGGCAGGGCCAGACCAAATGATTTCGAGGGCTGGACATTCCCTACCCAACTTAGTGATTCATCAGTAGAAAAGAACAGGTTTAGCCCCTAAATCTACACGTGTAATCAACAAATCACCCAACTGCAAATCACTCCGTTCCATGTGCTCTGCCTCCTGCCCCTACGATTCTGGTTGGCTGCTGGGCTCACTTCCTGCGAGCTGGCCTGGAAGGTGACCCCTAAGATGGAGCCACCAGTGAGATCTGGCCTGTGACTCTGTGAAACTAAACTGCCTGGCTCTGGAGCACAGAAAGGGAGAGGGAAAGCACATCTGTGGCCAGGTGAACCTAGAACTGGGTCCACACCTACCACACACACAACTAACGACTAACAACCTAAGAAGGAAGAAAACAGAAAAACTGAGCAGAAAATGGGCAATCAAGAGCTCTGGTCCCAGTCCATAAAGTGTGTCTGTCCATCAGGCCGACAGGGTCTGTTGCAGAGGGACAGAACTAAAGTTAGGAGGGCCGCTGCTCTCCAAACTTAAGGGTGAACTCTTCGGCTCTCCTGTTGAACTGCTCTGGGTCCTGTGTTAGCAGGTCAGCAAGCTCCAGACGCAGGGGCTCCTCCAGGTCCAGCTTATTCACCAGCACGTTGAGGGCTTCCAAGACTGGGGAGAGAGGCCAGGTCAAAACATGAAGACAGGGAGAAATATCCTGGGAGGGGCCCGCTAGCTGCCCACTCTCAGATCCCCCTGAAACTCCATGCTCACTCCCCGGGAATGCCCAAGGAAGTCCTATCTCTCAGGGTGACTCTACAACCAAATTGAATGCCCCTCACATCCCTGGCTGATGATGCCAAAGGCCTGACTGGTTCTATAAGGGGTTTTCAAACTATGTTCCACGGTGAGATACATGGGGTGTCTGGGTCCCACTCCTTTTTCAACAACAACCACTCTGTTTTCCTCTGTTTGATATTAGGATTCCAAATAAACATTTATTTGGGAAAAGAGATTCTGAGGCTAAAGACTAGGCACCACTACTGCCTGGTTGCTCCTGATCTTTCACAGATGCCTTTGGGAGCCCGGAGAAGGCAGGGGCCCATCTCCCCAGGCACATCGCATGCGCACAAACATGCAGCTCTGAGGTAAGAGTGCTTCACAGACCCCTAAAGGTCATCCAAGGAGCACACCCCACCCTTGCCCCAAGATCCTTGTTGCCGGGGCTGAGAACTCCTGAGATGGTCCAGAGGCAGGATAGATCACACATTGACTTGAACCACTAGCCACGTGTGGTTAAATTTAAATTAATTAAAACGAGCTACAATTGGGAACTCAGTTCCTCAGTCGCATTGGCCACATTTCAAGTGCTCAATAGCCACACGTGGCTAGTGACTATGGAACTGGACAGTGCAGCCACACAACATTCCCATCACAGCAGAAAGTCCTGCTGGATGGCACTGCGCTAGTCAGCTAAGCCCGGCTTCGAATCCTAGCGCTGCCACTCGCCAGCTGAGTGACCTTAGGAAAGTGCTTCCCCTCTCTGGGCCTTAGTGTGCTCCATGGAGTTGCTCAGGGGATTAAATGAAGTTATATGTGAAGTTCTCTGTATTGTGCTGAACATGCTTAATTCAGTGATGTGGATTATCATTACGGGGCCAATCCCCTCAACTGTCAGTTAGGGCACTGAGCCCCGGAAAGGAGTGGAGACTTCACCAAGGCCCACAGATAGAGAGCAGCAGCCTTCTTAGCCCCAGCCCTTCCCTCTACAGCCCAGCGGCCTCTCTCCCACCACCCACAGCCACGCCGCTGTTGCACCTGCCCAGGTAAAGAACCGAGGCAGGAGCAGGTATCTCAGGACGCGGCCCTTCTAGCCAATGACTGACTCTGCTAAGACCCACAATTTTTATCTCCTCTCTTTTGGGCTTTTCTGACCTAAAACCAGCCCTGTAACCCCGCTCCAGCACTGGCCCTCCCAGTGGGCCGGGCCCAGCCCACCTTGGTAGGCCTTGGTATAAGGCTTCCAGTTGTCATTGCTGATGATGGGTAGGCACACCTGGCCGCTGACGTCCACATTAGGGTGGTAGATCTTGGTTAGGAACGTCACCGTGGGGGGGAATAACGGATACTCCTCGGGGAAGCTGATGCGCAGTCTGAAGGCCCTGAGGTTATACGGCGGCTTCTCCTGTACAAGAAAAAGGGTGAAGCTCCGTCCCGAGGCAGGGCTGCTCTGAAAAGATCGCTTTCCTCCTCAGGCCTTGGTCTGGTTTCCCCCTTCCCTGCTCCCACCCCAAGTTCCAAGCATCCTCTACTCCACTCCTAAAAAGAATCATGACGGTACCTGCATTCATTTGGCAACTGAGCCACGGGTGAGTGGAAGAGTGGAATCACAGAAGAACGCTGGCCTGGGGTCACCAGTCAGATCCTGGCTTTTGCTGTGTGACCTGGGCCAGTGCCTCCCATTCCGAGGCCTCAGTTTCCTCATTTGAAAAATGGGTCAAGTTTGACTAGATAAGCTCTAAGGACCACCTCAGCTTTCTTTTGTATTGATAATTCACTTTTTCCCCAGTTTTATGGAGAAATAATTGACACACATCACTATAAAAGTTTAAGGTATATAGCATGATGGCTCGATTTACATATATTGTGGAGTAATTACCATAACAAGGTCAGCTAACACTTAACTTCTCATATAGATATAATGAAAAGAAGAAAAAAAATGTGTTTCTCCTTGTGATGAGGACTCTTAGGATCTCATGTCTTAGCAACTTCCTTACAGATCTGCAGGAGTGTCAGCTACAGTCCTCACATTGTACGTTACATCCCTAGCACGCACTTACCTTGTAACTGGAAGTTTGCATTTTTTGACCACTTTCTTTTATTTCCCCCTCCCTCCACCCTCTGCCTCTGGCAACTACAAGTCTGATCTCTTTTTCTGGAAGTTTGGGGGTTTTTTGGTTTTCACTTTTGTTTTTAGATTCCTCATGTAAGTGAGATCACACAGTATTTATCTTCTCCCGTCTGCCTTCAAGGTCCATCCATGTTGTCGCAAATGGTCATCTCGGCTTTAAAGCCTCTGATGAGAATTACGGGAGAGGATGACACGCATCCTCGGTTTGGGAGCTGTTAGCAAATACAGAGGAACGCCGTGGTTGGGGGTGAGGAAATGGAGAAAGCAAGGAAACTGTAAGAGCTCAGGGGATTGGAGATGTAAAATAGGGCAGGCAGCCACTATGAAAACTGTACAGTGGGTTTTTAAGAAGTTAAACTGAGTTACCATGTGATCCAACAACTCCAATTCTGGGGATATACTCAAAAGAAGTGAAAGCAGGGACTCAAACAGGTATTGGAACACCCATGGGCATAGCTGCATTACTCACTATAGTGAATGGTTGAAACCACCCAAAAATGCCCACCTACGGAGGATTGCTGAAGGAAAACATGGCCTGTGCGCACAATGGGATATTACTAGGCTTTGAAAAGGAGATTCTGACACGTGCCACACCATGGAGGAACTCTGAAGACACTGCTAAGTGAGACAAGCTAGACAAAAAAAGAACACCTTTTGAATGATTCCACTTTTGTGAGATACTTAGAATAGTCAAACTCATAGACATAAATTAGAAAATTAGTTACCAGGGACTGGAGGGAAGGAAGAATGGGGAGACTACTCATGAGTACAGAGTTTTGGGAAGATGAAAAAGTTCTGGAGATGGATGGTGGTGATGGTTACACAAGAATGTGAATGTACCCAGGGCTACTGAACCGTAAACGTAACAATGACTAAGACGGGAAATACTGTCATGTGTATTTTACTATGATTTAAAAGAAAGAAAAAGAAAGAAAAAGGAAGAAAAAGGAAGAAAAAGGAAGGGGAGGAAGAAAGGAAGGAAGGGAGGGAGGGAGGGAGGGAGGGAGGGAGGGAGGGAGGGAGGGAGGGAGGGAGGGAGGGAGGGAGGGAAGGACGGACACAGGGGCTGGAGTGATCAAGGGTTGGAGGCTGCTAGGACCCAGAAGGAAACCCTCCAGAGTTTGAGCACCCTGAAGGTCTGCCTGAGCACCTACTCTGTGCTGCCCTGTGCTAAGGGCTTGATACATATTAGCTCGCGTAGCAGAGTGTAGGGTTTACATGGACTTTGGAGCCACGCTGCCTGCATGTGATTCTTGTCTCTGCTACTCACTAGCTGAGTGACCTTAGGTAAGTAACTTAACTTCTCTGTGCTTCCATATGGGAATAATAATATACTGCTTCATAGGACTTATGTGAGTATTAAACGAGTTAATTTATGCTAAGAACTTAGAACAGGGCCTGGCACGTGACAAGCACTACGTATGTGTCAGCTGTTATGGTAAGTATTGTGAAAACTCATGACTATCAGCATTTCCATTTCCAGAAGAGGAAACTCAAGTTCAATGTAAGTAACTTGCCCAGGGCCACAGTGGCAGTTCTGGAATGGGAACTGCCAACTCTACATCTCCAAAACATGAACACTCTGCACCCCGAGACAGAAGGAACCCCAGAACCTGGGTGAGCCCAGTCCATACTGGTGCCAAAGCTTTACAGAACCTTTGTTACTGAGGAGACAGGACAAAGAATTACATGTGCATTTAAGCACAGTCAGGGTATGAAGAGAGCTCCTCTTCCTTAGCAGAAGCCAAAACAGGAGCCATAGTGGTCTTGGGTGTGTCTGAAATAAGAGATGGGACAACTACTGAGCAGATAAAATGTCTCAGCATTTATGTTCTTGATAACAAGGGGCTGGGACCCAGGACACAGAGACTTGGCCAAAGGTGAGGCCTCACAGAAGGCTAAGTGACTTTTGCATCTTATCTGCAAGCTTTGAAATCTGAACAACACTATTCCGCTGTAATTAAGCACCACCACTGTTGGAGGATGGGCTCCTGGAGAAAGTATTCTCAGTTCAATGCACTCATTTTTGTGTCCATTATCCCCGGCCCGTAGGGATATTGGGTGAAATGTGCTTTATTTTGACATCCGTTTACCGATGCTGCTTCTGTAGATGTCAGCTTCGCTGACTGTCTTGATATAACAAATGTCTGGAGGACACTTTGAGGTTGGCAAAATTGGGGAATATTCTCTTTACCTGCTACCAACCATGGGAAACAGGAAGTTTACCCCTACCCTTTGACAAAGGTCCAAGAAATCTTTTTTTTTTAAAGAATGAAATCTTACCAGCATGGATGAGCTAAAGGGTATCATGCTAAGTGAAATAAGTCAAAGACAAATACCATATGATTTCACTTATATGTGGAATCTGAAGGATATAAACACACAAACAAAACTGAAACAATCTCATAGAAAACAGGTTGCCAGAAGGGAGGGGGGCTGGCAGACTGGGTGAAAAAGGTGAAGGGACCGAAAGGTACAGGTTGGTGGTTACGGGATAGTCACGAGGATGTAAAGTACAGCATAGGGAATACAGTCAATACTACTCTGTAGGGTGCCAAGTGGGTACTAGAAATATCAGGGGGAACACTGTAAAGTAGATGATTGTCTAAACACTATGCTGTACACCTGAAACTAATACAGAATAATATTGAACGTAATCGGTAATTGAAAGAATAACTAAATAAATTTTAAAAATAAATAAATTTGCTACTAAAAAAAGATTTTTTTTTTTTTAATGTCATGTGTCTGCTGAAGTTTCTGTGGCAGGTTTGGTAGCTCCTGGTTTGAGGAAGGAGTCTCCTACTAAAGTCCAAAAGTCTTTTAGCTCTTCTGCCTCAACCTCGGAAGCAACCCCTCTACCAATGACAGAGGCAGTAAATAAAAGAACTCTAAGGCAGGGAAAATTCTTGCCCAGTCCTAACCACCCCTGCCCAGGCCCCTGGCCTAAGTCACCCCAACCCCAGGCCAGGCTCCCAGAGACACTCACGGGCAGGAGGAGTGCGTGCCACACCAGGACATCCGCGTCACTGCTGGACAGGTCGCACAGGTACGGGGGAAGCTCCTTCTGAAGATCCTCCAGCTCCTGAAGGACACAGTGAGGGGGTGGTTGGCCTAGTCTCCCCTACTTCAGCCACCTCCCCCTGCCCCAGCATAAGCTGTCCTAAGTTCCCAACGGGGCAGAGGCCGGTAAAGTCAGAGCCCCCACTCATGGAGCACTTAGTATGTCAGGCCCTATGCTAAGTGCTTTAAGTGACTTGGCCGGTGTTAGCCTCACACAGCTCTGCAGGTGCCAGGTCAAGGGGAGATGAAGGTCACTGCTTCTAGATGTTAGAACTTGGAAGTCAACTCTCTTAGGAGCCTGGAAACCATGGCACTTAACCTCTAACCTCTAGTTCCTTCTCTAGAGTCACAAGGTCCTAAAACCCTCCCTCCCTCTGTCCCTCCCTTGCATCCGCTAAGTGTCCAGCATGACAGTGTGTCCTTACAGTGCTCTTGGCAGCAAAGGCATCACCCTGTACCTGGCAGACTCCTCCATCCCAGGGTGAGAGGAGGGAAATGACTCGGACCACTGCAAAGCAGAAGTCTATACACCAAGCAGAGAAACAAGGGGACACGAGGGACTCACCTTACTAGAAATGATGTCCAATCACCTGGACACCACTGAATTCTCCCAACAGCCCTTTCCTGAGCACCCTCTATTCACATCTGACTGAGACAGGGCCTAGCCCTCAAGAACTTCACTGGAGCAATGGAGGACCCAGGGCTGTGATTATGTGGACAATGTACAGAGACATAACAGGGAAGGAGAGGAGGGGACAGCAGGAAGGCTTCGAGGAAGGTGACAATGAGCTGGACCATGTGGAATAAAAGGAGCCCACCCTGCAGGGAAGGGGAGAGGCACCAAGGCAGAGGGCCCAGTCAGACAAATGTGTACAGTGTGTCTCATGCAAGGTTAATAGTTACAGGAAAACGGTCCCATGGTCAAGTGCATTGGGGAACACTAGGCTAAACAGATTTCTCCACAGCAGGACTTCCCAAGTCTTTAATATGCTATTGTGGGTCATGAACCTCCAAGGTGTGAGCCCACAGCACGCAGTACTTCTCAAACTTATTTGACCAAGGAGCCCTCTCCCTTTCAGGGTCCATCCTGTGGGACAACACACCTTTTTTGGGGGGGAGAAAATAAAAGATACAAAGATGTTCAAGGGCAGGTCATATCCTCTGGAACACAGAATGGGTGTGAACCACTGGTTCTCTATAAGGGAGACTTTACCCCCCCCCCCCCAGAAGACCCTTGGCAATGTCTACAGCCATTTTTGGTTTTCACAAATAGGGGATGCTACTGGCATTTAGTGGGCAGAAGCCAGGGATGCTCATGAACATCCTATAAAAAATTATCTGGCCCAAAATGTCAATGGTGATGGTGTTGAGAGACCCTAGTGTAAACAAAGGCAGAGAGAAAGCTTCCCACAGCCCATCCACGGTTGGGAAGGGATCCCTTAACATCATGGACCACCCAAACTTTATCTGCCCCTCAATATGTAAACACAGTCCTGTCCCCCATTTCCTAGGTTTTAGCCCATATTCCATCTCTGTTCATGCCAACAAACTGCTTCTGCCCAAAGTATCTGACCCTCATTTACCTTTACCCCAACCAGAAGCATCTGCTACTCCAAGTCCTAGTTCCAGTATCATCTGTGGCTCTCTGGCTACAATGAAGACCAAGGTTGGAGGGGAAGCTGTGGGACGAACATTTCCTGACTTACTACAACCTGGGCACACTGGTATCTCACATAAGTGAGTTCTGCCAAACTCTCCCCAAGCCTGAGAATGTGGAAATCCAAGCAAGATACACAGCTCTTTCCTGAGGCCTAGAGGAAATTAACTGACTCAGAGGAACAGAAAATGAAAGTAAAGAGGCCACTGAAAGGACCTGCAGGTTGGAGCCCCATCCACCTGAACTCGAAACCAAGCCCCGTCCACCCTATTGGGTGACCCTGACGGAGCGATTCTGAGCCGAAATGTTCTCATCCGTGCAACGGGCGGGGCATATGGCTTGCTCACAGGGTTGCTGGGAGAATTAGATGAAATGACTAATGTAAACCGTCTGACGCTATATGGTGCCAGTGGGATAAATAAATACCTACTAGAACTCCTAGCTCTTTCCCACTTAGCTGGAAAGCCCCTCTGCCCTGGTTTGCTGCCAACCTCTAGATTTCAGTTCTGGGCTGTCTGCTCCAGGTGCCCCAATCTGGGACCATCTTCCTCTCAGAGGCTGAGGGCAGCAGGCACCCCCGGCCACCCTCTCAGGCCTGTCCCCCCACTCTGCACATCAGAGGGGCACTTCTGAGAGAATCAGAGTCCGGGGGATGTGAGGCCCACCAGGACTGCTCTTCCTTCCCCCTGGGTCTCCTGGCTCCACCTAGTCCTAGCACACCCTGGGTTTCCCCACCTCCTGGGAGAAAGCCTCTGTTCCCCATCCTTCCCGACCTCAAGCTGTGGAAAGCAAGCTGAGCGAGGGCAGGAGTTTTCTTCATTTCTGCACGCAGTAGGCATTCGGCATTTGTAGAGCGAATGAATGCACACCACGGACTGTACAGGGCACCTTCCAGGTCGGCTTTGGTAGCTTTTCCTCCCGAGAATGCCCGGGGAACCCTGCTCCCGGCCCCCACCCGGCCCCCGGACGGCGCGGGACGCGGGGATGCCGCGGGTACACGGAGGCGGCGGGCCCCGGGCTCCGACGCAAGCGGCTGTGCGGGTTCTCCTCGGCTCACAGCCCGCCGCGCCCCACCCGGCCCCGGGAACCTGCAGCCCCCGAGCCGAAACCGAAACCAGCCTGCGGGCGCCCGCCTCCCGCGCCTCCGGCACAGCGCAGGAGCCAGGGCGCGACGGGCCCCCCGCCTCCCGCGCCCCGCACCAACCACTCCAGCACCGGCGCCCTCGCACACCCCGTCTTCCTCGGGGGGGGGGGGGGCTGGCTCAGCCAGCCCCGGGTCCGGGGTAAACCGCGCGCTCGGGGCGCCCCGGGGGGGAAGGAGGGGCAGGGCTGAGGGCGAGGCCCCCCGAGAAGGGTCATCCGCAGCAGTTACCTTCGCCACCCGCTTGCTCGCCGTCATCCCGGGACCAGTGCGGGATCGCGCGACCGCAGCCACGGGTCGCTCGGGCGGGAGGCCGGGCCCGCCCCCCGCGGGGACCGCACCCCCGGAAGCCCCGCCCGCGCGCCGCGGCCCCGCGCGCCCGTGGGAACCCTGCTGTCCCCACCGACTCTGCCGGCACCCGGAGGCTTCCGAGGGCAGGAGGCGGCCGTGCCCCGGCCCGGTCGCCAGCGCGGCGCGCTCGGGCCCCGGGAACGCGCGCCCGTTGTCGGGGGACCCGCGGCCCTGGAGCGCGCGGCGCGGCCCGGCCCTGGCGTCCCGCTGGGGGGCGCCGCGCGCCGGGGGGCCGCGCTCCGCGGCGGGGCTGGGTCCGCCCACCCGTGGCCGGGTTCCACTCCGCCGCGGGACTCCCCCATCTGCCGCCGCTCCAGACACACGCTCGCCCCCAGTCTTTACGGGTCGCTGGCTCTGCACACGCAGCTCCCCACGGCTCGCTCGGCCGCCCCCGCCCTCTGGCCGTCGCCCTGAGCCCCCCGCCCCCGCCCCAGCGAGTAGCCGGGGCCGCTTCCCCTCTCTGGGCCCCTCGCCCCATCTCTAAGCAGGGGTGCGGCACAGCGTACACTGTATGCCCTCCAGAGGCACCCCCCGGCAGGTTGAGATCCTTTGTGCGAGGCCGCCGTCGGTGGCGCGAGTGCAGGGCGGTGTCTCCAGGTGACGGCTTGGCGACGAGCGCCGCAAGGGGGCGCGGTTGGGCCCGTTCGCCCTGGCTCTGGGTCCTTGAGACCCAACAGCAAGTCCCGCTGCGTGTCCCCTGGGAAGACAGTGGGTGGGGGCAGCCCCGCGACGAACTTCAGGGGCCTCCCTTGTTTTACCGTCGGCCCGGTACAGCCTGCGGCCTTCATGGAGCCCCCCCAGCCCGGGGCGTAAGGGCAGAGGCCCATTGCCCCAGCCGGGAGCTGGGGCCGCCGCGGAAGGGCAGCCCCTGGGCGCCGAGCAGCGCCTGGGGACTGTCCTAGTGACGGTGAGACTCCTTGGGGGCTAGACCCAACCTCCTTACCCGCCGGCTTTCCGTCCAGATGAGGAAGGAAATCAGCGCGTTTTGAGCCCCTGTTTTGAGGCCTGTGCCCACCACCTCACGTAGTTTTCATCTAAGTGTCTTGGAACCGAATCGCTTTTCTGCTCAGATGTGCGACTATTGGTAAAGGGATTGGTTCTGTTTCATTAAATTCAGTGAACTTTAACCAGGCATCCTCTAGATGCCAGAAATGAACGGGAGACTGTCCCAGGTAGAGATGAGGGAATGGGGGCGCTTGGCCCGACCTCTGGTCATTTGCCTCAGCGTGCATTTACTGCTGGGTGTCAGGCACTGACCTGTAGGGATCAAACAGCACAGGAGAAAGTGGGGTCCCTGCCCTTGAGGAGGGAAAGAATGCAGCCCCTGCATTTTTAATACAAAATGGTAAGAGAGAATATAGGGAACCACCTGGAGCTGCGGGAGCCTGGAGGAGGGTCACCCGATGCAGCCTGAGAGGGGCAAGGTTCCCTGGAAGAGAGAAAACCCAGGTGCGTGGAGCACCTGGTGAGTTAGCTGGAGCGAGAACTGGGATGCGTGTGTTCCCAGAGAGGGAAGAGAGGCAGCCAAGGTGCAGTGCCGTGGAAGCTGAAAGCTCTTCCATAACGTGGAGCTAAGTTAAGCTCTGCGGCTCACCTTCCTTTCTAGTCCAAAAACCCTACAACTCCGAAGTGAATTGAATTTAGAGTCATGGATTTAGCCCGGCCGCCCCACCCTGGGATGGGTCCTAATCACCCATCCAGCTGGGAGGCCCACGTGCATGGCCTTCCTGTCTTTACACAATGCAGACCTTTGAGTGTGTGTCAGAAGGAGCCCCAAGGAGACCTGCCCCCAGTGCAGCATGGCCTTGGGTGGGCCGTGGAACCTCCCCCCTGCTTCCCAGGACACCTGTGAGGCCTAGCTCACAGAAGTGGAGGAACTTTGAAAATTATAACCCCCAGGTATAACTAATCAGGATTCAATCCCAGCTCAGCCATTATTGTCTGAAAAACCTTGGGCAAATTACTTAGCCTGTCGGTGCCTCCGTTTCCTCATCTGTAAAATAGGGCCAACAGTGGCTGCGAGGTGTAATGAATTAATATTTGGACAATGCACGGTAGTTATAATCATGATATTTGCCTTCATATGCCTGCAGCACGTCTGGAAGGATACAGGATCCTGAAATGGTCCCTGGGGACGGGATGGGAGGGGAAGGAAAATGTTTCACTATAAACCCCATTTCCTTTTAAATTATGTTTATTGTATAAAGAGATCCTATAACCTGATATGAAAAACGAAGCAACTCCATAAGTACTACAAAGGCAAAAGACGTGAACATTTGATCAAAGAGGAAACACAAATACTTAACCTCAGTAATCGAGGAAATGATTGGGATACCATTGCTTGCTTATCCAATTAACAAGGTTAACAGTAATTTCTGCTTTTTTAATTTTTCTAAATGTTCTCAAAGGTGCTATTTTTAGTAATAAAAAACTGAGTCATTAAAAAAAACAAACATAGAAAGTATGAAAACTTCTGCCAGTACGGAAAATCATAAAAAGCATAAAAATGAATCGACACTTGTATAGACAGCAAGGCTCAGAGCCCAGGAAGCCAATTCCTTTTTTCTTGGTTTCTGAGTTTTATTATGGGATTGTCCGTAAAGAGAAGGCTGTTCCTGATTTACACTGTGACGGTTTCCCAAGAATAAACATACACATACATGCATATTTATGTTAATGTCTGTAAGTAACTTTTTCTTCAGGTAGACTGTGAGCCCAGGAAAGGACTCCCTCAGAATCACTCCCTGCGGAGGACTCCCACGGTTCCATCTGCTGAGAAGGTCCCATTATGTTCTCGCCATATGGGTCTCAGCCCATAGGGGTGCCCTTGGTATGGAGGAGGCTAGAGTCTACTTTAGTGCTGCCTGAGGGACAGCAGTGCCCCAGGCTTTCTGTAGCTGGCCCCCGGGGGACTCTGCAGTGGGTCCTGTTCCTTAGACGTAGCCAAAAGGACCTTTGCCTGAGTTGACCCACAGCAGGGCTTATCTCCTGCTTGCTCAGACCATAGCCTGAGGCAGCTCACACAAAGCTCAGGACACACCCCACCGAGGCACCACCGGGCAACCACCCCAAATCTACTAATGACTAGAATGACTAAGTTAGGAGGCCCAACTTAAATCCGATAGCTTTGTTCGGCACATTTGTTTTCATAATGTAAGTTTTACTGAACAGAAAGGTACAACGTAGGAGAGCCTAAATTTACGAAGCAAAAGCAATTCTCTGGAACCTGAAGTTTGCTAAGTAATCTGTATGAGAGCAGCTCTATAGAGAACATACGAGCAGGAAAAGTCAGACAGGTTTCATCTGAAGTAGCAATTTCATCAGACGACAAATTTGGTTGTCAATTTATTAAGTCGTAGCCCCTCTCAATCTCAGTTCGGTATGACTTGCTAGCTGGACTTTCTTCTTTGATACTGAATCCCTCATGGTGTCTCTTTCATAGGTACCTTCATTCCAGGGCGCATTCTGACTTTCAGGGGCCCTAGGCACTTTTGCCTTGTATGGCCCCTTCTTCCACTAAAAACAAGATTAAAAATTACATTTCGTTATTGCATTGGTATAAATAATATAATCCAGATCATATTCATTATTATATTTATTCTTTCTTTTGTAAAGTTTAAAAGAAACTAAAATTAAAGCATCTTTGTAGGCTCCTAAAATAATCCTGGCCTCCAGGCCCGGTGTCTGGCCAGCCCTGACTCATTCTACTAATGGTGAGGGCTACCGATTTCCCAATACAGAGGAGATGTCCAGTTTCCTTTTTATGTAAGTGTATTCAAGTAAACAAAACAAGGCCATTAGACAATATTATATTAGTCAGCTCCAGCTGCCATAACAAAGCACCATAGACTGGGTGACTTAAACAATAGAGAGTTATCTTCTTACGGTTGTAGAGCGGGATGGCTGAGACCAGGATGCCAGCACAGTAGAGTTCTGGGGAGGTCCCTCTTCCCAGATGGCCTCTTCTCTTTGGGTCCTCACATGGAGTGTGTGTCTCTCTCCCTCTGCATGTAAAGCCACAGTCCTATTGGATCAGGGTCCCACCCTTATGACCTCAGTTAACCTTAATTACCCCCTAAAGACCTTATCTGCAAATACACGCACACTGCAGATTAGGGCTTCAACGTATGAAATTTGGGGGGACACAATTCAGTCTGTAGCGAATGGGAAAGAACATAATAGTACAGGGGTGTGTGAGAATACAGAAGAAATGACAGCCACTCATTTTAGAGATGGCTGAGGTCTAGGAATGGAGAACCTGCCTCATGGAGCCAGGATTGGAATTCCTGAGCGTTCTGGACCTTTTGGGACATTTGGTGGTGAGGCACCCCGGCTCCTCCAGCACACTCCTGGGAGTGGGATGATCCCTTCCCCATGGCCTTTGACCTGCCCAGGAGGGATGCAAGACCCAGCCCACGGCCTGCTTTTGCCAAGCCCTGGGTCCTGGGGGGGGGGGTCAGTTTCCCAGAGGAGCCAAACAACTTCAGAGCTGCATTTTGTTTTCATCAGAACACTACCAAAGTAAAATACAAATGGACAATAGCATGAAAAAGTGCTCTATCTCATGAGTAATTCAGGAAATAAAAATTAAGACCATAGTGAGACATTAATAGATTGGCTAAACGTTTAGATTATGACAACCCCAGGTGCTGGGAGAACTTGATAAACAGTAACTTTTTGCCCTAAACACCTCTTATTCATCCCATTGGTGAGGGAGGAGTTCTTGCCCCATAGTTAGGGGGATGGCTGAACCCAGGACACCTGACACTGGATAGATAACAGCTGGTTGTTGGTCACACATGCCTCATCCTGAGGGAGGAGGATATCACGTGCCGCACAGGGCCACACGGGGGCTGCACTCAGGAACAGAGCAAGCGTCCAGGGGATGCAGGACTCAAGCTTTCTGGTACCAAGAGGATGCAGTGCCCCCTGGTTCCCATGGGAGGATGTATGTGTTTGGATTGTTTGAATAATTCTGGCAGGAAACCGAAGCCCGCAACTCAGAGGTAAGCAGGAACTCTGCCTGGTCCCCTTGATAAGGAGGGATATTTGGCTACAGGACCTGATGTGAGGAAGCAGAGTGGGGAGGGGACTTGCAGTTGCGCCACTCACGTCACTGCTCGTTTCACCAGCTGTCCAGGCAGCACATAATAGTGAGCCTTCAGTTTAGTTCTGTTAGGGTGACGCAGAGAACAGAACCAACAGCGTGTGTGTGTGTGTGTGTGTGTGTGTGTACATACATATATACATATTCATATATAAATCAGTGGACCTTGAATAAAAGATTGCCCTCTATAATGTGGATGGGCCTCACCCAATCAGTTGAAGGCCTTACTAGAACAAATACTTACCTTTGTCTTTCTCTCTCTCTTTTTCTCTCTCTATAGATAGTAGATTTAGATAGATGATAGATAGATAGATAGATAGATAGATAGATAGATAGATAGATAGATAGATATAGCTAAGATACAAACAGATATATAGATCTCTCTCAGTAGACAGATATCTCAAAACAAGAAGTTGCAGTCTGAAGAGAACTCCATTCACAGCTGAGTAAAGAGTCCAAACCTGGGTTTTCTATCCAAAGAGGTGGCAACGGAGTCGAAGGCAAAGGTCAGAGACAGAAACGTGGCGGAGAACCCAGGTGAGCTGCTGAGGGAGAAGTGGAAGAGCAGGCAGGCAGCGTGCAGTTGCAGGGCTGGGGATTTGACCTCGGCGTGAGGTCAAAGGCATCGGTGTGACACAACCAAACGATGGAATACTGTGCGGCTGCTGGGGAGAACGAGATGGAGCGACGCCCTGACACTGAACTGAGTCAGAAACGAAATATGGACGAGTATAATTATGTGTGTGGGAGAGGTGTATAAAATATACATTTTTATAAATAAAGAGAATCTGGAGGAACACGTTTGCAACTCTTACCAGCAGTTGTGTCTGGAATATCTTTTCATTTTATAGATGTCTGGGTTGTCTGAAAATTTTTACAAAACACGTACATGAAATTGTAGTGACAACTTTGACAGAATAATATAAACTTTCCTTAGAAAGAAAGAAACGAGCCCATTTAAAACACCTGTAAAGGCTCATCACGTGTTTCTGACTATCCAGAAAAGTTTTGTATTCCTTGGCCTTCCGGGGTCTTCCAATACATTCTGAGTGTGGGGTTTGGGGTGTTTGTGTCTGAAAAATTGTTTGGATCTAATTCCTGTCTTTATCTCTCTTTCCCACCATCTCCTACCAGAAGACTGAGGGAAGGTGAAAAGAAGAGGGACTATTTATTTTGTTGAGAACATAACATGAGATTTATCCTCTTAGCAGATTTTAATTGTATGTTATTGTGGACCAAAGGTACAATATTGCACAGCAGATCTGTAGAATCTGTTCATCTTATTTAACTGAAACCATATGTCTGTAAGAAGTCAAAGAAAACGTCTCTCCCCTAGGATGGTATTTCGCAGTCAGGGTTCTGAAAAGAGGACTGAGCCCTAATGCCCAAGGCATTCTTTGAGATCAACCAGAATCTCCCTGCGTCTAGAGTGGTCCTAGCTGAGTCCTGTCTGTGGGACAACTAAGAAAATTATCACTTGAACGATTCTCTGTGTTCTGAGAATCAGCTGACTCTGATTCTTCTGCCTTTTTTCCAAGTTTTTGTATCATTTGTCTTCAGAGGAGAAACTGCAGGTATATAGATTGTAAGAAAGCATTCACCCACAGCAACATGAACCTTCAGTATCTGAGGACCCACCTGGGAGAAAAAAACTAATAAAATGTTCTGAGTACAGAAAGAGCCTTAGTGAGAACTCGAACCTCATCCAACACCAGAAAACCTACAGCGGGGGAGAAGCCATGTACACATAAAACATGGGGGGAAATGCCCCTGTGGGCTCATCTCTCCTCACCCACCAGAAGGGAAGGTTCTCATGGCATAGACACCCTAGGGCTGGGGGCAGGACTGAAGTCACGGCCCTAAGCTGACTGTCTGACTATCTGAACACCCATGCTAGGGAGAAATTCTCCAAACACCTCAATTAAGTCAACCTCCAGCCATCCTGTTGGGGAAAAGTGCTCCCGTCTGAGTCAGGGAGAGCTTATCTTCAGCTCAGCTTGTTTAGGCAAGAAAGTCTCCACACAGCAGACACACAGCTCAAAGTCCAGAGTGCAGGGATGGCTTTGGCCAGAGAGCTGAGGTGGCTCACGGAGGTAGGCCCACAGGCTGGGAAACCTCTCCACCAGGCCTCATCCACCCTGAGACTTTGGTCCACAGAGCATCAGACTCCTGCAGCTGGCACAGACTCCTTCAGACCAGCCCTGGTATATGCCAGTCATTTATAGGGTCAAACAGACTTGGTCCATATTTTGGCTTTGTCGCTTACTAGCTATGTTGGCTGAATCAGTTAATTTCTGCGACTTTTTTTTTTCCATTTAAGGTGGAATTAATAATTAGCACCCACTTCACAGGTGCCATGAGAATTAAGAGGGTGACGAGGTTGTTTTCCACCAGCTGCTTTTTATTTGGCTGACCCATTTCCCAGAACCCACAAGCTCCATGGGCCTTGGAGGCCCTCATTTGGGCCCTGGAATAAAGTGATATTGTGTGTGCAGATGCTCCAACCATGTGTCAAATGAATTCAGAAAGGGTCTGGAGGCTTTGGCTAGAAATAAATGGTAAAAATTTATTCAAGGGTCTTAGAGTTTGCATACCGGCAACACACGTGAGCAAAAACCCAGAAGTATTCGGAAGAAGAAAGAAAAGTTAAGGGTTCTTATGATAAAAAGAGCCTTCTTGAAAATAATCAGTCCTGCATTCTTGGTCCTAGGATTGGTCCAGGATGGTATTAGTCAGATGTCGGGCAGTCTGGATGATGGATGTCAGTTGGTCTGGACGCAAGAGTCCTCTCAGGGGGTAATCAGAGGATTATCTGGAGGTTTGATGTATAACCAGGCATTGACACAGGACTGGCAAATTCAAAAGTTGAAGTCCCCAGGTTAGTTAAAACAAAAATAGAGTCATTTCCTCATGCCTCGGCCTTCTTGATTTTAGTAATTTAGCAGCTTCACTAGAATGTTTCCATTTTATTTCTTGCACTGATGTGAAGGAACTTCCTGATGTAGGAGGTTCCCAAGTGACCACAGGGAATGCAGTTCTAGCAAAGCAGGTGCAGAGTCTTCATGGGTCTTTTCCAAGGACCCCCCAACCAGACATACAAATATTCTCTCTCTTTTCTGTCCCCGGCCAGTCTCTTAGAGAAGCAATTCTGGTGCGAGCAGCCAAATTTCCTGACTGTGCCAAACCAGACAGGCCCAGCAGCGAGACAATCATAGAACATTAGAACTGTATCAGGTCATCGGAGACTGCCTTGTTTTTCAAAGGAGGTACGGTTGCCAGATTAGCAAATAAGATACAGAATGTCCAGTTAAATTTGAATTTTCGGTAAATGACCAAAAAAAAAAAAAATTTTAGTATAATTATGTCCCAATATTGCATGGAACATACTTCAGCAAAATTTTGTTTATCTGAAATTCAAATGTAACTGGGCTTCCTGACTTTTATCTGGCAACCCTGAGAGGAGAGGTGCTAAGAGGGAAGCCAGGTGTCATAGCCAGGTCTGTTGGTTCCCAGGCCGCTGAAAATGCCCCCCTGCCCCCAAATGCATATACCCAGCTTTCCCAGTTTTACTTAAGGCCAATGCTTGCTGGGTTGAGTGCCCCAGATTCCTTGACTGTATCACAAGGAAAGGGCCACTGATTCCAGGTCTCAGAGAAGAGAAACAGCATAGACACACACACACAGGTTACAGAGGAAGAGCGGGGCCAGGTTAGGACTTGGGGAGATTCAGGCTGATCTCCAAGTGCGGCTTATCTGGAGACACTAAGTGCTCCAAGGCTCAGTGTCTTAACTATCCAATGGGCACAAAGGGGCCAATTTCCAAAGGGTTACTTTGAAGATCAGCTGAGAAGAGCAATTCCCGAAAATCTGGTTGCCTGCAAACTGTAGAGCAATGTGTCTGTGCTGTTTTTATCATGACCCATGACCGTGGAGGGGCTAAGCTTCCTTCTGTAAAGCTGAGAGCCGCACCCACGCCTCCCCACCCCTGGCGCCCAAAGGGCTTTGGGCTAAATCCCTGGTCCAGCCCCCAAAGCCCACCAAGGAAGGGACCTTTCCCATCGTGATTTACGGGAACTCACACCAGCGATCAATCATCCTTAAATTGTAACTGGGCAGTGTCCTGGGCCAGCCAATAGCGAAGACTGACCCCCCCACACACATCCACACCCCACCCTCCCAGGCCCCGTGGGACTATTCTCTCAGTCTGCACTAAAGCTGCCCAGTGACCAGGAGCTGGGAGCAGGTTTGTTGCTTGTTTTTGGGGGGGAGGGTGTGTTGGAGGGTCTTGTCATCTCCCTATTTCCCTTCTCGTTTCCCGCCCCCCTTTTATCTCTGCAGTCTCTACTCCCCCTGAGACTTCTGCCTCCCCCTTCCCCCCCCCCCCGGGCTGGCTCACCCAGCCCCCCCTGGACCTCCCCTCCTCCCCCTGCCGCTGGCCTCATTGTCTGGCTAAAGCGGGACCCCCAGGATGGCACAGATGGAAGGGGACCCGGGCCGGGGAGGGGGTGGGGTGTGAGGCCGAGCCAGCGGGTGCCGGGAAAGGGAAGCGGTTTTGGGAAAACAAAACGGAGGGAGGAGCCTGGGAGAAGGTGGCGGTGGAGAGGGCGGCGGAGGGCCCGGCTGGAATGGGGGCGTGCCCGGGGTGGGCCGTGACCTCGAAGCCGGCCCCACGCTGGCTGACTCCGCAGGCCCCGGCTGACGTCGCCTCCCAGATGGCCTCCAGGCTGACCCCGCTGACCCTGCTGCTGCTGCTGCTGCTGGCTGGGGTGAGTGGCCCGTCGGGGGACGGGGTTGCTGAGGATTAACCCTGCAGGCCCGGGACAATGAGGAGAGCTCCCCTTGGGACCAGCCCGTGTGATCCTCGCGCTCCGCTCTTGCAGAGACTGGCAGAGCTGGCCGCTCAGACGCTCGGTTCGAAGCTGGCCCGCGGGGCACAGCTGTGCGGCCTCGAGCAAGTCGCGACCCCAGCCCGCCTGCTCCCGCCTGCTGCCCTGAGTTATAAAGCAGAGAATGAAGGAGGTGGACAGCATTTTGCAATGAAAAGCAGGGGGTGTTGTGGACACTGAGCTGTGGGCTCCTCCCGGGGCTGGGCCCGTGAAAACAGCAGCGGTAGGGGACACACCTGGGCCTGGCTGGGCCTGCAGCACCTGAGGCCCAGCTCTGGGAGGTCAGGAGGAAGGGCCGAGCCCAGGAGCAAGGTGGATGCTGACTCTGGCCTGCGTGCTCATGTGTGTGGCAGGTGGCACCCACAGTGCCCTTTGCAATTCAGCAGGTGATGTGGTGATGAGCAGGGACCCCGAATCGAGTCCAGGTTTGACTCCTAATGTTTCCTCCAGCTTCTGTGAGACCCTGGGCCAATAGGTCTCAGCATCAGTTTCTTTTAACAGTCAAATGGGGGTGCTACGTGGCTTCTCAACCCTGAACAATCGGCATTTGGGTTGGGTAATACCTCGGTATGAGGGGCTGTCCTGTGCAGTGTAGGATGTTTTGCTGTATCCCTGGCCTCCACCCACTAGATCCCAGTGCCATTGCCACCCTCCACCCACCCCCTTCTCTCCCTTAGGACAACCAAAAATGCCTCCAGACGTTGCCACATGTCCTCTGGGGCATATATATATATATACACATATATATATGTGTATATATATATATATATATGTATATACACACACACACACACACACACACACACACACACACACACACACATATATATATACACACACATATATATATTTTAATTTCAAGGACATAGATAAATGCTCTTGACACTCAGCTCCAAAGTTTGGGAAACAACTTCCTATATGGCAGTAATGGGTCAGCAATAACAGAGTCCCTGCCTGCTCCCCATCTTCTGCAGAGTGTCCCCAACCCCAACTGTTCCTGCCGTGCCACCCACTCTGAAGGAATTCCTGGTCTGTGGCTCCAGGGCAGGCCCCTCACCCACCAGGCTTTTTCAGAAATGATCTTGGGTACAGAAGTCTGTCCACATCTCCACCTTCTGCTCCCACTTTGAGTGTTTGAGGGATTGTGCCTCGTAGAAAAATGAAACACAGTGTCTTGAACTATAGGACAGAGTCTCCTCAAATCTGAATGGTACCAGCCACAGCTCCGCGGATCCAGAGGGCCTGCCAGGGGAAGGCGAAACAAACATCTCAGAGAAAGAGATCCTCAAGAATCAATCCAGCCAACCCACCGTGGCCACTTCCACCATGCCAACAAGCAATTCAACCACCCTAAGAGCCAACAGCACTTTACAGCCCGCCTCCGAGCCCTGCATCCAGTCAACCACTCAACCTATCTACCCGACTACCCAGCCCACTACCCAGCCCACTACCCAGCCCACTACCCAGCCCCCTACCGGGCCCGTCTGCCCGGAGCCTGACACTCACTGTCCTGACTTGGAGAACCCTTCAGCGGAGACCATGCTGGGGGAGGCTTTGATGGATTTCTCCGTGAGGCTCTACCACGCCTTCTCATCAGTGAAGAAGGCACAGAGCAACATGGTCTTCTCACCTTTCAGCATCGCGAGCCTGCTCACTCAGGTCCTGCTTGGTAAGAACCTGAGTTCTCTCCAGGTTGTGTGTCAGACCCTCCCCTGAGGGTCCCCAACCCAGACACCTACAAAGCTATGCCTCAGTGAGGAAGCTATAAAAATGGGGGGTATGTTTTTATTCTTGAACTTCCATCTATTCTTTCATGTAACAATGATTTAATAGGCACTATTGCTTATAAAAACCCTACGGACTATACAAGAACATATAAAACAAGTTCCCAGCCACTCACCATGGTTCAAGTTCAGACGATAAGGGAGATGAAACTGTAAGAGAAGTAGAGTAGAATTGTGATAATGCTGCTTTCTAGCTGTGTGACCTTGGGCAGGTCACTTAACATCTCTGAACCTGAGTCCTCATGTGTAAAATGGAGATGGTTGTATTTACCTCAGAAAATTAAGTAGATAGCCCAGTGCCTGGCTTGATGGGAGGTAAAAAAATGTTAATCCCTCTGCCTTCCCGAAGGATCACTGTCAAGTGCCACAGGTTAATTACCCTAGGAGTGACACAAACAAATTGCTACAAGCAGTGGAGACAGAGCTTTCACTCTAAGGGGGAAATTCCAGGAAGGCTGCTAGAGACAATAGAGTGAGCGTATGTAAGAACCGTTCCTCTGGAATCCCAGAATCCTAACATCCCTAACTAACCTCCACTCACTAGATGCCGGTAGCATCCCCCCCTCCCCCTTAAGACCACCAAAGTGTCTTCAGGCATTGCCAGATGCCCCCTGGAAGGCATATTTCAGTTGATTGGTTTCAGTTAGTTTATTTTTTCTTTTTTTAATTGCTTTTAGAGAGGGAGGGAGAGAGAGATAGAAACATCAATTTGAGAGAGATCCATGGATCAGTTACCTCCCCACGTGCGCCCCAACCTGGGATTGAACCTACAGCATTGGCATATCGGGATGACACTCTAACCAACCCCGAGCTACCCAGCCAGGGCTGATGTCTCAGTGTCCCTGCCTATAGGGTGAACCCTTGTAAACCCAAACCAACTAAATACTAGTTCATGCGGAACAGGCAGTGATTGGACCAGGCTTTGAATAATGAGTGGGATAAAAATTAAGTAGAAAAGTAGGGAAGGAGAGTATTTGAAGCCCTGGAAAAGCCTAATCGATTATTCATGATTCCCCCACCCTTCTCTGACACATGTATTGTCTCCCAAAACCATGCTTCCGGCTCTGATGATATGTGATCCCCGCCCTAGCAGGCAGAACCCCCCCATTCCAGTTTGGTCCCTCAGAAGTGGTCCTGATGGTGGCTCCCCCACACCTCCTGCAGTTGGCCCTCTCTCTGCCTCTTGTAGGGGCTGGGAACAGCACCAAGGAAAACCTGGAGACCCTTCTCGCCTACCCCAAGGACTTTGCCTGCGTCCACCAGGCACTGAAGGCCTTCACGTCCAAAGGCTTCACTTCAGTCTCTCAGATCTTCCACAGCCCAGGTGAGAGCTGGGGAGAGGGGGCAGCTGCTGAGCAGGGTCCTGAGGGGATTCTGAGGGGGCCCAGCAGTGGGGGGAATGGACAGAGGGAATGTTAGAGCTAGAACATCCAGGATGGACTGCAGAGCAGGTGAGGGCCTCAGCAGACATATCAGGTGACTCCAGATAGTCCCCACTGTGAGACTGGGCAAGTCTCTTGCATGCGTCAACTCCTTTTAGAATAAGAGTTCATGAATAGATAGGGCTAGAGAGCTATAGATCTAAAATAGGCAAAAAATGTTTGCTAATCTGCGTCAGGGGAGTCTTGGGCCTCCTAGTCTTTGTACTCTCCTATATTATATGAATTTGTTGTCATTTACATGTGTTAGATGATTAAGTAGGTAATAAGAGCAATAAACGTCCAAAATGATCGAGTGCATTTTTTTTTCAAGGTTTGGTTCACAGAGTCCTAAGGGTTCCGCAGAGCAGCTTCAGAAGTCATGGTGGGAGTGGGGATCAGGGAGGCAGAGTGGGGAGGGGGTGCCACTTCCTGTGAGAGGGATATGGAGCCAACTGGGCTCTAAGCTCCCACCCAGCCTCAACCACAGTCCTTTTATATTGTGGGCTTCAAATATGACTTTATTTGAAAATACAGTTCTGCTGCTTGAAAAAGTTTGAAAACTACAGATTTAGTCTGACCCTCTCTTTACTTCTCTTTACTTTTTAATTTTATTTTATTGATTTTTAGAGAAAGAGGGAGAGAGAGAGAAACATTGATGTGAGAAACAACAATCAGCTGACTCCCACACCTCCCCTGCTGGGGATTGAGCCTGCAACCTAAGCATGTGCCCTGACCATGAATCAAACCAGTAACCTTTTGGTGCATGGCAATGCTCAACCAAGCGAGCCACGCCGGCTAGGGCAACCCTCTCTTTAAATAAAGGAAAACCATTTTTTCCTGCCTTTTTTTTAACTGATGAAAATAATACTTATTCATCATAGAACCTGAGAAAATAAAGAAAAACAGTGAGGGAAAAACCACACCCTCTTTTTAGAAATGGGAAAGTATAGCTCAGAGGTATTTGAGTAATGTTGCACTTATTTGCTATAAATCGACTTCATCCTGTCTTGCTGGGTTGGTGGAAAATACAGCTACATTCAATATCAGTTATTTAGGAAAAGTTTCTCTTTCAAACACTATTTTCTTTAGTGGACCTGGGCTTTGGAGAGCAAAGTTTCTCTTTCAAACACTATTTTCTTTAGTGGACCTGGGCTTTGGAGAGCAAAAGCCAGGAAGTCTTATTACAAATTTTCGCTGAGGCCAGCAAGCAGACTCTGTTGCCTCTTGAATTAGGAAAAGAAAGGAGGGAAAATACAGGCAAATGGAAGTTCAGGGTTATCTTGCCAAGCCATGCTCACATGGCAAGCTGAGGCAGGTGGGGCCTGGGATCAGTTCTGCTCCAAGTTTAGGGTTTGCCCTCTTTGGGCCTCATTGTCACATCCGTAAGAGGAGTGGCTTGGACCCCTGCTCCAACATGCTGTGTTCATTGGAGTGAGCACAAAGGTCGATGGAAACCCCCCCAAAGATTGCTCTTGGAAGGGGGAAGGGTATTCAAGGGACTCATGCCTCCTTCTCTTGGACCCCCCTCCCCCAGACCTGGCCATAAGGGACGCCTTTGTGAACGCCTCTCAGAACCTGTATGAAAGCCCCAGACTCCTGGGAAATGACAGTGATGTCAACGTGGAGCTCATCAACTCCTGGGTGGCGGAAAACACCAACCACAAGATCACCCAGCTGCTAGACAGCCTGCCCTCTGACACCCGCCTTGTCCTTCTCAACGCTATCTACCTAAGTGGTAAGGGGGCTCTGGACCAGGTCCTCTTCCCATCCTGAATCCTTCCTCTCCTCTGGGCTTCAAAGCCCACCCGACCTCAAGTTCCACGACTGGATCCCACTGTACCTGTCCCACCCCTTGCTACCAGGGATTTCAGCTCCACATCCTTAGCCCACCTGCATTAGAGTAACCCTCCCCCTCTCTTCCCTCCAGCCAAGTGGAAGACGACATTTGATCGCACAAAAACCAGGAAGGAGCCCTTTCATTTGAAATCCTCTGTGATAAAAGTGCCCATGATGACCAGCAAGAAGTACCCCGTGGCGCATTTCACTGACTCGATGTTGAAGGCCAAGGTCAGTTCTTGGTTTTTCCTGCTCCTGCTTCAGTGCCTCTTGTGTGTCCTGATTTCTTTTCTGCTGTGGCCCCATCCATCGGTTTGAGGTGCACCCTTACTAATTTCTGCTCCTTCCCTCTGTATTTCCACCCTGCCTTTTTCTCCCTTCTCCAGCCTTGGCCGAGGCAGGCATTCTCTATTTTAGGCTGGAAAGCAGGATTCTAACGTTTCTTCAATCATCTCTACTCCATCAAATGGCAAAAAGTGAGTTGTGTTTCTGTTCTGTGCATCTGATATATGCAAGCATGTGCAGCATGCATGTATATGTACACGTGTATAGGTATATCTGTATGTGCATACATGTGCGGTTTGTGTGCGCATGTGTTTAATGGCTTAAGTTCCCAGCGGAAATTGAACAGTATCATCTCAGTGGATGGGAAGGGAGGGAAAACAGAAAACATGGAGCCCAGAGTTTAGTAAGCTGTCTCATACTCAGTGATCAGATATTATTTCTGCCTTGTTAGGGCATCAAGACACAGACCTATGAGCTAGAACACAGTGGGAGATGCCCACTGACTTAGTTCCAGGCCGAGAAATAAAGGATGTTCCTGGGACACGCTGGGCTTGTTCCCACCTTGAGAACTGTCCTTAGCTTTCCCTCTGCCTAGACCCTCCTCACTCAGATTTTCACATAACTTGTTCCTCCTGCCCATCCAGGTGTCAGCCCAAAGATCACCTTGGTGGACGGGCCTTCTCACTCCTTAAAGTAGCCTCCTTCTCACCCTATAACATCATCGTTTTATTATATTCGTGGCATTTCTCACTACGTGAAATTATGTTATTTACTTATTTGATTACAATATTGTCTATCTCCCTGAGATATTCTCTCTCTCCTTGAGAAGAGACCTTACCTATCTTGTTTCCTACAATGTCCCCAGTGCCTAGAACACTGCCACATATAATAAGTGCTCATTGTATGTTTGCTGAATAAATGAATGGATTTAGTGGAAGGTGCTAGTATGCCTTGGCTGGGAAGGCTTCATAGGGGAGGTTATTTTTGACCATTCATGCACTTTTCCACCCATTCATTCCCATTCATTGAATTTGGCCATTCATAACTATTTAACAAAATCTGAATAGCATATGTAAGGCAGAGAGGAGTAAATCTATATAACATGTTTAGGCCATTGCTCTAACTCAGAGTATATGGGGGGAAGGTACCAATGTGTTTTTTACGTCAATGGAGCAGGAGTTTTGTGCACAGAAAAACAGTATTTACAATTCCTTGGATTTTAAACAGATACTTATTTAATACAATAAATGTTATAAATTCAAAGTCTTAAGCCTTTTAATTTTGAGCAAATTTACTTATAATTTTTTCTTTAATCAAGTCACTTTGAACAGATTAAACTTCTTTAAACCATTTGTTCCACTTATAAATATGGTTAATTAATATTCCCATAAGCATTTCAAGCTTATGCGTATACTTTATAAACATACTTCATTTTCTTTTTAAGTATGTCATATACCTGACAGGGCAGAATTACAACCATGCTTGGCCATATCTTCCAAACACCTGTGAACTGAAAATTAAGTTTGAAGAGTAAATCAACTTTTACCGACATCATTCTCAAACTTAATGAAATTATTCTATAACTTTTTGCTTAAAAGCATAAAACTGGCTTGTCAGATTCTCTTAAGATTATCCTGATCTTGTCATCTGGTGTTCATACTATGAATTTGGCGTACTTTTCATTCCCATATTTAATTCTGGATCTTCCTGGGACTTAAAGAGTATTCATCCAACTAAGGGGGTTAGATTTACCAGCTCAGGTATGTTCAGGTCACTGGTTTGGAAGTTCAGGATCATAACATGGTACTTTTTGGTTAGAGATTCGAGGCCCATACACAGGACTTGAAAGGTCCATACTGCCCAAGTGATCACACCCTAGTTGGAGCCTCCATCAACAGAGGGACCCCATGTCCCTGCTCCTCAGTCGATAGCAATTTATATCCTGCTTCTTCTGGGCAATTTTTTCAAATTCCAACAGTTGACTGGTTTCAGTTAATTTCTTCATTGCCCAATTGAATTCTGCAGTCTAGATTCTTCTCGTCCATCTTTCAGCCACAACCATAATGCCCTTTTAATGATAGTCTCTTATGTCCTATTAGTCTAAGGTATCTCACCCTTGGCACTATTGACATTTTGGTTTGGATAATTCTTTGTTATGAGGTTCTGTCCTGGCATTGTAGGATTTAGCATTATTCCCAGCTTCTACCCACTAGATTCTAGTAACACTGTGACCCCCTCCTCCAGCTGCAACAACCAAAACGTCTCCAGATATTGCCAAATGTCTACTTGGGGCAAATTCACACTCGGTTGAGAACCACTATATTGGGTCCTGCATTTCTCTTATATTTTTGTCTGGCCATGAGCGAAAGTCCTTCTGATGGCAGACTGGAAAGATAAGCTAAGATCAGCTTGTACAGAATCTTGAATGTCACATTAAGAGATTTTTACTTACTCTCATAGACACTGCAGAGCCATCAAGTCTTTCAAAGGATTGACCTGGTAACGCTGGTGGTACCTTATGCACACTTGAGAGGAAGGGAACAGGGCTCAGAAAGATCAAATTGCTTGCCTGTATCACATAGCTCATCAGTGGTAGAGTCAGGATGTCATCCTCAGCATGTGTGATCAGAAACTTGTGCCCAAACTTGAGCACAGAGTTAGACCAGCACTGTTCACCTAACTGGCAGAGCCTGGAAGCCTAGGTCTGGCTGCTGGCTGCTTCCTGAAATGGTACAGATTGGAGCAGCAGACTGGAGATCAGCTTTGGGACCCAGAGGGTGGGAAGACTAATAAAGTAGCATCTCTTTTTCTCCAGGTGGGGCAACTGCAGCTCTCCCACAACCTGAGTATGGTGATCCTGGTACCCCAGAACTTGAAACACAGTCTCGAAGACATCGAGCATGCTCTCAGCCCCTCTGTCTTCAAGGCCGTCATGAAGAAGCTGGAGATGGTCAAGTTCCAGCCCACTCTCCTGATGATGCCCCGATTTAAACTCAAGAGCAACCAGAACATGCTGGCCGTCATGGAGCAACTGGGTGAGCCCTGGCAGCTCAGAGTTACTCCCAACTCCGAGAAAAGAGGGGGGCCAGGGGAGTCCCTCAAAGCATTTAGCACTCTCTAAGAGTATTTTTTACACCTATAATCTCAGGTTGTCCCTCAATCCTGTAGGTTAGAGGGATAGGTGCTGTTATCTCATTACATCACTGAGGAAATGACTCAGAAAGTTTACATGACTTAGCCAAGATCCCTTGAGCTATTAGAAGTGAGCCAGAACATCAATCCAGGTCTTTACCTCTCTTTACTCTTTCCACTATGGTTCATTGTGACACTGTGACAGGTGACTAAGGTGGGCCGTGGATGCTCCTCTTTCAGAGACATTCCTTAACACTCAGCCACCCCATGGATTGTGCAAGCAACACTCAGGATAAAAGGGTGACTGGAGGCTTCTGAGTTTAGGAGAGGCCACAGAGACTCCATGTCCTAACCTTTGGCCTCACTTCCTGACCTTAGACCTCACTGCCAGATATATCACTTCATTTTCTGTTAAAGAACTTGACCTCCTAATAGATAATCTTGTTTCCTAGTATATTACCTCATTTGATAATATATGACCTCTTTCTGATACGGTACCTCACTTCCAAGGTCCTCATTGACAAGGAAGCAATGACGTAATTTTTCAGGGTTTTTGGGGGGTAGGGGCAAGGCCTCTTACCGCTTGAGAGAAAGCGGTGGTTGGCCTGAAGCTGGGCCCATTGGCCGAGGGTCCCAGGAACTGGACCAAAAGATATGACATGTATTTTGATAACCAAGGAGAAAGAAGAGAGTGTCAGAACTTGGGACCAACCCAGAAAATTCCAGGCAAATGTCTCCAGCAGGTGAGGGGGTCATGCTGGTCTTTGACGCATTGTTTTTCTCCGGTTATGCCCTAGAATTCTATGACTTTTCTTACGACCTCAACCTGTGTGGGCTGACAGAGGACGCGGACCTCCAGGTCTCTGCGATGCAGCACCAGACGATGCTGGAGCTGACGGAAAGCGGGGTGGAGGTGGCCGCAGCCTCGGCTATCTCGGTGGCCCGCACTCTGCTGATCTTTGAAGTGCAGCAGCCCTTCCTCTTCCTGCTCTGGGACCAGCAGCACAGGTTCCCCATCTTCATGGGCCGGGTGTATGACCCCAGGGCCTGAGACCTGCAGGGCCGGGGTAACACAAGCCCTACCCCTCAAGCCTCTGCTCGCCCAGTTGCAGCCCTCCCTGCTGCTAGGTGCCTGGACCTGCCCCAGCCACCTGCCGCCTCTGGTGTCCTCCACCTGAAGGGTGCCCTTGGCATATGGTATCCCTTCCCTGTTACTCTCCAAACCACTTTTTGCAGCTTGCTTTGGTTCAAGTTCATTAGATTCCACAAATAAAACCTGGCAGATCTCGACTTCCTCTCTCATTTGCCTTTCAGTTGTAAAAGACAAGGGTAACCGTGCCCTTGTGACAGCTAGCTATCACCTTGTAACGTATCACTCCAAACCACTGGCTTAAAGCAACAACCCTTTATTATTTCAGCTAGGCTGAGTTGGCTGAGTGGTCTAGCTGATCTGGGTGGGACCTGGCCGATCTTCCCTGGGCTCGATCACACAGCTATAATAGTTGGCAGGTTGGATGACTCCAAGAAAGGAATCAGACACAGGCTGTCTTTGTCTTTGTCTTTGTCTCTGCTGGCATCAAGTTTACCATTGTCCCATCAGCCAAAGCAAGCGAGTCACATAGCCGCACCCGGAGTTGGAGTGGACGGGCACTAGAGTTACAGGGCAAGGTCCTTCATTGGAGGCTATCCATGCAACCCATCTATGCTAGTCCCTATCTCCCTTGTCTGTGACAACAGGAATAATAGTAACTAACATTGCCAGGAGCTTACACAGGCCGTCTGCTGAGAGCATCAGACATTCACCCTCCACAACTTGATACGGTGAACTCTCAGCTTAGAGAGGCTCAGTCTTGCTCAAAGCCATGCAGTTAGGAAACGGCAGGCCTGGCCTTCCAAAGCGCGTCTCTGTGACTCTGCGCGTCCCTTAAGCTCAGAGCCACTCTCTCTGTCTCTGCCCTTCTATCTTCAAATCCTGCCTTTTCTTAATATTTTCTGTATTTGTTCAACAAGTATGGCGCCCTGTGTCTGCACTATGCTAAGCACAGGGGGCGTAAAGATGACTTAAGCTAGTGCCTGCCCTCGAACCTACAGCCGATGAGGGAGGCCCACGGGAAGACAGATTTGCACACAGAGGGCTCTTTCACCTCTGAAGATGTCTCTTAGTGTGTTTTTCTCATTTCTAGCTTATCCTCATAGACTCACTGGTGCTCTGGCTCTTAGTCCTTCTATCTCCCGCTTTCCTTTTCTCCCTCCTAATGCCATCTGTTTGTCTCCTGTCTCTCTTTCTTTTTTTCTCCATCCCCCACTGTGTCTGTCTCCGCTCTGTCCCTTCCCCTCTCTTTGGTACAGTGTTGTCCAACCAAACATGCTACTGCAATTTCTGGGTTTAACCCTCCCAGCTGCAGGCCTGGTCATACTTGCCCCCTCCCCCTTGCCCCCTGCCCCTTGATCCCCCCCCAGCTCTCACACACTCAGACATTCAGGTTCACAATCATGAACAGCCCAAGAGGTACATGGACTCCCCATGAAGGCGGTAGGGATTTGGCCCTCAACCCACAGCCATTTCTTAAGCATCTGCCCCTTAGGGTCTCAACTTGGGTCAAACTAGCCCTGCCCAAGATGTTTCTACGGGGTGAGTGTTTTCCTTGAGGCCATCACAGCCACCAGGGTGTATGCTCACATCCCTGCTGCCACCACTCCAGGGACTTCTGCCATCTGCAGATCATCCCCCTCTCACAGAATACCCTGGTGATGAGGAGAGGAAATGACAGGGGCACTTGTAATGTCCAAAGATCGAGCACCTGAATTAATCTGAGATATTATTATATTGCTTATAAAATTGTAGAACACATATACTTAGGTGAGCAGGGACTTTTTTCCTTAGGCTTCTTTCTCCTGGGCCTTTTCGCCCTGCACTCCCCTTGATCCCGAACTGAAGCAATTAAGGAGGTGGCGCAGCTGTGGACAATGGGTTAAGATATCACCTTATGGAGACATCGCCAGGCCACCCAGATCGAAGGAGTGAAGATCTCACCTTATCAAGACATCCCCAGGCGACCAAGATCAAAAGAATGACCTCCAGGACTGCATGTAGCTGCATTCCGGTCCCAGCCCCCCCCACCCCCACCCCCCACCCCGTCTGCCCCATCCAGCCCTGTCCCTCAGGCCACTCCTGAGACAAGTTTGGGATGCTCACGTGCCCCGTCTTCTCAGTCAGCGCCTTCTCAATAAACGCCTTATAGGATTCACCCCTGCCTCCGCTGAATTGGACACAGCGACAGGCAGCCCAAGCCCCACTGAGGTTTCCCAGTAACAAAAACTCAGGGAAACTGAGGCACTGGGGCAGTGTGGCAACTGACCTAACTGGATACTGCAGCTGGGCTGGCAGCTCTCAGTCCTTGGGGCTGGTCTTCTCTATAGCCTGAGCTGGGTGCCAAGTTCTGGGGTGAAATGCAAGATGGGAGATGACCCAAGCTTCCAGTGTGCGCTCTAGTTCATGCATGCTCTGGTTGAGGTCAGGGGTTTCTGAGAGGGGAAACAAGAAGACTGGGTTTGAGGATTATTTGTGACTGATCCCTTACTCTGTCATCTACCACTTGCTTCCCACTGCAGGACCTGGCTCCCCATGTGGGCAAAACCTCAGGATGCCACATCTCAGGTCTGAGGCCTTTCTTGAAGCTCAGTCTCCCAGCCAAGGTTGAGAATCAAACAAGAGTCACCCAGACTTGACTTGTAGCTCTGGGGACATGAAGAGATCACCACTTCACATTGGGCTTGACTGGCAGAGTGGTCTCTGTGTGCCCTTCTCAGTGTCCCTAAAGTCACTCTCTTGGGCTGCTGGGAAGATGGCAAATTCCTTTCTGGGCTGGTCCCACAGTGGTTCTGTGAGGGACTGTTGAAAGCAAAGGCACCTCCCAAATTCAGGGAAACCTCCCTCCTGGGGGAGATCCTGATATGATAAAGTGTGAGCAAAGGCAGGGGGTGGGAAGTGATTCTGACCCATGGGCACAGTGCTTTGCATATTCCCCCCCCCCCCCCCCCCCATGCTGAGAGCCAGGTATTATCCCTGCTTCAGAGATAAGGAAGGGAAAACTCAGAAAGGTTAAGTAACTATCCAAAGGTCACACAGCTGTAATGTGATCCCACATCTGAATTTGAATGCACTCAGTGGTTTATTTGGCCAAGCTTATTTCCTTTCTGCCCAAACCAGACTATAAATCAGATCTGTATTTTGTTATGCCCTGCACCCTGTCCCCTCTCTGAGCCTAACAAAGTGCCTAACACGGGGGGGGGGGGGGGATCTGTTGAGCAAATGAATGATTGAATGAGAGGCACCACATCCAGGTAGGGGGGAAAAAGGAGATTCTTATTTATCTGGAAAGAGCAGAAAATCTGGAAGAGAAGAGAATTTTCTGTTCTGAGGCTTTTCTTGTAAGAGGGCATGCGTCACTTTTTGGAGGGGTTTGTTTAGAACAATAAGCATTTACGGCTTGAGTCACTGAGCCTGTGTGGGCCTGGCAGGTTTAGCTGGGGGGTTAGCTGGAAGGTCTGATGAAGTTTGGCTTTGCTGAGCTTTATAGCCTCTTTCATGTGTCTTTGGCCTCAGCTGAAACGAATCAGCTGACTGACAGGTTCTGTTCCACCTGGTCTCTCATCTTCCAGGAGGCTAGCCTGGTCTTACTCGTATATGGAGGTTGCAGGGGTCTAAGAAAGTGAGCAGGGGCAATATAACATCACCTCTGCCTCATTCTATTGGCCAAAGCAAGTCATCAGACCAGCTTAGGTACAAAGAGTAAGGAAAAAGTCTCTACTTTTAAAGAAAATACTCTGCAAAAGGCATGGAGATATATATATATAGTTTAAAAACATGGATAATTGTGACCACTTTTCCAGTCTACCACAGTGGTTTACATATTTGTAGAGAAACTATTAGCAATTTTCCCCAGCAAGTTGCTACTTTTTGTCTATATCATAATATTAGAAACGATTTATTATGTGAAGTCTCAAGTTTCCTACATATAATTTTACTCTTTTCTGCTCTCTCTGGCATATTTAACCCCTGACTCTGCTACCTGCATGTGTCACTTTTGAGAAAGACAGCGATCCATACACACACACACACACACACACACACACACTCTCTCATCTAACACCCCCCCCCCACCCCCCCCCCACCCCCCCCCGCCCTGCAGTCCTACTCTGGGATAGACAAAGTTCCAGGGATCGGCTTCCGCACCTGGGTTGGGTGGAGGGCCTCCTGAGAAAACCCTGAAGTGTGATTGAGGGCCCACTGCAGTTACCCCCTGCTGTCACATGGTGTCGCTGTTGAAACTTTGTCTTGCATCGCCTTCTGGACATTTGTCACTTCCTGTCAGGTACCTGATTCTTCAACCACCACTGTGGGGATTTCAACTTTGATTCCAAAGTTTACAGCTCACACTCGTTCACTCACTGTTCCTTGAAGATCAAGACCTTCAGGTGCTGCCTGGGTTCCGGAGGCTTCCGACCTGGGCCTCTCGCGGGGTCAGAACCAGCCCGGTCCCTAATGGCCACACTTAGGGCTGAGGTTGACAACCACAAAAAGCGGCAAAACTAACACGCTTCGGGCACTTACTTACCAGGCTGTCAGGCGCTGCTGTGCTGAGAATTTTTCATGGGTTACATCATTTCCTCTAAGGAAAGATGACACCTTATGAAAAGAACATGTTATTTAAGACATGGACTAATTCAAGGCTTACATAATTTGACACTAGAATTTCCAGAAGAACAATTCTAAAAGGTAGGGAGAGGAATCTTCAACCACAGAAGAATATTTCTGCCTTCATGCTATTTTTACTCAATAAACACTAAGATCTCTAATGTTTCTGAGAAGGCCCTCCTGAGTTAACTGCGTGGCGTGCCGTGGAAGTAGGTTGGCTGTGTCATAGCGTCTTATCACATCTGACTTCCATTACGAAGTTACTGATTTTGGAGGGTGGTTTTTGGCCCTCACACCACCAGTTAATAAACTCTAAGATAACATCATTCTAGGATACAGAAAGTATTTTAAATGATAATGTTGAATATTAAAATAACAGCACATTAGTCATTAATGTCACTATCAGAAGTGAGGACAAGCATCGACAGCTTAGTTCACAGGATATAACATTGACGGCAGTTATTTACTTTTGCAGCTCAAGCAATGCTGTCGGGAGGCGCAGTCTACAGCCCACTCGGCTCACCAACTGCAAAATAACCCAACCCTGATGGATTTTTTTAACTTGGGGGGATTTGGAGGTTTTCACATTTGCATTGTCCAAATTTATATAATATATGATAGCACCACACCATTTTTATGTCCTTTTTTTGAGTGAAAAATGAAGCCTTAGAGAGCAGTTAATCTCCTCCTTCAGAGTCTCAGAGCTGGTGAAAAGTGGAGTTGGGAGTAGACCCCAGTGCTCAGTAACCTAGATTCCATTTCTCTCCGGGTAATTTTATTTTAGAGAATTTACTGATATTCTTTGTCCGAAGTTTTGGTTGAAATTACGCTCTAGCCCAACCGGCGTGGCTCAGTGGCTAAGCATCGACCTAGGATCCAGGAGATCAAGGTTCGATTCCCAGCCAGGGCACATGCCTGATTTCGGGCTCTATCCCCAGTAGGAAGTGTGCAAGGGACAGCCGATCAATGACTCTCTTATCATTGATGTTTCTATCTCTCTCTCTCTCTCCCTCTCCCTTCCTCTCTCTGAAATCAATAAAGACATATTTAAAAAAAAAGAAAAGAAATTATGCTCTACAATTTTGAATCTTTGGAAGAAATGTTGGGGAAATATGAATTCCCCTTATCCCAGAAAAACCCATATGCAAGCCCGGCTGGAGTCTGCTCAGTTGGTTAAACGTCGTCTTGTGCACTGAAAGGCTGCCAGTTCAATTCCCGGTCAGGGCACATACCCGGGTTGAGGGTTTGATGGAGCATACAGAAGGCAACCGATCGAGGCTTCTCTCTTAACTCCCTTCCTCTCTCTAAGCCTGTCCTCCAGTGAGGATTAAAAAACACACAACTGTATGTAAATTGGGGCAACCCCTCCATCCTGACCTGCTTTGGCTACCAGGCACCTCAGGGAGTGGCAGAGGCACGGAAGCTTCTGTTATTTCTTCCCTCAGGACAGGGGCTGCCTGCCATGTGGATAACATGACGAGTCAAGTGACTTCTCTGAAACTGAAATTCACTTCAAGTGACCCAGACAAAAGTCTAGCATTTCCCATATTCCTCTCATTGCATGTTTCATCTTTGTCTTGACTAGCAGCTTAGCACAACGCACGCTCATATACATATAAGTACACATACAATATGCAGACGTGTTCACACATGCATTGTTACAAGAGTCACAAATATGCGCATACTCACATGCACACACGTGTACAAAATCCCATGCACACCAGCCTTGGAGTCAGGGGCCAGAGTTTCAGGGCAAACTTTATGTCCAGCCCAGCCCCCAGCCCTGAGGAGGGCCTGGGGCCATGGAGGCGCAGGGAGCTCTCCCTCAAGGGAAGAGCCTCGGAGCCAGTCAGCACTAATTACAAGCCACGGAGCAGGCTCATCCATCATCCTGGAGTGACAGGCTGGCTGAGCAGGCCTCCTGGCCTCCCAGCCCCTCCCCCACGCCTCTCCATTTCTCCTTGAGTGACCGCAGATGGACTCCCCGAGTAAAAAGCAGCATTTTAGCTGAGTCTTCACATCGTCTCGGAATCATAAACCTGGCCCTGCCCCGGCCCAGCAGTTAGGCCCCTGCTCTTCTCTGTGGGCGCTGCGAGAGCTCAGGAACGCTCCCCACTCCCTCTCAGGCACAAGCCCCTTTCCACTGGCCTTTTACCATGTGCCCCGCAGGGGGCTTCATATTTTAGTATTGCACTGCAACTGCAACTTTGCAATAATCCTGTGACTTGGTATTATCTTGCCAGATTTACAAATGAAGAGAAGGGGCCTCTAAGCTACAATCTGCTCAGGGTCGCCCAGCTGGAAGGCTAGATATTCCAACCAGAGCTGGCTATTAGGATCTCCCAGGATGCAATGCTTCTGCCACCCCACCCGCCTCCCCAGTGACTCCCCAGGCACCTTCTCAGTTTGAAGAGCCGGTGTACTGCCGAGCATTTCCTCTTGGAAACCCACCAGCACGTCTTCCCATCTTCTCTCCTAAGGCTGCTTAAGAGCCAAGTCCTAAGGAGCCTCACAGTGGGAGACCAAACACCAGCCCCAAGTGCCAAGGGTCAAGGACTGCGCAGAAAATGCATGGGGACAGCCAGCCAGGGTGAGATGAGCGGGGAGCTGGACAATGGCCACACCCAGGACCAAGTTGGTGTGGTCACAGGGTGCCTGACTGCCGGTGACTCCAGGGGGCAGCATCAGAGCCAACTCCTGAGCTGCTGCCCTGGATGCCTGACCCCTGCTCATCAAGCTGTGCTTCGGGGACCAAGCGACCTGGAGGTGCCTCTGGGGCCCCCTCAGAGGGGGAGGCGGGGGCAGCGTGGGGTTCATTAGAAAAATCTACTCCCCCATTGAAATAGCGTTAAAAAAGTTCCTGGAAGGCAGGGACAGTGTCTTTCTGGCATTGTCCAGTTTCGTACTTTGTATGAAATGCATATTGGCTCAAACAAAGCAAAGCAAAACAAAAAATGCCTTTCTGAACCCTGTTTGTTTATTTAAATGCTGTCACTATTCTGAGTCTGGTGCAGACCTCCATTCCCCCAGTCATGCTCTCTGCTCTTCTCAGCCAAGAGCGCTTCTCCCTCCTCCAAACACCGTGCTCCACATAGGCTGCCTTGTAGAACTTGGACCATGTTCTTGAGTATTTGCCTTTTTACTCCAACGGCTAGGAAGCTCCTTGGGAACCTGATTCAGTCCCTGTTTCTCTGACACCATCTATGCCTACAAATGCACAGCAAACACTTTTGATTCAAACTGTGCATATTTGGGTGAAGACTTTGTTTTATAATGATGACATTGATTTTAGCCTTATTTTATGTACCTCCTCAAGAAATCATTATAGGAAGGAACGCCCAAGCATAGCTTCTCTCAGTCATTAGGATCAGCTAAGGTTTTGCCTTTACAAGTTGTCCCTCCACTGCAGGGAATTGCACATTTGTTTTTGGGTGGTCTTTCCTCCTCACGGCTGCCCCAGGCCTTTGATCCCAGGGTCAGGATTTAGGACTGCAGGGATGGAAGGCTGCAGTCTTCATGTAAGTAAACATCTGGAGTCTGGAATTTTAGCTGCTCTAGGATTAAACAATGTGACAACCTTATGGATTGTCTCTCTTTATCTATTCAAACAGACCACCTATAGAGAATCTATACTCTGTTACTGTCCTGGGGGGCCTTACCCCCTTCCCTCTCATTGCTATGTGGTATCTACAGAATTCCCATATTCGTTCACCTAGTTTGTTTCCACCTAAGATGCTTAAGCCTAACAGTTATTTACATACAGAAAAAAAAAATCCTCCCCCAAGGGTATTAAAAGAGAGAACTAGTCTCTGATAAGAAGCACTATTTTCACTGCACCATTCACAACAGCCAGAGGTGGAAGCATCCTAGAGTTCTATTGGATGAAGAATGTGTGAATTTTTAAAATATGCCATATACATACATTGGAATATTATTCAGTCTTAAAAAAGAAGAAAATTCTTGCCATATGCTACAATATGGATAAAACTTCAGGACATGATGCTAGATGAATAAGCCAGCCTTGAAAAGACAAATACTGAATGATTCCACTTATACGAGGTATCTAAACTAGTCAAACTCTTAGTACAACGGTGGCTGCCAGGGGCTGGAGGGAGAGGGGGAAGGTGGGTTTTTCAACAGGTGCAGCATTTCAGTTTTGCAACGTGACAAAGTTCTAGAAATCTGTTGCACAGCAATAAACTGTACTAAACATGGTACAATACTGTACACTAAGAATGGTTAAAAGGGTAAATTGTGTCTTATATGTTTTTTCCACCAAAAAGAAAGCACCATGCATGGGTAATAACTCTGTCCCAGGGGTTTCCCAATAGTAAAATACCACAGCCTTGCACAATGGATATTGTTTTCCTCAATTCATAAAGGGAGGAAAGGAGAGGTCCAGAGACATATTGGAAACTACAGCCATCTGACTCCTGTAGCCATGCTTTCTAACCATGTCTCAGATCCTCTGCCCTCAGGTGGCACTGGGCTGGTGACCATCACTCGACTCCACCCCTCTGATGAGAGCATGAGTTCAGAGAGGTTTCTCTGGTTTGGCAAGGCCAGACTTGCCATGTCAAACCACCTCCCCAACATTTTAAACTGTCTCTCCCAATGTGTTTCCCACTTTTTCCTTTGTAATAGAACCCCCGATTTTCAGCTGGTTACACGGACACCTGAAATAAAGACTTCCTTCCTTAAAGCTAGCGGTGGCCATGTGACTAAGTTCTGGCTAATGGGATGTAAGCAGAGATATCATAGGTAACTTTTGGGAGGCCTCCTTAAAAGAGGAGCACACTTTTCTTCAGTGCTCCTTCCACCATTCTGCTGGCTGGAATAAAAGATGATGGCTGGAGCCTGAGTGGCCATGATGGGTCATGAGGTAGAACCCAACCTTAACTGCTAACCTAGACCCTAGCAGGCTGACACCCTTGCACACTTGAGGCCCTTGCACACAATGAATGCATCTGATTTACTGATGCTCCCTATGTTGCACATGGGAGAAATTTGAAGTCATCCCACTGGTGCTGACATGTCTAGTAGAACCTACATCCTTCAATGCTTATGGTTGAATAAAATCACAAGATACCAAGTGCCCACAAAGAAAGTACAGAGGTTTGTGAAGACAAACTTTTACAACTCAGAAGCCAAGATCATTGACTTCTGTCTTCTCATTTATTCATTTGTTCAACAAGTATTAACTGAATGCTCACTATATACTAGGCATTGTTTTTGGCACTGGGAAGGCAGTGTTACACAAGACACAGTCCTTGTCCCCACCCTCCACCCCAGAATGTGCACTTTTATGGATGGATAACATCTTTCTTCCACTCCCCACCACGTGATATGAAACATCCCCGTGTGTGTGTGGTGGGCGGGGGCGGGGGATGGACTGAAATGTGGGAGAAATTTTGAAATATGGCCAAGAAGGAGCAATTTTCTTGTCCCAGATTTCCTCGGAATGTCCATTTTGGAGGGACATGGGACACATTCCTGCCCTGGCTTGTATGGGGGTTGGGGTTGAGTCAGAGCTATAATATGAAGCCAGTTAACTCACCTAGGAATCCACCAACTGGGCTAGTTTCTCTGGGGTCCCAACAGACCCCAGCTACCAAGAAAGGATTTCTGACAGCAGTAATGGACAAATGAGGTAAGTTCTCGGGGGACACACACACACACACACACACACACACACACATCTATATTTTCTAAACCAAAATCATAACACAGGTCTGAGAAGTCCCTATACCTACGGGGCCCACTAAAACTGATAACCGAGCTCTCCCCAAATACAGATTTGGAGCATAATGTATCATATTAGCTGGGCCCATAACCCCAAGACCCTCTCGCTGCTTCAAATAACTCTAGCAGTTCATTGCAGCACTAGTCACAATACTGAAGATGTAAAAACAACCTAAATGTCCATCGACAGTTGAATGGATTCTTAAAATGTGGTTATACATACAATGGAATATTATTCAGCTTTAAAAAAGAAGGAAATTCTGCACTATGCAATAACATCGATGAAACTTGGACAGTATGCTAAGTGAAATAAACCAGACACAGAAAGACAGGTCCAGCATGATTCTACTTACATGAGGCATCTAAAATAGTCAAGCCCTTAGAATCAAATGGTGGTTATGAAGGGCTGAAGGGAGGGAGGAATGGGGAATTACTAATCAACATGCATAAAGTTTCCATTAAGCAAGATGAATAAATTTTAGAGATGTGCTGTGTAAACACTGTACCCTCTAGTCCACAACACTGTACTGTACACTTAAAAATGTCTAAAGTGGGTAGATCTCATGCTATGTGGTTAAGTGTTCTTTCCACAATAAAATAAATTAAAAATAAATCTGACAATGAACCAACAATTTACCCAGCACTCTTCTGGGCGTTCTGATTGCTGCTCCTGAGAAACTTCCATTCCATCTGGAAAGACAGAGCAAAGAAAAATGAAAAGGCACAATCTCTGCTCCCAGGGAGGCTCTTGGTCGGGTGGGGAGTCAGACATCAAATAACCCCAACTTCCCAAGGCACACGTGCAGCCAAAAAAGCAGATAGGGACAAATTTGGAAGGTCTTAAATGCCATGTTAGGCAGTTTGGGACATATTCTCTTTAAGAAGGGAGGCGAAGGGATATGTCATCAGGTGGGTGGGGTACATAAAGGGACTCCAGAGGGTTCATGTTCCCCTTGAAATGTAGAGCAAAACACAAAATACAGAATTTTCTAGAAAGAATTACCCACGGTTTCATCAGCTTTTTATAAAAGGGTCCATCACCCAATAGAAGTTAGGAAGCATGGTCTAGGCACTAGGGAGCCATCACAGTTTGAGGTAGACGAATGACCTGAGGTGTCTGTTGTGGAGGCGGAAAGGAATATTTTTCAGAGGTGATGTGAAACCCCAAGGTGGGTGTTAAGTTGGCAGGGGAATGGAGAAAACAGGACACGTCTGAGAGGAGCATGCACAGGGATTAGAGCAACTTGGATGAAGGTGACATAGGGAAGGAAAGGTAAAGTTTCGAATTCTGATTGGAACCCTCAGGAAAAGAACATGAAAAATTATGACTTCCTTTCAAATGACAGAATTTCTTTTAATCTGCCTTAGATACAGAAGGAATATTTTCACAGATGCAGCCCAGGGTGCCTTCCAAACCACAGGCTCACCAGGCATTTTGCCAGAGTTTCATTTTAATCTATGGTGTGTTCTGATACGAGGGTCAGACACACTCTTCTCATCCTCTCAATCATGTGATCCACACTCAGAAATTCTGCAAGACTTTAACGACTTGGAGAAAAACCTAGAGTTACTTGTTTACCTATATTTAAGACTGTGTTTCATTGGGTCACCTTAGAGCCTCCCACTGTCACTGCAAAGCAGAAAGTCTCGTCTATGGTTCTACAGAATCAACCGGTGTTGCAAGGGCTGTTCCGATTCCTACAGCAGTTAAGGAAGAGCGAAGATTACTCCAAGGCTGTCAGCCTGAGCAATTGTGTTATATTTTCAACTGCAAAATAGAGCCTAGCAAGAGAAGCAGGTTTGTGAGGAAGCTGAAGGTGAGATCATTCAATTGGGTTTGGACAAACTGGATCCAAGGCATCTCTGAGACAGTTCAACAGTTAGGAACTTTTTGGTCGTGGGTGTCAGGTTCGAACTGAAACCAACGTCAGTAGAAGAGGCAATGCCTTGGTTTATCCACATAACTGAAAACCCCAGAGGTTCTGCCGTAGGCATGGCTGTACCAGCTCTCGAATGATGTTGGCATCTGGCTCTCCCCATCTCTTGTCTCCTTGTTCTTGATTATGTTTGCACTTTAGGCAGATTCTCCTCCGGTTTCAAGCTTACCTTCTTCCACCAGCTAAGCCACTTTCCCAGAGGTTCCGCTAAACATCTCAGGCCCAGTTCTGACTGGACTCTGGATGCTCCTCCTCGAACCGGTCATTGCGATTCAGGCTAACAGCGCTGTGATCGATAGCCTCTAAGTCGGCCCCAGGGATCCCACTTCCTAGTAACCATGCTCTTGTGTGATCTCCACCTCTTGAGTAACTTATTTCTATTTTTTGTTTGTTTTACTTTTATTAGTATTTATTTTATGCTGAATTTACTCCTGGGGTAAGTTTATGTTTTCTGTTTCTTCAGGGGTGTCTTTTTCTTCCGTGCAGCCGCCTCTTCTGGTTTAGGAACAATCTGCTCTTTTTCAGTAGGATCATCTCCATGTGGCAGGGAGAGCTCATGGGTGGATTAACCCACCCATGAGCTCTGTAAGTTCTGAGCCATATCTTGGCAGCTTTGTGCACCTAGAATCTACATCTAAACCTTAAGTTCAGCATTGCTCTCTGCATTTTCAAGCATGTGCAGCAAAAATACAGCACTCTTTTGGGGCCACCAACTCTGAGTCCAGTCCCACTGTTTGGCCTGGGCACATCTACCTACTCCACCATTGTAATGACCGAATGGCACACATTGCTTCTGTAAAGTGACATCCTTCAGATGCTTGGAGTTTTTTTGTTTGTTTGTTTGTTTTTAAATATCTCATTATTGATTTCAGAGAGAGGAAGGTAGAAGGAGAGAGAGAGAGAAACATCAATGATGAGAGTCATTGATCGGCTGCCTCCTGCACTCCCCTTACTGGGGATCGAGCCCACAACCCCGGGCATGTGCCCTGACGGGGAATCAAACCACGATCTCCTGGATCCTAGGTCGATGCTCAACCTCTGAGCCATGCCCGGCCGGGCGCCTGGTGGGTTTTTGGATATGCATATCCCCGATGGCTTGGGCAGTTTCACGAGTGTTCTTAAAGTGAACATGAAGATTTGAACCTCTTGATTTGAGTGATTTTGTGGGGGTTTCTGGGTCAAGCAAATAATGAACCATTTTCAGAGGTCACTCAGGCCACTTTCAGGAACAGAGCAACTTACTTCTAACCAATGGTATATGGCAATGTTGAGGGGTTGTCACTTCTGTGATTAGGTTACAAAAGACTGACTTTCATTTTGCCGTGACTCTCTTATTGACATGGATGATGCAAGATGCCATACTGGAGACACTCACATTGCCAAGAACTGAGGGTGGCCTCCAGCCAACAGCCACCAAAGAACCAAGGCCCTTGGTCCCATAGCCCTTGAGATACTGAATCCTGCCAACAACGAGAGTGAGCCTGGAAGCAAATTCTTTCCCACTGAACCTTCAGATGAGACTCCAGCCCTGGGTGACACTTTAATTGCAACCTCACCAGAGACCATGATCAGAGGATCCAACGAAGCCCTGCCCAGATTCCTGACCCACAGAATCTGTGAAAAAATAAATGTGTTACCTTAAGCCACTAGGTTTTGGATTTCTTTGTTACACAGCAATAGACAACTAATATATCTGGGCTGTGTGACTGCTCCTGAATTCATTGGGACACCCTTAGGACTAAAAGTAGAGAATAAGTGTCTCCCCAAAGGAAAGTTAAAGTGTAGTTACTAGAAGGGAGATGGAATCTGGGCAGGCAAAGGCACCAGGTGTCTACCTCACACATCTATTTGGGATCCTAAGGAGGTAGCTGCAAGCACACCTGGAGATGGAGATTGGGCAGTAACTCATGCCCAGTGATGAAACTGTAAGAATGGGTGAAATCACCCCCAAAGAGAAAAGTGTTGGGCAGGTCTCTTGGGAATAGCAATAATTAATGGGCGGATGGAAAAAGAGACAAAGGTGATTAAGTTAGGGCAGAGATGTAGGAAGTTGGTTTGATGTTGAACAAATTCAGCTTGTCTGGTCAGTAAGACATGTGTCTGAGGAGGCATAGCCTTCTGTTAGCAACCTAGGCATCTTTAATTCAGAAATTGTATATTGGGAAGCCACCAAAATAGAAGTGGTTGTTAAACTCAGGCACGTGGATGATTTTGTCCAGTGAGAGAGCATGGAGGAAGAAGAGGGCCAAGGTCAGATCCTTGCAGAAGTGTGCATTTAGGCAGCAAGGGAAGGAAGAAGACCCACGGGAAGGGACCTGAGAAGGAATCGTTGCAGAGGTAGGAGGCAATCCAACCCAGAGGCAATGGGCATTTCAAGACTGATATAGTTAATGGAGGCAAATGCAAAAGAGAGGTTGTGTGTGATGAGGCCTGAGAGAAGAATGGTGGGTCAATAATGAGGAGGTATCGTTGGTTCCAGTGGGAACTCTTTTAGTGGAAATTAGGGGCAGAAGCCAGACTGCATGGATTTAAGACTGGGTGGGAGAGGTAGGAGGGATATAGAAAACCAAGTAGTATTGCTGAAGTTTCACGGTAGGTTGTGGGAAGACTTGAGCATGTGTAGTCTGTGGGAAAAAGTCTGGGCTCTGTCCTTCTGCTCTAATCTCAAGGTAATTTCAGTTGTTTTTCTTGAGTTCTGTTACAACTTTCTGAGATAACAAGGTCCAAAACTTCCCACAAACTAGATGTTGGCAAACTTTTGTTGTTAAGAGCCAGTGAGTAAATATACTAGGCTTTGTGGCCATAGGGCCTTGTTGCAACCACTCAACTCTGCCTTTGTAGTGTGAAAGCAGCCAGAGACAATATGTAACCAAATGAACATGGCTGTGTTCCAATGAATTTTATTTACAAAAAAACAAGCAGAGGGCAGGATTTGGCTAGTAGGCTACAGCCTGCCTGACCCTTGCTCTAGGCTCATGGAAAGGGATTGGAAATGCAATAAATGGGGCAATTGATGAAGCAAGAAGAGGCTCAAGACCTCAGGGGAATGGCTTTGCCTCAGAAAGAAGGTTCTTGCATCTATTGGCGCACTGTTGCAGTCTGACTTCCTCTTTGTGTGTTCGCTGTGTGCTCCTCTACTGTGAGCACCTCGGGGGGCCAGGAATGTTTCCCAGCAATGATTCCAGAACCTTCCACACAGGAAGTGCTCAGACATGTACGTGGTTGAGAGATGCAGGACTAAGGATACAGAGATGCCTTATTGTGGAAGGAGGGGAAATTGAAGAGGCTCACAGGGCCAAGCCTCTATCATCTCAGTGAATTAGGAGTCATGTGATTACCGACCAAGTTACCTCTGTTGACATTTAAGCAGGAAGGCAACCCTTCTCCAGTATTTCAGATTCAGTCCTTCTGAGAGGCAGGGGTCTTCCCATCTCGCAATTACAGAATTCCATGTGGTGTACCCAGACAGAGATCTGGGTAGGACTCTGGGCATTGGGGAAAGGGCAAAGGGGTAGCTTCAGACTGGTCCTCAACTTGCTGTGGGGACAGCAGGGAAGGGAGGCTACTGCAAACCCCGGGCGCATTATGGGACTCCCAGAGGAGGAGGGAAGGATGTGGAGGTGGGGTGGGGTGGCAAGGAGCCAAAGAGCTCCTGGGTAAATTTTTTTTTACACTCTTATAACAGGTTGGACCATGTCTAGCTGTTTCTGGCTCCCTTTTCCGACTTCCCTGTGAAAGGATGGGGCCAAGGAAGGGTTTGAAAGGTGGAGGGTGAAAAAGGAAGCTCCCTCTGTGCGGCTCACCCCTGGACACGGGGAATCCGGAGACTGGAGGCTGATCTGAGAGGGACCGAGTACAGTTCATCCCCTGATGGGGTACTGGAGTCCACTCTGCCCTGGGAAGGGGTCCTGCAGGCTAAGGCAGAAGCAGCAGAAAGCAAAGGGTGGAGGCAAGAGGTCGCTGGATGAAGAGGTGGGATGTGTCTCTTGGCAGGGAAAAGGGTAAGGGCATCTCCTAGAAAAATGATGTCATGGGAGTTGAGCAAGGGGCTCGAGGGAAGTGTGCAAGACCTCCACGATCTGTCCCAGTGTGCCTTTCCATCCTCGCCGTTCCCCGTCATACAATGTAGGTTCCCCCTGAATTTCCATCCTGAACACATCCCATTTCCCTGCCTTTCAGCCTTTGTGTTTGTTGTTTCCTCTCCTTGGCATTTCCTTGTCTCCTTCCTCCTATCTTCTCCATCTAAGTCCTTTCTATTCTCCAAGTCTTAGATGCTACTTACTCCAGGAAGACTTCTTAGATTCCATTCTCTATTGGGAGCAACCCTTCCCTCCTCTGAACACCTTGTCTGCCTGTCACCAGCCAAGTCATTTAGCCATTACCACCTAGTAGTAAAGAAGTATTGAGGACAAAAGCCATTCCCCAGGCAGCTCTGTCTTCCCCCTTCACCTATAACACAGGCCCACTGGAAGTGGGGATTGGACAAATACTGTACAAGCTCAGGCCGCTGTCAGAGGCTCTCTATGGCCCTCCCATGGAGCTGGCTATCCCTTGGTCTCAGCCATCCTGGCTGATTTCAGCCTCAGTTCACAGTTGGCCTGGGTCAGAGAAGCACACTTATTGAGTGAACTTAATGATGTATGTGTGCGCGCGTGCGCAGAGCCCCAAAGAGATGTGTTAAGTTTATGGTGCGTGTTAACTTGTAAGCGAACATAACCTGCTTCTTGCCATTGAGCAAGTGACACCCCCCACCCTCGCCCCATCAATATCTTGGTTTCTATTCTTGAAGAAACAGGAAAGTTGGACAAAACCTGCAAGGTTCCTGCTAGCCCTGACCTCCTATTGTGTCCTGGGTGTGTGTATCTCAGCTCCCTTGTCAGAACAGAGATGACAGCCATAAGGAAAGGATTCCTGACCAAGGCGGCAGGGACTGGAACCTCGCCTGGGTGTCGAGGCCCTTGGTGAACTGTGATTTGGAGCTGGAAGGTTTTGTACCTGAGGAGGAAGAGAAGGGATTTTTTTCCCTAACAAGAATTCTAGACCTGCGCTGTCCCATAGGGAAGCTGCTGGCGACATGCGGCTATTTAAAAGTAACTAAAATCAAATAAAATTGAAAAGTCAGTTCCTCAGTATCAGGAGTCACATTTCAAGTGCTCAATAGCCACATGTGGCTAGTGGCTACCATATCCGATGACACAGACACAGACCAACGTCCATCTTCACACAGAAACTTCTACAGAACAGTGGTCTTCTAGACCTGCGATGCTCAGCCTTTCTCATCTCACGGCACACATAAACTAATCACTAAAATTCCGTGGCACACCAAAAAATGTATTTTTTGCCGATCTGACCAAAAAAAAAAAAAAAAAAGGTTTAATTTTGATTCATTCACACCAGACAGCTGTTGTCATTTTTAATTTAACAATCTAAGGGAAAAGAGGTCAATGCCCCTGACTCAGTAGTCAGGTACTGGGTGTTTTAAAAACCCTTGCGGCAGGCCGGTTGAAAATCGCTGTTCTAGGCCAATCTTTGACAAATGAGGAAACTGAGGCACGGAGAGGGACTATGACCTCCCCAAGCACGTTCGGGGCAGATCTGGGCCTGCAGAAAAGGTACCCTGCCCCCGGGCGCCTCCTTCCTCCGCGCCTCTCCCCACTCCCAGCCCAGAGCCCCCTCGGGCCCAGCGCCGGGTCAGGCGGCGGGGCTGCTCCCGGGGATGTTTATGCCCGAGCGAGCTCCAGATGCTGCACATTCTTCGTGGGGTCAGACCTGCCCCCGGGCACTGAGGGAATTAGCCTCTGAAGAGCCCCAGATCTTTCGGGAGCTGCCCCCTCGCTGGCCGGCCCTGGAGGCCGGTTGGTCCAGGAGCACTCCCTGGGCTCTGCGCTGGCCTGGGGCGAGGCTGAGGCCGCGCGGATTCCCCGCTGGCGGGGCACTTCTGGTCCAGGAGAGGTAGGAGGAGGCAGGAAACTGCGCCCCCTGCATCTTCCCAGGTCGGCAAGTCCAGCGCAAGGGGCACCTGGGAACAGGGCTCCTGCCAGGCCAAGCCCGGGGCCACATTTGGCGGGAAATGGACCTGCCCTCACCTGCAGCGCTGTGGGGGGCGCGCGTGATGGAGAGAGTAGGGAGTGGGGCGTACCGGGGTGCGGACGGGGTAGGAGGCCTGGGGAGGGGGCGCCCGGGAGCGCCCTGACCTCGCGGGCTGTCGGGAGGCGGAGGGGATGGGGGTTGGGGGAGAAGAGGGGAGCCTGGCAGCCAATGGGAGGGAGGATCTCGTTTCAAAAGGGTTAACCCGCAGCCAATGGGAGCCTGGGGGAGCGGATCCTGCTCACTCCATTCAAGAATCCCAAGTATTCAAGATGGACGGCAGGGAGTGTGGAAGGAGAAAGGGGGCAAGGGGGGAAGAGCCGGCTCGGCCGTGGGGAGGGCGCAGCGCCCGGCCGGCCCGGGCCCTCGGTCCCGGGGGGCGGGCCGGGGCGCGGCTGCGGGGATCGCAGCGCGGCCGGGCGCGGGGCCGGCGGGGCGAGGCGTGAGAGGGGGAGCGCGGCCGGGAGGGACGCGGGGAGGGAGGGAGGGAGCGAGCGAGGGGCAGAGAAAGAGCCCGGGCAGAAGGAGGTGGCGGGCAGAGGAACGTAACGAAGAGCCCTGTGTAGGTGTCGGGAGCTCCCAGAAGGGTAACGCCGCCGGTTTTCGGTCTCCTCTGTCGGGGAGGGGAGGGGTGCGCTGGGCTTTCTCTCTCCTCCCCTCACTCCTCCACTCGCGAGCTCCTCTCTCTTTTCCTTTCCAAACAACTAACTGGGAAGCACCGGGCGCGTCTCGCCGGGGCGGCCTCACTGTCATTTTCCAGCGGGGGTGTGGTAGGGTGGGGAGGCGTGGGGGGCTCCGGCGGCAGGGCTGCGGCTGTGCGTGCCCGGGGGTGTGTGCGGGGGTGTGCGGGCGTGGGGCCTTGGCGGGTGTGTTCCGAGGGAACCGAAGGGCTGGAGCGGGGCAGGGAGTTGTGCATCTTGCGAAGTTGGGCTGAGCTCAGGGGCTGTGCTGGGGACGAGGCCCGCCCCTGAGCTGAGAGTTGCGGGGTGTTCAGGGGTGCGGGAGGCGGGGAGCTGTGTGCTCACACTCGGGTGCTTGCTGTTTGGGGTAAGTGTGTAGTAAGGGCTGAGTTGTGCGGCAACTGTGGCTGAGAGTTGTGTGTGCGCGCGCGTGTGGTCCAGCCTCGAGGTGTGTGCATGTCGGGGGGGGGGCACAGTAGGGTGTTGAGGGAGAGCGCCCCTCACCCCCTCTCCCCCCGGCCCCGCTCATCCCATTCACAGAACATGGCTTTCAGGACCCTCCTGGTCTCCTCCTCCTGTCGCCATGGCTGCGGGGAGGGGGTGGGAGGAGACAGTTGGGGCCAGCCGCTGCCCCTGCTGCTCCAGCTAACCCTCCACCGGCCCTTTCTCTCCCTTCCACAGGCTGGGCCCCATCCCCTGCTGCTCTGGGGGGCAGGGGCCGGAAGATGGTGGCCAATGAGGAGGGGGAGTAGAGAGAACTTGAGCCGGGCCTCCCCTCCCCCATTTCCTCCTCGGTCTCTACACCCGCCTCTGGAAGGAGCTGGGGGATGGCTCCTGGGCCCGAGGTGGGGGAGGGGCGCTGCTGGCTGGTGAGTCGCAGGGAATCCTGCTCTGGAATGAGCTGGGTGTGAGCGGAGGGGATCTCGGCCCCAGCCCCTCTCCCTGCGCTCCCCAAGGAGAGATCTGGGCACTCCTTGGTGAAGAAGCTTCCTCGAGCCTCCCTAGAGCTGGCTGAGCAGTCCCGTCTTCGCCCCTCTGCCCTCTGTTGACATGATCCATTTCCCAGCTGGGACTGGTTTGCCCAGCCCAGGAGCAGAGGCCTGGTGACTGACCCTAGCGGGGCCTTAGTTTCCGTCCATTAGAACTGTGCAAACTGCGGGACGGGGCCCGTGTTTGCAGATCACAGGAACAAACCCTGCCTGGGAGGGCGGGAGAACCCCTCCTGCTTCCTGAGGTGGGTGGGAGAAGGCTGCAGGGGAAGCCCAGAGGAAGGGGAGCTCCCAGCCGGAATTCTGCCCTCCATTCCTCCTGCTGGCTGTGGATTGGGGCGGAGGGCATCAGCATGGCCCAGAGGCCTTCACTGACCAGTACAGCCCAGGAGTGGCCCCACAGCCTCTGCACCCCTGAGCTGGCCACAGCTCACCAGGTCAGAACTGGAGCTGGGCTTCTGGGGCCACAGCTCTAGCCAGCAGTGTGTCCTGCTAGGGCACTGAATCTTTGGCTGTTCAGGTTGCCCCTCCAGGGCTGTCTCCTGGCTTTGCGTTTTAATCAGTCTCAGGGTTCTTTACCCAGAGCTGAAGCCCCCTCCACTAGGGTAAGATGGGGAAGTTGTGGGTGAGCTTGAAGACTTCCTAACGGGAGTCCCTGGGTAAAACAGGAAACAACCTAGATTCGAATATCACTGCCAATGAAATCCTATCCCCTATTGCTCAGTATAAGAGAGGGAATCACCCTCACTGTTTTTGTTTCATGCTGAATCCATAAAGTGGAGTTTGAAGATCTCAGAAGAGATGGAGGGGTGTGGCGACACTCACAACTTCCACCTCTGTGCTGCCTTGGGACCTGGGTCTATAGTCCCTCACCATCTGGTCCTGGAGCTTCAGCTAAGGTGTCCCCTTGAGGCCTAGAACTCCCCTTTATCTAAACTTGAGAGAGAGCTTTAGGGTAGGAAAGCATAGAGGGCTCTGTGGTCCTGGTGGGCACGCTCCTCTCCAGAAGGAAAGCTGGCAGAGATACAAACCCAGATAACGTGAGTGACCCCCAAGCTTCTGGGATTTCCACCAGTCACTTCCTGTGAAGACTGAGCGACAAGCTCAAGGTATCCCTTCTGCTGCCTCCATGGGCCGCGTTCCTCACCCCAAAACTCAAGAAAAAGGTGGTCGAAGTGCTGGGAAGGGCATGAGGAAGAAGGCAAGGAGAAGCGGAGAGAAAATAGAGGATTAACACTGAGAACGGAGGAGAAGGGAGGAAAGCTGTACTGAAGATAAGAGGGGCAGAGGGAGGCTGAGTGGGCCAGGGACTGGGAGAGGGGCGAGGAGGCAGGCTGGGCACGCCTCTGCTGCAGGCCGGAGCTCTTTTCACATTGTGCTACTGTCTGCACCTACCACTAGCAGTGCAATGTTAAAAGGGCATTGGCCGTGCAGCGCTACCAGCGCCGGCTGCCTCCTCAGCATCAAGGCTTCCTCTCCCATCTGGGCGCCAATCAGCTACCCTGGTGGGAACGTGGGAAGCCTCACTATTACAGTCAGCCGAATAGCTCACATTTATGGAAGCACTGTTGCATGTAGTTCGTGGGCTAGACACTTGTGTACATGAAGGACGACTTGGCAAGTCACAACCCCATTTCACAGGTGGAAAAACTGAGCCAGAGGTTTATACAGTATGGCCAAGGTTACGTAACTCTTAAGTTGCAGAGCCTGCCTGTAACCCTGTCCTAAGTCTGGTAGTTCACCCATCCTTTTGTAGACCTGTCTGAAGAGGTGTGGGTAGGTTCTCAGCTGAGGGGTGGAAGGTTTTGATGCCATCTGCTGGTTGTATGAGGGTATCTTCCAAAGTCTCCAGCCTTTAAGGATAAAGTGGTGGCTTGTTGCCTAAGGAGGAGGCGGGCTCAGACATGGCTTGGGATTGGAGGGTGGTGAGTGGAGAAGATTGGGAGAATCCCTGTTATGACCTGAATAGACCTCCATGAGAAAAGGGGATGCACAGGGAAGAAAAAAGGGCTAACTTGAAAACACTGCTCCCTAGGGACAAGGACATGGCCTCTGGCATTCCACACCTGTGGCTTCTTCCCTAGCTCTTGGGGTGTAAGAGATCTCATCTCCACTTGTAATTCCCAGCACGACCCTTCTTGTCAACAGGTGTTTGATAGTAATGCTTCCTGGGGGTACACCTCTCTGGGAATCCAAGCTTTGGACTGCATTGCCCACAGCCGGATCTTAGAGACTAAATAGGTTCCCTGAGCAAAGCCCACAGAAGGATTCTTCGGGGAGAGATTGCAAGAACTTGAAAGCAACAACTACGCCATTTACTACTTTTTCCCCCCACAGTGCCTAGTTGGCTTAGTAAGAATATAAAATAGGCATATTTGGGGGGCCTTAAGATGGCAGCTAGTTTAGCCTGATTTTCAAGGTCAGGACCTTCCTGAAGTTTGCTACAAGAAATGGGACAGAGAGGGACAGGGTTCTGGGTCCCTTGCTGGAGCCTGAAAGGATCTCTAGGCATCACCAGGCATGTAGAAAATGGTGGGACAGACCCCCAAGATCTCTCAGATGGGGGTGCATTTGCTTTCCTGCACCTCTATCTACCAGTTCTGTTCTGCCCAGAGAGTACCATTCTGATGTTGCCAGTATTTGAGATGGTATACAGTTTATGTCCTGTAATTTCTCCAGTCTATTAATATTTTTGAGTCTTCTCTGGGCAGGAAACAGCCATTTGATGATGCCACACCACTCTTGTTAAAAAAACAAGAACTTTTCAGTGTTTTCCCCAATGCCCTTGGGATGAAATCTGGATTCCCTAAATGTGTATGGCTGCTGCCTGTCTTTCCTGTGTCATCTCATCTCAGCCATTTGCACCTATACTCCAGATATAGGAAACTTATTTCCTCCTTAAATTGACTCAGTTTGAGCCACTTGACAGCAGATCTCTCTGCCTGAAATATTCCCCCTCCTCCCAATCTTCCCTTTGCCCACCCAACTTCTCATCCTTCAAGTGTATCACAGTCATCACTTCCACTAAGCCTACTTTTGACTCCTCAAATCTCGACTAAGCTTCTGCAAGCTCCCAAGTTTACTCGCCATCCCTGTTAAGATCCCTTCACCTACTGGAATTGCCTGGTTACTGTTTGTCCTACTAGACTGCCATGAAGTCAGGCCGAGCTGCCTTGTTCTTCATGGCATCCCCAGTGGTTAACACCACGCCTGGCAAATAGTTGCTTTGCAAATATTTGCAATATCAATGAATGAATCTGGAAGTAACAAGCTAGCTTGTTATTTGGTTTTTATGGTGTGTACAGTCCTGCCTGCAGTTGTCAGTGACCCAACAACAATAGCAATTTCACATCACTGCCAAAAATTGCACTTGGGTCACATGGTTGCGTTGATACTGCAATTTTGAGCTGTTTTGTTCCACTTTGTATCAACTGCCAGGGCAGCACCTTGGCTGGTCGATTTTCCTTTTAGCCTTAAGTGTGGCCAAGAGCTGACCAAAACATTACAGAATCAGGTGCAGAGGCAGTGGGACCCAGTACACCCTGGTTCTGGGATGAGCTGCTTCCAGATGTCCAGTCATGGATCCAGGCAAAAACTGATTCATTGTCAAGGGCTCCAGTAGACTCAAACTTGTGGATGCTTCAAATGGGATACCTCTCACAAAAGCGATCCCCCTTACTAAGCAAAACCTCACCTGAATACCCATCCCCCGGTGAAGGCTCTAGTGAGGTCATGCCACAGACAAAGCAATTGCTGCCCCCTAGTGGCCTGAAGGGATGGGGTGGGGTGGCTATGGTACTTGCACAAGGAAGGAAAGTCAGAGGACAGCAACTCACTGCTGCTTTTCCCCTTTTTATTAAAAATAAACCCAAACACTTTATGTATCATACAAAAGTTTCATTCGCTGGTGGCAACCACGAGGAAGCTTGACCCCGTAGCACTGATGTCCCACCTCCTCTCCAAGGGACTGTGTCCCAAGGAGCAGTGGCTGGGCCTCAGGGGATGCCCACAGAGACTGCTCTCTCCGGAAACAGCCAGCTGGGGGCGGGGGCTGTTCCAGAGGCAGCTTTCCCCACCCCACCCAGTGGCAAAGGTTAGATACTGGAAAGTGCCTCTTTAGTGCCAAGATAAACAAGTGGAGTGAAATGGAATCCCCTGTGATCCCTTTATTTCCCAGGGCCTGGGATTTGAGATTTTTCCTTCCACCCCCAGAATCCTACTCATGGGGTGGGATACTTCACCCTTGGAGACTGGTATCTCCCTGTGTGTGAGGCCAAAATTTTGCCCCAACCCAAGCCTTTTCTCTGCTACTCTGTGGCCTAGGATGTACCAGCCCTGCCCCCTGACTCAGGCTTTGTCCCCTGTTCACTCAAAAAGTGGAGCAAAAACGGATCCCTCCTATGGTCCTCTGCCTAGTGCATACCCTGCCATCACCTCCATTTATAGGACCTTGGGGCTCGGAGACCCACAACCACCCCTTTCCCCCAGTTCTGTCTCTCCCTGAATGCTGCCCACTCCTGAGCCTTGAACACCCCTGGGGTACCCCAGACCCCTGTGCCAAAGAGGCCTGGGAGTGATGAGGTGGAGGCGGGAGGGGTTGGTGGGAGCCGGGATCCCCCCAGGGGTGGAGCAGTACTCATGCTGGTATGGACTGCTTGGCAGGGCCAGGAGACAGGTGTGGGAGGGTGGGGCATGCGGAAGAAGGGCACTGCCTGCCTGAGCCCCTCAGTCCCAGCCGTTGTCCTTCACCATGTGTGACATTTCAATGATGTACTTCCCCTCCTTGTACTTCTGGCTTGTCTCAAAGGCTTGCTCCTAGTGGAGAGGGAGGGGTGAATGTGGGGCCAAACAGGCCCCTCCAGACACTCCTACCTCCTGTATTACCCTTGCCCTGAAAGTCCCCCCACCCACTCCACCCAACTGGGGCTTGGAGGGCCATGGAGACTGTCCGTTTCGGAGGGTGTCCACCCCCCATACTTACATATTTCCAGCCCAGTGTGGTTTTGCAACTCTCGCAGAAAATATCCGCTACCGAGTGGAGCCCCGTGAGCAGAAGGCGCTGTTCAGCCGGCCCACAACCCACGTTGACCCTGTCTCAGGAAACAGGAAGGACCCAGCACCCGGTGGGGTCGCTCTGTCAGTCCAGCCCCCAAACAGCCCAAAGGAACTTCCATCTGGAGAGCTAAACCCACCCAGCTGGGAGCCCCTGCCTTCAGCAGCCCGCCCCTTTAGGACTAGTGCCTGGGCCTTCTTCCTCCAAGCGAGATGCCACTTCTGCCCAGACTCCCCACAAGAGAACTGCAGTCGGAGCTCCTGAACCCCTTTGCAAGAGGGGAGGCAAAGCAGAGTGCAAGGCCACCTTCCGATGGCTCCCCCCTTCTCCACAGAGGAGCATCAGGCAGGCACGCAAGCACACACGCACAAGGAGAGAGGTGGACTCACACGGAGTTAAACAGGTAGGCCCGGCCGTGGCTCCCTTGGAAGGACTGTGGAGACAGGACAGACAGTGACCACTGGGTGGCCCTTGGCCCCGCCGCCTGGGGCCACGGAGGAGGGGGCAGGCTGCGTGGCCTCGCCCAGGTGAGGCCAAGCCCGGGGGGGGCAGCCCCGCGCGGCGTACCTTGGAAATGAGCTCATCGTGTTTGGCCAGGTGCGCGCGGCAGTGGACGCAGCTGTAGGTGCGGTGGCAGCGGGGCAGGTAGCTGCGGAACGTCTTGGCGGGGAGGCAGGCGGGGCCCGGGCCCGGGTCACAGCTGGGCATGACGGGCTGGAGCACGATGCCCTGGCGGGCCGGGGGCGCCGGCGCCGTGCAGCCCCCGCACAGGCGGTCGCAGGTGAAGCAGCGGAGCAGGTTGGCTAGAGCCGTGTTTCAGGGCAGGAGAAACGTGGGGGGGCTGCCCGGCCAGGGCCCCCCCCAGACGCGAACCAGGTAGAAACGGAAGTCACCTGGGGAGAGGGGACGGTGCATCAGGAGAGCGCGACCCGGCGTGGCGCCCTCCTGAGGGAGCGGGGAGCAGGGTGCGCGCTCAGCCCTGCCCCGCGGGCCCCATCCCCACCCACCCAGCCTCCCCTCGCCCGAGCCTCCGTCCCCTGCACCCCGCCTGCTCTGCGAGCCCGGCAGCAGGTCCAGGCCCCCGGTGCCCCAGCTGGGGCGGCGGCGCCCACCCCAGGGCGCGGGGGCGGGGGCGGGCCGCGCGGGCCCCCGGGAGCCGCGGGCCCCGCGCTGCCATGGGAGCGATGTCATCTGCCCGCGCGCTCTCGGTTTCGCTGCTTCGGTGACGATCTGCCTCCCACAGGCTCTGATAGGCTCTGGGGCTCAAAGCCTCTTAGAAGTTGAGGATGCCTGGCAGTTTTTCTGTTTTGCTTCTGTTTGCAATACAACTGGTCCTGCGCGCATTTTGGGAGGGCGGAGGGAGGGAGGCAGGGAGGGCGGGCAGGTTACACTCGCACCTCAGCCCTCTCCTGGGGCTGGGGCCTGTTCCCTGGCGCTAGAACTCATGGATGTCTCCTTCTGAGCCAAAGACCTGGGAAGTGGCCGTTACTGCCCGATCCTGCCCCTTGGTTCACTCATTCTGGCCCAGCAGCAGTGCCTGGCTGTCTTCTGAGCCCCTTGGTGCCTTTCTACGCTCTTGACTCTTGCCTTAGCCCTCGATTAAGGACTTAGGCCCCCAGCTGTAGGAGACAAACTCTCTGCTTCGGGCAAACCTGACAGCTGGGATCAATGGGAGTGGGCCCAGGGAGGGGAGGGCAGCGGGCCTCCCGGGCTGAGCAGGGCTGGGCGGTGGAGTGTTCGGGCAACGTCCTCAACAGGCAGCAAAAGGGGGGCTCTCGTTTTCAAAAGCTGTGTTTTGAGGCAACAAGGCAGAGAATGTTTTCACCTTCTGCCAGGGGCAGGGACAAGCAGCAGTGCCCCTGTGGGTGACAGGAGATAAAATAATTGCTGGGTTCTGATTAGAAGTCTTGAAGATGTTGCCATCTGTCCAAACTCCAGCCGCCCGGTGGCTGAGGGTGCTGCAGGCTGAGGATAAGGGGAGGTGGCCTCTGTTGGCTCTGATAAGCAGGTGAGTGCTGCTTTCTCCTTCACGGGGCCTTCAGGCCGCTGTGGGCGATTTAGCCCACAAGTCTGATTCAGAGGTGCCAGCTGGGTGCTCTGGCAATGACAAGCCATGAAGCAGAGCAGAGGCAGTGGGGCTCCTGGTCGTCAGGGAAAACAGGCTGTCATCCTGTCCTCTGCGGTGGCAGCTAGTGCCCCAGCTGTTCCAGTCCTTCATGCCTCGAGCAATCTCTCCACAAAACCCCTGACGGGACCATCTTTAGTTTCAGGTCCTGTCTCCCTGGCTGGGCCCCAGGATGATACCTTGGGCTGAGTTCAGGGTGACATTGGGCTCTGGTCGCAGAAGACGGGCCCTCCTTGCCAGCACAAACTGGTCAGTGTCCACTACACAGGTCTGCCTCCAACTTTGCCTGCGGTGCCCCTCTGCTGCTCCACCTACCATGCCTTCTTCCAGGGCCCGGGAGGGGGCCAGCCAGGTACCTGCTCGGCCTCCTTCCCCAGCCTCCCTCACGCCTCCCACCCTCTCTCTTCCCGGCTTCCCCATCAAGCCAAGCAGAGGCTGCACAGAAGGCCAGAGAATCACTCACAGGAGGGGTCAATTCTTCCCAATCTCAGATCACAGGGAGAAGCAAGTTGGGCAAATGACGGGGAAAAAAACAAAGGCAAGCTGAGCGCAGGGGAGAGGATGTTCCCCGAGTGAGCCAGGGCTGGACTGTGGGAGGCAGGGGAGAGGGAGGGCGGGGGTGGGTGGGGGGGAGGAGGGAAGGCTGCTGAGCAACCATCACCGACAGCAGAGGCCCCAAGGCAGAGGCTCCAGGAACCAGGTGCGAATCCCGAGCCGCTCGGGGGGAAAAAAACCGGAGGGGGCCACCTGCTCACAATGGATTTTCTCACCCGCCCTGAGGCTTCGGCCCCCTCTGGGCTGGCATTCGCCGCATGGTATGGTCCAAAATCATTAGCAGCGCAGCCAGCTCCCTGGGCGGGCTTTGGGGGGTCTGCACCAGCCACAACACGATAAGCAGCGATGCCTGATGCTGCGGCCGAAGTTGCCGGGGAAATAAGTGCGGAACCGTCCGAGCTCGGAGAGGGATGGAGGAGCTGAGGAGCGAGGCAGCAGGGAGGGGGAAGGGAGGACAAAGGATGGATGGAGAATGCTTCTGCAAAGGGGAAAAGCAACACGCGGCGGCAGGGCATTGGCAAAGGGGAAAATTGGTTTGGAGAAGGGCTGCCCCCTCACCTTGAGGTCTGCTCCAGAGATCTCCGTCTATCTCTCTCTCTCTCTATCTCTCTGCTCACTCTTCTCTCTTCTCTTTCCGCTCCTTCAATTGGGAAGGGGATGGGGCGGGGGAGGGGAGTTAGGGGCTCAAGGCTGGGGCTGCAGAGCTGGCCAGCTGCTGGGGGGCCAGAGGTTGTCTCTAGTCTGTACCTCGGTCTGTGGGTGAATGTAGCTGTGTGTTGTGGAACTGCATCATAACACTGTGAGTCATCCATCCCCCCACCCCCCTCACCTCCCACGTCAGAGCAGGGCTGGGAGACACAGGAGGCGGGAGGGAGGGAGGGAGGGGGCAGGCTTCTAGGGATGGGGGCTGGGGGAGTGAGGCAGGGGTGGGAACCGAGGGACTGGACAGGGAGAGGTGCAAAAGAAGAAAGGCTGGTTGTGGAGGAGGAAGGCAGTGTGGCCAAGGAGATAGAACCTGGGGGAAGGACAAGGCTGGCCAAGGATGGAGTACCAGTGGCAGGGCTGGAGGAAAGGAGGTGGTGAGGCAGGGGACCGTGAGAGATGGACGCAGTTAGGTGCGTGCACACACATTCAAGATGATACATTTCCCGTTTCAGCTCGGATCCCAGCCTGATGCAGAGAAAAGAAAGACATACTAATTGTCACAACCAGCAGATTGTGCCCCCAAGCTTGTACCAGGCACTTCCAAACTTCAAAGCCTCAGCTTCATACCTCTGAAGGAGTCATAAACCAAATATGACATGTCACATGCAAGAACCTCTTAACTACCTCCAGATTCCTTGTGCTTCATGAATGAAGACACCCACGTTACATAAGGCTCTCTACTGGGCGGTAGACTTTCTGAGGCAGGTCCTCTGGGCACCTCCTCAATGCCTAGCACAAAGCTGACGCTCCCCAGTCAGCAGCTGAGTTGCATCTTCAGACGTGGTCCAGGTGTCTGGCTTTAGTCTCGAAGACACCCGAGCTGGAATCCCAGATCTGCCAATATTCTCACTAGCAACCAACGGGCAAGTTACTGATGCTCTTTGCGCCCCAATTTTCCTCACCTGCTAAAGGAAGCCAATGATATTTACTTCATGGAGATGTGAAATAAAGTGCCTGGCACCTAATAGGCACTTAGTAAATAGTAGTTGCTGTTATTTCAATACACTGTTCTCAATACCCTGAAACCTATAGAACCTGTGAAAAATTCTGATATCTAAAGAGACATGTGCTAAATTTGTGTCTTAATAAGAACTTATATCTTTCTGTGCTATTTTCCTATCCGATTCCAGTTCTATTTCATTTTGACTCAGAATATTTCTCAGGGGGGGCTGCCCTGTGCAAGTCACTCAAGTATGTGGTCACAGGACACATCCTCTAAGATAAAAACCCCTGACTTCTAACAGGCTAACATTCAGAACGTTAAGTTCGATAAAAGTAGGGACTTACGGGAAGGACTGCTTGTGGTTTTCCGTTTCACATACAAGGAGGGGAAAAGGTTAAGGTAGGGAAATGTAATGGGAGGCATTGCTAACTGGGTATGAAGAAAGGAATTCCAAAAGATTCTTGGGTTTAAGGTAATTTCTGAGAACAATGTAGTGTTTTGAGTACCAGACATTTGACATTGAGAGACAGAACTTGGTTAAAAAAGAAGAGGGACAGAAAAAAAAAAAGAAAAAAAAAAAAGGTAAGTGTACTTGTCTGGGCAGCAGATGAGAAAGGAAATGTAAGTGCAGGAGGAATACGAGGAACCATTGTTGAGGAAAACAGTGGGAAGGGAAGTGGGGAAAAAGAAGGGGAGTAGTTTTGGGGGCAAGGGTTGAAAGTTTGGAAGCAAAAAAGGTATCAATTTAACTCAGGAAGATAACGATGAAGGATTTAGCTGAAAAAGACAGGACAGTGTTATTTTTTGGGGGGGTGTGTGGCGATGACAGGAGGGTTTGGTGAAAATGAGAAAAGAGTGTAGGCAAGCACCGATGCTTTCAAGGCTGTGCCCCGACTCTCTGTGTTTAAGCAGCAGAATGGAGAGCCCTCTAAAGGGGGTGGGTTTTCTTCCTAAATTCAGCTTGAGATAGCTATACAATATCCAAATAAAGATGACCTTCAGATAATTGGGGGAAATTGCCTCCAGGGAGAGCGTGTGGAGGCGAAGAAACACGTCTGGGGGATAGACTGCATGGAAACAGGAGAGGATGAGCTCACTTGGGGAGAAAATAGGCAAACGGGAGACTGCAGTTGAATTTTTGAAGAATGGTGAAAGGTTAGGGGATACCGAATAGTTCATTGAAGAAATAATGCATGCATGTTGAATAAATGAGATAATTAAAGCAGACCATCAAAGAAAAAACTGAGAAATGAGGATGGCACTCTTAGAAAGTGAGAGCTAAGGCAGGGCCAGTGGGAAAAAGGCAACCCGGTAAATCTTCCCAGGGTTCTCCATCTAGCTTAACCATGTGAGCTGGACTGAAAAAAGTGCTCATCTGTAAAGTGGGGATGACAATGACAGTGTGTACTTCACAGGATTCTTGTGAGGATTAAATGAATTTACACCTGTAAAGCCCAGAGGACAGTACCTGGCACTACATATGTGTTTGCTGTTATAACAACTGGACTCAGACTCCAGAGTCCCGGGGTTAAGTCCTAGCTTGGGCAAGTCCCCCACCTCTCTCTCTTCCCTCATCTGGAAATAATAAAACTGATTTTACAGGGTGGCTGTGAAAGAAGATACCTGAAAGGGCTTTGAAAAATGTAAACCACTGTACAAATGGATGGCATTATTATAGCTTCCCCTCCTCAAACTGTAATAAAAACTTAAAAGCTAACATCAGATGCTTTCTATATTACAGGCATCATGCTTAGTACTTTATGTGTATCATTCCCATTCAATCTTCAAAACGACTTTTAAGAGGTTGGGTGCTGTTATTACCCCTATTTTACAGACAAGAAACTGGGTCTCAGAGAATGTAAGCCTATCATCTGCTCAAAGTCACACAGTGAGCAAGTGGCACAGCAAAGAAGACAAGATGCCAAAGCCCAAACCCGCGACGAGAGGCTTATGGACGTGGCCCAGCCTGTTGCCTGCAGGGTCAACGATCCACCTTGCGTCACTGTCAGCCAGTCAAGGGGGGAAAGAGTCCCCAATAAAACTCCCTGCTCAATAGGAGAGGTTGTTGGGTAATCACTTACAGAATACCTGGAAGACATTCCTGGATTTTTTTTTATTAAAAAAAAATTTTAATGCTCTCTAGGTGCCAAGGACTATGTGGGGTAGGGGATGGCCGCCCAGGGGGCCCTGACAGGCCGTGTTCCTCCGCTTTCTCTACCACGAGGTTTCCTCGCGTCCGAAAGGGGTTCTGCTAATCCCCTCTCTTCCTGGCAAGCCGGCTCTCGTAGGACCGAGACAGTGAGTCTCCCTCCACCCCGCCGCCCTCCCCCTTCCCGGGAAACAGGTGAGCGGGAGCCGCGCGGAGAGGCCGCCCCCGCCGCCCCCCAGCAACCCTGGGCCCTCGGCGGGTCCCCGCCCCGCGCGGGGGCGTAACCGCCACGCCCACTGGGGCCAGTCGGCTCCGCGAACAATAACTGTCTCCGCCCCTCCCACCTATTGCGTCACAATCAAAACAGTCCTTTAACTACAACTCCCAGAAGGCCTAGCGGCGGCGTGAGCCCAACTGCTCACTGCGGTTCCCACACAACTACATATCCCAAGGGGCGTCGCGCGACGGCCTCTCCTCCACTGCGCAAGTGCGGAACTGCCCTTGTTTCCGGCGTGGGTCTGGGTTAGTGCGGCGGTAGTTGGGCTTAGGACCCGCCCCGGAGGGCTTCTCGGTTTACCGTTTGGGGATCTTGGATGTGCAGGTGGGGTAATAAGTTCAGGAAAGCAGCTATCGCCTCCTTGGGACCTAGGCGGATTTCGTGTCTGGGTAAGCTGGGAAAAATGCGGGACTCAGAGCTGCGGTCCGGTATCGGAAATAACTTCCCATTTCTCGGCGTTTTCTAGTTCATGAAGTGATATTTTCCTCCAACAATCCCTGCTAGTCCCCAGAACAACACTTTGAGAAGAGTGTAAGTGCCTCCAGTTGATAGCTGCGGGAACGGTTCAGAGAGGTTAAGTGATTTGTCTGAAGACACTACTAGTTGCCGAGCGGGGCCTCGAAATGTTGTTTTCTGAGTCCAAACTGGGTATTCTCTGGTTTGCATGTAGATTGCAGACGCCCTTTCTTGTTGACCAAGAGGGTTGGGGAGTGGGCATCTCTTGCCTTCTCTAGAGTATCCCAGTAGAGTGATGAAGGGAGGGATGAGCTGATGTGATCAAGTTTTCTATCTGTAAGTATAATTTTTTCTAATGTCTCAGTCATTGATTCACTTGGCGTATGTATAGAAGAGCCTGCGGGATTATCAAGTCCAATTCTAGGTACTAGAGATACAGCAGCAAACAAAAATGCCCAACCCCAGTGGGATAGACAGATGGTGATCAGAGAGATAAGAGTAATAAAGCAGGGTCAGGGGAAACATTCATTGGAGGATTTTGAATAGAGTTCTAACTTGTATTTAGATCTGATATTTAATTTGTGTTCTAGGCACAGCAGCTGCACAGAAAAGATGGGAGAGGAGGCCAATGATGACAAGAAGCCAACAAATAAATTTGAACTAGAGCGAGAAACAGAACTTCGCTTTGAGGTGGAAGCATCTCAGTCAGTTCAGTTGGAGCTGCTGGCTGGCATGGCAGAAATCTTTGGCACAGAGCTGACCCGAAATAAGAAATTCACCTTTGATGCTGGTGCCAAGGTAGCTGTTTTCACTTGGCATGGCTGTTCTGTACAGCTGAGTGGCCGCACCGAGGTGGCTTATGTCTCCAAGGACACCCCTATGTTGCTTTATCTCAACACTCATACAGCTTTGGAGCAGATGCGGAGGCAGGCGGAAAAGGAAGAAGAGCGAGGCCCCCGAGTGATGGTAGTGGGCCCCACTGATGTGGGCAAGTCCACAGTGTGTCGTCTCTTGCTCAACTACGCAGTGCGTTTGGGCCGCCGTCCTACTTATGTGGAGCTGGATGTGGGCCAGGGCTCTGTGTCTATCCCAGGCACCATGGGGGCCCTCTACATTGAGCGGCCAGCAGATGTTGAAGAAGGATTCTCCATCCAAGCCCCTCTGGTATATCATTTTGGCTCCACCACTCCTGGCACCAACATCAAGCTTTATAATAAGGTCAGAGCCAGAGCCAAAGTGGGGTTGAGGGTAGGGTTGCTACCAGGGTAGGATTGCTACCAGGGTAGGAAGGTATGCAGAAGTTTGTTAGTTAAAACTGTCTATAGTTGTCTTTTTGCTCTCATCTGGTATAATAGCTGTATGATCTTGGAACAGACAGTTTTAAATATGTCAACCTCAGATTGTTAAATGTTTCTGTGGACCTATTATTTATTAAATTTCCATAAATTTCCACTTAGGAGACAGAAGAAGCAACGTAAAAAGTAAATACATGTTATGGGGTCAAAACCACAGCCATTAAAAATGTTTTTCTTGTACCTAATGGTACTTATTCTAAAGAGGGACAGAATAGTTATGGATTTGCTCATTTTTGTGTTTTTCCTCACCTTGTCTTTTGCAGATTACATCTCGTTTAGCAGATGTGTTCAACCAAAGGTGTGAAGTAAACCGAAGGGCCTCTGTGAGTGGCTGTGTCATTAACACCTGTGGCTGGGTCAAGGGCTCAGGTTACCAGGCCCTGGTACATGCAGCCTCAGCCTTTGAGGTGGATGTGGTTGTGGTTCTGGATCAAGAACGACTGTACAATGAACTGAAACGAGACCTGCCTCACTTTGTGCGCACCGTGCTGCTCCCTAAATCAGGGGGTGTGGTTGAGCGCTCCAAAGACTTCCGGCGGGAATGTAGGGATGAGCGTATCCGTGAGTATTTCTATGGATTCCGGGGCTGTTTTTATCCCCATGCCTTCAATGTTAAATTTTCAGATGTGAAAATCTACAAAGTTGGGGCACCCACCATCCCAGACTCCTGTTTGCCTTTGGGCATGTCTCAGGAGGACAATCAGCTCAAGCTAGTACCTGTCACTCCTGGCCGGGATATGGTGCACCACCTCCTGAGTGTTAGCACTGCTGAGGGCACAGAGGAGAACCTTTCTGAGACCAGTGTGGCTGGCTTCATCGTGGTGACCAGTGTGGACCTGGAGCATCAGGTGTTTACCGTTCTCTCTCCAGCCCCCCGCCCACTGCCTAAGAACTTCCTTCTCATCATGGATATCCGGTTCATGGACCTTAAATAGAGATTCGGAAGCCTTGCTGCCTGGGGCATGGATATCTTATGGCTTTCACCACAGGCAGATGGGCTGAAGTGTGAGTCTGTTGAGGCCAGTTGAACAGTAAATGGACTAGTAAAAAGCATATATTCTACCTCTTAAGACAGGTGGTGGTAACCTAATTCTTCTCTAATCTTGAGCCAGAAGGAAAACCATGAGACTATAATTGGTTTCTTAGATCACCTAAGGTGCCACTTTGAATTCTCTAAGGCCTTGGAGAATCCCATTTCTTTCACTGTGTTACTATGTGGACTCATTTTTTATAACATTTTTTAAAAAATCACTGCTTTATACTCTGTATATAGTACTTGTTATCTCATTTTTCCAGGATGAATGAGTGTATTAGGAACTTCTTACAATAAAGTTCAAACTTGGAAAAAATTATTTTAATAAATATTGTTGGTATATCACAGAAGTTGGTATAATTTTTTAATTTTGTTTTCCCCCCTAAGAATTATAGAAACATTATTAGAATGATTTGTTGCTAAATTTTTAGAAAAGAGGGAAACCAAGAACCCATCTCTAAGCCAAGAAGGTGACTTTTTATGATGGTCCCCCTTTCCTCTGCATCTAGGTAAATAGAAGCTAAATCTGTTCTCAGTGCAGGGATACCTGTGAGGAACCAAGGATGCTGCTGATAGACTTGGGATGAGATTTCAGATTTAGCAACTTTCCAGAGATAGCTCATTTTCTCCCAGCTGCAACTACCTTTCCTATTGTCTGTCTGCTTGGAATTAGAATCTAAGCCAAAGTGTAAATTGAGCTTTTTGGTAAGAAGCCAGGAAAGCCCATTTTCTGATCTCTTGCAAATAATTGGTGTTCCTAGTTTGGACTTGGATTATTGAATAAGTATCTTATGCCCTTCATCTGTTCATTCTTTCTACAAGTATTTATTGAGTACCTATTATTTGCCAGGAACCATTCTAGATGGGGAACAAGATAAAGTTTTATGGAGCTTACATTTTAGAGCAAACACACAAAGTGCTATTCAGGGACTCAAAGTTGGGTGATTTGGGACAGTGACTGAGAGGCTACTTTAGATTGGGTGGTCAGGAAAGGCATCTCCTGAGTTAAGACCTGAATGACTGTAAAATTTGGCCAAAATTTTCCTGGTGGAGGAAACTGCAGAAACATTGAGGAAAAAGCTCTATATTTGGTGAAGGAAAAACCTGCTTGGCTGGAGTGCAGTGAATCAAGGGGAGCAAGGTAAAAACAGAAGGGAGGGAGCAGCAAAGACAGGATAATGCAGGGCTTTTGTGATCCCAGAGCAGCGGGAAGCAGAGGGTGAGGGGGCACGTCTTAGTTCCTTAGGGCTGCTATGACAAGTACTACAGACTGGGAAGCTTATAAACATAAGAAACCTAACAGTCCGGAGGCTGGAAAGTCCAAGATCAAGGTACCAGCATGGTGGTGGTCTTTTTAAAAAAAATATTTTAAATTGATTTTTAGGGAGCCAGAGAAACATAGATGTGAGCAAAACATTGATCAGCTGCCTCCAGGGCACCCCCTACTGGGGGTGGAGCCCGAAACCTGGGCATGTGCCCTGAAGGGGGGGCCATCAAACCGGCAACCTTTTGGTACACTAGATGATGCCCAGTCAGCTGAGCCACACCAGCCAGGGCAGCATGGTGGTGCTCTGATAAAGGTTCTCTCCCAGGTTGCTAACTGCCAACTTCTAGCTGTGTCCTCATGTAGTGGAAGGAGAAAGGGATCTATGGAGGCTCTTTATTCATGACCTAAGCAACTCTCCAAGGCGCCACCTCCTAGTACCATCATCTTTGAGGGTTAGTATTTCAATGTGAATTTTTGGGGACACAAACATTCAGACTTGCTATGCATTCAATGTCAAATTTTCAGATGTGGCCCGGCCGGGCGTGGCTCAGCGGTTGAGTATTGACCTAGGATCCAGGCGATCAGGGTTCCATTTCCGGTCAGGGCACATGCCCGGGTTGTGGGCTCAATCAATGACTCTCTTATCATTGATGTTTCTATCTCTCTCTCCCCCTCCTTTCCTCTCTCTGAAATCAATAAAGATATATTTAAAACAAAAACAAAAAAATTTTCAGATGTGAAAATCTACGAAGTTGGGGCACTCACCATTCCAGACTCCTGTTTACCTTTGGGCATGTCTCAGGAGGACAATCAGCTCAAGCTAGTACCTGTCACCCCTGGTGGAGATATGGTGCAGGTAGTTAAACAGGAATGACATGATCTAATTTACATTTGGAAAAGATCACTGCTGTGTGGAAAATGGATTAAAAGGCAAGAGTAGTAGCAAGGACACAAGTTTCATTGTGAGAATCGATGGGGAATTAAAAGTAGGGCAGCAGAGGTGGTGAGATTGCCTTGAGATATTTTGGAGGTAAAGTTCATAGCACTTGCTGAGGGGAGTAGTGAGGAAAAGAAAGTGGAATCAAAGATGATTTCTGCAGTTTTTTACTTGAGCAACTGGACTGGCTATGAGATTGGGGAAACTCCAAGAGAGGTTAAGGGAATATCGCGTTCTACTTTGGCACTGTTAAGTTTGAGCTATTACTCATCCATATGGAGATGCCACATAGACAGTGGAAACATGAATCTGGGGCGTTAGGGCTTAAGGATCATGGGAACTATTGGCCTATAGAAGGCATTTAAAGCAGTGTTACTGGATGAAGTCACTTAAAGACTATGGAGATCAGAAGAAGGCAGATGATGGACTTTCAGCGCACTCCAGACATAAGAGGTGAGGTATAACAGGAGCTAGCAAAGGAGACTTGACTATGGGTCTGGAAGCATGGATGTCAGTACTGATGCTAAAGAGGGTAGTCTTGGAATGATGGGGATAAGTCTTATTGGAATATATTGAGACATAAACTGAAGAAGTAGGGGTAACAACTACAGACAAGTCAAGAAGCCTGCTAAGAAAGGGAGTGGTGGGGATATGGAATCAAGGGAGAGTTGTTAGTTTTTTAGATAGATTACCTCTCAGCATAACAGACGATAGAGAATTTAATGATGGGCATGTTCTTGACTATCCTACTTTCTTTCTGTATGTTTTTCATTTTTCAAATGTCAAAAAGACTTCAGAAGAAATTGCTGGAGTGAAGGAGATGGGATCCAGAGCACAAGGGGAGAAACTGTCATTTAACGCAAGCAGAGACATTTTGTAAGGACAGGAAGGAAGATGGCAGTATTTATTTATTTATTTATCCTCATCCGAGGATATTTTTTCCACTGCTTTTCAGAGAGAGTGGAAGGGAGAGACGTATCAGTTGGTTGCCTCCCGCACACACATATGTGCACACCAAGGCTGGTGGTCAAGCAACCATGGGTACGTGCCTTTGGCTGGAATCGAACTTGGGAACCTTCAATCCAAGGGCCGACGCTCTAACACTGAGCCAAACGGCTAGGGCAAAATGGCAGTATTTAAACATAAAGAGCTGGTTGGTGCTGAAAGACAGGTCATTCTTCTCTGAGTCTAAAGCCAAGGGTAGCACTTCTTGTCTGCCTGTTTATTTACCAGTGAGTTGAACTAAAAATGATCCTGTGGTTTGCCATCCACAGGCATGAGGGAATTCAAGTGAAGAGGATTTGAAAAAGTACAGGTAAACTATAAGGTATTTCTTGATATAAGTACATAGTAATTTATTTGAAGTTGGGTGGTCTGGATATCCCATTGTTTTGGCCTAGATTTTACTGTGCAATACTTTTCAGAAGTGGCTAACAGTTTGACCCTTATGTTCTAGTAAACATCCTTGCCAGGAAATATCTCGTATGATCCTAAGGAAAACTGGACAAGAAATTGGAATCTCTAAATCCTGAGACAGTGATTATGCCACTGTTAGTGCTCATCCAGCTAAGAGTTTGGCATCCAGTAGTCCAGTGTCCCAGGGGAGTTTAGAATGTGTGGCTGGATGGTGGAAAGTAGAATTTCCATTCCCATACAGCACTGTAGAGCCAAGAGGCAAAACAACTTACAGGTTCTTAGACTGTAGAAAGGAAAAGAAACATTCTTAATCTATGAAGTTGGGGAAATGAAGTTTTAAAATCCAAGAAAAATAAGCAATAGAAAAAATGAAATTTGAATTTCTTCCTAAGGAAACAAATTAACCTGACAGAAAAGCCTCTATAAATAAAAGAACTACTTTATCTCCAGTAATAACTTTACCTTTCATAAAGTCGAAAGTATTTTAAAGATATCATTTTTAATACACACTGTCGCTAAAAAGAATTCTCCCCAGTGTGTTGCAATAAATGATGGATTGGAGCCCTTAGCAAGAATAAACTAGAACCTGATGTATATGCCATGACTGACAAGGAACTAGACCAGGCCCCAGAAAACGGAAGGAAGACCTTTTTCCTTCACCTTGCTACTTAGTGCTGAAGTGTCAAACCACAGTGGAACCAGCAACATTCGACATCAAACCCGGCGGCAGACCGCAGGATTTAGAATTACACTTTACAGGTGAAGAACCTTGGCTTCAGAGAAGTGGCTGGTGGAGCACTTTTTTGGAAGACTGTTATGTAATAGCCAGAGCGGCTTTCAAAAGGGAAATGGCCTCGAGGTAAATGAGAGAACACCTGCCTTGCTCTTGGGTTCACAGCTAGCTGTGTGGGGCTAATTACGGCCAAGTGTAGCGCCGTGATCTACTTCGAGTTGGCCAGCACCTCGCCGGCGACAGGAGCTTCTAGGGAACCCTTTTATTCCAGCGAGATTAGGGGATGCGGCTGTCACTCCTTGGCTCGCGGTGAGAAATTAAGGTAATTAAGTGGAGTCGAGAGCAGGCTCGCACCCCGGGGGGCTGCCACCGCCTCCGACGGCGCGCACTCCAAGCGCCTCCTCCCACCGTCGGCATCACTGCTCCAGGGCTCGGGCCCGCTCTCCTTCCTCTTCATCGCCGGCCTCCGGCAGGAGCTTCGCCCCGCACGGGCTCTTCTAGTCCCGGCGCCCCCTCCGCATGGAAACCACAGCCCCAGACCATTCCATTCTCCTGCGACTCTGCTGGTCTCAAGAAACTCGCTGGACCCAGAACGTCTTCGTCAAGATTGTTTTAAATAAAGTTTTTGCCATTAAAAAAAAAAAAGGTGGGGGAGGGGAGGCCTATTTGGTCGCCAAAGCTTGGCCAATGAATGAAGGGGCTAAAGCCGGAAGCGAGCGGGGCCGCTCCACGTGATTGGTTATGCTGGAAGCCTGTCTGGGCTGTACCATACTCACGGGAGGGGGTTCGGCGAATTCGAGGCGGCAGCGGCTTGCTTCTGAGGTCTTCCAGCACACACGCGTAACTGCTGTTTCCTCCCGAAGATTTCGGCTTGGATACAGTAGGAATAGAAAGTAGGACGCAGGAAAAGGAAAGACTCGCCCGGCCACGTCCCCATTTCTGACTCCTGCGCAGTACGCCAATCCCCTTCTCCCGTCGTCTGCGGAACCCGACGGCCTTGCGCGCGCGCTCGCGTGCGTACGGCGCCGTGCTCCTGCAGCCAATCAGGCCGCGAGGTCGCTGCGGTCGCCGGGGTTCACGCGCACGGTCTAGAGCGGAGAGGGGGTAGGGGCTATGGGTGAATGGGAGAGTGAGCGTGGGCGGGCGCGGCGGCGTGAGCCGCATGAATGAGAGAAACGTGCCCCGCGTGAGACGTCGCGCGCGCCCGGGACCGGGAGCCAATGGGAACGCTGGGAGGGTTCGAGACCCGGCACTGAGGGCAACGGCCGCGCGCCGGCTCGAAGACGAGCGTCGCCGAGCGGGAGCGCGCGGAGCAGGGCGGGCGTGGAGCGTGCGGGGGCCGCGCGCTGCCTCTCAGAGGCCGGACGGCACTGCCGAGAGGCGGCAGCGATAACGACGGCGGCGGAGACTGGAACCGTGCCGGGGGTGAGTACTGGGGACGCCGGCCCCTGCGGAACCGGAAGTGCGGGGCCAGTGAGGTGGGAGGGGAGAGTGACCTCTAGGGAAGGGGGACCTGGAAGGGGGAGGTGGTTTGAGGCCCCATTTCTCCTCCGGGCCGGGTCATCCAACTGCGGCGGGACCCGTGGGCCCCGGAAACGGACGACGAGTAGACAGGCCAGGGATCCACGGCCGCCCGGGCTCAGAACGGGTTAGTGCCCGGCCGCTCGGTCCTAGCTCGGGACCCTGGTCCCCCTCGGCGCCTGGTGCCCGGCCGCCGCCCCTTCCGCCCCCGGCCCTGCGCCCCTGGGCTCTGCAGTCCCCCGCAGCCCAGTGGGCCCTGCCGCCGTGGATTCCGTCTTCTCGGCCTCAGTCAGCTCTGCCCCTTACGGTGATTCTCCTTGCCCCAGCTCCGGGGTGGGGACTGAGTGCTGTTCCCCTTTTGCCTCCCTGCGTTTCAGCTCCCTCGCTCCACTCCGCTGGTACTTATTTTGGCTCTAGCCTCATCCTGTTACCTGTTCTCTCCCGTCAGTCCGCTTCCTCACCCCCTCCAGTCGGGTGCTCCATGCTTTTAGTACTTTGTACTTACTACAAGTGGAGCTCGGGTGTGTTCGCTAATATTTTACCAACAGGAATCTAGCTCTTTGTGGGGAAGGGAGTTGAAAGATGTTTTAACCACTTGGTCGAATGAAAACACTGAAGTAAGAAAGTGACAAAGTTATGAAAGGAGGTGTAAGATCAGTTATGTGTTATATATGTTGTAGACCCTTTTTCTGTCATGGGTTTTTCACTTCCTGATTAATGTCATGTTGTCTAGGTTGATCTTCTATTCGAACCCCTACCCTTGTATCCCAGTATCTCCCTGTACTGTATCAAATCTCTCCAGAATGCTCATTATTACCCATTCTTCAAAACCCACCTAATGCTTACTAAAATTATATATCCGTGTGCTTTGCTGCTTTGGTATACAGATAACACCCACATTAAACTTCTGCTTGACTCTTTAGCTAATATCTTAACATGTGGATCATTGCATGATACCTTGATTACTTTGTATTCAGATTTACTATGTTGTATTGTTACACCTCTTTGTTTCAACAAACAATACTTGTGCTGTTAGTGGTACTGTTCATATCCCTTTACCCTTTAAGGAGGTCCTTGTATTAAACCTTTTATTAGAGCCTTCAAGCCACATATTTTCCAGTTTCATATATACATATTTCCATTCCATAGATTACTCTGCCTGTGTCATATACATGTTTGTACACCTTTCTCATACTGGTAGGGATCCAGACTGCTGGCTCTGATGAAACACACTCACCCTGCAATCTTATCCTTACTACCCACAGCACATCCTTCTGCTAAGACTTGGTGTGTCTTTATTATACCCAATAAATTCTTAGGTTATGTCTTGTCCCCTCTAATGTATATCCCTTAAACATCTCAGGTGCTGATCTCTTGTTTCTCAGTTTCATACTCCCAAAGTTGCATGGCCTTTTATGACACTGCATTACTGTGGCAGTATTAGCCCATGTGAATTTTTTTCCTGTTAGAAAATATAATCTGAAATAATAGATTCTGTCTAAATGATATCCTACTCTAGATAAAATAGAAGCAGTACAATTTTCCATTTTTCTCTAACCTTTGGGGTTTTGAGGGAAAAGTTTAATAGTTTTGTCTACAAATCAAGAATTTGCTTCTCATTGTTAACAAAGTTACGTAGGACCTACATTCGGAAGGTCGGGATTCGATTCTTATAGGAAACTGAGAGTTAAATAGTTATAAAATTAGGGGCTAGAGAGGATTTATATTTTTTAGGATGTTAACAATTTTTTGTAATCTCTGGGTGTTCACTTTATTCTAATATTGCTGCTTCACTCTCTAAAATGCCATTTTTAAAAGAGAGACAATGCATCCTTTGAAGGAGGCCTCCTTTGCCTTCCATGCCACAGGTAAGAGAGGAAGTTATTAGTTCCAGGGCACATATGTATTTCATTAGAATCTTCTGATACTTTAATCTCTGTCTTTGGTATTAAGGGAAATACTAGATCACTTGGGTGTGATAAAACTTTTATTTTTAAATTCTAAGAAGTAAAATTTTCAGTCTACAGATTCCAGGTTGTCATCACTGGGCAGGTAGTGTAGTGGATGAGAAAGGAAGAAAGGGTTTGGGTTGGCAAAGGGGCATGTGAATTAGGCTCTGAACCTGACTGCTCAAGTGATTCAGTGGAATAACCTCAGGCATTCTCTAGCCTTCAATTTTATGGGGTGGGATAAGGGACTCTGTCACCGATAATGTGAGTTAAGTGCTTTGAGATCACTAGATGAAAAGCATCCTGTAAAATCCAAAGTGCTAGTGTTATTTGCTACTACCATCAACAGAAATAATTGTTACTTTTAATCATATCAGGGAAGGTGGGGCTCAGTCGACTTCCCAATAGGCCAATGTAGGAAATGCTGTTGAACTGGGAAGAAAAGGATCAGCCTCTAGGGTTGACTCAGTTTCCCATAGAGGGCATCTCACCTTTCAGTGCAACATTTCTCACCCAGTTCCTTTCATGTGTTACTCCAGAAGACCAAACATTCAACTTCTATCTCTTCAGGGTTATAACTAAAAAGCATAGAGGAATAAGAGAGAGAGAGAAAGGAAATGAGACTTACTGCCCTAGTTTTGAGGTTATTTTCTTATCTTTTCATTGTAGCAATAGTCTTCATCCAAAGAGAAATCTCCTGTGTAGGACTGCCTGTCACTGCTGGCCCTTGTTTGTTTTTAGATTTTGATATTTGTTACTGACTATTTGTGTCAGGTGAGATGGGCCTCTTAAACTAGTTCTTTGATGACCTTAGGCCAGGTGAAGCCATGTTCTTCTCTTTCTAATTTGAACAGCATTTAGAAGAGTGAAGGATTCTGGATCCATTGTCCTCCTAATTAAGAGCCCATCATACACATAAGTGGAAACTAATCTTTCTTTTGAAAGGCACTTTTTAACAGTGGCCTGTGCCTGTGGGGTTTTAGCCTTGTTGTCCTTAAGAAATGGCCTGAAAGAATTTCTTTGATAAAGATATTTGTGTGTTTTTTTCCAGGTGAGGCACTGGAACCCAGTTGAACTCTGCATTCAGACAGCCCAAGCTTGAAGACGAAAGATCAGAAACACTGACTAACCTGGAAACAGGGACCTCTTTGGAACTTTGCTTTCATCCACAGTAACCTTTAAAAAGTATCGAGTGGAATTAGTTTTTTCATCTTATTTTGCTTCTTGGGAAGAACATGGCCTCAGGGATTTTATGTTTCTCTTTAGGTTTGCATGAACTCTCTAGGAAACGGAGCCCTTAGAGGGCTTGGGAATAACAAGAAGAGATTGAAGACAGACAAGCTTGCTCTCTCTCTGTTTTCCCTCCCCCTTCAAAGAAAAGGATTTACAACTCAGTCTTGTAACAGCTGCTGCCCAGCTTTAGCCATCAAGAGAAAAGAAATAAAACGAAACCACCATTGCCAGACTGCAAGCCCCGAAGTCAAGGTGTGGGAGTGGTGGTGTTGAGGAAACTGCCTAAAAGAGACAAGGACTGCAGTAAAAACACCTTCTCTTTAAAGCTGAAAAACCCCCTTTCCTTCTTGGATTAAAATAGAAACACAGGGCACACCTCTGGGTGCAGCTCACGTTCTGTGGATATAGTCGTGGAGGTACCACAGTATCTTCAGAAGAGGTTTTCCTTATCCGAAGTGTCCTGCCCTCCCCGATGCTCTCCCCTTCTTTCCTTCTGAAGACTTATCTCCATCCATGAGCTATTCCTTGATCTGTCTGACTGCCTGTGTTCTCTACCTGCAACCATTTGCATGTGTACAGCCTCCTGTTTGTCTCCAGTTTTTAAACTGTGCAAGTTGTGTTTCTTAATCTCTCCTGCCGCGCTCTGGGGAGGTGGTTGTTCATCATTTGGAGTCACCTTTCCCCCTCCCATGCGCTTTCCTTCATTTGAGATCTTCTGACCTTTGGTTTTATTTGGGAGGGGGAAGGGCGATAATTTTAAATTTTCTCTTTCCCTGGTGTCCTGTGCTCTTATCTCCGTTGTTGCCCTCATCCCGTTTTCTTGTCTGTTCTGCCGTTGTGTGGGCCTGGGCTATGCGGCAGGGCAGATCTCCCATCAGACCTCCAACATGCCCGCAGAGTCTGGAAAGAGATTCAAACCCAGCAAGTATGTTCCGGTCTCAGCAGCCGCCATCTTCTTAGTGGGAGCTACGACCCTCTTCTTTGCCTTTACGTGAGTTTCCTCCCAGCGGTGGTATTTGGGGGGCACTCCATGGGAGGTGATGGGGGTATTTTTTCTCTTGAGTGTTTGCTTTCAAAGCCAAGCAACTGGGCGTCAGATGTCTGATAGAGGTAAATCTAACCCCAGAGACATGGTAGGAAGAGTGAGGAAAAGCTTGTCCTCAGCCTTGTTATACATTTGACTCCACTGAACCCTCTACCTTCCCTTTCTCCCTTCCTTTGGAATCACAGATGTTCATATTTTCCTACCCAGCTCCATCATTAGATGATCCTGAACTAGAAAGGAAGTGGGAGGAAACCACCAGAGAGGCCTGAAGTAGCTTAAGCAATCAGAAAAGAGAACTAGAGTAGATGAAAGGTTTTTCAGATAGCATTGGCTTTTCCCCTGGATATCTGAAGCTTAAATTTAAGATTGTGGGAACTGAGAGTACTGGAGAATTTCAGAATTGATTTAGAAGATATACAAAGAGAGTTTTGGCGTTTAGTGTTATTTAAGGAGTGAAGGCCACTAGGAAGTGAAGGCAAGTTTTATTTAGGAAGAGAGTCCTAGAAGACTTCCTTTATATTAGTTCCTGCTGAAGGGAATGGCGGCAACTCTCTATTCCCTGGTCCTATTAGGAAAAGCAGTTGGTATTAAGAGATTCCCTACTTAGGATTTATTCTTCCCCTTTTCCCCAGCATTTCAGCTGTCGACCATCCGGCAAGCGTCTTTGCTGTTACCTGTTTATAAATTAACATGTACCAACCTTCTGAGCCTTAACTGTTGAATCATTGAGTTGGTGTTCTAGTTGTAGCTCTTGGAACAATCAGAGCGTGGTAGATTTTTCCGGGGAGTTCACTTTGCTGTGGTTCAGGCTGAAACCTAATTGTGAGGTGCTGTTTAGAGCAATGGGAGGTTGCTGGGAAGAGGAAGAAAACGAAGTGGTAGGGAATGAAAGCAGTTTGGACTCACTGAAGGGTGAGTGAAGCAGGAATTGCTGGGGTGGGCAGTTACTATTATGAGGAGAAGTAGTGAACAGGAATTAGATCTGAGAAAGGCGTTAGGGAAACCTCCCAAATTGAGCTTATGCCAGAAGGAATTCTAAAAAATGTGGGTCAGCAAAGTAATAGTGATTTAGTTTCTATTCAGTTTTTAGGTAAGGAAAAGATCTATTACCTAAGGTACAAGCATCATCCTATTTCTCACCTCTTCCACTGATGAGCAGAAGTCATAGATTCTGTGATCCCCCGCTCTCCAGCCTGAACATACCGGCTGCATCCCTCAGGGATCTAGAGCAGCCCTGTTCTTCTCTGTTCTTTATCATCTTTGCCTCAACATGTTCAGTGTTCCGTCCTTCATGCATTGACTGCCAATAAGGAGAAATGAATATTAGTGTCAGACTTTTGGTTTCTGCTATTATGGCCAGTAGGTAGAATCAGCATTTTAACCACGGGACATGTATATGGGATCTTAGTATCCTTATAGCCGTTGTGGTGCTGTGTCAGGAGGGACATGTACAAGACCACTTTGACATCCTCCGACCTGCTTAATTGGGGAGGTTCTATTTTCTTTCAAGGAGCAAAGACTTGGGGAAGTTGGAAATTCAGGGGACAAAGTGGTTTCTCTCTTTTAACCCATCTGTTCTTGAGATAGGGTAAGCAGAATCCTTGCTCTTAATTTGCTAATCTAGAAACATTGAAGTGCTTGGCTGGTTATACCAGTTTTGCCACAAATTGTTGTCCTGACATAGGCATTTTCTCAACTGATAGTTGAAGCTATTTAACCTACTTTTCCATTCCCTGGTGTCAGAAAAGTAGGGGCTCTCCTTATTCCATGGTCTCTCAGCCCTAGGAAAAATAATTTTGGAGGACAGTATTGACTCTATTTGGAATTACTGCCTCTAATCCAAGTTAGAAGCCTTAAATTAAGTCCTAGTGAGAGTTCCCCCTGGCACACCTGTGGAGACATAAACACCCTATTTATCTTACTCTGAGCCTGTGAAATTCTCGTCTCTTCTATCTAACCGTAGCAGTTTCTCTACGAGCATACATCTGGGCTGAGATGCCACTGGTCTCAAAAACTTCTTCCCACACATTCTGTCCCTTTTGAGGTTCAAGTCCCTGGGGAACCCTTTGTTTAAAACTGTATACAACCTAAAAAATAATTTATGATTTCAAATAGAGAGACAAGAGGAAGACTGTCTTTGGACCAGCTCCTATTTGGGGCCCTAAATCTGTAACTAATCTGTCGTCCTCCTATTCTCTTTGCTAGGCTACAGCTATCTCTGTAAGCCCCAGGTGAGAATTACTATGGGGCTTAGAGGACTGGGGAGTAGGAGGCAGAGTCCCTTTCAGCTGGCAGACATAATTAGTGGAGGCATATAGGCTTCAACCAATTAGACATAATTTACCTGCCATGTTTCTTTGTTAAGTAGGGAAAGCTATGAGCAGAAATGATCAGTTGGGCTTGGTCATAAAAAAATGGTGATCTTCTGCCCCAGAGAAACTTGAATAGAACAGTTGAGGTCTTCCTCCTAGAAGTCTAATCCCCCTCATTCAGGTGAGTTATTGGGGATCATGTCCTAATTCTTTCCCCTTTTTACTACTTGGGAGGGAGAGTGTCTGCTAAAGTAACCCTCCGCCTCGCAGTTAGGCGTTAGACTCTGCATTTAAGATAATGTGCCTGGATCCTCATCTGTCTTTAAGCCACCTTTTGTGATTGGCAAGGGGGCAGTGCTAGGTAGAAGGAATATACACTTTTGGGGGGGTTAGAAGACTGATTTTGGTAAAGGCTGTTAAACTTTGGGACCTGTTTCTTCCTCTGTAATGAGGAAATTGACCTAGAGTAGTTTGTTTAAGCAACATAACCCTTTTTCAAATGAGATCTTATTTGGAACCTCAGTACATAAAATATAAGAGTTGAGCTGTCTGGTTCAAGTGAGGTTGGTATGTAGAGGCCCAGCCACTTGGTGTGTCTACTTTTTGTCTTCCTCGGGACCCTTGAGACCTTTTTAGGGCTCCTGGCAGTGCCACTTGAAATAATCACTGAATTGTATCCTCTAAAGTCTCCTCAAACTGTGAGTGAGGTCAACCTGTGTCTCATTTTATTTTGAAAGTCGGTAGGGAGGGCATGGGGGTACATCTCTGCTGCAGGTGATCCTCTGCAGGAGGGATAAAAGTCAGTGTTGTGCAGAAATCTGTGATGGTCTTTCCAGGGTCCCATCCATGGGAGAGCTTTCTTCCTTTCAGTTTCTACCTCTGGCTCCTCCCAACCCTTTTATCCCAGAGCTTGGGTAACTGGAGTTAATCTTCCCTCTGGTCCTTTTTTTCATGACTGTGGAGGTGCTAGCATCTGATTGAGTGGGAGCAGTCTTGTGGTTTAGGGCATTAATTGAGCAGTAGTTCCATTTCCTTCCCACGTTGTTTTTTCATCCAGGAATAAGTGCCCAGGTCCCATGTTTTGCATTGAGCTGCTTAGAATTCTGGGTAACAGACACACCACAAATTAAGTGTTTTAAGAGAAACTTACCCATTTATAAGGGAAGAAATTGTTTTCCTGTGGAATCTTGAGGATCCCCAGGGACAGAAGTGGGGTGTCATTCCAGCCTTTCCTCATTAACAAGGAACACTAGTCATACACTCAAACTATGTGCTAGGCATGGGTGGAATGCGTAGACCTGCTCTTTAGGAGGGCAGTGCCTATGTTTGAAGTGTCCTTGAGTCTCCGGTGCCTCAGATGGGGAAGTGGAATGAAAGGATGAAGGTGGAGCTGGAATGATAATTGATGATGATGGTAATAGTAATGTAGTGTGTGTGTGTGTATCTTCTAGCCAGTGAATGCCCAGTATTAAGCCACCTGGTTTAAAAATAATTCTAGGATCTTTTAAAACATTATCTCCTTCCTTCTCATATCTGTGTTATGTAGTTGAAGTAATGAACTTGGAGTTTCCTGTGGTTTACCTAAGGCTACTTAGCAAAATACTGATTGAGAGGATTAAAATCAAAGCTTCTTGACTCCTACTTTGTTGTTTTTTTTTGCACCAGGAGTTGAACCATTCATAACAGGAAATGTGAAGGGCTAGGAAACAGATTTTCAAGAGTGTAGGTATTGAAACCTACTCTCTCCATTTTATTTGGCTTGAAAACAGGAGGGCTGAATAGGTGGGCAGAAGAACCTGTTCTTTCTGGGATGGTATAGGTCTGGGAGTTTGATCAGTGAGTCAGTCAGCCAGCCTTCTGGGCTGCGGCCACTCCCTATGCTTTGGAGCTCTGTGATTATTGCTATAGGCTTAGGACGAGCCCCAACAACTCCTCTCAGCTCAGGCCTCATCTCCTTCCATCAAAGGCAACAGATTCAGACAGGCTACTTGGGGTGGTCACCTAGGAGTCTGGCAGAATACTATAGCAACAGCAAGCCTCTCCCTGGGCCAAGCAGAATGTGGGGTATGGCAGGAACAGGCTCTGCTCACACATGCCTCTCCTTGGTAGGGTGTTCCCTTAGCTAGAGAATTCACATTGGAAGCAGTCGGTCCCTGTTTTGAATCTAGGAGCAAATACTGCCTGTGTAGTTACTTGTATCATTTCTAGAAACTGCCACACTGGGGCAGGGTTTATTTTGGCAACAGATACTAGGATTTCACACTTTAATTGGGATGGGTTGATATCAGGAAGGTTATAGGGGTCAAGTTCATTATCCAAGGGTAGGTGTTTGGCAGGATACAGAAGAAATTGTGTGATTTGCTTTGTTTGGAAATTCAGAAGCTGAAGAAAGAATGGGGTCAGAAAGACTGACGTTTGGGCCTGCGAGGGGGCTGATGTCTCATTTCATTCACCTTTGTTTCCCTCAGGAATAGAGGTACTCTTATTTTTCTCAGAAGCTCAAGAGGCTGCCACAGTAGCCATAATGGCCAATTCTAGGAATGAGACTTTTAAATCACGGTACCTCACTGTTCTGAGGATTTAATTTCTTTTTCCCTTAATTATCTTCCCAGGCTGTAGGAGTCAAGTGAGTCACCCTTTCTCTTCTTCCCCAGGCGGAAATTGAAGTGACAGCTAAATACTAGGGAGGGGCTCTGACCTGGATGACTGGTTTTCAGTTTCTCTCCCTCCCTCCCAAGGAGCCTAGGAAGTCAGGCTTTAGGTGGGGCTCTTCCTTCTTGCTTGTAATTCACCCCATACCCTGCCAAGGTAGGGGGACATGTTTTCTGAACCAAAGGACCACCAGAGGAAGAGGTTTCCGTAGGAGACTTTGATGGAATACACCTAGGACTGTGATGGGAGACCCGTTTGGCCCTTGAAATCAGTGCCTTCCCCCTAGCTTCATTATCTTTCAGTTTTATGTACTGACCCATCAGAAGCAAAGAGTTAATTGATATTTACTATCTAAAAAGCCTTGCACATAATATTTACTTAAGATTTTTTGTTAATAATGGCTAAGTGGAATTTGAATAACTAGATAGTGGTGGTCAGGACTTGTGAGATGCTTTGTGACAGTCACCTTTGTCTCATCATTAGTTTATATCTCTTTAAGGAGCTCCATTCCTATGAATTGTCTTGAATCACTATTTAGGGCTGTGCTTTTTGTTTTGGTGGAGACATCACAACAGAATCCAGGACTGCTGTGGATGAATTCTCCAGACTCATGCTGTCGTCTTCTCCTGGCCCCTGCTTCCTTTCCTTCAATGAACTCTTCCTTTCCTTCTGACTGGTCTAGATAAAGGGCACAAAGACAGATGCTGTCCTAATTCTGGAGATTTAAGTTCTCAGCCACAAAGCAGATTAGGGTATTTAGCCACTGTTTTGCAATGGGAAGTTCTTCCTGAGCTGAGACAGGAGAGAGAGGGCCTTTGATACTATTGACAAAGCAAGCAGCACATCTGTGTTCTGAAACTTCCAGCTCCCAGGATAGCATCAGAGAAAGGAAGAGCACCTGCAGCATTTCTACTAGACTCCTATCCCGACAGAAGTTACCTAAAGCATCTCTCTGGATTTGAGCCCTGGGGAATACTCGATATATTTAACCAGTTTCTTTTTCCTACAGGATTTAGGGTAGTTTGGTCTGGTATCTTCTCTTTTTTAAATTTTTTTAAAAGCTATATTGATTTTAGAAAGAGAGGGGAGGAGACAGAAACATCGATCAGTTGCCTCTCGTACCCTAGGTATGTGCTCTGACCAGGAATTGAACCATCGACCTTTCAGTGCATGAAACGATGCTCTAACTGACAGCCACCTGGCCGGGCTGGAATCCTTATTTTCTTCCCCACCCTTCTGCTCATTTATAGGCCTCAAGGGTTCTAGTTTTGTGCCATCCATGTCTGAGTGTTGTGGGGGTTTGTCCTTTTTTCACCTTGAGAACAAGCTTCTAGTTGAATAAAACTTAGAAATATCTGACACAGTGAAGAAACTTCAGTCAGTTGGGAGTGGTACAAAGCCAGAGGGAGTGGGAGTCAGGGAGGCAGGTGGTATCTCATGCTCTGGGCCAATGTACAGGTCACTGGGGCATGGCTGCAATCCAGAAGCCTCAGGCTGCTCCAGAGAAGGGAGTGTAGCTGGTATCAGTTACATACTAACTCTTGTGCCTTGTTAAAAAGTAGATAACAGATTATAAAATGTGTAAAGATCCACCAGGGAAGAAAGAATCTGAAGACCACAGACCTTACTGCAAGGGGTTATGGTAGGAGAGATTCAGTCTTGTACCTTGATCTAAAATGAACATTTCTGTGGGAAACTAGACCCATTTGTTGGGAAGGATAAGATAATTTGAGACAGCAGAGGTGAACTACACAAGATTTAAAGATAGATCTTTATATGGTTGGGGTCTAGAGTATTAGAGGCACCCCTCATTTTCTTTCTTATTTGTGCAGCTGTCCGGGACTAAGCCTCTATGTGTCACCTGCAGTGCCCATCTACAATGCGATTGTTTTTCTCTTTGTGCTGGCCAACTTCAGCATGGCCACCTTCATGGACCCAGGGATTTTCCCTCGAGGTAAGATTTCCCTCTGCTCTTTTGGAAGCTCCTTATTACCTTTGAAAAAAAAATAATGATTTTTGAACATATACATTGAGTCCTGAGCCTTAAGAGTCCTAAGGTTTTGGGATACTTTTATAGTATAATGATGAAAAGCAGGTCAGGGCCTTCAGTACTGTGTGTCATGTGATTCTAGCCATGTGATTCACTTTGAATCAGTTCTTTGATTTTTTAGTTATCTGTTCAGCAGAAATATATTTCGAGTATGTGGATTGGGCAGTATAGCTAGGCACAGTACTATCCAAGATGAATTAATTAAAACAGTGTGATACAAACTGTAATGGAGGCATGAACAAGATTCTGTGAGACCATAAAAGAAAAGTGTGCACTAATATGTGCCCAGGTAAACTGGAAACACTGGTAAAGGTAGGTAGGAAAGACTTTACCAAGTAGAGGACGGAAGGGAAGGACTCCAGTCTAGGTAGAAGCTTGGAGCCATGAAATGCTGAACTCAGTGGGGTGGAAGGGGCGAAAGAGAAACCCAGAGCCAAACTGTGGAAGACTTGATATGCTAAATCAAATGGATTTTCTTCCTGTGGACAGCAAGAGGTCTTTAATTGGAGGAATCACAGGACCAGATTCCATCAGATACTGTTTGGGAGGCTATTGGAATAAGCAAGCCAGGTGAAAACTTGACTTCAAGGCTGGATTCACAGGGTTTCCAGAAGTAGACCCAGCTTTTCATGACCGATTGCTTTTGGGGAAGAGAGAGGGTGAAGGAGCTGTGTAGGGTAGTTCCAAGATTCCTAACATGGGAGAGAAGTTCAGTGCTGATGTTTATAAACCAGGATACAAACCAAGTTACAGGAATGTCGAACAAGTTTGGAGGGAAGACAGAGCATCTCAGAATGTTGAATTGGAGATATTTATGGGTCTTTTAGGTAGAGTCACCTGGTGTGCAACTGAGTAGTCAGACTCCGAGACCAAGGTCTCCAGTCTTTAGCCATGTGCTGTTTGAAGCAACAGGAGCAAGACTGTCTAGAGAAAGTAGAATGTTAGAAAAGAACCGAGGTGCACTTGACCAGCGCTAACATTTTAATAAGGAGCAGGGGAGGAGGAGGAGCCATTGAAGACAGATGGAGCAAGAAAGGTTAGTAGGCAAAACTGGACAAAGTGGGAACTACGGAACTTCATGAAGTAGCTGGTGGTTGTTAGAAAGTAGATCCAATAGTATCGAAACTCAAAATTGCCCATTATTTTGGTAACTAAGAAATTAGTAATCTGAACAAGAATAGTTTTAATAGTGTATGTATGTATGTATGTATGTGGGAGAGATGCAGTTAAATTGCCAAAATTGTAATGGTTTGGAAGGCAGTGAATAGGCAGGAAATGAGGAAGAGTCAAGAGTATTAAGATGCCTCTTTCAGGAAGTGAAGCAAAGAAGGCGAAAGAGAAAATACCTTATGGGAGGGGAGGGTATTTTTAATGATACAGAAAAAAAGACTTTAGGATGTTGGTAGGCTGAGGAGCTGGACCCAGAGGAGAGAGAGAGGCTGAAATGGAAGGAAGGGAGTAACTGATGAGTTAGGAAGGAGCAGCTTTCCCATGCACATTGGAAGGGTTTTGCATACAGAAGCAATAGGCTGTCGCTGGGGCAGGAGGTGAGAGTCAGAAGTAGAATAAGAAGAAGGGCATTGATGAAGACATCTAATTTTTCTTTCAAATGTGAAGTTATCTTGTGAGAGAGTGAGACAGGTGGATTGGGATAGCAACTTTGGTGAGATTAGGTTTTTCTGAAATTCATTGTGTTTGAAACAGCCTGTGTCACTGCTTCATTTGTAACTTTTGTTTCAAAGATCAGGTGAATGAAAGGAACTTTGAATCCCTAAAGACAAGTAGGGCTATTTTAATGGTCCTTTAGTGGTCTTTTATCAAATACTGATTTATTACAGTGATTTTTCAACCAGTGTGCCGCATGAATTTTTAAAACATTTTTAGTCAGGGGCACTGACGTCTTTTCGCTCAGAGTGTCAAATGAAAAAGTGCACCACCCAACACAACAATAGGCACCCGGTGTGAATGAATCAAACTTATACTTTTTTTTGGTCAGATCAGCAAAAAATATATTTGTTGGTGTGTTGCAGAATTTTAGTAATTAGTTTATGTGTGCCATGAGATGAAAAAGGTTGAAAGTCAAGGATCTATATGTAAGGCATTATGATCATTTGGAGTGTGTTTTTTTAAAAGGTCCTTGCTTTCAAATAGCTGCCTAGAAGGGACAATAGGAAAGACATTTATATGTGTGTTAAGTTATAAGAGTAATTAGAGAACTACATAGTGCTTTAAAAAGAGAAAGAGCTCACTTCTGGTAGATGATGGTGTGGAAATTTCAAAACAAGCAGCATTTGAATTGGTTTTCTTTTAAAAAAATATCACCTATAATTTTACAGCCCAGAGATAACTAGTGTTTTTATTTCCTTTCTGTATTTTGAAGACTTACATTTACTATAATATATAGGTGTGTGTATTTTTATTTCTATTTTCAAGATGAGATCTTTTTGTTTGTACGGTTTTTTGTTTGTACAGTTCTTTACCATGCCTTATTTTTTTCACATATACTGTAAGCATTTCTCCTAGTCAGTAAAATTGGGAAACTTAATTTTTAATCCTATACTCTCACTTAATTTTTCCTTCTCACATGGTTTTTTTTTTTCTAGATTAATAAAAAAATAAAAATTGCACACTATGGATGAGAAGGCAAATAATGTCCTTTATGTTTTGAAGTGGGATGGTGGGGTTTTGATAGCTGAAAACTGAAAGTGCATTCAGGTAAAGAGAACGTCTTGAGAATGTCTTTTGTATATATACACATACACACACACACAAATATATATATATATATATAGGAAGTTAATAGAGTGAGGGAAGATCTTTTGGGCAAGGGCTTTGTGCATAGGAAAGAAGGTTGATGTTAGGTCCTCTCTTGGATTGTTATAGTTCAGTCATGCTCTGGTAAATATTAAACTATTGTGCAAACTCATTATATGTGCTTGTGATATGTAAGTTACCTCTTTAAAAATATATTTGTAGTATGTGAACCTAGAATATCAGTGTACCCATATCATAGCCGCCTGAGTCATAGTCTTTGACCCTCACTTCTGGTGCACGATCAGTCGCTTCCTCATCTGTGTTCCCATGGTGTCGCATATAGAGCTGGCCTCCCAGGATCAGAGCTCTCAGTCCTTGTCCCCCGTTAGCTGGGTCCCTCGAGGCAGGGGCCCTGGTTTAAACAGCGCTGCTCGCCTGGGCTGGTGCAGCCCGGGCAGTTGTCTTAGCAACGCCCCTCTCCGACGCCCCTCTCTGCAGCCGAGGAGGATGAAGACAAGGAGGATGACTTCCGCGCTCCCCTTTATAAGACGGTGGAGATCAAGGGCATCCAGGTGCGCATGAAATGGTGCGCCACCTGCCGCTTCTACCGCCCTCCTCGGTGTTCCCACTGCAGTGTCTGTGACAACTGTGTGGAGGTAAGAACCCCAAGGGGGGGGGCAGGGACAAATCCTGTGCATGAACTCCCTGGACCGCGTGGCCCAGCCCTGTCAAAAGTGTTAGCAGCGATGTGCACCTGAGTTAAGAGTGTAAGTATTCTGTTACAGGTGGTGCCTCAAGCACCACAGGCACCAGGATTTGTGGCTCTGGCCTTCCTTCCCTTGGCTCATCTTTCTGGTTATTTGTCCTGGCTTTGTGTTATCTCCTGCGTCTACGGCATCATGCTGTTGCATTCAAATTTAGTTATATTTCTCTTCCTGCATCCCTTATTTTTATTTTTAATGGTGTTTTTAATGGATTTTTAGAGAGAAAGGAAGGTGGGGAGAGAGAAACATCGATGTGAGAGCAGAACGTTTGGCTGCCTCCTGCACTCACTCCCCCTACTGGGGATAGAGCCCACAACCTGGCCATGTGCCCCTGCCCGGGAATTGAACTGCTAACCTTTTGGTGCACAGGATGACGCCCAGCCAACTGAGCCACACTGGCCAGGGCCCTTACTTTTATTTTTGACTCCTCCCCCAATCAGTCTTTCCTTAGCTGTAAGCATTTGTCTGCCAGATTTTCCTTCCAAGCCTCTTTCCTCACAAATCTTGATGTTTTTGCAAAGCCTCTGACATTCTTCCGTTTCAGAGGCCTTTGGTCAGAGAGGATAAACTCTGAGAGGCAACTCTGGCCTTTGATCATCAGCCTTTGGAAGGTCTTCCTTACAGGCTGGTAGAACAAGATAGACTGCATGCGCCTGTTTTTATTTCGCAACGAAACAATGAACACGATCCCAGATTACTAAAAACAACACTTACACCTGCCATTTGTTCGCCTTCTTGATGGAAAAGTGATCTAGTGCTGTGGTCCAAGGATGCCTCTCTCTTTTTGCCCTTAGGAATTTGATCATCACTGCCCCTGGGTGAACAACTGTATTGGCCGCCGGAACTACCGCTATTTCTTCCTCTTCCTCCTTTCCCTGACCGCGCACATTATGGGTGTGTTCGGCTTTGGCCTCCTTTACGTCCTCTACCACATGGAGGAACTCTCAGGGGTCCGCACGGCTGTCACGTATCCTCCGAGGCTTACGGGTTGCGGGATGGGGAGGGGGAAGAACGAGGAAGGTTGAATCCTGTGGTAGTGAGGCTCGAGGGAAGATGGCGACAGCATGGGCTGGGGAAGGTGAGATCAGGCTGCTCTGTTCTCCTTGACTCTTTGGCTTCAGAATGGCAGTGATGTGTGTGGCTGGCCTATTCTTCATCCCTGTAGCTGGCCTCACGGGATTTCACGTGGTGCTGGTGGCTAGGGGACGCACAACCAATGAACAGGTATGGGAAGAAGTGATGAGAGACCCATGCAGAGCAGGGCATGTCTTTTAGCCCTTTGATTAGTGTTTAGCCTGTGCTTCCATAAATGGATACCTAGAGTATTTTTTTATGAGGAGGTGTCCAAGTTCCTCATGCAAGCATGAGAGCAGAGGCCACCTTAGTTAACATTTACAGAATGCCTGCTCATACTGGACAATTTGGGCTCTGAGCTTAGAGAAACTTAATAAAAGACCTGGGTCAGCCTTCAAGCAGCTTATAGTGCTGCTTAAAGAGTTATTTTCCTGCATGTAATAATAGCTAATTTTACTTGCTTGCTCCTTTGTGTATTATCTTAGTTTTCAATGCTTAGAGTTATTTATCCCCATTTTACGTGAGGAAACTGATGTTGAGGGTGGGATAGCTATGGTGAGAAGACCTAGGAATTGAACTGAGGACACTGCCTCTAGAGTTGCCATTATTAGGCATGACAGGAATAAGCTGATTGATGGCAGGATTGTTTTACTCACTTTTTTTTTGGTATCTTCCAGATAGTGGGTACACAATAATTTGTCACTGGTTTGTGTTTTGGTCTTTGGAAGCCAGGTTCTCATCGTCTGACTGCTGTGGTCCATTTTTCCTCCCTCTAGGTTACGGGTAAATTCCGGGGAGGTGTGAACCCCTTCACCAATGGCTGCTGTAACAATGTCAGCCGTGTACTCTGCAGTTCCCCAGCACCCAGGTACATCTGCCCCTTTGGTCTGTTCACTGTTCATCAAAACTTTTGTCTCCTTTAGACTTCTTCTGATACTGGGGAGGTCTCTTGGGAGACTGCCTAGGAAAGGTTCTCTTAGAATGGGAAGTGCCTGCACGGGAAAGACAAGCCATCCTCTGGTGGACCCTGTGTGTTCAGTTCAGTTGATATCCGTCAGGTATTACGGTTACTCTCCTCTGAGAGTTGAGATTTAGTCTAGAGTATCTTGAGCTAGGTATCTGCCCAGAGGCCTAGTCTTGCTGCAGTGTATGGAATCAAATAAATCAGTTCATTGCTGATGTTTTCACTGGCCTGGTTGGACTTTTTCTTGTGTAAAAATGCTTTACACAAGGTAGACAACCAGTAGATATGTTGGAATGAATGAATGAAAGCTCTTTTACTCTTAACACTCAGGTATTTGGGGAGACCAAAGAAAGAGAAGACCATTGTAATCAGACCTCCCTTCCTTCGACCAGAAGTGTCAGATGGGCAGATAACTGTGAAGATCATGGACAATGGCATCCAGGGAGAGCTGAGGAGAAGTAAGGTGAGGACTTAGGGGAGTAAAGCTAGGTAACTTGGAGACTCACTCATGGCAAACAGATGGAAACATGCGTTTAGTTTACATCTCTCTTCAGTATTTATCACTTCCTGATTTGTGTTAAAATTACTTGAATACTTATCTTCTTTCCTCCATTAGATTGTAAGTTCACTGACATTAGAAATTGAGTCCATTCATTTCCATGTCTTCATAGGACTTCAACATAGCAACTTGCGGGTGGTTGCAGCTCAAGTAGTAGTTGTGGTAAAAATGAACAAACAAGTGACAAGATTAAACTCTTGTTGAAATCTTTTTTATCCAGTACCATTCCCAAAATGACTCTTGTCCCTTGTCTTCCGGTCCATTTAGAAATATATGATAATTGACTCTCCAACACTCCTCTGTTACCAGTTTAATACTTGAGTTGCCTAATGCCCAGTTCTTGGAAATCTGATTTTCCCTTCTTCACCCAGTCTAAGGGAAGCTTGGAGATTACAGAGAGCCAATCTGCAGATGCTGAACCTCCACCTCCTCCTAAGCCGGACCTGAGCCGTTACACGGGGCTACGAACACACCTCAACCTGGCTACTAATGAGGGTAAGGGCAGTGGCAGGAGTGAGAAGGTGATTGAACTGTAGAGCAGACAGGCAGGCAGGGGCTAGGCGATAATGCTTGTGTTGTAGCTAAGAACACCCAATAGGTGGCCGTTGAGCCACTACTTTGGACAGCTGGGAGAAAGAGGATGCCACTTAGCTGTTGCCAGTGAATTGGACATTTGTGGGGGAACTGTCAGCTCTAGACAGAGAGCAGCCTAGGCCTGTTTGGTGCGTTCTCGTACTCTGGGTTCTGAGCTGATTGGAGTCTTTAGTCTTGATTTCAGCAGATTCCTGTTCCCTTGGCTGGGTATATCTATTCCTACCTTGTCCTCCCCTGTACTTTAAGGAACTCTATCCAGGTTAAGAGAACAGCTTGTAAAGTGGCCCCCCCTGGGCCTTTTTTCCTACAGATAGCAGCCTGTTGGGCAAGGACAGCCCCCCCACACCTACCATGTACAAGTATCGGCCAGGCTACAGCAGCAGCAGCACATCAGCCGCCATGCCTCATTCTTCCAGCGCCAAGGTACTGAGTTCTCCCTAAGAAGTAGGGGTGTAATGCATGCCACCTGTTCTGGGAAGAAGACGACTGGGAGAAGGGAAGAGGCAGAGGGGAAGAAAAAAAAAGCATTTTACTAATTGTTGGTGTTAGTGGGTTTGAATCTCCTTGATGTTACTTCATTAAAGGGGGGCAAGTAATGTAATAGATCAAAGCACCGATTAAGTGTCATACTTAAGTTCCAAACCCATCATGGGCGAGCTACTTAACCAGTCTTATTTTCTGTATCTTAAAATAGGGTATTTGTTTGAACTCATAGATTTGCTTTAGGGGTTAACAAGATAATGCATGCAAATGTTCTAAACACTGCTGGCATATAACAGGTCCTTTTTTGACGGATTCCTTGGGCTTTGTGGCCTAGTGTCTGTCACATGAGGAACATCACTAAGAGCGTGCTTTACTTTCTCCCCCAGTTGAGTCGTGGTGACAGCTTGAAGGAGCCAACCTCAATTGCAGAGAGCAGCCGCCATCCCAGCTACCGTTCAGAACCCAGCTTGGAACCAGAGAGCTTCCGTTCTCCCACTTTTGGCAAAAGCTTTCACTTCGATCCACTGTCCAGTGGCTCACGCTCCTCCAGCCTCAAGTCAGCCCAGGGCACAGGCTTTGAGCTGGGCCAGTTGCAGTCCATCCGTTCAGAGGGCACAACCTCCACCTCCTATAAGAGCCTGGCCAACCAGACACGCAATGGGAGCCTATCTTATGACAGCCTGCTCACTCCTTCCGACAGCCCTGATTTCGAGTCAGTACAGGCAGGGCCTGAGCCAGACACGCCTTTAGGCTACACCTCTCCCTTTCTGTCAGCCCGGCTGGCCCAGCAACGGGAAGCCGAGAGGCACCCACATTTGATGCCAACCGGCCCAGCACACCGAGAGCCCTCACCAGTCCGGTACGACAATCTGTCGCGCCATATTGTGGCCTCCCTCCAGGAACGAGAGAAGCTGCTACACCAGTCACCCCCACTCCCAGGCCGGGAGGAAGAACCAGGCTTGGGGGACTCAGGCATTCAGTCTACACCAGGCTCAGGCCATGCCCCTCGTACTAGTTCCTCCTCAGATGATTCGAAGAGATCACCCTTGGGCAAGACTCCACTGGGACGCCCAGCTGTGCCCCGTTTTGGCAAGCCAGATGGGCTAAGGGGCCGGGGACTAGGGTCCCCTGAGTCAGGCCCAACTGCTCCATACCTGGGCCGATCTGTGTCTTACAGCAGCCAAAAAGCCCCACCTGCTGTTTCTGAGACGGAAGAAGTGGCCTTGCAGCCGTTACTGACACCCAAGTAAGTATCAGTCCATCTTGGCCCTCAGCAGACTTAGAATTAGCATCCTGCCCTGCAGAAGGTATCATCACTGCCCTGTACATTCTAATGCGAAGGGACCCAGGCTTATCCTGCTTGTGAGTAGCTCTTCCTTGTTCACTCACTCCAGCCGCCTTCATGGGCCATTCCTGTTAAGAGACTGAAGTTTAATACCTTTCTCTTAATCCTGCCCTTCGAAAAATTAATTTACTTGTCTGAGTGTAAATATACAATATAGCTGCTGTTGGAGAGAAGGAATAAATAGGAATAGGGAATCATGCTTGTTTCAAGCAGGGCAGTAAAGCAAAAGGGAATGTTTGGAAAGGAATTATATATGTACTATGTACAAACCATTAATTAAAAATCGTTCAGCACACTAAAAAAATAAGTGTGTATGGAGAAAAGTACATCATTCTTTTTTTCCTGAACTTTTACAACCGCCTTCCTTTTCTGTGTTTTGTGTCCCACTTCCTGACACCCCTCTCTTTTTCTTCTTAGAGATGAAGTACAGCTCAAGACCGCCTACAGCAAATCCAACGGGCAGCCCAAGAGTATAGGCTCAGCCTCCCCTGGCCCAGGCCAGCCGCCTCTCAGTAGCCCCACAAGGGGCGGAGTCAAGAAGGTGTCAGGAGTAGGTGGCACCACCTATGAGATTTCCGTGTGAGCCTTCGGCACCTCTTCCCCACACCTCTGCGCCTACACCAAAGGGCCCCCCAGGTGGCCACCTTCCTTTCCTCAAGGGGCTCCCCTCCCCTGCATGGACATTTTTTAAACCACCTATTCCAAGAGGATGAGGAGTGTTTTATAAAATGCAGTGGGGTTGGGGAGTCGGAGAGTTGGGGCCCGGAGACTGGGGCAGCAACCCCTTTTACCTTTTAAGAACTTCCCTTCCTTAACCCCTGGACCAGACTCAGTGGACATTTGTGCAATTGCTCGCCCTGGAGAGAACCAGATCATTTTTAAACCAGAAATAATTTTTTTTATTATTGTTACGGATTCTATTTTTTTCCTCTTCTGCGTTACCAGGTGTGTGTGTACATATATATATATTATAAATATCAAAGAAATTATATATCTATCCTGGGATGGGAAAATGAGGGAGGGGTATGTTTGAGGAGGGATCTTATTCTTCCCAGTCCTCGGGCCAGCAGAAGAGGGAAGATGTGGACGGAAGTCTTCCTTTGCCCCCAGGTTCCCTCTTTAGTCCACTACCAATTAAGAAAATAGCACCCTCTGTTGGTGCTAAGTGATCAGGAAGGAAACCTGGGAGGGGCGAGTCTGAGGTCTTGGTCAGAGGAAGAGGAGTTAGTTTTCTAGGCTCATTGGCACTTAGTTTCCCCAGGAGAGGGGTCACGGCCCCGTGATTTTTTGGTGGTGGGAGATCAGGAAAAGAGCTTGGCCAAGCTCCAAAAACAATTGGATAATCCCCTCTTCTTGGGACGGAAAGATTAGGGTGGCCTTCAACTAGCCCCTCAAAGCCTTCCCCCATTTCACATAGTTAACATTTTTAAATCCAAGGCCAGGAGAGAAGAATCCAAAAAGCAATATTTTTCATCACATGCCAAAAACGGGGGATAGAAAGAAGGAGTGGCAGGCCTAGGCCCCTCCGATTGTCCCTTGAGGGTTACCCCTCAGCCCACCTCAGTATGGTGCTGGGTAGAGGGGATACCTGGGTTCTAACCTCTAAATAGAGGAGAGGAGACCCCAGCCTCTAGATAGAGGCCCTTTTTATTTTTTATTCTGATTAGCCATTTTAAACCAACAAGGAATAAAAAGAAATCCTGATCTAACCAGCTCCCCCTGACTTGTGTTATTTTGTCTGGTTAAGGCAGGGTGAATGATCTCTGGAGGGGAGTTACAAAGAAAACCTCATAAGCTTCTCAGGTCCTGACCCATCTTTTGTCAGGACTGTAGTGAAAAGAACCACTTACGACAACAGGTCCTGGTTTTGTTTCCAGTGGTTTAATCCAAAAATTCCTGAAAAAAATCATTTGTAACCACTAAAGCCTGTCATTTTGAAGCTTAGAGAACTCTTGACTTGTGCCACACTTGTTCCTTAATACAGAATTGTCTCTGGAAAGTAAGGTTCATTTTGTATGCAGCCAAATGGGAGACTGGATGATGGAAGTATGAAAGCGCTCTAAAAGGCCAGCTGTACGTAGGGGCGGCAGTTCAATCTGATATCTCCTACTTTCTCTTCTCTTTGCGAAAGCAAAAGGCTGTGCCTTACTTTTACAGGCATCCTTGGACACTAAATCTCAGAGAACTGGCCAGAACCATTTATTTTTGCTGTCTATATCTTAAGTATATGAACTCTTGCTCTGAAATCCTAGATTAAAACTGGAGCTAAATGAGTAGTTTTCTGCCTACCAATCTAGGAAAAACCCTAGCTCATAGCAACAGATTTTAACTGTTCTGTCAAATTTAGCTTCAAGTCTTGAGTACATTAGGCTGGGTTTTCTCAGGTTTTTTCAGTTACCTGGCCTGCAAAGACCTAAGGGACTTATTTTTACATTTTGTTAGTTTAGGCTGCCTTTTTGTTGCTCTCTTAGAAGCTTAGAAATGTTTTCACATTAGCCAAGTACTTGGTCTTAACTAAGGAATGAGGCAGGTCCAACATTCTTACTATAAAGACAAGAGAAGCATTTACCTTTGCTTGCCAGATACTCACTTCAGAAAAATCATGGGCTTGACCAAGAAACAACTGGCTAAAGTTCAGTGGTGACTGTAGGTGCTTTTTTGGTTGGCTATTCTGTTCCAACACAAAATTGACCTAGAATACAGTTGAGCCCTAACTGGATCAGCTCTTCAGATGAGGCCTGAAGATCATCCAGGTGTTTGGTCCTCAACATTATGGGCAAGGTGTTAACAAGCTCTGCCTAACCTTTGGACCATGTCCCCCAATCTCATTTTGATTGGTTCCCTGTGTACTGATGAGATAATATAATATAAGACCCAAATCCCCCCCCCCCCCCCCCCCCCCCCCCTTCTCAGCATGCCTTGGCTTAAACCCTGACTCACAGAAAGGCACTTACCTCTTAACAGGCAGCCATACTTCAAGTTTGATAAATGCAAAAAAATTTTTTTTTAAAGAAAAACCCTAACAAATCAGATAAGGTCATAAATCAGACAAACTGCACAAAAGAGGTGAAAAGAAAGCTTCCTGGGAGAGGAAGAGATGTCCATGAGAAAGCTGGACTGAGCCTTACAAATGCATGGCTCTTTCTCATAATGCATTCCTCTTAACTGAGCACAGCAGGCCTGCTTCTGTTCCAGCCGCAGGGGATGCTCTTAAGGCAGTGTCCAAGAGCCAGGAAGGCAGTCTTTGACAGCAGGTTCAGTACAGCAGGAAAAGTCATTCTGGCAGAGTCCAGTGGTCTGTTAGCGGAGGCTGCTGCTGCTGCTGGCCTGAGAACTGCCCATACCTGGGTGGTCTGGACTGTGTCGGTTCTGGGGGAGACAAAGGAGGGGTACAAGAACAACTAGGAACTAGCTCTGGCCTTGACCAGGGCTGTATAGAAGAACCATACAACCCGCCTGTTCTCAATGGGCTTTCAATGCTGGGTCCAACCTGCGGCTCGGGACTTGATGGTGGCCCGGGTGAGACACGAGGGAAACTCACTGGGCTGCGCCACCAGCCCCTCCCTTACCTTCTTCTTCTTCTTCTCCTTCTTCTTCCTCTTCCGTTCGGGATCCTCCTCTTTCTTCTTCTTCTTTTTCTTGTGATCTGAGTCAGATGGTGTTTCTGTTGGAGACAGGCGCCCGCCTATCAACTGAGGAGCTCAAAACTCCCTCCTGCTGCTGCAGGGAAACCCCTGGTCAGGGTAACTGCTTCTGTTCAAATGGCCAAAGAGGATCCAGAGGCACTGCTAAGGCCCCTGTCCCCTGGTCCTACTTGCCCAGGAGACCCCAGAACATCCATTTCTTCTTTCAGGAGAACCTGGGAGTCCAGGGCTCCATAAGGAACTTACCTGGTGTGTTCCACTGAGGACGGTCGAACCAGACTCAGAACATCAGCTTTTCTGGCTGCGAACAAAACCGCTGCTTACCTGGGGGGACGGGATCCTGGGTACGGCTCTGTTTGTGCTTGTGTTTATTCTTCTTCTTGGGAGGCTGGATATGCATCAGACGACACTGCTCTGGCAACTGAAGGATCCAAGGGAAGGCCCAGGTGAGCGGGGGGAGCAAATAAACGCCCTGCTCCCATCGTCTGCTCTGCTTGGTAAGTTAGGAAGGAACAGACTTGGCCAGAAAAACTACCTCCATGCCTTTCACGCCTCCCAATTTGCCTCCTTCCTCCCCAAGAGGGGACTCACCGGGCCGGTGTGGAGGCGGAAGCCAGCTAGCATGGTCCCTGTGATAGGATTGAAAGAGCCACCAAGAATAGGGGGCTTCTCAATGAGGGAGCGGAGGCTGCTGTTATCATGGGAACCTGGCAGATCAATCATCCCCGGCAGGTCAGGCAGGAAGTTACTCAGCTTCTCCTTCACCTTCTTCCCACAGAACTTATTATAGGCATGTTCCAGGTTGTAGTGTGTGATCAGGTTGGTGCTGCCTGTCAGCTCGGTGCTGCCTGGAGAACACGGGGAGAATAAAAAAATATTTTTTAAACGTCAGTCACACAATATTTATTCTGATAATGCCTTATAATACTTTTCCGTACTTTTTCATTTGAACCTTGACAAAAATTCAGTGTACTTAAGACAGTTATTACCACTTTCCATGGATAAGAAGAAATAGTGCAGCCCTGGCTGAGTAGCTCAATTGGTTAGAGCATCACCCCATATGCCAAAGTTGTGGGTTCGATCCCCCATCGGGACACATACAAGAATCAACCAATGAATGCATAAATAAGTAGAAGAGCAAATTGGCACTTCTTTCTCTCTCTCTTTCTAGAATCAATAAATAAAAATTTAAAAAAAGAATCTTTTAAGTCATTGATCCAGAGGGAAAGTGAAGAACTGTAGTTTAGCCTAAATAAGGAATCTTTCAAGTGAGAATTACAAAAAAAAATAAATTATTTTTAAACTAAGAACAGCAAACGTAAACATAATAAACACTAAAATACAGTATTATAAAATGGTGGGTTGGAATGAGAATGAGAAAATAAGCAAAAATCTAAATAGGGCAGAGATGGAAACTGCTTTAACCAATGAAGGAGACACTCCTTTCCTTGGACTAACCAGAATAATAACTTCCACGATACCCTGTGCTAAACACTGCTCTGAGAGATTTTTTTTAAAAAATATATCTTTATTGATTTCAGAGAGAAGAAAGGCGAGGGAGAGAGAGAGAAACATCAATGATGAGAGAGTCATTGATTGAGCCCGCAACCCGGGCATGTGCCCTGACTAGGAATCGAACCCCAACTGCCTGGATCCTAGGCTGACGCTCAACAGCTGAGCCATGACCGGCTGGGCTGAGAGATTTTTTAAAAAAATATATCTTTATTGATTTCAGAGAGAGAGAGAGAGAAACATCAATAATGACAAAGTCATTGATAGGCTGCCTCCTGCATGTCCCCTGCTGGAGACTGAGTGCAACCTGAGTGCATGTGCCCTGACCCGGAATCAGGAATTGAACCTCGATCTGGATCATAGGTCGATGCTCAACTGCTGAGCTACCCCTGCCAGGCTGCTCTGGGGTAGTGAGAAATCATACTCCCTGGCATGACCAGGATGATATTACCTCACAGCTCAGCTACAACCAAGCTAAGGGCCAAATATGACCCAATGGCTTCCTTTTTTTTTTTTTCCTAGCAAGAAACACTGATCACTTTTACATGGAAAAACAGCCAGGAGCTTTTTCTAGCTACCGCTACCTAACTTTTGTTATCACTATCTTTATTCCTCCTCATAATACCGAGAATAATGCTTTATAGAAAGAAATGTTTGATTAGAAGTTGGGCAACTAAAATTCTAATCTTAACTGTCCTCTATGCCTCAGCTTCTTATCCATAGAATGTAGTAATAACAATCTTAAGTAAACTGAATTTTGTTCAAGTGACAAATGAAAACATACTGAAAAGTATGAAGTACTATATAAATGTAAGGCATTATCAGTATAAATATTGCGTGGCTGACTTTTTCCAAAGAATATAAACTTGTAACTTAATAAGGATCCAGTGGCAAGAAGGGAAATATCTAGCCTATAACTTCATCTAGAGTTATGATGAACATGAAGGGTACAAATGCCATAGTGGCTTGTTTCCAATCCTTCACTTTGGAAAACTCAGGTCATGAACTGTGAGAGCCCCTTGAAGACAGACAATGTCTTGTTCATTCATGTATGGCTGGTGCCCAAAACTGCACATTCTTGATGCTCAATAACTATTAAAGAAACAAGGTATTTTTTTCTCCATAACACTAGGCCTTACCCTATTCTTTCCCTTATTTTTTCATGTCAAATACCTCAGAAGAGTGGTCTACTGTTAATGGCAGGAGACTCAGAGCCACAGTACCTCTCTGCATAACTCGGCATTGCCTCCTGCCATTATTGCCTCCTGTCCTGACTTTACCCTCCCTCTCTGTTGGCTCTCTCCTTCCAGGTGGTATGCTCAAGGCTCAGGTGAGAAGACACTCTGTGCTTTTTCTGAACTTTAACTTAAGAGTCATTCCAATTTTTTGACTATCAGTTCTATGAAGATGATTTATAAATCTCTCCCCCAGCTCTGACTCCTCTCCTGAAAACTAATCTTGCACTTCCAACTTCCTCTTAGTCAATTCCATGCAGATACTATGGCTTTTTATTGATCGATTGATTTTAGAGAGAGAAAGGAAGGGGGAGAGGGATACAGAAATTTGTTGTTCCACTTTTTTATGCATCCATTGGTTGATTCTTGTATATGCCCTGACTGGGGATTGAACCCGCAAACTTAGCGTATCACGGACAATGCTCTAACCAACTCAGCTACCTAGGCAGGGTCAGATACTATGTAGTTATATATATATATATATATATATATATATATATATATATATATATATATATAATTTAAAAAAAAATTGGTATCAGAGAGGAAGGGAGAGCATCAATGATTGGAGAGAATCATTTATCACCTGCATCCTGCCTGCCTCCTACTGGGAATCGAACCTGAAACCTGAGCATGTACCTTGACTGGGAATCCAACCGTGACCTCCTGGCTCATCGGTCGACACTCAACCATAGAGCCATACCGGCCAGGCAGATAATATGTTTTTTTAAACTCCAAATCTTCTCCACCTCACTCCTGGTTTCTGCATTTCAATACATGGTACCCCCTACTCTCCAGATATTTTTAGAAGCAGTACTCCTCAGTTAAAAAACCTCAATGGTTTCCCATAACCCTCAATAAAGACTTCAAATTCCTTTGGCATTCATGGTTAAACATATTTTACTGTAACTTAGTAAAAGTTTTGGGACCTCGTCAACCATCAGTTCCCTATGCAAAATTTTCGATCCATCCAAATGGGTCTCCATTATCTCCTGAAAAACACACCTCTCACAGTGTTTCCTTTTAGGAAAACTGACCTAATTATAGGAAAATTCTTCACCAAGATAAATTCATCAAGTTTCAGCTCAAGTGACAACTTATTCTTGCTGTGATTTTGTTGTATGTGAGGCATGACCACCAAGTAATGAGATTGGCCCTGACAAGAAATATGGTTACTATCTTTAAACCGCATACTTGGCAACCCTAACTAAAATAACTTCCCTAAAAGCAAGGACCAGACTTATCAGTCTTGTTCCTCTTCTCACCGTGTGTCCTCCCACCTTCTTCCTATACACTCAGCATTTGCCCCAAACAGATATTTAACATGTCAACTGACTGATATACATAGGTACTATCAGAATAGGTAAGGTTAGTGGCACACATCAATCACTAACCAACCAAAGGAAAGCCAACCTCCCTGTTTCAGTTTTTTCAACTATAAAATGCAGATAACAATACCTACCTCAATGGGCTATTCTATGTATTAAATTCTATTACGTATATAACTGCGTTGTGAACTTCAAATTACTGTACCAATATCCAGTATTAGTTCCCTCTACTTTTTTTTTTTTAAATATATCTTTATTTCAGAGAGAGGAAGGGAGAGGGGGAGACAGACAGAAACATCAATGATGAGAGAGTCGTCATTGATCGGCTGCCTCCTGCACGTCCCCCGACTGGGGACTGAGCCCGCAACCGGGCATCGAACCGCGATCTCCTGGATTCTTGGTCAAAGCTCAACCGCTGAGCCACGCCCGGCTGTGCCCCTCTACTCTCGATGTAGCAGTAGGGCCTGGGATGAACTAAAAGGCATTTTGGAGCCTAAACATGTCCAAAATGACTCTTGATTTCCATCTCCTCAAACTCGTTACACAAAGGCTAACTCTGAGCTCCAAGGTCCTGGCACGAGTTGCCTAGGTTACCTTGCACGTCGGCCAGCCGGCTAAGAACCACGCCCATCACCCCCGTGATGAACTCATTGGCTCGCTTCTGCCAGGCCTAGCACTCACCTGGCAGTTCCCGCATTAGGTAGAAGGGACCGCAACCAGCTGCCGACTTCTCAGCACCCGGAGGGGCCGCGGCCGCGGTGGGGGGCGGAGCCGTGCCGGGTCCCCCGCCTGGAGGAGGGGGAGGCGGGGGTGGAGGTTTCCCTGGTCCGAAGCCGAGTGCGGTTGGGGGCGGGGGTGGGTCAGCCTGAGCTCCAAACAGCGCCGTGAAATTCTCCATCTTTCCTTCTGCCCCGGCGCCGTCCAGGTGTCTGGCGCTAGTGATTTTCATTGGACAGTCCTTTCCCGCTGTACCGCCCTCTTCTTCCATCTGCCGCTTATCATTGGATGCTTCTGGCCCCGCCTACCTTGATCCGGCAACTACTACCGTCGCTGAATGATTACGTACAGGAAGTACTATCTAACTTTATTCTCCAGCCACACTCGCATAGCCAATAAAATGACTTAGGTGGAAAAAGCGACGGCTAGATTGGCCAATAAAGTATCCCGTCCCTTTTCCAGGTCTTCCTTACGGTGGCGTCCAATCAGAAACCTACTGCTGGGTCCAGAGGCGGTGCGTCCGAGACTCGGCCCAATGGCAGTCCCGATGGCGGAGAGGCGGGGTCAGGCCTCCCAGCAGCTGCGAGCGGCCAGTGGCGCCTGGCCAGGAAGATGGCGGTCCTGGCGCCTTTGATTGCTCTGGTGTATTCGGTGCCGCGCCTTTCACGATGGCTGGCCCAACCTTACTACCTTTTTTCAGCCCTGCTCTCTGCTGCCTTCCTACTCGTGAGGAAGCTGCCCCCGCTCTGTCACACCCTCCCCACGCAGCGCGAAGACGGCAACCCGTGTGACTTTGATTGGGTGAGCGACCCCCGCCTTAGACCCCGCGACCTTGACGGCCCCTTCCCCTGCGGTTGCATGGGGGGGGGGCGAGGTTCCCCTTTTTGAGAACACCCCGCGGTTCCGAGCCTGTCGCGGACTCACCATTAGAGTATAGAGCCTGGCGTGTCATCGAGGCTAAACCCTGAGTTTAGTTAAGATGGAAAACCCGGTTAGCCTGCACAACAGCCCTTCCCAAACTCTCCGCGTGTGTACCGTCTTTATCAGTGCCGCTCGTATGTGAAGCCTCTCACGGAGCCAGTGAGATAAACGAGACAAGTAATAATATTGCCTTTATTGGTGAAGAAATTGATCTCGGCGTGATTAGGAGACTTGTCCAAGGTCACACAACTAGGATTTGAAACCCCGCTCCAGGCCATAGTACCTACACATTTATCACCTATTTCTTTTCTTTCTTTTTTTTAAAATATGTTTTTATTGATTTCAGAGAGAGGGAGGGAGAGAGAAACATCAATAATGAGAGTCCTTGATCAGCTGCCCCCTGCACGCCCCCTGCTGGGGATCGAGCCCGCAACCTGGGCATGTGCCCTGACCGGGAATCGAACCGTGATATCCTGAGTCATAGGTCAATGCTCGATCCCTGAGCCACGCCGGACGGGCTCACACATTTCTTAATTCAGTTAACATTTCCAGAGTGCTCGCTATATGCTAGAAACTATGCTGCATCCTGAGAGTGCAAAAATAAATAAAATTGTTATACCTATCTAAAAGGTATTGTAAAAAATTCATCATAAATCTACCTCAAGCTGCTTGCTGTACTTCCCCAGTAGGGGTGCAGGGACCACTGGGACAAATGAGTTGAAGCTCTGCTCTCAGCTGTATATAGCAGCATTTATGTTGAGGAAGGAGGGTCATCCTGACTTTTGGTCTTTTTTCCAAAAATGAGTGTTGGTCTTTACCAGAACCCACTCCCTTATTTTTGTCTTTCATCCCTTGTTTACTCTTTAATACTTCCTCTGGCCACCTCCAGACAGTATTGTTAATTTACTTAAGTGTAGCCATGCTACTTCAAAAGATCCTATTTTTATCTGATATTCCATACCACTTTAACCAAAATGGGACTCAAAAACATAAGTGGATAGTAATAAAGATTTTAATAAGTGTAGGGCCATTTTACATAATTTCTCTGTATACTCTTGTCTAATGATATGCAAAATATTGGAAAGTTTTATATTTTATTATTACTCTGATAAATTTTGTTTTAGCTACACATGGTCCCTGACTTACGATGGTTTGACTTACGATTTTTCAACTTTAGGATGATGTTAAAGCGATACACATTCAGTAGAAACCATACTTCAAATTTTGAATGTAGATCTTTTCCTGGGCTAGCAGTATGTGTTACGATACTCTCTCATAATGCTGGGGTGAACAACCAGTACTCTACAGTGTAGTGTTAAATACATTTTCAAGTTTAGTGATGGGTTTATTGGGTTCATCTTGAGTCATGAAGCATCTCTACTATGGGTTCACCGCCAGTGCTTTCCTGGAAAATCTATGTTTTACTGATTTACCTTGGTGATTGGGAAGCTAAGGTAAAAAATGTTATCAATAACAGGTAAACCTCAAATTTTCAGTGGCTTAACAGAGTATAAAAGCTTATTTCTGTTTTCTTAAATAAAAGGAAAGAAGGCTTTTGCTTTTACTGTATATACTGTTTTTCAGCTTAAACTAGTAAGGGAATGTTGATTTCCTAATAGAAGAATTTGAGCTAATTAATACAGAAGGATGATAGAACTTAAATATCATTTAGCAACCCCTAATGAAATAATAAATCTAGGCAATGATCATCTGTGGATGCTAAAACCATCAGATGAAAGGTTGATATGCTCTCTGAAGGGATGTAATAGGGAATATCAAGCACCACCTATGATGTATTTTTGGCAAAAGATTTGGATTTCATTGTATTCAAACCTCTAAATTTCATTCTCACTTTACAAGAAATATGGGAGATTGAAGATCATCAGAACAAATACCATGAGGATGCAAGAGACAAGTCCAGAAAGTAGGGAAGTTAACAGTACAACTGACTCAGTGTCTTCAACAGATAAATAGCTCAGAATAAAAAGAGTCAGGAATCCTTTAGGGATTATGGAAGACCAAAGAATCACATCAGCCAAAGGCAGTGTGTGGATCTTGCTTGCATGTTCTTGACTCCTAGCTGTAAATCACAGTTGATTGGTTCTGTCTGACATGATGATTTGGCCTCTGTATTAAAAACAGAAAGGAATGGAAGGCCTCAGACAATCTAATCTATAGTTGCCCTCCTCCTGTGCTTACTCTCACATGGGCCTTGTTAGTCTTCATTGCAATTGTTACTTTTTCAAATTATTTTGTTTGTTTCTTTGTCATGTTCATTGTCTGTCTCACTTTGTTCATGTGGAGCGTACATTCTAGAATGTGAGAAAGAGCTATAAGCCAAGGATACTTAAAACAAGGATACTTTGGGAGCTCTGAAAGGCCTCCTTCAGCTCTCAAATTATATTAAAGGCCCATGGATTATCACTGTGAATATTGGGTGGAGAGGAATGATTTAACTTAAGCAAAACCAAACAAATGAAATAACCATATATTGTATGAGTGGAATATTACTGGGAAAGTCTCCCTGGAAAAGTTTCCTTTTCCTACGGTCACAGAGTTGGTTATAATTTCTCACAGTTTTATACCATACCATACTTTATACAACTCTTTAATATTCATTATCATTTAATCTTCACAATAGCATTTTGAAATAGATGTTGTTCAGTGGAGGAAACAAAAGCTCAGCGGTTGATTCACAGAAAGGTGCCAGCCAGGTTGTGGCAGGGGTAGAACTTGAACCTAGATCTGGTGTTTTTCACCACTACACCTTAGCCGACTCCATTTATTTATTGTTACCATTCCCCGTTTGGATATCTGTTGGTTTTTGTTCCATATTTGGCTCCTTTACCCACCCAAAGTCTCTCTGCTGATGGCATTTCTGCCACTTTGATTCTGTTGCAGAGAGAAGTAGAGATCCTGATGTTTCTCAGTGCCATCGTGATGATGAAGAACCGCAGGTCCAGTAAGTTAGCCTGTTTCTCTGTCTCCCAAGGGTAGGCCTAAAGCCTTCCAGAGGTGTTTTTATTCATGTTATGTGAGGGGCCTTATTGACTGTACTAGCCCCTCATTCCATGCCAACACTGAATTTGATGTTGGACTTTTATCCCCTCCCCTCTGCCGTTTCAAAGTACGCCAGGAAGAGGGACAAAGAATGAGATGCTGGAACATGCACCCAGCCTGACCTGTGACATCTTTGTGTTTCAGTCACTGTGGAGCAACATATAGGCAACATCTTCATGTTCAGTAAAGTGGCCAATGCAATTCTTTTCTTCCGCCTGGATATTGCCATGGGCCTGCTTTACATCATACTCTGCATAGGTAAGGGGACTACAAGACTTGGTTGTGGGAACCAAATACAAACCAGTTTCTCCATAGTCTTCTTCCATATCTGTTCCTAATTAATTATGTGTGTGGTTCAGATGGTAAGACTCTACAGAAACTTTATTTTAACAGGAAGGGAATGTGTCAGTGGTCTGTGTATGCCCTCGAAATGTGTTCTTTGGTGCTTGAAGCCTTTGAATTAGTTGGAAAGCAAATCCTTGCCCAAGGCCTTATGTTTCCTCCAACGTCTTTTTTACTGTGTTTAGTGTTCCTGATGACGTGCAAGCCTCCCCTGTACATGGGCCCTGAGTACATCAAGTACTTCAACGATAAAACCATTGATGTGAGTGTTCATCCTGCCTCCTGTTTTTTGAGTCCCTTGTGGGTAATTTTGTAGTTGTGCACCCTACTCACTAGAAGGAGCAACTGTGCTTCAGGATGGAAGTCAAGGGCACTGTGGTTCATCATGGGAGCTAAGGGAGGTGGAGAGGGAAAGCCCTGATGAGGAATTAGATGCTAAGGTCTGAACCTTTCCAGGAGCCTGTGTGATCCAGCTCACTGTTTCCTCCCTGTGTGTGGCAGGAAGAACTAGAGCGGGACAAGAGGGTCACTTGGATTATTGAGTTCTTTGCCAATTGGTCTAGTGACTGCCAATCATTTGCTCCAATCTACGCTGATCTCTCCCTCAAGTGAGTAGTGCAAAGGGAAGGGTGATGGAAATTGAGAACTGTACCTTCCCTCTCATTGTTTTTGGCCTTGATTTTTGCACATTGCAACCAAAGGCATCCCCTCCAATAGCTGTACTTCCACTTCCCTGATCCATTCTCGCTTCTTACACTATATTAAATAATATATTCTCAGGTACAACTGTACAGGGCTAAATTTTGGGAAGGTGGACGTTGGACGCTACACCGATGTTAGTACACGGTATGTAAGGGCCTGGGTAGAGGATCTAAACAGGGAGTCATTTTGAGTGATGTACACAGATGCATTTATAGAGTACTTTCTGGGCCCTGTAGGTACAGAGTGAGCATATCCCCCCTCACCAAGCAGCTTCCTACCCTGATCCTGTTCCAAGGTGGCAAGGAGGTCATGCGGCGGCCACAGATTGACAAGAAAGGACGAGCTGTCTCTTGGACTTTCTCTGAGGTACAGGAAAGAGTGGGCAGGTGGTTTGGAGAAGCATATGGGACAGTGGGTGGGCTTTGGAGCCCAAACAGTTCAATTCCTAGCTCTGCCACTTGCCCACAAGATTTGAGAGTGTAGACTAGTTATTAGATCTCATTTTTGAATTCACTCAGCAAATTTATATTATGCTTCTACCATGTGCCAGACCTGCTAGTACTGGGGAATTATTAGTTGTTAAGATTCAGTCTTTTTTTTTTAAAATGTTTTTTTCTTATTGATTTCAGAGAGAGGAAGGGAGAGGGAGAGAGGGATAGAAACATCAAAGATGAGAGAGAATCATTGATCTGCCTCCTGCAGGTGTTCTACTGGGGATCGAGCCTGCAACCCAGACATATACCCTGATCAGGAATTGAACTGTGACCTCCTGGTTCATGGGTTGATGCTTAACTGAGCCACTGCCTGGGCAAGATTCAGTCTTAAAGGCCCTGCATCTGTAGTCTGTAGGTAGTCTGTAGGTTCTAGGTTCCTTAGCAGTAAATTGGAGACAGAAACACTTGGCTCTCGGGGTTGTTTTGCTGATTATATTAAATAATGGAGCTATAATTCTTGGCACACTGTTTGGCACATAATAGGTACCTAAATAATAGTTGACTTTTCAGGGACCCATAAAAGAGATTTAGGTTAGAGTAGATTTCTATCCTTTGCGTCATCTTTTCCTAGATTGTGCCTAAATACTTCTTACATCCCAGGCTCTGAACTCTCCCTTCCAACCTGACCTGTGCATCTCTTTTGTGCAGGAGAATGTGATCCGAGAATTCAGCTTGAATGAACTCTATCAACGGGCCAAGAAGCAATGGAAGGCCGGAGATAATGTTCCCGAGGAGCAGTCTGTGGCTCAAACCCCCACGGCAGTGCCAGATGGGGAAAGCAAGAAGGACAAATAGGTTCCCTGCTTTGTTAGTGCTTCCTTCTGGTCAATCCCAGGCACCTTTGAAGTCCTGCCACTTCTGTAACCACAGCCTTGCCTGAGGCCTCGCCTTTTATTTATGTTTTTCCCTGTTTGGCTGTGCCTGAGTGGGGCAGGGTGCTGCTTCTGGTTTTAAAGCGGCATCCATAGGATTGACAGGCACACTTAGGAAGACCACTCCTGTGGCCAACTATTTCACTGGAGGAAGGGAGAGATCTTATGTAATGGAGGAGGAAATTCTTTCCCTCCCAGCTTGGGTCAGTGTGTCACTACTGCCCACCACTCACACATCTCCACCATGCTGCGGTTTCAGTATTCCTTAGTGGACCTACAGAGACTATTTACAGTAGGTTGAACCTAACATAAGATGCTGGGGGACAGAGTGCACTAAAAATGTTCCCTCAAGGACCCTTGCTTCTTTAGGCCCTTCTGGCCTTCATTAAAAATAAACCTCTGTCACTCGTCCCAAGGGCAAACCTTTAACCAGTTTTCTCACTGAAGATAGTATTCAGTAACTTATTTTATGGAGGTTGGGAGGTTAGGAGGGAGAAAAGGGAATAGAAGTTTGAGACCTTTCCTTTGTGGGGTGGGGCCTGGAGAAGTCCTTGGGCAGGATTAGGGTTTCACTTACCCTCCTACCTACTCTCCCACACCCAGTTGATGGTTTTCCATAATAAAGAGACTGGGATTTCCTTTTGTTTGCCCCTCAGTGTGTTCCTCAGGTATTAAAAAGCCAGGCAACTGCAAAGGAATTGCCTAACTCCAAAGGCCATTTTCATTAATTTCACCAAATGCCAGTCGTTGGCTCCCATGACTGGGGAGAGTAGGGGAAGGCCAGTTTCTGCAAACCCAGAGTACCAATCGCACCATGTTAGGTTCTAGGCTTGCTTCGGGACTGGGCCGCGGGTCCCAGGGAGGAGGTTTTGAGGGATGGGGGTCGGCTTCGTAACGCTGTAGCCGCTCTTCCGGCTACGGGAACACCGGAAACCATGGTTTTAGAGCTTCGTAGTCCCCGCCCCTGCTGTGCGCGACCCCGGTTGCCGGCGGTCAGGCCGGTGCTCCCCTTGGCTCCCCCCACCCTCCTTGCGGAGTGGCTGCGGCCGGAGGTCCCGCCCCCCGGCCGCGTGTGCGTCGGCGCCACGATTTCCGCTGCTTGGGCGAGGTTTTGTTCTGGGAGCAGAGTGTTTGGCCCGCGGTTTGGAGCTCGGAGAGGGGCTGTCCACTACTCGGTGGCCGCGTCTCCACCCTGTTGCCGGGCCCGGCCGGCCTGCAGGCGCCATGGCTTCCCGCGGGAGGAAGCGGAAGGCCGAGGCTGCGGTGGTTGCTGCAGCTGAGAAGCAGGAGAAGCTGGCTGGCAGCCAGAAGGAAGTAGAGGAGGCGACCGTCGTTATCGAACATTGGTGAGGGGCCTGGAGAGTCACGGGGAGGCGGGCAAGGGCATTGCACACCCAGGACCCTGGTCTCTGACCCTCCCTGGTCTCTCCGTAGCACCAGCTGACGCGTGTACGGGCGCAACGCCGCGGCCCTGAGCCAGGCGCTGCGCCTGGAGGCCCCGGAGCTTCCAGTGAGGGTGAACCCGGCCAAGCCCCGGAGGGGCAGCTTCGAGGTGACGCTGCTGCGCCCGGACGGCAGCAGTGAGTGGGGACCCGGGTCTGGGAAGAGAGGGCATGGGTCCGAGGAGAGGGAGGCTGGTCTCACAGGGGGGCGGGGAGACAGTAACTTCGCATCCTCCGGTCTTTCCGCAGGTGCGGAGCTCTGGACTGGGATTAAGAAGGGGCCCCCACGCAAACTCAAGTTCCCTGAGCCGCAGGTGGTGGTGGAGAAGCTGAAGGAGTACCTTTCGTAGGTTTGGGCCGAAATCCTCATGCTGAGGTTTGAACTGGGGGCGAGGGGTCGGGAGGGATTGGTTTGATCTTGGTGTGGCTATTTGCGAAACAGTCCTTACTATTACTCATTTGACACACACAGGAGCTACATTTTTTTTATAACTCTCTGTTCTCAGTATTTCCTGTATTGGGAATACCTCTTTCCCTTTTTGGTGGTAGGAAAAACTGAGATCAGCAAATTTTGTTTTCTATCTAGTGTGCCTTTTGCTAACTCCCATGTTTCATTTCATTGTCTTTGAGCTAAGTTTTAGAACTGATGGTATTGTAAATGACTTATAGAAATGCAATTTATGTCCTTTGAAGATGCAGTTAATTATTGCCCTGGGGATATGGGCCGGTTTTGTTAAAAATTTCATTTTCCACATCCCTGATGGCAAGTGTTCTGATTCTTTTTAAGTGATTGTAAATCCCACTAGTTCCCTCACTTATGAGTTAAAACAAAATCACTGACACGTGTTTATTTTATGGGTTGTGATTTCCCCTTTTATTGGCAAAAATCTTTGTGTAGCTTCATATATACTTACCCCAACCCTCTTATGTTATTTTTTCCTAGTAGGGTCTTTCTGTTCATAGTCTCATGTGGTAACACTTCATTACTGTACTCTCCAAACTCAAATTTCACCATGTCTTCATACCTAGTGCTTCATACAGTGCTTCGACATGTGGTTAAGTACCTGATACGTTCAGATGTGGGAGGAGAATGCAATCCTTGAGCTCTCCTGAGTCTTTGGGTTCAAGGATGGGGAGCACATCTTCCTTAAGCTCTATGATTGCCTGGATCCCTTTTCTAACTTTTTTTTCTTTTTCACAGCTTTCTGTCCCTGGTGATGTTGGAGCATTTATGACGGGACATGGCCAAACTCCAGTCATGTGCCTGAAGCTGTGGTTTCTTCTCCTCCAGAATTGATGGTTCAGTTGTGAGGCAACACTCTAGTAAGGCATTGGAAAGTACTTGGATTTGGTTTAATAAAAGTTGAAATAAAGTACTTGAGTAATAAAGTAAAACTTAATTTTATGGTAAGGGACGAAAGCCAGCCTTACAGGATTGGTCCCCCATGTATTTTTCATAGCCTGAAGTCACTAATTAACCTGAAACTCGCATGTGAAATACTTGTAAGAACTTTTGGGGGAAAATACTTTTTTTTTAAAAAAGCAACTGTATCTTTTTCAACTCACTTCTTGGAAATGATGAAAGTACTTCTTCCTGGCCCCTGCAGAGGTTTTGGCTAGACTTCCCATACTGGAATAAACCCCACACATAATGTGCTAGACAATTTCCCATCACTCCCATCCACTTCATGTTCCACCCCAGCCCGGCTTCACACCTTCTGGAACATTTTCTGACATGGAACTACTGCAGAGGGTGTACTTAATTTTTCCTGAATCAGCGGTGCTGCATAACCTGGGAGACCTAGCCTTGGCTGTTACCTATGACCCACTAGAGTTGGAGACCACACAGTTTACTGTTCTACTTGTCACTGGAAAGTAGGTTATAAGAAACTAAGGTGGTTCAAGTTCATAATTTTCTACTCGTGGTAATACTTTACTTCTGCCCAACTCCCAAAACCTGGGAAGGGGAGGGTGGGATTTACAGAGCGCAAGGGGTATGTCTGCCTCTTGTGCTAAGAGGACAGACATGTGCTATCCTCTGCCAATACCACTTTTGCTAGCCAACATTTCCCTTAACTGCCTTCCCTACTAAGTAGCCCTTAACTGCCTTCCCTACTCCCCTAGGTTAGTATGTCTACCTCTGTTTCTGACTCTGAGGAAGGGTCAGGCCATATGGAGGAAACACTGGTAGACACCAGCCTCCCCTCCGATGTCCAGTCTACCACATCAACCTCTTCCTCTTCAGGGCTGGCAGGAAGTGGGTCTGCCAGCTCTGAGTTGCTAAGTACTTCCTTGCCTGGTTCTGGAGCAGGGTATAACACCTCTTCCATAGTTAGTGACACTTCCAGCCCAGTCTCCACCCAGTTAGAACAGGGAGGTGAGAGTTCCCCAAGGGACCTTTGGGGAGGATCAAGGGAGTCAATATGGAGAAGTTTGTCTCTCTGACCGTCAGGTGGCTGGGAGCTGCTAATTTCTTGGTCTTGAGTCCAAGAGTGTCCTACTGAAAGCACCTCGCCTTCACTAATCTTAGAGGGCATAACAAAGGGGCTAAAGGGTTCAATTGGCTCTTTGTTCTCACCAACAGGTTCCTTTTCCAATCCTGTGAGCTCCCGGGGCCAGAGTTCCATGTCTGGTAAATACCATTCTTCCCCCTCGATCCAGTTCTTTCCTGTTTCTGTCAGGTGATAACTAGGGGTCCTACAGCCCTCAGCCCTGGGACTCTCCAGAGATACTGTAGGTGGTTCAATGTCTGAGCCACATAGCATGAAGTCCAGGATCTCCTCCAGCTCACTGGTGGCAGCAACACTGGTGATTCGGTACTCCTCGGCTTCACAGGGCTGCTCCAGCAGGGCTGTGTCAAATGCATATGGCTCTGTGCAGTCAATATTGAACCCAGGTTCCTTCCCTACCATCTCTGGACTGGACCCAAACTCAGACTTCAACACTGGGTGGTCTGGGGAGCAGCTAGCAGAGAGCAGAATGTCTTGTAGCCTAGAGCACACTGGGGAGTCCTGACACAGGTCTACTCTAGTAGATGACATTTCCTGCCGGTTAACTGATGGCTGAATCCCTGGAGGCTCTTCTAAGTTTCCAGGTTCTGGGACATGAGGGCTACCTTTAGAGATTTTGATGGGAGGCTCTTGCACCACCTCCCAGCAGGTCCCATTGACAGTCTTCCTAAGTTTCACTCTCCCAACCTGCCCCTCCTCTGCAGAGTCTGAGTTAGGTGCCCTGACTTCAGGGCTCCACTTCTTACTCCCACCTATCTTTCCAAGACCAGATGGGCTTGGGGTGCTTTGTAGAGGACTAGCTCTCCCTGGTTTATGCTTGTCTTCTAGCACTTCTTTATTTATACTCTTCTGTCGCCAAAGACGCCGACCAGGGGCTGCTGGTACTGAGCTGGGTCCTCTTAAAATGCTGGAAGGCTTGGATGTACAGCCATCAGGTGATGGCTTTGAACGACTCAGCCTGATCTTTCTGGGTAACAGTCGCTTATCCACAGAGGGGTACAAGCTGGGTGGGGAAAGCTCTGTAGGACCAAGGGCAGGGTCACTTTTGTTCTCTTTAGATCCCTGACTGTGGCTTGATGGTGAAGAGCTTTCACCTTGTGGAGCTACGCAGGCTCTGGCCTTCCTCTTGAGCAGAAGAGTTCCAGATGAATTCTCTGCATTCTGTCGGCTGCTCTTGTCCTGGGGCCCCTCATCCTTCCCTGATAACTTCAATCGCACTACCCCAAGAGGACAGGGAGTCTGGGTAACAGGCAGTGGAGTAGGGCAGTGGCTGGATGCCACCACCCTGGCAGAGATTGGTGCAGCACTTGGAGGCTGTAAGCACTCCCGGTTCAGTCTTCGGCCCTGAGGGGCCTTTACCAACTTCCCACCCTCTAGCTGAAGGGATTCTAGCTCAGATATGCGGAGCTGACGAGCAGCAGAAAGCACATCTTGGGCTTCTTCTAGAGATACTTCCATCTCTGAGGTATACAGGAAGTCCACCAGCTTCCTAAGTGTCCTGATCTTCAGGCCCCCCAGCTCCAGCACCACCTTACAACCCTGTGCTGGCCTCTCCTGCTCCAGGCGCTTTGTGAAGAAGGGGCTGCAGGCAGACAGGATACAGCAATGGGCTGGGACTGCCTCACCTGGAGGGAAACCCAAACACTCGGTTATCCCACACAGACTAGTACATTCATGAGCTAAGCACAGATACTACTACCCAAATGTGCTGCCTCTTCTCTCAATTTCCCTCCATGGAAATTCAAGGAGAAAGGATAAATACTTTCCTTTTGCCTTCCTGGGACCTTGTGCTATTCCCTAGCTAACTCAAAATCTAGTTTGGATACCACTTCTTTCAGAAAGCCTTCCCCTGCTCTATCATACATCTGGGTTTGGTGCTCCTGGTGCTTCTGTAGCTATCACAGCACTTAGCTATCTGTATCCTCCATTTTCTCTTGCCTGTCTTGCTCACTGAGGTATACTCAAGCTTGACACAAAGTAGGGGATCAAATGCTTGCTCAATTTTTGTGGCTCACACAAGTGTAAAAATATTTATAGAAGCTGCCTGTGGTCTAATAGAAAGGGCATGAGCTTTAGATATGGACAATCAGAGCTCAATTCTCTCCTGAGCTCCATCCACTGCCTACTAAGCCAGTGGTTGCCCTGAGCCACCTCACTTTATAGGCACTTCCTGGGCAATCTCAGTCTCTCTGATGGCTTCAAATACCAAAGGCTTGCTGATGACTCCCAGATCCTACTTCTGCCTAGATACCTTTCCTGAGATACTGAATGTGCCATAGGCTGCATGTCTACATGGATGTCCCACAGATACCTCCAATGGAACCTTTCTAGCAAGTGAATTCATCATTCCTCACCCACCAAAACCACCCGTTTTCTTATTTCAAAATAACACATTCACCCAGTTCAAATCTGAGCACTAGAAGTTATCTTTGATTCTACTTTCTCCCTTATCTACTGCATCTATTCAAGCATTAGTTTTTTGAAAGTGAGTGCTTTTTCAGTCCTTATGTGCCAAGTATTGTTCTAAGGGTTTTACCAGTATTCATTTACTCTTCACCAGACCCCTATGAAGTAGCCATTGTTACTACAGATGAGCAAATTTTGGCATAGTTAAGTAATGTGCCCACAATTATATGTTTAGTAAGTAGCAAAAAAAGATTTGAACACAGCGGGGGTCTGGCTACAGAGTCTATACTCTTAACTACAACAAGTTTTTCAAATTCTTTAGCCTGGCCTGGCATGGCTCAGCGGTTGAGCATCGACCTAGGATCCAGGAGATCGCAGTTCAATTCCTGGACAGGGCACATGCCTGGGGTTGCGGGCTTGGTCCCCAGCAGGGGGTGTGCAGGAAGCATCCGATCAATGACTTTCATCATTGATGTTTCTCTCTCTCTCTCTCTCCCTTCCTTTCTCTGAATTCAATAAAGATATATTTTAAAAATAAATAAATAAAATAAAATTCTCTTTAGACTGAGGTTTGATTCCTGGTCAGGGCACTGCCCAGGTTGCAAGCTCAATCCCCAGCAGGGGGCAGGCAGGAGTCAGCCGATCAATGACTCATCATTGATGTTTCTATCTCCCTCTCTCTGAAATCTATTAAAAAATATATTTAAAAATAACAAAATTCCCTTTAATAGCTCAAAAGCCAGAAATTTCTCTCACAATGCCTTAGTTCAGGCCACCGTTTCCTCTCTTCTGGGTTACAAAGCAGTCTCCTATTTGTGTCCACAAATAATCCAATAATTCTTATGCAGCCTGAGTGCTGTTTCTAAAAGTAGGTTATTTGATCATGACCTTAAAACCTGTAAATACAATTCCCAGTGTTCTGAGGACAAGACCTATTTCCTTTGCATAACACTTCAGACCTTACATGACTGCTGCTAATTCCTCTAGCAATATCTCTGGTCAATATACTTCCTGTAGTCAGCACTGTACCCATAAGGAGCCACTTATAAATTCCTTGCCACATCTCTAATTCTCTCCATTCTGTTCTCTCTGCCTAGGAAAACCTTTCCTCAGTTCCGCCTATTTCTGTTTGCCCTTCAGACCACCCTAAGGGAGTTACTTCCTCCAACAAAATCTCCTTAACCCCCATCCTGTCCCCCAACCTCCTCAAGTCTGTAAAGAATGCTGCTATATCAGCCTATACTTACCCCAATATGTTATTTATCATACTGCACAGTTACTTGAATACACTGGTTATTTGAGTGTCTCTCCTTATGTGCTTTCCTTACAAGGAAGGATTTTATCTTCATATATATTCTGTGTGCATGCCAGAACAGTGTACTAGCATACAACAAGTAATTGATTTTTTGTTGTTGTTTATTCTGAATTAAGGAATGAATATCAACTCTGCACTTACTAAGAGAACAGGCAAGTCACTTAACACACTGGGCCTCAATTCATTCACCACGTATATAACATTATTTATCTCACAAGGCTGTTATAAGAGACGCTGTACTATAGAATATGTACTATGTAAACTGTAGAGTGCTACACAATATTGGTTTTCAAAATCCTCTTTTATAAATGAAGCAGCTCCAGAGTGATGAATTTACTTGCCTATTTGTCACTTAGTTACTAAAAAGTTAGGATTTAAACTGACTCCTGCCTGGCCCGTGTGGCTCTGTGGATTGAGTGTCGTTCCATACACCAAGAGGTCACCAGATTGATTTCCGGTCAAGGCACATGTCTGGGTTTGATCCTGGGTAGGGGACGTGCCGGAGGCAGCCAGTCCATGTTTCTCTCTCATCGATGTCTCTCTGCCTTTCCCTCTCTCTCTGAAATCAATAAAAACATTTTAAACTGACTCCTAGTCTTGGGCCTTTTCTACTATACCAGGTTCAACCAGGTTAAATGCTGATTTAACATTTCAAATGTAAAGGAAAGAGGTGGAAATAAGCTATATATACAGAGGTGGCCAAAAGTAAGTTTACAATTGTGAGTATGGGAAACACAGTTTAGTCTTGTATTATTATTTATTCTTGTATTACATATTTTTCTATACAAACAACTGTAAACTTACTTTTGCCCACCCCTGTATTTTAGGTCTAACAACAACAAAAACCATCAATTTGAAGACAAGGAAAAAGCAACAGCTTGGTAAGAAAATAGGAAAATACTTAATGGTATCACCTAACACTTACATTGTGCATAGTACATTGAAGGCACTTTTCTATAAGAAAAAGACCATAGTCTCATTTTCACTCTTGCAAACATACCTGTCCTAGAAAACAAACAGCTCTTTACCAAACAGCTTACAGTGCTCAAAGGCAGTGACACCTTTTTTTCCTGATTTTGTCATCCTCTCTCTGGTTCTAAAGTCATTATATCTTATCCTATGGTGAGTTTTTAAGTGAGTCCCCATTGGAGTAAGTCCTCAATGTCATTGATAGGGTATTAGAAACTGGAACTTTAAGTGAGATGACTATAAAGAAACCAATTTTGCCATAGGCTAATTGATATAAACAAGAGTGAAGTTCCTACAGCATATTTCTGGTCACAAAAATGTCACCAAACTTCTAAATAAAGAACAACCAAAATACTTATAATATTAAACATTGAAATAAATGTGAAGTATGCATACATTTACAAAAGTTCAATAAAACAAATCAGATACAGTAATTATTTTCCAACCTGTTCAGGGTTGTTGGTGAGCCAAAGCCTATAAAGCAGCTCAGGGCTCAAGGCAGGAACCAATCCTGGACAGGACACCCACTGTAGGGTGCACTCACAAACACACCCCTATATCCACTCAGACTGGGACAATTCAGACACGTCAATTCACCTAACATGCACATCTTTGGGAAGTGGAAGGAAACTAGCACCAGGACATGGGGAGACAGTTCAAAATCCACACAAACAGTGGCCCCAGCAGGGATTGATTTTATTTTCCTCATAAATGTTATAATGAAGCAACACTGAACAAAGTCATGTTATTTGAGGACCTGCTGTAGTCTCTTACCTTCTGCCTGCAGAAGGACATCACAGAATACCCCACTCTGTTGCTGGTGATGTAGCTGCAGAAAAGCCAACCGGAGGAACCGGGAATTTCTATATATGATTTTGGGACTGGCAGGGGAACACATGTTGGTCTATTAACAAACCTAGATTTTCACAGATCAGATTCCTGTGGGTAAGAGAGCACACATTTCAGAACCATGGTTACACCTATTTATTTATTTATTTATTTGTCTTTGAAATGGCAGGGAAACTTGAAAGTTGAGGAACCATAAGCCCAGAAATTGTGCCAAGGTTATTTCAAGAAAGACTATCATAGTTTCATGTGGGAGATACAAGATAATTCCAGATTTGAATCTCAGGTAAATGATCTAAGTTTTCTGAGTCTTATTTTTCTCATCTATGAAATGGGAATGATAACAGTAGTTACCTCTTAGGTCTGTTTTAAAGATTAAATGAGTCAATGCAGGTGGAATTGCTTAGTACTGTGAGTGCCTGGCACATAATAACTATCACCCCCAAAACAGTAGCTGTTATTATCCTTGAAACTGTCCTCATTCACATTACTGCTGAAACCCAACTCCTATACTACTGACTACTCATATTCTTCCTGAGCACCACACCTCAGAGTTCCACGGGTATAATCCTCAATTTAACACTTGAGAAACAATACTGAGTATAAGATTCTCCAGTAAGCGTACACACCTCTTTTTCTGAGCTCACTATCACACTAACCAGCAGAGGGTGCACAGTCAAGAAAAGCTGCTGGAGTTGGTTCCTCACAGAAATAAGAACAGTGCCATCCTTGGTTCAGACGTCCTTGCCCAAAGCGAGCCTGATTCCACCTAGAAATTGGCAAAGAATCCGACCTTTAGGTTTGTCAGTTCGTTTGATTACCTGGCTAACAATGGAGCAAGGATAATTAAGCATTCTACCCCAACCAAAACAAACTGGATATTCTGACTTCAGGCTGACTACATTTCCAGCTTTTTGCATTGGATTCCTTACACTCACTGCACAGCTGGTGTTCCTCTCCTGGCGTGCAATTTTCCGTCAGATGGCACTGAGGATCCAAAGAGTTAACGCCAAACTATCGGGAAACAAAAGAGTGGAAAGGTAAATGAAGAAAGGGTGGATTCCAGTCCCACCCCAGCCAGAGAGATGCAGATGGAGGTTGGCAGCTGTTTGCAAGGGCCCAAACCGAGGCCGTGCGGCTGGGAGCTCCCCAACCCACCAGCTCCCGCCGTGCCCCCAGACCCAACGTAAACTAGCCCTGCAGTCGGAGTTGCTCCCCGTCCTCTCTCTGCTGGGGTCCTCTGTCCAGCCTACCTTGCTTCCTCTCAGAGTCCAGCCTCGCAACGCGAGGGTTATCAAAGAAAGCAGCACAGGTGGGTGAGTCGCCTGAGATTCCTCTGCCCGTCCAGAACCAAGGGAGCCGGAGCTGGCGGAGAGAGCGGGGCTTCAGGTTAGGCCCTGCAAAGCTGGGCGCCCCGCAGGCTCTGGGCGCCCTGGCCCAACTCCTTTGACGAGAGACTCCTCAGCGCGAAGGTTTCTGGGAATGGAGTGTGGGGATCCCCGAGGCCGGAATTCAGGGTTCACGCTCACCGTCAGCTACGGCCGCACGGGCTTTGCAGCCACCCTCGCTCCGGTGCCCTCTTCCCGCCGCGGGTCCCGGCACCTTCATGCACTGGGACGTGGTTACTGCGAGGACCTGGGCCACGCGACTGGCGCCACACACCTCGCGCCGCTGCCCTCGCTCGCGGTGCGACGCGGGCTTAGTCTGCTGGGATACGTCATCCCCATTGGCTGGAGGCTCCTGGGCCAGCCAATCACAGGAGGAGGAGCGCTTTGGGCGGGAGGCTAAGTCTCGAGGTACTTGAGAGCCGAGGGAGGAAGGCCGCCCACGAGAAGTGGGGGGAGGAATTCTGACGGCAGCCGGCTTCTCCCTCAGCGCTGGGTGAAAACCCTCCGAAAACAGGGTCAGGACTCTTCAACTGGGCAGGTTCCAAGGCGCTGGAAGGACACCTCCCGCTTCTCTTTCAAGAGGCTGCAAATGGCGGCAGCCCTGCCAAGAGCGCGCCATGCTTAATGGCGGAAAGGGCCCGGGGGTGGCTCTCCTCGCACCTCGTCCCCTCGTCTCTCATGCAGCTATCTCGTAAGGCCGGGGGTGTTCGGGAGCAAGGTCACTGGGTTGGTTTCTGAATTCAGGGTTTTCCCAGATCCCGCTCCAGCCCCACATCTTGGAGGGGGTCGCAGCTTCCCGTCCGGAGTGGCCGGCGGTGTCCTTCCAGAGATGGTTCGCGTAGGGCACTTCCCGACTGAAGCAGCTTTTTCGGGGAGGATTTGAAAAATTAAATGATCTCTTTATTAGAAGCATCTAGCAAGAATGCCAACCAGTTTATCAGTCTGGACGGCGGGTCTTTCCCCTGTGTGTTAGGCCCCGGTTCCTGGCTTCGGTTAGACGCCCCTGGGTGGCCAGCGCTGCGTGAAAGTGGCCGAACCCAGAGCCATTGGTGACAAAGCGCGAAGGGCTGCAACGGAGCAGCCCCCGCTGAGGCCAACGCGAGGCGGAGAAGGAAGGCGCCTAAGAGGAGGGGACCTGCACAGGGACCAGGCGCGGAGGGGTGAGTAGTACAGTGTGCTCAAGTATGTCTTTATTAGCATTTAATACTTTCTCAGAAAAGGATTTGAGGTGGTTAGCTGAACCATGGGTGGGATGTTGAGCATCTGCAAGTCGGGTCATATTTTCCCTCGTTTGAGGCTTCAGCTCTTAAGATAGAAAAGAAAGGAGAACAGGAGACATTTTCGGTTGCAGTTGTCATATTTTGAAGAGGAAGCAGTTCGTGAAAGGACATAAAACTTAACAGAAGGACAGATTTTAGATATTATCTGCAGCGCGCAGATGCATAAAAAAGCAAGTTAAAAAAAAAAAGAAAGAACATAAGGCAGAACAATACTTGTTGATGGCATCTGTTACTGTGGAATCAGGATGCGATTATGCAGTGGAGTACCAGTGTAGTTATAGGTGATTGTGTGGAGTTCTGTAACAAAAATATAAATATTCTATGCCCTCATGAATATATTGTTATCAGGATTAGTAGAGGACTCCCTTCTTTTTAAAAAATCCAGTACCATTTTAGTTAAATCTTGTATTAGTAGAATTTCTAAAGGAAATGTAAAATGGCCACCCTACTTAGGGCTTCAAAAATGACAAACTTTCAATGGTAATATGTAGCTACCAGAGGATAGAAAGGGGTAAAAATACTTTGTTTTCCTCTGTATAGATAGCCAGTGTTTTTTTTTTTCATTTCTGCTTGGCATTTACAGTTTTAGTCTATTTTAGAAGTAGAGTCATCACAGCACAGCATTCTGCCTCATATAAGAATTTTAATATATTTTTTTAAAATACAATTTTATTTCCCAGTTCTTTCCTTATCGTTCACCATTTAATGTTATCTTCTTTTTTTCATGTGTAAGTAAGTGTTGACAGTTATGGGTGGGAAAGTTAAACCTTGAGAGTTGTAAAACCGACCACTAAATGTAATATTCCATGCATACAAAAAGAAGAGGAAGGAAGGAAGGAAAAAAAACCCCACAAACAAAAAACAACACTATCTCTAAACATATCGCCAATCCATTGACTTCTCTCCATTTTTACTGCTACCACTGTAGTGAACTGCTTATCACCATCACTTGACCTTCAAACTAATTTTCTTACTTTCAGTTTTGTTCCTCTTTAATCCCTTTGTCACATAGGTAGCCTGACCTTTTCAAAATGTGGCTTAGATCACATTGTTCTGCTGTTTAAAACCCTCACAGGCTTTCCCCTACCATAGAACCCTTCACGTTCTGATTCCTGCCTATCCCTCCCTCCTCATTTGCAACAGCTCTGCTGGATCCCATGTGTTTCAACCCCACACTTAAGAGCTTTGGTATTAGTAGTTATCATTGCTCATATCTTCTCATGGTTGGCTGCTTCTTACCATTCAGATTTCAACTTTTATTTATTATTTATTTATTTTTTATTTACTTATTTTTTACATATATCTATTGATTTCAGAGAGAGGAAGGGAGAGGAAGAGATAGAAACATCAGTGATGAGTCATCATTGATTGGCTGCCTTCTGAACACCCCCGACTGGGGATCAAGCCCGCAACCTGGGTATGTGCCCTGACCTGGAATCGAACCTCGATCTCCTGGATCCTAGGTTGATGCTCAACCTCTGAGCCATGCCTGGCTGGGCAGATTTCAACCTTTAAACGTCACCTCTCCAGGGAGTTTGTTCCTGACATCCAGTCTGAAATGGACCACAAGTCATTCTCATCAGTCTGTTTTAAATCTCTGCATAGTCCTCCATTTGACATTTATTAATCTTCTCCCTCCTCCCACTAGAATGTAAGCTTTTTGAGAGCAGGAAACGTGTCCGTCTCATTATTTTTGTCATTTACTGGCTTACAGTAGGTGCTTAAAATAACCCAAGTAGAACTAGTCTTTTTATTTTCTATGGAGTGTAAACAGTTTTTCCGTAGATGCTTTATTTGAAGGTGGATGTTCCAGATAAATTTAAAATTTAACAACTTTTTCACCACCAAGTTATCTTTTTTTATTTGTATATAATTTCATTTTGAATGTAATCTACAAATTCATTAATGTTAAGTGACTTGTCCAGGATTACATAACTAGTCAGCCAAGAGACTTTATTCACTCATCCATCTGTTGATACAAGGCTGAGCTCTTGGGAGATACCAGAACTAGAAAGACACTGTTCATGCCTTCGTGGAACTTTGGAACTTATCCTCTGTTGGAGGAGACAGGGAAACACACACACACACACGAAAAAGGAAGGCAGTACACTTGCAACTTGTTAGTGGCAGTGCGAGGGAAACAAGACCAATCCATCTCTAGAAAATCATACAATATTTAGAATATGGCTCTGATCTAGGAACCAGTGAAATCAACAAACATTTCTGTGCTGATTGTTTTCCTTTCGCAGTCATCTTTAGCTTTTGATCTTGCTATGGAGGGGCAGGAATAGATGGGAAGTAGAGACAGAAGATGTGATAAGGTAATAGGAGATGATTCTTAGGTAATGAGAGTTAAAGTCTGTCTGTTCATTTCTCTGTTAAATGTATTCCTTTCCCATTCTAGTTTGTTTAAAGCCCACCAAACAAGTGCTGTGATGCATGTTTGGTCTTCCAGCACTTCTGAGGGAGTCCTTTTTGGATACATTAGACCAAATATGAAGGTCTGTGAGACTATAGACCAGACACTTGCGGGAGTGAATAATGGCTAGATCAGCCTGGTTAGAAGGGCACATTTATGCTGAGGAGGAGTGGAATTGGAATTCCAGTTCAGATAATAAGGAAAGGTCAGGTTATGGTTAAAAAGTGTTACTTTAATGTTTTTGAATGAATAAGTGTGGCACCTTGAGAGCAGATGAGGAACTTGGCCTTTTTCTTGATCACAGTGTAAGGTGATGGAAAGAGCATGGGCTTTGGAGTCATATTGATGAGGGGTTTACTTCTTAGCCAGATGAACTCAGTGAAGTTTCTTAACCTTGCTGAGTCTTGATTTCCTCATCTGTAAAATGATGGTAATACTATCTTTACAGTGGAAGTTTTAGAAGTTATAGATAATGAGTGCAAAGTGACTCTCACATGATAGATGCTCCATCATTGGTTACTATTACTGGGCAATGGTGAGCGAGTGAAGGTTTCTGGGCAGGGTAGATAATGATAACAACTCATTCTTAGTGAGTTTATACTATGCCATACATTGCCTTAAGAACTTTATGTGTATTTTAATTCTCACAATAGTCCTATGAGGGAGAGGTAGTTATGATCTCTCTTTTATAGTTAAGGAAACTGAAGCACTTAAAGATTATATAATTTGTCCAAGGTCACATAATAAGTAATACATTTACCTGAATAAATGTATTTAGAAGGTTTGAAGCTAGTCAGTCTTACTGCAGAAACTGGGCTCTTAACCACTATTCTAGATTATGAAAACTCTATGAAGATTCATTTGGCAGCGGTTTACAGGATAGATCTTAGATTTTTCAATAAGATAGAAAAAGGAAAAATTCAGTTCATCATTATCATCTTTGTTTAGTAACTACTGAATGAGCATGAAATACTAGTCTTTGTCAAGCATGTGAAAAACAACAAAACAAAACCTATCTCTGTCCTTAACGGCCTGACTTATGAACATATTAAAATAACTCTTACCTCAGAAAAAGAATACCTGCATAATCCTTTTTTTAAAGAACAAGTGTAAAAAGAGAACGTCTGAACTGTATCAGCTTAAGTATGAAGTTCATAAAGGAAGCTAATTTTCTTGATGTGAGACAGATTGTTCCTTACACATGCTGTTATCTCCTGTAAACATATTGCTTGTTTATTGTATTCCATTCATTCTGCCCCTCAAACCCACATTATTTTAATCTGAGGACAAATGGGAAGACAGTTTTTTTCCTCAATAGCCCAGTGGATTCAGCTTCCTTGTGGTTGAGAGTATAGACGCTAAGAACTGTTAAGTCCAGGCATTTATTTTTTCTAATTAGCTCTAGTGTAGTTAAACCAAAACAATGAAACAGTTTATATCAGATATCCTCTATCATCCCAATCAACACATAATAGTCCTATTTTTAGGATTTCTCTCTTGTCTTCCTTTGGGAAAATGCTTTAGGGTAGAAAGCAACAAATCAAATAACAGGCAAGTAAAATCAGCTCTTTTCTCTCCCCACCTGGAAAGGAAGGGAGAAGGAGGAAGAGCCCCACCATCAGAGAGAGCCGACCTCAGGCATGCCATTCTAAAGAGCCCTGTTCCCTCGGCCCCTGGGCTGTGCGGCAATTCCTGAGAGATTGTACGGTCTCCACTTTAAATATAAATATATATATAAAACTTCCCCCATTTCTCTCCTCCTCTTTCCCTTTTTTTTTTTTTTTTTAATTTCCTATAATAAAGTTTCCTATTGGATAAAATCTGCTCCCTGATTTATGCCTGGCTCCTATTGGAAGCTCTCAGAGGCTGACATCACTTAGGAAAGCGAGGGGGTAGGGCTGCCAGATCAGTTTGTCACCACCCAGGCTCCCTAGCCTTTGGCTGGGTGCAACTTCCATTTTAGGTGTTGGATCTGAGAGAAAAAAAAGGGAGAGAGAGAGAGAGAGAAAGAAGACCAGGAAAGATCCTGAAAGGAGGAAGAGGTGGCGAAAAATCAACTACCTTGCTGGATTTGCCTTTCTCAACACATTGACGAAGCCTTGGGTTTCTTTCGTAAAGGACTGGTTTATAGAAGTCCACATTTGAGGTGTGTGCCTTTTTAAAAAATGTGTATTTAGACGGGCAAAGGAGGATAACCCAAGTCGAATTTTTGTCTCTCGGTAACCAGAGGGAATTTACAAAACGAGAGAGTCTGCTATGCTGACGGGTGACTTTTAAGCAATTATTAATTTTTCTTTCTGTTTACTTTGGGGAATTTTATTATATTTTAAAAAGGTAAAATAGCAAGACCCAGAAACAAACTTCTAGATTTCTCTAATGGAGATAAATAGATTCAGAGGGGTGAGAGCAATTCCATAAATTTACATTTTGGTATGTTCTTTTATTTTATATATTTTTCTGGATTAAGCTAACAAACTTGTGTTTTCCGAGCCCAAAGCAAAGGTTGGTTTCTTTTTTGTTTTTTGGCATTTTGTGTGTGGGTTGGGAAAGGAATTTGTCCGGGTTGGAAGCTGGTTAGACATATGGTTCTTCATATGTTTCAAAACTTTTTCCCCCTTTTATCATTAGATTTGTGGAAGTGGAAAGTTGCAGGGAGCTTTGCAGCTTAAACGGTGGTGGTTTTTCTCCCCAGAGAGTTTGAACGGCCCAGATCGGTTTCAGCCCTGCTATTCCTGGGTGGATCCCTCTTTTACTTTCCAGGTGTGGTGGGTGGGAGCCTCATTCTCCTGCTAGACGTTGCCTCCCTGCTTCGCCTTATAAAAGAAAACAGATTGGGTCCATGTTAACTGAATTGTAATCCCCTTTTCTTCTAAAACTACCTTTGATGGAGATTTGTGGAGGTGTTGTGTGCTCAGTTTGAAAATAACGATAACATTTGGTTTATATGCTGAAAGGGATAGGAAATTCTAATGCTTTTTTAGTTCACCTGAGTAAAGTGGCAACACACCTGAAAATATTTTTAGCTTTGTGCTCTCTTAAAGGGCCACGGATTAAATAAGTTTAGGCTGAGAGAAAACACTTATACTATACAAAATTTAGTGTTTAGAATGCATTTGAGAAAGCACAAAGGGAATTTTTATTTTAAATAAAACTGAAAGTTCTTTTTTGGAGGTGAGTTTTTTGTTTGCTGTGAAATCAGAAATCTGTAAGAGCTGAAGGCCCTGACTGTGCTTTATTTAACCTTAAGATTTGTTTTGTTTTTGCACATATATTCTTGCAAAAATACTGATTCTAAATAATTATATAGCCAACTCATCAGTAGCTTAAAACTGAGTGTTCTCTTCCTTTTCCCTTTGAAAATGTGAATCAGTCTGAAAATTATAGCCGGATTAGTTGCTGCCCTAATTGTAACAACATGGGCCTTAATATGTAAGCTGCTCATTAGCTTTAAACTGATAAGTGTCTATAATCTCTGATTTTTGTGCTCCCCCACCTGAATTCTTTTTAGACTAGAATACTTCCTTGTATTTCTTTTCTAGAACTAAGAGTGTTTCTTGCAAGATGCTTTCATTCTTATGAGGTTGTGGCTTCATAGGAAACAACTTTGTTCCTTCTTTTAATATAATCTGTGCAAGGGCTACAGTAAGATTTTTAATGTCTAGATCTCATAATTTTAGCAAATGCAGTTAAAAAGGAAGAAAAAAGACAATGTGTACAGTCTGTTGGGCTGTAGTTCTTATTTAATATTTTCTATTTTTTCTTTCAAATGTTCTGTCTCGACTCCAGCCTAGGGAGGTTTCTTGGTGAATCTTTGAAGGGTTGGTCATATTGCTGCCAGAGTGTCAGTTTCTCACTCAACCTTTAGGGGGAGGGATGAGGGAATCTGAAGAAGGAGTACAAAGGCAGTTTGAAAATAGGTTCTGGATGACTGAATGGTGGTGATTTGGGTCCAGCTTTAAGTACTGGGCTTTGTGTAGCTGCAGTGAGCATCCTAGTTAATTGTCGTCCAGGACTATTTCCATGAACTGAGGCATTGTTTTGACTGGTATGTACTATAGAGCCTTTTGGATGATAAAATGGAAGATTGTCTTTTACTTCACCTCTACTAGTTCTTTCAGGAAATACAATAAGGGGTGTGAACAAGTAATCTTTAAAATTTTGTTTTGCTCCTCATTTTGGTTTTGGGATTAAAAATGACAAATAAGTATGAAATGTGCAGATTTTTCTTTCCTTGTTTGACTCCTATATACTGTTGGTTTCTTTGTTATACGATTTAGGTATGGTCTGTGTTCCAGGTGGGGGTATCTTGTGGGTGGTTAGAGTTGTAGTGCCTTTCATAGGGTCCCAATTATGGAGAGTCAGAGGGGCTAGAACATGTTCTTTCAGCTAGTATAAAAATTGGGACTATTGGAAATCTTAAAAAAAAAAAAAGCTCCCAGTAATTGCAGTTCACCCTTAGGTTTATGAGGTAGTTGCTGTCTAGGAATGGGTGCAAATAAATTAAGTATAGATCACTATTCAATTGGAATAACGAAATGATTAGCTCTGTATAATTTATTGCTTCTATTTTGGTACGTTACTAACTGCCAGCCTCTCTCCCTCCCTTGTTTTTTTCTCATTGTGCTAAGCATTTTGCATAAACTATTTACTTAATTTCCCACAACAACTGATTTTGTTTTTGTTTTTTAAGGAATTTGAGTCTCAGAGAAGCTGAGGTTTGCTGAAAATCTCACTGCCTGTGAGTGGCCAAGGCCAGGATTATACCCTGTTCTGACTATCAACCAAGTCCACAGACTTAACCACTAGTGCACTGCCATCCTCCAGAGAGAATAGAAAAAAGAGCCAGACTAAAATAAGCCCTTGCTAGAGGCAAGGCTGTTTCATTTTGCAGAGGGTCAGTCCTCATTTAGATTTCCAGCCCCGTCCCTTTTGGAATAACCTAAGAAAAAAATCCATTTTCCATAAAGCCATGGGGAGCTGGGTATGCTAGAATGGATATTATTTCAATCTTTAGAGCAGAGATCTTTCCATATGCACACCATTGCTGTCCTAATTTTTTAAACTTACTGAAAATGATTCAAACTTCATTTGATTATCAGTGAAATTTCTTCCAGAGAATTTTTAGGCAGGTGGTTTGGAATGATACTGCTAATTTGCATGGCAGAGCCTTATAGCAGGTAGTTCAAATGTTTATCATATTGTATTAAAATTATCTATTTGTTTTTGTCTTTCCCTCTAGACTGTGAGCTGCTTGAGTGTTGTAGGTACTATCTTATCTCTGTATTCTCTTCACAACTATCTTAGTGTCTGGTATATACCGAGGTGCTCAGTAAGCCTTGGTTAAATAAGGCACGTGATGAAATGAGTGAGGGATCTTTGTGGGGAAGGCTGAAAGGAAGTTGAGATAGGAAGCCGTACCACCCGGATTAATAAAATTGCAATGTAATTTTGAAACTTTTACTGGAGTCTGTAGTTTCAACCTTTGACGTATCTTCCACATTCCGTTTTTAAGTAACATTTCTGGAAATATTGAAGATTTAAAATTTTCTTTAATTCTGTTTCCTGTCTGGGCAAGCAGCCCAACGAATAGTATAAAAAAGTAAGGGCTCTCATCAGTTCATTTCACAATGTAGACAGCTATTAACTTTAGCCACTGATACCTTAATGTAGATATTTCTAGGGGAGAGGAACTGGTTACTTTGAACATATTAGGGTGGTACCAGGGAAGTATTGTTTTCAACCACCAGTGAGTGGTTTTTATACTTGTTAATAAAAACATAAAAAGCTTGGGATGATAGTTTGAACGTTAGTGTTTCAATGAAAATATGTTTGGACATCACTGTAGTTTTGGTCACTGCTTCTGCCATGAAACTTCAGGAAATTTTTTTCACAAAGTATATTGGGAAGTTTATGAGTTTAAGAACCCAAATTTTCATGGATAATTTAATAGTAATAAGAAATGTGCCTAAAGGAATGAATCATAGGTAATCTGTGGGTTATTTCATGTTCTCTTCCCTCTCAAAGGGGTTAAATGCCATGAGAAACTGAAATAGGGGTTGTTCTGGCTAAATGCAGCTGCCTTCAAGGTTTCTAATAGCATTGAGACAGCCTGGCAGGGAGATTGTAAGGAGGGAAAACAACTATTTTGGTTAGAACTAACTAACTGGGAAATAAGGGCATGGGTTGATTTGTATTTAGTTATATTGTGTAATGTATTTTTGGAAGTAATTTTTCTTCCTAATTCTACTAGGAATTGCATGTTGTTGATTATTGGCTATGAAGCATTGAGAACATAGACCACATTTACTATTCCTGTTCAGGGACAGTGTTCCCCATTTTTAGGGCCACTTCTTCTCCATTGAGTTCTTAAGTCTGACTCGAGTGGTGTAGGCAGTTTAGATCAGGCATGTAGTGGGGACATTATAAGGATAACTTGTGCTTGCTATTAGAATGGATGCTTTAAATGACTTCAAAAGTCATTTTTCTATTGGAATCAATGCCCTTTAAGGTCTCTTAAAACCTGAGACTCTGTGGTAGATATGGATGCTTATATTACAGAATAAATGGGCTTCCTGGATGGATAAGCTAACTTTTTTTAATGGGAAAAAAGTATTTTTAGTAATAGGCAAGTTGGGGAGTTGTGTGGGTGTGGTTGTCCAAAATAAGGGAGCTGTGGGGATGGATGGCTAACTTAATAAAGTGAGGTGTGAGTGGGGAAAGAAAAACAGGTGGCAAAGCTTGAATATCTTGCAGTAACTTCTTCAGAGCCTTGGATGCATTAGGAAAAAAACAGCAATACAAGTTTCTATCATCTTTTTGTATCTCTAAGAGACAGAACTCCAGCATCCCAGGGTAAACTTTAATTTTGGCAGAGAATGGATTGAAAAAGCTTAGTTTGGGTTTATTACTCTTGACTTTGAACCAGATCCTTTACCTTGAAGTCTCACTTGTTCAACCAGGATTTTGAAGGATAACATTCCATTATGAGTGGTTGTACAGGAAACAATTATATCGAAATGAAGGCAGGCTTTTACTATCCCTTTTCTTGAAATAAATCTCCCTCTTTTATGTTCAGGAAACATTCTGTATTTCAGTCCTTATTTATGGACATTTGCAAAACTGAGACATGTAGAAATTTTGAGTTCATCAGTGCTTCCTGTGAGAAGTGTGCTAAGAAAGGGGTCTGCTCTTCTCTATGGAAAAGCCAAATTGTGGCCTGTGGGAAATATATATGTGTTAGACGCAGCCTTGCTTGGAAACTTCTAGGTTTCTTCCGGTCTACAGTTTTCCTTCCTTTTTTTCCTTTCCTTCATACTAAACCCATAAAATTAGTGTTCCAAATAGTACTTAAACTAATTTCTCTTGGCACTCCCTTACCCAACTCTCTACATTTTTTTAACCCACTTTTTCCTCTACTGACTTCCCTACATTTTCTCCTTTTTGTTTGCTTTCCTGTCCTCTGGTGTCTCCCTTTGCCTGCCCTATTTTTTTCTCCCCTTAGGTTGTTGATCTTTATGGCTGTTGCTTTGCTTCACTAACACTTAATATGGAAAAAGTTTCTGATTCTTATTATAGAATAAATCGTACTCATGTGCTAAAGGTACAAATATTAGAATACTGCTTCTGGTTTATTTCAGTTAGATCTAGATTAGGATTAATTGTTGTGATCCAAGAATATTGATCTCTTTTATTCTGATTAGTTTTTATCTTTTTGATTTTCAATCTCATTCACATTTGCTAATGAATTACTCATTTTGGTTCATTTGACGGTAGAGCAAATGAAATTTGCTTTTCCCAGAGTAAATATCAGTTTTGTGTGTGCTTCCCATGTTGTTCTATATTGGAATACAGTAGCACATTGAGAGTTCTCTTAGTGGAGTGAAAAGATTTTTGTTTTAGGGAGCTCGTATTTTAAGAAACCAGAATATATTCTGAAGGTTGTGGACATAGGACATTGTTATAGAAACTAGGTCAACTTTTCAATACCTTTATCAAAGCACCTACAGTTCATTGCAAGTGAAATAAATCTCATTGAAATAAAGTAGCTGGTGTATATTCAGCACACTTTTAAAATAGACTAGTCTATTTTAAAGGAGAAGTTGGTGCCAATCTGATTTCTTTCCACTGTTTCTTTGTTGGAATGGGAGCTCTGTAACCCCTCTGCTGTTCTGCTCTCCATTGACTACTTTGTTAAATCAGGGCAGAGTTGGCTATTTGAATGTCTTCTCTCTTGAAGGTCAGTCAAATCTGCAGGTGAGGCTACAGGAGACCCCAATTGATGGACCTAAGATAACAGTTAGAAAAAAAGGTTATAGCAACGAAAATGAAGCAAAGTTGCTGTATTTTTCTAAAATTTAACTGTTTGTTTTCATTGAAAAAGTAAAACATCTTCATTCATTCAAAAGAAATTTGAGAGTTTGCTGTATGCCATGCAGTGGAATAAACAGTATATGCACCAAATAGACTTCACAGAGCTTACATTCTAATTGAAAGAGATTAAAAAAGCAACAAGTACATAGTATGCTATTGAGAAAAATGAAGCAGAATATGTAGGGTGGTGAATAAGTGCAAGGAGGAGGGTGAGGCTTTTTAATAGAGTGGTCAGAGAAGGCCTCACTTAGAGGTATGTGTGAGAGAGACCTAAGTGAAATTAGGGTGGAGCCATGTAGATATGAGTAGAAAGTTCAGCAGCCCTGAGGCTGGTTTTTACCAGTGAACAAGAGAGATGTGGGGAGAAGTAGACCTATTTAGAGAGGTCCAATGGATGTGTGTTGGGGAGAAGGGGAGAGTGATATAGGACTTCATCATGCACTATACAGTACAAAGAAAGTTGTCTTCTCACTTCAGACCTCTTAGACAATAGCTGTTAACTTTTGTGTATTTGTAAGGAGTTGAGGCAACATCTGACCTAGCCGCCATCTTCATCCCAATGCAGAAGTTCATGTGAGTATAGTCAGCAGATAATTTGCAGAGTAGCAGATTTTGCATAGGTTGATGACCCTTGTCTTGGAGAATAATATGCTTATATGTATTTGGGAAGTGAGATCAAAATTTTCTTCCCTAGAGAAATCTGTTTCTCCGCCTTCTTATCTTCATAGTCAATTTTCTTTGAACAGGAGAAGTAACAAACTAGATCTGGTACAGTTCCCTTTTGAATACATTTGTTGGTTTGGTTTACCTACCTGTTGCTTTTCCTTTGCTTATTTGACCAAAAAACTCCTGGTTTCCCAAAGCCCTAATCATTGGGATTTAATAACTTTCAGGGACCACTTTATAGGTCACCATATCCATATTTCTGTCTTGCACATTGGGAGAGATGATCATTCCTGATAACTAACTGTATGTCTTTTTTCCCTTTCCATATGTATGTTTAAGCAGTAAGGGTTATGAAAGCTTTTACTGAACTACTTGGCCTGGTCAACTTTGGTGGGCTTGAAGAAGAAGCACCAACTAGTGGTGTTCTGTGGTAACTGCATATGGGAAAGTAAAAGGATTTCTGATGACCAGAGTACTTGTGTCTTGAATCATCCATTCTCACTTTCCCTCTCTAGATTTCTGGTTTAGCTAGTCTGTCCCTCAGTGAAGGAGGTGAAGGAGTCTCTGTCTCCCTCTCTCTCTCGTTTGGAGTTTAGCCCTGGAACTTGACCTTGTTTACCCTCTGTTCTTCTCTTTAATTATACCTATCTAGTTGTCATCATGTTACTTAATATCATTCTTAGGAGGTGACCTCAATCATGAAACTTTCTTTTTTCCCCTTCCGTTTCCTTTTTCTTTGGTCAGGTAACTGTCATCTTGCATAGGAAATATTCTAGGCAATCATAGATTTCCCCCAAATTTTGAAGTTGCTTTAAAATAACTGCTTGATATGTATTATGTCAGCATTTATAGACATTTTTAGTTGTCTTGAAAGTATCTTCTTATTCCAGTCCAGTCTTCTTTCCTAAATCTTTAGTTTCACATGCTACCTTGTGGGAAATATTTCTCTTTAAGGTTTTTCTAAAAACATTTCACTACTCACTTAATCTTATTCAAACCAGAAGTTAAAATGACTTGCTTGGATAAGTGTTGGGGGTAACACTTGGATCCAGAGGTTTTGGTTATTTCTCTTGTCAACCGGGCAAGAATTATCTAGGATCTTAAGTGCTAGACTTAGGACTTTTGGACTTCTTTTGGGATGGAATATTGAACCAATCTTTCAAAAAGTGGCACAGCTCTTTGTTCCTTGGAGGAAAGTTAAACTAAGTCATTTTAAAAATAATCTTTTTGACCAATGTAAATAGGGATATACTCCAGTGTAGCAACTCAGGATTCCAAAGGGAGACAGTTATTTCTAGGTTCCGAATCTAGAATATAGGATTTAGGACTGTGCCATTCCATCTGTCCTTATATTTAAATCGGTGCTTTGTAAGAGCCTCTAATTCACATTTAATAATGACCCAGGCTGTCTGGTAAACAGTAAATTAGGCCCAAATAATGTATTTTATAACCAGTGCCCTTTCTGCAAGAGGAGTGTAGTAGTCAGAGGGTTGTCAGGGATAGGCAGTACAGTGGTTCCCAACAGCTGACTATCAGAGTAATTTTGAGGGCATTTTAAAACTATGAATTTACAGGCATTCTCTCCAGAAATTGAGGTATGAGGGATGGAGAGAGATTTGGGGAACTGTATTTTTTAAAAAAAAAGCTTTCCAGGTAAGTCTTATCATTCAGGTTTGAGGACCAGAAAACCTAAACATTTGATTTAAGCTACATAGCTATATGATTTCTCAGGTGTGTGGACACTTAATTGGCATGCAGAGTAGAGGAGAAGAGCTTGTGGTAGTGGACATGGTGAGCAGGTGCTAATTTCAAGTTTTCTGCCACGATATCCTGTATTGTTTTGGAATTACAGGAGCTACCACCTGATTTGGGGGTTATGCCAGCACTTAGCATAGTATGGAGGACTTGTCTGTTAGGGGGAAGGGAAACTTTTAGATACCGCCATTTCCCCTCTCCATTTTGAAATTGTGGAATAAATTCAGGAGAGGATGTTAACATTGAAACTCAACTGGACAATTTGTTTAAAACTCCACAGGAAGAGCCAGTGTTACTTCCTGTCTGTAAAGGAAGTTCTGGCTTCCTTTCCCTTCCTCCTTGGCTAACTCTGGTCAACTTAGAATGTGGGTGGGGAGGGGCTGACCAAGTTAATACTTTTAACTGGCCACCCATGCCTTGAGAAATCGGGTTACCATTAATGTTCAAGTGTGGAAACATAATGTTCCCTCCCTTTTTTCCTTACTTGAAACACCGAGAAGGGCTGTGTGGGCTCCTGTCTCGTTGCCCTTATGTGGGAGCCCTGTACTAGGTTTGGCTGTTGCAGTCCAGGAAGCCTTCCAGTCTCCCAGATATTATTATTTTACATTCAACCTTGTACTGCCCCTGTATTTTCTGACATTTGAAAATATATCAAGGAATTGTTAAGAAAAAACTGAAATCCATTTGACACTGAGGGGTAGATCTTGGAAAAGAGAACATAATTGGGCAGAGGGGAGTGGATGACAAAGGTTTCTTATTTTTAAATTGAGCCAAGAAAACATTCCTTCTAAGTGGGGCCAGTTGGCATTCTTCCTGCTATTTTAGTCCAGGCTTCTCCTTCCTACTGGCCCGTCAATTGTATTAAGTGTTTGATGTGAGTTTGAACTGTGGTCTCTGGAGTTGGGGGAAGGGAGAGGGGTGGAAACAGCTGGTGCCTTCATCAAGCTATCTCAATTACGCTTCTTTTCAGAGTGTGGCGGGTGGGGGATGGTGGGTAGTGGAGGGGTTTGATGTGTGTTAGCGGAGTTCCAGCATCTCTCACGTAGTGGGATTGGATTCTCAGGCACTTTTAATTCTATGCGGGATGCTGGCTAGTTGGAATGTAGCTAAATCTTTCCCAATCACATTCTTTTCTCTGCCTCCCCTCCCCCTAGCTGTTTCAGCTTTGGGCCTGATTTAGTGAGAAAAGGGTATGTGGAAAGTTAGCAAAGCAGATTCATGCTTTTCAAACCATTAAGTATTCAGCTTAAGTCTTTGGGCCCCTCCATTGACTTTCTTCTTACCCATTCATTATTCCTTTGGTGGATTTTCCAAATATGTCTGCAAACAGAGATACAATTAGAACCAGAACCTCTGGAGAAGTCATGCTGAATTGTAATCAGTTGGCTATATTGGTCTCCTTCCTCCCTCATACCCTGGGGTGACTATATTTCTGAGTCAGCACTCTGTTTCTGTCTCACCTCAGTTTGAGGCAGAGAACCTGTCAAGCATCCTTTTGGAGCAGCAGCATTGATCTAGGTGTGTCCAGTTCTGTGTTTCTGGGGTGTGTCTTTTACATCTCTCTCTCTTTTTAAGTATCCCAGAAAGCTCCCCTGCTAGATTCTACTATTTTTGTTTGCTTTTATGTATTCACTTCCCACTGTAGTACTTAATTGACTGATTAATTTGGCCTGGGCTATGAATGAACATAGTGTTGCTAAATATTCCCTTTTCTATCTAGCCCTAGAATGGCTGACTATTGTGTATATTTCTGCCTAGTTAGATCCAGACGTGGACTAATTTCTTCTAAGTTATGCTGTTTTAGACTTAGCTCCTTTTGCATCATGTACTGTCTAAATCAGGGTTTAGCCCAGAGTACTTTTAATAGAGCCAAGAAGGGGAAGGAATCTAGGAAGAAGAAAGGGAGGAGAAAAGATGATAGTATATTACTAGTTAGTTGCCTGGAATATCCCTCTGTTTGGAGAATTCTGTGCTGAGCCTTGTGCTATGCAAAGGGAATTGAGCCCTTTGGGCAAATGGTGTTAGTTAGGATTTCAAGAATCTCTGGCTAACAGCTTGACTTCTGTCTGCATCTTTGCTTCTGGGGCTTAGGGCTAAGGTCCACCAGGCTTGTACAGGATAATGGAAAAATGTATCATTTATCCCATTCTTGGAAGCAGCTGAGGACCCTTACTAGGAAGGAAGGCTCTCTTTTCTGATGAGGTGCCAAATCTACAGCCCCTGACCCAAAGTGGGGGAGTGGTGAGCAAAAAAAGACGAGGTTGTTGACTTGACCTCTGTTGCCAGGGCTACTGTGCAATTCCTAGTGGTCCTTCTCTCATTCCCTAGGGGAGTGGGGAACTTTGCTCCTAGCACCTGCTGGTGCCTATATCCTGCCTCTTTGTAGGGTGGAGTTGGCTGCCTTTGTTTGTTCTCTGTGGGGCCTCTTAGGAATCAGCTTCATGCTTGTAGGGAAAAGTGTCTGAAAGACCTTGAAGACAGTGGAAATGGGTGATGGAGAAGGTGACAGAGGATGTGTCCTAAAGTAGTTCTCCAGCTGGGAATATTCCATTGATTGAATCCAGGTTGGAGATCAGATTGACATGATGAAGCTTTCTTTGGGATGTATTTCATGTAGCTGAGCTGAGTATAATAGCAGCAGTAGCTTTAAAATCCCCAGTGCAGTGCCTCCAAAGTGAAGAAACTTGCCAAGTAGGAATCTTAAAAATCCCCTTACCCCCTCCAAACCCTAGATCCACACACAATATCCTTCTGATGATTCTTAAAGGCCTGAGCTTTGTCCTATGCAGTGTTGGCTTGGGACAGGGAGGAGGGTTGTTTTCCCCGAACATGATAAGGAACTGAGCAGGGCAAAGTGGGAGCTCTGGCTGGTGATTGGTAGACAGGATGCCCTGGAATGCGGTTGGCCTGCAGCCCAGAATCCAGCACTTTGTATTTGTTTGTTTCTGGGAGACTGTGGTCTGGTGCTACTGTGACAGGAAGTGAGAAAGCTGGGAGTGGGGAAACGGAGAGGGGCGATGTCTTTGTGGTTCTCCTGTGAAATCTCTTTGTCCCTGGAGAGGAGCTCTGCTGCAGGACTCTACTGAGAAGAGAGCAGCCTTTGTGTGTCTAATGGATCTCAGAGCATCTTGCTACTCTAAGGGGTTAGGGAGTGTGAATTCTGACTGTGGCCTTTTGCATCTTAGCACTTGAGTTATATAAATGTCCTCCATCTCTTAGCATTGGGGATCTCACTGAGTTTTTTGTGTGTGCTACTATTATTTATAGATCTTTAGGATTTAATTAAGAAAGGAATTCTAGAGAGAGATGTTTATTTATATAACTTTTTAAACTGTACGTATTGCATATACTTTGTTGGGTCTGAAAGGTATTGCTGGGGCCCCACATTTTAGGTCTCATCCTTTCAGTTGGCACCCTACTATATCCAGAGCTGGAGAAACCTACCCATTCTTCGATTTCAGTATTAAGAGGTACTGGCAAGTCTCTCTTGCACATAACTAGGGAATGGTTGGTAGTGTTCTGGGATTCCCCCTCCCCATCTAGACTGAAAGAGCACCTGTAGTACTTCTGTTCCCCTCCTCCTTCCCTTTTCCCCTTGTTTTGTCTTTTCCCTGCCCTCTATTCCAGCTGTGACATGGGCATCTTTTCTCACTGTGGATTGGGTGACGGGAGTCCTTAAACTGCCAAGCTGGCTAGCCCCTGAGCACCTACGCACAAACCGGCCTTTGATTGCTGGGGAGGACAGCTGCCCTAGAGGCAGATTGCTAACATACCGCTAGAACAATCCCTCCCCTCTGTTCTGATGCTGGCTAGCACAATCTTCCCTGCTTCTAGTTCCTTCTGTTTTCCACCCCAACTCTGATCTCTGCATTTGGTTTAGTGAGATGTCACATTAAATATGAGAGAGGGATATTTGTGATTAGATTTTCTTTCTTGAGGTGGGGGTGATTAGAGAGTATGGCATATAGCCAGATTTCTAGAACAGGCCTTCCAGTGGAAAGTTAAATGACTTTGTACAAATTTTGTATTTGTACATAGTAGTATTACTTTTGTCCCTTATACCATCCCTCCTGAGTTCTTGTTCCTTATAAAATGGGAAATCTGAGGTAGATTGCAAGTTATTCTTCCCCAGAACTGAGAATGGTCTTGCTCTTTAAAGTGAAGATAAGACCAAACGTCTAGCCGCCTCCACCACCTCCTCTCTCACCTCCCTCTCCTCCTCTCCCAACTCTATTGGAGTTAAAATGACTTTTAACCACAAGAAGCATAGAAAGTTCATACTGTTTTCACTTTGTCCAGAAGGAACATGGACTTGGAATAGAACAGATGTTTTTTCAGCACTTACTGGTATATGGACTTGGGCAGGATACTGAATGCTTCTGATACATAGATTAAAAAGGGACGAATTAAAAAAAAAAAAAAAAAAAGCCCTAGCTGGGTGACGCAGTTGGAGCATTGTCCTGTACACCAAAAGGTTGTGGTTTTGATTCCTGGTCAGGGCACATACCTAGGTTGTGGGTTTGATCCCTGATTTGGGCATGTATAGGAGGTGACCAATTGATGTTTCTCACATCGATGTTCCCTCCCAAAAAAATAAAAATAAATAAAAAAGGGGCCAATATTACCTCAGAAGTTGTTGAGAATATTATGTTTGATAACTTATAGGGAGAGATTAATAATTAACATCTCACAACTTTTCTTCCCCTGTAAGGTCAGATTGTTTTTTTTTTTAGATAGGGAGAAACATTTTCTTCAGCTCTGTCCTATAGATGAAATAGAACCTTCACACTTCCTCTGGTTTCCTTATAGACTCACACCTTCTTTCTCTTTGTTGCTTGTCTCAGAAGGGACTGTATTCTAAACCTGATGGAAGGGGTGTCTTGTTGCTCTTTTCAAGGGGCTTTGAGGAACAGGTTTGTGTAAATATGATTCATTTACATACTTCCAACTTTTCTAAGTGATCTTCAAGTGATGGCCAAAGAGATGGTGGAAATGCCGTAGATAGAAAGTAAGGGGGGTGGTTGGTGAGAAGCTGCCTCTTTAAAAAAGGAATGTGAGCTCAGTTGGGTGATTTCTAGTAAACCCTAAGGTTAAGTTTTTTTTCCATGAAAAATATTTTTCTCCCCTAGGGTAGGGAAGGGTATAAGGTGTCCTAGTTAATTTTTGGATTTCTCTTTTATGACACAAGAGTTAAATAAATACCTTTCCATTTTGATTAGGTTTTGTCACTGCCCATTGTGTACCTGACCTCCCTCTCTTTTTCTCCCTCTAATAGGAAGGAGAAAGGCAATTGGCCTCTCCGCTTCCTCCAGTCTGACACCTCCCTCCGTTTTTGCCCCTCCCTCTTATCTTTGTTTTCTTATCGGCCTCTCCCTAAAGCTCTGCTTTCTCCTTATAAGGCTAAGTGAGGCGCCTTTGGCAGGGTTGCTACAGGGATCCAGGTAAGTAACTTAGTGTGTCTCAGACTCTCAGGATTGAGAGGAAATTTTGTGTAATCTGTTTCAGTGGAGGGCCTTGGAGAGGCACGTGGGTAATGGGGGAAGAAGAGGAGGAGGCCTGGCCTGAGAGATCAGAAGGACTTGTTAGACCAGTCTTGTGTGTGTGTCATACATACTCTAGAGAGAAGCAGGTTTTGTTTCTTTCCATACCCTTTCAGTCCTGGGCCCCCTCACCAGGTGAGAGCCACACCCTTCCTTTGCTTCAAAGCCAGTCCAGCATTTAGCCATTTTAGTATGATATGGTTTGGGGGGTTTCCCAGAATACTTGGGAGGGGAAAAGAGAGCAAGAAGAACGTTCCATCTGGTTTCTGAATTTAGGGTTAAGATGGTGGAGGTGATTGTTTTTTTTTTGGTAAGTCATAGTAAAACTTTAAATCCTGACAGGTAACTTTGGGCCAGCTCAACCTCCTTGTAGCAAGGAATATTTTAAAAACTTTTATGTATTTATTTTCCTTCTTTTCTTTGAAACACCAATCAGAATGTGTCACTCATTGCCAGACTTCCTTAAGTCATCAGAGAGATTCATGGTGGACACAGTGAGATCTTGGTAAAAGTGAAACTCCTTCAGTCAACCTTTTGGGTGCTCTTAAGGAGAGAAGGAGGGACTAGCATAAAAATTCACAGGGAAGTACAGACATTGCTAACACCTAAACAAGGCCATTTCCAAAATATCAGTTTAGTAACTCTGAGAAGTGCTCAGTTGAAAAGAGATTGTGAAGTGAGCAGAGTTCTCTTTAGTTTTAATGCAAATCATTCCAGGTTTTTAGAGTTAGTGCAGGAGTAAGACTTCCCAGCCAAGGAAGAAATACTAGAATTGTCTGACCAAGCTTCTTATGGTAGAACATCCGGTGGGAGCTGTGGTTACTTAGGTTTTGGACTGAGGTTCAAGCACTCCTTGTGATAAGCTATGGAAAAGCTATTGACAAAATATATTCCTTTATTTTAAAAGTAAAATGGCATTTTTTTCCTGCATGATTGAACAAGAATAATTGCTTCAAATTTTGGGGCAAATGCCAGTTAAGGCAAATGAATACCTTTCAGGTATCTAGAAGACCTACCTTTCTTGGCTTGAATGTTATGTAATACAGTACTGTAGTATTAGAGGTGCTATATTTTATTGGTCAGTATTCTTCAGTAGGAGGGGGCTCAGTGTGCTTTTAAAAAAGCCATTGCCCAGCCGGGTATGGCTCAGTGGTTGAGCATTGACCTAGGATTCAGGAGACCAGGGTTCAATTCCTGGTCAGGGCACATGCCTGAGTTGAGGGCTTGATCCCCAGTCGGGGGCATGCAGGAGGCAAGCCGATCAATGACTCTCATCGTTGATGTTTCTATCTCTCTCTCCCTCTCCCTTCCTCTCTCCGAAATCAATAAAAATATATTTTTAAAAAGCCATTTAAAATCCCTAGGATGACGTGGAAGGGAGTTTTGCTTATCATTGCTTTTACAGGGAGAGCATAACTTTGTGACATTGGTTTTGATTTCATAATGAATAAATAGGAAGAAAGGAGGAAAGCTGACTTTGGGGCTGGCAACAGAAGATAAATTTTTTTCCCTAAGAAACCCAAAGACTATTTCGTGAAGTTTAGAATTTTCAGGATAAATAATTTTTTCTCTTTCCTCAGGGGCTTGCCTGCCTAATTCTCGCCATGTCTTTGGATATACTTACCTGAATTACCTGCAGGTACAGAGAAGTTCAGAGTCACCCAGCCTAAAGTTTTGCATATTTTAGCCCATTTAAGCTAAACTCTGAAAAGTAATAGAAATTGAAGCTTACAGGGGTTATAACTTCTCTATGTTCACACAGCTAGTTTTTGGCAGAGTCAGGACTTGAACCCAGGTCTTTTGACCCCTAGTCCAGAGTTTGATTTTGTTTTCCCCTTTGAGAGTGTAAAGAATTTTGTAGTCTACAGGACAACTGTAGATGGGAGAGGGGAGCATGTGGAGATAAGTTGGTTTAATCAAAAGCCCTACAACACCACCAAAACTCTAGTCCCTTGTGTTGCTATTTCTACTATTATTTGTTGTATTAGTAACAATATTACTAGCTTTCTGTGTGTCAAGACAGTTTTCTTAGTACTTTATGTGGATTGTCTCTTTTAATCCTCACAACCACCCAGTGTGTTTTATTTCTTCCACTTTACAAAAAAGAAACTGAAGTTTAGAGAGATTGTGGTACTTTGCCCAAAGTCATATAACTAAGAAACAATGAAGCCGGGATTTGAACCCAGTCAGTTTGATTCCAAAGTCTATATTTTTAATTGCTTAGAATCATAATTCCAAATAACATTTCTACCACCAGTTTACAGTAGAACAAACCGTTCCAGGGACCGTGCTACCGGCAAGTGATTTTTTTTGTCCTGCTACCTGGCTGGCATTGTCCAACTGTTTGGTCCTTCTGGGTACTTGATTCAACTTAACTATTTTTGGTTTGGAATTCTTACAGAAAAGACTGATTTTTTACCATTGTCATTGCTTGAATGCTGGAGCCTTGCTATAGACTCATAGAACCTATGACTTGTTAAGAGTAAAACCAGTTATTCTCAGAAAATCTAGTATTAGGGGAGTAGCAAGGTTCACTTTATGTGCCCTACCCCACTCCTTCACTTTGGGAGTTCCTTGATGGTCTTTTTTTTTTTTTTTTTTTTTTTAGTGAGAGCAAGTGTAATCCATTTGAAAATACTAAGTGGTAAACCTGAACAGGTGTTGTGTTGGCCTGTACTCATAAGATCTTCTTGACTCTAACTACCAAAGTCAGTTAATGGTTTGCTTGCAGGTTCTGGTCTATAGAGCATATGTGTGTGTGTGTGTGTGTGTGTGTGTGTGTGTGTGTGTGTGTAAAATTATGTATATGGCATGGAGAAGGATCTTTCCTTAAGTCTCAGGTTATGATGCAGTATACTTATAGCTTGCTTGATTCCTTCATTCTCTTCCCCCAAGTATACTTCCTTTTCCCTCCCATTTATTTTCATCCGCCCCACATATCTTTTATGTAGACATGTGGATGACCCTTTACCTTGGAGATAAATGGAAATCTTTTCTTTTCCCCCTTTCCTGTGATGTTGGGGGAAAGTACTCTCAAGGGTTGTAGGGGAGAGGGGCTGGATCATCCATCTTATACTGGACTTGTATTTTTTGGACTTGACAGCATGCAGTAGAAAGAGAACACAGACTGTGGAATGGCTTAGATCTGGGATTAAATTCCAAATTTGCTATTTCCTGAGACCTTGGGTAATTTTTTCACCTAGAACCTGTTTCCTCATTTGCAGTAAAACTTCCTTAGGGTTGTTGTAAGGATTGCCAGGATAATAAACATTCAGTAATTGTTAGTTCTTTACACCTTAACTTTCTCCTAGGTAATAAACTGCAAATAAGGATTCAAGAACTTATAGTAGAAGTGTAACGTGATGATGACTGCCAGGCACTAGAGAAGCACCTGTGACCCAGAAACACTGGTCTAGGTGGACCTCCTAGTAAATAGAGTTGGAGTAGGGAAACCAGCTCATCCACTCCTTAGAACTCAGTTATGCTCTTGATTTAGTTAATTTCATCTACTAGTTCACAAAATAGTTTTGGACTGAGGCATTACCATTAAATAATGTAATTGAAAGATAGAAACTAGCTCTTGAAACAACTTAATACCTCGTGTTTGTATAACATACATTATCTCACCTGATCCTTACAGCAACTCTTGAGTTAGATTGGGCTGGTGGTATTGGCTTCTTACAGATGAGAACATGGCAGTGACTTACTGCCATTGTTGGCTAGTGGCAGAGCCAGGACTGGGACCAGACTTCTGAATTCCTATACAGCCTCTGCTTCTACCCTCTTTCAGGCAGAAAATTTCCCCATGCTTTTAGGTCTAGGAATCTGATCTCTCTACTTAACTGTGCTGTCTTCTTCTCCAAATTAGAGCCAAATGGTCAGCTTTTAAAGCCACGAAGATAGGAAAAGATACTGTTTCCTGACCGGAGCCCTGAGTAGTGTCCCTACTATTCTATCTAACTCCCTTTATTGAATTACAGTCATGAGGGCAAAAAGTGGCCATTTATGGCAGGGTGACAGATAATTTTTCTGTGCAGCGGGGATTGTTGTCACTGTATGCCCCGTAGTAGTGGTAGTTTGAGCTTTTATTAGCAAAGAAAATTATAGGGTGGAGGCTGCCAGAGTGGTAACTGCAGTTCAGGCCCTGTTGAAACCCAGAACTGGAAGAATCTCTCCTAAACTCTTGGTGTGGAAGGTTCATAGGTCATTGTAACAGCAGATGTGACAAGTGCTTAAAATGAAGAAATGGAGATGAGATGGGGGCAACATTTTTTAAAAGTAAGAGTACTTATTAAAGACATTTGAATATCCTGTTGGAATGTAGGGTGGGAATATGAGAAAGTAACAGTGGGCTTTGGACTGAAAGGTAGAATAGGATTTGATAAGTGATTGTGGGAGCCCAGAGCTGAAGATGGGAGGAATTTAGAAAAGGTCTACCACATTCTTGGATTTAGGGGCTGGATCCACTGGAAGGAGTCTAGTGATGGAAAATTATTTAGGGAGTTTATTGGGCACCCTTTATCAGTTACTCTGGGTGTTCTTGCTTGCTAAATGCTCCATATACAGGCATACCTCGTTTTATTGCACTTCACAGATGTGTTTTTCACAAATTGAAGGCAAGACCCTCAACCAGCAAAAGATTACAACTCACTTTATTGCAGTGATCTGGAACTGAACTGCAGTATCTTCGAGGTATGACTGTAGTCTGAGGCAAAGAGGCCCAAGTGTACTTGGTGGAGCTCTGTGGAGCGTGGGAAAGGGAACTGAAGCAAAACCTAGGCTAGTCTCCACATGTCTTCCCCACTACACTATTGCATTGGTTTCTCAATATCTTTGTGGGCATGCTGGGACTGGGCTTTGAGGTTTCTGCCTTTGGAGTGGGAAGGAGGGGGAAGGGCAGTCCAACAGCATTTTTTTTTTTTCTTCTTTCCAATTTGGTTGCTGGGAACAGGGGGAAGTGGATTTTTATTCATATTATAACCTGCTCCTGGCTCTGTGTATAAGAACAAGTAGAGGAACCTCTGATATGACAGAATCCAGGTTTTAATGAAAGCTATATCCAAGGTCCAGGTATCTGAAAACAGAGCAAAGTCCAAAGGGCATTTGTCACATTAAGCAGTTCCAAGTCATATTTTCAGTAAGTCCCTTCCATTCCCAGATTGTCTTTCTCCCAGTAGCTGCCCTTGCTCTTCTTATTTTTTAATGTATTGGGTGTATTTATTTTTTCTCTCATTTCCATTTTTCCTCCAAATATTTCTGCAGCTCTCTCCTTCCTGCTTCCTCCTTGCTGTGGTGGCTGGGATGCTTCTTCCATGATTTTTCGAATCTAGACTGGGCTGGTTCTCTGTGTTAAAACAATCAAATTACGACCTTCTCTTAACAGGTGTGTATGGAAATTTGTTTATTAATAACAACAAAATTTAAGTGTCTTTTTTTTTGAAGGGTGCTGAGGGTGGGGAGTAGAGGAGAGGGTTTATTCTAAAACCTGCCTTTCAACATGGTGTATTTTGGACTGTCCATAAAGTCTGCCATAGCCAGCAAGCAAGAGAGAAACCCCATTAAGTACAATAGTATGACTACAATGCCCCTCCATTTACTAGCCAGCTTGCAGTTTATGTGATGTGGTATGAGGAACTCTTCATGTCTATTTATCATTTATTGTATAAGTAGTACATATAAACCTTGTAGATATTTTTATATTACCCTGAGTTAGAATAAGTAAAGAGGTAAAAATATAGTCTGTTTAGAGCGTCTGTAGGATAACACTGGTGTAGGAAGTTCTAGGCATTGATTGTCTGCAGATTACAATATGAGTTACTCTGAGGGACAGTTTCCTAGTTTGAGTTTGTTTTTGTTTTTTTTCTACTCCACAAAGAGCTGAAGGACACTGAAAATTGTTCCTTTTTACACAGAGTTTTTTTGTGTGGTTTTCTTGCTTTCTTGTCTCTGTTAGCCAAAGCACACATTTTGCCCCCAATACTGTAGTATAGTTTTGAAAAGTAGAAAGGCCTCCCTCATAAATGTATTAAACATGAGGACCTTAATTTTATTTCCTGCCTTTGTTGATGGGAAGTTTTTTTTACTACATCTACTTCTTATTGGTATTTTAATTAGCATATTCATTTTGCCACCAGTGCAGCAGTTTCAGTGTTCAGATTTGGGAGAGATTTTAAGTAAGATCTGTAACTGCCCCTTTATCTCTAGAAATGGCTTGCCCCCCTGCAGGACAGTGGGTGCTTGTTTGTACAACTTTCATCAAGTTGATGCCAGCAAAATTTTCCAGGGAAAAAGAATATAATTTTAATTTCATGTAATGACTACAGCCCTTAGCCACATTCTGCCTTTCCTACCAACAATGTAGAGGCTTGGATCTAGTTGTACCTTTCCTTTCAGTAGGTATTTCTGGAGGGGTGTTAAAGAGGGTAATGGGCAAAGGATTCTGCTTGAGCAGACACACTGGTGATGGGCTCTCAGGCTTGGTGGTGGCTTGCTTTCTGCACTGCAGTAAAACCACAAGGGGGCATCTTTGGCTCTGGGATGAATAATCTGTCTTCTCTGACCTGTGACCTTTTCTCTCCTCTCTCTTACCTTCTCCCGGTAGTGTGAAGTGAGGGGGGGCCTTCTCCCTCCTTCCTCCTCCCTCTGTGATCCACCTTACTTTTTACCCTGCCCTGCGGCGGCTCTGCCCCTTACCTTCATGGACGACTCAGAGGTGGAGTCGACCGCCAGCATCTTGGCCTCTGTGAAGGAACAAGAGGCCCAGTTTGAGAAGCTGACCCGGGCGCTGGAGGAGGAACGGCGCCACGTCTCGGCGCAACTGGAACGCGTCCGGGTCTCACCACAAGATGCCAACCCACTCATGGCCAACGGCACCCTCACGCGCCGGCATCAGGTAACCCCTCTTTCCATCAGACCTGCAGGTAGGACTTTGGCATGGTCATAGAGAGGCTATGATTCTTCTTCGGAAACTACTTTCCTCATGGTGATAGACTGTCCCAAGCCCATGCTTTATGATGAACCTTTACAAGGGTAATAAATACTGATTAAGGGATAGGGAATGTTGCCGCTGTGCTGAGTTGGGTGGATTTATCTCTAGAAGCATCTACATGACTTCCTGTTTTTCTGGAGTGGGGTTTCTGGGTTGGTATGCAGTTCTAGTAATGGTAGTTCACATAGTTTGGAGCTATATTCAAGTTACCTCTGTTTTCTCTGATCCCCCTCCCTACCTTGGTACTAGACATTCAGGAAAGTAAATGTCTTCTTGTGGCTGGGGAAGTTGGGCATCTGTACTCTCAACTCCAGTTCAGTCTCCTTCAAGAAACAGTCTGTACTCAGGAGGTGTGGCAGTGTCCATAAATTGTATATTCCTGTTCCATATTGTTCTTGTGTGTTCTTTTTGTTGGCTGTGCAAATCATGTCTTGGAGGAAGGGGTCATTGTTAATTCTGTTGGTTAGAGTTGGAGAGGGAGCATCGTGCTGCTGTTTAACCCAAATAACCACAGGAGCCAGTGGTCTCTGGGTTGGCTGACTCTGTGATGTGACTTGGGTGAGTTGGTGTTAGAAATAAGAAGTATCTTGTGTTTCCTCTGGTTTCTCTAGTCTGACTTTGCTATGATGTAATCTGTCTGAGGTTTTTTGTGTGTGTGTGTGTGTGTGTGTGTGTGTGTGTGTGTGTGTAATCTCCCTCTAGGCATCGCCTGATAGACTGCATCTTAAGAGATCTCTGGTGGGAACTAAGAACAGTGCTCATGTTTTTTACTGATTGCTTAATTATTTTTTAGAGAAGGTCCCTCACACTGAAGAACCTGTTGAGTGAGAGGGCAGAATTCTAATTGGGGGATGATCTGGAATTTGGAGGTAGTGTTTTTGCAACGTTCCTAGGATTTTTATAGAACCAGAGTAAAGGATTAGGGATGAGAGGTATATATTGAAAGGGGAGAGAGCAGAATTGCTCAGGCTTGGAGGTGGTGGGGAATTCCAGGATTTATAAGTATATGGTTCCCCCTGTCTCTCTCTTTTATTTTTAACTTCTGTTCGCAATGAAACCACACCCTTCCTTCTTCCTGAAAATAATGTTTAACTTCCTCTCCCTGTAGCATTACACTCTCTGTGTAATGGGAGTAGGGTGGGGGAGGAGTCTCCCAAGGTGGCTGGATCTCACTGTATTCTATTGGAAGAGGAGCAGTCATATGTATTTTTATGTAGTATAAAGTCAGTAGCTTATTTCCTGCTCTTTAAGACAGAATTAAAGGTGACATTCTTTATTTTGTTCTGTGGCTTTAATAATTGATGATGAAGGTGTTGAGATATCTGTTTGCTTGAGGGGAGTTGGGGGTACTTGTTTTCTTCCTACGTGGAAAGGGAGACTCAAAACTCTTGCTCCTTGCTTTAAAAAGCTGCCTGGTATGGGAGTTTCCAGTGGTGGTAGAGCATGAAGATGTGTGGAGCAATAAAGAAGCCTTTTGGAAACTCCCCCACCTAGCCTTTCCAACTTTCCTTATATTCTTTTGGATTTCCAAAAAGATTGTGTGCTGGGGAACTTACCGGAGCCTGTGCTGTTTACTCAGTGTGCCAGGCACTGTTCAAGGCACAAGGGGATACACTATTGAACAAAACTGCCCCCCCACCCCAAAACACATCTGCTGTCATGGAGCTTGCATTCTTATGTTCCCGAGACCCCATCTGCCCAAGTTTCAGGTCCAGTTCCAATTTTGAGAAAGTGCTAAGATTAAGGAGTGATGTGGTTCTTCTATGAGTACTGACAGAAGGACTCCAGGCCACAAATATCTTCTTGAAAGCCCTTTTCCTGTTTGGAAAAAAAGATCATTTATGTTTGATAGAGCAAAGGAAGGCCGCAAAATGAATTGTCTTCTTGTGGGCTATGTTTCAGAACGGCCGGTTTGTGGGCGATGCTGACCTTGAGCGACAGAAATTTTCAGATCTGAAACTCAACGGACCCCAGGTAATTCTTTGGCCTCAAGGTCTGGGTTGCATCATGTATATCTTCATACTTCCCCAGCCTATAAGAGCATATGGGTGTCTTATAAAGTGCCTCGCACATTGTAAGCACCCATTAATTAGTTTCTTCTATTTAGGAAAATAAAAGAGTGGAGCTTTAAAGAATATATGTAGTTTTTATTTTGGAATGGATTTTAATGACCATTGATCCAGTATTTGATCTCTCAATTACTGTGTTCCCTTTCCAGAATGGGTGTGCATCTACTTTGTAGAAAATCCTACCTAAGCTCTGGCTGGTCTTGATCCTTAGGCAGTACCTGAAGGGTAACACAGAGCTAGCCAGAAGATGGCTCGTATTGAGATTTCCTGGTTCATCTTAAAAGTTCTTTTTTGGGTGAATTTTTCTGAAGGACCATTCAGATGTAGATGTAGCGGCACTTAACACAGTTCATATTCACTTAAATGGCCAGAAATGGGAAGTTAAATCTGCTGTCTCTGTCATTTGGTTGTTGATATGGCTGTAGTTAACTCAGTTCATATTTGTTAGAACTGGGAGATTATATCTCCTGCCTTTCTGTACAAGTTCAAAAGATGAGGACAGCCACCCCTCTAAAATCCTAGGGCTTATAGAAGACGCATGAGGAGGTACTGTCTTTAGGGAGACAGTGCTTCTCATTGGGATGGATTGTTACTATATATGGCTTGATAGTAACTCTTTTCCATATAGGATCACAGTCACCTTCTCTATAGCACCATCCCCAGGATGCAGGAGCCAGGGCAGATTGTGGAGACGTACACGGAGGAAGACCCTGAGGGAGCCATGTCTGTTGTCTCTGTGGAGACCTCAGATGATGGAACCACTCGCCGCACAGAGACCACAGTAAGCTAAGATTTGTATAAGGGTCAGAGATGATGGAGGAGGTCTTCCTATAGTTTCTATTAGGGGAGGGGTTGAACACTTAAGGTGGATGAAGGGCCACTGATCTGTAGTGAAAGCATCTTAGAGTGGTCTAGAATTTAAGCTTATATTCTATACTTCATTAATTTTTTTCTTTTAAATCTTTACCTTGAGGACATTTTCATTGATTTTTTTTTTTTTTTTAGAGGGGATTGGGGGCAGGAGGGCGGGTAGATGAATAGAGGGGGGCTGGGAGAGAAAGAAACATAGATGGTGTGTCCTGACTGGGAATTGAACCTGTGACCTCTTGGTGTATGGGACGGCGCTCTTACCAACTGAGCTACACTGTTCAGGGCTTCATTAATTTTCCTTTTCTCTTTCCTTACTGAAGGTCAAAAAAGTAGTGAAGACTGTGACAACACGGACAGTACAGCCAGTCCCTATGGGACCAGATGGGCTGCCTGTGGATGCCTCATCTGTTTCTAACAACTATATCCAGACTCTGGGTCGTGACTTCCGTAAGAATGGCAATGGGGGACCTGGTCCCTACGTGGGGCAAGCAGGCACTGCTACCCTTCCCAGGAACTTCCACTACCCTCCTGATGGATATAGCCGCCACTATGAAGATGGTTATCCAAGTAGCAGTGACAACTATGGCAGTCTATCCCGGGTGACTCGCATTGAGGAACGGTATAGGCCCAGCATGGAAGGTTACCGGGCACCTAGTAGACAGGATGTCTATGGGCCCCAGCCCCAGGTTCGGGTAGGTGGGAGCAGCGTGGATTTGCATCGCTTTCATCCAGAGCCTTATGGTCTAGAGGATGACCAGCGTAGCATGGGCTACGATGACCTGGATTACGGCATGATGTCCGATTATGGCACAGCCCGTCGGACTGGGACACCCTCTGACCCTCGCCGACGCCTCAGGTAGGCAAGAAAAGGGGAAGGGAAAGGGTCTTTCCAAGATATTGAAAAGGTATAGCTCCTCCCTTTCCTTCTAAGTGCTTTTTGGGATTAAAGATACTTAGGGCCTCCTCTCCTTTGGTTTTTTGTGTGGAAGTCCACCCTCTTCTTCCCTTTTCTGATATTACTAATTATCGACTTGCTTTTTTGTCTAATTTTTTAATTGTAAAAGTCATATATTTTAATGATAGAAAATGACTTGTGATGGTTATTGGTCTGTGTCCTAAACAGTGGCTTTTGCCTCTTGCCAAAGTTTCTGTTATTTCTGCCTAACATTTGACCCTCTTTGATGATAGGGAGCACCACAAAGGAGCCTGGTGCTCCTTTGGAATATTCGTTTCTGTGAATTTCTTCAGCTTTTGGTTTTATATTAACAGAGTTAAGGATTTTAGGCTTTCAGGGTCAGAATAGACAGATACAAGAACCCTCCCTGTCTTGGTTTTAATCTCAAGTTAAAAACATATCTTGATCTTGCAAAAGCCCTGACACTTTGCACTTAGGTTCTTATATTTGCTTATAAAGTGAAGCCAGGGGTGGCACCTGTAGAGGGTGGTACATTATTGACAGGAAGTAGCTGTCTCTTCTGACTTTCCTACTCATCCCTGGGGATTCTTTGGTGATCTAAAAAGGAAGTGATTGGTGTTTGGACTGGTTGGTAGATGGTTTGCCTTGAGTGAATGAATGAGAATGGGGGTTGACAGACCTTTTCTGTAAAGAACTATTTTAGTCTTTGCAGGTCATATATAATTTTTGTTGTGTATTGTTATCGTAGTGGTGTTCTTTTTAAAAATATAAAAACTGTTTGTAGTTCTGGGACTGTAGGAAAACAGGTTTGGCCAATGGACCACCAGCCCTGCCTTTTTAAAAAAAATTGATTTCAGAGAGAGGAAGGGAGAGAGAGAGAGAAACATCAGTGATGAGAGAGAATCATCAATCGACTGTCTCCTGCATGCTCCCCTACTGGGGATCGATCCCGCAACCCAGGCATGTACCCTGACCTGGAATCGAACCGTGACCTCCAGGTTCATGGGTTGGCGCTCAACCACTGAGGCACACCATCCGGGCCCTGCTTTAGAATAAATCAGAGACAGTGTTTTCTAGTTAAAGAGAATAGAAGTAAGGGAGAAGATTTATGGATATCTTGATGGTAAGTATAGCCTAGCAGCTTTTGCTGAATTTCTGTATGAGGTCATGACCTTCTAAAAAATGCCTTGGTGCTCCCTTTCCTCATTAGGTAGCTTTGGTTAACAGTGAACTGGGTTGGGCCCAGGGGTATAGGCCCCATTATCTAAGCCTGAGTCACTTGCCTTTCAGGTAACTTGGACATCTAATCCAACTCCCATGTGACTCACCTTTTATTCTTGGGTGTGGGGGTTGGGTGGGGGTTGGGGTGGGGCAGCAGACCTCAGCTGGTACAACTCAACTTGGAGCAATGGTCAATAACAGCTATCACCTAAGGAGTCTGCCCAGGGTGTTGGCTCCTGCTTACTGACTAGTCTGCCTTTTCTGACTTCCTCATTAGTAGAGTGATTGGGCCTAGGTGGGTGTGGGTGGCCAGGTCATTCTCTGCTGTCCCTTGCTGTGGCAGTTGACATAGAGAAGGTTTTTTGGCCTGGTTCTTGGGTTTGTTCCAGGGTAGCACTGGACTTGGAAACCTGCTTGACCAGAAAGAACATTTGCAGCTTCCTGTTCCGGTCCTAGGAGGGTAATTCAAGGTCAAACAAAAACAGTAAGGCATAATGATTAGTGGAAAAAGCAATGAACCAGAAGATTGTAGTTCTAGTTGTGCCTTTGCCGCGGGCTCTGTAGCCTTGAGCAAGTAATTTAATCTTCCTGGGCACAGCCTTGTTATTGGTAAAACAAAGGAAAGAATGTCATGATCCATCAGTTATAAAGAAGGACCTAAATCTTGAATGACCCAAATCTTAGTTATTGTAATTGCTTATATTAAAATAATAATAAAAGTTAAACATGCTCAGTCCAAAATGAGAAGAACCCAGAAAAGCACACCATCCCCTAATAAAGAACTACTGTTCACACTTTGATGCATTTTCCCTTTGAGTTCTTTTTCTGTGTATGTAAATGGACCTGATTGTATTTTCCCCTACTAAAATAAAACCTTACTAACGTACTATTTAGTAGCCTACTTTTAAAATTTAGCTATATAACCTGTTCATTTTATTTCAGTGATTTTAAAAACCAGTGATTTTTGCTAAATGCTTTGTTCATCTAAATCACTGTTGAGTGGTTGATGTTGACAGCTGTGAGGCAGGCCCTCTGCTTAGGCTAACCTTGAGGGTTTGGTGACAGTGGGAGTGGTTTTGTGGAACAAACAACGGTTTTATTTGGAGAGCTCCACACAAAAGATTCTCCTCTCTCCTGTGGGAGTCACAGAGTGAGATGAGCTCACAGTTAATGGGGTCTGTTCTTTCCTGGTGGTTATGAATAAATGATAGTGTGACAGACTCACCCTCTAGTGGTTGTTGGTAGTACTGAACTAGGAATAATAATCTCTTTACCTTCAATTGCTTTGTCTGTGTTCCTTTTCTTAGTGACTGGCTGGGTATCTAAAACGTGACAGTGATGAGTAGTCTCTATTTTGACAGAATTGGAGGTATTGTCTTTAGAATTTGGAGGCTGGAAGTCATATCTCCAACACATTTGTTGAATAGCAGAGATGACCTTGGGATGGACTGTGAAAATTAATGTTCAAACTTATACCTCATTAGTACTATAGCTAGGTGCTCATGACATAGGAAGCCCTGTACTGTTTTTCTCTATCACCTACCTCCTTTTTTATAATTTCCAAAAGAGGGTAGGGAGAGGCTTAAATATGAAGTGTGTTTAAGGGTCTTATCCCACCAGCTGTTTCCTGTGTGTAAATACCTCATTTCCTGTTTAGCTACGGCTTATAAGAACTGTTCTCATTGTTTGCTGACCTCTCTGTGGTGTTGAGTCAGTTGCTTTGGTGAACTCTGCTGTCTGAAGGTTCATTTCAATCTCTATCCAGAGAAGTTAATAGCTGTCAGGTATCATTAACTGCTAAGCAGGATTTGGTTCTTTTTTATTGCAATTAACATCTCTGAATGCTTGTTACTCTTCTCCAAGCTAGTAAACTTCACAGGAAAAATGATAGTTTTAATCTAGTTGGAGATGGCTTTAAAATTGTTACTTTATCTTATTAAGAAAAATTGATCAGTATATTATTTATGCAAAGCAGAGATCTAGGATCTAGTGTACTGGACCTGGGATAACTCCTATGGTGAGGATGAGGGGATAATGGGAACTGTCCAGGAAACCAGCTTGATAGATTCCTTTTCCCTCTTGGTTCTTCCAACACTGCAGGAGCTATGAAGACATGATTGGTGAGGAGGTACCATCAGACCAGTACTATTGGGCTCCTTTGGCCCAGCATGAACGGGGAAGTTTAGCAAGCTTGGATAGCCTCCGCAAGGGAGGGCCCCCACCCCCCAATTGGAGACAGCCAGAGCTGCCGGAGGTGATAGCTATGCTAGGATTCCGCTTGGATGCCGTCAAGTCCAATGCCGCTGCATACCTGCAACATTTGTGCTATCGCAATGACAAGGTGAAGACTGACGTCCGGAAGCTTAAGGGCATCCCAGTACTGGTGGGATTGTTAGACCACCCCAAAAAGGAAGTGCACCTTGGAGCCTGTGGGGCTCTCAAGAATATCTCTTTTGGTCGGGACCAGGATAACAAGATTGCCATAAAAAACTGTGATGGTGTTCCTGCCCTTGTGCGATTGCTCCGAAAGGCTCGTGATGTGGACCTCACTGAAGTCATTACTGGTAAGCTGTGAGCCTAAGGGAAATTGCTAAAGTGTTAGGGTCACTGTTACTTTGGAGATGTTGAGAGCTAGAGGGATTTCTAGTCCTTTTACTTTTGATTAAAGTTGTGAACTGGTGGCCATAGGGTCAAATTCATCTCACAGGTTTGTTTGAGTCATGCAGGGTTTTCAAATTTTAAAGAATTTGTTGCTAATGTTTAAAATTCAGAAGATTTCACTTAAGATTCCCAGATTCTTGGCTTCTATTAAAAATGTGCAAGAACTGGTATCATTGGATCTGTTTTGCTACTTGACAGTAGTTGGTCTTGAGCTGATTGAGGCATGTGCTCTCCAGTTTGCAGTAATTCCCAGCACATTCTGTTGTTCTGACCAACTACTGCCATAAGTTGTCACACAAATATTGAAGCTGAGTGTCATTACTATTTGTCCATGTTCTTACAATTTCTTTTTAAATACCTGCTTTTCCTGACTCACCTGCCGCCATGTGTAGACATTTGAGCTTGTCCTTTCTTTAGAAGTGTGGTTTTTCAGATTATGGGTTGTAATTTGTTAGTGTGTATTGAACATAATTTTGTGGATCACAATCAGCATTCCAAGAGAAAGGAAGGAAGGAAAGAAGAAAAGAAATTGCAGTAATGATTGATTTTCAGTTGGGGGAAATCTTGCATTCTAGAAGATATTTGTAATGTCTGAAGACATTTTTGGCTGTCATAACTGGTGGTGGGATGGAGGTGGGAAGAGCTAATGAGTAATGGCTATAGATACTGCTAAATATTTAACAAGGGACAGGACAGCTCCCCAGAACAAAGAATTATCTGGTCCCCAAATTCAATGGTACAGCGGTTGAGAAACTCTGGAGTTGATAGCTCAGAGAGCATTGCTTATAACACATATTGTTTTTTAAAACTGTTTCATGATATGTGTGTTTGTATTGAGCCATAATGTAAAATATATTTCTTACTGTGGGTCACAAACAAAAGCCTGAATATCATTCATTACAAGGTATTTAGTCATTGGGGAAGACTGAGAAATGATGGAATAGGGGATTCTCCTTGGCATTCTTCACACATGTTTTGGGTGCTGAAGAGCTGTCTGACGAGTTGTCTCTGCCAGGAACCCTATGGAATCTTTCATCCCATGACTCAATCAAGATGGAGATTGTGGATCATGCTCTGCATGCCTTGACAGATGAAGTGATCATTCCGCATTCTGGCTGGGAGCGGGAACCTAACGAAGATTGTAAGCCACGCCATATTGAGTGGGAGTCTGTGCTCACCAACACAGCTGGCTGCCTTAGGTAACACAGGGCTTTGAGAGTATGAAGACTGAATTTTTGAAGACTAATTTAAATTTCTTTAAAAAGAAAGTTTAAATTCTTTAGCCTGTCATTCATTCTCCATTCTATCTATATTGCAGGCTTTGACTCCAACCTTTCTACCGTTGTCACTTCCTTGTGTACCACATATGCCCATGATGTTGGTTTACTTGCTGTTCCATACATATCTTCCTCACTTCTGTGTCTCTTTGACTTTGTTCATTTAATTTGGTAAACATCTGTTCAGTACCTGCCACATGTAAGGCACTTGTCTAGTCCTGGGTTTGTGTCCCTGCTCTCAATATCTCTATTTCAGGTCAGGCTGTGATCAACACAACGAAAAGAATATGAAGTCCTAGAAGGGTGGGGGTGGGGTGAGGAAGATCTGTTTTTTTCCTGTCTGTAATGCCCTTCTCTCCTTATTTATCTTTCGAGGCTAAACTCAACCTTTATTTCTTGAAGGTTTTCCCGATTTCTTCTTACATCCTGTAATTGGTACAATACGTTCTTTCTCTCTTTGGGATATACTCCTATGTGCTCTGCCTCATTCTTCACTTGTAGAATGAAAGCTACAAGAAGTATCTTTCTATTTCATCTTAAATTATTGTGTGGTTGGTATACTTTATTCACACCCCCCCCCCCCAATCTGGTTATAAATGTCTCTGAAGCAGGGACTGTCTTATTCAACTTTCAGTTGCAGTGCCTTGCTTATTATGGGTATTCACTATTTGTTGCAGTGAATAAAAAAGGTAGTGAAGTGAGGAGGCTTGCAGATGTTGAAGGATCTTAAGGGGAGGATTTCTGTATTCAAGTCATCTCGACGCCTCTCCTTTTCCCCTTAGGAATGTCAGCTCAGAGAGGAGTGAAGCTCGCCGGAAACTTCGGGAATGTGATGGTTTAGTGGATGCCCTCATTTTCATTGTTCAGGCTGAGATTGGGCAGAAGGATTCGGACAGCAAGGTAAGTTAATGGCTGAGTGAATTCCACTTACAACAACCATGAGGTACCTGAAATGCATGCAGACCTATTATCCCAGACTTTTAAATAACATTAGATATGTAAACCAGCCCCTACTCCCTAAAATGGGTATTCACCTTAGAAGAAAAATGTTTTCTTTAGAATTTTCTTCACCTCTATACCTTAAAGCTCTTTTGCCATACTTCCAAGGTTGTTCATTTTACTAAGTAGGAAAAAGTAAAAGCTTAAGGAAAAAAACCCTAGGTTTTGTGTCATCTACCAAATGGTGGCAACCTTCCGGTAACCTGGGGCTACAAGTATTTTGAGAAGCTTGGGGCACTTTGAGGCACTGTGAGAGATGATGGATTGGACTGTGCTTTTTGGATCAGTATTATAATATCAGAATTATGGAAACCTGTACTTGCTGGGAAATCCCTATAGGCATTCTTTTCTCTCATTGAGCCTTTTCTCTTATGTTCCCAAGCTTGTGGAGAACTGTGTTTGCCTTCTTCGGAACTTGTCGTATCAAGTTCATCGAGAGATCCCGCAGGCAGAGCGTTACCAAGAGGCACCTCCCAGTGTTTCCAACAATACTGGGCCACATGCTGCCAGTTGCTTTGGGGCCAAGAAAGGCAAAGGTGAGTTTTAGTTCCTCTTTCTTGCTCTTTAATGTAGGACTGGGAAAGAAAGGAATACTTTTAGTTTTAGGTGCAAAATACTTGCCGAGCAGTATAGGAGTCTGCCTAGTCAAGTATGTCCTTTTGCTGTGTTGCTGCTTTCCTTGTGTTGTGCGCTTCATTCAAGGTTGTGGTGGTGGTGATGGTGGCGGTGGCGGTGGTGGTGGTGGCAGTGGTGGTGGTATCAGTGATTGGGGCAGTGAAGGATGAGAACTCAACTAATCTGGGGCCTTCTCCCCATTCCTCCTTTGTGTTTCCTGTGTTTTTCTTTTCCTCTCTGCTTTTCTGCTTATTTGCTCATGATCCTGTTGACATCTTTCTCCTGCATTTTTCTTCCTTCATTTCTCTCCTCTGCTTTTCACCTTGGGTGACACACTGGAAGATGAGTGGTTCTCCAGAGGTGAGTGGAATCTTTAAAGGCGCTTATCTATTTCTAATTTGCATGTTTTGGTTTTAGCTTCCCTAGTATTTCCTTGCCTAACCCTTCCCTGTGGATGCATGTAGGAAAATTCAGTTGAGGAAGACCACTGAAACAACTTTAGCTCTTCTGAACTAATGGCCCATGGCATGCTATTTCTGGGCAGCAGTCCCAGTTACCAGAACTCAGGACAATAGCAACAACCATGGTTGTCCTTATCTTACCTCTCTGCACCTGTTTTCTGTCCTTGTTTCTGCACATCCCCCCGCTGGGACAAGCTGGGGGCCTGGATATTCCCCTCCCCCCACTCCTCAGTGCATCTCTGATTCAAAGATTTTGATTAAAGAATAAAGAATGCTACAGGTTGACTCTTTCCTTTCTTACACTTTTTACCTCTCCCCCCTTTTTTAATTTCCAAAGGGAAAAAACCCACAGAAGATCCAGCAAACGACACAGTGGATTTCCCTAAAAGAACTAGTCCCGCTCGAGGTAAGTTATCTTTTTTTTTTTTTCATTCTCCAGGGGTCTCAAACATAGTCCACAGGTAAATATTTGGTATCCGAACACTAGACTATACATCACTGTTCTGTCTTCTCTGATCTGTGGACTTGAAGTGATGGTGAAAGTATTGGGAAACTATAGTGTTATAGTAGTAACTTGGAAAGCACTGCTTGTTATGGCAGCCATCCACATTAGTGAGGGTAGGATAAGGTTCTGATGGAAGTCTAGACTTAGAAACTCGGGTACCCTAAGTAGCCACAGTAGTTCTTGGGACTTAAACTTTACCTCTTGATCATAGTTTGGATCTTTATATCCATCCACACAGTGAGTCCAAAATTCCCAACTCTCCATGGATATAAAAATTTTAGATGTTGTTAATCTGCGATAGGCCCTTTTACTTAGTCACAGTAAAGGTGGGCAGAATGACTTAGTTAAGTTAGAAATAATTCATTTGAGTTGAGGAATCATTAACCCTGAGTATACTGTCAATGAGCAAATGAATCCCCTGAGTACCCATGCCCTGACTGCCAAGCAAGGCCAAAGTAAACGGGGAGAGAAGAGGCAAGGAGGGAGGAGAGAAACGTTACATATGATGAGTTGATATCTGTTCTGCTCTTACCATGGACTAATTATTCTTAAGGAGGCATGGAATCAAATCCCTGAGTTTGCTGTTGGTGGGTGGAAGAGTGAGGGAGCCTAATGGTATAGGAGCATAAACCCATCAACCCGGAGTAAAGGCTGGACTTCAGCCAGCCACAGCCTGGTTCATAGGTACTGATTAGCACCCTCTGCTTTCTTATCCTTTCCTGCTTTCCTGTGTAGGCTATGAGCTTTTATTTCAGCCAGAGGTGGTTCGGATATACATCTCCCTCCTCAAGGAGAGCAAGACTCCTGCCATCCTAGAAGCCTCAGCTGGGGCTATCCAGAACTTGTGTGCTGGGCGCTGGACGGTGAGTACCTTTTAGAAAATGGGCTTGGAGGTGGGGGCACTTAGCTCACTAGTTTGCATCCATTTGTAATCTGTTCCACCTTCATGTGCTACTTCTAGTATGGTCGATACATCCGCTCTGCTCTGCGTCAAGAGAAGGCTCTTTCTGCCATCGCTGACCTCCTGACCAATGAACATGAGCGGGTAGTAAAAGCCGCATCTGGAGCTCTGAGAAATCTGGCCGTGGATGCTCGAAATAAAGAATTAATTGGTAAGGAGTAGGATGTTAACCATTACCTCAGCATCTAGTACAGTGCTGTAATCCAGCAGGTGCTAAATAATTTATTTATTGAGGTGACTGAGAGGGAGGATCCTAGCCCTTCATAGTTTGTGAATGCAAGGGTAGGAGAGGGTTATACAGTTGACCTTGAACAACATGGAGTGCTCACCCCCACACCGTCAGAGCCATATATATCTTTTGACTTTCAAAAAAAACTTAACTAGTAAATAGCCTATTTTTGACTGGAAGCCTTAGTGATAACATAAACAGTTGATTAACATGTTTTGTATGTTACATGTATTATAAACTAAATTTTCACAATAAAGTAAGCTAGAAAAAAGAAAATGTTATGAAGAAAATCATAAGGGCCCGTCTGGTGTGGCTCAGCGATTGAGCATTGGCCTATGATCCAGGAGATTGAGGTTCAGTTTCTGGTCGGGGTACATAACTGGGTTGTGGGCTCAATCCCCAGCATGGGGAATGCATAAGGCAGCTGATCAATGACTCTCTCATCATCGATGTTTGTATCTCTCTCTCCCTCTCCCATCCTCTCTCTGAAGTCAATAAAAATATATTTTAAAAAAAAAAAGAAAATCGTAAGAAAGAGAAAATACATTTATAGTATTCAAAAAAACCTGGGTGTAAGTGGATATGAGCAGTTCAAACCCCATGTTGCTCAGGGTCAACTGTAGTTTAATAGTTCTCAGAAAGACAAGAATCCTTACCTGAGGATATGTTTATTGATTTTAGAGAGAGGAAGGATGAAAGAGAGTCATCAATTGTTTGCCTCCTGTATGCACTGCGAACAGGGATTGAACCTGCAACCTTTTTTTTTTTTTTTTTAATATATCTTTATTGATTTCAGAGAGAGGAAGGGAGAGAGAGAGAGAGAGAAAGAGAGAGAGAGCAAGAGAGAAACATAAACATCAATGATGAGAGAGTCATCATTGATCCGCTGCCTCCTGCACGCCCCTGACTGGGGATCGAGCCTGCAACCCGGGCATGTGCCCTGACCAGGAATTGAACTACAATCTCCTGGATCCTAGGTCAACGAAACTCAACCACTGAGCCACGCCCAGCCGGGCAAACCTGCAATCTTTTGATATGCAAGGTGATACTCCTATCAACAGCCACCCGGCCAGGGCGACAGCTATTATTTTTTAAGCACTTACTTTGTTAGTAGGCCTTGTTAAGCACTTTTGTATGTTCTCATTTAATTGTCACCACTTTAAAAAGGTTCATTTTTTTATAGAATAAGGAAACTCAAGGTAAGGTAAATTAAGCAATTTGCTCAGAGTTAATATACCTTGTAAGTGGCAGAGCCCAGATTTTTAAAATAATTTATAATGACTCCATTCTCTTGAACTATTATAATATTAAATATACTGTTTTCATTAGAATATCTAAAGGGACTGTGTAGCATTTTTGATATAAGTATTCACATTATTTCAATGTGACTGAAAAAGGAAAGAATAAATAAAGGAATAGTAAGGACAATAAATTCATGGTTATTCCAGATCCTTTGCTCTTTTGATATGATAATCCTATAGGAGAATGAAGTGGATTCATAGGGAGAGGACCTGTACTTTATATGGTCAGTGCAGTTAAGAATAGTGTTAGGCTCCTCATAAGGTGATTCAAATGTTGTCCCAATACGTGTTCCTTTGTCTCACTGCTACAGGTAAACATGCTATTCCTAACTTGGTAAAGAATCTGCCAGGCGGGCAACAGAGCTCTTCCCAGAATTTCTCTGAGGACACTGTGGTCTCTATTTTGAACACCATCAACGAAGTTATTGCTGAGAACTTGGAGGCTGCCAAAAAGCTTCGAGAGACACAGGGTATTGAGAAGCTGGTGTTGATCAACAAATCAGGGTGAGCTTAACACTTAAAATTGCAAATGGAAGAATTTAAGTATAAAGGGGAGTTGCTAAGAAGGAGCTTTTCCTTTTTGTTTCTAAGGTTATTTTCCATTAATTACTTGTAAAATGTGAAGAGGTATTACTGTGTTCTGTCTTAATGGTGATTCATAAATTGATAACAGACTTTTTCATCAAACTTTTTTTTTAATATCTTTATTGATTTTAGATAAAGGAAGGGTGAGGGAGAGAGATAGAAACATCAGTGATGAAAGAGTCATTGATCGGCTGCCTCCTGCACTCCCTGTGCTGAGGATCAAGCCCACAACCCTGGCATGTGCCCCGCTCAGGAGTCGAACTGTGATCTCCTGGATCCTGGGTCGATGTTCAACCGCTGAGCCATGCCTGGCTAGGCTCCATCACACATTTTTGTGCATCACTTTTTGGGACAGAATACAGGAACTTGATCTTACCCATTTTGGCATTTATGTTCATACGTTACATTATGTTAGAGAGAACAGGTTCTCAGCTTCTTCCCTGGTCTTACATCCAAATTCCATGTGATGTTGCTTTCCTCAAAAGGAACCGCTCAGAAAAAGAAGTTCGAGCAGCAGCACTTGTATTACAGACAATCTGGGGATATAAGGAACTGCGGAAGCCACTGGAAAAAGAAGGATGGAAGAAATCAGACTTTCAGGTAGGATAACTCTTGGGCCTGAGACATTTACCTTTTTTTCTTGGTCTCAGGTAATGCTTCTGTGTTTGGTTTCTTCTCTCTCACTATCACATTAAGTCTACTTTTGACCTGAGTCTCTGGTAGTAAAGAAATCATTTGGTTTACTCCTCCCCCCAAGTGAATGGTACTGACAGTTCATTTGCTGCCAAAACAGCTCTGGTCTTCCTCTGTGTCACAGCGTACTGTACATATTGGTGGCAGTGAAGGGTTGGGGGCCTTTTTGACTTTCCCCAAATCTCCAGCAGCCCTGTGATGGACTTTGCCATTTTCTGAGAGTAGGTCTTCTTCTGATAGTAGGAGTATTTAGTACCTTTATAATTTTCTGTTCAGGAACACAACTAGAAGCCATTATATCCTAGTTTGTTTCACTATGTAGGTATTTACTTAACCCTTATTTACTTTTTATAAGAGTTGTATTTGGGATCTAAAGATCTGTGCCCATTAGGGAATAAGATATGGGTACATTCAGTATCTTACATTGTTGCATTTTATGTTTGCCTCCAGGTGAATCTAAATAATGCTTCTCGAAGCCAGAGCAGTCATTCATATGATGATAGCACTCTTCCTCTCATTGACCGGAACCAGAAATCAGGTACAATATCCAGGGGGCACACCCTCAGCTTTTATTCCTCCTCTGCTATTTCATGGGCTTACTATCTAAGAAATAGGACATATATTTATTTTTGAGTGAGTCAGCCTTTGGTAGAGGGTAGTAATACTTCACTTCAGGATTGTAACACAGAAGCTGGTAGGCCGGAGATTAGAAAATAAAATAGGCAATTAGCCTTGTCTTTGCCAGTAGATTTAAAATGACTGGGAAGTGAACTCTCTAGTTTTTCTATTTTCTCTGAGTTGTAATTGACATATGACATTATATAAATGTAAGGTGTGCAGCATGATTTGATATATGTATATATTGCAAAATGATTATTTTTTCTCTTATATTTTCATATAATACCAAGTAATACATGTTTACTGTTGTAAAATTAGACAATATAGACAACCAGAAAAACAACAAAATCATTCATTTCTATTACCCATAGATACCCTCTACTTTTTTGGGTTATATCTTTCCAACACTTTTGTCATGTGAGCAAATACATTTCCCCCCAAAGGTAAAATCATACATTTTGTTTTAAAAAAGTATTCTTTTTCACTTAAGTGTATATTGTAACCCTTATATTCTTTCTTTTTTTTTTTTTTTTTTAATATATCTTTATTGATTTCAGAGAGAGGAAAGGAGAGGGAGAGAGAGAAACATCAATGATGAGAGAGTCATTGATTGGCTGCCTCCTGCACGCCCCCGACTGAGGATTGAGCCCGCAACCCGGGCATGTGCCCTGACCGGAAATCGAACCCCGATTGCCTGGATCCTAGGTCGACGCTCAACTGCTGAGCCACGCCCGGCTGGGCAACCCTTATATTCTTAATGACACTTGGCTTTTGCCTCTATCAGAGTTCTTCAGATGTGGCTTGAGGATCCCCAAGTCTGTTGATGTTTGTGCTGATGGTGTAAAACCTGCAACGATGTTAACTGCTGGGGGCTGAACATGAACCAGGGCAATGACACCAAACCAATCTAGTCATTGCACTCTTCACTGCCATACACTCACAGTTAAAAAAGAGCCGGTTTCATTTAAGGATGTGGTTGATTGAGCTGAGAAAATAATTAATTTTATTGTTTCTATCTTTGAGTGCACATCTTTTTAATATCCTGTGCTGAGGAAATGGGAAGTACTCGTAAAGCACTCTGCTGCGTACCAAGCATGATGGTGTCTTGAGGAAAAGCACTTGTGTTACTAATTGGACTAACCACTCTTTGTGGAGCACCATTTTTACTTAAAAAATTGACTGACAGAGAATCTATGGTTATTCAGACTTAGGTATTTGGCAGACATTTTCTCAAAAATGAATGCAGTGAGTGTGTCACTTTGAGGGACAATAGTACTTACCTGAATTTTCAAGTGACAATTATAATTTTGTAAAACTCATATTTGCCACTGGTAACACCATAATACTTAAAAGACTTTCTAATAAAACCATTGGTGGTGATATTAATTAATGTGATTTTTCGATATTGTATAATGAAACTTGTTAACAGAAGATCTGCATCACTCTTTGAACCAGTATTTTCCAAGTGATCGGTATATGATGTTTTAAAGTAATGCATGGCCCGGCCGGGCGTCACTCAGCGGTTGAGCCTTGACCTAGGATCCAGGTGATTGGGGTTCGATTCCCGGTCAGGGCACATGCCTGGGTTGTGGACTCGATCCCCAGTCGGGGGTGTGCAGGAGGCAGCTGATCAATGACTCATCATTGATGTTTCTATCTCTCTCTCTCCCTCTCCTTTCCCCTCTCTGTAATCAATAAAGATATATTTAAAAAATAAATAAAAATAAAGTAATGCATGGATAATTGATCCATTCAAAGTGCAAGATGGATTTTGATTTAACAGATTACAAAGAGATCATTAGTTTGGAATCAGACACCACATTTCTGTTAACCTTAAGGAAACTCTACTTGTTGGTCATGAGTATACTATCGAAGAATATAAAAAATTATCTGAAAAGACCATTTTCCTCCCCTTTCCAAATACTTATCTGTGTGAGGCTGGATTTTCTTCATATACTTCAACCAAAATAACATCACAGTAGATGAATGCAGGAGCAGATAAGAGAATTAAGCCAAACTTTAAAGATATGTGCAAAAATGTAAAACAGTTCTTTAAAAAATTATGTTAACATGGAATAAGTTTAATGTTACTTTTAAGTGAAATAAATATTTAAAATTTCTCAATACAGTAGATATTAATACATATGACCACATCAGTGATAGTTCTTTGGATCCTCATAATTTTTGAGACTAAAGAGATCCTGAGACCAAATAATTTGAAAATTGCCAACTTAGAGTGAATGGTTTCTTCTATTAGGATTCTGTTGTGAAGGGATCTCTTTAAGTCCCATGGGAGCTTTGTCTGGTACATAGTGGGCGCTCAGTAAAAATTTGATGAGAGGAAAGGAGGATAGAGGGCAATTTTTATGATGAGTATAGATTTCAAAGAGTTTGGCTTTTGAGTTGGATAACTTTCTGTCTTCCTATAGATAAGAAACCTGATCGGGAAGAAATTCAGATGAGCAGTATGGGATCAAACTCAAGATCCTTAGGTGGGTGATTAATTCCTGCCTAAGGATATGGAGTAATACTTCACTGGGATGAGGAGAACTGTCTGGCTCTATAGTGTTTTCTGGCACCCTCACCACTTACCATTCTGGAAGAGCCTTGGCTGGACATTTCCATTTGGAAAGATGACTTGATCCATCTACTTCTACATTCCCACTTGCTCAGAGGTTTTAAAAAAAACCTTCATATGCGTTCCCTATTACTACAGAACCAGCTCTGTGTCCCTAAACTGTTATTCATGGCCCTTCATAGTCTCACGCTGGCTCCTTCTCTCCATGGGCTCTGTTTCAGCCCACCTGGCCTAATTTGCCATTCTCTTTCTTCACTCTATAGTTTTTTTATTTTGCTCATGTAATACCTCTTACAAATGTCCTTCCCGTTTGGTTTTATAAATTTTTCTCATCTTCAAAGACAACTGAAGTGTCCTGTCTCTGTTTTTAGGTCCTTATTAACCATGGCAGCACAACTCACTCTCTGTTATTTCTTAATATGCAGATCTCTTCCCTTTAGCTGTATTAACATACAGGGTAGGGCTAAAGTAGGTTTACTGTTGTGAGTGTGCCAAACACAGTTTATTCTTGTATTATTTATTAATTATTGTATTTTTCATACAAACAGCTATAAACGTACTTTTGCCCACCCTGTATGTCATACTCTGCATATTTCATATATATTGTCTTCCCAATTAGATTCAAGTTCTCTCTAAATCAGTAGCCACCAGAACTTAATGCCTTTCCGGAGCATTTGGCAAAGTTCAGTTCCTAATAGAGGTATCTGATTCACACTTAATCTGCTTAGTATATATTATACACTGGAGGGGAATATCATGTTTCTGTGTGCTTTTTTTCTTTAGATAACAATTATTCTGCAATGAATGAGAGAGGGGACCACAATAGAACACTGGATCGATCCGGGGATCTAGGTGAAATGGAGCCATTGAAGGGAACACCCCTGATGGTAAAATCTCTATGAACTGTTATCCTTCTATGGCTGATTCTCTTTTGAAGCCTGTGTGTTTGTGAAATAGGAAAAAGTACCTGTGAAGGATGGCATCCTCTCTGGTAGGCGCTTTTGGGAAAAGGAGGAGTTTTGACTCCTGTTGGAATTTCTTGGGCCATTATGCTACAGTGGTCGGTCAAGATGGGGGAAGGAAGACTATAAACATGTTACTGACATGACTAACGCCGACTGACCTATTCTTGTACATCACTCTCTTCCTGTCCTGGCTGTATTTTCTCAAAATCTTGCCCTTCTCTTATTATTGTCCTGTTTGGTTTGAGTTTATAGATTAGGGCATTTTCCCTAGATCTGGCACATCCTCACAAAGTTCCTATTTCCTTACTCTCATACTAACAAATTGCATGTGTTCACAGCAGGACGAGAGACAGGAATCTCTGGAGGAAGAGTTGGATGTGTTGGTTTTGGATGAGGAGGGAGACCAAGTGTCTCCCCCCCCCATGGTATGTCCTCCAGCCACCCCCAAGATCATCGCTGAGGAAGGAGGCCCCTGTGTGCCAGCAGTTTGCTAATCATGCTGATCTGATCAGGCCAGAGGCACTAGTCTCAGCCATGTGGTGCTTGGGGTGCTATTCTGTGATTACCTCGTAAGAGGCTGGGACCAGCCGCTGGTGATCTGATTCTCCACTATGTGCTACTTTCCTCCCTCCAGATTTGTTCAACTGTCTTCTGGTCCTTATTCCAACCTTATAACATCTCTTTCTCTTTTTTCCTTACAGCAGAAGATTTAGCACCACGATCTCCGCTACATCTGCACATATAATATATGTACTTTTATTTTTTGGTGGTGAAATGGACTGATGATTTTCCCCTTTCTTCGCTGGACTATTGTGCCAACTGCCAGGCTGCCTCCTGCCCTTATAGCCCTAAGTGGCTGCCTTCTTTCCATTGACTCCTAACTTCTTCCAATGAAGTTTAATTGTTCCTGCTCCCCACTCCAGATTATCTCCAATTGCTCCCAAGAACCCTGACTCAGTTATATGCATATCTTGAGAAACTGCTGCAGATTAGCTCTTTCGCCAGCTCTCCCTGGAACTCTTGGCCTGTGTGGAGGGAGGGAGAGAGAATGGGAGTCTTCACAGTGGGAGTCTTCACTGGAAGCCATGGGAAGAATTGGAAACCACATGCTACATATACATTATACAGCAATCTGATAAACTGATGATTCTTAATCAAGATTTTTTTTCCTGGTGGGGAAGGGACTTTTTGTGTTTTTTTTTTTTTTGAGACCGGGAAGTGTGAACTCTTCCCTTACTCCTAATGACTATTTTTGAAGCAAAGAAGGCCGGCAACATTGGCACATACCATCTGGCAAGGGCCCTTGAGTAAGTGAAGATCTCCTAGAACTGAGATTAAGAAACCTGGCTTTCCTTATCTCCAGGGCAGGGACCATCAAGGACTTACAGACTCCATCTCTTCTGCAAGCCTCGTGCCAATGCTGGGGTGCTGCTGCCACTCCCCCTTACTGAGGCCGTCCTAACCCTCCCCTCCCATCCTGTGATAATGTCTGCTAACTTGGCTTTGCCATTTTCAGGAGGCTGTAGAAAGAGGAGAATGTGTCCAGGAAGACTTTTTGGGTGAGAAGGAGCAGAAAGATGTCTTCTGGGGAGGAGAAAGAAGCTCTAGGAGGAGCTAGTAGGAATGTACATGAATCAGTCTGAAACTGGCAGGAAGCTTCAAAGCTGGACTCCCCCTGCCCTTTCTCCTTTCCCACCCTACAGCCCTGTCCTTCCTGCCTGCTCCCTGGATTGGTTGGCTGACTAAAGGACTTGATGTACATACTTCTGCCCCCTTTACCCTAAAAGGTGGGGGTCGCCCCTGGCTTTGCCTCTTCTTTGTGCCTTTGGCCTGGGGTGCATCTCTTCCTTCCCTTCCATGTGCCTTTCTTTGCCTCTGCAGTCTCATTTCTCATGATTTTGCAAATTATATTTTGTTGATTTTTTACCCACTATTGGCCCTAAATAGCAGAAAGAAGAGGAGAGGTGACCTAGAGACCCTCAGATTCTCCAGTGGGAATTGGTGTAGCCTCTAATTTCAGCCATAGCAAGCTTTTGCTCAACAGTGTATAGTTGGGATTTTGCAAAAATTCTGTTCTGATGTCTCAAAATGAGGTTGGTGGGAGGAGTGAGTGGTATGCCTCTTACTCCTTAGGTGCCCAGAGTACCGTCATCTCTGAAGGGGTTGCAGGGAAGCCATGCCTGCCCCCATACCCAGGTACCTCCTCCTCTCACTTAATGTGTATTAGCTGGTTGGGCTTGAGGGATCAGCTGCTATGCTGTTGTTTTTAAACCCTTCCCCATACTTCCCTCTGACTCCCCTTAATCTAAAGCTCTGTTCAGTGCGAACTGGAAATCTTCACCTTTCTCTCCCCTCCCCTGTACCTGGAGGCCATGGGGTGAGAGAAAAGTGCAGGGCCCACTGGCCTTTCCCCTCCCCCCATGCATTGAAATCCCTTACTTACCCTTTCCGCCTTTCCATTTCTTCCCACTCCTTTTCTGGCAAAAAGGAGCCTTTTCCTCTCCGACCCTAAGAGCATAATGCACAGGGGAAACTGCCGCCGTCCAGACCTGGCCCATTCTGGGTTTCTCTTGTCCTCTGCTCTTTTGCTGGTGCTCTTTTTCTTGGTGGGGTGTGGGTACTAGAACAGCCATGGGCTTTTGGGGACCTTTAACTGCCTTTTTTTTCTCGTTAATAGAAACACTAAACATTCAATTCCAGAGAACCAAAAATCGCACCTTCCCACCGAACACTACTAAGGGGCATGTCTTCTGCTCCATACCTTTTCTGTTTTTCTCTCTCTTGTTAAGCTTTTAAAAACAAATGAGTTTTTTATATAAATAAAGTTTTTAAAGTGTGTATGTGGGGGTCCTGTGTCATTTCTTCAAACTATATCTCTTCCTTCCTTTCCATCTTGGTTGCTATTTTATGTATTGGTGTTATTTTTCTCTCCAGAGCACCAAGAGGGAGTTGTACCAGGATAGATTTATTTTGAGCTCAATCTCAACTTTATCAAGCAACATTCTTTTTAACTGTATATGAAACATTTTTCCTCTGAAGATTCTTAAAAATTAAATGTGACTAAGTCAAGCCCAAGAAGCTTATTGCTAACTTAGAGATAGAAACGTGAATATAAAGAATTAATGACTTCCTTACTCACTGGGATTCTTTTGCAACATTGGCAAAATGAACATTGGCAAAACAAACGTTGAATAAAGCCCATTGCAATACAAGGCCCTCTCGAATGTAGCATTATGGGTAGAAGATGGGAGCTACCACTCCAGTGCCCTCCTAATGATGAAAATGTAGAATTAAAAAGCTCATGTGTAGAAATATTAAAAACGGCCATACTGTTGCTTCTCCAGCTGTCTGCAACCCTTTAGTAGGAAGATAAGGGACAGGCCTGTGTGGCTTCCTTTGTGTTCTACCAAATATGTGGGTGGGTAGCAAATACTTGTTGGATTACCAGGGGTTGTCTTTACTGTAGAGATCAAGGATTAAGACCTATGGAGAGAGACTTATTTTTCTGGTGCCCATATTTTCTGTTCTATAATAAAGAGCCTCGAGAATTTATCTAAAATGTTTCTATATGCCCAGTCTTTAGATTAAATATATATATAGCTGCTGCTGCTGCTGATGTCTCAATTTTGTGGAATAGGTCTTGGGTATGAAAACTTGCTGAGGCTAGTGAGACCAGGAAATGTAATCATTTTAACTGATAGTATTTCAAGTTTGATACTTTAGTTTTAGGTTAGAAGGATGAAGCACAGAGCCAGATCTATAGAGTTCACTTTCCAAAGTGGTTTGGTAGCTCTACCTAAGACAGTTTTTTTAAAACCTGTATCAATACCTACTTCTGGTGAATGGAATAGACTTTATTGTATTCTTTATTATCCACTGGCATTGAGCTGTGTACAAACCTTACTCTCCCCTCTCCCTGGGTTGGCTCATTTGTTTTATCATTCATTCAACAAATATTTATTGAGCATCTTCTATATGCTAGGCATTGTGGATGTTAGATTTTAGAGAATGAAACAGAGTCCTCACATATATTGCAGTCCTATGTAGCTAAGACCTGTGATATTTTAAAAGCATTGCTCTGCCCTTACTTAAAATAAGGTGTTAAACAGAATGATAAGTTTCTTGACAATAATTTAGTAATGCGTTTGAAACCATTTGTTAACTCTTAACACCAATTCTAGGAATTTACCCTATGGATTTTGTAAAGAAACTTCAGGAACTTTGCCCATGTACACCCTGATCCTTAGAGCCTGAGTTGTTTTTCTGGAAGAGGTTACAGATTACCCTCAACCAGTCTTCTCCCTCAGTGAGGGTTTTTTTGTGAACATGTTTGTGAAATAGCTAGCTGTAATGAGTTTTGCTGTGAAATACTTTCTAACAGCTCAAAGCTGTGACCTCGCTTGTCCACGTGTTCTTTCTTGGCTGAACTAATGCACTTTGTTATGAACTGGAAACATTTCACGGGAGAACAAGGACCAGTCTCTCTCATTTTGTTATTTTTCACTTTGTCTTTATATCTGAAGTATAGGATAACAAAGGTGCATCTTGGTATTGGCATAAAGACCAGCTAGATACAGCCTCAGAGATCTGAGAAGTACACAAGAGTTACCAGATTTCCTGTGTTCCATTTCCAAAAATTTACCCAATGGATGGGACTCAAGATTCTGAAATCTTGATAGGTCACCTAGTTTATTCTAATGCCTGTGGTCAATTGCAACTTGAGACTGATCCACTGACTTGCTTGAGATTCCTGCCTCTAACTGGAATCCTGGGTGACTGGCTCCAACTCCACTGGCAGCAGTACTACTTTCATGGTGGATGTGGTGGTAACCGAGGGAGACTTCTAGAAGGAAGACCCAAAGGAATGAATTGGTTACTGTAGGATTTGAGATAATAGTGATAGGCTGATGTGTATCTTGTGGGTTGGAGAAACAACTTGCAAACCATTGCCATGTAGGTAATGCCCAGGCTGCTAAGAGGTCAAACTAGTTCTTGATATGGGGTGCTCCGTGGCATAGGCTCCCCGGCATAGAGATTCCCCTGGAGTTGCTGACTTTGTCTAACGTGTCACTTCTGGCTACAAAGGGTACCTTAACTAGAGAGCAAGTGGCCAAAGAGGTGTTTTGGAATCTTAAAAGTCACTTCTGAGGAACACCTATCTCAAGAAAGAAAGCATAAAAAAGGAAGGTGTTGCAGGAGCTAATTCCTTTTTCATATACTTAACGACCTCTTGACTTTCCTGCTGCCTGTCTCGCTGAAAGTATTAGTTTGGCAGATCCACGCAGAATTTAGGGGCAGACATGGGTGGAGAGGAAGGCTGGAGGAAGTGATGTAGGGAAGGCATCGGTGAAAGTAATTATTTTAGTCTGTCCACATTATTGTCGACATAAGAACATCCAAACCTGAGAAAATTTTTATAAAAATTTATTTGAACCAAACAGGATACATGTGGAAGCAAGATAATAGACTGAGAAAAATGCTTCCTAGAGTGACAGTTTGCAGTTTCTTTTGTGCATTTGGAATTAAGAAGGGAACCTAAGGAAGAATAAATGAAGGTAGGAGAAAGCAAAGGGGGGGATTCGGTCATGTGCTCCCTTGAGGGTGGTTGTACCTCCCGGGAGTCTGAAAAAGGATTCCTCTGGCATTTCAAAGGTGTGTTAACCCAGATACACAAGAACAATGGACAGGGCTTGCCTAAGGCAAAGAGAAACCTCTTACTAAAATTATAGGCCTGGGGCATGACTACCTACCATGACCTCCCCAGTTAAGAAATCACCATCAGATTGTGAGGTTGCTTTCTATAGAATCCCTTTCTCGTCCACAACATCCTGACTTAACGTGTTTCTCCTTTTATGTTGTATGAAGTGACCAGGGCCAGCTATCCACAAATGGATTAAGTCAAGAACTTTATACCTGTTTGTAGTAGGAGCCATAAGTATTGTAAGTACGTGGCAAGTAGCTTTTTTGGTTTCTAGCTGAGGAGAAAGTGCTATACTCCTTTCATATACGAGTCTGTTGGTGAAAAGGGCAGGTTCTTCTACTTTTTTGAGGGTACCGAAGGGGTTACTATCTTGCTGCCTTTCTGCTGATATCTCTAGGGTTAATGGACAAATAGTCTGAATGCCAGAAGACATTTGTACCTGAGGAAAAAAAATGGAATATCCATGGTAATAATGTGCCAAGCATGCACTCTACTCTTCACTCCAGTCCTCTCTTCACCTTTAAGGCAAAGTTAGCACTGATCTTTTGCAAACTTTGGACTCTAGGCCTTTTTACAACCCACTCTATTAGAATCAAGAGTGTGAGCAGTGTAGTATGCATAGTTGGAGCTCATTCAGGCTTCTGTTTTTGGCATTGTTGTAGAATGTCTTTTCAGCAGAAACAAGATGCTGGGTAAAATATATTTATAAAGAAACCTATGACCACATTGCTGAGTAAATATAAAAGAAAGGAATCCACAGATCTTCAAAATGAAGTGAAAACTGGACTCCTAGGAAGTAAGCAACGGCTAAAGCTAGCTTTTGCTAGTTTTTTGCCAAACTCGGCAGACTTTAAGCATCTACTTTAGTGACTACACGGAATGGGAACAGGAAATGAGGAATCTAGCAGGTGGTGACTCCAGGTAAAACTGGTATACCCTCAGTGTTGAGATGAACAAGAAATAAACTCTATAGAAGAGGGCAGCAAGGAACATACTTGTCTCAACCTTGGTGCTAGATGGAAGGAGTAATACAGTATCCTCTGAGGATTCATAACCACAAAATGGGCCCTCTGGGTTTTCAGTCCAAATGTATGCTGCCTGTGTGGTCCAAAATATCTTGCCTGGGAATTTAACGTGGTACTCTGTCTGTCATGCTGCCAGGTGATTTTAGAAGCAAATGCAACCCCTCTAAGGCCTCAAAACAATTCCCATAGATTAACTCCCAAGGCACGTGAGCAGCCCTGCTCAAAAATTATACAATGCACAAAGAAAGAAGGCATCATGGGGGGAAAAGGGGGCAGAGAGATAAGCTGATCCTTAGATATTTCAGATGTTGGCATTGTGACACAAACTATGAAGTAATACTTTGGTTGATGAACTACAAGTTTGAAAATAAGACGTCAACCCCCCCAGCAGATTTGGAAAAGAGCCTTTTTTTTTCAAATATATCTTTATTGATTTCAGAGAGAGGAAAGGAGAGGGGGAGAGAGGGAGAGAGAGAGAAACATCAATGATGAGAGAGTCATTGATCGGCTGCCTCCTGCACGCCCCCAACTGGGGACTGAGCCCGAAACCTGGGCATGCGCCCTGACCGGGAATCGAACCCCGATCACCTGGATACTAGGTCGACGCTCAACTGCTGAGCCACACCCGGCCGGGCGGAAAAGAGCCTTTTTGAATTAGAAATGAAAAATACAAAGTTGAAATTGAAGGCGTACTGGTGAATTGAGAGGCAGTTCTCAAAAAATCCAGAATGCAGCCCAGAGAAGGAGAAAGAGGAGAAGGAAGAATGGAAAATAGCGAAGAAGTTGAGTTGTGGACCTAGAAGACAACAGAGGAGATCTAATATGTATTATCCGGAGCTCCAGGAGGAGATAACAGAAAGGAAGAGGCTATATCTAAAGAGATAATGGCTGATAAATTTTTAGATTTGGTGAAAGGCAGCATAACCTCAGATTTAGAAATCCCAATGTATTCCAAGCAGGATAAAAAATGACTCATACTGGAAACATCAAGGTGAAATGCAGCTAGAGAGAAAAAACCTACCTGTGGAGAACAGTCCAGACGGGTGACTTCTCAGCATCAACGATGAGAGACAGAGAGCAGTGGAATGCTTACCTTTTATCCTGTTATGAATAAAAGAACTGTTATGGAAATTGACACTTAGTGAAACTTTTTGAAGGAAGAGAGCTAACAAAACATTTTCAGACAAGCAAAGTTTACCACTCACAAAGGATAATTCTACAGGATGTTCTTGAGGCAGAGGAAAATCATCTCAAACGGAAAGTCAGATGCAAGGAGTGCTGAACAAAGATACTGGTAAATGATGTTGGTGAAAGTAAGTATTAACTGTGAAAGACAGTACGTAATTTGTGAGAAGGGAATTAAAATACTGGAAAACAATAGGTAAGTTGTGGTTTTCATGTTTTTATATTCAGGAGGAAATTAAAAATATTGATTAACATAAGACTTTTGTGACACTAAAAATACATAACCACTAAAGAATAGAGTATTCCTGCCCTGGCCCGGTAGCCCGCTGGTTGGAGCATCATCCTGATGCGTCAGGGTTGCTGGTTAGATCCCCTGTGGGGCACATGCAAGAATCAACCAGTGAATGCATAAATGGGTGGAACAACAAATTGATGTTTTCCTCTCTCTCTACCTGCCTCTTCCTCCTGTCTAAAAAAAAAAAAAAATAGCATTCTGAATAAGTAGAAAAGGAAGAAGGTAAGAGGCAAGAGGAGTGTGAAGGGACTTAGAACTGGTGCTGCCTCTGATAGACCAGGCTGGGCTCCGAGGGCACCACTTGCAGGAGGTGACTAGCCTACTTCTATACCACAATACCGGGGCCTAGTATGTGGCAAATGAAGTAGATGTGTGCAGAAAAGGAGCAGTGAGTGAAGTGTAAGAAGGGGCAAAGAGCAGGTCTGAGACAGTTTCCTTTATAGCAAAGTTAAAATTTAAATGAAAATTGCTGCTGGTATGTGAGTTGGTCAATCTGACTTAAAGACATGTCAGGACAACATTCTTTCCATATCTTGCTGACCAAATTGCTGACTCGTTGAAGACAAAGTCACATTTGTCTGAGTGGCCTCACCATATCCTAACTGGGCTTGACCCAGAGAAGGGCTGGGCTAAGGATGAGGGCTGCCCTTTGACATGAGGAAGATGTATCTTTTTTTTTTTTAGAGACTAGAGGCTTTAGGGGAAAAGTCAAAGTGGAGCACTGGGCTGTTGGACCTTAAATCTGGGTCATGGTCATCTCTGGGCTCTAAGTGGGGCTTTCCCAAGGATTTTGATGCAGATTTTGGATTGTGGGTGAAATCACACCGTGATGCACATCTGCAGTCCACACTTGTCTTTTATGATCCACTGAAAGCATGTGCACCTGTGCTGCAAGCATGGGTTTTACATGGGACCAAGATGCACTATCTGATGTCTTATTCAAATGCCTATTGCTTTAATCCATTCTTTCTTTTCTCTTCGTTGGGGTTTCTACCTCAGAAACCTAGCTCATAGATTTTTGAGATGATTCTGAATAATAATATATATAAAAGAATTGAGCACTAGGTTCAGGCTCTGGAAGCAGAGTGACTGAGCTCAAGTTCTTGTTCTGCTATTTAGCTGTGAGGCCTTGGGCAAGTTTCTTAAGCTTTTGGTGCCATTCATCCCGTGTAACATGGGAATAATAATACCTACACTTTTCATTATGAAAATCAAGTGAGATAATGAATGTAATTGCCCTTAGAATAGCATCAGGCACATAGTAAGAATATTGTTAATGTATCAGTCACCAGGTATTTCTACATATAGGCATATATAATTTATGTTTAGCTATATGAGTACCCTGCTCAGTTATTGTATCCAAGTCTTTCAGGGATGATTTCAAGGACAACCCCAAAATAACAAAAGCAAATTGCATGCATGTCCAGCCCCTGGATTAGGAAAGGTAGCATTAGTCATTCAGTGGGTACTTCGCCTCTTTGGTCCAGGCCCTGTGCTAGGTGCTGCAACGTTAGGACCTTTAGGAAAGGACATTGGAGGAGTTAATGTTTCGAGCTTAAACACCACTTTATGGCAGGCCCAGGTGGACACATCCCTTAAGGCCTGTAGTGCCTGTGGCAATGCATAGACTTCTCCGAACCAGGATGGGATATCTTCCTCACAAGATGCCAAGGCTTTTGAGTATGCCTGAAACTCTGAGAGATAAAGAAGGATCTTCATGCAGAGCCCATGAGAGATAGGAGGGGATTTAACTGAATGAAAGAATGAATAAAAAGCTACACATATTTACTAAGCACCTTACCATGTGCTAGGCCCTTTACTGGTGATGGAAATGTAGTGAGCACAGGCCCTTGTCCTCAGAGAGCTTGTGGTAAACTACCTCCCTCTGAGGGCAAAGATGCCTAAGCAGTGAGGCGACCGGATCACAAGCTGAAGGGAGTAGCATGAAAGGGAAAGGAAAAGATGACCGCTCGGAGGAGGCTGCAGGATTCTAGGCATGAATGATGGTGGCTTAGACTAGGTCATAGTGTAGAGATTTATCAACAGTTTATCAACTTCAGGTGTACTTAGCAATGATGATAATAGCTAATATTTAGTGCTATGTGTAAGACATTGAGTACTTTGAATATATCGACATTTCATCTTCATATCAACCCTATAAGTAGGAGAATGACATGAACATGTGGTAGGAAGTTAGACATGAGCAAAGCAAGGATGATGGGCCAGGTACAGAAGGTCATCAGGGTGGAATGCCCCAGGTGCCTAGCAAAGGACAATTGTAGGGTGGGACCTTGCCCCCAGGATGACCTTTCTTCCCCTAGCATATGGATGGCCATGCAATTTGGACCCCCTGACCTTCCCTCCCTAGAGATAACATCTAGGCCTTAGTTGTATTTTGGCTCCAGGTCCATAAAAGCAGCAAAACCAGACAAGCAACACGAAGCTAACCTAAGGACCAGCTGCATTGGATAGTGACCCCCATTGCCCTGGTGTCAACTAATCAATCAGTGGAGACCTAGACCCTGAAAGGACACACCTGGAAAGCTGCTGAATATTCTATTGAGATATTTCCCTGGGACATCCCCTAAAATCTCCACCCTTAAACTTTTAAGACCACTTATAACTCAATAATAAAAAACAAAAAAAACCCAAATTAATAATACACTCAATCTGAATATACATTTTTCTCCAAAGAAGATGTACAAATGATGAATAAGCACATGAAAAAATGCTTGGACATGTTAGCCATCAGGAAAATGCAAATCAAAATCACCATGAGAATGTTTACCAGAGAGATAACAAAAGACCGATAATAAAAGACACAGAATAACAAGTGTTGGTGAGAATGCGCAAAAATTGGAATCCTCATACACTGCCCATGGGAATGTAAAATGATGTAGTCATTTTGGAAAGTAGCAATTCCTTAAAAGGTTGAACACAGAGTTTCTGTATGACTCAGCAATTCCACTCCTACAGAACCGAAAACACAATTTTATACAAAACTTGTACATGAATGATCATCGCAGCATTACGCATCGTAGCTAAAAGGTGGCAACAATCCAAACGTCTACCACTGATGAATGGATAAACAAGATGTGGATGTGGTGTATCCGTTCAATGGTATATATTCAGCCATAAGAAGGAACGTAGTACTGATGAACCTTGAAACATTTAAGTGAAAGAAGTGACCACATATTTTAAGATTCCATTTATATGAAATGTCCAGACACATCTATTAAGACAGAAAGTATATTAGTAATTGTCAAGGGCTGAAGAATGTAGGGGGATTGGAGATGATGCTAAATGGTACAGGGTTTCTTTTGGGGGCGATGAAAATGCTCTAAACTTAATTGTGGCGATGGTTGCACAACTCTACGAATAAACTAAAAATCATCAGATCATATACCGCAAATGGGTGAGGTAAAAATAGTTAAAATATATTAAAAATAGAAAATAGATAAATATGAAAAAATAGATAAAAATAGGTAAAAAAGATATATTGATCTCTGCTCCTGGTTGCTGGCACAGGAATCTAAAACCCTTATAATTTCTTAAGTGATAAAGATCACTAGGAGCATCTTTTGTTCTAATATTTGGTCTTTCATCCTGGTTCCTGACACTGAGTTACTAATGAGGTGACTCTGGGTGGGCTCCTGGATGGGGGCTGGTCACCAGAAAGACCAAGCCCTGATCAGAAGCTTGGTATTTTCGGCTCCACTGCCCATTCTCCAGAGAAAGGAGGGGCTGGTGGTGGAATTAACAACTGATCATGCCTACGTGATAAAGCCTCCATAAAAATCTCAATAGTTTGGGGATCAGAGAGCTTCTGGGTTGGTGAACACAGCTACATGCCGGGAGGGTGGCGCATGCCAACTCCACGGGGACAGCATCTCCTGCTCTTGGAACCTCACCAGACCTCGCCCAGTGTATCTCTTTATCTGGTTGTTCATCTGTATCCTTTATGTCCTATATTTTATAATAAACCGATAAATGTGTTTTCCTGAGTTCTGTGAGCTCTTCTAGCAAATAATCAAATCCAAGGGTGTGGGGATCACGAGAACCTCCAATTTGTAGTCAAGTCAGACAGAAGTTGTGGGAACTTGGGGACCTACCACTTATCACTGGCCTCTGAGCCAGGGGCAGTCTCATGAGACTGAGCCCTTACCTGCGGGGTCTGTGCTAACTTTGGTTATTGTCAGAATGGAACTGAACTGTAGGACATCCTGCTGGTGTTACAGAGAATTTCTGGGTGTGGGGGAAAACTCTACACGTCTGATTACAGGAGAAACACACAGGAACGGAAGTGTGATTTTTTCGTTCTTAGGTGAATTGTAGGGTATGTGAATTATATGTCAATAAAGCTCTTACAAACATAATTGTTATAACTGTTTATACTTAGAGATGTGAAGATAGATGAGAGAGAACAAAAAATTAAGAAATTAAAATTCAGGTAAGTATGAACTTTTATGCAACTGGTTCTTTTACTGATTATATATCCACATCTCTGAATTTCTTCCTATACCAAATTTGATTTTCATTTCAGTAGACAAGTAACTTTTAAGTTACCTCCCGGTACTGCTGCTGTCTGCCCACCAGTAGTGTTGGGGTAGGAGTGTTACTTCTAAATATGGCAATGTTTGTGTAGTTACTTGAGCATTTTATTGCATATTTGCCCTTATTTATAAAAGCAGAGTAGAAAATGGAAAAATACAGCGCTGATGTTAATGATTTTATGGTTGAAACGAAGGAAGATATCATTTGGTCTGCCAAAACCAGTAAATCTGATGCTTACTGAATTTAAGCAAGTCTGACAACTGTGTTCAATTATAAAGGAAAATGACAAAATTTAAAACACACATTCAAAATGCTGTAAAGACGTGGCTGAAGTTTGTGGCTGAGAGGTAAGGTGTCGCAGGGGCGCCAGTGTGTGGATCTTTACAATCAGGTGTAGTAGAATCTTATTTTGATATACTGATTTTTTTTCCTGGTAATTTATTTTTTAACCCAGTGATGCTTGCCCCTCTTGGCAGCCACTCCTCGGGTGGGTTCGTTGCAGCATAGTGCAAATACCAAAAAAAGGTCAATCCCTGGCCTTGGAGGTTTAAAGTATGTTTTGGAAACTCAAAACAGAGATTAAAAAGCTTTTAAACTTTAAAAACTAGAACCATGACCCTGGCCAGGTAGCTCAAGTTGGTTAGAGCATCATTTGGATACACCAAGGTTGTGGGTTTGACCCAGTCAGGGCACATACAAGGATCAACCAATGATGCATAAATAAGTAGAACAACAAGTCCATGTCTCTCTCTCTCTCTCTCCCTCCCTCCCTCCCTCTAAAATAATTTTTTTTAAAAGTTGATCTTGTTAGAATGAAGACACTTTTTCAGCAGGTCTGGGGTGGACACCCAGATTCTGCATTTCTCAAAAGCTCTCAGGTGATGACAACACCGCTGGTCCAAGGAAAACAAGTGTGCACCTGTCCATTCATTCACTCATGAACAGATGTTTATCAGACCCCGACAATGTGCCAGGCACTGTTCTGGACGTTGAGGATACAACAGTGAATGGGACAGGTAACAATTTGCCCCTCCTTAGATCGAAAGCCTTCTATAGTTTTACAGAAAGATTTATGTAGTTGAGGTGGGTAGAAAATGATGATCCATTAATTAAAGTTGCACTGTAGCGTCATCTCATATGCACATTTAACTTCTGTATTTGCTTTTGACTTTCATTTCCTTTTTTGGGTGGTTTTTAATTCTTTCTTCAGGAGTGTATGTGTTTGCGTGTGCACCAACTCTTGGGCAATACGTTACAGGGTTCACACTTAGGTAAGATCACTCTTAGCAAATACCACTATGCTGTGCATTATTTAGTTCTAAAGTTCAAGGTAACCGTGACCTCCAACTTCAGGCAACAGGCAACTAGCCGATCTCAGAGTTAGCTTTGCTGCTTGGGGCAGAGCCACGCAGCTTAGGTGTGTGATCCAGAACACACCCACAGAGGGAGCTCAGCACAGGCGAGGGCCGTTTTACAATTTCTACCCAAAGAAACGGTCCTCCTCAATCATGTAGAAACACGCTCTGACCGGCGCTTTATTTCGGGCTAATTCTCACAGATGATGGTCTAACCAGCTGCCCAATTGCCCAGTGACGGACAGAGCTCTGCATTTCCTAAATCTCATTTCGTTTTCCTTTCGCTAAGGAAAAAAGAAGACTCTGTTTCCCAGCCTCCTTTGCCAGCTGCTGAAGGCATAGGACTGCGGGAGTGAATTAGGTTAGTTTTTACCGAGTCTCTTTACCATATGTCCCCGTCTGGCCCTCACTCGCGGGCATGTTCTAAAAACTCGGTTTATACTTTAAAGGCCTATGGAGCTCAGGAGGCACTGAGTAAACACTGGCTGAGGGAAGGAAGACAAGAGGGAGGAAGTTTCACACTCAGCATCCCGGAGGGGGTTGCTTTAATTATTTGATCTTAGAATAAAGTATCGAAATCAAACATGACATTAGAAAAGTTTTAGAAAAATTTGGAGAAAAACACAAAAACATTTCCCCATGGTGTTAGCACTCTACTACAACGACTATTTACATTTGTGGGCGTTTTTCCCTGTTTTTTGGCCACTCATTTTTGTTACATCGTTGCAGTCACACTCAAGATGTCCTGGCAGCGGTTTTCCGTGTGGCCGTGTGGTCCCTCCTCACAAGCGTAACTTTCAGGGGCTCCATCATGGTCCATCTGGGGGCTGAACCATTGAGTTATTTTCCAGCTTTGAATAGTTACGTTTCTAATTTTTTTGTTTTCAAAAATGATTCTGCGATAAATCTGTTTTTGTAGTAAGATTTTCTATATTTAGAAAAATTTTCTTGAGGCCTGAAAAAAGCCTTTTTAATGATCGGAAACCCTAGGGTGACGCTGACTCATTTCAGATTGGGACTTTGCATTAACTTAAGAGCGTGGCTTTGTGTCCATGTTCAGCACTGAGTTAGGTGAAGGTCAGTTTCTTCAGTTGTGTGATTCTCTAAAACACACATACTCACCATATTTCATGTACGTTTAAAGATGTTCAGGCCAAATATAGGTTTTTTTTAAATCAGGCTCCTAAGCACAGTGTCTTATATAATGCTGTGAGTGCCCCAATCTCTCTCTCTCTCTCTCTCTCTCTCTCTCTCTCACACACACACAAACACACACACCCTTGAGAATTACGAGACATGCTCGTACATCTGGCTAGAAAACATCTGTATGCATAAGGAAAGGTCTCTCTTGATCTTGAGGTTTTATTAGATGTATCAGCTCAGCAGAATATGCAGCAATAAGAAATAAGGACAGGTTCGTCCCTGTCACCTCTCTTCAGAAAAGGAATTAAAAACGGAGTCGCTTGTAGCCCACCCCCGCGTCACTCAGCCAGCGCAAAATAGAAATGACTGCTGGGCCTGGTCTAATGTTTCTGGAAAGTTAGGATGAGCTGCCGATGAAAGACTGAGCTTGCGGCCGTGGTGTAGTTGAAAGCCCCCTGGTTTTGGTGTGGAAGTCTTGATGTCGAGCACCTATTCTCTCGCCAAGTGTACAACTTCAGGTACTTAATTTATTCCCACCGAGGCAAGTAGCCTTCATTCGTAAAACGCGACCATCAGAACAACACCGCCTCCCAATACAGGGGCCACGATTCGCTAGGAGAATGGGTCGGAAGATGCTTTAAAAACCGCAGAGCTCTCTACAGAGTATGGTATCTGATGTTTCTTCCCCGCTTCAAAGCCGGGGCTGCTCCTGGTCAGGTCAACTCACAGTGTGATTTGGAAGATGTCAGGCCCGCCTCACGCCAACACACAGCCCCGCAGGGCTCAGCAGGGGCAGGTGCGGGCCCGGAGCTGCCTCTGCAGGGCGTCCTTCACCTCCCTGTTTCGGAGGCTGTAGATGAAGGGGTTGAGCATGGGGATGATGATGGTGTAGAAGACGGACACTACTTGGCCGCTGATGTCACTAGCGAATCCACGAGGCTGAACGTACGTGAAAACCACGGTGCCGTAGAAAATGGCAATGGCCAGGAAGTGGGAGGCACACGTGGAGAGGGCCTTGTCCCTCCCAGCTGCTGAGCGCATCTTCCCGATGGCCACCAAGACCCAGCCGTAGGAGGCGAGGATGACTGCAGCGGGCACGAGCGTAACTAGAGCAGAGACGACGCGCTGGACCACTCTCACGGTGGCCGTGTGGGCACACGCCAGGCGGAGAAGGGGTGGGATGTCACAGAAAAAGTGTGCCACCTGGTTGGGCCCACAGAAAGGCAGGACAAAGACATCCCCAGTCTGGAGAGCGGAGTTCGCTCCACCCAGTGCATAAGAAGCAGCCACCAGGCGGAGACAGGTCCCCTTGGTCATGACAGCGCTGTAATGGAGGGGTCGGCAGATGGCCAGGAAGCGGTCGTAGGCCATGGAGGCTAGCAGGAAGCTCTCGGCTGTGACATGGACCACGAAGAAGGCCAGCTGGGCCACGCAGCCCTCAAAAGAGATGGACTTATCGGAGGCCAGAAAGTTGACCAACAGCTTGGGCGTGACCACAGAGGAGTAACAAATATCGAGAAAAGAGAGGACACTGAGGAAGAAATACATGGGGCTGTGGAGGCGAGGGTCTGTGAGGATGAGCGCCAGCATGCCCAGGTTGCCCACCACAGTCACGGCGTAGATGAGCAGGAAGGCCCCGAAAAGCAGCTCCTGGAGGTCTGGGTAACCGGAGAAGCCCAGCAGGATGAACCGGGTCACCGGGGTGTGGTTGCCACTGGCAAGGGCTAGTTCTCCAGGTGTCATCTGCAGAGGTGACAATTAATAATCACCCAAACAGCATTACTCGAACAGGCCCACATCATGCAAGCCGGAGTGAGGGCGGACACCAGGCCGGTATAAGGCTTCTACAGGGAGCCAGCGGGAAGCGTCGAGCCACAGCGGGAGAGCAGGGGCCGGGAGGCCAGGCAGGCCTGTCTTCGTTCTGACTATGGCACTAGCTGGTTGTGTATCCGTGGATGAGCTATCATCTATGAGCCTTAGTTTTCTCATCAGTGAAATGAAGAAAACATGCCTACTTCTCGGTTGCTCTGTGTCCTAAATGAAAAAAATGAATGTAAAATATTTGACTCTCTGGGACACAGTAGGTGATCAATAAATGTAAGGCTTCTTCCCCAATATCTTGTGCCTGTATCGATAAATAGCTTATGACCCTATGTGACAATTCATTCTGTCTTTTTAAAAATCAAGATATGATTCACTTACCATAAAATTCATCATTTAAAAATGTACAGCTAAGGGGTTGTTAGTATATTCACAAGGCAGGCAACCATCCCCACTATTTAATTGCAGAACATTTTCATTACCCAAAAAAGAAAACCCTGTACCCATTAGTAGTCACTCCCCATTCTCCACTTCCCCAGCCCTGGCAACCATTCATCTACTTTCTGTTTCTATGGATTTGCTTATTCTGGACATTTCATACAAATAGATTCCCACAATATGTGGCCTTCTGCGTCTAGTTTCTTTCACTCAATGTTTTCGAGGCTCATCCATATTATAGCATGCAGCGGTATTCATTCTGTCTTATATTTAAACATCCTTCAGGGCATCCCCTCCTCTACATCATAACCACTTTGTCTTCCGAGAATCTACTGAGTTGACTGTCACCTGGGACACCATCATCTTGGAAATGGCGGTTTAGTGCTTGCTGGACTGTCCTCCAAGATGTGTTTATCCACAGGAGGACTGCAAATGCCCCTCCTCCCCACACTTCCCTCTCTCTTCTACCCTTCATCTCCCTCCTCTTTGAGGGTCTGGGCTCCATCCTGAAAACCAGTCCTAAGGAAACCTCCCCAACCTCTTCATCCATGTCAGACGGTTTGTGTAGAGGACAAAGGGGAAATGCGGTGTCATTTTGCAGAACACGGAACAGCCTTGTTTCCGCCTGTTGTCACAGGTACGGGGTATGACAGGAAGAGCACTGGGCTCACAGTTCTAGCTCCGTTGCCTAAAATTAGCTTTGCTACCTCGGGCAATTCTCCTCTCTCTGGGCTCCTGCTTCCTCGTTGGCAAAGCCAAGGTTTGGTATGGAAGACATCTGCGGTCACCTCTGGTCCTAACAATCTGGTCCTGACTGTGGCGCCTTCCCTGAACTGCTTGCCTGGGTGTGGGTCTTTGTGGCGGTGTAGCCCCAGGCAGCACTAAAAGAATCCATGTGTATTTGTCCAGTAAAAGGGGACTCTATACCTGATTGTGACAGACAAGTTTAGGAGACTCTGTCCAGCTCACAAGGACCTAGGTGAGTACCTTGGCCACTCAAATATTTTGCCCATAAAGTAGGAAGTTCTGAGAAACATTGTTAACATAAACAAATAGGTGGGAATATAAGGAGGTTTTTTTTTTAATGATAATGCTATTCAATTCGTTGAATTCCTTGCTCGTTAATGCCAGGAGTCCCATAGTGATGTGTCATCAAAAATTATTTTTAATGCTCTATCATTGGTCAATTTGAAAAGATCCTCCCTCCATCTTGTTGAAAGATTCCCATCTGACTTAAAAAGGATTTTATAGGCAGTCATTAAAGTCAATTATTTTTTCAACACCTGTTTATGAAATTATCTCTGTGTGGGAGCCTGGCAGTCTGGAGGCTGGTGAAATGATGTGCTGAGATTCAGGATGGGTTAGAAGCATGCGTTTCTTTTTCTTCTTTCTTTTTTTTTTTAAATCCTCACCTGAGGATATTTTTTCCATTACTTTTCACAAAGAGAAGAAGGGAGAGAGAGAGAAAAACATGGATGTGAGAGAGACACGTTGACTGGTTGCCTCCTGAAAGTGCCCCGACCGGGGCCAGGGATCGAGCCTGCAACCCAGTTATGTGCCCTTGACTGGAATCGAACCCTGGACCCTTCAGTCTGAGGGCCGATGCTCTAGCCACTGAGCAAACCCGGCCGGGGCTAGAAGCATGCCTTTCTTTTCAAAATGGGAGAGGGGCGGTTGTGAAAGGGAAGATGACAGGGCATGCAGAAGCCGCATCGCAGGTGCACGGTCAAGGACATTGTCTTTTCTCAGTAGACACTGAGGTTCTGGAAATTGCTTCCTTTAAAACTGTTTTGCCTTTGAACCCCTTGAAAAGCCTTCACTTACCCTCAGGGGTACCCAGCCCCAGTGTGAAGACTGTGGCCTTGGAAGAACTGGTTTCCGGACGCCACCTCTGCCCGCTGCCTCCTGCCTCCCAGAGCCGGGCTCGAGGGGATGTGACTGGGACACCCCATCCCCCTTCGCAGACCGGCCGTGCCTCCTGCCAAGGTTGGCATGTGCAGCCCACACGTGGGCCCTGTGGTGCGGCAGGATCCTAGCACACGACTCAGTCCTGAGGCCGAAGCCGGAAACTCACTTCCTGCCCGTACCCCAGTTTCTCCGCCCAGGTGCCCCAGGTAGCTTTTGCATTTACACTTTCTTTTCTAACTTTCTTAGGGGCTTGGTTCTGGCCCACGAGTCTCTGATCTACAATGAATATCAAAGTTTTCCTTTTTCCCTGGTAGGATAACAGCTCGCTTCCACACACACACACACACACACACACACACACACACACACACTCACACACACACACACACACACACACTCACACACACACACACAGAGTCACTCACACTCACGAGCTCCTGGATCTTCCTCCCCAGTAAGTAAGGCCTCCCCTCCCCTCCCCTCCCCTCCCCTCCCCTCCCCTCCCCTCCCCTCCCCTCCCCTCCCCTCCCCTCCCCTCCCCTCCCCTCCCCTCCCCTCCCCTCCCCTCCCCTCCCCTCCCCTCCCCTCCCCTCCCCTCCCATCTTCCCAAGGTCCCCACTGCGTCCCCCCTAATCCCCTGCCGCTCCCACCCCAAGGCCCCGCTGGCCATTCAGTCCTCCCGAGGCTCAGCTCTCAACACGCCGCAGTTGTGTTGACTGAGACCAACGGCCTCACAGACGTGCCCCGAGGCTGTGAGTTTGCGGAGCGCCTCCAGGTTTCCCGCATAAGCCCGGTGCGGCCACTCAGCCCTTCCAGTCAGCCTGCCCTCTCCCGGCTGTATTTCCCCACCCAGCTGCCCTGGGGATTGTTTGGCGGGGCTTTGTCAAGGTTTCTAAGTCTTCCTTTCCCCCTGCTGGGTTGTTTTGCTTCCCTTTCACATTATAACTGCTAAAAACAGAGGCTGGCTCTAAGTTTAAAACCCAGTGAACAGCAAATATTTGAACAACTACTGTCACCCGAAAGTATCTGAACCATTGTGGTTGCTCAAAAATATTTAAACAATTACCGTTGTCCAAAGGATTTAAACAACGACTTTCAAAATAGCGTGAGACGTGGCTTTGGCCATTCTGGGTCTTGAAATTGTGTTGAGAGACTGCCTCACTCTCATGACACAAGAGCGAGGTTGGCCGGCGCCCGCCCCGCAGTAGGAGCCTGCGGGAGTGATCTGGGAAGGCTTCAGAGAGGAGGCACAGGGCTGGGCCTGGAGGAGTGATGAAGGCGGCTCCGAGATGGAGGTGGGGGCGCGACAGCCAGGTGGGGATTCACCTCCGTCATTCGCTAGGCAAAAGGTGCCTTGGCAGAGCAGCCGGGAACCGGGAGAGCCGCTCGGCCTCCGGGGGCCTCACCTCCCTGTTTCTGCGAGGGCTGAAGGACAATATGCGTCAGCGCACTTGGCACACTCCGGGAAGGAGGGTGGGCGCTCGGTACAGCAGTCCCCCCTCACCCCTGGAAGATCCGCTCCAGGACCGCCAGGGGATGCCTGAAACCATAAGCACCAAACTCTAAACACCGTGTTTATTCCTGTACATGTACACCATGGAAAAGCTTAATTTATAGACTAGGCAATTTCGTGGATAGGAGATTCATTGTTACCGTAGATCTCAGCAACCTCAGCATGTGATTTTTCTGCTTTCCTTATTAAGGTGGGAACTCCCACCTTTTCTCTTAGGGGAAGCGCTTCCCGGCTTCTCTTTGGCGTGTCCGAATTGCCAGCATCCCTACTCTTGCTCTTTGGAGGCCATTATTAAATAAAACAAGGGTGACTTGAACACGAGCACTGCGATACCACCACAATCAATGGGAATCCCTAGAAGGCAGTGGGGTTTCAGCAAATGCTGGGAGGCTGACAGAGTAGGGCGTGGGTGGGTGTGGATTTTGGGGGAGAGAAAGGAGAACAGGCAACCTCAGCTTTCCGAATCAGCTCCGGTGGAACAAGGACTTTCTAATAGACAAGCACCAACCTTAGCTGATGATGCTCCCCAGCCTGTTACACCTACAGTGGGGACTCAGGATCCTCTCCACCAGCCATGTGGGGTGATCCTGGGACCCGCTGTCACTCCAGCCGATGTTTATCAGGTTCTCCTCCTCAGAGCTGTTTCTGGGGTAGCCACACATCCAGATTTGATGACAGGGCACACAACGTAGGAGAACAGAATGTGACACTCAAGACCAAAGCTGCGGACACATCCCAGTTCTGTCAGATTATAAAGCTAGCTACATGCCCTCCTGATCCCAGGTGGCCTGGGAGGCTCAGAGCTCTGGGGAGCTCCTTAATCATACCCACCCCCATATTCTCTCCAAGGGTGCTGGAAGGTTCAGACCTTAGGGAGGAAGAGATTGTCCCCCATAGATTTTGGCTCCTTGGTTTGGCCTTGAGGAAGAGAGAGGGAGGCTTAGGGTCTCCTTGAGGAATTGAACTGTTAGTTCCATTCTTGTCAGTGGGAAAAGTCAGCAGGAACAGAGAGAGCCTTCCCACCTCTTTCTGGGATTCCGAGGTTTGGATAAAGAAAAGCCATCTTCCCCCTTGGAGCTTTTAGGGACCCTGGGGGACAGCTAACCAGCTATTTCTAAACAACCCAGGGGGGCTACTCTGCTGGACATAAGGGCGTGTCCTGGGCTTTAATGCTGCTCAAATTGGTGACACTGAGCTCCACACAGTGTGGATCTTGGGCTAAGTTCCTCGTCTTGTGTCCCCGCAGTGGTGGAGCACCAGGGGAGTTGGGGGCACATGGGGCAGGGATTCTGGGGTCTGACCCTTTCTAAGAAGCTCTCCTGGCTTCAGCTCTTAGGGAGTCATCTGAGGAGGTACTGGAGGCCTTGTTAACAGAATAAGTAGTTTATTTATATTAGCAATTAAAAAAATGATGTATTTAACAATGAAGCTAACTTCTAAGCACAGGAAATGCCAGTGGGCACAAGGAGGGGCCAAAGGAATTGTTTGCCCGGAGCAGAGACACACACACCCATCATTTCCCAGTTGTCACTCTTCCCCTCCTTTTCCTGACTGTGCTTTGCCGGAGTGAGACAGCTCCCTCCCTATCTGCTTGTCAGCTGACATCTCATCTGCGTCATGCTGGGCTCAGCTGAGGCCACTGCGGCAGGGGTGGCTGTGGGTCTGTGGGGCTGTGAGTCACGAACTGTCAAGCTGAAGAGAGTTACGCAGCATCTGGCCCAGCGGGAGCTCAGCTGAGCAGTGATGGTGCCTCACCACCCAATGGGAAGACCAGGAGCAGAGCAGGGCACCCACAAAGTGCCAGCATTAGTCAAAGGACATAATTGGACATTAAAAGAAAGTACCGGGAAATGATAGAATATTGGCATTTGCTTGAAAATAATCTGGGTGGGTGTGTGGGGAAAAATATGAAAGAACATCTTGGAGACAATTGACAAGATTTGACTATGAACTGTGGATTACATAGTAGTGCTCTATCACTGTACACTGTCCCAGTTTTGATAACTGTGCTGGCTACGTAAGAGATCACCTACTCTTAGGAAGTGTTTCGTGTTTGGAAAAATTCATGTATACGTGTCTGTCATGTGCATATATTATATACATATACATACATGGAACAAAATATAAATTATGACTACATTTGATGGTAGACTTCTTTTAATCAGTGAACAAATATCTTGCCCAGGAGCCAGGGAGCTAATTTTTCCTGCAGGCTTGTTTGCCAGAAGCAGATCACGTGGTGACTTCTAACCACAAAGGTGACTGGGAAAGAAAGTACCTGGCTTACTAAGCCTCTACAGGGAGAAAGAGTAGGGATGGTTGCTGGGTCTGCAACACTGGGCTTAGGTTGGGAGGGGAGGGTCAAAAAACATGAGCTGGATGGATTTGGTGTCTATCTTCTTTTTTTAAAAATCATCACCCGAGGACATTTTTTCCATTGCTTCTGCAGGCCAATGCTCTAACCACTGAGCAAACTGGCCAGGGCTGGCGTCTATCTTTATACTGCTTTCTCTAGGAAGGAGAAATGGAAACTTTCTCTCATCTCACTTTGAATATCTTCTCCCTGACATGTTTAAATTCTACTTACATATAATACCTACTGTCCACTCAGTCACGCATGTGGGTAGGCATTACTTTATTAGTTTATTTAATATATATCAATTGAGTACCTACCGTGTGCAAGGGATTATGCATGGTTCTTTTGCCTTAGATAAGTCCTTTGTCTTAGACACTTAACGGAGCAGGAATAGGAACCTGGTAGAACCAAACACAGAGGACTCTAGGAACTCACCAATTAACATGTGTGGTTCCATGGCTTCTTTAAAGATTCATCAGAGATGAAACTTGCAGTTTTGCTGAGAAATGGATTCAAACCACCTGCGCTATCTCCCTGCTGTTTGGAGTGAGTCACTTTCCCAGTGAGTGAATTTAGCTGAGCCTCCAGCATTTGCATCTCAGCGTGCCTTTGTTGGATATGCATTTTATATGCTACAGTGACATTTCCAAAATTGAGGATTGGATGCATTTTCAGAACTATCATTTAATAATATAAAAAAGTCTAGCCTAGTGCCATGTTTTCTGAAAGTCAGTCATGATGTTTGCTAAGTGTAGGTGCTACTTGTAATATTTCCTTAATATTTAAAAAAGCCAGCTCATTAAAAATGAACTAAATCTAGGTCTACCTTAAGAAAAAAATCCCTAAAATCCATGGATTTAATAAAACAGTTGTATTTTGAATGCATATTAAAAAATATAACATTAAAATAAACTTGTTAACTTGTATCTTGCCTAAAATCTTGGGGTCCACACGCACATGGCCTTGGAAATCACTTAAACCACGTTTAAAACCTGGTTTTGATATTTATTAGCGGTGTAGCCTAGGATAAATTACATAATTTATGACCAGTAGGTTCGTCATCTGTAAAGGGGGTTGAAAATCCCTCCCTCACGGGGAATGTTGAGAGAACCAAATGAGATACGGCACCTACGGGGTGTGGATTAGCACAGTCCTAGTACATAGGAAGTTTCCAGTTAGTGAAAGCTCATATGGACTATGCCTTGCAGCTCACATTTACTAATTGCCGAATAATAGCTTTGTCTCCTGGAAATAAAGACCAAAAAAAAGAAGAGTAACCTATTTGGTTGCATCCTAGCAGAGTAGCTTTTCCTTGCAGGCATTGCAAGGAAGTCACAGAGCTGCATTAAGCAGTCAGTCCGCTGAGGGCTGGTGAAGGGCGGTGACTGGCAGGCGGTGACTCAGGTAGAGCTGGGAGGGTCCGCACCTCCGGCCTGAGCCGCCCACGGGAAGGCCAGCCTGGGGGCAGCGCTGCTGTCCACTCGCGAGGGTGCTGAAGCCCGCGGTGCCTCGGATGCCAGGTTGCAAGTAACTTGTCTGAACACGCCTCCGCTCCCTGCAAGTCGCACCCCAGAGACGCCTCCTGCTCTCGCCCCTCTCGCAGCCTGTCACCTCCGCCTTCCTCCCGCACCTGCCTTTCTCTCCCATCCCCACCCCGTCTTCAATCCTAGCGGGCGGTCTGCTCACCTTCCTGCAAATGCAGCTCCCTGGTGCCCGCACACGCTCGGTTCCTAGGATGGTGCCCAGTGTGGGAAGGACCTGGAACGGGCCTCTGAGAGCTGACGGCTACAGAATACCTTCTCCCTCAGCCGTAAATAGCCCTCAGTGTTAATGTGGCCGGACTACAGCCCCAGGAACTGAAGGTGCCTCTTACCTGTGCCGGGCCCTTCAGGCATGTGTGGCCCGGGGCTCCATGCAGTCGGGGCTTGCGCGTGATGCCCCGCTCCAATTCCTGTTTTGTTCTTCAAGCTTATGATGGCTTCCTTTCTTCCCCAATCAAAAATTATCTTTCCCATAGTTCAGTGTCCAAGGTAAACTTGCCCTTCTCCAGACCATCCTAACTGAAAGCAATGGCCCTTTCTCCTGAAATCCTACAGCACTTTCACCTTGGACATGCCACTTAGTCCTTGGTTATAAACTGCCCTAAGCTCATTTTAATGACTAAACATGTGGCAGTTTTGCCTCTCCAGTCAAAATATAGGCACCCTGGAGGGCAGGCACCAAGGTGTTTGAAATTCTGTATTCCAGATAGTTCCAAACATATAGCAGGATACACAGTGCTGCTCAATAAATATTTATTGGTTGAATAATGGAAGGAAATGACTTTGGGTGAAATGAAAGAAACAAAAAAGTGACCTGAAAATGGACTAATAGCAACTCAGGAAGGACAAAGGAACAGAGAATCTGGTAGGTTGGTATTTCTCCCCCCAATTAGGCCCCAAAGGATGATTGGGGATTGGACATGGGGGAAGTGGTTGGAGCTGGGACAGAGCAGGCTACAAGGATTTGCAAATACAGACTCAGGTGTGTCTAAGCCTAAAATTTGAGAGTTGCAGGAAATGAAGTTCAATCTGATCTGAATAAATTGTCATAGGAATGTAAAATCACAGACTTGGAAGGGACATTGGGGATCACTCCAGAAGGCATTGGCTGATACATACTTCACCTTTTCAACACCTTCATCAAACCTCTACTCAGGCTGTATAGAACTGGGGACTTTCCTAACTGTAGACGCAATAACCTCCATGCAATGGATTTCAGTTTGGCTCAGTTCAACGCTTTAAAAAAATTGAGAACCTAGCATTATGGTGTGTGCTCCTGCTGGGAGGGAAGGATGACCTAGAGCTCTGCATTTCTGTGGATGCCAGGGGGTTGTGGGGAGTTTTCTACAGCCTCTGTCAGGTTCATTTCTCATCTTATACCTTCCCCTATCCTTCCCTCTCTAGTTACTTCTTCCTATAACTTTGTTTCTTGATCTCTCCTTTTCCCCCCAAAATTACCTGTGATTTAGGCTTTCTAGGAGCATTCAATTCCTGGAGTGGGTTTCTTGAAAAATGAGAGCAAAGGAAATTGTTGCTCTCTGTACTAAGAACATATGTAAAAGATGGAAGAAACCATTTATGTATCCAACTCGGTCATGTAAAATGAGGCTCTAAGGGCCTGAATGGAAAAATGTTTCTCCCCTGATCACCCAGTCAAATGGATTAGTGAGGGTGAGTGAGATTAGCAGTCATTATTTTCACACAGTAGGTCCAGGTGAATATTCTCAGTGACCAACACTCAGGTATGTAAAATAAAAGGACTGTAATAACTTGAGCTGGCAGGGATGTCACATTTGCATATCATTTCCATACACCCACATCCACGCCCTGCAGTCCCTTCTGTTATTCCTCAAGTGAGAATATACCATTGTGTACCTTGTTTGTCATTTTTAGTTTTCTATTTCTCTACTTCTCTTACCCACTCAGACTCCTTGGCCCAGATCCCTGCAGCACGCAAAGGGAAAAAGTAGTCACAGCATATTAAAATTAAACTTCGGACAACTGTGTACCTCTGACCATCTTGACCCTGCTAGAACAGCCACTTCTCAAAGGCAGGGGTGGTTGACCTCAATATTCCACCTAGTGCTCAGAAAAGAGGGATGGATGCTCAGTAAGTAGGCCCAGGTTGGAAAAGTGAATGGTGACAAGCGGAGCCACCCAGAGATAGTTGGGACACATAATCTGACAAAGACTTTAATGCAAGACTGTTTATTCCTGGAGGGCAGGGACTTCTTTGTTCATCACACTATCTCCAGCATGAAGTACATTTGTTGAGGTATATTTGTTGAATGCGTGGAAGTATGAAGCTGTATTAAAAGTGCTATACCCTTCTGTACGGGGGTAAAAGCCAAATGTCAGTTGCTTATCTACTGAATGAATCACTTGTAGAGAAAATAATATTTCATGCTTTGGGAACTTCACAGCCATTCTCCCATTTGATGTCTACCGTAGATTTCTGGACTAGGTATCCACTGGGATAGGCCATGTGAAGTCCTAAGTGCTACCCAAGTGTAAAGCATTGTTATTTTGACATAATTAATGGGTTTGTCAATTTTTGGAACAAATGTTCCCAGCCCAGGAGGCAGAGTTACAAAATGTATCCTTCAGAACTGGTTAGAGAAGACTGACATATAAATGCTTAATAAACACGCGTGAGTGCAGCTTAAACAAAAGAGGAGGGTCGGTCATCAGGCTACAGAGGCATCTCACAACGCTGCTGGTGGTTTTAAAACACGTCCACAAATTCTCTGCTGGTCCTTCTTTCAAGAGGTGGAGCTTAATTCCCCTTTCCTGGAGCATGGGCTGGACTTCGTGACTCAGTCCTAAGGAGTGCAATCTAGAAGAAGTGACTACGTGTGAGTCCTGAGGCTTGGCCATTATGTGAGTTTTCTAGAGCTGTTGTACACGCTGGATGACTTCAACCACAGAAACTTATTGTCTCACAGTTCTGGAGGCTAGAAGTCTGAGATGGGAGGTGTCAGCAGGGTTGTTTCCTTTTGAGAGCTCTGAGGGAGAATCTGTCGCTTTCCCAGCTTCTCATGGTTTGCAGGCAATCTTTTGATGTTTATCTCAATCTCTGCCTTCATCACACATTTTCCCTGTATGCATGTCTGTCATTGCGTCCAAAGTTCTCCCTTTCATAGGAACACCAGTCACATTGGATTAAGGCCCACCATAATGTCTTCATTTTAACCTGATTACCTCTGTAAAGACCTTATCTCCACATAAGGTCACATTCTGAGGTCCCGAGGGTTAGGACTTCAACATGCGAATTTGGGCAAAGGCACAATTCAACCTGTAGCAATCATAAAAGGCCTGTGGCTTCCTCCTTGCTCTCTCCTGGGATCACTCACTTTGGGGAATGTTGGGAGAACACACAAGAGGACCTATGGCAAGATCCACATGGCAGGGAACTGAGGCCTCCTGCTACCAATCCGGTGAACGAGCCCCATGGACAGCAGCTCCTCCAGCCCCAGTTGAGCCTTGAGATGACTGCAGCTCTCGCTGACATCTCCCTCCAGCTTTATTGAAGTATAATTGACAATTAAAAGTTATATATATGTAAGGTACACAACTTGATGATATACTATGAAATAATCACTGTGATGAACCTAATCATTGCCTCACATAATATATATAGAAATTTGCTAAGAGAGGAAATCTTTTTTTTAAAATTTTTATTTTATTTTATTTTTTTTTGTTTATTGTTGAAAGTATTACAGGTATCCCATTTCCCCCCCCAACTGACCTGCTCTCATTGCTCCCACCCCCTCCCGAGGCCTTCACCCCATTATTGACTGTGTCCATGGGTTATGCATATATGCATATAACTTTTTTGGTTAATCTCTTCCCTCCCTCCACCCCCCTTTACCCTTCCCTCTGAAGTATGATCATCTGTTACATGCATCCATGTCTCTGGATCTATTTAGTTTGTCAGATTCTTTTGTTCATTAGCTTCTTAAAGAAGACCCTTCAACTTTTCCTGCAGTGCTGGTCTGGTGGTGATAAACTCCTTTAGCTTTTTCTTATCTGTGAAGCTCTTTATCTGACCTTCAATTCTAAATGATAGCTTTGCAGGGTAGAGCAATCTTGGTTGTAGTTCCTTGTTTTTCATCACTTTGATTATTTCTTGCCACTCCCTCTGGCCTGCAAAGTTTCTGTTGAGAAATCAGCTGATAGTTGTATGGGTGCTCCCTTGTAGGTAACTAATTGCTTTTCTCTTGCTGCTTTTAAGATTCTCTCTTTGTCTTTAACCTTTGGCATTTTAATTATGATGTGTCTTGCTGTGGCCTCTTTGGGTTCTTGTTGTTTGGGACCCTCTGTGCTTCCTGGACTTGAAAGTCTATTTCTTTCCCCAGGTAGGGGAAGTTTTCTGTCATTATTTTTTCAAATAGGTTTTCAATTTCTTGCTCTCTTCTCTCCTTCTGGCACTCCAATAATACAAATGTTGGGCCTCTTGAAGTTGTCCCAGAAGCTCCTTAATTATCTTCATATTTCTGGATTCTTTTTTCTCTTTGCTCTTCTGGTAGGGTGTTTTTTGTTTCTTCATATTACAAATTGCTGATTGATTCTCAGTGTCCTCTACTCTACTGTTGATTCCCTGTAAATTATTCTTCATTTCAGTTCATGTAGCCTTCATTTCAAATTGGTCCTTTATTATGTCATCGATGGTCTCAGTTGTTTTCGTAATACTCTTACTAATATCCTTGAGCATCCTTATAAACAAAATTCTGAACTCTGTGTCTGTTAGCTTGTTTGGATCTATTTCATTTAGTTCCTCTTCTAGAGATTTCTTCTGTTCTTCCCTTTGTGACATGCTTCTTTGCCTTCACATTTTTGCTGCTTCCAGGTGTTTGTTTCTATGTATTAGGTAGAGCTGCTATGTCTCCTGGAATTTGTAGAGTGGCTTTGTGTAGTAGGTGTCCTGTAGGGTCCAGTGGCTCAGCCTCCCCAGTCACCTGAGCTGGGCCTTCCAGGTGCCCCCCTGTGTGGGCTGTGTGCACTGTCCTGTTGTAGTGGAGCCTTGGTTGCTGTTGGCGTCCCTGGGAGGAACTGACCCCAAGACCAATTGGCTGTGAGGACCAGCTGCAACTATGGACAGAGAGCTGCTGTGCTGGAGACACCCCTATGGAGCAGGATTTGCTTCAGTGGAGCTTTGGTGTTCACCAAGTGCGCCCTGTGAGTGTGTCACTCGTGGATGTGGTAGGGTTGTAATCCAGCGTGGTCGAGTCTGACCACCAGGTGCACTGTCTCTGGGGCCTCCGGGAGGTGCAGAGTCAGCCTGTGCCAGTGCCTTGCCCAGGGCCACCCAGCATGAGCTACACAGCAAACCGTAGTTGGCTGCTACTTGTGCTGGACTTGGAGGTGCCCAGGAGAGGCCCAGCTATGAGCCAATGCAGCTGCCGCTAGTGCCAGGCCTGGGGCCGCTTATCAAGCCCTATGGGGCAGCTGCTGCTTGTTTGAGAGATTTTAGGAAAGTCCTAAGCATGAGGCCCAAGAGGCCCCTTGCACAGAAAAGCCCCTGGAAATGGCCTGGATGAGCTGCAGGTGGGGAGGGCGGGGCCTCCGGGAGTCACGGGGCGGGGCCAACGGTGCGAGTCAGGTGCTGGCGACTCAAACATGGCGCCTGCCTGCCGGCTGTGTGCGGGGAGGACTCGCCACAGGAGCCATGGCCTCCGCCAGCCCCTCTGCCCGGGAGGAAGCCGCCCTCCGCCTCTTGCCCGGATCTCAGGCAGGTTAGTTCCTCCCGAGTGTCCCAGGTCCCTTCAGGCCGCTGCTCGGCGCTGGGCTCAGAGGGAGCGTCCGAGTGAGTCCGCGCCGGGCCCTTTAGAGGAGCTGCTGGGGCTCCCGCAGCCTCCGCGACCCTCAGGGACAGTCCCCGCTGGTTTCAAGGCCCGGAGTTGTGGGGACGTCTCTTCCCGGCCTGGAGCCCTGGGCTGGGGGCCTGCTGTGGGGCTGGGACCCCTTGTTTCTCCGGGAAACCCCCACCGCCAAGATTCCCTCCCGGGTTTACGCGCAGCACCGGGTGTGAGCCCGCGGCCACATCTCGGGGATCCAGCCCCAATCTGCCCGCTTCTCCGCCCCTCCTACTGCTCTCGGTGCTGCTTCAGCTCCCTGGTTGTGGGGCTTCTGTGCAGCCGGATTTCAGGAGGCTCTGAGCGATGGTGGTTCTGGGTTTTAGTTGTGATTTTGATGTGGCTGCGGGAGGCGGCGGGCCCAGCTGTTACCGCCGCCGCCATCTTGTTTCCTCTCCAAGGACACTTGCGATGCACTCTCTTAGCAAATCTCAAGCATGAAAACACAGCATTGTTCACCCAGGTTGTCACAGTGGCAGGAGTTCTTTCCTTTTAAAGGCTGAATAGTGTTCATGTATATACATATATTTACCTGGCATTTAAAAAGTCCATTGTTCTGTTAGTTTGGCTGTTGCGAATGATGTTTCAGTGAACACAGGCGTGTAGACATCCTTTTGAAATTCTGATTTCGTTTCCTCTGGATACATACCCAGAAGTGGGATTGTTGAGTCAGAAGGTAGTTCTGTTTTAAATTTTTTGAGGAACCTCTATGTTGCTTTCCGTAATGACTATACCGATTTACGTTTCCACCAACATGGTGCAGGGATCTGGCTGCAGCTCCGCTGCAACCTCCTGAGGGGCTGGGCAGAGCCGCTCAGCTCAGCTGCTCTGGGATTCCTGGCCTGCAAAATCGTGACATAATGAATGTTTTTGGCTTTAAGCTGCTAACTTTTAGGGTGATTTTTATGCAACAATAGGTAACTAAAACAGACCCCCACTGTGCGGGTGAAGGCAGGAACTAGTAGGCAGGAAAGAAGACAGAATTCTCTGCCTCTGGCTGCTCTGCCCACTGACTTTCCACAGAGAGAAATGTGGCTGCCTCATGGCTCCTGAGTTCACGTTATATTCCAGTGACATGGAAACCTTAATTCCAGTGTTCTGAGTGACAAAATGTGGGGTCCAACTTGGGTCAGCTGTGGCCAGGGGATAGCATTAGGGACAAATTCAAGTTATGCAGGACTTGACGATTGTATCATTTTGGGAAGAAAGTTCATTAAGAAAAGGACTACAAGATTACACACAAAAAATGATGACTTGGAATGAATGAGAAAATAAATCGCAACAAATGAAAAATGATCTAAAGCTGACGGAAACATTATGGAATTTTAAAAATTGCAAGATACTTGTATTAGTTAACTCTGATGGTTGGAGATGGTTTCCATAGGCTGTTTTCTGGCTCTCTGCATCTCAAACCCACGTGCACCTGAGTGCTGTGGGCCACGTGAGTGCCGTGGTCTGAATTCTGGCTCTGCCCTTTCGTGATTAATGCTGGGTAAGTCGGTAAAGTGCTCCTGGAAGCCATTCTCCACTGGGATGACTACCAATAACATAACTAAACTCAAAAATAATTACAAATCATAGACATATATGCAGTAAACCCACAAGGAGAAGCTATAAATCTCCATCAAGGACCCCAATCCTAGGTCTGGTGCCTTAACTAGGAATTTGTCCACAAGACATGGGACTTCATCAATCCAAGGGAGTTACTCAGCTCAACTGAACATGACACCTGTCTACCAGGAAAAAGAACTGGGTGACATGTTAGCAACCTGATAATGGTCACAGGGCCACCTGGATCTTCAGGCTTGGTTAGGCCAACAGTGAGCAAACAGCTCCAGGGCAGGAGTGGGGCATTCGAGGCTGCAGGCACATGCCCGACTCCTGGAAGGAAGTCTAAGTATGGGGAGAAGGGTTAGGCTCATTTGCACTCTGAGGATTTATAACTTTCTTCCTGATAAGGGGTGTGGAGTAAAATAGATGAGGTCTCAGTGTCTGAAAAGGACCAGAGAGACAACCTGCAGGCTGCTGTGTTTATCTGCCCAAGAGGGTGTCATAGTTTTGGATGGGACAGGGGCCACTTGAAATGGGAATCTTGTTCTCTGAATTACAAACATCTTCTTGAACAGATTGTCTCGCTGAGTAGCTAAGTTTTGGCCTCCAGAAGCTCCTAGTGCTGGGATGGGGGCAGGAGTGAATCTCTAAGAAAAGCTTAGTCCTGCCCTGTCCAATGGTAGCCACTAGCCAAGTGTGGCTGGTCCAAAATGAGATACATTGTGAGTGGAAGATACACTTCTGATGTTAACAACTTAGTATAAAAAAAGGAATGTAAAATATCTCATGAGTAGTTTTTAAATATTGATTACACCTTGAAATGAATTATATTTTTGATATAAGGGTTCAATAAAATATATTATTGAAATTAATTTCACCTGTTTTTAAAAATTTTTAAACATGTAATTATTAGAACACTTAAATTACATATGCTGCCCCTATTTGTGGCTTGCATTATGTTTCGGTTGGGCAGTGCTGTCCCAGGCGATCAGGACTTCCGGTCACCATACGTTGGTCGCTGGTCGTGCATGTATACACACACCCAGTTGACCACCAAAATTGTGTCCAACCACGCAAATGCTCCCTGGGGTACAAAATCGCCCCTGGTTGGGAACCATAGTAATTAAATACTGTCAACAGTGCCTGCGTGAAAAAGTCTCATTCGGTAAAAACTTTAGAGTGGCGCTAATCAATGCTGCTATGCTCCAAAAGACAGAATTCAAAGTGGAGCTGTGCCATGTACTTAATTTCACCTAAAAGCACTTGTCTTCTCAAAAAAAAAAAAAAAAGTATTGTAAACAAAACAAAACAAAACCCCAAACCATAAACAAACCTAGGTGCCAGAAGCCAGCCGCTACCACCCTGGGACTTTGCTTTCCTAACTTGGGGAAGGGACAGTTCATGGTCTCCCGGCTTTTGGAAATGACCCCTTTTCTCCTTTCTCATCTGCACATCTAAAGTTGTCCTGGACTGTGCTGGACTGGACTTCCTGCTTGAAAGTAATTTTTTTTTTTTCACTCAGCACCTGATCTTTTTTTTTTTTTTTAAATATATCTTTATTGATTTCAGAGAGAGGAAAGGAGAGGGAGAGAGAGAGATAGAAACATCAATGATGAGAGAGTCATTGATCAAGCCCGCAACCTGGGCATGTGCCCTGACCGGGAATCGAACCCTGATCGCCTGGATCCCAGGTTGATGCTCAACCGCTGAGCCATGCCCTGCCGGGCAGCACCTGATCTTTGATTGCTGATAGTTTTAATTTTCTTCTTTAACAAAGGCAAACCAGGGCACAGAGGAAGGAATGATGAATTCTATCTGTGAGAGTCAGACAAGTTTCCCAGAAGAGGTTACATTTAGGCTGGGACTGGAATGATATCAAAGAGATTTTGCAGGCTGACAAAGGGATGGGGGAATGATGCTTGAGGCCCTGGGGAAGATGTGAGCAAAGGAAGAGCCACGTACAAATACATGACCCGTTCAGGCTGGCCCAGGTCATCGGCTGTGGCTGCAGAGAAGGCCATTTGCTTACCTCCTTTGTGGTATTTTGCCTTGTGTGTCACCTGTCTCATGTTTTTTCTAAAAATTGGACTATTCTAAATAATTGTTCAGAATCGTAATAAAAAGTGACATAACAAAACCATCATAACATTATTAAATGCTAACTAGTTACTGTTAAGCGCAAAGACTTGCTCTCCCCATTAAAAAGAGAGACTGGATGAAGGAAGGTTTAAAGACAAACTAGAGCCAAGTAGAGACTTCAATTTTAACATAATGAGAAGAGTTAAAAAAAAAAAGAATTCGAAAAGGAAGAATTTTCTTTTGATTTAATTAAATGTGACTTAATATCAGCTTCATGATATGGTCTCACTCTTAAAAAACATTGACATGTAAGAATATTTGGTTTTATGGAGAGGTTTCCCTGGGAAGGAAGGAAACCAATGGTTTGTGAATAATTGTTTGTGCCAGACCCTGTGTGAGCCGCCTTTACCCTCTTGGGAATCTTATAATAACCAGTTGAGATGGGTGTTAGGGCCTTTTTCACTTGGGAAGTTGAGGATCAGGTGTTGTATACTTGGACTTGACATCACACAGTTGCCGAGAGAGAGGGTCGCTCAGAGGCTGCGTGAACTCAGGTGCACCGGCTCCAAAGCCCATTGTCCCTCTCATATCACTTTATAATTCCATCATCCAGTTCCTCCTTCTGATATATGGAATTTAAGAAAAACAGTGCCCATTGTCTTTTTGTGAGATGCAGTCATCAGAAAGGCAATATAGTGTATTGGTTGAGAACATGGTCTCTGGAGCAAGACAGCTTGGATTCAAATTCTGGCTCTGCCTCCTATTAGCTGTGTGATCTTGGGCCAGTTATGCAACTTCTCTGTGCCTCAGATTCCTGAGGAATAATAATAATACTCATTTCATATGGTTGTTGTGGAGATTAAATAAATGTGTTGACATGTGTGAAGAATTTAAATAGTGCTGGCACACAGTTCGCTCTATGTATGTGCTAATACTATCCATACACTATGTTGTGGCTACCATGTTATAGCTTGGGATAGAATGTTCCACGCTTGGTTAAGAATGCAGCTTGCCAAGGTATCTCCTCTTTAAAGCAGACTTCACATCCTTGTTCCTCAGGCTGTAGATCAGAGGGTTCAGCACGGGGATGGCCACAGTGTAGAAGACAGACACGAACTTGTTCTGTTCTGTGGAACTGAGAGAGCTCGGCTGAGCATACATGAAAATGATGGTGCCATACCAAAGGCAGATGATGATGAGGTGGGAGGTGCAGGTGGCGAGCGCTTTGCTCTGAGCCTCCGGGGAGTGCATCCTGCAGATAGTCACCAGGATGTAGGCATAGGAGACCAGGATGGTGGTAATGGTACAGGAGAAAATCAGGGCAGAAGATGAGGAGATGATAGTTTCAACCTCAGCAGTGTCTGCACAGGCAAGTTGAAGCACTGGGGGGATGTCACAGAAATAGTGGTTAATGACGTTGGGCCCACAGTAGGGCAGCTTAAAGATGTACCCTGTTAGCAAAACTGAATTGGCAACAGAAGCTGTATAGGTGGCTGCCACGAGCTGGACACACAGACGTTGGGACATGATGGTGTGGTAGAGGAGGGGGTGGCAGATGGCAACAAATCGGTCATAGGCCATGATGGCCAGGAGCAGACACTCAGCAATGCCATGGAGAGTCATGAGGGCCATCTGGACCACACAGCCGACAAAAGAGATGGACTGGCTGGAGGTGAGGAAGTTCTCCAGCAGCTTGGGGGTGTCCACCGTGGAGAAAGAGGAGTCCATGAAGGCGAGGACACTCAGGAAGAAGTACATGGGCGTGTGGAGCTGTGGCTCTGTGTGGATCAGGATAATCATGCCCAGGTTGCCCACGAGGGTGACTAAGTAGACGGTGAGGAAGAGAACGAAGAGGGTGCCCTTGAGCCCTTCCTGCTCCGTAAGCCCCAGCAGGAGGAACCAGGTGACCTGGGTGCAGTTCTCAACTGAGTTGCTCATGCCACTGCAGAGAGACCAAGTGAGACACGCCTGTCCTAGAGGCATCCCTGGGGTGAGTTCCCGAAACCCCTGCTCATTTTTTTATTATTATCCATATTATTACCTTTAATTGAATTTATTGGGGTGACATGGTTTGCAAAACCATACAGGTTTCAAGTGTACAACTCAATGAAATGTGATCTGCACACTGCATTGTGTGCCCATCACCCCAAGCAAAGCCGCTTTTCATCTCATTTTTCCCCCTTTGCCCACCTCCACCTACCCCCGACCCCTTTCCCTCTGGCTATCACCCTTTCAATGCCCCCAGAGTGGGCAGTGCTAGGGGAGCTGGGGAGGGGACACTGTCATGAATTAAACACCTATAATGAGTCATTTGAGTATTATGCCCATTTGTATCTGGTGAGATTGTCAATCTGCCCAAGGTAAGAGAGCTAGTACATTAGGAAAGTGGGATTAGAACCCAGTCCATTCTAATAATCATATACTTTTTATAGTTACAGTCATCTTCTGTCCACAAATTTCCTGTTCCATGAGGAACTGGCATCGTTAGTGGGTGTTGGCAGTCTGGCATGTTGGCCGAGAGAGGAAATAAAAAGCTAAATTTCGACCATATTTGGGAGCAAAGGCTCCAGCCATGTCAGTCCCCGAGCCCAAGGACACAGGAAGTCAGGACTAACATCAACACAATGGAAGGTGACTCAGTAGAACAGTCATTTCTCCCAGTGTTGTGGGTTGAACTGTTTCTCCCAAAAAGATATGTTGAAGTCATAACCCTGGCATCTTATTTAGAAATATGATCTTTTAAAAAAATTTTAATATTTTATTTAATCCAATATATTCAAACATTAGGCAGCTGCAAAAAAGAAGGATCTCTTACCCTTTGGAAATATGGTCTTTACAGAAGTAATCAAGTTAAAACGAGATCATACTCAATTAGGGTGGGCCCTCAATCCAATATGACTGGTGTCCTTACAAGAAGAGAAAATGGAGATCCAGGGATGAGAATGCTGTGTGAAGGTACAGACACAGGGGGCAGGGGGCCGTGTGACAAACAGAGGCAGAGACTGGAGTTCTGAGGCCACAAGCCAAGGAGTGCCTGGGGCTTCCAGAGCTGGAGAGGCTTCGGAGGGAGCACGGCTCTGCTAACACCTTGATTTTGTATCTTGAGCCTCCAGAACTATGAGGGAATAGATTTCTCTTGTTTCAAGCCAGTTTGTGGTGCCTTGTTGCCGTAGCCCTAAGGCACTGATATACCCAGTTGGAGATCCGGCATTGAGCTCTGATGTTTTGACCGGGGCCAACTAAGCAGTTGTTAGGAGACTGGGCTTTCCTGATCTCTCTCTATTGGTAGAGCTGATAATCCAGGGAGAGAAAAGGAACTAAAACAGATTAAAATAAAGTCTCTGTTATTAATTACTACTAACTAATAAAAATATTTGCCTGGGGGAACAGGAAACTATAGTAAACATGAATACTCCAGCTCAGCAAAACTATAACCAAAGAACCAAAGTCTTGTGTTTTAACTAGAAACAACTGAAGGACATGCCTGATTTGTAGCTTTGGGCTCCAGTGCAGGACATAGTTTTAAGTCAGAACTGGAGGTGAGGTCTCCAGCCAGAGAGCACAGGTCAGAGAGTCCACGCATCTACCTCCTTAAGCTCCCGGGGTTCTCATGTTTATGGAAGTTCTCTCAGCTGTGTCGTGCTCTGGGGTTGCTCACCCTCCAGGTTTTCAAATAACCAAGGTAGCTATTCAGAAGGAAAGCTCTTGTATGGGATACCGGCCAGGGTCTGCTCGGATTGGTCAGATACCTGTTACGATTGGTTGAGTGTAGGTTCTGATGGTTTGGACCACTCATGGGGATTTGAGAGTTTAGAGGGGGAGACAAACATTAATAAAGTAATCACGCAAATTATTGAAAAGCTGCAACTGGAACAACAGCTCCAAGTAGAGGTACTGAATGCTATGAACCAAGAACTTTGACTCAGGGAGGTCAAGGAGGATTTTCCCTAGGAAAAGTTTTCCATGGGAGAGAATGAAACAGTCTATACAAGGGTCCTGGGGTTTGAGAGCACCTAGTGAGGAGGAAGAGGACCTGAAAAGGCCAGTATGGGTAGAGGAAGGAGGGAGAGTGTGCTAGCTGAGGAAAGCAGGCAGGCCGTATTTTATAACATTTTTTGAGCACTTGCTGTATCAAGCACTGTTACAAATACCTTAAATGTCATTTAATCCTTTCAACAATCTTATCAGATGTACAATTAAAATCTCCTTTTTGCATATGAGGAAACTGAGGCATAAAGTTGTTAAGCAGTTTGCCCAAAGACTCAACTGGTAAGTGGCAGAGCTGGGGTTTAAATTCAGGAGGTCAGGTTTAGAGATTACACAATTATTGTTCAATACCTTAGACCATGTTAAGGAATTTTTTTTTTATTGGATGCCATTAAAGAATTTTTATCAGGGGATGACGTAGTCATATCTGCTTTTAAAAAAAATCCTCACCTGAAGATGTGTTTTTCATTGATATTAGAGAGAGAGAAACATCGATTGGTTGCCTCCAATACATGCTTTGACTGGGAATGGAACCAGCAACAGAGGTATGTGCCCTGACCGGGAATCGAACCCTCAACCTTTTGGTGTACGGGATGACGTTCCAACCAGCTGGGCCACCCAGCCAGGGCAGTCATATCTGCTTTTTGATAAGGTCACTCTGAGGGTATTGTGAAGGAATGACTGGAGAAAGGTCAATGGATGGGGGAGATTTGTTGGGAGGATATTGAAGTCATCTAGGAGGGATGCATAGCTTCAGCTAGAGTGGGGCTAGTGGGGACGGGGGTAAGTGGACTTGAGAGATGTTTGGCTGTAAATATGTCAGGATTTGGTGACTGGCTGATGGCGGCAGAGCGAGGAGGAGAGCAAGCAGTGAGGGTGAACTCCAAGGCTCAAAGTAAAGCTGGCAGTTGAAGCTAAGAGGGTGGGATGTGCCAGGGACAGTTTGAGCTGCAAAGGACATTAGGCTCCAGGGAAGAACCCTAAGGAAATCCATTTCAAACTCACTGCACGCTGCCTCAGCGCTCTGATTCCCCCCTTCACCTTGGTGCTTGGGCTAATGATCATGTCTAGGAGTCTGAGCATGCATACGAGGGAGAGGGGTAAAGGAGCCTAAGCCCTGCTGGTTATAGGATTCCGCCCCTCAGCCCACTTACCCGTGGTTCAGCAGAGCCCCTCCATCCATGAGCCTTGCTTTACAAGACCTCTTGGAGGTGTTTCTTTCCCTTTTTCATTGATTGCCTCTGACCAATTTTCTCAAGAGGACTTCCCAGGCAGTTGTAAACAAAGCTCAGAGATTCCTAATTGTTGGAAAGGCTCCTGTCTTAAGATTCATCTGGCTTTTTTCATCCTTACCTCTAGAGCTCAGAAATGAGCTGGTGGGAATTTGTGACTAGTTCTCCCAAGAGCAGACCTGAACCTGCTGATTGTCTCTAAGGGATGCTGGAGAGATCTTGCTGAGGCTTGCTTGGGGGCCCCTGGGGAGCAGGGATTCTCCCCAAATGCCCAGATGACATTTACAGTGTCCATCCCTTGCAGGCCTCTTTTTCTTATATTACTGAGACTCAAAAAGCTCTCAAGGCCAAGATCTACTCAGGGACACAGGTCAACATAATCCCTGGGTCTCACAGGAAGTGACTGAAAGTGCTAATGATATCAATTTTGAGGGTCTAATGTAGCTTCCCTAATCGTTGTTTCCTTTGATCTTCAAAATATTGCTGGGAAAACTGCTTGACTGCTGGGCGGTATTTTTGTTGTTGCTATATATAGATAATAATAGGATTATACCATAATTGCTTTATTTAATAATATTGAAAATACATCTCTCCACCTCAAAGACAACATAACTCTCCCCCCTTACAAAATAGCTTTATTGTCTTTGTGAAAATAACACATGCTGGTTGTCAAAATTTTAAGCAGCACCGAAAAGAGCCAAGAAGGAAGTAAAATGTCACCTGAAATCCCACCCCCACAAAAATGGGACTTGGAGAGCATTCTTGTTATAAATCTCTCAATGCCCTCATAAACAGAACAAGCTATTCTGTCATTTGCTTTCTAACTCAGTGAGATGCCATGGACATTTTTTCATATTAATAAGTAATAGCCTACACCATTGTATTTCCTGGCTGCATATTTTTGTTGTGTGTATGTGCCATCATTTTACTCAACCAATCCCCCTTGGTTGACAAGAAGGTATTTCCAACTTTTCACTGTTATAAACAACTCTCTGACTGACACCCGCATGTATGGGGCCTGGAGGACCAATTCCAGTGAGAATGGGGCTCAGAGAGACTGCTTTTCCTAAGCCAGGAAGGAAGAAATTGACTCTCTTCTTGGGCAGCTTGGCACCCTGGGTTCCACAATCCCAGGAGAAATCACCGTGCAAAGCAAAGGGCCTTGTTAGGGAAATGACTTTTGTGTAAAAGAAATTCAGTCTCTAGACTACTGATCTGGGAGAGTCTCAGCAGATGAGAGAATGGATTGCTCATGGTTCCTGTAGGTAAAAGAGAGTTTATTCACTTGGGAGAGACCTGCTGAATGTCACCTGTAGAAGTGAAACAGTGTGGAGTCCTGTGACCTTCCCCGCTGCATTCCAACCTGCACATGCTGTGTGACGCAAATGCCCCCTTCATTGTGTCAGCCCTCTGCTCACGGTCATTCAGGAGCCTCCTCCCTTCTGAAAGCAGAAGCCAGATCATCTACACACTCACGTAACTTAATTGCTGGGACTGAACAGAGACTTCCTATGGCAACGTGACTTAACAAATTGTTCCAGGAAGTTCAGGCCTAGGAAGATATGACTGTAAACCAATAAATAACTTCACTGTTTGCCTCATGAAATTCCTGCAAGCCAATCTGTCTGATTAAATAGTTGCTCCTCTGCGCAAACAGCTTTCCTATCAGGACAACAGATTACTCACCTGGACAAACAAAGTTCTCAACGAACAATAGTTTACTTATCAAGATTTACTTTCAGGCTCTTTCCTCTCTGTGTCCGCCAAACCTAAACTATAACGTCACAAACTTTGTCCAATCCTGATCTGCTCCCTGATTTGAAAGATCCACCTTAAACCACTTAAGTCTAAACCCCCAAACCCTATAAATACCTTTAATTTCCTTTTTCTGAGATACTATTAAGATCTGTATTCTCTCTCACTACAATAGGTCTAACCAAGTTAGCTTTGTTTGAGCAACAGGTTTTCTGGTGGTCTGTTGAAGAGTTATCACTTGACAATCTATTCTTTTTTTACTTTATTTTGTAAATGTTTTTTAAAAATTAAATTTATTGGTGTGACATTGGTTAATAAGATTACATAGGTTTCAAATGTACGTTTCTATGATACATGATCTGTATATTGCATTGTGTGCCCACCACCCAAAGTCAAATCATCTTCTGTCTCCATATATTTGGCTCCCTTTACACTTTACTACCCTCCTCCCTTCCCTCTGGCCACCACCATACTGTTGTCTGAGTCTATGAGTTTCAGTTTTATATTCTTTACCCAGGGTTGCTGAGGACGTTTGGCTTCCTGCATTGGCTGCCTTTATCACCTCATCAGTGTACTTTTTATTAGTATATAGGTTTACTCATGTAGCCAAGAGGGTTCAGATTTCACCTCAATGTCAACCCATTTTTACATAGATCATCTTTTTTGGCTACTTTAAGCAATTTCACTTTTCCAAGCCCCAAATTTTTGATTCAACCAGCAAATCACTTTTGTCCACTCTTTGTTTTTTTACATTTAAAAAAATTAGAAAACCTTTTTAAATTAGAGTTTATATTCAATATTATTTTGTATTAGTTTCAGGTGTACAGCCTGGTGGTTAGAGAATTATATACTTTACAAAGTGGTCCCCTTGATATTTCTAGTACTCACCTAGCACCATATACAGTTATTACAGTATTATTGACAATATTCCCTATGCTGTATTTTACATCTCCATAACTATTTTGTACCTACCAATCTGTAGTTCTCAATCCCTTCACCTTTTCCACCCAGTCACCTCAACCCCTCACCTCTGGCAACCATCAGTCTTTTCTTTGCATCTGTGAGTTGATTTGTTCATTTATTTTGTTCTTTAGATTCCACACATAAATGAAATTGTATGATATTTGTCTTTCTCTGACTGACTTATTTTACTTAGCATAAAACCCTCTAGGTCCATCCGTGCTGTCGTAAATGGTAAGATTTCATTCTGTTTTCATGGCTAAGTAATATTCCATTGTGTAAATGTAACACCACTTGTTATCCACTCATCTACTGATGGGCACTTGGGCTGTTTTCATATCTTGGCTATTGTAATTAAAGCTGCAATGAACATAGGGGTGTATATAATCTTAGTTTTTTGGGTTTCTTTGAATATATATCCAGAAGTGGAATCACTGGGTCATAAGGCAGTTTCATTGTTAATTTTTGAGGAACCTCCACACTGTTTTCCACAGTGGCTCAGCCTGCGTTCCCACCCACAGTGCACGAGGGTTCCTTTTCCTCCACAGCCTCGCAGCACTTGTTTTACTGATCGAGCCGTTTTGACCGGCATGAGGTGATATCTCACTGTGGCTTTAATTTGCATTTCTATGTAATTAGTGACATTGAACATCTTTTCATATGTCTATTGACCATCTGAATGTCCTCTTTGAAGAAGTGTCTATTCAGGTCCTCTGCCCATTTTTAATTGGATTGTTTGTCTTTTTGGTGTTGAGTTGTGTGAGTTCTTTATAAATTTTGGATATTAACCAAAAACAGCTATTGGAAAAGAGTACGCATATTTCACTGCAGCCTCAGAGGTGTTGTTTCAGGCCACTGTCTCTTATCTGATGTGATAGAGTGTGGAAGAGAGGTCAAGGTCAGGCACCAGGAAATGAGGGGAGGGTCTTCTCCTTAAAAGCTTAATTTCAACAAGTTTTGTGCATCAGCAGGAGTATGGAGAGATCAGGAAACACCCCTTTACTCCATTATCAGATGGATCATTGGTAAATATCTTCTTCTTCCACTAAGTAGGTTGTCTTTTTGTTTTTCTGATGGTTTTCTTCGCTTTGCAAAAACTTTTTAGTTTCATGTAGTCTCATTTGTTTATTTGTTTCCCTTGCCTGAGAAGATATAGCAGAAAAAATATTGCTAAGAGAGATGTCAGAAATTTTACTGCCTATGTTTTCTTCTAGAAGTTGTATGGTTTCGAGTCTTACCCTGAAGTCTTTATTTCATTTTGAGTTTATTCTTGTGTATGGTGTGAGGAGGTGGGGTGTTGAAACCAGCCTGGACTTGCCTTAGAGTAAGAAGTGGATTCATGATTTGTTGTGACTCGCAGAGGGAACCTCGTGCTAGGAGTATGATGGGACCCAGGCAAGGTCAGGGGAGAGGCAACTGGCTTAGGGATTGGGGCTTTCTTTGGTGGCAAGAGGTGTGGGGCCAATGCAGTGACACTGGGAGCCCTTTCATTTCCTAAAGTTTTGTGTCCCTTCTATCCCATGTCCTTTTTTCTGTTCCATGTTGCTCTTCAGGTGCTCTAAAGAAGTGGGAAACTCCTAAGGGATTAATAGAAAGGTAGGCTCTGGTGGGAAATATGGGAGCAGCTCTTGGGAGTTTTTGGAAGCATTAGAAACTCAAACTTGTTGCGTACTTTTCTGTAAGGGTTTTAGACACTAGAGTAGAGCATAGGCTTTGGAGTCAGCTGACATGGGTATACCAGTTATGAACTGTGTATGATCTCAGGCAAGTTAATCCCTTGGATCCTCAGTTTCCTCAGTTGTGAAATCCACACGATCTACTCATAGAATTGTTATGAGGGTTAAATGAGACAGTGTGGACAATGTGCGTCCCAGAATGCCTGGCACATAATATATGTTCAATAAATATTAGTTGTAAATTGTCATTATCGGGAACTGCCTTCTCCAGGGAGCAGTAGTGTTTGATTAGTGTCCTGAGGCTTATAGAATAACAACTCTTTTTCTCATATGGTGCAGAAAAGCCTAAAATCCAAAGAGGGAGAGGTGAAATATATATAAATGAATATGCCTTCAGCCATGATTAAGTGCCCAGCACTGAGTTACGCTCAGTGGGACATGAAATGAAGTACGAGGTTTGGTTCCTCTCTCGGGGAGTAAAGGAACCCCACTCCCAATGGAACTGGGAAACCCTCAGTGTAGCTGGGGAGTTGAGATACGTAGCCAGATAGCAGTGGTGAGCAGAGTCCAGAAGAAGGCAATTCTAGGAATAACTCAGCACTGTCCCAGTGACAATGTGCCTGTGTTTATGCTGTTTCTGGGAGTGGAGAGTTCAAGAGAAAACGGGCTGGTGAGAAAACAGCTATTGGAAAAGAGTACGCATATTTCACTGCAGCCTCAGAGGTGTTGTTTCAGGCCACTGTCTCTTATCTGATGTGATAGTGTGGAGGAGAGGTCAAGGTCAGGCACCAGGATATGAGGGGAGGGTTTTCTCCTTAAAAGCTTAATTTCAAACAAGTTTTGTGCATCAGCAGGAGTATGGAGAGATCAGGAAACACCCCTTTACTCCGAGTCTGGCTCCTCATGAGTCCGTTTTGACTTCCAGTGGCCTCAAGGACAAGGAATCCAGTATTTTTCTTGCCTCCCAAGAACATCGCCTGGTCCTGATTTCATTCATGATACTGCTTTTCTTATCTTGAATTATTTTCCTTCTTCTCCTAATATTTGGCCCTGGGATCATCCTTGCTTTAAAGTCAGCACTCTGCCCTCCAGGATGACGTCACTTTCCCTGGCTCCCCCACCCCTTCCTGCTGTAGGATTGCAGGGTGTGGCCTATCACCTTGAGAGTGAGTGTGTATGAACACGATGGTGCCATGGAAGAGGGAGGTGATAGACGAAAGGCATAGATGGGGAGAGCTTGGCTTGGGGCTTTCAGGGGATGCCTCACCCCCAAGGTGGCCAGGACCACAGTGATGGCGAAGCAGGTGAGCAGAACAACGGAAGAAGATGGCCCCGGCCTTGGCAATGTCAGCACAGGCAAGCTGGTGCTTGGGCAGGGCCAGAGGTCACAGAAGTAGTGATTAATGATGCTGGGGCCACAGGAGGGCAAATTGATGTCCTTCTGCATGACCACCAGCCAGTGCTCTTTTAGTGCCCAGAATGGATAATGCTGGGGGAAGTGGAGAGGCTGGTCTTATTGTCATGCAATTTGTGGCTTTATTAAACTTTCTCCGCTCGATAGAAATAATAAGGGGATAAAATAATAAAATAACACTGGCTAGAGGAAGTATTCAGCATAAGGATGACTAATAATAGCTAATATGTGCTGAAGGCTAATTAAGGATCAGGCACTATTTTAAGTGCTTTGTAGATATTGAATCTCTTAATCCTCACAAACCACCTGATGAGGTAATTAATGTTGACGTACTCAGTTTTCAGGTGAAGAGGCCCAGGTCATGCAACTTTGTGAGACAGAGTCGGAATCCAGTCCCAGGTCTGCTGTCTCCACATCCCGTGCTCTGAACCTCAAGCATGCACTGCCTCCCTAAAAATAGGTTCTGGGACTAATTTCAAAATAATTCAAAGACGATCCATTAGGGAAGCAACATGACCAGTTCAAAGTTATAGCTGATAAGTGACAGAGTCAGGACCAAAGCCAGGATCTTCTGGCCTTTGATCTTTGCTTCCTCCCACAGCTCCCAGCTTTTAGGAGCTCAGTCATCTTGGAGTTACTTGATATTGGTCTAGTCTAGAGAAAAAAAAATCCAAAATGTTTTGCAGGAGAGACATAAGCACGTTCACCGTTATACTCTGTGCCACAGCATCATGTACTTGAGGTGCCTGCCCTACACTTCAGAGCAGATTAAAAAAAAAAAAATCTTTATTGATTTCAGAGAGAGGAAAGGAGGAGAGACATAGAAACATCAATGCTGAGAGAGTCATTGATCGGCTGCCTCCTGCACGCCCCCCCGACTGGGAATCGAACCCTGATCGCCTGGATCCTAGGTCAATGCTCAACCACCGAGCCACGCCCAGCCAGGCCAGAGCAGATTTTGATAACAGGATTCCTATTATATTCCCTCCAGACTGTGTCCCCATGCAGGACTGAATCCTGTTTGTCATAGGACCCGGAGCCTGTTGCTGAATCCCAAATGGGTGGCTGCAGCCTCGCTCCCAAATGTCACTTTCTTCCCTGGGTCTTCTCTGCCTGCATCTGTCTTCTTTTCTCCATCCACTCTAGACCAGTATGATCTTTCACAACCTTGGGGGACCTCATTTGCACTGCATTCTTTGTGAAGGTCATCTCCTGGAGCATTCCAATGATGCTGACTGCTTGTTGCAGGCTTGGATGCTTTCCTGCGTGACAGCCTTTCTTTCTTGCAGCATCTGCTCCTGAACCTGCCTGCTGCTCCTGGAGATATCCCACCTTTTTCTCCCCGTGAATTTCTGTGACTTCAGTTCCTGTTTCTTTCTGTCTGGCTACGGGTATCTGAGTCATGCCCTAGTGGCTCTGAGATGTGACAGTTCTTTACTGTATCTTGAAGATCAGGTTGACCATCATTCCCACCAGTAATGTGTGTTTGTATTAAAGAATAATTATACCATAGAAAATAAGAAAAACTAAGTATAGAGGGAGGGAGCTTGTGAGAAAGGACCTAGAGACTATGGGTGATGAATATTTGTAGGAGGGCATAAAAGGATCAGGAAGCAGTGCATACTTATAAAGCACTCAATAGCCATGAGGTCTTACACTGGCACCCTTGGGTGATGCCCATTTTTGGTCCTACTTGTTCTATGCCCAAGACATGTGGATAAAAGGCGTGGTTGCCTAGCAAGATAGTGATGAGCTATATACTTGCTCCTGTACCTTTCTGATGAAATATCTGTTGGCTCCAGGCACCTTCTGTCTTCTGACACCTGTTGTGATTCCAACTCAATGTTGTCATGACCATATGTCAGTAGGGAAGCTGATGTGGGAGAGAAAGAAAGTAACAGAGTGGGAGATGGAGATGCGCGCGTGCGCGCACACACACACACACACACACACACACATGCACAGTGCAACACAGGAGCTCTCCAGGCAGCATGGTTCTTCCACTCTGCTTGAACTGTTTCCTAAATTTGTCTTTTCCCCTCTTGCTTCTCCCTGTAGTTTTGTTACTGATTTAATAAACCATTTGATCTGAGCATCTTATTTTGGTCCATAAGCCTTTCTGGCGGTGCCCTGGGAGGCTGCCAGGGCAATTTCCCACAGTGCAAGTCCACTTCACTCCATCCTATGAGCCATAGCAGGCTCTGTTTCATTAGTGGATTTGAGTGGTGGAGGGGAGATGAGGGAGCCTGGTACATGAGGCACACGAGGGAGACTGCAGGGAAGTGGAGGGAGGTCAGAAGTGAGTCCTGGGCTCTCTGCACCAAGTTTGTTTGTGGGACAGTTTTTTTCTGGCTCTTGGGTGTCTCTCTGTGGGCTCTCTGCCTGGGTTCTTCAATTTTCCCATCTACCTTTAGCCCAGTGCTCAGAATCTCAGCTTCTTCTCATTCTACGGAAATCTCTGCTCTGAATCTGAGGAACCTGCTTCTTTCTCCCTATTTGGGTTCCCTGAGGCCAAGTCTGAGGACTGGAAGAACCAACCAGAATGGACAGCAGTGAGGCTGCTGCTCCGCGGTGAAAATGTGAAGGGCAGGCCCCTCTCCTGTGCGGTTAGAGACCCTTAGTCTCCTGCACCACTGGGATATTATTATGCAAAACAGAGTTCTGTTAGGCAGATAGCTTGTTTGTGTGAAGGAAATCCAGACTCCTGGAGCTGGGATGGAGCCCTCGCATAGAGAGATGTGTAGAGGGTTTGGAGAAGGTAGTGGACACTCTGGAGAGGCACACAAGTCCCCTCTGCAGGGCCGGGATCTGGCATGTCCTATAGGTCCTGACTTTCCTACCTATCCTCAGCTTTCACACCCACCTTCCTCAAATCCCATTCATTGTCGCCTTCTACTGCACATCCACACACATGGCTCCCTGTTATCTTACCGAATGGCTTGAACAGGCTAATGGATTTGTTTTTCTTCTAGTCACGGTCTTCAACCTTCTCTGACATAATTTTCTTTCCACCCCTTGATGGTATCTTAGTCATGTATCACCACTTTCGGGTATAAAAGCAAGGACTCAGAACAGATTAATTATTGGCTACAATTCCTCACCTCTCTGTATTCATCTCCTTTTCTATGAGGTGGTAAAGCCAACTGTGAGAGTTCAGCCAACTATGCAGCTAGAGGGCACGGTCTCCACACAAGACTATCCAAGACTTCCGACACCAACTGTAAGGCGTTAGGGTCCACCTACAGAGTTAGGGAGACAAGTCCGTACAAGACCACTCTCACTTCTGACACCAACTCCGAATTCAAGGGGGCTTCCCGTACTACCATCAGGCTACAGAATTCTCTAGAAGGACTCACAGAACTCAAGGAACACTCGTACTGAAGGTTATGGTATATTACATAAAAAGAATACAAATTAAAATTGGGAAAAGGAAGATATGCATAGGCCAGAGTCTGGGAGGGTTCCAGATGCAAAGCTTCTGTGGTCTTCAGGATGCGTGACTCTTGGCATTGATGTGTGACAAGAGTATTGCCAACCAGGGAAGCTCACCAGGGCTTCAAGGTCTAGAGTTTTTATTGGACCTTTTTAAATACAGGTCTGATTGATTGATTGCCGAGGTGACTGAACTCAGTCTCCAGGCTGACTAATATCTCGTGGTCCAAAGCCCCGACCTGACGCCATAGGGTTGGTCTTTCCAATGTGGCAAACCCTCACTCTAGGACTGTAGGGTGTGGCAGCCTCACCCTAAACAAACACACTGCTACCAGGTATGGCACAGATGACCTCCCAGTAGTACAGGGCAAAGGCCAGACCTCCCTCTCACCAGGGTGACCGTATAGTTTTCAATTTATATTCTGAAAACGTGGTAAATTACTTTGATTTTCACATGTTAAATGAATCTTGTTTGTAATCCCAGAACATATGTAGAAATTAATTCAGAAATGCAGCATTGAGATGTATAACCCTTCTTAGATATGACTGGGTTTAATTTGGCAACATTTTTCTTAAGGAGTTTTCCTCCTATTATCATGAGGGAGTTATGAAAAAATTAATGATTGAACATAGAATCTAAACTGAGCAAGGAGAATGTGAGGCCAGGAGGAGGCTGAGAGGCCTTGTAAATGTGTAGAATCAATGAGCTGTAGGTCCCAGAAGGTTATTAGAGTTGGGATATCAGAAAGTATAGACTGAAAGGTGAAAAGTACTGGCTTAAAGTTGAGATTGTGGAGGGATTGTTTTTGGTAGTGTCAAAGTTTGTGGCATAATCATAAGAAGCTGATAATTCAGGGAAGTTTATCGCATAATCATAGCAATGCATGGGACATAAGGAGGATGCCAGGAGCTGCTAATTCAGGGTGTTAGAAGGATCAGTTACAACATGATTCTCAACCTTGGCTGCATGTTATAACCACCTAAGAAATATTGATGGCTTGGTCCTTCTTAGACCAAATTAAGCAGAATCTCTATGGATTAGATTCTAATACAGGTATTTTGTTCTAAAGCTCCCAAGGTGATTCTAATGTGCAGTGAGGATTAAGAACCTCTGAGTTTCAGGGATATCAGAATCACCTGAAAAGTGATCTTAAGCCAGGAGCAACAATCTTTCCAAAATGAGGAGAGAGACCTGGGGCTGTAGATGATAGTCATAGGATGGCTGGTAGATGGTATAGTGAGGACATGGGAATACTTTAAAATTTTTTTTCAAGGTGGATTGTGGATGTTGAGGAAAGGAAAATGGGTTGGAAGTATTCCTTTGCCTGAAACCTACCAGTGGGCCCCCATCTCACTCCAAATGAAAGTCAAGGCTCTTACCATGGTCTACAAGGCTGTACTTGATCTCTTTCTGTCACTCATCCCACATGGCTTCTTGTATGTCCCCCTTGCCCATTTCTCTCCAGCCACCCCCCGTTTCCTTGTCTGACTTAAATCCCAGGTTTCTGCTCAAATGTCATCTTATTAGAGAGACCTTTTCTGATCTTATTTAAATAGTGATACTCCCTCTTTTTATTTTTATAGCACTCACTACAGTCTGCAATAGCATATGCTTACTTGTTTTCTCTTGTCTGCCTTCTCAAGAATGTAAACTCCATGAGGACAGGAATTGCCTGTTCTGTTCACTGATGTGTTCCCAGGGCCCAGAGGGCACTGGAGCAGAATAGGTGCTCAGTAAATGTGAGAGTGAATGATATATAGAGCAACTGAAAAAAAGCAAGTCATAACCAGATGTCCAACATAATCCAGTGTACATGTGTGTGCATGAGTGATATATACCTAAAGGTCTGTAAGGATTCATGCCGAAGTGTTAATGATGGTTATTGCAGTGCAGGGAAATAGGGGTGGGACTTGCTCTTTTTTTTGTATGTCTGAATTTTTTCAGCTCTCATGTGTGTGCTCTGCCACCCTCTTACTCTATTTCCCTCAATTACAACAACAAATAGAACAAAATGCATAAAGGCCATCTAATTTCAGTGAAAGAGAAGAGGGTGATGGCTGAAAACTTGGAGCAAATATTGGCAAATCTGGTCTGAATCCAGATAAACGTCTGAAAAGGAGGCTGCCAAATCTGAATAGAAACATACTCGGGGATGCAGGGTCCGAGAGACAAAGTAAATCTGTACATGTATGTTGTGTATTTCCTGAAGGTTCCAATCAGTAGATGCCTTTAAGGTCATAAACTGTAAATTTGGGTGGATAAACTTTCCATTTTCTTATTGAAGGGCAAATTTAATCAGGTCAAGTGTATCTGCCTGAGGAAGATGCTCTAGTGAAAGGGTTAATGAAAAATACAAGATCCAGGGATTACAGATACAGCTTGTTTTAGACAAGTAATTAAATTGTTCAACTGGGATAATGGGGCACATTGTACAAAGGTTAGAGAAATTTTAAATGGGTATGGGGCTCCACACTAGTCCTGATATTCAAGTTTGGTTATTTGTACAAAGGATTAATTTACCTTTGAATGGATTGCTGTCTTCCTTTGGTATCTGCTAGCCAACGGGAGTTAATTTGTTTCTAAAACAGTACAAGGTTTTTTGGTTTCACCTAGGAGAGTGAATGGGTCTATGTCTTTCAAGGTTGCACATTTTTCTGCATTTCAGTCCAGGCAGAGATAAGACCTCCAGGGCCGCAGAATACAAAAGGCTATTCTTGTGCCTCCATTGTGACTCGGCACCAGGAGTAGCCTCTGTTCTTGACCCTACACCCACCGTGAAGCAGGAACTTTGTTTTCGTTTCCCAGAAAGCAAATCCCACACAGCAGAGAATTAGCGAATAAGGCAATTTTGCTGAAAGTGTCTTGGGGAGACTGAAAAGCTCTGAGTCCTGGGGAGATAGTTTTGATCTGTGACAAAACCTAATAAAAATTCCTCTTAGTCACATATGTTTTCCTTCCAAAGGAGAAGGTTTCACATTCCCTTCATCTCTTTTCCCTGTGTTTTTATGCAAAATGATAGAATTCCTTTCAAAGTCTCCAGTCTCTCAACCTCCCTTTTACCCCTCTGCCTGGCAAAGAAAAGACCCTCCATAGGATCCACTTGCCTTAGAAAGGGGACAGGGCCTGAGGACCGGCTGCAACTGGTAGTCCACCCCCAGGCATCTGATTACCTGCTCCAACTTGGCAGGATGCACCAGGGAAGGCAAGGAGAGGCCCCTGTGGCACCCTCTACCTCCCCAGGACTGGGGTCCCCTGGGCCCTGGCCCCTCCTGGATGCTGTGCTCTAGCTCACTTCCTCTATGTCCTGTGTGTGTTGAAAGGAGGGAGCTGTGTTTGGGGATTTGTTGGGTCCCACTGGATAGCTCAATGGCTTAAAGGGTTAAGAGAAGGGCTGAAATTTCCAGTTTGGATCCTCCGCTTCTTCCTTCTTCCCCTGAGTCACCAATGGCTTCGGAACTCCCCAAAGAGGCATCCTTGGGTGAATTCCCCATTTCTTCTCACCTTGCTTTTCAGGCGAAGACCCCTGGGCCTTGCCTTAGACACATAAACCATAATACAGCAGCCTCACCAGACCCCCAACACTGTTGCATTTCGGTGCAGTCTTTCCCGCCAGGCAGACCCTCTTCCCCGGGGCTAGCTTTGCATTTGGTTGAAACATAGCAGAGTCGCACATGCACAGTTACCAAGCGTTGGAGTTCATCTCTTTATAACATCTTCGTGGATTGCTCATAGATCCGCAGCTCATCTTCTTTACCCTGGGACTGGTTCCTGTTGCCATTGACTGCCTTTATCTCTCTTCACTTTGATATAAAACATTTGCCACTGAATTGTCATTCATTCATTCATTCATTCATTCATTCATTCATTCATTCATTCATTCATTCATTCATTCATGTTTCTTGACCACTCATCACGGGCCAGGCAGTGCTCTAGGCACTGGGGATAGAGCGACCAATAAGAATGGGAAGATTTCCGCTCTCACGGCTCTTACTCTTACGTTCCGATGGGGGAGGCAAACAAACAAACGAGGAAGTAGCAGACGGTGATGCAGCCTTGGAACAAACTAACAGGGGACAGATGGGCTGTGGTAGGGGCTCCTGGCATTGAGTAAATAGGGATGGGCTTTATGGTGAGGTGACATGCGTTGATTTAACCCTCAGAGTCTGAATTTTTGGGTCAGTGTTCTCATGCAGATTGTGTAACTCCCATTTCCAAGGTGACTATGAATTGAGACCAGGAACCAGCAACATTTCTTCTGTAAAGGGCCAGATAGTGGATCCTTTTTGCTTTGTAGGCCACACCATCTCTGTAGCAACTACACAACTCAGTGTTGTTTGTAGCACAAAAACAGCCATAGGCAAAAGGAACTAAACAGAAGGGGCTGTGTTCTGATACAACCTTATTTACAAAACGGTGGGGGGCAGGCCAGATTTGGCCCACTGACTGTAGTTTGCTGACCCCTGATCTCCATGGCACTTGCCTCTACTTATTTCAAAGTGGGGCAGCAGCCCTTTTCTTCAAGGAGAGAGCCACCTCCCCATTAAATAATCCCTCACCTTAATTTTTCTTCACTAGAAAAAAATACAAATCTAGAGAGACTAATTCAGAAAATTTATACAATAGACAGGAAAAAGTAGAAAAAGTGAGAACCTTCCCTTTACCTTCACACATCTTCTGAGAAGAACCTCTGTTGAGTCTTTTCAGATCTTCTACGTGTGTGTGCACATAATGAAATATACATATAGACATACAAATAAAGGGTTTTTTTTTTCATTCTTCTTTCATTCCCTTCCCTTTCCTTTCCTATCTACCTTTCTTTCCCTCTCCCTCTCTTTTCCTCCCTTTCACTCTGGTATAAAAAATTTCCCCCCTCCCTCCCTCCCTCCCTCCCTCCCTCCCTCCCTCCCTCCCTCCCTCCCTCCCTCCCTCCCTCCCTCCCTTCCTTCCTTCCTTCCTTCCTTCCTTCCTTCCCCCCTGCCCCCCTGCCTCCCTGTCCCTCCTTTCTTTCTAACACATGTGGGATCATTCTGAATCACTGTTCCGCATTTTGCTCCTGTCACCCTCCATTACATCATGGCTCGCCTCTGGATTTGGGAGGCACGCATTCCACAGTTGGCGTCCTGTTATTGCCAACCGACATGACGTGAGTGTCGAATTATTTTTGGTGAATGGTGCTAGGAGCAGGTGGTGGTGGGGGCATTCTACATCTCCTCCCAACACAACCCTGCTGCTGCCAGAGCGTTGGTAGGAGAGCAAGTCTCAGGCCAAATGCCAGCAGCTGTACAGCCCTGTCTCGGTGAGCAGGCAGGAACAGCCGGCCTGGACTTTGGAAGGGGGCTCTGTCTTGGTCGTCAGGCCAAGCACTGGCTAGAAAGTCTTGCTCCAAAGCAGGTACTTTTTACAAAAGGACTGGCAGACTCCTTTCTCCACACAGTGAAGTAAAATGGGCCCCAGGGCCCTCTCCACATGGACTGTTGGAATTGCCTTAATTTTTTTATTACTTTATTCATAGAAAGACCATGAGCCCTGCTACATGATTCCAAGAGAATCACAGATTCCCCTACTTCTTATATAGACAAATAAAAGGATAGTATAACATACGCCATACATCCTTTACTCAGGTTCACAGTAACATTTTCCCACACTTGCTTTGCCAGTTTTTCCTCTCTAAAAACTTATCTACACACTCACACATACATATATAAATTATAAGCACATATGCATATATATTTAGAATGTATATTTTTAATTGTGGTTCCAAAATAAATCACAACTCTAATTTCTTCAGGTAAGTTATTTCTAGTATCCCTTATGCCAATTTACTAGCCCCAAGAGGCTGAATAAAATGATTTTTTTCTCCAGTAACTTTCTGTCTTTAGTTCAGCTGCTCAGAAATGTCAAAGTTGAGACCCATGGAACCCTTTTTGCTTTTCTCTGCATTGTGAGATATTAGCATCACAGGGCAAGGATATTTGTTTTGTTGTTGCCGTATCTCGGTGGCTGGGAAGAGTGCTGGGCACGTAGCAAATATGCATGAACTGAATGTTTGCTGAGTGGCTTACTATGACTCCAGCTATTACATAAGAACTACAGGCAGCAGAAAAGAGGACAGGATGCAAAAGAACAGATAACCTCTACGTCAAGAAAATGAAACATTCCATAGCCAATGAATTAGAAGCCATAGCTCAATTCATCTGCGCTGCATTGGCCAAGCTCAGGGCCACCATAGAGAGGCTGGGACATAAAGTTTTTGGCTTGGCACATTACTGCCACCCACACATAAATATTCTTTTTTTTTTTTTGTAAGTCAGAAAGAAGGGGAAATGGATATTGAGCAACAATAAAGAAAATTTTTGCTGGACTTTTAGCACATACACGTAGACTTGTCCATGCAAGACCCTCAGTCTGGAAGGTGTGAGAGACTGTTAGACAGATGGATAGCAAGTAGCCAGGCCCCAGGGAAAGAAACCAGAGTATCTGCTTCTCAGAAAACTGATCAGAATCAGCAGAGAAATGGCCTGAGAGTGAACTTGTGACTGCTTTCTGTGTGTGACTCAGATGTGTCTTCCTTGAGCCCAAACTAATGAACCTGATGTGCCACATGGTTCCTAAAAATAAAAAAAATGGACTTGGAGGTTCAACAACTGGCCTGAGCTGGGCTTCACTACTGGTCAGTACTGGGTTGACAAGATGATGGATTGTTTAAACCAGACAATCTTCTTTCCATATGAACTTTGTGACTTTTGCCCTTATATACCCTGCTCTTGTCTTGGGTTGGAGAGACGATGGTCTTCCCAGGGTTCCTGTACCTCATGCACAGCCAGGACTGGCTACAGGACTTGTGGGGCCCAGAAAAAATAAAAATGTGGGGTCCCTTGTTGAAAAATTAAGAATTTCAAGATGGTGACTCTGGAAATTTAAGCCAAGCATGGGGCCCTCTGAGCATGGGGTCCCTGTGTAGTTGCGCAGGTCACATACCCCTGAAGCAGGCTTGGTGTACACCTTTATATGATGAAACACTCAAAGTTTGGGCTAATTGTCTCTGAGTTATTTTCTGGGAGTTCATCTGAAGACCCCATCACTCAGGACTGGATTTTTCTCTGTGGAATCTGATACTCCCATTTTCCCCGGCAGTGAACTCAGACTAACACTCATGATGAATCAGAAATTGTTATTTTTTATTTTGTAAGAAGCAATTAGGAGTGGCTGCACAAAGGAATTATTCTGGTTAAACACAGGGGATTGAAATATGATTTTATATGTTTCCTTTTATGACTCCACTAAAATGTCAGCAAAAGAAAAGAAAAAGTATGAATGTATAAGGACAAAGAGTCATGAAAGGAGAGCAGAGCAGTTGAGAGATTAAGAAAGTTAATTCTTATGCCCCTGCAAAGGAGAAGCTAACAAGACATAAAGTGTGTCTCACTGTGGAAGTCCCTGAAGACTCAGGAGCTGGGACACAAGGTATCTACAGGGGCAACAGTGGGCTGGGGCTAAAAATAGGGAGGCAACTGAAAATCCAAACGAAGAGCAGTTGCACCCCAGATTCCCTACTTTGCCTCAGTAAAAGATTGAGGGCAACTTTTCTCTCTGGAGAAGTTGAACCACATTGCTTTTGGACTTGGGGATACCAGGCACAATAGTCAGGTACCAGACTGAAAATGAAAATTAATGAAAATCTGCACCCCTAGCCTGCTTACCCCCGTTTGGCTCCCGGAATGCTGGTGGTCAGGTTCATAGCTGCCAAGAAGCGATGCAGAGAAGTCCTGTCTGGGGAGACCATCAATTACGAGAAAAGTGCTACCCTTATCCCCCACCCCCAAAGGCCAGCACCCCTCTCGGCTCCTCTTTGCTGGTGCCTATGAGGCCAAGAAGTCCTGCCCAGGCATGCCAAGCTGGGCCTCACTCTTACATATGAGTGGACAGCCAAGCTTTTTCGGGAAAGACACTAAAATGAAAGACAAGATAAAGGTCAACAAATAGAGAAGGAACTTGGAGGACACAGAATACAGAGATTAGATGTCAACTTCAAAACACTGTACTTACTATCATATGAGAGGTGAGAAAGGAGTGAAATAGCCACTCCCCATCACTTTTTATTTCCAGTCTTCTTTTACATCTGTTTCTTTTGTAACAGCATTACCTCCTGATATTATATAGCATATCTATTCGCTGTTTATTCTCTGTTACTCCCGGTTGAATGTAAGCTCTATGAGAGCAGGAACTCTGTCTTCTTCATTTACCATGATTAGCGCAAGGTAAATGCAGAGGAAGTGACGGAGAAAGCTGGCAAAGCTAGGAAATAAACCAAGAAAGAGAAAGATGTAGGACCCAGCAAACAGAGAATCCAAAGAGGAGAGAGGAAAAGAGAATTCCCATCCTGAGGGTGGCCCTGGGAGGACAGCTATGCATCAGATCAGAAGGGCAAACCTTCCAGCGGGGAGCAGGGGTGTGCAGGGCCCCAGGAGACGTGTCTCTGAGAAATACATTGAATGAATAACTTAACCCGCAGGATGCGTATGGAGATGGGCTTTAGGTTCTGTTTGGAAATAGCACGGGGATAGTTTGAGAGTGGATCAACTATAGGTCCATGAAAACTAAGCAAATGAAAAGCTAAGGTCATTATTAACTCAGGAAAAACAAAAATGTTATACAATAAAGGGTATGCAATATACCAAATGACTCGGCTATGAATTCCATTTTTATAGCCAATAACGCAAGCACTAAATATCAGTTTAACAAGAAAACCTTGATATAACTGTACTGAGAGAACAGAAGGAACAAAGTCTATGGGTGTGGCGTGTGAGTCAAAAGAACGAAGTGCTTGTTTTCCATCCTATGAAACAAAAACTGAAAATCTTGAAATAAAAAACTATAAGCATGTGATCTGGAAATATGACATTAGACACCATAAGAAACAAATGGGAGAGTTGAAAACGATTGCTTTGGGGTGTGGAGCTGGGTGCAGGGAGGAGTGGAACAGGGAGGCTTTTTCTTGTCTTGAGACTTGTGGTACCGTTTGACTCTTTAAGGGGCATAACGGAGTCCTTTGATAATAAAAAAGCCCATGAAATGAAAAGCAGTACTGTTGTGGTGATGGTCTTCTGTGCCACCTCAGCTGCAGCTGAGTGGACTCATGCGTGGCGTCCACAGTGAGGGCCTGCAGACAGCGCCACTGGGGCTTGGTCCTGGGAATGCGGCGTCCTCTTTGATGTCATCACGAGCTTATCATGTTCTCTTACTCCCTGTGGGAACAGAAGGTCTGGGAACCAAGGGATGGAAACGGGCACGGAGCCTCTCACTCATTTAAGGATAAACAAACATGCAGCTAGCACATGAGCCTTTGGTTATTTCTCCTAGTTGAAAAAAACCTAAACCTTCTTTTGACCCCATTTCCTTTCCAGCTATTGCCCCATTTTTTTTCCTGCATCAGTTTACATACACATTTTCCTAAATAGTTGTCCAAGCTCATTGTCTTTAAGTCTTCTCCCACTCTCCCTTGAACCTATTCCAGTAAGCTTTGACTCCCTCTGCTCTACTAAAATGGCTTTTTCCCCAGGATCTTTAATGGCCTCCTTGTCACTAAACCCAATGATGAATTCAGTTTAGATCTTAACGTATTGGCAGAGTTTGACATAGTGACGGTGCTGGACTCCCTGAGACACTCACTCTCCTTGGCACCCACACGGGCAAGCTCTCCTGGTTTTCTCTTTACTATGGGCTGCTCCTTCTCTGACCCTTTTGTGTTTCCTCACCTCCCAGCCTCGTCATGTGCAAATGCCCAGGGCACGGTTCTTGGATGGCTTCTCTTTCTAACCTACGCTCACTCCCTAGGCGTGCGCAGGAGCTCTCATTGCTTTGACTATGCTCTATGAGCTGAAGACTTCCATATTTTATATCTCCAGGCCAAAGCTCTCCTCTGAACTTCAAACTTACGGATCCAGTTCCCTTTTTAATCTCTCTACTTGAATGTGTCTACAAGGACATTTTTTTAAAAAATTTTATTTTCATTTGAAATATTACAGATGTCCCTTTTTCTCCCCAGTGACCCATTCCACCCCGTCCCATCCCTCTCCTCAGTCCCTCTTCCCACCATTGTCCATGTCCTACAAGGACATTTTTATTAGGCCCATAACCAAGCTCTGGCCTTCCCCCCCAGCAAGCATGCTCTTTCCGTAGCTTTGATCACATGGTGGTGGATCTAGTCAAACCTTGGTGTTGTCCTCTCTTCTCTTTCCCTTGAACCTCACAGTCCACCAGGCAAAACTTCCTGTTGTCTGTGCTTTTCAAATGTATTCAGCACCTGACCACTTCTCATCCCCTCTGCTGCGACTTCTCTGTTCCAAGCCACTGTGGTTGTCCATCTGGGTTACCGCAACAGCCTCCTAACTTGTCTTCCTGCTTCTGCCTTTGCCTTTTTGCAGTCTATTTTTAAAGATGCAATAGCTAGAAAAAGGGACATCTGTAATATTTTAAACAAAAATAAAAAAATAAAATAAAAATAGAAATGCAATAGCTAGAACAACTCTTTAAAAACTCCAGCCCATGCCTCCCTACTCACATCCCTTCACTGGCTTCCCATATGATTCTCTTTTTGAGAGTGTCATTTTTCTTTACATTTTTAAACAATTTTCTTTATAAAATTTTGAATTGATGTGCTTAAATTCATAAGGTACCATGACGTATTTTCCTGGCGGGGTGTATCGTTACTCAATATAAATGATATTGGATGCTTTTTTTTGGCTTCAAGTTCTATCTTACTCAATGAATACTGCCACACATGCTTCCCTTCTAAACATTTTTATCTTCTGTTCCTGTCAGGGCAGCTTTAGAGATGCTGTAATAACATATAGATTCCAAATACCTGTCTTGACACAATGTAGTTTTATTTCTCGCTCATATTAGGTATCCAGAGCAGGTTGGCTGGAGGGACTCAGGCTAAGCGATGGTTCTGGTTCCACATCAGAAGAAGGGAGAAGCTGGCGGGTCACATAGGGCCTTTCTACTGGTTCAGCCTCGATGTGATGGACATCTTTCCCTCACATTTTATTGGCCAGAACTAGTTTTACATGTACCTAAGAAGGAGGAAAATAAATGGCATTTGGTGAACACAAATCATAGTCTTTGCCTCAATTGCTTTTTAGGGTGCAGGTGTCTGAATGTCAAAGGGAGTATAGTACCATCATGAAAAGGCATCTGTATTTTGGTTATGACATAAGTTTCAATATTAAAAAATCTTATGTAATTCCCAAAGTCAGCTCTTTTCTTGCTTCTTAGAGTGTGTTGAGTCCTGAGACCACTCTTCTGCAGAGCTCAGCAACTCTTCCAATTCTTTCAACCTTTACAGTGGCCTTGACACCTAATTATCCTCCTCTTAGAGATCTAGAAATGTAGACTAGAGAGGTTATGTGCTTTATCTGAGGTCACACAGCAAGTGGCTGAACCAGGATGCCAGTATGAAGGTCCTGATTCCTGGCTTGGTTTTAGAATTTAGAATTTTTGAGGGATAGGCTACCAGAGATGAAGGCTCATCTTTCCTTCTAGCCCCACAGCTCTTTGCTGCCCTCTCCTGACTTCCCCTTCCCCAGTGATGATCGAGTGAGAAGTTGCTGCTGCAATGGACACTTAGGTTCTGGCAGTCTCTAAGGTTACAACCTGTGTCTTCTTAATATTTTACACCCCATCCCTTCTGCTCCCCAGGTGCTGAGTATATACTAGGGACTAGTAAATGTACTTTTTTTTTCTTAACCAAAGGATATTTTTCCACCGCTTTTCAGAGAGAGTGGAAGAGAGAGAGACAGAGAGACAGAGAGGGAGAGAAACACTTATGTGAGAGAGACACATCGGTTGGTTGCCTCCTATACGCACCGGGGATTGAGCCTGCAGCCTGCAACTGAGGTATGTGCTCTTGGCTGGAATCGAACCCAGGACCCTTTAGTCCGTGGTCCAATGCTCTAACCGCTGAGCCAAACCAGCCGGGGCAAATGTTCTTATTGACTAATGTTTAGGAGCAGTGCCTCTGATGGGTGTGTTAGAGTACCTGAATGAGTTTCCACTGCATGCTGACCACTATATACAAATAATCCCATGGAGTCCTCCTCGCAACGCCATAGGGATAGCTATTAGGTCTTTATTACAAAAAGAAAACTGAAGTGCAGAGAGGGTGAATTAATCTCGTCAGGGCTATCCACTTGTTAGCATTTATTCTACATACTGACCATGTATTCCTTGCCAGAGACACTGTGCTAGGTGTCGGGATAATATTAACTAAGGTCTCTGAATTTAACCAGTCAGTGAGAAATGTATTAATCAAATTGACCAAAAAATGTGTCTGGGCTTTGAACCCAGATTATTCCATTTTAATTACTTTTTCTTTTTAATAAACTAAACCATAATGCCTACGTTCTCTCAAGAATTATTCCAATTGCTTCCTTCATGACGTTTTCCCTGAGTCTTCCTTTCTTCCTCTCATATTGGACATAAGAACACAATTAAAGTCTTGGTTCCAGGAATCTGTGGGGTTACAGAAGCACAGTTGGTGCTCTCTCTGCCTTTCGGTCCTGGGAATGGAGGTCCGGGTGACCTCTTCTAGGGAAGGCAAATCTATGTTACTGGTGAGTCACTGTCTTGGCTTGAGCTCTGTAGCAGACACTGCCGATCACCTGCAACATCCTTTCCAAGACAGCCTGGGAATCCTTCTCTCTGCTTCCCTGCTGTTCTGTCTTGAGTTCCTGTAAGACTATGCTGAACGCCAGGCTCTGATCTAACACGTAATGCAATGTGGTGTTATGGATGGGACTTCTGGTTGCATCTAGGTGGGGAAAGCCTGGGCAGAGCGTGAATGTCAGATGAGGGGAAGGAGGACATCACATCCTTCTGGCCCTGGCAGCTGATCCAACTCTTTTGGAGTCAGCAAGGTGCCATCTCATGACCTAGACTGTGAGAGATGTGTGTTCTCTTTTCCACTGGACTTACAAGTGTGAGGACATAAGTCTGCCACCAAGTGGAGAAGGCTTGTTGAGAGTGAAGCCAAACTAGAGGACAGAACAGGATGGAGAAAGTTGACCTTGAAAGCCTGTTTACATCTCTGGGACTCTTCGTATACAAGCCCATAAACTGGAATTCTTGATTAAGTGAGCTTGAGTAGGTTTTTCTCTTGTTTGCAACCAACAAATTCCTGATAGACAAAGTTTCATTTTATCAATACAGACTACGAGGAACAGAGAGGGGGAAGTGATGTTCCAATGGCGCACGTATGGTAAGTGGCATTAATCTACTCAGCCACTCATCTCTGTTGAGCCTTGGAATTGGAAACCAGCTACAGTCTGAGTACATGGGGATTACAGAGCCCTGTAAGCTACGTGGTTTATTTTTGAATCCCTTCATAATTGGTTTTAAGGGCTGTTCCTGTTGTCATATTTTCCTTTCCTAGTACTTCTAGGTATATCTGAAATTCAGGTCAAGCATTCTTATCATACAATTGAATTAATGTGTTTACTTGATAGAGAGTATTATAACACACACACACACACACACACACACACACACACACACCTTTTCATCGGTGATGCTTTACTCGTGTGTGAGCTCCTTTGGTGGGCTTCCTGGTGATGCAGACTTCACTATTTCCCTGCGTAGAGGGATGTCATATCCCTGAATGCTCCTACTCTAATCCTCTGCATGGCCAAAGTTGGACACATTTTTATTTGGTCTGATTCTCTCCTTTGTGCATGTTGGAGGCTGAGAGAATATATCCTCTGCTGACTTGCTACCCCTCTGTATCCACGATATAAACTCATTCTCCCAGGAGCAAGCATTGGGATCTACTACAGCAACCCCTGGCTGAGCACCTTTAGTCTATCCCACAGTTATTAAATGCTTACTATGACCGAGGCAGAAAGCAATGGACGGCACAGAAAAATCCCATTCCTCAGAGAATGTACAAATATATTCCAGAGGGTCTAGGAATATGTTGTCTTCCTGGTAGCTTCTCTGGATTTACAAAGCCTGTGGATTTATGCTAACAATTCCACATTCATTGTGTACAGGGCAAAGGTTAGTGGAAAGGAGGAAAACTTCATTTTATTGGTGATAGTCATCTTTAAGTGTTTTTAATCCTTTCCCCCGTTGGCTGGACAGTCATTTCCTGTTCCCTTTTGTTTCTCTCTTCCTGTTGATTTTCAAAAGGACCTCTATGCCCACTGGACCCTGTGGTTCTTTTGGAATGTATTCTAATACCAGGTGCATCCTAATAGGCTGAAGACGTGCTGAACAGTGTACTAAGTGTCCTATGCAGACCCCTCACTTAATCTTCCTCACAGCCCTGTGGATTCTATGTTTGTGCGTCACAGGAACAGATTTTTCTAAAATGAGTTAACTTCAGATCTTTATTTCGATTCCACTTGATTCTACTCTATCATTGAATTCTGAATATTCAGAATATGTTGTTAATATTAAGTTTGATTGCCTCTTGTATGCCTGGTGTGTCTGTAATATGCAACAGATGGAGACAAAATTCAGCCTGACTAAGGCAGCATTCAGTATCACAGCTGACTGGGTCTGGCCACTTTGGGCATCAGAATTTTGACCACAGTTGAGATTTACACAGTCCATCTATCTAACTTTAAAGACCACTTACTGACAGCCAGATCAAGGTGGAGTTCATGCTTGAAGAATCCCCTCTGCTCCACAAACATAGAGGTGCTACACAGAACAAAAAGAGAAAACAGAAGAAGGCATAGTTGCCTACAGACAAGGCAAGCACTTGTGAAGATCCAAGCTGGCACAGAAACGCACACAGGGATCAGGGTTGAAGGGGTGGGTGAACTTGCTGGGTTTGGAGGCAGAGGCAGCCAGTGGTGATAAATGAATCAAAAGTATTCCCTGTGAGCTGGGGAAGCAGAGGCAGGTTCGCTGACTGAAGCCCAGGGCGAGGGTGATGTTCATTTCTCATACTCCACCCTCATGCGAGGAGGCTAGAAATACAACTGCAGCCAAATGCTGAAGGAGCAGTGGCTCATATCCAGCTCCAGGCTGGGAGAAAGGATGAGACATCACCTTGTGACCAAGAGCTGAGTCAAGCTTCCCCTTGACCCAGCCTGGGCCTGCCACAGCCCAGTGGTTCTGCAGGACAGCCACTCTAAGTGCTCTTACTAGACCTGGATCTGAACTGGGGACCCCCAAAGCAGCTCAACAGGAAAGTTGGATACGGAGGCAAAGTAGAGGTGAGAAGAGAAAATGGAAAAAAGAAAACCACCTCATATTCCAAATGAGACTGTAAACCAAATAAAAAACTGATGATTAAAGGCTAGTACTAAGAAAAGCAGCCACCAGCCCGGCTGGGTGTGGCTCAGCAGTTGAGCGTCGGCCTAGGATCCAGGAGATGGCGGTTCGATTCCCGGGCAGGGCACGTGCCTGGGTTGCGGGCTCGATTCCCAGTCGGGGGCCTGTAGGAAGCAGCCGATCAAAGCCGATCACTGATGTTTCTCTCTCTCTCTCTCCCTCTCCCTTCCTCTCTCTGAAATCAATATAGATATATTTAAAAACCCAACAAAAAAACAGCCACCAAACCAACAATCAGAACATGGGTTCACTTCAGATGAAACTGATTTTACAGAATGATCAGACAAGGCTTTAAAGTACACGTATTGATTATTTCATGGAAGTAAATGAAATAGAAACTTCCATTAAAATAATAGAAATTATGGGAAAAAAGCCAGCCTGAAAACGAGAATGAGGAGATAGGGAAAGGGACCGACTGGAATATCTGAACAGCAAAAAAATGTCGTCACCGAAATAAAAAACATGGGGCTTCGAATTACGATGGCTGTTGGGCCATGTTTACCTAATTTCACTACCTTTTAAAATCACTGTAAAGAGATTAAATAAATAAATAAAGAAAAACCCCCCAAACCAACAAGAATGGGGAGTACAGGTGAAGAGACAATGGCAACAGTGTTCTGGAATCTGGGAAGGAGATGAGTGAGCAATAACTGGTTAGCAAACCTGAGACAGCTGGACCTTATGCCATTCCGGTCTGAGAAAGCTGAAGAAAATAAACCCGGGTTATGCTGGGAACCCCCTAGGTCTCAGGGATTCGCAATTCCAGAAACTCGTGGACCTGGAGCAAAACAATAGTGGCTGCACCAAAAGGACCGGTGAAAGCCGTTCGAGAAGCAGTTGTACATCTCTAGGTCCTCTTTCCCACTCACAGCGCTAGACAACTGTCCCTCCCTCACCCCAGGATTGTTTTAAAGGCTGTTCCTGGAAATGATAAAACAGTGTCAGGAGTACAGCAGGCACAGCTGAGGGTGGGGCCACCGCTTTAAAAGGAGGAGCATTCAGCGACCGTGGACATAAAGGGTGCTGAGTGATGAGACCCCCAGGCTCGCTCCTCTTGCTCTCAGCACGGTGGTGGCCAGAACTCTACCCTTCAGGAAGAGCCTGGAAGATTCTTCTGTGTGGAACAGGATTAGCCTGAGAGGGAAGTCCTGAAGATACAGACATTGGGGATTCCCCAGGAAACGGCTAACTTAGATGGCCATAGATGAAGCTCCTGACTGACAAGTCGTACCCATCTGCTCAGAAAGTCTAAATTGCTTTTAAATCCCCTTTACTCTTAATTCTGAGGAGAAATATCTAAATTACCAGAAATGTGAGGAAAGCCTCCAATGTGAAACATAGGAAACACAAATGAACAGGCATAAAAAAGCAACTTGAAGGAAGCAGAGGCTATGTGGGGGAATGGAAAAGAAAACAAACCAACAAAAAGAGCAAACATTAATATTGTTATTGAGATGAAAAAGATTGTATCTATGAAACAGAATTTTAAAATATCCACCGAAATATTTTTAAAAGAACATTTGGAAATTAAAAACATGATGGCAGAAATGAAAAAAACTTAGTGAAAATGCTGAAAGATGATGTTAAGAATTTGCCTAGAAATTAGAACACAAATATATAAAAGAGAAAAATAAGGGAGAAATAATAGAAACAATTTGGAGGACCAGTCCAGGAAATTTAGTATATAAATGACACAAGTTCTAGAGGAAGAGAACAGAAAAAAATGGATAGAAAAATTTAAATTTAATAAAACAATTCAAGAAAATTTCTCAGATTAAAGGACATGTATTTGGATAGTAAAAGGACTCACCAAATGCCCAGTAGACTGAGTAAAGAGGCAGAAATAGGAGGGAACTTCTCATTGTTTGCCTTTGTGTAATCTTTGGATCTGAATCATGTGATTGTATCACTTATTTTAAAAAAAAACATTAAAAAACCGTAATGAATAAAATGAACTCTGAGCCAGGCAGAGGAACAGAAAGAATTAGAGAAATGAAAAGTAGAATATAAAAACTCACACAGAATACAGTACAGAAAGCAGAGAGATAAAAGCTGCAAGAAGAATTACATACAGAGGAATGACAGACCAACAGCAAACCTCATTAATAACAATAGACACTGGGAGGTAATGGAACAATAACTTTAAAGTGCTGAAGGAAAAAATTGTCAATCTAGAATTTTACAACCAGCTAAAGTTTATTCAAGAGACAGGGTTATGTAAAAACATTTTTAGACACACAAATACTAAATACATTATTACACACAGCTCCTTACGAAAGACTGTTATAATTTGCTTCTGAAATAGAAAATTATAAACAGAAGGAAGATGTGGAATACAAGGAACTGGCCTCCTCTAAAGAGCTCTTCTCCCCATCTACTTGGAAACCATTTGAGTTGATGTAGTGAGCACAGAGATTGATAAAATGTGTTGAAATGTTTAATTAATGGTTAGAGTTTAAAAATCATACTTCTGTTTTATAAAACAATAATAATAAGGTGGGAGGGTATGTTAAGGATTTAATATTGAAGATGAGAGAAATTAAACAACTATAGGCCACCTAGCTGGTTTGGCTCAGTGGTTAAAGCATCAGCCTACGGACTGAAGGGTCCCGGGTTTGGTTCCAGCCAAGGGCACTGACCTCGGTTGCAGGCTCTGGCCCCTGGGCCACCTCCAGGAGGCAACCAATTGATGTGTCTCTCACATTGATGTTTCTCTCCTTCTCTCATCCTTTCCCTCTCTCTCCGTCCCCCCAATATCTCTGAAAAACAATGGGAAAAATATTCTTGGATGAGAATAAAGAAATAAAAAATAAATGTAGTTTTTTAAAAAAAAATTGTAGAACTTGTCAGAAAATTTGTAGTTCAGTGTGTAGGTTAAAAAATGTAGAGTAGCTATTAGAATAAAACTTATGGCTTCCAAATCAGAAAATAAACATTATCAAACAAAAGTATACAGAAAAGAAAAAAAAGTTAAGTATAATAAACAGAAAATATAAAATAAATTAATATAATTAAGTCCAAACTACTAAATTACAGTAGCCAAGATACGGAAGCAGCCCAAGTGGCCATCGGTAGGTGAGTGGATAAAAGAGCTGTGGTACATTTACACCATGAAATACAATTGGGCCATAAAAAAGAAGGAAATCTTACCTTTTGCCACAGCAGAGATGGACCTAGAAGGCATTATGCTAAGTGAAGTAAATCAGACAGAGAAAGACAAGTACCATATGATTTCACTTATATGTGAAATCTAATGAACAAAATAAACAAAAAAAATAGAAACAGACTCATAGATAAAGAAAACAGACTGGCAGCTGTCAGAGGGGAGGGGTTTGGGGGGGCTGGGTGAAAAAGGTGAAGGGATTATGCACTACACTTGGTGTTACAGAACAGCCACAGAGATGCGGGTTACAGCATAGGGATTATAGTCAATAATATTGAGAGAATTAGGCATGGGGCCAGGTGGGTAGCCGAAGCAGTGAGGGGACCACTCTGTAAAGTACATGATTTTCTGGTCACTTTGCTGTACATCTGAAACTAATATAGAATAATATTGAATGTAAACTGTAATTGAAAAATTAATTAAAAAACCACTTGAAAGAGAAAGAAAGAAAGAAAGAAAGAAAGAAAGAAAGAAAGAAAGAAAGAAAGAAAGAAAGAAAGAGAAAAACTTTGGGCTATTCTATGTGAATGGAAAAACCCCTTTGCAGCTCTGGCCTAATTTGACCCGATCTGACAGAGTCTGGCTTCCCAGTAGCACAAAGCAAAAACCCCTCTTCTGCACTGATTAAAAGCGACTAGGAAAACTACCCTGCCAGCAGGCCACGAGTCCTCGGGAGGACAGAAGAGCCTGGAGGGCCAAGGAAACACAGGCAGACCCGAAACCTCTGCTCTCAAACCCAGTCCTCTGCTCTCATCTTCCAGAACATTTTCTTTCTCTTCGGCCTGGAATACTCTGCCTTTACCATGTAAACCCATCCAGCCTTGCTGGTTTCTTAAGTTTTGTCACCCTATCTGTTGTCCCAGTTTGACACCAAAGAAGTCCAGAATTGAGCCATCTGAAGGCGGAACTCTCCTCTGTGAGTGACCATAATGAAAGAGGCTTTGAATGATTGTACTCCTTTTATTTTCCTCTTGCCCGAGGAATCAAATATCCCAGCCCCGAAACCGGGACACAGAGAGGAGGATCACAGAACCGACACTGTGACAAAGAGGAGGAACACGGACCAGACTGAAACGCCACTCCTCTGAAAGGGATTTGAAATCCCACCTCGTACTTAGAATTTTTGTACATCATTACGAAATTGTAGATAGTTCTCATTCTGCAATAGAGGCTCAGTCTCCTCCAAATGATGTTTTTTAGCCTAAAAACACCCCAAAATAAAGTCTGACCTAGTATTTTTACAGCTATTCTTTTTAATACATTTTTTATCATGAAATAATTCAAATTAATAGCCATGAAGGAACATAACACAATGATAACTTTATACCCACTTCCTGGCTTGATAAAATATTAGCCTTTGGCAATTGTTATGGACTGAATGTTCGTGTCTCCCCAAATTCATGTATTTTTAAAAAATTTTTAAAATTAATTTCAGAGAGAGGAAGGGAGAGGGAGAGAAACATCAATGATGAGAGAGAGTCATTGATCGTCTGCCTCCTGCATACCCCCTACTGGGGATCAAGCCAGAAACTGGGGCATGTGCCCTGACAGGGAATAAAACCATGATCTCCTGGTTCATGGGTCAATGCTCAACCACTGAGCCACGCCGGCTAGGCCCAAATCCCTGTGCTAAATACTAATGCCAATGTAATGGTATTAGGAGGCGGGGCCTTTAGGAGGTGATTTAGTTATTAGATTCCACATAAAAGTGAAATCGTATGGCATTTGTCTTTCTCTATCTGACTTATTTCACTCAGCATAATGCCCTCTAGGTCCATCCATGCTGGGGCAAAAGGTAAGATTTCCTTTTGGGGAAAAAAGTTTGCTCAGCCTGTAGATAATCCTCAAGTACTCTGAGGGAAGTTCTTTGGAATGAAGGCAACAGGGCACAGGTACATCCTGGATAAAAGTGATCCCAAGCCACAGCCTTAGTCACAGCCTCTGTGAGCTCCTTCGGGACTGAGGCTGAGCATTTCATACGTGTATGGCAAGTAGCCTGGCCCAGAGTGACTGCTCAGCAATGTCTGTTGTTAGCATCGTAGATTTTCCTTGTCTAGAGATAAAGGGCAGATAGGTGGGTGGGGATATCTGAGCCATCCTGATAGAGGAAGGCCTTATTGCATTCTTGATAAATCTGGAAATAAGGAGATTTCATTTCACCCTATTCCAGAGTCGGTGAGAGCCCAAGACCTTAGCAAAAAGTCTAGCTGGCATGGGACCTTCTTTGGTTGGCCCCTCATCTTCCACTGGCATTTGTCCAGCTAGTCTACAAACTTGGGACTCCCACGTAGCTTCTGCACATCCACTGGGGAAGAATTTCCCATAGTTCATTATCTTCTTTCCTTTGTTGTCTTGAGTGCTTCAAACCTCCCCTGAGGCCTGATCCCATGGGCCACCCTTAGGGTGTTAGAGGCTTATACATGAGTATGAGTCATTTTATAGTCAGTGAAAACCCCCATTTCCCTCTCCGGTTCAGCTGATGGTAGGTCTCTGCCCTGACCCTTTGGTTCAGAGAAGCTGTGATCCTTGGATTCGGGGTCCCTCTTCTACAATGAGATATAGGTTCTGAGAATGTTGGGTTTTTGTGTTCCACTCAGAGAAGAGACAAAGAAGTAGCAGGGGGCAGGTGAGTGGCTCTTCTAGAGACCCCTGAGCACCTGGATGTGGGCTCTTTAACTTTCTGTTTACACCAGTGCTGGAAACTAACAGGCATATATCCAAAGAGCATGCAGAAGGTGGTGTATGGAAAGACCGTCATCAACCAAAGATATACCAAACCTAGAGTAAGGATTCCTGACTTCAGATCCACCCAATCCTTTCTTCACAGTTTCCCCTAGTTTATTTCATTTTTTTTCTTTCAAAGGCTCATTTACAGAGTCATTGTGGTGTTAAATATCAAGTCATTTTTTCAAGTGAGAAAACAGGCACACAGAATCGGATTGATTTGCCTAAAGGATGCTTGGGGGCCTTCGTTCCGCATGGTCTCTGTCAGCCCCTTAAGCCATCTCAAATAAACTCACAATCTAAACAGCTTAATTTGCTTATTACTCCAGTGCAGCTTCCAGGCCATCCCCAAGGCCCCACCGACACTGCCATCCCCTAGGCTTTCCCTTATTGAAATTCTGCAGTCACCGCACAGACCACAGCAATGGAGGCAAGATAGTAAGAAGGCCTTCCCAGAGCATCCCTCTAACATTTTGAAAGCCTGACTACCCGCCATCTCATTGATTCCCATATTATGGGGGGACTTTATTCAGCAGGTATTTTTCCTGTTTGGAGACTAGGAGCCAGAAGCTCAGAAAGTTTGATTCCCACCTCAGCTCTTTTATGCTCTAGTGAACTCTCCAGGATGCCTGGGGTCGGGGCCTCTACTGCACCTATGACTGAAGAGGCCTCCATTTTTTTCCTTATGTTTCCATTTCCCATTTGTTCCCTGCATGAGGAGACCATCTGTGAGCAGCTTCCAGGAGCAGGTCATGCCTGCTCAGTATGGAAGCCGCTGGGATAACGAGAGGAGCACTCAGTTAATTTGGTTTGAGCAGTGCCAGCATCCCAGGGAGGTGGTGAGGTGGAAAGATGGTGGGCGCTGGGGTCAGGCTGAGCTGTATTCTTCTCTGGATTCTGCCACTTACCAGCTGGTTGAAACAGGGCTCGTGGGAACCCCACATGCTAGGTCCCTTTCTCTCCCTTTATGGCTCCTAGCAACTGGAGAAAGGTAGGGCTTGGGGGAGCAGAGCTTGAAACAGCTGAGATAGTACAGCTTTCCAGGAAACTTAAAATGAAATTCAGTAGCTAGGAAAAAGAAATTATATGTAAAAATCAGTTCAACTTGTTTCCCACCCAAGGCCAGTGAGAGTGGCTATTCCAAGAACACAAGTACCTGCAGTGTCTCAGGCACCTGCCGTCTTGGAGCGAACTGGCAGGATGGTCACATGGACTTTAACGCCCACATTTCAAGGCTCTTCCATACGTATTGGTGGGTTTTCTTTCCTTCCTGTTTCCTTGAAACAGGTAGCTGGAAGTGGAAAGGAAACAATTCTCTGGGCCAGCATGATGCTTGGAGCAAGTGTTCATTCTTTTATGATGACATCAACATGTTTATTGCATACAAACTACATCCCAACGACTCTCTTAGCCACTGGCAACACAGTGATGAGTGAACAGACAGAGGCACTGTCTTCAAGGAGCCCAGGGTGTGTGTGTGTGTGTGTGTGTGTGATATTATAGAGAAATAAATAAATATCTGACTGATGACAATGAGGCTGTGACAAAAATATCAAGGGGGTTGGAGAGTGATGGGAGTTGCGTTTTCAGATGGGTGGTCAAAAAGGGCCTCTCTGTTGAGATGGCCTCATGCAGAGAATTGGAGGAAGTGCCGGAGGAAGCCACACAGAAAGGCAGGGGGAACAATAAGAGCAAAGGCCCTGAATTTTCACTTAATGCTGTTTCCTTTAGTGTTCAGACCAGCCCTGCAAATGTATAGACTATGCCCTCTATTTGAAGATAATACTGAGGCTCAGCACGATTAAGTGACTTTCCCAAAATACAGCTGGTACCCAGTGGAGCCAGAATCAAACTTAGCTTCTCTAATTCTAGAGCCGGTGCTGTGACCTCAGGGGGCTGTCTGTGCTCCTGGAAGTGAGCTATGCTATTGCTGTCACATTGCAGCGAACAGGAGGTGGCTACAGTGAATGAGAGCGAAGAGGTAGCTGAGAGCAAGACCCCGCGGGCATCTGGCCGTCCCTTCTGCCTGCCTCATGGCTCCCGTCCTCCATCGCCTGCTCACCTTGATTTGGTGGTTGTTTTCTGAAATCATTGTCTGGACCTTAGTAAGTTCATTTTCCAATTCCTTTCATGTTTGGGGACAAGTCTTCCAGAGGCCAGGTGGAGAGAGCTGAGACGGGGAGGAAGCCAGCCCTCACCAGGCTTCACAGGCACGTGTCTGCACAGCACGTTGCAGCAGGAGCCAAGTTTTAATTTCCCTGCATGGGCCCAAACTATTTTTCCATATTTGGTAGGGAAAACCTTAGCCCAGAGAGCTCCATTCTGAGGACACTAAATTAGGCCAAGTTCCTGTGTGGCCGCTCTCCTCATTCAGTGATTGTCCCCTATGACCCTCTGCCATTGGCCGCTTGTTTCCTAGGTGTCACTTGGTTGATGAGTTCTCTCAGCCTCAGGGAGGAAGCTCGTGTGGTTAATAGGCCTGGGAACATCGCTGTGCCCCTGCAGGTCGCTGGAACCTGTGGCGGATTCCACCAATGAGACACAGACAGAAAAATTAACCTCCCAGGCGGGGCTGGCAGCCAGGGCTGCAGGTGTGTCATTCGGAGAGATGAAATGACAGAGGGAGATGGCACTGTGTGGGGGAAGCTCAGGGTTTTGTGTCAGATACTCTGGTGTTTGAATCCCATCTCTGCCACACACTAGTTCTTTGATCTGATGCAAGTTTCTTTTTGAGCCTGGGTGTTTTCAATTGCATGAAACCCAGGAGTGAAGGATGGGTCATGGGATCATAGTATTGTCGTGAGGATTACATGAGATAATCTAAACCCACCAGGATCTGGCCTGTGGGAGGGGCTCAATAAAAACCCTCTTCTCTTGCTTTTGGAGGGAGGCTCATCTGCCCAGCACACGTGATCTGAGCGCTCGGAGGTGAAGCTCAGTTCATCCTGAAGCTCTTGCCCAGAAAACTCTCCTCATTTAGCTCATCTCTGCTGGCTTAAAGGTTTCCATCAGAAATTCATTCCACTGGGTTAGGTGTTACCTTCTGTTCTGATTTTCTCTTTGCATTTTGGTTGGGAGGTGGCAGAACTGGGGTTTGAAGGCACCAGGTCATCTAATACCTGAATATGGTTATAACCCTCTGCCCTCCTGCCTCCCGTTGACCTCACATTGTCTTCTCAGGGGTTTATCTTCCACATCTCTCTTCCCTGGCTTGCCAGGAATGCCTTACTCTCTTCCTGCTGAACTTGGATTTGCAGGTCATAGAGTGCCTTCTCCCCCACCCCACATACTGTGATCTGCTTGGGAAATTGTGCTTTATTTTAATTAAAAAATGCGCCCAGCTGGCCTTGCTCAGTGGTTGAGCATCGACCTAGGATCCAGGAGATCGAGGCTCGATTCCCAGTCAGGGCACATGGCTGGGTTACAGGCTCAATCCCCAGTCGGGGGCGTGCAGGAGGCAGCCGATCAATGACTCATCATTGATGTTTCTATCTCTCTCCCTCTCCCTTCCTCTCTCTGAAATCAATAAAAGACATATTAAAAAAAAATTTTAAAAATGCCTAAACTGGAATTTGAATCCAGGTTTGTCAGGCTCTAAAACCCTTGCTCTTTCCCTAAAAATTATTAAGCAGGTTCCCTCTGGCTTGAACATTCCTTGATTTCATGGCAATGAAAGCATGTGGAGATACAAAGTCAGAAAGGAACAAGGCCAGAGACTTCAGATTCCTGTACGTGTCTCCACCAGGCCTAAGTCCAGAGCCCAACACCCCCACAGTGGGTGGTCTATAAACACTGGCTTCCTGGCCAAATAACTGCATTGCAGCCCCAGATGCTTCATGGTTCCCTTGGCTCCAGGAAATTCCAGGGCACAAATCCTGCACATCTCTCCCCTTAGCAATTTGGCTCACAATGCGGCAGCCTAGGAAGAATGCTTGCTCTCCCAAGATGCCCTTCCTCACAGAGATACTACTGTAGAAACCTGACTTTGACTCTGTGTTATAGACACAGGAAAAATTTCATAGTAATGCCTTCTGAAATGTTCATTCTTATTCATAGTCATCAGAAGCATGAGATTCAGAGTGAAACAGATCTGGGATCAAACCCTGGCTCTGCAATTTACTAGCTGGGCTACCTCATGCATGTATTGCTACTATTATTCCTCAATCTTACCTGTCCTCTCGGTTGTGACTCAAGTAGAATAGTCCTGTCTTCACTAGGAAGACTTTTCCTTCCCTCATTCCTCCAAACTTGTATGCAGTTCAGGCCAACACATGACAGGACACCTGCTCTGTACCAGGCAGGACACACGGTGATGCTGAGAGGCTTCCTGGCATAGAGCATCTGTCTCCTAGCACCCAGGACAGGGCCTGGTATAGAGCTGGTGCCCCCAGCACCCACCATTGTACCTGGTACAGAGCAGATATTGCCTTATAATAGTTTCAGTTCTTTGATCCATGACTTAGAGAGAGGATGTCAGAGCCTGAGGGAGCTTGTTTCTGGTCCAGGTAAGTTAAATGGAAACAACCTACTTTTATTTCTCAACACACACACATACAGAGAGAGAGAGAGGATTCAGGCTTCCCCTTCTTCCGTGTGAAGTCCTAGCGAGGTACACTTGATCAGGAAGCCAAACTCTTAACCTCTGTGGTAAACTGGAGCTGCCTGAAGTTTCTCAAATGCACAGTGTTCTCTCTGGTGTCTGAGATTTTATTCTTATGTCGTCTCTACATCACTAACTTTATCTCGGTAACTTACGCTTACTTTTCAGGTTCCAGTTTAGACAGCACTTTCTCCAGGAAGATTTCTCTCATTCCCCAAGCCTGGTTGAGCTTCCCATCTATTCCCTCCCATTATATCCTGTCTTATTGCTATCTAGAACTTTTAATTTTGTACTGAAATTGTCTATTTTCTTGTGGTCCTAAAAGACTATAAATTCTTTGAGGGGAGGAATAGTGTCTTCCATTTCTTTTTCTGAAGTGGAAGATATTTCAGTCCAACATCCTCACGGGTTCTCTTTTAGTCGTCATTATCTACAAGACTATGAGTCTACTGAACTCTCATTCCCAATATGCAGACATATACCCCAAACTGGACCCACGTAACAGAGTTTGTCATGGTGGGCTTTGCTGGGGTGCATGAAGCACGCCTCCTCTTATTTACACTCTTCCTCACCATGTACGTCTTTACCTTGGTGGAGAACTTGGCCATCATCATGGTGGTGAGTTTGGACCATCGGTTACAGAGACCCATGTACTTCTTCTTGACACACTTGTCGTGCCTTGAAATTGGGTATACCTCAGTCACGGTGCCCAAGATGCTGGCTGGTTTTATTGGGGGAGATGGGGACAAGAATATCTCCTATGCTGGCTGCCTCTCCCAGCTCTACATCTTCACCTTCCTTGGGGCAACTGAGTGTTTCCTACTGGCTGCCATGGCCTATGACCGCTATGTGGCCATTTGTATGCCTCTCCGATATGAAGCCTTGGTATCCTGGGGCACCTGCATCCGTCTGGCTGGTGCTTGCTGGCTGGTGGGCTTCCTCACACCTATGTTGCCCATCTACCTCATGTCCCAGCTGACATTTTGCGGCTCCAATGTTGTCGACCACTTCTTCTGTGATGCCTCACCTCTGCTAGCCTTGTCTTGCTCGGATGTCACCCTGAAGGAGACCACAGACTTACTGGTCTCCCTGGCGGTGCTCCTGGCCTCCTCTGCGGTCATTGCTGTGTCCTATGGCAACATTGTCTGGACGCTGCTGCATATCCGCTCAGCGGCTGAGCGTTGGAAGGCCTTCTCCACTTGTGCAGCTCACCTGACTGTGGTGAGCCTCTTCTATGGCACCCTTTTCTTTATGTATGTCCGAACCAAAGTGGCCTCCTCCATCAACTTCAACAAGGTGGTATCTGTCTTCTACTCCATTGTCACGCCAATGCTCAACCCCCTCATCTACAGTCTTCGAAACAAGGAGGTAAAGGGAGCTCTGAGCAGAGCCATTTCCCTCAGGTCTTGGAAAGGCCAGTGAGGGGGCAGGTGGGATCCAGTTTCCATGCGCTTTGGAAAGAGGGTGGTGAAATGGAGCAATGGCCTGGGTAGTCAGGAGTTATGGACTATGCATTAGTTAAAGTAAAATGCTAATCTGCTATAACAAGAGAGGCCTAACTATAATGTAGCTTAAAGAAGGAAGGAGATTTTCTCTTTCCTGCAGGAGTCGAAGGTGAGTGCTCTTGGTTGGTGGGTGGCTCTGCTCAGCAGCACATAAGGATCCAAGCTCCTTCCATCTTGTGGGCTCATGGGCCACATTCAGCTCAACACTTGTTTTTAATGACCTGTAAGCTAAAAATGGTTTTTATACTTTAAAATGGTTGGAAGACAATCAAAAGTAGAATAGTATTTCATGACACATAAACATTTTATATAGTTAAAATGTCAGTGTCCATAAATCAAGTTTTATTAGAACACGGTCACACCATATGAATTGTCTCTGGCCGCTTCTGTGCTACCATGACAGAGTTGAATAGCTGTGACAGACCATTGGCCAACCCCCAACCTAGGGCCTTTTTGTAATTTGCATGGAAGCACTGGGATCCAGTTGGTAGGAAGGGCGAAGATGGAGCATGGAGGAGACACACACTGTGTCTTAAGGTTTCTCCACTAGATGTAGCAGTCATCATTGCCACTCACTTCTGTTGGTGAGAAGTTGACCATAGGTCACATCTAATATAGTCCATAGCTAAGCTGCCAGGTACTCAGCCAGAACTGATTATTGTGGAAAAAGAGAAAAATAAATTTTGGTAGGCAACCAGCAGTTTCCATCACAAAGTCCCCAGAATAACAGCTGACTTTCCATGTGATCCATGGGGTCCATGCACATATCTGCTTTGTGTCTACATTTTCTTATTTGAAACATAGAACGGTCCTTCCTCTATACCACATGGCTCTTTGAAAATTATTTTAAGAGGATCTCTATGTCAATCTCAGCTCCCTTGAAATAAGATTTAAAAAAACAATTGCAATTCAAGTAGTTCGCTACGTGTAGATAGTTGCCTTCCTGAAGATATTTATAATCATCATTTGATTCAGGAAATTATAGTATGTGAAAGAGGAAAGTGCTGAGCTTGGGACTGGGTGGGGGAAGGACAGATTTTCTGTGATGGCGTTTCTAAACTGGCCAATACTGAGCAGATTATATCACAGTCTTTACATCCCCCACTCCCACCCCAACCCAGTATCTTAGCCGTTAATAATTAACAGAAAGGGTACAAATCACATGTTTTGAAAACAATTTTACTTATTGAATATTATATTAGTAATGTGCTTTATATTCTTTGGGGTGATGGTAAGATGCCAAAACAGTGCAAAGATGAGAACCTTTCCAGATCAAATATAAGAATTCATCTGAATGAAATCGAAGAAGTAGATACTTTGAGACACCTGACTTGAGTGGATTTGGAAACAAAATGAATTTGACTTCTAGGTTTCTGGCTGATAGAAAGTGAAACATACTGGGTGCATTAGTCAGAGTTCTCCAGAGAAACAGAACCAATAGGATATATCTATCTATCTATCTATCTATCTATCTATCTATCTATCTATCTATCATCTATCTATGTGTATATATATATATATGTGTATATATATAGCTATATAGATATGTATATATATGAGATATATATACATATATAGGAGGTTATTTATAGGAATTGGCTCACACGATTATGGAGACTGAGAAGTCCCATGATTTTCTATCTGCAACCTGGAGAACCAAGAAAGCCAGTGGTATAACTCAGTCTGAAACCGAAGTCCCCAGAACCAGGAGCACTAATGTCTGAGGGAGGTGAAGATGGACGTCCCAGCTCAGGTAAAGAGCAAGTCCACCCTTCTTCAGCCTTTTGGTCCAGCTCAGGCCCTCAACGGACTGGATGATGCCCACCCGTGCCGGCGAGCGCTCTCCTCTTTGCTCAGTCCACTTGCTCAAGGGTCAATCTCTTCAGAATCCCCTGCAGAGACACAACCAGAAGTAACATTTACCGCTGTGGGGGCGTCCCTGAGCCCGGGCAAGTTGACCCATAAAATTAACCATCACGCTGGGTTCCACAGTTCTCATATATGGTGACAGAAAGAATTTGAATTCAAACACAGGAAGTGCTTTCTGGGTTTTGGAAACTACTCTAAGGACCAGTCTGTGGAAGTAGCGGTAAAGTTTACAATTTTAAGCTTTTTGAAGAAGAAACCTATATTTTGAGATAAATTACATAAAATGGTACACACTCTGAGGCATACCCTTAGAAAGGATTCTATACATGTAAAAGTGAATGTTGCTTTAATAAAATCTGACATAAGGAACTAAATGGAAAAAAGGCTTTGTGAGATTATTTACATTATAAAATAACCACGCCCTTAAAAAGCAGACCTACCTACCAGAATCCGAGTTGCATGATATGTGCAGGTATTGACAGCTAAAGTGTTGTGTTTTTTTTCAATTACAGTTCACCTTCAACACTTTGTATTGGTCTCGGGTGTGCAGTACAGTGGCCGGACAATCATACACTTCACAAAGTGTCCCCCTGATATTCCCAGCACTCACCTGGCTCCATTCAGTCATTAACTATATTTCCTATGGACAGGTAAAGTTTGAACACCTTGCTGACCGGCTACTTCAGGCCAGAACTAGCCCATGTGGCCAGCTACTCTGGTCAGCAAAGTGTTTAAAATTACTTAAATTAATGTAAGTGCAGACATGAGTAATCTCGTGACCGGTTAGCAAGGTGTTAAAAGCCACTGCTAATAAAGATAAATTATGAAATCATGTCAGGGAAAAATGCATTTTTTTTTTTTTCAAATAGGGAATTTCTGAGAATATAATTCCTACTTTGGGGGTATATTTATTCTTAGAATGAAACATAGTCATGGGACATGCTAGCTTAATGTAGACACGACTTCACTGGTATCCAGAGAAAGTCACAGGGAGTAATTCCAGAGAGAAACAAGACTTACTAAGAAGGAATTCTGTAAGGAGTGCTCTTTTTCTTGCTTTGCCCATCTGGGTATCAGGATGTTGACTTAATTGTTAGTAAGGAACTACCTGGTTAGTAGGTAGTAACCTAGTAACCTTGGGAGCTGGGGAGAATTGACTGCAGGCACACCCTCAAATCAGAACTCTACAGTTTGCTGTGTACCTTTATGTGACACCATCAAAGGCTTTGATATGAGTCTACTTCACTGTGGCCCATCTGGATGGAGCTTCTTCTAGGGTGGCAGGCTCTTTTTATTCCTTGCACCTGTGCTTGGCTCCCCATTTCTTTTTTCAGGGTTTGTAGTCTTTGGTTAGTACCTTGCCTTTCAATTTTCACATGCAATTGATTTCCAAGGCGCAACTGGCTTTGACTATGGGATGTTACAGTTCTTTGTTTCTCTGAAATGAGTCTCCTTTATCTATATACTTGTTTCCTTTGCTGGTTTCACTGTCATTGGTGTAAATAACATTGTCGGCCAGCCCTGGCAAAATAGGAACATTTTAAACCCTCTTTGGCAGGATCCTAGGATGGATCTCAATATTCAGAAACATGGATACTTGATACCTTGAGACAGTTTGCATAACACCATTCAGCTCTGTCCCTTCCTGGAGAGAAGTCCTGGAGCACCATCCCTTAATTAATTGATGCCCAGGACTTGTGGGCTTCATTAGCATCCTCACATTCTCCTAGGAGTGGAGGGGCTTCATTTAGACCAGACTTTGTACTAGTGGTTGCTCAACTGGGTCTGTGACCATCACCTGTCCTCACCTCACCAAGACAAGCAGCTAACTGGAGCAGGTTCAGGTTACTTACACCTTATGAAACAGTTTCACAATAGATACATTTAGTTTACTCCCATCAGGTTAGGTTGGGAGTGTTGGATCATAAGCTCTTTGATTGTAAGGACTACACGTTAGCCTGTCTGACGGTTCCTCCCCAGGACCTAGCTTGGAGCAAGGGTCTCATAAAAGCTTCAGTTATTCAGCAATGAACCAAGAGATGCAGGTTTGCCACTATGTATAATTTTATTGAATTATTTAAAAGTACTTATTTAGCTCTTAGTATGTGCCAGGTACTATTCTAAGTGCTTTATAAATATTAATTCATTTATTCCTCATTGATAACCCCACAGAGTTGGTGCGATTACTCTTTTATACGTGAGGAAACTAAAGCACACAGAAGTTAAGTAGCCTTCCCAAAGTCACATAGCTAAGTAAATGGCAGAGCTAGGGCTTGAAATTTACTCTTAATGTCTGCACAGTGATGCCTTGGGTAAAGTAGTTCCCACACCTGGTGTTTCTTTACCTTTCAAAGGATGGTTTTAAATACCCACCTTCTCAGTGTTTAATATGTGCTAAGCATGTGCACAAATTTTTTATTCCATCGTCACAACAACCTGCAGAAGGACTTTATCTCATTTTACACTGGAGAAAACTGAGGCCCAGAGAGGTTAAGCAACATGCCCAAGTTCATACCACAGCGTGGAGAAGCCGGGAGGATGTGCACCAGGTCTGCTTGACTCCCTTCAACCACTCTACCTCGCTGCCTCCTCTTGGAGACCTCTCCCAATGCTAACACTGTGTAAGTTAATTTATTCAATCATCAAACAAGTATTCTGTCTTAGGTTCTCTGCACCAGGCACTGGCTGGCTGCTAAGGGGCCATAGGATAATTAGACCAGATGCTTCCATCAAGGACATTATTGGCAAACATGTCTCATCTCCCTCTGAAAGAATGAAATACAAAATAGAAGCAGCTCAGTGACTGGGAGGGGTCCAGACCAGTGAGCTGGGGCTCATAAGAAGGAATGTTTTCCTGGGGGTGAGCTTAAGGAAGGCATCCTTGAGAAGGTGGCACTCCCTGCAGTCCACTTCTGATGTTCTCACTGGAGATGGTGCCTGCCAAGCATTTGTTCTTTTGTGTTCTTTTCTGGATGGAGAAGTATGATGTAGCATTTGGGGAAGAAGAGGCAGGACATGAGGCCTGCTCCTGATGCCAAGATGGCAAAGACCTCCACGGCTATTGCTTCTTTGCCTTGGGTACTCATGTGGGCAGGGAAGAAGGACACCCAGACACAGGAGAAGACCACCATGCTGAGAGTGATGTACTTTGCTTCATTGAAGGTGTCAGGCAGCCTGCGAGCGGGGAAGGCCACCAGCAAGCTGACAAGGCTTAGCAAACCCAGGTAGCCCAACATAGCATAGAACAGTTCCAAGGAGCCCTCATCATACTTTACAGTCATCGTGGACCGCGGCTCCGTAGAGTTCACAGGGTGGGGGGGCCATCTGGCGACCCAGACCGTACACAAGGTTGCTTGGACCAAGGAAGAGACAACAGGGATGGTGCGGGGGACAACTGGCCCCACACACTTCCTAATCCTGGCATGTGGCCTGGTGGCATGGAAGGCTGCCACCACCACGATGGTCTTGGCCAACACAGTGGACATGCAGATTGTGAAGGTGACTCCAAAAGCTGCCTGGCACACAGCACAGATGAGAGGTGTTGGGTGACCAACGAACAAGAAGGGGCAGAGAAAGCAGAGGGCCAAGGAGGACAGCAGAAAGTAGCTGAGCTGGCGGTTATTGGCTTGGACGATGGGGGTGTGGTGGTGCCAAATGAAGATGCCTGAGATGGACAAGGCAAGGAGGAAGAGCAGGGCCGTGCAGACAACCAACACTGTGCCAAGGGGCTCATGGTAGGACAAGAAGTCAAGGGTTTTGGGGAGGCACTGACTCTTCTCCATATTGGGCCACTGGTCCTCAGGGCACTTCTCACAAAAAGCACTATCTGAAGGGAGAAAGAGAAACTGGGTCAGAGAACAGAGTGGGGAAGCTTCTGGAAACTTTCCCATGGTCAAGCAGTTATGACTTGTGCTGACTTTTCGAGCAAGCTCAGTGTATTTTAGTCCTGTTACTGTGGGCCTTCCAGACTGCCTGATGTCCTCAGATTCAGGGCCAAAGACACAGATGGCGGAGATCCTGACAGCAGCTGCTTATCATGCATCAGACTGTAGTGAAATAAGTGACCTAGCAATGTACGGAAGCTCTAGCTCCCACCTAGACTTCATCCCTTTGAATTGGACAGCCGTTGTGGCAATGCCATACTTCATAGTCACAGCTCATTTATTTATGCATTTATCCATTCATCAGCCTATTTAATTTAAGGAATGTTTATGGGGGTGCTTACTAGGTACACAGACTCTCTTTTGTTACAGAACCACACTTTTCTAAATTGTCCCTTTGATAGAACTTATTAGAGCCTTGCTTCCTATAGTGATTTTAAGGACAGGCTTTGTGACTGGAGTTCTGGATCAGTTATATATACTCATTTAACCTCTTTTCTCAATTTGGCTCTATCTCCGTGCTCCTAGATACTTTGATTCCATGTCCTAATCTCCAAGTCCAAGGATATTTTATTTTTCATCATCCTCTCTTTAGCATCTGATGGCTCCTCCTCAGCTTCATTCAGCGGTGCCTTCTCTTTAAATGGGGGAAAAGTATCCTCAAAGTCCCCACCATTCCCCCCCTGCTGAGAGTTTTCAGTGTGAGAAGAGGCCTCGTCCAAACCCAGGCTTCAGCCATTACCTGGATTCTGAACCTGGTCTTCCTGATTCAACCTCTTTCTTTTCCAGTACACTCATCGTCTATCAATGTCCCCAAACACGTGCTGAAATGCACACTGCTTTTCTACTTAAGGAATTTAGTGGATCCACATTGCCTACAGAATAGAGTCCACGTCCTGAGTCTGGCAAGTCAGGGCCTCTGTGATTGGCCAGCTGCTTCCTACGTCTCCCATCACAGTCTATACTGAAGCCAGTCTTGGCTCCTTATTGCTTTCATGCCTTGAGCCCTTCCTCACTTACTCCTTGGCCTGGACTATTATCACGCCTTATTAGCTTTGAAACCCTACTTGTTCAAGGCCTATACCACACACCGCCTCCTCCAGTGAAGTCTCCCTAAATACCCTTCGTTAGAATTAATGATTTCTCTGTGCTCTCATGGCTGAGTGCTTGAGCTTTTATTAAAGTGATTGATTTTACTTTGTAGCCTCATTTCTGTATTGTACAAGGATCATTCTCCTTTCAGAGATCATGAGCTCTGTGGTCCAGGGGCTGTGTCTTAATTACTGTTTCTACCCTTGCACCCAGCACAGTGGCTGTGTACAGCAGGCACCAGTCGATACCTGTTGAATGAGTGACATCTTAGTAAAATACAGATTCCGTCATTTGGGGATTTTTTTCCACCAGTATTTATGGAATGCCTACAATGTTTCAGATACTAAACCAGGCTCAGAATTTAGACAAACTCATGGTTGATGAAAGAATGAATGCATAGCCTTAAATGGCTTTAATGCAGCACGTGGGAAGGGCACAGTGACATCATCTTTTGACTTCCTCTCCCCTGGATTTTTCTTTCCTCTTAAAGGAAGCTTCCCTGGATGTGATCATCAGTGGGGAGCTGTCATCTGAAGCCGACCCTGACCAAGGGCCCGCCTCCCTTCTTTACCTGGTGTCATGGTGATTTCTCCTCTGGGGCAGGGAAGGCAATTGTAGCAGCAGTTTGACTTCCCAGATAGTGTTGACTTACTGGTTCCCACAGGACATTTTTCATTGCAGATCGAAGGAGGGACCTGGACATGAGAGGAGAGAGAGCCATGAAGACTGCAGGGGAGACTGAGTGGGGCCTCAGGTCTCGGAGGGACCAGCAGCAGCAACATTCTCACTTACCAGCTGCCTCTCTCCTTCCTTTCTCTCCCATCCCCTTTTATGTTAAATTAAAATCCTTTATCTCCTTTTCCTTTCCTTCCTTCCTTCCTCTTTCCTTTTCTTGCTCACATAGTTATCAATGTGCTCCATGTATCAGGCACTGTGTAGGGTATTAGGAAAACAGAAATAGGTACAAATAAGCTCTTAGGATTTCATAAGAAAGATATGAGCATCACTGCTCCACAGACAAAGGGCTGGACCCTGGTTACCGTTTGGAATTCTTGTTCTGCCATTTATGGGCTGGGAACCTGGGGCTTAACCTCCCTCCACCTCAATTTTCTCTCAGTAAAATGGGATAGTAATTGTATCTAGTTGGAAGATTGTCTGAAGAGTAAATGAAATGATGCAAGTGAAGCCCATCTCACAGTGCCCAGAACATTGTGAGTACACAGCAAGAGCTAGTGAGGTAGGGTTATATTCTGAATAGTCTGGGGAGTTTACCCTCCATTCTGGGCTCACCAGACCCCTTATTTCCTGGGACTTGTTTTCCTAAACAGAACTGAGTCACCAACAGTGAATCAGAAAACATGACTGCAAACAGCAGCTAAGCCACTGGTCAATGGTTTCTCAACCCTTAGCCTACCGACATTTGGCACTGAATAATTGCTTGTTATGGAGGCTGTCCTGTACATTGTGGAATGTTTAGCAGCAACCCTGGCCTCTATCCACTGCTTGCCTGTAGCATCTCCTCAAGTAGTAACATCCAAAAATGCCTGCATACTTTGCTAATGTTCCTAGGAGACGAAATCGCTGTCCCATACCTTTGCCATTTCAAGCTCCTTTGTTTGGGGAGCCTGGGAGTGGTTCTGGAAGCTTTTTATTTGCTGAACAGCCTCAGAGTTGTGTAAGTCAATAATCCACCCTGCCCTCCCTTTGACCAAGTCAATTCAACATAACAAATTCTGTTGTGAGCGTGGGGGTGGGAGGTGCTGGGTGGGCAAGGTCATTAGGGGGCCCTCACCTGCGAAGACCCTTCTGCCCAGATGATGGTGCTCTCACTTATCAGCAGCTCTTTTCCAGGAGGGGCATTGAAGTCAAAATGTCCAACAACTGGCATCTCTTCTCTCTGGTCTGGGAGGGTATAGATGTTTTTAATGTCAACCATTGCCAGCATCTCCCTGTCTTTGCCGAAGGAAACCTCTTCCTGGGCTCCGGTGGTGAAGTGAACCCTCTGGGTGTAATGGAGCACCTGAGACAGGAACAGAGAGTAAACGAGAGGAAACTGTCAGGAGCAGAACAGCTCCCAAGGCTGTGCTAATCTGTGCTGGGTAGGGCAGTGGGTGTCTCCATCTATCCAATTTTCCATGGTCCACGCACGCAAATTACTTAGCGCCCTCTTTGCCCAGACAGGATCACCAGCTCGGAGAGAAAGCTCAGTCCTGCCTTCAGAGAGCCCCTGGTTCAACTTAGCCGTGTGGCAGAGAGAGAATGTTTTTGATTAAAAGAAGCTAGGGACTGAGGAGTATGAATGTTTCAATGTACCCCCAACTTTTCAGAGCTGGGAGAACCTCAGATTACAGGACTATCAAGACCCCATTAGCACTTCCTCTGGGAAGAGTTTAAGCAGCAGAAAAGGGAAGACAAGCAGAGGGCCTTCAGGGTCCCAGCCGGGAGTTAGGGCGGGTGCTTCTGGATCTGTGAACACCTTTGGTGTAAAATGGAGTTGTCTTTGATCCCGTGATTAGGAAAGGGGGTTGTGGTCTTTTCCAGAAACCTAGAACTCTTTAAAAAGACCTCTGAGTTGTTTCTGATGGAGCTTCCACTTGCCTTTCCAACAATTTGCTATTTTTTTTTTCTGAATCTGTCCCAGGCTTTGAATCAACTGTATCACTTCCCCACTCCTGCTCCTGCCATAGCCTCCAGTACCTGGTAGTATGATTATTTATTGCTCATTCCAACTAGAGTGTAAACACCTTGAGGACAAGCATACATTTGGCCATTTCTGTAGCCCCCGTTGCTCCAAGGTGCATGAAAATTGCTTACTAAGTATTTGTGGCACAAACACGTATTTGTTGGATTAGGACCCAGAAGCCCAGTAAGACTAGAGGAGGGAGTTGGAGCAAATCACCTGGTGGGGTAGAGCTAGGTCTAGAATCCTGAAAGATTTCTGGAACTTGTCAGCTTTGAGAGGCAGTAGAGGCAGTGGCCCGGTGCCCAGATCTGGGAGCCAGGTTGCCTGGTGTGATTCCTGACTCTATCTTGAACCAGCTGTGTGACCTTGGATATGTTGTTCTACCTCTCGATTTTCTCATCTCTGAGAATGAGACCTGCCTTGAATGTATCTTCTTTATACCTGTATCTTCATACATAAAGAAGAAATGTATTAATACATATAAAGTGCTTGGAACATTATTTGGCATAAAGTAACACTTAAGAAGTGTATTACTCTTACAGCCTTTAAGAAGTCTCATTACATAATTATTGAGAAAATGACCTAAAACCCACCTTAAAGAAGCTGTGCCATTTGAAGACATTCTTTTAATATTGAAGAGATTTTCTTATATTCTGACTTCGTTTCTATATCTTTGTTTGGATATTTGCAGCAGTGTGCTGCTAAATGTTTAACAACTGGCTCTCTGGGGAGAAAAGCCAGGATTTTTAGTGTTTGCTGATTTCTGTGGTTTAACCAGCAATTTGTATAATTTCTGAAAATTTTACTTTGATTCTCATTGCCAGTAGGAGCCAGTTCTGTCTTCTATATCTAGACCCTGATATTGTTAATAATAAGGAATTTGAGCCCGAATCCCTTTGGCTCTAAATTCAAGTACAACTTTTATTAGACTTTCTGCTAGTCTGTGGTTCATAGCAAGCTGGGATGCACAGGGACTGGGCAGGGTTTTTGGCTGCTCACCTGCCAAGGCCTGGCATTCCATGCATTGGCACAGGTGCCTCCTAGGAATGGTCCCTCTCCCGGGGAGCAGGACAGCAGGTTCTGGTAGGCGGTCAGCAGGGCTCTGGCTGCCAGGTAGGCTCTGTATGCCAACAGGTGGACAGCTGTCAAGTTCTCCAGCCCCGTGCACTTCTGAGCCCCTTCTCTGGCACTCTGGGTGGAAGCCCCAAATCCAGACCACCTGCATCTATGCAGCTCCTCCCACAGCTTCCTCACCAGACTGGTGCCTGGGTACATGGTGGGACGCAGGGCCAACAGGAAGTCCTTGAAGCCAGGCACTATCCCTGAGCGTATGGCCAGGTTCAGGCTGCCATTCAGCAGGTCTAGGGCCCTGGGTCCCAGCACCAAAGGGTCATGGGAGAAGGCCGTGGTGAGGATCCATGTCCTCCCAGTTACGCTGTTCTCCCAAAGGACCTCAGCCGGGAGCCTGAAGTGAGAGTGGGAACAGTCACAGACGACGGCGGTGGCAGCAGGGCTGAAGGTGACGATTCTGGCCGTGATGCTGATGCTGTTGCTCTGGGGGCTGATCTTCCTCGAGAAGGCCACACAACTGCCTGTGTGCCTGAGCTCCGTCTGCAGCTGTTCATCCAGCCACTCAGAACCCACCAGGCCCACCCAGGTCCAGTTAAAGTGACTCAAGAGCTTGGCCAGGCCCCTGGGCTGGTGGGCGGTGCTGCGCACTGTGCTGAGGAAGGACGGGAACTGGAAATGGTCGGAGAACTGGGGGTGCTGAGATCCATGGCTAATCTGGGGGAAGAAATGGGGCTGCAAATTCTGGCCAAACATCCCACCACCCATCCTGCTCAGTGTCCCCAGATGCTCTCGCCAGCTACCCTGGGACTTGGTCTCATTCTTCCCCCCTCTGCCTTTATTATTAAAAACATTTTAAGCATACTGTATGTAATTAATATATACAACTCGATGAATTTGCAGGTGAATATACACCTGGGAAACCATCACCACAAACAGAACTCAAGTCTAGGGAAATGTTTCACAGAAACATCAAGAGATCCATCAGAATGGTTGGTCACTGGTTCAACTTTGCAACTTTCTAAGAAGGGTGGGGAGGAGAAGTGAGATCATCCTGGCTGTCAGAGAACACACGTCCCAGTCTGTTTAACCTATCATCATCAACAACAAAAATTACGGAAGTTAGGCCTACAGTTGCCAAATTCTTATTTTGCTACAAAAGTTTGTTGGAAAAATAAAACCTACAATAGCCAAGACATGGAAACAAGCCCGGTGTCATTCAGTGAGTGAATGCATAAAGAAGGTGTCACACACACTGGAATATCTTTCAGCCATATAAAATGAGGACACCCTGACAACATGGATGGACCTTCAGAACATTATGCTAAGTAAAATAAGTCAGACAGAGAAACACAAATAATCTATGATCTCACTTATATGTTGAATCTAAAAAAACCCAACAAGAACCAACCCCCCCCCCCCCCAAACTCATAGAAAAAGAGATTAGCTTTGTGGTTATCAGAGACGGTTGGGGGTAGGGGGGGTGGGGAAATTGGAGAAAGTGGTCAAAATGGACAAACCTGGAGTTCCAAGATAAATAAGTGCTAGGGATGTAATGTACCACATGATGTCTGTAGTTAGCACTGCTGTAGATCTACAGGAAAGCTGTTAAGAAAGTAAGGAAATCCTGAGTTCTCAGCACAAGAAAAACATTTTTTTTCTTTTTTCTTTCCTTTTCATTGCACCCAAATGAGATGATCGATGCTAACTAAACTTACTGCAGTAATCGTTTTGCAATATATGTAAGTCAAACCATAAAGCGATACACCTTAAATTTAATCAGCGATATATGTCAGTAAAACTGGAAAAAGTAAAAAAAATAAAATAAAACCACTGTTTAAGAAAGGCTGGTGACCTCACACAGATACCCGTCTACACTGTCATTTCGTTGTCATCTTGTTGCAATCCGGAGAAAATATCATCATAGGTCAGCACCAATTCATGGGCCAGCACTGGGGAGCCACCAGTCTAGTTTAATATCCCATTTGTGGAAAGGAAAGTGACCCTTTCAAGGTCTAGCCTGTGATTGTTCTACTTGGTTGCAGATCTGTCCTCTAGCTAGCACCTTCTCATGTGCTCCAGCCTGAGGACTCAAGTGACTTCCTCTCTCCGGGTGCCTCTCTCACCTGAGGGACTCTACGTGGCGAGCAGCTCAGCCACGGGCTCAGACTCCGGGGAGTGCATCCCTCAACCACTCCCAGGAGCAGTTGCTGGGGCGCAGCGGAAGTTGGGTGTGGGCCAGGGCTGCTTTGACAGCAGGGCCAGTGTGCCCCTCAGGGCCTGGATCCCTGAGGTGCAGGAATCATACATCTGCAGTCCCACGGTGACGTTGGGCAGGAAGGCTGGGTCCCCTTTGGCTTTGGCCACGGCAAAGAGAATGCCGAGGATGTGCAGGAATAAGCGGACTTTGAATCTTTCAGAGGGTGAAGGACAGGGGGAGTTAGGATGAGTCAGAAGCATTTGAAAGAGCTGCCCAAAACAGCCCTGAGAGTCTCTCCTTGGGAGGAGTGAGGGCCAGATGATGTGCGGCTGAATCTAAATGTATGTTTGCAGAAAACAAAGAAGCCTTGAGGGTTGCAGATTCTAGGGGAGACACATACACAAGTGTCCAGACATGGAGAAAGGCTTCTCAGAGATGGGTAAAGAGACACATAAAGTCACTCACACACGGAGACAGAGGCTGGCTACAATACAGGCAGACTTACAGCATTGGGTGCACAGGCTCAGGCATTCACCAAGGGGAGTGGCTGTGACGCATAAACAGGCAGGCATGTGAATTGAAATAGGTGGTCAGATGCAGAGACAGAAATTCAGGTGTGGATGAGACAGGGAGACAGGCAACACAGATAGTCACCTGGATGTACATACATAAGTAGAGAATGGTAGCTTTACACACAGGCAGACAGATGGGCTCAGGCACAGGTAAACACTAAGACAAATAGCTGCAGACATAGCAGAGAGCCATGAGCAGGTGCAAAAGGCATGTGCTGGAAGGCCTTTGACAAAGACTTGGGCAGGAAGACGTAGACAGGAGGTAGAGTGACATTGGGGCCTGGGCATCTTTGTGGACAGATACTGCAGACTCGTAGACTGAGTGTGGGTAGAAACCACTGGAGTTTAGATATCTGTGGAAGCGGGGCTCATGGAGAGAGCTGCTGACAGGGTGGGCCTGGGGCTGCCTTTCATTGGTCCTGTGAACATGCCCTTAGATTCTTCTTATTATAGCTCCAGCTGCCGTGAAACGTAAATGCACCTGCTATTTTAAGCCCTGATCAGCAGGCCAGGGGCTTGAAAGCAAGTGTTGATGTTCCTGCAGCAGATTTGTATCTTCTACTTTTCAAGTCCTCACGGACGTCACCCTGGCTCCCATGAAGGGTGACAAAAGTCGACAAACATTTTGTGCAAAATGCATGTTCATCATCAACTTTCTTGAGTAACATGCATGTCTGTTTTTTGAGTTTATTGCTACCGAAAGTGCTTACTGCAAAATAGGAAAGTGATACCAAACAATAAAATATATTGCTGTGGCTTTGTACCCTACAAAAATGCATCATCCCACTGTAGCAAAAGCTTTCAGGCTACTCTGCATCTGATCCACGGTTGTGCTTCTTAGGCCCTATTTTCTGCACATTTTCAATTTATTCCCAAGAGCCTGTGTGCGGATAAATTGTTGGCTTCATGCGCTGTGGCATGGGCCACAATAGAACTGGTTGGTACACCAGTGGCTGCTGGGGTTGACTATTTCTCTTACCATCACCCTAGATTGGATAAATGACTCTTCCCTAAATCCTTGTGTCTGAGCCGTCCAATTCTTCCCAGATGTTTCCATTCCAGTGGGCTGTTAGTATCTCTCTGTCTCATTGTTTCTTAATTAGTAGGACAACTTTAAGCCTAGGTGGATAGGAAACAGTTCTGGACAAGGGGAAGTAATTCCGCTGGCAGTACAATTTGGCATCCCACAGTTCAATTGCTGGGTTTCGTTTTTGTGATCTCAACCCTAACGCTGAAAGAGTTCAGATATTTTAAAATATATAATAATTTATAGTTCTTGATTTTTATTTTGTGTTTTAACCAAAATTTTTAGGAAATCTCATGACATTCAATTTCTTGAAACTACCCGGTGCCTGTAGAAGCACCCACCCATCACACTGTCTTGAATTCCTCGTGTGGGAGAGACCTCATAGTTCCCAGAGCTTTGCCTTTACTGGGCATCGCATTTCAGGAGAGCACTGTTCATAATCTATGGGTTGGTTAACTACTATGAACTATGGGATGAAAGAGTAGCAGTCTTCATCCTATATCATAATACTAGATATATTCTCACTGATTCAGGCAAGGTAGCCAGTCCTGTGGTGGTTAATTTTATGTGACAACTTGGTGGGGCCATGGGGTGCCCAGATGATTGATTAAATATTATTTTTGGGGTATGCCTCCTGTGAGGCTGTTTCTGGGTGAGATAACATTTGAATTGGGGAACTGAGTAAAGCAGATGCACCTCCTCAGTATGGGTGAACCTCATCCAATCTGTTGAGGACCCGAACAGAACAAAAAAGCTCAGTAAAGGAGAATTCACTCTCTCCCCCTGACTGTCTTTGGCATACGCTTTCTTCTGCCTTCAGACTCAGGTTCCTACTGCAACTTATATCATCGTCTCTCCTGTTTCCCAGGCCTTTGAACTTGGACTGGAATTAGATTATTGGCTGTCCTGGGTCTCCAGCTTGCTGACTGTGCATTGTGGGACTTCTCAGCCTCCATAATTGCATGAGCCAATTCCTTATAATAAATCTCTTTGTACATATAATAACAATTGACCTTGATTCTTCCCATTTCTCTGGTGGTTTCTTGCCTGCAACAATCCAGGCGAAAATATTGTGAGTTATAAATAAAACCTTTGTTTTAGAGCTGATTGTTGCCACTGCAAACCCAGCCTGTTCTGACTAATCTAAACCTTGAAATTGATTTTTATCATCTTCCTTAATCTTTGTAACAATTATTTCAAATAAGAAATATTAATTGAGTATATCCCCCAGAACTTTTTCAGGAAGTGGGTGTCATATGGCTGACACTTGCTTAGTGACTCCAAGTTGCTTAATTTATTGGACAGAGGCAGTAGCAATTATTTCAAAGATAAAGTGATTTAGTGGGGACATTTATCAAGCTAAATATTATATATTTTATTTTTCATACATGTACAAAGTGCAACTCTGTGGAAATTCCATTTGTAGGACCAAGTTGACATGCCCGTCCCAACCATGTATTCTACAAGAACTCTTCCAATGATGGAATTTTCATTAAAGTGCACTGGAAGAAGAAAATTAAATAAAAAAGAGAAATACTGTTTTTTTTTTATTTGAGGAAACTGATCTGAAACGGTAAGATATTTACAACAGAAAAGTTATGGCCTGCAAAACCTATATTTACTATCTGGTCCTTTACAGAAAAAATTGCCACCTCTTGGTCTAGACCAATAGCTCATCTGATGGAATAGATGGTCTTAAAGACATGGCCCACCTTCATTTTTTATTGATTTGGTTCCTGAAAGATTTTCCCCTAATAGTCTCTGCTTTCCCCAACACCCACCACACTTAGATTTTAAGTGTCTTTTTTGAGAAATTTAGATTAACTCAATGACACTGACATTTGGGCAGTTTTTGGATGAGTACCTTGGGATACAAGACACATTCTGAATGAAGTCATTCAGCATTGCCGTGGTTTCCTGGCCTTGTCAGGTGCATTTCCCTGTGACACCATATCCCTCAGAAACTATGGTATTGGCCGTTGAGCAGACATCTCCAAAGATAAGGTGGTTTAGTTAACCTTGAAGATGTCAGAGTGGCATTAAAGCAGGAACAACAGAATCAATGAGTGGTCAAGGGGGAAGACAATTTGCAAATTTAAAAATTTTATTGTTCTGGCATGAGCAAGAAGGAAGGCATTCCCAAGGGGGTGACCGGGGTCCCTAGAATGGTGAAGAGGAAAGCCTATTTTTCAAATAACCCTTTCCCTTGACCACTTAGACTTGGTTTTGTCTTATACAACACTCCCTGCTTACTAAGATAATCAGTCACTCAGGCATTAAAAGAAGAAAAAAGAAACTTGGCATTATTTACAGGGATCCCCGGATATAATCTTAGACATAGAGAAAAAGACAGTATTGATGGGAGCAAAAATAAGAGTGAAAGGATGAGAAACCCAAGCATAGGTGCAAAGAGTAATGGGGTTGGAAGAAATAAACTGAAGATACCTTGGGCCCTTGAGATTCTAAAAGTCATGATGTCAGAGTGCAGCATGTGACTTCTGGGTGCGAGGAATGGACCTGAGGTGGGAGACTGGGAGAAGAAGAGAGTACCATAGGGATGCTGGAAACAGCTTTACCACATTTGCAATTTTCTCTTGTGTGCCTCACGGCCCCTATCTACCTTCCCTATGTTCATGGGCACAGGTTGCATATAGTGCTGGTGCCTCTTAGAATGCATTGATATGGGAAGAAAGTGGAGCGAAAGGAGAGGCCCTCTCTCAGATCTACATGCTCCGAGACACTTGGAATCGACCAGTGACCCTTTTGAAGGCTGCTTTCACATCCTTGTTCCTCAGGCTGTAGATCAGAGGGTTCAGCATGGGGATGACCACAGTGTAGAAGACAGACACGACCTTGTCTTCCTCTAAGGATTTGCTTGAGCCGCTCCGCAAATACATGAAGATGAGGGTCCCAAAGAGAAGGGCCACAGCAGTGAGATGGGAGCCACATGTGGAGAAAGACTTAGCCCTGCCACCTGAAGACTTTATTCTTAAAATGGCCCTGATGATGAGTAGGTAGGAAATCAGGATGACCACAGCATTGGCCAAAATCACAAAGTTGCCGAAGAAGACAATGACAATCTCGGTGTTTGTTGTGTCATCGCAGGCAAGCTTCAGCAGGGGCGGGAGGTCACAGAAGAAGAAGTTGACCTGATTGTCGTCACAGAAGGAGAGGATGAAGGTACTTGTGGTACGCAGGATGGCCCCCGATGTCCCACAGACATAAGCTCCCACCACGAACCTCCAGCAGATTCTGGGATTCATGGCTGCAGTGTAGAGCAGTGGATTGCTAACAGCGACATAGCGGTCATAGGCCATCACTGCCAGCAGGAAACACTCTGTACCTGCGCAAATGGTGAAGAAAAAGAACTGGGCAGCGCATTGGCCAAAGGAGATGACCGTCTTGCTTGTGGCCAGTGTGGCCAGGATCTGAGGGGTGATGACTGAGGTGTAGCAGGCATCTAGAAAGGAGAGGTGGCTCAGGAAGAAGTACATTGGCGTGTGGAGTTGGACATCCAGTTGGATCAGAATAACCATCCCTACATTCCCCAGAAGGGTGACTAGATAGAAATTCAGAAACACCAGAAAGAGGAGAGTCTCCAACCTGGGGTAGTCCGTAAAGCCCACGAGAATGAAGTTGGTCACTGTGGTGAGATTATTCTTGGCCATGGACTCAATGTGGACTTTTGATGAGAATAAAATAAAGAAAAAAATTTCAGAATTGAAGCACAGTCTCTCTCTCTCCCAGTGGAGGTTAGGTTTATATTTTCAGGCCAAATGATTGAGCTTGTTTTTGAGAAATCCTGTACCTGGCTGATTCTCCTTGGGCATTCCTATTGTCCTGTATTATGTGGAGCTGAGCCATGAGCTGGTGCTTCTCACTCGAACAAATTCTGGTTTATCTTTGGAAATTTCTGTGAAGATAAGAGACACACAGACTGTCAGACTGGGAGAGAAGCTATTTAGCATCTGTTTTAATCCCCATCGTATGCTGGCGTCACCTTTACCCGATGCTCTCCACGTGGCCATAAGTTGCTCTGTGAGCCTCTGTCTGTGGACAGCTCTACTTGTTAATTTTCATTTCAATTCTCTCTCTTTATCTTCCACACATTGTCTTAGTTTTTACCCCTTCCAGACACTCCCAACCAATTAATCTCTTCTCATGAAAACCTTTCAGAAGCAGGAGGATGATGAATCTGCCCTGTATATTGACTATTCCCTCATCTTACCCGTTGCCATATTTTTTCTAATTACATAATTATTCATCATGTGGTCAAAAGTTGCTTAGTCAGCTGGTATTAAAATATGTTGTTTAAGGTCGTCAACTTGTAACTAGAAGATATACGTACTGGAGGTCTAAAGCACAGCATAGTGATTATAATCGACAAAACTGTATGATAAACTTCAAAGTTGCGAGGAGACTAGTTCTTAATTGTTCTTGCCACAAAGAAGACATCAGAATTATGGGACAGGATAGAGTGTTAGTTTACACTATGGCGGTGATCATATTGTCATACATAAGTGCATCAAATCAACACGTTGTACATCTTCAACTTACACAATGTTATTGCCAATTATATCTCATGATATTAACATAAAGATAACTAAAAAGTCTTTCTCTCCATTTTAATCTTCTCCACTTTACTCTTGACTTGGGGTTCCTCTAATCAGGGGTCACTAGCGAGAGGGAGACACTGACATAGTACACGAAACAGGACGTCCTCGGTCTGCTCCCTCGGCCCCACTCCAGTAGCATGGTCTGGATGACCTTGAAGCAAGTGTTATTATCTTGTTTATTTATTACCGATGGGGAATTTAGACTTCCGGGAGATGAACTGGTTTTAGGTCACCTAGTTTAATACGTGGAAGATCTGAGTTCTGAATGCCAATGACTTCGTGTCATATCCTGTGCTTTCTGCCATCAGTTCATTTTGCTGCTTCCCTACACTTTTCTCATCTTTATTACGAATGGAATCAGAAAAATCTGCCTGTAGTTCTCTAGATAATCAGATCCTTCCTGCTTGTAACTCTTGAGACAACTCGGAACATCTTTCTCAACATCTAATTATGAAATTGTCAGAGTCTGTTTTCTGTCCATCTCATGCCAAGGTCCTGAGTTCCCTCTGATTTAAAGACAAGATTGTTCCGTGCACATGATCGGAGATTAGGCAGCAGATTACAGGGCTACAGATGCAGCCCCGCGGGGTTTGTGCTGCATGTGTGCCAGGCCCACCTCATGTATTAGCTCGAATCCTTCCAGCAGCCCCACAAGTTGGCTGTAGCCATGACTGGTTTATGGATGACCAAAGGGAGGCTTACAGAGGTGGAAGAAGTTGCCTAACTTGCCACACACCTGGAAAAAACAGAAGTAACACTTAAATCTGGCATTTCCTAACTCTAAATCCTGTGGTTTTTCTGCCACAACATGCTGTCCTCTTAGAGAAAAAGAATTACATGTTCTGTAGACCCAAATCTCAGTTTTAAAAATTATAGTATCTCTAATACTATTAGGCAAATATTCAACTTCCATGGGATAAAAGGATTAAGTTTGATTTGGGGTTTTTTTTTGGTGTTTTTTTTTGTAGTTCCTGTCTTTTCTTCTTTTAAGGTTAAGATCGTCTTAGTTGGGCCATATTCCATCTTTGGTATGATCTTGGGAAAATTGCTTAACCAAATTAGAGTCCCAATTTTCTCAATAATAAAATAGAAACATAATAATGATTTTTGAAAACTTAAGTGGATTTTTTACCTAATGTGGTAGAGTATGTTTATTTTTCAGAAAGACAATTTCCAGAATATTTCCCAGAAGGAAAAAGTTCAGGACCAGGCTGGTGACACTCAGTTTTGTATGATCTTATTTAAGAAGAGGTTTGGGGTGCCAGCAGCCTGGATGAGCCCAGAGTAGAGGGAAGCAACAGGCTCCTTGAACCCAGCACTGTTTACAAAGGCAGAAACCCAGGTGTATGACCAGTAAACATTTTAAGAAGGCCTAGGGACACTGGTTGGCATCCTCACTTATAAAATGTTTTGATTATAACAAGTGATGTAGAAAAACATGATATCTCTGGAGAGAGTCAGGAAAGAGCGACTGTCTTACCAGGGGGAACCCTTCAGAGAAGAGATGACCCCTAAACCTTGTGCTTACTGTATCTTGAATGTTCTCCCAAGCTCTTCCTTCTCTTGTTCCCAAAGGTTGAGTTCTTTGGGGGGAACAAAGGAGCTCAACAAAGTTAACTCTCTTGACCTTATTGGGACTGGTGTCTCAAAATATTGTCAGTGTTTACTGAGCTCTTGCCCTGAGTTAGGTAACATGCTAAGCACTGGAAAGGCTTTATTTATTTCATTTCAACTTGACAATAACATTATCAGAGTGGAATATTTATCTTTATTTTACAGTTGAAGAAACCGAGGCTTAGACACATTAAGTATTTTGCCTGAGGTTTCATAGCTAGAGAGAGAAGATGTTTAGGTCTTAACCCTGGTCTCATTGACCTTAGAATTGTGGGGCTGAACCACTATGGTGTGCTGCTCTTCTTAATGCTGGTCGTCATTTATTAAGCACCTGCTATGTGCCAATCAGGATGTTAAATGTTCTATGCACATTATCTGATACAGCTCTCACAGTGACCCCCTGATAGAGGTATTATTTTGTTCTGGAGGAGATGAAGACTCTGAATAGTTAGGTAACTCGCCCAGGGTGACATGATTAGTTATGGAGAAAGCCCAGATTCTGACTGAGGTCTGTCTTATTCCAAAGCCAAGGCTATAGTACACATGCTCAATCCCACCTCCAGCATAATTACAGGCAGGACCATAATTTCCAGTAACATCCCTTGTCTAAGCATTGCACTCTAATACCCCTCCCCCCTTGCTTCATGAAACTGTTTATATTTTCTAAAATTTACCTGGCAACACATAAATCCAAAGAGATTATATCTGTAGGTTAAGAAAAATTACCCAATCTTACTTGTGTATTTTATACAAGAGCTGAAATTCCAGGGTGGACACAGTCCCATTAGATGACAAGTTCCAATGACAGGGGCCAGATTCTCCGCCCAGTTTCACCTGCCCTAATTTGTGCGAACCTTACTTCAGAGCCAGTGTCCTCTCAACGTTATCAGCTTCACAATTCCATCTTAATTACTTGAGGAAATAATCCAGTTGGGTTTATTTTAGGTTCAGAATCAAAGTAATCTAAGGTAATTTAAGCACTTTGTGGAAAACAGCTAATATTGCTCAAATAGATTAATGTAGCTGACAGATTTTTAACCAGGGAAACCAGCAAGATATTTAAAGTGCTTCTGGGGCTGGTCTTGTGGGAGGGACGCAGTGAGCACAATGTTGCTCCCAAATCATAAATCAGCACCTGGGACAGCCCCCGGGCTCCCGGGAAAAGCCGGCCTTGCCTGGGAGAACACACTTCAGCAGGAGCTCATTATCTCAACTTCTGCACACATCCAAGAGGATTTAAAACAAATCTTGTGGAAATAAATGAACAAACAAAACAGAAACAAACTCATGGGTACAGAGAACATTTTGATGGTTGCCAGATGAGCGGGTGGGGGGTGGGGAGTGGGTGAAAAAAGAGAAAGGATTCAGATGTACTAATTGTCAGCTAGGAAAACAGTCTCAGGGATGTAAAGCACAGCATAGGGAATATAGTCAATAATATTGTAATAACTGTGTGCGGTGCCAGGTGGGTACTAGACTTGCCAGGTGATCACTTCGTAAGTTATATAAAGGTCTGATCACTACGCCCTACATCTGAAAATAATATAATATTGTATGTCAACTGTAATTGAAAAATAAAAAAATTATTAAGAAAACACAGATCTTGTGGGATTTCATGGCAGCTCCTAAGTCTCATTCGTCTGAAAGCTCATTTGCAGCTTCTGTAGGGAATGAACTTGGTTCCTCTTTGCCAGTGGCCCTCAAGGTCCTGCTGTCCCAGTTGGTCACTGCTAGAGCCAGGACTGGAACTCAAATCTGAGGACTCCTGTGAAGTTCTCTTTCAACTGCATCCAGCTGATGTCAGGTCTCATCTCAAGGGCTGAAACCGAGCTGTGTTGTCTGCTCAGAATTTCATGAGGAAGGGTTGTTGGTTCAGGAGGGAATGCAGTGAGGGTGGTCTAAAACAAGAGTCATTTGAATCTATATCCAGAGTAGCTTGTTAGTTAACCTTCTGTAAAGATCTATTTCCGGAGCTTCTACTTTCTTTGGTTATTCCAGCTCTCGTGTCTTCCCTGGTCTCTGAAGCCCACACTCCCTTTGTTATGGCCACACAATTTGGCACTTAATTCCACTTCCCTTACATTGTTTGCGGCTGTTCCTTGGTGGTTAGTTTCATCTCCCCAGCTAGACTGTGGGTTTCTGGAGAACCTGTTTTGTTTCCTTCTAATAACTTGTATTCTGCTCCCAAAGAAAATGACCCCTTTCAGGAGAATCACCCCTTTGTCCTGTATGTGTTCACCCACTCATCAATGTAGGATCAGAAGCCCTTGAGCAAGAGGGCTCTCAGAGAGGCCATGTGCCCCATTTACTCCAAAGGGACATGGCTGGGATAAAACCCCTTGGTAATGAACAAGCCTTCAGCCAGGCCAGGGTGGTTTTGCAACTGCAGATGTCAGATGATGCAAGACTATATTACAAAGAAGGGAGGCAGCCACAGATCGGGACTTTTGGCAGAACAGACAATTCTATCTTCCAATGCATTTTTGACAATATTTATTACCATTTCCTGTAATTAAAGACCTATTGAAATAACTGTGTAGTAAGAGTATGTGTACTGTATTGCAAATGTTCCCTGGAGCGGTTTACAAAGAAGGGTGGCAATGGGGACACAGAAGAGAAGGAGAGAGGATATGTCAGTCATGATAGTTAGTATTCCATCGAACCTCCCTTGGGGAACTTGTGGAAGTGGGTGAGTGCAGAGTATTTATTCCCTTCCTACCTTGAGGCGATCTGAAGTACTTTGATGTATTACACAATTATTATTATTGTTGTTATTAATATTAAGCATTTTGCCTAGAACTTTTTTGGGACTTTTGGGAAGAGATGTGTCTTAGGTTGGGTTCCTTAAAAGAAGACCAGGGGCAGAGATCTTGGGGCAAGTGTTTCACCGAGGGAGCGTTCTCAGAAGAAACCTGTAAAGGAGTGAAGGGTACAGGAAATAGACAAGCAAAAATAGATCTCAGTTGGGATCTAGCTTTGTTCTGATCCTTAGGGGAACTCTGGAGTATGAATTATATCACACACTCAGCTCTGCCTTCAGGCAAGGGACTTGGCCTTTTGCAGCTGATGTCATTTATTCGTTGACTGTGGGCTACTCCCAAGATGTGGAGGTGTAACCCCCTAGACATTTGTGGGAGAAGTGGATCCCTTGGTTGAGGGCAATACTCCAGAGAAGGCTGTAGCTGTGAGTGGTTAGCAGCCAACACTCAGAGCAGCTACAGGTGGCTGCACTGATCTGGTAACTGGGATACTGAAGGATGCTCTTTCTTCCTGATAGACATTTGAGTATTTATATCTGAAGCTTCTGATACTACGATGGGAAGAAGAGACAGCCCAGAGGGGAGTTAAGAAATAGACTGAGAAAGACTGGCTACAAGGCAATCCCCATCAAAATTCCAATGGCATTTTTTCACAGAAATAGAATATACAATCCTAATACTTATATGGAACCACAAAGGCCCTGACTAGCCAAAGCAATCCTGAGAAAGAACTACCTCATGATCCAGCAATCCCATGTCTGGGTCTACAAATCCAAAGGAAATGAAATCACAACCTCAAAGAGATGTCTGCACTCCCATGTTCATCTCAGCACTGTTCACAATGGCCAAGACATGGGGAAACCTAAGGGTCCATCAATGGATGAATGGGTAAAGAAAATGTTACACACACACACACACATGCACACACACACACACAGACACACACTGGAATGTTATTTAGCCATAAGAAAGAAGAAAATCCTGCTGTTTGGGTTATGGATGAAACCTTGAGGGCATTATGCTAAATGAGATAAGTCAGACAAAGAAAGAGAAATACTGTATAATAGTACTTATATGTGGAATCTGAAACAGCCTTACTCCGAAACAGAGAGAACAGTGGTTGCCAGGGGCTGGAAGGTGGTAGAGTTGGGGAGATGGCGGCAAAGGGCACAAACTTGCAGTTAGAAGATGAATAACTTCTGGAGATCTCATGCACTGCATTGTGATGATAGTTAACAACTTCCAGGTACTTCATAGTTGCTAAGAGACTAGGTTTTAAATGTTCTCGTTGCAAAAAGGAAATAACTGTGTGAGGAGATGGAAGTATTAGCTAGCACTATGGTGGTGACCACAATGCACTATATAAATATATCAAATTGCCACATTGTATGCCTTAAACAATGTCACCTATATCTCAATATCAATTATATCTCAATTAAAAAAAGAGAGACCGTAGCCTGATGACATCATCTGTATTCCTGGAGCAAAGCAGCCCGAGGGTGTCCACATCAACTATTTTTAGTTACCTGAGTCGGTATGTTTCATTTTTTATTTAAGTCAATTTTATTGGGTTTTCTAACAATTTCAACTGAAGAAGGTCTGATATCAACTCTGAGGTATTTGTTGTTCTATATGTTTATGTGGACATTGAAATATCTGGAAGAATATCTACCAAACCGTCAAAAGGAGTATCATTGGATGCTATGAAAAGGAGGTCACTTCATAATCATTACGTGGAGATTTCTTAGAAAAATTATATATCATTACAAAAACACTTCAATCTTCATAGTACATTTGGAAGGATAAGTGGATGAAAGCAGCCAAGAAAATCTGGGAAAATAAGAATAGGAGAGAGAACAATTAACTTGCCTGATATAAAAGCTCACTATAGAGTCTTAATGATTGAGACAGTGTTTTCCAGACATGTCCAAGTGCACATGAGAAGCTGGTAAATAATAAAGGTGTTATTTTGCATCATTGGAGAAAGAAACATTCATTGAATCGCTGATGGTGGAACCATTGGTTAACTATGTGGGAAGAGAAATTGACCTGTATCTATCTGAGTTTGCAAACTTCAGATATATCAAAGATTATAAAGAAAATATAGGTGAATCTTTGTCAGCTTTCAGTGGGGGAACTGTGTTTTCTAAAATCAAAAAACACAGAAAGAAACCATGAAAGGCATATGTATTTGTCTACATAAAATGTTTAAAATTCCATATGTCAAAACCACTATATTAAAAATAAAATAATAAAGAAATATTTCTGACATATATGAAAGGCATCTCCTGCTGGATTTACCTTCCAGGAGTAAATGAGAGGGGGTGGAGTATAAATGCCATTATGAGCTCATATGATCACTAGGATGGAAAATGCTCTGGGTATAGTTGGGCAGTGGCTGAGATACTGGAGAGCTATCCAGCTGCCAGGGTGCCCCCTGAAGAGAGTGGGGTCTCAATCTCAAGCCGGGCTCCCCAGCCCAGAGCACCAGGGCCAGGAAGAGGCACCCACATAACATCTGGCTGTGAAAATCATCGGGGATTCTGTCCACCAGGGAGAGACAGGAGTTTGCTAGAGACACAGGCAACCTCTTTTTAAAATTGTTATTGAATTTATTGGTGTGACATTGGTTAATAAAATTATATAGATTTCGGGTAACAATTTTATAATACATTATCTGTGTATTGCATTGTGTTCACCACCCAAAGTCAAATCTTCCAACACCATATATTTGACCCCTTTGACCCTTTACTACCCCCTTCCCTCTGGTAACCACCAAGCTGTTGCCTGTGTCTATGAGTTTTTGTTTGTTTGTTTTACTTATTTGTTAGCTTGATGCTTTCAGTTTCATATCCCACATATGAGTGAAAGCATATGGTTCTTAATTTTTTCTGTCTGACTTATTTCGCTTAGCATAATATACCTAAGACCCATCCCTGTTGTCACAAATGGCAGTGTTTCATCTTCTCCGTGGCTGAGTAGTGTTCCATTGTATGCACCACATCTTCTGTAGCCAGTCATCTAATGAAGGACACTTGGGTTGTTTCCATGTTTTGGCCGCTGTGACTAGTGCTGCAATGAGATAGGGGTGTATGTCTCTGCAAATGTTTTCACATTTTTCAGGTAGACACCCAGAAGAAGGGTTGACTCCTGTCCTGTGAGTCAGGTAGTGCTCATGTTCATCTTGTAGATGAAAGAGCTGAAGTTCAGAGAAGTTAAGCAACTGGCTGGGATTTGATCCCCTGTGACAGACCTTCAAAGCATTCTGGTTCTGTGACCCTGTGCTGGTCTGCCTTTCTGCTATTTTCAGAGGCCTGCTGGAGAATATTTCTCTATATATTTATGAGTTTTAATTCAACTAAAAAATTACCAACTAAAGTTTTTCTCAAACAGGTTACTAAGGAAAAGGGAAAATGAAACAGAAACTCTGTTTTCGTTTTTAGATTGAGCCACGTCTTTACCTGAACACAGAGAGAGTGCGGGTGGAGGGAGCTATGCCTGTTTTTCACCTTTCAAACATTTTGAGGACCCAAGTCGACCCTGACTCTTTGAGTGGCCATCAAAGCACCTTGTAGCTCATTCCTTTATTCCCTTTTCCCCTTTAAGTCATCACAGACAGATGGTGCCAGTTCTATCACAGTGGCAGAGGGAGGACCGCTGTCATCTATGGCCATTTAGCTCTATATATTCATCCCTCCCCCCAGCGTCCAGCTCACTGCCCAGCATGGAGCACAAAGGCAGGCCGGCCCTTTAGGCGTTTCTGCTGCACACTTCCAGCCAAGAGCAACGGCTCCTGAACTTTGGGCACATCATACAAACTTAATTCTTCACCCTTTTTAAATACCTTTAAACCCGACTTGGAGGATCTAAGTAGATTAGTTTTGCTGAGCTATATAAATACTCTTTAGATCCATGGCTATATATTTCCCACAGTATGTGTTATTATAACAAGTCCTATAACAAGTGCAAATGGTTTACTTTTAGAATCATCTTCTTGTTTGATCCATAGCAGCCTCTTGACTCCTAGCTCAGTGCCTTCTCTGCTCTAAGACAACAGGGGAGCCTATTAAACCAATGCCTGCTGGGCTTTCTCTCTTCTGAAGCCCCTGTTAGTTTTCTGAGGTTTAGTGGACGTTTTGGGGAGCATCAGTAATCTCACAGAGCTGCCCATCTCAAGGTCTCTCCTTTAGCTGTGGAATGCGTGAGAATCACATGTCCTAGGTGTGTTTACCATCGGCTGACATAAAAACTGGCCTGTGGGTCTGGGCAGACGTAAGAAATGTGGGAGAAAGATAACCCTGGGGTTACAGAAGTCTAGCTGGGGAGGCCTGTCTGGGAGCGAAACAGTTCTGTGCCTGATCAACAGCTCAACAGCCGATCTCTGAGAACGTGAAATGCTGACGTTGCTCAACACCACGGAGCACGGTGGGCTCATGATGGCATTAAGAATTCACCTTCTTCCTGTGCATCACACAAAGCCAGCAATTTCAAGTATTTTGTGGGCTTCAAAAACAGGAAGCTGCTGCTTCAGTGTTCTGTGCATATTTCTCCAGCAGCTTAGCTTATCTACATGGCCTGGGACCAAATACTTTCCTTGGAGGCTGCACGGATCCGGGGTTCTTCCCCCTGCCTGGAGACTTTGTGGAGCTGCTGCTTGTCTTCCCTAATCTTAATCATGAGGGAAGGGATCTGCTGGTCTGTCTGGAGTTATCAGTCATTTGGGGTCAGTTCAGGAATGTAAACAGTGCATCGCAAGGCAAAGCACTGGTCTTGGAGAGAATGGAACTTTCCAGCTCCTCGGGACATCAGCCCACACTGGGCAACCTCGGTTTCCTTTAACATTTCCTCTGCCCATTGCAAAATGGACACCCTGATGCTCGGAAGGATGACATGGAGGCGTATTATGAGTTAAGAGACCTTCGTGCGGCTCACTGTCTCTTACGGAGGCCCGGGTCACTGTCTTGAGATTTGAATTTATGAAGATTTCTGAGCTGGCTCCAGGGGACACAGACCTGGAGACCTCCCCAAGCGTCTGCCTGTATTTGTCACCCACAGCTCAGTCTGATTTCGGCTGAACCACCCTGCCTGCGCTGTCTTTCCAGAAGCCACTTGGCTGAGTCTCCCGGTGGCACTGCTATTGGTCTGCCCCTGATAGGGTCGATCCTTCGGATTATCCCGGCATCTGGCCAACAAGCCATTTTATTTTGCATTTATTTATTCATCAATATCTCTTTCCAAAGGAGATGCAAAGTGGCTTATAAAAATGCATGACATGCAGCAAGATAAAATAAATTAAAAATGAGGGATGAGATTTGGGCAAAGGGAGAGGACAGGGAGGCAGGTGACAATGTAGAGCCAGGAGCAAGGGCGGCTTGCACGGCTTTTGTCTGGCCCCTGAAGCCGGTACTAAAGGGGATGGTGCCTCGGGGGCTGCACCCGCCTCATCAGAGTTGATTTGCTGGCAGCCCTGGCATCAGTTCTACCCTCCCACCCCTGCAGACGAGATATGAAGAAAGGGGATATGTTCCTGTGCCCCTGGCTCAAATGCAGAGTCATGTATATAAACTGGGCGTAAAAAGGGGCTCACTCCATGGGAACTCGTTATTACCATACCTGTGAGCTGGGGACGGGGGTGGGAGCTGGAGTGTGACAGACTGTGGTTTAAGTCCCAGCTCAGGGTCTGCTAAGCCGCCTGGCCTACCCCCTGCGAGGCCCGCTCCCCAGCGTGCATGTGGGAACGGCAGCGGCGGCTGGGTGTTGTGAGGAGTGAGCGAGGCAGTTAGTGTAAACCTCCTAGAACAGTATCTGGCACAGAGTGAGCGGTGTCTTAACATTACTCTTTGTCTTTATATTAATATGGGCTCTTTCCCTCTCTCGTTGGACTTCCAAGAGGAGGAGAGAGAGCCTTATGTCATAGAACAGGGTGCAGTGTTTGAGGTCCTTCAGGGCAGCCTTCTCATGGGCTGACGCAGACCCAGGGATGGGGAGGCAATAGCTCACGTTTACACAGTACACTAGGGGAGAAACCCGACTTGAAGTCAGGGCTCCGGGTGCTGTTTCCACCCTCCTGCCCTATCTGTTCTCTCAGGCTCATCATAATCAACTGCCCCCCCCCCCATGACATTCCTCTCCAAAGGGAAACAGCTGCCCTCCAGAGGAGGCCTGAGGGTGTCCCTTAGGGAGCAGTGGGCTGAAGCGGCCCTCCTGACTTGGCCTCCCCAGCTGGGGCTGCCTGCAGCGGGGCTACAGCATCCTGCTTCCCGGGCCAAAGTGATGAGCCACGGCGTAGGCTAGAAGGCACCAGGCGTTTGGAGCCTGCAGTCCTGGTGAGATTGGCCTTGGGAGAGTTGGTTTAGCCACTTTGGGCCTCATTTTACTCAGCAATAAAATGCAGATACGTGAAATTTCTGAATGACGGAACAACGCAGTGGTTGAAAAATCACTCTTGTAACAATTACACGGGTTGTTTACTGTGTCCTAGGTGCAGTGCATGTGTTTTCATGAATTATCTCCTTTACCTCTTACAACACAGCAGTGCTGTTGTTGCTATTGCAACATATGTCCAGACTGAGACTCTAGAGGTCAAGTGCCTTCCCCAAGGTCACACAAATAGAAATGAGCCTGAGTTTGGACTAACAAGCCCTGTCTGTCTCCAGGACCCGTTTTCTTAGCCTCTATGCTCTATTGTTGGGATTCCAGCCTTACCTTCACACTAAGTGATCATAGCTGATCACTGGGCCTCTGACACCTCAGGGGTCTCTCTCTCTGTTAGGAGGTGGACCCTTGGGAACACAGTTGCCTTGGAGGTGTCTCCCACGGACCTGAAGAACTCAGCATATTTTTTAATGGAAATGGGGTGGTTCACTGAAGGTGATTTGTGTCTTTATTTTCTATTGTCTGTGGATAATGATGTATGCAAATAAGCATGAATACTTGCCTGATTCCCAGCCTTTCTGCTAAAATGTCATCTTTGCAATGAACCTTCCCTGACAGTCCTATCACTCCTCTCCTCACTTGGCTTTCCCAATTCCCCACACCCTGCTGTTCTTTTTAAAAAATTTTCATAGCATTTATTATCTTTTATCATAGTAGAAAATATACTTTAAAAATATATTGTATGTGCTTGGCTCTCTGATAGCATGACTGCTCTATAAGGGCAAAGATCTCTGTCTATTTTGTTCTGAGCAACCAGAAGCGTGCTTGGCACATGGTGAGTTCTCAGTAGATTCTTACTGAATAAATAAATGAATGTAGTCTCTCTCTCTGTATTTTTCCTCCTTTTGGTTAGGATGATTTGTATAAATTCCTTTCAGAACACAGCAAGTGATTGTTTTGGTCAAAGGTCAGAATTAGAATGGCCCCGAAGGAAAGAAAAAAACTCCCAAATACTTACATTATCAGGAACTCAGTGGAGGGAAAACACCAGATGCTGACCTTTATTTTACCAGTAGTTCAGCTTTTGTCAAACATTAATCGAAGTTTTATTTTCTTATTTAGCTGAAATCCTATGAGATCTTTCTCAAATTCAGTTTTTTTCAAGGTTGGAAGAATTACAAGAAGAATCACCTTTGAAGTATTTCCATCACCCCAAATTATCAGCACCCAAAGGTACAGAGGCGAGATTGTCCAAGTACGCAGCAAGAACTCCATCTGCATTAGAATTCCAAGCTCAGTGTGATGGCTTTGTCCCCTACCGAGCAGGGCAGGCTAATTCTGGAACTGCTTGATTCACGTATCTCACGGATTGATATTGATCTGGCATTTTAAAAAATGGGGCAGGTCCTTTGGAATAAGAGAAGAACTTGGAAACCAGGCTATGGTGCTTGGCAGGAACTAAGAGGAGGTGACTTGGCCCGGAACAGGCTGCAGAGGTTCTAACAGTGCCTGCTCTTCATGGCTCACCGCTCACGGTCTTGCACCCAGTTCCATTGTGTTTATATGCACATCAAAAGAACTGCGAAGAATGATAGAGTTGATATAGGGACTCCAGGGGGCTGTGGACTGGGAGATAAAATTCCAAAATGTACGTGAACCTAGGCGCACGTTACTCAAATTGTTGCATAATTTAGGAAGAAACAATTCTCAGTGTGTGAGTCAGACCATGTGCTAGGCACAGTACGTACGTTATGTCCTTCACGATAATACTGTGACTTTGGTGTTGACATCTCCATTCAACCAACAGGGAGACTGAGGCCCAGAAAGATGAACTGACTTGCTCAAGGTCTCCAGGAATTGGAACCTGCGTCTGATGTCAAAGCCCACGTCCTTAACATTCTGCCACCAGCGTTTCTCTAACAAAGTGGGATTCTCTGGCTCTGGGGTGAGGCCGATGCAGTTTTCAATTTGGAACCTGTCAGAAGTTTGGAAACGTCAAAGGAACTGAGTACTAGCTCTGGCTTTGCCTCTTGACTAAGTTGGAAATCACAAGCTAGTTGCTTCCCCTCTTTGGCCCGAGTACCCTTTTGATGATGGGATCAACTATTTGTGCTTCCAAGGACTTCTGAAAGGTCTGGTGAAATACAGTTCGTCAAGTGCTATACAAACCTAGAAGGTGGTTATCATCAATAAAAATTATCAAATCCAGCCATGTTCACCTTCACTTGTCTTCAGTGATTTATTATTTCAGTGCGTCCTAGGGTTCATGGCAGAAAATGGCACTGTGGTGACAGTTCATGATGGGGTTCCAGCTGCAGGCGAAGCTGCAGATGGGTCTCGTCTTTGCGTACGTGGTTCTTTATCTCAGTATTTTACACTGTGGTCATTCCTCTGCTGAACCCAGTGAGCTATAGCCTGAGAAACAGGAAATGAAGGAGGCTCTGAAGAAAGCCCTTCATAGGATGGGGGTTTCCAAGTAGCAAAAAACTTGAGCTCCATCAGTTCAGAAGTTTCCTGCAAATCATCCTTCGGGCTTTGGGCTTGTCCCCTTAACCCAGGAACCAGATCTCATAATTACAAAGACATATTGGGGCAGAAAAATCGAGTTTGAATTTTAGCAATTTATTTATTAGCTCTATGACCTTGATCCAGGAATTCTCTGCCTCAGTCTTCACATCAGTAAAAAGCTCTGCCCTGCTGTGATTAAAGCCATGAGTAAGAGACATGGAACGTCAAAGGATCTTCCGAATAATAACATGCTATAAAATGTAACATTTATTTTTCTGACCCTATCTGGGTATTGTTGAGTGTTTTCTTAGCTACTGGAATTTTTTTTTCTACAAAATGAATTTTTGCACCTTGAGTAGTTACAAAACAATAGCTTATTATTTACCTAGTAAGGGCAGTCACATTCTTTGGTTGCGGGTAGTGAAGTGGAAATCAGCCTTAACCAAAAACCGTTTTCTCAATATTCAATCCTATCTGATTTAGGTATTTGTCATGGAAAATACAAGTAAATAAATAGAGGAAGAAAAAATGGAGGGGCAAGGAGATGTGACTGGGAAATGTTGAACTAGAATATATTAGTCGGCTTTCAAAGATAGCATAGAGGACCAAGACATTGTAGAACAAAAGAAAGATGTAATGATTTGCACTAATTACTGGAAACAATTTGATCTTGATGTAGAGCTGAACTGAGTCCCATATATAACTTTTGAAATATTTCTTGATCACCAAAGGTCAGAAGCTCTATTTTATTTCTGAAGCATTTTCCGTGAACCATCTGCCTCAAGCAACACAAGCTATTTTCTGTTCTCCCGTAATGAAAACCACTATCTGCTTCCATCTCCTGTAGGACATTTACTTTATTATCAGAAGGCAGATAACTATGAATCCGGGTGCCACCTTTTAATGACTTCTGCATCTGCTGGAAATATTGCTTGGGAAACATCTCCATGGAGATTCGATTTTATTTACCACGTCAGAAAACATTTACTGATAATCTACTATGTATTGAACATAATACTAGGTTCCAGCACATAGTAATAAATAAGATAGACACGGTTCCTCCTGGAGATTAGAACCCGGGGCATAGACAGATATTAAACCATGACCCAGTTAATTGATTTTTTCACATGATATTGGAAAGTGGAACAAAAGAAACACAGGATATTGTTATACCACATAACAGGGTTCTGACCTAGTTAGATGTGGTCAGAAAATATTTTCTTAAGGGAACTAGCATTTAAGCTGAGGCTTAGAGAATAGGTTCGGCAGAGTCACGGGTGGGGGAGACTATTCCACGCAGAAAAAGTAGCAAATGCAAGGGCCCGAGAAACAGGATGCCTCGAGGAACTGCGAGGAGGGGCTGCAGCTTGGGGAGCGAGGGGCTTGTGTGAGAGGCAGCTGGCGATTCCAGGAGGAAGGAGGCACGGAGGCCTCGAGGCTCACGCAGGACGCGTGGACCTGACGCCAGGTGCAAGGCGCGAAATGATCCTGACTGAACTTTACTTGACCGCTGTGCGATGGGGGGAAGGGGATGGAAGGAAACACCTATTTCACCTAAACAAACGGTGTACCCCAGCGCATGCCTCTTCCTTTGCACACGATACTGTGTGTTTCATTCTAGAATGCATGCTAGGCCACAGAAAGCTAGCAGGAGCGTGGCCATGATATTGGTCTAGGACAGATTCTTGGCACAGCGGTGAAACTGGGGAAACATATTTTTGGAGGCACCCATTTTTTCTTTGGTACACCTTTCCTTCCTGACTTGAGACCTCCTTTAGGTATTCAGGTACACACCATGTGCCTCTCCATCAAAATTGTCATCAACTACTCCCTCTTAAGAGGCTGACACGTTTTCATTAGCTCCTATTATATGCCAGGCTGTATTAATAGGCTGAAGAAGTCACTCCCTGCAAGGCTTGTTGCATACTTAAAGGCAGGAGAAACTTTCAACTTAAAAAATGCTAAACAGTGGGTGTGCTATTTTGGTAGCCGTGGGAGCTGCTTCACACTCCTCCCACCTCCTACTTGGTAAGTGGGACCAGCTCCGTCTATAAATAAATGACCTTTGATACACGCACAATATTTGATGTATATACAATTGCCTCACGGATGCACAAAGTGGATAAAAATAAAATGAACTTTAATGTGTTTTAGGGGACTACCTTCTGATTAATGTGAGAAGGTGCTGGAAGAAATGGCATTTATGTTGAATTTTCAATGACATATATTAATAAATGAATGAAAACATTCACAAATTACCTAATGTGTGTCAGGCTTTATGCCAAGAGTTTTTATTTAGCTCATTCTTAAAATAGACATAATCTTTTAGAAAATAGAATCCTGGGACGGTTGACTGAGTCACAGGGTGCCGGGATGTTTGGTTAAACATTACTTCTGGGTGTGTGTGAGGAGGTTTCAGATGAGATTAGCATTTGAATTGGTGAACCTGGTAAAGTAGGTGGTTCTTCCCATCGTGGGCAGGCATCACCCACATGGCTGAGGGCTTGAACAGCACAAAAAGCAGAGGCGGGGAGAGTTCACTCCTTCGGCCCTGCCTGACCGCCTGCGCCCGAACACTGGTCTGCGCCCGGACTGGGGTTCACCACCAGCCTCCCTGGTTCTCGGGCCTTCAGGCTAAACCTCCCCACCGCTTTCCTGGATCTCCTGATTGCAGGACTTCTCAGCTTCCACATGAAGACTCAAATAAGACAATTCCTTATAACTAATGTCCTTCCATGCAATTAAAATCCATCACCTCCAAATACCTTTTTATTATTGTTTTGGATAAGAACACTTAACATAAGATCTACCTTCTTAGCAAAATTTTAAGTATACAATATAGATTGTGGTGATGGTTTCATGGGCATATACTTGTCTCCAAACTGAATTACATACATTAAATATGAATTACATACATTAAATATGTACAATTTTTTATATGCCAATCATACATCTACAAAGTAGTTTAAGAAAAATCTCCATAATTAGATCCTATTGGTTCTGCATTTCTAGAGAACCCTGAGTAATAAAATCCAGTCGGTAATATTGTAGTCTTCTTCTTTTTATGTCCTTTAACTTCTAAGTGTATCCCTTTCAGGAACTGGGTTTTGGAATTATAAATTTTTAGCTATAATACTGGCCTCCTCAATCTACTAAAAATGATATAGAGAAGATGAAGAAAGCAGACTTTCAGACTTTGAACTGACCCATTTAACTCAACACATCAAGAGGCCAAAGGGCCATGTTATCATTTAGAACACTGAAAAGTGACGTCACCAAGGTGGTGGTATAAGAGACCCCAGCGTCTGTCTCCAACAAAGATCAGCAATTAAGGCACATCTATCCATGAACCAAAACAGCTGCAAGTGTGCTTGTGGCGAGACCCTGCAACAGTAAGAATATATGCCAATAGCCAGGGTCTGGCAGCTGCTCAGGGGCCTGGACCTAGCCCTGACCCTGCCACTGGCCTGCGCCACTGGGCTCACCGGCAGCCCACCCAGCTGTGAGCAAGCCCTGCAGCCGTGCACAGGCCCATGGCGACTCTCTGCAGCCACAACAGTGCCCTCCGACAGCCTTTGGACACCAAAAGCAAAACTCAACAGTGGGTCTGCATCAAACTAAAAAGCTTCTGCAAAACCAAAAAAATAACAAAATAAAAAGGCCACCTACAGAATAAGAGAAAACATTTGCAAACCATATGTCTGACGAGTTAATGACAAAACATATAAAGAACTCATATAACTCAATAGCAATAAAGCAGACAATCCAATTAAAAATGGGCAGGGCACCTGAGTAGACATTTTCCCAGAGAAAACATACAAATGGACAACAGGTACAGGAAAAGATGCTGACCATCACTGACCATAAGGAAAATGCAAACCAGAACTGCAGCGAGATGTTGCCTCGTTACTGTTAGAATGGCTCTCATCAGAAAGACAAGAGATAACAAATGCTGGCGAGGAACCGAAGAAAAGGAAATTCTTGTGCACTGTTGGTGGGAGTGTAAATTGGTACAGACATGATGAAAAACAGTATTGAGGTTCCTAAAAAAAAAAATTAAAAACGGAACTACCATGTGATCCAGCAATCCAACTTCTGGGTATATATGCAAAGGAAATCAGTGTCTAGAAGAAATATCTGAATCTCCATGTTCATTGCTGTGCTTTTCACAGTAGCCATGCCATGGAAACAACCTAAATGCCCATTGACAGACGAATGGATAAAGAAATGTCCACACACACACACACACACACACACACACACACACACACACGGGAATACTATATTCATCCATAAACAGAAATAAAACCTGCCTTTTGCAACAATATGGATGGACCTTTACAACATTATGCTAAGCGAAGTGAGTCAGAGAAAGAAAAATACTGTATGATCTCACTTTTACATGGAATCTAAAAAGCTGAACTCCTAGAAACAGAGAGTAGATTGATGGCTCCCAGGGCTGGGGGTAGGGGAAAAGGGAAATGCTGGTCAAAGGGTATAAGCGTTCCATTATAAGATGAATTAGTTCTGGATTTAAAGTCCAGTATCGTGGCCGTAGTTCACGACGCTGTGTTGCGTACTTGAAAGGTGCTGTGAGGATAGATCTTAAATGGCCTCCCCAGAACAACAGCAATGAAAGGAAAGCGGTGACGCTGTGAGATGAGGAATGCACCCACTAACCTCATGGTCGTAAACAGTCCACAGCACATTATGTGCAGCAAATCATCATAGTGTGCATTTTAAACCTGGTCAATTACATGTCAATAGAGCTAGGAGGGGAAAAAGAACAGCACCAATACTTTAATTGTGCTTTCCCTTTTTTCACATATATTAATTTGAATGCACGAATGCAGGTGTAAAGCCAAATTAACAAGACTATTACATAAGAGCCTGGGTATAGGGTAGAAAGATGGAGCATAACCCACACAACATGTAATCTTGGGCCTTTGGTTCCAGTGTATATTTATTTATTTACTTTTTTGTATGGGTATGGATAGCAGCTGGGAGGGCCATAACACTTCAGATAAGATCAACAACAACCACAAAGAAATTAAAATTTTTTTTCTGTCATGGAGATCTATACAGAACAGACAGAAATACTACTCTCAGATTTCTTTTCCTGCCCCCTTGCTTACAGCCTATTTGTCTCACCTACAGGGAAGGGCTAACACCATCATGGCCTTGAGCAAAGGCCCACAAGCTGCTCGGGCCTCAGCATCACCCCCACTCCCATCCCCACCCCTGCCTCCCGCCCTGGATCTCCCATATCTTTTTTAGCAGCAATAGTGGTAGAAGGTAAAAAGAAAATGAAGCATTTTTTTGTATTGGTGATGGAGTTCAAAGGAGATAAAATAGCTCTGGGTTCTTTTTTAAAAAATTTCATTGGGTGGCATTGGTTAATAGGATTATATAAGTTTCAAGCGATCGCTCTCAGTTCTGAGTCCAATTTTGCCTGTTGCTGAGTTCAAACCTCCAACAGTATTTTCTCCTGAACCTTAGATAGAGTGTGGGAGGGCAAATCACTTGGGAAGCTGGGGAAAGATGACAGAAGCGGAAAGGAAAGTAGGCTGCCTGCCTCCTGTGGTGCATCTGCCAGGCTGTGCGTGGAGCCCAAGATGCTTCGTGGACATGACACAAGCCATCCTTTAATCCTACCTGGAAAGAAGGCCTCAGCTGTTTTCACTTATCTTTCTTCAAAAGCCACAGACTGTTCTGGAACTGTTGAAAAGAACATTGTGTCTTTTTCTCAATTTACCTTTATCCATATTTAAGACATAATATCGCAAACGCACAAAAAAATGACAGCAATAGCACTAGCGAAAGTGTTTTCCCCTTGTAATGGGATGGACATCTGAATTCTTTCTGATTCTGCCCTTAATAAATATGCTTCTTTGGGTTTGGAACCCCCCCCAAAAGTATTGTATTAATACCTGTCTACACCTGTTACTTTATATTTTCATATAGACAATCTAAAATATTTTATTCATTAATTCAATAAATTAACTATTTTCTAAGGGGCTACTGTATGCCGGACACAGTGCTAGCAGTTTGGGAGCTATATCAGTGAAGAAAAGGCAAAAATCTCCTTCCTTGTGGAGCATAACAACCTAATGGAGGAGCTAGATCATAAAGAAGCAAATGATATAATAAGCAATATAGTATGTTAAAATGTGTCAAGTGCTATGGGAAAACCTGGAGGCACGAATTTTATACCATGAGTGAGTAATTCTGTGTCAGAGATACTGGATGAAAGAGATAGGAGGTAATTATTTCCTTTCTGGGATGAACATAATCTCAACTATATCCATTGAATAACAACTCCCCATTTTCCCTGCCCTCCAGCCCCTGAAAACCACTATTGTATTCTCAGCTGTTGGGAGTTTGACTATTTCAGATGCCTTACGTAAATGGAATTGTGCAGCACTTGTCCTCCTGTGACTGGCTTATTTCACTTAGCATAATGTCTTCAGGTTCATCCATGCTGTGGCAAGTGTCAGAATTTCTTCCTTTTTAAAGGCTGAATGATATTCTACGGCATGTATAACCACATTGTTTTAAATTTATTCATCCTTTGATGGTCATTTAGGTTGTTTTCCTATCTTGACTATTGTGAATAGTGCTGTTATGAATATTGGTGGGCATATATCTGTTCAAGTTCCCGTTTTCCATTTTTTTTGGATGTAATACCTAGAAGTGGAATTCCTGGATCACACGGTAACTCCCTGTTTAACGTTTTGAGGAACCAAATGGCTGCACCATTTTACATTCCCATCAGCAATGCACTAAGATTCCAGTTTTTCCACATTATCGCCAACACTTGTTATTTTCTGTTTTTTCTTCTTTGACAGCCATTCTAATGGGTGTGAAGTGGTATCTCATTGTAGTTTTGATTTCCATTACTCTAATGATTAGTGATGTTGAACATCTTTTCATTTACTTTTTGGCCATTTTATATCTTTTTTGGAGTAATGCATATTCAAGTCCTTTGTTCATTAAAAAAAATTTGGTTGTTATTGAGTTGTATGAGTTCTTTATATATTTTGGATACTAGTCCCTTTTAAGATATATGATATGCAAATATTTTTGCCCATTCTGTGGTTTGCCTTTTCACTCTGTTGATTGAGTCCTTGGATGCACAACATTTTAAATTTTGATGAAGTCCAGTTTATCTATTGTTTCTTTTGTTGCCTGTGCTCATGAAGCTTTCCCCCTAAGTTTTCTTCTAAGAGTTCTACAGTTTTAGCTATTATGTTTAGGTCTTTGTCTTTTTTTTTCTTCTTTTTTTTTTTTTTTAAATTATCTTTATTGTTGAAAGTATTACAGATATCTCCCCATTTTTCCCCCCATTGATTCCCTCCACCCCTCATTGATTTCTAATTTCATGTCCTTGTGATCTGAGATGCTTGATATGATTTCAATCTTCTTGAACTTGTAGAGACTTGTTTTGTGTCCTAACGTGGTCTATCTTTGAGCATGACCCTTGTGCACTTGAGAGGAATGTATATTATGCAGCTTTGGAGTGAAATGTTCTGTAAATATCAAATCCATCTGATCTAGTGTGCCATTTAGTCACTGTTTCTGTGTTGATTTTTGTCTGGAAGATTTATCCAGTGAAATCAGTGGGGTGTTAAAGTCCACAACTATGGCTGTATTGCTGTTGATCTCTCCCTTAAAGTGCTTAAGGTTATTAATAATAGGTCCTTCCTTATTTATTGCCATTTTAATTCTTTATATCTATGTTTCTCTATTTCTTCTTATTACAGCAGTCCCTTTAACATTTCTTGCAATGCTTCTATTTCTACTTCTAATTACAGCAGTCCCTTTAACATTTCCTGCAATGCTGGTTTGGTGGTGATAAACAACTTTAGCCTTTTTTTCTTTTGTCTGGGAAGCTCTTTATTTCACCATCTATTTTGAATGATAGCCTTACTGGATAGAGTAGTCTTGGTTTGGGATCCTTGTTTTGCATTTCCTTGAATACTTCATGCCATTCCTTTCTGGTCTGTAGAGTTTCTGATGATAAGTCAGCTGACAACCTTATGGGGGCTCCTTTGTAGGAAACAGATTGCTTTTCTCTTGCTGCCTTTAATATTTTCTCTTGGTCTTGAATTTTTGGCATTTTAATTATGATGTGTCTGGACGTGGGCCTTTTTGGATTCTCTGTGCTTCCTGAACTTGTGTGACTTTTTCCTTCACTAGGTAGGGAAGTTTTCTGCCATTATTTCTTCAAACAGGTTCTCTAACCGTTGCTTACTTTCGACCTCTTCTGGCATTCCTCTGATGCAAATATTGTTATGTTTCATGTTGTCCCACAGCTCCCTTAGGCTGTCCTCCTGTTTTTTAATTGTTTTTCTTTTTGGATCTCTGATTGAGTGATTCTTTCCTACCCTGTCTTCTAATTGGCTGATCGGATCCTCAGCTTCCTGTAATCTGCTGTTTATTGCTTCCAATATATTCTGCATTTCTGCTATGTCATTCTTCATTTCTGACTGGTCATTTTTCATAGTTTCCATATCTTTTTTCATGCTGTTGAGCATCCTTACAATCAGTATTCTGAACTCTGTATTTCCTAGATTGCTTATGTCCATTCCATTTAGCTCTTTTTCTGGAGACTTATTCTTTCATTTGGGACTTTTTTGTCTTCCCACTTTGGCAGCCTATTTGGGTTTGTTTCTATGTATTAGGTAGGCCTGCTAGGACTTTCAGTCTTTTTGGAAGGTCTCTGGTGCAGGCCAATGAGAGTACCTTGTTTGGAGCTATCAACAACCCACAGCTTGAGGTCCCCATTGTTGGGCCTGGGTGCGTTTGGACAGGACCAAGATGCACATCAAAGTCTGCTTTTCCAAGGCCTGGGCCCAGAAGCAGATCAAGCAAAGACTCAAAACACTCCGAGGTCTGCCTCTGCCTGCAGGCTAATTAATCTGAATTTCTTAACGAGCCTCAGGCTGTGGAAACTCCACAGGGTGGGGCAGCAGGTTTTTTTCAGTCTCTTAATGAGCCTCAGGCTGTAGAAACTCCAAGGGGTAGGGTGAGAGGTTTTCCAGCCGGGTGGAGCAATTGCTTCCCCCTCAGGCAAAAGCTGCTTGGAAGGTAAATGTCTGCCTGAGAAAGATGCCCTCTGCGGTATGGGGGAATGACTCTACACAGGAATCCAGAGGAGTGCCCTCTGAACTCCATCTCCAGAGCCCAGGACCCTAGAGTCTCCTCACACAGCTCCAGTCCACTCTGCCCTCCCTCCGCCAGAGCCCAAGCTGAGTGGCTGCACCCGAAACTGTGAGTTGACTCTTTAAGAGGGGCCTGCATGTCCAGCCACCTCTCCCTGGCAGAGACTCTGCTGCTTTTCACAGCCAGATGCTATGTGGGCACCTTTCTTAGTTCTGGTGCTCTTGGCTGGGAAGCCCAGCCTGGGGTTTAGGCCCCAGAGTCCTCAGTGGGAGCCCCCAGAGCTGAGATCCCCCTCGGACCTTCAGTGCTGCCTGTGGGAGCCCAGCCAGCCCTCTCACATCCGCACTTCCTTCCAGTCTCTATGCGGCTTCTGCTTTTCCTCCTTGGTCATAGGGGTGCTCTCCAGCTCGTCTGCAGTTGCAGTTAATTATTTAGGGTGGTTTTTCTATATTTTAGTTGTCATCCCAGTTTGGTCTCGGGAGAGTATCAGTGTAGCTTCCACTCAGTCCACCGCCGTCTTTCAGGATCTTTGATTTATCTTGAGTTAATTTTTATATATGGTGTAAAGTAAGAATCTAATTTCATTCTTTTGCATGTGGGTATCCAGTTTTCCCAGCACTATTTATTGAAAAGCACTCAACTAACATTTGCTGAAATCCTTTAGTGCAATGAGAGATGTGGTATAAAAAGTCATGAGATTGACAGGAGACGCTGAGCTCATCTCTGGCGCACCCTCCTTCCTTCTGTTTATTGTTGGCCCCGTTTTATCAATGAGGAAAATTAAGCCTGGAATGTTAAATGACCCCAGGTGCTCAGCTAAGTAGCAACTGTTTTAAAGTTGCCGTGGAGAAGGTGGCCTCACATTAATGACCTTTATAGTTTACTGGGGGAGGGGACACTGCTCTCGGAGGAGAAATCTAAACCTGCAGGACAGTGAAAGACAGTTTGAAAAGCTGTCTTCAGCATGAATATTGTTTTCATAATACAAACAATATAAAGTAAAACGCTTCTGTTTATGACTTGCGGGGCTATGTAGACATCAGGGTGCCAACATTGCATAAGGGTCTGAGCTCCACACGCTGGGGAACATAGACCTAGTGGGTGTTATCTCATTATGACCATGTAAACACCACCCGTCTCTGCTGAGAAGAAACTCCTAGATGATGTGGTCGGTGAATGAATGTCTACCTTCTATTTCTGTCGCTTGCATGGAACTACCCCAGGCATTAGCATGACTGTCTTGGCTGTGATGTTACTCAGTTTCCCCAGGAGCTCTAGGTGCTTACATTTATATTCCAGTTAGAACCATCACCTGCTGTAGGTAAGGGAATTGGGGTAGAAAGACACTCTCGAACTGCTCAGATTTCCCCTTTATCAGGAATCTCGGTAGGGACACTGTGAAGCTCACTAGACAGTTGCTGCATTTCCTAGGAGATTTAAAACAATAGACAAGCGGTGTGCAGATCCTCTAGGCCAGGAGGACAGGCCCTGAGTCCCAGAAATTATAGACTGAGTAGAATCAAGAGGGCTGGTCTGGGAAGGTGCAGGTGTGAGCTAGTTCTGGAAGCTCTGATGTGATGGGGGATAGGTTAGGTGAAAAAAAAGATAAGAGCAATTGAAGATGCAGAATCAGAGCATTTAAATAAGCTGATTGCTTAATTCACCGCAGAAGGGCCTCGAACGGGAGAGCCAGATCCCAGACACATTGAAAGCAGCAGGGAGTTCAAATTTAAAATATCACGGCCAATATTTACTTGGAAAAGGTCTCATTGTTTTAACTTGTATGTCTTTCATTATTAATGAGGTTCGGACTTGTCTCATTTGTTTGCATCATTTATATTTCTTTTGTAAATATTTTATGTGCTTTGCCGATTGATTTTGTAAGAGTAATTTGTATATTGGGGAAATCATTGGTGTTGCAAATCTTTTCCCAGGTTTTGCTTTTGAGTTTGTTTGTGGTGCTTTTAGCCCCCAAAATGTTAAAATTTGATGAAGTTAGATTTATTCTTTTTCCCCTTTGTAGCTTCGAAGTTTCCGGTTGTGATTAGAAAGCCCTCTCTAAGAGAATCGTATTATTCACCCATGTTCACCCTTAGATTTGTTAAAATTGCATTTTCTTTTCATGTGCAAGGCCTTGGATGCACCTGGAATTTGTTTGGCTTTTCTTTGGGGGATTGCTCAGTAACACTGTCCCCCCCCAGCACGTGAGACAGGCACTGAGCTTTTGCTGCCCGTCAGTGTGATGCCAGCGCCTGGCACGTGGTAGGGGTTTAGTAAACACTCCTTTAATTCGTACTTGAATGGAATTCCAAAGATAAGGGGATAGCTGAATTCATCAGAACGAAAACCTCGATCTCTGGATTTTATACTTTAAAAGGAATAAAAACAGAGGGGGCCAGGTCCAGAAAATAAACCCCAAGGTGGTGAAGGAACTGGAAACCAAGTTAGACAAGGCGCTGGGGATGCTGCCATGGGCAAACCCACTGGGATCTCCTCCCTTGGCCAGCAGTCAGGAGATGGCCTAGAGCCAGTGGTGGGCACTTTGGCTTTCAGAGTTGAAGGAAGAGCTCTGGAATGAACTGCTCGGAGAGGGAACGGGTTGTGTTTGGAGATCGTGAGCTCTTTTTCCCCAGAGGTGCTCAAACATGCACTTATGGGATTCTTGGGGGTTGTTGTAGAAGAATCAAACATCAGGAGTCAAACGCCTGAGTGATAGGGGTTAAAGATAATTCCACAGGGAAGGCTTGGGACTGTGAGTGGGAAAGGCCCTGGCCCGCCTAACGGGGCAGCCACCTCTCAGCTCCAGCCAAGTGTTACCCTAAGTTAAAACAAAATTTTTTTTCCAAGAAAAGTTTAAAATTAAATGTGAAGTTCCTTGATTTTTAAAAACACTTTTCTTTAAGTTGCCAAACCAAATTTTTCTGCTGTCTGGGTTTCCCTTCTGGTCCACCAGTTTGCAACCCCTCTTTCAGAGAGAAGAAAAATTGCGTGTAGAACATCACAGTGTCTGGACCAGATGACCTTTCAGAACCCTTCTACCCTTGGCTCTCCGATTTCCTGAACTGTATAAATGGGCGGGATTATTAATAGTGTCAGTATATCACTAGAATATGACTCAGCATACGGGAAGGGTGGATAGAATAGAGGAAGAATCAGGGTTTGATGGAGGGAAGATGATCTCTGTTTATGACTTGTGGGGCTATGCAGACATCAGGGTGCAAACATTGCATAAGAGGTCTGCTCTGTACAACTGATTATCATTTTATGGCAATAAATATTAATTGCTGGTAATAAAGTGCAAGGGAGTTACACAAGCAGTTTTAAGAGGAGAGAAAGACTCAGGAACTATTTAAAGTGGCAACAAAGAGATAGAGATATAAATACAGAGGGAGATGGGGGGACAAAGGGAGTGAGGGAGAGAGACAGAGATGAGAGAGAGAGAGAGAGAGAGAACATATAAACATATACTCTCAGTTTCCCATATGTATGTACAATATTGGAAACTAAGAGTATTATAAAGTCTCTGCTCCAAGCCCAGAGTCCTGGGGACATCGGGTCTTCAGCAGCCCGCGTCATTCACTGAAAGGTGGTGTTTTGGCTTCGCAGCAGAGCTCAGTGCTGCGGCCTTTTTGTTCTGTGATGAACCGAGAGCCTTCAAGGAGCCGGAGTTGTTCCGCTTCCCAGTCCAACGCGATGTTACCACATCTTTTTATTCGTTACTGGGGGCGCAGTGCGCAGCCAAGGTCCTGATGAGGCTTAGGAAACAGCTTGGGGTGTTGGAAGGACTCCGAGACCTTGGTTTTCTGGAGTAGCAGACGTGCGCGGGCAGGTGCAGGAGGCGGCCCCCTTCTAAGTTCTTTAGCTAAGCGGCTGATGAGATGTCCCCCCACCCTCCCGGCCTCGCTCCCCTGCTCACACCCTCGCAGGCTCTCTGAGTCGGGGATTGTTGGTTGTGGCAAACAGAAAGCTGCTTAAGCTGGCTCAATCAAAGTGGGAGGTTTTACTGTAACGATAAAATAGCCAATTTCATGGATACAGGAGCTGAACTGCAGCTACACCTCATGGGGTCTGGGCTCCAGAAGCTACTGGAACCAAAGCTTCCCTCTCACGTCTCAGAGGTGCCATGGTGTGAGCCATCTCTTCTTCACTCTGATTCTTTCTGGGCCTTTCTTTTAGCTAGTTTCCTCTGTTTGCAAGAGCTCCGCAGGATACCAACATTCAAATATACACAATAAATCAATTCAAGTTCTGTCTATGAAACCAACTACAGTGCTTCTAGATTAAAATTCTCTAGAGAAAAAAATATGGGTCAACTGGCCAGACACACTATTTTAAAAAGATTTAGATTCTTTATTTTGGTGACAATCTTTTAATTTTTTTTTATCTGTATGTTAAAAGGAACACCATAGATCCTCCTGAGTAATAAATTTTAGTGTCTAGAATTCCCTAACATCATGATTTTTCCTCAGTTCCCATCCCCCACCATTTCCTTTAGCTTTTATCCATAATTCCAGGGAAAATACTGCTCTTCCAGAATGAAAGGGTGACAGAACCTATGACCTCCCAACATTTTCTCCTATGCCCTTGCTACTCAGGGTGTCACCTGGATCCCAGCAGCAGCAGCAGCATCTAGCTTGGTAGAAATGCAGCCTCTCAGCCCTACCCTATGGCCACTGAGCTGGAGCCTGCATTTAAGGGGATCCTCAGTAACTTGCATGCATATTAAAGTGTGGGAAGGGCTGAGCTACACTGTACCACAGACCTGACTCATCACCACACCACCAGAGGCCAGACACGCTATTGGGTACGTTGTCCACTGTACATTCAGATGAGGTCTGGGCCGTAAGACATAAGCATGGCTTGCTTCCCAGGTGTGCTGTGCTTTAGATATATTTCACAGGGACAGTTTTAAGCCAAGTAGATCATGTCGGGGGTAGCAGTCCAAACTCACGTCTGTTATAGAGTTGCATGGAGTCCAGGTCCTTGCTGCATCAAGCCCTTTGAAGAGACTGCCAGGATTGGTGATAAAGCTCTCAAATGCTTTATTCTCTAATTTCCAGCAATGGGCACCTTTGGCCAAAAGAATGGAAATGGGTGCTCAAGAACCAAGGTGGACCCACCTTCATGGCCACAGTTCATGGACTAGGGAAGGCCACCTGACTCAAGTTGGGCTACTTTGAGACTCTTTTGCAGGAATTTGAAATGGCAACTATGAAAGACTGGTTGTTCTAAGGCGCTGGACCTCTAGTGTATATGATCGGGAGCTGTTGTTGGTCATATCTGTCGCGTGGACCAGGTTGTGAAGGACACAATTCTTCAGCAGTAGAGCAGTATGAAGTTGATGTGGAGAGAGAGAAGCAGAGATGAGAGATGAAGAAACATGGCTTGGGTTCCTGGCAGCCCTTCAGGAGTTGTGCTCCCTGAGCTTGGCCCATGGGTTCTGCGAGAATCCCCTCAGTTCTTACAATAAATCCTTTCTTAAAAACCCCCATTTCGTTTGAATTGGTTTCTGACACTTGTATCCAGATATCTCAACTAGTATAAAAATCAGGAATATCAGGAATAACATGTGCAAAACCAGACTCTTGGAAAAAAATGTTGTATCATCTGAGACAATGTGGGGGACAGTGGGGACTTCTCTATCCTAGCATGAGAAGCTAACATTTATTTATTCCTTGATAAGTGTTGGCAAAGCAATTGGACCTTGTGCCCCCAGAAATGGAGGGGTCTTGTTGGTTAAATATCACCTGGGCCTCAGACCATGTGATCTGTTATCACCTGTTGTCACCTGGGCCTCAGACCATGTGCCCCCAGAAATGGAGGGGTCTTGTTGGCTAAATATCAGGATATTAAAACATTGGTTGCTCCTTGCAGCCTCTGGCAGAGAGCAACAGATTAGAAGCAAATTCTTGCCCAGACGTCCTACATAAGAAAATACAGAATCCACATAGCTGATATTACAGAATTCCAGATAGAAAGTTAATCATTAGATTGGCGAGAGCATGGAGGACTGGAGAAATCTTGAACAGATTCCATTCTCCGCACCTAAACCATAAACCGTGACAAATCCTCTTATCATAGGCACCCAGCCAGGAGCCAATTTATGAAGAGCTTCATGGACTTTGAAGAAACTTCCGATTTATAACCCGGAGAAACAAGGAAAAGCAGCAGCGCTTGAGGATGGCTCCGAAGAGTTAGTCTCACCCCCTTTGTAACTGTGTCACATGTTAACAAGCCATTCTTGTCGTCGGTTACCAGTATAAGCCGTAATGAGCAAAGGTGTCCTGACTTTCCTGAGACAGTCACCTTCCATCGTTTAGAAACATTATGTTTTGTTTGAATGTGTTTTGTGTGATGGTACACAGAAAGAGTGTCAGTCTAACAATGGCTGTCAGGGTGGTAAAACTCGGTCTCTGATTCGCGTCTCTACTGAGGATGTGGTTTGTCATAATCACTATTAAGATTGTTGCAGAGGCAAGGAATGGGCAGGAGCCTTGCATGCGTGAAGCTGCCTACACCACCCTCTGTTAGCTGGAGGAGAATCTTCCTGGCTCTTTGTGAAGGCCAGGCCACTGAAGTGAAGGGTCATTTTATTTCCTGTAAGGAGGCAGGAAAGGCAAAGGAGTCAGAAAAATACTCAGTGCCAGCTGGTAGTACTAAGTACATAATTTAATACTTTTTCCCCCTTAAAAATATGATCTAAGAAAAATGAAATAATTTCTGTAGTTTGAGAGCTTCCTATGCACCAGGAGAGATTCTAATGACATCTCTACAAGGCCGGTGGGTGCGAGGCGAATGACCTTGAGTCACCTTCCATTCTCCCCACCCCTTGCCTATATTACTGCTCCAGCAGAGCGGCAGGGGCACATCCTCTCTGGTCTTCACAGAGCTCTTCTGAGCATTGATGGGTGGATATTGCTCCCAAAGTCAAAGGCACGCTCACTGCAAGAGCAAGAGCCTGTCCATTCTCCTTTCTTCGCATCTCAACTAGGAGTGATGCGGTGGGAAGAAAGAGAAGGGGCAGCCCTGGTCGGAGTTAACACAGGGGTCACGGGGGTAGACAGTAAGTGTAATAAGTCAATTACATCTTATTTAGAAGGTGATAATTCCCCTGGACAAAAATAAGACAGGGCAAGAAGAGTAGGGAGTTTGGAATTCTATGTGACAAGCTTCAGTCCAAATGCTGCTTCCTTGGGAATCATCTCCCTGATGTAAAAATGATTGATTACATATATGACAATGACAATGAAATGATTGATTACATGGTAGCCTATAAAATTCTTGAAGGCGAGAAACGTGTGTGTGTGTGTGTATAAGTTTCAGCCCATGGTCTGTAGAGCACCTTCGACAGTAAACAATGACAACATGACTGAATGTGCAGGTGGCTCCCATCTGTCCCCTCCCTGGTCCCATCTTTATCGAAGGAGTTTCTTCCTGACCTTGTGCCTTTCCTTTTTCTTGCCCGGACATTTTGAGTATCATAAAAAATGCTTGTGCATCAGATGCTAAGAATAATTGCCACAATTTTTCAGCCGCAGAGAGCTGGCAAAGGTCATGCCAACCTGCAGACTGTGCCAGTTGCTTCTCTGGGCAATGCACTTGTCCTACTTACTTTTTCCCTAAGGTTTCTCTTGTGTTAAAGATTAAAGGGAGAAACCTGATGAAGCAACTGACCCCAGTAGGGCAAACGGTGGCTACAATGGGCCTTGTCTTTCCCGAGGTGAACAGGTTCCCATTATACCATCTCTGGGCAAAGCATGGAGGGGGAGCCCTGTATTTACAAACCGTCTTTCTTCCAGGTCACAGCTGGTGAGGGTGGCAGAACCTATGATTCGTCATTATTCCAAATGAGGAAATCAGACCCTGAAAGACAGGCGACTCCTTATGGGACAAATCAGAACCAGAATTCAGGCTCCTTCAACCATTGTTAGAGATGGCCCAACAGGACAAATGTTTTTAGAAATGGGGGGGAGAAGAGAAACCTTTTTCTATTCCCACATTAAGGGTGCCATTTGCATGTAAGGAATCCCAGTATCAGCAATAACCTCTTCTTGGGGACCCAGGTCGGCCGATGATAGAATCCAACAGTGTAGGGGCAGAACATGCTACTAGAGTCTTAGGCTGGAGCCAGGGGCCCGAGATGAAGGGATTCCTATCCCCCCACCCTCCCTGTGCTTGCACGGGTGGGGGGAAGGTGGGCATACAGTAACCACAGGTAGAAATTCATGGAAAGGGAAGTAGGAAAAAAGCTAATCCCAAGTTAGACTCCTTCCAGCTTCCTGTCCTCAGGTGGCTAAGTCATGACTGTCCTCAGGTGTATCTTCTGGCGGAGGGGCATAGTAAACAGGCGAGGAAGTGGAAGCTGAGAGAGACGAGAGAGCTCCGCCAGGAAGCTAACAGCTAGTCAAGGATGGTGGTGGGGGGGGGATCAGCACCCAGGTGACTGGCTGCCCCACAGGGTGCTGCTTGTCTACCCCTCAGCCCGAGATTACAATCGGTGGGAGAGCAGAAGGTCAGGAGCAGTGAAGGAACAATAGACAAGGAGGGAAGGAGTGGCCAGAGGAAGGAGAAGTGGGTTTCAGGTGAGGAAACAGATCAGGTTTACTTGGTCCACACCCATCTCAGCGCTGCCAAATCACATTTTTTTCCCCCCTTGTCATGTGCACTAAGGTTTAGTTTAACATTGACCTTGCTGCCCGGTGCTTCCAGCAATATCAGCAATATCCGCAGCCCCGCACCAGAATTCTGGCACAGTTTCCCATAATTAATTAGCAAAAATTCCTGGCACCATCACTTGTCACAAAGAATTAAACAGTTTCTTTCGGCACGATTGTTTCTTCTCCTAGACTCTGAGCTCCTTGCTGACCTGTGAACGCACCAGGGAGGACCTCACCTCGGGACCTTTGCACTTGCTGTTCCCTCTGTTAGAATGTTATTCCTCTAGATATCATCTAGCTTACTCCGTTGATTCCTTCAAATTGTTGCTCAAATATCACTTTCTGATGAGGTTCTCATGATCGTCCTATTTAGAATGGCAAACAACCTCCCTAACATTCTTTACTGCTTTATTTTCGTGCGTAGTTCTTATTACCATCTGACATAATATGCGTTCCTTTTGTGCTTTATTTTCTGTCGCCACACAATTATGTAAATTCACAAAGGCAGGGCTCTCTGCTGTGTGCTCGGTGGCGTATAGTAAATACCCAGTAAATATGTGTGGCCTACGTGACGAGCTCACGAATGCACTCATCAGGTTGAACACATTCATCACAGTTCCTGGCACCTAACGCGGGCTCGATGTCTATGGCACGCAAGAAGGCAAACTTTGTTTTTTCCAAGGCTTCTATTTAAAAGTGTCCTGATCATTTATTATCACCTCCTGTGGCTTCATGACTCCTCGATCCCTGTTGTCAGTCATTTCTAAACAGCTCGAAATTTCGGGATGAGTTGCACTTTATATTTATTTAATTAAGTAATTAATTAATTTCTTTTTTGCACTTTATCTTGAATGTAACTGAGCAGGCAATTTCAATATGTTAAAGCGGTTGGTACTCTTTTTGGCTCGACCTTTGTTAATTGCTGTGTGCCTTATGCTGTGGTCAGAGAATGTGTCTTGTATGATTAACTAACATTTGAGTGATAGTTTGGTTGGGAATTAAATTTTAAATTCAAAATCATTTTGCCTGATCTTTATGGACAGTTTTCTTTGACTCTTGGAGTTCAGTACAGTAGATGAAAATTTGATGGAAGTCTGTTTCTTGTCCCCTTTATATCATTTGTTTTTGTCATTTTTTTCCTGCCCCGTTAATGTGTAGTGTGCTCCTTCTACCCTTTCGTCTAGAACTATGTATCAGGCTTGCTCCTAAAGTGAAAGAGCATGACAAGTGATCCCTAATTCCTGAGTCACGGAGGTCAAACCAGGGCTGTAAGGAACACAGGGTTTTGGGTTGGGGGAATTGATGGCGGTGGTGGGAAGCCAGTGTTTAATATCCTAAAATATTACTTGATGGAATGAAGGTCTCATCTTTGGAAATACTGGTTAGATTTCTATCTGTGATTACTTTGCAACCATTGTCAACCCTGGATTTATGTCATCACCATGACTCCCAGGATATGTGGCAGAAGCTGGTCGCTGCATATTTTAGGAGGTGTGACTAATGCAATCCCACGTACGCATTTCACCGTCCCGCTCTCCTTTCGTGGCCCCCATCAATTGCTGTCATTTTCTGTGTCCTTCCATCCATCGCTGCTGGCACGGACCTGGGTGAAGCGCTTCCTGCGGCAGCCGCTGCTGTGTGTGATTTCTGCTGCGCCATGTGCCTCTGAACAGACTGTCTGTGATCCCGCTCACCTACCTGTTCATCAGCAAGGCCATCTACACATCTGCAAATCAGGCCACCGGGCTAAGAGCTGCTCTCCCTTTGCCTCATATATAACTGTAGTTGGGTTGCTCTTTGGGACCCGAACATTACTCTGTGCATGCAATGATTTAGGCGAGGCCCTGGAAGGAAAAGAGCTGTGACTATGTTCTACCTGCTAGTGAGCCCCAGGCTGAATTTCTGATTTTATAGCCCGAAGAACTAGGAAGTGAAGGAGGCCCCGAGGAAAGCTCTTAATAAACCGAGTTGTGCTAATTATCTTCACAGCTCTGCAAAGTGCTCAGCAAAAACCTCTTCTGTTGTACTCACCGTCTGGGCCCTAGTTATCATTTACAAGTGTTTGCAGCACATAATGCACGGAACCAGGCCCCAGAGGTAGAGAATCCCCAGGTAAGCAGTTTTCCATGAAGCCTACCTCCAGGGAAAGCCATAAAAGACAGAATGTGAGCAAAGGATATTCCACATTTTAATGGGGAGAAATACTGATAATTATGTAATGGCAACAACAGGGAAGGTTGACATGAGCAGGAGCAATGTTGAGCTAGGGAAGAGCAAAATGAAATAGGGAGATGATGACAGTTGTGTAATGGATTTATGAGAACTACTACCATAAGAAATAATGCTTTATCATCTAGGAGATTTCCATATATGATTAGACATGTTGCATTTTGTTTTAATGATTTGTATTTTTAAGTCACATGTGAAGTGCTTGGCATGGTGCCTGGTACCCAGTGGGCACCCAGGGATGTTGGCTATTTCTGTGGTCATCACAATTATTATGAGTGGGGTCTACGTTCATTAAAACCCAGATAGGAAGTTTTACTGCTATCTTAAAGTAACCAGTTGGTTTGGACTCTACAATGTCATTAAATGTGTAAAGATTCAGAGAAGAAATAGGAAGATGCCCTGACCAGTTTGCTCAGTGGTTAGAGCACCGGCCAACCTAGCTCAGCCCAGCCCAGCCCAGATGAGTCAAATCCTGGCTGCCCCGTAGATTTATGAGTGTGAGAATAAATGCTTATTGTTGTGTGTCACTGAAGTTATGGGGTTTTGTTATACCACAGTAGCTAAGTAACTGTTCCATGGTCAAATACTTTTGAGAATTGCTGCATAATATATACTTTATTTTAGAGATTTATAAAGTATATTTTCATACTAAAGTCTGAGAAATCCTCTGGGAAAGACAGTTGTTTAATGTTATTTAACCCAGTTTCCCAGATGTCTTTGACCACTGAATCCTTTTGTGGTATGTTAAAACCATACACACACACACACACACAATATATATATGTATAAAATGTTAATTAACCTAATTTTTAACCTTAATTTTCTTTTATTAAAGAGAGAAATTCCTCTTTTTTGAGAAAAACAAAACAGTTTAAAGGGTTTCTTGATGATGAGATTTCAGAACCTCTAGTGGATGGTCTAAATAGAAGATACTTGAATGTTAAAGCTAAAGCTGATCAAGAATAACAATATATAAAGAATTTTGAGTCTTCAGTAGATTGGATTGGAAGACCTTGGAACCGGAGAAGAGAGATATAAATAAAAGATTATCTCAGTAGATCGAGTCATGGGATCGATGGTAGCAGGCAGGCTTAAGGTGAAGATGAGAGGCAGCCAGTGACAAATTCCTGGCAATGGCAATTTGTAGTACAATGACATCAATTACTTAGTTCTAATTTCCCCCCTATTCTGTGCACCTCTTAAGTTTTCTATAATATCTTTATTATAAGTCTGTTACCCAAACAAACATTGGGTAATTTTGCTTTAAAAAATGAAGAAAAAAGAAAGAAGGCCATGCTTTATGATTGGCATGATGTGGCACTGGGTAGGGTGAGTAGTCGTGGGAAATGGGCACAGTGTAAATATGCTTTAGTGGAAATGGGAAAATGGAGAGCCATGTGAATGCAACGGTGAGCCGCTGACATTTTGGGGTGGGTTCCAGACATACTGAGCAAAGGATGAGGGTTGTGGCAGAGGTTTTAGACCAAACATTTGTTTGCACAAATATCCACGTGCTTCTGTACATTTTCTAGATTCCCAGCAGTGGTGTTGAGGCCATGTGACTGGGATGTGGGGAAGAGTGAGGCAGACCACTTCCAGGCCTGGTCCTTAGCAATATTTTATTTGAAGGTCACCTGCTCTTTCCCTGCACTAACAATCTTGAAGGCCACTGTTCCAAATGGCATAGCTACACAGTCGAGGAAAACTACCTAACTCATACTAGATTTTTTCCTGTGTTGAGTAATGGCATTATTTATAATTTTATTATATTTATTGTGGTGACATTGGTTAATAATATTATATAAGTTTCAAGTGTACACTTCTATAATACATCATCTGTATAGTGCATAATTTGCTCGTCAGACTAGATTTTTCATGGGTAAAAGAAACTTATTGGGTAAAGTCACTGTGATTTTAAGGTAATTTGTTAATACAGCATGGCCCAGAGGACTCCCCTCTTTACCCAGTGAGCTCTGACAGGTATGTGCGTGTGGTCATAAATAAATGTCCCCTTGGGCAATGAGGGCTGTGGCCTAGGCAGAGCCCATTAGCAGCCAATGTGTATGGGACAGACAAAATTTCTAGTCCACTCACGAGTAACTATATGACCTTGGGCCTCTCTTGCTTTGTTTCTGCATCAGGACAAATGAGGAGTCCCATTATCTCTGTCAATCATCAGGGCTCTTGTGAAGATGAAGAGAGTGCTTTGAAATGGTGAAGGATGCTCTGTAAGCACTCGATCTCATTAAGTAGACTTTCTGCATTTTCTTTTCTTATGCGGAGGGAAGAGAGGAAAGAAATGGAATATTCCCAGATGATTAAAAGGCACTTTTTAAAGCCAGGCTCCTGGAAGCCCTTGGTCTTGCCCTCCCTTTTAAAAGCATATCTCCTAGTGCCAGTACTATGCTAAGACATACTAGAGACTAAAGAAAAATCAGTGATACTGGTGCTGTATTTGTTTAAAATATCGATGTTTTGTTCATCATACATTTTTTGCATTAGTTTTGGTTTTAAAATAATATTACATTATTATTTACCTTGTTCACTAATGTTTTTGATGCCACCTTAGCTTTTATACCTGAGGAGAGTGCCCCTTGCACCTCACCCTAGCCCTGGACTTGCCTAGTGCCAACTTCTTCTGTTGCCAAAGTCCCATTCATTGTCCCAGGAGTTGTCCCTGGGCTCTTCTGCCCCCGTGAATTTGCTCACACTGGTCCCCTTTCCTAAAGAGCTTTGCCCATCGTGTTCCCATCCCGACCTCTGCCCAAACGAACTGTCACTTTCCCTGGGAAGCCATCCCTGATCTACCCCAGCTATAAGTAATCTTGCCTTACGTTGACTCCCCATGCGCCTTACCCACACCTCGCTTCAGAGTTTAGTACTTGTTATATTGCAGGAGGTGTAACTATCTACCTATTAGGGTGCACATGTCTTGTAGACAGGCGTTGTGGGTTTTTGGGGAGGGGTTTGTATCTCTTGCTCTTTGTTTGGAACTCTCAGCACAGTGATGAATCAATGAACCATGTGGTCTTACTTTCTCCTGTTTCTCATAATTGTCAAAGAGAGCAACTGTTCTGTTCTTCCCTGTCTGCCTTATTTCCTTTTCTAAATTGAGACATGTTGAAATTCAATGACTTGACAAAATACCTATGAATTTGGGACTAAAAAATACTGCAGTGTCAAAGATGCAGAGAGCTGGCAAAGGTCATGCCAACAAGAACTTGCCAATTTCTCCTCTGGGCAGCATCCCAGGTGGTTATTTTCCCTAGAGTTTCACTTGTTTATAAAGAGGAAAAAAGGGGGAGACTTAATAATACACCTGACCCCCAGGGAGGGCAAACTTAGAAGACACGATGTGTCTTGTTGAGGTCTCTGTAGAGTCCCCAATGCGTCCTCCTGCATGGTGTAGGTCAAAGCCTTGTGTTTACAAAGCACCCCTCTTCTAGGGTATGGCCATGCTGGCGAGGGTGGCAATGGGCACAATCTCTGATGTTCTGACTGCAGAAGTCAAAGCAGAGGTATCTCTCTCCTCAGGGATCATGCAGAACTGGGTTCAGGGCTTTTTGACTCCTCTCAGTGGGCATGTCTTAGGCTTTGGGAGTTGGGACTGGGACCAGGTGCCTTGTTGAGATCCCCGTGAACAATAATTGCCTTTCCTTAGAGACCACTTTAGCCGTCGACTGGGAACTTCAGAGCTTTTGTAGCGACTATTAGTGTCTTCTCCGTGAGGAGATTGTGGTGGGTCCAGGAAGCCATAGGAAGAGGCTGTTCCCAGCCTGTATCTGAGCAAAGCCCAGGGAGACGAATGCATCTTAACCAGATCTACCAGGTCACAGAAACAGAAAGATTAGGGGAAGAAAGAGAAAAAAGTGCTTGACAGACCAGTATTGAGAAAGATACAGCACAGGAGCCGACACTGAGGCAGCGATGACATTATTGTCCCGATGTTGACCCACTGAGGGGAGTGTAGGGAGAGGGGGAGGACACTGAGGCCCCAAGAGATTAAGCAAGTTGCTCATCTTATAACTGAGCAGGTATCTGAGGACAAGAACCCCCAGACCTCCTGCTGCCCGGTGCAGTGGTCTCTCCCTGACACACGTAGGATGCTTCTCCGAGCAGTGAAAGAGAAACGACCTTTAGAGACAAAGGAAAATTAGTGGACAAAGAGTGAAGAGGACTTGCCAGGTGACGGTGAGGTGGAATTCAGGTGAGAAAACCTATCCAGTTCTCTTGATTTATGCGCAGTTCAGATCACCAGGTCCAATTTCCTTTATTTATCATTTCCCCCAATATGTCAGTCCAACACTGGAGTAGCTGCCAAAGTCTAATACTTTAAAGATGATGAAATATCTTCTTTACCCTGCTACACTGCAACTCTGCCAAAGGACTTCTGTTCATTAGCACAAAATTCCCATCAGCCTTCAGATATGACTAGACTGCAGAGCTGGTGCTCTTGCCTGTCTACTTACAGGTAGACATTTTCTGAGTCCTGCTGGGTTCTTGGAGTAGACATGTGATGAATGTGAAATTCTGTTATGGGTAGTGCTTCTGTGAGTAGTTTTGTTCCTAATGACAGCTCCGCCATTTACTAGTACAGTGTTGGGCCTATTACTAAAACTCTTATTGTCTCAGTTTTCTCATCTGTAAAATGAGGATAGTTTAAAAGTTCTTATGTAAAAAGTGGTTGTTGGGATTAAGTGAGTTAGTATATAAGTTATTTAGAATAGTTTCTTTCTATGTGTTCTTATAAAATTTATTTTTGGTAAACTAAGAGGCTCTAATTAAGACAGAAGCTTTCTGTTAAGTAAGGACATTGGTCTGAGAATGGAAAGGTCAAACCAAGGATGGCTATGACCTTCATAAATGTTGATCAATTTTAATGAGTTCTTAGACTTCAGACATTTTTTGTTTGTAAACATTTTCATAAAAATAATCACTTGAACATTTGTACTGTGCATTTCCCTTTGTAAGGTGCTTCATATCTTGTTTGATAACTTTATTCCACAAAAATGTATGGAGCCCTTAGTATGTGCACCTACTCTGACCAGGGAAGGCAGACTTAAGAGAGACTTCTTGTGGGCAGTACAACTTGAGCTGAGGTTTGAAGGTTGTGTAGGAGCTGGCCAGGACCCTGGGGATGGGCAGGAGAAGGTGTTTCAGCAGAAGGGGTGGCCTGTAGATAGCACAGAGATGTGGGAGAATGGGGATTAGAGGAGCTGCAAATAATTTAGTGTGGCTGGAGAGCGTGAGGAGTGAGAAGTGAGAAGGGGGCATGAGGCAGCGAGTAGGGAGGAGCTCATGAAGGGCATTCCCTGACACATTGGAGAGTCTAAATAATATTCTACCCTTTCTGGGGTGCCATGGTTGAATTTTTAACAGGAGAGTGAGATGTGATGACATTAAAGTCTTAGAAGCATCACTCTAGTCACAACAACGAGCAAGAATTAGCAAGAAGCAAGTCTGAAGGCAGAAAGGGCTATTAGTTACAGGGCTGTTGTTTTGATCTAGGCAGGAGAGGAAGAGGGTTTGAAATAGGGGAGAAGCTGTGGTCCTGGAGAAAAGGGGACAGAGTCCTGAGATGGATATTTCTGTGGTAGACAGGACCCCGTGTATCACACTCTAATGGAGCAAAAGGAAAATTTTGGTTAAGAGATGAAATACTACCATTTGCAGCAACATGGATGGACCTTGAAAATATCATGCTAAGCGAAATAAGTCAGACAGAAAATGTTAAGAACCATAGGAGTTCACTCGTATGTGGGATATAAAACTGAAATCAACAAATGAACAAGCATGAAAAACAAAAACTCATAGACATGGACTACAGTATGGTGGTTACCAGAGGGCAGGGGGTGGGAGGAGTAATAAGTGATGAGGGGGGTCAAGTATACGGTGAAGGAAAATGATTTGGCTTTGGGAGGGAGGCACACAATGCAATATACAGATCATGTGTCATAGAATCGTACACTTGAAATCTGTATGATCTTATTAACGAATATCACCCCAATAAATTTAATTTAAGAAAGAGTGGTTATCTGAATCGCAGGGGCTCACACAGTTAGTCAATAATAAAGGTGGGAGAATAGGTACTCTTATTCTGAAAACACCTACCTGTATTGATTTTCTTGACATACTAAGATGTCCCCATGTCATAGAATTCCCTTGAAGGCAGGAGCTAGGACCAGTCATCTCTGAAGCCCACGCAGCGCTGGGCGTATTTTGCCCACAGCACGTGCTCAGTGAAATGTAAACCAGAGATGCGGCTGAGTCCTGTCTGTAGCTTCCTAACCTGCTTCTCGTCGTAGTCCTCTCGGGTACCCTGCCCCATGGCAAAGGAGAACGTCACCTTAGTGACCGAATTCCTCCTCGTGGCATTCACGGACCGTCCTCAGCGAGCACGTCCTCTCTTCCTCCTGTTTCTGTTTATCTATCTCAGCACCTTGTTGGGGAACTTGGGCATGATTACCCTGATCCATGTGGATCGCCGGCTGCACACCCCAATGTACTTCCTTTTGAGTCACCTCTCTTTCACGGACATCTGCTACTCGTCTGTCACTGTGCCTCAGATGATGGCAGTGCTGCTGGAGCTGGGGGCAGCTCTGTCCTACCCGCGCTGTGCTGCTCAGTTCTTCCTCTTCACTTTCTTTGGCTCCATCGACTGCTACCTGCTGGCCCTCATGGCCTATGACCGCTATGTGGCCGTGTGCCGACCCCTGCTTTATGTCACCGTCATGACGCAGAAGGCCCGCTTGGGTTTCGTGGCCGGGGCTTACGTCGCCGGCCTCTTCAGTGCCTCGGTGCGGACAGTCGCGGCGTTCACTCTCTCCTTCTGCGGAACCAATGCCATCGACTTTCTTTTCTGTGACCTCCCTCCTCTTTTAAAGCTGACCTGTGGGGACAGCTACACCCAGGAGGTGGTCATTATTGTGATCACTATTTTTGTTATCCCTGCCTGCATGGTGGTGATCCTGGTGTCCTACCTGTTTATCATCGTGGCCATTATGAGGATCCCCTCTGCTGGAGGCAGGACCAGGACCTTCTCCACCTGTGCCTCGCACCTCACCGCCGTGTCGCTCTTCTTCGGGACCCTCATCTTCATGTACCTGCGGGACAGTGCGGGCCAGTCCTCAGAGGTGGACCGGGTGGTGTCTGTGTTCTACACGGCAGTCATCCCCATGCTGAACCCCCTCATCTACAGCCTGAGGAACAAGGAGGTGAAGGCGGCCCTAAGGACAATTCTCAACAGAACCAAGTTGTCCTAACTGTCCCCAGCCCTGGACAATCCTGAGCATCACCTCCTCAGCAAGTGCCAGCATTCTGGACACATTATTTATAGCACACTCAGTGTTGAAATGAATATGTCATGGTACAAGGTATAAAAAAAGAAGCAGAAATTTTAGTTTCAGAGAGAGAAAGGGAAAAAAGGAAAGGACAGCCTGAGAAGAGAGATTGGGACGAGGGCTCTAACTCCCAGGACAAATGACGAAAGGACCTGAAATGAAATCCTGTGTAATCCAGGGTTACATTTTATGCAAATTTTTCCATGAAAGATTTCCATCATATAGAAATATTGAAAATAATGTATAGTGAATCCCGTATACTCAATACTCTCGTAACTGCTAATATTTTGTCATATTTGCCTTATCATATATATAATCTATCAATTTATCCATCCAACAAATTATCCATCAGTACACTTTACTTTTTGATGCATTTCAAAGTGAGTTGCAGCCATTGGTATTAGCACTCTTCACCCCTATATACTTCAGAATATCAATTAGAAGTCAATACTGAGAGTACATTTATTTGTAATGATTAAATTGAGGTAGTAGACTGATGGTCCAGTTAATAAAGCTGACCCTGCTCAAAGTATTCTTCAGACTCTGGTCTAGTTCACAGAGATGCCTCACAAGAAGGGTAATACAAAATGTCCACAATAACGTGTCTGTCGGTTGCTATCAGCACAGAAATATCTCCGTCCTTTCTTCTTCCCCGCCTGTCCCACCTCCCGCTTACACATGGTTCGCCCAAGAATCCACTTGGTAAATTTATCCCATTTCCACTGCTCGTAACAGCACCTGCAGTGTCCGTATGGTGGATGCTGACACTTTATACTCCTAAAGCTTCTGACCCTGGGGAGATGGACGTTGCTGCCTCCCACGCAGAGGTGCGCAGGAGGGAACCCCGGCCTGCTCAGGTCCCTGCGCTCTGCAAGGGCTCAGCCGGCGCCCAAGGCCTCCCAGAGTGCGATGGTTCTGATCTTCGCTCCTCTGGCTGTAGGTGCCTCAGTCCCAGGCCCTGGAAGGGAACAGGTCTCACCTACTCATCATTTTCTGTTCTTTCTTTGATTCTTACTCCTGGAACTCAGACTCCCTTTCTCTCTGTCCCTTGCGTTAGCCAAAACCACCACCTTACGTGTGTGAATGATATCAACCCTCTCGGGAGGGGGAAGGGGGCTGACAGTATTGGGTCTGATGAGACTTTGAGGAAATCATGCTCTTCAAATACACACCTTAATATTTTCATTTAGGGCACAAGGCAGAAGGTCAAGCAAGGTTCGAGCTCCTGAGAACGCTTCCCAAGGCATTGCCTCTGGGTATAACCTGTGGAGATTAGCTGTGTCAGAACCACCTGAGATGGCCACTGTCTAGATGCCTGGTCCCATGGCAGACCCACTGCATCAGAATTTATGGGGGTGGGACGATAGTATTCACATTTCCAATAAATTCCTTGGGTGATTCTTAGGCACACTGAAGTTTGAGAGCCAGTGCTCTGGAGGAGAGGTCGGTCACCATTAAGAATTTGGTCAGTTTGCCGGGTAGAAGTCTGTTCATGACCTGCTCACACCTACCGTTCCATCATTTCATCTCACGGTACCTGCACTTGCAACATGTTTCTGCCAAATGGTGAACTTTCAGCCTCCTTTTGGGATCAGATTGTGCTAGCCAGGGTACCATTGTGCAGAACTGTTGCCAAAATTTCCAAGTGAGATATAGGAAACCTTCAAAGAAATTAATTTCTTTTGGTACAAGGCAGGACTAAGGCAAGACTAGGAACTAGTCCCATAGGACACTGCTGAGTGATGGCAGGACATGGGGTGGGGACTTTGGGAGTTCGAAATGAAAAAGAAAATTTCAAAAATACTAGATGCCTTGTTAGGAAGTCACATGAAGATAAACAACCTGTCCTTGGAGACTCACCTCAGGAACCAATTAGTGTGCGATGCTGGTGCAGGTAATATAAGAAGCACCACCAGCAAGGTCTAGCTCCGGATCAGAAACTCAGTGAAAGAGGCTGGGCCCCTAGCCTTGCTATCCTGGGCTGAGTCTGAAAAAATCCCAGGGAACTCTAGTGTCAGAGATGCGCTGTTTTGTTAAGGGTGAGAGGAAAGAAGAGGGACTCCATGAAGTGAGAATAGGACATAGAGTTTCTGGGAGTGACCCCATCTCAACCGGCTTGCTTTGATGAAGGTCTCATGCTGCATTGCTCTCTATTGAAAGGGAACAAAGGTAAGGCAGCTGAAGTCCAAAGAGGAAAAGTGACTTGCCCAGGCTCACGCATCTAGTGTGGGTCTCTTCTGCATCAGCAGGTCACCGGCAGAGGAAATGCTAAACAGAGGAGGAAGCAGAATTCAGGTGAGGGCGGTTCATGCCCAGCTCATGGCTTCCGGATCTGATTTCTTTTCTTTGTAATTCCCAACGAATTAGCTCGGTACTGACCTGACTGCTGCTGTGTCAGGCGATCAAATGTGATCAAAGCATTTCTTTAGAGCCTATTCTAGAACTCTGTTTAGGACCCACAGATCCATGAACTCAGATTCCTCCAACAAGGCTTAGGCGACACCAGAACTGTCTCTGCTTTCAAATTCAATGCTGTTTGTCATCAAACTACTGCTTTCATTAAGACTGTGAGAACAACCAGACAGTGGTTATGGAGCTCTGTTCGATGCTAAAATGAGCTAATGTTTGCTCTTTTGATTCCAAGGTTAATGCTAGTACTTTCAGAAAACAAAAAACAAACAAAAGACCCTTGATAAGCCAGCCAGCTCTAATTAGGATAACAGCTGTTTGTTAAACATTCATGTTGCTAGACTGAAAATAGAAATATTCCTAAAAGCAGAGCCCACTGCTAATTGCTAATGGATTTTTTTGGGTTCATGCTCTTTTGTTCATAGAATATACATTTTCCTTCCTTAAAAATGTTCATTTAAAATTTTAAATAGCCACCAGATCTGTGTGGAGTGCCTTTAGCTTTCCAAAGCGCTTTCTCATCTGTTCTAATCTGTGCATTAACCTTATCTCATAAAGCAGGGCGGATGTTATGAGTCCCTCTTGGCAGAAGAGGAAATTGAGGTTCAGAGAGGTTAAGTGCCTTGTGTAAGATCAAACAGCTAATTGGGGACAGAGCTGCAAAAACAAGGGCTGACTTGTAAGGCAGAGAATCAGTGGCTCTCCATTCTTAGTATAATAGAAGCATTCATCACCTTTTATCTTATATTATAGTGAGCTCTATATTTGTCTACTTCCACATCAGAACTGCAGTTTGCTGAAGTCAAGTGCCTACATGGCAGACACCCCATTTAAAGCTTTCTTACTTGAAATGACGTGAGCTTCCCCCCTCTGGCTCTCGCCTCGGCCCCCCGGGCACAGCTGAGTGGATGGCCGGGAGGAATCACACGGTGGTGACAGAGTTCCTCCTTACTGCCTTCGCTGAGCACCCCGAGTGGGGGCTGCCTCTCTTCCTGGTATTTTTGAGTTTCTATTTCATCACTCTGCTGGGGAACGCGGGGATGATCGTCCTGATCCACAAAGATCGCCAGCTCCGCACCCCCATGTACTTCTTCCTGGGCCACCTTTCCTTCGTGGACATGTGCTACTCCTCTGTCATCGTCCCCCAGTTGCTGGCTGTGCTCCTGCACCACGGCACAGCCATCTCGCGGGCTCGCTGCGCAGCTCAGTTCTTCCTCTTCACCTTCTTTGCGTCCATCGACTGCTACCTGCTGGCCATCATGGCCTACGACCGCTACGTGGCCGTGTGCCAGCCCCTGCTCTATGTCGCCATCATGACCGAGAAGGCCTGCCGGGGCCTGGTGGCCGGGGCTTACGCGGCTGGCTTCGCCAGCGCCTTCGTGCGAACGGTCACGGCCTTCAGCCTCTCCTTTTGCGGAGACAACGAGATCGACTTTATTTTCTGCGATCTCCCCCCGCTGTTAAAACTCACCTGTGGGAACAGCTTCACCCAGGAGGTGGTGATCATGGTGTTTGCCGTTTTTGTCATGCCCGCTTGCGTGTTGGCCATCTCGGCGTCCTACGTGTTCATCGTCGTGGCCGTGGCGCAGATCCGCTCGGCCGGGGGTCGGGCCAGGACCTTCTCCACCTGTGCCTCGCACCTGGCCGCCGTGTCGCTCTTCTTCGGGACCCTCATCTTCATGTACCTGCGGGACAACGCGGGCCAGCCCTCCCAAGAGGACCGGGTGGTGTCTGTGCTCTACACAGTGGTCACCCCGATGCTGAACCCCCTCATCTACAGCCTGAGGAACAAGGAGGTGAAGGCGGCTGTTAGGAAGGCCCTGAGCAGGTCGGAGGCTGCTGGGAGACCCTAGGTGGGCCCTGCCAAGGACGTCATGCCTTCGTTTCCCCATCCTCTGGTTTTCTTTAACGTCAGCTACTTGGGAAGACTTTCCCGGACAGCCCTACCTAAATGGCACCTGAACCCAGCCCCGACCTGCCAGATACTGAGACAAAGAATGCAGCTGAGATCCGGACACTTCCCAAGCAAAGTGCAACTGAGAGTTGGGCCTGGGAGAGGGGGAAATGCAGAAGGGCGGATACCATGCTTTTCCTAGACTCACGGGTTTATCACTTCCTAGGGCATATACATCTAGGCACTGCTTGTACATCTGAAACTAATATATTGTATACCAATTACAATCGAATTAAAAAGAATTTTTAATTAAAAAAAAAGAGTACATACTTTGGAATAAGAGAGACTTGAAATCAGAACTTCCCTGGACTGCCATTTTCTTGGTGAATAACTTGGGCAAGTTACATAACCTCTTTGGGCCTTATTTCTTCCTTTTGCTAAATGAGGTAAAAAATAATTACTTCCCATTAAAGTTGTTAGGAGAATGAAAATAAATGATTTATATAAAGCTTTCTGCATAGTGGTTCGCATTCGTTTAAGTGTTTATTTACGTGTGCATTAGTTTAGGAGTTAAGTTAAAAAATTATTAGTGAATTCTCCACTTCTGGGGAGTCCGGATCCAAGGCTAATCTCGGCTCTGAAGAGACAGTTCCAGACAGTTCTAAAGTGAAGAGGTCCACTGATCAGCCATGGGTCCCTCTGCCCATCAGTGTTCACTGGGTTGTGCATCTTGGGACAATCACCATAATAACACTAATTAATGTTTGTAGAATTTCACCCAGCACCTTCCCACTCTCCACAGACACCAAGTTATTGTGAGAATAAATGAGATACATATAAAAACTAGTCCAGATCAATTTGGGGAGAACTGACATGTTGACTCTTCTGATCCATGAACTTGGTTTATTTCTCTTTTTATTTAGGTCTTTAATTTCTCTCATCATTGTTTTGTATTTTTCAGTGTAGAGCCTTTTCAAATGTTTTGTCAGATTTATTCCTAAGTATTCTATTATTTTTGATGCCATTGTAATGGTATTGATTTTAAAATTTTCGTTTCCAATTTTTCTTGTGTACAAAAATGCAATTACATTTTATTTTGATCTTGATACTCACTTTTTTTTTTTTTTTAAACATATCTTTATTGATTTCAGGGAGAGGAAAGGAGAGGCAGAGAGAGAGATAGAAACATCAATGATGAAAGAGTCATGGATCGAGCCCACAACCTGGGCATGTGCCCTGACCGGGAATCAAACCGCGATCACCTGGATCCTAGGTTGACGCTCAACCGCTGAGCCATGCCTGGCCGGGCTTGATACTCACTTTTAATTCTAGTAACATTTTGTAGAGTCCATTGAATTTTCTGCATAGACAATCATGTTATCTTAGAATAAAAACAGTTTTCTTCCTTCCTAATATAAGTGATTTATTTATTTTTTTTCTTATTGCACTGGTTAGAACCTCCAATATAATGTTGAACAGAAGCAGTGAGTGTAGATTCCTATCCCGTTCTTGATCTTAGGGGAAACTTCTTAGTCTTTTGTCATTTGTTATGCAGATTTTTCATAGGTGCCCTTTATCTGGTTAAGAGAGTTCCCTTTGACTTCTAGTTTGTTGACAGTTTAAAAAAAAAAAAAAAATCAGGAATGGATTTTAGATTTGGTCAAAAGATTTTTCTGTATCCACTAGGATGATCATATAGTTGTCTTCTTTCTGTTAATATGGTGAATTACATTGACTGCTTTTGGAATGTTAAACAATTGTTGTATTTCTAGGATAAACCACACTTATCACAGTGTAGTGTTCTTTTTGTTACCAAAGAAAGTAGAAAATGTTCCTGAGAATTCTTGGTTGGTTAAGAAGGTCACAGATGGTATTGTCTAACACCATATGCCAGTTTTAAAAGGGGTTTGTAGTTTTGAGTCCTCTAAACTTCTCTATTAAAGGGAGAAAAGAGAGAGAGGCAGTAAAAGGGAGAAAGAGGCAAAAAAGAAATTCAAGATATTTTAATCTTCTAAGAAGTATGTTCTGGATCAGGCAGTTTCACTTAGAATTCAACCCTGAGGATGCAGGAGTGGCCGAGAGATCACTAGGAGTGATAGCTCCAAGGATTGAAGAGGGCAGATTAGAAAGTGTGATTTCAGGAGCGATGGTTTGGCTCCTGTGGTATTTGAAACAGTTGATCCCTCCTTTTCTTGGATGACTTTTCACTTTCTTCCTCCATCTTCCAGACACTAATTTATTCTGGTTTCCTCCCTCCCTCATTGCAGCTTCTCAGGCTTCTTTGCTGGGCTCTTATTTCTAAATGTTCAAGTTACCCAGGGCTTAGTCATAGGTCTTTCCCTATGTAGTCACTCCTTAGATTAATTTAATTCAGTCCCATTGATTTAAATATTTACTTAAAGTATTTAAATAAATTTCAAAGTCTTTGCCATGGCCTATGATATTTAGCCAGTTTGGGTCCCTAACTACTTTCATGATTACCTTTCTTCTACTTCCCTCTAGTCCAATCCAACCTGTTCCCTCATCAGGGTCTTTCTACCTGCTCTTTCCTTTTCTTGGAATGTGTTTCCTCAGATCTGCTCAAGGCTCACTTCCTTATTTTATTCATTTCTCAGTGAAATTACTGAGAGGCCTTCCCCAACTCCAAAACTTCCCTATCTAAAATAGCTGTTCCACCCTATGTTATCGTCTATCCTCTGACCCTGCTTGACTTTTTATCCCAGCCTTCTTGCTGCCTCATATTTATGGAGCAGCCATTGTTTGTTTATTTATTTACTCATTCATTCATTCATTTATTCATTCACTCATTCATTGTTTGCACCATACACTGTGATATAAGAGCCAGGAAAGCCATGGGGATGACTTATTTCCTTTTGACTCTCACTGGGCACTCAAAAAATATTTGTTTATTGAACGAATAAATGAATGCTTTACTGACACTTTATACATTAGGTTTAAGTTTAACAAGTAAATTCTACCAAATACATGGGTTTTTTGGGTTTGTTTTTCTAGGCATTTCTTTTGCATTTGTGGTACCTACACTAAATTGACAGGGGTTTCTATTCATTTACTCATAAAACAACAACTTGGCTTTTCTCAGGTGTGGTTAACACAAAAGAACAAGGGTAGTGTAAAACACAGTTGACTATGTTTTGCACAAAATCTTTATGCTTTCTAAATATAATTATGTTAAATATTGTCTTTGGGCATCTAACTCTATGTGGTCTCTCCACATGTCCTCTCCAGCACAGTGGCTTCAGAGTACTGGGACCTTTTACGTGGTAACTCAGGGCTCCAGAGGTACATGTCCTGGAGAGAGTGTCCAGGTGGAAGCTGTATTGACTTTCCTTAGATAGGTCTTGGAGACGATGCAGTACCACTTCTGGAATATTCTATTTGTTAAAGGAGTCCCCCAGACACTCTATGTTTAAGGGGAGGGACATAGACTCCATCACATGATGGGCAAATGGCCAAGTTCTTCAAGAGCGTGTGGGAATGGAAAATATTGTTGTGACCATTTGGACCATATAGTCTGCCACAACCACTCTTAATATGTTGTTGATTGTCTTCCTAGGCATCTCTCTGCATATTCTGTTTTACATAAGTGGGTTTTCATGATACATGCTGTAACCTTCTTTCTTTATATTAGACCAGTTGTCATATTATAGCAAAAGAAACTGGGATTAGTAACATGCCTTGTCACACAGTGAGTTAGCTGCAGAGTTGGGCCAGACTCCAAGCCTCTTGATTATGAATCTAGGACTCTCTACTACTCCACGTGGAATAATGAAAGTAGAGCTCTGCGATGTCTCATGTTGGAACTGTGGATAGAATGGGGTAGATGTCGAGGCGCTTGAGGAAGGCAGAGCAGTTAAGAGGCCAGTTGGTAGCCCATATAAAAGCAGGTGGTCTTGCATTTGTAATAAAAATGCACATGAAACATAAGTTTGAGAGATGCCATAGAGAAAGGCAGGTTGCTGATTATATATTTTCTCTTAAAGAGGTTAGCTTTTTATAAGTTTAGAGAAAAATTGGAGTCAGCTTAGATTGGAGACAGATAAACCTAGTTTGGGAGGGCAGGCAGATTAGAGTTGGAAGCCATGGGACAGACACAAAAAAGGGAACACCTTTTTTTTTGAGTGTCTACAATATACTAAACAGTATGGTAGTTGTCTAATATATATGTCCATTTAGCAACAAACAGCTGTAAGATGTTGGGATTATTATTCTCATTTTATAGATGAAGAAGATGAGTTTTAATGTTTAAGTACCCCAGGTAATTCTAATGTACATCCACAGTTGGAAACAACTGGGACCAATGACTTCATTTTATAGATGAGAAAATAGGCTCACTAAAGTGAACGGACATGCCTAAAACCTCACAGCTAGTTGGGCACAGAGTCAGGACAAAAATTGATGACTTCTATATATACACTGTCTGGTTTTCCATCAAAATACATTTCCCAAAATGTATTTGGCACAACACTAGACCTGTGAACTAGCCTGTGATGAATCAGGTCCTGTTATGATCGGATATGTTTAGTTTTGAGAAATGCCACATACCATATTACCCTCCTGGAGATTTATACTATACTAAAGGCTCTGAGAAGTTGTCTAATTAAAACATTTTGCTTTGCTTAACTTAGAGTTGCCAACATTGTTTGAACATGGGATCCTTCATTTTTATAATTATTGAATATCCCGCTGAAGTGTACCTCAGCAAAATGAACACCGAGGAAAGCTGACCTAGAGAAATCTGTATTGGGTAAAGGAATTACCAATAACCGTCTTCAAAGTTGCAAAAGCTAGACTGTGGGTACTACACACACTTGTTATCATCTAACTTATAAACAATTTGCACCAAAGTTTGCAGTAACACACATTATAATCAAGCTGTGTTTTATAGTTGTGACTTAAGGGGTTTGTTTCCAAGATCAGAGCTATGTGATAAAACCCCAACTCTTCAGAGGCTGGAATAGGAGACAGATATCTGAAAGCTTATTTATTTATTTATTTAAAAACTATATCTCCATTGGTTTCAGAGAGAGGAAGGGAGGGAGAGAGAGAGAGGAACATCAGCGATGAGAGAGTCATTGATCGGCTGCCTCCTGCACGCCCCTTACTGGGGATCGAGCCCGCAACCCGGGCCTGTGCCCTGACTGGGAATCGAACCCTAATCTCCTGGATCCTAGGCTGATGCTCAACCACTGAGCCACCCTGGCCGGGCTGAAAGCTTACTTAAAGCTGAGCCATCACAACTACATCACACGCTTTGGACAAAATCACACATGTGGTTGTGAGGACAAAAGGAATTCAGATGCCCAGGGCATCAAAGGCAGAAAGTTGTCCTGCTGATGAGATTTCTCAGGGCACCTTTTATACCCTGTTCCTCAGGCTATAGACGAAGGAGGTGGTTTCCATTCCCCGTGGGTGAGATGATCAGGGCAGCCCTGAGGATGCAGATGTGGGAGAGGAGGAGGGCGCGAAGGGAAGGCGGTGACTGACAAGCCCGTGATGAACAACACAAGCTCATCGGTCATTGTGTCTGAGCAGGATCGTTGGAGCAGAGAGGCCAAGTCACAGAAGAAGTGCGAAAGGGTGTTGTCACAGAAGCGCAATCGAAGGAGCAGAAGAGTATGTGTCAGGGCAACAATGTTACTGAGGGCCCATGGAATGACTGTCAGCAAAGTGCAGAGCCTGGGAGTTCAGAGGGCGGCAGCCACAAAACGGTCACAAGCCATGACTCCCAAGAGGAAATTGTCAATGACAACAAACTCAATGGAAAATACATCTGTGTGATGCAGCTCTCCGAGCAGGTGGATTGGCTCTTGGTCTGAATATTCATCAGCATTTTGGGGACTGAGGTGGAAACGGAGAAAATATCAGCAAAGGATAGGTTAGCAAGGAAGAGATGCATCGGGGTGTGAAGGTCAGAACCCAAGCTGATGGCCGGAATGATGAGGCCATTCCCAAGCACAGCGACCAGGTGCATTCCCAGGGAAATCACAGAGGACATTCTGCCGCTCAGCCTGGTCGGAGAGTCTTAGGAGAAATTCAGAGATGGTGGTTTGGTTTCCTTGATGCACATTTCTGCTGATCTGGAGGAAAAAACACAAGGTCTTCTTGTCCCCACAAGGAACCTCAATATAGTACCATTTAGCTGCAGCCACGGCAGGGAGGTGGACACTTCTTCTAGGCTGAAGGGCAGTGAAGGGTGGAGAAAGATTAGTTAATAAGGAACTATGTCCGCCCTGCAGAGCTCCAGGAAATGCCTTAGAAAGAAAAGACAGAGACATGACGGATACTTCTCAGTGAACATGTTTTAAACTCTAATACAATTCGGAATGTGATTTTTATTGTTGGTTCCAAATGTAGTTAAATGCCCCAAATTAAGGACAATATGCGAGGTGTACTCCATATTCTAAAGATGCTAGATACTCCTCCCTGAAGTCATTACTTGAAAAGGAACCATCGGGTCCTATGACCTTTCCCACCGTCTGTCCTCAACCTTTAAGTCTAAGAAGATAGCATTTTTCAGAGTTATTAAAGTAGAGAGTTTGGGGAAGGAGAAACAATTGAGGGTTAAGAATGCTTAAGGGCATATACGGTTGTGTGGGTGCTCCTTCCCGCTTAACTTCGGGGCGGGGCACTCCAAAAGAACTGCTCCTGAGGAATGTGTACAAGAAGGGGGACCAAAATTCTACTTGACTCATGGCTAGATGTTAGGTGAACAAAGACAGTTTAGAGGATACATAAAGGCTCACCTTTGCCCTGGCTGATGTGGCTCAGTTGGTTGGGGACTGCCCCATGTCCCAGTTCCATTCTCGGTCAGGGCACATGCCCGGGTTGCAGGGCACATCCCCTGTGGGGGCCATGCAGGAGGCAGCCGATTGATGTTGAGCTCTCACATCAGTGTTTCTCTCTCTGTCCCTCTCCCTTCCTCTGTCTCTAAAAATCAATGCAAATGTTCTTTTAAAAAAGCTCACCTTTGAAAGATGGTAGGATCTCAGGAAGCTTTTGGAATCTAGACCCAAGAGCTTGACTTGTTATTGACAGGGTAGCAGGGGAGAGACTGAGAGCAGCTCATGTGTTTTCCAGAGCCATACTCTTTTCCCAGGAACCACAGTTAACACTCATAGTGTTGGGCTCGTATGAGTCATTAACTCCTAAGTCATTCGGGATTGTGTCCCTGAAGTGTTTTCCTCGAGACAAGCAGTCGTTCTCACATCCCAGTCCCAGTGAGGTAAATGGGGAATCGAAAGCGCAGCTCTGCTTTTGTTTGTTTGCTTGCTCACCTTCGTTTGTACCTTAGTTGGTTACTGCTCTTCCTAGCAAGTGAGTTGTTTGTTGCGTGTCTTATGTTCCCGGTGAGATAGTAAGCATGTTGAGAGTTCCTTCTCTGTTTCCCCTCTAGTGCCTAGTACAGGGGGAGCACTTTGTAAATACAGGAATTGAGTTAATTTCTGCAAGAGGGGTAATGACTCCCAGGAGATGCCATCTCTAATGGGAAGGGTAGGCTATGGCCTCTGTACCACTAGAATGAGTGTCAGCATGGGAAGGGAATCTAGGGGCCCATTGATTCAGCACTCAGCGCTCTTAGTTGCAAACCAAAGAAATAAACTCTGGCTTTTTAATATTGAAAAGAAACATATTGAAATAATATTGAGTGGTTCACAGATACATTGGGAAGGCTGGAAAAACAGGCCCTGAAATGGACAGGAGCAAGGTAGTCTGTATAGCCAGAGACACAGCCCAAATCAGTACTTCCCTTCTTCTACTGTTTACATGTGCCTTATAATGTAGTGCAGTTATTTCTCGCCCAAACCAAGAGCCTCCCCCATCAGGAACAACTTCACCTATGGACTAACTGTGTAGTTATTCATGATTCCTATTTAAAAAATTGGGCAATGGAGAAAAAAGGAAAAGCAAGTTTTTCTATCATCTATCTATATCTATCTATCTATCTATCTATCTATCTATCTATCTATCTATCTATCTATCTATCTATCTATCATCTATCTATCTATCTATCTATCATCTATCTATCATCTATCTCTATCTATATCTATCTATCTATCTATCATCTATCTCTATCTATCTATCATCTATCTCTATCTCTATCTATCTATCTATCTATCTATCTATCTATCTATCTATCTATCTATCTATCATCTATCTATCTCTATATCTATCTATCTCTATCTATCTCTATCTATCTCTATCTATCTATATCTATCTATCTATCATCTATCTATCTATCTATCTATCTATCTATCATCTATCTATCTATCTATCTATCATCTATCTATCTATCTATCTATCTATCTATCTATCTATCTATCTATCTATCTATCTATCTATCATCTATCATCTACCTATCTATTATCTATCTATCTATCTATCTATCTATCTATCTATCTATCTATCTATCTATCTATCTATCCATCATCTATATATCTATCATCAATCATTTATATGTCCACTCACAGCTAGGAAGAAAATCTGAGTGATAAAAGCCAGAAGAGTGGTTGATTGGAAAGGGGCACAGAGAACTTCCTGGGGTGATAAAAACATTTCATTATTGAATATAACTGTCCAAACATGTCAAACTGAACCAATTGAGATCTGTGTATTTTACTGTATGTTATTTACACTTCGATTACAGTATAATAGAAACAAAATAAGCTCACCACTTTTCCCTTTTTGCTTCAAGTGGAATTCAAATCTAATATCACATAAGAATCAGTAGAAGACCTTTTCTTGCCTTATCTTTTCTTCCAGATAAGCAGAGGTTGAGATGTTAAATCTTTGATGGGATTCTGGAAGCAGATGCCAGGAGACAGAGTGGAGCCAAGGATGCTCCTACGTCTGATAACATCCAGAGTGAAGAGTCATCCTCCTAGTCGCATAGGAAGTTAATCTACATTAGGCAAAATAAGACCCAGGATAGAACAAGCCAGTGGGAGGCACTTATGTATAAACACAGGGATTGGCTGCAGGCTTGTGGCCTCATACGGGTGTGTGAGGGGGAGCTGTCGATTTAGACATTTTGGAGCTAGGGCTCCTAAGAACCCCTCAGTCATGGGAAAAAATCAGTAAGAACACACAGAAGAACTTACCAAAACTCATGCTGAGGAAGACCTGGCATATGTGACACCATGGTCTTCTTGCATGTTACTCTTTTCTACTCTAGGTAGGAAGGATTGACTCATAATCATGTGTTCATTTCCCCATAGTCTGCAAACTCCTCGAAAGCAAATATCTTGTGTTTTTGTCTATAAATTCAAGTATACAACCCAGTGCCTGACACAAAATAGTCCCTTCTGCATCCCCAACTCACTGTCTCTCAATATTCTTCTTCTTATCCTAAATCTCACCATTTGAGATACTTGGTGGTGTGGTATGCGGATTATTTTGACCCATCCCATATCCATGAAGCAAACTGTCTGCCCAGGATGTGTTGTTTAATCTCTCTCATTCAGTCATTTCCTTATCTAGCCTTCTCTCTATCTACACTTATTAGTTGTCTATCTACAGTTGTGATTAGACAACACAGACATGACGGAACACACTTCCTATATGGTTTCCTTGGTCTTCAACATGTGAGAATGAGAAATTGAAATTCCTGGAAGTTTTCAGGAATGCATAAACTTATAAGTCATGCTTAAAATGTTTCAACATTCTTTATACTCTCTATTATTATAGGTATCTAAATTTGTTTAATAACTATAAATAATAGGTATATTAGTGTATACCAAGTACTGAAGACTATAGTGAACAGCCAAATGCTCAAATATGCCCATGAATATTATTGGGTGGTATTTTAATAACAACATTCAGATCTCCCAGTAAGATTAATAGCACTACACAGAACCACATGTCAAAGTAGCCAATTTAAGGAGTTAAATTTGTTTCCAAAATTTAGTTCTTGGAACATCACTCATAGGATTTTGTATAATATCCTAAGCATATAAACTTACGAACGTTAATTTTATTTGCGAGAATGACTCACCTTTGGCAGCAGATAGGACCATGCACACACGCTCAGAAGCAGCGACTAGCAAGACTGACTGATGAGATCATGACGCTCCTCTTCCAGTGCTGCTTGTCCTGGTTCCAGAAATGCAGACTTAACCTTTGACCCTGCACGCCACGTTTTCTGCTTTCCCCTTGACATGATTCCTCTGAACCTGTCACCTCTCTATGTTGATCTTTATGCTATAATTAATGCAAGAGAATTATAATACTTTCCCCAATTTTCTTGATTCCTTAACTATTTTTTCTCAGAATTTGGATTTAAAAATAAATATATATTTTTAAGAAACTTTGGGAAAAAACTCCTACATAGAAACACTACTCCCACCACTGTGACTAACCCTTCCTTTCATCCACCAGTTAAACCGTGAGAAAAGAGTTGGAGGAATCCTCCGTGATAACATACCAGTGATGATTTTTCCAAGTAGTCTGAACTCAAGGTGCTTATGGATTCATAGGGAGACATATACTCAGTTAATTACACTACATGATAAAATGTGTTTTAAGAAAATTCCAACAGGAGAGGCATAAATAGAGAATGTCAGGGGATGGAGAGGTTACTGCCTGGGCAAGTACTTCTCAGTAAGTCAGTTGATACCAGAAACAGACTCACAGACCCAAAAGGCTGCATGAAGGGGGTGAGCAGGGTTTCGAAAAAAGTAGAATTTTATGAGAAGTGTTGACGATGCGGGAGAGGAAAAGTGGAGGAGACCTAAGGCAGTATTGCAAGTTCCGACGTCCACTTATGCTACCAGAAAGCTACCTTTCAAGGGGAAGGGGTGGTCATCATTGTCTTAAGGGAAACATCATTGATGACATTTCAGTCCCATCGTTTGACTCATGATGTGCTCCACTCAATGTTCTAATTCCAGAATATAACAATTTCTTGGAAAGGCTTTTATATTAAGGGAGCAAATTTTCATTAAGAAGGAGAAGCTCATTCTATTCAGCTCAAATAGGTACAGGAGGGTAACTGAGGGAGCCCAGTAATTCAGTTGAAAGGATTGACAAAGCCTTCAGGGCCTTCGTCCCAGTGGAGTAACCTTTCGCCCTCTGTTTGAGTTCCAAGTTAATCTCAATGATTTGTGGCATTAAATAGAAATGAAAGGAGGCAAGGAAATGCATGCAAACCTCCCTTTCGTTGGCATTCCAGACAATGCCTAGCACACTGTGTACATTTAATTGATTCATTATGTTCTGATGTGACTTGGCCTGGATATGTTAAAGCAAACTGCCAACCAGAGAGTTTTGTTCCCCAACATTTAGTTGGAAATGAAGACATTTCTAATATATTGTTAAATCCGTAGCTCTTTCCAGCATAAGTAACACTTTGTAGTTCATTTTCCTTATTCTCATGGGAAATCAGCTTAAAAAATTTAAAGCATCAACAGTAGTTTTGAAGAAAAAAAGAAGTAACAACAATAAAAAAGTGCTAATCTAGGGAAAATTGGAAAAGTTGAGAAAGTTCATGCTGCGATGATGGGAAGTTTATCTGCCAAATCAACCTACAGGAGCCTCAGATTCTTCTCAGAAAGCATTATTTTTCTGATTATAAGAGGGACACAGTCTTATTAGTAAAAATATAAAAAATGAATAAATTAATAAAGAAGAAAAATATCCTGTGGTATCTGTGATATCTACAAATCACAGAAAACAACTGTGAACGTTTTGGTGCTTTTGTAATTATGCATGTGTATTTTTACAGAATTGGCTCCTATTATAAATTCAGTTTTGTACCTTGCTTGTATCATTTAGTTATGAAAAGTATTGTACCTTGTTATTAAATATTACACTTACCTGTGATATTATCTTTTACATATGATTTTAAGTGTGCTGTGTCTAGGTATCCAAAATTGGAAGTTAGGTTTTTTAAAAATATGCTTTTTATTGATTTTAGAGAGAGAAGGAGAGAGAGAGAGAGAAACATCTATCGGTTGCCTCCTGCATGCCGCCTACTGGGCATGGAGCCAACAATGGAACCAGTGACTTTTGGTGCATGGGATGAGTCTCAACCACTGAATCACACCAGCCAGGGCTGGAAGTTAGATTTTAATAGCCTTTCAGTTCATAAGAGTGAGAAACTGCTGGATGTTTTTAGTTTTGACTCTTAATTTTTTGAGGTGATGATTTTAGAATAGCAATTATTGAATGAAAGAATAGAACTTTCCTGGGCTCTGGCAAACCTAGCTGTGAGACATTCGGGGCTATGCCAATTTCTCCCATCACTTTCAATATCCACTGGCGGGCACTCTCACTGTCACTGTCACTGTCACTCTCACTCTCCTTCTCCCTCTCACTCTTTCTCTTTCTCTCTCTCACTCTCACTCTCTCTCACTCTCACTCACTCTCACTCTCTCACTCTCTCCCTTCCTCCTGGAGGGGCAGGACCCAGACCCCGCCTGGCAGTTGTTCTGGGCGAGGGTGTCCCTGCTAAGAGCTGTCCCTGGAGTCCCCTCGCCTCTCCTCTCCGCTCCTCGGTGTGCGGGTGAGGGGCTGAGGGAACAGCTCACGTCAGCCGGGAGCTCCTTGAGGCTTCTCAGTGGTTGGGGCCCAGCGACGGGAAGGTGCAGCAGGACCTTGCGGAGTGGCTCTCTGAGCAGCAGCCATCCTGAGGGCACAGGAAGGGGTGAGGAAGGGCGAACAAGGCTGCCCGAAGCCACGGGCACGGCCAGCGGGCAGCGGGCACCCGCCCGGGCGGCCTCCACACCCTCGGGCGGCGCCGTGGCCTGGGCCCGGCGGGAAGGAGAGGAAGGGGAGCGACCGGCTGGCCCGCACGGGCGCAGGAGACTCGTGCACTGAGCTGTGGTTTGCCGCACACATATTTAAAACGATAATGAGCTAGATTTCTCTGAGTGAAATACGTGTTTTGATGAATGGTCCTTACTTGAGGCCGCGTTCGCAGGATGCTCTGTTACCGCCGCCTCCGGGAGGCAGGCCGGTGCAGGTGTCACTCTGTACCCTCGGAGGTGGCGCGAGGGCGCCTCGGCGGGGCGGCCACGGCTGAGGGTCCCCTGAGCGAGGACGGCAGGCGGCTCCCCGCCGAAGGGCAGGCCCAGACTCTCAGGTCTCATTGAAAGCACCTCCAGAATATGAGTTGGATTGTGCACGTGGCGCAGATATGGCAAAAGGGAAATATCACCTGCGAAGTGTGAGAAAGTCAGTGTGATGAGTCTAAATTTGTCACTTAGAGTTCATTACCATGGAGACCCCAGACACCACCCCAGGTCCCCTAAGCCTTCAGTCGGCCTCCTAGAGCACTTTTGACACCCTTGTTCCTCGGGGTAACTCAGGGGGTTGAGCAAGGGGGTGACAAAGGAGTAAATGAGGGCAAACTGGCGGCCCTGGGCCACGGGGGAGCTCCACTGGGGTCGCAGGCAGGCCAAGGCGCAGAGGCCACGCGACAGGCCAGCGGGGAGGTGCGCGGGGCGGGTGGGGAAGGCCCGGTGGCCGTGGGCGGCAGGATGCGCAGCGCGGCCGGGGCGATGGACGCGTGGGACACGGAGACAGAGACGAAGGGGACGGTCGCACAAGGATGCTGAAGACACAGAGGCGGGCGGTGCAGGCGGTGCGGGAAAGGCGAGGCAGGGCGGGCGCCTTGCAGAGGGAGCGGTGGGTTCCCCGCAGGTGCCCGCAGGAGGGCAGGAGGTGAGCTGCGGGCCCAGGGAGAGCGCCAGGGCCAGGGCGCAGGCCGCCGGCTGGGCACACGGCGCCCAGGTCCCGAGGAGGGTGTCGTGCAGCGGGTGGCAGAGGCCACGTCGCGATCACAGGCCACGATGGCCCAGAGGAAACAGCCGGCGCCACCAAGTGAGAAAAAGAACATTTTGGCCCCACAGCCAGGCGGAGAAATGGAGCTCCGGGCCCCAGGACGTTGGAGGCATCAGAATCTGTACTTCCAGATTAGGGTTCTGCCTTCCAATGGTCACTTTCAAAGGTTTTTCGCTCACTCTTAAAGGTGTTCCTTCTTTCAAACCATATCTGGAGCTCCTCTGGGGTTATTTTCAAAGACTCCGCACATTTTCTTGACTGTCACCTGTGACACATGTTCCTACTTGGAGGACACATTGGCCTCCAAGTAGCAAAACATTTGAGGTTCAGGGAGACGAAATACAGTGAATGATCTAAGTGGTCACAGTTTTCACTATAAATTTTGTTCAAAATAGGAGTTTGTGAGGCTCTGGCGCTCTCCCTGTAAAAAGCATGGAAAATGTTTTTTTCAGCTTTTGTGAAATATAAGAATAAATATTATCATTGTCGTTAGGTTTATTATTCAAGATGTGCGGCACAGTCTTTGCGAAAATTTCCCTCACGTTCAAGTTTTCAACCCTAAGTAATTGATTCTGTCACTCGACTTCAATTCTTTTGGCCACTGGCCTTGAAATAACCTGTCCACTGGCACAAACGGAATATCTGACCATTTCAACATTTTCATCTGGCTAAAGGCGGAGAGGTTGATTGCATTTTCAAAAGTTCTTAATAGACATTTTCCCTGTGCTAGCTCTTTATCTCATGTCCAGAAGAGCTCTGTGAAAATAAATTTCTCTGTTCTGTTCCTATTGCATGATGTGAGGCGTTCAAAACTTCATTTCTGTTTCACCTAACAGTCCAGTCCATGCAAACCCATAAGCAGCTACATTTATTATTCTCAGTCTTCTCCCCAAAGCTGTCCTCAGACAATCTCCCAACCCTGTTATCATCACTACCCACTGAACTCGCTTGACTTCTGGGTTCCCCGGTGTCTTCCTCAGTGAGCGGACGCTTAAAGCGCTTAATTTCTGGCAATACCAGTTTCATAAACATTTCGATCAGGGCTCTATTTAAGCTCTACAAGGGCAAGAAAGCCTGTCTCGTTTGCCAGTCATAGTCCCACCACAATTGATTTGTTTTGAACAGAATTGAATGACTTTGTAGTTAAGTCTTCATTACGCTGCAATTTCTTTAGCCCCAGGTAGATTGGGAATTTCTCAGGCCAGTGGTTAATTCGTTTCTATTTTTCTGCCACATGCAATAAAGGAAGGTGTGGGTGAAATGGATTCAGTGGATAAATGGATGATGGGAAGCAAAGTAATTAAACTATGGATGTGCTTGTTGAACCAGTAAGTTTGATAATGTTGGGACACTCAACTAGGTAGCAGTCAGCCCTTACTAGTGATGAAGCAGTATTGCAACGTGTAATGTTTGCATACTGCTGATCCATAACCACAGTGCGTATAAAACCAAAACACTTCAGAAAATGCCAGGGAGCCATGAAACCAATAGCAAAGCCCAGTCATAGGTCAAATGTGTGCTCATTTGTAAAACATACGTAAAGTTAAATCTTCATATCTGAGAACTGTAAGAGAATTCAAGAGGCATCTAGTCCTGTCCTCTCGTATCTTAGTACATGCAAAAACCGAAGTCCACCAAGATGAAGCCTTGTCCAAAGCATATGGCTAGTTATGTGCTTACCCGAGGCCAGAATCCCTGTTCTATTGGTTATTTAGCAGAGTGTGGCTCTACACACACCCCTTTAGTATTTCTCACTTTTCATTTACATCAAAGGCTACGTAACTTAGTTAAGAGCATGCAAACATCCACGCAGAAAGAACACTTAGGATTCTGGCCTTGCTGCTGAGAAACATGCCCCAACTCAGGGTGGTGCTACGCACGGCAGCTAAGGGAAGCAAAATCTTTTGTAGAATAATTAGAAAACTCTCCAAAACTTCTCCTAATCCAAACTGCCCTACCTAACGGTGACCACTGTACCATTCCCAAGTCATTTACACTTTTAGGAGACATTGGATCTCTCAACAAGTATATGGGGTCTGGATCCGCCATTTACTCGCTTTAGAACCGTGGACACTTACCTACTTCCTGTGAATCTCAGATTTTTAGCTATGAAGGATGCGCTCTCATTACCCTACAGAGTACTGTGAGAATCAGCAGTGATGTGTGTTAAGTCTCTGCCTGACTCTTCGTAGATATTTTCCCGTTCTTTTTTTTTTTGCATGAATGAATTATTTGTTAGAAAGCAATTTATTTCTTATGATGAGTTCTAAATTTTATGATGAAAAATACTGTTATATTATAATGAAAACACAATGATTTATTGCCTTCAGAAAAGTTTCTCAGTTTCTCAGTTTGACTGGGAGTCTTGTTTCTCTGGCTTGTGAAGGCATCGGCACGGAGCCGACGATGTCTGCTCAGGCTGTGGGTTCCAATGACACTGACAAATTCCTAAACTGCACCAAAGTCAATGGGGATTTGATTTTTCTTGTCCCTGGTATTTACGGATCAGTATAAAATTTTTGCAGAAAATAAATTATTTTACTAAGCGTAGAAAAGCTTAAGAGAGTAGTCTTTAGCTTTGTCTGTCTGACTGCTTTTGGGCCCAGAAGAGTTCCGCCCCACATTAGCACTTGTCTCTAACAAAACCAAATGCCAGATTCCACCACTCTTCTCCTTGCGCTCCCTGCCCAGCTCTGCCAAACCACTTCGGTTCCTTTGCGTGGCTTCCCTTGCTCTGGGGACTGTGCATTGTCTGCTCTGTCTGCCCTGGGCCCTCACCTCCTCCCACTCCTTGCCTGCATCTTACTCCTTCAGAGTTCAGCTCAGGCATCGTCTCCCCAGAAAGCTTTCCCCAATCCTTATCTTTCCCCAACTCCACAAACTCTGTAACTCTCCAGAAAACCTCCTCACCTCAACCGAAAGGCCACTGTGCCCTATCAATACATAAATCAAGAAGACAAACGTTTATTGAATATCTGCTATGAACTCTCAAGTCTTGGGCTCAGCTATGTGGAGGGATATAAGGACTTTATAGCCTCATAAGGGAACATGACACATAGGAAGAAAATTTAAGCATTCTCTGAGAAACTAACTCCTAAATTGTGTTCCTTAGAACCAAATTCTTTGTGACACCTCAGAAATGAAAGTTTTCGTGGTCAAATTAGAAAACATTTTCACTTTTCCCCCCCAAGATTCACAGTGCATATTAGCACAATAAAGTTCTGTGAAGTCCTGTTGTAAAGCAAACAGCTTAACTTTATCACAAAAGTTTTCTATTTCATCATAGAATACTCTTTTCCCCCGTGAAGCACCATTAAATGCTTATGATTTAATAACACTACTTGAAAAAAAGTGAGAACCATGCCATATTCTTTAAACGAGCTCTGTGGAGGGAATATATCTTACCACTCAAAGGAAAGGTAAAGGGTCCAAGTTTCATCCTAGCTTTACACTTATTACATATATGATGCTGGGTAATTCAGCCATTTATCAAAGTTCCCTTTTTTATATCTATAAAAGTGAATAGTAATACCTACCCTGATAACTCATTTGTTTTCTACAATTTAATATTGTTATGTATGAATATTCTCTCTTAGTTGTAAAGCACTGTAGAAATTTGTGTTTATTATTATTTTCAGAAATAAAGTCAAAATCCAATCAAAGAAATAAGTTCTCTTGAGATGTTTCCTTACCACTTTGAAAATATGCTTCATTCCATCAGCCACCTAAGAAAATTCACTAAAGAGCTGGTTAACTTTTTGGCGAGATGCTAAGAGTTCCTGCCAAAGATACTAGAAGGAGCTCACCCAGAGAGGTCATGGGCCCTTCCCTCTATCTTCTTACAGGGTAAAATGGAAGGAATATCCAGTATCTCTTGGGGAGGACAAGTAGACAGTACATGATACCTGCATAATATCCAGATGAGAATGGAGACATGTCCATTGGAAGCTGATATTCAAAAGAAGAGACACCTCCTAGAAACTTGTGATCAGGGTGGAGTAGGGCGAGAGGGCCATCACTTGGAAGGATGATCCTATGGACTAATCCTAGATCAAGTCCTGAATGAGACCTGTCTCCTCCTTTACAAGAGAAAACAGATTCTGACACATCCGCTCAAGAGTCCGGTCTTGCCTGATTTACTCAGATTCCTTAGTGTCCGTTATGAAATCTCTTTAAATGAATGGGTCCCCGCAGAGGAGAAATATCCCTGGTGGTTCCCCTGAAACTGAAGCCAAGTAAAGAAAATATTTGAGAAAACTTTCCCTAGCTGCTGAACTAATAAGGACTCCTGGGCGACGCTGCTGGGTGGCCGCCACAGACAGTCACCGGAGGTCCCAGCTGGGTGCTCCCCTTCTTGCCCTGCCCTGGGGACCTTGCTGGTGCTGTGTCCCAGGCGGGGTCCCGGGGTGTTGTGGAAGGAACGCAGTCATTGCGGCTGGGCTCGGGGAGCAGCAGTGGCCCGGGCATCTGGGGGCGGGAGCCCGGCTGGGGCTCTGCCACATGGTAACTTGGCCTCGGGCAAGTGGAAGCTGCGTGTGGGCCCCTGGGCTGCGATGGGGGGCGCTTCCCGGGGCTCCCCAGGCCTCTCAAGCGCCAAACTTCCACGAGCTGAGTCGTTTTCTTGAGAAGTAGGAAGCTTGTGAAGAGTTTCCATAATCATGCCTTCTGATCTTTGGCTTTATTTTTTTTCCCCTACTTATTTCTGTCTCTTGATCATGTTTTCCCTCAGCTGATACTTCCTAGTCCTAAAACACACACACACACACACACACACACACACACACACACACACACACACACAGGGGTGGGCAAAAGTAGGTTTACAGTTCATATGAAAACATATAATACAAGAATAAATAATACAAGGATAAGCTGTTCCGTTTGCTCACAACTATAAATCTACTTTTTCCAGTCCCTGTATATTTTATATACCTATGGCTATAGAGTTATATTCCCAACTCAGCCTAACGATGTTTTTAAATTTGTTTCTGCCTTTCCAGCTCCTTCCAGACCTCACATACTTAAAACCACATACTTTCTCCTCCCTACCGCCATTCATTTTTAGCCAATGTTTAGCTTCCCTGTCTCGTGTCCATTATTGATAATAAATCTTTGTTCAATAAGTAACAAATATATGTTGAATTCCTGTTATGAACCCTGTTCTGTTTCCAATGCTCGGGATACTTCATTGTACAAAACAGACAACTTTGCCCCCATAGGGAGTATATTCTTGGAGGGGGGAAGGAAGGTGATATAAGAACAGATGAAAATAGGAGCCTTTAATAATGTGCTCAAAGGGGTGAGCGCTATAGAAAAGAAGGCAGCAGAGGGTAAGGGCACTGGGAGGGCGAGTGTGCTGCGGGAGGGGCCCTCTCGGGTGACGCTTCCCTGGTGACCCCACAGCTGACAGGCCAGCAGGAGAAGGGAAGGGGCAACGTATCAGGGCAGAGGAAACAGCACATACATAGGTCTTTTCTGAAGCCAAAATAAGCATGTTGAATTTACCCATTCCAACAATCTTGGAAACCACAGAAGGCATGGCAATAAACACTTTTTGTTTAAACAAACAAAAAAGCCAAATAAAATCATATTGAACATACTAAAAAAGAAAAGTGATCAAGGATAGAGGGTGTGGAATTAAACTCACACACACACACACAACATAGACACACACACAGAAATTCAACAAGAAAACCAAACGGCACTGGAATAACTATATGTACCGTAAAAATGTGAACATTGACCCTTAGCTTATACAATACGTAGTATTAATGTGATATGTCATGGACATAATGTGTTAGCTAAAACTAGGAAGCTTTCAGAAGAAAGCATAAAAAAGTATCTTCACAAACTTGGGGAAGGCAAGTATTTCTTAAATAGGAGGCAAAAGTAATTACTATAAAGAAAAACAATAATAAAGTAGGCTTCGTTTTAAGTTTAAGCTAAAATTAGGAAGAAAATGTTAACAATAAATATATCTGCCAAAGGAATTATGTCCAGAATATACAGAAAAACTCAGAAAAAGAGGAAATAATCCAATTAAAATTGGTAAATTCTTAAAGTAATACTTCACAGTGAAAATAGCCAAGGGGCCAGTAAGCCTCTGAAAAGATACTCGTCATCATTTTATGATGAAATTGCAAATAAACATGGCTTCTGAAGCTGTAATCACTGGGTTCAAATCCTAAAGTCCAAGTCCATCACCTATTGTCTGCATGAGCTCACACCAGTTACTTAAATTCTGTGACTTAGTTTCATCCTTGGAAATAGAATAATAACAGTCTTACTTCATAGGATTTTTTAAGATTAGAGAATATATATATATTTACGATACACAATAAATACTTAATGTTAGTCATTACTAATAACTAGTATTTGAAATCATAGATTTAAGGCTAAAATAACCTAAGATGAGGCCATGGGAATGGGTGTAAATGAACCGGAAAGAAGGAGGCAAAGAGCTATAGACCCTTCTCCACTGTTTCTTGGAAGGTTAATGCCTGGCATATTTAAATGCTCAACATTTAGTGAATGAATGAATAAATACAAGTATAGACACAAAGAAAACAATTCCTTCATACCATAATTGTTCAGCAAATACTTTATTATGAAGAAATTAGATTGTCAACATATCTTTTTCTGATTGTTCCGTTTGTCCCACCTGGAGCTCAAGGTCCTCTCTTCTCTGCCCTGTCCAAAGAGGCTAGCTCCTGAGAGGGGGAGCATTCAGTCTCCCCTGCCCTTTTGCTTCCAGTTGGGTTTGGCCAGTGGGAGACAGGGCAAGAGATGGGAGGAAACAAGCGGAGAGAGGTTGGAGTAATTATCTCCCTGCTGTCTCTTTGCACGGCCATAGTTTTGCCAATAGTTGTTCCCACCCCCCCAAAGCCACAGTTCTTACCAAGTGTCTGCTCTTGATATATCTAGCTTTCACCAGTCTCCAGTAATACTGTACCTTCCTTTTGCTTGTGATGTCTCGGGTCTACAGTGGCCCCCTGCTATTGCTGGCATGTAAGGGTGTAACCACCCCTATTGATCCCCTCTCTCATACTTCTGCGTACGATCTATTTATTACATTATTTGGTATCAAATATTTCAGTAACTTTAATTAATGCTTGATTGAAAATAATAATCTCCTGCATTAAAAATAAAAAGTAAAATGAAATTCTAAGCAAAACAAACACATTGGGATAAATATCCAACAGAGAGGTTAAAACATGTCGGGTCTTAACGTTCAGGAGTTGAAAACACACACACCCATACTTAGTTAAAATGACTAAATGGGATACAATTTTGTATTATTTTGGGTCTTTATTACATTTTTAAAGTGAAAATTTATTGAATGACATATCTGCTTCTAGCGGATCCCTGAGATGCAGTCTTGTACTTGTCACTTTCTGTCACGTTATGCTCATTTGTTAACTTCTTTTCTAGAAGAAAACGACCGAGCCTACTAAAATGGTAGAAACATTTCCAAGGTCTCCGGTACACGTAGCTAAGCAGTATCCAGACGATTTATGCCATTTTTAAGGATGAGTTTTAACATCGACCGAGCGGAATCTTAGGTGCCCCGGGATTCGCGTGGGGTGGGGCCAAACCCTCCCCGATGGGCCGTGCCCTCCCCTGGCGGAGACAGCTCCTGGGGAGAACTCTCCCGATGGCCCCCTTCACCTCGCTGTTCCTCAGGGTGTAGATGAGCGGGTTGAGCAGCGGGGTTCCCAGTGTGTACACCAGCGAGATGAGCTGGCCCTGCCCGGGGGAGCAGCCGGAGTCGGGGCGCAGGTAGGTGAGGGCGCAGCAGCCGTACTGCAGCAGGACCACGGCCAGGTGGGAGCAGCAGGTGGAGAAGGCCCGGCGGCGGCCACCTGCCGAGCGCAGCTTGGCCACGGCCGCCACGATGAAGCTGTAGGACGTGGCGATGACGCAGAAAGGCACGGCGATGGCCAGTGTGGCTGCCGCCAGCACCGACCGCTCGTGGCTGTGGCTGTTGGCGCAGACGAGGCGCATCACGGGTGGCACATCACAGAAGAAGTGCTCGATGCCCCGAGCCTGGCAGAAGGGCAGAGAGAAGATGAAGGCCACCAGCTGTGAAGACAGGACCAAGCCGATGACCGTGGAAGCAACGACCAGGCGAACACAAAGAGTTAAAGTCATGATGAGAGGGTACCGCAAGGGGTGGCAGATGGCAACGTACCGGTCGTAGGCCATCACGACCAGGAGGAAGCAGTCTGCGCTGCCCAGCCCGATGAAGAAAGCCATCTGGGTGGCGCAGCTTGGGAGGGAGATGGTCCTCTGTGGCTGCAGGAGGTTGGCCAGCATGTGGGGCACCACGGTCGCCGTGTAGCACACTTCCACGCCCGAGAGGCTGCCCAGGAGACAGTACATGGGCGTGTGCAGGCGGGTGTCGGCCTGGATGGCCGCCACCACGAGGACATGCCCCCCGACGGTCAGCGCGTAAAGCAGGCCCACGCCCAGGAAGGACAGGGCCCGCAGCTCGGGGCGGCGGGGGTAGGCCAGGAACACGAACTCCACCCAGGCCGAGCCGTTCCCCCCGGGCATCCCTGTGTGGAGAGGACGGCGACGGAAGGAAGAATTAGGCTGATAATATATTTATTAGTTCGCACTGTGAGCCTTGATCCGATTTCATCAGAGCTGGAGTTAGGAACTGGAAGAATTAGGACTAATTTCTATTTAAATTTCCCTTTTACCAACACTCTTCACAACTTAGATAGCGACAACTTAATTTCTACCTGCCAAGAGTTGGGCTAAATTATGTGAGAATTTTTTGAGGAAAATAGACAGAGGAAGTTTGTGGAATTCAAAGCCCTTTTCAGTATAAGCGGAATAAAAACCAAATGCTTTCAGTAAATTCACAAGAAAGTGTCAAGAAATTCTTGAGAGCAGGGGTCATTTAGGTGAGGATGGAAAGCCATTCATTTATTCACTCATTCACTCATTCACTCATTCATTCATTCACTCATTCATTCCAATCAGGAGAAGTGTGGGACTAGAAGGAAACACAGTGTTATCATCCATTCTACTTTTTTTCCAAGACCAAGTTGTATTAAAGAAGGTGGAAAATAGGCAACGTGTGACCTTGCATCAACTTACCCAATTCTAATAGTTATTTGTTATGAGCTTTGAAGAAAAATCTTAATCCAGAATTATGACTTCTAGTAAAAATCATTCACAAAAACCCAGCTCAGTGTCACAGGCATAGGGAGAAAGATGATTAGACACCGTCCTTAATATTAAGAGCACTTTAGGCACGAATGGCTAGGTCTCTGTTATCTAATAGTTAGCAAGGAGAATCCACTTCATTCTCTTTTCCTCTGACACTTTGAATGATTTCTCATGTCACTGAGTATATTTAATATTGTATTACAACATGCAGAGGAGGGGAAGTGTATCAGTGAAATCAGTTTTGAAATTAAATGATGTGGTTTGAGTAATTCCATGTCCTGGCTCTGTGTTGCTAGGCAATATATAATTTCTCCGAGTCCCAGTTTCTTTGTGTGAAAAATGAGGATGATAATTATGCTTAGTTCCGAGGGTTGTTGTGAGGATTAAATAAGATTATAATATAAAGTATCTACCACAATACCTAGTTCATAGTAACAGCAACCTATTAACAGATAACCATCATTATTACTTGCAAGTTCAAAGCCAGCCATTTCCCTTATTTATATTTTATTCCCCTATATCACCAAGCCTAATGTATAAATTATAGACATTCAATAAATAAATGTCATATGGGTAAATATATTGTAAAAATATGTCATTTACACTTTTTTCGTTTTCTCTTTTTACTTTTAAGATTAAGAGCCCTTACAGACAACAACTTGGCATCCAACATTTGGGCTGCACTGTGGAAAAAATCCCATCACTCATAGACATAGCATATATAAGGCTACAACAGACAGACATCTGAGGCTAGTCCACCGCCTATATGATGGAAGGCTTTGAAATCTGTGTGCTAATGATGACTTCTGAGATGCGCTAATGATGGCTTCTGAGAATTTTATTATAGTCAGTCACACTCATATAATCTTAATGAGGCTCTCCAGGATTTATAATAAAATATTTATGATAGGTCTCTATAGTCCATGAATTCTTAGTGCTGGAAAGGACTTCAGAACTTGCTTAATTCAGTCCCTTTTTGGATCCCTGAATACAGTGTCTGAACAGCAGTTCATCTCTGATGCCTAGAGAACCTCATTACTTCCTCACATGCTTCCTCCTTTGTTGGATAACAGGATTCTCTTAAAGTTCTTTCTAATAATGGCTGGAATCTGCCTCTGTGTAACTTCTACATGTTCATTCTGTTCTACACCATGGGGCCATTTCTACATGAATCACTTTGGGAACTAAAGAGCTCTGGCCATGCAGCCCGAAGCTTTTTTTCTAATTTACTTTTGCTGTTGCTCACGTGACGTGGTTTAGATACATTTCACAGTTTTAGCTGTGGACGTGCTCTCATTTTTAATAGCTTGTAAGTATACTATATGGGACAGATCACAGGAATGGTCAACTACGAAAAGACGTGGGTGTCACCTATCTCTTCATTAACAGTCTATTTTTTCAATATAATTAAACTAAAAATAATTCATGAGTTTGCTTTTGATTGTTTTGATGGTCTCATCATACTTGGACTGATATGTAGCTCCCTGGATCCCAAAACTCTAATTATTTTTTTTTAATTTTTAGAGAAGCAGATCATCCTTCATAATTTGTTCAGCATTTGTCTATTGCTCTAGCCTCCTGAGATTGACATTTAAATAAATCTTTAATCTGTAACTATATCTTAAGTATTCTTCCTTAAGTCACTCACATTTGTTTTTTATTAAGTGCCAAGCCCTACATGCATTGGTGACAAAAATGGCACAGTTGTGCCCTAGCTGGTTTGGCTCAGTGGTTAGAGCATTGGCCTGCGGACTGAAAGGTCCAGGGTTCGATTCCAGCCAAGGGCACGAACCTCGGTTGCAGGCTCGATCCCCAGCCCCAGTTGGGGTGTGTGCGGGAGGCAACCAATGGATGTGTCTCTCTCACACCCATGTTTCTGTCTCTCTCTCCCTTCCACTCTTTCTGAAAAAGCAATGGAAAAAATATCCTCACATGAAGATAAAAAATAAAATTAAAAAAAACCCCAAAACCAAAATGGCACATTTGTGCCCAAGTGGTTATATATCCTACTGAGACAGACTCTTTTAATTAACAAACCTGGCATATATATACACATATATGTATAATTTAATTATATATAATTAAAACTGTAATTAAGTGCTGTGCTGTAAAGAAAAATAGTGTGTTGTAAGGTTGTACAGCATGGGGCTCTGGCATAGTTTGTGCCTAAGGGATTCTGAAAGGCTTCCTAGAAGAAGAAATATTTAAGTTTACGTCTGAAAAATGGAAATTAACCAGGAGAAGAGAGGTAGGCAGATAATGGGGTCCATATTCCAGGTTGACAAAATAGTGTTTTCATGGTTCCGAGAGGGTGACACTTACATCAACGTCAAATCAACTTGCTGTTCCAAGTTGCTGTTAAATGCTTCTCATAGGACGGAGGCAGGGTTAGAGGGCCCTTCGGCATCACCCCCAGGAATCCTCCCCGGGCCGGCCCCTGTTCATGATTCCAAGCCCATCTCAGTGCTTCGAGTCCCATCCCAACCATCTCATCTCCCTTCTCACCTCCCCGGCCACACCAGCCTCAGTTGGCAAGAATGTCATGAGGAGCATCACCCTTGTGCATTCTGGAAATGAGAGATTCTGGGCTGCAGCAGCTCCCCAGTTTTTTAGTTAACATTTTGTAAAAAAGGGAATTAGTGGATTTGCCAATAACAGACCTGAGGTAGCAGCTCAGTTTATCACTAATAGCTTTGTTGCCTGGGCAGACCACCTCCAATTAATTTCTGTTTCCACATGTTTAAAAGATGTAAACAATAATATTTACTTAATGGAGTCATGATGAGATTAAATGAGATAAAGTATTTAGAACACTTAGTTTGATGTATGAAACTTGTTAAGTTGGATAACAAATGTTAATTCTTCCCTCCTTTCTTTGAATTTATTAAGGGGATGATATTAATAATATCTGCCTGATAGCAGAGGATTAAAAGGGTTTTCCATTAATCCTTAAACCTTATTGTAATTAATTTTAGTCATTCCCTCAATATTTCTTAGACTGGGATTATTAGCATTTTAATCAGAAGACTAGGCCTTCCAAATTCAGAGGAGCACTGTAAGTCATGGGCTGAGCTGGTTCTGAAATCCTGGAGTCTCCGCTTGTGAAGCCATCACTTGCTTTTCCAGCCCAGCATCAGCAAGTGCCTGGTATGATGCGAGCCTAGAAGGAGGTAGGAAAAGACTTTCTCTTACCTTTGGCATGAGAAGAAAGAGGAGTTAACCGGACCAACCTCCTCAGTTATATTCTAAAAGTTATGTTCTCCCCTAGCAGGTGATAGTGTCTCTGGAGACACTATTCAGAGAATTGAAACTTTTTGTAAACTCCCTGAATGAAAAGCCATGGAAGAAGTCAATTACTTTGCTATCTAGGGTCTTGTGTCATAGGTTTCATCTCCCAAGAGAAGGTGGTGTAGTAATTGCTGATTTCCTCCCATGTTACCAGATAATTAGTCCAAACGAAAACTGTCCCTACACTTGGAGTTCCCTGGCAATAGAAGGTCTGGGGAATGCTTTTCGAAGTGAAGACCAGCATTGAACCCTTTAGCGACATTCTCAGGGCTTGACACAATTTCCTGAGAAATATGAATTTCCCTGATCAAGGTCATCTGAGCCTTTCGTTTCAGGGAGTTTATTTCCCCCAGATTGTCCATACCTGGGTTCAGCCCAAACCCCAAACTAGTATCGCCCAGGAGAATGAGACCATATTTCCCATTTTATCTGGCTTCCATGGGACCTCATGTAGTGCTGTAGACTTAATAGCACCTCATGAATATTTATCAACTGTTTCATCTTTTTCATGGCAACTTTCTTTGTTTCACTCTCCTTGAGCAGAGACACTCCCATAGGTCTTAGCAAATTAGCTTATTCCTTGAAAAAAAAAAGTTGGTTGGTCATGTGTATATAAATTTTCACAAGTTTTTGTATGAATGTTTGCTTCCACGTGTCCCATTTATTCAAAGACAGTCCTCTGTGTGGGTCGAGTGGTTAATGTAGCTCTTCGATTGTGTGTGTGTGTATGTGTATGTGTGTGCTGGAAAGTCAGATTCCAACAGCCAGGCAGGGTTGAGCGGTAACATCTAAACTGGTGTTTGACTGGTTCTGAGCTGACACTAATTCCAGGGACCCAAAAGTCACTGTAGTTCCCCAGTCAGAGTGGGTGCTTATGGAGGCCAGGTGATCAATGGAGTTTTTAGCTCAGGGGATGCATAATTGCTCTTCCCCTGGATATAGATTTGCCTGCCCTGCGTACAAAGCTTGTGTAGAAAGTAAAGACTTACGGAATGTTTGGTTATAGTCATGGTTTTTCCATAAAGCATTGTTTCCCCTCAAGGAACACACTTCATAGCAAATGGAGTACATAAATGAGCCCATACTCACGGAATTCACTGGTCTTTCCATGTTCACCATCCTGAAGCCATCTGGCTTGGTGGAGTTGATGAAGAGCCTTTTGAAGACTGCTGAAATCCCATACCCTTTAGAAATGAAGGTTTGGGTCACGCCACGAAGCAACGAACCATAGTAAGCTGTGGAACTTCCTGAGGACAAAGAGAATATGGAATGGGCATTGAAAAATGGGATTATAAATATCAGTTTTGACCATATAACCAATTGCAGAAATGAAGACTGTAAATGTTGCATGGATTTCTTCATTTTTATGAATATGTTTGTATGTGTGTGTTTTCTCCCCTCTCTTAGCCCCCTACTGTATAACATCAGATATATCGACTTTGCATTCTAGTATTTAAGTATTGTTAACTCTACAGCATAGCATTTAGAAGGTATTTCATTTCCAGGATGCCTTTGGACTCAGGACTGCTCGCTGGGCTGGACATTTTGGACTTGCCAGACTCTATAATCAAATGAGCCAATTCCTTAAAACAAATCTCTCCTTTTATATATGTACACCCTGTTGGCTGTGTTTCTCGGGAGAACCCTGACTAATGCAGAGGATGACCTCGGGAAAGTTTGAAACCATGACACTTGACAACTCAGTCTTATTTTCTGACAACTTAGGGGTCTTCCGTTAGAAAGCTGGCAGTTGCTCTCAACACATATTAATTCTGAGGGCAAACTGACTGCTCTGCCTTCCCTGTCCTACTTGCACGTTCCTGGATTAGATGTGTGAGCACAGATTAGACCAGCACACACACACCATTGTTACATGAGAAAGGGGTTTAATGAAAAAAACACAGGCAAATTGACCAGGTGGTTACTTGTCACACTTTAAAGGCAAATACAAGAATAGAGCACATTAGATTGAATGGGATATCTGTGAACGTTTCTCATCCAAAGCGCTGTTCAAGGATTCAGTGAATGCAGCTGCTGCTCAGGAGGGCGCTCCAAAGACAATGAAGTCTCCTCAGAGGAAATGCGTGTTTTAAGTTTGGGGCTAAGTGAACAACAGCGGCCCAGGCACCCCTGTCCGGTTTCAGAGAATGAAAGTTTGAAGAACTTTAAAAAGAGAGCAAACTGTAGCAACTAAGTGTGTTAGGAACAAAGGACGAATGAAAATCCGAGTTGTGGGGAGTAAATGTCACTGTGGCACTTGTATGTAGGAGTTTCCCTGTTGTCACTTGCTCAGGGACCTCCTTGGGGTTCCAGTAAACTCTTCAGAGGGCTCCGGCCGGCCCTTTGCCACCGATGGCCTTTTCCAGGGCATCTTTGACTCTCTGTTCCTCAGGGTGTAATCAGGGGGGTGAGCAAGGGGGTGACAAAGGAGTAAATGAGGGCAAACTGGCGGCCCTGGGCCACGGGGAGCTCCGCTGGGGTCGCGGGCAGGCCGAGGCGCAGAGGCCGCGCGGGAGGCGCGCGGGAGGCGCGCGGGAGGCGCGCGGGAGGCGCGCGGGAGGCGCGCGGGAGGCGCGCGGGAGGCGCGCGGGAGGCGCGCGGGAGGCGCGCGGGAGGCGCGCGGGAGGCGCGCGGGAGGCCCGGTGGCCCCGGGCGGCAGGATGCGCAGCGCGGCCGGGGCGATGGGCACGGGGGACACGGAGACAGAGACGAAGGGGACGGTCGCACGAGGATGCTGAGGACGCAGAGGCCGGCGGTGCGCGCGGTGCGGGAACAGGCGAGGCAGGGCGGGCGCCCCGCGGAGGGAGCGGTGGGTTCCCCGCAGGTGCCCGCAGGAGGGCAGGTGACGGCGCAGGCGGTGAGCTGCGGGCCCAGGGAGAGCGCCAGGGCCAGGGCGCAGGCCGCCGGCTGGGCGCATGGCGCCCGGGTCCCGAGGAGGGTGTCGTGCAGCGGGTGGCAGAGGCCACGTGGCGATCACAGGCCACGATGGCCCAGCGGAAACAGCCGGCGCCACCCAGAGGGAGAAAAAGACACTTGGGCCCCGCAGCCAGGCGGGGAAATGGGGCTCCGGGCCCCAGGGCGTTGGAGGCATCAGGCTGCGCAGGGAGGGGCGCACGGGCGCGGGGGGCGAGACGGCTGCGCCACCAGGGATCCTCAGCGAGAGGGGCGCCCGGAATTGGGGACAGCGGGGCGCCCGCCACGAGCTCAGGGGGGGCCCCCCGGCCGAGCGCCGCGCTCCTGGCCACCTGGCCCCTGCCCCGCAGGAGCGGAGCCGGCCTGCAGCCCAGCGAGGAAACATCTTTACGTTTTGTTTCGGGTACGGACCTGGCCCGACTGTGATACAGATTCTAACCGTAACGAAAGATGGGACACGGTGTTCCTCGGGATTCTCCATAGTTAAGTATGTTGCCGAGGGGGAAAAACCCCTACAGTCTTCAAAAATAACCTTAAACACCAGCCTTTACATACCTGTTCCCGGGTGCTAGCGCTTTGCTCTTATGAAGGGTTCGTAGCTGGATAATTGAAGGCCTTTATTTCACAGAACAGAGTTTAAATCATGACATCCTTCGCGTTATTCTGGATGCCCTGGTCTCACAGAGGCCTGGGGACGCCTTTGTCCCCAGGTGCCTGACATGGCCACCCGTGTGTCTCCCTGGCCCAAGCATTTCTGGGACCGTCCCCCCGGACTGCAGAGCTGCCGCCCCGACGGGCGACGCGGGCGGCATGGCAGGTGGCCGGGAGCCGAGCCCGGGACAGGGACCGACCGTGAGGAAAAGGAAGCTCCCAGAAGGGGGAAAAAGCTACCGCTTGTCACACAGTCACCACTCTCCGGTGGGTTTGTATTTAAAACATGCCTTTTATGATACAAAAATTCAGGAGACGACGGGCCCCAATCCAAAACGTTTCAAGGAAAACAGACCCTGATTAAGAGAGCCTGTCCAAGGCCGTGGTCATCCATGTGTTGTAACATGAAAATGGTGTTTTCAGATCTGTAAAGGCTCTAGAATGATGTCGTCCACATGCATGCTGAAACAGTAACTCAGTAACGCAAGTGATGTCGTTTGTTAAAAAAATGAATCAAAATAAAAATGAAGTGTTGGATATCTTGTGATACAAAAGAAAAGTTATGAGAATTAAAACATAGTAAAACACGGTTACGTCTAAATAATTATTTCAAATAGTGTTTAAAAAAGAACTGAAATTTCAAATAGAATTCTTGAAAAACTTATTATGGAAAATAATTTTTAATAGTAATCTAGGTCTATAATCGTAGCATATGAAAATATGAGAAACGGGTAATAGAAAGGTGAGATAGTAAAATTGTGCTAATTTCCTCATACCACATAAGTAATAATTCAGTATAAGCCAAATTATTATTTAGATGTGGAGAATTAAAGTTTTTTATTTTTATATTTGTTAATATTTAATATTACTTTAAGCACAAATAGAATGTATTTTTCCAAATGTATATTATATAAATACATAATATATGTATTTCCCAAAAATTAAAGAGAAAAAAAGAAAGGGCTTTTACATAAAGCACAAGTTTTTCTCCATTCAAAACATAACTACTTAGAACACGCAAAACCCCATAGCCACACAAATATAACATATCAATATATGTAATATAATCACAAGACAAATTTAAGGCATATAATCTTAAGACAAATTTATGGTGATCATTATAGCTTTTTAAAAAGTTGTAATAAAAATGAAGTTAAAAAATGGGAACACTCAGTTTTACATTCTTGGGAAGACTTTTGGGTACCCAGAAAGAGAAATCCTTTGCTCTTAATTCTAAAGCTTTCCTCCCTCCCTCCTGTTCTTTTCTCTAATAGTAAGAACACATTCTTAGCTCAGAGGCCACACAGAAAGAGTCTGAATTTGGTCTGTAGGTCTTGTCTGACTATCCTTGCTCTGAAGTATTATAAACAGTAAGTTAAGATCAATTAGGAAAAGAACAGCCAATTAATTTTTGAAAGATCTCTGGAGATGTTTTCTTACTTCTTTGCTATTCACTTTATTCCATCGGCTATCAAAGAAAATTCATGCATAAAAAAACGGTTTTGGAATGCTCAAAGTTTCTGCCGTAAATGATTAAGGGAGCTCTCCTGGAATGCTTCCCGGTCCTATGTATCCTGTTCCTTAAGGATGAAATGAAATAATTCTGTACATGGGCTTCAGGCGTGCACAGTCCCCTAGAAATGAAAAGTGACTGGTAGGTGATGTCATAATACGTAGATGTGGGTGGGAAAGGACTTGCCGGTGTTCAGGAAACGAGTCAGATGTTCGAGGCCATCCTTGGGCAAGGTGAGGGGCAGAGCAGGCCGTGGGGCTCCTCTGAGGCCCTCCTCAGCCAGATTCCTGCGTCGGAGGACCAGGCTCCTCTTCTGCATTCTTCTCTTTATTTTTGAGGCCATCCTTGCCTGATTTAGCTAGACAATTTAGTGCCCTATAGCATGTCTTAAAATAATGGGTCCCAGAGAGGATACATTTCCCCAATGATCTTTCTTAAAACAAACCCAACTAAAATCATACTTGGAAAAAATTTCCTGGGTTGGCAAAGTTAATGGGCAACTTTCCATGTGATGCTCACAGAGAACTGCTGCCTGGGGTCACAGGATGGTGTCCTCATTCCTGGCTGTACCCGATGGGGACCTCTGCATGTTGTGCTCTCGCAGACCTGGTCAGCGGGAGATGTTCATGACAATTCAGTGCTCACGGAAGGCGGGGAGCGCACCAAAGTGACCCTCGCCAGGAAAATGGAGGTGTTACAGGTGGTTGGATTAGAGGACGTTCGTGGTCCCTTCTAACCTCAAAACTCTAATTTCTACTTCTTTCTCTCGGAATGGACTTGTGCCCCACTTATCACTTTTAGCTTCCTCATTTCCCCTGTCAATCACATTTATATTTCTCTCTGCTGACCCCTGCCCTAGTCCTACTAATTTCTACGATGATAACTATAATTTTAACTCTTACCCAACCAGGTGGTTTTATTTGCTCCTTTGTAGTTACCTCCCTTCAGTTTCATGTACTATTTTACCCGTGATTCTGCTAACAGAATTTACATTTTCAACCTCTTCACTTAATCCTGTAGTTTCTTGGAAACCTTTAATCTAAGTCAGGAGTATCAGAGGTTTTTATGTAGCAGGCTACATATAAAAAAGCAACAGCACATGAACTTGACTACTTTTTATTACAATGGTCAGTCGAGAGAGCCTTCCTTAGATGACCCAGATATGAAGCAAGGGCATGCAGAGGTCAAGAACACATTCTCTCTTCTTTCTGTTCATAGAACCACAGTTTCTTCAAAATAGTAGGTACTTTACAATATCCACAATGCTTTAAACACAACGTAATTATGTTCACCAGCAGTTATAGGGACCAAATTGTCTTGTTTGGTAGCATGAAACCTACCTGGGGTCAGTGATCTATCTGAAAATAGCCCAGAATGTGTAGTATTTATGATAAACCAAAGTAGCCCTCTAGGTAAATTTCAAGTCATAAAACTAGATGAAATCCTTCAAAAAGGGAGATGTGTCGTCTGTAACCCTTCAAAAAGTGGATGTTCACTGGAGCATGTGAACTTTCCAGCTTAGTTTCTTTATCTAAGTAAAGCTCCTCATTAATGTGGCATAAACTTCTAGAAAACAGGCATGACAAACCTTCCCAGATAACATGGGCTTTGTTGTAGGTAGTGCCACACAAGAGAACACAAACGCTCCCATCCCTCTATATACTTCTGATGGCCTCAAAAACCTATGTGGCTGAATGTGCTCCTACGTAAAACTGGTGAGTGTTGGGAGTCTTCAGAATATCAACATTAAAGGAGATTTAAAGATCAGTATTATTTCCACTTTTTCATGTCTCTTTAAGTCTTTCTAATGCTTTCATAACAAAGATAACTGTGTTATACTGAGAAGACTAGTGGTCCTTGATAAAAGAGATTTTAAAAAATCTTAATATGTCTGTGCCCACTACAGTAGGCTATAGGGTCAAACGATGGTTAGCTGAACAAAACTGGGAAGGATGCGCTGCTCTAGGCTAGTGTTTCCAGGTGGCCTGAGTCCACTGGTTTTAGTGCTTTCGAATCAGCAAGAGGACTTGTTAAAACACAAATATCTGGGCTGTACTTCTAGAGTTTCTGATTCTGTAGGTCTGGGTGGAAGGGTTCCTATAATTAACACTCATGAAAAATTCCAGGTGATGCTGATGCTGTTGGTCTTATAAGGATGACTTTGAACCACTGCTCTAGGGTAACAGTTCTCTAAGTGCCGTCTGTATACCAACCCCTCTGAAATATGGGGGAAGTTTAAGCACGCAGGCCGTCTTTCCTACCCAGACTCTTATATGAAATTTATCTATTAGAACTCAGGTAAGGAATAGGTATGAATATATTTTTGCCTTCTGAACTGTGTTTTTCTCTTTGAAATTCAGGAACCAAATAATTTTGCTTAGATGGTAACCCTCATCATCTAAACTCACCACTGGCACTCTTGCTCTCTCAGGTCAGGATTCAGGTATATGTGGGTAACGAGTGATCATTATACAGATTTCTGGGCTCTAGGAGAGGTATGCTAAATTAGATTATTTGGAACTAGATCCTAGGATTCTACATGTCAACAGTCTCAAGATAATTCTCAAGAGAATGAATGTCAAGGAACCAAGCTTCTATGCTATGTACAAAATCATGGAGTTCTTTTGAATTTTAGTAATTGAAAATGTAACTGTGATGGCATATACTTATGAGGTTTACCTACAAAGCACTTTAGACTTTAGACCAACAGAGTGATATAGTGTGGGATTCTATAGTATCTAGGATTACAATCTTGATCTTAAGTCAGAAGTAACATTTTATTTCTGGGAAAAGACATCCCCAAAACATGAATAGAACCAGTTTCATATGGAGGGAACTGCTCAGAAAAATTAAAGACAAAAATCAGTTATCAGCTTAGCCAGCTTTATCTGTGAAACAAGGAAATAAAGGGTTACTTCTCTTAAAAAAAGACATGAAATAATTAAAATTCAGAAGATATTTACAGACACTAGAGGTCAGAAGTTCCAGTGGTTTGCATGCTATTTATAATTAGTAGGCTAAGCCCAACGAAGTCTTTGCTTTTCCAACCACCTTCCCGAATGCACTCTTGACCTCTTTGTTCCTCAGGCTGTAGACCAGAGGGTTCAGCATGGGGATGACCATGGTGTAGAACACGGAGGCCACCTTGTCTGTGTCCATGGAATGACTGGAACTTGGCTGTAAGTACATGAAGATGATTGTCCCATAGAAAATGGAAACAGTGGTCATGTGGGACACACAGGTGGAGAAGGCTTTCTTCTGCCCCTCAGTTGAGTGCATCCTCAGGATTTCAATAAAAATGAACAGGTAAGAGTCCAAGATAAGCAAGAGAGTGAAAAAGACATTGAACGATGCCAATGTGAAGAGCACAATCTCATTTATGTTGATATCAGAGCAAGAGAGAGCCAGCAGTGGGGGAATGTCACAGAAAAAGTGATTAACAACATTGGAATGACAGAAGGAGAGGTGGAAAGTGAAGGCAACATGGATGCAAGATTGCAAGAGTCCACAGATGTAGGGTCCAGCGACCAGTAAGGCACACACAGGACTTGTCATGGTGGTGCTATAACGCAGGGGCTTACACACTGCTACGCAGCGATCAAAGGCCATGGAAGCCAGGAGGAAACTTTCAATGGTGGCAAAAGCTGCGAAGAAGAACATCTGGGCAGCACATGCATTGTATGATATGATCTTATCTCCTGTGACGAACCCCACGATTACCTTGGGAGTGACGGCTGAGGCATAAACACAGTCCACGAGGGAGAGGTTACTGAGAAAAAAGTACATGGGAGTGTGGAGTCGAGAGTCCAACAGAATCAACACGATCATCCCCAGGTTTCCAGCCAGAGTGGTGAGGTAGATGAGAGAGAAGACTATGGAGAGCGGGATCTGCATCTCTAGGGCATCTGTCAACCCCGCAAGAATGAACTCGGTCACCTCTGAAATGTTCTCCATTAAAAGCCCTTTGGGAATCATCACGAGAGGCATCTATGATAAAATGAGCAAACACAAGATGATGCTACTTGATGGTTATTATGAAAATTGAAGTGTCAACAGTCTCTTGGTCAGCCTCCTGTCAAGGTCAGGCACCCGTGTGCAAGAAGTGGGACTCAATAGGGGGTTGGGGTGGGTTGAGTGAGCTCGTTCATCTAGAAGAGGCATGGAAGGACACTGGAATGTCCCTGTTAGCGGGGGATACTGTATTATGACTTGGGGCACATTTCAGCTTGCTTGCTGAATGGTATGCTTGATTACATTAAACCACCGAGAACTCTTTTTCAGTACTTGCAGTATCTTGCAAGCACCCTTGTCTAAGATAAACATAAAAAGCTTAATCAACAGAAAGTAAAATGTAAGAAACATTTTGTCAGTCATTGGTATATGGTGCTGACAAGCCCTGTCAAATACAATTCCCATTTCTGAACAACGCCTCACCAGCTTGTTAATAATAGCTGAAGATGCACAGTGGCTTTTTTCTTTATACTTCACCAGGGCAACTACTACCATTGCTACTATTATACCAGGCAGAAGAAATATCATGGATAAAAGCATAAAGTGGTAAACACAACTGTATAAACAGGCAATTCTAAGCAGATAGGTATTACTGATTAGTAAAACACATGGCACAATCAACATCTCAGTTGGGGTGTCATGTGAAAAAGTAATTGGTAGAAACAAGAGAGAGAGAACTGAACCCTGGAAGAAAGAGAGGAGAAATGTGTCAGATTATAGATATACTGCAATCATTTAGAAGAAGAGCCCACGGTGACTGTTTACAACAAGTATAATACAAGAATATACCTTTTTCCAATTGTGCAGATGTGTCATTCCCTGATGAGCAATTTAGATGCAATGCAGCCTTGGGAACACTACTGACACTCTGCAAATCTGTTTCATTGTCTATGAAATACCCAGTTCATATAATACCCACTGTATTATATTCTCCTCCTACCTGGTTTTGCACACAAACCAGCTCTGTACCTGGAGCTGGTGTTACATGATTCCCAACTTTTTAAGGGGGTAGAGACAAGCACATCTGCAAATTACCCCCCCCCCCCAAAGGGATAAGTGCTGTAATAAATGTGGGTATAAAGTGTTACTAAATGATAATAAAAGTGCCCAGAATATGCCAGAACACCCTACTGACAATGAAGTTACTTCCTCCTGAGACCGGTTTGTCAGTTCTTACATGTCTGCTTGCTAGAGTTGCCAGAGTTGGTCCAAATGCGTAAACCTGTAAATCTTATTAAATTTCTTTTTGGAAAAAGTTAACTTCTGTATTCTACTGATGCACCAAGAATGGCCAATATTTTGACTAACTTTCTTATCTATACTATTTGTAGGTACAAAAGGACACAAAAGAGCTCCTTTTGATCCAGAAATTCAGAGGTGGTGCGGTATGGATAGGATTGTACTATAAACACAAGGCCAATTTTAATTCTAGTTCTATTGATAATCAGCTGGATGTAGGTCTGCCACTTGGTCAGAAGTTAATTCACAAGAAGTTAATTAAGAATTTAATCCACAAAATCCTTTATCTCCCTCATTGACTGCTATCTTGCTCTGATGTGACAATGAATGTGAAATTTCTTTGACAAGCACAAAAGATACTAACATTTTATATATTTTGGAAATTAACCCCTTATCAGATGTATCATTGGTAAATATGTTCTCCCAGACAATGAGTTCTGTTTTCATTTTGTTGATGGTTTCCTTTGCTCTGTAGAGATTTTTAATTTGATGTATTACATTTAAAAAAAAGATACCACAACATTTTAAAAATCAGGTAACCTAGGCCATTACTTTCATAGTCTATCTCATCTCTTCTTAGTTTCTGCAAGATATTTAGCCAACAATATTGACTGTTCAAACTTTGATGTTTCCAAAAACAAAAGGCTTTATATTTGAGATGTCCAAGTAGGTGTTCAAAGTTCTATTACTTCTGAAATTCCGAAAGAGAGATGGTATTTGCACTACTCCAACTATGGCATGTTCTAAATAAAAATTTAGGAGGTGGAATCTCCCTTTGGAGTCTAACCATCACCCCGATCATTTACATAAGACATCTGATGGTAATGAGCACAGGAATCTGGATGCTGTAGAGCAGCATAGTAGAGTGGAAAGAGCGGCCGACTGGGAGCGACCAGACTAGCTAACAGGGTGGCCATGGTCCAGCCACCTAACATTTCTGGGCTTTATTTTCCTCAAAAAACTGTTGGACCTGTTAGAGCCCCTTTCCATTCTAATCAGCTCTGACTGCATGGGTCTTGATATTTACCTTTGTCCTAGGAACAGACAAATTGAGGGTACAAAGGAGGGAGCAGGGAAAACCTTCATGTCCAGGTTGTAGACCAGAAGTCTGCGTCCAGAGACACCCCTTCCCCACGTGTGGAGCTCTGTGTAGTGGATCATACCTCGGCGTGTGCTCTGCAGATATCAAGGCAGAGATAATGACCTTTTTGCACAACAAATCTCAGGGGGAGCGTTTAGAATCATATGAGGGATCCCTCAGGAGGCCCCCGGTCTCAGGTTGCCCTCCTAGCCTGAACCTGACTGGAGGTGCCAGAGGATAAAGTCTGTATGCATTTCAGCCGAGGTGCTTATGGCGACAAGGGGGGAGGGCGGAGGCTCGGGGGGGGGGGGGGGCAGAGGCTCCAGGTGAAGTGCACAGGGTGGGGGCGGGGGGGGGGCAGAGGCTCCAGGCAGCTTAGGCCGCAGCAGTGAACACTCACTGGCGGTGGGTGATGTCAGGCCCTCATGCGAGCTTTCCCACACCTAGTTCCCAAAAGCCTAGAAATCTCCAGAGGGATTTTAGAGAACAAAATATACCCATTTGGCTTACCACCACAGACCTGCTCTAGGGATATTCGGGGGGATTCTTGTCCTTATTTTTAGAATTAAGGAGATGGATCCATTCTTTCCTCTGTGTGGTCTTCTCTGGTCCCGAGCGCCCAGGCAGTTATCTCTGATCAGCGCAGCCAAGTGCGGTTGTTACAAGTTTGAGCCGTGCAGTCACGTGGCCTGCTTCCAAGTTCTGGTTCTGTCATCCGTTGCAGGGTGAACTTGGTCAAGGTCTTAAATCTTTCCAAACTTGAGTGTATCACCTATAAAAAGGAGCATAATAACATTGTATATCCCTCATAGGAGAGTCCTAAAGTTGAAATGAGCTGACATATACACAAAGCTGAGCCTGATGTCTATCTAGCACATATCAAGAGATAAATAAATTTAAGTGTTAATATTTTATCATTAATAAAAAAATGATATAGCCTGTGGAACAAAAATAGTGGTGCCCAAACATTACATCTGCTCTTCCCATTTCCTTGCCCTCTTGTAGGCAGGTGGAGCCATGAACTAGTTCTGTATAATGGGATAAAGAAAAAGTGATGTGTATCATATTTGGATTGAAGTATAGAAAGGGCAGGGCACAGCCATCTAATGCCTCTCCCTCTGCCATGGTAACTGGAGAAGCTGCATGTTTCAGGGAGTAGCTACGGATGGCGAAGCCTCTGCTGGCCTGGGCGCTGGATGCACACATGCAGAGAGATGCTTTCCTGCACAAGGCAGAAGCCGAAGTAAGGTGCATTTTTGTTGTTTTAAATCATAGGACTTTTGGGGTTGATTTGCTACTGCACTATGACGTAGTCTCTCCTGTCCAATACAAAAACATATGTACTAAGCTCAGTATGTTCTGTTGTCTGTGTGGATTAACTTATTTTCTAGAAGATGCTCTCTAAAGTACAAATATTTTAATTGTGATGGAATTCATATACCTACTTTTCTCTTATTGCTTATGCTTTTGGTGTTAGGTGTAAAGGCTTTGCCCAACCAAAATTTAAAAGATTTACTCCTATCTTTCTTCCTAAGAGTCTTAGAGATATAGCTTTTACATTTTGGTTTATATTTTGAGTTAATTTTTATATGTGATGTAAGAAAAGGGTTCAACTTCATTCTTTTTCTTTACCATATATATATATAAAAATCATCACTTGAGGATATTTTTTTCCATTGCTTTTTTTCCCCCCAAAGAAAGTGGAAGGAGAGAGAGAGTGAGAAAGAGAGAGACACACACACACATTGATTGGTTGCCTCCCACACGCACCCCTCGGGGCTGAGCCTGTAACCGAGGTTCATGCCCTTGGCCAGAATCAAACCCTGGACCATTCAGTCTGAGGGTCGGCACTCTAACCACTGAGTAAAACTGGCTAGGGCATCTTTACAGTATTTTTAAACATAAAATCCACCATTTTAAGTGTCCAATCAGTGCTTTTTCATATTCAAAATGTTTCACAACTATCACAAATATCTTAGATAATTTTCATCACCACAAAAATAAACCCCATATATGTTAGTTGTTACTCCGATTTTTCCTTTCCCAAATGCCCTGTCAATAAGTAATTAAATTTCTGGTTTTGTTGGTTTATTTATTCCGGATATTTCATAAAAGTGGCTTTATGCAATATTTGTCCTTTGATGTCTGGCTTCTTTCACTTAGCATGGTTTTGAGGTGCTTTGATGTAACATGTTTCAGTACTACACTCCTTTTTATGGCTGAATAATATTTCATTGTATGGATATACCACTTTTGATTCATCGGTTGATGGATATTTGGGATCTTTTAACCTTTTGGAAACTATAAATAATACTGATATGAATATTCATATATAAGTTTTTGTTTAAACATGGTTTCAGTTCTCTTGGATGTATACTTAAAAGTGAAATTGCTGGGTCATGTAGGATAACTCTATATTTAACCTTTCGAGAACTGCCAAATAGTTTTCCACAGCAGCAGCATTTTTCATTCTCACTGGCAAGGTATTAAGGTTATTTGTCCACAACCTCTCCAAAATTTGTTGCTTCTAATTTCTTTTTTATAGTCATCCTACCAGGTGTAAAGTGGTATTTATTTGCATTTTGGTTTTATATATTTGCATTTTGGTATTTATATATTTTGGTTTTGTTTGCATTTCTCTAGTGACGAAAGATGCTGTGCTTTTTTTACTGTGCTTATTAGAGGTTAGTGTATTTTATTTGGAGAAATGTCTATTCAGTTATCTTGCCAATTTTTCAGTAGGATTACTTATCTTTTTCATATTGAGTTGTAAATGCTCTTTATATATTCTAGAAAATAGTCCTTACTCAGATATATGAATAACAATTATTTTTTCTCATTCTTTTTTTGTTTTGTTTTTGATTTCTTTTTTTATTTATTTATCTTTATTGTTGAAAGTATTACAGGTGTCCCATTCCCCCCCCAATTGACCCCCTCCACCTCGCTCCCACCCCCTCCCTAGGCGTTCGCCCCTTTACTGACTGTGTCCATGGGTCATGCATATATGCATATAATTTCTTTGGTTAATCTCTTCCCACCTGCCACCCCCCTTCCCTCTTCCCTCTGAAATATAATTGTCTGTTACATACGTCAATGTCTCTGGATCTATTTAGTTCGTCAGATTCTTTGGTTCATTAGCTTCTTGTTAAAGAAGACCCTTCAACTTTTCCTGTAGTGCTGGTCTGGTGGCGATGAACTCCTTTAGCTTTTCCTTGTCTGAGAAGCTCTTTATCTGACCTTCAATTCTAAATGATAGCTTTGCTGGGTAGAGTAATCTTGGTTGTAGTTCCATGTTTTTCATCACTTTGAATATGTCTTCCCACTCCCTTCTGGCCTGCAAAGTTTCTGTTGAGAAATCAGCTGACAGTCGTATGGGTGCTCCCTTGTAGGTAATTAACTGCTTTTCCCTCGCTGCTTTTAAGATTCTCTCTTTGTCTTTAACCTTTGGCATTTTAATTATGATGTGTCTTGCTGTGGGCCTCTTTGGGTTCCTCTTGTTTGGGACCCTCTGTGCTTCCTGGACTTGTAAGTCTATTTCTTTCCCCAGGTTGGGGAAGTTTTCTGTAATTATTTTTCAAATAGTTTTTCAATTTCTTGCTCTCTTCTCTCCTTCTGGCACCCCAATAATATGAATGTTGGGCCTCTTGAAGTTGTCCCAGAGACTCCTTATACTATCTTCACATTTCTGGATTCTTTTTTCTTTTTGCTCTTCTGGTTGGGTGTTTTTTGTTTCCTCATGTTCCAAATTGCTGATTTGATTCTCAGCGTCCTCTACTCTACTGTTGATTCCCTGTAAATTATTCTTCACTTCAGTTCATGTAGCCTTCATTTCAAATTGGTCCTTTATTATGTCATCGATTTTCTCAATTATTTTCTTCATACTCTTACTAATATCCTTGAGCATCCTTATAACCATTATTCTGAACTCTGTTACCTTGCTTGGATCTATTTCATTTAGTTCCTCTTCTAGAGATTTCTTCTGTTCTTTCCTTTGTGATATGTTTCTTTGCCTCAGCATTTTGGCTGCTTCCAAGTGTTTGTTTCTATGTATTAGGTAGAGCTGCTATGTCTCCTGGAATTTGTAGAGTGGCTTTGTGTAGTAGGTGTCCTGTAGGGTCTAGTGGCTCAGCCTCCCCAGTCACCTGAGCTGGGCCTTCCAGGTGCCCCCCTGTGTGGGCTGTGTGCACTGTCCTGTTGTAGCTGAGCCTTGGTTGCTGTTGGCATCACTGGGAGGAATTGACCCCCAGGCCAATCGCCTGTGAGGACCAGCTGCAGCTACAGCCAGAGAGCTGCTGTGCTGGAGACACCCCTATGGAGCAGGATTTGCTTCAGTGGAGCTTTGGTGTTCACGAAGTGCGCCTCTTGAGTGTGTCACTCGTGGATGTGGCAGGGTTGTAATCCAGTGTGGTCGAGTCTGACCACTAGGTGCACTGTCTCTGGGGCTCCCGGGAGGTGCAAAGTCAGCCTGTGCCAGTGCCTTGCCCAGGGTCCCCTAGCATGAGCTACACAGCAAACTGTAGTTGGCTGCTCCTTGTGCTGGGCTTGGAGGTGCCCAGGAGAGGCCAAGCTATGAGCCAATGCAGCTGCCGCTAGTGCCAGGCCTGGGGCCGCTTATCAAGCCGTATGGGGCAGCTGCTGCCTGTTTGAGAGATTTCAGGAAAGTCCTAAGCATGAGGCTCCAGAGGCCCCTTGCACAGAAAAGCCCCTGGAAAGGGCCCGGATGAGCTGCAGGTGGGGAGGGGCGGGGCCTCCGGGAGTCACGGGGCGGGGCCAACGGTGCGAGTCAGGTGCTGGCGACTCAAACATGGCGCCTGCCTGCCGGCTGTGTGCGGGGAGGACTCGCCACAGGAGCCTTGGCCTCCGCCAGCCCCTCTGCCTGGGAGGAAGCCGCCCTCCGCCTCCCGCCCGGATCTCAGGCAGGTCAGTTCCTCCCGAGGGTCCCGGGTCCTTTCCGGCTGCTGCCCGGCGCTGGGCTCAGAGGGAGCGTCCGAGTGAGTCCGCGCCGGGCCCTTCAGAGGAGCTGCTGGGCTCCCGCAGCCTCCGCGACCCTCAGGACAGTCCCCGCTGGTTTCAAGGCCCGGAGTTGTGGGGACGTCTCTTCCCGGCCTGGGGCCCTGGGCTGGGGGCCTGCTGGGCCTCCGGGAAACCCCCGCGGCTGAGATGCCCTCCCGGGTTTACCCGGGGCACCCTCCGCCGCGTCTCCAGGATCCAGAGACGGGTCCCCGCCCCTCCTCCCGCTCTCGGTGCTGCTTCAGCTCCCTGGCTGTGGGGCTTCTGTGCAGCCGGATCCCAGGAGGCTCTGAGTGCTGGTGGTTCTGGGTTTTAGTTGTGGTTCTGATGTGGCTGCGGGAGGTGGCGGGCGCAGCTGCTCCCTACGCCGCCGTCTGGTGTCTCCTCATTTTTTCTCATTCTATGTGTAGTCTTTTTGTGTTCTTGATAATATCCTTTGATGCACAAAACTCTTATATTTCGGTAAAATATAATTTAGTTTTTCTTTGGTTACTTGTGCTTTTAGTGTCACATCTAAGAAACTCATTATTAATCCAAAGTCACAAAGATTTATGCCTATATTTCTTCTATAAATTTTGTAGTTTTGCTTCTTACTTCTTACATTTAGACTTTTAATACATTTTCAGTTAAAGTTTGCATATAGTGTGAGTCTGGGTCCATATTTGTTATTGTAGATATGGGCATCTAATTGTCCCAGCATCATTGTTGAAAAGATTATTTTTTCCTTATTGGTTGGTTTTGACATCCTTGTAAAAAAAAAAAAAAATCAATTGACCATAGAGATACTGGCTTAGTTTTAGATTCTCAGTTCCAGTCCATTGATCTGTATATCTATTCTTAAGCCATTACCATACTATTTCTGTTTTCTTTTTAAAACTATTTTTATTGTGGTAAAATATATATATAATATAAAATTTGTCATTTTAAACATTTTAAGTGTACAATTTAGTGGCATTAAGTACATTCACAATCTTCCTAATGCATTGACCCTTTTATTGACATATAAAGTCCTTTTTTCTATCTGTAAAGGTTTTTTTAAAATTTAAAGTCTTGCTTGTTTGCTATTAGTATAGTTATCCTGGTTCTCTTTCGGTTACTCCTTGCTCGATGCAATGGTTTTCAATCTTTTACTAGTTGCATCTCATGAAATGCTCTAAAATTCTTTTCTGAAGAAATATAATAGGTAAGAAACTAAGTGATCAGTGGTTCAAGTATACTGACTGCTAGACTCAAGGCTCAATTAATTGCTTGATTTATTCATTTAATGACGTTTGCTGAGAAATTAGTATAAACCAGGCCATCATTTTTGTAGCGGGAAGTAAGATGTTAGTAAAGAAGAAAGTCGTTCCCCTAGTGTAGGATGTTCTTGGTAGCGAGATAACTGAACAGGTAGAAGAAACAAGTAAATTAATAATAGTAAAAATAATAGCTTAATAGTTGACTACTGATCAAGACTATGAAGACTAAAGCAAGGAGAGCAAGGAGGGAGCAGTGTCCATCTAGGGGTGGAGGGCTATGGAGTGGTAACATCTGAGCCAAGACCTGAAGGAAGTGAGCGAGCTTTCTGAGCATTGGCAGCAGTGAGTGCAAAGACCCTGAGGCAGGAGCATGCTTGGAGTTGTCCAGGAAAAGCAAGGAACTCAGTGTGACTGAGGTGGAGTGAAGGGGGAGGGGAACGGTGACACATGACAGAGCTCAGCTAATACTGAAGCATCCATGAATGAGTGGCATTAGCCTTTTCATAGTATTTCTTCTGGGGGGGAGGGACTATCATTATTTGGTGCTTTATTTTTTAAATACAGTTTGAGTGGTAGCCATACACAGAAAAATTGAGAAATTCCTTTATTACCAAATGATTTCCTTTTCTGGTCGTCCTACTTTTGAAAATTGCCACGTGACCATACTTTTTCTACCAAATGACTTACTGAAGACAGAAATATTAACTCCTTTAAGATGCCATACTTATATAGCTCTAAATAAAATATGCCAACAAAAAGCCTATACCTTTATTAAAAAATCCAGGTCATGGTTCTTTTCATTTTGGACTCTTGGGATAGATTTATAAACAAGATAAATAAAAAATGTTAAACATAAGTTTATATTCTAATACCACAGTTATTTGTTTTAACTTTTTAATTAAAAACAAACCACACTTCATCCAACTCCTTTAACAAATTTTCACTCTTGTATGTATGTGTACACATGGGATCCTTACGTGTACTTCCATTCATGGGTTTGTGTGAGAGCATGGTGTAGAGAAAATGTGAACACATAAGCAGATAAAATATAATTAGTAATGTTTATGGCAAAATTACCTAAAAATTCTTAAGGCCCCTCTTGGTCAACCTCATTCAGATATTACCTATCTGGACATAGTACGTTTTCTTAGGTGACAGACTTTTAAAAAGGAAAGGATATCACCATGTAATTTAAATGAGGCGTAGGATGTAAAATGTGAGTTGTTGCATGGAGAAGATATGACAGGAATGAAATTAGGTCATTGTGGATCTTACAACTTTAAAAGGTGAAGCCTAGAGACAGTTTTGCCTTCTCAACAACCTTCTTGAATGCATTTTTGACCTCCTTGTTTCTCAAGCTATAAACCAGGGAGTTCAGCATGGGGATGACCACAGCATAGAACACAGGTGTGATTTTGTCTGTGTCTGTGGAATGGCTGGAGCTGGGCTGGGTGTACATGAAGATGACAGTCTCATAGAAGATGGAGACTGTAGTGAGGTGAGAAGAACAGGTGGACAGAGTCTTCTGATATCTATCAGCTGAGTGCATCAAATATGAACAGGTAGGAAATCAAGATAACCAGGAGAGCAAAAAGGATGTTGAAGCTTGCAACCACAACAAGAATCAGCTCACTAATATGTCTGCTAGAACAAGAAAGAGCCATGACTCCTGGCACATCACAGAAAAAGTGATGGTCCAGGTTTGACATACAGAAAGAGAGGCTGAATGTGTCCCTAATGTGGATGGAGGCATTTAGGAAACCACAGACATTCGAACCTATGAAAAGACGTGTACACACACTTGTCGTCATGGTGGTGGTGTAATGTAGGGATTTGCACACTGCTGTGTAGCAATCATAGGCCATTGAGGCCAAGAGTAAATTTTCCACAGTGGCCAAGACTACGAAAAAGGACATCTGAGCAGCATATGCATTGTAGAGATGACCTTGTCTCCTATGAGGAATCCAGCTATGACCTTGGGAGTGACAGCTGTACAGTAACAAAAGTTGACCAAAGAGAGGTTACTAAGGAAAAAGTACATGGGAGTGTGGAGACCAGAGTCCAAAAATCAACAGGATCATCCCCAGGCTTCCCACCACATTGATGAGATAAATGAGAGCAAACATGAGAAAGAGAGGGGCCTGCAGGTCTGGGGCGTTGGTCAGCCCGAGGAGGGTGAAGTGTGTCACTTCTGTCCTGTTCTCATGGGTGCTGTTTGGGAATCACAAGAGGCCCTGTAGCAGGCACAAATTATTGATAGAGTTTACACACTGTTGAAGCCGAAAACATTTCATGGAGGGCTTTCAACTTTTAAATTTTATAAATTTGTAAGCTGAGATGTAGAAAATGCAATGTCTTGATTAATATGAAATGTTATGAATGAATATATCTCTCAATCAAGTTTTTCTGAACCCAGTCAAAGCTTAGATCTATGTTGCTCATGTACCAGGATCTGCTCTATACACTTTGCATGTATATTAATTTATTATTCTCAATAACCCTATGGGGTTGATTAATTATTATCCCATTTAACTTGTGAAGCACAGAGGTTGAGTAATGTATTTAAGTTTACAAAAGTATTACTGCCAAAGCCAAGCTTTGTACCCAGGCAGAGAGATTCCCAAGTCCACTGGTCTTGGGAATTAACTGAATTTAAATCAAATTAAATTTAATTCCATTTATTATTATTCAGTATATACAGTATTCCAAAATCAGTGTCTGGGGTTTTGCAGTAAAGTAACTGAAAGATGAACACATAGTGCGTGTGGTAGGATAACTGAAGCAGCAGGGGCATGTACAACCAACAGATGCGGTTCCGAGGGGAAGGGGTAGAATCGGGGTTGGGGCTTGGCTTCTGGGATGAAGTGCATGTCAACCCTACTGCTTACTACCTAAAAGTCATTGGTCCTAATCTAACCCCTTTCAGCCTGGTTTTCTTCATCTCCACAACAAAAATAGTAATGAGACCTAATTCTAGGTGTTATTGTAAGAATTAATGAGATAACCTATAAAAACAGTGCCTAAGGTGTTGGGTATTTAGCACCGTGATTAGCGGTAGGTACAATATTAGGGTCAGGATTAGGATTCAGTGCGGGCCGAGTGATAACCTCTCCCTCTGTTTGAGGAGGTGTGTGGGGCAGCACAAGGCTGGGGGGGGGGGTAGGTGGGTTTTGTGGTCCTGACGGCCTCTTCAGTTGGCTTGTCTCACACGCTTGGCCCCCTGAGATTTTCCGCGTCTCCGGTGTTTCTCAGCCTGCTCCCTCCGTCTTCATGAATGGCCGCTCCAACCATCTCATGGAGGCCAATTTCCCCTTAATTTCTTCCTTAAAATTCGTGCGTTAGCTTGGGTTGCGGGAGTCTCCTTTCTTAAACTAGTTCCTTCTCTCATTACTGTTATCCCGTAGCCGAATCACAAAGATCGGTGGGGTCACATTTCCCAGTTTGTCAGCTGCAGAACTATTTTGCTGGCCAGTTACATGTTATAAAAATCTTCATTTGAATCTGTTCTTGTGTAAGAACAGTGCTATTTATCTTTTTATTTGACTTTGAAGCTGTTAGAATGGCATCTCTCATCTGTGAATCATTGTTTTACTGTTGTCCTTAATCCTGTCACAAATTCACTTTCCATGCTCAGCCCATGAAGTTGTTTCATTTGCCAGTGTTTGATAATCACAACCACGTGTAAAATATACTGAGTTCTACAATCAATAATAAGACCTATATGCACATATATATATACAGATTTTTTCATTTAATCCTCACAATAACATGTAAGGTAGATAGTATTTTCCCCATTTACCATTGAGAGAACTGAGGATTTGAGAGATGATGTAAAGCTCTACAATTAACGGCTAGTATGAGAAAAACAAGCAGCTAGTATGAGAAGAATTTAGCATTTAAGATTTAAACCCAGCTCTGCTCAAATCAAAAGCCACCTCCCTGTCAGCATTTATAGATGTGCTGGTAATAATCAGAGATTGCGGGGGAAAGGTTACAGTATAAATCTTGCTGATTCGAGAAAGTTATTTCAGGCTCCTCTTTTTTCCTAACCTTCCATGAGAAAGCAGCAGACAATGAATAACATGGAATTAACACCTACTCAATCAGAGAGTCATTACTCTTTTTTTTTTTTTTTACTAATTTCTTTCAAGAGAGCAGCATGATAGTTTCAGAAATATCATTAAACCCTCCACTGATGGAAGTTTTACTACTTATGTCAAGCCTCAACTCACTGCTTTAGCAAAATATTAAAAAATCGATTTCTGTGCTTAAATACCTCATCCTAGGTGTAGCTGCCCCATTGGTTTTGCACAAATTGCACTTCTCGTTAAAAGTGTACGTGGAATGTAGAAGCTTGCCTTGCTGTTGGAAAGGAAAGAGCAACCAGTCCCGAAAAGTGAGCCCCAAATCGGGCATTCATCATGGAATAATGAATCCATAAGGCTGGAGATGTTCTTAGGCCCAAATTTTCTCAGGTCTCTAGTGCAGGTAGAGATGAGAGGAAGAGCACAACACGGAGCCAGGAGCTGGCGCGCTCGAGTCCTGAATCCACCATTCACTTTTTGTGCACCCTTGGAGGACTCTCCTATCCTCTCCTTATCTGTGAAATAAAGAATAAAACGACCTCTCCCACATAATTCAAGGAATTGTGTCTGCAAATAGCAAACGAGAGAACTTCTATAAAACACTTTGCCGAGAGGGATTATCACTTTAAAGTCAATCAATCAATTTTCATCTGGGAGCGTTTTCCCTCGCCATCGCTGGGAGTTTATGCCCAGCCCTAAAGTCAGGATTGGGGGGTGGGAGGAAAGTACTGCATGTGCTGACAATGACGATGAACATTCAGATAAATAATTGATAGCCAAAGGGACACAACACAGCCTGATTCTTCAAAAATGATGTCACACTAAAATAATTGAGATTTTAGAGGCTAGTTCATGGGAATCAAGAGGGAGTTGTAGAGACAGAAAACTGTCTGGAGATGTGCCCCATGAGGCATGTATAGCTCTCATCCCACTTTCCTAAGGAAGAAACAATTAAATTGCCTGCAGGGACTGCGGGATATGTTGAGAGTACACACATGTTTTTGTATTACTTGTTGTTATTTCTTTTTTCTTTACTTTCTAAATAAGGTATAATTTACAAACAGTAATATACACAGTTTTTAGTGTAGAGTTCCAACAGTTTGGTCACATTTGTATGGTCACATAACCACAAACGCAATCACGATGTGGAAGAGTTTCAATATCTAAGAAAAAGCTCTGAACTTCTCTGTGGTCAACTTTTTTTCCTGCCCAATACCTATGGCAACCACTAACCTATTTCATGTCCATATTGTTTTGCCTTTGCAAGAATGTCGTTTAAATAGAATTCTAGTACATGTAGCCTTTGGCTCTGGCTTCCTTCAGTTAGCATGGTGCATTTGAGATCCATCTATATTGTTTCCTATATTAATTTCCTAGAGCTGCCATTAAAAAGTACCGCAAACTGTATGACATAAACAACAGAAATTTGCTGTTTAGCATTTCTGAGGTCAAGATGCTGGCAGGGTTGGTTCTGCAGCTTCTTTCTAACAGCTCTAAAGGGAGAATCAGTTTCATGTTTTTCTCTTGGTTGCTGGGTGGTTTGCTGGCAATCTTAGTTGTTCCTTGACTTCTGCTGCATCTTGATCTCTTTGCCCACTCTCACATGCTGTTCTCCCTGTGTGTGTCTTTCTCCAAATTTCCCCTTTTTATATGGACACCAGTCATACTGACCTAGCAACCCACTCTGCTCTAGTAGGACCTCATTCTAACTAATTAGATCTGTAGAGACCCCATTTTCAAACAATATCACATTCTGAGTTACTGGGGCAAGGACTTCGACATATGAATTTTGGGGAACACAATTCAACCCATAATATATCATTAGTGTAATATTTTTAATTGCTGGATGATATTTCCTTACATGGACACTACAGATTGTTTATCCATGTCCCAGTGGAGGGATGTTTGTGTTGATTCCAGACCCATCAAACCTGATGATGGGAGATATTTCTTTATGAAACCTGATTTTTTCCCCTCTGGGAATAACTCAGTTTTCCACTGTTCTCCTTGAGCCCTTGTTCCAACCACTTGAATACTTTTTTCCCTTACTCATTACTCTTCATCATCACTTCTGAAGCATATCAAATGCAAAGCCATGTCCCAAACAAACTTAACGATTGTTTGTTCGTAAACCTGCAACAAAGCAACCATCTTCAGTCCCTTTCCTTTCAGTGGAGTTCCAATGTGTTAGAAAAGAGAGTAAGCTTGTTAAGTAACATGAATAAGTACTGAGTCACTGTGTGATTGGCAAGCATTTTATTAAGATACGTTTTCTGGAAGTGGGAGAGATGTTCTAACTGGTCTTCAGGTACCTTTGTCAGTCACTGGTTGGCTGCAAGTGGGCAGGGAAACAGTTTGGAGAATTTCAAAAGAGGAAGAACTATTCAATGTTAGGGTGGAAAGTTTACTGAGGCTACTAATTTCCTGCAAGGAGTTGGGGTCATTATCAAGTGAATATTGGTAATAGTCTCCCCTTGAAGCATATAGTGTTTTTTCAGCTTCTATCCATATAGTTTGGACTTTCTGGAGTTCTTTCAATGCTCATTAAAATTATTTTAAAATCAAAGCTCAAAGCTTTATTTCTAGTGAAAAACCAGATTAAGCTAATGCTCAAAGGGACTTTCCACTCAAATTGAGGGGAATAGATGAGTAAAAAACCTCGAGTTGAATGTTGATGATAACTATGAAGAATAGAGCAGGCTTAGGGAAGAAGAAAATCCATGGGATGGGAGTGACTGCTTTATAAAATAGTTCATGGCAGGTCTCTACAGCCTCCCCGAGTAGGTAACATTTAACCAGCAATCTGAAATGAGTGTGGGTATATTTTATGCAGAGGAAACAGCAAATACATAGGAACTGAGACAAGGGCAAGGTTGGCGCTGTCCAGCATTGCTAGAAACCAGGGTGAATGAAGTGGGATGAATGGTAGGAAAGTAATAAGACATGGTATAGCTTAATAAAAGTATAGATGAGTGAGTGGCATTAAACCATTTCAAAAATTGAAATTATTATTAACTCAAGTGCAATTTTTAAAACACTATGTAAAGAATTAAGGTAAAAGTGACTTAACCATCTCTCTCTTTTTTTATTAAAAAATTTAATGTTGACATTATTGCAGGTGCCTCCCCACCCCCGCCCAATCTAATCACCTCCACCCAACCCCACCCCCCTTTCCTTTGGCCTTCACCAAACAATTGTCAGTGTCCATGGGGTACACATATATGTTCTTTAGCTATGCCTTCACCTTCTTTATCTCTTTTATTCTAATATGACTTTACCTTAGAAAACTTTCACACGCACGTATTTTTCTTCCCAGATCACTCAGTAATGACTGACATATGAATTTATTAAAATGTTATGAGCATTAGCTTAATTTGGTTTTTCACTAGAAATAAAGCTTTGATTTTAAAATAATTTTAATGAGCATTGAAAGAACTCCAGAAAGTCCAAACTATATGGATAGAAGCTGAAAAAACACTATATGCTTCAAGGGGAGACTATTACCAATATTCACTTGATAATGACCCCAACTCCTTGCAGGAAATTAGTAGCCTCAGTAAACTTTCCACCCTAACATTGAATAGTTCTTCCTCATTTGAAATTCTCCAAATGTTATAATTATTTAGCTCTGAATGAAATGTGCCAACAAAAACACATATTTCATTAAATAAACTTCACTTAAAACCATTATTATATTTTTTTCTGCATTTTCAATGATTGGGACTATTCCTCAACTAAAGAAATAAATAACATTAGACAAAACTTTGATTTTAATATCCCAAATTGTCCCTAATATTTGAGTTGTTACACGGAGAAGATCTGAGAAGGGTGAAATAACTTTGTAGATTCTATGCATTACGATAAAACAGAGACAATTTTGCCTTCTCAACAACCTTCTTAAAGGCACCCTTGACCTCTTTGTTCCTCAGGCTGTAGACCAGAGGGTTCAGCATGGGGATGACCACAGTATAGAACACAGATGCGATTCTGTCTGTGTCCAGGGAATGGCTGGAGCTGGGCTGTAAGTACATAACGATGACAGTCCCATAAAATATGGAAACTGTCACAAGGTGAGAAGCACAAGTAGATAAAGCCTTCTGATATGCCCCTTTTGAGTGCATCTTGGAAATGGTAATAAATATCAACAAGTAGGAAATCAAGATAACAAAAAGTGCCAGAAAGACATTAAAGCTTGAAATCAGAATGAGAATCAGTTCACTGACATGTTTTCCAGAGCAAGTTAGAGTCATGACTGCGGGAACATCGCAGAAAAAGTGATGGATCACATTGGACGTACAAAAAGAGAGACAGAAGGTGTCTCCAACGTTAATAGAAGCATTCAGAAAGCCAAGGATATAGCAGCCCGTGGTCATACAGGCACACACCCCGGGTGTCATGGTGGTGGTGTAGTGCAGGGGCTTGCACACTGCTGCGTAGTGGTCATAGGCCATGGAGGCCAAGAGGTAACTTTCCACAGTGGCAAAGACTATAAAAAAGAACATCTGAGCAGCACAGGCATTGTAGGAGATGACCTTGTCTCCTGTTAGAAACCCAGCCATGACCTTTGGCGTGATTGTTGAGGAGTAAGCGAAGTCCACCAGGGCCAGGTTACTGAGGAAGAAGTACATGGGCGTGTGGAGGCGGGGGTCCAGCAGGATCAGCACCACCATCCCCAGGTTCCCCACCACAGTGCTGAGGTAGAAGAGGGTGAACATGATGAAAAGGGGGACCTGCAGGTCTGGGGCGCTGGTTAGTCCTAGAAGGATGAATTGTCTCAGCTCTGTATTATTCTCTGTGGGTGTGATTTGCGAATTCATGAGATGCTATATAGCAAAGAGAAGTAAAGGAACACACCAATCAGCAAAAAATAGTTGCATAGAAATGAAATGTAGAAGCATTATTTTATTAGATAAATAATTTGTTCTTTAATATTATTTATTTCTAAAGCATGGGCATGACAATACAATTTAGCAAAAAGTTATCTATGCAAAAATAGACTTTTGAAGAGGAGGGGTCTTTTCAGATCACCTTCCCAACTTCTTGATTTTATATATGAATAAAGTGAGTTGTCTAAGTTCACATGCCTGGAAATGAATTCATCTTCTAAGTCAGATCTTTTGAGTTTTCTAACAGCTTATACCTACACTCTAGTGCTCACATGCCAGGTGCTTTATATGCATATATTCATTTAATCCTCTCATCAGTTCAGCAGATTGATTAGTTATTTTTCCCATTTATATATCTAGGAACTTGGCAACAAAGAAATTGAGTAATTTATTCAAGATTACACAGGATTCATTGAGTTCAAGCTTTAGACTCTATCAGAGTGGTTCCCAACCTAAATGCTATTAATGAATTTGAATTAAATTTAATTTTATTCAATTTATTTAATTGTCTCTATTGTACTGAACTTAATTCATAGAGTAGCATAGTTGAGTAATACATAAATAAATAGTAGATGCAGTGGGCTAAATGCAGCATTAGGGGCATGTACAACCAACAAAGCCAATTCTGATGAGAAGGTAAAGCATTGGGTGTAAAAGCTTTGGCTCTGAGAAAACATGTGAATGTATTCATATATCAGCCCTATATATCATTTATTACCTGGAAGACATTGGTCTTAACTTATGTTAAACAAACATAAATCTTTAACTTCAATGGCTGAAAGGCTTTTTTGTAAGCAAACATTTATTGAGCCAAAATACTAGCCAAAACAAAACAAAACAAACAAAACAAATCTGGTCTTGGGCCATGGAGTCTAAACCCTCAGTAGCATGGGCAAGGTATAAAAGACAGAAGCATGTCCACTGTCCCAGGGCTTTGTGAGATTTTTTTTATCCATCAAGTAGGGGGAAGGGGGCAGAGAGAGTCTGAAAGAATTTACATTGGCTAGAGGCAAAGGGGGAGGAAGCGAGGCGGGGCCAGCTCTGGGATAGGCCCAGCTCTGCATAAAGAATGCCCACTCCTGTGGACTGGTTGTGGGCAGCAGCCCGAAATCCCTGTGTAAACAACAGGCAGAGGCTCCTGGAGCTAGATGGTGCTTGGTTAAGATAATCTACAGAAATAGCCACCTGGGAATTAATCTGAAATTCCAACAGGCAATGGAAGGAAGGTGAGCAGTTGTTTGTCAGCTGGCCAGCAGCCATTAACAGACTAACAGTTATTAGTCTCAACCTCTGGCCATGGTAATTTAATTGAGAACATCTCCCAGTTTCCTCCTTGTCACTTGATTTCACTCATTTTATCCATCAGCAAAATGAAGGTGGTGTTGAGACCTACCTCAAGGGATTATTGTAAGAGAGGAAAGAAATGATGAATGAAAACAGCACAATGTGGATGTTTACGCAACTGTTAAGCACAATCCTGATGAGTACTGGCTGTGATATTATTATTAGCAGGGAACCATGGTCCCTATGTTGGTTTAGGGAAGTCAGGTGACAGATGTAGGTGGGTGGGCTTTGAAGTGTGGTAGCTCTAACCTTTGAATTGCCTTTTCCTACATACCGCCCATTCAGATATTTTGTTCCCCTGCCCCCTGTATTTTTTACTCTGTTGTCATTTCGAATGATAGCATAGGGACCTTCAAGTCCTCTTTTCTTAATCTCTTTCTTGAGATCCACATTTAGCTTGCGTTGAAGTATTTCCCTTCTTACACTCATTCTTACTGTCATTCCTATCAACACTTAGCTGCATCGTGGATATTGAGGTGTGGAGAAATGAAACTTCGTGCTCTGAGTGTGGATACTAATCTGCAGATCTATTCAGGAGAAAGCACAAATCCTTCATATTTTAGTTGGAGCCTTTTGAAAGACATTCATTCTTTGGTAACCACTATTCTCTACCATCTTCCTCCTGGCTCCTAAACACATTATTTCACATGTCTGTGCTTTAAATTATATGTATTTATTAACACTTCACCCACATAATAATGCAAAGTATTATTAAAAATATCACAATATATCAATTGATATCCATAGATCTCCTGAGGTTCGTAACAATTTAAAATTACTGATTACATGTAGTTTGTCTCATAAATGGAGAGACACATATATAGACACTAGATGACACCCAAGTGATGATTTGCACATAGATGATAAATATAGCAGAGGAGGAAGGGAAGGGATTAGACTGTGTACACACACACACACTCTAATTTACGGTTAAGAAAATGGAGGTTTCGAGAGGTTATCTACCTTTTAAAAATTCTCCACCTGTATGAGATAGTTAAGATGCAAACCCATGTCTAGCTGATCCCAATGCCTATGCATTTAATCACTGCACTGTCAGATTTTCTAAATGAGCGAGTAATAAAAGGGTGAGACTGTGGGGAAATGATGGTGAAAATAGAGTAAGGATCTTGGTAGCTTCATAGTAATGCTTCTGGACTCTAAAGAAGTGTTATTTTACCGGTTGGTTAACTGTCACTTCTGTGACAAGTCAACACATAGTAAATAGAAGCATTTACCAACTACTTAATCAGAGTTATCATCTATTGTAGGTTTTTGTTGCTCTCTAAAGGAAAGCAGCATGGAAATTCATTAATATTACTCTAGTCTCTGCTGGTTTAAGTGTTTTGCATTTGAATCCTATATTTATGCCAGTGTTTCAGAAAAAAGTGTTCAAACAGCCGGATATGAGCTCAGAAACTCATAGAAGATGTAGCTTCCTTACTGCTTCTGCCTCAATTACATTTCTCACTACAGGTGTATATTGAATATAGGGGCTTACCTTGCCCTTGAAATGAAGGGAAAGCCAGTCCTCAATTGTGAGTCTGAAGTCAGAAACTCAGCCCCAGGAGAATGTATAAATAATAGAGGAGAAATTCTCTCCCCTGGGCTAATCAAAAGCTTCCAAGGTCCCTGAAGCATGAAGAGACAGAGAAAAAAATCGTTAATGCGTGGAGCTAGGAAGTCTGGGTTTACGTATTGCATGTACCTTGGATTTTTCTGCTTTCAGAAAATTATCTGTTGATCCCAGTTTCCTGATTTGTGATATAGAGATAATGAAATGATCTTGTCTACATATTTTGCAAAATTGTACTTGTGAATAGCAAATGAGGGTGGGTGTATAAAAGATCTAAGTGAGGGTTTCATTTTTGTCTTAAGGTGTCTTCCCTGTCCATGGTTGCAGACTCACTTTCAATACTCAGTTTGGGGAGCAGCTGATGTATACTAAAAATATTAGCATTTGCTTCAGTAAGCTGACCAAGTGAGCTCTGCTCAGGGTCTGGTCCTTTTAAAATAGTGCCGTGCAGAGTCATGATGACACTTCCCAGCCCAGGACTGAAAGCAAGAGATCGTGCAGGGCCAAGCTCTCAGGGGACAGGGTCCCATGAGGGAGCCACCCTCATGCCACCCACACGGGGAGGAAACAACTCCCCTGTGTACAGGGACATCATCTGACGTGTGCAGTGGCACATGCATCATATATTTTCAGTCTTGCTGTCTTTTCTTTCCCCCTCCATTTAAAAAATTAAGGTGTCTTTTACATAATCAAGAATGGTTTTGTTTAATTAATTTACATCTATTGTAATTTCTCGTATTTAAAATATATTTCTAAAAATTAATTTTGTTTTTTACCTGCCGTGTTTTTATTATTACGTTTTCCTCCCTTCCATTCTTTTTGGCGTTATAACAAAATGTTAGGCTACTAGAAAATTTAAGAAATTGATAAATAATATCCATGTTTTTTCTTCCCCGGGTTTACAGGGAACAGACAAATATGACACATGTGTCAGAGAGATGGAGATTAACTTCTGCCTTAATTTTGATGAGTCAGTTTGAAAGTTTAGTTCAGGTCTGCAGGCAGATGGTTTTCTTTTCTCTCCCAAATTACCATCCTGTAGCCAGTGCTGATGGTGCTCTACCCACATCCCCTTGACACTCGTTCCTGGGTAGGCCAATGCTTATTATGAAACAGAAAAAAAAAAAAAGATTCTGCAACTTTTAGGCTGAAGACTTCTTTTACTGCAAGAATATACTTAGCAACTGTGTGGGCCATTTAATTTAACTGAAGCAGCCGTCCTTAAATGCCAAAAGCAAAAAGAACAAAAATACCCAGTTTCTTCATCTTTCAGGTGGTACAGCTCTGAGTCACGCTTCATGTGCCTGGCAGTGTGGCTGAGCCTCAGATGTGTGGATAAGTCCAGTTGATTAGCAGCTTAGGCGGCTGTGGCCTTGAGGACAGGACTGCTGCTCCTCGAATCTGTTTTCTGTCCTGTAAAAACCCCTTCATATAGTTCCAGTATATTCACAGAGCTACAAAGATTACATTTAAGCATCATAAAAAACCTTCTCATACAGTGTCTGATAGAAGGAAATTATTCAGCACCGATTCCCCTTCTCTTTTCACTCTTCTCTAGCTGTCTCTAACAACTCTGCTCGCCTTCAGGACAGCTTACCGCTTTACGGTGACAGATGTTTATCTGCTCGCACTTGAGGAATGTTTCCTACCTCCAACTCTTAAGGCACAGCCCGAATCGCTTTTATATAATCCACTCACATAATCTAAGTGTATTGAATCCCATGTACGTTCCAGGTAATATATTTGTTACCATTATCAAAAAGTAAATAATATGAGTCTTTAATTATTATGTGGGTAGAGACAGCAAGATCTACAAAGGGCCAAACTGAAAGAGCTATGAATGGTCAACATGGAACAATGTGAGCAAAAACTACATAACCTAGTATTGGTCATTACCTATAACATACAATAAACGAGAACATGCTAATATGAATAAAGGACCGAGTTAATAAATAATTGAGGAAAAAGAGACAAATCTTGCTGATATGATGTGGTGAGAGACTCACACTTCACGTGAGTCTCTGAGAACTATAACCCCAGTCCCATCATGAGAAAATATCAGCAAATCACAATTGAAGGACATTCTGTGAAATACCTGACTAGTCATCTCAACACTGTCAAACCATCAAAAACAGGGAAAGACAGAGAGCTTGTCACAGACCAGAAGCGATTAAGGAGACACAACAATTAAATGCAAGAAAAGGAAATGATATTAGTGGGGAAATAATGAAATCTGAATAAAATCTGAAGTTTAGAAAATAGCATCGTGCCAATCTTGGTTTCTTAACTATACAAATGTACCCTGTAGGGGAAATTAGGCAAGAATGTTATTAGTTTTCTATGGCTGTGATAACAAATTACCACAAACCTGTTGTTATTATTTTTAATTGTATTTTATTTTTATTGTTGATATTATTACAGATGTCCCCTGTTTTCCTTCCCTTTGTCCGTCTCCACCCAGACCCTGCCCTTCCCTCCCTCCAGAAGTCCAAAATCAGTTTCCCTGGACAAAAATCAATTAGTTGGAAGAGCTGTGCACCTTCTGGTGGCTGCTGGCATTCCATGGTTTGTAGGTCACATCACCTCTGTCTCTGCTTCCAAGGTCACATTGCCCACTCCCCTCTTATCATTTATCTGTGGTCAAGTCTCCCTGACTCTCTCTTAAGGTTACATTGGACATCTGCACTATTTTAAAATTTTCTCTGTAACTCCAAAATAATTCTAAAGTTAAATGATTATTTATTTATTTATTTATTTATTTTATTTAAATTTTTTTTTAGATATATCTTTATTGATTTTAGAGAGAGGAAAGGAGAGGGAGAGAGAGATAGAAACATCAATGTGAGAGAGTCATTGATCAAGCCCACAACCCAGGCATGTGCCCTGACCGGGAATCGAACCCCGATTGCCTGGATCCTAGGTCGACGCTCAACCACTGAGCCACGCCTGGCCGGGCTAAATGATTATTTAAAATAATAATTGGAAATGGGTCCAAGAAGAGAATTATCACAGTAAAGAAAGCAGTGAACATTTGTGTTATGCTACCGACACCCAAAAGTACTAGGGTAAGAATGTCAGCATATCCAAGCACAGTCTTACAGATATTGAGATATCGGAGCCTCTTATTCACAAATTAGACAAGTGCACACATTTATGTGGGTAGGTTTTGTATAGTATAGAGCTCCCCGAGGACCAAAATTAAAAACATAAAGCTTATGCCCTGTACTAGCATATTGAATGTGCTAAATTTTTATTTTTGGCAGATGTTGTCATGTTTATATTCTCTATAGATATTTAGAATCATTTCAGTTAATTATATTTCATATGTACGAAATAATTTCAAATATAATCAGATACTAAACCTTTAAATGATCTCATATTCAAAGCCTTTTTGTGGTTTACTAACTAGTATTTGTTTGATGTTTTACTTGCCACTCAACGAGACATCACTTCTAAGTATAATTATAAGATTGTTGCATATGCTTCATTTACTTATGAGATCCAGGCAGTCTTTGTGTCCAATTATTGGGGTGCGTGCGATGAGTGAGAATGTATATAAAAGTATTTTAGCAAAGCAGCAAATTAGCTGAGCTTCCTGAAATGCACTGACCATCTGTCTAGAAAGTTAATGTTATGGGTGACACACTGTAATATTCAACATATTGATACAGTTGGACTCAAAGCTTAATTATTTTATTTGTTCATTTAACAAATATTTATTGAGAATTTACTATGAAATAGATAGTCATTTAGGTACCGTGGATCGTGCTGTAACCAAAACAGGTAAAGTCACTGCTCTCATGGAGCCTAAATTCTAGTTGGGGAAGATATATAATAAAGTAGACAAGTAAATATTTAACAGGCGATGACTCACAAGGACTATGAGGAACAACAGAGCGAAAGGACAATGTCCATGGGAATAGGAATGACTGTTTAATAAAGGGGCCAGGAAAGAAGTCTCTAATAGAGCAACATTTCAGCGCCAACCTTAACGGAGCCAGGGAGCATTCCACAGGGAAGGGCAAGTACAACTGCCCTGAGGAAGGAACATGTTCGGAGTTGTCAGATTGTGAAAAAATAGGGAAAAAATCAGTGCGAATGGAGTAGGGTAAAAGAATGAGGCACTAACAGAAGATCATTTAACTCAACAAAAGTAGACATGAAATATCAGTAATAACAATTCCAAAGCATTTCCAGAGGCAAAATGTAAAACACTATTGGTTTCTACTCCAAGGTGTAGGTATCCTCTTGGGGCGCATGCATGCATTTCGTTCATGGTCTCCTGCGTGGCCCCAGTTTCGATGTATCTGCATTGATGTGGTAGAAAAATGCATGTAGAGTAAGTGAATGAACCAATATCCTTACTAAGGTTTTTGACAAGCAGGCCCCATGACATCTCAGCCATCCTGGTTCAGGTACATTTCTGGACATAATGTTCCTTTTTTCAGGACAAGAGGCTTTTGGATAGGACAGGATATTACTTGGGGACCTTAATTTTACTGTGGCCTTAATGAGACTAGGTTACTGTCCATTGCACAATCGTAAAATCATCATCCTAAAGAAAATCAATTTTGCCTCTGAAACAACCTTCTTGAGTGCACCCTTGACCTCTTTGTTCCTCAGGCTGTAGACCAGAGGGTTCAGCATGGGGATGACTATAGCGTAGAACACGGAGGCCACCTTGTCTGTGTCCAGGGAGTGGCTGGAGCTGGGCTGTAAGTACATGAAGATGACAGTCCCGTAGAAGATGGAGACAGCAGTGAGGTGAGAGGCGCAGGTGGACAGAGCCTTCTGATACCCCGAAGATGAAGGCATCTTTAGGATGGTGATAAATATGAATAGGTAGGAAATCAAAATAACCACGAGAGCAAAAAAGATGTTGAAGCTTGCCACCACAACAAGAATCAGCTCACTAATGTGTCTGTCTGAGCAAGAAAGAGCTGCGACTGCTGGAATATCACAGAAAAAGTGATGGACCACATTGGACTCACAGAAAGAGAGACTGAAGGTGTCCCTGGTGTGGATGGAAGCATTCAGGAAACCACAGACATAGGAGCCTATGGCCAGACGCGCACACACCCCGGGTGTCATGGTGGTGGTGTAGTGCAGGGGCTTGCACACTGCTGCGTAGCGGTCATAGGCCATGGAGGCCAAGAGGAAATTTTCCACAGTGGCAAAGGCTACGAAAAAGAACATCTGAGCAGCGCACCCATTGTAGGAGATGACCTTGTCGCCGACAAGCAACCCCGCCATGGCCTTGGGAGTGACAGCTGAGGAGTAAGCGAAATCCACCAGGGCCAGGTTCCTGAGGAAGAAGTACATGGGCGTGTGGAGGCGGGGGTCCAGCAGGGTCAGCACCGCCAGCCCCAGGTTCCCAACCACAGTGCTGAGGTAGATGAGGGTGAACATGATGAAGAGGGGGACCTGCAGGCCTGGGGCGCTGGCTAGTCCCACAAGGATGAAGTGTGTCACTTCTGTCCTGTTCTCCATTAATGCAAGAATCACAAAATGCTCATTGGCTGTGGGAACAATGAAACAGTGATAAAGCAACTTAATTTGATAAGTGTGTATACAGTATGTATTATTTCATTACAGCAATAACATGTATTTCAAAATACTCCAGGCAGAAACGGGCTTGACACCGAAACTTAATGTATTAACTATGCATAGATTTACATGTCGTTGAATCTGAAGGATCTTTACGGGAAATCTCTGTAATTTTAAAGTGTGTAAGTTTGTAAACTGAGATATAGAAACTTAAATAACTGAATGAATGGCTTGTCCACAGTGAATATATCCGCCAGTTCGCTTTTGCAAGCCTAGTAAAAGCACAAACTTGCACGCTGCTCACCTGCCAAAAACTGCTCCAGACACTTCAAAGGTGCATTCCTCAGACCCTCTGAACACGAGACGTGGATTTTATTACCACGCTCATTTAAATTAGGGCGCACAAGAGGCTGAGTAACTGTTTATATTCAAACATATTAATCGACAAGCCATGCTTTGGGTCCAAGCCGACCCTTGAATCCACACTGAGCGGTTCCTAAGTCCAGTGGCCTTAGTTGCATGTAAGTCAAATTGAACTCACCTCCACTTACAGTTACTCTGTGTCTCTGTTGGTCCAAACACAATGCTTGGGGGTTCAGAGCGTAGTAACTGCGAGATGTATGCGTAGTCGGTGTGCTGGGAAATGGGAGCCGCCGGGCGTGGACAGCCAGCAGAGGCAGCTCTGAGAAGGCGAAGCGTGGGGCCGGGGCCGAGGCCGGGCTCTGGGGTGAGTGCATATTCACTCTGCTGTTCACCATGTAGGAATCAGTCATCCGAAACTAACTCACCCGAACCTTACATAGCGTCTGCAAAATTAAGGCAGTAATAAGACCTACTTTATTTACAGTATTACTGTAAAAATGAAATGAGGTAATACATTAAAAAACCGACTGACAGGAGGTTAACCAAAGAACATATATGCATTTAGGCATAGCCCACGGACATGGACAATAGCGTGGGAAGGCCTGGGGCGGGGTGGGGGCTGGGTGAAGGGTGCCAAGGGGGAAGTGGGGGACATTTGTAACACTGTCAGCAACAAAAAGTTAATTTAAAAAATAGTGCTGGGTGCTTGGCACAGTCTGATGAGTGCTGGCTGTGATGCTGCCACTAGGACGCAGTGATGGACGCAGTGATGGTCTCTGCGTTGGTTTGGGGAAGATGGGCGGTGACTGCTGGTCTCCAGGCCTGCGAGGGTTGTGTCGTTTTAAAGCCTTCCTCTCCAGTTTGCCTTTTCTCACACCCTGGGGCCACTGAGATTTTGTGCGTCTCCAGTTTCTTCCCTCCTTGCATCGCCTGTAAGGCTGCTCCAGCAATTCCACGAGAGCCACCATTCTGCTTTGTTTTTTCCTTGAAATCCATGTTTTACCTTGAACTAGTGCCCTGTTCTTAAACCCCTTCTTTCTCTCATTCCTGTCACCTCGTAGCAGAATCACAGAGATCAGGGTTGAAAGTTCCTTGTTTATGGGCTGTCTTTAGCCTATAGATGTATCTCGGTGCTGGGTGCTATGCTGTAAAATATTTTATTTGAATCTGTTCTGTGTAGGAACAGTATTTATTTTAAACCTTTTGTTTCAATTGGAAAGGTATCCATCTTCTGCTAACTACTAACATCTTCCTCCTAAAATTTAAAAAATCTTCACTTTTTAAAAGTTTTATTCAACTTATTGGGGTGACGTTGGTTCATAAAATGATATAGGTTTCTGGTGTACAAATCTACAATACATCATCTGTATATCGCATTGTGTGTTCACCACCCAAAGGCAAGTCTCCTGCCATCACCATATATTTGACCCCCTTTGCTCTTTTCTACCCCTAATACCCCTCTCCTAAAACTTTTGCAGCTACACTTCCCAAGCCTAGCTCATGACATTGTTCGCCAACCTTAACACACATGACCACTTTTACCATATAGTACATTCTGCAAAAAATAAGACTGTGTGTGTGTGTGTGTGTGTGTGTGTAAGGTAGATAGGTAGGTAGTAATATTCCTACTTTACCATTAAGGAAATTGGGGATTTGGGGAGTCTTGGGAAGCTATGTGATGCTCTAAAATTACACAGCTCATCTGAGAGAATCTCGATTCAAGAGTTAAATTCACTTTTTATCTAATCAAAAGTCCCTGTTTGTAGCCCTTCACTGTCCATGTGTGTAGATGAGCTAGGAATGACAGGCATGAGGTACAGGGAAAAGTTTAAAATGTAGTTTGGGTCTTGTTAGTTCAGATTAGACATTCTTGTAGTTTAAAAATCATTTCACTCTTTGGTTTTTTAGTTTATTTGTTAGTTTTTTCTCATTTTTTAAATTTCATTTTTCAACTACAGTTTACATTGTAAAGTATATGATTCCGTGTTTGTTTGTTTTTTACCTCCAATGAGAGGGTCAACATTTGGTGAACAAGGTGAAATTACCACTTGATCAATCACAGAACCATCTGCATTATTTTTTTGTTCAGATCTTTAGGAAGGAAGAAAAAGGTGTCATAAGTCTCTATAAACTCTCATTTTTTGACATTTATACCCCAGTCTCACCTTAATATTTTAGCAAAACATTGAAAAATATGTTTTTGCTTTCAAATAACTCAAAGTAAATACAGGGGTCTTACTGCTTTTGCATGAATTACACTTCTTGCTAAAAATGTTCATGGAATATAGATGCTTACCTGTCTGCTGGGAGGGAAAAACCGGTCAGTCAGAATATCAGCCGCAGAATATGCACAATGCGGTCCAAGGAGCGGCCTCTCGGGTAGCGGCATCAGGCTCCGAGGAGCGGGGCCGCTTACCTCCTTCTTGTAAAATAAACATCATAATATAATATTACCTCTGCCACGTAATTCACAGAACTCTGTGAACAACACATAAGAGAAAACCTGTACAGCATCTCAGTGAGAGATTCTCATTTTAAAGTCAATGCAGGTCATTGTTATCTTAGGGTGTGCTCCTGACCATGGCTGCAGGCTCATAGCAAATCCTAGGAAAGGGCCCCTGGGTGCTGACAAGTGTCACCATGCAGATGAATAAGTGATCGCCGGCTGGGGCGCATCTAAAATGATGTCACACTGAGTCCCATTGGGATCTCCACAGCATGGGGCCGTGGAGAGGGTTGCGGAGACGGGGAGCTCTGGGAATGTCCCTAGAGGGCATCCACACCCCTCACCCCACTTTCCCAGGAAAGACGCAATTAAACTGCCTGTGTGGACATGCTGATCATTTTCATTGTACATGTTTTTTTATTACTTGCCTTTTCTTCTTATTTCTGCCAATTTATAATTAGTGTATAGTTTACATACAGTAATATCCACAATTTTAGTGTATAGTTCTAAGAGATTCATCAAATTGGTGTTCAAGAAACCACTATTAGCTAAACAAATTCCTATGATCTTCTTTTGGAAAACTCTTTCTCCTACCCTCCCTTGCAACCAACAAACAGTTTTGCCTAAATAATGTTGCTTTTATAAGAATGTCCTTAACTGTGATCCTAGAATGTATACTCTTTGAGTCTGTCATCTTTCACTTAGCATCTGAGGTCCGTCCACACTATTACCTGTGTCACAGTGAAATGCTTTTTATTGCAGAGGAGTGTTCCGTCACGTGGACATTACAGATCGTTTATCTTGTTCCACAGCGGAGGGACATTTGTGTTAGGTCTAGTGTTTGATAATTACAAATAAAGCTGATATAAACATTTGCCTAAACATTTTCACATAAATACAAGTTTTCATGTCATTTGGGTAAATATCTAGGAATTGGATTGCTTGGCCATATGGTAAGTATATGTTTATTTAAATGCATATTACTACAGGAAAGAAGCCAATATGAAAAGGCCACAGCCTGTATGATTCCAACTATATGACATTCTGGAAAAGGCAAAACTATGGAGACAGCAAAGGGATCAGTAGTTGCTAGGGCTTTGGAGAGCGAGGGGTGACTAGACAGAGCGTTTTAGGGCAGTAAAAATACTTTGTATGATATTATAATGGTGGATTCAATTCATTACACATTTATCAAAACCCACAGCACGTACAACACCAAGAGGAAACCCTAGGTAAGCTATGAAATTTGGGTGATTGTTTTATCTTTTTGAAAATTGTAATGTGAACATGATTCCACAAAATGACTCAGCCCAGACAGAAACATTAATTCATTTAAGAAGTGATATTTATGTATTTCTCAACAAAATGTGCCCAAAGAGTATCTATGTCCTTTTACTTAAAAGTATGTGAATATTTTCTCCTACTTAGGATCTTAGAACAGTTATTCAACAAAAGAAATAATTATGATTGGATATAACTTTGTGTTTAATATTTCAATTAACTACTTAAATTATTTTAATTAAAAACTAGCATATCTCTGACAAATTTTCCATTCTAGTGTGAGTGCCCAGATGGAGCACACACATGCACCTTTCTTCATTGGCTTGTTTGTGCCCCTGTTTAACATATATGTTTGCATTGGCAGGTGGTAGAGAAAATTAAGTGGAACAAGTGAATAAATTAGATATCATTAGTAACGTTTGATGAGCAGGTCCCAAATTTCTAATGCTTTCCCTTAGCCACCCTCATTCAACTATTATATTTCTGAATATGTTTTCTCTTTACTGGACAAAATCTTTTGAAAAAATAAGGATGTCACCTCAGGAATTTAAATGCATGTGGGACTTAAAAAGTAATTTATTGCATGGAAAAAGTCTGAGAGAAACTAAACAATGTTATTGTGCATACTACAAGGTTAAAATCCCAACCCCACAGAAAATTTTGCCTTCTCAATCACCTTCTTGAGTGCACCCTTCACCTCTTTGTTCCTCAGGCTGTAGACCAGAGGGTTCAGCATGGGGATGACCATGGCATAGAACACGGAGGCCACCTTGTCTGTGTCCAGGGAGTGGCTGGAGCTAGGCTGTAAGTACATGAAGATGACAGTCCCATAGAAGATGGAGACTGTAGTGAGATGAGAAGCGCAGGTGGACAGAGCCTTCTGGTGCCCCTGAGCTGAGTGTATCTTCAAGATGGTGATAAATATGAACAGGTAGGAAATCAATATAACCAGAAGAGCAAAAGACACATTAAAGCTTGACATAAAAACAAGAAACACCTCACTAATGCGTATACCTGAGCAAGACAGAGCCATCACTGCTGGAACATCACAGAAAAAGTGATGGACAAGATTAGACTTACAGAAGAAAAGGCTGAATATGTCCCCAACATGGAAGAAGGCATTCAGGAAACCACAGACATAGGAGCCTATGGCCAGACGCGCACACACCCCGGGTGTCATGGTGGTGGTGTAGTGCAGGGGCTTGCACACTGCTGCGTAGCGGTCATAGGCCATGGAGGCCAAGAGGTAATTTTCCACAGTGGCAAAGGCTACGAAAAAGAACATCTGAGCAGCGCACCCATTGTAGGAGATGACCTTGTCGCCGACAAGCAACCCGGCCATGGCCTTGGGAGTGACAGCTGAGGAGTAAGCGAAGTCCACCAGGGCCAGGTTCCTGAGGAAGAAGTACATGGGCGTGTGGAGGCGGGGGTCCAGCAGGGTCAGCACCGCCAGCCCCAGGTTCCCAACCACAGTGCTGAGGTAGATGAGGGTGAACATGATGAAGAGGGGGACCTGCAGGCCTGGGGCGCTGGTTAGGCCCACAAGGATGAAATGTGTCACTTCTGTCCTGTTCTCCATCAGTGCTATTTGGGAATCACGAGATGTCCTGTAGCAGTGAGAAATGAAGGGAAAAAAGTGACAACCAAAAAGAAAAGTGTAGTGAAATTAAAATACTATGTATATTATTTCATTAAAAATTTGTACTTCAAATTTATCTTGATCTAATGTCAAGAGCTTTACATATAAATGCGTGTGTATACAGTGGGTGGTATTATTTTTATCTTACCATTAAAAAGTTAAGGATTCAAGAAGTTACGTGATATTCAACAATTATATCACTAGCATGAAGAAGATTCAGGATTTGAGACTGAAACCGATGTTCAACACTATCAAATTCTCTGTGTGTTTAGCCGCCTCACTGTCAGCATATTTAAAGGTGCCGGTAATAAATTAAAAAAATGATAGGAAAGGGAAAAGGTTGAACTACAGTTCAATCCTGCTAATTCCTTTAGTTCCCTTTGTAGTTTAAAGAATGGTCACTTCACATTTATGCTTTCTTTTAAACCTCTGGTAGGAGCCCAATTGAGTGTATAAGATGTAGTTACTGCCCTAGCCAATCAGAGCATCATTTATCTTATTTTTTCAATTCATCTTCTTCAGGAAAGAAGCAGCATATTTCATAAATATCACTAAATTCCCTACTGATGGAAGTTCTGACATTTTTACTCCAGCCTCAACTTATTATTTAAAAAAAGTCCAAAATATCTATTTTTGTGCTCAAATAACTTATATGTAGCTTTTTAAAATAAGTATGTAGAATATTTAGCTTACCTTGCTCCTCGAAGAGAAGAGACAGTCAATCCTGAATAACAAGTGTGAAATCAGAAATTCAGCCATGAAATAATGCATAAATAATGATAAACAAGCTATATTTTAGAAGTGATCAAAAGGTTCCAAGTTTTCTAAGACAGTGAAAGATAGAGGAAAAAACGCTAACAAGGACCCAGAACCCTGGGCCCAAGTCCTGAATCCACCATGAATTCTTCCTGTGCCCTTGGGAGAGTCCCTTACCTTCTCCTTTAAAATAAACATAATACAATTACTTCTCCCACATAATTTACGGGATTGTGTCTGTAAATAGCATATAAGGGAAGGTCTAGAAAACAACTGTTTAACAGGTAACCATTTTAAATCACCCAGTATCTAATTTTTAGCTTGGGGTGATTTTCTTGGCTATGGTTGCAGGTTTATAGCAATTCTTCAGTGGACAGAAAGCCTGTGTGTAATGACAACTATTAACATTCACATGAGTATATGATGCTCAGAGGACCCCGCATGCAGGCTGGTCCCTCTAAAATGATGTTGTGTGGAGTGTTGATATTTCAGAGGCCAATGCAAGGGAGCCAGGAGTGAGTTATAGAGATGTGGAGCTCTCAGGGAACGTGCCCCCTGAGAGCATCTGCGGGGTGCAATTAAAATGCCTCTGGGGACCTGCCTGCATGGTGAGTGTGGGTGCGTATTTGGGCATGACTTCTTGTTATTTTTCTTTTCTCATTTTCTAAATGCATCATTTACAAACAGTAAGGCCCGCACATTTTTGTGTGTGTATAGTTTTAAGGATTTGGTCAAATGTGTATGACTATGTAACTACTACCAGAATCAAGGTAACAGAGCATTTCTCACGTGTGCAAAAGCGCCAGTTCTTTGTGGCCAACTCCTTCTCCCACCACTGCCCCTGGACACCGCTTACCTGTTTTGTGTGTACAACTGCCTTAAGAATGTCCTTCACTGGGATTCTAGCGTATGTAGTCTATGAATGCTGCTCTTCTCACTTAGCATAATGCATTTAAGATCCATTAATGTTGCTACTTTTACCAATAGTGCAATCTTTTTTTTTGGTTTTAGTAGTATTCTATTTTATGGACATTACAGATTGTTTATCCATTCCTTAGTTAGGGTGACATTATGTTGATTCTGTGAACATGCTGATTGTGTGTGTGTTGGGCAGTGATTCCACACTGGAATGGGCAAGAGTGGGCATACTTACAGCAGACAAAATAAACTTTAACTCAAACAGCATCAGAAGAGACAAAGGAAGACATTATATAATTATAAAAAGGTCAATTCTCCAGGAAGATATAACAATTATAAATATATATGCATCAAAGATAACTAATATATGAAGTAAACATTAACATAATTGAAGGGAGAAATAGTAACACAGTAGAGTGGAGACTTCATTATCCCACATTTAATAATGAAAAACCAGATAGAAGATTGATAAGGAAACACTGAATTGCATTCAATTAAACATATTCTTACCATCTGACCAAGCAACCCAACTCATAGAAATTACCTAAGTAAAATGCAAACCTATGTTCACACAAAAACAACGTTGGACAGATGTTTAGTAAGTTTATGCAAAATATCCAGTTATGTGGCTCAGTTGGTTGGAGCATCGTTTCGTACACCAGAAGGTGGCAAGTTCGATTCCAGGTCAGGGCACATACCCAGGCTCTATCCCCTTTCAGGGCACATGTGGGAATCAACCAATTGATGTCTCTCTCTCACATTAATGTTTATCTCTCTCTCTCTCTCTCTCTCTCAAATCAATAAAAAATAAAAATGTTTAAAAGAAATATCCAGATATTGGAACCAACCCAAATGTCTTACAAGTGGGAAATGTAGAAACAATCTGTGATATCTATACATAATGGAATACTATTCAGCAATAATAAAAAAGATTTTACCACTGATTTATTATGGGTTAAATTGTGTTCTTCAAAAATTCATTTGTTTCACTTAGCAGGGAGGGGAGGTAAGGGGAGTGGAGGAAGGCATGCAGGGATAAATAATGATGGAATGAGACTTGACTTGGGGTGGTGAACACATAACACAGTGTTGTGAAATTGTACACCTGAAATTTGTATGATTTTGTTAACCAGTGTCACCCCAATAATTTCAATAAAAAGGAAAAAAAATGTTTGTTAAAGTCCTAACTCTCAGTACTTCAGAATGTGTTTTTATTTGGAAATAAGATTTTTGCAGATTTAATTAGGTAAAATTAAGTCATAGTGGAGTAGGGTAAACTTAAAATCCAATATGACTCATGTCCTCTTAAAAAGGGAAAATTTGAGAGGTGACGTAAGTGGAATGGCAGTGTAAAAGATCCTCTTGGCCTTTCCCCTCGAAGTGTCAACAGTTTAAGTAGCTATAATTCAAAAAAGGATTTCTTGCTCGACACACAAATACATCTGAGAGATCCATACATTGAAACATCAAGAAATGCCAACAGCCCAGCTGGTGTGGCTCAGCAGTTGAGCATTGACCTAGGATCCAGGAAATCAGGGTTTGATTCCTGGTCAGGGCACGTGCCTGGGTTGCGGGCTCAGTCCGCAGGAGGGGGCGTGCAGGAGGCAGCCTATCAATGACTCTCTTATCATTGATGTTTCTGTCTCTCTCCCTCTCCCCTCCTCTCTCTGAAATCAATAAAGACATATATATAATGCCAACAACTGCCAGCAAACCACCTAAAATCTCAGACACAGACATGAAACAAATTCTCTCCTACGGGATTCACAAGGAACCAGCAGAACAACCCTGCTGACACCTTGATCTCAGACTTCTAGCCTTCAGAAATATGAGACAATAAAGTTGTGTTGTTTAAGCTACCAAGTTTGTGGTACTTTTTTATGGCTGTTCTAGGAAATTAACATAGGTAACAATATGAGTGGATCTCAAATGCACCATGCTAAGTGAAAGAAGCCAGACAGAAGGGCTATATACACTAGGATTTAATTTATAGGACATTCTTGCAAAGACAAAATTAGTGGTTGGGGCAGTGGGTGAGAGAAGGGGCTGATCACAAAGAAAAGCTCAGAGGTTTAGTTTGGATGATGGAACTCTTCTATATGATGATGTGGTTGGTAATGGTTTCATGACCACATACATTTGACCAAACTTGAAGATTTATACACTAAAAACCATAGATATTATTGTTTATAAATTATATTTTAATCAGAAAGTAGGACGAATAAGAAATAACAAGTAATATGAAAACATGTGTGCACTCTCATCATATCTAGCTAGGTTCCTACAGGCAATTTAATTGCTTCTTTTCTAAGACCTTGGGACAAGAGCTCTTGAAGTCCTCATAGGGGACATCCCCAAAGAACTCCACGTCTCTAGGCTCCCTCCTGATTCCTATGAATTTGCCTCTGAAATCCCAATGACTCAATGTGGCATCATTTTAAAGAGACCAGACTGTGTGCTGAGCCCCCTTGGCTATCCTTTACTCATCCTAATGTTAATAGTTGTTAGTACGTGCAGGCCTTCCCTCTGACTTCTGATCTGAGGATTTGCTATGAGCCTGCAATCATGGCCAGGGAAAACATCTCAAGATGAGTATTATATTGATTGACTTTTAAATGATAACCCCTGGTTGTTTTAAAGAGCTTTCCTTATTTGCTCTTTATAGGCACAATTCAGTAAATTATGAGGGAGAAGTAATTTTAGAACTAAGGAGAAGACAAGTGACTCCTCCAAAAGCATAGTAAGTATTAATGGTGGATTCAGGACTTATACCCAGGTTTCTGACTTCATGTTGGGGCTTTCTTCCATCTTTACTTGTCTTAGAGATCTTGGAATCTTTTGACCAGTACCCAATAAAGAAGTTCACCAAGAATATATATGCACTATTCCATGATTAGATTTCATAGGTCAGAACCATTATTCAGGGGTGACCGTTCATTTCATCAGCAAGGTAAGCCTCTATGTTTTATACACATTTGTAGTAAGAACTGTAACTTACGCAAAATCCATGGGGCAGCTGTACCTACTATAGGTTATTTGAGCACATAACTAGATGTTTTGAACAGTTTTTTCTAAAACAGTGAGTTGAGACTGGTGTTTAAATGTCAAAACTTCATCAGTAAGAAGTGCAGTGATACTTACAAAATATCATTATGTTGCTTTCCTAAAAAAGATTAGCAAAAAAAGTAATGCTTTTATTGAGTGAGTCTTAATTTCACCATATTTACTATCTGTGGTCCTTTCACTGGAGGTTTAAAAAAAAAAAAGCAGAAGAGAGTGAAATAACCTTCCTTTAAACTACAGAAGTGTTGTAATTGAATTAGCAAGATCCATTGTGATCTTTTCCACATAATCTTATTTTGTTATTACTGACACATCTACAAATGTTGATGGTGAGGTGGCTAAAAGTCTAAGCTTTTGATTTTGTCACAGATGGATTTGAATCATGAATCTTGAATTTTCTTCATACTCACTGCGCAATTGTAGAGCTTTGCATAGCTTCTCAAAAACCTCAGTTCTCTTAATGGTAAAATGGGAATTATAATATCACCTACCTTACAACATTATTGTGAAGATTAAATGAAAAGATAAGTTTATTTATAAACATATATGTAAACATACCTAAATATAATTATATATATCTATAGCTTTTATGATTGTTTGCAGAACATACTGTACTCTACAAGCGGTTATGACTGTCAAAGGCTGACAAACCTAGTGACTCCAGAGGCTAGGCTTGTAAAGTGAAGATGCGAAAGAGTTAGGAGGACAGTGGTAGAGAATACTGATTAGTGAGTGACAGGCGTCCTGAAGACCTCAAGTTCAGGTTAACAAGATTTAAAACATTGCTCTGACTCAAGAACATAGTTATATAAAAAGTTTAAACATAAATCCCAACACCAAAACAGACCTAGAGTCTAAAAGCAGCCAACAAATTGGGAACTTTCAACCCTCAATCTCCATGATTCAACTGAGATGATAACAATGAAAGAAGAAATGAGTTTAACAAAGGACACTCTTTTAGCTCATGTTAAAATATAGATTTTAAGAAAGAAATTAAACCAAAGAGCAGCTCATATGGAATGGCTAGAATAGCTACTCCTGCTCCCGGAGGAGGGGCAGACAGAAAAACACTAGGGAACACATCTCAGTGAACCAAGTATGTGAGAAAAAGGAAATCAGAGAGAGAGACTACAAGACTTTAAAGCTCACCTGCACCTGAATCCCTAATAAGCTAACACTTATGAGGCCATGCTATATACCCAACATTTCACTCATTTTATTTGACCCATTATTTTATTTAATCCTCACAATAATACCATGAGATTCATCCCATTACAACCTTCATTTTGTATATAGAGAAAATCAGGTTCGGGTACTTAGGTTGGAACCAAAAACTCTTGGGTAGTAAACGGTAGGACTGATGTGCACCTCTTCCCAGAGCCCAAGCTCTGTATCCAATGCTATACGTCTTCTCCTCAGAACTGCCTCTGCTGGTTGTACATGCCCCTGTGTCTCCAGTTACCCACCACATCTACCACGAATATAGGTCTCAGTTACTTAACTGTGAAACTCCAAACACTGAGTTTGGACCAGTAGAGACAAAGAGTAAACGCAAGTTGCATTAAATTCAATTTTATTTATATTAAGACCAATGAGCTGAAGAACCACTCTGCCTGTGTACATAACTTGGCTTTGGCAGTAATAATTTTTTAAAAAATTTATCATTGATTTCAGAGAGAGGAAGGGAGAGGGAGAGAGAGAGACAGAAACATCAATGATGAGAGAGTCATTGATCAGCTGCCTCCTGCAGGTCCCCCACCAGGGATTGAGCCTGCAACCTGGGCATGTGCCTGACCAGGGATCGAACCTTCCTGGATTGATCCAGGGATCGAATCTCCTGGATCATAGGTCAATGCTCAACCACTGAGCCATGCCCAGCTGGGCAGTAATAATTTTTAAACTTAAATATGTTTACTGAACCTCTGTGCCTCATAAGTTAAATAGGGCAACAACTAGTCAATCTTATAGAGTTACTGAAAAACATAAATGGGTATAGATGTAAGATGTCTAGAGCATTTCCTGGCATATAAGCAACATAGAAGTATAAGCATTCACTAGGCTTAGAGAACTGGAATGACAGATTTTTCATTCCAGATATGTCATCTTGATCAAGACATTACTTATTTACACAACCAGTTTAAAATTTACAAAATTTAGAAGGTGGGAAATGATTCGTAAAAATCCATCAGTTTCAGCAACGTGTAACTCTGTAGGTAATGTATGCAGTAAACTTTGTTGTCAAACCCGTATGTTAGGTCAGAATAACAGTGAAGTAAAAATTATTGCCATTATAAAGATGTACATTTATCTATTATCTTTCTGTCTATCTGTTTCAGTTTCTATTCGATTGATTTTTTGTCAATCATTGTGTTCCTTTATTGCTCACTGCTACAGGGCCTCTTGTGATCCTACAATTTCCATGGGGAACAGGACAGAAGTGACTGAGTTCACCCTCCTCGGACTGACCAGCGCCCCAGACCTGCAGGTCCCCCTCTTCATCATGTTCACTCTCATCTACCTCATCAGTGTGGTTGGGAACCTGGGGATAATTATCTTGATTCTCATGGACTCTCATCTCCACACTCCCATGTATTTTTTCCTTAGTAACCTCTCTTTGGTTGACTTTTGTTACTCTACAGCTGTCACTCCCAAGGTCATAGCTGGATTCCTCATAGGAGACAAGGTCATCTCCTACATTGCATGCGCTGCTCAGATGTTCTTTTTCGTAGCCTTGGCCACTGTGGAAAATTTCCTCTTGGCCTCCATGGCCTATGACCGCTACGCAGCAGTGTGCAAGCCCCTGCACTACACCACCACCATGACACCCAGGGTGTGTGCGCGTCTTGCCGTAGGTTCCTACGTCTGTGGTTTTCTGAATGCCTCTGTCCACGTTAGGGACACATTCAGCCTCTCTTTCTGTATGTCGAATCTGGTCCATCACTTTTTCTGCGATGTTCCAGCAGTTATGGCTCTCTCTTGTTCTGACAGACATATTGGTGAGCTGATTCTTGTTGTGGTGGCAAGCTTCAACATCTGTTTTGCTCTCGTGGTTATCTTGATTTCCTACCTGTTCATATTTGTCACCATCCTGAAGATGCACTCAGCTGATGGATATCAGAAGGCTCTGTCCACCTGCGCCTCTCACCTCACTACAGTCTCCATCTTCTATGGAACTATTATCTTCACTTACTTACAGCCCAGCTCCAGCCATTCCACGGACACAGACAAAATTGCATCTGTGTTTTATACTATAGTCATCCCCATGCTGAACCCCCTGGTCTATAGCTTGAGAAACAAGGAGGTAAAAAATGCATTCAAGAAGGTTGTTGAGAAGGCAAAACTGTCTCTAGGCTTCACCTGTTAAAGCTGTAGGATCTCCAATAACCTAGTTTTATTCCTGTCAGATGTTCAACGTGCATGACTCACATTTTTATGGCCCACAATGCCCATAAATTGCTGAGAATACTCTTCTTTCTTCAAAAGCTTATCATCTAGAAAAAAGAAAATGTTGTGTCCAAATACATGATATCTGAATTAGAATGGCCAAAGGGGACCTTAAGAATTTTGGTGTCCTTGCTTGTAATAAACCTTATTAATTATATTTAATTTATTTCCATGTTCATATTTTCTCTGCCATGTGGCAATGGAAGCATGTATGGAAAACATGGCACACACGAATCCATGAAAAGAAGCACATGCAAGAATCCCCTATGTGCACATACATGCAAAAGTGGGAAATTTGTTAAAAGAGTTGGATGGAGTATGGCCAGTTTTTAATTTAAAAGTTAATATAATTTATACATCAGAATATACATTTATGTCCAATAGTATTTCTGTAGTTCAAAACTATTTTAGGAGTCTAACATGAAGAAAAATGTGATATGGCTGTTTGAATAAAGATACATGCTTTTGGTTGGCACATTTTATTCAGAGCTACATATGTATAATATTTTAAAGGAACTGATATTTCTGTCTTCAGTAAGTCTACTGGCAAAAACAGTTTGTTTACAGGATGAATTTCAAAAACAAAAAGGCTGGAGTATAAGCAAAGGAGATTGAGAAATAAAAGGGAATTTTCCAATTTTTCTGTATATGACTACCTTATCTTATATTTTGTAAACAAACAAACAGTGATTAATAATGTTATCCATTTTTCTCATTGAAAATTCTATGACAGTATTAATGCCACTCATTCATGGATGCTTCAGTATTAGCTGAGCTCCGTCATGTGTCACCGTTCCCCTCCCCCTTCACTCCACCTTGGTCACACTGAGTTCCTTGCTTTTCCTGGGCAACTCCAAGCATGCTCCTGCCTCAGGGTCTTTGCACTCGCTGCTGCCAGTGCTCAGAAAGCTCAATTCTTTCGTGTCTTTGCTTAAATGTTATCATACCAGATTCCTCCACCTCTCGATGGACACTGTTCCTTTCCTGCACTCCTTGCTTTAGCCTTCATAATTCTGATCAGCACTCAGCTATTAAAATATTACCATTATTTATATATATATGTATTTCCCTACTGAGAGCATACACCACACAAGAGGAGTCACTTTGTCTTCCTAACTAACAACTTCATTTCCAATACATAAATTACAACCTGGTTTATACTAATTTCTCAATAAATATTTGTTAAATTAATGAATAAATAAATTAATTAAAATTTGAGTCCAGCAGTCAATATATTTGAACCACTGATAATTATAGGAGTTCATTATCCGTCATAGAATTCTTTAGAAAATAACTTTAGAGGCCCTGGCTGGGTAGCTCAGTTGGTTAGAGCATCATCCCGACATGCCAAGGTTGTAGGTTGGATCCCAGTTAGGGCACATACAAGAAGCAACCAATGAATTCATAAATAAATGGAATGGCAAATTGATGTTTTTTTTCTCTCTTTCCCTTTTCTTTCTCTCTCCTCTTCTTACCTCTCTAAAATCAATCAATAGAATTTTAGAGCATTTCATGAGCCATGGCTAGGCTTTAAAAAAAAAAAAAATTCTCACTCACTATTTGTATTTCCTACTTTTGGAGAAATTAATTTTTTAGAAATCATACTATCAAATGCATCGTATCAAACCATCTTAATTTTTTTATTAGTATTTCTCAGTAAGTGGAAAATAACACATGAAATAAATTTTGTTTAGTAAACCATAAAAAGACAAAATGAGATTATAATAAGTTTCCTACCTGTTTCAATTTGCAAAATGTCTCCATAAATAATGATTATGTATTTAATGTCAGTGGTTCAAAACAGACAAGTCCTATGTACCTCTCACCCAGTTTCCTCTTTAGTTAATATCTTTATCACGTTATATTTGTCAAAACTAAGAAACCAACATTGATACATTACTATTATCTAAAATGTCAAAAATTTATTCAGATCATTATTTTTCAACTAAGGACATTTTGCTCTTACAGAATCCAGTCCAGGATGCAACATTGCACATTGGTCATGTCTCTTTAGTCTTCTCTGATCTGTGACAGATTCTCAGTTTTTAAAATTTTTTTGTCACCTTAATAAGTATTTTGTAGAATGCCTTTCAATTTATGTTTATCTGATTTTTTGACATCGTTATATAAATTTTGAGAAAGAATAAGAAGTGACCTTCTCATCATGTCCTATCAGGGACACACACTGCCAACATGACTTGTTACTGGGGATTTTACCTTGATCAGTTAAACAAGATGATCCCTTGAACTTCTGCCAGGTTCTTCAATGTAATGCTACCTTTCCCCCCCTGCGCACTCTATACTTTAGAAGCACGTCACCAAGCTTCAGTGCACACTCAAGGTGGAAGAGGCTACATTCCATATCCTAGGGGAGGTCTATACAAATTATTTAAATTTTCACTATTAGGGAAACACAAACCAAAACTACAATGTGATACCACCTCACACCTGTTAGAATGGCTATTATGAACATGACAAGTAATAACAAGTGTTGGAGAGGTTGTGGAGAAAAGGGAACCCTCATTCACTGCTGATGGGACTGTAAACTGGTACAACCACTATGGAAAACAGCACGGAGGTTCCTCAAAAAATTAAGAATAGAGTTACCATATGACCTAGCAATCCCTCTTCTGGGTATCTACCTAAAAAAATTGAAAACATTTATTCGCAAAGATATATGCCTCTCTATGTTCATTGCAACACTATTCATGATGGTCAAGACATGGAAAGAGCCAAAGTGTCCTTCAATAGGTGACTGGCTAAAGAAGATGTCGTACATATACAATGGAACACTACTCAGCCATAGAAAAGATGAAACACTGCCATTTGTGACAACATGGATGGATCTTGAGAGTATCATGCTAAGTGAAATAAGTCAGGCAGAAAATGCTACAAACCATGTGATTCACTCATATGTGGGATATAAGACTGAAAACTCATGGTCACAGGCAACAGTATTGTGGTTATTAGAGGGAAGGGGTGGGGGTAGTAAAGGATAAAGGGAGCCAAATATTTGGTGACAGAAGATGGTTTGACTTTGGGTGGTGGGCACAGAATGTAATATGCAGATGACGTATCATAGAAATGAACACTTGAAACCTATATAATCTTATTAACAATGCCACCCCAATAAATTTAATAAAAAATAAAATTTCTCCTTAAGGAAGAAGTGTTTGTGTGTTTATTTGTTTATTTACATCAGGAAAACCCAAACCAAGGTTGTGAAACAAAGTGTCAAGACTCCTAATGATGTATGTCTGCATGGAGCACGTAAGGGGCACAAAGGAGTCAGTGGTCAAGTCTACTTGGACAGTCAGGAAAGGCTTTGTGAAAGAAAATATTGTTGAAATGAGGCTTAAAAAATCAGATGTTCTTTACACAAATGATGTCAAAGGAAACAGCACAAGGAAGATTTCAGGGTCATAAAACCGTCACTTTTTGGAGGTATGGATTCTGAAAACAATGACATTTAAAAATTTCTCTCAATGAATGGATACTTGACACAGTAAGGACTGAATAGTCTGCTTTCATCATTAATTTATTCAACATCTAATTTTCAAATGATGCAGGTAATCAACTTATACAATGAGTTCTTACACACATCAAGCCCTGAAAAGGCAATGGAGAAACAATACTGACAAGATCTTATCCTCGTAGAGTTTACAGCTTTATGAGGGAGACAAGAAAACAACTAAATGCAATAATAATTTTAAAATGTTATTAGTACTATAAAACAGTCAGGGATTTTCAGCAGACACTAATGGGAGAAAGAGAGATGCTTAGACTAAGTACATAGCATTGGGAATGAAGAGAAAGGACTCTAATGATACCGTCTGCATGCGAGTAAAATTTAAATGACGTGCTGGGGAAGAGGGAGTCATGACTGGAGGGAAGGGAGAGATCAGGAAGACTCCACACCGTTGGGTTAGTGCTGCGGCCATTTGGTGACACAGCCATCTGGTGACACAGCCATCGCGAAAGGAGAAACGTGTTGGAGGCAAAAAATGAAAGCTCTATTGTACCTGAGATGCTTCTGGGATAGCAAGGTGGAGATACAAAAGTATATCTCATTAAGTATCTGGTCCTCGGCAGGGAAATCTGGATGTCATGCGTTTAATTCATCAAACAAATGTTTATCGAGTATCTACTAGGGGCCAGGCCCTGTTGTAGGATTTGTGGATAGAAAATAGTTGAAAATCCATATTTTCCCTAAGCTTATGTTACAGAGGGAAGCGATTAATAATAAAATAACTAAATATATACAGTAAGTCAGATGGTAGTGAGTTAATAGGAAAAAAAATTAACTTCCTAGTTTAAAAACTCTAAAAGGAAAGTAATTGAATACATTTTAGGAGCCAAAGTGATAATAAATGAGAAGACACCTCTTATAGCCCCAATTTGATTTAATAATATACCAACAAAGGTGGCGGAGCTGTATTATAGGAGCCCAGTTACCTGGGTTTTACTTGTAAGTTTCCACTTGAGAGTTGTAAAACCTGAGCAAATTTCTCAGCATCACTGTATATGTGAATACAATATCATTGGAAGGGGTGTTAGAGTACATGAGAGCCTGGAGTTGGGGTTGTTATAGAAAAAATGATAGAAGGACACTCATCGAAAGTGGGAAGATGCCCTCGGTATGAATAGCAGAGCTCATAAAGTCTCAGACGTAGCAGCGGCCAATTGAGTACATGGGTTCCTCGTTTATAGAACAAAGGTATCAACTTTGATAAACTTTAATATTCCTTCCAGAACTACAATTTGATTAAACTTTTTGGTCAACAGTGTGATAGTCTTACCTGAATTATGGTGTTCAGTTCCTTCAATAATTCTGAATCTGCTTGGTGATAACCACCTGACTTTTAAATTCTTGTAATTATTGGGATTGGGCCAGCCTGACTCTACCATAACAGTGAAGCTTAAGCTATTTTTCTCTTTAATGGAACTATAAGGCCTCGACTTCTCATTTTTTTTCCACTCATTACAAACTCTTGGAGTTAAGCAGTCACGCTGTGAGAATGCTGGCCTGAAAATACTAGGATGAAAGACTTCTGGAGAATGAGAGACCATGCAGAGCAGAAGTGGCCAGTAGCCAGATTGAACATGCAGAAATGTAAGGCCATCTCGACCCTCTCAGCCCAGCTGATCGTGCAGAAGATACGCAACCTCATGAGTGAGCCCGCGTGAAAGTACTTGCCCTTAGAATTATGAGAAATAAACGCTGTTGGGTTAAGTCACTAAGTCTTGTTGTAATTTGTTGCATAGCAATAGACAACTGATCGACTACACAGATGTATAATATCTCTAACTAAAATTATGTGCTGAGCAGAACCTTCATCTTCTTCATGGCTTTTCTGAAAGCATTATTAACCTCTTTATTCCGCAGACTGTAGACAAGAGGGTTCAACATGGGGACTATGATTGTATAGAACACAGATGCCGTTTGGTCGGTGTCCAGGGAGTGGCTGGAGCTGGGCTGTAGGTACATGAAGATGACAGTCCCATAGAAGATGGAGACAGCAGTGAGGTGGGAGGCGCAGGTGGACAGGGCCTTCTTCCGCCCCTCTGCTGAGCGCATCCTCAGAAGGGCGATGAATATGAACAGATAGGAGGTCAAGATAACCGTTAGGGCGAACAAGACGTTGAAAGCTGCTAAGATAAAGAGCACTATCTCATTGATGGAGATATCAGAGCACGAAAGAGCCAGGATTGCAGGGATATCACAGAAAAAGTGATGGACCACGTTGGAGCGGCAGAAGGACAGGCAGAAGGTGAAGCCAGTGTGGATGGCGGATTCAACCAAGCCCCAGACGTAGCAGCCCACGGACATCTGAACGCACACCCGGGGCGTCACGATGCTGGTGTAACGCAAGGGTTTACACACGGCGGTGTGACGATCATAAGCCATGACAGCCAGCAGGAAGCAGTCTGCACTGGCAAAAGCGATGAAGAAGAACATCTGCGCAACGCATCCCCCGTAGGAGATGACTTTGCCCCCTGTGAGGAACCCCGCCATCACCTTGGGGGTGACAGCCGAGGAGTAAGCGCAGTCCACCAGGGACAGGTTACTGAGGAAGAAGTACATGGGCGTGTGCAGGCAAGAGTCCAACAGAATTAACGCGATCATCCCAAGGTTTCCCATGAGCGTGATCAGATAGACGAGAGTGAATATTACGAAGAGGGGGACCTGTAGCTCTGGTGTGTCCGTCAGTCCCAAGAGTCTAAACGCGTTCACCTCTGTGCTGTTCTCCATGGAGGCCATTTCGAAATCGTGTGTCACCTGGCAGAACAAGAGAGGCAAAATGGATGAATTACTTACGCGTGGGAAACGACTCACAGCGTGCCCACGTCACCCACATGCCATGAGGGCGCCATGACCCCGTGACCAGTGCAGGGTTCCCGATGACCAAGACGCTGGCACCTCTCACCCCCGCCTTCCGATCTGTAAGGGTTTACACGCGTTCCTTAGCTCCACACCCCCTCAGGTATCCCAAATGACCGTATCTTCAAAGTATCCATTGCTTATTTTCATTTGGGTTGAAAACTTCTGCTTTCTCTGTCACTGAGCCTGTCATCCCCTGACCACGTAACACTCACATTAATGGAGGACTTTCCATGTGCCAGGTGGCCTGAGAAGAAGGAACAGTACCTCGCTTAATGTCCCAGCCATCCTACTAGGCAATCACCAGACAAAAATGATGTGCCACTGCCTTTCTGGATGAGAAGTGCTGGGAAGATTGTCATTTAAGCAAGTGTGACCCGCCTGGGATCTAAGAAAGGATAGTTGCCCTTTCACTTCTCAGTGAAAACTGTCCCCCTTGAAACATATGCCAAAAAAAAAAAAGAAATCTCAAAACTGTGACCATTCAAACAGTGCTCTGTACAGCCTGTGCCTGGCTTCATCCTCGAGGGAAGCGGCAGAAGGTGGAGGAAGGTGTTCATTCTCATTTCATCCCCTTGGAAAGCAACCTAAATGTCCCTGAGCTTGAATTTCTTCATCCAAAACATAAATAAATAAAGTGGGCATTGCATTTCCTATTTTACTCTAGGGAATTCTCATAGCAATTTTAGAAGGTGCGTTGAAGACAACACGGGTCTTTAGAGAGGCAGCGTCTCATGGTTGGTAAAGAGCATGGTCTCTGGAGTCATTCAAATTCCCGCATCTCCACGTGCCAGGTGGGCAGCCCTGGGCAAGTCACAACCTTCCTGGGCCTCAGTTTAAAACAGGGGTGATAGTAATAGCACCTTGCCAAGCTGTTTGGAGAATTTAATGAGTTGACGTGTTTAAATCACTCAGAATACTGCTTAATACATAATTAGCATGCAATAAGCCCCATGTTTTAATATGATTAAATAAATATTATTATTATTAACAGTAGTTATAGTAGTACATAAAAGATAGGTTGAAAGAGAGTAACAAAATAAACCTAACAAAGCTACTGGAACCACATTACTAAAGAAACATGTGAATGAGTGAGCTCATAACTTAAATCCAGATTTGTTTACATAAACATACTATTTTTACAAATGTGAACAAAAAATGGAGGCTGAGTTCTAGGGATAATTACAGATACAAATTTTGAGACGCCATCTTTCATGGCATGGTTTCTGCCCGAGGAGCCTATTGAAAGCTGTACCAATCAATTCACCCAGTGCATACTCTCATTACAAAATAACCTCTACAATGTTCAGAATCCAGGCTAAATATCTGGTGGGACCTGATGAAGTCTTCAACAAAGGATCCCTTACTGCCAGAATTATTCAGCCTCGGAGCTCTTTCCCTCACACTCCGCATGTAGTCCATGAGCACATCCTGTATGTCTACCTTCAAAATGTACCCCGAGTCCATTCACTTGTCACCACCTCCAGTGTGACTACCCCAGGCCAAGCCACCCTTTAGGGCACATCTGGTAAGAACTGAGGCCCAGAATGGATCGTTGAGATGGAGATACGGGAGCTGAGAGATGGTGGGAACTAAGGAGTAGACATTGAAGGATGTTGAAGTTTTGTCTTTTCAACTAGATAGTAAATATGTCCTACAGACAATGTCTTTTTGACCCCTAACAACAGTAATATCAACAGCGTAACGGGGAGCCATATAGCCTTTCAGTCCGGGTACTATTGCCCTAGTTCATATGGATTCAAACCCCTCACAGTCTGAATCCCAGTTGAATGCTATGGAAACAATGCATAATATAAACAATATATTATGTTGCCTTACACTCCCCCCAGTGTGTCTAGTATGTAACTGAGCGCACAACAGATAATAATTAAGGAGACTTAATTATTTCATAACTGTAAGTCTATCTGAGGTAGTAAAAAGTGCTTGAGATTTAGGACCACACACTATATTTGAACTGTAGCTTTTTCATTTCAAAGTTTGAACACAATTTTAAAATTCTCTAAAAGCCCCCCCCCCACAAAAATGGCGAAATGGAGGTAACTGTTTTACATATATTGAGGGAACTTTATTTTACTTATCTGTCCATTGCTTTCTAGATTGGCTCTTGGAAAAGCCTTGGTTTACTATCTTTGTATCCAGGTGCCCAGCACAGTGCATGGCACCTATTACACAGCCAATGAATTTTTGTCGGATGAGTGAGCTAGTGAAGAAATGATTGCTGTTTCTATATGAAAGTGGATCTCCAAAGATAAAAACTCTGAGACTCTAGATGAAAAATCTAAGAGGAACAGAATTTACATGTATTTCATCGATACTTTCATAGAATATACTCTTCATGAATATCTTTTATAAAATAGTCCACATTTATTCAATACAGTTAATGTCAATAGCTCTCTTTAAATTCCCCTGAGTACCTACTCAGTAAAATATATTTAAATCACACGAGGAACATATGTATATCTATTAGAATATAATTAAGAAGAATATTCTATGAAACGCCTTTTTGTTGGATCAATACAGTTTCTATATTCGCCAAATCGTTGACCAGTAAACCCTCCATGAATTTGTTTTGTGAGAACTTAGAATTAATTTACTACAAATTGTCCTAGACCAATATTTTACAATGACTAGTCATCACTGCTGACACACGGCACTCCCGGCGTGCAGGTGTTTTCCTAGGTGTCCTAAGTACTCGGCGCATGTAGGATAAACCTCAGAGGGCAAAGATGCGCTGCGAGTGAAACCGTAAGTTGGGCCTTACGGAAGTTTTGCTTCTTGGGTGTGTGTGTGTGTGTGGGTGTGTGTGGGTGTGGGTGTGTGACAATGCAAATCACACCCTTTGCTGTGGATTCCTTGTTCAAAAAAATCTAAAATCTTTGATGAGGAGCCTTGGAATAGTTGGCTCCAAGTTACACGTGAGACTTTGCTTTCATAACACAGGACCATGAACTTCAGAATGGGTCCAATGAACAGGCTCTAAAAACAACTCATTCAGTGGTTCACTCATTTATTTATTTGTTCGCTCACTGCCTCACGGAACACTTACTCAGTGCTCACCATTTCCTAAGTGCTTTCCTAAGCACAGGAATTTTAAATGATGAGAAAAATGCCATCCTCTGTAATTTGAGAAAAGTCACCATTTTCCTAATGAATGGAGGTTGTTGTAGCATCTGGACTCTGGGTAAACAGCACGGAAGCCTCCGAGTATTAACTTTGGGATATTACACCCTGAAAAACCCAGAGGAAGATGTTGCCCTTGTAACTTAACATAGCGCACCTTCCAGTACCTCCACCTAAACAGACCATGGAACTGAGCCAGAAGGTTACCTTGCTCTTCAAAGGGAAATGATACAACTTCACTTACGATCCTCAAGTTGTCAGTCCCACTCAAAAAGAAAGACGGGAGCCCATTGAAGTCCTTACTTAATGTCTGGACACAAAGATTTAAGTTCTCTAAAGGCTGGGAAATATAAGAAGAGGTAATTATCAGGTGACAATTATAAAATATTTTCCAACCTGTCTCACAGGGACACAGTTTGGAGCACAAATAGGAGAAATGTACTCTGCAAATGCTCAGCAGCTCCAAGAAAGAATCATTATACTCACCATGACAACATTTTAGCTTGGGGCTTTACCCCTGACCATTGCTGCAGAGTCAGGGTAATACATCAGTGAAGTAAGGTCACTTAGTAAATGGACAAAATTTTACATTAAGATCAATCAAAGAACACCAAAGAGCCTTTGGCATACAGGCTGGTCCCTCTAAAATGATGTTAAATAGTCCTGTTGAGATGTTAGAGGCCAATGACTGGGAACCAGAGGGATTTATGTGTACATGAAGGTGTCAGGGGACTAGTCACTTAGAGAGAAGCAATTAGACTGTAGAGACCTAGCTTAGTTTGTGAAGCACTAATGTGTTTACATTCCTTGGGGTTATTTCTTCTTAATAGTGCAGATATCTCCAGCAAAAGATTCAGACTTAACTTCCCTGGTGGCAATCGGGTGGGATCATGAGAGGGGTACTAGAAAGTAGGCTGGGAGGTTATAAAAGTTGTGTTGCCCCACGTCAACGTGGCTTCCTGAAGTTCATATGAAAATGGTTGCAGGTGTAGTAATTCCCGTCTTTATAAATGGAGATGACAGTGCCTGCTTCACACCGCTGTTAGGAGGAGCGTATAAGTTAATATTTACGTTTTTAACACAGAGCCTGGAATACTGTAAACTCCCATCAAACGCTATAAAACAATTGCAAGTCTTACTTTCTGTGTGTGAGAAAGCCCCCATTCATATGAGTGTCTATTTTCTCCAGAAGAAAGCCTTTATCCCTGGGAGGCCTTAGAAGTCACTGCGAGTTAACTCCAAAGACCCTTGCATGTAGCTGTGGGTTTGGAGTGCGTGTTAATAACTAATAGGTGGAGAGATAAGACAGAGGGGAATCAAAATGTGAGCTGCTTAAGTTGTCAGCAAGTTGGAAGACAAGAATTCATCTGCAGCACATTTGGTTTAGCCACTGAGTCACAGACAAAGCCAAACAACCCTGGGACTCACACACACACACACAATTCCAGCTATATTTCTATGTAGAAACTATAACATGGACACCAGGAGCTGAGAGACGATGTTTTTCTGGATGCCCTTTACCCAAGCTCTTCCTATTTGTGATAATTCCCCACTGTGTGAAAGCTGGTGAAAAGCAAAGAGTTAAAGGAACAAGTCTGAAAAATTAAGGAAAGTATAAGAGCAGTGTCTCTCCAAATAGAGAAATCAATTAAGATATAGATTCTAAAAAACAAATAGAAATTCTTGATTTGAAAAGAAAAAGAAATAAAGATTTCACTAAAGTGGATCGGTAACAGAGTTAAACTGGCAGGAAAAAAATCAGTGAACTTTAAGACAGGTCAGTTGGGAACATCCAGCCTGAGAGACAGAAATAAAGAATAATAATAAAGGAAAAGCATAGTCCCAGAGAAGAGCGGAAGAACACAGGAATGTCAACATGTGCATCATAGCAGCCCAAAGGGAGAGAGGGAGGGCAGAAAGGATATTTGAAGAAAGAAATGGCCAAAAATTCTCAGATCGGAGGAGAGAAAGGGAGATACACATAGATTTAAACTGCAACATAGTGAGACTCAAAATGTTAGCAGATATGTACATTAACAAACTTATAGCATTTACATACAAATAAGTTATTAATACTATTGTCTTTTTTGGTAATCAAACTTTAAAAATTAGGTGTTACATTTTTATTTAAGTGAATCAAAATATGCTTTTATCAGACTTTTCTTTTTCCTATATTGTGATATTTTTCCTCTATTAAAATTGCCATATAAACATTATTTTTAGATATGACTTATTAATATGGAAATTTGGTTGGGAAAATAAATGCCTGCGTAAAGGCATGTGTTTTCATTACAAACAAGAACAAAGAATCAATAATAAATCTACATTCAAGGAATTTTGGAAATATTTTTATAAGGTTAATTGAAAAATATAAAACCTATTGCTTTTTTATATGTAAAAAGATCAAGTGAAATATAATTTAAAAAATCAAACGTACATGATATATAACATACAGTTCTACTAAGTAAAGTATTTATATTAAGATGGGAAGGGAGGACTGGATGAAAGAAGGTGAAGGGATTAGCCACAGGACATTTAGGCATAACCCACAGACACAACAGTATGGTGATGGCCAGAGGGAAGAGGGGCAGGGGCTGGGTGGAGGTGGGCAAAGGAGGGGAAACGGGGACGTATGTAATAATGTCAACAATTAAAAAAAAGAATGTCTTCTCCGACACAAAAATAGTTGTTTTAAATTCTACTATAACAACAGTCCTATCTCAATACATCTTCACTAATTTTTCCTTCATAGGTATGTGGCTTTCATGAGTTTCTCATGAATGATGCTTGTGTGTGCATATACTTATATGTACACGTGAGTGTACATGTTCATGTGGGGGTGGGAGTGAACATATTTATTGAAAAATAATTTTAAAAATAAGAATTATATATTCATGGATGATTCTTCTTCAACTATTATTCCCAGGTGTCATATTTTTAAGACTTTTGCTTTGTGGACTTAATTAATAGCTGGGGAAATGACTACAAGGAATTAGGAATTGTGTGGCTAGAAAGGTAAATATTTTCCCCAGATAGATCTGAGCTGTAGGAAACTATCTTACTGTTGATTCTGTATAATTAAAATATGGACCCTATGGAGGACTTTGCCTTCCCTGCAGCCTTCTTGAGTGCACCCTTGACCTCTTTGTTCCTCAGGCTGTAGACCACAGGGTTCAGCATGGGGACGACCATAGTGTAGAACACGGATGCGATTTTGTCGGTGCCCATGGAGTGGCTGGAGCTGGGCTTTAAGTACATGAAGATGCCTGTCCCATAAAAGATGGAGACCACAGTGAGGTGGGAAGCGCAGGTTGAGAAGGCCTTTTGGCGTCCCTCAGATGAACGCATCCTCAGGATGGTGAGAAATATAAACAGGTAGGAGATCAAGATGACCAGGACCGAAAAGAGGTCATTGAAACCCACCACCAAAAAAATAACCATCTCGGTGACGTAGTTGTCTGAGCATGAGAGAGCCAAGAGAGGAGGAGCATCGCAGAAAAAGTGATCGACCACGTTGGACCTACAGAAGGAGAGCCTGAAAAGGTCCCCAGTGTGGACGGAGGCATTCAGGAGGCCACAGGCGTAGGAGCCTACGGCCAGACGCGCGCACACCCCGGGTGTCATGGTGCTGGTGTAGTGCAGGGGCTTGCACACTGCTGCGTAGCGGTCATAGGCCATGGAGGCCAAGAGGAAATTTTCCACAGTGATGAAAGCGACAAAGAAGAAGAACTGGGTGACACAAGCATTGTAGGGGATGATTTTCTCCCCTGTAAGGAACCCTGCCATCACCTGGGGAGTGACAGCTGAGGAGTAACCGATGTCCACCAGGGAGAGGTTGCAGAGGAAAAAGTACATGGGAGTGTGGAGGCGGGGGTCGGACAGGATCAAGTGGACCATCCCCAGGTTCCCGAGCAGAGTGAAAAGGTAGACGAGGGAGAAGGTGATGAAGAGTGGGACCTGCAGGCTCGGGTCATCTGTCAGCCCCACAAGAAGGAACTCGGTCGCCTCGCTGCTGTTTTCCATGGAGATCAGTTGGGAGCTCGGTGGCTGCCCTGCAGCAGTGAGGAAACAGAGTCAGGGTGACTCGGGGGGGCAGACTCTGCTGGCATCAGCCAGCATGTCCACTCGGGGTCTCATTTCACGACCGCAGCAGCGTGTTTCCAGAATTCTCTACATCTAAAGCGTGGCTATGACAATAAAATGTAGTTGTAGATTATTGATAGATCATAGAATATCCAGGTCAAAGGATTTAGAGATAATACGTCCTACTCTCCTAGTCTCATAGAACAGTGAATTAAGATAAAGAGGAGAAAAGAAAGGATGTCTGCAGGGTTATCGGGTTAGTTGCTCATGGAAGGAGCACAAACTCCCAATTCAAAGTTTACAGAATAACCACAAATTCTTCTTTATATTAAACCCAAACAGCTTGATAAAATTAATGTGAAATTGAATTAATTTTACTTCAACTGGCTTTTTTTGGTCTTTTCCACTGTGTCAAGAACAGTGTTCTATGATAGGGAAGGACAGTTAAATAAAACATGTCCTTAGCCTAAAACGCTCTCAGTATAGTACAGTACGCGGCACGTGCAATTAACCAAAAAAAAAAAAAATAGTAGAAATTCATATACAAGGAATAAAAACATCTAGAAAATAGCAGTTTTAACTTTTATTACATTAGTACAGTTTTAAACGTTTGCACTCAGATGTCCCTGATCTGGGGCCATGTTAAAGCCATGTTAAAAGATGAAAATCCCACCTCCACTACTTTGGGATATATTTCAAAAGTAGAGGTGACTAAATTTCCTGGTATCTTGAAAAAGAGGCATGAGAGATAGAGAGGAGTGAACACAGACTCCAATTTTTGTATAGTGATACCCAGAATAGTGTAAAAGAAACAGATGTTTGGGAAAAGGGGGAAAAGAGATCCTTTCATTGAGTTTGAGATCCCTTTTGGGTAGTCAAGTAGAAGTCTTGCACAAACAGTTGGATATCCAGTCTGGAGTTTAGAGACGAGAACAGGCTGTAGCAGATTGATTAATTTGAACTATGTTGGTAAGTTCTAATGGTTCATTGCACATATATGTAATATTCAATCCACAAGACTAAATAACATCACCAAAGGCAAGAGTTTAGACAGACACAAACAGGAGTATTCTAATATTACAAGATAAAAAAGATGAGATTGGTGGTAAAGGGGATGGGGAGAGACGATTGCCACCACTTGAGATGGCCACAAGGGAAGCACTGTCCCAGGACATAGACCAAGCAGGGAAAAGGCACTTTCAGGGAAAATGTTAAGTATGTATTGGGTTATGTTGATGACTGACTATAAACTGTAAAGGGCACAGTGGGGTGACTTCAGGGGTTGGGCAGGAGCGGAAGCCAGGGTCAGTAAAGGGGATATACCAAGATGTTTAACGTTGCTTTGTAGGAGTCGAGGGCTGATACAACAACCCTCAGCTTCGTGCTGAGTGACATCATGATAAAAGTAACAGTGGGATCAGTCCTACGGGTCTGAAGGTGAGGGTAGGGGTTGGAAAGGCAGTTAGACAGGTGAGGGTCGCGACAAGCATGGAGAATCCGGGGCAGAGCTCACTTCTGCTGTTACAGGTATGAGGGCTACTCACCAGAGCAAGGGGACTAGGGTGTTCTCTTGGTTCCTTAGAACGATGCTCACTTAAATCAATAGCTCAGGTACAGATTTCTCAAATTCTGGTGGAAAAATCCATGTGCTAGAAATTATTTCAAAACTTTTTACCAACTTCCTTCTCTATGTGTGAAATCTTGGGTTTTAATCGCAGATCATCCTGGAGAAAAAAAAAAGAAAGTTAAAGTTTATTTTAGTCTTGAGAAGAAATTAAGAATAAATAAAATTAAGAAAAAAAGAAATGGTCAAAGTACTCAAGCTCAATCTTTAAATAAATCAAAGGAGAAATTATTTTTTTGATGCATTTTCTTGATTACCTTTATCTGTGCAAATTTATGCAGACAGTAGATTTGATCTAGTAGATTTAGAAGTTTATCTTACTCCCTGAATGATAGATCGTGCAAGCTCAGCACCTTCATTTGTGAGTGAATCCCCAATCAGAAATTCAGTCTGTGAAAAAGGTAGCCCTTTACTGGAGTGTTCTCCTTCAGTGTTTGGCCAAAGTGTTTCAGGTTCTCTAGAGGCAGGGAGAAACTGAAGGGAAAAAATGCTGTAGTCTTTGGGATCACCTAACAAGAGGTCTAGACCCAGATCTCTGCTCACTTTTCATAGGTAAATCACTTAACCTGTCTGAGTCTTGGTATGTTTGTCTATAAAACAGAGATAACAGAAAGGCAGCCCAATAACATCCTTCCTGAACACTGCTGCTATGGGAAGAAAGTAAGGACATCCCTAAAATAACCTTATACCTTATACTTGGTCGCAATCACAGTCATCATCACTATTCTTCGGGGTTCTTTTCCCTCAATATTGTTGCTTCCTCTTAGAAATATCAGTTTGGGGGAAGGTCATTATGGCTTCTAGGTAACTATTTAAAAATTAGATGCATAAACGAATGGCTGAAGGAACTCTGGTTCTTGGGCTGCCAAAGGGCGTTCTGGGGATCTGGAAAGGTTAAGGAATGACAACCAGAAGGAAGTTATATAGCCATGGGACTCTCAGGGGACAATACCCTATGAGAGTTACAAGGCTCTTTATCTCGCCTAACTGGGAACAAGTGATTCACGTGTCTATGGGGTATCCAGCTCTGTTTGTTGAGGGAGATCATGGGTTTGTTTACACCATTTGCAGCAATTCTCCTTGATGAAGCAGGAGGCCAGCTACTGTGTGACCCCCGGGGCTGGAGACAAGGGCTCTGTCATCAGATAAGACAAGGGGAGCCCAGGACTTAGTGCTTCACTTAATTCGTTTAAAATGTTTGTACCATTGAGAAAAACTATCAATTCATTCAACTCTTGATTGATCCCAAATGTGTTTAAACCATAACGAGGAGTCCTGAGACTACAGACCCATGCAAAATAAACAGAATTTTTGCATTCATGGTGCTTCAGTCTAATGGAGAGGACAGACACTAAGCAAGTAAACACCGAGAAGCATATAATTCCCCGTAGAACAAAATGCCCTGTTCTATATGGGATTATATATGTTAATGATATAGATATATATATTAATTATATATAGAATAAGCATGTGATCAGACCCGTTTCATTTTCATCTGCATTAATTTCATTAATCTGTGCAAGAGATGATAAAGGCATTCACACTTTATGCTAGTCCAGTATTTCTTTCCTGTGTCAGAATTTATTTCAGTCTTTGTAGGGTTTTTTTCCTATTGCTGCTGATATGAAGGTTCAAAATTCTCTTAAAGAACGAGATTTTTTAATTCCTAAGAAGACATAGCATCTCTGCAAAGTTCAAGCCTCCGGATTGGTGTCTTTGATTTTCTGTGCACTTATGTGCTCATCAAATTTTGAAAGGAAGCTCATGAACCACAATCACAGAAAAAGGTTAAGAACCACGGCTTGGGCGATTATGACTAAAGCGCGGCTGCTCTGTTTATGAGGATGTGGGATTTGGGGCCTTCCTTCCCAGTCTGAGATTTTGTATTTAATGCCAGTTACCACCTAGATTTTCTTTCTGTTAAAGCTCTGTGGGACGCTGGTATCATTTTATAAGTCCTAAAAATAATTCTGCGTTATCAAAAAAATTTGAAAGTTTGGCAACAATATTTAAGACATGCTACCATCAAATGCCTATTAGCCAATTAAAGATGCTGAGAAGTATTGCAGTAAAAAAAGCTGTTTAACTGTAAATTGTTCTAGGAAATGCTTTTTCCTATGTAAACATATTATAATGCTCCCCACAGCGGTAGTGTTTGGGAGGGGGAAAATTCCCTATTAGACAGAAGTGTGTAATCCATGAAATTCCTACCAAATGCCCCCCAAAGAAGCAATGTCTTTCAGAGTTACACACTTCATGCCAGCTTCTAGGGAGTTGTTTATAATTTTCCCACTTTCATGATTCTCTCTCTTGGCTTGAGCATTCAACGAGAACTCACTTTGTCATGTTTACCTTCCAAATACCATCAAAATGTCAGGGATGCGTTAGTTGTTAGTAAATACTTTATGAATAAACGAGTAGCTCAGAACCTTTCGTTTGTTTCATTGGTGGGGAGTAGAGTGACCAACCATTCCCGTTTCCCCAGGACCCAGGGGTTTCCTGGTACTTGGGACTTCAGTGCCAAATCAGCAAAGTCCCAGGCGAACTGGCTCGAGTCGGTCGTGCTAGGCCGTGGCGATCCTTATTTGTCGATTTTTTTTAGTTATCTTATGTGTGCATGCTCTCCCTGTTGGGAACTGAGTTCAACACTGGCCACGAATTATTTTGTTTAATCCTTGTAACAATCCCAGGAAATAGGTATTTTTTTTTTTTGGTCTCCATTTCCCTGCTGAGGAAATTAAGCCAAAGGCGTCCTGCCTCGGCTAAGAAGACGTAGCCTTAGCCTGCCTCTGGCTCTGGAGCCTCCGCCCTTAACCACTTCTGTCTCCTGCCTTCCAGGATGAATTCTGCAGGGACAGCAAAGGGAGTAGGTCATGAAATCCATCTTTGAAAATAAGCTCTCAGTAATTCATGTAGAAAATAACGCAGGCAAACATCACCCACTCCCTGCTGAGTGAGAGGGGGCGGGAGAGAGAGAGAAACCTGGAAAGCCATAAGCTTGACAGTAAGCCAAGAGGTGAGTGACTTTGAATGTGAGCCTTTAATATGTCATAAGCAGGCCAAGCAAGCTGAGGGTCCTTTTAGCTGTGAGCTCTGAAATGCAATCGCATGGCCGGGTGGCCTACATTTTAAGGTTTCCTAGCTGGTGAGGAGGCTTCCGATCTAAGTGAGAGTGCACTCCACCGACCGTGCTTGGGGAAGGCAGCCGGGGTCCTGGGGGGCTGAGCGGGAGAACTAGCTGGTGCTGTGAAGTGGGGGATAGAAAATCTGGGGTCTGGCCTCTGCGCTGCTACTCCAGCAATACGACTCGGAAAGAGCTACTTAAGGCTTTTGTGCCTCAGTTTCCTCATCTGAGAAACAGGAGGTGGGGGAGGTCAAGATACAGCAGAAGGCATGCAGGGCCAGGAAACAGTGCACTAGAGTCCTGGTTCTACCACTTAGCGCCCCTGTATCTGAGCCTCAGTTTCACCCCTTGCAAAATGAGAAATTTAACCCATCCCTCACAAATTTGTCGTGAATTTTAAAGAGATAATGTACATTAAGATATAGAAAATATATCAGGCATGATGAAGGGACTCAATAAAATTGTAATTCCCTCTCCTCGAATGTTCAGTCATTCGTCCACTCAGTGAGAATCACTGAGCACCTGCTGTGTTCCAGGGAGTAAGCCAGGCGCTAGGGATACAAAGGTGGAGGTGACAGAGTGCCTGTCCCCAAACCGCCATCATTTCACGGAATATGGGGACTCTTCTCCAGCTATCTGACCTTTAATAAAGTCACTTCACATCTCTGACCCTTAGTTTTATTAACTACAAAGCTAAGATGATACATTCAATGTGAACAGAGTAATTGTGAGGCACAGTAAAAATGACAGTGCCCGTCAGAGCTCCAAGCACAGAGGAAACCCTCAGGAAATATTTGGGGAGAGGAAGGAGTGGTCCCTAATGCTCTCTACATGGCTAGGAAATGTGAATATTGTGTGCACTGACCTCAGGGCTATTATTTTCTGTCAGTTTCAGAAAACAAGTCTGGGGATTGAAGGTTTTGTCTCTGAGATTGTTAGCAACACAAATCACGGTTCTGAAGAAGGTAAAACGATGCTATTTGGCCATCAGAAGTTCTCGTAGAGTTGAGAGTGGGTGAGGAGACATTAGGTCATGTTTGCTGGGAAATAGGCTCCAAGGGGACACCCCTGGGGACAGCCCCAGTGAGGGAGAGATGGCAGCAGAATCAGAGAGAGCAAGAAGCTGGTTGGTGATGCAGTCATAACAAAGGCCTCAGCCAAGTTTTAAGGGAACTCTTGATCTGGGGTGATCCTCAGGAGCTGTCCCAAGGAGACAGGACAGGGGCCGAGGCCTTTGTGTCCCCCACTGACCAGTCTTGGATGTGAATTATCTTGGGTGAGGTGACTCTCTTCAGCTGAAGGCAATTCCTGAGGGAGTTGAGCTATGAGGCCCACGCAGCTCGTGGCACCCTCGGCAGGAGACATTATGACTGACCTAAGAGATGCTTGGAATTGAGAAGGGAAGGGTAAAGCCCAGCTAACAGGAAACCTAAAGAAAAGGGGTCACTGCAATCAAATTAAAAGACAACGTAGTGGCTCCGCAGCTGTGGCCAGGCCAGCACGTCCCTCAGGTGTACAGTGATCACTATGTGAGGAGAGCCCGAGTAACGTGTGTGTAAGAACCGAGTGAGTGTGTCAGAAGCAGCCCGGGGGAGGCAAGCCCCAGGCGGGCTGTGGCCACCAGCCAGGGCAGCGGTGCGACAGCGAGAGGCCTCTCGGCCGCCTGGACGGGAGGCCCTCGGAGGCCGCTTCCCCTCGCAGGCCACAGCTTCCTCGTCTGTGACAAGAGACAGTGGGACAGAAATAGCCCCGCGATCTCTCCCGTAGCTATGTGCCAGTAATTGCAGGCCTTTATCAGCACCGTTAACGAGAAACAATGCAAAACGGACAGCTCGGTCCCGGCCGCACTGGGCGCGGGTGAGACGGACGCGCGGCCAGGCCCTCTCGGCATCGCTCACCCCGCCCTTTGCTGGCAGAAATGCCTGCAGACGTCGCTTCTGCTACTGAGGGCGTTTTCACCCTATTGTTTTAGCCTTTTACATGCTGCTGTTTTTCAATTTCTTGGAGGACAGGGGCTTGTCCCTGGTTCACCGCACAGCCCGTGGAGGGGTGACTCTCACGTGCTAGGTAAGATCAGTGACGTTTTATTAGAGACCAACCTAGGCGAACGTAAAGGAGAAAACAGGAGGTGACTGAAAGGCCAGCAAGAGGCTCACAGGACCAAAGGGGAGCTGGGCACGAGGTAGGAAGCAAAGGCCTGGCAGAGGGAGACGGAGCAGAAGCGAGCAGCAAAGAGAGCGTGAGCAGGGCCCAGCCGGACCCCGTCTGGGGCAGGTGACTCCAAGTCCTCGCGCTGTCCTTGCGTCGCTGGCGTCAGAGCCAAGTTTGGGGAAGTGAGAAGTTTTTCTCGGCCTAGTTTAGGGCTCATGCCTGCCCCTCTATGTCCCTCTGTGCGTTTCTCTATAGGGATCTCGCTCGAGGGGACAGGAAAAGAAAGGCCCTGCTTGCCTGGGCTTCCACAGACTGGGGCTGGCATGGGAAATTCCTCCCCCATCAACACAATGGTCATGAGAACATTCTCCAAGGAAGTCCATGTTTTAAGAAGGAAAAATGGTTCTGGATACATTTAAAAAAATGACCCATGTCTGCTACAACTGCTGCTCAAATAACTTTTGGGGGGATACGTGCTCACACAAAATGCTGAACAATTTGGCCGAAGCAGTAAATGCTTTACCTTAACATAGGTACGCAAGCAAAACCGTTCCAAATGTTCTACAGCAGGTGGGATTCCACCCTTAGCTCTGGCACCTGCGTGATGTCCAGACTTTCCCAGTGGAGTTTGAGTCTGTAGTTTAAACTTGAAAATCTTAATCTGAAAGAGACTATCCTTCACCAGTTGGGCACCAGCTTGTAGCATTTCAAACTTATTTTCCATTATTTCTCCTCACGAACGTCACACTCCGGATGAACAGAACAGCGCTCTCCTAATACATCTGCATAGCTTCCCTCCCATTTCACTAAACCTGTCTTTCTTGTCCAGAACAAATGTTATCTTCTTTAGTTCCCCACCCTGGGATCTATTCTTTATTCTACCACAAGGATTCTTTCTCATCTCTGAAGAGTTCTAATTATTATATTCTGTTTTACTCACTTGACAATGACTACAAATGCCTTGAATTGTTGTCTCTCTAGATGTATGTGTCCTGTTTCGCTGCACTGCTTGCATGCTGCTCCTGACGCAAGAGCAATGGCATGTGTCCCCTGGTTCCTTAACAGATCTCCCCCCCCGCCTCTCCTGCAGCTTTTACCCGGGAAACACTGTCTGGAACGTGGCTCTCTCTGTGGGCTGCAGCGTTCAAAGGGCCAACGCCAACTACCAAGACGAAAGCAAATGTGCTGAGGTCCATACATATTCCATAGAATATAGGAAACATTCCTGCTGACCAAGTTATTGAGCACTGAGTCATCTAACTCTAAGTGCATTACATCAGTCACCATAGATGCAGGAGGACTCACTTTGTTGAAATAAGAATTACATCTTAGAGTCTTATATTTGTGTTCTCCAGAGCGCCTTTCCACACAGCAGGAAACTGTCATGAAAGAGTGTCTGGAAATGATTTATACATCAAATGAGTCCTCTTTGAAATTTACTATAATATAAGGCTACTTTTCTTTTCTCAGAGAACTGAGCAGAGAAGGCAAGACTTATGTTCAAACCTTGGCTCCTCTTGTTAACAGGAGGCAGGCGAGTTAACTTCTCAAAGCTTTGGTTTCCTCAACTGCAAAGTTAAAGCACAAAAATCTGTCTCATGGTGAACAAATGAAAGTAAAAATGCAAAAATGTCTTTTGACACATCAAGAAATTTTTAGAATTTACGAGATGACTAAGAGTCAAGTAAGATCTGGCTGTCTGTGAGTTAAAGCGAGTTAAACTGTGGGGATCGGGGTTTTTCTATTGTAAAATGAGAGGGTTGGTTTAGGTTATTTTTAAAGGCTCTTGGAGGGCTAAAGAGTTATGAGTCTATAATGCTAGCTTCAGTTGTCAAGAACTCCTAATATTTTAATTTCCCTTTTCCTATACATAAAGCTAAATAAATCATCTAATGCACAAAGGGAGCCTCCTATTTAGAATAATTTAATTACTAATCCTTTTTAAAAAGGATTATCTATCCTGATATAAGTAATTGCCCTGATTTATGTGTTTTCATATTCTGTTTCTGGACATTTCAGGAAAGAGGCCTTCTTATGCTTTTACTGCATTATCTTGATCTACAGGCCTTACTCACAGTGTCTCTCACTCCTCAGACCATTCCTGCAGGGGGAGGGTGGTGTTGCTAATAGCGAAATGGGCATTTGGTCTCCGTTTGACAGATTTCCCATGTGGAAGTGAAAAGGCTCCCCACAGGAATGTGTATTCTGTAAACTGGTGTCTTGTTGGCAACAAGACCTCTCCTTTGGAGTAGCTTCTGTAAATGGATCCTTGTGTAATGTCAGCTTGAAATGTGGCTGCTGTAGACCTTGGCAGAAAGGGAGTTAAACAGGATGAAAATAAAGGCTTGGACTTGGATGGGGTGGAGAGAGAGAGGGTCCTCGGGGCCGAAAGTGGTAAGCACAAGGACAGATAAGTGAGAGATAGACCACGAATCACAGCTGCATCAAATCTGTATTCGTTACGACAAACTTGTTCCCACACTTTATTTCATGTATCTTCACAGCTTGTCTTGGATGTTGAGTTCCAAGAGATTAAATGAGTTTTTGAGATCACACAACTGACATGAAGAGTAAGGGTTTTCATCCAGCTCTGATACCAGAACTAGTACTCTTTCATCTCCATTTGCAGTCAACTGTAGCATGGCTTTGGGACGACTTCAACAGAAAAGAGAAAGATGTAGGCATTAGGCCTTTAACTCTTAGAAGATCCACAGACGTTTCTACCTAAACTAGAAGAGGCAAAAGAAACATGCCCGGAAACACACCTTACTATGTAATGTCACAATTGTGATATAAAAACTATAGACTTTGATTTCTTACGGGCACCTAACAGCTTGGTGGTGAGGCAAGTTCTTGTTTGGACTGAAGATGGAAAGGAATTGAGGAGGAAAGGAAGAGAGGGGGGTGAGCAGGAAGAAGAGGAAGAGAGGTGAATCACATCAACCGAGGGAAAGAAACGCAGCTAAGACCAGAGTGCACTCAGCGCTTCGACAGCTGCTTCCCAAATCCCTCCTCTGGGCGCCCTTGAGCCTTGTAACTTCTCTAAGTCACTGAGAAGGGCTCCTACGTGGTGGGTCTTGGCCTTTCAAGGCTGTTCTTCCGTGTGTGTTGCCGGATGGGCTCCACTGTTAAGGGGGGGGGCAGGAAAATGGATGAGATGGGTCTAGGTTGTCAAGACCTGGGATCCAGGAGAAGCTGCTGGTCTCTTAGGTGGCCAAATGCCAGAGAAATCTTCTCCTATAGGTCAGCCTCCTGTCCCAAAATTCTTTCTTTGCTCCTCTCTCCACAAGACTCATGATCAGGCCTTCTCAGGCAGAGGCTGCCCCATGGAATTTGACCATCTCAAAGCTAACTTTCTTGATTTAGCCCACCAAGATTTCTGGTTCACACATTTAAAATAAATATTCATTTTGTGTGTGTGTGTGATCTTGAAATTATGAAGTACGGGGTGACTTAGACTAATTGTAACTATAAACACCATCAAGCAGTTGATATGTGAGAAGTTAAATTAATCTCCACTCCCTTCCCACGCACACACATTTGCTCACACCCTCCAGCACGTGAAACAAGACCTGACGGTGGACTTGTGCTGTGCGTCACCGTGCCATTCCTATCTTAAGAAGTCAACTTCCACAGGCTTTTTCATTCCTGGAGCATCTAATTACAGAACATCAGAAAGCAACAGGGATCCAGAGGTGAACTGGTTTTTGAAAAAACAGAACCAAAGAGGGCACAGAGAGCTATTATGTGTGTTCACAATAGATTCACCAAACTAAGGGTGCTGAGAAATGCAAGCACTTGATTCAGAAGACAAACATCTCTTTCATAGCCCTTGGGGGAAAATGCTTTTTTCCTCTGAACCTTCTCTGCAAGTTTTGGTAACGACGTTAGAAAGAGGCCAAAAGCATAGAACAGAGTGCAGGCTTTTAAAAGAAAGGTATGTTTATTCAGGTTAAAGTTTAAACAGTTTATCTGCCGAAACTGTCACATACACAAGGTGCTTATTGTTTTCTACCAAGGCCATCCCAATGCTTTAATGGAAGGAGATGGAGAACACAGCGACTCACAACTGGTGAGCGTGGGTGGGCACAGGGCAGGGGTTGGAAGGGTTTAATACTGGGGCACCTGTCTCTTGGTCCAGTGCTCTGTTCTTTAAATTACAACCTTCTCTAAGACATTATTAAAAATGTTGAAACATTTTGTCAGCATTAGAAACTTTACTTTCTAATCCATGGACCAAAGGAATGAAAAGCCTCATGCTGTGCATTCCAGTTGACAGATATCATACAAGGAAGACATGAACCTCACACCAAATTTTAATAGTGAGTGGAAATGCCTTCCCATTAAAAACAGGGAGGGGAAATCCAGTGCATTCAGTTTATGTTTCATCTTTTGCTTTAAACCGTGTCAAGAAACAAATGCAAGTAGGATGTAAATGTCCCCTGATGCCGTTCACCAAAAAGAAGATTATCTTCCTGAGTGAGACCTTTCAAAGTGCTGCTTCTATGACTTCTCTTAATGGCAGAAGTAACCACTGGTTTTGGAGAAGAAAGAACTGAAACCTGCCAAACCTCACAAGGGGTGAAGCCACCTGGGCCTAAGGGGAGGTCTATCCCTGAGGCACCTGCCTACGTCCTTCTCGCACCTGAAGATTGGGGTAGAGTCTGCTGAGTATTTTGCAGGAGCATTTTTCACTTCTTTGCTCCGAAGGCTGTAGATCAAGGGGTCTGGCATGGGAATCACCGCCGCGTGGAACACAGATGCCCTTCTGTCTGTGCCCGTGGGCTGGCTGGGGCCGGGCTGCGGGTGCGTGAAGGTGCCCGAGCCGTAGAAGATGGACACGGCCACGAGGGAACGTCCCAGAAAAGGTGATCAAGCTCATTGGAGCCCCAGGAGGAGAGTCGGAAGGTGCCTGCGGTGTGGACGGAAGCACCGAGGACGCCACCGGCATAGGAGGCGGGCGTCAGGAGGCCGCGCCCGGGCACGGTGCTGGGGTGACGAAGGGGCCTACAGGTGGCCGCGTGGCGGTCACAGGCGCGGACGCCAGGAGGTAGCACTCGACGGTGGCAAAACCCACAAAGAGAAAGAGCCGAGCCGCACGTCCGCTGCAGGAGAGGACCTGGTGCCCTGGCGGCCGCGCAGCCAGCGCTCGGCAGCTGGCGGCTGAGTGACCCAGGCCTGCAAGGGAGAGGCGCGGGGGGCGGTCCGAGCCGGCGACATCACCGGCACCCCACTCCCAGGCCCAGCCATGGCCTAGATGAGCAAAATGCCAGGAGGAGGGGAACCCGAAGGTGGGGTCGTGCGTCAGTCCCACGAGGATGAACGCTGTCACCTCTGTGCTGTTCTCCGTTGAGGTCAACTTGAACTTAGAAGCCAGTGCAACCCAAATGCACACGAGGAATTTGGGGATGTTATCGTCAGGAAGGGGGAGAATGCCCCCCTCTGCTCTCCTTTTGTTCTTACTGCTGGGCTAATAATAAAATAATAATATTGACCGAAAACTAGATTAACAGGAGAAAGACCAGTTTAATACGTGCTCACAGGAGAACCACAAAATGATGCTCAGATCATAAAATGAGGCTCAAAGAAAGGATCGAACGAAGCACCTTTTTATGCTTTTTTAGACAAAGAGAAAATACACATGTGAGAAATTGACGGGATAAAGTTAGAGCTCATTAAAAAGGAATCTAAGTAAGGTTGGGCCTCGGTAGTAAATTAGGAAAGGCTACGAGGTGTGTTTATACAGACTTTTTGGACTCTGACTTTGGATTTTTTTTTTAAGTATAATAAATGTTTTATATATTTACTTGATATAAATAATTTTATGCGTAAAACTATAATTCTTTTGTTTATGGAGATAGACTCTCTTAAGTCTCTTGTTTATTTGTTTTCCAAAGGCCAGGCATATTTTAAAAATAGGACTGCTCAACTAGAATCTAATAAGAATGTAAATAATCAGAAAATGAAAATAACCAGAATTGTTAATAATGCACCTATTAGGAAAGATAAATGCTTATTAAATAATAACAAATATTTTTAAAGAATGCATTATTATATCACCATTGACATTAATTTAGTTCATTCTTCTACTTTTAAAAAATCAATAGCAATAAAATGGGACAAGCCCCAGATGTGAAACCAGAACACCTATGTTTAAGGCTTAACCGAACTTCAAAGAGCCTTGATTAGTTCATCTGCATTCTGGATTTTTTTTTAACTGTTGTGATTGGGCTGCCTCTCAGCCTTCCGGAGCAGGGAGGTCACCTATCACACACAGATTTATTTCCTGCATTTAGAGAGTCTGAGGAGAGTCAGAGAGCTCCTCCTGTTCCTGCTGCTTCTCAAATCACTTTAGTTTGAAATAATCAATATGCCATTGTGGGGTATCTTGGGACACCCTGCCCTGGGCCCTGACAACAGAAAAATAGGACACTAATATATATTGAAAATGTACTATGTGTAAGGTACATGCCAGACCCTTTCATTATATAATAGCATTTAATTCTGTTAGATAGATGCTATTATGCCCATTTTATAGATGAGAAAGTTAAGGCTTAGGGAACTTAATATTGACCAAAATAACCTAATTAGTAGAAGTCAGAATCAAAGTTCACACCTTTATATTTTGGAATCCAAAGCCCATGCTCACAGAGCTTGGATTTTTCTACCTGTTTACATCATGTAAAATAAATTGTGATGTGTCTGCTAGCATAGTTTTTAAGATTTTATTTATTTGAAATTTAAAAATAAAAAAAAGAACAGTATAAAGTAAAAAGTACAAATCCCTCATTCCTTGTCTTCTTATTTCACTCCCAAGAATATGCCTCTATGGAGATTTCCTGACATTTTCTCCGCACATATAATTATATGGTATTAATCATAATAATAGCTCTCGATGACCCAGGCACTGCTCCAAGGGCTTTACTGCTGGTTAACTCATTTAATTCTTATACCAACTCTTTGAGGTTGATTCTAATATTTTCCTCCTTTTACACAGGAGTAAGGGTACAGATGGAAATACTCCACTCCCTTGTTTCCAATTTGTCACCTTCATAAACAATGCCCCATAATATAAAACATGCAAACAGAGCATTTTGCTTTCTTATAGATTATATCCAGCTGTCAGTCTGTGTTATACTTGGTCTCCTCTTTCTGGTTACTATCTCCTCTTAAAATGTAGTAGCTTTTAGATGGGGACCGGAGAGCTATTATTATAAAATTAATAATAATAATAATAATAATAACTACTGTCCAAAGCCACATAATTGGTAAGTGTTGGAAGTGGAATTCAAACTTTGGTCTGTCAATGATATTAAATTCAGAGCTCTGATCTACAACATTTAATGTCTTGATGAGTAGCTCTTTCAACAGTGATTTAATTGAAAGTCGTCTTTATATATTTACATGGAGATAGATATATCTCCAGCCCCTATCAGAAGTCTTTGTTATCGATCCTGGTTACCATAAGTCCTCCCTCCTCTGCCCTCTCAAAGCACTGGCGTCTTGGTTGATTGTCACATAATGTGTTGGACCAGCACCCAGCTCCCCAGCAGGCCCTAAGTGCCCTGGGACAGAGCTTGTCTTCCCCCCTGTGGTCCACCCAGCCTACCACGGCCCCTTGCACATGTAAATAAATATTTGGAAGAACATCAATAGCAAAGGGCTTAAACCATTTTTTTCATGCTAACTCTACAACAAACAGCTGATTGTTCTCTTGTCCAGCTGGATCCACATTTCCTGCCAAAATATTAGCTTAGACTTGTGGTATGGAAAATATTCAGAAGTAACATGAGATTGGGGATGGGCAGGCCTGGAGAAGGGCTGGTGTCCTAATTCTGGGGCGCTGGCCCTCTCCCATTGTTGTTCCTTAGCCTGAGATGTTTCCAGGTTCTTCCTGTCCCTGGACACACAGTGGACGGAAACAGGCCCACACAGGGGAGGAGAGAAAAGGTGTGGAGAAAGGAGAGGAAGCGAGAAACAAGGGGCTGGAAGGAAAGAAAGCCTCGGCTCTGCTTGACCTTGGCCTACCCTGGAAAGCAACTGCAGGGATCAGGTTGGAAGGCGCCTGTTTCACACCGGACACAATCACACACACAAGCGTGGGGCCGGTGTCCTGAGGACGGCCCGCAGCTTGCGAACCGCTGCTGGTCAGGCCCGGGGATGGTGCTCCGCTGCTCGCTCCCAGCGTCTCACCTAAAATCCACGCTCCAGCGAACACCCTTGGGCGTCTCCTCATGCCTCTTTCTTTTTCCTCAGGATAAATTCCTAGAGTCTTATATTTTTCATCCACTTTTTGTTTATTGGAAGATTTCCATCCAATAACGTGCCAATTAACTTTCCAACCAGCAGGACTTTGTGTTACATTTATCCAGTCCTCTGATTTTTTTTTCTTTTTACTGCTGGCATGTGCCTTACTCTCTGACAGACACAGTGTCCTATAATCTGTGACAAGCAGTTTCCTGATTTTACCTATTAGGAAACCAAGATATATAGTGTCCTTCAAGGTCACATAATTACTTAACTGCAAAATCCATACAGTGCTACAGAGCAGAATTTCTTGACCTTGGCTCTGTTGACATTACAGCTGGATGGTTCTTTGGTTGGAGGTGGGGTAGGGGACTGAGGGAGGTTGTCCTGGGCATTGCAGGGTGTCTAGCTGTATACCTGGCCTCTACCCACTAGATGCCAGTGGCACCTCCCTTACCCAGCTGTGACAACCAACATTGTCCACAGACACTACCAAATGTTCCCTGGGGCGGGGATGGGGAACGACAACATTGTCCCTGGTTGAGAATCACTGTTCTATAGTGTATAAAACTGTTTTCACTTCTTCATGTAATCACAATTCTCTGAGTTACATATTTTATATATTTTATAGCATACAAATCTATTCTATATCTATGTGAGATAAAGTGGCCAGCTCAAGGTCTAGCGTGCCAGCCAACTATTGCTACTCATTGGTGGGGGAGTCCAAGAAGGGAAAACTCCTTGCCAAGTACTGTGGCTCTTCAACTAGAGAGATAGTCACCCTCCTACCTCATAAACCAGCCTCTTCCCTAACACAAGGTAGAATAAACAACCTGGGAGAACTCCGAGAATGAAAGGCATGGCTACTGAGCTCTATTCCAAACCACCTTCTCGAACGCTCGCTCGCTCGATTTCCTTAGTTGATACTGACCGCGGGTTCCATTCGCCTAAGCCGGAGGCCTGACTGTAACAGTTACCACACACTGCCCATAGTGAACTGCCCGCATTGCCCTCCTCACACAGCAATTAATATTCAAGGCATGGCCCTGCCCCCTCGATGGACAACCCTTCGCGTTATGGATTGCAGTCACTGTTCATAAATGCATCTGGATCCAGAGCAGCAGGGAGAAATCTGGAATCACGCAGAGAGGAAAGGCCCGAACCCAAACCTCGCTGCTTCAGCTGCTGGTGTGTTTCCTCCCATCCAAGTCCTGCCAAGGCCGGGCTCTGCTGCGTATGCTGAAAATAAACATCACAAGGAGCCCTGAACGAGCAAAGGCATTTAAAAATATTTAAAGAGAATACATGTTGGGCTGCTTTATTTAGTAACAAATGAGAAACTGTGTTGAAAACTGAAAACATAAAACGTAAGAGATTATAGAAATCTAAGCCACGAAGGTAGACCGTCTGGAAAGGAAAGTTTTATCAAAGTTGTTTCCAAAGAGATTTGAAAGAATTACCCCCCAGCCATCGCGTCCCAGTTGGGGAGCCCCAAAGAAGACTCTCGATAGAAAACTATTAGACTAAATTCCATGAGGAAAGAAGCAAGGTCTGTCACTGTTCTGTGAATCAGTATTCATGCCCTAGACAAGTGCCAGGCACATAGTGGACTTTTAAATATTTGTTAAATGAATGGATGGACTAGAAGCTCAACAGTTGAGTTAGAATAATAGTTTAATGCTTACTAGCCATGGGACTATAAGCAAGCCAATTTCTTTCCATCAGTAGAGGATTAGTAAAATAAAATATGAAAAAAATCAAGCCACTGTGTGGCTTATGGTGGGTTCTCAACACAAACTAATTTATTTATCTTATTATTAAACTGTTGATTGATTATATGGACTCGGTTACTGGGTTTTATTAACACCAACTGGTAGCAACATTCTTTCTAGCAATGACTGTCCTTTTCTGTTTAAGAAAACGCGACCCGAGATTACCTATGGGAGGCTCACTCTATCTCAATTTTTTATGAGATGTGGCAGAGGAGAGTGGGGGGAAATGGACCTGAGACATTTTTATACCTCCTTCTGAGCCTTTTTCTCCGAGACAAACCCATTATTTCTACCCACAGTGTGAAGAATGCTGCTTTAAAACAGGTCAGAGCAAACATACCTGGCTCCTGGGGAACTGTGAGATCTCAGTTTAGAGCTGCCTTCAACCACTGGACTTTTTGAAGTCTGAAAAGAAAAGAAAAGCTGTTTGGTCTCAGAGGACCTCAGATTTCAAAGAGGAAAAGATTCCTGAGGCTGTGCGGTAACAGGGCGAAGGCATTTCAGCTGCTGCTACGGTTGGCTTCAGAGCCCGAGGGAAAGGTACCGATGGGGGAGAGGGCTGGGGTCCCAGGAGCTGGCCTGTATGTAGAGCTGGGATCCTCTGGAGGGAAGGTCCCTAAGGGCTCAACAGCAAGGTGACCCAAGGTTCAGTGAGTCAAACAAGCAATCAGATGAGGGGTTTTCCTGAGGGAGTGAAACATTGTTATGTCTTGGAAGCAAAGGCTCAGGCTAAATGATTGATCATCAAGTTTCATCAAAAGTGCCTGGGCCCGGCTGGCGTGGCTCAGCGGTTGAGCGCTGACCTGGGATCCAGGAGATCCCAGTTCGATTCCCGGTCAGGGCACATGCCCGGGTGCGGGCTCGATCCCCAGTTGGGGGCGTGCAGGAGGCAGCCGATCAGTGACTCTCATCATTGATGTTTCTCTGTCTCCTCCCTTCCTCTCTCTCTGAATCAATAAAAACATATATTAAAAAAATGCCTGGGGCAGGGAGTGGGTACGGGGTGGGAGCGGTCAATGGGTGTAAGGGGTCAATGGGGACATCTGTAATACTTACGAAAATAAAGATAATTTTTTAAAAAATGCCTTCAAAGGAGCTGGAGGCCACAGAAGACTTTCTGTGAGAAGTGGGGACTCGGCTCTTTCTCTAAAACTAAATGGGGAGGAATACTTAAATGCCAAATAAAGATGATAAATATCGGAATTTCCATTTTGCTTAAACCCAGCTCTGACTAAAGAACCCCAAGTTCCAAGGAGTTTTGTGGCTCAAAACACTTTCAGAAAAAATTTTCCCCAATCAACTTGGTTTTAAATGAACTTTAGTTTAACATGGAGTTTACAGAAAGCATAAGATGATATGTTAGCCTCTACTGAATTACCATATACTGGATGCCTTCTATGTTTCAGGCCCTCAGTAAGTAGTATGTCACAACTCTACAAGAAATGCATTATCTTTCCGATTTTACAGATGTGAAAACTCCAATATATACCTAACTCCCAGATCTTGGTTTCTAAAACTATTGTTCAATACAAAGAACCAGGGCTCCTTGGAGAAATGACCGATTCTAGGACTAAAGCAGGAAGTGTACCGGACAAACCTGGAGCATCTTGTAGTTCCAGAAAGTAAAGAGCTGCTCAAATCTGTCTGACTCAAAGTCTATATATTTTACCCTGTGCCCTGCTGCTCCTATCAACGCATTTCCAATCAATATAGAAGAACACGGATGCTCTTAGAATCTAGAAAAGGGTCCTGTTTCCCAGGCTGCGTTCCAGTAAAGTCGGGCTGAAAAGTGAGGCTTATTTACCTTCCTTTTCTTTCATGACACTATTTTCATGGAAGAATTTCTTGTAAGAAGGGGCCAAGTAGGTGGCAAGCTGGGGGTCAGGAGGCCAAGGATATTTTTGCACCGCTCTTGGAATTTTATAGCATCTACTACCCTGACCCCAAAGACTGAACGTCCTCCTCGTTATTGCAGTGGATTGATTGATACAACCACCGAGGAAAAACTAAAGAGGGGAAGAGGGAGAGAAAGGGGGGGAGAAGATAAAAGAGAGAGAAGAGAGAGGGAAAGGAAGGAGCAGGAAGAGAGAGGAGTGGCAGGGAGGAGGGAGAGGGGAAAGGAGAGAAAACTTCACCGTAGCTTCAGCGCCCTAACTAGGGAGGCGATCTAGCCAAAGCACCAGGCTCTGTGAGACGGCTCAGAGCTCGCCTTTATCAGAGTCCAACATCCTAAAAAATTAAGCAGCCTGTGAGGGCCACTAACAGGGTTACGTGGGCCGCTCCTGAATTTTGGCGAGTGAGTGACCTAGAATCTGCTGCTTACTGAGTGGGCGACGGGCCCGTCCTTGATCTCTTTGAGCCTCACCAGCTCCTCAAGGCACTGAAGTTACCTTCTTTCATTTCTCCCCCGAAGGCTCTTCCTTCCTGGGGGAAGACTTGCACCTTGACTTCTCAGTTTCCTTCACTGTAGGTGTCCGTATGAAATCAAATACTCACTTTGCCTTTGAAGAGGTAGCCCATTGAGGTTTTAGAAAAATAAAGAGAACCGCAGAGGGAGGCCAGTTCTGACCTCAGGGTTAGTTCAAGGCCAGAGGTCAGTTTCTGTCCTTCCATCTTCGAGTTAATGCTGCCACCTAGCTGCCACCTCGAGCCTTTCATGCGAGGAGCTATTTCCAGTGGCACCTGCTGGGAAAAGTGAGAGCTTGGCCCCCATCTGAGGCACTGGCCAGTAAGTTCGTAGAGGAAAAATGCTTTGCACTTAAAAGGGGAATCAAGAAGTCACTAGTCTACCTAAAAATGTTGCTTTCAGGGACACATTGGATATTAGCACCTTTTAAAACCTGAGAGATCACAAGGTGTTAAGGTGCACAAGACACCATAGCCCAGAGGTGACAAGTACAGTCCCCAGGGCCAGGATTCAGACCCCAGCTCCCCTCCTAGTGCCTGGAAGGCTCATTCTAGTCACTTAGCCTCTCCATCGGTCTCTTTTTCGTTAAGGGGCTGTTGTGAGAATTAATTAAGTTAATAAATGTAAAGTACTTATCGTACCGAGCACTGTATAAATATGTCAGGTCTTGTAAATATCTAATTTGATCAAGGAATAAACTGAAATTCACGGAGGGGAAGTGATCGGCCTAAATGCCTGCAGCTGACTAGCGACCTAATTGAAACCAGTGGCTCTAAGCTTCCTCACTTAGTTCTGTTCGTCAATTTTCTCAGAATTTCCTGAGCTTCTGTTGACTCCTCAGCCCCACTCAGGCGTCTGCCCTCTCTGTGGGTGACACCTTCATCTCCCTTAGCAAGATTGGGGCCACCTAAGGTTAACTTCCCCTCAACCTCTCCATTTAAACCCATCTCGTCTTCTCCTGCCTTCTTGTCTCAGGACCTCCCCTCTTTTTCTCCTGCCCCCTCCACCTATATTGTCGACTCTATCTTTACTTACTTTTGTGAGATCTTACAATAGCCATTAGTGTCTGTTCAAATCATTAATAACTTTATCTTTGCACCTGTGTTTTGTAAGTAAAATCCAACGGGACAGTGGAGCATGCGTGGGAAACTCGGACCCTCAGCTCGTGCATGGTCACACCTCCAACTCTCTCCCATTCTCTCTTCAGTCCATGGGGTTCAAAACCGTGATGACTTGCTTATTGCCTACAATATAACATGCAATAGAGCTGGGATGGATCCCGCACCCGAGGTCAAGACCCTTATCATAAAGTCTTCCTTACCTTTCAACTACAACCCCCATCCACCAATCCCAACTGAACCACACTGCGGCATGACTTAGTGCGTTAGCTAGAAGAAAACAGATTTATGACTCAACAGGCAGAAACCATTGGTCATGGAGGCCAACATGAATATCGTCTACAAAGACGCAGCGGGGGATCACTCCTCAGCAAATCATGTCTGTGACTGCTAATGTAAAAGATGATTATTTTAGAGAAGAATGGTTTTTCATCCCTCGGAGCAGAATATAAGAAAATAAAACTTGAAGTACATCAGTTAAAATAATAGTAATGGGTGAAGTGATCAAATGAACAGTGGCCAAATTAGACTTCAATCTAGAAAGGAGAGGAGTAAAAGAATTGTAATCATTGAGCGACAGGAAGCTGCTGGAAACAAGGACAGAAAAGGAGGCATTGTCCGCCCAGCCAGACCAGGCACTGCGCCAGACAGACAGGAAGACGGGCACTGAGGCTACTGCCCTCAAAACCATTCCCTAGTGTCACAAACTTGATAACATTCAATATTTGGCAGGGTGTGTATTTAAGTGCCTACCGGTAGCCCTGGGATTTTTATCACCTGTGGTTATGACAAAATGTGGTAACTTAGGGACTGGTTAACAGAGGGAAGCTACCTAGCTGGTGATCAGATGTGGAATTATATCTTTGCCACTCTGTTCTTTTAAGTAACTGGATTGTAATTCTTTAAATTTTGGACTGAATTATGTCCCCACAAAATTTATATGTGAATCCCTAATCCCAAATGTGTCTGAATTTAGAGACTGGGCTTTTAAAGGGATAATTAAGGTTAAATTAGGTCACAAGGTGGGGCCCTGAACCTATAGGACCTGTGTCCTTATAATAAGAGGAAGAGATACTAGAGAGGCACACAGAGAAGAGGCCATGTGAGGACACTGCTGGAATGCGGCCAGTTGTATGCCAAAGACAGAAACTTGGTGAAAAACCAAACCCAATAACACCTTGATCTTGGACTTTCAGCCTCCAGAACTGTGAGAAAATACATTTCTGGTGTTTAAGCCGTCCAGCCTGGTGTTTTGTAGCAAACAAATACAAGTAACGGTGATAAGAATTTTCCTGGGAATTTCCCTTAAACTATGGTTAGGCCGTTGATAGTGAAAATCACTGCATTGGAAGCTTCCTGAACTTTTTCTTCCTGTCCTGTGGCTCTGCTCTGTTCACTAAAGTTAGCTGTTTTCTATCTGTGGGGAGCAGCTAACTGGACGGCTTTCCTGTGCCGCGGAAACCAGTCACTCTTGAGCATTACCTTGTCAATATGTTGCTGCAAAGGAAGATTATGAGCTCAGACTCAAGCTCTTCTAATCTCCCAGCATTTTCAGTTCCATCAGCTTTCATCCCGAGCCTTAAAAAAGATTTCTGAAATCATCCCCAAACAGCCAAGGGCCTGCTACAGTTTCCCCGTCTCCGTGGAAATGCTAGAGATGGAAGCAAAGCTGACTTCTTTACTTATCTCTTGGACTATTCTGCTAATGCCTTTCAGCCTTTCATGTATGATTCCTGGCAGTTTACAAAGTCCCTTCTCACTTGTTATTTTGGTTAATTCTCACAACAAACCCACATGGGAAGTATTATTGCCCACGTTTAGCTCTCTGTGAAACTGAAGTTTGGAGAAGATAAATGGCTTAACTGAGGTCTACACGGTTTGTAAGTGGTGGAATCAACATTTGAACTTTTGGTTTGCCAAGGCTACTGTTCTTGTCTCTATTCCCAAGACAACATGGGCTGCAGCAGTGAATTAGTGTCCTGCCCTAGTGTCCTCGCTTGTCCCGTACAAATTTACCCTGTGGGCCATATTCCTGAGATGTGCCTTACATTGTTGATACAGAGCCTTAAAAAATGGTGTCTCGGGCAAAGACTAAGCAAACTTTGGTCCAGTTCTAGTGTTATTACTAACATTGAGTGAATTTGGACTATTCATATAATGGATAATTTTTTTCATAGGTAAAATGGAAATAATAACCCTGCCCACTCCCTTCCTCAATCATTTGCACTACTAATTCCTACACTAGATGCGATGCATGAAGCTCCATAGAGCTGGGAAAATTGTAAAGCTTTGCAAATAAATGGCTTACCACCCATTCAAAGCATGTGATTATTAGTGATTTGAAGAGCTTTCCAGTGGATTTTTTCTTATATGCTTACCCCTTCCTAACTGTCCCCAGCAGACGCTCTAAGTTCCCTGCCCGTATCTGTTGGCACTCGCTGCTCTGTGCACGCTGGTGCTTTTGGGTACCTGTGACTTCCACGAAGGACTTTCTTTGGCCACAGAAGTGCGTCCAGCTTGCACACAGGGCGGGCCAGAGGAGGCAGAGGTGGGGGGAGTGGTCAACATTTCATGCATCCTACAGTAAACCCCAGAGGTCCTCAAGAATCTTGAGCTCCAGCTTTGCACAGCAGTGACCCGTTCATTGCTAAGTGCTGCATTGGCCCCTTCCCTCTGCTCGCTCATTTCCCCTCTCCTGCCGGTGCATCCAGGGTTCCCATCCTAAACGGACTATTGCATGCCAGTCCCCATCTCAGGGTCTGCTTCAAGGAAAACCCAGACTAAGAGACACTCCGGGGTAAGTGACAGCTTCCCCGGGCAGTCTGTATAATAAACGAAGCAAACTGAGTGACAGACACCCACCACCACCACCCCTGTGGCCTTCTTTCCCATCTTTCCTCCTTGGCTGGAAGCTCTGGAAATTTCCCCTTCCCCAACTCACAAGTTCTTTCATATTATCGTAGAACATTTTCCCCTCCTATTTTCCTCTTTTAAAATGTTCACATTATCCTAGAAAACTCTCTCCCCCTCTAAGCATCTCACTTTATTTTTACACCTCCGATATTTAATTCATGTCTGAAAGTGCAGGAGCATCTGGAGTGTCCAAGTGTCACTGGACGCAATGAAAATCATCACCGTCAACCTCCAAACTGAAAAGCGTCCCTAAGGCCTCCTCTCAGAACCATGGGACGTGTCTTCTTTCTCTTCTTTGAACCTCTCATAAACCCAGTTTTTGTCAAAGACCAACTTTCAGTATAAATGTTAGTCCAATTATCTTGTGATTTTTAAGTTATTTCTTTTTTTATTTGCAAGTAAGACATGAAGATTTTTAAAACTATTTTTTATTACGAACACTCAACATTACAGTAGCATCGAAGACTTACTAGTTTTCTATGGGTGAGCCCTAGACAAAGCAGCATATATAATATATAACATAACTTACAGCACATTTTTGCATCTTGGAGGGTGACAACACCCTCTCCTCCCCCCTTAGTGACAGTGAGAGGCCTTACTCAACTTTACCAACAAATCAGACGGGAGCAAGGAGTTTTCCTTCTAAATTTATCAGCTATCCACAGGATGCCTCAGACTTAAAATACGAAGTGTTTGACTCTGATGTGAAAAGCACTGGGACGTGGTCAGATGCTATTTTTGTCTATTTGTTTTTCGTGGCGACGTGCTTATTCCGTGTCACTGCTGAGGGCATTTGCTCACTCCTTTGTTCATTTTTTTGCAACGCGTTAAGCTTGCAAGGGAGGGAACATGTGCTGCGCTTACTCCGTTAACCGGTGACAGGCCTCCAACGCGCGTCGGTTTAAGGGAAAAGAATCTGTTTACTCCCAGCCTCCGGTCTGAGGTTAAGACACTGATACGGTAGGACTGAGGGGCTCAAAAGAAGACGCCGTCCCCTCATTCCTCGGCTCTGCTTTCCTCTCTCTTGGCGTCTTCCCCAAGCAGGCTTCCCCTAACTGATGGTAAAGGTATTTCTCGGCAGCAATGGGTTTTTATTCTCTCAACAGGAGAATATCTCTTTCCCAGTAATTCAGCCAAGGTCCTGGGGAGCACTCTAACTGGCTTTGCTAGGGTCACACGTCTACCCCTGATCCGACCCTGTTGGTCCAGAAGAACAAAACAGTCCGCTGGGCAGGCCTGACACTGTGTCTGTTGCAGGAGCTGAGGGTAAAATCGGCCCGTCAGAAATAACCAAATGGGCGGGATGCGGCTCCTTGTGGAGGAATGAGACTGAAAAAAATCATGCTGAGAAGTGTTGTCCCATAATATTTCCCGTCCTCAATTATGTCCAGTCATATTAGTCACAGGTCACAGTCCAAAGGCAGTAAAATCCCAAATCAAATAGTCTCACCCCCTCTGAGTTCAGGTTCAGAGGAAGCAAAGCCCTCCGGCTTCTTGGCTGCTTGTTCTCGTCAGCACCTGGGACCTGGGGTGCCTCTCACAGCCATTGGGGTTGTTATCCCAGGCAACAATGTTACTCATTGCGATCTGGTGATATCTAAGACAGAAAGGGACGGTGGATTGTTCTCACCAAGATGCCAGGAAGTCTGTGCCATTGTCCAGACTCTGAACCTAAACACAGTTGGGAGCTATCTTCCCACAGGAAGTTAATTTAGACACAATGCGCTTAATTAATTTGGGCACAATGGGGGGGGTGGAACCTCCTGCACAAACTGCCTCCTCTCTTACGGAACAGATTTGAAAGCCGGTTGCTTCCTGGCAACCTTATGCATTTGCCACAAGCACAGCCCAAGCACCGGCCCTCATCTGAGGTTTCTTTCTCTCTCATCCTGTGGATCCAGTGGATTCCCAGCTCTCCTTGGAGTCGGTGTTCTCGGCACTTACATGCTGCCCTAAGGGCGAGTTTATCCAGAAACGGAGCCTCCACAGTCGTGGGGCAGACAGTCGCTTCTTCAGTCCCATATTTTAGTGGCTGCCACCACCACCCTCAGTGTGCCCGAGACACTCGCCCCTAAAGCAAGCCTGCCCTTCTCACCTTCCTTCAGCTGGAAGAGGCCCTTCAGGTCCCCAGGCTGCAGCTGCTGCTGCTTCCCGAGGCTGAGCCTGGGCCGGGCAAGACCAGCGCCTCGGCCCCCTGGCGCTCTTGCTCCTGGCTGTCCTCTCCTCTTGAACCCTGCAGAGTTCTCGGACATGTTCCCTTGGGGCAATGGAAATATCTTCTTGCTTACCTTCTGTATTACCTTGCAACTCAGTAAACACTTTAATATTTTTGCTTTTGAACATATAGCCACATAAAGTCAAGGTTCATTATCCCCTTCTCAGCAGTACCCAGACTTTTTTAAGTATTCACATCTCCTCCACGAAGTCCTTAGCCCTGCTCCCGTCTCCGGGAATGGCCCAGTTTGGCGTAAGCCAAGCTGACAGCCCGCTCCCCCAGCGGAAAGCACTCGTGGGTACGCGCTGTAAGCCAGCCCCGCTGGAAGCTCAGGGCTCGCGAAGCTAGAGGAAAGGACTCTTTCTCCCTCTACTGGTCGTGGACACGGGCGCATGTGTCTGGCAGCTATATGACAACCATTGGTGAGAGAAGGCCATGCCACAACTTGCACGGAAAAGAATTGTCATCTTTACCAAAGTATCACCTTGGAGGATGCTATGCTTATTCTAAAGAATAACTGGCCAACTAACTGAGAAATTCCTCTTTGAGAACAGAATTTCCAGTTTACAGCATATTTTTTTAGGTATATATACCTCCCTGGTGGAAAAGCCCTGCTCTTTGAGGGTAGATTTAATTTTTTTAAAAAGCTAGGAGTTACTCAGGATTAAGAGTAAACAGTCAGGTGATCAGTTTGAGTAATAGTACTTATGGTGTTTTAAGAAGGCAAACTTTTTACTTGTGAGTGGCTTCCTTGTGGCTAAAACACTAGTCCTGAAGGCATCTTCTCATTTCAAACAGCTATAACCACTTCTGTTTATTATTGTGAGAAGAAAAAGTCTTCACTTCATTATTGCACCTTAGTGAACTCCTGCTTTTCTCTGACATTTAAAAAATATTTAGATCTGCTGAAATCTCAAAATAGCTCATCCTTAACAAAAAGTTTTAGCACTTGAAATTCTTTCTCAAAGGCGAAAACCCCACATTTACTTTGTCAAATTGCCAAGGCAACCGCGAACACTGCCATATTAACACCTGCAGATGACCTCATAGAGTCAAAGGCAGTAAAGGGGATGTTCAGAAGTCGAACGTAAATTTTGCTTAGTCTGGTTCCCTCGCCCAGCCAAACGGGACACGAGGCCAGATGCTTCCCTGTCTGTGTGGCCTCCCACATAACTTGGATGCGTGTGAAGTTCCTATTTCACAGAATTCACTGTTACCACTTTTTTTTAACTCTCAAAGCCCCTTATCATTCATTCCAACAAATAGGTGCATGTGGGAAATGTATCTGCAAAGGCACTAGATAGCAGGACCCAGGCAGATATAATAAAGCTTGGCAAGAATCACTTAATACATCATCCGTCAGTTCTGCAGAAGTCCTGCGCCCATATCAACCTAGACACCAAATCAGTTCTATTTTTAAGAAATATCTTTAGTTAAGGAGTTTTCCTCAGTCATTTAATCTGTTTTTTTAAACAAGTAATCCTATGATATCTTTAAGACCATGGTAAGAATGATATAGTACAGATCTCATCCATATCTTTTTTGAGTAAACATGACTCCTGAAGCTTGAGTGAGGTAGGACACGAGAAAGTCAGATTCTTTAACAACCTGACTAGCTTGTCTATAACTTTACTTATAATATTTTGCAGAAGAACAAATAATTAAGTGGAGATTTTTATTGGGGGCTTGGAATTCCCAATCCAAACTAGAAAGTGGTCAAATGATCTTTTATAACATCTTTCTTCAGAGAAGTTCTAAAGCATCCTGTTTGTCTTCATGAGACAATTGTGAAGTTGAGGAAGATGTGTTTTCATTTTTTAAACAACAACTTTATTGAGATATAACTGATATATAAGAAATCTGGACATATTTAATACATACAATTTTATGAGTTTGGAGATATGCATATATATGTAAATACAGATTTGTGAATGCCTAGTGGAGATCCAGTTTTTCTCCGAACTAAACAAAGTGATGAGAACAATTTTAAGAAGCTTTGTTATCTTTTAAGATGATTCATTTATCTAAGTACAAAAATAAAATAAATGTTATGAGGCAAAATTAATAAAATAAAAAAAAGTTACTGAATAGGAGTCCCTCCTTTTAACGTATTTTGATTAAAAGAATGCTTATTGTATGGAAGTAAACAGGAGGAGGTATGGTATAAATTTAACTGCACAAAGTGCCTAGTATATTAATATGAGAAAGAGAAGGTTTATCTACCAAACTATGCGACACTGAGTCATCAAAACTTACAAGCCACTTGCCCTGGCCAGTGTGGCCCAGTTGTATGAGCATCATCCTGTGCACCAGAGGGTCCCCCCCAGTTCAATTCCCAGCACATACCCAGGTTTGTGGGTTCAGTCCCCTGTCGGGGTGCATATGGGAAGCAACGGATCGATGTCTCTCTCTCACACTGATGCTTCTCTCTCTCTCTCTCTCTAAAATCAATAAAAAATTATTTTTTAAAAAGCACACAAGCCACTTTATTTATCAATTATGTCAGTACTCAAAGTTGTCCAGTTAAGATCTACTTCCTCTTGAAAAAAAGAAATACACTGAAGGGAGACACAAGGAGCTTAATAGTGCTACCATGATTCCTGATAGCAAGGATAAAGCCCACAGGCATGGCTGTGGGGAACTGAGTCACAGGGAAATTTGGGAAGCTTGAAAAGGAGAAAAGAGGTGACCAGGGCCATCATAGGCATGAAAATGGAAAAATCTGAGAAAACTCGTTATGAAATGCATGTGTGCATGTGGAAAATATATCTGCAGAGGCACTAGATAGCACAACCCAGATCTAAATCCATGTACCCAATTAAAAAAAAAAAAAGACTAGAAATCTGAGACTTAAGGCTACATGCCCAGCCATGTGACATGTAGTCGTTCCCTGTGTCTATCACCTGTGCTTCTCTATAAGTCTATTGAGCAGGGGGCCAGTATCATCAAATGTACTTTCCTCTCTTGGTTTAAGTTTTACAGGGGATCTGCGGGGGCTGCGGGGTGAGCCGAGATCACGGTTGGAAGAGCTTATTGAAGCAGGATGGACAGTAGGTCTTGCCGTTCTGTTCCCTGAAGATTCCCTTGGACAGCTGTGCCAGGCAGAAAGCACAGACGAAGTGCTCGGGATGGAACTTGTGGCCCATGGCGCTGATGCAGCGGCCGGAGACGGGCTGCCCGCACCCGTGGCAGAGGGTCCCGCGGCGCTGATGGTAGTGGAGCTCGCAGAACGGACGCCCGTCCAGCTCAAAGAAGGAGCCAGTGGAGAAACTGCTGAAGCAGTCCTGGGGGGGGGGGGGGAAGGAAAGGAAGGCGGGTGTCAAGAAGGAAACATCAGCAGAGTAAAACGTTCAGCCTAGAAATTCCCGCCAGTTACCTGCCGGTAGCGGGAACTCACTTGGGTCCTTGACACATGGAGGCTAGAATATGTCCCACTTGCAAAACAGACAAGCAAATGCCACAACGAATGCTATGCCTCCCGTCCCCTTTCGGGAGCCCACATCAATCCCTCGTCTCGAGCTGCGATCTGTACTAGCAGCTCTGCCTCTCAGAAAGAAGAACCCCTGGCTTCCTTAAATCCAAGAAATAACCGAGGCTACACACCCCGCAGACAAAGCATTCTGGGTGCCACACGGTGTCCATGGCTGAAAGGTAGTTTTCCAGCACCGGGCGGTTACAGCCCCCGCACTTGGGTGAGAACATGGCTAAGAAGTCCTTCCGGCAGTACGGCTTCTGGTCCTTCTCGTGAAAGCCTGGAGAGAGAAAATCAAGGCTTCACTGTTGCTGTTTGAGACTTTCCACCAAGTCGGAGGGTGAGAAGAAGCCCACGATTCTGAACTCTCCCGAACCCGGGCTATTCCAAACGAGGCTAACAAGAAGTGCCTCCCTCAAAGGGTTGCAATGAGAAATGCATGCAGAGTCAGCAGAGGGCTGATAGGACAAACACCCGGACAATGCCGGTGCCCAGTGAGCTCGGAGCTACTGCTCCTCAATGCCTTAGCACTAACTCTTCCGTCGGCCTGGACAGTTCTGGCCCAGGCCTCGATGTGGCTGGCCTCACCTTGCCATTCATAAATGAGCTAAAAAATCATCTCACCCAGCCCATTTCTGCCACTTCATCTTCTTCATTGTCTGTACAGCATTTACCATGATCTGAAGTCATCATCGTGGTCTGTCTTTCCTCGTTGGAACATTAGCTCTGAGAGAAACTAGACTTTGTTGGTCTTGTCACACTCTATCCCTAATATCTAAAACGGCACCAGGGAAAAACTGCCTGATGTTTAAAAATAAAGTACTGTGAAATAAGAGTTTCCAAGTGGATGCAAGATCTAAATGTAATAATTCAAACCATACAAATATTTGAATTAAAAATTCATGGAGTCTTCTTTAGTCTGGGAATGAAATAAGAACTGTCATAAAATGGCTCAAATTTCAAAAGCAAGTTAAAAATTAATAAATTTAGCTACATTAAAAGTATATATTAATGACTTATACATGACCAAAAACTGCCATAAACAAAGCCAAGACAAAGACAAACTGAGGAAAGTATTTGCTAATTGTACCTCAGAGAAATACAACAAATACAAAGGTCCCTGAATAAATATGTAGTTTCAATTATTGTTTTATAAAATTTATCCCTAAAAACGGAGCCACGCTGAGATGAATTAATGTAGCTACATAGGAAATGGGTGATAAGACCAAAGAAAGGCAATCATTCATTCTAGTACCTTTAAAATGCAGTATTTTGACTGTACAGTCCTACTGGATGTATTCCGAAGATGAAAAGAACTACAAAGAAATCCTAATGCGCCCTGACCTTGACCTCTCTGTGGGACCTGAGAGCACTGGATGAGCACAAACATCATAAGCCAATAGCTTTGCAAATATGAAAACTCTACCTGTGCCCACTGAAATATCATGTAAGCAAAGCATGCTCAATGGATTGGAAAGCAGTCCACCAAAGAACATTATTTCTTGAAATCTATTTTGATGGTAGCAGCCAGATTAAAAAAAAAACAAACAGGCAATGAGGACAGCCAGGGATTGGGACCCAAGTCAGGGAGCTGCCGTCTCTCCATGATCTCCGGTCACTCTTTGATATGCTTTGCCTTGTTCAACGATGCTGTCTTGGAAAAGCTGATAGTTTAACAGACTTCTGAGGCCTATAGGTCTAATGATCTAAACTAATAACTTTATAAGCTGTCCTGTTCTCCCTGAGACACAGATGAGCTCGCTTTACTGCTTTTTACTTTATCAAAGAATTTCTAACGTGTGATCAAGTGAAACTTACTGTGGGAAGGCCTAGTATTGAAGGAAAACAAGCCAACGTGCACAACTACCTTCCTTGCTTTTGTGTGGCCCCAATATTTCTTGCATGTCCTTGTGCATCCATCACCTGGCTGGGCCCCACCCCCGGAGTTCCTGATCCGGTAGGTCTGGATGGGGCCTGAGAATATGCATTTCTGACAAGTCCTCAGGTGATGCAAATGACCTAAAACTGAGCTTGATGGTAAGTCAATGTTACTTGAGAAAACTGTAAGACATGCCTACTGACCTAGATGACCCTCATCTAGGGATCTGTGGGTAGCTGGTCATAAGAATCAGAGCAGGGAAGTGACAGCCTCTGTCTGAACTCCAGTGAGTCTCAGGAGAAGAATGAAAAGCAATTAGCCAAACTTGCTGTGACACCCCTGCATTCGGTGTCCAAGAAATTGAGACAGTTTCAGCACCTACTTGCCTGGAGGCCCTCTCTGGGGCCAATTACCTCTGGAGGATGGGTTTGAAATACTAACAATTAAAAGTGCCACAGAGAGAAGGGGGGCATTTATACTCTGGCGAGGTTCTCAGCCACACGGGAATGAGGGCGCACCTGCATGGCCCGGGTAATGAACAATTAAAAAGAAGGGTAGACAGCGAAGACCTGGTCCCTATGGGAGGATGTTACGTTCTGATGTGCTTAGAAACTTGAGCCTTAAAGGGGAATGTCGTGAACTGAAACAAAACATGCAGATGAACTTAATTTCCCAGGGGGCTCACTGGTTTAGCTGTCATTATGGAAGCTCAGCATGTGACCATGTGACTTGGGGTAGGGCAGGATGCCACCTAATTAATGGACTAACCATATGGTAGGAGACCCGCTTAGAGGAAGCAAAGGATGAAAAAAGAAATCCTACCCAAGAGGAGCTTCTGATTAGTAAATGGCCTTTTATCAGTTGTCTAAATACCTATATCTTAGGTGTGGCTCCATATTTATGTGAGGCATGGAGATGTCATAGATATCGAATTCCAAACTGAGCTGCAAGACATCCCTCAACGTAGATAGCCATGGACTAGTCTCACAATTCTTGAACTCCTCACTCACACCGAGGATGCAAAACACGGAAAGAGAAAGGGAAATGGAAGAAGGCAGAGAAGAATAGCATCTTTCAAGAAATGGGCACTTGGGTGGTGGTGGCAGAAGCCCAGGCAACCAGGGCAGGTCCAAGAAGGCAGGTCAAGGTCATACCTTCTGCACCAAACACCTCCCCACAGTGAAAGCAGAAGAAGTGCTCTGGGTGCCAGGTCTGGTTCATTGCCGTCAGCACTTTCTGGAAAAGGAACACACAGAGAGATGTTAGGGTGCTGCAGAGCTGTAAAACATGACCCTGGCTCCAAAGGAGTGAGTAAAAGCTACAGGAGAGCAGGGGAACGGGGGGTTTACTTACGTCCAGGATGGGAGCGGCACAGTAGGCACAGCGTGGGGAAAACAGATGGTGGTAGTCCTTGGGGCAGTAGGCCAAGCCACTGCGCTCAAAGAAGGGACTGGTGCCAATCTCTTCCTTGCAGTGACTACAGATGAAGTGCTCTGGATGCCACGATTGCCCCAGAGCATGGATCACCTGAAGGATGAAACAAAGCCTGGCGTGAGAGCCCAGGAGGGTGCTCTAGGGCCTACAGGTCACACATCTCTAGCAGGCACTCTGTATTCTGAGTCAATGACACCCCTGGAGTTACGCTGTTCTTGTTCATGCTGATAAAAGCCTGTAAATGTTCCTTACCACTAGACTGCCCCAGACGGTGGGAGAAACAAAATAGAGCGCAGTAGTGATAGACAAGGGACGACTACAGCCTTGGCATGGAATGGACCCCTGGAAGGGGAAAAGGCCAAGCGACAGGTTTATTCCTCCCGGCTGAGAAGCTCATCTCAGGCCCACGCAGTCGGGTCTCACAGCCCTGTTGTGGTTTTGGTGATGATGCAGAGCAGCAGTGAGTGGCCATGATTTGGAGCCGAAAATCGTATGGAGTCAATTGAAACGAGAAATGTTTGCACAGAGGGAGCAGTGAGAAAGCTCCTCTCAGTGAAGGCAGCACAGAAAAATGGTCAAGAGCTTAAACTCAGGAGTTTGACTCTCCTCGGTGCAAATCCTAGCTTTACCTCTTACTAGACCTTGGACCTGAGCCTCAGTTTCCTCATCTTTACAAAGGGAACAATACTAGAGTCTCCCTCAAGGACTCATGTGACCATTAAGTGAAGAAATACCTGTAAAGCATTTAGCTCGGTGCCCAGAGCTCCGTAAGTGATCAGTGATTATTAACGATTATTACAGTCTCTTGGAATACAAGGAGAAAGAGCAATCCTTGGTGGGACAGAGACAGACACACAGACATAGTTGGCTGTAGGACCAACATCTTGGCTCGTCCCACCTTTCCAGCAATCGGTTTCTGGCAGGAAGCACAATGGCCCTTGGACACTGTGGCGATCCCAAGGTCCTGTAATTCCTGCTCCAAACCCCCCAGCATTGAGTCCAGGGAGTCCTTGTGCTCCTGCTTGTCTGGTAAGTACTTCTTGTTGGCATCTACTTTCACTGCAACCTGGTACCAAGGAGAGAAGCATGAAGAAAGTCAGCCTCGTGGACATTTATCCTCAATGGCATCTTCTTCATGACCCTATGAACTCACCTCTACTGACAGACCCTTTAGTCTTTCCTGAACTTTCCTCCAAGGTATGGAAGAATCCAACATTGTAACACCAATACAAATGCTTTCATCTCTTTTTCATCCTAAATTCCTCAAGCAGAATGAAATCTGACTAATCTTCAGTAAATCATTTTCTGACCATAGGAGTGGACGAAGATAATACTTTTTCTGGCCCTTGCGATAGCCACAGGTCAACAATCTTCTTGTTGTTCATTTATTCTGCAGTGTTTATTGAGCATCTAGTTTGTACCAATCCCTGCTCTAGGCTGGATCTTGGTAGAGACAATGTACAAGAGCAACCAAGTGTCTGCCCTCATGAAGTTTACATTCTCTGGGTGATAGACAATAAACAATTAAAATAAATATAATGCTATGTCAGTTAGAAATAAGATATAAGTTATATAAATCGAGAAAAAAGTGACAGAGGGTGGGATGGTAAGGAAGAACTGTGATGAGGGTATTTGAAGAAGGACCTCTAAGGATGTAATATTTGAGTGGACAGTTGAGTGATTTACGTAGGGACTCAGAAATATTGATATTTGTGGGAAAAGCATGCCAGAGGAAGGGGAGGCCCAGAGGAAGGAAATAGTTTGTACATTAGAAGAACGGTAAGAAAGGTGAGTGGGGCAAGAGCACAGGGAGTGAGACTGAGTGTGGCAGGAGGAGATAATGGACCTGGAGGCAAAGATCACAATTATCACATTTTTACCCTGGTGTGTGTTATCCCAAGGGTGGTGGAGCCAGTGAAGGGTGAAAGAATCTGACTTATAAGACCCCGGTGGTAGCTGAGTGAGGAATTAAGCATAGAGTGGAATCAGAGGCAATAGTTAGGTGGGAGACTTGGTAACGGCTCAAACCAGAAATAATGACTTGGGCCAGTGTTAGTGGAGAAGGTGGTGAGAAGTCATCAGGTAAGACTTGCTGATGGACTGTAGTTACTGAAGCAAAATTCCCAAAATAGTTATTATTAAACATTCAAAGGAAAAGCCTCAAATCACAGAAAAGATGCCCAAGTTATCCTTCATCAGCTCTAGTCCTGATTCCGTCTCTCTCAGCTCCCTTCCAACCGGGCTGTTGCCACCGGCAGCCCCATACTCCCTGCCCCAAGGCCGCAGTGACTGCCCGCTGCTCCCAGCATCGCACCCGCACTCCTCGCACAGACGCCCCAGTCTCCGTCGGCCCCCCTTACCTCTCCAGCCCTGCCGCCTGCCACTCAGGAACAGGCCTCCACTGTGCACAGCCAGCTGGTTCCCTGCAGGCTCCCGAATGTGATCCGTCCCAGTCTGACTTCAGGCCTCTGCTCCTCCTATCTTTACTACCAGGAATAACCTCACAATATCTCACTAATCCAAAATGCTCATTTCCCTTCTAGAAACTTTTAGCATCTGACGGATTTCCTTCCCCCTCTATTTATTATACGATGTTAGTTAAAGTTGAAAAGATTAGTGTTCAAAAGATTAACGTCTAAAAGGCCTGCAAAGGTGACCAATATTAAATAAGAAAAATAACTAAGTAAAAACACAATAATATATCTATATCTACATCTACATTTACATCTATCTCTATTTGCTCATATATTCCAGAACACTTCTGAATCAATCTGTAAGAAACAGGATATACTGACTACCTCTGGGAGCAGAACTGGATAGCTGGGGACAGAACTGATAAAGAAACAGTTTGTTGCAAACTTGTGTACTTTTGATTTTTATACAATGTGAATGTATTGCCTGTTTAAAAATAAACAGCTATTTTCAAGTGTAAATAAACCAAGGCACATGCTAAGTCAATTAGAAAATACCACACAATTAAACCTAAAGTAGATTTTTTTCCTAGTATTTCCAGATATACAGCGCAATGAGGAATGCACTCAGCTTTATTATAGACATTAAAGAAAACTTGTTTCCGGTGTTTATTTATCTGTCCCTCTAATAAGTTGTATATTCACAATGTGTCAGGAACTGTGCTGAGTATTAGGAGTCCAACGGTGAGCCACAAAGATAAGGTTCTTACCCTCCCCAATCACACACATTTTTACATACTGCCTTGAAATGATTTCACAGTCACTTGATGTGTGTGTATCAGATCCTCCAACCAATTTAGAATGGCTGTATTCTCTACTTTAGGAATTCTAGATGCTATTTCCCTTGATAAATTCTTAAGCCTATTTATCTGATTTTCATTCCCTGCCAGGCCACATGGGCTCACCACTCATGCTCTGGAGGCTGGAACAAGGAGATGGATTTTTATCTCCCTCTGGGGCTTGGGACCCCTCATGCTTCCTATTGTGAAAGTCACACTTAACCTCTCTTGCTCTGCCCCAGCTTGTCCACAGCATTCCTCTATCCTGCTCAGGCAGGTCCCCTTAACAGTCCTGGCGCACTTTATCCAGCATTAGAAGCCAGTGCCCTCAGGGCTCACTCCAACTAGAAGGACCTCCTCTCTCATCTCTTTGAGTCCAAACACTTTCCATTCTTCAGAGTCTATCTCATACCCATGCCCACCTCTGATGAAATCTCCTTGACTGCCCTACATTCCTGATGTTTGCGCCACATATTTCGATAAACCACCTGTCTTTTATTCTATAAACGTGACAGAGGCTTTTGCCTCACTTTACCAAGCACACACTAAGCTCCTTGAGATCAGTGCCTGGATCATAGTATCTTTTGTGCCCAGATAAATACATAGCACAAAGTTGAGCTCCAAAGAGATAAACCTGAAGGATTTGTCACAGGGACTGTGCTCACCTTGGCCTGCATGTCACACAGGTGGGCCATGAGCTCATCCAACTGAGCAGCTGCTGAGGTTTTGGAAGGTGGTGGTGATTCCTTTGGCTCTTGGATGTCACTATGGGGAGAAAACAAAAATTCATACTAATGCATCAAAACTCAAATAAATGTTAAGTCACACATAAAATATTAGAAAATGTAGTTTTAACTATTAAACACTTAGATGTCAGTAAAACTAGACACAGACAGTATTTTAAAATATAGGTACTAGACTAAAAATGTGTCTCTGTGTCTCCCTCTCTGCTCATCTCAAAAACTGACTATTGTTCTCAAGGATATGAAGAAAAGCACTGGACATGTAGCTGGCAGGCCATTTGCCCCTGGCTTTTCAGGGCCAGGTGCAAAGTAGGCTCTGAAAAGTGCTTTAGGACCGTGGCCCCAAATGTGTATGTGTTTGCTTTTTTTATTTAATGACTTTCTTTTACAACTTTAAAGTATTAGATCTTCTCTCAGTTATTATTGGGTGAGAGACAAAAATAAATGAGAAGCTGAACAGGCAGGCATCCATCCATACACTGAGGTCCCTGGGCCAAATTCAGCCATGCCCATTCATACGGTCTACAGCTGTTTTCCTACAGAGCTGGACAGCTGTGACAGAGAGAGACCTTATGGTCTACAAAACTAAACTATTTACTATTTGCCCTTTACAGAAAAGTGTGCAGACTCCTAATAGAGTTTAGATAACGCACATGATGTTGAGTTTAGATCTATATGATTATGAGTAAAATATTAATATATAAAATTTTGGATCCAAGACACAGAATACAGATTCTGTTCAAATACTGGCATGTGTGTGTGTGTGTGTGTGTGTGTGTGTGAGAGAGAGAGAGAGAGAGAGAGAGAGAGAGAGAGAGAAGAAAGGAGGGAGAGGAGAGGGGAGGGGAGGAAATAAAAACAGCAGAAGTGTGTTTAAAAATACCATGGCTAGGTAGTGTTTATACTAGTCATCCAAGGATGGTTCAACATCATTAAAAGGATTAATATAATGCGTTATAGTAATGCAGAAGAGAAACACTTTATAAACACATTGATAGGTGCTAAAAAGCAGTTGAAAGCAAACCCAACCCCCATTCCTTTGTCAAAGGTAGATGTTTTTCCATACCCTTCAGATGAATCCTCATCTGTCCTTTAAAACCAAAATAGCTAACATTTATTGAGTGTTTACACTAAGCCAGGCCCTCTGTAAAGGGTTTATACAGGTCCTCTTTAAATCCTTATAACAGCCTTAAGAGTGAGGTACTGTCACTCCCAGGTGAAAAACCTGGGGCTTAGAGAAGGTAAAAACAGCTGGTAAATAACAGAGTTTGGGCCTGCAGGCTTCGAAGCTTATGTTCTCTATCGCCATGCTAGATTATCTTCCAAATAGTGTTTAAAGGCTATCTAGTTTTCAAAAGTACAATGTGCCATGATTTATTAAACCAATCACTTATTGTTAGACACTTAGACTGTTTTTGATTTTTGCTCTTATTAATACTGCTAAATAAATATTTGTACCCATACTTGATTATTTCCATAGAGTAAATTTTGAGAAGTAGAAAAACTGGATCATTCAGGCAACTGACTCAAGTAATGCTTGTAATCAACATTAACCAAGTGAGCTTAGCTAACTGCCCACCAAACTGACTCTCTCTCTCTCTCTCTCTCTCTCTCTCACACACACACACACACACACACACAGCCAAACATTCTGTCTTTCACTAAATATATTTTCAACAATGAAAACTTAGATTTACTACTTTATTTATTTTTATTTATTTACCAACCAGGAAAAAAGCAGGAAGAAAATGTTTCTCTTTCTCTCTTAAGAAAAACAAGACTGTCTCTTGGGTACGACATGTCACACTATTGACTCACTTATGTTGGGTATTTAACAACAAGGGACACGCGGGAGGAAGGTGGATGTCTTCTCCTCTTAACATGGAAGACTTCATCTTTTAGGTACAACATGGCCTCCTGCCAGACATAAGATTTTTTTTCCTTTCAATCTGGGAACAAAAATGGTCAGGTATCCAAGTGACCGATTCATACAAAAGGCAGCTGGACAGTGAGCACATTCTGCTGCCCTGTGCCTCAGGGGAGGAAAAATGTAGTTTTTTATGTGGGTTTGTAGAATCCTAAAACCTGTCCATCTCACAGCAGGGGCATACACGTGTTTATTCAAATAATTCTCACTGGTTTTTAACTAGGCTCCTAGTGCAGTGTATAAAGGGAGGTAAATCATTGTCATGACCCCCTAATAGTAATCAAGTCAACAATATGACATTCTAAGTAAGAAATGGGCTGATGACTGCATCACTATAGCAACCTTTGATTTGCCCCCTGACCTCCTGAAGATGGGACAGGTGCTTTGCTGTGCCATCAGTAACAACTTATTTCACTTCTCAGAGATTTTAATAATATAAATCACAAAGTTTGTGTTTAAGAGAACCCCGACTTCTCAAGTGAGAGGCTTCATTGTGCTCGATTTTTCTCCCCTGTCCTTTTTTCTGCAGTATTTTAATAACTTGTTTCTCCCTCTTCTTACCAAAATTACTTTTGTGCATGGAAGAGAGACATTTCTAAATTATTGGTCACAATGCTACTGATATGTCGCTATACTAGAAATATTATTACATTGTTATACTTACAACTAGTATTGAATATGCTTTCAAGGTCCAGAGCAGCGTTTGCTTCCTTTAAGCAAACCACAGGAAATGGTGGTCTCACGCTTTGCCTGTACTTGCCAGCCCTGTCTGTCTGAATTACACCAGCCCTGGGGATTTGTATCAGTCTACTGCATATTTCCTAGGTCACCTGGATTTCATCTCACTCTCTCATAAAGGTCTACACAGTATGCACCATTCAGTAACAGGAAGCGTGTCAGTTGAGGTCCACTCAGGAAAATACAAACATTGGGAGTAAGTAGAAGGAATTTAACCCAGAAATTTTATTACACAGGTGATGGGAGAGCTAAAAAAGCAAACAGAAGACATTGAAGGAACCCAGAGATTAACCACAGCAGGAAGTCATTAGGCCAAAAGGACAAAGCAAAGAGGCAAAGTGACCAGAGCCCAGGGGCCCGGGTCAACAGGCATGTGCTGGACCATAGAAGACCTATTTTTGTTCCAGCTGGAGCCATAACAAAGGTGCAACTGAAGATGGAGACTGTGGAGAGAAACTGGGGGAGAAATGTATTAAATGTCTTTGCCTTTTGCCCTCCAGTCTCTCAACAGCGCCTCCCATTGGTTGAAGCCAGAGAGAGACAATTGCCCCTAGAGCCTGGACAATCCCAGCCACAGGGGCCAGCTCCCCTGGAACACAGAACAGAGCAAGAGAAGAGGGAGGAATGGGTCTGATGGGAAACCTATCAAAGACTCGTAGGGGAGGGGTCATTGATAAGTTAGTATTGGCGTGCCATCAATTGATCACGATGCTAGCCAGACAGGAAATGGCTGCTTGGTTGGGCTGGTTTTCATGTTATATGTTCACAGGTTCATTAGTGTTTCTATTAAAGTCTTGGTTTCCTTCATTTAAAAAGCCATATATTTACTGTGAGCCTATTGTGCACCAGGCACTGTATTTCTGTTGTTGTTTTGCTTTGTTTGCTTTTTTTACAAGGGGGTGGGCAGGGAGGTCTAGGGGCATGCCCACCAGGCAACTTCCTGGAACTGGAACACACTGGCAATTGTATTAATAAATTGGCTTCCCTCCCATCAAAGTAGAAAGTGTCCTCAAGTGGGAAGCTATAAAAAGACTTTTTGATAGCACAGATCCTCTCCTTATTTTGGCATCGTGTGCGCACTATTGGCTGCAATTCTGAAACCAAATAAAGTGTGGCATAGTACTCTTTACCAAGCATGAGCCTTTACTATCTTTATTGTAAGGCTTTTATTTTGTTCCCCAGAATGTTGTCTGACTTTAAATTTCAAGCTATAACTGAAGAAAGAACAAGAAAAGTGGTCTTTTTATTTTTTACAGACTATCAATTCTGCTTTGGCCATGACTTAGTAAGTGAATATGTTTCAATCTGTAACTTTTCTTAAAAGGCAATCCCTCCATTCACTAAATGAATTTTGAGCAAATATGGAAAGAAGAAGTCTATTTCATTAGTCTGCCATGGAGACCCACTGTCAGGGTTCAACTATGATGCTAGCTCTGATTTTGTGAACATCTTGCTGAATTTTCATTTGATGTTTTCCCTTCTGCGACCTGGAAGAGCTGGGCCAAAGCATCTGTGATGATTTAAACTACATACACTTTTTCAGGTGGTGAAGGAAACAGCATAGCCCATTAGCCTGGACACCCATCTAGACGGCACTGTGGGAACTCCCCAGCCAGCTTGGCAGAGTCCCACCTCTGCTCAAAGACTATGGAAAGAAGAGGAGGGTAGTAGGAGTTCTAAGCAAAGCATTGTCCAAACACAGATTGATAACAATTATCTTATAACTTTATTTTTCTCAAATATTTAATAATAAAAAAAATACCTGTAGACGTGAGGCCCCTTGATATCAGTAGTGTACACGAGCTGCACCTAAGACAGAGTGACAGAGGATGACTGTTGGTGGAATGTTAGCGCTTATCGACACCCAGAATTAGACAATGGTTTTAGCTTCTAAAGGGTACAGCATATCTCTGAGATTTCCTTTTACAAGGCAGAGGAATATCAGCCATCCCACAGAGAAAAGCCACATTCTAAGCGGAGTAGCTGTCATGTGAACAAATAGTGCCCCTCTCCTTGCCCTAAAAGCACCGAAATAAAGAGGTACTCAGATAGAAAGCATAAAACACACAAAATGAATCAGAGCAAAGCCCTTGATATTTCCAGTACCCAACTGGCACCATATATAATTATTACAATATTATTGACTATATTTCCAATGCTGTACTTTATAGCCACATGACTATTTTGCAACTTCAATCTGTACTTCGCAATCCCTTCACTTTTTTCACTAGGTTCCCCAACACCCCTCCCCTCTGGCAACCCTCAGTCTGTTTCTATTTTGTTTGTTCATCTACTTTGCTCCTTTGATTCCACGTATAAGTGAGATCATACGGTATTTGTCCTTCTCTGACTAATTTCACTTAGAGTAATACCCTCTAATTTGTTTTTATATTTTATCTTTTTTTATAAAACTGCAATCTTCTGCAAAGCTGCATTTTATGGTTAATATTTTTGAAATTGTCAACACTCTTAACTGATATTTCTCTGTAGATCATATATATATTTTTTTAATTGAGAAAGCACTCTTTCCAAAACCAACCACCTTTAAGTTATCACTGAGGGATTTTTTTTTTCTCTTCCTTGAATATACGATTGTCCTTTCACATTGCTTTATGGAAGGCACAATTCTTTTCCAGAAAGCACTCAAGCATCCATATTCAAGTCACTCCAGTGAATGAAAAGTTACCTGCAAGGGGCTTGTGTCATCCTGCACAGAAGGGCTGCCTGCAGTCTCAGCACGGCCACTGTCTTTGCTGGAAGGCGGACCCACGGGAAGAGGAGCGGGGCTGGAGGGTTCACGGCCGTCCTGGAGGGTGGAGCGTTCCAGTTCCTCCAATAAAGCATCTACATCGTAACACACAAGGCATCATAGTATAGAGCATGGAAGTCTTCTGGAATAATTTCCCCCTTAAATAGCTCCCCCTGTGCTTCCATTCATCTCCCTCTTCTCTTGGGTCAAGGCTATTTTCCTGAAAATATCTTCCCTTACTCATTTTTCCTTCCAAACCACACTTCTGTGGTCTGTTCTACCAGAAGATGTTTAAAGCCTCCACATGCTGTGGCCTGTTTCTTATTTCCTATGGTTGCATTTGATTTCATAGCCTCACTCTATAATTTGACTTATTTTATTGCAAGGTATTAATTTTTGTCATTTATTTGGGGTGAATCACTCATAAAGATCCTCAATTAGAAAAAAAGCAAATTCTACATATTTTTCCTGTCAGAAAAATATAAGCAATGATATTAATTTTAAAAAATATACCAGGACAGAAACACTTATTCTTAACTTTTATTTTTTTTTTCTTATATCCCAAGCACATAACAAAATTCTCAAAAGAGAGTATAAGTAGTCTGTCTTTTAGGGTCTGGGGAGAAAAGGAGATTGGGGGGAAAAAAGAGGTATTACAAAATCACGCAAGATGTTGCAATCCAAATAGTTGAGATTGTTTCTCTGGTATTTTTTTTTTTTTTTGGGGGGGGGGGACAATGGACTCTACTACAAGTATTACAATTTTATCTTTCTTTTATGATGAAATTAATAATAAAATTAATATATGATAGGCAATGTGGTCAGGAGTTTATATATTTAATTTAGTTATTTTTATTCTTTGAGGCAGGTGATATTATGATGCTTATTTTACAGACTAAGAAATAGCCAAATAAATTGTTTGATTTCACAGTGTTACTGAGTTCAGAACCTGGCTGTCTGACCTGGGGCTATCTGATCACCAGCCCCCAAAACTAACTTCACATCAGTAATTCCAGTCCCCATTCTCACATGGATTCTCTGGGTCATCTAGGCATGGCATGTTCTTTTCTGAAGCTATTTCTTCATCTACATAATGAAGCAATTAGTGGGTCAAGACCTATTAGTGGATCTCTAGTGGTTTCCTTATTACACGTTGTAGTTTTTAAAAGTTTGCAAAACACTGGGTTATATTACTTCTAAGGATCCGCCTAGCTCTGAAGTCCTCAGGTGAAGGAAATGAACTTCACACGTTATTAAAAAAAGATTTTCATTTATTTCAGGAGGGATGGATATTTCTTGATGGCATTAGGAAAGATCTAAGCTTTCTTACAAATGAAAGCTACAGATCTTTCATATGTGGGATGTAAAACCGAAAGCAACGAATGAACAAAGGGTAAAGGGGGTCAAATATATTGCAATGGAAGGATATCTGACTTTGGATGGTGAACATACAATGCAATATATAGATGATGTATTAAAGAATTGTACACTTGAAACTATATAATTTTATTAACTAATGTCACCATGATAAATTTAATTTTAAAAAATCTACATATATTTCTAAATCATCCATTTCACAAAAATATTGAATTTTATGCATCATTTTAGAGATAAGCAAACTGAGCTATATTCTTCAGGAGAAATTACACTTCAACAAATAAATAGTAATGAAAAAAGAGATTGAGGGTGAACCAATAGATTAAAGAAGGCTTTAGAAGCTTGTAACTAATTCTAGTATATGAATCTTAACTTAAAATGATATAAGGACAGAAATAAACAAGCAAACAAAAAAGAAACAATCAGGAATATTAAACACTGACTGGATATTTAATAATATTAAGTAAATACTATTAATTTATTTTAGGCATGATAATATTTGATAATTTCTGTTAATATTTTAGGTGTGATAATGGTATTTCATAATATTAAGGAATTACTATTAAAGATTTTGTGGGTGTGCCAATGGTATGGTTATTTGTGTAAGTATATACAGATTTATTTTAGAGATTATGCTGAAATGTTTACAGATGAAATTATATAATGTCTGAGATTGCTTTAAAATAATACAGGAATTAAAGGAATGGATGAGTCTATAAATGAAATAAGATTGGCCAGGACTTGATAATTAAAGCTGATTGATGGGTACATCAGATTTCATCAAACTATTTTCTTTAGTTTTGCATATTTTAAAATTCTCTATAATAAAAAGTTTTTAAAAGAATAAAAGAGAAAGCAAAAACTGAGGTAGAAAGATAAAGTAAAACTTCTTTTCTCACAGCTTTCCTAGCCAGACTGAACGCCAAATTTCTGAGTTCCAAAATTTTAGTCTATATCCTCTATCAAGATATAGTTCCTTTCTTTTGTATTTTCTAAACAGTGCTCCAACCAGAAGTCATGGACCCTCTTGGATTCAAAATAAAAAGGCATTTACAATAAAGATTAGGCCAGGCTGGGCGTGGCTCAGCAGTTGAGCATCGACCTAGGATCCAGGAGATCGCGGTTCGATTCCTGGTCAGGGCACAGGCCCTGGTTGTGGGCTAGATCCCCAGTCGGGGGCTTGCAGGAGGCAGCCGATCAATGACTCTCATCATTGATGTTTCTCTGTCTCTCTCCCTCTCCCTTCCTCTCTCTGAAATCAATAAAGATATATTAAAACAACAACAACAAAAACCCAATAAGGATTAAGAGAGAGGGGAGACCCTCTAAAAGAGAAACACACCATACCACTAGGAATAGAAGGTTACCCTGAGACCCGTAGCCAAAGTTACTGAAACTCTCCTCCCTGGGTCATGAGCTGACAGGCCCTTCTCTTCCTGTTTCCTGAGTGAGCATATCACCAACACCCCAAGATCATCTTGCCTTTTTGCCAGATTCCGTAATTTGAAGATGACAAATTTCAGTATGACAAATACAGGATGACTGGTGGTGGGGGAGCCCTAGACTGAGAACTCTACAGTCCTCTGTAGCCCTTCATCTGCAGAAATCAAATAATTATCAGTATTAATGTGAAAAGATTTGTAAAGCAAGGTCTCTTGGGGGGGCGGGGGGGGGTGTTTCACTGGATTGTAGCAATTTCATTCAGAGCCAGAGCCTGCTCCTGGTTTCTCTTTATCTCGTATCCCTGTGTAATGAAGGATGCAGAGAGGAAACACAGGATACCTGTGTGGACCTGTCCTCCAAGCTACTTCTCCCCAGCAGGAAGAGAGACCCACCCTAAGTCCTTAGGTAGCTATTGGGCTGAGGACAAGTTGAAGAGGTGGCTGAGGCGTAGCCACCCGAATCATCTACAGGAATATTACCTTCCAGCCTTCGTGGTTCTTTCTACAATTCTGGACCAGATTTCTCTACCATTTATCCTGCTCAAGAAATGCCAAAATGTGCAAATATATTTATTTATTGTTTTTATTATCTGGGTCATTCTATCAGCCAGAACACCTGAGCCAACACATTTCTAAAATAGAATACCTCGTAGCTTAGTCCGTTTTGGCGTCAGGTGCTCCTGAAAGTGATGCTGAACTAGTTATTTTGCTTTTCTTAGTTTTCTCATTTTGAGGGGGAAAAAGGTGGACAATACCCATTTTAGAGGATCGTTTCAGACACTAAAATGATTAGCATATGTAAAAATGTCTAAGTGGCTGAAAAAGTATTAGTTGCTTTTTGAATTATCTGCATGAAGGCCATTAGGTATCCTTAACATAAAAAAGCAGAGCTGGACTCTAGTGGAACTCAGGTAGAAATGTGAAATTCCCCAGTCCTCACACAGGATACGAATTCGGATTCTACCCCAAGTGTCAAAATAGACTTTACCTCCAAAACAGTCCAATCTGTATTTATCAAATACCGCCTTTTCCTAGGCCTTCCTGTAACTTGCCTTCCTTCCTCTATTCCTCCAACTCTCAGATTACACCCCAAACAATTTTTTAAAAAGACAATATGCAAGATGTATTTTTGTTGTTTGCACTTTTGATATGCCCCAAATGTACAAAACCCTAGGCCACTGCGGAATTAATACAGCTTGGAAATTGGGTTAGTGACTCAGTGTTAATAAGACGTCAGCAACGAAACTTGGCAAAGGCTATGGAGTGAGTTCCCAAGAATGACAAACCTTGCCATACTTTGAAATGAGGGATCTCTCTTGAGCAATGTGGCCAATCATTCACTGCTGCTTTTCATTGCTTTGGAAAGGGAGGAGGTATTATATTTGCAGGCCATAGAAAGCTGAGCAACGCAATCCCTGGAGTTACAGTGCTGTGTCATCTAGATTTAACACTAAATCACAGAACAAATGAAACCACCCTGGCCTTTCTCCAACCTTTGTGAATCCCTCCTTCTTGTACTCCTGTTTCTTCTCCTCACAAACACTCATTTCTTTCTTTTTCTCCTCAAATCACATCTCTGCCGTTGCCTACTGTGTGATCACTCTATGATCTCCAGTAGCTCCCAAAGGGCAAATGCTCTTAACAAAATGACCATTTCAATCTCAATTCAACCCAAAAGGATTTGTGTGCAGCTTACTCTGTGGTTAGCACCAAACTCGCCGCCTTTTGTGCCACAGAAACAGTGAACCCATATTTCCCCAAACAATCGTAGTTCCTCATGCTTTACTCTTGGTGAGCTGAGGTCAGGAGAGAAGTGAAAATGAAGTCTTCCAGCACTACCCTCCATATGGCTAGCAGCAGGCCCCACCACACAGGGGGATGGCAGCCGAGTCTTTATTCCCTCTGAGTTTCTCTACCAAGAAGCTCGTCACTCACCCAGCTCTTCCATTGCCTCGCATCCGAGATGCTCTGGTGCCACAAGGTGTGAGGAACTGCTTTGGTCGGTGCTGAAGAGGGGGACCGCAAAGGAACTGAATGAGATGGTGCGAAGCAGCCTCTATAACCCTTTCTGGTTCCTGTATTTGCTCAGCACTTCCTCTCTTTTGATTTAGTGAGGTTTTTTTTGTGTTTTTTTTTTCTTTCTTTGTTTCTTACAGGTCAGAGTTTCCAAAATGGGACTGACATAGGAAGGCGGGTAGTAAAATTGGAATTCAGGTGGTACACTGGCCAGGGCAATTAAGATTCAAAATTAATTTTGCAACATTTGAGCACCTGCTACAGGCCAGAATTCATCTGGATTCCTGGGAATGGCAGATTGGCACTTGTGTTTCCCCCCACTGTGGATATCCCACTGTGGCTGTGCATCAGGAAACTTGTTTTTTTTCTCCTGTGAAGCTGGGGGACCAAGATAGTTTGACCATCAGAGTTAACCAGCACCCAATTCATTTTATCTTTATTTAACTATGCAGAAATTATGTTTATCTGACTTCCTGGATAGGTTGTAAATTCATGAAATGTGGCTGAGGTGTATTTACTTTCGGATTCTTGGGGCCTAGTTTATTTCAGGGGTTCAAAATGCAGACAACTGCAGGAGACAAGAAGAATGGGACTGGCAGATTTAAGACACAAGGTGCTAAGCTGCAGAGATCTCAGTTGAGCATAATTCCTACCTAGGAATTGCTTTACAGCCGTTTTCTGAAATGTGATGCTGAGGTTACCTTTTACTTTTTTTTAAACCACGGATTTTATTCACCTTGAACAAAATAAAACATTTACAAAGGCCTCCTATGGGAAGGCGGTATGTAAAGAACCATAATTATGGTCCCGTGAAATAGATATTACCCCCATTTTTACCAGTGGTGAAATAGAGTCAAGGAATAGTAACTTGCTAAAGTAATAGAATAGGTGGCTTTTCAACCTATTATAATCTACATTTAACTGCAAAGCCTGTGCGCTTTCCTCTGTTACACAGAGGTCTTTCCTTTAGATGATCTAAAGGAATCATTCATTCTCCATTCCCTAGTGATTCTGAAGACTATTTATTTTTATTTTATGGAAAGAGACTCCCACTCTGCATTACTTTGGGCAGCCGTAGGATGTCAGTGCTGCCCCAACACACGCGTTTGCAAAAAATTCCCCCCCACGCTATGCCAGCTTTTGCAACTGAAATGCCATTAGCCCCATGAAAGTGCAAAACACTCCATAGGAAATAGAAAACAGTTGCCTAATCTGAAGTGGTCGCTGAGCCCAAGTGCTGGAAGGAAGAAATGCACCTCGGGCTTGGCTTGCGAACACTGCGCTGCATCTGCGGCTTTAACTGAACGATTCATGTGAAATTGAGAACCGGATTCCCCAGATCTTGTTTCCACCCGCTTTCTTTGGGTGTTGTACCCCCGGGTGCCTTCTTTTCCGGGGGTAGTAACGCGGTCCTGCCCATCGCTCCGTGGTCCTAAGGGGCGAAGGCAGAGGAAGGCGCGAGGCCGCTCCCGGCCGCACTCAGCCGGTCCACCAGCAAAAGGAAACGCCCGTTAATCGCATGAGGACCACGTCGTCGCACTCGCTCTGGGGCAGAATAGAAGTTCTGACAGAAGTGCTCATCTGACCGTGCTTCCTGTGCAGCAGCGACACTGAGAAACCGCAGGCGCAGGTGGCTTCGGGGCGGGAGCCTGAGGGTGGGTGACTCAGCCACGTTACCTTCCCCGAGCCCCGCGACCGCGGCCGAGCTGAGCGGTCGACGCCATGTCTGGCAGAAACGCAACTCCACGAATTTCCACAAACTTTTACTAAGGATCAAACAATGGGTGGGCAGGCCCCCCGAGGGCCCGACGGAACCGGACTCGGGCCCTGACCCCCAGGGGCTCGCGGGGCGGTGGGCCAGCCGCGGGCTGACGAGACGGAGACGGCAGACATGACCACCAGCCGGGCCAGGGCAGGGCCGCCGCACCGAAGCCGAGGGGCGGGCTGCTGCGCGACCGCCCTGGAGGTGCTTCGCCGGCGGCAAGAAACAGAGCAGGGGAAACCTTCCCGGGAAATCCTGACGGGCAACGGGCTAAAAATTTGCGCCTGGATCTGCACAGGTGTCGCCCCTTAACCCGGAAACACTGCCTCCCGGGAACAGTGCGCTAGGACTGAGGAAAAAAACTACTTTTCCCGTCGTGCATCAGTCAAAAACTCCCGGCAACCTCTTCGCCTCTGGTTTCCTATCTTTTCCCCTAAACCGTAGGATCGGGAGGACTTCACCTCCCAGGATGCTTTTGGGCAAGTTGACTATGCGCATGCGCCGAAGAGGCGGGCCCTCCATGCCCTCACGACCCCGCCTCTGTTCTACCGCCGCCATTTTTTCAGAGACTTTCATCCGGCAGCAACGGCGCTTTTTTTCTTAAAGGAGAAGCGACAGCTCAAAAAAATTTCCCCTTCTCCCTGCAAGACCTGGCAACGCTGGGGACAGAAAGGCCACATACAGGAAAGTGGGATCGGGGTGGAGGCAGGAGAAGGTCGAGGCTCCTTCCGTGGCTTAAGGCTAGAAAGAGCCCTTGTGGCATTAGCGTCTCCTTAGGGAGGCAGGTGCGCGCGCAGCCACTCCAGGGGAGCGCGCGAGGCGGGGAAAGAGGTGCGTTTTTTTCCCACCAACCTCTTCGCGAAACCTGCCCCTCCCACTGCCCCGAGCGCGCGTGGAACTCTGGAGAGGGGGAAAGGTCACTTTAGGATTGTCGCGGGACGCAGCCGTTTAACGGTGAGAACGGGTGCGCGGGGAAGGAAACCTCGCGCGCTCCCTTGGAGCCGTTCCCTGATTGGTTGAAGGAAGGGGTGGGGGAGGGAACCCGGTACGTCGCTGTGTGGAGGGGGGCGGGGCGAAGAAGCCATTCCTCCTCTCCGATTGGTCCGCGGGGCGTTTTGTCGGGCGCGCGCGTGCGGCGCCAGCGGTAGCCGACTTTGAGTGGCAGGGGGCGGGGGGGGTGCCCTCGGAGCCGGGCGGAGGGGTGGGGGGGGAGAGAGGAGCGCAGAGTGAGTGTGTGCAGGACGCTCTGAGAGGCAGGGGGGCGGGGGGAGCAGCGCCGCGGCCGCCGCCGCCTCCGCCTCCACCGCCTGGTACGAGGGGGTGGGGGACGGACGAGCCCCGATGCCGGGGGAGACAGAAGAGCCGAGACCCCCGGAGCAGCAGGACCAGGAAGGGGGTGAGGCGGCGGCGGCGGCCAAGGCAGCTCCAGAGGAGCCCCAACAACAGCCCCCTGAGGCGGCGGCGGCGGCGCCTGCGGGGACCACTAGCAGCCGCGTGCTGAGGGGAGGACGGGACCGGGGCCGGGCCGCTGCGGCCGCCGCCGCCGCCGCCGCCGTGTCCCGTCGGAGGAAGGCCGAGTATCCCCGCCGGCGGAGGAGCAGCCCCAGCGCCAGGCCCCCGGACGCCACAAGGCTGCAGTCCCAGGCCGCGAAGCCCCCGTCTCCGGCTCAGGGCAAGAAGAGTCCGCGACTCCTGTGAGTAACGCAGTCTTTCAGGCGGTGGGAAAGACCCCCCTGTCCGCACGCAGCCCTCTCGGCTCCCGTAGCGCCCGCTCCACGTGACATCCTGCCTGCGCTGCCCCCTGCCGGCCCGCACGACAGATGTCACGCCGCGTCCCCGGGTGCTGTCTCCTCTCCTCGGCTCCCGCGTCTGTCGGGCCGCTTCCCCGCTCCGTGAAGCCGCCCTTTGTGGCCTGGGCCTCTTCTGCTCCCTAGTGACCCGCCCGGCCCGCCGTCGCGGGCTGGCCCGCACCCTGGCGCAGGCGCTCCCTTTGTCAGCCTACCCCTTCCCCTGGGCGGCTCTCCAGGATTACATCACATCCCCGTTAGGAAACCGGCGGCGGGACCTCAGCCTTCGGAGGGTGCCGCGCCGCTCGCCGCCTTCCCTTTAGTTAGCTTAAGAGCCATTTGTAGCTGTTTTTCCCACTACTAAATTTTCGCATTACTTTTCACTTGTTTTAGAAACCGGGTGCTTACTAGTAGGTAAAAACGTGGCTTTGCCAATTTTGCTGAGTGTAGTGTTTCATGTAGCACGTTTAAACGGGTGTTCATTTTTTGTTTAGTTTTTGCCAAGTAACACGTTTTTTGGTTTGGTTTTGCAAACGTTTTAATATAGGAACTTCATTCTTAGAAATTAGACTAAACTGAAAGGAGTTCCTTAATTTCCTAGAGATAATAGGGGAACCAGGAACATAAATATTTAAAAGTTTATTAAAATAACCTTCCTTTGTTGAAAATGCTGAAACAAATATTTGTAAGTCCTAGAAATTAATCACATTAGCCATTGAGTTCGTAACTGAAAACATCCTTTGTGTCTTTTGACTTTCAAGTGAAAATTAGTAAAGGCAGGGGAAATTGAAGAGGGGACAGAATCAGAGTTTTAAGTCTCCCACTTTCCTAAAAGAGTGGGGCATGTTTTGGGTATACCAGACCCAGTATACATTTAAAACACACCTGTTTCAAAATTAAGAGTTATTATTAGCTTTATTTGGATATAGATTCCTTGCACAAATTTCTTAGCCTGTGCCTCATCTGTAGGACATAATGTTAATCCCTATGAGATTATTTTGTGAGAATTAAATACAGCATGTGAAGCACTAAGCACAATTTTCAACGTTTTTCATCTCATGGCACACACAAACTAATTGCTAAAATTACGTGGCACACCAAAAATATATTTTTTGCCAATGTGACCAAAAAAAAATAAAATAGGTATACTTTCGATTCATTCACACTGGACAGCTATTGTGGGAAAAGAGGTCAGTGCCCCTGACTAAATAGTCAGGTACTGCATGTTTTAAAAATTCTTGCTGCACAGGGGTTGAAAATCGCTGACTTAGCACAAAGCCTGGTACATAGTGAATATTTATTGAAAGCTATTGTTTTGAGTGGTGGTGGCATGATAGAGGCATAAGTGCGCAGTGGTGTGTTTTCATGTAAATCCTGCAAAATTGGATTTTTTTTCCATTTTTTTCCTATTACCATACATACGTTAATAACTTAATTTATATTTTTAAATTCCCTTTAATTTTCACCTACCCATTTGAGAGTTAAATATACCTATCTCCTTGAAACCTTTCCCTCTCTCTCTTTCAACAGTTTTGCGTATAGAAATCTCAAGATAATTATAGGTAGAGTAGTAGCTGTATACCATGATGGTTTATTTTTTTCCCTGACTCTTGACCAAAAATGAGACCTTTTACTTCCACAATATAAATGTTACAACATTCAAACTTGGATAAAGATTACTTAATTAAATCTTTTTTCCTCCACAATATTTCTGTGGGGAGAAATAGTCTTTAACTCTTAGTGTTCCTCGCTCACTTCATCCAATATCTTAAAAGGTATCATTTAGTGTTCTTTCACCTTCTCTTAGCCTCAGAAATATCTCTTGATTATGTATTTTAAATTAGGTGGTTTTGATTGGATTGTTAAAATAAATTTTTGCCATAATTTTTTTGTTACCCATTTACTGCATTGCCCTGGAAATCAAAAGAGTCCTAAAGCATTGCCGAGTGGTAAACCTTGATTAAGCAGTAACTGGGCCTGGTGCTGTGCTGTGCTAGGGTTTATAAAGATAAATGGGACATGAACCTCATAGTCAAGGATCTTGGGGTATAAGGGGAAGATTCACTGATGAGTGGAGGTTTATCAAATGTGTGTGCCTGGTGTACAGATTTTCAGAGTGATGAAATAAAATTTAAAACGAATTAAGTAGAAAGGTTAATCTTTTAAGACATTTCAAGAGGTTTTGAGTGTCAGTTTTTATGAACCCTGCTCAAGTGCCTTCTGACCTTGATTTATCTCTGTCTTCCTAATAACGTTATGACAAATTTTTTTAAAAAGTAAATAGAACCCCTATATTAATTACTTGTTTTATTCAGGTCCTATTCCCGTATCTCAACATTGCCTCCTATAAACTTCTAGTAATCAACTGTTTAACCTACATTTGTTTCTCTTGATTGAAGAGACAGCAAAATGTACAGCTTAAAAAGTCAAATTGGATTGATTGAAACCTCTCTTTCTATTAGAAGGCAAAATAATATATTGGCAAAAACACTGGACTTAGAAAGTTTCAGGTTCCAGCTTTCTACTACTCACTAAGTGACCTTGGGCAAGTCACTTAACCTCTTTAAATCTGTGTTTTCATCTGTAATTGATAGTTTATGATTTGCAAAATGAGATTTATAGGTAGGTGATAATTAGGTTACAGTTTCTTATAAACTTTACCCTTTGCATTGAAATGTTCACAAGTTAATGAGAAGAGCAGGAAATCTTTGTGAAGGGAAATAATAAAATTTTCAGTGAATGTGCTCAAGAGAATAGATTAAAACTTAAAGGCTAAGAAAAGATAAACCAAATTTGAAGTGCAGATGCTTATATACTCATCTATATTAAAAAAATTTTTTTGGCCCTCACCAGGTGGTTCAGTTGGTTGGAGCGTTGTCCTGTACACCAAAAGGTTGTGGGTTTGATTCCCCATCAGGGCACATACCTAGATTACTGGTTTGATCCCAGGTCAGGGAAAATATGGGAGGCAACTGATTGATGTTTCTCACATTGATATATCTCTCTTTAACTTTACCTCTTCCTTCCACCCTCCCTCTTTCTCTTTCTCTCCCCTTTCCCCTTCCTCTCTCTCTCTAAAAATCAATAAAAACATATCTTCAGGTGAGAATTTAAAAAAGTTTCTTCCACAGATTTTTCTTACTCATAAATTAAAACATCTAGGCTTTCTATTAATATGGAAACAATATAATTGTTAAATGAGGTTAAAATGCAAAAAGACTTTTCATTCTGCCATATAGTAAGTCCTCTGTTTATCAGAATTTAACATCTCAATAAATACTTTCTTACACTTGTCTAATTTAGCTGTTGTATAACCATTTTGACTAAAACTGAGTATTCTTAGAGGTACCCTTTCAGGTTCAGATGGTTACAAATGAAGGAAACATATTTCTCTGGTACATGAAATTCCATTTTTGGTTTATTTTCTTGCTAAAAGTAAAATGGTATTAATCTTTGGGTGACACTTCCTTGCTGTTTACTTTTGTAGGGAAAAGGTGAGGATCATAGATAGTGAGTGAACTGAAAAAACTTTTATGGCTCTTTGGAGTAGGCTTCGATTGTATAAGACTAAGATCTCGAGTTTTCCTTTTATGGTGATCAGTATGGTAATAGTAATACTGAACCATTCCAAAGGTTTTAGGAAAGTTTATTGTATGTTCTAATTGTTAGCAATTATTTCACTACTTTTTATTTAGCACTAGGATGGTTTGTATTAGCTTTTGTTAATTCTTAATTGGGACATTGGTAATATAATTTAAAATAAAATTATGATACCAAGCTATTTAAAAAATATGAAATGAGAAAATGAAAGCTATTATTTCTAAAGACAACAGAATTTGTATTATGTTACGGCTTCTGTATTTTCTTGGATATTCTTTTTTAACCTAAGAGTATTCATTTGTATTAGGTTTATTTTCAAAAAAAGAGAAAACTCTGTACTGCTCAGAGATACTGTGTGACTTCTTTATGGTGAAGATCTAATCATGTTGACATTTGAATTTGGGTAATGGGGACAGGGGTGGCTCATTATACTGTACTCAGCAGTTATGTATGATAGAAATTTTCCCAAATTAAAAATATGGGAGTGACATTTTTTAAAAATTAATAGTTTATAACACATTCTAATCTTTACTGTTGCTATCTAAATGTAGTTAGAAACAATTGTTTTGAATGATGTTCTGGCTGTGTGCTGTGAAATAGAGCTACATCTGGCTATTTAAATTTACATTAATGAAAATTAAACCTTCAGTTTCTCAACTATACTAAGTATTTCAAACACACAGAAGCCACATGCAACTACTGTATTGGACAGTGCAGATACAGAATATTTTCATCACTGCAGGAATTTCTGTTGGATAACACTGGCACTAGATGCTTTCTGCATCACTCTGTAGATGAACCTGAAAGAGATAAAGTTTTATACTTTAAGAAAGTGTGCAAGATTATTCATTTAATATTTGATTTTTATTTCTTTCAGATGTGTAGAGAAAGTAACAACAGACAAAGGTAAGACTTGGTCATTCTTACTTCTGATGTATATTACACTGATTATTATCTTATAATCTGATAAAAAATAGAACGAACTTCAGCCTGATAATTTAAATTGTTCCCATTTAAAATGACTTTTATTTAGTAAATAATTATTGGAGTAGATAGAACCTATTTAAGTAAAGGCAAGTTCTGGCAAGGGGATCATTTTGACATTATTTACAAACCTAGTAATGGAAAAGCGGGTTATTGGATGTCAGTTTATTGCAGTAGTTGTGTTTTTTTAAGCGCCTGGTGTGCGTGCCTCGGGCTTGTGCGCGCTCACTCACTCTCTCTCTCTCCCTCTCCCCCCCCTCTCTCCCCTAAAGTAACAAAGAGCAGAATGATACACAATATATAAAGTGTAAACAAAATCTTGATGTTGGTAGAGACTCAAATTATAAATGCAGTTTGAAGAATGTGGAAAGAAAGTGTTCTAAGATTTCAGCCTAGTGAATAATTAAATTAAGTCATCAGGTCGTTTCTCTTTAAAGAGTTTTACCAAACCAAATATGTATATTGAATGTAGTCTTCTGCTTATCTGGATTATGAAGGGAAACTAATGTTCACTTTCTCTTTTTAAACACTTTTTAAAAAGACTTTATTCTGGCTTTGCAGATTGGGTTATTAAAATTGACCCTATTACGTTGGGCCAATTGCTCATTTGTTTCATTATTTTTCTAGTCATTGGCTGTATTCCTTGATGTTAAGTTTAAATGTATAGCATCCTTCTTAAAACTGGGACAGATACATACTTTTAAGGATTTTTAAGCGTATTTCATTTATTGTATCTGACAGGAATCTACTTAATAACTAAAGGGTGACTGGTTAATTTATTCCCATGTCCTCCCTCACCCATATAATATATATGGCAAGTTTAAAACCTGGATTTTATGCTGTTTTAAAGAATGACAGTGTGTTAGGAACCAGTAACTTGAAGTGGTGGCTGTTTTGTAGATGATTAGATGTCAATGCTCAGGTTTCTTTTTTTTTCTGAATTTTAGAATCTGGGGTTAGTTTTTCCATAATATACCAGACAGAAGTATTTTGTACTAGACAAATTTTTTTGTAGAAAGTTTTATATGATGATTTTGTCTAGTAATTTTTTGGTTTTGTTGCTGTTGTTACTTGGAAAATAGGGTAAGTCTGCCAAGAATAGAAGGGCTATGTTCATTTTGGAAATTTTATGAAGTGGGGGGAAAATGTAGAGACAGCTGGCAATCAAGTACCAGAGCAGTTCTTATTAAAACAAACAAACAAAAATCCCAAGCTGCCTTTATAAGAGTTAAAAGTGTACTTTGTGTGTCTAAAGAATATGTCTAGAGAAATTATTTTGGATTGCCTTGATAACTTGGAGAATATGGTTGAAACTTTGCACCCCTGTTGGGAGATAAGCTATTGCTCTTTGTGTAGATTTCTTAAACCAGAAGTTGGCAACTACTTAAACGGTAGTTGTGCAGCTATGGAGAAGAGATTAAAACTGCATCATGGGTAATTCAGTCTCGATGTCATTCCCACTCTAATCCACCAGTTACATGCTCTGGATCTAGGGTTAGGTATCGGGGTTTGAATTCAAGTTCTGTCTTTTATTGCAAATAATTCCCATACCTAGCATCCAGTGAGCAATCAGTAAATGGTAGCTGTTAAGTTTGTAAAATTTTGAAGAAATAGATACTCTCCAACTCCCATCTCTATTTCTTCATCATTAGTTTACCTATTACAGTAGTTTTCAATTCTGTGAATGGTACATAAAAACTGTACCTTAACATAGATTTATCCAACTAGGTCAGTGAATAAGGAAATGGAAAGTGTAGTGTAGTATTCACTTATTCCTGGGCCGTTTAATATTTAGAATTCACCTCAATTCTTTTGCCTTTCCTTGTCATTTAACTTCTCAAACAGTTATTCTGTTACTTCAGAATAGTTTTCATGTTCAGTCTGCTGAATTTTAACTGAAGTAATTCATACTCATTCCAAAGGTTGAGGCTGTCAAAAAAAACTTTGAACCGGTTGTGATATTTTCTAGAGGTATAACTCCGTTTTATTAATATTGAAAAGATATTTTTAGTATTTTTTTTAGTCTTGTTTACTCCAAACAACTTGAAGTTATATGCTTTCCTTCAGTAAAGATAAGAACCTTTAACTTGTTTGAACAAATAAATAATATTGCACCCACAGAAAAAGCTACTTGCTGTTTTTAAATTATTAAATTACAAAGTGCCATGTTAGTTTTTCAAACTGAAATAATAATAAGAAACGTTTCAGTATTGGTTTCTGTTCTTGCTCCATTTATTGAAGCCTAATGGATATATATGTAAAACAAACGGGAAATTGCTTTGCAAAAATAGGACTTATTCATTCAACAAGTAATTATTGAGCACCTACTATTTGTGCAGCACCATTCTAGGTACTGGGTTGCATTGGTAATCAGATAACTGCAGTGAAGACATTAAAACTGTGATACAATGTTTGATGAAGTTGGGGATAGGGAAGTTAAGTTTCCATTAAGATTGCAAGGGAAGATCTTGAGAAGGTAACATTTGAGCTCAGACCTGAATATGCAGGTAGATATCTGGATGAAGAACATTTCACACAGAAGAAGCAAAATGCAAAAGCTTAAAATATAAAAGCTTAGTTTACCCACTGCCAGAGGATTATCATCATCATTGTGAAACTTTCCAGAATATTAGCAGAAATTTTGAGGGATAGAGCCTGGCTAGTTCCTTCCTAACTTGGCTTTGTTTTCATACTGTTCTCTTTGTTTTGAACCAAGGCACATATAATTCCAGTCTTAACCTTTAGAGATGCTGTTAGTTTTAGCTGAAGCAATTCTCCTTCACAAATTAAATGATACTCTTCTAAAGTTGGCTTAAATATAAGTTTAAAAAAACACACAACTCACTTTTCCTGACTTCTCTTAATACTGCTGAGATTGGCTAATATTTCATTATGGACTTTACTAATTATTTATGGAAAACAAAGTAGAGCTAATTATAGAAATACTCATAGTAGTCTGGTCAGGTTTCAGAAACTCAAGTTTCTGACTGTTATAAAAATGCTTGTCTCAAATGGCTGACAGTACATTAGATAGGCATTTTATTTGTCCTATTTCCTTCCTAGCCCTTTATCTTAAGGTAGCAGGAACCATATTATTTCTCTCAGTGTGAGAATGATCTACTTGGACATCTTGTTCCTTCTTCGGAGTACCCCATATCCTTTAAATCATTTCCCTAGTCCAGAAGAACAGAAGTGCAACATATTTCATTTATGATGTATCTGGATTGTCAAACAGGCGTAAGAAAGCCTTGATTACCAGCGCATTTCAGTTATGGGACATTTTATAAATGAGGTAAATGAGTTTTTCTGTCTCTTACTTACAAAGAAATAACTTATAACAATGTTCTGGTTACATTATAAGAACCATCTCTGACACAGTTATGTTTATTCTGTTATATATAGTAATTCTTTTATATTGAAACCCCTTTCCCTGCCAGAATCACTTGAGAGTTGCAGCAGAATGCCCTGGTAGAAGAAAATTGAAGCAGAAGAAACCTAAGGTCCTGAGTGGGAAACCTATATTCAGCCAATAAGAATCCAAAACCCCTAAGAGACATCCATCTCTACATGAGGCCCTAAAGTTATCCTCACACTGAGATGATCCCGAGTGGGCCAGAACCTCTGACAAAAAGGAATTAACTCTGATTTAATACTCCCTGACCTTTTAAGTCCAAGAAGGATCAAGCTCCTCTGAATTAAAACTAGTCAGGTTGATCTAACTGCATCTGGCAAAGACCCTTTAGCTTCAGTGCAGTTAATTCCCTTATAGGTTACTGGTTTAGTCTTTTCTCTGACCTACCTCATTAAATCTGGCTTGCTTCTTCCTAGTTAAATGCCCACTTGTATCCTAACTTCTTATTGGCTGTTTCTATTTGTAATTTTGCCTCTATGAGAATTTCTAGCTCTTTTCTTTACTGTGACTCTACCTAAACTTGTATCAGTTATCTATTGCTGTATAACAAACTATCCAAATAGCTGGTTTAAAATACAGCTATTTGTTAGTTTCCAGTTGGGCTGTTTTCCTTTTCTCTTCTCATTGGTCTTTCAATCCAGATCTTTTCGTGTCATGATGGTCCCAAGGCAGCGTTCCAAAGGCCGAAGGCAAAAGCTGCAAGGCATCTTGAAGCCTCACCTACATGATATAAGATCAACATAAATTGTATCTTTACATTACAAAAAATTGTAATTATAAAATTTAAAATGATACCATTAAGATAGTATCCAAAAATTATGAACTACTTAGGGCTGAATCTGACAAATACGTGAAAGACTAATACACTGAGAAGTATAAAACATTGCTATTTAAAATTGAAGACCTAAATAAACAGCCAGGTACCTTGTTTATGGATTTGAAGACTCAATATTGTTAAGTGGTGGTGGGAAAACTGGATCACTCTCTTACACCATTTATAAAAAGAAACTCAAAAGTGGGTTAAAAACTGTAAGGTCTCAACTGTAAAACTCCTAGAAGAAAACAAAATATCTTTTTGGATATATCCCCTTGAGCAAGGGAAACAAGCAAAAATAAATAAGTGGAACTTCATCAAGCTAAAAGGCTTCTGTACAGCATAGGAGACCTGCAACAGAACAATAAGATAACTGACTGAATGGGAGAATATATTTGCAAATGATATATCTGATAATGATATATCTGATAAAGGGTTGATATCCAAAATAGATAAGAAATTCATACAACTCAATAATAAAATAATCCATTCAAAAAATGGTTAGAGGACATGACATGACTTTTCAAGACATTTCTCCAAAGAAGACATTCAGATGGCCAACAGATAGGAAAAGATGCACAACCTCACTAATCATCAGGGAAATGCAAATCAAACCACAATGAGATACTACCTCACACCAGTCAGAATGGCTGCTATTAAAAAGCCAACAGATAACATGTTGACAAGGATACAGAGAAAAGGGAACCCTGTGCACTGTTGGTGGGACTGCAAACTGGTACAGTCCCTATGGAAAGAAAGTATGGAGCTTCATCAAAATAAAGATACACCATATGACCTGGCAATTCCACCTCTGGGTATTTATCCAAAGAAAATGAAAACACTAATTCAAAAAAATACATGCACTCTTGTGTTCATTTCAGTAATGTCTACAGTAGCCAAGATATGGAAGCAACCTAGGTGTCCATTGATAGATGAATGGATAAAGAAGATGTGAGACACATACCTACATACAGAATATTTCCCAGCAATGAAAAAGAATGAAACTTTAATTTGCGTCAACATAGATGGATCTGGAGGGTATTATGCTAAGTGAAATGTCAGGTAGAGAAAGATATACTGCTAATATGGTTTCACTTATATGTGAAATATTAAAAAACAAAAAAAACCCAGACTCAGAGACTAAAGAGACCTTACCATAGGGAGGGAGTTGGGGGGGATGAGTAAAAAGGGAAAGGAGAATATAGGCAATAATATTGTGATAAGTTTACACGGTAACAGATGATTTAAGTATACCAACTATACTTAAATTTAAAAATTTTTTTAATTAAAAATTTTAAAGTAAAAAATTTTTAAAAGATGTCATTTCTCACCATATTGATCTATAAGTGCAATTTAAACAAAATCCCAACAGGTTTTGTTTTGTTTTTTTGTGTGGAGAGTTTTGACCTTGAAAACTTTAAAATTCTTGGGGACCCTCTGGAGTATACAGACTATACTTTGAAAACTATTAGCCTACACTAATCAGGAATCCCACCCTCTTTCTAAGAGTGGGATTGATTCTTCAAGGAAAGAAAAAGAGGTGAATAGATATTTTGGGAGCATCTAAGCATGACTACTGCTCATGTGTATTCCATAATTTAATCAGACCTGATTGAAGGATATTTGATATTTCAGTATTCTGGGATTATAGGTGATATACAGAAGTGCACTTATCATAAATATACAGCTTTATGAGTGTTGACAAGGCAAGCCTAGTTATAGAACCATCACCCATCGAAGAAACAGGACATGATCAACCACCCCCAAGTGTAAACAACATTTTGACTTTTTATAGCTAAATTTAGTTTTGCTAGTTTTTTAATTTCATATAAATGAAATAATACAGTCTGTACTCTTTGGTGTGGGGTTTTTTGCTCACCATTATGTAACATTACAGATTATACAGTTGTAGAAATATATCACTATTTATCCATTTTACTGTTCATGGCCATTTGGGTAGCTTGCAGTTATTGGCCCTTATGACTAGTGCTGCAGTGCATATTTTATTAATACAACTTCATTGAGGCATAATTTATATACCATAAAATTCGCCCATTTCAAATATACAGTTCTATATATAGATTTGCCTTTTATAGACATTTTACAAATGGACTTGTACATACAATATATTGGTATTTTTATTCCTATGCCTTTGTATAGTATTCCTTTATATGCAGATAATCCATTTGATTTATTCATTCATCAGTTCATCCACTTTTTAACTATCATGAATAATGATGCTTTGAATATTCATGGAAGAGTTTTTGAGTAGACAAATGTTTTTATTTCTTTAGGGTAGGTATCTAGGAGTGAAATCACTTGGTTGTATGGTAAATGTATGTTCAACTTTAAGAAACTGGCAAACATTTCCATTGTGGCTGTTACACTTATGTTCCCATCAGTAAATGGGGCTTTCTGTTTCTTCACAATATCACTGATTTTTATTGCCATTCCATTATTCTGTCAAGTTAGCTGCTTCAGGATGGTGGGGATCATGGTAAGACTAGTGAATTCCATCAACATGGGCCCATTACTGCATTTCATTTGCTGTGAAGTAAGTTCCTTGATCAGAAAAAATCCTATGCAGAATACCATGACAGTTGGTAAGGTGTTCTGTAAGTCCACAAATGGTAATTTCGGCATAAGCACTGTGTGTAGGGGAGGCAAATCCATATCGAGAGTAAGTGTCCATTCCAGTAAGAACAAAACACTGCCACTTCCATGATGGAAGTGGTCCAGTATAGTGAACTTGCTACCACCGGGAATGGGGCCCTACCAGGGACTCGGCATTGGTCTCTGCCTCTAGCTGATTCGGCACTCAGCAGTGCCTATAGCCAGGTTTGCCTTGGTGTGAGACTCCGGATTTGCTTGTCAGCAGTCTCAGTTCTGCAGCAACAGGAGATAAGGATTTCTTTCAAGTCATTTATGTGGTACTTGAGCTGAGAATTTGGATCTCCGACATAGCTTTACCTTTCCCCACTGCCCAGCATAATTTAGGAGCAACCCTCCGAATCTCGTTATACTTGCAAATTTGAAATGTTCTAAGGTATCAGACATGATCACTAGAACCTGCCTGGCCTCTGACAAGTATTTGGGAGCATCCATTGGTGATATCTTTGCCTATTTCTATTGCCATGTTGTACAGTGGACTTTCAGTGCTCACTTTACTACTGGAAATAGTCATCAGTGCCTTTACATCTAATCAGTCCCCAGAACCAATTCAGAAAACTTATCCTAAGTTTCTCTTCCTCTGGAACCACTTTCTGTACCAGAGTCAGTATTAGGGTTCTTCAGAGCACCAACCAGTGGGATATATATAGAGAGGTTTATTTTAAGGAATTAGCTCACGTGATGGTGGGGGCTGTCAAGTTCAAAATCCACAGGGCAAACCAGCAGATTGGAAATTCATGTAAGCTGGTGTTGCAGTCTTGTCTAAAATTCACAGGACTGGAAACTCAGGGTTTCTATGTTGCATTCTTAAGGCCAAATTCCTTTTCCGTGAACCCTTTCTTTGCTCTTAGGCTCATCTACATTATGGGGCGTAGCTTATTCAGGATCTAATTATTTAAATGTTAATCACATTTAAAACACATATTCACAGCAGCATCTAGACTGGTGTTTGACCAAACAGCTGTACACCATAGGCTAACCAAGTTGACACATAAAATTAACCAATACAACTCATGTCCTTAATTTTTGGCAGGTTTTCTCTTATTGCCTAACTTGATACCTCCTCTTCAAGGTTTTAATTTTTGCTGTCTTTTTTTTTTTCTTTTCAATTTCCAAGAGCTTTTTTTTGAGTATACTTTTGTTAAATACAGAAATAGGTTTACAGTTGTTTTGTTTGTATGGAAAATAAGTAGATTAGGTATGGTATATAAAAAGAATATAGACTATGGACTTAGATACACCTGGGTTCAAATCCTAGCTTTCTAACTTCATATGTGAGCCTGGGGAAGTCTGTTACTATTTGCTTTCCTCGTCTATAAAGACATTATTACTTACAGGGTTATGAAGACTCAATTTAGAAAGATGAAAAATATATGTACTGCCAAGCACTTAACCAGTATTTAAGATTTGTTAGTTTCTCAGAGGAAATGTAAATACTTAGAGGTGAGAAGATCTTTACTCCAGCTTCTTCCCAGCCTACCAGCCAACCACTCCCTGTCTCACCCAGCAGTCTATGTTAGCTTTGTAATCTTGAACAAATCATTTAATTTCTCTAAGCTTCAGTTAGAAAAATGGAGCAATCTGAAGGAGGACCAGATCATATTAGGATGATCCTTCTAACTTCAAGTATTTTATGATGAAGTAGCTATTATCTTTTCCAATTTAATGAGTTAGGCTGCTTTGATAGAATCTGTTGCTGTAGGATGGAGATAAATCACTCTTACATTTCATCTTTTGCTACCTAGAAGAATTAGGAGAAACTTTACCTGCCAGTGGTACTAATTAATATCTTTTTGTCTGAATTCACACTCTCATCCACTCTTACTTTGCCCCTTCTTCCTCTTTCAAGGACATGGTTATATTCACTGTGCCTTTGTGTTCAGGCAGTGGCTTACCTGATGTCTTCCTTCACCTAGGCTACTGTGGCTCTTCTCTCCCTTATATATCAGGAAGCCTCCTCAAGGTCAACTGCTATTATGAGAAACAACTAGTAATTGCCTTTAAAGTACCACACAGAAGAAAACTTGGTTTTATTTTCAAGAATTATTCACAATTTAGCATGCATTAGTACTTACGAGTTGTTTAAGGAAGTTTGCACCCTGACAGGTGTGGCTCAGTTGGTTGGGGTGCCGTCCTATACACCAAGAGGTCTTGGCTTCCATCCCCAGTTGGGGCATGTACAAAGGCAACTAATTGATGTTTCTCTCTCTTTCTCTCCAGTGGAGGAAACTTTTATAGATCTTTAAAAAAAATGTTACTTAGATAGTTTTGCATCTTATTTTTTCCATTTAGCAATGTTTTTGCCAATAATTTCGTGTCGTTTTTTACAGATTTCTGTATAATATTTTATCTTGATACAGCATGGATTATTTAAACACTTGTTGATGGAAGGTTAGGTTGTTTCCACTCTTCAGCTATTATAAACATGCTGCAGTGAACCTTCATGTGCCAGTTTATTTTCCTAGGGTAGGTACTTAGAGGTGGAATTGCTGGATATATTTTTGGACTTCCCTGTAGGTGACTAATGTTTGTCAGTTTTTTGTATACCTGTCCAGAAGTATTATCTATAAGAAACTTACCTTTTATATATATTATATGTATATATGCACATGAATGTATGTAACATGTATATGTACACATGTTTGAGTATTGCATGGATATGAATTTTTTGCGTAATAAAGTGTCGTGGAGTTGATTCCATACTATTGCTCATTTAATGGCTATATTAAAATTCATATAACCAAGTCCCTTCCTGATACTTAGTTTCCTACTCTTACACTACCAAAAACGGTGCTAGGACAACTAACTCTGTATGTAAGTCATTTTATAAGTGTGATTGTAGTTTTGTAGGATAAATTCTTAGTAGTTAAAATTAACATGAAAAGGTGTGTGCATTTATAATTTTGATAGATATTGCCAGATTGTCCTTCCTAGAAGTTTTGCCGATGCACATGCCATCGTCTGTGTTAGAGCCTGTTTTCCAGCAGCCTTGCTAATAGGCAGTGTGTGGTCAAGAACTTGGATCTTTGCCAACATGATGGGGGACCAGTGGTAACACACTATCATTTTCATTTGAGTTTCTCTTGTTATGAGTGGATTGAGCTTTGTTATTGTTTGTATGTTTGAAAGCCATATTATTTTTATGTTTATTTAGTCAGGTGTATTAGTCTTAAGGTGTGAAATTTTGTGCTATTCTGAGGTCTTTTCTGTTTTGAGATTATTAAAAGAATCTTCCATAGTCAAAATAGGCTCACTTTTAATATAACTAGCTTATATAGATAACAAGCAAGCTACTCTAGATTTGAAAGCCAATTTCTAACGCTAAGTTTTTATTATCTGTCGTGCTAGCTGGATGATCCTGCCTCACCTTATTTTCCCTTTAAAGTACAGGAGAAATAGAGGGTAGCAGGAGTCAAGGGAAGCATTCCTGTTAGGGGATTTCTTGGTTGGTAAAACATCTAGACCTATGTTTCTTTCTTTTTAATGCCTCTCTACTTTCAGTCATCTTTCTGGGTCCACTCACTTAATTTAGGTTCTTTTGTCTGAGATCTAAAAGTTAAAATTTCCTGAATTGAAATATTTGGTATATTTTACATAGTCCTCTCAGCATTCCACTTTTTAGTAGATAAAGCAGTATAAAATTACTACTTTACAATATGAAGTTTTTTCTTTAGAGAGATGACAATAGGGTAAGCTTTATTTGATTTTTTTCTCATTTTGTTGTTTGTATTACTTTGTTTAAAAAGCTGAGGGGTTTTTTCCTCTGGAAAAAAGTTTATCTTCTCAACTGAATTTATAATGTTTTCTACTCTTACACTACCAAGCATGGTTTTTAGTTAACTGTAAACTTGAAAAGAATGGTGTATGTTTTCATCTAGATCCCAAGGAAGAGAAAGAGGAAGAAGACGGTTCTACCCTCCCTCAGGAAGTTTCCATTGCTACAACTAGGCCTAGCCGGGGCTGGCGCAGTAGCAGCAGGACATCTATCTCTCGGCATCGTGACACAGAGAACACCCGAAGCTCTAGGTCCAAGACTGGTTCATTGCAGCTCATCTGCAAGTCAGAACCAAATACAGATCAGCTTGATTATGGTATGGTGCAAGCAGAGAATGGTCATTTAAGAACCAGTTGCCTGTTGCTTTTAAATGTAATGCTGAACATTTACTAAAACAGCTTAACTTTCAGGGGTGGGTGTGGTGATATAGGAGGGGTTCTTTTTTAACCGTTTGCACATATTCTCCTTTTGCATAATTACCTTAGGCAGTAATTTGGTCCCAGCTGCCGTGAGAAAATGTATCTACATAGATAATGTTTTGTTTTGGCTTTTTTTCCCCCCCCAGAAGTTGCAGAAGAGCATCAATCTCCAGGTGGCATTAGGTGAGAAACATTTCATATTTAAACCCTTGGGGACATAGAGCACAATCACATTAAATTATTAAAAGTTGTTTTCTACTTGAAAGAATTTTGAGCTATAACAGAGAAATTAACTTCAGTTTTGGTATTAAGTTTAGATTCCACTTTGTTCTTGATTAGAGCCTTAATCATGTAATCTTTAGTTATGTAGTTCAGAAATTATGTCTCGAGGATCTTCTGTGTTCTGGCTTATTCCATGCTAGGCACTAGTGTGAAATGTGGGTGTTTAGACCAGAGTTTTGAAATTTTATCAATATCTTTGGTGATGAGTCACGTGATTTTTTAAATTTTCTATTTTGTCGTTGATAAGTCTTTTTTGATACAGCAGATTACTAGATATAGTATTATAAAGTCAATTGAATTTTAACCCTTCATGCCATTTGAGCAGTCATCACCTTGCCTTTATTTAATAAAGTGATAGCATATCTAGGATTTTTAGTTCCAATTATTCTTCAGGAAAAAGCAGCTAAATTGCAATTCAACTAGATCATAAGGATAAAAATTCTAGATAATTTACTGTGAATCTTTGGCTATCTCCAAAGAAATTTACTTAATAAAATTCAGTGCTCACTTCCACAGCACATAAACTAAAATTAGAAAATCCCCTCAGATACAATCTTTGCAACTAGAATTTCTAATCCTTTTTGCTGCTTTTTAGTAGTGATGATGAGGAGGAGGAAGAGATGTTAATCAGTGAAGAAGAAATACCATTCAAAGATGATCCAAGAGATGAGACCTATAAACCCCACCTAGAAAGGTATGTCCCATCTTACTCCAGACATGTCAATGAAAAATAAGTTTGGAAAGCACTGTTGCATGCTTTTATTTTGCCTTGTTGCTAAACTAATGGGTATAGACTTAATTTTAAATGGATAATTAATTCTGCACTTAATTTACAAATCTAACATTCTTATTACCCCTCATACAGCCCTCTCTTCCATTGTAGAACTTTACTTTGATCATATCCTTATTATGATATCTGCATGTTTATCATAACAAGATATCATGAATTGCCTCAATACTTAGAATTTTCTACTTTTATCTTGTTTCTCTTTAGAACTGTAGTGAGATTTCATTTTAGGACATCATTAGCCTAGGGTGGGGGTCATCCCTTAGGCTTGAAATATTTGGCATTACTGTGCATGTGAGGAATGGTTAGCTGGAAATCACATTTCATGAGCCAAGAATCATTATTTTACAATAAATTGATGATAACCCCAGACTTTACCTTGTTATCAAGTTTTCCTTGAAAGGATACTTTGCTAGATGCCAGTGTTGAACTGTATTTATGTTTTCAGGGAAACCCCAAAGCCACGGAGAAAATCAGGAAAGGTGAAAGAAGAGAAAGAGAAGAAAGAAATTAAAGTGGAAGTAGAAGTAGAGGTAAAAGAAGAAGAGGAGAATGAAATTAGGGAAGATGAGGAACCTCCTAGGAAGTGAGTGGGCAATTGCAACTAAAAATCATTAACATTTTGAAAGCCATTCTGAAGTGGGAAAAAGGTGGGATGTCAGGAAAGATGTTGACAGATACAAACAGGGTGGGGCAGAAGTAGGTTTGCGCCCTGGCTGGTTTTGCTCAGTGGTTAGAGCATCAGCCCACAGACTGAAGGGTCCCAGGTTTGATTCCGGCCAAGGGCACGTACCTTGGTTGCAGGCTCGATCCCAACCCTGGTTGGGTGCGTGCAGGAAGCAACCAATCGATGTGTGTCTCTCACATCGATGTTTCTCTCTCTCCCCCTCTCTCTCTCCCTCTCCCCTTCTCTCTCTCTCCCCCCCCCCTTCCGTTCTCTGAAAAGCAATTGCAATTGTGCTTATGGAAAATAATACAATAATAAATAATATAGGAATAAACTCTGTTCCGTGTACTCAGAGCTGCAAACCTACTTTTGCCCCACCCTGTATTCCTGCCTCAAGCAGCTGACAATTGTATTGCAGAGACTTCTCAAAAACTTGAAAAGTGTGGTTCAAGGCAGTACTTACGTACAAATGAATGGATAAGGCAGTAGGCATAGGGATGTAGAAGGAATAGGTCAGCAAGTAAGAGTGTGGCAAATGTGGATCTTCCAAAGAAGGGCAAATGAGGCAAATGATGTAATAAAAACTTGATCAGGTGAAAACTTCCTGTCTAGCAACCATTTCTCATTGCAATAATAAGATTTTTGTGTTTAGGTTTTCTGGTTCTATTGCAAGGAGACTATAGTTTATATTTTTAGGGTTTTTAGATAATAGACTTTTATTCTATGTTTTAAATTGACAAGATTTAAGAGGTGGACTTTTAACTGAAACAACTCTTCAAGTAGTAACCTTGAGGTTTATCCAAACCTCCTATATAGTACCGTATAGTTTATGAATGGTATATATTTAACTTGTGTTGCAGACTTATTTGAAAGTAAAATTACTACAGAGTGAAATGTTGGTTGGGTTTGCCACATATGTATGTGACTATGTATTCTGGGTTAGCCTTTGTTTCTGCTATCTACTCTTTGGTCTTGAGTATATATGTCTTCAGCCATCCTTTACTCAGTAAACTTCAATCCAGAACATGTGGACAGTTTACTCTGGTTTTTAATTATAGGAGAGGCAGAAGACGGAAAGATGACAAAAGTCCACGATTACCCAAAAGGAGGTGAGAATTTGTACTCCTGTATTGTACCTTCTGGTGTTAGGCACTTTACTGACATATGCCCTCATTATCTACAGGAATGGACAAAAGCAACTTGATGCAAAGTTAATGTCCTTGATGCAAAGTTACTGTTTTTATTTCCATAGCAGGATCTTAACGTTTCTAAAAACTAATATTCCTTTACCTTTTTGGGGGGGAGGGTACTAGTTTATTTTATGTTATTTTTTAAAAACACTATTAAACATTTTGCAATTGTTGGTTACTTCTAACAAGTTATATGCAAACTATATAATAGTGTAAAGTTGCTGTTCCCTAATCCGGCACTTTGAGTTAAAGGTCAAACTCTGTCTTCTCTGTTGCTAACTTTTCTCCAACATACTGATTTAGGAAAAAGCCTCCAATCCAATATGTGCGTTGTGAAATGGAAGGATGTGGAACTGTTCTTGCTCACCCTCGCTATTTGCAGGTCAGTGAAGTTGTGTAAGACAGCCTTTCAGGTTTTGTACCCTTAGTAGTTCTCAAGCTTGATAGGACTTATGATGCGTGAATTTGTGTAGGCTTTATCATTGACATGCAATGCCAAGAAAAATCTTTCTTTAAACATAAAATTACTTCATTGGTTTAAAAGAAGAGAGAGAAAAAGAAAGAAAAGTATCTAAGAACCTGAGCCCAAAGGGAGGATTTCCTTGGAATCTTAGAAAATTCCAGAGTTTCCCATAGTAGTATAAATACTTTTGAGATGAGATGATTGTAACAACACACCAAGACACAGATGAACAGATTTTATTTTAATGTGTATTTAAAAAAAATAAAATTAGTAACTCAAACCAGTGATTTCTTGAATACTGTTTAAAATAAATTTTAAAATTTTAGTTTGTAGGGTTTTTTGGAAGTGAATCTTTTTTCTAAATATGAGTAAAGATACAGCTTATGTTTAGGTCTCAGAGAAAACATGAAAGTGAATACTAATTACTAAAGCTTAGGAAATGTCTGTTTGATATTTAGTTTAGCAGCAAGTATAACATGAGATTCAGGCCTTACTTTCTGATCCTGGTTCTGTTATAGTAATGATAACTAGTATTCTTGTGGTGTGGGCTGTTTGCTGCACTAAGCACCATACACCATGCAGTGTATGATCTCCAGACCCTCACAGTACTATGAGATGGCTCGGTGATCTTCATTCTACAGATGAGGACTTACAGCGTTTAAGTCCACGTTCCTGAGATCACGCTGCTAGTAAATGACAGGCCTATATTGGAATGCAAGTTTATTTCCAGACCCTATGTTCTTAACTATTTGATTATATTGCCTCTCTACCCATTCACAAAGTATTTGTTTTTTTTTCTTCACTTTTGACTTAGCAGAAGAGCAGATATCTAGAAAGCCTTAATTTTTATCTCTCTCCACTTTCTGTTACTGTTATAGCACCACATTAAATATCAGCATTTGCTGAAGAAGAAATATGTATGCCCTCATCCCTCCTGCGGGCGACTCTTCAGGCTCCAGAAACAACTTCTGCGACATGCCAAACATCATACAGGTACTTTCAGAATAAAATGTCTTATCGAGTAGATAAATACACTGTACTTTTAAGTATAAATTGGTAATGATAATTTTTTTCCCCTAACATAAATCTTAAAAGAGTCTAGAGTCAAGTATAAGGGAAAGGTGGAAAAGTAATACGTAATGATGTAAATTTTACAAGGGACGAATAAACCAGGGCTTTTAATTTTTTTTCTTTGATTTCTTTGAGAACTTTTATGACCTGGATAGTGATCTTTTACTCAGTACATACAGTACTGTGTGTCAGTGGACCGAACACTTTACATGTATTGTTGCTTATCCATCCATTCAGCACGACCAAGTTTGCTGTATTGGTCTTGTTTTGTAGCCAAGAAACCAGAGGCGTAGCAACATTAAGTAACTTGTGTTCACACAGCTAGTTTTTGGCAAAACCAAGATTTTCTAATTCTGTTTCAGGGAGATGCTTATAGATTAAAAGTGAGGAGTATGAAGAAAAAGCCTAAATGGTAAAGGGGTTTGCTTATAGTTTATGGTAACTACTAAGTGGCTCCTGGGACTTCTGCTGTTGAAATCATTAAGGCTAGCTATTGCATTCACGTGTAACCTCCTCTAGGAGATACTGACTCAAAAAGAGAAAGGAAATGTCTTGGTGATACAAATGACAGAGTGGATTAAAATTCTATACATTTTTTGCCTTTAACAATCTCACTGCAATGTAACTAATAGGAACAATTTGGGCTGGGTATGAGCGCTAATCCAGTAGGTGCCAGACATTTGATTGTTACATGTTACCTTCTCAACAACTGTAGTCCTAAGACTGCAAATTCTAGTTGCAGAGATGCCATGTCTCCTGCCCAAGGTCATACTGATACATGTACCCTTTGTGTCAGTTACCATATGTGTGACTTAAGCAAGTTCCTTAATTTTTTTTGTCTTCTCCTTTTTCCTCATCTGTAAAATAAGAATAATAGTGACACCAATGTCACTGAGTATTAATGACACCAATATTATAAGAATGAAATGAGGTAACATATAATGTGTTAGTTATTACACAGGGCCTGGCACATGGTAGACATTCAAAAAACAGCAGGGTTTGAAGTTAGGTCTCAATTATTCCAAAGTCTACAGTCTTTGCATTATGCTATGTTTCTTCAGAGAGAATGCTGCCTGCACTCTGTTTCTTGCTAGGTGCTGCCATTTCTGCACTCTTCCTTCCTGTTAGACACTTGTCCCACAGAAAAGTACTCTCTGATAATCAGTTTAGGCTATTTTAACTAAATATCAAGCCTGCTATGACAAAAGGACAGTTTTAGAAATTCAGTTCATATCAAATACTTATATTTGATTAATACAATTTTATGATGTCAGTGTAGAGAGTTCTTTTCCAAATTAGTATATACAGATTCACTTTGAAAATATATTTAAATAAATGGATACCCTACTCAGTTTGTCATGCTACTGTGGAGCTGGAAAAGTGGACAAGACCTGGGAGATACTAAGAGTTGTCTCTGGGTTAGAACTGTGCATTTTTAGATATTCTGTAGAAAAGAGACCCTTAAGCATTGGTATCATTTGAGCTCTTGTTAGAGATACAGAATCTCAGACCTGCTTAATCAGCATCTGTATTTAACAAGATTCCTGAGTGGGTTCTAAGTACATTCAAGCTTGAGGAAAACTTGGTTCTTCTCCCACACTGAGTTTTAAAACTGTTTGGGATGGAGTAGAGTATCAATTTTGTTATTGTTTGCCTTTTAACTTATCCTCATGTTTTCACTCTGTGTGTAGTAATTTTAAGTGAAAGGCATAGAAAATGTAGTGATCATTCAACAAATGATACTAAGCATCTGTTTGTGCGCTCTCTTGCGAACCAAGGGATAAAGAAATAAGTAAAATGCTCCTTTGCTGCATAGATTCCACACCATGTTACCAAAGTCATCAAAAATCCTGTGAAATTTGGGGGAGGTAGTTGAATGGTACAGATGGTATTGGGGCAGGAGAAGAAGGTAAATGCAGGTATTGTGCTGCATATTTGATAGCAGCAGCGTGAATCTTTTGAGATAAGTGTAAATTATTTATCTTCGGTAACATTTTTAAAGAATAAAATCCAAGAAAAACGTAGTAGTTTACTTGCCAAGCAATTTATCCAAGATCTGCATTGCTGGTAAAATTAATATTAGGATTTTCATTCTCATGTATTTCTATCTAGGTCTTTTTTTAAATAGGCCCTTTCACTACTGAATGTATGGCATTAAAAAACAAAACAAAACTATATTTCTTTTTAAAATTTTGTTTATCCAGTGTTTATACATTGAAAACAATGTTGCGTTTACTCTAAATTGACCTTCCTAGTCTGCTTACTTATTGCAAAGTAGGAAAAAATACTTACAGGGTTTCTAAATGGACACTAACCACAATTTTTTCTTAGATCAAAGGGATTACATCTGTGAATACTGTGCGCGGGCCTTCAAGAGTTCCCACAATCTGGCAGTGCACCGGATGATCCATACAGGCGAGAAGCCATTACAGTGAGTGTTTATTTATTGGTAAACATCTGGGTGAGAAGCGCATTTACCCCACTTGAGGGTTAGCCCCTTTATAGACATTTCAGCTGTCACTGTTATTTACTTTTACCAAATTAGAGTGGGTATTGTTTGGGAGAGCCAACTTAGTGAACTTTTTCTTCTGTTTTTTCCTGTCTTTTAATCAAACAAGAAATCAGATTAGTGTTCCATCTGGTAATTTTTTCTACTCTTTCACAAGAAGTATATGTTACTCACTATTGCTTATGTATGTGACCTAATTTCTCACCTGACTTTGAATAAGAACTCTCTTTATTTCTCTGTCTGATCAGCCATTTCCTCTTCCACTCTCCTTAGATGCGAGATCTGTGGATTCACTTGTCGGCAAAAGGCATCCCTTAATTGGCACATGAAGAAGCATGATGCAGACTCCTTCTACCAATTCTCTTGCAATATCTGTGGCAAAAAATTTGAGAAGAAGGACAGCGTAGTGGCACATAAAGCAAAAAGCCACCCTGAGGTGCTGATTGCCGAAGCTCTGGCTGCCAATGCAGGCGCCCTCATCACCAGCACAGATATCTTGGGCACTAACCCGGAGTCTCTGACACAACCTGCAGATGGTCAGGGTCTTCCTCTTCTTCCTGAGCCCTTGGGAAACTCCACCGCTGGAGAGTGCCTCCTGCTGGAGGCTGAAGGGATGTCAAAGTCCTACTGTAGTGGGACGGAGCGGGTGAGCCTGATGGCTGATGGGAAGATCTTTGTGGGAAGCGGCAGCAGTGGGGGCGCTGAAGGGCTGGTCATGAACTCGGACATACTCGGTGCTACCACAGAGGTTCTCATTGAGGATTCAGACTCTGCTGGACCTTAGTAGAAGGGAAGACTTTAGGCACTGGGACGGCTCAGACTTTGTACTTAAAAGATAAAAAGGACAAACAAGTGAAAGCATTTAAGATCTAGTGAAGTAACCGGAGGCCTGCTCTCCCCAGCGTGGGTCACAGCACACACCTTCTCTCCCCTCCTGTCCCCTTTATAGAATTGATGTTGCCTTTACCAGGAAGGTAGACAAAAAATAAGAAGCTCTTAAAAGTGAGGGTCACCCTCATGCTCAGTTCCAGCCAGGCAGACTTCCTGCTCATTGCAGATCCCTTTTTCTAACCTGTAATTCTTCTTACATGCTCTGGATCAGCTTTTAACTCTTAGTGGTATATACTGTCCTCTCAATCCCTTCTCCTCTACTGCTGCCCTACGGCCTGGCTTCTACCCACTGCAGCACACTTACCCTCAAAGTATCATATAATTCTAATCTCTGGAGGCTGGCAGCTTGACTTGGCACTTTAGGGCCCCTTAACAGGGTGAGCTGTTAAAACAGCACACATCTCTCACCCCCTTTTCTTCCGTTCCTCACTGGGTTTCCGAAAGGAAGGATACATGGGGACCACTCTGACCCCAGCACCTCAGCCCTCCTCCCAACACCTTCATATGGTTCTCAGTGGTGCTCACTTGCTTGGAGGCAGGCTCCCAACAGGGAGGGGGCTGCCCTTTACGTGGTCTCTTTGACCATAGGACAGGGCTGTGTATCAGTGAGACAGAAAAGTCCCAGTTTAATGGCAGAAATTTGCACTTTGAACATGTGTGTTTTTGTGTTGTGGAACCTGAGATTCCTTATTTATTAACGGAAAGTCTGATTTTTTTTTTGATTTTTTTTTTTTTTTTTTGTCTTTGTTGCTATATTTTGTGGGGCTGGGAGAGACTAGATTATTCTGACATGGGGTCCTTTCCATAAGAGGTACTTTTGAAGGCAAGATATAGGGTTGAAGAAGCACAGCCAGCCTCTAAAATCATAGCTCTCCAGTGGCCTTTAAGCTGGTCCTCAGCACTAATAAAATCACTACAGTAGCTTAGTGCTTTTTCGGAAGCCTTTTTAGGGAAGAATGTTAGATTTGTGGTAATTAGTGCTCTGAGATTTTAGAGCATTGAGATTTAGGAATTTTGAGGGGATAAGGTTGTTCAGGGTCTGAATTACAGATAAAGATTTTCTCTTGTGAATTTGTTTTTATTTGTCCCCATCATTTCTTTACACATACCTCCCTGTAGGCCCAACTCTGGCCCCTTGCCTTGTGTTTGTTTTGCTTTACTCTATCATTGGTTCATTCCAGCTCCCGATTAGTGAAGGACACTGCCATTAGTGAAGGAATATTCTAGGAGTTGTACACTTTTAAGTCAAAGAATATTGCTCTATTTTGTTTCCCTTTTAATAACACTTCAGAAGAGGAAAGGCTTCAACAAAATAATGTAATAATAGCTTTAGCTTCCACCTGAAATACTGGGAATTACCACTTCCCTTGCGATTGGGGGTTTTTTGGGGTGGATTGCTTATTACTATCCATGGGAGAGACAGGAAATGTTTTTGTGTAAGTTAAGAACTCCCAGGAGACGAAAACCCATTTTGGCTCATTTTTAGGGAATTAAAAGGGCAATTTCTGTCCTCTTGTGCACCTCAGAAGCTGGAATTCAAGGCTTGCCCTATGCATTGTTTGTCAGAAATGTGCGATGGCTGTTGGAAAGAATGAAGTTTTGCTGAGAACAAAATAAGGAACAGCTTGTTTTTCACAAACACTAAAACTACAAAGTTTATCAATTTTCTCTTTGATTTTTTTTTCACAAAAAGAGGGTAACAAAATGTCATCTCTGAAAGAGGCTTACTTGACACCCACTAGTGTCAGTGGCTGGGATGCCAGGGAGTGGGGAGTGAGACACCTACAGTGCACAGTCTTAAATGCACTATTGTTTCTCTTCGGAGTGTGGCAGCTTTGCCATCCCTCCAGTGTGGGGGTAGAAAGTGGAATAAGGACAGAAGGGGTGTCGAATATGCTTTCCTGCCCACAGTAAAAACTTGGAGTTGACTGGTGTGTTGATTAGATGTGAAAATACATGACTGACTGGGTGGTCTACAACAAAGTTGCCCCCCAACGTAAGTCTATTTTGTACTGTTTCACTAGCTAGCATCCTTTCCCCACTTTTACCTTTGTCTTTGTCACATTTATTTTATACTTTGTGTCCATAAGTTACATTTTTGGTAGTTAGTAATGAGATATTTTAGCCACGTACACAAAAGCAAACTGCGTAAAAAAACAAAACACTTTATGAGATAGAGGAAATATGATCTTCCCTATCTTACACTCCTCTTCCCTCCAAAGTTCTAATAATTAAAACTATATGTTCTTTCTCCCATTTTTTGGCCTCTTCATAGCTAACCATTTGCCTACAATTTACTTCAATAAATTATTATAGCAGGTTGCGATAAATTTTTAAATATTTTTCATGGACTTTATCTTTTTCCTTTTGAGATGGGGATGCTAGCATAGGAAAGAGTTGGTGTAAGTAAACTAACTTATACTGGGGCCTCTTCCCTTTTCCTTTCTGCTCCTCATGCTGTTTACTTCTTTGTCCTTCCAAGGAGCTCTTTCAATCTTAAAATTCTGCATTTCCTACTTCTAGTCAAATTCTGTTACCTTTTTCCCCACTGCATATTCTCCATCTTGAATGGGCAGTTCTAGATTCTGAAACTGTAGTTGAGATACTTTCTGTGCTTCCCCCTTGTTTGATTGCCCAGGGTTATCATAATTGCATAATTGAGACTTAATATGCTTCAGAAAGTTTAGATAAACACTGGCCAGGATTACTGGGAGTAAAAAATATATATATATATTAAGGTATGGAAAGGCATCCACGTAGAGCACTTGAACCTCCTTTGTACCTGTTGGGAGAAAAAAATACGAAGAGTGTATTAAACCTGAGGTGGTTACAGTCTCTTTGTTTGAAATTCCATTTTTCTCTGCTGTCTTTTTCCCACTTTCCAATGTACTCAAGAAAATTGAAAGATTGTAATGGATCAATTTAAAATATTTTATTTCCTAAAAGCCTTTTTGCCTATTGTAATGTGCAGGACCCTTCTCCTTTGATGGGAGAGACAGGTAGTTACCTGAATCTAGGTTGAAAAAGTTATGTAAAAAGAAATTATAATAATAAAAGGGATACTCTGCTTTTCAAATTCTTGTTTTCTCTTAATCTAGGTAAGGCATATCCAAAATAAATATGTAAAGAAGAAAAATAAAAGTTGTGTTCATGGAAGCAACTGGTCTTCCTTGGTTGTACTGAGTTACAGTTGTCCCAGGGCGAAACGATGCTGCTAAGAAAACCACGTGCCCTCAGAGCAGGCCTTACGTGGCAGACCCTGTTTGCTCTTGTGGAAATCAGGTAGTTAACTTTGGACTCTGTGTAGCTCTTGATTTCTAACGCTGAGATGCCCTATGATCCTGTGATCAGTCGGCAAAGTGTACCAACTTTAAGAAAAAGATAGAATCCTCTTACCTTCTAAAAAGGCCTGTGACAGCCACCCAGGCCTCATTTCTTCCGTACAGCCCTCCTTTGTTTACCTATGGAAACTGGCCCCTGAGAAGGCAGAGGTAGTGTCCATGATAGGAAATAGTGAAAGCTAATTGATTCATTTGAAGTTGAAACTTGCAGCCCCTACCAATTGGCACCATCCCCTAACCTACTGAATTAAATGCAGTAGAGTAGCAGCTCTCCAACTGCTTTTAAACTCTCTTGTCCTCATTTCAAAGCCCAGCTCATTATCTTACTTTGTTAAGAAGCATGTAGTATAACTGCGATAAGGAAAAAAAGAAAAACATGTTGTCACTTGAGCGAGACTGCCTTAGTAATGTTACATGTCAGGGTTGGGTGGTTCCTGTCCTTTGGTAAAGAACAGGCCTAAACAGTACCTTCCTCATCCTGAAGCTACGAGGAAGGCACTGTGATTGAGATCAGAGATGCTTTCTTAGCCGATTTTTAATCAAATGTAAGTTAAACTACCTTTAAATACATAGTAAAAGGATGGGAGTAAAAAAAAAGGACATCTTTTTAAAGGACCTTTTTCACACAAACTTTGTTCCATGAACAAAATGTGAAATATCTAGACAATGAAATTGTAAAGTCAGTGGAAGAAACAACTGTAGAATCAAACACTAATATTTAAATTTTGAGCCTAGTTAGTTGGATTTTATTTAATTTCTTTAAGCCTCGATTTCTTTATATGTAAAATGGGGGGAATAATATTTATCTCATGGAATTATTTGGAAGATCAAATAAAGGCTTGAAAACCTTGAGCACAGTGTCTGGCCCAAGGTAGGTGCTTAATAAATGGCAGCTATATTAATAATATTAATGTAATATTATTGAATACTTTGCCAGGCCAGAAAGACAGGGAGCACAGAGGAGGGTGGTAATGAAGTGAACTATATGTGTGTGTATAGAATAGGTTACATTAGGCAGGGGTGTCATGAGGATTAGTATAGTGTGATAGTGACCTTGTTGCTAAGTGCAAAAGCAAAACAATGACATAAAAACAAGTAGGCTAGGCACTCAGTGGAGGAGAGAGATGGAGGCAGACGCTGCAGGAAAAAAAAGCTGAGTAAAAGGGGCCTTTGATTCCACAGGCACAAAAATCCACAGCCAGGAATTTGCTGCCACCTCTGAGTCAGGCAGGGGGTGGGGGTGGGGTACTCCATTCCATTAGTAGAGAATGCCCAGTGGATTTAGTCTTTGAGAGTCACATTTCTTACTTGGAACAGTGTAGACAGAAACAAACTCAGCTCACTTGTTTCCTGGGACAGTTGAGTTGGGGGATGGCTTTCGCAGAGCACTCACCGCTGACCCCTCACCGCCGGGACCTCTGTAGCCGCTCTATCTGGCTAGCAAGGAAGATCCGTTCAGACCTGACCGCTCTTATGGAATCTTATGTAAGTTGCCTATTTTGCTGTTGTCTATTTTCACTTCCTCTCTTCTGATGCAACCCCTTACCATTACGCGCCAGTCCCATTACCAATTATAAAAGCCCGGATCATACAGTCACCTGTATATTGGATACATGCTATTTGACACGGTCCCTTGCCTTAAGGAAGCTCATATGAGCTTATTTCCTTTCTCTGGTATTTTTAGGAGACATGTTCCTTGAGTAAGAAAATACATGTGGGTTGCTGGGTAGGGTTGGCTATCTGTCTTAGAGGGTGTTCCTAATTTGCCTACAGTCTGAATTCTGCCAGAAGAGATGAGCCATGAGCCCTCTAAGTTTGGGTTCTTCATATACATTGTTCTGAATTTCTGAGCTATGGAAATGAAAGACAGAGTAAGGTTTATAGGATTGTGAGAAGAGCAGTGTAAACCCAACCAATTTCTCATACAGTATTAGCCACCCACTTTTTAATTAAACACAACAAGAGTGTTTCTGGAGTGCCCTGGCTGGTGTGGCTTGGTTGGGTGGAGCGTCATCCCGTGCACCAGAAGGTCATGGGTTTGATTCCCGGTCAGGGCACATACCTAGGTTGTGGGTTCGATCCCCAGAGGCAACTGATCAATGTGTCTCACATCGATGTTTCTCTCTCCCTCCCCACCTCTCTCTCTAAATATAAAAAGAAAAATATGTTTCTGGATCTAAACAGAAGGGTCACCTATACTATCAGAAGGATTCCCTAGAAGAGTCTCTGGCAAGTGTTAAATTCTTAAAACATTAACCATGGGTTTCAGATTGGTTTTCTGACTGGGAGATTATCATCAGTCTACCTAAGATCTGCTATGGAAACACTCCAGACCCTGTGGAGCGTATCTTTGTATAGCCCCACCCGTTGGAAATCAGATCCTGAAGTACCAGTTTTTTAAACTGATTTCCACTGAATTCTCTGAAGGATTTTCCTCACCACTGAGAGTGGGCAACGGAGGAGAGATGATTAGAAAAATTCTACAGAGTCTACATTCTAGGGCTTCCTAGGTGTGGCCAGTGTCTTCAAGTATGTTTAAAACACTTAAAACTTTAGTATGATTAAAATACTCTAGGAGGGAGTTTGAAGTGGGAAGGAAAAGTAATCCCAGGCCAGTGGTTTTCAACTTTAAGAACCAAATGAAAGCTGCAGATTCTCCCAGGAAAAATAAACAGTCGTAGTCAAAGCAGTATGTATAATTCCAGGGACAACAGGGCCTTCCAAAAGTCCAATCATGGACCTCAAATCAAGAGTTTCTGTTCTAGACTTTATTTTCTTTATAATTTGGATCCATGACCAGGGAAGCGAGTAAGATTTTATATGAGATTTGGGGATTATTAAGTGAGATGTGTGCGTCTCTGTATCCTTGGCCAGGTGAAGCATCAGGGCCTGAATGAGAACATAGACCTGGACTCCGTGGATGGTGTGCCAATGGCGAGCACCGGTCGGTGGAGTGAGCTGACCGAGGCCGAGCGACTCCAAGAGAACCTCCAAGCTTACCGTACCTTCCATGTCATGTTGACCAGGCTTTTAGATGACCAACGGGTGCATTTCACTCCAGCCGACAGTGACTTCCATCAAGCAATACATACCCTTCTACTCCAAGTTGCTGCCTTTGCTTACCAGCTGGAGGAATTAATGGCGCTCCTGGAACTCAAGATCCCCCCCAATGAGGCTGATGGGATGCCCGTTATTGTTGGAGATGGTGGTCTCTTTGAAAAGAAACTGTGGGGACTAAAGGTGCTGCAAGAGCTCTCACAGTGGACAGTGAGGTCCATCCATGACCTCAGAGTCATTTCTTCTCATCAGACTGGGATCTCAGCACATGGAAGCCAGTATATTGCTAATGACAAGAAAATGTAGCAGTTAGCCCGGCGGGAGTGGCTCAGTTGGTGGAGCGCCATCCTGTGCACCAAAAGGTTGTTGGTTTGCTTCCCGGTCAGGGCACATAACCTGGGTTGCTGGTTTGATCCCCCATCGGGGCACATACAGGAGGCAGCTGATGGATGTTTCTCTCTCCCTCCCTCTCTCTGAGCATGTCTCTGGTGAAGATCAACAACAAGAAAGGAGCAGTTACCCATCTCTCTCCCTTTCTTTTCAAATGGAATATATATATAGTTATCTGAGGCCTCGCTTTCCCATTCTTAAATTTTTGAAAACCTTTCAGACCACAGGCATTTTCATCAAGTAGGGTTGGAGACATGGACTAATTGGGCATACAGGTTTAGTTGGCTGGAGGATAGGCGGGGGGATGCTGGGACCGTAAGGGAGTGGGGGCAAGGGCACCATTGTTCCACCTCAGTGCTCCAGCCTTTCCTACCTGCCAAGAAACCTCTACAGACATTTAACAGCTTCACAGGATAAATATATTTTTAACTCCTGTCCTGGTAGACTCTTTTGAGGACTATAACAGGGAACTAAAAATCATGGACTTTATCCAATTCAAACTCTTGGATAATAAAGACAGTAACTAACATTTATTGAGTATCTACTACATTGAAGCAGTATGTCAGGGGCTTCATGTATATTAGGACTTTCACAACCCTGTCAAGGGAGGTGATGTTATTTCCATTTGGCACATGAGGTAACAGGTTCACAGAAACTTATAACTTGTTCAAGGTTACCCACCTAGCACACAGTGCACTAAGTTTGAACCCAGATCTTTCTCATTTCAGAGCCTATATGCCCTTCACTTTAGAGGCCTGACGTGAACCTCTATCACTGCACCTCTTTGCCACAGAGGGTTGGAAAATGGACTCCCCATGGAGTCCATCCCTAGCGCTGAAAAAACAACCCCCTTACAGTAGTCCCACTTATCCAAAGCTTCACTTACCCCGGTTTCAGTTACCTATGGTCCATGGCAGTAAAAAATATTAAATGGAAAATTCCAGAAATAAGCAACTGATAAGTTTTAAACCGTGCTGTTCTGAGTACTGTGATGACATCTCATGTGGTCCCGTGCCATCCTGCCCAGGACATGATAAACTCCTTTGTCCAGCGTAGCCACGCTTTATACGCTGCCACCCGTCAGTCACTTAGCCATCTCCGTGATCACAGAGAGCAAGCGAGACCACGCTCACATCACGTTTACTACAGTGTATTGTTATAATTGTTTTATTCTTGGTGTTAACCCCTTACTGTTAAGAAAAAACATACAGGGTTCTGTACTCTCTGCGTTTCAGGGATCCTCTGGGGGTCTTGGCGTGTCTCCGCGTGCGTGAGGGGGACCACTGTACATGTCCTGAAGGGCACAGTGTGAGTGTCAAAGGCAGGGTTTGTTGTCCATACGTGGCAGAGGAGAGCAGTGGAGATGTTAAGATACTGCTTGGGGAAAAGATTAGACCCACCAAACTAAACTTGGGAAGCTGGGGGTGGGGGGTGGTAATGCAGCATACCTCAGAGTGTCCACTAATGTTTGTGAGCTTGGGGTTGGGCACAGCGTATGCCAGGCTGGCACGCATTGTAATCAGCAATGCTGTGATACGGTCACTGTAACCCAGGCATTCATGGACAGTGGATGGGATACCACTCAGGTTAAAAAGTCCCAGAACTCCTTCACCACGCATTCTCTGGACTTAGTCATGAGGAGAGGGTGAGGCCCACTCGGTTCCCAGTGGGAAAGCCAGCGATACTGAAACAATGCACAGCAAAGCCCCCACGCTTCCCAGCAAAGGGGCAGCACTGTGTTTAATGTTATGGAGAGAAACAGTATGAAAAGTTCGCTGGCCGTCGGGCCTATGAACTAGTGCAAGTGTGAATCCAAAACGTCTCAGGTGTATCCTTTCATACCTCCAGTCAGTTAAGATGCTGGACCTTGGGTTGGGGGCCCATATCGGTTTCGTTCAGTTGCTTGAGGTAGCTTAAATGAGCCATGAGTCAAGGCTAGCTCACATAGGTTGCATGAGGTGGGATGGGTGACTTAGCTTGTGTCCTTTCCCACAAGGGTTCATGAAGTCAATATTATGAGAAGACTCTAGGGTAGAAATTAGGACAATACAGGGGAAGTAAGGCCCTGCTCTCTAGTACGGAAACAAGGTTGTATGCATAGAAGAGATCACACTAGGTTGGAACTGTAAGACAGGCTTAAGTGTTACAGAGTTAAAGGAAGCAGCTCTACGAGGACCAGACTGAATTAGGGATTGACATTAGGCTGGTGCTGCTGGTGTGTATCCTGTAACACAGGGATAACAGTGTCACTGGGAGTCTGTATATTTTTAATCATCCACAATCCAAAAGAAATTTTTGATCTTTGGATTTTAGTTTTGTTTCTTAGATCTGCATATGGATAAGATCTCTGGGGAATCATAGTTTTATATACATATAAACTATAGAAATATGTACATATACCATATTCTATATGTGTGTATATGATTAAAATGCATACTTTCAGTTCTTTGCCCCTAACTCTTATTTTGTCAAGAGGATCCCTTCCTGTATGAGAGTTGATAAATTCCTCCTGCGTTGACTTAAGAGAGCGATTTGGAAAAGATTTGCAAATTAGCACAAACTCGAAGCCCAAGCATGGAATAAAATTAGCTTTGAGATAGTCAGGCTTGAGGGAAGTGAGAGTTTTAATAAAAACGGAAAGTGTAAAGTCATAGCCCTGGTATTGCTGTTATTTCAGGCTGCTGTGGATTAAAGCCCAAGGGATGACTCATTGTGGTGACCGCTGGTCAAGCGGGGAGAGGACAAGTAAATATTTCAGGGTGACATAGCCTGAAAGGTGTAGAATGATTTTTTGTAAATTCTCACCTCATGGGGTAGCTGAGCACGGGGTGGGGTGGGGGTAGGAGCTCCCACCAGGGTGGCGAGGGTTTGGCGGAGGGGAAGACCAGAAGAGACAGTTTGGGTACCACCTCGACTGGTTTGCTGTGCATGTGCATGTGTGTCGCCAGAAGTGTTCAGGTCAGGACATTAAAAAGAATGGTTTGGCCTCTTTGTCTCATCCCACCTCAGCTTAAAGCCTCAGATCCAAGAATGAACCCTTTGAATACTGGTACATTAAAAAAAAAAAATGAACATGACAAAAATTTCCTCTCTCTGCCTAAAAGCTGCTATAGAGCTCTAAGGTCTACAGATAAAGACAGAGCAAAAATACAATTTGGTCTTTTGATGAAATGCGTGTGAGAGAAAAATATCCAGGTGCATGCGATTCTTATACTAACTTGGATTGATCTACTTTGGGCAAATAGAAAATAAAAGACACGAGAATGGCTCACAATAAAGATCTCACCTCAGCAAGACCATGAGTTGCTTCTTTTATTTCTGTATCTTCGGATGAACAAGGGGAATTTCAAGTGATTTCAACACTGTAATGCTCCCAGCCAGCCCAGCTCAGTCAGGGGTGCTGGGTAACTCCACGAAGCCAGGCCCCTGGGGAGAAAGGGTAGGCTGCCCTGATGCCCACCAGCCGGCTTGCAGACGGGGAAGATTTCATTTTATGTGGTTTAATTTCAAGTATTTGAACCCCAATCAAGCCTTTGAAAGACAAAAGAACCCTGACTAGATCATTGCTGGTCAGGTAGAAACTAAGTTGTGGAAAATCACATAGAGGGAAATAAAAATTTGCTAAGACTTTCTGTATTTGTGGCCACTTGTTTAAGGTAGTATGAAACAATACTGCATTTACTTACATCGGGCTTCTCTATTTTGTGTCATCTAATCCTCTGAGATACGATCTCTTGCTCACAAATGACGGAAATGAGAATGAACATTAACTAGTCCCAGCCCCCTGCTCTAGTGCTATGTGACAGGACTGGAGTTTCAGCTCTGTCTCCAAAGGTCATGCCACTGCCACGGGACACCTAGTAATTGAGGTCATCTTATACCGAAACACACTTGTTTTTGGGATAAAGCCAGTACAGACTTGTACCAAATCTTGCTCTTTGGCAAACCCTATGAAGTTTCCAAACTTTGAGACACGTCACTTTTTCGGAGCTGCCTCATTTATGAAACGGAAATAACAAATACTAACTTCACAGGTTGTCACATGGTTTAGACAAATTGAGTATCTGAAAAGTACTTACAAACGGCGTACAGACATCCAGTGTCTTTAAGGCCTCAAATTGCTGGCTTGGATTAATGTACGACTCTCGATTGAGGAGAGTTCTGTATGTATCTCAGAGAAACACCAGCTGCTTCCCGGGAGCCATCTGGTCACAGCCTAGACTCCGCCCTGCCCTGTCTGTGGGCCTCTGGCCACTGGAGGCTGACCCGGTCCCACACAGCCTCCAGGAATCGTCCACGTCCCTGGAGAGTTGAGACTCGGGCTGCTCACTGCGCCCCAGAAGATGGCTTTCCCAGTAGGCGGGTCAGACAAGCCCTGGAGAGGCCTGGCAGGCTCTCTGCAGAGCCAAGGAAACGTGCAAACCAGGGCACCACCCAGGATGTGTTAAAGCCTGCAGTTGGATGAGCTGTCCTGCCATATACCAGCACCCTCCTGTTAATGCAGGAAGGAACTCAAACTTCATTTATTTCCATCCCGTCATTAGACACAGCACCAGGGAGCCAGAAAGGTTGAGTGTCTGCCTCAGTGTCCCAGCTAGAAAATGACAAGAGTGAGAGCTACAGCTTAGCCTGGGGCATTCCCTCCCGACTGCACCTCCCAGCTTCTCCATTAGACCGACTTCATCTTAGGAAACATCTGGCATTTCTGTTCACATCCTGTTCACTCTTCACCCAGTGCTCTCTCGCACCCTTACCTCCAGTCAGCCTTTGTGAGCCTGGAAGCAGCTACTCCTAACACAAACTTCACAAGATGCTAAAATTATTAACATTATGAAGGCTGAGGCATGAGGAAGGGCTCCATTCTTGTTCTGATTAGCCTGGGAATTTGAACTTTTTTATGTTTTCGGTTCTGTCGCTAACCCTCTGAATACCCCCTAAAGGACTCCCGCATCCAGACCTCCTGACACCAGTCCTCCAGATTTCCCGACATCTAATAACCAGCCTGGACCAATCCTGGGGCTAAGAATGCAGGACTGATTGTTCTCAACAATGCACTTTTTACCCTGAGGACCCTTAACTCTTCTTTCTTCCTCAGAGCACTTCTGGGTTTTTGTTTACCTGTGTTCCAAGTCTGCAAACTCTAAGACCCTTGAATAAATCTTTATCACTTATTTCTAGCCAAAGCCTCCAGACCCTCGGCGTTCTTTCGACATGTGTGGACCCGTGTCGTGGAATCTGAGGCACGCTGCTCTTTCACTCGGGTGCGGCCACTGGATTCCAGCAAGGGGCCTGCGTGAGCCCTTGGGCCCTGTGGGCTCCCCGACTGCGCCAGGGTTCCAGTGGTGAGTTCTGCTGGTTCCAAACCTCCCTCCTGCAGTCGGGGCTCAGAGCTTTAATTCTCGGGTTCTCTGATACTGGTCATTGTAACCGGGCGCCCTCTTTCTAAGTCTGTTTATGGAGGGACAACCCCATTCTACAACGCCAGCTGATTCATAGGCTAGCTTCTGCTAAATATTTGTCTTGATGAACTTCTGCTAAGAAGGACAATTTGGAATTTCAGTGGCCACTCTGGGTAGCTTTTGAGATTCTGAAAGTAATATATTTTACGTGCACAATTAGAAAATCTTAGCCATGTTAAACAAGCTGAATGAGAAGCATTTTTCAGTTGGTATTTAGAGGCCCCTAAGAAATTCAGTGGTTCAAAGATAGCCTCCATTCAAGAAACAAATTTGAAACTAAAGTAAATTCTGAACTAAACAAAAAAATATGAACTCTTTTTTGGAAACTTCCTCAGCCAATTAATAAGAAAGATTTCATAGGGAAGGACACAGACATAAATTCTACAAATCTGTTTTCCAGGCCCAACTTCCTACCGCAAAAACGAATGAGCTTGCAGATAAACTCCCTGGGGCTGTTTTGCCCAGCTATGACACCTTTCAGGAGAATTTATCTTTTTTTAAAATTTCTTTTTATATATTGATTTGAGAGAGAGAAAGGGAGAGAGAGAGAAAAAAACACACAATAATTTGTTGCTCCACTTATTTATGCATTTATTGGTTGACACTTGTATGTGCCCTGTCCAAGGATTGAACCCACCACCTGGCGTAGCGGGACAACGCTCTAACCAGCTGAAGTTTCCAGCCGTGCCAAGGATTTACCTTCAACATGGAGTCTGCACCCTCTGTAAGTCCTCAAAAGCTCCTTCCTCGGGAACTCTAGCTAGTTATAAGTACAAACATTTTGGTCCCTCCTCTTCTGTCTTTTGAATAAAACAGGCCAACTTAGCCAAAATAATTTAAAATTCTAACCACCATTAAGGGAAAACTTTTAAGTCCACCTCCAGGGCCCTCCCTGAGACAGGGAATTCTAAACCTCTCTGGGACCATGGAATGCACTCTTTGATTTGCAGAAGCTTCTAAAAAACAAAATAACTTTTAAAAACAGCTCTAAAAGATTCCCAAAAGAAACTTAGATCGTCTGAACAGGTAATGAAAAGCAAGAATCTCCTGCAATAGATTAACAAAAAAATTAAAGATATGAGAAGTCCCTAAAACAAAAGACTGTAAGACCAATTGGTTATTTTTCCTGTCTCTCCCAGGGGTAGCTATTGCCAGTGCTCTAGGAGCTTGGCTTGACTTTTTGCCTGCCTAGTGTTATCTACCAAAAAGAGTTCATCCCCCCGGGGCTAGCTGAGCCAAATGCTAGACACTGAGAATTGCAGTGGAGAAATCTTGGCTATTTCTTGATGAATGACACCATCCAGGAGAATGGGAAGCTACTGCTCAAAGCCCCAACTCCCTGATGGCAATGGCCTTTAGGTAAAAGGTTACATAGGGCAAAATCACAAGACACCCAGGTTAGGGGTCCAGGTTGTTGGGAGCAGGTTGGTTGGAGGTGAGGTGAGGGTAGTGAATCATTTCTTCACATCCCGAGGACAGGTCTAAGGTCTGCTTCAGTGTCCCTCTGTGGGGAAGTAGCCGGGAGGCCGTTCCACCTCAGGGCTCAGGAGCTGAAACCTAACTTAGGTGGAGATGTTATCTTTAGCCGCAGAGGCCCTGACCACGGGACCATTAGTCAGGGCCCAGGGCCCGGCTGCTGCCTTCTGCTGCCTGGGGGTTGCTGGCTACCAGGGGGAAAGGTCAGATCTCTCAGGGTTGTAGAAAGACAGAGAAAGAGATGGTTTCTAGAGCTGGGGTTTCAAACTCAATTTAATCAAAGTCATGAGGACCCTCGGGTTCACGGGGATGAGGCCCGTTCTTTCTTTCGCCTCAGAGGAAACTGCCCTGGAAGGTAAGACCTGTGCACCCTCTAGAGTCCGTGGGATTGTTTAATACCATGCCAGAAATATTTACTGTTGATCCCAGCCGAAATCTGACAGGATATTTGAAAGGATTTGATAGCTTTTTTATTAGAAATTTGGCAAAATTGGAAGCTAAAAATTCTAAGCTTGATAAAAAAAATGTTAAGCCTCCTCCTCAAAGCTAAAATAAAACTGTATTTAGTTTAGGGGAAGAAGCACATGGGGAAGATGTTGTTGGACTGGTAGATCGATCTATGATGTCACTTAACTTATAACCCAGTGCCTTGGGGAACTGGAGCAACTGTCCTTATCTTACAAATCTTTGCAAAACCAGAGATGCAGCTCTAAGAAGCAGTTCAAAGCCCACCTATCTCTACCGTCCTCAGTTCCTTAGGCTGAAGGGGGGGGGGACAACAAAGTGTTTTTTGTGTTTTTCTTAAAGCATAAACTGCTGCTCTGGCTCCAAGTTTCCTTGCCAAGGTCAAATATCATAAGCTTAATTATCTTCCCCACATATATTAATAAGAAAATGTCTCAAACCTTGAATGAATAAACTTAACTTATCCCAACTGTTATAAATTCGTGGGTTTGGGCTTTATTGTATCTGTCTTATGGCTGAAAGTTTAATGAAACTACCAGGCCTCTGTTTGCATCTGTCTGTATGTTTGTGTGTGTTGTGTGGTATTTCTGTCTCAGGAAGGCATTGCTAATTTGTAAAAGAGCCCTGTTTAATTGGCTTAAAGGAATTAAGTGCTTATATAAAAAACTCTCAAAAATATAATAGAAACTAACCCAAAATTCTTTTCAGAATCATATGATCTGAAAAAATATTTGATATTAAAGCTGGTTTGAGTTTGGTCTGGTTTAATTGGCATGATATTAGAGTCATCAGAATTATGTGTAATACTTTTATTCGACTTGGGTTTATTAGTCAGATAAATTTATCTTATCTCCATTGCAAAATTTGCCAGCAAGAAAATTAACTAGATATAATGAAATTTTCATAAGTAACCTAGACATAATTATTGAGAGCAAGTAAAATAAATACATGTAGATGGGATAAAAAAAGTTTTTAGGTAAACTTCAGCATATTTATGTTTTAGTGTATGTTTACTTAAATATTTCCCCAAAATCTTTTGGTAACTTGAAATCTTAGAGTTTTGCCAAGATAAGTTAGGTGATGAATCAACTGACTACCTAGGTCATTTCTGAATGACATATAAGTATTTAATTGTTAAAGAAGTCTATCTGCTTTTCACTTCTTATTACAGAGAAACTAAGAGATAAATTTGGATCCGTTAATGAATATGTCTTGTGCTTTGTTGAAGAAGCAGGTTTCTAAAAATTATAAAATATATTTGCTAGTAAAAGAGCCCATGTTTTTAGAAGTGATGAAATGTATTCATAAATTTGCCAATCTAAAGAACTCTAATTGCTGACTTTTTAGTTGTCATTAGAAGTGAATGTTCCTAAGGTTTAAGAATTCTAATTAATATGGAAGGAAATAATACGTGTTTCCAGTCAAAGGAGGTCTAAAAGTGTAGAAATGCATCTTTGAGAGGTTTGTGGAAAAGGAATCTTGAGACGGGAATTTTATGTATGGTCAAGCTAACTAAGATTGAGATGGACTTATTTATGTTACCTTTATTTTAATCTCGAAAGTACACTGATATAAAATTAAATTCCGTTTTCTCTCTCTGTTAAAAGGGAACACCAACAACAGTTTATAACCCACGCTGACAGAAGTCAACGCGTGGTTAGTATTTCCAGTGGATAACCAAGAGCCTCTCCTCCTAGATAAAAATGGTGAAGATGCCCAGTCACAGCCCTGCCCCTGCCTCTGACAGCAACAATCCAGAGCTAACCTGGGCTGCATGGGATCTTCCCAAAACTAATTGAACCAAGTCCAAGCCCTACAACAAATCCCTCCTAATACTTCCTTATTGGGGTGCCCAACATCTCCTTCGCTGCAACAGGCCATAAACCCAACTTTGTGTTCCTGCAGGAGTTGTCATTATGGTCTCTGGCTTAAGGGTATCGACACTGCAAGGAGAAACCACTGGGAATTTTTAACCAGTCAAAGGACACGATAGGGTTTTTACATTTTTAAAGTGAGCACTCAAGCCACGATGTGCAGATGAGCTTATGGAGGCGAGATCAGAAGCAAAACATCCAGATGATAGAGAAGTGAATTAAAAGTGACCGTGGGGATGGAAAAGCACGGCAGAGGATTTGGCCTGGAGGCTGCGGAGAGGATAGTGAGTTTTAGAAAAGGGAAAGAAACCAAAAGACACCCCCTCCAAGCTAGGAGGATAGTGAATGACTTAGGCAAGAAATACTAAAGGGGGAGCAGGTATTGGGGGAAGCGTAGGCAGTTGCAAGTCTGGTTTTAAATATGTTGAGTTGAATGTGGGGCACAGAAAGCATGGAGGAAGGAGTGGGAGGTGAGAGGCTGGGAATTAAGTTCCATAGGAAGACTGGGGCTCAACCGTAAGGGCCATGACCGTGACCATGTGAAGGACTTTAGATTCATTCCATGGGCAATGAGGGAGCATTCAAGATTTTAGATCAGTGACCTTAAAGTCAGCATAAAAGAGACCCTGAGAAGAAGGAAAGGAAAGGCAAGGAAAAGTCACCAGGGGTCAGGTCAATTCTTCTGCCTTAGTCCTAAAGGGAACTGCAAGGGGTCCCCTTGTCCAAATCTAAGTGCGGAGCCCCCTCTTATTCCGATGGTCACCAGAGCTTTAGCAGACCTAATGCATATCAGAAAGCCACCCCGCTCTCCATCTCTCATCTTGGGCAAATTTGTGTCTCCCCCAAAGGGTTTCATTTGATTTTTCCTGGACCTCCCTCTCCGCACGAATAACTCCTGTCCTGCTTCAAGGTTCAGATCATATTCCACCTTTGTGAAAACATCCCTGATCAATACACCTGCATGGCTGCCCCCGCTCTTTGCTGTGACTGTTCCTTACACACCACCTCCTATCGCTGTTGCTTCCACTCTGGCTGCTGTTGCTGCCGCCACTGACGACAGTGATGACTTCAGTTCTGATACTGAACCAGATGCTCTGCAGCTCGCTCAGTCCTCGCGACACCCGTCACACTTGATGCGATTATCATTTCCACTTACCCGACCAGAGAACTAACGCTCAGAAAGGTTAAATGACTCACCCAGCAGCATTGCAGAGCTGATAACTGGCAGAACTGGTATTCAGATGGAGGTATTTGGGGTGTAGCAGCCAGACTTTTTCTTTCCGTCGCGATTGTATGGCTTAGCACAGTGCATAGTGACTGTGTGTGTGGCTGTCTCCTGCTGGCATGTGGGGCCCTTGGAGGCAGGGTCTGTGCAGATAGATGCTCAGCGAATGTACCCCGAATGGAGGAGGGAGGCAGGCAGGGAGAGTGGTAAGGGAGCGGAAGGTGGGATGTCCTGGAAGGATGATTGCCTGGTGAGACCAATGCTTCCAAACCTTTTTTCACAGAAATGAACAAGGTGGCACATGGGTAAGCTGGAGGGGATCTGGGTTCTGGGAGCAAGCTGCTGGAGGCTGGAGGGACCTGGACCATGGTAGGGAGGCTCTGCCTGGCAGTCTCAGGCCCCACTGGGTTACCATAGTGTTGAAAGGATGACTACCTCTTGGCATCTGTTGGACAGACTGCGCTTGATAAGAAAGGTTAACTAGCTATTTCTTAAAGGGCCAGGTAGTGAATCTCTCTAGGCACATGTGCCACAAGATCTGTGCGGCAGACCCTGTCCCTGCAGCCGGGGGCGGATACGGACAGCACGGGAACCAGGGAGCGTGGCCGTGTCCCCTGAAGCTTCCTTTGCAAGGACAGGCACCCAGCCCACCCGTGCACTCCCACACTCACGTGGCCCTTAGGCTTGGCAGCTCTGAGTTCTTCTAGATTCGGATGAAGTCGTAAGGGAGGCAGACCCTACCCCATCTCACCGGAGGCGTGAGACGGTGGCCGAGATAAGGTGGGGCTCAGGGGGGACTGTCCACAACTGCTCAGCTCTGTATTCATTTCTCTTTATTAAAAAAAATAATCGACGGGCTTTTGTGTAAATACATGCAACAAAATTTGGAAAATGACTTAATCGGAGGGAATATAAAGGCAGAAAAGTTGGAACTAAGATTGAGTTTAGCAACAGAAATGTTGTAGAAGGGGCCAAAATGTGGGTCTAAGCTTCCTAGGAGTCAAAATAAGGAGAAACGTCTGTTTGCTTCACTTATGTCACTTCCAGCATCCATAACATAGCAACAACCCGGTGTCTGAGAGAAGCCTGCTCCAGGAGAAGACACTGTGCCATGTCACAAGCAAGGATCCTGACAGCCGTCCAGCTGGGGTGAAATTTCAGCAGCCTCTCCACCCTGTTCCTCTCGGTTCTGAAAGGAATGTGCTCCTGGACGCCTGCGGATGCTGCCACCTCCCCGTCCCACCCCTTTTATTTTTATCTGTCTACTTGCCTAGAATATTTTGAGACGATGAAAACTACGTTTTATCCATCTTTGCATTACTCAAGCTCTTCTGATGGGCAAATTAGGGCTTAAAACTGATTTATTAAAGAAATAATAATACATCTAAGAATCCAAGAGGGGCGGGTGACCTAAAAGGACTTGATAGCTGGGTGTCATCACCTGGGACCGCACAGGACCTGTCGCAGAGCACGTGCCGGGTGCTCTGCCTGATGCTGAGCTCTGGAAGTACCTGTGCTGAGCCCCCCCCCCCCCCATACAGAGAGCTCAACGTCAAGCTGGGTAAAGAACTCACGCACGGCGACACCCTCCTCGCCACATGCTGCTGAGGAGTAAGACAGGCCTTCATCGTGTGAGGGTCAGGGGAGAGGGGGTGATTGAAAAGGCATTCTCGGGGGAGGGGACATGAGACCCAGTCTAGACTGGTGAGTAAGAGTTCAGCAGGCCAAGGCACAGCCGGGGATTGACAGGACATGGGGACCAGTGTGCACGGCCCAGTGGGTGTGTCATAGCCAGAGGCTAGGGGAGATCAGGGGGCCAAGGTGGGTCAGCTCCAAGGCAAACAAAAGTGGAGTGACACGTTCGGGTTAACATGTCCTGTCTAATTATTAATAGCGCCTCCTTGGGTCTCAACAGGAATTCAGATTTGGACTTTAGGGCGGTCCATTCTGTCCCCTTTTATTTTTATCCCATATCAAAGCCTTCGTTAGGCCCCAATTGTCACCTCACCGCTTTGGGTGGGGGAGCTCAGCGTTTGCAGCCTGGGAGGCTTATTCCAGGAGGTGAACCGAGACCATCAGAGGGGGGCCCTCAGCTGCTGTTGAAAGGATCCTCCCAGGCCAGGACTGAACAGATCTGACAATGTGTCTGGCTGAGAGGAGTCCTGTCTCATCCCAGAAGCCCAGTTAGCATTTGTGTCCCTCATCTTGTTTTGTTTGATGCTCTGTGACATTTTCACAAGCGTAATTTATATTGTGTGGGCGTCTGACCCACTAAACCAGGAGCCCTGCCCACATTCCGTTGTGTGCCCAGCGCTCTGCCGTTGCTCACATCCACACGTCCTCGGCAGAATTACCTGCACATCGTGACAGCTCGAGGTGACGTGCCAGGCACTGTATTAAAGGATTTCCTTCCATCATCTCCTTCAATCCTTGTAACAATGGTCACAGGATTATTCTCATTTTGGAGATGAGATCAGTTCTCAGAAAAGTGAGACAGTTTGCCCGTGGTCACAGGGCTAGTGAGCAGCTATGCTGGGGCTGCAGCCAGGTCTGTCTGATTTGACTCTGGGGTCCTACTCTTACTGCAGTGACAAATCAGACCCCTGGTGTTAGCGTGATACATTTCAAATCTAGGAAGGTCAGGCGGTTCCAAAGTGCTTTGCATCCATTAACTCATTTAATCTTCTCGAGTAATCTAGGAATTTAACGTGCCAGCTCCATTTTATAGAGAACCAAACATAGGCAAGAGGAATTACCAGAGGCCAATATTTTGACCCAGACCAAGCCCCTAGCTTTGCTGCTATGCTCAGCTTTAGGCTCCTGGGAAAGTTACTTAATTCTCTGAGCCTTTGTTTCCTCTCTGGTAAAATAGGCCTATTCCCAGTTCCTAACTAAAATTGTTTTCCGAAGACTTCAATGAAATCATCTTCGCAAAGGGCAAATTCTAAATACTCAGTAGGTATGAGCCACTCTCCTTCTTAATATGTGAGTCGTGTGACTTTGAGAAAATCACATAACCTCTCTGAGCTTCAGTCTTTTCATCCACAGCCTGAAGGTTTGGGAAGATGAAGTGAGATGTTTTTATAGCGGTATTTTCACATAGAGGACATCTCTGTGAACGGCAGTGACCATGTGTCTGGCGCAGGCTGAGGAGCGCCACCAGTCCAGAAGTCCTCAGCAGACTGTCAGCTCTAATGTGCCCACACCAGACCAGCAGGGACAGCCATCTCAGCAGTCCTGGCGTTATCTGGATTTCAATTGCCTCTTTTACTTAGGACTCAGAGTTCACCCCAATGCTATCTCATCAGTATCCTGACATATTCCAGTTTGTAGCCAAAGTAGTTGAAACCCCAAGAAGTAAAATGACTCACTTAGGTCACCCAGTCAGGGAGATGGGGTCTTGTCAACACCGTGGGGCCACATTTCCTGAAAACTACCAGCACCTAAGGTCTCTCCATGTGCCTTTGAAGCTGGGTCTAAAAACCCACCCAACAAGGGGCTCATTTGGACAGCGTCCTGATAGGGGTACAAGGGTAGAATAAAAATACGAGTTTTAAATTTCTCTTCCTTTCTCTTTCCTTTCCCGCCCATGTACCAACAGATTGTATAATTGATTAATTACCTGTCTATGTTTTACCTTGTGCTCTGGCTAAGATTTTGTTGCAGTTCTCAGTTGACCAGGCAAGAACAAAAAGACTTTTAGCCCAGCCCTGAACGTACACTCCTGGCCACCAGGAATGCGGAGGCCGATCGATTAGGCCTCAGAAACGCCAGGATGCTGCATGCCCAGCCACCGCCTGGCCGGTTCCAGGGTGCTGGCCATCCCGTCCCGGGGACCAGCAGTGAACACATTCATCAAGACCCAAGACCCCTGCAGGGACTCAAATCCAGGGCTGCAGATCCCCAGAACTCCCTGCACCCCCTACCCACACCCCCTTCCCCACGTTTCTTTGTTCTGCTCTCCCTCTGCCTGCAGTGAGAGGGGGAGAGGGGTTTTGAGGACAAGAAAAGCCTCCCGTCTCCCCAGCTGCTGGCACCTGTCCTGCGGGTTTGGCTTTCATGGGAGCAGCGGTCCGGACCCGGCTGCAGGTTATCTTCCCAGGGTCAGCCCTGCATGCCCTGGCTTCCGAGGTCAGGGTTTACTGGGACACCAGGTTCTTGTGACAACCAGAGACCCGCACTCCGAAGTTAAACTGGGATGAAGTCTGTGTTCCAAGAAATCTCAGCCTTGTCCCTAAGAAACTGCTGTCTTGGGCTAGAGAATGGCAATTTGCTGTGACGAACTTGAGCAGAGGGAGTCTCTTCCATAGGAACTGCTAGGGGTGGCATAGAGGGGTGGGGACTCACATATGTTTTCCAAAGCTAAGCTTCATGGAACATCTGTTGGAAACATCCAGTGGCTTTTAAATGTTTTAACTGATCACAGTTTGAAATATGTTTTACATTGTGACCCAGTGTATTGATCCATATATATTAGTTTAAAACCTAGAAAGCTGCCATTTTTGTGTAAGTCAAAAATTATTAGATTCTGGGCAGTTTTTATACGATCAACTTAATGTATCACTAAAACAAAAATTCACAAAATAATTCTTAGACTTATTTTATGCAATGCACCATATTTTCTTTGTCATCTCATGATCCACAAGTAAGTCAGACCCTATTTGAAAAAACAACCACCACCAAAAAAACCTCTCTGACTTAGATCCAGCCCAAGAGAGAACTTTTGGGGTCCAATGCAATGATTCTGGGAAAACAGATTGATAAAATAAATTTTATAACAATTACAAAAAAATTCTGTCTTCAAAACTACATCGTATCTCTTACATGTTCTGTCTTCCCTGTTGATTCCCCCCTGCCAGAGACCACCAGGAAGACATCTGTATTTGAACAAAGGCAAGTTTATTGGCTCCTTGCAACAAGGGAGGCAGCAGAACCCCGAAACTCACCGTGGGGAACGGCGGGCTCCTCGCAGGGGGTGCCCGGGGAAGGGATTCTCGCAGGACTGAGCCTGTGCCGGCGACGTGGAGGGGGGCTTGAGGAAGCACAGTTCAGTCCTACGTTGGTGCTTCAGAAAGCGGGCCGATTCCATAGTATCTTACCATTCAGGCGGCGGAGGAACAGGATGGGCTAAGGCTTTAACTGGTAGCCAGGCGCAGTCCTGCTTGGTTAGTTACCTGCCCATTCGGACAGAGCTGGGGTCTGCAGAGGTTTCAGGGGCCCCGGGGGCGCTCTGCTCCTGGCTCAGGATGCTCCCCTGCATTTTCCTGTAGCCCCCTTTCTTGTAGTGTCTGAAGCCATAGGCGACCCCAGAGCAACAGCCAGCAGAGCCACTGTGGAGCCCAGGGCCCCAGGCAGCCTGGCTCCTGCGGTGGCGGGCAGGGCGGGCCGCGCCCCGGGAGTCCGTCAGGACGAGGAGCCGCGGGGAGAGCTGCTGCTGCTGCGGGGCGGGGCGGGGCGGGGCGGAAACGGGGCAGCCGCCGAGCCGCGCGCTCCCGGTCCAGGAGGGCCCCGGCCCGGGGGCGGCGGAGGATCTGGCAGCCGTGGCCGATGTAGGCCTGGCGCTGGCTGGACCCGGCCGGGCACTGCCTGGGGTGCCCTGGTAGAACCCCCCTGCAGGAGCCCGGGGCCCTGGCCCTCCGTGAGGCCGGCCAAGGGGCTGCCCGCCTGGCAGCTGAAGAAGCCCCCAAAGGGCACGGCGCGCGCCGCCCCCCGCTCCGGGTCCCCGCTGACGCGCACCCTGAGGTCCCCGAAGAGAGTCGGGGGTAGAAGTGGGGGGGCAGGTGCGGGCCCGGGTGAGCAGGCTGGGCGGTCGGGCCGTCGAGCCTCCGAAGAGGAAGCCGGCGGGGCCGGGCGGCCGGGGCGGGCGCACGCGGGCTGGCAGCGGGCGAGGAGCGGCGGGCAGCGCGGGCACCGCGGCCGGCACGCGGGGCGCTCGGGCTCCACGCCTTCAGCCGGCTGCGCAGGCGCGGGCCGCGTGGCCGGCGGCAGGACGCGGCGCCCGTGGGCGGGTTGCGCGTGCGGGCGGCCCGGCGGAGCGCGCCCGCGTCCTCGCCCGACGGCGGCTCGCGCTCCCGGAAGACGCCGCCGGAGCTGCAGTCGGCGCGGCGGCGCCCGCGCCCGAGCCGCGGTCCACGTCGGCCTGCGGGCTGAAGGCGGGCGCCCCGCGCGCGGGCAGCCGGGTGCGCGTCCGGCGCGTGGTGGCGGCGGGCGGCGCGGGCAGCTCGGGCAGCGCCTCGGGCTCCAGCGGCGCGGGCGGGGGCACGCCCGACCTGCTGATGGCCGCCGGCCGGCCGCCGATGCCCTCCCGCCACTCCTGCAGGGTGGTGCCCGGGTAGAAGGGCGCCCCGCCGTGGCCGCGCGTCTTGGAGGCCGCCGTGTTCTGCAGGTAGACCTGGATGAGCCGGCTCTTCTCCTGCCAGGAGGCCACGGCCCCGACGCTGACCTTGTGGAAGAACAAGGCGCAGGCGGCCAGGGTGGCGCTGCCCCTCTGCCCGGCCTCGTGGCTCACCCGCTCGCGCTCCGCCTGGTCCTCGGGCCGCAGCGCGGCCCCGGCCACCGCGTGCGTCAGGACGCGCGTGCCGCACCTGAGCACCAGCGCCTCCGCCAGGCGCTCGGCCTCGCGTCTGGCTGCTCGCCAGGCGGTCGCTGAGGGTCAGCGGGTCCCGCAGGAAGGCGGCTGGAAGCCGGCGGCCTCCTGCGCCTGCGCCCTGGCGTGGCCGTCTCGTGCTCCAGGCTGTACTTCCTGACCTTCTGGAAGTCGGTGGAGAACTTGCCGTTCAGGACCGGGAGGAAGGAGAGCTCGGCGTTGATGGAGGCCGCCCGGGCGTCGGTGTAGCCGAGCCAGTCGTCGATGAGCTGGGCGCGGGTGTCCCCCACGCTCTCCCGCAGCGGCACCGCGTGCGCCTGGTCCGGCTCCAGGGACTCGCCGTCCGCGGTCGTGCGGCACTGGGAGCAGCTGCGCCTGAGCACCAGCCCCCGCTCCACGTTGCGCAGGTTGTCCTAGCCGCCCCGGCAGCGCTCCCAGCAGCGGGCCGCGCAGCCCTGGGTGCCCCGCGCCCCGCGCAGAGCAGGGCCAGCAGGGCCGCCAGGCGCAGGCCCGCGGCCGGGGGACAGCGTCGCCCTGGCAGCCCGCCGCCCCTCGGCGCCTCCATGGGGGGGAGTCTGGCAGGGGAGGGCCTGGCCTGGGAGCTGAAATAGGCGCAGCCCCGGACAGTGACTCAGTCCGACTCAGGCCCCTCCCCATGGAGCAGTCCCTCCCCCAGGCGCCTCTCCGCAAAGTCTCCAGGTAGGAATGCCTAGCGCATCCTTATGGGAAGCCCCGAGGGGGTGCAACCCAGCAGATTCCAGGCTTTGGGCTGGGGGTGTGTGAGAGATGAACTAGGCTGGAGAAGAGCTCCCTGCCACCCGAGGGGCCTGAGGATTCATCTATATGAAGAAAATCAAACCTTATCTATTGAACGCCTGATATTTAGTCATCGCCGGCCCCTGGCCCCAGATGTAGGTAGGGTGCTGATGCTGCTGTTTGGTCAGGCACAGGTTGGGCAAGGAAGTGGCCTAGGGACACAGCCGGGGCCTCTCCCCGGCGGCCAACCAGCCTGTGGGCACGGAGGCTGGGAAGCCACAGGCCACATCCACTCCAGGGCTGATTTCCTGGAATACCAGCAGATTGTCAGAAGGGAGCCCCTTCCCGGACTGGGCCAGGATCCGGGCAACTCTAAGCCAGGAGGGGTGACTGTGCCAATGTTCCAGAGCCCTGGGTGTGGGCAGAACAGAGCTTCCGAAGTGGGCCTTCGCATACCCCACACACAGACCCGGGCCCAAGGTTTTCCTCCTCCCTTTCCATCCATTTGGAGCCCTCTAGCGGCCCCCTGCCCCCGAGATTAGCAGCTGCTCAAAAGGAGACCACCGGCTGGGTGCTTTCTAATCTTATTTTAACCTCTCAGCAGCCTCCTACCGCACATCAGGAAACTGAGGCCCAGGGAGTCAGGTGAAGTGCCCAGGGTCAAAGTCAGGTACACGATGGAGCTGGCACTTGACTCCAGGTTCATCTGAGCCAGAGAAGAGTTTCCACCCACTGATCTGAGCCGGGTGCCTCTCCTTCCGGGTCAGGGCCAGGGCCTTGATTTCTGTCCCTCCTGGGGTCTTTGCAGTCAGAGGAGGCTACTGGAAAGGGCACCTGGGCTCACTTAACCCAGCGGTATCGGCCTGGGTTAGACCTGGTGCAGCAGTGAGCTCCGAGCAGAAGTCTTTTGTACCCAGCATGCATGAGGGAGGGGTGGCGCCCTCCGGAAAAGCAGGGGCTGGCCTTGACCTCTGGAGATCTGAGTAGGAGCCTGGGCTCTCTCATTTCTCCAGCTGAGTCCTCTCACTTGTGTGGCCTTCTCCCGAGTCCCGCTTCCCTCTCCTGTTACGAGATGAGAACAATACAGACCTGTCCAGGCCTGAGCTGTTGGATGCAAAATGCCCAGGAGGGCGCCTGGCACCAACTAGGATGCTCATGCAGCAAAGTGGGGTGACTCGTCCGAGGCCTGGATTTGCACCCAGGCCCGTCTGAATCCAAAGCTTCGTGCTCTTCCTACCACCAGGGTCCCAATCTCTATTTTTAGTCTTTTAGTATAAAGTGTGATTTATTTATCATAAGGCAATTTGGGGTGGATGATTTGCTAGAAAGAAGACTGTTTTCTGGGGAAGCAGTAAAGCTTATCTCCCCCCTCTTGGTGTATCTTCCTAGGACACGGACAAGTATGCATTCTGTTTTCCTACATCCTGCTTAGTCGCTAGGCTTGTGCCTTAGGAACAAACACTTCCTATGTCATTATAAATTCAAAGGAGGCTGGAAATCCATCAGGTGTGGCAGGGCAGGTTTGTGGGCGTTTTATAGCAGTGGACACAAGGGAAGATAAATATGCTTGGACCGAGCGGTGGCTGAGCACTTGTTGACCGAGGTCAGATGCCAGCAGGGCGAGGGCAAGGAAAACTCTGGGAGGATGTTTGGCTACCAGCCCTGGGTAGCATTTGCTGAGGCCCGGGAGTAGGATGTGCCCAGGCTCACATCCCCCAATTGTTCTGAGGCAGCGTAAGGAACACACAGGCAGGGCAGCCTTGAGTCAGGTGCCAAGGCCTCATGTGACCTCAGAGAAGTGTGACTTCCTGCAAAACAGGAACCAGTAAGACTTTTCAAGTTGTTAACTTAAAAAAATTACAGCAAATGCTTGTTATGGAAATGAAAAGAGGGTTAGATAAAGTGGAAAGACCTTTCTCCCCCAGGTCGGCTCCCAGAGACAGCCTCTGTGCATACCTTGGCGACCTGCTTCCGTGAGTGCACCCAGGCTCAGAGGAACTGTTTTCTTTTACAAAAATGGTAGCAGGCCATGGACACTTTTTTACCCTCCGAGAAGCTGATTTACATAGAAGGTGATGTGCACAAGGTCGCACAGAGACAGATGGTAGCAGGACCGGATCTGAGTCCCTGCCTCTTGACTCTCCCAGGCTCAGACCACATCCCACCCTCAGGCTGTGCACATTCCAACCGAAAACCCTTAGTGGACACACACACAGTTACCCTGGCCCACAGGCAGGGAAACGGCACGAACATTTAATACCCTGCAAGTCACAGGCCAGCCAATCAGAACTGACACTGGCTGCAAATGGCCTCCAGGAGGTTACTAAATATTGCTAAATAATGCTAAAGGTATGCTAAATATTGGCCCTGCATGTAAGGGTCTCGTTTCATACCCTCCGGGTCTCTCAATGCATAACTGGGGAGGGAATTCATAAATGAATGAATGAATGAATGAATGATGCAAAGTGATCTTAATATCACAAAGGAAGAAACTTCTTTTGGTGGGACCAACATTATTAACTGCAGCATTATCTGTTCGCTTATTTTTATAATAGGGACAAAGGAGGAGCCATCAAGCTGCCTGAAAAAATTAGGCTGCTTGTGAAAAGGGAAGACGCAGTGATGAGAAAGGAAAGAAGCAGAGAGGGAGAGTTAGCGGGTTTGGCAGAACTGGTTTGGGGAGGTACCTTTGCACTTAGTAGTTCTGTGCCCTTGGATGAGAAACTTAATCTCTGTGAACGTTTTTGTAAACATCTGTGAATGTGAGGGGAAGGAGAGGAGCAAAGAGTACTTTTAACCAAGATTATATCTATAAGGGATCAGGTGGGCTGAGAGGACTGGGGGCCTTTTAGTCTGCTGGGCTGACAGTTCAAGTCAGGGGCAGCCCAGGGGCCCTAACTTTCAGATGCGGGCCTTATGGCTTTTCTCACTCTGAATGCAAGTTGATGGGGATTCTGAGTTAAACTTCGAAATCACCCCTCTTCCTTCTGCGTGCAGCCCCACAGCCACCCTGCCATGTGCACCCAAGAGTCACGGACCAAGGCACCTGTAGGCTCAAAGAAGTTTCCAGTTCCCACCCCCCCTCCTTCCAAAGGCACCCGGGAATCCCTGCTTCCTGCAGCCTCCCTGCCTTTCCCGTGATGTGTTTCCCCAAGGATTCTCCTGGGTCTGCCTTACCTGGCCATGGAGACACGTATTCTTCACCACGTAGCTTGGAGAAGACCCAGGACCATCAAAGAGCTGAGGAAAAGAGAAGAGAGAAGCCTTGCCCAGCATCACGCACGGAATTAACCCATGTCCCCAAAACTCACCGTATAAACCACCATTCTCTCTTGTTTGGATGATTGCTGGGGTCCCCGCTCAGGTGTCCTTGTCTCCCAGAGCACAGTTGGGATCCAGGCAGACACGCAGATGAAAAACCTGCAGTGGTTCACTGCTTTGTAGGGGACAAAAAATAGATCCCCTCTATCCTTCTGTGTTTTTCACTGAGATCTCCTGTAACAAAAGACAGATGAACCAGAGAAAAACAGGAGCTATAACAGGTAAAAATGGGAGATACCCAGGGAAAAATGAGTAACTCAGAGAGGTGGCTTTAGAATTTAGCCTTAAGTACCATGTTACTATGGAAGGGCATGGGGGGGGGGGCGGGGGGTGTAGGCCTCATAATGGAGAGGAAGTGATTTTTAGGGACGATGAATGGGCCCTGAGAAGAATAGATCGGAGGAATGACTGTTTGTGACAGTTTATCCGGTTGTGGTGCTGAGTTCTAGTCTTTTCTCCTGTGTTGAGAATCAATCTTCTCTGGCTGATGAAACTCCCAGGGAGGGAACTTATGACAGTTGAACTCCTTTCAGAGGGTCTGTCTTTAGGCAGATAAGGGAAGTTGAGAGAAAACTTTTCCCTGCATTTGCTGTTCTTCTGATTCCTTTAGCTCAAAATAAGCAATATACCAAAGCAGCATATTTTGGGGTGGTGTGTGGACCCCACTATCCTTCAGCCTATAGAGTTGATTCCTAATAAAACCTGTTAGAACAGAGGTCCTCGGGTTTCATTGAATAAGAACTTTTGAAGATGAGTTCTGAGCATCTGTATTTTGACCAAGTTCTGAGAACCAAATCACCTACACTCTACAGAGCTTACTCTGGACATTGAGATGACGCTACTATTCCATTGTCTTCATTAGCACAGCTTCACTGTTCCAGGAGATTCTTGCCTAAACAAAATATCCATCAACTCTTCAACAAAAGCATCAATGGACAGTTTGTGCCTTAAGGTGATGGAAACCCTTTGCCTACCTTGCTTTGCTGTCGACCTTAGATAGTTGTGTTGTGATTTTTACACAGTCTTAATCAAGAACCTCCCCCCCTCCAGTGAGGGACCTGTCTGAAACCAAACATCCAGTTCTCAATAAATTCTAACCTTGCCTTTCCCCCTCCGAGACACTGCCAAGTCCCTGCTGAGATGGTGTCCTCTCTGTCTCATCAACAGGTTCTACTGATGACTTGTGGGGAGCTGGCATTCCACAGTCCCCAGGAGATTCTGTGGCTCAGTGAGACTGGACAACTACCCAATGAAATTGAATTCAGATTGCTAAGCCTGACATCCCAGGTCCCAGCCTTCTGGCTGTTGTCTCACTTTCAAACCAGTGGGTGCATTTACTCTTCAAACTGTACACTTTAGCCCGTTCTCTTGTATTTTTACCAAATTCATGCTTTTATTCAGGCTTTTCTCCCTCTCAGCCTTCTACACCTCAGCATCTTTTTTTTTTTGGTTTGGTTTTGTTAATTCTCACCTGACTAATATTTTTTTCCCATTGATTGTCAGAGAGAGTGGAAGGGAGGGAGGAAGGAGGAGAGAGAGAGAGAAACATTGACGTGAGAGAGACACATCGATTGGTTGCCTCCCGCACACGTCCAGACCAGGGCCAGGGATGGAACCTGCAACCCAGGTACATGACCTTAACCAGGAATGGAACCCGCGACCCTTCGGTGCACGGGCAGGCATTCTATCCATTGAGCCACACTGGCCAAGGCTCAGCGCCTTTTTCTTACCCATTGCTGTAACCAATCTCCAAGGATGGTCCCCAGTTAACCACCCCTCCAAGGATTCCTGCCCCTGTGAAGTCCCATCCCACAGCGACTCAGGCCTGGCCCCGTGGCTCACTTTAACCAATTCCATGTGGCAGATGTGAAGCTGTGACAGTTCGGAGCCTACGTCTTGCACTTCTGAGAGCCCCGAGCTGAGCAGATATCTGCTGGGGAGGCCACGTGGGAAGGGAGACACCGTGTCCTGGCCTAGCCCAGCCTTCATGCCATCTTTACGTAGGAAATGTGAGTGAGCCTCCCTAGGCATCCGGCCCAGCTGAGCTTCCTCCTGGCCAGCATCCCATGGGCCTGTCAAACAACAGGATAGTGAGGGATTAAACATTGTTCGTAGCCACTAAGTTCCGTGGTGGCTTGTTCTCTGGCACAGACAACCAAATACCTCAAAAGCTACCCGTTTATGAAGCTTTTTTACACATTACCCCACTCAACACCCTTCCCCTCCCCTCCCCACAGCTGGAAGCAGAAACCACCCAGTTCCTTGCCGAAATCAAACAGGAGACATCCAGCTTCTTACCACCCTTCTCTGGCGTCCTGGAGAGTATTCCAGGACTTCTCCCTTTTCTAGGGCCAACCGGCCTCTTTAGGCGTGACGAGAAATATAGGAAAAAATACTTTCCACCAAGGGTCAGAAGAATTTGTGATATAGAGTCCACCCATCCCCCATTAGATCAAGCGCATCGCCTGTAGAGAGAAAAGCGCTATCCCTGGAGGAAATCATTGCTTTTAATCCTTTAAGTCACCGGGTTATGGTTTATCCTGCGGAAGCTGCAACATGGTTGAGGGGATGTGGAGGTGGACCCACAGGGGCAAGTATAAAGGGGAAAAGCAAAGGAGGGGCGGTTTCCTACCTTCTTGCTTTATGGTGCAGACTTTTAACTGCGTTCTTACCCCAGAAGGATACTTTCTGCCGGTTTGAAAACAAAGCGACGCTATAACCGATGGCTCTCCCTAGTGGTCATCAGTAGGCTTTATTTTTATTTTTATTTTTGTGTGTGCCCCTGACAAGGTTTATTAAAAGTGCCCTTTGTAACATTTCTTACTGCACATGATTATGGTAGCAAATACACTTTTCACCCCTCATTTACAAACTGTATATATAGCAATTCATTTGAGGGTATAAGTATATAAATATCCTGCAATTTACAGACACTAAAGGGTTTCTGACCAATGAAGTCGTGATATAGCCAAAAGTAAAGAATACCAAACATTAAGTTACCCCCAACACACACCAATACTCTAGCAAGTTCTTCAAACAGGTAGAAGCTTCAGCAAAAGCCCTCTTACGGACGGAGCCCGAGGGCTCCTCTCGCGTTGGCCTCGGCTACCAGCAGAGGGCAGTGCAGGCCGCGGCGTCGCCTGCCCCAGCTGCCTTCCCTCCAGGCAGGCTTTTTGTTCTGCTCCGTTTGTTTCTTTGTTGTTGTTTTACATACAACACTTCCGTCCTTTGATTATTTATTAAAATCCACAAGAAAAGTGAAAGGGATGTAGATGAGACTGTTTGTAACCTCTCCTGTTGAGTTATTACAGCCTTTAACCTGTAAATCCCATGGACGCTCATTGCAGCGTTCTTTCTCTTTAATGAAAAATTGGGGTAAAAATTCTTATATGGCTAATAATTAGGAATTGGTTAAATTACATCTGCATGGTGCAAATTTATGCCGACATTAAGACAATCTTTCCTACTGCCCAGTTACTTCTTTGAACAGGATGCTAAGGAGAGAACAAGCCTGGCCGAGTTTATGTTACTTCGATAAAAGGCCTCATTGCCCCTTTCCCAGCTCCCCAAGGGCTGCTTCCCCGAGCACGCTTTCCTGAGGGCGTCCTGCTTTCCAGCAGATTACATCCACCTGCCTTTAGCCTGTCTCGCAGCAGACTTGCCAGCAGACTAGATCTTAATCATTTCCACCACAGAAAGAAGCAGAAATTTTGTCACGAGATCGAGCTGCTAGCTAAGTCTACAACGGCAATCCTATTTCAATATGTAAATGGATCACGTGATCCACGTAACATGTGATCCACGTAACAATTTATACAACGTTCTGTGGCAAATATATTTCTATTTAAAAAAGAAAAGTAACATTCACTCCAGCCCCCTCTTGGTTGGTTATAGTGTTAACAAAACAAAACAGAAGCAAACTCATAGATACGGAGAACAAGCTGATGGGTGTCGGAGGAGAAGGGGTGAGAGGATGGGCGTAAAAGGGAAGGGGGCCACAAAGTACAAACTGCCAGTTACAAAGTAATTCCCAGGGATGGAATGTCCAGCACAGGGAATAGAGTCGATAATATTGCATGTGAAGCATGTGCCAGATGGGTACTAGACGTAGCAGGTGATCACTTTGGAAAGCATATAAATGTTTAATCACTATGCTGTACACCTGAAACTAATATAATATAGTATGGCAACTATAATTTAAAAATAAAAAATATAAACGATGAAAATATTTAAAGAGAGGCTGCCAACCCTGGAAAGATTTTCAGAGAGCTCTGCATATTGAAACTTCTACTACCAGTCTTGCAGAACCCAGAGTTCTGGTTTATCGAATACTTTCCCCCCCTGTAACTGGGGACAGCCTCCACGCTATCATCTGTGACGTGACGCTTGTTTTGAGCTTACCTAACTTAATACAGGCACAAGCAGTTTGCACCCAGCCGGAGGCTTCTGAGGTGTAAATTGTTCCTCCTACTGTTGCTGAGCTCAGAACCCGCCCCACGCCTGGGAATAAAAGCTCTGGACTTGGGTTTTGAAGCCCTGGCATTTGGCACTGGCTCTGCCGCTAACTTGGGGCAAGGACGATAATAGCCGATTTTGATTACAGAGTGCTTACCACAGGCCAGATGTAATAGTAAATGTCTTGTTTTTGTTCATTTTCTTTATTTAATGTTGGCGACACCAAGATACTATTATTTACCTATTTTAAAAATAAGAAAACTGGGGCACCAAGAACTCAAGTCAACTTGTTAAGGTCTCAGTTTATAAGTGAGTGGTAGAGCCTTGATTCAGACTTTAGGGGGCGCACTTGCACCCACTGTGCTGCCTGGAAGGCATGTCACAGACTCCTAAGCCTAGAACCTGAAGGAGATGCAAACGAAAAGCCATTGTTTCACCTCACCACATTTCCAACAAACAGGACACCTTGGAATGCATTCTTTCCATCAGCATTTCTCCCACAGCCTCCCCCTAGCTCTGATTATACTAGAAGTGGATGCGGGGGTAGAGTGATCATGAGGCGGGAGGCGAAGGGACCTGGATTTCCCAGCCACGTGAATGTAAGCACTTCCCGCCTCTAAGTCTCCGTTCTGTCAACTCTAAAATGGAAATAATAGTACCTGCCTCCTCAGCTACTCGTGAGGATTAAATGAGATATGTAAGCTCAATGCCTAGCAGCTGGCCTGGGAAGCACTTACCAAATCATCACAGTTGTTGCCAAGGCGGTAGCCTTCAAGGCCGTGCAGTTCCACGGGGTGAAACGGGCCACGATCCTGCACGGCCCCAGGCTGAGACTGAAAAGGGAACCACCGGGCCCTCCTCAGCCCCTTCAGCCCGGGAGCCGCCGCGGGCCTTCCCTGGCAGCACGGGCTGGGCCCATCTGTCACCCGGAGCAGGACGCCCTGCCTTCAAGGTCAGTGCCCTTCCGAGGCCAGCAGCTGTGCAAAAGCTGTTTGAAAGAAGGTAGGCTGAACGGAACTGAGTCCCTCAGAAAGGCGTGGGCACGATGCTGGAGGGGCTCCAGGAGACAGCGATCATTTTCGAACTGGGCGTTTTAGGAAAGGCTCTGGGATAGAAGCTTTGGAGAGCGGCGGCGTTTCCCCAGAGCTCAGGGACCGCTGATGACAATGTGCTCTTTCCCTGCATCCCCCCCATTTCCTCCTGCTACGTAACCGGTCCCCCCAGCAGGGCCTTGTGGCCAGGGCTGCTTCACAGAGGCACACAATGCCACTGGTTCCAGTCACAGGGCATGGGGACACTCTGGATTCTGGGGCCCAGTCTTTGCATGCTCTGGTTGGCTTTAGCCACATGGGAGTACATGGGGAAGCCGAGTTTCTCCAGGGCCTGGATCTGGGCCCAGATGACATGAAAGACGAGATGGTTTCCTCGGTACTCAGGCACGGTGGCTGCCATCCGCAGCTCTCCAGTCTGGTCCATCAGGGTCCAGGACACAGGGGTCCCCTCGGGCCCCAGCAGACAGAAGGTGGGGAAGGTCTGGATACAGCGCTCGATGAACCTCTGGCTCCTCTCGTTGCCGCCGAAATGCCAGAATTTATTCACCAGGGCCGCGTGGGTAACATCCAGGGAAGAGAGTTTAAACATCTCGTGGTCGCTATGGGGAATAAGGGAAAAGAACAGCCCATAATAACATACATACTGTGAGGTGTTGTATTTGTTTTCCCCAGAGAGTCCCGAGAGGCAGTTAGGGACATATTTAAGGGCTTGTGCTGAGCAGCCAGGCTGCTGGGTTCATCGACTGACTGCTTGTGTGATTTGGGTCTGATTGTGTGATTTGGACTTGATCTCTCACTTCCTTTATTTTGTCATCTAATAAATAGGGGTGATAACGACACCTCCCTCCTAGAATCATTGTGAGGCGTACATGAGCCCATGGCTGTTGGTGCTCAGAACCAGAAGCTGGCAGGTAGTAAACACCCCACAGAAATGAGCTGCAATTGTTTTATTTCGCCTTGGCCATCGCCCTTCAACCTAGATCGGGCAGGTGTTCCTACACTCATTTTACCCAGAAGGAAAAAGTTTCCAAGCAATTAAACAAGTGCCCCAGGCACAGGCTATCAGGCTGTACGTGAAATGCGGGTAGCAGAGGGCCCTTGGCCGCTGTGGGAAAGCTCAAGTGCAGAGGGGGCCGTGGTGTGGAGTGCAGGCGGCCCCCAGCACAGAACACTGGAGTCTGAAGGCTTCTGCTGTGGGGTCAGGGGCCTCCGAGGGGTCCTGGGAGAGCCCACAGTGGAGACCTAGAAGGTGGACACTCAAGCCCCAGTTATGCCTTGAGCTTCCGCCCGACCTGAACCAGCCATTTCTTCATCTGAGCCTGTTTTCTGGCAGGAAAGGGGGATAATATCTTCTCCCTTGTCTATCTCATGGGATGGGATTATCCAATGGGATTATAGAATTGGAGGTGTATCTTTCAGGTGTAACGTGTGATGGAATCTGACCAAAGCTTTTCCATGAATCTTAACACACAGAGGGCCATGGGATTGGACATCCTCAGGCCAAATCTCTGCCACAGTTTTAAATTCTGTGTTCGACTAGGCATCAATGGGAGAAAATATGTAATGCGTTGAAATTCTCTTTATTGGAAATCATTTGTTCTGAGAAGCAAATTCACTCAACACACCTTTCTGCAGCACCTGCTGTATACCAGGCCCTGCGAGGCTCTATCGTTGAACAAGCAGAGAAAGCGGCTGCTCTGCGGGGGAAGGGGCTGCGATACTGTTGGGGGAATTCAAACATCAAATGAGTCTGTGAGTGAACTAAGTTGGCTAACTCCAGACAATCGTACGTGCTATAAAGAACCCAGAACTGGGTCATGTGTGGAAAATAACAGGGAAGAGACTTCAGGTGGGCGGGGCAGCCGGGACCCTGTGGTGAGGTGTCATTTGAAAAGTCCTGAGTAACAAAAGAAGTCATGTGAGTAAGGAATGGGGGGGGGTGGGGGGAGACATTTTAGGCAGAGGGAAGAGCTGATCCAAAGGACCTGAGCTGGGGATGATCAGCAGTGGGAAGAAAACCAGCGGTGTTGGGGAGCAAGCAAGAGAGATGCGGTCTGAAAGGTAGGTGGATGCTGGCTCTTGTAGGGCCGTGGGGGAGTTCAGAATTCTTCCAAGGTGAGGCAAGAAGCACTAGAGTCTTTTAAGAGGAGAGGGACATGTTCTAAAAATAAGATTACTCTGGCTGCTCTGCAGAAAATGGGTCATTAGGAGCCCACACAAAAACTGGAGAAGTTGGGAGTTAGAGTGTGCTGAATGGTGTGTGCCCTCAAAAGATATTCTCATCTGGAACCCAAAAAGGTGACCTTATTTCCAAATGGGCCTTTGCAGATGTAAGTAAATTAAGGAGATCAACGTGAAACCATCCTGAACCTTAAATGCAACGATAATCCTTATAATGGACAGAAGGGCAGCCACGCACGGAGAAGGCCATACGAGCACAAAATCAGAGACTTGAGTGATGAAGCCACAAGCCAAGGAATGCTCAGAGCCCCAGAAGCTGGAAGAGACAGGGAAGGATTCTCTCCTAGAGGCTTGGAAGGGAAGGCCGGCTTGCCGACACCTTGACTTCAGAGATAAATGTCTGTGGTCTTAAGCCGCCCGTTGGAGGTGATTTTTCACAGCAGCCCGAAAACTAGCGCCCGGGCTCCCGCGGCAGTGAGAGGCCCGAGTGGCGCAGCCGGCTGCTGTGGCCGCACTTACATGGAACGGCCCGGGCCACCGCCGGGCGGGGACTTCTGTGCATCCAGCAGGGAAGGGACCAGTTTCTTTGCTGTCTGAGACATCATATAGAGGTTGCATTGCGTTCGCTTGACCTGGCCCAGCTTAACAGCTACGAGATTTTCTATGACCTCGTGCAGGTTGGACTGTGAGCCTAGGTGGAGAAAACAAGGAATGAGTGAGACGGCACTGTTCCCTTTCGAAGACAGGAGCTGGGGGGCCTCAAAACCTGTGGTCAGTCATGACATGGCTTCTGTCGGATCATGGCTAAATCACTCCCACATTTTTTTAAATTTAAAACTGGGACAACACTGTGATTCTTGAGCACATCCCAGTACGGTCTGACTGTCAGAGGAGATGAGGTGTAGATGTGGTGACCAACATGTACTGAGCAAGTCAGCGCCCTCCCGGCAGCGGGCGGTGGTTACAGAGCTCGAGAGGCGAGCTCTTCCCTCACTGTCCTGACTTTCCCCCCGATATGATTCTGGGCTTGACCATGAAACTCGCCTTAGCCAGCGGGCCAATAGTAAAGGTAATTCAGTGAGAAGCTTGAAGAGGGATGGTGCACTGAGTCTTGCCCTCTCTTCCTTTTTATTTTTTTATTTTACTTTTCTTGCCTTCTCTTTCTGCTTTGGAAAACCCTGTGGCTTTTATACGTTGCCCAATCCACTTCCACCAGCTCAGTCGACAGCCAGCACAAGCAAAGCTAACAACACCCAGGCCCGAGGCGGTGGCCTAGTCCCACCAGCTCGTAGACAAACCCAGCGGACCGCAGGCACATGGGTGAGTCTAGGAGAGACGAGCTGAAGAGCCACCCAGCTGAGTACTGTCTAACGTGCTGTCCCACAAAATTGTGAGCTAATAAATCATGGTTGTTTTAAGTTATTGTTTTGGGATGGTTTGGAAACCAACGGATAAAACCAGACATGATGGGTGCTAAGCATTTCCCAGTCAAGGTCCCAATTAATCATTCAATGAATACTATTATAATCTTCATTTTTATCCATAAGGAAACTGACCCACAGAGAGGGTGTTACTTGCCCTAGATCACATAACTAATTATAGGCCCAACAAGGTCACAAACTTGGGTCGTTTGACTCCAGAGAGCATATTTTCAACCACTGGATTTCTCCTTTGTAAATATGACAGAAGGATAAAGCAGGTGAGGCAGAGGGGAAGCTCTGCTCCCATCCTCACGAGCCCGAACAGACCCTGGAAGATAAATCTGAGCCCTTAGCTAGTAAGAAATTACATTACTCGTGATTTCCTTTGCAAATGCCATGCATTGCAATTTTCAGGTTCTAGTTCACTGTGAAGGTGGTGGCAGCTGAGAGAGAGAATGGAGAGCGGGCCGAGTGCCTGGGGCTTGAAGTGGAGAGATACGAGGTGTAGGGGTGTTACTGAAAATGGAAAGCGACCCTCCGGGTGCAGGCATGGGAGATCCCAGCAACCGGCACGCATCCCAGTCCCCTTACTCTGGATCTGCAAATGTTGCTTCCAGTCGATGACTTCTGGTGAGCTAAGGAATTCCTGACAGTTCTTGGGGTCCCTGGAGTAGATTTGGTAGGTGTTGGTGTAGTGATCGCAGTCATCCGCCATCTCCTGTTTGGGTTGGGAAAAGTAGAATCGATATTTGTGTTTCATGATGGCCATTCCTTTTTCAGTGTTCCGTTATATACTATGATCTTTTTAAATACTAAAATGTGAGTTTTTGTTGGTGGTGTATTGCCTTTATTGAGGAATTATTTATATTAGGAGGTCAAGGGCTTCCTTATTCAACTAATAGTAAAAAATGTCCTGAACAAAACTATTCTTAGCTCAGCTATTGCTTTAAAATTTGAAAGAAAAATGACTCGTTTGGAATTTAACATTTCTTTCAAAAAGCACAGGACATTCAGACTTTTGGTAAAATATCTTTTGTACAGGTTCATTCTCTGGTAGTAAAAGTGTTAGCTCCAATGACTGCAGTAAAAAAAAAAAAAAAAAAAATCACAAAAACAAACCAGTGACAACAACAACAAAAACTCCCGAAGATACGTTGTGTTCCCTTCTTACAATTTTTAAAACAAATCAGAATAGGCAAGTGTTCACAATCTACCATGCTCTGCAAATTCTTAGGAACAGGCAAATGCAATGGTCAGATCTTTCTAAACATCACTAGTGATTTTCTAAATAAAGATGCAACATTTTAAAAAAAGTTATTGTTTTAACCTTTATAAAACCCAAGTAGAAAGTAAACTGACAAGCAAAATCTTTGGCCAAAAGAATAGATCTTGCTCTAGTCCAAAGACTTTGTAGAACATGTGGGCTGTGAACATGTCTTTATCAGCATTGACAGAGGTAACAGACTTAGAATACGCACCAGATGAAACCAGAGAAAAGTTATCAGATGAAGAAGTTCTGAGGATCTACTGTACAGCATGGTGACTGTAGTGAGTAATATTGTATTCTGTAGGCTTGGAAGCTGCTAAGAGAGAAAATCTGAAATATTTTCACCACAAAAAAGAAATGGGAACTGTGTGACAGGGTGGAGGTGTCAGCTCCAACTATGGCGGTGATCATTTTGCAGTATATGTGTATCCAATCTACACATTCTACATCTTCAACTCACTCAGTCTTATATGGGAATTATCTCTCATAAGCTGGAAAACCTTATTTTTAAAATTGTAGTTTTGAAAGTAGCTCAAATAACATTTCTCATTCAGGTTTCTATCAATAATTCAGTCTTTATTTTCAAATTATTTAATTTGGTGATTTTTTTTATCAATTTCACTGCTATACAAGTTATAACAAGTAATAATATTTTTAATATTTTAATATTAACAACTTTAGATATTTAGTTGATTTATTAAAATGTAAGTATACATTTTTGGTTTTGAGATATTTTAGCTATTTCGTTTCATTAACTGTTAAACGTTATCACAATACGTAACCAGCAACTCCAGCCATGTCATTTTGCTCTTCAATTTCCCTAATTCACTGTGTTGTTTTAGACCCTATGCCTCGCAATTGTTATTTTGTCTGCTTTGGATGAAGTCTGGCCCTGATCCTCTATAAAAAAGTCTTATTTATCTTTCACATGCAGTTTTGGTAAACTTTCCACGAGGAAGCATCTCTGACCCTTTCCCTGCAACCTCTACTACATATGGGATTTTTTTTTAAATGCCCTGTTTTAAGACTATACTTTCAGGGATCATTTCTATAGTTCGTTAAAACATGCGCAGTTTTATTGACTTTTCTGATGATGGTTGGTTCCGATACCCTGCAGCCTCTCAGTGGAAGGCAGGATCACAACGGGAGGTTGGCAGTTAGCACGGTGAGTTGGTGTGGTTCCAGGCTCGGTGTTTATAAAAGGTAGAAGAGGTAAAAATGGAGTTAGGGTTTGATCCATTACAATACAGATGTCTAGTCCGGGAAACGTTCCTCTAATATCTTTAACAAAAGATCAGCCTCTTGTCCGTGCCATCAACATAACCTTAAATCAGCACAGCCTTCCCTTGGGTGCCTCCCTTCCCACAAACCAGAGGCAAGAAATAACTAAGGGTGTTTGGTCCTCAGCATGACCAGGATGCTGTTTGGGGTCCTGTCTTGAAAACAAACTAAAGCAGTGAATGAGCATGAAAATGTACCATATATAGTTTTAATCAGCTCCTCCTGTGTTACTTTTTTTTGACTTTCATTTTTCAATGACAGTTGTCATTCAATATTATTTTGGATAGATTGAGGTGACGGCACAGTGGCCGGGCAATCATCATCTCACGCATTCTCCTGTTGCTGCACATTTGACACCAGACTGTCACTTATCTGTGGGCTTACCTGTGTTCTCCTGCAGGCTGTGGGCTTCTTGAGGGCGGGGACTGTCCCCATGTCTGCAGTTCATCGCCAGGTGCCTGACAAGCACTTAGCAAATACAAACACAGACGCGCGTTCATTCCACGCCGGGCGCCTACCTGCTCCTGAGGGCGGACAACCACCGTGTTGAAATCGGGCCACCTGTCCACCAGGGCCTTTAGCTTGAACGGGTTTCCCTGGTTCATGTGGAAAACGGTCCCATACACCTGCAGCATTCCAAGAAAATGGGAGGGTCAGCACCCAGGGGCTGCGAAAGCGGGTTTCCAGGTGTCGGCGTGGTAAAGACACGCAGGCGAGGATCCTTACAACAGCCTCATTAACTCTGTTCCATGTACTCACAACAGAAAACCCAGTTTCCCCCAGGGTTACTTCTATGAAATTATGGAATATTATAATTGCAAGGACTCTAATGACCATTTCTACAAACCAATTTTAAGTTCGAGTTTTTAGCCCTAATAAGTGATTCTTTTAAAAATATATTCACACTATAAAACATTCAGGCCAATTAAATTTATGAATAAAGATCATGAACTCTCCCATTATAGAATTTAATACACACTTAATGTAATAGATGTCAATTATACCTCGATTCACAAAAAGGCAAAAAAAATCTTTTAATAGATTTCCTTCTATTCATGTACACCCACCACAAATCCCACAAAATGGAACATTTTAGGAACATGTAATTTTGAAATGTTTTTATCCATTAAATAAATATAGTCTAATCATATTTCTTTTTCAATAAACAAATAATTTTAATGACTGTAGAGCATTCTGTGATATGGATGGACCAACCTTCATTTTTAATTTGTTCACACGAAATAGCAAAGATCCTACAAAGAGGTCCCAAACACACCTCCCTTGCAAAGAGGTGATGTGAACCGAATGAGACGTAGCCTGAGTGAATTCCCGCCACAAAACAGATGCTCTTAAAAGCTCCTTCTCCTTCCCGCTTCCATCACAGGAAGACGCGGCCCTTTGTTTCCCTGAGCCTGTCGCCCTCTCACCTTTAAGGACTCAGGGAGGCTCTTCCTCAAGGATGTTTGTAGCATCTGCAGCATCTGTGGGCCCTGCAAGTGGAGCATCGTGGCAGCTCTTTCAGGCTAGAGGAAGGATCAACAGACAGCCAGGAATGAGAAGATGCTGAAGGCACAGGAACTAGATCCACACCTTTACCTGAACCTTAGACGGTAACAGGTAGGATAAGCCTGCCCGCTTCTAAAGTAACTGCCTTGGGAGAGGGATTGAAAGTAGGGTCACTCTGGATTTCTAGTCTTACCATGAAATAAGGGCACCCCAGAAGTTCTGAGGGGACCACCACCAAGACACAAGAGTAGCAGGTTCTGTGCTAATGACCACCACTCTCTTCAGTGTCCTTTATTGGTGTCAACCTCCCTGAAGTCCTCACTAAGGCCAAACGAGGAGACTGGCAGAAGCACATGGTTCTTTTTCTGAAAAATTGCACTTCAGTTTCTTACACTACCCAGAATTTCTATTAAAGACACATTTGTTTTAACAAACATGTTCTTCAGTACTCTAGTGCATCTTTTGGGATTAGGTTACTGTCAATGATTAGCCACCACCAACAAGCTCTGTAAGCTTCAGAAAGTAACCCTCTTGGTATCATGGTTGCTCATTAATCTTAATAAAAACAGGCTCTACCTAGAAAATTATTGTCTCTTTCCTATCTTGCAAGATGGCAGGTAAAGAAGCTGAGAAACCGGATAGTAAGGAGAAGAAGCCTGAAGCCAAGAAGGCTGATGCTGGTGGCAAGCCTAAGAAGAGTCACCCCAAGGCCAGGGCGTGAAAGAAGAGGAAGCCCCACTGCGACCAAACCCTGTCCTGGTCGGAGGCACTGACCTATATTTGTCACAAGAGGAAGTAATCAGCGGCTAAATCCAGGATCGAAAAGTTTAAAACGGAGAAGTTCTTGCAACTGTCACAAAACCAGTTGGTGGCAACAAGAATAGTGGTACCAAAGTTGTCACACTTTGAAAAATGCCTAGATACTCTCCACCTGAAGATGTGCCTTGAAAGCTGCTGCGCCACAGCAAGAAGGCCTTCAGTGGGCATGTGAGGAAGCTGGGGACCAGAGTGGCTCCCGGGGCCCTTCTGATTGTCCTCACAGGGCGCCCCAGAGGCAAGAGGGCGGTTTTCCTAAAGCAGCTGAGCCGCGGCCTGCTGCCTGCGACTGGACCTCTGTCCCTTAATTCAGTTCCTCTGTGCAGAACACGCCAGAAATTCGTCATGGCCACCTCCACCAAGACTGACACCAGTGGTGTGACAACCCCGAACATCAGGCCGCTGCTCGCTTCAAGGAGCAGCAGCTGCTAAAGGCCAAAGCGGCCCCTCAGCCCAGGGCTGCCTCTGCTCTGTTTGCTCTCACCAGCGGGCTTGACCCTCACAAACGGGGGGTGCAAAAAACCTAATTGGACACTTTATCTGTTTAAAACAGTCATTGTGTGGGTTAAACGAGTTAATACGTATTAAATGCATATAAGAGCTTCTTGCATAGAATAATTCAAGAATGTTATTTTTACTATTGTTATTGTTAATATTATTAGTGGCAGCTAACCACATAGTCATTCAACCCAGCCCATTCGGTTGTCCTTTTATTTTGAAGAAATGGGGTGTAACTTGAATCTAGGTGACAATGTGAATGCTTTCAGTGTGAAGAGTGCCCTGAGAATAATACCAATATTTACATCAGAGTTTGTTTGTGAGGTTAAATGAGCTGATCCACTCACTGGCATCACGTGACTAAAAAAGCCCATAGAAAACTCTGAGTGCCCGGCACAGGACAGTATTTGTGTGTCATGATTATCAGCATTTCCTAAAGGAAGCAGAGAAAAGACTGATGTACTTCGCTGGTTAGTGCTGAGGCTCCCTGGCTTCCCAGACCTCTGGCTTCCTCCCCTCCCCTCCCCTCCCCTCCCCTCCCCTCCCCTCCCCTCCCCTCCCCTCCCCTCCCCTCCCCTCCCCTCCCCTCCCCTCCCCTCCCCTTCTCTTCCCCCCCCCCTCCCTCTCTCTCGTTTTTTTGTTTGAGAAACACATGTTCTTTGGAAATGATCAGCCACAGAGACTTGTAGAGATGGGACCCGTGATGTTTGTGTTCAGTGGGAAAACGTCTCTGGTTCCAAAGAGCTCGTTTACTTTTCAGCACCCGCTGTTTGAGCAGGTTTGCGGGGCTTTGCACAAGTGAACACTCTTGGCTCTTGCGTGTGCCTATGTCCCCAGTTGCTTGTCAGTCCTTTGGGGGAAAATAACAGCCACCTTATCCCCCCTAAGGCTACTCCTTAGTTTGGGGAGAGGAGAGTCTCTGCTGGCATCATTATGGTTTTTGTTGTGACTTTTAAAAACAGCTTTAATGCCGAGTAATCTAAATGGGCGTAATTAAAAGCATGCGGCGTGTACAAGCCCACAGACCTGACACACGTGTAAGCCCATGAAACAAACCATCGTCATACTTAAGAGAGAGAACATTTCCTTCATCCTGGCGCCTCTGGGCCTCGAAGCGGCTCTAACCCTGCGGGTGAGCTTTGGGCGTCACAGGGCCAAAGGCCACAGGGCGCTTCAGGCCCACTCAGCCCCTGACGACATGCTTTCAAAGGGCAGTTCAAACAAAGAGACTGGGTCGCAAGAGTGGTTTATAAAGCCACGTCAGCAAATAGGGGGCAATAAGGCACAGTCCCTGTCACTGGGAGAAGGGTACATAGATGACGGCCTGTTGGTGTATTGCACCTGCAAGGGCCATTAGCATAAGAACTAGGACACACACAGGGGACAGTGTTAAAGTAAAAGGAGAAACTGTAGAGCATGAAACAGTACAGCCCTCGACTTTAATATGTAAATCTGTGCTTACACGTATTAAACGGGCAACATATACACAAGCATTTTAAGAATATAGAAAGATAAATTTAGAAGGGAAAACAAAATACTAAAAACTATTTTTTTAAAAAGGAAAAATCCCACTATTCAGAAGTAACTACTATTTTTTTTTTAAATATCTTTATTGATTTCAGAGAGAGGAAAGGAGAGGGGGAGAGAGAGATAGAAACATCAATGTGAGAGAGTCATTGATCGAGCCCACAACCCGGGCATGTGCCCTGACCGGGAATCGAACCCCGATCGCCTGGGTCCTAGGTGGACGCTCAACCGCTGAGCCACGCCCGGCCAGGCAATAACTACTATTAACTTGAGAATATATATCCATTTGTTTTAATACATTATTTCATTTTTTACAAAATAGGGGCGTGTCATATATAAAGAATTTTGTAACTTGTTTTTAAATTTAAAATGGCATAATTCTTGTCATCAAATATTTTTAGAACATGCATGTTAATAAGCATGTACATATAACAGATTTATATTTCATTATTACATATAATATATAGTATATTTTATTATTCCGTTGCACACATGTACCACACATATTTTTAACCAGTTTCCTATTGTTGGGCATCAGGGTTGTTTACTGTTTTTCTCTATTGTTAATAATATTCGGTGGAAACATATTCTGTTAATATATACCCAAGTTTATTTTCTTAAGATAAAGTTTTTACAAGTGGAATTGCTAGATCGAAAGAAATGCCCATTTTTAAAGTTTAAAAAATATTCAAATATGTTAAACAAAATTTTAAAAGTTAAAAAACTATTTTATGGCTATGGCATTATCTATAAAAACCTTCCAATTAAGTTTCTTTTTCACATGACTTAAATGGACAGTAAACCTGGCCTGCCCTCTGGCCCGTGCCGTTCTGCACATTTCCCCTCGGGTTTTAACAGCGCGTCACCCTCCTGGCTGAGGTGCTAAACAAGCCTCACTCGGGTCAAGCACCCTTTCCTGCCCATGTCATCACCTCTTCCTTCGCCCACCAGCGTCCCACATCCCTTCAGATCAATTTATTTGTTCAGAACGAAGAACTGACTCATCCCTCCCAGGGATTTCTCCACAGTGCCTCTGCTGTGTACACAGTGCGTGCAGAAAGGCTGTCTCTCAGTTGGGATAGACCCCCTTTTCCAAATATCACCAAATAAGCTCAAGCACTTCCTAGCTAAAGCCGGCAAGGTCATTGATTTTCCCCACCAAGGTCATTTGCTGCAGGAGAGAAGGGAGCCGGCGGCTGCAAAGCACCGGTTCTCTCCAGGGAGATGAGTTCTCACCTGGGTGGGGAGCTCCGCACAGACCGGTCCTCAGGAACAAACGCGAAGCAGCAGGCTTTTCCAGAAGAGAAAATCCCTTTTATCCAGGCATGCACGGCTCAGACCTGCCATGTGTGTCTTGGTAAATTTTCTACAGAAATCATTAAGCTGACGCTCTTAATTCGGACCTTGGCCTTTTAAATGCTGGGGTGTGGGGGTGAGGGGTGGGGGGTGGGGAGCTTCCGTTAGCTGGTGTGGGATCCAGAGGCATTCAGTTCCTCCCTCTGGGTGGGAACCTTTGGAAAGCTGGTTCTTCAAGCCTGGGAGGCTGGTTGTGTCTCAGGGTTGGATCTATTTTCTAGTTGTGTGTCTTTGTCCAGTTATCTAGTCTTTGTGCTTCAGTTTTCTCACCTGCAGGTTGAGTGAATAATACTACTGGCTATTTCTGCTTTCTGGGTGTGGTTTCTTTGTAAGTTAAATGAGCTAACATCTGTGAAGTGCCTACAGAACTGTGACTTAAAATCTATGTGCCTGTAGATTATACTCCCTTTGAAAGAGAGAGAGAGAGAGGATTAAACTTCCTGAGTTATTGTATGTCCATATTTTTAAAAAAATTTCCCTTCTAATTAAATGTTCTTTTGCCTATCTTTTTAAGTGTCTTTCATATTTTTAAATGTTATTAGTATTTTTCTTTATTATTAATATTTCAATTGCATTTGATGTGCAATATTATATTAGTTTCAGGTTGACAACATAGTGGTTAGACATTTATGCAATTTACAAAGTGATCACTGGCATCCATCTAGTACCCATCTGACATCATACAACATTACTGACTACATGCCCTATGCTGTACTTGACTCCCGTGTTTTGCCTACCTTTACGATTGTAGGCCTCAGACCTGAGAGCTATAATATCACTTCTCTCTTTACTAAGTACCTGAGGCTGCTCCTGAGAAGTCTGAAGTCAGGGTGATTCCTGGCCTTCTGAACACAGCCAGTCTGTTCCTCTCTCTGGAACTTTGTAGGATCTTCTCTTGATCTTTGGTGCTCTGAAGTTGCCCAGTAATATGGCTAATGAGTTCTTTGCATACTCAGCCTGAAGTGACTTCTTTCGATCTTAAGACATTCTTCACTTTGGAAAATGTTCTGCTTCTCCTGCCTCTTCTTTCCTTTTCCTACTTTTAAATTGTTTTTATCACTGCAATTGCTCTGTTCTCAGTTTTTGGAATGCCATTTAGATGGGTGTTCAAGCTTCTCAGTGTTGTTCAGTTCTCTTTTTTTTCTTTCATATTTCCCATCCCGCCTTCATTTTGTGTTATGGTCTCCTAGATCGTCCAGCTTTCTAATTATGCGTCGAATGTATCTACTTTGCTACTCACTCCATCTACTGAGATTTTTTTACTTTAGTTCCAATATTTAATTTCCAAAATCTCCAGGTGATTCTTTCATATGAATGTAGCAGAAAATATCACAATTATACTTACCTAAAGTTTTCTCTTGTCCTATTTCTCCTCAGCAGGTGTGAATTCATCCGCAGGTTGAGTCTGATGCCTCTCTTTCCCTTGTCAATTCTTTAGTCATTCTTGGTTTTCCTTTTATCTTTGACTTTGAGAGTTCTTCTCCACACTTAAGAAAATGACTGTTGCATGTGCATGGTATTTTGGGACGATGGGATGGGACACATTGCAAGATGTGACAATAGTTTGCCATCTTTGTGTGAGACCCTATTCTCTTCCAAGGCTCAGAAGCTCTCTGCTGCCTCCCAACCCCAGTGTTCCTCCTCATGGCCTCACACTAGCAAAATGCTTAGCAAAAATCAGGATGGAGTCAAGGGTCAACGGCCCAAGCTTTGGGTAACCTAGCTCTGATCAATAATAGCCCTGAGTTGGGTTTCCTCCAAGTAGTGTGTCTGTTGACTCTGGGCTAATCCTCCCCACTGTGCTTTTCTAACAGACGTTTCAGAGGTATTATAGGTGGTGGTTTCTTGCAGTTTCTTGCAGCTTCTAGGAATTCCCCAACACATCTGAAGCATTAATGAATTCTTCTCTTCCCTGCCTCTTATTGATGTTAATTTTAGTCATTTAATGAGGCTTAGACAAATGATAAGACAACTAGATCCATCTGCCGTCTTGGGCCAATTCTCTGACATGTGCTTATGAAATCCTTTTTATATCTATTTTTACAAGGGCGTGTGTTTTATCTGCATTTTTAAAATGGGAAAACAAAACATATCATGCTAATATGATTTGCCCAGGATCATCCACTGAGTGGCTGAACCACACCTGAAATTCAGACACACTCCTGACCTCTAGTCCTGTGTGGTAACCACATTACCCAGGGCACTAGATTTATGTATATTAAAGCAATAGTTTGTAGTTACACAACATGTAGCAGTCATAAGTCATTTTCACACGCACTGTGTTCTCCTTTCCTCACAAATACTCTTGATAGAGCGCTATTATTTACCCCAGGCTGGAAATTTTGGCTATTAAAACAAACAATAAATTTATCAGAGACAATTGAGCTATGTTAGGTAGACTCGGGGCCTAGGGATTTTAAGTCTTTAGATGGACATAAGTGTAAATCTTGGGATATCCTGGATATTTCTCTACCACCTACATCAAACAATAAGGCAGCCAGCATGCTGAAAAGATGCCCAAAGAAACTCATCAAAGGCTGAAAAGTCATCTTGTTTCCCATAAAATATCTTATCTTCATCTTCAAGAGCACTGGATTGCTCCTTTAAAGAACTCCCTAGCATCTTTAGCATCCATGAGCTCTGTAAAAAGAACAACTTGGATGGGAGCTCCAGCTCAAGGAAAACTAAGAAATATTAAAGATGTGAGAGGAGTTGGGAGGGAAATAAAAATGAATGTCTTAGGTGAATGGTCTGAGCCTTTTCTAAAGCAACTAAATTAACCATAGATCAAAGAATTCTTTGCCAATTCTGGAAGAAGAATTGGAATAATGGAAGAATCTGTTCCATATTTTTTCCCATTTTAGTAATAATAATAAAAACAGGTAACATTTGTTGAACATTTATGTGGACCCGATGCTGGCTACTGTATTATTTGCCCAGTTTATTTCCAGGAGAGGGAGAGAGGGATAGAAACATCAATTGGCTGCCTCCTGAACTAGGGGTATTGAGCCAGCCACACCGCCGGGCACCAGGCACTGTATTTTATGTGAATTATCTTGTTTAAGTTTTTTAACTAGTCAGTGTCAGCAAATAGTGCTATTCTCATTTTACATATGAAAATCTTAAGATACAGACATCATGATCTCTAATACTATTTTTTTTTTTTTTCCAGTAAAAGTGACTAAGACTTCTTGAAGAAATCATTGATTCTGGTTTCCTGCAGAGAGATATAAAGTAAACTTGAACCATTTTATGTGTCAGAAAGTAAGAAAGCATTCAAACATTAGTGAGGCCACGTCCAAAGATTTTAAGGATCAGCAGAATAGTAGGTTCTCTTGGTGAAAGTTGCAGTAATAGAGAGTTATGACTGTAGTTAAAATATATGGACTCTGCCTGGCTGGGCGTGGCTCAGTGGTTGAGCATCAACCTAGCATCCAGGAGATCGAGGTTCGATTCCCAGTCAGGGCACATGCCCGGGTTGCGGGCTCAATCCCTAGCCAGGGCATGCAGAAGGCAGCCGATCAATGACTCTCTCATTATTGATGTTTCTATCTCTCTCTCTCCCTCTCCCTTCCGCTCTCTGAAATCAATAAAGACATATTTTTTAAAAAATACGTGGACTTTATGAGGCATTATGAGTCCACGATGACACACAGATAATATGGTATTATTAACTCACAGGTTCATTGACAACTGTAAAAATTAATTAATGCTATGTACAATAGAAGGCATTCTTTTACTTGGCCTTTATTTTGTAAAATTACAAACCCTAAAAATTGCAACAATGACATATTAAACTCTAAATACATATGCAGTCTTTACCTATGTTCATTGACTTTATTTGCCACATTTGTTTATACATGCATTGAAATCCTTTTGTAGGTTGCTTCTATTATGATCATTTGTCCCAAATATTTAATCATGTATCATGGAAGTACAGGGACATTCACTTTCTTAACCACAATACAAATTTAACATTTCTCTACTTCTGGTAACTAATACACAGATCATATAAAAACTGCCAATTATAGCAACAATATCCTCCATAGAAGTTTACTTTTTGACCCAGCATCTAATCCAGAATCTCAAATTGTTTTTAGCTGTCAAACTTTTTAGGTTCACTTTTTCTGGAAAAATTCTTCAACCTTTCTTTTTCTTTCATGATCTTTAGAATTTTTACATGTACATGCCAGTTGTATTGTACAATAACTCTCAATTTTGGTTTGTTTTACTTTTTTCTGAAGTGTTTGTGTAATTTTTTCCTTATGACTAGATTCAGGTTATGCATTTTGGGTAAAAATATTATATTAATGAGGTTGTTTCTTCTTTAGTGAATCACATCCAGACACACATTATTGGTGGTATTAATTTTGATCACCTGAGCTCATTAGGAGGCATTTTTTAAAAAACTCATAGGTTGTATATGAAAACTCTAAAGTCATGTGAAATCTGCAAATTTCAATGGGATATCATTTAAGATATCCTTAAGAGTTGTAATGTTCTAACGATACAGAAGAATAGAAGTATCTCTCAGTTACCAAAATCTTAGCATCCCCTCATATCCAAAGGTATCTGGATCTATAGTTTTGCATCTTAAAACCCTAATACCCAATTAGTTGATCAATCAGGATGAAGCTATAGACTTGTATGAGTAAATTTAAAAAATGAAGACATGAATATAACTCTAATTCAAGGAAGTGGGTTAAACTGTTCCTCCACCCTTGAAGTTATAGAATTATTGATATAGCCCGGCTGGACGTGGCTCAGCGGTTGAGCATCAACCTAGGATCCAGGCGATCGGGGTTCGATTCCCAGTCAGGGCACATGCCCCGGTTGTGGGCTTGATCAGTGACTCTCTCATCATTGATGTTTCTATCTCTCTCTCTCCCTCTCCTTTCCTCTCTCTGAAATCAATAAAGATATATTTAAAAAAAAAAAAAGAATTATTGATATAGCATTAAACATATTGTTGAACACATTCTATCAGTTCCCCTTGGGTTGGTGAACACACAATACAATATACAGATGATGGATTATAGAATTGTACACCTGAAACCTGTATAATTTTATTAACCTATGTCACCCCAATAAGTCCAATAAAAAGTTAAAAATAAGTTTTAAAAGATAAAAGAAACTAGGCATCCTAACTATTTTTCTGGTAGGAAATAGCTTCAAGAACTTAGGATGGTACACACCTTATTTGAGTGGGTATGAGTTACCATCGAACATACAAATGTTTAGAGCAGGGTTTCTCAACCTTGCCACTATGGATATTTGGGGCCAGATAATTCTTTATGAGGGGCTGCTCTGGGCATTGTAGGGTTTAGCACCATCCTTTTACCCACTAGATACCAGGCACATCACCTCCCCAAGCTGTGACAACCAAAAGGTCTCCAGGCCATTTCAAATTCCCTTTCGAGAATAAAATTCCCCCTGGCTGAGGACTATTGTTTTAAGGGAGTCAAACTCATGGTACAAATATTTTTGAATTAATTATTTCCATTATTAAGTGGAAATAATGACTATTTAGTATTCACATACTTATTTTATATATACGTTTGTGTGTATATGTGTGTGTGTGTATATATGTAATTGCCTGTTAGAGTAATAACCTTTAAACTCAATATAAAAGGCATAATTAGGGTAATTGATTTAGATTTATGAAATTTTACAGTTGAAAGCTTCTTAACGTTGTGCTTCAATTAGAAGAGCCAATAAAAGTTTAGATGTACTGTATGTGTAAGTTTCAAAAGGTCATTTTGTGAGGTTACAAGAATTACTTAGTATTTAAGAATAGTTTGTTTGTTGCCCAAAATATACATCCTTAAAAGAGAAGTTAAATTTATAGATCTAGCTTAAAGTGCTTAATTAATTTGGTATATCATCTAAACCAAAGTAAATGCTATTTAAGAGGTCTTTAAAGAGAATTGTTTTAAAAATCGAAGACTTTAAAATGATTTGTAAACAAAACCATCTGCATCTGAAGCACAGAAGCAATCCATCACTTGACACCATCCCGTCTCAGCCATGGCCCACCTCCCTGGGTCTGGGTCTTCCCACTCTCCATAAACCCAGTTCAGGCTCTTCCCATCATGAACCACTTCACTTCAACTTGTACAATCAAACGCAGAATCTCTTTATTGCTTGTGAGTTTGGGTAGATTTAGGAAGCTCTTCTTTTAGAAACAACATTGAATCAATTTCCCTGGTGTGGGAGTGAGGAGAGGAGAGGCTTATATAAATTAGTCTTTTTCTTAGTAACTCTCCCTGCTATATCATGTTTAACTAAATATTTCATATATATTTGTATGATTATTTAATGCACTGTGTTTAATGTACTGTGTATAATTATTTAATGTACTGATAAAGCAGCAACCTGAGAAGAGTATAATCTCTACAGACCTGAGCAGAGCCCACTTGCCTATTGTTAAGAGAAAGGCCATAGAAAGGTTGAGTAATGAGTCATAATGACCAGAAAATACTACCCAGCCCTGGAAAATTTAGCAAGGCTCTACAGATCCACACACTAGGAGTTCCAGAAGCCATTCAAGGCAGCATAAAGCTCATGAAAAGAGTGTCCATAGATCCCTGGAAGTGTGGGGATCTCAACCATGTGGAGTGCCTGGGACTGTGTCACATTGAGACATCTATGGGAAGCCCAGCAGTGACCTGAGTGCAGGGACCATGATATTGAGCATTCGCACTGCTCCCCCAGAGCCCACTTCTTTACCGATAATGACAATTATGTACAATTTATTCTCTCTCTCTGCCCACCCATCACTGCTCTAGGCACATGCCAGGGCCCATCTGATGCTTGTGTAGGACGGATTCACAGAGGCACACAGTGCCACTGGTTCCAGGTACAGGGCATGCAGATATGATGCAGATTGTAACCCATTTTCTGTATAATTTTGTTTTCCTCTTCTGTGTGAGAATACACCGGGAAGCCGAGTTTCTTCAGAGCCTGGGTGTGGATATACATAACATAGGAGATGAGGCCCTGGTTCCGGTACTCAGGCACGGTGGCCCCCATCCGTATCTCTCCTGTCTGGTCCATCAGGTCCCAGCACACAGGTGTCCCTTCAGGCCCCAGCAGACAGAAGGTGGGGAAGTTCTGGATACACCGCTCAATGAATCTCTGGCTCCTCTCATTGCCACCAAAATGCCAGAATTTATTCACCAGGGCCGCGTGGGTAACATCCAGCGATGAGAGTCTAAACATTTCTTGATTGCTATGGAAGTTCCAAGAGAAAAACCAAGTTCATGAGTATTTATTATATTTGTTCTTGTCCCTATTGCCTAACTTACATTTCTGAAAACCATGATTTGGGCTGCTTTGAAGAATATTGACCATAAGCTGACAGGAGTGAAAGCAGGAAGGGAAGGTGGAAGGCTACTTCAGGAATGGGAGGTGTGAGTAGTGAAGTGACTTTTGTCAAACTTACATGGCCTTGGGTTTACCATCACCTGGTGGTAATTTCTTTCCATCCAACAGGGAAGGAATCAGTTTCTTTACGGTGTCTAGCGCCATGTAGAGAAAACGCTGTGTGTGTTTCACTTGGAAGGATTGCACGGCTGCAAGATTTTGTATCACCTCATTTAGGCTGGGCTGGGAACCTAGATGGGATTTTAAGGAGAGATGTAATGATTTCAGTGCATTTTGTGGAGAAGCTGTCCAGTGGAGTAAGAAGTGTCTACATTTACAGTCTAAAACCCTTGGTTATGGCTTGGTTCTGTCACCATGTGACAGGAGGTCACATAGTCAGGATTTGTGCAACGAATGTGCTCAGCGATTCATTCAGCCATGGTGATACCATTTGTGGAAATACCAAGACTGGACTGGAGCTAAATTTTCTGGGCTACATGATCATGCTGTTTTGATAATCCCATGAGATGAGTTATAAAAACAATAGTAGCCAACATCTCTTATGCAATTCCTGTGTTCCCAGTGTGGTGGATTGTTGCAGGAATGACCCACAATTTGGCCACCTCTCTTTGTATCCATTCTCTGGAATAGTGCCCTCCTGCACTGCATCATTTGCCATATGATTGCTTTTACCATTGGCAAAGAGTACATTTGTTGCAGGGAGAGGCTTAAGAGTTCTTGCACATTGGTTCTGGCCCTTTCTTTGTGCTCCTGATTTCCTTGAGACCAACACCATGTGAATGGTATTAGAGTAGCCTGCTGAGGACTTGTGCTCCTATCATGTGGCACTGTGGTTGCCAGCGCTGACAGCCAGAACCTTCATTTAGACATGTGATTGAGGCCATGCTAAAGCAACCAGCCCATAGTCCATCCATTAGTACCCAGCTGCATGAGTACCCAGATGGAACCAGAAGAATGGCCTTGCAAAGCCCAGCCCAAATGTTGATTCACAGAATTATGAGGTTTGCTATGCAAACCTAACTGACACATCCGGGTTTTGTGCTACGCAATTCCTATTCAGCATTTTATCTAATCTGTTCAACATCCCTGTGTTTTAGGTACCATTATCCTCATTTTTATATATGATCTCAGTGAGGACAATTCATGTGTCTAGGATCACATAGCAAGTAACAGACAAATGCTGTCCCAGCAAGTCCGATTCTGGAGGGCATGCTTGTACCCATGACAGTGTCCTTCATGACCTGAGCAGTGCTTTATGTAACGAGTTGTCATTCTTATTCCAGGCATGGAAGGCCCTAGGGGAAGCTCTCCTCTGGCACCCAATCAACCTTAGGGATTCTGGATATGTCTGCAAAATATGCCATAAATTCTTGGCTATCAAGGAGTTATGTTATGTTTCTCTACATGAAGCCCATATTTTGCAAGCTTTGAGGGTGTTTTTCCCCCTTTACAGGTATATTCACAGATGAGTCAGCAGGCTGAGGGTTTGAAGTATGGAGAAAGATACTAGTTGTAGAGGTAATTGTCAGGACAGAGAAGTGAGTCAACACATTCCCATTCTTCTTACTTACTCTGGATCTGCAAATGCTGTTTCCAGTCAATGACTTCTAGTGAGCTAAGCAATTCCTGACAGTTCTTGGGATCCTTGGAGTAGATTTGGTAAGTATTGGTGTAGTGATCGCAGTCATCAACCATCACCTATTTTTGGAGAAAGGGAAATAAAGCACATTCCATGCAGTTCATGATTGCAATACTTTTATTCTAAATCCCATTATGCTGTAATATGTTTAAGTACGAAAATACTGGTATTTTTATTGGTGCATTACAATTATTTTCTGAATCATTTAAATCATGAGATCAAGATGAGAGACTCAAGTTTTTTATGTATGATGTAAAATTGCAGAACAAGACTATCTTCTACCCATATGTTGCATAAAAATTTCAAATCAAACACAGGCACAACTATTTAGAAAGCATTCTTCTGTATTGCCATCCTCCTCCACAGGAACGAGGGAGAGGCAGTAGACAAGGAAAAGCTTCTGTTGCAAGAATAAATTTTAATACAGTTCAAGTAGTTATCAAACACAAAAACTATGAACATGACAATATCAAATCTGGTTACAGATAACTCTGAATTAAAATCTCCATCCATAGTTAATGAAGCCAAAGAGCCTGAAAACTGCTCAGAAGTGCTTTCATAAAATAATACTATATTTAAACCCATTGTAGTTCCAGAAGAACAAAGAAACCACTTATTTAGAAAGATCCCCTTAAATTATTAAATAACAGATGAGATTATTAGGAGGAAAATGGCACAGGAGAATATTACCATGACTAGTGCAGAATTAGGAAGCCTTTTTTTAAATAGTTAGAAAATGCTCTACAAAATACACTCAGAAGTTAGCAATGATACTACTAACACATTTAAGATAAAACATATAATTATTTTACTTATTTAATTTTCATTTGTATGAAAAGTATACTACTTGTATTTTTATAAATTTATAATTTCACTGGCTGGTTTAAAGTGAGCTTAGAATTTTTGTTTTTCAAATTGAGTTGCACTAATTTTTAAATGTTCCCCAAAATATATATGGAAGTCCTTGTGTTACGAATTTCCTTTTTAGAATCACCTCCACTCGCTGTCCTGCTTTGTACCTTCCTGTCTCTGCCCTCGCTGTGCCCTCTTTTCCTTGTCAGACTAACAAAAATATAATTATCTACAAAATGTAGTTCAGGTGAAACTTCCACTAAGATGTGCCTCTGGCTTTTTTCTGAGACCTCCATCTTCAACTCCCCCCCCCCCCAGTTTAATCAGCTTCTGTATCTGCTCTTTCTCTATGTTGTGCGTCTTCTGTTCTTAGACACTTTTCATCGAATTGTAATTTATTTGCTTATGTACTTTTTCCTCCAGGCTGTGAGCTCCTTGAGGACAAGGACTTGTTCACCATCATTGTCATTCATTTCTCGGTCCCCTGGGTCTACACTGCCAGGCGCAGACAATGGTAGGCACATGGAGCAAATAGAAGTGTATGCATTCCACATCGGGCGCCTTACCTGCTCCTGAGGGCGGACAACCACTGTGTTAAAATCAGGCCACTTGTCCACCAGGGCCTTTAGCTTGAACGGGTTTCCTTGGTTCATGTGGAAAACGGTCCCATACACCTGCAGCATCATGAGAAAGTGAGAGTCAGCTTATTAGGAAGGGATGGCCAAGTGCCCAGTTCCAGCTGGGTAAGGATTGTCTCTATGAAACCAGGGTAAGTAACTGGTAGGGCACCTACTTCAAACAGTCTTCAGGTCCTATTTTATTACTCCACTAGAAATAGATTTTGGGGTGGAACCATGAGAATATTATATAAATATAGTCAAATATGCAGATACGTAAAACAAATTAAAAATCATTCACTATCACATTGTAGAATTTAGTGACATATCTTTCCATTTTCCACTTATTTACATAGTCACACCCAGTTTTTAAATAAGGAAATTACTTAATATATCCTTGTTTAACATCTATCCCCCTTCACACACACATACAAACATAAACACACTATGCAATGGTCATCTTTTCTTTTTTTAAATCCTCACCCGAGGACATACTGTAATTGACTTTATAGAGAGAGGCAGGGAAAGAGAGAGGAAGAGAGAGAAACATCAATGTGAGAGAGAGACATCAATCAGTTGCCTCCTGTACTCACCCTGAATGGGGATCAAAACTTGGGTATGTACCCTGATGGGAAATCAAACTCATAACCTTTTGGTGCATGAGAGACAATGCTCCAGCCAACTGAGCCACCCAGCGAAGGCACAGTGCTCATATTTTTGACAGTGTAATAATTTTTCTTCAAGGGTACCCATCCTTTCCTTCAATCAAAGGGTCTTAGGTCTGTCACCTGGCTCAAGTCTGGGAATGAGTTGGGAGGCAGTGTTGCTCTGTTTGTATGACCCAAGTAAGACCTTGGAGTTTGTGCAAAGTACTTGATGTAATTCCTGATAATTGGTAAGTGTTCAAGAGATGCTGGATATTAATTTTATTATATTATTTTATTTGGCAACCCTCGCAAAGGTTGAGAAACATCTGCCAAAATGTATTGACCTTCTGGCTTTATTCAGTTTACGTGCAACAACACTGAGCCTCATAGATGTTTAACTCTCGCATTGTTTCCCAGAGCAGAGTGAACTGTGGAATCAAAACAGTCTGATTCTAGACCCTGCCTTCTCCATGGTTGCCCTACACTATTTCAGTAAGAAGGATCAGTGATTTGGGTTTATACTAAATGCCTGAGGCTTAGTCTCCAGATATCCCCACATAAGGTGTCAGAGCACCAGGAAAAGCCAGTGACCATAAGTCCTTTGTGCTTTCCACAGGCCATAAGTTGTGAAAATTATGGGCCTAGTGTTGGTAACAGTATGGCCTTATTTATCCTTACAATGTCTGTTGGGTTTGTAGTAATGTCCCCTAGTTCATTCTTAGTGTGGGCAATTTGTGTCTTTTTTCTTTTTTCCTAGGTCAATGTGGCTATTAATCTTTTCAAAGAACCAGACTTTGGGCTCATTGATTTTCCTACTTGCTTTTCTCTCCTCACATTCATTGGTTTCAGCTCTTATCTTTTCTAATTTCCTTAGTTCTATTTGCTTTGGGGATAATTTACTCTTCTTTTGCTAGTTTTTAAGGTGAAAACATAAAGCATGGATTTGAGACCATTATTCTTTTACAGTATAAGCACTTAAAGCTACAAGGCTCCCGCTTACCACTGCTTTGGTTGTATCCCAAGACTCTTAACATGGTGTACTTCCATTTCTATTCAACTAAAGTACTTTCTAATTTTGGTGTGACATTAAAGCATGATTTATTTATTTATTCATTTTTAATGTGTCTTTATTGCTTTCAGTGAGACGTAGAGAGAAGGAGAGAGAGAGAGATAGAAACACCAGTGATGAGACAGTCCTTATTGATTGGTGGCCTCCTGAACGTCCCCGACTGGGGATCAAGCCCATGACCCGGCCATGTGCCCTGACCAGGAATCGAACTGCGATCTCCTAGATCCTAGGTCAATGCCCAACCGCTGAGCCTCCCCCAGCCAGGCAGTAAAGCATCATTTATTTAGAAATGTTTTTATAATTTCTAAATACATGGGTATTTTTGAATAACTTCTCAGATTTTTTAAAAATTTTAAGTTTAATTCCATATTGTTCAACGACATGCTTGACATGATTTCAATTTTTAAAAAAATTTTAAAATATGATCTATCTAGGTTAATGTTCAATGTGCATTGAAAAGTAATATGTATTCTGCTGTCATTGAGGGAAGTACTATATAAATGTCAATTAGTCCAAGTTGGCTCAGAGTATTGTTCAGGTCTTCTATATCCTTACAGGTTTCATCTGTATTGTATAAATTATTGAGAGAGGAGTGTGGAAGTCTTTAATTATATCCGTGGGTTTACCTATTTCTTCTTTCAGTTTCATCAGTTTTTACTTTAGGTACTTGGAGCCTCTGCTGTTAGGAGTAGACAGTTTAGCATTTGTTTGTATTTTTAGTGAATTGATACCTTGATCAGAATGCAATGGCACCTTTTATCCCTGGTAACATTCTAGTCCCTTTGCAACATATATTAGTGCAAAAATAAAAATAAAAAATGAAACACACATACACAACAAGAGAAAGAAAAAGTCTCTATGGTACAAGATCATTGATCTACTTCTAAAACGAAATTTCTGCCTCACCCCAAATTAAACAGAATCCATTTGTGTTTGACAAAATAAAAACGACCTGTTATGAACTTTCAAGTAGAAGCATAATAGTTAGCCTTTCACCACTCACTTGATTGGTCAGAAACAATCAATTAAGCATTAGTGTGTTAGTTTCGGTCAACTTTGCAATTCTGGAAACACTTCCCTTGATATCTGACATATTTCTTAGAAGAGCACAAGGGAATGGTGTTGGGTCATCACACAGCAAAGGTCAGAGTGCCTTCCAATCCCAGCATTGCCACTCCCTGCTGGTGTGATCTTGCTCAAGTCATGTAACTGAGCCTCCAGTTGCTCTTTGGTTACGTGGGTCATAGACCTGCCCTGCGGCAAGATCATGGGCACTGACACGTGAGAGGAGCGAGTGCCTGGCAGAGAGCAGTGCTCAGTGACAGCTAATTCTCTTCCCAGCTTTGTCATAGGCAGTCATCGTCCTTTCTCCCCTAGAAGGTTCCACTCTCACCTTTAAGGACTCAGGGAGGAACTTCCTCAAGGCTTTCTCTAGCATCTGCTGCATTTGTGGGCCTTGTAATTGGAACATCTTGGCAGGTACCTGAGCCTAAAGAGGGGATCAAGAAACACGAAGGAGTGAGAAGTGCTGGAAGACATACAAAGACACAAAACAGACACAGTAGGCAGCTCTAGCTACTGGCCTGGCCTTACCCCCGCCGTTTCACTGGTGCCCCATTCACGAGACTCCTCACTAACTCCAAGGAGGGATAAGTCTGGCAGAAAACCTGGGTGCCTCTTTCTGAAATTATTTTTGGTATTTGTTAAACTTTAAAAAATATTTCTCAATTTTCATTTTGATGTTTACATCGCCTAGAATTCCAATAATTAAGGATTCACAGAGATTAACCAATATATTCTCTAAGCATGAACGAGCGTGCTTTGAGGTTTACTTTAATTCAGGACAAGCCTGACTTTGCCAATCAGAAGCTATATGACACTGGGCAAGTTGCTGAACGCCTCTGTGCCTTGGTTTTCTCACCCGTGAAGGAGAATGACTGGAGCACCTGTGCCACAGAGCAGCTGAGCAAGGACATAAACCAAGGCGTGCACGGTCCTTAGGACAGTGCTTGGGACATAGCGAGTTCTCAATTAGTGATTCTAATCATTGTTAGCCTTTTTATTATTATCATTAGTAGAAGCAACAGTTAACCACACTGCCATTCTGTGACTCTTCTTCGGCACAAGAATTTGTGGTGAGCATTAAATGGGGGAGAAGCCACGGAAATTGGCACCTGCTAAGTAAGGAATGACCTGTCATTATTGTACTACTCTAAGACCCATTCACATGAAAGTGATGACATATATGCTGCCCTATGGGAGAGCCTTAGAGTGAAAATGTAAAAGGCACATAAATGATAGTGCAGCTGAGAGGACTAAAATTACGTTTCCTTTCTGTGGCTTCAAGTGAACAGTTCATCTCACCTGTGCTGTAGTCCTGGCACTAGATGCTGCATTGTCCTTCTGAGGCCCTAAGCAGGGAACGTAGCGTTCCTAGACAGTGTTTATCCAAGGGGCAAGTGCCTGACTGCCTTAGAATGGCACCAGGGATTAAACCAGAACCTCTGCATAATATGTCTACCAACTGCGCCACATGAATGTCCCCTGAAGCAGCATGTTCCTTCCCAGGGCTGTCCCATTTCTGTTACCTGTCCACCAACGGCCAGCTCCCAATGCACTTCACATTTGTCTACCATTTCAGCCGGAGCCTCACTTTAGCCCGTCGGGAATTTCTCCCACACTAGGGAGCTGCCCTGTACCCTGCAGGCTCCTGTTGCAAATTCCTCCAGTGGAAGCGCTTCCTTTCCCCAGCAAGACTCTCATTCCTAACGGGCCGGGAGGTGCCGTCCACGCAGCAGTAGCATCTGAATCCTGTGCCCCCGGGGAGGCAGAGGGGCTGAGGGGCCCAGAGCGCGGGCTCTCCTCCTTCTCACCTGCAAGCTGTTCTCTGTCAGTCTCTGCACAGATCCTCAGGGAGAGGCCAGAAGCCGCAGATTATTCCAGAAGGTGAAAGAGGACCTGCAAGAGTTTATTTGGAGTTGTTTACTCCCCCCACTGGTGAATGAAGTTCCTGATAGAACCCGAGCAGCACGCTGTGGAATCTTCCAGCAGCAGAGTGGAAGGTGGAGGGCCTCCCCCAAGAGTCCCATGTTCAAGGACGTGGCTCTGTGACCAGGTTGTGTCACCACTTTATTGACTGTTAAACTTCCATGAACTTTCCTGTTTTCTCTTCAACATATCTTGTGCACAAGTAGGTTGAATTCATCAAGAGGAGACAGGAATGCCAAGGAGGCTTTCTCATACATAGAGACAAGGCAGACAGCTCTGGTGGGGGAGGGTATTGGGGGGTGCAAGGATTGAGCAAAAAGAAAAGAGAGAGAGAAAGTTCATGGACGTGGTCAACAGTATGGTGATTTGGAGGGAGGAAGGGGGTGTGTTGAGGTGGAAGGGGGCATTGAGGGGATGAATGGTGATGGAAAAAAGAAAATAAGGTGTCAATCTGTACATTTTTCTTTATGATTAATTTATGCTGTAACTAATACCCATTGAAAAACAAACAAAAATATAACTTTATAATAAACTAGGAAGATGAAATATGGCCATGTAGCAGTGTCCCCCACATTAAGTGCTGCATTCACCACCTGCTTCCAGAAAGTGCCCGAAGCTCTCCTCATGCATCTATCGGTTCACACCGGGAGCCCGCAGGGTCTCCACAGTGCCGAACGAGTTGCCCTCACAGAGGAGGTGCCAGGGGTGTGCTTCTGAAGTTCAGTCATTCCTTCTCCTTAGGAATCTGGGGGTACTGACCATAACACACTAGGAGTGTTTAGGTGTGTGTCACTGAAGCGCAGAGGATGTCACAAAGCAACGGTTATCTTCCTGGGGGAGGAGAGGAGCATGAGTCCTTACGTGGGGAGCCGCCTCCACACCGATCTCGCAGGTGTCCCCAGGAGCAAGTGAGAAGGGCAGACTCCTGGGTGCTGCAATTGCCGTTTAATGCAGGCAGTTCAGCAGGATCTCACAGAGAGCGTGGCAGTGTGTCTCCTCCAGACACTGCTGAGCTGAGGCTTGCAAGGTGACCTTTGCCAAAGCAAAAACGTCTGGTGTCAGCTCTTATGAAATCCTGCCCTTCCTCCCTGGGTTCACGGTGAAGGAACTGGCTCTGCAAGGTTCAGAGGCTGGCTGTGCCATCTGAGCTCCCCCAGGCACAAAAGCCAGGCTGCTCTCTGCCCCCGCAGGCCCTGCCATTGCTCTGCAGTGTGTGCGGAACCAACAGGCCGGACACTGGAAGGAGAGGCAGATGGTGTAGACGACAGCTTCTCCTTCCCGTCCCAGGCTCAAGTAGCTGCAGTGAGAGCAAGTGGTAGGAAAGATACGAGTGAGGCCTGATTTGCGGAATCGGGCCCTTTGCTTACGCTTATGCTGAAGAGAATATCACTTGTACAGCGTGAGTGAGGCCGTCAGCACCCTCCTTTAGAAACACAGGCTGTGCCCTTCCTGCTGCCCATTTTGGGGCGGCAGCCAAGCATCCCCCAAATGACTCAATGTGGACACTTCTCAGTCTCACATTTCTAGAGAAGGAAACTGAGGCTCCGTGAGGCTGAGTTACAATTTAAGCCCAGAGTCTCTTCACTCCAACGTGCTCCCGGCCCCACATTACCACTTGCTCTACGCAGCCTCAGCAAAGAAAGGTGGCTGCGTGGAAGTGAGCATTTGAATGCCGTCGGCACTGCGGGAAACAGCCAAGGGGGGCGCCGACACTCTCTGGGGCTTGTCCTCGCCCTCGCCCTCCGAGCCCCAAACCCCGGGGGAGACTCTCGGAGGGAGGGAGAGCTGCTCTAAACAGAGGAGGGGCGGGTGGCTGGTGCCCAGAGATAAAGGAAGAGCTGCTGCGCTCCCTCAGTGCCGGGCCAGCACAGCACAGCACAGCTTTGCACATATATGTATTTTCCGCCCTTTCTAGAAGTCTCGTCCCTCCTACATATGAATTCTCCATCTTATCTCCTGGGGTTAGACTCATTACCACCATTCATTACTCTCTCTCCAAGGCCAATAGCCAAAGAAACCATTCTGTTACTGTCAACAGAGGGGACCCCTTGGCCCCAGTAGGCTCCATATGTCACAAGAGTTGATTGGGACCCTTCTGTGCCCAGTACCCCAATCAGACCCCTCGTCCCGTGTCTGCTCCTCCCTCAGTCCCTCAGAAGAGCCCAGGGCCTCTGTGCCCATCCCTTGTATCTTATAGTAGTTTCTTAACCTGCTTCTCCGGGTTGTTGTCGAGAGTGCTCTGGTGCCGGCTAACCCAGCATTTTTCTGCTCTTCCTTGACCCTGAGCTTATTTTCTTTTCTGTGTCACATGAGATAATGGATGTACATTTTCACACACACTTTGAGGTCAGGTACAAGGAAACAGGTCCAGGAGTCCTGGTGTCGGCTTCCTCTCCGTGTTTTTCCCTGAGTGATGGATTGAGGCGCTGGCAATGGCGATAGACGCAGCCTCTCCTGGTGGCTCGGAGGGAGGACGATGGGCCCAAACTAGCAGGCTTGAGGACCTCACTTCACACTTACCCACAGTGCGGCCTTGGCAGGCTACTGCATCTTTCACGCCTGTTTCTGTATCTAAAGGAGCAGTGAGTGATAGCACTCACACGGTAGGGTTCTGAGTTCTTTCTGCCTGTGCTCAGTTTTGGGGGAACAAGTGTTGGCAAGAATGTGGGGAAATGGGGACTTTTGTGCACCGGTGATAGGAATGTAGGATTGTGTGGCCCCTGTCACAATCAGGATGAGACTTACACACACACACACACACACACACACACTACACTGCCCTTCTTACACAGCAGTCCCCCTTCTGGGAAGATAGCCACAGGAACTGGTATCAGGATCTCGAATTGCTTTCTGCGCTCCCATGCTCACTGCAGTCTCCTTCACAATAGCCAAGTTGTGGAAGCAACGTGAGTGTCTCTCGACAGATGAACTGATCAAGAAAATGTGGCCTGTAAGTACCACGGAATATTACTCAGCCTTTCAAATCGAGGAAAATCCTGCAATATGTGACAACATGGATGAAACCTGAGGACATGCTAAGTGAAGCAAGCCAGTCACAGGACAAAGGATGCATGATTCCACTTATAGGAGGCCTCTAAAGCAGTGGCCCTTAGAGAAGCAGAGGGTGGAGTGGTGCTTACCACGGCCGCGTGTGGGAAAGGTAAGGAAGGGGCTGCTGCTCACAGAGCAAACAGCGTCTGTTACGCCAGATGGATGAGTTCTGGGTGCTTGTACGACACTGTGCTTGTCGATAGCCGTGCTGTGCTAAGCACTGACATATTTGTTAAGATCTCATATCATTATTATTTTTTTTAATTTAATTTAATTTAGTTGAATTTATTGGGATTACATTGGTTGATAAAATTATATAAGTTTAAAATACATCATCTGCATATTGTATTGTGTGTTCACCATCCCAAGTCACATCTCTGTCTCTTTCCATCACCCTTTTCCCCCCTTTACCTTCCTTCGCCTCCTCCTACCCCCATTTCCTTCTCCTGAGGACCATTCTGTTGTCTAGGAGGGTTTGTTTTTGTTTGTTTAATCCCTTTGCCTTTTTCACCCAGCCTCCCTACCCCTCTCCTCTGACAGCTATGAGTTTGTTCCTATTTTGTTAGTTTATTTTGTTCTTTAGATTCCACATGTAAGTGAAATCTCATGGTATTTGTTTTTCTCTGATTGACTTGTTTCACTTAGAATAATATTCTCCAGTTCCATCCATGCTGTTGCAAAAGGTAACATTTCCTTCTTTTTTATGGCTGAGTAGTATCCCACCGTGTAAATGTACCACATTTTTTTTATCAACTCATTTACTGATAGGCACTTGGGCTGCGTCCAGATCTTGGCTATTATAAATAATGTTGCAACAAACAGAGGGGTGCATATATTCTTTCAAATTAGTGTTTTGGGTCTTTTCAGATAAATAAACAGGAGTGGAATCTTGGGTCAGAGGGCAGTTTCATTTTTAATTTTTTTAGCGAACTCCATACTGGTTTTCCCAGTGACTGCAATTATCTGGATTCCACCAACAGTGCACAAGGGCTCCCTTACTCCACATCTTCATCAAAATTTGTTGTTTGTTGATTTATTGGTGATAGCCATTCTGACAGGTGTGAGGTGACATCTCCTTGTGGTTTTACTTTGCATTTCTCTGATGATTAGGGACGTTGAGCATCTTTTCATATGTCTATTGGCCATCTGTCTGTGCTCTTTGGAGCAGTGTCTATTCAGATCCTTTGCCCATTTTGAATTGGATTGTTTGATTTTTGGTGTTGAGTGTTCTAAGTTCTTCATCAATTTTGGATATAACCTCTTATCAGATGTATTGGCGAATATGTTCTCCCATTCAGTGGGTTGTCTTTTCATTTTGTTGATGGTTTTCTTTGCTGTGCAAAACTTTTAAGTTTGATGTAGTCCCATTTGTTTATTTTTTCTTTTGTTTCCCTTGCCCGAGGAGATATATCAGAAAATGTATTGCTATGTGAAATGTCTGAGATATTACTATGTTTTCTATCTTTACCCCATTGTATGTTCTTGTCTCCTTTCTCAAATATTAATTTACCATAAGGCCTCTTTCTATTTTTTTGCTCTCTGTTCTGTTCCTTTCAAGATCTCATATTATTTTTTAAACTACAGTTAAGGAAGTAAGTAGATAGATAGATGATAGATAGATAGATAGATAGATAGATAGATAGATAGATAGATAGATAGATATTACAAATCAGTCAGAGAACAAAACACATTTCTTATAAGGACCAATGATAAGAATTATGGTTGACCTGTCATGACTGCAAGTTAGGATGCATTGGAACACCGTAAAACGTGCTTCTGGGGAAAACATTCATATAATTCTGTATCAAGTGAACATATTCTTCAAAAGTTTAGGTCAAAGGAAGCCCTTTTCAGATAAAGAGAAACCACTAATATGATTTATCACTAGAAGCGGTGCCGTTTCTTGTTTTCAGTACTCAGAAGGTTCCAGTTTTGCAATGAGGCTCACAGCTAACAGCTATCACAGGAAAGCGCTTAGACAGCGCACTCTGAGGTCATCCGGCCTTTTCCATGAGGCTCCGGCTTGGAGAATTCTCCGCTTTCCCTACCATTGGCACATCCCCAGTGTCTGTCTTCTCTGATACTCATACCGTGTCACACCCACACATTTATGACGTGAACATTGTTTTGCTGTTTAGCTTTATTGATGTGTTAATAAATTAATGCACTATTCTATGCTCAAATTCCTTTAAGAGGAAGACATGAAGTTCATTACCTTAAGTATATATTTCATTGCAATGCAAAATCATTTGTTCCCCCTTTCTGAAACTTTAGAGTGGTGGCCTGTATTACAGGAGAAAATTGGATGCAAAGTCATCGTCGAGACCATTTTTGAAGCTGTAATTCTCTGGAACTGCAGAAGACATTAGTGCATACCATACAGTGTTAGCGGGAGGATTATTTTCAACATAGTATATCCTTAAATTGTATAAAATGCCCTACATTTGGGTATAAGAATAATATCTGCTATTAACAATAAAATCCTCCTCACACACAATAGAAAATTACATTGGAAAAAGTTCTCTCTACCCAGAGTAGTCTTGTCTAATTTGTGCTCATACTACAACTTGAAACAAGTCGATAACATGTCAAATTTTCTTTTCTCCTGTCCATTTAGAAAAAGGTTAGATTCAATATTTATAATTTTAGTCTATTTTACACAATAAGGTGTTATGCATAATAACATTTTACAAATTATATGCAATTTTATATATTTGCCCTGATTTACCTTCAATTTAAACCCTTTTGCTTTATGGACGAAGAACTGCTTTACGATTTTTTGCATGTGTATTTTTCCTGGTATCAAGATGTTAAATTTTCTTGCTATTGTAATATGACAAGATACTTAAATTCTTTTGCTCTGTATTTTGTGGACACAGTCTAAATAAGGAGAAAGATGCAGCTAGAAAGAAAGATAAATGGCGTTACTAGACTAGAGGGTTGCAGGGATTCTTTATTGATGACGAATATTTCCCTTACTAACCCTATGCAGTAAAAGATATTGGTAAACCAGTGAAATAAGCCACACAGACAAACTCAAGTGCAACATGGGATCACTTATATGTGGAAACTAAAAAACCCTCAAACTCTTGGAAACAAGAGTAGAATGCTGGTTGCCAGGGCGGGGAAGTGGAGGGAAGAGAGAGAGGTTTGGGGAACGGGTACAAACTTTCAGTTATAAGATGGATACGTTCTGAGGATCTACTGTGGATCGTGGTGACCATAGTTGATAAGACTCTATTGTATCACTGAAATTTGCTAAGACAGTTGGACATAAGCATTCTTAACAAAAAATATAGGTCAGCCTGTTAGGTGATGGATGCGTTAATTAACTTGATTGTGGGAATTCTTTCACAATGAGCTCATACATATCAAATTATCACACTGCATACTTTAAATATATTACAACTTTGTCAGTTATACCTCAGTAAAACTGGGGTGACTAAAAGGACAGGTAATGAAACGAGAGGCGAGAAATCATACTACTCATAATACCACTTGTTGGCAAAACTGGCAAATTTGCCATTGGCGCTCTACCCACATGGGAGATAGGAGCCCAGGAGCACATTGCGGCAGCGGGGCCCAGTCGGCAGGGACCCTGTTGGTCCTGTGGGCCACTCACACTGCTTCCCCAGAGCTCCACTAGCATGAATTTCCACTGCTGAGCATCATTCCTTTTTCTCTCCATCCACCGTATGTTCCTCCTGCTACACGACCACCCACCCGCACCGTCTTGGGTTCAGGGCCGCTTCACAGAGGCACACATTGCCACTGGTTCCAATCACAGGGCAAGCGGACATGGTGCAGATTGTGACTGATTTTCTGTACGGAAAGGTTGGCTTTGTCCGTATGGTTATATAAGGGAAAACCGAGTTTCTCCAGAGCCTGGGTACTGACAAACAATGCATGGGATGAGAGGCCCTGGCCCCGGTACTCAGGCAGGGTGGCCCCCATCCGCATCTCTCCTGTGTACTCCATCAGGTTCCAGGACACAGGGGTCCCCTCAGGCCCCAGCAGACAGCAGGTGGGAAAAGTCTGGATACAGCGCTCTATGAATCTCTGGCTCCTCTCATTGCCACCAAAATGCCAGAATTTGTTCACCAGGGAAGCATGAGTAACATCGAGGGAAGAAAGTTTAAAGAGCTCTTCATTACTGTTAGGAAAAAGAGAACAGCCATAATATCACACACTGGATAGGATTCTATTCCCCGCCCAAACTGTGTTGAGACAATGCAGCTACAGCCAGCATGCCTGGATGCATCATCTGAGCAGGCAAGGAAATGTCTAAATGTCTCTCTGCCTTCTTTTTTTTTCTTTCTTCATAAAATAGGGAGATTAAGAGCGTCCTCATCAAAAGGCAGAATATAAATATTGTGTGAGCTACTGTTTAAGTATAGGAGTTGTGCCACACAAACGATAAGAATTACATAAAAATTAAGTATTGTTCTTCTGGACATTGCTCTGACTTTCCACTTAAGATGAGGGAACTTACAGATAAGAAAAACAGAGACACAGAAAATAAACAAGTGCCCCAGGCACAGGCTATCAGGCTGTACGTGAAATGCGGGTAGCAGAGGGCCCTTGGCCGCTGTGGGAAAGCTCAAGTGCAGAGGGGGCCGTGGTGTGGAGTGCAGGCGGCCCCCAGCACAGAACACTGGAGTCTGAAGGCTTCTGCTGTGGGGTCAGGGGCCTCCGAGGGGTCCTGGGAGAGCCCACAGTGGAGACCTAGAAGGTGGACACTCAAGCCCCAGTTATGCCTTGAGCTTCCGCCCGACCTGAACCAGCCATTTCTTCATCTGAGCCTGTTTTCTGGCAGGAAAGGGGGGATAATATCTTCTCCTTTGTCTATCTCATGGGATGGACAAGAAAATCCAATGGGATTATGGAATTAGAGGTGTATGTTTTAGGTGTAACGTGTGATGAAATCTGACTAAAGCTTTTCCATGAATCTTAACACACAGAGGGCCATGGGACTGGGCATCCTCAGGCCAAATCTCTGCCATCAGTCTTTAATTCTGTTCTGTATTCGACTAGGCATCAATGGGAGAAAATATGCAATGCGTTGAAATTCTCTTTATTGGAAATCTTTTGTTCTGCGAAGCAAATTCACTCAACACATCTTTCTGCAGCACCTGCTGTATACCAGGCCCTGCGAGGCTCTATCGTTCAACAAGCAGAGAAAGCGGCTGCTCTGCGGGGGAAGGGGCTGCGATACTGTTGGGGGAATTCAAACATCAAATGAGTCTGTGAGTGAACTAAGTTGGCTAACTCCAGACAATCGTACGTGCTATAAAGAACCCAGAACTGGGTCATGTGTGGAAAATAACAGGGAAGAGACTTCAGGTGGGTGGGGCAGCCGGGACCCTGTGGTGAGGTGTCATTTGAAAAGTCCTGAGTAACAAAAGAAGTCATGTGAGTAAGGAATGGGGGGTGGGGGGTGGGGGGAGACATTTTAGGCAGAGGGAAGAGCTGATCCAAAGGACCTGAGCTTGGGATGATCAGCAGTGGGAAGAAAACCAGCGGTGTTGGGGAGCAAGCAAGAGAGATGCTGTCTGAAAGGTAGGTGGATGCTGGCTCTTGTAGGGCCGTGGGGGAGTTCAGAATTCTTCCAAGGTGAGGCAAGAAGCACTAGAGTCTTTTAAGAGGAGAGGGACATGTCCTAAAAATAAGATTACTCTGGCTGCTCTGCAGAAAATGGGTCATTAGGAGCCCACACAAAAAATTGGAGAAGTTGGGAGTTAGAGTGTGCTGAATGGTGTGTGCCCTCAAAAGATATTCTCATCTGGAACCCAAAAAGGTGACCTTATTTCCAAAAGGGCCTTTGCAGATGTAAATAAATTAAGGAGATCAACGTGAAACCATCCTGAACCTTAAATGCAACGATAATCCTTATAATGGACAGAAGGGCAGCCACGCACGGAGAAGGCCATACGAGCACAAAATCAGAGACTTGAGTGATGAAGCCACAAGCCAAGGAATGCTCAGAGCCCCAGAAGCTGGAAGAGACAGGGAAGGATTCTCTCCTAGAGGCTTGGAAGGGAAGGCTGGCTTGCCGACACCTTGACTTCAGAGATAAAGGTCTGTGGTCTTAAGCCGCCCGTTGGAGGTGATTTTTCACAGCAGCCCGAAAACTAGCGCCCGGGCTCCCGCGGCAGTGAGAGGCCCGAGTGGCGCAGCCGGCTGCTGTGGCCGCACTTACATGGAACGGCCCGGGCCACCGCCGGGCGGGGACTTCTGTGCATCCAGCAGGGAAGGGACCAGTTTCTTTGCTGTCTGAGACATCATATAGAGGTTGCATTGCGTTCGCTTGACCTGGCCCAGCTTAACAGCTACGAGATTTTCTATGACCTCGTGCAGGTTGGACTGTGAGCCTAGGTGGAGAAAACAAGGAATGAGTGAGACGGCACTGTTCCCTTTCGAAGACAGGAGCTGGGGAGCCTCAAAACCTGTGGTCAGTCATGACATGGCTTCTGTCGGATCATGGCTAAATCACTCCCACATTTTTTTAAATTTAAAACTGGGACAACACTGTGATTCTTGAGCACATCCCAGTACGGTCTGACTGTCAGAGGAGATGAGGTGTAGATGTGGTGACCAACATGTACTGAGCAAGTCAGCGCCCTCCCGGCAGCGGGCGGTGGTTACAGAGCTCGAGAGGCGAGCTCTTCCCTCACTGTCCTGACTTTCCCTCCGATATGATTCTGGGCTTGACCATGAAACTCGCCTTAGCCAGCGGGCCAATAGTAAAGGTAATTCAGTGAGAAGCTTGAAGAGGGATGGTGCACTGAGTCTTGCCCTCTCTTCCTTTTTATTTTTTTATTTTACTTTTCTTGCCTCTCTTTCTGCTTTGGAAAACCCTGTGGCTTTTATACGTTGCCCAATCCACTTCCACCAGCTCAGTCGACAGCCAGCACAAGCAAAGCTAACAACACCCAGGCCCGAGGCGGTGGCCTAGTCCCACCAGCTCGTAGACAAACCCAGCGGACCGCAGGCACATGGGTGAGTCTAGGAGAGACGAGCTGAAGAGCCACCCAGCTGAGTACTGTCTAACGTGCTGTCCCACAAAATTGTGAGCTAATAAATCATGGTTGTTTTAAGTTATTGTTTTGGGATGGTTTGGAAACCAACGGATAAAACCAGACATGATGGGTGCTAAGCATTTCCCAGTCAAGGTCCCAATTAATCATTCAATGAATACTATTATAATCTTCATTTTTATCCATAAGGAAACTGACCCACAGAGAGGGTGTTACTTGCCCTAGATCACATAACTAATTATAGGCCCAACAAGGTCACAAACTTGGGTCGTTTGACTCCAGAGAGCATATTTTCAACCACTGGATTTCTCCTTTGTAAATATGACAGAAGGATAAAGCAGGTGAGGCAGAGGGGAAGCTCTGCTCCCATCCTCACGAGCCCGAACAGACCCTGGAAGATAAATCTGAGCCCTTAGCTAGTAAGAAATTACATTACTCGTGATTTCCTTTGCAAATGCCATGCATTGCAATTTTCAGGTTCTAGTTCACTGTGAAGGTGGTGGCAGCTGAGAGAGAGAATGGAGAGCGGGCCGAGTGCCTGGGGCTTGAAGTGGAGAGATACGAGGTGTAGGGGTGTTACTGAAAATGGAAAGCGACCCTCCGGGTGCAGGCATGGGAGATCCCAGCAACCGGCACGCATCCCAGTCCCCTTACTCTGGATCTGCAAATGTTGCTTCCAGTCGATGACTTCTGGTGAGCTAAGGAATTCCTGACAGTTCTTGGGGTCCCTGGAGTAGATTTGGTAGGTGTTGGTGTAGTGATCGCAGTCATCCGCCATCTCCTGTTTGGGTTGGGAAAAGTAGAATCGATATTTGTGTTTCATGATGGCCATTCCTTTTTCAGTGTTCCGTTATATACTATGATCTTTTTAAATACTAAAATGTGAGTTTTTGTTGGTGGTGTATTGCCTTTATTGAGGAATTATTTATATTAGGAGGTCAAGGGCTTCCTTATTCAACTAATAGTAAAAAATGTCCTGAACAAAACTATTCTTAGCTCAGCTATTGCTTTAAAATTTGAAAGAAAAATGACTCGTTTGGAATTTAACATTTCTTTCAAAAAGCACAGGACAGACATTCAGACTTTTGGTAAAATATCTTTTGTACAGGTTCATTCTCTGGTAGTAAAAGTGTTAGCTCCAATGACTGCAGTAAAAAAAAAAAAAAAAAAAAAAAAATCACAAAAACAAACCAGTGACAACAACAACAAAAACTCCCGAAGATACGTTGTGTTCCCTTCTTACAATTTTTAAAACAAATCAGAATAGGCAAGTGTTCACAATCTACCATGCTCTGCAAATTCTTAGGAACAGGCAAATGCAATGGTCAGATCTTTCTAAACATCACTAGTGATTTTCTAAATAAAGATGCAACATTTTAAAAAAAGTTATTGTTTTAACCTTTATAAAACCCAAGTAGAAAGTAAACTGACAAGCAAAATCTTTGGCCAAAAGAATAGATCTTGCTCTAGTCCAAAGACTTTGTAGAACATGTGGGCTGTGAACATGTCTTTATCAGCATTGACAGAGGTAACAGACTTAGAATACGCACCAGATGAAACCAGAGAAAAGTTATCAGATGAAGAAGTTCTGAGGATCTACTGTACAGCATGGTGACTGTAGTGAGTAATATTGTATTCTGTAGGCTTGGAAGCTGCTAAGAGAGAAAATATGAAATATTTTCACCACAAAAAAGAAATGGGAACTGTGTGACAGGGTGGAGGTGTCAGCTCCAACTATGGCGGTGATCATTTTGCAGTATATGTGTATCCAATCTACACATTCTACATCTTCAACTCACTCAGTCTTATATGGGAATTATCTCTCATAAGCTGGAAAACCTTATTTTTAAAATTGTAGTTTTGAAAGTAGCTCAAATAACATTTCTCATTCAGGTTTCTATCAATAATTCAGTCTTTATTTTCAAATTATTTAATTTGGTGATTTTTTTTATCAATTTCACTGCTATACAAGTTATAACAAGTAATAATATTTTTAATATTTTAATATTAACAACTTTAGATATTTAGTTGATTTATTAAAATGTAAGTATACATTTTTGGTTTTGAGATATTTTAGCTATTTCGTTTCATTAACTGTTAAACGTTATCACAATACGTAACCAGCAACTCCAGCCATGTCATTTTGCTCTTCAATTTCCCTAATTCACTGTGTTGTTTTAGACCCTATGCCTCGCAATTGTTATTTTGTCTGCTTTGGATGAAGTCTGGCCCTGATCCTCTATAAAAAAGTCTTATTTATCTTTCACATGCAGTTTTGGTAAACTTTCCACGAGGAAGCATCTCTGACCCTTTCCCTGCAACCTCTACTACATATGGGATTTTTTTTTAAATGCCCTGTTTTAAGACTATACTTTCAGGGATCATTTCTATAGTTCGTTAAAACATGCGCAGTTTTATTGACTTTTCTGATGATGGTTGGTTCCGATACCCTGCAGCCTCTCAGTGGAAGGCAGGATCACAACGGGAGGTTGGCAGTTAGCACGGTGAGTTGGTGTGGTTCCAGGCTCGGTGTTTATAAAAGGTAGAAGAGGTAAAAATGGAGTTAGGGTTTGATCCATTACAATACAGATGTCTAGTCCGGGAAACGTTCCTCTAATATCTTTAACAAAAGATCAGCCTCTTGTCCGTGCCATCAACATAACCTTAAATCAGCACAGCCTTCCCTTGGGTGCCTCCCTTCCCACAAACCAGAGGCAAGAAATAACTAAGGGTGTTTGGTCCTCAGCATGACCAGGATGCTGTTTGGGGTCCTGTCTTGAAAACAAACTAAAGCAGTGAATGAGCATGAAAATGTACCATATATAGTTTTAATCAGCTCCTCCTGTGTTACTTTTTTTTGACTTTCATTTTTCAATGACAGTTGTCATTCAATATTATTTTGGATAGATTGAGGTGACGGCACAGTGGCCGGGCAATCATCATCTCACGCATTCTCCTGTTGCTGCACATTTGACACCAGACTGTCACTTATCTGTGGGCTTACCTGTGTTCTCCTGCAGGCTGTGGGCTTCTTGAGGGCGGGGACTGTCCCCATGTCTGCAGTTCATCGCCAGGTGCCTGACAAGCACTTAGCAAATACAAACACAGACGCGCGTTCATTCCACGCCGGGCGCCTACCTGCTCCTGAGGGCGGACAACCACCGTGTTGAAATCGGGCCACCTGTCCACCAGGGCCTTTAGCTTGAACGGGTTTCCCTGGTTCATGTGGAAAACGGTCCCATACACCTGCAGCATTCCAAGAAAATGGGAGGGTCAGCACCCAGGGGCTGCGAAAGCGGGTTTCCAGGTGTCGGCGTGGTAAAGACACGCAGGCGAGGATCCTTACAACAGCCTCATTAACTCTGTTCCATGTACTCACAACAGAAAACCCAGTTTCCCCCAGGGTTACTTCTATGAAATTATGGAATATTATAATTGCAAGGACTCTAATGACCATTTCTACAAACCAATTTTAAGTTCGAGTTTTTAGCCCTAATAAGTGATTCTTTTAAAAATATATTCACACTATAAAACATTCAGGCCAATTAAATTTATGAATAAAGATCATGAACTCTCCCATTATAGAATTTAATACACACTTAATGTAATAGATGTCAATTATACCTCGATTCACAAAAAGGCAAAAAAAATCTTTTAATAGATTTCCTTCTATTCATGTACACCCACCACAAATCCCACAAAATGGAACATTTTAGGAACATGTAATTTTGAAATGTTTTTATCCATTAAATAAATATAGTCTAATCATATTTCTTTTTCAATAAACAAATAATTTTAATGACTGTAGAGCATTCTGTGATATGGATGGACCAACCTTCATTTTTAATTTGTTCACACGAAATAGCAAAGATCCTACAAAGAGGTCCCAAACACACCTCCCTTGCAAAGAGGTGATGTGAACCGAATGAGACGTAGCCTGAGTGAATTCCCGCCACAAAACAGATGCTCTTAAAAGCTCCTTCTCCTTCCCGCTTCCATCACAGGAAGACGCGGCCCTTTGTTTCCCTGAGCCTGTCGCCCTCTCACCTTTAAGGACTCAGGGAGGCTCTTCCTCAAGGATGTTTGTAGCATCTGCAGCATCTGTGGGCCCTGCAAGTGGAGCATCGTGGCAGCTCTTTCAGGCTAGAGGAAGGATCAACAGACAGCCAGGAATGAGAAGATGCTGAAGGCACAGGAACTAGATCCACACCTTTACCTGAACCTTAGACGGTAACAGGTAGGATAAGCCTGCCCGCTTCTAAAGTAACTGCCTTGGGAGAGGGATTGAAAGTAGGGTCACTCTGGATTTCTAGTCTTACCATGAAATAAGGGCACCCCAGAAGTTCTGAGGGGACCACCACCAAGACACAAGAGTAGCAGGTTCTGTGCTAATGACCACCACTCTCTTCAGTGTCCTTTATTGGTGTCAACCTCCCTGAAGTCCTCACTAAGGCCAAACGAGGAGACTGGCAGAAGCACATGGTTCTTTTTCTGAAAAATTGCACTTCAGTTTCTTACACTACCCAGAATTTCTATTAAAGACACATTTGTTTTAACAAACATGTTCTTCAGTACTCTAGTGCATCTTTTGGGATTAGGTTACTGTCAATGATTAGCCACCACCAACAAGCTCTGTAAGCTTCAGAAAGTAACCCTCTTGGTATCATGGTTGCTCATTAATCTTAATAAAAACAGGCTCTACCTAGAAAATTATTGTCTCTTTCCTATCTTGCAAGATGGCAGGTAAAGAAGCTGAGAAACCGGATAGTAAGGAGAAGAAGCCTGAAGCCAAGAAGGCTGATGCTGGTGGCAAGCCTAAGAAGAGTCACCCCAAGGCCAGGGCGTGAAAGAAGAGGAAGCCCCACTGCGACCAAACCCTGTCCTGGTCGGAGGCACTGACCTATATTTGTCACAAGAGGAAGTAATCAGCGGCTAAATCCAGGATCGAAAAGTTTAAAACGGAGAAGTTCTTGCAACTGTCACAAAACCAGTTGGTGGCAACAAGAATAGTGGTACCAAAGTTGTCACACTTTGAAAAATGCCTAGATACTCTCCACCTGAAGATGTGCCTTGAAAGCTGCTGCGCCACAGCAAGAAGGCCTTCAGTGGGCATGTGAGGAAGCTGGGGACCAGAGTGGCTCCCGGGGCCCTTCTGATTGTCCTCACAGGGCGCCCCAGAGGCAAGAGGGCGGTTTTCCTGAAGCAGCTGAGCCGCGGCCTGCTGCCTGCGACTGGACCTCTGTCCCTTAATTCAGTTCCTCTGTGCAGAACACGCCAGAAATTCGTCATGGCCACCTCCACCAAGACTGACACCAGTGGTGTGACAACCCCGAACATCAGGCCGCTGCTCGCTTCAAGGAGCAGCAGCTGCTAAAGGCCAAAGCGGCCCCTCAGCCCAGGGCTGCCTCTGCTCTGTTTGCTCTCACCAGCGGGCTTGACCCTCACAAACGGGGGGTGCAAAAAACCTAATTGGACACTTTATCTGTTTAAAACAGTCATTGTGTGGGTTAAACGAGTTAATACGTATTAAATGCATATAAGAGCTTCTTGCATAGAATAATTCAAGAATGTTATTTTTACTATTGTTATTGTTAATATTATTAGTGGCAGCTAACCACATAGTCATTCAACCCAGCCCATTCGGTTGTCCTTTTATTTTGAAGAAATGGGGTGTAACTTGAATCTAGGTGACAATGTGAATGCTTTCAGTGTGAAGAGTGCCCTGAGAATAATACCAATATTTACATCAGAGTTTGTTTGTGAGGTTAAATGAGCTGATCCACTCACTGGCATCACGTGACTAAAAAAGCCCATAGAAAACTCTGAGTGCCCGGCACAGGACAGTATTTGTGTGTCATGATTATCAGCATTTCCTAAAGGAAGCAGAGAAAAGACTGTTTGATGTACTTCGCTGGTTAGTGCTGAGGCTCCCTGGCTTCCCAGACCTCTGGCTTCCTCCCCTCCCCTCCCCTCCCCTCCCCTCCCCTCCCCTCCCCTCCCCTCCCCTCCCCTCCCCTCCCCTCCCCTCCCCTCCCCTCCCCTTCTCTTCCCCCCCCCCTCCCTCTCTCTCGTTTTTTTGTTTGAGAAACACATGTTCTTTGGAAATGATCAGCCACAGAGACTTGTAGAGATGGGACCCGTGATGTTTGTGTTCAGTGGGAAAACGTCTCTGGTTCCAAAGAGCTCGTTTACTTTTCAGCACCCGCTGTTTGAGCAGGTTTGCGGGGCTTTGCACAAGTGAACACTCTTGGCTCTTGCGTGTGCCTATGTCCCCAGTTGCTTGTCAGTCCTTTGGGGGAAAATAACAGCCACCTTATCCCCCCTAAGGCTACTCCTTAGTTTGGGGAGAGGAGAGTCTCTGCTGGCATCATTATGGTTTTTGTTGTGACTTTTAAAAACAGCTTTAATGCCGAGTAATCTAAATGGGCGTAATTAAAAGCATGCGGCGTGTACAAGCCCACAGACCTGACACACGTGTAAGCCCATGAAACAAACCATCGTCATACTTAAGAGAGAGAACATTTCCTTCATCCTGGCGCCTCTGGGCCTCGAAGCGGCTCTAACCCTGCGGGTGAGCTTTGGGCGTCACAGGGCCAAAGGCCACAGGGCGCTTCAGGCCCACTCAGCCCCTGACGACATGCTTTCAAAGGGCAGTTCAAACAAAGAGACTGGGTCGCAAGAGTGGTTTATAAAGCCACGTCAGCAAATAGGGGGCAATAAGGCACAGTCCCTGTCACTGGGAGAAGGGTACATAGATGACGGCCTGTTGGTGTATTGCACCTGCAAGGGCCATTAGCATAAGAACTAGGACACACACAGGGGACAGTGTTAAAGTAAAAGGAGAAACTGTAGAGCATGAAACAGTACAGCCCTCGACTTTAATATGTAAATCTGTGCTTACACGTATTAAACGGGCAACATATACACAAGCATTTTAAGAATATAGAAAGATAAATTTAGAAGGGAAAACAAAATACTAAAAACTATTTTTTTAAAAAGGAAAAATCCCACTATTCAGAAGTAACTACTATTTTTTTTTTAAATATCTTTATTGATTTCAGAGAGAGGAAAGGAGAGGGGGAGAGAGAGATAGAAACATCAATGTGAGAGAGTCATTGATCGAGCCCACAACCCGGGCATGTGCCCTGACCGGGAATCGAACCCCGATCGCCTGGGTCCTAGGTGGACGCTCAACCGCTGAGCCACGCCCGGCCAGGCAATAACTACTATTAACTTGAGAATATATATCCATTTGTTTTAATACATTATTTCATTTTTTACAAAATAGGGGCGTGTCATATATAAAGAATTTTGTAACTTGTTTTTAAATTTAAAATGGCATAATTCTTGTCATCAAATATTTTTAGAACATGCATGTTAATAAGCATGTACATATAACAGATTTATATTTCATTATTACATATAATATATAGTATATTTTATTATTCCGTTGCACACATGTACCACACATATTTTTAACCAGTTTCCTATTGTTGGGCATCAGGGTTGTTTACTGTTTTTCTCTATTGTTAATAATATTCGGTGGAAACATATTCTGTTAATATATATCCAAGTTTATTTTCTTAAGATAAAGTTTTTACAAGTGGAATTGCTAGATCGAAAGAAATGCCCATTTTTAAAGTTTAAAAAATATTCAAATATGTTAAACAAAATTTTAAAAGTTAAAAAACTATTTTATGGCTATGGCATTATCTATAAAAACCTTCCAATTAAGTTTCTTTTTCACATGACTTAAATGGACAGTAAACCTGGCCTGCCCTCTGGCCCGTGCCGTTCTGCACATTTCCCCTCGGGTTTTAACAGCGCGTCACCCTCCTGGCTGAGGTGCTAAACAAGCCTCACTCGGGTCAAGCACCCTTTCCTGCCCATGTCATCACCTCTTCCTTCGCCCACCAGCGTCCCACATCCCTTCAGATCAATTTATTTGTTCAGAACGAAGAACTGACTCATCCCTCCCAGGGATTTCTCCACAGTGCCTCTGCTGTGTACACAGTGCGTGCAGAAAGGCTGTCTCTCAGTTGGGATAGACCCCCTTTTCCAAATATCACCAAATAAGCTCAAGCACTTCCTAGCTAAAGCCGGCAAGGTCATTGATTTTCCCCACCAAGGTCATTTGCTGCAGGAGAGAAGGGAGCCGGCGGCTGCAAAGCACCGGTTCTCTCCAGGGAGATGAGTTCTCACCTGGGTGGGGAGCTCCGCACAGACCGGTCCTCAGGAACAAACGCGAAGCAGCAGGCTTTTCCAGAAGAGAAAATCCCTTTTATCCAGGCATGCACGGCTCAGACCTGCCATGTGTGTCTTGGTAAATTTTCTACAGAAATCATTAAGCTGACGCTCTTAATTCGGACCTTGGCCTTTTAAATGCTGGGGTGTGGGGGTGAGGGGTGGGGGGTGGGGAGCTTCCGTTAGCTGGTGTGGGATCCAGAGGCATTCAGTTCCTCCCTCTGGGTGGGAACCTTTGGAAAGCTGGTTCTTCAAGCCTGGGAGGCTGGTTGTGTCTCAGGGTTGGATCTATTTTCTAGTTGTGTGTCTTTGTCCAGTTATCTAGTCTTTGTGCTTCAGTTTTCTCACCTGCAGGTTGAGTGAATAATACTACTGGCTATTTCTGCTTTCTGGGTGTGGTTTCTTTGTAAGTTAAATGAGCTAACATCTGTGAAGTGCCTACAGAACTGTGACTTAAAATCTATGTGCCTGTAGATTATACTCCCTTTGAAAGAGAGAGAGAGAGAGGATTAAACTTCCTGAGTTATTGTATGTCCATATTTTTAAAAAAATTTCCCTTCTAATTAAATGTTCTTTTGCCTATCTTTTTAAGTGTCTTTCATATTTTTAAATGTTATTGGTATTTTTCTTTATTATTAATATTTCAATTGCATTTGATGTGCAATATTATATTAGTTTCAGGTTGACAACATAGTGGTTAGACATTTATGCAATTTACAAAGTGATCACTGGCATCCATCTAGTACCCATCTGACATCATACAACATTACTGACTACATGCCCTATGCTGTACTTGACTCCCGTGTTTTGCCTACCTTTACGATTGTAGGCCTCAGACCTGAGAGCTATAATATCACTTCTCTCTTTACTAAGTACCTGAGGCTGCTCCTGAGAAGTCTGAAGTCAGGGTGATTCCTGGCCTTCTGAACACAGCCAGTCTGTTCCTCTCTCTGGAACTTTGTAGGATCTTCTCTTGATCTTTGGTGCTCTGAAGTTGCCCAGTAATATGGCTAATGAGTTCTTTGCATACTCAGCCTGAAGTGACTTCTTTCGATCTTAAGACATTCTTCACTTTGGAAAATGTTCTGCTTCTCCTGCCTCTTCTTTCCTTTTCCTACTTTTAAATTGTTTTTATCACTGCAATTGCTCTGTTCTCAGTTTTTGGAATGCCATTTAGATGGGTGTTCAAGCTTCTCAGTGTTGTTCAGTTCTCTTTTTTTTCTTTCATATTTCCCATCCCGCCTTCATTTTGTGTTATGGTCTCCTAGATCGTCCAGCTTTCTAATTATGCGTCGAATGTATCTACTTTGCTACTCACTCCATCTACTGAGATTTTTTTACTTTAGTTCCAATATTTAATTTCCAAAATCTCCAGGTGATTCTTTCATATGAATGTAGCAGAAAATATCACAATTATACTTACCTAAAGTTTTCTCTTGTCCTATTTCTCCTCAGCAGGTGTGAATTCATCCGCAGGTTGAGTCTGATGCCTCTCTTTCCCTTGTCAATTCTTTAGTCATTCTTGGTTTTCCTTTTATCTTTGACTTTGAGAGTTCTTCTCCACACTTAAGAAAATGACTGTTGCATGTGCATGGTATTTTGGGACGATGGGATGGGACACATTGCAAGATGTGACAATAGTTTGCCATCTTTGTGTGAGACCCTATTCTCTTCCAAGGCTCAGAAGCTCTCTGCTGCCTCCCAACCCCAGTGTTCCTCCTCATGGCCTCACACTAGCAAAATGCTTAGCAAAAATCAGGATGGAGTCAAGGGTCAACGGCCCAAGCTTTGGGTAACCTAGCTCTGATCAATAATAGCCCTGAGTTGGGTTTCCTCCAAGTAGTGTGTCTGTTGACTCTGGGCTAATCCTCCCCACTGTGCTTTTCTAACAGACGTTTCAGAGGTATTATAGGTGGTGGTTTCTTGCAGTTTCTTGCAGCTTCTAGGAATTCCCCAACACATCTGAAGCATTAATGAATTCTTCTCTTCCCTGCCTCTTATTGATGTTAATTTTAGTCATTTAATGAGGCTTAGACAAATGATAAGACAACTAGATCCATCTGCCGTCTTGGGCCAATTCTCTGACATGTGCTTATGAAATCCTTTTTATATCTATTTTTACAAGGGCGTGTGTTTTATCTGCATTTTTAAAATGGGAAAACAAAACATATCATGCTAATATGATTTGCCCAGGATCATCCACTGAGTGGCTGAACCACACCTGAAATTCAGACACACTCCTGACCTCTAGTCCTGTGTGGTAACCACATTACCCAGGGCACTAGATTTATGTATATTAAAGCAATAGTTTGTAGTTACACAACATGTAGCAGTCATAAGTCATTTTCACACGCACTGTGTTCTCCTTTCCTCACAAATACTCTTGATAGAGCGCTATTATTTACCCCAGGCTGGAAATTTTGGCTATTAAAACAAACAATAAATTTATCAGAGACAATTGAGCTATGTTAGGTAGACTCGGGGCCTAGGGATTTTAAGTCTTTAGATGGACATAAGTGTAAATCTTGGGATATCCTGGATATTTCTCTACCACCTACATCAAACAATAAGGCAGCCAGCATGCTGAAAAGATGCCCAAAGAAACTCATCAAAGGCTGAAAAGTCATCTTGTTTCCCATAAAATATCTTATCTTCATCTTCAAGAGCACTGGATTGCTCCTTTAAAGAACTCCCTAGCATCTTTAGCATCCATGAGCTCTGTAAAAAGAACAACTTGGATGGGAGCTCCAGCTCAAGGAAAACTAAGAAATATTAAAGATGTGAGAGGAGTTGGGAGGGAAATAAAAATGAATGTCTTAGGTGAATGGTCTGAGCCTTTTCTAAAGCAACTAAATTAACCATAGATCAAAGAATTCTTTGCCAATTCTGGAAGAAGAATTGGAATAATGGAAGAATCTGTTTCATATTTTTTCCCACTTTAGTAATAATAATAAAAACAGGTAACATTTGTTGAACATTTATGTGGACCCGATGCTGGCTACTGTATTATTTGCCCAGTTTATTTCCAGGAGAGGGAGAGAGGGATAGAAACATCAATTGGCTGCCTCCTGAACTAGGGGTATTGAGCCAGCCACACCGCCGGGCACCGGGCACTGTATTTTATGTGAATTATCTTGTTTAAGTTTTTTAACTAGTCAGTGTCAGCAAATAGTGCTATTCTCATTTTACATATGAAAATCTTAAGATACAGACATCATGATCTCTAATACTATTTTTTTTTTTTTTTCAGTAAAAGTGACTAAGACTTCTTGAAGAAATCATTGATTCTGGTTTCCTGCAGAGAGATATAAAGTAAACTTGAACCATTTTATGTGTCAGAAAGTAAGAAAGCATTCAAACATTAGTGAGGCCACGTCCAAAGATTTTAAGGATCAGCAGAATAGTAGGTTCTCTTGGTGAAAGTTGCAGTAATAGAGAGTTATGACTGTAGTTAAAATATATGGACTCTGCCTGGCTGGGCGTGGCTCAGTGGTTGAGCATCAACCTAGCATCCAGGAGATCGAGGTTCGATTCCCAGTCAGGGCACATGCCCGGGTTGCGGGCTCAATCCCTAGCCAGGGCATGCAGAAGGCAGCCGATCAATGACTCTCTCGTTATTGATGTTTCTATCTCTCTCTCTCCCTCTCCCTTCCGCTCTCTGAAATCAATAAAGACATATTTTTTAAAAAATACATGGACTTTATGAGGCATTATGAGTCCACGATGACACACAGATAATATGGTATTATTAAAATCACAGGTTCATTGACAACTGTAAAAATTAATTAATGCTATGTACAATAGAAGGCATTCTTTTACTTGGCCTTTATTTTGTAAAATTACAAACCCTAAAAATTGCAACAATGACATATTAAACTCTAAATACATATGCAGTCTTTACCTATGTTCATTGACTTTATTTGCCACATTTGTTTATACATGCATTGAAATCCTTTTGTAGGTTGCTTCTATTATGATCATTTGTCCCAAATATTTAATCATGTATCATGGAAGTACAGGGACATTCACTTTCTTAACCACAATACAAATTTAACATTTCTCTACTTCTGGTAACTAATACACAGATCATATAAAAACTGCCAATTACAGCAACAATATCCTCCATAGAAGTTTACTTTTTGACCCAGCATCTAATCCAGAATCTCAAATTGTTTTTAGCTGTCAAACTTTTTAGGTTCACTTTTTCTGGAAAAATTCTTCAACCTTTCTTTTTCTTTCATGATCTTTAGAATTTTTACATGTACATGCCAGTTGTATTGTACAATAACTCTCAATTTTGGTTTGTTTTACTTTTTTCTGAAGTGTTTGTGTAATTTTTTCCTTATGACTAGATTCAGGTTATGCATTTTGGGTAAAAGTATTATATTAATGAGGTTGTTTCTTCTTTAGTGAATCACATCCAGACACACATTATTGGTGGTATTAATTTTGATCACCTGAGCTCATTAGGAGGCATTTTTTAAAAAACTCATAGGTTGTATATGAAAACTCTAAAGTCATGTGAAATCTGCAAATTTCAATGGGATATCATTTAAGATATCCTTAAGAGTTGTAATGTTCTAACGATACAGAAGAATAGAAGTATCTCTCAGTTACCAAAATCTTAGCATCCCCTCATATCCAAAGGTATCTGGATCTATAGTTTTGCATCTTAAAACCCTAATACCCAATTAGTTGATCAATCAGGATGAAGCTATAGACTTGTATGAGTAAATTTAAAAAATGAAGACATGAATATAACTCTAATTCAAGGAAGTGGGTTAAACTGTTCCTCCACCCTTGAAGTTATAGAATTATTGATATAGCCCGGCTGGACGTGGCTCAGCGGTTGAGCATCAACCTAGGATCCAGGCGATCGGGGTTCGATTCCCAGTCAGGGCACATGCCCCGGTTGTGGGCTTGATCAGTGACTCTCTCATCATTGATGTTTCTATCTCTCTCTCTCCCTCTCCTTTCCTCTCTCTGAAATCAATAAAGATATATTTTAAAAAAAAAAAGAATTATTGATATAGCATTAAACATATTGTTGAACACATTCTATCAGTTCCCCTTGGGTTGGTGAACACACAATACAATATACAGATGATGGATTATAGAATTGTACACCTGAAACCTGTATAATTTTATTAACCTATGTCACCCCAATAAGTCCAATAAAAAGTTAAAAATAAGTTTTAAAAAATAAAAGAAACTAGGCATCCTAACTATTTTTCTGGTAGGAAATAGCTTCAAGAACTTAGGATGGTACACACCTTATTTGAGTGGGTATGAGTTACCATCGAACATACAAATGTTTAGAGCAGGGTTTCTCAACCTTGCCACTATGGATATTTGGGGCCAGATAATTCTTTATGAGGGGCTGCTCTGGGCATTGTAGGGTTTAGCACCATCCTTTTACCCACTAGATACCAGGCACATCACCTCCCCAAGCTGTGACAACCAAAAGGTCTCCAGGCCATTTCAAATGCCCTTTCGAGAATAAAATTCCCCCTGGCTGAGGACTATTGTTTTAAGGGAGTCAAACTCATGGTACAAATATTTTTGAATTAAGGTGGAAATAATGACTATTTAGTATTCACATACTTATTTTATATATACGTTTGTGTGTATATGTGTGTGTGTGTATATATGTAATTGCCTGTTAGAGTAATAACCTTTAAACTCAATATAAAAGGCATAATTAGGGTAATTGATTTAGATTTATGAAATTTTACAGTTGAAAGCTTCTTAACGTTGTGCTTCAATTAGAAGAGCCAATAAAAGTTTAGATGTACTGTATGTGTAAGTTTCAAAAGGTCATTTTGTGAGGTTACAAGAATTACTTAGTATTTAAGAATAGTTTGTTTGTTGCCCAAAATATACATCCTTAAAAGAGAAGTTAAATTTATAGATCTAGCTTAAAGTGCTTAATTAATTTGGTTTATCATCTAAACCAAAGTAAATGCTATTTAAGAGGTCTTTAAAGAGAATTGTTTTAAAAATCGAAGACTTTAAAATGATTTGTAAACAAAACCATCTGCATCTGAAGCACAGAAGCAATCCATCACTTGACACCATCCCGTCTCAGCCATGGCCCACCTCCCTGGGTCTGGGTCTTCCCACTCTCCATAAACCCAGTTCAGGCTCTTCCCATCATGAACCACTTCACTTCAACTTGTACAATCAAACGCAGAATCTCTTTATTGCTTGTGAGTTTGGGTAGATTTAGGAAGCTCTTCTTTTAGAAACAACATTGAATCAATTTCCCTGGTGTGGGGGTGAGGAGAGGAGAGGCTTATATAAATTAGTCTTTTTCTTAGTAACTCTCCCTGCTATATCATGTTTAACTAAATATTTCATATATATTTGTATGATTATTTAATGCACTGTGTTTAATGTACTGTGTATAATTATTTAATGTACTGATAAAGCAGCAACCTGAGAAGAGTATAATCTCTACAGACCTGAGCAGAGCCCACTTGCCTATTGTTAAGAGAAAGGCCATAGAAAGGTTGAGTAATGAGTCATAATGACCAGAAAATACTACCCAGCCCTGGAAAATTTAGCAAGGCTCTACAGATCCACACACTAGGAGTTCCAGAAGCCATTCAAGGCAGCATAAAGCTCATGAAAAGAGTGTCCATAGATCCCTGGAAGTGTGGGGATCTCAACCATGTGGAGTGCCTGGGACTGTGTCACATTGAGACATCTATGGGAAGCCCAGCAGTGACCTGAGTGCAGGGACCATGATATTGAGCATTCGCACTGCTCCCCCAGAGCCCACTTCTTTACCGATAATGACAATTATGTACAATTTATTCTCTCTCTCTGCCCACCCATCACTGCTCTAGGCACATGCCAGGGCCCATCTGATGCTTGTGTAGGACGGATTCACAGAGGCACACAGTGCCACTGGTTCCAGGTACAGGGCATGCAGATATGATGCAGATTGTAACCCATTTTCTGCATGATTTTGTTTTCCTTGTCTACGTGAGAATACACCGGGAAGCCGAGTTTGTTCAGAGCCTGGGAGTGGATATAGATAACATAGGAGATGAGGCCCTGGTTCCGGTACTCAGGCACGGTGGCCGCCATCCGTATCTCTCCTGTCTGGTCCATCAGGTCCCAGCACACAGGTGTCCCTTCAGGCCCCAGCAGACAGAAGGTGGGGAAGGTCTGGATACACCGCTCAATGAATCTCTGGCTCCTCTCATTGCCACCAAAATGCCAGAATTTATTCACCAGGGCCGCGTGGGTAACATCCAGCGATGAGAGTCTAAACATTTCTTGATTGCTATGGAAGTTCCAAGAGAAAAACCAAGTTCATGAGTATTTATTATATTTGTTCTTGTCCCTATTGCCTAACTTACATTTCTGAAAACCATGATTTGGGCTGCTTTGAAGAATATTGACCATAAGCTGACAGGAGTGAAAGCAGGAAGGGAAGGTGGAAGGCTACTTCAGGAATGGGAGGTGTGAGTAGTGAAGTGACTTTTGTCAAACTTACATGGCCTTGGGTTTACCATCACCTGGTGGTAATTTCTTTCCATCCAACAGGGAAGGAATCAGTTTCTTTACGGTGTCTAGCGCCATGTAGAGAAAACGCTGTGTGTGTTTCACTTGGAAGGATTGCACGGCTGCAAGATTTTGTATCACCTCATTTAGGCTGGGCTGGGAACCTAGATGGGATTTTAAGGAGAGATGTAATGATTTCAGTGCATTTTGTGGAGAAGCTGTCCAGTGGAGTAAGAAGTGTCTACATTTACAGTCTAAAACCCTTGGTTATGGCTTGGTTCTGTCACCATGTGACAGGAGGTCACATAGTCAGGATTTGTGCAACGAATGTGCTCAGCGATTCATTCAGCCATGGTGATACCATTTGTGGAAATACCAAGACTGGACTGGAGCTAAATTTTCTGGGCTACATGATCATGCTGTTTTGATAATCCCATGAGATGAGTTATAAAAACAATAGTAGCCAACATCTCTTATGCAATTCCTGTGTTCCCAGTGTGGTGGATTGTTGCAGGAATGACCCACAATTTGGCCACCTCTCTTTGTATCCATTCTCTGGAATAGTGCCCTCCTGCACTGCATCATTTGCCATATGATTGCTTTTACCATTGGCAAAGAGTACATTTGTTGCAGGGAGAGGCTTAAGAGTTCTTGCACATTGGTTCTGGCCCTTTCTTTGTGCTCCTGATTTCCTTGAGACCAACACCATGTGAATGGTATTAGAGTAGCCTGCTGAGGACTTGTGCTCCTATCATGTGGCACTGTGGTTGCCAGCGCTGACAGCCAGAACCTTCATTTAGACATGTGATTGAGGCCATGCTAAAGCAACCAGCCCATAGTCCATCCATTAGTACCCAGCTGCATGAGTACCCAGATGGAACCAGAAGAATGGCCTTGCAAAGCCCAGCCCAAATGTTGATTCACAGAATTATGAGGTTTGCTATGCAAACCTAACTGACACATCCGGGTTTTGTGCTACGCAATTCCTATTCAGCATTTTATCTAATCTGTTCAACATCCCTGTGTTTTAGGTACCATTATCCTCATTTTTATATATGATCTCAGTGAGGACAATTCATGTGTCTAGGATCACATAGCAAGTAACAGACAAATGCTGTCCCAGCAAGTCCGATTCTGGAGGGCATGCTTGTACCCATGACAGTGTCCTTCATGACCTGAGCAGTGCTTTATGTAACGAGTTGTCATTCTTATTCCAGGCATGGAAGGCCCTAGGGGAAGCTCTCCTCTGGCACCCAATCAACCTTAGGGATTCTGGATATGTCTGCAAAATATGCCATAAATTCTTGGCTATCAAGGAGTTATGTTATGTTTCTCTACATGAAGCCCATATTTTGCAAGCTTTGAGGGTGTTTTTCCCCCTTTACAGGTATATTCACAGATGAGTCAGCAGGCTGAGGGTTTGAAGTATGGAGAAAGATACTAGTTGTAGAGGTAATTGTCAGGACAGAGAAGTGAGTCAACACATTCCCATTCTTCTTACTTACTCTGGATCTGCAAATGCTGTTTCCAGTCAATGACTTCTAGTGAGCTAAGCAATTCCTGACAGTTCTTGGGATCCTTGGAGTAGATTTGGTAAGTATTGGTGTAGTGATCGCAGTCATCAACCATCACCTATTTTTGGAGAAAGGGAAATAAAGCACATTCCATGCAGTTCATGATTGCAATACTTTTATTCTAAATCCCATTATGCTGTAATATGTTTAAGTACGAAAATACTGGTATTTTTATTGGTGCATTACAATTATTTTCTGAATCATTTAAATCATGAGATCAAGATGAGAGACTCAAGTTTTTTATGTATGATGTAAAATTGCAGAACAAGACTATCTTCTACCCATATGTTGCATAAAAATTTCAAATCAAACACAGGCACAACTATTTAGAAAGCATTCTTCTGTATTGCCATCCTCCTCCACAGGAACGAGGGAGAGGCAGTAGACAAGGAAAAGCTTCTGTTGCAAGAATAAATTTTAATACAGTTCAAGTAGTTATCAAACACAAAAACTATGAACATGACAATATCAAATCTGGTTACAGATAACTCTGAATTAAAATCTCCATCCATAGTTAATGAAGCCAAAGAGCCTGAAAACTGCTCAGAAGTGCTTTCATAAAATAATACTATATTTAAACCCATTGTAGTTCCAGAAGAACAAAGAAACCACTTATTTAGAAAGATCCCCTTAAATTATTAAATAACAGATGAGATTATTAGGAGGAAAATGGCACAGGAGAATATTACCATGACTAGTGCAGAATTAGGAAGCCTTTTTTTAAATAGTTAGAAAATGCTCTACAAAATACACTCAGAAGTTAGCAATGATACTACTAACACATTTAAGATAAAACATATAATTATTTTACTTATTTAATTTTCATTTGTATGAAAAGTATACTACTTGTATTTTTATAAATTTATAATTTCACTGGCTGGTTTAAAGTGAGCTTAGAATTTTTGTTTTTCAAATTGAGTTGCACTAATTTTTAAATGTTCCCCAAAATATATATGGAAGTCCTTGTGTTACGAATTTCCTTTTTAGAATCACCTCCACTCGCTGTCCTGCTTTGTACCTTCCTGTCTCTGCCCTCGCTGTGCCCTCTTTTCCTTGTCAGACTAACAAAAATATAATTATCTACAAAATGTAGTTCAGGTGAAACTTCCACTAAGATGTGCCTCTGGCTTTTTTCTGAGACCTCCATCTTCAACTCCCCCCCCCCCCAGTTTAATCAGCTTCTGTATCTGCTCTTTCTCTATGTTGTGCGTCTTCTGTTCTTAGACACTTTTCATCGAATTGTAATTTATTTGCTTATGTACTTTTTCCTCCAGGCTGTGAGCTCCTTGAGGACAAGGACTTGTTCACCATCATTGTCATTCATTTCTCGGTCCCCTGGGTCTACACTGCCAGGCGCAGACAATGGTAGGCACATGGAGCAAATAGAAGTGTATGCATTCCACATCGGGCGCCTTACCTGCTCCTGAGGGCGGACAACCACTGTGTTAAAATCAGGCCACTTGTCCACCAGGGCCTTTAGCTTGAACGGGTTTCCTTGGTTCATGTGGAAAACGGTCCCATACACCTGCAGCATCATGAGAAAGTGAGAGTCAGCTTATTAGGAAGGGATGGCCAAGTGCCCAGTTCCAGCTGGGTAAGGATTGTCTCTATGAAACCAGGGTAAGTAACTGGTAGGGCACCTACTTCAAACAGTCTTCAGGTCCTATTTTATTACTCCACTAGAAATAGATTTTGGGGTGGAACCATGAGAATATTATATAAATATAGTCAAATATGCAGATACGTAAAACAAATTAAAAATCATTCACTATCACATTGTAGAATTTAGTGACATATCTTTCCATTTTCCACTTATTTACATAGTCACACCCAGTTTTTAAATAAGGAAATTACTTAATATATCCTTGTTTAACATCTATCCCCCTTCACACACACATACAAACATAAACACACTATGCAATGGTCATCTTTTCTTTTTTTAAATCCTCACCCGAGGACATACTGTAATTGACTTTATAGAGAGAGGCAGGGAAAGAGAGAGGAAGAGAGAGAAACATCAATGTGAGAGAGAGACATCAATCAGTTGCCTCCTGTACTCACCCTGAATGGGGATCAAAACTTGGGTATGTACCCTGATGGGAAATCAAACTCATAACCTTTTGGTGCATGAGAGACAATGCTCCAGCCAACTGAGCCACCCAGCGAAGGCACAGTGCTCATATTTTTGACAGTGTAATAATTTTTCTTCAAGGGTACCCATCCTTTCCTTCAATCAAAGGGTCTTAGGTCTGTCACCTGGCTCAAGTCTGGGAATGAGTTGGGAGGCAGTGTTGCTCTGTTTGTATGACCCAAGTAAGACCTTGGAGTTTGTGCAAAGTACTTGATGTAATTCCTGATAATTGGTAAGTGTTCAAGAGATGCTGGATATTAATTTTATTATATTATTTTATTTGGCAACCCTCGCAAAGGTTGAGAAACATCTGCCAAAATGTATTGACCTTCTGGCTTTATTCAGTTTACGTGCAACAACACTGAGCCTCATAGATGTTTAACTCTCGCATTGTTTCCCAGAGCAGAGTGAACTGTGGAATCAAAACAGTCTGATTCTAGACCCTGCCTTCTCCATGGTTGCCCTACACTATTTCAGTAAGAAGGATCAGTGATTTGGGTTTATACTAAATGCCTGAGGCTTAGTCTCCAGATATCCCCACATAAGGTGTCAGAGCACCAGGAAAAGCCAGTGACCATAAGTCCTTTGTGCTTTCCACAGGCCATAAGTTGTGAAAATTATGGGCCTAGTGTTGGTAACAGTATGGCCTTATTTATCCTTACAATGTCTGTTGGGTTTGTAGTAATGTCCCCTAGTTCATTCTTAGTGTGGGCAATTTGTGTCTTTTTTCTTTTTTCCTAGGTCAATGTGGCTATTAATCTTTTCAAAGAACCAGACTTTGGGCTCATTGATTTTCCTACTTGCTTTTCTCTCCTCACATTCATTGGTTTCAGCTCTTATCTTTTCTAATTTCCTTAGTTCTATTTGCTTTGGGGATAATTTACTCTTCTTTTGCTAGTTTTTAAGGTGAAAACATAAAGCATGGATTTGAGACCATTATTCTTTTACAGTATAAGCACTTAAAGCTACAAGGCTCCCGCTTACCACTGCTTTGGTTGTATCCCAAGACTCTTAACATGGTGTACTTCCATTTCTATTCAACTAAAGTACTTTCTAATTTTGGTGTGACATTAAAGCATGATTTATTTATTTATTCATTTTTAATGTGTCTTTATTGCTTTCAGTGAGACGTAGAGAGAAGGAGAGAGAGAGAGATAGAAACACCAGTGATGAGACAGTCCTTATTGATTGGTGGCCTCCTGAACGTCCCCGACTGGGGATCAAGCCCATGACCCGGCCATGTGCCCTGACCAGGAATCGAACTGCGATCTCCTAGATCCTAGGTCAATGCCCAACCGCTGAGCCTCCCCCAGCCAGGCAGTAAAGCATCATTTATTTAGAAATGTTTTTATAATTTCTAAATACATGGGTATTTTTGAATAACTTCTCAGATTTTTTAAAAATTTTAAGTTTAATTCCATATTGTTCAACGACATGCTTGACATGATTTCAATTTTTAAAAAAATTTTAAAATATGATCTATCTAGGTTAATGTTCAATGTGCATTGAAAAGTAATATGTATTCTGCTGTCATTGAGGGAAGTACTATATAAATGTCAATTAGTCCAAGTTGGCTCAGAGTATTGTTCAGGTCTTCTATATCCTTACAGGTTTCATCTGTATTGTATAAATTATTGAGAGAGGAGTGTGGAAGTCTTTAATTATATCCGTGGGTTTACCTATTTCTTCTTTCAGTTTCATCAGTTTTTACTTTAGGTACTTGGAGCCTCTGCTGTTAGGAGTAGACAGTTTAGCATTTGTTTGTATTTTTAGTGAATTGATACCTTGATCAGAATGCAATGGCACCTTTTATCCCTGGTAACATTCTAGTCCCTTTGCAACATATATTAGTGCAAAAATAAAAATAAAAAATGAAACACACATACACAACAAGAGAAAGAAAAAGTCTCTATGGTACAAGATCATTGATCTACTTCTAAAACGAAATTTCTGCCTCACCCCAAATTAAACAGAATCCATTTGTGTTTGACAAAATAAAAACGACCTGTTATGAACTTTCAAGTAGAAGCATAATAGTTAGCCTTTCACCACTCACTTGATTGGTCAGAAACAATCAATTAAGCATTAGTGTGTTAGTTTCGGTCAACTTTGCAATTCTGGAAACACTTCCCTTGATATCTGACATATTTCTTAGAAGAGCACAAGGGAATGGTGTTGGGTCATCACACAGCAAAGGTCAGAGTGCCTTCCAATCCCAGCATTGCCACTCCCTGCTGGTGTGATCTTGCTCAAGTCATGTAACTGAGCCTCCAGTTGCTCTTTGGTTACGTGGGTCATAGACCTGCCCTGCGGCAAGATCATGGGCACTGACACGTGAGAGGAGCGAGTGCCTGGCAGAGAGCAGTGCTCAGTGACAGCTAATTCTCTTCCCAGCTTTGTCATAGGCAGTCATCGTCCTTTCTCCCCTAGAAGGTTCCACTCTCACCTTTAAGGACTCAGGGAGGAACTTCCTCAAGGCTTTCTCTAGCATCTGCTGCATTTGTGGGCCTTGTAATTGGAACATCTTGGCAGGTACCTGAGCCTAAAGAGGGGATCAAGAAACACGAAGGAGTGAGAAGTGCTGGAAGACATACAAAGACACAAAACAGACACAGTAGGCAGCTCTAGCTACTGGCCTGGCCTTACCCCCGCCGTTTCACTGGTGCCCCATTCACGAGACTCCTCACTAACTCCAAGGAGGGATAAGTCTGGCAGAAAACCTGGGTGCCTCTTTCTGAAATTATTTTTGGTATTTGTTAAACTTTAAAAAATATTTCTCAATTTTCATTTTGATGTTTACATCGCCTAGAATTCCAATAATTAAGGATTCACAGAGATTAACCAATATATTCTCTAAGCATGAACGAGCGTGCTTTGAGGTTTACTTTAATTCAGGACAAGCCTGACTTTGCCAATCAGAAGCTATATGACACTGGGCAAGTTGCTGAACGCCTCTGTGCCTTGGTTTTCTCACCCGTGAAGGAGAATGACTGGAGCACCTGTGCCACAGAGCAGCTGAGCAAGGACATAAACCAAGGCGTGCACGGTCCTTAGGACAGTGCTTGGGACATAGCGAGTTCTCAATTAGTGATTCTAATCATTGTTAGCCTTTTTATTATTATCATTAGTAGAAGCAACAGTTAACCACACTGCCATTCTGTGACTCTTCTTCGGCACAAGAATTTGTGGTGAGCATTAAATGGGGGAGAAGCCACGGAAATTGGCACCTGCTAAGTAAGGAATGACCTGTCATTATTGTACTACTCTAAGACCCATTCACATGAAAGTGATGACATATATGCTGCCCTATGGGAGAGCCTTAGAGTGAAAATGTAAAAGGCACATAAATGATAGTGCAGCTGAGAGGACTAAAATTACGTTTCCTTTCTGTGGCTTCAAGTGAACAGTTCATCTCACCTGTGCTGTAGTCCTGGCACTAGATGCTGCATTGTCCTTCTGAGGCCCTAAGCAGGGAACGTAGCGTTCCTAGACAGTGTTTATCCAAGGGGCAAGTGCCTGACTGCCTTAGAATGGCACCAGGGATTAAACCAGAACCTCTGCATAATATGTCTACCAACTGCGCCACATGAATGTCCCCTGAAGCAGCATGTTCCTTCCCAGGGCTGTCCCATTTCTGTTACCTGTCCACCAACGGCCAGCTCCCAATGCACTTCACATTTGTCTACCATTTCAGCCGGAGCCTCACTTTAGCCCGTCGGGAATTTCTCCCACACTAGGGAGCTGCCCTGTACCCTGCAGGCTCCTGTTGCAAATTCCTCCAGTGGAAGCGCTTCCTTTCCCCAGCAAGACTCTCATTCCTAACGGGCCGGGAGGTGCCGTCCACGCAGCAGTAGCATCTGAATCCTGTGCCCCCGGGGAGGCAGAGGGGCTGAGGGGCCCAGAGCGCGGGCTCTCCTCCTTCTCACCTGCAAGCTGTTCTCTGTCAGTCTCTGCACAGATCCTCAGGGAGAGGCCAGAAGCCGCAGATTATTCCAGAAGGTGAAAGAGGACCTGCAAGAGTTTATTTGGAGTTGTTTACTCCCCCCACTGGTGAATGAAGTTCCTGATAGAACCCGAGCAGCACGCTGTGGAATCTTCCAGCAGCAGAGTGGAAGGTGGAGGGCCTCCCCCAAGAGTCCCATGTTCAAGGACGTGGCTCTGTGACCAGGTTGTGTCACCACTTTATTGACTGTTAAACTTCCATGAACTTTCCTGTTTTCTCTTCAACATATCTTGTGCACAAGTAGGTTGAATTCATCAAGAGGAGACAGGAATGCCAAGGAGGCTTTCTCATACATAGAGACAAGGCAGACAGCTCTGGTGGGGGAGGGTATTGGGGGGTGCAAGGATTGAGCAAAAAGAAAAGAGAGAGAGAAAGTTCATGGACGTGGTCAACAGTATGGTGATTTGGAGGGAGGAAGGGGGTGTGTTGAGGTGGAAGGGGGCATTGAGGGGATGAATGGTGATGGAAAAAAGAAAATAAAATGTCAATCTGTACATTTTTCTTTATGATTAATTTATGCTGTAACTAATACCCATTGAAAAACAAACAAACAAAAATATAACTTTATAATAAACTAGGAAGATGAAATATGGCCATGTAGCAGTGTCCCCCACATTAAGTGCTGCATTCACCACCTGCTTCCAGAAAGTGCCCGAAGCTCTCCTCATGCATCTATCGGTTCACACCGGGAGCCCGCAGGGTCTCCACAGTGCCGAACGAGTTGCCCTCACAGAGGAGGTGCCAGGGGTGTGCTTCTGAAGTTCAGTCATTCCTTCTCCTTAGGGATCTGGGGGTACTGACCATAACACACTAGGAGTGTTTAGGTGTGTGTCACTGAAGCGCAGAGGATGTCACAAAGCAACGGTTATCTTCCTGGGGGAGGAGAGGAGCATGAGTCCTTACCTGGGAAGCCGCCTCCACACCGATCTCGCAGGTGTCCCCAGGAGCAAGTGAGAAGGGCAGACTCCTGGGTGCTGCAATTGCCGTTTAATGCAGGCAGTTCAGCAGGATCTCACAGAGAGCGTGGCAGTGTGTCTCCTCCCGACACTGCTGAGCTGAGGCTTGCAAGGTGACCTTTGCCAAAGCAAAAACGTCTGGTGTCAGCTCTTATGAAATCCTGCCCTTCCTCCCTGGGTTCACGGTGAAGGAACTGGCTCTGCAAGGTTCAGAGGCTGGCTGTGCCATCTGAGCTCCCCTACGCACAAAAGCCAGGCTGCTCTCTGCCCCCGCAGGCCCTGCCATTGCTCTGCAGTGTGTGCGGAACCAACAGGCCGGACACTGGAAGGAGAGGCAGATGGTGTAGACGACAGCTTCTCCTTCCCGTCCCAGGCTCAAGTAGCTGCAGTGAGAGCAAGTGGTAGGAAAGATACGAGTGAGGCCTGATTTGCGGAATCGGGCCCTTTGCTTACGCTTATGCTGAAGAGAATATCACTTGTACAGCGTGAGTGAGGCCGTCAGCACCCTCCTTTAGAAACACAGGCTGTGCCCTTCCTGCTGCCCATTTTGGGGCGGCAGCCAAGCATCCCCCAAATGACTCAATGTGGACACTTCTCAGTCTCACATTTCTAGAGAAGGAAACTGAGGCTCCGTGAGGCTGAGTTACAATTTAAGCCCAGAGTCTCTTCACTCCAACGTGCTCCCGGCCCCACATTACCACTTGCTCTACGCAGCCTCAGCAAAGAAAGGTGGCTGCGTGGAAGTGAGCATTTGAATGCCGTCGGCACTGCGGGAAACAGCCAAGGGGGGCGCCGACACTCTCTGGGGCTTGTCCTCGCCCTCGCCCTCCGAGCCCCAAACCCCGGGGGAGACTCTCGGAGGGAGGGAGAGCTGCTCTAAACAGAGGAGGGGCGGGTGGCTGGTGCCCAGAGATAAAGGAAGAGCTGCTGCGCTCCCTCAGTGCCGGGCCAGCACAGCACAGCACAGCTTTGCACATATATGTATTTTCCGCCCTTTCTAGAAGTCTCGTCCCTCCTACATATGAATTCTCCATCTTATCTCCTGGGGTTAGACTCATTACCACCATTCATTACTCTCTCTCCAAGGCCAATAGCCAAAGAAACCATTCTGTTACTGTCAACAGAGGGGACCCCTTGGCCCCAGTAGGCTCCATATGTCACAAGAGTTGATTGGGACCCTTCTGTGCCCAGTACCCCAATCAGACCCCTCGTCCCGTGTCTGCTCCTCCCTCAGTCCCTCAGAAGAGCCCAGGGCCTCTGTGCCCATCCCTTGTATCTTATAGTAGTTTCTTAACCTGCTTCTCCGGGTTGTTGTCGAGAGTGCTCTGGTGCCGGCTAACCCAGCATTTTTCTGCTCTTCCTTGACCCTGAGCTTATTTTCTTTTCTGTGTCACATGAGATAATGGATGTACATTTTCACACACACTTTGAGGTCAGGTACAAGGAAACAGGTCCAGGAGTCCTGGTGTCGGCTTCCTCTCCGTGTTTTTCCCTGAGTGATGGATTGAGGCGCTGGCAATGGCGATAGACGCAGCCTCTCCTGGTGGCTCGGAGGGAGGACGATGGGCCCAAACTAGCAGGCTTGAGGTCCTCACTTCACACTTACCCACAGTGCGGCCTTGGCAGGCTACTGCATCTTTCACGCCTGTTTCTGTATCTAAAGGAGCAGTGAGTGATAGCACTCACACGGTAGGGTTCTGAGTTCTTTCTGCCTGTGCTCAGTTTTGGGGGAACAAGTGTTGGCAAGAATGTGGGGAAATGGGGACTTTTGTGCACCGGTGATAGGAATGTAGGATTGTGTGGCCCCTGTCACAATCAGGATGAGACTTACACACACACACACACACACACACACACTACACTGCCCTTCTTACACAGCAGTCCCCCTTCTGGGAAGATAGCCACAGGAACTGGTATCAGGATCTCGAATTGCTTTCTGCGCTCCCATGCTCACTGCAGTCTCCTTCACAATAGCCAAGTTGTGGAAGCAACGTGAGTGTCTCTCGACAGATGAACTGATCAAGAAAATGTGGCCTGTAAGTACCACGGAATATTACTCAGCCTTTCAAATCGAGGAAAATCCTGCAATATGTGACAACATGGATGAAACCTGAGGACATGCTAAGTGAAGCAAGCCAGTCACAGGACAAAGGATGCATGATTCCACTTATAGGAGGCCTCTAAAGCAGTGGCCCTTAGAGAAGCAGAGGGTGGAGTGGTGCTTACCACGGCCGCGTGTGGGAAAGGTAAGGAAGGGGCTGCTGCTCACAGAGCAAACAGCGTCTGTTACGCCAGATGGATGAGTTCTGGGTGCTTGTACGACACTGTGCTTGTCGATAGCCGTGCTGTGCTAAGCACTGACATATTTGTTAAGATCTCATATCATTATTATTTTTTTTAATTTAATTTAATTTAGTTGAATTTATTGGGATTACATTGGTTGATAAAATTATATAAGTTTAAAATACATCATCTGCATATTGTATTGTGTGTTCACCATCCCAAGTCACATCTCTGTCTCTTTCCATCACCCTTTTCCCCCCTTTACCTTCCTTCGCCTCCTCCTACCCCCATTTCCTTCTCCTGAGGACCATTCTGTTGTCTAGGAGGGTTTGTTTTTGTTTGTTTAATCCCTTTGCCTTTTTCACCCAGCCTCCCTACCCCTCTCCTCTGACAGCTATGAGTTTGTTCCTATTTTGTTAGTTTATTTTGTTCTTTAGATTCCACATGTAAGTGAAATCTCATGGTATTTGTTTTTCTCTGATTGACTTGTTTCACTTAGAATAATATTCTCCAGTTCCATCCATGCTGTTGCAAAAGGTAACATTTCCTTCTTTTTTATGGCTGAGTAGTATCCCACCGTGTAAATGTACCACATTTTTTTTATCAACTCATTTACTGATAGGCACTTGGGCTGCGTCCAGATCTTGGCTATTATAAATAATGTTGCAACAAACAGAGGGGTGCATATATTCTTTCAAATTAGTGTTTTGGGTCTTTTCAGATAAATAAACAGGAGTGGAATCTTGGGTCAGAGGGCAGTTTCATTTTTAATTTTTTTAGCGAACTCCATACTGGTTTTCCCAGTGACTGCAATTATCTGGATTCCACCAACAGTGCACAAGGGCTCCCTTACTCCACATCTTCATCAAAATTTGTTGTTTGTTGATTTATTGGTGATAGCCATTCTGACAGGTGTGAGGTGACATCTCCTTGTGGTTTTACTTTGCATTTCTCTGATGATTAGGGACGTTGAGCATCTTTTCATATGTCTATTGGCCATCTGTCTGTGCTCTTTGGAGCAGTGTCTATTCAGATCCTTTGCCCATTTTGAATTGGATTGTTTGATTTTTGGTGTTGAGTGTTCTAAGTTCTTCATCAATTTTGGATATAACCTCTTATCAGATGTATTGGCGAATATGTTCTCCCATTCAGTGGGTTGTCTTTTCATTTTGTTGATGGTTTTCTTTGCTGTGCAAAACTTTTAAGTTTGATGTAGTCCCATTTGTTTATTTTTTCTTTTGTTTCCCTTGCCCGAGGAGATATATCAGAAAATGTATTGCTATGTGAAATGTCTGAGATATTACTATGTTTTCTATCTTTACCCCATTGTATGTTCTTGTCTCCTTTCTCAAATATTAATTTACCATAAGGCCTCTTTCTATTTTTTTGCTCTCTGTTCTGTTCCTTTCAAGATCTCATATTATTTTTTAAACTACAGTTAAGGAAGTAAGTAGATAGATAGATGATAGATAGATAGATAGATAGATAGATAGATAGATAGATAGATAGATAGATAGATATTACAAATCAGTCAGAGAACAAAACACATTTCTTATAAGGACCAATGATAAGAATTATGGTTGACCTGTCATGACTGCAAGTTAGGATGCATTGGAACACCGTAAAACGTGCTTCTGGGGAAAACATTCATATAATTCTGTATCAAGTGAACATATTCTTCAAAAGTTTAGGTCAAAGGAAGCCCTTTTCAGATAAAGAGAAACCACTAATATGATTTATCACTAGAAGCGGTGCCGTTTCTTGTTTTCAGTACTCAGAAGGTTCCAGTTTTGCAATGAGGCTCACAGCTAACAGCTATCACAGGAAAGCGCTTAGACAGCGCACTCTGAGGTCATCCGGCCTTTTCCATGAGGCTCCGGCTTGGAGAATTCTCCGCTTTCCCTACCATTGGCACATCCCCAGTGTCTGTCTTCTCTGATACTCATACCGTGTCACACCCACACATTTATGACGTGAACATTGTTTTGCTGTTTAGCTTTATTGATGTGTTAATAAATTAATGCACTATTCTATGCTCAAATTCCTTTAAGAGGAAGACATGAAGTTCATTACCTTAAGTATATATTTCATTGCAATGCAAAATCATTTGTTCCCCCTTTCTGAAACTTTAGAGTGGTGGCCTGTATTACAGGAGAAAATTGGATGCAAAGTCATCGTCGAGACCATTTTTGAAGCTGTAATTCTCTGGAACTGCAGAAGACATTAGTGCATACCATACAGTGTTAGCGGGAGGATTATTTTCAACATAGTATATCCTTAAATTGTATAAAATGCCCTACATTTGGGTATAAGAATAATATCTGCTATTAACAATAAAATCCTCCTCACACACAATAGAAAATTACATTGGAAAAAGTTCTCTCTACCCAGAGTAGTCTTGTCTAATTTGTGCTCATACTACAACTTGAAACAAGTCGATAACATGTCAAATTTTCTTTTCTCCTGTCCATTTAGAAAAAGGTTAGATTCAATATTTATAATTTTAGTCTATTTTACACAATAAGGTGTTATGCATAATAACATTTTACAAATTATATGCAATTTTTATATATTTGCCCTGATTTACCTTCAATTTAAACCCTTTTGCTTTATGGACGAAGAACTGCTTTACGATTTTTTGCATGTGTATTTTTCCTGGTATCAAGATGTTAAATTTTCTTGCTATTGTAATATGACAAGATACTTAAATTCTTTTGCTCTGTATTTTGTGGACACAGTCTAAATAAGGAGAAAGATGCAGCTAGAAAGAAAGATAAATGGCGTTACTAGACTAGAGGGTTGCAGGGATTCTTTATTGATGACGAATATTTCCCTTACTAACCCTATGCAGTAAAAGATATTGGTAAACCAGTGAAATAAGCCACACAGACAAACTCAAGTGCAACATGGGATCACTTATATGTGGAAACTAAAAAACCCTCAAACTCTTGGAAACAAGAGTAGAATGCTGGTTGCCAGGGCGGGGAAGTGGAGGGAAGAGAGAGAGGTTTGGGGAACGGGTACAAACTTTCAGTTATAAGATGGATACGTTCTGAGGATCTACTGTGGATCGTGGTGACCATAGTTGATAAGACTCTATTGTATCACTGAAATTTGCTAAGACAGTTGGACATAAGCATTCTTAACAAAAAATATAGGTCAGCCTGTTAGGTGATGGATGCGTTAATTAACTTGATTGTGGGAATTCTTTCACAATGAGCTCATACATATCAAATTATCACACTGCATACTTTAAATATATTACAACTTTGTCAGTTATACCTCAGTAAAACTGGGGTGACTAAAAGGACAGGTAATGAAACGAGAGGCGAGAAATCATACTACTCATAATACCACTTGTTGGCAAAACTGGCAAATTTGCCATTGGCGCTCTACCCACATGGGAGATAGGAGCCCAGGAGCACATTGCGGCAGCGGGGCCCAGTCGGCAGGGACCCTGTTGGTCCTGTGGGCCACTCACACTGCTTCCCCAGAGCTCCACTAGCATGAATTTCCACTGCTGAGCATCATTCCTTTTTCTCTCCATCCACCGTATGTTCCTCCTGCTACACGACCACCCACCCGCACCGTCTTGGGTTCAGGGCCGCTTCACAGAGGCACACATTGCCACTGGTTCCAATCACAGGGCAAGCGGACATGGTGCAGATTGTGACTGATTTTCTGTACGGAAAGGTTGGCTTTGTCCGTATGGTTATATAAGGGAAAACCGAGTTTCTCCAGAGCCTGGGTACTGACAAACAATGCATGGGATGAGAGGCCCTGGCCCCGGTACTCAGGCAGGGTGGCCCCCATCCGCATCTCTCCTGTGTACTCCATCAGGTTCCAGGACACAGGGGTCCCCTCAGGCCCCAGCAGACAGCAGGTGGGAAAAGTCTGGATACAGCGCTCTATGAATCTCGGGCTCCTCTCATTGCCACCAAAATGCCAGAATTTGTTCACCAGGGAAGCATGAGTAACATCGAGGGAAGAAAGTTTAAAGAGCTCTTCATTACTGTTAGGAAAAAGAGAACAGCCATAATATCACACACTGGATAGGATTCTATTCCCCGCCCAAACTGTGTTGAGACAATGCAGCTACAGCCAGCATGCCTGGATGCATCATCTGAGCAGGCAAGGAAATGTCTAAATGTCTCTCTGCCTTCTTTTTTTTTCTTTCTTCATAAAATAGGGAGATTAAGAGCGTCCTCATCAAAAGGCAGAATATAAATATTGTGTGAGCTACTGTTTAAGTATAGGAGTTGTGCCACACAAACGATAAGAATTACATAAAAATTAAGTATTGTTCTTCTGGACATTGCTCTGACTTTCCACTTAAGATGAGGGAACTTACAGATAAGAAAAACAGAGACACAGAAAATAAACAAGTGCCCCAGGCACAGGCTAACAGGCTGTACGTGAAATGCGGGTAGCAGAGGGCCCTTGGCCGCTGTGGGAAAGCTCAAGTGCAGAGGGGGCCGTGGTGTGGAGTGCAGGCGGCCCCCAGCACAGAACACTGGAGTCTGAAGGCTTCTGCTGTGGGGTCAGGGGCCTCCGAGGGGTCCTGGGAGAGCCCACAGTGGAGACCTAGAAGGTGGACACTCAAGCCCCAGTTATGCCTTGAGCTTCCGCCCGACCTGAACCAGCCATTTCTTCATCTGAGCCTGTTTTCTGGCAGGAAAAGGGGGATAATATCTCCTACCTTGTCTATCTCATGGGATGGACTGAAAATCAAATGAGATTATAGACTGAGGTACCTTTCAGGTGTAATATGTGATGCAGTGTGATGAAGCTTTTCCATGCATATTACCGCACAGGGGGCCTTGGGACTGGGCATCTCCTGATCAAATCTCCTCATCGCTGCTCAGTTATAATCAGTGTTAGACTGGAAATCAATGGTGGGGGGGGGGTTCATAATTTGTTTAAATTCTCATTATTAGAAGATTTTTACTCAGGGCGTTCATTACATGAGCATTTATCAAGCATCTACCATGTGTTCTGTTCTGATTACTGAGCATCTACCAATGAACAACCTAAAGAGGGCTCCTGTCCTTGTGAAGTTTGAAATGTCATAGCAGAGTACCAAACAAGAAACAGGTAGGCACATACACAAATAAGCTGCTTCCCATCATGATACGTGCAAAAGAATAAAAATTGGGTTATGTGATGAAGAATTATGTGAGAGAAAGTGCTCTGAGAAGAACTCTCTAAGGAAATGACATTTGAGAGTTGAGTGCCAAGAAAGAGACAAATATGTGGAGATCAGAGGGAAGGGCATATAGGCAGACAAAGAGCAAATGCAATGGCTCAAAGGCATGTACGAGTTTACATGAGTTTATTAGTGACAAGTTGCAGAAAGAAGGTTAGAGCTACTGGTGGGAGTAAGCAAGACACACAAGATGATTTCCAAGAGGTGATGAATGCCCGGTCTCACAGGACCTTGAAGGTCTCACAGGACCTTGAAGGTCTCAAAAGACCTTGAAGGTCTATAAGGCCATGAGCCTTTATTCAAGGTGAGCTGAGAAACATCAGTGGCTTTAAGTAGGTCATTGACATGATCCATGTTACATACTAGAAGAATCACTCTGGAAATGGACTGCAGGGAGGCAAGAGTGAATGTAGGAAGGGAAGTCATAAAAGATGTGGGTAGTGAGAGAAATCTTTTTAAAACTCACATGGCTTTGGGTCTGCCAACTTTAAGAGGTAAATTGTTTGCCTCTAGCAGAGAAGGGAGCAGCCTTCTTGCGGTGTTGGGCGTCATATAGAAGATGCATTGGGTTTGCTTGACCTGGAACTGTTTAACGGTCGCAAGATTTTGTATCGCCTCATCCAGGCTGGACTGTGAACCTAGAGACATGTAAAGTAAGGAGAGAAAGGAGATGCTACAACAAGCTTCCCAATGGAAGTTTGCAGGATTAAAATCAGGCAATGTTGCTGCTGGCGCTGGCAATGACCATGTGACCTTTGGCCATGTCACTGCCTGAGAATGTTTTCTCTTATACAAAACAGAGGTAATACTAGAAATTCTGACTTTATCACTGTGATATTTAAAAAATAGTAGCCAGCCTTGCCTGGGCACATATGACATCCCCAGGTACTGGTGAAATACCACATTTGACCCTTACATTGGCCCTAGGTTGTACATACTTCCATTATCCTCAGTTTTATGTATGAGGAAACTGAATAACGGGTAAGTTATATCACTTGCTCAAGATCCCAAAGTAAGCAACCAGCAGAGCCAGAAGGCCAGCCCATGGAGCCTGACTCTAGAGGGCATGCTCATAGCCATGGCAGTTGTCCTCGTGACCTGGGAGGTGTTTTAGGGCACAATGAACTGTCACTCTTATTCTAGGAATGGAAAGCCGCAGGGGTAGGTAGCTCTGCTCTTACTCCTAATCACCTTAAGGGATCCTGGATATGACTGCAAAATGTATCCTCAGCTATCAAGAAATTGCCTTACTCACAGTTCCTCATATGAACTCCATCATTTGCAATGTTTGAATTCTACTCCACTGAAGTAAGAGGTGGTGGCAGCTGATACAAGGGATGAACATCAAGTTGGGTGTCTGGGGTTTGGTAGAGGGAAGTGAAGGTAATAGGGAAATGTGCTTGGGATGAAAACTGACCTGGCAGATATAGAAATTAGCAGTTACAGCAGCCAACACGCATCCCAGATTTCTTACTTACTCTGGATCTGTAAATGTTGTTTCCAATTGATGGCATCTGATCTGCCAAGGAATTCTTGACATTTCTTGGGATCCTTGGAATAGATTTGGTAGGTGTTGGTGTAGTGATCAAAGTCATCTGTCATCTTCTGTTTGGTTGAGTAATGTGGGATAAATCAGATTGATTATACCAAGTAATTGGAATAGTTGAATTTAAGAATTTCATACTTTACTACTTCACACACTTAAATATTGATATTTTTCTTAATGTACTATAATTATCCCTGATTCATTTACATCATGAAATCACATCATGGATTTACTCAACTATTCTATTTGTGGTTAAGAAAATCTTGCTGAATGAGATATTTATATATTGCATTACAATTTCAAATCAACCAAACATGTACCAGTTTAGAAAGCATTCTTCTGTAATTCTGGAATCCTCAGGAGAAAGAGAGAAAAGATTTTATCAAAGGCAAACTTCCACTGCAAGAGTAAATCTTACTCCATTTTAAAGAGTCTTAGAACAAATGGATTATGAGCATGACAATATTGAAATCGACACAGGTAACCTTGTAGTAGCATTTGCACATACATATGATTGTGCTATACAAATGAAAGACAACTAATGTCTTTGAAATGTAAACTACAATGCACTGATATTTAAAAATAATTTGCATTTCCAACAAAATTGAAACACAAAATTTATTCAAAATGATCTTCTTAAAGTTAATATGTAAGAGGTGGGATTATTGGAAAACGAAGGACAGAGTGAGAGAACAACATTCAATGAGGGTAGAATGGCTGAAAAGTGTGACACAGAAATGCTCTAAACTCAGCGTTAGTAAGACCATGGACAATATGTGCTTTTAAGATCTACTGGAAAAGGGAAAATGTTTCCATTTTCCAACTTCAATAATTAAGTTAAATATCTTCATTTTGTTGTGTTCGTTATTTTCTACAAAGCACCATATATTTAAATTTTATCTGTAAATATTTTATATTAAAATGATATTATATGGTTATATATTCTTACACGCATAACTTTTTGCTTTGTATTTTGCAATATGCTTATAACATACTTGTATTGGAAATGTATGAGCCACTTAGTTTCAGTAATTTTATGGCTTTTTTTTCTGTTTTTTAATTTCCTTTTTAATGACAATGTACATTCAATATTATTTTGTATTAGTTTCAGATGTACAGCATAGTGGTTAGGCAATCATCTACTTTACAAAGCGGTCCCCTGATATTTTCAGTACCCACCTGGCACCAGACATAGTCACCACAATATTATTGACTATATTACCTGTGCTGTATTTTACATCCCCATGAATATTTTGTGAGTGCTAATCTGTACTTTTCAATCCCTTCATCTTTGTCACCGAGTCCCCACTCCCCTCTGGCAGCTATCAATCTGTTGTCAGTATCTATGAGTCTCTTTCTATGTTCTTTGTTCATCTAGTTTGGTCTTTCGATTCCACATATAAGTGAGATCATATGGTGTTTGTCTTTCTCTGACCCATTCATTTCACTTAGCGTATTACTCTCTAGGTCCATCCATGTTGTCACAAATGGTAAGGTTTCATTCTTTCTTAGGGCTGAGTAATGTTCCATTGTATAGGTGTCCCACCACTTTTATATCCACTTATCTGTTGATGGGCACTCGGATTGATTCCCTATCTGGGCTATTGCAAATAACACTGCATGCAATGAACATAAGGGTGCATATGCATTGTTTCAAATTCGTGTTTTGGGTTTCTTCCGGATATGCCCAGAGTGGAATCTCTGGGTCATAGGGCAGCTCCATTTTTAATTTTTTGAGGAACCTTCATACTGTTTCCCATAGTGGCTACACCAATTTGCATTCCCACCCAACTGCATTCCTGCCTTTGCCCCACATCTTCACCAACACTTGGTGTGTGTTGATTTATTGATAACAGACATTCTAGCAGGTGTGAGGTGATACCTCATTGTGGTTTTAATATGAATCTCTCTGATGATTACTGACGTGGAGCATTTTCTCATATGTCTGCTGGCCATCTGTATGTCCTCTTTGGAGAAGTGTCTATTGAGGTCTGCTGCCCATTTTTTTATCAGATTGGGTTTTTGTGGGCTCACATGTTGAGTTTTATGAGTTCTTTATAAATGTTGGATACTAAGCCCTGATCAGATGTATTATTGACAAATATGTCCTCCCATTCAGTAGGTTGTCTTCTCATTTTGTGGATGGTTTTCTTTGTTGTACGAAATCTTTTTAATTGATGTAGTCCCATTTGTACACTTTTTCTTTTGTTTCCCTTCTCAAGGAGATCTATTAAAAATGCATTGCTAAGAAAAATGTCAGCGATTACCTCCTATGTTTTCTTCTAGGAGTGTCATAATTGGAGTGTTACATTTAAGTCTTTAATACTTTTTGAGTTAATTCTTGAATATAATATGAGGGTGGTCTAGTTTCATTTTTTCACATGCATCTGTCCAGTTTTCCCAGCACCATTTATTGAATAGACTGTCTTTACTTCCTTGTATGCTCTTGCCTCCTTTGTCACATAGAAATTGCCCACAGAGGTGTGGGATTATTTCTGGGCTTGCTATTTTGTTCCACTGATCTATGTATCTGTTTTTATGCCAGCACCATGCTGTTTTTATTTTTATTTTATTTATTATTTATTTTTAAGCCTCATCAGAGGATACGCTTTTATTGACTTCAGAGAGAGAAGAGGGAGAGTTCTAGTAGTTTATTGGTGAAATCTTTAGGTTTTCCTATATAAAGTACAATGCCATCTGCAAATAATGACAATTTCACTTCTTCCTTTCCAAATTGGATGCTGTTTATTTCTTTTTTTTGCCTGATCACTGTGGCTAGGACTTCCACTACTGTGTTGAGTAAAGGTGGTGAAAGTGGACATTTCTGTCTTGTTTCGAATCTTAAGGGAAAAGCTCCCCCCCCCCCCCCGTTTAGTATGATGTTAAGTGTGGGCTTGTCATATATGAGTTTGAGAGGTTTTTAAAAGTCTTGATACTAAAAATATATCCCAAATGCAGGCTTTGAAATTTGTTCTTTATATTTCCCAAACATTCTTCACATTTAACTTTAACCACTGTTAGTTGTTACTTTCTCCGCTTAGAATACACCCTCTGTTCTTGTCAACCTGTCAAAAACCTATTTTTCTTCAAAATCCAGTTTGGTGGAATGGTTGCCAGGAAGGCTCTCTGAACCTCTCCCTGCATACGCTGGCATCTAGAGCTTTAAACATCTCTTGGCCAGTGTTGCTTCTGTAGCTAGTATATTCTTGAATGTTTTTGTACCTTTTCACACCATGTTGTAATTTATTTGCTATCTACCTTTTCCTCCAGGCTGTGAGCTCCTTGAGGACAAGGACTTGTTCACCATCATTGTCATTCATTTCTCGGTCCCCTGGGTCTACACTGCCAGGCGCAGACAATGGTAGGCACATGGAGCAAATAGAAGTGTATGCATTCCACATCGGATGCCTTACCTGCTCCTGAGGGTGGACAACCACTGTGTTAAAATCAGGCCACTTGTCCACCAGGGCCTTTAGCTCGAACGGGTTTCCTCAGTTCACGTGGAAAACGGTCCCATACACCTGCAGCATCATGAGAAAGCGAGAGTCAGCTTATTAGGAAGGGATGGCCAAGTGCCCTGATTGAGCTGGGTAAGGATTGTTTCTATGAAATCAGGGTTAGTAACCGGTAGAGCATCTACTTCAAACAGTCTTCAGGTCCTACTTTATTACTCCACTGGAAATAGATATTTGGGTCAAACCATGAGAACATTATCATCATATAAATATAGTCAAATACCTAGATATAAAAAATAATTAAAAATCATTCACTATCATATTGTAGAATTTAGTAATATATCTTCCCATTTTTATTCCTCTTATTTACATAGTCACACCCAGTTTTGAAATAATGAAATTACCTAATATATATTTGTTTAACATCTATAGCCCTCCACACACACATACACACATACACACATACACACACTGTGCAATCGTCATATTTTCTATAATCCTCACCGGAGGATATGCTTTTATTGATTTTATAGAGAGAGGAAGGAGAGAGAGGAAGAGAGAAACATTCACAAGAGAGAAGCATCAATTGGTTGCCTCCTGTATGTGCCCCGAACAGGGATCAAACTTGCAACTTGGGTATGCGTCTGGATGGGAAATCAAACTCACAACTTTTTGTTGTACGAGACGATGCTCAGGCCAACACAGACACCCAGCCAAGGCTCAGTGCTCATATTTTGCACAGTTTCGTAATTCTTCCTAAAGGGCACCAATCCTTCCCTTCATTCAGAAGTTCAAAGTCTGTATTGGCTCAAGTCTGGGAATTAGTTGGGAGGCAGTGTTGCTCTGTTTGTATGACCCAAGTAAGACCTTGGAGTTTGTGTAAACTACTTGATGTAATTCCTGATAATTGGTAACTGTTCAAGAGGTGCTGGATATTAATTTTATCATATTATTTTATTTGGCAACCCTCGCAAAGGTTGAGAAACATCTGCCAAAATGTATTGACTTTCTGGCTTTATTCAGTTTACATGCAACAACACTGAGCCTCATAGATGTTTAACTCTCGCATTGTTTCCCAGAGAAGAGTGAACTGTGGAATCAAAACAGTCTGATTCTAGACCCTGCCTTCTCCATGGTTGCCCTACCCTATTTCAGTAAGAAGGATCAGTGATTTGGGTTTATACTAAATGCCTGAGGCTTAGTCTCCAGATATCCCCACATAAGGTGTCAGAGCACCAGGAAAAGCCAGTGTCCATAAGTCCTTTGTGCTTTCCACAGGTCATAAGTTGTGAAAATTATGGGCCTAGTGTTGGTAACAGTATGGCCTTATTTATCCTTACAATGTCTGTTGGGTTTGTAGTAATGTCCCCTAGTTCATTCTTAGTGTGGGCAATTTGTGTCTTTTTTCTTTTTTCCTAGGTCAATGTGGCTATTAATCTTTTCAAAGAACCAGACTTTGGGCTCATTGATTTTCTTACTTGCTTTTCTCTCCTCACATTCATTGGTTTCAGCTCTTATCTTTTCTAATTTCCTTAGTTCTATTTGCTTTGGGGATAATTTACTCTTCTTTTGCTAGTTTTTAAGGTGAAAACATAAAGCATGGATTTGAGACCATTATTCTTTTACAGTATAAGCACTTAAAGCTACAAGGCTCCCGCTTACCACTGCTTTGGTTGTATCCCAAGACTCTTAACATGGTGTACTTCCATTTCTATTCAACTAAAGTACTTTCTAATTTTGGTGTGACATTAAAGCATGATTTATTTATTTATTTATTTATTTATTTATTTATATTTATTCATTTTTAATGTGTCTTTATTGCTTTCAGTGAGACGTAGAGAGAAGGAGAGAGAGAGAGATAGAAACACCAGTGATGAGACAGTCCTCGTTGATTGGTGGCCTCCTGAACGTCCCCGACTGGGGATCAAGCCCATGACCCAGCCATGTGCCCTGACCAGGAATCGAACTGCGATCTCCTAGATCCTAGGTCAATGCCCAACCGCTTTGCCTCCCCCAGCCAGGCATTAAGGCATCATTTATTTAGAAATGTTTTTATAATTTCTAAATACATGGGTATTTTCCAAATACTTCTCAGAGTTTTTAAAATTTTAAGTTTAATTCCATATTGTTCAAAGACATGCTTGACATGATTTCAATTTTTAAAAAAATTTTAAAATATGATCTATCTAGGTTAATGTTCAATGTGCATTTAAAAGTAATATGTATTCTGCTGTCATTGAGGGAAGTACTATATAAATGTCAATTAGTCCAAGTTGGCTCAGAGTATTGTTCAGGTCTTCTATATCCTTACAGGTTTCATCTGTATTGTATAAATTATTGAGAGAGGAGTGTGGAAGTCTTTAATTATATCCATGGGTTTACCTATTTCTTCTTTCAGTTTCATCAGTTTTTACTTCAGGTACTTGGAGCCTCTGCTGTTAGGAGTAGACAGTTTAGCATTTGTTTGTATTTTTAGTGAATTGATACCTTGATCAGAATGCAATGGCACCTTTTATCCCTGGTAACATTCTAGTCCCTTTGCAACATATATTAGTGCAAAAATAAAAATAAAAAATGAAACACACATACACAACAAGAGAAAGAAAAAGTCTCTATGGTACAAGATCATTGATCTACTTCTAAAACGAAATTTCTGCCTCACCCCAAATTAAACAGAATCCATTTGTGTTTGACAAAATAAAAACGACCTGTTATGAACTTTCAAGTAGAAGCATAATAGTTAGCCTTTCACCACTCACTTGATTGGTCAGAAACAATCAATTAAGCATTAGTGTGTTAGTTTCGGTCAACTTTGCAATTCTGGAAACACTTCCCTTGATATCTGACATATTTCTTAGAAGAGCACAAGGGAATGGTGTTGGGTCATCACACAGCAAAGGTCAGAGTGCCTTCCAATCCCAGCATTGCCACTCCCTGCTGGTGTGATCTTGCTCAAGTCATGTAACTGAGCCTCCAGTTGCTCTTTGGTTACGTGGGTCATAGACCTGCCCTGCGGCAAGATCATGGGCACTGACACGTGAGAGGAGCGAGTGCCTGGCAGAGAGCAGTGCTCAGTGACAGCTAATTCTCTTCCCAGCTTTGTCATAGGCAGTCATCGTCCTTTCTCCCCTAGAAGGTTCCACTCTCACCTTTAAGGACTCAGGGAGGAACTTCCTCAAGGCTTTCTCTAGCATCTGCTGCATTTGTGGGCCTTGTAATTGGAACATCTTGGCAGGTACCTGAGCCTAAAGAGGGGATCAAGAAACACGAAGGAGTGAGAAGTGCTGGAAGACATACAAAGACACAAAACAGACACAGTAGGCAGCTCTAGCTACTGGCCTGGCCTTACCCCCGCCGTTTCACTGGTGCCCCATTCACGAGACTCCTCACTAACTCCAAGGAGGGATAAGTCTGGCAGAAAGCCTGGGTGCCTCTTTCTGAAATTATTTTTGGTATTTGTTAAACTTTAAAAAATATTTCTCAATTTTCATTTTGATGTTTACATCGCCTAGAATTCCAATTATTAAGGATTCACAGAGATTAACCAATATATTCTCTAAGCATGAACGAGCGTGCTTTGAGGTTTACTTTAATTCAGGACAAGCCTGACTTTGCCAATCAGAAGCTATATGACACTGGGCAAGTTGCTGAACGCCTCTGTGCCTTGGTTTTCTCACCCGTGAAGGACAATGACTGGAGCACCTGTGCCACAGAGCAGCTGAGCAAGGACATAAACCAAGGCGTGCAAGGTCCTTAGGACAGTGCGTGGGACATAGCGAGTTCTCAATTAGTGATTCTAATCATTGTTAGCCTTTTTATTATTATCATTAGTAGAAGCAACAGTTAACCACACTGCCATTCTGTGACTCTTCTTCGGCACAAGAATTTGTGGTGAGCATTAAATGGGGGAGAAGCCACGGAAATTGGCACCTGCTAAGTAAGGAATGACCTGTCATTATTTTACTACTCTAAGACCCATTCACATGAAAGTGATGACATATATGCTGCCCTATGGGAGAGCCTTAGAGTGAAAATGTAAAAGGCACATAAATGATAGTGCAGCTGAGAGGACTAAAATTACGTTTCCTTTCTGTGGCTTCAAGTGAACAGTTCATCTCACCTGTGCTGTAGTCCTGGCACTAGATGCTGCATTGTCCTTCTGAGGCCCTAAGCAGGGAACGTAGCGTTCCTAGACAGTGTTTATCCAAGGGGCAAGTGCCTGACTGCCTTAGAATGGCACCAGGGATTAAACCAGAACCTCTGCATAATATGTCTACCAACTGCGCCACATGAATGTCCCCTGAAGCAGCATGTTCCTTCCCAGGGCTGTCCCATTTCTGTTACCTGTCCACCAACGGCCAGCTCCCAATGCACTTCACATTTGTCTACCATTTCAGCCGGAGCCTCACTTTAGCCCGTCGGGAATTTCTCCCACACTAGGGAGCTGCCCTGTACCCTGCAGGCTCCTGTTGCAAATTCCTCCAGTGGAAGCGCCTCCTTTCCCCAGCAAGACTCTCATTCCTAACGGGCCGGGAGGTGCCGTCCACGCAGCAGTAGCATCTGAATCCTGTGCCCCCGGGGAGGCAGAGGGGCTGAGGGGCCCAGAGCGCGGGCTCTCCTCCTTCTCACCTGCAAGCTCTTCTCTGTCAGTCTCTGCACAGATCCTCAGGGAGAGGCCAGAAGCCGCAGATTATTCCAGAAGGTGAAATAGGACCTGCAAGAGTTTATTTGGAGTTGTTTACTCCCCCCACTGGTGAATGAAGTTCCTGATAGAACCCGAGCAGCACGCTGTGGAATCTTCCAGCAGCAGAGTGGAAGGTGGAGGGCCTCCCCCAAGAGTCCCATGTTCAAGGACGTGGCTCTGTGACCAGGTTGTGTCACCACTTTATTGACTGTTAAACTTCCATGAACTTTCCTGTTTTCTCTTCAACATATCTTGTGCACAAGTAGGTTGAATTCATCAAGAGGAGACAGGAATGCCAAGGAGGCTTTCTCATACATAGAGACAAGGCAGACAGCTCTGGTGGGGGAGGGTATTGGGGGGTGCAAGGATTGAGCAAAAAGAAAAGAGAGAGAGAAAGTTCATGGACGTGGTCAACAGTATGGTGATTTGGAGGGAGGAAGGGGGTGTGTTGAGGTGGAAGGGGGCATTGAGGGGATGAATGGTGATGGAAAAAAGAAAATAAGGTGTCAATCTGTACATTTTTCTTTATGATTAATTTATGCTGTAACTAATACCCATTGAAAAACAAACAAAAATATAACTTTATAATAAACTAGGAAGATGAAATATGGCCATGTAGCAGTGTCCCCCACATTAAGTGCTGCATTCACCACCTGCTTCCAGAAAGTGCCCGAAGCTCTCCTCATGCATCTATCGGTTCACACCGGGAGCCCGCAGGGTCTCCACAGTGCCGAACGAGTTGCCCTCACAGAGGAGGTGCCAGGGGTGTGCTTCTGAAGTTCAGTCATTCCTTCTCCTTAGGAATCTGGGGGTACTGACCATAACACACTAGGAGTGTTTAGGTGTGTGTCACTGAAGCGCAGAGGATGTCACAAAGCAACGGTTATCTTCCTGGGGGAGGAGAGGAGCATGAGTCCTTACGTGGGGAGCCGCCTCCACACCGATCTCGCAGGTGTCCCCAGGAGCAAGTGAGAAGGGCAGACTCCTGGGTGCTGCAATTGCCGTTTAATGCAGGCCCCCATCCCCATCTCTCCTGTGTACTCCATCAGGTTCCAGGACACAGGGGTCCCCTCAGGCCCCAGCAGACAGCAGGTGGGAAATGTCTGGATACAGCGCTCTATGAATCTCTGGCTCCTCTCATTGCCACCAAAATGCCAGAATTTGTTCACCAGGGAAGCATGAGTAACATCGAGGGAAGAAAGTTTAAAGAGCTCTTCATTACTGTTAGGAAAAAGAGAACAGCCATAATATCACACACTGGATAGGATTCTATTCCCCGCCCAAACTGTGTTGAGACAATGCAGCTACAGCCAGCATGCCTGGATGCATCATCTGAGCAGGCAAGGAAATGTCTAAATGTCTCTCTGCCTTCTTTTTTTTTCTTTCTTCATAAAATAGGGAGATTAAGAGCGTCCTCATCAAAAGGCAGAATATAAATATTGTGTGAGCTACTGTTTAAGTATAGGATTTGTGCCACACAAACGATAAGAATTACATAAAAATTAAGTATTGTTCTTCTGGACATTGCTCTGACTTTCCACTTAAGATGAGGGAACTTACAGATAAGAAAAACAGAGACACAGAAAATAAACAAGTGCCCCAGGCACAGGCTAACAGGCTGTACGTGAAATGCGGGTAGCAGAGGGCCCTTGGCCGCTGTGGGAAAGCTCAAGTGCAGAGGGGGCCGTGGTGTGGAGTGCAGGCGGCCCCCAGCACAGAACACTGGAGTCTGAAGGCTTCTGCTGTGGGGTCAGGGGCCTCCGAGGGGTCCTGGGAGAGCCCACAGTGGAGACCTAGAAGGTGGACACTCAAGCCCCAGTTATGCCTTGAGCTTCCGCCCGACCTGAACCAGCCATTTCTTCATCTGAGCCTGTTTTCTGGCAGGAAAGGGGGGATAATATCTTCTCCTTTGTCTATCTCATGGGATGGACAAGAAAATCCAATGGGATTATGGAATTAGAGGTGTATGTTTTAGGTGTAACGTGTGATGAAATCTGACTAAAGCTTTTCCATGAATCTTAACACACAGAGGGCCATGGGACTGGGCATCCTCAGGCCAAATCTCTGCCATCAGTCTTTAATTCTGTTCTGTATTCCACCTGGCATCAATGGGAGAAAATATGTAATGCGTTGAAATTCTCTTTATTGGAAATCTTTTGTTCTGCGAAGCAAATTCACTCAACACATCTTTCTGCAGCACCTGCTGTATACCAGGCCCTGCGAGGCTCTATCGTTGAACAAGCAGAGAAAGCGGCTGCTCTGCGGGGGAAGGGGCTGCGATACTGTTGGGGGAATTCAAACATCAAATGAGTCTGTGAGTGAACTAAGTTGGCTAACTCCAGACAATCGTACGTGCTATAAAGAACCCAGAACTGGGTCATGTGTGGAAAATAACAGGGAAGCGACTTCAGGTGGGTGGGGCAGCCGGGACCCTGTGGTGAGGTGTCATTTGAAAAGTCCTGAGTAACAAAAGAAGTCATGTGAGTAAGGAATGGGGGGGGGGGTGGGGGGAGACATTTTAGGCAGAGGGAAGAGCTGATCCAAAGGACCTGAGCTGGGGATGATCAGCAGTGGGAGGAAAACCAGTGGTGTTGGGGAGCAAGCAAGAGAGATGAGGTATGAAAGGCAGGTGGATGCTGGCTCTTGTAGGGCCGTGGGGGAGTTCAGAATTCTTCCAAGGTGAGGCAAGAAGCACTAGAGTCTTTTAAGAGGAGAGGGACATGTTCTAAAAATAAGATTACTCTGGCTGCTCTGCAGAAAATGGGTCATTAGGAGCCCACACAAAAACTGGAGAAGTTGGGAGTTAGAGTGTGCTGAATGGTGTGTGCCCTCAAAAGATATTCTCATCTGGAACCCAAAAAGGTGACCTTATTTCCAAATGGGCCTTTGCACATGTAAGTAAATTAAGGAGATCAACGTGAAACCATCCTGAACCTTAAATGCAACGATAATCCTTATAATGGACAGAAGGGCAGCCACGCACGGAGAAGGCCATACGAGCACAAAATCAGAGACTTGAGTGATGAAGCCACAAGCCAAGGAATGCTCAGAGCCCCAGAAGCTGGAAGAGACAGGGAAGGATTCTCTCCTAGAGGCTTGGAAGGGAAGGCCGGCTTGCCGACACCTTGACTTCAGAGATAAATGTCTGTGGTCTTAAGCCGCCCGTTGGAGGTGATTTTTCACAGCAGCCCGAAAACTAGCGCCCGGGCTCCCGCGGCAGTGAGAGGCCCGAGTGGCGCAGCCGGCTGCTGTGGCCGCACTTACATGGAACGGCCCGGGCCACCGCCGGGCGGGGACTTCTGTGCATCCAGCAGGGAAGGGACCAGTTTCTTTGCTGTCTGAGACATCATATAGAGGTTGCATTGCGTTCGCTTGACCTGGCCCAGCTTAACAGCTACGAGATTTTCTATGACCTCGTGCAGGTTGGACTGTGAGCCTAGGTGGAGAAAACAAGGAATGAGTGAGACGGCACTGTTCCCTTTCGAAGACAGGAGCTGGGGGGCCTCAAAACCTGTGGTCAGTCATGACATGGCTTCTGTCGGATCATGGCTAAATCACTCCCACATTTTTTTAAATTTAAAACTGGGACAACACTGTGATTCTTGAGCACATCCCAGTACGGTCTGACTGTCAGAGGAGATGAGGTGTAGATGTGGTGACCAACATGTACTGAGCAAGTCAGCGCCCTCCCGGCAGCGGGCGGTGGTTACAGAGCTCGAGAGGCGAGCTCTTCCCTCACTGTCCTGACTTTCCCCCCGATATGATTCTGGGCTTGACCATGAAACTCGCCTTAGCCAGCGGGCCAATAGTAAAGGTAATTCAGTGAGAAGCTTGAAGAGGGATGGTGCACTGAGTCTTGCCCTCTCTTCCTTTTTATTTTTTTATTTTACTTTTCTTGCCTTCTCTTTCTGCTTTGGAAAACCCTGTGGCTTTTATACGTTGCCCAATCCACTTCCACCAGCTCAGTCGACAGCCAGCACAAGCAAAGCTAACAACACCCAGGCCCGAGGCGGTGGCCTAGTCCCACCAGCTCGTAGACAAACCCAGCGGACCGCAGGCACATGGGTGAGTCTAGGAGAGACGAGCTGAAGAGCCACCCAGCTGAGTACTGTCTAACGTGCTGTCCCACAAAATTGTGAGCTAATAAATCATGGTTGTTTTAAGTTATTGTTTTGGGATGGTTTGGAAACCAACGGATAAAACCAGACATGATGGGTGCTAAGCATTTCCCAGTCAAGGTCCCAATTAATCATTCAATGAATACTATTATAATCTTCATTTTTATCCATAAGGAAACTGACCCACAGAGAGGGTGTTACTTGCCCTAGATCACATAACTAATTATAGGCCCAACAAGGTCACAAACTTGGGTCGTTTGACTCCAGAGAGCATATTTTCAACCACTGGATTTCTCCTTTGTAAATATGACAGAAGGATAAAGCAGGTGAGGCAGAGGGGAAGCTCTGCTCCCATCCTCACGAGCCCGAACAGACCCTGGAAGATAAATCTGAGCCCTTAGCTAGTAAGAAATTACATTACTCGTGATTTCCTTTGCAAATGCCATGCATTGCAATTTTCAGGTTCTAGTTCACTGTGAAGGTGGTGGCAGCTGAGAGAGAGAATGGAGAGCGGGCCGAGTGCCTGGGGCTTGAAGTGGAGAGATACGAGGTGTAGGGGTGTTACTGAAAATGGAAAGCGACCCTCCGGGTGCAGGCATGGGAGATCCCAGCAACCGGCACGCATCCCAGTCCCCTTACTCTGGATCTGCAAATGTTGCTTCCAGTCGATGACTTCTGGTGAGCTAAGGAATTCCTGACAGTTCTTGGGGTCCCTGGAGTAGATTTGGTAGGTGTTGGTGTAGTGATCGCAGTCATCCGCCATCTCCTGTTTGGGTTGGGAAAAGTAGAATCGATATTTGTGTTTCATGATGGCCATTCCTTTTTCAGTGTTCCGTTATATACTATGATCTTTTTAAATACTAAAATGTGAGCTTTGTTGGTGGTGTATTGCCTTTATTGAGGAATTATTTATATTAGGAGGTCAAGGGCTTCCTTATTCAACTAATAGTAAAAAATGTCCTGAACAAAACTATTCTTAGCTCAGCTATTGCTTTAAAATTTGAAAGAAAAATGACTCGTTTGGAATTTAACATTTCTTTCAAAAAGCACAGGACAGACATTCAGACTTTTGGTAAAATATCTTTTGTACAGGTTCATTCTCTGGTAGTAAAAGTGTTAGCTCCAATGACTGCAGTAAAAAAAAAAAAAAAAAAAATCACAAAAACAAACCAGTGACAACAACAACAAAAACTCCCGAAGATACGTTGTGTTCCCTTCTTACAATTTTTAAAACAAATCAGAATAGGCAAGTGTTCACAATCTACCATGCTATGCAAATTCTTAGGAACAGGCAAATGCAATGGTCAGATCTTTCTAAACATCACTAGTGATTTTCTAAATAAAGATGCAACATTTTAAAAAAAAGTTATTGTTTTAACCTTTATAAAACCCAAGTAGAAAGTAAACTGACAAGCAAAATCTTTGGCCAAAAGAATAGATCTTGCTCTAGTCCAAAGACTTTGTAGAACATGTGGGCTGTGAACATGTCTTTATCAGCATTGACAGAGGTAACAGACTTAGAATACGCACCAGATGAAACCAGAGAAAAGTTATCAGATGAAGAAGTTCTGAGGATCTACTGTACAGCATGGTGACTGTAGTGAGTAATATTGTATTCTGTAGGCTTGGAAGCTGCTAAGAGAGAAAATCTGAAATATTTTCACCACAAAAAAGAAATGGGAACTGTGTGACAGGGTGGAGGTGTCAGCTCCAACTATGGCGGTGATCATTTTGCAGTATATGTGTATCCAATCTACACATTCTACATCTTCAACTCACTCAGTCTTATATGGGAATTATCTCTCATAAGCTGGAAAACCTTATTTTTAAAATTGTAGTTTTGAAAGTAGCTCAAATAACATTTCTCATTCAGGTTTCTATCAATAATTCAGTCTTTATTTTCAAATTATTTAATTTGGTGATTTTTTTTATCAATTTCACTGCTATACAAGTTATAACAAGTAATAATATTTTTAATATTTTAATATTAACAACTTTAGATATTTAGTTGATTTATTAAAATGTAAGTATACATTTTTGGTTTTGAGATATTTTAGCTATTTCGTTTCATTAACTGTTAAACGTTATCACAATACGTAACCAGCAACTCCAGCCATGTCATTTTGCTCTTCAATTTCCCTAATTCACTGTGTTGTTTTAGACCCTATGCCTCGCAATTGTTATTTTGTCTGCTTTGGATGAAGTCTGGCCCTGATCCTCTATAAAAAAGTCTTATTTATCTTTCACATGCAGTTTTGGTAAACTTTCCACGAGGAAGCATCTCTGACCCTTTCCCTGCAACCTCTACTACATATGGGATTTTTTTTTAAATGCCCTGTTTTAAGACTATACTTTCAGGGATCATTTCTATAGTTCGTTAAAACATGCGCAGTTTTATTGACTTTTCTGATGATGGTTGGTTCCGATACCCTGCAGCCTCTCAGTGGAAGGCAGGATCACAACGGGAGGTTGGCAGTTAGCACGGTGAGTTGGTGTGGTTCCAGGCTCGGTGTTTATAAAAGGTAGAAGAGGTAAAAATGGAGTTAGGGTTTGATCCATTACAATACAGATGTCTAGTCCGGGAAACGTTCCTCTAATATCTTTAACAAAAGATCAGCCTCTTGTCCGTGCCATCAACATAACCTTAAATCAGCACAGCCTTCCCTTGGGTGCCTCCCTTCCCACAAACCAGAGGCAAGAAATAACTAAGGGTGTTTGGTCCTCAGCATGACCAGGATGCTGTTTGGGGTCCTGTCTTGAAAACAAACTAAAGCAGTGAATGAGCATGAAAATGTACCATATATAGTTTTAATCAGCTCCTCCTGTGTTACTTTTTTTTGACTTTCATTTTTCAATGACAGTTGTCATTCAATATTATTTTGGATAGATTGAGGTGACGGCACAGTGGCCGGGCAATCATCATCTCACGCATTCTCCTGTTGCTGCACATTTGACACCAGACTGTCACTTATCTGTGGGCTTACCTGTGTTCTCCTGCAGGCTGTGGGCTTCTTGAGGGCGGGGACTGTCCCCATGTCTGCAGTTCATCGCCAGGTGCCTGACAAGCACTTAGCAAATACAAACACAGACGCGCGTTCATTCCACGCCGGGCGCCTACCTGCTCCTGAGGGCGGACAACCACCGTGTTGAAATCGGGCCACCTGTCCACCAGGGCCTTTAGCTTGAACGGGTTTCCCTGGTTCATGTGGAAAACGGTCCCATACACCTGCAGCATTCCAAGAAAATGGGAGGGTCAGCACCCAGGGGCTGCGAAAGCGGGTTTCCAGGTGTCGGCGTGGTAAAGACACGCAGGCGAGGATCCTTACAACAGCCTCATTAACTCTGTTCCATGTACTCACAACAGAAAACCCAGTTTCCCCCAGGGTTACTTCTATGAAATTATGGAATATTATAATTGCAAGGACTCTAATGACCATTTCTACAAACCAATTTTAAGTTCGAGTTTTTAGCCCTAATAAGTGATTCTTTTAAAAATATATTCACACTATAAAACATTCAGGCCAATTAAATTTATGAATAAAGATCATGAACTCTCCCATTATAGAATTTAATACACACTTAATGTAATAGATGTCAATTATACCTCGATTCACAAAAAGGCAAAAAAAATCTTTTAATAGATTTCCTTCTATTCATGTACACCCACCACAAATCCCACAAAATGGAACATTTTAGGAACATGTAATTTTGAAATGTTTTTATCCATTAAATAAATATAGTCTAATCATATTTCTTTTTCAATAAACAAATAATTTTAATGACTGTAGAGCATTCTGTGATATGGATGGACCAACCTTCATTTTTAATTTGTTCACACGAAATAGCAAAGATCCTACAAAGAGGTCCCAAACACACCTCCCTTGCAAAGAGGTGATGTGAACCGAATGAGACGTAGCCTGAGTGAATTCCCGCCACAAAACAGATGCTCTTAAAAGCTCCTTCTCCTTCCCGCTTCCATCACAGGAAGACGCGGCCCTTTGTTTCCCTGAGCCTGTCGCCCTCTCACCTTTAAGGACTCAGGGAGGCTCTTCCTCAAGGATGTTTGTAGCATCTGCAGCATCTGTGGGCCCTGCAAGTGGAGCATCGTGGCAGCTCTTTCAGGCTAGAGGAAGGATCAACAGACAGCCAGGAATGAGAAGATGCTGAAGGCACAGGAACTAGATCCACACCTTTACCTGAACCTTAGACGGTAACAGGTAGGATAAGCCTGCCCGCTTCTAAAGTAACTGCCTTGGGAGAGGGATTGAAAGTAGGGTCACTCTGGATTTCCAGTCTTACCATGAAATAAGGGCACCCCAGAAGTTCTGAGGGGACCACCACCAAGACACAAGAGTAGCAGGTTCTGTGCTAATGACCACCACTCTCTTCAGTGTCCTTTATTGGTGTCAACCTCCCTGAAGTCCTCACTAAGGCCAAACGAGGAGACTGGCAGAAGCACATGGTTCTTTTTCTGAAAAATTGCACTTCAGTTTCTTACACTACCCAGAATTTCTATTAAAGACACATTTGTTTTAACAAACATGTTCTTCAGTACTCTAGTGCATCTTTTGGGATTAGGTTACTGTCAATGATTAGCCACCACCAACAAGCTCTGTAAGCTTCAGAAAGTAACCCTCTTGGTATCATGGTTGCTCATTAATCTTAATAAAAACAGGCTCTACCTAGAAAATTATTGTCTCTTTCCTATCTTGCAAGATGGCAGGTAAAGAAGCTGAGAAACCGGATAGTAAGGAGAAGAAGCCTGAAGCCAAGAAGGCTGATGCTGGTGGCAAGCCTAAGAAGAGTCACCCCAAGGCCAGGGCGTGAAAGAAGAGGAAGCCCCACTGCGACCAAACCCTGTCCTGGTCGGAGGCACTGACCTATATTTGTCACAAGAGGAAGTAATCAGCGGCTAAATCCAGGATCGAAAAGTTTAAAACGGAGAAGTTCTTGCAACTGTCACAAAACCAGTTGGTGGCAACAAGAATAGTGGTACCAAAGTTGTCACACTTTGAAAAATGCCTAGATACTCTCCACCTGAAGATGTGCCTTGAAAGCTGCTGCGCCACAGCAAGAAGGCCTTCAGTGGGCATGTGAGGAAGCTGGGGACCAGAGTGGCTCCCGGGGCCCTTCTGATTGTCCTCACAGGGCGCCCCAGAGGCAAGAGGGCGGTTTTCCTGAAGCAGCTGAGCCGCGGCCTGCTGCCTGCGACTGGACCTCTGTCCCTTAATTCAGTTCCTCTGTGCAGAACACGCCAGAAATTCGTCATGGCCACCTCCACCAAGACTGACACCAGTGGTGTGACAACCCCGAACATCAGGCCGCTGCTCGCTTCAAGGAGCAGCAGCTGCTAAAGGCCAAAGCGGCCCCTCAGCCCAGGGCTGCCTCTGCTCTGTTTGCTCTCACCAGCGGGCTTGACCTCACAAACGGGGGGTGCAAAAAACCTAATTGGACACTTTATCTGTTTAAAACAGTCATTGTGTGGGTTAAACGAGTTAATACGTATTAAATGCATATAAGAGCTTCTTGCATAGAATAATTCAAGAATGTTATTTTTACTATTGTTATTGTTAATATTATTAGTGGCAGCTAACCACATAGTCATTCAACCCAGCCCATTCGGTTGTCCTTTTATTTTGAAGAAATGGGGTGTAACTTGAATCTAGGTGACAATGTGAATGCTTTCAGTGTGAAGAGTGCCCTGAGAATAATACCAATATTTACATCAGAGTTTGTTTGTGAGGTTAAATGAGCTGATCCACTCACTGGCATCACGTGACTAAAAAAGCCCATAGAAAACTCTGAGTGCCCGGCACAGGACAGTATTTGTGTGTCATGATTATCAGCATTTCCTAAAGGAAGCAGAGAAAAGACTGATGTACTTCGCTGGTTAGTGCTGAGGCTCCCTGGCTTCCCAGACCTCTGGCTTCCTCCCCTCCCCTCCCCTCCCCTCCCCTCCCCTCCCCTCCCCTCCCCTCCCCTCCCCTCCCCTCCCCTCCCCTCCCCTTCTCTTCCCCCCCCCCTCCCTCTCTCTCGTTTTTTTGTTTGAGAAACACATGTTCTTTGGAAATGATCAGCCACAGAGACTTGTAGAGATGGGACCCGTGATGTTTGTGTTCAGTGGGAAAACGTCTCTGGTTCCAAAGAGCTCGTTTACTTTTCAGCACCCGCTGTTTGAGCAGGTTTGCGGGGCTTTGCACAAGTGAACACTCTTGGCTCTTGCGTGTGCCTATGTCCCCAGTTGCTTGTCAGTCCTTTGGGGGAAAATAACAGCCACCTTATCCCCCCTAAGGCTACTCCTTAGTTTGGGGAGAGGAGAGTCTCTGCTGGCATCATTATGGTTTTTGTTGTGACTTTTAAAAACAGCTTTAATGCCGAGTAATCTAAATGGGCGTAATTAAAAGCATGCGGCGTGTACAAGCCCACAGACCTGACACACGTGTAAGCCCATGAAACAAACCATCGTCATACTTAAGAGAGAGAACATTTCCTTCATCCTGGCGCCTCTGGGCCTCGAAGCGGCTCTAACCCTGCGGGTGAGCTTTGGGCGTCACAGGGCCAAAGGCCACAGGGCGCTTCAGGCCCACTCAGCCCCTGACGACATGCTTTCAAAGGGCAGTTCAAACAAAGAGACTGGGTCGCAAGAGTGGTTTATAAAGCCACGTCAGCAAATAGGGGGCAATAAGGCACAGTCCCTGTCACTGGGAGAAGGGTACATAGATGACGGCCTGTTGGTGTATTGCACCTGCAAGGGCCATTAGCATAAGAACTAGGACACACACAGGGGACAGTGTTAAAGTAAAAGGAGAAACTGTAGAGCATGAAACAGTACAGCCCTCGACTTTAATATGTAAATCTGTGCTTACACGTATTAAACGGGCAACATATACACAAGCATTTTAAGAATATAGAAAGATAAATTTAGAAGGGAAAACAAAATACTAAAAACTATTTTTTTAAAAAGGAAAAATCCCACTATTCAGAAGTAACTACTATTTTTTTTTTAAATATCTTTATTGATTTCAGAGAGAGGAAAGGAGAGGGGGAGAGAGAGATAGAAACATCAATGTGAGAGAGTCATTGATCGAGCCCACAACCCGGGCATGTGCCCTGACCGGGAATCGAACCCCGATCGCCTGGGTCCTAGGTGGACGCTCAACCGCTGAGCCACGCCCGGCCAGGCAATAACTACTATTAACTTGAGAATATATATCCATTTGTTTTAATACATTATTTCATTTTTTACAAAATAGGGGCGTGTCATATATAAAGAATTTTGTAACTTGTTTTTAAATTTAAAATGGCATAATTCTTGTCATCAAATATTTTTAGAACATGCATGTTAATAAGCATGTACATATAACAGATTTATATTTCATTATTACATATAATATATAGTATATTTTATTATTCCGTTGCACACATGTACCACACATATTTTTAACCAGTTTCCTATTGTTGGGCATCAGGGTTGTTTACTGTTTTTCTCTATTGTTAATAATATTCGGTGGAAACATATTCTGTTAATATATATCCAAGTTTATTTTCTTAAGATAAAGTTTTTACAAGTGGAATTGCTAGATCGAAAGAAATGCCCATTTTTAAAGTTTAAAAAATATTCAAATATGTTAAACAAAATTTTAAAAGTTAAAAAACTATTTTATGGCTATGGCATTATCTATAAAAACCTTCCAATTAAGTTTCTTTTTCACATGACTTAAATGGACAGTAAACCTGGCCTGCCCTCTGGCCCGTGCCGTTCTGCACATTTCCCCTCGGGTTTTAACAGCGCGTCACCCTCCTGGCTGAGGTTTATGCGAAGAGCGAGCTGCCTCCTTCAGGTGCTAAACAAGCCTCACTCGGGTCAAGCACCCTTTCCTGCCCATGTCATCACCTCTTCCTTCGCCCACCAGCGTCCCACATCCCTTCAGATCAATTTATTTGTTCAGAACGAAGAACTGACTCATCCCTCCCAGGGATTTCTCCACAGTGCCTCTGCTGTGTACACAGTGCGTGCAGAAAGGCTGTCTCTCAGTTGGGATAGACCCCCTTTTCCAAATATCACCAAATAAGCTCAAGCACTTCCTAGCTAAAGCCGGCAAGGTCATTGATTTTCCCCACCAAGGTCATTTGCTGCAGGAGAGAAGGGAGCCGGCGGCTGCAAAGCACCGGTTCTCTCCAGGGAGATGAGTTCTCACCTGGGTGGGGAGCTCCGCACAGACCGGTCCTCAGGAACAAACGCGAAGCAGCAGGCTTTTCCAGAAGAGAAAATCCCTTTTATCCAGGCATGCACGGCTCAGACCTGCCATGTGTGTCTTGGTAAATTTTCTACAGAAATCATTAAGCTGACGCTCTTAATTCGGACCTTGGCCTTTTAAATGCTGGGGTGTGGGGGTGAGGGGTGGGGGGTGGGGAGCTTCCGTTAGCTGGTGTGGGATCCAGAGGCATTCAGTTCCTCCCTCTGGGTGGGAACCTTTGGAAAGCTGGTTCTTCAAGCCTGGGAGGCTGGTTGTGTCTCAGGGTTGGATCTATTTTCTAGTTGTGTGTCTTTGTCCAGTTATCTAGTCTTTGTGCTTCAGTTTTCTCACCTGCAGGTTGAGTGAATAATACTACTGGCTATTTCTGCTTTCTGGGTGTGGTTTCTTTGTAAGTTAAATGAGCTAACATCTGTGAAGTGCCTACAGAACTGTGACTTAAAATCTATGTGCCTGTAGATTATACTCCCTTTGAAAGAGAGAGAGAGGATTAAACTTCCTGAGTTATTGTATGTCCATATTTTTAAAAAAATTTCCCTTCTAATTAAATGTTCTTTTGCCTATCTTTTTAAGTGTCTTTCATATTTTTAAATGTTATTAGTATTTTTCTTTATTATTAATATTTCAATTGCATTTGATGTGCAATATTATATTAGTTTCAGGTTGACAACATAGTGGTTAGACATTTATGCAATTTACAAAGTGATCACTGGCATCCATCTAGTACCCATCTGACATCATACAACATTACTGACTACATGCCCTATGCTGTACTTGACTCCCGTGTTTTGCCTACCTTTACGATTGTAGGCCTCAGACCTGAGAGCTATAATATCACTTCTCTCTTTACTAAGTACCTGAGGCTGCTCCTGAGAAGTCTGAAGTCAGGGTGATTCCTGGCCTTCTGAACACAGCCAGTCTGTTCCTCTCTCTGGAACTTTGTAGGATCTTCTCTTGATCTTTGGTGCTCTGAAGTTGCCCAGTAATATGGCTAATGAGTTCTTTGCATACTCAGCCTGAAGTGACTTCTTTCGATCTTAAGACATTCTTCACTTTGGAAAATGTTCTGCTTCTCCTGCCTCTTCTTTCCTTTTCCTACTTTTAAATTGTTTTTATCACTGCAATTGCTCTGTTCTCAGTTTTTGGAATGCCATTTAGATGGGTGTTCAAGCTTCTCAGTGTTGTTCAGTTCTCTTTTTTTTCTTTCATATTTCCCATCCCGCCTTCATTTTGTGTTATGGTCTCCTAGATCGTCCAGCTTTCTAATTATGCGTCGAATGTATCCACTTTGCTACTCACTCCATCTACTGAGATTTTTTTACTTTAGTTCCAATATTTAATTTCCAAAATCTCCAGGTGATTCTTTCATATGAATGTAGCAGAAAATATCACAATTATACTTACCTAAAGTTTTCTCTTGTCCTATTTCTCCTCAGCAGGTGTGAATTCATCCGCAGGTTGAGTCTGATGCCTCTCTTTCCCTTGTCAATTCTTTAGTCATTCTTGGTTTTCCTTTTATCTTTGACTTTGAGAGTTCTTCTCCACACTTAAGAAAATGACTGTTGCATGTGCATGGTATTTTGGGACGATGGGATGGGACACATTGCAAGATGTGACAATAGTTTGCCATCTTTGTGTGAGACCCTATTCTCTTCCAAGGCTCAGAAGCTCTCTGCTGCCTCCCAACCCCAGTGTTCCTCCTCATGGCCTCACACTAGCAAAATGCTTAGCAAAAATCAGGATGGAGTCAAGGGTCAACGGCCCAAGCTTTGGGTAACCTAGCTCTGATCAATAATAGCCCTGAGTTGGGTTTCCTCCAAGTAGTGTGTCTGTTGACTCTGGGCTAATCCTCCCCACTGTGCTTTTCTAACAGACGTTTCAGAGGTATTATAGGTGGTGGTTTCTTGCAGTTTCTTGCAGCTTCTAGGAATTCCCCAACACATCTGAAGCATTAATGAATTCTTCTCTTCCCTGCCTCTTATTGATGTTAATTTTAGTCATTTAATGAGGCTTAGACAAATGATAAGACAACTAGATCCATCTGCCGTCTTGGGCCAATTCTCTGACATGTGCTTATGAAATCCTTTTTATATCTATTTTTACAAGGGCGTGTGTTTTATCTGCATTTTTAAAATGGGAAAACAAAACATATCATGCTAATATGATTTGCCCAGGATCATCCACTGAGTGGCTGAACCACACCTGAAATTCAGACACACTCCTGACCTCTAGTCCTGTGTGGTAACCACATTACCCAGGGCACTAGATTTATGTATATTAAAGCAATAGTTTGTAGTTACACAACATGTAGCAGTCATAAGTCATTTTCACACGCACTGTGTTCTCCTTTCCTCACAAATACTCTTGATAGAGCGCTATTATTTACCCCAGGCTGGAAATTTTGGCTATTAAAACAAACAATAAATTTATCAGAGACAATTGAGCTATGTTAGGTAGACTCGGGGCCTAGGGATTTTAAGTCTTTAGATGGACATAAGTGTAAATCTTGGGATATCCTGGATATTTCTCTACCACCTACATCAAACAATAAGGCAGCCAGCATGCTGAAAAGATGCCCAAAGAAACTCATCAAAGGCTGAAAAGTCATCTTGTTTCCCATAAAATATCTTATCTTCATCTTCAAGAGCACTGGATTGCTCCTTTAAAGAACTCCCTAGCATCTTTAGCATCCATGAGCTCTGTAAAAAGAACAACTTGGATGGGAGCTCCAGCTCAAGGAAAACTAAGAAATATTAAAGATGTGAGAGGAGTTGGGAGGGAAATAAAAATGAATGTCTTAGGTGAATGGTCTGAGCCTTTTCTAAAGCAACTAAATTAACCATAGATCAAAGAATTCTTTGCCAATTCTGGAAGAAGAATTGGAATAATGGAAGAATCTGTTCCATATTTTTTCCCATTTTAGTAATAATAATAAAAACAGGTAACATTTGTTGAACATTTATGTGGACCCGATGCTGGCTACTGTATTATTTGCCCAGTTTATTTCCAGGAGAGGGAGAGAGGGATAGAAACATCAATTGGCTGCCTCCTGAACTAGGGGTATTGAGCCAGCCACACCGCCGGGCACCAGGCACTGTATTTTATGTGAATTATCTTGTTTAAGTTTTTTAACTAGTCAGTGTCAGCAAATAGTGCTATTCTCATTTTACATATGAAAATCTTAAGATACAGACATCATGATCTCTAATACTATTTTTTTTTTTTTCCAGTAAAAGTGACTAAGACTTCTTGAAGAAATCATTGATTCTGGTTTCCTGCAGAGAGATATAAAGTAAACTTGAACCATTTTATGTGTCAGAAAGTAAGAAAGCATTCAAACATTAGTGAGGCCACGTCCAAAGATTTTAAGGATCAGCAGAATAGTAGGTTCTCTTGGTGAAAGTTGCAGTAATAGAGAGTTATGACTGTAGTTAAAATATATGGACTCTGCCTGGCTGGGCGTGGCTCAGTGGTTGAGCATCAACCTAGCATCCAGGAGATCGAGGTTCGATTCCCAGTCAGGGCACATGCCCGGGTTGCGGGCTCAATCCCTAGCCAGGGCATGCAGAAGGCAGCCGATCAATGACTCTCTCATTATTGATGTTTCTATCTCTCTCTCTCCCTCTCCCTTCCGCTCTCTGAAATCAATAAAGACATATTTTTTAAAAAATACGTGGACTTTATGAGGCATTATGAGTCCACGATGACACACAGATAATATGGTATTATTAACTCACAGGTTCATTGACAACTGTAAAAATTAATTAATGCTATGTACAATAGAAGGCATTCTTTTACTTGGCCTTTATTTTGTAAAATTACAAACCCTAAAAATTGCAACAATGACATATTAAACTCTAAATACATATGCAGTCTTTACCTATGTTCATTGACTTTATTTGCCACATTTGTTTATACATGCATTGAAATCCTTTTGTAGGTTGCTTCTATTATGATCATTTGTCCCAAATATTTAATCATGTATCATGGAAGTACAGGGACATTCACTTTCTTAACCACAATACAAATTTAACATTTCTCTACTTCTGGTAACTAATACACAGATCATATAAAAACTGCCAATTATAGCAACAATATCCTCCATAGAAGTTTACTTTTTGACCCAGCATCTAATCCAGAATCTCAAATTGTTTTTAGCTGTCAAACTTTTTAGGTTCACTTTTTCTGGAAAAATTCTTCAACCTTTCTTTTTCTTTCATGATCTTTAGAATTTTTACATGTACATGCCAGTTGTATTGTACAATAACTCTCAATTTTGGTTTGTTTTACTTTTTTCTGAAGTGTTTGTGTAATTTTTTCCTTATGACTAGATTCAGGTTATGCATTTTGGGTAAAAATATTATATTAATGAGGTTGTTTCTTCTTTAGTGAATCACATCCAGACACACATTATTGGTGGTATTAATTTTGATCACCTGAGCTCATTAGGAGGCATTTTTTAAAAAACTCATAGGTTGTATATGAAAACTCTAAAGTCATGTGAAATCTGCAAATTTCAATGGGATATCATTTAAGATATCCTTAAGAGTTGTAATGTTCTAACGATACAGAAGAATAGAAGTATCTCTCAGTTACCAAAATCTTAGCATCCCCTCATATCCAAAGGTATCTGGATCTATAGTTTTGCATCTTAAAACCCTAATACCCAATTAGTTGATCAATCAGGATGAAGCTATAGACTTGTATGAGTAAATTTAAAAAATGAAGACATGAATATAACTCTAATTCAAGGAAGTGGGTTAAACTGTTCCTCCACCCTTGAAGTTATAGAATTATTGATATAGCCCGGCTGGACGTGGCTCAGCGGTTGAGCATCAACCTAGGATCCAGGCGATCGGGGTTCGATTCCCAGTCAGGGCACATGCCCCGGTTGTGGGCTTGATCAGTGACTCTCTCATCATTGATGTTTCTATCTCTCTCTCTCCCTCTCCTTTCCTCTCTCTGAAATCAATAAAGATATATTTAAAAAAAAAAAAAGAATTATTGATATAGCATTAAACATATTGTTGAACACATTCTATCAGTTCCCCTTGGGTTGGTGAACACACAATACAATATACAGATGATGGATTATAGAATTGTACACCTGAAACCTGTATAATTTTATTAACCTATGTCACCCCAATAAGTCCAATAAAAAGTTAAAAATAAGTTTTAAAAGATAAAAGAAACTAGGCATCCTAACTATTTTTCTGGTAGGAAATAGCTTCAAGAACTTAGGATGGTACACACCTTATTTGAGTGGGTATGAGTTACCATCGAACATACAAATGTTTAGAGCAGGGTTTCTCAACCTTGCCACTATGGATATTTGGGGCCAGATAATTCTTTATGAGGGGCTGCTCTGGGCATTGTAGGGTTTAGCACCATCCTTTTACCCACTAGATACCAGGCACATCACCTCCCCAAGCTGTGACAACCAAAAGGTCTCCAGGCCATTTCAAATTCCCTTTCGAGAATAAAATTCCCCCTGGCTGAGGACTATTGTTTTAAGGGAGTCAAACTCATGGTACAAATATTTTTAAATTAATTATTTCCATTATTAAGTGGAAATAATGACTATTTAGTATTCACATACTTATTTTATATATACGTTTGTGTGTATATGTGTGTGTGTGTATATATGTAATTGCCTGTTAGAGTAATAACCTTTAAACTCAATATAAAAGGCATAATTAGGGTAATTGATTTAGATTTATGAAATTTTACAGTTGAAAGCTTCTTAACGTTGTGCTTCAATTAGAAGAGCCAATAAAAGTTTAGATGTACTGTATGTGTAAGTTTCAAAAGGTCATTTTGTGAGGTTACAAGAATTACTTAGTATTTAAGAATAGTTTGTTTGTTGCCCAAAATATACATCCTTAAAAGAGAAGTTAAATTTATAGATCTAGCTTAAAGTGCTTAATTAATTTGGTATATCATCTAAACCAAAGTAAATGCTATTTAAGAGGTCTTTAAAGAGAATTGTTTTAAAAATCGAAGACTTTAAAATGATTTGTAAACAAAACCATCTGCATCTGAAGCACAGAAGCAATCCATCACTTGACACCATCCCGTCTCAGCCATGGCCCACCTCCCTGGGTCTGGGTCTTCCCACTCTCCATAAACCCAGTTCAGGCTCTTCCCATCATGAACCACTTCACTTCAACTTGTACAATCAAACGCAGAATCTCTTTATTGCTTGTGAGTTTGGGTAGATTTAGGAAGCTCTTCTTTTAGAAACAACATTGAATCAATTTCCCTGGTGTGGGAGTGAGGAGAGGAGAGGCTTATATAAATTAGTCTTTTTCTTAGTAACTCTCCCTGCTATATCATGTTTAACTAAATATTTCATATATATTTGTATGATTATTTAATGCACTGTGTTTAATGTACTGTGTATAATTATTTAATGTACTGATAAAGCAGCAACCTGAGAAGAGTATAATCTCTACAGACCTGAGCAGAGCCCACTTGCCTATTGTTAAGAGAAAGGCCATAGAAAGGTTGAGTAATGAGTCATAATGACCAGAAAATACTACCCAGCCCTGGAAAATTTAGCAAGGCTCTACAGATCCACACACTAGGAGTTCCAGAAGCCATTCAAGGCAGCATAAAGCTCATGAAAAGAGTGTCCATAGATCCCTGGAAGTGTGGGGATCTCAACCATGTGGAGTGCCTGGGACTGTGTCACATTGAGACATCTATGGGAAGCCCAGCAGTGACCTGAGTGCAGGGACCATGATATTGAGCATTCGCACTGCTCCCCCAGAGCCCACTTCTTTACCGATAATGACAATTATGTACAATTTATTCTCTCTCTCTGCCCACCCATCACTGCTCTAGGCACATGCCAGGGCCCATCTGATGCTTGTGTAGGACGGATTCACAGAGGCACACAGTGCCACTGGTTCCAGGTACAGGGCATGCAGATATGATGCAGATTGTAACCCATTTTCTGTATAATTTTGTTTTCCTCTTCTGTGTGAGAATACACCGGGAAGCCGAGTTTCTTCAGAGCCTGGGTGTGGATATACATAACATAGGAGATGAGGCCCTGGTTCCGGTACTCAGGCACGGTGGCCCCCATCCGTATCTCTCCTGTCTGGTCCATCAGGTCCCAGCACACAGGTGTCCCTTCAGGCCCCAGCAGACAGAAGGTGGGGAAGTTCTGGATACACCGCTCAATGAATCTCTGGCTCCTCTCATTGCCACCAAAATGCCAGAATTTATTCACCAGGGCCGCGTGGGTAACATCCAGCGATGAGAGTCTAAACATTTCTTGATTGCTATGGAAGTTCCAAGAGAAAAACCAAGTTCATGAGTATTTATTATATTTGTTCTTGTCCCTATTGCCTAACTTACATTTCTGAAAACCATGATTTGGGCTGCTTTGAAGAATATTGACCATAAGCTGACAGGAGTGAAAGCAGGAAGGGAAGGTGGAAGGCTACTTCAGGAATGGGAGGTGTGAGTAGTGAAGTGACTTTTGTCAAACTTACATGGCCTTGGGTTTACCATCACCTGGTGGTAATTTCTTTCCATCCAACAGGGAAGGAATCAGTTTCTTTACGGTGTCTAGCGCCATGTAGAGAAAACGCTGTGTGTGTTTCACTTGGAAGGATTGCACGGCTGCAAGATTTTGTATCACCTCATTTAGGCTGGGCTGGGAACCTAGATGGGATTTTAAGGAGAGATGTAATGATTTCAGTGCATTTTGTGGAGAAGCTGTCCAGTGGAGTAAGAAGTGTCTACATTTACAGTCTAAAACCCTTGGTTATGGCTTGGTTCTGTCACCATGTGACAGGAGGTCACATAGTCAGGATTTGTGCAACGAATGTGCTCAGCGATTCATTCAGCCATGGTGATACCATTTGTGGAAATACCAAGACTGGACTGGAGCTAAATTTTCTGGGCTACATGATCATGCTGTTTTGATAATCCCATGAGATGAGTTATAAAAACAATAGTAGCCAACATCTCTTATGCAATTCCTGTGTTCCCAGTGTGGTGGATTGTTGCAGGAATGGCCCACAATTTGGCCACCTCTCTTTGTATCCATTCTCTGGAATAGTGCCCTCCTGCACTGCATCATTTGCCATATGATTGCTTTTACCATTGGCAAAGAGTACATTTGTTGCAGGGAGAGGCTTAAGAGTTCTTGCACATTGGTTCTGGCCCTTTCTTTGTGCTCCTGATTTCCTTGAGACCAACACCATGTGAATGGTATTAGAGTAGCCTGCTGAGGACTTGTGCTCCTATCATGTGGCACTGTGGTTGCCAGCGCTGACAGCCAGAACCTTCATTTAGACATGTGATTGAGGCCATGCTAAAGCAACCAGCCCATAGTCCATCCATTAGTACCCAGCTGCATGAGTACCCAGATGGAACCAGAAGAATGGCCTTGCAAAGCCCAGCCCAAATGTTGATTCACAGAATTATGAGGTTTGCTATGCAAACCTAACTGACACATCCGGGTTTTGTGCTACGCAATTCCTATTCAGCATTTTATCTAATCTGTTCAACATCCCTGTGTTTTAGGTACCATTATCCTCATTTTTATATATGATCTCAGTGAGGACAATTCATGTGTCTAGGATCACATAGCAAGTAACAGACAAATGCTGTCCCAGCAAGTCCGATTCTGGAGGGCATGCTTGTACCCATGACAGTGTCCTTCATGACCTGAGCAGTGCTTTATGTAACGAGTTGTCATTCTTATTCCAGGCATGGAAGGCCCTAGGGGAAGCTCTCCTCTGGCACCCAATCAACCTTAGGGATTCTGGATATGTCTGCAAAATATGCCATAAATTCTTGGCTATCAAGGAGTTATGTTATGTTTCTCTACATGAAGCCCATACTTTGCAAGCTTTGAGGGTGTTTTTCCCCCTTTACAGGTATATTCACAGATGAGTCAGCAGGCTGAGGGTTTGAAGTATGGAGAAAGATACTAGTTGTAGAGGTAATTGTCAGGACAGAGAAGTGAGTCAACACATTCCCATTCTTCTTACTTACTCTGGATCTGCAAATGCTGTTTCCAGTCAATGACTTCTAGTGAGCTAAGCAATTCCTGACAGTTCTTGGGATCCTTGGAGTAGATTTGGTAAGTATTGGTGTAGTGATCGCAGTCATCAACCATCACCTATTTTTGGAGAAAGGGAAATAAAGCACATTCCATGCAGTTCATGATTGCAATACTTTTATTCTAAATCCCATTATGCTGTAATATGTTTAAGTACGAAAATACTGGTATTTTTATTGGTGCATTACAATTATTTTCTGAATCATTTAAATCATGAGATCAAGATGAGAGACTCAAGTTTTTTATGTATGATGTAAAATTGCAGAACAAGACTATCTTCTACCCATATGTTGCATAAAAATTTCAAATCAAACACAGGCACAACTATTTAGAAAGCATTCTTCTGTATTGCCATCCTCCTCCACAGGAACGAGGGAGAGGCAGTAGACAAGGAAAAGCTTCTGTTGCAAGAATAAATTTTAATACAGTTCAAGTAGTTATCAAACACAAAAACTATGAACATGACAATATCAAATCTGGTTACAGATAACTCTGAATTAAAATCTCCATCCATAGTTAATGAAGCCAAAGAGCCTGAAAACTGCTCAGAAGTGCTTTCATAAAATAATACTATATTTAAACCCATTGTAGTTCCAGAAGAACAAAGAAACCACTTATTTAGAAAGATCCCCTTAAATTATTAAATAACAGATGAGATTATTAGGAGGAAAATGGCACAGGAGAATATTACCATGACTAGTGCAGAATTAGGAAGCCTTTTTTTAAATAGTTAGAAAATGCTCTACAAAATACACTCAGAAGTTAGCAATGATACTACTAACACATTTAAGATAAAACATATAATTATTTTACTTATTTAATTTTCATTTGTATGAAAAGTATACTACTTGTATTTTTATAAATTTATAATTTCACTGGCTGGTTTAAAGTGAGCTTAGAATTTTTGTTTTTCAAATTGAGTTGCACTAATTTTTAAATGTTCCCCAAAATATATATGGAAGTCCTTGTGTTACGAATTTCCTTTTTAGAATCACCTCCACTCGCTGTCCTGTTTTGTACCTTCCTGTCTCTGCCCTCGCTGTGCCCTCTTTTCCTTGTCAGACTAACAAAAATATAATTATCTACAAAATGTAGTTCAGGTGAAACTTCCACTAAGATGTGCCTCTGGCTTTTTTCTGAGACCTCCATCTTCAACTCCCCCCCCCCCCCAGTTTAATCAGCTTCTGTATCTGCTCTTTCTCTATGTTGTGCGTCTTCTGTTCTTAGACACTTTTCATCGAATTGTAATTTATTTGCTTATGTACTTTTTCCTCCAGGCTGTGAGCTCCTTGAGGACAAGGACTTGTTCACCATCATTGTCATTCATTTCTCGGTCCCCTGGGTCTACACTGCCAGGCGCAGACAATGGTAGGCACATGGAGCAAATAGAAGTGTATGCATTCCACATCGGGCGCCTTACCTGCTCCTGAGGGCGGACAACCACTGTGTTAAAATCAGGCCACTTGTCCACCAGGGCCTTTAGCTTGAACGGGTTTCCTTGGTTCATGTGGAAAACGGTCCCATACACCTGCAGCATCATGAGAAAGTGAGAGTCAGCTTATTAGGAAGGGATGGCCAAGTGCCCAGTTCCAGCTGGGTAAGGATTGTCTCTATGAAACCAGGGTAAGTAACTGGTAGGGCACCTACTTCAAACAGTCTTCAGGTCCTATTTTATTACTCCACTAGAAATAGATTTTGGGGTGGAACCATGAGAATATTATATAAATATAGTCAAATATGCAGATACGTAAAACAAATTAAAAATCATTCACTATCACATTGTAGAATTTAGTGACATATCTTTCCATTTTCCACTTATTTACATAGTCACACCCAGTTTTTAAATAAGGAAATTACTTAATATATCCTTGTTTAACATCTATCCCCCTTCACACACACATACAAACATAAACACACTATGCAATGGTCATCTTTTCTTTTTTTAAATCCTCACCCGAGGACATACTGTAATTGACTTTATAGAGAGAGGCAGGGAAAGAGAGAGGAAGAGAGAGAAACATCAATGTGAGAGAGAGACATCAATCAGTTGCCTCCTGTACTCACCCTGAATGGGGATCAAAACTTGGGTATGTACCCTGATGGGAAATCAAACTCATAACCTTTTGGTGCATGAGAGACAATGCTCCAGCCAACTGAGCCACCCAGCGAAGGCGCAGTGCTCATATTTTTGACAGTGTAATAATTTTTCTTCAAGGGTACCCATCCTTTCCTTCAATCAAAGGGTCTTAGGTCTGTCACCTGGCTCAAGTCTGGGAATGAGTTGGGAGGCAGTGTTGCTCTGTTTGTATGACCCAAGTAAGACCTTGGAGTTTGTGCAAAGTACTTGATGTAATTCCTGATAATTGGTAAGTGTTCAAGAGATGCTGGATATTAATTTTATTATATTATTTTATTTGGCAACCCTCGCAAAGGTTGAGAAACATCTGCCAAAATGTATTGACCTTCTGGCTTTATTCAGTTTACGTGCAACAACACTGAGCCTCATAGATGTTTAACTCTCGCATTGTTTCCCAGAGCAGAGTGAACTGTGGAATCAAAACAGTCTGATTCTAGACCCTGCCTTCTCCATGGTTGCCCTACACTATTTCAGTAAGAAGGATCAGTGATTTGGGTTTATACTAAATGCCTGAGGCTTAGTCTCCAGATATCCCCACATAAGGTGTCAGAGCACCAGGAAAAGCCAGTGACCATAAGTCCTTTGTGCTTTCCACAGGCCATAAGTTGTGAAAATTATGGGCCTAGTGTTGGTAACAGTATGGCCTTATTTATCCTTACAATGTCTGTTGGGTTTGTAGTAATGTCCCCTAGTTCATTCTTAGTGTGGGCAATTTGTGTCTTTTTTCTTTTTTCCTAGGTCAATGTGGCTATTAATCTTTTCAAAGAACCAGACTTTGGGCTCATTGATTTTCCTACTTGCTTTTCTCTCCTCACATTCATTGGTTTCAGCTCTTATCTTTTCTAATTTCCTTAGTTCTATTTGCTTTGGGGATAATTTACTCTTCTTTTGCTAGTTTTTAAGGTGAAAACATAAAGCATGGATTTGAGACCATTATTCTTTTACAGTATAAGCACTTAAAGCTACAAGGCTCCCGCTTACCACTGCTTTGGTTGTATCCCAAGACTCTTAACATGGTGTACTTCCATTTCTATTCAACTAAAGTACTTTCTAATTTTGGTGTGACATTAAAGCATGATTTATTTATTTATTCATTTTTAATGTGTCTTTATTGCTTTCAGTGAGACGTAGAGAGAAGGAGAGAGAGAGAGATAGAAACACCAGTGATGAGACAGTCCTTATTGATTGGTGGCCTCCTGAACGTCCCCGACTGGGGATCAAGCCCATGACCCGGCCATGTGCCCTGACCAGGAATCGAACTGCGATCTCCTAGATCCTAGGTCAATGCCCAACCGCTGAGCCTCCCCCAGCCAGGCAGTAAAGCATCATTTATTTAGAAATGTTTTTATAATTTCTAAATACATGGGTATTTTTGAATAACTTCTCAGATTTTTTAAAAATTTTAAGTTTAATTCCATATTGTTCAACGACATGCTTGACATGATTTCAATTTTTAAAAAAATTTTAAAATATGATCTATCTAGGTTAATGTTCAATGTGCATTGAAAAGTAATATGTATTCTGCTGTCATTGAGGGAAGTACTATATAAATGTCAATTAGTCCAAGTTGGCTCAGAGTATTGTTCAGGTCTTCTATATCCTTACAGGTTTCATCTGTATTGTATAAATTATTGAGAGAGGAGTGTGGAAGTCTTTAATTATATCCGTGGGTTTACCTATTTCTTCTTTCAGTTTCATCAGTTTTTACTTTAGGTACTTGGAGCCTCTGCTGTTAGGAGTAGACAGTTTAGCATTTGTTTGTATTTTTAGTGAATTGATACCTTGATCAGAATGCAATGGCACCTTTTATCCCTGGTAACATTCTAGTCCCTTTGCAACATATATTAGTGCAAAAATAAAAATAAAAAATGAAACACACATACACAACAAGAGAAAGAAAAAGTCTCTATGGTACAAGATCATTGATCTACTTCTAAAACGAAATTTCTGCCTCACCCCAAATTAAACAGAATCCATTTGTGTTTGACAAAATAAAAACGACCTGTTATGAACTTTCAAGTAGAAGCATAATAGTTAGCCTTTCACCACTCACTTGATTGGTCAGAAACAATCAATTAAGCATTAGTGTGTTAGTTTCGGTCAACTTTGCAATTCTGGAAACACTTCCCTTGATATCTGACATATTTCTTAGAAGAGCACAAGGGAATGGTGTTGGGTCATCACACAGCAAAGGTCAGAGTGCCTTCCAATCCCAGCATTGCCACTCCCTGCTGGTGTGATCTTGCTCAAGTCATGTAACTGAGCCTCCAGTTGCTCTTTGGTTACGTGGGTCATAGACCTGCCCTGCGGCAAGATCATGGGCACTGACACGTGAGAGGAGCGAGTGCCTGGCAGAGAGCAGTGCTCAGTGACAGCTAATTCTCTTCCCAGCTTTGTCATAGGCAGTCATCGTCCTTTCTCCCCTAGAAGGTTCCACTCTCACCTTTAAGGACTCAGGGAGGAACTTCCTCAAGGCTTTCTCTAGCATCTGCTGCATTTGTGGGCCTTGTAATTGGAACATCTTGGCAGGTACCTGAGCCTAAAGAGGGGATCAAGAAACACGAAGGAGTGAGAAGTGCTGGAAGACATACAAAGACACAAAACAGACACAGTAGGCAGCTCTAGCTACTGGCCTGGCCTTACCCCCGCCGTTTCACTGGTGCCCCATTCACGAGACTCCTCACTAACTCCAAGGAGGGATAAGTCTGGCAGAAAGCCTGGGTGCCTCTTTCTGAAATTATTTTTGGTATTTGTTAAACTTTAAAAAATATTTCTCAATTTTCATTTTGATGTTTACATCGCCTAGAATTCCAATAATTAAGGATTCACAGAGATTAACCAATATATTCTCTAAGCATGAACGAGCGTGCTTTGAGGTTTACTTTAATTCAGGACAAGCCTGACTTTGCCAATCAGAAGCTATATGACACTGGGCAAGTTGCTGAACGCCTCTGTGCCTTGGTTTTCTCACCCGTGAAGGACAATGACTGGAGCACCTGTGCCACAGAGCAGCTGAGCAAGGACATAAACCAAGGCGTGCACGGTCCTTAGGACAGTGCTTGGGACATAGCGAGTTCTCAATTAGTGATTCTAATCATTGTTAGCCTTTTTATTATTATCATTAGTAGAAGCAACAGTTAACCACACTGCCATTCTGTGACTCTTCTTCGGCACAAGAATTTGTGGTGAGCATTAAATGGGGGAGAAGCCACGGAAATTGGCACCTGCTAAGTAAGGAATGACCTGTCATTATTGTACTACTCTAAGACCCATTCACATGAAAGTGATGACATATATGCTGCCCTATGGGAGAGCCTTAGAGTGAAAATGTAAAAGGCACATAAATGATAGTGCAGCTGAGAGGACTAAAATTACGTTTCCTTTCTGTGGCTTCAAGTGAACAGTTCATCTCACCTGTGCTGTAGTCCTGGCACTAGATGCTGCATTGTCCTTCTGAGGCCCTAAGCAGGGAACGTAGCGTTCCTAGACAGTGTTTATCCAAGGGGCAAGTGCCTGACTGCCTTAGAATGGCACCAGGGATTAAACCAGAACCTCTGCATAATATGTCTACCAACTGCGCCACATGAATGTCCCCTGAAGCAGCATGTTCCTTCCCAGGGCTGTCCCATTTCTGTTACCTGTCCACCAACGGCCAGCTCCCAATGCACTTCACATTTGTCTACCATTTCAGCCGGAGCCTCACTTTAGCCCGTCGGGAATTTCTCCCACACTAGGGAGCTGCCCTGTACCCTGCAGGCTCCTGTTGCAAATTCCTCCAGTGGAAGCGCTTCCTTTCCCCAGCAAGACTCTCATTCCTAACGGGCCGGGAGGTGCCGTCCACGCAGCAGTAGCATCTGAATCCTGTGCCCCCGGGGAGGCAGAGGGGCTGAGGGGCCCAGAGCGCGGGCTCTCCTCCTTCTCACCTGCAAGCTGTTCTCTGTCAGTCTCTGCACAGATCCTCAGGGAGAGGCCAGAAGCCGCAGATTATTCCAGAAGGTGAAAGAGGACCTGCAAGAGTTTATTTGGAGTTGTTTACTCCCCCCACTGGTGAATGAAGTTCCTGATAGAACCCGAGCAGCACGCTGTGGAATCTTCCAGCAGCAGAGTGGAAGGTGGAGGGCCTCCCCCAAGAGTCCCATGTTCAAGGACGTGGCTCTGTGACCAGGTTGTGTCACCACTTTATTGACTGTTAAACTTCCATGAACTTTCCTGTTTTCTCTTCAACATATCTTGTGCACAAGTAGGTTGAATTCATCAAGAGGAGACAGGAATGCCAAGGAGGCTTTCTCATACATAGAGACAAGGCAGACAGCTCTGGTGGGGGAGGGTATTGGGGGGTGCAAGGATTGAGCAAAAAGAAAAGAGAGAGAGAAAGTTCATGGACGTGGTCAACAGTATGGTGATTTGGAGGGAGGAAGGGGGTGTGTTGAGGTGGAAGGGGGCATTGAGGGGATGAATGGTGATGGAAAAAAGAAAATAAAATGTCAATCTGTACATTTTTCTTTATGATTAATTTATGCTGTAACTAATACCCATTGAAAAACAAACAAACAAAAATATAACTTTATAATAAACTAGGAAGATGAAATATGGCCATGTAGCAGTGTCCCCCACATTAAGTGCTGCATTCACCACCTGCTTCCAGAAAGTGCCCGAAGCTCTCCTCATGCATCTATCGGTTCACACCGGGAGCCCGCAGGGTCTCCACAGTGCCGAACGAGTTGCCCTCACAGAGGAGGTGCCAGGGGTGTGCTTCTGAAGTTCAGTCATTCCTTCTCCTTAGGGATCTGGGGGTACTGACCATAACACACTAGGAGTGTTTAGGTGTGTGTCACTGAAGCGCAGAGGATGTCACAAAGCAACGGTTATCTTCCTGGGGGAGGAGAGGAGCATGAGTCCTTACCTGGGAAGCCGCCTCCACACCGATCTCGCAGGTGTCCCCAGGAGCAAGTGAGAAGGGCAGACTCCTGGGTGCTGCAATTGCCGTTTAATGCAGGCAGTTCAGCAGGATCTCACAGAGAGCGTGGCAGTGTGTCTCCTCCCGACACTGCTGAGCTGAGGCTTGCAAGGTGACCTTTGCCAAAGCAAAAACGTCTGGTGTCAGCTCTTATGAAATCCTGCCCTTCCTCCCTGGGTTCACGGTGAAGGAACTGGCTCTGCAAGGTTCAGAGGCTGGCTGTGCCATCTGAGCTCCCCTACGCACAAAAGCCAGGCTGCTCTCTGCCCCCGCAGGCCCTGCCATTGCTCTGCAGTGTGTGCGGAACCAACAGGCCGGACACTGGAAGGAGAGGCAGATGGTGTAGACGACAGCTTCTCCTTCCCGTCCCAGGCTCAAGTAGCTGCAGTGAGAGCAAGTGGTAGGAAAGATACGAGTGAGGCCTGATTTGCGGAATCGGGCCCTTTGCTTACGCTTATGCTGAAGAGAATATCACTTGTACAGCGTGAGTGAGGCCGTCAGCACCCTCCTTTAGAAACACAGGCTGTGCCCTTCCTGCTGCCCATTTTGGGGCGGCAGCCAAGCATCCCCCAAATGACTCAATGTGGACACTTCTCAGTCTCACATTTCTAGAGAAGGAAACTGAGGCTCCGTGAGGCTGAGTTACAATTTAAGCCCAGAGTCTCTTCACTCCAACGTGCTCCCGGCCCCACATTACCACTTGCTCTACGCAGCCTCAGCAAAGAAAGGTGGCTGCGTGGAAGTGAGCATTTGAATGCCGTCGGCACTGCGGGAAACAGCCAAGGGGGGCGCCGACACTCTCTGGGGCTTGTCCTCGCCCTCGCCCTCCGAGCCCCAAACCCCGGGGGAGACTCTCGGAGGGAGGGAGAGCTGCTCTAAACAGAGGAGGGGCGGGTGGCTGGTGCCCAGAGATAAAGGAAGAGCTGCTGCGCTCCCTCAGTGCCGGGCCAGCACAGCACAGCACAGCTTTGCACATATATGTATTTTCCGCCCTTTCTAGAAGTCTCGTCCCTCCTACATATGAATTCTCCATCTTATCTCCTGGGGTTAGACTCATTACCACCATTCATTACTCTCTCTCCAAGGCCAATAGCCAAAGAAACCATTCTGTTACTGTCAACAGAGGGGACCCCTTGGCCCCAGTAGGCTCCATATGTCACAAGAGTTGATTGGGACCCTTCTGTGCCCAGTACCCCAATCAGACCCCTCGTCCCGTGTCTGCTCCTCCCTCAGTCCCTCAGAAGAGCCCAGGGCCTCTGTGCCCATCCCTTGTATCTTATAGTAGTTTCTTAACCTGCTTCTCCGGGTTGTTGTCGAGAGTGCTCTGGTGCCGGCTAACCCAGCATTTTTCTGCTCTTCCTTGACCCTGAGCTTATTTTCTTTTCTGTGTCACATGAGATAATGGATGTACATTTTCACACACACTTTGAGGTCAGGTACAAGGAAACAGGTCCAGGAGTCCTGGTGTCGGCTTCCTCTCCGTGTTTTTCCCTGAGTGATGGATTGAGGCGCTGGCAATGGCGATAGACGCAGCCTCTCCTGGTGGCTCGGAGGGAGGACGATGGGCCCAAACTAGCAGGCTTGAGGACCTCACTTCACACTTACCCACAGTGCGGCCTTGGCAGGCTACTGCATCTTTCACGCCTGTTTCTGTATCTAAAGGAGCAGTGAGTGATAGCACTCACACGGTAGGGTTCTGAGTTCTTTCTGCCTGTGCTCAGTTTTGGGGGAACAAGTGTTGGCAAGAATGTGGGGAAATGGGGACTTTTGTGCACCGGTGATAGGAATGTAGGATTGTGTGGCCCCTGTCACAATCAGGATGAGACTTACACACACACACACACACACACACACACTACACTGCCCTTCTTACACAGCAGTCCCCCTTCTGGGAAGATAGCCACAGGAACTGGTATCAGGATCTCGAATTGCTTTCTGCGCTCCCATGCTCACTGCAGTCTCCTTCACAATAGCCAAGTTGTGGAAGCAACGTGAGTGTCTCTCGACAGATGAACTGATCAAGAAAATGTGGCCTGTAAGTACCACGGAATATTACTCAGCCTTTCAAATCGAGGAAAATCCTGCAATATGTGACAACATGGATGAAACCTGAGGACATGCTAAGTGAAGCAAGCCAGTCACAGGACAAAGGATGCATGATTCCACTTATAGGAGGCCTCTAAAGCAGTGGCCCTTAGAGAAGCAGAGGGTGGAGTGGTGCTTACCACGGCCGCGTGTGGGAAAGGTAAGGAAGGGGCTGCTGCTCACAGAGCAAACAGCGTCTGTTACGCCAGATGGATGAGTTCTGGGTGCTTGTACGACACTGTGCTTGTCGATAGCCGTGCTGTGCTAAGCACTGACATATTTGTTAAGATCTCATATCATTATTATTTTTTTTAATTTAATTTAATTTAGTTGAATTTATTGGGATTACATTGGTTGATAAAATTATATAAGTTTAAAATACATCATCTGCATATTGTATTGTGTGTTCACCATCCCAAGTCACATCTCTGTCTCTTTCCATCACCCTTTTCCCCCCTTTACCTTCCTTCGCCTCCTCCTACCCCCATTTCCTTCTCCTGAGGACCATTCTGTTGTCTAGGAGGGTTTGTTTTTGTTTGTTTAATCCCTTTGCCTTTTTCACCCAGCCTCCCTACCCCTCTCCTCTGACAGCTATGAGTTTGTTCCTATTTTGTTAGTTTATTTTGTTCTTTAGATTCCACATGTAAGTGAAATCTCATGGTATTTGTTTTTCTCTGATTGACTTGTTTCACTTAGAATAATATTCTCCAGTTCCATCCATGCTGTTGCAAAAGGTAACATTTCCTTCTTTTTTATGGCTGAGTAGTATCCCACCGTGTAAATGTACCACATTTTTTTTATCAACTCATTTACTGATAGGCACTTGGGCTGCGTCCAGATCTTGGCTATTATAAATAATGTTGCAACAAACAGAGGGGTGCATATATTCTTTCAAATTAGTGTTTTGGGTCTTTTCAGATAAATAAACAGGAGTGGAATCTTGGGTCAGAGGGCAGTTTCATTTTTAATTTTTTTAGCGAACTCCATACTGGTTTTCCCAGTGACTGCAATTATCTGGATTCCACCAACAGTGCACAAGGGCTCCCTTACTCCACATCTTCATCAAAATTTGTTGTTTGTTGATTTATTGGTGATAGCCATTCTGACAGGTGTGAGGTGACATCTCCTTGTGGTTTTACTTTGCATTTCTCTGATGATTAGGGACGTTGAGCATCTTTTCATATGTCTATTGGCCATCTGTCTGTGCTCTTTGGAGCAGTGTCTATTCAGGTCCTTTGCCCATTTTTAATTGGATTGTTTGATTTTTGGTGTTGAGTGTTCTAAGTTCTTCATCAATTTTGGATATAACCTCTTATCAGATGTATTGGCGAATATGTTCTCCCATTCAGTGGGTTGTCTTTTCATTTTGTTGATGGTTTTCTTTGCTGTGCAAAACTTTTAAGTTTGATGTAGTCCCATTTGTTTATTTTTTCTTTTGTTTCCCTTGCCCGAGGAGATATATCAGAAAATGTATTGCTATGTGAAATGTCTGAGATATTACTATGTTTTCTATCTTTACCCCATTGTATGTTCTTGCCTCCTTTCTCAAATATTAATTTACCATAGGCTTCTTTCTATTTTTTTGCTCTCTGTTCTATTCCTTTCTAGATCTCATATTATTTTTTAAACTACAGTTAAGGAAGTAAGTAGATAGATAGATGATAGATAGATGATGATAGATAGATAGATAGATAGATAGATAGATAGATAGATAGATAGATAGATAGATAGAAATAGATAGATGATAGATAGATATAGATAGATGATGATAGATATAGATAGATAGATAGATGATAGATAGATAGATAGATAGATAGATAGATAGATAGATAGATAGATGATAGATAGATAGATAGCTATAGATAGATGATAGATAGATATAGATAGATGATGATAGATAGATATAGATAGATAGATGATAGATAGACGATAGATAGATAGATAAATAGATACATAGATAGATAGATAGATAGATAGATAGATAGATAGATAGATAGATAGATAGATAGATAGATAGATATTACAAATCAGTCAGAGACCAAAACACATTTCTTATAAGGACCAATGATAAGAATTATGGTTGACCTGTCATGACTGCAAATTAGGATGCATTGGAACACCGTAAAACGTGCTTCTGGGGAAAACATTCATATAATTCTGTATCAAGTGAACATATTCTTCAAAAGTTTAGGTCAAAGGAAGCCCTTTTCAGATAAAGAGAAACCACTAATATGATTTATCACTAGAGGCGGTGCCGTTTCTTGTTTTCAGTACTCAGAAGGTTCCAGTTTTGCAATGAGGCTCACAGCTAACAGCTATCACAGGAAAGCGCTTAGACAGCGCACTCTGAGGTCATCCGGCCTTTTCCATGAGGCTCCGGCTTGGAGAATTCTCCGCTTTCCCTACCATTGGCACATCCCCAGTGTCTGTCTTCTCTGATACTCATACCGTGTCACACCCACACATTTATGACGTGAACATTGTTTTGCTGTTTAGCTTTATTGATGTGTTAATAAATTAATGCACTATTCTATGCTCAAATTCCTTTAAGAGGAAGACATGAAGTTCATTACCTTAAGTATATATTTCATTGCAATGCAAAATCATTTGTTCCCCCTTTCTGAAACTTTAGAGTGGTGGCCTGTATTACAGGAGAAAATTGGATGCAAAGTCATCGTCGAGACCATTTTTGAAGCTGTAATTCTCTGGAACTGCAGAAGACATTAGTGCATACCATACAGTGTTAGCGGGAGGATTATTTTCAACATAGTATATCCTTAAATTGTATAAAATGCCCTACATTTGGGTATAAGAATAATATCTGCTATTAACAATAAAATCCTCCTCACACACAATAGAAAATTACATTGGAAAAAGTTCTCTCTACCCAGAGTAGTCTTGTCTAATTTGTGCTCATACTACAACTTGAAACAAGTCGATAACATGTCAAATTTTCTTTTCTCCTGTCCATTTAGAAAAAGGTTAGATTCAATATTTATAATTTTAGTCTATTTTACACAATAAGGTGTTATGCATAATAACATTTTACAAATTATATGCAATTTTATATATTTGCCCTGATTTACCTTCAATTTAAACCCTTTTGCTTTATGGACGAAGAACTGCTTTACGATTTTTTGCATGTGTATTTTTCCTGGTATCAAGATGTTAAATTTTCTTGCTATTGTAATATGACAAGATACTTAAATTCTTTTGCTCTGTATTTTGTGGACACAGTCTAAATAAGGAGAAAGATGCAGCTAGAAAGAAAGATAAATGGCGTTACTAGACTAGAGGGTTGCAGGGATTCTTTATTGATGACGAATATTTCCCTTACTAACCCTATGCAGTAAAAGATATTGGTAAACCAGTGAAATAAGCCACACAGACAAACTCAAGTGCAACATGGGATCACTTATATGTGGAAACTAAAAAACCCTCAAACTCTTGGAAACAAGAGTAGAATGCTGGTTGCCAGGGCGGGGAAGTGGAGGGAAGAGAGAGAGGTTTGGGGAACGGGTACAAACTTTCAGTTATAAGATGGATACGTTCTGAGGATCTACTGTGGATCGTGGTGACCATAGTTGATAAGACTCTATTGTATCACTGAAATTTGCTAAGACAGTTGGACATAAGCATTCTTAACAAAAAATATAGGTCAGCCTGTTAGGTGATGGATGCGTTAATTAACTTGATTGTGGGAATTCTTTCACAATGAGCTCATACATATCAAATTATCACACTGCATACTTTAAATATATTACAACTTTGTCAGTTATACCTCAGTAAAACTGGGGTGACTAAAAGGACAGGTAATGAAACGAGAGGCGAGAAATCATACTACTCATAATACCACTTGTTGGCAAAACTGGCAAATTTGCCATTGGCGCTCTACCCACATGGGAGATAGGAGCCCAGGAGCACATTGCGGCAGCGGGGCCCAGTCGGCAGGGACCCTGTTGGTCCTGTGGGCCACTCACACTGCTTCCCCAGAGCTCCACTAGCATGAATTTCCACTGCTGAGCATCATTCCTTTTTCTCTCCATCCACCGTATGTTCCTCCTGCTACACGACCACCCACCCGCACCGTCTTGGGTTCAGGGCCGCTTCACAGAGGCACACATTGCCACTGGTTCCAATCACAGGGCAAGCGGACATGGTGCAGATTGTGACTGATTTTCTGTACGGAAAGGTTGGCTTTGTCCGTATGGTTATATAAGGGAAAACCGAGTTTCTCCAGAGCCTGGGTACTGACAAACAATGCATGGGATGAGAGGCCCTGGCCCCGGTACTCAGGCAGGGTGGCCCCCATCCGCATCTCTCCTGTGTACTCCATCAGGTTCCAGGACACAGGGGTCCCCTCAGGCCCCAGCAGACAGCAGGTGGGAAAAGTCTGGATACAGCGCTCTATGAATCTCTGGCTCCTCTCATTGCCACCAAAATGCCAGAATTTGTTCACCAGGGAAGCATGAGTAACATCGAGGGAAGAAAGTTTAAAGAGCTCTTCATTACTGTTAGGAAAAAGAGAACAGCCATAATATCACACACTGGATAGGATTCTATTCCCCGCCCAAACTGTGTTGAGACAATGCAGCTACAGCCAGCATGCCTGGATGCATCATCTGAGCAGGCAAGGAAATGTCTAAATGTCTCTCTGCCTTCTTTTTTTTTCTTTCTTCATAAAATAGGGAGATTAAGAGCGTCCTCATCAAAAGGCAGAATATAAATATTGTGTGAGCTACTGTTTAAGTATAGGAGTTGTGCCACACAAACGATAAGAATTACATAAAAATTAAGTATTGTTCTTCTGGACATTGCTCTGACTTTCCACTTAAGATGAGGGAACTTACAGATAAGAAAAACAGAGACACAGAAAATAAACAAGTGCCCCAGGCACAGGCTATCAGGCTGTACGTGAAATGCGGGTAGCAGAGGGCCCTTGGCCGCTGTGGGAAAGCTCAAGTGCAGAGGGGGCCGTGGTGTGGAGTGCAGGCGGCCCCCAGCACAGAACACTGGAGTCTGAAGGCTTCTGCTGTGGGGTCAGGGGCCTCCGAGGGGTCCTGGGAGAGCCCACAGTGGAGACCTAGAAGGTGGACACTCAAGCCCCAGTTATGCCTTGAGCTTCCGCCCGACCTGAACCAGCCATTTCTTCATCTGAGCCTGTTTTCTGGCAGGAAAGGGGGGATAATATCTTCTCCTTTGTCTATCTCATGGGATGGACAAGAAAATCCAATGGGATTATGGAATTAGAGGTGTATGTTTTAGGTGTAACGTGTGATGAAATCTGACTAAAGCTTTTCCATGAATCTTAACACACAGAGGGCCATGGGACTGGGCATCCTCAGGCCAAATCTCTGCCATCAGTCTTTAATTCTGTTCTGTATTCGACTAGGCATCAATGGGAGAAAATATGCAATGCGTTGAAATTCTCTTTATTGGAAATCTTTTGTTCTGCGAAGCAAATTCACTCAACACATCTTTCTGCAGCACCTGCTGTATACCAGGCCCTGCGAGGCTCTATCGTTCAACAAGCAGAGAAAGCGGCTGCTCTGCGGGGGAAGGGGCTGCGATACTGTTGGGGGAATTCAAACATCAAATGAGTCTGTGAGTGAACTAAGTTGGCTAACTCCAGACAATCGTACGTGCTATAAAGAACCCAGAACTGGGTCATGTGTGGAAAATAACAGGGAAGAGACTTCAGGTGGGTGGGGCAGCCGGGACCCTGTGGTGAGGTGTCATTTGAAAAGTCCTGAGTAACAAAAGAAGTCATGTGAGTAAGGAATGGGGGGTGGGGGGTGGGGGGAGACATTTTAGGCAGAGGGAAGAGCTGATCCAAAGGACCTGAGCTTGGGATGATCAGCAGTGGGAAGAAAACCAGCGGTGTTGGGGAGCAAGCAAGAGAGATGCTGTCTGAAAGGTAGGTGGATGCTGGCTCTTGTAGGGCCGTGGGGGAGTTCAGAATTCTTCCAAGGTGAGGCAAGAAGCACTAGAGTCTTTTAAGAGGAGAGGGACATGTCCTAAAAATAAGATTACTCTGGCTGCTCTGCAGAAAATGGGTCATTAGGAGCCCACACAAAAAATTGGAGAAGTTGGGAGTTAGAGTGTGCTGAATGGTGTGTGCCCTCAAAAGATATTCTCATCTGGAACCCAAAAAGGTGACCTTATTTCCAAAAGGGCCTTTGCAGATGTAAATAAATTAAGGAGATCAACGTGAAACCATCCTGAACCTTAAATGCAACGATAATCCTTATAATGGACAGAAGGGCAGCCACGCACGGAGAAGGCCATACGAGCACAAAATCAGAGACTTGAGTGATGAAGCCACAAGCCAAGGAATGCTCAGAGCCCCAGAAGCTGGAAGAGACAGGGAAGGATTCTCTCCTAGAGGCTTGGAAGGGAAGGCTGGCTTGCCGACACCTTGACTTCAGAGATAAAGGTCTGTGGTCTTAAGCCGCCCGTTGGAGGTGATTTTTCACAGCAGCCCGAAAACTAGCGCCCGGGCTCCCGCGGCAGTGAGAGGCCCGAGTGGCGCAGCCGGCTGCTGTGGCCGCACTTACATGGAACGGCCCGGGCCACCGCCGGGCGGGGACTTCTGTGCATCCAGCAGGGAAGGGACCAGTTTCTTTGCTGTCTGAGACATCATATAGAGGTTGCATTGCGTTCGCTTGACCTGGCCCAGCTTAACAGCTACGAGATTTTCTATGACCTCGTGCAGGTTGGACTGTGAGCCTAGGTGGAGAAAACAAGGAATGAGTGAGACGGCACTGTTCCCTTTCGAAGACAGGAGCTGGGGGGCCTCAAAACCTGTGGTCAGTCATGACATGGCTTCTGTCGGATCATGGCTAAATCACTCCCACATTTTTTTAAATTTAAAACTGGGACAACACTGTGATTCTTGAGCACATCCCAGTACGGTCTGACTGTCAGAGGAGATGAGGTGTAGATGTGGTGACCAACATGTACTGAGCAAGTCAGCGCCCTCCCGGCAGCGGGCGGTGGTTACAGAGCTCGAGAGGCGAGCTCTTCCCTCACTGTCCTGACTTTCCCTCCGATATGATTCTGGGCTTGACCATGAAACTCGCCTTAGCCAGCGGGCCAATAGTAAAGGTAATTCAGTGAGAAGCTTGAAGAGGGATGGTGCACTGAGTCTTGCCCTCTCTTCCTTTTTATTTTTTTATTTTACTTTTCTTGCCTCTCTTTCTGCTTTGGAAAACCCTGTGGCTTTTATACGTTGCCCAATCCACTTCCACCAGCTCAGTCGACAGCCAGCACAAGCAAAGCTAACAACACCCAGGCCCGAGGCGGTGGCCTAGTCCCACCAGCTCGTAGACAAACCCAGCGGACCGCAGGCACATGGGTGAGTCTAGGAGAGACGAGCTGAAGAGCCACCCAGCTGAGTACTGTCTAACGTGCTGTCCCACAAAATTGTGAGCTAATAAATCATGGTTGTTTTAAGTTATTGTTTTGGGATGGTTTGGAAACCAACGGATAAAACCAGACATGATGGGTGCTAAGCATTTCCCAGTCAAGGTCCCAATTAATCATTCAATGAATACTATTATAATCTTCATTTTTATCCATAAGGAAACTGACCCACAGAGAGGGTGTTACTTGCCCTAGATCACATAACTAATTATAGGCCCAACAAGGTCACAAACTTGGGTCGTTTGACTCCAGAGAGCATATTTTCAACCACTGGATTTCTCCTTTGTAAATATGACAGAAGGATAAAGCAGGTGAGGCAGAGGGGAAGCTCTGCTCCCATCCTCACGAGCCCGAACAGACCCTGGAAGATAAATCTGAGCCCTTAGCTAGTAAGAAATTACATTACTCGTGATTTCCTTTGCAAATGCCATGCATTGCAATTTTCAGGTTCTAGTTCACTGTGAAGGTGGTGGCAGCTGAGAGAGAGAATGGAGAGCGGGCCGAGTGCCTGGGGCTTGAAGTGGAGAGATACGAGGTGTAGGGGTGTTACTGAAAATGGAAAGCGACCCTCCGGGTGCAGGCATGGGAGATCCCAGCAACCGGCACGCATCCCAGTCCCCTTACTCTGGATCTGCAAATGTTGCTTCCAGTCGATGACTTCTGGTGAGCTAAGGAATTCCTGACAGTTCTTGGGGTCCCTGGAGTAGATTTGGTAGGTGTTGGTGTAGTGATCGCAGTCATCCGCCATCTCCTGTTTGGGTTGGGAAAAGTAGAATCGATATTTGTGTTTCATGATGGCCATTCCTTTTTCAGTGTTCCGTTATATACTATGATCTTTTTAAATACTAAAATGTGAGTTTTTGTTGGTGGTGTATTGCCTTTATTGAGGAATTATTTATATTAGGAGGTCAAGGGCTTCCTTATTCAACTAATAGTAAAAAATGTCCTGAACAAAACTATTCTTAGCTCAGCTATTGCTTTAAAATTTGAAAGAAAAATGACTCGTTTGGAATTTAACATTTCTTTCAAAAAGCACAGGACAGACATTCAGACTTTTGGTAAAATATCTTTTGTACAGGTTCATTCTCTGGTAGTAAAAGTGTTAGCTCCAATGACTGCAGTAAAAAAAAAAAAAAAAAAAATCACAAAAACAAACCAGTGACAACAACAACAAAAACTCCCGAAGATACGTTGTGTTCCCTTCTTACAATTTTTAAAACAAATCAGAATAGGCAAGTGTTCACAATCTACCATGCTCTGCAAATTCTTAGGAACAGGCAAATGCAATGGTCAGATCTTTCTAAACATCACTAGTGATTTTCTAAATAAAGATGCAACATTTTAAAAAAAGTTATTGTTTTAACCTTTATAAAACCCAAGTAGAAAATAAACTGACAAGCAAAATCTTTGGCCAAAAGAATAGATCTTGCTCTAGTCCAAAGACTTTGTAGAACATGTGGGCTGTGAACATGTCTTTATCAGCATTGACAGAGGTAACAGACTTAGAATACGCACCAGATGAAACCAGAGAAAAGTTATCAGATGAAGAAGTTCTGAGGATCTACTGTACAGCATGGTGACTGTAGTGAGTAATATTGTATTCTGTAGGCTTGGAAGCTGCTAAGAGAGAAAATATGAAATATTTTCACCACAAAAAAGAAATGGGAACTGTGTGACAGGGTGGAGGTGTCAGCTCCAACTATGGCGGTGATCATTTTGCAGTATATGTGTATCCAATCTACACATTCTACATCTTCAACTCACTCAGTCTTATATGGGAATTATCTCTCATAAGCTGGAAAACCTTATTTTTAAAATTGTAGTTTTGAAAGTAGCTCAAATAACATTTCTCATTCAGGTTTCTATCAATAATTCAGTCTTTATTTTCAAATTATTTAATTTGGTGATTTTTTTTATCAATTTCACTGCTATACAAGTTATAACAAGTAATAATATTTTTAATATTTTAATATTAACAACTTTAGATATTTAGTTGATTTATTAAAATGTAAGTATACATTTTTGGTTTTGAGATATTTTAGCTATTTCATTTCATTAACTGTTAAACGTTATCACAATACGTAACCAGCAACTCCAGCCATGTCATTTTGCTCTTCAATTTCCCTAATTCACTGTGTTGTTTTAGACCCTATGCCTCGCAATTGTTATTTTGTCTGCTTTGGATGAAGTCTGGCCCTGATCCTCTATAAAAAAGTCTTATTTATCTTTCACATGCAGTTTTGGTAAACTTTCCACGAGGAAGCATCTCTGACCCTTTCCCTGCAACCTCTACTACATATGGGATTTTTTTTTAAATGCCCTGTTTTAAGACTATACTTTCAGGGATCATTTCTATAGTTCGTTAAAACATGCGCAGTTTTATTGACTTTTCTGATGATGGTTGGTTCCGATACCCTGCAGCCTCTCAGTGGAAGGCAGGATCACAACGGGAGGTTGGCAGTTAGCACGGTGAGTTGGTGTGGTTCCAGGCTCGGTGTTTATAAAAGGTAGAAGAGGTAAAAATGGAGTTAGGGTTTGATCCATTACAATACAGATGTCTAGTCCGGGAAACGTTCCTCTAATATCTTTAACAAAAGATCAGCCTCTTGTCCGTGCCATCAACATAACCTTAAATCAGCACAGCCTTCCCTTGGGTGCCTCCCTTCCCACAAACCAGAGGCAAGAAATAACTAAGGGTGTTTGGTCCTCAGCATGACCAGGATGCTGTTTGGGGTCCTGTCTTGAAAACAAACTAAAGCAGTGAATGAGCATGAAAATGTACCATATATAGTTTTAATCAGCTCCTCCTGTGTTACTTTTTTTTGACTTTCATTTTTCAATGACAGTTGTCATTCAATATTATTTTGGATAGATTGAGGTGACGGCACAGTGGCCGGGCAATCATCATCTCACGCATTCTCCTGTTGCTGCACATTTGACACCAGACTGTCACTTATCTGTGGGCTTACCTGTGTTCTCCTGCAGGCTGTGGGCTTCTTGAGGGCGGGGACTGTCCCCATGTCTGCAGTTCATCGCCAGGTGCCTGACAAGCACTTAGCAAATACAAACACAGACGCGCGTTCATTCCACGCCGGGCGCCTACCTGCTCCTGAGGGCGGACAACCACCGTGTTGAAATCGGGCCACCTGTCCACCAGGGCCTTTAGCTTGAACGGGTTTCCCTGGTTCATGTGGAAAACGGTCCCATACACCTGCAGCATTCCAAGAAAATGGGAGGGTCAGCACCCAGGGGCTGCGAAAGCGGGTTTCCAGGTGTCGGCGTGGTAAAGACACGCAGGCGAGGATCCTTACAACAGCCTCATTAACTCTGTTCCATGTACTCACAACAGAAAACCCAGTTTCCCCCAGGGTTACTTCTATGAAATTATGGAATATTATAATTGCAAGGACTCTAATGACCATTTCTACAAACCAATTTTAAGTTCGAGTTTTTAGCCCTAATAAGTGATTCTTTTAAAAATATATTCACACTATAAAACATTCAGGCCAATTAAATTTATGAATAAAGATCATGAACTCTCCCATTATAGAATTTAATACACACTTAATGTAATAGATGTCAATTATACCTCGATTCACAAAAAGGCAAAAAAAATCTTTTAATAGATTTCCTTCTATTCATGTACACCCACCACAAATCCCACAAAATGGAACATTTTAGGAACATGTAATTTTGAAATGTTTTTATCCATTAAATAAATATAGTCTAATCATATTTCTTTTTCAATAAACAAATAATTTTAATGACTGTAGAGCATTCTGTGATATGGATGGACCAACCTTCATTTTTAATTTGTTCACACGAAATAGCAAAGATCCTACAAAGAGGTCCCAAACACACCTCCCTTGCAAAGAGGTGATGTGAACCGAATGAGACGTAGCCTGAGTGAATTCCCGCCACAAAACAGATGCTCTTAAAAGCTCCTTCTCCTTCCCGCTTCCATCACAGGAAGACGCGGCCCTTTGTTTCCCTGAGCCTGTCGCCCTCTCACCTTTAAGGACTCAGGGAGGCTCTTCCTCAAGGATGTTTGTAGCATCTGCAGCATCTGTGGGCCCTGCAAGTGGAGCATCGTGGCAGCTCTTTCAGGCTAGAGGAAGGATCAACAGACAGCCAGGAATGAGAAGATGCTGAAGGCACAGGAACTAGATCCACACCTTTACCTGAACCTTAGACGGTAACAGGTAGGATAAGCCTGCCCGCTTCTAAAGTAACTGCCTTGGGAGAGGGATTGAAAGTAGGGTCACTCTGGATTTCTAGTCTTACCATGAAATAAGGGCACCCCAGAAGTTCTGAGGGGACCACCACCAAGACACAAGAGTAGCAGGTTCTGTGCTAATGACCACCACTCTCTTCAGTGTCCTTTATTGGTGTCAACCTCCCTGAAGTCCTCACTAAGGCCAAACGAGGAGACTGGCAGAAGCACATGGTTCTTTTTCTGAAAAATTGCACTTCAGTTTCTTACACTACCCAGAATTTCTATTAAAGACACATTTGTTTTAACAAACATGTTCTTCAGTACTCTAGTGCATCTTTTGGGATTAGGTTACTGTCAATGATTAGCCACCACCAACAAGCTCTGTAAGCTTCAGAAAGTAACCCTCTTGGTATCATGGTTGCTCATTAATCTTAATAAAAACAGGCTCTACCTAGAAAATTATTGTCTCTTTCCTATCTTGCAAGATGGCAGGTAAAGAAGCTGAGAAACCGGATAGTAAGGAGAAGAAGCCTGAAGCCAAGAAGGCTGATGCTGGTGGCAAGCCTAAGAAGAGTCACCCCAAGGCCAGGGCGTGAAAGAAGAGGAAGCCCCACTGCGACCAAACCCTGTCCTGGTCGGAGGCACTGACCTATATTTGTCACAAGAGGAAGTAATCAGCGGCTAAATCCAGGATCGAAAAGTTTAAAACGGAGAAGTTCTTGCAACTGTCACAAAACCAGTTGGTGGCAACAAGAATAGTGGTACCAAAGTTGTCACACTTTGAAAAATGCCTAGATACTCTCCACCTGAAGATGTGCCTTGAAAGCTGCTGCGCCACAGCAAGAAGGCCTTCAGTGGGCATGTGAGGAAGCTGGGGACCAGAGTGGCTCCCGGGGCCCTTCTGATTGTCCTCACAGGGCGCCCCAGAGGCAAGAGGGCGGTTTTCCTGAAGCAGCTGAGCCGCGGCCTGCTGCCTGCGACTGGACCTCTGTCCCTTAATTCAGTTCCTCTGTGCAGAACACGCCAGAAATTCGTCATGGCCACCTCCACCAAGACTGACACCAGTGGTGTGACAACCCCGAACATCAGGCTGCTGCTCGCTTCAAGGAGCAGCAGCTGCTAAAGGCCAAAGCGGCCCCTCAGCCCAGGGCTGCCTCTGCTCTGTTTGCTCTCACCAGCGGGCTTGACCTCACAAACGGGGGGTGCAAAAAACCTAATTGGACACTTTATCTGTTTAAAACAGTCATTGTGTGGGTTAAACGAGTTAATACGTATTAAATGCATATAAGAGCTTCTTGCATAGAATAATTCAAGAATGTTATTTTTACTATTGTTATTGTTAATATTATTAGTGGCAGCTAACCACATAGTCATTCAACCCAGCCCATTCGGTTGTCCTTTTATTTTGAAGAAATGGGGTGTAACTTGAATCTAGGTGACAATGTGAATGCTTTCAGTGTGAAGAGTGCCCTGAGAATAATACCAATATTTACATCAGAGTTTGTTTGTGAGGTTAAATGAGCTGATCCACTCACTGGCATCACGTGACTAAAAAAGCCCATAGAAAACTCTGAGTGCCCGGCACAGGACAGTATTTGTGTGTCATGATTATCAGCATTTCCTAAAGGAAGCAGAGAAAAGACTGATGTACTTCGCTGGTTAGTGCTGAGGCTCCCTGGCTTCCCAGACCTCTGGCTTCCTCCCCTCCCCTCCCCTCCCCTCCCCTCCCCTCCCCTCCCCTCCCCTCCCCTCCCCTCCCCTCCCCTCCCCTCCCCTCCCCTCCCCTCCCCTTCTCTTCCCCCCCCCCTCCCTCTCTCTCGTTTTTTTGTTTGAGAAACACATGTTCTTTGGAAATGATCAGCCACAGAGACTTGTAGAGATGGGACCCGTGATGTTTGTGTTCAGTGGGAAAACGTCTCTGGTTCCAAAGAGCTCGTTTACTTTTCAGCACCCGCTGTTTGAGCAGGTTTGCGGGGCTTTGCACAAGTGAACACTCTTGGCTCTTGCGTGTGCCTATGTCCCCAGTTGCTTGTCAGTCCTTTGGGGGAAAATAACAGCCACCTTATCCCCCCTAAGGCTACTCCTTAGTTTGGGGAGAGGAGAGTCTCTGCTGGCATCATTATGGTTTTTGTTGTGACTTTTAAAAACAGCTTTAATGCCGAGTAATCTAAATGGGCGTAATTAAAAGCATGCGGCGTGTACAAGCCCACAGACCTGACACACGTGTAAGCCCATGAAACAAACCATCGTCATACTTAAGAGAGAGAACATTTCCTTCATCCTGGCGCCTCTGGGCCTCGAAGCGGCTCTAACCCTGCGGGTGAGCTTTGGGCGTCACAGGGCCAAAGGCCACAGGGCGCTTCAGGCCCACTCAGCCCCTGACGACATGCTTTCAAAGGGCAGTTCAAACAAAGAGACTGGGTCGCAAGAGTGGTTTATAAAGCCACGTCAGCAAATAGGGGGCAATAAGGCACAGTCCCTGTCACTGGGAGAAGGGTACATAGATGACGGCCTGTTGGTGTATTGCACCTGCAAGGGCCATTAGCATAAGAACTAGGACACACACAGGGGACAGTGTTAAAGTAAAAGGAGAAACTGTAGAGCATGAAACAGTACAGCCCTCGACTTTAATATGTAAATCTGTGCTTACACGTATTAAACGGGCAACATATACACAAGCATTTTAAGAATATAGAAAGATAAATTTAGAAGGGAAAACAAAATACTAAAAACTATTTTTTTAAAAAGGAAAAATCCCACTATTCAGAAGTAACTACTATTTTTTTTTTAAATATCTTTATTGATTTCAGAGAGAGGAAAGGAGAGGGGGAGAGAGAGATAGAAACATCAATGTGAGAGAGTCATTGATCGAGCCCACAACCCGGGCATGTGCCCTGACCGGGAATCGAACCCCGATCGCCTGGGTCCTAGGTGGACGCTCAACCGCTGAGCCACGCCCGGCCAGGCAATAACTACTATTAACTTGAGAATATATATCCATTTGTTTTAATACATTATTTCATTTTTTACAAAATAGGGGCGTGTCATATATAAAGAATTTTGTAGCTTGTTTTTAAATTTAAAATGGCATAATTCTTGTCATCAAATATTTTTAGAACATGCATGTTAATAAGCATGTACATATAACAGATTTATATTTCATTATTACATATAATATATAGTATATTTTATTATTCCGTTGCACACATGTACCACACATATTTTTAACCAGTTTCCTATTGTTGGGCATCAGGGTTGTTTACTGTTTTTCTCTATTGTTAATAATATTCGGTGGAAACATATTCTGTTAATATATACCCAAGTTTATTTTCTTAAGATAAAGTTTTTACAAGTGGAATTGCTAGATCGAAAGAAATGCCCATTTTTAAAGTTTAAAAAATATTCAAATATGTTAAACAAAATTTTAAAAGTTAAAAAACTATTTTATGGCTATGGCATTATCTATAAAAACCTTCCAATTAAGTTTCTTTTTCACATGACTTAAATGGACAGTAAACCTGGCCTGCCCTCTGGCCCGTGCCGTTCTGCACATTTCCCCTCGGGTTTTAACAGCGCGTCACCCTCCTGGCTGAGGTGCTAAACAAGCCTCACTCGGGTCAAGCACCCTTTCCTGCCCATGTCATCACCTCTTCCTTCGCCCACCAGCGTCCCACATCCCTTCAGATCAATTTATTTGTTCAGAACGAAGAACTGACTCATCCCTCCCAGGGATTTCTCCACAGTGCCTCTGCTGTGTACACAGTGCGTGCAGAAAGGCTGTCTCTCAGTTGGGATAGACCCCCTTTTCCAAATATCACCAAATAAGCTCAAGCACTTCCTAGCTAAAGCCGGCAAGGTCATTGATTTTCCCCACCAAGGTCATTTGCTGCAGGAGAGAAGGGAGCCGGCGGCTGCAAAGCACCGGTTCTCTCCAGGGAGATGAGTTCTCACCTGGGTGGGGAGCTCCGCACAGACCGGTCCTCAGGAACAAACGCGAAGCAGCAGGCTTTTCCAGAAGAGAAAATCCCTTTTATCCAGGCATGCACGGCTCAGACCTGCCATGTGTGTCTTGGTAAATTTTCTACAGAAATCATTAAGCTGACGCTCTTAATTCGGACCTTGGCCTTTTAAATGCTGGGGTGTGGGGGTGAGGGGTGGGGGGTGGGGAGCTTCCGTTAGCTGGTGTGGGATCCAGAGGCATTCAGTTCCTCCCTCTGGGTGGGAACCTTTGGAAAGCTGGTTCTTCAAGCCTGGGAGGCTGGTTGTGTCTCAGGGTTGGATCTATTTTCTAGTTGTGTGTCTTTGTCCAGTTATCTAGTCTTTGTGCTTCAGTTTTCTCACCTGCAGGTTGAGTGAATAATACTACTGGCTATTTCTGCTTTCTGGGTGTGGTTTCTTTGTAAGTTAAATGAGCTAACATCTGTGAAGTGCCTACAGAACTGTGACTTAAAATCTATGTGCCTGTAGATTATACTCCCTTTGAAAGAGAGAGAGAGAGAGGATTAAACTTCCTGAGTTATTGTATGTCCATATTTTTAAAAAAATTTCCCTTCTAATTAAATGTTCTTTTGCCTATCTTTTTAAGTGTCTTTCATATTTTTAAATGTTATTAGTATTTTTCTTTATTATTAATATTTCAATTGCATTTGATGTGCAATATTATATTAGTTTCAGGTTGACAACATAGTGGTTAGACATTTATGCAATTTACAAAGTGATCACTGGCATCCATCTAGTACCCATCTGACATCATACAACATTACTGACTACATGCCCTATGCTGTACTTGACTCCCGTGTTTTGCCTACCTTTACGATTGTAGGCCTCAGACCTGAGAGCTATAATATCACTTCTCTCTTTACTAAGTACCTGAGGCTGCTCCTGAGAAGTCTGAAGTCAGGGTGATTCCTGGCCTTCTGAACACAGCCAGTCTGTTCCTCTCTCTGGAACTTTGTAGGATCTTCTCTTGATCTTTGGTGCTCTGAAGTTGCCCAGTAATATGGCTAATGAGTTCTTTGCATACTCAGCCTGAAGTGACTTCTTTCGATCTTAAGACATTCTTCACTTTGGAAAATGTTCTGCTTCTCCTGCCTCTTCTTTCCTTTTCCTACTTTTAAATTGTTTTTATCACTGCAATTGCTCTGTTCTCAGTTTTTGGAATGCCATTTAGATGGGTGTTCAAGCTTCTCAGTGTTGTTCAGTTCTCTTTTTTTTCTTTCATATTTCCCATCCCGCCTTCATTTTGTGTTATGGTCTCCTAGATCGTCCAGCTTTCTAATTATGCGTCGAATGTATCTACTTTGCTACTCACTCCATCTACTGAGATTTTTTTACTTTAGTTCCAATATTTAATTTCCAAAATCTCCAGGTGATTCTTTCATATGAATGTAGCAGAAAATATCACAATTATACTTACCTAAAGTTTTCTCTTGTCCTATTTCTCCTCAGCAGGTGTGAATTCATCCGCAGGTTGAGTCTGATGCCTCTCTTTCCCTTGTCAATTCTTTAGTCATTCTTGGTTTTCCTTTTATCTTTGACTTTGAGAGTTCTTCTCCACACTTAAGAAAATGACTGTTGCATGTGCATGGTATTTTGGGACGATGGGATGGGACACATTGCAAGATGTGACAATAGTTTGCCATCTTTGTGTGAGACCCTATTCTCTTCCAAGGCTCAGAAGCTCTCTGCTGCCTCCCAACCCCAGTGTTCCTCCTCATGGCCTCACACTAGCAAAATGCTTAGCAAAAATCAGGATGGAGTCAAGGGTCAACGGCCCAAGCTTTGGGTAACCTAGCTCTGATCAATAATAGCCCTGAGTTGGGTTTCCTCCAAGTAGTGTGTCTGTTGACTCTGGGCTAATCCTCCCCACTGTGCTTTTCTAACAGACGTTTCAGAGGTATTATAGGTGGTGGTTTCTTGCAGTTTCTTGCAGCTTCTAGGAATTCCCCAACACATCTGAAGCATTAATGAATTCTTCTCTTCCCTGCCTCTTATTGATGTTAATTTTAGTCATTTAATGAGGCTTAGACAAATGATAAGACAACTAGATCCATCTGCCGTCTTGGGCCAATTCTCTGACATGTGCTTATGAAATCCTTTTTATATCTATTTTTACAAGGGCGTGTGTTTTATCTGCATTTTTAAAATGGGAAAACAAAACATATCATGCTAATATGATTTGCCCAGGATCATCCACTGAGTGGCTGAACCACACCTGAAATTCAGACACACTCCTGACCTCTAGTCCTGTGTGGTAACCACATTACCCAGGGCACTAGATTTATGTATATTAAAGCAATAGTTTGTAGTTACACAACATGTAGCAGTCATAAGTCATTTTCACACGCACTGTGTTCTCCTTTCCTCACAAATACTCTTGATAGAGCGCTATTATTTACCCCAGGCTGGAAATTTTGGCTATTAAAACAAACAATAAATTTATCAGAGACAATTGAGCTATGTTAGGTAGACTCGGGGCCTAGGGATTTTAAGTCTTTAGATGGACATAAGTGTAAATCTTGGGATATCCTGGATATTTCTCTACCACCTACATCAAACAATAAGGCAGCCAGCATGCTGAAAAGATGCCCAAAGAAACTCATCAAAGGCTGAAAAGTCATCTTGTTTCCCATAAAATATCTTATCTTCATCTTCAAGAGCACTGGATTGCTCCTTTAAAGAACTCCCTAGCATCTTTAGCATCCATGAGCTCTGTAAAAAGAACAACTTGGATGGGAGCTCCAGCTCAAGGAAAACTAAGAAATATTAAAGATGTGAGAGGAGTTGGGAGGGAAATAAAAATGAATGTCTTAGGTGAATGGTCTGAGCCTTTTCTAAAGCAACTAAATTAACCATAGATCAAAGAATTCTTTGCCAATTCTGGAAGAAGAATTGGAATAATGGAAGAATCTGTTCCATATTTTTTCCCATTTTAGTAATAATAATAAAAACAGGTAACATTTGTTGAACATTTATGTGGACCCGATGCTGGCTACTGTATTATTTGCCCAGTTTATTTCCAGGAGAGGGAGAGAGGGATAGAAACATCAATTGGCTGCCTCCTGAACTAGGGGTATTGAGCCAGCCACACCGCCGGGCACCAGGCACTGTATTTTATGTGAATTATCTTGTTTAAGTTTTTTAACTAGTCAGTGTCAGCAAATAGTGCTATTCTCATTTTACATATGAAAATCTTAAGATACAGACATCATGATCTCTAATACTATTTTTTTTTTTTTTCCAGTAAAAGTGACTAAGACTTCTTGAAGAAATCATTGATTCTGGTTTCCTGCAGAGAGATATAAAGTAAACTTGAACCATTTTATGTGTCAGAAAGTAAGAAAGCATTCAAACATTAGTGAGGCCACGTCCAAAGATTTTAAGGATCAGCAGAATAGTAGGTTCTCTTGGTGAAAGTTGCAGTAATAGAGAGTTATGACTGTAGTTAAAATATATGGACTCTGCCTGGCTGGGCGTGGCTCAGTGGTTGAGCATCAACCTAGCATCCAGGAGATCGAGGTTCGATTCCCAGTCAGGGCACATGCCCGGGTTGCGGGCTCAATCCCTAGCCAGGGCATGCAGAAGGCAGCCGATCAATGACTCTCTCGTTATTGATGTTTCTATCTCTCTCTCTCCCTCTCCCTTCCGCTCTCTGAAATCAATAAAGACATATTTTTTAAAAAATACGTGGACTTTATGAGGCATTATGAGTCCACGATGACACACAGATAATATGGTATTATTAACTCACAGGTTCATTGACAACTGTAAAAATTAATTAATGCTATGTACAATAGAAGGCATTCTTTTACTTGGCCTTTATTTTGTAAAATTACAAACCCTAAAAATTGCAACAATGACATATTAAACTCTAAATACATATGCAGTCTTTACCTATGTTCATTGACTTTATTTGCCACATTTGTTTATACATGCATTGAAATCCTTTTGTAGGTTGCTTCTATTATGATCATTTGTCCCAAATATTTAATCATGTATCATGGAAGTACAGGGACATTCACTTTCTTAACCACAATACAAATTTAACATTTCTCTACTTCTGGTAACTAATACACAGATCATATAAAAACTGCCAATTATAGCAACAATATCCTCCATAGAAGTTTACTTTTTGACCCAGCATCTAATCCAGAATCTCAAATTGTTTTTAGCTGTCAAACTTTTTAGGTTCACTTTTTCTGGAAAAATTCTTCAACCTTTCTTTTTCTTTCATGATCTTTAGAATTTTTACATGTACATGCCAGTTGTATTGTACAATAACTCTCAATTTTGGTTTGTTTTACTTTTTTCTGAAGTGTTTGTGTAATTTTTTCCTTATGACTAGATTCAGGTTATGCATTTTGGGTAAAAATATTATATTAATGAGGTTGTTTCTTCTTTAGTGAATCACATCCAGACACACATTATTGGTGGTATTAATTTTGATCACCTGAGCTCATTAGGAGGCATTTTTTAAAAAACTCATAGGTTGTATATGAAAACTCTAAAGTCATGTGAAATCTGCAAATTTCAATGGGATATCATTTAAGATATCCTTAAGAGTTGTAATGTTCTAACGATACAGAAGAATAGAAGTATCTCTCAGTTACCAAAATCTTAGCATCCCCTCATATCCAAAGGTATCTGGATCTATAGTTTTGCATCTTAAAACCCTAATACCCAATTAGTTGATCAATCAGGATGAAGCTATAGACTTGTATGAGTAAATTTAAAAAATGAAGACATGAATATAACTCTAATTCAAGGAAGTGGGTTAAACTGTTCCTCCACCCTTGAAGTTATAGAATTATTGATATAGCCCGGCTGGACGTGGCTCAGCGGTTGAGCATCAACCTAGGATCCAGGCGATCGGGGTTCGATTCCCAGTCAGGGCACATGCCCCGGTTGTGGGCTTGATCAGTGACTCTCTCATCATTGATGTTTCTATCTCTCTCTCTCCCTCTCCTTTCCTCTCTCTGAAATCAATAAAGATATATTTAAAAAAAAAAAAGAATTATTGATATAGCATTAAACATATTGTTGAACACATTCTATCAGTTCCCCTTGGGTTGGTGAACACACAATACAATATACAGATGATGGATTATAGAATTGTACACCTGAAACCTGTATAATTTTATTAACCTATGTCACCCCAATAAGTCCAATAAAAAGTTAAAAATAAGTTTTAAAAGATAAAAGAAACTAGGCATCCTAACTATTTTTCTGGTAGGAAATAGCTTCAAGAACTTAGGATGGTACACACCTTATTTGAGTGGGTATGAGTTACCATCGAACATACAAATGTTTAGAGCAGGGTTTCTCAACCTTGCCACTATGGATATTTGGGGCCAGATAATTCTTTATGAGGGGCTGCTCTGGGCATTGTAGGGTTTAGCACCATCCTTTTACCCACTAGATACCAGGCACATCACCTCCCCAAGCTGTGACAACCAAAAGGTCTCCAGGCCATTTCAAATTCCCTTTCGAGAATAAAATTCCCCCTGGCTGAGGACTATTGTTTTAAGGGAGTCAAACTCATGGTACAAATATTTTTGAATTAATTATTTCCATTATTAAGTGGAAATAATGACTATTTAGTATTCACATACTTATTTTATATATACGTTTGTGTGTATATGTGTGTGTGTGTATATATGTAATTGCCTGTTAGAGTAATAACCTTTAAACTCAATATAAAAGGCATAATTAGGGTAATTGATTTAGATTTATGAAATTTTACAGTTGAAAGCTTCTTAACGTTGTGCTTCAATTAGAAGAGCCAATAAAAGTTTAGATGTACTGTATGTGTAAGTTTCAAAAGGTCATTTTGTGAGGTTACAAGAATTACTTAGTATTTAAGAATAGTTTGTTTGTTGCCCAAAATATACATCCTTAAAAGAGAAGTTAAATTTATAGATATAGCTTAAAGTGCTTAATTAATTTGGTATATCATCTAAACCAAAGTAAATGCTATTTAAGAGGTCTTTAAAGAGAATTGTTTTAAAAATCGAAGACTTTAAAATGATTTGTAAACAAAACCATCTGCATCTGAAGCACAGAAGCAATCCATCACTTGACACCATCCCGTCTCAGCCATGGCCCACCTCCCTGGGTCTGGGTCTTCCCACTCTCCATAAACCCAGTTCAGGCTCTTCCCATCATGAACCACTTCACTTCAACTTGTACAATCAAACGCAGAATCTCTTTATTGCTTGTGAGTTTGGGTAGATTTAGGAAGCTCTTCTTTTAGAAACAACATTGAATCAATTTCCCTGGTGTGGGAGTGAGGAGAGGAGAGGCTTATATAAATTAGTCTTTTTCTTAGTAACTCTCCCTGCTATATCATGTTTAACTAAATATTTCATATATATTTGTATGATTATTTAATGCACTGTGTTTAATGTACTGTGTATAATTATTTAATGTACTGATAAAGCAGCAACCTGAGAAGAGTATAATCTCTACAGACCTGAGCAGAGCCCACTTGCCTATTGTTAAGAGAAAGGCCATAGAAAGGTTGAGTAATGAGTCATAATGACCAGAAAATACTACCCAGCCCTGGAAAATTTAGCAAGGCTCTACAGATCCACACACTAGGAGTTCCAGAAGCCATTCAAGGCAGCATAAAGCTCATGAAAAGAGTGTCCATAGATCCCTGGAAGTGTGGGGATCTCAACCATGTGGAGTGCCTGGGACTGTGTCACATTGAGACATCTATGGGAAGCCCAGCAGTGACCTGAGTGCAGGGACCATGATATTGAGCATTCGCACTGCTCCCCCAGAGCCCACTTCTTTACCGATAATGACAATTATGTACAATTTATTCTCTCTCTCTGCCCACCCATCACTGCTCTAGGCACATGCCAGGGCCCATCTGATGCTTGTGTAGGACGGATTCACAGAGGCACACAGTGCCACTGGTTCCAGGTACAGGGCATGCAGATATGATGCAGATTGTAACCCATTTTCTGTATAATTTTGTTTTCCTCTTCTGTGTGAGAATACACCGGGAAGCCGAGTTTCTTCAGAGCCTGGGTGTGGATATACATAACATAGGAGATGAGGCCCTGGTTCCGGTACTCAGGCACGGTGGCCCCCATCCGTATCTCTCCTGTCTGGTCCATCAGGTCCCAGCACACAGGTGTCCCTTCAGGCCCCAGCAGACAGAAGGTGGGGAAGTTCTGGATACACCGCTCAATGAATCTCTGGCTCCTCTCATTGCCACCAAAATGCCAGAATTTATTCACCAGGGCCGCGTGGGTAACATCCAGCGATGAGAGTCTAAACATTTCTTGATTGCTATGGAAGTTCCAAGAGAAAAACCAAGTTCATGAGTATTTATTATATTTGTTCTTGTCCCTATTGCCTAACTTACATTTCTGAAAACCATGATTTGGGCTGCTTTGAAGAATATTGACCATAAGCTGACAGGAGTGAAAGCAGGAAGGGAAGGTGGAAGGCTACTTCAGGAATGGGAGGTGTGAGTAGTGAAGTGACTTTTGTCAAACTTACATGGCCTTGGGTTTACCATCACCTGGTGGTAATTTCTTTCCATCCAACAGGGAAGGAATCAGTTTCTTTACGGTGTCTAGCGCCATGTAGAGAAAACGCTGTGTGTGTTTCACTTGGAAGGATTGCACGGCTGCAAGATTTTGTATCACCTCATTTAGGCTGGGCTGGGAACCTAGATGGGATTTTAAGGAGAGATGTAATGATTTCAGTGCATTTTGTGGAGAAGCTGTCCAGTGGAGTAAGAAGTGTCTACATTTACAGTCTAAAACCCTTGGTTATGGCTTGGTTCTGTCACCATGTGACAGGAGGTCACATAGTCAGGATTTGTGCAACGAATGTGCTCAGCGATTCATTCAGCCATGGTGATACCATTTGTGGAAATACCAAGACTGGACTGGAGCTAAATTTTCTGGGCTACATGATCATGCTGTTTTGATAATCCCATGAGATGAGTTATAAAAACAATAGTAGCCAACATCTCTTATGCAATTCCTGTGTTCCCAGTGTGGTGGATTGTTGCAGGAATGGCCCACAATTTGGCCACCTCTCTTTGTATCCATTCTCTGGAATAGTGCCCTCCTGCACTGCATCATTTGCCATATGATTGCTTTTACCATTGGCAAAGAGTACATTTGTTGCAGGGAGAGGCTTAAGAGTTCTTGCACATTGGTTCTGGCCCTTTCTTTGTGCTCCTGATTTCCTTGAGACCAACACCATGTGAATGGTATTAGAGTAGCCTGCTGAGGACTTGTGCTCCTATCATGTGGCACTGTGGTTGCCAGCGCTGACAGCCAGAACCTTCATTTAGACATGTGATTGAGGCCATGCTAAAGCAACCAGCCCATAGTCCATCCATTAGTACCCAGCTGCATGAGTACCCAGATGGAACCAGAAGAATGGCCTTGCAAAGCCCAGCCCAAATGTTGATTCACAGAATTATGAGGTTTGCTATGCAAACCTAACTGACACATCCGGGTTTTGTGCTACGCAATTCCTATTCAGCATTTTATCTAATCTGTTCAACATCCCTGTGTTTTAGGTACCATTATCCTCATTTTTATATATGATCTCAGTGAGGACAATTCATGTGTCTAGGATCACATAGCAAGTAACAGACAAATGCTGTCCCAGCAAGTCCGATTCTGGAGGGCATGCTTGTACCCATGACAGTGTCCTTCATGACCTGAGCAGTGCTTTATGTAACGAGTTGTCATTCTTATTCCAGGCATGGAAGGCCCTAGGGGAAGCTCTCCTCTGGCACCCAATCAACCTTAGGGATTCTGGATATGTCTGCAAAATATGCCATAAATTCTTGGCTATCAAGGAGTTATGTTATGTTTCTCTACATGAAGCCCATATTTTGCAAGCTTTGAGGGTGTTTTTCCCCCTTTACAGGTATATTCACAGATGAGTCAGCAGGCTGAGGGTTTGAAGTATGGAGAAAGATACTAGTTGTAGAGGTAATTGTCAGGACAGAGAAGTGAGTCAACACATTCCCATTCTTCTTACTTACTCTGGATCTGCAAATGCTGTTTCCAGTCAATGACTTCTAGTGAGCTAAGCAATTCCTGACAGTTCTTGGGATCCTTGGAGTAGATTTGGTAAGTATTGGTGTAGTGATCGCAGTCATCAACCATCACCTATTTTTGGAGAAAGGGAAATAAAGCACATTCCATGCAGTTCATGATTGCAATACTTTTATTCTAAATCCCATTATGCTGTAATATGTTTAAGTACGAAAATACTGGTATTTTTATTGGTGCATTACAATTATTTTCTGAATCATTTAAATCATGAGATCAAGATGAGAGACTCAAGTTTTTTATGTATGATGTAAAATTGCAGAACAAGACTATCTTCTACCCATATGTTGCATAAAAATTTCAAATCAAACACAGGCACAACTATTTAGAAAGCATTCTTCTGTATTGCCATCCTCCTCCACAGGAACGAGGGAGAGGCAGTAGACAAGGAAAAGCTTCTGTTGCAAGAATAAATTTTAATACAGTTCAAGTAGTTATCAAACACAAAAACTATGAACATGACAATATCAAATCTGGTTACAGATAACTCTGAATTAAAATCTCCATCCATAGTTAATGAAGCCAAAGAGCCTGAAAACTGCTCAGAAGTGCTTTCATAAAATAATACTATATTTAAACCCATTGTAGTTCCAGAAGAACAAAGAAACCACTTATTTAGAAAGATCCCCTTAAATTATTAAATAACAGATGAGATTATTAGGAGGAAAATGGCACAGGAGAATATTACCATGACTAGTGCAGAATTAGGAAGCCTTTTTTTAAATAGTTAGAAAATGCTCTACAAAATACACTCAGAAGTTAGCAATGATACTACTAACACATTTAAGATAAAACATATAATTATTTTACTTATTTAATTTTCATTTGTATGAAAAGTATACTACTTGTATTTTTATAAATTTATAATTTCACTGGCTGGTTTAAAGTGAGCTTAGAATTTTTGTTTTTCAAATTGAGTTGCACTAATTTTTAAATGTTCCCCAAAATATATATGGAAGTCCTTGTGTTACGAATTTCCTTTTTAGAATCACCTCCACTCGCTGTCCTGCTTTGTACCTTCCTGTCTCTGCCCTCGCTGTGCCCTCTTTTCCTTGTCAGACTAACAAAAATATAATTATCTACAAAATGTAGTTCAGGTGAAACTTCCACTAAGATGTGCCTCTGGCTTTTTTCTGAGACCTCCATCTTCAACTCCCCCCCCCCCCAGTTTAATCAGCTTCTGTATCTGCTCTTTCTCTATGTTGTGCGTCTTCTGTTCTTAGACACTTTTCATCGAATTGTAATTTATTTGCTTATGTACTTTTTCCTCCAGGCTGTGAGCTCCTTGAGGACAAGGACTTGTTCACCATCATTGTCATTCATTTCTCGGTCCCCTGGGTCTACACTGCCAGGCGCAGACAATGGTAGGCACATGGAGCAAATAGAAGTGTATGCATTCCACATCGGGCGCCTTACCTGCTCCTGAGGGCGGACAACCACTGTGTTAAAATCAGGCCACTTGTCCACCAGGGCCTTTAGCTTGAACGGGTTTCCTTGGTTCATGTGGAAAACGGTCCCATACACCTGCAGCATCATGAGAAAGTGAGAGTCAGCTTATTAGGAAGGGATGGCCAAGTGCCCAGTTCCAGCTGGGTAAGGATTGTCTCTATGAAACCAGGGTAAGTAACTGGTAGGGCACCTACTTCAAACAGTCTTCAGGTCCTATTTTATTACTCCACTAGAAATAGATTTTGGGGTGGAACCATGAGAATATTATATAAATATAGTCAAATATGCAGATACGTAAAACAAATTAAAAATCATTCACTATCACATTGTAGAATTTAGTGACATATCTTTCCATTTTCCACTTATTTACATAGTCACACCCAGTTTTTAAATAAGGAAATTACTTAATATATCCTTGTTTAACATCTATCCCCCTTCACACACACATACAAACATAAACACACTATGCAATGGTCATCTTTTCTTTTTTTAAATCCTCACCCGAGGACATACTGTAATTGACTTTATAGAGAGAGGCAGGGAAAGAGAGAGGAAGAGAGAGAAACATCAATGTGAGAGAGAGACATCAATCAGTTGCCTCCTGTACTCACCCTGAATGGGGATCAAAACTTGGGTATGTACCCTGATGGGAAATCAAACTCATAACCTTTTGGTGCATGAGAGACAATGCTCCAGCCAACTGAGCCACCCAGCGAAGGCGCAGTGCTCATATTTTTGACAGTGTAATAATTTTTCTTCAAGGGTACCCATCCTTTCCTTCAATCAAAGGGTCTTAGGTCTGTCACCTGGCTCAAGTCTGGGAATGAGTTGGGAGGCAGTGTTGCTCTGTTTGTATGACCCAAGTAAGACCTTGGAGTTTGTGCAAAGTACTTGATGTAATTCCTGATAATTGATAAGTGTTCAAGAGATGCTGGATATTAATTTTATTATATTATTTTATTTGGCAACCCTCGCAAAGGTTGAGAAACATCTGCCAAAATGTATTGACCTTCTGGCTTTATTCAGTTTACGTGCAACAACACTGAGCCTCATAGATGTTTAACTCTCGCATTGTTTCCCAGAGCAGAGTGAACTGTGGAATCAAAACAGTCTGATTCTAGACCCTGCCTTCTCCATGGTTGCCCTACACTATTTCAGTAAGAAGGATCAGTGATTTGGGTTTATACTAAATGCCTGAGGCTTAGTCTCCAGATATCCCCACATAAGGTGTCAGAGCACCAGGAAAAGCCAGTGACCATAAGTCCTTTGTGCTTTCCACAGGTCATAAGTTGTGAAAATTATGGGCCTAGTGTTGGTAACAGTATGGCCTTATTTATCCTTACAATGTCTGTTGGGTTTGTAGTAATGTCCCCTAGTTCATTCTTAGTGTGGGCAATTTGTGTCTTTTTTCTTTTTTCCTAGGTCAATGTGGCTATTAATCTTTTCAAAGAACCAGACTTTGGGCTCATTGATTTTCCTACTTGCTTTTCTCTCCTCACATTCATTGGTTTCAGCTCTTATCTTTTCTAATTTCCTTAGTTCTATTTGCTTTGGGGATAATTTACTCTTCTTTTGCTAGTTTTTAAGGTGAAAACATAAAGCATGGATTTGAGACCATTATTCTTTTACAGTATAAGCACTTAAAGCTACAAGGCTCCCGCTTACCACTGCTTTGGTTGTATCCCAAGACTCTTAACATGGTGTACTTCCATTTCTATTCAACTAAAGTACTTTCTAATTTTGGTGTGACATTAAAGCATGATTTATTTATTTATTCATTTTTAATGTGTCTTTATTGCTTTCAGTGAGACGTAGAGAGAAGGAGAGAGAGAGAGATAGAAACACCAGTGATGAGACAGTCCTTATTGATTGGTGGCCTCCTGAACGTCCCCGACTGGGGATCAAGCCCATGACCCGGCCATGTGCCCTGACCAGGAATCGAACTGCGATCTCCTAGATCCTAGGTCAATGCCCAACCGCTGAGCCTCCCCCAGCCAGGCAGTAAAGCATCATTTATTTAGAAATGTTTTTATAATTTCTAAATACATGGGTATTTTTGAATAACTTCTCAGATTTTTTAAAAATTTTAAGTTTAATTCCATATTGTTCAACGACATGCTTGACATGATTTCAATTTTTAAAAAAATTTTAAAATATGATCTATCTAGGTTAATGTTCAATGTGCATTGAAAAGTAATATGTATTCTGCTGTCATTGAGGGAAGTACTATATAAATGTCAATTAGTCCAAGTTGGCTCAGAGTATTGTTCAGGTCTTCTATATCCTTACAGGTTTCATCTGTATTGTATAAATTATTGAGAGAGGAGTGTGGAAGTCTTTAATTATATCCGTGGGTTTACCTATTTCTTCTTTCAGTTTCATCAGTTTTTACTTTAGGTACTTGGAGCCTCTGCTGTTAGGAGTAGACAGTTTAGCATTTGTTTGTATTTTTAGTGAATTGATACCTTGATCAGAATGCAATGGCACCTTTTATCCCTGGTAACATTCTAGTCCCTTTGCAACATATATTAGTGCAAAAATAAAAATAAAAAATGAAACACACATACACAACAAGAGAAAGAAAAAGTCTCTATGGTACAAGATCATTGATCTACTTCTAAAACGAAATTTCTGCCTCACCCCAAATTAAACAGAATCCATTTGTGTTTGACAAAATAAAAACGACCTGTTATGAACTTTCAAGTAGAAGCATAATAGTTAGCCTTTCACCACTCACTTGATTGGTCAGAAACAATCAATTAAGCATTAGTGTGTTAGTTTCGGTCAACTTTGCAATTCTGGAAACACTTCCCTTGATATCTGACATATTTCTTAGAAGAGCACAAGGGAATGGTGTTGGGTCATCACACAGCAAAGGTCAGAGTGCCTTCCAATCCCAGCATTGCCACTCCCTGCTGGTGTGATCTTGCTCAAGTCATGTAACTGAGCCTCCAGTTGCTCTTTGGTTACGTGGGTCATAGACCTGCCCTGCGGCAAGATCATGGGCACTGACACGTGAGAGGAGCGAGTGCCTGGCAGAGAGCAGTGCTCAGTGACAACTAATTCTCTTCCCAGCTTTGTCATAGGCAGTCATCGTCCTTTCTCCCCTAGAAGGTTCCACTCTCACCTTTAAGGACTCAGGGAGGAACTTCCTCAAGGCTTTCTCTAGCATCTGCTGCATTTGTGGGCCTTGTAATTGGAACATCTTGGCAGGTACCTGAGCCTAAAGAGGGGATCAAGAAACACGAAGGAGTGAGAAGTGCTGGAAGTCATACAAAGACACAAAACAGACACAGTAGGCAGCTCTAGCTACTGGCCTGGCCTTACCCCCGCCGTTTCACTGGTGCCCCATTCACGAGACTCCTCACTAACTCCAAGGAGGGATAAGTCTGGCAGAAAGCCTGGGTGCCTCTTTCTGAAATTATTTTTGGTATTTGTTAAACTTTAAAAAATATTTCTCAATTTTCATTTTGATGTTTACATCGCCTAGAATTCCAATAATTAAGGATTCACAGAGATTAACCAATATATTCTCTAAGCATGAACGAGCGTGCTTTGAGGTTTACTTTAATTCAGGACAAGCCTGACTTTGCCAATCAGAAGCTATATGACACTGGGCAAGTTGCTGAACGCCTCTGTGCCTTGGTTTTTTCACCCGTGAAGGAGAATGACTGGAGCACCTGTGCCACAGAGCAGCTGAGCAAGGACATAAACCAAGGCGTGCAAGGTCCTTAGGACAGTGTTTGGGACACAGCGAGTTCTCAATCAGTGATTCTAATCATTGTTAGCCTTTTTATTATTATCATTAGTAGAAGCAACAGTTAACCACACTGCCATTCTGTGACTCTTCTTCGGCACAAGAATTTGTGGTGAGCATTAAATGGGGGAGAAGCCACGGAAATTGGCACCTGCTAAGTAAGGAATGACCTGTCATTATTGTACTACTCTAAGACCCATTCACATGAAAGTGATGACATATATGCTGCCCTATGGGAGAGCCTTAGAGTGAAAATGTAAAAGGCACATAAATGATAGTGCAGCTGAGAGGACTAAAATTACGTTTCCTTTCTGTGGCTTCAAGTGAACAGTTCATCTCACCTGTGCTGTAGTCCTGGCACTAGATGCTGCATTGTCCTTCTGAGGCCCTAAGCAGGGAACGTAGCGTTCCTAGACAGTGTTTATCCAAGGGGCAAGTGCCTGACTGCCTTAGAATGGCACCAGGGATTAAACCAGAACCTCTGCATAATATGTCTACCAACTGCGCCACATGAATGTCCCCTGAAGCAGCATGTTCCTTCCCAGGGCTGTCCCATTTCTGTTACCTGTCCACCAACGGCCAGCTCCCAATGCACTTCACATTTGTCTACCATTTCAGCCGGAGCCTCACTTTAGCCCGTCGGGAATTTCTCCCACACTAGGGAGCTGCCCTGTACCCTGCAGGCTCCTGTTGCAAATTCCTCCAGTGGAAGCGCTTCCTTTCCCCAGCAAGACTCTCATTCCTAACGGGCCGGGAGGTGCCGTCCACGCAGCAGTAGCATCTGAATCCTGTGCCCCCGGGGAGGCAGAGGGGCTGAGGGGCCCAGAGCGCGGGCTCTCCTCCTTCTCACCTGCAAGCTCTTCTCTGTCAGTCTCTGCACAGATCCTCAGGGAGAGGCCAGAAGCCGCAGATTATTCCAGAAGGTGAAAGAGGACCTGCAAGAGTTTATTTGGAGTTGTTTACTCCCCCCACTGGTGAATGAAGTTCCTGATAGAACCCGAGCAGCACGCTGTGGAATCTTCCAGCAGCAGAGTGGAAGGTGGAGGGCCTCCCCCAAGAGTCCCATGTTCAAGGACGTGGCTCTGTGACCAGGTTGTGTCACCACTTTATTGACTGTTAAACTTCCATGAACTTTCCTGTTTTCTCTTCAACATATCTTGTGCACAAGTAGGTTGAATTCATCAAGAGGAGACAGGAATGCCAAGGAGGCTTTCTCATACATAGAGACAAGGCAGACAGCTCTGGTGGGGGAGGGTATTGGGGGGTGCAAGGATTGAGCAAAAAGAAAAGAGAGAGAGAAAGTTCATGGACGTGGTCAACAGTATGGTGATTTGGAGGGAGGAAGGGGGTGTGTTGAGGTGGAAGGGGGCATTGAGGGGATGAATGGTGATGGAAAAAAGAAAATAAAATGTCAATCTGTACATTTTTCTTTATGATTAATTTATGCTGTAACTAATACCCATTGAAAAACAAACAAACAAAAATATAACTTTATAATAAACTAGGAAGATGAAATATGGCCATGTAGCAGTGTCCCCCACATTAAGTGCTGCATTCACCACCTGCTTCCAGAAAGTGCCCGAAGCTCTCCTCATGCATCTATCGGTTCACACCGGGAGCCCGCAGGGTCTCCACAGTGCCGAACGAGTTGCCCTCACAGAGGAGGTGCCAGGGGTGTGCTTCTGAAGTTCAGTCATTCCTTCTCCTTAGGGATCTGGGGGTACTGACCATAACACACTAGGAGTGTTTAGGTGTGTGTCACTGAAGCGCAGAGGATGTCACAAAGCAATGGTTATCTTCCTGGGGGAGGAGAGGAGCATGAGTCCTTACCTGGGAAGCCGCCTCCACACCGATCTCGCAGGTGTCCCCAGGAGCAAGTGAGAAGGGCAGACTCCTGGGTGCTGCAATTGCCGTTTAATGCAGGCAGTTCAGCAGGATCTCACAGAGAGCGTGGCAGTGTGTCTCCTCCAGACACTGCTGAGCTGAGGCTTGCAAGGTGACCTTTGCCAAAGCAAAAACGTCTGGTGTCAGCTCTTATGAAATCCTGCCCTTCCTCCCTGGGTTCACGGTGAAGGAACTGGCTCTGCAAGGTTCAGAGGCTGGCTGTGCCATCTGAGCTCCCCCACGCACAAAAGCCAGGCTGCTCTCTGCCCCCGCAGGCCCTGCCATTGCTCTGCAGTGTGTGCGGAACCAACAGGCCGGACACTGGAAGGAGAGGCAGATGGTGTAGACGACAGCTTCTCCTTCCCGTCCCAGGCTCAAGTAGCTGCAGTGAGAGCAAGTGGTAGGAAAGATACGAGTGAGGCCTGATTTGCGGAATCGGGCCCTTTGCTTACGCTTATGCTGAAGAGAATATCACTTGTACAGCGTGAGTGAGGCCGTCAGCACCCTCCTTTAGAAACACAGGCTGTGCCCTTCCTGCTGCCCATTTTGGGGCGGCAGCCAAGCATCCCCCAAATGACTCAATGTGGACACTTCTCAGTCTCACATTTCTAGAGAAGGAAACTGAGGCTCCGTGAGGCTGAGTTACAATTTAAGCCCAGAGTCTCTTCACTCCAACGTGCTCCCGGCCCCACATTACCACTTGCTCTACGCAGCCTCAGCAAAGAAAGGTGGCTGCGTGGAAGTGAGCATTTGAATGCCGTCGGCACTGCGGGAAACAGCCAAGGGGGGCGCCGACACTCTCTGGGGCTTGTCCTCGCCCTCGCCCTCCGAGCCCCAAACCCCGGGGGAGACTCTCGGAGGGAGGGAGAGCTGCTCTAAACAGAGGAGGGGCGGGTGGCTGGTGCCCAGAGATAAAGGAAGAGCTGCTGCGCTCCCTCAGTGCCGGGCCAGCACAGCACAGCACAGCTTTGCACATATATGTATTTTCCGCCCTTTCTAGAAGTCTCGTCCCTCCTACATATGAATTCTCCATCTTATCTCCTGGGGTTAGACTCATTACCACCATTCATTACTCTCTCTCCAAGGCCAATAGCCAAAGAAACCATTCTGTTACTGTCAACAGAGGGGACCCCTTGGCCCCAGTAGGCTCCATATGTCACAAGAGTTGATTGGGACCCTTCTGTGCCCAGTACCCCAATCAGACCCCTCGTCCCGTGTCTGCTCCTCCCTCAGTCCCTCAGAAGAGCCCAGGGCCTCTGTGCCCATCCCTTGTATCTTATAGTAGTTTCTTAACCTGCTTCTCCGGGTTGTTGTCGAGAGTGCTCTGGTGCCGGCTAACCCAGCATTTTTCTGCTCTTCCTTGACCCTGAGCTTATTTTCTTTTCTGTGTCACATGAGATAATGGATGTACATTTTCACACACACTTTGAGGTCAGGTACAAGGAAACAGGTCCAGGAGTCCTGGTGTCGGCTTCCTCTCCGTGTTTTTCCCTGAGTGATGGATTGAGGCGCTGGCAATGGCGATAGACGCAGCCTCTCCTGGTGGCTCGGAGGGAGGACGATGGGCCCAAACTAGCAGGCTTGAGGACCTCACTTCACACTTACCCACAGTGCGGCCTTGGCAGGCTACTGCATCTTTCACGCCTGTTTCTGTATCTAAAGGAGCAGTGAGTGATAGCACTCACACGGTAGGGTTCTGAGTTCTTTCTGCCTGTGCTCAGTTTTGGGGGAACAAGTGTTGGCAAGAATGTGGGGAAATGGGGACTTTTGTGCACCGGTGATAGGAATGTAGGATTGTGTGGCCCCTGTCACAATCAGGATGAGACTTACACACACACACACACACACACACACTACACTGCCCTTCTTACACAGCAGTCCCCCTTCTGGGAAGATAGCCACAGGAACTGGTATCAGGATCTCGAATTGCTTTCTGCGCTCCCATGCTCACTGCAGTCTCCTTCACAATAGCCAAGTTGTGGAAGCAACGTGAGTGTCTCTCGACAGATGAACTGATCAAGAAAATGTGGCCTGTAAGTACCACGGAATATTACTCAGCCTTTCAAATCGAGGAAAATCCTGCAATATGTGACAACATGGATGAAACCTGAGGACATGCTAAGTGAAGCAAGCCAGTCACAGGACAAAGGATGCATGATTCCACTTATAGGAGGCCTCTAAAGCAGTGGCCCTTAGAGAAGCAGAGGGTGGAGTGGTGCTTACCACGGCCGCGTGTGGGAAAGGTAAGGAAGGGGCTGCTGCTCACAGAGCAAACAGCGTCTGTTACGCCAGATGGATGAGTTCTGGGTGCTTGTACGACACTGTGCTTGTCGATAGCCGTGCTGTGCTAAGCACTGACATATTTGTTAAGATCTCATATCATTATTATTTTTTTTAATTTAATTTAATTTAGTTGAATTTATTGGGATTACATTGGTTGATAAAATTATATAAGTTTAAAATACATCATCTGCATATTGTATTGTGTGTTCACCATCCCAAGTCACATCTCTGTCTCTTTCCATCACCCTTTTCCCCCCTTTACCTTCCTTCGCCTCCTCCTACCCCCATTTCCTTCTCCTGAGGACCATTCTGTTGTCTAGGAGGGTTTGTTTTTGTTTGTTTAATCCCTTTGCCTTTTTCACCCAGCCTCCCTACCCCTCTCCTCTGACAGCTATGAGTTTGTTCCTATTTTGTTAGTTTATTTTGTTCTTTAGATTCCACATGTAAGTGAAATCTCATGGTATTTGTTTTTCTCTGATTGACTTGTTTCACTTAGAATAATATTCTCCAGTTCCATCCATGCTGTTGCAAAAGGTAACATTTCCTTCTTTTTTATGGCTGAGTAGTATCCCACCGTGTAAATGTACCACATTTTTTTTATCAACTCATTTACTGATAGGCACTTGGGCTGCGTCCAGATCTTGGCTATTATAAATAATGTTGCAACAAACAGAGGGGTGCATATATTCTTTCAAATTAGTGTTTTGGGTCTTTTCAGATAAATAAACAGGAGTGGAATCTTGGGTCAGAGGGCAGTTTCATTTTTAATTTTTTTAGCGAACTCCATACTGGTTTTCCCAGTGACTGCAATTATCTGGATTCCACCAACAGTGCACAAGGGCTCCCTTACTCCACATCTTCATCAAAATTTGTTGTTTGTTGATTTATTGGTGATAGCCATTCTGACAGGTGTGAGGTGACATCTCCTTGTGGTTTTACTTTGCATTTCTCTGATGATTAGGGACGTTGAGCATCTTTTCATATGTCTATTGGCCATCTGTCTGTGCTCTTTGGAGCAGTGTCTATTCAGATCCTTTGCCCATTTTGAATTGGATTGTTTGATTTTTGGTGTTGAGTGTTCTAAGTTCTTCATCAATTTTGGATATAACCTCTTATCAGATGTATTGGCGAATATGTTCTCCCATTCAGTGGGTTGTCTTTTCATTTTGTTGATGGTTTTCTTTGCTGTGCAAAACTTTTAAGTTTGATGTAGTCCCATTTGTTTATTTTTTCTTTTGTTTCCCTTGCCCGAGGAGATATATCAGAAAATGTATTGCTATGTGAAATGTCTGAGATATTACTATGTTTTCTATCTTTACCCCATTGTATGTTCTTGTCTCCTTTCTCAAATATTAATTTACCATAAGGCCTCTTTCTATTTTTTTGCTCTCTGTTCTGTTCCTTTCAAGATCTCATATTATTTTTTAAACTACAGTTAAGGAAGTAAGTAGATAGATAGATGATAGATAGATAGATAGATAGATAGATAGATAGATAGATAGATAGATAGATAGATATTACAAATCAGTCAGAGAACAAAACACATTTCTTATAAGGACCAATGATAAGAATTATGGTTGACCTGTCATGACTGCAAGTTAGGATGCATTGGAACACCGTAAAACGTGCTTCTGGGGAAAACATTCATATAATTCTGTATCAAGTGAACATATTCTTCAAAAGTTTAGGTCAAAGGAAGCCCTTTTCAGATAAAGAGAAACCACTAATATGATTTATCACTAGAAGCGGTGCCGTTTCTTGTTTTCAGTACTCAGAAGGTTCCAGTTTTGCAATGAGGCTCACAGCTAACAGCTATCACAGGAAAGCGCTTAGACAGCGCACTCTGAGGTCATCCGGCCTTTTCCATGAGGCTCCGGCTTGGAGAATTCTCCGCTTTCCCTACCATTGGCACATCCCCAGTGTCTGTCTTCTCTGATACTCATACCGTGTCACACCCACACATTTATGACGTGAACATTGTTTTGCTGTTTAGCTTTATTGATGTGTTAATAAATTAATGCACTATTCTATGCTCAAATTCCTTTAAGAGGAAGACATGAAGTTCATTACCTTAAGTATATATTTCATTGCAATGCAAAATCATTTGTTCCCCCTTTCTGAAACTTTAGAGTGGTGGCCTGTATTACAGGAGAAAATTGGATGCAAAGTCATCGTCGAGACCATTTTTGAAGCTGTAATTCTCTGGAACTGCAGAAGACATTAGTGCATACCATACAGTGTTAGCGGGAGGATTATTTTCAACATAGTATATCCTTAAATTGTATAAAATGCCCTACATTTGGGTATAAGAATAATATCTGCTATTAACAATAAAATCCTCCTCACACACAATAGAAAATTACATTGGAAAAAGTTCTCTCTACCCAGAGTAGTCTTGTCTAATTTGTGCTCATACTACAACTTGAAACAAGTCGATAACATGTCAAATTTTCTTTTCTCCTGTCCATTTAGAAAAAGGTTAGATTCAATATTTATAATTTTAGTCTATTTTACACAATAAGGTGTTATGCATAATAACATTTTACAAATTATATGCAATTTTATATATTTGCCCTGATTTACCTTCAATTTAAACCCTTTTGCTTTATGGACGAAGAACTGCTTTACGATTTTTTGCATGTGTATTTTTCCTGGTATCAAGATGTTAAATTTTCTTGCTATTGTAATATGACAAGATACTTAAATTCTTTTGCTCTGTATTTTGTGGACACAGTCTAAATAAGGAGAAAGATGCAGCTAGAAAGAAAGATAAATGGCGTTACTAGACTAGAGGGTTGCAGGGATTCTTTATTGATGACGAATATTTCCCTTACTAACCCTATGCAGTAAAAGATATTGGTAAACCAGTGAAATAAGCCACACAGACAAACTCAAGTGCAACATGGGATCACTTATATGTGGAAACTAAAAAACCCTCAAACTCTTGGAAACAAGAGTAGAATGCTGGTTGCCAGGGCGGGGAAGTGGAGGGAAGAGAGAGAGGTTTGGGGAACGGGTACAAACTTTCAGTTATAAGATGGATACGTTCTGAGGATCTACTGTGGATCGTGGTGACCATAGTTGATAAGACTCTATTGTATCACTGAAATTTGCTAAGACAGTTGGACATAAGCATTCTTAACAAAAAATATAGGTCAGCCTGTTAGGTGATGGATGCGTTAATTAACTTGATTGTGGGAATTCTTTCACAATGAGCTCATACATATCAAATTATCACACTGCATACTTTAAATATATTACAACTTTGTCAGTTATACCTCAGTAAAACTGGGGTGACTAAAAGGACAGGTAATGAAACGAGAGGCGAGAAATCATACTACTCATAATACCACTTGTTGGCAAAACTGGCAAATTTGCCATTGGCGCTCTACCCACATGGGAGATAGGAGCCCAGGAGCACATTGCGGCAGCGGGGCCCAGTCGGCAGGGACCCTGTTGGTCCTGTGGGCCACTCACACTGCTTCCCCAGAGCTCCACTAGCATGAATTTCCACTGCTGAGCATCATTCCTTTTTCTCTCCATCCACCGTATGTTCCTCCTGCTACACGACCACCCACCCGCACCGTCTTGGGTTCAGGGCCGCTTCACAGAGGCACACATTGCCACTGGTTCCAATCACAGGGCAAGCGGACATGGTGCAGATTGTGACTGATTTTCTGTACGGAAAGGTTGGCTTTGTCCGTATGGTTATATAAGGGAAAACCGAGTTTCTCCAGAGCCTGGGTACTGACAAACAATGCATGGGATGAGAGGCCCTGGCCCCGGTACTCAGGCAGGGTGGCCCCCATCCGCATCTCTCCTGTGTACTCCATCAGGTTCCAGGACACAGGGGTCCCCTCAGGCCCCAGCAGACAGCAGGTGGGAAAAGTCTGGATACAGCGCTCTATGAATCTCTGGCTCCTCTCATTGCCACCAAAATGCCAGAATTTGTTCACCAGGGAAGCATGAGTAACATCGAGGGAAGAAAGTTTAAAGAGCTCTTCATTACTGTTAGGAAAAAGAGAACAGCCATAATATCACACACTGGATAGGATTCTATTCCCCGCCCAAACTGTGTTGAGACAATGCAGCTACAGCCAGCATGCCTGGATGCATCATCTGAGCAGGCAAGGAAATGTCTAAATGTCTCTCTGCCTTCTTTTTTTTTCTTTCTTCATAAAATAGGGAGATTAAGAGCGTCCTCATCAAAAGGCAGAATATAAATATTGTGTGAGCTACTGTTTAAGTATAGGAGTTGTGCCACACAAACGATAAGAATTACATAAAAATTAAGTATTGTTCTTCTGGACATTGCTCTGACTTTCCACTTAAGATGAGGGAACTTACAGATAAGAAAAACAGAGACACAGAAAATAAACAAGTGCCCCAGGCACAGGCTAACAGGCTGTACGTGAAATGCGGGTAGCAGAGGGCCCTTGGCCGCTGTGGGAAAGCTCAAGTGCAGAGGGGGCCGTGGTGTGGAGTGCAGGCGGCCCCCAGCACAGAACACTGGAGTCTGAAGGCTTCTGCTGTGGGGTCAGGGGCCTCCGAGGGGTCCTGGGAGAGCCCACAGTGGAGACCTAGAAGGTGGACACTCAAGCCCCAGTTATGCCTTGAGCTTCCGCCCGACCTGAACCAGCCATTTCTTCATCTGAGCCTGTTTTCTGGCAGGAAAGGGGGGATAATATCTTCTCCTTTGTCTATCTCATGGGATGGACAAGAAAATCCAATGGGATTATGGAATTAGAGGTGTATGTTTTAGGTGTAACGTGTGATGAAATCTGACTAAAGCTTTTCCATGAATCTTAACACACAGAGGGCCATGGGACTGGGCATCCTCAGGCCAAATCTCTGCCATCAGTCTTTAATTCTGTTCTGTATTCGACTAGGCATCAATGGGAGAAAATATGCAATGCGTTGAAATTCTCTTTATTGGAAATCTTTTGTTCTGCGAAGCAAATTCACTCAACACATCTTTCTGCAGCACCTGCTGTATACCAGGCCCTGCGAGGCTCTATCGTTCAACAAGCAGAGAAAGCGGCTGCTCTGCGGGGGAAGGGGCTGCGATACTGTTGGGGGAATTCAAACATCAAATGAGTCTGTGAGTGAACTAAGTTGGCTAACTCCAGACAATCGTACGTGCTATAAAGAACCCAGAACTGGGTCATGTGTGGAAAATAACAGGGAAGCGACTTCAGGTGGGTGGGGCAGCCGGGACCCTGTGGTGAGGTGTCATTTGAAAAGTCCTGAGTAACAAAAGAAGTCATGTGAGTAAGGAATGGGGGGTGGGGGGTGGGGGGAGACATTTTAGGCAGAGGGAAGAGCTGATCCAAAGGACCTGAGCTTGGGATGATCAGCAGTGGGAAGAAAACCAGCGGTGTTGGGGAGCAAGCAAGAGAGATGCGGTCTGAAAGGTAGGTGGATGCTGGCTCTTGTAGGGCCGTGGGGGAGTTCAGAATTCTTCCAAGGTGAGGCAAGAAGCACTAGAGTCTTTTAAGAGGAGAGGGACATGTCCTAAAAATAAGATTACTCTGGCTGCTCTGCAGAAAATGGGTCATTAGGAGCCCACACAAAAAATTGGAGAAGTTGGGAGTTAGAGTGTGCTGAATGGTGTGTGCCCTCAAAAGATATTCTCATCTGGAACCCAAAAAGGTGACCTTATTTCCAAAAGGGCCTTTGCAGATGTAAATAAATTAAGGAGATCAACGTGAAACCATCCTGAACCTTAAATGCAACGATAATCCTTATAATGGACAGAAGGGCAGCCACGCACGGAGAAGGCCATACGAGCACAAAATCAGAGACTTGAGTGATGAAGCCACAAGCCAAGGAATGCTCAGAGCCCCAGAAGCTGGAAGAGACAGGGAAGGATTCTCTCCTAGAGGCTTGGAAGGGAAGGCTGGCTTGCCGACACCTTGACTTCAGAGATAAAGGTCTGTGGTCTTAAGCCGCCCGTTGGAGGTGATTTTTCACAGCAGCCCGAAAACTAGCGCCCGGGCTCCCGCGGCAGTGAGAGGCCCGAGTGGCGCAGCCGGCTGCTGTGGCCGCACTTACATGGAACGGCCCGGGCCACCGCCGGGCGGGGACTTCTGTGCATCCAGCAGGGAAGGGACCAGTTTCTTTGCTGTCTGAGACATCATATAGAGGTTGCATTGCGTTCGCTTGACCTGGCCCAGCTTAACAGCTACGAGATTTTCTATGACCTCGTGCAGGTTGGACTGTGAGCCTAGGTGGAGAAAACAAGGAATGAGTGAGACGGCACTGTTCCCTTTCGAAGACAGGAGCTGGGGAGCCTCAAAACCTGTGGTCAGTCATGACATGGCTTCTGTCGGATCATGGCTAAATCACTCCCACATTTTTTTAAATTTAAAACTGGGACAACACTGTGATTCTTGAGCACATCCCAGTACGGTCTGACTGTCAGAGGAGATGAGGTGTAGATGTGGTGACCAACATGTACTGAGCAAGTCAGCGCCCTCCCGGCAGCGGGCGGTGGTTACAGAGCTCGAGAGGCGAGCTCTTCCCTCACTGTCCTGACTTTCCCTCCGATATGATTCTGGGCTTGACCATGAAACTCGCCTTAGCCAGCGGGCCAATAGTAAAGGTAATTCAGTGAGAAGCTTGAAGAGGGATGGTGCACTGAGTCTTGCCCTCTCTTCCTTTTTATTTTTTTATTTTACTTTTCTTGCCTCTCTTTCTGCTTTGGAAAACCCTGTGGCTTTTATACGTTGCCCAATCCACTTCCACCAGCTCAGTCGACAGCCAGCACAAGCAAAGCTAACAACACCCAGGCCCGAGGCGGTGGCCTAGTCCCACCAGCTCGTAGACAAACCCAGCGGACCGCAGGCACATGGGTGAGTCTAGGAGAGACGAGCTGAAGAGCCACCCAGCTGAGTACTGTCTAACGTGCTGTCCCACAAAATTGTGAGCTAATAAATCATGGTTGTTTTAAGTTATTGTTTTGGGATGGTTTGGAAACCAACGGATAAAACCAGACATGATGGGTGCTAAGCATTTCCCAGTCAAGGTCCCAATTAATCATTCAATGAATACTATTATAATCTTCATTTTTATCCATAAGGAAACTGACCCACAGAGAGGGTGTTACTTGCCCTAGATCACATAACTAATTATAGGCCCAACAAGGTCACAAACTTGGGTCGTTTGACTCCAGAGAGCATATTTTCAACCACTGGATTTCTCCTTTGTAAATATGACAGAAGGATAAAGCAGGTGAGGCAGAGGGGAAGCTCTGCTCCCATCCTCACGAGCCCGAACAGACCCTGGAAGATAAATCTGAGCCCTTAGCTAGTAAGAAATTACATTACTCGTGATTTCCTTTGCAAATGCCATGCATTGCAATTTTCAGGTTCTAGTTCACTGTGAAGGTGGTGGCAGCTGAGAGAGAGAATGGAGAGCGGGCCGAGTGCCTGGGGCTTGAAGTGGAGAGATACGAGGTGTAGGGGTGTTACTGAAAATGGAAAGCGACCCTCCGGGTGCAGGCATGGGAGATCCCAGCAACCGGCACGCATCCCAGTCCCCTTACTCTGGATCTGCAAATGTTGCTTCCAGTCGATGACTTCTGGTGAGCTAAGGAATTCCTGACAGTTCTTGGGGTCCCTGGAGTAGATTTGGTAGGTGTTGGTGTAGTGATCGCAGTCATCCGCCATCTCCTGTTTGGGTTGGGAAAAGTAGAATCGATATTTGTGTTTCATGATGGCCATTCCTTTTTCAGTGTTCCGTTATATACTATGATCTTTTTAAATACTAAAATGTGAGTTTTTGTTGGTGGTGTATTGCCTTTATTGAGGAATTATTTATATTAGGAGGTCAAGGGCTTCCTTATTCAACTAATAGTAAAAAATGTCCTGAACAAAACTATTCTTAGCTCAGCTATTGCTTTAAAATTTGAAAGAAAAATGACTCGTTTGGAATTTAACATTTCTTTCAAAAAGCACAGGACAGACATTCAGACTTTTGGTAAAATATCTTTTGTACAGGTTCATTCTCTGGTAGTAAAAGTGTTAGCTCCAATGACTGCAGTAAAAAAAAAAAAAAAAAAAAAAAATCACAAAAACAAACCAGTGACAACAACAACAAAAACTCCCGAAGATACGTTGTGTTCCCTTCTTACAATTTTTAAAACAAATCAGAATAGGCAAGTGTTCACAATCTACCATGCTCTGCAAATTCTTAGGAACAGGCAAATGCAATGGTCAGATCTTTCTAAACATCACTAGTGATTTTCTAAATAAAGATGCAACATTTTAAAAAAAGTTATTGTTTTAACCTTTATAAAACCCAAGTAGAAAGTAAACTGACAAGCAAAATCTTTGGCCAAAAGAATAGATCTTGCTCTAGTCCAAAGACTTTGTAGAACATGTGGGCTGTGAACATGTCTTTATCAGCATTGACAGAGGTAACAGACTTAGAATACGCACCAGATGAAACCAGAGAAAAGTTATCAGATGAAGAAGTTCTGAGGATCTACTGTACAGCATGGTGACTGTAGTGAGTAATATTGTATTCTGTAGGCTTGGAAGCTGCTAAGAGAGAAAATCTGAAATATTTTCACCACAAAAAAGAAATGGGAACTGTGTGACAGGGTGGAGGTGTCAGCTCCAACTATGGCGGTGATCATTTTGCAGTATATGTGTATCCAATCTACACATTCTACATCTTCAACTCACTCAGTCTTATATGGGAATTATCTCTCATAAGCTGGAAAACCTTATTTTTAAAATTGTAGTTTTGAAAGTAGCTCAAATAACATTTCTCATTCAGGTTTCTATCAATAATTCAGTCTTTATTTTCAAATTATTTAATTTGGTGATTTTTTTTATCAATTTCACTGCTATACAAGTTATAACAAGTAATAATATTTTTAATATTTTAATATTAACAACTTTAGATATTTAGTTGATTTATTAAAATGTAAGTATACATTTTTGGTTTTGAGATATTTTAGCTATTTCATTTCATTAACTGTTAAACGTTATCACAATACGTAACCAGCAACTCCAGCCATGTCATTTTGCTCTTCAATTTCCCTAATTCACTGTGTTGTTTTAGACCCTATGCCTCGCAATTGTTATTTTGTCTGCTTTGGATGAAGTCTGGCCCTGATCCTCTATAAAAAAGTCTTATTTATCTTTCACATGCAGTTTTGGTAAACTTTCCACGAGGAAGCATCTCTGACCCTTTCCCTGCAACCTCTACTACATATGGGATTTTTTTTTAAATGCCCTGTTTTAAGACTATACTTTCAGGGATCATTTCTATAGTTCGTTAAAACATGCGCAGTTTTATTGACTTTTCTGATGATGGTTGGTTCCGATACCCTGCAGCCTCTCAGTGGAAGGCAGGATCACAACGGGAGGTTGGCAGTTAGCACGGTGAGTTGGTGTGGTTCCAGGCTCGGTGTTTATAAAAGGTAGAAGAGGTAAAAATGGAGTTAGGGTTTGATCCATTACAATACAGATGTCTAGTCCGGGAAACGTTCCTCTAATATCTTTAACAAAAGATCAGCCTCTTGTCCGTGCCATCAACATAACCTTAAATCAGCACAGCCTTCCCTTGGGTGCCTCCCTTCCCACAAACCAGAGGCAAGAAATAACTAAGGGTGTTTGGTCCTCAGCATGACCAGGATGCTGTTTGGGGTCCTGTCTTGAAAACAAACTAAAGCAGTGAATGAGCATGAAAATGTACCATATATAGTTTTAATCAGCTCCTCCTGTGTTACTTTTTTTTGACTTTCATTTTTCAATGACAGTTGTCATTCAATATTATTTTGGATAGATTGAGGTGACGGCACAGTGGCCGGGCAATCATCATCTCACGCATTCTCCTGTTGCTGCACATTTGACACCAGACTGTCACTTATCTGTGGGCTTACCTGTGTTCTCCTGCAGGCTGTGGGCTTCTTGAGGGCGGGGACTGTCCCCATGTCTGCAGTTCATCGCCAGGTGCCTGACAAGCACTTAGCAAATACAAACACAGACGCGCGTTCATTCCACGCCGGGCGCCTACCTGCTCCTGAGGGCGGACAACCACCGTGTTGAAATCGGGCCACCTGTCCACCAGGGCCTTTAGCTTGAACGGGTTTCCCTGGTTCATGTGGAAAACGGTCCCATACACCTGCAGCATTCCAAGAAAATGGGAGGGTCAGCACCCAGGGGCTGCGAAAGCGGGTTTCCAGGTGTCGGCGTGGTAAAGACACGCAGGCGAGGATCCTTACAACAGCCTCATTAACTCTGTTCCATGTACTCACAACAGAAAACCCAGTTTCCCCCAGGGTTACTTCTATGAAATTATGGAATATTATAATTGCAAGGACTCTAATGACCATTTCTACAAACCAATTTTAAGTTCGAGTTTTTAGCCCTAATAAGTGATTCTTTTAAAAATATATTCACACTATAAAACATTCAGGCCAATTAAATTTATGAATAAAGATCATGAACTCTCCCATTATAGAATTTAATACACACTTAATGTAATAGATGTCAATTATACCTCGATTCACAAAAAGGCAAAAAAAATCTTTTAATAGATTTCCTTCTATTCATGTACACCCACCACAAATCCCACAAAATGGAACATTTTAGGAACATGTAATTTTGAAATGTTTTTATCCATTAAATAAATATAGTCTAATCATATTTCTTTTTCAATAAACAAATAATTTTAATGACTGTAGAGCATTCTGTGATATGGATGGACCAACCTTCATTTTTAATTTGTTCACACGAAATAGCAAAGATCCTACAAAGAGGTCCCAAACACACCTCCCTTGCAAAGAGGTGATGTGAACCGAATGAGACGTAGCCTGAGTGAATTCCCGCCACAAAACAGATGCTCTTAAAAGCTCCTTCTCCTTCCCGCTTCCATCACAGGAAGACGCGGCCCTTTGTTTCCCTGAGCCTGTCGCCCTCTCACCTTTAAGGACTCAGGGAGGCTCTTCCTCAAGGATGTTTGTAGCATCTGCAGCATCTGTGGGCCCTGCAAGTGGAGCATCGTGGCAGCTCTTTCAGGCTAGAGGAAGGATCAACAGACAGCCAGGAATGAGAAGATGCTGAAGGCACAGGAACTAGATCCACACCTTTACCTGAACCTTAGACGGTAACAGGTAGGATAAGCCTGCCCGCTTCTAAAGTAACTGCCTTGGGAGAGGGATTGAAAGTAGGGTCACTCTGGATTTCTAGTCTTACCATGAAATAAGGGCACCCCAGAAGTTCTGAGGGGACCACCACCAAGACACAAGAGTAGCAGGTTCTGTGCTAATGACCACCACTCTCTTCAGTGTCCTTTATTGGTGTCAACCTCCCTGAAGTCCTCACTAAGGCCAAACGAGGAGACTGGCAGAAGCACATGGTTCTTTTTCTGAAAAATTGCACTTCAGTTTCTTACACTACCCAGAATTTCTATTAAAGACACATTTGTTTTAACAAACATGTTCTTCAGTACTCTAGTGCATCTTTTGGGATTAGGTTACTGTCAATGATTAGCCACCACCAACAAGCTCTGTAAGCTTCAGAAAGTAACCCTCTTGGTATCATGGTTGCTCATTAATCTTAATAAAAACAGGCTCTACCTAGAAAATTATTGTCTCTTTCCTATCTTGCAAGATGGCAGGTAAAGAAGCTGAGAAACCGGATACTAAGGAGAAGAAGCCTGAAGCCAAGAAGGCTGATGCTGGTGGCAAGCCTAAGAAGAGTCACCCCAAGGCCAGGGCGTGAAAGAAGAGGAAGCCCCACTGCGACCAAACCCTGTCCTGGTCGGAGGCACTGACCTATATTTGTCACAAGAGGAAGTAATCAGCGGCTAAATCCAGGATCGAAAAGTTTAAAACGGAGAAGTTCTTGCAACTGTCACAAAACCAGTTGGTGGCAACAAGAATAGTGGTACCAAAGTTGTCACACTTTGAAAAATGCCTAGATACTCTCCACCTGAAGATGTGCCTTGAAAGCTGCTGCGCCACAGCAAGAAGGCCTTCAGTGGGCATGTGAGGAAGCTGGGGACCAGAGTGGCTCCCGGGGCCCTTCTGATTGTCCTCACAGGGCGCCCCAGAGGCAAGAGGGCGGTTTTCCTGAAGCAGCTGAGCCGCGGCCTGCTGCCTGCGACTGGACCTCTGTCCCTTAATTCAGTTCCTCTGTGCAGAACACGCCAGAAATTCGTCATGGCCACCTCCACCAAGACTGACACCAGTGGTGTGACAACCCCGAACATCAGGCCGCTGCTCGCTTCAAGGAGCAGCAGCTGCTAAAGGCCAAAGCGGCCCCTCAGCCCAGGGCTGCCTCTGCTCTGTTTGCTCTCACCAGCGGGCTTGACCTCACAAACGGGGGGTGCAAAAAACCTAATTGGACACTTTATCTGTTTAAAACAGTCATTGTGTGGGTTAAACGAGTTAATACGTATTAAATGCATATAAGAGCTTCTTGCATAGAATAATTCAAGAATGTTATTTTTACTATTGTTATTGTTAATATTATTAGTGGCAGCTAACCACATAGTCATTCAACCCAGCCCATTCGGTTGTCCTTTTATTTTGAAGAAATGGGGTGTAACTTGAATCTAGGTGACAATGTGAATGCTTTCAGTGTGAAGAGTGCCCTGAGAATAATACCAATATTTACATCAGAGTTTGTTTGTGAGGTTAAATGAGCTGATCCACTCACTGGCATCACGTGACTAAAAAAGCCCATAGAAAACTCTGAGTGCCCGGCACAGGACAGTATTTGTGTGTCATGATTATCAGCATTTCCTAAAGGAAGCAGAGAAAAGACTGTTTGATGTACTTCGCTGGTTAGTGCTGAGGCTCCCTGGCTTCCCAGACCTCTGGCTTCCTCCCCTCCCCTCCCCTCCCCTCCCCTCCCCTCCCCTCCCCTCCCCTCCCCTCCCCTCCCCTCCCCTCCCCTCCCCTTCTCTTCCCCCCCCCCTCCCTCTCTCTCGTTTTTTTGTTTGAGAAACACATGTTCTTTGGAAATGATCAGCCACAGAGACTTGTAGAGATGGGACCCGTGATGTTTGTGTTCAGTGGGAAAACGTCTCTGGTTCCAAAGAGCTCGTTTACTTTTCAGCACCCGCTGTTTGAGCAGGTTTGCGGGGCTTTGCACAAGTGAACACTCTTGGCTCTTGCGTGTGCCTATGTCCCCAGTTGCTTGTCAGTCCTTTGGGGGAAAATAACAGCCACCTTATCCCCCCTAAGGCTACTCCTTAGTTTGGGGAGAGGAGAGTCTCTGCTGGCATCATTATGGTTTTTGTTGTGACTTTTAAAAACAGCTTTAATGCCGAGTAATCTAAATGGGCGTAATTAAAAGCATGCGGCGTGTACAAGCCCACAGACCTGACACACGTGTAAGCCCATGAAACAAACCATCGTCATACTTAAGAGAGAGAACATTTCCTTCATCCTGGCGCCTCTGGGCCTCGAAGCGGCTCTAACCCTGCGGGTGAGCTTTGGGCGTCACAGGGCCAAAGGCCACAGGGCGCTTCAGGCCCACTCAGCCCCTGACGACATGCTTTCAAAGGGCAGTTCAAACAAAGAGACTGGGTCGCAAGAGTGGTTTATAAAGCCACGTCAGCAAATAGGGGGCAATAAGGCACAGTCCCTGTCACTGGGAGAAGGGTACATAGATGACGGCCTGTTGGTGTATTGCACCTGCAAGGGCCATTAGCATAAGAACTAGGACACACACAGGGGACAGTGTTAAAGTAAAAGGAGAAACTGTAGAGCATGAAACAGTACAGCCCTCGACTTTAATATGTAAATCTGTGCTTACACGTATTAAACGGGCAACATATACACAAGCATTTTAAGAATATAGAAAGATAAATTTAGAAGGGAAAACAAAATACTAAAAACTATTTTTTTAAAAAGGAAAAATTCCACTATTCAGAAGTAACTACTATTTTTTTTTTAAATATCTTTATTGATTTCAGAGAGAGGAAAGGAGAGGGGGAGAGAGAGATAGAAACATCAATGTGAGAGAGTCATTGATCGAGCCCACAACCCGGGCATGTGCCCTGACCGGGAATCGAACCCCGATCGCCTGGGTCCTAGGTGGACGCTCAACCGCTGAGCCACGCCCGGCCAGGCAATAACTACTATTAACTTGAGAATATATATCCATTTGTTTTAATACATTATTTCATTTTTTACAAAATAGGGGCGTGTCATATATAAAGAATTTTGTAACTTGTTTTTAAATTTAAAATGGCATAATTCTTGTCATCAAATATTTTTAGAACATGCATGTTAATAAGCATGTACATATAACAGATTTATATTTCATTATTACATATAATATATAGTATATTTTATTATTCCGTTGCACACATGTACCACACATATTTTTAACCAGTTTCCTATTGTTGGGCATCAGGGTTGTTTACTGTTTTTCTCTATTGTTAATAATATTCGGTGGAAACATATTCTGTTAATATATATCCAAGTTTATTTTCTTAAGATAAAGTTTTTACAAGTGGAATTGCTAGATCGAAAGAAATGCCCATTTTTAAAGTTTAAAAAATATTCAAATATGTTAAACAAAATTTTAAAAGTTAAAAAACTATTTTATGGCTATGGCATTATCTATAAAAACCTTCCAATTAAGTTTCTTTTTCACATGACTTAAATGGACAGTAAACCTGGCCTGCCCTCTGGCCCGTGCCGTTCTGCACATTTCCCCTCGGGTTTTAACAGCGCGTCACCCTCCTGGCTGAGGTGCTAAACAAGCCTCACTCGGGTCAAGCACCCTTTCCTGCCCATGTCATCACCTCTTCCTTCGCCCACCAGCGTCCCACATCCCTTCAGATCAATTTATTTGTTCAGAACGAAGAACTGACTCATCCCTCCCAGGGATTTCTCCACAGTGCCTCTGCTGTGTACACAGTGCGTGCAGAAAGGCTGTCTCTCAGTTGGGATAGACCCCCTTTTCCAAATATCACCAAATAAGCTCAAGCACTTCCTAGCTAAAGCCGGCAAGGTCATTGATTTTCCCCACCAAGGTCATTTGCTGCAGGAGAGAAGGGAGCCGGCGGCTGCAAAGCACCGGTTCTCTCCAGGGAGATGAGTTCTCACCTGGGTGGGGAGCTCCGCACAGACCGGTCCTCAGGAACAAACGCGAAGCAGCAGGCTTTTCCAGAAGAGAAAATCCCTTTTATCCAGGCATGCACGGCTCAGACCTGCCATGTGTGTCTTGGTAAATTTTCTACAGAAATCATTAAGCTGACGCTCTTAATTCGGACCTTGGCCTTTTAAATGCTGGGGTGTGGGGGTGAGGGGTGGGGGGTGGGGAGCTTCCGTTAGCTGGTGTGGGATCCAGAGGCATTCAGTTCCTCCCTCTGGGTGGGAACCTTTGGAAAGCTGGTTCTTCAAGCCTGGGAGGCTGGTTGTGTCTCAGGGTTGGATCTATTTTCTAGTTGTGTGTCTTTGTCCAGTTATCTAGTCTTTGTGCTTCAGTTTTCTCACCTGCAGGTTGAGTGAATAATACTACTGGCTATTTCTGCTTTCTGGGTGTGGTTTCTTTGTAAGTTAAATGAGCTAACATCTGTGAAGTGCCTACAGAACTGTGACTTAAAATCTATGTGCCTGTAGATTATACTCCCTTTGAAAGAGAGAGAGAGAGAGGATTAAACTTCCTGAGTTATTGTATGTCCATATTTTTAAAAAAATTTCCCTTCTAATTAAATGTTCTTTTGCCTATCTTTTTAAGTGTCTTTCATATTTTTAAATGTTATTGGTATTTTTCTTTATTATTAATATTTCAATTGCATTTGATGTGCAATATTATATTAGTTTCAGGTTGACAACATAGTGGTTAGACATTTATGCAATTTACAAAGTGATCACTGGCATCCATCTAGTACCCATCTGACATCATACAACATTACTGACTACATGCCCTATGCTGTACTTGACTCCCGTGTTTTGCCTACCTTTACGATTGTAGGCCTCAGACCTGAGAGCTATAATATCACTTCTCTCTTTACTAAGTACCTGAGGCTGCTCCTGAGAAGTCTGAAGTCAGGGTGATTCCTGGCCTTCTGAACACAGCCAGTCTGTTCCTCTCTCTGGAACTTTGTAGGATCTTCTCTTGATCTTTGGTGCTCTGAAGTTGCCCAGTAATATGGCTAATGAGTTCTTTGCATACTCAGCCTGAAGTGACTTCTTTCGATCTTAAGACATTCTTCACTTTGGAAAATGTTCTGCTTCTCCTGCCTCTTCTTTCCTTTTCCTACTTTTAAATTGTTTTTATCACTGCAATTGCTCTGTTCTCAGTTTTTGGAATGCCATTTAGATGGGTGTTCAAGCTTCTCAGTGTTGTTCAGTTCTCTTTTTTTTCTTTCATATTTCCCATCCCGCCTTCATTTTGTGTTATGGTCTCCTAGATCGTCCAGCTTTCTAATTATGCGTCGAATGTATCTACTTTGCTACTCACTCCATCTACTGAGATTTTTTTACTTTAGTTCCAATATTTAATTTCCAAAATCTCCAGGTGATTCTTTCATATGAATGTAGCAGAAAATATCACAATTATACTTACCTAAAGTTTTCTCTTGTCCTATTTCTCCTCAGCAGGTGTGAATTCATCCGCAGGTTGAGTCTGATGCCTCTCTTTCCCTTGTCAATTCTTTAGTCATTCTTGGTTTTCCTTTTATCTTTGACTTTGAGAGTTCTTCTCCACACTTAAGAAAATGACTGTTGCATGTGCATGGTATTTTGGGACGATGGGATGGGACACATTGCAAGATGTGACAATAGTTTGCCATCTTTGTGTGAGACCCTATTCTCTTCCAAGGCTCAGAAGCTCTCTGCTGCCTCCCAACCCCAGTGTTCCTCCTCATGGCCTCACACTAGCAAAATGCTTAGCAAAAATCAGGATGGAGTCAAGGGTCAACGGCCCAAGCTTTGGGTAACCTAGCTCTGATCAATAATAGCCCTGAGTTGGGTTTCCTCCAAGTAGTGTGTCTGTTGACTCTGGGCTAATCCTCCCCACTGTGCTTTTCTAACAGACGTTTCAGAGGTATTATAGGTGGTGGTTTCTTGCAGTTTCTTGCAGCTTCTAGGAATTCCCCAACACATCTGAAGCATTAATGAATTCTTCTCTTCCCTGCCTCTTATTGATGTTAATTTTAGTCATTTAATGAGGCTTAGACAAATGATAAGACAACTAGATCCATCTGCCGTCTTGGGCCAATTCTCTGACATGTGCTTATGAAATCCTTTTTATATCTATTTTTACAAGGGCGTGTGTTTTATCTGCATTTTTAAAATGGGAAAACAAAACATATCATGCTAATATGATTTGCCCAGGATCATCCACTGAGTGGCTGAACCACACCTGAAATTCAGACACACTCCTGACCTCTAGTCCTGTGTGGTAACCACATTACCCAGGGCACTAGATTTATGTATATTAAAGCAATAGTTTGTAGTTACACAACATGTAGCAGTCATAAGTCATTTTCACACGCACTGTGTTCTCCTTTCCTCACAAATACTCTTGATAGAGCGCTATTATTTACCCCAGGCTGGAAATTTTGGCTATTAAAACAAACAATAAATTTATCAGAGACAATTGAGCTATGTTAGGTAGACTCGGGGCCTAGGGATTTTAAGTCTTTAGATGGACATAAGTGTAAATCTTGGGATATCCTGGATATTTCTCTACCACCTACATCAAACAATAAGGCAGCCAGCATGCTGAAAAGATGCCCAAAGAAACTCATCAAAGGCTGAAAAGTCATCTTGTTTCCCATAAAATATCTTATCTTCATCTTCAAGAGCACTGGATTGCTCCTTTAAAGAACTCCCTAGCATCTTTAGCATCCATGAGCTCTGTAAAAAGAACAACTTGGATGGGAGCTCCAGCTCAAGGAAAACTAAGAAATATTAAAGATGTGAGAGGAGTTGGGAGGGAAATAAAAATGAATGTCTTAGGTGAATGGTCTGAGCCTTTTCTAAAGCAACTAAATTAACCATAGATCAAAGAATTCTTTGCCAATTCTGGAAGAAGAATTGGAATAATGGAAGAATCTGTTTCATATTTTTTCCCACTTCAGTAATAATAATAAAAACAGGTAACATTTGTTGAACATTTATGTGGACCCGATGCTGGCTACTGTATTATTTGCCCAGTTTATTTCCAGGAGAGGGAGAGAGGGATAGAAACATCAATTGGCTGCCTCCTGAACTAGGGGTATTGAGCCAGCCACACCGCCGGGCACCGGGCACTGTATTTTATGTGAATTATCTTGTTTAAGTTTTTTAACTAGTCAGTGTCAGCAAATAGTGCTATTCTCATTTTACATATGAAAATCTTAAGATACAGACATCATGATCTCTAATACTATTTTTTTTTTTTTTTTCAGTAAAAGTGACTAAGACTTCTTGAAGAAATCATTGATTCTGGTTTCCTGCAGAGAGATATAAAGTAAACTTGAACCATTTTATGTGTCAGAAAGTAAGAAAGCATTCAAACATTAGTGAGGCCACGTCCAAAGATTTTAAGGATCAGCAGAATAGTAGGTTCTCTTGGTGAAAGTTGCAGTAATAGAGAGTTATGACTGTAGTTAAAATATATGGACTCTGCCTGGCTGGGCGTGGCTCAGTGGTTGAGCATCAACCTAGCATCCAGGAGATCGAGGTTCGATTCCCAGTCAGGGCACATGCCCGGGTTGCGGGCTCAATCCCTAGCCAGGGCATGCAGAAGGCAGCCGATCAATGACTCTCTCGTTATTGATGTTTCTATCTCTCTCTCTCCCTCTCCCTTCCGCTCTCTGAAATCAATAAAGACATATTTTTTAAAAAATACATGGACTTTATGAGGCATTATGAGTCCACGATGACACACAGATAATATGGTATTATTAAAATCACAGGTTCATTGACAACTGTAAAAATTAATTAATGCTATGTACAATAGAAGGCATTCTTTTACTTGGCCTTTATTTTGTAAAATTACAAACCCTAAAAATTGCAACAATGACATATTAAACTCTAAATACATATGCAGTCTTTACCTATGTTCATTGACTTTATTTGCCACATTTGTTTATACATGCATTGAAATCCTTTTGTAGGTTGCTTCTATTATGATCATTTGTCCCAAATATTTAATCATGTATCATGGAAGTACAGGGACATTCACTTTCTTAACCACAATACAAATTTAACATTTCTCTACTTCTGGTAACTAATACACAGATCATATAAAAACTGCCAATTATAGCAACAATATCCTCCATAGAAGTTTACTTTTTGACCCAGCATCTAATCCAGAATCTCAAATTGTTTTTAGCTGTCAAACTTTTTAGGTTCACTTTTTCTGGAAAAATTCTTCAACCTTTCTTTTTCTTTCATGATCTTTAGAATTTTTACATGTACATGCCAGTTGTATTGTACAATAACTCTCAATTTTGGTTTGTTTTACTTTTTTCTGAAGTGTTTGTGTAATTTTTTCCTTATGACTAGATTCAGGTTATGCATTTTGGGTAAAAGTATTATATTAATGAGGTTGTTTCTTCTTTAGTGAATCACATCCAGACACACATTATTGGTGGTATTAATTTTGATCACCTGAGCTCATTAGGAGGCATTTTTTTAAAAACTCATAGGTTGTATATGAAAACTCTAAAGTCATGTGAAATCTGCAAATTTCAATGGGATATCATTTAAGATATCCTTAAGAGTTGTAATGTTCTAACGATACAGAAGAATAGAAGTATCTCTCAGTTACCAAAATCTTAGCATCCCCTCATATCCAAAGGTATCTGGATCTATAGTTTTGCATCTTAAAACCCTAATACCCAATTAGTTGATCAATCAGGATGAAGCTATAGACTTGTATGAGTAAATTTAAAAAATGAAGACATGAATATAACTCTAATTCAAGGAAGTGGGTTAAACTGTTCCTCCACCCTTGAAGTTATAGAATTATTGATATAGCCCGGCTGGACGTGGCTCAGCGGTTGAGCATCAACCTAGGATCCAGGCGATCGGGGTTCGATTCCCAGTCAGGGCACATGCCCCGGTTGTGGGCTTGATCAGTGACTCTCTCATCATTGATGTTTCTATCTCTCTCTCTCCCTCTCCTTTCCTCTCTCTGAAATCAATAAAGATATATTTAAAAAAAAAAAGAATTATTGATATAGCATTAAACATATTGTTGAACACATTCTATCAGTTCCCCTTGGGTTGGTGAACACACAATACAATATACAGATGATGGATTATAGAATTGTACACCTGAAACCTGTATAATTTTATTAACCTATGTCACCCCAATAAGTCCAATAAAAAGTTAAAAATAAGTTTTAAAAAATAAAAGAAACTAGGCATCCTAACTATTTTTCTGGTAGGAAATAGCTTCAAGAACTTAGGATGGTACACACCTTATTTGAGTGGGTATGAGTTACCATCGAACATACAAATGTTTAGAGCAGGGTTTCTCAACCTTGCCACTATGGATATTTGGGGCCAGATAATTCTTTATGAGGGGCTGCTCTGGGCATTGTAGGGTTTAGCACCATCCTTTTACCCACTAGATACCAGGCACATCACCTCCCCAAGCTGTGACAACCAAAAGGTCTCCAGGCCATTTCAAATTCCCTTTCGAGAATAAAATTCCCCCTGGCTGAGGACTATTGTTTTAAGGGAGTCAAACTCATGGTACAAATATTTTTGAATTAATTATTTCCATTATTAAGTGGAAATAATGACTATTTAGTATTCACATACTTATTTTATATATACGTTTGTGTGTATATGTGTGTGTGTGTATATATGTAATTGCCTGTTAGAGTAATAACCTTTAAACTCAATATAAAAGGCATAATTAGGGTAATTGATTTAGATTTATGAAATTTTACAGTTGAAAGCTTCTTAACGTTGTGCTTCAATTAGAAGAGCCAATAAAAGTTTAGATGTACTGTATGTGTAAGTTTCAAAAGGTCATTTTGTGAGGTTACAAGAATTACTTAGTATTTAAGAATAGTTTGTTTGTTGCCCAAAATATACATCCTTAAAAGAGAAGTTAAATTTATAGATCTAGCTTAAAGTGCTTAATTAATTTGGTTTATCATCTAAACCAAAGTAAATGCTATTTAAGAGGTCTTTAAAGAGAATTGTTTTAAAAATCGAAGACTTTAAAATGATTTGTAAACAAAACCATCTGCATCTGAAGCACAGAAGCAATCCATCACTTGACACCATCCCGTCTCAGCCATGGCCCACCTCCCTGGGTCTGGGTCTTCCCACTCTCCATAAACCCAGTTCAGGCTCTTCCCATCATGAACCACTTCACTTCAACTTGTACAATCAAACGCAGAATCTCTTTATTGCTTGTGAGTTTGGGTAGATTTAGGAAGCTCTTCTTTTAGAAACAACATTGAATCAATTTCCCTGGTGTGGGAGTGAGGAGAGGAGAGGCTTATATAAATTAGTCTTTTTCTTAGTAACTCTCCCTGCTATATCATGTTTAACTAAATATTTCATATATATTTGTATGATTATTTAATGCACTGTGTTTAATGTACTGTGTATAATTATTTAATGTACTGATAAAGCAGCAACCTGAGAAGAGTATAATCTCTACAGACCTGAGCAGAGCCCACTTGCCTATTGTTAAGAGAAAGGCCATAGAAAGGTTGAGTAATGAGTCATAATGACCAGAAAATACTACCCAGCCCTGGAAAATTTAGCAAGGCTCTACAGATCCACACACTAGGAGTTCCAGAAGCCATTCAAGGCAGCATAAAGCTCATGAAAAGAGTGTCCATAGATCCCTGGAAGTGTGGGGATCTCAACCATGTGGAGTGCCTGGGACTGTGTCACATTGAGACATCTATGGGAAGCCCAGCAGTGACCTGAGTGCAGGGACCATGATATTGAGCATTCGCACTGCTCCCCCAGAGCCCACTTCTTTACCGATAATGACAATTATGTACAATTTATTCTCTCTCTCTGCCCACCCATCACTGCTCTAGGCACATGCCAGGGCCCATCTGATGCTTGTGTAGGACGGATTCACAGAGGCACACAGTGCCACTGGTTCCAGGTACAGGGCATGCAGATATGATGCAGATTGTAACTCATTTTCTGCATGATTTTGTTTTCCTTGTCTACGTGAGAATACACCGGGAAGCCGAGTTTGTTCAGAGCCTGGGAGTGGATATAGATAACATAGGAGATGAGGCCCTGGTTCCGGTACTCAGGCACGGTGGCTGCCATCCGCAGCTCTCCTGTCTGGTCCATCAGGTCCCAGCACACAGGTGTCCCTTCAGGCCCCAGCAGACAGAAGGTGGGGAAGGTCTGGATACACCGCTCAATGAATCTCTGGCTCCTCTCATTGCCACCAAAATGCCAGAATTTATTCACCAGGGCCGCGTGGGTAACATCCAGCGATGAGAGTCTAAACATTTCTTGATTGCTATGGAAGTTCCAAGAGAAAAACCAAGTTCATGAGTATTTATTATATTTGTTCTTGTCCCTATTGCCTAACTTACATTTCTGAAAACCATGATTTGGGCTGCTTTGAAGAATATTGACCATAAGCTGACAGGAGTGAAAGCAGGAAGGGAAGGTGGAAGGCTACTTCAGGAATGGGAGGTGTGAGTAGTGAAGTGACTTTTGTCAAACTTACATGGCCTTGGGTTTACCATCACCTGGTGGTAATTTCTTTCCATCCAACAGGGAAGGAATCAGTTTCTTTATGGTGTCTAGCGCCATGTAGAGAAAACGCTGTGTGTGTTTCACTTGGAAGGATTGCACGGCTGCAAGATTTTGTATCACCTCATTTAGGCTGGGCTGGGAACCTAGATGGGATTTTAAGGAGAGATGTAATGATTTCAGTGCATTTTGTGGAGAAGCTGTCCAGTGGAGTAAGAAGTGTCTACATTTACAGTCTAAAACCCTTGGTTATGGCTTGGTTCTGTCACCATGTGACAGGAGGTCACATAGTCAGGATTTGTGCAACGAATGTGCTCAGCGATTCATTCAGCCATGGTGATACCATTTGTGGAAATACCAAGACTGGACTGGAGCTAAATTTTCTGGGCTACATGATCATGCTGTTTTGATAATCCCATGAGATGAGTTATAAAAACAATAGTAGCCAACATCTCTTATGCAATTCCTGTGTTCCCAGTGTGGTGGATTGTTGCAGGAATGGCCCACAATTTGGCCACCTCTCTTTGTATCCATTCTCTGGAATAGTGCCCTCCTGCACTGCATCATTTGCCATATGATTGCTTTTACCATTGGCAAAGAGTACATTTGTTGCAGGGAGAGGCTTAAGAGTTCTTGCACATTGGTTCTGGCCCTTTCTTTGTGCTCCTGATTTCCTTGAGACCAACACCATGTGAATGGTATTAGAGTAGCCTGCTGAGGACTTGTGCTCCTATCATGTGGCACTGTGGTTGCCAGCGCTGACAGCCAGAACCTTCATTTAGACATGTGATTGAGGCCATGCTAAAGCAACCAGCCCATAGTCCATCCATTAGTACCCAGCTGCATGAGTACCCAGATGGAACCAGAAGAATGGCCTTGCAAAGCCCAGCCCAAATGTTGATTCACAGAATTATGAGGTTTGCTATGCAAACCTAACTGACACATCCGGGTTTTGTGCTACGCAATTCCTATTCAGCATTTTATCTAATCTGTTCAACATCCCTGTGTTTTAGGTACCATTATCCTCATTTTTATATATGATCTCAGTGAGGACAATTCATGTGTCTAGGATCACATAGCAAGTAACAGACAAATGCTGTCCCAGCAAGTCCGATTCTGGAGGGCATGCTTGTACCCATGACAGTGTCCTTCATGACCTGAGCAGTGCTTTATGTAACGAGTTGTCATTCTTATTCCAGGCATGGAAGGCCCTAGGGGAAGCTCTCCTCTGGCACCCAATCAACCTTAGGGATTCTGGATATGTCTGCAAAATATGCCATAAATTCTTGGCTATCAAGGAGTTATGTTATGTTTCTCTACATGAAGCCCATATTTTGCAAGCTTTGAGGGTGTTTTTCCCCCTTTACAGGTATATTCACAGATGAGTCAGCAGGCTGAGGGTTTGAAGTATGGAGAAAGATACTAGTTGTAGAGGTAATTGTCAGGACAGAGAAGTGAGTCAACACATTCCCATTCTTCTTACTTACTCTGGATCTGCAAATGCTGTTTCCAGTCAATGACTTCTAGTGAGCTAAGCAATTCCTGACAGTTCTTGGGATCCTTGGAGTAGATTTGGTAAGTATTGGTGTAGTGATCGCAGTCATCAACCATCACCTATTTTTGGAGAAAGGGAAATAAAGCACATTCCATGCAGTTCATGATTGCAATACTTTTATTCTAAATCCCATTATGCTGTAATATGTTTAAGTACGAAAATACTGGTATTTTTATTGGTGCATTACAATTATTTTCTGAATCATTTAAATCATGAGATCAAGATGAGAGACTCAAGTTTTTTATGTATGATGTAAAATTGCAGAACAAGACTATCTTCTACCCATATGTTGCATAAAAATTTCAAATCAAACACAGGCACAACTATTTAGAAAGCATTCTTCTGTATTGCCATCCTCCTCCACAGGAACGAGGGAGAGGCAGTAGACAAGGAAAAGCTTCTGTTGCAAGAATAAATTTTAATACAGTTCAAGTAGTTATCAAACACAAAAACTATGAACATGACAATATCAAATCTGGTTACAGATAACTCTGAATTAAAATCTCCATCCATAGTTAATGAAGCCAAAGAGCCTGAAAACTGCTCAGAAGTGCTTTCATAAAATAATACTATATTTAAACCCATTGTAGTTCCAGAAGAACAAAGAAACCACTTATTTAGAAAGATCCCCTTAAATTATTAAATAACAGATGAGATTATTAGGAGGAAAATGGCACAGGAGAATATTACCATGACTAGTGCAGAATTAGGAAGCCTTTTTTTAAATAGTTAGAAAATGCTCTACAAAATACACTCAGAAGTTAGCAATGATACTACTAACACATTTAAGATAAAACATATAATTATTTTACTTATTTAATTTTCATTTGTATGAAAAGTATACTACTTGTATTTTTATAAATTTATAATTTCACTGGCTGGTTTAAAGTGAGCTTAGAATTTTTGTTTTTCAAATTGAGTTGCACTAATTTTTAAATGTTCCCCAAAATATATATGGAAGTCCTTGTGTTACGAATTTCCTTTTTAGAATCACCTCCACTCGCTGTCCTGTTTTGTACCTTCCTGTCTCTGCCCTCGCTGTGCCCTCTTTTCCTTGTCAGACTAACAAAAATATAATTATCTACAAAATGTAGTTCAGGTGAAACTTCCACTAAGATGTGCCTCTGGCTTTTTTCTGAGACCTCCATCTTCAACTCCCCCCCCCCCCAGTTTAATCAGCTTCTGTATCTGCTCTTTCTCTATGTTGTGCGTCTTCTGTTCTTAGACACTTTTCATCGAATTGTAATTTATTTGCTTATGTACTTTTTCCTCCAGGCTGTGAGCTCCTTGAGGACAAGGACTTGTTCACCATCATTGTCATTCATTTCTCGGTCCCCTGGGTCTACACTGCCAGGCGCAGACAATGGTAGGCACATGGAGCAAATAGAAGTGTATGCATTCCACATCGGGCGCCTTACCTGCTCCTGAGGGCGGACAACCACTGTGTTAAAATCAGGCCACTTGTCCACCAGGGCCTTTAGCTTGAACGGGTTTCCTTGGTTCATGTGGAAAACGGTCCCATACACCTGCAGCATCATGAGAAAGTGAGAGTCAGCTTATTAGGAAGGGATGGCCAAGTGCCCAGTTCCAGCTGGGTAAGGATTGTCTCTATGAAACCAGGGTAAGTAACTGGTAGGGCACCTACTTCAAACAGTCTTCAGGTCCTATTTTATTACTCCACTAGAAATAGATTTTGGGGTGGAACCATGAGAATATTATATAAATATAGTCAAATATGCAGATACGTAAAACAAATTAAAAATCATTCACTATCACATTGTAGAATTTAGTGACATATCTTTCCATTTTCCACTTATTTACATAGTCACACCCAGTTTTTAAATAAGGAAATTACTTAATATATCCTTGTTTAACATCTATCCCCCTTCACACACACATACAAACATAAACACACTATGCAATGGTCATCTTTTCTTTTTTTAAATCCTCACCCGAGGACATACTGTAATTGACTTTATAGAGAGAGGCAGGGAAAGAGAGAGGAAGAGAGAGAAACATCAATGTGAGAGAGAGACATCAATCAGTTGCCTCCTGTACTCACCCTGAATGGGGATCAAAACTTGGGTATGTACCCTGATGGGAAATCAAACTCATAACCTTTTGGTGCATGAGAGACAATGCTCCAGCCAACTGAGCCACCCAGCGAAGGCACAGTGCTCATATTTTTGACAGTGTAATAATTTTTCTTCAAGGGTACCCATCCTTTCCTTCAATCAAAGGGTCTTAGGTCTGTCACCTGGCTCAAGTCTGGGAATGAGTTGGGAGGCAGTGTTGCTCTGTTTGTATGACCCAAGTAAGACCTTGGGGTTTGTGCAAAGTACTTGATGTAATTCCTGATAATTGGTAAGTGTTCAAGAGATGCTGGGTATTAATTTTATTATATTATTTTATTTGGCAACCCTCGCAAAGGTTGAGAAACATCTGCCAAAATGTATTGACTTTCTGGCTTTATTCAGTTTACATGCAACAACACTGAGCCTCATAGATGTTTAACTCTCTCATTGTTTCCCAGAGAAGAGTGAACTGTGGAATCAAAACAGTCTGATTCTAGACCCTGCCTTCTCCATGGTTGCCCTACCCTATTTCAGTAAGAAGGATCAGTGATTTGGGTTTATACTAAATGCCTGAGGCTTAGTCTCCAGATATCCCCACATAAGGTGTCAGAGCACCAGGAAAAATGACTGACCATAAGTCCTTTGTGCTTTCCACAGGTCATAAGTTGTGAAAATTATGGGCCTAGTTTTGGTAACAGTATGGCCTTATTTATCCTTATAATGTCTGTTGGGTTTGTAGTAATGTCTCCTAGTTCATTCTTAGTGTGGGTAATTTGTGTCTTTTTTCTTTTTTTCTAGATCAGTGTGGCTAATTAATCTTTTCAAAGAACCAGACTTTGGGCTCATTGATTTTCTTACTTGCTTTTCTCTCCTCACATTCATTGGTTTCAGCTCTTATCGTTTCTAATTTCCTTAGTTCTATTTGCTTTGGGGATAATTTACTCTTCTTTTGCTAGTTTTTAAGGTGAAAACATAAAGCATGGATTTGAGACCATTATTCTTTTACAATATAAGCACTTAAAGCTACAAGGCTCCCGCTTACCACTGCTTTGGTTGCATCCCAAGACTCTTAACATGGTGTACTTCCATTTCTATTCAACTAAAGTACTTTCTAATTTTGGTGTGACATTAAAGCATGATTTATTTATTTATTTATTCATTTTTAATGTGTCTTTATTGTTTTCACTGAGAGGTAGAGAGAAGGAGAGAGAGAGAGATAGAAACACCAGTGATGAGACAGTCCTCATTGATTGGTGGCCTCCTGAACGTCCCCGACTGGGGATCAAGCCCATGACCCGGCCATGTGCCCTGACCAGGAATCGAACTGTGATCTTCTAGATCCTAGGTCAATGCCCAACCACTGAGCCTCCCCCAGCCAGGCAGTAAAGCATCATTTATTTAGAAATGTTTTTATAATTTCTAAATAAATCGGTATTTTTGAATAACTTCTCAGATTTTTTAAAAATTTTAAGTTTAATTCCATATTGTTCAACGACATGCTTGACATGATTTCAGTTTTTAAAAAAATTTTAAAATATGATCTATCTAGGTTAATGTTCAATGTGCATTGAAAAGTAATATGTATTCTGCTGTCATTGAGGGAAGTACTATATAAATGTCAATTAGTCCAAGTTGGCTCAGAGTATTGTTCAGGTCTTCTATATCCTTACAGGTTTCATCTGTATTGTATAAATTATTGAGAGAGGAGTGTGGAAGTCTTTAATTATATCCGTGGGTTTACCTATTTCTTCTTTCAGTTTCATCAGTTTTTACTTTAGGTACTTGGAGCCTCTGCTGTTAGGAGTAGACAGTTTAGCATTTGTTTGTATTTTTAGTGAATTGATACCTTGATCAGAATGCAATGGCACCTTTTATCCCTGGTAATATTCTAGTCCCTTTGCAACATATATTAGTGCAAAAATAAAAATAAAAAATGAAACACACATACACAACAAGAGAAAGAAAAAGTCTCTATGGTACAACATCATTGATCTACTTCTAAAATGAAATTTCTGCCTCACCCCAAATTAAACAGAATCCATTTGTGTTTGACAAAATAAAAACGACCTGTTATGAACTTTCAAGTAGAAGCATAATAGTTAGCCTTTCACCACTCACTTCATTGGTCAGAAACAATCATTTAAGCATTAGTGTGTTAGTTTCGGTCAACTTTGCAATTCTGGAAACACTTCCCTTGATATCTGACATATTTCTTAGAAGAGCACAAGGGAATGGTGTTGGGTCATCACACAGCAAAGGTCAGAGTGCCTTCCAATCCCAGCATTGCCACTCCCTGCTGGTGTGATCTTGCTCAAGTCATGTAACTGAGCCTCCAGTTGCTCTTTGGTTACGTGGGTCATAGACCTGCCCTGCGGCAAGATCATGGACACTGACACGTGAGAGGAGCGAGTGCCTGGCAGAGAGCAGTGCTCAGTGACAGCTAATTCTCTTCCCAGCTTTGTCATAGGCAGTCATCGTCCTTTCTCCCCTAGAAGGTTCCACTCTCACCTTTAAGGACTCAGGGAGGAACTTCCTCAAGGCTTTCTCTAGCATCTGCTGCATTTGTGGGCCTTGTAATTGGAACATCTTGGCAGGTACCTGAGCCTAAAGAGGGGATCAAGAAACACGAAGGAGTGAGAAGTGCTGGAAGACATACAAAGACACAAAACAGACACAGTAGGCAGCTCTAGCTACTGGCCTGGCCTTACCCCCGCCGTTTCACTGGTGCCCCATTCACGAGACTCCTCACTAACTCCAAGGAGGGATAAGTCTGGCAGAAAGCCTGGGTGCCTCTTTCTGAAATTATTTTTGGTATTTGTTAAACTTTAAAAAATATTTCTCAATTTTCGTTTTGATGTTTACATCGCCTAGAATTCCAATAATTAAGGATTCACAGAGATTAACCAATATATTCTCTAAGCATGAACGAGCGTGCTTTGAGGTTTACTTTAATTCAGGACAAGCCTGACTTTGCCAATCAGAAGCTATATGACACTGGGCAAGTTGCTGAACGCCTCTGTGCCTTGGTTTTCTCACCCGTGAAGGACAATGACTGGAGCACCTGTGCCACAGAGCAGCTGAGCAAGGACATAAACCAAGGCGTGCAAGGTCCTTAGGACAGTGTTTGGGACACAGCGAGATCTCAATTAGTGATTCTAATCATTGTTAGCCTTTTTATTATTATCATTAGTAGAAGCAACAGTTAACCACACTGCCATTCTGTGACTCTTCTTCGGCACAAGAATTTGTGGTGAGCATTAAATGGGGGAGAAGCCACGGAAATTGGCACCTGCTAAGTAAGGAATGACCTGTCATTATTTTACTACTCTAAGACCCATTCACATGAAAGTGATGACATATATGCTGCCCTATGGGAGAGCCTTAGAGTGAAAATGTAAAAGGCACATAAATGATAGTGCAGCTGAGAGGACTAAAATTACGTTTCCTTTCTGTGGCTTCAAGTGAACAGTTCATCTCACCTGTGCTGTAGTCCTGGCACTAGATGCTGCATTGTCCTTCTGAGGCCCTAAGCAGGGAACGTAGCGTTCCTAGACAGTGTTTATCCAAGGGGCAAGTGCCTGACTGCCTTAGAATGGCACCAGGGATTAAACCAGAACCTCTGCATAATATGTCTACCAACTGCGCCACATGAATGTCCCCTGAAGCAGCATGTTCCTTCCCAGGGCTGTCCCATTTCTGTTACCTGTCCACCAACGGCCAGCTCCCAATGCACTTCACATTTGTCTACCATTTCAGCCGGAGCCTCACTTTAGCCCGTCGGGAATTTCTCCCACACTAGGGAGCTGCCCTGTACCCTGCAGGCTCCTGTTGCAAATTCCTCCAGTGGAAGCGCTTCCTTTCCCCAGCAAGACTCTCATTCCTAACGGGCCGGGAGGTGCCGTCCACGCAGCAGTAGCATCTGAATCCTGTGCCCCGCGGGGAGGCAGAGGGGCTGAGGGGCCCAGAGCGCGGGCTCTCCTCCTCCTCACCTGCAAGCTGTTCTCTGTCAGTCTCTGCAGAGATCCTCAGGGAGAGACCAGAAGCCGCAGATTATTCCAGAAGGTGAAATAGGACCTGCAAGAGTTTATTTGGAGTTGTTTACTCCCCCCACTGGTGAATGAAGTTCCTGATAGAACCCGAGCAGCACGCTGTGGAATCTTCCAGCAGCAGAGTGGAAGGTGGAGGGCCTCCCCCAAGAGTCCCATGTTCCAGGACTGACTTCTGCCACTTGATTGTGCCACCACTTTTTTCACCTTTAAAGTTTTAAACAAAAAGCTTATAATACAACCAAGACGATGAAGTATGGCCATGTAGCAGTGTCCCCCACATTAAGTGCTGCATTCACCACCTGCTTCCAGAAAGTGCCCGAAGCTCTCCTCATGCATCTATCGGTTCACACCGGGAGCCCGCAGGGTCTCCACAGTGCCGAACGAGTTGCCCTCACAGAGGAGGTGCCAGGGGTGTGCTTCTGAAGTTCAGTCATTCCTTCTCCTTAGGGATCTGGGGGTACTGACCATAACACACTAGGAGTGTTTAGGTGTGTGTCACTGAAGCGCAGAGGATGTCACAAAGCAACGGTTATCTTCCTGGGGGAGGAGAGGAGCATGAGTCCTTACCTGGGAAGCCGCCTCCACACCGATCTCGCAGGTGTCCCCAGGAGCAAGTGAGAAGGGCAGACTCCTGGGTGCTGCAATTGCCGTTTAATGCAGGCAGTTCAGCAGGATCTCACAGAGAGCGTGGCAGTGTGTCTCCTCCAGACACTGCTGAGCTGAGGCTTGCAAGGTGACCTTTGCCAAAGCAAAAACGTCTGGTGTCAGCTCTTATGAAATCCTGCCCTTCCTCCCTGGGTTCACGGTGAAGGAACTGGCTCTGTAAGGTTCAGAGGCTGGCTGTGCCATCTGAGCTCCCCCACGCACAAAAGCCAGGCTGCTCTCTGCCCCCGCAGGCCCTGCCATTGCTCTGCAGTGTGTGCGGAACCAACAGGCCGGACACTGGAAGGAGAGGCAGATGGTGTAGACGACAGCTTCTCCTTCCCGTCCCAGGCTCAAGTAGCTGCAGTGAGAGCAAGTGGTAGGAAAGATACGAGTGAGGCCTGATTTGCGGAATCGGGTCCTTTGCTTACGCTTATGCTGAACTCCTCTGTGCCTTGGTTTTCTCATCCGTAAAGGAGAATGAGCCCTAGAGTAGTTGAGCAATTATATAAATCAATGCATGTAAGGCTCTTAGAACAGTTCTCGGATATCGTAAGTACTCAATTAGTGATTATAATCATTATTAGCCTTTTTATTATTATCATTAGTAGAAGCAACAGTTAACCACACTGCCATCCATAAAGTCCATTCAGTGACCCTTCTTCGGCACAAGAATTTGTGGTGAGCATTAAATGAGAGAGAACGCATTTAATCTGGCACATGGTAAAGGAGACAATTAATTTTAAATCTTTACAAGGTGCCTGACATGCAGTAGTACTCAGTTACTGTCAGTCATTTTTATTGTTGCTATCACTTTAACTTAAATAAAGCGTATCTTTTCTTGTTTCTAGAGCTAAAAAATAAAATATCCCTTTTATAATAGATAAATGATGTAGTAAAACATTTTTCAAACTTGACTATATGTTAGAGCCATGTGAAAAAAAAATTTAAATTATTTAATCTTGCTCCTGGTATTTGTTACTTAGAAGCTATTAAGGGAATATGAGGTCTATAATTATATATTTTTAAAATGTTCTGCAGACTATTTTTATTTTTGCTGCTCATCTTAATTGAAATATAATTTATATCCAATAAAATTTACCAACTTAAGTGGACACTTGATGAGTCTTGAAAAATATATATATTTGTGTAACAGCATAATAATAATATAGTAAATTTGAATATCCCCCAAAGTTTACTTATGTCCCTTGCAATTCACATTTCCTTTGCTCCCAGCTCCCAACAATCATTAATTTAATTTCCTTTACAGAATGTCAAAGAAAAGGAATTATTTACTATGAATCTTTTTTGAGACTTTAGTTCTTTTGTTAGCAAAATGTCTTTGACACCAGTTTAAATTGTCACATATATCAACAGTTTATTTCTTTTTATTGTTGAATAGTATTTCATTGCAGGGATCCACCAGAGTTTGTTTACCTAGTCACCTGTAGAAATACATTTGGGTTGTTTCTAGTATTTACTGATTATAACTGAAGCTGCAGTGGATATTCACGTAAAATATTTCATCATAGGCTTTTATCCCTCTTGTGTAAATGCGCTGAAGTGCATTTGTGAGGTCACATGTAAGCATATGTTGAACTTCATGAGAAACTGCCCAAGTGTTTTCCCCAAGTGGCCGCACTAGTTTATGGCGGTGGAGGAGTCTTCCATGTGCTCCACCTTCTCTCCAACACTCCTCCAGAACATCCTCTCCTGCAGCCATGTCCAGAATCATTGCATAGCAGTTAAAATCCTCAACGATACCCTTAAATCAGTAGAGCAGGGAGACTTGTAGAGCTAATTCTCAGAGCAGGCCAAAAGGCTGAGATCAAAGTGTATTTCAGTAGATGCAATTCTCTGGCAGGTGGACAATGTTGAACTTTACCCAATTCCTGTTATCCTGGAAAATGTGAATAGTTAAAGAAATTCTTCCATCGACTTTGCTTTCCTGAAATGGATCAGTGCAGAGAACCAACCTTACCCATCTGACTTACAACACACAGATGTTCTGCTGGTTTCCCCCCAAAAAAAGCCAGATGTTGATGCTCCAAATTCCCAAACTTTGCCTCATGAATGATTAGCTGAGCTGTGAATCCCCACTGACATGGCAGGACACACTGCTTGTTCACCAGACTTGAGTTAAGTTTCTCTCCTTCCCCGGGGTTGAGTCAGCACATAACCCCCTTCTTGGCTCCTGCCAAGAAGAGGCCGAACTCAGGGTAGAACATTCTCGGAGCTGTATCCCTCCTGACTCTCTTTCCTCCCTCCCCCACCCTCTGTTTACTCTTCCTAATAAATGGTTAGCTTGACTGCTCAACCCCACCGATCCACCAGAACAAAGTTCTGATGCGTTAACAAAGAGTCAGTGGACTTGACCAGACTTTAAGCTTGTCTCCTCTCCACAGCGCTGAGCTCTGCCCCACGCTGGGCCTGGGCCAACACTGGCAGTGGGGGGACCATTTTCAGCAGAAGGATGCTCCACGTGCCCGCTTACGCCTCTTTACAAAAGAATAGTCCTTTCTGCCTGACCTTTCAGGTGCTCTGGGCTTCTCCCTTTTGAAAGAGTTCGCCCCATTATAACAGTCCCTTCCCCACCTCCCGTCTTGCCATAATCCTTTCAAATAAATTCTCCCCTTACCTAAATCTGCAGTTGTTTTCTATTTAGCAAGATTCTGGTACAGCCTCATTATGAGTAAGTGGACTTTGTGACCTGTATGGACCCAGGGGTGACATTCAGTGGCCCCCACCATTGTGGAGCCCCTCTCCAATCTTGCCCCATGGCAATTGTGGGGAATCTGTGGTTTGGACCACTGAGAATCTGACTGTGATGGAGTAGGGGGAGGGGGTTGCCACAGCCCGCACTGGGATCTCTGCAGTGAGTTCCTGCCTGCAGTGCTCAAGTACTACTAGTGTTTTGCTCTAGTGCAGCACCAAGACAAGGAGCTGTCTGTCGGGGAGCTCAGAGGGACACAGGTTGGCCTGACTTAAGTCATCAAAGAGCATTACATATGTAGAGGCTGGTCTGCCATGCCCCACCCCCACCCCAGCCCAGTCAGGGGAGCCAAAACACTTCATCAAAGAGATAGATCTGTACCCCACATGCATAGCAGCATTATTTACAATGGCCAAGACTGGGAGTAACCTCAGTGTATCAGTGGGTGAACGGCTAAAGGAGTTGTGGCTTATATCTACGCAGGGGCTGGGAAAAGTAGGTTTACAGTTGTGAGTACATGAAGCAGAGTTTATTCTTGTATAGCTATTTATTAATTATTGTATTATTTATTTGTGTTACAACTGTAAGCCTGCTTTTGCCCTCCCCTGCTTTCTCTTAGACTTAGAGGAAGTCAGAGGGACTTACTGGGCAGTTTACTTCACTAGTGCTAAGAAATTTCAGACTGATTGGTTTAAAGTTTCACTCCTGGGAGAGACTGAAACTGCAGTGTAGATATTAAGTCTTGAGTGACTCCTGTCTTGGGACCTGTTGTTTCTTTTTAATGTATATAAATAGAACATTTTGGTTTTGTTCAGAACACTCAAGTGCACCATTGTTCCTTGAACCTAAATAGTATTGAGCCAACAACGGTTAGTATTTTGAAGTCTGGTCATCTTCTTTTAACAATTATTAGTTAGGGTCAAGAGGTCAAAGGCAAAGAAAGCAATGTTCACACTTCATTAACTATGTGTTCCCTGAAGGAATGAGTCTTGAGTAATCTTCTAGGTTTTGTATTACATGGGATTAGGGACACTAGAAGGAATTTCAAGGAAGTCTATAAAGACTCTGTATACTTGGGTTCAATATCTGGTGTTGAACTCCCCTAAGCAAAGCTATAAAGCCAACCCAAATCTAGCAGGCAGCTTGGGCATTGGAGTAAGTACCTGTGACTTATTCAATTCTATTTGTAGGGCAAGTCAAAGTCAATTGGCAAAAGGAGTATAAACTAAGCTGGCTGGTTATCTGGGAAGATTTTTCTGAAATGGAGAGGATCCAGAAACAGAATTACATGGATGGTTCATTGTCAATAAGAAAATACTGTTTTCTAGAGTGTAATATTGCTCTAAGGTAATTATTACAGACACGAACAAGAAGAAGCTTTAGTAAACAGTTTTAATCTTCTAAGCTATACAGTGATATGCATTTCATTTAGGTTATTTCCTTTAATACTGAAACAAAACCACAAAATACAATAAAACTATCATTCTTTCCAATTACAGGTAAGAAAACTGAGACAATGATCAGGAACCCATACTTAAGCTCATTTGTCAATATTTATTAAATCTTTCCAATCTGTCAGAGGTTCTATTTCAGAGGATAAGAGTACTAGGTTGGGAACCATACAAATGAATTCAGTTCCTAGATTGGCTACTTACTAGTGGGGTGGCCTTAGCCAAGAGATGTAACACTCTTTTGTGTGGTTATCTCTTCTATAACAACCATGCTTATTTCTCAGTGAAGTTGTGAGCACTAAATGAGTTAAAATGTGTGAAGTACCTATAATACTGCCTAGAACCTATTAAGTGCTATCTAGATATAAGCTATTATTATCATGTGGCCATTTCTCCCTCTTTTCCTTGTGCCTCTGTGATTCCTTTGACAATGTCTTGAATCAGAGCTCTCTATTTTTTTTATACAGCCAACATGTGCCATCACTGTCAGAAGGATCAATCACAAAAAAGGACCAAGCAAGTCCTGGAATGTAAATTAGGGCAGGGAAAGTAGGGTCCAGGGAAGAGCTGAGTTCCTAAGTTGCTTCCTCAATATACAGGCAGGGTAGCCAGAAGCCCATCGCTACTCAGAGAATGATCATGGAATCACAGGGCTGTTGAGGCAGTGATTGTTGTAGGTTGATTATGTCATCCTTTACCAGCCTAGGGGGCACCCATTTTCAAGCACCAAGGGCATTTTAAAGATGATGATGATGATGATTCTATTTTACTAGATTTAAGTAAACATTACCTATGGTAACTTCTCCCACAAATCTCTTACATACATGGGATCTGAACACCAATGTTATGTATAACCTTGATCCCTAAATCATAGTAGATCACATTTTATATAGACACAGGGCTCAAACTAGAGCAAGTTCTCTCTCTCTCATGAACCTGGACCTAGAATATGTAAATGCTTGTCAGGAGTGATGTCAGAGAAATGGCAGTGTGGAGGATCCTCTTGGCTTCTCCCCTTGAAGTTTCAATAATTTGAACAGCTATAACACAACAAAAAATTCCCGACTAAATGCCCAAACACACCTGAGAGATGCCAGCATTAAATCATCTAAAGATGAGCAAGTGGGAGCAAAATGGGGAGGCAAGAAGAGAGAAGAGCTGAGATGAGCCACGGATGCAGCCCTGCAGCCAGTATCTCACAGTGGCGCTCAGCCTGGACAGGGGAGAAATTTGGTTGTGGCTGGCAACCCCTTCAACTGGGAGGAGTAAAGCAAGTTGGTGGGCATTCCTGTAAGAGTGAGCAATATGAGATGCAGCTGAGCCCAAGGACCTGGGCAAGGACAAAGTATGAAGGTGTGGTCATGGTTGTTGGGTGGTTGGCATTCTAGACAGAGAAGCAAAGGCATGAAGTTCTTTCCAGTAACCTCCTAGAGTTCACCTTGCTTTGCCTTTGGCATTGAGTTGTAGAGCACATTATCTGCAAATTCAAGAACTGGTACTACAGAATCACTTGCTTCCTGGAGCAAAGGGCGCACAGCCTGTGACTAGTCACAGGTACAGAGGGGACTCTGCAGAGGTCTAAGATTGCCCTTACTGGGAGGTTAAAACAGCAAAGAAGCTGGCTGTTTCTCCTAGTCAACCCCAGGCCCATGCATTGTGGCTACACTGATGGCAGCATCTGACTGCTATGCACAGAACTAGAATTTCACAGAGCTAAAAAACTTGTGATTCAGTTTCACCTACTGGAAAATTATAGAAAAATCTCTTTATATTAATCTACTAAATAAATGCTGCCCATACATAAATGCATAGAAAGAGAAGGAATCCTCAAATACCATGAATAACCAAGGTATTGAGACAGAGCAGAAAGAAAGTGACAAATCTCCAGAAAACAAACCTAAAGACATGGAAATGTGTGATATAAATGACAGAGAATTTGAGATTGCAGTTGTGAAAAAACTCAATGAGCTGCAAGAAAATACAGACAGGCGATTTAATGTACTTGGAAACATACACACACACACACACACAACAAAACAAAGAGATTAAAACTTTTTAAAAGAACCAAACAGAAATTCTGGAGAAGAACTCAATAAAAGAGTTCAAGAAAGAGCTAGCAGGAGTAGGATATAGAGCAAATGAAATGGAGGAAAGGATTAGTGATATCTAAAATAGAAATTTAGAAATAAGGCAGAGGGAAGAAGAGAGAGACTTGAGCATATTAAAAAATGTAAGAACTCTAAAAGAACAATCTGATTTCATCAGAATGAGCAATATATGAATAATAAGCATACCAGAACAAGAAGAGAGGGAGAAAGGAATGGACTTTTCAAAGAAATAGTTGATGAGAACTTCCAAAACCCATGGAAAGACCTAGGTCCTCGAATTCAAGAAGCAAACAGAACACCTAATTTCCTCAATCCAAAAAGGCTTTCTTCTTCAAGACACATTGTATTAAAACTGTGAAAGATGAATGACAAAGAAAGAATTCCCAAGGAAGCCAGGGAAAAGAAGAAAGTAGCCTATGAAGGAAACCCCACAAGCTTATCATCAGACCACTCAGCAGAAACTTTACAAGATAGTAGAGAGTGGAAACAAATATTCAAACTGCTGGAAGAGAGAAATTACCAGCCAAGAGAAATAAATCCAGCAAAGTTATCCTTTAAATATGAAGGAGAAATAAAGACTTTTCCAGAGTACAGAAACTGAGGGAATTTATAATCAGAAGAAGAGGCAATACTTCCTAACATGTTTTATGAAGCCAACATAACCCTGACACCAAAACCTGGAGAGGATAACAAACACACAAAAAACAAATTACGGAACAGTATCTCTGAGGAACACAGATGCAAAAATCCTAAACAAAATACTAACAAATAGAATAAAACAATATGTTAAAAAGATAATACATCACAATCAAGTTGGGTTCATTCCAGGGACACAAGGATGGTTCAACACATGCAAATCAATCAATGTAACACCCCACATGAATAAAACAAGGAATAAAAATCATATGATCTTATCAATAGACACAGAAAAAGCATTTGATAGGATACGACATCCATTTATGAGTAAAACACTCAATAAAATGGGTACTGAAGGAAACTATCTCAACATAATAAAGGCCATATATGGCAAACCCTCAGCCAATATCATAGTCAATGGTGAAAAATTGAAAGCTTTTTCAGTAAAATCAGGAGCAAGGCAAGGATTCCTACTCTCACCACTGTTATTCAACATAGTTCTGGAAGCCCTAGCCAGAGCAATCAGGCAAAAGAAAATAATAAAAAGCATCCAAACTGGGAAGAAAGAAGTAAAAGTGTCACTTTTTGCAGATGACATGATTCTGTATATCGAAAACCCTAAAGACTCCACCAAAAAATAAACCCCTATTAGAAACAGTAAACAAATAAAGTCACACAGTACAAAATCAATGTACAAAAATCCACTGCTTTCCTATATACTAACAATGAACTTCAGGAAAAAGAAAAACAAAAAAATACATTTCTTTTGCAATTACAACCTAAAGAATAAAATACCTAGGAATAAACTTAACAAAGGATGTGAAGGGACTATATACTGATAATTACAAAGTATTATTGAAACAGATGGAAAAAGACACAATAAAATAGATTTTTTGTGTTAATGGATTGGAAGAACCAATATAGTTAAAATGGTTATATTACCCAAAGGAATATACAGATTTAATGCAATCCCCATTAAAATCCCAATGTCATTTTTTAGAGAAATTGAACCCCAAAAGACCCAGAAGAGCCAAAGCAATCCTGAGGGGGAAAAAAGAATGAAGCCAGAAGTATCATACTCCCTGACTTCAAATTATACTACAAAGCTACAACAATCAAAACAGAATGGTATTGACAAAAATCATTCACACAGACCAATGAAACAGAATTGAAAGCCTAGAAATAAAAACACGTATATATGGGCAAATAATTTTTTACAAAGGAGCCAAAAACACATAATGGATAATAGAAAGTCTCTCCAATAAATGTTGCTGAGAAAATTGAAAAGCCACATGCAAAAGAATGAAACTATATTACAGTTTGTCCCCATGTACAAAAATTGATTCAAAATGGATTAAAGTCCTGAAACAATGAATTACATAGAAGAAAATATAGGTACAAAATTTATGGACCTGGTTCGTAGAGAACATTTTATGAATTTGACACTAAAGGCAAGGGAAGTAAAGGCAAAAATAAATAAATGGAACTATATCAAGCTACAGATCTTCTCCACAGTGAAAGAAACTGCCAACAAAACAAAAAAGGCAAGCAACTGAATGGGAGATGTTATTTGCAAACAACAATTCTGACATGGGGTTAATATCCACAATATATAAAGAACTTATAAAACTCCACACCAAACAATCCAGTTACAAAATGGGCAAAAGACCTGAATAGACACTTCTCCACAGAGGACATACAGATGGCAAAGAGACATTTGAAAAGATACTCAACGTCACTAATCATCAGAGATGCAAATTAGAACCATAATGAGAAACAAGATGGTGGCGTAGGGAGCAGCTGCACCCGCCGCCTCCCGCAGCCACATCAAAATCACAACTAAAACCCAGAACCACCGTCACTCAGAGCCTCCTGGGATCCGGCTGCACAGAAGCCCCACAACCAGGGAGCTGAAGCAGCACCAAGACCTGGAGGAGGGGCGGAGACGCAGGCCCATCGGGGCTGGATCCCCCAGACGCAGCCACGGGCCCATACCTGGTGCGGCAGGGTAAACCTGGGAGGACATCTCCGAGGGAGAGGTTTCCCGGAGGAGGGAGGGGTCCCAGCCCCACAGCAGGCCCCCAGCCCAGGGCTCCAGGCCGGGAAGAGACGTGCCCACCACTCCGGGCTGTGAACCCAGCGGGGACTGTCCCTGAGGGTCGCGGAGGCTGCGGGAGCCCAGCAGCTCCTCTAAAGGGCCCGGCACGGACTCACCCGGAAGCTCCCTCTGAGCCCAGCGCCGGGCAGCAGCCGGAAAGGACCCGGGACACTCGGGGAGGAACTAACCTGCCTGAGATCCGGGCGAGAGGCGGAGGGCGGCTTCCTCCCGGGCAGAAGGGCTGGCGGAGGCCGTTGCTCCTGTGGCGAGTCCTCCGGCACAGCCAGCAGGCAGGCGCCATGTTTGAGTCGCCAGCACCTGACTCACACCTTTGGCCCCACCCCGTGACTCCCGGAGGCCCCGCCCCTCCCCACCTGCAGCTCATCCAGGCCATTTCCAGGGGCTTTTCTCTGCAAGTGGCCTCTCCAGCCTCATGCTTAGGACTTTCCTAAAATCTCTCAAACAAGCAGCAGCTGCCCTATACGGTTTGATAAGTGGCCCAGGCCTGGCACTAGCGGCAGCTGCATTGGCTCATAGCTTGGCCTCTCCTGGGCACCGCCAAACCCAGCACAAGTAGCAGCCAACTACGGTTTGCTGTGTAGCTCCTGCTGGGTGGCCCTGGGCAAGGCACTGGCACAGGCTGACTTTGCAGCTCCCAGGAGGCCCCAGAGACAGTGCACCTGGTGGTCACACTTGACCATGCTGGATTACAACCCTACCACATCCACGAGTGACACACTCAAGGGGTGCACTTGGTGAACACCAAAGTTCCACTGAAGCAAATCCTGCTCCGTAGGGGTGTCTCCAGCACAGCAGCTCTCTGGCCGTAGTTGCAGCTGGTCCTCACATCCAATTGGCCTGGGGGTCAGATTCTCCCAGTGACGCCAACAGCAACCAAGGCTCAGCTACAAGAGGACAGTGCACACAGCCCACACAGGGGAGCACCTAGAAGGCCCAGCTCAGGTGACTGAGGAGGCTGAGCCACTGGACCCTACAGGACACCTACTACACAAAGCCACTCTACAAATTCCAGGAGACATAGCAGCTCTACCTAATACATAGAAACAAACACCTGGAAGCAGCCAAAATGGGGAGGCAAAGAAACATGTCACAAAGGAAAGAACAGAAGAAATCTCTAGAAGAGGAACTAAATGAAATAGATCCAAGCAAGCTAACAGAGTTCAGAATTTTGTTTATAAGGATGTTTAAGCATATTATTAGGGAAATAACTGAGAAAATCGATGGCATAATCAAGTACCAATTTGAAATGAAGGTTACAGGAACTGAAATGAAGAATAATTTACAGGGAATCAACAGTAGAGTAGAGGATGCTGAGAATCAAATCAGCAATTTGGAACATGAGGAAACAAAAAACACCCAACCAGAAGAGCAAAAAGAAAAAAGAATCCACAAATATGAAGATAGTATAAGGAGCCTCTGAGACAAGTTCAGAGGCCCAAAATTCGTATTATTGGTGTGCTAGAAGGGGAAGAAAGAGACCAAGAAATCGAAAACCTATTTGAAAAAATAATTACAGAAAAACTTCCCCTACCTGGGGAAAGAAATAGACTTACAAGTCCAGGAAGCACAGAGGGTCGCAAACAAGAGGAACCCAAAGAGGCCCACAGCAAGACACATCATAATTTAAATGCCAAAGGTTAAAGACAAAGAGAGAATCTTAAAAGCAGCAAGAGAAAAGCAATTAGTTACCTACAAGGGAGCACCCGCACGACTGTCAGCTGATTTCTCAACAGAAATCTTGCAGGCCAGAAGGGAGTGGCAAGAAATATTCAGTGATGAAAAACATGGAACTACAACCAAGATTGCTCTACCCAGCAAAGCTATCATTTAGAATTGAAGGTCAGATAAAGAGCTTCTCAGACAAGGAAAAGCTAAAGGAGTTCATCACCACCAGACCAGCACTACAGGAAAAGTTGAAGGGTCTTCTTTAACAAGAAGCTAATGAGCAAAAGAATCTGATGAACTAAATAGACCAGAGATATTGACCCAGGCAACAGACGATCATATTTCAGAGGGCAGGGTAAAGGGGGGTGGAGGGTGGGAAGAGATTAACCAAAGAAGTTATATGCATATATGCATAACCCATGGACATAGTCAATAACGGGGTGAAGGCCTGGGGAGGGGGTGGGAGCGAAGAGGAGGGGGTCAATTCGGGGGGGAAAATGGGACACCTGTAATATTCTCAACAATAAGGAATGGAAAAAATACCATAAGGAGATATCAGCTCACACCTGTCAGAATGGCTACCATCAATAAATCAACCAACAAGTGTTGGTGAGAATGTAGAGAAAAGGGAAACCCTTTTGCACTTTTGGTGGGAATGCAGAGTGGTGCAGCCACTGTAGGAAGCAGCATGGAATCACCTCAAAAAATAAAAAAAGGAACTGCTTTATGACTCAGCGATTCCACATCTGGGAATTTATCTGAAGAAACCCAAAACACTAATTGAAAAGAATATTTGCTCTCCTATGTTCATTGCAGCAGTATTTACAATAGCCGAAGTTTGGAAGCAGCCAAATTGTGTATCACTAGATGAGTGGATAAAAAGGTTGTGGTACATTTACACAATGGAATACTAAATGGACCATAAAAATGAAGGAAATCTTACCTTTTATAACAGCATGGATTGACCTGGAGAACATTATGCTAAGTGAAATAAGCCAGTCAGAGGAAGACAAGTTACCATGTGATTTCACTCTTATGTGGAACTTAATCAACAAACTAAGCTACCAAGCAAGACAGAGACAGACTCATAGATAGACAGCAGGCAGCAACTCTGGTGGAGGGGGGTGTTGGCAGGGTGGGCGGATTGACCAAGAAAGAAAAAAAGAGAGAGAGAGAATTCATGGACATGGACAACCGTGTGGTGATTGAGGGTGGGGGGTGGGGGGGTGGAAGAGGGCATAAAGGGGATAAATGGTGATGAAAAAAGTAAAATAAAATAATAAAAAAGAATAGAGTTACCATATGACCCAGCAATCCCTCCTCTGGGCATCTGCCTGAAAATTCAAACACATTTATTCACAAAGATATACGCAGCATCATTCACAGTGGCGAAGACATGGAGACAACTAAGTGTCTTTAGATAGAGGGCTGGGTTACGAAGATGTAGTATGTCTATACTATAGAATACTGCTAAGCCATAATAGGAGATGAAATCTTGTCATTTGCAACAACATGGATTGACCCGAAGAACATTATGCTAAGTGAAATAAGCCCATCAGATAAAATTAAGAACCGTATGATTTCACTCATCTGTGGGATGTAAAACTGAAACTCACAGACACAGACAACAGTAGGGTGGTGACCAGAAGGCAGGGGTTGAGGGGATAGTTAAGGGCAGAGGGAGCCAATCTATGGTGATGGAAGATGATCTGAGTAAGGTTGGTGGGCACACAATGCAATATTCAGATCATGTATCATAAGAATGTACCCTTGAAACCTATATTATCCTATTAACCAGTGTCACCTCAATAAGTTTAATTTTAAAAGAAAGAAAAGCCCGGCCGGGCGTGGCTCAGCAGTTGAGCGTCAACCTAGGGTCCAGGCGATCAGGGTTCGATTCCCGGTCAGGGCACATGCCCGGGTTGCGGGCTCGATCAGTGACTCTCTCATCATTGATGTTTCTCTCTCTCTCTCTCCCTCTCCCTTCCTCTCTTTGAAATCAATAAAGATATATTTAAATAAACAAACAAACAAATAAATAAATAAATATAAATAAATAAATAAATAAATAAATAAATAAATAAATAAATAAATAAAAATAAATAAAAGAAAGAAAAAAAGAAATGCTAGTCAGTCTCTGACTGGAAGCATGCGGTGACTTTGCTCATGGAGAAACATGAACTTGATTCTCATAAGTGGCAGGCTGAGTAGTAGCCCCCAACGATAACCAGGTGCTAATGCTTAGAAGCTCTGGATGTTAAATTATATGACTTTGAAGAGGTGACTAAAGTAAGCATTTTGAGGTGAGATTATCCTGAATGAGAACCCAAATGGGCCCTAAGTGTCCTAGAGAGAGGGAGAAAGGGAGATCTGAGTACAGAAAGGAAGGCTGAGTGAAGCGGATGGAAATGAAGGGCCACCTGCAGGGAGTAAGGACAGATCGGAGCCCACGAGGATCCAGATCATCTTTCATCTCCTGATACAACAAATATCAGTCAAGCTTACATAGCACTATAATTTACCAAATGTTCTTGCATAGGTCTGGAGTGCTAGAGACGTGCTTGCATGATACCCCCTTTTTCTGAGAGAAAAGTGGCCTTGGGATCCCTTGAGGAGCTAAGTCACGACTGACACACTGAAGGTGTCTCCTTTCTGATGGCGCATGAAAGTGAGCTGCCCCGGGAGGCTGCATAAGTAGCTCTGTTGCCGGGGGTGGAAGGGGCACCAGGATTAGATAAAGTCTAAAGGAGAGAGTGCCTCCAGCATGGAGAGAAGTGTATGGAACGGGGGTGGGGGTCAAGATTCTGGGCCTGTGAGGAGACGATGCCTAAGCTAACTCTGACCCAGCGCTCTGGGGCTGGCATGGTGCTTGACTCTTGGTGTGCCTGTTATAAAGAGGACTTCGAGACACCATGCCCGAGCTCACAGCAGCACCTGGAGTAGGGGCCAGGTCTGCCACTGCTTACTTTTTGCTGCTGACACTCTCCTGGGGGTCTTGGGGGCCCCTGCAGGTGCTGTTGTGTTCTAATTCACCTGCTTACTACGTAAATAGAGAGGGTAAAACATCCCTAGTCTGAGATGAAAGGCACTCACTGCTTATACTCCCCAAACCTGGGAGATGGGGAAGATATTCTAATTAAATATACGCGATTGATCTATTGTTTAACAATTCCCTCACATAGCAATTTGATCAACTTTACTTTTTAAAGAATGGACTAGGTGGGATCCTAATGTTATTTACAAGACATGAGCTACTCGCTGTTTGGTCTATCCCCATGCTTCAACTCACTGTCCTACCTTCTCCCCCAAGCAGCCTTTTCAAAACCTGTATGAACCAGGGATGTCCAGGCTGTTCTCTCCAGCCCCTAGCTCCAGTTCTCTCACTTCCACGCAGAGGACATCCAGAGTATGACCGCCTGGTATTCAGTAGCTTGAGCTCTCACCTCTTTCTTAGGCCGAGTAATGACTATCTGATAATCTGGCCAGGCATCCACCAGCACCTCCAGGTTGAATGGGTTTTTATTTTTAATGTGAAATATGGCACCATATACCTACAAGAGCAATAGAACAAAACAGGAGAGGAAGTTCTTCTTTGAGGTAGCGTCTTGGATGTGGTTTGGGAAATAAAACCAGGAGTTAGGAAGACTGAAGGGATAGAATCAGGGCTCCCAGAATGGCTCATTGGGCTATTTATTGTAAGATATGCTGCAAAATGGCGCAGTCAGGGCCCACAAAAATCCAAGTTAATAGTTGAATAATTAGGAACTGGGTCCCTTGACATTCATTCATTCATTTTTTTTTTAATTCATAGCATATTTTCCCATTTTTTCCATTTGATACCATACCATGTCATTTATTGGACATCTATTATATATCAGATGTGTGTCAAAGCATAGAGAATTTCAAAGGTGAGCATAGTATGGCCACTTCCTTCAAGTTAAGTCTGGAAGGGGAGAGAAATACATAGTCTGGTCATAACAGGACATATGTTCTGATATATGCATGCGGTAGTGTGGCGTCCCAAAGGGGAAGTGGTGGGAGACTGAGAGAAGAAGTAATATTGGAATTGAACCTTGAAAAATAAGAAAAGTTCTTTCCTGGCAAACTATAAAGAGAAGGAGAAAAAGCATGAATGAGTGGTTGAAGGTGGAGCAGATTACATCCTACCTGCTGAACTGTGAGCCGCTCAATAATTGTAGCATGCGGCATATGGCAGGGGAATGTTGGGAGATGGAATAGAAGAGGTTGGGTCATTTTTTGATAAACCTTTGTATACCCAGTTAAGGATTATGGACTTTATGCTGTGGACATGGACCTCTGCTGAAATTTTAAAACAAGAGAGTGATATGAATATATTTATTCAGAGAGATGACTCTGCTGACCAAGTTGCAGGTGGGATGGTAATATTGAAAATAGGAAGATACTGCAATAGCTTGGAGCAAAAAAAAAAAAAAAAGAAGAAGACGAAAGAAAGAAAATCTATTAGAGATAGCAATCCAGTGATTTTAAAAAATATTTAAGAGGCTGAAGGTAGGTGAATGGATATGGCTATTAAGATCATCCCTGAAGAAGGAATCTGACTTTGAACTTGTACTTCCATCCACCCAGGAAAGGTTCTGAGCCCTGAATTTATCCGCCTCCCATTTCAGCCCTCTCTTCCAACCACCACCCACTACTCCCTCACCTTAAAGGACTCAGGGATGCTCTTTTCCAAGGATTCATAAAGCATCTGCAGCTTCTGGGGTTCATTAATCACAAACATCTTGTGTATCACCTCAGCCCCTTTCCTTCAGGAAGATGACCTGAGGAAACAAACATACAAAGAGAAAAGCCTGGAGACATGAGGCAGGTGTCTGGGAAGAAGATAAAGGAGGAGTCACCTAGTTCACCACACACCACCAGAGGCAAAGGGCTTTAGAAATGCTCTAGGCCAAACCTTTCATCTTACAAACAAGAAACCAAAGCCCAGAGCTGCAACTGGACCTCAGGTCTCCTTGGTGATTTCTCTGCAATTCCAAAGTAAGCACCATTAGTATATCTGGTGGAACAAGTCTCCAAAAGCCCACTTGATTCAAGTCAGGCCAAGAGCCTGAGAGGTGACTGTCTTCAGCTGTTCAGGTGCAAATGAAGAATAAGGGTATCTCTTCAAGACACTGTGCCCAGGGACCATGAAGGCCCCCAGGCATTGAAACAGGTGCTTTAACATTGCCATAGCATCAGCGGTATTTTTCAGCCATCATGAGAGAATGGAATTTTCTGGAAAAGATCTTGAAGACCATATTGTGTGTAGCGCCTTTCTTCTAAGGAACAAAATCGTAGGAGGGAAAATTGTGGATTAGCAGTGATACTACCCAAGTATAAATTGGCAAAATCTAGGTATCACATTCTAGTAATCTTAAAAACAGAATAAACCTTTTTATTCAAGAATTCTACTTCTAGACACTCATCCCAAGAGAGAAAATGATAGATGTCTATAAAGGTATAAACCCAAGGAAATCCACTGTAGTGTTATTATGTTGTAAATTGAGAAATGATCCAACATCTATTATAGAGAAATGGTTAAATTAATGATAGTATGTCCAAATGAGTTGTCAGGCAGCCGTTAAAATGCTGTCTTCAAAGTGTATTTAATGACATAGGAAAAGTCTATGTTATAAAGTCAAGAAAGCATGTGATATAATCCAAAAGTAGTAATATAAAAATGGACAGGTAGATGGTCATCTGTGTATATGTGCATGTTTGTACACCCACCTCAAAGTTTTTCTGAACTTTATTAACCAGGTACTCATTCTATTAATAAGGTACTCATATGAACATTTTTCTAATATTATAGACATAAATATCTGACAATCTATAATTATACAATATATATTTACATCAGGTATACCTACCTAATCAAGGTATCTATGATACTCAAAGACATTATATAAAAGTAGCCATATTTTTTAAAATCCAAAAATACAAGAAATTCAAAGCAATTCTGATGGCTTCATTTCCCCCCCAATCATAACAATCCTGGAAAATCCAGCACGAGTACATGTGAGTGCGCACGTGTGTGCGTGTGGCCAGAATCAAAACAAAAGGAAGCACAGTGATTAAGAACATGTTTTTTAGAGCCAAACAGACTAGGACTCAAACCTTGGCTCCTCTGCTTGCCAGCTGAGTTGCTTCAGGTAGGTCACTTTACTTGAATCTCTCTGAGCTTTACTCCTCATCTATAAAATGGGGATAATCATGCCTACTCTGTAGGTTGTCCTGAGGATTACAGCCAGTCACAAAATGTATGTGAAGTGTTTGGTGTGATGATAGATGGTGTATACCTATGGTCTGAGGGAAATGCTCAAGACCCTCAAATCTAATCAAGGGGATCATTCTCTAGGACAGGAACCCAACTGAAGGCAGCTACAGCTTCAAAGATGGTGCTATACATAGCTTGTAATCTATTCACATGATATTGATGTTTGGAGGCAAACCACAGCTCCTGGACAAGCCAATATGTTTCCTGGGTATGCTAACCATTTGGTAGATAATTCTGCTTATTTTTTTCCAGGACTTTAGTAGCATATTTTCCCAGAAGAGTGTCATTTACTTAGAAAGTGGGACCATGTCTTATCCCTCCTTACAGCTCAAGCATCCAGCACAGCCCTTGGCCCAGTGTGGATAGACATCAATGAACTTCTGTTCCATGAATGAATGAATGGAATCAGTGAGGTATAGAGATGGAGCCCTTGGGATATTTTCTTTGCTTTGGTTCCAGACATAGTCAACTTTCTGAGGAAAATGTGGCTGCTAATAGAAGCTTTCAAATAAGAAAATGTAGGTTGTTCTGAGCACCTTGCATCAGATGTATAAGATGTAAGGGGATGCATTGAAAAGGGATGGGGGAAAGGTTGTGCATAGCTTTGTTCCCTGCTGCCACTTGCGATCATCCATAGCAGTGCTCTCCCGCCTCTCTGCCGTATTACAACCACTAACCTCCATAGCACCACCCTGGCTCACCTCCCACCAATTAGAGACATTTATTTTCAACTCACCTTGAGGCCTTCTGGCAGTAGAATTTTTCCGAATTAACCTGATCCAAAAGAGAATCTGTTACGATCATCCATAAGAATAAGTTTGAAGAATATAAATGTTTAACAAGATCTGATAGGAAGAGGGGCCAACAGAGGAGACTGAGAAAGAGTGATCAAAAAACAGTGTGAAAAATAAGAGCAGTATCTCAGAAGTCAAAACAAGAGAAACTTTATTTAAAGGAAAGATTGATCAGAGAAGTCAAATGCTGCTGAGAAGCCAAGAGAGATGAATACTAAGAATGGCATTGCATTTTGGAGTTCGGAATTGATTTTTGATTTGGTGAGAGATATGTCCTGGAATGATGGAGGAAGAAATCCAGGTTAAAGGGATTAGACAATAAATGAAATGTGAGGAAATGAAGATAAGTCTTTCAAAGAGCTTCAACAGGAAAAGAAGAAGACTATGCAAGAATGAAGGGGAAGGTGGAGGGTGCAGGAGCTCAGAGGAAGGCATTTCTGATTAGATGAGAGAGATAAGCACACTTATGTTAACTACAGAGAGCAGATAAGATGGACAGTAACTGATGGGCCAATGGATATAATAAGAGATGGAAAGGGGAAAGAAAAGTAGCTAAATCTATGGACAAGGCAATGTTTCAAATCCTTTATGTTTATTAATTCATTTCACCTTCTATCACATCTCTAAGTGTAGGCATTGGGATCAGTTTTGGACAGGAAGCATACTTCTTCTGCATGATGGGGGGAAAAAATTTTAGTTTAGGTGCGGATATAGGTATATGTGTGTGAGTACTTGAGGTTAGAAGAAAGAGCAGGAAGTTGACATGTTAGCTTTGAATATCTATTTTCTGGAAGAAATAGAATGGAAAGCCATTGTTTGGAAGTGAGTAGAGTGAGAGAGTGCACCAGAGAAGAGAAGAGAGAAAAAGAATAGAGTTTTAACGGAAAAGATTAAAGGTTGAATGGCTTTCGATGCCAGTTGGAGAAAATGCAGACCAGGAATACACAAAGAAAGTGATTGCCAGGCATTGCTTAGGGTCAAGTGGAAAACCATCCGTTGGGAGTTGAATTCATCCGCATGAATGAGCTCAGCACCCGGAGACCAGAAGAAGAGGAGACAAGTTGAAATGGACCAGGGTTAAATTTTCCCCAGGTTCAGAGCATCAAGTAAGATAAGGGGCAAAGTTTTTGAGAATAAGGGAATGAAACACTTTAAACTGGAATCTAGGGAAAAAAAGGAAGTAAACTAGGAGGGGGACTACTCAGGTGGGGAAAGGTGAAGAGAGCAGGGATAAAAGCACTTTATGAGGTCAAAGAATAGCAATGGTGATAGACAGGGGGACTGTATTCAGAGAATAGGAGATTGGCATCAGAAATTAGGCTATTAGAGGTTAGGATTTCAGAAGTAAATCAGCTCAAGTTAATAGAGAAGGAGTCAGTAAGCGAATGGGTGTTGCAAGTGTCGTAGACATCACCAGGATGTGACAGGAGTTTAGTGGAGAGAAACATTTGTGAGCCGGGAGCCAAATACATCAATGACTAGAGATAAATTTGTCAGAGCAACAGGAAAGGGTAAAACTTCATCTTAGCCACAAGGGACAGCATTCAAAAAAGGAAGAGTTTGTCTATGCAAATGGACAAATAACACTTTAGAACCATGGACTGAAGGCCAGGAGGATGCGTATCCTGTCTTCACTCGCAGTGTTGCTCTGGGTGTCTGGGGGGTGGCAGGGAAAGGTACACACATTATCAGTAATTTATAGCTCAAGGAAAGGATATGGACAGCTTACCAGTTCAAAAATAGCACATGCTGGCTCTGTAGATTTTAAAGTACTTTCTAGCTCCAGGGACCTACACTTTTTTGAAGAATTGGTTCTCAATATTGGGCTCTGGTGAGTGCTCCTTCCAAGAGTTTGCAGGGAGAAAGAAAACAGATTAACAAATACAAATTCTTTTTTTGGGGGGGGGGGGTTCTACAGACTTATTTTTTTCTTCTTGTTTTGCCTTTAAATTATTTTCATACCCCTCCCCCAGAGATAATCATTATTCTGACTTCTATAATCATCAATTATTTTTGCCCGTTCATATAAATGAAATCATACATTATATATCTTTTGTGTATGGTTTCTCTGTCAATGTATTTTTTATAGTTATCCATTTTGTTGTGTGCATCCATACTTCTTTTTTTTAGTGTTATACAGTGTTCCACTGTAGGAGCACCCACAATTCATTTCTCTATTCACCTGTTGATGAGTATTTGTGTTGACTTTAAATTATTTTTTATTTTTCAATTTCAGTGGACATACAATATTTATTAGTTTCAGGTGTACAACCCAGTGATTAGATATTATATAATTTACTAAGTGATCATCCCAATAAATCTTGTACCCATCTAACACCATACATAATTATTACAATATTATTGACTATTTAGAATCAAAGGACATTTGAAGAGCTTTCCAGACAAGAAAAAGCTAACAGAGTTCATCACCACCAAACCAGTCTTCCATGAAATGTTAAGTGGTCTTTTTTTAAGAAGAAGGAGGGGGGGGGGAATATCAAGAATATCAAAAATATGAATAATAAAGTGACAACAAATACCTATCTATGAACAACTGAATCTAAAAAATAAATAAATAAGTAAACAATAAGAACAGAAATAAACTCATAGACACAGAGAACATTTTGACAGTTGTCTCGTGGGAGGAGGGTTGGGAGATTGGGTGGGAAAAGTAAAGGGATTAAGAAGTAAAAATTGGTAGTTACAGAATAGTCACCGGGATGTAAAGTACAAATACAAATTCTTTAGAACCAGGATCCTAGTTAATTGAAAGGCTGAAAAAGACAAGCCACTGCTGTCCAAAACAACTCTGCTTACCTGAAGTTTTGTGGTAGACCTGCATGCACACGACCTCTTGCATTCGCTCAGTGTGGCAATGGAGAAGCTTCTGTGGCCACCACCTTATAGACTCAACCCCACTAAACTTGAACTGACTCAGGCGTCAGTGTTTAGCACAAAACTCCAAAAAGTACTAGGTTCCTAAAGAGTAAACTGGAGGAACTGTCCATGGACGTGAAGTCAGAGGCTTTGTGGGCCAGAGGAAGGCAGGGAATGTGTCTTATTTGGGGGAAGCTTCTGCAATGATGAAACATTTCCCACTGGAGCTTTTTTATTTATACCTCATCACTCGTAGCTGACTGGCTCTTTCAAAGCAATAATAGCAAGGCCTTGTTGTGGAGCTGGCAGAAATCATCCAGCTGCAGGGTTATTTCAATAGTATCGTTAGAGGAAACAGAAGGCTTGAAAAATTTGACTTCCCTTCAAAATGCCTGGCCCAGTGCCTTCAACTGCATCAGCTGGAAGCCAGGAACTACTCAGGGAAGTTGGCGTTAGTTCAAGAACTGAGTTTGTGTATCTTATCTTTTGCATTCTTTAAAGTAAATGGTGACGGATGGGGGAGGGAGGATTGCCAACACGAGAAAAATGAAGTTACTGGTCAAAAGTTTGGGGGAATTGGAATTAGTTTTAGGGAGGGATAGAGATAAAAATTGTTTCTTAAAAGTGTGCCCCTCTTACCATCCATATCAAGATCATCTGGGCTGGCTTGTTAGAAATGCAGGAACGTCTCCAAATCAACTAAATCAGGGTCTTCCAGAAATCTTGGGAATCGGTATTTTACAAAAAGCTACCTAAAAGAGTCAGATCTACGTTCCCATTTTGGAGATATTATGACAGAGGAAAGAGAAAGGAAGCTATCAGAATTTTACCCACTTTCTAAAATAGTGGAGAGCAACTTCACAAATTTTAGTTATTCATGAAATGAGAAAAGCAAGAGTTATTTTCACACAAGTAAAGAAAACAGTGTTGAGAGAGAATTAATGTCCTCTCCAGGGCCACGAAACTAGCCAGCAGCAGTGCCTCAATCAGAAGCCAAAGATGAGGTGCTTTAATGACACCATGGTTCTTCAGTGAGTGGTCCCCTACCCATGGCACTGCATGTGCTTACAAACCTGCTTCATTCGCTTCAGATGGCATGTTCAAAACCATCTATGATGCCCTGGCTGGTGTGGCTCAGTGGTTGGAGTGCCGGCCCGTGGACTGAAGCGTCCCTGCTTCGATTCCAGCCAAGGACACATCCCTCGGTTGCAGGCTCAAACCCCAGCCCCGGTCGGGGCACTTGTGGGAGGCAACCAATCGATGTGTCTCCCTCACACCCATGTTTCTCTCTCTCTCTCTCTGAAAAGCAATGGAAAAAATATCCTCGGGTGAGGATTTAAAAAAAAAAAAGAAGAAGAAGAATCGACTGTATTGATTTTTGTTCAAAGAAAGACAAATAGAAATAGTTGCCTTAAGTTCTCTATTGAGCATGGGACAATAAATCACTTGTTTTCCATTCCTTTATTTATCTAACGAAAGCTGCTGAGTACCCACTTTGTCAGACACTGTCCTAGACTGGAAAATGTGATAATTAAGCCAAACCTCCTGAGGAATGAATCAGAGCCAGCCAAGTGAAGAAGACTTAGGACGTTGGACTTGGTGAAGACCACGCTCCTGACAGAGGGACGGCGTCTGTGGCTTCTCAGAGCAAGAGAGAGCGCAGCCATTTGGAGGACCCAACTGCAGAACCCAGGCATGGCTGAACTATGGATGGGAATGCCAGGGGGAAGAGATTTACCAGCCCTTTTAAGGAGTTTCTAATTCATCGAAAGGGGGAGGGAAGCCATTGGAAGTGAGGGCTGAAGAAACATGCCTGGGAGGCAGGTGTCTGCTGGAGGGAGACACACAAGAGACAGACGGTGGCCACCTGAGCTAGCGCAGCAGCCGTTGTGATGGAAAGAGAGAGGTGAGTGGGTTTGAGATTTCAAAGGTAGGACTGGCAGAATTTGGTGATTGAGAGAAGTAAAGGATGACACTTAGGTCTATGGACTGATCTACTGGAAGAAGCATCAATAATCTTAGTTACGTTAAGGAAAAATGTATGTACATTGATAGCAGTGTTATTTCGCTTGAGGCATTTATTATGGTATTTTAGTGACTGTAAAACCAAATGTGTCTCTGTTTATGAATGTACTGACTTTTAATAGGGATCTCATGGTCTCACACCTTCTAAAGTCAGTTCCCTCAACCCTCTTTTTTGCATGGCATGATATACTTTTTAATAACAAATTCCCCAATAGCCCTATCTCGACCCTCCCGGCATGCTTCATGAAGAAGGGTTTGCTATTTGCCAGGGAAGCCTTTTAAATTTGCTTATGGACATTCAATTAGAAGACAGTGAGAATGTGACTAACGGAAATTCAAAGATGCCTCCAAGTTGCCTGACTATGGGTTTTGAATAATAACCACTAGCATTTATTAAGTAGCAATATACTAGGCACAATCTAACTTACTGATCCCCTCAACTACCCTGTGAGGTAAGCGTGACTGTTATTTACATTTTTTAGATGAGGAAATTGAAATTCAGAGAGATTAAATAGCTTGCTCAAGATCACTTAGCATGGAAATAGCTGAGCCAGGACTCTAAATCTATGTGATCTGGTTCCAGGGATTAAGGCTCCAAAATCTTTCCCCAGAGCCTCCAAGTGAGATGAGACGACAAACACCATTCGGCTTCAGAGTGCCGCCAGCTATTTGAGAACATATCCCCTGCCAGTTTCCTCCTTTATGTGGCAGCCTGAACTCCCAGAAAGACCACAAAAGGTAGAAATAGATAAATAAATATAGTTTCATTCAATTTGTTCCTGTTGGAAATGAATTTCCAAAGATACAAGACACTACTTGATTCAAAAGGTGAGAAATTTTTTAAAAATTGTTTTAAATCAAGCTAGTTTAGAACAAAGGTAGTCTAGTCCCCAGTGTTCTGGGTCCAGTATTTCTGGGAGATTAGCAAACAAGCTGAAAGGAACTTGGACTACAGGCTGCTGCATCCACCCTTCTCCTGCGAGTTTTCCCTCCTTACCATTGGTAGAAAGACAATAAAAATGATAGTTAAAACCAGACGCTTTGGGGGATCAGACCTGGGTTCCGGTCTAGGTTCTGCAACTTAGAATCTGTGCTACTGAATGAGCAATTTCACTTCCCAGAGCCTCGATTTGCAGAGCTCCCACTTGGAAACAAGAATACTGTCGATCTCCTAGAGTTGCTGTGGGCATGAAACGAGATAATACATGGGATGCACCAGGCACACTCTCTAGAGCCTGCTGCATGTTTTGAAAGTATTATTTTCTCTGCCATGATGCCAGTGTGCTGGTCTTCATTGTTTTATCTAGTGTCCCAGCCTCCCTCCCCCCTTTCCTAATAATGTCACATTCTTATCCAAGAAAATAATTTATTCCTCTGAGCCCCTGGTATCGAGGGAAGATCAGCCAGCCAGATGCTGTCACTGGGGATGCTGAATCCTGAATGGGTGCTGCAAGGCCGAAAGGGGGTTCATGATCAAAGGGATGCTCTAGGACACTGCTGCTACCCTTCTTGCTTCCTGGGCCCCCAGAACTTTCTGTAGTCACTCTGTTCCCAAAGCTAGTTCTAAGGGCTCTTCCACCATAATGCATTCCTTTCCACTTTAATCAGCCAGGGAGTTGCTTGCGACCGACAATCCTAACTGATACAGCGTCTTTATATGATAGCACCACGTCTGGTACTCACTCATTGAGTATTCCCTTGATTTAGCCACGTGTTCAAGAATCCCGTCCACTTAGTCATTTATCTAAACCTAGCTTTAGCTCTGCCATTTACCTAGCTGTGTGACTTTAGGAAAAGTAACCCAAATCTCAGCCTCTCTAGCTGTGAAACGCGGATAGTTATACCAACCATGCAAAGCCGTTGGCAGGATTTCAGGCCATAGAGATGTATGTAGTTATTAAATACTTGGACAAATAGTATCAACCTGGAGCATACATGTCTGGGAGAGAAATGGCTTTCATTAGAAAAGTAATGCATTTTTTAAAAAAAGGAATTAATGATTCGTTTCTGGTTCTCAAAAATAGGACAGTAAAGCAAAGTTTTTCTCCTCCCTCTTTGTCTTATCAAAAACCAACCTTGGAAAGACTCTCCTCATAGACACTTTCCCCTCTGCTTATGTCATCAAGGCCATGGGAGCTGCTGCTCTGTGGAAGAGAAGGGGATATGACGAGGACATCCTTTGTGTGGTCCAGGACAGTGAGGGAGAGGAGGGGATGGGGGAGCATCGCCCTCAGACCTGTGGCTGTTCCCTTAAAGCTTCCTGCTCTAGAGAAGGAACGGGGGTGTAGATGAGAACGGGGAACACCACGGGTGAGAGATTCCTGACTGCACTTCCCCATCTGTAACTTGGAGACTGTCTCATTGTGGAATTCCCTGTACAAGCCTGGGGTGCAGACCATCAAAATGCACACGGTGCATCACAATCAGAGGGAGAGCTTGAAGTTAACTGTATCTGCGCAGAAGGGGCTCTGACTCCTCACCTGGACATCATATTTTAGAGGGATCAGTATATGACAAACATTCGCAAAAACAAATTTATTCAATAACTCATGAGCTCCCCCACCACTTGGGGTCCAGTTCTCTGTGCTGACATGCTACATCCTATCATCTTAAACACCTGTCCTTGTGACTAACACCATTCAGGCTCCAGGGAAATGCTTCTGTACATTTTAAAATGAAAGGCTACCACCAAAATGCCGTGAAGGTTTGTAGGTTGTGCCATTACTGACGCATTGTAAGAAAAGAGAAATTGCCTAACCTACCAAATGCCCTCAGGCAGCTTGAATGCAGTGCATTATTACATAAGCTCCACCTGTCCATTTTCTTTGTGTTCCAGCTCATGGATCTGGAGGTTCTAACAATAAAATAAAATTAGAAGCATTTTGCAATATTACATAAATAATATTGCAACAGTCACATACAAGAAATAAGGAACATTTTGCAATGTTAGGTAATTAATATTGCTCTGTAATCTGTATCCATGGAGCTGTAGAAAGAACACGTGTGAAGTGTGACAAATATTACTTATATCCTTTCAAGGATCTATAGTAGATGCTACTTTAAAAGATGGTAGAGATGGCAAGATAATTGATTGTGACTTAAGTACTTTGGAACATCTCTACAATAATAATTTATCTTACATTACCCACCTTATTACAATGTGGGAACAATACACTTAAAATTCACGGTTTATTTTTAAACTTATATGTTACTTTAAGAAATTTAATACCATTTGTTACTGTCTCAGCAGTGAGGTTTCTCCAAATTGAAATTAATCAGACTCAATCTAAGAACTATAATGATTCAAGAAAGTCTATCTAATTTACCAATAATGTCAAAAGGACACAAATGAGGTGAAAAAATTGTTTATGAAAACATATTTTATAATTTCAATCAAATGAAAGCAAGGAAAATGAATTTCATTAAATAAATATGTAACAATTTCATTAATGAATTTCATTAATAAATATGTAACAATTTCATTAAGTAAATATGTAACAATTTATAAATTATGTAGATTCTTATTTTATCACTCATTTAAATACCACTAGTCCATCACACAGAACACTCAAGTACATTCAATATAACTAAATCCAGGCATCTTTTATACGTTGCCAGCTTTTAATCTTATTAAAACCATACTCATTAGGGTTTCCTTAATTTTGTTGTTATGCAAGTACAGTTGCAAGGTAAGAGCATAAATATTATCTAATCGCTTGATAGCTGATTTGTAGCTTGTAAATATTTAAGTCTCCGTATGTACCCTTGAGCTGATACCTGCCAATGCGAAGACAGACCTGCCTGAAGCTCTAACTCTCTCCCAGGCAGTTTTCAGTTTTTATGAGGTGAGGGTACTGAGTTGACTGGAACAGGACTAGTGTAGTGTCCTAGGTAAGAGGGGCCAAGGAAGGACATGGCAGAAACTACAGGATCTGCCACCAGGGGGCTGACTTAGAAGACATCATGTCAGTAAAAGGGAGGCAGCCAGTATTTCCAAGGAACATTGCAAAAGATGACTCACCAGTACTCCATCTATTAATGTCAGAAGGGCAAGAAGCTATCAGGTACATGGGGTCTCCAGCTAAAAAACCCTGAGTCTCATTTCCTGCCGTAAAGTTGCATAAACTACTCCCTTCCTCTTATATATCCAGTGTCCTGTAAAATTTGAGGGAGAGGTGGGGAAAAAAATCTGGGAGAGTGAATATCACCTGCAGAGACTATTTAAATAGAGCAAAGATCAATAGAGTGTTTCTAACTAGTGTCTGGGTACTCAAGAAGAAGATAAGAAAAATTATATAGAAAATAAAGAAACCACAAAATATTATGTAGGAATTGGAAAAAATGCTTGTAAAGGCTAGATAGCAACATTGAAGAAAGCCTTTTATTACCATGATAAATTCAAAGAGAAGTTATTTCAACTTGCATATAGAGGATGTTCTCAATCATGATAAAAGATAACTAAAAAAGTCTGGAGGAAATACATATAAATTTTCAGCAGTTACTTGGGCCTGGGAATTTTGCACATGCATTAAGATTCCCTGGGTTATAGGCAGCAGAAACCTTCTTTCCAGTGTAAAGAAAAGGGGAAATGTTTTGGAAGGGATCTCTGAGTTTGGAAGGAAATTCAGAACCCAAGGCCAGCCAGCCCCGTTGGGCAATTCCGGCCTGTGAATCTGCCGGGATAAACCTGAGAGATGCCTTCCCTGGTCTCCTCTCAGCCTCAGCCTGCCCGGCTGTATTTCCCCTTTCCAGACTCGCTTTCTCTGCTCGTCCAGAGACTCCCATCTCCCACCCTCATACCGCAGCTCATTCGATCTCTACCACTGCCGTTGTGACCACAGGCATGCCCAGCTCCTACTTAAAATCCCTGAGCTGCAGCATCTGTTTGGCCTCGCTCAGATTAAGTGGTCACCCTCTGTCCAGGTGATAACAGCCAGAGTGGCAGGGAAATGTGGTAAGAAATGCAACCAGGCTGAGCACAGCTGTGGCTGAAAGAGGGCACTGCAGGACGAATTTGTGGGAAGCCCACAGACACCCCCCGGGGCCCCCAAAAGTTACGCAGTATCCTACAATGCATCTTTTCTCCCGCGTTCTGTTCCCGCTCTCTTCTGTATAGTTCGGTGACTAAGAGCAAGGAAAGAAGAACCAGATTTTCAGGTGTGACTCCTGGCTTGTTTACTCATTGGCTGTGTGATTTGGAGCAGGGAAAATAATCCCTCTTATGTCATGATGCTCTGATTCACTTTAAGTGCAGGGCCTGCAGCATCAGTAGCCATTTCCTTATTTGTAGATAGTAACAGTACCTAACTCACAGGATTGCTTTAGGGACTAAGATTTTATACATGAAAAGCAATTCACAGCAGCATCTGCCATGTTGTCCGTGCATGATGAACGTTAGCTGCTGTTTATGGATTATCTTTAATGCGGATTAAAGTAAATTATCTTCTATGTTGATTAAAGTAATACCTTAAAATATTTCCTCTCACCATGGGCGATATAGACTGCATCAAGCATGAGGCATAAAGCATTTATAAAACTAAATTCAAGAATGCCTAGCTATAGGAAGGTATGGAACTTAGCCTAGTTATAGAGAAAATTAAAATTTTTAGATAAAAGACCACAGTCCTCTATATTAAATTAAATGAAGTTTAAAAAGTAAAAGCGCTATCTTCCAAAGGAGGGGTTAGCCAACATAAAGACACTTTGAATTCTGTGGAAAGGATAGAGCTGGATGTGAGGGAGATTGAGCTAATAGGTGACTGGTCCTTCCTATAAGGAAGAAAACTTTAGAGGAACATCCTTGGGATGAAGTTCAGGGCCCTCTGTGGAAACCAAGCCGGGCCTTTCCTCAAAAAAAGCAATGGATGATGAGCGTGAATGTTTGAGTAAGAGGATTTATACGTAACGCTGCCAACAGCACAATGGCAAACACACATTCACTTTCCTTCTCTATTTCATGCCCAAGCCAAGAGCGACCCCCGGGTGTTAGAATCCTTCAGTGTCCCAACCCAAAGGTACTGTTTTACAGCTGAGCAAGCTGAGAAGTAGTGGGAAAGCACCTTGTATGATACAAAGGGTGTGGCCAGCATGAGTCACTGGGCTCGCTGCTCATGGCCAGGTCATGCGTGTGTGGCTGAGTTCAGAGGCCTAGCTGAGCGTGAATGTCTGAAGGTGTGAGCCCGGGGTTGTAACCAGGCGGGGGGGCGGGGTGGTGGAAAGGAAGTCTGCTGAAAGTTTTCCCCTAAGATCAGTAAGAAGATATGGTTGCCTCCTTCTTAATTGCTGGGATATTATCATCGTAGCCAATAAGTTTACTGTTTTTCTCTATTGTTTCTCCCATATCTTTTATTGGGCTCGCTCCCTGCCAGTGCTTTATCCCTCTCTCTCTTCTTGTTCCACTCGCATAACGTTTTCTTTCTTTCTTTTCTTTTTCTCCCCTTTATTCTCTGTTTTCCTGTCTTTTTGTTTGTTTGCTTGTTTCTGTTTGTCTACTTTATTTTTAATTTTTAAACTATTTTCCTATTCTTACGCTCTACTTTTAATTTTTGTGTCGCCCTTCTTTCAGAATCTTTTCTCTGCCCCTTTTGTCTCCCAGCAGCTTCTCTATTTTTTACTTTTTATTTTATTTTATTTTTATTTACTATTAGTAATAATGTTCTTCTCTCTCTCTCTCTCTCTTTTTGCTTTAGCATTTGTGTTCTTGCTTTGCTCTCCCAATTCTACTTTCTCTTGGGATGTTTTCATTGTGATTGTTAGGATATTTCGTAAGATACTGCTTGTTTCCTGGCAGTTTGGTTTTGCTTTGTTTTGCCTTGCCAGCACCTGTACAACAGCTCACATACAGTGATTCAGGCTGAGCCACACAGTTAGTCAAACTGAGAGGAGAGTCATCCTAAGAACAGATCAACAACAATCTAGACCCAATCACAACAGGAGAGCCCAAAGAACCCACAAAAGGGATACCCACAAAAGGAACTCGCCTAGAGCAAATAGCTCAGAAGTAAAAGGAAAATACACCTCTGGGCTCTGCTGGACATACACTACAAAAATCCCACCCCACAAGACTGGGAGACAGGAAATATACTCAATATACAGACACAAACACTAAAAGTCACTAAAATGGGGAAACAAAGAAACAACTCCCAAACTAAAGAAAAGGAAAATTTGCCAGAAATAGACCTTGATGAGATGGAGGTAAGCAAGTTATCAGAAATAGAGTTCAGAGTAATGGTTATAAAGTTGTTCAAAGAAATTAATGAGAACAAGACACTTAATGGAAAGGTCCAGGAACTTAGTTAAAACATGAAAAAAGAGCTAGATATCATAAATAAGAACCAGGCAGAAATGAAGAATACTATATCTGATATCAAGAATACACTGGAAGAAATTAAAAGCCGGCTCAATGAAGCAGAGGATAGAATAAGTGACTTAGAAGATAAGGTAGAAAAAATCACTCAATCAGAGCAACAAAAAGAAAAAACACTTAAAAAGCATGAGGACAGTCTAAGGGAGCTTTGGGACAACATGAAGCGAAACAACATCTGCATCATAGGGCTACCAGAGGGGGAGGAAGGTGAGCAAGGAATAGAGAACTTGGTAGAGGAAATAATGACAGAAAACTTCCCTATGCTGGTGAGGGAGAAAGCCACACAAGTTCAGGAAGCAGAGAGAGTTCCAATAAAGAGGAACCCAAAGAGACCCACTCCAAGTAATATCATAATTAAAATGACAAATGTTAAGGACAAAGAGAGAATACGAAGGGCTGCAAGAGAGAGACAAACAGTGACATACAACGGAACCCTCATAAGGCTGACAGCAGACTTCTCAATAAAAACACTTCAGGCCAGAAGGGAGTGGCATGAAGTTCTCAAAATAATGAAAAACAAAAACATGCAGCCAAGACTGCTTTACCCAGCAAGGCTATCATTTAAAATTGATGGTGAAATAAAAAGTTTCCCAGACAAAAGAAGGCTAATGGAGTTCAGGACCACCAAACCAGCAATGCAAGAAATGCTAAAAGGACTGCTTTAAGAAGAAGATGAAATATTGAGAGAAAGGTGCATCAGCATAAAGGGGAAAATTGGCATTAAATAGGTGTATATCAATAGTAACCTTAAATGTAAACTGAATAAATGCTCCAATAAAAAGACATAGGGTAGCTGAATGGATAAGAAAGCAGGACCCATATATATGCTGTCTACAAGAGACCCACCTGAGAGCAAAAGATTAACACAGCCTGAAAGTGAAGGGATGGAAAAAAATATTCCATGCAAACAGAAATAAAATTAAAAACAAAAAAAAAAGCTGACATAGCAATATTTATTTCTGACAAAATAGACTTCAAAATAAAGACCATAACAAGAGACAAAGAAGGTCACTACATAATACTAAAGGGATCAATATAACAGGAGGAAATAACCCTTATAAATATATATGCACACAATATAGGACCACCAAAATATATATATAATTTCTTAGTGGATTTTAAGGTGGAAGTCAACAGCAACACAGTCATAGTGGGGGACTCCAACACCCCACTGTCATGATTGGACAGATCATCAAGACAAAAAATCAACAGGGAAACAGAGACCTTAAGTGACACACTAAATCTAATGGATTTAATCGACATTTACAGAACATTTCAGCCCAAAGCAGCAGAATACACATTTTTCTCAAGTTCACATGGAACATTCTCACAAATACACCACATGTTAGGGCACAAGGCAAGTCCCTACAAATTCAAGAAGATTGAAATCATATCAAGAATCTTCTTGGATCACAATGGCATGAAACTAGAAATCAACCACTATAAAAAAAAAAACCTCAAAAATATTCAAACACATGGAGGCTAAATAACATGTTATTAAATAATGAATAGGTTACCAGTGAAATCAAGGAAGAAATTCCTGGAAAAAAACAAAAATGAACAAACAACAACCCCAAATCTATGGGACACAGCGAAAGCAGTCCTGAGAGGAAAGTTCATAGCAGTACAGGCATACTTCAAGAAACAAGAAAAAGCTCTACTAAACCATCTAACACAACAACTAAAAGAATTAGAAAGAAACAGCAAGAAAAGCCCCAAGGAAGTAGAAGAAAGGAAATAATAAAGATCAGAGCAGAAATTAATGACATAGAGACTAAAAAAAAATACAAAAAAAATCAATGAATCCAAAAGTTGGTTCCTTGAAAAGATAAGTAAGATTGATGAACCTTTAGCCAGACTCACCAGGAAACAAAGAGAGAAGACCCAAATAAATAAAATTAAAAATGAAAGAGGCTATATAACTGACCCAAGAGAAATACACAGTATTGTAAGAAAATACTATGAACAACTATATGCCAACAAACTGGACAACATGGGTGAGATAGACAAATTCCTAGAAGCATATAATCCTCCAAAGTTGAATCAGGAAGAATCAGAAAACCTGATTAGGCTGATAACAACTAATGAAATTGAAGCAGTAATCAAAAAACTCCCAGCAAACAAAAGTCCGGGACTAGATGGATTTACAGGCGAGTTTTACCAAACATTCAAAGAAGAATTAACACCTATTCTCCTCAAACTGATCCAGAAAATTCAAGAAGAGGGAAAACTCCCAAGCTCTTTTTATGAGGCCAGCATCATCCTAATCCCAAAACCAGATAAAGACACTACAAAGAAAGAAAATTACAGGCCAATATCCCTGATAAACATAGATGCTAAAATCCTCACTAAAATACTGGCAAACCGGATCTAGAAATACGTTAAAAAGATCATACACCACAACCAAGTGTGATTTATTCCAGGGATGCAAGGCTGGTATAATATTTGCAAATCAATAAATGTGATACACCACATAAACAAAATGAAGGGCAAAAATCATATGATCATATCAATAGATGCAGAAAAAGCATTCGACAACATCCAGCACCCACTTCTGACAAAAACTCTCAGCAAAGTGGGAATAGAGGGATCATACCTCAACATAATAAAGGACATATATGACAAACTTACAGACAACATTAAGTCAGAGTGGACTATTGGCAGTGTATGATTTATGAATGCTTTATTTTGGTTCTGGCAGGGTCCCTGTATATATCACTTCACTCAGAGATAACACGAGGAGATCGAATTTGGGACCCTTTTTGAAAGTAGGGCCATGCCCAAATGGTCCTCTTCATCCTTCATCCCGCCATCATGCCGTGATAGACCTGCAAAGTCCCAAAGGAAGGAAGTTCACGGCTGGCCATGTGTGAGGGGCGCCGAACCAGAGAGCAGAGGGTCGTGTTTGAACACAGCCTAAAGAGGCCAAAGCTGATTGCCATGGGCACAGCAGGCGTGCAACCAGAATCCACTGCCACCATTCAGAGAGCCTGTGTCCCTGCCAGAGGCCAGGCTGACGTGAGTGTTTCAGAAAGTTACCCTGTGATGCATACCACCAAGTGTGATGGGATTTATATCAAATCCACACTGATCCCAGAGAGCCGGAGGGAGCGGTTCGTAAGGATAAGTAAGCCTTTCCGAGTTGACCCACAGGCTAGATGCATCAAGGAAGTTGATCTGAATTTTTTCAGTGTCCTTCATCTCTATGGGATGGCAGATGTTCCTGAGAAAGGATGTATAGGGGTCTGGGTGGAGCCCTAGCCCTCTGCAACCCATGAACCTGGAGCTCCAGAGAGACTCCAGAGGTGACCATTAAGGCTGTTGCAAAGGAGGCTGGTCTAGCCACGTGGTCAAAAGAACAGGCAAGCTCAGCAGCCCTAAAAATTGGAGGGGAGCCCACAAGGAAACGTCTCTCCTGGCCAAGATCCTGAGGTAGTGCATGCAAGGAATCCATACACTGGCCTTGAGGCAGACTGGAGCTGGCACTAGAGCTAGAATTTGACAAGGGGGTGCACGCACACCTTGTGTTGACCACTGTCTTAGCTGAATGGCCTTACACAATCACCTTTTGAGCCTTGGTGTCTTCATCTGTCTAATGAGAATAACTTGAGCTGTTGAGAATATTAAATAAGATTATATGTGAAGGTAGCTCTCGCATAGTAGTATAAAATGTTCAAAACAAAATTTTTTTAAAAAAATTAAATACAACTAAAAGATTGTTAACTTCCTCGCAACTTTGGGGTGGTATCCAGGAAAGGAAGAACTAACATTTGGATAGTCCTGTGTCTAACTTGGTGACTTTCTAGTTGACCTTGGAAAGGCACAATCTCTCTACTGCACTTCAGTTCTCTTGTTTGAAAAATAAGGGGTTCACTCTGCAATCGAGTCCAGTGGGATGGTCATTTAAACTACAGGTTTAAAGTCTTACCCAAATGTAATGAATAAGAATCTTTCGAGGTGGAGATCTTGACAAAGTTTAAATTTTTAATTTGTTAATTTTTGGCCACCTAGGTAATATATGCTGATGTACAAGTGAAAAAAATCCAATGTTATTTTAAGAAGTTAATAACCTCTCGCCTGGCTGGGTGTGGCTCAGCGGTTGAGCATCGACCCAGGATCCAGAAGATCGTGGTTCGATTCCCAGTCAGGGCACATGCCCAGGTTGTGGGCTCAATCCCCAGTGGGGGGCGTGCAGGAGGCAGCCGATCAATGACTCTCTCATCACTGACATTTCTATCTCTCTCTCTCCCTCTCCCTTCCTCTCTCTGAAGTCAATAAAAACATTTTTTTTTTTTAAATTTAAAAAAGAATAACCTCTCACTTCCCCTTTGCTCCCCCTTTCCCACCCTTTGAGAAAATTAGTGTCCTTGCTCATACTAACAAATATAAAGCTATTTGTTATCTGTTCTTTCATAACTTTTTTTTGAAGACCTAATTGGCTTTGTTAAGCAATTCATGAATTGGGCAACATCCCACCTAGTAACTAGAAGAAAGCTCTCTATCTTTGTAACTTTTTAGGTCAATCCATACAGCACTATTCATTCTTTAATAACGAAGTAACACTCCATAGACTGAATGCTCTGTAATTTAGTCAGCCATTCTGTTAGATTCAAATTGCTCACAGTTCTTTGCTGCTACAAACAGTGCTTCAGTAAACATGCTTGCACACACATGTTTACATCCTGGAACATATCCCAATAGGACTGATTCTTAAAAACATATTACCAAATCAAAAGACAAGTATATCTTAAAGTCTAGTGGTCACTGACAGATTACTTTCCCAAAAAGTTTCTCCAATTTTATTTCTAACAGCAGTAAATAGACAAACTGTCTCCCCACATTCTCACCAGCCTTGGATGTTATCATTCTTTGAAAAATGGCATCTTATTATAGACTTAATTCTCATTTCCTTGACTAATGAAATTGAACATATTTTTATATTTATCAGTCATTTGGGGTTTATTTCTAATCATCTGTTCCTATCCTTTGACCACTTTTATACTGGGTTTTTGTGTCATTACTAAAATTCCGTAAAAGTATTTTGAATATTAAGAATATGAACACTTAAGATGTGTTCTAAAATTTTATTTCCCAATGTATAATTATTTTTATTTTATAGATGTAGCTTTTTTAAAAAATATTTTATTTTTTAATTACAGTTGACATACAATATTATATTGGTTTCAGGTGTACAACATAGTAATTGGACATTTATATAATTTATGAAGTGGTCGCCCTGATAAATCTAGTACCCACAGGTAGAGATTTTGACATGCAAAAATGTTTAATTTTCATGTAGTCCAATATGTTACCTTTTCCACTGGGGCTTCTGCATTTGCTTTTTCTCTAGTTAGGCAGCTTCTTCCTACTCCAAGGTTATACAAATGTTTTCTTATTACTGTTCACAATAGGTTAATTTTTACTTTTTACATTTTAATTTTCACTTAATCTGGAATATATTTTTAAATAGCATTAAGATTCTTGTCGTTCTTCCATATAGATAGCTAATTATGCTGGTACTATTTATTAAATATGTCATTCCACTGAAACTTATGTCATAGAACACATTTTATATGTTTTTGTATTTATTTTGGAATTTGTCTCTAGTCTTTTCTTATATTTCTGTGGCTTTATGGTAAGTTTCAAAATTTCATAAAGAAAATCTCCCTCCACTATTTTTAAAATTTTTCTTTTTGTTCTAAAGGACTTATGAGCTGCATGAACTTGAACTAAGTTTTCCAGTTTCCCATCAACTACCCCAACTATCTGTTGCAATTCCGAATGGACCTGGATAAACTTTTTAAAACAATTGTGGAAGGATTAATATTTTCATGATACTAAATTTTTTCATTTGAAAACATGATATGTCAACAAATCATCAAATGACAGGTGCTGGCGAAGATGTGGAGAAAAGGCAACCCTAGTGCACTGCTGGTGGGAGTGCAGACTGGGGCAGCCACTGCAGAAAACAGTGTGGAGTTTCCTCAAATAATTAAAAATGGAGCTGCCTTTTGACCCAGCAATTCCACTTCTAGCAATATATCCTAAGAAACCCAAAACACCAATTAGAAAGAACTTATGCACCACTATATTGATAGCAGTGTTATTTACAATAGCTGAGATCTGGAAACAGCCCAAGTGCCATCAGTAGATGAGGGGATAAAAAGCTGTGGGACATTCACACCATGGAATACTACGCAGCTGTAAAGAAGAAGGATCTTTTATCTTTTGGCACAGCATGGAGGGAACTAGAAAGTATTTTGCTAAGTGAAATAAGCTGGTCAGAGAAAGACAAATATCACATGATCTCAGTCATATGTGCAACCTAATAAACAAAATAAACTGATGGACAAGATAGATACAGAGACATAGAAGCATGGAGCAAACAGTCGGACGCATTTCAGAGGGAAAGTGGGGGTGGGGAATGGGGGGGAGAGAGATTTATCAAAGAACTTAGATGCATGTATACATGACCTATGGACCCAGACAATAGTGTGGAGAAGACCTGGGGGGGCGAGGGTGGATGCCTGGTGGAGGGGTTCAATGGCAGGGGAAAGGGGGACATCTGGAATATTTTCAACAATAAAGGAAAAAAAGGATATAAGAAAAGAAAACAGGATATGTATCTCCATCAAGCTCCTGTTTTATACCATTTGGTAACATTTTAGTGTTTTCTTTGGGTAAGCCAAATGACTTTTCATTAAACTTGTCCTTGGGTATTTTATGCTATTTGTCACTACCGTTGGTGGAATTATTTTTCCTTTTACATTTCTGAGTATTATTACTTTGCTATTGATTTTTATTGTGTCCTAGATTTCCAACCATGCCACAAGATTCTTTAAGATCTCATTGTTTATATATTTTGTTTTGTGGGTTTTTTTAATCAAAGTCTCTTGGATTTTATAAACACATAGTATTATAATAGACAAAGATAATTGGCTGCTTCTTTTCTCATATCTGTATCAGTTTTTTAGTTTCTTGCCTTATTACATATGGTAGAACCTAAGAAAATAATACCAACTAGAAACAGTGATATTTCCGTTCCTGTCCCATGCCTGAGTTTAATGAGATGGCTTTAACAATTCATATTTGGAATTACATTTGATCTGTCTTTACACACTTAAAGTATTTTTCTGTTACATTTTTATTTCATATTTGTTTCTTTTTTATTTTATTTTTGGCAATTGATAACCTCATGCGCCATGTCTACACTGAGAGGTCTGACTCGAAGCCACTCCTGCCTTTCTAAGATACACTCTGCTTATTCACACCTACCGCTCCCTTGATTTACTGCCGAATATTTTATTCAGAATATTTGTATCTATATTTATAAGTGAAACTGTTCAAGAAATAGATTTTATTCCTTTATCAGATTTTTGACCAGGCATCTTACCATCTGTTACCATGGCTTTATGTAGAATTTAATTGTAAAATAATCTGATGTTGGCCAATTATTAAATGGTAGACTTTTCATTTTATTTTCAGTCGTTTCTAGTAGTCTGTTAAGGTTTTGTATCGCTTTGAAGGTCAGTTTTAACAGTTTATTCTTGAGGGAAGTCATCCGATTCTTTTATCAGTAAATGTGTTGCCTTAGAGCAGCATATACCTGCTTTTGCAATTCTCTTGTTCCCCCCTCATCTGCTTTCTCGTTTCTAGTAATGTACACTTTTTGTTTCTCTTTGTCTTGTTTTTTCTTTAAAAGTCTTATTAGGAGTTTGCCCCTTTTTTGGCCATTTAAGAATGAGCTTATGGGTTTATAGATCCTTTGTCCTATGTCTTAATTCTCCATTTCATTATTTTCAGCTTTCATTTTTATTCACTGTTTCCTTTGTTCTCTTTTGGTTCATTTTGATATTCTTTTTGTAATATCTTGACTGTGTCCACTGTCTACTTCCAGCTATTCTTTTAAAAGCAGGTCTCTTAAAATATCTCCTGTTCTAAACACCTTAAGGTTTTGTCTTTGGCTGCATTCAGGAACCTGCATTTATGCAAGCACCCTCAAATTCTTGATGGATTCTTTAAAATTAGTCATACTGTGTCCTATTTCATTCTTTAATAATCTCATCTCCAACATAATGCACTCAATGCTAAAGCTCTAATACTCACAGTATGGTGCCCCTGCCTCAGTTACATCTTCAATAAATGACAGCTGAGAAAAAGTTGAAGGGAATGATTTGGCCTTGCACTGTTCTGCACAGATGATCACTGATGACAAGGATCTACATGTAGCAGATACTGTATATTCTTCAAGGAGCCTCAAAAAATACAGGCAGTCCTAATACACTGTGGGGTAATCAACTGGAAACAAATGTTCTGAGTCGAAGGTAACAAGTCAGAGGTAATGGACGAGCACTGTGGTTCTCAAAGCGGGTCCCCAACAGCAACAGCATCACCTGGGAACAGAACAGAGACCCCAGAAATTGACCCATGCCAATATGGTTAATTAACATTTGACAAAGGAGGCAAGAGCATACAATAGAGTAAAATAGTCTCTTCAATAAATAGTATTGGAAAAATTAGACAGATACATGCAAAAAAAAAAAAAAAGGTGAAAATAGAGCACCAACTTACTCCATACACAAAAATAAACTCAAATGGATAAAAGACAAATGTAAGTCATGAAACCATAGAAATCCTAGAAGAAAACACAGGCAGTAACATCTCAGATATCTCATGTAGCAATATTTTCACCGATACATCTCCTAGGACAAGAATAACAAAGGGAAAAATAAACAAATACAACTATAACAACCTAAAAAGCTTCTGCACAGCAAAAGAAACCACCAACAAAATGAAAAGGAAACCCATTGTACGGGAGAACATATTTGCCAATGACACATCTGGTAAGAGGTTAACTTCCAAAATATGTGAAGAACTACTAAAACTCAACGCCAGGAAGACAAACAATCCAATTAAAAAAATAACTGGCAAAGCACATGAATAGACACTTCTCCAAAGAGGATATACCAATGGCCAATAGACATATGAAAATATGTTCAGTGTCACTAGTCCTCATATTTAATTTGCATAGAGACACAAATTAAAACTACAATGAGGTATCACCTCACACCTACCAGAATGACTATCATCGATAAATCAACAAATAACAAGTGCTTATGAGGATGTGAAGAACAGGAAATCCTAGTACACTGCTGGTGGGAATGCAAAGTAGTACAGCCACTGTGGGAAACAGTATAGAGTTTCCTCAAAAAATTAACCATGGAACTGCCATTTCACCCAGTGGTCCCACTTCTGGAAATACATCCTAAGAATCCCAAAACACCAATCAGAAAGAATATATGCACCCCGATGTTCATAGCAGTGCAATCTGCAATAGCTAATACCTGGAAACAGCCTAGTGTCATCAGTAGATGAGTGGATAAAAAAGCTGTGGTCCATTTACACCATGGAATACTATGCAGCTATAAAAAATGAGCTCTTACTCTTTGTGACAGCATGGATGGAGCTGGAGATTATTATGCTAAGCAAAATAAGCCAGTTAGAGAAAGACAAATATAATGTGACCTCACTTATATGTGGAATTTAATGAAAAAAATAACCTGAGGAACAAAATAGATCCAGAGGCATGGAACAGAATGACAGATCTCAGAGGGGAGGGGGGTGGGAGGGAACGGGAAGAGATTAACCAAAGAACATAGAGGCATAGCCCATGGACACAGACAATAGTGTGGGGAAGGCCTGGGGTGGGGCAGGGGCTGGGTGGAGGGGGCAAAGGAGTGGAAAATGGGGGACATCTGTAATACTGTCAACAATAAGTTTAAAAATATTTAAACCTCCACAGAGCTTAATGTTTAAATTTTGTATGATTGTAGAGAATGCAATTCCAGCAATTAAAGAATTATATGACTCAGTGAGCTTTTTTAAAAAAATTCCAGTTCATCTTAGAAGACTGTGGTAGGTTTGTCATTCACACCTTAGTATAAATCAGTCAAATCAGATTGTTAAACTCTTAAGATCTGGCTGATGTTATACTGGCTCAATGAACATGTGGTTTGAGATAGAAAGGAAAGATATTTTGAATTTTGAAAGGTAGCGAAGTCTTAGCTGAAAAATAAAATCTGGAGCTTAGGATTATATGAAAATAACTATATTCTGGCACTTAAAATGCAGGAGCAAATGCAGAGGTGAAAAAAGAGAAAGCAAATAAAATTTGCCTATTGCAAATGGTGCCTCAGTCAGGTCCTATATCCAGAAGAGGATATGAATCCAGAGTTTGGAGCTCAGGCTACCTTAGCACAGCCTACCTGGCAGCTTCCCATACTTGATCCTGCATGGCTCCAATAACACAGTGATTTCCACAGTGATTGTGCACCTGATTAAAGAAACAACAAGAAAGCAGAGGAAATAGGAAGGAGATCTTTTAAACACGACACAAATAAGTACCCAAATCTCAATAATCACAGTAAAAGTGAATGAATTCATTTTCCTACTAAAATACTGGTCTCTCATATATTGACTTACAAACAAAGTCTAGGAAGCATCCATTAGTCTTCTCAGGCTGCCATAACAAAATACCATAGGCTGGGTGGTTTAAACAATAGAAATTTATTTTTCACTGTTCTGGAGGCTACGAAGTACAAGATTGAGGGGCCAGCAGGGTAGGTGTCATTCTGAGGCTTCTCTTGGCCTGTAGGTGGCCACCATCTCGCTATGTCCTCACATGTGGACACAGAAAGAGCTCTGGCCTCTCTTCCTCTGCATAGAGGGACACCAATCCCATTGTGAAGGCCCCTTCCTCCTGACCTCATCACCTCCCAAAGGCCCCACCTCACACTGGAGATTAGAGCTTCAACATGAATTTGGGAGGCACACAAACACTGAATCCACAATAGGCTCATCTGAAACAAACAACATGAGAGGGTTAAAGACGGGAAAAGATATACTAGACCAGCAATTTTCAACCCTTTTCATCTCATGGCACACATACACTAATTACTAAAATTCTGCAACACCCCCAAAAACTAGGCCTCATTTTGATTCATCTATTGCTGTGTTGGCTGTTGTCATATTTTTATTTGACAATCTAAAGGAAAAGAGGTCAGTGCCCCTGGCTAAATAGTCAGGTATTGCATATTTTAAAAATTCTTGCCGCACACCCATGTGCCATGGCACATTGGTTGAAAATTACTGTACTAAACTAATGTTAAACTGAAAGCAAGGTAATAACATCTATATAGAACAAAATAAAATTTAATCTGATAGATACAAAAGCCTCCCACAAGATCGATCATGAATCTTCCTTACACAATATAGCTACAAAATACATAGACATACAAGGAGAGATTAGTAAACCCACAATCCTAGTGGGAGAAGTCAGGACTTTCCTCACAAAGTAACAGATCAAGTAGATTTAAAAAAAAAAAAAAAAAAAAAAAAGAACACTTGGATTTACACAATACCATTATAATTCAATGTTTTGGTGATTTTTGGTTACCTGCCTCTTTCGTATTTGAGAACTCCTATTCATCTGTCTGTCTGTCCATCATGGCTAACCTATAGGGACTAAGGGGAGGGAGGGGACGTGCTGCCACAGGGGAGTGAAGGTAACTAGTTTTTAAGTCTAGAAGCTCCTGGTCCCTCCCTGTGGTCACCCTTCATCTGTTGGGTAGGCTCTGGGTGTCAGCCCAGTGCCGACAGTCCCTTTAGTCTGGGAATGAATGCCACAGCTGCTGTGCAGCTTAAGACACACAAGGATGTGAGGGTGGAAGGAAGACAGGAGTGCCTAGAGGGGCCACAATGAAAGCACACTGCAGGCCACCTCCCGCCCACTTCTTACCTCTCCCATCCCCAAACTTGAGGATTTTTAGGGTTCCCACATCCACAGCAGTCGGCGCCCTCATGTGTTTCCTCCAGGTTTCGTTGTCTGCTCAAAATTTCTGGTCCAAAGACAGAACTGTTTTTTTGTGGGTTTTGCCCCGTGCTACTGCAGATTCCTTTTATTTTAATTTCTTTTTCTTTTTTCCATTGCTTCATATCATTCTTGGTGCAAAGCCGGCAGACGAGTGTTCGGGTCTCCCCCGTGACCCCAGCCCTCACTGCATCAGTTCCCTCGTATGTGCCTCACACACGTGCCATCGCAGCCAGAGGAACGCGGGCCAACCCTGCTTTACCGTGGGCACCAACTCCCCGAAAGTATTACCCGCCCTCGGGCTTTCCGTGTGAGTCTTCCCTTCACACAGAAGGGTTCTTCCTTTCCCTTCTCCGAGGCCTCAGTTCAGGAGTATGGGGAGCACCAAAATGGGTTCCAATGGGCCGCCTCTGACGGTGAGCTTGCTGTGGTTCCAGGGCACAGGAAAGAGACAGAAGGCCAAAGGAAACCTTTCCTTCTTTCCTTGCCCTGAAGGAGCTCTTGTTTCCAAAGGGGAAAATTAGGGACAGTCCAACTGAAGTTCTTGGCAGCCACACCTTGCTTTGTCATCGTGGGAAGAGTAGCCTGTGCGCCCAGAGGTAAGATTTTTTAAATTTTAACAATGATGCCCAGGAGTGATAATAAAAGGGTTTAAATACCAGTAAGTACACCAACCTTTCAGAATAGTTTGTCTTCCCAAGGGTCCTATTCCAGGACCTGAGATGGTGGCCCCTCACTAGCTGTCTACCTGCCCCACCCCGACACATGCACACACACACAGCTATCCTCTTTGGCCCCTGATATCACCTAAGCTTATCCAAATCTTTACCTCCCTCTGCCCCCAACTCATGTGCCATAGGGCTTTTGTTCCTCCCCTTTCGAGCATGCTCAATGACCTCCTAAAAACTATTCATGAGAAACATATCTGAACTAAAACTTCATTTTGGGTGAGATCGGCCAATGTACAAACACTGAACTACTTCGTTGCTGCAAAAATGTATTGAAAAGGAGTTCATGCTTGTATGTCATTGGTACACACCGTTATTAAGTCAGCTCCGGCTCCTGACGACCCAATGAATGAGTGATGCCCACTCACCCAGTGACTACGCAAGATGACTGAACAGCATGCTTGTAGAGTCATATATTATATCTGGAAATGTTAAGTGTCTAGAGAATTTAGTGAAATTAATTTGTTTTCCTTGTGTATGCTTTCTTTTCTTTTGAAAAGTGTACTTTGTCTATTCAAAAGGTAATGTTTAATAGAGTAATATCGCCTTCACTCAAATCTTATGAATTCACGTATCTATCACACTCTCTTATTAACATGTTATTAAATCAATAGAACTTTTTCCAGTGCTGATAGTTTAACTCAAATTTCTCTACTATTACATGAAGTAAAGTACCAGCCTTTCTCCCTTTGCTTCCCCTTGCATCCCAATAAGATACCTTTTCAAAAGATTCATTCCTCTATTGCTCTCACTTCTCACATCCAAAAGAGTGAGTGTGGGGCTGAGACAAAACTCCTCTACTCCTCTGCCCTGATCCCTCCGAGCCCAAACCCTGGCTGTTTCCATTTCGATATCATAGAATTTCCTTTGCAGTGAGTCACTTTTATTTAAAGAATCCTTCCTTGGCCAATAGACATATGAAAAAATGCTTAACATCACTAATTGTCAGAGACATGCAAATTAAAACCACAAGCAGATATCACCTCACACCTGTCATAATGGCTGCCATCAATAAATCCACAAATATCAAGTGTTGGCGAGGGTGTGGAGAAAAGGGAACCCTCGTGTACTGCTGGTGGGAATGCAGATTGTGCAGCCACTGTGGAAAAAAGTATGGAGTTTCCTCAAAAAATTAAAAGCAGATATGCCTAATGACCCAGCAATTCCACTTCTGGAAATATATCCAAAGAAATCCAAAACACTAATTCAAAAGAATATATGTACCCCTATGTTCAGTGCAGCTTTATTTCCAATAGCCAAGCTCTGGAAGGAACCCAAGTGCCCATCAATAGACAAGTGGATAAAACAGCTGTGGTTTATATACACAATGGAATAGTACTCAGCCATAAAAAAAGAATGAAATCTTACCATTTGCAACAGCATGGATGGACCTAGATAGAGGATATTATGCCCAGTGAAATAAATCAGCCAGAGAAAGACAAATACCATATGATTTCACTTATATGTGGAAGTTAAACAATAAAATAAATGAACAAACAAAACTGAAACAGACTCAGATACAGAGAGAGAACTGGTTGTTGCCAGAAGGGAGGGGAGGAATTGGGGCACTGGGTGAAAGAGGTGAAGCACAACTTGGTGGTTACAAAATAGTCATGGGGAAGTAAGTGCGGCATAGGGAATACAGTCAATAATATTGTGATAACTACGTATGGTGCCAGTTGGGGTACTGGAAATATCGAGGGGAACACTATGTTAAGTATATGATTGTCTAACCACTTAGCTGTACACCGAAACCAACAGATAATTTTTTTTAAATCCTTCTTTAAAACTTTTAATTACACATTCCCAGAGGGTCTATCGCTGTCTTTTTAAATTTAACTATATACATAAACCTTGCCAGATTTTTTTTCTCAACTGTTTCCTTTTTATCGGCTTTTATCTCAAGCCTTGGCTCCTATTTATTTGATGTTTGGTTAGACTTCCTACTCTGGTATTTTCTATGTTAATCAACATCTATGTTAGTGAAATGATTTCTGAAGTCTTCCAAACCCACAAATATCTTTTGTTGACCTCAGGGAACCCACGTTTTAGGCTGGCCAGATTGTATTTTCTCTTTACCCATAAGAACAGTAAGACCCAAGGAAAGAAGGTAACCCGTTCAAGGTCATGCAGCCAGTCAGGAGTGGATGATTAGGAAGCAGTGGGGCTTTCAGGTTGGGATTAACCATCAAAATCATAGGATAAAGTACAGCTCAACACAACTCCAAGTTTACAAAATGATGTTGGACTGCAAAGAGCTGGTGGGGCATATGTTTTCTCATCAGGAAGGGCTGCAATGACCTAGGTGAACTCCCAGGCCCAGCCACAGCAAGGACTATGCTTGGCTGCCGGGCATGAGGCTGGCACAGGTGTGCACCACCTCCATACGGAGAAGCAAGTGCACGTCTGTGACCTCAACTTTATACCCTGCTGGTCACACTAGCTCTTAAGGGCTGCGTGGCTGGTTCCCATCCTCAGTGCAGCTGAGGCCCATGGATTATAAATCATATAATACACAATCTCTATACTATATTGTAAGTCATAGAATAAATAACTTCTCTGTGTAGGTTTCTCAAGATGTTCTCCTTACATTTCACACAAACTTGCAACCAGGTAAGATTCCTCATTTATCATTAGTTCAGGACACTGTTTGGGTAAGAAATTCAATCCAGGGTCAATTCGTAGGTGTCCATGGCTCCTGTGTATGGGAAGGGAATTGGATGGTGTGGGCAAAGGGTGTTCAACCATTCCATTCACTCCTTTCCTTGGAGGCAAACCCAGGTATGGAGATTAGGTCTTCTGGCTCCTAGCCCAGAACACTCTCTACAACTCCACAAATGCCTAAAGTGAGAAAATGCTGAGAGAGATGAACAGCAGCTTCTTTCTCTGAACTATAACTGAGTCTGACTGGAGGTCTTTGCATATCAGAACGTAATCTTTGCTACTTTGGGTGGTGGGGACTTAAAATGTGCTATTTCTCACTAAAAGTCAGAGAGAAGGGGAGAAGAATGCAGATAAGTGGGGCAGAGGGAAGACCCTGAGGATTGCAAGAATGTAGGAACCAGGAGAAGCATGACCATGTCTTTCCTCTGCTCCCAGCCCACCCCCAGGGGATGTCCGGAGGCGCCAGGCAAAACGTTCTCCCTCCATCCCCAAATTTTTTGGCTTTATTGCTTTACTCTCACAGACGCCAGTCTTAATGACTCCTCCCTGGCCCTCTGGAGGCTCACATTCTGATACTAGAAGACAAAAACTCAACCAATAATCACATTTACTATATATTGAAATGTCACATGTAAAAAATAAATTAGGATAAGAAGATGACAGAGGGCGAGAGGGTAATATGTTATAGAAAGCGGTCAGGGAAGGCCTCGCGGTAAACCTGTGTTCGACAGAGACCTGAATAAAGAAGAGAGGGAGTGAGGCTCATCCCCGTGGCGGAGGGCCCAGCCTGAGGAAGCCCGCCAGGATGTGCCCAAGATGACCGCTGGGGCAAATGAAGAAAATCCTTGAAATTCCATTTATAGTTTTATCGGAAAAATAAGAAATGAGGCGTGCCTGACATTTGGTATATTAATTTTGAAAGAAAAAAGTGTTTTTAAAATAAGGGTATACAGGATGGATGCGCAATTTGTTAAAAATTATAGGGGTGGGAAATGAAAAGTTCCGAGATTACGGCTGCCTAAGGCAATCGTCTTTTGAAAGGCAAGAGTCGATTTATCCGTGGGCTCTTGTACCTTCAGACCCCATCATATTATCTGGGGGGGGGGGGGAGTATCAACATTCTGGGTATACCTTTTTCATCCCCTCTACTTAACAACAGAATCTCTATTCTTTTGTACTTTTTTATTGATCTCTGAGAAAGGAAGGGGGGGAGGAAGAGAGGAAGAGAAGCATGGACTGGTTGCCGCCTGCAGGTCTCCACCAGGGATCACACCCGAAACCCGGGTATGTGCCCTGGCCCTTAACCAAACCCACCACCCTCTTTTGTGCCAGATGAGGGCACCCACCAGCCAAGGGACAGGGCCAGGCGTTTTCAGCAGCCAGCCAGCCAGCGCCCTGCAGGCAGGTCCCCATAGTGAACAGGTGAATGGGTGGAGGAGGGATGGCTGGGGGGGGAGGGGGACTCACCCAGCCTGCGTGCATGGCAATGCTGCAAAGACAGCCTTGGCACCGTAAAAGACTTTGCGCTTCGACGTCTAACGGGGATAAAAATCACCCAAGGACCGCCCTTGGGCAGTCGATTTCCCTCGGTTCCCGACCTGTGGAGCAGGAGGTGGGAGCGACGGAGCGCGGAGGAGAGGAGCCGAGCGCGGCGCCCGGCACCGGGAAGACGCTTCCCGCGAGCCCCTCCCTCCGCCCCCCACCCCGCCCCCACGCGCCGCGGGAACCACGAGCGCGGGCCGCTTTTACAGAACCCCCCGGGACACAGAGTGAGGAAGACACAGGCTCGTCCCCAGACAGACGTGCTGGGCCTTCGGGGAGAGGAGGGTAAACGGGGGCGGAAGGGTGGCGCCAAGGCGAGCTGTGGCAGCCTCGGAACAGCACGCGCTCCTGCAGCGAGCGCGACACTGGGCACCTGCGCCCCCGCCTCCCCAGCCGCGCCGCAGGGGCTGCCCCACGGGGGCGGGGAACTCCCGGCGCCCGCGAATCAAAGCCCGGGCCGACCGACCCCGTGCTGCCATTGGCCGTCGTGAGTGTCAATCCCCGCGCAGCTTTCCCCCGCCTCTGCGCCTCTCCCGGTTCCATCACGCTTATCCTCTGTCGCCATCTTCAGGCCGGGCGCAGAACTCCATCCATCCCGAAGAAGCTTCTGGCCAAGGGGAGCGCCACGGGCCAAGGGCTGGGTGTGGGCCTTAGGGGCTCTATTTGCAAGTGCCAGGGCGGCCCTTGAAGCTGCACGTCAGGGAGCCAAAGCGCTGAGCGAGGGTCTCAGACGGATGCGTGGGGGCAGAGGGGAGCGAGATTGCAAGGGGGCAGGGCCAACAACTGGTCTGGGGTCTGGACGCTGATTGGAACAGCAGCGGAGAACGCAGTGCTTAGGAGCTGAGGTCACAGGCCTGGCAGCTTGGGTTTAACCCGGGCTCTGCTAATAGCTGTGTGTCTTGAGGCCAATGGCTTGAAGTCTCTGAGACCACAGTTTCCTTTGAAATGGGGAGAACTGTAGCTGCCTCCAATGGTTGTTATGAGGATAAATGAGCTAATATGTGCAATGTACTTAGAGTACTTTTTCTTCGCCAGGCAACTCTGGTTCCCGCTCCGCGCCTCCGCAGCCACCCCAGCAGGAAAGCTCGAGCGCGCCGGCTCTCGCCATTCCGCCGGCCCTGCTCGCTCCGCGCCCTACCGCAGCCCCGGAGGGCGGCAGGGCTGAGGGGCCCCGCTGCTCGGCGCTTTCCCGAAAGCTGACACTGGCCAGGGGCCAAGCTTGCGAGCAAGTGGACGAGTGGGACTCCGCGGGGTCTCCGCGCGCCCCAGCCCTCGGGGGCCTGCCGGCCGGGCCACGGGCGGCCTCTGCCTCGCCCTCTACTGGCGGGAGCGGGCCCCCCCGGAGCGCGGGCTCTTCCGCTTCGCGCCGCGGCCGCGGTTCTAGGGACAGCCCGCCGGGCGCCGCCGCCGCAGCTTCGGAGCCTCGGAGCGCGAGTGCGGCCCTGGCGGTGCGTCTCGGTGTCTATGTTACGTTAGGTCAAGTTAGGAAAAGCTTTCCCGGTTATTCCAGCAACACCAGCAACTTTCACGCAAACGTCTATTTTTCGGTACGTTACAGAAGAGTTGTCGCCGAGTGGGGCAAGTTGGCTCATTTGCCTGTGGGGATGTGGGGAGATGGGGGGGCCAAGTCTCACTAGCCCACACGTCAGCAGCCAGCAGGGCTGCTTGCTGTCTGCTTTGGTGCCATTTGGTCCCCTGGAGCTGCTGAAGTGTGGGTAACGGAGGAACGCCCTGGGGACCCAGGCCACTGCCTCAGTTGGTCTGGGCCATGTTCCTCCTGCAGCCACCAGGTCTAGCCCGGGATGTTCGTCCCCCCGCAGCTGCCCACCTCCCAGCAACTGAAGGGCAGCGAAGGCCGAGCATTAAGCACCAAGGGGCAGAGTTGATGGGCTGTTTGCCCTCCAACTCAGACCACCGGGCACACTCTTTGGGCCGCTAGCATTGGCCTTGCCATCAGCCCTGGGGAAGCGCTGGTCCCCGGCTCCTCCCACACCCTCTGCGGGCTCAGCTCCTCGCTTGAGGACAGTGGGCTCCAAGGGGCAGTGGAAGGACAGGGGGGCAGGATTGCTCAGTGCCTGTCCCGGACAGAGGGGCAGGATTGCTCAGTGTCTGTCCCGGACAGAGGAGCAGGATTGCTCAGTGCCTGTCCCGGAAAGAAGAGCAGGATTGCTCAGTCCCTCTCCCGGAGAACAGAAACTGGCGGTGGAGCAACTGTGGGGCCAGCGGATGGGTGGGTCTCAAACGGATTTTGCTGATCTCTAGGGTGGCTGCACATATAAGTCCCCCGGCCCCGCCCTGACACTCAGCAGCCAGCCTGTCCTTTCCCGCCAGGCCCCTTGGCAGCTGCTAACTCGCCGTCTATTGGCCAGGAGCGGGCCCGCCCGGAGCGCGGGCTCCTGCGCTTTCCTGGGGCGCGGCCGCGGTGCCAGGCAGCCGCTGACGCCGTCGCCGCAGCGGGGAGCCTCCGCGGGGAGCGCGGCCGTCACCCGCGCGGTTCGGACAGATTCTCTGGTTCTGTGAGTGGTTCCTGAGCATTTGAGTGGACCTGGAGTTCCGAGGGGGGTGACTGGCACGGAGGCCTTTTTGGGTGGGGTAGGGATGGATAGGCCGCTTCCCACTGTCGGGACCCCCTTCCCGCTCCCCACCTGCAAAGGCCATGAGCTTTGCACCTGGGGAGCCCCTTGCAGACAGTGTAGGCAGCTGTCCCAGAGGAGCTGTGAGCAGCGGGGGGGGGGGGGGGGGGGGGGTAGGGGGATGGGCGTTAAAAGTCAAATTCCAGGACTGCACTCCGGAAGTCCTGAATGCTGACCTTGGAGGGAGGGCCCCCTACCTTCCTGTGTCACTGTCCACAGGGGCTAATTCACAGGCACAGCCAAAGTTTAATCTGAGCCAGGACCCTTCATTTACAAATGAGGAAACGAGATTCGCACGTGGGGTGCGGGGGAGGGGGTTGGAGGAAAGACACCCTCTAATTTTGGTGGTGGTGGTGGGTGGCTCCTTCCTGCCTTCGGGTGGAGTGGGGGTCCCGAGTCCCACCAGCCCCCTGCCTGAGCGGGCTGCTTGCTGCCTGCTTCGGCCCGTTGGTCCCGTGGATGCCGGGGAAGCGCCGCCGCACCGAGGCCGCGGGATCCCGACGCTGCCGCCTCCGTCGGGGACTTTCCCCCCGCGGCCTCCGGGCTGGCGCGGGGCGCTCTCCCTCCGCAGCCGCCGCGTCCGAGCCGCCGGAGGGCCGGTGGGCCGAGCGGGAAGCGCCGGGGGCGGCGTCTCAGGGTCTGTTTGCCCCGCGGCGCAGGTCGCTGGGGCCGCAGCCCCCCCCCCATCCCCCTGCGGCGCCGTCGGAGCCCTGGGAGAGCCCGGCCCCGGGTTCCTGCCGACCCTCCCGGCTGCGGCTCAGCTCCTCGGGGGCGAAGGCGGTCTGGGGGGAGGGGAGCGGAAGAAACGCCGCGGCGGGAGGGGATGGAGCGGCCCCGTTGCGCAAAGAGTCGGGAAGGCGGACCCTGGCCGCGGACCGAGATTGCAGCCAGGGGCCGGGTGGCCCAGCGGGATCTTCCCGATCACTAGGGCGGCTGCGCGGTCGGGTCCCCAGCGTCGGGGACCTTCCCGCGGGGCCGCGGGCGCCCCTACGTCGCCGTCTATTGGCCAGGAGCGGGCCCGCCCGGAGCGCGGGCTCCTGCGCTTTCCTGGGGCGCGGCCGCGGTGCCAGGCAGCCGCTGACGCCGTCGCCGCAGCGGGGAGCCTCCGCGGGGAGCGCGGCCGTCACCCGCGCGGTTGGGGCAGGTTCTCTGGTTCTGTGAGTGGTTCCTGAGCATTTGAGTGGACCTGGAGTTCCGAGGGGGGTGACTGGCACGGAGGCACTTTTGGGTGGGGTAGGGATGGATAGGCCGCTTCCCACTGTCGGGACCCCCTTCCCGCTCCCCACCTGCAAAGGCCATGAGCTTTGCACCTGGGGAGCCCCTTGCAGACAGTAGGCAGCTGTCCCAGAGGAGCTGTGAGCAGCGGGGGGGGGGGGGGTAGGGGGATGGGCGTTAACAGTGCAAATTCCAGGACTGCACTCCGGAAGTCCTGAATGCTGACCTTGGAGGGAGGGCCCCCTACCTTCCTGTGTCACTGTCCACAGGGGCTAATTCACAGGCACAGCCAAAGTTTGATCTGAGCCAAGTTCCTTAATTTACAAATGAGGAAACTGAGATGCCCAGGTGGGGTGCGGGGGAGGGTTTAAGGACACACACCCTCTAAGTGTTTTGTGGTTGTTGGGCGGGGGGTTTCTTTCCTGCCTTAGGTAGTTCCCCCCATTGCTGCCCTGTCCCTTCCCAGCTGAATACCTGAGGGGAGCCCTGTGCGTATAACCCAGAGGGCTCTGTGTTCTGTGAACTCCAGCCACCTTAGTCTCAGCTCTATCTCCTCAAAACAGGAACTCGAACCCACTCTGCCTTGCTGCCCCTCCTGGCACCCTGGCCTGGAAGTCCCGCGGCCGCCACCCCCAGTAACTACAGGGTGCACTGCATTTGTGACTGTCCCTGACTGCCTAATGTCCAGTTCCTTGCCAGCCATAGGCTCTGGCCAGCCTGCTCCTCAAGCTGGCCCCGGGGAGTAAGAAGCTCTGAAGGCTGTTTCAGGCTGGTGGGACTTTTGAAACAACCCAACATCAAATACCTCACCTGGCTCCTGCTCCCCTGGGTGTCCGAAGGGAGCAAGGAAATAAAGGAGATGGAGTGAGGCAAGGAGGGGGAGGGTTTGGGGAAGCTAAGGAAGAAGAGCGGGGTGGGTGGGAAAGCTAAAGTGATCCTGTGGCTGGGAGAGAGGCAGTTCCCCAAAAGAAGGAAATCTTTTCCAATCTCAGCCCCACATTCTGCCAGTCCTGCAGGTGGGAGCTAACAGGGTGCCCCCTCCTGGGCCAGCTACCTGCGCAGCTCCAACAAGAGCCCACCTCGGAAAAAGGGACATCTGTAATATTTTGAACAATAAAAAATAAAATAAATAAAAAATTTTTTAAGTAAAGTAAAATTTAAAAAAGAACCGACCTCAGTTGGGGGTCTGGATTCAGTCCCGGGTGCAGGTGGTGTGCCAGGCGACCCCATGAGTGGGTGAGAGCCAAGCGGTGGGGCACTGGGGAGCCCTGCTGGGGTGGTGGGAGTCTGAGGGGCTGGAACAGAACGAGCTGCCTGCCCCCCACGCCTGGCCTGGGTGGGACAGCGCTGCCTACCTGAGGGGCAGAGTGGACACAGGTTTATTTCAGTGACTGCTTCTCGTCATGGGCTGTGTGCTGGAGGGAGCGTGGTGATGGGCTTGGTGGAGGCCCAGGGTCAGCCGCCATCAGATCCCTGCTCTCTATAGGCCGGCTCAGCTCTAGCGAGCCAGCCCAGCCCCAGAGTGGAGTGAGAAGGGAAGAGAGAGCTGAAAGAGTGGAGGAGCCAGAGGGAGAGGGAAGGGGGGACGGGGGAGAGATAGAGATGAGAGAGAGAAACAGACAGAGAGAGGAGAGATGTGGGGGGAGATGAATTCCAAGGGGAAGCCCTTGGGTGGGCTGGAAATGGACCAAAGACAGGCTATATTTCTTTTTCCCTTTACTGAACGACATAGGGCCAGGCCTTTAGGTCAGCAAAGCCTTGGCTCCTCTGACTATAAGCAGGGCTTCACAGTTTGAAGTCTGGATACTGGAAACCACCTTAGGGAAGGGATATGGGCCATTTTCCTAACCTTTTGCCCCTCTCCACTGTGACTGCTCAAGTTCATCCCAGAACTCATTTGTTTCTGCCCATTTTATAGTTCTCTTGGTCTACGTGTAACCATCGCTCCTAAAGCTCCTGGGGCCTCTTTCAAATTCCATAAGATGGGTCAGCAGCAAACACAGTGAACCCCCAAATTCTCTTCGTTGTTGGGCCTTAAGGCCCTGCCTTCAAGGAACTTATACAACATAGCCCAGTTCCTCAATTAGAAGTATCTTCTAACAACTTTACATTCAGTATATTCTTCAATCGTCACAATAATGGATGATCTCACCACTGTTCCCATCTGAGGGGAGCGGAGACTGAGGTGCAGTATTAAGTAACATGCCCACGGTCAAGCAGCTAGTAAATGGTAACCTGAAATTTGAACCCAAGTGGTCTTTAAAAACTACCATTCATGTGGCACTTTCATATTCAGTATCTCATTTAGTGTCATTGCCTCAGTTCACAAACAGCCTAAGAGAAGCTGAAGCGAATTGTGCACCTGAAACCTACAGTTTTATTAGCCAATGCCACCCCAATAAGTTCAATAAAAATAAATTAAAAAAAGAAGTTCCTGCCGGGCCAGCATGGCTCAGTGGTTGAGCACGTCCTACAATCCAGGAGATCTCAGTTCGATTCCTGGTCAGGGCACATGCCCAGGTTGCAGGCTCGATCCCCAGCAGGGGCCATGCAGGAGGCAGCCGATCAATGACTCATCATTGATGTTTCTATCTCTCTCTATCTCTCCCTCTCCCTCGCCCTTCCTCTCTCTGAAATCAATAAAGATTTTTTTTTTAAAAAAAGAAGTTCCTGGCACTTAATAGGTTCTCAATAATCTTGTTTAATTAATGAATGAAAGTTAAACAGCTTGGTCAAAGAATTGGTAAGTCTTATATTTTGATATGTATTGTTAAATTGCCTTCCAGAAAGTTGATTAATGCATTTTTTGTTATTTACATCTTATTTTAAAACTTTTTTATGGTTTAAATGTTTCAGAAAGTTTCATATCTTTTAACTTGAGATGCTGTCTTAGGGACAGTGATGTGTAGGAGTAATTTTCAGAAATTGTGAGAACCATTTGTATAATGTAGCCATTATTTAAAAATTATGTAAACTTATAAATAAATTATATTTAAAATTAATAAATGCTCAAAGTGAAAAAAAAAAATGAATAAAAAACGAAGACTGAGAGAGGCTGAAGTGAGTTTCCTGAGAAGCTCATTACCAGAAAATGATGAAGCCAGGGCTCCCGTTGCATAGTGGAATGGTTAAGAGAGTAAGCATAGTCTCTATTGTTGCCTCAAAATTTAAAAATGGTATTTATTAGTGTCATTAAGAAATAGCTAAATTAGAGGCTAGTTATTCATGCTTTTTAATTTAAAAATTTTTTTAATTACTGTTCACATTCAATATCTGTATAATTTCAGGTATACAGTATAGTGGTTAGACAAGCACATACTTTACAAAGTGATCCCCCAGATAAGTCTAGTACTCACCTGACACCACAGTTATTACAATAGTATTGACTGTATTCTTATGCTGTACTTTACATCCCCATGTCTATTTTGTAATTGCCAATTGCACTTTTTTTTAACATGTTTTTATTGATTTCAGAGAGAAGGGAAAGGGGGAGAGAGAGAGAGAGAAACATCAATGATGACAGAGAGTCATTGATCGCCTGCCTCCTGCACGCCCCCTACTGGGGATTGAGCCCACTACCTGGGCATGTGCCCCGACTGGGAATCAAACCGCAGTCTCCTGGTTCATGGGTTGACGCTCAACCACTGAGCCATACCAGCTGGGCCCAATTGTACTTTTTAATCCCTTCACCTCTTTTACCCAGCTTCCCCCAACCCAATCTGGCAACCATTAGTTTGTTCTTTGTATCTATGAGTCTGTTTTTATCGTTCATTTATTTTGTTCCTTAGATTCCACATATAAGTGAAATCATATAGTATTTGTTTTTTCTCTGTCTGACTTATTTCACTTAGCGTAATACCTTTCAGGTCCAACCATGTTGTCACACGTGGTAAGATTTCATTCTTTTTATGGCCGAATAATATTCCATTGTATATAATATGTACCACATCTTCTTTAAAGCATTGACTTTAGATAAGTTCTGCTTGACAAAAACTACAGGGGCTAGAGCATAAATTAAGCAACAACGTGAAGAAGCAGAATCCGGAGGTGAACTTTCTGCAAACAATTTCTCTGTTCTCTTCAACAAATCTGCTTTTTCTAGGATAAAATAAAGTTAAGAGATAATAATTAAAGACAACACATGTCCCTCAATTGGATCTTGGTCTGAATAAATTAGTATTTGGATTATGTCAGAAAAAGTCCTAAATTTTCAGAGATGAAAAGTGATACTTAAGGTTAAAATGTCATGATGTCTCTAACAGTAAAATAACAAAATTTAAAAATGATGCAAATTTTCAAAAAAAATGAGCAATTATTAGCCTTATATGATAGGTATGTGGAGGCTCATTACATTATTGTCTCTCTTTTTCTATTTGAAAATGTTTATAATAAAAAGTCAACAAAAGTATACTCTCTGGGGCTTTGTGACCTGGAGTAAGTAGCTTAATTTCTATGGGTGTCCAAGCTCTTTACCAGTAAAATGGGACTAATCATACATATCTCACAGGGTTGTAAGCATTATATTGGGTAATTTGGGAAAAGCACGTAGAATAGGGCATAGAGCATGATATACATACTCCATTCATTCATTGAATGTATCTTTATGACTGTATCTTTATTGAGGGCTTGCCATCTATCAGGCATTGTATTAGATGTTGAGATGCTGAGGTCAAGGGGCGGCTGCCCTTCCATGGCTTCCATTATTTCTAGTGGTATTTATCACTATTGACTATTTCACTCTTTTATTTACATTGTTCATTCCCCTTTGGGGAGACAGCAGAGGAAAGAGGGGGAAATACCTCTTTAAACAAGCAAACAAACAAAACAGAAGTAGCAACTAACATCCTGTCTTCCCAGGCAAACTCCCACTGTACCTTTGTCTTTATGGTTCTTTTCCCATGTTTTCCTGGAATTACACCACCACCCTGTCATAAAATCTGGAGGCCAGATTTTAACATCAGTGTAACGAGAACACACATTTGAATTCTCCAACTGCAATCCCTTCTCTGGGGTGTCTATGCCTGCCTTTGAATTTCATCTCTGCCATGTAGCTCTGGCCTTGGGGAGGTCACCTACCTTCTCTGAGTCATACTTGCCCCATCTGCAAAAGCAGATATGCCTATTTTGCATGGTATCTGTGGGCAATGGCAATGAGAGGTAACTTTTATAAAGTATTCAGTACAGTTCTCTATCGAGGAGAGCTTTTATGATTGGGGTGATTCTAGTTGGTGGATAAACTGTCTACTTGCTAAGTGAACACCTCTGAGAAGGGCGGGCCTGGAGCTGAAGGGAAAGGTAGGCTGTGAGGTCCCTGTTCAGCTTGTTCTCTGTACAATTAATGGTAACGATGAAGATGCTGCTCTAACTTGCACCTTGTTAGTGTTTCAGCTGAGCTGCCTATTCAAGCCATCATGAGCTCTAAGAAACGGAAGTCACAGAAGGTCGCTGTGATTGAGAATAATAAGAAAATTGATGACTACTTTCCTCAGGTACGCTTGTAAATACTGTTTACATAATATATCAGTATTAGACTTAGCTATCCTTCACACTGGGTTTTATGATCTTCCTGCTGAGAAATCACCTCATTGAATGTAGGGAATGTAAAATAAGTTAAAATCTTTCTCATTCATTTTATTCTTTCCATTTTGAGGGGAGGCTGTGAGAAGGAGTTCTAATAAAAATCTTAGCCGTATCAAAGCAGCCTTTAACAAAAAGCTATTGTAACATTTCCTGAACACCGGCGACAAAAATCAAATATAATGCATTACAGTAAAATATGGAATGAAAACAAAATTAATGTCACTTCATAGCCAGAAAGTATATACCATGCAAATACGGCTGATCTATTTGATAACAATAATACATTTGTTACAATCTAGAGAAAAAATTCTTAAATATTTATCTCACTATAAGCTTATTAGGCAGGCAGGGAGGACTTTCTTATCCTCAAGTTGTTTACAAAGAGAGGAAAGGAGTGTGTTGCTTCTTAAGGCAGTAGTGGGATGAAGACTTGGACTTAAGTTTACTGACATTAGGGGGGGGCCCTTTGTACTAACGGGGCTCTGTTATCTTATCAAACCATCATATCCCTTCTCGAGTCTAAAATGCTCCTTGAATTTATTACGAAAAAGGTTGCGAGATGGTGAGCATTTGAGAAAGCCTTTAACTTTTCTTTTATTCTGATTCTAACTAGAATATCCAAAAGCATAGAAAAGCCAAGCCAAGCCTACTTCTGGTTTCCTCTGTCCCAGCTAGTAACCCTGCAAGGCCTCCAGGTGCCCCTTTCAAACTGCCTACATCTGCCCAGGAATCCTTGGGCTCGTTGGAAATGCTCCGTAGTGTTCCAGTGGGCTGTGCGTCAAGGATGCTTCTGACAGCATTGGGCTGGAGGGACGCTCTTTGGGAGTTTATATGTGTGCCCAGAGTCAATTTATATTACCTTGTGTTTCTTTTGTTTTTATCCAGAATATTAGTACCATTACAAAGAAGGAAAATAAAAGTTAACTTATTAATGTGCCAGTCACTGCGCTAGACATTGTCACATAGGATGTTACACTTCATTTTTGCAACAATCCTGGTGTTTTTCCCATTACCAGCAAGCGGCATCTGTTGCCGCTTGAGCCACGATGAATCCTTCTTGGCCAATATGTATTTTTTAGATGTAGGAATCAGATGCTCTTAAGTTTTTATTGAATTCCTGCTATTCGATTAATCCTCCTTATGTAATTCCTCTCCCTTCTTTCATCCCTGGTCTTTAAGATAATGCCCTAGAAAAAGGAATTGTGGATATAAAATTTACCCAAAAAGCCAATATGTAGTCTAATGAAAAAAATAGTGGACTAAGTATTGGAGTTCAGATAGTCTCTTTGTTAACTGGTTATTATGTAACCCTAAGAAAGGCACTTACAGGAAAAACTTTCTGTGCCTCAGTTTCTCCATCAGAAGAACAGATGCTGTGTTTGTTGCTCTTCATTTCATGGGATTTGGGAATTAATTGATGTTATAGAGGAAATAACTTGAGTTCTTTACATAATAGATGCTGGGTGAATCAGGGTTTTATTATTAGAAATAACTATGTTATTATGACCAAATAATTAGTGAACTGATGATGGTTTCCTTTAACATTTTGTGCCCAATAATAAACCATGATACCTTATCCTTGCTGAGTTTGGGGCTTTAAAAACAAGTTTTTGGTGCAATCCATCACTGTGATCAGAGAAAGTAAAAATGATACAGCTGCCCAGCCGGGCGTGGCTCAGTGGTTGAGCGTTGATCTAGGATCCAGGCGACTGGGGTTCGATTCCCGGTCAGGGCACATGCCCGGGTTGTGGGCTCGATCCCCAGTTGGGGGCATGCAGGAGGCTGCCGATCGATGGCTCTCTCATCATTGATGTTTCTATCTCTCTCTCTCCCTCTCCTTTCCTCTCTCTGAAATCAATAAAGATATATTCAAAAAAAAAAAAAATGATACAGCTGAAAGTAGTAAACAGACCTGACAGAACTCTGTAAGGGAGCTGGCAGATGTTAAGCATTTCTGTTTTTGATGCGCCTAGAAACAGTGATTCCTGTTCTAGTTCTCAGAAAAATGCACCAGTCTAACGGTATGAAAAGCTTATCTAACTGACGGAAGAGAAAACTCAGCTTATATTTTAGCCCCCAACTCAAACTCTGACTTAATTCTATTCACTGGCCTTTGGAGATTGGTTCTGAGTTTCCTATAGAAATTTTGTGAATTGCATACTAAAAAGAGAAACAAAAGGCAAGGGTTGCTTCCATAGTCTTACAGCCTTTAACATTTTAACATTTTAGATCGATAAGAAACAAGAGAATAATCCCGGCATGCCTCAGATGAAGATGGGCTCCAGAAAAGGCCTCAAAAATATAACTAATACCCAGGATCTTGGACGCAAAGACCAGGCTATATCCCCAAATAAGGTACTTTACATTATCTTGGATGTACACCTCAGGAAAAACAAACAAAGGAAGCACATGCTCACACATAATCCTGAGTACAGCTTATCGGTGGCCATCGACACCCTTCAGGCTGTGAAGGAGGAGAGAGAAGCTCAGTCGGGCAGAGAAATGCTGGTGAGGGGCGTGAAGGAGATCGAAGGCTACATAAACCTCGGGATGCCCCTCAGCTGCTTGCCCGACAACTGCCACCTGGCAGTTACATTTGCCAGGAATAAAAGCAAGCAGAAAGCAGAGAACCAGATATTTGGCCGGCTTGACAAGGGGTCCACCGACTGCGTCAAGTTCTTCATCCACGCCATTGGGAAGGAGAGAAAAAGGCTCGTGAGGCGCGGCGAGCTGCACAAGGAAGGGTGCAGACTCTGCGTCTTCGCCTTCAAGGGGGAAACGGTCAAGGACGCCGTCTGCAAGGACCGCAGGTTTCTTTCCTTCCTGGAGAGCGAGGACTGGAGGCTCATCGAGAGCCTGGACTCCGTTGTAGAAAGCAGCCAGCTGGTCGACGCCCTGGAGGGCAAGCTCTTCCAGGTGGAGGTCAAGAGATCGAGGGGCGCTAAGACGGCGGCCCCGCCGAGCCCCCAGCCGGGGGACGGAAACGCCGGTGTGCTGGGAGGAGAAATTGTGGCCCAGTACCCTAGCCTGAAAAGAGAAACTGAAAAAATTAGAGAAATCTTCAAAAAGAAACTGAAAAAGACTAAGGAGAGAAGATTGTTTCTTGAGCAAAAAACAAACTTTGGGAAAGTGACCAAAAACTCTACCCCGGTTAAAACACTCAAGCTTCTTTGTCACCTCAGCGAGTCAGTTGGGTACATAGAATGGGACAACAACGGAAATAAGGGTTGTGCCACCTGCTTTGTGTTTACAGGGCTGTACATTTTCACCTGTCGGCATGTAATAAGTAACATGGTGGGAAAAGGGATCAGTCCAAGTGGGTGGGCTTCCATAATTGGTGAGTGTGTAAGGGTGGCCTTTGGTTACGAAGACAGCCAAGACGGCAAGAACTTCTTTCCCGTTGAACCTTGGTTTGAGGTGTCTGATGCGGACCTCGATTATGCCGTTCTGAAGCTGAAGGAAAATGGACAGCAAGTACCTGTGGGACTCTACAATGGAATTGGTCCTGCACCACGTAGTGGGTTGATATATATTATCGGCCATCCAGACAGAGAGGCAAAGGCTACCGATGCTTGTGTTATAATCCCTCAGGAGCAGCGAGTCGAGAAATATCGGGAACATCTTCAGGCTGAGGGATATAATGATGACCTGCAGTTTATCCATATGTTCACTCAAAAAAGTTTCCAGGAAATTGTTCCCAGACCTGATGTGATTACCTATGACACCTGTTTTTACTTTGGGTCTTCTGGCTCTCCAGTGTTCGATTCAAAAGGTTCATTGGTGGCCATGCATGCTGCTGGCTTCCGTAATCTCTACCAAAATGAATTTTCCAGTATCATTGAGTTAGGCATCACCATGGAATCCATCCTCCATAATATTAAACAAAACTATGGGGCGTGGTATGATGAATTATTCAAAACTCAGCAGGATGTGGAAATGATGAGCGACGAGGGGTGCTGACAGTGAGAATTCAGTCTGCTTCCGAGCTTTAAGAGAATTAGCTGTGGAAGGTTGTCCACCTTCCATATCTTCCCGTAAGTTCAGTTGCTTGAAGGCAGGATCCAAAACTTGTTCATCTCATGTCTGGCACATAGAAAGTAAGTGCATAGAAAATGTGTGGGTCAGTCGGTAGCAAAACTTAGGGCTTCAGTTAATCTTAACTGTGGAGCTAAATGCTCAATTAAAAATGATCTCAAGTAAAATCTTTTAGAATTTCCAAAATCCTCATATTACTAGAACTGTCAGGGCATAGGTGTTCTGAAATTCAGAGAGTGGTAGCCACTCCTCATGTATTTACAGGCTATCAGAACAAGGGGGATGTCTTAAAGATCACATTATTTTATCCAGATTTCCTTAGTTTTTAACAAATGTCTTTTTTTCTGTTCCGGGATTCTGTCCAGCCGCATTATATATGGCTGTCACGTCTCTTTAGGCTCCTCTTGGCTGTGACACTTTGTCAGACTTTTCTTGTTCTTAATGACTTTAATAGGAAGACTACTGATCAGATATTTTGTAGGATGCTCTTCTACTGGAATTTGATATTTTTGTAATAATTAGACTGGGCTTGTGGGTTTTAAAGAGAAGGTCACCTAAAATTTCCCTGGGCTTCACCTACCTATCCCTCCCCTCTGCCCTGACTCCTGGTGACCACTGACCTTTTCACTGTCTTTATAGTTTTGCTTTTTCCGGAAGGTCCTATAAGTGGAACCATATTATATGTAGCTTTTTCAGATTGACTCCTTTCACTTAGCAATATGCAACTGAAGTTCCTCTGAGTCTTTTCATGGTTTGATAGCTCATTTCTTTTTATCACTGAATAATATTCTATTGTATATCTCAATTTTTTTTTTTTATTCACCTTTTGAAAGATCTCTTAGTTGCTTCCTTTTTTGGTGATAATAAATAAAACTGCTATAAGCATTTGTGTACAAATTTTTGTATAAACGTATGTTCTCAATTCACATATGGTAAACACCAAGGAGGGTGGTCATTGGACTGCATGGTAAACTTACGTTTAACTTCGAAAGTATCTGCCGAACTGTCTTCCACGTGGCTGTACGATTTCGCATTCCCACCAGGGAAGGAAGAGAATTCCTACTCATTCACATCCTCGCCGGCATTTGGTATGGTCACCTTTTCTAGATTTCGGACATATTAATCCTGTGGAAATGCATTATATCCTTGGGGGTATTATGGGATTTATCATGAAACTGGGACTGTCTTGGACGACCTAGCATATGTATATACAGTTATGGTATGGGTCCATATTCGTCCGGAGAAGAAAGCCACCATAAATATTACAAGAATAGGGTATTTAATTAGGAACGAGGGGTTAGATGAGTGTGGGAGGAGCAGGGGGAGAGATCCGTAAGGCTGTCAGCCAAAGCGTTGGGCGTGGGAAGTGGCTGCTTGACTTGGGGGAGGCTGAGCCAGTCCCACCTCTTGTCACCATGATGGTAAAGGAGCAGCTTCCAGAGAGGTTACAAAGTTACTGCATCAGACACAGCCTCCAAGTGGGAGGGCGTGTAGATACCACAGTCCTGTCTGATCTCCACGATCGTCCAAGAAACGATGCCTACCACTTAATTTTCACCTTCCAAGTTTCTTAGGAGTTTTTCTCATGGACAAAGGCCAACCCATAACACAGGGATTCTGGGGGAAAATAGTTCTCAGCTTTACAAGGAAGTGGTGTTGCTAGGTAATCAGCGTGCGTGTGCACACACACACACAATACGTGAACATGTGTAGAATCGTAAGTTATTGTTCGTGAGGCGGTAATGCAGTTTTTCTCATAAAGTGTATGTCACAACTTTAACTGATTACTAACTACAGGTCATCTGCACGCTCACTATGTCCTGAAAGTAAATTATGCTATAAAGAAATCCTACCACCAGAGGTTTTTTGTTCAGATGAAATACACGGACACTGAGAAGTATGGCGTAAAAGATCAGCCTAAAATTTCACATAGGTAGGAAAAAACGGTTTCTTCCTGTTTCCTTTTAATCTTCCTTACTGTCCACCTCTTTTCTGTCTCTGCTCATTTCCCACATGGGAATTCCAGATGAGCTCGCAAAAGAGTTAAACATGCCCCTTTTTTTCTCATTGATACTGTGTTTCTTTTCCAAAATATTCACTTCCATATTTGTGTCCCCGGAAAACATATGTTCAAGTCCTGCCTGCTAGTATCTGTGAATGTGAATTTGACTTTTTTGGAGACAGAGTCTTTGCAAAAGTAATTAAGTTAAGGATCTCTAGATGAGATCATTCGCATTTCGGGTGGGACCTAAATCCAATGACTGGTGTCCTCTTGAGGGAAAGAAAAGGGAGGTTTGACCCACACCAAGAAGACGACCTTGTGGGGGAGAAAAGAAAATAAGAGGAAGACATGAATATGTCTTGGGGTGCTGGGCCAAAGGGATGAGCAGACAGAAAACTAAGAAGCCCACCAGCTTCCCTCCAGGCTGGAGCCCATTTCAAAGCCAGTGTCTCATTTAGAACCATGTCCCCTCCCTTCTTACACAGGAGCCAACCCTGACACTTGATTGCCAGCCCCCAGGCCTCTCCAGCCCCTTCATTTCTTCTACTAAACTTCTGAACTCTGTCCGGAGCTCTGACTGCAAAGAAAGATGCGGGAATTTGTGAACAGAAAAGGGGGCCCTGTCTCCATTGCATGGTGCAGGCATTTGGGAGCCTAAGACTTGAGGTGTCACCAGTGCAAGGTATATGGGAAGGGGCGTGGAGCTCCCCTGCCCTCTCCAGGGGCACCACTCTCCTAGCACCTGCACGTGTTCACCAACTGACCTTGCTATTTGGTGGCAGTTACTATTGATTAGCTTTGGGTGAACTAAAACCTAAAAGTTCATTTGGTTGAACCCAAAGCACCACAACCACTCACAACCAAGAATAGAAGCATGTAGTCGCTCTTGTCTCCAGCCTCACCCATCCCCCGGTTCCTCCTTTCATCCTTTAACAAAACCTCAGCTGCTTTTGGAACTGAGATCTCCCTGTTCCCGAGGGGCCCAAAGGCCATATACGCTTGTGTGAACATGGGAGGGAAAGAATAAAATTTGGCCTAGTTGAATTCAGGTGCCCAAATCCCCATCCTACTCTGGTCAAGAGAGGAAAAGATTCTGAGCACAGGAGTGGTCAAAGATACTGAGAACTGAGGCATGGAGTTGAGGTGAGGGGCAGGGGGTAGTCCCCAGGCTTGGGTGCTCACCAGACACTGAGAGGTACATGAGAGAAGAAACAGCACTGTGCCGAGGTGCTGAGCCTGGAACAAGAGGACAAGGGCAGGAAAGAGACTGGCAATTAAGTTTTCTCTGCTCCACTGCCCCACCCTTAGTTAGCCTGCCTCCATCACGCTGAACTTCCCTGGGCTTCTGGAGAGAATCTATGATTTGCATGGTGCTCCCACAGGAGGAAAGTCGCCCTAATTCAATTGATGGGGTTAGGCAAGAGTTGAGGTGGGGAAGGAAAGCTGGAGTGACCTTGTGGGTTGAGTCCTCTGGAAGCACTGCTGTGGAACTGATGTGTTGCATGCCTGTACTTCTCAATTCGTAAGTGCCAGAGGGGATTCTCCAATTCAGGAACCGCTTCAAGTGGAACATGTGGATTGACCCCAAACCATTTCGCTGTCTCCTCTGAATACTAGATAGAATCCCAAAAGTAGAAAGGGAAATCCCAGCTTGGGTTAAAGACAGAAAGGCCTCCAGGCACTCAGAGGACATTTTTCTGGTACAACATCGCCACCTGCTGGATGCAGCCACCAGTAGTCCCTTCTAAACCAAGGCCGGCATTATTGACTTGTTGCTAAACTGTTGACACTGATGGCTACACCCAAGGTGGTCTCTTCCACCTGGCATTCCTTGTTTGTGGTGTTTCAACTCAGACTCATTGACTAACAAAGGAAGGATCCCAAATGCCTTGGTGGTAAAATACAAATGGTATCTATACTCGGGAGCTCAGCCAGCCTGGCCTTGGCATCGTCTTGGATTTTACATGAAAAAGTGACAGTTGCCTTTCTGGGGGAAACTTTATACCCAACTTCATCATCTGGATTTTGTTGTTTTCCCTCCAGGAAGGGATCACCCTGTCTTCTGACAGACAGAGTGAAATAAGATCATCCTAATTCAATCAGGGATGGAAGTGACTTGAGGCTGAGTTACAGAATGTTAAGACTGTCTACCGAGAAACGAGATGGCGGCGCAGGGGACAGCTGCACCCGCCGCCTCCCGCAGCCACATCAAAATCACAACTAAACCACAGAACCACCATCACTCAGAGCCTCCTGGGATTCGGCTGCACAGAAGCCCCACAACCAAGGAGCTGAAGCTGCACCAAGACCGGGAAGAGGAGCGGGGACGCAGGCCGATGGGGCTCAATTGGAGACACGGCCACTGGCCCACACCCAGTGCCTCGGGGTAAACCCGGGAGGGAATCTCGGCGGTGGGGGTTTCCCGGAGGAGGGAGGGGTCCCAGCCCCACAACAGGCCCCCAGCCCAGGGCTCCAGGCCGGGAAGAGACGTCCCCACCACTCCGGGCTGTGAACCCAGCGGGGACTGTCCCTGAGGGTCGCGGAGGCTGCGGGAGCCCAGCAGCTCCTCTAAAGGGCCCGGCACGGACTCACTCGGACGCTCCCTCTGAGCCCAGCGCCGGGAGCAGCCTGAAAGGACCCGGGACACTCAGGAGGAACTGACCTGCCTGAGATCCAGGCCAGAGGCGGAGGGCAGCTTCCTCCCGGGCAGAGGGGCTGGCGGAGACCATGGCTCCTGTGGCGAGTCCTCCCCGCACAGCCGGCAGGCAGGCGCCATGTTTGAGTCGCCAGCACCTGACTCTCACCTTTGGCCCCGCCCCGTGATTCCCAGAGGCCCCGCCCCTCCCCACCTGCAGCTCATCCAGGCCATTTCCAGGGGCTTTTCTGTGCAAGGGGCCTCTGGAGCCTCATGCTTAGGATTTTCCTAAAATCTCTCAAACAAGCAGCAGCTGCCCCAAACGGCTTGATAAGCGGCCCCAGGCCTGGCACTAGCGGCAGCTGCGTTGGCTCATAGCTGGGCCTCTCCTGGGCACCGCCAAGCCCAGCACAAGCAGCAGCCAACTACGGTTTGCTGTGTAGCTCATGCTGGGGGGCCCTGGGCAGGGCACTGGCACAGGCTGACTTTGCACCTCCCGGAGGCCCCAGAGACAGTGCACCTGGTGCTCAGACTCGACCACGCTGGATTACAACCCTACCACATCCACGAGTGACACACTCAAGGGGTGCACTTGGTGAACACCAAAGGCCCACTGAAGCAAATCCTGCTCCATAGGGGTGTCTCCAGCACAGCAGCTCTCTGGCTGTAGTTGCAGCTGGTCCTCATACCTGATTGGCCTGGGGTTCAATTCCTCCCAGTGACGCCAACAGCAACCAAGGCTCCACTACAACAGGACAGTGCACACAGCCCATACAGGGGAGCACCTAGAAGGCCCAGCTCAGGTGACGGGAGGCTGAGCCACTGGACCCTACAGGACACCTACTACACAAAGCAACTCTACAAATTCCAGGACCCATAGCAGCTCTACCTAATACATAGAAACACACCTGGGCCCGCCCGAGTGCCTCGGAGCGGTGCCGCGAGCCCTCCAGCGAACATGGCGCTCCAAGCGGCGCGGAGCGTGCGTGCTGCGCGCCCGTCTGCTGGGCCCTGCCGGCCGCGGCCCTGGGGCCTGAGGACCCGCACGTTCCGGACACTGCGACCGGCGCCAGCCTGCTGTCGGTGTGTAAATTCACAGAGAAACATGAATGGATAACAACAGAAAATGGGATTGGAACAGTGGGAATCAGCAGTTTTGCACAGGAAGCTTTGGGAGATGTTGTTTACTGTAGTCTGCCTGAAATTGGGACAAAGTTGAACAAGCAAGATGAGTTTGGTGCTTTGGAAAGTGTGAAAGCTGCTAGTGAACTCTACTCTCCTCTGTCAGGAGAAGTAACTAAAATTAATGAAGCTCTTGCAGAAAATCCAGGACTTGTCAACAAACCTTGTTATGAAGATGGTTGGCTAATCAAGATGACACTGAGTAACCCTTCAGAACTAGATGAACTAATGAGTGAAGAAGCATATGAGAAACACATTAAATCTATTGCGGAGTGAAAATGGAACCCCCCTAAATAAAGTAGTATGAAACAACTTGATCTAAATAGTTGTCTTAAATTAGTGGTGGATAAAAGATTTAGTAATACCAATGGGGGAAAAAATTACAGTAATGCTACTGGACAAAAATACCCCTTAACTTTCTAATTTTGGCAAATAAACACAATATGCATCTTTTTCACAACACCCTATGATTTTTAGGCTAGACTACAGTTATAATATTCAGAATTCCTGAAATTATCTGTGGTAAAACCTAGTTACAAAAATTATGTACTTCAAGGATAACATTGTTATCTTAAGCCTTATATAATATTGCAACTTGCTTATATCAGTCTCTGGGTTTGGGTCAAAATACTTAATGATCTTTCCTTTGGAAATAACGGGCAGGAGAGAAAAGTTTTTGTTGTTACGCTGTCAAATGAGGAACAATGCTGTCTTAATTTAGGAATATAATGAGTTTGCTGGTGCTATTTTTATACACTGAAGCAGCAGCCTTGCAGGAAAACAAGGAAGTTTAATAATAAAACATTCCACTTCTTCATTTAAAAAAAAAAAAAAAAAAAGACTCTGTCTACCTCTGGTCTCTCCAGTTCTTGATTTTAGCCCTCCTGGGGTCCCAACCCATAGCTTAAGATGTTTACTAGGTGCCCCTCCTGTGTCGAACCTGAGCTCCAACTCTATCTTGTCGGAACTGTCTTTAGGAAACTCGGCCCCATTTTTCATTGGCTCACCAGGGTGGAGGGGTGTGGCCATTGGTTGGATGAATTCGTTCTTTTCTGTCCTGATCAGAAAAGGGGATCAGCCCTGACTGGTGTGTCTCGGTGGTTAGAGTTTCCACCTGTGGACCAAAGGGTTGTGGGTTCAAGTCCCACTCAAGGGCACATACCTGGGTTGCAGGTTTGATCCCCAGCCCCATGGCCCCAAAGGCAGCAACCAATCAATGTGTCTCACATGGATGCTTTTTTTTCTCTCTCCCTCCCCTTCCCTCCCTCCCTTCAACTCTCTCAAGAAATCAATGGAAAAAATATTCTCTGGTAAGAATAAACAAAAAAACAAAAAAGGAAGGAAGGAAGGAAGGAAGGAAGGAAGGAAGGAAGGAGGGAGGGAGGGAGGGAGGGAGGGAGGGAGGGAGGGAGGGAGGGAAGGAAGGAAGGAAGGAAGGAAGGAAGGAAGGAAGGAAGGAAGGAAGGAAGGAAGGAGGGAGGGAGGAAGGGGAGAAATGGAGATCAAACCCAGCTCAAGTCACATGGATGGAGTAGGCAATAGTAGATATTTTCGGGTTCAGCCCCAAGGCTATAGTAACACTCTCTTCTTTTGTTACAGTATAGATAGGAAAAGCCTGGACTCTCTGTACTCCCTATGGGCCACCCCATTAATCCACTCTCTCAATGATATTATGCTCATTGGGCCAGATGAGCAAGAAGTAGCCAACGCCTTAGAGGTCACGGTCCACACGCATTTCAGACGATGGGGAATGAACCCCATGAAGAACCAGGGGCCCCCTAAATCAGGGACATGCCAGGATTTCTCATCCAAAGTAAAAGATAAGTTACTGAATCTTACATAGCCCATTATGAGGAAGGAAGCGCAGCGCCTCTTTGTTTCTAAAGGTAGCATATTCCACAGCTGCATTTACTGTTTAGCCCAAACGAGGCTGAGACTGGGAAAGGTCTGAAGAAGATCCTGGCTGTGGTGAAAACAGTGCTGCTACTTAGGTGACAGTGTCGCTTAGGCGACCCTAGGGTGTTAGCAGCATCAGGTGTGGGCAAAAGTTTCCGCGTGGAGTTAACGGCAAGCGCACGTGGGGGACTCACAGGACAGACTCCTCCTGGGTTCTGAATCACGCCACATGCTCAGTCCCTCTCAGGCGCGATTTGGCATTTATTTTTGTTCTGTTGTGACTCTCTGTCATGCCTAACGTGACAGACACAAGAAGGCCAGATACGAAATCAGGCTGGACACAGGGAAGAGCCTCTTCCTTCCTGATTCCCAGTCTTCTTCCCAACAGCCTGCCCAACGTTTGTTACAAGCACCCTTACCTTTTTCCACCTGGGGATTTCTGGTTCAGCTGGTCAGACGCTGTTTTCTCTCTGGTCCTTCTAGTGTCCCCTCACATCATTACTGATAGTTTCTGGATCTATACCTACAGAGACCACAGGGTTTCCAGAGTTTGTTCACACTCTGGGTCTCATGACTGAAAGTAAAAATAGATCAATAAAATTTAGATTACCTTTCCTTCAAGTCTACCCTCGTTCTTCCAGAACACTCTAACCTCATTTCTCCCTTCCCTTTCTTTACATTGAGGTGCCTCTACAAGGCCACATACCTCGCTGTATGACATGGGGGGGGGGGAAGCAGCACCAGGGTACGGGGGCAGATCCCAAGTAATGTTTGAATACCAATTTCCCCTCTGGCTAAATATGTATTCTGGGGCAAACTGCATGAGTTCCCTAAGTCTTGTCATTTGCGAAGTGGGAATAGTAATGGCTCTTGATAGGGCTGATGGAGGCATCCTTTACTCCTTTGCTTTTTGCCCTCCAACCCCTAAACTGTGATGTTCTAGTGAATGGTGTCGATGGAGTTGGATTGGGAGACTGGCCCCAAGGGAGGCTGGGGCTCCTGGAGGTCATGGTGGGGAGATTCCTGGGCAAGGGAACCACCACCAACAACAAAGCTCAGGGGTAGCCTCGGGCCTGGCGCTTTTGGAGACTCAAAGAGGAGCATGTGTGGTATTTTTTCTTTTGCTTTGCATTTGGGACTCTGGGAGGAGCAAGGTAAAGAATTAAAGAGAAATGGAAAATACAAATGGTGATATTAAAGACAGCTGTAATTCAAGAGAGCACAAGAAAGAGGGAAAGTAAATCTTCCAAAACAAACCCAAAAAGGGTATAAGATATGAAAAAAATGGTTACTTCAACAAATTCATAACCCCAGTCCCTAACACATAATCGATTTTTACTTTTCCATGTCCTATCCTGATCATATACATTTATATACATATATATACATCTAATGTATATGATCGTGATCATACACATTTATTGTTTCATGTGGTTACAACCTCAGCCTCAGCAAAACAAAGTTTGTATTCTCGGGCAAGATTAGCCTGTAATCCTGACGTCGATCTTCCCTTTTAGATCACTTTCCACATTAATTATTTAAGACCAAAATAACCAAGCCTAGCTTGTGTCTGTCCTAGTGTCTCATTCTTTTGGTGGCAGAAACCCTGCAGGATAAACCCGTTTAGCATGTGTCTTCTTGACTCCAGTAACGCCGAAGCAGGCCGGAGAAACCACATATGCCCTGGACCCGGGCGGTGTAGATCCGTCATCCGCCCGATCGCTGCATCCCTGAGGCTGGGTCTCCTTAGCAGAGGCTGAGACGAGCCGCCACCAGGGTGTAGCCTTCGGCCGGCAAAAGCGGCTCCGCGTCAGTAGGGGGCGCGCGCGCTCCGAGGCGCCGGCCGGGCAGCAGGGGGCGCGGCTCTGCTCCCCTGACGGGCAGCCGAGGAGCCCGGCGAAGATGAGGTAATACCTCCCCCAAACGGCGAGGAGGTGCGGGGTGGGCCCCGGTGTGCGCGCGAGCGTGCGGCTGCGGGTGCGGGCGCAGGTGCGGGTGCGGGCGCGAGCCGGAGACACTTCGGGTGCCAGAGCTGGCGCTGCGGACACCAGTCACTCTGCATTTAAAAAAAAAGAAAGAAAAAGAAAACGGGGAAGGAGAAGAAGACAGTTCCACTGCGGGGAGGGAGGTGGCAAAGTTGAGGCCCGGCGGCAACGGCGGTCCGCTGGCGGTTCGCTTTGCGGTGTCTAGGGACCGGGGTAAGCCCCCGGGCGCAGGTCGGCTCGCGTCCCTCGTGGGAGGAGCGATTCGTTCTGGAAGCAGCTGAGCCGATCCACAGGGAGGGGGAGCTCTGGCGGCGGCGGCTGCGTTTCGCGGGCGCGAGAGCGGGGAGGGCGGGGAGCAGGGGCGGGAAGCCGGAGCCACTCGGAGCGAGAGCGCGCGGCGAGCGCCCACCGGCGACTGCGGAGACCGCGGCGCAACTGGTGCGAGGGCTCGGTGCTCGCCGCGCCGCGCCGTCCGCCCGGGCTCCGGCGGCGGGCCCGCGGGCGGCTCTGCAAGGCGGGGGCCCGTTCGCCGAGAGCCGGGCGTTTGCATGAAGCCGCCCGACCCCGCGGAGCGGTGGCAGCGGCGGCGGACCCCGGCGGCGGCGCGCCGTCCGAGCCAGGCGGCCGCGGCGCCCGGGCCCCGGTGGATGCGCGGCTGGGGAGCGGCCCGTGGGCCGGAGCGGAGGCTGCCGGGGGCGGCGGGGCGCGGGGCGGGGGGCGCGGCCGAGGCCCGCAGGCGGCGGCGCCGGAGGAAGCGGAGGAGAGCGGGCGCCCGGAGCCCGGGAGCGGGACCCGGCGCGGGCTCGCCATGCTCCTGGCCTCGGCGGTGGTGGTCTGGGAATGGCTGAACGAGCACGGCCGCTGGCGCCCCTACAGCCCGGCCGTGAGCCACCACATCGAGGCGGTGGTCCGCGCCGGCCCGCGCGCCGGCGGCAGCGTGGTGCTGGGCCAGGTGGACAGCCGGCTCGCGCCCTACATCATCGACCTGCAGTCCATGAACCAGTTCCGCCAGGACACGGGTGAGCCGGCCGCCCCGCCCCGCCCCGCGCGCCTCCTCTCCCCCCGGGCTCCCACCCGGGGCCACCCAGCCCGCACCTCCGTGCCGTGGTGTCACCCAGGGGTGGGCGTGAAGGGGGATCCTTAGACCCCCCCCGCATAGACGCCCAGGCTGTTAGTGGTGGTGTCTGGTTATGCCATCCAGCACCCCCTAGCCCCTAACAGCTCCCCTTTTACGCCCCCCCCCGCCGCCCTTTAAGCGCTAGGTGGGCCCAGGTCTCCCAGGTGGGGATTGTGGGGCTGCCCCGCCCACCAGCAATCCCAGCGCCTAGCCGAGGCTTCCCGCTCCCGTCGCGCACCCGCGGATGACCCTGCTCCTGCCCCAGGCTCCCTTGGGCCTGCCACACCTCCCCCTCGTCGCCCACCCTACTGCCTCCGCCCCTCCGTGCGGGGGCCTTCCCGCAGCGGGGTGCTGGGTGTGGAAACTGGGGAAAGTAGCGGAGACTCCCCGGAGGCCCGGCGGTGGTCTCCCGCGGGAAGGGCTGGGCCCCGGGCACGGAGCGCCCCGGGCGCGGTGGCCTCGGCGCGCGCGGCGGCTCGTGCGCTCCCGGCGCTGAAGCAACAGGCCCGAGCGAGGGCGCGAGGGGAGGGGCCGGCCCCGAATGCCCGGCGGGGACCGCTCCGCTCCCTTTGTCCGCCGAGGAGGGGGCGGATTCCTACGGAGAAACTGCCCCCAAGCCTCCTCCTGAAACCGTCCCTAGGAGGGACACCCTGGCCACCCAGGTCCCTGAACTCCTAGCTTTCCTTGAGAAGCAAGTTGCCACTGCGGCCACCACCATCCCCTCCCGGCGAGGGGGAGAGGCGGCGGCAGGAGGTCAGGGTGGCGCCCCCTCGCTTGGCCCGGTGCGTCCAGGCTTCGCCAACGACCTGGGACGAGTCTGCCTCCCCGTAGTCTCTTCAGGGGAGTGGGGGCCGATTCTGGAATTCTAGCTGGACTTTCCCAAGACTGTGAAGAGGGGCCTGGAGAGGCAGGTGTGGGGAGGAGGGGCTGGAGAGGATGCTGGGGGAGTCCCAGAGGGCCGCCGAACAGCTGCGGAGCTGGGCATCCCATCCCCTTGGAAAACCCCCGCGTCCTGTGCGCTGATTAGGATTGTCATGGGAAAGGGGTAGCTTTCCACCCTCGTGTCCCCAGCTTTAGTCATGACTCCCAACAATCTCTTGGCCAAGGACTTTGCAGACACTGGCCCAGTGAGTAAAGTTTTCTGGGGAGAGGCTGCCAAAAGTGTTACCATGGGGGGGGGGGCGGGGGGGAGCTTAAACCCTGGTGGGAAAGGGAGGGAGGTGGAGCTGAGATATGGAAAATTGAGAAAGAGGCTTAAGTGTGACTGTGGGGGGGGGGGGGGGTGAAGAATGTAATTGTGCAATTTGGATAGAGGTTGTGGAGGCAGAGGCCTCAGATTGGGGGCGGGTATGTGTCTGGAGAGGAGGACAGCTGAGCCATGGCTGTGGGACCAGGAAGACCAGCAGTTAGGACACCTGACAGGGAATTCCAGCCCTGCTCAAAATAAACAGGCAGGTGTGAGCTTTTCTATTTGAAACTAAATCTCTGCAGCACATGGAGAACCACCCTGGTGACCTAAAGATCCCAGCCCTCGTCCCACCTTGGGGAAAGGAGAGAGCTGAATCAGTGTTTAGGGACATGGTACCTAGCAAGGGTCATGGCCCAAAGGGCCCTTTCTATAGAAGTGACCTTCTGGAGAAAACTGGGCTGGAGGACAGAAGCCCCTCCCCCTGGGTCTGATGGCTCTTCCCTGGAAGGCTGACCACTCTCTGGCGGTCAGTTCAGTCCAAGGCTAGGCACCAGGCCGCAGTCAGCCTGCCCTCGGGGAAGAGTGGCGGGGGCTCCTCGGACTTTAGACGGGAGGCAGAGAGCTGGCCCTGCATCATTTTAAAGACCGCCTCAGGGTGTGTTTCGAATTCTTGTCTGTCTCCTCAGTGCCAGGCGGGCACTAGGTGCTGGAGGCCCTGGGCTGAATTCCCAGGAATGCTGGTTCTGTCAGGGAGCTTGTCAAAGTAGAATAGAACCTCTGGGTTCCTGGACTCACAGCCTCCTCTCCATTCTCCACCGACAGACCACAGTTCCTCTCAATATAGCTCATTGATAAGGCCATGACAGGGTAGGAACTTTAACCACGGGCTCCCAGGCAACCTCGGCCAAGCCCTGGCAACGTTTAATTAAATCACCCACTGTCCCCTAAGCCGTAGTTTGAAGCTGGGAACCAGAAACATCCCCACAAACAAAGGAGAGCTGGAAGTCCCCTGCGTAGAGGCGATTCCTCTCTTTTTTCCATGGCCCCTCTATGTGGGGACATTTCCTGAGATGGGAGCTTTGTGTGGGTTTTTTTTTTCCAGAAGTAGCCTGCCCTGCTGCCAAGGGAGTCCTCAGACTCAGCTCTCCTGCGCTCTGACCTCATCCAGCCTGTCTCCAGGGAGATGCCTAGGAGGTTGCAGACACCCTCTGCTCCTCTGTTTGCCCTGGGCCCTTCTCCCCAGACAGCCTCCAGTCTGGGCTTATTTGCATTCCATGCTGGTCTCCTCTAAGCATTTGGGGCTAGTGAATGTGGACCATGGGGTGAGACAGAGGCGACTGGGTCTTGGCTGCTTCCGAAAGCCTTGGTTGGGTCCTCTCCCCCTTCAGTCATTTTCCCTGCCTGGGCTGACCTTCTCCTGTTGTAGGACAGTGACTGGGGCTCTGTACTTCAGCATCTCTTCCCCCCTTGTCTCCCAGTGCACCCGCTCGCTGCCATCTCCAGGGCCTAGGCAGGAGGGTGGGGGAAGCCCCCGGCTGGGAGTGGGGGATCTGACTCGGGCTCTCATCCCAGACTCACTGGCTTACAGTGTGACCTTGAACAGGTCCCTTAACTGCTCAGGCCTCATTTTCCTCGCAGAAGGAACAGGCTTAAGGTTCCTTGGGGCTCCTTTCTCTCATATGGGCATGTGAACGGGTTTGGCCCTTGCACCAGTGAAAATGCTGGTGTGAGGGAGGGATCTTTCCAGCTCCAAGTCTTCTGTGCACCTGTGGCCTCTTTTATGTCTTTCCTGTGGGGAGAGGGTCAGACGGTGAGAGATCTGAAGGGTTTGACAGAAGCTTGACTTTTAGGCCCCCACAATACCCTCCATCCTCTGTGAGCGCAGGAACGGAGGAGGCGAAGGTCCTGATGACCACATGACAGTTACAATATAGGGGATGCCCCAAGCACGTCGCACATGTGATCTTGTTTAATTCTCCCAGCAGCCGTATGAAAGACCTATTGTTCCTATTTTATAGGAAAGGAAGCACGTTGAAAGAGATTAAGTTTTTCAAAAGTCTGCAGCCAGCCAGTGGCGGAGCTGAGGTTCCAAATCGAGTGCGCCATGCCCTACTCCTTTCTGTGGTGAACCTGTAGGGAGCACCAACTTCATGCAGGCGCTGTCCCAGGCATGTAGGGTGTCACAGTAGCAAACCGAAGTTTTTGCCCTTGTGGAACATTCTAGGAAGGGTGACGGGTACTGGGATTTCTTGGGCACAGCAAACGCTCTATCACAGTGTTGCATAGATCAGGGTGAAATGCCTTAGAGACCTCAGGTCATTCTTAGAAAGGGTTGTCTCACGTCTTCCCGAAGCCGAAATATCTTGGGAGCTTTGAGGTGCAGGTGTCTGAGTTGCCAAGAAAAACTGATTTTCTTTCTCTTTCTTCCTCCTTAGTCTGGGAACACCCTTTATCGCTACCCCATGGGAGGCCTTTTCCTTGGGTCACTGTACCTTAGGACCCAGTGGATTTCCTCAGATCATCTAGTTCACGGTCCTGGTTCCAGAAGGTCCAGGACTCGCCCATTCCAGGTGGATGGGCTCGGAAAATAATCAGAGAATTAAATCCCACCAACTCTCTTGTCCCACAACTTTGGTTCTAAGGCTTGCCTTCTGCCCAGGGCTGGACGGCATGGTACCCGGGAGTTTCTGAAGCAGGTGATCCTGGAACCCCTCTTGGAAAGCATTCAGCTCCTCATGATCAAGTCCTACCCATTTCCTCTCTGTAGGGTTCCTCCAGCCTGTCACCTCCCTTTCATTTTCACTCCCTCATAACTCCCTCATAACTTCTCACTTAGAATTAATTAACAGCAGCTCTGGTCTTGTCACTTCTCTGTGTCACAAACTTCACTGGCTCCTCATTGCCTACAAATAAAACCCATCACAGCCTGGCGGACCTTTGCCTTTTCTGCCTATTGAAATTCTCCTTATCTTTCAGGTCTTATGCTGTTTGTCATCCATTTCTTGAAATGCTCTCCAAACCATCATTTCTTTATTTAATATTTAATTGATATTTATCAAGCTTCTAGGGCATTCTAGGAATGGGGGACACAGCCCTGAGCAAACACCTGGATGCCCACTGTTGTGGGGTTGGACTCCAGTGAAGGGAGACAGACTTTCATCAAATTAATCACACAAATAAATGTGTAATTGCACATCAAGATAAATGCTATAAGAAAAGCAGGAATGGGAATTTGACCTGGTCAGGGCAGCGCAGAGGAAATCTGAAGGATGAGCAGTGAGGAGGATTGCCGGAGTGTTTGCGGGGAGGGACCAGCATTGTGAAAAGGCCCAGAGAAGCGCGGCAGGGAACCAGGCTGAAGGAGGCGGGGTGGCAGAAATGTGGGCAGAGTGTCTAAGGTGTGAGGCCAGTGGGTGGAGGGGATCTCAGTCCTGACCTCGGGAAATCATGGGAAGGATTTGAGCACGGTGGGGATGTGGTCAGATTTTCTACCAGCATGCATTGTTGGCACCCTTCCTGTGGCTCTTCTGCCTCATAGTCATTCGCACACCCGTCTTGTTTTAGACTGTAAGCTATTTGAGGGGTGCCTAGGTCTTGGCATTCCTCACAGCAGCTAGTAGGTGCTCAGCATATGAGATACATGATGAGATGCCAAAGTAGCCAGCAGTTGCCAATCCCAGCACTTTATGGAGCTCTCATTACTGCCAGGCGCTGCAGTGGGCACTAGAAAGCAAAGACCTACACCGTGGTGTCCACACCTCCACTTAAGGCACCGGCATGGAAAGTGCTGAGACCCTGGTGCACCCCAGACTTCCCCAGGGTGGGGCCCGGACTGGGAGAACCTTTCGAGAAATGGCTGGCAAATGGCATAGGACCCGAATGACCAGGAGAATTTCAATAGGCAAAACAGGCAAAGGAAGGCATTTCTGCAGAAGGGCCTTGATGAATAACAGGGGAAGGTCCGGGGACTCTGAGGGGCCCATGAGGACAGAGGGGGCATCTGCTTGTCAGGAGTGGAGGCAGGACAGCACAGAGGAAGATAAACCGGGAGGCTTGCGAGAGCCAGGGCTTGGTCTCCGGAAGCTCTGGGGAGATTCCCGGGCACCTCTGGGATAGGTAACCCTGGTGTAAAAATGCCCTTTAAGCCCCCCTGTGAAAATTGGTCAAGTGCATTGTCCCTGCTACTCTGGAAGGAGTATGAAAGTGTCATTTAAGCTCTCTAAACTCAATTTCCTCATCTCTGAGTGGTGTTTCATGGGATTGCCATGAAGATCATGTGGTCTGAGATAGGTGAAGGAGCTTTCTAAATATTAAGGTAGTGCAAATATGAGTTATATGGAAACTTTCTTTTTCTCCTACTCCTCCCCCCCCCCAGTCTCCCTCTCTCTCTGTCTCTCTCTCTCACACACACACACAGCATCCCCTGAACTAAACTTTCCCCAGGACTCCTCCATCCTGCTTAGACATATAATAGAAAAGAAACTGCAATAATCATCTTTTCTTGAGCTCTTGCCATGTGACAGGTGTTATTTCAGTGCTTTATATTCACGCCTTCATTTCATCTTCAAATTCACCCTTTGAAGTAGCTTCCCCTGGCCCCAAACAGATGAGGAAACTGAGGCTTAACCACACAGCTGGAAGGGGCGGGACCTCTGCTGTGGGACACAAAGCCTGCGCCCGCTCTTTGTTCCCCAGCGAGCTGGCTACTTAGGAAGGAAATGGAGGCAAACCAGGGGACTATGGGCTCCCCCCTTCCTCTTGTCCTGCCAGCTACCCCCATGTCCCCCAGCAGAGGTCCTGCTGCTGAATAGGGGATTGTTCTGCTTCTCCCTCCTGCCTCTGAATGTGGATGTTTTGGGTCATTAAGGGGCTTGGAGATGGGGTGGAGGGTGGGTTATGACCCTGGCAAAGGCCTGAATAGCCATTGTTCCTTTTCTTCCCCCCTTGAATGGGATTCTGTCCCCAGTCCTGGTGTCTTCCTCTGGGTTGGAGGAGGGGTGGTCGGGGGCCGGAGAAGGGGAGCCTTTTCCCACCGCTTTGATGGGTCGGGCTCAAGATGACAGGTTGAGCTCTTTCAGCCACCCTGCAGCTCTCACCAGCATCCCCACCCTGCCTTGAGCTGGGCATCTTCAGCCTTGGTGACACCCATGAAGTGAGCCCCAGTCGGGTCTGAATTCAGGTTTGGGGCAGGTAGGGGAGAAAGAGGCAACAGCTGCAGACTTAGTGTTCCCTTCCGGTCCTGCAGGCTCATTTCCGCTGTACTATTCCCCAGCGATGACCTTGGCCTTGTCCCTACCCCCTACCCCCACCCAGCAAGACTGTAACAACTAAGACGATCTTCTCTTGAGGCGGGTTTGCGCTTCTCAAAAGGAAGACATTTGACACATAGAAAACTAGTCTTATGGCCGTTATTGTTGTTGTTGAAATACGACTCGATGCTGGGAAACTTGGGAGCGTGCCCTCAACCTGAAGTTCCTTTCTCTTCTCACAGTCACAGGCCACTGGGCGGCCACTGCCTCTGGGCAGCCTTCCTGGCCGGGGGCAGAGTCTTCCTCTGCCCTCTGGTCTCCAGGGGCCTCTGTTCTTTTCCTCCATCACCCTAGAGGCAGGGACATTTAGAGGGATGGGGAGAAGGGATATGACGTTTATGAGCACCTGCTGTGCGTCAGGGGCCTTATGTGCCTTAGGGCCAGAAGAAACGCAGAACTTGGCATGTACAGGCGCATATTTGTTGAGTTAATGAGTCACAATTTTCACAAAAACTCAGCAAAGGGGTTATTACCCTGTTCCTGGGGGGGGGGGGGGGGGGAGAAGAGGCCGAGGAGTCTGTATTAGCTAGTGAGTGAATCAACCTGGGGGGCACCGAGGTGTCCCCATTCCAAGCCCCGCGCCGCTCCTTGGGGCTGTGGCCTCCCGGGCCCTTTCCCCTGTAGCTGTGTTTTCAAGGCTGATACCTCCACAGGCAGCCCAGTGCCCGGCACACAGTAGGGCTCGTTTAATGTTCACCTGTGCATGCCACAGAATTCCGTGCCAACCCTTGCTGACCCCGACCCTCTGCTCTGCCCCCTCTGGCAGGGACCCTCCGGCCAGTGCGCCGCAACTACTACGACCCGGCCTCCGCGCCCGGGAAGGGCGTGGTGTGGGAGTGGGAGAACGACAGCGGGTCCTGGACGCCCTACGACATGGAGGTGGGCATCACCATCCAGCACGCCTACGAGAAGCAGCACCCCTGGATCGACCTCACCTCCATCGGCTTCAGCTACGTCATTGACTTCAGCACCATGGGCCAGATCAACCGGCAGACGCAGCGCCAGCGCCGCGTGCGCCGGCGCCTGGACCTGGTCTACCCGCTGGTCACGGGCGCCGTGCCCAAGGCGCAGTCCTGGCCGCCCGGCCCCGCGCCCGCCGCCTCGCCCCCCGGCCCGCCCTGCTCCTGCCCGCAGTGCGTCCTGGTGATGAGCGTGAAGGCGGCGCGGCCCCTGGCGCCCCCCGCGCGCAAGACCGCGCCCGCGCCCGCGCCCGCGCCCGCGCCCGCGCCCGGGGCGCTCCGGCTGCCGCCGCCCCCGGGGCCCGGCGCCAAGCCCCCCGACGGCGCGGGCACCATCCGAGGCCCGCTGAAGGCCGCGCCGTCGCAGCCCGTCCAGCGACAGGCCTCGGGCACGCGGGCAGGGGCCACCGCGGCCTCTCCCGCCAGCCCCCCAGGAGCCAACGGCAAGACGGGGAGGGTGGCCCTGGCGACCTTGAACCGGACCAGCTTGCAGCGCCTGGCCATGGCGCAGTCCCGGGTGCTGATCGCCTCCGGGTAGGTGCTTGCGCGGCTGCCCCGGGCCTCCAGCCCTCAGGCAGAGCCGGAGGAGGGGCGCCCTGTCCGACTCCCGGGGGGCAGGTGGGAGCCCCAGGTGGGTGGGTAAGGGGCGCTGGCCTTTGGGGACGGAGCTCCGGGTTCTAATGGAGACTCTGCCCCTCCCCGGCCCTGCGATGGGCTGTCCCTAACTTCAGAGCCCTGCCTTCCTCCTCTGTGCCCGCTGGCAGCCACACTCGGGCTGCTGTGAGGACCACAGAGGTCATTAGCTGCGTGTCCCAGAGTGGGGGCTTTATCACCCCGTTTAAGGCCTCACAGCAGCTCTGGGAAGTAGGCAGCTTGAGCCCGTTTTACACATGAAGAAAGGCTCATAACTCATCAGGGGCAGAGGCCGGGATTCACACCTTGGGAAGCCTGACCTCAGAGCCAGGCTCTCTCTGACCCTGCAGGGCCCCTTCCCGGTCCAGCACCCACCACGGTGCCTGGCATCCAGTAGGTGCCAAATAGGGCTTTTCCCTTTCCTCTGGTCCCTCTGGCACCCGGAGGGGTGCCTTCAGATGGGAATCACAGCCCCCATTAGTGAGTCGATACCACGTGCTGGAGGCATTCCCTGCACTGCCTCAGCTACTCCTGTGACAAGCTGGTGGTGACGTATGTTCTGCAATTGCTGCTTTTTATGCCCATGGTCTGCTCGACTGTAAAATGGGAGAGACCCAGGGCCGAGCGAGCCTGCAGCCTCCGCCCACCAGCCCCTGGATCCTTATGAGATTGGCCTCTCAGAGCCACCCACTCTTCTTCCCTTTCTCCAGAGGTGCCTGGCCTGCGGCCCAGGAGCCGTGGGCAGCAGGGGTGCCTTAGAGTTAGGTTGGACACCTGAGCCTGAAATTCAGGCTGCCCAGAGGGTGATCTCTGCACACAGATTCAGCTCTGGAAGCAGAGAAGGAGGGCATATATACATAGACCGGGAGGCCCGGCCTCTACTCCCGCCTCTGCCGCTCGGGTGAGCCGCAGAATCTTCGCAAGGTCCAGTTTCCTGGTGTGTGAAATGGGGATCATCACGCTTTCCCTGCCGACCCCAAGAGTCATCATGGAAACCTTGGCCAAGTGTTCTCCCCAGCATTATCCCGTTTCCTTGCCCTCCCTGGGATGCACGTGTCAGGCACTTAGCTCAGCATTAGCGCCCCAAGGAGAGCCACACAGCTGTGTGTTACAGAGTGAGGAGTGGAACCCAGGTTTCAGTCTCCAACCCGCTGCGTTTTTCCCCATAAGTCCAGCTCCTCAGTTATGCAAAAGCAGTGAACAAATAGTCAAATGCTGTCAGATGCATGTGACTTTCCTATGCCTCCCTCTGAGTGGGCAGAATATTTAGGAGAGGGGACTGGGTACCTAAACAGTGCCTCTGCTCAATTTCTCTACTGCCACAAGGTAGCACCCTGGGGTCCGCTGACAGAGTTCAGGGTGATTACTGGTAGCATGTGTAAGAACCCAGACTCTAGAACACAACTCCCTAGACGTGAACCCAAGTTCCTTGCTGTGTAACTCGGGGCAAGTTTTGCATCCTCTGTCTTCAGTTTGCTCATCTGTAAAATGGGGACAATAAAAGCACCTTCCTCATAGGGTTGCCATGAGGATTAAAGGAAATACTTGGTGTATAGATTTAGCACAATGATTGATATAGTAAGAGCTGGGTCAGAATTAGCTGCGATGTTGTTATTACAATTATTCTCAGGTATCTGTTGAATACGCGCTCTGTGGTTGTTGAATGGAAGTCAAAGCTGGGCAGCCTTACCTCATTTCTGGCGTCCTCTACAAATGCCAAGTGACCCCATGCCATAATGGAGGGAAGGGAGCCCCTGATCACTTTAAATCCCAGCGAGGGAGTCAGCAGCTCTTTATCTCTGGGCTTTACTCCTGCCAGCCGGTAGGGTCGGAGTAAGAGAACAGGCTGGCGGGCCGGCCAGGGCGGTTTCAAAAGAGCTATAGAAACGAGTTGTTTTTTTCTCTGCTCTGTTTTCCTGACAAGGGAGGCCCCTCCCTAGCTTCCAGCCCTTTTCTTTTCACCTCTTACCACCTCCCTCACCCCCACCACCGTCTTCTGCTCCAGCCTTTCTTGGCCATTTAATTAGCGTGTTTACTCCCTTTGTCTGGCATTGCCATCGACCTTCTGTCATCCAGCGGCCCCTCCCCCCACCTCTCGCTGCCCGTGACCTCTTCAAGCAACTTTCCCACGGAAAAAAAGGAAGACCAGGGAGGGCGGGAGAGGTGGGATGGAGAGAAGGGTTTGGGGGGGGAACAAAAGGCCCTGTGAATTATTCAGGGATACAAGCAGGGGGCTTCTGAAGAGAAGAGGGGAGGGCTGGACAGGGAGGGCAGAATTGCCCCTCTGGCCCTCTCCTCCAGAATTGAGGCTTCTCCATCTCCAGCGAGGCCATGGTTGCTGGAGAGACAAGACCATTGTTCTGCCCAAGGACTCGTGAGTTGGCTCATGGCTCCAAGACAAGCACTGCTTCTCACCGTGGGACCTGCAGAGCTGTTCTCCCCTCCCCTGCCGCTGTGCCAGCTCTTCTCTTTTCTTAGTTTTATACTTCAGGGGCAGGAATTAAAGCTTGCACCCTCCATCCCAAAGATCAACCCAAGAGCATAGGGCAAAGGAGGTGTCTTCTGATTGGCCAACAAGTGGTGAGGCAGACAGCTTTGGCAGAGTTGCCTGAAGGATGCGGAAGCTTGCCTGCCATGGGGGCTGCTAATCTCCAGAAGGAGGGCTCAGGCCTATAGAGCTGGGGACCCAACCGGGTGTGACCTATGTGGACTACATGGGCCAGTCTCCGTGGTCCTCATTTTAACCACATAACAGGGGGACTGGGTGACCACTTGCCGCTAACTCAACAATCCTAAGTACTGCCCAGCACTCAGCTTGACGCTTTACACTTGATGCCCTCAAGAACCTGAGAAAATTAGAATATTACAGCAGGAGACTGTATCAAGGCCAACTTCCTCTTACAGCTGGGAAACAAAAATGTAAATGATCGCTCAGATTTGCATAAGTGTTGGCTATTTACTAAGTATTTGCTCCAGATCCTGTATCCCCATTGGGGCCCCAGGGGACAGAGATGTAGGGTGCCCTGTTTACTTCGATGTGGTCATCAAGAGCAGAGAGGCTGTGTGGCCCTCCCAAAGGCACATGGCATGGCCCAGCTGGACTGGAAGGCGGACTTCCTGGACCCTTGGGGGGGAGAGGGGCTCCTTCCTCTATACCCTTCTGTATCTCATAAACAAATATCCCCTTCCTTCCCATGCCCTGGTGCCACCCAGAATCTAGTGAAAAGCCCTTCTGCCATGCTGACCCTTTCCTGGCATAGCAGGGTCACCCACCTTTCCCATGGTATTCACAGGTGTCCCAGGCCCCACCTGCAGACCCTCCTTCCCTAGACCTTGCCCCCACCCCGAGTTCCTGGGCTGCCTGGGGGGGAGGGGAGTGCGCTGTGCTGCTTGGAATATTTCCTGGTTAAGCAGATTGGGTGTGGAAACCTGCCAGTCCAGTTTGTGGGAACAAAGGTAGCTTTTGTCACCCAGATCTCAGCTACTTATCAGTGGGAGAGGGGGCCTTGGAGTGGTGAGGGGGTCAGGCAGGTGCTGGGCTGGGCGGAGTGCTGCCCCCTGGTGGGGAGCAGGGAGACAGGAAGCCGGACCTTTGCTCCCAGCCTCTCCAGGTAGAGCCAGGTAAGGAGGCCACTCAGCTGTGGGTGGAGGACCCTGGGCTTTGGCTGCCACCCTGTTCTTAGGTACTGGGGTGGGAAATTGTGAGGAAATCTCCCTGGCATCTTCTAACTCCAGACCCTCACAGGTCTACAGATAAGGAAACTGAGGCTCAGAAAAGTTAACAGACTTTGTGAGGTGTTACTGGCAGGATCGGGGTTCGAATGCGTTTTTCCTGGTTCCTAGCCCATCATACCATGCCTGGCCCAGTGTGTGTGTGTGGGGGGGGGGGGGGGTGTGTCACAGGATCCAGGATCTAGCTCATGCTCTTTTCCTGGTCTGCTTTCCCTTGTTTTGAATTCCCCTCCCCCATCCGGGTTTGATTTATCCTGGGGACAGTTTCCAGGGAAAAGTAGCCTTTTGTGGCCTGCTGAGACACAAACACTCCCACATCTGTTATTTCCACCTCCTCACAACCCTGGTGCACAAGTCATGGTCCCTGGGAAGGGACAGAGAGGCCCCGGAAGACTCAGCATAGCTGGGGAAGCATTGCCAGGCATGTGGGGGACAGGCAACCCCACTGCTCAGCCTTGAGGTCCGTCCCAGCTCTGCCGCCTCTCAGATGCGGGTTTATTCCTTCACTTCCTGAGCTTCATGTTCTCTGTCGTCAGCGTTGGGTGACAGGCTGACACAGACATAAGAGCACAGCGTCGTGAGTGGCTGAAACGGTGGGCTCGAATTCTTAGCTGTGTGATCTTCACCAAGTTTGCTCAACCTCTCTGTGCCTCAGCTTCCCTGCCTCGTAAAAGGGGGTTCATAATAACAACACCTCATGCATAGGTTGTTGGAAGGACTGGATGACTTACTTATTGAGAGCAGTGAGAGCCTGTGGGGTGCAAGGCGGGCTCTGTGCATGTTAGGGATGACCACACCCGGGTGAAGGCTCGTGGGCTGTCGTGTTCACCGAGATGTCCCTGGCTCAGTAGGAATGGACAAGTAAACAAGTAATAAACAAAATAAGTAACCAGACTCACATGCTCTCTCTCCCTCCTCCTGTTTGCCCAGCACCACCCTGCCCCCCACAGCAGAACTGTCCGCTTCTGAGGCTGCCTGGCTCCTGGGGTCATCTGTGACCCAGCGCAGTGGCCTCTCCAAGCCCACGTCTCCCTCCAAGCCCAGCTGTGGGAGCCTGGGTGGCGGGGGTGGGGGAGGGGAGATGGCGCAAGACCCAGCCCCACATGTCCCCTATTTTTCTAGCTGGCGCCGTGGGAGGCCTCTCCTTTCCCAGGCAGCTGCGCCATCTCCTCTCCAGCTTGGCTTGAGGTGCTGGGAGAGGAACAGAGCGAGGAGGAGGTTTTGCCTGATGTTTATATTTCTCGGGGAGAAGGAGAAGCAGCAGCTGTTAGAGCAACGGCGTCCAAACGCTGGCCGGGGGCCGGCAGCATCTGCATCTTCTCCCCAGAAGCGCGTCAGAGCGCAAGCTCTCGCGCCCTGGTGCAGGCCTGGGGCTCGGCCTCTCTCAGAGCTTCTGAGGGGACTCTGCTGTGCACCCAGGTGTGACTTGTTTCTTTATGTTTTCATTCCTTCAGCAAGTGTTCATGGAAAGCCTACCAGCGTCAGGCTTCTGAACAAAGTCTCGGGAACCTCACTGAGCAGGCAAGATGTGAGCCGAGAGTGAAGGCGGTGTAGGAGGGAGCCAGGAATGTATCTGGTGGAAGAGCGTGTTAGGCAGAGGGAACAGCATAAGCAAAGGCGCTGAGGCAGGACGTGCCAGGCATGTAGGAGGAACAGTCAGAGCAAAAAGGCGAGTGATATGAGGGAGAGCAGAGAGAGAGGAGGACTGGGGTGGGGAGCACGGGCAGAACATGCAGGTCTGTGTAGGCCTTGCTGGGACGTGGAGTGGACTGAGGAGCCATTCTGAGCTTGGAGGTTCTGAGTGGAGGAGTGATACCATCTGACTTAGTTTTGAAAGTATCACCTCCAGCTGCACTGCTAATGATACCATTGTAGTTAGCTGGTTATTAATAATAGAAATGAGCAAAGGGAAGACCAGACATTATAGGCATGTCATTTGTGCAGCTTCACCAGGAAACTAGCGCTGCACTCCCCGGAGAACCACGGACCCATTCCCTGCAGATTGCTGGGGGAAGAGACCCAACAAAGGGGAGACAGACGCATGCACAGTGAAGTTGGGGTGAAGGTATTTGCCTATCAGTCAAACCTGGGGAGCCATGGGTACAGCCCATGCAAGCCTGAGAAAATTTGGAAATACATACTCCCCTAAACAAAGGAGTTGTCTCTCTTGTTGCTCTCGACTCGGCTCTTGGCTTCCTTACATTTGCCCTTGTGGCCCACGGCCATGCGGACCCTGCACGTGATGGACTAAATGGGCTGCGGTGGGAAACCTAAGCTAAGTTGGCCCGATGCTGGACTGGATTTGGTTCCAACATGGAAAGGAAACTCTGGACACTGGCTCTGAGTTTAGCTCTGCTGAAGCCCCAACTACATGTCTTCTATGACTAGACTAAGAGAAATGGGACCTCGGAAACGCAGGGGTGTACTTCCATGGAAATGAACCTTCCTGCAATATCTCACCCTCTCTTGCAAGGCTCAGAAAATTCTTTTTCCCAGGATATCTCAAGAAATCCACCCCCACTAGCAACAGGTTGGGACAAGGACCCCACCCCCCACCCCCACCCCCACCCCCACCCCAGTAACACTAAGAACTTGCTGCATCTTATTAGGGATGGTTAATTTCTCTGTAAGAAAGGGGAGCACTTCACTGGGTGAAATTTTGAGGTCCCAACACTGGCTCGTGCTGTCCCGCTTGTCCAAACCATAAGCATCTGCTCTTTCCTTCCACAGGGTCCCCACCGTCCCAGTGAAGAACCTAAACGGGTCCAGCCCTGTCAACCCTGCCTTGGCAGGTAAGGGACACCCTGGGCTGGTCTTGCTGAAGGTAGAAAACTGAAAGCCAAGAAATAAGTAGTGAGCGTTTGTAAGAGAAAGAGACTTCGGATGTTAATGTAAACAAGGATTTTAGGAGTTGGGTTGAATGAGCAGGAAGAGGGTCCACGGAGAATCCCTGAGTTAGGAGAACTCTGGGGAGGGGAGGAGAGGAGGTTAATGGGGAGGGAGGAGTTGAGGGGCAGTGGGGAGCTAATTCTCCAGTCCCTGACTCCGCCCTGCCCTTCCAGGCATCACCGGGATCCTCATGAGTGCGGCGGGGCTGCCTGTGTGTCTCACGAGGCCACCGAAGCTGGTCCTCCACCCACCCCCTGTCAGCAAGAGCGAAATAAAATCCATCCCAGGGGTTTCCAACACAAGCCGCAAGACCACCAAAAAGCAAGCCAAGAAAGGTATCAGCCTCCCTGTCCTATGGGAGACTGGGAGTCCAAGACTTGGCTCCGGGCCCCGGCTCTGCCTCCACCACCGAGGGTCATCCCCATGGCTTACCCACTTGCGCCTTAATTTCTGCATCAGCTAAACAGGCTTAACTTGTACCTGTTTTGGTGATTATATCACAGTGGACTGTGTATAGATCAGACGGAGACACTTTAAGAGGTATCACAATGCAGTGCAGAATTATAAAAACATATATAATAATAGGGAGTGTGACACAAATAAAATACGTTAGAGAGAAAGATCACCTTGGCATTGGAACCAAAACAGACTGGATTCAAATCCCAGCTTTGCCACTCTCAAGTCAAGACCTCAGAGAACCTCTGTTTTCTCCCCTTTACCCCGGAGGGGGCGTGGGGGGGGAGGGAACAATCGCAACCAGTATTCAGCAAGCATGCCCTGGAATGCGTCCGTGACAGTTGTGAAGTGGCCACTGTTTTGTGTCCCCTTTGAGCCTCTAGACTCTCTGGCCACTTGTACCCCCTTCAGGAGCTCCTTCCTACATGCCCACAATCCCACAACTAAAGGGTCAATACCTGTGACTGCCCTGCTATCAAAGGGCCCTGCCTCAGCCCTGTGGCTGGTCCTTCTGGTCGCTGGCATTGGTGGCTAAATGTGTTGACTGTCACCCTTAAGCCCCCACCTTGCAAACATGTTATGAAGTTTCAGTTTCATTGTACGTACATTGCACTTAGCCCAGGGCCTGGCAAGAGAAGCAGGACAGTGGGAAGGAAGGGCCGGCATCCAGCTTTGGGCTGTTGCCCGATCCACTTCCTCAAACCCCTGTCCTACTTTCCCAGTCTATCCGACTTTCTCTGCTAAATGAACTCAATTGCCTTGCTCATAAGCTGATAGGAAATGACAGGAATTTGCACTTTCCCACTCTTCCTGTTATTATTAATAGCACATATCGGATCCTTAACTGGCAATGTGCTAAAAGGGCTGTGTGTCCATTAGCTCATTTAATTGTCAGAAATACTCTTTGAGTGGATGCTATTGCTCCTCTGCATTTTATAAGTGAGAAACGGAAGCTTAGAGAAGTTCAGAGAGTCACCCAAAGAGGCGCTGGCCCCTTTTCCTTCTGTGCCTCCTTGTGAGGCTGGATCATCTCATCCCCTCCTTCAGGCTAGGCCGCCTCCAAGGGATCCAGTCCCCAAAGAAATTCCAGAGTCATTGCATCTGTCAGGGTGCTTCCCAGAGCATCAGCCTTTCCCTGCCGCGGGGCTACATCTGCTGGCAGCGACCCCACCCTACCCTCGACAGCCAGGGAAGACTGTTCTGAAGCTGTGGCTACAGCTTCCCGGTTTCCCATGAAAATAATATCACTTTGACGCCACATTACAGATCGAGACAATACTTGGCACATTCTACCTAATTTTTTTTTAACCTGTAACCGTGTACAGGGCGCTTTTATTCCTGCTCTTATCGCATCATTTGAACAGATCCAGGCTCTGTGATTATATGGAAGAGAAACCCACTCAGTCTTTCTCATTGAAAAGTGGGTTTGTTGCAAATAGGCAGGGAGGTGTCAGGAAAGAGATGCAGGAGGTGATGGCAGGCGGGATAACCTCCCACCTCCTCAGACCACCTCTCTGCCTCTTCTGTCCCCCGATTCCCTTCCAAATTCTTAAATCCCGTTGCAGAATGAATTCCTTCCCTTTCGTGCCTTAAGCCTGGCTGATCAGGTTCTCCTCTGGTATGCCCAGCTCGGCGAGGCTGTCTGACCCCTTGTCTCAGTCTCAGTGGCGCACTGACCATCCTGTCCCCACAGGTAAAACCCCAGAAGAGGTGCTGAAGAAATATCTGCAGAAAGTCCGGCACCCGCCAGATGAGGTGAGTGCAGGGCATGCAGGGCAGGGCTCACCTTCTCCATCACCCACCCGCACCGTCTGCCGGAGTTTTCACACCATGCGCAAGAGCCGCTTGCTGAGTCCTGGCAGGTCCAGAGCCGGGCAGGGTGGACGCCCGCCTGGGCTCCGACGGTGGTGGTCCCAAGCTGCAGCTTCAACTCTCTGCTCCCCACTCCACAAAGAGCTGATTGATCCTAAAGTACCTTAACAGGACAGTCTGAATTTAAGGAAAGCAGAATGATATGCAGTGGGAACTGACCTTAAAAGGGCTGGATGATCAGTGGTTCTCAACCAGAGGCGCTTTTGCCCAACTTTTGGGGGAGACGGGGTGCTACTGGTATCTAGTGAGAAGAGGCCAGGGATGCTGCTAAACACCCTTCAATGCCCAGGACAGCCCCTGCAGCAAAGGATAACCAGCCCCTAAGGTCAATGCTGAGAAACCCTGTAGTAGATTTCTTTAAATAGCAGTCCCTCTGGTACACTAGAATTATTCCTTTATGCAAATCCAGCTTAAAGAAAGCTTATCAATGGGTCTGCCAGCCGGCATTGGGTTCCTTCCCAAGCCATTGAAGGACACGAAGGAAGGACAGTGCATCGTCTGAGCCCGCAAGGAGATTGTAATTTTGTTGGCCAGCCCAAGTTAGCATGTACTGACACCAGGATTATTTCAGGAATTCTTCTGTTGTGTAAAGCAAGAGAAAGCTATGTTTAGACTCCCAAAGGCACATATACCCTAGTTTGTGAGCTTTCTAGAAGAGGATCGGTGACAGCTCACCCGAGTTCGGGAACCATCGTGGGGATGCTCTGGCCTCCCCGGCTGTGTGAGGCTTGACGGCCTGTCTGCTCTGTCCCCTGCTGCCCCCAGGACTGCACCATCTGCATGGAGCGCCTCTCAGCCCCCTCGGGCTACAAGGGCCCACAGCCAACGGTCAAGCCTGACCTGGTGGGAAAGCTGTCCAGATGCGGCCACATCTACCACATCTACTGCCTGGTTGCCATGTACAACAATGGCAACAAGGTGAGTGCCAGCCTGCGGGGCTCCTGCGCTCCCAGACGGGGCCCTGGAGAGGCAAGAGCGTGAAGGCCCTACTGGAGTTGTGCCCAGTGATGCGGGGAGTCCTAAAGGCAGTCCCCGGGCATCCGGAGCCGTAATCCTGGCTTTTCTCAGCAGGATCCAACCTCCACAAGATTACAGTGTGGCAAAACCTGTCTTTACCTTCCCTTTGGGCCATGCTGCCCAACCGCCCAATCTCTGCAGTAGGCATGGTGGTCTGAGAGGTATGGACCTCTGTCCCTGAGGTTTTTGAGGAGAGTGGTCCATTGTCATGGCCCATGGCTGGGTGAAGTGGGCCCCCATCAATGAGGGAGAAAGAAGTTCTCATCACAGCACTGGGCCCGTGGTGAGTGTTCATTAATACTGGCATAGATGGGTTTCCCAATCATCCTTCCTTCTCTAAGACGAGTGATTTCCAGTTATAATTCATTTTTTTTGGACATTTTCAAAACTCCCTTGGTTGCCCCTTCAAAGGCACTAGGGATTGTTGCCAAAGTCCACCTGGTAATCCCTTAAGATCCCCCTGCTGGACTAGGGGAAGGCTGTGATAGGGGTGTCGTTCCCCCGTTAGAGCTGGTTTCTGAGAACCTGGGAATGTCCTTGGATGATAACTCTCTCCTCACAATGTCCCAGCTTTTTCTAAGTCTTTGACTTTTCTAATGTTCTTTCCTGTACCTAGAATAACCTTTAACCCCATCTCCATGAATTTGAACCCTACTTGTTTTTCCTGGCCCAGCTTGGTATGTGTCAGAGTCTGAGATTTCCCAGATCTCCTCCAACCTCTTACTCATCCAAAAAAGTGTCTGGCTTTCAGGGGGCTGCTGTGTGCTTCTCTTGCTGCGGGAAAGAGTAGAGGCAAGAGAGGCAGCTGACCCAGGATTGAACCCTGGCTTAGTAGCTGAATGACCTTGGGCAAGATTTTCAACTCTGAGGTTTCATTTTCCATCTGGAAAATGGAGATAAAACAATGCCTACTTTATAGGGTGTTATTTCTATCATGATTCAAATTGATACCTCCTTTGTGTTAATTATGGCTATAATTTTTCCCTTTCATCCTTATGTAAAACTATGATTGAATTTCCCAAAGTGCTGAGGACCTTTCTCAGTGTCTTGGGAAGTACATGTTCAGTCACTGATGGGTGACACATATCTAGATCCCGAGGTCACATTCCTGACCCTAAAGTAAAAGGTTTCATTGGGACTTTGTGCTTTTAGAGGTTGTTTTGGGTATAAAGAGCTTCATTAACATATCCTCTTTTGATGACTGTATTCAAGAATAAACTAGTACCTCTTTGCATTTATTTCCATGATGCTTTAAAAATGTTTCTTTAGACACCATCCTTTGTTCTCTTTGGCACTAGTACTTTGAAACATGTGGGTGTGTTTTGTTTTGTTTTATTTTCTTTACACAAAAGAGGAGAGAAAAGGGCCCAGAGAGAAATGGAGTGATTCACCCAAGGTCATGAAGCAGCTCAACGGCCAGAGCAGAGAGTGGGACCCCAGCTTCCTGACCCCAAGCCTTGGGTTCCCATTCCTTGATCACATGGAGCAATTGAATACAAGCTATGCCTTTAAATGAGTAGAGCTTGAGTTGAAATGTCCCTAAATAGCTCCGCAGAGGATCCCTGCCTTCCCGAGGAGATGCGGGTGTCCGGGCGAGCTTCGGGCCCAGCTGTGTGGCTGCATCTCTTACACACGTTGCTCCCTGCGTACTCACGCCTTCCTTCTCATTCCCTTTCTTCTTGTGAGCCTGGCAATAGAATTTACTGCCCAGGCTCTCACCCTTCCCTTCCAGGAGACACCTCTCCAGGCCCTTACATCACTGCAGCCTTAGTAACCCCCACTGTACCCCCAACAGAGCCCTGAGGTGCAGTGCCAACCTGGTCTCCTTCTCAAAGACAGGGTCTCTCTTACATGTCCCTCAGTATGGAGTTCGAGGCTGTTTGTGGAATTTTCCTCCTGTTACTCTGGTAGCCAAGCGGGGGTGGGGCAGCTAAGGTCTGACACTCATTTGGGTGCATTTTGTCCCCCAGACCCTTTGTCTCTAGTACCTTTTGAGGTTGGGTGGGGAGAACATTCCCAAAACTGTTTCCCAACCTGGTGTCCTGGCCTTGTCCCCTCAGGACGGCAGTTTGCAGTGTCCGACCTGTAAGACCATTTACGGGGTGAAAACAGGCACCCAGCCTCCGGGGAAGATGGAGTACCACCTCATCCCACACTCGTTGCCTGGCCACCCAGACTGCAAAACCATCCGGATCATCTACAGCATCCCCCCTGGCATTCAGGTGAGCCCACCCTCGTTTTAAACGTATGTAAGAAGATGTTTGTCTTCATCCATTCAGGCTGCAGTATCAACACACCACAGACTGGTTGGCTTTTAAACAACATAAATTTATTTCTGGAAGGTGGGAAGTCCAAGATCAGGGTGCAGGCAGATTCGGCGCCTGGTTCATAGACAGCTGTCTTCTCGCTGTGTCCTCAAATGGTGGAAGGGGAGAAGGAGCTCTCTGGGGTCTCTCTTATCAGGGCACTAATCCCACTCATGAGGGCTCCACCCTCCTAACTTACTCACCTACCAAAGGCCCCCCCCACCTCCTAATACCATGATGTTGGAGATATCAACATATCAGTTTGGGGGGGACACAGACTTTCAGTCTGTAGCATTCCATCCCTGCCCTCCTAAAATTCATTCCTTCTTGAACACATTTATCCCATCCCAACAAACCCCAAAGTCTTAACTCATTCCAGCATCAACTTTAAAGTCTAAGTCCGAAGTCTCATCCAAAGAGCGCCCAGATCAGACATGGGTGAGAATCGAGAAACAGTTCATTCTGCAGCAAATTCTTCTCTCGCTGTGAACTTGTGAAGCCAAGCAAGTTACGTGGGGGAGCCTCGCCAGACAGAGTCTGCTGCCACCTTGATCTTGGACTTCCCAGCCTCCAGCGCTGTGAGAAATGAAGCTCTGTTGTTGGAAAGCCACCCAGTTTGTGGTGTTTTGTTACAGCAGCCCAAGCTGACTAGCTGGCGTTACTCCCTGAAAAGTCTCCTTCCCACTCTCGCCCCCCACCTCTGGGGTCTCACCCTGCCCCACTCTCCACCATTGTTCTTATTTCCTTTTTGTCTCCTCCCTGGATTTTGTGCGCACCCAACAAAGGCTGCATCCACTCCTCCTGTCTTACGCCAAGTGTGACATATTAGACATATTGTCCCGCACCCTGCCTTTTTCAATGAGCGGTGCAGTCTGTATCTTTCCTTGTCCGCCTGGAGAGACCTTCCGCACTGTCCTCGGCCCGCGTGATAACGGCTTGTGTAAAGCTGCCGTAATTCACACTCAGCGGTCTCCATTTGATGGGCATGTGGATTGTGTCCAATCTTTTGCTACAACAAATAACGCTGTAATGAATCAACTTGTGCACATGCGAGTGTGTCTGTAGAATGATTTTCGAGAAGCGGGATTTCCTTGTCAAATGGTATTAGCATCTGTAATTTGATAGCTGTTCCTTGGCTCTGATTTTTGTGGGCATTCCTTCCCTCTTTTGATGCTTTGAAACGCGGCCCTAAGGAACAAATTGAACAATTTTCCTGGCAGTAAATACAGACACGTCCCTTTGTCACACATCGAAGCTTTTTCTCAATGCTCTAGGGCGCTTACTGGATTCATTTCCTTAGTAAATATTTATTAGTTCACCCTCCCTTTCCCTCCCCTCCTTGCTGTTTTCCATTTTTTTCTTTCATTTGACAAACATTTGAGTGTGGATTATGGGCCAGGCATGTTCTAGATGCTGGAGAAACAATGGTGAGCAACGTGGACACAGTCCTTACTCCGCCGAAGTCCCCATGCTAGTGGGAAGAGGGAGACAATACAGGAAACAGAGAGATAAACAAGGTTCTTCCAAATAGTGGAAGAAATGAAACAGGGAGAGAAACCAGGCTGCACCCGCCGCCTCCCGCAGCCACATCAAAATTACAACTAAAACACAGAACCACCATCACTCAGAGCCTCCTGAGATCCAGCTGAACAGAAGCCCCACAACCAGGGAGCTGAAGAAGCACCGAGAGGGTAGGAGGGGCGGAGACGCGGGCGGATCGGGGCTGGATACCGGAGACTCCACCGCGGCCCACACCTGATGCCGCGGGTAAACCCGGGAGGGAATCTCGGCGGCGGGGATTTCCCAGAGGAGGGAGGGGTCCTAGCCCCACAGCAGGCCCCCAGCCCAGGGCTCCAGGCTGGGAAGAGACGTGCCCACAACTCTGGGCTGTGAACCCAGCGGGGACTGTCCCTGAGGGTCGCAGAGGCTGCGGGAGCCCAGCAGCTCCTCTAAAGGGCCCGGCACAGACTCACTCGGACGCTCCCTCTGAGCCCAGCGCCGGGAGCAGCCGGAAAGGACCCGGGACCCTCGGGGAGGAACTAACCTGCCTGAGATCTGGGCGAGAGGCGGAGGGCGACTTCCTCCCGGGCAGAGGGGCTGGCGGAGGCCATGGCTCCTGTGGCGAGTCCTCCCCGCACAGCCGGCAGGCAGGCGCCATGTTTGAGTCGCCAGCACCTGACTCACCTTTGGCCCCGCCCCGTGACTCCCGGAGGCCCCGCCCCTCCCCACCTGCAGCTCATCCGGCTGTTTCCAGGGGCTTTTCTCTGCAAGTGGCCTCTGGAGCCTCATGCTTAGGACTTTCCTAAAATCTCTCAAACAAGCAGCAGCTGCCCCATAGGGCTTGCTAAGGGCCCCAGGCCTGGCACTAGCGGCAGCTGCACTGGCTCATAGCTTGGCCTCTCCTGGGCACCGCCAAGCCCAGCACAAGGAGCAGCCAACTACGGTTTGCTGTGTAGCTCATGCTGGGGGGCCCTGGGCAAGTCACTGGCAGAGGCTGACTTTGCACCTCCCGCGAGGCCCCAGAGACAGTGCACCTGGTGGTCAGACTCGACCACGCTGGATTACAACCCTCCCAGATCCACAAGTGACACTCAAGGGGTGCACTTGGTGAACACCAAAGCTCCACTGAAGCAAATCCTGCTCCATAGGGGTGTCTCCAGCACAGCAGCTCTCTGTCCATAGTTGCAGCTGGTCCTCACATTCGATTGGCCTGGGGGTCAGATTCTCCCAGTGATGCCAACAGCAACCAAGGCTTAACTATAACAGGACAGTGCACACAGCCCACACAGGGGGGCACCTAGAAGGCCCAGCTCAGGTGACTGGGGAGGCTGACCCACTGGACCCTACAGGACACCTACTACACAAAGCCACTCTACAAATTCCAGGAAACATAGCAGCTCTACCTAATACATAGAAACCAACACCTGGAAGCAGCCAAAATGTGGAGGCAAAGAAACATGTCACAAAGGAAAGAACAGAAGAAAGCTCTAGAAGAGGAACTAAATGAAATAGATCCAAGCAAGCTAACAGATACAGAGTTAAGAATTTTGTTTATAAGGATGTTTAAGCAGACTATTAGGGAAATAATTGAGAAAATTGATAACATAATAAAGTACCAATTTGAAATGAAGTCTACATGAACTGAAATGAAGAATAATTTACAGGGAATCAACAGTAGAGTAGAGTACGCTGAGAATCCAATCAGCAATTTGGAACATGAGGAAAGAAAAAACACCCAACCAGAAGAGCAAAAAGAAAAAAGAATCTAGAAATGTGAAGATAGCATAAGGAGCCTCTGGGACAACTTCAAGAGGCCCAACATTCATATTATTGGGGTGCCAGAGGGGAAGAAAGAGAGCAAGAAATTGAAAACCTATTTGAAAAAATAATTACAGAAAACTTTCCCTACCTGGGCAAAGAAATAGACTTACAAGTCCAGGAAGCACAGAGGGTCCCAAAGAAGAGGAACCCAAAGAGGCCCACAGCGAGACACATCATAATTTAAATGCCAAAGGTTAAAGACAAAGAGAGAATCTTAAAAGCAGCAAGAGAAAAGCAGTTAGTTACCTACAAGGGAGCACCCATACGACTGTCAGCTGATTTCTCAACAGAAACTTTGCAGGCCAGAAGGGAGTGGCAAGAAATATTCAAAGTGATGAAAAACATGGAACTACAACCAAGATTGCTCTACCCAGCAAAGCTATCATTTAGAACTGAAGGTAAAGAGCTTCTCAGACAAGGAAAAGCTGAAGGAGTTCATCACCACCAGACCAGCACTACAGGAAAAGTTGAAGGGTCTTCTTTAAGAAGAAGCTAATGAGCAAAAGAACCTGACGAACTAAATAGATCCAGAGACATTGACGCATGCAGTAGACGATCATATTTCAGAGGAAAGAGGGAAGGAGGGTGGAGGATGGGAAGAGATTAACCAAAGAAGTTATATGCATATATGCATAACCCATGGACATAGTCAATAACGGGGTGAAGGCCTGGGGAGGGGGTGGGAGCGAAGTGGAAGGGGTCAATGAGGGGGGAAAAATGGGACACATGTAATACTCTCAACAATAAAGATATATTTTTAAAAAAAGAAAGAAAGAAAATAAACAGGGAGATGTGATAGCCTATAAAAGAATTGAATTAAAAACATGCTACTTCTCTGAGTTACTGTTTTCTGGCTAAATTCAGGTTTGGCTTCTTTCCTACCCTGTGGCCTGGTTTCTGGCTAAATTCTGTTTCGGTTTCTTTCCTACCCAGCAGCCTGAGATGGCTTAATAGGACTGGGTGACAGCAGTTGAAATGTTGTTAGGTTTTTAGTCGTAAGTTTCCCAACCAGTCAGGGGAAAAAATAACTGTACATCACTAAGCTGCAGAGCAAAAAGGATGTGGGCCCTCGATAAAAGCTGTGGGAGGCGTCCAGTTCCCGGCTGATCCTCACCAGCTGGGGACTTTGGACAGCCACGTGACCTTCCTGACTCAGTTTCCTTATCTGTGCAGCCGGGAACCTAATATGCAGGGTTTTGTGAGGATGGGAGCTAAGGTTTGTGTGTGCACATTGTGGTGGCGGGCACAGCACTCCGGTGCTCAGTCCCTGGTCACCATCATTATGGGAGTATCCGCATTGTTGGAGTACCCTATTTGTCAGGGTAGGAGGAAGGCCCATGTCTGTCTGACTAGGAGGGTCAGAGGAGACTTTTCTTGTTCAGGGCAGTTGCTAGAAGGGCCTGAAAAGACATGAAGAAATGGAGAAGAGAGATTTTAGTAGGAGGAGACCACAGAATCGCAGAGGAGAGAAGGTGAGGGTGTTGAAGGGCCGTGAGGAAGTGTTTCATTTGGGGCCTCCCCAGTTAAGGTCATGATTTCATTGCCCTTTCTCAGCCCATGGAAGCTTGCGTTTCCGTGAGAAGTCGAGACCTTTCAGCTCGGCCTTCACTGCAGAGAACAGTTCCCTGGGGGAGAAACTCAGGCCCAGTCGTGACTGCTCCGCTTAGCAATGCGCCAGGAGCTCGCAGCCTTGCTGGGTCAGCGCCAGGCAGGCGTCTGTGCCCTGAACGACGGGCATGTCCCAGGCAGGAGAGGAGCGGCCAGAGCCCTGCTGGGAACCGGCCCTTCAGTAAGGCAGCCTGGCTTAGAAACAGCCGTGGCCATGGGTACGTGGCAAATGTGGAGCGATTTCATGCGAATGTGAAATTCGGGACCATGCCGTCCTGCACCTCCAAGAAGACACTGTAGCTTTCAGCTGGGGGTGACCTTGCCCTTCGCTGAGACTCCACCACACTTACAAGGCCGTTTGGTTTGCAAAGTCATAGGTGATCCTGAACCATCCTCACAAAACTCTGCATATTAGGTTCCCGGCTGCACAGGTAAGGAGACTGAGTCAGGAAGGTCACGTGGCTGTCCAAAGTCCCCAGCTGGTGGGGATCAGCCGGGAACTGGACGCCTCCCACAGCTTTTATCGAGGGCCCACATCCTTTTGCTCTGTCGCTATTAAAAAAGAATTTAAATCCCAGCACTTTAAAATCACTTTGGAATCATTGTCCATCATGAAAGAAAATGAAAACTCTGCGATTTCTTGCAGTTTTGTCTTTCATTCCTATGTTCACTTGCTCATTCATTCATTCGGCCAGGAAACACTCACCCATCATCTGTGTGGGGAGCTGGAGCCAGGACCCACATGGAATTGTCAATGTTATACTCGTGTTACCTAGAAGGGATTTTAAGACAGGTTTCAGAGACTTGGGGGAGGGGGGGCCGGTGTACTCAGAAACAATAGACAAACATTTGTGTGTAGGGCAAAAATCTCTCATTTTTCATGAATTTCTCAAAGGGGCCTGTGGACCCATTCTGGACCCTCACTGGGAAGCCTGGTTTCTGGCTAAATTCTGGTTCGGCTTCTTTCCTAGCCAGCGGCCTGAGATAGCTTAATAGGACCAGGTGATAGCAGTTGAGATGTTGTTAGGTTTTTTAGTCATGAGTTTCCCAATCCATATTGTTAAACAAGAAAACAAACCAAAAAACCATGAGGACAAAGGAGAAAATGCCCAGGAATCATTGGGATCATTCTGACTGCACAGCTCGGCGCTCAGAGGCGCTTGTATTGTCCTGAGCGGTTTGGAGGTCAAAAGTCCAGAGTGTGCCTCAGAGCTCCTGGGCTGAAGTTCTGGCAAAGCCACTGACATTACCAAGTCGTTTCCCCTGTGACGGCTGTAGTTTCCCTCTTTTGTAAAACCCAACAGTCAGAATAGGCGTGGCGGTGATGCTGCACAGGTGCTGAGCTCTCAGCACACATGCAGGTGTCATGCTCGCTTAGCATTCATCACAGTCGCACAAGATGAGATTCCAGGGCCTTCCTGCTCCAGGAGAGGGCTCCAGCTGGCACAGCTGGGAGGCTGCAGCTCGGTCCTAGCCCAGGTCTGAGGGCTCCGCTCCTGCTGCTTTTGGGGTCTGCTCTCTGTCTATACCCATATCATTGTCTTCATTATTTGCATTAGTCCCGGCCTGCATCTCCTCGTCAGAAATATGTTGAAAAGTGCCCTTTGTTTTCTTTGTTTGCTTTCAGGGGCCAGAGCACCCGAATCCGGGGAAGAGTTTCAGCGCCCGTGGCTTCCCAAGACACTGTTACCTTCCAGACAGCGAGAAGGGGAGAAAAGTAAGAGCCCTGGGGGTCAGGTTATTTGCTTCTATATTAGGGCACAAGTGTTGCTTCCTACGATGCCCAGGGTAAAGAGGACTGGGTCTCCCTTAGCTCTGGATGCACATGGTAACAGGTCATAGTGGAGTCAACCATGGGTAAGGGCAGATATGATTAGAATTTTTTTTTGTAGGATGGTGGGGGTGGGGCTTTGGCTTTTTCCTCTCCTGGATATTACTTGCAATAACTTGCCTAGTTTAGAATCCTTCCTTTAGGACTTTGCTGCTTAACAGCCGGTCCTGGGGCCAACACCAGTGGCAATGTCTATAAGCTTGATTGAAGTTCAGAACCTTAGAACCTTCTTCATTTTAACAAGATCTCAGGTGATCTGAGAGCACATTCAAGCTTGATAAACGCTGCTCTGAGGCAGGGAAAGGTGGCACATAGTGTCAATGCCTGCTGTTATTATTATTACGACTACTATGACTCCCCACCTCCAGCCCAGGCCATGTTTACATTCATTAAGTTCTGCACCCAATGAATTTTTATCAAGAGCCTTCTTCATGCTGGACGGCATGTTAGGCATGTGTCTTGCTCAACAAAGATATACATTTTTAAATTTTAGCTGAATTAGAGCATTCTGCAAGCCCTAACACCTCCCTGAGCCTCACCTGCAAAATAGAGGCAATAATAGCACCTGCCAGACCTCATTCAAAGTGTGGTTGTGAGGACCAGAGGAGCAAATAAATCTGAAATGGCCATGAAGAGGTCAAAGTGCTTCAACCCTGTCATTGCAGAAATATCCCACAGCTTTAGCTGCAGGAAACGAATCCCACATTCAGGTGGGGTGGGGTGGGGGTGGCGGGGGTGGCTTCAGAAGGTCTCAGATCAGAAGCACCTCGAACTCCTAGGTCCTAACTTAAAACGCAGCTATGATGTTGGCAGCTAACACTGGTTGAATAGTGGGTTCCAAGCACTACTATTAAACTACTTTTCACGTAGCACCTGCTAAATTACTCACAGCCTTCCAGATTTTCCCTTTGCGTAGGGGGTCGGAGTGCAGGCAGGCGTGGGGCCTTTTGCAGGACTCTGCCGTCCCCAGGATCATCTGTGGCCGACAGTGAATGTCTGGCTTTCATCTCCTGCCTTTTCTCTTGCAGGTTCTGAAGCTGCTGCTGGTGGCCTGGGATCGCCGCCTCATTTTTGCCATCGGGACCTCCAGCACGACGGGCGAGTCGGACACCGTCATCTGGAATGAGGTCCACCACAAGACGGAGTTCGGCTCGAACCTCACTGGCCACGGCTACCCAGACGCCAATTACCTGGATAACGTGCTGGCTGAACTGGCCGCCCAGGGCATTTCTGAGGACAGCGCCGCCCAGGAGAAGGACTGAGCTGGAAGGGCTTTGGGGAAGAGGGGTTGTGGGGACCACAGGGCAGGAAGTGGGGAGAGTCAAGGTCGAAGCTGGCGCTATGCCCTCCCGACTCCCTCCTCTCCCCTCCTGTGCTGTCTCCATCCCCCACCCTCCCAGCCCCAGGGGGCGCCAGAATGAGTAAGGGGCCTTCGCTCATAAGCCTCATCCACTGCAAAGGGAACATGGGATGGGGTGGGGGCCCTCCCCGTCTGTTCCCAGGGAGTTTTCGGTGCTGGGTAGGCAAGAACACCAGCCGTCTTCCCTGAGTGGGGGCATGGTCAGCACTCTCAGGGTGTGGGCAGTGCCTGGGCACTCATCTCCTGGCCTCGCGAAGCCAGAGGTTCATTGCCTTAGCTGGCTCCTTGCTGCTTCCACTTTCAGAAGTGGAGTTTCCGCTTTTCTCTCTCCCGCTGGAGGCGAGGAGCTCTCACTGTGCAAGTTGGGGGGCAAAGGGGTGAACCGCGAAACTGCTGTGACATCAGATACCGATGCCTCGGTGCAGAGGGAGGAAGCACTTCTGGCCGGAGGGTCAGGGAGGCGAAGGCCTCTGGAGCACACTCAGCTCTCATATGAGTCCTTGGCTTCTCTGGGCCCCCCTGCCTCCTCACAACACTGACCTGTCCAAAGAGGCATCTGCTTCTCTCATGGGGATGGGTGGGCTCCCGGATTCCTCTCTGGGTGGCATCCCAAGATGTTTCCAGCCACTGGCTGATCAGACCAGAGCCTGCATCCCACTCAGCATCTGAACTGTCCTCAGAGACAGGAGCCCATAGCCTTCTTCCCGGCTCATCCCAGACCAGCTCAAAGATTCCATGAGTTTCATCAAGTCACTGTGAGTAGAGCCTATGCTGGGCTCTGTGCCATCTGTGTATGTGCACGTGTGCGTGCGTGTGTGTGCGTGTGCGCGCGTGTGCACCACTGGGTCAGGTTGGTGGAGAGTCGCATCATGTTCTCACACTCTGCTTTGCAAGATGTCAAACCCCAGTTCTGATGAGGATCAGACAGCCAGGTTGTGGCCCCTTGACTTCTTTCACCCTTTGCCAACCCATCCCATAGTAAACTTGGACCCTGATGTGGTCAGAACTGCGTTTGGGAGAAGGACTGGTCTGACCCCTTTTTCTATCTCTTTCAAGATTGGATCTGAGCCAGTCTCCATCCAGCCTTGTTTCTCTGAGAGTTTCGATCTGTGTCCATGCAAATGTGTTAATTAGAGCCCAGGGGTGGTGCTGGGCCCCTCAACTCCCTTGTCTATTACAGATTGACCTAGAACATGGAAGGAGCCTCTTTAGCTCATTCGTAACAGGGTTAGTACCACCTTAGGTCTAGTCCAACCTGCATTTGGGTTGTGTCCCAAGACCCTGCCTATCTCCTCCCAAAGTTCCTCTTGCCTTCAGCTCCCATGAGGGAATGAATTGGGAGTCAGGGAGGAGAGGCGGGGATCAAAAAAGGGAAACCCAACTCCCCCTTTGAAAGTGGGTTCTTTGAACTATTTGTTTGAGGGAAGTTCCTCTGGATACTAATTCGAATTTATATACCTCATGTTTTGGGGATTTGACGTATATATATGCATATATATTTCATAATACTTGGAAGGTTTTTGATGCTAGAAAAATTGAAACGAAAGAACCTTCGAAAATGGTACTTAAATTAGAACCGGAAACCAAGCTTTCCTGAGAGCAGCCTCGGAGCTGCTTGCTGTTAGGCCTGCAGCCATTCTGATGTCTGTGTGACCAGGGGATTTACCTGAGCGTCACCCAGGTCCCGGGGACATGCTGGTGCTGAGCCTTTCCTCATTTTCCAAGTGGCTATTGGGACATTCATCAGCTCCAGCAGGGAGAGCTCCGATGGGAAGCTCTCTGCCATATTGGTTCCATTCTCTCCTATCAGTCGGCAGTCATTTGTCTCACCAGCAAACTGGGTCAGTCTTAAGTTCACTGCACTACAGAGTCATTTCCTGCCCCAGTCGGGAAGGAAGCATTGAACTCAATGGAAGAGACATCCCTGCGGTGTTGACTGTCATGCCCCACGCGCTCGCCAGGCTACCATGTAGCAGATCATTAGAGAGCCTTACTGTAGGCCCTGCCATCTCCGCCTTCACCCACCGTGATGAGGAACCGGACCGAGGGTCAGTGGGTAGAAGCACAATTGTTCAGCAGGAGGTGAGAAAGAAAGAAGACGTGCTCTGACAACTGGCAGTGGGCAGCGGGGAGAAACTGGTTTCCTGCATCAGCCAAGGAGGGTGTGGGTGGGAAAAGGGCCCTAGAGAGCGTGCAAGGCAGGCTGGAAGCCAGGGGCAATACCACTTCGAGAGTCAGCCTTCATACCCTCGAGCCTTTCCCCAGGAGGCTGATTGTCTGTGCCCCGTTTCTCTTCCTCTCTGAGGGTGCTCAGTAGGGGCCACCTCACCCTCATCTTTTTGTGGGACCTTCTGGGTAGAGGGAATCTTGAATTTCCTTTCTAACACTGTGCCAGGCAAGGCGGGAGGCATTCCTTTGCCCTTTCTCTTGAGCCAGCTTGGAGAGGTGCAGTCTTGGGTTCAGTGGAGACCCTGCGAGCAGAGGCCCTGGGCATCCACCGCTTTAACACAGGGGTGTCCCCACCAGAAGCCCTGCTGAGCTCCCTGGCCCAGGCAGGGACTTCCATGCCTTTCCTTCCATCGTCTTAGCACCAGCAGCCCAGTTCCTCCCTCCCTGAGTCTCCAGGGATGACGGCCCGGTCAGATGCTCATCCCTTAAAGATCAGTTGTGTAGGTGTGGTTGTGTGTGCGCCTCGTTTTCATTCCTTTCCTCGGTGCTTTCAGACTCGGTCAGAAGTACTGGTCCTGGTGTTGCGCTGTTGTGTGCATGAGAAGACTGGGGGGAGGCCCCCGTGGGGTACAAGAAAGGGCCCTGTCCCCTTTCCTTGTCTGTGGTCGCTGGCACTGAGCCGGGTGGGCTTCTGGGAGAGGGCAGGTGAATGTCCTCCTGTAAATCTTTGTTGTTGGTGTGTTTTGAAGTCCTTGGTGTTGCTCTGGGAGGGGACATCGCCACCTGGTGCTCCTGAGCTGTATGTGCAGAACAATAAATGGCAAACGAACCACCACAAACCCTTGTCAACCTTCTCCTTTCTGGAGGTCAGGCGCCATCCGAGAGGCGTTTTGGGTAACCCCTGGAGCCTGTAAGCAACCACAAGCCCTTCCACTGGGTGGGGCGGGGGGGGTCCCTTTTCTTTTTTTCCCCCACATGTTTTCCACCCACACATTTGACCAAAGGACCTGGCTGGACTCCTTGTTCCTCTAAAGGAAACAGGCCATATGACAGGGGAAATAAGTAAATAAACCTGTGGGGGAAAGAAAGACCTTCTTAGAAACCGTGCGTGTTCGCTTCTTACAGTTCCTCTCACCCGACCACACCACAGTGTCAGTCTCAATAGTTCACAAGCTGTTATTTTTTCAAACCAATGTTTAGTGTTAATCATCCCGATATTAACAAGAACACAAATAAAATGTGATTGCAAAGCCACCTTTGTTCCCCAAACGTGTCTCCATCTGTGAGAGTCCAGAGTGTGGTTTTCTCGAAAGCTGGATTGGCCTTCCCACAGGCCCCGGCCTGGGCTCAGCAGCAGGAAAGCGGGGCCTGGGAACCCTCCCCCCTGGGCGCTGACTTGGTAAAAGGACTTGACGAATGCACACTGTAGACAGACTCCCACGTTCCTACTTCCTCTGGGTGAGCAGTCAGACAGAGTGCTCCTTAAGTACGCATTTTAATGCACATTTATGTGCAATTTCGTTAGTGGAAATATAAGTTTGCAAGGTTTTTCATTTCAATGGGCAGTTAGTGCATTGAAAGCCTGGAGGCCTACAGCTCTACTTTGTCTCTCTGACTCTCTGACTTCAAAGAATTCCTGGGAAAGTCTGTGTTTGCAGAAAAGTGGTTAGCTTGGCTGAAACTCGCCCACAAGCACCCAGAGGTTTAGAGGGACATTTTAATGCTTAAGAGGTGGGGTTAAGTGAAGGGGCTGTAGAGATCGGTGGCCCTGGCTGGGCTGTCACGAGAGCAGGGCTCTGCTTCTGCCCCTGGCCTCTCTTCATCACAGCGGGAGGCAAGGGAGGGGGACCGTCCAAAGTCCTCAGAAGACTGTGAATGTGAACCCGGAGAGGACAGACTATCCACAGGTCACCCACTAATGACATGTGATTTGGTGAGAAATCTATAGCTTTCAAACACCTTGTGGAGGAACATCAGTAGAATCGCCCTGATGGTTACGGTTAGGTGAGGACGGTATTGAAGCTGGGCAAAGCCCCAAGGGACATGTGCACCCTGCCACGTGCCTGGAACTGAAAGGAATACGTCACATGGGGCACTGGGCGCCTTCCTCGCTGCGTGTCAAGCGTGGGCCTGACCACGCTGGCTCTTGCTGCTGGAGAGAGAAAGGCGGGGTGCACAGGCGGTGTCCGTCTGTTTCGGTTTGGGGAGAACGCAAAGCTCAGCTGTGGGCTTGCTTGGACTTCTTGCTTTACTTCTTGCCTCCCAGCCCCAGGAAAATGCGACTTCTTGGGATGCGGTGTGTGTGGTGCATGGTGTGTGGTGTGTGGTATGTGGTGGGGCGGGGGGTGCATCCGATAGGGGCCAGGAAGGACAAGGGCCGCTCTCGGAAGAGGCGGTGGTGCTTTGCTCACAGAGACCAGGCAACTATAATGCTTGATCCACCCAAATCTACGCTCTGTTCTTTGCCCCGTCTACGATGAGCTAAGAGAAAAAAGCCAGGTAGTTGGCTGTGGGTAAGAATTCCAATTTCCCCTGAGCACAAACCCCTTTCTTCACCTTCTCTTTTTCTACAGATTATCTCTTCTCCCATCCTAATAGGAGTTTATAAGTTAAAATATTTTCTGAGGACTTTATGAACTAGTCCAACATCGTGGTCTGGTCTAAGTGAGTCTTAAATTGCGGGGAAGGTGGAAAGCATGGGCTCGGTATAAGCAACATGTTTCTGTCCCAATGGTGTCGAGATGACCCAGAGGGGTCAACACAGCCCCTCCACACAGAGCCCTGGCAACTGAAAAGCTGCAGCCAAGAAGGACTCCTGTGTCTTCTGGGGGCTCTGTCACCCCCAGGAACATGAGATCCAGGCAGTTTTTAAAAAACAAAATAGCTGGAGGGTAGAACTTAACAGCAGAAATTCTTTTTCTTTTTTTTTAAATTTATTTTTTTCCCAAGGCAGAAATTCTTACAGCTCGTGAATTGGAAACCACGCCAACCTCAGGTTAAACGCATCATCTCCAAATTCGGATGTCAACCTTCTCGCTCCTTCCTTTCTACACGTGTGCATTCAGGTGAAAAGCATTGATGGTACACTTGGAGAGAAGACACCCCTTCATGTTTCAGTCCCCACTATGACTTTGCTTAGTAAGTCACAACTTCTCCCCAGCCCCACCCCAAACTCGTCCAGGTAGCTCTATTAATTTCCTGGCCCCGAGACCGAGGGAAGTCAAAAGTTACACCTGCTTTTGGTTGCATTTGCCACTTTAATAGTTAGGTGGAGAGAAAAGAATTAGAATAGAAGTGGAGAGAAAAGAATTAAAGATGGCCTGAAGCTCTGCCCAGAAATGAAACAGTTTCCTGGGAGAGATTTAGGCTGGACACTGCTCCTGCTCTTGGTCAGGGGTGTCTCCGGTCCCTGCAGTACCAGGAGCCAAACTCTGCCTCTCGTCCTTGATTGCCTGGTATCCCCTCTTCTTGTACTTCCGGATGCGATAGATCACCAGGGCGATGACAATTGCCAGGACGGTGGTGACCCCCAATGTAACCCCAGCAGCTGCTCCCCCTGACAGGCCACTCCCATTCTCATGGATGACCTTCATGGCCCTGCGCAGCTCTACCGGCTCCCCCAACCTCCACTGGTTGGTCTGGGGGTCCTTAATCCAGGAGCTTGACGTCTCAGTATTAGTCACCATGACAGTGTTGGTGGCAGCCTGACTCATGAGGGGTGGCCTGGTGTACGGCGGGAGCCTGGCAGGGGGAAGAGACCCTCCTGTAAAGAGCCCAGACTTGACACAGTAGGACACTTGGCACCCATCGCTGATGAGGGCGAGGTGTTGGCTGAAGCCCCCGGGACACTTTTTCAGAGCAGGTGCCCCTAAGTCTCTGGATATGGCAGAATCCACCAAGGGATTCCCAACTGCACAGCTGAAGAACCCACCAAAGGGGACAGAAAACCTATACCCCAACTCATAGTCCTGAGAGGCACATACCTTGAGGCTTTCAAAGAGTCTCAGTGGGAAGTAGCCAGCTGGGCACGACTGGGCATTTGTCAGAGGGTTAATGCTCTTACTGCTGAAGAGGCCCCCAAAAAGCAGTCCCGAGCTTTCTGGTACCTGGTCAGTGGCCACACACCAAAAAGCCTTAAACTCGGCCTTTGCCACTCGGAACACGTCTTCACACACCGTCTTGCAGAAGATGAGGAGGGTGCACTTGCGGACGCACTCCAGGCCACTGTAGCCCTCCTCGTGGACCTGGGTGAGGAGGTGGACGGGGGAGTAGCCCGGGGGGCAGGAGAGCTCTCCGGTGAGCGGGTTCTTCTGCTCCAGGTTCTGGCAGGCTTGGACAGCCTCGCCCCCTGACACCTCGGCGCATTCCTGATAGACCCCACCGAAGGAGAAGTTGGTCATTTTCCCCTCGCAAGAGCCATCGTCAGTGTTGGCCTGAAAATTGTAGTTGGGCGAACTGAGGTCTGTGCATCCGGGGTAGGTGTTGAACGTGTAGTAGCGTCTCACGGCCGCTTCCACCGTCCTAGACAACTTCTTCACCAAGGGCCCCGGCAGGTCGGGCAGCATGTCGGGGTTGATGAAGAAATTCAGAGGCAGGCCAGCGCGGTCTATGGCCACCAGGTGGTTGGCGATGCCCTGCTGCCAGGCCTGGAGGGTGATGCCCGGGTAGAAAGGAAGCCCTCCGATGCTTTGCACCCTGGAGTGGGTACGGTTGGAGAGGTAGCTCTTGATGAAAGCATTCTGCGAGGCGTAGCTCTCCTCAGATTTGAAGTTCACTCGGCCGTAGAAGACAGCCCCGGCAGACGCAGTCACGGCGCTACGGCTGCTCTGGCTGTCCTGGAGGAAGGAGGACCTGATGTGATCTTCCTGAACGAGGGCGGCCCCCGCGTCCACACTGGTGACGACATGGGTGCCATAGTTGAGGACCAGGAGCTCTGCCAGGTAGGTGGCCATCCGCGTCTGGTTGTTCTCCAGGCGGTCAGAGATGTCCAGGAGCAGCTTCTTAAACCCCACGCTGAGATGGGAAAGGGGGTTGATTTTGACTGTGTAGACCAGGGTTCTTACCTGCACCTGAGTGGTTACAGCTTGGTCCCTCACCTGAAGGGCCTTCGTCCTCTGGAACTCCGCGGAGAACTTGCCGTTGACTTTGGAAAAGACGGAGAGCTCCGCGTTGATAGAAAAGGAGGTGCTGCTCCGGTAGTCCTGCCAGGACTCCAGGATCTCGGAGTTCATGTCCAGGTCGCTCTGCTTCTGCGGGACGGTGAGGACCTCGTCGGGGATGATGTACTCCCCGTCCTCCGTGGTCTTGCAGCTGGCGTAGGTCAAGCCCATCACCCGTCCCCCGTCCACGTTCCGCAGGTTGTCCCAGCCCCCTCCGGGCAAGACCTCCAGGACGGGGAGTTTTAAGGCGTCCTTGCATTTTTGAAAGGCACCCTCGCCGGTCCCTCCCAGAGGCCTGCCCGCGCTGGCCCACACGGCCACTGCCCAGAGGAGGGCGGCCCCGCAGCTCCTCATGGCCCAGGCCTCCCCGCAGGCCGGCGTCCGCGAGCCGGGCAGACCGAACCGACGGCGGGCGGCAGCTGCTGAAACGACAGAAATACTCCGGCGCTTCTCCTAAAGCCACCAGTTCCTCTTCAGGCTGCTCTAACTGCAAATGGGGAAACGAAGGGCCTGGGATACTGCGGTCCAGCCGGACTTTGAAAGCATTGGGGTGCACTAGACAACCTGGCAGCTGAGCCCACCTGCCCTGCGGCCCCCAGCGCTCCCCCCCCCCCCCCGGGGCCGTAGGAGGGACTTAGGAGAAGCGCGACCAACCGCGCACCCGCCGCTTCCTCCCCGGGGCTGTGGGGCCGCGGGAAGCTTAGGTTTCGCATTCGGTTTGCCCTCCTGACGTTTCAGATTCTTTCTGGCTGCTCTTTCCTGGAACTCCAGTACCAGTTTCCCATTTACCTGAGGGTGAGGGTGGTTCTCACAGGAGAAGGGAGTGAAGATCTTGGACACAAGTCCTGTGGCGTTTCATTGCGATAAGTGCTAATAGTCCCAAATTTGGAGGTGGCGTTATCTGGGGCGGAGTTGAGGGCATCTGAAGAGGATTCCACTTGTGGTACTCTGGGGACCTCGGCCTGCATTGTCCTCAGCATTCAGAGTGAAGGCGAGGGGTCCCCACACTGTGCCACTGTTTCTTTTCAGATAGAAATGTTTAAACAAAGAGAAAATCCACACTGTAATCTAGATGTTTATTTAGCAAAAGCAGACAGTGGCCAAAGAATATATGTGTATACACATTTCTACACCGTGCGTGTGTGTGTGTATGTGTGTGTGTGTGTGTGTGTCATTTCATTGTTAAGTGCATATAATCAGCACAGGTACCTAAAAAAGAATGTAGGCTTCGTTACTCAGTTTTTTAAAAGTAGCAATTCATTTGTTAGATCATTAGAACATAATTTCACAAATTTTCCTTAGTGTCCTAATGCTAGGGCATCGGAGCCCATAATTTAGAACAGTGTTTCCAGGCTCATTGACCTAGTGCCAGGATTAACTGAAGCCCAGTTCCGTCAATCCTTTGGGACAACCAGGGTGCATCTTAGGACGTTTAGTGGTAGCCAGGGAACCCAGGGGAGTTAATGGGCTCCCCAATGCACTCTCATGCTCCCCAAGTCAGACGATGAACCGATGCAGTGCTGAGGTTGAAAAGGTTATGCTTCGATTTATAGGTGTCACTACACCATCACCTGTAGGCATCCTGGAAAGACGGCTTCAGGGAACTGAATTCCCTCAGAATGCCAGGGATGCAGCTGACTGTGCTCTCAGAAGTCGTGAGGCCAGCTGCCTAGTTTCACAGGGTGAGCTTCACTAGTTATTACTAAGATAATGATTGTATTGTGTTCTGTAAATCCAGAAACAGACACTCTGGGTCCATTTCTCCCTCGGTTATCACTCTTCAGGGAATTCACTTACAACCCTGAAGAATTAATTGATGAACCAGCGTTCAGTACACACTTGGCTACAGGAGAAGCCTCTGCACAGGATGTCCTGGTTAATTTCCAAATCAGTTATAAATGTACAGCTCGGTAGAATAATCCAAGAATTAGAAAAAGTAGAGTTCAATGCCCTTTAATACTTCTAATACATTTGTTGAAATATCCACACTTTTCTTCAAACTGTTTCAGGGTTAATTCATTGGGATCAGAAAACTCTGTCACTAACACTTAGTTTTCTGTGTTTCAACAATGAGCATGTCTTTAATCATTTGACAAATTTTTATTGAGAATATACTCAGTACCAAACACTGGGACGGGTACTGAGTAATTGTTACTTTTGTACTCAAGAAAATAACCAACAAGTATATATTTTTAAAAAAAGAACATATTTCTGGAATTTCCATATATCCGAAATGATCCAGAACCTATGACTGTGATTGTTTTGCTCAAGGAAGTTCTCTTTTCAGTTCCCAGGGAAACAATGGAAAAAGAAGTGCAAATGAAAATGATGGGAGTTTTGGTTCCACTTACATTTGCACGCCAGCATCAGGTATTGCTGCTCACAAAGGTCAAGGGGGAGGAAGCAGCCAGCAGAGTCTGACCTGAGTGTTAGACCCACTTCTTTCTTGATTTACTCTGCTCACCAGCAATTTCCTCCACTTTTTTCTTGTACCGAAATGCATATGCAATGGCATAAACTCTCCAGATGGCCACCCTCAAGGGCCCCCGTCTGAAAACAGAACTGTGGTCTTCAAAAGAAACAGCCAACTTTTCTACAAAGGGTATCCATCTGTGTTGCAGGAGGGCAGTTTCACTTCCTCCAAAAAGAGGCAAGAGGGAAGTCCCGCGTCTGCTTGCTTTCTTAGCTTGGGCGCGTGCAGCCTTCTGGCATCATCTCCTGCAGAGCCGAGCCGTGATTCAGGCCTGAGGCGCTTCTGTGTGGGCTCGGGGCTGGTCCAGGTGTTTCCTACTTCCCTATTTCACTGAGGTCTGAATTGGGGGGGGGGGGGTCCGGCTGTGTTTGCAGGGACCGTTTCCTTTCTTATTTTTAGCAGGAATCTAGGAAACCAGTCTGAAAACTGACAGTCACACAATTACTAAATGGATCACAGAACTACGACTTTTATTGACTCTGGAATAAACTTGGTTCTAGAAAAATCTAGGAGGTACCAGTCAACAAAGTGACAGGATTTCCTTGTCTGAACCGTGGATTCCTAAGCTGATAGCGCTGCTTGGTCAGCTCCTGCCCTTCAAAGACTGCTCCTCCCATCCAGATTGATTGTATCCTGACCACAAAAATAAGAACATGGTCTCCAATTAATCTTGTCTCCAATTAATCCTGTGGGTAGAAAGAGAAGGCCCGTGTGAAATTCTGCATTTTCCCATCCAAAGCGAGGCCAGAGCTTGGCAGCCTTCAGCCACTTGAGTTTTCTGTCTACTACCACATTTGCCTCCCGGTTTTCCTACTTCTCTCTCTCCGTCAACTCGCCCCTTCCCGCCCCCTTTTCTCTTTGCCATTTCCACACTTAGGTCCGGGGGACACCAGTCTGGGATTTGAGCCCATATCCCACTGCACTAAAGATGGAAATCCTAATTTGGCAAAGACTTAGTCTTTTTCGCCCCCAGGGTTCAAGTTTGTTTGTTTTTTAATACAATTTCTTTTTTTTTAAACGTCTTTATTGATTTCAGAGAGAGGAAAGGAGGGGGAGAGAGAGAGATAGAAACATCAATGATGAGAGTCATTGATCGGCTGCAGCCCGCAACCCGGGCATGTGCCCCGGCCAGGAATCGAACCCCGATTGCCTGGATCCGAGGTCGATGCCCAACCGCTGAGCCACGCCCGGCTGGGCCAAGTTTTATTTATTTATTTTCTCCGTTTTAAATTAAATTCCTTGGGGCGACACTGGTTATAAGATTGTATAGGCTTCGAGTGTGCGGTTCTGGGCTATGTCAGCTGTGTACTGCACTGTGAGCCCAGCACCCAGAGCCAAACCGTCTCCCTCTAGCTGGCACTTGGGCGTCGCGGCAGACGTCGCTCATCAGTCACCAGCGTCACGCGCACCGAGCGCCCAGGCGCCTCAGTATTCTGAGCACGGCTCTCCAGGACGTCCTGGTGGGAGCCTATTTCACCCGCCCATCAAATAAATGCTGATTGAGCACCTGTCATTTGTCAGGCACCCCTAGTAAGTGCCGTTTGGGGAGCGGCCAGTGTCAAATTCGATGCTTTTCCCAGAGCCTGGTTGACTGAGCAAGCCCTCGGAGCCACCCCTGCCTTTTCATCTACTTCCCAAGCAGGGCCCCAGGGAGGCTGAGCAGCCAGGACCACCCCTCCCCGTCTGCCGTGGGGTGTCCTGAAGCCAGCAGCCCGGGGTGAGGGGTGCCCCCCGCACTCTCCTTTAGCTGCAAGCACACAGCAGGCCTGGCACACGGAGGGGGCTCTCCGGCGCCCTCGCTGCCCCGTCCCCGGCTCTCCTGCCGTAACTTCCTCTTTGAGGGTGGTTTGAGCAAAAGAAGTAACTGAGTGGCCTCTGACCTCTCTGGGATAGCTGCTGGCACATTTCGTATTTCTGTATTTGTTTCATTATTGGGTAATGCAAAACCAATCTAGCATTCAGTTTTCCCTTCTTTGACCATCAGATCTTCCGATGGACTTTAGGCAGAGATGAAGTAAAAATTACCACCATTTTTCTTTTTATCTAAAATAATCATAAATGGGTCATAGTAAAAAACAAGTGAGTTTTTAGGTGAGGCGATTTTCCCAGAATTATGTGTAATTGGGAACTTTGGGTCCTCCACTGAAATATTCCTATCGTCTCTACCTTTTTATTTCTGGCTATCTAAATATGAAATTAAGAGCATGGGTTGGGTTATGGGCCTCTTTGGTTTCTACAGTTTGTTCCGCTTTGTCCCTCAAAATATCTCAACTACGAGACTGATGAACATGGATGTGAAATAGAGTTTTCAGAATTGAAACACAGACAACATCCTGGCTCTATATGTGACTCAGGGCAAGTACTGGAGTCTCCTTAAGCCTCTGTGTTCTCAACTGTGAAACACAAACAGCAGCATCTAGCTCTACGTTATGGATAAAGTTGTTAAGAGGATTGACTGAAACCCTCCCGGGAAAGCTCCGTGTGGCCCAGGTAGGAGACCAGCGTGCCTCAGCTTTCAGCACGGCCTGCGTGCCGCTCCCACCTTCAGAGGGACTCTGTGGCTCAGTCCTTACAGGGTGGGAACGTGAGCAAAGGCACGTTGGAGCGTCTCAGGAGCTCGGCTTTTCCCTACAGATTACATTGTGTGCCCACCACCGAAAGTCAGATCATCTTCTGTCACCATCTATTTTGACCCCCTTTACCCTTTACTGCTCCCCCATCTCCTTTCCTCTGGCAACCACCAGACAACAGTCTGTGTCTGTGAGTTTTTGTTACAACAGAGAATTTTTAGTATCAGTATGTCCCATGCAATATTTGGGGCATACTTATACTAAGGAAAATAGTCATAGATTATCAAAAATTCAAATTTCACTCAGCATCCTGTATTGTATCTGGAGACCCTAAAAGCACTGAGCACAGGGAGACTCTGGTTCCTTCCTCACTTCTGAGCTCAGGTGACGCACTGGGCCATGGAAGTAGGATATGGCTTCTCCAGGAGTTGGTCAGAGGAGCTGGGTAACGCATCCAGACGTCCAGAGGACTTAATTCCACCTGCCAGGGAACATCGATGCTTTAAAGATGAGAGAAATGAGGGATCTGGCAAGTACTTTCTCTTCCTTTCTCACTACAGTGGACTGCTTTGACCCGAAATTTCCTGTGGTCTGCCTGAAGACATCTGCATGACTAGACAACCGTTTGTGTCATTTCTTAAGCTCTCATCAGCTCCGTAAAATACCCCCTTAGATGTGCTTGCCTCCTTCCCTGCCTCGTCTCCCTTGCATTTCTTGCCCTGGCGTTGTAACTCCCAATGAAACATTAATTGATGGAGAGCGTTCGTTAATATTAATGTCCCTCTTATGGGCTCCGCAGCATCCCTTGCATTTTCGACCGTATATTTTGATGGGCTTTTTGGTTGACCCTCTCCTCTAGTAAACTGCAGGCTCCTTATGGGAAGAGAGTGTGTCCTTTTGTTCCTCACTGTGTTGCCGGAGTGTGTGCAGTGTCCCGTGCACAGGAGATGCCCAGTCGGTGCTTGTTACTGTTGAAGAAAGCAGGCCAAGCGGACACTGCTTCTCCAGCATGTCCCTGGAAATCAGGCCACGACCTTGGGAACGCATAGTCCAGCAGAAACAACAATATTATAACAATTTTGTTTCCATTTACTTCAATATCTTTGAGCACTGTTCTCTGGGTCTAGCTTGCGCTCTTTGTATTTCCTGGTATAAAATGACTTGGCTTTCTGGTCTATAATTGTATCCTGGGTGAATCCGAGATGGTGTGAGCTTAGTGTCTTACATAATAAATGACTTACTTAAAAGAGCCCAGAGGGAGAGCGTCTGTGTGCCAAGAGCTTTTGCCTTCTTTCTTTCCGATCTGGTGTTTAAGACTCGGGCCCTGCAGGCTGGAACTCGGACCCACTCCACGCCTGCCAAGCGTCTGCAGGGAGCCCTCCCGCTCAGGGCGCGGGCGGCCTGACTGGCACGGGGGCAGAGGTCGGGGGAAGGAGGAACTATCGCAGAGCTGAGCTGCCGTGTCACCGTCGGTTCCAACCAGAATCGAATTCTGATGACATCTGCATCAAGCTGACAGTCAGGAGACAGACCAGGGAAAGCAGGGGGAGACAAACAGGCCAGCGTAACCCAAAAAGAAAGGAGGGATTTATGGAAAAATTCTAGTTGTCAGACGCCAAACCCGAGCTTTGCTAAGAAGAACCGGGGCCTTGGTTCTGGGGCTCCCCCAGGTCCCGAGCAGGCCTGGCTGTCCCTCTTCTGGTTCCTCTCTTGAAGCTGGGTTTTCATTTCTAACTTGGGAAATGAGGGCAGCCCAAGACGGCAGAAGTAGCGCAGAGCTAGAATGCTGGAAACTTGGATTCTGTTCCTCATTCTGCCGCTAGCCTGTGGGTGGCCTTAGGCAAGGCGCTTCCCCTCTTTGCGTCCCTGTTCCCCCATCGGTAAGGTAAGAAGGGTCGCTGCGCCCCCTCCCAGCGTCTGCAGGAGGCATGATCCCTGCACCGCAGGCCGACGACAGCCTGGGAAGCTATGCCGGGCCCTTGAACTCAGAAGCTCTGAGAGTCGTCTCTGCCATGCGGGTCAGGGCACGCACGTTCGCCCGGTGCTGTTCCTGCTGACGCTTCCTCTTGGTGACTTGTTTCCTTGTGTGGTTTGTGATTTATGACTCCTGAGCTCCTCGTGCACTACGGTTTGCTGTGGGAAGCCGTTTGCCCTGGTTCGCGCAGTTATTTCTCCAAAATCATTTAAAATCTCTCTCTGCTGAGGCCTTGTGCTCCTGCTGGACCAGTGATTATGCTAATTTCTTGATTTGGCCTCCATGTGAATTAAAACCCAACATCTGGCCCCGGCCGGTTTTGCTCAGTGGTTAGAGCACCAGCCCTCAGACTGAAAGGTCCCGGGTTCGATTCTGCCAATGACACATACTTCGGTTGCAGGCTCGATCCCTGGTCTGATCGGGGAGCCCGCAGAAGGCAACCAATCAATGCGTCTCTCTCACATCGCTGTTTCGCTCTCTCTCCCCCCTTCCACTCTCTCTGAAAAGCAATAGAAAAAATATCCTTGGGTTAGAATTAAAAACAACCACCAACATCTGTGTGAACACAAGCCTGGGGCTCTGATCTCTCTTGGAAGCCGCAAGCCTCCCGGGCACTTTGCACCGGTGGGTGGGTGGAGCTTTGCTCTGTGTGTGGCGGCCGAGGCAGCCCCTCTTCACTCCCAGGACAGCTGCAGCCCCCTTGAGTGCTGTACACACGACGGGTGGCCCGGACCGCCTCCCACAGCCCTGGAAGCCCCAGGGCACTGCGGCGAGGCCCGTGCTGGCGCAGAAAGCCCCTTGGCCGCAGGGCGCAGCTCCCGCTCGCTGCTCGGCTTCTGAGTTCTCTCTTTCCGACACTCAGAGGGTCCCTTCCTTGGTTCTGAGTTCGAATTTTGTGAAGGAGGAAATGAAAGTCCAGAGGAAAGAAGCAATTTGCGAGAATGTGACAAGGCCCTGGGAGAATGACGAGGGGGTCTAGGACGACTCCGGGTTAGGCAGATGGGTGTGATCCAAGCAGAGGTTAGAGACATTGGTGACTAAAACTCCATGACAAATCCCCTTTCTAATGCACCAACCTGGTGCTTAAAGCAAACTCGACTTTGCACCAAAATGTTGGAGCAAGCAGCTTGAAAGATCCATAAAAAAAATACGAGATATCAGATCAAACAATGGCGAAAAGAAAAAAGTAGGGCCGCAGACCAGAGCCAGGAATGCAAATCAAAGCACACACCAGAGTGACCTAAATTCTTGCTACTAGTGGGGCACAGTTTTACTCAAAATTTCTCAGCAACCAATGTAGAAAGATTTTATGTTTCCATGTTCGGTGATAGGATTCGCAGGGTCGATGGAACAAATACAAAAGAATTGTTAAGAAGGCAGTTGTTCCAGAGTGGAGTCCTCCAGCGCAAACAATTCCCTGTGGAAGCTGATACACTGTTGTGTGCTAAACGCTTAGTAGGTCTTTTTTTCCCTCGGGGTTTACAGCTCCTCACTGCTGGTATGTAACTTAAGATCTTATTGAAATTACCCCTAACCATTTAAGCGTCAGTCTGTTCTCCTTTCTCTTAATACACTTAAATCATGCTTGACTGGAGAAAATAGTTTTGACAGACTTTGCTTTAATGTACTTTTCTAATTTTATTTTTCACTTACAGTTGATTTTCAATATTATTTTGTATTAGTTCCAGGTGCACAGCATAGTGGTTAGACAATCACGTACTTTACAAAGCGCCTGGCACCACACATAGTCTTTAATACATTTTTCTTTGTGTCTGAACGATGCCAAGCGTTTGTGTGAGAATATGTATTTTCAGTCAATGGTCCTTGTGTTGTGTAGATACGCACTCAGAACCTCCCCGACTTGGTGTGTGCCTGTGTTACTTAACCTCCTTCCTGAGCTTTACAAATCTCACCTCTTAGATAAAATATGGTTAAAACACTTATCTCATAGTGTGGCTGTGAGAACTAAAAAAAAAAAGCATATGACGAGTCCTTACGTAGGACATTGTGTGTAACCAAGAACAATCAGCAACGCCTATCCTATCCAGGGTCATTTTAAGGATTAAAATACATACGGGGTGGGGCAAAAGGAGGCTCACAACAGTTGTGAGTATACAAAATAGAGTTTATTCTTGTGTTATTTATTAATTATTGTCTTATTTTCCATATAAACAACCATAAACCTACTTTTGCCCCACCCTTATAAAGAGCCAATCAGGTGGGGGGGGAGGATAAGTTTTGGTGATATTATCTGTCACCGAGGGTGTGAGGAGGTGGGTGCCCTGGCACACGGCTGGCAGGCGCCTCACTGGCAGGCGCTTTAGAGAAACTGACGATGTCTATTAAAATTTCCAAGCACCCATATCCTATAAGCAGCGATTCAGCTTCTCGGTTTCTGCCATCTCATTGCACGTTAGCATGAAGAGGCATGAACAAACATGCACATTGCAACACCATTTGCAGTACACTAGCAAAAACTGGAAACTACCTAAATGCCCACCAATGGAGAAAGAGGTACCTAAGTTTTGGTTATATCTACTCTATGGAACAATTAAAAAGACTGAGGTATATTTATATGTCTAGCATAAAAAGAGCTCCAAGAAATAATGTTAAATTTTTTAAAAGCAATGTATAAAATGAACATTCAGTACAATGCCATTTATGTAAACACACACAGAGCCACATAAAGTAGTATTAAATATTTTCAACTGATCCATATGTAAATATTTATATGCAAAAAAAAAGATGCCAATTTACATACCAACATAAATAGTTGTAACCTCTTGGGGACTCCAGGATAAAATTGAAATTGAGGGTTATGATCCAAAGAGAAATTTTCTTATCTATAATGTTTTAATTTTTTAACAAGGAATCTGTGCATATGTTAACAAATTAAAATCCAATTTTTTTAAACCACTGGGCACAGTGCCTGGCATATAATAAGCATTCAGTAAGTGTTTGTTCCTTTCCTTAGCATAAAAATCTCTAAATTATCTGTCAAGTGAATTTGGATTTTTTTGTTCATTGATTAAACAAATATTTATTAAGCACATTGTTTGTCCCAGTCATGTCCTATGTTTTGGGGAAGCAATAGGGAGCAGTTTAAACAAGGATGTTAACAACTTTGAAGTCAGATAACTACACAAGAAAAAATAATACAGTTTCCTAAGTGCTGATGGATGAAATAGAAGATGACAGGGGAACACATCGCAGTACCTCTTACCCAAGTGGTCAGAGCACAACTCAAACAAAGGCATGAACTGGAAAAAACGCCTGAGGCAGAATAGTTGAAGCCAAAGTTGGTACGACTTCGGGATGGCTGTCGTTACTAGGATTTATATACACATTAAAGAAGCAGAACTTCAGAAATGTTTGTCTTTTACTCAAGAACCATCTTATAAAATAGACTGAGACAATTTAAAATTCACATTCGGTTCTGCTGCAGACTCTTGCAACTTGGTTGTCCTATCTCAGGTCGTGACTTGGTTGTCCTATCTCAGATCACACCCTTTCTCAGATCGTGGGCCCTTCTGAGATAACCCAGGAGGATGAAATGGAGGGTGTCAGAACCGTGGGACAGGCTGAGCTCCAGTCCCAGGGATGCGGGGCACAGCATCCAGCTCCAGCACATGAAGCGGAAGTAAACTGGAGCTGAAGTGAGGACAGTGAGTGAGTGAAATGTCCATACAAGGTCAAGAGTGAGCCCTGGTCTAGAAAGCAGATATGAAATCAGAGCGTCTAGGGGAAACGTCTCTTCCTTCGCCCTGGGCCTTCACCAGGGTGGTCCCACCCAGCCACTAAGAAAATTAACCTCGTGGCACCCTATCCTCTAGGTCTTCTCACTTGCTCTTACCTCTGCTCTTCGCTCACTGTAAGTTTACAACTTTGGGTGCTGGGTTTGGCTCCTACTTCTGGCCCCAGGAGACTTTGAGACTCCAGTGGTGTGATCCTTGGCCCAGACACGTTTACTGGTACCTTACTGCTCTCCTGGCTCTGACTAGCCATTGCTGAGCCCAACTCAGGGTCCTCAGGTTTTTATTCCAGAGTCAGCCTTCCTGGTCAGCATCAACCCCTGAATAAGTAGGAATCCATGGCAAGGGAAACATAAAACGTGTCCCAATTGACATGAGCAGTGCTATATTGTAAAGAGGCCTCTATTGCATGCTCGTGGTCCTGGGGCCATGCCCTAGTTGGCTCTAAGGCATTGTATCCTGGACTCGCCACCTGATGCCATAAAGCTAAGGCATGTGGTGGAAAAGCATATTTCTTTTCTGTTGCAGATGACCAAGGTCAAAACCCTATTGGCCGATGACAAGAAAAGTAAAGGAAGAAAATAAACTTTTGTGGAGCCTAATTATTTTGTAGAGATGTAGGTTGGGGGTCTTATTTGAAATAACTTCTTTATTATTCAGATTCTGTGAGTCGCTTATTAATATGCCTGTTTACATCCAGCGAAGCTTAAGATTTTTTTAATTCAAGGAACTAAGTCAAGACACATAGAAGACACTCGCTTCTTCCTCTCCTTGCGTTTTCTCAACGCGTCTTTGATCTCCTTGTTTCGCAAACTATATACGATAGGGCTCAGCGTGGGGATCACGGCCCCGCAGAACACGGACACCACCTTCTCCTGGTCCCCTGAGTGTCCAGCACTAGAATGTTCCACCTGAGAAGAGCCCGGAGCCCAAGAAGGGAGTCGCTGTGGTCAGATGAGGGGCCCAGGTGTTGAGAGCTCCGTCCGCCCTTGGGCTGAATGGATCTTCGTAACAGCAGTCATGATGGAGCCGGGGGACCCAGGGCGACAAGAGCTGATGTCCCACCAACTGCACACACAACAAGGAAGCTCACTACCTGCCTGCAGAAGGTACTAGAACAAGACAAGGCCAGCAGGGGTGGCAGGTCACAAAACGTGGCCCATGACTCGCGGCCCACGGGCATGGAGAGAATGTGGAAGCGGCTTGGACCAAGCCCGTGAGGGACCCCCAGCGCCTGCCGCAGCGGCCATCCCCACGCAGCCGGCAGGGGACAGGAGGGCCGTGCAGGGCCGAGGCTGCAGACGGCAGCGCCCGGGGCCCCGTCCCGACCAAGAGGAGACGGGCCCCTGCTCCTGGAAGTCACAGAGCATCTCAGGGGCTGCAGAGGAGGCGGGGGGGACATCGAAAGGGCAGGCTACCGAGGGAGGAAGGCATGGGCCAGCGGGGGTGCGACTGCAGCCTGATCAGGACACCGAGACCCCGGTTCCAAGCCAGAGTCACCAAACAGGTCCCCAGGAACAACACGAAGAGGAAAACCTGCAGCTCCGGGCGCTCTGACAGTCCCAACAGGGTGAAACTGGTCATCGTGCCGATATTCCTCCCCACGGCCATGGATCTCCTTTCTGCTGCCTTCAGAGCCCCAAAGGGGGGTTCCTGTGGCCATGAAAATCCAGGGGAAGACACGGTGTCGACCTGTCCTGGAGCCATAAACTCCCAGGCTCAGAAGAGACTGAGGGCGAATGTCCTACCTCCACCTGACGCAGAAGCCCCTGCGACATCCATTGGGTCCTCCCTGGAGTTCATGATCACCCTCACTGAGGCCTTTCCCTGTGGAGCAGTGGCGTGCCCAAGAACAGGCTGGCATCTTGGCATCATTTGGGTCACCACCTTCACTCAGTGCCACCACTATGCCAAAGGACGTTATTACTAGTACTGGGACTAAGTACCCCCTTTTTGTCAGCTGCTCCAGACATTGTGGTTGACTTATTGAGATACTTGAATTTATCCTAGGCACTCTTTCTTTTAAAGAAAATAAGCCTGTCAAGAATTTAAATGGCCAGAGAGGCAGTTTTGTGTTTCTTATCATAGTTTATTTTGTATGGGGTCAGGATGTTCTTTCTTTTTAAAGCAGTAGAGTGAAGCACTTAGAGGTGTGAAAAGCTGGCATCCCGTTTAAAGATTCAAGAAAGGGTTTAAAAAAAAAACCCTCAACACTGTGAAGTGCTAATGCTCAATTTGCACAAATATTATCAACTGATCAAACACCTTGCACCGTGTGTTTATAGAGCTAAATGCAGATGTAATAAAACATTAGTAATAGAAAACATTAGTAATAGAAAGTAATTAAACATTACTATGAAGTGCAAGAGAGTCCTCATAATGCATGGGACAGGCAGGAAACATAAGTCACAGCAAGGACATGTGGTTAATTGTTTCACATGTATATACGTACGGCGTATATCATTGCGTATGCTGCTATTTAATTGCATATTCATAGCTAATTTCAGTTTTCTCTCCACTTCTAGACTTTGGTGCCCCCTTTACCTTGCCTTGTTCTGGGTTTTTTTTTCAAGATTTAAAAAATATATATGTTTTTATTGACTTCAGAGAGAGGAAGGGAGAGGGAGAGAGATAGAAACATCAATGATGAGAGAGCCATTGATCGGCTGCCTCCTGCACGCCCCCCACTGGGGATCGAGGCCGCAACCCGGGCCTGTGCCCTGACCGGGAATAGAGCCCCGATCTCCTGGATCCTAGGCCGATGCTCAACCGCTGAGCCACCTGGCCGGGCTCGCCTTGCTCTTTTGATAACACTTATTACCATCTGCCGTTGCGTATAACTGATTGGTTTGTTGCTTACTGATTGCCTGTCACCCTCCACTAGAGTGTGAGCTTAATAAAGCCCAGGATTTGCAGGCATTTTGTCTTTGTTTATTGGGGTTCCCCGCGTGCCTGGGCCTGCACCTAACAGGCGCACTGCATGAATATCCCATTAGAGGGCTTGACCTTTCGCCTGTGGACAAGAGCGGGAACATGCAAGTTCTGTGGTTTTCTGTTTTAATTTTACTTGCCTGCTTGTAAACAGGGCAGCGGGCAGCGACTGCGGGGTTAAGGCCGCAGCGGAGGGCGGCGTGGGAGGGTGGAAGCCGCGGGCAACCGGGGAGGCGAGGGCCTGGGCACCGAGGAAGCCGCTGCGCCCGCCGGGGGCTTGGTCTGGCCACGCTCCCCTGGGGTGGGACTGCGCCAGTCACCAGGACGGGGCTACACACGGCCAGGCAACCACCCCGCGCCCCCCGATCTTGCACGTCCACAGTTACCATCAAAGGCCTATTTAGCAAGATGCCTCATAATTCTCTCCTCTTGCAACCCAAGAGTCTATTATATCTAGTCTCTTGCACTTTAAGAATGTGATAAAAGCCGATTGCCATTTATTTCATATGATTATCGATAACCCCTCGATTTGACCTGAATTATCTAAGATGTAGAAATATAGAGCATATGACATACATTAAGTTTATGAGGAAATTTAATTTCTGCATTCGTGTAGAAATGGAGCAGATAGAAATCATATGTACAGAAATAGAGTGTATGAGCCCAATATGTGTGTGTGTCAGTCTGCATGGTCTGAGAACCGCCACCACTTATTTTTACAGCATTTTTTAGTTTATGCAGCATTTTCACATCCATGCTCTCACTTGCGGTCACCCAAGCAGGGCTTTGATGTAGACAGAGCTGGTCTCTCCTCCTCGGTCACGCTGGCACAGCAATTCTTTTGATTTCCCTCCACTGCAAAAACAGGGGCGATAAAAGGACTCCCTCACCGGTGGTGAGAACGAAATGAAATAACTGACAGCAAGTTTCGAAGAGAAAAAAGAAATAATGTTTACTACTTAAAAAATAATCACAATTGCCAGGGTTTGAATGCAGGATTCTTCATCCCTAACTGAAGGCCGGCTCTCCCTGCTCCGGCTGCCTAAACCCGGTGCCCGAACTTGCATGGGATAATCACGGCTCCGTTGACCCAACGTCCCTCACTTACGTTATCCCCGGTATTTACAGCAACATGCCGGCTTATTTCGTATTCTTTCATAACACCACGCTTTGTATGTACTTTTGTTTGCCTGTTTTCTTGGCTGTAAAGTCTGGGAGGGCACCACCTCAGCGCCTTCCACAGTGCCAGGCACATAGTAGGCGTCTCCTTCCATTTGCTGAACAAGTTCCCTTTGCATCAACTCCAAAAGCCACGTATTTCAGACCCGAAGCTCACTGGGGTTATGGCCGCTCAGGGAGTTATTAAGTGACTGAGTCAAAATTTAAATAACCCTCAATTCTCTGGTCGCAGCGCCTGTTCTCTTTCGCTGATGCTGCAGAAGGAATTGGCCGCGGGCTGGGCAACGCAGGGGACCGCGTGAGCGGCGGAGCTGCAGCAGGCGTGACCCCTTCCCCGCCCCAATGGCCTGGCAAGCCTGGACCTGAGCTTAAAATCAGTGGAAGGAGTTTTCCTCTCCTGGGCCTGGGCAGGTCCCTTTGCATTTTAACAAAGCTCTACACCAAGGCCAAAAGGAATCCAGTTCTAACGTGGTCATTCCAAAATGAATGGTATAGTTGAGGCGCAGGGGATAACCGCGGTTCTGATGACGCCGTAGGTATGATGAAGGAAACCGAGAGAGACTAGTCTGTGGGAGAAAAATATGTGTTTTCTGTTTTCATTCCTTCTTTCTCATCTGTGACAGTGTTGGGCATATTATAGGTGCCCAGGGAGTGCTTGTTGAAGTTAAATACAGGGTTTTAAAATATTTACTATGGAGACACTATAAGTTTGCCTCAATCCCAAGGCCACTGGACCTGCCCTATTTTAAATCCTGCATGGATGTCCAGAAAATTCTGGGAATATACCTAAAATGATAAAATAATAGGATGCCAGAGGTAAAACCAGCTCCCCTAGACTTTCTCCACTGTAGGCAATGAACTAAAGCCAAGGGAGAAAGAGAGTGGACGTCTGTAGAGCGGGCAGGACAAGAGGGGCAATGAGGGCCCGCGTCCCTTCTCCTGGGGCGGCTCTCTGCTCTCCTTATGCTAAAACCTGGGCTCGCAGTGGTAACTAGAGAGGCTCTAAGGGAACTAGATGATTTTTGAAAATTGCATACATACTTGCACATGCACACATTCATGTGTCTAGAATAGCATAAAAAGCAGAAGCCTGAAAGCTAAAATAATAAAAATAAAAGTACTGATTTAATTCTTGTTCCTCTTACCTTTTTGCTGTGTGGCCCTGGGAAAAATTATTTGCCTTTCTGAATCTGAATCTTCTCATCTCCTGTCTGTACAATAGATCCGCTTAGGTAAGTGTTTTCTAGCCCACCGTCCTTCCTTCTTTCTTTCCATTTGTAAAGAGCAGAACATTTTTAAAGACAAAACCTTTGCAGAATTCCAGAATATCAAGCCCAGTCCAGCTCCTCTGGTTAAAACCAAGCAGTGGAGAGAAAGGATGCCGGCACCTTGCCCTTTCCACCTTCCTCTCCTTCAAGGTCTTTCTAACTCGCCCATTCGGTGACTCTAGAGCTCACCAGGAACCATTCCTAAGGAAGGGCCACGAGCAGACTCACCTACAACTCCTCACACTCTGGCTTTCAGTCAGATGGCTAATCCCAGAAGCTTGGAGCAAAACCCATTTCTTCTGGCACCTGAAGCACTGGTCTTGGCCAAATAATTAAATAAAATTTGGATGCAGTAACTTTAAATTGGCCACCAAGGAAAGGGCTTGATGGGGCTTTAAAGGAAGGCCAGCTCTCTCTTAGGTACAGTGGGCGTCTCTAAGTCGTGGGCATGACATGTCCCAGGGAGCGCCGACTGGCAGCTTGGCTTGGTGCCTGGGCTCGGCGGTAGAGCGGGTGCCAGCCTTGGTTGGGTGGAGCTGATTTCGACTGGCCCTGCTTCCACTATATTCTTAGTCCTTGGTCTGGTTCCAATAAGATATCCCTAGGGGCAGAAAAAGCCAAGAGTGGCTCTTGGCTTCAAAATACGTAGGCATTTCATCAACAGCAGTTACCTTTGCAAAGCACTGGACACTTGACAGAATCTCTTAAGTGTAAGGGTAACTTTTGGGTGAGTCGGAACTAGGACTAAATGGGTAAATGAGAGAGAGAGAGAGAGGAGAGAGAGGAAGGGAGGGAAGAAGGGAGGGGGGGAGGGAGAGATTGTAGGAAAGCAATAAAGGCAGAATGAATGTTCTAGAAAGGAGTAAATTCATCACTGGAAGTAAGGACAAGATAGTATACTTGACAGCGATGATCTCACTTATATGTGGAACCTAAAAACAAAAAACAAAAAACTAAAAAAAAACCCAGACTCATAGAAACGGAGGATAGATTGGTGGTTGCCAGAGGCAGGGGGCGGAGGGTGGGGGAAATGGGTGAAAAGCGTCAAAAGGTAAAAGTTTGCAGTTATAGGATAAATAGCCTGGGACGTAACGTGCAGCACGCGGACTATAGTTCGTGATAATGTATATTTGAAAGTTGCTAAGAGAGTAAATCTTAAAAATTCCCATCACAAGAAAAAAAATGTAACTGTGTGAGGTGCTGGGTGTTAACTAAGCCTATTGTGGGGATCATTTCACAACATATGCATATATCAAATCATTATGCTGTGCACCTTAAACTAATTCAATGTTACACATCATTCCTAGCTCAGTAAAACTGGACAAAATAAAAAGAAATAGACTGTCAATAAAGGAGTTTGAATTAGTTGACCTTATAGGTTCCATAAAATTCTAAGATCCTATGATTCTGTGAAATAAAGACAAAGAGAGAAAAAAAGACAGGCACTGTTTTCAGTAGTGTGGACTGGGCCTTCATAATCTTTATTTCATAATATTCTCACATTAGCTCCCAGAAGAAAGCGCTCTTAAACACATTTTCAAATGAGACAATGGAATTTTCGTGAAGTGTTTGTCAAAGGCCATCCAGAGAGCTTGTGGCAATGATGGAATTTGTATTCAGCTCTTCCAGAATCCAAAGTCCATGCTCAGCCCTCTACTCCCCACTGCCACCCGTAAGGACATAAAAAAAAGGGTGGCAATGGCAGGGGGATATCACTAAATAGACCTCATTTTTTTTGAAAAATCGGTGTGCAGGGAGTTTAAAAGAAAATAATCCTTTGCTGTTTGACTAGGGCCAGATTTCCCTCATGTACGTGTTTTGTTTGTGATTTATCAAATGCCCAGCTTGAAAAGACTTGAAATGCATTTGTGTGCCTTGGGGCGGGTCACGCGCGGGGCAGGAGGAAGCGGGCATTGTGCAAGCCCAGGGGACCTGCGGCTTCTCACCACGGTTGGGAAGGTGCCGGCCACGCCCTGCTGGTGTTGGCAGCTCTTCAACTTGCACCCAGATGAGAAAAATCCGCAGTTTCCCTTCTCCACTCCCACACAGCTCCCGCTCCTCTTCTACCAGGGCCATAGTCTCCTGCTATGAAGTTAAAATATTATGCCCCCCCCCCCAAAAAAATATTATGCCCCTTCCCCAAATTCCCAGCTCTTGGCCTTATGCCTACCTTATTGGGTCCCTCTAAGGCTTGATTTGGAGAAAGGATCACCGTAGCCAATGCAGTCATTTGTATCACTTAATCTTTGCTAGATTAAGAAAATAATAAAACAAACCTCTCCTTTCTTACGCCTTATTTTCAGGGCAAAGAAAGTAAGGCTAGGATGCTGGGAGGCTGTGGGTTTTTTTCATTCCTGCACCTCTCTTCTCCCCCCTGCTCCCCAAGGCAAAATTTCAGAAAGGACTCTTTTTTCCTTCATATTCACACAACATAAACATCATCCGCAGAATGAAGGAGGCCCCCCGCCGCCCCACCCCAGCTCCTGTCTGTCCGGCGGCTTTAACCTAATGCTCACCGGCTCCTAAACTCCTCCGCCCGGCCCCTGCCTACAGACTCTCCGGCCCGGCCCTTCCTCCTTCCCGCGTCCCCAGCCTGTCACTCCTGGCCCCAGAATACCCCTTAGTTTGTTCTTGCTCAACAGCCTGATGACATTCAAGTTCCCGTCCTGAGCCTCAAAGCCCTCACCACCCCGGGTTGTTTGGTGCACGTGGCATGGAAATCAAAGAGGGAACACGCGCGTGAACAGAAGGCCGTTGGACGGGACAAGAAGGAAAGTGTCACCCTCCTAGTACAGTTTCAACAGCCCATGAGCCCCCGGTGGGGTACCTGGAGCAGTGCTCAGGGAGGGGACTGAGGACAGTGAGGTGCCAGCTTAGCAGCGAAAGAAGAGAAGGAAAGGGAAAAGCAGGTAGAGCCCTGGCAGTGCCAGGTGAGAGTCCTCCAGGCGGGGAAACTGGGGCAGGCCTGGAGCCCGAGGGAAGGCCACGGAGCGCCCGCACCAGGCAGTCACGGCGCTCTCCAGGTGGCAGCCAGCCTCTGCAGGGCCTGTGTAAGCGGTGCCACCAGTCACGGGGACGAGGAAGGCTGGTGAGGACACGGAGGCGAGCGTAATGGAAAGACAAGGAACTCAGGATCAGGAAGGGAGGGGCTCAAAATGGGACAGGACAAAGCTGTAGGACATCGTACTTTTGCTTAAAGCTGGTCTTGTCCATCTTTGCAAATAGTTGTTTTTAACTCATTGAAAATGACATAGAAGTTCATTTTCCTGAGTCCAGGGTCAATGAAGAAGGTGCTCTCTGAAACTCATTCTCAGTCTTAGATTTATAATCCAGCGTGATAAAACCTAGGAAACAGTTGCCCAACCACATGTGCTGGGCAGATGTGGCCTTCCACACACTGGCTATTGTCTATTCTTTAAAGAGGCTCTGATCCTTCGGTCCTGGTTGGGGTGATGGGAAGGGTAGAGCCTCTCCTAGAAAGCCTCACCGCTGTCCTGCTGAGAGTCCTCTCCAAACCTCTCCCGCAGAAGCCTTCCCGAGACCAGGAACACTAACAAGCACGGAGCCCCCAGGAATCACACATCTCATTAACTCCTGTGCCTTGCCATACTGAGTTGTCCCTTAAAATAGACCTGAAAATGAGCCAGAGCTGATGTGACTTGGAAAATGCGCAACCACCCTGAACTTGCTTGATCTTAAAAGTAGCATTTTGTCAGCAGGGCTTAACTTCAAGGAAAAGAGGCAGCTGTGGTTGGAGGCAGGAAGTTGGGTTGATAAATGCTCGCTGGAGAGGGTCAGCCAGCTGGATCCCAGATGATGGAAAAGGCCTTGTCCATGCGAGGCCATAAAAAGCCAGATGAACAGTGGGCCCAGCCTTCTTCGTGGATGTTGATAGTGTGGGGAAGGGAGAGAGGAAGAAAGGAGAAGATAGCTGTTTATTTTACTGAATCATTAATTCACCTTGAAAATATAAAATGAGTCCTGAAACTCTATCTTTCAGATATGGCAGATAGAAAGATGCGGGTGGGGGAGCCAAGAGATTTCCTCTGTGCACTGCTCATGTTATACCTTTTATTAAGGCCTCAAGGCATCCATCCCTCTTCTCAAGTGGATCACTAATGGGTTCGGGCAATCAGCTTAAGAGAAACCACACATGGCTAGGAATGCCACCGCCTCTCTTCGAGACCAGATTTCGAGCTCAATAATGCAGGAAATATTTCCGGATGGACTTCACCTCATCGTGATTATTTCATTCTTCTCTGTGCTTCTCAAGTCAATGTTTATTTAGCCCTGTTGTTTAAGGGCAATGAGAAAGATAAATCGGATGGTTTCGAGGTGAGTGCCCCTCCAAATTCCCTAGCTGCACGGTGTCTTGACCTCTGTACCTCCACTGACTTCAAACCCTATGCCACCGCAGTCGCATGATGTGGCAGCCCCATCCCAGACCACACCATAATGGGAAACCCCTTAATTTCAAAATCTCAAACTCTAAAATTTACCCTTCGCAAAACTTCCTGTTTTTCTACTGTGCAACTCAGTCTATTCTTGGTGACTTTTTGCGCCTCAGGCCCTCTCAAGTCATGAGTCCATCACCCCGGTTCTAAGTGGTTCCTACCACCACCCCTCAATTTTCTTCTTTCTAGTATAATTCCCAGACTTAGATTGCTGATGGGATCGGCTACTTAAATGTGGTCTCCATCCCCACAAAGACATTTACTGCTGCATGAAATTCTTCCTGAGCCTTGTGTTGACTCCCTATCAGAGTCCTCGCAGCCACCCCAAGGTAACCTCTCTTGACGCCCTCATCTGGACATGATTTCTCCCTCTTCTGAACCCTCATAGCTCATGTTTATTACTCCCTCATGGTTTTCATCGCTTTCTGACTCAGATAACAGTTACGTGTCTGCTTGTATTATTTCTCTTTGAGGCCTTTTAGGGTTTTAATTTCTTATCCATCTTTGCATCCCAGTGCCTAGCATTAGTGACTTTTCCCTGAATCAAAAAGGACAACTCTTCTACAAAGGAACTTAAAAAAAAAAAAAAAGTAATAGCTTCATCAGAATATCAACTGCAAAAGCTCTGAAGCAAATTAAAACGTGCAACGAGAATATTAGTTTCCTGTTGCTGCATAATGAATTAGCACAAATTTATCAGCATAAAACCACAGACATCTCATCTCACTTATACAGGTCGGGGGTCTGAACACACGTAACTGGGTTCTCTGCTTGCTGTCTTCCTTCTGAACAGGGCAAGGGGAGATATTGGGGTCCTTTAGCCCCACACACCCCTTCAAGCAAAATTCGCCCTTTTTCTTCCTTCCATCTTCTGAGATAGAGAGGAAAGAGACTGTAATGTCCCTTTTGCAGATGGGAAGTAAGAGGCTGAAGTTATTTGGAAAGAGCTTGTTCCTTAGTGCAAAGAGGAATTGTCTCATAGTCAGAATTTTCTTCTTCACCCAAAGATAAAAGGGACTGACACAGACATTGGGAACCCCCTAGAGGAAGAGACGTATTGAAGAAAAGAATTCCCTTCTCCTGGGCACACCGCAGAGCTGGGTGTGGTCAGCTCTCTCGGATACGCGGGCCAAGCTATTGAAAGTGATGACCCCAGCCGAGGTGGCAGCCCCTGGGGGGAGAAGTACCCTGCGTGGGCGGCTGCGGGACAGGTGCTAACACCCCCTCCCCTTGAACGACGCGGCTACACCTACAGGCCCTCCCCTCACCTGCTGCCTGCGTGCTAGGTCCCCTCAGCCAGCGTGAGCTGAGGCCCTGCTTCCTCATTTATCAGGTGAGGGGCCCCCGGCCAAGCTGTCACGGAGACCCAATGTTTATGGCTATAAACGGAAAAGAGTTGCACACGCTGAAGTCAGAACCATCACTGTCACTCACCGGATCCATCCACTGCCTGCCTTGCCCGTCTTAACTTCTCAGTCACTACAGTCTTGCGATGGATCTCCCTCTGCTGGTTAATAAAGGTCCATCAGGATTTCGCATTTTGGTGTCTCACAGAAAAAAATATACATATATACATATATAAGACGTTGTCCCATTTTATTTGCTACTCATATTAGTTGGTTAATTTAGTCATCTTCACAGCCAAGGAACGGAGTCCTGACAACCCACATATAACTCTAATCAGTACAAGGCAAGCCATGCTGCAAACGCAGAGAGAAATGGTGGCTTCGGGGAAATCCATGGTCAGTCTCTTCATTTCTACTTCTGACCAAAGCGGTTGCTGCCCTCTCTCCTCCTCGGTTCTGCATTTGACTCAGTCCTGTCCCAAGAGCGCCCACTTGTCCAATAAACGTCCTGCTGGTGAATGATCTGTCTGGCCCATGCCACAGCACAGCGGGCGAGGGCACTGCGGGGACCCGGCCGCGCGGTCAGTTCCAGCAGAACCTGGGCCCAGGCTGTGCGGAGCTGGGGACTCAAACAAGGGCACAAGCCGACCGGGCGTCTTAGCTTAAGCGTATCCTCTGACGTTGGTGTGGGGAAGGGGAGTTTGTTTCATATACGATGACTTCCCTCAGGAACAGAGGTGGGTTAGTGTTTCACTTGATTTTTTATTTTCTTAGGTTCTTTAAATTCCATGGCTCACGTCTGGTTTCTCTTTCAATATCAACTCACTAAGGAGCACCCACAACAGACAGGGTGCCTTTCCCATAATGTCTCCTTTGGTCCTGCCAGCCTCTTCCCTTCTTTTTTCTTAAACAGCTTTGTTGAGATATACTTCACATAGTATAAAATTTACCCTTTCAAAGCATATAACCCACTAACTTTTAGCATATTCAGACTTTTGTGATCATTTCCACAATCTAATTTTAGAATATTTTCATCAAAAGAAGCTCCAGCCTCATTAGCAGTCACTCCCCTTCCTCTCCCCCCCTCATCCCCAGGCAACCAGTAATCTACTTTCCGTCTCTGTCGATCTGCCTGTTCTGAAGGTCTCATTAACATGGAATCACACAACATGTGGTCCTTGGTGACCGCCTCTTCCACTTATGTTCACCTTCTTGAAGCTGCTCTTTCATGGGCGTAGCAATCCATCGATCCATATCCTTGCATGTGTCTCAGCTTAGAAAACGTAGGAACCTTTTCCAACCCTCACTTTCTCTTCACTTTCAGACACCTGCTTTCATTCACTGAAAGTAAAATATTATGACACTTATGCAAAATGGGACATAGGTGTGTGTGTGTGTGTGTGTGTGTGTGTGTGTGTATATATATATATATATATATATATCTCATTATCTTCCAAATTTAGAATATAAAATAATTGAGATGTATAGTGATGAATAGTGCAATCCATCAGTTCAGAATCCTAGAAGCTACCAAACCCCATTCTCTTCTCCTAAAACAGCAAGGAAAATACAACTTCTTCCAACTCCTTATCTCAGAGCCTTTCTATTCTCAGTCACGGTGCTGAGTTTCCTTAGCAGCCTAGAAACCAGAAAATGTTGTATATAGAATTAATAGATGCAGACCGTTTTCCCCTAGGACAACATCACACAAAGTATACACTTGTTTCTTTTTTAAAAATCGCCAATGCAAAAATGTTAATCCCATGTAGGTACAGAAGAGGAAACACATGGTACCGTCCAGGGGTCTTTCTTTTTTTGTTTGTTTTTTCGTATCCTCAAAATTAATCATACAATAAAAATAAAATAATATTTACATACATCAAAGTTATGGACTTCTAAAATAAAAAGATAGATTCGTTCAGCATCCAAGTGTCTGGGTAGCTGAGTAATCCCATTGTTTTGAATCCTGAGAAGTTGCGTCCCTCTATATGCTTTTGTCTCCACTTCATCTGAAAGCATTGGCATCGTTTTCTTATGGTGCTTCCTTAGAAATACCTTGCATTTTTCCAATTTTCCTTGAGGACTCAGACGCACTCTCTGAGCTCCAGCGCCGGGCAGCAGCTTGAAAGGAACCTGGGATATTCAGGGAGGAACCAACTTGCTTGGAATCAGGGTGAGGGCTGGAGGGGCAGCTGCCTCCCAGACAGAAGAGCTGGCGGAGGCCCTGGCTCCTTGGATGAGCCCTCCCCACACAGCCGGCAGGCAGGGGCCGTTTCTGAATCTCCAACACCTGACTCACACCGTCGGCCCTGCCCCGGTGATTCCCGGAGACCTGTCCAGGGGTCTTTCTAATTACTGAGTCTCTATGATGACTAATTAACCTCTGGTTCTTTGTTATTCATGATAAACTTCTGCACAGGCATATACGTCCTACAGAGCTAGTTTCTGGTTCTCTTTTCTGGTTACACAGTGAAGACAGAAGAACAAAGATGACTCTATAGCAACAGCAGATAATTGTCTAGGGATCCCCAATGAGCCAACTGGTCAACCAAGTCTTACAGATGACAGACATGTAAGCATTCCTATTACAACAAACTTCTTTTTGTATGAAGTTGACAAACCTTTGACCCGGTATGGTTACTTTGTTTTGAACAAACCCACAAAGAAATTAATACATAATTTCCAGCAATAAAAAATAGGTTAAATAGGAGAACTAATCTAATTATTTAGACAATTCTTTTTTTAAAAAGATCTCTCTGTATATTAATAATAATCTCTGTCCTACCTACAATGAGATGCTATGAGGAGGCTGGCTGGTCTCCTGACAGTCTTGACCAGTACTGACATCTCTGGTCCTTAAAGGAAGGGATGGAATAATGAGGGTGAAGGGGCACACCAACACTACTAACTACAAAAATACTTGTGGATTGCTTGGCTTTTTGATGTATTAGGTCATAACTGATGAAGGATGACATCTTGAGCTTCCAGATACTTCTCGCACATTTTCCTGTCCCTGTGTCAGTTGTGGGTTTCCATTAGAAGAGTGTAGAAACTGTAATTCAGCCCACAACTGGAAAAGTTGTAGGTCAATGTTTTAGTTGACATGTTTCCTACACTGCACACCTGAAATAAATTCCATCATTAGTAACGCCAGGAGAAGATTCTCTTCTTCCATCTGTTTAGGGCATCTTTGATTTCCTTATTTCTCAGGCTGTAGATCAATGGATTTAGCATGGGGATGACAGTAGTGTATAAGACCGATGCCAACTTGTTTTGGCTCTGGGAATCGCCAGAAGTAGGATACATATAAACAAAGACGCCTGAGCCAAAGAAGAGGGTCACTGAGGTCAGGTGAGAAGCACAGGTGTTGAAGGCCTTGCACCTGCCTTCAGCTGAAGTGATCTTCAGAATGGTGGCAACGATATAACCATAGGATATCATAATAACCAAGGCAGATATGAGCCCAAAGATCACTGTGAGCACAGACATCATGACTTGAAAATAAAAGGTGTCAGAGCAGGATAGGATTAGCAACTGGGGCACGTCACAAAAGAAATGGTTGATGACGTTTGGCCCACAGAAATGCAGCTGAAGTAAGGCGCAGAATTGGATCAATGAGCCAAAGAATCCCGTTATACAAGACGCTGCCACCATCTGCACACAGAGGGTGGGGGACATGATGGCCGTGTAGAGCAGAGGGTTACAAATGGCAGCGTATCTGTCATAAGCCATGGCTGCCAGGAGACAGCATTCAGTCAGACCCAGGCTAGAGAAGAAGAAGTACTGTGTGGTACACCCCATCAAGGAGATGGATTTGTGCTTCTTGAAGAAGTCTGAGAGCATCCTGGGGGCGATAGTGGAAACATAGCAGATGTCCAGCAAGGACAGGTTACTGAGGAAAAAGTACATAGGTGTGTGCAGAGAGGGGTCAGTCCTGATGAGGGTGATGAGGCCCACGTTCCAGGACACTGTCATCAGGTAGATCCCTAGGAATACTGAAAAGAGGACAATGGTGAGTTTTGGAAATTCAGAGAATCCCAAGAGAATGAACTTGGTAATCATCGTACTGTTCCTTCTTCCAGTCATTGCCTCGGTGACCCTAGGATCTGTAGGCAGAGAAGAAAATGAATCTCTAAGTCAGTTGTTATCTCAGTTTCTATTGAAATAAACCACCTTCTACCCACAGTGAACACAGAATTAAGAGAAACACTGAGCCATTTTAGATGAAATAACCCTGGTTAACTTTGCCTCTAAATAGCTATAATGGTTTTGTGCATCAACTTTCCCACATATAAAAGAGGACAATTACACTTTTTATTATTAACCTAGCGGGCCCTTAAAATACAAAAGACAGTATATTAACATTTTAAGACCCTTCTCAAAAGATGCTTAGGAAATTTGAGGATATTACTAATGGGGTTATAACTCCTGTGTATAGCTTAGTGACTAAGAGCATGGCCTTAGATGTCATGTGGCTGGTTTTGGATTGTGGCTCTGCTGTGAGCTTTTTCACTCTGAACAGGTTGTCTATTGTCCTTCTGCCTGTGGCTTTATCTGTAAAATAGTAATAATAATAGAACCTATCTCACGGGGCTTCTTTGAGGTTAAATTAGTTCCCTTATGTACAGTGCCTGCTATGTATACAGTAAGTACTCCATGAAGTGGTATCAGTCGGGGTATCTTTCTAATACAGTTTTGAAGCCCTCCTTCGGTGTGTGGAAAACTTTTAAAGTTTAAATGTGAAAGGGTTGGTCATAGAGATAACATTCTCATGCTACGGTGTGATTAAGTTATAAATCAATAACAAATTGGTAATTAAGAAACATCATAATTGGAAACCAATTACATATTTCTAACTTATTCTCAAGTCAAATAATAAATTATAATAGAAATTATAAAATACTGTATTGTAACTTAAATATAATGAAACTATTTATCAAATCTTGTAAACTTTTTAATTGAAATATAATTGACATATAAACAGTGTGTAAGTTTAAGGTGTATAATGTGCTGATTTGATGCACTAATATATTACAATAGTATTACCATCACAGCTTTAGCTAACACCTCTATTACATTACATAATTATCTTTTTTTTTTTTTGGTGAGAACACTTAACAAATCTTGTAGATTTAACTAAAAATTTATGTAGAGAGATACAGTTATGTGGTTTTTTAAAAATTTATCTTTATTGTTGAAAATATTACAGTTGTCCCCTTTTTTCCCCATTGGCCCCTTTAACCCCGCACCCACTCCCCACCCCAGGCCTTCACCACACTATTGTCTGCGTCCATAGGTTACGCATGAGAGATACAGTTGTTTTCAGTGAATATAAAAGATTAAAGAAATTAAATGATCTGATTATAATTCTTAGGAAAGAACAAAAAGTTTTAAAATTAAGCATAACTTCATAATAATACCAGAAAATCAAAGTTGATTCTTGATATATTTATGACACCAAGCCAAACAAAAAAATTTAAAATAATGGAAAAGGAGATATAGTGCTAGATCTGGTAGAAATATAAAGGCAATAAGAGGATACTCTAAACAATTTTATGTTGATAAATTTTAAAACTTAAATAAAATGTAAAAACTTTTAGGAAAATGTCACTTTCCAAAACTGACTCAAGTAAGAATAGAAAATTTGAATATTCCATAAACACTAAAAAATTGAATCAGTGGTAAAAATCTTCTCATGAAGAAAACTCCAGGCCCACATGGTTTTATCAGCAAGTTGTACCAAGAATTAAAAGAAAACAATAATCCTAATCATACAAAAAATTTTCAGAGAATGGAAATTTGGAGTGATTTCCAACTATATTTGGGGAGTATAACTTAATATCAAAACCTGACTAAAAAGGGAATAATAAAGGAATATTATAGCCATACTCACTTATAAACTTAATAGATTAGAAACATCTTAAGTAAAATTTTGGTAAACTGGGCCCAACAGTATATAAAAATAATACAACATTATGAACATGTTGGATTTATTACAGGAAAGCAAGGTTGTTTTAATACTAGAAAATCAGTTAATGTAATTCACCAGAGTAAGATTTAACAAGGAAGCAATATAATCACCTAAGTAGATAAAACTAAAAAATTCATTCATAATTTTTTTAAATGACAAATAAGCCAAATATTTTAACCTTGTAAAGAAAATCTTACAACTAACCTCAGTTAATTACATCTTCAATGGTAAAATATTAAAAGCATTATTCTGAGGGTCAAAACAAGGAAAACATTTTCTTATCTTTAAACTAGTCACCCCAATAAATTCAATGAAAAGTAAAATAAGATGCTGTACCTTTTCAAAAAATAAAATATTATTTATATATTTTTAAAAGTAGCATTGTTTTACAGTTTTGAAAATCACATGAATGACCGCTTACTAGTAGACAGCTAAATTCTTATATCTGAATATTTTTTAATGTTTAAAATTTAAAAATTTTATTGTGGTCAGAGCACAACATGAGATGTACCCTCTTGAAACACTTTTAAGTGCACGGCACAGGACTGTTAACTCCGGGCACAGTGTCCACAGCAGGTCTCTTGAACTTATCTGTCTTGCATAACTGAAGGTATACAGTCACTGAAGAGTAACTCCGCGTCTCTACCCTCAACCCCTGGAACCAGCATTCTACTCTCCGTTTCCAACATTCCTCGTCTTTTTTCATATATATGTATGTATGTATATATATATACACACACACACACACACACACACACACACACATACTAACTAGAACCTTTAAGGAAAAGATTAATAAAATATGTAATGGTGATTTTTTTTCTTGTTTTTTTTACACAATTAAAACTAGCTTAAAGATCAGGAAATCTTTACCTTCTAATAAGTTCCCAGGTGCTGCTGCTGCTGGTCCCAAAGGTACATGTGGAGAACCACTGCTCTATAGAATAAGTCAGTTAAATCGATTTCATTACTAGAGTATAAACAACTGTTTCTGAAAGTCAACAGAATGCTTGAATGCAGCCGCATCTTAGGAGGGCCAAGCCCTGCTCCTGAGCTCCTGTGGTTTTGTGGTGGCCTCCCCGGCTCACTCCTGCGATACTGCAGGAATACCATAGACTTGGGCAGAGCCTAAGATTGAGACAATGGCCCAGCCGGGCGTGGCTCAGCGGTTGAGCGTCGACCTAGGATCCAAGCGATCGGGGTTCCCGGTCAGGGCACATGCCTGGGTTGTGGGCTTGATCAATGACTCTCATCATTAATGTTTCTATCTCTCTCTCTCTCTCCCTCTCCTTTCCTCTCTCTGAAATCAATAAAGATATTTTTTTTTTTAAAAAGATTGAGACAATGCTTCTAACTAATAACGTTACAGTTTATTCCTATAGTGCATAGATCTTCCAACTATGTAGAACCATGATGAATTTTCTTTCATGTTGAAAAACAATCACGCTCATAGGGCTAAATGAGAATTTTGAGAGACTGTTGCAGTTACTGAAACATCATCATCCCATTTGGGGGGAGGAGGAGTGTGCGTGAGTGTGTGCGTGAGTGTGTGCGTGAGTGTGCGCTTAATAAGTCTTTTGTCACGGAATGAGGAGCAGATTTTGAGTTTCTGTAATATAAAAGCTTGAGTTAAGGTGGGGGAAATAGCCAGTGTTTCTTGGGCATCACTGTTTGTCCCTATGACTTCTACTGAGCCAGCCTCAGGGGCCACAGGATCCAGAAATCCTGAGACAATAACATTCTCTTGGAAACTGAAGACGTTGCTTCCAGTGAAGTTGATTCACTAAGGCCTTTCATGCAGAAAATGGTGTCATTGTGATTTGTAATGTTTATAGAATCTCCCGCCCAGTGTAAAGTTCTTATATTAGCAAAGGAAAGAAAGTCTGGTCTGTAATAGTTATTTTCTCTTTATTATTCCTTGAAATTGGAAGGAAGGAAGGAAGGAAGGAAGGAAGGAAGGAAGGAAGGAAGGAAGGAAGGGAGGGAGGGAGGGAGGGAGGGAGGGAGGGAGGGAGGGAGGGAGGGAGGGAGGGAGGGAGGGAGGGAGGGAGGGAGGGAGGGAGGGAGGGGGAGGGGGGAGGGAGGGAGGGAGGGAGGGAGGGAGGGAGGGAGGGAGGGAGGGGAGAGGGGGAGAGAGAGGAGAGAGAGAGAGAGAGAGAGAGAGAGAGAGAGAGAGAGAGAGAAAGAAAGAAAGAAAGAAAGAAAGAAAGAAAGAAAGAAAGAAAGAAAGAAAGAAAGAAAGAAAGAAAGAAAAGAAAGAAAGAGAAGTCCATATTTAGAAAATTCAAAGAATAAAATGACCCACTTACAAAGGCAGAGCATGCAGACCAACAATGGGGACCATTTAGCTCACTGAGTCAGTTTGTCATATTTTAGGATTTGGGGAATGGGATGGGCTAGTTCACTTATATGTTGTAAACTTTAAGTTCTAACTAGACCCTTAAATGAATTTAGTCAGAAACAAGAGGCTACAAAATGTGAAATAATTGTTGATTGTTACTGAAATCCTTAGTCAATATGAAAAGAGGTATGTTCATTTCATCATAAAGAGGTTTGCATCCGACAGGCTTTCAACATCAAACAGACAGAGCAACTATAACTCTCAGGCTACAGTATCATAAATATCTACCCTTTTGTTTATCTGTTTTCAATAATAATATTATTGAGCACTTACTGTCCTAGTCATTCTTCTAATACATATACTAATCCATTCAAAAGTCACAACAACTCAATTATAATATGAGGCCCATAAAGTTATGGAATTTTCCTAGGGTTCCAATGCTGTTAAGTGGCAGACTTGGTAACCGCCTCAGGTAGACTGGCTCCAAGGTTGGGCACTTAACAATTACACTATCTTGTAAATTTACATTAAAAATCTGTATCTCTTTCATCTTTATTTTCCTAGTCATTAGCATTGTACCGCTTAATTAAATTTATAGATTGTTTAAAGTTTGAAGACCATTTTTTAAAAATAAACTAGAAAAAAAATAGGAGTAGGAAGGGTCAAAGGTCACATTGGTTCAGAATCAAGTGTAGTTAACTAAGTCTCCTCTTGCATCAACGATTGCAATGAGTAATATCCCCCAGGTCTGTAATGATGACAGTTAAGGGCAAGTTTTAATATTTCAAAAAGCTATTAAAATAGTATATTTGTGCACAATGAGACCATCAAATTGCTTTGGAGTAAAATTATATCAACTTCCTCTGGCTACTCTATTTCAGACTAAGCAAACGTTTCACCTATCTCTGATGGACATAAATGGAAAAGTAAATTAATTACTGAGAAGCAGAGCATATTTGGCTCCACCATTTTCCAACTGTATGACTTTTGGCAAATCAATTCCTCTCTATGTGCCCCATTTCTTCACCTGTCAGGGAAGAATGATCATCACTTCGTGGTTTTGTGAAGACCTGTTTAAGTATGGTCTGTGAAGTGTATAACAGAGCACTGGTCACATAGTGAGCTGTCAAAAATGAGAATTGTTATATTAATAATGAATGATAATGAGCGTATCAGAAAGGTATTTTGCTAACTAAAAATCTTTTACAGAGAAAAATTGGATTATTTGGTGGTAAAAACGTGGGTCTCCTTGGCCCAATTGGTGAGCTATCAGCAACCTCCATGCCCTCCAACCCTACTCCACCTACTTGCTAATGCCTGAAACTGATGGTTTTCTTTTGGTTCGAATACCTTGGTTTCTGGTATAATTCAAATAATCCCACTGGGATAGGAGATAGGGAGCATGGTTATTGTGAGAAAATAAAATAGTAAGTGAAGCTGGATGCATGAGGTCTTTGGTCTGAGTGTAGGAGAAGAAAGAAAGCCAAATCAAGTAAAGAAAGCTATTCCTGTTCTACCTACCCAGGTATCTTGTAGATGCTCCAACGGGTGCCCCAGAGCAACCTGGGAGGCGCTGCGCCCACAGCTACCTTCTGCTGGGCCTGAGTGTTGACCGCGCTCCAGACGTCCAGATGCGCGAGGAGTTCCTCCAGGAGCCAGAAGCTACAGAAAGCAGGTGAGCATTCAGGGTGAAGATATTTACTTCCCCAGGGCTCTGTGCTTTTGGCCATGGCTCCTACTAGCCATTGCTGCAAGAGAGGTACTTCCAACTAGAGATTCCCTTAAATGCCTCCTTAGGGTCCAGTGTGGAGAGAGAAGAGGTTATTAATAGGAAGCACCATTTTCAGTTAATTACTCTCTAGAGCGATGGATGGAGAAAACAAGAGAAATGCTCCCAGCTGATTCCATTTTTCCACTTTCATGTGCCCTAATTGAACCAAGTTCCAATTTTTCTTTCTGGACTTTCAGAATCATGACATCTGGGAGAGATTCTCAACACAGGGTGATCATATTATCCAAAAGGGACAACTTTGGTCATGAAAAGGAGAGTTATTAATAACCATGTCAGGGCAATCAGCAGAATTGTCCCAAGCAAACAAGGCTGTATGGTCACCCAAAATTTGAGGTCTTTATTAGAACAATCATTCATTGTGGTTTTGGTGATTATGTGCTCAGGCCCTGGACAGACCCACTTGGGTTGAATTCTGACTTAATTACTTATGAGCTCAGTGACCTTGACCCATTCGCTTAACCTCACTGTGCCTTGGTTACTTAGGAAAAAGGAGGTGATAATAGCACAGCTACCTAAAAGGGTTGCGATGAACTTAAATAATACCTGTTCGGTCACTGGAAGCACTTAATAAATGTTAGCAATTTATTATTACTAACATTATAATTATTGTAATTTCTCCATTTTTCTGTTCATATTTTTACAAAAATGGGGACATATTAGTATCTTCTCTAATTGGGACTGAATGTTTGAGGGACTCCTTGTATCTCTTATTAATGTCTGATGGTTCCTTCTTGGCTTGGAAACATGTGGACTAACCCAAAAGTTATCTGTTTTCCACACACCCAATATGCAATGGTGGGACATGGACAGGTTAATGGAAATAAACACACCTCTTTAGAAAGTGAAAGTGTCCCAAACACATTTTATGAGGCTAACACTACCCTGATACCAAAAAAAGAAAGGACACTATAAGAAAGAAAAGTTTAGACCAATATCTTTCATGAATATAGATGCAAAAATTCTCAACAAAATATAAACAAACAGAATTCAACAATACATTAAAAGTATCACACACCATGATCAACTGGGATGCAAAAAGGGTTCGACATACACAAATCAATAAATGTGACAAAGCATTGATAAATTAAAAATAAAAGTCATATGATCATCTCAATAGAGTAGAAAAGGCACTTGACAAAACACAACATTTCTTTCATGATAGAAACTCTCAATAACTTGTGTATAAAAGGAACACATCTCAACATAATAAGGCCATATATGTCAAACCACTGCTGGCATCATACTCAATGGGAAAAGATTGAGAGTTTTTCCTCTAAAATCAGAAACAAGCAAGACAAGGATGCTCATTCCAGCCCCTGTTATTCAACATAGTACTGGAAGTCCTAACAAGAGCAATCAGGCAAGATAAAGAAAGGGGGCATCCAAGTTGAAATAAAAGAAGTAAAATTGTCACTATTTGCATGTGATATAAATATAAATATACATATATATTCCTAAAAACCTCACCAAAAGCTGTTAGAATTAAAAAGTAAATTCAGTAAAGTTATAGACTATAAAATCAACATACAGAAATCGGTTGCATTTCCCAACACTAACAACAAAACGTCCAAAAAAGAAGTAAAGAAAATGACCCCATTCACAACATGCCACTAGTCTCAATGTCCTTCAGGGGGAGTCTAAATAACTGTATTTTATTTTCCCCAGTTTTTTCTTTAAAATAATACTTTAATAGCATTTACCATCAGTAGCTCTAGCTAATGGTTCTCAACAGCAGCCCGGGGAGGCAGTTCCTGGAAGACAGCAGTTCTCAGCAGCCTGGCCCACCCACGGCAGCTCCCAGAATGTTAATTTCCAGTTACCATCAGCAGCTCCGGTCATCACCCCTGGAGCTCATCTGAGCCCATGGAGAGGCATAGCTGTGAAATACGGTGGAACTAACCCCACTAACATCTAACAGAGTTCCGTCTCCTAAGGAATCCTTCATGTCCCCTTAGGGACAGGCATCCTCATACATTTTTACACATTTGAAAGAGCAATGCTTCAAAAAACATACCTACACCTGGATGGGGTCATGAAGCAAACGTCCTCTAGTCATATTACAGTATCCTTGGCATGTGTCAAACCCACATGTTCTCTCCCAGAGATTCAACAATCTCCTTCTCTCAATGCTGTCCATGTGGAAACTCATGGAAGGTCTAGCAAAGGCCTCAACTACCTTTTTACTTACAATCCTTAATTGAACAGAATAATCCCTGTGACTCATGACCATTGAAACCCCCAAAATATTCATTAAAAATCCAATGAGTTTCCAAGTATTATATGTGAATATAATAATATCTACTTTATACCAGTTTGTTCAAGTCTGGGCAACCTGTCAAATCAACAGACAAAGCTGTTACACATCTTATTGGTCTTTTTAACCAGACCACCTGGACCACAAGCTTTATTTCCTCCTTCGGCTGGTGATAACTGGCCAGAGATAAAAATCCTGCCTATCCCACTATCTATTTCCTCTAATGACCACTGAGGTTTCCTGGAAAATATCAGCATTAAAATAACTCTAACCGTTCTACCTCATCCATCATATCACCGCATATAACCATCAATGTCTAGGGCATAAAACATGGAACACAGACTTAGGAAAGAATATATCGCAGTTTTCCACATTTGTTCTTACTCTCTCCAATATGGAATATTCAGTAACTCTATTATTACAATGAGTTTTCACACAAGTCTCCTCGCATCAAACTTGCACAGATGGTTAAAACATCAGAACTAACTTGGTAGTGTAACCCCACTGGCCATAAAACCAAGGGTGAAATTTCCAGGTTTAATGGGGAAGAGGAAGAGATGTTTGAGTCCCACAATATCAGAAACTGCTAATGGCCGTGACATGGATTTTGAATATCCTCTCTCATCAGAAATCCACACTGGGCACTAGATGCAAGAAATCACATCATCTGACTCATAAGCAAATGGAACTGAAGGGACCGCACACTTCATTCCATTCCCCTTTATGACTCAGGTCACCTCCTCCTTCTTAGACTAGAGCTGGTTGAGACTAAGACGTGACCGAAAAGATATTAGATGATTAGCACTGAAAGATGCTGTAGAGAGAGATAAACGATCTCAGCCACGTTTTCCCAGGAGGCACAACCAGGCCAATTGTATAACTTTGTTTCTGTACAAAAGCACATCCCCTCTCTCTGCTCATTTCCATTATGGTCAGAAACACAGAACAAACACTGGTCACCACCATGTCTGGACGACACCGCATCAGAATATTTGGGAGAAGAGGTTTCTACATCCCTGGGGGCCTCTGCCAGGAATCTCTCCTTTAGGGTCAGAGGCCTGAGATGGAACAGGGCTCAATCTCAGAGTCAAGAAGAAGCAACGAGTTTCTAAACCTTGATGTTTTACAAATACTTGCGGGTAGATTAATAAATGATGAGGTCACTGCTCATGTAGGATGAAAGTAATGAATCCCTAGGACTTAAAGAGATTGGGTATGTGTGGCCTCAAGTCAGCTGCAGGTCCATTTTGGCATGTTATCTGTGTCAAAGTCAGCCTTCTTTGTCCAAAGGTAGTGTGAATTTTATTATACTCCATTCATGTGCATACTATTGCAGGGTAAGGTGGTTACGATGACACAAATCTGTCAAAAATCCAAGCACTCCAACTCCAGAGCCACACTTAAATATCCGCCCTGAGCTGCTCCCTAAATATATGAATTGCTGCATTAATCTTATTTCTAAACAACTATAGAGTGCAAAGCACTATACTTGGTATTTTGGATAATGTAAATGATCCAACGAGGAGCCTCTAGCTCAGGAAGAGAGATGACAATGTGCTCACAGAGGCATCACACAAGACAAGAGGCGACGTGTGGCCTGAGGACAGAGAGAAATTCTTGTAGGCGATCACTGGCTGGATGGGGGCAAAAAGTTAGAGATCGGGGAAGGCCCCTGCATGTTCTCGGCAAGACTTGCTCACAAAAGATCTCTGGATTGGCAGAGACTATGTCAGAGGGATCATCCTGCAAATGGAAGGGCAACGACAATGTAATGGAACATGCTCAATAACACGGTCACCACACCTTCAGGAAAGGAATGGAAAAGCTGTCACGCCGACTGCTACCAAGTAATGAGACAAACAGGAGGAGGATTTATCTCCTTTTAGGAGGAAGGAGGGAGGCGTGAAAATGTTTTGCAATACACCTTATGCGTAACTGAGGGAAAGGGAAGCCTCAGCCTTCAGGTGGTAACCACTCAAAGCTTGTGCCCAGAGATGCCCGAGAGATAAACCTGCCACGGCAAACGCCCCAGGGCATGGGGAACTGTGTGAAACTAGGGGTGCCCATAATCTCCCAGCACCTTTAGTTTGCCACATTGCTTTTCTCAGCCAGCCCCGAGGCTCTCGTTCCTAATTAAACCTTATTTTTAGTCGTCTTTTATTTATCAAAGACTCGCCAGCTTTCTTGTCTGCTTTGGGTGGGTTTACTTTGGCTCTCTTCCATCAGCTTTTTCTCGTGCCATTCTTGACGACATACGTTCCTCCTCCCCACACTTACCTCCATTTGACCCTGCTTAGCAACTGAAAAAAGGCGGCAATGGAAAGAGAGCTTGAAAAAGTGGCCCCTTTGAGAGATTTCGTCAATAGCCCTTCCTAATATTTATTTAGTTGACTTTTTTAAAGTTCAACATATTTGTAGGCCAGGAAAGAAAATCTAAAGAGCCCTCTTTATCAAGAACTATATGGACAGGGTTACTTCCAGGAGACCAAGTATTAGTTCATTCTTGGCTGGTGGTTTCTCACTGCCTCTAGAACCGGGCATGTTAACCAAAGCTTTGTTTGGACCTGCTCAATTCAGGAATAGTGCCCTCCACTGTCTTCTGTAGGCTGCTCGGATTTGACTTTTTAATTGGAACAAATCAGATAGTATGGGCCCCTCAAAAGTAACCCACAACTCTTCCCCTGGGTCCGTGTTCTCTCTTTTTAAACACTAATCACACAGCCTCTGTACTTAAATCATCTTTCAACAGATTCACTTTTCAGGCTAAACGAGCTGCCATGGAAGACAACCCCTTAGAAAACGTCGACTTCAAGGACAATGATACTAAGCTATTTATAAATCTTTGAAATTCTTCCTGGAACTCCCTGGCCCTAGACATCTCTTAGAGCAGAGCCCCTAATGACACACCTAAGAGCTCTGAAAAGCTCTGCTCTCCTGAGACCCAACTCCTGTTACTTTGCTGTACCCAGGCGTTCAGGAATGGCCAACAGGTGTTGCCGCTTCTGGCCTCTGAGAGTGTCCCTCCATCAGTACTCTGAGATGAGCACATGGTTTTCGTTAGTGAGGACTGACTCTCAGCCTCCTTCAGAAGTGACCGAGCTGTGGAAGAAGAGGACCTTAAATGCCATGAGTCTTCCCTAACACACTGAAGAGAAGACTTGGAAGTACAACCCACAAAAAGCAAGAATAATTAAAACCATGCGAGCTGCACACCACCTCCCTCCTGGGTAAAAGAGGGAGACCGGGTCTGTTCACTGGTCCCTTACTTAAGCTCCAAGATGTCCCTTCATGATGTTAATCTTTTGAGACATTTTGATATCAAGAAACCCTTCTGTCTATAAGAACCATGGGGCCGGTATAGGGATGTCAACCTTCCTGCCATAATATCCATAACATAAATTATGTCACGAAAGCACAGGAACAATCATCAGAGACCTCCGTCTGGGAAAAACACCAGGAAGTAGCTGACCTCCAGCAACACCGCGTCACACTCTGCACAGACGGAGTCTCACCCCTACCTTCTTATTTTGGACTAGTTTTTTGGTGGTTGTTTTTGTCTTGTTTTTTTGTTATTTTACTTTTAGATGGGACTCCATGAATGGATCATGTTCAGATGTACAGTAGGAAAGAAGAAATAAAAATAGCTCTCTTCCTTCCCATGGCTCCAGCTACTTGGTTTAAAGAATTAAAAGAGTGGGAGAGGGAGAAGGAGAGGAGGAAATGATTGTGTGAAGAAGGGCAGAGGCCAGGAGAACTGGGCAAAGTGTGTGGGAAACTGAAAAAGTAAATACTGTATTCGATCTCTTCAAACACACACCAGGAAGGCGCCTTTCCACCTCCCTGCCCCCCACTGTGCTATCTTCTTTCTCCAAATATACAAGAAGAGAAGCATTTTTTGTTTTGTAGCCCGACACTAAAGGAAACTAAGCTTTGGCCGTCGGGTCTGGCTTTTCTTTCCCTAGACACCGCATGGAAAGGACATCTTAGAGGAGATAGAAGAGGCCAGGCTACAGAGAAGGCTCAGCACTCGGTTGTGATATATTAAACAATCAGATGGGCTCATGCTTTTCACATGTCTTTAGTCTCTTGTTTTATGCCCATCCAACCCTTTTTAAAATTTTTCACTTAGCTGTATGTAGCAGCTAACAGATAATATTTTCAAAATAGTATCTATTTTTTTACCTAATATTTTCTTCCCTACATCTCTGACCATTCCCTTCCTCCAGGCAGGTAAGTTCTTAGGCTCTCAAGCCTCAGAGAAGGTTGTGACAGCCAAAGGAAGTTGAAATAGAGGTTCACTGGACTGATCAGTGGGCTGAGATGCAGGTTCTCAGAACCCACCTCTTCTTGACTAGGTTCAAGGATACCTCCCAGCTGCATCTCAGCCCCAGATGGACTCTTATTTCCAATTCTATTCTAGACTAGGGTCAAGCTTAAGGGTGAGAGCATCCCTTCCAGTCTACTTCTTTAGCTTATAGTTGTTAGAAAATGAACTATGAGCTTCAGTGCATGTCTGATACAGGGCCTTCCTCCGTTGGGTCCATGTAGACCGATTTTGCTCCTTAAGGATTTTTTCAAGATGAAAACAATCCAGCCTCACTTTGCAAAAAAAATAGGTTTATTATATAAGAATACGCCATACAATATCAATGTGATACTGAACACGTGCCATTTTTTCTATTTATGTTGACATTTAAATCCATTTGACATTGTGGTCAGAAGACCTCTGTTTTGAGAGAGAGAGATGAAACCTCTCTTCTTCCATAAGGTCTCCCTGCGTCCTAGATGCCTGTTTATTTCTAGAGTGTGGTTGTACCAAAGTGTGTGGTTTGTCTGTCTCCCAGCTGTCTGTCCCGCCATCTACTCTGCCACCACTAAAGAGAGACGCCACCACGCCCGGTTTCTAACCCGTCCAAGCCATGATTGCAAGGCCTGCTGTGGCGATGTCTCTGCTTGTGGGAAGGAGGGGATCTCGTCTCCACCAGATCCGTAAATGGTGTCGCACACAGGCTGCCGGCATTAGAGGGGAGGGTGAAGATGGAACGAAAGCACAAAGGTCACACACGAACCGCTGGTTCCTCTTCCCCGGTTACTTAGATGTTCAGGGAAGGTCGTAGGAGATCCAGCTGAGAGGAGAATTCGGGACACAGGGCTACCTCCTTACACGCAAGAGGGTCAGGCTCTCCCTGTTCAGCTGTAGGTCAGGAAGGTCCAAATCAGTTACCTGGACACAAGATGTGAAACAAGCGTTTCATTTGCGTGAATGATCACAAGGTAGGGAAGCTCTAGGTTTGTCTAGGAGTAAGACAAGAACCCTGAGACTGCTAATCTTTAGAAAAAAGTTAAAAATCTCATCAGAGACCATTTAATGTACCAGTCACTAATTCGTGAGTATGTGAATGTGTGTGTGTGTGTGGTCATATGTACCTACCCAAAATATTAGGGGAATATAGGTGGTACATATGGACAATAACTAGGTTTCCAAAAACTCTAAAAGTTAAACTACAAAATTAGACCATAATAGATCAATGAAATGTGTAACATAGGCATTTTGGAGACTAAATATTTTTTAGACCAAACGAAGGAAAACCTGTCAATCATTCTGCAAATAATACAGCGATGAGAGGGGACAATGGTCAGTTAGAAGACAATGAACACCTGGAGAGAGAAAAAGTGGCAGTGCCCCAGCGCAGGCTCGGGCTGCAGGGCCCTGTGGCCTGCCACGTCGGGCCCAGACACGCATTAGCCACTTTGCTTTGATTCCTTTCTCTCCAAATAGACTTTCAATTGTAATTTGTTTTTCCATGTGGTTTTTTCCAACAAGACAGAGAATTGTGCCACCAGCACAAGGACAAGCTTGGCAGCTTTGTTCTCCACGGAAAACTAAAAATGGCATCCTGGCTCATGGAACTAGCTATTCTGAGCCTGGTAAACTTCAGCCCATCTGGAAAAGATTTTCGGAGGCTGCAGAGATGAGCGCCACGCCCTGGATTGGGGTAATTTGACTAAAGCGAATTCATCTGTAGCTAGTTAGCCCTGCCTGGAGACTGCTGTAACCCTGTCCTGCTTCAGATTGCTGTAAAATACCTGACTCTTCTAGTGCCAAAAATATTCTGTTTAATGCATATCTGTTTATATGCCTCATAATAAATGCACTTATTTGGGCAGTTTTATTTAGCATGTGGCTTCCTATAAACTCCATATCTTGGTTGCTTCAGTCAAGCCTCGTGACCAATCCCCATCTTATGCATTAGATGTAATGATTATAAGGAATGAGTGTTACTTTCTCCTTGGTAGTTGGGCAAACTGTAAAAGTATCTTATACCTTCTTTTTGTCTATTTATTTATTATTAATTTTATTGGGGTGACATTGGTTAATAAGATTACATAGGTTTCAAGTGTATGTTCCTATGATACATGACCTGTATATTACATTGGGTGCCCACCACCCAATGTCAAATCATCTTCTGTCACCGTATATTTGGCTCCCTTTACCCTTTACTATCCTGCCTCTTCCCTCTGGCCACCACCAGATTGTTGTCTGTGTCTATGAGTTTCAGTTTATATCCTACATATGAGTGAAATCCTATGGTTCTTAGCTTTTTTCTGACTTATTTTGTTTAGCATGATATTCCCAAGGGCCATCCATGTTATCGCAAATGGCAGTATTTCATCTTTTCTTATGGCTGAGTAGTATCATATATCTTCTCGGCGCAAAGGAAAAACTTCCATCGCTGGCAAACGTGTACGTGGCCAAACCAGACAGATTTTTATAAAGCTCTTACACTGTTTGTTCATTAAAAATAAATAAATAAATAAATAAATAAATAAATAAATAAATAAATAAATGTTTTTTAAAAATTGGAGATGATAATGGAAGAGTGACAGCTGATTTATTTATTGTTTTGTTTTGTTCCAATGACTTCTGGCAGCAGGAGGATTTGAAACTAACTGCCAAAGGGACACTGGAGGAGCTGGGTGAACTGGAGCGCGGGTAAGGGAAAGGAGGGGAGGCGGCGCGAAGGGAAAGAAGGGGTCCGCGGAGCTGGCCGTGGGCAGGGCGGCAGCATTTCGGGGGGAGCCACCTCTTGGAGCGCGGGTTCCTTCTGCCCCCCTAGGGCCGCCTCCTGGGGAGGGAAGCAGGGCGGGTGAGGGGCGCAGGCATGTTCTGTGCTGAGATGCTACGTCCCGAGCGGACCAGGCGTCCAAAGCCGCCCTAATCCATCTACAGAGCCAACGCTCTACCCCCAGTCACAGGCCTCGTGACAGTCATGATTCCCAACGGGGGAGGGTGTCTGCCCGTGAGGCTCCTGCGTCCTACAGACACAAACTATTTTAATGTTTCAGGTTTCTCAGTCTTTGTCATGGTAAAGTTTTGTGCTAAACTGAACATTTATCATCTCGATCCATGCCATTTCATTTCTTCTAGAAACCAAAACTCTGGCCGGACTGCTTTTCCAACAGCCAGTAGGTAAACTGGTTAGGGGGATATTGTAAAAAGGAGGGGGGAATCTGGCTAACAAAAATCACTGCGTAGATCGACTAGTCCAAAGCTACCTGAAAGGCTGCAGACTGGCCCAGCTCGTAGCGTCGCTGTAACCAGTAGCTCCGGGTTAGAAAAATGAACGCCCCCGAGAAAGCAGGTGTCCCGGCTCCACAGCTTTCCTCAGGCCACTTTCAGTCTCCTTGTTCCTAAGACTGAAGATGGGGCTCACCACAGGGACCGCCAGAGCATAGAATACAGACACTGCCCTGTCCTGGCTTAGGAGCTGGGTGGCATGGACACGAGGAGACCAGAAGCGCGGGAGAGGGTCACAGAGGTCAGGTGAGAGGCACAGGCGCTGAAGGCCTCGGTCCTGCCTTGGCAGAGCTGGTAAGATATTTCATCTGTCATATGCCGACTCTGATTATAGTGACAATAACCATCTACAAAGATGGAGAAGCTCAAGAATAAAGAGCGAATTAGTAATATCTGCATCGGATGGGAAAATAAAGAGTGGGGACACTCAGTGTATTGTCAACCATTCTACAAGAAATGTGAGGGTGGGGAAGAAAGTTTCCATATCAAATTAACCTGGGCATCACCATAAACTCTCCATACCCTCAGTTTAACATAACAGATCTCAAATATGATTAAATATACGAATTTAAAACAGAAGTTTAAGTGAACATCACAAAAGTGTGAAAGCAAATAGCACATAAAAGCAAATAAACTCCACACAGCATTACAAGTGTTTAGGAGACATTTCTTTGAGATTCAACTCAAATTTATCTCACTAGGGTTCATGCATTTTAGATTTTGTTCACTGACAGCCTCTCCTAAATATGGTTTGCTTTCATGTTTGTTTAACATTTTAGCATAGTTATTTTAATGCAGTTATTTTCGTTGTTTCAAAGCAAAGCCCAGAAATAAATCCAAAGATGCTCAGCAGTAGAATAAACTCTCGATTCTCAAATCGGAGTTTGAAAAGTTATGTTTGTATTTATTTCACTGATGATGGGGATAAATGTCAACCTGATGTAGATCCAATGTCTTTTCACCAGGCATTCTGATCAAAAGTGAGGTACAATATAAACGTACATTTAGCAGTTTTAGAGGTGTTTTAAATATGTTTGCAAGAAGAAAGTACTAAGCTAGAAGTCAGAGAACCTGAGGTCCACTTCCCATTCTACTGTGGGAGACTGCGCTCCTGACCTCTCTCAGCCTGTTTTTTGCTCTTAAACAAAAAAATTTAAAGCAGAAGACCTCTAAGAACTCATACAGCATGATTACAACAGAGATAACTATTAACAAGCCATTATCTGCACAGATGCCTTCTAGTTTAGACCCCCCTCTCCGCCATGGAATGGTGCTGCCACCTGATGGAAGTGTGCCGAAATTGTAGGGTCAGTTTTAAGAGGTGACCTGCAGGGACTAAAATCCACATGAGAACCCAGCAGTGTACTAACAATTGATCAGCTTCGAACACATTATATTCTCACCATGCTCTACGCACTGTACCACGTGCTCTTCAAGGACCTAAACTCAGTACTGTCACAAAGTTCAATTCCGGGAAAGAAACCAGACCAGGATAATGGGCACTTTACCAAGCATTTTGCACATGATAAATTTAGATAAGAGTAATGCAATTGAGAACAGGTAAGTCACAAGTTCACATTCGTGGTACCATTTTAAACAAATTTATAATTTTTTCAAAATGAAAAGTTTATTTAAACAATCATGACCCATAACTGGAAAAAACAAAACAAACACAAATGTCTCTGCACTGCAGAATGATTAAACAAGTTGTGTTATATCCCTACACTGGAACACTGCTCAGCAATAAGAAGGAATGGGGGGCTTATGCACACAACAAAATGGGTGCATCACAAATGCCTGGTGATAAGTGTAAAAAGCCAGACTCAGACAGTATAAACCCTGCGCCCCATACATTAATTTTGCCCCCCTAAGCTCTCCGGGTTTAGCACTGCCACTTGCCTTCACACTGAAATCAAGTCATGTCTCAGTGACGGCGTCTTCCACAGTCATCCCACCAGGCACTTTCCAAAGACGCTGGTGCTCCCCTCTCAGTTGTTCCTTGATAGCTCAGTGAAGGGACTTCCCTCTGAGCCCTCTATGCAAACAAGGTTGGGAAGGGGGCTCGTATGCAGAACAGATACGATAACCTACTTTAACACTCCCATTTCCCTCAGACTTTGGGTTCTTTCCTCTGAATTGAGCCAGGGAAGATCTGTCATCTCAACCGGTTGAATGCAGGCTACTGTTTAATCTAATAAACAAAGAGTTACAGTCACTCCCTAATGATCAATTTGGGACAATAAATCCAAAATGAAGCGTATATAAATAAATTTTTCCTAATCTAATGTTATCATCTATCCTTCTTGCTAATATTTTTAGAATCCCTTCTAAATATATTCCCCCAGGACTTTCCCAAAATAATTCAGCAATATCTTTCAAGCTCTGGGGGAATCATTTCTCTCCTCAAAGGTCAGACTTTGCACTTGTCCCCTGGAGCTCCTGATAGTCGAGCCTAATTATGGCCAAGCAGCAATAAAGGATGGCTTTGCGGGTCTGGAGGTGAACAGGCATCCCATCCCCTTGCAAGGCAATTGCTTCACGTGAGGTTAAGAAATGGTCATTGAGCAAGGAAAGATTAGTCTCCTCAGACAAGTTAAGAGGGACTATCTCATGGCTTAGAAGGCTCAGGGTCATTTGGGAGATCAAGATTATCAGCTTCATATGAGTCTAGTCAATGTTCCCGTTTCAGTTGTCATCAAAATTCAAAATTCTCATTTAAGAAACAAGTGAATCAAACCTTTTAATTTTTCTAACCTCCATCTCCAAACACATAAATTAGTGGCTTCCTTTCTGTTGAGTGTATGGCCCCAAATTATTTTTTATTTGTATGTGGCCCTCCATAGGATAAAAGTCCTACATCCGTGTACTACATCATGCTATTTCAGAGTAAGTTGTTGTTTTAATTTATGGGGAAATGCCTCACAGCTAATGTCTCTCTCCTGGAAGGAGATAGTAGTTACCATGGAAAGAGAACAAATGACTTATGAATTGAGAAGTATGACTGACCATATCAACTCATATATGTGCCACTGAGATACACATAAATTCGTGTACCACGCATTCGTCTGCAGAGTTGGGTGTCACATTGTCATGGGTTCAAATATTGGATCAATCTCTTACAGGCTATAAAATATTGAGCAACTTATTTAGCTTCTCTGAATTTCAGTTTCTCCTCTGAGGTGTGTGTGTGTGGGGGGGGGGTTGAAGGATTTTGTGAGTTAACACACATAAAGCACCTAGTACAGTGTTTTAGCACGTAGTAGAAGCTTTAGAAGGTTGAGTTTGCACCCATTTAACATACTTCAGACCAGAGAGGTTCTATGAAGGAATGGGAAAGAGTATATATGTGCTCTCTTGCTTCCTTCTGGAGATTAGGAGTCTCTCCTGTTCTATGGCTACTGTACTGACGTTGTTCATCGTGTGCACCAGAAGGGAGCTTGATTAGCCTTGGGAGACTGGGGATGTTGGCCACTGGGATGGAGTTTCATAAGCTTGTCCTCAGAGCATTTATATATGTATGTGCTCTCCACGCCACCCCAGAGATCAATTAACTACACATCTGTAAAGTTTGGGTGATACAGTCCTTTCTCTTTCGAACAAGACCCTCAAGGGCAAAGATAATGAAACATCTCCAAGGACAGAGGAAAAAGTTCTCTCAAATTTACCCCCCACCCCCAATTTTGAAACACTTCCAAAATGACTGGCTAAATTCAGATATTAGCAGATACCAGAAGAGCTTCTTAAAGATTACATCCCTCCCCTTCTCTCTGTTCACCTTTCCCCTCCAATTTTCTGCCCACAAACACATATTCTATGCATCAAGCAAATATTTTTATCTTTGATGAGCAAACCAGCCTCAAGATTGCTCTCAAAACTTGTGAGCACCCTGAGGACTGAAAGCAGTTACTGAAGCCGGATTGAAATCCTTCCAAAGCAGGACTCACGACAGGTCTCTGCTCAAGGACAGACAGAGCAGGAGGGAAAGAAGTGAGTGCAGTCACTCAGCTTTTACTTTTGTCTCCATGCCCGTGTTCACCTCACCTTCCAGAGCATCCCAGGCCTACAAACCCACATGAATAACTCAGGGGTGCTTTGGGCTTAAGTCTTTCTCCTCTTACCTCTCTATTCTATCTGTGTTGCCCAAATTCAGCCGCAATCTTCCTTTAATCTGCTCCTTCGATGGGCTCCCTGGACCATGCTTGAACCCTCCCAACAAGAAAGATAATTAATAAGAGGGAATGCAAGTTCTGAAGGAATTGCTGCGCCTTTGAACACGGCCCCGATTACTAGTCAATAACCTGAAAAGCAGTTTGGAGGGGCTGTAATCAGGGCACAGCGTCCAAATACAGCGGAGGCCTTTCACCTCTAACACCTCCCTTTTCTAACCGATGGCTTGAATTTTACCATCCGAATCTTAGCTGTTGGATTCAAGTCTTGGTGCCTGTTGAATCCTCACCTCCTGTGGAAAGGGATTCTTCCCATTTCATCGATCATTTGTACGTTTGGATGAAAGGCAGAGCTGGAAGGACGCGTGAGGCCTTGAGGGCGCCGGGCTGCTGCGCGGGGGAGAGGAGGCGACACCGTGAAATGAAGGGCAGAGCCCCGATGGGGAATGAGGCGGGCAAACCCCGCGTCGCCAGCTCTGAAGTGTGGCTCAGGCTCCTCCTGTCATTATTCTGTCCTTTCTTCCATCACCAACTGCATCTGCTAAGCCGAGACTAAGCACACTTGGGTATAAAACTCAACACTTTCTGTAGATATTTGATAAAAGGTGAGCTGAGTCATAAATCAGCTCTGCAGGTTCCTATCAACCCCTGAGTGTCTATGTGCAAGGTACTGTGCTAGGGGCTCAATTTAATTTTTATTACTTTGTAATCCACTTCCACCACCATTTCCCCACCACCACCCTCCTCTGCCTTCTTCCACCTCCTCCCTCCAGCCATCACCAGTGTTTAATTTACTGTGTTATTGTATCTTCAAGTGGCCTTGAAGGCTACTGCTGTTCACACAGGTGCAGCTCTGGTATCTGTGAATCCAATGACGTCACCGAGCCTCCCAAACTCTCCTTCTGCAGCTCTATAAAATAGGCCTGCCGTTGGTTATACCTACGTCATAGGACTGCAGGGAGTCCAGACTCAGACCGAGCTGAGCTTCCCCGAGTTTACCACAAGATTGAAGGAGATTTCCTTTCTCTCAAGCATCTCTTCATGAGCTTCAGGGGTTGGGTGACATAAAATGGTCCATACAACCCTTAAAATACCTTTTATTTAATGTTCTAGAAAAAGATTCAGGGCACCCCTATGTGAAGATAAAACCCTGGATGTGCTTTTTCTTATTTCAATTTGTGCACCTTCACTTTCTGTTTCCGGCGATGGGAAGTTTCATTCTTAAATATCAAAGTTCACCCTTCTAATGGCAGCATTCAATTCAGACTTCCAGGGACACATCAACCCCCAGGTCATTAAATTTTTCAATCTCACCCCTGAACACTTCTTACAAACCCATGTGGTGCATCAGTAAACTCCTTATTTTCATAAGATAAGCACACTTCAACCTATGACATGAAGAGGAAGTGTTTCCCTCTCTCCCCTCCAAAAAAAGGCTCAGCTTCATAAAATGTTCTCTGATGAATATTCACGGCTGATAGCAATCATGGTCCCAATTTATTAAGCAAACAGCCTATTCAAGACCTTTCACACATTATCTTAAGCAATCCTCAGACAACTCTGTTAGGCAGTCATTGTTACCCCCATTTTACAGATGGAGAAACTGAGGCTCAGAAAGGCTAAATGAGTTAACCAACATCCCACAGCTGGCCAGCATTAGCACCAGCCTTGTCCTGAAATCCACCCAGAACTGTAACCACCACCTTACGCCTTCTGCTGACCTGAACTGATGCCACAAACAACCCGGAGCCACACCATGGACCTCGGGTCCCTGCCTTGCTAAACGGGGGACCCTACACAGAAGGGGTGAGGGCTCCAGCAGAGCTGTTTTTGTTCAGCTTCCAGTGTCTCCACGCGGCTCGACGTCTGCACTACACTGTGCCGCAGGGAAGAAAACCCCTCCTGATCCTGCACAGTCCGCAGGCCTTTCAGAAGGAGGTGTTCCAGGGCATGACGTGAAACGTTCGGGACACACAAAACCGTCCGAACAACAGCTTCACTGAGGCCTTACACACTTCTCCTTATTTAATTCTTAGCACAAATATGGGAAGCAGGTGCTGTCATCCATTTAAAGATAAGGAAAGGGCTTGAGAGAAACCAGACGGCGGCGTAGGGAGCAGCTGTACCCGCCGCCTCCCGCAGCCACATCAAAATCACAACTAAAACCCAGAACCACCGTCACTCAGAGCCTCCTGGGATCCGGCTGCACAGAAGCCCCACAGCCAGGGAGCTGAAGAAGCACCGAGAGCGGGAGGAGGGGCGGGGACGTGGGCGGGTCGGGGCTGGATCGAGACATGGCCTCGGGCCCACACCCGGTGCCGTGGGTAAACCCGGGAGGGAATCTCGGCAGCGGAGTTTTCCCGGAGGAGGGAGGGGTCCCAGCCCCACAGCAGGCCCCCAGCCCAGGGCTCCAGGCCGGGAAGAGACGTCCCCACCACTCCGGGCTGTGAACCCAGCGGGGACTGTCCTGAGGGTCGCGGAGGCTGCGGGAGCCCCAGCAGCTCCTCTAAAGGGCCCGGCACGGACTCGCTCGGACGCTCCCTCTGAGCCCAGCGCCGGGAGCAGCCGGAAAGGACCCGGGACACTCGGGAGGAACTGACCTGCCTGAGATCCGGGCGGGAGGCGGAGGGCGGCTTCCTCCCGGGCAGAGGGGCTGGCGGAGGCCATGGCTCCTGTGGCGAGTCCTCCCCGCACAGCCGGCAGGCAGGCGCCATGTTTGAGTCGCCAGCACCTGACTCACCTTTGGCCCCGCCCCGTGATTCCCGGAGGCCCCGCCCCTCCCCACCTGCAGCTCATCCAGGCCGTTTCCAGGGGCTTTTCTGTGCAAGGGGCCTCTGGAGCCTCATGCTTAGGACTTTCCTGAAATCTCTCAAACAAGCAGCAGCAGGCCCATAGGGCTTGATAAGCGGCCCCAGGCCTGGCACTAGCGGCAGCTGCATTGGCTCATAGCTTGGCCTCTCCTGGGCACCTCCAAGCCCAGCACAAGCAGCAGCCAACCACAGGCTGACTTTGCACCTCCCGGGAGGCCCCAGAGACAGTGCACCTGGTGGTCAGACTCGACCACGCTGGATTACAACCCTGCCACACCCACGAGTGACACACTCAAGGGGCGCACTTGGTGAACACCAAAGCTCCACTGAAGCAAATCCTGCTCCATAGGGGTGTCTCCAGCACAGCAGCTCTTTGGCTGTAGTTGCAGCTGGTCCTCACAGCTGATTGGTGTGGGGGTCGGTTCCTCCCAGTGACTCCAACAGCAACCAAGGCTCAGCTACAACAGGACAGTGCACACAGCCCACACAGGGGAGCACCTGGAAGGCCCAGCTCAGGTGACTGGGGAGGCTGAGCCACTGGACCCTACGGGACACCTACTACACAAAGCCACTCTACCAATTCCAGGACACATAGCAGCTCTACCTAATATATAGAAACAAACACCTGGAAGCAGCCAAAATGAGGAGGCAAAGAAACATGTCACAAAGGAAAGAACAGAAGAAATCTCTAGAAGAGGAACTAAATGAAATAGATCCAAGCAAGCTAACAGATACAGAGTTCAGAATAATGGTTATAAGGATGCTCAAGGATATTAGTAAGAGTATGATGAAAATAATTGAGAAAATTGATGACATAATAAAGGACCAATTTGAAATGAAGGCTGCACGAACTGAAATGAAGAATAATTTACAGGGAATCAACAGTAGAGTAAAGGACGCTGATAATCAATTAGCAATTGGGAACATGAGGAAACAAAAAACACCCAACCAGGAGAGCAAAAAGAAAAAAAGAATCCAGAAATATGAAGATAGCATAAGGAGCCTCTGGGACAACTTCAAGAGGCCCAACATTCGTATTATTGGGGTGCCAGAGGGGAAGAAAGAGACCAAGAAATTGAAAACCTATTTGAAAAAATAATTACAGAAAACTTCCCCTACCTGGGGAAAGAAATAGACTTACAAGTCCAGGAAGCACAGAGGGTCCCAAACAAGAGGAACCCAAAGAGGCCCACACCAAGAAACATCATAATTAAAATGCCAAAGATTAAAGACAAAGAGAGAATCTTAAAAGCAGCAAGAGAAAAGCAGTTAGTTACCTACAAGGGAGCCCCCATACCACTGTCAGCTGATTTCTCAACAGAAACCTTGCAGGACAGAGGGGAGTGGCAAGAAATATTCAAAGCGATGAAAAACATGGAACTACAACCAAGATTGCTCTACCCAGCAAAGCTATCATTTAGAATTGAAGGTCAAATAAAGAGCTTCTCAGACAAGGAAAAGCTAAAGGAGTTCATCACCACCAGACCAGCACTGCAGGAAAAGTTGAAGGGTCTTCTTTAAGAAGAAGCTAACGAACAAAAGAATCTGATGAACTAAATAGATCCAGAGACATTGATGCAGGCAACAGACGATCATATTTCAGAGGGAAGGGGGAAGGGGGGTGGAGGGTGGGAAGAGATTAGCCAAAGAAGTTATATGCATATATGCATAACCCATGGACACGGACAATGACGGGGTGAAGGCCTGGGGAGGGGGTGGGAGCGAAGTGGAGGGGGTCAATTGGGGGGGGGGGAAATGGGACACCTGTAATACTTTCAACAATAAAGATAAATTTAAAAATATATAATTAATTAATTAATTAATTAAAATATAATTGATTGACATTTAAATTTCATATCTAGTTGGCAAAATAGGGGTGGGAATTAAATTATATACAAATATGTAATTTATGTAATTTATGCCTCAAGGACAGAGTCCCCTCTTCTAAGTGCAGGAAATCTCTGCACCATTCACAGTAGCAGTTCAGGGATTTCAATTATATTGAAATCCTTGGTGATAAATCATTCTGCTTTGTTTCTAAAGTAACATTCAGGGCAGTATATTTCTGCTCCTTTTCTTCTAGTGTCCACTTATCTAGTAGAAAATTAAATTTATGGTCCTAAGAAATTTTACCCTTAAATTCTGATTGTTCTTCTCAAGGCTCTTCCCTAAACTGAATTTTGAAGGGTAAAATAAAGGAATGATGAACTAGAGTCCCTTGGTTGACTTTTGAAGCCACCTGATCATGCAAAGGGTCTAAACACACCAATTAAAACACAGAGACTACAAAGTGGAGTTTTTTAAAGATCCAATTATTATTTGTTTAGAAAACAAATAGTTTCTATAGAAAAAGAAACCCAATTTAAATATAAAGACACACAGAGATTAAAAGTAATGCAATGGAGGAAGATAAACCGGAATGAAAGCTGGAGTAGATAGACTAATTTGAGATAAAGCAGACTTCAGGACAAAGGAAATTATCAGAGGTAAACAGAGGGTCTTTATAATGATAATAAGGAAAGGGTCAATTCTCAGAGAATACGGGACAATCCTTAATGTGTGTGCACTTAAGAAGGGAGTGTCAAAATAAGCAAGGCAAAAACTTATAGAAATACAAGGAGAAATGGTCAAATCACTAGTATAGTTGGCGACTTTGACACCCCTCAATCATAATTGACAGATCCAATAGGCAGAAAATCCATAAGGGTGCAATTGAATTGAACAGCAACACGAATCAATCTAACTGATATTTAGAAAATATTTTATCCAACAGCAGAAAGCATATTCTTCTCAAGCTCACATGGAACGTTCACCAAGGTGGACCACATTCGGGCCATGAAACACACCTTCCCAGTTACACAAAGGGTGCTCCCAGACCACAGTGGAATAAAGAGCAATAACAGGAAGATAGACGGGAAACTCCCAATATTTACATAACCTGCTTAGCAACTTTTTAATAACTCCCATGGCATTGGCAGCTGCCATCTTCTTTGAAAATTATTTTTTTCTGCAAATATCTGACACTATTCCCCATGCTAATTATTATATTCTTAGACTTCCAGTTCAGTGTCTAAGAGAGCAGTGGACAGTGCATGTGCCCGGGTGAAGAACAGAGCCCTGAAGATGGAGAATCCCGCAGTCTCACCTTTCTAACCCAAAGGTAGGTGAGGGCATCCTGGAGACACACACAGAATTTTATAATTTCTATAGTGTTCAGTCTTCAGCCTCTGAAAGGTAAAATATCCATGTGCAGTTCTTAATATATATGTCACTTAGGACGAAAAGCCTTAGGCTGATTAAAATCAGGAGGCTCTCATGTAAAATATTAGCCTTCTCAAGGCACCTTCAAGTTATAATGTGATTTTTATTGTATTAAAACTCATTTCATAAACTTTGAGCACTTACAATGTGTAAGAAAATAACTGTCACAGTCTCTTTCTGTAAAAAAACAAATCACAATAAACAAAACAAGCTAGCTCAGAGCAGGGAGAGACACACAATTATATCAATGACATTAGCATTGTGGTGGTATTAATACCGTACATAGGGATAATGCTTTGAAGTTTACAATGTGCTCTAATATGAATTGACTTACGCAGCAACAGAAGTGAGCAAGGGGGCAAGGGGGGAAAGGTTAGGATGAGGCCGGAGATGGAATAAAGGAGAAGAGGTCCTTGTTGGGTGAATACTGCATGTCAGGCCCTGGTCACCCATTCATTCATTCATTCATTCATTTATTCATCTTTTCAAAAAGAATTATTGAATAACTATGTGCTGGGTAGGAGCTGCGGATATAATCTTGACAAAACAGAAGTCCCTGCCTCCAAGGAGTTCACATTTGGAGGAAGGAGCAGACACAAATAGACACCTAATGATGGGCAGTAGAAGAAATCGAGGTCCTCACAAGGAGGCCTCGCCGGGGAGCAAGCCTTATGCCCCCCACGCGTGAAGGTTGAGCTGCTCAGGGTCACACAGCCAAACCGAAGCACGTGAACCTGAAGTCAAAGGCTGTGTTCTTCTCAACAAGCTGCCTCTAGGTTCCAAAATGCAATCTTAAAGTTACAAGACAGACCTGACATTGTGCCTGGCGGTCTAAAACCTCCAGGGTGATGGGCCAGAGAATCTGGGGAAACCACAGGAATTCAGAAGAGAGGCCGGCAGTAAGCAGCTTCCACCTCCAGAGGTCTGGCTCGGCTGGTCCCAGCCCTCCGGATGCCTCAATCGCCAGTTACAATTAGAAAATTAGCAACATTTCACCCAGTAGGCCTATGTCTGGGCTCACAGATGCAAACAAAAATGCTTTTACAAAATGCGGGGTGCGGCATCATTTGAAAACAGTACTTAGGACCCAGCCAGGCAAACTGAAGAGGGCGGTGTCCGGCTTTCGTGGCCCTCACCTCCTGCACTTTCTACAAGCCTGACCCCCGCTGCCCCCAGCTTCCATGTTGCCATGTCAACCCCCGCCTCCTAAGGCTGCTGTGCCTCCCGGCAGTGCCCATTCTGACCGAGCCTTGTGGCCAAGGCTTGTTCCGCACCCGCCCGATCGCCACATGCCTACGAAAACCAGCCCCTACCTTAGGAATCAAGGCATCCCCCTCGCGTTCTGCGGCAGGTTAGGGAGCTCTTGTGGCAACCACAACACACAGACACTAGAGAGGTAAATGCGAGGAAGGAGCTGCTCAGAGGCCATACCCGAAAAAACATGCAGCAGGGAATTAAGCCTCACACACGTTTTTACGTGTATGGAAGACAGAGAAAAATGCCCCAGTACGTCGTGCTCACGGCCTAAGGGGAGAATCCTGCTGGTTCACCCGGGAGCTGGCCCTCCTGCTTGGGCCCAGGACAAATGATTCCCTTGGGGTCTCAGACGGGGGCATGAAGGGATCCTGTCCTCAGGACAGTCCTAAGGTGGGCTCTTCTTTGTAGACACCCTGCATTAGGGGCAAAAACATAATCCCAAATTTCCTGTGGCATTCGCTTGGCTTCCTGCCGTTTGCAGGTGGCAGTAAAACCCCAGAGCTTCGGCTCTAGGTAACGCGTTACTGGACGCTGGGATCTTCAAGTACGGCTCCTACTGGGCCAGATTCAGAACACCCTGAAAAAGGAAATTCACCCTTCAGAGGAATTAAATGACTCTGTTGGTGAGAAAAATCAAAGATCTAGGAAAATCAACAGGGAAGATTTTTATGGAAGGGGCTTTCTGTATGTCCTAACCCCTCTAATTAAACCACAAAATACACCCAACTGTAACAGAACTGGAAAAAGAAACAGTAATGAATAGGTTTTTTTGCAGGGTGGTTTATTATGCTTTTATTTCAGGGGGGAAAAAAGCGTTCCGTATTTTTCATCTAGTCGACTCTCTCCTTTCTTATGCTCTCATCTTCAGATATAATTCCATTGTTTCAAATGCCGGGATTGTCTGCTTACTTTGTGTTGTTGAACTGGATTTTGGCCGTCTCCCCTATCTGAATTTTTTTTACATTATCTGAATATGAGAGTCCTTGGACCTATGGACATTCGTATTGAAGAGTTTTGTTCTCTGATGGCTGGATGCCTGATTTGAAAAAAAGCCTAGTTTGCTATAATATAGAACTAGTAGAAAATGCCTGGAATGTGAGTCGATAAACCTGGTTCAATTTTCTATATTTCTATGAGTTCAACTATTTTAGGTTCCACTTGCAAGTGAGATCACAGTGTTGGTCTTTCTGCATCTGGCTTGTTTCACTGGGCACAATGTCCTTCACCCACAGGAGCTGAGTGTGGAGTGGTGATGACCAGGGCCTGGGAGGAGAGGGGACTGAGATGCTTGTCAAGGGGCACAAAGAGTCAGTTATTCAGGATGAGTAAATGCGACTCTAGGTGACAATAGTGTGTACTTGAAATTTGCTTAAAGGGCAAGAGGAAGATAAAATAATCAGATTACTCAGTTAACTATTTAAGCCTTATTTACCCACTGTAATTCTGAGAAACCAAAGTAAGCCCCAGACCCTCTGATCTGGCAGAGAGGTATGGGGGGAGGGGGGGATTGTTTTTAAGTGTTCACCAGACACTTGCCTAAAACGATAAGAGAGGTTTCATTCAAGACTATTGCGATAGGGGGGAAGACTGTCGCAACAGAAGGGAGGGAATAGGCTCAACTCGAAATACAACAAGGACGAGTAGGAATTTATAGCCAATGAACAGAGCGAGGGGATCGGCGGGTGGAATCGAAGAGAAGACATCAGTGATAGAGGGATTCTTGCTAAAATAGCGTAATAAGGTCCTTGCTAAAGACAAGCCAAGAATTTAGATACGAGGAGTTAGATATCAAGGGTGGGGGGTGAGAAATTTGATTAGATATCAAGGGTAGGGGCTTCTTGCCAAACCGATTTAGCAGAATTCTTGCTAAAATTGGGCTCAACAAGAAAAGATGTGGAAGGCCAAGGTAGAGTTCTAGTTGAGAGGAGAGCTCAGGGGAGCCTAACAAAAACCCGGTCAGGAAGGGAGTCTCTGTCAAATCAGAAAAATTAGAGTTCAAATCCTTGATTTACCACTTATTAACTTTGCAATTATGCAAATATGGGCAAGTCATTAACTGCTCTAAGCTCCAGTTTTCCCATCACCACTCTATAGACCCCACAGAGACATTACAAGAACCAATATCCAGGTGAGATGTGAAAACCTTTGGTAAAGTAGAAAGCTCTGCATACATGTGAGGAAGTTATTTTTACCTCACATAGGACAAGCCAGAGTCAAATGACCTTTGTCTTCTCACCTTTCTCTGGTCAGAGTAAGGACATCTGACCAGAGAAAGGTGACATGGTGGTTCTCCCTGTCAACCTACGGTACTTACAGTAGGACAGAAGACCCATCAGGGTAAAGAATTTCCCTGAGTGGCCATGGTCATTGGCCATGGTCATTGGGACGCCTGAAAGAGCCTTGTAACGATATGTGATAAATGATGTCCCCGCCTCATGGTACCACACTCCTGATCCTCACAGATCTTCCCCCAGCGTGGACCCGGAGAAGGGGTCCCTGTCATGGGTCAGAGCAACCACACCAACGTGAGGGAATTTGTCTTCCTGGAACTCACTCGCTTCCCGGAGCTGGAGTTTTTCTTGTTTGTGCCCTTCCTTGCTGTGTACGTGGCGACCGTGCTGGGCAATGCCCTCATCGTGGTGACCGTCACCTGGGACTCCCACCTCCACATTCCCATGTACTTTCTCCTATGGAACAAATCGGTCCTAGACATTGTTTTTTCATCGGTCACCGTTCCCAAGTTGCTGATGGATCTTTTATCAGAGAGGAAAGCCATCTCTTACGATGGCTGCATGGCACAAATCTTCCTGTTCCACTTTGTTGGTGGGGCAGATATTTTTTTCCTCTCCGTGATGGCCTATGACAGATACCTTGCAATCGCCAAACCCTTGCATTACGTGACCCTTATGAAGAGGGAGGTGTGGGTGGCCTTGGTGGTCGCTTCCTGGCTGGGTGGTGGCCTGCATTCAATTGTCCAGATCATTCTGCTGCTTCCACTCCCCTTCTGCGGCCCCAACATCCTGGACGCCTTCTACTGCGACGTGCCCCAGGTGGTCAAACTGGCCTGCGCGGACACCTTCGCTCTGCAGCTCCTCATGATCTCCAACAATGGGCTGGTGACCCTGCTGTGGTTCCTCCTGCTCCTGGGGTCCTACACTGTCATCCTGGTGAGGCTCAGGGCCCGCTCTGGGGAGGGCCGGAGGAAGGCCCTCTCCACCTGCACCGCCCACGTCCTGGTGCTGACCCTTCACTTTGTGCCGTCGGTTTACATTTACTGCCGGCCCTTTGTCACGCTGCCCATGGACACGGCTGTGTCCGTCAACAACACGGTCATCACGCCCATGCTGAACCCCATGATCTACACCCTGAGGAACCAGGAGATGAAGTCCGCCATGAAGAGGCTGAAGGGGAGACTTGGGCCTTCTGAGAGTAGTAAGCTGGGGTGAGCAGTCGGGCTGAGGCAGGACCTCACTCTGATTTGGTTTTATGATTTGGTTTTAGGATTTGGTTTTATGATTTGGTTTTATGATTTGGTTTTAGGATTTGGTTTTATGATTTGGTTTTCTCAGACTGCTAGCCGGAGGGTAGGAGACAGCGAGCTCTCTCCAGTCACTTCTGTACATCCTCATAGCCCTTAATTCCAGAAGAAGGACTGTAAGACCAGAAGGAAGAGGCGAGATTGAACAACATGACTATAGGCTTGTGGCTGGGAGAAGTATGGGGTATAAGACTGACCTCAATAAACCAAATGTTATTTTAGTGTAAGCCGCGACTCTCAAGCCAACATGCCTCACTTTCACAGCCTGTAATATGCGAACAATTTGCTTACTAATAAGGTTGCCATGAGAACGAAACATGACAAATGTCGAGAAGATGATAGTTGCGTTGGTGAGCACCACTCCTGGCATTAATCGGGCATACAGTCAATATTCCCTATTATCTGTCCCGCTATCCCTAAATGTGCACGTAGACAGGATATAGAGGAACTTATTTCATACACGCACATGCTTTCTCTAATGACAATTATTTCCAGGAATATATATATATATTTTAAATATATCTTTATTGATTTCAGAGAGAGGAAGGGAGAGGGAGAGAGATAGAAACATCAATTATGAGAGTCATTGATCAGCCGCCTCCTGCCCGCCCCCGACTGGGGATCGAGCCCGCAACCTGGGCATGTGCCCTGACCAGGAATCGAACCCCGATCTCCTAGGTCGATGCTCAACCACTGAGCCACGCCCAACTGGGCTGTTTTTTTTTTAATATATCTTTATTGATTTCAGAGAGAGGAAGGGAGAGGGAGAGAGATAGAAACATCAGTGATGAGAGAGTCATTGATCAGCTCCCTCCTGGGAATCGGGCCCACAACCCAGGCATGTGCCCTGACCGGGAATCGAACCCCGATCGCCTGGGTCCTAGGTAGACGCTCAACCGCTGAGCCACCCCGGCCAGGCTCTAAAACTTTTTAGATATGTAACACCCCCACAAGAAAATGCAATACCAAAGATACACTGTACATCTTTTCAAGCACTGAGGCTCTGTGAAGGGCCACACATCATTGTAATATCTAAGATTTTTTTTGGCCCCCAAATAACCAATTTTTGCATCTTTGGGCATGTTGCCCACATGAAGGGGGACGGGAAGAGATTAACCAAAGAATATATATGCAAATAAGCATAGCCCATGGACACAGACAATGGTGTGATAAAGGCTTGGAGGGGCCGGGCTGGGTGGAGCGGGGCAAAGGAGGCAAACATGGGCGACATCTGTAATACTGTCAGCAATTTTAAAAAAGAATGAATGATCATGTAATATTAAATATTTCTATTGATATATTTCCTCAAAACGCAGAGAATCACAGAATAGACTTATGTATTCTGGGGCCCTCAACAATTTTAAAGCATAGAAATGTGCTTGTGTGTTTGTGTGTGTGTGTATGTGTGTTTGCACATGTGTGTACTTATGTGCAATAATGACTTGGAAACTATTTAACTCCCACTGGAATTCCAACACCATCAGAAGAATGTTCATTGTATTTCCACACTCACATCCAATAAAATTCCTTTTGCCTGGAGTTGAGGGACTAGTGCACATGGCAGGGACACTTTGGGATAAGCGGAAAGCCATGGTGACCCGACGCCTGAGTCTGCCTTTTCCAAGGTGACTACATCAAAATTCTGAAGAAATTAAACTGATGAATATCAAGCGCTGTCACTGTGCTACCTCTAAGTGAGCTGTGGATCTCAGAGATGTAGGCTGAAGTAATTGCATGGGGCCAAGTACCTGTCACATAAACCAAAGTTGCACATATAAATCTACTCTGACAGTCGCCACAGAGCCCTGGTTTTCCCACTGCTGGCCTTTTATTGAAGTTCTGTTTCTCAGCAGGTTGCAGGCGACGTGACTTTGGTGAGAAGTGCTTTCTCCCTAAGCCAGGGGCACTCGGTCTAGAGAAAGGCTGTGTCCCAGACGTGCCCTGGGCCTCTGCATGTACACGTGAAAGGGGCAGAGAGGAGATGAGGGAGCGAGAGGAGCAGGGGGGCTCAGTGATTTAATGACTCCCACAGAAACACCACTGAGTTGGGCACTCAGCTGCCACGTTCATACCCAACAATATTCCCTTTGCTAATTCCTCCACTGGGCTTGTCAGATGAGCAAAAAATAGAATATATTTTTTCATGTGCCGCAGAATTTTAGTAATTCATTTATGTGTGCATGAGATGGAAAAGGTTGAGCATCGCTGACCTGGAGATTCAATCAAAACACAAAGATCCAGGCCCCATTTCCAGTAGGTTCAGTAGTTCTCTCATGCATCCCGGGAATGGACACCTTTAACCAGCACCACCAGTGAATCCCACGTGGGTGGTCTGTGCATCACCGCACTTTGCCAAGCGCTGCTCCTGGTCAGTGTTTTCAAGCTGCAGATCCTGGAACTCTAAGGGGTGTGATGTCACTGGTAGATTTGAACATGCATTTTTTTTTTTTTTTAATGAAATAGAATAGTCTAGGGTTGGGTAGAAAAGTCACAGAATTAATCAAATATATTTTTAAAAATTGTTCCTTGAAACCCTTATTTCAGACATACGTATGAGTGCAGTGGTCTTTCCTGTAAATAAAATTTATGAACGTGTGTTTCAGTGAAAAAATGTTTGGAAGCCCCTGGGCCAGGACGCACTCTGGGCCACCGCGCCCTCGGTGCCCCTGATGGGCAGCAGCGTGCCTCACCCCCGCGGCTGGATCCGTCCCGGGTCAGCAGTGGGGGAGAGGGGAGCAGCCTCTGAAAGGGGCCGAGCCCTGGCACCTGCGGGCGAGGCCGGGCGCGGAGGCTGCGGGCGCCGGGGCCGGGCCGTGTGCACCTCCCGCGAGCTGCCGCAGGGGGGCAGCCTTGGCCGCCGATCTACGGAGCCGCGCGGGCGGGCGAGCAGGTGGCGTGGTGGCGGGACCTGGCGTGGAGCGCGGGACGGAACCCCGGTGTCTCCCGCTTCCCGGAGCAAAACGCAAGCTCGGGCCGGCAAAAGGAAACCTCGCGCGGAGAGGTTTACAGTCATGGCTCCACTGGGGCTCGAACCCAGGACCTTCTGCGTGTAAAGCAGACGTGCTAACCGCTACACTATGGAACCGCACGCGGAGGCTGTGCCCGCCGAGATAGGATAACACATTCCACCGAGACCCTCGTCTTCGCGACGGGGAGCGGCCGGGATCCGACGCCGGGCGGTGTCGCGCGGGGGAGAAACTTTCAAAAGAATTTCCGACCTGAAGCGCAGCTCCGGTCCCCGCTCCTCGGCGACACAGGCGACAGCGCGCCCGCAGAAAGGCAGCGGACCCGGGGCCGGCGCGCGGGCTTTGATGTAAGCATCGCGGGGGGCGCCGTCGCTGCTCGGCTCTGTGGCGCAATGGATAGCGCATTGGACTTCTAGACGCGGCGGAGGCATTCAAAGGTTGTGGGTTCGAGTCCCACCAGAGTCGCTTTTGTTTTGATACAGGGCGGGGGTGGCGTGGAGGCGGGGAGATAGAAGTGAAAAGAGAAAAAACAGGAAAAATCCTCACTCATTTAAACCTCGAACCCCACGCGCCTGGCAGGGAGAGGACAACTCAGCGCAGTTCCTTGTCAGGTCCTCCCAGGCGGAGGCGTGAAATCCCGCTACTTGCGTCCTTTCCGTCACTTCCATGCGGCTCCAGGATTCCTGGGGGCTGGAGATGAAGGAAACAGCAGCATGTGATCAAGTTACTGAGATTTTTTTCCCTCTCTCTCTTTACAGTTATGTTCTTTTACATCAGGAATAAAATTTTTAAATTGTTCGGCAACTTTTCAGTAGCTCAAACCTGCTCGGATTCTCAGTCCATGAGTCCAAGATGGGCAGGCCTGGGAGTGCTCCAGTGGCTCAGTGGCTACGGTGTTGGCTTCAAGTTTCAGTGGGTTTAATAGCTTTGTGGGTTCGAACCCCACCTCTGGTAGAGGCTCTTCTGCTTTTCCAAGCAGGAACAGGACATTGTTTCCAAAACTCCTGGAAATGTAGCCATCGTGAGAGTAGCCAAAACAGTCAAGTGACAATAAAATGCCAACTTGAAAGTTAGTGACCTCTTGCCAGACACAGACATAGAAACCGTAGCAACATCTGCAGAATTGATCGCTTAGAAAATAGAAAATAGCTGTGTGAAACTTACCCTACATTGTGGGGGGGAGCACACTGTACAGTAAAAAGGTTTACCCTTTGAAATTAGTTAACAGTTATTTCTTAAGAGCCTGCTATGTGCCTAGTACTGTTCTAAATCCTGGGGTTATATGAATGCAGAAAGAAAAAAAGGAAAAAAATGCAAAACTAAACAAAAAATAACAGCGACAGAAAAGACAAGGTCCCAACAAACAAGGTTACTGTCCAACGGGATTTTTATGACAGAGTGACAGAGGAAGAGATTGTTTATAAACAAGCAAATAAATAGAATTTCAGGTGTCAGTAAGCGCTATAAAGAAAATGAAACAGGGTGGCACGATAGCATGGCATAGAACTTCCTCAGGACAAATTTATGCCATTTGATGATGGAGTCATCCACCTTGACAGCCTTCCCTGGTCCATCCACGGCCCTCATTCAACCATTCTTTCATCCATTCATCCATTCATCCATTCATCCATCCATTCATTCATTCAATAACAATTTTTGAGAGCTTGCTTTGTGCCAGCCACTGACCCAGGCATCGGGGATACACAGGAGCTTCTGTCCTCACAGCAGAAACATTCTAGAGGAAAGGAAACATTAAACAGGTGTTTGAGGGGGGCTGTGAGGGTGCAGCAACACCAGCAGGCTCAGAGCCCCCGGTACCTAACTCCAGCAGGAGACCAAGCAGGGGTAGGGAATTCTGGGGCAAGTCCCGATTCCCGTCTCTACAGATATGATGGAACTTCTCAAACCAAAGGAACTTAGAAGGTGGAAAAAGAGTGGAATTTCAAGATGAGGGGGTGGTGGGTAACATAGGAAAAAAAAAAAAGGACTGTGGTGTGTTAAATGAAATACAAACAGTGGCTGTCTCTACGCTACGCAGGCCTGTACCACGCTATTAACACTTTGTCGTCAGGGTTTGGTGCCTGTCAACCTAGGCTGTCCTAGGAGAAAAGGAAACAGGTCTTCAGGCTCTCCTGCATTCAAAGCTGTCAGCAGCCAGTGTCCCCGCAGCACTGTTGCGAGAAGCCGAGGTTAGGCCAAAGGCTCACTGACTCCCAGGATTGACCTCATGGCCTGGGAGGCTCTTTTCCAGGGAGTGGAGGGCTGGTTTTAGTGTTCTCGGTTGAGCCCAGACTTGTCATCTGATTCTTAGGGATCCACATCTTTATTTGTGGAAACTGTACCTAATTCACTTGTGATTTTTCAACATCAGCAACTCTCCTCCAGAACCCTGAGGCCTGTGGAGATTTCATGGAGAGATTCCCTGCCGGGAAGGAAGTAGGTGCTTCTAAGTTTCTCCCCTGGGACCTGTAGAAAACACGGGATCAGGGACACTTGGTCTGAAGGGCTGCTTGTGTGATCCCAGAAGGAGAAATAAGTTAACAAGCTACATCTTTTTTTTTTTTTTCCCTCAGATAATTTATTACAAAAAATATATGCTTGTTTTTTAAAATCTAATAATACAGATAAACCTAAAGAAAATGGTGAGAGCCCCCTCTCACACACTTCATTGCCATTTCACAAAATGTTTATCGGATTGTTTTTATCCCAAAAAATGTACACACACTTTGAATAATTATAAAGGCAGTGTTTATTAAAATACATTTCACTTTCAGACATTGTGTATACATTTTTGGGGAACACTAGATATAGATAGATATAGATGATATAGACATAGCCATAGATATATATATGCAGACGCCAAATAGCCTAACATACATCGTTTAAGGATTCAGATACATATCCTTTATTTTTTTAATAAGGATTATACCATACACATTGCTTAGCACTTCGCGTTGTTTTTGCTTAACGTGGCCATCTTTCCATACGCACCGCTTTTCAAACATTGCTCATGGTTCCCGGTCCGTTTCTCCGTAAAAGAACGCGGACCTCGCGACCGCGCGGCAGAGCGGGGTCCCCGAGCCCCACGGAGCGCCGAAAGGGCGGTCGGGCTGCGCCCCCAGGACTCCCTCCCGGAGCCTCCCGCAGTGCCCGGGAGACGGCGCGTCCGGGACACAGCTGCCCAGGGCCACGGGGCTTCCTAAAAGTACAAATCCCAGCCGGCAGCCGCCGCGCCAAAACCTTGCAAGTGGAAACTTAGGGAAATCCGGCGCCGCGTCCCCAGCGCACGCGCCTTCCCGCCGGCTCGCAACTCCGTTTCCCAGCCGCTAGGGGCGCGGTCACCGCCCAGCCCGGCTACGCGCCACCAGCCCCCGAAGACCCGCGGGCTCCGGAATCCGGGCGTCGGCGGGGGCCTGCGGGGTCCGCAAGGGCGGGCTTCCTACCGTCTGAGCGCTGCACCGGATGCTTCTGTTCTGCGTGTCTTCCCGGCGCACTGAGGACCGGGACCGGGACCGGGACCGGGACCGGGACCGGGACCGGGACCGGGACCGGGACCTGGTGTTTGCAGCTTCCTCTGGTCCTGCAGCACGGCAGGCAGTCAATGAGCGTCTGTCCAAAATATGATTGGAAGCCTAATCAATTATCCATAGTGCTCCACCCGCACGACCCGCCGGGGCTCCGCCAGGAGCGGGCTTTAGGCCGCGATGCGGCTCGGAAACCCCGCTGCCCCCGGAGGCCTCGAGCCGGAGGACTCCCCTCCGCGCGGAGCCCGGTTCCCTCCAGGACGCGGCGGCGCGGGCGGGCAGGTGCTTTCTTTGCGGTGCACCCGCGATGCGGGGAAAGGAGGAAGGACTCCGCCCCGCCAAACGCCTGGGCTTGGCTTTTGCACTTTCGCTTCTCAGGGAATCAGCCCAAATGCGCCGAATTATAATCTAACGCGAGCAGAACGCGGCCGCTGCGCCTATTTTACGGCGGCTTGGGTGCAGCCGGAGGCCCGTCCCGGGCCCGGGTAGCTCAGTCGGTAGAGCATCAGACTTTTAATCTGAGGGTCCAGGGTTCAAGTCCCTGTTCGGGCGGAGTGTTTTTAAACACGCACGCCGCTCCCCCCGCCCCCCTGCATTTGAGTGTGAATCACGCCGCTTTTCCTGAGCAGGTTTAAATTCCTGCCGAACGCTCCTAGGGAGCTGCAGGCCGACGTCCCGCGGATGTGGCGGCTTTGACTTTAAGGTAAAAGGGGCGGCTGGTGCTTAATAACGACCTCTGCCAGCCCTCCTGTGCTCCTGTCCTCGGATACTTTTTGCTTAAAAGTAGCACGTATTCCTTTCCCATTGGAAACATCGACACGCTGCTGGCTGTGCCTGTGCAGCCCTGGGCACTGAGCAACGGCGCTGGCACTTTTTATTACAGCCGCGGCGAGAAACTGAGCTTCCGAAAAGCGTTTCGACTCGAGACACGTGCCTGTGCATCGACTTCAGCTGGGAACCAGCCTTCGCAGGGTTTCTAACGCGCTGGTGGGACCCTGGCTTGCGAGTCTGCTGTGTAGACAAACGTTTTTAAAGACAGTCTCCATGTCTGCCGTGGGTGAGAAAACCTGCTGCACCGGGAACCACACCCAACACCTCTGCCTTGGAACCCAGGCGTTTTAGCCACCGGGTTACACGTCGCCACCTAAAAGCCAACAGTCTAGATGGAGTGATCAGGGGACTGGGCGCAGGTCATTACATGATTTGTGGTTTCTTAAACAGGTTCCAGGTCTTTGTTTCCTCCTGTTGCTGTACTAATGCCCCATCACGCGCCTGCGAAGACTATAAGGAAAACGAAGGACTCTAGCCCCCTCCACAGGTGTATCTGCAAAAGGCCTGCCGAAACCCGGGATCGAACCAGGGACCTTTAGATCTTCAGTCTAACGCTCTCCCAACTGAGCTATTTCGGCGAGCTTAGGGGCGCCTCCTATGCGGTTCGGGAAACTCTTTTTTTACTTTTTTTTTTTTTTTTTTTTTTGAGAGTGTGTTTATTAAAGCTGGGGATAGAGAAACGGGGAAAGCCTTAGAATAGAAAAAGCAACAGGAGAGAGCCTAGGCAGGGCTGCTTTGGCTCACTGAGAAATAAAAGTCAGTGAAAGAGGTGAGCCCAGTGTCAGAGAAAGGGGGCCTTGGAGCCAGGTTCGGGGGCTTAGTGCTGGAGGCGCTGCAGCTTCCCATTGCTCCCCTGGTTGCAAATCTCCTGGGGTCCCTTAGAGTTTAGGAGGTGCCTGCCCGAGAGGGAATAAAGGCGTGGGTGTGCTCCGGGAAGCGAGAGTATGCTGTTCAGAAAATTTAAAATAAATTTTAAAAACCCATTTTCATCCTTTCAACGCCTAATTTTTACCTTCCAAATAGCACTGATCTAGCTCTGAGGCTTTGAAAGCCGCGAATGAGAAAGCAGACCACAAAGTATACCTCGTAATGGTTAAAGTTAATCCCCACGTTTCCCCCACTCCCGGTCTCCCCCTAGGTCTCTGTTCCTCCTGGCGGGGAGGGCCCACTCCCCTGTGGGGTGGCTTTCCTGGCTTATCCCCTGTTCGAGAAACCTGCCCCCCTTGAAACCGTGCTGGCCGGAGCCTGAATTCTCTCCTGTGAGTCGCCGCTAGGGACTCGTCCCTCTGGCGTCGTCAGGGAAATGCTCCCTTCCCCCCCAGAACCCAGAGATTTGAGAGATGAAGGCCCTCATCAGCTGGCATCTTGGCAGAGGTTACAGAAAGAGGGAGGGGGCATATAGCGGGTCCAAAGCAATATTTCCCAAGTTTGCCTCTTTCCTTAGAAGGCGAGGCGGGGTCTCGCTGCGGTCGCGCGGGGGCGCGGCCCGGGGGCCAGGCGGGGGGGGGGGGGGTGTCCCCGGCCTGTTCCATCGCATTGGCCTTGAGCGCAGGGCTCACCATCTGAAGGTTTTTAAAAAAATTAGGATCCAGTCCAGAGCCTCCACATTTCCCTCTCCTCCGTCACCACCCTGGACTAGTGTGGGCAACTCTGGGGACAGATGAGCGCAGGAAACTACCGGTCGCCCCTGAGGTCCAGTTCGCCCCCACTAGGGTTTCTGAGGGTTCCTGCCCAGGTGGGCGCGGGAGGCGGGCTGAAAGGCGCAGTATTTGGGACAAGCTTATACAAAAAAAACAAAGCAAAATACTCGTCCAACCAGACGGGGCTTCCGGTCCCCACCCCCGCCCCCGCCCCACCCCCACCTAAAGCTGTCCTAGGTCCGTGTTGCTGTTTAACTAGCTCGACCCAGCCGAAATCCAGGATTTCTTTGGTGGAGTGGGGGCCCGGGGTGTCGCGATCCCCGCCGGGCCCCTCCCGCCCAAGTCGAGCGGCAGCGGAGGCGGTTCAGCCGCAGCCCCCCGACGTGGACCCGGAGACCGAGGGAAGGGGGGCCGGGCCGGGAAGCCCTGGGAGTGGGGGCGGCGCGGTGTGTAGGGCGCGCGGAGAGTCCCCCCGACGCGAGATCAGGGCCGGCATGCGGAGCTGAAAAGCAACGACAGAAATCCCTTTTCGGTTTCCAGACTTCTCGCTCGCAGAGGAAAAAAACAGTTCACTTCCTCGTGTCGACCCGAGCACGTTACCAAGCGCGTGAGGGTGGGAACGGCCACAGGGCGGCGGCCTGAGGTTTTGCCATGAAAAGGGGCTCACGGCCTATTGGGGAGGCCGCTGGTGGCCGCAGCTAAAACTGCTGCCGAAACCCGGGATCGAACCAGGGACCTTTAGATCTTCAGTCTAACGCTCTCCCAACTGAGCTATTTCGGCGGCCCCTGGGCGGGGCCTCTCCGCATATGCACAATAAACATTCGTTTCATTGTAACAAGTTAGGTCAGGGCAGCACAGGGGTCCCACCCCAGAGAGGCATTTAATAAATATCGCGGAGATGACTGACCAGACGGGCCCCTGTTCTAAGCTAGAAGAGACAACTAATTTTACTTTTCTCAGTTGTTTGTTTTATTAACTGCCCTGCAATCTGCTTTTCTCATTTAAAAATAAATCATGGACTTCTTTTCATGCCAGTTGTGTAGACTATTTTCATTCTTTTTAACCCATGCACAGGGTCGACTTATATGGATATAACACAATCCGTTTAATCAAATTCCTAATGATGGACATTTTTACTCCTCCCACCCCCAGCTTTCATTATTAAAGACAATATTGCAATGACTAGCCCTTTATATTTATTTGTTATTTTAGTGAGAAGGCAGGCTTCCCAAGGTCAAAAGACAGGAACATTTTGAATTTTTTAGATATTGTCAGATCGGACTGAAACGTATGGGAAAAGACTGTAAGACCACTTGTAAAGACTTCAGATGTGGACTTACAATGTTACCTCCGGGTGAGGCACACACACGGTCATTGTATCTGTATGTTAAAAGCATTGCTTTGCTAAACCTAAATAGTCAAAATATACCTCAGTGTTTGTAATTCCACCTTGGATTTTTAAATTTTTAAACATATAGACATTGTCAGAAAGTGGAATCGGCTCAGACCTCTCTCCAGCTTCCGAGAAGCAAGCTCCCGCTTAATGCTATCCCCTAATATGCGAGTTGTATTCCACCTCCTCCCATTTCATAATTTTGCATTCTCTGTGTTCATATAACCAGGTGGGGCAAAAGCAGGTTTACAGTTGTTCATATGGAAAATAATACAATAATGGATAAATAATAATACAAGAATAAACTCTGTTTCATGTACTCTCACAGCTGTAAACCTACTTCTGCCCCTCCCTGTATATATAATTATACCAGCCCTGGCCTTCACTGAACCTGAAGCTCTGCTGATGGGGCTCAGGATTGTATATTTTTTAAGCTGACCAGGTGAGTTAATGTGCAGCCTCTCTCAGCATCCTATTCCTCAGTTCTCACACAGATAGGTAGCTGTTACAGATAGGCCCGTGTTTTAAACTGCTTACTCAGCCTCCCCACAGGCACCTCCTGCTCAGATGTCCAAAAATGAACCCGTCTTTCCCTAAACTTGTTTCTCTTACTACCACCTTCCCTCTAAGCTCCCCAAGCCAGAGAAATACAAATTCCTTCCTCCCTCCTTCTGCTCTTCACCCATAGTTGAACTCAGGTGCTGGCCATTTCAGTTGGATATTTCTGGAATCCCTCCACTTCTTTTCATTCTCAAATCTTCCCCAACCTCTGAATTGATCTTCCTACCTACAAATTAGTTCCCACACTGGAACCCATCATCCTACTTAAGAATCCTTCGCTGGCTCCCTAGCTGAAAACAAAAACCAAGGTTTATCGACATGCTACCTAAAGACTTCCCAGCTGGGGCTTGCCCTCCCTTCAGCATCGTGTCAGTGCTCTCCCCTTGACCCTAAGCTCCAGTCATTCCTCACTCAGGCTGCTGTCCTTGACTCGGCTCTTCATCTTTGTCTACGCCACATTTTTGCCATTACTTGTCAAACCCCCATTAAACTTCGACACTGTCTCCTAAGTTCTAGAAACCTTCCCTGACAGGCCTCTGTCCCCGCCTCCCCATCTCTACAGGCTAGTTGCCCCCTACAGCGCTTTCACACCACTTGTCAAACTGGATTGTAATTGCCTGTTTACCTGGCCACTTGCATCTCTGAATGCACATTACATAACAAGCTGGAGTAAATGTTCAATGAATGAATGAAGACATTCCTAACCGTATCTCAGGGCCAAGTGCTTCTTTACTAACTTCTGAAATCACCTGGGCAAACTCAGAAGCGGTGACCTCTGCAAGGCTGTATCTAGAGAAGATTCTGAGCTCTTTAGTTCTTGCCTTTAAAGGTGCCTCCTCTGGCCACCCTACCTCCTTCCCCTGAAGGATCGCTGGGAACTAAAAGATACTTGAAGAAATAGTAGGGAGGAAAGTCTGAGGAGAATAAAACAAGATTTTATTTTGTGAGTTTTGGAAGAGAATGCCATGAAAGGCTTGGAATGCTTCCCACGGAGCAGGACAGACCACTGGGCAAAAGCTTTATAACAACGTATACTCTTTAAAAAAAAAAAAAAAATGGCTTTATTGATTTCAGAGAGGAAGGGAGAGGGGGAGAGAGAGATAGGAACATCAATGATGAGAGAGTCATTGATCAGCCGCCTCCTGCACGCCTCCCACTGGGGATCAAGACTGCAACCCAGGCATGTGCCCTGATGGGGAATCGAACCGCTGTCTCCTGAGTCATAGGTTGATGCTCAACCGCCGAGACACACCAGCCAGGCTCACAAGGTATCGTCTTAAAGTGAATAAATTCCAAAGATTTTTCTACACCCAGCGGGGCGTGGCTCAGCGGTTGAGCGTTGACCTAGGATCCAGGAGATCGGGGTTTGATTCCCCGTCAGGGCACATGCCCAGGTTGTGGGCTAGGTAGCCTATCAATGACTCTCCCATCATTGATGTTTTTCTCTCTCTCCCCCTCCTCTCCTCTCTCTGAAATCAATAAAGATATGTTTAAAAAAAAAAAAAAGGTTTTTCTACGCCTTGATTTCAAACCCATACATTTTATGGGTTTAACATTTTGTGGGATTGCAGAGGCCCGACAAGTGTAGCGATTTGTAACTTTGCTGTCATAATGCTGAATCACGAGTGTGGTGGACATGTCAGGATCCATATCCCAACCCTTCATGTCACAGTAGCCCATCAAACGACTAAAGGAGGGAGAGTTAAAATGTTTCAGGTACATGTGACTGCTCCTCCTGGAGGGAATCATATACCACAGTGGTATTCAAGGTTGCAGGATGCAGCTCTAACACATGTGGAGGGAGGGTCTACCGTGATGGTTACTAGCTTGCCAGGAAAAAAACTGTTGCTGATTCCCAAGTCCAGCATTGGGAATCAGGCAAATGACTTGAACAGATAAGTGGCCTCCTCAGAACCAGATCTCTGACAACATAGCTAATGTTGTGGACACCAGAGCCTTGAGAGTTCAAGGTGCCTGAGGCCGAACTTCAAGAATGCTCCTTCCCATAGGTGGACCCCCCAAAACGGCACTATTCGCATTAATAAGCCTCTGAAAACAGAAATATGCATTTCTGTGATGCGATAGAATCCAGGAGGAAACAACTATCAGCTGCCTTCCAACCCAGTTTCTCCCAGAACACAAGGTCGTAGGGGTCACAAACTCCAGGGTTAAACAAACCCAGCTTTGAATTCCAACAATGTGACTAACCGATCAGCTATGTGACCTTGAGTGAATTTGTTGTTTCATTGCCTTTCTTCATACTCAACATGGTGATTGTCACATTTTCCTCTTCAGACTGTGAAAGCGTAAGCCACACAATGTGAGAGTTCCCATCTCAACAGCCCTGGACACAGACTGGGACGCTCAGCAGGCTGCAGGCCTCCTGCAGCTCACAGGGCAGGGTTTGCTCTGCTGGAGGCCTCTCCTGCCCCTTTGCTTACTCTGCCCGCCCCAGCCCTCCCTGAACTCTACAGAGAAAAGCTAAAGGAGTGTGTTCACTGTTCTCCCCCCCAAGGTCTTTAAATCAATATTCACTTGCTTATGTTTCAAAATATAGTTTTGAAACCCTGTATGAAACAGATAAGAATTTAAGAACCTAAACTGGCAAGAGGAATTAAATTTTTATTTTTGAGGTGAAACAGGCCTGGTATCAATAACGCTAGAAACTAGTCCCCCTACCAAAGTGGGACACTGACCATGACATTACCCTGAAGCAGTGGGGCTGCTAAAACTACTCTTCTCCAGAATGCTGTTCAACATCTGGAACATCTGGAAAGCTGTGCCCAGTTTTGTTTTTTTTGGTTCCTCGTGAGGATCAGCATCCCAGTTCCCAGAGAACAAACCACCCCTGGGCACGCTCTCCACCTCCTCCCGCCACCTACCTAGTGGAAGTGAATCAGACAAACAATATGACTTTTTAAAAATTATTTAATTTAGTAGTTTTCTTGGAAAAAACCAATAAGGCAAAAAACAAAATATATATAGTTTTGTTTTCATGTGACTTTATTTCACCTGAAGCGTCTTCCATTGGCAGGAATCTCACTGGGGGCTGGGCTGGAAGTGTAGTGCAGACGGTGGGGGAAGAAGGGTGGCGGGAAACAGGAAACGTCACGTGGGGGGGGGTCCCGCTGTCTGAAGCCCCGATTCATCAGGTCTTCTACGGACCTCCCTGAAAGAAGCCCAGGGCCACCCCTTGCTTATGCTGGGAACCCGGCTCTTAGGAGGAAATTCCCCAGCAGCTGCGCCTGTCAAGTTCATCGCAGCTGGGGAGGGAGGGAGAGAGGGAGGGAGGGAGGGCGGAAAGGGCCAAGAGCACTAATTCCTCGGGTATAAGTGAATCCGGCTTCCACGGAGGGCTGGCTCCCTCTGGAATGACACAGCCCCTGGGACCCACACTGGCTGAGGCTCCGCAGTTAGGGAAAGAAACAAAACACAAACAAAAGGCATACAAGGAAGGCACCTCAATTTGTGATCCTCAACCAAGGGTGGGTCGCACGGGGGTGAGATTTCTGAAGCAGAAAACTCAAACAAATATGGAACAAAAACGGAGGAAGCCAGCCCCCCCCCCCCCCGTCTCCCCGCGCGTGGGGCTGCCGCCAGCCCAGTCCGGGAAGAACGCTCTAAGCGCTCCTTTGGGGCTCGGCAGCGTTGCTGCGCCCCGGACCGGGCAGAATTAAACGCGAAGTCACCCTCCGGCCTTGCAACCCACACTCCTGACAGAAGGAAACAGGCAGGAGAGGGCGCGGCAATAGCAGAGCAGACTCCAGACAGCAGAGGGCGGCCCAGCCACGCCGCCCTGACGTCCCTGTGCCAACTGGTCCGCCCCTGGGGGAAGGCGGAGGGGGCTCGACCCGCCTTCCCACACCCAAGACACAGTCCCAGGGAGACCAGCGGTATCGAAAAACAAGATTCTTAATGGGAAGAAGGAAAATCAAACAAAAAAATTATTTCTTCTCTACATATATATAATATACAGATATTTAACACATTATTCCATAGGTGGCTCCAGTCCACGGGGCTCGAGATACGGTGACTGCGGCTGGGATTCTGCAGGAGAGAACGGGCAGGCCGTGTGCGCCCGCACGGGCACAGCCCGCCCCGGCTGGGGGGGAAGGCACGGGGCGGGCGGGGCCGTGGGAGCGCAGAGCCGCGCTCCTCCTCCACGCGCCTGTCCCCGCCGCTCTCCCCTGAGCGAGGCCCTAACACCCCTTGTGGGGACACCGCAACCCTCCGACCGGCCGCCGAAGTGGCCTCCGGTTGTACCAAAGGCGATGGAGAGCAGCAGAGGGCGTTTCACGGGAGTGAAGACCGAAGCTTCCGAGCGCGCCGCTGCACGTCCCAGCCTCGCGGGGCAGTCCCCGAGCGCGGCCACCGGGAAACGCCACGCCCACGCTCCACCCCGTCACGCACGCTGCCTCGCTGGTGTCTCGTGTTTCTTTTTGAAGGAACTTCTTAAACCAGCTCTTGCTGAGCAGCACCAAAATGCCCCTGCGTCACAATCTTGGGTGGCCCTGGCTGAGCAGGACACCGCGCGGGCGGAGCGCGAGGAAGAGCCGAAGCCCGGCTGCAGGGGTGGAGAGGCCACCCTTGCGACCCCACAAACCGGAATCTGGCGTGTTGATTTCAGTGTCAATCGGCTAAGGCAACCAGCCAATCACCACCCCTGGCGTCTGCTTCTGGTGATTGATTTGGAAAAAGGATTGGTTCAGACAGACACTGGAGGAAAGCCCTGGGTGAGGTGCCCACCGCCAGCTTTCCCGCTTCCTCTGTCCTCGTGGCCTTAGCGTCCTCCGCTCGGTACTGTCCACTCAGAAAATGTCCGGGCATGCGGTCCACTCCTGCTTTTCTTTACACTCCCAGTACCCGCCCCTGTAAATGTGGGTTAGCTCGTTGGTCACCGGGTCCTTCTTCCGCTCAAACCACAGCGCCTTGTAGGGGTCGTGGGGCGTGCCTAGGGGAGGGGAGAGAGTCAGCGGCGCGCTCGGCCCCGGGGGCCGGGCGCAGGGCGCAGGGGCGGGTCCTTACCGTCCTCCGTGGCCCTCGCCGCCTCCGCCTCCCTCTTCTTCCTGGAGAGCCTCTGCTTCTCTTCCAGGCGCTGCTTCTCCGCGTTGGCCTCGTCCCAGCGCCCGTTCTCCATCAGCCTCTGGTCGGGCCGCAGCCGGCTGTCGGTGGGGGCCGTGCCCGCCTCCCAGGCGTTGAGCGTCAGCGCGAGCTCCGAGAAGTAGTACATGTTCTCCGCGTTCTTCCTAAGGGGGGAGAGGTCAGGCCGCAGCCGGCCCGCGGTCAGGGGCACCGCCGGAGAGGCGCCCGGGCCGGGCGGCGGACCCACAGCCCGAGTGCACGGCGCCCGCACAGCCGCCGACCCCGCCTCCCGGCTCGCGGGGCGCTCGGCCGAGAGCAGAGACCCGCCGGGAGGGAAGCACCTTCCAAAGGCAACGCCCTGCTCCTGCTTCCGCCGCTTTCCTTTTACCCTCTTTCTGGGAAATCTTGGCTCTCACCAGACTGAACATGTGAAACGATGACAGACAAACGGCTCTGTCTTAATTTATTTCCAAAGTCCTGTCCAGGACCTGGGAAGCTTCACATGCTGCTGGGCCTTCGGGCTAAGTTGCGAGCAGGCGGTAGGCACCCTGCCCCTCCAGCCTTCTCGGGAGTCCGCGCTAACGAACAGCACCGCGCCCACGGGAGCCACAGCCGCAGGGCTCAGAAAGCACCAGGTTCGGTCTGGGCTGCCGGGGCGAGGCCGCAACTCCAGCCCACGCGCCAGCCTCCGCGCTCGGGCCCTGCCTCGCCCAGCCCCCCACAGCCCGGGGGGGGGGCGGGATACTCACGGCAACGGGTTCTTCTTCCACAGCTCCACCCTGTTCTCCTCCGCTTCGTGGCCTCTCTGTCGAGCATCACCCCCATTGTCCCCAGCGAAGGGCTGGACTTTGAAACAATCCATTTTCTCATCCCACGTCCCCAGCAGCACAAAGTGAACTTTCCCTGATGGATCTGTCACCTCCCCTGTCACCTACAAGGACGGACAGCAGGCTTTGGAGTACAGACCAGTCGCTGTCGGTCGGCTTACCTGGCTCTTCTGGAAACCCAGGTCCTAGGGTAAATACTGGTTAAATCCTATTATGGCACACACCATGGAGTCGTCCAAATTACTTTGTTTCATTTTTTTTTAAGCTGCTTAAAACAAGCGAGGCATGCGTTGGAGCAATATTTGTTGCAATGATACTGTGTAGGAAGAGGGCGTGACTGGCACTCGGAATTATACTTTCTTATCTCCAGAATACACAGAGTGCCACAGATTTAAATCCCTAACTATTTCCTCTCCCATCAAACTCAAGCCACTAGTCCACTGTGGCGTAAGCACACGCTCACCCAGACCCATTCTCAGGCCACTGCGCCCTGCCCGGGCCTCCTCCCCGCTCGCCCACTGCTTTGGCCTTTCCCTCGCTTAGCTGTTCTTTCCCAGAGGAGGGCAGGGTTTGGTTTACTGATGCAGCTCCGCCCCTACTCACCGGCCTCTCCTCACCTTCTGTTTTTATCATCATATAGGTATAGAGGAGCAAGATACATTTAGATTATCTCTCTCTCTCTCCCTCTCCCTCCATCCCTCTATCCCAGCCCCAAAGGAGTAGGCTTTCTAAGGGATACAAACTAAATGAAAAAATTTAAATTCCAACTTCTCTTACCTTTCTCGCCACATCCCGAGAAAAGTAGCTATAAGGAACAAATTTAAGATTGCACTTGTCTCCTGTCTTGTGATTTATAATATCAATTTCACCAGACTATAAAATGAAAAGAATCATGGATTAGTTTTATTAAGACTGGATGACTTGAGTATCTGCCAAGCCCGTGCCTCATAATGCTTGCTTTCCAATCTCACATTCCAGCACTCCTCTGTCTAAGACTCAGGTCTCGCCGCGGGCGTGGCTCGGGTTGAGCATCGGCCTAGGATCCAGGAGATCACAGTTTGATTCCTGGTCGGGGCACATGCCCCGTTACAGGCTTGATCTCTGGTGGGGGGCGTGCAGGAGGCAGCCGATTAATGGCTCTCCCATCTTTGATGTTTCTTTCTCTCTCTCCCTCTCCCTTCCTCTCTCTGAAATCAATAAAGATATATTTAAAAAAGAAAAATCGTTTGCTTAAAACAAAAAAAAAAAGGACTGAGGTCTCAGCCAACCTTTCACTGCTCTGAAATCCCTTTGTAAGCCTGGTGCCCAAGACAGGATGCCGACCAAACACCTCTGCTTGTTTTTGAATCGTGTGTCACGTTAGGTGGCATGATTTCAGCATCAGCACACATACTGATATTCGTGTAACAATTTACTTTTCCAAATCCATCCTCACTGATACCCTTCAGGAACTCTGTGCTTAAATCAAAGTATTCTAGCCCCACCAGGTGGCTCAGCTGGTTGAAGCGATGTCCCATACATCAAAAGGTTGCGGGTTGGACTCCTGGTCAGGGCACATGCCTACGCTGCAGCTGAGGGTTTAATCCCGGGTTGGAGTATGTATAGGAAGCAACCGATTGATGTTTCTCTCTCACATCAATGTTGCTCTCTCTCCCCCCTAAATAAAAAATTTTAAAAATCAATAAAAACATTCTCAGGTGAGGATTTAAAAAGAAAGGTATTCTACTCACAATTTCAAGGTTACACGTGGCAGGCCTTTCTACACTTAATTCCCTACACCTGCCATGAACCTTTCCTGACAGCTCAGCTCAATGTTCCCACTTTTCTGAATTTACTACAATCACTGTCTTAAGCGAATACTGACAGATACATTAGTACACCCCTTCCACTAGAGTATTTTGTTAAATACTTGCAACCTATACATATTTGTCACATATGCAGCGACAGTAACTCTTTGAAGGACAGAGGTTCACCTGACTTGGTAGCCCCGGGCCCTGGCGCCCTGCCTGGTAGTCAATGCCTAAGGAATAATGGAAGGATGAAGACTGGGAGTGGTGCTTATTATTTTCTTGTATCCTTCACAGTGCTCAACAGTCCCAGGAGTCATTGACTATAGCCAGTTGGTCATTTATAAATAATAATTTGTGATACAGAAACTCCAGGAGGTTGGGGTGGGGCTACTGCCGAAGAGAAATTCTTCAGGGGAAACTGATAAGCCAGTAACAACAGTCTGGGCTTGAGTAGCACACTGGGCAGCTTGCTCACCTGGTCTATCCACAACTTGCCCACGATAATGTTGTGCACTGTGGTGGTAACTTTCTTCCAAGTGTAGTGGTGCCCAGTCGCATGGAAAATACAGTGGATGCTACCTGGAAGCAGACAGAGGTACACAAATTAAGCCCAATATTAAAAAAAAAGAAATAGCGCTATGTTAGCTAGAAAAACAATGGATTTTCTTCTTTCAATATTTCTTGCTTTTAAAAGGAAAACAAGTCAAAAAGGAATTTATAACCTTAAATGAAGTACTGGCTGAATTTTTTCACTTGATTTTTTTTTTAAATATATCTTTATTGATTTCAGAGAGAGGAAGGGAGAGGGAGAGAGAGAGAAACATCAACGATGAGAGAGTTATCATTGATCAGCTGCCTCCTGCACGCCCCCTGGCCTGCAACCTGGGCATGTGCCCTGACCAGGAATTGAACCGCGACCTCCTGGATCCTAGGTCAATGCTCAACTGCTGAGCCACACCCGGCCGGGCTTTTCACTTGAATTTATTCATTTATTTATTTATAAATATATCTTTATTGATTTCAGAGAGAGGAAAGGAGAGGGAGAGAGAGAGATAGAAACATCAATGATGAGAGTCATTGATCAGCTGCCTCCTGCACGTCCCCGACTGGGGATCGAGCCCGCGACCCGGGCATGTGCCCTGACCGGGAATTGAACCCTGATTGCCTGGATCCTAGGTCAACGCTCAACCGCTAAGCCATGCCTGGCTGGGCTTCACTTGATTTTAAATTATGAACAAAATATAGCTAAGTGATGACAACCACTGACAACTGATACAGCTTAGCTAGGAAGCAAGAGTGTACAAGTACAGAATAAAAATGAAAGCAAAAACCCCAATCTTTTATCCAACTGTGCCCACCATACCGGCTGCAAAATTTATAGGGACAGGCGAAATATGCCCCAACATGAAAAAATAAAATTGCATTGTGGAAAGTAGTATACTTCAGTAGTTAGTACTGGGGGCTGGGCCCTATTTTTTAGTAACCAGCTGTGTGCTTCAGCAAACCACTTATCTAAGGGCCCTAACAATAATAAAGGAGTAGTGGAGACAGTCATGGCTTCAGAATAAGACAGAACTGGATTAAGTCCTGGCTCCACTACCCACTAAATAAGTGACCCTGTGTTGTGGAATAAAGAACTTGTCTGCTCTTTGTGGTTCCTGGGAAGAAACCTCTACATCCTTGGAATTTCCCAAGTGACAGTAGTGTTTTTGTTACTCATGGGCCCTGAAAGTTTATGTCAATGAGTCATCATGGTGGGACCCTAGATAGCTTAGGCTAACCAGATGTTCAGGAGGAAGGCGGGCCAGAAAAACCAACTGTGACTCAGAAGTGGAACTTTGAGTTACCTGATAAGGGCTAGACCTCCTGACCTCCTGGAAATGATATTCCCTTCCCTCCAGGAGGGAAGGAGGCCTGAACATTGTATTCAATCATATGGTTAATGATTCAGTCAACCACGCCTACATAAATAAAACCTCTGGACAATGAAACCTGGAGGAGCTTCCCTGTTGGTGAATATATCAACGTGCAGGAGGGTCAAGTGCCCTGATTCCATGGGGAGGGCATGGCAGCTCCATGTTCAGGACTCTCCCAGACCCCACCCTATGTGTGTCTTCACCTGGCTGATCCTGATTTGTACCCTTTATAATAAAATTGTAATAATAAGTATAGCATTTTCCTGAGCCCTGTGAGTCATTCTAGCAAATTACTGAAACTGAAGTTGTGGGAATTGAACTTATAGTCAGCTGGTCAGATGTGCACGGGACGTCCAATCCTGTGGCTGTCATCTGAAGTGAGGGCAGACTTGTAGGAGACTGTGCCCTTATCTTATGTGGTTGGAATTAACCTGGGCAGTTAGTGCGAGAATTGCATTACAGTACTACACACCCTGGGGATGTTTTTAACTTTCCTTGGCCTCAGTTGTACCTGTCTGTAAACCTGGGGTTAGCATATCTTGTGCCGTAAATGTCTGTTTATTTACCCATAACATGCTTAAAACATAAGAGGCACTTGGTAGGTACAGTCTTCTCCTGTTCCTATGAGTTCATCTCTAGTGAGTATCAAATCAAAGTCTGCTGGTTGTTTGAACAGAGGTGACTGAAGAGTCACAATAATAAAAATATTTTAAACATATATGTCTTTATACTGTTTTGAAGCATATATATATATATGTATGTATACATGTATCATATATATAACAACATAGTCCAGTCTCTCTGTAACCACCAGTGACAAGCAGCACTGTGGCTCAGGTGTGACTTTCCTGCACAAAAGAATAAGGTAGCCCTCGCAGCTGCAGCAGGGGTGGTGATGACAATGACACTGACAACAATGCTAGCAACTCTGCTGAGAGCACTTCTGTGAACCAGACCCTGTGCTAGGTTCTCCTCATATGTCATCTCACTTCATCTTCACAACCATCTTCGAAATGCCCTAAATCTCTTGCTCAGTACCTCTCCCACCAGCACTGTAGCCTAAACCACCATCACCTCTGTAATAACTTCTTTCTGGTCCCCTAGCTTCCACTTTTGCCCCCCTTAAAGTGTCTAGTCAAAATGACCTGTTTAAAACATGGCGTATCAACTTACCACACTGCGAAAAACCTCTGTGACTTCCCACTGCAATTGGAATAAACCCTCTCAACTCACCCATCATGTCCCTCCTCGCTCACTCTGAACCAGCTGCTGAGGCCCCGCAGCTTCTCAAACATGCTCTGCTTGTCCCTAACTCACGCCTTTATCTTTGGGGTTCTCTCTGCCTGAAAGACTCTCCCTCAGATCATCTTTTGGTTCATTTCTTCTTGTTACTTAGGTCTCTGCTCAAATGTAACCTTTTCAGAGAGGATTTCCTTGACCATCCTATCCAAAGAGCCACACACACTTGTTTCTCATTAACCCCTACCTCCACTTTATTTTCTTCTTAGATCTGCTACATATAAAATCAAACCATTTATATATTTACTTTTTTGTCTACTTAAGAAAAGAATGTGAGCTAAATGAGAGCCAAGTGGCTTTTGTTCACCATGGTACCCACAGCACCCAGAGTATTTTCTGGCATATAGTGAAATGCAAGTACCTGTTGGTACCTCAGCTGTAGGCACTATTACCCCTATATTGGTTTCCTATTGCTGCTGAAACTAACTGCCACAATTTAGTGGCTTAAAACAACACAATTTATGATCTTACAGTTCTGGAGGTCTGAAGTCTAAAAGTGTCAGAGGGCTGTGTTCCTTCCTAAGGCTCTAAGAGAGCCTGCCTTTTCCAGCTCCGAGTGGTCACCTGCATTCTTGGGCTTGTGGTCCCTTCCTAGCACCACTCAAGAGTCTTGCTTCTATTGCCACTGACTCTGACCTTCCACCCTCCCTCTTATAACAACCCTTGTGATTACATTGAGCCCAAGGAGCAATCCAGGATTATCTTCCCATCTTAAGATCCTTAACTTAACCACACCTACAAGGTTCTTTATGTAAAGTGACATATCCACAGGTTCCAGAAATTAGAATGCAGACATATTTTAGGGGGCCTTATTTAACCTCTCATATTTCCATTTTATCAACGAAAACTCTGAGCACAGAGAGGTCAAGTAATTTGCCCAAGGTCACAGTTAGAGTGGCAGAACTGAAGTTCAAAATAAGGTCAGAACATCTGTATAGCCCAATACCACAACCCTGTATTTCACCTTGATGATGTACCTGCTGTTCTACAGTATCCCTTCCAGCTCACAGGGATAGTGCAAAAACAAAGAATGTCCTATCACTGCCTTCTTTTATGTAATATTTGTGTCTTGAAAACAGATCTAAAAACAGAGCCATTTAAAATGTATGAAGGGGAAGACAACCACTTCCAGAATGGTGGAGTAAGGACTTCCATGTAGCTGCTCTTCAGTCAATAAGAACACTAGCAAAAATTATCAGAATAAACTTTTTCAGAACTCTGGAAATTAATCAAAGGCTTACAATAATTCAAGAAGCATTTATTCAAGAAAAATGGCTGAATCTCAAAAACAAAAATGAGCTTCGGGGCAGGCATTTTAACTTGCTCTAGTCCCACCCTCCTCTCACCAGCTTGGCAGCAGCCTTGAAATCCAGCAAGCAGCCTAGCAAACATTTTTGGGGAGCCTCACACTTCACCAGCAAGTATGAAGTTCCCCAAAAGCCTTATCTTCAAAGAAATGTCATCACCTGACCTATGTGATGGTTCCTTGTAAACTCCCACTCACAGAGCTCAGCACCTGCTCATCTCAAACAGCCTTTCCCTTGGGGCAATTATCAAAACCATAAGCAGCAACTGCCAGTTTAACACAACAGCTGCCTGAGGTGGTGAGAGTAGTTGTAGTAGTTGAAGAAATATAGGCAGGAAATTCCCCCACACTGACAAGCACCTTTATCTACACATCCAAGAATCTCAATGAACATCATGTAGGATAAACTCAAAGACCACCACACCGAAATCCCTCATAATCAAACTACACACTGAAATCCATCATAATCTAACTATTAAAAAGGAAGGACAAGGAGAATCTCGGAGGCAGTAAGAAGTGTTCCTCAATACGACTATCAGAAACTGCGGTGGCCAGAAGGCAGTGGGATGACACATTCAAAACGCTGGCAGAAAAAGACTGTCAAACCAAAAATTCTATATCCAGCAAACCTATTCTTCATAAACAAAGGAGAACATAAGACATTCCCAGATAAAACCCGAAAGAATTCCTAGCTAGCAGATCTGCCCTTCAAGAAATAAAGTCCTCCAGGCTGAAATGAAGGGACACTGGACAGTAACCTAAATCTACATTGAGAAATAGATCAGTAAAGAAAACTACAATTAAACTATATAAAAGTCAGTATAAATACATTTTTTGCTTGCAACTTTTTTTCTCCTATATGAGTGAAAAAACAACTGCATAAAACAACAGTTATAAAACTATGTTGATGGAATTATAGTGTAAAAAAATACAATTTGTATGAAAATAAAAGCACAAAGGAGGGGAAAGGTAATGGATCCATATAGGTGACAAAGTTTTCGTATACTATTGAAATTAAATTGGTATTAATTTGCACTAGATTATTAGAAGTTCATTGTAACACCCAGGATAACCACTATGAAAATACCTTTAAAAATATAGTAATGAACAAAACAGACCCAGAAACACAGAAGCATGGAACAGACTGAGGGATCTCAGAGGGAAGGTGGGGGTGGGGGAGTGGGTGGGGAGAAATTAATCAAAGAACTTATATATGCTTATATGCATAACCCATGGACACAGACATTGGTATGGGGAAGGCCTGGGGATGGGGTGGAAGCAGAGTGGAGGGGATGAATGGGGGAAAAAAGGGGACAGCTGTAATACTTTCAACAATAAAGATAAATTTATATATATATAAAAACACAGGAAAAGAAATAACAAAGGAACTAAAATGGTAAACTAAAAAAATATCTACTTAACACAAAAAAAGGCACTAATGGAGGGCTAGTGGAACAAAAAAGACATAGGATGTATGGAAAACATACAAAACAGCAGACGTAAGCCCTACCTAATCAGTACTTACAATAAATGTAAATTGATTAAACACCCTAATAAAAAAACTTAGAAACTGGAAGAACGGATAAAATATATGAGGGGGATTTTGTGACTGAAGTACCACTCAGGGTCAAATTCAGGGTCCACGGAGCCCAGTACACTACTGACACAGAGCTCGACAGGCTCACCAACCGTTTCACTCATGTCCTCGAGTTTGATTCTTCCCGGGCTAGAGAACTCCAAACTACACATAATGCTTTCACTTAAATATATCTCTTTAAACTTCAAGGTTATTGCCTAGATCCTTCCAATACCCTGGAACTTGAGAAAATTCATGGTCTATCATTTTGCAAACTTCAATCATATTTTCCAGAAACACTCTTCTTTCCAACCTGTTCAGTCTGTTTTACAGTGGTACGCAGACCCCCACCATCACGTCAAAAAACATCTGTCTGACGACTCACTCTCGACCCCATTCATTTATTTTTCTTCAGTGACATCTACTGGGGACAATTTGCCCTCTGTGAGTTGAGTGCCATTGCAAATATGAAAATTTCATTGCACGATTCTCCTTCCAGGTCACTGATCCAAAAATATTAAATATACTCATCCCCAGGACTGATGTCTGGAAATCTCACTCTTTATACTTCTGTGTTCAGTTTCCTGTCACTATGTCAATTCTTTGTTTAATTTCCTTATGAAGGTTCGGATCTTGGTTTTGTTCACTTATATTTCCCATGCCTGGTATGTGGCAGGTACTCAGTATCTAATAGACAGAGGGACTTAAGACAACACATCCTAGTGACCTGAATCCTTAAATAACCATAGGAACAGAATCCCATCAAATACTTTTTTTAACTCTAAAAAACTAGATCTACCAATTAGAACATGTTCATATGGTTACTTACCCCTCAAAGAATTCTAGATTAATCAAATTATAGAGAAATGCACAGCACATTGCTGGTAAATTAGATTTATTGCTATTTTTACAATGTATACAACCCTCCTTAGAATGAAATATAACCCATCTCTTTAGAGAGCCTCAGGTGGCCTCACAGGTGAGTCATACTGCAATTTGACCACCGACACCCTAGTTCTGAAAATTAGGTGTGAACATCCCAGGTGTTTTTACTGCTCTTAACCGAATACTTCTGAAATTCTTAGCTTCAAAGATAATTAAGCAATTAGAACCTTTTTAAAGGTCTTCAGTAAAGACCAAGACCAACATCACTTGGTCTCCTTTTCATCTAAGAGCCTCTTGTATATAACCAGGAAGTGACAGAATTAACACTCCAGTTTCTTCTCTCTTTTTGTAATTACAAACATTCCTGATTTTTTTCTAGCTAATTTTTAGTCTGCACTATACCTGCTATATTTTGTGTTTCTGAGAGAAAGGGAACTTCAGAAGAAGAAGAAGAAGACTACAGTGCACTAACCAAGCACTGCAGCCAGGCCTCAGGGAAGACCAGACCAGGAAACAGAAAGCCGCAGGAGCTCAGGCAGGTGCTGTCAGCTGTCTCTAGAGAGCTACCTAGTTTCTTTCGACCTGCTCTGTGCTGCTTTTTCTGTAAACCAGCATTCCCTCTAGTACACATATGGCCAAGTGTGGCTGCTCTAGTTCAACAGAGTATCAAGAATCTCTGCTACATTTTTTGAACAATCTCATTTCCCCTAAAATGCAGATTCTCTAACGTTGCATATTAGGATTCCTATCCCCAGGCCTGTTCTTCTCGATCCTGGTGCAAAGTTAAATTGTAATACAATAAGATCTTTTAAAATAAAGTTTCGTTTTACCTGGAGTTCAGCCATTACATAAATGATACCTAAACAATCCTGTAGAGGAAGACAGTGGGGAGGAAGGAAAGAGAAAGGGGAGGGGTAGCCAAGAAACCTAACCTGGTAGTCACAAGAGTTTTGGTTTACATAGAGAACCCAACTGCTAGGGTAATGGGAGAAACACCAGTTAAGAGAATTTTTTTTGCATGTCAGAATTTATATTTTAAAATAGTACTTAAAGATTCATTAAATATAGATAAGATGAACAAAAAATTTATGGCTGGATGGGTCCTTAGAGCTGCAGGCCTCCTCACTCATTCAATAGCTGGGAAGTTAAATGACTCGTGAAAAGTCAGCAAGTTATAAGGTTCAGTGCCCACATCAGACTTCTGGTCTCCTGACTCCTAAACCAGTTACCTCGTCTACAATGCCAGAGAATCCTCATTCTGGGAGCACTAGTTCTTACAAAGATGGTGGCCTTACCAAGGGGCATGATGGAGAGGTATTTGCCTCGAAACTTGCTGGTGATTTTGATCTCCTGACGCAATGTCCAGCCATTTTTGGACTCCGCATGGTGTGCAGCGGCCGGGGGATGATGACTCACCTTGAAGAAATCAGTGATTCAAATAAGAAGGAAGAAAGGAGGAGAAGGTATTGCCTAGTAATTGGTGATGAACACCTGAAATTCATACTTGCCATTCTTGCACCTGCACCAGTGTGGGAGCCCTGAAGGAAAAGAAGGCAGTGTGGGATGACAGGGACTGGAATTTCTACAAACAACACCTGGTGTGGGCAGGAGCAACCAAAATATCATGCCTTTCTTCAAAAAGGAAATGTGCCCTGGTCAGTTTGGTTCAGTGGTTAGAGCGTCAGCCTTCGGACTGAAGAGTCTTGGGTTTGATTCCCGGTCAAGGGCACATACCTGGGTTGCAGGTCCAATCTGGGCAGGTGCAGGAGGCAACCAATTGATGTCTCTCTCACACTGATGTTTCTCTCTCTCTCAAAAAAAAAAAAAAAAGGAATGTATCCTCAGGTGAGGATTAACAAAAAAAGAAATGTCTAGCTGTCCAGAGGCACCTTTACCTGCTCACAGAGGGATCGGTACCCATTCTCCTCTAATCGGTCCAGTTCGAAGGTCTCCCCAAGGAGTGGGTTGAATGGCTTGCTGGTACGGGAAACAGTAGTGGAGTAGGAGGACACGGTGAAAGCTGCAACATAACAGAGCTGTTCTAGAGAGTTCTCACACTTTGCAGCTTGGTCTAAGAGCTCATGGTATTCCAGATCTTCAGTAAGGCGCTGAAGCATCGATAAGGGCTCATTAAAGTTCACCTGTCAGGAGAGAACAGATATAAAAGCTTGGCCCACACATCTATAGGAGACAGTTTAAGTTTTCTGAAGGTGGAGAAACATACTGAATTGTCACGATGATAAAGCAAATCACTGGGAAGAGAAGACCCTTTGCTCAGTAAAGCAGCTCTAAGATCTAACTTGCAAGCAATCCATTCTCCCTGGTCAACTGTTCATGTCAGTGGGTGGTATGCATCACCGTTTCACTTACATCCCGAACTGTAAGCTCTTGGGGACGGGAACCGTGCCTTTCTGTTCATCACTGCGTATGCTGTAGTCAGCGCCCCACACATGGGAAACCATTATCAAGTAGGTAATGAATGAATGAGTACAGAGGACATGCATTTTAGCACAAGGGCGCCCAGAGAGGAAGTTAGGTATTTAACACTGTTGAGGGAGTCAAGAGAGGGCAATCATTTTCAAGCACAGGTAGGTCCTGGCTAGTGAAACAGAAACATTACAGTCAGCTTCCACTCCTGGACCAGAGGGTTGCTAAGTATCGGTTCAGTTCTTTACCAGGCCAAGATTCCGACCTCTTAGCTCCGAGGCTGGACAGCTGTTTTTTGGACCTGGAGTGCTCTTGATGGGGCTAAGAGGGGGCTGTGTTTCTACCTCTCAAGTCTTAGAGCCAACTTAGGGCACTCAACCACCAAGTATCTGTGTGCTTCTGTTGTGGAGACGACAGATGTCCGCTCGCTCATTCACTCACTTCCTCATTCACAAACATTTATGGAGCCCTCACACATGCCGGACCCTAAGCTGCTCACTGGGTGTAGAGACGTGAACGAAAGAGACACTGTCTCCCCAGTCTCCCCCTTAAAGAAGTGTTATTTCCTAGACTGTTTGGAATTTAAGATGACATTAGTATTTTTAAAAATGCTATAAAAGAAGAGTTTAGGTTTCTAGACTAGCGCATAAAGCTTACTTAATCTGCAACACAGCTGAATAGGCCTGGATATCACCAGCTGGAGTTCTGAGTTCAGAGAACAGAGGATGGAAAAAACCAAATTCCTTTCTAGTGAATGGAGCTAGCCTAAAGCAGTATGTCAGTGAAACAAACCAAGCGAAACCACTATTCTTTCTGACGGCCCCTCTTTTTCTGTTTTTCATCTCTGTCCAGCTTCCTACCTGCCGATCTCTGAGCCACAGACTCCCCTCATATTTACTGTCATCCCAGTGATAAAATATCTTATCATTTTCACTATAATAAACTTTAAAAACAAAATATGAAGTAAAAAATTTACTGGAAATGCCATCAGCTAACGACAGCCATTATTAATATTTTTAGATGTTTTTTAAATGCATTTGTACATTTCTAAATAGTACACTAGAGTCTGCTTTTTCTTTGAGGAATGGAGCGACATTCCCTATGAAAACTTCCCAGTGAAGACAGGGCCACGGGACCAACCTCAGAAGACCCCTCCAGCGGGAAGTAGGACCTCCCTCCCTCAACAAACAGTGCCACTCTCCAAAACCACCCTCCTGGCCCAACAGAAGCGCACCGTGACGAGAAGCGTGCACACCGAGAGGGGCAACAGATGGAAAGAACTTGAATCTTCAGGGTGTTATGTTTTGTTTTTTACAGAGGGCACTTATAACTATGCCAACAAAATTTCTCATTGGCAGAATTTCAGGTGACGTTAAGTAATATTTCCAGACATTCTGAGAACTGGGGATGGGCTGTGTCCTCTCCTGGTGGCTAAAAGACATCTGAGCATTGCCTGGGACTAGAACCATCCTTAAGCGATCACTGTTTTTCACACAGACACAGCTCTGACTCCCCTCCCCCCACCAATGTTCCTGGAACCATAGTTTCTCTAAAAGTGCCAAGCTTTTCATATCAGTCATTTTATCACTTAGAGGCCTAATAGGGACACAAATGAATCTGTGAATTTAAAGAGGAAGGAAGCAGGAAATTCGTTATATAGCTGATGGAGAGTTGGGCAGCCCAAAGACAAGCTGGAGGTCAGCAACAGCAGGAAGCCACAGCCATTGGTAAGCTGGGGCCCAGAGGCCAGAAGCATTTGGCAGAAGCTAAGACCCTGTAAGATCCTGGGTTTTCTCCCTTCCTCCCTGCTCCAAACTCCTCCTGGTGCCTGGTACTGGTGGAGCCCAGCCAGATGCCAGCAAACATGGAAGGCCAAGCAACAGCCTAGGGGGACCAGCTTTCCTGTGACACAGCACAGAGCAGGGCAGGGCGAGGACTAGACCTGGAGGCAAACAGGAACAGGACTGCACATTCCGAGCGGCCAAGTCAACAAGGAACTAATGGTAAAAGGACGGGAGGTCACCTGTACTCAGAAGTGGTTTCTAAGCAGGTCTGCGTTTCTGAGGTTGTGAGACCCACCTTTCCGGTGACCTTTCTGCGGCGCCTGCCTCAGGCACCAGGCAAGTGGCACATTTTTTTAGGCCCCCAGCAAACCAGCTATTGTTTCTTCAGGGTGCTTACTCCTGGTCTTTTCTGGAGGTCCACATTCTCCTAACAGAAATCCTACACACTTACATGTCAATCTATTTGTTTTCCAAGACCCAGTTAACTAACCACTTTGACATCTTCTGAATGGTATGTATGTGCCAGGCACTGGTAAAGCACCAAGGTTACAGAGCCAATCAGACAGTCTGCGCATGAGGAACGCAGTCCATGGGCACTGGTCCGTAAGCCCCAGGAGGGGAGGAGAATGCTTTCTGTATTCCGTAGGCCACGTGCCTGGCTGTGGGCAGAACCTGTGGCCACCCTCCACTATCCAGTCCTCCTTCCTTCTACAAGTAGTAGAACCCCCAATTTTTAACTAGGTGATAACACCAAAACTAGGAGTCTTCATTGCCTCTTCCCCAGCTACTGTGGCCACATAACTAAGTTCTGGCCAAAGAGACTGAAGTGCAAGTGTTTATGCAACCTCTAGGAGCATGCCCTTCTTTTCTTTCCTCCCTGCTGGCTGGAGCAGCCCCTTAGGACCTGGAAACGGGCCACAGGTGGCAGAGCAAGAGGACAGAAAAGAGCCTGGTCCAACACTGCAGAGCATAGCACCAGCCCTGAACCACTGCTTCTGGAATTGCACATGACAATGAATTAAGCTAATATTTGTTTAAGGCAGGGTTTGGCCAGGCTCTTTCTGTACAAGAAGAGAGAGTAAATATTTAGGCTTCGAGGGCCATATGGGCTCTGGCACAATCACTCAGCTCTGCTCTTGTAGGATGAAAGCAGCCACAACAGGCAATCGAATGAGCGGCACTGTGTTCCAATAAAACTTTATGCGCACTAACATCTAAATTTCATATAATTCTCATGTTATGAAATATCTTCCTTTTGATTTTTTCAACCATTTAAAAATATAAAAACTGAAATTTATGTAATCTTATTAACCCATGTCACTCCAATAAATTTAACACACACACACACACACACACACACACACACACTACTGTTAGCTTGCAGGCTGCACAGAGAGTAGCCAGATCTGGCCCAAGGCCCCTGGTTTAAACCAGTATGTTCTGAATTTGTTTCTTTATATTGAAGCTATACCTAACCAACATGCTGGTATAACATCAGCACGTAAACGCTTGTGGGATTAATAAGCAAGTGCTATCCACTGCCCAGACATACACGATGAACTTAGAGCACAGGAGAGGTAACATCTCACCCTGGTCAGATGCATGGATGAAACTGTGCTGATTCCTGAAGAAAAGGGTATTTAGCGCAAAAAAAAAAAAAAAAAAAAAAAGGCAAGGGTGGGTGGGGAGCTGCCAAAATTTTGAGCAGAAAGAGCAGTGTGTGCAAATGCCCTGTAGGGAAAGCCAAGATGCCTCTGAGTACCTGAGGGGAATTCCCAATGACTGACCAGAACACTGAACGTGTGGGCACAGCCTGTCCTCGGGGAGGAGCTGCAAGTCCACCAAGGAATCTGGTCTACTCTCAAAGCCACAAAGACCTAGTAAAGGGTTTTCAGCTCAGGAGTGACATGATTACACTTTCAATAAAAAGGTCACTCGGGCAACACTGTGGACAGAGCGAAAGAGGGTCTGACTGGAGGCAGGGAGGTCAGCCCAAACACCATCTTACCATGATGAAGGTCCTCACCTGCCTGACTAGACTGAATATTTTTGCTTCTATGCTCCCGAAACCTTTGTATGTACAGTACTTCAAACAACACTATCACAGAAAACAATACTTTTTACCTGTTTTCATGCCTGTCTCCTTTAAACTGCACATTTCTTGAAAATGGAACAATTATCTTTGCACGGCTAACATAGGAACCTGCTCTTAAATAAACTACTGACCAAACGCATCTGATTCTAGGTGATCTGGGAACACAGCAGACCCACAGCTCACACAGAAGCAAATCATTGTAAGGGATAGTGTATAACTCTAGGGGTAACAAAGGCCACGCACAGATTGCTATAGCCGTGGGAGAGGCTGCCAGGCCACCTTCCTCCCACTGAGGCCTGGTGTGAGAACCTCACCGGCATGGGGATCTTAGAGAGTTCCTTTCCGATGCAGTTCTTCATGATGCTCCACAAGTTGAGGCTATAGTTTGGTTTGTATGGTATTCTAGTTCTCTTTTCCTTCTTGGTCTCTTCCAGCTGATGCTTGTACTAAGAACAAAACAAAGCCATTCAATCTCCCAAAAAGGACAGAAAGCCTCGTATTTATAACCTTCCCTTCCCCCATGCTAAAAAATATTTTAAAACAAACAAACAAAAAACCCAATCAGTACTTTCTGTTTCTCTTAGTGCTTTACCGGCAAATCCTTGGGAATCACCCCTCGAGGCCCTCACTTCAGGTAACTCCCAAATAAGAGTTACCTGTTCATCAAGGCTGATGTCACTGCTGGCTCCACTGATGTTGCTGCCAGTACGTCTACATGGATGGGAAATGTGTGAGAATTAGAACAAAGACCAGCACTAGAGTTGGGTCCTGCCATGTCTTTACAAAGCAGAACGCTAAGCATGCTACACAAACTTATCAATGGATGATCCAATGACACGCAGAATAAAATACGTATGAATTTAAACATCTCTGGACAACCTGGTCAGGTAAAAAAGCTAACAGTTTTCCACTTACTTAAGGAAAGAGCTTAGATCTCAGTAAATATTGACAATTATGATACACCCCTGAAGCATTTCTAACCTGCTGATGGTCAGGCGTGTTCATTCTTATTGGGAGTCAAAGGTAACTCACTTGTGGCCCAAACTTTCAGGCGTGGTGATGATCTCAGGAGCATCAAAAAATTCATTCTCATCATCTTCGTCACTCATGTCTCCTTTGCCAGAGCAGCATTGATCTGGAAGGGGAATAGCCTTGTTCATTCGCTTTGGCGAAAACCTGGCACAGTGGGAACTTTAAATGCTAATCACAAACATAGCCACAAATAGTAGAAACCAGTGGAAAAGCCAGAAGAAATCCATGGCTCCAACTGCATTTCACATGAGTCACTGATTCCGGAGAATTCGGAGTTCTTCTACCAATTGCAGAAACGCCCTGGCTCCTCTTAGAACCAACTACGCAAAGGCCCAGCATCTTACCTTTGCCAGGACCCGCACTGCCAGGAGCATGTGCTGGCAGCACTGTGGCTCCTCGGAAGGCCCGCTCCAGGTGATTATGCTGCTTCGCCAGCTGCTCCAAGGTCTCTTCTAGCCGGATCCGCTGGTCTCGCTCATACTGTAGTGATTTCTGCCATTTTTTACTATGGGTCTGAGCTAACATAAGGAAATCTCTGCAGGCCTGTAGGGGAAAGAGTTAGGGTTAACATTCACTCAGCTAGTCAGTGACATCCCTCAGGCTCTGTGAGCCCATTAAGTAACCTTATCCTGGGAACTTCAACAGGCAGATTACAATGAAAGACTTTCCCTGTCATTCCCCAGTGTCAGGGACAGCCAGCTCCATGAGGCAATGAAGGTCGACTCCAGAGGGGAAAAAAGCACGGTTGTCACGGCTCTCTCATATTTTCCTGGTCATGAGGAACAACCAAATGCCAAGTGAGCAGTAAACCTAGACAAAGTATTTGTGGCAGCATCACAGAGGGCAGCTATGTGAACTACACCGGAAGGAAAGAAATCTATCCACTGAAAGAAAGGTGAGGAAAAGCAGAGGATGACAGCTTTCAATAAATTCCTGACTAAGCCCAAGTCGCCTAAAGCTGAGGAATTCAGACACTAAGAGCAGAGAATCTGCACTGAATTGAACAAATGCAGGGAAATGGAATTTGTTTTTATTTTGGTCACTAAGAGAAACAACTGACCATAAAAATTAGAAGCCTACCTGGGGAATCAAAGGAAGGCTCTCTAAACAAAACACTAATGTGATCATATCACTGGCTCCCTGCTGGTATTGAGGCCAAATCCTAATCACTGGAAATGAACATAAAGGGCCCTTCACAGCAGGGCCCCCACCTGCCTCGTATCTTCCTCGCCGGGCTCCTGCACCCTCCCGTGGAATCACCCTGAACTGCTCAACCTCTTCCTGGAGGGAGAGATTTCTTTTGGGCCTGCCTACTATCATAGCAGATGCCATTCGCTCTGCCTAGAATGTTCTCTCCTACCCCTTTTCTCTACTTGGTCAAGACCTCTTCATTGTTTCAGATCTATGGCAAATGTTATTCTTCCGTGACACTTCCCCCCAGAGGCCTATGCAGCCAGTCTCTGCTGTACATTTCCACAGCACTTGGCACAACTCTATCCTACACCAGCCACAGCAGCATGACTGATGTGCGGTCTCTCGAGACGGATCACACACAACTTGAAGACACACAGTTTATAGTTAATTCATATACATATCTTCAGCTCCTAAGTTGCTTTGTACATAGCAGGAGCCTGATAAAAGTTTGCTTAATAAATAAATGAAAAAAATTAAACAATGTAATCTTAAAAGTCAATGCCCTGTTCTAGAAAAACTAGAAGGTAAATGAAATTTCTACACCCATGGTTTCGACTGCTGCCTCTAGGCTAATGACTATGAAATCAGTAATTCCAGCTCTGTGCTCATGGAGTTTCAGACCAGAATATCCAGTTGCCTAGTCAGTGGCTCACAGTAATCTCAAAATCTGTGGGTCCCGAGCTGAACTCACCATGTTCCCTCTCTGACTCAGCTTCTCCCTCAGTGTTCCCCATGGCACCACAGCTCCAGGGCCCTTCCACATGCCCAAGCCAGAAAACCCAGAAGCATAGTTGATTCTGAGTTTTCAGTCCCCCCCACATCTGACTATCTAGTCCTATCGATTCTTCCTTAATGTTTCTGGAATCTGCACACTTCTCTCCACCCTCCATACTCAGAGGTAGTACAGAGCACATGCACTGGAGTTGGGTTGTTGGGGCTCTAATTACAGCTCCATCTCACTGCCTAGCTATGAAACTCTGGGCAAGTAGTTTAACCTCTTTGTGCTTCATCTTCCTCATCTGTAAACAGTAACTACCTCAAGAGTTGTTGCTTTACGTGTAAAGCGTTTAGAAGCATACGGCTCACAGTAAGCATTCAATAGGTGTTAGCGATGATACTAAGCCTGCGCCAAAATCAACCTTGTTCTCTTTTAATGCACTACCAACGACCAAGCCCATTTAGTGTGATCTGCACCCCATCCCCTCCTCACACTCAATTCCTTTCCAGCTTCTCTCTAGCTACTACCCTGCTCCTCTAACAGTCAACTACCAGCAGTTACAGGTTTGGGGAGAGAGGGAGGGATCCCCACATGCCACACCTCTACCTGGATTGACTCTTCTCCCCCACTTTCTTTTAATGATGTTGATCACAGCTAAAGCTTAGTAAGAGACAATTATATGTTTGGCATTTGCTGAACACTTTATACCAATTATGTGATAAAAGCCTTTCAACAACCTTGTAAGCAGTTTACTAGTATCATCATCACTTACAGAAAAGGAGCTGAGGTCACGGAAGAAGCAGGTTATACAGTTAACCAAGGCAGCTGGACTTTAGGGCCCCCAGCTCTATATTGTCTTTTTTCATAGGAGGGCTCTCTGGTCTTTCAGAATTTAGCTGAATTCAAACTTCTTCCAGTCTGAGTGGAAGGCCTCCAATGTGCTATGCCACAGCAGCCTGTGCTCATTTCTGTCAGGCACTTAGGACAGGCCAAACTGATCTGGTAGCTTCTCTGTCCCCTCATAGAGTAATCTCCCTGAGGGCAGGGACCATACCACATCTGTTTTATATCCCCTAGCATAGTGCCTAGAAGACAGAAGCTGCGAGGTAGATGTTCACTGAATTAGCAAATGGATATGCTAATAGCATCAGATTTACTCCCCTGGTTAGATTCACGCTGGTAGTAAGAAAAGCTATATCCTATGAAACTGAGTAAAACGTCTTCTTCCTTTGATATATATGCCCCTTTGGAGACGTGATGCGCTAGGACTGTAATCTCTGACATGCATATTTCACTACAGGCCTTGCCCCTATCACCTAACAGGCACAAAGGAAACAAGACAGGTATAAAAAACGCCTTTTAAGCAATAACTAGTGATGAAAGGGTACAGGCCGGGAGGACAGGCTACGACACAGCTTTCCTCTGACGCCCACGCAGTCATCCCCTTTGACATAAACTCTGGACCCTCACAACTCAGGGAAGAATTGCCTGAGGAACAAAGATGAGCATAGTTTCAATAGTAAAGTCCAAACGAAACTTTCAGTTTTATGAGAAATTTTTCAATGAAGAGGTGTCTTATTTAGCAGATTCTCCACATCAAGGGTAGCAAAAAGCTGCCATGGAGCGGGGTGCTCATCTGACAGGGTAAGAGGCAACATCTGCGACCAGGAGACCCGTGTCTCCAGCTTTTCTGTGACTTATTCGCTGTTGACTAATTGACCTGGATGGCTTCTGCTCCTTTCCTGGATTATCAGGATCACGGGAGGACCAGAAAAGCAGGCAGTCTCTAAGAAGTGCACTGTCTGGAGAAAGAGTGCGTGGGAAATGCAGCGTCAGTACTGATAAGCAGTCCTGGAGGCAGCGGACCTTCTTGCGGTGGGCAAAATAACTGTCCCTTCTACCTTTTGTGAGTCAGAGCTCTGAAGAAAGTGCTCTGTACTTAGAAAATGATATGAAGTAACAAAGGGGTTTTAAATGAGAAATATTAGCCATCTCCTTGGTCACAGGGCACACCTTTGATCTGTACGAGCCACGAGAATCACACTAGTTCTAAGCAAATGTCTATTATCACTCCCCCAACAAGGGAAAATCAGGCCCTAGTGAAGTAATTTCATCCCATTTAATAAGATAAGGAAAAAAAACACCTGCATAAGCCCTTTCTCACAGAGGCCCCTTCTCACTTGCATTATGAAATGTCTTCTAAAGTTCTCATGTGGGAGCTGCTAAAACAACCTGCCAGGTGAGAATCAGCCACCCGCAGAGGAAAAACAGCATTGTTTAAACCATGTATTAATTTCATACTGTGCGCCCAGCACCTGAAATGCATCATTAATGCCCCTGGGGATTTGGCTTTACCTAGAGTCTTGCAGTCAAGCAGCAGAAGTACCACAAACCAACAACAGCCACCAAGGCAGAAGTCATAAGGAGGCAGAGCACTGGCCCCTTCTTTTTAAACAAAAGTGCCCAAAGCTGAGTGTTTTGTCTTATCACCCCAAACTACCCCTGAAACCAAGGAGTAAATATGGGAATAACTAGTATTATAAAGTCCTCACTAGTACTTGATCCAACTCTATTTACCACACTGTAGGCCAGAATACACTAGCAATGAAGGGACCAGACTCAAACCTAAAGCTCAAAGAACTTGACAGTGGGAAGGAACCATGAGATCTTTTTGTTGCAACAGATAAAGTGAGCTCACAATAAATAAAACCGCAACCCAGAGAGGTTAAAAGATACAATTAACATCACCCTCGGATGTCCTGCTGGTGCCAGAGCAGGGCTGAAATCTGGACTCCTAACTAACTCCCTGGCTGGAGCCGTGTTCTCCTGATGATTTGAGCAGAGCAGGAAAATCATTCCATCTGTGCATCCTGTTCTACTCCATGCAACAAACAATGTAACTTCAGTGCCCCCAGCAGCAAAGCAGGACCTACTGTTCTGTGCTTTATCAATTAGTTTCCCTGGGAAGAATCACATTTTGAAAGAGGGAGAAAATCAAAAGCAAAAAAGACACCATTTGCACTTACGTTGATCATGGCATTGGATGTGATCCTGAAGAGTGTGGCCCGTTCATTGACCTGCTTGATCTTTTCGTTGCTCTCGGCGGGCAGCCGCAGGGACTCTAGCTCACTGAGGGAGCGCTGCAGTGCCGTGCCGTGCTTGGCTATCAGGTCGTTGCATGTGCTCAGGTCTTCCACTTTGCTGGTCAGGGTCCGGAGGGTGTTCTGCAGCTCTGTCTTGTCAGTTTGCGAGACAGACTCTTCATCTCCTGACTCATCTGCAGAAGCAAAAGGTAAGTTACATGATTCAGTCCCAGGAGTGAGAGCCTGAACCCTGCCAACTCTGCCCACAACCAAACTGACACTCCTCCCACTGTGCATTCTGACCAACTGACAGTTTGCCATTACCAGACAACTTCTCCACAGTGTGGTCCACAGCCCATCTGCATCACAAACACCTGGAGTTCTTCTTACAGGTGCAGTCTCGCCCCACCCCCAGAGATTTTGATTTGGCAGGTGTGAGGTAAGGCCCAGCAACCTGCATTTCAAGCAAGCTGCCCAGGTAATTCTGATGCACACTCAAGTTTCAGAACCTAGAGGACAGGATGGAGAAGCTAAATGGCTCTTGGGGTTAGGTATGAATTATTAAGCCTTTAAACTCTAGCATGAGAATTCCAATCTAGTCCCAGATGATTATTACTGCAAATCCACTATCATTTGGTGAGCCCTGCATGAAATGGGCTGAGAATCACAGTCTACCTCTTTGTAAACAAAGTCCACATCACCAAAAGACTGATTAATTTACTTGTCTTTTCTGAAGATGAGAAGAAGATAAAAACTTGGTATTTTCCGACACTACAGCCACACTGCACTGAAAGCAATGCAAGATCTTCTGTTACATGACTCTCTAATGGTAAGTCACGCAGACAGCTACGTTGTACCTCTCGCTACCAGTTCTGTACCTAACACTTTTGTAATTGCAAAGTTGCAAAGTGGTTTTCCAGCAGTGTCACTTCCTTGGGGGGGGGGGGGGCTAATATCAGCACTAAAATCAAAACAAGAGAAATAAGGAAAGACTTGACCCATCTGCTAGGCAGAAAGGCAGGGCCAAAGTGAAAACATAACCTGTTACCAAAAAGTTTACAAAGCAGTGAATTTTCCTTCACTGCTCAAAAGATAATAAGAACGGTACTAGAAATGACAGAAGGCAAGAAAACAGCAGATGAACAAAGGTCAGCCGGTGACCATCTTGGTCAGTCCAAATGAACAAGCTCAGTACGCTTAAACTACCAACACTTAGGGGGGAAATCCTACCATCTTCCTTGACAAAAAATCCAAACATAATTAGATTGCTCTTTTTCAGTAGAAACTAAGATAGCAAAATGAAGATGTTTCATAGAAAAAATCACATAAAATGCTTTTGACAGTCTACAGAGACTGTTTCAACTCCACTAACAAATAGTTAAGTAAGGAGGTGTCAGGAGAAAAGAAAAAACTAAGGGTATATCCAAATTGTGAGTTGTAATAATTCTAAGACTGATCTAGCAATAACATAATTATTTCTCAAAATCTGAAGGTAGTCAATTGGCAATAAAAGCCAAAGGACAACTGTTTATGCCCATAGGGCATAAACCTCAACCTCAGCACTACTGACATTTGGCCAGATAACTCCTTGTTTTGGGTGGCTGTCCTCTGCATCACAGGAGGTGCAGTGGCCTCCCTGGCCCCTGCTCATGACAGACCAGCAGCACCACCACCCCTCAGCTGGGACGAGAAAAGATGGCTCCAGACATTGCTGAATGTCCCCTGTGAGGCAGAACTGGCCTTGGCTGAAAACCGCCACTCCAGGATAAATACTGCATGGTGAGGAGAAGCCCGAGACATCTAGGCCATAGTTGATAATTAAATGACAATCGGGATAAAATAAGATGTGTGTGTAAGCCGGGTGAATGGAAAGTTTCCCAGACACAGTGTTCTTTGCTCCCTACCCGATTCTGCCAGCATCTTCACAGCCTTGGCCTTGGCCAGTTCCAGGGCCGTCACCCAGCGCTGCCGCTCCACTTCCGAGCTGGCCTTCAGGTGGTAGGTCTGGGCACCCCCATTGGAGATGATGAAGTTGCAAGAGTCCTCCACAGTGATGTTGGCTGTGGCCAGGTTGATGGTACCACGGCAGGTATGTCTCATTTCTGCCTTTGACCTGCAATAACGAGGCAGACATATGCTAAGTAGAAAGCTAATGGGTGGCCTGTCCTTGATCAAATTCCATTTCTCTTCATAACTCTAACCCCTTTGAAAATACAGTGGTCTTAGGAATGAGTAAATTCTAATATTTCCCTCAAATGGGTCCCTAAAATTAAAGAAATAGTCAGTAGGGATTTCCTTTCAAAGCCTAAGTATTGTTTCTGAGTCAGATTGTTTTGCTCTGCTGGTCCTCTCACCCTTAGCTATTTAAAAAGATGCTTCGCTGAAGTATAAAACAAACTATAAATTCAGCAATTTTAAGTGTGCGATTCAGTGGGTCCTGACAAATGTGTATCACTGTGCAACCACCTCCAAATCAAAATACAGAATATTTCCATCACCCCCAAAAGTTCCCTTGTGCCCTCTCGCAGTGAGGAATTACTTATTTAGAAAGCTATAATTATAAAATAGTGCTTTATAAACTCGTGCAACAAAATTTCGTAAAACAGTCTTATTCCTTGAGAGAAAGAACAGCTCTGTTTACATATACTGAACGATCCCTGCCCCCAACCGGAACTCAGCCCAAACACAACCTGTCTCACTCTGCTCAGGACTGTACTGCAGAAGTGTAGAGCACACGTAGATGTTTGAAGTATTAACTATTGACTACAGCTCAAGTGATATGAAACAGGAAGAACTAGTTTTCTGTGGGAGAAGAGACAAAATAATCATAAAAGAATCACCAGGTGGTCTAATCTTTCTGGACTGAGTTCTTTCCTAAGGTCCACTGACCTCTATTGGTGGCAACTCCTAAGCCATCCTATTAATAGCCAGGAGAGATTCAGCAAATCTGTTCTCACAGGGCTGGGTGTAAAATTTTCCCCCATCTCTCCTGATTGACAGTTCTATTCATAGACTAGCTTTTGAACTTTACAGCAATGCTTGGTGACAACAAGCTACAAGAGACTTACGTGAGCTACCAAGCTGCTGGCACAATTGGGTGCACAGTGCAAACTGTGCTCATTTCCCCACCACCTGCCGGCTATGCCCAGGGACCTGCGTGTTGAGAACTCGGTTTTCCCTGACCAAGAGGTCAAAGTCCTTTGTCAACTGCCACAGTGCAAAGCAGAGCCACTTCCCTGTCACTGGAACCAAGTGGCCAAACATACCTGGCACATCCAGAAACTCTGCATGCCAGAAAGGACATACGCCTGTCTCCAGAAAGTGACTCGGTATGTTTGAGAAAGTTGGTTTACTGTGCTTAGCAAGACAGACTTGCTATTGTTCAGTCTGTCACATGAAACTGGTTTGCATCCTCAAATGCACAAATGAGCAGGCTGGGACGGCTGGGGGGTCTCAACGGACTGGGCCACTTTCTATGCCCTGCACCTGTCACACTGTAACGTGAATCCCTGTTTTTTCTATTCTTCCCTCCCCTCCCCCTACCCAGAGCTTCGGTTACATTATGAACAATGCAGACGGAATTACACACCCACAGCGGACGGCGCTCACCCCTGCTTTCTGCTCCAGAGGTGCTACTTGGACCTTCTACCACATTCCTCATAATGTGTTGGTGCTTTTCACAAATCACCTCCCAGGGATCTCTTCTGCCTGTTCATCTTCATGAACTAAAGAAGGTTCTCAAATCATAACATCTGTAGCAGTTTTAAAAATACAAAGGGACCCTGGGAGTAAGGCAGGCTTGACCTCAGGGCTCTTGGGTTTGGGCAAATACACCAATGGTTATAAATGATTAGTATAGAAGCCGGGAAAAAAATGATTTTCAGGGTGCAAGGTAAGTTCTTCATGCACTATAGTATTAGGTGGTATTTCTGGCTAGAAATTTCCTCCCTGAAAAGGCCAGCTGAAACAGTAACTCCATCTCCAGAGGCTGGCCAGGAAAACTAATACCATGGGCCTGTCATGATGGGTCTGGGAGAGCTGGGATTCTGCATGTGGTTTTAAGTAACTGCCATCTGTGTAACTGGGTATATAAGGAAGAACAGGGTACATAAAAAGAGAGAAGGGGTGTGGCCAAGCCTGTTAGCACAGCTCATCAGGGGATGGGTCTAGGAGGTACATCTCAGTAAAAAAGAAAACAGTATTTTTAAAAAGCATGTATAGAAAATAACAGGTTCTGGAGGCATGAAAAGCAAGAATGACAACTTAGCTAAGCAATTCTAGGCACATGGGGACCGGAAGAACACTTTTAGGAAGAATAAACTACCGACATAGTTGGTCGGAAGTACTTCAGTGTGATTTTGAGGGTAGGGCATAGACTTGGTAACTCTGGGTCCTGTTGCTTGGTTGGTTTGTGGGTGGGACTATCTTAGACAGCAAGGGCAGGCCCATGGCATATTTCCCAGCATGTGGTTTGGTATGTTTTGGAAGGAGTTTTATCTGTGGTCAGACAGGTACCACTAGCTCTTGTAAGAGAGAAGTCACAAGTGGCTACAAGTACTCGAAGAGAAAACAACATATAAGTTAATGTCCAATCAAGATCAATATTGATCAAGACTGGTACTGACCAAAGAATTAACTGGCCTGGAAAGTGGATATAAGAACTTGGATGAGGGAAAATGATTGTACATTAAGACCCTTGGTTGATATACAACTATTGAAAATAGGGAATCAGTGTTAATAGTGACTTACAAGCCAAGTAAGGATACGAATCGACTGAACATTAGAATGATGGTCAGTTTAGTTACTTATTTTTTAATATGTTTTTATTGATTTTAGAGAGAAAGGAAGAGAGAGAGAGAGGGAGAGAGAGACATCGATTGGTTGCCATCCGCACAGGTGCACCCAAACCGGGGATCGAACCCACAACCTGGGTATGTGCCCTGACCAGGAATCGAACCAGTGACCCCTTGGTTCACGGGACAATGCTCAATCAACTGAGCCACACTGGCCAGGGCTGATGGTCAGTTCAAAAGATAAACATAAACTTGAGTAGGGGAAAAGCTTAGGAGCAGACTAAATTTTTGATATTTGATCAAACCTTAAAGTCCTGGATAAGTAATTAGAAGAGGTTAAAATTAAAATTAATTCTGAATATAATAATGCAAATGATATACACAACTGATCACAATTAATGTCACTTAAGCAGTGAGGATGCACTAAGGCATTTTCTACTGTTCCTAACTCCAACTAAACCTCCAGCTCCCACCTTCAATTCCCCCTCAAAATACTCTAAGAGCCAATACAATAGAGTTAATGGAAGAGATTCGTTCACCCTAACTCTCCTGGTGGCAGAGTGACCACAGCAGAGGAAAAGAAACAGAGTGAGCTGCTCTTAACAACAGCATTTTGTGTCCTAAATAGGATGATCTTCATAAAAAGATTTCAATTAGAAATGTCATCATACTAAGCAAAGTCTCCCTTAAAGGAGACTTTTATACATTTTGTATAAAAGAAACATAGAAACCATGAGCTCTAAACTTAGTTGCTATTGATAATTATCTCTGTATCTGATTCATGTAACAGGAACCTGGGTTTTAGGTTATGTTGGTGTGAAGGGAACTAGTTTCAAATCCTGACTCCTCAAGACTTTGGGAAGGTTGCCCAAGCTAAGTCTTGGTTTCCTCATCAGGAAGATGGGCATATCTCCTAATTCCCAGGGTTGTTGGGAGTCAACAAATACCATACACAAAACACCTATCCAAACTGTCTGGCCCTCAGAAAGTGTTTAAGTCCTGTCCCCAAATCCAGTATCTTAACCCCTCTTATCTATAGGAGCATGAGTAGCCAAAAACATGTTATGGCAAGATTGTAAGTCACCATAAGTATATATTAAACATTCCAAACACACACTGTTGAACAGAAGTACTCATAGCAAAGACACTGAGTCTTCTTTTAATAAACTGAAACCACACTAACCAGACAGCCCAGAAATACTACTGGATAGAAGACCTAATCATTCCCATGGGAGGCGGTGGGGCAAGCAAAAATAAAAGCAGCACTGGAGTGCACCTCTCCATTCTGAGCTGTCCAGGAGAAAGCATACCCAAGTCCTGGAGAGAGAAGGAAGAGGGGGGCTAGATGGAGGCCACCCTGTGCACGGTGTCCTTGTGCCTGGACGTGGAGAGAGCAAAGGCGGGTTCATCAAGGGCTGCTAATAACCTTGAAATCTGGAGACCTGGCACAGACAGCTAAACCTTGGGAGGTTTACTCTGAGTTCTTTGAAAGCAGTGCCTGGGCTTTGCACTCCCATATGTGCCCCTGGGCACCTACAACAGCGCCTTCCTTGCAGAATCAATCTTTACACCCATGTGCTGGTGGAAACGTAATGGAAGAAGGGATGCTCTTCACACATGCAAAGGCCAGGGGCCGAGGGGGAAGGTGTGGCAGCGCGGATGGGGAGCCCAGGCAGGGGGGTAAGTCCCGGGGCGTGCACTCTCCGTGACGGTGGGCTCGTGTCGCGGGCTGTCAACGCGCGCAGGTGACGAAAGGGGCCTGGGGCGACCTTGGCTGCCGTGCGGGGACTGAGGGCTGCGGTGGGGGGACAGCGCCCCGGAAGCAGTTACCTGTAGTAGCTCAGGAGCCCGTTGCTCAGCACGAACCACCGCCGCTGGTAGCCTTTGATATAATTAGTCCATTTGAAGAGCCAGCCTTCTCGAGCCGAGCCCGAGCCCCCAGCGCCCGAGCCGCCCGAGCCCCCCGCCGGCGGCGCGGGAGCCGGGCCCGCCGCCGCCACTCCCCCGGCCCCCGGGCCCGCGCCGCTCGCAGCCGCCGCGGCCACGGTGCCCGGCGCGGCCCCGGAGCCTGGCGTCGCGTCTCCGCGGCCGCCCCCGCCTCCCACCACCGGGGGGCCGGTGCCGCCGCCGCCCGGAGCTGCAATGGCTGCCGGGCCCGGCCCCACCACTCCTCTCAGCTCCGCTGCCGCCATGAGCTGCCACCGCCCCGAGACACAGAACCGGAACCGCCTACGAGAGCCGCCGTCGCCGTCGGAGCGCCGCACACGGCTAGCGCATCAGCCGCCGCCGCGCAGCGTCACCGCCCCGCCCGGTCCGCCGTGGGGAGGCGGGACCGGCCGGGAAGGAGCGAGTCGATTGGTGCCGCCGAGTGTCACTTGCGGAAGACCCCTAGGACACTGGTGTTTTTCTGGGGCCTGTCATTCTACACAATCCAATGAGAGCCCCTGGTGGGACTCGTCCGCCAGCCACGTCGTTGATTGGTTCTTATCGAGGCCAATCAAACTTCTGTAAAGCTCATTGGTGCTTTTCTGAAGTCTCCAGCGCTTCGAGAGGACTCTAAAACCAGAGTGCCCGGCCACTTTGATCGCCCATTGGCCAGTGATTCCGCCACTCATTTCAGTTCATGCTCCCGTCACCGCCACGTCACCCCCTCGCATCATTCTTCTTAGCGTCCCTCTTCCGCCCTTATGGATTGGTGATTGGTATCAGCGGCCCAATCTCTTCTGCCATTGACTGTAGCGGTGGAGGAAAAAGGGGAGGAGTCTCGTCACATCCTTTTATTTTTTATTGCTTGGTGTGAGTGCCACTCACCTGCTGACCAATGAAAGAAATCTACTGGGAGACGGGCAGGCCGGAACAGCCAATCAAATCTGGAATGTGCGCTTGGGGGCGTGCCCGCCTGCTTCTAGCTTTGGGGGGATGTTGGTGGGAGGTAAAAGCATATCAATTTCCCTAAAGCATTTTTGATATAAGTGCCGTGATGGAGTCGCTCTTGCTGAGTTAATCTCTCCGTAGTTTCTCAGCAGTCACGCCCTGCGTGAGTCTCCTCCTTCCAGAGCCCTCTTCCAGCAGCCGGCTTGGGTCTGGAGGCCCAGATCCGGGAGGAGCCCAGAAATAGCTTCATCAGTTCCCTCCCGGGTCCACGATCGTCCTAAGTCCCTTCCCTAGTTTTCTTATCACCGCACCGCACTCCTCATTTCCTGCTCTAATTCTGCCCCACGCGTTGCCCACCTTGCCGTGGGGAGGGCCTGGCGTTATCCACGCTTCCCACCGGTGTCTCTTCCAGACCTAAGCGCACGTGTGTATGCCTAACTTCGCACCACATTTTTTTTTTTTTTTTTTGATAAATTGAGTTTGTTCACACATTTGTGAAAGTAACATTCAGTAACTCATTTAACATTTAGATGTAAACGACTGTTAAAATGGAGCTTTGGGGAACCTGTTACATTTTGCTAGTTTAGATAGGCAATAGAAATAGCTGCTAGGCACTGGAGAACAAATTGCTTTTTCTTGGTAGGGTGCTTCCCGGTTTCAAGAAAGTAAAGGAAAACATCCTTTTTAGAAAATGTTTTTAAAAGGAGAAATTTATTGAATTCAGAAGAGAGAATACATTTTGAAAATCTGCAGTTAGATGTAGGCTATTTGGGATTAGTTTGTGTGTGTGTGTGTTTAACTGAACTAAAGTGAACCCATTTATGCTATAGTCCTCCTGCCTTTGCTACTTACTGGCTCTAGGACTTAGGGAGTTATTTATTTAAGAGCTCCAAGACTCAGTTTTCACTTCTGATAAATAGAAATAAAACACTACAGGGATGCTGTGGGGCATTTGAACACGTTTGATAAATTGTAAACAGCTACACAAATGTGAGATGTGTTGCCAAATACACCTCTCAGAGTACTTGCCAATCAGAATGAAGACATACTTTTGCAATGGAGAAATCTGGCTGTCCCACCTTAAGCCAGTTATTCAACTTAGCATCGTTAACCCTGGGACAATCAAGTTTTTATGAGGTTCCTGGTGTGCTGCAGTTGTAAAGTATTCAGCATCACTTAATGGTTTTTTTTGTGTTTTTTTTTGCTAAAAATGTTCAACCTGAATCCAATCAAACCCTTAGGCCTATCCCCTTCATAGGGGCTGGAGGAACCAGTTAGACATCCTCAAAGAAACAGCAGGAAACAATCAGATAAATCAAGAATGAGAGGCATTCTCTAAGACAACTGGTTTTATAGAAGATAAAATCACAAAGATTAACGAAAACTGATTTCATAAAAAAAGGTTAGGGGGTGACTGTTCTGTTCCAAAAAACTTAAAAGACAACAAAATCTTGATTGGATTCTGGTTCTGGGATATAAAATAACCAGCTTTTTAGACATTTTTGGGATAATTGGGGAAGTTTGAAAATCGGCTGGTATTAGATGTTAGGCAGTTATTACATTTGTTCAATGTAATATCGGTATGATGGCTCTGAAGGAAAGCATCTTTAAAATTTGAAGAAATGTTTAGGAGCGACCATTGTTAACAGTGTGACATATAGTCTACTATCTTATGGATTTTAAAAATTAAGTAATTTTAATGATGAAATATTTGGACACCTGTACTTACTAGTTTGCTAGGGCTGCCGTAACAAAATACCACAAACGGGGTGGCTTAAACAATGGAAATTTATTTTTCTACAATTCAGGGGGCTAGAAGTCTGAGATCAGGTATTGGCAGGGTTGGCTTCTGGTCTCTCTCATTGACTCAGGTGGCTGTTTTCTCTCTGGGTCTTTGCATGGTCTCCTCTCTGTGCCCATGTCCTCTCATCTTATGGGGATACCAGTCCTATCAGATTAGAGCCCACCCACACAAATGATCGTATTTTAACTTAATACCTCTTTAAAGGCCCTGTTTCCAAATACAGTCACATTCTGAGGTTCTGGGGGCTAGTTTCGAGGGACACAATGCAAGCCCTAACATCCACAGAATGCATATATGAAAATTATGAAGCACAATAGTAAAACTAATACTCATTAATGCACCACTCAACATAGTAATGACATTTCCTACATCTTTATGCCAATCCCATTCCATAAACACTCTCAAAGCTAACAACTGTCTTAAATCTATTTTTTAAAAATTTTATTCTCAGTCACTTTACCTTTCAAAGGCTCAGTCTCCTCATCCTGTAGACCAGGAATAGTGTTGTGAGGCCCTCTCCTAAGTGCCCCCTTCTCTTGTCTATTTCCATCTTCATACAGCAGTGATTTTTAAAAGCGTAAATAAGATCATATGTTGTTTTGTACTTTTTCCTTAAAAACTCTGCAAAAGCTTCCCATGCAATGAGAACAGATCCCTTCAAGATCCTGTGTGGTCATCCTATCCTGGCCTAGTCCCTTCACTCCAGCAATACTGACCTGCCATGGCCCCTTCAACTCCTCACTCACTCTCATCTCAGGGTCTAGACCATCTTCATTTTGCTTGGGCTCTTCTGAGACCTTTGCAAGGCTGTCCTCTCATTAGTCATGCGCCTGCTTAAATGTCACATGCTCGAGGCCCTTCCTGACCAGTCTGAAGTGCACATCCCTCCATCGCTCAATTCCATTATCCTTTTGTTCTCTTAGCACTTATCACTGTAACTATGCCTCTCAGAATGTAGGTTGCACCACAGCAGGACCTTCCTTTGTCTTTGGCACCACTGTACCTGGAGTAATACTGGACACAAGTGCTTGCCTTATATTGCCAAATTGTCCCTGACCTGGGGTGGTTGTGATAAAACAGTCACAGTGTATTTTGAAATGAGCCTTGCACACACAGGCTAACTTATTACATTAAGGTCTGTCCCCTGAATAATCCTTTTAAGCTGTTTCTTCACAGCGTAACTATTTCATGAACAGGCATTTGTTTGATGCCTGGCAGGTGTCTCTGTGCTGGGTCTTGGGGTACAGCTGTGGACAAGACAGTTCCTGCATTTGTGGAGCTCACATATTAATGCAGTGAATTAATGAACGAACCAATCACTTATGACTGAATATACCTAATGTAAAAATGCATTTCAAAATACTGGACCATACAGATGCCTCACAAGGGCCTTCCTCCAGCTCTGATCCTTATACATTGCTATTGGCCTTGATAATTGCAACCTGAATTGCCTTTTTTTTAATATTACTAGGAGGCAATTGCTTAATTTGTCTACTGAAAATGAAGGCATTAAAGTCCAATCAGGAGAGTTTGGAGATACGTCCTTAAATGCTTGTAGCTTTTCTGCTGATCCTATATGAAGCACAGGTCCAGGGCCACAAGTCTTTTTGTATCCAGGACACTAGATGTAGAGCTTAACATTTACAGTTTAGATCCCAGCTTTAGCCCTTACTAGCTGGATGGCCTTGCTGATCTAGTTTGGGTACTGTACAATTAATTATAGTTGCCCATCCCATTTCAAAAGGTTGCAGAGAAGACTGAATTAGAAAACGAATGTGTGTTCCTTGTACACTGTAAAAGAGCTGTAAGGTGATATTCTAGACTTGCCTTTGTTCACGGTTGGATGAACAATGACGACAAAAGTTCATGAAAGTTGAATCTTATTAGTAAGGGAGCAGTCAATGAATTATGGCACAGTGGCACACAGTGGGACACTATACATTTAAAAAATGGTAGCTCTCTCCAGTGACACAGAAAAGATGTCCATGATGATGAGAAAAATACAAATGCTTATACTCCTAACTGCCTGCACACGCATACAGATCACTTGGGCTTCTGGGGTGGAACCTGAGATCCCTTTCCTTTCCAAATTTTATGCAGACTTCTCTCTGGTTCTTTAGACTGGTACAAAATCTAAGCAATTTAAGATAGTCTATTCACAACTGGCAAAGTACACACAGCACTGCTTACGTAGCTCTCTCCCTTATAGATGTTTCCCAACTTCCAGGTCTGATTTAGGTTAATATTACTGTGAAGAATGAACGTGGCTAAGTTGGGGAGCTTGGTGAGTCACACTGAGTAATAAATGATAAGCTCCTTGGAACAGCTTTATGTGCAGTAATAAAAAGCAAAGCAGAGCCTGTTACGAGACCTGTAATCTACTCATAACTGTGTCTCTGCTTCAAAAAGCAAGGGCAAAACAATGGTATGAAGTGATTTTAAGATACTGATTCCTCAGATTAAAGACCTGTTTCCTAAAAACGAACATATTAATTTCTTAAGGATCTCAATATTAATATATGTAAACATACTTGGGCGAGGCAGAAAAGTATAAGGTGCCTTCAGCCTCCCTGCTTCTTTTCACACAATGGACTTCATCACCCTCCAATAGATGGCGGATGGCATCCAGTTCTCTGCATCAAATTCAGTCCTGCCTTGGCCTCCCTAATGACCGCACACACCACGATGGCAGAAAAAGGGGGTGAGAGACCTGAACCTTTTATCTTGAGGATTTTAGAGTAAAAATATACTCAAGTCTGAAATAATTAACATAAATTTACTATAATGAACTAGCAAATTTCCCCCATCTCCTTTAGGGAGTTGAATTGTGAGGGTAGCTTAAGGCCAAACTGGGCCACACGAGTCTCTTAAAAAGTCACATATGCCTAGAGATAGATGGCATAAAAAAGATGAACTATAGGGTATCTACTACAATTCATAATCCTATTTTGTAGCTAAAATGGGTAAGTTTTTAAAGGAAAGTTACCATGTAAACATAAGATCTTTCTCTCTCTCCCTTACAACAAAATTAAAAAGGTGAAAACATTAGTTAATATCCTTACCAATCTCCAACACCAGTTTGCCAGTGTATCTAAATATGCCAAAAACAAATTAAAAATCATGTTCAGAAATAACAAGAAAGGAGAAACGCAGGCACACGTTTTTTCAAGTATACAATTTGTTTTTATTTACAATACCCTATAAAAATGTAAATTTAGAAACTTTAATTTTTATTAATTAAAACCAAACAGAAAAGCACAGAGAGGAAGAAATACTAATCAAGTATCCACTTGATTGGTTATGAAGTGGAAAGGCAGGGAAGGCGCCAGTGGAAATAGTCAGTTGATAATGGCAGAGGAAGCTAGTCATGTCACTGGGAACAGCTGGTGGAGCCAGGGCCACAGAATGAGAAGAAAAGGAGATGGAGACAAGGACAGCTGGTTATATGGAGGATTTTACTGTTGTACAATACATGTATGTGCAAAATGTTTATTCTCTTTAAACATCATAACCTGTCTCCCCCACTACATTCGAAAAGGTCAGAACAGCAAAAAGTAAATCAGGACAGTCATGTAAAATGAATTCAGATTTTTCTTGAGGGCTGTTATCACTAGGGATCAAAACCCCTTATCCTGGTTGCCTGCTGAATGGGAGAGGGACAAGAGGAAAGGGTCACAGCAGGCTGTCCCTGCTAGGGTTCATTTCCAGGCCCCTGGGATGGGACCTGGGTGAGATGAAACAGCGAGGACAGCAGTTCTGCCCACGCGTGGGGAGTGAAGGACAAAGCAAGCCCGACTTAGCTTCCACGTTTACATTTGGAGGTTTCTATCCCAGACACTGAATAAAAATGGGGGAGAGAAGTAAAAGCATGGCTTACTGAAGTAGTCTCAGGAAGACAAAAGCTACACTGTGGAAGCGGGCTCTAAGTTAGAATCACCTCGGGCAATCTTCCACACACTAGGGGGACAGGCTCAAGTACACTGTAGTTGTAGCAGGAAAAAGGCTTAACCGTGTGCTGTTTCCACTCAGGTGGACAGAAACAAAGGAAACTCAAGTGGGGAGGAGACAAGGACTTCTCAGTCTAGAGCTGGGCGCCAGCCAGTTAAGAGTTCTGATTTTATTAAATATGCTGGCATACCCTGTATTTGTATTAAAACAAGGGGAACCCACTGAATTAATTATAAGGAGGACTAGAAACAGACCAAGAATACATCAGCTGGTTTGTGTTTAGAAGAGGGATGTGTCAACTGAGTATTTCTCCATCTAAAACTCATTCTTTAAGGAGCCTCTGGAGACCACAGAAACATATGTAGAGGGGTGTGTGTGCACGCATACGTATATTAATTTCTACTTAATTGGCTCTCCTATAGTCATATTAATATGGGGCAATGAAAACGACTTCAGTAAGATGCTGGAAGGGATCCTTTGGCAGACTACAACCTACTCTGAACTGGGAGAGATTATATTTGTGTCTCTAGGGCAAAGAAAATGCAAAATTGAGAAGAGTTGAGTAAAAGTAGGACATGCAGAATTGTAACAGAGAAGGTAAGAGGAAACCAGCAGAAGTATCACCCAGCCAAATATCACAGAGCAGTGGGGAAACGCCTGGCGTTTAGAGACAACCCTTGAGAACAGGAATCGGTCCCACAACACACTCTGGGGAATGAGCTACCTCCCCTCCCTCGTTACAAACACTCCATTGGTGATGGCAGCAGTGCAGGTGACAGCCAAAAGGAGGTACAGGACACATTTGCAGATCTTTTACCGTATCCCCTGAACTAGCCTACAGGTATAAAGAAAGAAAGGAAACTTGTTTGTATAAATGAGTTAAAACAGAAGGCCATGTATTATATCCTTGTAAAAATTCTCGTAACAAAACACCTATGATGTCTCTACCCTTAGCATTCAGTCAACTATGAGGGTGCTGCTGCACCCAGTACAGTGTTTGATATCTAGTAGATACTCATATACTTGAAAGAGGTCTTTAATCTCTTCCACCAAATTCAGATTTATGCCCCCCGACCTCCTCCTCCTAACTTCTAAAGTGCCAACATTAGTGAGATGTGGAACTCTCTTGTTGCCAACTTACTGCAGCTTTGTCTCCAGCAAGTTCAGTTTCTGTCGGTCAACATAGCGAGAAAAGAGAGATACTAGGTTTGTGGGGATAGAGATTGGCTTGGCCAGGGCTGCCTGGGGAATCTGCAGAAGTTCTCGGGTTGCCATGAACATCACCTGCGTCCTGAAAGGGAAAACCAGTAAAAACAATTGAAGAAAAAGAAAGAAAAAATTACCTAAAAGAACTTAAAAGAAGAAATACAGCCCAGACTGACCACTGGTTGTTTTCCGTTGATTCTGTAGCAGGGTCTGAACTCTGTAGATCTTCCCCACGGCTCAGGACGACGAGGAGCAGTGACAGGCCAAACTACAAGAGGAAAGAGGGAATCAAGCTCAGCACCGCATCTCCTTCTCCCCCACCACCGAGGGGAAATAAAAATGACCCCACTGCTGTTCTTCTGTGTGAGACCGGGCAAAGATCAGACAACCATAGCGGACAACCAAAGATCAGGAAACCAACCTGTGCCTTCTCCTTGCACAGCAGCAAAAAGCATCATCAATGGAAATGAAAGTCCCAGTGTCCTACGGTTCTCTCTGCTCCCCCACCCCATCCTGTGATAAAAAGATAATTTTCCTTTCCATGAATAAATGAATTAAAAAGGAAAGTGAAATGAAGACAAACTTTGATACAGAAAATTATAGTTTATGGGAAAAAAAACAAACATTAAATAGAGTAAGATATTTTGAATTAAGAAAAAAGGTGTTAAAACCCGTGGGAAACTGTACAAAGAAAAGTAACTGGGATGATCAGGACACAGAGAGGAGATTTTTGTTAAAAAGGACACACCTATCTGGAAATATAAAGGCTGAGCTGGATGCTAGTAAGTCTGACAAAGAAAGAGAAAGAGGGTAAACAGATGCACTCCCATATCCAGGACTATCACGGTCAGCAGCATGCGCTACAGGCTAAAACACATAATGGTTTGTTTTTAGGGGGAGCAGTAAAAGCAGGAGACGTGCAGTGTAAAGGGGCACAGACGAAAACACAAATAGGGACCAGAAGTGGAGTCAGAGTGATCATGGACCATAAAGAGAAGAGGGGGCATTGTGAGATCCCACCCACCTGAGTTCCCTGCACAGAGGAGAACCCTACCTTCCCGCAGAAGTTCCCTTCATGTCTGAAAACAACACTGGGCTATATAACCCTGTCTGACCTCACAGTTTTCTACTCCTTTTATCAAAATTAGTACCAGGAAACCCAATTACATCGGAGGCACACAACTGATCACTCCAGAACCCCACCTGAAGTCCCCAGAGGCACTGCCGCTGCTCTCCCTTCAGAGTCATGCTCTGACAGGTTTTCAGGTGCAAGGAAAGAGCCTGCTTTTCCACTTTACTGTTTTAGCCCTCTGAACCCACCACATCATGAGAACCATCCATGCGCTGGGCACTACAATAAACTGTTCACAGCTGTTCTCTCATCCTAGGAAAATGCTGAAGTGGAATCACCACCCCCACTTCACAGATCAGGAAACTGACTCAGCAAAGTGAAATAACCTGTTCAGGGTCACAAACCTAGAGAGTGGAAGGCAAGGAATGCAAACTTGCTGTCTCAAAGCTCACGCTCCTTCCTCTGTATTATGCGTCCCCTATGAGTCTCTGGATCTTTAACTTGACATAAATGAAACATGGAATGGGATGTTCTTCTATTTACAGTTGTGGAATGAAGACTGTTACTCTCTATTATGCTTCCTCCTCCTATGAGAACTCTTTTATTTGTGATGACAATGGTGTGAACTAAAAGATGTTTTCCACCCTTCCTTGCAGTCAGGCTGGCATGTGACTAAGACTGGCCATTGGGATTAAGTAGTTGTTAGTTAAAACTCCTGGAAAAGGTCCACATGTTTTAGCCCTCTGCACCCACCTCTTCCTGATGCAAAGTGGAGCCTTGAATTCTACAACCACCATGGACCGGGAGAGGTCATGAGCACAGCAGCCACTGCTACGGATGGCAAAGAAGGCAAACCGAAGGAGCCTGCATCCCTGACCACGCTGTGGAGCCACTAGACCAGATTTACTGACATGAGATACATAAAACTGCATTTTGTTGAAACCACTGTTATTTCTAGTCTGTTACTAAGAGCTCAATGTAACTCCCAACTGAAAGAAACCTTTCTAACAAGTTGCCACGGCCACAGCAGCCATTATTGTTATCTATAACTCAAATTCAGAAGTGCTGCAAAGTTCAGGGGCGAAAAAGGCAAGACTACCTTGTTCTGGAGAACAGCAGTGAGGTGAGGATTAGAGGGTGCTGGTGCAGCTGCACTCTGAGGTAGGTTCATTAGCTGTTGCAGAAGGCTGGTGACAGTCACTGATGGAAGATGATAGAGGAGGAGAGAGAAGGGACTCAATAAGCATGGCAGCACCTACAAAGAAGAAATAAAAGCATTAGATCCTGGCAACCGTTACTTTGGTCACCCTCCATTGGTGGGCATGGATGGAAGGGTGCTCAGCTGTGTACTCAAATGCCTGAGGCGATATTTAACAAAAAAGGGCTGACCAGTCTAGCAGATACTACAGGAGTCTTAACAATGGATTCTAAGGTATCGACTGAGAACTTTCTCAACTCCATTTGCGTAGGAAACATCATGATTTACGTGAACCAAGGGTATAAAATCACTTCTCAAATACAAAAGACTCATGATAAAACATCAGTATTTTAATTTACCCCACAAAGATTTAAATGCATCAGGCACTCAGACTGAAAGTTAAAAGGACAGCCAGACCCTTAGGGATCATAAATATGCAATTTCAATACACTGTGAGAACCCCTTAATATAGGGAAAGTCTGAATGCTACAGAATTACTGAGAAGTATTTTCAGACTTAATTCTATCTTGGTTTATTCAAAAGCTCAATGAGGAAATGGAGAAATGACTTACCAGTTTTATAGATTATTAGAGAAGCTACATGACCAAGCTCAGTGTTCAGGGTTACAAAGCTAGTAGCTAGAAGCAGAATCCAAGGCTGTTGGATTCTAGCCTGCTAGCCATTCATTCTTTTGGCCATAAGGCCCAGACTGAAAAGTTAGAATACAGAGCTACCAACATAACTAGGTTAAAACACATGAAAGGAAATCAAAAGTGCTTCCAGCACTCAATAGTCATGGTATAAAAAAATGATACTTGGTTTTACTTTAAATAGCAGCCAAGGGTGGAGAGTAGGTAACTTTTTGTGATCTACTAATTTATTGTATCATTTCATCTATAAATACTTATTTGTATCTCTAACAAAATCTCTCATGACATTATCGCACCTAACAAAATTTAATTCCTCAATATCATCTAATATCTACTTCAAATTCAAATTTCTCCAATTGTCTCAAAAATATCTTTTAGCAGTTGGTTTATTCTAATCATGGTTCAAATAAGATCCACACATTGACTGCACTTGGTCGGTAAGGCTTTTAAAATCTGTGAACAGGTTCACTGTCACTGTCCATCTCCTTTCCCCATATCATTTATTTGTTGAAAAAACTGGGTCATTTGTCCCATAGCTTGGACCTGGCTAACTGTACCTGTGTGGTATCATTTAACAGAATCCTCTATCTTCCCTTCCCCCCCCATAAAAACTGATAGAATTAGAGGTTTGATTAGATTCAAATTCAACGGGGGTTATAGAGCTGTGTGCTTTCTACTGCATCACATCAAGATGCACATAGCATCCAGTTGTCCCCCTCTTACTGGTGTAAACAGTGACCAGAGGGTTCAGGTGCTGTCAGCCTGCTCCAACCCCTGTAAAGTTCCCCATCCACCTTTTAGCTAATGCTTTTAGCACCAGTAACGACTGCTATCCAGATTGACTGCCTTTTCCATTGGGGGCTGTAAAATGATTTCCTAATTTTATCATATTTTTGCATTTTGTAGCTGAAATTCTTCTCTAAAGAACTTTCTATTACCAACTCTCTGGTCACCATATTTGGTTGTGATGAGAAGGCAGAATGAATGCCTGATTCTTTTATTTTACTTACCAGTTTTCAGAATAAATTGATGGCTTAGAAATCTCTGAGGGTGACATATTTTTTGGTATCATTATAAACACATGAAATATACCTATTTCAATCCATTGCTGTAATTTTTCTTTAAGATGCAAATAATCCCACTTTTACCAACAGGAGCCCCTTCAAGTTGGTTTGTGCATCTTTTACACAAGACCCTGGTAATCTTTTGGCTTCCTTGCTTTCTGGCACAAGATATTCCAGGATTATCTTGTACATTTTACGCCTCAGTCCTGGAACTAGCTATTACTTCAAGGAAATGGTATTTAGAGAGTGGTCTACTACACATTAATAAATATAGGTAAAAACTTAGCCTCTCTATTTAACCAAGTTTTCCTCACTAGTGGGTAATCTCCACTGAGGCAGGCACTTCTGGATTGCTAGCTGACAGCACTTAGAACTAGGCTCCATATTTCTAGAATCTAAAAAAGTGTCTGGTACACAGAAGTGTTCAGTAAATATTTGCTGAATGAATTAAGTTCTCCCAAACTTGTTTCCACTGATGGGTTCCTCTGAGATTACGATGAGTGTCTGCCTCCTTGCCTACAATTTATATGCTGTAAGGTAGTGATTACTTTTAATCTTGTCTTCTATTTTCTAGGATAAACCTCAAATCCTTAAGCTCTAACCCATTTTTCATTCTTGAACTCTTTAAAAAAATGTACTTGTCTCATCTCAATTCACTTTTTCCAATGATGAGACCTAAACTTCACATTCATTTCTTCTGTAGATGCTTAAAATTTCCAGAAGGTATTTTTTCAACTCATTTCAGAAGGGATAATTTTCAACCCTTTCATGTTACACCACTGATAAAGTATCTTGAGATCGTGTTTCCTGGGGACTATTATCAGATGGTTATTGCTCAACCTGTAGTTTATTCTAATAGCTTCACTATCATTAATTCTATTTTTCTGAATCTCAGTTAATAACACTAACCCTTTGTGCTATCCTTGGCAATTTCTTGTTTTGAACTTCTAAGACAAAGTTTTGCTCTTTCAAGTGTTACGACAGGAATAAGCAAAGAACAATTCTTACCAACAGTTAACTTGTAAACTTGATATTCATGTTTCAATTTCCAACCTAGTTTAGATCATGATAAAAATTACTTCAAAGCACTGACCTGCTTCCTGTGGGCAGGATGCCATTCAACTCAGTCTAAGGTAAATGTTAAGCTGGTGACAACCCAATGAATGCTACTTTATATCCAGTCAAGTAACCAAGACCGTTAAGTTTGCAAATGCTAGTGAGCATCCTATTCAGCTGGGGACCTTGACAGATCCAGAAGCCCTGATCTCTTCTCTGTAAACTCTGGCTCAGCCTATTTGGGGTAGGGATAAATTATTTGCCTCCCAAGTAATTCGGATACAGGGCTACAGCTTTACAATTATGTTAAATAAGGAAGAACTACTGCCTTCTTCATGTTTAGAAACATGGTCTGTTGGACAAAACATGTAATTAAAAACATAAGCCTGCAGTAAAATTTTGTTTTAAATAATCAAGTCATACTGACAAAGGTTAGGTGAACCAACACAAAAGGAATGGGGAGGAAAAGAAATGTGGGTTCTAGATATCTTATTAACTCTGAAGACCCAAAGGAGAGCCGTCCCTTCCTCCTGTGAGGATCACCTCATCTTGTGCATCCTTCTTAATAAGGAAAGGGAGGTTCCTGGCCGTTGTCATGAGAATGTCGGCTGCTTGCTCTGTGGAGAGGAAAGGGAGAATGCGGGCAACCATTCTCTTCCCCTTCCGGATACACATGATCTGGACAAAGTGGTCATCACTTGGCCTGCAGGGGAAGAAAAATGCTAACTCAGGTCAGCAAGAACGATATGAAAACCATTTTCCTCTTACATGTTACTAAATGAATATACTACATTTATTTTCACTCTATAATTATATGTACTACAAAATAGTGGGAATTACTTCTCCAACTTTCAACCAAATAATAAAAAGTAATTTTTCAAGTTTCCCAAATGTTTCAAAAACCATATGTTAAAAAAACTTGGTCAAACTATATGCATTAATTTCCTTTATTAACTTTTCACTAACTACACAAACTTTTCACTAACTACATGGTTTATAGAGCAAAATTTGAAAAATACATAAGCAAAAAGGAAATAAAAGTATTCATAATCTCAGATGTAGTGTTAACATTCTGAAGAATTTTTTGCTGTGTGTAATATTTTTATCTTTCTGCCCGGCCGGGTGTGGCTCAGCAGTTGAGCGTCGACCTGGGATCCAGGCGATCAGGGTTCGATCCCCGGTCAGGGCACATGCCCGAGTTGTGGGCTTGGTCTGGAGGCCGATCAATGACTCTCTCATCATTGATGTTTCTATCTCTCTCTCTCCCTTTCCCTTCCTCTCTCTGAAGTCAATAAAGATATATTTAAAAAAAAAAAAAATTTATCTTTCTGTGGGTCCACAGAATTCACATGGCTTTGTTACTTCACTTTTCCACATCAATAAGTAAACTTCAACTACATACGTTTTAATGGCTGGGTAACATTCCAATCCATGCATAAACCCACATTTACCCAACCACTTCCCTGTCAGCCCAACTCCAGAAAAGAAGGGGCTTATTCTTATGTTCTGTTTGGTGTATGTCCTGGCCTACACAGTCCTCTTGCATTCATCAAATAAATATTTGGGATTTAGAGAACATTTATCTTTAGCAATATTCTGTTCCAGATACTGGGTGGGAGAGAGATGATAGAGATACAGAAAAAAAGATATATTAAGGAGTTTAGTTTCCACTGGAAGACTGACTGGCTGCCATAGTGTATGAGTACTCTATGAAAATCCCAAGGAAGTTTAAATGTTTCTACTTTTCAGCTTGGTAGGAAAGAAAATACATAAAGATTACAAGGTTGAACATGCTAGTAAGCATAACCCAGGTACAATCTGTAAACTCATATACAGTAACTAGATAATATTCCCCACTCTCTCTCCAGCACCCAGCACAGTCCCTAGTAGATACTAAATAACTATTTGTTGAATAAAATGAATTCAGGATAAAGAGATTTTTCTCTGGCTGGGAAGGATTACAAAATGTTTTATATGAAGTGGCATTTGAGTTAGGCCAAAAGGACAGACTTGGAGCTCACAGAGATGGAAGGGAGCATATCTGAAACGTAGAAATGTACCAAGTTCAGCTTAGCAGAGCAGGGAGTCCAGCTAGTCTCATGTTTTCCTCAAAGTGCATAATTCTTACCTCTCTTGTCCAGGTAATTTCCCCCTTAAGTTGTCATACATGCTACAAATTTTGTGCTTTCTTTCATCCATCAGGGCAGGTCGCTCTTCTTCTAGACTTAAGAGGTAACGCCTTTCATAATCCTCCACATCCAGGAGCAAACTGTAGGTCTAAGTGAGGATCAGAGTATTAGATAACCCACCTCACAGTTTAGGACTAGCAGATAAACACCTAGACATAGAAGCTCACTGCAATAAAACTGACAGAACGGTGCTCTTCGAAGTCCAGAAAAACATTCATCCTCTTTGACTTCTACTCCAGAAGGTAATGATGGTAAAACGATTATACACTTTCTAAAATTACCAGCAGCAGCAAGAGCTCTGTAATAAAACCACCTGTATCACTGCTGCAAGCTATGCCTTCCATTAATAAAAAGGTAATCATTTTACTAGTGGGCGCCAGACACTGTTCTAAGCACTTTGCATGTATGTACTCATTCACCAAATACTCACTACAGCCTAGTGAGAAAGAGACTATTATCATCTCCATTTTACAGATGAAGAAATTGAGGACTGCACAGAAAGGTTAAATAACTGGCCTCAAGTCTCAGACTCAGTTAAAAGTGAAAAAGGCATGATTTGCAGCCTGGTTCCAGAGTCTGGGCTCTTAACCACTACACTCTGTGGCCTTGCAACAGTATTTACGCTTCACAAAGTAACTGCCAATGTATGTGTTACCTTGTTTTTCTTAGCACCCAGCACAATGCCCAGCACCCAGGGAGTATCCAATAAACAGATGTGAACTCATTCAATTGATTAAATCAATTCATAGGTGGAATTGTGACCTAAGTACAGTGCTCTTTCCATGAGGCCCCAGGTGAGGTACACCACATTCCTTTCTCGTGTGCTCAGTACATAACCGGCACTTAACAAGAATATATCCATTAATTAAAATTACGGAACACTGATCACTTTCTTTCCCACTTCTTGTGTACACATACATTTGACAGTTCCTTATTTGAAAGCATAGCAACAAATTCTGAAACTTACTTTCTCAATTATGACAAGGGTTTTTCGTCTCTTGTCCCGAACCTGTTTTTCTTTTGTTTCCTAAAAAAGGACAAGACTATTCAATTTGTACTCTTTACCTCTGTTAAAAATAAGTTTCTATGTGTGCATATGTTAAGTTCCATTTGTAACAATTCTTTGGGAAGACAATCTTGACTCTTTGAAAATTAATAATCTAAAAACACTGATGTGGACAAAGGTCACAGTTGATTGAATCAATCCACACACAAACCATTAAAATGAATTCACAGATAGGCAAAAGGTAATTGTAGAATGCAGAAGATGAAGATATCACAGAAAAATCTTAAAACACATAGAAAATGATAATTTAAAAACTGGAGCCCTGCCGGCGTGGCTCAGCGGTTGAGCATCAATCTATGATCCAGGAGATCGAGGTTTGATTCCAGTCAGGACACATGCCCAGGTTGCCGGCTCAATCCCTAGCAGGGGGCATGCAGGAGACAGCCAATCAATAACTCTTTCATCGCTGATGTTTCTCTCTCTCTCTCCTTCTCCCTCTCCTTTCCTCTCTCTCTGAAATCAATAAAAGTATATTTTAAAAAAAACAACCCCAAAACAAAAACATGGAGAAAATAGCTGATGCTGTTTGCTGCCAGTTACCCAGTGGAAAGATTCCTGCCACCCCAGGTCCTGCCTGGCTGCCTTAGAGATGAAGGTGCTAGAATCTCAGCACAGCTGAAGAAAATCAGAATGCCATGACAGGCCAGGCGAGGGCAGACTGTAAACAACTCCATCATGCCTCATTCCATTCCGCAGCGACCCCAAGAGTAGTAGTGATGACCCAAAATTTCTTAAACACACAGTTCTGCTGACACTTACATCGTCCTCACTCCGAGATGTCACAACAGCATCAATCATTTTCCGGGGATTATTCACACTAGAGACGGTAAGCTTTCCCAAAGAGCCCTCAAACTGCACTGCAAGGACAAAACATTTCCAACAAAAAGTCAGCTGTGCAGGCAGGCGGCTTTCTGAGATCTTTATACTCTCTATTCTTTATTCATAGAGTAACAATTTACTACAAAAATCTATGTATTATCTAAAGCAATCTCATATCAAAATTTGCCCTTTCCCATTTTTTATTGCAATAATAATCAAATAAAGATCTGAAGTGTTCCTCCCTTATCTATTTCATCGATATCAGAAATTAAAACAGGTATTAAAAAGTCATGGAATCTCAAGTAGAAAAGGACCTAAAAGGTCACCCACCATACCACTCATTCCACACCTGAATAAAGGCCGATCTCTGTGTTTATTAAGGACAATGGTGCTTCATTAATTAGTTTTAAACATCTCTATCCAATCACCTATATAGTTATTTATATTTTATCATATCAGCAGCCTGTCAAATTCCTCTTATTACAGGTGTGGGGATAACGGCTTACCTGGCTTATAGGCATGCTCCAGTTTGGCCACCTGAGGGGTAATGAGCTTGGTGCGCTCCTTTTTAGGGCCATCACCTTGCAATTCTTCAGCAGCTGACAGTTTCTCCAGTTTTTCAAAGTAATTCTGCCACATGAGAAGATAATTTCAGTTGCAACACAAGCACAGAATATGACAGCTCTTTACCATTAAATAATTATACTGGTGGCTGTAACAACTTGCCATCTGTAAATGTATTGATCTCTAATTTTTGTTAGACCATAAATTTCCTTTATCAAAAAATCCCAGCCTTCAAAGAAGTTAATTATTGATAGAAATATCTTTAAAGTTAGACTGCCAATATTCTCTTTTTTTTCCTTAAAGATTTTTTAAATTGATTTTTTAGAGAGAGAAAGGGAGAGAGAGGGAGAGAGAAAAGCATTGAGGTGAGAGCAATATATTGATCAGCTGCCTCCTGCACACCCCCTACCAGGGTTTGAACTCGCAACCTAGGCATGTGTCCTGACGGGGAATCAGACCTGCAACCTTTTGGTTCATGGGATGATGCCAACCAACTGAGCCACATCAGCCAGGGCAGAATGCCAATATTCTTAATTGAAAGAACCAGATTACTGATGCCAAAGGGATCTGAAAACACTGGTCTGAGCGCCTGTGTGTGTGAAAAATAAAAAGCATCTGTGCAAACCTTGTAGTGAACAGTGAGAGGCTCTCCAGCTTATAGAGGACAGAATTTGTGCAGTCATTCTTACGACGTGAAGACTACTTCAAAAGAAAACTATCAACACTCAACTCTACTAATATATTTGAAGGAGAGCCTTCACTAGAGGAAAGGACTGAACTGTGATCCTCAAACCTAGCATAGAGTACTTACCTGGTAATAGAAATCATCCAGGTAGGGATCAGTGCTCTGCAGTTGCATCATCTGGATTTTGGATACCCAGTCCTTTTCTCGCTGCAACATGAGATTGGCATAGGGATCCTTCCGGAGATGATCTTGGTGGCTGCTCCGGTGACTTGCTCTATCTCCTGCACCATTGAGATTCCGATGCTGACTGAAAAACAAACATATGCCACATTCACTTAAAGTGGGTACATTAATTATGCCTTATAATAATACAAGAATAAACCAGGCCTCTTAAAAAGATTCCCCTTTGCTTTTGTTAAAAGAGAAGTGAAAAAGAGGTGAATCTTTACAAAATTTGAGGGGAAAGACCTATGTAGTACACAATTAAGGAAATAAAACTAAGGTCTGACTTCCTTACCAGATGCTAAGCATGTTCACCTATGGATATTTGTATAAACCCTACAATAACCCTATGAGGTAGGTTTATTTTCCCCGTTTAAGACAACAAACCAAGGTTGAAAGAGATCAGGTAATTAATCCAAAGCCACACAACTGGTCACACGACTTTGGTATGTATTGGTCAGAGTATGAAATTTGAGCACAGGCCAGTTTGATTCCTAGTTTATAGACTTTTTAAAAACTTGTTGAAAATCATGGAATACTTCAAATGTAGAGAAAAGACTAGCAAAAACTATGATAAACATACACTTTCCTTCTACCCAGACATAGTGAAAAAAATCTATTTTGCCAAATTAGCCTTGGATTTTTAAAAAGTAATATTAAGTGTTATATTTAAGGCTGAAGGCCCTCTTGTACTTCTCTAGATGGATGCCAGTTTCTAGCTTCCCTTCCTTCCTAGAGGAACAACTTTGGTATGTATCCTCCCCGAAATGTTTTTATACATTTTTCTTCTTTTTTTTTTTTTAAATTGTTGACAGTATTACAGATGTCCCCCATTTCCCGTTTGCTCCCCTCCAGCCAGCCCCTACCCCACCCCAGGCATTCATAGCACTATTGTCTGTGTCCATGGGTTATATACACATGCATTATCAGTTCTTTGGTTACTTGTGTGTCCATCTTTAAATTTTATACAGTGTTATTTTGTGTGCCTTTCAGTTTTATATAAATGGTCTCCTTGTTTCTTACTCAACACTGTGCTTTTCATATTTATATCCAGGTTGATAATATACCCAGGTATGTACTAAAAAGTAGAACTGCTGCCCTGGCTGGTGTGGCTCAGTGATTAGTGTCGGCCTGCAAACAGAAGCATCTCCGGTTTGATTCCTGGAGAACATGTACCTGGGTTGAGGGTTTGCTCCCCACCTCTAGTTTGGGGCACATATGGGAGGCAACCCCATCGATGGGGTTACATCGATGTTTCTCTCCCTCTCTCCCTCTCCCTCTCCCTCTCCCTCCCCTCTTCCCCTGCCTCCCTCCCTCCCTTCTACTGTCTCTGAAAAGCAATGGCAAAAATATCCTAGGATGAGAATTAACAATAAATAAATGAATAAATAAATAAAAAGTGAAACTGCTAAGATATGGTATATTCACATTTTCAACCTTATTATTTATTGCCAAAGTCTCTTAAGAGGCTGTACACTCCATTCTTGCCAACAATGACTATGATGAAATGCTTCAAGTTTTGCCTATCTGGTGATATAAAATGGTTATCTAATTTTAATCTCCATTTTTCTATTACAAGTGAGCTTTCTGAGACTCTTTTCATTTTTATGAGCCACGTAGGTTCTACTGGGAACTGCGTATTTGTGTATGATGCCCTTTGTTATACAGAACAGTTATCATGAGATCTACCCTCTTAACAAACTCTGAAGTGTACAGTCCCATGTTGCTAATGATAGGCATTAGATTTTTAATATGGTATTTTTAAAATTAATATTTTAAGAGCCCATACTGTTTTTTTCCTGCAAACAATATTCCAGAGCTTCTTTGCAAGTGAGAAGAGATTAAACACTGAGAACAATACAACTGAAGGTTGAAGAAACCTCAAAGTTCTGTTTAATTTTCTTATTTTATATATATGAATGATTATAGAATAAGTTCCACTAAGGCAGGGTTTTATATACCATTCTTTCAATCCCCAAACCTACTACAGTGCCTGGTATACAGCTGGGGTCACATATATCAATATATGTTTGTATTTGTTGCATTAGGATTAAAAAATTACAGCTAAAATTAAAGAATGACTGTTGGCTTTATATACGACCTAAATGTAAGGCTAGCCACCATAGTCCAAGATTCCTTCAGGGCTGAGATGGTAGACAAAAGGTAGTTAAGAATATGGTAAGAACTTGGTAAGGAGTATAAAATGTTGGCTAAAAAACCCCACAAAAAACCCACATCTAAACTGTATTTCTGATTTATGATCAACAGAATTATAGTAACTTGGAAATTAGCTGACAAAATCTTGTCATTAAAGCTAGTGTATCAAAAACATAAAATGACAGCTTATATGTTCTGACTTTACCAGTAAAATAAACTCAATACTAATTAAATTTACTAAAAAAGTAAACTAAATTAGTAGCACCTTGTTACACTGTCAAAATGAACATCTGAACCAAGAAACTGCAGAGGAGGAGGGTGAGCACTTACTTTCTGTTCTGCTGCTGTCTCTGATGCAGAAGTCGACGGTGCTGGGGATGAAGGTGAGTGGTGTCTGCTCTAAACATTGGGGCCTGAGATCTAAGAAAAAAGGGAAAAGGTTTTCAATTCTGTTGTCCTGATGTTTTCAAGAATGTTGTCAGTACAAGATAACTTCATACAGATCCATCCAAGGGAATTTTAAGTCTATTCTAAGGAGATCCTTTAGAAGAAAAAGATAGCCGTATGTTCTTATGTCTTCCACAAAGGCCAATTCTCAACTCCTGAGCAGACGATCATAAATTTCAGGGAGCTAACATTAAGGCAGTTTAATTCTTTTTCTTTTGGCTCCTGTTAAACAGAAGCCTCCAAATAGAGTTAATGTACTTAGGTACAATGACTTGGCATGACACTGAAACTAGTATGTGTGTTTGTAAAATGAATATAAAGTGAGACATAAACTTTAGAAGAAATAAAGAGGTGATTAACTAGTAATGTGCAAATGTACATAGGAAGCATGTGACTTGGGGGAAATGAGACTCATGAGGCCTCCATATTAAAACACTAAACGTCAACAGGAAACTCAGCCAACAATGAATAAACAAACAGCAGCATTGGTTGTGTATACCGTAAGTTTTGCAGGTGAGGTCCTGCGCCAGGGGGGTGCTGCTGTGGAGGAGGCGGTGTAGCAGGGGGTGGAGCACTAAAGAAGGCACGGAAGCCTGGTGCTGGGGGAAGCATCTGCCCAACTCGCCCTTGCAGCAGCTTGGGATTCATGGCAGCAAGAGGACTACCAACAAATCCAGGGACCCGTGCAAACTGGCTGGGAGACATCCGTCCAGGCTGTAGCTGCAGAGGAACAAAATCTTAGATTTAGTTAGGCAAGTCCCCTTGCTTTTACCCACAGAAAAGTTAATACTGTTTCCATCAGTAACTTTGTTTGAAAAGGTAATGGAAAAAAAAGGAGGCAGTAGTGATTGACCAAAGAGCAAAAAAAGGGTATCATCTAGGAAACCTTAGGAAAGTAAGAGAGCTCTTTATGGGTCAGGCTATTCAAGGCTTACCTGTGCTCCTCCAAGAAGCTGTGCTCTCTGGAGGGGGCTGAGAACAGGAGGAACACTAGGAGGGAAAGGGTGACCCAGTAAGGAAGAGTTCTAGAAAAAAAAAAAGAAAAAAATTATACTCATATTATGAAACAGGTAAACCAATATAATAAGGGAACTCAATAGAGATCCAGAAGAAACTTGGATATAAAAACTCTTAAATTATACAGTCATGCTGTACACTGAAGAAATGTAAAAGAGAATAATTATGAAATTATGAAGTACTATGATCATGTAACATGAAAAAGTAGAACGAGGGACAGAGATAGCAGGAAACCAGATGATCACTCTGAGTTTAGATTTTTAAAGATAAGAACTGAAGTAAGAAACAACTGAACATAATGAACCATGTCTTCTGAACAGGGTACCAGAAGATCCAGAAATTCAAGTAGGGAGATAGAAAAAATATGTATAATTTAGGAGAAGACTATATACTCGTATAGTGATTATATAGGTAGTGATCAGAAAACATAGACTGCATTTTCATTAGGTTGTAGAGTGACATACCGGGACATTGCAGAGCTGGTTTGGAGACATCCTCTCACCATAGGGAGCAGGATAACGTGGTGGCATTGGGGGCCGAACATGGACAGGCTTCGGACACAGAATCTATCAGGACAAACATATAAACAACTACACTCAGTGAAGTCAGTTTTTCCTCCACCTACAGTCCCTCCCCTCTAGCACTGGTAGAGACACAGATCTCAATGCAAAGCCCTACTTCTAAGCAAATTGCTAAGGCTATGGGTTCACATACAGAACCTTTGGTCACTTCCTCTCACAAACATCAAGCAACAGTGCCACTTTTAACTGAGGAAGATTTAGCTAATTCTCCAGTTATCCCACCCTTCCATGCTATCTGAGGGAGGTACCAGCAGATATTCAAACTTGCAAATTCTCTCCAAGAGGATATATTTTGGAGCAGTGAGGGAGAAGGAATGATAAGAAAGCTGGAGGATTAACTAAGTCCTATTCTAAGCCCCTGTGATATGGCCGCCATGCTTAGCTCTTTTGTGATACATGTGACTCCACCATTTCATGGGATATTGAGCCTAACTAGGCCATACCAACACCACCCTCCCCCCATACCTTCCAAATTGGCCTTCCTTTTCAGCTGCTCGTTTCAGGTGGAGGAAAGTCTATGGAACAGGACTGCACAGGCTCTAGGGAAAGCAGGGATATCTTAAAGGTAAAAAGGGATGTGGACAATGCTGTGTGTTCCCGCTCCCCCCAGCTTTCAGTTACCTCTCTGCTAATGTTTTGGGCAGCCAGCAAAACCCTTTAAAAAGGATATATACACTAAATGTGGTTAACTACCCTTTTTTTCCCCATTTAAAAAGCAGCAGCAACAGGAGCAGCACCAGCGAGGGGCATTAGGGAATGTGTCTCTTATTGGTACTAACTTCTCCTCTAATTGGCTATTTTTCTTTCTAATCTAATGCCTACCCAAAACATCCACCCTCCTCCCGGCATCACCAATTTCCCAAATAGTTTTGCCCAGATTCCCAATATCCTGGGCTGAGTGCCTGTTAATGAGAGGTACCTGTTGGTTGAAGCTGGGTACAGCCATCTGCTTAGGTGGGGTGCCTATGGGGACAGCTCTAACAGGAGGACTCCCAATGATTGGTGAAGTTGACCGCCTTGGTAATGCACGCTCGGAAGGGTCTCGATCATCTTCTGGGCCTTGTGGGGGCCTCTGAGGCAAGGCATATTCTAATACAGACACTGTAGGCATTTCCTAATCATGGAAGTAGTAAAAAAAAAAAAAAAAAAAATTAGCTAACTTGAAATGTTTTAATAATCTCTACAGATGTCAAAATATCTCAAGAAAATTTTTAAATTTTATTTTTACTACATATCCAGTAAAATTTACCCTCTTTGGTGTACAGTTCTCTGAGTTTTAATGAATGCAGAGTCATGAATCTACCACCACAATTGAGATATCACTCCTCAAACTTCCTCCATACTTTGGCTTTGTAGTCAACCCCCACCCCCACCCCCAAGCACTGGCAAACACTGATCTGTTCTCCAGCCTTATAGCTCTGCCTAGAAAAGACTTTTTAAGTAACTCAGATTGTAAGCTGACAAATCTGAGTAAGAATGGCATCCGTTCAACCCTTTCAAAGAAAAGCACAGTCAAGTGAGCACTTCCATGGAGGCTGAGGAAAGGTACAATCAAGTGGTACAACTATGAGTGCTGGATGGAGTAATCAATGTAAGACATGATATCCAATTACATGTTTCTGCAAGGAAAGGATGACAACAGGGGCCAGCTTGAAATTTTCACATATTAGGAATTTTATATAAAGAGAAAATGTTTAATACCTGAGCAAGCAGTGGTCCTCGGATTCGCCTCAGAACTTCAGATCCATCCCAGATGCTGGAATTGAGACTTCCTGGTTGGGGCTAACAAAAAAGGAAAACACACCAAGTCTGGAACAGTGTGGGCTCTCTGCAAGATATATCTGCTTTTAGCGAACAGGGTTCTAAAGAGCCTCAACTGCTTGAGAATAAGAAATTATAGGGTTCAAGAGTATACATCATCCCCCAACTTCATCTCTAGATCTGTCACCAGGAATTACATTAACAATTTTCAATAGCATGGCATATATAATTCTCTCATTATAGTACATGAAATAAAATGGCAAAGCTCAATATTTCACTTTAATTATTAGTCTGCTACTGTGCTCAAATCAGAGTAACTTACTCACTTGCAAAACTGGCCTGGTCTGCACTGCCCTCATGATGGCTGGATCTTCAAGTTCATTTTCAATCACCATCTTACTGAGCCTTTCTGCCAGATTTTCCTCATGGTCACCCAACAAGTCCATCTCATCCCTTTCTCCATTGCCTGTTTGTTCATTAACTGCTACCGGTAGCTTCTCTTCCAATTCAGCCAGTCGCTCATGTGCTTCTTGCCAATCATCATCTATAAGGAAATCATAAAAAATAAATATTGGCTCTAAAAAAGTTTTATAAAATTCTGTTAACCAAGTGAATAATTCCAACTCCAGAGGATAGCTGGAAAGTTAAATTTCCACTTAGAGACAGGAAATAAAGTTTAAACTAAGTAGCATAATAAAGTGGGCTTTTCACCTTTAAGAATAAGTAACACATACCAAGCATTTAGAGTAATAGCTTAATAACATTATCAATGGTGTCCAAACTATATTCTGAAACCAATTTTGAAAGTGTTGGTCTTGAATTTCTAACATTTCAGGCAACAAATTTAAAGTTACAACTCACTGCACTAGCATATAGCTTTCTCTTATATTATAACTGCCATCTTTACAAGCTTTTGAATTTATTCATTTCATTCAATTAATATTTGTTGATCATCTATTATGTGACAAGCACTGTTTTAGGTACATAGGAAACATAAGTGTACAAAACAGACAAGGATCCCTGCCCTCCTGTAGTTTTCTTTCAAGCAAGAGATAGAAAACAGACAAACATAATGAATAAGTAAATTAGAAACTATATTAGAAGATGAAATGCTACAGGAATATGGAAGGAGAGAGGCAGGCTGAAAACTTTAAATGGGATGATGAGAGGGTAACATCTGAGTAAAAGATTCAAGAGTAAAAGAACCAGTCATGTGGATATCTGGAAATGTTCCAGGCAGAGGAAGTCAGTGTAAAGGCCTTAAGATGAGAGACTGATGATTTTGAGAAACAGAAAGAACTGTGTTTGGACTGGAATAATCAAGGGGGGAGATGAAAGAAAATGAGGTCAAAGAGGCAGTAGGAGGGAGCTCCTTCAGGGCCTCTTGGACCACTCTGACTGAAAGAAGGGGTCATTGGAGGTTTGATGTGGCTTGACTTTTTGAGAGAATCACTCTGGCTATGGTGTTGAAAGCAGACTGGGGGAAGGAGGCAGCAACACTGGAAGCATGGAGGACTGCCATGTGGCTACTGCAATACACCAGGGCAAAGGTGATGGGTCAGTTCCTCTTCTATTTTGACTATGTCTTTGCTATTCCTGCACACTACTATACAGTCTGTAGCACTGGCACTAGGTTGCGGTTTCGTTTTTTTATGCTGACACAGGATTATTTTTGAGTCCTGCTATAGCACAGATGAGCATCTTCGGAACCACCATCACTTCTCTCATTCCAGTGCTCCTCAATCTCATCATTACATTCTGCTTCCATCATAAAAGCTCTACTCACTATTTTGCTCCTCTCAGAACTCAAATTCAGATACCTTTCCCTCTTCACTGAGCCTTTCCCTAAATAACCTTTTCATTTTAATTCCACCTTCACCTCATCTAAACACGCACTACTTTCTATTCCACAAACACCCATGTATTCTTTTGTATGTGTTATATATTTTATTTTGATTTTAGTTTTGTTTTCTATGTCCAATACAATTCAACAGAGGGATAACAGGTAATTCCCTTTATAACTAACACAAAAACAAAGAATTCTCAAAAAGTGTCCTTAATGACAATTCTTCCCATATAATTTTCCCATATACCTCATTAGAAAAAGACGGAAAAATGGAAGGGATCATGACAAGAAAAAAAAAGGTGTCTGATATGTAGGCACATGTAACAGACGGTAACCACTTAATTTGTTAAAATTATCTTTATTCTTTCTTCTTACAAAGAAAATACATGTTAAATCACACAAATATGTAACTTAGAAAGTAAGAGTTTCCCATAACTTAACAGGTATGTTAAAATTTTCATATTGCAAACTATAAAGTTTAACTTGTTTCTTTTTTACTTAAGCAGTACGGCTTGGACATCTTTTCATGCGTGTGCGCACACACACAACTACTGATAGTATTATCTTATTCTTTTTAATACCTATGTAAGATTCTACCCTGCTGATAAACTAAAATTAATTTAACTTATCCCCTACTGACAGAACTTTAGATTATTTGCAAATTCTCAATATATCTTAACATCTTAGGCAAATATTTAAGTAGGCTAAGTCCCTTTCGGGGGTCAGATTATAAACACTTACAATCTGCTATTTTTACTACATAACAATGTATCACTTAACACTACTGGTCCAAAAAGTAAGGGAAGTGGCACTTCTTTAAATTTATAATTTGGTATGATGACAACCACTGTCTAGACTTTGGGCACTGAATTAGATTTAAAAGTACTACTTATGGTAAAGAGAAAAATCTACTTTAGATGAATTAAGAGTATTAATTTAAATAATCAGTTATCTTCAAAAATATTCTTAAAAGAACAAGTGTAACTAAAAATCAATTTGACATTAATATTTGTATCATCTTTGCTAAGGAAGAGTAAACTGAGAAAGCTTTTAAAGGACAATTTTTTGCAATTTTATTCAGCAACGCCAAAAAAATGGTAGTCTACAATGTCAAATAAGGAATGTTTTTACATTTTTCTTTTTTAAAAAATATATCTTTATTGATTTCAGAGAGAGGAAGGGAGAGGAAGAGAGAAACATCAATGATGAGAGAGTCATTGATCGGCTGCCTCCTGCACGCCCCTGACTGGGGATCGAGCCCGCAACCCGGGCATATGCCCTGACTGGGAATCAAACCGTGATCTCCTGGATCATACATAGGTCGATGCTCAACTGCTGAGCCACGCCTGGCCAAGCTTTACATTTATTTTCCAAATTTAATAAGTTAATTTGTTAATGGATCGATTCTAATGCAGCAGAGTTCTAATCTGCATTTTTTTCATTCACTGCTTCCATGCCTATCTTTACTAACTTTACCAGATCCTACCAAAAATGAATAGTCTGTTTGTCCTTAATAATTACACTTTAAAAAAAACCACTGGTTAAATAGCCAATATTCAGTGAGAATGGCTGTTGTGAATTGGTACTTTTTCATACATGTAAGTAAAGGAATCTATGCCATAAATACTATCATCATTCAGGTTTTACTTGCTTTTGTGAAAAATCATCTGAAGCAATGTCAGAGATGGCGGGCCTTTACTGTAAGAGGATACTTCACTCTGTACCTTTTTCTAATGACCTAAACATATAGTTACTTACATACGCCAATGCTGGACCTCAATCCACATTGTTAAAAATGATAAACAGTAGGCAAAAGAATGAGGGAAAGAGATACCTGTTTTTCTTCAACTCATTAACTTCTAACCTGATATGGGTTAGTGAATTAGGAAAGTAGTAAAGTTAGTAAAGATAAGCATCGAAGCAGTGAATGAAAACAATGCAAATTAGAACTCTGATGGCTCCCATACTTATACTTGCAATAATTCCCCTGAAGTCTGTCTCAGGGATATTTTAAAATAAAAACAAAATGATAAGGAAGTAGAGATGATTTAATTTTAAGGCAATCTCAGTCCCTAAAGATTATAGCAGCTAGCAATAAAAGTAGGAAGAACAGGAGGGAGGGTCCTTCCACGTGGAGGTAAGAGAGTCCCAAAGATTCCCCCCCAAACTGCTTTAACGGGTGGTTTACACTGATTTCATTTATAGTTACTTAACCTCTCTGTCACTTTCCTTCCTCATTTGCTAAAATGAGGACAATGATAGCACCTACCTCACAAGGTTGCTGTGAGGACTATATATAAAACATTTAGAATGGTGTCCAAGATGCTTACATCTTGGAAAGATAAGACTTTTAGAGAATAAGTTGAAATTACTGTGGCCCAATTATTGCTGTAAGATGCTGCAAACATTTTCATGCAGAAGACAGTGACTAGTTTCTTAAGGAAAGGTGACATGAGAGTGTTTCTAGCTAGTGACTTAAAATAATTACTGTACTAACAGGTTTCATTCAAGACACTCCTTGAATTAGAAACCATCAAACCAAACATATGTCAAAGGCCTGACATTTTATCTCCTGGTTTACCAGCCATGTATCTACTTGTAGAGATGTATTAAGCAGTTCACAGGTGGACTTACAAAGCAATTTCCCATTTGTAAATCCTTATAGTATTTAGATCAAGATATTATGGGGGGGGGGGGGAGATGTTATGAGGAATTAAGATTTTAATTTTACAATTCAAGTACATTATATTCAATGGAAAGGGTTTGTGTTTAGAAATCTTTTTCTCCATTATAAACTTTGTTGACCAAGAAATCCTTCTTAATCATCCCTTATGCCCCACAGTACAAAGTGGGCAACCAAATGCTATTTCACTGCCTTTGCTTTTTACTACCTGTTGTTTTCTGTGCAACCCCAGGGGCTTTCTCATTGTGTGTGTACTTTTCTTTCCATTATATAAAATATAGTTCTGAATCTCCAGCATTCTTTTAAGGCAATATTTTCCCCATCTTGTGAAGAACGTAGGAACTCAGAAGACTATCCACAGTATTCTGGAAGTCAATGAGAAGGGAAGACTATTCCTCATCTGTCCAGGTTCAAAACTGAGGACATATTACTATGCTGCCTCATCTTAATATAATATCTATAAATCAATTCCATCAATTTATTTTAATATTGAGGAATTTGCTTAAAAATGGTAAGATTCAGTACAATATTTTAAAAGAAAAAGATTTCCAGAAACAAGCACACAATGTTTGTAGCTTCTATTGTATTCTATAGGTTATTAGTAAATTAACTTCAAATACAATTTGCAATTCACACCAGTTCCCTGTCTTTGTAATTCTATTCTATTGCTTTTGCCTGTGATCTCCTTGGAGCGAGAACAACATCTTAGATTATGTCATCCTCTTGGAAGATCTCATCTCCTAAACTATGGCTATAATCCAAAAGGTCTTTGGTTCCCTTCTGTAGTGAGTCTATCCTTCTACCTTAAACACTTCTTTTGCTGCTCCTAATAGTGGAGCTCTCTACTGAACTTTGTAAACCCTAACTGATAATATACTCTTTCATTTTTGCCAATTCATTCAACTCAGTCTAAGCTTTAATAAATTTAAGCTGTTTAGGTTACAGCAAAACCAGTAACCATTATAACACTTTTAAGACCTCTTATTTGTTTTTGATAGTCAACACCTTGGGCCTACCTACTACTGTTAAATTACCTCTTCTTATTACTTAACTTTGAATATTTGCTGCATAGACAGAAGTGCTTGATTCCAAAGAAATCACACATATTTACATATCCCAGCAAAAACAGAGCAAAAATACTTGCACTGAGTCTTACCTATTCACTTTTTAAAATGTACAGTTTAATTTTAACTTAATAGTGTACTTGTCCTAGGCTCTCTAATTTTAAACTTTATCATATATGTCTGCTCTCTAAATTCCCCATCTCAGTAACCATAGTTCTGTGGCCTCTAAAAATAGGTTGGCTCTTTAACTTTTTATAACCTTTGCCAACTCCTAGAATATTTATCTATATCCAAGGATGGGAAAATTTCATCTTGTTTCTAACCTATGAAGACTTTCCATCACCAAAATTCTTTGAATAAAAGGATTATTTTATTGAAGATACTATGAGATAATAGCAGGGTCATGTAATATATAGTACTGATCAACTGAATTTTAAAACATACATATCCGAATCTGAGTTTTCTCCTAGTCCACTAGTTTTCCTTAAGTTACATGTTCCACAAATAAAAATTCCCCTCTTCTAGGATTATTTTATTTATTTATTTATTTATTTATTTATTTTATTTTATTTTAAAAATACATCTTTATTGATTTCAGAGAGAGGAAAGGAGAGGGAGAGAGAGATAGAAACATCAATGATTAGAGAGTCATTGATCGGCTGCAGCCCACAACCTGGGCATGTGCCCTGACCAGGAATCGAACTCTGATTGCCTGGATCCTAGGTCGATGCTTAACCACTGAGCCACGCCCAGCCGGGCTTCTAGGATTATTTTAAATCTTTATTCTACTTCTCTAACCATTTGAATTCCTTATAGTGTCAACCTAGAGCAAAAGATCATATAGCCGGAAGGGACAGGGCTTAAAGAACATCTGGTTTTAAAAGTGAGTCAAAAAGAGGCCCAGAGGAGAAGAGTAGATGCTTCCAGTCAAGACTAGATTATTCTAAGACCAAGATGGAATGTTTTGCTAAATTAGTGACTGAGGTTACTCCTGCTAAGACTTACAAAGTACTTATAAAAGAGCATTTGAAAACAGCAAGAGATCAAGATGATATAAGACAAAGATATCACTTACCAACTGCACCTGACCCAAATGTATCATCATTGAATTGATCAATCTCTTCATCTTCCTCTCCCAGGCCCTGAAATGCATCCTCATCTTCATCTAGAGGACCATCCTCCAAAGACTAAAAAAAGAGAAAAGAGATTTAGTTATTCATTAAGTTCACAACCTCATTGTAAAATATTCTAAAAATGTTCATCTCACCTTCCCAATCAACATAATAGCTTATGACTTTTTGTAAAGATGGCATTTTTCCTCTCCCCCAATTTCCCCAACATTGGAAAATTTTCAGTATCTTCTTTTCTTTCAGTTTCTCTTTCCTATTCCTTATTTCATTTAGCCTTTTCCCAAAAACATCCCATTTCTCTATCAGGAATCTAATAAAAGCATATCTTCATGGTTTGCCAGCTTCCTTTACATCACTGGGTAGAACAGTAATGACAACTGAAAATGAACACTTTCCCCTCTTCTGTTTCCTACAGGCCCAAACTCTGGTGATAAAACAGAAAGCTAAAATTTTCAACCACAATTAAGTAAACTCTCAAAAAGCTGTGATATGTCAAGTTCAAGTTCTGACTCCACTCTTACAAATGGCGTGAACTTGGGCAAGTCATTCTTTGAAATTAATTCATTAAATACCTCTGGAGCACCTACAGTGCCTCAGGCTTTGCTAGGCTCTAAGTCTCGGTTTCTTAAGTGGCAACACAGGAACACCACCACCTACCTCACGGTTATGAGGATCCAATGAGGCATAGATTTACGCGAAGACTGGATTGCTCAACAATGCTAGATATCACCATAACAACTTCAGCGGGTTCTATTTTAAACACTTCCTCCTTCTACTTCACTTTGTAACAGATTTTCCAAGTTTTCTTTTCTTTTGGCAACTGACTACCGCTTCTCATCATCCCTCTATGTTTCCATTTCCTATCAAGTATAAAGTACGTGTCCGCGATTTTCAGACTCAGACTCCAAAGGCAGGGCTGTGATATACCTTGCCTGGCTCCCTCGCAGCGAGGCTTTTCCCAAAGGCAAGGCTAGGCCACGGGGCCGTCTCACCCATCCTAAGCCCTCGCAAACGTACACGAGCAGGTGTGCAGCTGCCTCCACCTTAGACGCAACATCCCGCAGCGCTCCTTTCAAATCACAAAGATCTACTTAATCAAATCGCTGGCTTTTTACATTGGAAAGACTCTTATGGATTATCTAGAGCAGCCCTTTCACTCTAGAAATCCGGAAACTTTATGTCCAGAGATTAGGAGTCGCTCAAGGTCACGCAGCGAATTTGTGACAGGTTAGGACTCTCGACGATTGCTTCACGCACCGGGACCGGCACCAAACCCACGTCTCCCTCCACTCGCCCGGAGGGAACTTCCGCCGGACACGCCCCCTCCCAACTCCCAGGCCTCTTTAATCAACAGCCTGCGGACCCAGTCGAAGGGCACGCCCGGGCCCCATGGACCTGACGGTCGCCTGTGTGCACAGGTGTGTGTAACTGGAGGGTCGGTGGTTCCGGATCCAGGGCGGGAAACGTCTCTGGGCTTTCCCCGGTCCCTCTTCCTCAAGAAGAGCCACCAGGTGGATGTAATGCTTCCCCTCCGCCGCTCCTCCCGGGGTGGGGCTGGCAGGTGGTCCCGTTAAGGGACTTAACGGGCCCTCCCCGCCTCAAAACCGAGGCCAACTCTCCGCAGCCACAACTAAGAGGAGAGTCCCGTCCCCTGAAGCCAGCTCACGGCTCTTGGATGAAACCCACGACCCCAGGTGCGACGCGCTCCTCTGAGTCCCGCGGGTCCCACGGCCCGCTCCGGCCCCCCCCCCCCCGAAGCGCGGGACAGCAGCACACGGGATAAGAGGGGAAAAGAGAGGAAAAGGGGCGCGTGAGGGAGGGAGGGGCCACTTCCGGTCGCAACAGCTCACCTCGTAGCGGAACATTCTTGGGGAGGGGGGAGGGAACGGGGAGGGGAATGGGGGAGGGAGGGAAGAAGAGTTGTCTCCCCGGGCTCCTCCGCGTGCGGGTCCTCCACCGGCTCGCGACCCCTGGCCGCCGCCGTACGCCAGAGCGTGCGTGGGAACGTGCGCAGGCGCGCCTCCGGGAGGGCGGCCACCCAGCTCCGCGCCCGGCGGCGTCTGCGCGAGGACGGATTTGGCGTCCCGCTTCCTCGTCTCGGCAGCGGGAAGGAGGTCCCGTGGCGCGGGACTGCGCATGCGCCGCCTGTCGGGGGCTTCCTCGCGTCCGGACTCGCGGCTCCGACTGGGTTTCTCTGCGCCGGCCCAGCGCTCAGGTCAGAGTCACGAGTTTTCCGTCACCGTCGGGGCGGAGAAATCCCTTGTGATTGTCACAGGATATGGCTTTGAAGAGTTCCAGGCTTAGTCTGAGCGGGGAGAAATGGAGATTCCTGGGCTGTTTTTTCTCCAACGTCCGTCAGGGCTCGCGGGCGGCTCGGCGCTCCTCAGGCTCCGTGATGGGCGCCGAGTGGCCGGGAGGGAAAAGGGGGAGTTCGGTCTCTCAGAGGCGCTGAATTCGTCGCCACCTTCAGCGGCCCGTCACCCACTGAATCAGCAGCGAGTCTGGGCTGTGCTTTATGCGTCTCGAAGTGGCGACGGCGCCCGGTTTTTTAAAAAACCGAAGGCATGCTCCGGAGGTTTCAGTCAGGGTGATATTTTTAGGCGCCAGGCGCCCCAGGCACGTGGAGCGTTAGAGCCAAAAAGGGCAGCGCGACCGTGGGCAGCAAGGTCGCGGAGGCCGAGGCGCGCGGCGCTGGGCGCGCCGCCGGGCGACACCTGGGAGCAGACCCGGAGGAGAGCGTGTCCGGGTGACGAGCCCTGGGCGCGCTGGCTGCGGAACCCGCGCTGGTTTGCAGCCGCCGCCAGCACCTCCCATGCCCTTGGGCCTCCGTGCCCCGGAATCGGGTTTCTCCGCGAGGACTGAGCTTGCGCGGCGGGGAATGAGTGCTCGGGCGTTTCGCAACTCCTTTCCCGGGGTGTCTCAGGGTGCAGCCCCGCCTGGAGCGGCGTCCAGTGAATTCCTTTCCTGCTGCTGTGGTTGGGTTCACGAGAGCCTGTTGGAAGGGAGTTCTGGGTGTGAATCAGCGTTTTGTGTCACTGGCCGTCAGCTTGGGGCAAGCTCGCTAAACACGTTTCAGCCTTCGTTTCTTGGTCAAAGGGGTTTAAGGATACTTGCCTCACGGAGCAGTGGCTCATTGGCAAGGTGATGCCAGTACCACTACTCGGGACGGCTGCGGCCTGCCTGGCTCTCTGCCAGGTGCTCTGTATGGCTGATCTCATTGAATGTCTCCTTACGCCAACCCCATGAGGGAGGTACTCGTGTTTTTTTTCTACTTTATAGATGAGGAACCTGAGGGTAAGAGACGTTACATAATCTGTCCCAAGCCCCCCAGCTGGCAACTGAGGTCTGTCTGATTCCAAACACCCAATCTCTTAATCCTGTGACAGTTTAACAAAAGCAAAAGTTTACTTGGGCCGGGCCTGAAGCTTAAAGAAGTGGAGCAGGCCAAGGAGGAGGTAATTGGTTTTCAAGCACGCATGGAGCTTCACAGAACTTCTGTGCTAACGACGACCACAGCACTGGTACCCTGTGAACCACGGGCTGGCACACTACGGCCCTTGGCTGAATCGGGCCAGTTGCCTGTTTTTGTAAATGAAGTTTTGTCGGAATGTAGCCACCCTCATTTATTTACATAGTTTCTTTGGTTGCTTTCCGGCAACAAAGGCAGAGTTGAGACCATTTAGCCAGCAAAATCTAACATCTTTACATCTAAGTAGAAAATATTTAGAACTGAATGACAAACATATTAACATATCAAGACTTTTAGGATACAGCTATAGCAGTTTATATAAGCGAATAGGAAAGCCTAAATATAAATTAACTGTAGGATAAGCTTGAAGACAGTAGAAGGAAAGAAATAATGAAGAGCCAAAAGTAAAGAAACAGAAAACAAGGTGTCATAGAGCAGGTCCACAAAATTCCCTCTTTTTTTCTTTTTCTTTTTTTCTTTTCAGCTATGTAATAGCTGTTATTAAGATGGGAGGCTACAAGTTCTTTTCACAAGTGATTCGTTAGAAATAAGGTACAACATGGATGGGACTGGAGAGTATTAATCTAAATGAAATAAGCCAGTCAGAGAAAGACAAGTATCACATGGTCTCACTCATATGTGGAATCTAATGAACAAAAATAAACTGATGAACAAAATAGATAGAGGCATAGAACCATGGAGCAGCCAGACAGATTTCAGAGGAAAGGGGGGGGGTAGAGATTAATCAAAGAACTTACATACATCTATGCATAACCTATATGCACAATAGTGTGGAGAAGGCCTGGTTGGGGGGGGGGGGATGCCGGATGGAGGGGATCAATGGGGCGGAAAAGGGGACATCTGTAATACTTTCAATAATAAAGATAAATTTAAAAAAAAAAAAGGTATGATGTCTCTGGAGAGTGTCCCTTGAGTGAGTGGAAGAAAGTCTCTCCTGCATGCCAGTTAGGTAGAAGAGACTTTTGACAGCTGAGAGAGGATGTCAATTAGAGAAAGAAATTGTGGTAAAAAACAATTTTAGTTTCTTGTGAGACTAAGATGGGATTAATTTTCAGTAAGTAATGTACAACTCTAAAACAGTGTCCTCAACATCACCAAGAGGACTTATTAAAAACCTAGACTGCTGAGTCCCATCCCTAGTTTCCGACTTAGAAGGTCTGAAGTAGGACCTGAGAATTGCAAGGTTCCCAGGCAGTGCTGCTGCTGCTGGTTCTGGAACTATTCTTTGTGAACCATTGCTTCAAGACATTGTCCACAGTTAGAGAGCGGGAGTAAAAGAGTGGTGGGCTGCCAGATTGTAGTCAACAAAGTCATGACAGACAGACATCCCAGAAAGTTATGGCAACCCTTGGTAAACAAATTGTAAGACAAAAGGATTAGGGCTATAACAAAGATTTAAATTTACAAGATGAAATTTGTGGTGCATTAACATGGCCATAAATTCTTAGGCCAAAGAATCCCATCGAGGTGGGTTCTATTTCCTCTTCTCTGAATCTGTAATGGACTGTGACTTCTTTGACCAATGGAGTATGGGAGAGGTGATGCTATGCCAGTTCTGGCTCTAGTCTTTAAGAAGACTGGCAGTACAGTAGTCCCCTGTTATCCATGGGGGATACATTCTAAGACCCTCAGTGGATGCCTGAAACTACAGAGTAACGAACCCTATATGTACTATGTTTTTCTTCTGTACGTACATACCTGTGATAAAGTTTAATTTATAAATTAGGCACAGTAAAAGATTAACAATAATAAAGTAGAACGATTATACATATACTGTAATAAAAGTTATGTGAATATGGTCTCTCTTTCAAAATACTTTATTGTACTGTACTCACTTTATACCTAAAGGAAGAACTTTACAGCCTCTCTTCGGCATATCTGAATCGCCAGCATTGCAACTTTTGTGCTTTGGAGCCTTTATTAAGTAAAATAAGGATTACTTGAACACAAGGACTGCCACACTGCAACATTCAACCTGAGGACTGAGATGGCTACTAAGTGACTAATGGGCGGGGAACTGTGGAGACACTGGACAAAGGGATGATTCATGTCCCTGGCAGGATGGAGCCACTCAGAACTGTGTACAGTTTAAAACTTAAGAATTGTTTATTTCGGGAATTTTCCATTTAATATTTTTGGACCGCCATTGATTATGGGTAACAAACTGGAAAGTGAAACTGCAGATAAGAGGAGGCAACTGTATAAGCCCATGTAAGATACTAAATAACCTTGCTGAAGAGATCACATGGAAAGGCCCCGAGACTCATGGAGAGGAAGAGGGGTCCAGCTGTATCCAGCTTACCAGCCATCCCAGTCCAGTCACCGGACATGTGAGTGAAACTGTTTTGGACTCTCCAGACCAGCTTAGCTACCAGCCAGGAATCAAGTGACCCTTTTACACAATATGGAGCAGAATTACTCAGTTCAGTTTTTCCTGAATCCTGGCCCAAAAAGTCATGATATATAATACAATGGTGGTGGTTTTAAGCTACAAGATTTTGGAGTAATGTATTACTACTAGATAACTGGGACAAGTCTGTTTAGAAAAATTATACAAAACTTGGAAATAAGGAAGGACTATTGTGTGCCCTTTCAGTGTTACCTAACAAGCCTGCTTAAGGGCCATTTGAAGTTCTAGGTGGGGGTAACTTTGTTTGGCTGAGTATTTACTATTAAGGAGGTCCCACACTCAGTAAAGTTAGATGTGAATTTATAGAAGGTTGATAAGTTGCAAATTATTTTTGTCCAGTGGAAATTATTTCCTTTTGGTAGAAAAGATAATCCCAAAGGGAAAAGTTTTATTGCCCTGCCAGACATTAACTGGCATTATGTGTAATTTTTGAGACTTATTTCAGCATTTTCCCCCAGCTATGTATAGTTCTTAGTTTGTTTCGTCTTTTGAGAATACAAGAACCAGCTTTACCACCTTGGTGGTCCTCTCATTAATGACACACACAGATGTATTTTTTTAATGTTTTTTTAAATTGATTTCAGAGAGAGAGAAACATCAGTGATGAAAGAGAGTGTCATTGATCGGCTCCCTCCTGCACACCCCCTACTGGGAATGGAGCCTGCAACCTGGACATGTGCCCCGACCAGGAATTGAACTGGGACCTCCTGGTTCATAGGTCGACGCTCAACCACTGAGCACACCAGCTGGGCAATAGGTGGCTTATTTTTTAAATTACAAAACGCTGAAAGCCACAATTATTTAATTGCCTTTCACCTGTGCTCCACTATGTCCATCCTCTTCCTCTTGACAGGTGTTTCAAAGGTCCTGTAAGAAATAAGCAGCTTAGAAGCAACAGCAGCTTCTGCAAATGAGGCTCCCACTGAGTGTCCCACTTCCCTTACCATGTGCTTTAGGGTTCCCAGGACTGAGGGATTTGTATAAAAATTAAAAAAATATGTGCCTGCTTAAGGGCCATTTGAAGTTCTAGGCAGGGGATTTGAACTGCGTACCAGGCAGCCCTCTGGATGGCCCCTGGTCTTCCATTCCTTTGCCTTGAGTATGGGCTGAACCTAGTGACTCACTTCCAATGAACAGAATATGACAAAATCGATGGGATGTCACATCTGAGATTAGGTGACAAAAACACTGACTCCCATCCATCTGTCTCATTCTCTCCTTCTCTCTGTCCCTCCCACCTGCTTGCTCTGATGGAAGCCAGCTGCCCTGATGTGGGCAGCCCTATGGAGAGGCCCACACGGCCAGGAGCTGAGGGTGGCCTCCAGCCAACAGCCAGTGAGGACTGAATCCTGCCAAGGACCACGTGAGCGACCTTAGAAACAAGTTCTTTCCCAGTCAAGCATGAAATAGGACTGCAACCTCAGCCCACACCTTCCCTGCAGTCTTGTGAGAGATCTTGACACAGAGGCACTCGGCCAAGCTGCACCCGGATTCCTGAAGCACAGAAGCTGTAGGATAGTAACTGTTTGTTCTTTCAAGCTGCTAGGGTTTAGGGCAGTTTGTTGCTCTGTATCTGAGTTTGAGGAAACCAAATTTCTCATTACATGGTAAGTATATTTTTGTTAGGGATGTGGAACCTTTCCAAAAACTAGATCCACAAATGAAAATAAAGAGTACATGATATTTTTGAACTTGAAGCGTGGGAATCATTAGTTTTGATCAGCTCTCTTACTTGAAAGGTGAGAAAATAGATCGTGTGATGTCAAGTGACAGCTGTTCTGTGGCAAAGCTCTGTGTCGGGTCAGGAGACCCTCTTTTCCTGAAGCGCGGGGACCTGGCTACCCCAACAAAAATTCGTTAGGAGGCGGGACAGGCATCTGATTTACTTTTTTCTTTGCATGGCCACCAGGGGGCGCAGAAGCCCTTTGTCCCACGGGTGGGAGACTCCACCCAGCTGGCGCCGGGGGCGGGAGGGAGCGCTCGGCACCGAAGGCGCGGATCGCGGGCCGAGAAGGGCCGAGTTTGCCCGCCCGGCCCGCTGCGGCCGGCGCGTGTCTTTCTGGGACGAGAAGAAGTCGGCGTGGAACACGCGCCGGGATCGCAGGAGCGGGCAAAGGTCTGTTCGAATCACGAAAAGTATTACAGCCCATTAACCTGAGTGCACCGAGCAGGTTCTTCTCCCGACTTGAGATGAATCTTCGGGCTGTCCGTCCCACTGATTGAGAGCCAGCCTCGCTGGGTGTATCATCTGCTCCCAAGAAAGGGGACCAGTAGGGAAGAGGGGAGGGAGGGAATAAAGAAGGGCGGGGGGCAGGGCGAAGGACCCGCCCCCTTTCCGGAAGGCGCAGCTCACCTGGGAGTCTGCACCAGGTGGAGGTGAGGCGGCTCAGGCTGCCCCGCAGGCCTCACGCCAAACTGTAAAGCGGGCACTCTCTGGTTTATGGGTACGGAGACAGCTCCCCAGAGAAACGGTTATGCACGTTCGCCCCCGTTATACACGCGGTCAGCCGCAGGCGCCCCGCTTCAACCCCGAGCTGCGCGCCATTCCTCCGAGTGGCCCCCGCCTGCCCCGTCACGAAACCCGGGGGCTCGGTGCAGCCCGCCGGCCCCGCCGCGCTCCGGCTCCGTCCAGGGGCGCCCTCTATCACCCGCGCAAACCCCGTGGTGAGGGGCCCCTCACCCCCAGGGAAGCCAGCGCCCCCTCCCACCCGTTTCAGCACAAAGCGCGCGGTGTTCGTTCTCCGTCCGCCGCACGGTGTCCCCGCCGCGCAGCGCGTGAGCCTGCTGAGCGCGGGAGCTGGGGCGCCGCGCGGCCGGCGGCGAAGGGCTGTCCAGGGGCAAGGCCGGGACGGGGGCCGGACGCTCCCGCTCTTCCCGGGCCCGCGGCCGGACCGGCCGGCGCTCGGCCGTCTCCTCGGACGCCCCGCTCCCTCCGGGACCGAGGGGGGCGGGGGGCGTCCGAGGGGGCGGGGGCGGCCGCGGGGGGCGGGGGACGGGGAGCGGGGGGCGGGGGCGGGGCGGCCCTTGACGGCGGGGCGGGGCGGGGCGGGGCGGGGCCCGGCGGCGGGCGGGGCGGCGCTGCGCGGAGCGGCCCGGGAGCCGGATCTGCAGCGCGGCGCCCGCGGGGCGGAGGGGGCGGCGCGGCGGAGCCTCCCGCGGCCTCGGACGCTCCTCCTCGCCGCCGCCCCCGCCCCCCGCGCCCGGCCCGGCCCCGCCGCCACTTCCGGCAGCTCCCCGGGGACGCGCTCGGCGGGACGCGCACCTGCCTCGGGGCCCGGCGCCAGCATGAGGGACCGGCTGGAGCAGCTGAAGGCCGTGAGTCCCGCGGGCCGGGGCTGGGGGGGCGCCCCGCTGGAGGGGGTGCGGGCGCGAGGCCTGCCCTCCGCGAGCCCCGGCCGCATCCCGCGCCCGGTCCCCCCCCCCCCCCGCCGGGTCATGTGCGGGTGATTCACCGCCGGGCTGCGGTTTCCCCGGAGGCCTCTAGCCCCCCCCCAAGCTGGACAGCGCCGGTCCCGAGCTGGGGTCCGCGGCGGGGTGCTTGGGCCTGGAGGACCCTCGGTGAGGTCCGCGGGCACCTGCTGCCCGCTGCCGCCTGGCACTGCGCCCGGACCGGCCTCCTCGCACCCCCTGTTTCCCTTCTGGGGGGCCCAGGACCGGCCTCCTCGCACCCCCCTCCCCTCCTGGGGGGCCCAGGACTGGCCTCCTCGCACCCCCCTCCCCTCCTGGGGGGCCCAGGACTGGCCTCACACCCCCTGTTTCCCTCCTGGGGGGCCCAGGACTGGCCTCCTCGCACCCCCCTCCCCTCCTGGGGGGCCCAGGACTGGCCTCACACCCCCTGTTTCCCTCCTGGGGGGCCCAGGACTGGCCTCACACCCCGTTTCCCTCCTGGGGGCCCCAGGACTGGCCTCGCACCCCCCTGTTCCCCTCCTGGGGGTCCAGCCCGTGCCCCCGCCCCGCACGTGCGGGATGGGCCCAGCTCCTGCCCAGGGGTCTGTAGTTACCCATTTCCCCAGCACCCCCAGGACGCGGTGTCGGGCAGAGGGTCTGGAGGTAGCCGGCCTCCAGCGCTGCTGCGCGAAGGCTGTAAAATCTTGGGCTACTTGCTCTTTCCAGCCTCTATTTTCTTATCTGTCAAATGGGGGTGATCATGCCTTAGAGATTTGCTAGGAGATCGAATCACATAATGGGACTTACGGAGAAGTGTTAGAGCACAATAGGTTTTTGAGTCCGGTATTCACTGACTCACTCGAGCGGTAATTGTTGAGGGCGGTCTAGGGGCAGGCCCAGCGCTAAGCCCTGGGCAGCGGCTCTGCATGAATGGAATTTAAAATCTAGCCCTGGACACAAAGTAGTCCGTCTACTTGGGAGCTTGTTAGAAATGCGAAAGTACCAGCTCTGCATCCCTTAACCTCTGAGTCGAAGCTTTGTCATCTGTAAAATGGGTGGTTGCGAGGACCAGCCCCAGGAGAGTGCGCAGAGCCCTCGGTGGGGTGCACAGCACCGGGGACTAACAGGTGAGCGTGGGGAACGGAATGCTACTCTTCAAGCTCTTTGGAAAAACAGAGGCCTCGTAGGAGTGTGAGGAACTCGTAGGATAATGTCACGATTGTTTTTCTTTTTCCTGCCTCATCTCTGATGAGATCACGACCTTTCCCCGGCCCTGGGTAGTAGGGCAGCCGAGGAGGCAGGTCTAGGAGGAAGTGAGAGAGGGAAGGGACAGTTGTGGGAGTGCGAGGAAGTGAGACGGGGAAGGGACAGCTGTGGGAGTGCGCCTCCCTGCCTCCTGCCTGCTCTCTGTCACCCGAGCCTCCCCACACAGTGGCCACCAACGGGCAGAATGGGTTGACGCTAATTTTGTAGGTGAGGAGACGGGCTCAGGCTGAGCAGGAGGGGTGCCACAGGTCGCAGAGCTGGCGACCCGCCGCGGTGCTCTCTCTCTGAAGCCCTGGCTGGGGAGGCAGAAGGAAGGAGGAGCCTGGTTTTGAAGGTCTTCTCTTGTCGGCACACCCAGCCAACATTAAACAACGCAAACTGAACTGCAGGCAGAGACGGTTCCCTTCCTTAGTTAGGGATCCATTTCCAGGGGAGGAGACCCTATGGCCTCTTTCAATAACCCATTGTCAGCAAATAGCAAAGAGCCTTCAATGAGCTCTGAATTCCAAGTATAAATTCAAGTTTCCTTATGACTCCTTGTAACATGGAGCTAATGCTGTGTCTCCTCCCTTTACCGCTTGGGGTGGTGGCGAAAGGGAGGCTGGGGCCGGTGCAGCTATTGTGCGAGTGCAGTTATTACGGGAGTGCAGTTCTGAAGCCGCAGGTGCTCTGGCATTTTGGAGCAGGGAGATGGGTGGGACTGGGCTGCAGGTTCAAAGGGTTCTACCCGTGGCCCCGCCACTTAATAGCTGTTCCTTTGTATCACTTTCCCTCTCTCCTTCTCTGTCCCTCCTCTGTAAAATAGAGTTCGGTTGATCTCAGAAGCAATATTAATGTTTTCCACGAAGACTGTTGTTAAGGTTTATATAAATGTTGGCTTCTAGTCCAGTTCCTCTCTCCCCCTCCCCCAGGAGAGAGACAGTTCTCGCTGCCGCAAGATAACCATCTTCTCTCTGAATTCTTTTATCAAGGAAGGACATTTGTTAATCTGCATGAAACCAGTTTCACACTGCTAAGCCTGTGCAATCTCTTTCCGAGGCATCTTTCTAAACCCTGGGGGAGGCGAGCTGATAACTGCCTCCAGAGAGCTGGAGAACTGTCATGTGCAGATTAGGTTTGCTCTGTGTAGATACAGGGAGAAGATGTGAAGTGGACGGGTAGGAATTGTGATTATGCACGAAAGCATTTTTAGCGGTCAGAGCTGCCCAGAGTTCAGCTAGGCTGGCTGGAGAAGTTGTGAACATTCGAGCATGGGAGGAAGGAGGCAGGAATTTGTTAGAACATTGCATGTTGTAGGGATCTGAGCATCTTTGAAGGAAGGGAGGCAGATCAGGAGGTTTAAGGCCCCCCTCCACCCTGAGGATGTGTGGGTGTGTGAAGTGTTCATTGTGAGCCTGTGCTAAGCACCCGTTAGGCTCTGGAGTCCATAGGACTGAGGTCTCAGAGTTGCACCTGTAAAGTGAATAATCATACCTTTCCCTGGGGTCATTAGGAGGGTGAAATGAAATGATAATCACCCACCCCAGTAAATGTGAGCTCCTCAACTGGAACTGCTGGGAGCAGCGTCCATACTGGAGGGCACACCCTCCTGAGGCCTTGGTCACAAGACCTGACTCATCTCCTGCACTGCTCCTCCTCCTGGACTTTCTCAGCAGGTGGCTTCTTCAGTGACTGGGATGAGGCTCGCCAGGAATGTGCAGTGCCCACACCTTGCCTATCTCACAAGGCGGGTCCTGCTGATTTCTGATTTCTCGAGAGCTGAACTTTGGATCTGCTGAGTCCAGACCGTTCCTGTCCAGGAACCTCTTGCCTGGCCCTCTTTTCATTCAGCAAACATTTACTAAGCACCTACGATGTGCCAGGTCCTTGGGATGGTGCTGGGGTGTAATGGTGATTAACACATTTTCCTGGGTCTTAGGAAGTCCGTGGTCAGATAGGAAGACACACAAGAAGCAGACACAGCGATGTGATCATTGTGATAAAAGCACCTGTAGCAATACCCTGTGGGAGACGGGGACAGGGCATTAGGGAGTTGGGGTGCTTCCCACAAGAGGTCATGCTTGAGTACAGGCCCTTCGACAAGTCCTGGTTAAAATCAAGTCTAATGTCTTCAGAGGCATGTAGAGTCTCCCACCTAAGGCAAGGATCCTGAATTTTCTCAACCCCGCTCCCGTCGCTGGGCGTCCCCCATGCACAGTGCAGTCAGTGCTCTGGCCTCCATGCGGTGGGCATGCGCATCACTGTTTTTCACTTCATTCTACTGGGCGTGATCGTTAGCCAGAATTATTACACAAAGTCCTGGTCATAAAGAGTAAGTGGTCATAGAAGGAAAACAAAGGGCTGTATTTTATGAAAAGAGATACTGCCCCCCCTCCCCCCCAAAAAATCGAAGGTAGATAATGATAGTAGAGAAGCCAGTGATGTATGGAAAAGAAGTCAAGGATTTTGGGCCCTGTTGGAGATTAATTTACGGAGGACTGGAGACGATTTGGGATGTACTGGCCCCTCCAACGCCAGCACCTAATGAAATCACCTGCCTGGGGCTCCAAAGGCCAGGGTTTCACCCTTTCTGTTCTGTCTTGTGTCCTAAAGGGCTCGTCTTTGGGCTCCTTCCCCAAAAACTTGAAGTTCTGGTGTGTCTGCAGGGTCAGAGTTGCTCAGGGTAACGGTGATGCCGAACTTCTCCTTTAAAGCTTAACTCATTCTGTAAATATATATTGAGCCCCTACTATGTGCCAGGCTCCTTGGATCATAACCAAATCTTAATACCCCGACTTGAGAATCTCTTCATTGAGATAAGACTTCTGTGATAAGACTTCTGCCTGGCCGGGGACTTCAGGGATAAGACTTCTGCCTGGCTGGGGACTGCTTCCCCAGCTCCCCGCGCTCCCTCCAAGGGGTCGTTTCCTGGGTGAGTCGTTTTGCTGGGAGCAGATGGGAAGCAGAGCTGAGATGAGAGCGACAGGGATTGAGTGGGGATTACAGACCCATCAGCCAGAGGCCAGAAGAGAAAATGCTTGGATGAGAGAAGGGGATTAGTTTTATTTTTATTCCTGTGAGTGTGGGGGAGGCGGGGGGTGGGGAGGACTGGACTGGCAGGCGCCGAGGGAGGAATGCTTGGTCATATGTCCTGTCTCCCCTTCAGCGTTCCCTTCCCGTGTCAAAATCCCTGCCTGTCTGCCAAAACTCATTCTTTACAGGCGGTGCTCCCTAACTGGAGCTAGAATATCCTCCCGCCCTCCCAGCCCATATATTGCTTTGCAGCGAAATACCTTTCTTTTAATAAGTCAGTGGGGTTATTTGTTATCATGGAGTGGACGTGAACCCACCTTCCACTTGTTTGTTTATGAGATGGACTCTGTCTTCTGGGTCCCCTTGTCTTTAAGATCAGTGGTTCTATTACTTCTTCTTGTCACCATATAAGCTACAGTGACAGTGATGATTTATTGAGCAGCTGCTTACCGTCAGACAGGACCTGGGTTAGAGCCTTACATACCTTGTCTCTCATCCTCTCAATCCTGCATGGCAAGGTGCTCTTATGTTCTCATTTTACAGGTAAGGGGCGTGAGGCTCACAGTCGACTGAGGTCTCCAAAAATTGAGCATATCTTTCTTGCTTTATTACGTCGCCCTGAACTGTGTTTGTTCATCTCCCCAGCTCCTGTATGCTCCTTGAGGCAGCGGCAGATGGGCCGTTCCTCTGCGGCCCAGCACCACACTCTGCGGTAGTTAGTTACCTATTAAACGTTTGTGGACTAATCAACAACAGCTTGGCCCTTACACATCCCTTATTCATTATTATGACTTACTCTTCCCACTCCGTTCCCTGTGGGTTGGTGAGTCTTTACTTGCCCCAAGTGCAACATTAACTCAGGGACCCCATGCATTGGCTAATGAAGCCAGAGGCCACTGGTTTCCACCCTCAAGGACATGGATGGATGAGTTTTCAGGGCTCCTAGCTATATTCCACCCCCCAGCCCGGTACCTCATGGAAGGTCACCCTTGTTCAGAAAGAAGTGAAGGGGAAGGTGTGGGTACCACAGTGAAACTCTGGCTGCCCCACTCCCCCCTGGCCAAATCTTAAACAGCCCTTCAGGGTCAGTCCCGACATCATCGCTGCAGGGAAACTTCCACACCCTGAGCTGACAGCATTTCCTCTGCCTCCTGGGACCTCCACAAACTCTGTTTTTGTCGATATATCAAAGCAGCCACACACACTTGTAATTTCAGGAGCCACCTGCCCTGGGACGTCCCGCTCTGCGAGAGCACAAGCTGCGCATGCCTCGTTGCCCCGGCATGTTCACGTCCCAGCGCACAGTGGGACCTGTCACCCATGCTGGCCGTGGATGAATGGAGATGTTCTGCCAATGAACTCACCTGAGACTCTGCAGTCCCTGGGGGGCGCTATCTCCAGCCACCTTCATATCAGGCCCCTCTGCCTTTTCCTCCCCTCACCACTGTTTCCGCGGTTAGGGCAGCCTGTTTTCTGGCATTGAGCTGTTTCCACGGCAGCGTTCCCCAGTCTGTCCGGAGACTGAGTGAAGTTCAACTCCCCGCCCCAAAGAGATCAGTGGACCGTACACTGTCTGGTATGTTTAGCCATCTGGGTTAGGGCAGCTTGGTAGGGCATCGGATTAGCTTTATTTTTAATTGACTTTTTATTCTAGACTAATTTTTAGATGTACAGAAAAGTTACAAAGATAGTCCAGAGAGTTCCTGTCTACCCCTCACCCAGTTTCCTCCATGGCTAAGGCCTTAGTTACGATGGTACACTGGTCAAAACCGAGAAACTGGTATTGGTACATCGCTATTCACTGACCTCTAGACTTTATTTGGATTTCACTAGTTTTTCCACAAATGTCCCCTTCTCTGTTCTAGGGTCCAATCCAGGACACCACACTGCATTTAATTGTCATGTTTTCTCAGCCTCCTCTGGCCTGTGACAGCTTCTCAGTCTCGTGTGTCACGACCTTGTGGGTGTGGCATCTGCTTTTAGTGCCCTGGAAGTGCGTTTCTGTGGCTGTGGCCGGTGATGCATGCGGTAGCTGGGGTGGGGCTGCTGTCGGGAGGCACCACTTTGTGATGGTTGAGAACCGGGGCCCTGCCGCCAGCTGCCCGGGCTGTCCTGCTCAGGCACGCACTGTCTGCATGATGTAGACAGTTTCCTGCTCATCTTTCTGTTTAGTTTTCTAAGCTGTCAGACGGGGAGGGTCTCCAGAATATTGCTGTGAGATTAAGTGCCTTGGTAAATATTGAGCACATGTCTTATAGAACCCTCAGCATGTGTGGAGCGCTCAAAAAATGTTATCTGTTAAAACCATCAATGGTGTGTTCTGGATCATGAAGGAGATGATCCTTCAGGGAAGGGTTGAGAATGCTGAGGATGGAATAGGGAGACCTTATGAGTTCCTTCCTCCTTTCTGTATCCTGAGAACTGGACATTGTGGGGGTGTTGGGGAGGAGGGAAAGGGGGGGCAGGCAGGAAAGAGTGAAGAAGGCTAGGGAAGGGGAGGAAGGTTTGAGGGGGACCGGAACTCTCTAGGAAGAAGCAGAGGCATTCTTTGAATGGTTCCTGGGAGCAGAGAGAAAGCAGGAAAAAGGTGTAGTCTCCTCACGGCAATGGCCCTCCTGAAGGTATCCTTTGGTAAACCCACTCCACTTTCAACATTTCCCCGAGGAGTCACCTCTGCACACATCTCCAGTAGGCTTCTGTCTTCCTCAGGCTCCGCCTCGAATGCAGGCGAGGTTGAGCACCCCCTCTTCTCCTGGGTGTGCAATTCCTGCACTGAGTGCGGACATCGCTCCCCATAGGGACTGGTGATGACCGGTGCGCCTGTCTGCCTGCCGTCCGAGACAGCGAGGTCTTGGAGAGCAGCGGGGCCCAGTCGGGTCTGTGTGTCTACAGTACCTGTACTACTGCTTGGCAAGTGACAGATGGTTGATGAATATTGTTGGGTGAATGAGTGAGTGGATGGATGGATGAGTCGGTGCCCCTGGATGGGACCTTGCAGTGAGAAGGAGAAGGTTGTGGGTGTGGTGGTTGGTTATGAGACTCCAAGGCCCTCCTCTAAGTTAAATGCACTGTGAACAATGTATGGGGCCCAGCAGCCCGCCCAGCGCTTGTTCCTCTTTGGCTGAGTGCTTCCTGATGAATTAACCTCCCTAACCACAGGTTACTCCTCAGGATAGATAACATCTGCCCAGAGGGCATTTTTGTTCTTTCCTCCTTCCTTTGTTCAGGTGAACTTCCACGCATTTTCACTGCTCCTCCTTGTAGACCTAGGTCAGGTTTTGGGAAGCAAAGGCCGATAGGAATGAACATGACATGTGGAGATGAAACTTCCATGATCTTTATATACAACAGATGAGTGTGAGATCTTTTCAATCACACGTAGAAGATTAAAAAATACCCACCGTGTTATAGGGCACAAAGAAAATGTCAAATTCCACAGAACGTGAAGTTTTCTCGTCCAAGTTCCTCGATAATGACGTAATAAAATTAGAAATTAACAGGACAATAATAGACCTCCCCAGATGTTTCTTGCTTTGGAAATTTAAAAACACTCTTCTAAGTAACTTTTGGGTTAAAAAGAAAACAAAATGGAAGTGACAGACTATTTAGATGACAGCTGTAAGTAACAGAATTTGTGAGAATGTAGCAGAAGCAGAAGCCACAGGGAGCTTTATTTCTTTAAATACATGTAGTAGAGAAATGACTTCATTCAAATAAATGAACTAAATCTCAGCTCATTCTAAGGAACCTGCGCGCAGCTTCTGAGAATTGGTGTGAGGGTTGCATCTTTAGCAAAAACTCTCTTTAGAGAAAACTAGGCCCGATTCTCTGCTTTAGATGGCATGGTCTTGGGCATTTAATATGTACCTAGCATTGCTTTAGACCTTTCATATGTATCAACTAGTTTAATCCTTGCAACAATTCTGTGAGTATTCATGTTACAAACAAGGAAACCGAGGCACCGAGAGGTTAAGTGACTTATTTAAGATCGCTAAGGCACCCAGCTACTAAGGCACAGCTGGGTTTTGAACTCAAGCAGGTGTATCTCTGCGTCTCTGCATACACGCACATTCATAGGATTATATGCACCGGTATCTTTTTCATTCATCATATAGATTAGTCCGGTTTAGTTATATTGACATTGCAGCGTCCCCTGAAGTAAGGGAGGGTGTGTTCCCAGGCCCGAGTGGGAAAGGCGTCTTCAGGTGGAGTGTGGAAGGTAAGTACAGGGTGCTGGGCTCCCGCAGACCGGCTTTTGTGTCCTAATGCTGCCATTATTAGCTGAATCACTGTGGACAAGTCATTTAACCTACTTAAGTAGTTGCTTCATCTGCAAATGGAGAAAGTAATAGGGATGATGTAAGAACCAAATAATATATTTGAAACCACAGGAGTTTCTGCAGTCAGACACACGTTATGTGGTAGTGCGAGTGTTGTGGCAGAGGGCATGGGGTGGGGACTTGGGCTGCTGTCCAGTCGCCCACTGGCTCACCGGCCTTGGCATTCTGTACTGAGTTTATTCCACGGTGTCTTCGTCTTCCAAAGGTGGCCAGTCCCTGAAAGTGAGAGTTCGAGGATCACCTGGGGTTCACTATCCGAGTGTCTCCTCTTGATCCATCTGACAAGTGTGCTGGGGAAGATGCATTTCAGCGGAAAGGGGAAGTGTTCCCTCTGGGAGGGTTTCACCGGACCAGGAACAAACAGTGCAGGAGGGAGAACTGAGCACTGGAGAAAGGCCATCTGACTCTGTGTTGGGGAACAGAGAACACGGAGTGCCTATTGAGAGCTGACACTCAGAATTTCTGGCTTCTTTTAATTAAAGGAGAGGGACAGGAAAAACCAGGTAGTGGGCAGTGTGTCTCGTGTGTGTGTGTGTGTGTGTGTGTGTGTGTGTGTGTGTTTGGAACTTTTGGACGTGGTGCCTTTCATCTTTGGGAATTCACAGACCCTCATCCTATGGAGACACATGCTGTGCCCAAGGCCCACTGCTCCTCTCTCCCACCTGTGCTTTCTGCAGGGCTGGGTGCTGCTCTCCTGGGCTCCCGGCTGCGTCCGTGACAGGCTGCTTTGAGCAGGGTGCAGTGGAGTAGCAGGGGTTTAGGACCGGGTGCAGTGGAATAAGCAGGGGTTTAGGACCGACAGCATAAGCTTGAGCCCTGACTCTGAAAGCCAATAGCTTGAGTAACATAGAACTTCTCTGACCTGCAGGTGCTGAACTTCAAACAGGTGGGTTTTGTTGACATAGTTTATATAAAGCAGCTAGAGTGTTATGGCCACCCGGAACCTACGAGGGACTCTAAGTAGCAAGTGTATTTTATTAAAGGAGCTAACGAAGAGGAATTGCAGGTTAAATCACTTCATATTGAGATCTGGGCCCCTGAACTCTTTCCACTTGCTGTCCAGAGAGGAGGTCATAGCCCTGGCTGCCCTCACAATGGAGAGGTGGGGATGGGTGATAGGTCCTGGGCTCTCGCCCAGTGCTACCTAAGTCACTGGCAGCATCTCCCACCTCCTGGTGGGAGAGGCAGCAGGAGGCTGGGGTCGGGGTCGGGGTCGGGGTAGGGGAGAGGAAGTGGGCGGTTGGGTGCATGGTTCTCACATACTTTTTTTTTTTTTTTTACTGTGGCTGATGTTGCAGCTACTGGAACGTTCCTATTACCACACGCCTTGATTCTTTGATAAAGATGCTGAAGTTCTTTTCTTGGCTGTGCTCTGTTATGTGGGCTGAAGATAAAGGCACCATGTGCTTCCCTTGCCCTTGGGGTCCCTGGGGCCTCTTGGACTGTAAGGGCACGGCTGGGTCGCAGGGGAAGGAGCCCCAGCCCTGGGGTCTGCTGGGTCCCTTTCTGGAGAAGCTTGGTGGTCGTTCCCAGTGTCACGTGACTCCAGATAACCACATTATCCAGATCACCTATAAGACTGGTCCCCTTCCTTGACTTTTTTGATCTGCCCTTTGTTGCTGTTGTGGTTGCTGTTATTTTATAGTTTTGGAAGCAGCCCACTCCAGTGGGAGAAACTGCCTGGGAAGATGGCATTCAGGAAACCTAACACGTGTTACTGGCTGTGTCAGTAAATCGTTATTTGGTCTTGCGCCTTGGTAGGCCCATCTCTAAGTGAGAGAGTTTAATGATAGAATCTGTAAGGTTGCATTGAGCTCTACAAGTCCTCTGCCCCCACCTCCCCACCCCCGTCCTTCCTGTTTAAAGGTCCTTAGATCCAGGTTAAAGCTATAGAGGAGTTGGTGCAATCTTACACACAGGTGTTTAATTGAGTTGTTACCGTGTGCTGCTCATTGCATAAGGAACTTTAAAACCTAATCTTTCTTAATCCTCACAAAAGCCCTGGTAGACACTATTGCTCCTATTTTGTAGATAAGAAAATTGAGGCTCAGAGGTGTTAAGCCAGTTGTTGAAGTGCCCGGTACGCCATGGAGTGCATTAGGGAACCCTGGTTGTCCTGATGCCGTGCAGTCGGTCTTACTGACTGAGCTGTAGTGTGAGAGCCTCCTGCGGACGAGAAGGGTGCACTCCTTAGGCACCAGGTCTTCATGGCTGGGTGGCAGGGGAACTGACCCTTACTAGGTGCTGGTGTGCGCCCAGTATTGTTTGAGAAGCTTTCCATATGTGACCTCCTCTAGCCCCCAAGAGATGTGATCAAGCATGTGGTGTTACTGATATTCACAGGTAAAAACCTCAGAGTAGTAAGGGACTTGCCGGAGGTCTCCCAGCCAGTAATTGGTGACACGTTTTGGACCTCGGTGGTGAGTTGCCAAGGACTTCCCTTTTCCCGGTTCACACATTCTCTCCCTGGAGGTGGACTGGACTGCCCTGCAGGGGCCTGCTGAAAGCCAAGAGGTGGTGTCTTGGACATGGGAGGTCCCTGTACAACTTCCAGGGGTCTCAAAAAACCTATGTCATGTTGGAGAGCTAGGTGCCTGCCTCTCATGCTCCAGGACGCAGTTCCCAGCTTCCAGAAACTTCCCTCAGTCCATCCCGGGATGGTGGCCTTATTCCACTTTCTTAGCACGTGTGCAGCTTGAAGAACTCTGAGTTGACACACTCGTGTGTGTGGGTGAACACACACACGCATGGGGCATGTGCCTCAGCGTGGGTCTCTAGAAGACCTCTGAAGACAGGAAACCCTCAACAAATGCTTCCTAGAGGTAGGCTGGGTTCCTGATTGCTAGTGAGGATCACGGAAATCCTTCCTGGGAGGTGAGCTCTCTGGAGGCTGCTGGGAGGCCCAAGTATTCGCGATAGTTGATGAAGGGAGCATTTTGTCTCAAACTTGACAAACTGCTGGGTGAATGCAGGCTGCCGGTCTATGTGAAAACTAGTTATCTATTCAGCTAAAATTAATTGATTAAATTTCTGTTATGTAGCTAGTGCAGGGTAAGTGCCCAGAATACATGTGGAATACATTAATTAATGAGCAGTACAAGTTATTTTAATTGCAAGTGACAAGAGCCAATTCTGGGCAAATGAATAAAAAATGTTAGAATACTGTTCCGCCCATTGAGAGAATACTGAGGAAGGTCTGCAGAACCTGCCCTAAGCCCAGGGGTGGTTTGGGAAGGACAGAAACGAGGGTAGCTCTGGGAACCTAGCAGATATCTCTGTTGGATGCTGACACTGGTCAACTCTGCTGTGTCCCCTGCGCAATTCAGATTCCTCAGGGAGCCTGGGGCCTGACTGAGAACCTTCCCAGAATCATGTGGGCAGGTGAGGGGTATCTCCCCAAAGGAGGGCGTTCTGGGCAGGCACACACACTCAAAGCATCTACTGTAGTAGGTACACACGGTGACCCTGCCCCTGCAGGAGTTTGTGATCAGTGGGGGAAGGATCAATAAGTAAAGGGATGTTAGCAGTAGTTGAATTGGCTGCTGTGTAAGTTTTCATAAAAGGCATTGGGAGCTTAGGGAGGTTTTAAGTTCATGCAGGGAAGTGTCACGTCAGGTTGACAGGTAAGATTGTTGGAGATTGAGTTTTAAAGGCTAAATAAAAATTTGCCAGCTGGACAAGTGCGTTCCAGGAGGAAGTCCCTGTGTGACAGTTCAGCAACATGAAAGAGTGATGTGTCCAGGAAATGCGGGAGTGCCTGGTGGAGAGAGTGCCTCACAGAGGGAGAAATGGGGTGGGGCCTGAGTTAAAGGGCCCCAAGCTCTGCTGTGCGTGGGGACTTTTAGTCCCGGGAGGGGAGCTCTCATTGAATGACTTTAAGTGGCAGAAGGACATGATCAGGTCTTAGTTTTAGGAAGAGGGTTGGGGGGGCTGTAGCAGTGCCTCAAATTTAACTCCTCTGAACGTAGCTGTTAAACTTGGGTGGCAAATGGTTCCAGCTGAGCCACAGAATGAGATGATGGGAATGCCAGTCAAAAGAGACTCCCCAGATGACCAGAGAGAGAGTCCCACGTTTTGATGGCAAGTCCCAATAACTCCATCTTCTGTTGCAGATCAGGGGCATGGTAGCCAGTGAAGAAAAGAGGCCCCTGGTGGCTTTCATTGCCCGTGGAGTTCTGAGTGTTTGACGGTGACGTGTCTTGGCTTAGAAGGCCGTAGGCCACTGAAGGTTGTGAAGAAGCTGGTGTAGGAGGTGTGCCCCTCCCACCTTCACTCCCAGCTACCTGTTCGCCGTCCGTGCTTAGGAATGGGCCGTGTGCAGTGCAGCAGTGGTGGGGAAGAGTGTTGGAAAAGGACAGAGCAGAAGCTCAGGCCCCTGGTGCTGGGTGGGAAGGGACGCCTTCCTTGAGACAGCCGTTGGGTGATTCTGCAGAGGACACTGAATGAGGCTAAGAAAGCTGGGGGCTGGGAGGTAGAGCTCCCTTTTCCTTACAGACATGAACCGTGACAGGGAACAACACAGTGCCGATTCCTTTGCAGCAGGTGGTTTCTGAAAACAGGAGAATCTTCACTCCTGTGCGCATTTGCAGCTGCTGTTTGGAAGAACAGTGGCCGGAAACTGTTAAGAGACCCCTGGTAGGGCGGATCGTGCATTTGAACGCTGCAGAGAGGGGGTTGGAACATGGTCTCCAGACCCACGATGGGCTAGAATCTGCCTGCTTTCACGTTTTAGCTGTGTGGCTGTGGCCAAATTACTTAACCTTTCTGTGTTTTCGTTCTCTGACTGGAATGAGTGTTATGTCACCACCACCAAACGAGCAGTTTATTGAGTACTTGCAGTACGCCAGACACGGCGCAGAAGTATTTCATATTCATTATCTCATTGATTTCTTAACCCTGTGCAGTAAGTAGTGTTATTAACGTTTCACAGATAAGGAAACCGAGGCACAGTGAGGATGGTAACTTGCCCGTCCCTCCCTCCCCGACCCTGCAAATTAAAAATCAGTAAATGGTGGAACTAGGATTTAAATTCAGACCGTGTGACCTTGGAGTGTGGCACATCACAAAGCTGTTCTGAGTTTTCAAGGAGATTATATGTGTAAAATGCTTAGGTGGATGCAGCTCCTGACCCTTGGTGTGCACCGAGCTCTGCTACCAAGTTCTCATGCTTTGGTGTCACCGGCTCCTTTCTGTCTCTCCCAGAAGCAGCTGACGCAGGATGATGATGCTGACGAGGTCGAGATCGCCGTTGACAACACGGCCTTCATGGATGAATTCTTCTCCGAGGTAGGCCGCCGTCGGGAGCCTGTTCCTAAATATGCATAAGGAAACACGTCTTCTTCAGTAAAGAATAGAAACCCTCAGATCTCCAGGGTGGCAAAGAAAGTCAGTCTTTCACTGTGGTGGGGTAGCCAGACCAAGATGCCCCAAGGAGAGTCTCTCCAGGACTGACTTGGGCAGATTTGGATTTTTAATCTTATGGAGAAAGTCAGCAGGAGGTAAGTTATTTAAGAGACCCTTTTGAAGTCTTAAGCTACATGACAACATTTTAGCAATATCCTTTTTTGCCTAAATTACATAATTTGAATACAGGATCAGCCGTGGGGTCCCAGCTACGAGTATATAATGCATTGCGTTTTCAGGCCTGCTGTTCATATAGGTCAGATTTGTTTCCAAAAATTCAGTTCCTTTGACTTAATTATTGTGATAATGGAGAAACCAAGAAACCACCAATTTATATTTTTGAAGTTGAATAGGGACAAAGAGGGGCTGCCCTTGTCCACAGATTCACACACTCTTTGATTTTGAAGGCCCTTGTTGGGAAGGTGCTGCGGTAGGTGGTGAGTGTGGGAAGCTGGGGGGGATAGCGTGTCATGGCCAGAAACAGGCTTTGGAGCCCGGTGAACTTGGGTTCCAATCTCAGCCCTGCTTCCGACCAGCTGTTGATCTTGCGAGTGTTTCTTTGCGTGCTTGGTTTCCTTCTCTGTAGATTGGGGTGGGTAATACAATTCCCCGGAGGGTCATTATCAGGATTAAATGGGATAATGTTTCTCAGACACTCAGTGTAGCATCGGACTTATATGGGCTCAATGATGATACTTTAAAACAACAGAACAAAACCACAAAAAGTTCCGTCACTGAAGTTTCTGCCACCATACTATGGTTTCTTTTTATGGCTTTAAATTTTTTTTGGAAAGAAGACAAGAGGCATTGTATTCTTTCCAGGGAACACGTGGGTGCTTCCCATCCTCTAGCTTATAGGTGTGGAAAAGTCACCCTCTAGTTTTTGTCTACATGGAGTGAGCGAGGCTTGCCGGCTCGGGCCTGTTCATGTGTTAGAGTAATAAGCGGGTGTAGGTGCTGGTCCGACTGGGAAATTGGCAACATTGCTGCCCAAATAAAATCAGAGTTCTTTTAGCAAGAAGGGCAGGGGTCGGCGGATGGCTGTCACAGACAGCAGGATGCCCTGCGAAAGAGACTTCTGGGATCAAATATGTCTGAGAAATGCTTCCTGCTCCTTCCTGCCCTGGAGGTGTAAAATGAACCTTAACTTATTAGAGGCCCCAAGAAGTCCTGTAACAAAGAAATCTGCCTATTTGCCTATTTATTTTTCCACAGAACCCTCTCTGATGTGTCACTTAACAAGGATGAATGATTGCATTTTGGAAAATGCTATCAAAGTTTTCTATTTTGGACGTGCTTTTAAAAAGTCAATGAGACTGTTCTGCAGTGGTGTATGCTTGTCTCCTGCGGTTACTTATGTCCATTTATTTATCCATTGAACAAACTTCTATGGAGTGATACCACATGCCTGGCACAATGGTGGATGCCAAGTTGTTTAGGACGAGCAAGACAGTCCCAGCCCTGGAGGAGATCTGAGTCAGGACCGGGAGAAGCGAGAGTGGGTAGAGTGCGGGCAAAGTGCTGTGGAGCGTGCCTGCTTAGAGGGCCGGGGGGAGGGGGAGCAGTCTTGAAAGCATAAGGATTTGCTAGGTGGGCTTGATTTTTGTTAAAACTAAGAACCTTGCCCGGCCGGGTGTGGGTCAGCGGTTGAGCGTCGACCTAGGATCCAAGCGATCAGGGTTCGATTCCCGGTCAGGGCACATGCCCGGGTTGCGGGCTGCAGCCGATCAGTGACTCTCTCATCATTGATGTTTCTATCTCTCTCTCTCCCTCTTCCTTTCCTCTCTCTGAAATCAATAAAGATATATTTTTAAAAAACCAAAAAAACTAAGAACCTCGAAGTGAATGTACTTGGAAATCCATGCATTAAGTTAAATATAGCAGGTTAAATACTCCTTGATGCTTTCTTTAAATGGACTGTTTGGGTGACCCTGGGAGCTGGCAGGCTCTGCATTTCTGGGCTCTTCAGCAGGCAAGCAGGAAGCCCTTGCCGGTCATTTACCTATTTGCTCTCAGGTCTGTTCCCCACCCTTCTTCTGCTTCATTTCCCAGGTTCTCTTGCCAACTAGCTTTGGTGTGTTTGATCTATGGGAGGAACTGGTGGAAGACTCGAAGAGGAGGGGAGACGACATGGCTTTCCTCCCCAGACATGTCTCCCCTGTGGCCTCAACTTTCACTCCACAGACCTTGCCTCCATGGTCCCATTCTGCTGGTCAACTTCACCATGGTCTGGCTCCCATCCAAGGGGCCCTGGCCTTAGGCCCAGGTGACCCTGCCTTCCCTCTTTGTCCCTCCAACCTGCTGTTGCTAATTTCCTGAGTGTCTCGCCATCCGCTGTTTGGCTTCTTGGCCCTTCCATCTCTGTGTAAAAAATTCCCTGTACTCTGTTATTTCCATTAAAATAACTAGATAGGCTTTTGTTTTCCTGGCTCAATTTTGAGCAATGCAAAGCCCAAATACACTGAGTTGATTTGAGATTATTGTCTAAGAATACTACTTTTCACTGGTCAGTATAACTAAGATCGTTTGTTTATTTTCATTCATAAAAGAGAATTGAACCACTAGTCCCGGTTTTGATAAAACCCCTGAGGAGTTTGCCTTCTGTTGCTTGGCTGACTAAGACCTCTCTCTGTCCCTTCTCATCAATGTTTATTTGTTTTCCAAAGCAAAGAGGCCAAGAAATCGAAGAGGACTTGACTGAGAACTACTAATATGAGGACAGTTTTGGATTATACCATTTTGGGGGGAAAGTAATGAATTTTGAAAAGGCAGAGTCATTTATTTGACCCTTCCATTCTATTGCTTTGTCGTATTAAAGGGGTGGCACATAATATGTTTTCAATAAATAAGTATTCAGGAATTTGCCTAACTGGAGGTACAGGCACGTGGGCACTCAGGGGAGGCAGGGACATTGTAGGTAGAATGGACAAAACCTTCTCCTCTAGCCCACAGCCCCTGCCAGTTCTCCAAAGTGCTACTTTCTCCGCTTAAATTTTACTGACTGATTAGGTCCAGAGGCAAGAGGCCGTCCATGCCTTGAAAATAACCCTCTCCTTTTAGTTAGATGATGGTGATTAGTGTACTGTGCTAATTATAATTTGTTCCATGAGGCAGACACCCAACTTGAAAAGCAGTCTCCTTGCTGTCCTAACTTGATTTCCTTGGGTGCTCTTGAGGACATCACACAGCATTTTGTTATAATTAATCTGTGAGGAGTAAATGAGATGCCCTTGTGCAGGCGCAGCCCGGTACGTGGCATATAATAACTGCAGTAATTGCCGGTTATGATGTATCATCATCACCACCATTTAATGTTTATTGAGCATGTACTTTATGTTAAGTGGTTGCCATGTATTATCTCATTTAAACCCCACAACAACTCTAGGAAGTGAGAACTATGATAATCCTCATTTCACAGGTGAGAGAACTGGGGGTGGCGATCAGTGGCTTGTTCAAGGTCATAAAACTGCTAAGAGGTGGAGTGGAAACTTGAACTTGGTCCATTTGATTCTAACTTACTTTCCTAAACTATGCTATCTGGATTTCCACGTTGCTGACAAGTCATTGAAAAATACGTCTTAAAAAGTAACGTACAATAAGCAGGTATTGAAGATATATTGGCTGCAAATTTAGCATGGTGATGAGGAAAACCTGATTGGTTCCCTAGGTCAGAGGTGTTTCATGAGCACACCTGGTGTAAAAGCTCTCCAGAGGAAGCATTGGTCAGAGAACAAAGAAAAAAAGCACAGATCGCAGTGAAAGGCTGCCGAGCGCCTCTCACACAACAATACACCGAACTTGCACATAACTGGGCCCAGGCCAACGGCTTCGACCTGGGAGAGGAGGCAGAGGAGCCTCCCACGGGTGGTTCTTGCACCTTTGCCTGGTTCAGGGTTTAGTATCTAGCAGATGCTGGCATTCAGGCCTTGATTTTCCCTTTCTGCGGTATGGCTTTGAGTTTCTCGACCTCTCTAAGCCACAGTGTTCTCATGTGACTTCACAGTCATCCTGTGAGGGCCTTGCTTCTGATACAGATACGTGTTAAATCAGTTTTAGTTCTTACACGTACTATTGTGCAGGGTCATGTCATTACGCTTTAAACAACCCCAAGCAAACACACAGATAGCCTTGAGCTTTTAGGTTCAGCAAGTGTGGATGGCCTATAGCTTCCTGGTTCCTGGGCGCCCTCCCCACCCCCATGATTCTTTGTCTGGCAGATGCACAAGGGGAAGTTAATGGCCAGCAGCTGCCACTGTGGAATACTCAAAAGTCACCTCCGAGAAAAACCAACACTTCCAAGAAAAAATAAAGACAACAAAGTTCAAAAAAAGAAAGCTTTCAATAAGTTTAAATAGTTAGGACCCGATCCAAAGGCTGATGTGGGCTTGATTCTGGAAGGTAAATCTTTTCACAGCTGCCTCGATGGAAGAGCCTTTATAAAAACAGACATGCCCCAAAGCCTTTTATTCACATGGTCACACACTGATGCTTAGATGTTCCAGTATCCATATGGCCACGGTAGTCTTGCTAACCAGAGTCATTTTTCCCATCTTTGGAAACCTACCCAGGAACACCAGACCCACAGATCTCCAGCTACTGTTCGTGTGAATGGACATTCCTTTTGTTTCCTACCTGAATGCTGGGCGCCTATTTTGAATTGTAGACTGTGTTTGTGTATTTATGCTTTGATTCATGTTAACTTCTCATGCTATGGAATTGATTTGCATTGAACACAAACTGTCAATAAAAAGAATGGCTTCTGTAGGCTGGTCAGTTGCCCATCCTGAGGTTCTGAAAGGTGATTATTTGGTGCACTGACTAAATTACTAAATCAGTTTCTGAAATGCCTCCGAAAGGCGAGGTTGGTGGGCACAGAGGAAAGAGCAGAGTTGGGAGTGGAGAGGAGGTGCATGCTCCCCGGGCCCAGGAAGTCCTGCAGGCAGGTTGAAGATGCAGTGCCAAGGCCCCATTCTCCTGTCCCCAGGGCTGGACAAGTCATTTCCCATCCAGCTTCCAAATGTCTGGAACTACTCTGAGCGTGAGGCCCAGCTGTCTCATCCCAGCAGCTTCCTGTCTTGTTTTTTTATACCATTGACTGAACTTTGGGTCACGGTGCTCTTCAGTTTTGTGAAATAAAATTCCAGCATATATTTTCTAAGACATCTGATCCATTGAACATGCAGAATCTAGGGCCCCTGGCTTGTGAAAGTATGTCAAGCTCACTTATCACTGGTTAGTACATTTTATTCTGGAAAGCCTTTCTCCCTCAGTCCTGTTTTATGTAATGTAATTTGTTTGGCAAGACAGTCATGTGATGGAAATGGAAACCTGCTGTGATGCAAGGACATTTTATGAGTTGTCAAGAGGAGCCAATATCTGATGTGAGAGATAAAGGGGAAGGGGAAGGGAAGGCGGCAATTTGTGGGTCACCGGAGGGCCTGATTCTGATCTGGTTACACCTCTGAGGCTGCTGGATTTCACAGGTGATAACAGGCCATTTTTATAGTCCCATAGGCTTGGGATTCTGCTAAAAGTGAAACAGTATGGAGAGGCCAACCATCAAGCCTTAGATCTAATGGGAAAAGCATCCTCCTTGGAGCCTGGAAAGTACTGTTTGAGTGCTGTCCCTGGCACCAACTATGTGACCTATGACCTCTGTAATATTAGGTTCCTTATTTGAATAATGGTACTAATGCAATACTGTGTATTGTTTTGCCAACTGTTAAAATGTTTCACAAATGTTTGGGTAGCTCCTTATATTTGTGTATATATATATCCTGTGTATATATATATATTTGTGTGTATATATATATTTGTGTAAATATATATATATTTGTGTATATATATATATTTGTGTATATATATATATCCTGATGATATTATTACACTGATATTTTGTTCTCCGTCTTTAAGCAAGTGATTCAACTCTCCAACTATGGCCCATCGAGGCCAATATTTATGGAGGGGAAGCCCCTGGTCCATTGGCAAAGACACCGATTTGAGGCTTAGAGAACTGCGGTTTTATTCTCCTACTTTCCTGCAGTTTGGAGAGCTATGATCAGGTTTAATTATTTGTGGAAGAAAGGGATGCTGGAAGCCCCAAATTGAGATGTATTTCTGTTGCATCTCAGATGTTCAGACCCTCCTGATTGGCATTTTACAGGCTTTTTGTTCCTTCCTCGCTGCAGTGCTGACGTGCCCCTCACTCTGGGAGTGAGGCAGGTAGACGAGGGGGGTTTTCAGGCCTCTTCAGCGCGGCTGCCCCCGGAACGGGAAGCGGGGGCCAGGGGACTGAGGCGGCCGTGGCTTTGAAGAGGGGAAGGGGGTGAGGCTGCCCATGGTCCCGCAGTGTCCTCTGATGGGGTTCCCTCTGGGAAGGAAGAGCTGCTGGAAACCCGTTACGACACACACCTGCGCAGTCAGGAGCCAGCCTTAGGAGTGTGCGGAAATGGCCGTGCTTCTGGGTCTTGATCGTCGGAGGGAATCGGCTGCATAAGATGACAGTGTGTGGGAGAGGGGCTCGGGCTGCTCCCGGTGGCCGCTGCTTGGTCTCGCCCTTCCTCTCTCCTTTATCTCTTCCTCCGTTTCTGTTTCGCTGTTTCTTGTTGTTTTTTAAAAATATGTCTTTATTGATTTCAGAGAGAGGAAGGGAGAGGGAGAGAGATGGAAACATCGATGATGAGGGTCAGTGATCGGCTGCCTCCTGCACGCCCCCCACTGGGGATCGAGCCCGCAACCCGGGCCTGTGCCCTGACCGGGAATCGAACCCAATCTCCCGGGTCCTAGGTCGACGCGCAACCGCTGAGCCACGCTGGCTGGGCTCTGCTTTCTCTGTTTTTCACTCTCTGGGTTTGCTCTCCCCTCGTCACTTCTTTCCCCTCCCCCGTCCTCACTCTCTCTTCTCGTGTTGGGGGGGATGTTTGCAGGGGGCTAAAGGCCCTGCCTGATCAGGCGTGTTGACCCCTCCCTATGGTTCCTCTTCATGGGCTTTCCTGGCTCTTTCTGACTCTGGCCTAAATCCTCCCATCATCCAAGGTGGGCAGAAGAGTCTGAATTTTCAGTGACGGCTCTGTTGAGATTAGTTAACCTATGAAAAGCTCACTCACTGGGCAGCAGAGGGCATTTTAGTCATCATCTCCCCCAAACCCAGGAGGTGGGCAGCTTTCACCGGGGAGCGCCCTCAGCTTTCATCTCAGTCGTGGACATAATCTTCCTCTTTGATGACCAAGGCTGCTATTGTCTTTGTGACTGTAGATCGAGGAAACTCGGCTCAACATTGACAAGATCTCTGAGAATGTGGAGGAGGCGAAGAAGCTCTACAGTATCATTCTCTCTGCACCAATTCCAGAGCCGAGTGAGTGTTTACCCAGGGATGAGTCAGCCAGCGGTGACCCTTGGCATGGGGGCTGAGCCAGTCTTGTTTTTCCTTCCCTCTGTGAACAGCAGGGGAGCGTACGTGGGCATTGTATTCCACCAGTGTACACATCGCATCACCTCCCATTCTCCTCTACGTTACTGGGCTCGCCCTGCCCAGCCCCAGCCAGCTCTTCTCTTCATTCCCACGTAATCCGTTCAGCCAAACGTTCTCTACTGCCCAACTGGTTGCTCATGGCAGCGATTCTTTTTTTAAAAATATGTCTTTATTGATTTCAGAGAGAGGAAGGGAGAAAGAGAGAGAAAAAGAAAACATCAATGATGAGAGAGTCATTGATCGGCTGCCTTCTGCACGCCCCCCTCTGGGGATCGAGCCCGCAACCCGGGCATGTGCCCTGACCAGGAATCGAACCTCGATCTCCTGGATCCTAGGTCGATGCTCAACTGCTGAGCCACGCCCGGCCGAGTGATTCTTACTGCTTCTAATGAACCTCGTCTCTGCCCCACCTCGGCCCCTTTGCTTGTGCTGTCTCCTTCTAAGTCTTACCAGATCAAGTCCATTTCTCTTTTACGAGATGCTCCAGAATGGTGCAAGTCCACACCAGCCCCTACACCACTAATCTGTTTGTTACCACCATGGAGGCAAACTTTTGCCCCCCTAATTATTTCACATTTTTAGAGTAGAGTTTAGGGCCACATTTTAGATCCCATAAGAACAAGGAACAGCTCGAGACTGTTATTTTATTTCTCAGTGACTGCTACTTAAAGATTAAGTTTGAAACATGTTAGCAGAGCCCCTGGGCATGGTCTTGGCCGCATCCTCCCCCATGTTACCTACACTGTAGCCAGACTGAGTTCTTTGTTTCTCAAATGCTTCTTGTCCCCGCAGGTCTTTCACGTACTGTTTCTTCTCCCTGAGACTGTAGTCTTAGTCGCCTTTTCACCCTGATTAAAATAACTCTGAGTCTGTCTTCGAGAGTGTTTTCATCTGTCTTTAGAAGCTTTTCCAGGTCCCCCAGCTGTGCTAGTGGGCTGTCCATAACCACCCATGCACGCCTTGGCCAGAGCTCACACCTTCCTCCACACCGCACAGTAGATCTGTAGTCAGCGGTGTCCCTTGTCCCCCGCTGGACCCCGAACAGCTTGAAGGCAGGCTCTGTATCTTCTCCCTGACGGCGTAGTTTCTCGCTCAGTTCCAAGCCTGTAGTAGGTGCTGGAGGGTGGTCACAGGTAGAACTCATTTTGCTCCATTCCTCCTAGGTCAGCATTGTGCACACAGTAGGTATGTCATAAATATTTGCTTGATTCTAAGTTGGTGATCCATGGAACTCTTTTCCTCAGAAGTCCCATAAAATCCCTATTCTACCTTCTGAGCTGACGCCCTCCTGGTAAACCAGGTTATTTCCTCTAAAAGCAGGTTTCTCACATTGTGTGTGCCAGAGAATCACTTGGGAAGGCTTGTTAAAAAGGCGGAGGGTAGAGCTCCAACCCCGGGGGGGGAGGGGGTTATTCTGTAATTGTGGGATGAGGTGCCTGGAAAATGCCTTTTAAAAGTTAGCTCTCTCCGATTCTGATGGATGTCTGGGGAGCCCACTGGGGTAGATACTGCTTTGGGAGGTGGGTGCCTGAGGAAGCTCCCCTCCTTCTCTGTTGACGTAGCTCACACAGCAATTAGTCTTTTCTAACTGGTCCTACCTGCCTTCATTTACCCAGAAACCAAGGATGACCTAGAGCAGCTCACGGCTGAGATCAAGAAAAGGGCCAACAACGTCCGGAACAAACTGAAGAGTAAGCGGGGAGCACAGGGAACAAGGCAGCCGCCCCCACCATGTGTCTCACACCCCCAGGGTCCAGATCTCCTGGACCGATGGAAGCAACGCCACGTGCTCCGTCTTGGCCTGTGGTTTGGGCACTGTCCCTGGAATGACCTGTTTTAGCCCCAGAGATTTACCTGTTCTTGGTCATGACTATGGTTGAAAGTGCAGAACTGAAGTGAGGAGATGGGAATCACAGACGTGTGCTCTGAGCTACTGAGTAGTTGTGTGACTTGGTCCTTCAACTTAGTCCCTCGACCTGTCTCTGTTTCCCCAGCACCTACGTACATTTGTGTGTTTTTAATTTTTGTTCAAAATATTATAGATGTCCCTTTTTCTCCCCATTGACCCATTCCACCCCGCCCCACCCCCTCCCCAGTCCCTCACCACACCACCGTCCGTGTCCTTGGGTTGTGCACATGTGCATCTAAGTTCTTCGGTTATCTCTCCCCCTCCACCACCCGCCCCCCTCCATGCCTCTCAGATTTGTCAGTCTGCCTACGTACATTTGAATAGTAGTGGTAGATATATATATATAGATGCAAAATATGTTATTTAGTCAGTGGACATTTCTCGGAGGAGGCAGGTGTATCACCTCTCATTACCCCAGCCCCCCCCCCTCAGTTCGGAGCATTGTTTGGTGAAGCCAGTGTCATGGATTCACTTCCTGTGGGGGCCCAGAGGTTTCAGTTCCATGGCTGTGGTCTGCATTCCTGCCCAAAGTGTTTGGTGAATGCATGTTATCGGTCAGAGAGTGAAATCAGCATTGCTCAGCCCAAGTTATTACTTCTTCCCTCAAAACAAATCACCATACTTGTTTTCACGGGGGTAGCAGCTTCCAGTAATAGCGATGATGGCGTGTCTGCCTCTGGCCAGGCACTGTGTGCCAGCTCCCATTGCGCCTTCGCATCGGGATTGCGAGGGAGGTGCTGTATGTCGTCCACGTTATAGGTGAGGGAACACAGAGAGGTGCAGCGGCTTTCCCAAAGCCACACAGCTAGCAAGCGGCAGGACAGGGATTTGAAGCCAAGTGTCTTGGTGACTGACTCATGCTGTTAACTGCTGTGCTAAGACCGAGTCAGAGAAGACCTGGTAACGGCAAAGCGTGTGGGATGCAAGTCCTGTGGCTCACACGTGAGCTGATTCTTGGAGATTGTGCCTGCTCGTTGCTCCATCGCGGGCTGAGCGAGGGAACGAGGGAGGAGGTTTGTATTGAGCAGTGTTTTCTCAGAAGAGAGCGGCAGGTGTGTTGCGGTAATAACCTGTCTCTCTGCTCTAGGCATGGAGAAGCACATTGAAGAAGACGAGGTCCGCTCGTCCGCAGACCTTCGGATTCGGAAATCGCAGGTAGGACTTTCTCTGGTCTCGCAATCGTCTAGTTCAATCTTTAAAAAATTTTTTTCTCTTAGCTCAGGATTCTTTTTTTTTTTTTTTTTAAACACAATTCTTATTTGGAACCCAGTTGAAAACTGGAAAGGCGGGAGCTGCCCCCGTTAAAGCAGCGAACAGGGCCGGAGTCCCTCTCTCACGCTTTCCTTCTCCAAGGAGGCCCCTGAAGAACTTCCTAGGGCTCCCAGAGCACAGTTTAGGATTTCGTATGTCTCCTTGTTTTACAGGCGAGGAAATGGAAGTCTTCTCTCTAAATATTGTTTGTCGTTAGTTACCCAGTTTGGAGTTAGGCTCTGTGGTGCTCGTGAAAGATGTGATCCTTGTCATTAAAGAACTGGGATGATGTTCAGGTGCATAAGGAGCCTGTTATGTGAGACCCAGCAGGAGGGCAGTGCAGAAGATGTAGTCCATGGCACGTGCTCTCAGCATGGAAAGGTTTTGGGAAGAGTCGTGGGTAGCCAGAGGAGGCTGGCTCTTGGATGGGTGAGCGTGCCCACCTGGATAGGCTCAGGGGTAGAGGTCCTCCCAAGAGGCAAGGGGGCAGGGATAGCGTGTGTGTGCGTGTGTGTGTGTGCGTGTGTGTGTGCGCACGTGTGCGCGTGTGTGTGCGTGTGTGTGCGTGTGTGTGTGCGCGTGTGTGTGCGTGTGTGTGTGTGCGTGTGTGTGTGTCCGCAGTGGTGGTGATGGGGGTGGGGTGGCGAACAAGGGCGGACATGAAGAGAGGCAGCCCATCTGGAAAAAAAAGTTTGTTGTGGGCTAGCGGAGGTTGAGCTTTTGGTGGAGGAAGTAGTACCGTGTTCCAGAGGTCCCCGACTGCTGGCCTAGGGCACCTGATTCGGATCGAGTCGCCCGTGTGGATGCTGCAGTCGGTAGGAAGATAGTCTGGTAGCCGTCTGAAAGCTGGCTGGGAGTGGGAAAGAGGCAGGAGGCAGGCAGGTGCAGAAAAATGTGGGAGCAGGGCGCTGAGACGCACCGAGTACCTCATCTGGCCTCACAGTTACCGTCCGAGGTCAGCGGCAGGTGAGCATGCTGAAGACGGGCTTCGGAGAGGGCAGCGGAGCTCCCGCTGGCGGCAGGTTAGGAAACCGAAAAGCTGGGCCTGACGTTGGTCCTTTGGTGCCGAGGCCGGAGCTGCTGGAGATGGAGCCCTGGGGGCGGCGATGGGGTGGGGGCGCTGCAGGGGTTCGGGACCCCCCACCTCCCCCCCTCACCGCCTGCATTTGACACGATTCCCACAGCACTCTGTCCTCTCCCGGAAGTTCGTGGAGGTGATGACCCGATACAACGAGGCTCAGGTGGACTTCCGCGAACGCAGCAAAGGGCGGATCCAGCGGCAGCTCGAGATCAGTGCGTGTCTGAAGCTTGCTGGTGTTTCTCCGCCTTGTCCCGCCACGTGGTTGTCCGTCCCAGTTGTGAGACGGGAGAGGAGCAGCAGCCGTGCCCGTGGCTTCCGTCTCGTACTCTGTGCCCAAGCCCGGCCCGCTTCCTGGATGCTGGTTCTTAGGCTGCAAGGTGGCTCGGTGTTTATCAGGCCCAAGCGACTCTGTTCTTGTGGGAGCCACCGTGTCCTATACATAGAGGGGAGCCACGTGCTAAATAGTGGCTCTTCTGGGGACTCATGACACTTTTTGCTGTATTTTTAAAAAATATATTATTGATTTTTAGAGAGAGGGGAAGGGAGAGAAACATGGATATGAGAGTGAAACACTGATCGGCTGCCTCCTGCATGCCCCCCCCCGGGGGGAGCCCACAACCTGGGCATGTGCCCTGACTGGGGGTCGAACCAGTGACCTCTCTGTTCACAGGACGACTCCCAACCAACTGATCCACACCTCCCAGCGCATTTTTGCTGTCTTTTTGATAGTGAAGAACATTTATGAACTAAAAGGTGCGACCCTGGCCAGTGTGGCTCAGTGGTGAGAGCGCTGGCCCGCAGACTGGAGGGTCCCGGTTCGATTCCAGCCAAGGGCACGCACCTGGGTTGCAGGCTCGATCCTTGACCCTTGTCGGGGCGCGTGCAGGAGGCAACCAATCGATGTGTCTCTCTCGCATCGATGTTTCTCTCTCTCTCTCTCTCTCTCTCTGAAAAAGCAATGGAAAAAATATCCTCGGGCAAGGATTAAAAAACAAACAAAAACACACAGAAAATAAAATAAAAAGTGCAGTGCTAGTTGCTGTGAGGAATGAAGATGCTGATGAAGCCGTGCCCTTTAGGAATTTATTCACATGGAATGCAGGGCCCTGCGGGGTGGAGGCACCAGGCCGTAGTCAGAGAAGCGCAAGTGTACTTAGGAGTGCAGGTCGTGCAGGGCCTGGGCAGAGCGTGCATTTGGGAGTGGCTGGCGGTGCGAGGGTAACAGGGACGGAGGCGGGGCTCGCCCAGGAACCGGCTCCTTGTCCCGAGGGCCTTGGGCTCCGTGGGGTAGTGATGGGACCAGTAAGTGCTCTGAGCTGGGAAAGAATGTGACCGGGTATATGCTGCAGGGAGGTAATTGCTGGTCACGGTAGTGATGAATCGGGCTGGGCGAGAAGTCAGAGGACGGACGAGTCGGAACTGCTGCGGGAGCGTTGTGAAGGCCGTGGTCTTCGTGGGAATACCGTATCCCTGATCTCCAGGGAGCTTCTGAAGTGGTGGGTTTGGACCTTATATGTGATGCTCTCCTTTTGTTATAAAGCCGGCAAAAAGACAACCGATGAGGAGCTGGAGGAGATGCTGGAGAGTGGGAACCCCGCCATCTTCACTTCTGGGGTGAGTGCCCCGGAGCCGGGGTGCACGCCCTCCACAGAGGAGGGCGGCCACCAGGGAGCTCCACCTGGTAGCGAGTAAAGGGTGGGCTGCGGGTGCCGGAGGCCGGGGAGCGGAGGGGCTCGGCAGGGGGTGCTTCAGCGGGGGGTGGCCGACGGCCCATCTTTGTGTGGCCTCTCCTAGATCATCGACTCGCAGATTTCCAAGCAAGCCCTGAGCGAGATCGAGGGACGGCACAAGGACATCGTGCGGCTGGAGAGCAGCATCAGGGAGCTGCATGACATGTTCATGGACATCGCCATGCTGGTGGAGAACCAGGTAGCCGCCCGGCCCGGCCCGCCCGGCGTGGGGGAGGAGAGAGGCTCGCTCCTGAGGAGGGGACGCAGGGCCTGTGGGCCAGGTGAGGGGTGGCGGCGTCAGCAGAATTCGCTTAACGGAGAAACGGTTCCGGCGTCCCGGGGAGAGGAGCGCGCTCCTGAGCCCTGACGCCTGGGGCAGTCTCGTCCGCTCGTTCTTTCCTCCTGCTCTGGCCTCACAGTCGTTTCTGGTTAATATGGGGTTTGAGGTGTCTGTCAAGTGCCTGGTTCCCTCTGGACTCAGGGTATCTCTTTATTTGTTTTTGAAAGTTCGAGATACGGGTTCTTAACGCTGATGCCTTAAAAACGGTCTCCTGATACGAGCTGTTTCGCTGGTGGTGTCAAAACGCGATCTTTTCCCCAGTGAACAGTGAAAATTAGGTTTAACAGAAGTTTTTATTTTTTTCCACTTTTGTATGTTATCTTATATTTGTTCTTCCAAAAATGCCGATGCTGTTTGCTCAGGAACAAGAGCAGACAAAGCGAAGGAGGGAGTAGCACAGTATTCACGTAAAACCCGGAAGCGCCCGCGGCACCGAGGCCCACAGCTCGCCCCGTCCCTGGGCCCACCGGGGATGCAGGGCTCTCACCTGCGGGCGGGCGTGTGAGTGTCTCGCAGTCACAGGCGCCCAGTCCTTACGGCCGGTGCCGCCGTGACTGTGAACCTGCCTCTCAGCCAGCGGGGCGCTGAGGCCGCAGACCCTGCCTGAAGCCTGGGCACTGCCTGGCGGGCGGTGGACTCAGGTCCCTGCTCGGGGCTCAGGTGCCTTTCCTCCTTCCCCTCTGGCCTTTGAGACCATGTTTCTGGTCCTTCCATCCCCACGTTTCCTTTTTCTCCCCACACTGCCTTGCCGAGGAGCCGGTTTGAGATTCAAGCGGTGGTGAGTGCCTTTCCCGTTGAAAGACTGCTGTAAAGCTATGGGTCCGGTTGAGGAAGGTGTAGGTAGGTGAGGGGAATTCTCATCCTAAGATGCCCAGAAATTAATTGAAACGACAACACTTCCTGCCAGGGAGTAACAGCTGGAAAGTGGTTGGGAATATTAGTAAGAGGCCATTGTTTGTTAGCTAACCAGCTCGGGTACACCCAGTGTGCTGCTTAAGGGGCCTGGGAATGTCTCCTAGAGAAAGCCCATCTTCCCAGCCTCAGGTACTTACTGAGTGAGTACCTACTGTGTGCCAGGCACCATTCCACAGTAGTGAACAAACTCAGTTCAGGCCCAATGAACTTGGTTCAGGCCAGATGCCGCCCTAAGAACATGAGTTGTTTTTATTTTGGTTTCTTGCCACACATGCTTAATTTTAAAAAATGTAGTTACCAGGCATGTAGGCAGAGTGCTCCAGGCGACCAGCCCAGGGCCTGTCACAGAGAAGTGACTCCGTGAGTGATCACCAAGGCCCATGGGTAAATCACGGGAAAAGCTGGGCGTGTGCCCTCCAGAAGGCCGCACATCAGGGTTTCTGGATGCGCCCCTGGGCATTGAAGATTAAAGTGTGGGGATAGCCAGGACTCTGTGGGGCGGGGTGGTTATTGAGTGTGACTAGTGTCTGTTCTCTGCAGGGCGAGATGTTAGATAACATAGAGTTGAATGTCATGCACACCGTGGACCACGTGGAGAAGGCTCGGGATGAAACTAAAAAAGCCGTGAAATACCAGGGGCAGGCCCGGAAGGTGAGATTCTCCCGCCGCCTTCAGGGAAGAGTCCATGCTCTGCGCTGTCTCTCGCTCTTTCTCCCCCCGCCCTGTCTCTTTCTCTGCTGCCACCACCTCTTGCTCCCGGGGAAAGGGAGCCATGATTGACCGCATTGAGAGCAACATGGACCAGTCAGTGGGCTTCGTGGAGCGGGCTGTCACCGATACCAAAAAGGCCGTCAAGTATCAGAGTGAAGCTCGGAGGGTGAGCGCCCTGGTCCCGGCTCGTCCTCTCTGCCTCTCCTCTCTCCGGCCATCCCCACCTGTGTCCTTGGGCCCGAGCCCTCTCTCTCTGTCCTCTCCCCCTCCAAACTCCTGTGTCAGCCTCTCCTGGAGACTAGCTGTCCTTCCCTCCCAGTGTGCCTCGCATGGATCTGGCTCACAGGCTCTCCCAGGAACCCACACTGAACGCTGCTCTGTAGGGTGGAGGTTTCGCCCAGGTGTTGCTCCTGGTCAGAGCTCATGGTCCCGTCAGATGTTCCACTTGACTCCTCTGTCTTTAGAAACCTTCTGTTCATTGTCTTCCACTCGAGCGGCCCAAGCTCTGCCCCCTTTCCCCTACCACGAGCCCCGTGCTGGGCTGATTGCTCTGTGAACATTCCTACCTCATGGAGCACCTGCTCTTTCTACTTCACAGATGACACACTTGAGGGGCAGGGGTGAAGTAATCGGCTTCAGGCCACCTCGTCAGCGCAGGAGCTGGGATTCAGACTCAGACTCTAATCATGTCTTCCCCCCGCCCCAGCCTGTCTCCCCCTTCCTCCTGGTGGCCTGACGCTGGAGGCCTTCTGCCTTCTCTGCCCCTTGACTGGTAGCCGGCTCTAGTGGCTTTTGCTTTTTAGATGTTTCTTTCCTGTTCCTTCTGGGCTCTGCTATTTTTGTCCTTCGGTTCCTTATTTTTCTCGCTTCACGTGTTGCTTGTGCAGGGACTTGGGGAGCTGGGGAGTTGTTTTACCTGATGAACCCAGGCTGGTTCACAGCAGGACCTTAATCTTACTTTTGGATCCCCCGTCACTGGGGCTGTCAGGTGCTTTAGGGGAGGGATGGACAGAGTTTGAAATTAGTCTTAAACATCTTCACAGCCCTTCTTGGAAAGGAAGGACGAGTCACTTTGTACCTTGGCCCATTGCTGTTTGGCAGCTCCGTGATGGTTGCTCTCCTGTCTGTCCACGTGGGCAGGCCTGCAGTGGGAGCTGAGAGCTAGTAGAAAGTCCGTGTTTCCATCTGGAATACACGGCAAGGCAAGAAAGAACCTAACAGATATACAGTATCCTCATAGAACATCTTCAGGTAGAGAGGTGGGCTTTCTTATTTGAGTTGATAAGATGCCGAGGTGAGAGGGGCTGGGTTTTGGATGAATCGCCGTTGCTTCCGGCTGCCTGTAACCATGCCTTGTTTTTGTTTCTCTCACCCCCTCCAGAAGGTGATCATTATCATTGTGGTAGTGGTTGTGTTGCTGGGCATTTTAGCCTTGGTTATTGGACTTTCCGTGGGGCTGAAATAAGGGCGGCCCGAGAGGCTGCTGCACTGAAATGTAAGTAAATGGGAGGTCCCGGGGACTCTGTCTGCTCCCTCTTGACGAATTAGCCTGGGATTGCAGATTCCACTTCTTCCGCCTTGGGGTTGTCCTCGGGCACCCCGAGCGCTCTACCGCTTCCAGGTGCCCGTGTGTTCTCTCATCTCTCTAAGTTTCTGCTCTTGGGTTCTGGCCGAGGCCTGCGGGCGGGGCCTCCTGTTCTCCCTCCCCTGCGGGTTCCGTGCCTGCTCTTTGCCTGCGAGTGTTTCGCCGCCACCCCTGGCCCCTCTGAGCACCTCATTCTCCTTACCCGGCGAGCGCGCTCCTACGCTGGGTACCATCTGCGTTTTGGATCTGGGCTTTGACTTCTGAATTCTTACTCGATTTCATGGATGTTGGGCTTTGCTTTCTGTCTCCTCTTCGGTGTCAATGAGGCTTTGAATTGGGATTGGAGCCTGTGGGGGTTTGTCTGTGGCTGAACCGGTTGGGTCATGAATGATTTAACGGTTAACATTTTTGAGTGTTGAATTGCGCCAGGCAATGTACTAAATAACATATACACGTAGCAGACTCCCCACAACACCCTGTGAGATAGGTGCTAGTATTATCCACACTTGGCAGATGAAGACACGAGTAACAGAACCAAGTCTGAACCCACAGCTAATAGTGGACCTACGAGGGTTCTTGACAACACCTCAGTTTCTCTTTGTACAGCAGGGTAGCCATTTATCACTGTCTACAAAGTGTGGAGAACCTTACAGGATAGTGACTTTAAAATTTAGCCTATTGATTTCTTTAAAATCTGGTAAAAAGAACAAGGCCGACCCCTGGATCAGGGTTTCACGGGTATAGTGATAACACGATAGGAATGATCCAGTTATTGGGACTGTTAACACTTAAGACTGCTAAGTCAGCGACTTCCCGAGTAGTACTTTCCTGAATAAAATATAGTATTTTTGTTTAAAAACCTATAAAATGCAGAAAAGGTGAACAGAATTAATGTTTAATATTATTGCTGACAGCCTTGTGACATGTTCACACGCTCAGACGTGGTTTTACATAGTTCTGACTGTATTATTTATAGCTTTGCGCCCAGTTACGGCATCGTGAGCATCATTCCACACCACTAAAATCTCCTCGTAGACCTGATCCTCAACACACGATTGGGACTATACTCTCAATTATCTAACATTTCCCCAATGTCGGATGTTTGTTGTTAATGTTTTCATTACTAACAGTATGAGTAACTTATGTAACAGTTTTCATTTCTGTTCTCTTTATTACAAATTCATAGAGGTGGGGTTACTGAGGTACTAGGCAGAAATGTTTTTAAGACTTGATACACGCTAACATATTGACATCCAGAGCTGGTCCTTCCCTGTATATTTCTTTCCTTGTTCCATGTGACTAGAGGGTCTGAGAGTCAGATTGTTACAGCCCTAAGCATCCACCTTCCTCTGGAGAGAGAGGCAGCAATGGGGTGATCAACATCTCTTGAGTAACCGATTGGTTCTTTTCTTCCCAGGCATTGGGAGTCTAGCCCTTGATTTTTTTATTTTTATTTTTTGCTTTTAAAGTTCAAGTTTTGTTCTGACTCTTAACTATGTCATTGGAAAGGATGTTAAAATTGAGCAAAGGCATAAGAGTTGACATCTTTCCATATCCTTGGATGAAAGATGTCTTGCAAACTCATAATGCCCCAGCCTTTCCTAATCCCAGGAATTCAGGATGTAAAATGAATCACTTTTTAAAACGAGGAGCCTACTTAATATCTTGTTTTGGCGACATGCTGAGTTACTGGGCAGCTGTCGAGTTGCTTACCTTAGTGTACCCCATATTCCCTGATAAAGTCAGGACTGATGGTTACGAGTCTGGACTCCCCGCCGCCTCCATGTGACCCGAGGGAGAGGCCTCTGAACAGGCGGGAGGCACACGGCCTGCAGCTCTCCCTAGTTGTGTGGCAGCTTCTCCCGTCCAGAAGAAGAGCGTTGCCCCCCTGCAGACAGGGAAGTCCTTTGAAGCTCGGTAAGGTTAAGAAACTTGCCCAGGCCTGCGCGGCTCATCGGGCGGGGTAGCCTCCGTGCAGCCCTGAACGTTTCCATGTTCTTTGCACTGTGCCTTTCTGCCTTCCCGGAGAAGCGGAGCGCAAGGGGTCATGGAGAAGACAGAGCCCGGAAAGCTCCGAGGCGTGTCCCGAAAGGCGCCGTGTGGGCCCCACAGAGAGAATAGGTCGCCAGGAAGCGCTTGTGCCTCCCCACTGACCGACCTTCCGTGGGAGTGTGGCAGCCTGTGTGCAGGATTAGAAGAGGCCCAGAGGTTTCAGAGTTTTCCCTCTCATCGTAGGGCTTTGCTTCCAGTGCAGCAGGATATCGGGTTTCAGGTCCTGTCTTGGGTGCATCTATTGAATTTCTCAGGCTTGGCGTTGACTTTCGCATTATTTTCCTCTTTTCGGGTATTTCTGATCCTTCCTCTCCACCTTCTAGGTCTGTGGCTGATTCTCAGTGTTGCCCGTCAGCATGATCCCGCACACTGACCGGCTCCTCCTTCCCCTGCCCCCCTTAGAGCCGGAGTCCACCCCGGCCTCGTGTGGCCACCTTGTCTTCAGGTGGGAATGGAGTTTGAATGGCCTTCCCGAGAGAGACTGGGACCCATTCCTTTGTTTCCTGTAACCGTCCTTGGACCTGACCCAGCAAACCGTCCAGCCCTGGAGGAGTCCAGCCTACTTGGTGCAACCCCGAGGTTTCCTCACAACCATCTCCCCCGGAGTGTCTGGACCGGCCTCGTCTCTGTTCCTTCCCTCTGCTGTGTCAAATTTCGCCTTGCACCTCGGAAAGCCAGTTATTTGAGACCTTGCCAAGGTGCTGTATTGTCTACCTCATGGAGTATTCATCTCCCAGAAGTCGCGTTGTATTTTTCTTGGGAGGGTTTCTTTAAAGCAAAGGGATTCTTCCAAGTTTGGCCACAGTAAGGTTTGGACTTGAGTCTTCTACCCGGCAAAAACCCCAGTCCTCGCTGTTCATTGTCCCCCTGTCCTGGAAATACGAGGGAAAAGATGTCACTTTGGTCTGGGAGCTGACTTGCTTGAAATTCAGCCTTAAGTGAAGCTCTGAAGCTTGGTGGCCAACTTCGATATTTGTCTGTGTCGTTCGTTCTCTCATGTTTGCTGCAGGTGGCGCCAGCGTGACGCGGTCACATGAGGCTACCGCTTGTGAAGGCTGAGGGTATGGGATATTTTTTTATGGCTGAGTCTTGGAAACTGGTGGCTCACTGTTAGAGTGATGCTTTGTGAAGCCATTGCCTTGAAGTCAAACATTTTTTGCTTAAAAAAAATTTTGGCACTTAAAACTGGGCCAGGAACAAGGTGCTTAGGTCTCCGGCTCTGGAAATGTTTCAGGCAGGTACCAGCATTCTGTCACTAAAGTTTCATGTGCGAAGCACCCCCCCACCCCCCTCTCATTGTGTCTCTCACGAAGTAGGAAGCTAGAAGCGGAGGATATTATAACCTCAAAAAACAAAACAAAACAAAAAACCCAACAAAACCTTGAGCTAGGCTAAAAATTAGGTAAGACACATTTGCTCACCTGCAAATGAATCATCGTAGAAGCAGGGTTTTCCCCTGTCATCGAGCACCCTGCTGGCTCTGGCTGAGAACTGGGAGACGCGTAGGCCTTTGGAGTGAGGACTGAGGTGATCTCCGAGTGTTTCTGCTTAGCAGGTAGATGGCAAGTTTGGACGCCTCCCCCTACCTGCTTCCTAGGGTCGGCTTGTCCCAAGAACATCCCACAGCAATCTGGTGTCATTTGTGTGACTTTTGGAATGTCCTGTCTTCAGGATTGAGTCCCGTTGGGGGACACCAGGAACTACCAAGTAACTCTTCCTTCTACCAGGTTAATGAGCTTGACAGGTTCTTTGTCTCCCTCAGTTCTTGTCAGGGAGGAATTTTCAAGTGTGGTGACTGTTGAGCCTCCTGGATTCCCTGCCGGTCTCCGCCAGCCTGACTTACACTTCAGCATTGATTTGAATGCTTTCTAGGACAGGGCGGGCACCCTCATCCAGACACTGCCCACTGGCTTCCTTTGCAAAGGCCACTCCCAGTCATCGCCCAGCACTCAGACAGAGCCAGGGTGATGCCCTCTTGCCCATGGCTATGAAGTTGACAGTGGACTGGCTCCAGCAGCAAAGCCAAGCAAGCTCTAATCACAGGCTTTTGCTCTCCTGAGATTAAGGTCTGGGGCTTATAGTTTGGAATACAATAAGTGAAGGGTATTTTTTATTGTTTGTATTTTTTAAAAAAAATGTCAACTTGATTATTTTATTGCTATTTAAAAATAAATGACTTTATATTGATTGTGAAACATTTCCGGCTCCATTTCCTTGCAAACCACTTAGTGTTGGGCGCCACCATGTGGTGGGCTTAGGTTTTGGAAAGGGGTTTAAATCTTTCTAAACGTGCTGTATCCAAAGTTCCAATTTTTGAAAATAGTTCAACTCTCAGAGTGCAGTGTAACTGTACTAGAGTTTTAGAGTTGAGGGGCTCCCCCCAAAAGAATTTTGGCCCATTCACTGAGAGCACCGGCTCCAGAGGAAATGGGGTAAATTGGTGTGATGGTATCTAGACATCAGCACATACTAAACAGCTGTCCTCTGGGATAGCTGTTGACTGAATTTGGAATCCCTCACCTGGAAGGAACATTCCTACACTCCGGGTTCTGGAAGCCAGATCCATTTCCCCTTCCCTTCATCTCCCCTTCCACGTCCAGATCCACTTTGTCTCCCTTCCTTGGGAACTCTGTCTGCAAAGTGATGCTGTTTCTCACGTGCTTTTTCTCTCCTTGTCTGGATGAGCAGAAGAAGATCATGATCATGATCTGCTGTGTCATCCTTGCGATCATCTTAGCTTCTACCATTGGGGGCATATTTGCCTGAAACAGGTGAGCCATCTGTGGGGGTCAGGCCTGCTTTCACTTACCTGAAATGCGTGTTTCCTGAGGGCATTCGTTGTTTGTGACCAGGTCTGGGTGGGATTAGGTGTTGGAATAGATGAAGGTTGGAGAAAGCAAAGAGATGCTTCATCATGAGAAAAGCGAGTGAGAATGCATAGTAGGTACACAGGGAGACAAAGGTGGCAATGTGGCCTGGTAGCAGAATGCTTTCTATAAGGGTATTGATCTCCTGCAGCAAAATTTGGGCCCTGTCCTCTGGGAATGGCCAAAGGATAAAGGATCAGTTCTTGCATTAGAAGCATCCCGAACTCTTTGGAAGAGGGCCACACAGTAAACGGGACATAAATACATTTCCTCCCTTAAAAGGTTATAGGTTAGATTGACGTAGCCCTGTGAGTGGTCCGTCACCCTGCAGAAGAGGGGTTAGTGACCCTGACCTGAACCCCTTGCTGTATAACATTTGACTTCCCCCCTCCACTTTTTTATTATCTCCTTCAGCCCTCACAGATGGATCCTCGACTGGCATTTTTAATCCCTCTTCCACCTCGGTGGCACCATCACTTCTCACTATGGATTCCTCAACAGTGACTCCCCTTTCCATTATGAAACCTCTTATGACACAGAGCGCAATCAACTACCTACTGAAAGTTATACAGAGGGAGACGTGTGACTGCAGTTGGGCGGGGGCATGGGTGTAGAACAGGGAGTACGGAAATATGTAGCTGGTCAGAAGGATGGTTTCAAGGAATGGACTGCAGCGTAACAGGCCCCTGTTCAGAAAATCAAGGCAGATATTTTCACAGACTCACTTCATCAGGATCTTGTGTGAACTGCTGTCAGTTGCTCAGGGCCAGGGCACTTGTTACTTCTGCCCTTCAGGCTCTTCTAGGTCTCGCCTTTGACCAGCCCTACATCTGCTTCCTTCTTCAGGGCCAGCTAGTCTTTAAAGTGTCTAATGTAGGTGCCAGGCATGTCTTGCTCACTGCTGTCCTTAGTGTTAAGCACAGTGCCTGCCACTTACAGGTACTCCTCTGTTGACTTAATTACCTATAATTAAGCTCTGGTTTCTGCTCATGGACAAGTCCTTGGATTTGACTCTTAACCCTTGAAGGCACCAATGGAAAATGGTTTGTAAGTATCAGAAGCTGTGTAAAATGCCTGGAATGGGTTGATCTACTTATGTAAAAACAGAACAGGACCTCCCTCCACACACAACCTATACGGTAAAGTCCTTTTTCTGTGGGTGGTGGTGTGGAGTTCTCCCAGCAGCCTCTCACTCTGCTAAGGTTGGCCCCAGGACTGTGGTTCAATAACTAGACATGGATCCAAAACAGAAGCAGCAGGTTTATACTATGGTTGGACTCGCAGCAATCATCAATACCATGCTCTATGAACCACAACAAAGAAGATGAAGATGTTAGGTCAGAAAGGTGAAGTGAGACTATCACTTCCTTCTCACCCGATGCACGTTTGTAGCTGAAACTGACTGTTGGCCAGCAATGTGTGTACAATGTGGGGACTGTGTCCAAACTGTCCCCAATTCAAGGTTCATCTTTGTTCTGTGCAATTTAGTGATTAACTGTAAGAGGTTAACTAAAAGTACATTAAAGATAGTATACAACTTTTGAGGACCACACAACTCTTTAGATAAATTTGTACTTTTGAAAGTACTTTCTTTGTGGGAGATCTTAACTTTTCAAGAAAATGGGATAAAAATATTTGACAGTTTAGTCGGTGTGCTTTCAAAAGCAAATGGTTTAATACTTGTATCAATTTGTATTTCTTTTAGTTTGAGCAACAGATAGAAAACTACTGCTGGCTAGTTCTGAAAAAAAAAAGACTATCTTGGTAAAGGCAGACAGGGAGCTAGAACCAGGGGGCCCTCACTTATCCAGCAATAACTGTTTGAGTGCTGTGTGGCACATGGCACTGTACTAGAACCCGCAGGGACACAGATAGAGCCAGACACTCTTCCTCAAAGAATTTCAGACGTAGGACAGGCCACACAATTTCAACTCGTTTTTATCAGTTTCTTTGGCTAACAGGCAAGGGTGTGTTCTCTACCATAATGTCCAGTATCCCCCCTTCCAAGACTGAGAGATTGGTAGCTGGGCATAAGTAAATATCTGTTGAATTAACCCACATATTGTCATTTTATTTCTTTGCTTTTCCAAAAACATTAGTTTGTAACTAGTAAAATGTCATAGAAACTAGCTCCTGAGGTGTATATATGAAAGGTAGTACGGATATTAAGTCCGACTTACATCAGAGGCCAGAGGTACAAACATCTGCTTTAGCCCTGAAGACGTTCACTGCAAGGCCAGGGAGGACCAGAGCTCCCGAGTCCACCAGGACTGTTTCTCAATCATTTAAGGGACTGAGAATGACTAACAAGAAGTTATAAATAGAGGTGATATTCAAAATTTTATTTAATATAAATATAATGCATTTAAATCTGCAGATATTGTACAATTTTTCAGAAATCATCTACAGCACTCATGTGTTTCCTTGGTTATGACATCAGAGCTACCCAAAGACAGGGTAGCTGAGGGGAACAAAAGCGTAGGTTCCTTCTCTGTACATTTAGTTCTCATAGTCTCACTATACACGTTTAGGCAAGTAGAATTTGCCCCAGTATCGCCCCTTCTGGGTCAGGTCATATGGGCTCAGGAATTTCCGTATCCCCAGCATGTTCGCAGTGACTATCCGCTCAAAGGTCCAGGGGTTTTGGTTGTTACGTTCTCGCTCCTCTTGATGTTTCCGCATCTTCTCTAGAGTCTCACGGCTCACGGCCTTTGCTGGGAAGGGCAACTTGTGGGCAACTTGGTCAAGGAAACCTTGTACCTCTTTGAATTCACAACGTCCACCCACCTCTACTATGAGGCGGCCAGTCTTCACGGGAGTCACGTAGTGATCAATGGCGCCTTTGCCGCCCCCCATGCGCTGTCCCATTCCCTTACGGGTGATGGGCTTGAAAGGGGCTGGTACACGCCATAAGGCAAACATGTTCTTGGGGTCCAGAGAGCGGTTGATTGTCAGGCGCATCATTTCAAAATGGCCCCAGTGGAGGTAACCACCCCCCAGTGCCTACAAGAAAATGGAAGAATTAGAAGCACATGGGAATTTAAATATCTTTTATAGGCTCTATTCTTACGTCTTCTTTTATAAAACTGTGGCTTCAACAAGGCACATGAAAATAAGAGTTCTAGTAAATACTATGGAAAGCCTAGGACTGAGTAATAAATGAGAATAAGGTGGACCCACCTCAGTGGGCAGCGGGGAAGGGTCTCTGATGAGGTGACATTGAAAGCTGAGGCCAGAACAGTAAGAACTAACCAAAGGAAAAGAGATAAGTGTTCCAGGCAGAGGAATGGCGTAGGTGAAGGCCTGGAGTGTGAGAAGCCAGTGTGGCTGGAGTAGAGTGAGGAGCTAGGGGGGTGGGGGGGTAGGAGTAGCCATGAGGTTCTGAGAGGTAGGCAGGGGCTGATCATCCAGGCCGTGGGGAGAGGACTTTAAAACATCACTCAGGCTGCCTGATGGGAAATAAAGCCTAGTCCATACCCATTTGTGTAGCTACTGACACCAAGTCTTCATGGAAGCTACTCAGTGAGGAAGGAAACAGCTGTCCCACATCCTAAACAGTGGATAGTTTTAGTTTTCAAGAGGCCTGCAAAGATCTCATGGCCTGATTATAGGGTAAGTTAGGTAGCCTCTTTCCCCCCCCTGCTTTTACATTTTCACTCTACATAAAAAAGAAAAAGAAAGAAACATAACTCAAATGTTTTCTGGGCATTGAATATCAGTTTAAAGAGCAACTGGTGGCAGTTTCAATAAAACCTGTGAAGGAGGAAACTCGAAGAGTGAGATTATGTTAATCCCTAGCTTCCACCCTGTAGCTGTTTGCTGCTGAACTCACCAAGATCGCAAAATTGCCTTCTGTGAATTCAGTAGCTTCAGTCGAAGGTCCCCGTATGTCACGCAAGTTTTTAGGTTCTCTTCTCACTTTTGGCACAAGTGGCACCCTTTCAACAAACCTAAGCTTGGGCCTTTCAGGAATGGAAACATCTAAGAGGAGCACACACAATTAAGAGTAAGTGATACTACACATCTCAAAGGATTCTTTTTCTTCCTAGGAAGATTTGTAGCAACCAGGTGAAATTTTGTCTTAAATAAAAGTTACCATGGAACAAGAGTTCCAAACATGCTTGGTTTTCCGTGTGGATGCTTTTACTAACACTGAAATCCTTTGGCTATGACAATGGCCAATGCAAATGTTTTTGAACCTTTGAAGATAGCAAAGTTTTAACCTTCAAACCAAAATGCATTCATTAAATGCCTACTCTGGGCCTAACGCTCTAAAAGGGAACATTTGGGGATAGTATAGAGATATAAGACTCACAGAATAACACTAGCCAACATTTTTATTTTTTAATTTTTTTACTTAGTGCTGGAATTGAGCTGAATACTTTGCATGTATTATCTCACTTAATCTTTTAAAACAAGTCTATAGCCTTGGTGTATTTTTAGGGCTTCCTTTTAAAAAATTTTGAACATTTTAGAGTTTTATAAACATATATCAAAGGGCCAAATAAAAAAATGTGCCGCTCAGTGAATTATCACAAAATGAATGCATAAACACACCCACATAACTATCACCCAGATCAAGAAAAAGAACATGAGGCAGGTAGTATTTTTAATCTCCATTTTATAGAAGAGGAACTTGAGGCCTAGATACATTTTATAATTTGGTCTCGGCCATCAGTTAAAACAGCAAAGCCAGACAGTATGCCACTTAAAAAACAAAAAACAACATTGCCTCTCTGGATGTTAATGGGGGTAGTGGAAAGAATACTATATTGTACATGAACGCATCGAAATTCTCCTGCTGCCACATTCTTGTTGGGGAACTTACAACCTAGGACTCCTGTGATCACTGCTCTTTCCTTTACTTAGGCAGGGGCTTTTCATGTTGAGACTTGCACATACCCTACAATACATGACAGCTTGCTGGGTGAGGGTGGGTGGGCTGAAATGCAGGTCAAGACATGCTACACCTTTATCATGTCTGACATTTTGGGGGAAAAAGTCATCTAAAACACTTCTATAGTAAAACAAGCACGGCTCTAAGATGGAATCAAATATAAAACAGGAGACTTCAAGGAAATAGGAAATTATGAATGGGCTATTCAGAGTTATAGAAGCTGTCCCCTCTCCTCTACACCCCCTCTCCCCACAAGTTTGTATATGTGGCTACAGAGAAACAGTAATGCTTTCTCTAGCCTCTAAGCCCATATGTACTTCCGGAGCACGTAGCAGTTTAACAATTCTGTGTAGAAGTTACGGCTCTCAGAGGTCCAGGCCCCTTTCATTTTTTGAGATTTCCAATATATTAAAAAAAGAAACAGTAAATTACTAAATTGTGGCTTACCTTAAACATTCACATTTAAAAAAACTAATGCTTTTTGCATAATTTTGTTAAGCGACTGCATATATGAAACCTCACTTGGAGAGAACATACAAAGTCTAAATTTGAGGGGAATAGCCCTCACTGAGGGTGGGCCATTGGCCACGGGCCACATACCAGTGGTAGGCCATGGGGGAGCTATGCCATTACACATTTGCTCCATAAGAGCAGGGACCTTTTGGGGGGGATGTCTCTTATTTTTTCATTTATCCTCGGTGTTCAGAACACTGCTTGGCACATATTTACTGAACGAATGCAGGGAGGGAGCACAAGGACGCTCCTTCGTCTTCCCTGCCCTCTGCTGGGTTTCATCAGAGAGAAGGCTTACAAACATGAAAATGACAAATCAGCTCTCACCCTCGAAGGTCGGCACCGGGAGCAGCGTCTTCAGGCCAGCGCTGGCGGGGAGGGCTGCCCAAGAATCTACAAAGACAAATCAAATCAAACAAGGAAGGCGACGAGGGCCGCGTACGCTTCGGGCCAAAGACGCGCCTGACCGAGGTGTCCTGAGGGGCGGGCCTCGGGCTCCGCTACCTGGAGCTCAGGCGCCCACGAGCCGAGCCGGGGTCTCTGGGCGCCGACCCCACAGGCGGCGGGAACCCTCTGCCCGATTCTCTGAGGGGGGCGGCGGCAAAGCGCAGCCCCGCCGAGCGCCTCGGCCCCGGTACCCACAGGCAGGGCCTTCCGGGCGTGAGACACAGGACCGGGGGCGGGGGGGGCGGGGGCCCGCCCGGGGGACCAGGGGCACGTCTGACCTGACGAAGGCACCCGCAGGACGGGCGCAGCGGCGCGGGCCAGCAGGCGCCACATGGTCACGCGAGTCCAGCCGGGCTCCCCGCAGCGACCACGGACGGAGGTTACCTTGACCGGGAGCGTGGCTCTCTGCGGCCCCGCGCGGACTCGCTCTCCCCGCTCAGTCGGGCAGGAAGTTGCGTTTGCGCCGGTCCCTCTGCAGAGAGTCCCGGCGGAAGCGGAAGAAACCCGGGCCTCTGCGCGCGGGTTCCGGCCCCTGCTGCGCTGGAAGGGCGCCCCTGTGGCCCTCTGGGGTCTGCATCCAATCCGGGGTCTTTTCCTAGATAATTACTTGTTGTAAAAGAACCAAAAGGTAAACCAGAGTTCTGCCTGTAAATAGTAACTACAATAATGTCTGTTGTGTCTTACAAGAGTTGTGTGAGGTACAATGGAAGACACTAAGAGGGAAGCTCAACGGTCCTGTTCTGTGGGAACTTGTGTGGATGCGGGGAACAGGGCGAGCGCGCCGGCAGGTGGCGCTGCGGGTCAGCGGGAAGCGCCGCTGAAGGCGGAAACCCTAATTTAATACGTGACTTTACAATGCACTCAGTTCCCACGCACTCCTTTGGGTTCCTTTTGACTTTTCATTCCGTTCTGACTTTCTCCCTGATGTGAAATCAGTGCTACACTTTTTTTTTTTTTTTAATTTATCTTTATTGTTGAGAGTATTACAGGTGTCCCATTTCCCCCTCCAATTCACCCCCTCCACCTCGCTCCCACCCCCTCCCCAGGCCTTCACCCCATTATTGTCTGTGTCCATGGGTTATGCTTATATGCATATAACTTCTTTGGTTAATCTCTTCCCACCCTCCACCCCCCTTCCCTCTTTCCTCTTAAATATGATCGTCTGCTGCATGCGTCAGTGTCTCTGGATCTATTTAGTTCGTCAGATTCTTTTGTTAATTAGCTGCTTCTTAAAGGAGACCCTTTAACTTTTCCTGTAGTGCTGGTCTGGTGGTGATGAACTCCTTTAGCTTTTCCTTGTCTGAGAAGCTCTTTATTTGACCTTCAATTCTAAATGATAGCTTTGCTGGGTAGAGCAATCTTGGTTGTAGTTCCATGTTTTTCATCACTTTGAATATTTCTTACCACTCCCTTCTGTCCTGCAAGGTTTCTGTTGAGAAATCAGCTGACAGTCATATGGGTGCTCCCTTGTAGGTAACTAGTTGCTTTTCTCTTGCTGCTTTTAAGATTCTCTCTTTGTCTTTAACCTTTGGCATTTTAACTATGATGTGTCTTGCTGTGGGCCTCTTTGGGTTCCTCTTGTTTGGGACCCTCTGTGCTTCCTGGACTTGTAAGTCTATTTCTTTGCCCAGGTAGGGGAAGTTTTCTGTCATTATTTTTTCTTATAGGTTTTCAATTTCTTGGTCTCTTTCTTCCCCTTCTGGCACCCCAGTAATACAAATGTTGGGCCTCTTGAGGTTGTCCCAGAGGCTCCTTATACTATTTTCATATTTCTGGATTCTTTTTTCTTTTTGCTCCTCTGGTTGGGTGTTTTTTCTTTCCTCATGTTCCAAATTGCTGATTTGATTCTCAGCATCCTCTACTCTACTGTTGATTCCCTGTAAATTATTCTTCATTTCAGTTCGTGTAGCCTTCATTTCAAATTGGTACTTTATTATGTTATCAATTTTCTCAGTTATTTCCCTAATAGTCTGCTTAAACATCCTTATAAACAAAATTCTGGACTCTGTATCTGTTAGCTTGCTTGGATCTATTTCTTTCTTTCTGTTTTTTTCTTAAATATATCTTTATTGATTTCAGAGAGAGGAAAAGAGAGGGAGAGAGAGAGAGATAGAAACACCAATGATGGGAGAGTGATTGATTGAGCCCACAACCGGGGCATATGCCCCGACAGGGAATGGAACCCCCGATCGCCTGGATCCTAGGTCGACACTCAACCACTGAGCCACGCCCAGCCGGGCAGCTTGGATCTATTTCATTTAGTTCCTCTTCTAGAGATTTCTTCTGTTCTTTCTTTTGTGACATGTTTCTTTGCCTCCGCATTTTGGCTGCTTCCAGGTGTTTATTTCTATGTATTAGGTAGAGCTGCTATGTCTCCTGGAATTTGTAGAGTGACTTTGTGTAGTAGGTGTCCTGTAGGGTCCAGTGGCTCTGCCTCCCCAGTCACCTGAGCTCGGCCTTCTAGGTGCTCCCCTGTGTGGGCTGTGTGCACTGTCCTGTTGTAGCTGAGCCTTGGTTGCTGTTTGCATCCCTGGGAGGAACCGACCCCCAGGTCAATCAGCTGTGAGGACCAGCTTCAACTACAGCCAAAGAGCTGCTGTGCTGGAGACACCCCTATGGAGCAGGATTTGCTTCAGTGGAGCTTTGGTGTTCACCAAGTGCGCCCCTTGAGTGTGCCACTTGTGGATGTGGTAGGGTTGTAATCCACTGTGGTCGAGTCTGACCACCAGGTGCACTGTCTCTGGGGCCTCCCGGGAGGTGCAAAGTCAGCCTGTGGTTGGCTGCTACTTGTGCTGGGCTTGGAGGTGCCCAGGAGAGGCCAAGCTATGAGCCAATGCAGCTGCCGCTAGTGCCAGGCCTGGGGCCACTTATCAAGCCATATGGGGCAGCTGCTGCTTGTTTGAGAGATTTTAGGAGAGTCCTAAGCATGAGGCTCTAGAGGCCACTTGCAGAGAAAAGCCCCTGGAAATGGCCCGGATGAGCTGCAGGTGGGGAGGGGCGGGGCCTCCGGGAGTCACGGGGCGGGGCCAAAGGTGAGTCAGGTGCTGGCGACTCAAACATGGCGCCTGCCTGCCGGCTGTGTGGGGAGGACTCGCCACAGGAGCCTTGGCCTCCGCCAGCCCCTCTGCCCGGGAGGAAGCCGCCCTCCGCCTCTCGCCCGGATCTCAGGCAGGTCAGTTCCTCCCGAGGGTCCCGGGTCCTTTCCGGCTGCTCCCGGCGCTGGGCTCAGAGGGAGCGTCCGAGTGAGTCTGCGCCGGGCCCTTTAGAGGAGCTGCTGGGGCTCCCGCAGCCTCCGCGACCCTCAGGGACAGTCCCCGCTGGGTTCATAGCCCGGAGTTGTGGGGACGTCTCTTCCAGGCCCTGGAGCCCTGGGCTGGGGGCCTGCTGTGGGGCTGGGACCCCTCTGTCCTCCGGGAAACCTCTGCCGCCAAGATTCCCTCCCGGGTTTACCCCGCGCCACCGGGTGTGGGCCCGCGGCCGGGTCTCTGATTCAGCCCCATCCGCCCGCGTCTCCGCCCCTCCTCCGGGTCTTGGTGCTTCTTAAGGTCCCTGGTTGTGAGGCTTCTGTGCAGCCGGATCCCAGGAGGCTCTGAGTGACGGTGGTTCTGGGTTTTAGTTGTGATTTTGATGTGGCTGCGGGAGGCGGCGGGTGCAGCTGCTCCCTCCGCTGCCATCTTGTTTCTTCTCCCTGCTACAGTGTTTTAATTTCTGTCTCTGTATATATTATATATTTTCATATATATGTGGTCACGTTCACTTTACAAAAATCACTGCAGCTGTGTTTTGCATGTTTGGTTTTCAAGTTAAAATTTATTTTTATTTTGTTAATTTTTATTTTCTTGGCCAGAATTACTCTCCTTCCTCACAAAGCCATTTGCAATTCAGAGCAAAATTCTTCTTTGCTATTTCAAGGAATTATAAGGTCTCAGTTGGACGGGCCTAGAGGCATCATGGATTTAGTTCCACTTTCTTATCAGTGTTGTCTTCAGTCACGTACCTGCTATAGGTCACTCATCTATGTAGTTAAAGGCAAGTACAGTTGCATACAATTTTTTAAAAAAGTTTTATTTACTTTTCTAGACTGTTTGCTCAGTGGTTAGAGCATCAGCCCGAGGACTGAAGGGTCTTGGGTTTGATTCCTGGTCAAGGGCTGCAGTTTGAAGGCTCGATCCCCTGCCCTGGTCCAGAAGCATGTGGGAGGCAACAAAGACACATCAATGTTTCTCTTTGTCTCTCCCCCTCCCTTCCACTCTCTCTAAAAAAAAATCAATGGAAAAAATATCCTTAGGTGAGGATTAATGAACAAAATAAAGTTTTATTTATTGATTTTAGAGAGAAGAAGGGAGAGAGAGAGGGAGAAAGGGAGAGAGAAAAACACTGATTTGTTGCTCCACTTATTCTTGTGTTCATCGATTGCTGCTTTTATGGGCCTTGACCAGGGATTGAGCCCGCAACCTGGGCCTGGACAGAGACACTCTAACCAACTGAGCTACCTGGCTGGGGCCCTGCATACAGTTTTTGAATGAGTAAAAGTATTTGGTAGCAATCTCCCCTCCTCTCTCTCCTGCATCCTCATAAATCTGCATCACTGACCATTCCAGGAAAGGAAGTTTAGGGAGTCGCTCAGCGGGGGTGCCGAGCTCGGGCTGGGACTTGCAGGCCTGGGCCCAGCGGGAGGTGAGCACGCCTGAAACTCACGGAGTACCCATGGCCACTTCTGACCCCCGAGAGCAGGAACCAGTCAGAGCTTAATACCGAGGTTTCCTGTGGGCAGCAATGGACCCTAAAATACTGGCTGTCATAATGCCTCAGAGTCTCCATTCCCTGAGGAGGTTAAGGGCGCCATGTGTCCTGGTCAGCACGAGGGACGCGGTGGAGTGGCCCTAAGGACAGCCCTGTGCTCTAGACAGCCTGTGAAAGGGTGACCTTGGTGACCTCTCCTGTGACCTTCCATCCTACTGCTCCAGCATCTTTCAGCCGGACAGCTAATCAGCTCCCCGACCCCGGCCCGGTCCCCACCAACACCGACTGGCGGAGGCTCCTTGCTTCTTGCCTGGGTTTCTGCCCAAACCTCCTAATCGGCCTCATTTTCTGTTTTGCTATGGCACCCTCAGTCCTGACGAAAATGTAAAAACAAACCAAACAAAGATAAGAACAACTGTCAAAAAAAAAAAGAAAAAAAAGAAAAGAAAGTTTAGGCTCTACCAGCCATGACCAGTAGAGGTCACAAAAGCGCCTGTTACAGTCACCGAAACACCTGAATGCTGTCCTTGGACATTGTTATGCCTTATGCAGTAATGACCGCAGACTACGTTTTATGAAGGCACTTCTCAAAGCGGAATTACAACTTGTCACAGCAGAGCCCAGGTCAGTACACTCCCGTCCCCCATCCTTGCAGATACAGATGAGCACACACAGTGAATCACTAGGCGCGTGGCTAGAATGAGGTTTTCATGTATGAAGCCGACCTGTGATTCCCCCCTTCACTGTCTCCCAGGCCACTCTTGTTCCTTGAATTTCTATCATTAGAGCAAAAGTTGGGGGCAGGGCTCTTGCCCATGCACATACAAACAAACATCTTCCTGTCGTTGCCTAATTTATGGTTAAATGAGAAAAATCTCTTTGTTTAAAATATTTTTTCCCTCCATTTTCCACTTGCTCAACGATTACATATTGAATGGAGAAAACTTAGATCAGTCACCGATAATTCTATCACACAGAGATAACCACTATACTTCTCTGGCATGCGTGATGTTATATAATACTGTCTCATCTTTTCGTGTCAGCAAGTGTTTATCTTCAACGTGAATTTTAGTGACTTTTAAGTACCTTGTCACGTGACTCCACTAGGGTTTACCTATCCATTGCTCTCCTGTTGGACATACAGATTGTTTCCATTTTTCCATGTTACAAACATTATGGTATGTTATCAGAGAGCACCATTCACCACTCCCCAAGGGGTCCTTCATTACAGTAACAGTTCTGGCCTTTTTCTGGGGTATAGTGACTTACCTAATAGGTAGGCATGTTTGGGATGGGGACCTGGGCCTGTGGAGTTCACACCTCTTTCTCGGGGGAGCCAAACTGCTACCAGAGAGCAGATTCTTGCTGAGATACAGTAGGGGGTGGGGGGCGGGGAGAAACCTGTGATAGGTCCGTTAAGTCTGCCTGCTCTGGGGTTCAGCATTAGGAGGTGTATTGAGGCTGCATATCTAAGGTTTGGTCAAAATGACTCTTGTATATCTGTGCCCACTTAATGATTCTCCCCTTCATAGAACTTCCAGAACTGGGATTTTTTTTTGGGTCAAGTATATTTTAGGTGTTTTAATACAAATTTCATATCCTTCTCTAAAAAGTTTGTGCCACCAGCAGAGATTAGGGTTATGACTGTCTATGAAAGCTTTCATATATACATATATTGAGATATATCATGGGTTTATAGATATATATATATTTAATATATAAAAATTATATGTTATATATGAGGTGGGATTACAGATGCATATCTACATTTAATATATAAAATATATTAAATTTTATATTAAATATTAAATACAAATTATATTTATAGTAAATGTATATTTATATATAAGTTGTCTAAAAATATACATTTAAACCTTGATTTTACCCAGAACAAATATTGGAATTGGAAGGGGAGAGTTATGACATTAATGTTGTCTTCCTCATTCTGAACCATCTGGGGGCTTCTCATATGAAATAATTTTGACCATTTCATGTATGTATAAAAGTATATATGTTTACAATAGTGATTAGAAAAGGAGTACTTGGTATACAAAACAAAAATAGGAGTTTTAAAAATATATCACTTCATTTATAGAAATAAAGGAGTGTGTTGGTTAATTAATCAAGAAGCTCAGAATGATCTGAAAAAATACCAACTGGGCTCTCCCATCTCCTGTCACCCTAGGTTTAAATGATGACTGGTGGTCATTGCCTTGAGAAGCCAGACTTTGTTTTCATGGGTCATAGATATTTCGACTCTAGAGAGGTTTGCATCATTTATTCTACATAGGGTTTCCATGTTTTTTGTGTGTTTTTTAAAAGCCAGGAATATGGTACCACCATAGATATCCACTGTTTTGCATAGATTTGAAATGACGTGAAAAAATTCCAGCCATCCTTTGGAGATGTTCAATAGAATCTCAACCCACTTCTTCCTTAGTACTGGGTGAAATTGGCTGTGATATGCTCATGGTTGAAAGGTATGTAGTCAGCAACACCTGGAAACAAGCAGAGAGTAACAGGAGGTGACCATGGTGCATATAACCACCCCCACCTCCCAAAGGATCAGCCCATCGTTAGAGAAGTAAAGTCACTGTAGAGCGAAATGGGCAGCTTGGTGAGTATGGAAGGAGCACTGAATTGAAATTTAGGAAGTCCTTGTTTCCAGGCTCTAGGTGGCCATAAGGAGCATGTCTTTGGGCAAGCCCTTTAAATTGTAAGAGCCTCGTATATAAAATTGCACAAAGAATATTTACCCTGGATTAGAAATAATGACTACTAGATGCCTAATACAGTACCTGATGTGAACTTAATAGGTGTTCAATAAATGGTGGTTATTATTAAAATGACTTATTTAAGCCAGATTTAGAGCATTCAGGGCAGGAACTTAAGATCACTTTTGATTTTTTTTGAGAATTCTTGTCTTTCAAGGCAAGAAAGCTAGATGGTGACAATATTGATGATTGGCTTTCAAGTAGCCTGGCATCAGAGAGAATAACAACCCCAGGCCCAAGTCTTTTTGGATCTCTGAGGCCTTTCTGTTTACCATTCTTTCCTTCAGAGAAGAGTCATAATCGGCACACGTGAGAATTAACCTACTTTAAGTTCCAGAGGCAATTCTTGAGATGAAGGTGGCAGGGGAACTAATAATAATAATGATTAGCATTTTTGAACGCATGTTACGCAAAAGACATTGCACTTACTCATTTTAAACCCATTATTGCTAATTGTCACAATAACCCAAGCAATGGTGGTTACTATTTCCTTTTTGTGGCTGTGGAAACTGGCTCAGAGAAGATTCATCACTTGCGTAAGGCAGCCGGTAAACAAGAGAAAGAGCTTCTAATCACAGCTCATGTGACTCTAAGACCCTTGTTATATGCTTTGTTGCAATTCCACAGATTCTGATTGGCCAGACTTTATTAACTACATGATAGACTCTCAGAAAAACATCTCTCCCATTGTCATCTTGGATATTGAAGCACCTTAACAGAGCCCAGTCCCGGCTCTGCTGTGACTTTATTTGGCTTCACATCTCTCTGCAAGGTGACAATATCAGATTAACCAGGTAACATTATCTTTAGACAAAACCATACACCATTGCCCTTTAAGTTGGAGGATATTTTAGTTTTTGTGCAAAAAATTTAAAGAATGTTAAAGTTTTGCTGAACTCTGGGGCTTATTCATCCCTCTTTCCTCACACAAAATGTGTGAATTCACATTCCTCTCTTTGGAGATTTAATAACAAAACAGTACAGCAAAAGAAAGCAAAGAATGACTTTTGAGTGAAGCTGTGGCATAAAGCATACTGGTTCCGCGCTCGCCTGTCTGCCCTGGGGCACGCTAGATGGGCCTTGTACAAGTCCCTTTCATGTCTCTAAGACTTAGTTCCTCTCTCTGTAAAGAGTCACTAATACCTGCAGAGCGGATGTATGAAACGAGAAAACACAGCGTCTCTGCACAAGTGGCTGTTATTCTGTCCCTCATATTTGTTTACCACTGGCTATGGATTCACTGTGCTTTTGTTTTATACATACATGTTTAATTTTTTAGCCCCAAGGTGGCCATCCTCTTAGATCACATGCTACGTTTTCCATTTTTTTTGGGTCTCTCTCACATTATTTGCTCTTCCCTTCTTCAGCCCTTAGTGTTTTAAGTAGATTAATCTACTTTTCTTGTACTCTGGATTTTCCCAGAGTAGAGTTAGGATTCTTGATTTTTAAAAAAAGCTGTTTTAAATAGCCACCAATTCTATCTATCATCTATCTATCTATCTATCTATCTATCTATCTATCTATCTATCTATCATCTATCTATCTATCATCTATCACTTATCAGTCATCTATCAACTATCACTCTATCATATATATCTATTTATCAAGCTATCTAATCACTATATATATTCATAATATATTTATGTATGTTCATATATGTAACCACTGTATGTACAATTATTATTTATGCACATGTGATCTTACAAGTATTTACTGATTAAATGAATGAACTAATTAAATGAGGAAGTTAAAGAATGTAGCCATCAAACTTTGGAGGAAATGCCTGCATTCCTTTTATTCTCCGACCTTCAATCAAAGGCGTCGTGCCACTAAGGAGCTGCCAGTACGTCTTGTGATTCACATTTTCTGTGATACCGTTGATAGAAGAGACAATAGGGCCCCAAGATGTCATTGTGGTTTCAAATCTGTAAGAACAAAATCATATATATGATTAACACCTCACTTTAGGTCAGGAAATAAGAGGTTAAGATGTAGGGACAGAGACATTTAAATGCTTTAAAGATGAGATAAAATCATGTTTAAGAGAGAAAATGTAAATGACATAAATATGAAATCACTTGGAATTAAATGAAATTAAAATGAATAGATTTAAAAGAAAACCATCAATAAGCAAATTTAAAAATGTAAATGTCCAACAGTAGGCAGATAATTAGGTGAGTGATGGAATTAATATCCAACACTGGATATTTCACAGTTATGAAAACTATATTTTTCAACAATTTTCAGTGGCATGGGGAAAGGCTTGTGCAATAATGTTAAGTAAAATGTGGGATACAATTTTTATATGAAATATCTATTCCATCTAGATAGTGGATCACAACTTTTTGTAATATGCATAGAAAAAACACCTACAAAATTACGTAACAAGCAGCAACAGTGATTATATTGTGGACGGACTATAAAAGCTTTGTTTCCTTTATGCTTTTTCTTCCTCAAAATTTTCTACTATGTGTATTTTTTATTATATTCACTGTCAGAAAGAGAAAAATCAGGCAAAATTAAAGCTAAGCTCAGATAAGTAAAGTATATTCAGAGAGTTGTTTGAAAATTAAGTATTCTCGAAATGGGATTTTTATCCTGGAAGTTTTGGAGCTGGGCTGTGGGTAGCAGACACATGACTTAACCTAACCCTGTGGGACAGATCCCACATATCATTCAGTTGTCAGGTTTTTGGCCTTTGTCAATTTTTTCTCCTTGACATATCTCTGCAGAATTTGGGCCATGTCATCTATCCTTTGAAACTATCTCCTCTTTTCCTTTCCATGACCTGACATTTCCCCTCTACTCCTCCTATAGCTTCGTTTTCTCCAATTTCTCTACCGCTTCCTCATTTTGCAAACTATAAACATCCCCCAAAGTTTAATTTTCTCCTCTGTGATTTATTTCTGTATTCTGCTCTTTCCCGGCAGAGCAGTAGAAAGAACATGAGCTTCAGAGTCACTCAACTCTGGGTTCAGATCTCAACTCTATTAGTTACACGTTATGTGACCTTAGGAATATTACTTAACATCTTTGGGCCTAAGTGGTTCAGCCTATAAAATGGGAATAATTAGATCTGTCTCCAGTTTTGTTGAGAGCATTGTATCTGCAGTTCTTTAACTTCGGTCATCACCTCTATTAGATGACTATCCAATCTCTTTTGCCTGTCCTGACCTCTCTTCCTAGAACTTCCTCTGTACCTCCAAAAGTGTCCTAATGTTTTTCTCTCAAACACCCACAATTAAAAATGTCTAGAGGGATTATGTCTTTTTCTCTAAAAGTATTTCTCTTTTCCTGACACTCTTGTCAACAGTGTTGAAGCTCCTCTCTCTTGACCTTCACATCCAGTACTGACAGAACCCTGTGACTCTTCCTTGCTATACATATGGACTTGTAGGATTTAACTTTTCACCAGAGATTGCAGGCTCTCAAGGGGCTATTCAATAAAAATCTGTAACATTATAAGAAGGGAAAAAAGTAAGTAAATGAAGGAAAGAGAGAGCAAAACTGGGAATTCAGGTTAGACTCGGGAAGAATGGTGAATGCCACTTGTAGTGCTCACTTGAACGTGGAATTTTTGCGTTGTGCTTCTTCTAGGACCACAAGAAGCACGGATCCACTTTTCACACTAACGTCAATGGTGAAATTGAAGAGCAGCTCCACCCCCCTCAGCTGGTTATTGATGGTGTATATGACCGTGATGTTGGATGCTGCGGTGGGGACAGGACTAGGATAGCTGGGTAGAGTGGCTTGCACCTCAGGATCTGTGAAGGGCGAAGAGGCCACATTTGTTAAAGATTATGGGGTTTGTATCAAAGGTGCAAAATCTGTTGTCAGCAACCCAACCCAGAAAATATTTCAACAAATGGCATTGCCTTGTGGGTTGTTCTGAGAAACTGGTGTGATCTGTGAAGTTCCCATTTCCATTCTAGGGAACTGATCGTAGCTGAAGAAATGACAGCTAGTTTTACAATGAACAATTATTTTGTTAAAATAATTTGTAACCTAAAGGGAAGATTGAGAGCCCTAAGTTATATATTTTACATGGTAGTCACTGTTCAGTTGTTGTGGATTTTTTTTGTTAACCCTAAGGATGCAGAAGCAAAGGTTGTACACTTCAGACTATTGAACAGAGTACCTGGGCAATTACTGTGGAATCCTGGGTGGGACTCCATGGTCACCTGGCTAAAGCTGGCAAATCACTGGGAAGCAGCCTAAGGTTAGGGGAATGTGACTGTGTCTGGTATGACTGGGATTAGGTTACTTGATTGGGGTCCCTGTGGATTCTGCTCTGAGATAGACAAGGAGCTTATTAATCTCTGCTTATCTTAGGAAGTCCATGCAACATAAGATGAATAGTACTTTATATTCGTATTTGAGTGGAAAGAAGAGTTGGAGGAATCTATACCAAAGACTGGTTGTGTCTGGAGTGGTAGAATTTTTATGCAGGACTCCCACTTTCTAAATGCACATTTCTGCATTGTGTCTCTGTATTATATTTGTAATTGGGCAAAATAAAGATATTTCAAATAAAAAGGCTGTGTGCCAGGGTTCTACCCCATCCGTTTGGTGTGCTGTGAGCACCAAGGATTCATATTTAGATTTCCAAGACTTGGCTGAAATGTTGACTCTGTTCTTTTACTAAGCCTCTCAGACAAAGTTGATGGTTGGTTACACTTTCTTTGCTTTTGTATATGCCTTCTATTTCTATTTAATAGTTACTTCATTTCTCCAGATATTGTCATTTTTGCCTACCTATTTGTCTACCTATTTGGCTTTGTAAAGAGAAGATGTGATAAGATACTGCATATTAGGTACATTTATCTAATGAAGTGATACGTTATTTGATGGTTAGGACCATGGATCTTGCCTCTCTATCAGCATCTCACAAAATGCTTTACTCATAGTAGGCACTCACTGAGTGTGTGTTGAATGGAGTGGACATGAGGGCTGGATTCTGAGTGCAGGATGGTATATGGCTGTGTATTATCACACAACTCTTGAGGACTAGAAGTCAGATGTGGTTCTGCCCGCATGGAAGCAATGGAACATAAAAAAACCGGTATGCCACTTAAAATGGATCCACTTAGCATTCTTGACATCAGTTGCCAGTTTACGACATGAGGAGAGACAGATGTTAAGTGTTCTTACCAGAGCTGCAAGACACGTGGGGCACATCTAGGTAGGTCTTGCCTTTCAGGGATGGGAGGATTTGGGCAATGGACATGGGGTTGTGTAATTTCCCCTGCTTAATCTCATTAAGCACTTCATCCATAGTCTTCTTGCAGTTCCACTCCTTGGTAGGTTGCTTAGGTGACACGGAGAGAGCCTGGGAGAGAGGGAGGGAGAGAGGCATAGCTGAAGTTGGTCTTTATATTCCTTACAAGGCATACACTTGGTCATTAATCTCTCTGATCACCCGGAGTCCAAATGAAGCTGTCTTGTTCACTGCTGCATCCCCACTTAGCTCAGTGTCTGTCACATGCTAGTTACACATTTAGTTCAGGGAACACTATTAAGGCTGCTATATTTACTAACAGTTCTTGGGACAGAGGATGAGGGTGAGAGCTGGGTAAAGCAGCTCCGGGGTGGGATGGGAAAGGGCTTCAGTCTAGGACAACATGGCCCTCTAAACATAGTAGACCTGAAATCACCTAATCCAGCCCTGGACACCACAGTTTGTGTGAAATAGTAAGTCTACATTTTTCTTAAACCAAAATTATTTGGATTTTGGTTATTTGCAAAATGAGTCTTGATTAACACACCAAGCAATTCGCTCTACTTGGCTGACTTCTACATCTCACGGGTAAATAGAAATTGTAACTCCTGTTTAGCTTTGTGGGGGGGGTCATATGGGATGTTATGCACAATCTTTCTGTAAAGTGTGACACGTGAGCTATTATTACCATTACCACCTCCCTCCCTTTAGGATTGTGCTGACCACAGCCACCAGAGCCTGGCAATGCCCTGAGATAGCTGATGATCGATTTACCTGAAGCTGGAGATGGGAAATGAGAGAAGGGAGAGGAGAGTCAGAAAAGGCTTTGTGAGCCAGAAGCATTAGTATGAGCAACCGGACAGTTTGGAAAGTAAAATCATCACTGTTAACCTCAGCAGCCATGAACCATGGCTCTTGCCAGAGGCCACTTTCTAGGGCACTTTGGATTAGGGACATCTGGTAGGTACTTGTCAGCAACCTTATCGTCTCCTTGCCATAGTAAACTCCCAGATCCCCTACGTGAGCTGTAGCCCCTTGAGACAACACACTACCAACACCAACACTCGGGAGAGGAGTAACACAGTCAGCTGTGAGAAGTCATTAGTAACTTCCCACGAGGAAGTTTATCAGATCCCTTTTCAAGTTAACTTTCAATTAGAGGAGCCCTGAAAGCATTAGATTATTGATGGAACAAAGAGGAGAAATTCAAGAACTGAGGAGATGCCTCATGAGTGCCCTTGGGAAGCAATGCGGGTGGCTCAGGTCACCGAAGGGCCCTGACATCCTGGAAGAGGGTGAGTGGAGGCTGAAAAGGAAGCTCAGTGTCACCATTTTTCTGCTGGGAGAGGCCACCAACCATTATTGAACACCACATTGTGCCTGTGATCGTTTTATGCATTTGCAACCTTGTTATTATGAGGAAAGGTGAAATTCAGATAAATTCAATATTTGCCCAAGATGGTGGCAGATGGGATTCAAACCCAAGTTGTTACAGCTCCTGTGCCCTTCAGTTTTCTACACTGGAGCATTTTAGATTAGAAAACGGTTATATATTAGACTTTTGGTGGTTTTAGACTTCAGGCTGCCTGGGTAGACTCCAAAAATGGGCCATAAGTGAGGCAGGAGAAGGCTTTTCGTCATAAACTGATAAGAAATTCACCGGCCTGTTATCTGCATACGGATATGGTCCTGCCTTTTAATAGGAAAAGCTTTGATTCTAGGAATAGCTTATTAGCGTGTACCCTGTAGGTAATAAAATCTCACACGGAATTCACGAACCAAATTAGCCAAAGCAAACACTTCTCTTGCCTTGTGTAAAGTGAAGCAAGTTGATTTTAAGTGAGTCATGTTTAACATGATCTAATTTTTAGCCAGTTTATGCTTCTTGCTAACTTTCAATGTGTGGTCTGTCAACACCAGCCTCCATCCCCCCCTCTCCCTAAAGGATTTCTTTCTAACAGTAGGCTGGAGCTATGTTAGGGTAGGGCTGGCGTTGCAACTCCATGACTCTGTTTCCCCGGCTTTCCGAGTTGGGAAGGTCATGATGTAGTCTTTCTATTCATCCCAATAGGGCATTTTGAGACTTTGAAGCACAAACTTCTTAGTTTGGAATAGAGGATTTGGCCATACATAACCCTTTAGTTCCTGATTCTAGTTGCTTATCCCCGCTATCATAGGTGTGTTTTCCATTAGTGTGCATCCGCTGCACTAATCAACCCTAATCAAGCAGCATGTTATACAATCCAAGTCCAGGCATCTATACTAAGGAAGCATAGTATGGATTTGGTTACCAGACACACCTGGCTTCACCATTTATTAGGGCTCTTCGTGTGGTGAAAATGAGATCAATATTGAAATAGAGCTTGACAAAGATTAGATTTCAGTTAGTTTTAGATTATTTTAATTAACCATTTTGAATACAAGCCAGTCCTTTTTTTTTTTTTGGATCAAGATAAAGGGCTGAAAAAAAGAACACTGGCAAGGTGGAATTAGAAAATTCAATATTTTTTTGAGGACCTATTTTAATATCCTTATTTTTTTATACATCAAACTTCCATTAGTCTATAATTATTATGAACAAACTGATCATAATAATAAACCAATACATTTCTTGGATTTGTTTCTTTTTTTTTTTCCCCAAGGAAAGGAAAGAATTCATGTAGATTTGTTTTCACACTTTACCTATAAGGTAGGGAGGAATTAACACTTACTGGCATTTTATCAGTTGAGAAACAGGCACAGGCACCACAAGGAATCTATCTCGGGTCACACTAGCTGTTCTTTCCCAGAGATATTAGAAGGAGCCTGGTCTCTTGATCCTACAACCTGGTCTTATTGGCATGGACCCAATGAAGGGCATCAATGATGTGTTTACCTGCATGGCAAGGCCAGTACTGTAGATGTCCCCAATGATGCCGTTGTCTTTGATCTTCATGCTGATATTCTCCACAGTATCTTTTAGTACCTTACCAAACAGGGTTCTATAACCTTCTTCTGATCCTACAGGGATCTTGTTGTACATACAGGTCAGAGCCAAGGTCACCACTGCTCCGGTGTCTGAAATGATAGGGGGTTAAGACCAACCACCACCACAGCAATATGAACAACTAACCATTATTGTTTGCTTACTGTGTTCCAGGTATACAAATAGGGCCTATAATTATCTCCATTTAAGGGGTGAGAAAATATAGTCCCAGAGAGGTTAAGTAATTGCCCAAGACCACACAGCTAGAAAGTAGTAGTGCAGGGACCTGAACCTAGATCTGTATGACTTCACAGCTCATGCTTTTAATTAATGTAGACTGGCAGTCTATTCAGTCCCACTTCTCTTATCCCAATGTTTGTCTTTCAAAAATGTCACTGGTTCTTGAAGGCCTAGCAACCACCATTTCTCCTTGAAGCCTTCTGTGGTCATCTCAGCACAACATCTCTTTTCTGAACTTCTGTAACATTCATTGTTTGTACCTCTTTTGCAATCTCAGCACTCTCTACTGTTTCATTGTTACTGTGCTCCATGAACTCCTGCATAGTGTGAGCTTAACACCCCCCATAGTACCCAGGACAGGGTCTTTTCTATTATCTCTATGGAAGAACATGTGTGGACTGGATGAGCAAGCTCTGGCCTGACAAGGCCAGAACAAATGAAAGACTTGCTAGATGGCACCTTTTCTTTCATTGATCTTCTTTCCATACCCCAATCTCTACAAAGTTGCATGACTTCATTAAAGGTGACAGAATTGTTGAAATCAGTGTTGTAAAAAATGTCCAGGTGCTCCCGATGGGGAATGGAGGCCAGTCTGTTCTTGACCCACAGTGAGGGGACTAGAGTAAATGTCTACCTGCTTGTTGACCTGAATGGCCCTGAAACGAGAGAGATTGCTGATGAGGCATGCATAAGGGAGTGAAAACCTGAGATAATCCCTTTGCTTAGAGTGACAGAGGAGAAAATGTGACTGTGAATGAAGGGCATCGTACAGAGAAGGGATCCTTAGATGCAGAAGGGTGGGCCCAAGAAGGATGTGGTGTTGTAAAGGGAAAGCTTCCGTCCACAAGCAGCCATATATTTGCAGAATGAAGAGACGAGATGGTTCTACTATATCCTTGAAGGGGATCACAGTGGGCTTAGGGTTCAGAGAGTAGCTGTTGCATAGACAGAGCATATTTGAATGTTCTAAGGAGAAGCATTGAGAAGAAGAGAGTGTGGAAGCATCAGTAGTGATAAAAGAGAGGGTTCAGGGTAGAGCTGAGTCTAGACGTTGATTTAATAATCGGCTTGGTAACAACTCCTGGCTTGGGTGGCATGTTTATTGCCCCCAGTGGAGATTCTGTAACTGCCAGACATTTTAAGTATTATCCTGGTCTCTATGTTCTGCTATCTCCCTTTCATTTATTCCTTAATTCACATGTCCAACAAATATTTGTTAAATACTCCCCTCTACAGACATTTTCATGATCCCCAACTCCTCCCCCTCCCACTTTCCCCTCTAGTCCCACCATTCAGTGCCCTCAATGTTCCCAGCTCAGGGCAATTTGAAAGTGGTGACCCAACTTACCAACATTGAAGGGAGAGGCATTGGCCAGCAGGGCCTTGGCAAAACGGGCTGCTATTGGCAAGGTCCTCTCAGGGTTCTGCTGGCACAGAGCCAAGATCGCCAGACTGGGCTGATAAAAACTTGATGCCTCGGCATTGGGGCCTTGGGAGGGCACAGAGGGCCTTCATAAGACTCGCATTCACCACAGTGAGGACATTTGTGAGAAAAGAAATGCCAAATCTTTTAAATAGACATTGCTAGAAAACCTGTCCAAAAAGAAGGACCCTATAAGAGTGTCATCTGGCATGAGAATGGAATAAAAACGATAGTGCTATCTTCAGGTAGGAGGTGGCATGGTAAGGCTGTGGCCCTGGGCCAGTGGTCTCTTCTGGTTCATTTTGGATAGGAAGCGAGTAACTCATCTGTGGAATTAGCAGAGGGAACCTGAGTGGAGACACATTGTCTCTTTCCTAACTTTCCACTCTCCCACCCTTTTCTTCCTAGGTGCAAAATTCTCAGGAAGGACCATTTGCCTTACTCTCCCCTCCCTTCTGACGAGGTCTTACCTGCAGGTTCCCAGTTCTTCATTTGTGTCTGCAGAGTCGATACTTTATTCCCAGAGTCTCGGCAGGAGGAGGTGAGGGCCATGATGTTGAGTGCCAGCTGACCAATGGTCAGATCTGCAGATCAGAGAACAAAATATTTCAGGGTAATTTCAGGCAAGAGAAAGCATCAGGGGCCAGAGCTGAACTCTCTGCTTCTTTCCAGATCATTTTGATTTTTAAAAATAGCATGATTACTTTTTTGATCTGTCTTAACTCCTAGGGAAAGAAGTAAGGAAAAATCCTTAAGGAACACTTAATCCAGTGGGCTCTGTGTGACTTGACAACTCCACCAAGAATCTCTGGTATTTGTTTAGAAAAACAGCAAGAACTCCCATACCAATTCATATGTGAAAATTCATAGTTGCAAAATAATTTTAACTTTATTTTCTAAATTGAGCTTCAGAGGAACTCCTGTGAGGGAGCAGAACAGAGATTTGACGACTGTACCCTTGTTGTTACCATTAGTGTTGCTGTTATTAGAATCATTTGCATTTTGCAAACGAGGAAAACGAGGTTGAGCAGGATGAAGAGACCTGTTCAGGGTCACAGGGCTCGTAAGTGGCAGAGCCGGGGCTGGAAGCCCGCCGTGTCTGCATCGAATCTAGAGCTCCTTCAGCATGACTGCCTCCTCTATGAATGCCCTGGCCTCGTGCATATTTCCTTCCAGGTGTTTTACAGAAATGTCGGGAAAGGTGTTTGGGAGATTTAGGTATGATCAGAGGCCGCATCGGGGTGGGGGCAGGAGTTGGGATCTGGGGCGGTGAATGGTGTGCCAGATTCAGGGAGCATGTGGATGGAGAGGCTTTGGCTTCTCACTGTTTGTGCCAATGGCTGCGATCTTGTCAGTCAGGAGCTTCTGGGCCTCCAGGTTGTGGGGTCCAGCCAGGTTCATGGCAATCAGGATGCTGGGGTTGGGGAAGGCTGAACTGGTCACTGAGTTCTCCATAAGCACTTGTATGCCGTTAACCAAGGGCTGCTGTGCTGGCGGAACAGCTGAGAAGAGACAAGCCGTTTACAAACCCCTCACCCTCATTCCCTCCTCCCAGAAACATGTTCCCTGGGTCCTTTAGGGGGAGACGGTTAGCATTGCAGTCCTCGGAGATGATTACTCAGGGGTGATTACTAAAGAGAAATGGAGAAAACATTGAGATTTCCTTCTGAGGCCCATCAGTCCCACCATCTACTCAGATAATTTTTATCTTTAAGAAAAGTGATTTCTCATTTAACAACTTCAAGCGACAGTTCATATTCTTTCTCGTACATTTCGTCAAAATGACTGTTTTCCTTTCATCCATTTTTTTCTCTCATTCTTACATGAGGAATTCGTTAAAGATTTGGGATATGACTCAGTGAGTAGCCCAAACTCCCACTAGGAGTGGTACCTGGTCAGCACAGTCACTGAGTGTGTCTTTGCACCACCATTCCTGAAACACCATTTCAACCTCTTTTTATATAAAATGCATGGACCTGCCTCCCAAAGAACTTGCACTGTTAAGTCAGGAAAGATGAACTGCACACACGCGCACCCTGGCTGGCCCATTTTGGAGCTCCTATAGTGATCGCTTTTTAACTACGTTCTTCTCATCAGCAGACCTCAGTGTCTGAGGTCCCTGCCTATCCCCTGGTGTAGCTGCTTCCCTGACGTCCTCAGGAAACACACCATACTTACGGCACGAGCTTCGGGGCTGGGTGCTGGTCCCAGCCGTAGCCCAGAGAAGGTTCAGGAGGTACAGGGTAAGCCAGGCCATCCCTCTCTTTCCCTTTCTGCCCACGTCTCCTGTTCAAAATCCCGGTATTATTAAGAAGAGAATCTCTCTACTTTCTCTTATATATGTTTCTTTTTATGGAAAGTCTGCCCTCCACCCCCATACCAGCCACTCCTAACCACCTCTGCTGACCTCTCCTTCCCTGATAGAATTCATTTCCATTTTCTTATCTAAGTTTACCTACATAGACCCTCCAGGGTGCCTGAAGGTGACTTCTGGGTAGCACAGTCATATGAGAAACTTGGGCTGTGTGTGCAGGGAAGGCAGTGATAACAAAGTGCCCTTTACCAAAATCCCGGGTCTTTGCACTGGGAGGTTTGGCTAATGCGTGAGTATAAATGAAACTTCCTCCCAGGCCATGTTACACCCTGTCAGGCAGCCTCTGTCTATCAGCAACTGCTTCATAGAGGTTTGGATGGTTCCTAAGACATCACCTCACTGTATGGCTTGAGGTACGTGCTTTGCCATCTGCCCTTTGGGGCTGTCAGGTGAGCATCTACCAGGCGAAGTCTGGCTTTGTGTAATCAACGCAGTCGACATGACCTGGTTTCCAGCCTAGGCTCTTCGAAGTTGTTGACTTTAGGTGGGTAATGGACCAGTTTCCCAGGAATTGTTCTGTTTGACTTCTCTTACCTTATCTGGGGATGGAAGTAGTTTCAAATACCCAGGGCCTTCAGACCTTATCTTTTAAAGTAAGTAATTAGAAAATGTGGGATCAATGCACTGTATTAAGTGTTGAGTATACACAGGTGTGGGCAAAAGTAGGCAAAGAACTCCATGCCAAAGTGTGCTTGAGTATAGCAAGTAGACTACAAATATTCTCACAGTGGCTCCCTCACTTCTTTCATGTCTCTACTCAAAGGTCGGCTTTTAAAGAGGTCTTCCCGGACCACTGTACATAAGACAGGCTCCCCACCGACCCCCACTGTGCCCCTTACCTGTAGCACTTCTCACCCTCTGTCACACTATGTGTGCAGGTCATTTATTGTTTCTCCTCCCCACTAGAGTGTCTATTTCGTTCCCTGTTCTGTCCCCAGCACTTGAGATACTACCTAGCTCACAATAGGGAGGTACACTTGAATACCTTTTGAATGAGTGAGTGGATTAATGAACAAATATAAGACATGGGTTATAAACCATATTTTTCTTTCCCAGGGAATGTTAGTGGTCTTGTGAGGTGAGAGTGCAGGGTTCATGTCGGGGTGCGCTGGAATGCCTCTGACGTGGCCCTGTGTTCCCACCAGCTGGTACATGCCCTTGCATAACTCCTCTAGAGTGTGGGCTGGCCTCCCTTTTAATGGATATAATACAGCAAAAGTGATGGGATGAGGTTATGAAAGGCCAGCTTCCCTCTTGCTTGCAGTCTCTCTCTGGCTCTTCTCGGCTTCTGCTCTACTAAAGCTATCTACCAAATTGTGAGCTGCCTTTTTGAGAAGCCGTGTTTCAAAAGCAGCCTCCAACCAATAGCCAGGGAGGGAGGAATCCTGCCAATGACCATGCGAATGAGCTTGAAAGCAGAGCCTTCCCTAGTCGAGCTTTGAGATGAGGGCAGTGCCAGGCGGCATCTTGACTGCAGCCATGTGAGAGACCCTGAGCCAGAGGACTCAGTTAAGCCATCCCTTGGATTTCTGACCCACAGAAACTGTGAGATAATAAGTGTTGTTGTTTTAAGCCATGAAGTTTTAGGGTAACTTGTTATGCAGCAATATGCAACTGATACATGGCCTATGGTGGGAGACGAGACCAGAAAGGCAACTTGGCTCTGTGGTGGAGGGCCTTGCATGCCATGTGAAGGAGTAGTAGGCAGAATAACAGCCCCCTGAGATGTCCATGTCCTAATCCCTGGAATTGGTGAATGCGTTGGGTTACCTGTAAAGGGAATTAAGGTTGCTAATAAACTAACTTTAAGATAGGAAGATTATCTTGAATTATCTGAGTGGGCCCAATGTAATCACAGCAGTTCTTATAAGTGGAAGAGGGAGGCAGGAGAGTTCGAGTCAGAGAAGGCGATGTGATGATGGAAGCAGAGGTCGGAAGGATATAGTTGCTGACTTTGAAGGTGGAGGGAATGTGAGCATCTTCCCAAAGCTGGAAAAGGCAAGGAAATAGATTCTCCCCTAGAAACTCTAGAAGAACACAGCTCTTTCAAAACCTTGATTTCAGCCCGGCGAGATAAATTTCAGACTTCTGATAATAAATGTGTCTTGTCAGCCAACAAATTTGTGACAGTCAGTTACAGCAGCAATAAGAATCTAATACAGGAATAGGAACCCAGCATGGCATTGACCTTGGCTTCCAGAGCCTGTGCATGACCATCCCGAGAGGAGGCACACAGCCTGGTGTGCCCACTCTTTAAACATACACTTCCTTATAAATGATCTCTTATGGCCATGGTGCTGCAAGATTGATTATGACACAGTTTTTTCAGTTAGCAAATAACTTGCAGAACAGGAAACACTCAGGCCATGCATTACTTCATGACATGATATATTTGACACTCCTTGGTTAGCTATCAACTGGGCTAATTTATGATTTTTTAAAATTTATTTGCTTGTTTATTTCCTGTGCCTAATTTCCTGGTATCAAAGCACCCAGACTCTCTCTCTCTGGACATTTTAAAGGCTTATTTGTGTTGATTATTTTTTGCTGTGGCGGCAGATGGAAGTGTGTCCCCTCAGACAATGTGATGGTTTTGTGACAGCCCCAAGCCTGAGGTGCTTGAGAATGCCCGTGTGGCCGGAGCTCGGTTGCGCGGGTCCACGTTGGTGCACTGGCAAGGCAGTGGGATTCCATTCACTTCCTATGTCTGAGACTGAAGGCATTTCTACCGGATGACAGTGTTACTACCTTCCACGTAGAGACCACTGGCTGGGAGAAACTTAGCTCTTTCAGTTCAAAATGAAAGCTGATAGCATTAGGAAGCACAGCGGCATACAGTGAGACTTAATGCTGAGAGGGAGCGTTAGGGCCCTCAGAGGGACATTCAGTCTTCCGACCTTATTATACTGAGATCCAATTTCATTGGTCAATTACAGGGTCAGTATTTGGACGTGTTTGTGTCTATGTTTTTGGCTTAAGCCTCTTTATTTTTCATGACCAAACAGACCATATGTACTGGTTTTTCCAGGATAGTGTCAGTTCTTAATCTGTTTTTTCAAAGGTAATTATTAATAGTGTTCGCTTTCACTCTTTATGATGTCGTGGCTGGATGGTAAACCGAATGGTCACACCCTTTATTATGGACAGTAATGCCAATTCTAACATTTTGAGTATCTGTCACCTTAAATCATTGTCCTTCCGTTTCCCATAGATTGTACAGTCCACACACAGATCGGACAGCTGCTGCCCCATGCTGACAGCACCGTGGACACCTGGAAGGGACAGCGTGCACGGCTTTCTCCCTGGCTCTAACTGAGCTTTCAAGATATGACACAGAGCCGAGAGGACAGACTCTATTGCTGCTGAGTTAGGAGGGCATCTGTCCCACCCGTTTAATGGAGGCCTGGGCAGGGGTGAACCTGAGAGTAGATCATGGGCACCGGAAAGCAGCGTGTAGGAAGAGGGCTCAGATCCCGACGAAGATGCAGGGCTGCTGGTGGGAGGGAGGAAGCTAAGATCATTATAAAGAAGACACAGGAGAGAGGAGGGAGACATTGCTAAAACAGTTTCACTAGCTTCACCTGAAGGCATTTTCCTTTTGGGGTTGCTTTAGATGGGTAACTTTTTGCTTTCCCTGAAGCGCCTTTGGTCCTTTGGCATCTTGAGGGCATGTCTGGTTCCTGACTGTGTGTGCGTGTAGCTCACATCCTCAGTATAAAGTATAACCGAGCTCATGATGCTTAAATATAATTCAACTTAAAAAAAAAAAGAAGTGAATTCTGCTGAAATGAACATGAGGTAATTTTTTTTGCAGGTTTCTTTAAATGATATGAACATCAGGGTGATTTTTATGGGGTAGAAAGGCAAGTAAACGTGGGAAAAGAACAAGTGGGACCCAAGGGACACAGCTGGAGGAGGGGGTGATATTTTTCCTCGAACTTTATGGATTGACTTTTTATGTATAAGCTTCACATTTCCCCCATTTTCCTCTCTAACCCACTGCCTGTATGACGTCCATTTGTCCACTCGGTTCCTGCCTCGCACCTGGGCCTCCGAGAACTCAGTGTCCCTGCAAGGTTTCTACTTGATCTCACTGCTTGTGGCTGCAACAGTAGACCTAGAACCTCATTTCCATTTTCCTATTTCTGGGTGACTAGTTGCCTAAGGTCACCCAGCTAGTTATCAGGGAACCTTGAATAGAACTCAGCTTATTAGACATGGCCCAGTCTCTTTCACTTCACTTCTTCCTGAGGTGGTCTTCCCTCTAATAATAATCCCCCTTTAAAATAAAATGATCAGAACATTCTCTTTTTGTATACTTGTTGATATTTATTGAACATGCAAAGAGAGAAAGGGAGGTTATTAAAGCTCCAATTCCATTGAGATAAAAGAAAAGGAAGGCATGAGGCCAATTGCCACGTGGAATTCCGCTTCAAAAGAATTAGATCTGGCTGAGGAAGGTTTGAGTGTGTTAGTATTTGCTCCAGCGAACCTCCAAATAGTCTCTGTTGTGGACAACATAATTGCCACATCCTGGAAAGAAGCAGAAGCAGAAGTGGGTCAAATGATTGGACCACCGAATCAGTAAACAATGGATATCACGTTCCCAGTTCCTTGCACGCCTCCCACAGCTCACGCCCTCACACCCGCCCGCCCTGGGCGCTGCACCTGGGGGCTTTGCCCGCTCCCCTCACCTTCTTTCAGCGGTTCGCCTCCACTCAGAAGCTGCCAGTAGGTTCTGTTTTCACGGTTTTCCTCCAAGCCCTGAACAGAGGTGATGTAGGGGCCCCACATGCTGTCCACGAACGAGAAACTGTGGAGGCAGTGAACGGGTTAGAGGAGCTTAGAATTTTCAAAGGCAACTCCACACGGGCATTTCTTAAACTGTGAAGTACCTAAGAATCACTTGAAGATGTTACCCCCAAAATGCAGATTTCCTGGCCCTGTCCCCAGATACTTTGATTCTGTAGGTCTGGGCTGAGACCAGGAATCAGAGTATTTCATAAGCACTGTGGGCCATCCTGTTGCAGGCAGCCCGCAGTCCATGCTCCATGAGGGAAATGATGCCCGTGGGTCCCCGGGTCCCCGCCCTCCCTCCTGCCGCAGCAGACGCTCTGCAGACCACAGCTTCTACCCCAGGAGAGTCACTGAGTTTCAACCCCATGTGCTAGAGGCACCGTAAGTCCTAAGTGAGTATATTTTCTCTTAAGAAAGAGAAACAGGGAAGAATAACTTAGTATTTCATGTTTGTTTATTAAAGAGCGACACGGCTGCCCTGGCTGGTGTGGCTCACTTGGCTGGAGCATCGTCCTGAGCACCGAAGAGTCTCGGGGTCAGCTGCCAGTCGGGGCATGAACAGGAGGCAACTGATCGATGTCTTTCTCTGTCCCTGTCTCTCTGTCTCTGTCTCTCTCTCTCTCTTTCCCCCAAATCAATAGAAACATATCCTTGGGTGAAGATTAAAAAATAGAAATGACGTGGTCAGTGTATGTTTTACATTCTTTAGTCGCATTTCTCTACCTTCCTGGGAGCATTTGCAAGGAGCCTTTGTCATTATATATATATTATAAAATATATACGTATATAGATATTTTCATACATATATAAGATTTTCTTTGTAGCAACTTATATCATGTTATTAAACACAATAAACAATTGCCAGTTAGGTTTAAGAAACCAAGTAAACCACAGTTTTCAGAGACAAACTCAATATCTTATTTTTTAAAACAAACGTGTATTGATCTCAGAGAGAGGAAGGGAGAGGGAGAGAGAGAGAAACATCAATGATGAAAGAGTCATTGATCGGCTGCCTCCTGCATGCCCCCCACTGGGGATCGAGCCCGCAACCCGGGCATGTGCCCTGACCAGGAATCGAACCGCGATCTCCTGGATCCTGGTCGACGCTCAACCGCTGAGCCATGCCGGCCGGGCTCAATGTCTTAATTTTAATACTTGACTTCTCTAGGCCAGGGAACCTTTTATCTAGGAGTCCATGAAACCTGAAAGGGGCAGAGCATGGAGAGGCTCCGGGTGTTTGTGAATCCTCTAATTTCAATGATGTTTTGTGTGTATGTTCATTTTTCTGCTATGAGCATCCTACTTAAAGGGGTCCGTGACTCAAAAATAGTTAAGAACCACTGTTCTGGACACAAAATGTCTGCCTTAGGAAGTTCTGTTTATTGAAGGAGTTTTGCTGACAGGAGAGAGGTCCCTGGGACTTATTCATCCACTAAGTGAACATTAATTTAATGCCTACCATGTCCTAGAAGATGAAAGGTCTCACCTCTTTTTTAACCCCTGCTGTGAGATGTAGATTGTCAGCAAAGGTACTGATTAAGTTATGTTTTAAATATACTTTGCATTCACGTGCAGACGTATTTTTTACTGAGTCTGTCAAAATCACACTAAACCCCTTAACCTTAGGTTAGGTCCAGACATACCGAAACACAGTATAATTCATTTTCTGAGCTTCCTCCATCACATTCAGGAAGACAGAACCCTTTGGCACGGTGACTTCGATGGAAAACGTTTCTTGGATTTGCACAGTGTAGTTGACTGAGATCCATGTGGATGGGCTAGTGGGTTCCACAGGTGTGGTCAGCTCAGGAGTGGAGCTGTTAAAGAGACCTGGCAGAGAAGGGAAGGCAGAGAAGAATTATTATCCAGAGTAATAAAAATGATGTTCGAGTTTGCACGCCTATCCGACCTCTATCCACGAACTCCTTTCCTCTGTGCAGGGGGGATTTGCTACAGGGGCAAGTGGCATCAATCAAGGGGCAGGTCTCTCATGTGACAGAAACAGACAGGAAACCCAGATGCTCCCAGCTCGCCAATGCTCGTGTTCAGTTCCACTCCCAGCTGCTGAAACAGTTCAGTCACCCCTCCCCCCTTTTCTCACGGAGGCTCCCGATCCCCTTCGTTTGGCACAGCATACAATAATGCTTCCTCTTTTTTGCCTTATTTCTTAACATTTCTTGAAAAAACCGTGCGCCAGGCACTGTACTAGTCATTTTACGTGCACTGTCTCTGTCAGTCCTTACAAAACCAACATTAGATACTGTTATCATTTGCATGTCTTACATGAGAAAATTGAAGCTTCGAGGCTAAGCGTTTTGTCTTAAGTCCCCTGCACATGCCAGTGGCTGGACCAGGAAGGAGTGAGACAGGGGAATAAGACTATCTTGTTGCAAAATCAGTTGTTCGGGTCCGTGATCCATGCTGCAGTTTCCTACAGTCCTGCCATGTTCCTTCCACACAGATGTCTCATGTCCCCGAGGGGTCGCTTACTGTGCGTAACGGAAGGTGAGAGATGCCATGCTTTGTTTAGGGTGGGAGTGATGCTCAGAACACCTCTCTGCATCCAACACTCAGAAAAGTCCCTTTGGAGACAGACATCATTTAATCAAGTCTACCTTGTTTATCAGTGTTTAACCTAAGAACGACACCTGCTACCTTGCAAAGAACAACAGATCCTCAGGTGGGAATAATCTCTGATGATGCATGAAGGACTGAGGTCTGGATGGGAACTGTGATGCTTTAGAGATTTATTTGGTCACTCTTGGTCCCTAAGGACACCTAAATCTCACGCACTTTGGCTGTTACGCTGAGAGGCAAAAACAGTTTGTTGTTTAGTGCTCTACCTGAATTATTGGCACAAGAAGAGTAATTGTTAATATCCAAGTAGGTCCTTCCCATCATGGCAGGTAAGACCTGGGCTGCAGCAATTGGTAAATGGAATGTTCCCTGAGAAATTGCCTCGAGCACTGTATCCAGAGTTTGTTGACAGTTCCATTCCTTTTCTTTGTAATACGCTGATGAGACCAAGAGAGCCTAATGAGAGAGAGAGAGAATGGCTTTAAATAGTGGAAAACTTTATCTAATACAGTAAATATTCATTTGACATTGACTACGTAGGAGGTGCCTTAGACAGCTAAGACGCATTTCCTGCCTTCAAGAAGCTTATAAACTCTTTTGGGTGGGGAGGTGGGGAATTGCTTAACAATACAAACTATAATAGCACCAATGAGAACAGCCTCTCTCCCACATTCACCCTTGTGTCCCCAGCACTGGAACAACACCTGTCATACAGGAGGCACTCACTAAGTATCGTGAACAAACTGTCGGGAAGGAGTCACTGGGGTGAATGCTCTCAGAGAAGCATTTAGTGGCACAGTGTTTGGAAAGAGGAAGAGCTCTCAGCATTTAGCCGGGCTGAGGAAAGGCTTGGCGGAGAAGGCGGCATGTGAGGCGGGCCTGGTGATATGATGGCATTTCAGTAGGTGACATGAGGAAGGAAGGGAGCCCTGTAGCCAGAGGGAGCAGCGTGATATGGAAGGTGCTAGAGTAGCAGGGGCCAGGGCATGGCCTGGCGGTGAGGAGAGAATCTGCATTTTAGCAAAATGCCCAGGGGATGTCTCCTGGTCTGGGAGGACTGGTGTGTAGGGATCACTCAGGGACATTGTGGAAGAAGGGTCTGGACGAGTAGGTTGGGGACAGATTGGTAGACCCTTGAATTTTAGGGTGAGGTGTTGGACATTATTTGCTCAACAGTAGGAATTCTCATAGTTTCTTGAACAGAAGCTGTCTGGGAAGCAGATGTAAACCGGACTGAAGGAGCAGAATTACGGGGTAGGAAAAGCTAGGAGGTTATTAGAGTGAGAAAGACAGGGAGTAAGGCGGGTTGGACTTGAAGATGATGCTCTGCGGTTTCCGAGGAACGAGCAGGCCCCACTTTTCATCTCTCCTCAAAGGCTCTAAAGGTTAACAAGCAGTCAACAAGCATTTGTGGGATATTAAGAGAAACAAACCTGATCATATTACATCTTCCTTAAAAACTGTCTTGCAGGCAGAAAGCTCTTGATCCTGCCGGGTTAATATCACTTGTAGGGCTTCACACAACACCAAGGCCCAGGCTCCACCCTGAATTCCTGTATTAACTGACTGGTGCGGGGCTGAGAGCTTTTAGTTTCCTAAAAGCTCCTCCAGGTGATTCAAAAGATGCAGCCTGAATGGGAAGCCACTGTTTCATATTAAATTCAAACTTAGCAAGGCAGACAACATGGGTGGTAACAACAGCACAAACAACCTTGAGATCGGACCCCGGCCCACAACCAGCCTCATGTTGTGATTTTTCCCGAGGACCCTGCGCTGACCATGCTGAACACCTTGGTCTTCCTAAAATGTGTAATGTCCTTTGGTGCCTTTCGTCTTTGTCCTGCTATCCTCCTCCCTTTGAAGGGTCTGTCACCCTGAGTCAGCATGGCAAACTCCTATTCATCATACAGACGCAGTGAATTTTTCCCCCCTGTAAGCCTTCCTTGATCTCTTCTTAAAGCCGAGTAAATCAGTGCAGGAATAAAGTCCCAGACTTCAAGGGACGTGCACAGGACAGTGGAGGCACTCAGTGTGAGTTCTGAACCCAGCTGCTTCGGTTTCATTCCCATCTGCATCACTTTCTCGCTTTGAAATACCAGGCAAGTGACTGATTCTCCATGACTCACGCTCCTACTCTAGGGAAGGAAGGTAATGATTCTTTCCTCACTGGGTTGCTGTGTGCGTCAGGGAGTTAATGTCAGTAAACACCAGCAGCTGCTCCTGCCACGGCCACTTCGACAACAGTAATCTAATTTGGGAGGTAAGAAAAACTCAAAACAATAGTATATGGTAAAGTGTGAAATGGCGTGTGATAGAACAAGATAGGCTGTAGTTGTGGTAGACTCTAGAATTTCTTCAAGAAATTACAGTCAGGCAAAGCTTCGTAGAAGCATTGGATATGGAAATATGAAGATTGAAGGTAAGAACGCATTTCAGACAGGGAGGGGAATCATGAGTAAAATCAAAGGTGGTGTGGGAAGCAGAATGGATAATATCTTAGAAGGCCAGTAAGGAAAGATGAAGATAGTGTTTTCCTCCGTGACTCCTCCTCTGTCTCCCGTTTTGGCCTCTGACTTACCTGCATAGCTTGTCCTGTACTAAATGCATTTCCAAGGAGACCATTTTCTTTCTTCTCAGACAGAATCTTTTTTGCCAGTGACTGTGTATAATTCTTGATATTCTGTAAGTCCTCTCCATTTGTGTCGATCTGCCTGACGCTCTTCTCCACACAGGACAGAGCCAGGACGGCCATTGCACCAGTATCTGGCAGGAAGCCAAACCTTGGTGAGACGGTGGCCGACCATGCCAGTTTGCCCTGGACTGGTGGGTTTCCTGGTTTGTGGGGCTTTCGGTGCTAAAAGAGGAACATGTCTGGGCGAACTGGGATGGTTGGTCATGCTAGGTGATGGTGGGAAAGGAGGGTTTCAAGATATAGCAATCATCCCTTCAGCACTAATCACTCAAATATTTGACGATTCCTTATGTTGAGTAGCCATGTACCTTGTACTCAGTAACTCACATCTGGGACATAGAAACACATGGGAATTTGTAGGCGCATGCACATGAACGGTCTTCTACTTTTACATCTTGGTTTCTCGTCTTCATTTTTTTCATCTTTCAGCCATATTGGCAAAGGAATTGAGAAAACGAAGGATGATACGCTGAACAAAATATGTCTTTGTAATGTTCTAAGGTTTCCATTAGACTGATTAGAAAATAGCACTTAAGAGACTGGTTTCCCAGTAAACTTAAGGTGAAGGATGAGGCGAGAGACTGGTAAGGTGTTTTTCTGGCCTGCTACTTTGTTCCCCCTGGGTGGTAGCCTCCCTCTTTCATAAGAAGAGGAGTATGCGAATTCTCACATTCTACCTACTATCCAGAGGTACTGAATGATTTTCTTTGAGCTCCTTTGAGGAAGGCGAGCTTGTGTATCTGGATCTGTAGGGCCTGAGCACCAACACTAGCTGTCTAGAGGGGACTTTTTTTTGGATAGGTAAGCTGACTCAGTGGAAAATTTATGGTCCTTCCCCATTGTGAATACACACTGTATTGACCAAAATATTGGGCCTTGTCACCTGGAGAGGTTGCATTGTTCAAGTAAACTCACACATCCAAATCGTCCCAGTAAATTGGAAAAAGAGGCATGGGTTAAGAGAAATGAATTCCACTGCATCACCTTTCTCTAACACTTACACTTCCTACAGTGCCTTATATGAAGATTCTCATGTTCCATCCTCAGTTTACAGATGGGAAAATTAACGTTAAGAGTTAGTATCCACAGGCTCTATAACTCAAAGAAGAGCTGGGATAGGGTTCCAGGTTTTTCTACTATACTACACATCCGGAAAGAGACTTAACTGCTCCAAAATTTCCATTCTTCTCAAAAAGAAAATGCCCTTCTGAGGAGTCTAGGGTAGATGGGATAGGAAAGAAGCTAAGTACTTACTGGTAGAAAAACTCTAATGGCAAGACCTACTGATAACCGTGTCCTCTCTATCAAGGGAATTGGGCTTGATGACTCACCTACTGAGAACTGACCATGAAAATAAAAGTTTTTATTTTCAGGAGTGAAGTATGTGTTAAGTTCAGTGATTGAGTAGCTCCCATTGAACAGACACAAGGCCAGCACGGCCAGGCTGAGCTGGTAGTAGTTAGTCTTCGGATTGCCACCAGGTACTCCTGGCAGAGAGAAAAGAAATACCTTACCCATGGAAGTGGACCTGGAGTCATACATTTTCAGGCTATTCCTGCTTCCTTTCTTCTCATTTCTTTACACTTAAGGAGAGTCAAGTAATAAAAAGGAGAATCGCTTATAGAATCAGCAAATTTGAGAAACTTAAAGGCCCTCAAGGGCTTCCAAATTAAAATTCTTGAATTTTGTCACCGAGGAGACCCATCGCTGAAGAGACTAAAATACTGTCCTGATATTCAGGTGGTGACAGAATAGGGGTTTTTCACCACCAAACCTCTAGCACTTTCAACAGTAACGTGTTGAAGCTATAAGGAGAAGTTGAGGCCATCTCAAAGAAGGATGGGATTGGAGGGACTTAATGAACAATAGGATGGATATCGGGTAGGAGTTGAAATAACAACAGTGCACCTCACCGGCAGCCGTCACGGTCGACCTGTTCTCAGCGATGAAGCACTTTTGGCCGTCTTTACCCCCCCAGCAGCGTGTGACAATGCCTCCTCTTGCTCCAGCTAGTTTTGGTGTGATTCATTATTTGTCTAACTGTGTCGCGTGTGTGTGTGTGTTCACCATCATATGTAAGTATTGCTGGATGTAGGGTCAGTGCTCGGTTGAACATATTTGAACAGACAGTTCAAGATGCACGTAGAAAGAGGGAAAAAGGGAAAGGTGACCTGCAAAGGTAGAGTGGGATGAACAGAGTGAAGAGCAGGAAGAGCGGAAGGAAACTTCGCACACTTTTGAATGAGGGGAGATGAAGGCAAGGTTGTCCAAGGTCTCTGAACACTTGACTCTCACCCATATGTTCAATTTCTTCTCGGAATTTCTCTTCTAGTTGGCTGACCAGCTGAAGATGCTTATCACTTTCATTAGGGTCCTGACATGCTCTCAAAGCCAGTATGGCCAAGGCAAGCTGTCCTGAGGTTAAATTTGACTCTGAAAAGAAAAGTATTCAATTTTATTTTATTTAAAAAAAAATATATCTTTATTGATTTCAGAGACAGGAAGGGAGAGGGAGAGAGTTGAAACACTAATAACAAGAGAGTCGTTATTGATCGGCTGCCTCCTGCACGCCCCTGACTGGGGATGGAGCCCGCAGCCCGGGCCTGTGCCCTGACCGGGAATCGAACCCCGATCGCCTGGATCCTGGGTCGACGCTCAACCGCTGAGCCACGCCTGGCCGGGCTAGGCTAAGAAAACACAATCTTTTGTTAAGACATTAAAAATTTTTTTCCTACCGAGCAAAGACTGACAACTGTCAGAGGGCAGAAGGGCTGGGAGGCTGGGTGAAATAGGTGAAGGAATTAAGCAAAAACCAAAAACCAAAAACCAAAAAACCTCACAGATGCAGACAACAGTGCGGTGATTACCAGAGGGAGAGGGGGTGGGGCAGGTAGAAATGGTGACGGAAGGCGGCTAGGCTTTGGATGGTGAACACCGTACAATGTACAGATGATGTGTTATAGAATTGTGCTCTTGAAACTTACATAATTTCATTAACCAGTGTGACCCCAATAAATAAAATTAAAAATCTATTTTTAAAATACCCCCCCCAAAATAATTTAAAAATAAGTAAAAATTTCCCTAGCCATTTGCATTGATAATCTGTTTTATAATAAAAGCCTTAAAAGTGAGAGAACAAAACCAAAAATACCCCCAAAACTCTTGGGCTTTTCATAGTTCTTGCAATAAGAGGGAGCTGGGGTAGCTTCATTTCCCCCTTATATTAAATAGAAAGCTGAGCTCCATATTGACATGAAAGGCACAAGGTGGAGCCTGGACTCAAACCCAGGCCACGTGTCTGTTGTTCTGTGGTTGCCTCTCTGTTGTCAGCTTTCTTAGTTGTGGTCCACATCCCCATCTGGTTGGGAACTCAGCTAGCTTATAGAACAGAATTAATGGGTAAGACTCTATAATTTCTTTTGCTTTTCCTTTGACCTCTTGAAGAAAAACGGTTTTCAGGACCCAAAGAAGTAAGTGGCCTTAGAGTAAGTGGCAGGGGGATTGATGTTTTGAGGCACCTTTCTGACCTAGTTTTATACAGTGAGGATAGACGCAGCAGGGATACTTTGGACACACGATTTTTAGGACTCCCTGGAGATGATCTGTACAGATAGGTAACTCTTACCCTAAACCTTCCAGAGAATATAGGTACTCACCCTTCTTTTCCTCAATGTATTTGGCTTCTTGGATCAGCTGTTTTTCTAAGCTTTGGTGGTGGACCCCAGCAAGTTTGAGAGACAGCAGGACATTGGCAGCTTGGATTCCTCCGGCATATTTTGGATTGACCATTGTGCTTATTATAGGGTTTAAAAGGGAGTAGTTTTCTTTGCTTACCTCTGTGGCAGGGGAGGGAGGAAATACAAAACACGTAGAAAATATTAAAGCTAGGAACAAGGGTGATATTAAAATATTTAGTGACAGATATGGTACAAAGACCAAGCTAGTGGTCATTGACTATGTTGCTGGGACAATAAAAGATGGGTCTGGAGCCCCTGCTGTGCCAGGTGTTACTCCTTTACCAACCAGCATGGAAGTATTTCATTATTTTAACCACTTGTTCAACCTTACCAATGGGCACTGACAGAATATCAACCCTGCCTTGGAGATCTAGTGTCATTCCCTAACTTTGAATATGAGGCCTAGAGAGGGTTTCCTTAAAGAAAACTAGGTAATCAGAGGCTTAATGGAGACTAGAATACACATCTTTTGACTCCCAATCGATAGCCATTTCTAATTTCTGGATTCTGTTCTTTTCCATCTTCTTCTAACTCACTTTGGTTATTACTGAGGGAGAGAAGGCAAACATTCTATGTTATATTGGTGATTTACCCTAAAGCTGAGTTGTCTTGCCCCACAGGCCAGGCATCAAGATCATTATTTAGCAGTGTGCACACTTTGGAAAACCGTCCAGTTTTAGCCAACAACCTGCCCAAAACCCAGGTGAAAGGATGGAGGGAGTCACATTATACTGTGGAAGGAAAAAGAGAACCCAGAGTCCCTGAAGAACTGGAGGACAAGAAGAGTTAGTTACCACTTAGACCATTTCTAAATATGCTTTGTTTATAATCCCAAGAAAATCCTACCCATCTCCAGGTTATCCCAGGTTAGTGGGATAGTGAGACTGTGTCTGGAATCTGTGGTACTTATGACTGTGGGTAAGATATGTAACTTTCCTGACCTTCAGTTTCTTCATTTTAAAATTGTGGATATTAACACCTACTTTGTAGACATTGGACAAGAAATCACTTAACAAATTGTAAAATACTGTACAAATTATTACTTTTAGCTTAGCTGGAGCTTCTATCCCTATACTTAGAGAACCCAGGATATGTGCTTTCCCTTGCCCACCTTTCTTCATTTTACAATAGAGATCAGGAAGATCTGAATTTAGTGATTGTAGAAAGCTCATGGTTTACCACAGGTACAATTGGACATATGTGAGTCATCTCTGACATTGTGTGGAAGCATCCAGTTCAGAAGATTTTCTTGCTCTGAAACAGACTTTTTAGTTCCTGGTCAACAACTCCAGTCAGCTTCCTTGACCACTAAAGACAGAGTTAATTATTTTGTACAATGAATTGAACTTCGAAGCCTCCACAGGGCCCTTATATTCTTAGGATACGACAAAGAAAATGACAGGCAGGAAATAAAATTAGCGTTGGCCTAGTCTGTACTTTAGCTTGTATGAATACAAGTCTTTCTGTTGTGGTGTTGATCTCTTCTTGTAGGCTACAAGAAGACATAGCCACAGATGGCACCATAGATCATCTTTGGACTGATTTGAAGCTCAATTCCTGGGTTAAAGACATACATGCATAAATCATGTATCTGAGAGCTACACCAGACTTCAAGAAATCACCTGCTTCAACACCCTTCCCTGATTACCCTCCATTTATGAATGAAGCTAAAAAAAATCAGAAACATTGTGATCATTCAGCTACTAAGAGGTCAGACTAGACCTGAACCCAGTTTTTCTTTCTCCTATTTACTATTTTTTAATAGAGCCACATAATCACTGGAGGCTACACCCAAAGGAGAGATGATGGGGCTTGTACTCATGTCCTGTAGGAGAAAGTTGAAGGGAGGAGTGTGTGTACCTTGGAGTAGCGAACTCAACAATGACAAGAGAACAGTCTTCATTATTTGAAAGAGATTATTACCATTATTCTTTTCTGAGTAGTCACAAAGGGTTAAGCCAAAACCTATGGGTTGAGCTTCAGAAAAAGAGATTGTATTTCAAAATCAAAAGATAACTTTTTATGATCTTGAAGAATTTCTGGGGTCACGAATTTTCTACCATTGAAAATGAACAGAAACAGACAGTTACGTGGTCGTGTCACTGTGGAAGAGAGGACCTGGGCATAGAAAGAACAGGTAGGCCAGTTAACATCGCATCTATGGTCTCTCGTGTGGTAACATACACGTTGTGGAACTTTCCTTACCATCGTGGCCACCCTGCGCGTGACTCAGAGTCCGGCCACATATAGAGCTGAAGCAGGGCTCTTCTCAGGTAACTGTCTACAAAGTTTTCTCTCGGTAGCCATCAGGAGACTGTCGCAGTAGAGCAGGTTTGGATAAAGGGATACTCACCGCAGATGGTGCATAGTTGGCTTGGAAGGAGAGAAAGCAGCAGGAGCCCCGCCAGGGGGAGCTGCTGCGACCGGCCCATCTCTGCGGCGGTGTGTTGGAGTGGGGAGGCCTTGGCGGCCTATTTATCGGGTGCTCTGTTTATAACCAGAGCTCCTCCCTTGGCTTGCCCGCAGCTTCTTGCACTTAAGCAAATATTGAGCAATTCAGGTAGGTGTGGTGAAGTGTATTTTTCCAACTTATATCACAAACCAGGAAGAAGATTTGAAAGGTATGGTCAGGGCGAACGAGGAAATAATTTGTCTTTGTTTCTAATCCCCAAACTTCAAGGCTCACATTTCTTACGTACCTTCAGCCCAATGAGAATAAACGAAGCGAATGACTATTTTCAGTAATATTTCCCTTTTCCATTCCGCTTCTCTTATGTTTTTTAATGTTTCCTGAGACATCAGATTTGATGGGGCAAGGGCTTACCACACACAAAAATGGAAGCAGAAGTTCTGAGTCTGACATAAGAGCAGCCGGATAGGGCAGCCTGGCACATGGGAAGCATAGTGGCTTTTGACCTATGATTTTCTCCTAAGACAGATGCCTTGAGAATTTCCAGGCCAGGAGGATAGCCACGGAGATGCACATCAAATGTGGATGTTTTGCTGCGCCAGGCAAGATGCTACATGCCGCATGTGAGAAATATCCATCAGTCTTCCAAGAACTACTAGCGAATACCGTTAGCTTAGCTTTAAAATGTTTGCTCTGGGTCAGCACGACGGTGGAATAGGAGGCCCCTTGCTCGCATCCCCCCACAGAAACAATAACTGATGCAGTCATCCATGGGCCAAAGTTCCTGTGTGGGAACTTCGGGTTCCAGGTCGGAGGCTGCAGAACCCCCGTGGGGCTGCTGAGGAGGGCGGCATTGAGAAGGCCACAGCGCAGACAGACTTGTATTCACACGAGCTAAAGCACGGACGCAGCTATCTCTAATTTTCCTTCCTGGCCTGTCATTTCCGCAGTTGTATCCTGAGAAGGCAGGTTGACTGACCATGGTCCTGGCTGCAGACCCAGGACCAGCCTTACATAAGCCCCTTACCCTTTGTGAGTTTGTTTCCTTATCAGTAAAATGGAGGTAATAATAGTTCTCTCCTAAGGCTTTGCGAGAATTTTACGAATTCTGTAAGGGTGCTTAGAATCGTACTGGTACGTCACAGTCAATGCATAGCTCTCAACTCATATTGTCTCAGTTACCATCAACTCAGTTGTATCTGCCTGCAGTCTGATCCTCAAGCCCGAAGCCCGACTCCCTCGATCACTGGTCTGATCAGTCAGCAGTGTTAAGCGTTCCTCCTTCTGGAGCCGGTCTGCTGCTCTCTGCCTTTGCTGCCATTACCCGGGCTAAATCACCATCATTTCTGTACCCCCACAATAACTTCCAAATTTTTGGGTTAGCTACTTGTACCCTCCTCCAAGTCATTTTCCATTTAACTCCTAGAACAGCATCTTCCAAACTTGATTAGTATGCAGACCCCACCTAAAGAAAAGGAATTCTCAAGGAAAACAGTTTGACACACAGTACCCTAAGACTTTGAATCTAGGAAAAAGTCAGTTGTGAATTTTTCTTGCAGAAGACATATTGTATTGTCCCGGTAGTGTTTTTTTTTTTTTTTTAATGTTTTAATTTATCTTTATTGTTGAAGCTATTACAGATGTCCCCGTTTTTCCCCCATTGATCCCCTCCTCCCTCTCCCCCTCTCCCCTCTAGGCCTTCACCACACTATTGTCTGTGTCCATGGGTTATGCATATAAGCATATAAGTTCTTGGGTTAATCTCTCCCTCCAATCCCCCCACCCCTATCTTCCCTCTGAGATCCCTGTCTGTTCTATGCTTTGATGTCTCTGTATCTATTTTGTTCATCAGTTTATTATGTTCATTAGATTCCACATATGAGTAAGATCATGTGACATTTGTCTTTCTCTGACCAGCTTATTTCACTTAGCATAATACTCTCCAGGTCCCACCATGCTGTCTCAAAGGGTAAGGGATCCTTCGTGTTTATAGCTGCATAGTATTCCATGGTGTAAATGTCCGAGAAGATGCTTGATATGATTTCAGTCTTCTTGAACTTGTAGAGACTTGTTTTGTGTCCTAACATGTGGTCTATCTTTGAGAATGTCCCGTGTGCACTTGAGGAGAATGTCTGTTCTGCAGCTTTGGTGTAAAATGTTCTGTAAATGTCAATTAAATCCATCTGATCTAGTGTGTAATCTAGAGTCACTGTTTCCTTGTTGATTTTTTTGTCTGGAAGATCTATCCACTGAAATCAGTGGGGTGTTAAAGTCCCCTACTATGACTGTATTGCTGTCAATCTCTCCCTTAAAGTCCTACAGAAGTTTTTTATAAATTTAGGTGCTCCTATATTGGGTGCATATATGTTTACCAGGGTTATATTCTCTTATTGGATTGATCCCTTTAGTATTATGTAGTGACCTTTACTGTATCTTGTTGCCTTCATTTTGAAGTCTATTTTGTCAGATGTAAGTATTGCTACCCCAGCTTTTTTTTCGTTTTCACTTGCATGGAAAATTTTTTTCCATTCCTTCACTCTCAGTCTGCATGTGTCTTTTGTTCTGAAGTGGGTCTCTTGAAGACAGCATATATGTGGGTCATGTTTTCTTATCCATTCAGCTACCCTATGTCTTTTTATTGGAGCATTTAATCCATTTACATTTAAGGTTATTATTGATAGGTACTTATCTGTTGCTATTTTAATTCTTTTTAAAAAAAAATTTTTTTATTGATTTCAGGGAGAGGAAGGGGGAAGGAGGGAGAGATAGAGACATCAATATTGAGGGAGAGTCATTGATCGGCTGCCTCCTGCATGGCCCCTGCTGGGGATCAAGCCTGCAGCCTGGGCCTGTGCTCTGACCAGGAATCGAACTGTGATCTCCTGGATCATAGGTTGGTGTTCAACTGCTGAGCCACACTGGCTGGGCACCATTTTAATTCTTTATGCCTATGGTTCTCTCTCTAGTTCTACTTCTAATTACAGCAATCCCTTTAACATTTCTTGCAATGCTGGTTTGGTGGTGATAAACTCTTTAGCCTTTTTTCTCTGGGAAGCTCTTTATTTCATCATCTATTTTGAATGATAGCCTTGCTGGTTAGAGTAGTCTTGGTTTCAGATCCTTGTTTTTCATGACCTAGAATACTTCATGCCATTCCCTTCTGGCCTGTAGAGTTTCTGATGAGAAATCAGCTGACAGCCTTATGGTAAGAAACAAATTGCTTTTCTCTTGTCTTGAATTTTTGGCATTTTAATTATAATGTGTCTGGGCATGGGCCTCTTTGGATTCTTCTTGCTTGGGACTTTCTATGCCTCCAGAACTTGTGTGACTTTTTCCTTCACCAGGTTAGGGAAGTTTCCTGCCATTATTTCTTCAAACAGGTTCTCTAACCCTTGCTTACTTTTGACCTCTTCTGGCACTCCTATGATGTGAATATTGTTACATTTCATGTTGTCCAACAGCTCCCTTAAACTGTCATTCTGTTTTTTAATTGTTTTTTCTTTTTGGTTTTCTGATTGAGTGATTTTTTTCTACCCACTCTTCTAATTCACTGATTGGATCCTTAGCTTCCCCTAATCTGTTGTTTATTCCTTCCAATGTATTTTTTATTTCTGCAATTTCATTTTTAATTTCTTTCATAGTTTCCATATCTTTTCTCTTGCTGTTGAGCATCATTATGATCAGTATTCTGAACCGTACATCTGATAGTTTGCTTATCTACATTTCATTTAGCTCGTCTTCTGGAAAATTCTCTTGTTCTTTCATTTGGGGCTTGTTTTTTTGTTTGTTTTTTTGTCTCTCCATTTTAGCTGTCTGTTTGGGTTTGCATTAGGTAGACCTGCCAGGACTCCCAGTCTTTTGGATGGACTCTGGTGCTGGCCACTGTCAGATGCTGTTTATGATTGGCCTTGAGAACCCTGTTTGAAGCTTTCTGCACTCCACAGCTTGTGCCTCCCTCTGCTGGAGCTGGGTGCATTTGGAAAGGGCCAACGTGTGCACCAAGGCCTGCTTTTTCAAGCCCAGCGTCCAGAAGCAGATAGGCAAAGACTCAAAGCACCCAGAGATCCACTGCTGCCTGCAGGCTGATTGTTACTCAGAGTTTCTTAAAGAGCCCCAGGCTGCAGACCATAGCAAGGCATAAACTCCACAGGGTAGGGCAAAAGGTTTTCTAATGGGTGGGACAATTGCTTATCCCCCAGACAAAAGCTGCCTGAATGGTAAAGGTTTGCCTGAGAAAGATGTCTTTCCCGGTATAGGGGAATGACTCAGCTCAGGAATCCAGATGGGTGCCCTCCTAGCTCTATTTTTAGCACCTGAAACCCTGGATTCTCCTCACACAGCTCTAGTCCACTTTACCCTCCCTCTCCTGGAACCCAAGGTGAGTGGCTGCACACAAAACTTTGTGCATTGGCCCTTTAAAAAGGTGCCTGCATTTCCAGCTGTCTCTCCCTGGCAGACAAAAACCCTGCTGCTTTTCACTGCCAGATGTTATGTGGGCACCTTTCTCAGCTCTGGAGCTCTGGGCTGTGGAGCCCAGCTTGGGGTTTAGACCCCAGAGTTCTCAGTGGGAACCCCCCACAGCTGAGATATCCCTCTGAAACTTCAGCTGTTGCCTGTGGGAGCCTGGCCAGCGCTCTTGTACCTCCACACTTCCTACCAGTCTCTGTGTGGTCTCCACTTTACATCCTTGGTTATAAGGATTCTCTCCAGCTAGTCTTCAATTGATTATTCAGGATGGCTTTTCTATATTTTAGTTGTAATTCCAGTTTGGTCCTGGAAGAATGTCACTGTAGCTTCCACTTAGCCCATCACCATCTTGGAATCTCCCCATCCTGGTAGTGTTTTTAGAGTTATTCAAATCCTCATAGAATTAAAAATATGTCTGTGACTCTGTGGGCTCTGAGTATTATTTCATACCTCCAGTGAGCTTCCAAACCATAATTCTGATTCTTTGTTTCCTTGTTAAAACCAGGAAACTCCATATTTTAAATGTCATCTCTAAAAACCTGTACCTTCTGACCCTTGCCTGTCTCTCCAGCATTTATTTCACTGTCTTGTATGTTATGCTCCAACTCAGTTTTTTTTCAGTTCTTCTATTGTGCCAAGTTCCTTCCTGCCTCAAGGCTTATTTGCACATGCGGTTTTCCTCTCAAATGCTGGCTTTCAGGTGATGCTGCTTCATGTCACCTCCAATGGCTCATCCTTCAGCTTAAATACTGCTTATTCAGGGATGCTCTCCCTGCACCTCCAGACCTGGTTATGCCCCCTGTTATCTACTCTCTTGGCACTCTGTACTTCCCTTTGTAGCACTTCTGGGAATTGCAATTAGCTACTTGCCGAATTATTTTTTAACTGTGTTTGTTTAATGTGTGTCTCCCTGTCAGACTGTGAGTTCCTCTAAAGTAAAGATAAGTCTTTCTTGTTTGCTGTTTTATCTCCTATGGTACCGTGCAAAATGCCTGCAATATAAGAGGTTGTCAAATGTTTGCTAAAAGGAACCACCTCAGATCCAGAGCCAAATTATAAATTGATAACATGTATTTTTAAAAATAACATGCATTGGTAGATAATCTCATTGGAATAAATATTAGAAATTTATCCAGGATAAAACTAGAAAAGTAAGCAGTTGAAGTGGCTTACATTAGGATTGAGAGAGACTTTAGGATTTAAGCATCTGGGGTTTGGGATCAAGGTCACCCGAGTATTGAATATGTTAGATTAGCCTATTCAGCATTCCCTTATCTAATCAAGCACATCCTCTTGAGATAATCTACACACATTTTCTTTCCCCTCTCCATGCTGATAAGCAAGATTTGTGTAATTCTGGTTATTTGCTTGATTTACTGAAGGTGAATGTTGAGGAATGAGCCAAGCACCAAAATTTCTAGTAAAACCCAAGTCTTTCCAGGCTTATCAGCAAAACAAAGTAAGGTCCTAAGGGCTCCCAAGTTACTCTGAGCTGAGCACAAATGGCCTCAGGTCTGCTCCTGCATCACATGTATGGGACTGGAACAAGGGTTTGAGTGGAGGCACATATACCATATGTCTATGTAAAAGTTAAAAATCAATTGAAGAAACTGTTAAACAAGATCTGTTCTGCCTCCTGTTTTGACAAACCAACTTTCATAATGAGATAGAAAGACAGATTTTCATTTAGAATTCTTAGTCTGGAGCATTTCCATGTGGTAAGTGCCATCATCCATCTCCACTCCACTGCACTCCCCTACCTGTGGCCTATGGCCCAATTTCTCCTCTCTTTCCAACCCACTCTGACCTGTGTTGTAAGGGATCTCCACACACAGAGTGCCTGTGTGTGGACACCACAGATGACACATCCAAAGCTCTATTCATATTCCTTGTAGGCAACTGCCCCTTGGTCACCCACTGGGTACAGGGTACACAGACCTGGGAGTGCAGACTCAGGGAAGGGTCTTGTGCAGGCCTTGGATGTGAACTCAGGGCTGTTTGGGCAGAGAATTCTGGGGGCTTGTCCTCTTGGTCCAACATATATTTTTCCTCAAGTGAAGGGCACAGTGGAGAAGGCCAGAGTGAGACCCTCTAAAGCGTGGATCCCCGAGCAGAGGCCCTTCCTTTCCATGTCAGAGAGTGGTACAAAAATGGCATGGTGGCAACGGATTTATCCCATCTTGTTTTCCTGTTATAATACGTGAATGTCTAGAAGAGGCAAAAACCAGGAGAGAGGAGTGAAATGCAGCATGGAGTGAAGGTTATTTTTTTTCTCCCTCTTATGGAAAGGTTTTGTTCAGACTTCTGATTCTGGAAATTGTCCCAACACCATGCTAGTTGGACTGGTCTCTCTCTCCTGTTAGGCTCTTCCAGATCCTCAAAAGACCACTACTACCGGCACAGATCTTTTACAGTGTCTATGTCATGTAGATGTTGTAAATACCAAGAGAGTCCATGAAGCGAAGTAAGATTTGGATTCACTTTTTTATTCCTCATTGACTCATCGGAGATGACATTTACTGAGTAGCCTCTCGGCACATCTGGTTTCTTATTTAAAATTATGATCTTACACTTCAACTCAAAGGACACAGAGGATTTCTAATGCTGGTGGGCTTTTTGAAGGCTCTACTATAAAACAGATGAAAGTTAGATGAAACTAATTGAAGGAGAATTGGAGGCCTGCCTCCCTCATCAGCAGTCCTGGGGACCTTGGCTCAAGGTTTCTTGAAATGGGAGCCTTCATGAATCACCTGGAGCAGTTGTTAAAAATGTTAAAAATGTATATTCCTGGGCCCTGTCCCTCTAGGTTGGACTCTGGGAATTTACATTTTTGACAAGAAACTGCAGTGATTCATAAGTACTCTAGAGCTTCCAGCTACAACAGATTCCACTGGACTGGAGTGGGGCTAAAACATCTGTATTTTTGATTGATTGATTGATTTGAGAGAGAGAGAGAGAGAGAGAGAAACATTGATTTGTTGTCCCACTTATTTATGCATTCATTGGTTGATTCTTGTATGTGCCCCGATTGGGGATCGAACCCACAACCTTGGTGTATCAGGACAATGCTTTAACCAACTGAGCTACCCAGCCAGGGCACATCTGTATTTTTAAATAGCACTCCAGATAATGTTGATAACCATTCTAAAGTTTGGGAGTCACTGCACAGGGTGCCCTCTAAAGGCATCATATCTCATATCTGAGTCAGTGGTTCTCAAGGTGTGGTGCTGGCACCAGTAGCATCAGCATCACCTGGGAACTTTCAGAAATGCAAATTCTCAGGCTCCACACCAGCCCCGAGTAAGCATCTCCAGGATACAGCCTGGCAACCCGTGTTTCAACAAGCCCAGCAGGTGATTCTGATGCTGCTCAAGTTCAAAAACCTCAGGCTTGAAATATCTCCCCGAATGTCATTCCCCAACAATTTGTAAACAGGCGTTGACACTCCCGAACATTTTGTTTCCCTAAGAACTTCAGAGGGTCTGGAGGAGTCACAGGTCTCAAAGATTTGCCGGTGGCATTTTATTTGCACTGCTGATTTAGGTAATGGAGTGATCACGACAATGTTCAGATTCAGGAGGGAGAAAGAAGTCTTTCTTGGAATATTAAAAAATGGCTGCTTTTATAAAGACTTTTAATTTTGTTCTTTGTACTTTCCATAATTTCCAGATATTAAGCAATTTGGATCAGGAAAAACCCAACACATATTCCCAGAAATAAAAGCAATCAGCACAAAGTAGTTTGTAAATGCAGTCAGCTGTGTGTGGCATGGGTTATAAAACTACCCAAAGCAGGTTAGGCGCTTCCGATTTCCTGTTTTTCAAGGGTCGTTGGCTGGGAGCTGAGGATCAGAACCATGAAGGATTTCGTGGTGTTACAATCATCTTTTTGCGTGTACATGTTTTTGGCTTTTTCTGATGAAGGGTCAGGTACAAGTTTTGCTGTTTGATGGTGTGGTTCTCAGCGTTGCTGGCTGTTACTGTTGGCTGCTTTCGGTAGGAATGACTGGCCACCTAGCTTTCTAACTTCGGTAGCAGCGGTGCTTTGTCTTTTGCCCTTTACCACCCCCACCCCGCAAAGCAAATGATTTATCTAGTTTATCTCGTGTCTGGGTAAGAGCTAATTTTAGTCTTCCTTCTAGATGCAGGTACTTCCCATTGCGTGGCTTTCCCTTCCATCACCCCACCTGGGGAAAATGATTTCCCTACTTAAAACTTCAAAGCGCTCCTCCTAGGCCACCGTGATTGACGCGTAATGCAGCCGCCTGCCTCGGTCACCCCCTGCCCCCTCCTGAGTGATCCCCTGAGTCACCCCCTGCCCCTCCTGAGTGATCCCCTGAGTCACCCCCTGCCCCTCCTGAGTGATCGAGTGTTAGCTCTCAGTGAGGTTGTGGAAACAAAGCTCTCCATTCTTTCTCTTCTCACTTCTCATTCTTCCTGTGTCATAAAGTTATCCTTTAATATCTGTTGTTTTATTTGCAACCCACTGACTTTGTCCGTGTTCTGCCTGTGCCTTATTTTACAGTAATCTTTTTGCACATAAACGTTTATGTTTTTCCTTATTAAAAAAGTCACTTGATAGAAGTACTACATAGAAAGTAAACTTGTTAATTTTGTTACGTCTAGCATTTATCTTGAAAATTCAGACGTGGATAGCTTTATCTGTAAGACGTGTCTTTGCATATCTGTCTGAAAACTTATAATTTATTGCTGGTAGTAGAATTAATGGGGCAACACAACTGTGCATAACGATTCGAGCTGACAGTGAGACTCACCAGGGATGAGTAGGCTTTAATCGAAGACAGTCTTCATTTTGCTTTTAGAAGGATCCAGGGCAGGATACACAGCAGGTACAGGTCTTCATTTCATGGGCACACCCAGCAGCTGCTCAAATACATGGTTTCCCTTGCTCCTTCATCCACAAAAGGTGTGTTTGGCTGCTACGAGCGAGGGCCAGAAGCTACAGAGAAGCTGCAGCGTCCATGTCCCAGGATTGTTTTCACTGGCCTTGTCCTGTAGCCCCAAGGCTGGCACACCAGCTCGAGGCTCCCCCAGCCCAGGCGCAGTCCTACACAGCAAGCGAAGCAGGGACAGCACCCCACACTTAGCTTAACTCGTAGTTTCTAAGGAAATGGTGTGCTGGGGGGAGGAGATGAAGGCTGTCCCCAGACAGGCCTGCAGGAGCCTCACCTGATGTTAATTTTTCACTGAACGATCGCATTGCATCTCTCAAGACTGTTCCAGGGGCTATTTATTTATTTATAAGAGGATATGCTCAAATGTTCTCTGAGTGTCCTCTAGAACTAAAACTTTTATCTGAATCTTTTTTTGGGGCGGGGTGTGTGTGTGTGTTTTTCAACAGTGTCCGTAGGATGTACCACTTCTTTGTTCTGGGCTGTGGTTGAACCGACTCTACTTGGTCAAGATTCCTTTTTGCATTCTGATGCACTGTCCCTGGGATTTGGTTGTCCTGTAACCAGCATAGCTGAGAGGGGATATGAGTTTAATTACCTTGTCACCGAGTGTGGAATTCAGAAAGAGGTAAGAGCTGTGACTATTTCAGATAATAATCTAACCCCCTGATCTTACCTTGCAGTGGCACTGTGCTGAGAGTTAGTGCCAGACAGGTGCAGCCAAGGCCAAAGACGAAGAACCTGCTCAGTTTTAGGACACTTGAGCTTGATACATTTATTTATTTATTTATAAATATATTTTTATTGCTTTCAGAGAGAGGAAGGGAGAGGGAGAGAGAGAAACACCAATGATGAGAGTCATTGATCGGCGGCCTCCTGCATGCCCCCCGCTGGGGATCGAGCCCGCAACCTGGGCATGTGCCCTGACCGGGAGTCGAGCCACCATCTCCTGGATCCTAGGTCGATGCTCAACTGCTGAGCCACACCGGCCAGGGAAGTTAGGTACTTTTAGGATAAAGACCAATGGGACCCAGGGTTTGGTCTTGAAGAGCTCATGGCCCATGAGGGGAGAATACATTGATGTATATATTATGACTTTTCAAGCACTCACAAATCATCTTTAGTCCTTACATTACATCTTCTGTAATCTAGAATCACTGGAAAGAAAGAAGGTATCATTTCCAACTTTCATAGTGAGTAACTGAGGCTAAAAGGCCAACAGTTCACCACAGGCCATGCTGCTGTCTAACAGGGGAAGAACTAGGTGTTGGTAAATTGAGATTTACAGTCTTCCTTTGGAGAAAGGGGCATAGGATATCGGATTGTTTATGTTTTTGCTAGTGAATTGTATGAGTTCTTTATATTTTTGGACATTAACCCATTATCAGATACATGATTGGCAAATATTTGCTCCCATTCAGATGGTTGACTTTTCATTTTGTTGATGACTTTCTTTGCCTTGCAGAAGCTTTTTCATTTGATGTAGTCCACTTGCTTATTTTTGCTTTTGCTGCTTTTGCTGTTGGAGTCAAATGGAAAAAAAAATCATTGCCAAGACCAATGTCAGGGAGCTTACTGCCGGAGTTTTCTTCTAGGAGTTTTATGGTTTCACGTCTTGCCTTAAAGTCTTTGATTCATTGAGTTAATTTTTGCGTACAGTGTAAGATAGAGGTTCACTTTCATTCTTTTGCATGTGGCTGTCCAGTTTTCCCAGTACCATTTATCGATGAGACTACCTTTTACACATTGCATATTCTTGGCTCCTTTGTCCTAAATTAAGTGACCGTACGCGCATGTGTTTATTTTTGGGCTCTCTCTGTTTTGTTCCATTGATCCGAGCGGCACTTTGCTATTACTTTGTTGAAGAGTTTTCTGTCCACACTCGTCAGGTGTATTGGTCTGTTAGTTCTTTCTGTATTATATTTGGCTTTGGTATTAGGGTAACACTGCTTGTATAGTAGTGTGTGTAGTGTTTGATTATTAATTTACTCTCTTCACTTGTGCTAGGTCTCTTCAGATTGAGTACATGCTGAGTTAAATCAAGTAAAGACCAGTGTTTCAGGAAAAATGCCAGATACGTCCAATAATGACAGTTCTCTGGAGATGGGGCTTTTAGGGGGCCCCAAACTACTCCGTTCTCTCTGGGTTTGCTAGGCTGTTGGTTTTCCTGGCTTCCATGGAGCTGGGGAGATGGGAATGGCTGGACCAAATTAAAATATCCCAAAGCTCATTGTTCTGGCTGAGATTTCACAGTTTTTCCCAACATGCTCCTTGGGTTATTGCAAGCCTTAGGTTAATTTCTAGAGTTTTGAAAAAGTTGAATTTGACAGATTCTGTCAGTTTTTGTTGTTTGTTTTTTGAAATGGATGTTTGGTGGTCCTTACTCTGCCATGCTGGAAGCTACTATTGAATATAAGAAGTGGGGAGCACATAGTATCTATTTTTCACATTGTATATACAACTTCTAGACTTGACAAAAATAACAATCAGTAGCAACACAATGGGCAAATAACCATGGTAATGAATGTTAAATTACTATTAAATGTCCTTGTAAACGTTTTATTTACATGAGAATATTTATTGTATAAATTAACAGGTGAAATTAGCCAGTCAGAGAAAGACCAGTACCATACGATTTCACTCATATGTGGAATCTAATGAACAAAATGAACTAACAAGCTAAACAGAGGCAGGCTCGCAGATAGGGAGCAGGCTGGCGGCTGTTGGGGATGCGGAGAGGTGGGGAGGGTGCAGTGGGGGCAAATGGTGCAGGGCGGAGACTTGGGGTGGTGGACACACCGTGCAGTGTGCGGATGATGTGCTGTGGAGCTGTGCACCTGACACCTGTATAATTTTGTTAGCCACTGTCACCCCAATAAATTCAATAAAAAGAAAAAAAAATGAACAGGTTGAAAAATGGTAATCCAGTATGACATTTTTAAAAAACAATAAGTAATAGAAAAACACACACCTAAAAGTGTTTAGAGGCGTTATCCCTGTGTTAGGGTTATGGGGATTTTTATTTTGCCATTACACTGTTGTTGAATGTCTCCACACTAAGCATGTATTCGGAAAACACAACCCTCCGATTACGGCTTCAAACAGAAGTGCCTCTCTGTCTAATCTTTCCAGAGACCCGGGACCTAGCACTGTGGTAGCATTTGAAGGCCAAAGCCCAGAATACATTTATTAAATAGAAGTGGTAGCCCTTGTTCCTAGCCTGGCAATTCGTGATGGCAGCCTCATGACTGCAGGTTCCACAAGTGCGACCCGGTTGCGCCGATGGCCTAGAGCCGGGCTGGCCGTTTTCCTGGCGGGCTCTGTGGAAACAGCCCCTTCGAGGCTGCAGTGTAAGGATCGTACATCTCGGCCCGTCTCATTCCCGTGTGAGACGGTAATAACGCGTCTTTGTGTCCCATTAGGTTTTCTCCCATGGAGTGACTTTTCATTCCGTTCTGCACTGTACCATCGTGAACAAAGGACTCACTCGAAAAATCCCTTTAGTGTGTTTTGTTCCCAGGTGAGTGCAGTGACCAGCTGGTTCATGGTTTGCTTTCTGAGAACTGCTCGCTACAAGGAGGACGTTTAGAAAGTGCAGCTCAGCTGGGTTTGAGTCCTGGAATGAGACACTTATCTGTGTCATTTGGTCACTGAAGATGCTCTGCCCAGGTCCCCTTGGCTGCCCTCACCATGGCCGTGTGCCCCCTCCTTGCTCCTGGGCAGTGGCCTTTAATGAGTTTACCAAATCCTGCCTCCCTCCCTGATTGAGTCAGTCAAAGAAAGCCTGACTGTCGCCTGGTTCAAGGACAAGCTGGGAGGCGGGATTTGACCTTGCTTGCTCCTGCAGGTCGTGCCCTGCCGAAGGAGGGCTTTACCCCAAAAAATTGTCCCCTGTTACCTTCCCCTTCGGCCTCCCCGTTGCCTCCCTGGGAGCGCGTCTAGGCCGAATCGCCCGTAGAAACCCCCTTGTCGGGCTCTGCCTCGGGGAGTCCTCCTGACAGTAAAGTGGGTTCACAGAGCGCAGAGGTTGAAATGCTTAAGATCATGTCATTAGGAGATGGCGAGTCAGGACCTAAGCACCTGCCTTGTCACATAGCTGCCCCCCGAAGATCAGGAGACACTTGCAAAGATAGGGACGGTAGCAAGAGCATTCAGTGTCTACTCTCTAAGGTCAGGCATTTAAAAAACTAATCCTGAACTAAGTTGTATGACTCTTTCTTCTAGACAAGACTCAGTGTTTTCTAATTTTGGTAACTTACAGAAACCTATTCGCTTGAATGGGCATTATTGAATTGAAAAAATAGTGCTGTTTTTTTAAATTAGGGTGTTTGTTTAACGTAGATATTATGACCCTATGGCTTTTGAGAAAACTTATTAAACACTTTCATACCTTAAGGATCAATGAAATAACACTTTTAGTGTATTTTATGAGTGGAAAATTGAAAAGACCTAGGACTCCTACTTCATGCCTGTGAGAGTTGTCTTTGGGAACTTCTGCATAAGGCTCTCAGAACTAACATTCTCCACTGGGGAGTAGATTCCCCAATGGTAGGGTGTTGGGAAGGGGTGAGGGAAATCTTAATTGTGTTATTCCTAAAAAAAATATCGAGTAGGGGACAGGGTGGTAGTGGTGATGGTAAAGCTACTACTGTTTAAGGAGGCTAGACAGCAATCGGTCAGGTCAAAATGAGACTGAACAGTTTATTTTAAAATTTAACCTGACATGCAAATTTTCTCTTCTTTAAAATATTCAGCTCATCCTTTTTAGATACCACTCCAAGCACTGCTGACAACAGTCTTATAAAGTCCAAAAATGATCATCCCTCTGCCAATTCTGGTCCCTTCTGGAACGCAGCCAACACCTGCCTGTTTGGATTGCCTTGGGTTCCATACTTTCAAGACCCCTCGGTGAGGACCCTTAGGAGAGGTGGCACATGCTGCTGCTGCTATAAGGCAGGACAAAGCTTAAGTCTCTGCTCATTAGTTTTTTTTCTTTGGTTTAAATATTGTCTAGTTATGTGATGAGGCTTACATGAATTACAGTCACGTTTGGGGGAAAGTGCTACTTCCATGTGTCTATAGGTTGTGGTCTTATCGATAAGTCTTCCCTCACTGCACTTATCATGTCAAATTAACTAAGTCTCTAGTCTGGTTTAAACATAATCTGGGTTGATGAAAAAACTATTCACTTTAAACAGTGCTTGGTCACTTGGGTGAAAGTTGCCAAGTGTCTCAATCTCCTCAGCCTTTCCCTGCAACGCCTGGCACATAGTAGGTGTTCATTATTTGTTGGTGGAAGTGTTAGGCAGTGTGTTTTCGGTACCACGTTTGTCAGTAGCTACCTTGCAGCTTTCATTAACTACCTGTCTTTTTCTTCCGCAGGTGAAGCCATCCCATCAGTCACTTCTACTTAAAATGCCTCATTCTTTAGTCTATGAGAGTGCAAATGTGGCTGCGTTCTAGGTTCTTCTGTGGCAATCTTGATAAGTCTGTTGCTATAGCATTCTTAAATTTAGTTTTTAAACCAATCACTATAGATTTTGTAACTTTTCTATGCCACCCCCTAAGAGGCCATCTAGAATAACTTTTAGATGGGTGGGATAGTGCCTAATGCGTCATATGGTTTTAAAACGTGGTCTTTTTAAGCAAAGTGGCAATGTCGCACTTGTATATTCTCTTACGATAAGAAGGTATCTGTATATAATTTTTACGTGGAGGTGATTTTACAAATAAAACATGCTGTGTCTTTGTGGCTATATTTCTTGATGTCTGAGTGCTGAACTCAAAATAGGGCCTAAACGGCAAGGTTGGTGTGGAAGGTCATTGTCACCCACCGTGCTGTAAGTAGCTGTTCAATGAACCACTTACATTGGTACTGCTGGGTTATGCCTGGTAATGCATTATAATTCTTTTAGTTTGACCTCCTGTGAGTGGAGATGAGGTGGGAAAAAAGAGTTGATAAAGAACTTTCAGAAAGGCGAGTGAGTGGTTCCTATCTGCCACCTAATTAAGCACATCTTCACCCCAGGAACCCTCCTCCGCATTAGCTATTGTATTGCTCCCCTCCTCTTAAACCAATATTGAGCTCCGAACCCTTATCTCAGAGTCTGATGCTGTTCGGATTGCATGCTGCTTACCAGCTGTGTGGCCCAGGGCTAGTCATTTAACTCCTCTGTGTATCACTTGATTATAAAATGGGAATAAAATAATATCTACTTCCTAGGACTCTTTTAATGACTACTTAATTTATGGAAATTTTTTAGAGCAACATGTGATTATTTATTTACTTGGGTGGGACTGGTTAATAAAATTATATAGGTTTCCAGTGTACAATTCTATGACACATCATCTGTATATTGCACAGTGTATCTACCACCCAATGTCACATCTCCTTCCACCACCATGTATTTGACCCCTCTGCCCTTTACTGCCTATCCCACCCTGCTTTCCCTCTGATAACCATTATACTGTTTTCTGAGTTTTTGTTCAGAACATGTGTTCAAATATTAACTCATGTTGCAGATACAATGAATGAGGCATAGGTCTGCCTGTCAGTTTAATGAGATTAGAGATGAGTTGCAGGATGCTGTATCCATCCGGTATGACATCATTTGTAAAGTCTTAAAAATATACAAATGTGTACATCTACTTAATGCATTATTTGTATTTGAATTTTATATGAATAAAACTTCCTTTCCCTAAAAAAAAAAAAAAAAAAACACCAAAAAACACAAATGTGCTATATTTGTAAAACTAATCACTAGTGCTCTCTACATATATGTATTTAGTAAAAGTATAATGCCATGCATGGGAATGATGGTTACTATCTCAAGAGAGGGAAGAAGAAGAATTGGATTAAGTAGGGGGACGTGTGGGGTTCCCTCACTATAATATTTTGTTTCAAAAATGCCTGAAGAAAACACAAAATGTCAAGACCTGTGAAAGCTGAGCGATGGGTGTATGGATGTTACATCCTTTAATCTTCTAGCTGTTTGGAATACTCTTTTCTTTTTCTCATAAATTGCAGCTTGGATATAAAGCCTGAGTAACACTGACTTGTATAAGTCTACATTTTTACAAAGTGTTCTTTACCAAATTCATTTTCCAAATAAGAGAACAAAGCCGAAGTGGTTGAATTGCCAGGTTCACTTTGCTAGCAAGAAGCAAAGCTGGAACTGAAAGGTGTCTTTTATACTCTCAACTCCCATGGGCATTATGAATATCAGCAGCTGCAGAAAGTGCTGTTCTGTTGTTTAGCAGTTTTCTGAATTGTGCATGAGTCATCTTTTAAATTCAGTAGAAACATAATAATCCCTTACTGTTGGTTGCTTATTTCCTTTAAGATACAGGGGCCGTGGTGGAAATGAACACCATTGGGTCAACAAGGAGAGAGAATAGAAAGTGTGATCACACCACAGGCTGATGGCTTTTGGAAACAGCCGTAGGACATTTCTATACCTTTCTCCAAGACCAACTGGGTGGGGTTAATCTTTGTTCTTACATTCTAGGAACTAAACCTTTAGAGAGCTTTTAGGGCCACCCTTCCTTGCATCAACTACCAGTCTCCAGTTAGTAATAGCACAATTCTGCAACATGCAATGGGATCTTCTTGACAACTTTTTAATAAAACTTTTTAGGGTTTTAGTCCTGTCTCTGGAATTCTGCCCCCATCTGATATCAGTAAACCTTAGTGAATAGGGGAACGAGGGGTGTGTGTCATTTGAAGATGACTGGAAGTGCCTCCTTGGAAAAATCTAATCCGTGAACTCTCAGCTCCAATAATGCGATGTGGAGAAAGGCAGGTGGGGACTAAGGCAACAGGTGAGCTACACATTTGAGCTTCCTGTGCCAACAGAGCTGCTGCTGTCTTAGTGATGGGGACTGGCACGGGTTTATTGCTAAATTGGGGCTAAAGGGGTTCAGGTTGCTTGTCCTCTCCCTCTCTTCCTCCTTGCCCTCTTTTCCCCAACATTCATTTGGAATGAATTCCTGTAACTTTCATAGGAAATACTTTCTTGCTATTTTCATCACCCTTTAAACATCGACAGTATATTCAGACTCCTCCTACCACTTCCCCAGAAGGCTCCCGCTAACTTCAGAATGGAAACCAGGCGCCGGTAAACTCAGAAAATGGTGACAATGGGTCTCTGTGTAGCTGCTCCTTCCAGTGCCCCAGAGAGAAGTAGAAGCGCGTGAACCAAGCCTTTCTGGAGGACTCACCTTCAATCTGAAATGGCAACTTCAACTTCATAATCAAAGAACCCATTAACCCTAACTTCACTTGTGTCCAGCAGTTCTTCAATTTATTCTAACCAGTCCCAAGTAAATTAGATTCCTAGGTTATGTTATTCAGCTCAACTAGGTTTAACCTTTGACCGCAGGCGCTAAACAACTAATGGAGACATGAGCTTGCATATATGCATTTTACATACGATGTAGCATCACAGCACGGTGCACTATGAAATAACAGATAACCCAGTAAAGAAAATTCATTTTATTATAATTCCTTATGAAGTTAAAAGGCCCTTCTAAATAAAGGATTGTAAAACAACAAAGATCAATTCCATTAAAAATCAAATCATCTAAAACATTTAAAAATTTAAGATAACAAACAGGATCCCCAGACAGCATTCCAGCTTCTAACATGCCATCCTCCTACAACCACGGCCATAGGGATTGATCAGCTTCTGAATTCTCAGGTGGGGAAAGATGAGCCATGTGATTGTTTTAAGGAGCAAAACTGATCATTGATCTGCAAAGAGAAAAAAGATCAGAATCTGCATAGCGTGCTCTTCTCTTTTGTCTCAGAGGACCTGTTGTTCCTAAGTCTCAAGGAGGGGCGGAGAGGGAAGGGAGCAAAGAGGTAATGTTTTGGGTCATGTTCTAAAAACATTCATACGAGTTATATATGTCTAGTGACATAAATATTTTTGCTTTTCTTAACCACAAAATATATCAGAGATGTATGATATATATCTGATTTAATACAGCATCTGTAACATACCTCAAATTTGTGAAAGTGCTTACTATCTCTCTACTGTACAGCTACTTCCCTCCAGAGAGCTACATCCAAGTTCACAATAGACATATCTGTATATATTCGGGATTTCCCTTCTCAGCTGTCCAGGAAGGGAAATCCATATAATTTAGGAAATGTACTCCCTGAAAGGGAAGGCTCTTACTCCTTTAAGGACAGAGTCTGAATTTAAGATATTTCTGAGTGTACATTCTCATGGATTATCTCTACCTTATCAAAGTCCATGTTCTATGGTTTTGGTATTAAATTTACAGCATTTCTATTCTATATTCTGTTGATGTTGATTTTGGTAAAAATGTTTCACCTATCGCCTCATCCTCCATGGCTTCCAAGGAACAACCTGAGCTGATGTGGTTAATGCCAGTCACTGTGCCAGTCAATGGCGGGCAGATAAGGGGCCGCGGGAAAGATTGACAGCCCTGCTGAGGAAAGAAGGCCGTGGCCAGCCTTTCCTGGATGGGAGGTGCAGGCATTTTACACTTTCCTTGTAGAATCTTCTTGTCTGCTGCTATAAGATACCCTTGAACCGCATTGGCCTATCTACATTAAGTGGCCTCACCTTAGCTTTCTGGTTGGTTACCTCTCCAAAGTATAAGTTGGCTATTCCCGATCTTTTTGGGGGGCCACCTGGTCTATCGGCATCATGTCCTTTGCTTGTTCTCACGGGATCTGGATGACTACAGGAAGGGAAGAGAAGGTAAAGGGGTGGGGTTAACATCTATGCAAGTCCTGGGGACTGAGGTTCAGAACCCCAAACCGCGTGTCATCCTGTCCTCAGTTTAGAAAATGAGTTGCTAATTTAACAGCGGAACCCGGTAAGCTTTATAGAAGAGAAGGTTCTCCCAAATACACCATCACATTGCTATTAGCTGAGCAGAAGTCATTACTTAAACTCGGGGGTTTTAGACCATCTATAAAAGGCAGGACCTAAATGGGCCAATAAGAGTCCTATCCCATAGATCATGGGGAAAGTGAAAATATTTAACATTTAACTAGTTGAAATGAGTATTCTAGTAAACTTCTCTCCCTAGCCTATAAATTCATTGATTTAGTCAGGACCTCTAATATCCGCAGTTGCTCTTGGCTAAGCGATAATAAATAGAACTTGTAACATGAACATTGGAATTAGAACAAGATGATTCCTCAGTCTGCGAGTTACTAGATAAATGGTGACGTTAGACCTAGTAGTTGTATACACAGTTTTATACCAAACGGAAGAGAATGAACTGGTGCAACGATGGCACCAGCCACTGGGTACTACATGTTTTATGAGTCAGGCACCGTTTTAACTTCTTTACACGCCTTATCTCATTCACTCCCCACCACAGATCTGTGAAATAGGCATTATTATCTCCACTTTAAAGATGAGGAGACTGAGGCACAGAGTTACGAAATAAATTCCCCAAAGTCACACTGGTAACAAGCAGCAGAGCAGAGAGATCAAGAACACAGAATTACACAGCATCGAAGAGGAAGATTCTCACGAGGGCTTGGTTAACACTGTCTAGCAACCTCCTCTCTCGGCTTCAGCTCTCTCCTCCCCTAACCAGGTAAAGACAGTCGAGAAGATACAAAACCAGTTTGTTAGACTTACCGGGGCACAGCACAGGCCACAGGTATTGAAGCTTCAAGAGGGGAGAACATGGATTTAAAGATGATTTCAGATACAAAAAGGAGATGATCCCCTGGGAGGACCTGGGAAGACAAAGAAAATGTATAAGCTGACCTAAAGATTTTGTCAGGAATTAGTGGTTCAGTCAACATCTCTAAGAAATGGGCACACATGCTAAAAGGTATCTTCCTAGTGGGAAAGGGAGAACCGTTTTCTAAGAGGCCAGGAGAATTCACATCTGCTATAGGGGCCGAAGGTAGATCACTATCAAATGCCGTTCACAGGAGGTGAGAGAACCTGCCACTGAGTTTAAAGAATATTGCCTTAAGGCTATCATTTATTATTAACAAGAAATTGTTTATAATTTCTTGTCTTGAGAAACTTTTCTCTAGATTCTAGGTCTTTAGATCCTGAGCCTGACCTTATAATAGTAACTGAGTAAGAGATACATCTAGCTATAAAGAGTACTTTAAATAGGTTTAGATGTTCTTCAGAAACAACATTTTTTAAGGAAATGTCAACAATGCAGCACAGAAAATATGAAGATTTAATCCCATCACCCAGAGATGGCCACAGTGAATACTGGTGCTTGTTTTCTTTGTTTATCCTCAATAGTCATTTAACGTAATTGAAACTCTCCTATTAGCTTATCTGGCCCAGCCACTAACTCTCACCAGCTCTTTCTCCATTTGCCTTCAGCCTGGCAGGACTGGCTGCTTCTGAAGACAATAAAAACTTAGAGGGATATGAAGCTATGCGGTTAACTTTTTACTATGGAGCAGGGATGGGCAGACTTCTGCAAAGGCAGATTTTGTTATTTTTTAGGCATTTAAAAATTTGTTCCTAGCTCATGGACCACATAAAAGCAGGTGGTGGTCCAGATCAGGCCTGCAGGCTGTAATTTGCTGACCCCTAATATAGAGAAAACAACAAAACCCACCTGTTCTTCTCTAAAATTAAGGCAAGTTCCACGTCTTACTTAGTTTTGCATTCTCTAGGGGGAGATACAACTATCTGACAGTGGAAACTGTGCGTTCTTGTCTTCGCTCACTGCCCATGGTTTGGATATGATATTTGACGAAAATTGGTTTATTTTGTTACTGAGGAAAAACCCCAAAACTAAAACAACAACAACAAAATCCCAAAACCAAAACCATGGCATGCAGTTTGTGAGCCTGAAAGTCTTTAAGAAGATTCAGTTAATTAGGCAGGTATGTAGTTACCTCCACCCTAATGTTACAATCAGTGGGATGGTATCGAAACTCATAAAATCCTGGATGCACCGAGGTCACAGGACACTCATCTCCTAGAAACACTTCTTCAGGGGCCATAGGTAGATTATTGCCAAATGCAGTCGACTTGACTCTGGCCAGGAACAGAGAGGGGCTGCATCGTACATACACTATTGAGAGGTAGAAAAGAAAAAGTGCCCGGTGACCCAGTGGCACCATGGACAGCCAGGGACGCTCAAAGCCAGTTAGCAATACAAGGCACCTGCCCCTTGGTAGAGAATAGGTTTTAGAGGTGACCCTTCCCCTTGGAAACGCTCAAATGCCTCCCACCTCCAAGAAGCATCCAGGTGATTCTTCACATGGATGAGAATTACCCCAAACAAGGTGTTAGATGCCCCCTTTTCAGTTCTAAGTGGAAGACATCTGCACTGTGGCATTTGTATTAGTAATTATGGGCAATGGTCAGCCTGCCTTCGTTCCCAGCTTCAGCTCCTGGAAAGCACAACTTCTGTTCTAATCCTGGTACCTCTGTTTAATCTTGGTATTTTCTGAAGCAATGCAGAGACTCAACCAAACCAAAACTAACAGAGTTGGCACAGAAACCTAGTGATCGTAGGTTAACCCAGTGCGCTTTTCTCTTACTACTAATTGTGACCTAGTAATTACGCCTTAAAATGTTGTTTCTCTTTGCATGAGAATGAAGATTTGGTTTGTTAATTTTTCATTGCTGCATTACTTAGAGCCACGCACAAGCCCACAATAAATGTCCAGTAAATACGTGTTGAGTGAATACATGCATAACACTGCCTGTTGCTCAATGAGGGGAGCACGTGCAGACCCCCCCTCCCTGATCACTCGGCTGTATTTCAGGGGAGCTAAAACAGAAGGAAAATTTGGACTTGTGATAAAGTCCAAGGGTGAAATATCCTAGAGGTTGCTGAGAAAGGACTGGAAAGAGTTGGTGGCTTCAAGCGATATTATACCCTGTCAACCCAAAAACAGTCAAAGCTGTACTTTTAATGGAAGCATTCAAGTTTGCTACAGGCCAGGAAGCAGGCAGTGAAATACAGGTTCTGGCAGTTAAATCCCAGAGTCATTTGGAACTGCTGGTAATTCAGAGAATAAATTGGAAAATCTGAGAAGGACTTATGTGCTCTTTTAAAGGGGCAGGCATAAGACCACTGGAAGGTTAACCTGTGGTGGGATGGGCGAGCTTTTACGGGCAAACTGTTCACAGTCCTGAAGCCCCTTTAGCTGCTGGCAGTTTCCAGCCCCTGGAAATCTTGGCACTACAATCATGGAAGCGGCAACATAAAACCATTCGTTGGCCTGTCCTTTCTTCCTTTTCGGCTCTCGCATGGTGGATAAACTAGCAGTTTTCCTTGACATGGAGAGGAACAGGGTGTCTAGGGCATTAAGCCACTCGTCATCCCAGGCAGTGGGATTAAGAGAGCAAAGACCCTGGCTGGTGACTTCCAGAAACAGGAGGTGGCCAGTGCGGTCGGAATGTAACGAGCCACAGCAAGGTGGGGAAATAGGGTCTCATTTACGGTTTGAGAAGCTCTTTCTGGTGGGTAGGAGGAGAGTGGAGGTGGAATCAAGGATATTAAATGGGGTGGATTGGCCCTTGGAGGTGTGGACTTGAGCTTTTGTAGAGGAGATGGCTAGAACCAGTGGACTCCGAGGGACGTTGCGGATGCACGTGGGTGTGGGGCCGGGGAAGGAGAAGCGACCACTCTAAGGGAACCCGCATAGATGGTGCTGCTGTTAGCTGAGAGAAAACCGGGGAGAGGCAGGTTTCAGATTTTTTACAAAGTGCATACATTTTATTTTAGATATAATAATTTAAATTAGACACCCGAGTTAATATTCTGAATAGGTGGTTAGAATTCAAGTGAGAGAACGCATCAGTGCAAGAGCTCCGAGGAGGCGGCGCGTGGAAGTTACGAAAGTGGGCGCCCGTGTGGTGGGGGCGCACGGAAGGGTCTTGCCAAGTCTCCTGGGAGTTTCTTTTGTCCACTAGGACCCTGTACATCAGGTGACTTCACACTGAGCCCCAATTCTATTGGGAAGCCATTTTTAATAATTGTTAAAAATGCAAATTACTTGGCCAAATTCTCAGAAATCCAATTCCTTAGGTGTGGACTGGGCCCCAGCTGCCTACGTGTTTTAATAAGTACCCCAGGTCTTCTCTATACAGGAAAACTTCAAAATCCACTGAGGGACATGGGACCTGGGTGTGTCAGAATTCTGAATTAGTGTCTCCAGCTGCGAGAGCTCATTTTCTTTCTCTCTAGAAATAGCACTAAGAATGTATGTATGTCTAAAGGTCCTTAAGTGTGTCTTTCAAACGACAAATTCTGGAGGCGGACCAGACTCTGGATCTTGAAAATGTACTGGGACATAACTCTTGGCCCCATTGTCAGAATTTTTGTTATAAATAATCCCAATCACTTGGGATCTTATTTTATGAACTGCAAAATAAAGGTCCCTGTGAAATAGCTTAAAATCCAGAATCAAGCTTTGATACACACACATGTATTGTTTGTATCAAACAATGTGTTTCTCTCTTTAAGCTTTGTTCCCAAGCATCGTTCTTCATAGCTGAAGCCGAGCTGACCCTTCCACTCAGACATAGGAAACCCTGGTGTCTAATCAACCAACCCCGCTCTCCTTAGAGAGTAGCCATCCTCAGAGGGCGAGGGGATGCTGTGGGGCAAAGGAAGGGGCCGGCTGGAGCCAGGTGGGAAAACAGGGTGCCCTGACCCCGGCTCCCGGGGCAGGTGGACCCCAGGCACCCGGAGCAGATGGTGGAGTGTAGGCCCTTCGCTATCAGCAACGAGGCAGATAGAAACGCCCAGGGCTGGCAAGTCAAAGCAGCAGCCTCATTACTGATCACCAGCTCCCCACCTCTCTCCTAGTGCTCTGCAAATACCTGGCTGTTCTCCAGAGCAAGTCCGAAGCAGAGAAGCAAGGAGGTGCAGCCCTCCTAACGCCAGGAAAACCTTCATCTGGCCAGAGCCCAAGGCGACATCCACTCAGGACCTAGGGAGCTGGGCGGGGGCCGCCGGCCCTGTTATAAGGAGTTGCCAGGTGTCCGCAATAATCCATCCCCTGGGACAGCTGGAGGCGAGCCTTCCTCATAAGGAAACCTCCCCAAATTCTGCATTTTCTTATTCCAGGTACTAAAGAACAAGGTGAGTAGAGGGAAATGCATGGTTTGAATATTTCCACAGAAACTGTGAGCCCATCACTTTCAAGTGCGCGTTCAAATGGGCCTCAAGGGCTGGTCGTTGGGAGGTAACCTGAAAAGCACGTAGAAGATCAGCTGTTTTGCTGATGACTCTGAACCTGTCCAGGAGTTCTTGCAGGCTTTTGTTTTCTTTTAACATTTCTGAGTACACATATTTCTAGGTGACGGTGGAGGGCTGGTACTGAAGCAAGCAGCTTCAAGAAACATTACATTTCTTGTGCATCCCCAAAGCAAAGCTCCGAGAACAATTGGGACCTGGATGGTGTTTTTTATCTGCTCTCAATATCGCCACCAGGCAAACTTAGCAAAAGCTCAGTCTTCGCTGATGCATGTTAGGAAATACTTAGTGCTAAAGTGGAATTCCTTTGGCACTCAGAAATCTTAAATAAGTTTTGTGTGTGTTTTTTTAAATTCAGAGCTTACTAAGAAAAACACCCCAGATCATCATTAGATTCATGTGCAGCGTGTATTTTTAAATATCAAATCACTTGCTAGAGACAAAGGACTCTACAGTGATTTTCAAACCTTTGTGTGCATCAGATTTACCCTAAGGACTCGTTATTACTGGAGTTTCTGATTCAGGGTCTGAAGTGGGACCCAAGAGTCTGTAATACTAATAAGTTCCCAGGTAAAGCTAATACTGTTGGCTCTTGGCCCATACTTTGAGAACCATGATTGTTTGTCTAAAATTAGGAAATAGAGGCATCTTTTTATATAGCTGAATAATCAATTTTATCATCATCTTTACATGTTGGGTATAATTATTAAATTTCCATTCTCTTCTGAAAATGAAGGAATGCATAAATCCCATGTGCACCTTCAGGACTTTCCCTCTTTTTAACAGCCCAACTCAAGGCCTTAACTAATTTCATCCTCAAGGCTTGGGGCCTGGTCTAGTTACCTTTGCACTTGTGCAAAAAAGAGATAAGTTAAAGAAACAGGAATGGAAAAAGGAAAAGCACGAATTGACACTTGTTACTCTTTAGAGTTTTCTGTCCTTTGCAGGTATATTTTGTGGTCTGTAAGATGATTATGGAATGTACCCATGTGAAAATGTAAAGCTTTATTACTGTTTATTTTACTATATATTGGAAACATTACTGTCACAACAAATCCTTATTTATGGGGGTAATATTGCCTAGGACAAAGCTGATGCCCCAAATCAGACCCCATGAAAACAGGTCCTATGCGCAGACATGCACCTATCACATTTAAACATTTATAACTACACTTATTCTCATTTCCTCACCAATCTGGAAAGTTGATGTTTACAAACAAATTCTGTATCACTGTTTCTGTCTTTGCCGAGTCACTTAAGTTCAAGAGGTCACACACCCTGGGGTTGTGTATTTTGTAATTCTGACTCTGCCACTAGGGGGCGGTATCTACCAACGTAGAGGTTTGTCCAGGGCTCGGTTCTCATCACTGCCAGGCAGGAGGAGCAGACAGGACAAGCATGACTTACTGGGAGGAAATGGGAGATAAGAGGAGGGACCAGTTAAATCTGGGAACCCTCAGACTATGTTTCCAAGAGAGAAGATGATGTGAACTCATCAGTTATTCAATATTAACTGGACGCAAGGAGGCTAATTAGGGCCACCCAGTCTCAGTTTTTAAGAAAGAACAACCAAACCTAAGCAACTTGCCAGGAAGCCCCTGTCTCATGGTCGTCAAGAAACTCCCCTTTCAACTACTATTAGCCAAAGTTCACTCACACCTGGTTCTTGCCCAGAAAATGTTCAATCAAAAACGCAAGTGGAAGGTAGCTTCACAAAGGCCTTCATTACACTAGATCGCAGGTTAAGAACACCTCAAGCAACTGGAAGTTAAAAGCATCTGAGAAGCCTTAAGTGGGTTTATGTCTAATGCCACACTTTGATGCGTATGATTACTCATGACTCTGAACAACCAAGAGAAAGGCCTCAGCACACTCCTGAGGCCTGACGTGCAGGATATTATTGTATCAAACCAAATGGAAGCATTTGTGAGTCATCTTTGGAATATCTTTAGGACTTTTGAAGGACTGGTTCCCAAAGTGTGGTCCCCAGTGTAGCAGCATCAGCATCAGCATCAGCATCAGCATCACCTGGGAACTTGTTGGAAATGCAAATTCTCGGGCCATACCCCTGGGAGTGGGAACCCAATGATTTGTGTTCTAGCAGCTCCCCAGGTGCATCTAATGCATGGGAAAGTTTAAGGACCACTTCGCTTTTAAGGGCTACCCATGTGAGATGATTTTAGAGATGCCAAACATCCTGATTGAGCGGCTGAGGTACTAATTATTCACTGTTAGAGTGACATTTTTAGACTTGAAATTTCTTTCCTATCTGGGAAAGCCTAGCTTCATCTACTTCCAATTTTAGACAAAATCAAACTAGGTAGAGTTATACTCTTTAAAGAGATTTCAAGGGTCAAGTTAATTCCATATTGTTATTATTAGCCAGTGCAAGACCTCTCTCTTGGTTTAACTGATCAATCCCTCTTCTACCATAGGCAACTGTCTAGTGTATTTAATGACCATCTTTTGAGCCCAGTGTGTGCTGCCGTTTTGTGTGAGTGCAACTTTAATTTCTTTAAGCAGCATTATGGGAGACAGCCTCATTCTGTCTCAGAAACTTCCCCTTGCTGTCCTGTCTAGCTGTCCACATGGCTACTCGCTTACTTTCTTCATGTCTTCAAAACCATCTTCTCTTTGAGTCCTCCCAACGCCGTCTAAAAATTCACACACATCAACATTTCATACACCCCCTTCCTTTCTTATTTTTCCTTCTTAGCACTAAGCACATACTATATATTTTACTTTTTAAGCTTTTTTCTTATTCATTAGGATGTAAGGTTAATAAAGGAAGAGATTTTTGTCTGTTGTAGTTTTTTTTTTTATGAAAAATGTATGTATTCCTTAAGCATAAAACGCTATTTTGCTCATAGCGATCTCTCGATATTTACTTGTTAACTGGATGAATGACCGTGGGGCAGTATAACTGCAGGGTCAAATCACTGATGTTTTTAATTAGAAAATAATTTTGTACAGAAGAATCCGCCTTCCTGGACTGCAGTCAGTTGACCGGGTGGGGTAGTGTTGCCGTGAACTTGGCCTGGGCCTCTTCAAATGTGCAAGTCCTAGGAAATACCCATTTTATATGCATCAGTCCATATTCACACACACACACACACACACACACACACACACACACACACACACACACACACTCTTTTTGGTGGGAGGAGGTTAATTTTAGAATCTTGGCTTGTATGCATAATTTTTGTAGCTTTTGGGCGTGGAGGTTTGGATTGCTCCTTGAATGGCTCTTGTTTTCTAAAACATCGGTAAGATCAATAAAAATAAAAAAGATAATTATCTGACTCTGAATCAGAGGAGGTGAGGCCTCCCTAATCCTTGACTTGCTCTGCTCTGGGCCTATTACCTGGCACGAGTAAGAGAGAACATAGAAGAGCAGTTGTGATTTAAAAAGGCGTGATGGCCTTTAAAAAAGTTGTTGTGTAAATAGTTCCCTTCGTGACTTTCTGAAATAGGCTTTACCCTGATGGTACACTGGTAGCTGGTTCTACCTGTTTACAGTCAGATTCATGATTTACCACTGGATGGACACCCTCTCGAGCTTTCCTTATGACTGTCCAATACACTGACCCCAACATATTATTTTCATATTTTATGAACAAGTCAGAAGGATCTTTTTAAATTTTGGTGGATTCCCCATTGTCATCATTCTTCCCCATGCTTCTCATAGGACATAGAACATAAATTCAGTTGGATTTAGCAAATGAGGGTTAGTTGCTTAGGTGGGGAAGATTGCTGGGCTTCGGGACCGAAAAGACATAGGCTTTTTTTTAAATTTGAATTTTAAAAAAAATATGTCTTTATTGATTTCAGAGAGAGGAAGGGAGAGGGGGAGAGATAGGAACATCAATGATGAGAGAGTCATTGATCGGCTGCCTCCTGCATGCCCCCGACTGGGAACCGAGCCTGAAACCCGGGCATGTGCCCTGACCGGGAATCGAACTGCGATCTCCTGGATCCTAGGTCAAGGCTCAACCGCTGAACCACGCTGGCCGGGCAAGACATAGGCTTTCTTGACTCTGACTGTAGTGATTGAAGGTTGGAACGAACAGTAAAGAGAATAATTGGGTTCTCATGGCTTCCCCTCCATACTCAGGCTCTGTGCAGGTTGACATTTCTCTGCCACCTGTTTGCCGAATTACCTCGAGTGAGATACCGGGGGGTTCAGTGCCTCAGCTGAACCATCTGTTCACGCCCTTCTCTTGTGGGAACACGGTGAGGCTGGAATAAGGCAACACATTGAGAGCATCTGAGCAGTGCTGGGCCCAAAGAGCACCCTCCGAAGCAGGTTGTTTCCATAATTTCCTTCATCTGTGTGAGAAGGAGCCTTGAGCCTGCTCCAGTGGGCCAACCTACTAACGCTGGCGTTAATGTGGATTAATATCTATATCGGTGCATCTTCTTCACCTTTAAAGTGTTTTAATTCTGCCAAGAACACCAGTGAATGTGTTCAAGATGCTCTTTTTTCTAGGAACCTACGGAGATTTCGCCTTTGACGTCGCTGAAACTAGTGCTATGGCCTCTAGGCTTTTACATCATCTTGATTGGTCACAACTGAAAGCTAAGGACTTTATCTCCTGCTAATCCTCAGAGCTGCCCAACTGTGGAGACCCTCTAACAGATCTTAACTCACGTGCGCTTGTTTTCCAGTACAGTAGGCTTCCAACCCTCCTGCCACATTTGAGACTGATGTTTTCTCATATGAGGCTTTCAACTGCTTCATCGTGGGCCCCCTCCCCTGTCCCCCAGTTTGGATTAACTCCTTTATTACCATTCCATGGCCCCTGTGGCAGGTCCTAGGTGGCCGCACTTGCATGGGCAATTGTGGTAGTGAAAAAAAGAAAAGATGTCCATGTTGTAATCGGCGAATCTTCAAATATGTTGCCTTACATAACTAAAGGGACTTTGCAGATGTGATTAAGCTGAGGATCTTGAGATGGGAAGATTACCTTGGATTATCTCGGTGGGTCTAATGTAATAAAAAAGGTAGAAGACAGGATCGTAAGAGGAAGGGATAGGAGCAGATGTGATGATGGAAGCAGAGGTTGGAGTGATGGGACCGCAAGGGAGGGGGCCACACCGAGGAATGCGGATGGCCTTTAGGAGCGAGAAGAAAATGGATCCCCCTCCCCCCCGGCCCCCCAGAGTCAAGTCATCGAAAGGCATGCAGCCCCCTGGCACTGTGATCCGCGCCTGCTTCTCTTTCTGCGGGACAAGCAGCATCCTTAATGATTATACCCATGGCCCATAAGTTTTGTACGAGTCATTTATTTTCTACCTAAGCACCCCTAACTGGCAGAGGAAAGAACGAAGAGATTTTCCTCTTTGGGTGTGTCTTCCCATTCATCCCATTCAAGTCCCTTTATTGTCTCTGGGGCTGATTCTTCCAACCAAACCCACAGATATGAAAAAGCAGTCGCCTCCTGATTTCAAATATGCATGATTTAGGCTGTCTAGCATATTAGATAACACCTGAAAATCGTTTCCTAAAATTCAGCATCCGTTGGCAGTGCCGTGTGCCATGCCAGCCCCCCGGATGATTTAATCAGGCCTCGCATGCAGACCCAGACGTCAAGCAGCACTTTTCGCCTCATACGCCTCTGTGAACTTCAGTGTCTGGGCAATCGGGAGAGGCTCAGCTTCCAGACGGTTGATGCTGTGGTAATAGGACCCCACAGATTATCCAAGTAAGTAGGGAAATGAAGGCAGCTGCGCGTGGAAGGCCGCATAAAATCACTTAGGCCGGTTACCGCTTCCTATTTCCTGAGGAGTCCTGTGCTGAGGGGCTGCCCAGAGGAAGGTCCCTATGACTCTAGAGGCCTTGTTTCTCCTTTCTGCTTTGATGTGGCCTTGTGCTGAGAACATGAATGGTAAATGCCCGGTCTTAGAGGATGCTTCCTTGGAGGGGTCACTCATAATGACGGCTTTCCATGGAGGCACTCTCCTCTCTGCAAAACTTAATCTTACAATTTGCTAGAAGAGAAATATTTGGGGCCAAGTAGCCTTGAGTCAATATGTTGAGGACACATTTTCCCTTTTTGCCTAAATGTCTGAGATTTTTCTTTTCCCTTTATTGTGGTCTTCTGTCTTGATTCCCATTTGCAGAGGTTCCTCAGAAGTAACCCTTGACTCTACGTGTCAATCTGCGTTTTCAAACCCACAGCCAATTACAATACAATTGATTGTATTGTATTGTAAGATACTCAATTGTATCTTAACTGACCTTCCTGCTTCCAGACTCTTCATATTTCCCTCCATGATGATACTGCTCTACTGTCCTTTGAAAATACTATCTGATCTTCACTCCTGTCAAATTCATCAGTGGCTCTGCAAAGCCAATAAGATAAAGCTAAATCAATATCTGGTCTGTCCATAGGTTGATCCCAATACTTTTCTGTTACACCTGGAATATTCTCCATTTTTTTATGTTTTCCAAATGCTTCCCAGGTTCAAGGCCTGACTAAATGTCAGTACTCTAAGGCAGTATTTCAGTATTACTTTTTGTGTTCTTTATGTTTTTAGGAAATCACTTATAGGTATATGTTTCTTTCTGTTTGCAGTGGGTTATTTTTGTGTGGAATTGACATGTGAATTTTTTTTTTTTGTCAAGGCTACATCCCATTTTCCAATTGCCCCAGTGCATGGGAGACACAGAAGAGATCTATATGTTCTTATGGCAAACTACATATCTATAAGGCTCTGTGAATAGGACTGATGATTTTTAAAAATCTTTTTCAAAAAAATTCTTTTTCAATTACAATTGACATATAATATTATTAGTTTTAAGTGTATAACATAGTGATTAAATTTATAATTCTTAATCCCTTCACCTTTTTAACCCATCCCCCAATCATCCTTCCATCTAGTGACCACCAATTTTTTCTCTGTATCTATGAGTTTGTTTGTTTTGTTTTGTCATTTATTGTTTTTTTTGACTCCACATATAAGTGAAATCATATGTTATTTGTCTTTCTCTGTCTGACTTTTTTCACTTAGTATAATACCCTCTAGGTCCATATATGTTGTAGCAAATGGTAAGATTTCATTCTTTTTTATGGCTGAGTAATATTCCATTGTATATATGTACCGCATCTTGTGAATTTCTTCTTTATCCATTTGACCTGTAAATCCTTTGTTAGCAAGGACTTCATATAGTTCCTGATCTTGCCATTGTACCCAAGATGAGTCTTTCAGAATCCTAGAATAGTACAGCTCACATGTAGCAGTTAATTATTACTGACATTTCAAAAATTTCAACTCAGCACATGTGGAGAAAGGGCAGAGACTTGGGAGTCAGGGAAGAATCCTGGCGATCTGGGGCGAGTGGGCGTTGAGGCCCGGCTGTGGTACTTGATACCTGGGTGCCAGCAAGATTCTGCTTCAGTTAATGTACACAGCAGCTATGCCTGTTCCTTAGGCTTTTTCTCAATTGATTTATTAGCTATTTGGGACACCACCTCAGAATGACAACCGGAAAGTTGACTCTAATATTAGTATGAAAAAAAGTAGCGGAGCCAGCAGCTTGGATTTCCTGTATGTCCTACCCACTTGTCCCTTTCAATCCCCCTTCAGTCCGAACTGTTGAAACCTCTTTCCTGTAGGAGGAATCGTCTGGATAACCTTATGCAGGAGATGTTAGAGTGATGTTCCCAACACATGGGGAGGTGTGGTTTGGAGGTTACAATCGCTTACGTAGAACATGGGCCTTCTCCAATCCCACTTCCCCTCCCATAACATCTCCCTGCATTTTCTTGCTTTCTTGATGGTGATTAATTGTAAAGACTGTGAACTTCCAGGCTCAAACAGTGCTTGAGGTTTCTCACTCATTAACATATAAATATTATTTTATCCTGGGAAGATTCAGCTCCTACAAAGTGTTGAATATCCCGAATGTCTTCCAAGGCCTACTAGTCCCTATTACTGGTTTGGGAGTTTTCCTGGGCAAGGCCTGAACTGCTAAGTGTTTTTTCACCGTGTGACCCGACTTCCTACTATTACCTGGCAGCGGATGTGCGAGGGAGCACTGGTCACCCCGGACAGACGGTACTAGGTAGGCAATCTGTCTCTCTAAGGTGTGACTCGCCTGCCCAGAGTAACGTGAGGCTTATTTGTGAGAAGCACAAGATGCTAAAATATTGACGGCAGGCAGTCACTGTTGAGACACCGTTAGACCGTTTCCTCCAACCACCCCCTGTCGCCGACTCCTAGGGGATGAGAGGTTCATCCCCAGGGGGACGTGCTCTCCCTGGTTCTTCTGGGAGCCCCGCAATCTAATGCGAGGCCGCTCTCCCCGGCTGCTTCCCCTGCGTCCTTGAGCACGAAGCTCATGGGGCAGTGGCTGGGTGTCACTACTGAGGGGCCAGTAGCTGGGGGCCAGCACTGCTGAGCAGGCCCCACTGCTGCTTGGCCTCTAGGGACACGCTTGGTGGGGATCGGCATGACCAGGCCTCGGCAGGGGCTGAATTACTTATTGGTGGGATAAGAGGCCACCAACTTCATTTCCTCCAGAGGTTTCGTCAGGTTCCAGAGAGAGGCTGCCAGGCGAGTGCTCTCTGTGGCTCTTTTGAGAACACATGAAGTGGCTAAGGACACGGAGGAGAGTGCAGGGCATGCGTCTTAAACGTGTCCCAACCCGGTGCAGCCCCGCTCTCCAGCCCCCGGGCAGGTGCCCCGCGGGCGCAGCCCCGCCCGAGGCCTCAAGCGGCTCTTTTGCTCCCGCTTCCTGTTTTCTACTTTTTAAAAATAAATGAAATCCATGTCAGTAGAGATGTTTACAGCCAAAGCCCGCCTCCCACGGCCGTTGGCTCCTTTCCCGCGGGCCACCCCGCAGCATGGCTGTCCCTGGGCTGGGTCACCGCCTTTCCCCGTGGTGGCTTTCGGGCGCCCTGGGCGCTTTCCTCCCTCCGGAACCGCAGGGCTCCCCCGCACCGCTTCTTACCGCTTGCTGTTGCTGTTTTGGCCTTTGGCTTGTTGTTCTTCTTTTTGTGTTCTTATGTGTTGATTTTCTTTTCTGTGAAATAACTGAAATCTAATTATTTGGGGATATAATTATGTAGGTGTTTTAGAAAACAGTGGTAATAGGAAAACTTGGTATAGTACAAGCTGTGTTTACCTTTCATCGATTGACTGAAGGTTGATTCTCTTTAATTTATGACCAAGGTCAGAGCTGAATATCCTTTGGGCTCTTCCTTCAGATAAATTCTTGTCTGACACGTCGCCGTATGATTCTTTCTGCAGTGAAAATAGCTTGTACTCTGGACTGGATGGTGGTCCAAGTGGCCCCGCACACATACACGGGGCATCGGCATATATTCCCCGATGAATTATACCTGGGATCGGGCTGTCCTGTGACTCGGATCCAACCATATGTATATGATTTTACATATCCTGTTTCTGATTGTGGTATCAGGATGCAGGTGAGAATAGTGATTACTTATAAAAAAATAATTTTTCAGGCCTTTATGCCCGGTGCAAAAATTGTGTTGTTTTTTTAAAGAACGAATTTTGCTCCTATTTTTATAATGACTTATGAATAGATAACAACACAGCTTCTTATTTATGATTCAATGAATATTGGGCCATGTACGTGCACAGGACCTTATAGCACAGATTAAACCACTAGTTAGGGAGCTGATTTTAAGCTACCTTCAGGCTACTATTAAATACAATAGTCACTACAGCCTAGCAGACAGTTTTAAATTTCATTGACAGCTCCTTCCATGTGGAAGGTCCCCAGCCCTGGGCAGGTATATCATACTCAGCCTTAGATCATTGGAACCTGTCCATGTTCTGTGAGGACGTGTCAATAGGGGGAGTAGATTTTCATTGGAATAAAATCTGTCGATTATTTAGCTGACACAAATCTTAAATTGTATTTTTATCCTGGGATATTATATATTTTTTTTTACATTTTCTTATTTAAACACTTTATAGTCATACTATAAAAATATTTCAGGCCAATGACTAATTATAACAGGCACCAATGAATAGGTCTTGTCTTCATTTTAGAAAGAAGGGAACTGGAGCTTTGGATGGTGCTTTAATAATTGGCCTAGGATACACAGGGGGTTGGTGAACCACTCTATTATTTTACCTCCAATTATCTTTCTCAAAAGAACCTTTTCATTAGTAAATCACAAAGGTGGCTCTAAGTGGCAGTGTAAGTCACTTTTTGGTACTATTAAGATTATTTTCCCGGGCATTTTCGATCCACTCTTCCAGATAACACTCCTCTTCTGCCCTGGTGGGTTGTCAGACCCTCGCAGGTACCTAAAGGTGGCAGAGCCGTTTCTGGGAGCTTCCCTGGTTTCTGCTTCCTGTTCAAACGTGTGTAGGCCTCCCCTGTTACTATGAAGACCTTCTACTTAAACTGTGTGCTCTCCTAGGTTGTTTCAGAGGATTCTCTCCTTTTTCAAAGTGAGTTGCATTATAATCCAAGAGATCTGCATCACCAAGGTCGTAAAATCCCTCTGGAGTGTTCCACCTCTAGGTGAGTCCAATAGATCAGGCCCCTTCTGAATGCCTTTGCTTCGCCTTTACTTACCAGACGGTTCCGCAGAGGCATAGACATATGATTCGCCTGTAGGCCTAATTCCGAACAAACACTAAATCAGCATTAACAAATACTTCAGTGAATGCTTTTGCATTTTTTATTTTTTAAATGTAGGATTCATTTTAGAATCAAAACATACACAATCCAGTGTCACTAGGTTATTTTATAGTAACTGAACTATTAGGCAGATTCACTAAGGATGCAAAGTCACTTCAGTAAGTGGGAAAATCAAGCACGATGTTATCTTTCAAAGCTTCTTCCTTCATGATACTCTTTCCAATACGTTTCATGGTTCAAGTCCATGTTGGGAGAGGAAACAGCTATGAAAACGAAGAGAAAAGCAATCTTTCAATTTAACACTAAATCATAGCCTAATACTTAAATGTACGTTGCTTGCAATTTTGTGAAACTGAGCCATTGAACCCTAGAAGGCCCCCCCATTGACCTTCAGGACAGTGGAATGGTGTTCTGATACACTTTGACCATCTCACCAAAATATTTATAGTGAGCCTTATACACTTGAATGACAACTCTGGAGACCACCTGCAAAACACAGGAAAATTTTATCCTTGTTTAATATATAAAAATAGTTGACACCAAAAAATAATTTAGAGCTCAGAGTTAACGTGCAATATCTTTTAGCTTGATCAGAGTACCACTTGGGGGGGAGAGAATTAGTATTTTATTTTTTGTTGTGATAAAATATACATAAGTGGCTCAAATGGTGGATTTTTTCTTAAGTGTATAGTTTAGTGGCATTAAGTACATTCACATTGTTGAACACACACACACACACACACACACACACACACACACACACACACACACACTTTCATTCTTATGTATTAGCCAGTGCCCTGGAGCTATTGCCTCCGCATAGGCCACCAGAATAATAGTGCCAATGAAGGCATCCCATTTTGATAGTAATTATTATGTGGGTTGTAACTTACCTTCCTTAGAAAAAAATGAAGACGTGAAGGCTCGACCAACAAAGGAATGTGATTAGGTTTTTGGTGCATGGATTTTACTGCTGTGTATACCCCCCCCCCCCCACACACACACACTGCGTCAGATTAAGCTTTTGACAGCTTTTACTGGCTGTTCTTAGGATCCATTTGTCTAGGCCTGGGCACTGTGGTACTCTGCTAACACAAGCATTATAAATCATCTTTATCCAGAAGGTCCAGGCACTGTCTGCACTCCTAAAACACCTGAAAATGATCATAGTGTTCAAAAGTGCTAAAAGTGAAAATAACCTGGCTCCAAGTTTAGACTGAGAAAGACCTGGTACCAAGTATGTCACCTCTACCTAATTTCTGCTTTTCTCTTCTTTAGGAAATCAGTGTGGCTTACACCAGTTTCAACAGATGAAATAAAGTTGAATCCCAATCCCTTTATGGCTGACTTTGAGGCAACACCAGAAGAGTTAGGATTATTAAGTTCTAATTAAACTGGCTCTGTCCTTAAGGAAAAATGAAAACTTGAAATTGGCATCATGGATTTTGTTGGAAAATGATGTGGGGGTTTTTCTGTACGGAAAAATAATTGGTATAAGTCTTTTTTTAGGTACATGATCCCTAAAAAACCCTAATTCAGTGAAGGCCCTGATTCAGTGAAGGTGTATTTTTAGATACTATTATTCATTAGGAGTATGGCTTATTAATTTAATGTTAACTATTAGGTACTTCATATTACCTATTTAAATTTTATTTTCTGATCTATATAGTAAATTGAGCAATATGTTCTCAATGACAATAGTTTGATCTATTTGGGAAGAACCTCTGAAAATTGTTCTAAATATTTTTTTAGTGAGTATAAAAAATAGAGATAGGTGTGCAAATGGGCCAGAGACTAAAATTTGTGCAGAATTCAAAATGTAATATATGAACTCCCAGGAGAGACAAAGTCTCTTTTATGTGAAGATGCTTTAACTTGTGCGTGCTCTCCTAATTAACTAGTCCTAAAAATGAGGTTCATCATATTTGAGTCATTAGTGCAGAAGAAATTAAATTTATATTCTAAAATTTAAGAACCACTCCTTTAACCGAAATTCGATGCCAGGTTTTCCTTCCTCCCCCTTGTGATTCTTTCATATTTGAAATGATTGACGGATTGAGGTGGTCAAGTATAGTATCGTCCTGCCACTTAAGAGCAATTCATGTCCGGCCAGTGTGACTCAGCAGTTGAGCGTTGACTTATGAACCAAGAGTTCATGGTTCGATTCCCGGTCAAGGCACAGGCCCGGGTTTCGGGGCTCGATCCCCAGTAGGGAGCGTGCAGGAGGCAGCCGGTCAATGACGCTCTCATCATTGATGTTTCTATCTCTCCCCCCCTCCCTTCCTCTCTGAAATCAATAAAATAAAAAATAAAATTAAAAGAGCAATTCATCACATGATAACCTGTCACCAGCTGCTTGTGCTGTCTTTTCCCTAAAGAGGGAGCCTGCCCAGTCATACACCAAAAAATCACTTCTGACTCTGGGGAGATTTCCTATATTCAGTTGCTTAATGAAATGTACATTTTGGGTGCTGCATCCTTCTGGAAACGTTTTGTTAAATCTATTTTTCAGTAAGTTTTTAAAATTTAAAGTGCTATCTTACCATTTTTAATAAAATGTTGCTTATGATTGTTTACTTGTCAAACAAAGAATTTCAACATTGTCATAACGGGCATGTCCTCTGGCAGTTAAGACTCGGGGTATAGGTGAAGCCTCTGTAAGGTGTGGAATGCACGCCAGGCAATACTACCAGCGCCTTGTGAGAACTTGTTTAACCCTAATTACCCAAAGAGCTATGCATCACCATTAATGTAAAGGTCTTTGATGCTACGACTTCACACCCGTTCTGGCACTGAATAACTTCTCTAAGGTGGGTACTATGGGCTTAAGTTTACAAGTGAGAGAACTGAAGTCTTAGGGTTGAAGTAGCCGCCTTGCACAGCTCTGTCTACAGCTCTAAATTTAAAGCAAGGGGTATAATTGTTCTCACCCCCTCATACTTATTTCCCTCTCCCTAAGGCACTTTCTCGTTCCTTCTTCAGTATCCCATTCGCAGTGGCTCCAGCTACCTGTTCCTGCCTTCCACGCCCCTTCCCACCCTTCTACCCATATTTTCTACTTGTATTTTTTTTCTGCTTGTATCTCTTGCTCCAACAATGTGTTAAGCAATATCTCAAAGTCCGAGGCAGTTATTCCTGACACCAGCTTCCTAACCAACACTGCGTCTCCAGGAAGCGCAGTGAAAGCTGCGGGGACAGGGATGTGGTTAGCGCGGGCTTCACGCCCCCAACTAAACATTGCCACTCACACCTCTCAAGCGTTGCCTAAGGCGAGGAGCCGTTGAGCCTGAGTCAGAAGAGGCTGCTGCTTTCTGGAAAAGACACTGGAGTGATCATTCCTACTCATGGCAAGAGAGGCTTGAGAGGAAAGAAGTCCGTCAAGGCCTGAAGCCTCCAAGATAAACCCTGTAGAGTCCCTCTCCCCTGTCTTGTCTGTTAAAGGTGTCACCCAGTGGCCACCAAGAATGTCTGAAAAGTTTTCTGCTTGGTTGCTTTGCAGAAATTTGGAACATTGAGCTCTAAGGATGGCTTCCTCTTAAAATTTGATTTTTACTCTGGTACCATGGTAAAAAAATGTTAGATGTATTTATATAGTTATTTATTTGGAAAAATGTGGACATGGACACACACACATGCAGACATATGCCCCTTAGATATGTTAAATCCAAGTGGCTGCACCCAAATTCATCTGCCAGCTCTGGTAATGAGGGACGGTCTGGACACACCTGAGATACGGAATTTGAGCAGTGAGTTTCTGCATAAACTCAGGGGGAATGTATAAGGTAAAAATACTCCAGAGGCAGCCAGGTTCTGGTCCCTGGCTCCTCAAATTGCTGGCTGTGTGGCCTTGGGCAAGTTAATGAACTCCTCTGATGCTCAGCTTCCTCATTTGTAAAATGGAAAAGATCATCTCTCATATGGATGTTGTGAGACCTCCATCAGTTAACGTGAGAACACACGCTGAAAGCTAGAGAAGTGACTTTAACCAGTGGGCTCTTAGAAAATCTAGATTTCCTCCATTAAAAAATGTTACATTGGCCCACCCTGTATGTTCACACATTCACAGCAGCTGGACAGTACCTGGAACATAGCAGTAACACTCAATAAATGATACCTATTATTATTACCTTCCCTGCATAAAAGATCACTGATCCATAAAACCGTATGTGTGGTTGTCCAGGATTGATCTGGAGGGAGGCAGGGCCTACAGAGTATATAAGAGCATGTAAAAAGGAGAAAGGAATTGCTCTTTGTTGTTTCAGAATTAAGCTAAGTACCCAGGCCAACCGCAATGATTTGATGGTGTCTACTACTCCAAGACAAATGGAACTAATGCGAAAACTCTCGTATTCTGCCTCCCCTGCCCCATTCATGGAGGGTCATTTTGATGTATGGACAGAATTGACCTCTTCTGTTCACTCAAAAATTTTATTAGCTAGTGGTAAATGGGGGGGAAAGTCAAGGCTTTGGATCTCTTTCCTATTAACAGCCATCAACGACCCCATGGCCTCCCGAGAAGTTGGTAGGGCAGAGCTGGGACACCTCAGCAGGAAGCCGGTAGAACCAGAGGTGGTGAATAATTCTGTCCACCAGCCCACTGAGCTACCGCAAATTACCAGAAAGGGCAACTACAAACCCTTGGGGCAAGTCAGCCTTGGTTTAAAAAGTTGGCTTAAGACGGAAGAAAACAACTATCATGTGGAAAACCTTATTTAGGCCCTTGAGGAATTGCTGAGTTGCTCAGTAAGAAAAGACCGGGCCGTGTTTTAGACCCAGGAGTGGAAATGCAGAGGCACAGTCTCGTGGAAGAAAACATCCCATCAGCGTGGGACGGGGCTCCGATCAGGGGGCCGAGCTCTGCGAGCTCATGGTCTGTGCTTTAAATTAACACTGGGCCGAGGGGAGGACTGAGCTGAATGCGGCCTGATGTCTGTCTGCCTTCATCATCCCGCGGCCCCAAAGTAGTTGGATTGACTCATGTCATTGGCCACATGCCCACTCCACTCCTGCTGCTTCCCAAAGGAGTGCGTGAGAGTGAACGAAGCGGGGGGGGGGGGGGGGGGGGGGGGAGGCGACGATGCAGGGTTGCCACCGGAACTGGTGGGGACAGGAAGGAACAAAAGCCTCCCAAGATAAGCTCTTGCCCAATTAATTTAGGCTTGACTCCTTAACCGTTTCAAGCACCCATACCTCTTTTCTGAGAAAAGTTGAAGTGGTCTCTTCTCAGTGCACACTAACATGACCGTTGTGTTTTTTTCCCCTCTGACAGGCCATCCGGGTCCTGAATGGAGCGATCATTCTGGCCCTGGGTGGTCTGGGTCCCTTACAAAGCGCCTCCCATCTCTCAGGCACTTCCCCTCTTCACCTTCCAGCCGGCAACCTTATGGGCTCTGTGTTTGTGAGCATTCAAATCCGCAGCCTTAGGTCATTCCTTAGGCGCCTCCCCTGGAAATGTGTTTGGTTATAAAGCCCAGCTCTCGGGTAAGGTGAAGGTTGGTTTGTAATCCTATGTACAGAGCCTTCCCACCCGGCCTCGCCTTCAACTAGCCCGGCCCCGTACATGCATTGACCGTGCCAGTCCTTCTGTCTGCCCATCTTTCATCCCTTCTTAGTTCTGTGACTTTGGAAAACATATCTGAACTCTCACCCATCCGTTTCCTCACTAGGACAGTGGAAATAATATGAGGTCGCTGTGAAATGGAGAAACGTATGTAAAAAACCTCAATAATCTGAGTGCTTTCTGCATGTTTGGCACGTATCTAAGCCCCGACTATGGTGTTATTTCATTTTATTCCCATGCAGCTGCAAGGTAAGTAATATTAACATGGGGATACGTACATCTCTATTTTACAAAAGAGAAACTGAGGCAAAGAGGGGTTTGACAATTTGTCTAAGGTTACAGGACGAATTAGAGCTGAGGATAGGGTCAGAGCACGGGCCTTCCCTTAGCCACAAAGCTGGGGCAGCTGGAAGGTTCCTGTGATAACCTCTTTGTTATTTAAAGCAGGTTTCAAAGCCTGCTCCTTCGTGTTCAGCCAGAATGCAAGAGCTGAAGTTTTAGGTAGCAGGCCTTTGCTTTTTATCACTTTGGCAACTTTCCCCCCAAACCATGGGGGTGGTAAACCGCTGGTAAATGGTTGTGAGAATTGACGAGGTGAGAAAACAGAATGAGGTCTTGAGAAAACCATGAGCATCTAGACAATTCCATTTATCAAAATTAGTCATGGAAACAAGAGCATATCAAAATGATCTTTAAAGAATGGCGGATGTGTTGATATAGACACTTAAGTATTTGCAAAAGATCTTTTAGAACATGTAGCCCAATAAATCGAACCTTTATCTGAAGCCTGGGTAAGAATGTGAGGATGATATTACATATACATGTGTATGTAAGTAAATGTTATTTACGTTTAACGTAAATATATGCATAAAGATAATTATACTACATTAAATATATATTTATTATGTTTTCAAAGTGTGCATACCCACGTAAACCTATACAAAGTCAGACATAAAACTAAAAGAATATATAAATTTACTCAAAATGTAAACTAATTAAAAAGTGTATTCATATAAAATGCTGAGCAGCATCAAGTATAATTCTGTGTTCTAGGGTGTGAATTTAACAAGGAAGTTTTATATGTTATTGCTACATATACCGTGAGAAAATCAAGGAAAAAATGGTGACAACTTACACTGTTTTACCCACTTCATTTCCTCTTTTCAGTTTATTAGTTCAGGATCCGTATCTGTTGCAGCTGGGAGAAAACCCACGAGAACGCTGGTGAGCGGCAGTGCTTCCTCTTTTCCTATGATCATAGGAGTAGGAATGTTATCCATTAAAATAGGAGAGTAGGGGTTGGAAAATCCAACCGAGACAAATCCCAACCGAGGGAAATCAATGCGCAAGAGAATTTTCAGGCATTCAGGTGGTAGAGCGTCAGAAAATCATGCCGACTGTGACTGTGATCGCTGGGTTACTATGAATATAGGGTGCCCCCAAAATGCATGTACGCACTTTGAATAATTATAAAGGCAGTGTTTATTAAAATACATTTCATTTTCAAAACTGAGCATTCCGCTGTTACAGTGTGTATACATTTTGGAGCAACACCCTATATTTGATGAATCTGAAGCTTAAAAAAAAGCTTCTTGATCTTTGTATTTTTAACTTTGAGCAACTCTAAGTATTTTGAGTGGACACTTTCCCATCACTACTTCCACAACCGAATGCCAAAAATTCTCTCTTTAGTGATCCATTAAACAATTGCTAAGCCCATGCGCTTCCCTTCCTCCCTAGATGCCTGTCTCTCCTTCATGTTCTGTCCTCAACGACCAGTCCCTTCTCTCTGCCCTTTACTTTCTCTGGCGATGACCTTGCTTCCTCCTCTGAGAAATCAGGCCGAGGGGAGAGAACTGTCAGGGCCTTATCTGTAGCGATCCGTTTTTGCCATTTAACCCCCTGCCGTCGGTGACTTCCCTGTGACTTTCTCGACAGCCGGCGCTCCCTGGCAGCCTTGCTTCCATTCTTCCCCACCACCCGAGGGCATCACTCCCACCCCCCTTCTCCTAGGTCTTCTTAACAGCCCAGAGGTGCCCAGTTGCTTCTCTCAAAAGAAAAGCGCTGGCCTCAGCCTTACTGTCCCCTGCAGCTCCGGCACAGCTTGCCCCTCCTTTCGTTTCCTTCATTATGTTTTCCATGATCTCGGTTTCGATTTATATGGGTCTGATTTTTCTGTGCATTTTAGGGTATTTTCCCTCTAGGGCAATTTTGTATTTGCTTCTTTCAAGTGCCTCAGGAATAAGAGAAGGATCACTAGTCCAGTCATTTTTTTGTTTAATATTTTGGCTTAGAGTTTTAATTTTTAGGAAGAGTGTAAATGCCTAACCCTGTATGAAGTACTATTAATGAAATGGCGGGGAGGTTATTTTTGTTCATTTTTAAGTCTGCCTACTCACCTCCTTAGTTTCCTGCTACTCTGACGGGGAGACATTAGTGATGGGGCCAGAATTTTGCCTCTATAGCGCCTTCCCTCCCATGACTGCTTCACATGCCTTGATACAGAAATACAATCTCTCTCTCTTTCCAGGAAAAATATTTCTATGTTTTCAGATTGATAGTGTGTCTCTTATACAGTGTTGGTGTGTGGCTGTGTATTAAACCTAATTTATGGTTTACTTTGTTCTATTTTGTGGGAAGGAGATGCAGTTTGGTTTCCCGCTAAACGTTTCCACTGGGTTTGATATGAGGCATCATGTCCCCCAGGGCCTTTTGTCTCTAATGCTGATTCTTACCTTGCTGGAATTATGTATAACCATCTCCGTCTCAGCCATGTGGTGCAAAGCAAACTGCTGTAGCTCAAGAGAGGTAGGTTTGTTGCAATAACTAATACTTCCCATGGCCTGCCACCCTCCCTCTAGGGTTGAGGTCATCTCTGACTCTTGAAGTTGGAGAGAAACTTCTATGCAGTAGTGATCTGTGGGGTTCCTGGAGTTACAGATGGTATGAATGTTAGAGATGGGATGAAGGCTGGAAAGGAATTCCAATGCAAAAATGCAAGAGGAAATAATGTATTCCATACCTAAGAGCACACATTTTTTTATACAGATAACTTAATTTATTATTTTCCTGTACTTTGTCACTTTCTAGCTGTATGCCCACGAAAAATCACCAATTCCTTTTAGATTTTTGCTATTTAAACTGTAAAATGAAAACGTTTTCATTCATTTCTGGTGTTTGTTGTAAAGACTATGTATATAATACTTTAGCAGAGTAATAACCAGTGAGTGAATATTATCGGTGATGATCATGTTGATAATGGGAAGGGATGGAAGGAGAAGCAGCTGATGATTCTATTTTTGGAGATTGACGTCGTTTCATTTTTCAGGGACTTTCCTCATCTCCCAGTGCTGTGGAATCAGGAGTGCATCCCCATTAAAGTAAATCTGAGCACAAGGAAACTCGACCTCAGATCTCCATGAATTAGAGCTGCATCCAGACCCCACGAGAACATGAGCCTGTGAAACGCATTCCTACTCCCATGGTACCGGTCACGAGAAACTTGGACATTTGACTCAATCCTTTGTGTCCTAACTATAAACCCCATTCGTGTGTCTTGATACAGGGGGACAAATATAACTCTTTAGCGTTCTTGGCTTTGTAACTTCCATGATCGCCGCTCCACAGCTAGCCCCAGAAAGGGGTTCTCTCTCCCTGCCCCCATGCCATTGCTGTATAAGGTTTAAAGGGAGCGGGGCACCTCTGTCTCAGGTGTTCTCTCTCAAATCCAACTTCCATCTACCCAATGAGAACAAAAATGAGTCAAAAAAACCCCTTTTTTTGTTACAGAAAAATGCTTCTTGACTTTTGATGACATCAGCATTGCAAAAACCGTCAAACAAAAAAATCCTCATTCTCATCATTAAGACAAATTTCAACTATATTTGAGGTGGGAGGGTCAAGCCTCAAGATTTTATTTCAATCAGCGGCCGAGATGCAGCTCCACGTGTCCTGATACGGAAATTAAGGTTTAGAGTGGGGACTTTGAGAGCAAGGTCGACAGTTATTCTTCGAAGCATGGTGAGAGACCCCAAAACAGGGAAATAAAGAATGAGCGCTTTAAAGCCTCACAGATCTGGGTTCAGATTCTGATGCCATCACTCATAACCTGTGTTGATTTGAGCAAGTTACTTAACCTCTCTGACCTCTTTTCCCTCACCTGTAAAATAAGTGCAATAGCATCAACTACTCTTCCAACAGTTTTTATGAGGGCAAAATAAAAGTAAAGCCAATGGGAAATAGCACCCCACCTCCTTGACCATGGTCTTGCTGTCGCTGGTCTTGTCGCTGCAGGACCGTGGTCAGATGCAGAGAAGAGGGCGGAGAGCTTCGGGCTTCCACTGCGGCGCCGCCTACACCCTCCAGCGACTTCAGTGGTCTTTTCAAGGTGGCAATTTGATGTGACAGCTCCCTCCGATATATCTGGCTCCTGATTTATAAATCTACTGCTGAAGTGTTTATATTTCTGACCTATGAGTGAATTTTCCTCTCTAGATACTGAATCATCCACAATGTCTATAGATTCGTACCCATGAGTTACTCTTAGCTCCTTGTTTACCGTATGTGCAAAGATTGTTCTACATTCTCTGCTAATTCTTATCTCTGTTCATCAGAACATGTGTATTTGTATACATATATGTGTGTATATATATATAAACGATTTGCTTTTTAGTACATTCAACAATCATTTAGGGAGTGCCTACTGTGTGTCGTGTGTTGCATTAGGAGCTTGGCATACAACACAGTGTTTTAAGCACCTGAGTAGTCTGTATAAATCTTTCTCTTTGCATTTTTGAGGTTATATAAATGGAGAGACGAAGGTATTCTCTTCAAGTTCAGACTCAGCCTTAGGCCTTTTAGTATCACCCATCTTGTCCTGTGAACAATATTTTTTCATTCCTGTGCACCACTGAGAGGTTCGTATCAGTCTCAGCCTCTATCAGTCTTGGCACCTTAACCATATTTATTGAACCCATACTTGGATCTGGGGGTGGGGAGAGAGAGAGATTTCCTTTGGGAGTATCAGAAAATACCCCTTAAGAGACAGTACACTTTTAACATGTGGCATGCAAATTCATGCATATTTATTTTAAGTAACTTGAGCACTCAGTTTGAGAAAGCAGTTGTTCAGATGCGATCTGAAAGCAAATTTCTTTCGCGTTTGGGGAAATAGGTCTGGTGTGTAACTGAGAGAAGAAACTTGGCTTGTTACAGAGGAAGGCAGGCGGGTGGGGGTGGGAAGCATGTGCTGACGTGTCGTCAGGAGGAGGAAATGTATGCGGTGGGGAGCAATGGTAGCTCGATTATCTCTTCCTTTCAGGCAGATGCATGATTAAAACTCATCTTGATCATGTTGCCCCCACCAAAAAGAAAGCCATTTTGGCACATGTTTCAATGTTCGCTGCTGGGGAAGGGGACGGAGCACCGGCCAGGGCCCGTGCGGGCCCAGGAGCTGATCCGCGTCTCGGAGGCGGGGAGAGCGTGCTGGTGGGAACTGGGGTGAGGCAATCCGGGGGCCGTAGAGCATGTCTCGGCTTCGGGGTGCATTTTGCAAGTTCCTGTGGAAAATTCTCACAAAATAGCATCGTGTCCAAACACTGCAGACCATCCTCCATCAGTGTCCTGTCTAAATCTCAATCTGCTTTCTAATTATTTGCTGCACATACAATGAACTACTTATATGCTCCCAGAAAACACCGTAAACAGGTCTTTTTCCAGCAGAGGCGGTGTAATTTCATTTCTCCAGGTCTTTTCCCAGCAGAGGTGGTGTAATTTCATTTCTCCAGGTCTTTTCCCAGCAGAGGTGGTGTAATTTCACTGAGGGAGAGGCAAGGAACCTCCTGAGGCTGTGATTAGCAGCCTCTGATGTATTGGTAATATTATCTCATTTATCTTCATCCTACTCTGCTAGATTGTGAGCTGGACAAGGGCGAGGACCACGGTGCTCATCTCTGCATGCTCAGTGATGCCGGCAGCACCTCACATGGTGTGTTAAGTCCCTTTTGGATGAATGTATAAGTGAATGAGGTTTATTTCTAATTACAACAACACATTGGTCAGGCCCGCCAATTGCTCAAGACACAGTGGGAAGATGGCGCGTGGGTTAATAAATTTTTGTTACAAAAGGCATGCCAGTATATATTTTAGTGTCCTCTGTTCAGTGTCCACACAATTATCCTAGTTTCCTGGAGAATGAGGATTTTATCACACCCTGGAGAAACAATCTAGATGATTAGAGGTGCAATTTGTAGTATCTTACATTTAATGAAGAGGCATTCAAGGTTATGTCTATAATTCAACTGAAATTAAAGTGTCCCAAGTCTGTGGACCTCACCTATACGCTCACTGTGCTATGGTCTAGCGAGTTAGGCAATTAGAAGAAGCGCATTAATTTAGCTCTAACCCTAATTGGGGCATATTGCTCAGTGCAGTGCCACTGAGGCCGACTCATAGGATTTGCCATCAAGTCCGTGCCCCTCGGCGTTTCCACCGCCCCATCCTTGTCGTCACAAAAATGGAAGCGGTGGACCATTAATCTAATAACTTAGCAGACAACGGAGTCTTCAGTGTGAACACGTCTTAGCTTCCACACTCTATCAGGAATGTTCACAGCAGTTAGAACTCTCCCTATTTAGTGTCTGAGACCACGCTGCAGAGAGCTAGATAAACTGTGTCCAAAAGAGAGGAAGAGAGAGAAAGACAATGAATGTTGAAGCCAGAGACGAATCTGGAGACTCAGAGGCTGACACACCTACTTGCTCACAGTGCTTCAGCCTCAGATTATATGTGAATCTAAGTGTGTCTTAAACAGGGAAGATGGGCTACCCAAAGACCCAGTGGGAGAGCTTCCACCATACAAATGGCCATACTGGGACGCAAGGAGAGAATGTTCCAGAAGACAAGGACATCTTTCTGTTCTGCAGCTTCTTTCTCACCTTCTCAATCTCCCTTAAATGGTTTCATTTTTAGCATCTGTGGATCCTGCTGGTCTCACATAGAGCTCTTCTTCAGGAGCCTCACACTGGCGTCTATTCAGTAGATGACTCAATTTTTCTCTTCATGTAACAAGAAAAACCCTATTGATCTTAATCAGCCAGTAAACTTATCTGCCTGACAAATGTCTTAACTTCGAAGATAGTCATCAATGCCATGAGTCAATCCATCTTAACTGCCCACCCAGGGCACACCCTGAGAGGATGCCCACCAAGGCTTGTCGTTAACAATATTCTTTGTCTCTGGATAGCTCAATTAATAAAAAAATGGACACAGAAGAAAGAAGCAGAGCAGATCTTGCTCTCCCAAATCCACAAGAGTCCTCCAGGTAAGCACTGGCTATTATTATTTCTTCTATGCTCAGTTACTTAGTGGACCAGAGATAGTCACAGTGCTGGGGAGATGTGAATTCATGGACTCGGTCATGGACCCGTCTGGTTTAGTTAACATATAAGTATAAGGAGGCTATTTGCTATACTTTACCAGTAGATCTCTGATTGATGGGGAGGAGTTTTTACTCACCTTGTGAACTGGGAATAACTTAGTTTTCTAACAGAAGAGGGTCACATTCTGGGTATGAGTTAGGGGAGTTTGTACTATCAATATAGATCTCTTGCCTCTGTGTCTGATTAGTGCCAAGGGACAGACTCTTTTTAAAATGACTCTGGGCTCCTTGTCTAGTCTTTGTAAACCTCAAGCTGTGGGATCCTGCACCACTGCTTAGAGGGGAGATGTTCTTGGAGTGAAGGCCAATAGTGGTGGATAATTTAGTTTTCCTTTGAATGCCAAACAGGAACATGTGTTAAGACTTTCCTTTGAAAGGTTTTAAGAGAGGCTGAAAACAGATCTTTGGGAATCAATGTCAGATTATTAACTGGTAAGTGTATTCCAAATCTTTGGAAGGGAAAGCATCTCCAGTTAACCCCCTCTGGGGATGAAAACAGGATTAGAGATTCAACTAACCCTTCAAAGCCATTTCTTTGTGCACATGAAATTGGGTGTGTCAGTGACAAAATATATTCCGACACATTTCTATGTTAAAAGGACTGAGAGATGCATAGGTAAACATCTTCAGTCATTTTTATTCTCACTCATCAGCATAGATTAATGGGAAAGAACTTGGATTAATAAGAACACTTGGCACAGTTTTCATTCCATTTTGTGTCTTCTAATTACTGATTAGAGTGTGATCTTGGCCAGTTACTTAGACCCTTTGAGCCTCAGCTTTTTACTCATTGCAATAAAGATTTTAATTGCAAGATTGTTTTGAAAAAATAAACAAAACTCCCCTTTTCGTGAGTTCAGAACTTTGCACAGAAGTTAGTAAATTTTCTCATGACTGAATTTCTGTTTGAACTTCACAGTGTGTCTGCAATTGAACTTTCAGAAAGACCTTTCCACGATAACACCCCACTGGAGAATCTTGCCCCATTACCACGCCAGACATGGCTGACATTTTTAAAGAGGGAGCTGGAATTCCTGGGGGTAAGTGAGCCCTCTCCAACCTCATTTAAAATAAGGACTGGCTCTAGGAAAGAGTATCTGGTTGCACCTACAGTTTCCCCACTTGGATTCATGAGGAGTAAAGGGCCCAGTAGATGAAGAGCTGACACCAGCCAGGCCCTATTGGGTAGAAAAAAATCATCTCCTCATGAAGACTAGAATGAAAATGGCAAATAGAACCTGCCAATTTTGGCCAGTTGCTGGTGGATTAATGTAACATCTTGCTGTGAAGAATTTATAATCTTTATCTTCACTTAGATGGAAAGGAAAATTATTGATATCCACCATGTCTACCTAAGTAAAGGTGATGAGAATTGTCTTGGCCATTCCTGCAGCAGGCCATTGCTGTATCAATTCTTTGAGTGGTTAGAGGACACTGGAAAATAGCACCTTTGGATCCTTTCTCAGGACTGCCTAAGACACCAAAGCAATTTCCCACATTTGGCCTCGATTATAAGGAAATTGATACAATCTTGGAGAAATATCATTTTATGCCACAAAAGTCATGCATTTTTCTACAGGTAACACAAATTCTGATTGGTTTCATATGCCTTTGTTTTGGAATCATTGTCTACTTCGTGTTCAAGATTTCAGAATTTGAGAAAGATTTTTTTTCATCATTTAAAGCAGGCTACCCATTCTGGGGAGCAGCAGTCGTGAGTATATATCTATAATTGTCTCTGAAATAACACTGCACATAGCTTTTCTCTTACCCAGATCAGATCTACCCAATTGTTTATCTCTAGTTTTCAGATTTATATAATAATATATTTGTATTTATATCATATATATATATATTTGTATGAAAACGTACACACAGTTCATGTGTACATGTAACTTTGGGAGGCACTCTGGAGGGAATCAGAATACGAACATAGTGAGCTCGTGGAAAGCCTGAGAGCTGACTTTGCAGAGTGCCCCCAGCTTCCCCTACACTGGAGGGGGGTGAAAAGGCCATGGAGAAGAGCAGACTCACTGTGCTTCCTCTCTTCCTTTGGACAGTTCGTTATTTCTGGATTTTTGTCAATTATGTCTGAAAAGGAAAATGCAGGATATCTGGTGAGTTGCAACTCTGTCATTGCTCATCCTTGAGAAGGTAAGAAAAGTCGAATTTTAGGAGTCTTGAGGGATACAGGTCATCATCTCTTATGTTATGAGATAATGGGGATATGTGATTTCCCCCCCAGTCTGTTTTGTATTGGATATAATAATTAAAACATCAATTGTGTCATTTAAAAACAATAAAGTGGAATTTACTTTGACACTTGTTTAGAAAATGTCCTCACACAAGCCTTATCCTTGCGGTATAGACATATGACCAAATAAATGACTCGTTTCCACTTCGGGAGGCTATTTGAGGAGAGTCTGTGCGCCCGTGTGGGTCTTCCTGAATGTGATCCTAGCAAGAAGGTTATAGATTCTTATTAAACAGATACACTTTCCGGATCTCCCCCGTTAACCTATGTCTTTATACACGCAGGCGCCGACAGGCCTGAACGCCGGGGGTTGGCTGCACGCCTGGCGGGCGCGGGCGGGCCTAAGTGGCTTTTCTTGTCAGGTGCAAGGGAGCCTGGGCGTGAACGTGGTGAGCGGCGTCGCCGCGGGGACAGGGATCTTCATCCTGGTCATGAACCTAAAGAGCAGCATGGCTTACATCAACATTTGCCAGGAGGCTCACGCGGATGACTTCTGCACGGCGGCTTTTTTCTCCACTGTATGTGTTTCTTGGGGCCTACTCTAAGTGAAGAAGCCCTCGTTCCCTTCTTCCATGAACACAAGCCTTTGTTTCGCAACCTCTGGCACATAATGTGGTGTCATGCAGGTTCATGCACAGATAGGCTGATGACACCCCCCACCCGGCTCCATTCTGCAAGGTTGGAGTCATCTGCCTTGAGTAACTCTTGGTTTTCGTGTGTGTGTGTGTGTGTGTGTGTGTGTGTGTGTGTCTGTGTCTGTGACTTTATAAGGACCGATCACGTGGGAGGTGATGAAATCAGGGGTGTCTGTAAGGGAATTCACCTCAGGGACACCTACCTGATGACTCGACTTGTCTTTTTTGGTTGTTGTTGGCTGTTCAACAGGAAATTGTGGCGATGATCCTGTTTCTCACCATTCTGGGGTTTGGGGTTGCTGTGTTAATCACAGTCTACAGAATTGGAGAAATGTTCAAAGAAAATCAGGTAGGCAGAGGCCTGATACTAAATCCCGAATAACAGGCTAAAGAAGTTGAGCTTAGTTGCTTAAACCCATGGCCTAGGTTTCCTGGAACATTTCTTCCAGAAAAGTATTTCTCCAAGTTTTAGTGTTTTGATTTCCAAATCTCATGTTTCCAATCACATTCCCTACTCCTAAGTAGCACAAATATCAGTGTATCTCTGTGACTGAGGGTTAGGAAAATAGAACCTTCATCATTTTAGAAAATGCAGATGCTTTGAAATGTGTTGGGCATGAGACGAATGAGCAGGTAGCAAGTGATGGAACCACTCAGATACCTGAGCTTATTTTCTGTCCCACAAGAGCTCCCTCATATTTGTTCCCATTCCCTCTTTTTTCCCTTGGCTTTCACCTTCCCACTTGCTCTGAAGCCTCAGTTTTCTTTCCCACCACCTGCATTTCCATTTGCTTTACCTAAGCCATTGCACCTTTGCTATATGAAAAAGAATTGCCAATACTCGATGCACATACGCTTACTCAGATCTTCTAAATGAAATATATTCTCTCCATCTGTCTACTCGCCTGAAGCATTCAAAGGTGGTTGCCTTGTTTTGGTCACTTTCCTCCAAAGACAAACAAGACAGCAGATTTACCAAAGTCACACACACGCACCATCTTGTCATTGACTGCCATGGTTTATTTTGGGCCCACTTGGCCAGCCAATCTGGCTTGGTTTGTTGGAGATGGAGGGAATGATTAGAGTGTAATGGAAGAGAAGGTGAGATTCAGAAAGACAAAAGGAGGTGGTATATATCTCTTGAACGAGTCTTCCAGTGGTGGAAAATTCTTGGTGATTGATACTGAATAATTTTTCCCTTACCAGATTCCAGAAGATCGTCTTTATGAAGAATTAAATATATATTCACCGATTTACAGTGAGTTGGAAGACAGAGGGGAGACATCTTCTCCCACTGATTCATAAGAATCATGTTCAGAACATTCTCATTTGTAGCAAAAGGTATCGAAAGCCAAGATCTTTGTTTAAGGAGCTACTGGCAAAATGTCAGTTTTCTCTATGACCCGCCAATTCTGCATTGTGATTTATTTTCCAGATGGTGCTGTTCTGTTTCTGTACACCCAAGTCCGCCCCCCACCCTGCGCCCAATTTGTAGATATGATAGATGCCTATTTTTCTTCTTTTCTATTGCTATTTCACACCCATGTTTTCTGGGAGACCAACATCCAATAAACATTTACTGTGTACCTACAACTGTGCAAATAAAAACAAGAGGAAGGCTGGTCGAGAGTTGAGTTAAATTTTAACAGTTTGATATTTGGTTTTCAACACTTCTTAGAGTTCACAGAAATGATGGGCATGGTACCTGCCCCCCACTAGGTCGTAAGCACCATTCCACAAACATATCCTGAGACCCGATTAAGTGTCTGAAGTTTTCCACTTGTCTCTCTCATGCTGTGTATCCCAGTATTTCACCCGGAGTGGGGCTCGGTGTGTATTTATGAAGCGGATGGGTGCAGATGCGGAAGGATATCCCACCAGGCCAGGCCAGAGGTAGAGTCAACAAGGAGAGAAAATGATTCTGAAGTGAATTTGGAGGTGATAAGGAGACCAAATTCGTAGACGTTAAGAACAGGCTCAGGAGGATAGTGAGAGATTTGAACAGAGATTCTGCAAGCACGTACTCAGTATTTGCGCCGATTCATATCAGGTTAGCAATGGGTGCTCCCTGCTTATGTTTGACCTTATTACATGGAGAAAACAGCGCAGTGTGCTAGAAGGATCGATCTGATAAAGTGCAGGGAGTCTGCACTGGAATCCCAGGCCGACTGCTTACTAGTCGAGTGAGTTGTGGCAAATCATTTAATTACTTACTTAATATGGGTTTCCTCACCTGTAAAATGAAGATTAGGCATAATTTACCTGTCAGCACTCAAGGTCTATTGTGGATACACACACACATACACGTATGTTTCCGTCAATTAAAAGTGTTCTAAAAGAGATCATTATATAAATTATCTAATTTATAAATACATATAAGCAATCTCCAAATCTTAGTAATCTCCAGTGATATAAAATTTAAGTCCATTTTATCTTGACTTCAAGAGCCTCACTTTCCGGTCCCACTTCTCCTTTCTCTTTAAAGTGCTTTGTACTTGACCACCGCGCTTCGGCGCCCGGCCTGACCTCTCCTGCCCTCTCTTCTGTACTTGCTTGAACCCCGTCTTAGGTTATCGCCCATCTTAACTCCCACTGTGTCCTTTACGATTTCCTAGCCAAGTCTGCTCCTCTCTCAAGGCGATGACTTTTTCAGACCAAATACACACACACACACACGCACACACACTCACACCCCTTACACTATATATAACGTTCTAAATGCAAATAACTTACATCCCATCCATGATAACACATTTCTTTCAAAGACTCAAAGTCTCATAAAGGTCTGTATGTTCCCTGAACCACCAGTACATTCATGGACACAACAGTCAATAATATTTGCAGATTGATGGGTGGGCAGTGGGGAGTTTAAGTTACTCAGTATCTGGTGAGATGGAAACCATAAGAGGAAAGATCATTGAAGGAGAAATTTGAAATGAAAGAAGATTAAATTAACGAAGACCTGAGCTAAAATAAAGTCAGTGGGCATGGAGAGAAGTGGTCATATCTAAAACACGGAGAGAAAGACTAATGGGTGTTCTTGTGAACAGGTTGAATAAAAGCGACTGGTTGTAACACATTAATTGTTTGAGTTTAAGATCAAAGGAGACCACCCGGGAATGTTGAGAGAAATGCTGGGGAGTTAGAAACATGAGTTAGTGGGGAGGAGTACAGCCAGGCCTAAACTAAGCTCCGCGTTAGATGGTCATTTTTAGACCAAATGAAATGCAGCCAGAGAGGCCCGAGAGCACCCGCTGCGGAGCTCTGGTGAAGATGACACGTGGCCATGGAGGGTCGTGTCACTAAGAGAGCTCATCACGTGGCGAAGCACACTAACGCCCTAAGAGAATTAAAATTTTTTTTTTTTTTAATATATCTTTATTGATTTCAGAGAGAGAAAAGGAGAGGGGAGGCAGAGATAGAAACATCAAAGGTTGAGAGTCCCTGATCGGCTAGCCAGCAACCCGGGCATGTGCCCTGACCAGGAATCGAACCCTGATCTCCTGGATCCTAGGTCGACGCTCAACCGTTGAGCCATGCCCGGCCGGGCCCTAAGAGAATTTTTTAAAAATAAAAGTGAAGCCAAGTTAACCTCCACGTAAGTGACTTGGTGTGCCTGCCTAACCTCGGGACCTCAGGTTTTCTAACTTCATTTTTCTGAAGCAAAGCTCCTTTTCTCAAAATTTCACAGCAGAATGAAAGTGCACCGTCTCGGGTGTGGCCCGCTAAGCTGTATCTCCAGCGCTGACCGCCCGTAGGTACTGATCGCATCGCTTCCGTGGCACATGTATTCACATCCAAGCGCTGAGCCTGGCCTACGCGGACCTCTCGAAATGGATCCAGTCTGTCGTTACAATCGCCTAATGTCTTATACCACTCTCTCTCCCCCGATTCATATTTTAACCACATTGTTGACTGTATATTTCTATGTGCACAGCATAATTTTTGTCTCAAGAAAATTCTGGTAATTGTCCTGCCCGCTGTCTTTTATCACGTGCCCACTTCAGGTTCGCACAATATACAACTGCAGTGCTCTCCACCCATTCATCGCCCCAAATTATCTTTCTAAATATCTCATCTTTGAGGTCACCTCCTCCTTGAAGACTGCCTCGCGCACACCTGGTCATCCAGCCTTGGTTTCTTGCTTCATGACCCCTTACCCCACGGCGCAGTGTGTAACCACGTTATTAGTGTACTTGGGATCTCCTTGATACATCAATTACTAGTGTTTGTGCAGTAAACCAGAACCATTTAACTTGATTTCTTGTCTCTGTGTATGTATGTGAGGGTGAGGGATTGATCAAGGATAATAGAATTGGCTCGGCCGGCGTGGCTCAGCGGCTGAGCATCGACCTAGCATCCAGGAGATGGAGGTTCGATTCCCGGTCAGGGCACAGGCCCAGATTTCGGGCTCGGTCCCCAGTCAGGGGCTTGCAGAAGGCAGCCGATCAATGACTCTCTCATCACTGATGTTTCTCTCTCTCTCTCTTCCTCCCCCTTCCTCTCTCTCAAGTCAATGGGGATATATTTTTTAAAAAGAAAAGAAAAAAAGAATGATAGAATTGAAGCATCAATTTAATGATGCCAAGGACCAAGCACAGTCTCTAGAGTCCTCCTTTTTATCAATGCTTTATCAAATGGGACAATCTATTAATAACCCCACAGACAGAAACAGTTGGAAGAACTATCGTCAGCCATCTCTTGTCAATAAATGGTGGAATGAAGTTGAAAGGGCATTGGACCATGAGTCTAATTTTACAAGTTTGTCCTGACTCTAATTTGTTTGTGAACAGTCTGTTCCTTTTGTGGAGCTTAGAAAAACAGGCTTCAATGGGCCCATGTGGGGATCTTAATGTAAATAGGTCCGAGTCTAACACACTCGGAGGAACCAAAAGAGGCTAAGGCTGGGGCTTTGGACACTGATGGATAGTGTGTCTGTTGTTTTTGTAATGAATACCACAACCTTAGAGGTTTAAAACGACACACATTTGTTATTTTAGTGTCTATGGGTCAGGACTCTGGGCATGGCTTAACCACATTCTCTGCTTCAGGATCACACAAGGCTGAAATCAAAGTGTTGGCAGGGTTTCAGTCTCATCTGAGGCTTAACTGAGAAAGGATTCACTTTCAAGCTTCCACTGTTGCCATAATCCAATTCCTAGCAGTTGTAGGACAAAGGGCCCCATTTTCTTGCTGGTGTTTACTGGAGGTCTTCGTAGGCTGTTGGCTAGAGGCCACTCTCAATTCCTAAAAGCTGCCTACAGTTCCTTGCCACATAGAGGCCCCTAAATAGCTGTCTCTTTCCTCAAAGCCAGCAAGGAAAAAAAAGACAGAAGATACACCCTTCTGCAGTGCAATCATGTAATCACAATACACACAATCACATACATCTTGGCTGTATTCTATTGATTCCAAACATGCCACGGGTCTTGCCTATCCCAAAGGGAGGCAATCACAGAAGACATGAGCGCCAGGAGACAGGAATCATGAGGGGGAGCCTAGAGCCCGTCTGCTCCAGCTATGCAGGAGGTGTAAGTGGTACTGGGGAGGCCTGTCCCACAGGTGAGCCATGTGAGAGACCCCAGCTGGGCGGTCTTAGAGCTTGCTCCCAAAGGACACCAGGAGGAAGCAAGGAGACCTTGAGGCTGAAGGTTTTCGCTGGACACTCAGGGATGGGACAAAGGAGGAACTATGAGCAAGCAGCTGAGTAAGTGCATTAGAACTCTGTGGAACCAGAATCTCACTGGAACCACAGCTCATCCAACTCCTGTAGACATGACATCAAGTTGGGAAATTACCAATGAAGGAAGACATTTTCTGCCCCTCAGCTCTTCTCATTCTAACTTTGGCTCAGCAAGAATCAGAAATCCCTCTTAGCAAAGCTAGCAAAGGACAGGGGGGAAAAAGAGAACAGTCTTTCCTTTTTCCTATTTTAGACAGGTGTCCTGACTAAAGCAGACCCAAATGGAGAAAAAGAAGACTGTCAATGACAATGACAGCTGAGTTTTGATTCTTGGGGAAGACTGTGCATTTTAATTACTGAAGGGACTGGAGAACTTTTCACTAGTTGTCAGTAATTTATCTTAGATTTTAAATAAGAAACGGAAGGGGAACTAGGCACACTGAGAATGTTTGGAAAGGACAGTTGTGGGCAAAGAGTAAGGTTTTCTTTGAATTCTCTGGGTCGGTCCTGTTTATTCTACTACAAGGCACAAAGATTTTGGAAATCCGAGTAGCAGAAAAGGGCTATGTTCTTTTGAGGGTCTCCATGTTGCATATATTCATGCTTTAGGGACTGAACTATTAAATTCCTCGACACCATATGATTCTCCGTAAAGAAGACTTGGTATTCAGCAGCAATGCATCTGATAAGGGGTTAATATCTAAAATTTATAAAGTACTCCTGCAACTCAACAATCCAATTAAAAAATGGACAGAGGACCTGAATATAAACTTCTCCAACGAGTACCTACACATGGTCAATAGATGCTCAACAACAGTAATCATCGGAGAAATGCAAATTAAAACCACAATGAGGTATCACCTTACACCCGTCAGAATGGCTGCCATCAATAAATCAGCAAACAACAAGTGTTGGCGAGGGTGTGGAGAAAAGGGCACCCTTGTGCACTGTTGGTGCAAATGCAGACTGGTGCAGCCACTGTGGAAAACAGTATGGAGGTTCCTCAAAAAAGTAAAAATAGAGCTGCCTTATGACCCAGTGATCCCACTTCTGGGATGCCACTGCAGCGTTATTTACACTAGGAAAGATGCGCAAGCAGTTTGCATTTCTCTGTGCCCTGAAAGGAAATCTCAGAGCACAAATCCACTGTGCACCGAGGGGGAAAGTCGGGGGTTTCCAGCTGGTGAGGACTCTTTCTGCTGATCATGCAAATTGAAGACCGAAAACCAGCACTCTGGGCAGGAAAGATGAATTGTTTAAAACAAGTCCTGCTGTTCAAAGTTTATAATTATTCAACAGCTCCCGCGGGTTGAATTAGTTGTAATGAAACACAAACTAGGCTTTGATTTATTACCTAGAAACTATTACCTTTTACACTCAAAATTAATTGCTAGCCAAAATTATAGGAAAATATTGATGAGCAAGTTTTGGTTTTTAAAATGCCATTAAAATTTGATTCATATAGGGGCTGTGTGTGGGGGGGTTAAAGATGAAATACAAAATTCCTCAAAATAATGTATTTTAATAATATCCGCAAAGTGATGGTAAAATAGTTCTATATCCACTCACTGTCTGGTTTAAGAAAACACTTAGAAGAAATCTTATTAAGTCTTAAACGTGTCAGTTCATAATTTTTCAAATATTTGCAACTAGATCTTCACACGAGCTCATAACCAGGTTACCTGAAGTGTGCAAAGAAGCCAGCTCACCAGGAGGTCACCTTGCAAATTCAGCGCTAATTGGAAACAGACGACCTGCCTCTTCACTGTCCAGTGTCCCTGTCCTTCCAAAACGATGACTTTACTCGGCAACAATACAGTGCACGGCCAAGAGACGGCCTTTTCCAGCCTCCCGTGTGGATAGAAACGGCAGTGACACGGCCTTGGCCAGCGAGTCCTAAGGGGAACCTTGCTGGGAGAGCCTTGGGAACGCACCCATTTCTTCCTTAGGAGTCGCTCCTCTTCAAAGCTGCCTTCCTCCTCCAGGAAGGCGGCCGGAGAGCTGGCGGTGAGGCCCCGGCCTGCCACCCTCCAGGCCCTGAGGACGGACGTGCGCTGTGGAGAGCTGAGCCGGAAGAAGACCAGGGAGCCCCAAACTCCGATGACGCCTCGAACCTTCTCCCTTAGCTCCAGGCAGGCCCCCGGGCTTCTTGGAGAGCCCTCGCTTCCTAAGCTTTGGTGTTCAGGAATCTGGGACGCAGAGTTAAGTGCCATCTCTAAATGACAGGCTAACACGGGCATGGCTGGAAAGAAGGAACATCGGTTGTGCCAACGAGAAGACAAACCCGAAGCTCTCGGCACAGAGCAAGGGTCAGAATGATCGCCACTGATCGCCTGGCCACCTCCCCGGCGCTTTGGGGCTCAGCGTTACTTAATGCTGCGGTTGGAAGGGCCGGAGAGTCCCCGGTTTTGTGGCCCCCGCATTAAACGGGCGGGGAAACCGGGCTGCCCCAGAAATGGGTCAGGCTCAGGCTCAGGGCTCCTCGGATTGCTTCCTACACCGTGTGTCTCGTCCACGGCGAATGATCTGGAGAACTGTTGGTATCTGGTTAGCTGATAAGGGACACGGGTCAGTCATGCCGAACTGCCTGGTCCTTGAAGGTAAGGCCGACGGCAGTGCACCACTTGGGATTCTCAGGGTCTCCTAAATGCTTTTAGTGTAACTGCACCAAAATTTCTCCAGGGGACTCTAGACATAAGTAGATCATGGGTGTAGGCGATTAATTACCTTCAAATGCAATTGTTGGGGAGACCCAGATGCAGCCAGCAAGCTGCCCGCGCTAGGGCTCGGGACACCTGCTTGTCTCCGTGAAAGTTCACGTGTAGAAGACTCCCCGGGCTCGGAGCACGGACAGGACCTATTCCTAGCTTTCAGCTGCCAGCTGTGTGAATACTCACGCAGGAATTTAGGCATCGGCACTATTTGTGTCATAGTGGGGGGATTGTTTGCGTGTAAATGTGTCCGTATTTTGTGTGTCTTTTGGCTCTGCTGGTCCCTGTATGGCTTCTCCCATCTGCGGCAGTCACATCGGCCCGGGCAGGTTCCTTAGCCGTCGACTGGACGTTGGCTTCCCATTTGTTCACTGCACATAGGAAAACGTAGACTAATCAGATGTGTGACTTTATCACATGTGCTCGTTTCCAGAATTTCCAGTTCATAATGACAGGCCCTCCTTCACACGAAGGGCGAGCCCACTGCGTGTCACCAGGATCATCTATCGCCTCCTGTGAAGATAAGTGGGTATAAGAGCCGCTCTCTTGTGCCACAGTTAGTGAGCGAAGCTGCAAAGAATGAAAGAAATAAAACCTGTGCTCTATTCATGTTTTTCTCCCTAGTGGTATAAGAATTATCCCCAGTAGAACAAACGTTAAGAAAGAGAATGCATTTTAACCTCCCTGTAGAGGGAAAGTCACCTCATTATAAAGCCTCTCAAATTTAACGAAGCCCTATGGATTGCTAGAGACTTCTACGGGTTTGTCAAAATTTAGAATAACAGGTGTCAGGGGCTCTCAGAGGAGACAGGAAAAAACAAAGGGCACATAAAGGAGCAGAGCTGCTTCAGTTAAGGGAAGCGGGCGGTGACCTGGCCAAGATAAGAGACAGAGACGCACATGGGTGGCAGACCCAATTTAAGGAATCCTTTTGTATTAAGCTACTTTTTAAGAGGCAGTAACAGCAGAAGTTTATAACAGTGTTAATAGTACTTGGTTGAGAAAAAAATATGCCAAATGTACTTGACTCTCCTAATTATGGCAAATTCTTGGAACAGATTGCTTAGGCCAAGTTGGAAAGACGGCCACCTGCCCGCCCTCTCCCCAAGGTTCATAAAGAACCGCGGAGCCTGTCAAGATTTTTGAGTTTTGACAATTCAATGATTATATTGCTAAGGTTTGGAAAGCAAATTAATTGAAGTTTCCCAAAATTCCTTACATGTCTTCTAAATCAGATAAATGGAGACTACTCACACTAGACATCTGATGCTATGTATGAATCAGCATTGCCTTAAATTAATTGGATTATAATAACTTATGCCTTGGTAATAATGGACTCGCATTCAGACAAGTGCTACAAAGTATGTGAATAGTGGACTAATATCAGGGTGCACTAACATTAAAGAGAAATTAATGAAAGTCTTTGTTAACATGACCATTTTTAAATGATTCAAAATTCATAGATACAAAGATCAAAAATCACTACACTTCAGTTTTAGTGCTTATGTTCAACAGTTTTGCTCTTCATAGCATTCAAATTAGAGGGTAAAATTAATAGAGAAAAACCACTGTCATATGTTTGATAAAATGTCCCATATTTTAAAAGCAAAAACCAATGTTTAAGTAATATTGTCATCTAACAATATTAATTATTAGTTTATTTAAATAGATAATATGTTTAAATAATCTTTTTTCAAGAAGATTGAGCATATATAGAACTGGCAATGTAGGTGGCAAAGTTTTTGCCTCACCTCATGGAAATTATATTCCAGTTTTTAGGAAAAACAACAATTTTTATAACCTCATAATGAGGTACAAATGTGTTAACTGCTAAGTTTTCAAAAGGAGGTGTCTTATTAGTAAGTAAATCATATCTGCTCAATAGATGCAGAGATTCCCTGGAATCTTCTTTGTTCTTGCTTTCAGACCACAAACAGTAAAACACTTTTACAGAAAGGACAGCATGGTCGAGTAGGATTCCACTATAATGCACCACAACTTTTTTACCCACGCATCTACTGATGGGCACTTGGGTTGAATTACATACAAGAATGCAGGAAATGGATTCTAAATGGGCCTGTGCAGCTCACTCGCCCTCACAAGCTCTTTCTTGCCTGTTACTTCTAATTTATGTCATTTTCCAGACCTTGACATTTAGAAAGAGGAAGCAGAGGCACTTTTTACATCAACTGTGTGTAAGTACGGCGAGACTCCTATCTTGTGCAATCGTAAATATTACTCTGAGAAAGGGAGAGGAAGTCTCAGAGGTTGGAGAGCAAGCAGAAAAATCGTGGCAGGAACAGCCAGTAGGAAGTTCTTGCTGAGAGTTCCCCAGAGGTGCCCTGGCCCACCAGCCACAACACACAGGAGCAGGCCGCAGGAACAGGTAGGCGTCTTGGTTTGGATCATAAATTTTGGGGGGGATTACTGTTTTCTTAACCGACAGCCAGGAATTCGATTCTCACCTTGTCTCTGCTGCTGACCACCTGCGTGGATCAGTGAATCAATTTCCCTCTTCGGGCCTCAGTTTACTCACTTTCCAAATAAGCGAACTGGGTAAAGCTATCCTTTGGTTTCCTTCATGCTTTGAGGTGGTGGTTTTATACAATCCTTTGCATTTCCTGATGTGTCACTCAGTCTTACAGAGTGCACTCTCCACAAGTACTGTACAACTAGATTAAATCCTGCAATAAGACCCCATTTTTCCATTCTAATTCTGTAATAGAGAAAACTGCTGTGTGCAGAGAAGTTGTTGTCCAAGCTATGACTTGTCCCCAAAGTGGGGATTTTAGAACGGTCTTGAAAAGTTGGGGGCCACACTAAGTTTGTATGCATGTGGTGAATGTGGAAGGACAGAGGATTGTTCTCAGACTGTGGAGTTTGGAGACGATGGCATCAGCATGGAGATTTCTTGTGAAACCATCCTCACAACCAAAACCCCCAAATTTTCATCTCAAACTCCATGCCCATCAAACAGTAACTCCACATTACCCTATCCTCCCAGCCCCTGGTAATCATCATTCTGTTTTTTAAAAATGAAATTTATTGGGGTGACATCGGTTACTAAGATTAAATAGGTTTCAAGTGTACATTTCTATGGTACATCATCTGTATATTGCATTGGGTGCCCACCACCCAAAGTCAAATCATCTTCTGTCACCATATATTTGACCCCCTTTGCCCTTTACTACCCCCCACCCCCTTCCCTCTGGCCACCACCACACTGCTGTCTGTGTCTATGTTTTTGTTTGTTTGTTTTCTTATTTGTTCATTTGTTGCCTTTAGTTTTATAGGCCTCTATGAATTTAAGCACCCCGGGTTCCTCACAGAAGGAGGCCTGCTGTGTGGCATCTGTCGCTCTGTGACTGGCTCATTTCCGTCAGCATGTTGTAGTCGCGGCTCGGTCTTGGGTCAAGATTTACTGTCGGGCCTTTAAATTTGGGATTGCTAGTGTCTATGTGCATCGGTGTCAACGGTGCCCACAGGAAAATGCAGAGCGCAAGGAGATTTGTGAACGGCCTGGACGGAATGGCTGTTTGTGTAGGGTGAGGAATGTGCACCAACTAATACAAAGAGAGGAGGCAAAGGACAAAGGAGAACAGGAGCATGTAGGGTGCATGTGAAACTGGCCACTGCGTGACAGTTAAGGTTTAAGGAACGTTTTTGTTGTTTTCTTCAAACCTTATCGCCTCTTTGATTGCTTTTGCTACACAATTCACTCTTTTAAACAAAACAGACAAAAGTAATACAAGAGAATAAATGTACATGGTATCCGAGAGTGCAGTGAGCTAGAGGCTCCCAGGCAGGCTCCGGGTTCTAGCCCTGGTCCTAGAATCAAGCACGTTCTGTGGTCCTTGGGTATAAGAATGGAAAAATACAGAAAGGAATTCACAAGTACAGAGACTTTGTTTTTAATCCTTAAATTGGGGCCAATCTTTGGCTTTCTTTCTTCGCAATTTATTTCTTTATTGTAGTAAAAATACTTAAGATTTACTCCCTCGACAGCCTTTTAAAAGGACACTACAGTGTTGCTATCCTCAGGCACAATGTTGTACAGCAGACCCCTAGGACTGATACTGCGTAATGGAAATTTCATGTTGCACAGCAGCTCCCCATTCCCTCCTCCCCCGGCTCCGGGCACCCACCATTCTATGAGTGGGACTATCTTCCATACCTTATATAAGTTAAATCATGCAGTAGTTGTCCTTCTGCTACTGGCTTATTACACTTAGAGCAGCGTCCTCAAGGTTAGCCTTAGAATAAGAAGGATATTTTGCAACACGTGACAATATGGATGCAGCTTGAAAGACTGGTTATTAAGACTAGAAAGAAGAAGGGATCTACATGGCATACTTGGCTATTAAACCCCAGCAGCAAGACAGAAGCCAAGTTACCAGGATATGGGAACAATTGTGGAGCTAGAGACCATCGGCCACGTTCCCTGAGGTCAGAATGTCGCCGTGGGTGACCATGGAGCTGATGAGCGGCCACCAGTGGGCCTCAGCGGTGAGGGAGGAGGGAAAGGCTCCGGGGGCCGAGGATCCCGTGCAGCTGGGCGCACAGGCCCAAACCTGCAGCGTCTGGAAGAGTTCTGGCATTGGGCTGTGTGGGTTCACACTGCACACTAGAACTCTGGGTGGAATAGGAAAGGATTACCCAACATCGTAATGGAAAGAAAATAAGACAATGATGCAAACTGAGCAGCGTGGGTGCCGCATCCCGGGAGGTGTAGCGCGGGGACGTGCCGCAGGCGAAACAGGTCCAAGGGCCGGGGAGGGAGCCGGCAGGGCCTGCTGGAGGGATACACTCAAGGCTGAAAAGCGAGTTCTATGTAAACTGTCTGCCTCTCAGCTGTGACACCTCCGAATGTTACAGTTTTCTCCAGGGACATTCTTCCCGTCCACATGGACGGGCTGTGTCAAGCCTGCTAGCTTCCCAGCTCTTCTGCTCCCCATAGGCAGCTTTGTCCCTGCAGGACAGGTCACCCCTTGGACAATGGAGGAAAAGCTTAAGTTCCTGCGAAGTCTGGTCCCTGGAAGTTTCGTATCAGCGAGTCTAACCGCGGGCCCTCACTGAGTTCACTGCCTCTTCCAGCGTCGTCAGCATCATGCGGTCACAGCCCGAGACCAAGGGAGCCTTTGCCTCCTCCGCTCCCGAGGACACAGTTATCCCCCAGCGAGAGGGACCCGGACACGTCTCCCAAAAAGAAGATACAGTGCAGAATGATCTCCAAAACGAAGCCACAGTTCTTGGAGTAAGTCCGCCTTATTATAAGGAAAACCCTGAGGAAAGATTGCGAATGTAAACCGACTGCAGATCTGCAGTGGATCTGGGAGAGCCTTTCATTTTCTTGGTCTGACTCCAGGCTAACTGGGACATGGAATGGGGTTTTATGGGAAGACTGTGTCCTTCCCAACCTTTCTGTAAACTAACAAAAACCACTGGGTCTTTCCCCCCTGAGATCTAGACAATAAATTCTCTTGTAAATTGCCCTTAATATAGTAGAGATAATGACTTAACCATACGATTTTACTCAATATGGTTAAGTTAGGTGATCTTATTTTGAGCTCATTTCTCACACATTTTAAGGCGAGACAACCTGGACTAATCTCACCATACATTTTCTCCCTGTTCACCTGGGCAACTGTAAGACACACCCTGGTGTCCCAGGTCCTCACCCTTCAGATCCAGGACTTTAATTACTGCACGGTTCTGAATATCACCTTTGAAGACCCAGCTCCTACTCATTCTAGGTTTTGGAAACCTGCCCAGTTGTGCCCTCTGGAATTCAGGGCCAGTTAACAGCAGAATCCTCTTTTTTCTCCATGTTCTCAAAGGCCTCTTCATTGCAAAGGCCATTTCTGTGCAAACCGAAATCTAGCCCTGAGGGAACTGTTTCCACTGCACCCCTCACTTCCAGGCGTGGAAGTGACGACTGTGTCTTCCTAGCTCCTCGTGGATGCGTCTAGATCAGTCTTCCCCTCTCATCTCTACATCTAATTTAGAAGCGCACACACCCTACTAGGTAATTCACTCCCATTAAAAAAACAACAACAATCTAATTGTTCTTTTTAGTTATTATTTGAAAAAGCCTAATTCAGTCTTCTACCCCAAATGATAGTTTAAAAAATGTTACTTATATTTTGAACACTGGAAAAGAATAATCATTTCAAGTCATTATAGACAGTCATGAACTTCAGGAGGTTTTGTTTTTTTTAAGGTAAATTTAATATTAGGAATAATTGAGAGTTGATAGGAGAATTAAAATGTAAGAAGACTGAGTTTAGTTTAAGAACCTAAAAATAATCAGTGTTTTATAAAATAACACAGACTGATGTGTTGGCAAATTTGAAAAGTGATCATCCTTAGAAAAATCATTTGATGAATATGTTGCCTGAAACTAAAACCAATTAGTGTTTGTCATTCTACTATTACTTACCAATATTAACTCCTAAATTAACTTCTTTCCAGTGACCGATGCCCTGCTAGGTTGCCTTTTTCCCTCTGAAGAAACCCCTTGTTCCTTCAGCTGACGCTCCCTACAGTCTAGCCTATGTGTAGCCTAGAATCACAAACGCAGTTCATTGTTGCTCCAGCAAGCAATAAGTTATTGTAAATATGTTAACTTACTCATACATTCATCTATCATTAATTGAGCACCTTCAATATGCCAGACACTATTTTACACACTTAAAATTATCAGTGAACTATACAGGTAAAAGAAAAAAAAATGACATTCTCATAGTATTTAAGAGATAAAGACAAATTTTAGTGCGTTCTCGCTTCTTTCACTCTCCCAGGTAACTTACCTTTTTCCTTCACGACATTGACTCCTCAATCACTGTCAATTCCTTTAGTAAAGTTACTGTCATAAGCCTTGGCTATTTCAATATTCATGTTTATGATTCTTCCAATATCATGTCTTCTCAGTTCCTCCACTGCTTCTCCCAAGCATCTTACCCATCCTTCCCTAGACAAACAGTCCCCGAGTTTTACCCTGGGCCTTATCAATACTAACAGCAGTGAACCCATCGTCAGCGACATTTCCAGCATCCCATACTCCAATCAGCAATCTAACCTTTCCATGTCACTCCCTCTGATTCTACATTGACTCTACTTTCTTTAATCCCACTGACACTTATTGATAATATCTTTTCTGCAGTCTTAACTCCTTATGTTGCCATTTCCTTCTTCACCTGGACAAGATCTTATAGTTCGCTCCCTCGTGTGAAAGCTCTCAACAGCCTCGTGTCCATAAAGCATGGTCTTCAGGAAAAACTGTGACATTGCTTTAATTCTAACTCTTCCCATTTTCCTACTCTATACCTGAATCCATGCAACTAATCTTAGTTACACACACACACACCCCTTCTGATTTATGGCCATAACCTCAAATGGACTGGAAAACCACCTAAAAATACATATTCTCTCATCCATTCATTTTCCTATTATCCCAGAAAACTATTTTATACATTCTTTCCCCTCAAGTCTTTTGTTTCTTCTCCATTTATTATCTTGTTTCCTATAATACTAAAAACATTTGAGGCAATCTGGATAGAATGTCCAGAAGCTGCTACACATCTGCAGTTCTGCACACCTGTGGCCAAATAGTCTCTCTCCCCACCAGCTATTAAGAATAAGTGGCCATCTAATTAATGACAGCCCTCCCTTTGTGCAGTAAATCCCATCTCTTGTCATTGGCTGCAGCGATTCTCCCCGTTCTCTCTGCAAAATTTTAAATCAATTCCATAAGCACAGAATCTTACTGCAATTTTTCCAATCTTGAAAACAAACAAACAAAAAAAATGCAAAAGCAAATACTTTTAAGTTCACACTCTCTCTAGCTAATACCCCATTCATTACTTACCTTCCCAGCAACTCTCCTCTAAAAGGTAGGGAGTCAATGTCTCCAATGACTTGAACAATATTCTCTCTTAAATCATATCTAATGGCATGTGTCCCCTTTGCTCCACATCACTAACCCAATTTTCAAGTCTCTGTTGTTAACTTCATAGAGTTAATGGAAATGCTTGATGCAACTGACCACTCTCTCCTACTTGAAACATTTCATTCATGTGAGTCCTTTATTAGCACCCCCTTGGTAAGTCTGCCTCCTATATCCACCTAACTGGACCATTGTTCAGGAAAAATTTTCTCCATCTACTTCTCCTAGAACCATAAAAAATTTGTCAACTAACTTTTTCAACATAAAGTTAGAATGTGCATATAATCATTCCCTGATTTGCTAGTTTAATAATCCTATCAGAAAACAAAAAAATGTTAGTAGTACATGAATTTCTCTTAGAGAATACCTGTTGGCTCCTTGCACCACATTCCCCCCCCCTTTTTAATATGACAGATTGTAACATTAATACTCTTTATAATTCACAATGTACTTTTAAAAAATATATATTTTTATTGATTTCAGAGAGAGGAAGGGAGAGAGAGAGATAGAAACATCAATGATGAGAGTAATAGATCGATCCACTGCCTCCTGCACCCCTGCTGGGGATCAAGCCCTCAACCCGGGCATGTGCCCTGACCGGGAATCGAACCTCGATCTCCTGGATCCTGGGTCGACGCTCAACCGCTGAGCCACGCCGGCTGGGCCACAATGTACTTTCAAATGCCACTTTCCTCTATTTAAAGTATATTCCAATGTTTTCCCTCTTGTCTCTTGTAGACTATCCACATCCTGTGTTGCCTGGTGATTTCAAGTTTCGGGGCTATTTTGATTTCTCCTGCCTACTCTTCCCACCTGAAGCCTGCAGTTTCCACCCTGTTGATGTCCGGGTACCCATTTGTAGGAGCTCTGTGTGTGAGTAGAGTGGGGTCTCCAAGAGAGGACATGCTTTCTAAATGCTAACGGGGTGCTAAGTCATGTGGTAACTCAGTCCCAAGAAGTGGGGAGAGAGGAGGAAAAGGCTAAGGCCTCCGACTTTCCCTCTGTCTCCGTCGCATGTCATGCCTCTGCGCTTCAGGAAGAGCAGAGGGGGCGTGACGGCCCTGCGGGGTGAGCAGGCACCCTGGGAGTGAATGGCGGGGACAAAAGGCAGCAGGGGACACAGTGGGCGCACCAGCACTTCTCACCTGGCCTCACGGCTTGCCTCTGGAAAAGCGGAAGCTTCTTCACAGCCTTCTTTGGGCCTTTGATGAGGCCGTTGGAATTTCTCCGGTCTAAGAACAACCTAGCTATCAGGTAGAGGGTGAAAAGGTGGTTTTTAAAATAAAACGAGCACCACCGGTAGATGCCGCAGGTTTGCAGAGGATTAAACCAGCAATGGTAGAGTTCCTGGCAGGCAGGGTGCTCTTGCCACGTGTTCAGGGGCAACCAGAACACCTGGAAAGCATGTTTGCTGCCTGCCATGTCAAGGCTCATGAAGAAGGTTCCTTTCTTTGGCCCTCGCCAGGGCCTAGGCATGCCTCGCCACACACTTCTTTTCTATGTAGTATTCTGTACAAAGGAGAAAAAGCACACATTCTGGGCAGATGAATTTTACCAAGGCATCACCTCTGTGTGGATACAGTACTTGTGTGGACGCCAATCACGCAGTGACATAAGAGGGCCCTGCTCCTGCACCCACAGCATAATTTGCCCGTGATTTTTCTATCTAGCCAGTAGTTGTGGTTTCCACATTAGAATTAACTCATGCTGGACCCTCTTTGCCTGTGACAACCAAATCCCCAAGCCACGGCTAACCAACATTGTACTTTCTCAGAATGTCTTTCTTCTGCCAGTTGGGATCACATACTGACTTCTGGGGCTTTGTGATGAAATACTCTTCACATCCGACCCTGTGCTTCCCCCTTTCCTCCACCCCAGCCTGACTCAGGCCACCCGCACCGATGGCTTGAAGCCCACGTGCTTCTGCACCTTGCCCCACGAGTGCTTCTGCTGGCTCCTCCCATCTTCCTCTCCCTTCAAGTCACTGGTCTTTCTCAACCTCCTTTCTTTCAACCACGTAATTTTTTAAACGTACAATGATGTTTATTATGGAGTTTCTTTAGACGGTGAAACATGGCGAACAGTGAGATGTCCAACAATAAGAGATGGACTAATAAATTATGCATCAGCCATATGACTAAATATACAACCACTACACATAAGGCTTTAAAGGAATAATGATTTAATGAGAAAAAGCTTACAAGATGCTGTTCAGTGGAAAAAAAAATAATAACACCAGAAAACAACTCTATAATCAAATTCAGAGAAGAAAAGCCATACACATTAAACTGTATTTACAGTCAGATTCTATGATGGAAAAATAGAGCCCTGGCAACAAATATAAATAATTAAGAAAAATTCCCCATCTATTAAAAACAGTTGATTCTAAGTGGGGAGTTTCCCGATGCTTCCATCTCACATCAAGTGTTTTGCAGATACTGCTTGTAGTCAAGTCTGGCCCATTACAACAATTAGACGTCCCTAGACCCCTACTGTATGGAGATTTCTAGATCAGGCACTACACCCGGGGTAGCAGTCAACCTTGTAATTTATAACACTCTCCTCCATGCACACCTTCTCTCCAGGCGTCCTCAGCTCTCAGTGATTTTCACTGACATGAATCCAGACTCTTGAGCATTTGCCGATTCTTGAAAGTCAGTGGAAAACATCTTGAGGGCAGAAACCAGGCCTCTCTATCAATATGGACCCACACCATTCCTAAGTGTCACCTCCCTAAAAGTTCTACATTACTTACCGATTGAGTGATTGACACGTTTCCACAAAACAACTGAACTGATCATTTCTCTCTCTTCTGAGCAGTTTGCCGTCACCGGATTCCTCTCCATTATCTCTGGGAAAAAATCAACTAAGCCCTTTGTAAGTATAAGAACCATCAAATCTCAGCTTGTTGGTATAAAAGAAACTTCAGAGTTAATTCTTCCAGTTCAAAATCTCCATTTGACTGTTTAGGGAAACAGGCGCAGAGCAAGTGAAGGGGTCCAAGTTCCCCCGGCCCACTGGCAGGACCAGCAGCAAAGCCCGCGTTCCTTGCCTTCCCACCCGGTGCTCTTTCCCCTACCAAACGGAGCTCGTGGGTCACAGCCCAAGCTCGGAGGAGGGTCACCTCAGTTGCTTAGCCAGTGGAAATGTTTACGTATGCCAGGACTCTTTAAAACTTGTTATCTTGGCCCTGGATAGGGTAAAGGACCATCCCACTTAGATCTTAGAGATTCTTTTTTCTAGAAAAGTTCACCTAATAATTTGTCAATTTCCCTAAATGGCATGGAGAGAGGCAGAGATGTGTGGGTTAGATCCTCTCTGGCTGTCTCCTTTACGCCTTCAGGAACAAGGAACTGTCAGACTGTAGCCACTCTCTGGACCAAGGTCAGGAGTTGGGGGCCAGGGGGCAGAGGCAGCTGAGGTCTTCGATCTTCTCCATAGCAACCTTTCCCTCTCCCCTGACACATACCCTCAAGGATGACTGCAAGGAAAAGAGCGTGCACTGGGGGCCTGGTCCAGAGCCCGCACATCAGTGTCTTGGCAGAGGAGTCACATCCTGTGACAGCCCCTTTCCCCAAAGAGACTATGACCCTGGAGTGAGTGTGGTGATGAGGTTCTCATAGGCCCGATCCACCTATAGAATGTGTCCCAACTTCTCCAGTTTGCTTCTTTCTTTTTTTCTGAAGCTGCTTCTTTATGGAAGAAGAAGCCATAGACTGGTCTTCCCAGGAGGGACCACAGGCCATAGTCTAGGAGCCCTGAAAGCTTCTAGAAGATGATTCTAAGTCTGTTGAGGAGTCGAGGGAGATATTAGCAGTACCGCTTGTGTCTTCAGTGCTGCAGCGTCAAGGAGCCAGAACCCCTCTCCCAAAGCAGGAGTTGTTCATAGAGTCTCTCATTCAACAAACATTTACTGATTATAGGAGGTGAGGAACTAGACAGTGAGGAGTGCTTCGTTCATGTGATACAGGCATGAATGAAACACAGCATGTGCCCACTAGGACTATGTGGATTAGACGGGAGACAGACCCAGGGAAGCTCGGCTGCAGTGCAGTGGACAGAGGGGAACAATCACCTGCTGCTTCTGTGATGAGGTCCCAGCGCAGAATTTCTCTTCCAGGCCACGAGCAGCATGACCTCCAGTGCAGTGAGTTCTGTTGTCGCTGGAGTGGGCCTCCTCTTCCTCATTCACAGCCTGGTAGCCCTGGGGGCTGCCTCTCAACTGTGTGACTCAGAAAAGGAGCATCTATTCTTGCCTCACTCGGGGTCCCCCAATCCAACATATGAAGTCAAGGACTGTGTCCTGGACGGTATCAGTCTCACAGTAAGTACTTTCGGATGGAGTGCCCTGTCATGTGAAATCTGTCTCCCCTTTGCACAATCTTGCCTTTCCACCACTCCTTGCCCTGTCGGCCTGAATACCTGGAGGCAGGTAGCCGAAGAAAAAATTACTACAGTTGAAAGAGGCCCATCAGCAGACTGCATAATATGGGGGGTGCCTTGTGCGAAGTTGAAAAAGGAATCCAAGAAGGCATGTGGGCAGTCCGTCCCTTCAGCAGTTTTTCTTAAATAAAAATTCCCTTCTCAGTAGGTTTAACTCTCAAAGTGCCCTCTTCGTTGAACAGGCATTATTTTCCTCAATGAAACATCTGAGAAACATACTCTTTATTTGAATTTCATTTGATTTGGGATGAAGGTATCCTACCTTAAGTTACATACGGATTTTTGAACCTGAAGCCCATACATCTGATTGTTATACTTTGGCCTCATAGGTCTGGCTGGGGGGGGGGGGGGGGAGGTGGCCCACCAGCGGATGCAACTCCTCGCAGAAATGCCAACATCTCTAGACAGCGCTTCCTTACCTCCTTTCCCTCGAAACTTGATAGTCACCACCTGCTGATGGAGACAATCCTGGCTCAGTCCATCCTTTTATATACAGGCTCAGAGTTTTAAAACCATCACCTCTGGTCCTTTATGGAGAAAGTTTTCTTCCCTTGTGACTCCTGCCGTTAGGCGCTGGGGAGACAAAGGCACTGCCCCTCCCTCCCTGGGACCTGTCTGTCTCCTGAAGCTTAGGGGGTGTGCCCCTGCCCGTGAGCCCGGGGTTGTGCACAGCAAGCCCTGTGCCCGGGCCTTGAGGGACTGGAAGAGCACAGGTCTGTCAGCCTTTGAAAGGACAGGAGGCTCCAGGCCCAGGGAGCACGCCGGGGCCCACGCGGCGTAAGTGAAAACGGGCCCGCACCTGCGGACACGACGGGGCGGCCCGAAGGAAAGGGACATAGGAAAAGCCGCTCGAGATAAATAACGGATTACTCTTCTCTCCGAAGGTGGGACACCAAGGCTCTGAGATGAAGCTGTGTTATTTTTCTTTCTGTCCGTCCTTACATCGTTGACACTTGCAGATGGCCCCATTGTCCCCCTCGCCCCTTTGCCCACCTCCTCCCAGCTCCCACCCCTTGCCTCCGGCCTCACCGCGCTGTTGGCTGTGTGTGTGGGGTGTGATGTATGTTCTTGGACAAAGCCCTTCCCATTCTTTCACCCAGTCCCCCCCCCCCCCCCGACAGCTGTCAGTCTGTCTCCATTCGTTACGGCTGTTCATCTTGCTCATTAGGGCCCACACGTCAGTGAGATCCTGTGGTTCTTGCCTTTCCCTGCCTGCTTATTTCACTGAGCATGACCGTCTCTGAGGTGACACCGCTGCTGCTTATTTCCCTTCTTCTGCTAAGCGATCCAGAAGAGAAAGCCGGAGGGAGAAGGGAACGACTCTCCCTGTCCCTCGTTCTGTCCATGTCGGGAGCCTTCGCCCCCGGCCGCCTCTCAGTGAGGCCCGGGGCCGGCTCGCCCCGCTCACGCGGCGCCCCCCCTGTGCTGCTGTGCAGGCCGTGCTGGCGGTGATGCTCATCTTCTCGGCGCTGGAGCTCCTCCTGGCCGCCTACGCTTCTGTCTTTTGGTGGAGACGGGTCTGCTCCAGCAACCCTGGGGTGAGTACTCCGACATGTCACACGATGCTTGCTGGGTCCCAAGATTTGAGCTAGGATGATCCAGGTCACTGGATGCATGTGGAAGGCAGCTTTTACGGTGAGAAAAGAGCTTGAGTAATGAGCGCGGCGCCTTCATGATGACGCTCAGGCCATCTGAGATCAGTCGGTGCCCACTGAGTGGCAAACCAGTTAGAGAATTGCTTAATGTGAAGCTAGATGACTTTAGAGATCACGTGTCTCAGTGCCTTATAAAAGAACCACGGCTTGGGTAAGTCACGTGCAGAATGAATCATACAGACTAATGGGCTGAATCGAGAACTTGCATCTCCTCAGTCTTGCCATGAACAGCCACCCGACTCCCTAGCACAGGTCCCTCCCTGGCTGATGTGATGAGATTTTACTAGGACATCTCTGTTCTGCTTAGGCTTTCCTGTGATCTCCCTTATTTCTTCTTAGGTCTTGACATTACACATTTAAAATACTCTTTTCTTTAAAAGCTGTAGTAGGAAAAAGAGAGAGAGAAATATTTAAAGGGAATGAATAAATTATGACTCAGTTATGATCTTATCTGAAAATGGCAACATAATTAGCAGATTGGAGAATGGCATTTGTTTGAACTAACTGATGCAATCATATATTATCGGAAAGTTGGGAGAGCTCCTACTCTACAACATTTGGGGGGAATGCAGTATAAGTATATATTTTAAAACCTCCAAACTTTGAGTTTAAAAACTGTTAACAAATGTTATCTTTCCTAGAGTTCATTTTCCTTGCCTCAGTCACAAGACCATATCAAACATGTCAAAGACTTCTTCAAGGCCATGGATATGTGTAACTGTTAGACTTAGAGGAAAAAGTAAAGAGAAACCCAGTGCTCCTGGGAAAGTGTGATGAGACTTTCCTGAAGTTTCGGCTACTTTACACTCTAGAAGAAACTTTTAAAAAATAGCTTTTGTTTCGTATTTTGTCGCTATGAGTAATTTTTTAGTTGCTCTTAAAAACAATTTCCCCAAAGCTCAGGTCAGTAAAATTTTACTAGCCTGTCTTCTAAAGTGGCCATAAAATTTCTGTGTTTTGGGGTAAACTAAACAGGAAGTGATTGTCTATTCATAAACAAGGAGAGAAAAGGCACAGTCTTGTGCTAATGCAAATTGGCTAAGTCATGTGGCTGTGCAGGCTCTGTTTCTGTATTATTTTCACATGCATATTGCTTAAATAATAGATGTTAGGTTTGCAAGAACATTTTTATTAAAAATACTTTAAAAATATATGGCTCCATTTCTGTCAATTGAATTAATTACATTTCTGTCAATTAAATATAGCTCAACGTTCTGTCTCATTTAATGACTTTATTCTAAAATATGTGGATTCAAAGATTAGAATTAATCACAATGCTCTCTCCCATCTAAGTTCTGGACCAAATAAGAAACTAGACATATAGAAATAACATCAGCTTAATTACTGTATTGGAGTAAACAACATGACTGACCGAATAAAGACATTCCAAATACTGCCTCTGGGTCTAGGTCTTGGGTCCTGTCCCAGAGGGGAACATGCAACAGACGTGCACTTAGGTGTTTTCTAAATGGCATGTACAAAAATGGTCACAGAAGTCATATACATACGAGCCCCCAAAGGAAAACTATTCAACTAAACAGCAGAAGAAACATAAAAAGGGTGGTATATTTAAACAATGGAGTAGTATACAGCACCGTGAATGAACACACCACAATTCATGCGGCCACATGGGTAAAGCCACAAAACAATGATTGGGGAACAAACACTCTGTATAAGAGAGTATATACTGTATAAATGCATTTACATAAAATACAGTTTAAACACAAGCAAAACTAATATATGGTGTTAGAATCAGGGGTGTGGTCACCCTTGGAGTTAATAATTGGAAGGGAACCAGAAGGCCTGTGGTTTCTGGAAATGTTCTTTTCCTTGGTCTGGATGCTGGTGCTGCGCATATAGGACATGTCCTCTTGTTTCTACGTTACAATGGAATAAAAACATTTTAAAAGTTACTTTTGACCTCTTGTGCCTGTCTTGTTATTGAGCCATCCCTCATTTCTCCATAGTCAAATTCCTTTAAAACGTCATCTCCCCCAAACCTTGGAGTCATCCTGGGCTCTCCTGTTTGCCTCACACACCATATCTAATCTACCATTAAAACTCGCTAGATCTAACTTCAAAATATATCAAGTCTGATTACTTCTCTCCACCTCGCAAGCGCTCTGGCGCATCGTTTTCCACTGGCATGACTGCAGTGAGCACCCGGCTGGTCACCCATGCGCCTCGGCCTTTTCTCCACACAGCAGACGGTGGGAGTTTTAGAAATCTAAAACCATATCATGTCGTTTCTCTGCTCAAACCCATTCCATTCCATTCTAAATAAGAGCCAGGGCCCTTCAGTGGCCTCATTTACTCTCTGATCTGCTCCCTGACGTCTGTCCCCCTCGCTCTTTCTGCTCCTGTCCCGCTGGCCTTTTGCTGTCCCTTGGCATTTTCTTTGTTTCTGGAACTGTACACCTGCAGGCTGCCCTGTCTGGAATGCTTTTCTTGCAATCATTTTCATCACTGGTTTTCTCACTTCTTTCAGGTCTTTCTTCAAATCTCTCAGCCTCAGTGAAATGTTCCCCCACCAACCAACATAAATTGTGACCCTCTTTCCCCTTGCCTTGCTAACTTTTTCTCCATAGTACTTACTGTCATCTCACTTACTATACATTTTCTTTGCTTGTCAACTGTATGCCTACTGCCAGCAGTCTGCAAGCTACATTAGGGCACTCAAGTACTACTCCTCGCTGAGGCTTCAGCTCCCATTTCGGTGCTTTTATGTGTGTGCGCCACTTTTAAAGTGGGGTGCAGAACCTTAGAGATTCCCCTTTATCCTATAAGTCAAGCCATGCAATACAATTATATTTTGTCCAAGATCTATTTCTTGTTTGTTTTTTGTTTGTTTTTTTTTAAATTTATCTTTATTGTTGAGAGTATTACAGGTGTCACATTTCCCCCCCCAATTGACCCCCTCCACCTCACTCCCACCCCCTTCCCAGGCCTTCACCCCGTTATTGACTGTGTCCATGGGTTATGCATATATGCATATAACTTCTTTGGTTAATCTCTTCCCACCCTCCACCCCCCTTCCCTCTTTCCTCTGAAATATGATCGTCTGTTGCATGTGTCAGTGTCTCTGGATCTATTTAGTTCGTCAGATTCTTTTGTTCATTAGCTTCTTCTTAAAGAAGACACTTCAACTTTTCCTGTAGTGCTGGTCTGGTGGTGATGAACTCCTTTAGATTTTTCTTATCTGTGAAGCACTTTATCTGACCTTCAGTTCTAAATGGTAGCTTTGCTGGGTAGAGCAATCTTGGTTGTAGTTCCACGTTTTTCATCACTTTGAATATTTCTTGCCACTCCCTTCTGGCCTGCAAGGTTTCTGTTGAGAAATCAGCTGACAGTTGTATGGGTGCTCCCTTGTAGGTAGCTAACTGCTTTTCTCTTGCTGCTTTTAAGATTCTCTCTTTGTCTTTAACTTTTGGCTTTTTAATTATGATGTGTCTTGCTGTGGGCCTCTTTGGGTTCCTCTTCTTAGGGACCCTCTGTGCTTCCTGGACTTATAAGTCTATTTCTTTCCCCAGGTAGGGGAAGTTTTCTGTAATTATTTTTTCAAATAGGTTTTCAATTTCTTGGTCTCTTTCCTCTCCTTCTGGCACCCCAATAGTACAAATGTTGGCCCTCTTGAAGTTGTCTGAGGGGCTCCTTATACTATCTTCATATTTCTGGATTCTTTTTTCTTTTTGCTCTTCTGGCTGGGTGTTTTTTGTTTCCTCATGTTCCAAATTGCTGATTTGATTCTCTACTGTTGACTCCCTATAAATTATTCTTCATTTCAGTTCCTGTAGCCTTCATTTCCAATTGGTACTTTATTATGTTATCGATTTTCTCAGTTATTTCCCTAATAGTCTACTTAAACATCCTTATAAACAAAATTCTGAACTCTGTATCTGTTAGGTTGCTTGGATCTATTTCATTTAATTCCTCTTCTAGAGATTTCTTCTGTTCTTTCCTTTGTGACATGTTTCTTTGCTTCTGTATTTTGGCTGCTTCCAGGTATTTGTTTCTATGTACTAGGTAGAGCTGCTATGTCTCCTGGAATTTGTAGAGTTGCTTTGTGTAGTAGGTGTCCTGTAGGGTCCAATGGCTCAGCCTCCCAGTCACCTGAGCTGGGCCTTCTAGGTGCTCCCCTGTGTGGGCTGTGTGCACTGTCCTGTTGTAGTTGAGCACTGGGTACACTGTCTCTGGGGCCTCCCGGGAGGTGAAAAGTCAGCCTGTGCCAGTGCCTTGCCCAGGGCCACGCAGCATGAGCTACACAGCAAACCGTAGTTGGCTGCTCCTTGTGCTGGGCTTGGCGGTGCCCAGGAGAGGCCAAGCTATGAGCCAATGCAGCTGCCGCTAGTGCCAGGCCTGGGGCCGCTTATCAAGCCGTATGGGGCAGCTGCTGCTTGTTTGAGAGATTTTAGGAAAGTCCTAAGCATGAGGCTCGAGAGGCCACTTGCACAGAAAAGCCCCTGGAAACGGCCGGATGAGCTGCAGGTGGGGAGGGGCGGGGCCTCCGGGAGTCACGGGGCGGGGCCAAAGGTGAGAGTCAGGCGCTGGCGACTCAAACATGGCGCCTGCCTGCCGGCTGTGCGGGGAGGACTCGCCACAGGAGCCATGGCCTCCGCCAGCCCCTCTGCCCGGGAGGAAGCCGCCCTCCGCCTCTCGCCCGGATCTCAGGCAGGTCAGTTCCTCCCGAGGGTCCCGGGTCCTTTCCGGCTGCTCCCGGCGCTGGGCTCAGAGGGAGCGTCCGAGTGAGTCCGAGCCGGGCCCTTTGAGAGGAGCTGCTGGGGCTCCCGCAGCCTCCGCGACCCTCAGGGACAGTCCCCGCTGGGTTCACAGCCCGGAGTGGTGGGGACGTCTCTTCCCGGCCTGGAGCCCTGGGCTGGGGGCCTGCTGTGGGGCTGGGACCCCTCCCTCCTCTGGGAAACCCCTACCACCGAGATTCCCTCCTGGGTTTACCCGCGGCACCGGGTGTGGCCCCGCGGCCACGTCTCCGGGATCCAGCCCTGATCCACCCGCGTCTCTGCTCCTCATCCCGGTGTTGGTGCTCCTTCAGCTCCCTGGTGGCGGGGCTTCTGTGCAGCCGGATCCCAGGAGGCTCTGAGTGACGGTGGTTCAGGGTTTTAGTTGTGATTTTGATGAGGCTGCGGGAGGCGGCGGGCGCAGCTGCTCCCTACGCCGCCATCTGGTTTCTTCATCTGTTTGTTCTTTGCTGTTAATAGAAAGTTTCTTCAGACTATCTGGAGAATTCTATTCAGAATTGTCAGAAGCAGTAGAAAAAAGCAGAGGCTGAGAACCAAAATGGTAAAATGAGACACATTTTGAAATAACCTTCGCCTGCTTAATATCAGTAATTCATCCCTAAAAATCAGGGATTCTGCATGAAGGCAGTTCTTTTTCATCATTTTAAAGGAAACAAATTCTATGCTATTACCCAAACTCCCATTCAATTTCCTAAAATATAAGCAAAAGGCAGTAAACTATCTACATATAGGTAGTAAGTTAACAGGTTATAAAAGGCTTAGAATATTGCAGTTACTTGCTCACCAAATAATCACGGCGCTTGGCTGCAAACACGCTGTGTGCGCAGTTCGTGGCTGCGGTTCGTGGCTGCAGTTCGTGGCTGCGGTTCGTGGCTGCAGTTCGTGGCTGCGGTTCGTGGCTGCGGTTCGTGGCTGCAGTTCGTGGCTGCGGTTCGTGGCTGCGGTTCGTGGCTGCAGTTCGTGGCTGCAGTTCGTGGCTGCGGTTGGAGCCAGCACCATCTGGCCTGCTCTTCCCTTGCGCTGCACAGCGGGCTTTTCAAAACACCACGTGATTCCGAGGGCCTATCAGCTCACTTAGAATTTAAATACACACTTGCCTCACACTTGGTTTTGTTTAAAATGTTGCATTGCACGTTAGGCACATACATTAAAATTTACCTGAATAAACATCGGCAGAAAAATGTTGTGTTGAGAAATACATCCCTTCTCTGATGTTTGGATGTAAAAAACAATGAGGAATTATATATATATATAAAATAAGCAGAAAGCACAGTGTGCGATTATTTCTATACACCAGTGGTTCTCAACCTGGAATGATGTGTTTCCCTCAGAGAGCTACTTTGGCCATATCTGGAGACAGTTTTGGTTGTCACAATTGGGGACGTGCTACTAGCATCTGATGCGTGGAGGCCAGAGATGCTGCCAAATATCCTACAATGCACAGAACTTCCCACAGCAAGGAATTATCGGGCCCTAAATGCCAGCAGTGCTGAGGCCCAGAGACCTTGCTATGTGTGGTTGCCACGAACTAGGAAAATCTCAAGATAGTATTTGTACATTATTTTTGGTTTTCTGAAATCATTTGTCTTTATGGATCACTAGTTAAAATCACAGCGAATATAAGAATATAAAGGATTAATGTGGAAAGCAAAATTCCAAAAGGACCCTGTATATTGATTTAATTGCATTTGTATAATTTAAAGCAGGAAGGCCTCTAGCAGAATTAGTTTTACTGGTCTTTCTGAAAGCTAAAATGTGCTCTATTAAAGCGGGAGCTACATCGGGGCCTATACCTTCTTAATGACTGGTTTTTATACTACAAAGGAATCTGGGTAAATAATATAAGAGACAATTCATGAGCTGCAGGTGGGATCCTGCTTCTGAAAGAGGGTGGAAGCTCGAGTAGAAACAGCACAGATGCCAAGATAGAGGAGCGGAGTTCAACTCCTTCCCCTGTCCCGTAGCATTGACCCTGGGCACCCGGACCTCTCTGCACCTCAGTTTCAGCCCTGAATTGTTCAAAACAGTTTAATACATGTTAAAACCAAGCCCCTCCTACAGTGCCTAGAGCACTTTATGTCTCATGAACATAGTTCCTTTATATCTCATGAACGGAGATGCTGGAATTTGTTTATACATATACCGTCCATTTATTTGGTGTTTACTGTCTGTCTCTAAATCAACTGACAAGGAAGCACGTCTTGTGAGTGACTGAATTCTTCACCAGGAAGGCAGGGGATGGATGTGCCCTGGAATTCTAAGCCTCTGTGACTCAATGACTATGATTCTGTGGTTCTAGTACTGAGTGGAGAAATCACTATGGCTCATTGCTAAGGACTCCACGTGTGACCAAGGGAAGGCCATGACCGTGCCTGCCATGTTCACTCACTCACTCTTCTACTAGAGTCTTGCCATTGAATCATGGATCCACCATTAGAGGTCAAAAGACCGACCCGTGTTATCACCGTGCAACCAAATGAAACGGTATTGACTGCTTTTCCCTACGTGCCTCACAGCTCTCTGCTGGATTTCCTCAAGGGAGAGCCAAGAGTCTTGGGGGTAAGTCGTCTCCCATCCGTGGGTCTTCTTGGAAGGGAAAAAAGATGCTATTTTTCCATGTATGTCTGCAGAGGTGTTTTTCAGGAAGGGAGTGGACTCCCTCTTTCCCCCCTCACCTTTCAACCACAACATATCCTTCTTGATGAATCATAAGTACTTTTAAATCATTTGCATGTACAAATAATTGGATCATCAGTACAAGAGCCAATGTGTAGCCAATAATACCATTTCCCTAGAGTTTTGATAGGCAAGAGAAATAAAAGTTCTGTTTAGAAACACACACAGTTTGCCTCATGTCTTGGAAATGTTCCTGAGGGCTTATTTAACTCTGAGAAATAGAATATTTCATTATAATTACTAACTCCCCTTTACCCTGAGGAGATCCTAGGACTGTTTCATAAGGAGTTAGTATTGGTCTTTGAATCATAACGGAGGGGATGCAGGAAACCAGTGTAATTTTTCCAAATATTTTATTGAGGAGGCAACTTCAGGCTGTGGTGGCACCTCTGAGCTTGGAGCAAAACCCATTAGAGGAGAGTTGAAACTTCCCCTTTGTGCTGTTACAGGCACTAAGAGTTCTTCAAAAACCATGTCCAATGCTCCATGGTCATCAACAAAGTAGACGTACACATATGAACAGTTTCAGTCATCAATGTACCTAGAAGGGAGGTGTATGCACAGCCTCCTTAGGACAAGAGTGAAGTCACTACCTGTGGCAAGGCAACACAGAGGTGTGCCCTGGGGACAAAGGCCAGAATGCTGGAGGAGCAGCTCTGCTCTGAGAAGAGCCGCTGGCCCCGCAAGACCCCCGAGGAGTTCCCCTCCCTGCAGACCGATAGCCCACTAGGTTACTCTCAGTTCCAGTCGGGCCGTCGCACTAAGGGGTGAGACATAACCATACCCCAGCCTCTCTGCCCCGCGTCAGCGAACTTCGTAAGCTTTTAGAGAACTGGGCTGAGCTACAATCCCCAAAGCAGGCAGCGAATGTGGAAAATGTGTGTGTGCTGGGGAGGGAGGGTAATCACGGGCTGCTGGTGCTACAGAAGGAAAAATGTAAAGAAGAGCTTGTAGCCTCTGTCCTCGGGAAGTTCGCAATCTACAGGTCAAGTCAGGCAAATACTCAAATTTTTCTGATACAGGATAAATTGGTATTACCAGGGGATATAGCAAGTTGTGATGGATGAGAGTAAAGCATTTGACCCTGAAGGGCCCAGATGAGTGTGATGGGGAGAGAGACATATTGGCCTCCTGGAAACCTTTGAGCGGTTGGTCAGTGGAAAGAGGAAGGTGTTAAGGGACTTAGAGGGAAGCTCAAGGGGCCTGGGAGCGCCAGTGCAAAGATGCTGGGGCACTTGTGACCTCAGGTACCCGTTTCTCTCTTCACAGGCTATCCAGATCCTGCTTGCCTTGATCATTGCGGGCATTGGAGCTATATTTGCATTTAATTACTTCACTTTCTCCCAAAGATTTCCACTCGTTTTCTTCACAGGATACCCATTCTGGGGAGCACTTATTGTGAGTACTGTCAGGAGCTTTAGAAAAATTACTATAAAGACTGGTTTGAACTGCCTCAAGTCCTGGGATAATGAATCCCATGAACCTGGTCCCCAAGGAGACCAGGCCCTTCCATGGTAAGAGAAATGACCCCGTTTAGTCACTGCACTGCCATCATCATAGTAATAACTACTCTCAGGAGTGCAGTGTTTAAAGGTTTCCAAAACCCTTGTGTGTATAGTAAGGCATTGGCTCCTTTCTACCAATCTGGGAGATTAGATGAGTAAAGATCCTGCTTTTCCCTTTGCAAATAAGGACACTGAGTTTGAGAGGAATCGATAATTTAAACATATCTAGCTAGCACTCATGGAATCACAGACTCCCACAGCTTAAGGAGAATTTTAAGATGATGATTATGGTTCAACCCCCTTGTTATCCTGAAAGACAATCTTACATGTGTTACTTATCTAGTTAATTTTGGAGCCAGAACTAAAATTCTCAGTACAGTGCTATTTCTGTCCAATGCCCACGGCCTTGGCTCCTGTCCTTGTGCTCCAATATTCAAGGGCAGACTCATTAGAGCTTCCACCACTGGAACATATACTCCCAAGAGGGCAAGAATATTGCCTCAGTGGCTGGTACAGCCTCAGGACCTAGACTCCTGCTTAATGCACAGTAGGTGTGAATGAATGGATCATTCAATGAACAAATGGATGGAATGAAAAATAAATAAGACTTTTGTCTCTATTAAAATCCCTGCTCCCTCTAGATGAACATAAATATTCCATGCCTTTTCTACCATCTGTGTTTCGAAGACAATTCGTAGGGTTTTCATTTCCAAATATACATAATCCTGAATGTGATCTTCAAACTACAGGTGTCGCACTGTAGAAAAATCAAACAGACCCACTTCTCACTTGCCCATTTCACAGCCAAATTTTCCCAGTGTGACTTTGTGTGATCTGAAGGCATGAATTTTAATGAGGTCCTGGCATACTGCTTGTTAAGACACCACCCTTCATTGAGAAGATATTTACTGAGCATAAAGTATATCTTCAGTAGTGTCCTAGCTGCTGAAAGTTCTGGTAAACAGGCCTTCTCTGAGAGAAGTAGTGAATTGCTCTTAGAATTAGATGGTTTGTCATGTAATAGGGAGTTTTAAACAGCAGTTCTCCCCTCATCATAGAGGATGTGGCCTTGCAGGGCCTGGTGCTGCTTTCTCAATAGTCTCCTTCATGAAGACAAGAAGGTTTTAGTCTTAGCCAACCAGGAGGACATCCGCACAATCTGACAGCCACTTCAAGGGAGTGTTGGAATCTTTTATATGATATGACTCAGAAACTGGTTCTCTGCCAAGAAGCCGCTGCTACGAATGGAAGAGTAATGTCTTCATCATACCCAGAGGAACCTAAGAAATTGAATTCTCCAGAAGAAACTACTTCTCAGACCCCAAAATCTAGCCAAGTGCCTTGTCCTTCAGTGTCACCATTCGTTAAGACACCACTGTCTTCCTCAAAATTATCTACTCCTGATGTTACAAGTCCCCTTGGATGCCCATTGAATGAGTAGGATGGCTGAGATTTTTATGTAAATACCTGCTATGGGTCACCTCAAAGTTCTCAGTTAATAAGAAAAGGGCCAAGATTATGGACTTCTGCTTCTGATCAGAAAATGAATGAATTTTCTAACCTTCCATGCGCTGTTAGTGCTGAGGGCAAGACAATGAGAGCCCAGTGTGATTTATTCATGGACTCAGAATAAATGCGAACGGATTAAGAATTTCTTGTCAAAATGGGTGCTGATCCTGTATTTTTTCAGTAGGCACCCAGAGGCCTCCATTCAGGCTGTTGGAAGCTCTGTCTCAGTAGCAGCAGCATTTACAGAAGATAGATTTGCAGTTGTCCAGACTACACTACCAGCAATTCTCAATACTTTGTTGATGCAAGGGGCAGCTGACAAGTACTTCAAGCTTCTTCGTGGTTCCAGTAAACCACCTCGGATTTCAGGAACCCTTGTGGATGCTTCTTGTGAAACATTAAGATTTGCATTTAGGGCATCACTAAAAACTACCATCTGTTGAATAACTACTACATTTGGTCAACATCTGAATTCTGTTCAAGCATCTGCAGAACATCAGAAGAGACTTCAACAGTTCTTCGAGTTCAAAGATAGCTAATATACACTGTGTTCATTACATGGCTGATATAAGGACAGATGGACAGTAAATGTTCAGCATTCTTGGATCAGAAGAATATAAACTAATTAGATGCTTCCTTTGTCATGGCGGCTGTTTTGAAAACTATACTTTAATGGGAGAAATCATGGAAAGAAATTCTCAACAGAATAACTGAAAACAGCTTTTCTGTACCAGTTGCTTGTTATGTGTGTGGTATAATAAAATCTTTATTCAATTTCCGAAAAAGGAGTGGCTGAGATCATTACACTAGATTCCAGCTCCCACATCAGCCTTTGGAGAGCTCCACCCTGAGGAAGTCTCCTTCCATCTGCTCAGAGCAGACACAGCTCACCCTTCCCTTTTCCAGACCCCGAGTCCAGGATCATCTTTTGTTTTGGAGCCCAGCTGGGCCAAACATCTGAGTGGGATCCTTTGGACCTTAAAGAGGGGCCTGCCTCTCCCAGTTGACCCTGGCAAAGAAGTTTAGTGCTGAGCACAGCCCGCACAGTATCTTACGTCCCTGCTACCGTCCTCTGATGTTCAGGTGGAAAGACTAGGAAGTCTGGGAGAGTCACAGACGCATAGATTACAATATAACTTCCAAAGTAAATTATATTGTAAGGTGGTCAAGCCCATCACCTGTTAACTTTTGTCTCTTTTCTTCTGAAAAGTTCATTATTACAGGATATCTCACAGGACTCAACAGGAAGAGAAATTTTCTGGTAAGTAATTTTCATGACTTCTTTGTAATTTAAAATCTTCTACTTGCTTTATCTCATCTTTGTGTGTAAAGCCTTTAGTAATCTAAGATCTCCCAGGAAAACCCTTATACATCAGATTCGCATTCATGTCATTCCTGTTCGTCAGTGTTGCCACTAGCCCTACATTCTTTCACCGGTTCCAGTTTCCCTGGTCAACAAAACTGAAAGAGATGCTTATTAGAAACCCTCCTACATTCCTCTAATAGCGATTTTCAACCTGTGTGCACAAGAATAGTTATTTGTTTGTTTATTTTTGTTCTCACCTGAGGATATTTTTCCATTGCCTTTCAGAGACAGTGGAAGGGAGGGACAGAGAGAGAGAAACATGGATGTGAGAGAGACGCATGGGTTGGTTGCCTCCCACATGCACCCCAACCAGGACCTGGGATCGAGCCTGCAACTGAGGGACGTGCCCTTGGCTGGAATCGAACCAGGGACCCTTCAGCCCATGGGCAGGAGCTCTAACCACTGAGCCAAGCCAGCCAGGGCAAGAATTTTTTATTTATTTATTTATTTATTTATTGTTTAAAATATTACAGATGTCCCTTTTTCTCCCCAATGACCCATTCCACCCCGTTCCTTCCCCCTCCCCAGTCCCTCTCCCCACCATTGTTCGTGTCCTTGGCTTGTGTAGGGCAAGAATTTTTAAATGAAGGGATACCTGACTATTTAGTCAGGGGCACTGACCTCTTTTCCCTTAGATTGTCAAAAAAAAAAAACCACACACACAAAAAAATGACAATAGCCAATGCAACAATAGCCATCCAGTGTGAAACTGTGAATGAGTCAAAATTATACCTATTTTTTTTTTGTCAAATCAGCAAAAAATGTTGGTGTGCCTTAAAATTTCAGTAATTAGTTTATGTGTGTGATGAGATGGAAAAAGGTCGGAAATCACTGCTCTAACTCAGTGGTTCCTAATTGAGAGCGATGTGGGGCCCCTCCCCCACTTTTACCCCCTAACCGCCCCCCCAGTGTTTCACAATGTCTGCAAACATTTTTGGTTATCACAGCTGGGTAGAGGGGTACTGCTGTCATCTAGTGGGCAGACACCAGGGATTGTTTGAATCGCCCTGGGGAATGGATTAAACCACATGACGGCAGGACCTCGGCTACCCTGTTTATCTCTTATCCCAGGGGCTTAACTTAGTGTCTGACACATAGCCAGTGCACACTAAACATTCGTTAAAATAGGTGAATAAGTGGGCACTGCCCTAAAATTAGGTGACATCACTCTCATTTTTAAAGGTAGAAATTGAGATTCCAAGGGATTAGCTATCTTGTATGAGGTCCCAGTTCACTAAGACTCAAAATCAGGTCTGATTACAAGGCCAAGGTAATTTTTTTAAAAAAGATATGGTTTTATCAGTTTTTAGAGAGGGATGGAGAGATAGAAACATCGATGAGAGAGAAACCTCATCGATCGGCTGCCTCCTACACGCTCCCTACTGGGGATCGGGCCTGCAGCTTGGGCATGTGCCCTGACCGGGAATCACACCAGTGACCTCTTGGTTCATGGGTCGATGCTCAACCACTGAGCCACAGCAGCCGGGCCAAGATAATTTTTAACAGCCTATGTTGCTTATCGATTGTGAAAGGTGGTGCATCAGGATAAAGTGACATTTTCTTGAGTATTAACCATAGAGCACCCCTACTGTACCCGTTCTTTTTCTTGGCTTCCTGGCTCATATTAAAGAGGTTTATCTTCTGAATTTGATGAATCAGGATTTAACTTACCAAGCCTTTCAAGCACGCTGATCTGGTGGAGCAATTCATCCTGGAGGGGTATCTGGAAAGATAAATTGTTGGTGTGCCTTAAAATTTCAGTAATTTTAAGAATTTAAAATTTCTAAGAATTTCTTACAAGGTATTTTTGGTTTGATTTTTAAATTATTTTATTGTTTTAAAAAAACTTTCCCAGGGGCAAGGCGTCATGGCCATGAATGTGATCAGTTCCTTGGCTGCGGTGGCTGGGATCACTCTCACCATTATCAGCTTTCAGTACCAGCACCATTACTGCAAGATGCCTTCCCTAGAAGGAATATGTGTTGTAGGTAGAATCCTTTTCAATGTAAGTGGTCTTGTTCTGTATAATCTTATCTGAGCTATGTTCACAATGCATTTAAGGTTACTATTGATACGTGCTTATTTAATGCCATTTCCCCCCTTCCCCATGTACCTGCCTCTCAATATTTCTTGTTCTTAAAGCAGTCCTTTCAGCATTTCTTGCAATGCTGGTTTGGTGGTACTTAACTCCTTTAGCCTCCTTTTGTCTGGGAAGCTCTTTATTTCATCTTCAATTTTAAATGATAGCCTTGCTGGGTAAAGCAGTCTTGGTTGCAGGTTTTTGCTTTCATTACTTTGAGAACTTCACACCAATCCCTTCTGGCCTGAAGAGTTTCTGTTGAGAAATCTGCTGTCAGCCTTATGGGGGTTCCTTTGTGGGCCACTGCTTGTCTCTCTCTTGCAGCCCTTCATATTCTCTCTCTGTCCTTAACATTTGCCATTTTAATTATGATGTGTCTTGGAGGGGTCTCTTTGGGTCCCTCTTGTTTGGAACCCTCTGTGCTTCCTGAACTTGTGTGACTTTCTCCCTCGCCAGTGTAGTGAAGTTTTCTTTCATTATTTCCTCCAGGCATCACGGGGCCAATATTCCCACATGGTAACTATTGTAATGGATGAACCCTAGAAATCCCTTTACTCTCTACCATCTCCCCTCCTAACTGTTTCACTCATTTAAGATGGTTGCCTGGCCCATATGGGGTTTGGAGATGGTTCCCCCTGCTTATCAGGAAGACATAAGATGAAAACTGTTCAATCACTGATGGCTACAGATGCATCTAAAGTATGGGTTTTGCTTTACTTGGTCATACAGTGTAAGACCAAGTAAAGCTTGGCTTAGATCTTTAAAATAGAATAGCTTTCATCCCAAATGCCATTTATTTATCCTCATATTTTTTTGCAGGGAATTCTATCCATCTTACTGATCCTCAGCATAGTGGAGCTCAGCATCTCTGTGACTGTAGCCTCCTTCAGAAGCAAGTGCTGGTCCAAGTCAAATGAGGTGTGTTCAGTGTTCTAAGAACGGTTCCCATCAGGACATTCCAAGGTGACGTCTGGCCTGTCAGTGGGCAGAGTAATGTTCTCAGATGCTGAACTAAAACTTTTCACATTAGGAAGGTCAGGGAAGTACAAGCTTAAAACTAAAGGCCCATTCCACCCTTTGAGCCAACTATACTTCCTTTTCTTGCTCTATCTGCTGTCCTTCATCGTTTTGACATATCCCCTTATCTCCCTGCCAAAATATATGAAAGACCAGACTTAATGGGAACCATGTGACTGTCGCATGAGGAGCTTATACTTGGGTCATAAGGGTGTGTGAGGCCATTCCCTCACCAGAGAGAAAGCAGAGAAGAGAAATAGCACATAGCATACCATCTAAAAATATCTAACTGCTTATCGCCTGCCCTCACACTGTGCTACCTCACAGCCTTATCTTTTTGTATCCACTGTGTCCTTGACCTGGATTTTGACTCCTATCTCACTTCATGTTACTTGTTTGCCTGAGGAATTCCTACTCATCAAGATATAGACCAAATACCACCTCTTCCATGAAACATTTCCTGGCTCTCTCAGAATTAGGTTGTCGTCTACAGTCTCATAAAGCACTTAGTGGCTACTTACGTAATAGCATTTGCTAAACTACATTGTTATCTACTTATACCTTGGTTTACCTATAGTTGTGAGCACCTTATAGGCAAAACCCACTTCTAATTATCTTTGACCTGCAGCATCTAGTTCATCTAGTAGGTGATCAATAAATAAATAAAACTGAGTATATGAATATTGACTGGATAATTTTAAATGTCTTAGAAGCTTTATAATGTTAACTATGGGAAGACTTTCAGACTATCTTAATAAAATTTCCCCATTCAATATTTGAGATAATAGAAGGTGATGACTTGTCCAAAATAAAACCAATGAGTTGATGGCAAAGGGCAGTAGCATTGGTTTTCTTACTCCTCCTGTAGTTGTTATCTCCTACCTACTGTCTTAACACAGAGATGAAAATGACTTGGGAATACAAGAAGGAAAGAACCACCAAAGACGATTATTATATTAATGTTTCCCTACCCCTTGGTTTTATAGATTGTGTTTTTCTTGCCATTGGATGTTACTCAAAGGAATGAATTATCTATAACAGAAGAAAATGCTGTAATACAGTTTGACATTCAAGAAGAGCCTTCCAGTGATGGCCTAACGACCAACGTACAACCTGTTTTCTTTGGAGGCTATAGTTTCTTCAGATTAAAAGTATCAAAAAATCCTATAACCATCTATCATTCAGACAAGAGAAGCAGTAATAATCACACATCTTTGTGTGGGACATATGAACAGCAGAAATATACCCCTCCTCTGTTAAAACATTATGAGAAAGATAGTGAGAAATCTTTGTCTGTCATATTAGAGAAAAGGCCCTCAGAAAAAACCACACACACTGAACAAATAAGTGATGAAGAGCTACAACTTGCTATCAAACAACTCCCAGAAATGCAAATGCAATCACCGCAGGCTAAAGCCATGCCACTCAAAGTTTTGCCACCCCGTTATGTAAAAAATCTTGAAGCATTACCACCACATGACTTGTCATCTCAAGCTCTGCTAGTAAAATCCCTGCTATCTGAAACCTCAACATCCCATGCTACACAGTCTCATGACCTCACATCCGAAGATATGCCATCCCAAGGCACACTATCCCAAAATACACGATCCCAAGACACACAATCCCAAAGCATACTATCCCAAAACACACAATCCCAAGACACACAATCCCAAGGCACACTACCCCAAAACACACGATCCCAAGACACGCAATCCAAAGAAATGCCTTCCCAAGATATGCTTTCTCAAACACAAGTTCTGTCATCACAAGCCATACTAATTCAAGCCCCAACATCCCATATCACACAGTCTCATGACCAGATATCTAAAGATATGCCATCCGAAGACACACCATCCCAAAACACACAATCCAAAGACACACCCTCCCAAGATATGCTTTCCCAAGTACAAGTTCTTCCATCACAAGCCATGCTATTTCAAGCACCAACATCTCATATCACACAGTCTAATTACCTGATATCTGAAACCATGCAATTGGAAACCCAAACATCCCATACTTTGCAGACCCATAATGTACACCTAGAACAGCAATCCCTGGGTAATCAACTACAAAACACCCAACAGCAAGACCAGCAATTTACACATGTGTCATATCAAGACATTCAATCAGAAGTCAAGTTACTGACCCAAGATTGGAACTCGAAAGGGAAACACCAAATGAAGAAAGCTGTGAAGCAGCATTCCTTCGAGCACCATAGCAAAGGCTGGCAATCTTCAGTAAAGCAATCCCTAGACTTGCCAGTCCAAGACCAGGAATTACCCAGGAAGAAATCCTTAGATGAGCAAATCAAAAACTGGATATCCCCAAAGAATCCCCCCATAGTTAAGCAAGTCCGAATTATGCAATTCTCAGATCAGCAAGCTGAACACCAGCTGACCCAAGGAAAGCAATACCTAAAGCAACAATCGCAAAATTGGCAAGGTGAAGACCAGCAGGGCAAAGAGGGGAAATCCCCAAAGCAGCTAGGTGAACATCTGCAATCCAAAATCCAGAAATACCAAGACTGGCAACCTTTAGGCCAACAATCCCATGACTGGGAAACTCAAGAATGGAGAAACAAAGGTGGTAAAGCAGAAGAACGCAAATATGAAATGCAACGTTCTCTAAATTTGGAATCCCAAGCCTGGCAAACCCAAGAACTATTAGAAAAACAATTCCTAAAGCAGAAAATTCTATACAAAGAAGCCCAAACTTTGCATGCCACACCCGAACATTTCCTTCATCAGCAATTACAAGAGAGTCAGTGTCAAGATAAGAACCAACAAGACCTTCAATCCACTGGTATCCAAAAAGACGATATGGAAATAAACACTATACAAACAAAAGACATGAAACTGACGGACATAAAAAGTCTGTGCCCAAAACCAAGTGACCAGCAATCAGAAGACATGAAGCCAGAATTCCATCATTCCTCTTGCCAAAGCTCTGTACAAGACGAATCTTCCACTTATTTGTACAATGTAGGCTCAGAACAAGATGTGCAACAAAACACTTCAATGAGCTCAACTTCATACAAAGAAGATCCAGCTTTAACCTCATGCTACCCAAAGGATCAACAGCAATCTGAGGACTCTGACTAACTTGCAGAATCTGCCCAAATACCACACTGCTCCCAGTTATGGAACCAAATTGGGGGAAAACAATATGGTTGCCTCCAACTTATCTTCCCAAGTGTTCTTGCCAACTTACCAGAAAATGAAGGGCATGCAGGACACTCAAAGGATTTGTTCTTAAGTAAAATAAAATGACAACAAATATTAAAACTGTTTCAGAACTTTCTGGGGGTAAAAGAACAATTCACCTTCAAGTTCTTTGTCATCAGTGTTAGTGTTTCAATTTATGATCAGCAATTCATTTTACAACTTAATATTTAGAGGACTTCCTTTTCTGTGGTGCTGGTATTTCTCGCCCCCTCCTCTGTGTATTATAGGGGCTTAGTACATCAACCAGGAGGAAGTCTATGCAGGTTCTCTAAGGGCCCAAGAATCAAAAGAGTTGGTAAAGAATAAAAACCAATCCCACCATTCCTCTGTTTTGCTATTTCCAATCACCCAACTTAATTCCCCACTTCCCAAGTCTATGTTGAGGATATATACTATAAGTTTGATCAATTATTAATGTGGCAATGTGGCAATGAGGACAGAATAGGACAATAAAACACACCTAGAGCTGGGGAAGTAGGCGGCAGAGAAGGTTGGAGAATGCAGGTATCATCAAAGAAAGTATGAAAGACCGTAATACACTGAATTACGCTAGCTCCCTTCCACTCACTGCTTCTAACTTCTCAACCCTTATGACATATCATTTCATCCTCAGTGTGAGCCATCAGTTACCCTGATTAAGCCACCCTCCAAGCTTAATTACATTCTCCAGTCCTCTTTGTCCTCGATCACTTTGATACACTTGGAGTTGCTAACCACCCCTTCTTTCTGCAATCTTCATCACCCTGGTTGGCTTCTGTGTTTTTCTCTCCATTTCAAAAAGTCTAAGATAAGTATTTCCAGAGGGACCTCTCATCAGCTTTCTTCTTTTTGAAAATCATATACACTTTTGTAGTTCTCTTATCTTCTTGTGAATAAGCCCAGACTGTGTCATATCTGTCTTCTACAGAATTCCACACAAAGGCTTGCTTCTGGCAGGCATTCAATAAATCGGCTTTAAAAGCATAAATGGGAGCCTGAACCCTCCACCTAGAGATGAGTGAAGTTCTGTGCAGCAGAATACTGAGGCATAGAGCTAGAGAGACTGGCTATAAGTTCCCTGTCTTTGCTTCTGGAGTAAAGATTAGCCTCTTGAGCTTCCCAAGGCTGTTTGACCTTTCAAGGGCCCTACTTGGGTTGGCCTCCAGTTCCTAAATGATTGCCACTTTGTATTCCACTTACTCTGAATAATACCAGTAATTCCCCATTTTGCTTCCGCTAGATTAGTACATGTTTGCATGGTGTTTGTATAATGGCTTTAACTTTCAGTCCACCCACTCAGGTGTTCAGGAAATATATATTTGCAATTTTTAAATCAAATAGTTTGATAATCCAACCCACATAGGCATTCCTGCTCATTCAGCCCCATGCCTATCTAACATGCACACACATGCACATGGATGCACACATGCATTAGGGTTCTGGGGTCCTAAATAGTGCCAAGTCATTGGAGAGAGGATTCCTGTCATCACTGACAAGTCTATACCATTTCCCATTGAGAAACTCGTCCCAGTTCACGTTGACTGTGTGTCCTGTGAACTTGATGCCTCTGCATTGTTCTCAAAATCTCTCTTCTCTCGTGCACTGGACAGATGCAGAGAATTCAGGACCCAGAGCAGCTCAGATCTGTAGAGAATCAAACCTGGCCCATAAATAACTGCAGAGGTTAAATCCAGTTGGATTGTGACCTCTGATACCAGGCCAAGGAAAACATGGAATTGTCTGTCACAGAAGTTACCCTGCTCTGAATAATAGTATCTAAGGCAAAGAACTTCAAATCTTGTTCAAAATGGTAGAGCCTTACCTTTATCCCCTTGTATTATCTATTGATAATTACCAAGAAATGCAGGTGCTTGAAACAACACAAATTATTTCCGTTTCTGTAGGTGAGAAGCACGGGACAATCTGGTTAGACGATTTGCAGAGTCTCACTCAACTAAAATCATGGTGCTGGCCAGGCCTGGGGCTCTGAGGCCTGAGCCCTCTTCCAAGCTCATTCATTGTTGGAAGAATTCAGCTTCTTGCAGCTGTAGGTTTCCTTGCCCTTTGCCAGCTTGGGGAACGGGAGTGGCACTCTCCGCTCCTAGAAGCCACCTGCATTTCTTCTCATGTGGTCCCCTCCATCTTCAACCCAGCAAGGGTTTGTCAAGTCCTCAAACTTCTACCTTTAAGGTGTCCGGTGATTCTATTGAGCCCATTCAAATAATCCAGGATAATCTCCCTATTTTAAAGTAAACTTACTAACTTTCTCTGCAAAGTTCCTTTTGCCATTTAAGGGGACATACCCATGGGTGTGATGTCATAGTCGCAGTCCCGAGAATGAAGTGTGGAATTTCCTCGGGGCCACAGTTCTTCCTACCACACCCGTGAGGAGTGATAAAGGGAGGAGGGAAAGTGATTCAATGTATTTTGATGCATGTTTTCCTTTTAATATAGTAACTTGCCTTGTCACACATGAAGCCAAAAAGTACAGTTGATCCTTGAATGACATGGCTTTCAACTGCATAGGTCCACTTACATATAGATTTTCCCCCCCCAATAAATATACAGTCATCCTTCTGGATCCCCAGGTGTCACATCTCTGGATTCAACTAACCACAGATCAAAAACAGTATTTTCCATTCATAGTTGGGAATCTGCAATGCAGAGGGCCAACTGTATGCATTGTTCTATGCTGTTTTATATCAGGGATATTAGCTGACCGAGGATTTTGGTATCTGTGAGTGTGTGTGTGTGTGTGTGGGGGGTGTCTGGAACCAACCCCCCATGGATACTGAGGGATAACTACAGTTTTGGGGGAATCAAAGTTATACATGGATTTTTGACTGTGTGAAGATTGGCACCCCTGTGCCCCTGTGGTCCAAAGATCAACTGTAGACAGGTTTTAAGGTTTTAGTAATCATAGTTATATATTCACATGGTTTAAAAAATTAACTAGTCATACAAAATATACAGGGTGTCCCAAAAAATGTATACATACTTTAACAGCTGATAGCTCAATTAATGTTTCTTTCTTTTCATATTTAACCCATTGGAATGAATAATTATTCAAAGTGTGTATACATTTTTGGGGACACCCTGCATGTGTGTATGTGTGTGTGTGTCTTACTGGTCTGCTTCTCTGGAGAACCCTAACTTAGATTTTATGGAAAGTGGTACCTAGAGGAACAGAATTTTAAGGATGAGTTTTCTGAATTGGTGCTGAGGTTTCTGGAATTGGCTCTGTAATCTCATTAGACTTGAAGATGCTAATGACTCTATTTCTCATAGTAAAGGGAACACTAATAGTCCATGGCATGATCTGGCAATAGAGATACAGATATTGAATAATCCTATCAACCACTTATGAGAAGCAAGGAGTTAGGTAACTGTATGTGATGCTTTTGAACATTTTTTGAAAACTAATATTATGAGATTGGCAGGTCACTCCTATTGTCACTGGACTAGGTGTGGAGAGAAAATGCTGAGCTCAGGGGTTCGAATTCCTAGCTCAACTGCCACGTAAATGACCTGACAACTTAGAAGCTGTGAGCCCTGAAGGAGCCCTGTACATAGAAGGCCAGATATACAGGGAAAACTAAGAACTCAACAGAAGCAGGAAACCAAGAGATTAAGACCACTAGGCAAGCCCGGCTGGCGTGGCTCAGCGGTTGAGCGTTGACCTAGGATCTAGGAGATTGCGGTTCGATTCCCGGTCAGGGCACATGCCCGGGTCGGGGCTCGATCCCCAGCTGGCCACCGACGCATGAGAAAACCTGGCAGAGAAGAGCTGAGCTGGACAGGAACAGTTGAACCACACATAGGAGCCACAGAATTGTGAGCAAAAGCAAATGGTGGTAGTTTGAAGCCACTATGTTTGTGGTCATTTGTTCACAGCTAAAGCTAAGACGACCAGATGGCAACACACACACACACACACACACACACACACATACATGACAGGCTACATAGACACTATGTCTACCTCAAGCAATGGCTAATTAATTAATTTATGGCTTAGGGGTTTTGGCCTTTACCTGACTTAAGATAGAGAACTAAAATAAATGCTCATAATACTCTTTTACTTGAGATCTGAAATATTTTTATACATCTCTAGTCCAACCTGATCAATGTGTATATATATGGAAGCTGAAACCAAGACCAAGAGAGGGGATGCGACTTTCCCAAGGTCACAGTGAGTTCCTGACTGAACCAGGACTAGGGGTCAGGTCCTCTGACCCCTAGTCCTGGGCCTTTTCCTCACTCACCTTCTTGAGATCTTGACCAGTCCTGAGATTCCATGACTCTGTGACTCTATGGTTCTAGAATTCCAAGACAAAACACAACAATGCGAGTGCCCCAGACAACCTTGGGACACGATAAGAGCATGGTCTATCTAGACTGAAGTACCAACTAAATAATTTTACACTTCAAAATATCAACTCCACCATCATGGGTTCAAAAACTGTACGCAATCCCGTGTTTATGATATTTCCTCCAGAGGTCACTGCTCCCGACTTTCGGTCAACGAAAAATGCAGCCACAGCCTATGGGCCTACCATGCCCTTTTCAAAATTATTTACTACAAAAATTAAAATCTTTGGGGTAAGTAAGATTTGCCCCAATGTAAACGTTACTATAGGTGTGTTAGAAACCTAATATATGTGTTCCCTGAAACTCGTATTTGAAACCATGATCCAAATGTGATGCTATCTGGAGGTGGGGACTTTGGGGGATAATTAGTTCATTAATGTGGAGCCTTCATGAATGGCATTGATGCCCTTATAAGAAAGGGTCAGAGAGCTAGCTAGGTTTCTTTGTGAAGATACAGCAGAGAAGACTACAGTCTACAAGCCAGAAGGGGGTCTTCAACAGAATCTGATCATTTTGGCACCCTGATCTCAGCCTTTCAGCCTTCAGGACTGTGAGAAATAAATCTCTGTTGTTTATAAACCACCCAACATATGACGCTTTGTTATAGCAGCCCAAGCTGACTAAGACAGAAATTGGTTCCAAGAGGTGGGATGCTGCTATAATAAATATTTTAAAATGTGGAAGCAGCTTTGGAACTGGGCAATGGGTAGAGGCTGGAAGAGTTTTGAGGTGCATGCTAGAAGCAGCTGAGATTGTCCTGAAGGAACCCGTAAAGGCAGTTTTAGGGAGGGCTCAGAAATGAAAGAGGAGAGCTATAGAGAAAGGCTCCATCTCCTTAAAGAGTGAACTTGGCTTTGGACATATTGAACAGGAGGTGGTGTTAACCATGGAGCATTCGAGTGGGGATGTTTGACAAGAGCTAAAAATGTGGGTCTGAAGTTGAGGAAAATATTGTTTACAACTCAACTACTTAAACGTAACAGTTGCAATGGGAGTAAATGGAGAAGGTGGGCGGGAATGAGAGAGCTGAGGCCACGGGCTATTACCCTGTACCCCTTCCATTCTTCATGGCATTCCCATCAGGCTCCCCAGCATTCGTCAGACCCCTGCACAAGTGACGCAGGGACAAAAAACAGAAAAGATGGGGAGTGCTGTGCCCCCCGGGATGTGATAATACCTCTACGGGCTCAGGACTGGTCATCCAAAGGAGGGTTCTTGACAGTCCGCTTTTACTTGAGGCCAGGCTGGCATGGAGGCCTAGAATTCAGCGCCAGCTTTATTAAGATGTATCTGACATATGACATTGTGTAAATTTAAGGCGTATAATGTGATGATTTGACACACACACACACACACACACACATATAATGCAAAATGTTTGCCACAATAAGGCTAGTTATCACACCTTCACTTCATGTAATTGCCATGCTGCTGTTGTTACAGTGAGAGCTAGAAAACTCAGCTCTCACAGCAACTCTCAAGTGCATACCACGGTGTCGTTAGCTGCAGTCACCATGTTGTACCTTAGATCCTGGAACTTACGACTGGGAGTTTGCACCCCTGGATCAACGCCTCCCCATTCTCTCCAACCCTCAGGCCCTGACAGCCACCACTCTCCCCCCGTTTCTATGCATTCAGGGCTTTCAGCTCCCACATATAAAGACAATGGGACAATGCTTGCCTTTCTCTAACTTACTTCACTCTGCACGATGCCTGCAAGGTCCCCCGCGCTGTCGCAGACGGCGGGATTTTCTTCTAGTTTGTGCTGAATAGTATTTCATGTCCTGGATCCATTCGTCTCAGGGGACACCTGGGCTGTTCCCATGTCTCACCCACTGTGACCAGTGCTGCCGTGAACATGACGGCGCAGGTTTTCCTTTGGGACGGCGACTGCGTTTCCTCTGGGGACTTGCCAGGAGCGGGACGGCTGGGCCGCGTGGCTCTGGTTTGGTTTCTAACCTGCGGATTCCGCCCAGTAGGCGCAGGATCGGGCCTGATAACTTGCATCCCCAATTCTCAGGTGGCCACGAGGCTGCCAACCCACGGGCCACATTCTCAGGAGCATTGATTTAGAGTATGTTGCTTATTACCAAACACCAGGTAGAGGGATCTGAAAATTCCTGGGTGCATCATAAAGGGGCTTCCACTGTCCTTCCCTTATTTACGAGATGATAACTGCAGAACCCTTTACCAAGAGGGGATCTCCGACCTCTTCGGAAGGGGGGCCCGCCGTTTTGCTTTTTTCTCACCGTGTCTCTTTCCTCTATTTGTAGACTATCCAGATCCTGCTTGGACTGATGAACTTTTCCCTTGGAGTCATTTTCTTTTTCACCTTTGAAAAACCATACCCAAGGTTCCCCTTTATATTTGTTACAGGATACCCGTTCTGGAGCTCCGTTTTGGTGAGTAGAGTCCATCAGTTCAATATGAAGCCATGCCAACCAGGATGTTAGAGAATTCTTAGTTACAAAGTGAGCTGCATTCAGCTGCATGATAGGCTTCGAAAGGTCAAAATAAAAATCAATCTTGTTGAAATTATTTCCCCACGAACTCATCAGAGTTACTGATATTCCGTCATTGGTCTTGAAGTTCCTTTGGGAATATTTCTTTGGGTCTTGAGGTTGTTTGTCCATTCATTCATTCAAAATGACTTACCATCTAAGCCAGATACATAGAAGGTGGCAATCAGGATCCAAAGCTTAATACATGGGCCCTGATTATGGAAAACAGTATGGAGATGCCTCCAAAAATTCAAACTACATCTATCATAGGATCCAGCAATTTCACTTCTGGGAATATATCCAAAGGAAATGAAAACACTATGTCAAAGAGATATCTACACCCCCATGTTCAGAACAACATTATTTACAACACCCAAGGCATGAAAAAAAGCTAAGTGTTCATCTACAGACAAATGGATAAAGAAGTTTACACCCACACACAATGGAATATTCTGTCATAAAAAATAAGGATATTCTGCCACTTGTGACAACTTGAGAGCATCATGCTAAATGAAATAAGTCAGAGAGAGAAAGACAAATTCTGTAGTAGTTCACTTATATGTGGAATCAAAGGGGGTTGGGAGGGAGTAAGGGTCAGATATATGGTGATGGAAGATTTGAATTTGGGTGGTAGGCACACAATGCAATATACAGATGATGTGTCATAGAATTGAAATCTGTATAATTTTATTAACCAATGTCATTCCCCAAATTTAATTTAAAAAACACACAAAGGGAAAAAAGATCATATTTGAGGTTATTAGTAGCAGGGAGGGGGGTGGTGTCAAAAGGCATGAAGGGGTGAATGTGACTATAGTTAACACTTCTGTATGTTATATATGAAAAATTTAAGAGAGTAGATCCTAAGAGTTCTTATCAAAAGGAAAAAAAACACACATTTCCTTTCTTTTGTTTTGTATCTGTACGAGATGATGGATGCTAACTAAAGTTATTGTGGTGATCATTTTGATATATGTAAGTCAAATCATTATGCTATACACCCTGAACTTATACAGTGATGTATGTCAATTATATCTCAATAAAATTGGGAGAAACAAAACCCAACCAAACAAAAATAGTAACACACGAAAAAATTACTATGCACGGTGACAAAGGACTCACAAGCTGCCTCTTTAGGAAAGGCACCTACAAAACAGAGGGGAGGTTGCCCAGAGCCTTTCCAGCTTGACTGAGTTTTAAAGAATGTTGATCAGATGAAGACACACACAGAGGGAGGGAGTGGGGGGCGGTTGGGTGTAAGGGGCAGGATATCTCGCTATAAGTCAAGGGACAAACACGAGAGAAAAGCTTAAGGTGTGAGGAGCACTTTGCATCCTGAGAACTGTAAGAGCTCAAGGCAGGGAGTAAGGGTGGAGGGGCGAGGCTGAAGGAAACCAGGCAATGGGCTAGAAGTTTAGAAATGGATGTACCGTGATCAGATTTGAAGTTTCTCCTAGACAGCAATGCTGCCAGTACGGCTCATCCCCGTGAAAATTCCGGGGATTTTTACAGAATTCTCTGCATATTATCTGCAGCTCTGCCTGTGTTCCTGTCCAAGAGAACACATTGGGTTGCAAATGGGTAGGAAGGATGCTTCTTATAAGAATGACGAAATCTGACCTTGTTGGTTGTAAGTTGATTTGACACCAGGATGTCATGATGTCAAAGCTGAGTCAGCAATAGCTATAAAAAGATGAATGAGAAAACTAAAGCCCAGGAAAGGTAAAAAAAAATAAAAAATCCTTACGTTCAAATAAATAGTTGAGGCTAACGGAAATTTCGAGTTCAGTATTTTGTCCACTACTCACGTGTGGACAACCCATTCGAGGCCTCTCGCCCTCTCGCTCCCCTGAGGATGTGTGAAGTACGAAGGAGGGTCTGTGAAATGGGTACGTAGAAGTCTATTCTGCGAGCACTCTTTACACCCATCACTAAGAAATGTATTTTTTCCTAACAGTTCATTTATTCTGGAGCCTGCCTAATTGCACTGGAAAGAAAAGGCACAAAAACTCTGGTGAGTTACATTCACCTTTGTTGACAATGTATTTATAACTTTGAATTAATTCATTCGAGCCTTGAAAGCAAATTTGGAATATCATTAAGCCATTATAATCCCACAAACTCTCAATTACCCATACCGATCGATGTTATTTGCTTCCTTTTTTTCATAGAATTATAAAACATTAGTGCCAAAAGTGAGTTTCCTAGGTCATCCAGTTTAGTTCTGATTTTATATGTAAAGACAGTGAGACCTAGAACAAATGACTTGTGCAAGTTCCTCAGCCACATGGCAGAGTGCGTCTCATTATTCCAGTAACGCCCTCACTCTTTCTGCAAGGATTTCTGGTGCCTACTGCATGCCAGGTGCTTTGACACACACATGCAGTTGCTTGACACACACATGACAGGCACACTATGTAGATGACCTGATTAAACTTCATGAGCAGAATCTGAAAAATAGTGTTACTGAATGCACAACTTTAACTTCCAGATAAACTCTAAGTAGAATATTTTTACTTTTCTCAAAGAAGCAAAGCTATGGGATATTAATAAGCCAATTATATATATTATTTTAGTTAAACAGAGTCATGAAACAAAAATGTAATTAGGTCATGACTTTGACCAGAGCAGCAATATGCAATGTGGGCCCCTAAGAACCTTTATTGTCCAATGTGTGCCCCTCCCACCAATTGAATGGGATTTATTTCTTTATTTGTTTTCTATTATTTTTTATTGAGTTTATTGGAGTGACGTTGGTTAATAAAATTGTACAGGGGTCGGGTGTACAATTCCAGAACACCTCCTCTGTATATTGTACTGCATGTTTAGCACCCCAAGTCAAGTCTCCTTCCCTCACCATTTATCCCCACTTCGCCCTCTCCTGCTTCCCACCCCCCTTCCCTCTGGCAGTCACCACACTGTTACCTGTGTCCCTGAGTCTTTCTTTTATTTCTTTGCTGAATCCCTTCACCCTTCTCACCCAGCCCCCGACCAATCCGTTTACAACCCAAAAATTATGAGATGAGCAAAAACAAGAAAGCATCGCCCGTCTACAGGGAAGAGAGCAATTAATAGAAACTCTCTGTGAAAATGCCCAGACATTGTATTTCTTAGGCAAAGACTCAAAATCAGCTTAAATGGGATTTAAATTAGGCACAGGTTGCCCAGCCGGGCCGGGCGTGGCTCAGCTGTTGAACATCGACCTAGGATCCAGGCGATCGGGGTTCGATTCCCAGTCAGGGCACAGGCCCGAGTTTCGGGCTCTGTCCCCAGTCGGGGGCGTGCAGGAGGCAGCGGATCAATGACCCTCATCATTGATGTTTCTCTCTCCCCCTCTCCCTCCCTCTCTCTGAAATCAGTAAAGACATATTAAAAAAAAATTAGGCCCAGATTATGGGAGATGGAAGGGTTATTTATTTTATTTTTAAATATATCTTTATTGATTTCAGAGAGAGGAAGGGAGAGGGAGAGAGAGAGAGAGAAACATCAATGATGAGAGAGTCATTGATTGAGCCCGCAACCCGGGCATGTGCCCTGACCGGGAATCGAACCCCGATCGCCTGGATCCTAGGTCGATGCTCAACCGCTGAGCCACGCCCGGCCGGGCTGGAAGGGTTATTAAAAGCTCACTGGACCCCCTCTTTCTGTAGCCGAAGGCCTGGCCTCCAGAGAGGTAAAGGGCCGCATGGACGATGCCCCGGCGGCGTGGTGGGCTGCGGCTGACACCCGCTCCCTGGGCCCCCCCACACCCACCCTGTCTGTAGACTCGGGGCCTGGTCATTGCCTTACCCCTTTGCTCTCCCGCAGGTGAGGATGAGCCAAACCATGAACTGCTTCAGCGTCCTGGCAGCAACGACCGGGGTCCTTCTCCTTGTATTCGGTTTTATTCTGGATCAAAACTACCTGTGTGGCTACTCCGGAGAAGCGAGCGAGTGCAAGGCTGTGAACACCCTGTTCATCGTAAGTGCCGCACCCGCAGGGCGAGGAGCCAAGGGCTTGAGCCAAAGATGCGTTAGCGCCTCATCAGTACCGTCCAGATAACGCTGCAGACAAATGCAGTTTTTACTCACAGGCGTACAGAAATCATAGTCTCTAATAGGCATCATACCAGGCATTGGAGAATGGAAAAATATATTATAACCCCCAACTTTAGGAATTCACAGATGAGTAGAGGAGCTAAACGTGTATAATATAAAAAAAAGCGATATACTAAAAGAAAAAAACAGGTATAGCAGTATGGTAGTGGTTATAGCCCTGCATGTACATTTAGAATCATGAGTGGAGCGGTGGAGTGTTTTTATGGTTTGGGTTTTAACATGTAGACTGGACTTCTGATAAAACGTGAGAGGTTGAAAACAGGCATTTATTTCTGCTCTTTGAAAATCCCACTAAAATTAGTGTAAAGGCATGTAAAAGATATGAATATACGTGCAGAGAAAAAATAGCCAATAAGAGCCATTAAAAATTACTGAGAAAGCTGAAAACGAAACACGTAAGGAAAAGGGGGTCCTACTGGAAGTAGAATATCTCATATGGCAGATTCAAAGGAATGCTGCGCATTTGATGCAGCAGGACCACAGAAAACGAGGGAGGAGAGATGAAAACAGATTAGTTCTGGAAACAGTAAAATGCGAAATGTGAATCGACACTCCTCTGAAAACAAAGAAAAATGCTACATCTAAAAAAAAAAGAAACACCTTTTTAAATTATTGCTCAAAATATTACAGAGGCCTCTTTTTCTCCCCGTTGCCCCCTCCCAGCCCACTCCGCCCCCTCCCCAGTCCCTCCCCACACCATTGTCCCTGTCCTTGGGCTGTGCATAAAGCACATAAATTCTTTGGTAAATCTCTCCCCCTCCACCCCCGCCGCCCTCCTTCTCTCTGAGATTGGGTTTAAAGCCATTTAAATGCCCCCGAAGAGCTGCAAAGTCACCTGGAACTCCCGGGTCAATTCTTAGAGGAAAGCCTAGCCTGAAGCCTGTCAGTGGAGCGCCTAAGAGCAGCAGAGCTTCCCATGCCTCAAGGCCCTGCGCCAGCGTCGCCCGTGTGGAACCTGGGCCCAGGCTAAGTGCAGTGACAGAGAGAAACCAGGGCCTGTGAGCCTGCGGGAGGCACACTTGAGATGTGGAGGAGCTTTCTTACCTGGGTATTGCTACTTAATTATCATCTGAAAAACCTTTGCTGTGCTAACACCATGACTCTTCTTTTTCTTCTGTTACAGGGAATTTTGATTATGTTGATAGCCTTCAGCATTATTCAACTACTCATTGCTCTGTCTTTCTCAATTTGTAGTAAATCCTTTGACTGTTGTGATTGTGAGGAATGGTGCTGAAAAGCACTGTGAGAATAAAGAAGTGTTATCATGTCGTGGGAGACGAGTTGTGGTTGTGAGGAAAAGCCAAAAGGAGCACAGGATTTTAAGGCTGGCGATTCTTTGAAGCAAAGGGGAGGGACTCGGGGGAGCAGGACTGGGGAAGATTTTGGCTCGCAAAACACATCCTGCCTCTCTGCAATGCCATCTCCTCCGAGGCCCGAATCACATGGTCGCCTTGGTGTCGCCTCCTCTGTCAGTCATGCGTTCACTGGCCTAGAGAACTGCGGCGTGGTGTCGCCACTGCGACAAACAGAAAGGAACCGAAGCCCAGCGTGCAGGGCCCAGCTCCTGCTGGTTTCTCTGAGAGGCTCGGCCTCCTGGTTCCTGCTCCTCTGTCCTACAGACAGATTGTTACCGGGACACCCTGGTGGGGCTTGGGCGGCCTGTCGCTGTGTCCAATTCAGGAGGCAGGGGTGAATCCTATATCGCTGTGTCCATTTCAGGAGGCAGGGGTGAATCCTATATCGCTGTGTCCATTTCAGGAGGCAGGGGTGAATCCTATATCGCTGTGTCCATTTCAGGAGGCAGGGGTGAATCCTATATCGCTGTGTCCATTTCAGGAGGCAGGGGTGAATCCTATATCGCTGTGTCCATTTCAGGAGGCAGGGGTGAATCCTAGAAGGCGTTTATTGAGAAGGCTGCCGACCAAGAAGACGGGGCACGCGAGCATCCCAAACTTGTCTCAGGAGTGGCCTGAGGGACAGGGCTGGATGGGGCAGACGGGATGGGGGGTGGGGGTGGGGGGGGCTGGGACCGGAATGCAGCTACGTGCAGTCCTGGAGGTCATTCTTTTGATCTTGGTCGCCTGGGGATGTCTCCATAAGGTGAGATCTTCACTCCTTCGATCTGGGTGGCCTGGCGATGTCTCCATAAGGTGATATCTTAACCCATTGTCCACAGCTGCGCCACCTCCTTAATTGCTTCAGTTCGGGATCAAGGGGAGTGCAGGGCGAAAAGGCCCAGGAGAAAGAAGCCTAAGGAAAAAAGTCCCTGCTCACCTAAGTATATGTGTTCTACAACTTTATAAGCAATATAATTATATTTCAGATTAATTCAGGTGCTCAATCTTTGGAAAGTACAAGTGCCCCTATCAAGATGAGTTGGTTAGAAGAATGGCTTGGCCCACAAATTTTACATTGATCGTGTAGAGGTTCAATATTATGCACCTGTAACAACTCAATAGTAACAATAGTGAGGGAAAGTATTGGTGAAAACTACTACAGTGTTCCAGGCACAGTGAAAAGTGTTTAATGTGTATGACTCATTTAATCTCACAAAAATTCTAAGAGGCGAATTTTATTATGATACTTATTTTATGGGCAAGGAAGCCGAAGCACAGCGAAGGTAAGTAATATGCCCAAGGTCACGAACCTTGCAAGGGCAGAGCCATGATATCAACAGACAGTGTGGCTCCAGGGCCCAAGGTCTCAACTCTTATACCAACATCTCTGAAACTTTTGGTCTTGGAACCCCTTTTCTACTCATATTATTGAAGACTCATTACGTAGTACTACAAATAAACCTTTTCTTAACATAACTATATTTTCCAAAATTGAAAACAATTAGTGTGGAGAGTAGCACTGATACATATTTTGCAAATCTCTTTTTATAGATTACTTAACATTCTTTTCTTTGTTTTTTTAGCTTTATTGAGTTATAGTTTGTATACAAAAAATTGCACACGTTTAATGTATGCATCCTTCCGATGGCACGGTAACCAGGATACTAAACACATCCATCAGCTCCAAAAATTTCCTTGTGTTCTTTTGTTGGGTTTTGTTTTTTTGGTAAGGACACAACATGAAATCTATCCTGTTAACATATCTCACAGTGCACAAGACCGTATTATTAACTATAAGTCCTCTGTCGTACAGAAGCTCTCTAGAACTCATCCTCATAACAAAAACTTGATACCCATTGAAAAGCAAATCCCCATGTAACTTTACTCTCCATTCACATCACCTGAGAAACTTTTATAAATCACAACGCACCACATGCTACCCTATACCAATGAAATCAGAATGTGGTAGGAGCGGGCACCAATCTTTTTCAAAGATCTCTAGGTGACTCTGATGCAGAGCAGAGTTTGGGAACCACTGCTTCCCTCTCACTTAATGGAAAATGAGTGGACCCTCTTAACTTCTTTTGTACCCAACCTACTGTGACATCTCATCTGTAGCCTATGGAGAATACCACTGTAAACTCACGGAAAGGGGTAAATAGGCCTTAGTATTATTATGAAAATTGTTTTGAACTCACAGACTCTGCAAGGGTCTCAAGGACTCCAGAAGGTTCCCAGTCCACACTTTGAGGATGGTGCCTTATATTATATTGCATCCACCAACGGAATACCTGCTCAGCATTAGAGCTCTTACCTCCGTCATCTCATTTAACAGTCATGACAGCCCCCTGAGAGGTATGACTGGCCTATGTCATGGTAATGAAAACTGAAACTCATTGTGGTTTTCTGAGACCACAGACGGAGTATTTAGAACCAGGATTTGAAGAAAGATCCCCAACTCCAAATCCCATCATCCCAGCCTTCTTTTGGCATAGAAAACACTTGGCATACTCCAAGAAACTATCAGGCTTGTTTCTGCTATGAGCTGGAAGGAGGCTGGCCTGTAGGTGCATGTAGGCTGGCAGGGGATAGGGGAGTGAGGTTCTGATAAAAAATATTTTTAAATATTTCCTTCCAATGGAGTGAGGTTCTGATTTAAAAATATTTATTTTTAAATATTTCCAGTGGAGCGAGGTTCTGATGAAAAATATTTGGTGGTGGTGAAGTTTGAGATTTATTTAAGGGTGAGAATCTGTCACCTCACGGTTAGGACTTTTAAGTCAGACCTAGTTTTAAATGTCATTTTTGCAATTTAAAGCTGATTGACCTGAACAAATGATTTAACCTTTGTGAGCTTTCAATTCCTAGACTAAAAGGCAATAATAATAGCTCCCTGATGGGTTTACATGAGCCTTAAATGAACCATCTGCACTGGTTTTACCACTGCCTCAAACTTAAAAATCACTTAGGAAATGGTAGGTTTTCTCTTAAATTTATATTTGAGGTTTTCTTGCTTTCCAAAATCACATTTTATCTCTCTCTCTGTGACTTTGGGTCAGTTTCCCTTATTTCCTGAATGTTAGTTTCCACTATTATAAAACAGAATCAAACTATAGTGTTTGTTATATGGACAGTGCTTGGTATATAAATAGGTATTCAACTGATGTTACTTTCCTAACTGTAAAAAATGTAAAGTAGTCCCCCAGGACAAAAAGAGGATCTTGTCAACAGCAAAGCTCTTAAATACTTGAATTTACATTTTCCTGGGTTTTAATTATTTATAAGTATAACATTGGGACTTTCCAACTTGTAACCAAGTTCTATTTGCAACAGGAGAGAAGGGGGTTGGGCAGGGGACAGAGAAGTAAAGGGTAAAGGGGGTCAAATATATGGTGATGGGAGAAGATTTGACTGTGGGTGGTGGGCACCCAGTGCAATATACAAACGATGTATCATAGGAATGTGCACTTGAAACCTGTGTGATCATATTAACCCATGTCACCCCAATACATTTAATTTTAAAAAGTACTGGTAGTAAGGTCTTTAGTTTCACCTCTGAGGAACCCTGAATCTCCCTAACCGATTCTCTGAAAGCAAACCCTCCAGCACCAGGTAGTTGGGGTGCCGGCGCTTCCAGCAGCGGAGAGGCTGTGATGACCCCTCGACGGGAGGCAGCGCCCAAGCAGAAGCTTCGTGTCTCAGAGGACACAGCGCTCAGGAAAGCTGGCCCTGCCCGCGGGGGCCGTAGAGGCCTGCTGTAATACATCGTAAGGCATCGCGAAGGCAGGAACTGCACTGCGAGATGTACTTTTCATAAGAGAGGCGAAATGTTTCCAGGATAAAAATAAACAGGGGTGTTAGGAGGTGGGGCAATAAAAGGAAGAGAAATTCTTATCAGGCAAATGTTAAAAGTTGAGTTGATGAACTTCTATGTAGAGTTGAAGGAAGATCATTATATGAAAGTAAGAAGGCCACTGGACAGTAACAAGAGGTTTAATTCAGAGAAAAAAAAATTCTAAATGTGTAATAGATCTCATAAAATATCTTCAAATGTAACAGAAAAAAAATAATGGAACAAATGAAGTGCTACCGACAAACCCAAACTGTAGTGGGGATTTCAACCTACTCAAGCACCAAAAGGTGAATCTAGCCAAACCAGCAAAAGCTAGTGAAAGTTTACTTATGTATATAAATTCAAATTCAAGTTTAGTCAGGAGCAATCACACATAGAGCCACCTAAGTGATCTCACTTGGCCATACACACACACACACAAACAGACTAGGGCGGGTGCGGGGAGGGGAGAGAGTAACCAAAGAATTTATATGAGTATATGCACAACCCAAGGACACGGACAATGGTGGGGGGAGGGCCTGGGGAGGGGGGGGTGGGACAGGGTGGAACGGGGCATTGGGGAGAAAAAGGGACATCTGTAACATTTTAAACAAAAATAAATTATTTTTTTAAAAAATATATCTTTATTGATTTCAGAGAGAGGAAAGGAGAGGGAGAGAAACATCAATGATGAGAGAGTCATTGATCGAGCCCACAACCCGGGCATGTGCCCTGACCGGGAATCGAACCCCGATCGCCTGGATCCTAGGCCGACGCTCAACCGCTGAGCCACGCCCGGCCGGGCAACAAAAATAAAATTTAAAAAAAAAACAGAGTAGCCAACACCCCAAGACAGACTTCGGGAAATGGGGCCTACACAGAGACAAGGGTATGAAGAATCAGGTGTGCAGCCCCAATTCGAGCCTCCCTGATGCCAGATATTTGCCAAGTCTGGCCCCACTCCCGTGCTCACGAAAATGAAGGCGCACCCTTCCAGCCACCCAACACCCTGGACCCCAACCTTGGGCCTCCCAGTCATCCGCAGCTCAGGCTCTGTGAAATTACCGTCCCTGTCGCCAACCGTTCAAGCACTGGAGCAGATACTCATAGGCCCACCCCCAGAATGTTAAATGGATGGCAGGGCCTGTGTTTCCTCTGCACCCTATGGCTTTTGTGATAGGTGACCACATGGCTTACCTGTGTCCTTGATGGCAGTAAGTTCTCCATTCAAATGGCAGCCTTTGCCACTGATGAACTGCTCCAGTGGCGGGGAGATGGCATTTTTAAATTTTTTAATTTATTGGGGTGATTTTGGTTAATAAGATTGATCCCAAAGGTAAGGGAAGTAAAGGCGAAAAGAAATGAATGAGATGATATTTTTTAAATGTTGCATTAAAAGCAGCCTCTCTAGACCTACTATTACCCATTGGTTCTAACCCTTTGATTCCAAACCATCCTAAAGAAAAGAGACAAAGGGACAAAAAGGGAAGAGAAGGGAGAGACTAGATATGAATTAACCTCAGATTCAGCAACAGAGCTGCCATATTTCGGCCCTTTAGATTAGGCATACAATTACCTAACTACAGCCCTGAGTCTCTAATGAAATTAAGAAATGGACAAAGAAATTTAAAAATAGTGAAAAATCCAGCATATGAACACACAGTAGTCCCCAATATCCATGGGGGATATATTCGAAGACCCCCAGTAGATGCCTGAAACCACAGATAGTGTGTCCCAAAAAATTATACACACTTTAACAGCTGATAGCTCAACTTTGAAAATGAAATGCACTTTAATATACGCTGCCTTTATAATTATTCAGAGTGTGTGTATACATTTTGGGGGGACATCTTATATATTATGTTTTTTCCTATACATACATAACACTTCCCGGCCTCTCTTTGGCATATCCAAGTTGCCAGCATCACTACTCTTGTGCTTTGGAGCCACTACTAAGTAAAATAAAAGTTAGTTGAACACAAACACTGAGATACCACCACAGTTGATCTGATAACATAGACGGCTACCAAGTGACCAGTGACCAGTGAGCAGGGGCATATAAAGTGTGGAGATGCTGAACAAAGGGATGATTCACGTCTCTGAGCAGGACAGTGTCAGATTTTATCACACTGCTCAGAATGGCATGCAATTTAAAACTTATAATTTGTTTATTTCTGGAATTTTTCATTTAATACTTTCAGACCATGATTGACTGCGGGTAACTGAAACCCCAGAAAGTGAAACCACAAATAAGGGGGGACTGCTGTAAAGGCTGTATATAGTGGGCCAGGGGGTACAGTATCTTGGGCAAAGCTTTCTTTGATTCATCTCCGAAATGTTGGCACTCTCCTGGCCACCAGCTTCCTCCATTCCCTCACTTGACTTGGCACTGGGCTTGATAGTCACAGCGCCAGCCCAAAATGAAGAGACGGGACCCAAGGGAACTGAACAGATGGAGGAAATGGTAGAAGTGCTACTTCGATTTATATCCCCAAATATGAAACTCTTATCTCAAGCTCCTGGGAACGTGGTCTAGCACCAGAGTATATTTTTAGGCCATTTCTACTAAATCTGGCACAAGACATATGTGGTCCCACTAGAACCCTAAGTGTAGGTCAGTGAGACAATATATGGAGATGGACACACAGACTGTCCCAATGTACGAGCTTAATGATTCTTGACTGTCTCTGCATGGATGCCTCCTTCCCACCTACTCACTCCTAAAAGTGAAGTAAAGAGGTAAAAGTCCTTACAGCCCATCTTTGCAGAATTTCTAGAGCCCTTCTTGCCCTTGGGGACCCACGATCCACACCTGCTTGCAGGGTGGGGGCTGCCAAGTTCTTCTAATTAAGGTAGTGTAAAGTACGCCATGCGGTCCCCTGGGGTCTTTTTCAAGAAGTGAAACCTCCTGGTAAGGCAGAAACTTTTTTGTATATCCTTCAGCTTTGGTAAGTGTGTATTAAACCCAAGTAATTGGGGCGATGCCCAAGGTAGCAGAAGCCACCGACTTCCTGTCACCTGGTATCTACCAGAGACCCTGGGCCTTGTCGATCTCACTCATCCCCGTGTACTTGAGAAAGCAGCAGCCAAGTGCACTCAGCAGCAAGCAGCAAATCAGCCCTTGAGCCCTAAGGCCTTGGAGACTCAGGTAAGGAATCCATTGACTTGTTTCAGTGACTAAAAGGGAGGGACGGATAACGTCTAGGGTGGTTTCGGAGACTGGAGATTTGGGGCTTTAATTCAAGGCCTCCCTGGTCAAGTTTTCTGATAGTGCCATGATTTGAGGAGGGGATGATGTCAAGGCTTGCTGCCCACCCACTCTCTTAATCTGTCTGTCTGTCTGTCTCTCCCCCCCCCCAACTTTGAGTTATGCTAAAAAATAGCGGACTGCAGCGTGTGGATTAAAGCACGGTTGCCAACCTGCTGGGCTCGAACCTGCACGCTACCATTTACAAGCCATATAATGTCAGGCCAAGTTACTACATCATTAAGACTAAATGAGCTAAAATCCTGAAACTCTTAGAACCCGTTGGCTGGTACCAAACAAGAATATAACCAGTTGTGGCTATAATGAAAATAACTATTCCTCTCGTTTAAAAGTTTTTTCTCTCCAAAGATAACCCGCTAAATGTAAATATCCCTAGACACTGTTAAGCCTCATAGGCTAACATTTCTGGAGGGGGCTGGTGGACACCAAAAGGAGCCGAAAATCCTGCCTCAGATCCCTCACAGAAACTTAGAGAGCGGACACTGGAGGCGAGAGGAAGCTCTAACGAAGGGGAACAAAAATCATGTTAGCGATGTCATAACTGTCTCTAAAGCCAGTATATAATGTGACTCCTGTGCCCTGGTTCCCGTAAGACGGCTTCACCTCACTGATCCCACTACTTTTTTGTCCGCTGTCCTGCGCGTTCCATAAACCTGCTCCGAGGACGCAGTTCAGTTTAGCGTTCCCTGTGACATTTACTGAGCTCAAAGTGCAGAGAAAACGAGTTCTCTGCGTAGCCCTAGTAGGACATTTCCTTGCGGGATTTACTACACCCCATTAGAGAAGCTGCAATATGCAGAGGAAGAAAACTGTCGGTGACGAGTCAGAAAGGCCAAGAGCTGTGGCTTTGGAAGAGAAGTTGCGGCCATAGAAGAGCAGGGACAGCCTCGGGTGGTGTGCATGTCTCGTGGGGAGTTTGACCGAAAAGGAAGGGGCAGGAGGGGCATTTCGAGGAGGGGATTCGAAGGAGAGAGCAGGAGGCATGTGCAGACCCGGTAAAGCTGGACTCGAAGGCTCCTCCGCAGGCAACGCCAGGTGGCAGCGAGAGCTCCAGCTCGGGAAGCCACGACTTAGGTAGCGATTTAGGGCTGATCGCGGCCTCACATTTCTGGAGGGAGTCGGCGGACACCAAAATGAGCCCCAAATCCTGCCTCAGATCCATCACAGAAGGGTGGAGGGAGGGTGGGTTAAAAAAGAGAAAGACTGAAGGCAGAGAAGCAAGACTTCTGTGCTTAAGCCAAGGGAGGAAGTGAGAATTGAATGCATGAGGTGACAGTGGAAGTAGAACAAATGTTCACCTGCCAGATAAGGTGCATCACAGAGGCCCATCCGGCAGGGCCGGGCCACGAGTGAGCGTGGGAGACAAAGGAGCGAGGGACAGGCGGCTCCAGCTTGGCAAGCCTGGGCCACAGGGGAGCAGAAGTAAAGCGGCCTGAGGGGCGACGCCTGAAGGAGGGCCGGGGCTGTGCAGCGGGTCCCTGAAGGCGCAGTTCCAGCTGAGTGGCCACAGCCGCAGCGAAGCCTGAAGAGTGAGGAGGGGAGGGAGTGGGGGGGAGGAACCGCAGCCTTGAAGAAGCCCTGGGTAAGGGCAGGGGACGCTGGCAGTGACGGGGACACTGCTGGATTAAAGGAAGGGGCTCGGGTTGGGGGACACCGTGGCACATTTTAATCATTAAAAAAAAAAAGGTCTGGTAATTACAATTATTCTTTGACTGTTAAGTCTTTTATAAATTGCAAGGTATCTCATGTTCTCAAAACAGTACTTTGGATAGAGGGATCTCAAGAGTAGCAAGCCGCGGAGCGGGGACTCGCTGGCACAGGGCGCAGGCTTCCCGGGAGGGCAGCGACTTGGTGGAAGGGGACAGGCCGGGCGTGGGAAGAGGGACAGTCCCCCCAGGGTGCACAGGGGGCCGCGAAGCATAAACCGCAAAAGCACTGTGCGTGGCAAAGGAGGAAGTCGAGGTAACCAAGGGGGACAGTAAGGGAACAGCAGCTTTGGACTTCACAGTAAGGGATGGAATTTCTGGGCCCACGAGTCATAACTCAGACCCAGACCCGTGAAGGCCGCGAGCCCGTCTGCAGCGGACGGACAGGGACAGCGGGCCTTTCAGGATCAGAAGGCATTTGCAGGCCCTGCTGTCATAGAATGGGGCAGTGTCCGGTAAACTGAGTCCCGGTTCTAATATGGCTTAGTGAAAATAGGATCCTGTTGTTACCGCATTTTGACCAATGTGGTCAGTAACCCCGACTAAAGTACCAACGAGTCTTTGGGCATAATTATTTAGGTGATTGTGAACAATTTTTTTTTTTGGAGGGGGCTAAGGCAAAGCTTCAGGAATCTACAATATCCTTAGGAGTATGTGGTTTAGTTTTATATACTCCCATAGGATGAAACTTTTCATTACCCAGTCAGTCTATAATGCCCTAGCATATTATATATATGTATATATATATATATACACACATATATATGTGTGTGTGTGTGTATATGAGATTATTTGCATAAGACATGGAGTAGCATACAGAAACAGGTATGTTTGTGTTTATAAACTACCATTTTACAGTAATATTTATTGAAGATTTTGTATTAATTTACATAGCGAGACATCATTTTAACACAGAAAATCATTCCCCCAATAGTCATTACTGCCATTAGCCACTGTCATTAGCTTGAGTAGAACTTGTTTACAGAAATGGTTTATCTCACCAATAACACAGGCACAGCCTTAGGCAGTTGAAAAATATGGAGAAATTAAAAGCAACAGTAGCCCAATCATCTAGATAATTGATGACCTTTGCTCTTACAGTCATCCTCACTAAAATTAGCCCTCTGGAGAGGAGGGCGGTGACTCCCAGCTCATCCCACACTTGCCACGGGAAAGTGAACCTCTCGGTACCTCCATGTCCTCATCTGCAGAAAGATGAAATGCCTGCTTAGTACAGAGGGGGTTGGGAGAGCTGGAACTAGATGCATATACACCATCCCTGGCACATAGCAAGTGCTCAGTGAACAATTCTATGTGGCCTAGCTTGAGGTACAGCAGAAAGAGGACCAGCCTCAGGGCCATGGTGACTGCCTTCCCGTTTGGCTCGGTCACCGAGCGCAAGGTCTTTGGTAAGGCATGTCCCATCCCTGGGCCGCAGCTTCCTCACTAGTCAAATGAACAGAATGGTTTCTGAGGTTCCCCTGACAAGCTCTAAAAACCCTGCCTGGTGACCAGAATCCGTTTGTAAACTCCCTAGTAGGCTACATTAATATATTCCTTTTGCTTGGTGGTCTTTTGGGGTGGTTTGTGGTACAAAGCAGATCCCCAAGACCACATGACAACTGATCATCTAGGGCTTGGGCAAAATCAAGTGCAAAGCACTCACTCAAAGCCGCCTCTCTTCCCTCCAGCCCAGACGCTCTGTTTTCAACTCATTTAGAGTCACCCATCTATTTGAAGGAGAAGGAAAAGGCTCGTTAGTAAAAGAGACTGAATTCCTATTCCCCACAGGCGACAAAGCAGCCTGGTGCCATAGGTACCTCCCTGGATACGTCAAGTCCTCATCTTAAACCTCCACTGGTCCTGAAACTTTGAATAAGTTACGTAACTTTTCTATGCCCTTGCTACCTTCTGTACGAAACAGGGACAGTGACTCATCCCTAGGCTACTCTGTGAGGCTCCAATGAGATGCCAGATGTGAAATCTCTTTGTCACTATACAGTAGGTACAAAAGTGAGGCCCGGGAGACTCCCAATCACCTGTCCCATGTCACACCTGCTGTTGCCCAGCTCTGTGTGACTTCAGTAAAATATCCAAGGTAGAGAGGCAGCCTTGGTCTCCACCAACTTCCAGTCAATAAAGGCAAGAACAAAGGCATGTCCCCAAAGAGAGCTTTCCAGGGCCCAGGAAAGATCCAATACAATTCAAGTAAGTTACGGACATTTAACAAATGATTACCAAAGGGAAGCCCAAGGTGAAAAAAGCTGAGCAGTCTTAAAATATTAGAGCTGGGCCGGCCAGTGTGGCTCAGTGGTTGAGCATCGACCTAGGATCCAGGAGATCGTAGTTTGATTCCCGGTCAGGGCTCATGCCCGGGTTGCGGGCTTGATCCCCAGTCAGGGGCGTGCAGGAGGCAGCTGATCAATGACTCTCTCATCAGTGATGTTTCTCTCTCTCTCTCTCACTCTCCCTTCCTCTCTCTGAAATCAATAAAGATATATTTTTAAAAAATAAAATAAAATATTAGAGCTGGGAAGGACCTTGGTAATAATCACTGTCTAACTTCAGAAATAATTAACTCTAAGAACAAATAGTATTTACTACTTTCTCCGGGTACTAGGCACTTTCACATGTTAACTTACTTATTTCTCATAAATACCTGTGAAAGGGGTATTGTGCTTATTTTTCAGATGGAAAGAATAGAAACTAATGCTCATAAAGGTAATAATACTAAAACAAGAACAGCAACCAAGACAGCTAATAATTATTCAGACATGGGTGCATTACATACATTTTCTCCTTCAATCATATTTACTAAGAAACCACTAAGATACTGGGTAAGAGAGATGAAGGCCTCTGCTTTGATGGAACTTATATTCTAGTGGGGAGATTCAGAGCATAAGTAAGCAAGCAAGTAGTCAAGGTAACTACCCCCAGGGATAAGTGTCTGAAGCAAATACAATGGGGCGCTGAGGGAGAGAGTAACTGGGAGGATGCATTGGGATTGAGGGTTCAGGGAAGGCTTCCCTGAGGATCTGACATTTGAGCTCCACCTGAGCAGAAAGACACCAACCACCCACAGATCATCAGACCATTTAAGCCTTATAGCAACCCTGTGAGATAAGAATTATTATTTTCCCCATGTTACAGTTGAACTTGAGGCTCAGAGACTTTTAAAAAAACTTGCCCAAAGTTTCATGGCAAATATAAGAATCATGATTAAAACCTAGGCAACTTGAGTGAGGAGGCCGTGGTCTTACATATAACCTTAGAGAGCTTCCTGGAAGTGATAAACTGAAGGTCACAGAGAAGTGGCAGGGGGCAGACTCCAGTTGGTCCCTCCTGGCTCTAAGGGCAGTCACCATCATACTCTGTCACGAGGCCGCTGGTCCATCACAACAGACAAAAGTAGGTAAGCAAAGGGACAAGAGCAAGTCAGTCCAAAATGCATTTTCCAATATTAAAGCGTAAGAAAAGCACCCAGGGCTGAGAGACAAACAGGACATGCAGATATATGAGCATGTTCTCTACAAAGATAAATTATGCCCCAAACGTAGTTGTCAAGAATACCGGCAGCGACCCCTGGGCACATATGTCCTGGCCTGAGATGCTCCCTCCAAACCCTGTCTTAGAACACAGCCTTGCCTCAGATCCAAAGTCACAAGGAAGAGGCCAGGTGTACCCCCAACGACACCCATGGAAAGAATTCAGAAAAAAACAGTATGCAGGTTGAATGACACAAGATAAAAGACTACTGAAATCCTGTTCTCTTCTCATTTTATTATTTTATTTTTTAGGAGTATTGCAGTTGAAATGATGACACCCAGAAATTCAATGAGTGGAGCTTTCCCAGCAGATCCTATGAAAGGCCCTGTGGCCATGCAACCTGTTAAAAGACCGATTCCCAGGAAGATGTCTCCTGTGGTGGGCCCCACACAAAGCTTCTTCATGAGGGAATCCAAGGCTTTGGGGGTGAGTCAGTTGCCCTCCATTCCATACCCTGGGGACTACAGACGCAGATGCTGTAGGCCAGGTACAGGACTCAGTCCAATTTGAAGGTATCTGATCCAACCTGAGGCGTTCTTTAGGTCTAAAACGGTGGGTCAAATCAGGGACATACAGAGACGTTATCACAGTGATCTATGTCCCCTTTTGATTCTGAGGTTTGCGCATTTAGGGATCTCCCATTCCAGTTGGTCACCAGCATCCCACGCATACCTGCCTTGGAAATGTCCCGGGTGGTGGGGAAAATGAATCCGAACAAGACGTGTGCCTTGGCATCTTCACCACTTCCTTTGGGCACTTTGAACAGGCCCAAGCCAGGGCCTGCAGCCTCACCTTTGCCTTCTGACTTGAAGGTGATTTGGGTTCACCCATCAGTGCCCCTGCTTCCTCCCAGGCGGTCCAGATCATGAACGGGCTCTTCCACATCGCCCTCGGCGGCCTCCTGATGATCCACATGGAGGTCTATGTGCCCATCTGTGTGACTGTGTGGTACCCTCTCTGGGGAGGCGTTATGGTGAGTAAGAATCCACAGCCGTCTGGGGAGCGATGCAGGCAAAAATGTTAAAAAACTCCACAGCAATATGCCAGATTATTTCTGTGTTGAGGAGAGTTGAGTGGGAAATAGGTTGTGTGGTTAGAATAACTGAGAGGAAGGACAGCTGACTAACCTGGGTGTGAGTGCCCGGCTGAGGGTTCGCCTTCGTGCTTCACAGGGGTCAGGGTACAGTGCCCCCCGTGAGCCTACACGGGGAAGGAGGGTCGTTCAAGGCATGACCTCTCCAAAGACAATGGGGGGCAGTGGTGTTTATATCACCTTGTATTTTTCTAGTTGCTGTGATAAAGATGAGCCCAAGGTTGAAAATTTCAGAACAAGGGGAGAGGGATTAGAGTAAGAATTTTCTCCATTTTTACAGCTTGAAAATGAGAAATAATCATCACCACTTCCTGCAGCAGCCAACATTTTAATGGGGTGCTTGTGACATTCAGGCCGAATATTTCCTGCATTGGTTCATTCTTCATTGACATCAGTCAGATAAATCCTTGGGAACTACAAAGCAATTCTACAAAAAAAAAAAAAAAAAAATTGTAAAGAAAGAAAACAAAACAGTGTGACTATTAATGGACATGGCAATGTGAATTCTGCCTCTTTAATTTTATTACATTCCTAGTCACAGCTCTCCAGTTGGTTGAATAAAAGGCGCGGATTGAATGTACTTGAACCTGAGTAACAGAGAAATATGACCACTGAAAAAGAAATAAATCCGATAAAAACGGCTGGGTAGTTTAGCACAAGTGGTTGAAAGTGTGGATAGCTTTTCTGCAACCATTTCTCAGTGTTAAAAAGTAACCTCCCTCTCTGCCCCCCCCCCACTCTCCCATCTCCCCCCCCCCCTTCACAGTACATCATTTCTGGATCACTCCTGGCAGCAGCCGAGACAAACTCCAGGAAGAGTTTGGCAAGTAATCGTATGCTCTCTCTACACATCAGGGAAATATTAATTTCTCAGTTAAAAACAAGGACTCTTAAAAAACCTTTGGAATCACAGTAGTACTGAGTTCCCTCGTCCCTAAAAAGCAAAAAATCCTCTTCAATGCTGTTAGGATTTTATTTAAGAAAAAACTTGGAAGTGAGATCTACCTGAAATGCATCCATGGAAACAGAATTAAAGGTCTGACACACTGGGTTTTGGGGGGAAAACTGTTATGAAGATTTTTTTATTCTCCAAATTCAGCCGGTCCTATGACTTGCCATCCGCAGGTCATATAGTCAGGGAGGAAGTATGTGTGTCTTACCCATCAATAATCTCGTATCCTTATGGTACTTGTCACATTATTTTCCTGCCTTGGCCTTTTACTGTCCTTGCCCACTGACATCCTCTGACCTACGCTACCAGAGGCACCAGCCCCAATGGCATTTTGAAAGACAGCCGACTGGGTCCGATTGCCACTGATGCCGGTAGGGAGCAGGAGGTGTTACTCTTGCTGCCGTTTGTCCCCCTGATGGTCCAGGCCCAGAGGGTTCTGTCTGTCTACCCACAATACCGTCCCGCTTCACTGAGACGGAGGAACCTCCTCTTCTCTCCTCAACCCTTTTACACGGCCAGATATGGTCTGAATACTATTTATCTTCATTTACCCAACAAATATTTATTAAATGCCTACTAGGATGGTGACAGTGGCAGTGAAAGGAAGTGCAAGGGGGCAATTTATAAGAATGATTAATCCTATAATTTTTTCTTGATAAACTGATCGGATGGCGATGGCATAAAATGAGATGGGGAAGACTGAGAAAGAAGCAAGATTGCGAGGTGGAGGTTTTTATTTGACAGTGACAGACTAAAAGCTGAGAGGCGTGTGGAGGGGATGATCTCGGTGTAGTGCCTCTTAAGAGGCATGAGGCCTGGGATACCGCCCTGGCTTAAGTTCTCCAAATGGAAACCCAACCGCATTAATGACTCTGCATGTCTCCGTTTCAGGTCAAAGGAAAAATGATCATGAACTCATTGAGCCTCTTTGCTGCCATTTCTGGAATAATTCTTTTGATCATGGACATATTTAATATTACAGTTTCCCATTTTTTTAAAATGGAGAGTCCAAACTTCATTAACACTCCCGTGCTATCTATTAACATACACAACTGTGAGCCAGCTAACCCTGCTGAGAAAAACTCTTTATATCTACAATATTGTTACAGAATTCGATCTGTATTCTTGGTAAGTGTGAAATCTGATTTCTTTTCAGAGAGGAAGTGTGGCATTTCTATTATGAGCATCAACTCTAGATCCAGGCTGTCTGTGTCTGGGACTTATTGCCTCATGGCTTTGCACAAGAATTTTAACCACACTCTCTCAGTTTTCATTGTGAAATGCTGACTTGTAGGGCTGTTTTGATGGATCAGTCAATGTATGCAAAACTTTTAGAACAGTGTCTGGTACATAGAAAGTGGCATATAAGCGTTTTCTTTAACGTTAATATTAATTTTATTAGTGGTATTAGTATTTATTATTATTATTAAGATGAACATTGAAGAACTACTTGTTATAAATATCTTTTGCCTCAAGGAGTTTTTAGTGCAGAGTTTGAAGGGGAAAAGATGCATACCCCAAGTGTAAAGAGGTTTCCTTGGTGTGATACCCCAAAATAAAGCTGGATGCAACTAATTTGGGGCTCAGTAATTACTCTTTCCTCATGAATTTCCTCATAGTATTTCCTACACAGAACTGATTTTTCAACTAAGTATTACTCTTTTACTTTCTATCAGCAACACTGTTAACTATTTGTTGTGTGCCAGGAATTGTACTAAGGCTTAGGGTTATAAAGATATTCGTGTGTTTTTTCACTATTTTTTATTAAAAATTTTGCTGTTGACATTATTGCAGGTGTCCCCTTTCCCCCCATTTGCTCACCTCCACTCCCTCACGCCTCCCCCTCCCTTGGCCTTCAACAAACTATTGTCTGTGTTCATGGGGTGTGCATATATGTTCTTTAGCTAATCCCTTCACCTTTTTTATCCAGTCACCTCCATCCACCTGGGCACTGGCCAGTCTGTTGCATGTGTCCATGGTGTCCATGCTTACGGTTCCATTTTGTTGGTCAGTTTATTTTGTTCATTAGATTCCACATACTAGTGGCATCATACGGTATTTGTCTTTCTCTGACTGGCTTATTACGCTTAGCGTAATACTCTCCAGGTCCCTCTGTGCTGTCGCAAAGGGTAAGAGCTCCTCTTTTTTTTATGGCTGTGTAGTATTCCATGGTGTGAATGTACCGTGGCTTTTTTATGCACTCATCTGCTGATGGGTGCTTGGGCTGTTTCCAGATTTTGGCTATAAAGATACTAGTAATTCTTACAGTTAGTCATTACTCACCTAAATAATTGATCTTTTAATCATTTAATTTTAGTCGACAGTCATTGATTGAGCACAAACCGTATTCTTACTTTTTTTTATTATTACATTTTCACCCTCACTTTTCTGTTCTTCTTCAGAGTCTTTTCACTGCGATGCTGATCTTTGCCTTCTTCCAGAAACTTGTGGCAGCTGGCACTGTTGAGAGTGAATGGAAAAAACTGTGCTCCAAACCCAAAGCTGTAAGTAGTAGCCACTCTGTCCCAACCTCCCTCTAGGAAAACCATGACTTACCCTAAAAAAAAGACCCTTTAAAGAGAATGTAATCCAATGAGACTTTGAGCCCGGGAGCTCCATCGAAAATGGCCTTGGCATATTTATGGAAAGTAGAAAATACCAATACTGAGGGAAAATGTCTTGAAGTTTGAAATAAATCTAAAGGTTCGACAGGGATACAGTTCTATAATGTGTGCACCCTCTTACTGACCTTGGCTTCTGCTTGGCTTCAGGCATCCAACTTGATTCTATATGTCATGTGTTAAAAAAAAGCAGATGGCTGAAGGGTGAGGGCTGATTAAAGCCACCAGTTCTTCTGCTTTATTTCTCATTACCCCCTGCTTCCACCCGCCCCGTACATACCACCTTTTCATCTAACCCCTCTTCCAGAGCAGTAGGTTCAGAGACGCTGAACACCTGGGAGACAGCAACACCCCTTCCCAGCTGCTTCGCAACACCCCTTCCCAGCTGCTTCGAAGCCAGGCTCAGAACGGAGTTTAGGAATCAGCACTCATCCCTTCATTTTGCCAATGAGAAAAGTAGGATTAGAAGAAAACAATTTCCCCAAAATTACCCCCGATAGAGGCAAATCAAAGCAAACACTGGAATCCCTCTGCTATTAGGGTGTTCTGTCCCAAATACTGTGTGGTCATTCCAGGAAAAGTGGCAAAAACTGCTGGCCTTGAGGATGAGTCTTTTTTTTTTTTAATGTTTTAATTTACCTTTATTGTTGAAAGTATTACAGACATCCCCCACCCAGGTCCCCTCCACCACGCAGCCCCCCAGACCTTCACCACATTACGGTCTGTGTCGCGGGTTACGTGCGCGCACGTAAGTGAGGATGAGTCGCGGTGTGTGTTTTTTCTCTCTTTTAATTTTTTTGTTTGTTTGTTTAAAATATTAGAGATGCCCCTTTTCTCCCCAGGGACCCACCCCACCCGCCCCCAGGGCCGAGCCTGGCGAAGGGCCCGGAGGAGCGCGCACGCAGCAGCCGCCCGGCCGGGCCCGGCGCGGGGAACGAAGCGCGCGGCGCGCACGGGGCGCACTCGGCGCGCGCGGGGAAGCGCGGGGCGGGGCCAGGCGACGCCGCAGCGCGGGTGTGGTTCTGTGTCCCAGGGCGTGGTCCTCCTGTCGGCCGAAGAGAGGAGGGAGGCGGCGGCGGAGAAGCGGGAGGCGGCGGCGGAGCTGCGCGAGGCGGCGGTGGAGATGCCCGAGGCGGCCGCGCGGCCGCCGAGCGAGGACGACGCTGAGGCCATCCCCATCCTGGAGGAAGAAGAGGAAACGGAGCTGAACTTCCCCGAGCCGCCCCACGACCCGGCACCGTCCCCGACGGAAGGCGACTGCGCCCCTTGACGGCTCGGCGCCGCTGCTTCGTGCCCTTCCTCCCAAGCATTAGTGCCCGCAGCTCCGGAGACGCGCCCCGCGCCCGACGCACCTCGCGCATCCCCCTCGCCCCCTCCCGCACAAGGTGCCCCCCCCCCCCCCCCCCCCCCCGTCTCCTGCAGACGGTGTTTCTTGCTCGGAGCACTTTTCTTACTCTTGCCAGCGGCAGAAGGTGGCTGCTCGCTGGTCTGGCCTCGATGGGCTGCTTGTGTTTCTGCGACTCGCTCTGCGCTTCTCTGTAGGGAGACTGCACCCAACGAAAAAGCTAAAGGACTGCTCCACGCCATCCCCGAACCGTCCCCAATTCCCACCACACCTGCCTTCTGGGCGGGCTCCCTCTGCACCGCTGTGTTCAGGAAAGTAGTAACAATAACAATGAGACGCAACAAGAAGTCTGTTCCACCTGCTTTGCTACGGGGCTGACGCCGGGGCGCATTCTTGGAGCCCCCACGCCCCGTCAGGGGGGCTCTAAGGGCTGACCCCCAACCCTCTCCCTGCACCAGCAGAGTGGGTGCAGATCCATGGGACCTGCCCCAGCTCCTGCTCTGGGCTCGGGGCTGCACTGCCCATTTCCTTTCAGCCTTTGGCCAAGAGGAGAGAGTGAAAGGAGAGCCCCAGGAGCACCCACGCCTCAAATGATAAGCGACACTTGTATTTGCAGAATATCTTCCAGCCAACAAAGTATTTTATCAAACAATTGCATTTGATTGTCCACGATCAGGAAAAAAATTCCTATCCTTATTTTACACATGATTCAAAGGGGCTAAGTAATCTGTAAATAAAGATAATTTCTCAATGGCCACAGCTACTAATTTTGAGAGACTTTTTTATATCCAGATCTTCCTACTCAAATCCTGTAATGTTTCAAATAACCAAACTGTCTACCCAATGCCCACATAAATGATAGAGTTGGGTCAACAGGTTTTTCAGGGACCAGGTCATTACTAACAAATTCCTCACTCTGGGCACTCCAGAATTTCACGGAACTATATGGCAGGCCCACCGGCCTTGAATTAGGAAAGGGAAGAGGGAGGGGCAATGCCAGACTCACGGGAAAACCTTCACAAACGACAATATCTTATTTCTTATTTTCTCCACTTCTGAAATACATGAGGCTTCCCCTCCAAAACCATGGTTTCCTTAAGAATTTAATTTTATTCATTTTTATGACCTCAAATAATTAGTTTTTACTGATCTCAGATAACTCCTTAGAATCCGAGACACTGTCAATATTGACTGCTAGAGAAGAATGAATATCCTTGCTATGATCTGCTCCCCAGTTATCCCTTGGGCAGCTTGTTCATAACAGGGTGATTTGTCCAGGACTGAGAGGTTTCCTGGGAGGCAGAATTTTCAGTGCTAAGACCCAGATAGTCCAAGGCAAACCAGGGTAGTTCATCACCCTCGTTCACAGTAATACATAATTTTACCCACCTGTAACCACTGTATAATATAATCTGCATTTTATACTTAACATCTCATAAATATTTTTCCTTATTGATATATAATTTTCATAACTGTTATTTTTAGTTGCAACTTAACATTTCATTAAATCAATATAGAATTCACCATTCCTCTATAATTGGTACTTAGGGTATTTCCAAATTTTTGTTTTTTGCAAATCACTTTTGGAGCTGCAGGAACCTTGAGCAAAATACATATTTCCTCTTTTCATTATTCAAAATGTGTCTTCAGCCTTCAAACCTTGTGAAAGTCCGTCAGAGGCCCAAATGTAAGAGCTAAAGCTATTAAACTCTTAGAAGAAAACAGGGTGCAAAGTTCAAGACCTTGGATTAGGGAACGGTGTTTTAGGGATGACATCAAAATCATAAGCAAACAAAGAAAAAAAAATTGAATATTGTCAAAATTAAAAACATTTGTGCTTCAGAGGGGAATCTAAAGAAAGTAAAATTACAACCCACATAAGAGGAGAAAATACTTGCAAACTATCTATCTGATAAGGGTCTAGTATTCAGAATGTTTAAAGAAAGTTTACAAATCAACAATAAAAAGATAAGCCAATTAAAAAAAACTTGGCAAAAAGTCTAATTATATATTTCTCCAAATACACAAATGGTCAATAAGCACATGGTGATACTCAATGTCATGAGTCATGAGGGAAATGCAAATCAAAACCACAATGAGACACCACTTCACACTCATGGGGCTGGCTATAATCAAAAAGAAAGTAATGATTGTTGGTGAGGATTTGGAGAAATTGGAACCCTCAGACACTGCTGCTGGTAATGTACGATGCTGTAGCTGCTTTGAGAGATTGTTTGGCAGTTCCTCAAAAAGTTAAACATAAGTTACAGTAAGACCCAGTAGTCCACTAGTAGGTATATATATCCAAGAGAATTGAAAATATATGATCACACAGAATCTTTTATACAAATGTTCATAGCAGTAATATCTGTAACTGCCAAAAAGTGGAAAAAATCCCAAAGTATATCAATTGATGAATAGATAAAACAGTGTGTTATATCCGTATAATGAAAGATTATTAAGCCATCAAAAGGAATGGTGAACCGGTACATGCCATAACTTGGAAGAACCTTGAAAATATCATGTTAAGCACAAGAAGCCAGATACAAAAAGCCATATATTATACAGTTACATTTATATAAAATGACCATAACAGGCAAATTCATAGAAACAGAAAGTGGATTAGTGGTTGCCAGTTGCCAGAGGCTGATGTGGGTAGGAAGGGGAGTGGAGAGTGACTGCTAATTAGCTCGGGTTTCCTTTGGGGATGATGAAAATATTCTGGCATTATGTAATGGTGATCGTTGCCTAACTTTGTTAATGTATTAAAAACACTTTAAAAGGGTGGGTTTTAAGGTGTATGAATCACATTCCAATAAAAATAATTTACAAAGAGCAAACCAATGATATAGGAGTGCCAGGAAAGACTAAATAATAGTAAAATGCTCTAGTGCCTAGCACAACATAATTGCTCAATAATATCACAGGATAGAAGTGAGCTCAATGAAGGCTAAAGTATTAAAAAAAAATCTCATGGAACAGGGGGCATTTGAGTTGAACCTCAGAGAACAGGCAGAAATTATATGGTAAAAGAAAAAGGAAAGAATATTTCAGGTAGGGGCAGCAATACCTATATAGAAGGAAAACAGAAACATTCTAGCTGTGTTCGGGGGCACTACTCACAGAATAACCTGGCAGGATGGAGGTTAAATCAGAGTGTAATCAGACTTCAGGCAGCAGGTAAAGGCTGGGACCACACTATGCAGGGTCTTCAACGCCCACAGCATCTGGTCTCTAATCCATAAACATTAGGGGATCATTGAAGATGCCTGAGTAGGGAAGTAAGAAATTATAATTAACAGCCACAAACCACTTCATTCCACAGTTTCAATTTCAAAATAAAACGAAACTCATACTGAAAAAACTAGTCTAGAAAAAAAAAAGTGAGACAGCAGAAGTAAACAAGAAACTAGATCTGAATTAAAGACTAGAAAGAAGAGGGTTACATTTTAGAGATATTTGAGGGTAGACAGGACTTAATGGATGCGAAGGACTTTATTATAATATAAAGAAGGAAAAAAAGGAAGAAATCAAAGCCATCTCTCGGCTTTGAGTTTGGATAATGGGGGGTGGGGCAGGAGAGATGGGAAGCTGAGAAAGGAGAAGCAGGGGAACTGATCACCAGCTGAGACTGAGCAGGGTCAATAATCTTACACTGTGGACTGAAGATTCATTACGACATGTACTGCGGATATCTGGAGACGAGAGCTGCCAGGGGACAGTGACACTTTGTAAGGAATGACCTCATTTAGCTGTTGGAGAAAGTGAGGTTAGTGAAGATGAAACTGAGGGTGTCTAACGAAGGAGAGGGACTTAGAGGGTGGTCTGTCTTGGAAGCTAAGGAAGGGTGGGTGTCTAAGGGGCAAGGAGGGGGGGGCCGTGTTACTAAGAAACCCCCAAGCATGAGTAGAAGTCACTGGACTGAGTAACTAAGAGTCGCTGCCAGCGTTGGGGGAAACAACTTTAGAAGAGTGCTAACGAGAGCAGACAGACTGCGATTCAATGAAAAGGGAATGTGACGTGAAAACATCTGAGCTGTGAGAGCGGATTCTGCTGCGGGGGTGTTTGGTCCTAAAAGGAAGGAGAGACATGATTCAGGGGTTTGAATGAGAAGCAGGGGAAGGAATTATCCAGCATGGTGGGTGGTCTAAAACCTGCAGGCACAGATGGGAACAAGGCTACAGTCATTTAAGAAATGCAAAGATTTATTGAGCACCCCCCATGGCTTGGTGCTGTTCTAAGTGATGAGTATACAGGGTGGGGCAAAAGTAGATTTACAACTGTGAGTACGAAAGACAGTTTATTCGTGTTAATTACTGTATTATTTTCCATGCCAACAACTGTAAGCCTGCATTTGCCCCAGCATGTAGACAGTGACCGACAGAGGCAGAACCCCTGCCTCTGTGAAGCGGACATCGTTCAGATGCACTGCTCTGCTGTCACTAGTCAAGAGGATGCTGCAAAGTTTGGCCACTTTTGTTCACGTAAGAGCTGGGGTTTGTGGCATCACCTCCAACTTAATGACATTCTAACAACTTACTGACAACTGTGTGCGACTTTTATAACATTCCTGATCATCAAATGTATATGTCCCCAGCTTTGACAGGAACAACCACTACAGTCAATAGGACAGAAACAGATTTGTGGGCTGCAGCATCAATGACAAGAGTGCTATTACTCTGTGAACCAGATGAGATCGAGCAAGAGAGAAGAGGCTGGTCCTGGCCTGGCAAAACGCTCTCACTGAGTCAATAACCCTGACACCATTTTCCATCAGCTTCTGCAGCAAAAGACCTGCCCAGAGATCTATTTGCAATTCTCTATATAGGAAATGAAACCTGTAAAAGTTATGCTTTTGCTTTTTGCAGGAAACAGCTGCAGTGAGCCTAAGCTTATGACAGGAACGATCCAAGTCACAAGGTGGTAGAAAACTTTATTAAAACTGATTATATAAAACTCAAATAATTTTTTTTTCTTTTAAGTAAATGTGAATTAGGTGCATGGTAAAAGAACAAGCTGAGTTGCATCATGGATGTGTCCTTTGCTGACCTTTTGTTTGCCAGTGTGGAATGGCAACAGATTCTTTTCAACACTTTCCCTTTCCTTAGCCCTCTTGAATCTTTTATCATTAGGAAATCTCTGAGATAGACAAATTTGGAAAAGGGTATCACTGGATGGGGGAACAAAGGGAGTAGATTTCAGCTAAATTGGGTTTTATGCACATATTTTAGCATTAAAAGAAGCTAGGATGTACATTTTTTATACCGCTGGTTTTCAGTTACAGCTGGAATCACACTGGAATCACCTGAAGTTTTTAAGACTCCTGACCCCTGCCCGGCCGGGCGTGGCTCAGTGGATGAGCGTCAACCTAGGATCCAGGCGATCAGGGTTCAATTCCAGGTCAGGGCACAGGCCCAGGTTGCCGGTTCGATCCCCAGTCGGGCGTGCAGGAGGCAGCGGATCAATGACTCTCTCATCATTGATGTTTCTCTCTCTCTCTCTCTCTCTCCTTTCCTGTCTCTGAAATCAATAAAGATATATTAAGAAAAAAAAGAAAGAAAAAAAGAAAGAAAAAAAAGACTCCTGACCCCTGAGTGCCAGTCCAGAGATTCTACCCGTTGTCTTAGGTTCAGCTTGGGCATAAGGATTTCTTTAAAAGACTCTCACAGGGACTCTAATATACATCGGTTTGAGGATCACTATTCTAAATACCTTCTGTGAAATCCAAATACTTACAATAAAGTAATTTAGGTAACTAGTTATCACTTTAAATAGCTTCTGAAATACACTTTGGAATTGTAAAGACAGTATTTCAAGGATTTGGGAAAAAGTGACAAGGAAAACCAACATAAACCAGGCCCTCTCTGACCACCCAGCTTCACCTGGGTCCCCCCCCCTTCATCTGGCTCGTCACCATCTGATGTTTCTAGCATTTGTTTCTTTGTTTCTCTTGCTTAGAACATTTCAGAAAGAGAATAAAAGTGTAATTGCCCCAAACATGCACGAAAATTTTAAAAAGGCAAAGACTGCGGTGAAGGACCCCTGGTGGTGAAATCCGCCACCACCGTGTCACACTCGCGTCTCTGGAGCGCACCCGCCACCAGAGGCCGCCACTCAAGCTCGGGCACCGCGCCGAGGTCCCGCGCGTCCGCCCCAGCGCGCCGTGAACGGGGCTTTAACCCCTGTCCACATTAAATAGAAGACTGATGCCCGCTAGACTCTGAAAGGTAAATTCACCTCGGCAGGTGGATGAAACCTCATTTCGCTGTCTCGCTAACTATTCCCTTCATCAGTTTCCTTTTTGTCTATTTTTTTTTTAAGTGAGTCATTGGTTCCGCTATTTGCCTTCTCATTATTTCCACTTTCCAAAGTGGTCAACATGTGAGGGCAGGAAAGGCTGTGAGCAACGCGGGTGGCTCTGCGGCAGGTGCGAATACAAGACCCGCACCCGAGGGGCCGACACCGAAACGCGCGTCTGCAGAGGCCGCTTCCGGAGACGCCCGTGCGGTGGCTGGCGCGGGCCAGCCACGTGGCCCGGCGGCCCTGGCGAGCCTGCGCACGAGCGCTTTGCCCCGCCCACCGGAAGTGGGCGCGCATGCGCGCAGGGCCACGCGGCTTCGGACGTTGGAGGCTCCAGAGGCCTGAGAGGGGAGCCGGGGTCCCTGCTGGTCCTGGCGCCTCACGCCCCGAGGGATGCCCGCCTGGCTCTGAGGGCGCCGCCAGCTGCCAGCGGCCTCTTCGGCCAGGCCTGCGTCGAGACGCCCTGGGGCTGGGGCTGGGCCTGAGAGGGAGACGCTGGGGCTGGGCCTGCGCCTGAGAGGGAGACGCTCGATCCTTGAGACCTTCAAGTAAAATGAGGGGTAATGGTGTCGCTTTGTGTATGGGATTTCTTAAGTGTTAAAAGCCGGAGGGGGGCCTGGAGACGGGACCTGGGGACCCGCCCTCCCCAGAGGCTGACAGCACGGACTCCCTTGCCTTCCGCGAGCTCACCTGACTGGGGAGCCGGGGCAGAAAGTCAGGAGTGAGCTTCCCGCGGCGGGAGGCGCCGGGGCCCGGGCGCCCGAAGCGCGTCGCCGTCCCGGCCGAGCGCCGGGAGCCGGTGAGGCCGAGGGTGGGCCGGGCGCAGCTCGCCCAGGGACCTGCCAGAGGTGCTCGGGGTGGACAAGAGGTGTCCAGACGTGAGCTCCCTGGGACTGCCCCAGGGTCTGTGAGGCAAGCTTAGGGGGTTGGCAGTAAGCGCCGGGGCCTGTCTTGCAGAAAATACCAAAAAATAAATGGTTAATTTTTTTTTTTTTAATTTATGCAAAAATGGGATACTTAACTGGGTTGTACAGTAACCGCATGTGTAATGTATGGTGGTAGTTGGTGTTTTTTTAAAATTCTAACCATCATTTATTCCAGGAATATATTGTTACTTTTCTTAGTTTCTTCCTTTCATTGATTAAACTGAAGGTTTTAAACACACACACACACCCTTTTTTTCTTAGTGTTTTAATGAATACCTCATTTTGGGTGCTTTTGGTGGGGGCCTGGTAGAGATTGTAGTGATGCTAAATATTCTGCGCCCCAAGTCACTCCTGGCTGCTTTCACTATCACCTGTGAGTGTGAAGAGAACTTATATATGCACACAAAAGGGCTTGCACACAAAAGGGCTTATTATTTTTATGATTTTCCGTTTATCTGAAAAGTGAAATAATAGCAGCCTAGACATGGCTTTTTCTTATTACTCTCTCCATATAAATTCTGTAATTTTATCCCTTTTAGTTACACATGCCGGGTGATTAATGTTGGTTGCCCTTAGGCCTATACCCTTTCTTTGGTATTTCTCAGAGGTAGTGTTTGAATATATAAAGCTTACTACTTATATTTCAGTTAGTAACACACTATTTTCTCTATTCTCTGTCACTAGCTCTTGTGTCCTTACCTAGTTTTGTTTTTGTGGTTTTGTCTCTATGCTTTATAGAATTCAGAAACATTCAGGAAATCGGTTTTAGAGACTGAAGACTCATTAAAATAATCACATCATGAGATTTTAAGGGTGCAGGGAATGAAAGGTCATTTAGTCAAACTCCCTCCTTTCTGAAGGCTCTAGTCTTAAGATCACCCAGCAGATGATCACCTAGCTAAGTGGCATTGCTCATGTTATTGATCCAAATTTGATGTATTAGAAGATGCACAACGGTGTAATTTCTCACCCACAAGCGGGTAAAATCCCTTAAGGGGATACAATTATTAGCCAGGTTTTTATCTTAATGTAAATACAAAGATGATCTAAATACCAGGGAGAAATGCAGGAACACAGGGGACGAAAACAGCAGATAGAAGCCTTTAGGATTGTGGAGGCAACTTCGATAAGTTGTCTAATGGAAGAAAAAGTTCTTCCATATAGGAAGAGGAACTAGGTACCAGGTATGTGTTAGAAAAAAAAAATCACAAGCCTATGATGAACTTCAGTACAAGAACTTTGTTTTGAAAATCCAAACATGCCGTTAGGAATTGCATGGGATTGGTTTTTAATTGCAAATGAGTTGTTAAAAGCTTTACTGAAAATTTTCTAACACTGTTTTCTAAATGTTCTTTCTACTTTATCATCCAGAGACACTGTTTATTACTCGCAGAAAATATCTGCAATATACCAATATTTTTTAGTCACACAGAGGCTTTCCAGTTATGGCAACTCTTACTCAGAATGGGTGGGTGCAAGTTGATGCCGCTAAAAAATGAAGGCATGGAAAGAAGAAAGAAAGCTGTTGCATCTGAGTTTGGGGAGGGTTGCAAAGTAATAAGGAAAGAATCAAACTTAAGTATTTTATTTTGAGCAAAAGTGTGTATATGTGTTTTGTATTGTTTTTCAGAAGTTTGCTAATAAAGATATCACCAAAGATTAGAGACACAATCGTCTAGAAGAAATGCTGGTAGTATGGCTTCATGTGACTGTTCAAAAATCTCTGCAACAGATACACTTGTGTTAGGGGTAAGTACAACTTCACTTTGACTAAATTTGGGGTCATGCACTACTCAATAAATATTCTTCGATCTGGAAAGGATCAGATTTGGTTAAGTCAAACGGGTAAAAATTGTGGGGGTTTTTAATGTTGATTGTGTTCTACAGATTTGGAATGATCTCATGCCCCTTCATAAACAAGTATCTGTTAGGTATAAACACACTGACTAAATAAACATACACAGGGTAATAGATGAAATCCAAAATAGGAATAAAAAAAGAGTGTGGTTTTTTTAACTGTGAAAGAGATGTATTGCTGATCTCTTTTAATTAATGTATTGATATCTATGCAGTAGGATGATTATTAATCTGTCTCTTAAGCTATAACCAGAGGGTTTATCTGCTCTCTTAATAAAAACACCAAGGAATTATGAAGATCATGCTCTTTCACATCTAAAGGGGAAAAAAATTTTTCTACTGGATGTGAACTTTTCCTTTGAATTTGGCTACTGTATAGACCAACTGTCTAAGTCTCCCACCTGACTGGTTCTTAACCTCTTTGGAGTCACAGACCCCTTACACATAGCAAGAAAAACTCTGAATCTTCTTCTCAGACTCATGTACATATCATAATCCTTCACACTCATTTTTCCCCTCGAGGAGGACTATGTCCTGGAACCCATTCATTGTCTTTAGATTAAGAACCATTTTTAAAAATTGTATTGATTTTAGTTCTAGCTGGTTTAGCTCAGTGGTTGGAGCCTCAGCCTGGGGACTGAAGGGTCTCGGGTTCAATTCTGGTCAAGGGCATGTACCTCGGTTGCAAGCTTGATCCCAGGCCCCTGTCAGGGTGCATGTGGGAGGCGACCAATTGACGTCTCTCTCACATCAGTGTTTCTCTCTCTCTCTCTCCCCCCCCCCCCCCCCGAAAAGCAATGGAAAAAATATCCTCAGGTGAGGATTCAGAAAGAGGGGGGGGGGGGAGAGAAACATCGATTTGTTGTTCCACTTATTTATGCATTCATTGGTTGATTCTTGTATGTGCCCTGATCAGAGATCGAACCTGCAACCTTGGTATACGGTGATGATGCTCTAACCAACTGCGCTACCTGGTCAGGGCCAAGAACCATTTTTAAATAAGAAAGCCCATCTTGCCCTTCCACACACGAGCAGCCTTTCTTTCTTGTAGAGTTCTTTACAAGCTTTGGCTAAGTGGATATTTCATAGTTTTATATACAGAGTATCCCCAAAAAATGTATGCGCACTTTAACAGCTGATAGCTTAATTTTGAAAATGAAATGTATTTTAATCAACACTGCCTTTTTAATTATTCAAAGTGTATGTATACATTTTGGGGGATCACCCTGTAGAATGATTGCCAGTCATATAAAAGGAGACATTATTTTTCAAATCCAAGTCACTCCTCTTAACAGTTGGAAAATCATGTGGAGTTTGTGTTCTTGATACTGATGTGCTTATACAAGAGGTGACTTCTGGGTGCCTGCTCTGCACTGGGCACCATATTAGAGGCTGATGACAATAGTGAGACAGCTAAAGTCCAGGTCCCTGAGAATTTTGTGATCTAATAGAGGATTTTCTCTCAACCAAATCCAAAGAACCTCTAAAAATAATGCCATTCTTCCAAATTTGATGCAAAGGAAATCTTAAATTCTATATCTATAAAAATGCGTGAGTTTGTTACCCCTGGAAGTGGTCTTCCTGTACAAAGAAAACATACACTTCTCTAACATGTATTTTTAATACCAGCCAATTGCATTTATGTGTTTCAGAGACTACTTGCTTTACAAAGAGCTACAACTATTAAAGTTAAAATATTAAATAGCTTTCTATTAAAGTTTATATAAAATGAAAATGATGTACCCTCTGAAATTTTTAAAGATAATTAAAAATGTGATTCAGAATATGAAATATTAGTTTACATGTAAATTTAGAAATAAATTTACTGGGACTTATTTACCTAGATTATAGTTATATTCTTTCAAATTAAAGTTGAGAAATAATCCTCCCCTAACCTAACCCATCCTTTATTCAATAGGAAGACCTATGCAAGCAAGTCTACTTTGGATAGTCTTTGTATCTCTCTGTAGTTCACCCCAGCATGCTTGTGAAAAAGATCCATGCCAAGTATGCCTTGAAGGAAAAGATATATCAAATCTTTATAAGATTCAAAGTGATTCATCCTTAATAAATTATTAATGAACAAGAAAATATTGGCTATGTGGCTACCCGCATCCAAGTAGATTAGTAACCACATTTTCTCCCAAGTACCCTCAGTATTCCCCTCTCATGCCATTACTTGGTAGATAAGGAAAATAGCCAGTAATAGAGTCAGATTGTCAACTTTCCTCTGGGGGAATTGGCCAGAATTATTATGGGACAATCTGGTGCTCTAAGTATGGCTGATTCCTATTTGATGAACCTCAGTACTTCCTGGTTAGGGCTTTCTTTTTGGGTGAACCAATCCAAGAAATGCATAGCTGAGTGTACTGCTATATTTTACTTTTATCTTTTGTAAAAGTGTTGAATGTTTTTTATAGTTAACAGTTATTGGAATTGTGTTATAAATTACATGATGTCATTACTAATAGTATTCTTTTCTCACAGGCTATCCAGATTTTGATTGGCAGCTTTCATATGCTCATGTGGTATTTCCTATTGGATTTGTATATGGGACAGGTTAAAGGAGTCTTTGGGATATATGAACCTGTAACTTACAAAGCAGGATGTGCTTTATGGGGAGTTGTTGTGAGTAGGACGCATTTTTATCACTTAATCATTCAGTAAATAATACGCATGCCACTAACGGGAGATAGGGAGCAGTTTCTAAAAAAAGTTTGCAGGAGAATTATGTAACAAAATCCCAGGTTGATAATTCATTCAAAATCAGATTTCTTTTTTCAACAAAGATTTTTTGAGCACCATTAATTTACCAGTGCTGTTATAAGACATATGGATACAGGAGTAAATACACAGTGACAATACACAGGTTGGATTGTGCTTAGATATTTGCAAGAGAAAGAATCTTAGCCATAATATCCATTAGCATGGTTGATTTTCAAATTTAAGGTCATTACCTTAGCTTCTCCACACAATGAATCTATACTCACACATTTTCTCAATTTGTCATTACCTGCACTCTCCTGTGGTTTGTACATAGCCATAATGTAGTAGGAAAATCTGGAGAATATGGTATCTTGGGAACCAAGTAAACAAAGAAATAAGGTAAGATAAACTATATTAAATTCTATTTTATCAAATAAACCAAAGGCTGAGCATTGGGTTTAGCAGTATGGAGGCAGTAGTAAACTTGATAATTAGTTTCAGTGGAATAGTGGGGCAAAAGCCTGCCTGGAGTTGGTTTAAGAAATAATGGGAGATGAGGAATTGTTGACAGTAAACACCAACAAGTCCTTTAAGACCTTGGTGTAATGTGGTATAGCAAATGAGGGGGTAGCTGGGGAAAATTTGGGCCAAGAGAGGATTTGCTTATTTGTTTCTGTAAGTTGGAAGTATCATGTCTTTTATTGAGGGAACTGAATCAGAAGAGAAAATTGATATGAGAGAAATGGTAGGGGGAAGGGATCATTAGAATCATGTACTTGTGTAGGCAAGAGATGATGAATTTTAATACACAAATGGCTAAGAGCAGGGACAAGTTCATCTTTAGCAGTGGTTCTCAACTAGAGGTGATTTTGCCACAGAGGATATTTGGTAATGCCGAGACAATTTTGGTTTTCACAGCTGGGGGTGTGCATCTAGTAGGCAGAGACCACGGATGCTGATAAACATCCTACAATGCATAGGACAGCCCCAATAACAAAGAATTATCTATCTTTAATGTAAATATTATCAAGGTAGGTAACAGAAGGAAAAGGCAGAGGAACAGAGAGAGAGGAGAAACATTTTGATAAGTAGGTAGATGGGATGTTGGAAGGTTGTGGAACTTTTCTTCCAACGGCTTCAAATATCTCAGTGAATTAGAAAACAAGATCATGAGCTGAGAGTGAGAATGGGAGAGTGAATTGGTTGAGGAGAGGAGAGGACATGAAATAGTCGTCTAGGAAAAGTGAGAGGGTGCATGTATTGTGGAAAAGTAGTCTCACTTTCATGCAGCAATAAGGGCTCACGTAAGCTTTCGGTGAGATGGGTCAAGGTGGTTGTGTGTCTTCCTTAGGCCATGCTTGGCTGCATGGGTGCAGGCATGCAGTAAGAAAACTACATTTAATCAGGATTTTGGTCTAAGCATGCAACTGTGACTAAACAGGAAAGGTACAAAGGAGCTGAGAGTGTGTATAGTGAGTGTTTGTAGTGATTGACCATGGAATTTAAGATAGTGAAGGAGAGAATGTAACGGGGAGTTGAGGGGCTCAGATTATAAATCTAGATGGAGCCAAAGGATTGTTAGAGCTGTAATACTACAGGGTATGAGCTAGAAAGATAGAAGTTGGTGTTCATAGTGGGATACTTGAAATTGAGATTTGAAAGATGTTACTCGTATTGGCAGAAACAAGGACAAGAGAATGGATATGGGAGGGACTGAGATCGATGAAGTTAAAGGACTGAAGGGCATACATTCAAGGCCAGGTTATTTGAAGGATTATGTGTGTATATGTTGAAAATACCAAGGATTAAAAGATGTTAGAGAGTCAAAGACAAGAATTAAAATTACCAAGAAAGAAAAGAGTGACAGGGGTCAGCACAGGACTTTAATGGGGAGGGATAATGGGTGATAGAATCGGATGATATTTGATTCAAAGCTGGAGGAGAGAATGGTTGGAAGTAGCAACAAAGGAGCAAGGAGACCACCTACCCCATGCTTACAAGCAGTGGTATAAGGGCTCCTGGAGATGAGATTGCCACTACTTGAGAGCGCTGTAGCCAAAGCAGTGGACTTTAGGAGATACTCTGCCTTCATACATCGGCTCATAAGTGTCAAAGCGCCGCACTGGAAAACAGTAGGAGAAAGGTAGTGCATTTGCAGACAAAATCCAGATCAGCGATTCATGTCCTCAGTGTCTAATTGTTCATATTTCTATAAAGAAGCATGTTTAACTCCTAGAATAAATTATCTAAAAAATTCTATTTAAATCAATGCAAGACTTCTTATTTAGGTCATAAACTTTGAAAGGTATTTTGTAAAGCACATGGTTTGGTAGTTTAAATTAGCACTCCAGTTTAAAATTCACAAGATATTTTCACTTTATATTAGGAATTAGCTCTTACCTTCACTGTCTACGTCCTTGGAAATCTCAGCTTTTGTACAGGATGAAGTGCTGAATGTGTCGATTTCAGGTGTCCTTGAGGAGTTAGTAAGCTTTAGATTTGGTCTTTTTATGTGTGGTGTATAGTATGAATACTATTTTTCCACAAATTAGCCTTTGACATGGATCTTCATTAAAGTCACTAAAACAAAACAGATAAAACCAAAGGACGATTTCAAGGGAATTGTCCAGCCCGCCTTCAGAAAATATGGCATTGCGCTACACTTCCAGGAAATAGGCAAAGCAGCCTGATATGAAATAAAGGAACCTCTTTAAAAAGACAAAAATGTGAATAGCAGCTGTTGCCTTAATACTGCCCTAGTCTCAGTTAAGAGGTATATTTGGAACAAACACAATTTGGAATGGACTCATGGGCCACTTTTGTCATACCTGGATATGTACACCCTACTTATAATCAGTGGCATCATTTCTTGAGGAAGGACAACATTAGAAGTAATAATTGAATGAGTTCAGAAAGCATGCACAGATATAAGCAAATTTGATCCCTGATTCAGGACTGCTTATGCCATTTTTGGCATATACCACAACCCAAATTCTGCCTACTGTCCTTTATATTTCTGTTATTAGTGACCCTACTATTGCCTTTCAATTCATTATTGTATGTCCTGACTCCTTCAACTAAAACTTTTTTATATTTTGTTACTCCTAGTATTATAAGAATAATTGACTTAGAAGAGGGTCTTGTTAAAAATACATTTTAAGTTGATGAGCAAGCATTATTAATGAATATTTATAAATATATGTTTTTATATCCAGTTTATCATTTCAGGAGCCTTCTTAATAAAAGTAGCAAAGAATCCAAATCCTCGCCTGGTAAGCTGAAATGTTTAAGGTATCCTATAAATCACGTGTCACAAAGCTAAATAGGTTTTAAGGAAAGATAGTGAGTATCTAAACAATGAAGGAGTCTACCCTACCTGTAAAATAAATGTAGGAATTAAGTGAAAATCCAAAAGCACATACTTCAGTGTAGACTAACATGCTTTATTAGTTGGAAACATAATTATGTATAGGTTTCCAAATTTAAATATTGGGCTCTTTTGGTTTGGTATTGTACCTTTTTTTAAGAGTGTATAAAACTTTACTATTAGAAAAATGTAATCGGACCTAATGCCTTTATATACAGACATAATACTGCTAAAAAACTCTGTTGTCCTAACTATCCAGTTTGGGAAAAGGATTGTATCTTATAACAAAATAAAGGATATGTCCAGAATAAAGATCCATCTATGGTATAGGTGGAAAGATATTGGGAAGAGAAAATCTCAGAGCTAAACAATACCTTAGAAATTAATTAATCGTATTTTCTAATTGTACAGTTAGAAAACTGTACATAATTGATGGATTTTCCCTATAGAATTAAAACCCAGCATTAAAAATCATTGACTTCTATTTGGCTTATTTCTACAAGCAGTCCTTTTCCATCTATCTCTTCTTGTTTCTTTTTGCAACGGAACTCCTTTTGTTTGAATCACATGTTATAAGGCTTTCAACTTACTCAGAAGATTATAAAATACAACATTTTTTAGCCCAAATGAAAGATTTATGCTTATTGATGTGATAATATTTTAGTGTTTTCTCCAGATTAACTGGGTTTCATGTTAACCAGGGAAATATTTTACCCTAATGGCAAGCATACCAACACTTCTAAAGCTTCAGAAACTAGATCATAGTGATTTTTTTCAGCGTATTGTCTAACCAAGATTATAATAAATTTTCCCTATATCTTTTCAGGTTACATATACTTTGATCTTGAACATTATCTGCATAATTACTGCATTTACAGCAATATGTATGATATTACATGAGTTGTCTAATTTTGATTCTGTGTCATATAGGAACTATGGACAAGCGGTAAGTGACCAGGTCTATACGAACGTCTCAATTTCAAAATGATTCTTTTCAGAGGTTTTGAAGCCTTAGGGGGTAAAATAAGGTTTTTATTGGTCCTCACAAATTCTCTGATTCAGTAGTAAGCTCTTGATGGAAAGTTCTAACTTAAAAATAATTCTAACATAATTTTTTTAGGTAAATATTACTAGGATATTTGAGTTCTTAACATGCCCAGTTAAAATAAAGCAAGTCCCTAGTTTGAACACCTCAGTGGTAAGTGTATCTGCATTAGGCATGGGATCACTGATGATTCCCTTGAAGAAAAGTATACTCCTAGACTTTAAAACCATCCCCATAATCAAAAACAGAATTCGGCTATTGATGCATATAGTTGGAATTGCAGACACCTATTAATTTCTGGTTTAACATACAGCATTTCATGCACAGCCTATTTTTGTATCTCACGTGAATTTTGCTTTAAGTCCTTAAATACTAAATAAATGTGAATAGCTTTACTGATATCACAATAGATTTTTTCAATTGTGTTGACTTTAAATTCAGAATCACAGATTATTAGTGCTCTAATACTTAGAAAAATCTTCTGTTTAAAATTATAACAGATTGGGTTGGAGCTCCTCTTTGTTACTAGACAACAGAGCAAAACAAAGAACAGTTTGAAAGTATTATTCCAAATATAATTCTAATGAGTAAAAGAGTCATTGTAGGCAAGGGGTCAACTGCCTGCTCCCCCTCACCCCCACTCCATACGACCGTCAGTGGAAGGAATCCAGTGTGGAGAACAGAAGCCTAGAGGACAGTGGGCTTATGAGAGAAGATGCAGTGATACCCCAGAATAGATTGTGTGTAATGAGTGATGTATTGATTTAAATAAGCGTGCATCAGATTTTCCCTATAAATTGTAAGAAAATTCTCTACTTGCCCCGGAAGTTCAATCTAGAAATCTTCAATTCTAATTTTGGGGCCAGAGCTAGGCAGGGGGATTAAGTGCAGTTATTTCAGCTCATCACTCTTACTCCTAAGCTTGCAATCATCGATTAAGATAATATGGCAGAATTGCCAGGACCTGCCTTTTGCAAGCAGTATTATAAACCATTGCAGACTATTTATCTGACCTGAGCTCAGTGTTAATGGTCAGTTTCACAATCTCCCAAACACGTTTCAGCCTTATTTGTGCTGATTAGTTGCACAAAAAGAACTTATATGTTAGACCCACATCTCTAACCCGTCATCTTTTCTTAGCAGCACTATAGAATTATATACCTACATTTACTAAAGCAACCAGCATTTTACAAGATTTTGCATATGCCAGCCACTCTAACATAAGCAAGTGGCTTGGCTAAATCCACAAACCCATCAGGTTATCAGTGTTCGCAGGTAGGTTCGGCCAGGCCCGAAATGCACACCTTGAAGTACACTCATGTAGCAAAACGGCCAATAGTATAATCCAGAACCAGACCACCTTCATTCAGTCCTCACTTGTGTGTGACCCCTTGGACGGGCTTCTTAACTTTCTTGTTCCTTGGTTTCTTTGTGTGTAAATAGGGAAGGAAAAGGCTAACGCAACCTGTTAGTTAACTACTTTGTCTCCCAAACTCCAGTCCTGTTGTTCTAATGGCCACATTGACTTTTCTACTTGGATATGCTTCTGGCATCATCATCTCAAACTCAACAGATACGAAATGGAAAACATTGACCTCCTCAAAAATACTGCACGGCAAAACTCCCTTATTTCAGTCTTCTGGACTCCACAAACTTTTCTGCAACCCTTCACCCTCCCCTTTCCACTGTCTTCCCAATTACCAAAATAGCGTTTGTGACTTAAGTTGTTATTAATTAGGACTCTCTTGGTTGTAAGTGACAGGAAATAAAACCCAAAGTGACTTAAGCAAAAAAGGGGCACTTACTGATTTAAGCTGGATTCAGAAGCTTAAGTCATGTGTCAAGCACCAGGTCACTCTGTCTGCTGTTTTCCTACTGGAACTTCTCTGGCAGACATCTTGCCACTTTCAGGGAAAGGGTTTGAGAATAGCAGTAACATAGAAATTTGAGAAGTATGGGAAAAATGATTTTTTGCAATCTTGCTGGATAAGAGGTCACAAGAACTTTCCGGTTAAAATGTTACAATTGTGTTTCTGTTAACCAAATAAAACCAGAATTTTTTATCTTGCAATTTCAAACCCTTTTCTCCGCCCTGCTGCTAATATCATAGGTGAAGGAACACTATACTGACTTAAACTTTTTTATCATTTTCTCAACATGTCATGTTCATTCTTGCATTCAGTTTTTTGCTCACATTCTCACACTAGAGATCATGTGAGGTGTATTTGGGCTTTATTGTTGGTTCTGTTTTATGTCTTCATTTTTTTAATGATTTTGTCATACTTTTAATTTATGCTATTCTTTCTGGAACAAGAAAGTTTACAAAGAAACAAGCAAATTAAAGCTGCCTAGAATGTTGCTTCCCCAGTCCTACTCTGATTTCAGAGGTCCTGCCTCTTTATGGAACCCTCCTATGCGGGGACAGGGTGAACCTCCTGTCCCCGACAACCGTCGAGCAAGTCTTTATTCACTTTGACATATTTAACTTTATCATATGTTACCTTATATTATCTTTCTGTCTTTTTTACTTAAATATAAACCTTGAGAAAAACAGCAATATTTTGTCATTTCATTCTTGTCATCTAATTCCTACCACTTTGTAGTTTATTTCATATAAAAGGTGGTAAATAAACCCAATAAAAGAGAGTAGGAATTGAAGAAGGGAAAATTATGATGATATTCTTTCTAGGTCTGAGTATCATTGTCTTTCCATAGCCAGTACAAAAACTACATTTATTTTCAGGATGAGCACCACTATCATTCATCCTGATATGTAGTTGAAATGTCTTTGAGGCAGCAGCAGCAGCAGGAGCCTGCTTTATCTGTCCCAGCAATCAGTCACCTTATCCTTCCCAGTGAAATAGTGTTCTTTCAACTTCTAATTTACTCATCCTTGCATATGACACTGCAGCAATTTCTCTGTGATTTTCCTTACCACACGTGTAAATTTAAGTAAGTTGGTCATTAATAATAGCTGTTTTAATACCTGAGGATTGCTTGATAAAATCTCTTGGTAGCCATCTTATCATTGGAGACAGGAAAGTCAAATCTTATGCACTGAAGAGTTTGGATAGTGAGCTGTGCCAGGGGCTCTGTAGTGAAGAGATTAATCAAAATGAAGTTGTAGGAAGTGTGACAAGAAGGTGAGTGATAAGAGGTCAAGATTGAAAGCTGTAGTGTAAACAGTGAATTGGGGGGATGAAAGCTAGGAGAAGTGGAACAGAGCAAAGGAGTAGAAATGCCTAGGGAAGTCTGATGGTAAAAGAGGCTTATTTATTTTTCCTATTTCCCCTCATACTGGGAGCCCCTTCTTGAACATAGATGCTCTTACTAAAAATACTAACGCAAGGTTTCTCCCTACTTTCTGGTTTCAGAAACTTGGGAGGGAAGCTTCACGTATTTTACTGGCCTCCAACAACCTGGAACTTGCTATTGCACTTACATACACCATCTTCATCTTTATTGATTTGGTAAGTGTTTATCTGCTTCTGGCATGCCGAGAGATGTTGATTTTAGTAAGCACATCCTATGAGGAGATAAAGTGTGCTGATACAATATGTTTCAAATGAATAAAAATGGAATATGTGATAGTATTTCCTTTACTTTTTAATTTTTTCTTTATTTTATTGTTTATAAAATTACAAAAGGATTAATAAAACTGTAAGTTAAAAAATTATACAATAAAATGTTACTGTCCTCTTAACATAATCTTCATCATACCCACATATGCAAATCTACACAAAAAGATAACACAAACACACACACACACACAGTTTTCTTTGTTACTAATTGTGTGATCATACTGGTACTGTTTGGTCGCATGCGTATTTCTCAACTGTCATAAAAATCTTTTTATTATAAAGCATATCTAAACAGTGCCTTTTAATAGTGTCATACTTTTCCTTAGAATTTATTTTAACATTCCTTTATTGCATATTTAGCTTTTTCTAATTTTTTAAATTGTAAATGATGCAGTGAACATCTCAGTACATATATCTTTGCATATAAGACTAGTATTTCTACAGGTAGTTTATTTCTAGAAGTGTACAGTTAACCACTGAACAACAGAGGGGTTGGGGGCACTGACCCCCCCTCATACAGTTGAAAACCTGTGTAACTTTTGGCTCCTCCAAAACCTAACTACTAATAGCCTACTGTTGACCAGAAGCCTTATCAATAACATAAACTGCCAGTTAAGACATATTTTGTATATTATATATAATATACTGTATTCTTACAATAAAGTAAGCTAGAGAAAAGAAAATGTTATTAAAGAAATCGTAAGGAAGTGAAATACATTTAGAGTACCATATTTATTGATACTGTAGATTTATGTCATCTATTTACAAGATGAATTGTCTGTCTGTGAGCACCTGCATCAATATTGTCTTATAGGTTATGCATATTACTGACACTAGACATCAAAAGTGAAAAGATAATGTGAAAAAAATTCATACTTATATTTATAAGTTTAGCGAGTCATGCATTGATAATGAAAAACAGCAATATGATTGCTTTATGGTAGCCTAGTCTAATTGATATGATTGCCTCACAGTAGCTGAGCCCAGTCACAAATAAATCATTCACATCTTTACAGCATACAGTGTTACAGTCATATTCATAACACAGTGTAGGAAACATTGTTACACTTTTTTAAAAAACCATTTATTTACCTGTGATGATAGGCTGATATACAGCTTCTCTAATTGCGGAGAGAGGGGCATACTGAACACTAATGTAATTCTGCAATGACAATGTTGAAATCATTCCAGACTTCCCTTATGCTCTCTCTATCAGGGTCTCTTCCATAGCACTGACAGTCTCTTCCATAGAGTACCATGTTACCGTGTGTAATGGTGATCCTTAAAAGTCCTTATGACCCCTTGATTGAGAGGCTGAATCAGAGATGTCGTGTCTGGGGGTGTGTAGACCACTTCTACACTTTCGATGTTGAACTCATGGTAGGCAGGGGACATTGTCCAATATCAAAAGGCAGTTGCTTGCTGGCTAGGTACTTCCTGACTGCAGGGAAAAGCATTGAGGAACCAATCCAGGAAAGGGGTTCTCCTTGTCCAGGCCTTCTTGTCCTACAACCAAAAGACTATCCGCTGGTGTTCATCTTTGCCCTTCGAGGCTCGGGGTGAACAGCTTTATAGACAAGGGTGGTCCTGATCATAAACCCAACTGCATTGGCGCAAAACAGTAGAGTTAGCCTATTTCTTCCTGCCTTAAGTCCCGGGGGTTGCTTCTCTTCCTTACTAATAATGTCCTCTGTGGCTTTTTTTTTTTTTTTTAACAGAATAGGACACTTTTATCTGCATTAAAAACCTGTTCAGGCAGGTATCCTTTCTCTTCAAAGATTTTCTTTTTTTTTAACTTTATTTTTATTGTTGACATTATTAAATTTATTGTTGACACTACTATAGATGTCCCCATTTTATGCCCCCCTTACCTCCCCAACCCAGCCACCGCACCCCTCCCTCTGCCATCACCACACAGTTGTCTGTGTCCATGGGTTATGTATATATGTTCTTTGGCTAATCTCTTCACCTTCTTTCATCCAGTCCCTTCTACCCCCCTCCCCTCTGACAGCTGTCAGTCTGTTCCCTGTATCCATGCCTCTGGTTTTATTTTGTCCGTCAATTTATTTTGTTCATTAGATTCCAGATGTGAGATCATATAGTATTTGTCTTTCTCTGACTGGCTTATTTCAATTAGCATAATACTCCCCAGGCCCAACCATGCCAACGCAATGATATTCTTAATGTCTTCTGGGAATTCATCTTCCTCTAGTTGAACAGAAACTGCTTCTCCTGTTACCTTTACATTTTTTAGCCAAACCTCTTTCTAAAATTGTCAAACCATCCTTTGCTGACATTAAATTCTCCAGCTTTAGGTCCTTCACCTTCCTTTTGCTTTAAGCTGTCATATGATTTTGCTTTTTCTTGAATCACATTAGAGCCTATAGGATGCATTTCTTAGAACAATCACGCACCCACATAAAAGCTGCATTTTCAATACAAAATAAAAAGGAATTTTGCAAAAAGTGCAAGGTTTTCATGCCTCTGGCATAGCTGCAGTGGCAGCTTCATAAATTTCCGTTTCTTTTCTTACAGTAGTTCTTACACTGGATTCGTTTATCATGAAATGGTGGGCTGCAGACCTCAGTCTATGGTAGATATCAAGCAATTCATCTTTGTCTTGGAACATCATGGCTTTTCTCTGCTTCTTAGGAGCGCTTCCAGCATCACTAGCAGCACTTTGCATGGGTCCTGTGGTGCTATTCATAGTTTCCAGTGTCATACCAAATGGGATGAAAAATACGTGAGGACTGCAAAAGGTCACTGTTTACTACAATGCTCAATTCACTGGAGAGACAAACTCACATGGAGATGATTAGTGTCACATGACATTTAAGCAGATACAACACTTGGGCTCACCGCAATGACTCAGGAGGTGGCTACAAAGTTATCACAGTAGTACAGTACTACAATTAATTTTATGCAGTTAGGATTTAATATGGCATCTTTATATTGGTTTACATTTCTCTCAACTGTGAATGGTGTCGTGTACAATCAGTGTTTGTTTGCATAAGTTATGATACAGTTAAATTTATTATAATAGACTTGTGTATATTTTATGGTAGTAAATATATGTAGACTAGTATCTACATATATTTTATGCATTCATGGCATACCTAACTTTTTCTTAATTTTTTTCAATATTTCTACTCTATGCAGTTCATCTGCGAGTTTTTCAAATTGTCACAAATCTCCAAAAATTTTCCAATATATTGAAAAGTATCTGCAGTTCAAACTTGTGTTGTTCAAGTGTCAGCTGTAATTGCAGGTTTCGTAACATCCCAAATTGCTGTAATAATTCACGGTACCACAAAAGCTTATGAGAATGATCATTTTCTCACAGCTTAAAAAGACTAGATATCTACCATTTTTTTATTCTTTCACAAATATTTATACTAGGCATTATAATAGCCACTAAGGATGCAGCAGTTACCAAGATAGCATCCCTATCCTCAGGGAGCTTGAATTCCAGTGGGGGAGAAAGACAATAAAGACACACACACACAATAATTTTAGGAAATGGAAAAGTGTTACTAAGTAAAATAAAAACAGAGTAGGGAGATAAGGCAAATATTATTTTACATAGCATAGTAAGGAAAAAGCATGCTAAGCAAGGACTAACTGAGGTGCAAAAGTAGCAGTGAGACTACATGGAAAAAGTTTTTCAAGAATAGGGAATGGGTGGGGCTTCCAGAATTGCTGAGTGAGGATTTGCTATATGTCCCTAAAAAGAAATGATAAAACTGGACAGAATTGTCAATAAACAATCTTTTAAATATTCCAGACATTTACCAAAGAATACAACAAAATGAGAAATGTTTAAGAAAATTTACTAGCTCTGGCCGGTGTGGTTCAGTGGTTAGAGGGTTGCCCGGGAATTGAATGGTCCCCGGTATGATTGCCAGTCAAGGGCACATACCTGGGTTGTGGGTTAGCTCCTCTGTCCTCTGGTCAGGTCCCGTGCGGGATGCAGCCAATCGATGTGTCTCTCTCACATCGATGTTTCAGGATTTCAAGATGGCAGCAGATTAAGTGGAAGCTACACTGACACTCTCCCAGGACCAAACTGGAATCACAGCTAATATATAGAAAAACCATACTGAATAATCAACTGAAGACTAGCTGGAAAACACCCTCACAACCAAGGACCTAATGTGGAGACTGCATAGAGACTGGCACGATGATTTTTGTGTTTGTTTTATAAAAACTTGAAAGCAATTTGTAAAAATAAAATAAAGTGTCAAGATATCAAAAATAGAAAAGGTAACTAATAATGAAAAAGAAAATTTACTAAACCTCAATAAGAACAGTGGGTGTCTGTGACATTTTAGCTTGGTGCTGCTCCAGTTTTTCCCACCACCACTCTCCAGGTTCAGTTTTGCAGAAGTCTACCTAGGTGAGTCAGACTGTGAGGAGCAGCAACCTCACTACTGGAGAGGGCTGATTTTATTTGGAGCAGAGCACAGAAAATTCCACGACCAGGGATGTTATTATAACAATAGCAATCTCAGTGGCAAACAACCTGGAAAAGCCAAATAAACCTAGTCTAACTGAGATCATAATATCTGTTGTGTCGAGAAGTTGACTGGCAACCAACCAGAAACTTAAAGGGAGATTCTGAGAACAAGAAAGCCGAAGTGTACCTTGATGATATCCTACTTATCCCTGTGTTCTGGAAGATTATAGATGTGCACAGGGCTATGCATGCATTAAGGAGACTGGAGAGGGTCCTAGCAAGCTAATCACACCTGGCTGAATAAGAGGCCTTACAAATAGAGAATAAAAGCTGGAGCAGATTTACAAATGGCCTAAACTTTGAATATTCTGTATTCTTTAAGCTACACTGATTTATTGACAAAGGGGGGAAGTCAGCTTCCACCCACTACAAGATACACAGGCTCCACAAATTAGTATAGGCAAGTCACAAAAGATAGCAGTAACAACCACTCCTGAGGGAAAATAAGGCAATCAGAATCCAAAGTTGCTACAATATATTATCCAAAATATCCAATTTCTAACAAAATATGACATGCAACAAGCAGGAAAAAGTGATGCATACACTTGAAAAAAGCAGTCTTTTGGGGGGAGGGGAAGGCAAATGAACTTCACAAAGAAAGACTTCAAAGAACTAAAGGAAAGTATGTTTAAAGAATTAAGATAACTCATCAAATAAGAATATCAATGTCTGTTACCTTGATTGCAGTGATGGTATCACAGTGTTTTCATATGTTTGAATTTATCAAATTGTACACATTAAATATGTGAAGTTCTTTGTATATCAGTTATGCCTCAATAAAGCTGTTTAATTTTTTAAATAAGACTATAAATAAAAGAGATATAAATTATTTTAAAAGGACCAAATGGAAATCCTGGAGATTAAAAATAGAGTGGCTGAAATGAAAAATTTATTAGAGGGGCTCCAGAACAGATTTGAGCTGACAGAAGAGAAAATCAGCAAACAAGATAGAACAATATAAATCCTCCAGTGTGAAAAATGGGGAAAAAAGAACAAGAAAATTTAACAAAACCTCAGAGATCTTTGGGACACCATCTAGTGCACCTACATATGCATAATGAGAATCTCAGAAAACAGGAATAAAATTTTAAAAAAACTCGAAGTAATAATGGCCAACAATTTTGCAAATTTAATGAAAAATATTATTCTATACATATAAGAAGTGCAATAATCTCCAATGAGAATAAACACAGAAAGATTCACTCCTAGACTACTCAGAGACAAACCAATACAAAAAATTGAGAAAGTTTTGAAATCAAGAGAAAAATGACTTCATGTACAATGTAACCACAGTAAGATTAACAGCTGATTTCTCATCAGAAACAATGGAGGCCTGAAGGTACTGGGATAACATATTAAAGTGTTGGAGGAAAAAACAGTCAAGCATGAGTTCTATACCCTTTAAAACTACCCTTCAAAAACAAAGGTGAAATAAAGATTCATGGATGAAAAAAGACAAAGACTGTGGCTAGCAGAACATCTTTACAAGAAACACTAAAAGAAGTTCTTCAAACTGAAAGGAAGTGATATCAGAGGAAACAAATACACAAGAAATAAAGAGCATCAGTAAAGGTAATTATGTAGATGACTATAAAAAACAGTATATATCTTTTGTGCTTTCTTTCCTTAACTGATTTAAGTGACAATTGCATAAATTCCATGGGCCCACCCAGATAAGCTTAGATAATCTCCTTATTTTAAACTCCTGTTATTATCAACCTTAATTCCAACTGTCACAACTACCCAACTCTACCTTGTAGCATGAAAGCAGCCATAGACAATACTTGAAGTGAATGTATACGTCTTTGTTCCAGTAAAACTCTACCAAATAGGTGGTGGCCCAAATTTGGTCCAGATGCCATAGTTTGCCAACTCCTATTCTGTAGATAACATTTTTTCTTTTCTTTTTTCCTATGAAAATTTAAAATAGATAAGATTACAAAAGCAGTAACTATAACAATGTATTGTGTGTATAACATATGTAGGTATAATATATATAACTAATAACACAAAGGAAGGGAGAAGGAACAGAGCTTCACAAGAACAAAGTTTCTGTATTTTACTGGAATTAAACTAGCTTTCATCTGAAGCAAATTATGACAAGTTAAGATGTATATTGTAATCCCTAGACCAATGACTAAGAAAACAAAAAAATTATAGTAAAAATCAACAAAGAAATTGAGATGATACACAGAAAGTATTTAATTTTTTAAAAAGTAAAGGAAGAACATAAAATACATGAGATAAATAGAAAACAAATAGAAGTTATTAGACATAAATCTAATCATTTCAATAATAATATGAAAATAAAACTACAATGAAATATTAAGTACCTAACAGAATGACTTAATTTCAAAATATAATTCTAAATGATGGTAATGACTGGATAAAAGAAATCTCTCACACATTCCCAGTTGGAATATAAATTATTGCAACAACTTTGAAAACCCTTTTGGCATTCTTTACTAAAAGTTAAGATGTGCATTCCCTCTCAGTTATTTCAGTCCTTAGTATACATCCAACAGAAATGTGTGCACATATTACCAAGATATTCTTCCAGGAAATATATAAACATATTTATCAGTATTATACATAATTGCTGCAAAGTGGAAAACTGCAGTGGGTGTATGGTGAATATATTGAGGTATATTACTCTAAGTAAATTCTACGTAGTAATTAAAACAAACTACACCTATATTTAACAACATAGATGAATCTCATATATAATGTTGGTTATAGGAAAGCATACTCAAAAGAATGCATACTTTATGATTCCATTCATATGAAGTTTGAAACCAGGAAAAACTAAACTATAATTTTTAGGCAAGGATGCAAGCTAGTTGGTAAAACTACAAAGAAAGGAAAAGCTTAATTGCCTACAAGTCAAAATGACTTTTTGAGGGAAAGAATCGGTAATAGTTGGGAAATGTTAGACCAGGTGACTTTCAGGATGCTGGCAACTGTTCATGTTCAGGAAGACCATGAATATTTTTTATTATAAAAGCCTGAAAGTAAACCAAAAGTTACAGACTTTAACATTTTATTTTATAAACATTAGGATTACTTGCATTTTTTTAAAACTAAGTGTTTGTTACATGTATAATTTTAAGAAACAATGTATAACAGGCTAATTTCTTTTCAGGCTGGTGGTAGTGAAGAAAATGCTGAATCTATTGCTACAGAGCAAGCTGAGAGCTCTTTGTAATACTGTGGAAATGGGAGATTTTTGCTGGTGCCCAGACCTGATGCAGGCCCTAATGATATCTCTGTGTAACAAAGTTGCTACAAAGCCCACAGATTTTGTGCAAAATGAAATACAAAACAAGATGGATTTTTTTTTCCCCTCTGCAGTATTCAGGAAATTTCTCTGCACATATTTTTGTAGGCCTAAGTAGAAAGCTTTTTCTTATTTAAATCTGATCATTACAAGGAATCATTTATTTTCTAGGTACTCTGAAGACCTGTCAACTGTCCCTAATGGAGCTTTTGTAAAACACCATAGAAAAATATCAGCGATTGTCTCCAGAGTGCAGGCTATAAAGACTTGGGAGCATGATGTATAATAATTCTCAGGAAAACTGTAAATTTATGCCCCTACAAGTAAAGAGTACATTTCAGTCATAGTTCTTCTACCTGAACTAGCTTCTATCTGAACAAAGTATGAATGAAAAGGCACCCAATTCACAGTCCCTTCATTGTACTTCTTAGACTTCTCATTAAAGTTCCTTTGTGCCCTGAAAGTTTCCGCTGTCTTTCTTCTCTCTTGTCGTCTCCCTTGCTGCTTATGTCTTGTCTTTGCTTGGATTATTCATTCAATTGCTTTTCAGAGCAAACAGGCTGCATTTCCACGGTGAGAATTTCCCAAGGATAAGTTGCGATTTCAGAGTCACCCTCCCTTCTCATATGGGGCAGAACTTCAGAAGGCCTTGCTCGGCGACGTTAACCAGGCCAATGGATATACGCAGCTCCTTTCTAAATATGCTGCTGTTTTTCATTCGTTTGTTTTCTGCCTTGTGCCTCAAGAAGCTTCAATTGTTATCTTAATATAAGTTTTCATGCTTCTTAGAATTTCAGTTCTTAGCTCATTTCTATCAGCTCTACAGATTATCTACTGTGCGCCTATGAATGCATTAGACTATGGAGTGTCAGAGTTTAAGAAGGTCGCTCACCGTGAAGACTGTTTATTTTACAAGAGGAAACAAATGAGTAACAAATCAAGACTATGCGGTGTGATACATGTATTAACAGAAATACAGAAAAGCTGAGGTAGCACAGGAGAGGAAATTACCCTTCCGTAGGAAAACAGGGAAGGAATAAAGCTTTATGAAGGATGTGGCCTCTGAGCTGGAGACTAATCATTGTTTACCAAGCAGGAGGACACTTCAAATAGGAAGATGAGCTCATGCAGAAACAGAAATGAGAGAAAGATCATAGTCTATTTCATTAGCTGCAATAAATATATATATTATGAAAACAATGAAAAGAATAGGTCAAGAGTGAAAGCCGGAGAGGTAGGTAGAGGCTAGATGATAAAGTCAAATCGTCCAAGATAGATGACTCAGGCATTGAACTATATCTTGCAGACAGCGGTAAGTCACTGAAGAGTTTTTAAGTAGGCTCGCATTTGCATTTGAGAAAAAAAGTTAAATGGGAAATGCATTCGGAAGGATAGATTTAAGTAGAGTGTGGAAGACAGTAATGGGTAACAATTGCAGTGGTTCAGACAAGCAGTGAAAGAGAGGGTAAGTTTTAGCTTTGTTGACTGATTAGACATAAGGTATGAAGGAAAATAAAACAACTCCCCAAGTTTCTGGTATGGGTAACACCTGCATCGATACAAAATGCAGAAGACACAGCAGGACTGAATAAAATGGTAAATTCTGATTCGGACAGGTTGAGTTTGAGATAACTCTGAGACATTAAAGTACAGGTGTCTATTAGGCGGTTGAAAATACATGTCTAGAGGTTGGAGAAAGGTTGGAGATTGATTTTGATGATAATTAAAAACATTAGTTTCCATTTCCAGCAATTTAGAATTAGGTTCTTACAGCCCAGGTCTCCTGCAAAAAACACAACTTCCTGCAATTTCGCATTGTTTGCATACTTTAAAAACGTATATGTATTATGAATTTTCAGGCCATGAAAAAAAATTTATTCATATCCAGCATTTTGGAGTGAGCACAGAACCTCACTGACATGAAAGGCACCATTTCAAACATCTGTTACTGCTAGAGTCAGCATTTTATCTCTCTCTGGGAAATCAGGACATAGACCCACTGTGACGGGCTAATATATTGATAGAATTGGAAAACTGAAAATGTTCCCCCTGAACAGTTTCCCTGGGAAGTTGAAAAATTCTGCAGTTGAGTGTATTCGGTTTTTGTTCATTTGCTTGTTTGGCTTATACGTGGGTGTTCTAAAAATCTCTTACACAAAACTGCGTAAATTAGACATTTGTTTTCCTGTCTCCACCCTCCTAAGAATCATAGAGATAAGATAGGTATGGATTTCTGTCTCAGAGCTGTCCTATTCAATACGTCTATTCCCTGGGACCAACGACATTTGGCACGTCACCACCAGAGCTAGAGAGCGGTGACAAGCGTTCGCCCAAGGAAAGTGGTGCACAAGTTACTCAGTAAAGATGACACACAGGGGTGGGCAAAGGTAGGTTTCCAGTTGTCTGCGTGGGAAAAGACACGCAGGTTATGATGATTGCAATAGCTTTATTGACTCGAAACACTGTCACAATGCCATTGACAAGACTGTCCCTAAGAGTCACTGACAAGATGGTCCCTAAGCGCACCCCCACCTCTCGCTCCCTGTCCTTGCCCCGGGAGCCCGCAGGCCCAGCAGAGCCCCGAGGCCCCACGGCAGAGGTGGGTGTCCCCGCGCGCGGCCCCTCGCGAGCGCACCGCCCCCACGGCCACGCTCTCGGCCACAGCCCCGGGCGTTGGCACCGCGAGCGGGAAGAGGGCCACCACCACCCGGGAAGCAGCTGCCGCCAGGACCCCTGCGCAGGAAGGTCCCGCAGGCAGGGCGCCACCTTCCAGGCGCCCGCGGAGACGCGCGGGGGGCGCGGACCCCGGCGGGCTGGCCCCGCGCTCGCTCCCGCGGGCGTTTCCAGTTTGACCCGCTGCCCCTCTGCCCGCAGGACCCTCCTGCAGGCTTGCTCCGGCCGGGACGCAGCCTTTGGAAGCGTAAAGGATATGGGCAGCGTCACATAGCAACTGGTAAGGCCAGACGCCAGCTCGGGGCCCCCTCTCCCGCCGTTCCCTTGCTACATTTTCTCCGTGTCGGCAGGAGCTGGTGGTTTCTGTAACCGGGGAAAGCCTGTGAGCGAGGGACCCGGAGGCAAGGCCTCGGGCCTCAGGTGAGGCTGGAGCCAGGGGCGGCGACCCCGAGCCCAGCAGGCGCCGGAGACCCCGGGGCAGAGGGCGCGCCGCGGGAAGTCAGAAGGCAAGGCCGTCACGAACGAACGACACCACATTTTGGTTGCAAGAAACAGAGACCCTCTTTCTAGTTGTGGCGAAATGGAGCTTTGTTACTGTAACAGGTGAACAGATATGTTTACAGCATGTAAGGGCGTGAAGTCAGCCGGGTTCCCAAGAACCGGGCATTAGGCCACTGGCAGCCGTGGGGAGGCCGGCGGCGCTGCTCCCCGCTTTCTCCGGGGCTCGCTCGCTCCCGCCTCTCAGAACTCACTTTCTCTACAGCTCCCTCGGGAGCGGGCAGGGTCACGCCCCTGCTCCGGAGGGTTTCATTTATTTTTTACTTTTTCGTATTTATTGAATTTTATTTATTTTTAAAAATTTATCTTTATTGTTGAAAGTATTACAGATGTCCCCCATTGATCCCCTCCACCCCGCACCCCCCCTCCGGCCTTCTCCACGCTCTTGTCTGTGTCCGTGGGTTATGCTTATATGCATCTAAGTTCTTCCCTCCGAGACCCCTCAGCCTGCTCGACGCTTCTGTGTCTCCGGACCTATTTTGTTCATCAGTTTATCTTGTTCATTAGATTCCACATTTGAGCGAAATCGGGTGATACTTGTCTTCTCTTGCTGGCTTACCTCACTTAGCATAATGCTCCCACGGTGTTAGGTCTTCCCGTCAGGAGACCACCCCAAACACAACCCGAGAAAGGACAGATTATGAGCCCAGCTTGCGTTAGACCCTCCCCTTTGTCCCAGTCAGCTAGGCTCCAGGAAAAACTCTCATGGATATTAAATATGGAGTCTAAGAGGACCGATATGAGTTATAAAAAATCCCAAAGGTCGTCCCCGATTTTAATGAAAGCTCTCTGTGAGTTTCATTTGTCTTATCTATTGCCACCTTCCCTAAGGAGACTATATAGCATTTTATTTTTCAGCTTCCTGCGCAGCTGATGTGGGCGTGTGACTTGGGCCCTGCCAGTCGGGAGCCCCTGCATCAGACTTGACTTTGGAAGGAAATAACACCAAAGAAGAGAATAAGCCACAGCAAGCAAAAGTCTACTTTTCCGGACCCTGTGAAGGTGGGATATGGGTAATTTCTAATGGGATTGATGGATGGGAGCACACACCACATGCTTATTTAATACAGTCCAATTTAAGTTCGGCAAGTGAACAAAACCATTTGAAAAATAATTATTGGGTTCTTCTCAAGATAGTAATACGGATGGTTTGAGGAAAAACATCTCTCCAGAGACTGAAAAGCAGTGAAAAATTAGCAGCTCTGGCATTAAATTTCCCTCTCAATTTTAAGTATCTTACCCAGGCAAATGATTAATATTAATCTGTCTCCATGTTTTGTACAGAAAAGAAACACATTTTCCGTCTCACTTTTCTATTCTAGTGGGAAAATGCCAACAAGGAATCTGAGGATAACAAAGGAAACAAGAGTGCTGGGGGTAAGACCTAAATGCTACTTGAGTGAGTAAATGACTGTAGTGTTGCAATTTCTAAATATAAAAAACAGGAGACTTTAACCCTCTCTGTTATGAACCCCTCATCCCCAAGTGGCGGAGAATTAATGAAAGCGTCCTGAAATGCTTATGTAATATCTGCATTTTCCACATGCAGCCTGAATGTATAAACTGTGTATCAAGCTAAAGATAAATAAAGCAGAAATGATGAATCTATCAACTACCTTTAAATAAGCCAAAGCCATTACACTGTAGTCATACTCCTAGAAAATATGCTCTGAGTCGGCAAATGGGTAGAAAATCCTTTTTTGGCATCTGTAAATTATTTAAAGCTTAACTGATGATGACATGGTCCCAAAGAGATGGTCAGATTGTGGCAACTATACTCAGGAGAAGCTCCAGACCATAGAGCTTTGTGGGCAGTGGCCATAATGGTACAGTCTTCTGGACATCATCCCCGGACCTACTGGGGAGCCCTAAGGTGCCCCCCCCAGTGTCAGTGGAGGCTGCCTGGGGAGTTTAACTCCTACCTAGCGGTAACTAGGCTGTGGCCCCCACGGCCCTTGCCAGCACTGAATCAGCAAAGAGCTACTGAAACAGACGATAAGTAACATATTTCTAAATTGTATTAAGATACACACAACACAAAATTTACCCTCCAAGCCAGTTTTAAGGATACAGTTCAGGGGCATAACGTCCGCATTGCTGTGCTACCATCACCGCCATCCATCCGCAGAACTCTTTTCATCTTGCAAAACTAAAACCCCATCCCTCCTACACAATAGCTCCCCCATTCCCCCCGCAGCCCCTAGCAATAGCCATTCTACTTTCTGTCTCTCTGAATTCGACTAGTCTAGTACCTCAGATAAGTGGAATCATACAGCACTTGTCCTTCTGTTGTTTTGTTGTTGTTGTTTTTTAATTTATCTTTATTGTTGAGGGTATTACAGGTGTCCCATTTCCCCCCCCCAATTGACCCCCTCCACCTCACTCCCACCCCCTCCCCAGGCCTTCACCCCATCATAACCCATCCATGGGTTATGCATATATGCATATAACTTCTTTGGTTAATCTCTTCCCACCCTCCGACCCCTTCCCTCTTTCCTCTGAAATATGATCATCTGTTGCATGCGTCAGTGTCTCTGGATCTATTTAGTTCGTCAGATTCTTTTGTTCATTAGCTTCTTCTGGAAGAAGACCCTTCAACTTTTCCTGTAGTGCTGGTCTGGTGGTGATGAACTCCTTTAGCTTTTCCTTGTCTGAGAAGCTCTTTATCTGACCTTCAGTTCTAAATGATAGCTTTGCTGGGTAGAGCAATCTTGGTTGTAGTTCCATGTTTTTCATCACTTTGAATATTTCTTGCCTGCAAGGTTTCTGTTGAGAAATCAGCTGACAGTCATATGGGTGCTCCCTTGTAGGTAACTAGTTGCTTTTCTCTTGCTGCTTTTAAGATTCTCTCTTTGTCTTTAACCTTTGTCATTTTAATGATGATGTGTCTTGCTGTGGGCCTCTTTGGGTTCCTCTTGTTTGGGACCCTCTGTGCTTCCTGGAATTGTAAGTCTATTTGTTTCCCCAGGTAGGGGAAGTTTTCTGTAATTATTTTTTCAAATAGGTTTTCAATTTCTTGCTCTCTTTTTTCCCCTCTTGGAACCCAAATAATATGAATGTTAGGCCTCTTGAAGTTGTCCCAGAAGCTCCTTATACTATCTTCATATTTCTGGATTCTTTTTTCTTTTTGCTCTTCTGGCTGGGTGTTTTTTGTTTCCTCATGTTCCAAATTGCTGATTTGATTCTCAGCGTCCTCTACTCTACTGTTGATTCCCTGTAAATTATTCTTCATTTCAGTTCCTGTAGCCTTCATTTCAAATTGGTACTTTATTATGTTATCGATTTTCTCAGTTATTTCCTTAATAGTCTGCTTAAACATCCTTATAAACAAAATTCTGAACTCTGTATCTGTTAGCTTGCTTGGATCTATTTCATTTAGTTCCTCTTCTAGAGATTTCTTCTGTTCTTTCCTCTGTGGCATGTTTCTTTCCCTCCACATTTTGGCTGCTTCCAGGTGTTTGTTTCTATGTATTAGGTAGAGCTGCTATGGGTCCTGGAATTTGTAGAGTTGCTTTGTGTAGTAGGTGTCCTGTAGGGTCCAGTGGCTCAGCCTCCCCAGTCACCTGAGCTGGGCCTTCTAGGTGCCCCCCTGTGTGGGCTGTGTGCACTGTCCTGTTGTAGTTGAGCCTTGGTTGCTGTTGGCATCCCTGGGAGGAACTGACCCCCAGGCCAATCAGCTGTGAGGACCCACTGCAAGTACAGCCAAAGAGCTGCTGTGTTGGAGACACCCCTGTGGAGCAGGATTTGCTTCAGTGGAGCTTTGGTGTTCACCAAGTGCGCCCCTTGAATGTCACTCGTGGATGTGATAGGGTTGTAATCCAGCGTGGTCGAGTCTGACCACCAGGCGCACTGTCTCTGGGGCCTCCCGGGAGGTGCAGAGTCAGCCTGTGCCAGTGCCTTGCCCAGGGCCACCCAGCATGAGCTACACAGCAAACCGTAGTTGGCTGCTACTCGTGCTGGACTTGGAGGTGCCCAGGAGAGGCCAAGCTATGAGCCAGTGCAGCTGCCGCTAGTGCCAGGCCTGGGGCCGCTTATCAAGCCGTATGGGGCAGCTGCTGCTTGTTTGAGAGATTTTAGGAAAGTCCTAAGCATGAGGCTCCAGAGGCCCCTTGCACAGAAAAGCCCCTGGAAACGGCCGGATGAGCTGCAGGTGGGGAGGGCGGGGCCTCCGGGAGTCACGGGGCGGGGCCAACGGTGAGTCAGGTGCTGGCGACTCAAACATGGCGCCCGCCTGCCGGCTGTGTGCGGGGAGGACTCGCCACAGGAGCCTTGGCCTCCGCCAGCCCCTCTGCCCGGGAGGAAGCCGCCCTCCGCCTCTCGCCCGGATCTCAGGCAGGTCAGTTCCTCCCAAGTGTCCTGGGTCCTTTCCGGCTGCTGCCCGGCGCTGGGCTCAGAGGGAGCGTCCGGGTGAGTCCGCGCCGGGCCCTTTAGAGGAGCTGCTGGGGCTCCCGCAGCCTCCGACCCTCAGCCACAGTCCCCGCTGGTTTCACAGCCCGGAGTTGTGGGACTTTTCTTCTCGGTCCTGGAGCCCTGGGCTGGGGGGCTGCTGTGGGCTGGGACCCCTCCCTCCTCCGGGAAACCTCCGCTGCCGAGATTCCCTCCCGGGTTTCAACCACGGCACCGGGTGTGGGCCGGTGGTGTCATCTCTGAGCTTCAGCCCCGATCCGCCCCGATCTCCCCCTCCTCCCACTCTCAGTGCTGCTTCAGCTCCCTGGCTGCGGGGCTTCTGTGCAGCCGGATCTGAGGAGGCTCTGAGTGACGGTGGTTCTGGGTTTTAGTTGCAATTTTGATGTGGCTGCGGGAGGCGGCGGGCGCAGCGGCTCCCTCCGCTGCCATCTTGATTCCTCCCTGGTGTTCACTCTTTACTGGTGCATTTAAAGCATAACAGCCAGAATTAGGGCATGGGAAGGGAGAAGAGGGGTCACTCACAGGCCCTGAACAGCAAGGTCAGGCTTTTTTTCTGCTCTGGCTCCGCAGCTGTCCTAGTTGCCCTGGCTTCTGTGGGTAGAAATCATCTGCCATTCCCAACCAGCCAGTGGCCCCTAGGAAATGCCATAGAAACCCAGGTGTGACAAAGATTCACCATCTTTTTAAACTCTCGTTTGTAAGGAGCCCAGGACTCTGGTACAAACGACGGTTACAGATGGGCATGGGGTGGGCAGACTATAAGGAACCAAAGTCCAAACCCCAGTTTTGAGAGGATGAGAGAAGGGCAGGTGTGGTCAGAAGTGCCAAGTCCGCTGGCCTTTGGGATGTAAGAGCTGTATCTGCAGGTAAGGATGGTTAACCTCGTGATATTGAGGGACATCGATTCTTTCGGGGCTCCAGGGCTAATGTCACATGACCTCTTGAGTCAAGTAGACAAACAGGCTCCTAGTTGTTTCTGCAATGACTCGGAAATAACAAACCTTCCTCATCTGAGCTGAAGGTTGAGAATCTTCAGATTCTCTTAGGTCATCACCTTCTTCTCTGCTTTGGCTTTTTCTTGACGTGTGTCCCTTTCAACGGTTGGACTGGAAGAGTAGTAATTGACAGTGTTCTTTTCTCCCAGGCCATACAAATTATGACGGGTGTGATCTGTAACTGGCTGGGACTGCTCTGGGCATATTTGTTAACCACACAATTTTCTGCATTTGGAAAACGCTATATACCTCTTACAGCAATGCTAGGATACCCATTATGGTCATCTGTGCATGTGAGTAAATAATGTACTGATTGTTGTTCATTTATTTATTCATTACATTTAATGACTGGTTCTGAGCTGATCAGTGTGCCAGGGATAGAACACTGAAAATGCACGACCCCTGTTCTCGAGCAACTCATTCTTATGTCCAGTTGATATCTACACCTAGATTCTCATCAGTAGTAGCATTTCATAACAAGAAGCTACTTTTTACATGTCCCTTGGACCTGACAAAAAACGGAAGAGGTCCAAGGGACATTTTGGAAAACAGAAAATGGTGGGTGGACTATTCAACTACTCGCAGGGCATTTATTTTGTGAGTGGGGTAAGCGAGATGAGACAGCATAGAGGCTAAGGAAGTTGTGGGCTGTACACAACTAGTGTAGGCTGCTGTGTTGAAAAGTTAATAAAGGGGTGCCAAGGAGAGCTTCTAGAAAGCTACTGGAACAGTCCAGGTGAGGCTCAAACAAGGTTGGGGAAGGTGATGAAAAGGAACATGATTTTAGGGATATGTTGGGTTAGAGTTAATTCAATATCCTGGCGGAGTGGGTGTGGAATGTAAGAGAAAGAGAGAAGTTAAATATAACGCTAGGGTTTTGGTTTAAACTATTAGAAGAGATGACTTGTCATCAATAGATACTGGGAAGACTGTGAGTAGATTATCAGGGAAGAGAATGGGTTTGTTTTGAACACTGTTGAGCTTGAAATATCTAAGATTCAACTGGAGATGTCAAGTAGCCCGTTATATATAGAATCTAGAGTTTACAAGAGAAAGTTAGCCTTAAGATATAAGCTTGGGAGTCACTGGCAGGTAGATATTTGACAGCTATGAGACTGGATGAGATCACCAAGGAAGTAAGTGAAAACAGATGGTGATGAAGGCCTAGAGCTACACTGTCCAGTACAGTAGCCGCTAGTCACATGTAACTGTTGAGCATTCAAAATATAGCGAAGCCACACTGAGAAATGCTGTAAATGTAAAATGCATACCAGGTTTCGAAAACGTAATATGAATAAAAATAATGTAAAATATAATTATTTATTGAAATGACAATATTTTGGCTATATAGGATTATAGAAAATATATTATTAAAATCAGTTGCACCTATTTTCTTGCTACTTTTCTTAATTTGGTACTGGAAAACTTAAAATTACATATGTTGCTTGCAATATTTCTGTTGAACAGCCTTAAACAATGGTGTTTGAGGACAGTGCCATGGTTAGATTGTTTTCATACCATCATTTTATGAGTCCTAAGAGATTAGATTTGAGACAGCTGGGAGGCCTCTGCAGTTCAGACAAGAAAAATGAGAGCCTTAATTCAAATATATATAAGTTCTAAGCGAAAAGCAGATGGGTCCATTGTGTTAACATCTTAAATAATAGTCTGGTTAAAAACCAGGTTGCCGTTGTAAAAATTACCACATATATTTATATTTATGATATGATCAAGTCACAATTAAAATTATTTGAGGGTTTTTTTGTTTAACTCAAACGATTTTTTGGAGATGGCTATTTCCTCTGTTAACATATATTTTAGTTTTATTCAAGCAGCATTTATCATTTAATTTGTGTTGTCATTTTGCTAGATGTGAGAATTAAAAGCAAAATAAATAATATGATACTTAATCTCAACAGATTTACACTTCAGACTAAGAGACATTCTTTTACTCTTTTTTTTAAGTGTTTACATTCCCTGCAGTGCCAGACAGATTATGGGAGGAGGGGAGAGAGGGCCTTTGAAAGGGTTTCTGGTTGAGGGAATAACATAGATGTTGTTCACAAGCAAGGATGTTCCCGCCCAGGCCAGAGTGGCTCAGCTGGTGTGGCATCGGCTGTGCCCCAGGAGGCTGCCAGTTCCATTCCAGCCGGGGCGCGCACCAGGCCGTGGGTTCCATCCCCCAATGGGGCACGTGCAGAAGACAACCGATCTGTCTCTCTCTCCCTTCCTCTCTCTAAGCATGTCCCCAAGTGAGGATTAAAAAAAGAGAATGTTTTAATTACTATGAGTTCATTTCTCATTCCTACGAAACACCTTCTGTGTTTTCAGTTATTTTTATGAGACCTTCATAAAAATGTTAGCTCTGGCTCTTACGTTGCCAGTATAATTAATCCATGTACCTATTTCTAACAGGAACAGAAAGACATCATAACCACTAATCCTTGCATGGGGTAATTAAAACGTCGAATCAAAATTTTAATTAGAGATAAAATTCTAAGTTTTGCTACTCAACATTAGACAATTCCAGAAGAAAACTGCTGACAGTGAATTGAATTTGGTATGTGAACTTCTATATTAATTCTCTGAATTATCTAGTGAGTTAGATGCTGTTCTCTTATTTCTTATTTTTTAATGGTTAGATAAAACAAACACAAAAGTACAAAATAATAATTGTAAATCTAAATTAATTACCACAAAGTGAATATAGCAGCACCTAGGTTAAAAAAAAAATTCTAGCCCCTCAGAATTCCCTTCCATATCCCTTCCAATTAACAACCTCCCCCTCCTATTCTAATCATTAACCTGGCTTCTAATATCATATGTAAGTCTTAAGTGTTCTTAAACTTTATACAAATAGAATCATACAGTACAAATTATTTTGTATTTGGCTGTTTTGCTCAACTTACAATTCTGAAATCCATCTTTGTTATTGATATAGCTATAGTTAATATATTGTTGATTAATATTTCATTGTATTAATCTACTTTATTTAACTTATTTTTATTTATTTGATTTATATTATTTTGCTGATTAATGTTCCATTGTATTAATCTTATTTAACTTATATTCTTTAACTTACATTATTTATATTTACATTTTTATATTATTTCTATTTTTATATTGTATAACATATATTATTATCGCTGATTAATATTCCATTGTATTAATCTAATATAGTTCATTTACTTAACCTAATGGATGGACATTGGGTTGCTTCCAGTTTGGAGTACTACAATCCTTCCAGTTTCGGCTCTTAGTAACTTTTCGTGTGCATGCCTTTAGTTGCACATGTGTGATATATCTTATAGGTATATATACAAAAATGAAATTGCTAGGTCTTAGATCATGCACATACTCAACTTTAGTATATAATATAAACCTTTCCCAAGTGGGTTTTCCAATTTATACCCCCATTAGTAGGTGATAAGAATTACTGCTGTTCCACATCCTCAGCAGTACTTTATATTGTCAGTTTTCTTAATTTTAGCCATTCTGATTAGCGCTTTTAATTTGTGGTTTTAGTCTGCATTGTCTTGATGACTAATGAGGTGGAGAACCTTTTCATTTGTTTATTTTGACACCTTTTTCTTAAGTATTTTACAAGTTTTTTCACATTTTTAATTGAGTTGTCTCTCTTTTTTGTGCTAATTTTCTATAATTCTTTATATATTCTGGATAAAGCTCTTTGTCAGTATGTGTTCTAAACATCTTTTTTACTTGTTGGCTTGCCTTTTCTCTCCCTTAAGGATGAGCTGTCTTTAGATTAAATAAGTTCTTTATTGTATTGTAGCCCAATGTACTAAATTTTTCCTATATAAGTAGTATACTTTTTACGTACAACTTAATAAATATTTTCCTGCTCTAAAATCAGTAAGATATTTTTGTATTACATCCTAGAAGCTGAGTTGTTTTACCTTTTGCATTTAGATTTCCAGTTTACCTGGAACTTATTTTTATTTATGATATGAATTAGGGGTCAAATTTCATGTTTTTATAATATGAATTTTCAAAAGCATACTATATTGGAAGGAAGGTTATTTTGCCTCTATAAACTGAGTGTCCAAATAGGCTTGAATTACTGCTGAACTCTATTTTTCTGTAATCGTGCTGTGTATGTCTTGTTCCTCTTCAATATTATCTTGACTATTCTTGCATCGCTTTACCATATAAATTTTGGAATAAGTGTGTAATTTGCACATACACACCAACTGTACCTGAAGAGGGCCTGATTGGGCTTTAGGAAATGCCATTTTGTGTGGTCTCTGTCACCTGGGGCCTGGTTGGAGGTGAGCTCTGAATGAGTAATCAGAGCACACAGAACCTATTAAAAGGGCTTTTCACGCACTCGTTTAACCTTATTTCTAACATGGATTGTGTTGTTTAAATTATAGTTTCATTCATTCGGTAAAGACATATATTGGAGAGCCACTCTTTGCAGGAACTGCTCCAGCGACTGTCATAAAACAGTGAGGAAGACCTACGTTAAGTCTAAGCAAGAAAACAAAACGCCTCTGCTTGCACAGCCCTCACTTTCTTCACAGAGATAATCGTGAAACAATCGAGAAGATTTCTAATTTTAGGCATTATGAAGAGAATAAGCAGCATACTCTTCTGAAGCATAGCAGTTGTCCTGGGGCAATCTTACATGGGATGACAATCACTCACTTTTTATGTTCCAGGCACACTGCTCCTTAAACCAACAGAGATTTCTCCGCTGTGAGCACTTGCGTTTTCTCCTCCTGTACAACGCTTTCCTCCAGTCTTCAGGACTCGGGTCACTCTTGTCAGCTGAGCCCAGCTTTCATGTTACTCTCTCAAGAGGTCTCCTTTGATCCACCTATTTTATTTTTATTTATTTATTTGTTTGTTTATTGTTAATACTCACCCGAGGATATTTTTTCCATTGTTTTTTTTTTTTTAAAGAGAGAGAGTGGAAGGGAAGGGGGGCAGGGGAGAGAGAGAGAGACATCGATGTGAGAGAGACACATCAATTGGATGCCTCCCGAACGTGCCCCAACCGGGCCAGGGATCGAACCAGGTGGCGTTGCAAAGGAAAGGTCACAGAGAAGTCTGGAAACTGCTGCTTCCGAAAGACAAAATGTAAATATAACAGATGGGAGGGAGAAGAAAAATAAGGCCACAGTTGCCATGTCCGATCGTTATGACTTTCTAAGAGTAATAGTTTCTGCTTCCCTTCTCCCTTCCAAATATTGCTGAGATTTTCTCTCGGCCGTTTGTAACCAGGAAGCATCCAAGGAAAGAAATTCTGGAAAACACAGTTCTGAGCCTTAGGCAGAAGCTGACTGTAAATAATTCAGTGAATTGCTTTATATGTAACTATTACAACAACAACACGGTAACACAACAGCATAGAAAATAGTAATCCCCACTTTACCAATGAAAAAAGCAAAACTAAAAGATAGGTTAAGTAATCTTTCTTAGAGTCCCATAAAAAGCAAAGCACAAAGAATTCAAATTCTTCTGATTACAAAATGCTATTTAGTGTTGGCATGTTAGCGGCCCCATTTTTCTGAGGATAGAACATTCCTTTTCTCTACTACTAACTGAACTGTTAATTTTTTAATGCTGTGGGAATTCCAGGAACGCATAAAGTTTGCATCAATGAAAAAATAAATTTATAATACACTATAAATGCCATCATTCTACAAGTTTTGGGAAATGATGGAAGGTCTCAGAACAAGCTACTCATGAAAGATATTGTGTGGTTCTTTTATTTAAATATGCAAAATGAAGCTTAAATGTTTTCTGAATGATGTTTTCTATTAATAAAATATATACATCTTTTTATTCCTCACCCAAGGATATTTTTTCCATTGCTTTTCAGAGAGAGTGGAAGGGAGAGAGAGAGAAACATCGATGTGAGAGAGACCTATCAATTGGTTGCTTCCCACACGCACCCCGACTGGGGCCAGGGATTGAGCCTGCAATCGAGGTATGTGCCCTTAGCTGGAATCGAACACAGGACCCTTTATTTTACAGGCCAGTGCTCTAACCACTGTGCGCAAAAACAGCCAGGACTATTAATAAAATATTTTAACATTGTATTAAAAGTAGTCACATGTGAAATCACCAAAATATAACATTGTCTAGTAATAAATTTATTAACTGGATATATTTTATCATTCATATGTGGGCTAAATAAATTATGGTTGACAAAAATTAATGAAAATTTGACACTCCTTTTGTCCCACAAAGTCACCTCAAGGTTCCCCTAGATGTCGTTTCCAATACATGTGTTGTATTAGTGACCAGAGGTTTCATGCCTTCTCCCATCCCTGTAAGAGAGAACCACTGAATTATTTCCTAGACGATTGTCTCAATGACCCCCCTAAAGCACCGAGATGATATTCTTCATGTTACAGCAATCCAGAATTCTCTTATTCTTTATGTGTGTCTGTAAACGGAATGCGTGGGTATTAATCAATGTGATTTTTGTTTCCAGTTTGTGTTCTCAGGATTCTTTACGGTACTGTTACAGAGGACACCTTCAATGTGCTTGGTAAGTCAGAATGTTTGTAGTAATTCTAGAATTACAGTTTTATTTGCCAAAGAAGGAGAGTTAGTAAGGAGGTAGCATTGTCTCCGAGTCACTGGAAACTTACCCAGATTTTTGGAGGATAAGTTTTTAAAATAAAAGAAATTTAAGTTTCCACTGCAAAAAAAAAAAAGATACATTTTAATTACCGAAATATTTGTTATATTTTATTAGCCATAAAAATCAGGATGTTCGAAGTTAATCATGCAGTTAAATTTCTATATGATAAATTATTTAATGCAAATTATAATGTTGGTTATGATATATAAATTTGGATATCTTGAACTGACCTAGTATCTGTTACTACCTTCTTTCCTTTTTTCTTCTTTGCATGTCTAGGAACTTCTGATTGTATTGTGGGCAATGGGTGTGAGATACTGTAGATATTGTGTTGATTTCCTTTAGAGAGTGTTGAGTTTTATGCTGACAGGAAGCATAAGTAATTAATTTCGAGTCTTAATGCTAGGAGACCGATTGCTGGAATGGCAGAATAAGCAACTTCACGGGCTCATCCTTGCACAAAACAAGGAAAATACCAGCAAAACAACTAAAACTCATTACTTCAGAACACTGGAAATTAACCAAACTTCACCAAAAGATCCCCTAATTTTGCCCATAGGCACCCCGACACCCGAAGTGTCACACCAACACCTCCCCCACTCTGAGGCCTGCTCCTTCTGTGCCCAAGGGTGGTGAGAGATTGAGCTTCAGTAGACAGGGAAAGCCAGCAGAGGACAGCCAGGGTCTACAGCCAGGGAGAAGCCACAGACTGGAGATGCAGCATCGCCTTTGGGAGTTCACTCTCCGGTCAGGGCACATACAAGAATCAACCAATGAATGAATACATAAGTGGAACCAAAAAAAAAAAATCAATGTTTCTCTCTTTCTCTCCCTCTCTCTCACTTCCTCTCTCTCTCAAATCAATAAATCAAAAATAAAAATAATTAATTAATTTAAAAAAAAATGGTGCGTTGCAAGATCAAGAGAAGACATGCAAGCTAAAGAATTCTGCCACAAGAGGGAGCAAGAAGCGTGGAACAAGTGCGTCCACAGCGGTAGGAGAGGTAGGAGAAGGCCCCAGCTGTAAGCCGGACAAATGAAGCCGATCTCCCACCTGAACACAGCTAGAAAAGACTGGAGGAGGTGACTGCTCTTCCAAGTGTGCAAACAGCAACGCAAAACTTCAAGGAACATGAAGAATCAAGGAAACGTGACATCATTAAACAGTCATAACAGCGTTCCAGTAACCTAACCAAAAGACACGGGTTCTGTGATTTGCCTGATAAGAATTGGAGATAGTTGTTTTGTGGAGGAAGCTCAGTGCGTCAGAAGAAAACACAGAAATACAACTCAATAAAATCAGGAAACTATTACCTGAACAAAATGAGAAATCTAACAAAGAAATGGAAATAATAAAAATAAAGGAACAAAAAGGAAATCTGGAGCTGAAGAATTCACTGAACGAAATTTTTAAAAATGCAGTAGAGAGCCCGGCCAAGCGTGGCTCAGCAGTTGAGCGTCGACCTAGGATCCAGGCGATCGGGGTTCGACTCCCGGTCAGGGCACATGCCCGGGTTGTGGGCTTGATCAATGACTCTCATCATTGATGTTTCTATCTCTCTCTCCCTCTCCTTTCCTTTCTCTGAAATCAATAAAGATATATTAAAAAAAAAAATGCAATAGAGAATATCAACAGCAGTATCTACCAAACAGAAGATAGAATTAGTGAGTTAGAGGCTAGGAATTTTGAAATACCCAAGTCAAGGAGAACAAAGAAAGAAAGAAAAGGAGCACATTAAACCTGCGTGATCAATGGGACACCATCAAAAGAACAATATCAGAATTACTGGAGGTTGAGAGGGAGGAGACAGAGGGCTGGCAATATTTGTGTGCATGTCTCATGGGTGTATACTGAAACTGGACTAAATGTTAGGAGACCTTTATCTGAAATGTTTAGTTCTTTTAGAAAAAAGCCTAGAACTTTTAATAAAGATTAATAGTTAATAATTTTCATTGAATGTACTAAAAGTACCAAAGCATTTCTTAAAACAATATTTGTACATTCTCTATTTTTAAACATTACTAAAAAATAATAATAATAATAACTTTGTGGTAGATGGCAGGGTCACAGGGAGTAGCTTATCCCATGCCTCACACTTGTTTACCACCATATCTGGTTTTCACATAGTGCCCTTCGCAGTTTTATTTTTTTAATGGCCTTATTGGGGTATAATTGATATACAGTAAACAACAGACTTCACAAATTTCAAGTATACAATTTGATAAACCATGAATACAACCAAGTAAACATGACGATCACCAATAGTGAAATAATTATCACTCTCAAAAGTTTCCTTGTGCCCTTGATAAGCCAGGCAACCACTTATCTGTTTCTTGTCACTGCAGATTAGTTTGCATTTTTAAAGAATTTTATATTAATGTAATCATATGTTTCCTAGAGATTTATGTAAATGGAATCACACAGTAGTACATACTCTTTCTTATCTGGCTTCTTTTATTCAGCATGATTATTTCAAGATTCATCCATTCGTACCAGTAATTCCCACTTATTTCTGAGTCATATCCCATCGAATGGATATGCTACAATTTGTATATCTAGTCCCTGTTGATGGAATTTGCACTGTTTCCAGTTTTGAGTTCTTACAAATAAAACTGCTATGAACATTCTCCTATAAGTCTTTGTATAGACATATGCTTTCATTTTTCTTGGGTAAATACCTGAGTCACATGGCATGTGTATGTTTAACTTCTGGGGAACTCACCAAACTGTTTTTGCAAAGCGGTTGTGCCATATTACATTCCCACCCACGGGCTGGGAGTGTTCGAGCTCCCCCCGCCTTCACCCCCTTACCCTGCGCTCCAGCACACCCCGGCCTAGCCCGGGAACCACAAGTGCTCTGCTTGTCTTAATCAGACAAGCCTGTGCCAGAAAAACTGCTGCTGCAAGTGGCCTTAGGGATGCATTTCCTCGACAAATGTGGCTCCTCTCCTAAATAAAAATTTATTATTGTGGCGTAATCATTTGTTCATGCAATTGAAAAGCCATCATTTTAGAGATTGCATTCCATTTATATACTACAAGTTACTAAATAATAATGTTGGATACTTAGGTTATAAGAATGAATTGGTGAACATTTTACTTTAATGCAACTGTCTTTCTTGAAGGGAGATTTGTTCCAAAAGAATAAGCCGAGATTATTGTACAACAGCGCAGCAGTTTAGATAAGCATATGATGTATCCAGTGAGATAGATTTCAGAATCCAGTAGTTGAATTTTTCATATTTATTATCTAATTAATATCAGGTAAAAATAATTTTACCAGTGCAAATGAGAACAAGGAAGTATAAGAGAAGGATTTTTCCAAAAGCAATATCATATGGCTTGTCACCTCTCTGACTTCACATGCGGATGAAGTGTGATTATACAGAGCCTGACAAGAGCATGGCCTGAAAACAGAGCAGGCACCTCAGCAACATAAATCCTCACTACCTTCAAGATAAAATCCTAAATATCTATCTAGATAGCACCTGTCTCTCCAATAAAATCCCCTACAACTCCCTCGTAGCACTCTAAAATGAACCATAGCAAACTTCTGGGATATTAGCGCTCTGGTACTCTGACCCTGTATGGCACTATGAATCTGCCTATATTGTTGGCATTTTTACACTCTATTTACATTTAATATGCATTTGTTTGTCCTCAATAGTCTGAAAGCCCCTTGAGAGCAGAGACTATTTCTTTTCTGCCTCTTTATCTACTAACACAGAGCATAGTTTGTGTACAGAATAGACATTCAATAATTATTTGTCAGTGAAGGACTAGAGACATGCCTGTTATATCAAAAGTTTAATTTTCTCCTAAAGTGCTCAGTCCTATCGGAATCCTGACAAATCTGTAGTTCTGACAGGCCTTTTAATGACCTTACAATTCTGAAAAGATCAGAATTTATATAAATCTTCTATTGGAATATACTTGCCAGTGATGCATGTGGGTAACTTTCAGTGACCAGGTGGTTCTTTTTATCTATTCCAGGTGTGCTTTACTCTAGCCTGTAACGTCATAAGTGCCTGCACTGCAGGGACTGGTCTGATTTTTCTAACATTGGAGCTTGGTGTACTTGGTTCAGTTCCGGATAATAGTACTTATTGGCCAGAGGTAAGTACTAGGTTTCTATGAGAATTTTGTCACAAATTTAGAATTACATTTTTTTAAAAAAAATTTTTAATTGATTTTTAGAGAGAGGATGGGAGATGGGGGGAGAGTGAGGGAGAGAGAGAAACACTGATGTGAGAGCGAAACATGAATCGGCTGCTTCCTGCATGCCCCCTGCTGGGGATCAAGCCCAAAATCTAGGCATGTGCCCTGACCAGGAATCAAACCAGCAACCTTTCCTTGCATAGGAAGACACCCAACCAACTGAGCCACACTGGCCAAGACTACAATTACATTTTAAATGAGTCATCAAAGTATTTAAATACAGTATGCAAGACATGGCAATGACCCTCATCATCAGTTTACTCTCTGGCATATGCACCTACCACAAATGTAGTTCAAACTACAGGTTACATTCCTAAAGCTAGGATCACCCAAAACCTCAAGGAACGAGATGGAGTGTATTATAAATATTAATAGATGTATTTTGAGTGGGTTACCATTAGATTCAAATCTGGCCCCACCTGGTAGCCAAGATATTTTTATCATATTTTATGATATTTGTGATATTTTTATGATAGTTCTCTTGTTTCCAGGTACCTGAATGTCTGAGGCCAGTTTTCCTAGGCCTTTAAAGATCAAGGTTGTTATAGCAATATTTGACCTTTAAAGAAGGAAATAGTATCCTTATGTACTTGTGGTACCCAGGAATTTGTGTTCAGTGTCAGAGATATAGTCTGCATACGAAATAAAGCTGAACTCTGTACACGGATGTAACTTGGAATGCGTGTGTACTCAGTTCTGTATGCACAGGACTGTGTGCATACAGAACTGCACCTCCTCCTTTGTGTCTGTCCAACAGCAAGTCTATGTGATTCTGTTTAAGTGTGTTTGTGTTTGTGCTTCAGTATCTGTATGTATCTGTGTTTCTGTGCATGTGGGACTGTGAACATATGTGCACTTATCTATATAGGTTTGTTAGTATGGAGAGGAGGAGCTAAGAGGGCAAGGAGATGATAGTCAGTGCTAAGCAAGTTGGGTATTAAAGTCATAGAATCCAAAGTCTTCTACAGGATATCCCATCTACCCATGGCTTGACAGAGGCCTAAATAGCTGGGTCTTTGACCAAGACCTAGAAACCATTTTTTTTTAAATTGAAGATGTTGCCTGTTTTTAAATTCCTAACCTAAATCAATAAGCTCTCCTTACTTCAACATCCCAAACTCTTGGTTAACTAGCTATTTCCAAAGCATAAGCTGGTTTGCATTTTGCTGAATTTGTCTTATTTCTGCATAGCTTTAAAAGGGATTTTATAGCAAATGGGATTGCACATTCTCAGGGAATGATTTATGTCTCTGATTCAATTAAAGGAACAAACTTAGAAATGTTAAGCTACTTGTTCAGGATCACAGGGCTATTCACTTGCAGAACATTTATTCTAACTGAGCATGGTCCAAATTTCAAGTGTTTTCACTACACAAAATTGAAACCTAACGGAAATCAATTATATGGCACATCAAAGAACCATCCTTTTGCTGCAGGGGATGCTAATATTTTATGGCACATACCCTGAAGGACACCTTTAAGTGAAATCTTAAATATAAGCCTCCAGATATTACGTAAAATTATATTTGCATAATAGGAGTGTCTCCTTTTACTGGATTGAAGTACAACTGTAGTCTTCACTCTCATTTATCCAATTCATCTCTTGAACCACCAGTGTTCACATTAGCAAGAAATTCAAGATCTTTCTCTTGAAGCCCCTTCCTTCCCTGTTGACTTTATCAAGTTATTCAGGAACATTGAGAAGGAAAGGTTCAGTACTCACTTCAGATATCTAGCTGATAGAACCCTGGAGCATCTCAGCAGTCCACCAACATGCCCATAATTTCCACTGCCACAGCTTCAGTTACTATTAAATGATATCAGTATTGAAAACTGACCCAGAGAGCCCATGGTTGCCTTGTCACAAAAGTGCTTTGGGTCCTTCAGGCATGGGTTTCCAATATGACAGATTCTGTCTTCTTGCCCCCAACTCAAGTATCCTGCAAGGATGTGGGTCTGTTGGTGCAATCCCAGGACACATAAGCCTAGGGCACAAACCCAAACTTCCCCTTCCTTCACTGTTTCTCTCTGGGCTCTTTCCTCACAGCAGACCTAATTTTTAACATCATCTCTCTATTAAATAAGTTCTATAACACTGAACCTCAAGAGTGTCTCAATTCCATCTTCTCCAGAAGTTCACTGGCCTCAAAGAAATCTTGCTGACCTTATCCGTAACAAGAAACAAGAAAACAAGTCCATGACATTCATCCATTTGGCAGAAATTTATCAGTTTATAATCATCCTCAACAATTATTAGTTATTGTTATTAACAAAAAATATATATAAATAACCATAGTTGTTGAGGGTAGGGAATATAATTAGTTTTTCTTTTCTAGTTTTGATCTTCCTGCAATTTTCTATGCCTTTGCTTTTAAAGCGTTAACGTATAAAGACCTATAAGAAGTGTACATTTTCTTTTTGGAAACAGAAAAGTGGTCAGCTCCTTTCACAGTACTTGTGGCTATTCGTCTCCTTGGAGTTGGCCGTTACATGTATAGTGATCCACTGGCTATGCAAAGCAAAATACAGAGCGTGATAAGGATGCGGTGAGTATCTCCCTCCTCCCTCGGTGAATCGGAAGCACTGGGTTCTCTCAGGAATGTTGCTTGAAGAGCTAAGATTCTGATGAGAATTAAGTGTAAATAATGTCTTCTGTGAGCTGGGATCACAGGTGGCTGGAAACACTCTGCACTGACTATTGTGCGCCGCATAGGTTTCTACGCAATTGAAGGTAAACAGTTGGCCTTAGACAAAGGTGTTTTTTATTATGAGGGTGTTTTTATGTTCACAGCTCAGGAGAGAATAAGATGGAAGGTTCACAGTTTTCTGGCTCAGTTCTGTTCAATTCAACAGATATGTCTCTGAAAACAAAACACTGTGGCGGCTGTTAAAAGGCACAGAGTAGGGAAATGCTGAATCCTCACACCTTCCATTCCCAGAATTGGAGGGAACAAGCTGGATATCCACGTGTAGGACATTTGGTGTTTTCAGAAACCAAGCTTCTGGAGTAAGTAACTGAGAAGTCGGAAAAGATGGTAAAGATAATTTTCAATAAAGCTGTTTTCCCTTCCTCCTGCTTCATGTCAAAGGAGCTTTACCTCCAGTCGACCTCAGCATCCCTGACTCAGAGACCTTCAGCGAGGAGCGCACCCGCCCTCTCCTCCCCGCACCACACAGCGGGCCCAGCCTGAAGACTGTACCGTCAAGAACGGCTTAGTGCGAGCACACAGCCAGCATGAAGGACAGAGCGACTCGTCTGTACTTCCCACGCCAGACACACAGGGAGATTCGGGAAATAACAAGAACGGGTAAGACTGCCTGCACCTGGGAGGCTTCGAGCAGAAGAAGGAATAGGGGAGTTGAGGGGAAAGAGGGACGGAGATGCCCACAGGACCTGTTCTCTAATATTGCTGGTTCTGGGGCTTCTTGTGTGCTTGGATGAAGCCATTGACCGACATCCGGATCAAGCGTCTTAACTAGGAAAAGGGATGGAAGCTCATTCATACTAAAGTGCAAATGACTGAGATGTCAACCGTTGCTCTGATAGGAGAACGGAAAGAAGAGCAAACTGCTCAAATAATGTGAAGAAATGGAAAAAAAAACCACAAGGAAACTTTGGGTCTAAGCTATGAGGTGAGGCAGAAATGATGTGGGTAAATCCCAGGATTTAAAACCCCAGACTATCAGGTTTTATTCCTAGCAAAATGTCATCGTGTCAAATGTAAGAAGACAGAAATTATGCAACACCAGAATATGGGAAAACTTCCTCAGATGGCCTGTTTCTTAAAATCTCAACACCTAGCAAGGCAGAGAAAACACAGAAACTTTATTGAAAGGCAATCTGTGATCCAGATATCAGGCTTTCAGTACCTTAACTTATGTGGAATGACATCCAGCGTGCATAATTTTGAAAGGAAATGCTGTTGGCAGTACAAATGGAGAGGCCGCCTCTGGGTATGGAGAAGGTGGACAATCCAAAGGAAAAAGGCTTTCCGAGAATTCCCCCTTGATTCCTGTTATCAGATTAACTCAGCGTAGAGAGTATTTAAGCGAAGCAATCTACAGATTGAGATGGTAAACTAAACGAGGCGTGTTTACGGGAGGACAGGCGAGTTAACGCGGCTGGAGCGCAGCCTGTGGGGGTGCGTGGCGGGAAGTAGGCGTTAAGAAGCTAGATTGGGGCTAACTTATTGCAGAAGTGAATGTCATGCTATAGTCTCAGGCTTCCACGCCGTCAGTGATGCCTACCTAAGCTTTAATTGTCGAAGATGGAGAAAAATGAGGCCATAATGTAAATATATGATTATATCCAAAGGATTGTCACATTTTTCCCCATGTGAAGGTGCTTCTCAGCTCCCTGGCCAGGGCACCCGGGGCATGGTTGGCGCTTCTAAATGGAAAAAAAATGACAACGAAATTATTTTGTGTGTGAGATGATGGGTTCCGTTTGAGATCTATTTAATTTGAGGTGCTTTGGGATCACCGGAGTCAAAACCTCCTATAAGAACTTTGGAATACGAGCCTAGAGCTAGAAAGGTGTAGGATAAAACTTCAGCGTTAGGATTGCTGTAAACTGAGAGGCGGTTGGCAGAGCTATCGCTATCGATGATGTTGCCTGTGGAGAAACTGTAGAGCCATAACTGAAACAGTGAAGGGACGGAACAGCAGCCCTGGCAAATTATGGCCCGAGTGAATGGCAGGTCAAAAATCAAATTTCTGAGATTAGGAACTGGTGGCCGAGCTCTGAAACAGGGAGCTGAAGTCCCAGCTAAAGGCCTTCGAACTCAGCATTTAAGAAAGAAATGGTTTTGGCCAAGAGGAAGCACACACGCACACACACCCCTCCACCCCTCTAATTCTTAATTCTCCTCTGAACAAAGTGAAAGAGAGAAAGAAACGGCCCATGAGTTAAATATATAAGAATGTGTAGTTTTCTACTTAACTAGATAGAATTTAAACGGATAGGTATTCAACTCTGTACTAAATAATAATGCAATTTAGTTGAAGCAGAAAACTGTATGTTCTTAAAATTTAATTTAATTTTCCCCATCACCATTCATTCCCCACACCCTCTCCCACCTTCCCCGTCTCCCCCCACTGTGGCCCCTGTCCCGGGCTCCCTCCTTTCGTCTTGCCCGGCCTCCACGCCCCTGCCCCGCCCCTGCCCCCACCCGGGGCCGGGGCCTGCTCCCCTGGGCCCCTCTCTCTCGCCTGTCAGTGCAGCTCTTCGTTAGATCCCACAGGTGACTGAGACCGGGTGGTACCCGTGTTTCTCTGACCGGCTCACAGACACCGCTCCAGAGAGGACACCCAGGTGGCCAGCAGACATTTGAAAGACGCTCAATGTCAGCAGCCATCAGAGAGATGCAGGTTAAAACCACGGTGAGGCACCACATCCGTCAGGATGGCATCACAGTAAATCAACGAACAAGTGCCGGCGAGGGTGCGGAGAAAGGGGAGCCCTCGGGCACTGTTGGTGGGTGCAGATCGCACAGCCCCCGCGGAAAACAGTGTGGAGTTACCTGGAAAAAATTAAAAATGGAGCTGCCTTTTGACCCAGCGATTCCACTTCTGAGAATTTATCCAAGGAAACCCGAAACACAGATTCGAAAGAGTACCTGCTCCCCTATGTTCACTGCAGCGTTATTTACAATATGCCAAGGTCTGGAAGCAGCCCAAGTGCCCACCAGTAGGTGAGTGGGTAAGACAGCTGTGGGGCATTCACACCTGGAACACTACTCGGCTGGAAAAAAGGAGGAATCTTTACCCTTTGCGACAACACGGATGGACCTGGACAACATTATGCTAAGTGATATATACGTTCTTATACGATCAATCTGTGATTTGGGATATATCTATTAATATAGCATTGTCTTTGGCTTTCAACCCAAGGAGGCAAAAAAGGAAGGAAGGAAGGAAGGAAGGAAGGAAGGAAGGGAGGAAGGGAGGAAGGGAGGAAGGGAGGAAGGGAGGAAGGGAGGAAGGGAGGAAGGGAGGAAGGGAGGAAGGGAGGAAGGGAGGAGGGAAGGAGGGAAGGAGGGAAGGAGGGAAGGAGGGAAGGAGGGAAGGAGGGAAGGAGGGAAGGAGGGAAGGAGGGAAGGAGGGAAGGAGGGAAGGAGGGAAGGAGGGAAGGAGGGAAGGAGGGAAGGAGGGAAGGAGGGAAGGAGGGAAGGAGGGAAGGAGGGAAGGAGGGAAGGAGGGAAGGGGAAGGGGAGGGGAGGGAAGGGAAGGGAAGGGAAGGGAAGGGAAGGGAAGGGAAGGGAAGGGAAGGGAAGGGAAGGGAAGGGAAGGGAAGGGAAGAAGGAGGAAGGGGGAAGGGAGGGGGAGGGGGGAGGGAGGGGGAGGGAAGGAGGGAGGGATGGGTGGGGGAGGGACAACTATAAAATATCAAAAGCACATGGTTTAATTTTTAAAATTGCACTGATAAAGATATTTCTATTATCATTCTTTCCAAAATTCTACCCAAAATTCTCTAGTTCTTTATTTTAGAGAGTATTAATGATCAATTTACTAACACCAAACTTGCCTCAGGTACGTGGAAGAATGGGACCCTTCTCCTACATCTTAAAAAACCATCATGACCTCAATCAAAGAGGAAAGTTTGGTGGTGAATGAAGAACTTCACTTTGTTCAAGAGGCTTCTTCGAAAATGCATATTAATTAAGTCCATCTCAGCATTTCCTTTCCCCCATTTCTCTAATAAAAATGTAAATGGATAAATATAGTTATTTCTTCTGTGTGGGGAGGTGAGCATTAATTTTTCTCAAGTTCAGTCTGGTCAGCCTAAGTTAAGGGATTCTTCCACATAAGAGAAAATTCGAAGATTGGGTACACATATTTCTGGAGTGGGATTAAGATTACTATGGATAGGGTGATATATACTCAAGGAAATCATGAAAATTGGCACAAATTATAAACAGTTCCATTGCCTGTGAAGGCCTCTCACCAGATTAGCTCTAAACACAATTTCTAATGTTTCTTTCTTACTACATATTGTTAAATTTTGCACAGCTTGCCTATAGTGAAGAAGGTATATTTAATATCCTTATGTTATTGAGACTACATGAATGAATGTCTCCTTGATTCTAGTTTTTCTAGAAAGTTCAGTTCCTAAGATATCACATCTTTTTGTCCACAATTTTACTTTATGGTTTTTCACACTGCGAATTTTAAAAACATTTTAGATATATTGTCTTGTTATAAAGCCTTTGTTATGTCCGTAAGGACTCTTCCCCATTTTTAAATTGTTTTCTTTGATCTCCATACCCAGCTCTCACTTTCTCCCTCCATGAGCAATTGTTCCATTGTATAAAATGTGCATTTTTTAAGTGTCCCCGAAATATGCATAGCATTCTATTGTAGGCATGTATCTGTAATTCATGTAAACCATACACACACACATACGCACACATACTTTCTCCTCTGAGCAGTAAGTTTTCAAACAAAAATATATTTATATTGGCTTTTATATTTACTTATCTAGTAACCTTTATAAATGCTATTTATTTCCTCATGTGGAGTTGACTTCCTGTCTCGTGTTTTTCCTTTTAGCCTGAAGGGCACACAGAGAGGACCCCTGGAGGTTGGTGTTGGGCCAGAAGCAAAGTCTGCTCTCAGACCAGCCACCTAGCAGGTCTGCTAGCAACAAATTCTCTCAGCTTTTATACGCCTGGGAATGTCTAATTTCTCCTTCATTTCTAAAGGTTGCTTTTACTTTTGCTGAATATAGAAATCATTTTTACATTCCCTTTTCGCCACTTTAAAGATAATGTTCCATTGTCTTCTGGCCTCTATGGTTTCTGGTAAGTCAGCTGTTAATGTTACTGAGGATCCCTTGCACATACTTGCTTTTCTCTTGCTACTTTAAAGATTTTGTCTTTGTAGGTGGCATTTCATAGTTTGACTTTGATGTGTCTAGATGTGGATCCCTTTGAGTTTATTTAACTTGGAATTTGTAGAGTTTCTTGGATTAATATTTTTTATCAAATTTGGAAAAATTTTGCCGACTATCTTCCCAAGTACTCTTTATTCTTCATATCCCTTTCTCTTTCCTCATCAGTTTCTCATTATGACTCTATTATTATTATGATGCTGAACAGTGTCCCACAGATCACTGAGATTCGGTTCATTTTCCTTCATTTCTTTTGTTTCTCTTCAACTTGGATCATCTTAATTAACCTAACTTCAAGTTTTTTAATTCTTTCTTCTGACAGCTCAAATCTGCTCGTGAGCCCCTCTCATGAATTTTTTTATTTTAGTTATTATACTTTTCAACTCAACCGAATTTCTATTTAGTTCTATTTTTATAATTTAAGTCTCTATTGATATTTTATCTTTAGTGAGATATTGTTGTCAGGCTTTTTCTTTGATTTTTAGATATAGTTTTCTTTAGCTTTTTGAATATATCTATAGTAGCTTATTTAATGTCAATGTATATTTGGTTTATCATCTGAGTTTCCTCTGGGAAATTTTCCATTAATGGCCTTTCCCCTTGTTTCTTTGTATGTCTTACAATTTTTTGATGAAAACTGGACATTCTAAATAATATAATAAGGCAACTTTGGAAATCTGACCCTGAGAGTTTTTATTAGAGTTCCGGTATTTGTTGTTGCTGTTTGTTTAGTGGTTTTCCTGGACTAATCTGAAAAGTCTATATTCCTCGTCATGTGCGGTCACTTTAACTTAGTGTTAAGCTAATAATTGGAGTGAGATCTATTTAAGTGGCTTGAACCTACGAGTTTCCCACCCCTTGCTGAAGGGGCATATAGGTATGTCAGGGCATGCTTTAACATCGGGGAAATTTAAAACTCTGCCTTAGCCTTTGCTTCCTGCGCACATGGAGCCTCAAGGGCAGCCAGGGATCAATGTCTCCTCGGGGCTTTCCTTGGCACGTGCACGTGTGCGATCTTCTAGATTTCCAGGAATGGGTCAGCTTTACAGAGCCCTGATGGGTATGTCATCCCCTAGACGCGTCTGTCTCAAGGATGTGTAGACAGCGCTGGTCTTGGGAGTGCTCAGGGGCCTGCGAGCCTGCGGCTGGGGACAGGGCTGCCCATCGGCCCGGTGGCGCCCGCGCGGCCTCACCGGCCTGGCCGCGCCCAGGCACAGGGGCAGAACAGGATGCTGGCACCGCCAGGAAGGGTGGCATCCCTGCCCGCCCGCCACTGTGCCCCCGCCCTGGGAGCCTGCGGGGGTCCCAGGGCGCCCGATGCCCGCGCGGGCTCCTGCGCAACGCCTCGGGCAGCCGCGCGCTCGGCCCAACTGCGCCCCGGCGGAGCCTCCGGGAAGCAGCGCCCCCCGCCGGCCCCGGGCCGCGCCGCAGCCCCCCGGGTCCACGCGTGAGTGTGTGGGGCCCGGCCAGGCTGCCCCTGGAGCCAGGAACAGAACTGCACCGGGCAGGGGAGGGCAGGGCAGGGGAGGGCAGGGCAGGGGGCAGGTGCTCCCAGCCACCCCTGGTCCCAGGGCTTCCCGAGCTTACAGTGGGGAGACCTCCAGTCAATACCTGGTGCTCCTTCTCACTCACTCCTTTCATCCCCCCTTCTTCCCATGCGTGTTCTCAGCCACCGACCCGTTTTGCACACGCAGCGCCCTCAGTGAAGGGGCACCGGCAGTTAACAGGCGGGAGCCTGAGGGCGCAGGGACTCGGGGATCCCAGGCCCCGGGAGCCGCAGTGGGAACCCCGGGTATCGCCTTCCACCTTCTGACCACATCCCTGTATTTATTCTTCATGGTTTAGAAGATGTGGGCTCGATTTTGCCGTAGAGAAGATATGAACAGAAACCCACTCTCTCTTCTCTCTTTTAAAAATGACTCTTTTATTTAGATATAGTTGGCATACAATCTTATATTGGTTCTGTTAGTTTCTGGTGTGCGACATGGTGAGTCAATATTTTTATACCTTACACCGTGACCACCCCGCTAATTCTGGCAATCACCTGTCACCCTGTAAACCTATCACAGTATTACTGACTATATTCCCCGCCCAAGAAACTCACATTCTTGATGGTCGATCTCCAAGAACAACGAGGTAAGAGCTTCTCTGATTGTACATTCCCTTTCCTAGCTGAGATCATAAGCGGTTTGGGAGAGTCTTGGTGGGTGATTAAATAAGGAAATTTTGGTGCCGCCACGTGGAACAGGCCAGTGAGAGCTCCCCGGCAGGAAGAGGCTCTTCTGGGAACCACTTCCTGCAGTTCCCATGGCCTGCCCAGAGAAATTCAGCTGGACCCTCCACATCGAAACCAGAGTTTGTTTTCTCTACCCAAGGATTCTTAGTATGTGCCACAAGTCCCATCCGGTCTATTTTTCCCCCCCTCGGACTCACTTGCTCTGGAGAATGGCTCTATTTGTGGTAACCTCCAGGGTTGCCCAAAATTAATTCAATAAGTGCTTTAAGGCTGACCTTCCAAACATATGTCACAGGACTCACATAAACAATTCTACCCATTTATACATAATGTAGTAACAAACCGAGAGAGAAATTCAATTTTATTTGCCAGATTAACTGAGCAAGGAGCTATCAAATTCCAACAAATTGCAAATACACCCAGACATGGCGACACTGTGTGAGATTTAACAGCAGCAAAGATGTACTATATGGGAAGGTACTTGCAAACATGAGTGCTTCAGTTGCGCTGGGCTCAGGAGGAGCAGCTGTGGGGCAGGTGCTGGCAGGCAAAGCTCAGTCCCCCAACCTGATGGAACCACAAAGATAGCAGCAGCCACTATGGTATCTGACTTACAGTCTCTGGACACCTTGCTGTGAGCGGGAGCACACTAGGATTGCTGCTGCTGTTACCTAGGAAGGAATCCCTGATGACCTAAACTCGAGGTAAAAATTCAAAAGAATGGCACTTAATAATCAACGAGCTTGTTTCTAACAAAATACAGAAAAGAGACCCCCAAAAAGTATCCAAAACTCTAGCAGGAGAGTAGACTCTGACAATTAACTAACTGGAGAAAGGTTGACGGGAAATTGGAAAGATTTGAACTTAAACCTCTGTTACTCATTCCATAACATTATGCTCCATTTTCTCTGTTTCATATGTCATAGGTACATCCATTTGGTAACCGACCCTTGAGAACTGATGGTTGATGTAAATTGGAGAAAAAAAAATAGTTTAAGTAAAGATTTCGAACCCTATACTGAACATCAATTCTCCTTGCACAGATGACTGTCCAGAGAGGCAGGGAAGGTTTGCCCATCTGCAGCAGAGTTCTGGGGTGGGGAGAAGCAAAGACACCTTCTCCTCAGTCTAGATGGGTGGTTTGACTCTGGGCATTATTCTATAAGCTTAACCTTCCCGATGATTCTATGTGCTCACTAATATCCTATTTGGCTCATTAATACCCAGATTAAATTCTGTTGTCTGCATCTGAGAAGCATAAGGACTCACAGAGTGTCTTTAAAGTTGGGGGATAAAATCTAATAGGACAGAAGTTTTAAGAGATCATTAGCTGTGTCTAGGAGAGTATATAAATGAATTGATTATAAAAATTTTTTCAGGGGATTATTTCATGGTGAAACATTAGAGGAAGCAAGAACAAATTCCTCAATGACTTACGTGCCTTATCTCGATGAGAAAATCATTGTGTCTATTTTTCTATATTTTCTTTTAGAAATAGATCCCGTTCACTCTCTCTAATAGCCATGCTATATGGTGGATAAGATGTCATCACCCCGCACTGTGTTGAAACAAGACACCAGAATGTTGGGGGTAAGGACTGAGTGCTACTTGAGTGGATAAAGGACCTTGATGTTGCAAGTTCCAATTTTTTTTTAAGGAGACATTGACTCCTCTACCTCAGCTACCCAATGGAAGAGAATTGATGGAATGAGTCCCAGCAATCCTACCTCTTTGATTTACATTTGTATATGTATGTCTATAAAGAGTTTGAAGTAAATCTGAGACTGTGGGTCCTAAAGAAAATGATGAGTTCAGGGGTTACAGTCAAGAGATAATTAAATCATAGGGCTTTGTGGACATTGAACATCTCACAGCATTGTGCTCCTGACATACATTCATCTCGGGGAAGGTAATATTCTGGACCACTGTTCCTACTCCTTCACCCTAACCAAACCAAGCATGCTACATCTTTCCCCAGCACACATCCTAATTAGTGGGGCCTTGAGTCAAATTTAAAACCCAAGACTAAGATAAATCATGGTTCAGGAAAGTGCCTAGGTAGGACCACTGGGGCCAAATGTTCGGATTTAGCAGGTTCTAGTTATGAGTAGTTCCTCCCATCATGTGGTGCTGAAAGTTGAAATTACTCTCAGAAGAAAACCATTGTCCCATCAACTGGTTGAGGGGGATGGAGATGATAGAACAATATCACAGGAAATAAATGGAATTGAGTGTAGGTGTGTAAGACCAAACAGGAGGAAGCAGAGGCAGAAGGGCCTGCGGAGACCACAGCTCCTCTCTCAGAGCCAGAGGACTCCAGGTGTGTGTCCTTCTGCCCTGGTCCAGAAATAAGCCCCTAAACACATTCATTTACCTGAAAGCAAGCACACCGCCACAAGTTGCTAAAAAACAAAACAAAAACACCCTCATGAATAATCTCTGTATGAGCTACATGTAGCAATTCCAAGTGCTTTTGTGACTGCTACCTTCCTCCATCACCTTGCCTTCTCCCGAGTTTTTTATTATTTCTAGGGCTGAACAGAGTAGTAGCAGGGACACTTATGATTCAGAAACATGGAAGCTGTCCTCCCTGCATGTCCTTTTATTACCCATTTTGTAACTCTCTTGAAATGTGATATGTCTGGGTCATTGATTATGACATTCCTATCTTACAGGCTGCCCAAGTAATAGTTGGTCTGATCCACTCTGCTCTGGGCTATATCTGGATTCAGTTATATGATATGCAAATTCAAGTACTTTTATTAACCTACAGGCCAATAGCCTTGCTATCAGGATACCCATTCTGGGCATTCTTTTTTGTGAGTAAATAAATTCTTTCATTTATTCAATAGATTCAATGACTGCTTCTGTGGCCAGGCAATGTGACAGAGATACCATCTGTGAAAATGTACAATCCCTGTAGTCAAGGAATCCTTATATCTAATGAAGATATTTCAAAGTGATAAATTTATTTATAAAATTCTTCCATACACAGATTCTATTTAGTTGAATGAACGTTGGGGCTAAGGAGTGGTAAATTTTCCAAAGGGCATTTTAGATTAGCTGCAAGTGATTGGTGACTATTCCCCTTACCTGTAAGGCCCCTGTTTGTCAATAAGACAGGCAAGCTGAGAGCCAGAGCTTAACTGCTGGGGCAATAGAAGAGACTTTTAAAATTAGTTCAGCAAAAGAACAGAGAGCAGGCTGCTAATGAATGTGGGACGATTCAATGGGCATTTCTAAGGGATTTGTATTGTCTTATAGCACAGGGTAAAATATTCCACCTCTCTCTGTTTTCCCAGACTTCTCAATAATAAATGCCTATATCACGAAAATATTTTTAGTTCACTCACTTGGAAAATATTTCTTGAATACCTAATGTGTGTCAGGCTCTGTTAAAGTGCTTCAGTTATACCAGTGAACAAAAGAGACCAAGATCCCTACCCTTGTAATAATTACCTTTTAGTGAAAGGTAATATGTTAAAAGATGAAAAGGACTGTGGGGGGGAAACAAAATGTAGAGGAGGGCAAGGAGGTCTGAGAAGAGAGCAGTTGCAACTTTTTATAGGATATTCAAGTTTCATTGAGAAAAAGCATTTACGCAGAGACTTGAAGGATGTGAAATGATAAGTCACAGGGATATCTGGAGGGAAGTGTGCAAGAAGGCTAGGCTGAGAGCAAGCCCGGGGGGTTTACTGAGCAACAAAGAGGCCAGTGGGGATGCACAAACTGAGCTACAAAAAGATTGGTAGGAAAAGACGTCAGCCATATGACAGGTGGTGTGTTAATCTAAGGACTTGTATCACCGCATGTACTGTTACTCTAAATAACACTGAGAGCCACTGCAGGGTGCTGAACAGAGGAATGACATGGTTTGACTTAAAGGTAAAAGCAAGGACCCTTCTTAAAATCTGTTTAAATTATTCAGATGAGAGACGATAGTGGCTCAAACCAGGAGGTAATAAAATGAAAAGTAATTGATTTAGGTATATTTTTATAATAGAGCCCAAAGGATTTTCTGATAGATTGGTATGGCATGTTCGAGGGCGTGAAAAATAAAGGAGACTCCAAAATATTGGGTCAGTCAGTTGGAAGAATAGATTTGCCACTGACTGAAACGGGTAAGGCTATAAGTTTGAAGGGGATGGAATTTCAAACACTGAGTTTGAAATCTCTGTTAAAGACACCAAGTAGAGGCATCAAGTATCCTGCTTGTGTATGCATGAGTCTGGAGTTTGAGAAAGGAAGTGTGAATGTGGGGCATTGGCATATTGGTGGTAGTTAATGCTGTGAGACGAGGGAAGTGTCAAGAAGCGACCTCATCTTGTGTCAGCAGAGCAGAGAAGAGGACCGTGGCTTGAGGCCAACACCAGGAATTCAGATGGGAGAGAAGGGACCAGCAGAGAAAGTTGGGGAGGGAAACAAGAGAGTGAGCTCTCCTGGAAGCCAACAGAAGCAGCACTGAGGTCACAAGTGATCTCGAAGAGACTCATTGCCAAGGTGAAGCTGAAAAGCTGATTGGAGTGGATTTAAGAAGGAACTGGAAGACAGAGCAAGCTTAGACAACTCTTTCATTGAGTTTTCCTGCACAAAGAAGCAAAATAGTGTGGCAGTAGCTGACAGAACAAGGGCAGTGTGTTTCCATCCTGACACAGTGATGAGCTGAGCCTGGCCTCAAAGTCACCGTGGGAATCAACAGGGAGTTAAGGCGCTGGCTGCCTACGGCGGTGAGCCACGCGTGGGTCACATATGTTTACATGCATATTATGATGATGTTACCACCCAGTAGGAAAGCCACCAGTAGCCTCGGAGTCAAAAGTGCAGATCCATCCTATTCAGTCTCCTCAGTTGTTCAGAGACCCGCACTACAGTTTCACTGGATCAAAATCAGCCCTGGGTTAGCCCTGGCCTCAGCTCCTTATCTCCCCTTCTTATCCCCGGTGTCTTTACTTATCAGTTACTTCTCTTTGTTCATTTTTAAACCTAATGTATGTACTTGTGCAAGTCATCTAAATTCCATTCTGAACCAAGGGGGTATAAGCAAATAAAGAGGCAAATAAATGTGTGTGTAATAATCAAGCCTGAGATGGGTAGTGGAACCCCCATATTCTGTAGCCAACTGGTCAGAAGTCCAGGTTATCTGGAAACCCCTCAAGCATGCAGCTGGTGTCTGACATGAGGACAGTGTTATTGGGGACTGTGCCCTTAACCTGTGAAATCTGAGCTGACTCTTAGCATCAGAATTGCACTAAACTCTCGAAGCAGAGACCACCAGGGCACTGCCAGGGAAGTGAGTGAGTTTAACAGGCAGCTTGTAGGAATTCTGGAAATGGAGGGAATTAATCTCACACTATACCAACCATTAAAATGTTCTCATATCCTCATATTAAATCTCATTCGTTTTGAAATATCAAAGGCTTTTTATAATACTTTTTTGAAAATTATAAGTAATGCATTTATTATTAGATATACCTTCTCAGCATCATTGTGAATGCTTGGGGAATCTTGAGAAGTGAACAAAATCTAATCTATAAATCATTTCCAAATGTAATAAAGTTGTTATGGTTCTAAATTTAGCAATTAATAAGGCTGGCATGATGTTAATTTTATAGACCTTTCGTTAAACTTGTTATTACTTTTTCCTAATGTTACTAAAGTTGTGAGAAGAATCTCTTGGATGATAAAGAAAAGATACTCACGTGCACCTCTTGTTGTTCTCAGTATGTCATGTCAGGAGTTTCTGCAATAGAAGCAGAGAAAAAGTGTTCCCCGGCGTTGGTAAGTCAGAATAATTGAAACAGTTTCAAAGATAAAAATTTAAGTTGTCAAAAGCAAGGATATTAGTAAAGAGGAGACTTCATTGCCTCTTAAACATTAAAAATCTATCCAAAATACTTAAATGTAAAATATTGCTTTATAATATTTTATTTTAAAAATTAATGTTATATTGAGGAAGTGAAAGAAATGCAGGCATGCATTACACACACACACACACACACACACACACACACACACACGCAAACAACAACATTGAGTCCTTTTGGGATCCTGATAAATTTAGAGATTGGGGAACCCATAGAGTAACTAACTGATTCTGAAAAGGTCAGAAATTATAACACTTATTGGTCATGCAAACTGATAACCTAATTCCAGCTTGTTTGCACTGGTAGAAATATAACTAGTTGACGTTTTGTATCTATTCCAGTTGAAGTGCACCATCAGAATGAACATCAACAGTGTTGGTGTTGCAATGATTGGTCAATTAATAAGTATAATTGAAATTGCACTGTTTTCACTGAAAGCAGTAAAGATTCAATGGCCACAAGTAAGTACAAGGTTGTGTTTGTTTGTTTGTTTACAATTGGAGACTTACACTTTAAGTTTGTTTGTAAATAAGCTGAGAGTATTTTGGCGTCAGACAAATGTAAAGACGATAGAAATTATTCATTCACATGTGGCATGACCACAAATAAGCATCCAAACCACTGAATAGATCTCCAAACCTGACCATCAGAAATTCAAGAAATCAAATAAAGGATGTTACATAAAATAAAATAACTAATATCTAGATTATTGAAATCCAAATGAAGGATACTGGTGAAGAGACAAAAATATTAGATAAATACAGGTATTTGTTCAAAATAAGGACAGACCTGAGGTTGGCAAGCTCATTGACTCAACGTCCTAGATATGTTCGACTTACTGGTGTCTCCCCAAAACTAACATAAAGCCTGGAAATGAGTAGATGTGTAATAAGTGTTAATTGTATGAATGAATGTTCTTTATTAAACATACCTTTGATGGTATTCCAAGATTAACATATAAAATACTCCTGAGAATTGGTAATCAGAAGTTCCCTGGACACAGTAAGTAGATAAATCCCAAGTCCCCTGAATATGCCCTAAATTCACCTTTTCTTGACATGGCACTAGCTATTTGGTTTTAAACTAAATATAAAAGTTGAAATAGAAGAAAAACAAACATATTAGTCATTGGTTAAATTTGTATGGGGTTCCCAGTTTTTTAAAGTTATGGAAATATTTATATCAGTTCAGCAGTCCTTCAAGATTTCAAAGACTTGGTGCAATTGAAACAAAGAGAGGAATTGTAATTCTTTTCAACAAATTTTCAAGATGACAGGATAGTCACAGCAAATATTTACAGTCCCAGATTTTTCCTATCATAAACATTATTGGCATTTTTGTCACCTTGGGACTCGCTTATATTTTAGCATACCATCTATATTGCATGCCTATGAAGTAGAAGCAGGCCTAACAGTGTTCATGTTTTTTTTTAGTGTCCTGCTTATGCTTTATTGGTGTGTCAGTTCAATAGATATGTGGAGGCTGTGTTTCTGCAGGTAATAGGAATAAATAAGAACACTTTAAAATACAGTAACCCCCTCCTCCCTTTTCCATGGTTGTGCTTTCTGTGGTTTCACTTACCCACTGTCAACTGTGGTCCAAAAATAATAAATAAAAAATTCCAGAGATAAACAATTTAGAAGTTTTAAGTTGCATGCAGTTCTGAGTAGTGTGATGAAATTGCATGTTCCACCGAGGATGTGAATCATCCCTTTGTCCAGTGTCTCCACACTGAACACACTTCATGTTAGTCACTTAGTAGCCACCGGTTATCAGATCTACTCACAATACTTGTGTTCAGGTAACCCTGATTTTTACTCAGTAGTGGCCTCGAGCCCTGGCCAGTGTCGCTCAGTGGTTAGAGCGTTGGCCCATGGACTCCTAAAATGGAGAAGATATTCACCAGTGACACACCTGATTAGGGATCAATATCCAAAATATATAATGCATACAACTTAGCACCAAAAAAGACACAAAATAATCCGATTAGAAAGTGGGCAGAGGACCTGAATATATATTTCTCCAAAGAGGATATACAGATGGCCAAGAGACCTATGAAAAGATATTCAGTATCGCTAATCATCAGGGAACCACAGTGAGATGTCACCTCACACCTGTCAGAATGGCTTCATCAATAAATCAACAGACAAGTGCTGGCGAGGATGTGGAGAGAAGGGAACCCAGTGCACTGTTGGTGGGATTGTAAATTGGCATGGCCACTATGGAAAACAGCATGGATGTTCCTCACAATATTAAAACTTGAGCTATCATATGACCCAGCAATTCCACTTCCAGGAATTTATCTGAAGAGCCCCAAAACACTGATTTGAAATGACATATGCACCCTCACGCTCACTGCAGCATGGTTTACAATAGCCGAGATATGAAAGCAACCTAAGTACCCATCCATAAACAGACGGAGAAAGAAGACGCGGTGCATGTATATGATGGACTATTACTCAACTATACAGAAGAATGAATTCTTGCCTCTTATGACAACATGGATGGACTTAGAGGGCATTATGCTAAGTGAAATAAGTCAGGGAGAGAAGGTCAAATATCAAATGATTTCACTTCTATGTGGAATCTAAAAAAACCAAAATAAATGAACAAATAAAACAAACAAACTCATAGGTATAGAGAACATTTTGGTGGTTGCCAAATGGGAAGAGGGTTGGAGAAATGGGTGCAAAAGGGGAGGGATTAAGATATACAGATTGCCAGTTATAAAAAATCATGGGATGTAAAGTACAGTGTAGGGAATATAATCAATAATATTATAATAACTCTGTGCAGTGTCAGATGGGTACTAGACATAATGGGATGACCACTTCATAAGTTATATAAATGTCTAATTATGATGTTGTGAACCTGAGACTAATATAAAATTCTATGTCAATTGTAATTTAAATTTTTTAATATTAAAAAAACATTTAGCATCACTATTAAGCTGGTGGGAAGTTATAGGTAAGTATTCTATTTTCTAAACTTTTTGTAATTTTATATTATCTTTATGATGCTAAAAATTTTAGAAATTTAAAGATCTACAAAATGATATGTATTTTCTTTTTGTATCCAGAAAAGTGGAATTATTCTTTCTGTGTATTTGTGGATATTCACCATCTTGGAGTTGTACCTGGCAAATACAGTGGTCAAATGGGGAATCCAAGCGTTTCACCGTGGCAACTATTCCTTATAAGGTGAGTGTTTCATTTCTCTGGTGAACTAGAATTAGCTTCTGTTTTGAACCCACGCTAAGGGGATTAAGGTTTCAGGAGGAAGTGTTTGTACTCAGTGTTGCCTCTAAACGCTGAATATGAGCTGAAATAGTCTGGGCTACATATATCTGTATCCGTACGAAGATAATTCTCTCTAGATAAAATTTTATAATGAAAAAGGCATGTGTCCATATCCTCATAAGAAAATAGATCACAGGTATCATTTTCTGGCCCAGGCCGACTTCATTGAAGGGTAATCCCATGGACATCAGTGCACAGAGTCTGTGGCCTCTGATTACCATGTACAGTTTAGACCCCTGGGGCCTTAGCTCAGAAAGAAAATAAAGCATGATAGAAGAAAAGAAGAAATAGGTAACGACAGGTCCTATTATCAAACATGGATGGTCCTGGATGAGCCCAGTGATACCCAAAGAATTTATTTCCCCACACCAAGCACCTCCTGGCTATAGGGCAACAGTAGCCTTGACATTCAAACTCGTACCTAACTGACTGAAAGCGGGTCACCCTTTGATCTGACAGGAAAGGAGTGGAAATAACTCAGGTTGTGTGAGGAGACCCTCAGGTCAGAGCTGAGGACTGGCCGTTGGAATAGAAGGACGGCAGCCCGGCTCCTCAGCACTTGCCGAACCCCATCCGGCACCTTTGGGATTTGCGCGATGCATATTAAAATAGCCTCAAATAAAGGAAAACTTCTCAGAGGGACGTTTAGCAAATGACTGGGAAAACTACCAATAGTAAGGATAAAGTTTAAGGTCACTTAATTTAAAAGCCATCGGTGACCAATAAATCAGGGACGCCAAGCTCCATGTTCTGTGGAATGAAATTCAATTCACACATTTTGAAGAAAGAAAATATTAGTGGCTGTGAAAACGAGGCGTAGGCTCCGCGCATCAAGGGAAGGAGGGAAGTAACTGGGCCTCCGCCAGAGAGAACAGACCTTCACACCTGGTCGGTTTCATTCCCTACCTGCATTTCCCAGATGCATCAGATAATGCAAGATGAACACCGTTTACTTTTTTAAACCTTCATAATGAGAGAGAAACCTAAACAGGGCAAAGGGCTTGCCGAGGCTGAAGCGCTGTGTGCGGGGGTGAGCGAGAGGAAACGCACTGAGCAGCTGCGGGCCGGCGCTCCCGCCGTAGCGGGCGCCCACAGCTGCCGCGTGCGGGGCAGAAACGGAAGGCAGGGTTGAAGCAGGCTCAGGAGACCGTACCTGAAGGACTCCCTGACTGTTTCAGTTCGCAAGGAGTGCACAGCTCCCTGGCCAGGACGCTCACGTAGGTGATGGTGCTCTTTTTTTTTTTAATTGAAATGTATTTGACATATAACATTGTGCAGATTTAAGAATTTGACATTTAGTCTGGACGTGCCAGGACTGCTACTGAAGTATTTTTAACAGCAGTGTTTCTTGATCAGACTTTCTGGCTATATAACTGTTTCCGTTAGAATATTTTCTGCAGCAAATCACCTACTCAGGGAATATCTCGTCTCTTATAACAGCAAGTCCACAAGCAGGGGAGGCCTCTGGCTCACTGCTCATCAGGTAGGTCAGTGACGTTTCCAGGTGCAGATTCTCCCTGCCTCCCTCTGCTCTCTTCAGCTTCATCGCAAGCCTGTGATCATGAGGTGGCTGGGACAGCATAAGTCCTGGCTCACATGCGGCGGGAGAACCTGGCTTCTCTTTCTCGGGCGCCAGAAGGAGGCCTCTCTTTACCTCCCATTGGGCCGGCTGCCCTACACTAGCCCAGCTCTGAGCTGAAAAGTGGCAAACGGGGTGAGGTTGCCATGAGGACTTAGATAAACGTGTAGCAGAGTAGTTTTGAGAGAGTCAGTCCCTGCGCCCCCAGTTAATCAGCAGAATAATAGAGAGATAATCGGGGGAAAACAAGGCCAGAGACCCGGGTAATTAGGTGGTTGCGCCAACAGGCCCCATTACAGCCAAGAGATGAGCTCCTAAACTTGAACAGCAGAGAGCGGAGAGAAGAGAATAAGTTTGAAAGAGATTTAGGAAGTTTATTGACGTTTTATATATCAGTTTCACACTCAGTGTTGCTAGATAATTAAGGTCTTAGTTTAATTAAAATTAGTGTCATAAACTGCTTATTCTTTATTTCTAGTCCCTATACTGCTCAGCAACTATTGAACTTAGGTTTAAATGCTGATCTGTATTTCACTTGATTGTAAAATTCTTCAAAATGTCCATGTACATTCAGTTTTTTTGTGTGTGTCTGTGCTAATACAACATAATACTTGGCTATGAACTTAAAAACAAAACACAAAAAGAAAAAACACAAGAGTTTTACTTAGGAAAAGAAAATGACACGTCCCGTTAGAATGCCTTCTGCAATGACTCCCCCAAATCTTACCTGTGAGCCAGGTAGCTCTCCACTCCATTGGTGGTTTAGATAATTCTCCTGTGCTAGAACTTGGACCCAGGAGGACACATGGGGCCCACAAAAGGTCTTAGGACCCACCAGTGTCCAGCTGAAGGTAAAGTCATCTTGTGAAAAGTAATATTTTAGTTTAATATGGTTGTTGTAAGTCATTGAAACCTCTGATTTCTGATGGGCTGTAGATCTGATAGGCCTTTGACTCGCCTCAAGGACAGAGGAGGTGCCCTCTTCTCAGTATGGTTTCAACTGGTCACATTCTAAGCTCACATGTTTATTTGCTGGTTTGTTGCTGTTACTTTACCTTGTTTTGACTCAATGGCTCAGGACAGGCTCTTATTTTAGAGTATAACTGATCAATTTTCTATAACTCAGCTCACCGCAGATTTCTCACTGCCAGGATACTCCTCCAGAAATTCATCATTTTCAAAGAACCAGCATGACTCCAATCAAGAAAGAAAGATTAATTGTGAATTAGTGAAGAACTCTGTAATTTCTTTTAAGAAACCTCATGGGAAATGCATTCTAATGAAGTCCTTTCCGGTACTCCTTTTTCCTACTTCTTCAATAAATGATTCAATTTGACCACAAGTTGACTCTTTTATTTAAAAGCCATTTGGGGTTGACGTGGATAAATACAGAGGACTGGAGAACTGGAGGACTGCAGGAAAGTGAAGTTGAATGCCCGGTTTATCTCACGTCGGAGGAGACTGGCCTGAGTGAAGGGACTCCGTCTGGAAGGAGGAAATACTCTGATTTCAGAAGCAGGCATAATGCCAAATAGCAATAGCAAGACTACTGATCTTTCTGTGCTTTTATTTCCTCACCTATAAAACAGAAATGATAGTCCTTAGCCCACAGATAGATGCAAGGATTAAATGACAATACACCATTAAAAGGACTTAGAACAGCATCTAGTTTATGGTAATCCCTCAATGAATTATTATTATCATCTCTTATTAACTCCTATCATTATGCCTGTAGCATAATGCCATAGGACGCTAGATGGACTGTTTCATATTTTCCAAGCACTGGTGACCAGAGTCCACCTTTGAAAGCAGAAGATGTGCTCAACATTCTAAGTCCCACAAAAAACCACTTAGCTTGCTGAGAGGTGCTGTTATGGGTAGGACTGGCCCCCCTCCCCACCAAAAGGTATATTAGGGCCCTTATCCCCCATACCTCAGAATGTGACCTTATTTGGACATGGGGTCTCTATAGAGGTAAAATTAGGTCAACAGAGTGGGCCCTATTCTAATGTGATTGGCATCCTAATAAAAGGGGAAATTCAGACACAGAGAGGGACATGTATGGTGGGACAGAGTAAAGACATGTAAGAAAAACATCCTGGGACGACAAAGGACTGGAGTGATACAACTACAAGCTAAGAAATGCCAAAGATTGCCGGCAACTCACCAGAAGCTAGGAAGACAAAAGGAAGGCCCCTTCTCCTACAGGTTTCGGAGGGAGCAGGACCCCGCCGACACCATCAATTAGGACTTCCAGACGCTAGAGCAGTGCGCCAAAAAAAATTCTGGTTGTTCTAACCCACCCACTTTGTGGTACTTTGTTATAGCAGCTCTAGCAAACTGATACGGGTGACTTTTCACTATAATGACACGATATTCCTCCCCACTCCCTGGAGGATGTTGGGATTATGAAGGGAGATTCCCCTCAGGTCAGCGTCCTGCAATAGGAGGGTGGCATTTGGATGGTGCTGCTCTGAGGCTGAGCAAGAGGACAACCAGATGTCAAGCCTGTGAGTGTCTACAGGAAGAACCCCATCCATTCCCCATCGAAAGCCTTTGAGACCGAGGTAAGACATGCAAGTCCAGGACCTGTCTTTCCCAAGTATCAAATCATTACAAGATTCTGACGACCAATATTTTAACCTATTTTCAATCTTTGTACAAATTACAGAGTGTAATTTACTATTTGGCTGTCTTTGTAAACAGTGACTACAGAGCCTATATTTTCATTTTGTCCCAGCATGAAGGCATTTTCTTATATAATTTTTTATTATTTTTCTTTGTCGGACTTTTTGAAAGTCTTGACCTTATATTTGCATAGGAGCACCAAATAGTTTCTTGAAACCCATCGAAATGGAGCTGCATGGCTCTGGGAGACTTTATAGGCTTTATTCTTTTATACCCTCCAAGGACGGACTATCAATCCAATTTCTAAATATCCAATTCAAAGGAAACCTTCGGAAGAAACTGTTTCCTTCTCCATCCTTCATAAGTCCATCTTAGAAATACAAGTTAGATTTAGAAACGTTTGCATTTATTTGGGGGCCGGAAGAAACTAGGCATTCAAATTTGAGAATTCTAGAACTTCAACAGATTTACCTCTGTATACCTTGGTTCCCTTTAATGTTTTTTTCTTGGAAAGTATGCAGGTCCAGAAGATGTAATGCTTCAAATAAAAAAGACCACAACCCGGCCGGGCGTGGCTCAGTGGTTGAGCATCGGCCTAGGATCCAGGCGATCAGGGTTTGATTCCCAGTTAGGGCACATGCCCGGGTTGAGGGCTCAATCCCCAGTCGGGGGCGTGCAGGGGGCAGCTGATCAATGACTCTCTCATCTTTGATGTTTCTATCTCCCTCTCTCCCTCTCCTTTCCTCTCTTTGAAATCAGTAAAGATATTTATTATTTTTTTTTAAAAGATCACAATTCCTACTGACATCCTAGCATGTTCATGGATTCCCTAGGCCCAGCTCTCAATTCACAAGGACTTTCACAAGAGGGGAAAGAACTAATTCTAATAATAAAATTTTTTAAATAACAAGGCAAGTTGAAGATTATATGCACTGCTTTTTATCCACAGAGAATGTAGAAAAATGTACCCATTCAATGGAAAAAATTATATGCACACCATTGCCCTAAGCTTTCTATGAGCCAGGCCTTCTCCAGGAGAGGACAAGTCATCGTGTTTATTGGGCGCCCTGTGCTAATTTGCATGAGTAGGACTCCAAGTTCTCCCTTTAGATAAAAAAGAGCCATAGATGTCATGTCATGCTCTATTTGGGGCAGGTGGGGATACCAAGGAAGGAAACAAGTCCCCACTTGTCCATCCAGATACATTTTCTGCTTTTAGAGCAGTCAGGTAACTGGTAATGTTTTCTGAGAATTGCACGGGTATTGCACAGGAATTTTTCCATTTCTAGTGGGAGTGGGGTTCTTGCCATATCTTGAGAAAAAGAATTTTGTAAGACTTGCACAGGAGAATGAGATGTGGTAAGAAGGTTTATTCACATGAAATTATTTCCCTCAGGTTGCAAGGTCCGATTTCCCTTAAACCAGTCCTGGAAAATGTGCAGCTGGGGCTTCAGCAGAGCTAGAAGCAAAGCCAGTGTCCAAAGTTTCTGTTCCATGGTGGAGTTGAGTCTGGCATAGCACGGGGCTAGTCACAGTCCATCACTCCACTGTGTGGGGTCCACAGGGCCGTGAAACATGGGTGAATGCGATGGAGCTCAACCCCTGTAACAGGAGAGCCAGGAACTCAAGAGGGAGAAGTGCTATTGTTGAGAAGCTTATGCGTCTCAGACTCACGTCCTCGCAGTGGCCGCATCTACCCTGGCCGATGCCCTGCTCCCCGGTGTGACTGCCAGGTGCTACCTTGCCTGTGGCATTCAGACCTTACCGGGCCTGCGTCTCTTCCCAGCGACTTGTGGGGAACAGACCTGGAGAGTCCTAAACGGCAGCTTCATGGGAAAGCTGTACAAGTGGCATGCCTGTGTTATCTGGCTTTCCCTTTGCTCCTTTCCTGTTACTTAATAACTGGGTTAATTAATTACAACGGTATCAGTAAGACTGATGGAACATTCAAATGGGATAGTTCCAGGGACATTTAATACAGGATGTTCCTCCAAAATGTGAGCAGGGTGTAGAGAAATCCCAATATGGTAACAGGAAATAAAAACTTTACGCTGCACTGGCTAATCATGAAACAGAAATAGAAGAAAATGTACTAACGAGCTGGTAAAGGAACTCACATCCTGACAGTTTCCTTGTATGCATGTTGCAGTTGCAGCTAGTTCCTGCCTGACACAAGAATTTGGGCAAGCGACTAACGGGAATGGTTGCTGAATGACAGGAGCAGTAAAGCTGCCGATGGAGCAATGAAGCCGCGTGAGCAAGGGTTCCTGTTTCTCCCCCGGGAGGCTGGGCGGCCCGGCTTGCACGCCGCTGTGCACACTACCCCTGACGCCCAGCTCCTCCTGCGTCCGCTGCCCACCGAGCACAGCCCTGTCTTCTCCAGACACCACTGAATTGGTTGATGCCCGGGGTGATTACAGTGGTGACTACAGGGAGTAATATAGGTGGGGAAGCTGAGCCCTACACCATTTTACCAAGAAGCACTTTGGATCTTTCAAACCTATAAACCAACAGAAACCAGTGTGCTCGATCTTTCGGGAAAAGCAAGCCCTGGGGAAGAAGAGGCAGAGTCAGCCTGCGGCAGAGCAGAGTGAGTACATTTAATCTGATGGTTTCCGGGGGCACCCCCGGGGAGGCCGAGAAGGCTTGTCTGCCACATGAGACTCATGGTAACGCTGGGGGTGGGGGAGAGCCCATGGCAGGGTTTACTGTACCAGCTTTCGGGGGTCTGCTCCAAAAAGAGAGAAAGAAAAAGAATTCAGTCTGGTTAACACTTTGCTTTCGGCCCTGTCGTGCCCTGATCAGGGCCCCAGCCCTGCCACGCCAGGCTTCGGACCTACACAGACATGAGCCAATCAAGGAATTCTGTTTGAAGCGCTGAATTTATCGTTTGCGACACAAAGGGCTGTCCTTTAAGAAAAATCATGACTACTTTGCAGCCAGAGAGATTCTTCATTATCTCTACTTCATAGGACCCTAAATTGGAAATAATGAAACTTCTTTATCTTTAGTTACCTTCTCTATAAAACAAGAACAGTAGTATGTTATCTCCCCCACAGGGTTATTATAAAAATTAGAGACTATGTGTATGCAGATCTGTGAGAGCAGCTTATAAACAAACTAGTTAAAGTGACATGATACCAAGTTACTTACCAGATACTCAGGGGTAGCTCTTATAATTATAACTAATAAATATTGTCCCTGTTGCTTAGGACCTTAGAACCTTACAGAGGAGACAACCATGGGGATAGAGTGTTTCAGTAAATACACGTATGTGGGTTCATGGTGCTCAGGAGAGTGCAAGTGGTGTCTGAAGAACAGGAAAATAGATTATAAATCCCACCTGATGAAACGCCTCGAAGAACGCACTGTCTCGGGTGGAACTCAAGTGTGCGTGGGAAGGCACTTGAGAATGTTCCTCAGCTGAGAGCCCTGCCCATGGGCCCTTTCACCAGAGGGGCCCGCTTCTTGAGTGTTCCTGAGGATGTGCTGTCCCATCCTGTCTTCAAATCTATTTCTGTTGTGCTCCCTATATGGGATCTGTGAGTCATTGCCTTTACCTAAGGTTTATTTAAAAGTTGCTTCCAGGTCTGTTACTACAATTCAGTTTAAATTTTTCTCTAAATTTCCTGAATGAAATTTAAGAGTTCCGAATCCAAATGAAAATATACAGTGGAATAAGCAAAGTAAATTTAACTTACTTTGTGTATCTAAAAAATATATATATAAGTAATTCTAAAACCAGACCAGAATTCACAAGTGACCTAGAAATTGAGCAGCATGAGACCCCTAGTGAATATACTCTGCCCTGATAATGGGCTTCCTTGGAGATAAGGGTCTCCATTTAGCAAATATTTATATGACTGGGACCCAGGGGAATTCATGTCCATGCTCCCAGCCTCTGTTTCCTTTCTTGCAATTGAGAGAATGGACTCGCTGCTCTCCAGGAGACGCTCCATCTCTGCAATGCTGAAGTACCTCTATGTGCAGAGGAATGTAAACGTTAGTGCACAGGTGAGGGACAACTCTATTGCATTTGTATTTTAACAGCATGAACTCGATGACTTCAACAAGCCCCGTGGCCAATTCTGTGTTTGTGGCTGTACCCCACGGGGAATATCCTGTGATCCCTGGGAGCATGTCTCAAGTGCCCCCATATCTACTCAACCAGCCCCAAGTCTACCTAATGCCTGGGAATCTACCTGGTTTGAAGTCGCCTATTTCTACACAACCTGCCCAGAGATCCTTGAAAGAGGGCAGAGTTTTAGGGGTAAGTGAGATTTCACTGTATGCATGGGGCCACATGGCTGGAATCAGGAAGAAGGTTTGGAAATACAGAAACTCCAAATCCAGCAAGTGGGGCTGGAGCTGACCCAGCCTTGCCAAACTCAGGTCTATTAAGAAGCTCAACTGTGCAGCAGTATCAGGGCCTCCATGTGGGACTTTGTATTTTCTATCTTAGGCATTTTAGGAAAGAGAAAGAAAAGCAACAAAGAAGTAAATTGGAATGTTGGTCCTGTTGCCAGAATCCATGTACCCACCTATACTGCTCAGAGTATGGCCAATCGATATAATCTGTATGGAGGACTATACACATCTGCCAAATTTGAAAACACCCAATAATTCAATTTCTGAGACTTTGTCCTGTAGATATACCTGTGTACATGAGAAATACAACATCTATAAGGTTATTTATTGCAGCATGGTTTGTGATAGTGAAACCAGTCCAAATGACCCTCAGGTTCTTTTGCCTGCCTACACAAAGCCAAACACAGGACACAGTTGCCGATGGAAGGAAAATGATTTATTCAGGTGTTGACTGCCAGACAAGATGGCAGGCACATGCCTTAACAACCATCTTAACACCTCAGGGTAGGCAAAAGCCTTTTATAGGGGATTGTGGAAAGAGGGGACTTACTAATTCTGGCAATGTGCCAGGTTCACATTCCAGCTATCAAGTAGTTTCAATGCTCTGTTTTGTGTCTGTCAGCGTCTAGCATTGTTTTCTCTTTCTGTGGGTTTTATTTCTGGGGCAAGATGTTGTAGACCTAGCCAGCCATCAGCATCTACTACAGTCCTGTGTTAGAGCCAGTGAAAAGGGAAACTGGAACTGCTGCTGCCTATAACTGAAACTGTAACATGCTTAAATATGAAACTATTAATATTTTAGACTATAAGGTTTATTAGTATATTCTTAATTTTATTCCTAATTAGTTAGTTAATTAGATGTGAAGTTTTTTATACCCTATACCCTTTTCCTACAATAAGAAAAGAATGGAAACAACCAAAACATTCATCAGTACAATACTGGTTAAATCCATGTATTATATATCTAAAGAGTGAAATGTTGTGGAGCTGTAAAAACAAAGCTCCTTGCCCTGGTTGGTGGGGCTCAGTTGTTTAGTGTCCTATGCACTGAGAGGCTGCAGGCTCGATTCCCAGTTAGGGGGCATGAATGAGGCAGCCAATTGATCTTTCTCATTGATATTTCTTTCCTTCTACCTTCCACTCTTTCTAAAGTCAATGAAAGCATATTTTTAAAAAAAATACAAAATAGCCCTGGCTGGTGTGCCTCAGTGGTTAGAGCATTGGGCCATTTACCAAAGTGTCATGAGTACAATTCCTGCTGAAGGGCATGTACCTGGGTTGCGGGTTTGCTCCCCACTCCTGGCTGGGGTGGGAAGGGAAAGCAACCAGTCAATGTCTCTCTCTCATCCATGTTTCTCTCTCCCTCTCTCTGTCTCTCTCACACACTCCCTCCCTCTCACTCTCTCTGAAAAGCATAAAAAAATATCCTCAGGTGAGAATTAACAAAACAAAAATACAAAATGTCTTCTTTAGGAAATAATAATAAAGCTCCTTAACTCCTTGTTAATGATATGGATATATCCCTAGCTATATAATTAATGAGAAAGATTTGGGGCAGACATTTTGTACAATTTGATACCATTTGTGCAAATTTAAGGAAATAATATACTTGTATTTGGGGCCATTTTTGTAGTACACACACACACACACACACATATATATATATATATATGGATGTATATATACCATTTGGACAAGAATATATATTAGTTTCCTAGAGCTGCCATAACAAAGTACTTCCAATGGAGTGGCTTAGAACAGCAGAAATTTACTGTCTCACAGTTCTGGAGGCCAGAAGTTTGTAACCAAGTTATCCAAGGGACCATGCTCCCTCCAAAGGCTCTAGGGGAGGATCTGTTCCAGGCCAGTCTCCTAGCTTCTGGTAGGTCCTTGGCTTATGGCAGCTTGACTCCCATCTTGTCATTCTCTTGGGTGCACATGTGTCTCTTCTCATGGCATTCCTTTAAAATGATAGCTGTCAGATAGGAACCACCCTATTCCAGTATACTTCATATTACCTAATTACATCTGCAGCAAACTTATTTCCAAATGAGATCCCATTCTGAGGCACTGGGGACTTGAACTTCAAAATGTAAATTTGAGCCTTGGCTGGTGTTTCTCAGTGGTTAGAATGTGGGCCCATGCAATGAAGGGTTGTGGGTTTGATTCCTGGTCAAGTCCACATACCTGGGTTGCAGATGTAATATCCAGCTCTGATTATGGCTCATGTGGGAGGCAGCCAATTGATGGGTCTCTCTCACATCGATGTTTCTCTCTCTCTCTCCCTCTCTCTCTGCCCACAACCCCCCTCCAGTCCATTCCCTCTATAAATCAATGGAAAATATATCCTGGCGTGAGGATTAACAAATATATATATAAATTTGATGAGTGAGAGTCAGAAACAATTAAATCCATAACAGTATCCCAAAGAAATAAAAGATGAGCACAAAGACTTATCTAGAAAGATGTTCATTGCAGTGTTGTTTATAATATGGAGACATATTATACCTGCCCAGTATCACTGTTCCAAGTAATCCACAGAACATCATCAGCACAATGGAATCTGGGCAATCCTTAAAAAGCATATGTTTAAAGAATACTTAATACCATGGAGAGTGTTTGTGATGAAATATTAAGTTAAATATGTAGAGCCATTTTGAATTATTAGTGTATATATTTGAAAAAATAACGGAAGGTTTTATACACCAAAATTTAAGTGGTTGTTTTCTTTGAGTGGGAGGAAATTATGGGAAGTGTTTTTCATTTTTATATTTTAAATATGACTTTATTGACCAAAAAACCAAAATGTTTAATAAAATAAAAAAGAGACACAAGGGAACAGGGGTCAAGATCTAGCCTCAAAAACAAAGGTCTCAGCCTGTGTCTCCCCTGACAGGCCATCCAGATCCTGATTGGCCTCATACACATCGGCCTCAGCAGTGTCTTGGGGGTCATCCTGTTCTTTCCCTACACAGCTGTCTCATTCTATGGAGGCTATCCCTTCTGGGGAGGCATTTTGGTAAGTAATGTGAGTCACCCTGCAACTGAGCTCCAGAAAGTGCCAACACACTCAGGCCCACCTTGTCAAGTTTTGTACTTTATTGCAGAAGCTTTCCAGCCAAAAGAGCACATGGGCTGTGAACCCACCTCGGGCCTTATTCACCAAGAACATTAGTCTGCTTGGGCGGCCAGAACAAAGACCACAGACTGGGTGGCTAAACAACAGACATTTGTAATCTCCTAGTTCTGGATGTCTGAAATCCAAGGTCAAGGTGTCGGCAGGGTTGTTTCTTCTGAGGCCTCTCTCCTTGGCTTGTAGGTGGTCATCTTTCTCCCTGTGTCTTCACATGGTCTTCCCTCTGCCTGTGTTTGTGCCCTAATATCTCCTTTTATAACAACACCAGTCATATTGGATTAGGGCGAACCCATATGACCTCATTTAACCTTAATCACTTCTTTAAAGGCCCTATTTTCAAATAAAGATGGTCTTTAACTTATGGTAGGGTTACAGCTCAATAACCCATCATAAACTGAAAATATCCAAAGTAAAAAAATGCAGTAAATGCTACACTGTAGAGAATGGGTTGTTTACCCTCGTGATCACCTGGCTGACGGAGAGCTGAGGCTGGCTGCTGTTGTCCGATATCACCAGAGTATCTTACTGCATATCGCTCACCCAGGAAAAAGTCAAAATTCAAAATCCAAAGAGCAGGTTCTACTGAATGCACATAGCTGTCACACCATTGTAAAGTCAAAGAGTCCTAAGTCCAACCATTGTGAGTCTGGAGACACCTACACAGACACATTCTGAGGTCCTGGGTGTTAGGCCTACAAAAGATGGATTATGAGGAGTCAAAATTCAGCTCATAATACCAAGTGACAGCCCTGTAAGGCGCAATCACCCCAGAGTGGGCACCTTTACTAATTAGCCCCCCTGGGAGTCAGGAAGCCTTTTCCTAGTTCATCAGCCCAGCACTCAGGTGTTGTTCACCCCAGGCCCACAGCCAGGGCTCCAGCAGAAAACCCTTTCCACCGTGGTTAAGAGTGGCTGCCCAGCCCCAGAACAGTCCTTAAGCAGTGGGGACTCCACCTGGAGTCTGTAGATGGGCTCAAGTCCCCCTTGTGGCAAAATATTTGGTACATTCAATGTTGTCATTTTGTTTCTTCTGGAAAAGGCCATAGTTTTTATCCCATTCTCAGGGTGATCTGGAACCCCTTACAAGGTTACGAACCACAGTTCCTTTCTCCTCTCCAATGCATTGCCTTTATGATTCTTTTGCATCCTCCTGAGTGTCCTCCCTTCTCCACATACACACACATGCACACACACACACACACACGCACACGCAATCCCTCCTTCACCTCCCCTCCACCCCTCATATCCGTTTTCTCCCCTCTGTAACACAGCCTGTGTCTCGGCTCACACACCCATCTGCAACTCAAGGCAACTGACCTCACAAATACCAAACTCCAGAGTAACCTGCACATCAGCCAAGTCACATTCTCCCATGAGATTTAAATCAAATAGCCCAGAGTTAACCCCCACCCTCACACACGGCATCTGCGAAATGCCAGGGCTTGCCGTCTGGGAGCATCTTTGTCTGAGCACCTGCTCTCTCCCATCCCATTTGTCTCGCCCTCTGAGGCTGAGGTCTCCTCTCAGTTCTGCACAGGCCCAGACTTGGGTCTCAGCCAACCACAGACACCTGTGTCTGTGTAACAGCCTTCGGTGGAGTTTGGGGCAAGGGGAAGACTAACACCACAGGCAGAAAAGAGCTGCCATGGTGCGTTAGAGTCTCTTAAGACATCTCAGGTGCCTTGCTGGCCATGTCCATTCACCAGGCTGCTCGGGTCCCATCAGCCCTCAGGACACCACCCTCCTTTTTCCAGTTTTTGGAAGAGGAAATATACACTTAGAGAAATTCATAACCTACCCAAGATCACATGAGTTTCAAGCTCGGCTTTAAAACGAGGTCTGCTGGATCCTAAAATATTAATTATCCCAATCATTGCCCTGCCAAGTGGTGCATTCATGAGCTTATTCAATATTCATTCATTCTTTTCCCGGAGGCGAGCAGGAGTTCCAATTAGAGGAACCTAGCTAGTGAGAGAGAATTCAGGTGTGACCAGAATCGCAGAAGCCTGAAAGTGGGGCCCTGACCTCTGACCTCTCTCTAATCCCCCCCTCTCTCTTCTGTGCCAGTTCATCATTTCAGGATCCCTCACAGTGGCATCCGAAAAGCAGCCAAATTCTTCTTGCCTGGTAAGTGGCACCTGAGACAGGCTCCCCCCGCTGCGGGCCTGTGGGAGACACACAAAGGGGGGGAAGCAGCCCGCACGACCCCTCCTCAGCCTTGCACCTGCGTGTAACCAGACGCGGGGCGCTGACACGCGTGCTCGCTCACACTCACTCACACGGCCCACGAGCCTGGCCAGAGTCACGGTGGGAGAGGGTGCAGAAGATTCGGGAAAGCTAGGGCAGTACAGCCGCGTTCAGAGAGGCATCGGGTGTGGAGAGACAGAGGATCACTTTGCCAAGAGGATCTCACAGGAGGGGGCACAAAGCTGCCAGGGGCACAGGCCTGCCCTCCGCAGAGCAGGCCCTAGGCCGGCGCCAGGCATTCTGCAGGGGCAGGGGGCTCGGGCAGCGGCTTCCCGGGGAACCCCGCTAACCAAGCTCTGCGAGTCAACATGGGCCCGCGAGGCTTAGTGTCCCTCTACCAATGGCCCAGAAAGTGCCTGTTTCTTTCACAGCAGGTTATCTGGGGCAGGGAGCCTTAGGATGGCCAAGTCCTGCGCCAGCTGAGATCTATCTGAAAATCTCCAAGGGGGCTCACTCCTGGGCATGCTTTTCTGCACTCGGCCCCGGAACCATGGAGATCAGACTCAGTCCCCTGCCCATCTCCTGTAGGATAAATGAGTCAGGTGTTTGCCAAAAATTATTCTTGGGGATACTTGTCCCACGAGATACTTTCTGAAAATGGTTAGGTAAACTTTGGGGGAAAATCTCTATTTAGTAGTCCCCTCTGTGGAAGAGCCATAATCCTTGTTAAAGGCTCTGAGAAGTCCTGTACAAAAGACCTGTTTAACTTTGTGCAACTCAAGTGTTTACAGATTTAACTTACCACCAAACCTGTTTAGCACAGAGCACCTCTTTACTTGCTGCAGAACTAGGGTTCCACCAATTCACATTAAGAAACACTTGTTGACCTTAAATTTTTCTATAAAGGTAGCTGAGGCATTTTTATAAACAACTGGAAAAAATTCTTTAATTGTGTTTTGATATTCAAATATTTCTTTAATTAGCAAGGCTATAACAAAGAATTCCAAGGTTATTTTTCTTATCCTATGGGCTGTCTTCACAAGAAGTATGTAAGGTAAATAAAAGCCCAAAAACTAGAGCTTCCCAATATAAAACAAACCAAAAAAAACACATTTGTTGAATCTCTACGCACCTCAGCTACAACTGTTTTCGTCTCCCACACTGACCCTCTGTGTCTTCTTCAGCTGAATGGAAGCTTGGGCTTGAATATTTGCAGTGCAATCTGTTCAGTGGTTGGAATCATGCTCTTCATCACAGATTTGTGTATCAACCCCTCATATATCTACCACCAATACTATCCTTACTTGGTTGTGGTGAGTATCACACTTGATCGATGCTCCTCTGGGCTCCAACTTAGCTGTGTTTAGGAAATCATTGGAAAGGGCCTGACCACCAAGCTTCTTCACCAAGCCCCAAAGAAAACAGAGGTGCTGTCACAGTCAGAACAGAGTTTCAAGTCCCTGACCTGTAGCTGTTTTGCTGTGTTACTCTACCCGTGTTACTTTTCTTAGTCTTAGTTTCTGTCTTTACAAAACACTGCCTACCTTTGACATTGTTGGGAGACTTAAACGCAATCATCCATATAATGCACAGGTACCCACCAACCTGTACTTGTAATGGGCCTTCCTGCCCGTTACTGTGGACAAGGGCTCAGCCAAGATGTGCAGAAAGGGTGGGAGAGGGAATATTTTAGGCTTTGCAGGCCATCTGGTCTCTGCAGCAAGTACTCAACCCCGTATGAAAGCAGCCATAGAAAAAGCATAAACGAATGAGCCGTCTCCTGCTATGGACCAGGGCCATCCAATAGGAACCTAATGTAAGCCACCTGTGTGAGTTTACGTTTTCTAGTCACCACATTACAAACTGAAAAAAGTGACAGGTGAAATCAATTTTAATAATATATTTATTTAACCCAATAGATGCACTATGTCACTTCAATATGTAGTCCGTGTAAGAAATTGTTAATTCAACATTTTGCATTTTCGGTGCCACATCTTTAAGATCCAGTGTGTATTCTGCATTTACACCACCTCTCAAGTGCTCGGGGACACATGGTACAGATCAGGAAGTGCAGTCATGGACGAGTCCCGTGTAAGCTCAGTGTCGCCCTCCGCACAGCAGCCCTGCCCTCTCTGCCCCTCAAGGTTGTCACGCCCTGTGCTCCTCCCCCCCCTTGCCCCCACCTCTCTTCCACATCACTTTCCCCCCTTTGCTAGAGCTTTTCCATCAGCATCTAAACACACTTGTGTTTCTTCCATCTTCAAAAACAAACCTTCTCTCAGTTACTGCAGCTACCACCCCATTTCTCTGGCTCTCTCTGCAGAAAAGTCCTTAAAAGAATTGCCTGCTCATTGCCTCCAGTTCTCCCCTCCCATAATCTCTCTTGACCCCACTCGAACCATACTTTCAGCCCCACTTGTCCGAAAGCCTCCCCTGCTCAAGGCCCTCTGTCATTCCTCCTCCTTGGTGGACTTCTGGTGGCTTCCAGGCCCTGCAGCTGGTGTTCCAGCTCCCACGCTGGTGCTCCCTTCTCTGTCCCCTTTGCTGGGACTTATAATTCCCCCAGTTTCTCAGGCTGAGTCCTCCGTCTTCCTCCGTTAAAACCACATTTGACAGGACGAGCATCATTTGTAAAAGCTTCCGTGATTCCTTGACGAAGACACATCCTGCCCGTCCCTTTGCCGGGACCTGTCCCACCCCATGTCACTGAATCTTCTACTGAGAATGAAACTCTCTCCTCAGTGCCCCAAGGCACTATTTTTGGCTCTTTTATAGCTCTTACCACATCCCATTTGAGTTGCAATTATCAACATCTGTATCTGCCGCCCTCACTAGATCGTGCCTGTTGGGATGCTTTCTCAGCCTTTCCTACCAAGCGGATGTTGGATAGACGCTTGCTAAATCGAGGGGGAAGAGAAGGACAGTGGAAAGGAGGGGTCTCTCCATAAGGGAGGCTTCCCTGGGCGCCTAGCTGTCACCAACGCCGTTTTTGAAATCATGATTGACAGACATTTGTTTGGTACCTCCCACGTGCCATGCACTTCCACTTTCTTATTATTCTCTGCTGTAATTGGAATCCGAGTGGTCATCAGGGTCATTGATACCTTGTCCCTTTACGATTAAAGTGGATTCTGCCCAAACTCTCTCCCCAGATACAGTGGGAGACCCCATTCTCCTGAGCACCTTGGAGAAGAGCAGAGGAAGGGCTTAGTGCCCCCTGATGCTCCTGTGAAATCTCCTCCTGCTGGATTAGTTCCATTTGAGGATCTTTAACTCTTTTCCCAAGCTAAAGACAGCCCCAGTTGTTTCTCTCCACAAAATGCCACTGCCACATGCCAGGAAGGTGGTTTCAGTGGCCAGCTTTCCCTAAAGGCTCAGAGGGACAGTCGAGCTACCTGCTGACGCCCTGGGGTTAGGCGTCCCTGTTTTGCAATGTCTTGATTTCCCACGGGAGCCTTTTCCTGCAGGCCCCACCTTCCCGGCATGTTGCTCAGTCCTCTCTTCTCCGTTTCTTCTCTGTGGCTTTTCAATACTCCCAAATTTTTATTCACTTCTTATACAGAAGAGTTTCACTGTCTGACCCCAGACCCCAGCCTTAGGTCTTGTCCCCTGTGCCTGAAACAAGTTATCAAGGTGTTTCCCTATACAGTGACTATTCTTACCCTTTGAGAACACAGGTAGTAAGTGTTAAAATAATATTTTACAAACACACTTGACCCTCACAAAAACCTGGGGAGATATTTTCTCCACTGAGCCAAGATTATGGGACTTCCTCAAAGTCTTAGTCATAGTCCATTGAAGATCCACACTTTGAGCCAGACCTCAGTTTCCCAAAGCCAAACTCATGACCTCCCTGTCCCTTCTGGTTCCAGAATCCTGGAATTCCTACCTCTGCGGTGCTGATGATATTTAGCCTCTTGGAGTTCTGCATTTCGTCCACGGCTGCCCACTTTGGTTGCCTTCTGGTCTGCTATGCACACAACAATGTGAGTCCAGAGGCTCCTCAGTGGGTGGAAAGATGCCCCAAAGAGGGTGGGAACTAGAGGGGTCTTCAGGCTTCCCCTTCCTGCCCAGGAGCAGGGGGAGCTCTGGAATGTCTAAAGGCCTTTGTGCATTCCCGGTTCTCACGAGTGCACCTCCTGGGCCTGTCTTTTCCAGGGGCCCTTGGTCATCCCAAACATCTACGTGACAAACCCAGTGGCCAATCCAGAACCAGTGAACTCATTGCCACATTCCAATGAGATACAGGACTCCCAATAAAGCCAAAGGTTCTAGAAGCATCTTTCACTAGGACCAATAGAAGAACTCACCTTTCTGGGCTTCTGAAACTCGGCTTCTTCCTTCCCTGACAAACTAAGGAAAATGTCTGTCTCCAACTGAAGGGACACTGGACTTCATTCACTTCAGCCTGGTAAATTGTGCTGTTCCTCTAATAAAAAGGAGCCAGGACTTTAAAGTGGATTTGAGCAAAGAGGTCCTCCCTCAGGCATCCACCTGTGGGATGTCACATGCACAAATTCATGCGCTTTCCCCTCTGAGCTTTTGAGTTAGAAGAATAAATCTCTAGACAGCCCAAGCTCCATTCTCCCGCTCATTCACTCACTGAATAAATATTCACTGAGCATTTGGCGTGTTCAAGCCTCTATTCATGGCAGGAGGAGGGTGACCATGGGTGAACACACAAAGATCTTGACTTCAAACAACTTCTGCCTCACAGGGTAGTACAACATGCAGGCAGTTTTCTCTGAGAGAAGGCATAACATGGGGACATGTGGAGAGAGATCAGAGAGGGAAACGATTTATTCTGGCAGTAATGAGGAACGCAGAGAACAAGCCTGGTGGAGAAAGCAGCATTTGTTGGGGCATTAAAGGAGAGAGTGGGGTCTTTGTTATTGTCTTTTAGTGCAAAAAGAAACCACAGTATGGGGAAGACCTATGAAGACAGTCATCCACTAAATTATTAGGTGTTTTTTTAATATGTACTCTTACCACCCATGCAATAGTACTCAACAACAAACATAAACATTGTGTTAAGATATCTTCCAAAGTTATGAGGCTATTATATGTTCATTTACCAAAGGGTAGGGACTCATTCAATGAAAAATGGCTATGTCTATAACTTCTAGATGTGCACACTTTCATTTAAATATTGTTATCCATGATGGCCAATCGGTTCCTGAAAGGTTACCTGCTGACAGATTATAGCAATAATCTCTAAAATCCAGGTGCCATCAAATTTTCCTTTGCTGCACAGCCTGGAAATGATGTTCTTTTTTATTATTATTATTACTAAATAAAGAACATGATTTTACTCTTGTAAATATTTATAGGCTCTGACTTTACCTAAGAAATTTTCTCTCAAGGGCTTGCTGTTCAGAGTTCTGTCTCCTGTACCTGCATCTTCTCTGACCAGAGAGCCTTTGGCTGCCCTTAAGCTAGTCAGGAATGGCTGAGGTTCCAAGGCATCCAGTGGTGCCACACTTATTCAACATGGTACTGGAAGTCCTAGCCACAGCAATAAGACAAGAAGAAGAAATAAAAGGCATTCAAATTGGATAAGAAATAAAACTGCTCTTACTTTCAGATGACATGATACTGTATTTAGAGAGCCCTAAAGAATACACAAAAAACTACAAGAACTGATTAATGAATTCAGTAAAGTAACAGGATACAAAATAAATATACAGAAATCAGTTGTAATTTTATATACCAACAATGAACTGACAGAAAGGGAAATTAAGAAAACATTTCCATTCATAATTCCTTCAAAAAGAATAAAAACCTTGGAATAAATTTAACCAAGGATGTGAAAGACCTGTACTTAGAAAATTATAAGATACTGAAGAAAGAAATTGAAGAAAATACAAATAAGCAGAAGCATATAGCATGTTCATGGATTGGAAGACTTAACATCATTAAAATGTCCATACTACCCAAAGCAATCTATAGATTCAATGCAATTCCTATAAAGATACCAAGGGCATATTTCACAGAATGAGAACAAGTATTCCAAATATATATAGGGACCACAAAAGACCCCAAATAGCAATGGCAATCTTGAGAAAGAACAAAGTTGGAGGAATCATGCAACCTGATATCAAACTATAGTGCTAGGACATAATAATCAAAACAGCATGGTACTGTTTTAAAAACAGACATATAGATCAATGGAACTGAACAGAAATAAACCCACGTCTTTATAGTCAATTAATATTTAACAAAGGAAGCAAAAACAGACAATGGGGTAAAGATCGTTTATTCAAAAATGATGTTGAATATATTATACAGATACTAGCAAAAAAATGAAACTACACCATACACAAGAATAAACTAAACATAAATTAAAGTCTTAAATGTTAGACTCAAAACTATAAAGATCCTAGAAGAAAACACAGGCTGTAAAATCTCAGCCATTTCTCATAGCAATATTTTTCTGATATATCTTCTCAGGCAAGGAAAACATAAGAAAAAATTAACAAATGGGACTACATGAAACTAAAAAGGTTTTGCACAGCAAAGAAAACTATCAACAAAATGAAAAGACAACCCACTGAATGGGAGAACATATTGGCCAGTACATCTGATAAGGAGTTAATATCCAAAATTTATAAAGAACTTATCAAACTCAACGCCAAAAAAACAAATAATCCAATAAAAAAAAAAATGGGCAAAGGACTTGAATAGACACTTCGCCAAAGAGGACATACACGTGGCCAATAGACATAGAAAAAGATGCTCAGTGTCACTCATCATCAGAGAAATGTTAATTAAAACCACAATGAGATATCACCTCAAACCTGTCAGAATGGCTATCATCAATAAATCAATAAACAAGTGTTTGCGGGATGTGGAGAGAAGGGAACCCTCGGGCACTGTTGGTAGGAATGCAGATAAGTGCAGCCACTGTGGAAAACAGAATGGAATCACCTCAAAAAATAAAAAATGGAACTGCCTTGCCTTGATTGGGTGGCTCAGTTGGTTGGAGTATTGTGTCATATACTGAAAGACTGCATGTTCCATTTCTGGTCAGGGCACATTCCTGGGTTGTGGGTTCAGTCCTGGGTCGGGGCACATATGGGAGGCAACCAATCGATGTCCCCCTCTGTCTCTCTTCCTCTTTTTCTCTCTCCCTCCTCACTTCCCTCCCTCTCTCTAAAATTGTAAGTAAAGCCCAGCCGGGCATGGCTCAGCGGTTGAGCTTCGACCTAGGATCCAGGCGATCGGGGTTTGATTCCCAGTCAGGGCACATGCCCGGGTTGTGGGTTCCATCAATGACTCTCTCATCATTGATGTTTCTATCTCTCTCTCCCTCTCCTTTCCTCTCTCTGAAATCAATAAAGATATATTTAATAAATAAATCTAGTAATTTTAAAATAAAATAAAATCGTAAGTAAAAAATAACAGAATAAAGTTATAAAGGAGTAGACTCGTTAGTCTAATGTAGAAGAAAGAAGAACAAAATATTAATCTGTGTAGACAGGTGGTTGAAGTAGAGAAAGTATGTTCATAATTCAGCAAGGCAAATACATTATCAATCCCTTTGCTATGATGTAGGATGGGGAAGTGGAAAATATCCCAGAAAATGCATGCACCATGAGAGATCCCACCATAGGTTGAGACACGTGTGTTCACATGATGATCTTAACGTAATCCTGAGTACCATCACCTTCAGAAAGCAATGGCGTATCAGAATGTGCTGGAAGAAGAAATGGTTATAAAAGAGGCTTTGCTGAAGTTGTATGGTGGATCCCTGGAGATACCATCAGAGTGAGACTGAAAAACAACAGGGAAAACCCAACTATATAACTTCAATATGTAATATTCGCCATAGAGATTTTTTTATCATTGTGTTACAAAATATTAAAATGTGTGATAGAGTTCTTCGAAGAAACAAGGTGTTGGCTCACCTGCCTCCTGTGATCCACTCTCTGTGCGCCGGAGACTCACTCAACAGGAGAGCTGCTGGTATAATTTGAACACCTGAGAGCCACGGAGTCGATGGTGTAGATGCCAGTCCCGGTCCGAAGGCTTGAGAGCCAGGACTGTGGAGGGCAGAAGGACAGTGTTCCAACTCCACAGTCGGGCAGAGAGCAAATTCAGCCCTCCTCTGCCTTTTTGTTTTACTCAAGTCCTCAGTGGAGTGGAGGAGGTTCGTCCACACTGGGGAGGGCCATCTGCTTTACTCACTTCCCCAGTTCAAATGGTTATCGCTCCTGGAAACATCCTCAGGGAAAGACTCAGCAGCTATGTTTAACCAGCTTCCGGGCACCCTGTGGCCCACTCGAATTGACACATAAGATTAAGCATCGCAGACGGCAAAAATATGTATTTTTAAAACAACCTTTGTTATTGTTTTTTAAAGTCAAATAAAATTAAATGAGCTCCCTGTATTTCACATGTTCATTCCAGTTTTGTAATTGATTTGACATCAAAAGTGTCATAGCTCTCTTCTGTTCCCTGTTTCCCTGAAATAGGTAGAAATGGAGACTAACAGGATTGTGCTGTATCGGTGACTTAAACCCAAGGGCCATTGCCTTTTCTCCTGTTGTTTTACATGGTGAATCACTCTTGGGACTTGAAGTCTCCAGTAAAGCCAAGCACATGGCAGCTACATTGCTGGAAACTTTGATATAGGATAAGGCCATGAAATCATTCATTAAGTTCTGGCTCAGATCAGGATAAGTAGGTTTATCTTCTTAGGAGTTTGGAAAGGCTTGACCTTATATTTGCATACAAGGGCTAAATCGTTTCTTGAAACCCATCAAAATGGAGCTGCATGGTTCTGAGAGGCTTTATGCTTTTATACCCTCCAAGGACGGACTATCAATCCAGTTTCTAAATATCCAATTCAAAGGAAACCTTCGGAAGAAAATGTTTCCTTCTCCATCCTTCATAAGTCCACCTTAGAAATACAAGTTAGATTTAGAAACATTTGCATTTATTTGGGGGCCAGAAGAAACTAGGCATTCAAATTTGAGAATTCTAGAACTTCAACAGATTTACCTCTGTACACCTTGGTTCCCTTTAATGCTCTTTTCTTGGAAAATGCGCAGGTCCGGCAGATGTAATGCTTTAAATCAAAAAGACTGCAGTCCCTACTGACATCCTCGCACCCTCGTGGATTCCCCAGGCCCAGCTCTCAATTCACAAGGACTTTCACAGGAGAGAAAATGGCTTGCTCTGACAATGAGGAAAAAAATTAATTATAAGGTGAGTTGGAGATTACATGCACTCTTTTTTGTCCACAGAGAAAGTAGAAAAATGTATATAACAGGAAAAAAAAAATTCATATGCACACCATTACCCTGAGCTTTCTATGAGCCAGCTCTTCTCCAAGGGAGGAGAAGCCGATAGGTATTTACTGGGAGCCCTGTGCTAATTTGCACGCGTAGGCCTCCAAGGTCTTCCTTTAAATAAAAAATAGCCGTAGACGTCATGTTTGTCTCCATTTGGGGCAGGGTGGGGGAGACCAAGGAGGGAAACAAGTCCACACTTGCCTATCCAGATCCATTTTTCTGTTGTTAGAGCAGTCAGGTAACTGGTAAGACTGCGATGGAGCATTCAAATAAGGTAAGTGGAGGGACATTGAATGCAGGGGCTTCCTCCAAAATGCGGGCAGGGTGTAGAGAAATCCCAAGTGATAGAATAATATCCCAAAGTCGTTAAGAGCAGAAGCTGATCATAATCCTCTAAGCCTGAACAGGCAGGTGAAAAGACCAGTTCCCTGCACCTCGGAAGAGAAGAGTCACAGGGAGGGGATCACTAACATGAGTGGTGACCTTTGGTCAAGGGATCTTCCAGCCCTTGACAACACTATAGGGAGGGAAACAAAGAAAGTAAATAATAGGCCCTTTCTCTCCTCCAATCCTCTAATAGGGTGTCCTGTTGCTGGAAACCAGTTTGAAGCCACAGGGCAAGGGTTCCTGTTGATGAAACCCACGTAAGTATTAGTGCCCAGGGGTGCAACAGAATGAAGAAGGGTAGAGGGGAGATCAGGAGAGGCGGGCAAACGGGAGCCAGCACGGCCCTGCCCTGCCCCCTGCACTCTGCAGCCCAAGGGGCCGGCCTCACCTACACACCTGCCTTCTGATCCTTCTGGTGGTTCAGCCAGTGCACCTGGAGTCAGGAGGAGAAACTAGTCAGAGTTCGCCCTCCCTTTGCTGATCACAGCGGGGCCGAGGCTCAGTTCCCCTGTCTGAGACCCCAGCTCCTATTAGGCAGCTCACATCCTTGGCTACGGCTCTCGGCTGCTGTAGCCACGTGGCTCATGGCCCTGTCCCTGAAGTCTTAGGGGAACGGCCTCCCTCTATTATTGGTTCCCAAGGGTGTCAACAGCCCTGTTGGACCCCATGATCCTGCCCACATTTCTGTAAATAAATCCTTCACTAAGCTTCCTTCGATTAAGCACTTAGCACTGCCTTTGTTTGCTTCCCGGGTCTCAAGGATGCAGGAAAGGATGCATAGACCGTGGCCTGCCCAGGGCGGTGGGGTCAGCAGGAGTCTGAGTCTTACGGGGAGCCTGGGCTCTCTAGGTGAACAGGGGAGGTAATCCACTCACAGGGCTGCCTTTCTCTAACGAGAACGTCGGGCACCAAGTTCCCGCTCCTGGAAGTGTGCAGAACTTGCAGGGACGCCACAGAAGGGACATCACTTCTGCATCACTTGATGGAAGGGGGACGCTTAAACTAGATGTGCAGCCTCCATATCTATTTCGGTCTTTACTCACAAATTCTCTTATTCTTGGCAGTCTTTTCTAAAACCAAGGCAGTGGGCCGCTTATTTTGGGTTCCCCAAAAAACAGACACTGACCAATTCATTTCCGTGTCCCCCAGGGCTATCCTCTCCAGGCAGGTACCATTCAAGGCTCACCCCATTGAAGCGCGTCTAATGGGCTCCTCGTCAATTGCAGGAAGTGAATGTGGGCGGGGAGGGGAGCTCCAGGCAGCTGCACCCTAAGAGAAGGACTTTGGATCTTTCTAAACATATAAACCAACTGAACCCAGTGTGTTTTTCCTTTGGGTGGAAACAAGTTGCCTCCAACAAGCCCTGGGGAAGAAGAGGCAGAGTCAGCCTGCGGCAGAGCAGAGTGAGTACATTTAATCTGATGGTTTCCGGGGGCACCCCCGGGGAGGCCGAGAAGGCTTGTCTGCCACATGAGACTCATGGTAACGCTGGGGGTGGGGGAGAGCCCATGGCGGGGTTTACTGTACCAGCTTTCGGGGGCCTGCTCCAAAAAGAGAGAAAGAAAAAGAATTCAGTCTGGTTAACACTTTGCTTTCGGCCCTGTCGTGCCCTGATCAGGGCCCCAGCCCTGCCACGCCAGGCTTCGGACCTACACAGACATGAGCCAATCAAGGGATTCTGTTTGAAGCGCTGAATTTATCGTTTGCGACACAAAGGGCTGTCCTTTAAGAAAAATCATGACTACTTTGCAGCCAGAGAGATTCTTCATTATCTCTACTTCATAGGACCCTAATTTGGAAATAATGAAACTTCCTTATCTTTAGTTACCTTCTCTATAAAACAAGAACAGTAGTATGTTATCTTCCCCGCAGGGTTATTATAAAAATTAGACACTATGTGTATGCAGATCTGTGAGAGCAGCTTATAAACAAACTAGTTAAAGTGACATGATACCAAGTTACTTACCAGATACTCAGGGGTAGCTCTTATAATTATAACTAATAAATATTGTCCCTGTTGCTTAGGACCTTAGAACCTTACAGAGGAGACAACCATGGGGACAGAGTGTTTCAGTAAATACACGTATGTGGGTTCATGGTGCTCAGGAGAGTGCAAGTGGTGTCTGAAAAACAGGAAAATAGATTATAAATCCCACCTGATGAAACGCCTCGAAGAACGCACTGTCTCGGGTGGAACTCAAGTGTGCGTGGGAAGGCATTTGAGAATGTTCCTCAGCTGAGCGCCCTGCCCACGGGCCCTTTCACCAGAGGAGCCCGCTTCTTGAGTGTTCCTGAGGATGTGCTGTCCCATCCTGTCTTCAAATCTATTTCTGTTGTGCTCCCTATATGGGAATCTGTGAGTCATTGCCTTTACCTAAGGTTTATTTAAAAGTTGCTTCCAGGTCTGTTACTACAATTCAGTTTAAATTTTTCTCTAAATTTCCTGAATGAAATTTAAGAGTTCCGAATCGAAATGAGTTCCGAATCGAAATGAAATATACAGTGGGATAAGCGAAGTAAATTTAACTTACTTTGTGTCTCTAAAAAAAAAAATAAGTAATTCTAAAACCAGACCAGAATTCACAAGTCACCTAGAAAATTGAGCAGCATGGGACTCCCATTGAATATACTCGGCCTTGGCAACATGCATCCTTGGAGAATAAGGGTCTCCATTAAATGAATATTACACGCCTGGGACCTGGTGGAATTCTTGTCCACGCTCCCAGGCTCAGTTTCCTTTTTCAGTAATTGAGAGAATGGACTCGCTGCTCTCCAGGAGACGCTCCATCTCTGCAATGCTGAAGTACCTCTGTGCAGAGGACCCTGAGAGATGGGATACAAAAATGAAACAACACAGGCCTTGCACTCCATAGTGCTTATCGGCTTTGGGCCTTAGTTTTGTCCTGTTTTGTTTCTGTTTTATTTATTTGTTTATTTATTTATGTACTCATTAAATATTTATTGAATCAATTGTGGTGACATTGGTTAATAAAATTATATAGATTTCAGGCTTACATTTTTACAATACATCATCTTTATATTGTATTGTGTGTTTACCACCCCAAGTCAACTCTCTTTCCATCACCATCTATCCCCCCTTTACCCTCTTCTGCCTCCTCCCACCCCCACTTCCCTCTGGCAGTCACCATACTGAGTCTGTGTCCACAAGTCTTTTTTTTCCCTGTGATTAATCCCTTCACCAATCTCATTCAGCCCACAAGCCCTTCCCCCCTGACAGCTGTCAGTCTGTTCTCTGTATCCATGAGTCTGTCTCCACTTTGTTGACTTACTTTGTCCATCAGATTGCACACATGAGTGAAATCATATGGTACTTGTCTTTCTCTGACTGGTTTATTTCACTTAGCATAATGCTTTCTGGGTCCATCCATGCTGTTGCAAAAGATAAGATTTCCTTCTTTTTCACAGCTGCATAGTATTCCACTGTGTAAATGTCCCACAGCTTTTTTATCCACTCATCTACTGATAGGCACTTGGGCTGTTTGCAGATCTTGGCTATTGTAAATAAAGCTGCAGTGAATAGAGGGCTCATTTATTTTTTTTGTGGGGGTTTTTTGTTGTTTTTTTTTAAAAATATGTCTTTATTGATTTCAGAGGAAGGGAGAGGGAGAGTTGAAACATCAATGATGAGAGAGTCATCATTGATCGGCTGCGAGCCCGCAACCTGGGCATGAGCCCTGACTGGGAAACCGCGATCTCCTGGATCCTAGGTCAAAGCTCAACCACTGAACCATGCCTGGCTGGTTCTTTTGAATGAATGTTTTGAGTTTCTTTGGATCTATTCCCATAAGTGGAATTGCTGGGTCATAAGGCAATTAATTTTTTGAGGTAACTCTATATTGCTTTCCAAAGTGGCTGCACCAATCTGCATTCCCACCAATAGGGCACAAAGGTTCCCTTTTCTACACATCATTGCCCACACTTGTTGTTTGTTGATTTATTAAGGAAAGCCATTCTGACAGGTTTGAGGTGGTATTTCATTGTGGCTTTAATTTGCATTTGATTATTGGTGACATTGAGCATCTTTTCCTATGTCTATGACCATGTGTATGCCCTCTTTGGAGAAGTGTCTATGCAGGTCCTTTGCCCATTTTTTAATTGAATTGTTCATTTTTTAGTGTTGAATTTTATAAGTTCCTTATAAATTTTGGATATTAAGCCCTTATCAGATGTATTGACAAATATGTTCTCCCATTCAGTGAGTTGTCTTTTCATTTTGTTATGGTTTCCTTTGCTGTGCAAAAACTTTTAGTTTTATGTAGTACCATTTGTTTATTTTTTCTTTTGTTTCCCTTGCCTGAGGAAATATATCAGAACAAATATTGCTATGAGAAATGTCTAAGATTTTACCACCTGTGTTTTCTTCTAGGATTTTTATGGTTTTGAATTTAATATTTAAATCTTATATGCATTTTGAGTTTATTCTTGTGTACGGTGTAAGGAGTTTATCTAGTTTCATTCTTTTGCACATATTTGTTCAGTTTTCCCAACACCATTTATTGAATTAACTGTCTTTACCCCATTGTATGTTCTTGCCTCCTTTGTCACATATTAATTGACTATAAGGCTTGGGTTTATTTCTGGGCTCTCTATTCTTTCCGTTGACCTATATGTCTGTTTTAATTCAGTACCATGCTGTTTTGATTACTATGTCCTTGTAGTATAGTTTGATATCAGGTAGCATGATTCCTCCAACTTTGTTCTTCTTTCTCAAGATTGCTGTGACTATTCCGGGTCTTTTGTGGTTCTATATAAATTTTTTAAATATTTGTTCTCAGTTTGTGAATATGTCATTGATATCTTGACAGGCATTGCGTTGACTCTATAGATTGCTTTTGGTTGTATGGACATTTTAATGATGTTAGTTCTTCCTATCCATGAACATGGTTTATGCTTCGACTTATTTGGATCTTCTTCAATTTCTTCCTTTAGTGTCTTATAAATTTTTGACCACAGGTCTTTTACATCCTTGGTTAAATTTATTTCTAGGTATCTTATCTTCTTTGAAGCAATTGTAAATGGGATTATTTTCTTAGCTTCCCTTTCTGATAGTTCATTATTAGTGTACAAAAATACAACTGATTTCTGTATATTTATTTTGTATCCTGCTACTTTACTGAATTCATTTATCAATTCTAGTAGTTTTTTGGTGGAATCTTTAGGGTTTGCTATATACAGTATCATATCATCTGCAAATAATGAGTTTTACTTCCTCCTTTCCAATTTCACTTCCTTTATATCTCTTCCTGTCTGATTGCTGTGGTTGGGACTTCCAGTACTGTTTAATAAGAGTAGTGAAAGTGGACATCCTTGTCTTGTTCTTGATCTTAGGAGAAACGTTTTTAGATTTTGCCCAATGAATATGGTGTTTGCTGTGGGTTTGTCATATATGGCCTTTATTATGTTGAGGTATGTTCCCTCTATTCCCACTTTGCTGAGTTTTTTTCATAAATGGGTACTGGATTTTACCAAATGCTTTTTCTGCGTCTATTGATATGATTATGGGTTTTTTTTAATATGTGTGTTTTCGTTAATCCTCACCTGAGGATATTTTTTCCATTGATTTTTTAGAGATAGTGGGAGGGAGGTGGGGAGAGAGAGAAAGAGAGAGAAAGTGAGAGAGAGAAACATCAATATGAGAGAGACTCATCGATTGTTGCCTCCCGCACCAGCCCAGACGAAGGCTGTGGAGTAAACCTGCAACCAAGATATGTGCCCTTGACCCCGGAATTGAGCCTTCGACCCTTCAATTGGCAGGCTGACACTCTAACCACTGAGCCACACCAGCCAAGGCTGTTATGTGGTTTTTATACTTCATTTAATTTATGTGGTGTATCACGGTTATTGATTTGTGGATACTGTACTAAGCTTGTATCCCTGGAATAATCCCACTTGAGCATGGTGTATGATCTTTTTAATGTATTGCTGGATCCGGTTTGCTAATATTTTTTTGAGGATTTTAGTATCTATGTTCACCAGGGATGTTAACCTATAATTTTCTTTTTTTGTAGTGTCTTTATCTAGTTTTGGAATTAGGATAATGCTGGCCTTGTAAAATAAGTTTGGGAGTCTTCTCTCCTCTTGAATTTTTTGGCATAGTTTCAGAAGGTTAGGTGTTAGTTTTTCTTTGAATGTTTGGTAAAATTCACCTGTAAAACCATCTGCTCCAGGACTTTTGTTCGTTGGGATTTTTTTTATTACTGTTTCAACTTCACTAGTTGTAATCTGTATTCAGATTCTCTGATTCTTCCTGATTCAGTTTTGGATGATTATGTGTATCTAGGAACTTATCCATTTCTTCCAGATTGTCCAATTTGTTGCCATGTAGTTTTGTAATATTTCCTTACAATCCTTTGTATTTCTTTGGTGTCAGTTGTTACTTCTCCTCTTTCATATCTGATTTTATTTATTTGGGTCTTCTCTTTTTCTCTTAATGGGTCTGGTTAAAGATGTGTCAATCTTGCTTATATTTTCACAGAACCAGCTCTTGGTTTCATTGATCATCTGTATTGTGTGTATGTTTTTTAAGACTCTATTTTGTTTATTTCTGTTCTGATCCTTATTATTTCTTTCTTGCTACTCACTTTGGGCTTTGTGTGTAGTTCTTTATCCAGTTCCTAAAGTGTAAAGTTAGATTGTTTATTTGAGATTTTTCTTGTTTCTTGAGATAGTCCTTTAATGCTATCGATTTCATTCCAAGGACAGCTTTCATTGTGTCCCATAGATTTTGGGTTGTTGTGTTCTCATTTTCATTTCCTTCAAGGTTCTTTTGATTTCCTTCTTGATCTCATTGTTAACCCACTCATTATTTAGTAACACACTGTTTAGTAACACACATTTATACATATCTTTGTGTATTCTTCCTTTTCTTGTGATTGCTTTCTAGTTTCATACCATTTTGGTCAGAGAAGATGCTTGATATGATTGCTATCTTCTTAAATTTATTGAGACTTGTTTTATGTCCTGACATGTGGTCTATTCTAGAAAATGTTCCATGTGCACTTGAAAAGAATGTATATTTTGTTGCTTTAGGATTGAAACACTCTGAAGATATCAGTTAGATCCATCTGGTCTAGTGTGTCATTTAAGTCTACAATTTCCTTGCTGATATTCTGTCTGGAAGATCTATGCAGCAATGTCAATGAGGCGTTAAAATCCCCTGACTGTATTACCGTCAGTCTCTCCTTTTATGTCCGTCCAGATTTGCTTTACATATTTCTGTGCTTCTGTGTCGGGTGCATAAATGTTTACAAGGGTTATATCCTCTTGTTGGATTGTTCCTTTATCATTATATATTGTCCTTCCTTGTCTCTTACTATGGCGTTTGTTTTAAAGTCTATTTTGTCAGATATAAGTATTGCTACCCCAACTTTTTTTTTCATTTCTATTTGCATGAAATATCTTTTGCCATCCCTTTACTTTTAGTCTGTGTGTATCTTTTATTCTGAGGTGTGTCTCTTGTAGACAACATATACAGAGTGTCCCAACAAAATGTATTCATACTTTAACAGCTGGTAGCTCAATTTTGAAAATGAAATGTGTTTTAATAAACACTGCCTTTATAATTATTCAAAGTGTGTATATACTTTTTTGGGGACACCCTATATACATATGAGTCTTGCTTTCTTATCCATTCAGCTACCCTGTGCCTTTTGAATGGAGAATTGAAGCCATTTACATTTAAAGTAATTATTGATAGGTCTCATATTTATTGCCATCTTATTCTTTTAACTATGTTTCTCTGGGGTTTTTGTTTCTTTGTTTGTTTTTTCTACTTAAAGCAGGCCTTTTAACATTTCTTGTAATACTGGTTTGGTGGTAACAAACTCCTTTAGCTTTTTCTTCTCTAGGAAGCTCTTTATTTCTCCTTCTGTTTTAAATGATAGCCTTGCTGGGTAAAGGAGTCTTGGTTATAGGTCCTCACTTTTCATCACTTTGAATATCACATGCCAGTCCACTGTTTATTCCTTCCAGGATATTTTGATGTCAGATACTGCATTTTTCATTTTTGACTGGTACTTTTTTATGTTTTATATGTTCTTGTTAATGCTGTTGCTGTTCTAAGTTTTTTGAGCATCCATGTAACCATTACCTTGAACTCTATATCTGATAAATTGATTGTCTCCATTTCATTTAGCTCTTTTTCTGGAGAGTTATCCTGTTCTTTACTTTGGGGTCTGTGTCTTTTTCTTCCCATTTTGGCTGCCTTTTTATGTTTGTTTCTATGTATTAGATAGATCTGCCATGAGTTCCAGTCTTCATGGGGTCGCCTTATGTAGTAGCTGTCCTGTGGGACCTAGTAGCATAGTCTTCTTGACCACCCAACCTGGGTGCTTTAGGAATGTCCCTTGTGGTGGGTTATTTGGGCCTTCCTATTGTACTTAAGTCTTGATTGCTATTGGCCCATTCATATGTGGGATTGACCCTTAGACTGGCTTGACTGTGAAGCTCAACCCCAACCATGGCATGCAAGCTTCTATGCAGGTGCTAATCAGCAGGGTTTGGTGCCTGCTGAGATCACCCGTTGACTATTCTGTTTTTGAAGCTTATTGAATCCTGGTCTGATATTATCAGAAGTAGGCCACTGTGTGTGTTAGCCTGGGCATCTTGGGAGGGACTCTGATGCTGGCCAATGCCAGACGCTGTCTGTGCCTGGCCTTCAGCAATTTATTTGGAGCTACAGGTAATCCACAGTTTGTGGCTTCATCTGCTGTTCTTGGGTGCACATGGGAAGGAGCAAGCTGTGCACCAAAGTCGACTTTTCCCAGCACCGGGCCATGTGCAGGTCAGCAAAAGTCCCAAGACACTTCGAGATTCACCTCCGCCTGCCCTCAGCCTGTTGGCTGCCTATTAGGCTCAGTCACTGTAAGAGACTTTGGTGGAGTTGGGAGGATTGGTTTTAGTGGATCTCCTGTAAGGAGGAGGTGTTGGTCAGGCTTCAGGAAAGGTGATGGGTGTAGTCCCTGTCCCACACAACTCAGTCTGTCCTGGATTTTGTGCTGACCTTGGCAGGGTGAAACCACTAAGAGTTGGGCTAGTGAGGCCTCCAGAGTCCTGAGGTTGGGTCTGTGGGATGCTGAGAGGGTGATTCTATCAGATCTCCCATGGGGAGAAGTGCCAGTCAAAATCACAGGAGAGTGGGGTAACTGGCCCCCACCCCAAATCAGACCCCTCAGTCATTGGCACCTGCTGAGTCTGTCCAGAACTCTACACCCTGGCCAAAGCAGCTGACTCATCAGAAGTTTCTAAACTCCACAGGTTGGGGTGAGAGGGAGTCCAGAGGGTAGAGAAAATTATTTCCCCTAGGCCAGTGCCACAAAGAGGGTGCTCCACCTAGGAAAGATGGAATTTGTGGTATGGAAGAATGACTCAGCACAGGGATCCTGGTGCCTGTCTCCCCAGCTTCCTTCCCAAAGCCAAAAACTCCAGAATCTCCTCAGGCAACTCTAGTCCACCTTGTGCTCCCTCCACCAGAGCCCAGGGTAAGTGGTTGTGAACAAAATTTTGTGCATTGGCCCTTTAAAAGGGTGCCTGTGTCTCCAGCACACTCCGTTTCTCCCTGGCAGACAGCCAGATGTCATGTGGGTATCTCTTCCCATCTCTGGTGTTCTGGGCTGGGGAAGCCAGCTTGGGGTTTAGGCCTCCCCCATATCTGAGATATCCCTCAGAACCACAGCTGCGGCTCAGGAGAGCAGAGCCAGCCCTCTTTTGTCTCCACCCTCCCTATAAGTCTCGATGTGGCTTCTTCTGTAAATCCTTGGTTTATAAGACTACTCTTCAGCAAGTCTTCAGTGAGTTATTTAGATTAATGCTCTTTAATTAAGTTGTAATTCCAGTTTGGTTCTGGAAGGAGGTGTCTGTAGCTTCCACCTACTCCACTGCCATATTGAAATCCTCTCAGGAAATGTATTTGTAAAGCACTGACTGCGAAAGTGCCCTTTAACTACTACCTAATATCTCTAAAACAGAATTAATAAACTCATAATGGGTTAAGATGCTCAAATGAGTTAATGAAAGCAGAAATCCTTTTCAATGTAAACATTAGTGCACATGTGAGAGACAACCCTATTGCATTTATTTTTTAGGTCAGCATGAATTCGATGACCTCAGCATGCCGCATGCCCAATTCTGTGTTTGTGGTGACATCCCACAACGGGTATCCTGTGACCCCGGGAAGCATGTCTCAGGTGCCCCTGTATCCACTCAGCCAGCCCCAAGTCCACCTAATTCCTGGGAACCCACATCGTTTGGAGCCACCTGTGTGTACACAACCTGACCAGAGATCCTTGAAAGAGGGTAAAGTTTTAGGGGTAAGTGAGATTTCACACCGCATGCATAGGGCTGCATGGCTGGAGTCAGGGGAGGGAGCAGGATTGGAAATACAGAAACTCCAAATCCAGCCAGTGGGGCTGGAGCTGACCCAGCCTTGCCAAACTCAGGCCTATTAAGAAGCTCAACTGTGCAGCAGCAGCAGCGCCTCGGTATAAGACCTTGTATTTTCTATCTTAGGCATGTTAGGAAAGAGAAAGAAAAACAACAAAGAGCCGTAAATTGGAATGTTGGTCCTGTTGCTAGAATCTATGTTGACCCCTGTAGTTCAGAGGGAACGAGTCCAAGTAAGTCCGTGCACTGGCCCTTTAAGAGAAACTGCCTGGGACTCCACCAGCCTCAGCCCCCCTTGGCCTCAATCTCTGCAGGTTTTACAGCCTGAAGTCAAGGGGATTCGTCTTCCTGGGACTGGAACCTAGGGCTGGGGGGCCTGGTGCGGGACTAGGACCCCTGGCTCCTCAGGGGGCCTCCGCAGCTGAGGTTCCCTCCTGACTTTCATCTGCCACCTGTGAGCGTGGGACCAGTCTGTTCCCAGCCTCTGCCCTCCTACCAGTCTTGATGTGGCCTTTTCTTTAATTTAGTGGTTGTAGGGCTTCCATTCAGCTCAATTTCGGGTGGTTCTGAATGATGGTTGTTCTGTAGTTTACAAAATTACAAAATTTTGATGTGGTTGTGGGAGGCGGCGAGCACGGTGTTTACCTGCACAGCGGTGGGGGAGGGTCTCAGAAGCAAAGGCCTCAGCCTGTGTCTCCCCTGACAGGCCATCCAGATCCTGATCGGCCTCATACACATCGGCCTCGGCAGCATCATGGGGACCATCCTGCTGGGGGTCTACACAGCTGTCTCATTGTACGGAGGCTATCCCTTCTGGGCAGGCGTCTGGGTAAGTAATGTGAGTCTCCCTGCAAGTGCAACACAAACAGGCCCACCCTGTCACGTTGTGCAGTTCGTTGCACGAGTTTTTCAGCCAAAAGAGCACATGGGCTGTGAACCGACCTCAGGCCTTGTTCACCAAGAACATTAGTCTGCTTGGGCAGCCAGAACAAAGAGCACAAACTGAGTGGCTAAACAACACATTTATGAGCTCCTAGTTTTGGATGTTGGAGGTCTAAGGTCAAGGTGTCGGCAGGGTTGTTTCTTCTGAGGCCTCTCTCCGTGGCTTGTAGGTGGTCATCTTTCTCCCTGTGTCTTCACATGGTCTTCCCTCTGCGTGTGTTTGTGTCCTAACACCTCCTTTTATAACAACACCAGTCATATTGGATTAGGGCCAACCCATATAACCTCATTTAACCTTAATCACTTCTTTAAAGGCCCTATTTTCAAATAAAGATGGTCCTTAACTTATGGTGGGGCTACATCTCCATAGCCCATCATAAACTGAAAACATCCAAAAGAAAAAGTGCATTAAATGCTACACTGTAGAGAATGGGTTGTTTACCCTCGTGATCACCTGGCTGACGGAGAGCTGAGGCTGGCTGCTGTTGTCCGGTATCACCAGGATATATTACTGCATATCGCTCACCCAGGAAAAAAATCAAAATTCAAAATCCAAAGAGCAGGTTCTACTGAATGCACATAGCTGTCACACCATTGTAAAGTCAAAGAGTCCTAAGTCCAACCATTGTGAGTCTGGAGACACCTACACAGACACATTCTGAGGTCCTGGGTGTTAGGCCTTCAAAAGATGGATTATGAGGAGTCAAAATTCAGCTCATAATACCAAGTGACAGCCCTGTAGGGCGCAATCACCCCAGAGTGGGCACCTTTACTAATTAGCCCCCTTGGAGTCAGGAAGCCTTTTCCTAGTTCATCAGCCCAGCGCTCAGGTGTTGTTCACCCCAGGCCCACAGCCAGGGCTCCAGCAGAAAACCCTTTCCACCGTGGTTAAGAGTGGCTGCCCAGCCCCAGAACAGTCCTTAAGCAGTGGGGACTCCACCTGGAGTCTGTAGATGGGCTCAAGTCCCCCTTGTGGCAAAATATTTGGTACATTCAATGTTGTCATTTTGTTTCTTCTGGAAAAGGCCATAGTTTTTATCCCATTCTCAGGGTGATCTGGAACCCCTTACAAGGTTACGAACCACAGTTCCTTTCTCCTCTCCAATGCATTGCCTTTATGATTCTTTTGCATCCTCCTGAGTGTCCTCCCTTCTCCACATACACACACATGCACACACACACACACACACGCACACGCAATCCCTCCTTCACCTCCCCTCCACCCCTCATATCCGTTTTCTCCCCTCTGTAACACAGCCTGTGTCTCGGCTCACACACCCATCTGCAACTCAAGGCAACTGACCTCACAAATACCAAACTCCAGAGTAACCTGCACATCAGCCAAGTCACATTCTCCCATGAGATTTAAATCAAATAGCCCAGAGTTAACCCCCACCCTCACACACGGCATCTGCGAAATGCCAGGGCTTGCCGTCTGGGAGCATCTTTGTCTGAGCACCTGCTCTCTCCCATCCCATTTGTCTCGCCCTCTGAGGCTGAGGTCTCCTCTCAGTTCTGCACAGGCCCAGACTTGGGTCTCAGCCAACCACAGACACCTGTGTCTGTGTAACAGCCTTCGGTGGAGTTTGGGGCAAGGGGAAGACTAACACCACAGGCAGAAAAGAGCTGCCATGGTGCGTTAGAGTCTCTTAAGACATCTCAGGTGCCTTGCTGGCCATGTCCATTCACCAGGCTGCTCGGGTCCCATCAGCCCTCAGGACACCACCCTCCTTTTTCCAGTTTTTGGAAGAGGAAATATACACTTAGAGAAATTCATAACCTACCCAAGATCACATGAGTTTCAAGCTCGGCTTTAAAACGAGGTCTGCTGGATCCTAAAATATTAATTATCCCAATCATTGCCCTGCCAAGTGGTGCATTCATGAGCTTATTCAATATTCATTCATTCTTTTCCCGGAGGCGAGCAGGAGTTCCAATTAGAGGAACCTAGCTAGTGAGAGAGAATTCAGGTGTGACCAGAATCGCAGAAGCCTGAAAGTGGGGCCCTGACCTCTGACCTCTCTCTAATCCCCCCCTCTCTCTTCTGTGCCAGTTCATCATTTCAGGATCCCTCACAGTGGCATCCGAAAAGCAGCCAAATTCTTCTTGCCTGGTAAGTGGCACCTGAGACAGGCTCCCCCCGCTGCGGGCCTGTGGGAGACACACAAAGGGGGGGAAGCAGCCCGCACGACCCCTCCTCAGCCTTGCACCTGCGTGTAACCAGACGCGGGGCGCTGACACGCGTGCTCGCTCACACTCACTCACACGGCCCACGAGCCTGGCCAGAGTCACGGTGGGAGAGGGTGCAGAAGATTCGGGAAAGCTAGGGCAGTACAGCCGCGTTCAGAGAGGCATCGGGTGTGGAGAGACAGAGGATCACTTTGCCAAGAGGATCTCACAGGAGGGGGCACAAAGCTGCCAGGGGCACAGGCCTGCCCTCCGCAGAGCAGGCCCTAGGCCGGCGCCAGGCATTCTGCAGGGGCAGGGGGCTCGGGCAGCGGCTTCCCGGGGAACCCCGCTAACCAAGCTCTGCGAGTCAACATGGGCCCGCGAGGCTTAGTGTCCCTCTACCAATGGCCCAGAAAGTGCCTGTTTCTTTCACAGCAGGTTATCTGGGGCAGGGAGCCTTAGGATGGCCAAGTCCTGCGCCAGCTGAGATCTATCTGAAAATCTCCAAGGGGGCTCACTCCTGGGCATGCTTTTCTGCACTCGGCCCCGGAACCATGGAGATCAGACTCAGTCCCCTGCCCATCTCCTGTAGGATAAATGAGTCAGGTGTTTGCCAAAAATTATTCTTGGGGATACTTGTCCCACGAGATACTTTCTGAAAATGGTTAGGTAAACTTTGGGGGAAAATCTCTATTTAGTAGTCCCCTCTGTGGAAGAGCCATAATCCTTGTTAAAGGCTCTGAGAAGTCCTGTACAAAAGACCTGTTTAACTTTGTGCAACTCAAGTGTTTACAGATTTAACTTACCACCAAACCTGTTTAGCACAGAGCACCTCTTTACTTGCTGCAGAACTAGGGTTCCACCAATTCACATTAAGAAACACTTGTTGACCTTAAATTTTTCTATAAAGGTAGCTGAGGCATTTTTATAAACAACTGGAAAAAATTCTTTAATTGTGTTTTGATATTCAAATATTTCTTTAATTAGCAAGGCTATAACAAAGAATTCCAAGGTTATTTTTCTTATCCTATGGGCTGTCTTCACAAGAAGTATGTAAGGTAAATAAAAGCCCAAAAACTAGAGCTTCCCAATATAAAACAAACCAAAAAAAACACATTTGTTGAATCTCTACGCACCTCAGCTACAACTGTTTTCGTCTCCCACACTGACCCTCTGTGTCTTCTTCAGCTGAATGGAAGCTTGGGCTTGAATATTTGCAGTGCAATCTGTTCAGTGGTTGGAATCATGCTCTTCATCACAGATTTGTGTATCAACCCCTCATATATCTACCACCAATACTATCCTTACTTGGTTGTGGTGAGTATCACACTTGATCGATGCTCCTCTGGGCTCCAACTTAGCTGTGTTTAGGAAATCATTGGAAAGGGCCTGACCACCAAGCTTCTTCACCAAGCCCCAAAGAAAACAGAGGTGCTGTCACAGTCAGAACAGAGTTTCAAGTCCCTGACCTGTAGCTGTTTTGCTGTGTTACTCTACCCGTGTTACTTTTCTTAGTCTTAGTTTCTGTCTTTACAAAACACTGCCTACCTTTGACATTGTTGGGAGACTTAAACGCAATCATCCATATAATGCACAGGTACCCACCAACCTGTACTTGTAATGGGCCTTCCTGCCCGTTACTGTGGACAAGGGCTCAGCCAAGATGTGCAGAAAGGGTGGGAGAGGGAATATTTTAGGCTTTGCAGGCCATCTGGTCTCTGCAGCAAGTACTCAACCCCGTATGAAAGCAGCCATAGAAAAAGCATAAACGAATGAGCCGTCTCCTGCTATGGACCAGGGCCATCCAATAGGAACCTAATGTAAGCCACCTGTGTGAGTTTACGTTTTCTAGTCACCACATTACAAACTGAAAAAAGTGACAGGTGAAATCAATTTTAATAATATATTTATTTAACCCAATAGATGCACTATGTCACTTCAATATGTAGTCCGTGTAAGAAATTGTTAATTCAACATTTTGCATTTTCGGTGCCACATCTTTAAGATCCAGTGTGTATTCTGCATTTACACCACCTCTCAAGTGCTCGGGGACACATGGTACAGATCAGGAAGTGCAGTCATGGACGAGTCCCGTGTAAGCTCAGTGTCGCCCTCCGCACAGCAGCCCTGCCCTCTCTGCCCCTCAAGGTTGTCACGCCCTGTGCTCCTCCCCCCCCTTGCCCCCACCTCTCTTCCACATCACTTTCCCCCCTTTGCTAGAGCTTTTCCATCAGCATCTAAACACACTTGTGTTTCTTCCATCTTCAAAAACAAACCTTCTCTCAGTTACTGCAGCTACCACCCCATTTCTCTGGCTCTCTCTGCAGAAAAGTCCTTAAAAGAATTGCCTGCTCATTGCCTCCAGTTCTCCCCTCCCATAATCTCTCTTGACCCCACTCGAACCATACTTTCAGCCCCACTTGTCCGAAAGCCTCCCCTGCTCAAGGCCCTCTGTCATTCCTCCTCCTTGGTGGACTTCTGGTGGCTTCCAGGCCCTGCAGCTGGTGTTCCAGCTCCCACGCTGGTGCTCCCTTCTCTGTCCCCTTTGCTGGGACTTATAATTCCCCCAGTTTCTCAGGCTGAGTCCTCCGTCTTCCTCCGTTAAAACCACATTTGACAGGACGAGCATCATTTGTAAAAGCTTCCGTGATTCCTTGACGAAGACACATCCTGCCCGTCCCTTTGCCGGGACCTGTCCCACCCCATGTCACTGAATCTTCTACTGAGAATGAAACTCTCTCCTCAGTGCCCCAAGGCACTATTTTTGGCTCTTTTATAGCTCTTACCACATCCCATTTGAGTTGCAATTATCAACATCTGTATCTGCCGCCCTCACTAGATCGTGCCTGTTGGGATGCTTTCTCAGCCTTTCCTACCAAGCGGATGTTGGATAGACGCTTGCTAAATCGAGGGGGAAGAGAAGGACAGTGGAAAGGAGGGGTCTCTCCATAAGGGAGGCTTCCCTGGGCGCCTAGCTGTCACCAACGCCGTTTTTGAAATCATGATTGACAGACATTTGTTTGGTACCTCCCACGTGCCATGCACTTCCACTTTCTTATTATTCTCTGCTGTAATTGGAATCCGAGTGGTCATCAGGGTCATTGATACCTTGTCCCTTTACGATTAAAGTGGATTCTGCCCAAACTCTCTCCCCAGATACAGTGGGAGACCCCATTCTCCTGAGCACCTTGGAGAAGAGCAGAGGAAGGGCTTAGTGCCCCCTGATGCTCCTGTGAAATCTCCTCCTGCTGGATTAGTTCCATTTGAGGATCTTTAACTCTTTTCCCAAGCTAAAGACAGCCCCAGTTGTTTCTCTCCACAAAATGCCACTGCCACATGCCAGGAAGGTGGTTTCAGTGGCCAGCTTTCCCTAAAGGCTCAGAGGGACAGTCGAGCTACCTGCTGACGCCCTGGGGTTAGGCGTCCCTGTTTTGCAATGTCTTGATTTCCCACGGGAGCCTTTTCCTGCAGGCCCCACCTTCCCGGCATGTTGCTCAGTCCTCTCTTCTCCGTTTCTTCTCTGTGGCTTTTCAATACTCCCAAATTTTTATTCACTTCTTATACAGAAGAGTTTCACTGTCTGACCCCAGACCCCAGCCTTAGGTCTTGTCCCCTGTGCCTGAAACAAGTTATCAAGGTGTTTCCCTATACAGTGACTATTCTTACCCTTTGAGAACACAGGTAGTAAGTGTTAAAATAATATTTTACAAACACACTTGACCCTCACAAAAACCTGGGGAGATATTTTCTCCACTGAGCCAAGATTATGGGACTTCCTCAAAGTCTTAGTCATAGTCCATTGAAGATCCACACTTTGAGCCAGACCTCAGTTTCCCAAAGCCAAACTCATGACCTCCCTGTCCCTTCTGGTTCCAGAATCCTGGAATTCCTACCTCTGCGGTGCTGATGATATTTAGCCTCTTGGAGTTCTGCATTTCGTCCACGGCTGCCCACTTTGGTTGCCTTCTGGTCTGCTATGCACACAACAATGTGAGTCCAGAGGCTCCTCAGTGGGTGGAAAGATGCCCCAAAGAGGGTGGGAACTAGAGGGGTCTTCAGGCTTCCCCTTCCTGCCCAGGAGCAGGGGGAGCTCTGGAATGTCTAAAGGCCTTTGTGCATTCCCGGTTCTCACGAGTGCACCTCCTGGGCCTGTCTTTTCCAGGGGCCCTTGGTCATCCCAAACATCTACGTGACAAACCCAGTGGCCAATCCAGAACCAGTGAACTCATTGCCACATTCCAATGAGATACAGGACTCCCAATAAAGCCAAAGGTTCTAGAAGCATCTTTCACTAGGACCAATAGAAGAACTCACCTTTCTGGGCTTCTGAAACTCGGCTTCTTCCTTCCCTGACAAACTAAGGAAAATGTCTGTCTCCAACTGAAGGGACACTGGACTTCATTCACTTCAGCCTGGTAAATTGTGCTGTTCCTCTAATAAAAAGGAGCCAGGACTTTAAAGTGGATTTGAGCAAAGAGGTCCTCCCTCAGGCATCCACCTGTGGGATGTCACATGCACAAATTCATGCGCTTTCCCCTCTGAGCTTTTGAGTTAGAAGAATAAATCTCTAGACAGCCCAAGCTCCATTCTCCCGCTCATTCACTCACTGAATAAATATTCACTGAGCATTTGGCGTGTTCAAGCCTCTATTCATGGCAGGAGGAGGGTGACCATGGGTGAACACACAAAGATCTTGACTTCAAACAACTTCTGCCTCACAGGGTAGTACAACATGCAGGCAGTTTTCTCTGAGAGAAGGCATAACATGGGGACATGTGGAGAGAGATCAGAGAGGGAAACGATTTATTCTGGCAGTAATGAGGAACGCAGAGAACAAGCCTGGTGGAGAAAGCAGCATTTGTTGGGGCATTAAAGGAGAGAGTGGGGTCTTTGTTATTGTCTTTTAGTGCAAAAAGAAACCACAGTATGGGGAAGACCTATGAAGACAGTCATCCACTAAATTATTAGGTGTTTTTTTAATATGTACTCTTACCACCCATGCAATAGTACTCAACAACAAACATAAACATTGTGTTAAGATATCTTCCAAAGTTATGAGGCTATTATATGTTCATTTACCAAAGGGTAGGGACTCATTCAATGAAAAATGGCTATGTCTATAACTTCTAGATGTGCACACTTTCATTTAAATATTGTTATCCATGATGGCCAATCGGTTCCTGAAAGGTTACCTGCTGACAGATTATAGCAATAATCTCTAAAATCCAGGTGCCATCAAATTTTCCTTTGCTGCACAGCCTGGAAATGATGTTCTTTTTTATTATTATTATTACTAAATAAAGAACATGATTTTACTCTTGTAAATATTTATAGGCTCTGACTTTACCTAAGAAATTTTCTCTCAAGGGCTTGCTGTTCAGAGTTCTGTCTCCTGTACCTGCATCTTCTCTGACCAGAGAGCCTTTGGCTGCCCTTAAGCTAGTCAGGAATGGCTGAGGTTCCAAGGCATCCAGTGGTGCCACACTTATTCAACATGGTACTGGAAGTCCTAGCCACAGCAATAAGACAAGAAGAAGAAATAAAAGGCATTCAAATTGGATAAGAAATAAAACTGCTCTTACTTTCAGATGACATGATACTGTATTTAGAGAGCCCTAAAGAATACACAAAAAACTACAAGAACTGATTAATGAATTCAGTAAAGTAACAGGATACAAAATAAATATACAGAAATCAGTTGTAATTTTATATACCAACAATGAACTGACAGAAAGGGAAATTAAGAAAACATTTCCATTCATAATTCCTTCAAAAAGAATAAAAACCTTGGAATAAATTTAACCAAGGATGTGAAAGACCTGTACTTAGAAAATTATAAGATACTGAAGAAAGAAATTGAAGAAAATACAAATAAGCAGAAGCATATAGCATGTTCATGGATTGGAAGACTTAACATCATTAAAATGTCCATACTACCCAAAGCAATCTATAGATTCAATGCAATTCCTATAAAGATACCAAGGGCATATTTCACAGAATGAGAACAAGTATTCCAAATATATATAGGGACCACAAAAGACCCCAAATAGCAATGGCAATCTTGAGAAAGAACAAAGTTGGAGGAATCATGCAACCTGATATCAAACTATAGTGCTAGGACATAATAATCAAAACAGCATGGTACTGTTTTAAAAACAGACATATAGATCAATGGAACTGAACAGAAATAAACCCACGTCTTTATAGTCAATTAATATTTAACAAAGGAAGCAAAAACAGACAATGGGGTAAAGATCGTTTATTCAAAAATGATGTTGAATATATTATACAGATACTAGCAAAAAAATGAAACTACACCATACACAAGAATAAACTAAACATAAATTAAAGTCTTAAATGTTAGACTCAAAACTATAAAGATCCTAGAAGAAAACACAGGCTGTAAAATCTCAGCCATTTCTCATAGCAATATTTTTCTGATATATCTTCTCAGGCAAGGAAAACATAAGAAAAAATTAACAAATGGGACTACATGAAACTAAAAAGGTTTTGCACAGCAAAGAAAACTATCAACAAAATGAAAAGACAACCCACTGAATGGGAGAACATATTGGCCAGTACATCTGATAAGGAGTTAATATCCAAAATTTATAAAGAACTTATCAAACTCAACGCCAAAAAAACAAATAATCCAATAAAAAAAAAAATGGGCAAAGGACTTGAATAGACACTTCGCCAAAGAGGACATACACGTGGCCAATAGACATAGAAAAAGATGCTCAGTGTCACTCATCATCAGAGAAATGTTAATTAAAACCACAATGAGATATCACCTCAAACCTGTCAGAATGGCTATCATCAATAAATCAATAAACAAGTGTTTGCGGGATGTGGAGAGAAGGGAACCCTCGGGCACTGTTGGTAGGAATGCAGATAAGTGCAGCCACTGTGGAAAACAGAATGGAATCACCTCAAAAAATAAAAAATGGAACTGCCTTGCCTTGATTGGGTGGCTCAGTTGGTTGGAGTATTGTGTCATATACTGAAAGACTGCATGTTCCATTTCTGGTCAGGGCACATTCCTGGGTTGTGGGTTCAGTCCTGGGTCGGGGCACATATGGGAGGCAACCAATCGATGTCCCCCTCTGTCTCTCTTCCTCTTTTTCTCTCTCCCTCCTCACTTCCCTCCCTCTCTCTAAAATTGTAAGTAAAGCCCAGCCGGGCATGGCTCAGCGGTTGAGCTTCGACCTAGGATCCAGGCGATCGGGGTTTGATTCCCAGTCAGGGCACATGCCCGGGTTGTGGGTTCCATCAATGACTCTCTCATCATTGATGTTTCTATCTCTCTCTCCCTCTCCTTTCCTCTCTCTGAAATCAATAAAGATATATTTAATAAATAAATCTAGTAATTTTAAAATAAAATAAAATCGTAAGTAAAAAATAACAGAATAAAGTTATAAAGGAGTAGACTCGTTAGTCTAATGTAGAAGAAAGAAGAACAAAATATTAATCTGTGTAGACAGGTGGTTGAAGTAGAGAAAGTATGTTCATAATTCAGCAAGGCAAATACATTATCAATCCCTTTGCTATGATGTAGGATGGGGAAGTGGAAAATATCCCAGAAAATGCATGCACCATGAGAGATCCCACCATAGGTTGAGACACGTGTGTTCACATGATGATCTTAACGTAATCCTGAGTACCATCACCTTCAGAAAGCAATGGCGTATCAGAATGTGCTGGAAGAAGAAATGGTTATAAAAGAGGCTTTGCTGAAGTTGTATGGTGGATCCCTGGAGATACCATCAGAGTGAGACTGAAAAACAACAGGGAAAACCCAACTATATAACTTCAATATGTAATATTCGCCATAGAGATTTTTTTATCATTGTGTTACAAAATATTAAAATGTGTGATAGAGTTCTTCGAAGAAACAAGGTGTTGGCTCACCTGCCTCCTGTGATCCACTCTCTGTGCGCCGGAGACTCACTCAACAGGAGAGCTGCTGGTATAATTTGAACACCTGAGAGCCACGGAGTCGATGGTGTAGATGCCAGTCCCGGTCCGAAGGCTTGAGAGCCAGGACTGTGGAGGGCAGAAGGACAGTGTTCCAACTCCACAGTCGGGCAGAGAGCAAATTCAGCCCTCCTCTGCCTTTTTGTTTTACTCAAGTCCTCAGTGGAGTGGAGGAGGTTCGTCCACACTGGGGAGGGCCATCTGCTTTACTCACTTCCCCAGTTCAAATGGTTATCGCTCCTGGAAACATCCTCAGGGAAAGACTCAGCAGCTATGTTTAACCAGCTTCCGGGCACCCTGTGGCCCACTCGAATTGACACATAAGATTAAGCATCGCAGACGGCAAAAATATGTATTTTTAAAACAACCTTTGTTATTGTTTTTTAAAGTCAAATAAAATTAAATGAGCTCCCTGTATTTCACATGTTCATTCCAGTTTTGTAATTGATTTGACATCAAAAGTGTCATAGCTCTCTTCTGTTCCCTGTTTCCCTGAAATAGGTAGAAATGGAGACTAACAGGATTGTGCTGTATCGGTGACTTAAACCCAAGGGCCATTGCCTTTTCTCCTGTTGTTTTACATGGTGAATCACTCTTGGGACTTGAAGTCTCCAGTAAAGCCAAGCACATGGCAGCTACATTGCTGGAAACTTTGATATAGGATAAGGCCATGAAATCATTCATTAAGTTCTGGCTCAGATCAGGATAAGTAGGTTTATCTTCTTAGGAGTTTGGAAAGGCTTGACCTTATATTTGCATACAAGGGCTAAATCGTTTCTTGAAACCCATCAAAATGGAGCTGCATGGTTCTGAGAGGCTTTATGCTTTTATACCCTCCAAGGACGGACTATCAATCCAGTTTCTAAATATCCAATTCAAAGGAAACCTTCGGAAGAAAATGTTTCCTTCTCCATCCTTCATAAGTCCACCTTAGAAATACAAGTTAGATTTAGAAACATTTGCATTTATTTGGGGGCCAGAAGAAACTAGGCATTCAAATTTGAGAATTCTAGAACTTCAACAGATTTACCTCTGTACACCTTGGTTCCCTTTAATGCTCTTTTCTTGGAAAATGCGCAGGTCCGGCAGATGTAATGCTTTAAATCAAAAAGACTGCAGTCCCTACTGACATCCTCGCACCCTCGTGGATTCCCCAGGCCCAGCTCTCAATTCACAAGGACTTTCACAGGAGAGAAAATGGCTTGCTCTGACAATGAGGAAAAAAATTAATTATAAGGTGAGTTGGAGATTACATGCACTCTTTTTTGTCCACAGAGAAAGTAGAAAAATGTATATAACAGGAAAAAAAAAATTCATATGCACACCATTACCCTGAGCTTTCTATGAGCCAGCTCTTCTCCAAGGGAGGAGAAGCCGATAGGTATTTACTGGGAGCCCTGTGCTAATTTGCACGCGTAGGCCTCCAAGGTCTTCCTTTAAATAAAAAATAGCCGTAGACGTCATGTTTGTCTCCATTTGGGGCAGGGTGGGGGAGACCAAGGAGGGAAACAAGTCCACACTTGCCTATCCAGATCCATTTTTCTGTTGTTAGAGCAGTCAGGTAACTGGTAAGACTGCGATGGAGCATTCAAATAAGGTAAGTGGAGGGACATTGAATGCAGGGGCTTCCTTCAAAATGCGGGCAGGGTGTAGAGAAATCCCAAGTGATAGAATAATATCCCAAAGTCGTTAAGAGCAGAAGCTGATCATAATCCTCTAAGCCTGAACAGGCAGGTGAAAAGACCAGTTCCCTGCACCTCGGAAGAGAAGAGTCACAGGGAGGGGATCACTAACATGAGTGGTGACCTTTGGTCAAGGGATCTTCCAGCCCTTGACAACACTATAGGGAGGGAAACAAAGAAAGTAAATAATAGGCCCTTTCTCTCCTCCAATCCTCTAATAGGGTGTCCTGTTGCTGGAAACCAGTTTGAAGCCACAGGGCAAGGGTTCCTGTTGATGAAACCCACGTAAGTATTAGTGCCCAGGGGTGCAACAGAATGAAGAAGGGTAGAGGGGAGATCAGGAGAGGCGGGCAAACGGGAGCCAGCACGGCCCTGCCCTGCCCCCTGCACTCTGCAGCCCAAGGGGCCGGCCTCACCTACACACCTGCCTTCTGATCCTTCTGGTGGTTCAGCCAGTGCACCTGGAGTCAGGAGGAGAAACTAGTCAGAGTTCGCCCTCCCTTTGCTGATCACAGCGGGGCCGAGGCTCAGTTCCCCTGTCTGAGACCCCAGCTCCTATTAGGCAGCTCACATCCTTGGCTACGGCTCTCGGCTGCTGTAGCCACGTGGCTCATGGCCCTGTCCCTGAAGTCTTAGGGGAACGGCCTCCCTCTATTATTGGTTCCCAAGGGTGTCAACAGCCCTGTTGGACCCCATGATCCTGCCCACATTTCTGTAAATAAATCCTTCACTAAGCTTCCTTCGATTAAGCACTTAGCACTGCCTTTGTTTGCTTCCCGGGTCTCAAGGATGCAGGAAAGGATGCATAGACCGTGGCCTGCCCAGGGCGGAGGGGTCAGCAGGAGTCTGAGTCTTACGGGGAGCCTGGGCTCTCTAGGTGAACAGGGGAGGTAATCCACTCACAGGGCTGCCTTTCTCTAACGAGAACGTCGGGCACCAAGTTCCCGCTCCTGGAAGTGTGCAGAACTTGCAGGGACGCCACAGAAGGGACATCACTTCTGCATCACTTGATGGAAGGGGGACGCTTAAACTAGATGTGCAGCCTCCATATCTATTTCGGTCTTTACTCACAAATTCTCTTATTCTTGGCAGTCTTTTCTAAAACCAAGGCAGTGGGCCGCTTATTTTGGGTTCCCCAAAAAACAGACACTGACCAATTCATTTCCGTGTCCCCCAGGGCTATCCTCTCCAGGCAGGTACCATTCAAGGCTCACCCCATTGAAGCGCGTCTAATGGGCTCCTCGTCAATTGCAGGAAGTGAATGTGGGCGGGGAGGGGAGCTCCAGGCAGCTGCACCCTAAGAGAAGGACTTTGGATCTTTCTAAACATATAAACCAACTGAACCCAGTGTGTTTTTCCTTTGGGTGGAAACAAGTTGCCTCCAACAAGCCCTGGGGAAGAAGAGGCAGAGTCAGCCTGCGGCAGAGCAGAGTGAGTACATTTAATCTGATGGTTCCCGGGGGCACCCCCGGGGAGGCCGAGAAGGCTTGTCTGCCACATGAGACTCATGGTAACGCTGGGGGTGGGGGAGAGCCCATGGCGGGGTTTACTGTACCAGCTTTCGGGGGCCTGCTCCAAAAAGAGAGAAAGAAAAAGAATTCAGTCTGGTTAACACTTTGCTTTCGGCCCTGTCGTGCCCTGATCAGGGCCCCAGCCCTGCCACGCCAGGCTTCGGACCTACACAGACATGAGCCAATCAAGGAATTCTGTTTGAAGCGCTGAATTTATCGTTTGCGACACAAAGGGCTGTCCTTTAAGAAAAATCATGACTACTTTGCAGCCAGAGAGATTCTTCATTATCTCTACTTCATAGGACCCTAATTTGGAAATAATGAAACTTCCTTATCTTTAGTTACCTTCTCTATAAAACAAGAACAGTAGTATGTTATCTTCCCCGCAGGGTTATTATAAAAATTAGACACTATGTGTATGCAGATCTGTGAGAGCAGCTTATAAACAAACTAGTTAAAGTGACATGATACCAAGTTACTTACCAGATACTCAGGGGTAGCTCTTATAATTATAACTAATAAATATTGTCCCTGTTGCTTAGGACCTTAGAACCTTACAGAGGAGACAACCATGGGGACAGAGTGTTTCAGTAAATACACGTATGTGGGTTCATGGTGCTCAGGAGAGTGCAAGTGGTGTCTGAAAAACAGGAAAATAGATTATAAATCCCACCTGATGAAACGCCTCGAAGAACGCACTGTCTCGGGTGGAACTCAAGTGTGCGTGGGAAGGCATTTGAGAATGTTCCTCAGCTGAGCGCCCTGCCCACGGGCCCTTTCACCAGAGGAGCCCGCTTCTTGAGTGTTCCTGAGGATGTGCTGTCCCATCCTGTCTTCAAATCTATTTCTGTTGTGCTCCCTATATGGGAATCTGTGAGTCATTGCCTTTACCTAAGGTTTATTTAAAAGTTGCTTCCAGGTCTGTTACTACAATTCAGTTTAAATTTTTCTCTAAATTTCCTGAATGAAATTTAAGAGTTCCGAATCGAAATGAGTTCCGAATCGAAATGAAATATACAGTGGGATAAGCGAAGTAAATTTAACTTACTTTGTGTCTCTAAAAAAAAAAATAAGTAATTCTAAAACCAGACCAGAATTCACAAGTCACCTAGAAAATTGAGCAGCATGGGACTCCCATTGAATATACTCGGCCTTGGCAACATGCATCCTTGGAGAATAAGGGTCTCCATTAAATGAATATTACACGCCTGGGACCTGGTGGAATTCTTGTCCACGCTCCCAGGCTCAGTTTCCTTTTTCAGTAATTGAGAGAATGGACTCGCTGCTCTCCAGGAGACGCTCCATCTCTGCAATGCTGAAGTACCTCTGTGCAGAGGACCCTGAGAGATGGGATACAAAAATGAAACAACACAGGCCTTGCACTCCATAGTGCTTATCGGCTTTGGGCCTTAGTTTTGTCCTGTTTTGTTTCTGTTTTATTTATTTGTTTATTTATTTATGTACTCATTAAATATTTATTGAATCAATTGTGGTGACATTGGTTAATAAAATTATATAGATTTCAGGCTTACATTTTTACAATACATCATCTTTATATTGTATTGTGTGTTTACCACCCCAAGTCAACTCTCTTTCCATCACCATCTATCCCCCCTTTACCCTCTTCTGCCTCCTCCCACCCCCACTTCCCTCTGGCAGTCACCATACTGAGTCTGTGTCCACAAGTCTTTTTTTTCCCTGTGATTAATCCCTTCACCAATCTCATTCAGCCCACAAGCCCTTCCCCCCTGACAGCTGTCAGTCTGTTCTCTGTATCCATGAGTCTGTCTCCACTTTGTTGACTTACTTTGTCCATCAGATTGCACACATGAGTGAAATCATATGGTACTTGTCTTTCTCTGACTGGTTTATTTCACTTAGCATAATGCTTTCTGGGTCCATCCATGCTGTTGCAAAAGATAAGATTTCCTTCTTTTTCACAGCTGCATAGTATTCCACTGTGTAAATGTCCCACAGCTTTTTTATCCACTCATCTACTGATAGGCACTTGGGCTGTTTGCAGATCTTGGCTATTGTAAATAAAGCTGCAGTGAATAGAGGGCTCATTTATTTTTTTTGTGGGGGTTTTTTGTTGTTTTTTTTTAAAAATATGTCTTTATTGATTTCAGAGGAAGGGAGAGGGAGAGTTGAAACATCAATGATGAGAGAGTCATCATTGATCGGCTGCGAGCCCGCAACCTGGGCATGAGCCCTGACTGGGAAACCGCGATCTCCTGGATCCTAGGTCAAAGCTCAACCACTGAACCATGCCTGGCTGGTTCTTTTGAATGAATGTTTTGAGTTTCTTTGGATCTATTCCCATAAGTGGAATTGCTGGGTCATAAGGCAATTAATTTTTTGAGGTAACTCTATATTGCTTTCCAAAGTGGCTGCACCAATCTGCATTCCCACCAATAGGGCACAAAGGTTCCCTTTTCTACACATCATTGCCCACACTTGTTGTTTGTTGATTTATTAAGGAAAGCCATTCTGACAGGTTTGAGGTGGTATTTCATTGTGGCTTTAATTTGCATTTGATTATTGGTGACATTGAGCATCTTTTCCTATGTCTATGACCATGTGTATGCCCTCTTTGGAGAAGTGTCTATGCAGGTCCTTTGCCCATTTTTTAATTGAATTGTTCATTTTTTAGTGTTGAATTTTATAAGTTCCTTATAAATTTTGGATATTAAGCCCTTATCAGATGTATTGACAAATATGTTCTCCCATTCAGTGAGTTGTCTTTTCATTTTGTTATGGTTTCCTTTGCTGTGCAAAAACTTTTAGTTTTATGTAGTACCATTTGTTTATTTTTTCTTTTGTTTCCCTTGCCTGAGGAAATATATCAGAACAAATATTGCTATGAGAAATGTCTAAGATTTTACCACCTGTGTTTTCTTCTAGGATTTTTATGGTTTTGAATTTAATATTTAAATCTTATATGCATTTTGAGTTTATTCTTGTGTACGGTGTAAGGAGTTTATCTAGTTTCATTCTTTTGCACATATTTGTTCAGTTTTCCCAACACCATTTATTGAATTAACTGTCTTTACCCCATTGTATGTTCTTGCCTCCTTTGTCACATATTAATTGACTATAAGACTTGGGTTTATTTCTGGGCTCTCTATTCTTTCCGTTGACCTATATGTCTGTTTTAATTCAGTACCATGCTGTTTTGATTACTATGTCCTTGTAGTATAGTTTGATATCAGGTAGCATGATTCCTCCAACTTTGTTCTTCTTTCTCAAGATTGCTGTGACTATTCCGGGTCTTTTGTGGTTCTATATAAATTTTTTAAATATTTGTTCTCAGTTTGTGAATATGTCATTGATATCTTGACAGGCATTGCGTTGACTCTATAGATTGCTTTTGGTTGTATGGACATTTTAATGATGTTAGTTCTTCCTATCCATGAACATGGTTTATGCTTCGACTTATTTGGATCTTCTTCAATTTCTTCCTTTAGTGTCTTATAAATTTTTGACCACAGGTCTTTTACATCCTTGGTTAAATTTATTTCTAGGTATCTTATCTTCTTTGAAGCAATTGTAAATGGGATTATTTTCTTAGCTTCCCTTTCTGATAGTTCATTATTAGTGTACAAAAATACAACTGATTTCTGTATATTTATTTTGTATCCTGCTACTTTACTGAATTCATTTATCAATTCTAGTAGTTTTTTGGTGGAATCTTTAGGGTTTGCTATATACAGTATCATATCATCTGCAAATAATGAGTTTTACTTCCTCCTTTCCAATTTCACTTCCTTTATATCTCTTCCTGTCTGATTGCTGTGGTTGGGACTTCCAGTACTGTTTAATAAGAGTAGTGAAAGTGGACATCCTTGTCTTGTTCTTGATCTTAGGAGAAACGTTTTTAGATTTTGCCCAATGAATATGGTGTTTGCTGTGGGTTTGTCATATATGGCCTTTATTATGTTGAGGTATGTTCCCTCTATTCCCACTTTGCTGAGTTTTTTTCATAAATGGGTACTGGATTTTACCAAATGCTTTTTCTGCGTCTATTGATATGATTATGGGTTTTTTTTAATATGTGTGTTTTCGTTAATCCTCACCTGAGGATATTTTTTCCATTGATTTTTTAGAGATAGTGGGAGGGAGGTGGGGAGAGAGAGAAAGAGAGAGAAAGTGAGAGAGAGAAACATCAATATGAGAGAGACTCATCGATTGTTGCCTCCCGCACCAGCCCAGATGAAGGCTGTGGAGTAAACCTGCAACCAAGATATGTGCCCTTGACCCCGGAATTGAGCCTTCGACCCTTCAATTGGCAGGCTGACACTCTAACCACTGAGCCACACCAGCCAAGGCTGTTATGTGGTTTTTATACTTCATTTAATTTATGTGGTGTATCACGGTTATTGATTTGTGGATACTGTACTAAGCTTGTATCCCTGGAATAATCCCACTTGAGCATGGTGTATGATCTTTTTAATGTATTGCTGGATCCGGTTTGCTAATATTTTTTTGAGGATTTTAGTATCTATGTTCACCAGGGATGTTAACCTATAATTTTCTTTTTTTGTAGTGTCTTTATCTAGTTTTGGAATTAGGATAATGCTGGCCTTGTAAAATAAGTTTGGGAGTCTTCTCTCCTCTTGAATTTTTTGGCATAGTTTCAGAAGGTTAGGTGTTAGTTTTTCTTTGAATGTTTGGTAAAATTCACCTGTAAAACCATCTGCTCCAGGACTTTTGTTCGTTGGGATTTTTTTTATTACTGTTTCAACTTCACTAGTTGTAATCTGTATTCAGATTCTCTGATTCTTCCTGATTCAGTTTTGGATGATTATGTGTATCTAGGAACTTATCCATTTCTTCCAGATTGTCCAATTTGTTGCCATGTAGTTTTGTAATATTTCCTTACAATCCTTTGTATTTCTTTGGTGTCAGTTGTTACTTCTCCTCTTTCATATCTGATTTTATTTATTTGGGTCTTCTCTTTTTCTCTTAATGGGTCTGGTTAAAGATGTGTCAATCTTGCTTATATTTTCACAGAACCAGCTCTTGGTTTCATTGATCATCTGTATTGTGTGTATGTTTTTTAAGACTCTATTTTGTTTATTTCTGTTCTGATCCTTATTATTTCTTTCTTGCTACTCACTTTGGGCTTTGTGTGTAGTTCTTTATCCAGTTCCTAAAGTGTAAAGTTAGATTGTTTATTTGAGATTTTTCTTGTTTCTTGAGATAGTCCTTTAATGCTATCGATTTCATTCCAAGGACAGCTTTCATTGTGTCCCATAGATTTTGGGTTGTTGTGTTCTCATTTTCATTTCCTTCAAGGTTCTTTTGATTTCCTTCTTGATCTCATTGTTAACCCACTCATTATTTAGTAACACACTGTTTAGTAACACACATTTATACATATCTTTGTGTATTCTTCCTTTTCTTGTGATTGCTTTCTAGTTTCATACCATTTTGGTCAGAGAAGATGCTTGATATGATTGCTATCTTCTTAAATTTATTGAGACTTGTTTTATGTCCTGACATGTGGTCTATTCTAGAAAATGTTCCATGTGCACTTGAAAAGAATGTATATTTTGTTGCTTTAGGATTGAAACACTCTGAAGATATCAGTTAGATCCATCTGGTCTAGTGTGTCATTTAAGTCTACAATTTCCTTGCTGATATTCTGTCTGGAAGATCTATGCAGCAATGTCAATGAGGCGTTAAAATCCCCTGACTGTATTACCGTCAGTCTCTCCTTTTATGTCCGTCCAGATTTGCTTTACATATTTCTGTGCTTCTGTGTCGGGTGCATAAATGTTTACAAGGGTTATATCCTCTTGTTGGATTGTTCCTTTATCATTATATATTGTCCTTCCTTGTCTCTTACTATGGCGTTTGTTTTAAAGTCTATTTTGTCAGATATAAGTATTGCTACCCCAACTTTTTTTTTCATTTCTATTTGCATGAAATATCTTTTGCCATCCCTTTACTTTTAGTCTGTGTGTATCTTTTATTCTGAGGTGTGTCTCTTGTAGACAACATATACAGAGTGTCCCAACAAAATGTATTCATACTTTAACAGCTGGTAGCTCAATTTTGAAAATGAAATGTGTTTTAATAAACACTGCCTTTATAATTATTCAAAGTGTGTATATACTTTTTTGGGGACACCCTATATACATATGAGTCTTGCTTTCTTATCCATTCAGCTACCCTGTGCCTTTTGAATGGAGAATTGAAGCCATTTACATTTAAAGTAATTATTGATAGGTCTCATATTTATTGCCATCTTATTCTTTTAACTATGTTTCTCTGGGGTTTTTGTTTCTTTGTTTGTTTTTTCTACTTAAAGCAGGCCTTTTAACATTTCTTGTAATACTGGTTTGGTGGTAACAAACTCCTTTAGCTTTTTCTTCTCTAGGAAGCTCTTTATTTCTCCTTCTGTTTTAAATGATAGCCTTGCTGGGTAAAGGAGTCTTGGTTATAGGTCCTCACTTTTCATCACTTTGAATATCACATGCCAGTCCACTGTTTATTCCTTCCAGGATATTTTGATGTCAGATACTGCATTTTTCATTTTTGACTGGTACTTTTTTATGTTTTATATGTTCTTGTTAATGCTGTTGCTGTTCTAAGTTTTTTGAGCATCCATGTAACCATTACCTTGAACTCTATATCTGATAAATTGATTGTCTCCATTTCATTTAGCTCTTTTTCTGGAGAGTTATCCTGTTCTTTACTTTGGGGTCTGTGTCTTTTTCTTCCCATTTTGGCTGCCTTTTTATGTTTGTTTCTATGTATTAGATAGATCTGCCATGAGTTCCAGTCTTCATGGGGTCGCCTTATGTAGTAGCTGTCCTGTGGGACCTAGTAGCATAGTCTTCTTGACCACCCAACCTGGGTGCTTTAGGAATGTCCCTTGTGGTGGGTTATTTGGGCCTTCCTATTGTACTTAAGTCTTGATTGCTATTGGCCCATTCATATGTGGGATTGACCCTTAGACTGGCTTGACTGTGAAGCTCAACCCCAACCATGGCATGCAAGCTTCTATGCAGGTGCTAATCAGCAGGGTTTGGTGCCTGCTGAGATCACCCGTTGACTATTCTGTTTTTGAAGCTTATTGAATCCTGGTCTGATATTATCAGAAGTAGGCCACTGTGTGTGTTAGCCTGGGCATCTTGGGAGGGACTCTGATGCTGGCCAATGCCAGACGCTGTCTGTGCCTGGCCTTCAGCAATTTATTTGGAGCTACAGGTAATCCACAGTTTGTGGCTTCATCTGCTGTTCTTGGGTGCACATGGGAAGGAGCAAGCTGTGCACCAAAGTCGACTTTTCCCAGCACCGGGCCATGTGCAGGTCAGCAAAAGTCCCAAGACACTTCGAGATTCACCTCCGCCTGCCCTCAGCCTGTTGGCTGCCTATTAGGCTCAGTCACTGTAAGAGACTTTGGTGGAGTTGGGAGGATTGGTTTTAGTGGATCTCCTGTAAGGAGGAGGTGTTGGTCAGGCTTCAGGAAAGGTGATGGGTGTAGTCCCTGTCCCACACAACTCAGTCTGTCCTGGATTTTGTGCTGACCTTGGCAGGGTGAAACCACTAAGAGTTGGGCTAGTGAGGCCTCCAGAGTCCTGAGGTTGGGTCTGTGGGATGCTGAGAGGGTGATTCTATCAGATCTCCCATGGGGAGAAGTGCCAGTCAAAATCACAGGAGAGTGGGGTAACTGGCCCCCACCCCAAATCAGACCCCTCAGTCATTGGCACCTGCTGAGTCTGTCCAGAACTCTACACCCTGGCCAAAGCAGCTGACTCATCAGAAGTTTCTAAACTCCACAGGTTGGGGTGAGAGGGAGTCCAGAGGGTAGAGAAAATTATTTCCCCTAGGCCAGTGCCACAAAGAGGGTGCTCCACCTAGGAAAGATGGAATTTGTGGTATGGAAGAATGACTCAGCACAGGGATCCTGGTGCCTGTCTCCCCAGCTTCCTTCCCAAAGCCAAAAACTCCAGAATCTCCTCAGGCAACTCTAGTCCACCTTGTGCTCCCTCCACCAGAGCCCAGGGTAAGTGGTTGTGAACAAAATTTTGTGCATTGGCCCTTTAAAAGGGTGCCTGTGTCTCCAGCACACTCCGTTTCTCCCTGGCAGACAGCCAGATGTCATGTGGGTATCTCTTCCCATCTCTGGTGTTCTGGGCTGGGGAAGCCAGCTTGGGGTTTAGGCCTCCCCCACATCTGAGATATCCCTCAGAACCACAGCTGCGGCTCAGGAGAGCAGAGCCAGCCCTCTTTTGTCTCCACCCTCCCTATAAGTCTCGATGTGGCTTCTTCTGTAAATCCTTGGTTTATAAGACTACTCTTCAGCAAGTCTTCAGTGAGTTATTTAGATTAATGCTCTTTAATTAAGTTGTAATTCCAGTTTGGTTCTGGAAGGAGGTGTCTGTAGCTTCCACCTACTCCACTGCCATATTGAAATCCTCTCAGGAAATGTATTTGTAAAGCACTGACTGCGAAAGTGCCCTTTAACTACTACCTAATATCTCTAAAACAGAATTAATAAACTCATAATGGGTTAAGATGCTCAAATGAGTTAATGAAAGCAGAAATCCTTTTCAATGTAAACATTAGTGCACATGTGAGAGACAACCCTATTGCATTTATTTTTTAGGTCAGCATGAATTCGATGACCTCAGCATGCCGCATGCCCAATTCTGTGTTTGTGGTGACATCCCACAACGGGTATCCTGTGACCCCGGGAAGCATGTCTCAGGTGCCCCTGTATCCACTCAGCCAGCCCCAAGTCCACCTAATTCCTGGGAACCCACATCGTTTGGAGCCACCTGTGTGTACACAACCTGACCAGAGATCCTTGAAAGAGGGTAAAGTTTTAGGGGTAAGTGAGATTTCACACCGCATGCATAGGGCTGCATGGCTGGAGTCAGGGGAGGGAGCAGGATTGGAAATACAGAAACTCCAAATCCAGCCAGTGGGGCTGGAGCTGACCCAGCCTTGCCAAACTCAGGCCTATTAAGAAGCTCAACTGTGCAGCAGCAGCAGCGCCTCGGTATAAGACCTTGTATTTTCTATCTTAGGCATGTTAGGAAAGAGAAAGAAAAACAACAAAGAGCCGTAAATTGGAATGTTGGTCCTGTTGCTAGAATCTATGTTGACCCCTGTAGTTCAGAGGGAACGAGTCCAAGTAAGTCCGTGCACTGGCCCTTTAAGAGAAACTGCCTGGGACTCCACCAGCCTCAGCCCCCCTTGGCCTCAATCTCTGCAGGTTTTACAGCCTGAAGTCAAGGGGATTCGTCTTCCTGGGACTGGAACCTAGGGCTGGGGGGCCTGGTGCGGGACTAGGACCCCTGGCTCCTCAGGGGGCCTCCGCAGCTGAGGTTCCCTCCTGACTTTCATCTGCCACCTGTGAGCGTGGGACCAGTCTGTTCCCAGCCTCTGCCCTCCTACCAGTCTTGATGTGGCCTTTTCTTTAATTTAGTGGTTGTAGGGCTTCCATTCAGCTCAATTTCGGGTGGTTCTGAATGATGGTTGTTCTGTAGTTTACAAAATTACAAAATTTTGATGTGGTTGTGGGAGGCGGCGAGCACGGTGTTTACCTGCACAGCGGTGGGGGAGGGTCTCAGAAGCAAAGGCCTCAGCCTGTGTCTCCCCTGACAGGCCATCCAGATCCTGATCGGCCTCATACACATCGGCCTCGGCAGCATCATGGGGACCATCCTGCTGGGGGTCTACACAGCTGTCTCATTGTACGGAGGCTATCCCTTCTGGGCAGGCGTCTGGGTAAGTAATGTGAGTCTCCCTGCAAGTGCAACACAAACAGGCCCACCCTGTCACGTTGTGCAGTTCGTTGCACGAGTTTTTCAGCCAAAAGAGCACATGGGCTGTGAACCGACCTCAGGCCTTGTTCACCAAGAACATTAGTCTGCTTGGGCAGCCAGAACAAAGAGCACAAACTGAGTGGCTAAACAACACATTTATGAGCTCCTAGTTTTGGATGTTGGAGGTCTAAGGTCAAGGTGTCGGCAGGGTTGTTTCTTCTGAGGCCTCTCTCCGTGGCTTGTAGGTGGTCATCTTTCTCCCTGTGTCTTCACATGGTCTTCCCTCTGCGTGTGTTTGTGTCCTAACACCTCCTTTTATAACAACACCAGTCATATTGGATTAGGGCCAACCCATATAACCTCATTTAACCTTAATCACTTCTTTAAAGGCCCTATTTTCAAATAAAGATGGTCCTTAACTTATGGTGGGGCTACATCTCCATAGCCCATCATAAACTGAAAACATCCAAAAGAAAAAGTGCATTAAATGCTACACTGTAGAGAATGGGTTGTTTACCCTCGTAATCACCTGGCTGACGGAGAGCTGAGGCTGGCTGCTGTTGTCCGGTATCACCAGGATATATTACTGCATATCGCTCACCCAGGAAAAAAATCAAAATTCAAAATCCAAAGAGCAGGTTCTACTGAATGCACATAGCTGTCACACCATTGTAAAGTCAAAGAGTCCTAAGTCCAACCATTGTGAGTCTGGAGACACCTACACAGACACATTCTGAGGTCCTGGGTGTTAGGCCTTCAAAAGATGGATTATGAGGAGTCAAAATTCAGCTCATAATACCAAGTGACAGCCCTGTAGGGCGCAATCACCCCAGAGTGGGCACCTTTACTAATTAGCCCCCTTGGAGTCAGGAAGCCTTTTCCTAGTTCATCAGCCCAGCGCTCAGGTGTTGTTCACCCCAGGCCCACAGCCAGGGCTCCAGCAGAAAACCCTTTCCACCGTGGTTAAGAGTGGCTGCCCAGCCCCAGAACAGTCCTTAAGCAGTGGGGACTCCACCTGGAGTCTGTAGATGGGCTCAAGTCCCCCTTGTGGCAAAATATTTGGTACATTCAATGTTGTCATTTTGTTTCTTCTGGAAAAGGCCATAGTTTTTATCCCATTCTCAGGGTGATCTGGAACCCCTTACAAGGTTACGAACCACAGTTCCTTTCTCCTCTCCAATGCATTGCCTTTATGATTCTTTTGCATCCTCCTGAGTGTCCTCCCTTCTCCACATACACACACATGCACACACACACACACACACGCACACGCAATCCCTCCTTCACCTCCCCTCCACCCCTCATATCCGTTTTCTCCCCTCTGTAACACAGCCTGTGTCTCGGCTCACACACCCATCTGCAACTCAAGGCAACTGACCTCACAAATACCAAACTCCAGAGTAACCTGCACATCAGCCAAGTCACATTCTCCCATGAGATTTAAATCAAATAGCCCAGAGTTAACCCCCACCCTCACACACGGCATCTGCGAAATGCCAGGGCTTGCCGTCTGGGAGCATCTTTGTCTGAGCACCTGCTCTCTCCCATCCCATTTGTCTCGCCCTCTGAGGCTGAGGTCTCCTCTCAGTTCTGCACAGGCCCAGACTTGGGTCTCAGCCAACCACAGACACCTGTGTCTGTGTAACAGCCTTCGGTGGAGTTTGGGGCAAGGGGAAGACTAACACCACAGGCAGAAAAGAGCTGCCATGGTGCGTTAGAGTCTCTTAAGACATCTCAGGTGCCTTGCTGGCCATGTCCATTCACCAGGCTGCTCGGGTCCCATCAGCCCTCAGGACACCACCCTCCTTTTTCCAGTTTTTGGAAGAGGAAATATACACTTAGAGAAATTCATAACCTACCCAAGATCACATGAGTTTCAAGCTCGGCTTTAAAACGAGGTCTGCTGGATCCTAAAATATTAATTATCCCAATCATTGCCCTGCCAAGTGGTGCATTCATGAGCTTATTCAATATTCATTCATTCTTTTCCCGGAGGCGAGCAGGAGTTCCAATTAGAGGAACCTAGCTAGTGAGAGAGAATTCAGGTGTGACCAGAATCGCAGAAGCCTGAAAGTGGGGCCCTGACCTCTGACCTCTCTCTAATCCCCCCCTCTCTCTTCTGTGCCAGTTCATCATTTCAGGATCCCTCACAGTGGCATCCGAAAAGCAGCCAAATTCTTCTTGCCTGGTAAGTGGCACCTGAGACAGGCTCCCCCCGCTGCGGGCCTGTGGGAGACACACAAAGGGGGGGAAGCAGCCCGCACGACCCCTCCTCAGCCTTGCACCTGCGTGTAACCAGACGCGGGGCGCTGACACGCGTGCTCGCTCACACTCACTCACACGGCCCACGAGCCTGGCCAGAGTCACGGTGGGAGAGGGTGCAGAAGATTCGGGAAAGCTAGGGCAGTACAGCCGCGTTCAGAGAGGCATCGGGTGTGGAGAGACAGAGGATCACTTTGCCAAGAGGATCTCACAGGAGGGGGCACAAAGCTGCCAGGGGCACAGGCCTGCCCTCCGCAGAGCAGGCCCTAGGCCGGCGCCAGGCATTCTGCAGGGGCAGGGGGCTCGGGCAGCGGCTTCCCGGGGAACCCCGCTAACCAAGCTCTGCGAGTCAACATGGGCCCGCGAGGCTTAGTGTCCCTCTACCAATGGCCCAGAAAGTGCCTGTTTCTTTCACAGCAGGTTATCTGGGGCAGGGAGCCTTAGGATGGCCAAGTCCTGCGCCAGCTGAGATCTATCTGAAAATCTCCAAGGGGGCTCACTCCTGGGCATGCTTTTCTGCACTCGGCCCCGGAACCATGGAGATCAGACTCAGTCCCCTGCCCATCTCCTGTAGGATAAATGAGTCAGGTGTTTGCCAAAAATTATTCTTGGGGATACTTGTCCCACGAGATACTTTCTGAAAATGGTTAGGTAAACTTTGGGGGAAAATCTCTATTTAGTAGTCCCCTCTGTGGAAGAGCCATAATCCTTGTTAAAGGCTCTGAGAAGTCCTGTACAAAAGACCTGTTTAACTTTGTGCAACCCAGGTGTTTTCAAAGTTAATTTACTCCCAACCTTATTTTGCACAGAGCACCTCTTTACTTGCTGCAGAACTTGGGTTCTCAAAATTCACATTAAGAAACACGTGTTGAGGCTCCACTCATCTCAGCTACAACTGTTTCCCTCTCCCACACTGACCCTTGTGTCTTCCTCAGCTGAATGGAAGCTTGGGCTTGAATATCATCAGTATAATCTGTTCAATGGTTGGAATCATGCTCTTCATCACAGATATGAGTGTCAACTCTCTATATACCCACTCCGACTACTATCCATACTGGGGTGTGGTGAGTATCCCTCTTGACCAATGCTCCTCTGGGCTCCAACTTAGCTGTGTTTAGGAAATCATTGGAAAGGGCCTGACCACCAAGCTTCTTCACCAAGCCCCAAAGAAAACAGAGGTGCTGTCACAGTCAGAACAGAGTTTCAAGTCCCTGACCTGTAGCTGTTTTGCTGTGTTACTCTACCCGTGTTACTTTTCTTAGTCTTAGTTTCTGTCTTTACAAAACACTGCCTACCTTTGACATTGTTGGGAGACTTAAACGCAATCATCCATATAATGCACAGGTACCCACCAACCTGTACTTGTAATGGGCCTTCCTGCCCGTTACTGTGGACAAGGGCTCAGCCAAGATGTGCAGAAAGGGTGGGAGAGGGAATATTTTAGGCTTTGCAGGCCATCTGGTCTCTGCAGCAAGTACTCAACCCCGTATGAAAGCAGCCATAGAAAAAGCATAAACGAATGAGCCGTCTCCTGCTATGGACCAGGGCCATCCAATAGGAACCTAATGTAAGCCACCTGTGTGAGTTTACGTTTTCTAGTCACCACATTACAAACTGAAAAAAGTGACAGGTGATGCCCAGCCGGGTGTGGCTCAGCAGTTGAGCGTCGACCTAGGATCCAGGCGATCCGGGTTCGATTCCCGGTCAGGGCACATGCCCGGGTTGCGGGCTCGATCAATAACTCTCTCATCATTGATGTTTCTCTCTCTCTCTCTCTCCCTCTCCTTTCCTCTCCCTGAAATCAATAAAGATATATTTTTTTAAAAAAAGAAAAAAGTGACAGGTAAAATTAATTTTAATAATATATTTATTTAACCTAATAGATGCACTATGTCACTTCAATATGTAGTCCGTGTAAGAAATTGTTAATTCAACATTTTGCATTTTCGGTGCCACATCTTTAAGATCCAGTGTGTATTCTGCATTTACACCACCTCTCAAGTGCTCGGGGACACATGGTACAGATCAGGAAGTGCAGTCATGGACGAGTCCCGTGTAAGCTCAGTGTCGCCCTCCGCACAGCAGCCCTGCCCTCTCTGCCCCTCAAGGTTGTCACGCCCTGTGCTCCTCCCCCCCCTTGCCCCCACCTCTCTTCCACATCACTTTCCCCCCTTTGCTAGAGCTTTTCCATCAGCATCTAAACACACTTGTGTTTCTTCCATCTTCAAAAACAAACCTTCTCTCAGTTACTGCAGCTACCACCCCATTTCTCTGGCTCTCTCTGCAGAAAAGTCCTTAAAAGAATTGCCTGCTCATTGCCTCCAGTTCTCCCCTCCCATAATCTCTCTTGCCCCACTCGAACCATACTTTCAGCCTCACTTGTCGGAAAGCCTCCCCTGCTCAAGGCCCTCTGTCATTCCTCCTCCTTGGTGGACTTCTGGTGGCTTCCAGGCCCTGCAGCTGGTGTTCCAGCTCCCACGCTGGTGCTCCCTTCTCTGTCCCCTTTGCTGGGACTTATAATTCCCCCAGTTTCTCAGGCTGAGTCCTCCGTCTTCCTCCGTTAAAACCACATTTGACAGGACGAGCATCATTTGTAAAAGCTTCCGTGATTCCTTGACGAAGACACATCCTGCCCGTCCCTTTGCCGGGACCTGTCCCACCCCATGTCACTGAATCTTCTACTGAGAATGAAACTCTCTCCTCAGTGCCCCAAGGCACTATTTTTGGCTCTTTTATAGCTCTTACCACATCCCATTTGAGTTGCAATTATCAACATCTGTATCTGCCGCCCTCACTAGATCGTGCCTGTTGGGATGCTTTCTCAGCCTTTCCTACCAAGCGGATGTTGGATAGACGCTTGCTAAATCGAGGGGGAAGAGAAGGACAGTGGAAAGGAGGGGTCTCTCCATAAGGGAGGCTTCCCTGGGCGCCTAGCTGTCACCAACGCCGTTTTTGAAATCATGATTGACAGACATTTGTTTGGTACCTCCCACGTGCCATGCACTTCCACTTTCTTATTATTCTCTGCTGTAATTGGAATCCGAGTGGTCATCAGGGTCATTGATACCTTGTCCCTTTACGATTAAAGTGGATTCTGCCCAAACTCTCTCCCCAGATACAGTGGGTGACCCCATTCTCCTGAGCACCTTGGAGAAGAGCAGAGGAAGGGCTTAGTGCCCCCTGATGCTCCTGTGAAATCTCCTCCTGCTGGATTAGTTCCATTTGGGGATCTTTAACTAACTCTTCTCCCAAGCTAAAGACAGCCCCAGTTGTTTCTCTCCACAAAATGCCACTGCCACATGCCAGGAAGGCGGTTTCAGTGGCCAGCTTTCCCTAAAGGCTCAGAGGGACAGTGGAGCTACCTGCTGACGCCCTGGGGTTAGGCGTCCCTGTTTTGCAATGTCTTGATTTCCCACGGGAGCCTTTTCCTGCAGGCCCCACCTTCCCGGCATGTTGCTCAGGCCCGGCTTTCTCCTTAGGCCTTGTCCCCTGTGCCTGAAACCACTTATCAAGGTGTTTCCCTAAACAATGGCTATTCTTTCCCTAGAGAACACAGGTAGTAAGTGTTAAAATAATATTTTACAAGCACACTTGACCCTCACAAAAACCTGGGGAGATATTTTCTGCACAAGGCTGCGCCTTCCTCAAAGCCACGGCCACGGGCCGTCGCAGAGCCGCACTGTGAGCCGACTCGCGCCCCCGGAGCTGCACTCGTGACCCCCCCCCCCCCCCCCGTGCCTTCTGTTCCAGGCCCCCGGACTAGCTACCTCTGCCGTGCTGCTGGTCTTTAGCCTCCTGGAGTTCGGCATCGCCTCCACGGCTGCCAGCTTCGGCTGCCAGTCGGTCCGCTATTCAAGCAACAGCGTGAGTTTATAGGCTCCTCAGTGGGTGGAAAGATGCCCCAAAGAGGGTGGGAACTGGAGGGGGCTTCAGGCTTCCCCTTCCTGCCCAGCAGCGGGGGGCTCTGGAATGTCTGCCCGGTTCTCACGAGTGCACCTCCTGGGCCTGTCTTTTCCAGAGGCCCCTGGTCATCCCAAACATCTACGTGACAAACCCAGTGGCCAATCCAGAACCAGTGAACTTGCCGCCGCCATATTCCAGTGAGGCCCCGGAGTCCCAATAAGCCAAAGGTTCTAGAAGCATCTTTCACTGGGACCAAAAGAAGAACCCTCCTTCCTGGGCTTCTGAAACTCAGCTTCTTCGTTCGCTGACAAACGAAGGAAAATGTCTCTCCAACTCTGTGTACTCTTGTCTCCATTCACCTCAGCCCGGTAAATTGTGCTGTTCCTCTAGTAAAAAGGAGCCAGGACTTTAACGTGGATTTCTGCAAAGAGGTCCCCCCTCAGGCATCCGTATGCGGGACATCGTGTGCACGAATTCATGGATTTACCTGCTTGAGCCTATGAGCTAGAGGAACAAATGTGTAGACAGCCCAAGCTCCAATCTCCCGCTCGTTCACTCACTGAATAAATATGCACTGAGCATTTGGCGTGTTCAATCCTCTGCTCATGGCAGGAGGAGGGTGACCATGGGTGAACCCCCAAAGCCCTGGAGTATGTAAACCATTTGCTCCTAGGTGTCCTTGGTTAGGGAAGATAAAACCTTGTCTCTCATTAGCTGGCTGTAAATTACTTACACTGTTTGGCCTTGTTTAATTATTTTGACTGTATTTCCCTTATTCCACTTGTCCAGGAATTTCTCTAGCTTCTTACTATCCCGCCTCAATATCTACCAAGTTATTCTGCCCAGTACCCTTTTACTCGCATTATCTCAATTCATATTCAAACATTACAGAGTGACATTGTTTTTTAAGAACAAGAAATCTAAAAAATCTGGATTCAGAAAGGCTAAGTAATTTTCCTAAGTCCACAGCACCAGTAAGTGTTGAAGCTGGATTGGAATCCATGTCCCTTGCCTCCAGATTCCATGCTCTTGATCATTTCATCCTGTCATGTCCCAAGTGCTGGCCCAGGACAGAAAGAAAGCATGTGATGATGGCAGTGATGATAAAGTCCCATGTGTCCTAGAATCATAATGCCCCAGGCTACTCACTCATGGTGGGAATGGACTGACTGTGACCCACCCACTCGCTCTTGCCCTTGGTACCCAGAGGTTCCCCTTCCGAGAACAGCTGTGAGCACATGACCGCGATTAAGGAAACGGCTCTGTTCACACAAGTGGAGCTTTGGCAGGCACTAAAACGAGTAGAATAAATAAATCTCAGCAGGGGTGCACCCTCCAGTCTCTAATGGGACTGAGAGTTATAGGTTTCAGAAAGTACTACTCAACAAAACACAAACAGAAACCAGCCAGAAAATAAAGCAGATGGTAAATAAACAACCAGCAATAAAGAGTGTTTCCCACCACAACCATCAGCCCCGAGCAAAGGTGGACAAACACCAACAGGTCAAAGGCAGGTGGAGGAAAGGACAGAAATGTGCCTGTGAGCATCAACTTGTGACCTCCTTTCTCTGAACAGAAGGACACTAGCCCTCCTCTTCCTCAGGGGCCCCTGCTTTCACACCACCTCGCTCACCTCCCTGATCACACCTTAACCCGGTCATCCCCACAGCTGCACCCCGCCCATAACCTCGGTTCCAATGTCCCTTCCCCCTCACTGCCCCAAGCCCGTGGTTCTCAGCTCCCCCGGGACCCGCAGCCCATCCATCTCGCCCCACGGACTCGCTGGCTCATCACTGACACCATTCCCAAGCGCCTTGCCCCTGTCACGCCAGCCTTACCTGACAAATCCCAGCCCTGCTTTAACTGACGGGCTGCCTGCTGAAATAACTGTCTAAGAGTTGCGTCTCGTAGCCCTCGCCTATGCGGGCTCCCAAGCTCTAGACAACCATTTCACAGCTTACCCCCTTTCTGCAAACCCCGGTACCTCTTCCCCAGCTCTCATTCTCTCCTAATGGGCTTGCTCCCTGCTTCCCCAGGGAATTGGATGCATCAGAAAACTAGATCTCTCTGTGCCCATAGCCTGGCTTCCCACCAGTCACTAGAGGGGAAGAGCTCCTTCCACTGGCACCAGATTCCACCCCTCTGCTCACTCTTTCCCACGTCATAGTTGCTCACAACCCACCGCATTACGGTATTCCCAGGGGCGCCCAAACACGGCGGTGTCTCCTTCTGAAAAAGATTTCCTTTCTAGCCCAAGGGCCTCCTGGAGATGTTGCCCTGTTGCTCTCTCCCCGCGATGGAGATCGGCTTGCGGCCTCCCGCTCCTCTCTTCCCATCCCTCTAGCACTCACCCGAGTCAGAATTTTCAATCTGTTCACCAAAGCCACTCTTGTCAAAGTCCCATGTTGCCAAATCTGTCAGCGGCATTAATTCACTCAGTCGCGCTCACTCCCTTTCAACCTTTCTGCACTTGCTGGGAGGGACCCCCATTCCCAGGACCTCCTGGGCTTTCCCCCAGTTGCCCACCTGCCCCTCAGAACCCTTCCCTTCTCCCTGAATTCTAAAGACTGGAATTGCCCCGGGGTTGGTCCTTGGGTCTCTTCTCTTCAGCTGTATTCACTCCGGACTTTAACTCCCATCTTGGTGCTGTTGACTCTGTCCTAGCAAAAAGGCCATAGGTTTTTCCCACGGGACATTTTGTCGGGAGCGTCCTCTGTGCTGCAGACAGCTGGGGTCCCCTCGTTTTCACTAATGTACAGTGTCCCACGATACAGATACTACAGCTGATTTGTTTATCCGCCCTTCTGCTGATGGACATTTAGTTCCCTCCGCCTCCATGTGCCCACACCTCTTGCAGCTAGAGCTGGAGTCTATTTTCCCGAACCCTTGAATCTGGGCTGCCTTGGGGCTTCCTTCCCCAATAAAATGCGGCAGAATTAACTGTCAGTTCTGACCTGAGGCCTGAGGAGGCCTCTCCTGCTTCTGATCTCCTTTCTTCCAGTTTCCTGGCTATGATGATGTGTAATGTCCCCTAACCTCTCTGAGCCTCAGTCTTCTCATTTGGCAAATGGGCATGATAGCAATCCCTGTCCTCTCTACCGACAAGTGGGCCATGTAGTTTTAATGGGAGACCAGGTATCTATGGTCTCGTACAGATGCCAGTGGTCTGCGAACTTGTAAAAAGTAGTGCGTGTGAGGTTCCCGGGGCTCATCCAGCCGTGGAGAGCACGCCCATTGTGGATGTCCGGGTGTTTTCTGTGTCTGTTCCCCTGGTGGACTGGGAATGTCCCTCCTTTCCACTTGCCTGTCTCTGGCATATGCACATCAGTGTTTAAATTTGCCTCTGGCTGATTAGAAAAAAGAGTTCTCTTTCTGGTGGCACACGGCCAGGGGCTTGGGCCAGGTGGCCTCTGGAATAGGCAGAGGGGTGGTCCTGGCCTGAGGGTGCCGAGATGCTGGTGGTGGCTGCTGGGGGGAGGAGGGTAGAGAGAAGGGACTGCAGTCTCAGGCACTATGTGACACCTTCCTGCTCGGGACTGCCACCTACCCCGCCTTATCAGCTGACGGCCTATTTTTGTAGGCGTGTTTGCATCTCTCACCACCCGCCGGGAGAGGTGTTGGTAATGACACCTGTGCTGCTTCCTGGGCTGCTCAGGCCCCATCCGAGAGCCCAGGGGACAGTCCAGCCAGGGCGCCAACTCTTGGGAACCCTGGAGAATGCTCAGAAACATGCCACCGATCACCATGGGTCTCGGACGGTCCTCACCTGTCCCTGGTGAAATGACAACTATTTCGGCAAAACAGTGAGGTTTTCACCCAGTTAAATTTGTCCCACCTAAATGTTTTGCCATTTTATTCCAAAAGTGTACCCTCCCTCCCTCTCTAGTGTTAAATATCCCTTCTAGATGATGACGAGAACACGGACGATTTCTTTAAATGAACTTACTCGAGGAAGTGGAACGTTGGCCGGCTCCTCCGGCCCCCATCGGGCTCTCATTTACCAACCTGTGACCCCTGAGCACTTTAGACCTATTGCTCCAAGGAGAAAAGTCGGGGCCTTGGGCCCTCGCTCTGACAAAGGCAGGCTTCAAACCCGGGGTGGATGCAATCGGAGAGGTGAGCAGCCCCTCTGCTGGGACATGGGAGACCAGGGCCAGCCCCTCTTCTCCCGCGGAGGTGCTGTGTGGCCACGGGAGACACCCTCACCTTCTCTGAAGCCCTGTTTCCTCATCTCTAAGCTCAACGAGTAACCCAGGCCTGTCTCTCTGAATGACGTGAGGGCCAACACGTTCATTAGTCACACCCCAAGGAGCACAGCCGGCGGGGCCCCCTCCGCCTGCCTGCCAGCTCTCTCCCCTCCCGGTTCCTTAGACTCTCAGGCCAGGGGACCTTCAGCAGCGTCCTCGGCAACTGGCTCTTCCCCGATGTGCCGGGCAGGGAGGGAGACGGCCAGTGGGTGAGGAAGGAAAGAGGGATGAAAAAGAGAGAAAAGAAAAGCGAAGGATGTGCGGTGAGGGGTGAAGGAGGAGGGGCAGCCGCTTCTGAGGACCCTGGTGTCGCCCCTGCCCCTCCCTCCACGGACCCCTCTCTCCTAGCAGTGGCCCTGGGGGCAGTGGCCCTGGGGGCAGTGGTCCTACAGTGCAAGACCCCAGGGGAGGACATCCAGCCTTAATCCCTCTTTGTATTCCCAGCCCTACGCCTGGGGCTCCCAGTAAATGCTCCAATGATCACCTTTGGGACTGGGTTGCAAATTTCTCTTGCTCCTGCTCCTAGACTCTGGGCTCAACTCTGTATCTGACCCATATTTATATTGTCTCTCTAAAAGAGGGCTTTTTCTTGGGTTTATATGTGTTATTTCCATTTAATTCACATCAAACCCTGTGAGATTCCTGCCAGTGTTATTATCCCCACTTTACAGGGAAGGAACCTGAGACAAGGAGAGGTGGCCATCTTTCCCCGTGTTCCACAGTAACTAGAGGGTCCAGAGTTCAAATCCTGGCTTCTGTCTCCAGGGCCGTGTGCCAAAGCCCTTAATGCAATTGAGAAGAATGACTCTACTTTCATTGTATAATGGGGCGGTTCCCTCACTCAGCTGTTGCTTAGTAAACTCATCTCCTGACAGCTGGGTGGTTTCTGCTCAGGCCAGACGCGCATACATAGTTTCCATCATCCATAATCCGCGCTGCATTAATGGTGATTGCTTGGGTGGCCAAAGAGGGCCCTCCCACAGCAGGAAATTACCGGGGGCCATTCATTACACAAGCTCATTCCCGGGGCTGAGGGACAGGAAATGGCCTGAGTCCCAGTCCCAGGTAAAGAGACCCGTGCTGGCTGGGCTCTGCCTCCACTGGCTGTGTGGTCTTGGGCAGGTCACGCGTGCTCTCTGGGGAAACGGGGAGGTTGAAACTCATGCTCCTCCTAAATGTCCTTTGCAGGTAACAGAGCAGAGATAAAGGAGGTGGCCCCAAGGGGTAGAGAGACGGGATTCAAGTCTTGGCCTTGCCTCACCTAGAAACCCTTGACCTAGGACGGCCATTCACTTCTCCAAGTGGAGCTCCCCCAGACAATCAGAGATTGTGGTGCCACCCTCGGGGGGCTGTCCTGAGCAGGGGTAGGGAGCATGTTGTTTAAAAATTAACGAGTTCTGTGCAAATATGTAACCTTCATGCTATCATTAGGACCTCCCAGCCTCTGCCTCCCAGGAGCTCTGAGCAAGACGTCTCCAGCCCCTGCCAGCAACGAGGTGTTTGTGGCCGTCCCGCCCGGCAACGCCAGTGGCCTGCACCCGCCGCCAGCCTTCTGCCCACCTCCATGTGCCAGCCTCCAGGGACTGTGTGGTTCGAGGAGCCACCGCTGAGGGCGCAGACGCCAAGGGCCACCCAGCCTCCCGACCTGCGGCCCAGGGAGACGTTCCTGACCTGAGAGCCCAAAGCTTTAGGGGTAAGACTGGCCTGTCCGAAGGGCCTGAGGCGCAGGTGCTGAGTAGGGAGGGGCGCCCCAGCACCAGAGCATTCCTGCACACCCTGGAGGGCGGGCAAGCCGTGGATAAATACTTAGCGAGGACTTGAGGACTCAGCTGTGCACTAGACAGACAAGGACCCCTCCCTGTGGGGCTCACAGAGAGTTAACCAGTAAACTAAGGTAACTCCAAAGAGAGTAATGAACTCGAAAATGATGGATGGGGCGGGGCAATGCTATCAAGGGTGTAAGAAAGGTCTCTTGGGGAGGATGACATTTAAGCTAAAACCTAGCTCCTGGGCTGAAGCCAGCCAAGGGAAGGTCTGGGGGCAAGGGCTCCACATGTAGAGAGAACAGCAAGTGCAAAGGCCCTGAGGTGTAAAAGAGTGTGGCTTGTTCAAGGACAAAAGATACGGTTGAGTTGACTGGAATGCAATGAGCAAAGGAGGGTGAGGAAATGAAGTGGTGGGTGAGGGTCAGCTCCTACTGAGCTGAAAGTCCAGGGAAGATGGCCTCTAGGACCTTCTCCAATCTCAGATGGCCTTGAGATACTGGTCTCTGGGAGGGAATAAAATATTACATAGTAGGTGGGTGGATGGGTGGATGGATGGATGGATGGATAGACAGGTAGATAGACAGATGATAGATACACGTAGTCACCTATATACACACATATAGTGTCTTCAGTTTGTCCCTTGGCCTCTGTTTCTCCAAGTGGAATATGAAAACATAGGTTAAGCCGTGGAGAGGGGAGGAGGGAAGAGCAGGAGGGCAGGAGCAGGAGGATAGCTCTTATTTATTAAGCACCCCCAAGAGGTGCGCGCACTATGCCCAGGAATTGGCATGCATTGTCTCCCCAGAATCTCATCGCCACTTTGTGGGACAGGTTCCCACAAGACAGGTTAGGAAACTGGGGCTTGCCAAGGCTAGGTCACTGGTCCAAGGCCACACAATTGTGAAGTGGCATCCTGTACCCTAGGATGACCTGACTGTCAAGTTCGACTTTCAACCCCACGGCTCCATAGCATCCAGGAGCTTGGCCTTGAACACACTGGACCCCAAGAATACAACTCCTGCAGTTCACAGTCAGAACTGCCTATGTGTGCTCCTCGCTGGTTTGGGTAGTGGGGAGCACCCTGTCCCTGAGGGAGTCCATTTAAAGTCGGAAGCTGGAAGGGGCTCCTGGGTCAGGCAGAGATTGAATCCAGGGACCTCCAGTGTCCCTTTCCACTCAGTCCTAGAATTCACTCATTACCCAAAACATTTGGAAAGACATGTGGCAGAAATCACCAGAAGCCCACATGTCCCCGTCTTTGGGGAGACCATTCCACTTCTGGGAATGGGTCAGTGCGGTATTGGTAAACCTCCTCTTGGAAAACACCACCACCAAAAAGAACAAGTCCAGATTTCAGCTGGGTGGGGTCAGCGCCAACCCACAGGTGGATGGAGCAACGACGGACACTGAAATGAGAAAGATGCTCCAGGAGACGCTCAGGGCAGGATGGGGAGGAAACGGCGAGGCGTCGCGCAGCGAACGCTGGGCGGTGGAAATGAGGGCGGAAAACCCGGGGCGCCCCTGAGCGATGCTCCAGAGCCCAGGGGCCGGCGCACAACGCAGGACGCAGGGCTGCAGAGACACGGAAACGGGGTGAGTCCCGCAGGCGGCGGGAGCTGCCTTTTCTTCTTGGGACTCTTTCACTTCTTGTAAAGATCTCTCGGAAGAACGGAATCGGCTTCTTCCCGAGGCCCGGGCGAGGGGGCCTGTCCTGCGCGGCCGGCAGGTGGCGGTGTGGAGCCCGCCCGCCGAGCGCCGCCCGGGCCTTGGGGATGCTCTTCAGCCCGGCGGCGCCCCCTTCTGGGCAGGAGCTTGCGTGAGTGCGGAGTCATGGGGGGGCAGCGTCCAGGTTCACCCCTCCCCGCACCCCCAGTATATTCTTCTGGGCACAGCGGCTTCTGGGGGTGCGGGGCTGAGCCTAAGTCTAACTCCTAAGCCCCAGGCGGACCCCACGCTCCCGGCAAGGAGACTGGCGTGGAGAAGGCCCCCCGAAAGGGTGGGGAAGGAGGGGGTGGGTGCAGAGGGTAAGGACACTAACTGCCTGTGTTACCTGGATCCTAAGCCTCACCCTGGGTCCGAACCCCGGCCTGCAGGAACCCAGCACCATGAGCTCCCTCAGCTGGGGGTCTGAGCAGCTCTGAAGGCCCTGACCCCATTCCTCTGCCCACCCCTGGGCAAGTCCCTCAGTCTCAGGCCTCTGCCCCCTCATCTAAAAACCGGGCCCATAGTTCTGGCCCTGCCTACCGTGTAGTTTGAGGAAATCAAGAGCTAATGCACGTGGGAGCCAATTACCAAGCCTTGATTCTGCACCAAATGGCGACTGTCGTTTGCAATGACTCCTCCTTCGGAGAAGGGCATCCTTGCATGAGAGGGACATCCCTCCAGTGAGTGGTGGTTCCCAAACCCGGGGCACGGTGGCTTCCTTCTCTTGTCCCAGGCTGCCTCCAGCAAGAGCTCAAAACCCCAAAAGCGGGCCAGAGGAACAGGCACATATCTAGAGCAGGGCCGTCACCTGGCCATGCTGCAGGGACAGGCTGTGGCCCATCGGTGCCCAAAGTTGAGGGAACTGTCAGCTAACGAGACTTCTTGATGGTTCGCTTGCCAGGTGCCAGTCTTCCCCAATTAGACTAGATGCCCGTGAGAGCAGGGGTCTTGTCTGCCCTTCTCAACTCTGTTCTGTTGTTGGCACATCCCTGCCGCTCAGTAAATGTTTGATGAGTGAATGTTTGAAGGCACAATGCCTTCCCTATGGGGCTCTGGTGGTGTGATGTCAATGAAAACGTCTTGCAAGCTTCAGCTAGTTCCCTGGTCAGGGGCGCCTATAAGTAGAGAGATGCCAAGGCACCTGGCCAGGAGGCAGAGAAGGGGCAGCCAAGAGCTACTGCCCTCTCCTTGGCGCCTAGGCACGTGTGTCCTGCCCAGTGTCCTGGCCAAAGCCTCACAGGAGTCCCCTCTCCCCCACACAGTCCATCATCTCTGGGGCCCTCTCAGTGGCAGCCGAGAAGAACCACACCAGCTACCTGGTAAATCTGACCAGGGGACCCGGGCCAAGGGTAGGGCCACGGCTGGACTCCACCCACTAGGACCCCAAATACATTCACCCATTCAGCTCCTTCCACAAGCACTTCTTGGGGGGCTGCTGAGTGCCGGGTGCAGGACAGCACCCAGACAGCCCAGACAGAGCCTGCCCTACCTACCTACGCTTTCAAAATGCACTACAGGGCAGAGAGTGATGGCCCTCAAACACAGCGCTCATGGTCGTTCGGAGAAAGGGAAGCTGCAAGAGGCCCTCCTGGAGGAGGTGGTAGCTAAGCCGAGCCCCCGTGGGCAGGAAGGATTGAGAACCACCGAAGGAAAAGCATGACGTTGCAAGGAGGGCTGTGGGCAGGCCTGCTGCAGAAACCACGCGTGGTTCCATTTGACCGGGGGAACGATCTGGGAAGGGAAGTGGGAATAATTTAGATGCAGAGATGCGTGAGGGCCGGGCACCGTGGAAGGCTCTGGTGCCTTCTGCAGGCAATGGGGAGGTGATGGAGGCTTGGGTGGGAGCCTGCAGAGCAGGGCCATTCTCCTGAGGTTCTGGGGAAGGACGGGAAGAATGGAGAGGGGTCACCAAGAACAGGAGCCCGTGGCACTGCCCCCAACCGTGGGAGGGCTGGGTGCGGGAGGCTCGGGCTGCCCGGCCTCTCTTTTTCTCCTTGCCTCTTCCCTCTCCTCCTTTCCCTCCTGTCTCTCCCTCGTGCAGGTGAGCAGCAGCCTGGGGACGAATATTCTCGGTGCCAGGGCAGCCTTTGCTGGGACGGCCATTCTGCTCATGGATTTTGGAGTCACTAACTGGGTGTGTTTTCAGACGCCCCCAGCAGTGGGAAAACAAAGAATGGTAGAGCCATATCCAGGGGGTGGGGAAGGCAGGAGCTTGCAGCGCCAGGAGGCCAGGGCCCTGGGCACTGGCAGGGCCTGCCAGTCCCACTAGACCCCATGAGCATATTGACCCCATGACCCTGCCCCAAGCATGGGCTAGGGGGGGACAAAGAGACAGCCTGGTAGAGTTAGGGGAGGGCACAGGACCGGCAGCAGGAGGACTGGCTCCAGCTCCAATTCTGCCACCAACTGGCTGTGTGACTGTGGGCAAGTTACTCTCGCTCTGGACCCCCTTCCCTCCTCAATTCTAGAATTCTCGGCTTGCCTTAACTATGGGGTTTGGTCCCCAGGATGTGGGCAGGGGCTATCTGGCTGTGCTTACCATCTTCACCCTCCTGGAGTTCTTCATCTCAGTCATTGCCACCCACTTTGGGTGCCAAGCCACCCATGCCCAAGCCAACACGGTGAGTACTCCCACCCCGACCTGGGCCTCTGAGAAAGGCTGTTCGCTGGAAAGGCTCTCTGCTTCCAGACCCTTTCTGATTCCCTCTGGGGAGCAACCCAGAAGGAAGGGGCTTCCATGAGCTTCGCTCTTAGAAATGGAGGCGACCCGAAGTCTTTGCTGGAAGATGGGGCTATTTTCCTCATGGCCACAGGGGGCGCCAGTACCAATGCACCCACTGCTCTGTGAGCCTTGATGCAGAGCAGTGGGGGGTGTGGGGCCCAGGGGACAAGTGGGGGTGCTGCACACAGATGGACCCTCCAGAAGTTCATGGGTCATGAGGGAGACAGGGGGCATTGGAAAGGACTGCATGACTCCCCGGAAACTGAGCTTCCCAAACACTGGCGCACCACGAAGCCAGAAACGTGGTAGAGGAGGGCATTCGGGCATGGGAACCAGCTGGAGTAAAGGCTCCTTCGGGCAGGAAAATGAAGACCATGGGAAGTGAGGCTATTGAAAGTCTTCTAGCAGAGACAGATGTGTTCAAAGGGGAGGGTTAGTAGAGCAGGGCTCAGGGAAATCGATCGAGAGGGTTTGTCCAATGCAGAGGAGTGCAGAGCCAACCAGATGAAAGAACTTTAACTTCTAGAGAAATGGGACTTTTGTCTGTTTTGTTCACTGCTGTATTCCCTATGCCTGGGTCATAGTTGGCCCCAGTAAATATTTTTGGAAATACCATTTGAACGGATGACAGTTGAGTAGCCCATTCAGACAGACTGCAGGGTTCATTGCCGGGGTGCTGTTCTCAGGATGCCCACAAGAGGGCACTATTGCAGCACCTCCCTGCTGGCCGAGAGCCCTCTAGGGCTGTCAATTGGGTTTTCTTTTTCTTGGCAGCCTGTGGTTTTTCTGCCAAACTTCAACATCCCCAGCCCCGCGGCCTCTCCGCCCCCTGCCTATGACAGTGTGGCATATATGCCCAAGGAGTCCTGGGAGTAGATGGTCACTCCAGCCGGTGGGTGTCCCGCCTTTCCCCTCTGGGCCCAACCTCTCCCCACCCCCACCCCCACCCCCACCCCCACCTGGATCATCTGGGGCAGCCCCTCCCCATCCTCACATATTGTGGCCCCGGAATGAAGCCTTCCCCGGGACCTCTGTCCCACACATTCCCCACAGTGGTTTCTTTCCTGAAAGAGCTGGTTGATGTCAGGGGTGAGTGTCCCTGGCCCCCATCAGCTTCCTGGAAGCACCCTTCTGTGCTGCTCGGCATTTCTCTCTGCTCATTGGGGAAGCCCCCGTCTCAGTGGGAAACAGGTTCAGGGGCTGCCCTGGCCCACAGACCTGGGGAAGGTCATTAAGCTCAGAGAGCCCAGAATCCTCCAGAAGGGAGCAATGAGCCCAGCTGCTGCAGGGGCCTGACCTCGTGACTCGGGCCCCAGGAGCAGCTCCGCCCTTGTAACCTGCTGCCTTGTCATTAGGCCTGTTTTCCCACCAGGAAATGAAAGCACCAAATCAGGTGACATATAAGCCCCCCCCCCAGCTCCCCTGGGCTCCCAGAATCCCGAAGTCCTGATCTAAGCCAGGCGCTGTCTCCCCACTGCTCCAGAAATGCTCGTTTCCTTTACCTATAGACTAGAGTGGGATGGGGAGGCTGACGCCAGCCCCCTGTGCCCGTCATTGTCCACAGGTGCACAGTGATGATGGCACCGCACCGGGGGGCTCAGGGCCTCCTGTGCCTTTCAGCGCCCCGTCACCCTCCCCCAGCCTGAGGAGCGAGGCTGCCTCAAGGTTACCATGAGCTGGGCTGGGGCTGGGGCTGAGGGGACACCCCACCTGGTATCAGAGGCCCTGGCGGGTGGCCCCTCGCACCCACACCACGGACCGGAAATCAGTCAACAGTGCGGTTACATTTTGAGCTGGTCTCACTGCAGTGACTTTTTCTTTTTAACTTCGGGGGCTTCTGAGAGTTGTCTTGTATTTATCAGAACACCTGGCAGCTGTCCGTTTGTCACAGCAAAAGGGCGTCTCTGGGGTCTGGGTTCTGTGTGGCGTGATCCTTACACTTGTTCTGTCCCTACCTGAGCCCAAACAAGCAGGCATTCGTGTCCCTGCTCTGCAGCTGAGGACATGGAAGGTTAAAGAGGTTAAATCAAGTCCCCAAGGCCCCAGTTGAGAAGAGGCAGTGCTGGGATTTGAACCCAGCTCCATGTGTTGTCATGGCTCCTTCCACATGGCTCCCACAGTCCAAACCCAAGTGCTTCCCACCCACCCCTTTCCCCTCCCTCTTCCTTCCCAAAGCCTGGGACGGGCCCCATTCCCCAGCAACCCCACTTCTTCATCTAACAAGCTCCAGCTCCTCCTTCAAAACCCGGTTTTAGTGTTGCTCCTTCTGTGAGGTCTCCCCCAGGAGGAATAGCCAGCTAGGTGGCTAAGTGCCACTCGGCCACGGGGCTGGGACCAGGGTGGGGCAACTGAGGGCCCATTTAAGGAGGCACTACCCCCAGGGGCATGCAGGGCAGAGTTGGGGTGGGGGTCACAACAAGCTTGGGCTAAAATCAAGAGAGGCTTGAGGACATGGAGCTGAGAACTTAAGCCCACCAAGTATAGAGTTGGGGGAAATGCGTTTAGCACCGGCCCTTCTCATAGAAGAGATCAGAGACGTTTTAACCGAGGGGAGACGTTTGGAGAGACGGAGGGAGGAAGGGAGAAAATGAAGGAAGAGGCAGTGTCCTCAGGCTGGGATTGTCACATCTGTCCCCTGCCGACAAGTCCCTCCAGAGATGTGGAGGTCAAGACCACAGGTCAAGTAAGAGGAATTAAAGAGCCGGACGGTTTTCACATCCGGGCTGTGACCTGGAAACTGCGCGGTCCCTAGAGATGTCCTGCGTCCAGACAGCTCGGAGCCGGAACGTGGGGCTGAGATGGCCGAGCCTCTGCTGGGGACACGTCACAGGGTCCTGCACTCCCCTGCGGAAGGGTGGTTGGGAGCCTCCTTCGACTCCGTCCGCTGCAGTTACACTTTTACGCATTTAAATTGTGAAACTCAAGATGCGATCAATGTGCTTCGTTCCCTCCCAGCTTACAGAGCCCCAGCCGGCCCTGAGGCCCTCAGCGAGCGTTCATCTCCATCTTCTAACGTCGGCCCGCAGTCTCGCTCCCATCGCCGCGCGGAAATTGCTTTCTCCAGGGCTGTGCCCCTCCGCCTGGCTGTCACCAAGGTCAACGGCCTGGTGAGGCCCACGCTGTAATAACCCCTCCACCGTCACTTAGGCGGTGCCTGCCCTGGGCTCCGCAGAGCGCTCCGCACATTCCCCGCGTGAGCTCAGCAGGTGCTTTGGGTGCCCGCTGTGTGTCCAGGCTCCGGGGACACCAGGCCTTAGCCTGGAGCTCACAGGAGCTGCCTGGCCCCCTCCTGACCGCCCCCAGCCCCCGCCCCGACCTCTTCTGGAGCCCGCTCAGCGTCCGCTTCACGTCCCGCTGCAAAGGGATCTCCGCCCCTCGTCAACCCAAACCGCGTGCCCGTCGGTGTCCGCACCAGAACCCCAGCGCCTCTCGGTCCCCCGCGGCTCCGGCAGCCGCCTGAACAGTCCCCCGCTGCTGCTCCCCGCCGCCCTTTCTCGGCTCGGCCCTCGCTCCCCACCCTCCTTCCAGCGCCTGTGGGTCACCGTCTCTGTCCGCCTGGGTCTGGCATCAGCCTCCTCGCCCCCTACCCTGTGTCCCCAGCTCCCAGCTGGCCCAGCCCCAGCCTGGGTAGCAGCCAGAGGGAATTTTCTGAAGTTATTGCCCTGCCTAAAGTCACTTGGGGCTCCCCTTTGCCCTCAGGCTGAAGTCCAAATGATCTGGCAAGTTTCCAAAGCCCTGGAGACATCTCGGGCGCACCTGTCCCCACCCTCCTCTGCCCTTGACCCCGCAGCCGTACTGAACCTGTGAGACCCTTCTGCCTGGAATGCTGTCCCCTGCCTGCCCCCCTCACACATACTCCCCTGTTTGTCCCTTTTAACTCCCAATCCTCCTTCAGAGGCAGGTATAGATGCCACTTCCTCCAGGAAGCCTTCCCTGGCCTCATCCCTCACAGGACGGCTGCCAGCCCAGCAGGTCTGAGAGAAGGTGGGCGTGACAGCTAAGTGAGTGTGCGGACATTGCTCTCTGCCTGTGTGCGACACGTTTAACATAAAACATGCGTGACACCTGAGCGTAGTGGTTCCTGAGAGTGAGCGGCGACTGTAGTACTGATTGTACACGGCACCTAACACATGCCAGGCACTGCTTCAAGCATTCTGCATAGTCTAACTCGGGTAATGGGCTAGCAACTTGATAGGTATTATTATCCCCATTTTGCAGAAGGTAAAACTGAGGCCCAGAGAGGTCAAATAACTTGCCCCAGGTCTCGCAGCGATGAAGTGGTAGAATCAAGATTTGAAGGCAGGCAGCCCCCACGTGGCTCTGAGGCTACGCTGTGCTCAGCAAGCGGAAGTCATACGTGCTGGCAGGGGTGACCCTCTGGGGTGCCCCCTCCTTGGCACAACAGTGTAGAGAGATGGAAAGGAGCCAGGTGGAAAAGGAAGAGCCCAGGGTGGGAGCTGGGGGCGGCCAGAGTCCACCCACACCTCTGCCACCAGAACCGCCACCACATCGGGCGCCATCCTCAGGGGCAGAGCAAGGTGGCTCCCCCAGATCAGCCCGGTCCATTTGTGGGCCATGCCTGGGTCCTGATTCAAACAAATCAAAGGTCACAGATGCTTGTAAGACAAACAGAGAAGTTCGAACGCTGGCTCGATGTTTGAGGCCTAGTATGTTGCAAAAGCTGGGCCGGGAGAGGTTTTCCCGACGCCTGGGGTTGAACTTGCCCGTGGGGAGAGCCCTCTGACTGCAGCGCGGAGCTCTAGGGCTCGGGGCTGTGGTCGCAGGTACACGGGCCTCCATGAGCAGCAGGACCAACTCTGTCATTCGCTGTGTGACACGTGGTCACGCTCTTGCCGCAGAGCCCTTCCTTATCTCAGAGATAAACACTAGACGGAGGGCGTCAGAGTTTTGCTCACCGATAGGGGAGGAGGGTGGGAGCCAGTGAAAGAGACGGGGCAGGAGCTGAGGACCACTGAGCTGGGGATGATCATGGTACGTGGGGTCCACTGCGCCATTCTCCCCACTTTTGTGACTGCTTGAGATTTCCCCAAGTTGGATCTTTTCAAAGGCTCCACCTCTGGCTCTGTGAAGATTTTACTATCATCTTCAGTCCGTCTGTCTTGCTCTGTAAACGGGTTGAACTGTCGGCATCTGACTTGCCAAAGGAAATCTGCGGCTGTGGGGTTGGGGGGCGAGATTTCCACCTGCCTGCGTTTGGGGGGTGACAGGAGCTTTGACAGCTCACAGGCAGCTGAGGTGGGAGGTGGGGCTGGGAGGGAAAGGATCCAAAGTCTAACGTTATAAATAAGTTCTGGTCATCAGGCTCCGTCTCCGTGGGGCCGACGTGAATCCCGACGACAGAGCCGTGCAGGCCCCGGGCCGGGTGAGTGGTCCCCGCAGCAGGAACCAGGAGCTGTCGGTCAGGCTTCTAGAAGCAGCGCCTGAGACAGGATCCTGTGGCCGCTGCTGGGCGAGGGAGTGCTTGGGGAGAAGAGGAGCAGGGCCAGCAGGGCCGGGCGGCGAAGGGAGCCAAGGGCAGGTGTGGGCTGAGCCGCCCACTCGAGTCCGCGGGATCCTGGGGGGGGGGGGGGGGCTGCCCCGAAGCACAGACTTGGTCCCACCTTGAGGCAAGGAGGCGAGGCTTTTCTCCTCCGTGCTGCAGGGTTGGGAGAAGTAGCTCAAACTCCCGAAAGGGAGCAGCTGTGAGACCTTAGCACCCACAGTTACAGCAGCTGGAAATGGGTGTCCACCCCATGAAGAGGACCCGGGAAGCAGGGGCACCCATAGCACGTACCCCATGGAGGGTCTCACTAGCGCCCTGCCCTGCGGGAGTCACTGACCATTGCAGCTGGGGTGGGAGGGGGCCTCAGCCATTTCCACTCCGATCCTAGGAACTCACACACACAGGCAGTTTTGAGGAAGCAGAGCCCCAGAGAGGAGGTGGGACTTGCCCAGCACCACCCAGAGTTGTCCCAGGCCTCCTGCATCCCAGAGCAGAGCCTCCACTTCCCGCAGGTCCCTTGCTTTTTGCAGGTGAACCTCTCTTTATACCAGCTCTCTGTCCGAAGGTCTGGGGGAGGCTGGCTTTGGCACATTTACAGCTATTTCCTAACTGGCATCTACTGAACCCCAACCCTCTGAGGGGGTCTCTGGTCCCCCACCAGCCCCTCTGTCATGGTGTGACTTAATAACCTCTCAACTCCTGCCTTTCTCTGTTTGACATGTGTGCACACACATGCACACACATATGCATGCCTACACAGGCATGTACACAGCCTCTGAAGCTCTCCCTGCCTCTAGGCCTCCACAGCACAGTCTGATTAGGGTCACAGGTTCCTCTGCCCAGGTTCTCTGTCTGCAGAGCTCCAGAGACAAACCTCAGACCACTGGTTCAACACACTCAGTGCTCTCTTCCCCTCTGTTCACGTTTCCCCACCTTCCTGAGGAGCCCAGGGCTCCCATCCTCTGCCCCCCTGTACTCAGCCCTCCAGGTGATGGAACCAGACAAGGACCAGATGGAGCCTGGCTGGCAGGATTCCAGGCATGTGGTGGCGGGTGGCAACTCTGGCTAACGTTTATTGAGAGTTTGCTGTGTGCCAGTCTCTGCAGGTTGCAGACATTACCCCATTGAGGAGATTAAGATGCTGAGATGTAACCAGTCTGCCCAAGGTCAGAGCGCCAGTGCTCATGGCCTAGTCCACTCTGTGGATGGCTGGAGGGTCCTGCCCAGTTCTTCCCCTGCCCAGGATTAGGGAGCACCCAGGCCCTGGCTGGTTTTCACAGTGATGCCAGGCTGCCTGGTCCTGTGGGCCCTGAGCTGGCTGAAGAGACCAGAAAGGGGTCAAGGCTAAAAAGGCTCCCCCACCTCCCATCCCCAGGGGTCTCCATCACAGGCATAAGACTTCTAAGGACTCAGAGTTCATGACTGTCTTCACAACAAACAGACTTTTCCCCTGTTTATCTAAGTCCTGCCCTCTTCAACTCCTTCCTTCCTGGTTGTATAAGGTTCCTGTAGCAGCTCTCTATCCTTGAGAGAATTATGCAGAGTTGGAATTGACCCTAGAGATCACAGTCCATCCCTACCCCCTCCGTGATATGCACATGAGAAAACCAAAAAGAGGGCCATCCCCTGGCAAAAAAAAACCCACAATCAGACGTCTGTAAATTTAAGGCCAAAAGTGGTCCCCACAGATTACCAAGTATGTAGAATCATTAGACAATAAGGAAAAGGTTCCATGGCCAATGAAGTTTGGGAAATGCCCTTAGTATTAAAATAGATGCTCCACTGCAGGAATTTTCAGGGCCTTTAATATGCTAAAGAAAGGAAAGATGATATCCAGGGTTTCCCAAACTTATTTGACCATGGAACCCTTTTGCTGCTGATCTGACAGGACCAGTGTTCCATGGAACATACTTTGATAAAAGTTACTCTGGGTTCTTAAATCTAATTCCCTAGTGGATATCTGAGCCATTCCCAGTGCCACAAGTCAGGGAAGTGAGTGCCAGGTAGACGCACATCTCCAGGGACCGGCACACACTCAGCCCCTGGACAGCCTGTTCCAGCCAAGGCCCCTCTGCCAAGAAGTCGTCTTGTTTTGTGCTTCCCAGTGGCATCCAGGCTCAGGTCCAGGTCCGTCCTCCCAAGTGTATAGAAGTCTGGTTGCCATCTGTGGCTAATTGATGCAGGTCTCTGCCACCAGCTACATTCCTCAGTCGGGCTAGCTGTGTCGGAGGGGCCCCGAGGAGCTGGGAATTGAGAGATTCCCAAGCATAGCTGGGTCAGGTCACAGAAGAGAGTCACGCAGCAATGAGTCTCTGGGATCAGCTTCTGGACCCAGGAAGGAGGAAGGCCCAGCCTCCCTCGACCTGCCCACTAAATCAGGAGCTGTCACTCAGGCCAGGGGAGATATGGATCAGGCGTCCCAGCGCTCTGGGAAACTGGGCGCTGGCATCAGACCACACACAGTCCCAGTTCTTGCTCTATGGCTTTGGCCAAGGCACTCTGACCTCCCTGAACCTCAGTTTCCTTTTCTGTGGAATGGAGTCAATTTCCTGGGGATTGAGGGGGGTCAGCAGCCACCCTGCCTAGCACAGAGCTGGTGTTCACCAACCCTAAGGCCCCACCGGGCCCTTCGGCTCTCCGACCCTCCTTTCCTTTCCACCCTGTTCAGGATTTGGTCATCTAGGCTCCTTGCCCCTCCACCATCACCACCACCACAGAAAACCTACAAAGTATGGATTTTCAAACAGGTCCTCCTGAAGTAAACACAGTCGGAATTGAAATCTTGGGGAATGTGCTCCCCCTTACTTTCTACTAGAAAGAATAAAAACAGGCCACTCCCTTTAAAGGATTTCCTCATCGGTCCCGTCCCCATAGAGAATCATCTCCTACCAAGATCCCCACAGCCAACTCCCCTCTTCTTCCCTCCCAGCTCCCACCACTCCATTCTCCAGAGAAAGAGTTCAGCTTTTTACCAAGTCACCAGGCAGCCCCAACTTCCACATGCGCCCAGCATCAGCATACAACACACAACCAGGATCCTCAGCAAGTGGTGCTTTGAGCCTCCTGCAGTTTTCCCCAACCCTTTTCCAATGCCCTTGGAAACACCCAGAACATTCCATTTCATTCATTGAAGCAACAGTACACGAAGCATTTAAGCCCACAAGCTCTGGAGCCGGTCTGCCAGACTTTAAGTCCCAGCCTAGTCATTTACTAGCTGTGTGACCTTAGGCAGGTGGCTTAACCTCTCTGAGCATCATCTGCAAAATGAGAACAGGGATAAAGATAAAATAACAAATGGGAAATGCTTATCGCACTTCCAGCAACAGAGAAAGTACTTTTAAATGTTGACTTGTCTTGGTTAAATATTGACTTCCTAGCTCAATGTTGACACACAGCAGGTCCTCAGCAGAAGTTTCTTTCCTTTCTCTTCCCCATCGTCCCAAACCCAGGAGCCATTACCATCACCACAGGTGGTGGGGCAATTATTTGATCCCCACCTGCCCTCATTTGCCTCATCCAGGGCCAGCAGGTAGGGACTATTTACAAAGTTCCCCATGCCTGCCCAGGCCTCCTGCACTGGGGCTCTTGACAAACAGCACTCGGCCAGATTGGCTGAGATCTGTCTTTGGATGGCTGGGAAGTCTGTCTGTCCCTTGTTTTTCTGCCCCCGAAGGAGCCGTGTCCTGCAAACCCCACAGAGGTTGTGAGTGGCAGTTTCTCCTCCCCCCCCCCCAGGGGGCCAGGCCATTCCAGGTCAAATCAAGTTTGGGACTGCTGAGCAGAGCAGCCACTGTCTTGGAAGGGCTGGCCCAAAGGACAGAGGTGACAGGCACTAAGGCTCACCCAGGCTCCAGCCCCAGAAATGAGATGGGTCCTGACTCGGCCTGTCTCCTTGGCCGGCAGGTGGGATCCGAGGCCGAGTCATGGCAGCAGAAGCCACCCCAGCGGCCGCAGTTATTCCCGGACCTGGAGCTGGGGGGTCCCAGCCTGGCCCCACAGGCCTGGCCCGGGAGGCAGCCCCTCGCGGCTGCGGGCCTCCAGACTGGCGCCCGGAGAGGCCGGGGAAGAGGAGCCTCCTTCTCAAGGGGCTGGGCGTGAGTGTCTGCTTCCTGGGGCCCTGGGGGGGAAGGAGCTGTGGGGGGAGAGCCCTGAGGACGGAGCAAGGGGAGAGAGCCTCCAGCTTCCCGGCTTAAGGCTCACCCTAAAATTGAAGCCGCCGTGGGGGGTGGGGGCTGTCTGCACCCACACCTGTGGCTCTGCGGGCTCAGGATGTCGCAGCGGAAGGCGCTCCTCCCCTCCCCGTGCCTTGTCTTCCCCGTGCCCCAGGCCCGGGTGGGCACTGGCACAGCCGCAGGTGCAGGGCAACTGCTTGATCCCCACCTGCTTCCGGAGGAGCGGTCCCTCCTCAGAGACCCAGCAGGAGCCCTTGGAGGTGGACGCAGACTCCGGCCAGCCAGTGGCCCGGGGCCCCGACGGCTTTCAGGGCTGGGCCCCTAACGGCGGTTGCCTGCTCCCTGCCCAGGCCTCCCAAGTCGTGGTCGCTGTGCTGCACGTGGCCCTCGGGGGTTACCTGGCCTTCGCAGTCAAGAACCTTCACCTGGTGGTGCTGAAGTCTTGGTACCCATTCTGGGGGGCTGCGTCTGTGAGTAGGAGCCAAACATGGGCCGGGCGTGGGGGCCCAGCCCCTGGGGTCAGATGCGAGGTGGGGCAGAGAGAACCCAGCGGGTGCCTTCTCCAGGTCCCTCTCTCCACTCTGTCCTCCAGTCGTGCCTGGAAGAGCCCCTTCCCAGGAGGTTCGCCTGGCTCTCTGTGCTCTCCCCTCCTTTAACAGGCGCCCCAGCAGAGAAGGGGGTGAGCATGCAGTGGGCGCCCCTCGACCTCCCTCGGGCTTCCAGGTGGCCAGGCTGCCTTCAGGTGCAGCAACACATCCTAGTGCCTAAGTCCCTGTCAGGGTCGGTCTGCAGGAGCATGAGGGTGTCCGCTGTGGCTCCTGTCCTCTGAAGGCCAGGGACCTGGGACAGGAGAGGAGACCAGCGCACACACAGTTCCCCAAGGCTCTCCAGGGCGTCCTGGGTCCCTGGTGGAGTCCTGCTCACAGTGTCCCAGCTCCATGGCACCCCCTTGGGCAAGTGTCCCAGCCACCCACTGTCACTTTGGTCCACTGTAGCAGCCCCAAGCTTCCAATGCACAGAGATGGAATTGTCTCCATGCGCAGTGCCCATTCATCCCTATGCCCCAGGTGGGCATGTAGTAGGTGCTCAGAAAACAGTTGTAAGTAAAACTGCAGAAATATACCAGAGACCTTGAACAGAGAGCTAATCTCCTACCCCCTGCAGGATTCAGGAAGAGAAAGGGTCTGTGTGGAAGGGATAGTTCAGCTGATCCCAGAGGGATGGTTTGGGCTAATAAAATGGGGAAGCAGGAGGGACTGGGAGGGCATTTGGAGTACAGGGCACAGCTTGATCCCAGATGTGGAGGTTTGTGTGCAGAGGGCAGAGCAACTGGCTGGAGCAGGTCTGGGACGGGCCATGTGGCGGGCAAGGTGAGCTCCTTTTGTTGAGAAATGGTGTTCTCAACCCCCCTGGCTGCCACAAGTGGGTTTTCTTAGAGAACAGTGAGAAGGGAAGGGATTTGTGGGTTTCAAGGAACTCCAGCTTCTCTCGTATGACTGTTTCAAATCTGGCCTGCAGTTCCTCATTTCTGGGATCTTGCCGATAACAATGGAAGTGGTTTCAAAAACCTCTCTGGTAAGTTGGAGCATTGAGATCATTCCCTTCCATCCCCAGCCGGGGTCACCTTGTGCAGGGCGCCTGTGTGCAGTGGAGATCAGGAGGCAGCCGGCCAGGATTTGCCGGGAGCAGGCACGAGTCTTCCAAATAGAAGAGGTGTCCAAGCAGAAAGGCCCCCTTGCCCTGAAGTCTGCCCCTCTCACGTCCCTGACTCCACGCCTTTCCCTCCACCCGCTGCCCTTCCCTACCCCAGTTCCATCCACTGTCTGGCCTGGAGGTGTCATCCAGCCTGTCCTCCACACAGCGGCTGAGTGACTGTCCTCAAGTTCAAGTCTGACCCTATCACCCCACTGCTGTCGACTCCCCCTTGGTTCCCCGGTGCCCGGGGCTTGCTCCAACAGCAGCAAGTCTGCAAGCCCCAGACCGCAGCTGGGTTTCCATCTGCTTCTCCCCTCTAAGTACCAGCCTGCCACAACTGTGCTCCTCCCCGGTGCTGTGCTGCACTGTCCCCTGCCCAGCACCTCGCCCTGTCCCCGCTGCAGGAATGTCCTTATTTATTCAAAGCCTTGGACCTAGAGGCCACCCCTGGGCCCCCAGTCCTGTCCCTGTAGAAGGTGAGGGCCACTGGGGCCTCTCAGTGGTCAGCTAGCTAAAAATTCATGTTTTGCTGAGAGTCTTTAGCCCAGAGACGGGCAGAGTCTCCCCTGAGGTCACAGAGCAGGCTGCTGGCAGGCCCGGACTAGGTCTGGGTCTCCCACCTTGGACAATGCTGGTCCCTTTTGTTTTTTGCCTGTAGAAGTTGTGCCTGATAGCAAACATCATCAGCTTCTTCTGCGTGCTCGCCGGCCTCTTTGTCATTGCCAAGGATCTCTTTCTGGAAAGTCCCTTTGAGTCCCCGACCTGGAGACTGTACCCCAACAGCACAGTGAGTGCCCAGGCCCCAGGGTTCTCTGACTCCCAGGAAGGCGCGTTTCCGGCTCTCAGAAACCTCTTCTGGAGCCTGGGCGCAGGCGTAGGGAGCTCGGCCCGCCCGTTTCATCCCATGAGGTCTCCCTGGCCTTCTTGCAGGTCAGCACCGCTCCCATCACTGAGTCCAATCCCACTGTTACAGATGGGGACAGTGAGGCCAGAGTGGGGTCGGCCTGAGGTCGAGAGGCCTGTTGGCAGCAAATTCAGGCCCACAGCCTGGAACTGTTGGTTCCCTGTTGGAGGCTCCTTAGACACTGGAGCCCAGTGGCCCCAAGGTCATTATCCGTAAGCCTCCCAGTGCCTTGCCCCATTTCATGAGAGTGAACACTGAAGTCCAGAGAGGCTAAGTTAGTGGGCCAAGGCCACACAGCAAGTCAGGGGGGCAGGGAGGACTCGAAGCTGGGTCTAAGACTCCAAGCCCAGTGCTCCTTTCACCTCAGCCGCCTCTGAAGCAGGAGGTGGACCGGCCACCCAATGTGTGTGGCTGAGGGCCTCTGGGTCAGGTTCCAAAAGTCTGACCATGCTATGCTGGCTCTCTCTTCCATATCGCCTTCCCCCAGGCACACACGCACGTGAGCACACATGCATGCACACACGTGCACGGACACACACACACACACACACTTCCCCACCAAGTGCTCTGGCCCCACGAGATGTCCCAGCTGCACGGTGGTGCTCAGCCTAGCTCTTCCCTCCCCAGCTGTAAGACACGCTCCTGTTCTCTGAGCCCCGGGATCCCCATCTAAGTGGGGTTGAATGAGGTGTGCCTAAAGCCACCTGCCGCTCTATCAGGGACCCATGAGGTTCTCCAGCCCTCAGACAGACAAATTTCACCAAGGACGCAGGGGCATTGGGCGTAGAGCAGTGACAGAGGCAGACCCACTCCCAGCCCCATGCAGCAGCCCCCCCCACTCCCATGCACACCTGGGAGCGGGAGCCCCACTGCCCTCTGACCCCCCTGAGCTGTGTGATGGGTGCAAGCACCCAGTGAGGCCTTGCCCTGTCTCCCCCTCCCAGGTCCACATCCAGAGACTGGAGCAGGTCCTGCTCTGCTTCGCCTGCTTTGAGGTCTTGCTGCCTGGGCCCACGGCTGCCGTAGCCTGCAGGAAGGGCCGCCTGTCTGCAGAGGTGAGGGCCCTTCAGGGATGGGGACGTTCAGGCAGGGGGTACATGGGAAGCATGTCTCTCACTCGTTGCTGAGCATTTCCTAAGCGGGGCCACAGAGGAAGCCCACAGTCCAGTAGGGGAGAGAAAGGACAGGGCAGAGAATGCCAACTTGAGGTGAAAATGCAGGGCCACCAAAGAGAAAAAGCCACGGCTCTCAGAGCAGCAGGCCACTGCACTCCCAGCTCCAAAGGCTGGGGAGAGCTCATTGGGGAGATCAGTGGAGGGCAGGATTCAGCCACAATGACAGAAGGGACTTCCCGAATGGGGACAGCATGTGCAATAGCTTGGTGACAGGACAGGGAAGGTCTGGGAGAGCTGAAGCATGTTGTGGGGTCTGGCTGCGGTGGGCAGGAGAGGGGTCATCGGGCTGGGCACTCAGGCACACCAGGTACTCATCTAGGAGGCGCTCAAGATAAACGTAACTTCAGCTGAATCTTCCCAACAACCCTTTGAGGTAGGTACTTACTTCCCCATTGTACAGATGAATAAAGTGAGGCTTAGAGAGGTCACATCACTCCCCAAGCCCAAGCAGCTCGTAAGGAAATCCAGGCCTCAGCCCACGGTGTGTGTAACCCACAGCCGGGCCCTGTCTGCATGTGTGAATGGCAGAGCCACCGGCTAGGAAGCAGAAGTCTATCCTTGCCCCAGCGGCCCTGACCAGAAGTGATTTCCTACGCTCATTTTACTGAAGAAAAAGATTCATATTATAAGCTTCACTTTAGAACTCTATGAAAACGTATGTTGTAAATTCCCCATAATCCTGCTAGTTGAACACTGATTGTTTTCATGTTAGTGTAATCCATCTACTGAGTTTTCATGTAATGCAGATATGAGTTGGTGGCCCCAAGTTTTATGTAACACCAAGCAAATCAGTTGTCCCAGTCACTGCCCAGCTGTCTGGCAGAATCTTCTCATTAGGGCATCAGAGAGCTGGCAGGGGGCCTGCAATCACTGAGGCCAACCCCACTTTTAGAGACGGGGACACCGAGGCCCTTACCTGGCTGCAGGAATTAACAGAGATTTTTCCTACTTATGGCACTTGCAGTGCCAGGCACCATGCTAAATGCTGCGCACAATTGTATCAGTTTCCTGTTGCTGCTATAACAAATTATCACAAAGTCAGCAGCTTAAAATGACATAGCTGTGTTACCTTACAGTTCTGGCCGTCAGCAGTTTGGAATGGGTCTTCCTGGGCTAGAAGCAAGGTATCAGCAAGGTCGCCTTCCTTCTGGCGCTGTTAGCATTAGACATGCTCCTAGTGTATGGCAGCTAGGAGGGACCTTGGTGTGTCACCTGGCCCAGCCCCACTGGGGAATACGACAGGGTGAGTGACTTGTGTGTAGTCGCCTGCATGCTGGTAGCCAGCCTGGAATGAGGGCCTGTCCCCATTCCCTTCTCGAGAACAGGGTTGTAGGGAGAGCCGTGTACCACCTTCACGGAAGTCCGTCTGTCTCTCCAGCTTCAGTGTCCCCATCTTCATGGGAAACAGGACCTCAACAAGTGAGCCAGTGGGAAAGTGCTTTGTAAAAGGGCCTCTTGCCCCACATATGTGAGCACTGGGGACAGTGGCTTCTCTTTTGCAGAGGGATGACTTGTCCCTTGTTCCTGACACACCATTGGAGCTCAGGGGGCCTCCTCCATCCTATGAGGACGTGACTCAAGGTGGCACATGGAAGGAGCCAAAGCAGGGGTGAAGAGGCCCTGGGACTTGTTGCAGCATCACCCCGTGGTCCCTTCCCCAGGGGGTCATTACCTGAAAGGGGCAAACGGTGCTGTTTGGAGAACTGTCTGACCTGTTCTGGTGGCCAAGATGGGATGGTCCCCATCTCTTCAGGCACAGAAGGGACCTCCAGGCCCTCAACCACATAACCCCTCAGCACCTGCCCAAGCTGGCCCAGAGCATGGCCAGGTCCTCCCCGCCCACCCTGCCAGCTCAGGAGCAGACCACAGTGCCCACTCCACACCGCCTCCCTTCCCCATCCGCTTTCCCCAGTCAGTGGTGGAGGCTCGGGAGCTCGTCCACGTGGAGCTGTGAAGGGAGCCAGAGAAGGGTCCTTGGCGCCCAGGGGGCCCGGCCTCTCCTACACTCAACCTGCTAAGTCTCCGGGGGAACCTGCGTGTCTGAATCCCTGGAGGTGGGGTGGGGGCAGCAGGGACGTTGAGTCCGACAGAAACCATGACCGGTCCTTCCTCCAAGCTGTCCATGAGCCTCTCTGCCTCCCGGGGCCTCAGCGTCTCCCTGCACAGTGAGGGGCAGGTGGGCGAAGTGAGCACAGCGCCCCCTGGCCAGCCCCCAGGGCAGGAGCCCGGCAGCGACACTGTGACGTCCTGACAGCGGAGGCGGCCGTGAACGGTCAGCCCCTGCGTTCCACACCTGCTTGTGCTGAGTGAACAAGGTGAGGGAGAGGGACCCGCCTTCCTCATTTCCCAAATTTCAGACGTCCGAGGACAATCTTCACGATATTTGTTTGTGGACTGCATTATATTCCCTTTGTTTCCTTAAATCGATGTTTTTCTCATCTCATATTATTTGAGAGGGGTGCTTTGTATCAGCAACAAACAGAAAGTAAGTATCTTCCCATGAAAAGAAGCTAACCACAGAAATAATGTAAACAGGATGAAAATAAAGCAAACTTGACTCGCCACCCACCTCCTTGACCTCACCTGTGATTCTCTGCCTCCTGGCTGGCTGTGCTCCAGCCACCCTGGCTTTCTTGGGGTGCCACAGACACCCCGGCACACCCTTCCTCTCAGCCACCTCCTGCCCGCCCTCTGCCTAGACGCTCTTCCCCCAGGTATTTGCAGAGCCCACTCTTTGAATCTTGACTAAGCTACGGACTGGGCCAAGCCCGATGGCACTTAATCCCCTCAGCAATTCGGTTCTGTGACTAAAACAGATCAAAGTAGTATGTAGAAATGTATTTTGCAACTTCAATTTTATGGCATGTACCTATTATAAAGAGAGTCCCTGCGAACAATGAGGTTATTGCAGTGAGCACAACATTTGAAGCCAAGGAGTGTGGGTCTTAACTGCACGCACGTTGTTTCTGAATTTGACTTGATTGCACGGTGCCGAGAAAGGGGTGATGCAAACAGATGAGTAATGGTTTGCACCAGCTTGCCTCATGATCTCAGGGAGAAACTGTAAGTCAAAGTCAGCATGGAAATGGGTTGGCTTTCTGGGGGCAGCAGCGACATTTGCCGTGGGCTCAGTGACAGTGAACCTGGGGCTCTGGATGCCTTCAGCAGGCAGAGGGGTGGGAATGCCTGCCTGCCATCACCTGCCCGAGCAGACCTGGGCTGGCAGACGATCAGCCGACACCCATTTATAAAAGGAAACTCACAGGCTTTCATAGGGATGAAATCAGTATTTCTGCAGATAGCAGGGGGGCATCTGGGAGGGAAGCCACTGAGGACAGATGACCCGAGGGTGAGCCCTGTCCCTCACTCCTGCTGTGGGTTTGCGTCTGGCAGGAAAGCAGCCAGGAACTGTGTTAGGCCCTTTGCACGTAGCATCCTATTTAATCCTGGAGATCCCCTGGATAGGTATTTTCCCCCTTTGAGATGAGCAAACGGAGGCTCAGGAATGTCAGCTGACTTGGTCGGAGGTGGAAGTCAGTGCAGAGGGCTCCCAGTCAGGAGACCTCGTTCCCGCCACAGAAACAGCGGGGCTGAAGGGCCGAAGGGCTGAAGGGCCCTGCTCTGCATACCGGCCTGAGCAGAGGGGCCACTGGGGGCCCTGCAGATCGTCATCGGCTTGCTCCCTGTCAGCTGTGGGCCATCCTGGCTGCCACCAAGCTTCGTGGAGTTTCCCACCACTTTCTGGTGTCCACTGGCTGGTGGAGCACTGATGAGTGCCCTGAGCGGGAGGGGGCAGGGGACGACTCTCTACAGGGACGTGGGGGCTCTGCTCCCACCCTAGGCCTCTGGGGGAGAGTCTAAATCCACGTGGGGGTGAAGGTGCAGGATGCAGAGCTGTTCCGAGCGGGAGGGAAACAGGCAGGACTGGAAGGCCCAAGGGAGGGCGCTGGGCTGCAGGGGGTTCCGCTCAGGGTGGCAGCTGCTTCAGGGCACCTGGGCCCAGGAGGAGGGCAGTAGAAAACGTGCCCCTATCCCAACAGATTTAGCCCAAGGAAGGAGAAAAGCATTTCCCCACACGGTGGCGCTCGAGCCAAGAAGTAAGTACAGCAACTGTAATGGAGCAAACTGCCGGCTCAGAGGCACAGACTGGATTCCCAGGCCAGACCTGTCAGCATCCAGCCCTGGGACTCGGGCAGGTTGTTTCCCTTCTCTTGGCCTTGGTTCCTCTGCTCTAAGAGACTGGTCCCTCCTCAGAGGGTGGTGCCGGGACCAGGGCTTGGCATCACCTGGGAACTGTTAGAAATCCACCCCAGACCCACCGAATAGCCTGCATTTGAACAAGTGTCCCAGGCTAATTCCATTCTCACAAAGTTCAGAAAGTGATGGACCAGGGACCTAGGAGTCTTCTGTGGTCACCTTCTAGAATTCAGTCCCGCCGAGTTCTGCAGAGCCCGGGGGAGACCTTGGCCCATCTCTGTTCCCATAAGCCCTCTCCCCACTGCTCTGTGATGAGACACAGATGCCCGCCTTGGGGGTAAATCCTTCCCAGATGGCAGACTTTCCAGCACGAGGGTTTTGGGGGCTGCCCCTGGGCTCTCTGGGACCGGAACCCTCCTCCGTCCCTGCGCAGTTCTTCATCTGAGGAGCAGCCACCCTGAGGGTCGCGGCAAAATGCACAGTTCCTGGGCTAAGTTCCACAGCCATCGCCTTTGCCTCTGGGCACACAGCTCACCCTGGAAAACCTCACCAGAAGGTGGATCCTTGGGGGTCCCTTTCCACAGGGTGGTGGGGTGGGTGTGGAGCAGGCCTTTGTGCTCAGGCCCACCTCCCTGCGGTCTGAATTCCTGGCCACCCTCCTCCCCTGGGGTGTGCGTCCCAGTCCTCCACGCCTTTGTTATAGCCTGCACCTCTCTGTGGCTACCCAGTTGCCCCTGGCGGGACAGGTGGAATGCAGAGCCACATGGCATTAACCTTGCAGGACCTCCTGGGCCAGAGCTTCAGAGGAGATCCAGCCTGTCCCCTGAGCAGCACCGGCCAGAGCCATGAATTTGAATCTAGGGATCTGGGAATTTGTGTGTTAGTTTTCTAAGGCTTTGGGGAAAAATTAGCACAAACTTGGGGGCTTAAAACACAGAAGTCCATAGTCGCACAATTCCAGAGGCCAGAAACCCGGGATCAAGGTGGTGACAGGGTCATGCTCTCTCTGAAGGCTCTGGGAGAATCCTCCTTGCCTCTCCTGAGCTTCCCGTGGTTGCCCACAATCCTTGGTGGCGTTGGCTTGTGGCCCCATCATGTCACCCTCTTCCGTCATACGGTGTCCCCGTGTGTCTCTCCCTTTCTTATGAGGACACGAGTCCTACAGGATTAGGGCCACCTAATCCAGTATGACCTCATCTTAACCTGATTACATCTGGTTAAGAAACAGTCCTGCCTGGGGGCGGATCAGAAACACTCAGGCACCACAACTCGAGGGAAAGGGTGCTGAGGTCATGGGGCAGAAAGAGCACATGGGCAGGAGATACTGTTCCAGCCAGCTTTAGGAAATGCAATCTTCTACACCTTCGGCATCTAATTTCCAAAAGTGGGGATATCTCCATCTACCCTGAGTCATCTCTCAGGCGAAGCTAAAACCACTCAGCAGAGAGCGATACCATCTGAGTGTTGTGTAATATTTTATTTTCAACAGAAAATAAAGGAGCGGAATAACCCTTTGGTTGATCAGCCCCTGCTCCACATGGAAGGCGCTTAATGACCTGACATTTTTGCGCTGTGCCTTATTTCTCAAGAATAGAAAATCAGGCCTAGGCTTTACTCCTGATTGAGGTCAAGTGCCTAAAACACGGAGCGGAGAGGTGTGGGGCGGGTGCACCCACACTGGAGGCAGAGTCCTGGATTCAAATTCTCTTTTGGCCCCGACAAGCTCCTTTGCCTCTAAAAAACGGGGGGGCGGGGGGGGGCAGGATCAACTTTCTCATGGGGCTGCCATGAGAATTAAAGGAGATAATTCCTGTAAACACCCTCCGTGCTTGGTAGCCACTCTGGACAGAATCTATCAGCTGAACTTCCAGTGAAATTGGTATGTCTTTGTGATTTTTGAAGCCACTGCAATAAAATGTCTTCTCATCAATATTGCTATAATTTTTATATCCTTAAAATGTACCATAAATGACATCTTTTGGATTCATAAGCACATGAAGGGTCCTTTTGGGGTAAGCGATCTATTTGTTTTCACAACGGCCCTTCCCCTGAGCAAGCCTTGGGGTGCAAGATCCGCAAGAAGGGGCCTGGCTGATCCTGTGGACTCGGGCAGCTGCTCTGTCCTACAGTTGGGGAGCCTGAGGTTCCCGAGGCTCCAGGAGGATAACAGGGAAGCGAGTTTGTTGAATCAGAGGAAATCTCATCTCAGCAGCTCAGTCAGATTTGGGGCCAGTCCCCCACCGGAGTGCGCGGAGGTGGAGAGGAGAGAGGTTCCCCTGCCACGGGGCCAGCAGATTCTACCCTCGAACCAGCGACCTGGTCGGTCCACGCTTCAGGAAAGGGGCCTCATAATTTGCTCCTTGGTCACTAAAGACAGGTCTCCAGGGCTTGCCATGGAGAGGATGGTGACAACCCTCTCACTGGAAAGGCTGGAGCTGAAGAGAAACCAGATGTTAGAGGAAATGACAGGACAGGGATAAGTGAATGGCGAGGAAGGGAGAGGGAGTGACTCACTTCAAAACTGTGATCTTAGGAACTGAGAGTTGTGGGTGTGGGTGTGGGCGTGGGCTGGGGTGGGGTGGGGTGCCTGTTGACCTGTCTGTCAAGCTCTCCTTCCAGACCTAAGGATGAAGCCCCCGGCTGTCACCACCGACACAAGTCCAGGGTCTGCAGCTCTGCCATCTGAACCCAGCTCCACGAAGCCGAGATGGCTCCCAGCCAGGGGGTGGCGGCCGGGTTTTAAGGTAAGAAGTCCTGAGTTCAAGTTCTGCCACTTGCCATTTGTGTGGCCTTCAGCAAGTCACGAAACCTCTCCACTCTCTCCTCACCTGTAACACAGGGACAATGACCCCTGCTTGGCTCAGCCGTCCTCCAAGGGTAGTTCTGAGACTCCGGTGCCCTCGAGGCGGGGCCCCCGCTGCTCAGTGCGCAGCTGTACCCCAGTGCCTCTCAGAGGATAAATATTTCGTGGAAAAAAGCGGTAGCATGAGCTCGGCCGCCGCTCTGTGCGGGCAGGTGAAGCCGGGGAGCTCTTCGTGTTACACTCACTCTGCCTGCAGGGTGCCCCCGACAGTGTGGTCCCCGGACGGCAGCAGCGCCACCCAGGGGCTTGTTAGAACTGGGGCATCTCGGCCGTGTCATACCTATTGAATCGTCACTTTGGGGCTAGGGCCAGGAATCTATGTTTTATAGGCCCTCCGTATGACTCTGATGCTTGCCAAAGTTTGAGAAGCATTGTTATTGGGGTGAAGATGAGATGGGGTGTGAGCTGCCATGCCCCCTTCTTGGGGTACCTACTTCCCACCTGGCCTAGGTGTTCACTCCCCAGCCTGCCCCAGCCCTTCCCTGGCCTGCCTGGGGCAGGGGAACGTGCTGTGGAGACACAGAGGGGGAGGAGGGGGAGGAGGGGGAGGAGGGGGAGGAGGGGGAGGAGGGGGAGGAGGGGGAGGAGGGGGAGGAGGGGGAGGAGGGGGAGGAGGGGGAGGAGGCCTTCTCATGGGAGGGGAGGGGTGGGTAGCAGGTCTGTCCCCTTCCTGTTTCAGCAAAACCTGCAGACGCTGTGAGGGGATCAGGAGATAAGCTTTGCAGGTACACGGAGCTGTGCAAAGAGGTCAGCTTCCCCGCACCCTGGCAATGCCCTGTGGGGACAGCGGGGAGGCTTGGCAGCCCGGGTCCCAGGTTTCACTCCCATCCATGCCCTCTGCTGAGGTCTCTCCCCTCCTCAGAATACAAGACTCATCCTGAGCACTTGGGAACACAAAGAAAAGATGAACCTTGGAGATAAGTGCTCAAGATAAGAACTGACATGCTAGCCCTGGTCCCTCCGCACGTCCTCAGCAGGGCCTGATTCGAGGTACCTAGAAGCAGCTGTTCATACACGGAAAGGGGGGGTTCACCTATTGAAGGAGAGAGAGCTGAGACTCCAAAGAGGTGAAAGCAAAATGCAGCAAGGCCAGATGACAAAGCCTGCGCTTGTCCAGAAAAACCGACAGCTCGGGACCGGATCCAGCATCGGTGGCTGGAACCAGGCTGAGGGTTTCAACTGGCTCCCGGTTGGGAAGGGGAAGCAGGCCTCACCCATGAGAATCATGGAGTGGGACAGTGACACGCCCCCTGGGTCCCCTGCGGGGCAGTCAACCTGGGTGCCTGAGGGCCAGGGGGATGCAGGCCCCTGTCATCTGGGGACTCTCATGCCCTCAACAACACCCTTGGCTGGTTGAAGTGTTAATGGCTCAGAGAACATCTGATCTTTATCTTTGGTCATCTGTGGGCTCAGGGTTTCCTTCAGTCAGCAGATCTCAGGTTACACAAATAAGACGGTATTGCCAATTCAGCATCCTGCCAGGTGTGTTTGCATGCAGAGCCACAGCTGGCCCACGGGGCGACATGGCACCCAGCACCTCCCAGTGCACGGGCCAGGGTCAGTGTGAGGAAGGGATGATTGAGGCCCATGTGAGGGGCACAAGGCAGCTAAGCATGGCGGCTTTGGAACTGTGATCCCGGCTCTGACGTGTAGCTGTGTGACTTTGGGCAAGAACATTAGCCTCTCTGTGCCTGTTTCCTTACTGGGAGAACAGGGAGATTTAAGAGCTTTGGCTCTGCAGTCAGGCAGCTAGGTGTGGATCCTATCTCTACCACCTATTTACTGTGTGACCTTTACAAGTGCCCCAGCCTCTCTGTGCCTCAGTTTCTTTATGTGCGAAATGGGAGTCATAACAATAGCACCTGCTTCACAGGCTTGTTGTGAGGATTACTGAGTTTGTACATATTGAGCACTTGAAAGAATGCCTGGCCCAGTAATTGTCTGCCCCACTTTTTAGGGGGGGTTCCTGCAGGGCTGACTGAGACAAGGATCTAAGTGCAGTCCACTCACAAAATGACCCCAGTGAGAACTTATCAGTGAGAAAGTGAGACAGGGACAGGGAAGAAGCCAAAAGAGGGTGCACGAATGACCAGGTTACCTTAGTAGACAAGTAGGGCTCAGTCTCGCTGGGTTCTTCGGGGGACTGCAGAAAACCCCCTCAGTATCCTTCCACCCCAGGGTAAGGGGCTGGGATACTTGCAGTAGAAAGCAAAGGAGTGTAAGAGAACAGAGTCCCAACAGCAACTGCCACACCAGGCTTTTCTGAAAAAATCAAGTGTCTCCCATGGGCCCCTGCACATCACTTATAATAACAATGAGAAACAGCTCAGGTGGGGAGCAGAGGCTTCTGGACCAGAGTTCACTTGATGCTTATGTTGGTCATGGGTCTCCACACCTGATTCGAGGGACACCCACAGGTCCCCTGTCTGTAAAACATCTCCTCTCACACCACCCTGGCAGGGACCTGAGATTTCCCTCTAAAGTATTTTAAGCAGGACTGGGATATGATCCAATGGGCATCTGAGAGCCCCCCGTGCAGCTGAGGACAGGAGCTCAGGAAGCAGGGCGCTGAGGTGATCTGATGCCGGGCAGAGGCGGCAGGGTGGTGTAGTCTAGTAACACACGCTGGTGTCAGCGGCTGGCCCTTCGGGTCTCCAAAAAGGTACAGGAGTTTAAGGACCCAAGAGTTGGGGGCTAGAAGAGCTGGGCCAGAATAGGTGTGCTGCTTCTGCGGTGGGGAGCTGCACAGCTCCGCAGGGGACTGAGGCCAAGGCTCCCCGCAGGGCCTTCCTTGGCCCAGGATCATGAGGGCACTGAGCTGGCAGATGGAGCCTGAGAGGGGCCAAGAAGGCAGGAACTAACACACCATAACAGCACAAGGGTGCAGCTATTTTCGAAGACATGGAGGGACATTGGAGAAACTGTGCCATCACCTTACCCTTAGGGAGGTGAGTGCAACAGGCTGAATTCATCAGGATGCATTGTGGATGCTGTGTGGCCCCAGCCAAGAAGTGAGAGGTGTTACTCGATTCTCAATCCACTTTTTCACCCTCCAGGAACTCTGTCTGAAACCTGCTCATCTCCTTGACCATCGGTCAAGACAGGCTGGGCTCCACCTGACACTGCAGAGTGACTCAGCAGGTGGGAGCTGTGCTCAGCGCTGAGGCCCAGGATGTCTGCCCTGACCTTCCCCCTCTGGCCCCTGAGCATCCTTGGACAACTTCCCAGGCCCTCTCACAACCCCTCTGATGGAGAAACAATGATTTCTAAAAGGAGCCACTGGGACAGTGGAACAGGGGCCCTGGGATCCCAGAGGGCCATTCCCAGGCAGCTCTAAGAATAACACTGGAGAAGAGCTGGGATACAGTTGGGCAGCTTCCAAGATATTCTTCCTTAAGAAAGACTCCTGCTGAAATTACTCAAAACCCTCCCTGGGCCTCAAGCAAAGAAGAGGCTGAGGCAGGTTCACACACTGGGGCAAAGAGCGCTGTCTGCCTGAAAGGAAGCTCAGAGGCCACCCAACCTGTTTCTAGAACGGGGGCAACAGTGGCACCCGAGAGGGTATGCAGCATGGTTGAGGGCCCTGGTGTGCCAGGACAAAAGGGGTGCATCTTACCAGCACCTCAACTTCATGCATAAATGCTGAAAATGTTGAAAAGGGAGAGACATAAATTTGATACTTCAGCACAGGGCAGGAGAAGAGAAGGCATGGGTGTGCACATTCAACGTGTAACTCAAGACTTCAGATTTCCCACCTCCAGGATCTGCCAGGCAACGTTCACTCTGGCAGATGGGGATACTCCGACAGGGTCATTTTAGATACACTACACTAGTGCAAAAGCACCCACATTACGCATGGAAAAAACTGAGGCCCAGAGAAGGAGGGACCCCTACCCAACGGCACAGGAGGGAGCCAGCGGTAATGCTTCCACCCAGCCTTGCCTACGGGTTCCCCGGATCTTCCTCCAAGGCTCTTCTCCCCGGGAAATGGGTCTCTCTTCCCTTCTCTGCCTGCAGGCCGCCGCCCCCCCCGCCGCCCCCCCCGCCGCCCCAGGCTGCAGGGAAGACAAAGGAGCGCTGAAGCCACGACGCGATCCCGGGGACGCCCGCAGCGCTTTGCGCATGCGCCTAGTAAGCCCAGCCCCCTCAGGCCGCTAACCCCGCCTCCGCGCCTGAAACCCGCAGGGTCGCCCTGGCGACGGCCCCCCCGCGGGCGCGGGCGTCGCGCCTCCTGACGTCATAGGACGGCGCCGGTTGTCCCAGAGGCTGCACGTGGGCCTGGGTCTGGGGAATTTACAGGCTGGGCCATGGATACGCCGCTGAGGCGCAGCCGGCGGCTGGAGGGCCTAAAGGCTGAGCCTCCCGAGAGCCCCGCCTCAGTGTTGCGGCCGAGACGGGCCCTTGTGGAGTTCGAATCGAACCCGGAAGAAATGAGACAGCCCGGCTCGCCTCGGCTGGTGCAGCAACCCGGCCTGGAGTCCCCCCGAGGCCAGCCGGAGAGATGCCCGGGATCACCCTGTCTAGGGCAGGGGGCAGGCCTGGGTTCTCCCAGAAGGGAGCCGGAGCCGGGCCCACGGTCCCCCCAGGGTCAGCAAGATCCAGCCCTGGAGTCTCCCCGAAGACAGCCAGAGTCGAGTCCCGAGTCGCCCCGACGTCAGCCAAAGCCAACTGGGAAGTCACCAAAGTTCTTCCAGGGCCGAGAAGGACCGGACGCGGACTTGGCCCAGAGTAAGGAGGAGCCGGCCCGGGGGTCCCTCCGACATCAGCTGCAGTCGGGCCCAGGATCACCGGAACCTTATCCTGGTCAGCAAGCGCCCGGTCCGGAGCCGTCGCCGCCGCTACAGGAGCTGACACCCCAGTCAGCTGGCTCCTCCCGGGGTCAGCACGAGCCGAGCAAGCCACCTCCTGCCGGGGAGCTGGGGAGAGACGGCCTCTGGCCAAAGAAGCGAAAAAGGTCTTCACCCCAGGCCCCAGCACCCAAGAAGTTGAAGGAGGAGTTGGAGGTTCCTACAATCCCGAAGGGAAAGCCCAAGTCCGGACGGGTGTGGAAGGACCGCTCCAAGAAGAGGTGAAGTGGGGACGGGGGGTGGGCAGCTGGGCAGGGGGGTTCTCGGTGGCTTTGGGGCGCCGGAGCAGCCTGGAGAACAGCCCCTGGGCTGAAGAGAGCTCACACAAATGGGTAATCAGAATGTGGTAAAATGCTCTGGGACCCCAGGGAGGGTGACAGCATAGTTATGTCTGTCCCGCTTTCCTCCTCAAGGTCCCTGTGTACTCTCCTATAGCACCTCATACCCTCAGTATTCATTCAACAGCCATTTACCTTTGTCTGCCCCCTCTGATGAGGGAGGCAGAAGCAAGTAAACCAGCCATTACTTGATAAAATGCAGTGAGATCTGTCTTCACCCACCATCATCTATTGCAGTTATTAACCTTTGTGATAAAAAGTATTACCAACACTGAGTATATAAGACAGTGCTAAGTACTTTAGTAGTAAGAATTGGCCGGGAACTAGCCTTTCAAACAGGGACCAGCATGCATCATGGCGTTTAATCTGCACATTAACCCTGTGAAGCAGCAGATTTAGCCTCATTTTACATACGAGGATTATCTTGACGTTCTGCAGAGAAACCAGGGGTAAAGAGACCATAGGCGGTCCAAAAGCAGGAGGGTGAAAGCAGAGAAACCGGTAAGGAGGCTGTTGCACTAGAATTAAAACACCCTCAGAGGCTGCTGGCAGATCTTGTGGATAAGGGCCCAGAGGTCATTGAATTGATGCTTGGGATATTTGAGGAAGCAACTTCAGTGGATTGTGAGTGAGCCCAGAGACAGTGGAGGCAGCACCAGCTCCAGGAGGTATTCCAGCAAAGGGGGGATATGGAGGGAAGTAGTCACAGCTGGGAAGGCCTGGCTGCAGCCCCACCTGTGCTCCTGCCAAATGCCTGCTTCTGCACAGTGTGCTCCATGGATGTGCCAGGTCCCTTCTCTGAAGGGTGGTGTTTACTGAGCACCTACTATGTGCAGAGCATTGTGCTAAGTACTTCTTCAGCTGTGTCTCAATTAATCCTCCCACCACCCTTTGGAATGGGAACAATTCTCACCTCCATTTAACTTGTGAACGTGCTGAGACTCAGGCTACCTTGCCCCCCATTACACAGATGGTTGATTCAGGCCTTGGAACCCACGCCTGTCTTCCTTCAGTTTCCAGGTAAACTGATGCTCTGGAACAGCACTGCCCCCAATACCTTAGCCACAGCCAAATGTGGCTATTTAAATTTAAATTGATTAAAATTAAATAGAGTTTAAAAATGCATTTCCTCAGTCACACCAAGTACATTTCAAATGCTCAACAGCCAGTGTGACTACTGGAGTCCTTATTGAACAGCATAAATGTAGAGGTCCTTGATATTTTATTCTTTCTTTTTTTTCCTGGGATATTTTGTAGCACACCCTGCGTATGTCATTGCACCCTTACATCTTTGCAGTGAGCCTTCTCACAGAGATACTCTCCTTCCTCCTGTGACTATAATGTCACTATCACACTTCAGAAAATCAAGACTTCCACTGAACATCTTCCATACCCACTCCATTTTCACATTTCCCTACTGGAGAGAGAGGTTCCAAATCATGACCGAGAACTGTGCCCATTCATGCCACCCAGCAGGGAATAAGTCCCATCTCCAGGGGCATTTGTGCCCTGGCCAACTGCTCTTGGGGAAAGCAGCAAGGCTTTATGGCAGAGGCTGTGTGACCTGGACTCTGTGGTCACAAGCAGGGATTTGGGAACAGGATGCCCCTGGGCAATTATTTAACCTCCCCAAGCCTTGGTTTGCTCCTCTGTAAAATGGAGAGAACGAGAGCCCCCACCTCAGAGGCACGTAGTCAGGGCTTAAGAAACGGCAGCCAGCTCGATCGGAGCCCTTTCCTACCCCGAGTCTCTGCAGACCTGGAGGGTCGACTGCCCGGCACACAGGCAGGTGGCGAGATGATTCTGGTTGGGTTCGGGAAGAGAGCCCGGAGCTGAGAGGAAGCCCGGGTGCATCCCATGGGCTCCACCAGCACCCACTCTCCCCGATCCAGGTTCTCCCAGATGGTTCAGGACAAGCCCCTGCGCACATCCTGGCAGCGGAAGATGAGGGACCGGCAGGAGAGGAAGCTGGCCAAGGACTTTGCCCGGCACCTGGAGGAGGAGAAGGAGAAGCGCCGGCAGGTGGGGCGCCGGCTGGGCCGGGCCGAGCCTGGAGCTCAGGGGTCGAGCCAGGGCCCTGCAATAGGCTGGGGGGGGAGGGGAAGGCTCACATAGGTCCTGGGGAGGCTGACTTGGCCCTTCTAGATCCTGCGGGTGCCAGGGAGGCCGGGAGCCTGGCCCGAAGCAGGAGCACAGTCTGGGACCAAGGGGTAGGGAAGGCCAGTGGCACATCCCGGTCAGCCCAGGGCTCTGCACATGTCTCAGGGATGGGGAGGCGCCCGGGAAGCGGGACTTGCTGCCCTCCTTCTCCAAGAGGTGGCTCCCACACATCAGCAAAGTGGGTGCCTGTGCCTCCTCCGGTTTTCTCCCTGATACACATCCCAGGGCCCAAAATGCTCTGTTAGAGGCTCACGCTCAACCTCTTCATTCCCCAGGAAGCCCAGCAGGCCACACAGAAAGTGAGGCCTTGGCATTGGCTGGTGACTGCCACGCCAGGATCAGGGTTACCATTGGGACATCGCTCACCTAGTGATCCCAAGGGCACAGGAGGAGTGATCCTTGTGGTCCCAGCCTGGCCACTGAGGGAAGGGATGGGTCATCACTTAGTCATCTGTCCCCTGCTTTGAATCGCCCCAGGTGCTGTAGAAGTTGTGGCTGCCGCTTGGTGCTAAGGCTTTATCTCACTTCCTTTGCGGGCCCGGCTCCCTCTTGGGCAAGCCAGCCTTCTCACTGTTCCCTTCAGAGGTGTATCTGCCCAGCCCCCAGCCCAGACCTTCCCCTGGCTGGGAACCCAAGTCTCACTTCTCATTTCTCACCAAGGGCCCAGTCCACCCTTCCCCACTAAGTTACCAAAGCCAAGAGAGGCCCCTGGCCATGCAGCAACCTCAGAGCCTACATCCCACCCTGATTCAGCAGGGAAAGCAATCAGCAGAGCCAGAAAGTCACTGGCTTCCCATTCCCAAGGCAGTCTCCTCTGCATTCATCTTCTAAGTGCTCCTCGCAGGCCGGGTAACATTGGAAGTCCACTACATGTATTCACTCACTTATTCCTCAAAACTAGCTTATGTGATCATTCTCATTTTAAAGATGAGGGGTTGAAGCACAGAGAGGTTAAACTACTTGGCCAAGGTCACCCCATTTAGGAAGTAGCAGAGTCAGGACGCGAACTAGAGCCTCTTCTCTGCAACCTCCACCTTTCCCAGCCCTGCACTTAGGCACATGGACATCATGGGGAGGGTAGGTGGGAATGAGGGGACCAGCTCACCCCTTCTCCCCTGGCAGTTTATGAGGAGGGTGGTACCAGGGGCCACTGTCTACATGTGCCTGAGTTTCCCAGCGGGGAGCCACCCCTGTCTGAGTCTCCCCAGCCCCATCTAAGCCTCTGTCCCCAGCGGCCTGACCAGATGCCCACTTGCTCAGGTAGAGTCAGTACCTTCCACCATGGTGGTCCCATGGGCACAGGGGTTGTTCTTTCCTGGCCCTCCACCCACATCCCACCAGGACCTGGGATAAGAGGGCCCTTCCCCTCCCTTGGAATTCTGCCAGTCTCACTGCTCTGGGGCTGAGACCAGGGCTGCGTCAGCTCCCAGACCCAGATCCCCTCCCTTGTGCATCCCAGGAAAAGAAACAGCGCCGAGCGGAGAACCTGAGGCGGCGCCTGGAGAACGAGCGCAAGGCAGAGATAGTCCAAGTGGTGAGTGGTGCCCTACCCTGCCCGGGGGCTGGGTGTGCACTCCAGATGCCCCCGCACACCCCTGCCTCCTGCCCCCGCTGTCCTGCTGAGATCCCAGGACTCCCTTTCCCTGGGGAACAGGACAGAGACTCTGACGACATCAATGCCTCCCCTCATCCCCCTAGATCCGAAACCCCGCCAAGCTCAAGCGGGCAAAGAAGAAGCAGCTGCGCTCCATCAAGAAGCGGGACACCCTGGCCCTCCTGCAGAAGCAGCCACCCCAGCAGCTGGCCGCCAAGGTCTGAGCTCAGGTCAGCCTGAGGCCTCCCATAGCCAACTACCGTGTCAGACACGGCACCTCGGGCCACTGGTCACACACCTCTGCTGGACCTGGCACTCCAACTCTGGCTCCAAAACAGGGACCCTACTCCAGGTGGGGCTCTGAGCCTTTCAGAGCCTCTTAGGCAGGTCTTTGTGAGACAGAGGGAGCCTGAGACCTGGCAGAAATTAGGGGCTGGGTTGGGAGAAGAGGTTCTGCTCCCTCCTCTCTCCTTCCCCCTCGTCCAAGTGCCTTCAAACCAAGGAGGGCCAATTCTTCTGGTTCCTCAGGGAACTGGTGCCTGAAGGGTGATTCTCCCAAATGTATATGTTCTGTCTCAAGGTCCTGGGTGCATCCTAGACCAGGAGGCCGGCAGTCAGGAACCCAGCTCCCCCATACCTTCCCAAAGGCTGCTTTGCGTACCTCTGCACCCCACTGAACCCCCACTGAATCCAGTTCCACCCACTTTTCAACACAAAAAGTGAAAATGGGAGGTTGCGGGGAGCAGGGTTCCTCTCTAGCCCCGTCCCCTGTACTACCCTCCGCAGAAGCCCCAAAGATCTGATGAACTCATGCCCATGCAGTCTACAACAAAAATATTTATTCAACACCTGCTGTGTACAGGCACAGTTCTAGGTGTCAGGGGATACAGACAAAAGTCCCTGCTCTCGGGCTTCCATTCTTATGGAGAGAACATAATAAACAAGTAAAATATACTGTGTGTCAGGTGGCAAAGTGCTACAAGTAAAGCGGGGCAGGGTGGGAGGGAACCTGGGCGAGGTGTTACTGTGGGATGGCTGTGCTATCAGCTGTACATCTGCTGTTCCGCTTGCTGGGCACTTGCCATGGGCCAGGCCCTGCCAGGTGCTGGGAATGAGTAAACTTGCCCGCCCAGCCTTCAGGGACCCCAGCCTGGGGGTGGCACAAGGAGCATTGGGTCAAGGTCCCAAGAGAGTTTCTCATCCTGCCTCTCCCACTAATGTTTCATCCACCAAACATTTACTGTCACCAGCTCTGCACCAGGCCCTGATAGCAGTCTTTGACCTGGAATCCATGGCAGGTAGAGAAGATGGACATGGTGTGTTGGGCATGCTGTGACATACAAGTCACCCCTCACATCTACAGGTGGGAGTGATAGCTGCCCAGCCCCTGTGTGGCTGGGAGGTGAATGCTGCAGACATTTGGGATGACCAGCATTGCCCACATGCCATGCCATGGAGCATGCACCCAGAGGTCACATTAGCTAAGAAACACGTGCTGTGATCTGGGCAGCCGCTCTGCACATTAAAATGCTAAAGGTGGAGAAGACCAGTGAGGATGCCCACTGCGCTGTGATTAGCCTAGGTTTCCCAAACACTTGGCCCTGGTACCCCTCTGCTTTTTCCACCTGGTAAAGATTTTGAACAATGCTGGGCCAGAGATAGAGGTGGGGGCTCCCAGAGTCACTATCTTAATCATCTCGGGTATGCCAGGGTGTTCTTTCACTTACTGAACAGTAATTGAACAAGTAATGCTTAGTGGTCAGCATGCAGACCCTGTACTTGGGGCAAGTTACTTAACCTCCCTGCACCTCAATTTGCACATCTGTAAAAATGTGGGCTAATAGGACCTATCCCTCAAGAATGTGGGATAAAGCAGCTCAATAAACGTTGGCTAAATGGGTAAAGCAAAGAGGTAAGACTGGAACAGTGCTCCCCAAACCTTTCTCCAAAAATACATCACTGGTTTAATGTGAAAATACACACACTCCATCATCTGGTAAAGTTGAGCTCCAGGGAGATGCATCCTGTGTGCCCTGGGAGCCCACTGCCCTAGGTGTCATGGTCTTAGCCCCGCATTGCCCCAGGTATGTCCGTGGGCCAGCAGCACACGGCCTCCGGGAGCTTGTTGGAAATGCAGGATCTCAGCGCCCCTCCCCGCCGGCTGGGTCAGGCTGCGCTTGAGCAGGATCCTAGGTGACCCGTGCACAGCAAAGCTCACGAAGGCCGCTTTAACCGTTTCTGAAAAAGGCTGCACCGAGTCACCAAGGGCACTTTAAAATGCAGATTCCCGGGCCCTGCCTCGGCCTGAGCTCTGGGGCTGGGGCCGGACACCTGCATTTCAGTGACGGTGCCTTCAGGATGCTTCCGCGCCGGCTGCTGCCCTACCTTCGCCTCCGGGGAGAACGGAGAAGCCGGGGTGCGTCTACCCGGAGGTGTTGCTCAGCGCCCGGTTCAGGGGCCCCCTCTCGTCCTGGGACCCGGCCCGGGGCTTGGCCGCAGCGGCAGCGCGGCCGCCCCGCAGCCAGCCGAGCGCGCCCCGGGGCCCGGGCGGGCGGGAGGCGGGCGGCGCGGCGGAGGAGGCGCGGCGGCGGCGGCTGCCCGCGCCCAGGTCGCTGTCGTCCACCAGCACGCTCTCCAGCACGCTGCGCAGGGAGCGCCGCAGCTTGCGCAGCATGTCGGGGCAGGTGAGCACGTAGAGCAGCGGGTTGACCACGCTGTTGATGAAGGCCAGGCTGGTGGCGAAGGGCAGCCCGCGCCACACGAGCCGCCGCAGCTCCGCGTGGCTGTGCGAGCGCGCCTCCAGCAGGCTGAAGACGTGGTAGGGCCCCCAGCAGAGCGCGAAGGCGGCCACCACGGCCGCCACCAGGCGCACGAAGCGGCTGGAGCGCGGGCGCCCGCGGTGGCGCAGGTGCACGCTCACGGCCGCGTGGCTGGAGGCGATGATGGCCAGCGGCGCCAGGAAGGCCAGCAGGAACTTGCTCACGGCCAGCGCCACCTGGCGCGAGTTGCACGTGGCGTCGGGGTCGGGCCCGGGGCTCAGGAGCAGCAGGTTGTAGTAGCACATGACGCGGCCGTCCTCCCGCGCGATCGTGTCCCGGAACACGAAGTAGGGCACCGTGTTGAGCACGGCCAGCGCCCAGAGCGCCAGGCAGACCTTGTGGGCCGCGGCCACCGTGCGGTGGTTCTGCGCCCACACGGGCCGCACCACCTGCAGGCAGCGGTCCAGGCTGATGGCGCTGAGCAGGAAGCCGCTGGCGAACATGTTGAGGAAGAAGATGGAGGAGTGCAGCTTGCAGAAGGGGGTGCCCAGCTCCCACGAGTGGCCCACGGCCAGGAAGTAGGTGAAGAAGGGCAGGGTGGCGGCGGCCAGCAGGTCGGACAGCGCCAGGTGCAGCACCCAGGTGGTGATGACGGTCTGGCGCATGCGGCAGCCCACCAGGAACAGCACCAGGCCGTTCTCCGCCAGGCCCAGCAGCGAGGCGAGCGCGTGCAGCGCCACCGACGCGTGGTCCATGTAGCGCATGCTGGAGTTGCCGTGGCCCCCGAGGCGGCTCATCTCCCGCAGCAGCGGGCACAGCGGCTTCGCGGACGCGTTGGTCAACATGACGGGCGCTGCGAGGGAGAGAAGGAGGCGCCGAGGTGGGCAGGGCAGGGGCAGCGGGGACCCCGCTGGCCCGAGCGGGGAGCCGGACCCCCGAATGTTACTGATGAAGCCCCAAGGCGAGGGGAATTACATCCCAGCTCCCCTCCCTGGGCAAGCCATTTATCCTTCCTGAGTGCAACATTGTAACATGACCCAGCTCCGAGGGTTGTTGGGAGAATTAAATGAGTTAATAGATATAAGCGTCTGGAGCAGAACCTGGCACAGAGTAACACTGCATTGATTATTATTAAGCACGTGGGCTAAATCACATGGAGAAATAGGAGTGAGGTCAGGCCAGGAAGGACTCCTTTTCCCAGTGCCCAGAGAGCTGAAGCTGGTTGAGGCTTCACCTGAAGGGCAGGAGGGTTCCTCTGGCCTGGGGGATGAAAGGAGTCTGTGCCTTTAAGGGAGGCCGCCCCTCCCCCACCCCAGCACCCCCAGACCTTGCCTCTCCGCAGATTCTCCCTGGGGCCCTTTGCACCCACAGTGGTGGCTGGTTGGGCGTGTTGACTGTAAACAGTGGAGCCAAGCCCCTCCTGTGATCTTTGAAGAGGAACTAAGATAAGAGTGGGGAGAGCTGGGCAGGAGGAACTGCCAGATTGGGCCTCTGGAGGCCCAGTGAAAGACCCCTCCCCTGCCTGGATGGAGGCCACAGCTGCTTTGCCTGCCCAGGAAACCCAGGTGTTCATTCATTTATTCACTCGCTCATGCATTCATTCAACAGAGATTGACTGAGAGACTACTCGGAATTGCTGGAGAAGCCAGCTTCTGGCAGCTGTGCAGACACCTGAGACGGGCACGCCCACAGCCTCATCGAGAACCTAGACCATCTTATCTGAAGCCGGTTGAGATCAGCGAGGGCTGAGGTGGGGCACTGGTAGCAGGGGTGGGGAGCTCGGATGGTCCCGGGCCCCAGGGCGTGCCAGGACTGCGGTAGGTTGCTTACATGGATGCTCTCCTGCTCACGGCTCTACAACAAAGGTGCCAGTTCTTCCCTCCATCCCATTTTGCAGATGAGAAAACTGAGACTCAGGTGTTTAAATAACTTGCCCAAAGCCACCCAAACAATACATACAAGTAGAGGAGCAACAGTTTAGCACTCAGCCCATTTTCTTTCCTCTCCCTCTGCTCTATGTGAGATGCTGAAGGAAGAAGAAAAGGAAAGGGGGTGGAGAGTGGTCTTCAGTATTCCTCTTTCCAGGGGAAACACTCTTGGCCAGGATGGGGAAATCCACCCCCTTCTCCAGGGACCAAGATCCTTTGTAGGGTGAGGTCCTGGGATATCACTCTAGAATTATCCTGGCAGCTGAGCCACTTGGAGCTGGGGATGAGCAGGAAGGCGGGAGGGGAGCTGTTGGGCCCGTGCTCCCTGAGAATGCTCCTACTTCCTAAGCTTTAGAGTTGTGGAGCAGTCACACTCACAGTGACCCTATGAGACCCCATTTTTTAGAAGAGGAACTGAGGTTCGGAGAAGCAAATTGCCCAACATTCCTCAGCAGCAGTGGTGGAGCTGGGGCTCAATCCCAGCAGACAGACACATGCCATCCCCTCTCTGCTCCAAAACACCCCCTTCAGTCCAGCAGCTGCTTGTCCAAGTCCCACAGGGATTAGAGAGCAGTCCTGCTGCATGCTGGGAACCCTCCAGATTGGTCTTCTGGCTGCGTGGAGTCAGCTCCTTTCCTGCCAGGGATCAGAGGGATCCCAGCAGCTAGGGTCCTGTGTTGGCAGGAGGGTGGGGGCAGAGAACACAAGCTTTTGGAGTCAGAGACCTGGGTCTGAATCCTGACCCCTCGGCCTCCTGGCTGGGTGAACTTGGGCCGGTTACCCTGAGACTGCCGTGTAATCCTCATTAATGCTGAAGAGAACGTGGTCCCTCCTCTGAGCATCAACCCCCTCCAGTCTTTGGTAAACCCACCCCTCTGTCCTCTCCCCTGGTAAAACCCCTTCTCTCGCGGGTCCAGAGAGGCCACTAAAACTGCCCAGCCAGCCCCTGGGCCACCACCTCCTTACCTGAGCGCAGAGGGAGGGAGCACAGGACCCCAGCCCGGGAGGCAGTCAGCTCCTGGTAGCAGCACAGCAGAGGCACTGGGTCGGAGGAGGCTGCAGTGAGGCTGAGGGAGGAAATAGCTCTCAGGTCCAGAGCGTGTGTAGTGTGTGTGTTTGGGGGTGGGGTGGGAAGGCGGGGACGGCTGGAGAATGAGTTGTCACACTGACTCTGCATTGATGGGGAAGGGACATGGCTGCTGGCAGGCCCTGGTCCCCCCTCTCCCTTTACAAAAGAGACTTTACAGAAGCCGGTGCAAGGCTTAGGAGAGGAACTGAGGTTTGGAGAAGCAACTTGCCCAATGTCCCCACACACGTGGGGAGATAGATGTGTGCCCAGGAGTGTGAGACCAAGTGTGCAGAGGGTGGTGCTTTTTTAAAATATTTTTTATTGATCGATTGATTTGAGAGAGAGAGAGAGAAACATCGACTTGTTGCTCTGCTTATTTATGCGTTCGTTGGTTGCTTCTTGTGTGTGCCTTGACCAGGGATCGAACCCACAACCTTCGCGTGCAGAGATGAAGCTCTGACCTACTGAGCTTCCCGGGCAGGGCTGAGAGGGTGCTTTTGAGAGTGCCCCGCATGTAGGAGAAGTGCACGAGGAAGGAACGCCTTGTCCATCTGCCCACTGTCCTGGGCTACTGTCCCGTGACCCTGGAATCCTGCGAGAAGAAACTGCACTGCTCCTCCGAGGCAGCCGGGCAGCATGAGCCTGATCGTAAGGGACCCCAAGAGCTCATGGCCAGGAAGGCAGGGCGGGCACTGGGAAGCGCACGGGGCCCGGCTGCCCATCCCTTCCCTGAAGCCCCGGCTGGGAAGTAAGCCACTCACTCCCCTTGCTACCCCCCCCTTTTTTCCCCTCACCCGAGGATATTTTTTCCATTGCTTTTCAGAGAGAGTGGAAGAGAGAGAGAGAGAAAGAGAGAGAGAAACATCAATGTGAGAGAGACACATCGATTGGTTGCCTCCTGCACGCACCCCAACCAAGGCCAGGGGTCGAGCCTGCAACCAAGGTACGTGCCCTTGACCGGAATCGAACCCAGGGCCCTTCCGTCCACAGGCCAGCACTCTAACCACTGAGCCAAACCCGCTTGGGCAGCTGAGCCCCTTTTTGCCATCTGTGAACGGAGCAAGTGTCTACCTCACAGGCTGTGCCAAAAGGTGCCCTCATTCACAAAGCTCCTGGCACACAGTAGGTGCTCATAAAAATCCATCTCTTTCCCCTCTGGAGGAACAGTGGGTATAGGTGTAGGGCAAGGGCAATGTAGCTTTTATTTAAAATGCCCTAGAATAAGATGACTGAACCATGAATGCTGGCGCTTAATTGTTGCCTCAGTCTGTACTCCCCTTGGCCGATGAAGCTTCCGAGGGTCAAGGACCATTCTTTCAATGTCCCAGCACCTTGGAGATATTCAATAAAACATGTTAATCCCTGGCTGGTGTTCCCAGTGGTTAGAGTGTCAGCCCGGGGGACCGAAGGGTCATGGGTTCGATTCCCGGTCAAGGGCACGTACCTGGATTGCAGGTTTGATCCCCGGGCACCAGTGGGGGCGGCTGTGGGAGGCAACCAATCAATTGCCCTCCCTTCCTCCCTTTCACTCTCTCTCAAAACAACAACAAAAGCATGTTAAGAACTCAGCACCCCCATATCAGGGCTAAGGATATCCCCCACGGGACTGACTCTACAAGAATCTTCCACTTAGGCACAGGCTTAATACAGAGCCTGATGTTTAATAAACAGGCTGGGAAACGGCAATCCGGAGTGAGGAATGAATGAAATGCTGTGACCGTGTGGTGGGGAAATTTCTCACAAGAGCCCTGATCATCCAGACCATCCGCACTAGGGAAATGTCTCTTCCCTGGGTCACGGAGGGGCCTCATCTTCCAAAGATGACTGCCCGCAGCCCTCCCTAGAAACTAGGGGGCGCTACTATTCCACTCGGGGAAGTACCTTCATCGCCCCCCAGCCCCCCCCCCCAGCCTGCTGGCCCCTGGACATCCTCAAGGCCACGCGGGCAGGGCAGTGCCGCAGGTAAGCCCAGGGACTCTGAGGCCAGACTGCCGGCACTTGCATCCGGCACTGCCATTCCCTAGCTGTGTGACCTTGGGCCAGGACCTTCACAGCAGTTAAAATACGAATTTTTAAAAGGAACTCTTTCTGCACAGCCCCCGCCCCAAAGTGCAGGGGTTGGTGCACAGTCTGCTCTTTGGACTAAGAAAGAATCTCCTCTTCGCTCCTGTAGACACAGCTTAGCACTAGACCATGAGGCTCGGCTCGGGGGCGCAGCCCTGCCCCTGCGCCTCGCCGGCGCCCTGTGCGGAGCATCCCGCACAGCCCCTCCCGGCGGCCTGCCGAGGCGCTTCCTCCTGAAGCCCTCCCTCGCCGCCCCTTCCTTCAACTCTCCCGGTTGCACCCTTGAGTGGCCGGAACCCTCACTCCTGACCTTTCTCCAGCCCTTGTTTCCGATCCTGTAATCACTGTGATGGCTCATCTCCCAACACTCCCTGAGGACAACTTACAAATAGTGAGGACAACAAACCAAAAAAGTGCTGCAGATGCGCAGGCCCGAAGGCGTTTTCTGAAGAAGTCCTCGATGTTTATTTCCGTGGGCACCTCGGCTGCACTCCCACGGTGGGAACCGGGAACCGGGCTCCCCAAGCACGCACTCCCGCGGCCTGCAGGAGGCCCAGGCCCAGCTCCCTACTGCCACCAGCACCCACAGGAGGAGGCCTGACTCACAGGGCCAAAAGCCCCTGGGCGATCCAGCCCTGCCCATGCCTCCATCTTTATTTCTGCTCCTCCCTAATCACATCCTATCATCGGTCAGCATTTATCACCACCTTCCCACATCCTGTACCTACCAGGCTGTTTCTGTGCCCTTGCTTATGCCGTTTGCTCCCTGCTCTAGAATACTATTTCTTCTCTTGGCCTTTTGGTGAACTCCTATTCATCCTGTAAAACCCTGGCCAGAGGTTGCCTCTTCTGGGAAGCCTTTACTGATCTCTTTAATAGACCCTGTCTCCCTCCCACTCCTCCCTCCCACATCTCTGCCTCAGTAAATATCCTGCCACCTTTGCCTTCTGCGGTAACTTTTTCACAGAACTGCTTCCCACATTCATGATGAGCAGCTTGGGGGCAGAGACTGTTCCTCTATTTTACCTCCTCACCCCCAAAGTCAATGAATCTCCAGTATTGGAGTGTGAACCCACAAAGGGCCCCAGGGCCTCTGGACCGATTGTTCTTGGTGGCCTGGTGCCATTCTCTCTGCCTGTTTCACCTTCTGCAGGTACAACCTTGGGGACTAATAACTTTTTGTTGTTATTAACTAATATGCCAGTTTGTCTTCACAAAACAGCAATAGCATGTTAGCATCCTAGGGCTGCCACACAAAGTACCACAACAGAAATTTATTCTCTTGTAGCTCTGGAGGCCAGAAGTCTGAAATCTGGGTCTCAGTAGGGCCGCCCTCCTCGGAGGTCTCCAGGGCAGGCTCCTCCCACTCCTGTCACTCCAGTCTGGGCCCCCCCTTCACAGGGTCTTCTCCTTCTCCCTGAGGACATTTGTCATTGGCTTTGTCATCCAGATAATCCAGGATGATCTTATCTTGAGATCCCTAATTACCTCTGCAAAGCCCCCTTTTCCAAATAAGGTCACATTCACAGTTTCCAAGCATTAGGATGTGGACATAGCTTTTGGGGGGGCAGCACTCCACCCACTATAAATAGTAATAGCTACCAGGAGAGCAAGGCAGAGTCACTGCAGTCATGGGAGGGACTCATCCAGCCTCAAGAAGGTGGCAGAGAAATATTTGATGAAGAGAAAGGGGGGGAAAAATGCCCAGATGACAAATCTTTATTTCACAGACTGTCAAATAATATTATACTTTTTAGTATCATATCCCGCATGACTCCTTCCCACCGGGCTGAGTGGGAACGGTGGGGGATTGGAAAAAAGACACGAGAGACAGAAAGTGGGATCAGGAGGTTCACCGCATGTTGACGGCATACAGGCGGCACTAAACAGGCTTTGCAGCTTTATTTTATAGAGCACTCGTTTATCTCTAAGTCATTCTTGGAATGGTATGTCATTGTTCCCGGTCTGCCTGGCCACAGCCACGGTTCCCCCAGGCTGCCCCCAGGCAGGGCAAACCTGCTTGCTCACATCTGGGTAAGCCCTTCTCAGTGCTCCCCATCCCCGGGGATGAGGCTTAGGCTTTGCCGCGCCCCTGGGACTGGCAGGGCCTTGCCAGCTTACAGCCCCTCCCCGCAGTTTGGAGCACACCCACCGAGAGTACACGCTACACTGCATGTTAAGGAAAACCCAGAAATCTTCCATATGTATTTGTGGAGTCTCCAGATGTGACTGTCATTAATAATTATGCCACCTAATTATAATTTCCGTGGATATTTGGAGGACGTACTGTTTTTGTGAAGACTTGGTTCCAAGGACAAAAAGCTAGAAGTTAGGATCTTTGGTTTGTTTCTTTGCTCACCTTTCTGATTGACTTGTCCCCTTGTGGCCATATTAATTGTAACAACAACAAAAAAATAGTAATAGCTAACATCTGTGGGGTGCTTACTGTGTGCAGGCACCAGGTTGGGCACCTCCATGTATTAGCTAATTTAATCCTCACGACCACCCTTGTCTTTCTGCTCAGCCTTTTCTTCCCAGCCTAGAAAGGCCCCTTCCTCCCTGGGCTCCCCTTCTGTTCCTGGTTTTTATTAGCAGAAGAGGGTGGAGAATTAACACTTAACTAGCACTTAAATCTCATGCACCCACTTATTCTTACCCCCATTTTACAGATTAAGAAATTAATTGTTGTCCTGTCCTGATGGTCGCTCCCTGCAGACTCTGTCCTCAGTGCTTTACGTGGCTTATTTTATTAAATCCTCACAAAACCCTACAAGTTAGGTATTGTCATTAACCCCATTACACAGACGAGGAAATTGAGTCACCAACTAGGTAAGTGGTTTTTCCAGGGTCTCCAGTGGGTGAGTGGAGAAGCTGGGATCCCTCCCAGGTAGACGAGCTCTGGTGCCCATGAGTCTTTGGACAGATGTGGAATCATAACCAAGGGCTCAGGGCTCCCCTTCTCCAGGAGAGTTTGGCACCTTTTTCTCAAAAGCCCTTCAGCCCTTGGCCATGAGGAAGCTCCCTTGCTTTTCCTCTGCCTCTCCAGGGCCTTGGGAGACATGCTCTCCTCGTGGGTAAGGTTCATGATCAGTTCGGAAACGCCTTTCTGTGAATTACCTAATCCCGTCCCCACCAGGATCATTGTCATCCCCATTTACAGAGGGGGAAAGGCCCCTTCACTCCTGAGCAGTGAACCCAGAGTGGAATCCAGGTCTCTCAACTCTTCTGGCTACTGCTCTCCCTGCCACCTAAAGCGCACCCCCCTCCCCCAAAACCCCGGTCAGGGGAAGCTCTCGGTTACAAGAGAAAGCAATAAATATAGAAGGAATGATAATTACATAGTCTCACAGTAGCTCCTCAGATACTTGCTATTTACAAAGAGAAACACGGAACCTTTACAGTGGAGAAACCTGGCAGGCCCCATCTTACCCAAGTGATCGCGTTTACACCCATTTACTTTGGCCATAATAGGACACACCCTCGTGGTGAGCCTCCTGGTGGGACGCACTGAGAACCTATCACTTCTGGGGCAGTCCCGCCTCTTAAGGGCTGAACTGCGCCCCCACCTCCCCATTCACACGTTGAAGCCCTAACCCCCAGGACTTCAGAATGTGGCCCTCCTTGGAGATAGGCATTTAAGAGGTGATGAAGTTAAAATGAGGCCATAGGGGGCCGGGCCCTAACCCTATCTGACTGGTGTCATAAGAAGAGAAAATTAGGACACACAGAGACGTGGACTTCTAACTTCCAGAACTATGAGAAAACAAATATCTGTTCAAGCCACCCAGTCTCTGGTGTTTTGCTATGGCAGCCCAGGCAAACCAGTGAACTGCCCCAAATGCCCAACCTGAATCTAATCAGGAGGAAACAGCAGAGAAACAGAAACGAGGGCCTTTCTGCAAAATAAGAGGCCTGCACGCCTCCAAAATGCCAAACGTATGAAGGACGAATAATGACAGAGGGCCTGTCCCAGACTGCAGGAGGCGAAAGATACATGATCTTGACCTTGGGCTGGATGCTGGTTTAGGAAACAAACAAAAAAAGCAAAACAAAAAAAACCCACCTTTCTCTTTTGCTATAAAGCCATTATTATCATGACAATTAATGAATTGAGCGAGTGAGGTTTGTAGATTACACAACTGTGCATAGCAATGCTGATTTCCTGATTTTGATCTTCTTACTGTGGTTACCTGTTTTTAAGAAACATGCACTTATGGGGTAAAGGAGGAATAGATTATACCTGTAACCAGCTCGAGCTCTCGAATGCTATGCGAGACCTCGTGTGGTCAAGATCCTGCTGCTTTAGCTTCCTCCAGTCTGGGACAGGCCCTCTGTCATGAGCTAACACAAGCAAGCCCTTGTCACTGTGCCCGCATGTCAGCCAGCCGGTCTTCATGCTGTTTTTAATAGATTTTATTTCTTAGAACTGCGCTAGATTTACAGAAAACCTGGGAGGACAGTGCAGCGGTTTCCCATATCCCCCGCAGCTGGCCTCCCCTATAATTAACGCCTGATGTTAGGATGGCACGTTTATTCCAGCTAATGAGCTGAGGTTGACCCATCGTTAGTAACTGAAGTCCATTTCCTTAGCTTTTACCTAAACTCCCTTTTCTGTCCCAGGAGCCCACCCAGGAGGCCAGGTTGCATTTAGTTGTCCATTCCTGTTAGTTTTTATTAGTAATAACCTTGGTCATGTTAGTTGCCTTAACTCTCAGGAGAGCTCTATGAGGTGCTACATACTCACCTGTCGCCCCCATCCGGCTGCAGGTTTTTAGGGCAGGGCTGTGGCTCAGGGCTCAAGCCTGACGGGGCAGGGAGGGGGAGATGAGGGCGGGGGCTTGAGTCTGCAGGGCTGCCTCCCAGCCATGGATCCGGCCCCACAGCCCACCCACAGTCTCCCCTTTCCTAGAAAGCTCCCTCTTCCCCAGCCAGAATCACTCAACTGAGCCAGCATCAGCCCCAGCTGCGAGGCAGAAAACCAGGGTGAGGGGCAGCTTTTGGAGCCGTTCCTCAGGGCCCCGGGCTGGGAGGGCACCTCCCCCTGCCTTCAGGGCGGGAGTTTTACCAGAGCCCCTGGTGGCCAGGGAGCGCCCCTCCAGGTGGGCCCCCTTTGCCTTTAGAAACTCCCACTTGCCACCTTCCTCATTTAAGTCCCGGGCCCTCAGCTCCTTACAGCTGGGAGGGGCTACTGTGGGCTCCGTGGTGTTTCAGGTGTCAGGAGCCTTGGTCATGGCCTGGGGTTACTGCGTGGCCCTGTTGCTGCTGGCCACTCTGGGGCTGGGTCAGCAGCCACACTCCAAGCCCGGTGTCCCAGGCCTGTGGCATAGCTATGACTGTGGGGTCAAGGGCATGCAGCTGCTGGTGTTCCCCTGGGAAGGCCGGACTATTCAGTTCAAGGTGATGGGTGAGTGCCAGCTGAATCTCGGAACCCCACCATCCTGGGCTGCAGTGGGAGGCTGGGGTCCTTTCCCTGGAACAGGAAGAGTGGGGGCCTCCCTCCAGCCTGAGGGTGGCGGCCCCCAGCACATAGGGAGGAGGAGGGAGGAAGGCCGGTTCCCAACCTCGATTTCCCTGGTCCCCCCCAGACAGCTTCTCCCAGGCCAGTCAGTGTGCAGGGGGATCACCCGGCCATTGTGCTGAGCTGCAGGGCCCAGGCTCTGCACGGCCAACCACACCCAGCTGCTGCGGCTGCTGGCCCACCAACCGCTCTCTAAGAGGCAGGGCGGGGCCTGGTGTGGAGAAAAGGGAGGTGGGTTTCGAATCAGGATTTGCATCGGTAGCTTCTAAGCTGTGTGATCTTGAACAACTATCGGACCCCTCGGAGCCCACTTACCTGTAAGATGGGAAAGATGAGCCCAAACTTGCCATGTGGTCTGAACAGAAGTGCAGGGGACGTGCCCACACCCAGAGGGTGCCCTGGCTGTTCTGGGCTGACCAGGTAGGTGAACACCTAGCAGGTGTCCCCAAGTGAAGTGACTACAAAAGCCAGTTAACCTGGCAGACTCAGCTCTTTCCACAAAATCCCGAGTTCGAATCTGTTTCACCCCTCGTTGTGTGCGTGTGCCCGGGGAAGCTTGCTCACTCTCTGTGCCTCAGCTGCCTCGTTTCCAGAACTCGGATGACTAGGTTTGAAAGAACTGATATAAAATACTCAGCCCAGTGCCTGAGCCCTACTTATTTCTCCACTACATTTTCATTCCTGCCCACTGCTGAGTGCTACCAGCAGGGAGCCTGAGCTAGAAAGAGCCTAAGATGAGCTGAAGCCACCCATTTCCTCACAGATGTGGAAACTGAGACCAGAGAGGGGAAGGGGCTTTCCCAAGACCACACAGCAAGCTAACAGCAAAGCTAAGTCTGGAACCTGGGTCCCCTGCTCCTGAATGGAGAATCTTCTCAGCAGACCCCAACGGCCTCTGGCTTCACTCTTCAGCCCCCCTGACTCCTCCCCTTCATCCCTCTTTCCCTTCCTGGCCCCAGATGAATTTGGGAACCAGTTTGAGGTGAACAATTGCTCCATCTGCTACCACTGGGTTACAGCCAAGCCCCAGGGGCCCACAGTCTTCTCTGCTGATTACAAAGGCTGCCACGTGCTGGAGAAGGTAGGGACCCCTTGCTGCTCTAGGGGAGAGTCCCATGGCTGGGAGTTAGCTTGGCCTAAAACAGTATCAGGCTGGGGAGGCCCCTCATGGACCAGGGATGCATCGGCACCTAAGATCACTCAGTGAGCTGGACTGTCGTGGGTACCCGCCCACAAATCCTGCCTAACACCCAGCTGGGCTCTCCATGGCCATCTGCCTGGGTGCCGAGTGGCCTCACCTAGCTGCTCTATTTGCCTTCTCACCTGCAGGACGGGCGTTCCCACCTGAGAGTGTTCATAGAAGCTGTGCTGCCCAATGGTCATGTTGACGTAGCACAAAATGTTACTCTGGTCTGTCCCAAGCCTGACCATACCTGGACGACTCCAGACAGCCAGCTGGTGCCATCCACCACATTCTCACACTCGACCCTGAGTATCGGTTCCCTCCGCCCCACCACACAGCACAGCTTGGCCCATTCAGCCCCTGCCTCACCATCCTTTGGATCTGGCCCCACCCCCCCCACCTGGGCTGGCCCCCATGGGGGCACCTTGGAAAACTGGGAAGTTGACAAGCCAGATTACATAGGTACGTAGGACTCTTCTGTGGACATACACCCCGTGTCCAGGAACTTGTAGCCTATCAGGTAGCCTGAAAGCCTTTTACTAGGCTCAAGAAGCCACCTCCCTCCATTTCCCTAGAATCTGCTGTCCAACTAGCTTCTCATCTCCTCACCACTCTGTCACCAACCCTAGGCACCCATCTGACCCCGGAGCAGTGTCAGGGGCACTCTGGGCACATCCCCTGCATAGTGAGAAGTTCAAAGGAAGCCTGTCAACAGGCTGGCTGCTGCTATGACACCACCAGAGATGTTCCCTGTTACTATGGCAACACAGGTACAACTTCCCATGCCAAACGGGGTCCGGTCCTCTGAATCCTGAAGTGATAGGAGGGCTTTCTCCTCTACCCTGGTCCTAGGGGAGCCTGACCCCAGAATAGATGCAGAACAGACCTTCAGATGGGGACCACATGCCCCAGCTTGCCTGACAGTGTCCCCGGGGAACTACTAATAGATCTACCCTTGCATTTACCTTTAGATCTAGAACCTCCCAACCTAGGTGATAAATTAGATGGTGATCTTACTTTTAGACTATAGTTCAACTGTCTGTTCCATGCATGAGAGAACCTGGGTCTGTAAAGGGTTTGCTGCACAGCCCAAGCGGAGAGAAAGAGAATCGGGGGTCTTGACTCCTAAGGCAGCACTTTCAACACTGATTGTCACCAACCAGCCCATCCCCCTGTGTCTGTGCTGGGCGGACTCTAAACCCCAAAGCCCTGATTCATGTCTTTGATCCACCTTTGTCCCAGTGACTGTCCAGTGCTTCAGAAATGGCCACTTGGTCCTGGTGGTATCCCAAGAAACAGCCTTGGCACACAGGATCAACCTGGCCAACATCCACCTGGCCTATGCCCCCACCAGCTGCTCCCCGACCCAGGAGACGGGGTCCTTTGTGGTCTTCCACTTCCCTCTCACCCACTGTGGCACCACAGTCCAGGTAGGCACAGGGGCCATGGGCTGGCGCCCAGCACTGGCCCCGGGAGGGCCTCACCCAGCTGTCGTCTCCGCAGGTGGTTGGCAATCAGCTCATCTATGAGAACCAGCTAGCGTCTGACATCAACGTCCAAAAGGGACCCCAGGGCTCCATCACACGGGACGGCAGCTTCCGGTGAGGGGGCGCCTTCCTCCAAAAGGCTGGACTGTGGGCTTGGGGGTGAAGGGAGCGTAGGTGAGCTCAGAACAGGACTTGGAGCCCTCTGGGTTCATGTTCAGGCTCCATCAGCTGACTTTGTGACCCCATCCCAGCCTCCCCAGCTGGGCAGGGGCTGATGATATCCAATGGGGCCTGGCAGGCAGAAGCCACAGCAGTGCCTGCAAGGGCCAGGGTCCCCAAGAGCGCTTGCCTTTACCCCTCCCAGGACTAAGCTCAGAAACTAAGCAACCTCAGGAGGAAGCCGAGGCTCTGACTGTGCTGTCCCTGCCTCCTGATCTCACAAGTTAGTCACAGATGAGGCAGAAGACACCTGGCTCTGGGCTCTCAGTGTAGTGGGGAGAGGGGCAGAGGGAGAACCCCTCAGTGAAAGGGGCCTCCAGGACCTGCTGACTTGGGTGTCTGCAGATGCCTCAGGGTGCTGGGCACTGGCCCGCTAAGATCGGGCGGCGCACTCAGGCTAGCGAGGGACACTAGGCCCAGCAACAACTGCAGGGACAATGACAACACTGGGCACAATCTTGTGATCTCACTGATCCTACCACAGCCCTCAGAGGGGGCGGGGGCAATTGCCATTTTACAAATGAAACAGGCTTAGGTTAAAGCGTTTGCTTGTGGTCCCATGGCCCGTAAATGGCTAAGATTCAAACCCAGGTCTGCCTGCCAGGTTTGACTGGCAGGGGGAGCTTCAAATACCAGAAGGAGGTGAGCATCCGTCAGCCCCATGCCCCACCCCCACGCCTCCATCCGGCTGTGCCCTGCAGTAGAGAGGGCCTGGCATGGTGGGCTTGAGCTGTCCCAGGAAGGTGAGGATGGCAGGGGGTAGGGGCCGGGGTGCATGTCACCCTAGCGATTACTCTGATGGTATCCATCTGCCTGCTGGACTGGGCCCTGCTTGTTGCACCCACATCGTGGGTACTTGGTTTATGATGTAAGCAAGATGTGTGACACTGTCTTCTCCCCTCATCCCCTCACACATGAACTTCAGGCTTCACGTTCGCTGCATCTTCAATGCCAGTGACTTCCTGCCCCACCGGGCATCTGTCTTCCCACCCCTTTCACCAGCCTCTGTGACCCAGCCTGGCCCCCTGCGGCTCGAGCTTCGGATCGCCAAGGGTATAGTGTCCCCATGCCTCCTCTCTGTCCCCACTCATCAGACATACAGCCCCAGGCTCACGAGCCTCTCCCTGCAGATGAGACTTTCCGCTCCTACTATGAGGAAAGGGACTACCCCATCGTGAAGCTGCTCCTGGAGCCCGTCCCCGTGGAGGTCCGGCTCCTGGAAAGGACAGACCCCCGCCTGGTCCTGGTGCTGCACCAGTGCTGGGCCACCCCCAGCGCCAACCCCTTCCAGCAGCCCCAGTGGCCCATCCTGTCAGATGGGTGAGTGGTGGCAGGTGCTCAAGCTGCCCCAGGGCTCCCTCTGCTTGCCTCCCCTCCCTCAGTGAGTGGCTTCCTTGACTTCTTTCCTTCCCAGGTGTCCTTTTGAGGGTGACAGATACAGGACCCGAATGGTAGCCTTGGACAGGGCTGAGCTGCCTTTCCCGACTCATTACCAGCGCTTCACCGTGGCCACCTTCACGTTCCTGGACTCTGGCTCCCAGAAGGCCCTCAAGGGACCGGTAAGAAGCGCATGTTCCGTTCCTGGTGCCTTAGGTTCCTCGTGCCTGCTGTCACCAAATCCCTCAGCACCTGCAAGCTGCTGCAGACAAAGGCTCCTAGACGGGCATGGTTTCACCACGCGTCCTGAACGGCCCCAGGTTCTGGCCTCAGGGCACCAGAGGTGACTGGTTAACAACTCAGAGGGAGGAGGGCAATTGCCATCAGCCCTAAACCTGAGCACTGGTCACAGTGCTGAGAGCAGCCTCGCTCTGAACTAGAAACTGTCTGATGTAATTATGCTTTGAGTTTTTATAACCCAGCAACTTCTCCAGAACTTAAACGTGGTAAACGTGGGTACTTTTAGGTTTTCTACATGGGCCACACTGTCATATAACTTTAATTCTACTGAACAGTATATATCTCTTTGACATTAACATACACAGATCTCTATATATCTTAAATAGCTGCATAGTTATCACATCAGAAGTAGACAGACTTCACGGGCTGGCACCAGAGGATGGCTGAATCATGTCGGCTGTGAATCTTTTCTGACCGAGCCCCTGACCTGCTGGCTGAAGGGGCTCCATTGGCCAGGGCTCGGGGGTGTTGGTTCAAGTCAGCTCCTACTTCTACTCCTTTCGGGAGCTGCCCTTGGCCTTGTGTTTCTGGAAGCAGAGCCAGCCTGTTCTCTCCGCCCTACGACACTGGTCACTGGGGGCCAACCCTGGTCAAGCCCCAACTTCTTGAAATTCCCTCTGTTGGTCAGTGACTAGCTCCAGGAGCAAGACAGCCCTCCCAGGGGCTCTGCACTCTGAGGCAGTGTGTGCGGAGCCGGCCGTGGGCTGGGGCTCGCCGGGTGCAGTGGTTCCTTCCATAGGCCCAGGGCCATCGGGAAGGAGAGATGCATGGATTGCAAGTGGGGTGCAGCACACAGGGCTCTGAACCTCACCAGCAGGCGCTGCAGTCTTGGTCCTGGTCAACATGCCCAGATTCTTCCCCCCCCCCCCCGCCCCCCTGGGTCCTGGGTCCTATGTCCCTGCCTCAGGGCTTCCTCCCATGTCCCAAGCCAGCCGATTGTCTCCACCTTTCTCTTCCTACCAGGTCTACATCTTCTGCAGTGCCTCTGTCTGCTCCCCCTCAGGGCTGGAGACCTGCTCCACTACCTGTGGCTCCAGGACTGCAAGTGAGCCTGGGGTGGGGGTGTTCTGCATTCTTTTATACATCTGGTCCTGGTTTCTGGGACACTAGGGCCCTGGATACCAGCCTCAGGTGCCTCTCCTCCCCTGGCAGGACAGCGGCGATCCTCGAGTGGCCACAGTGACATCGCCGAGCCGCAGAACCTCGTGAGCTCTCCAGGGCCTGTGGGTTTTGTGGATTCGTACAGGACGGAAACCACGCTGGGGCCCTCAGGTACAAGGGCCTATGAGCAAGCCCCAGAGGCCTTGGCTGCCGGGGTGTGTTAGCAAAACAGGAAAGCTCTGGCCCTAGTAAGGGCAGGGGATGGTGTCATTCATTCAGTGGGAACGACAAAGACAGGCGAGGTCCCGCAGCTTCGGTGCTGCCCCTGAGATCACAAAGGTCTGGGTGGAGGGTCGCCCAGCCTCGACATCCTTCCCACCCTCTCTCTGCAGGCTCCACCGGGAACTCTGACCCGAGGCTTCTCCTCTGGGTGGTCCTTTTGCTGGTGGCTGTTGCCATGGTCCTAGGCATCGGTGTTTCCGTGGGCCTGAGTCAGGCCCAGGCCAGGAGGCTCCGGGAAGGCAACAGAGGGTGAATGGCTCAATAAACCATCTTTTTAAACCTACTGAACACGGTGTGGAGAGCTTTGTGATGCCTAGAACAGAGTTCTTTCTTGCCCTAGAAACTTGTTCCTTAGGGTTGGTGCTGTCCTTTCCCAGTCGTCTCTATTACAAACACTGGGTAGAGTCCAGGGTCTCCCAAGCCTGGATTTGAAAGGTTCAGCAAGGAAAGGTGGCATTCCAGGCAGAGAGAACGGGACAAGCAAGGTGGAGGGAGGTAAAATCGTGGCCGAGTCATGAGCCACAGGAGCTGGGAATCGGGAACCTGACAGAGCTCATGGCCCAGGAGGGCCTGTCACCTCCCCACAGACACAGGAGTTGACTGGGCGCCTTCAAAGCACACTGTGTGGCTGCCGTCACAGCTAAGGGGAACCAAGAGTTCCCGGGGCCAAAAGAGCTGAACCCAACTCAAAGGGGCTGCTCCCAGTCCTGCTGAGTCTCCCACCTCCCACTGAAGGATGCAGGGCGACTTCTGAGCACCAGCCTCCCTCTCTCCTTCCCTCGCCCCCCAGAACTAGTCCACACAGGACCAGTAGGCATGGGGGGGAACAGGCCCCCAGGCAGGTGGGTGCTGGAGCTGGCTGGGCTGCTGACCTATTTGCCCGTGTAGGACATGGCCTTCGTCTCGGACTGGGCAGCAAAGACCTTTCCAGACTGGCATGCGGATCTTATATGCTGGGAATGGGGGTGGGAGGGTAGAAGGTTCAGCCTCCGGCAGAGGATAACCTGGTGGGGAAGTCAGAGCTGGGTTTCAGACACCCCTCTGGGCCTTCGGTAAGGTATGAGCCCAGAGAGCCCACACGAAGGGCACCTCGTACACAGGCCAGGCCAGGGGCCTTGACGCTGTGCAGGGCTCCCCCACTCGAGCCCCTTGCATCTCCTCTTCAGGCTACTGCTCAAACACAGGGCTCCTGCACCAGGCTGCTTGAGTTACGACCCTGGCTCTGGCTCTTACTAGCTGTGTAATATTGACTTACTGAACTTTTCTGGGCCCCAGTTTCCTCATCTGTAAAATGGGACTAATACCTTTCCCTAGAGGGGTTACAGAACAGGTAGCCAATATTTACTGTTAACTACTAGAATGTCTTCTTTCTCCTACCCAAACTCGACGTTTTCCTCCCTCCCTTCCTCCCTCCCTTCCTCCCTCCCTTCCTTCCTTCCTTCCTTCCTTCCTTCCTTCCTTCCTTCCTTCCTTCCTTCCTTCCTTCCCTCCCTCCCTCCCTCCCTCCCTCCCTCCCTTCCACAACTTTACAGCCCAAGATGAGGAGGGGCTAGAGGAAACTGCTGCCTTCAGTCTTTCTAGCTGGAGGCAGCAGAATAGGATGGGGGGGCAGGAAGATCCAGACCTTGCCATGGAAGCCAGTGAAGTAATGTCCTTACCTGGGACTGTCTTCCCATCTGTGGCTGGGGATGACAGCTCTGTCCCACTTCCTGGCCTGTACAAGGACTGCAGGATATGCTCTTTGAGGTTAGTGTGAGCCAAGGGAGAGCTCCTGGGCTGGTGTTGGCTGGAGGAGCGAGGCTGCCTGCTCTTAGAGGCCAGGGTTCTGGTTCCAACCCAGCGCCATCGCCTCCTTCCCACCACTCCCTTCAGCGTACAAGTGCATTCTAAGTGCTTCGGACACCACGAAGGTGCGTCTTTAAATGGCATTGATGCTGTGTTTAAGCAAAGCGAGATTCTTTGGATACCAGTTAGAATCATGTAACTGACTTTTCTCTAACTTTATAACAGACATCTTGTGTCATTTCTTACTTTTAATAAAGTTTCCTCCACAATGTGGTTAAACTATGATATATTTGGTAGAAACCAAGTCTACTAAGGATAACAGGTGTTGAACACGATTATTTCAGCATGTAATTCTTTGTATACTATTTTATTTTCTTTTTTTTTTTACACACAGAAAGATGTATATGATTTATTCAGTAAGAAAACTTAGCTACAGCATGGACAGTATGGCACCATCTGTTAAAAATACAAAAATAAAAATAAAAATCCACACATTTCCTCTGAGTACATATGTCTGTATAGAAGAAAACGCGAAGAAAAGGGTCTGCACAGATTCACCCCCAAGCATGGGACATGCAGCCTCTCACTGGTTAATGGAAAACAGTCAGCGTGCACGCAGAGTTTAAATTCCAGGCCCACCGTCACTGGGCTTCACCCACTGTAGAGCCCTTTTTATTTTAATTTTTTAAAATTTATTGTTGAAAGTATTACAGGTGTCCATTTCCCCCCCCCAACTGACCCCCTCCACCTCCCTCCCACCCCCTCTCCAGGCCTTCACCCCTTTAATGACTGTGTCCATGGGTTATGCTTATATGCATATAACTTCTTTGGTTAATCTCTTCCCACCCTCCACCCCCCTTCCCCCTTCCCTCTGAACTATGATCATCTGTTCCATGTGTCAATGTCTCTGGATCTATTTAGCTTGTCAGATTCTTTAGTTCATCCTTTTAACTTTTCCTGTAGTGCTGGTCTGGTGGTGATGAACTCCTTCAGCTTTTCCTTGTCTGAGAAGCTCTTTATCTGACCTTCAATTCTAAACAATAGCTTTGCTGGGTAGAGCAATCTTGGTTGTAGTTCCATGTTTTTCATCACTTCGAATATTTCTTGCCACTCCCTTCTGGCCTGCAAGGTTTCTGTTGAGAAATCAGCTGACAGTCGTACGGATGCCCCCTTGTAGGTAACTAACTGCTTTTCTCTTGCTGCTTTTAAGATTCTCTCTTTGTCTTTAACCTTTGGCATTTTAATGATGATGTGTCTTGCTGTGGGCCTCTTTGGGTTCCTCTTGTTTGGGACCCTCTGTGCTTCCTGGACTTGTAAGTCTATTTCTTTCCCCAGGTAGGGGAAGTTTTCTGTAATTATTTTTTCAAATAGGTTTTCAATTTCTTGCTCTCTTCTCTCCTTCTGGCACCCCAATAATACAAATGTTGGGCCTCTTGAGGTTGTCCCAGAGGCTCCTTATGTTATCTTCATATTTCTGGATTCTTTTTTCTTTTTGCTCTTCTGGTTGGGTGTTTTTTGTTTCCTCATGTTCCAAACTGCTGATTTGATTCTCAGTGTCCTCTACTGTTGATTCCCTGTAAACTATTCTTCATTTCAGTTCGTGTAGCCTTCATTTCAAATTGGTACTTTATTATGTTATCGATTTTCTCAATTATTTTCGTCATACTCTTACTTATATTCTTGAGCATCCTTATAACCATTATTCTGAACTCTGTATCAGTTAGCTTGCTTGGATCTATTTCATTTAGTTCCTCTTCTAGAGATTTCTTCTGTTCTTTCCTTTGTGACATGCTTCTTTGCCTCCACATTTTGGCTGCTTCCAGGTATTTGTTTCTATGTATTAGGTAGAGCTGCTATGTGTCCTGGAATTTGTAGAGTGGCTTTGTGTAGTAGGTGCCCTGTAGGGCCCAGTGGCTCAGCCTCCCCAGTCACCTGAGCTGGGCCTTCTAGGTGCCCCCCTGTGTGGGCTGTGTGCTCTGACCTGTTGTAGTTGAGCCTTGGTTGCTGTTGGCATCACTGGGAGGAACCAACCCCCAGGCCAATCAGCTGTGAGGACCAGCTGCAACTACGGCCAGAGAGCTGCTGTGCTGGAGACACCCCTATGGAGCAGGATTTGCTTCAGTGGAGCTTCGGTGTTCACCAAGTGCGCCCCTTGAGTGTCACTCGTGGATGTGGTAGGGTTGTAATCCAGTGTGGTCGAGTCTGACCACTAGGTGCACTGTCTCTGGGGCTCCCGGGAGGTGCAGAGTCAGCCTGTGCCAGTGCCTTGCCCAGGGCCCCCCAGCATGAGCTACACAGCAAACCGTAGTTGGCTGCTCCTTGTGCTGGGCTTGGCGGTGCCCAGGAGAGGCCCAGCTATGAGCCAATGCAGCTGCCGCTAGTGCCAGGCCTGGGGCCGCTTATCAAGCCGTATGGGGCAGCTGCTGCTTGTTTGAGAGATTTTAGGAGAGTCTTAAGCATGAGGCTTGAAAGGCCACTTGCACAGAAAAGCCCCTGGAAATGGCCTGGATGAGCTGCAGGTGGGGGGGCGGGGCCTCCGGGAGTCACGGGGCGGGGCCAAAGGTGAGTCAGGTGCTGGCGACTCAAACATGGCGCCTGCCTGCCGGCTGTGTGCGGGGAGGACTCGCCACAGGAGCCATGGTCTCCGCCAGCCCCTCTGCCCGGGAGGAAGCCGCCCTCCGCCTCTCGCCCGGATCTCAGGCAGGTCAGTTCCTCCCGAGTGTCCTGGGTCCTTTCCGGCTGCTGCCCGGCGCTGGGCTCAGAGGGAGCGTCCGAGTGAGTCCGTGCCGGGCCCTTTAGAGGAGCTGCTGGGCTCCCGCAGCCTCCGCGACCCTCAGGGACAGTCCCCGCTGGGTTCACAGCCCGGAGTGGTGGGGACGTCTCTTCCCGGCCTGGAGCCCTGGGCTGGGGGCCTGCTGTGGGGCTGGGACCCCTCGATCCTCTAGGAAACCCCCACCGCCGAGATTCCCTCCCGGGTTTGCCCCGCGGCACCGGGTGTGGGCCCGAGGCCGCTTCTCCGAGATTCAGCCCCGATCCACCCGCGTCCCCGCCCCTCTTCGCAGTCTCGGTGCTGCTTCATTCCCCTGGTTGTGGGGCTCCTGTGCAGCCGGATCTCAGGAGGCTCTGCGTGATGGTGGTTCTGGGTTTTAGTTGTGATTTTGATGTGGCTGCGGGAGGCGGCGGGTGCAGCTGCTACTTGTGCCGCCATCTTGTTTCTCGAGCGCTTTTTTGTATACGATTTTCTTGAAAGAAATTCTTAGAACTGCTGGGTCAAAAACTACGCCCCCTCTGATTACCAGGCTCTGGGACAGTGGGGGCCTGTTGTCCCACAGGCCGGCTCCCTCAGAGCCTATCATTCTAAATCTTTGCCTATCTGAGTCTCTTAAGGCAAATAGCGTTGCTGATTTAAAATCCCCAGCCGGTGTGGCTCAGCGGTTGAGCATCAACCTAGGATCCAGGAGATTGTGGTTCGATTCCCGGTCAGGGCACATGCCTGGGTTTGTGGCTTGATCCCTAGCAGGGGGCATGCAGGAGGCAGCCGATCAATAACTCTCATCATTGATATTTCTGTCTCTCTTTCCCTCTCCCTTCCTCTCTCTAAAATAAAAAAATCTATTTTAAAAAATTAAAATAAAATAAAATAAAATGGACCTCTGATTGGAAGACAAGCATCTCTATAGCCACTTACGAATTGGTTCCTCATATCTTTCACCTACTCTAGGGAACATTTCTTTCCTTGTCTGTAAAGACCTTTCACCAGTTAAGGGGTCAACATCCTCAACTTATAAATTTCCCATTGAGTTGGCCATTGGGTTTTCTTTGTGAGGTTCTTCTATCTTGCTGCTTAAGGGAATTATTTCACAATGAATATTTTTTCCTCATGTTTTTATTTTTAAATATGACCGAGATCTTCCCCTACCCTATACAATCTTAAAGGATCCCTTTCCTTTTTTGGCAACACTCTTGTGACGGTGCACGTGTTTCCCTCCTACTGTCAAGTGTATTCAAGCACAAGATTTTGGAAAGGTAACTTTGGTCATTGATATTTAAATGGTACATGGATCTTTCTCAATACTTCTACATCAAAGGGTTCTGTTTGCAAAATATGTGAACAGTGAAGGTCACTGTGACCCTGGGTTCCCCGCGCCTTCCATAGAGAAAAGCAGGGTAACCTCTGACTTTCCTAGATATCAAAATCTAGCCCAAATTTGGTCCAACTTACAACTTCCTCCCTCCCCTAAAACCTCCTCCTGGCACAAGTAGACACCTGAGCCCTGAGAACATTTGAGTCAGACGTGATGGAGGTGATAGCAAACCACTTTTTCTGACCTGTGGCAGGAAGCAGATCGGCTCAGGGGCCTGCCTGGCTTTCTCTCTTCCTGCCCTTTCAGGGAGGGGGCAGGGGCTGCAGCCACGGGACTCCCCGACTCTCCTTTACCTCCGGCTCCTTCCTCCTTACACTGCGGCTGAGATCCGACTGATGCCGTGGTGCTGCCCTACACAAACGGGGAGACCACTCTGCTGAAATAGAACATAACTCCTGACACTGGCCCCTCACCCAGAAATCTGTAAGCGCCTTTCACATAAAAGGGACACTGCTGTTCCAGCAGCAGGAGGGCTAGAGACCCGGGTCGACCTTCTGGCGTGAATAAACGACAGGTTCTATAGATACATAAATAACTTACAGTGCCCCCCCCCCCCCCGGGCTTCAGGCCGAAGCAATTGCAAATTCTGTCTGAAAAGATGTGATGTCAGTCCAAGTCTCAAAGAATTCTCATAAAATCACAAATAAATCGAGCACTTCCCAAACCAGAATCACAAGACACCCTAAAGAGTGAAAAGACAAGGCACAAACTGGGAAGACAGTTGCAACACTTTGACGAAGGATTACTATCTAAAAATATATATTTTTTAAAACTGCTACAGATCAATAAGAAAAAGATAACCCAAACGGCAAAACAGGCAAAGGGCACAAATAAACATGTAAAACATAAACTCAGATGGCCCGTCAGTGGATGAAAAGATGCCCAGCCTCGCCAGCCGTCAAGGATGTGAAGACTAAACTTCCAGATACTATTCTATACCCACCAGGTTGGCGAAAATTAAAATATTAAGGGTTGGCAAGGGTGTATAGAGACAGGAGCACTCAGCCACTGTTGACCAGTGTAAACTGGTGCAATCATGATGAAAAATAATGTCATCATATTATCTACATAATAAATCCTCTCCTAGGTTAATATCCGAGGAAAAACTGCACCAGCATGTCCATAAAACATTGTTTATAACGGCAAAAAAACAACCAAACAAAAGTACCATACGTCTATTAGCAGCCATAGGACATATAAATAATGCATTGTGGCACATTCCTGTCATGGGGCTCTGCAATGAATGAGGGGTAGGGTTAACCTGTCCAAGGTTGATCCTTCGCGGGCCGGCCTCCCAGAGGAGTTGGCCTCTTATGAGTCTCCATGGACTCCAGCCACTGCCAAGTGCCCAAGGCTCTGAGCAGTTACAAGGCTTGGGCCCCCAGCCCCTAATTATCTCGGAGCCGGGGCTGCCACCTCCCAACCACGGCTGCGACGCAGTGCCTCCTGCTGCCGGCCAGCCACAGCAAAGCGCTGCCGCGGAGCAGTTTGGACCTGAGATCCATGACCATATGGAGGCAGCTCTGGTGCAAACCCCCAAACACAAACACTGAGCTGATTAGGGCTGGGACCAAGGTGCTGCTTTATCTTATGGATACTGTGTCCCTTCCCCTGATGACAAGGGAGGAGGAGCCGTGCTTCCTAACCCAGAGCGGACTAGCCGGGGGGAACGGGCCATGGAGGACCCCACAGCTGTGGCTGCTCTGGCCCAGCCCCCTGGAGGGAACCGTTCACCCGCTGCTTCTGTTTGCGCAGCAGTGAGTAAACTGCACTTACATGTGTCAATGCAGGTAGCTCTCGGGAACAAAGGTGCCAAATGAAGTCAAAGAGGGCAGGTTTAATGATTTCATTTATATAAACCTCAAAAATAAGCAAAGGGAAACAAAGAACATAGCAGTAAAACTATAAAGAAAAGCAAAGAAATTATCAACCCCAGTTTCAGGACAGCGGTTCCTTCTGCAGGGAACAGAGGGGCGCATTCACGGAAGAACACAGAGGACCCCAGTGCTGTCTTTCTTAAGCTAAGTGGTGGATATAAGGGTGTTTACTATTCTTGAAGCTGAAAAGGCATCTTTCAGACACTTTTGAATGAGTGTCTCTCACACACACATACACACAAACTCTTAAAACGTTAAAAACCTGCTCCACATTTTGAAAATCTTCATATTCATGCTGCTGGCCAAGACCAGCAACCTCGTAGCCTTAACACAAACTGTTTGGTGTTTGTGCAACATTCTTGCCCCCACCTGCCCCGCTGACTCTTTTCTCCTCCTGGCTTTTCCTCGAACCTGCTCCCATCCTCCTAATTTCAGCAAGGCAGTGGCTGCCAGGCCTCTCCTGACACCAGCCACCCCTACTCTGTTCCTTTGCTCTATGTCCCCCTAGTAAATTTTTACTTCTTCAAAATGTGCCTGTCACCTCTCCCCAGACTTACCTGACTTTCAAAACAGCTGCAACCCCTCCATCATAACTCTAGTCCCATGGTTGTGCCCATCTGCACAGCCCACCTCCTGCCTGGATTAGGTTCCAGCCACTGGGTCATCAGAGCTTAATGAATGAAGAAGGCAGAGGCAGACCAAACCTTTATAACATAGGTGTCCAGAGTAACGGGCCACCACGACCCCCCAGCGTCCCTGGATGCCAGCACAGGCAGGAGCAGAGGGAACAGTGGCCAGCTATGGGGTGCTTCCTGTGTGCTGTCCACGTGCATTAGCTCACTACGGATCAACTCTGTGGAATGGGCACCATTAAGTTTTCAGATGCAGACACCGACAGAGACACAAGTCATAGAGCTTTGCAGAGCTGGGATTCAAGCCTGGGCTTCTGACTCCCAGAGCCCACACTTAACCACACCACGCTCCTAGAAAACGCTGGAGTGGCTCATCAGCTATCCATTCCTGTCCTAGCCGATCATGGGTAGTCAGCTTGGTCTCTGAAGCCAGACGGCTTAAAATCTCAGCTTCACTACTCACTGGGTGGCGGTAAGCCAAGGAGCTCTGAGTTGTTTCCAGTCTGTAGAACAGGGAGGACAGCGCCTGTCTAGCAGGGTTGTCCTGCGGTGCTGAGAGTTCAGCCCTGGGGCCCAGGTTATGGGGCAGGCTAGTGTAACTACAGTGCCCCCAGGTGGCTGCCCTGGTCAGTGCACCACGGCTGAGAACAATGTAGCCACATCCTCACAGTCAACAGTGGAGGGATAAGGGGCTTGGGGCATGGATCCTCATAGGGCTCAAGTTCAGGGGGGATGCAATAAGCATTGATTACACCTCCACTTGATTTTTCTTCAGACACCTAGGACTACCGACTGCTCCTGGACCCTAAATATAAACCTCATCAGCCTGACAATATTGGTCCAGAAAAGGTGAGCCCTTTAGAACTCACCAACTGAGACTGAATTCCAAAAGGTTCACCCACAGGCAGCTGAGTCAAAATCTGGAGTCGTGACAGCTCCCCTGTCCATTCTGGCTGAAATAACTAACCGCCTGCTCTTACATACCAAGGAGAGATGCAGAGCCTGGGCTTTGGACAGTCCCAAGGTTGAATCTCTAATAAGAAATGACAGCAATGAGTACATGGCCCCACCCTCGAGATAAAAATCTAGTTGGGGGGCAAATGCATGAACACCTCCAAGGTATTGTGACAGCTATGCCAGAGCCATGAACCTCAGGCTGAGCGAGGTCACTCACTTGGCAGGGCAGGGATGGGCACCTGAGGCTTCTTGGAGTCAGCCTGTCTTTGGGGAAGGAGACTCCAGGGAGAGCAGTGTAGCAGAAGTAGTGGTGTTGATAGAAGTATTAGCAGTGGTAAAAGTTAGTAGTATAGAAGTATTAGTACAAGTGGTAGCAGTAGTATTAGTAACAGTAGTAATAATACAAGTGGTAGCAATATTATTAGTAATAGTAGTAGACATAGTAGCAGCAATTAAAATATATGTAGCATTCATTACCTGCAGTCACCCTTGTAAGCACTTCTCATAAACTCACTCAGTCCTGACACTATCCCTACTAAGTACAATATCCCCATCTTATGAAGAAACTGGAACAGAGAGACGTTAAATAGTCTGCCCAAGGTCCCACACTCAGTGCCACAACCGGATTCCAAGCCAGAGTCTGGGTCCGGAGTCCATGCTCCTACCCACTACCCTGGACTGCAAAGGAAGGGGCATGAGGCCCCACGGGAGTGCAGAGAAACTGCTCAGAGCTGCTGGACAGCTAAAAGCAAGGTTGTTTCAAGAATAAAGTGAGAAAATGTGTCTGTCTAGCACACAGCGCTGCAGTTGATATGAGGGTGGACCGATGGCGGGACAGAGACGAAAGCATCTCAGAACCTTATGACCCAAACATTGGGCTCCCAGAGGCCAGGACAGCCGGGCCACACCCACTCTTCTAGGGCTGTGGCTTGGAACTGACTGGGGGTGGGGCTACAGTCCCTTTGGGATGTATTCCATGCCCCTCCCATCCCCCCCAAATGCACATATGCATGGAAAACCCACATGCCCACACTGTTTGAGGGTGGCCACGGTGCCCCTACCAACCCACGGATCCCTCCAGAACCTGTTCTCATCTCCTTAACTAGTTTCTGGAAAGGAAGTCACACCTCATGAATGCATATTCAAATCTAGCTAGAAACCATTAGATTGGGGAGTGCTATGCTGGCCGTGGGGGTCCATCAGCACCAGGAGTCACTCCCCCCGCCTGACTGACGCTGCTCTACGCCTGCAACCACAGCTCTCAGTCCACCAGTCCACCCTCCGCTCAGCCGACGCCTTCCTCCTCCTTAAGTTTGTCCCAACTCAGAACTGCATGAGGGCACTTCCCCTTAAAAAGGATAATCATACTTTTCAAATCCAAGAAATAAATACCCCAAACTGGCTGAGGCTATATGGCTGATAGTCATACAGTGAGCCACTGGAAATGGACAGATGTTGGGGAACCTCTACGTGCTCCAAACACTGTCTCGTCACCACCTCTTGCAAAGTTACCCCTAAGAACCTAAACTAACATGTTCACCACAGTGCTATTTACAAACGGATAAAACTTCGGCATGTTTCCCAAAAGGAAAGTTCAATGGACAATTAATTGGGGTTACATTACAAATAAAGGCTTTCCAGGTCAAATATTTGAAGAAATTGGCTTTAAAAGTTAGGTGGTTTCTTTCCTGTAGGAGTTTTTAAAGGTTTTACTAGCTACTAAGCATGCTGGCCCTGCAAGGGAGATACGGCATGCCCCGACTTCCTTGACCAGGACACTGACCCGGCAACACACAAGGCCTTCTGTTGCAGCGACATGAACTCTGCTTTGACCACAGCCCCCTCCAGGTAGCACCCTGTGTCTTAGCTCCCCTTCCCTGTGCAACTCCTTATCTATGGCCACAAACTCCCACTCTCAGCTCACGTGCTCTTAACCCATCCCCATCAGGCTTCCCTGTCAAGGGTACTAATGACCTCCCTGGCCAGACCCAGTGGTCACACTGGCCTCCTTCCTATCCCTCCACACACCTTGACTACTCCAGGCTTTGAATGTCCCTTCTGCCTTATCATTCAGGCTTCAGTGTGACCAGCAGAACCCCAGCAAGGCCTCTCCTGACCACCTCTTTTAAAGCAGCCACACACCCTATATGAACTCCCTACATGGTGCACTTGTTTTCTGGTCTTTATTTACTATTTACTGGCTGTCTTCCCTGGAACAGGCTCTACTTCGGATTTTCAACTGCCAGTTATAATAATCTTTCTGATGAAAGCCAGTTGGGGACAGGTTTCCTATCACAAAGGAAGGATCCTTGCTCATTACTCAGTTCCTCACCAGCAAGGAAAGGCCATCTTGCTTGTATTTCTCCCTCCCTGCCACGGTGGTGGCAAGTAGGAGACAAGTGACATGAGACCCTATTAACATTGTATGCGGGAAACGTATTTATACGTTTTACGTTGACTGGTAGTAGAGCGCGCGATAAAAACTACCTGCAAACAATGTGTTAAACACAAGGTCAAGGTCTGCAGGGACATTAAAGATACATTCTGGCAAATGGCTGTAGATTTGTTTTTGTTTTCTTTGATTTCTGTTGTGCAATTTTAAAAAGGGGAGGGGGATAACAGTGATGAAAGAAAAGGACTGGCTCCTGTCCCTCCCACTGACCGCCCAGCTCTGGAGTTCCAGCTACGCGAACGCGCGCGCGCACGCGCACACACACACACACACACACACACACACACAAACACAAACACATGGCTCGGTTTATTGTTTCCTTTTTTTAATGAAACTAGATCACTGCTTACAAAATCGTCAGCCCTTGTGCCCATCCCTTCACAGTTCCCTTGGCTCAGCCTGTCCCCTCCCAGGAACTGAAACCAGGTGGGTGTGGAATGGCCACCACCGACTCAGTGACCCATAGGAGAGAGGCCTGGGCTCCGACCCCGAGCCTTCAGAGGGCGACAATGCTACCTCCCACATCTGTTCCCGGCGGGCCTGGAGGCTGCATGGATGAGGGTGGTCCAGGCTGCCACCCAGACCAGAGTGAAATGATGTGAATGTCCCACCCCATGGACCCCCCTCCCCCCAGTAGTCTCTCCCTTTCCTCCCCCCACCCCAATCCTAACTCTACCCCACCACTGAGATGAGGCCCAGCTCCTGTCAGAAGGACGGGGCCTACAGGCTGTAGAACTTGAGACTCCTGTCCATGCCCGTGGAAGCGATGAACTTGGCGTGGTGACCGAAGGCCACTCCTGTGGTCAGGCCGCTATGCTCTGAGGAGAGATAAGAGGCATCGGTGAGAGGCTTTTCCCCCTTCGGGTCTGAGCACTGACTCTCACGATGTATGTCCAATCTGACCAGTCCCGCCCCTCAGTTACCACACTGCATGCGGCTGCCTGTTTTCCCCTTGACTTTAAACTGCAAGGGTAGGGCTGTGGGCTGTAGCCAGACCTGCGCATTTCCCCGCAGGGCCTCACGTGGCGCCTGGCACGTGGCAGGCACTCCAGTCTTTGCTGGTGGGCTGAGCAAACCGAGGACTGTCAGTCCCCTCGCCTAAGCTACCAAGGCAGCTGCAATTCTGCTCAAGTACTGGAGCTGACCGTGAGCTGGGAAGAGAGCACTGAGCCACAAAGCTCGCGGTCTCCCTTGCCACATCTCATAACTTGCTGTTTTTAAAACTTAGCTGAGTCTAGTTTGGTTTAAACTTCAGTAATCAGCTTGTTGGGATCTATCTAGTTTTGACTCTGTGCTTGTAACTGGAACAGCCCCTCAGCTTGTTCTAGCTCACAGGGTTCCGACTCTAGGGTACCTGGGCCCCTAACGCAGGGCAGGGCAGGGCTGAGGAAGGGGCAGAAGAGGCTGGGCATCACTCCCCATGGGACTCGGAGCTCATGAACATCAGTGCAATTCCTTCAGGTTAAGTTCAGGATCACACCTGCAGCCAACCAACTCTCCACTACAGTCCCCTGGCCTTCCAGCCTGCCACTACTCATCAAACCGGGGTCCGGGGAAGGGCTGAAACCCACAGCCACACAGTGAGGCCTGGGCACCTCCAAAACATGGCACTATGAGCAGGCTCAGGAGAGTAGGCGGGTGGGAGAAGTTCTGTGTCCTGCCCACAGCCTGCTACTCGGGACAAGAACTGTATCAACAAAGACAGCAGCAGCTGCCATTCATTCAGCTCCCAAGTGTGCAACAGGCACCCTGTCACCAGGCATGCCACCTTGTCACTAGCTGGCACCATCTGCAAAGCAGTGCCTACCTGCCCCTTTAAAGGTGGGGAAGCTACAACACTAAAGGGAAAATCACACACCTAGGGCCACACAGCTACTGGGGTTATTCACTGTCTCAGCCCCTGTTATCCACTGTCTCAGCATCTCAGCATTTTGTATCTTTCTTCTCTAGCACTGAAGTGCAATTAAGTATTTATTTGCGAAGTCATTTACATCTGCCTTCCTTACCTCACTAGAAAGTCCATTAGTGTAAAGACCTGGCCTCTCTCATTCATTGCTCTAATCGCACAGAGGGCCAGGACACAACACTAAATAATAACGGCAAATCTTTATGCACCTGACCCTGTTCTAATACATTCACTCACACTCATGGAGACCTCACATCAACCCCACTGCAGATGTACTATCATCATACCCCAGAGAGGTTAAGCAACTTGCCCTATGTCACACAGCTACAAGTGGTTGAGCCAGCATTTTAAGCCAAGGACTCTGACTCTTGAGTTCAGTTTCTTAGTCACTAAGCTCTATTGCCTGAGGTTGTGATTCAAAGCTATTGAGGCTTATTGATGCCTAGAAATCCTAACCCAGTGAGACTTCCCCACTTCCCTCTGGGCTAGGACACCGAGACCTCAGGATCCCAGGGGCAGCCTCTACCTGTGAAGTGAAGAATCTCTGTCCACTGTTTGCAGATGTAGATCTGGACATCTGTGCCCCCAAGGGCCAGGTATGTGCCGCTTTGGTCAAAGATCAGTGACTTCACCTGCCAGAGCCAGAAAAAAGGTCACAGGAGGGGAAGGGAAACTAGGGAGCACCGGGGAACAAAGAGAAGCTGTTTAGACTAACTCAGGGAATAATCGACAAATGAAGAGGCGGGAGAGCTGGGGATGGGTGGTGAGGGGAGAAGCACCTCAAAGTTGTTATCCAGCTGCAGTGTCTTAAAGTTCTTCAGCTTGCGCAGGTCCCAGAGCTTCACAGAGGAGTCATCAGCTGCAGTAGCCAGGTAGTAACCATTCTCAGAGAAGGCGATGCTGGTGATGGGGCCCGAGTGGCCAGGGAAGTTGGCCACGTTGGTACGCTCCTACAGTTGCGGGGGTGGGTAGTAAAATGTCACCCACCGGTTACAAGAGGAAGAAAATGGAGCTCACCAAACCCCACCCCTGAGATGTCCTCCTTGGTCTTTCAGGAAAGGGCAGCTAACAGGAATAGCAGGGCTGGGCGGCCAGCCCAGGGCCCCCAGACTACTCTGGTCACGTCACACACACAGAGTCACTGACTCTTCACCCTCGGGACAAGTCATCACACTAAGTGGTCACAAGAGCTCTGATCCTGGGGCTCAGATGGAGGCTACCATGTCCTACCTTCAAGTCCCAGATCTTGATCTGAGAATCCATGGTTCCCGTCCCAAAAATGAGTCCATCAGGATGGAACTGCGCACAGGTGAGAGCTGTGGGAAGGGAGAGGGATCGTGGTCAGAGCCCCCCTGGGGGAAACTAAATATGGCAGAAGGTCGCTTCCTTCTCTTCACGTGCCCCATTGTGCCTGGCACAATGTCTGGTACTCAGCAGGTATTGGTGGTAAGTTCATTTTTACAAGAACAAGTAGCAAATAAAACATAAAAATAAATAATAGCAAATGAAGAGAAAGAGACTACTTACCGCAACCGGAGGTCTCATCCGTCACCTTGGTGAGCACGCGCCCTGTCTGGATGTCAGAGAAGGCCCAGTACTGAAAACAGAGACAATGAAGCCAGTGAGAAAGTGGGTGCCCTTCAGGAAGCAGAGACCCTAGCTTGGCAAAGCCCGGTAAAGCCAGCTCCTCTCAGCAGAGAGGAAATGCTCTCCTTGGGGTGCTGCGGAGATGGCTGGGGTTGGTAAGCTGTTCCCTCCTCCCACGATGTTCAAGGCCTCTTCAGGGCCCTGGTTGGGACCACACCTGGTCATCAGAGGAGCTCAGGAGATAGTCACCAGTGGCGTGGAGGCTGAGGCCTGTCACAGAGCTCTCATGGGCCCGAACAACCTGTACACAAGAGGTGTTCGGGACCGACCAAATCCTAATAGTGGCATCTGGGGATGCAGAAAACACCAGCTCCTAAGAGGAAAGTAGAGGCAGACTGTCAGAGAGGAGAGGTGGACTGTAAGAATCTCACAAAAGGCCTGGGGATGCTTACAACCCCACCACAGCTTCTCCTTTCAGCCCTGCCCTGGCTGGAAACATCCACCCACCCAACCATGCCTAAGAGGGCCACCAGTAAATATTAAAATGATAAATCAAACAGCATTTGGTCTTGGGAGAGGCCTCACCACCTAGTGGTAAAAAGGATAACTGCACCAGAGTGCAATATCCCACACCCCAATTCCAGGACCAGAGAGGAATGTGGCTAGTGCAACTGGGGAACTGAATTGCTTAGTTTATTTAAATAACCACATGGAGCTAATGCCTACTGTCTGGGATGGTGCAGGTCTGAACAGTACTGGGTCTGGAAAGGGCTGCAAAGGTATGTTCAGTGTATCCCACACTTAAGGATTCTTAGAAAAATTTGAGACAGGGAGAGAACTTACCTAGTGTCACCAACCAATTATTTTGGTTAGGACATAAAAACTAAGGTAAAACCAACCACCATGTTTTGTCAACGTGATTTCATAAGAGAAACATTAACATTAAGCAAGAAAAGAGTGGTTTCATTTGAATAAATTTACTTATATGAAAAATCCACCATATTTTTCTGTTTCTACTTTCCTTAAGGGACAGGGCAAAGGCTAATGAGAAGCAGTGACCCAGCCACTGTCTCACAGACCCAGATCCAAATTGTCCTAGATCTAAACAGGCAAATGCCACAATGTCATTACTCTGGTCTCATGAGCTGCCTCTACCCCAGGAGTGGGGAACGTCCAGCCTGAGAAATCATTTGGTCTGGCCCTGCCAAGGCAACCGCAGGCAGGACTCGAAATTCAACAAATCTAGGAACTTTTTTCATAGCAAGAATGATTTTATATGGCCTTCGAATGATGTTATAAATATCCAAATGGCCACTGGCAGAAAAAAGGTTCCCCAGCCCTGCTCTATCCCCTAAACCAGCAGTCCCCATCTATTTTAACCCACCCTGCTTTCCACAATCAACAAGTGTTTACCGCCCACCGTGGGGGACCATGGGAATACTTCCTCAGGCGTGAGTCACAATTTGTTGAGCTTTATTTTCTGCAGTTTGTATTATAAACACAGTAGAGCTTTGTCCTTTCCCTAACAAATTACTTCTATGAAGATGCCTTTGTAAGCCACACATTTCCTCTCTCAGCCTGGTTTGAAGACCCATTATAGTGGATCCCACAAAGTAAAAGGGAACCCCATGACTCCAAAAAGAGGCCACTAAATGTCTATTCTGGAGCATCAGAGCTCTTTCTCGAGCCTACTTCAGTTTACCAAGGAGACAGCAGGGGGTGGGTATTGGTTCTGGAACCCTCCACCACTGAAACAGGGCTCAGGAATGAGGAACAAGGGTGGTGAGGAGAACCCCTTACCTGGGAAGGGTGAAACACCACACTGGTGACTTTCTTGGTATGGCCTTTGAGGGTGGCCAAGATTTGCTCAGAACTCTTGTCAAAGACGACAACATTTTTATCCGCCCCACCTGGAAAGGACCCACATGAGATTCAAAAACCAGTCAAGCCCTTCCAGGTCCCTTTGCTGAAGAAGGTACTTTTGTCCCCAGGCCCATGCACAGGACAGGAGCCTGTTCGTTCCCTGCCACCCTCCCCGCCTTGGCGACACCAGCTCTCACCAGTGAGGATCTTGTTGGTATCGGAAGGGCAGAGGTCCAGGGCGAGGATCCCAGGAATGCTGGCACTGTGCAACCCCTGTGCACACCAAACCCAGTGTCACGGCCGAATCAAGGCAGGCCACAGAGCCATACAGCTCCCCCAGTGCCACCCCAAGCCCAGGGAACAAGAGTGGCTTGTGTTCCTTATCCGCTGCACTTGGCCCTCTGCCTGGACGCAGTACCTCCCTCACCGCATTACTGGGAAAGCAGAGCTGGGCAGGAAGACAAGGCTGGAAAAGGGGCCAGAGCACTGCACAGCACTCTGCTCACTGTGCTCCAGGCTGGCCGGCCCCACCCTAGGAGCAGCACGGAGGGCCCTATCTCCGAGGTCCAGGGACCTGGTCACTCACCACATGGGATGCCACCTGCCGGTATTTGCTGAGCTCTTCTGGCTTCACCAGTTCCTCAGGCACAGTCTTCCCTCTCTGAGAAAATTAAAAAGCCCCCCCAAGAAAAATGGCAATGAGTGCAGGACTCAGTCAGCCCCCTTTCCTAAGGGGCCAACTGCCTCCACCTGGCTGACTCTCTTGGCCCTGGGAGAAGACTTACCTTCTTACGCTCCGTGGTTAGCACAGTGGCCTTGTCTTGAAGCTGGGGAAGAGAGAAGGGGACAGATTCAATGTGAGACAATTTATTTTGCCAAGACAACGGTCTGCTGGATTCTGGTAATACCCTTATTTTCACGTGTCAGCAGAAACTCGTTATCCACCAACGTCTGTGCTCAAGGCAGACAAGCATGATCTCTTACTGTCACTCCACGCTTGTGAGGAGGTGCTGAGAACCTTGTTTCGGAGGAGGAAACTGAGCCTCAGAAACGTGAAGTCACTTGCCCAAGACCACAAAGATGACAAATGGCAGGTCTGCAGAGCTCCCAGACTAGGTCCTAGGCCACTAGGATGAGAGCTGAATGCAAGCTGACAATCTGAACTGTTTGGTAAGACAATCGATCAAGTCTGGCACAGGAAGATCCTGTGAGTCTAACAGAGCACTGGGCCTAAAATCGGCCCAGCTCTGCGTCTTCTATAAAATAAAAAGGCTAATTCCTGTCCTGTCTCCCTCAGAGAACAAAACAAGAAAACATGTAACGAAGTGTTTTAATATCTGCAAAGAACCCCAATAACAAGAGCTACAAGATGCACTTAGCAGTAATAATTAGTCTGTTAAATTCCCACAAGTCTATGGAGTAGGTACTATTATTCTCACTTCAGAAGCAAGGGAAATGGACACAGAAGGGTTGGTTAAGTCAGCCTAAGGTATTAAAGCTTATAAATGGTGACATTAAAATACAAACCTGGGCAGTCTGGTCTGAGTCTGTGCTCTGCAGGATTCTACTTTATCCCAAAATGGATGAGATTTTTATTCATATGGGACTCAGGGGTGAAAAGTGAGGGCCCATCTGCATTCCCACCAAGGGAGAGCACAACATACCTTCTGGATAATCTCAGGGGTCATTCCCACCAGCTCGCCCAAATCCATTGGCTCGCCTGCACCCTAAAGAGAAGGAAGGCGAAGGTAAGGGAGGCATAGAATGCCAAAGACACTTGCAGGAGAGCCACGCCACCCACCACACACAAAAGGGCAGCTGGCAAAGGGGGGGACAGGGGACGACGACACTCACCACAACACTTGGCTGTGAGCTTGGCACAGCCTGGGGCACGATGAGACCAGCCTGCGGTTTCAGGGTAGCCAGAGCTGAGAGAGAGAAGACAACATTAGAAATGGGATATGGTGAAGCAGGACCAGCCTGGAGTGGAGGATGGGGGGAGAGGCTGCACCTTCTCGGGCAGCGGTGACTTCCTTGGTGAGACGGGCAATGACACGGCAGGCGGCATCGTGCTGGTACAGTGCGTGGGACAGCTCTTGGCGGGTTGTCTGCAGCTGCTGGCGCAGAGTGAAGCTGTGCAGCATGACCGCGTCCTGAGAGGGGGAAACACCACCGTGAGGGGAGGGGAGGAGCCGGAGCGCCCGGCAGAAGGGCCAGCCCTTGATAAGAGGACACTGCCTCCATCCCCTGGCCTAGACCAGTATCAGTGACTGAAGCAGTATCTGAGTGGCCCTGAATGTGCTGGCAGCTACTCTCGAGCTCCTAGACCCTGCCTAACACTGGGCACACAGAAGTGGGAGCCAGCTCTTTCCCACCCCATCTTCACTAATTTACTGGCAAACCTCGGATGTCATGCCATCACCTCACCAAGACCAAGAGGGAATAATAACGCTATTTACTGACTGCCCCCATTGTGTCAAGCATTGTGCCAGGCAGTCCCTCAGGATATATTCACTCATTCATATTTTAGAGCACCTACTACATGCCAGGGTCTGCTCTCAGTGCTGAGGATATACTGATAAATGAAACAAGCCCCTGACATCATGAAATTTATACTTTAATTCTCCCAAAACCCTGAAAGGCACTAATCTATGTTGTACAGTCAGGAAAACTAGAACTTGAATACAAGCAACTTGCCTAAGGTCACATGGCATGTGAGCAGTGGAGCTAAGCATGGAACCCAGATCTGTGAGACTTCAACAACCAGGCTCCTCCTCCACGATCATCCTGCCCCTCAAAAGAGAAAATATTGCTCCATCCTTCCCACCCCCAAGTCCTAGTCCAGTGATGTCTTCAGGTGAGGAAAACGGATTCTCTTCCAGGGACTCACCCACTCATCCTGTAAGGCTTTCAGAATAGCTGGGATGCTGGTGGCTGAGGGAGGCTTGGGCCGGATTGGGTGAGCAACTGCCAAGAGAGGGAAAGTAGGCATCAGAACCATAACCCAGGGGACTCTTCCTTTCCCCCACGCTTCTCCCTTTAGCCTGCACTAACAGGCCACCATCTCTTCCTCCCATGCGCTGGCACCACCTCCCACCCTCTCAGGCTCAGGCCAGCCTCTAGGCACCTTTGATGTCGATGAGCTGCTCCTCAGACAGAGGCTGGTTGTTGACAGGGTCTGTGCCATTCTCTGCAATATACTTCTCAATGAGCCGCCGCTCGTAGACGTGATTTGAGACAGGGGACACACACGGGTGCTCTGGCACTTCATTGGAAACTGCGGAGAAGAGGCAGGTGGTGAACCTGGGGCAGGGAAAGGGACCTTGGGCCAAGGGGCTGCCTCATCTGCTGCTGGCCCCAACAAGACCATGCGTCCCCACACTCAACTAACAAGACATGACACCAAGCCAGTTTGGTACTGAATGCTTCCCAGCTACCTAACTATCTTCTCCATTAGTCTCCTGACAGTCAGAGAGCCAACAAATAATACTGCACAACTACTATGTGCCAGGCACCTAGAAAGCAGTCAATCATCCCTGCCCACCTCATTTTGAACAAAGATGCTTAGGCTCCATTATACTCTGGGACATGGAGGGACACACAAAGCCACTCAAATCTCAGTCTAGGACAGTGATTTGCAACCATTTCACCTCATGGCACACATAAACTAATTACTAAAATTCTGCGGCACACCAAAAAAATATACTATATTTTTTTTGCGGATCTGACAAGAAAAAAGAAGGTATAATTTTGATTCATTCACAGAGGCTTTTTGACAATCTAAGGGAAAAGAAGTCAGAGCCCAGTGCCCCTTACTAAATAGTCAGGTATTGCATGTTTTTAAAATTCTTGCTGCACAACAGTTGAAAGTCGCTGGCCTATAGCCTAGATGGAGTATCAGACAAAGAAATTACAAAACAATGTGACAGGTGCTATAATAACAAAACATTTACATGTTGTTTACTAGATGCCAAGTATGACTGCAAACACTTTCCAGAGGTTAGTTCATCCTCACAATCACCCCCAACAGAGGTATCATTTACACATCTGCCTGGGTAGTCTGCACCTCTTGAGGTCTCTGACAGCACAGATGCCCAGCAGGTACTTGATAAACATCTACCAGATGAGTAAATGAGAGGAAGGATGGTGCTGGGGATATGGAAAAGCGCTTCCCCAAGACTGAAACAATAAATGTGAAAATACTCTGCAAACTGTGACTTCTTCAATGCGAAGGCCTTCCTTTTCCTAGTCATCTTGCTCTTCCTTCCTCTCCCCCCCCCTTTCCCCTCCCCCTCCCCACTTTTCCCGATTTATGGAGAGATTCTAAGAGTAAGGGCTTTAGAGTTAGGAAGCAAATAGAGAAGAGAGACTAGTAATCTGATGAAACAATGAGAATGGAAAACATCTTCAGGTCATGATAAAATACCAATATAAGACGGTACATGCATGAAAAAAGTGTGGAGTCGCGATCAGAGAACCTAGCTCCATCACCCAGCTCTGCCACTCACTAACTGCAGCATTAGACAAGCCCTACTCTCCTTGAAGCTTACACCCTCATCCGAAAAAACAGACCTTTGTTTCCGCTTTGGAGAATCCTTGAGAGGACAAAAGCAGATCACTGACTTGGAAGCGCGCAGTAAACCAATAAAAGCTTTACAAACACGCCATTTTTATCAGCCGTACAGGATGAGGCAGGGAACTAGAGGCCTGGATTCCAGCCCTGTCACTGCCTCTAACTCACTGTGTGGCCTTCGAAAATTTCAGAAGCTCTGCCTACCCGAGCGAGATCTCAAACCACCACCCAGTGCAATGCTCATTCTGCAGGGGAAACTGAGGCCCACAGCCTCGCACCAGAACACAAAGCCTGGCGGAGCCGGATCTGCACAACCCCTAGGGTATCCTGATTCCTACACCGGGGCCGGTTCCTCTGCATCAGCTCCCTCTGTTCGGGCCTCAGTGATGCCTCTGACAATAAACTTGCGGCGTTACGTAAACTGTGAAGCGCTGCGCAAATGCACTACACGCAGAGGAGGAGGACCCCCGAGTTGACAGGCCGCAGCCCTGCCTCCCGGGAGCCCCGTTTTCACCTCCGCTCCTGCCCGGGAGCCGCAGCGGCCCGCAGATCCTCCCGCTCGGCTCTCCCGCCTCCTGCGACCGCGATCGGCCGCAGCCGATACTCACTAGAACAGATCAGGGACATGGCGCCGTCGCTGTGCTCCGAGGCGCCACACACCCGGCTCCGGGATCAGCTTCGGAGCTGCCGCGGGCCAGGTCCTATTCCCCGCTGCTTCCGGGACGCTCCGCGGCGAGCGGGGAGCGGGGAGCTGTCCCCCCGAGCGACGATCGCGCAGCCCTTCACGTGGGACTGCGGCGGGCCGCGCGCCTCAGCCTCCTGCAGCTAACGGAAACTGCCCTTTCCCAGAATGCAACCCGGCAGGAAAGGGCCCGCCAGACACTCGGCTATTTCCGAATCAACTCGGCTCCTTCCGTAATGCAACCCCCCTCCCCCCCAGTGCGGGATAAGAGATCTAGAACTACATTTCCCATGATGCAGTGGGAATTTTAAAACCAATGCAATTTAGCAACATTTTTGAGACCCTTGAGCGCTGAGCCATGGGATCACAATCTTGTAAACTGTAATGTACTCGGGAATTTCCTAGCGAACTTGGTAAAATGGGCATATTCCTGAGGTCTGCCTTAGAGAGTCTGCATTTTCAGTGTGTGCCCCAGGTGATCCTGAGGTGTTTCTCCTACTTCCCTTTGATAGACGCTGAGAGGTGACCAGGTGAAGAAAGCAGAAGCAGATGGATGGAGAAATTAACACTGGCCAAGAAACTGTTCTGGTCCTGCCTCCACTACCAATTTGCTCTGCACCCTGGGGGGAGTCATCAGCTTCTCTGCCCCTTTCCTACATGATTTCTGCTTCCCTTCCAATGCAAATCGTGTAGGATTCTTTGTGGATATCTATAAAATAAGATTCTTCCAGAAATCGTGTATACAACATGTGGTGCAGGCTGTGAGGGATCCAGACCAAGCAGCAGGACAGACAGATATGGTCAATGAAGTTTTCTTCGCTGAAGAGGTGTGAATGATCCTGACTTTGACAGGTGGGCAAAAGTCAGATAGAAGAGGAGAACAGAGGGAGTCCCAAGGGGAGGAACAGCACAAGCAGAGGCTTGGAGAGAAGTACAAAAGTTTTAGGAATGAAGGGTAATACAGCACAGTGGCCAAGCACATGAACTCTGAAGTCATATTTTGTGTTCCATTAAGCTAGTAAACTGTGTGAACTCTGCCTTCATTTCCTCATCTGTAAAACAAAGCAGTGCTAGCAAGGGTTGAACTAACTCATAGGGTTGTTGTGAGGACTTAATATTTTCAAAGTGCCTTACTAAACTTGATGCAACTGTTAGAAAAGCTGGAAGAGGAGGCCCAGGATACTACTGTTAAAGCATAGTAAGAAGCTAGGAAAATTCCAGGACAAGCAGAATAGGGAAACTCAGATAGTTTAACGGCAGTTTGCAGCCGCGTAGTAAATCATATCTTCCCTAAACCAAGGACACTTGAGAGTAAATGGTTTGCATCTCTTCCCAGCCAGAGGGTAGATAGCTTAAATCACCCTATTCAGGGAGACAGATAACAGAAATCCAGTTAGTGTCATTTGCCAACCACACCCAAGGACAGACAAATTAAGAATAAACCTCATTTTGGTATGTTAGCATAAAGCTGATGAATATTCTATTAAAATCTTCCCCTAATACCTCTCCTAAACACCCAGCCTTTAAAACTCTAAAAATAAACATCCCAATGCTCGCTCTCCTGGGTCCAAGGTCCCTGAGCTTGTCCCCTTCTCTCTCTCTGACTTCTCAGTGCGCCAAAGCACCCCAGCCTAGGGTCTCCTGTTACTTCTATGCACCTTCCTTGTTTCATGTCCTAAGTATATTTTTGCTGCAGCCAATAAATTCTCGCTTGCTTTTCTACACTTTGTCTCTTGATTGAAATCTTTCCCGCAAGAAAACAACCAAGGTCTCCCTGTCTCTGAGTAACACTGCCAGAGCCTGTTGGGGAAGAAAGAGACCCTTAGCTGAGGCCAGAAGTGATGAGGGTCCAGAGCAAGATAGATGGGCTGACAAGCATCTGAAGGAAAGAATCACCTGGAAGAGGTGACAGGCTGGTTGTTACTCTGTGGGTAGTCTTGGAAGAACATAGAAGGCTGACTCAGGTAGGGTGGGAAAGGGTTCCCTTTTAGAGTACAGACCCAGGAGCTGCTTTAATATCAAAGGGGAGCTTTCCCAGGGCAATCAATGTGATCTAAACATTAGGAGAGCAACTGGGATGTTTTTTAAATGTACACTTTGAATTCCCACACCTACTATGAAGTATTTTTATAGTAAAGTGGAACCAACTGAGACTCAGAGAGAGGAAGCGACATGCCTAGAACTACAAAGCAGGCAAAGGATCGCCTCCTTCCAAATCCCTGCTCCCCACCCCCTCCACCCCACCCTCCGCTTCACCCCCTGAATGCTTCTAGTTTTTTGCAGAGACCGGAGTATGGGTTGGTTCATTTCCTTCTCTACAATTGAACGTTTGAGACCCCCCAGCAGAGTTCGGGTGTGGACTTGCTCCGGGAGGGAGCGGATGCATCTCCCCAGCGTTGTGTGGCGGGAACACAGCACCTCTTCCCTTTGTGCCTTTTAGCGAAAAAAGTTTCTGGAAAGACCAAGGGCTCTTAGCGTCCCTCCGTTAGAGCACCGCCCGGGAGGCGCTCCGGAGCTCAAGGACTACACTGCCCGGAACGCCGAGGAGCTGGAGGGGGGCCAGGCTTCGACCGCGAACCCAAAGATCCAGTTTCCACACTCTCCAGGCCAGATATGGTCACGCCTTTCCCCACGCCCGCCGGAGACTTCCGCTCCCGGCTAGAGCTTCCGACCCGCCGACTCCCGGGTGGGAAAGCTCGGGAAAAACAAAATCGGGAGCGCAGAGCGCATGCGCAGAGCACACCGCGCTCGGCGCGGGCGGGAGCGGCGGGCGCCGGGGCGCAGTCCGCCTTGCGCGTGCGCAGACGATAAACCAACGCCCGGGGATTGGGGCGCGGGTTTTGCGGCGCGTTTTCGCGAAGGCGCACGTGTAGGGCAGCAGCGGCGGCCGGAGGCGGGTGAGTGCGAGCCGAAGCCTGGGCTCGGGGTCGGCGGGGCGGGGGAGGCGGCGGCCGCGGCGGGCGGGGCCAGGGCGGAGCCCCGAGGCCGGCGAGCGGGACTGGGGAGGGGTCCGGAGTCGCGCGGCGGGAAAACGGCCGAAGGACCTGGGTCCTTGTTGCTATGCAACAGGGGGCGTCGTTACTAGGTAACAGGAGGCACGCGTTTCCCAGGAGCACGGGGTTCCCAGCGCTGCTGGGGAATCCCGCCGAAGCGCGGCTGCGGTCAGGCTCTGGGACGAGGCCAGCGCTGAGCACCTCGCCCCGGCCCCCGGCCCCCGCCCCCGGCCCCCGGCCCCCGGCGCAGCCTCCTGCGGCCTCTCTCCGAGTCCCCGCTCCGGTACCCGAACCCATGGGCCGCGCCAGGTCCCTTGCCAGAGACGCCACCCAGCAAGGGCTTGGCAGGGAACACACGGTTCGAAATAGCGCATGCCACTGACACCCTGTCTCGGGTAGGCTGGGCCCTGGGGAGGGCTCAGTGCGGCTGGGAAGCTGCCCCTTTGCCTGTCACCCTGCCCCCAAACAGTTGCTGGGAAGCAGCTGTGAGAGGGTTAGCGGGGGCTGCCCCCATCTGCCAGGGCACTGACTTTATTCCCCTCAGTGGCAGCTTCGCCCCGTGTAGGAGGTTCCTTTCAACACAGCTGTCCTTGGGTGGCCGCTGCATATTTGGATCAACTTTAAAATAAACCCCTCTTCCCACCTCTCCATGGCTCTCCATTGCTACCCTCACGGCTTCCTCACAGGCTTCTAATAGTCATTTAACAAGCACGTATTAGTCATTGTATGCTAGCCTCTAGGGGTTCCAAGAAAAGTTAGTTGTCAAGTCTGACCCCAAAGTGCTCAAAGTCTAAAGGGGGAGGCAGGCATATAAACTGCTAAATTCTGCTACAATGTAATGAGTGGTATATTGGCAATTTGTGTACTGAACATTTCTTTGTGTGTTTTTTCTATTTTTTTATTATTATTTTTTGTTTTTGTGTTGTACTGCAACATCTCAATAGATGTGTACAGTGTACAGAGTTCTTGCAAAAACATGTTAACTCATTGCAATAACTCTTAACCCCGCTTAACCCCATTGTACATTTGAGGAGACTGAAACTCAGATAAACTAATATGCACAAGGTAGTGGCTTCTAGTTTGTGGCAGAACTGAGCCTGGCGCCAAAATTAAGGGTCCTTTGTACACTGGTACACTTTTAGGGCTTTGTACTGCTGATTATGCATCAGAAATCCCTGGGAGCTCTGAAAACAAGAGTTTGAGCCCTCTCTGAGAGAGTCTGAGATAGTTGGCTCGGGTGGGGCAGACATCCTTGCTTCGACAGGCTCCACAGACTATTCTGATGGGCAACCCAAGTTGAGAACCACTGCTCTCCACAGGGGCAGCCGTGAGCAACAATGAGAAAATCAGGGCCAGAAGAGGGCACTAAGTCAGCTGCCCTTCCTGCCATGTAGTGATTCATAGTGTGAGAGGAAACTAAACAGGGGAAGGAGCCCTGGCGAGGGGGGTATGTGGACCGCCCCACCCTGCCCTCTTAGCAAACCACACCTACATATAGTGCCTTCTCACTACCACAGTTAAAGGAAGCAGTTTTCCCCGCTCAGCCGGGTTTTCCTGGCCCTGCCTGAGCCATATTGCAGCTTCCTGAACAGCAGTGGCTGGCCTAGTCCCAATTTTTTGCTGTTCTCATACCTCTTGCTTGGTACAAAACCGTGACCTGTAAGCCCAGCAGGTGGTGCATCTCCTGGTGTGGAGCCTCGTCCTGGGAGTCTGGATGTCCTCTCACTTTGAGCTTGTTGATACTGGGGAGAATTTTAGGTGCCTTGAGGGCAGGGACCATGTCTTACAGAGGCAGCATAGGGGTGTGGAATGAGCAAAAGGGCAAGATTTAGATTTTGGGTTCTGGAGTCAAGTCCCTGTTCTGCAATGTAAACTTGAACAAGTCACTTGACCTCTCTAAGCCGTAGTTTTCTGAATAAAATGTGGAGAGTAGCAATACCTTATAAGATTGTTTTAAGAGTTAAATGAAGTGGTGAAATAACAAGCACTTTGTAAATTATAAAGCAACACACACAATTTGTTATCTTTGAGTGCCTACTACTTGAGGCTAGCCATTGCAGGAGGTGAAGATGCTTAAGACATACTTTCAGAGCCCGAGACTGCTTCTGCTTTTGACCATGGCTTGCTTTAATAAAAGTGTTTGATTGGGCTGAAGTGAGGAGTCCTAATGGTGATGGGTCAGATTTTCAGTGCCTGGGATTAACCCGGGAGAAAAGAGAAAGACTCCTGTTAAAGAAAACAATTCAAAGAAATGGACCAGCCAGTAATCTGCACTCTTATCTGCAAAGGGCACACACTCCAAAATCCTGTTAGATTAGGTTTCTAATGCACTTCAGAAGGTCAGCTGGCAGAGCAATGCCTGCCTCATGTGGAGGGTTTATTTCAAGGTCCCCCAGCTCTCCTCAACTGGGGCAGGTGGCCGCTTGAAAGTGGAGGCTGGCGCAGAACTCAGCAGGCTGCCGTGGGGGAAGCAGCTCATGTCACCCTGACCTTCTAGAATGGAGGAGGTGACATCTGATTCCTGCTGGTGGAGGTCCTTGGATATAGAATCCAACCCAAGATAGCAACACTGCTCTTTAAGTCCCTGGTGCGGTTATGACCCAGATAGCTCAGGAACTGGCTGGTGCTTTCCTCATCTCCGACCACTGGCAGGCAGGAACCATCTGGTTCTTGATTTGGGCCAAAAAGAGTAGAAGGCTTCCCAGCCTGGGGTCCTTCCACATGAACTGCATATTTTGCAGCCCTGTTTGATTTTACAGGTCTCAAGAGAGACTTAGAGCAGCTGTTTCAGGACCAGAAAGTGCCCGAATGCGATATTTTTATAAATAACTCTTTCTTGAACTCCCCCTCCCCTCCTTCTCACTAAGCAAGAAAGGGAGCATCCTCTCTTTCCTCTTCTCCATCCTGATGGCTCTGATTTCTGGCCAACTCTCTGGGTGCCCTGGTAACTGCAGAAACTTCAAGCACCTGGCTGCTCCTACCTCAGGGGCATGGCTTAGCCTCTGATCTTCAGGTCTGAATCATGGAAACTCCCTGGAGCAACAGGCTCATTTCTGAGCCTCGAAGCTGAGGCTCTCTGACATTTCTCAAGCATAGCGGCAAAGAGAAGTTGGTATTGGAACACGTCTTGGCTGATTCTCACCTGCTTCAATGAGTCAGTACTTGTTGTGTCTTAACTTGCATATAGCATCACATAACACAATATCGGAGCACAGAACCCAAAGTGGTTAAGTAAATTGTCACCAGTGGTCCATGGAGATGATTGGTAGATGCCAAAGTTCTTTTAGCTCATGAATAAGCTACTGTGTGACTTTTGAATCACCTCTGAGAGTTACATTGGAGACCATATGCCAGGGTGGTGTGTGCAAGGGGTCTGATGTCAGCTGCACCTGCATTCACATCCTGATTTTGCCACATATTTCTTATCCTACCTCGGTTTCTTCATCAGTCAAATGAGGGATAATAACAATACCTCCGTAATGGGTTGTTATGAGGATTAAATGAGATAGGTGGTGCATAGTTAGCTTTTTATTAATAATAATACCTTTCCCTAAAGATTGTGCTTTAACCTTTTGCCTACATTGCGGGCTGGGGAGTTGAGGTCCTTCTGAGTCTGTGGGTCTCAATTTCACACTCCATTCTGTGCTCCACAGAGTGGGAGCTCTTTCAGATCTAAGCCTAGGGACATCCAGACAGTGACATCAGAGCCTCAGTGTGGGACAGCAGCATCAGTCCTTTGTGAAGCTCCCACGTGATTCCAGTGAGCAGCCACAGTTGAGATCCGCTGTATTACCTGCACTCCAGCAGAGTGTGTGATTTGAGAGCAGAGGCTTGGATTCAACTCCTGGCCTTTCTACTTAGTCCAGTGACCTTGGGCAAATACTTAACTCCTGTCTCAGTTTCTTTCATCTGCACCAATAAGGGTGAGGAGGATAATACCCACCTCACATGATGGTCCTGCAGAGCAGATGGCATATATGCACTTAAATTCTTGTTTGAGGATGTAACTGGGCACTTTTCCTTATATTGTTATATGGTGGTAATCCTGTTTGTGTGCTATTTTTTAAGTTGTTTTTATATTAGCTTTATCTTAAGTAGATTATAAACTCCTTGGGGACAAAGCCTTATAGTCTTAGAATTATTTTTTTATGCCCAAAGCACCTAAGACACAGAGACAGGCCTTCAGATTTCTAGAACTGGAGTAAGCATTAGAGAGATCTTCTCATCCACCCTAAGACATTGGGGAATACTCACTGGTTAATCAATATGCAATGGGAAAGGATGGGAAAGAGGAATCCGTGAATCAGACGGTTGTGCCCAGCTTAAGTTGGAAGTCCCAGTTCTGCTTTTCTCAACTAACAGGGTGGGGTGGAGGAGGGTGCTGGGGCAGGTCGTAGCTGAGACAGTGGGTTTCTGTGTCAGTCTGGTTCACCCTGTGCTTCTCTCCCTACAGACTCAGTCATGGCAGGTTCAGGCAGCACTTGGCCATCAGGCAAGCCTCTGTTCAAAGTGGTCCTGATGGTCCTAGTGGCACTCATCCTCCACTCAGCATCGTCCGAGCATCCTCGAGACTTTGTGCCACCACACCAGCAGAAGAGGGAGGTCCCAGTTGATCTCTTGACCCAGATAGGTCGGTCTGTGCGGGGAACACTGGATGCCTGGATTGGACCAGAGACCGTACACCTGGTTTCAGAGGTAAGGAAGGTGGTCCCTGCCGTGACTACACACATTGAGAAAGATAAACGAGGAGATGTTGTTTGTGGCCACTGTTCTTGGCTTTACATCCTCTGTTTGTCATAATCACTGGTGCAGAGAGCCACAAATTCCACAAAATTAAACAGACTGTACCTGCCTCTTGCATTCCCATTGTTTGAGTTCTGCCCTAAGGCCCTTAACTCCACCCCCCGCCTTTCCCTTGTTCTTGCCCCCTTCCTTCTTGCCAGAAAGGCTGGGAAATGAGCTATCTTTACAAACCCATGTCACTGGGTGACTATAGAGTCTGACTTTGATCTGCATTTGACCAAAAGTTGTAAGTTGGCAAAATATCAAGACCTGAATGATTTCTTCATCTGTAGGGGTGGGGGTGGGGGTGGGGGGGCTGCCTCAGGGGTTTAAGGCAGGGCTCTCTCTTCTACCTAATGGCATCCCAAAAAAGGTGCCGCTTTTTTTTTTTTTTTTTTTTGAGAGAGAGAAACATCAGTTTGTAGTTCCACTTACTTATGTATTCATTGGCTGATTCTTGTATGTGCCCTGACTGGGGATTGAACCCGAAACCTTGGCATATGGGTACAACGCTCTGACCTACTGAGCTACCTGGCCATGGAGGTGCCGCATACTTTTGATAGGTAGAACTAAATGGCTGAGACGATCTTTTATAAAATCTATAACATAGTAGAGCTGATTGACTACTTTTTCACTGAAGCATCCTAGCCCTTCACAGCCATTACTTCACACACCTTCATGATTCCCTGGGAGGTTAGGAGCACCCCAATTTTACAGGGTGACAACAACAGGGATTTGATGATTCCCCATCCATATACACCTACTACCACCAGCAAAGTGTTCAGCAAATCAGTTGAATTAGGACCCAAATGTCCTGGGTTCTAGTTCAGGGAGAAATGGCCTACTGTCCATCCCTGTGCACTGGAAGGTGGCTGTGGAAGGGACCCCTCCGCGAGGCCCTGGCGGGCAAACCTCTGGCTGAGAAGCAGGTGGGAGATGTTCCTGCCAGGCCTTGCCTGTGTGGTGGTGGTGAGGCTTGGAGGAGAAGAGCCTCATTAATTCTGGATTCATCTCAGCACTGCTCTTTCCACAGACCATGTCTCACTTGATGTGGGGCATCTCCTCATGGATCTCTGTGGCCTTCTTTGCTCTGTCTGGGATCACCGCACAGCTGCTGAATGCCTTGGGGCTAGATGGTAAGTGGCAGAGAACTGGTGAGGTCAGCTGGAGCGTAGCCTATCACTTCCTGTTTGTGGGAGTTTATTCAGGGTCTAAACTTTCCCCAGCCTCTTGACACCTCCCAGGTTTCCCCAGAGGCCAACATAAGAGTAGGCCAATAACTACTACCACCTACCAGGTGTTAGCTTCATGTCAGGAGAAGCATCATGCTGAGCCATAGTATCTCATTTAACTTACCCACAGCCCAGAGAATTACTCCTATTTTGTAGATGAGACTGGCTCAACCAAGGGAAATAATCTACCCACAGCGGCAGGAACCAGAGCTAAGATTCAGGCTCACATCTCTACATCTCTGTGGCCCTGTGGGAAAGGATTTTTTTTTTCCTTTGCAGGGCTGTTTAAGCCCTTCCCCTATCTGAGTTCTAACCCCACCCCTCCATCCCCCCACCCTCCACCGCCCAACCCCCCACTCCCTGCTGGCCCTTCAACACTCTAGGTTGGCTGATTCTGTGACTCTTCCCTCTTTCAGGAGATCACCTCACCCAGGTCCTGCAGCTCAGCCCCAGCCAGGTCCAGACCTTCCTGCTGTGGGGAGCAGGGGCCCTGGTAATCTACTGGCTTCTGTCCCTGGTCCTTGGCTTGGTCTTGGCCTTGCTGGGGCGGATCCTGTGGGGCCTGAAGTTTGTCATCTTCTTGGTTGGCTTTGTGGCCCTGGTGAGGTCGGTGCCCGACCCTTCCACCCGGGCCTTGTTCCTCCTGGTCTTGCTGACCGTCTATGCTTTGGTGAGCCGGATCACTGGCAGCCGGGCCTCAGGGGCACAACTGGAGGCCAAGGTTCGGTCTCTGGAACGCCAGGTAGAGGAGATGCGCTGGCGGCAGAGGCGAGTGGCCAAGGGAACCCGGGGCATGGAGGAGGAGTGAGAAGGATACCTGACAACGCCACCGCCACCTTTGTCATACCAAAGAGCTGAGCTGCTCCTGGGTCACTGGCCCTCCTTCCAGCCCCCACCTGTGTCTCGCCCTGTCTCTGAACCCTCAGAACTTTTATCTCTGTATCCCCCAGCTGAGAGGGAGGAAGACCATTCCCCCTGCTGGGCCTCTGTCTGAGATTGGTTCTCTTGCCCCTTTCTCTGCTCCCAGCCTGTGTCAGCTAGGGCAGCTTGGAAGGCACCCCTATCCCCCCAGCTCATGCATCGGTTCTCAGTGAACATCACTGCCACTGGCCTCCTGTGACTCTGCCACCACCTTGCCTCCCTGCTGATGCTCTTGCTCTCTTGTCCTTTTGCTTCTCCTTTGCCAAGTTCCAGCTCTCTCCCCGTTTGTCTCCTTCCAGCCCTCTGCTCCTACCAAACCACTGTCCCTCAAGGCCTGCTCCTGTCCCCTTCATTGCCCAGGGGGGAAAGAGGCAGGCCATATGGGACCTGTGGGGAAGGGAAGTGGGGACATTCCCCCACGGGGCTGGGGGCAAGATGTACATTGAGTCTGTAACAAGTGCCTTAAAATCCGAGCCAGCAGGCCCTGTGCTTGCCTGCTGCTGTACTGTGTGAAGGAAGGCATGCTGTGGCTGCTTTGTGTCAAGGAGTGGTTCCTCTCAGGATCTTGATTTCCCTTCAGCCAAAGCAAGAGACAGCTGCTTCGTAGGCTGTGCCTGCAAGTAGGACCATGCAGTGGCCATCAGTTCCCCTGTGGGGACTTCAGGGACCTGAGGAAGAAGGAGCTCCTTGTCAGCAGAGCTCCAGGCGGGTCTCCATCTCTCCCTCCACTCACTGCCACCAAGGAGCTGCTGATCAAAGCCCAATCCAGTGGCCTGGGAGGATCATGGAGCAGACACACCAGAGATGGCACCACAGCCCCTTCCCTTCACATGCTCTGCGGGAGCAGGGACCAGGGCTCCCATTCTTCCTTTGAGGCTCTGGTGGAGGTGGACATCCTCCTCTGCCAGGCTGGGCACATGACGCACATGACATGAAGAATGAATAAATGCCCAGTTCTTACTGTTACGGTTTGATGTGGAATCACAGCTGCAGTGATATATATTTTTATCAGCGCTTGGTTGGTTTTAAATAAAGTGCACGCTATTTTATTATCTTGTTCCGTTTAAAATGTATTACTTAAAGTTTGGATTGCTTTGATTTCACCTTCAACAGCTAAACCGGTTTTGTAGAGTCCCACAACTTTCTTGACTTCTCCCAGCAGGGGCAGTGTGAAGCTGGTTGGAAGGGAAGGAGGGGAGGGAACCGGAAGGAAGACTGGTACCAGGTACCCTTATCTCCAGGAGCCTGAGGAACAAGGGAGGTCTGCCCCCATTTTATTTATTTTTATTTTTTAAATATACCTTTATTGATTTTAGGGAGAGGGAGAGAGATAGAAACATCAATGATGAGAGCATCGTCATTGATCTGCTGCCTCCTGCACGCCCCCGACTGGGGATGGAGCCCACAACCTGGGCATGTGCCTTGACCGGGAATCGAACAGGGATCTCCTGGATCATAGGTCGATGCTCAACCGCTGGGCCTGGCCTGGCCGGGCGCCTTTCCCCATTTTAAAACTTCCAGGAACTGAGGGGCACCTGCACCCCCTTCCCGCCCTTTGTGCAGGAGTGTCAAAGACTGGCCTAAATCCAGGAGACTTGCCTGCCCTCCCTTCTTCCCCCAACAGACCCGCGTTTCCTGCATTGTGGTTCTTAACCCAGCCCATAGATTGGATCAATTGTTTTGTGGAGGGGCCTGGGCGTGGTTTTTTCTTTTTTAAGCTTCCCTGGAGATGCTAATGTTCAGCCAGGTGCCCTGCTCTGGAACCTCTCCCAGCACTGCCTAGCAGGCAAGCCTCGCCCAGGAGGCCAGGATCCGAGAGGCAGGCCGTCGGTGGGGAGCAGAGGCCAGCCCTCACACTTCCCACGCCCACAGGCCTCTCTCTGGGATGGGGCTGGGCGAGAAACTCCAGCTGCCTGCACCTGGGGCCCCTCCTTCCCGGGAGCGGCCCAGGCGCCTGTCAGGGCAGGCCCAGGTGGTTGTCACCCGGCCCTATCAATCCCCTTTCACCCTTTTCCACCCCGAGCAGCACGGTCCCGCGGTCCTTGAATTCGGGTTTTGATTCAGGTGTCAGATGCCTTTACAGGTGAGCTGCGGGGGGGGCGGGGGGTGGAGGCAGAGGAAGTGGCTTTTTCCTCCTTAGTCGGGAGCTTCAGAGAGGGAGCGAACGGAACGCGCCCCGTCCCTCTGGGCAGAGGCGGGTCAGTCCCCCGCTGTTCAGTGTCCGGGGAAGTGGCCGCCTTCCCGACTCGGGAGATTGGGGGCGCGCGGGTGCAGCGGCTCCGGCGGGCACTAGGACCCGGCGGGGCGGAGGGACAGCCCCGCGCTGCGTGCGCTGCCTCCCGCCGCCAGCCCGGCTCGCGCTCCATTGTCTGGCAGCTGCAGCCGCGGGCGGGCGGCGGGCGGGCGGCGGGCGGGCGGCGGCCGGGACTCCGCCGGCCGGGCGCGGGAGATGCCGGGCGGCCCGCGGCCACCCGAACCACCCGCCTAGTGGCCGCCTTCCGCGGGAGGATGTGCACCCGGATGGGGGGGCGCGCGGCAGCGGCTCCCCGGGGGCCCTGCGGCCCCTGGCTCTGCCTCCTGGTGGCCCTCGCCCTGGACGTCGTGAGAGGTCAGCGGCCGCGGGGGGGGGGGGGGGGGCGGGGACGAGGGGCGGCTGGGCCCCGGCCCAGGCGGGGCGCACGCAATGTCCGAGAGCCGGGAAGCTGCGGCTGCTCGGACTAAACCCCCCGCGCTCGCCCGCAGCGTGCCCGGAGGGCTGCGGAGACCTTACCCCGGGATCCTGCCGTTGCTTCCTTCGCCTTGCACTGCCCGGCAACTCCTTCCTGACCCAGGGCCAGCCGGGTCCCGGGACTCTCTCCGACATCCCCGCGTCGCTGCGCGGTCGCACGCCTTCCCCGAGCCTCCCCTCCGGCCAGGGCTTCTCACCCGGCCGCCCCCGACCCGGGCGCACCGGCTCCCGCGCCCTGCCCTGCGCAGAGCTGCACCCTGGTGGCTCCCAGCCTCCTCCCCCGGGCGTGGGAAGCAGACCCTTTGCTGGGACCTTCCAGATACACAGCAGCTCTCCCCCTGCCCCAGGGGTTCTTTGACCTTGGAGTCTCAAGAGATTGACCCATCCGTGCCTTCCTGAGCCCTATGGAAACCCCCATCACTGGAGAAGGGGCAGCGACCCCCTGTGGGACTGCCCTTGGAATGGGCCTTGGCAGAGTAGGAGATAGTGAGGCATTCTCTACCCCACTCACCCCACCAGAGCTGAGCCCTGGATGCGGGAAGTCCGTGGGAGTCAGGCTCCCAGCATCTTGTAATTATCCAGGCAATGGAGTAGGAGGAAGGCAGGCCAGTGGCTGCCCCCTGGGAGCCATAGTCACTCACCTGTTACACTTGGGGGCAAGGGGTGAGTGACTCAGACACATGCTCATTGATGGGGGAGGGTCTTGAAGGAGGCTGAAACCATCAAGTTCCCCAGCCCAGCAGGGGGGCTGAGAGGGAGCTGGCTCTGGGGCTGCTTTCAGCCACCTGCTCCCCTCCCCAGGGGACCCTGCAGGAGTCCCAGTAACCCCTTACACAGAGAGATGAGGAAAGCCTTGTCACATCCATTATGCAGCAGCAATGACACCCCCTCTCCGTTCTACCCTCTCCCGTCTACAGTGTCACTAAATGCCAGTTCTACAGGTGAGGAAAGGGAGGCTCCGGGACGTTCAATGACTGACCCAACCTTGATTGAGGCAGAATTAGGATGTAAATGCAGGTCTCCAGGCTCCTCGGACATTCTCTCCAGGAAGAGCTGCCCAGTTTGTGATCCAGGATAAGTAAGACGTAAGACAAGGCCCAGGCTGATAAACAGGAAGATAACAAATTCAGAGAAGGCAGTGAGGGGTGCAGGTAACAGAGGGGACAGGTGAGAGGCCAAGCAATCAAGGAGGGCTTTCTTAAGGAGGTAATGTTCACTTTTGGACCTCAAGGAGGAGGGAGAGACCTACAGTCTAGGGAGTGAACACTGTTGTAAGCATGGTCCAGGGGTTGATGCCTGGACTCTGACTTCCAGCCCCACCATGCACCAGCTGTGGGACCCCAGGCAAGTACCTTAACCTCTCAGCTTCATTTTCTGCATCCATAAAATGGGATTCATAGTCATAGAACCTAGTTCTCAGAGTTATTACAAAAACTGAAAGAGTTAATACATGTATGTAAAGTGTTTTAAATGGTAGCCTGCGTATAGTTAGTGTTCTAAAAATGTGAATTATTATTATTAGGGCGAACTAATAGTCAGGTGGGCACAAACCAAGTGTGGTCTTAGTGGTCCTTTGTCCTGGTTATAGAATACCAGACTCTTCCAGGCTCATGGTTCCCACTCGCCACGCCTTCCCACTCATGCGGTCCAGTACCCAGTTGGGACAGGAGTAGAAGGGAACAAGTTTGGGAAACTGGTGCATGGTGATGATGGAGGAGGCAGGGTGGATGCCCAACCAAGTCTGGCCAAGGGCCTAGGGGCAGAGAAAGGATCTCTACTTCTACAAAGCTCACCTGGTCACCATCTTTTACCTCCTAGGCCCTGTCTGGAGAGAGCTGCACCCCACAAATGCCTTGGCATCAGAGGCAATTACAGAGGGGGTAGGAATAGGGGAGGAGGAGGAGGCATGGAGGGAGGAAGGCAGAAGAAGGAATGGCTCGGGATTGGCATCCAGTCCTGGACTCTGATTTAAATCCTGGCCCTGTCACATGCTACCCGTGTGATCCTCTTTGGGTCTCAGTTTCCTTATCTGTGTGGTGGGGAGATTCCCTCTGCGTCCCAGGGGTGGGACGTTTAGAACCCTCTTTCTTCCTCCATTGCCCATCGTCGCTGTGCCCCTGCCTGCTCTGGAGCTCTCACCATCTCTCTCTACCCCTTCTCCCTCTCCAGTGGACTGTGACCAGGAACCCCTGGACCCCGTGTACCTGCCGGCAGCCCTGGAGCTCCTGGATGCCCCTGAGCACTTCCGTGTGCAGCAGATGGGCCGATACCCACCTGCCAACTCCTCTCTGGGCTCCAGGTCTGAGACCTTCCTGCTCCTGCAGCCCTGGCCCAGGGCTCAGCCACTTCTTCGGGCCTCCTACCCACCCTTTGCCACTCAGCAGGTAAGGAGGGGGCACCAGGGACTCCCAGGCTAATAGGACTCAGAGCCAGGGTCTGCCGTGTGTGGCTCAGTGGCCCGCCCCAGCTCCAGCTATGCTCACCATTTTCCAGAGGGGAAACTGAGGCCCATAAAGGCTTCCTCCTGCCAGGCTGGAATTGGAAGGCTGGCATTCCATCTTCCCACATCTTACTTCCCCCCACCCCCTACCTGTTAAGCATCCCCATTCTCTCTGCAGGTTGTCCCTCCTCGGGTCACTGAGCCCCACCGAAGGCCGGTCCCATGGGACGTGCGGGCTGTGTCAGTGGAAGTGGCGGTGACTCCAGCAGAGCCCCACGCCCGAGTTCTCTTCCACCTCAAAGGGCAGGACTGGCCTCCGGGCCCCGGCAGCCTGCCTTGTGCCCGGCTCCATGCCACACACCCCGCAGGCACAGCTCACCGAGCATGCCGCTTCCAGGTGAGTGTACAGGCCCCACCCACGCTGGCCCTGGAGTAGGAAAGAGGGCTCACCACTCCTGGGAAGTTTGGGGGTCACCTACCACCTGACTCCAGTCTTCTCTGTTGTTTAGGGCCCCTTATGGAGTTTAGTCCATTGTGTATGATTTTGGGCAAGTAACTTAATCTCTCTGAGACTTAGTTTCCTCATTTTTAAAATGGGGCAATAACAATTCTCACCTCATACGGAGTTGGACTGAAGAACAAATGAGATGAATGCAGTGCCTGGCACAGAGCAACCTTTCAGCAAAGGTTTGCATTATTGCCAGTATTACTTTTATAATTGCAATTTCCACTGTTTTGGGGGCTAGCACAGGAATCCACTAGAGAGAGGTATTTTGTGGACTTTGGGAATCTGAGAAACCTGAGCTGTAGTCAGGGTGGTTGTGGGGCATTGGTTAGGGGGAGGCCTTGGGGGCCAGCTCCCTTTGGAATGAGACCGTTCCCAAAGGTAGAAAAGTGGCCCATAGACGCATTCTGAGACCTAGCCCCAGCCCTGTCCCCAGTTGGCTGTGTCATCTGGGATTTGTCGCTGGCCCATGCTGGTCCTGCCTGTCAGAGTCCCTTCCAGCTCTGGGTTTCCTGACATAGCAACCGTGGCCATTGTGTATCTGCAGCCATCCCTGGGCGCCTGCGTGGTCGAACTGGAGTTTCCCTCCCACTGGTTCTCCCCGGGCTCCACCACGCGGGCTGAGCTCGCCTACACGCTGGAGCCCACCGCCGAGGGCCCTGGGGGCTGTGGCCCTGGTGGGGACGAGGACCCTGGAGAACAGGCCCTGCCAGTGGGCAGTGTGGAGCTGCGCCCGGCAGACCCCCCACAATACCAGGAGGTGCCATTGGATGAGGTAGTGACTCTGCGGGTGCCTGATGTGCCTGTGCGGCCTGGCCAGCTCTTCAGTGCCACCCTCCTGCTTCGCCACAACTTCACAGCCAGTGTCCTGACCCTGCGGTGAGCACCAGGCCCCTAGGGGTGGGTTGGAGGCAGGAACCTTTGCAGGAAGACTGGGCAGGAGCCTACTCCTCCTGTGGTTCTTATTAGAATCCTTGACCTCTGTAAAACGTGGGTCCATCTAACCTCCTCCAGGCCAAGCACTGCGATTGCCCTGTCAGCAGGCAAGACCAGCAGTGGACACAGTCCTGAACTTGAAGTCAGAAGTAGGAAGCTCCCCTCTCCTGGCCCCTCCCCAAGACTCCTTTGTCTCGTGGGGCTAACTTACCTGCTTCACAGGGCAGCTGAGAGGCTCAAGGAGGGAAAACAGGAAAGGGCTTGGAACCTGGCAAGTGCAGTGCCTAGGGGTAGTTAATGCTCTAATGCCTCAGGAGGGGTATTTGCCCCTGTCTCATTCACTTGCCTGTTCTCCCACTTGCCTCCCTCACCATGGGTCCCTCACCTTTGGACAGAGTCAGCGCCTCTCCACAGAAAGGACCTCCTCTTTGTATCCCTTTCTGCAGGAAGTTCCCCCAAAGCAGCCCCAACCCAATCCCAGTGACAAGGACTTGCAGAGTGTGACTTGCCTCTTCCATATTTGCGTTTGTGTGTGTCCCTTCCCTCTGTGTCTCTCAGGTGCCTGTCCCGTCTCTCTGTCTCTCATGTCTTGTGCTCGCTCATAGACTCATTAGATCTTTCCTGGAGAGAGGAGCAAGGCCCAGTCCCCTCCTGGCACTAAGGGCCCCCAGGGGTAGGGAAGGGAGCTGGACGGGCATGAACTGGAGTATATGAGCCGATGAAGGTACAAAGTGCTGCAGGGGCTCGGGTTAGGTAGTGCAGGAAGCAGAAATTCATCCTGCCCTGGGAACAGCTTTCTAAAGGACATGGTATTTGGAGGCTTGAAGAAAAAGCAGATGAAGGAGGGAAGGGCAGGCGGGGCAGAAGGCACAGCCTGAGCAAAGGCTTAGAGGCACGAATGGAGTTGTGTGTTGGGGGAAGAACTTTTGGTGCAGCTAAAACAAAGAGTGATGGAGAGATGTCACAGCTGAAGATAAAACTGGACCAGACCCTGGAAGGCCTTGAATGCCAGGCTTAGACTTGACCCTGTGTCCAGTGGGGAGTCATGAGTGGCCTTTGAGAGGAGGAGAGCCATATGGCAGGACCTGCACTGAGACAGGGTCCTCCTGGGTCTGAGGATGCAGAGGAGGATATTGAGCCCTGAACCGGGGAGAGCCAGGCAGGAGCTGGCATCTTTAGCCCCTTGTCTTCCTCCTCGAGTCATATTCACAGTTTAGACAAACTCGACCTGTGTCCTTCCCCAGGATCAAGGTGAAGAAGGGGCTGCATGTGACTGCTGCCCGCCCAGCCCAGCCCACCCTCTGGACTTCCAAGCTTGACCGCTTCAAGGGCTCCAAGCACCACACCACCCTCATCACTTGCCACCGAGCGGGGCCCACAGGGCCAGACTCCAGGTGAGTAGTTCCCTCCCCTGGGGGTGGGGGCAGAGGAGGGAGGGCTGGTGGGCTGATTTATGGGGCTCCAGGGAAGAGGCTGCCACACTGCATCCATATTCCTGTGTGAGCAGGCACGAGAACAGACTCCTAGGAAGCGGTATAAAGCAGTGTAGCGTTCATTCATTCATTCAGCTACTATTTATCCCTCCCCAGTCATGTGCCAGGTACAGTGAGTGTTAGAATTATTCCAGGTGATGCCAACCTATCCTGGCCACCCAGTTACAGCTCTCACAGCCACTACCTCACCTCCCACCATCACCAGATGGGTCCCTTTGTGGGGGCTGTTAATATTTCCAAAAGCCCAGCTGCAGTTCTTAACATGTACAAACTCTTCTTCTTCGTGCCCTGGGTCAAGGCCATGGGCTTTGAAGCTGCTGTTCAAATCCTGGTTTTGACACTTTTTGGATGAATAACTTTGGGCAAACCAGTCCTCTCCCTGTCCCTCCCCCCAGCCTCAGTTTCCTCACCTGTAAAATGGAGATAATAATGCATCCCTTAGGGTTTGTGAAAATGAAATAGGGTATTGTGTAGCCAATATCCAGGCCAGTTCCTGGCACGTCGCAGGTGCTTGGTCAAAGGAAGCCGTGAGGGTTATTATCCAGGGGGTCGCTTGCCAGTCCTGGTGTTTGGAAGTGAATCTTCCTTCCTGACAGAAATTGAATCAGATGTTTATGCCACCCTGATGGCTGTAAGGCAGAGGTTAGAGTGGAGGAAGCCCAGGAAGGCAGGAGAGCCAGCAAGCAAGGGGGGGCGGGGTTAAGTAGCTACATGAATCCTTTAGGTGCCAAGAGTGGATAAGAGCTTGGGCTCTGGAGCCACGAAGCTTAGGTTTAATCCCAGCCCTGCCACTTTTCATTGTGTGACCTTGAGCAAGTTATATAACCACTGAACCTCAGTTTCCTCATCTATAAAATGGAGATAATTGTAGAACTACCTCATGAATACAGGAGTGCCTGGCTACTAGCAAACACTCAGTTTCCCTTATTTTCTGGCCAGCAACCTCCTCGAACTGTCCGAGTTCCTATGGGTGGACTTTTTGGTGGACAATGGCACTAGTGGAGGTGTGGCAGTCACTCGCCCTGTCACATGGCAGCTGGAGTATCCAGGCCAGGCCCCCGAAGCAGAGAAAGACAAAGTGGTGTGGGAGATCCTGGTATCAGAGCGGGACATAAGAGCCCTTGTCCCACTGGCCAAGGTAAGGGGTGCCCTTTCTGCCCAGCCAGGCAGGGGGCCGAGTGAGGTGAAGAGCCTGGGGCTGAGTTCCTTCCTCACCCTCAGGCCGAGGAGGTGGTGAACACAGCACCACTGACTGGAGTGCCGCGACGTGTCCCTGTGCGCCTTGTCACCGTGGACAGTGGGGGGGCTCTGGTGGAGGTGACAGAACACATTGGCTGTGAGTCTGCCAATGCCCAGGTCCTGCAGGTGAGTGGCACACGCCAATCCCATGTGAGTATGCATTTGTGCACATAGTGATGCACACACAGCTTTCCTCCTTCCCCACTCAGAGGACAGATTCTTTTTGTCACCAGAAACCTCTTGGGGGGGGACACAGCTTCACCTTCCTTTGTTCCCGTCACCTCTCTTCAGAGTCAAGTGGGAGCTATGTAACCTCAGCTGCCCCCAGCTTAGGCATTTCATGTTTATTATGGCATTGGCAAGGGAACTGCCGTGGGAGAGTTAGGAGCATGTACTTTGGGATCGGAAAGTTTCTGTTTGAAACCCTTTGTTATCAACTAGCAGTGTGATTGTGGATAAGTCTCTTAACCCCTCTGAGCCTCAGTTTCCAAAGCTTTAAAATGGGAATGTACTTTAGGGATGTTGCAAGAATTCAAAATACCCTAAGACAGTATCCAGCAGAGAGCAGGAGCTGAAACAATGGCAGCTACTGTTGCTATAATAAATATATAATGATAAAAATAATGATTATTATGATTGTTAGAGCCTCATCATGACCTGTGAGGTAAAAAAAGGGCTGGGCAACTTTATCCATTTTGAAGTCCTAAGAGGGGAAGTTCGGAGCCTGCATTTCCTAAATCCTGACCGCCTGAATGAAGAAAAGTGTCTTTGGCCACTTTTGGTGGCACTTTGCCCCTGTGTATGTGGTTCCTACCTACCTGTAGCTAGCTCCTTGCCAGGTGGCTCCAGCACCAAAGTCAGATGCCAGCACTAAGGAGGCAAATTTGGGGGTTCAAACCCTCCTCTGTCAGAAGGAAGTTTCTGTTTTATGCAAATAGCCAGTTTCCTCAACAGCCCCATGTGAACTTGGAATGGCTGGTTCCTCCAGGGAGAATGGATCTTGGATGCATGGTGAAATCTTGATCTAAGGACATGTATTACAGTAAAATGCAGAACCGAATTTCAGCTGTATCCCTTTTTATGGCACGGGGTCAGCTCTGCTCTCTCTGATTCATACCTGTATTCCTTGGCTTAGCCCACCTCCTGCCCTCCCACAGGTGTCGGAGGCCTGTGACGCTGTGTTTGTGGCCGGCAAGGAGAGCCGGGGTGCTCTAGGCGTGCGGGTGGACTTCTGGTGGCGCCGGCTGCGGGCCTCACTGCGGCTGACTGTGTGGGCCCCATTGCTGCCCCTGCGCATTGAGCTGACTGACACCACCCTGGAACAGGTCCGAGGCTGGAGGGTACCTGGCCCAGCTGAAGGGTGAGTGGAGGCCTGGAGAAGCTGGCTTACCTTGGCGAAGTTGCTCTGAGACTGAGAGAGAGCCTGGGGGACACAGCCATGGGCTCCAGCGGGGATCTGAAAAAATGCCCAGTTGCTTGTGGTTCCCCCCACCCATCCCAGCCCCTCTGACCATGTCGTTGCCGACCTCCGCACTCTCCCTCCTCCTTCCCCACCGCCCTTTTCTGATACATCATGATTCATCTTGTTTGTGCACTGTCTGCCCCCTCTGTAGAATGTAAACCCTTGAAGACAGGGGTTTTGTCTATTCTGCTCACTGCTAAATCCCCGAAGCCTAAGATGGCACCTAGCTCAGTAAATACTGAGGGGGTCCCACCAGAGCCCAAGGGTGCAGTGGCCTCAGGCACCTAAGCTCCCAGGCTCTCTAGAGAGTAACTGTCTCCCTGCTGAGGGAGCTTTCTTGCCACCAAGTTCCAATTAGGAGCAGGAGGAGGGGGGAGCGGCTTGATGGGTAGGCAGGGGCACCAATCTGGAATGGGGCCGGGATGCAGCGCCTGCAGGTGCAGGGACCTGCCCCGGCAGGTGTGACTGTGGGCGGAGTTTGAAGTGTGGCCCCCCTTGCGGGCGGTGAGGCCTCCGGGGGCGGAGCCTGGCGCCTGTGGGCGGGGCCTGGCGCCTGTGGGCGGGGCCTGCGCTGACGCCGCCCCGGCCGCCCCTTCCCGGCAGGGCGCAGGAGCCCGAGGCGGCGGGGGCCGCGGCGGGGGAGGAGGCGGAGCGGCGCGCCCGGGGCTGCCGCCTGCAGTACCAGCGAGCCGGGGTGCGCTTCCTGGTCCCCTTTGCGGCCCACCCGCTGGACGGCGGCCGCCGCCTCACCCACCTGCTAGGCCCCGACTGGCTGCTGGACGTGTCCCACCTGGTGGCGCCCCACGCGCGCGTGCAGGACCCCCGCGTAGCGTCGCTGGAGGGAGGCCGAGTCCTGGTGGGCCGGGAGCCCGGTGTCACCTCTATCGAGGTGAGCAGCCCCTCTGGAAGGGTGTAGGTGGTCCCCAGAGTGTTCACGGGCAGGTGTGAAGGGTGTCGGAGGGGGCTCAGGGAGTATGTATCTGGGGAGGTATGAGCCCAGTGGGATTGGGTGAGAATGGGTGGCCCATGGAATGTGGGAAAGCCCTCTAGAGAAGGGCTGGGGTTGGGTATGTGGGGGCCAGATGAGAGGAGGGAACTGTCCCCCACATGTAGGATTGGGGTCCAGGTATGTATAGGGTGTAGTGTTAGAGTTCAAAGGGTTGGGGAGGGCAGCCTGTGCAGATGCTGAGAGCAGAAACCCGATCCCTTTGTGGGGCTACTGGGGTCTCAGAGGGGAAAGGCTATCTGTGTGTGAGGACCCCCACCTCCAGCTCCTTCTCACCCTCAGGTGCGGTCCCCATTGTCTGACTCCATCCTGGGGGAGCAGGCGCTGGCTGTGACGGATGACAAGGTCTCCGTCCTGGAGCTTCGGGTGCAGCCAGTGATGGGCATATCACTGGCCCTGAGCCGGGGCACTGCCCACCCTGGGGAGGTCACAGCCACATGCTGGGCACAATCAGCCCTTCCCGCCCCAAAGCAGGTGACAGCTGGGGATCAGGGGGATAAGGTCAACATCTCCAGATGGGGGTTGATGACAGGGGGGTGGGAGGTACTTCGACCCCTCATCTTAGGATTTTCAGAATAAGGACTGACTGTCCTGGAAAGTAGTGAGCTCTCTGCAGCTAGAGGTGATCAAGCAGTGGCTGGAGTGTGTTAGTGGGAGGTTGATTAGATGGCTCTAACTGAGGACCCTCCTGATGACTCAGACCTTGGGGCTGAGTGGCCAACAGGTGATTGACACACGTCCCCTCTCTCCCTGTGTTTTGTCTATCTGCCTGTGTCTGTTTTCTCTCTGGTCTCTCCCCCTCCATGTGGCCTGTCTCTGTGGGAGTGGTGTCTCTGTGCATGCGTGCGTGCCCTCGCGTGTCTCTGCCTGTGTCCGTGTGCCCCACAGGAGGTGGCCCTCTCCCTATGGCTGTCCTTCTCTGACCACACCCTGGCCCCCACCGAGCTCTACAACCGCCATGACCTGGGACTCTCCGTCTCTGCCGAGGAGCCTAGTGCTGTCCTGCCATCGGAGGAGCGGGGTGCCCAGCTTGGGGTGGTGGTGAGTGGGGTGGGCACCGAGGGGCTGCCTCTGCACGTGTCTCTGCACCCGCCTGAGCCCTGCCGCCGGGGCCGCCACCGTGTGCCCCTGGCCTCTGGCACCACCTGGCTCGGGCCGCCTCCTGCTCCCACTCCAGCCCCTGCCCTCCCATCTAGCCCTGCCTGGGGCTCACCAGCCACAGAGGCCAGTATGGGTGGCGAAGGGCAGGCAGCAGGCAGTGTCGGGAGCAGTGGGGACGTGAGGGGCAAGTTTGAGCGGGCAGGAGAGGAACCTGGGAAGCAGGAGGCAGAGGCTGGGGAGGAGGAGGGGGAGGAGGAGGAGGAGATGGTTCCCGCGCCTCAGCGGGTCACCGACCTGGAGCTAGGCATGTACGCCCTGCTGGGCATCTTCTGTCTCGCCATCCTCATCTTCCTGGTCAATGGCGTGGTCTTCGTGCTGCGCTACCAGCGCAAGGAGCCTCCCGACAGCGCCACTGACCCTGCCTCCCCCCAGCCCCACAACTGGGTCTGGCTGGGCACTGACCAGGAGGAACTGAGCCGCCAGCTAGACCGCCAGTCCCCTGGCCCACCCAAGGGGGAGAGGGGCTGCCCCTGTGAGAGTGGGGGAGGGGAGCCCCTAACCCTGGCCCCGGCTCCTACTGGGGGCACCACCAGCTCCTCCAGCACCCTGGCCAGGAAAGAAGCTGGGGGGCGGCGGAAGCGTGTAGAGTTTGTGACGTTTGCGCCAGCCCCCCCAGTCCCCCCAGCCCAGCTGCCAGAGGAGCTCGCGGGGGCCCCTGCCGTGCAGTCCATCCTGGTGGCTGGTGAGGAGGACATCCGCTGGGTGTGTGAGGACATGGGGCTGAAGGACCCTGAGGAGCTTCGCAGCTACATGGAAAGGATCCGGGGCAGCTCCTGACCCCTCCCCAGCCTGCCTGGCCCAGGCTTGCCAGCCGGGCAGCCTCCTACTTATCCTCTGGTGCTTACTGATCCATGTCCCCGGCCTGGTCCCTCAAATGGACTCCCACCCAGGCCCCTCTGCTCTGCTCCTTGTCATGGACCATGGTCATGAGGAAAGGCTCATGCCTCTTATTTATGGGAATCATTTCATCCTAATGTTGGGTACAGAATAAATGGAGAAGGAAACCCCAGCTGCGACTGTTGCTGTCTGTTTTCCAGTGGAAAGCGGGGGTGGGCATGTGTCAGCCCCTATCCCTGCTGGGAGAGTTTTGGGAGGCTGGGCCCTGAGCCACCCTCTCATAGCGACCAGCGATCCACATGAACAGGAGGGCCGTGGCAGCCTGAATGCCGGCCAGCAGGAAGAAGTACAGGTCCATTTGGCAGTTGTTGATGTTCCCTGGAGAAAGGAGAGGATGGTATTTGGGTCAGGCAGGGCTCCCCTGGCGCTGGCAGCTGAAGCAGCATGGCCAGTAGGTGGAATCAAAAGACACTAGGCAGACAGCCCTCTAGCACCTGGGTGCCCCAAGTCTACAATTCCCCGTGAGCTAGCTATTCTTTCTGAGCCTTAAAACACAATACCACAGGGAAAGGTGACCCCTCAGCCACAATGGCAGAGTTCCAGAAGCAGGAAGGAGCCTCGGAGGTCCATTGAGTTCCATGCTTCCTTTTTGACAGTTGGGGAAACTGAGGCCCAAGTAGGGGAGGCTATGCTGTGGGCGACTGGCCAACTGCAGCTAGAACCCCGTTCTCTGAGTCCAGCCCGCTACTTCATTCTGCTACAGGCAAAGCACTCAACAGTTGCCACCACCCTCTACCCATGTCCCACTCCCCGGGAGGCCTCCACTCACCATGGTCCTTGGGGCAGTGTAACCAGCCCCTTGGCAGTGACAGCAGTGCCACCAAGCTGGAGCCCAACAGTGAGCCCATCCCCGACAGGAAGAAGAAGATGCCCATGATGGCGCCCTGCATAGAGCGCGGGGCCTCTGAGTATGCGAACTCCAGGCCTGCAGAGAGGAAAGAGGGATGACCGAAGGGGCCCAGGCCCCTGCCCACTGGGCCACACTCCCCCCACCCCCAGCCAGCCCCACGCTGGCTTTCCCTAGATGACTGACTGCTCCGTGGCTATGACAATGCCAGTGCACCACTGACCTGTCACCTCTGTCCCGCTCATCCACCCCATGGACCTCCACCTGGACATCTCTCCCACATTGTCCCACGGTTGTGGCTCCCCTCCTCCCCCACCTCCCTGCCATCTTCACCCTCTGTGTCCCCTATCCTCTCTGCCCACCTTTAATATCACCAAATCATTTTGATTCAACCTCAGAGCCCTCTTCTCTGTGTCTCCCTCCCCTGTGCTCCCTCTGCCCTGGGCCAAACCCCAGCCCTGGGCATTTCCTGCCCAGCCTCTGCAAATGCCTCTTAAACTCCCGTCTCCCATCCTCCTCACATACCAGATGTCTACAGTATTTCTAGTGGGGTCCTTTCCCTGCCCAAATCCCCTTGGGTGGGGCTGTTGCCCTCAGGAGAAACCTCAACATCCAGGCTCAACCCACAAGGACCTGCACCTCCAGCCTTCCCTGCACTCCCTGCAAGGCTCAGCTCTTTGCTTGTGCTGTTCCCTCGGCCTCAGATCTTTGCTGCCACCTGCTGAATTCTGTCCCCTCCCCACCTGCACACCCCCCCCCCCCCAGCTTCCCCAACACACTATAGTCACTTCCACAGTTCAGGAGGCTGCTACCCCGCCCTCCCCAGTGAGTCCCACCCAGCCTCCCCCAGCGCCTGCAGCGGAGTAGGCCCCTGCTCCTGGGTGCATTGACGAGCCCAGCCCAGCCCTCCTGCTCTCAGTTCACAGCCCATCCGGAGATGCAGACACATAAGTGAATTACTACAACACAGTGACCAGTGTGCTGTGACAGAGATGACAAGGGAGGAGAGGAGGACCCCTCTGCCCGGGGTGGAAGGGCTTAGAGAAGACTCATGAAAGAGATGGCATTTAGGCTCAGAACTGAAGGGGAAACAGGTGTTCACTTTCAATCTGAGGCAGCTGGAACAGAAGCTGCAAAGACAGAATGCGGGAACTTAGAAGCGGGGGACATGTGGAAAGTTGGTGTGGAAAGTGTCTTACCTCCAAATCCCCAGTGCCTATCCCAGTGCCTGGCACAAACCAGGTGCTAATGAATCCCCACTGGGTATATTCAGCCCCACTCAGAAAATCCTGCCGCCTCCATGCAGATGAGCTCTAGAGGCTGTGCCCATGAGACCTCTGACTTCAAGGCATCACTGGTGCAAGAGTAGGCGAGGGGTCTAGGGTACCTGGGATGCTGGCAAAAATCTCACTGATCCCGATGAGCAGGTACTGCGGGATCTGCCACCAGATAGACAGTGGTGCTGCATAGTACACATTCTCCCCGATCTGCTGGGATATCGTCTGGTTGTGATGGATGTATTCTAAACGCTTCATCTCCAGGAATCCTGGTGGGGGAGAAGTGATTACAGTCAGGCCCACTCCAGGCAGTTCACCCCATGGCAGAGCTTGGCATGTGAAGGGCATTCACTAAGTAGCCAATGACTGGGCAGCAGATAGGCAAGAGAATACTGGACTAGGGTGTGTGTGTGTCAAGATTCGGGTTCCAGCTCTTCCCTTTTTGCATTGGCTGCTAGGAGGCTCAGAGCTAGGTCTTGCACTCAATAACAGGAACAACTCTCATTAATCAAGGGCCTGTTGTGTGGTAGGCATTTAATATACATTCTAGCAAATGAAGAAAGAGAAATTCAGGTTAAGCCCAGCCCAGAGTCACACAGCTGATAAGTAATTGGGGCTGGATTTGAGCCCCAGTGTGTGGTTTCAAAGCTGGCCCACTTTCTGTGCTATCACATGACTCCTCTACTATATAGCATCAAGTATTACAGCAGGGTTTCTAACCTGGCTTTCAAGTTTATTTTACCTCCTTCCCCTTCACTGCGTAGGAGAGAGCACTGGAGTTGGGTTCCAGTCCTGGCCCTGCCACTGACTATCTGTGTAAGCTTGGGCAAATCACTTAACCTCGCTGAGACTCAGTTCCCTTATGCAGGAAGTAGGAATAAAAATCCCAGTATTATTGTGAGGATGAAACAGGACAAAATGCATTAAAGCACGTAGCTTCCAAGAACCTCGTTTGGTTTCCATCCTTGCAACACACTACTGTTTAGTCACTCCCCTGGCTCCTACTTGTGACCCAGGCACGGCGCTGGGTGCTTTGCAGACTTCATCATGTTTAACCTGCACAACGCTCCTGCTAGACTGCATTCCACGTGGGCAAAGCCTGGGCCTTGCACCAGGTCGAAATGAATTACTCTGTGTTTTAAAGGAGGCTCAGAGACTCTAATCATCAAGTGACCCAGTGAAAAGGGCTGAGGTTTGTGCCACAGCATGAAAAGCTGCTTTACCCCAGCACCTTTTTTTTTTATAAGTGGCTTCAAATTCTTTTGAAATGGAAGAAAGGAGAGAATAAATAAATACTTTCTGAAAAGTTCCTATGTGCTACCAAGAGGCTGCGTGTCTTTGGTAAATTCAACACATTTGCTCAGCACACACATGCATTATGCATAGCAGTGAATAAGAAAGGAAAAAACCCTGCCTCCGGGGAGCTTACATCTCACTGGGGAAAATCTGTTTTCCTCTCTTGGTCCGAGTTTCCTCATCAGCTCCCACCCTCTGGGAGGCCAAGACTGGCACCCAGGGGTGGAGGGTACCAGGGCCCCTGGCTTCAGCATCGGTCATAGTGGAGCTAGCCTCTCCCGACCCCCAGACAAGGCCAGCCTTCCTCCCCACATCCCATCACTCAGGCCACACACCTGCCACGATGACGGAGGCAAAGCCAAAGAACATCCCCACGGCCATCTGCTGCAGGGCCGAGGGAAGCAGCTTGCACCTCAGCAGCAAGGGGTCGAGCAGGTGGTCCTTCACCGGCACCAGGATCAGCACCACCACAACATTGGCCAGGAGGAGCCAGGCTTCAGGGATCTGGGCAAGAGGGAGCCAAGAGAGGCAGGCTAGCAGGGCAGAAGGAGCTCTGGGCTCGCGCCTGGAGACCTGGACTCCATACCGTCCCTGGGTCAGCCCTTTCCCCTCTCCGGAAGGCACACTCCTCAGCTGTGTGACTAGGGGGTAGGATTGGATCATGGTAGCAAACAGGTTCCTCTAACTTCTATCCATTGGTCATGGCTCCCTGGAACATTCATGGGCTCAGCATAAAGAATGCCATGATTGATTAGTGATGTCTGTCATGGGCAACAAAGGGAAGTAGAGTGGCCGATATGCCATTCATCTGCCAGCTCTGAAGATCTTTGATTTTATGAGTCCCTGGAATGCTAAGGAGCTGGTTTGGAAAGTCCTGGTGAAAAGCAGGGTCCCAGAGAGGGAGAAGCAGAGCTGAGGAGGGACAAACTGGCAGTGAGGCCCGCTCAGAGCAGCAATGGCTGGGAGTGAAGCTGCCCTGAATTCTTTTGAGCAGTTGAGCACCTTGGGAGGGTGGCTGGGCTGTGGCACAAGTTTGCCCACCCTCCAAGTGCCTTTCCTGTGCCCTGAGGACACCCTGCCACTGGGCGAGGGGAGCAGAGGCAGCTTCATTTCTTTCTCTTCTAAGTCTGGTCTGAACTGGGGGCTGGACACACCAGTCATCTCTCACCTTGTAGCCGCTCTCCTGGGCTCCCAGAGCCACCGAGCTGTTGCCAGGGTAGCTTGGGAAAATATTCGGGATGTGAAGGTGAAGACCTTGCAGGACATATGTGGATTGCATCTGCCAAGAGAGGTGGAGGTGAAGCTGGAACAGAGCTGGCCGCCTGGCCTCCAGCCCCAGGACATTCCAGCCCGAGGCAGGCATTCCGCAGCAGCAGCACAGAGCAGCTGGGCAGCTGTCCCTCCCCAGCCTCGGGGGAAAGTGACCTCCCCACCCTCCTTGTTCCTCGGAAGCAGGCTTGGCCAGGGAACTTCCTTCACTCTGCTCCCAGGCCCGCGAGCTGTGTGGGCGGCTCTATTTCAGAGCTGGGCACAGCTGGTGGGACTCATACTGTGTCTCCAGGGCCTGGCACAGAGCAGGCGTGGGTAAATGTTTGTTGACATGAGGAAAATAATGACATGGCTGTCCCCACGGGGAGTGCTCATCTGACACTGAGGCCAAGCTGAGTCCCACAGGTTGACCCATCGGAATGGCTCTGGACCCGGTGACAGGTGCAGGCATTACCCTTTTCAGTTGCTATCTAATGGAAGGGCATCCAGGGAGTCCCACAGGAGGCTCTGGGGCAGGGGAAGGCACTTGGGTTGCTCGGGGCAGCAGCTATTTATCAACTGGTGTGGAAGGATGTCAATATTCTGACAAGAGGTATGACTGAGAATCAGCCATGGACACACGCCATGTCCCTGTCCCATCCTGGACACCTACCCCTGTACTACCCCCAAGCACCAGGCTGCCTGGCCCTGCATGACTCCCATCTCCTGCAGCTCAAAATACTGTTCCTCTGGGGGGGGTATGGGAGGCAGTGAGCTTGTGGTCTGGGGATTAGGGGCTGGGGTTAGCCTGCTGCCCACTCACACACACACACACACGCACACGCATACGCACATGCACGGGCTCACACACATACTCCTGCTCATGTTCCCCGGGGGGAGGGGTGGGAAGCAGTGGTTCTCAAACCCAGCTGCGTATCAGTATCATCTGAGAAGCCGATTACAGGAGATACTTCCCCAGCAATTCCCTTCCAGTGGTCTGGGGTGGGACCTGGAGCCCTTTATTTTTTAAAAGCTCTGCAGGGGATTCGGAGGCATGGCCAGGTGGGGAACCACTGTTACAAAGTACTCAGTGCACTGAGCTGACCCCTAACTGCTGTGGAGTCTCGGTTAACCAGCAGACCTCCTCTGGGCCTCAGTTGCCAAATTTGAAAAATCTGAAGGCTGCAGAGCTGTGTGTGTGTGTGTGTGTGTGTGTGTGTGTGTCCATGGCTGATTCTCAGGCGTACTTTTATCAGAATATTGACATCCTTCCACACCAGTTGACAAATAGCTGCTGCCCGGAGCAACCCAAGTGCCTGAGCCTCTCATTTTGCACACGAGGGAACAGGCCCAGAGACATGGCCTCAAGCTCCTGAGCCTCAGCCCCGTCTCCAGAGCTCCTCATGTTATACCGCCCAAGGGAGCTTAACTACTGGGGTGGCTCTGTGCCCGACCCATGCCCGCTGTCTGCTTTGTGAACCCTTCCCCTTTCCACCGCCCAAGGGAGCTTAACTACCGGGGTGGCTCTGTGCCCGACCCATGCCCGCTGTCTGCTTTGTGAACCCTTCCCCTTTCCACCTGCCCTGAGCTTCCACAGTGAAGGATTAAAACGGTGAGGGGCCTGGGGAGCCAGTCCCTCCTGAGCGAAAGGGCACGGGTGTCACCTGGAAGTACACCATCCAGTAGGGCACCAGGGTCACCATGACGGGCAAGATCTTGGCCAGCACCCGAAAGTTGGCGATGTCCTCTTGGGGGGAAGGGCCAGGCCGGGGAGACCTCTGGTCAGGCAGCAGTTGGGCGTCTTGAGGGTCTCTGTGGGGCAACAGATAAAAGGGCAGCTATCATCACCCCCGCCATGGCCTCCTAATCGGATCCTCCCCCATAGTCGGTCATCACGGCCATCACCTCCGACACCACCCCGTCTTCACTCCACCGTTAGCACCGTGATGCTAATCACCAAGGCGTGCTCACTGTCCAAAGCTACCCTCTCCGTGGCGTTTCGTTACTATCGTCATTTTTTTCAGTGCTGCCACTGCCACCGTCAGTGTCATCACTATCACCTCCTTCGTAGCAAGGCGGCTGATCAAGACCCATTCCACCCCACGGCTGCCGCCCCTGGGTCCTGAAGGAAGCTAAGGCCAGACACTGTGGCGAGGAGTCTTGGGGGACTTTTTGGCTCGTGGCATCAATTTGCCATGGGAGCCAAGGAAGTCCCAGCCCATGCCTGACTCAGAGAGAGAGGCTGTCACAGCTCTGACATGCCAAAATTCCCCACTTGCTGTCTCCAAGCCCATCTTCCTCAATGTGACAGCCCTCTCCCTACACGACAAGGAAGTAGGGGGTGGACAGGCAGGGAGTGCAGGGAACATTACTAAGAGACAGGGCAGACCAACCACTGGGCAGCCTTTACCATTTGCCCTTTGTAGTGAGAGGTTTCTGATCCCCTCTTGCCCAAGAGCCTTGCCTTGCTGAGATTCTAAAAAAAGGGGCAATACCAGTGTGGCCATTTCCAAAGACAGCCATCAGCTTCTCCCCTCCCAGAGCGAGTGTCACTGGGTCAATGGGTGGAGCTTATTTCCCCTGCCCTGGAATCCGGGCCAGCCTTGTGACTGTGCTGACCCTTTCGAACACCCACTCCTGGAATGTTCACTCCCTCCTCGGGCAGCCCAGACACCTTGCTGTGAGCAGCTCCAGCCACACAGCGAGGCCACATGAGAAGGAACGAAGGTGCCTTGCTGCCAGCCATGTTAGTGAGCCGCCTTGGATGTTGTAGCCCTTTCAAGTCCCCAAATGACTGCAGCCTCCGGTGACATCACAAGAAGTGGCTGAGCCCTGTCACCCACAGAACGGTGAGAGGTAGTGGAAGGTGGTTGCTCAGGCTGCTAAGTTCTGAGTGGTTTGTTAGGCAGCGATGGATCATTCAAACCTGAGAGCAATGCAGGAGGTTGGGGGAAGCATGCTGTGCACCTTTCCCATCTAGACCCGACTGACAGAAGGTGTAACTGCCTCCAAGGCCTGGAGACAGGTTTGCTTAGCATAAGTAGTTGGTTAACTTAGGGAGGAGAGAGGCAGAAGGGAGCCATAATGCCAGTGCAAGCGCAAGGCCATTCAGAACTCTCCTCCCTTGTTTGCCAGCTAAGGGGGGAGGAGTCAGTTTGGCTGATTTCTTAGGCTTACTATCAGGGAAGTGTAGAATTATTTACATTATCCCCAACCACCTTCACTGGCACCATCATCTCCATCATTTCACTTCTATTGCCATTGTTATCACCATTGACAGGGTTTATCGTCACCGTAACTACTAACACCATCATCTGTATCTTCATCGCCACCATCACTCTCAAGACCATTAATATCCTCAGTTTCTACAATTAACCCATCGTCAATCCCACCACCGCGGCCTGGACCTCCATTGCCATCCTCAGTCCCAGCGGGCAGCTCTGGCCCACTGTAGATCAGGCCACCCTAAATAAAGGGCTTCCAGAAACTCTTGTAACTAGTCCATGACATCCCAGGAGAAGCAGAGTGCTTCTCCAGGCTCGGCGGCCCCCTGCACCCGGAGCCCCCTCCTTACCTGGCAGAGTGTCGGCACCACAGCCGGGGACAGCAGTTTTGGAGAGCAAGTTTAAGCATAGAGGACACTTGGCTGCCCATGGGGGGCTTGGTGATGAAGATGGGGGTGGCAAAGAGGAAGACAAAGAAGGCCAGGCCCACGCAGCCCACGGGGATGCTGTAGCCCAGCAGGAAGCTGATGTTCTGTTGGATAAAGGCCACTACCAGCAGCGACAGCACAGCACCCACGTTGATGCTCCAATAAAACCAGTTGAAGAAGCGGCGGTTGGCATGGCGGCCAAGATCCATCACCTGCCAGGCAGGGGTGAGAGTGAAGGCCAGAGAGGGCCAGGGGCACCCTGCCATGGCGTAGTCTCTGTACCTGCACTCCCTCTCCCACAGAGACACTTCTTGAGTCAGTGGGTGGGCATTCTAGCACTTTCCTAATCCCTGAGCAATAAATAGATGCTCAAAAAAAATTTTGTTGAATGAATGAATAAATCCTTGTCTTAGGAGTCACTTGTTAACAATCAGGACATTTTGGCACAGCTGTTTTTTCATGCCCAAGACATACATTGCTTTTTTATTGTCACAGAACAGATGTCTCTGATGGCACTTTGTTCATCTCTGGTTGATTTATCCCTTTGTCTCTGACTGAGCAACCTACAATATGCATCAACTTTATAATCGGAAAAAAGGCCAATAAAGATTTCAGTTCTGCACGATTAAATGTGATGTATGCATGTTACGGAAAGAACAGCTAGAAGCCTAATCGTGAATTTCCTCCACAGTTTGGAGATGCAAAAAGTTTGCTACTGTGGCCCGTCCCTTCACCCTGCCTTGCCTCCCTCTGATCTATGCCCAGCTGAACAAGGTTGGCATCATCAGGGAAAGCAGGTGGTCCTGGACACAGCCCCAAAGTTTGGGCCCCCCAGCAAGGGCAGAAGGGCTGCAAATCTTTACCCAGGATTTGAATCAATCTGCAACAGTCAGGCCCCAGGCCCCCTTCTGGTCTGCTGGCTCGGGTCAGCTGCACTGGCTGCCCGCCCTCCCAGACCTGTCCCAGATTCTCACTCAACGGGTCTGGGGCAGGGCCTGGGCCTCTGCATTCTAAAAAGCAGTGAGGACTGGAGGTCACGTCTCTAGATAAACGATTCTGCACACTGTTAAACCCCTCACCTTTTTGGTGACCCCCAAATCTTTGACTCCATTGCTCTCCTATCCAGAGACACATATTTCCTATACCTAAGATTCTGTCGAGCTTTACTTTCTGTAGTTGCATTGGGGGAAAAGGTAAGTATTTTCTTCCTTTTCCAAATGTACAATGATAGTCCACAGAGATGCATTTAAAACTATACTCCCTTGGAGAGTCTGAGGGTCCTCTTGGCGATGGAGAGGGGCGGCCATGCCGCTCACTGAGCATCTGTGCTGTAGACTTTCAAGCAGAAAATTGAACAGGCCCCATTATGAGCAGCCGTTTCCATTTCTTAATTGGATATAAATGGATATGACAACTGCAACTCTAAGGGGAAGACCCAGCAGAGGATTCAGGACATAAACGAACACTTTGTCAGGAATGATGGATGGCCCTTTCTGAAAGCGGCGGTGTGTTGAACACGTGGGTCCTGGGTATAGCTGTCTGCCAGATGGTGCCAAGCCCTCCCACCCTCACATCCCGCATCTGACTGCTCCCCTGAATTCTCAATAGCCCTTCACTGCTCTGCTGTGCCCACCCTAGTCACTCCCATCACTGTAGCCAGAGCCATTTTGAAGAACACCGATCCAGTGATGATCATCCTGCCTCAAGTTGCTTCAGTTTTTCTGAACTGTCCTGGGGGTCAGGCTCAGATACCTAAAGCAGCCTCCCAGGGTGGCCTTGTGCCGCCCAAAGTCCGTGCCCAGTAAATGGGAGAGTGTGCAGGAGTTGTTGTTACTCTTGATGCCAGTGAAGACTCTGCCCAGTAGCCTGGCCTCGGGGAGACCAGTTCTGTCTCCAGGATGGAGGAGGGAGAGACAGGAGGCATTGGATACCTGAGGCCCTCTGGAGGTCAATGAGGTCAAGAGCACAGGTTAGGGACACCTGGGGCTGTAGTGGGATGTCAATGAATGAGTAGAATTAAGGGAAGATAAGGGTTTCTATCGGCAGATAGTGGGGTCTCCTGTTCTGAAGGAAGGTCAACGGTGGCTCAGAAATGGATGGGGCTGCTTGGGGCACCAAGTCCCCCACCATCAAAGGAATCCGTACAGGCTAATGAGGAATTCCTTGGCAAGGACACTGGGAACGGTGTTGGGTGCTGGACTGTGGATGCCAGCTGGATGCAATGATTCCTTAAAAATGTCCCTTTTAGGATTGTAGAACATGAGATTAAAGAACGTTTGAAAAACAGGGACAATTAGAAAAGCAGGACAATTGGTTCAGTGTCGTGATTATACCTCTGTTATAATTTTTTTGCCAGGCTGTCCCCTTTAGTTGACGCCCAGTTTTTTCGCCTTGCTATAATTACATTCTGTACGCAGCCTCACATCTGCTTTTGCTCATCAACACCGCACGTGGTTGTTTCAATCATATTACATATTATTTAAAATTACTGTCTAATATCCCACTGAGTAGAGCTATCAAAAGATAGCGATGGTGTAAGGCACTTTCTCATTCATTTAGCAAATATTTATTGAGTGTCTCCCATGTGCCCTGCTCTGTCCAAAGGGTCCAGAGAAAGGCTCAGAGGTTAAGACATTTGCCCAAGTGGCCCTGGCTAGTGAGTGGCAGAGCTGGGATCTGAACAAGCCGGCCTGGCTCGACCTCTGGCACAGCTGGTAGGAAGAGGCTTGCTCCTGCCCTAGCCCCCAGACCCGTCTAACACATGAAGGTGGGGCTCAGGGTGAGGCCTGAAGTCCAGCTACCCTAACCCAGCTCCTTGACCTGCTCTCTGTGTGACCTTGGCCAGGGCAATTAATGTCCTGAAACCTTATTGTCCTCATCTGTAAAATGGACACAGTAATGCCACCCGCCTCCTGGGTAGTTAGGTGAGTTAAACCACTGAAGGCGGCTCAGCTAGTAGTGAAAGGTGGGCAACTGTGGTTGGATTACTATTGCTAAGGGTATTGTTGGTAGAGTGAGCGCCGGCTGTCCTTTCAAATAAGGGAACTGGGCCCGGGAGGGGAAGTGGCTTGCTCGAGGTCACCCTGGGAGCCAGAGTCTCCGTGCTCCTGGGTCTCTGCCCTCGTCCCTCGCTTCCCCTCAGCACTCCCTGGGGCCTGCCGACGGGCGGCCCTCCCGCCACTCACCTGGTCGGCCCCGAAAGAGGTGAGGTTGCTCCTGACGGAGCTGGCGGCCAGGGCCAGCAGCAGCAGGGCGGCGTAGAGCGTGGGCGCGCAGTAAGGGCTGGGCGCGGGGCGCGGGCAGCCGGGCGCGGGGCACGCGGGCGTGACCAGCGACTCGGGGACCTCGCCGCAGAAGGAGAGGCGGCCGTCGCGGTCGGCGGTGGCCAGCAGCAGGCTGGAGGCCGCCAGGTAGAGCAGCAGGCTGAGGGCGATGGCGCGGAAGCGGCCCAGGTACACGTCCGCCAGCCAGCCGCCGACGGGCGCCAGCAGGTAGGAGGCGCCCAGGAAGACGAGCGCGGCGCGGGACGCCTGCCCGCCGGCCCACTGGAAGCGCGCGCTGTTGAGGTAGAGCACGAGGTTGCCCGCCACGCCGAAGAAGGCGGCGCGCTCCAGCGCCTGCACCAGCAGCACCGCGCCCGCCGCCGCCCGCCGCCACCGACGGCGCCCCCGCGGCCCGCGCGCCAGCAGCGGCCGGCGCGCCCCGCGCGCCCCGCGCCCCGGCATCCTGCGCTCCCTGCCGCCGCCCCGCCCTCTCGACCCCGCTCTTTTCCTCCCGCCCCCCAACTGCCCGCCCCCTTTCGCACCCCTTATTGCTCTCTCCCCCCTCCTTTGCCCCCTCCGCTCCCCTGTGCCCTCGACTTGTCTTTCTCTGGGCGCAGGGTCCCTCTGCTGCTCCCCAGATGCCCCCTCCCCTCGGGGACGCTCCACTCTCCCCTCTCCCCTCCTCTCGCTCCCAACTGTCCCCCGTCTTTCTTTCTCCCCTTCTTCACCCCCCCCTTCCCTCCCTCGACTTCTCTGCCCCTCCCCTTCTTTTCTAGCTGATCTTCTGAACTGCTGTCCCCTCGCCTGGTAACACCGGGCCGGTCCCTGCGCTGTCTCGGCTGCCGCCTCCCTGCCCCCCGACCTCCCCGTCCAGGGCCCCTCCTGCGCCCCCTCGGGCTCAGCCTGTGTCCAGCCCTCTGCTTCTTGAGAAACGCCGGGAGGTCCTGGCTTCCCCTTTCACTGCTTCTGGGACCCAGCTGCGTCACATGATGCTGCGGGGTGTTTAGGAGAAATGAAAGCCTGGGTCACAGGGTCCCTGCCCGCCCAGCTTTCTAAAATCCTCCCCTCTTCCAGGCCCGCTGCCCCCTGCCTGCCCAGCCGCCCCCCGCCTGCCCCCCTTTCTGGAGGCTGGAGGAACACGTCCATCTTTCACTTTCATTTCTCCCCTCGTCCCCCTTTGGCGGCATCCTGTTCCAGTCACCATCCCCAGCTAGAACGCCAGAACTGGAAAGGCCGGCTGTCATTCGGTCTCACCCGACACTTTGCAGCTACAGAGAATGAGGCCCAGTGGAGCGGGGACCAAGGCACACAGGGCCACCTGGTCACCGTAACCGAGCTAGGGGCAAACCACAGGGGAAGCCCTCAAAATGCAATTCGGATTGTGCAAATGCCACTGTGAGGAAGGAAGTAGGCATCCTCAAGAAGCATGTGGCGCCATAGGGATGAGTCAAGATTGAGAGGGACGCGGACCTCAGACTAAATCAAAACCAGGCCTCAGCACTCCCCTCCTCGGAGCCCTGCGGAGCACTTGGGTGAAGAGTCGGCCCTCATCCAGCCCTAAAAGCCCAGCCAGATCTGACTCCTGCCCTCCTCCAACCTCAGGATAGCCCCAACTCCACTCAAGTCCAGCCACGCTGACCTTCTTTCTGTGCCCCTCACGTGCTGAGCTCCTTCCTGCCTCAGGGCCTTTGCATCTGCTGTTTGCTTTGCCGGAACTGCCCTTCCTCCAAGTCTTTGCATGGCTGGCTTCTTCTCTTTATTTAGGTTTCAGCTGAAATGTCTCCTTTTCACAGACCTTCCCTGATCATCCCATCTAAGAGGTTGCCTGATGGAGTCTCCACCCCTTTCTCTGTCACACTGTCTTGTTTTAATGTCTTCAGTGCACATAATCCTCCTTCAGTGACTAGTTTATTGTCCCCCCAGTAGAATAGACGTTCCATTGGATCTTGTCTAACTTTTTTAAAAGATTTTATTTTTTTTTAGAGCAGTTTTAGATTTACAACAAAATTGAGGGAAAATACAGGGATTTCCCATACACCCCTGCCTCCACACACACACAGCCTCCCCCACTAGCAACATCACTCACCAGAATGGTACATTTTCTTTTACTGAGGATGCACCTACATTGACATCCTAATCATTTTGTGGGTTTGGACAAATGCATAGTGACTATATCCATTATTATAATATCATGCAGAGTATTTTCACTGCCCTAATAATCCTCTGTACTCTACCTATTGTCTCTCCCCCTGCCTCCCCCTACCGCAGCCCTGATCTTTTTAATGTCTCCATAGCTTTGCCTTTTCCAGGATGTCATACGGTTGGAATCATACTCTACACAGCCTTTTCAGATTGGCTTCTTTCACTTAGCAATATGCATTAAGTTTCCCCTGTGTCTTTTCATGGCTTGATGGCTCATTTCTTTTTAGTGTTGAATAATATTCAGTTGTCTGCATGGACCATAATTTATGCATTCACCTACTGAAAAACATCTCGGATACCTCCAAATTTTGTCAATTATGAATAAAGCTGCAATAAACATTTGCCTGCATATTTTTGTGTGGACATAGTTTTCAGTAAATACCAAGGGCCATGATGGCTTGATTGTATAGTGAGAGTTCGTTCCGTTTTGTGAGAGTATCCCACTGAACTGTCCTCCAAAGCAGCCGCACCCGTTGGCACTCCCAGCAGCAATGAACGAGAGCTCCGGCTGCTCGGCATCCTTGTCGGTACTGGGTGTGCCAGTGCTCTGGATTTCGGCCGCTCTACTAGGTGTGTAGTGGCATCTTGTTGCTTTAATTTGCATGTCCCCGATGACACATGACGTGCAGCATCTTTTCATATGCTTCTTTGCCATCTGCAGGTCTTCTTTGGTGAGGTATCTGCTCAGGTCTTTGGCCTATTTTTTAATTGGGTTGTTTTCTATTGAGCTTTAAGAGTTCTTTGTATATTTTGGATAACAGTGGGGCTAAGCTTGTCTCCCAGTCCTTCCCAAGACTTGCCACTCACATCGAGTTTTCTCTTATACCTGGTCAACCCCCTCCCCACACCTGTAGGGGGTCCTGGGCTTGTGAATAGGTGGAAACCAAAAAATGGCCCTTCCCTCGAAACCACCAGGTCTCACAGTGAGGTCCACGGACCTCTATGAGTCCCTGACACCCTTTCAGGGATCTCTGAGGTCAAACCCTTCTCATAGTAATACAGCGTGAAGATGCAAGTTGCCTGGTGTGAAAGCAATGATGGGTAAAGCCGCTAGTGCCTTAGCATGAATAGAAGCGCTGGCCTCAGACTGTACCAGAAGCCATAGAATTCATCACCCCCACTCACCCAGAGTAAAACGGGGAAAATTGCTAGTTACTTAAAAATGTCCTCAATGAAGCAGTTAGTTATTAATATTATGAAATCACAATCCTCACATACATGTCTCTGGAATATTCTACTTGACAAGAGGAGAAGCCCACACAGGGCACTTCTGCTGAATCCACGCAGGACGGGCCCTTCCGGGAAGAGTGCTGGTGCCATTTGGTTTGCAAGCTGAACTAGCTGCTGTTTCGTTTTCTTCTTGTTTGCTTATTTGTTTCCTTCATGGGACACCATCTTTTCTGGGAACTGTGGTGATTCAGATGTGAGGATCTGGCAGATAATTTTTCTAAAGTGAACTCAGTGAGCCTGCTAGGTCAAAGAAAACAACGGACAGTGTTTGTCGTCCATGATGAAATGGGAGCTTCGTGGTGAAAATTCGAATTTTAGAAAACTCACATCTGCCACTAAGATCTTTATAGCTTCCCAATACTTAAGTAGTCTTTTGCTACCACAGGTGTTTGCTGCTGATTTCTTTTTGTTTATCATGCTAATTATCTTTTTGTTTGGAGGAGCTTCCAGGATCTGAGGATTGTGCCTTTCGTCAATTCTGGAAATTTTCCAGATCGACCTATTCAAATCCTTGTTCCATCCTCTGTGTCTCTTAACTAATCTGTTTCATTGTTTCCATCTCTTTCTCTCTGTGCTGCATTCTGGGTAAGTTCTTCAGGTCTGTCATCCAGCTCACTAGCTCTCTCTTCAGCTATGTTAATCTGCTGTTTAATCTGTCTTTAGATTGCTAGTTTTGAAGATTATATTTTTCATTGATAAAAGTACTACTTTAAAAAAAAAATCTTCCTGGTCATTTAAAATTGTCTCAGTCCCTATCTATACCTTTGATTTCCAGCTTTTATTTCTTTAAGCCTATGAAACATTCTTATTTTATACTACATATATCATAATTCAATCTAGTTTCTGAAGGACTGAGTCTATTATTTACTGCTTTGTGCAATTCTCACTTAAAATGACTTATTGTGATGGTTAATTTTATGTGTCAACTTGACCAGGTCACGAGGTGCTCAGATATTTGGTTAAGTGTTATTTCTGGGTGTATCTGTGAAGGTGTTTCTGGATGAGATGAGCATTTGAGTCCATAAACTCAGTAAAGCAGATGTCCCTTCCCAAAGTGAGTAGGCCAGTTCCATTCAAGGTCTAGGTTTTATTTTGTTTTTCACTTTGCTCAGTACTCTAGGTTTTGTCCCATTAAACTGAATCTCTTGTTACCTGGGACCAGCAGGTACCTCAGTACACCCTCAGCTTCTGCTCTCAATGATCTCTTTGGATTTGTGCTTTTGTGTCATTTTTGGTCTCTGATAATTATCCTTCATTTCTTGCCACCTCAGCTATGCATTTCTAAATATGTTTTTAAATATTTTTATCCAGCTTTTTTTGGGTGTGTGTTTTGTTTCAGGAGAACTTTTCAGGATATGCTGTCTACCATGCTGCCAAAAACAAAAGTCGAGCCATCTTTCCTGGCCCGTTCAAACATCTGTCTCTTAAGACCCTGCTCATGAGCAGACCTCCCAATATATTCATCTTACCCTGGCCTGCAGTTTGGTCACCTGCGCTTGTGAACTACCTGCTCCTCGAGGGCAGGGAAGTGGTTCTATCACCTTCCACAGAGCTCATTCCAGAGTTTCTCACACGGCTGTTTCTCAAAGTGTCAGTTGAATGAAATTAAGAAGGCTGGAGGCACCCATCCACCACCTGTGCTGCCACTGACCTCCCACAAGAGGGCAGCCTCAGCTGGTGCGAGAGCCCTTTCTACCCCCCAGGGAAGGGAAGGGTTTAGGTGGGAGGAGCCTGGTTCCCTGTGGCTCCAAAATCTGCAACATCAAATGCCCTGATGATAGGACCCAAGGGAGAAATCCTCTCCATTCCACTGGTGGGGAAATGAAGACAAGTGAAGATCAAGGGGGTGTCAAGCCAGGACGGGTGAATCTGAGATGGGGGTCATATAGGAAGGGGCCAGGTCCGAACCAGTTTCCTCAAATTCTTTAAGGGTTCTGCTTGGACAACCCAATTAAGTCATGTTCCTTCATTCCCTCAACTGTAGGCCCCAGAGGAAGTGCAGTGGTGAATTAAATACACTGGGCCCTTGCCTCATTCCCAGTGTCCAGTGCAGCCCAACTGGACGACTCGGTGTTTTCCAACCAGTCCTGGCTTTTCTGCCTCCCCTCTTGCTCTCTCTGCTCCTTCTGGCCCAGAGGCCACCACCCGTCCCTACCTGTTGAAATCCTGCTCTTCTTTCCTGGGCCAGCTCCCATGCCTGACTCCCTCAGAGGAATGAACGCCCAGCCTGGGACCCGAGGGGAGGGGTCACAGGCCTCTCCAGGGCCATCTCAAGGGATGGTTTCAGCCTGCAAAGGAGGTGGGGACAAACCACGTCTCAGGCCCTTCCTGATTTACGATTCTGTGAGGGACATCAGAGGCTCTCCCTCTCAAAAGTGCCAGACCACACCTTCCCTCTTCCCAGCCATCACTGCACCCAAGGACAGGGTAACTCTTGGGATGTAATCCCATGAGAGCCGGATTCCGTGGAATGGGACACATGGTGGGTCCCTCACTCACCTTTCTGACATGTATTGATTGAACATCTATTATGTACCAGGTCCCCAGGAACGAGGCATGCCCCTCCCACCTCCTTTTTCCTTAGTGTGTGTGTCTCACTGTGACTGTTGGGGTCCATTTAGGCTCGGTGGGCTCACAGCCGAGGCAGCTGCACTCTCCTTGAGCCCCTGTGATAAGGACCTGGCTTCCTGGAGAAAAAAACCACAAGCAGAGCACAGAGGTGTGAGACTCACAGGCGGTGTGCCACCTGCGCATGCGTGCGGGAGCGCTTTCTCTTGCTAGAGGAAGATACAAACGAGCAGCGCAGGGCAGGCGCTGTGAGGCGAGCCCGGGGCCCAGGCTACTCCCTGGCCTGGGGATGGCGCTTCCCGCCGGTGGACACGCGTAGCCGTCAGAGATGGCACCAGACATGAGGCCCTTCTTCGTGATCGCCGGATTGCTGACGGCAGCCCTCTCAGGTAGCCCCCCTTTCCCACCTCCTGCTACTCTGGCTGGAGGACTTGGGTCCTGGCCTCTTGGCCTCTTGGCCTCTTGGCCTCTTGGCCCACTTTCCGGTTGTTTTCTCCCACTCACCTTTCTGGAGCCTTGGAGCCAGTACTCCCTGCCAGGGTTTACTGGTGTGGAAACAGAATTCTGGGCCGAGGGAAGCTGGGTCCACCTGGTAGTGGAGATGCCAAGTGCTTTCAATTTCATATGAGGGAGACCCAGGGCAACCCATCAGGAGGCCATCGGAGACAGCTGGGAGGATGGGAGCACTGGGGAGCTCTGGGGAGCTCTTTTCTCTGTCTCCGCCTCGTGTTCTGAGCCTCCTGACTCACACTGGTTCAGGGAAAGCCGTTGAGCTCTGGGAGTGGGAATGTGAGTGTCTTTAGCCCTGTGTGGGTCAGCCTGGCCTCTCCTGCTGTACCAGGAGCACCTTCCACTCTGAGCTGAGACGGACAGATGGTCAGAATGGACCCTTCCTTCCCGTTTCCATCATTCACACTCTGTTCTCCACAAGGCCCAGCCACTGGCCTCGGCTCAGAATGAAGTCTGATTCTGAAAGGTCTGTTGGTCGGCGTTTGGGCCAGAGGAGCTGACCTTAAACAGTGCCTGAGGGGAAGCGGGAACCCAGGGCCTGGGCAGAGCTCAGGACAGTGAAGCGAAGGGGCCTCTGGAGCCAAGTTCCCTACACTTCAGCCCTAGTCTCATCCTGACACTCCTGCCTGGCCTACTCCACTCCCAGAACGGTAATTTTTTGTGTTTTTAAAATTGCGTTTATATTCGGTTGACTCACTTGTTACTAATACAAGTTTAGTTTTGAAAGGAAACTATGTCACTGTTACCAATGGAAAACCAACATCATATGCCATGAGTAAAACGTAAAGGTAAGAGTAAAAATAAACAGCGGTGAAAACTAATTTCAATTACGTGCTCATGAAAAGTTAAAAGAATGTCAAAGCCCTTGATCCTGAACCCACATCTTGCCACCTTGCCGCCTGTGTTTAAGGGGAGCTGAGGGAAACGACAAAGACAAGTGGCTCCAAATTGTTACTTTTGTCTTGACTTTTTAGGGACAATGAATGCACTTCTAGCAGGAGACAGCTTGCTCACTGATTTAATGGCATTAAATGATGCTTCCTTACACCCTCCTGCGGGTCCCCAGTGGTATATGTCCTACAGCTGAGAAACAGTCTGGCAGGCAGGGCATTCCGGGCAGAAGGAAATGTGAGCCAAAGTCCCCCAGGAGTAGAGGGGCACAGAGGGAGCCTCTGTGTGGCCAGAGCGAGCTGGCGTGGGGAGACTGCGACCGGGCCTGCCTGGGTGGTTCTCGCCTCCGCCCTGGTCCAGCAGGCCCCAGCCCCAGCCACATGCAGCCAGATCTGCTTGTGGGCTTCTCCGTGGCCAAATTGGTGTGTTGGGCAGATCAAGGTGGGGAAAGAAGAGTAGAACCTCCAAGGAGGGAAAAAAGGGTAGAAAGGAAATGAACAGAGGAGAGTGAGGAAAGGGAGCCGGGAGAATGGGGCCACGAGTTCCAGGGCCTTCACCTAGGAGTGGTGTGTGCAGCCTGGTGGGCTCACTGGCTACACCCTGGGACTGCAGGCGGCTGGGGTCTGGCCCTCTGGGGCCTTGGCAGGCCTGGCTGTGGCAATGGGTGCCAAGCAGGACTCCTCTGTCCCAGCTCTAGGCTCCACCGGGGCCTCAGACAGCTGTTTCTCTGCCCAGGCTCTGGGTCGGCCTCTCGTCAGGCCTTGGTTTGTGCTGTTGAATGACATGAACAGAGACTGGGGCCTAGAGAGCCATGCTTTCCAGTTCTCTGCTGCTGCTCCCTGGAGGCCTGGGTCCACCTACCCTCCAGTTCTGTGCCTGTTTCCCGATCAGCTAGCTGAGGATGAAGAAGCGGAGGGAATGAATTAGAAGCCCATGACTGGGGAGGGAAGGGTGAGGTGGAAAGGCTGGAAGTATTGCCAGTCCTGGCCTCTGGTTCACTGTGTGCTCCTTCTCTCTGGGCCTCGGTGTTCCTGTTGGGGGAATGGGGTGCTTTGGGCAGACAGTCCCTAAGGGCTCGGTCAGACCTGACCTCTGCTTGCGATGCAATAACAAAGAACCCAGCCTTTCGCCCCGGGCCAGTGTTGAGTTTGGGGATACTGGCGTCATCTGAACTGTGGTTGCTGAGGTCCTTGAGGGCTGCTGATGTGCACTGCAAAGGCTATTTGTGGTCACTTTTAAAAAGCCATTATGGTTTCTTGAGTTAACAATTTTTTTAAATCTATTTTAACTTAGAAGTTCAACATACAAATCTCATTTTATGTATAAGTCCAGTAATTTTTAACAATGATTCTCAAGGGGTCTTTGATTACTATTTCAGTAATCAGGTTGAACAGAGTAAGCTTCCTTAAATAATAAATCCCACTTACACACGTAGCTGATTCGATTCCTTTAGGGCTGTGCGGTCCCGTACGGTATCTACCAGAATGTGCACTGAAAATGCAGTAGTGTGACCTGAGATGTGTTGGAAATGGGAAATACACAGAAGATTTGGGAGATGTGTTTAAAAAAAAAGTAAAGTATCTCATTAATAACTTTTATATGAATTACATGTTGAAATGATTGTATTTTGGGTATGTTGGGTTAAATAAATTTTGTTGTAGTTGTGTTTACCTATTACTTTGAAAAATGTGGCTACTAGAAAATTTAAAATAACATAAAGGGTGAAGTCAGAGTAGGTTTATAGCTGTTCGTATGGAAAATAATACAATAATTAATAAATATGTCTCATGTACTCACAACTGTAAACCTACTTTGGCCCCATCCTGTATATGCTCACATTACATTTATAGGGACAAGACTGCCTTAGATATGCTAAACTACATTTACAAATTTAGTAAATTTGATTTTCTTATAAATGCTTCAAATACCACTAAGAAATGAAACCTTCCCAAGGATTTCAAAGAACGCCTTCGATCTAAAAAACTAACTCATAAACAGAGTGAATATTAAGTTCTCTTAAATATTCTAATAATGTGTACAGACATTGTCAAGTTCTCTTAATTTTTCAGCCTAAAATTTCCACTAACATCAATTAACTCTATCACACCCGTGAGAATCTCTAGTGGCCAAATGTTCTTAAACATCAAAAATACGGGGCTTTATACACGAACACACAAAACTTGACCCAACTTTCACTTAATACAAATACACAGCCGCTACGGGGTTTTCTTTATTTCATCTCTCTTTTTTAAATTCGAATCTTCCTGGGCTTGCCATTGCCGGTGGCGTGGGTTATCTGGAGCGGGGTGGACTTTCCATCTCCGTGGACTGGGATGAGGTCAGCTTCTTTGTTGTTTTGCCAAAATATAAGGCGTAATTGTGTTGTGTTGCTGAGGGACATGCAGTGCCCTTTTTAAGAGCCATGTCCTCCAATTGGGCTGGTCCCTTGACCCATGACCTCTGAATCCAAGGGGTACAACCTAATTCTCTGGGTCTAGCCCCCACCACTCGATTGGATTAAGTTAAAGCAATGTGTTTATTACCTATTCTTTTTTATTTTCTTTCACATTCTCCCCGCCTGGCAGGACAACAGCCCATAGATATATAAATAACGTATGACAGCTGTCTGCATGTTTCTTCTGGCTTAGTCTGGCTCTCTGGTCACAGGCCGATGGCTGGGGGGACAGATAGTATGGCTGTCCAGTGGTGATGTGCGATGAGGCAGCTGGGGCGCTGGGCTAGCACATTTAGCTAAATGCAGATGATCACCGAAGGATCTAGAAACGCTGCCCACGGCCTCCCTTGCTCAGTCTGCATTTACCAATGCCTGCTCCACACCAGCCTCGTTTTCTTATGGGAAAGCTCAGGAATTAAATTGGTCTCCAGATGTTAGATTCAGATGCTGAAGAATCAGCAGGTGACCCCTACTGAGGCTTTGGGACAGGGGTTTGGAGGAAAAGACCACCCCAGGACAGGGCCACCTTCCCCCTGCCTGGACCACAGCTGTGAAACCAACTAACGCCCGCACGGGTGCTCAGCCCTGCCCTGAGCAGACTGTGGTGGGGCTGGAGCCCCCAAGCCCACCTCCTTCCCTAGTCACCATGCCCCCAGTCCCTCCACCCCACCCTCAGCGCCGGACCCCGGGCCAGGCTGTGGTGAGGTGGGCCCCCCATGTTTGCTAGAGCAGCCGTCTACCTGACGATCGACTTAATATGCTTTCTTAACTGATTTTAAAGTGAAAATACATTATTTTTAGGAAAATAAAACGAACACTTTACATTGCTCCCTTAAAGGTGAAGCCATTGCAAATCACCTTAATGGCAGCAATGGTGAAAATAAACATCATGGAAACAAAACAATGTCCTTCCGTTCTGGCTGGATGCCAGCTGCTTTCCCTGGGCTCGGGCGGGGGGCCGTGGGCATCAGAGAGGCGCTGAGGACTAGCCCTTGGGGGATTTTCTCCTTCAAGTAAGCAGAGAGGCTGGGAGGGAAAAGGGGGCATAGCTTCCCTCAGTGATGAGGTGGCGTTTTGTGCCATGTCGGTGACCTTGAAGTTGGATGGTATCCAAACTCATGTCTTCGATTCAGCTCAGGGAACCTGAACCCCAGCTGCAGGAGAAGGAGCCCTCAGGAGGGGTGAGCGGGGAAGGGGATTTTGGAACTCGCTCTGCCTCTAGCTTGCTGAGCAATCTTGGGCAAGTTCCTTCCTTTTTTGGCCCTAGTTTCCTCACTGCAAAAATGAGCTAATTGAACACTGAAGACTCGGCCTAAAACTCCTGATCCTCTGGGGTGTGTTCCCTGAGACTTCACTGGTTGTGGAGCAGATTGGTAGAAACTGGCCCCAGGATGGGCACGACATGACAACCCCTAGCGTGAGATAGACTTGGGTTCCCAATCCCAGCTGTGTGACTCCGGGGTTGTTTCTTAGCTTCTCCTTGCATGTATGCTACGGATACAAATACCTGGCTCGCCGAGGTGTGAAAGTTAATTTAGATAATGCATCTGAAAATACCTGAACATGGCAGCGCCCCAAAATCTTAGCTTATAAATGTCACACAGCAAGGACAGAGACCTCGTACGTGGGACTGCAGGATTAGTGGTTAGCATAACTGTTTGCGCCTTGAGCTCATTTGCCCACATGACAGATGAGAAAACTGAGGTTAGGCAAGGTTAAGAGACCTGTCCAAAGTCTGTAGCTAGTAAGTGGCAGGACTTGAGCTCAGGTCTCCTAACTGGCAGCTCAGTGCTCTTTCCATTGAAGAGAGCGGCCTGGCTTGTCCCCGGGTTGCTGCCCTCACGGCTCCATCCAAGTCTGAGGCATCTCTCCCAGATGTTGCAGCCTCACTATTGCACCCAGGGATGGCCCCCGGGGGCCTCTGGGGTCCTGGGGCCCCGTGGGAGGCTTGTCAGGGACAGATGGCGTCAAAAGTGGCTGCCTCCCTCACCATGGCTCAGCCTCAGGGGTTTGCCGCGCACTAACCTTGCCCATTGACGCCGGGAATGAATGAAGGTGAAGTCAAAGAGCCACTATGTGCCAAGGGAAAGCGTGCGTGGCAAGGTATCTAGTTACATTTATTTAGCACCTGCTGTGTGCTAGGCCTTCTGCTGGCACCAAGGTATGAGATATGAAGGTTTGCCCTTGAGCACTTTAAGTGTCATGAGGGAGGTGGTAACACACACGAGGGTCAGCCTGGGTAGGTGTAACCATAGGTGCAATGCAATGCTCGCCGTAACCATGCATTCACTGCAGGGAATCTACCATTCCCCAGGGATCGGCTAGGCTTACCCGGTTCCACCTAGACATCGGGCAACCATCCTTCATTATGGATGGGGAAACTGAGGTTCAGAAAGTTACATATTTTGTTTCAGGCTGGTGGCTGATGCTGTGGTCAGATCCATGTCTCCAAAACCCACGCTCTCCATCCCTGGGCTGCACTGTCTCCAGGAGATGCAAGTCAGAGGAGGGAGGGCTCAAGCCTCCTGGAGGCACAGCGGCTTCCCAGAGAGGGGACGCAACTGTCTCAGAGGGGCTGGACGTGGAGGGCAGAAGGTTTCGCACACAGAGGACGGCAAACAGTCCAGGCATAAAGCATAAAAAACAAGTGCGTGCAGAAACTGGTGAGATGGTTGGTTGTGTTGTGCAAATACCGACTTCCCAGGTTGGGTGATTTACTCTAGTTATGCGCTGTCGCCATGGGGAAGCTGGATGGTGAGGCTGGGACTTCTCTGTGCTATTGGCTCAACTTCTTAATTTCAAAAGAGTTGTGGGGGAGCATTTTAAGCAAAAGGACCCATTTGAGCAGCAGCCTGGAGGCAGGCCAGGCCAGGTGACAGTCCCCTAAGGGTTTCCCTGACTGCAGGCAGTTGTGACCAGCCAGCCCTGCTGGTCCACAGGGTTTGTCGGGTGACTGGGGCCACAGTTCCCAAAGTTGCTGAGATGCAGGCTGCTTTCTTCTCCTGATTCATCCCCACTGGTGGTCATGAGGGTTCAATGAGCTGAAACTTGTGAGAAGACCAAGCAGAGTGGAGGCCTGTGCTAGGTGCACATACAAAGGACACATGTGAGCCAGGCAAGCACAGGACAGTGGCCTCTCGGGCAGCACTTTGTAAACTCGTAAACCTGTCTCATCCGCATCGCAGCCCTGTGATGAGTGATGACTCCATTTTACTGACGAAGCAACTAAGGCAACCTCCAGAGCCCAGGCTGGGATGAGGCTCAGTGAGATGTGGGCCGTGAGGCATGTGGGGAAACACAGCGCTCCTTGGGGTGCTAGAGAACCCCGTGGCCACACTGCTGCTGGGCCTGGGCCCGGGACCAGAGCTCACAGGGACAGCAGAGGGGAGAGGAAGCCCCGGTTCCTGCCCACGTTTTGTAGACTCTTGTGGCCCCACTGCCTTCTGCCTGCAAATGGCGCTGAGAGAGCCTCTGGGAGTCCAGCCTGGGCAGCCAGGCAGGGCCGACGGGGCGAGGAGGAATCTGTCTTGGGGATCCCATCGGAGCACCCCACTTCCAATTCAGAAGTCACTTCCTGAGTCCTGAGTGAGGGAAGACACAGAGGAGCAGCCCCTGTGTCCTCACAGCTACGCACAAAGCCAAGCACAGCTCTGTCCATTTTACAGAATCGCAGACTCACGCTCCGAGCTCACGCCAGCCACGCAGCCGGCTGCTGAGAGAAGCGGGACCAGAGTCACTTTCTGGTCACCGACCGGTCCCCACCAGCTACTTCTTCCTAAATGGGGCTTGGGGGAGGAAGATTTTACCTGCACTTCAGTATAATTTTTTACACTTCAGTATAATATTTTTTCACCTCTAGCCCAGGGTGCCGGGGAGCTAGGCCGAGGGGGGACAGAGGTGGGGAAACAAACCCAGGGCGGGCAGGAGGTTACCCCCGCTCTGCTCAGAGAGAAGTTGTTTCCCTTCCTTCCTTCACTAAACTAAAGTAAACACCCTTGCCAAATGAATCAAGCTCCTTGGAAACATGTGCTGAACTCTCCACGTAGTATTCTAGAAACATCGTGACAGTGTCTGAGCTGGATGACACCCCAGATTTGAGGCTTAGCCCTCCTGCTTGTCAGAGGAGAGGACACGAGGCACAGAGTGGGAGCGATGTGCCCAGGTCACGGGGCAGGGTGAGCAGCGGGCCTGCAGGCCTGCCCAGGGCCTCTTCCACGACAGGGCAAGCGCAAGGGCGTGGCGGGGGCTGGGCAGGCCGGGCGTGTCCTCAGCTCCCCCTCGGGGCTGGGGCCCTGAGTGGCCTCGCGTTGCCGGTCCCATCTCCACAGCTTCCCTGCCTCCCCCACCCTCTGCCTTCTTTTTTTTTCTTTCAACTTTATTTCAACATAATTTCTGACTTACTGAGAAGTTGTAAGCTCCATATGCTTTTCACTCATGTCCCCGACTCTTAACATTTTACCACAATCACTTCATCATTTTCTCTATTTTTCTATGCTTATCTGAACCATTTGAGAGTAAGTTCTAGACATAATGCCCCTTTCTCGGAAATACTTCAGCGTGTCTTAAAATTTTCTCCTTCCTAACCACAGCGCACTTATCAAGACCAGATAATTAACACTAATACAATACTAGCAGGTAATCCACAGGCCCTTTTCAGATTTTGCCAATTGTTCCAACAATGTCGTCGAAGGCAAAAGAAAATTCCGTTTCATGTGCCACATTTTATCACCGTGCCTCTTTATTTCCCTTTGCTCTAGAACAGTTTCTCAGGCTTTTCTTTCTCTTTCATTGATGTTGATCTTTTTGAAGAGTAAGGGCCAGTTACTCTGTAAAATGTCCCTCATCCGGGTTTGTCTCTTGATTCCTCGAGATCAGATCTAAGTCCTGCCTCTTTCAGCAGGAAGAGCCCAGAAGGGATGTTGTGTCCTTAGTGCAACGTCTCCAGAGGCACGTGGGATCAGCTTGTTAACTTAAAAATAAAAGGCCAGAGTGAGAGGCAACCAGCACTTATTTGAGATCCAAAAGGCTATTCAGGAAGCACTAATTCAGGCAGAAACCCAGAGCCTGTTTAGGAGGTGAAAGCAAGGGGCATTTGCAGAAGGAAGGAATTTCTATAGGGCCAGATAAGCTAACATAGTGATCCTAATTCTAAAGAATGCTTTTAATTTTCAGCCAGGTGGCCACCACGTCTGCTTTCCTGTTACCTTTGCAAACAGTTGCCTGGGATACACTGCTTTAGGCCCAGTCTGAGGTTATTTTGCTCCGTTTTAACATTCCAGAGATTTGAGAAGATGCACAAGGCAGTCCCTCTGGGATGGCAGCTCTGACTCCATTTTGAAGTTGCTTAGTTTATATTATTTTTTACAAGTTTGTCCCATCACTGGTAGTCTAACTTGGATTGCTTGGCCAAGATCTTGTCTGCTAGGCACGGCTACTCTTTTCCCCTTTAAATTAGCATGTATCTTGTGGACAGATTCTTTGAGAATATGTAAATATTTTGGTCCCTCTCAAATCTTTAACCCGATAATTGTAATATTATGGATGATTCTGGCCTGAGTCAGTTTAACAACAGTTAAACTGTAACTCCATCGTTTTCTCCACCGTTTAGTTGCTGGCTTTCTTGGCCGGCTCCGTGGGTGGGAGCCAGTTGGCTCAGTGCCTTGAAAGCTGGTGCTCACGAGGCCGAGGTGTGAGCCCCCCTGTAGGTCGAGCCTCTGATGGCCTCCATCTGGCCTCGCCTCAGATTTTGGAACTTGGTTTGGCTCCTCTCTGCTACCAGGGCCATTCTCCCTCCACCTTTACAATTTTTGGCATTCATTTGTTGAGCTCCTATTATGTGTTGGGCCCTGGTTTCAGGCACTGAGGACATGGGACAAAGCCCCAGACTTCAGTGAGCTTATATTCTAATGCAGAAAGTAGACAAATGAGCAAATACATCCTTAAAGTAGTATTATTTCAGAGAGGAAAATATGAAACAAGGAAAATAAAGCCAAGTAAGGGGACCGAGAGTGGCTGGGCTGGGACACAGGTGGGGCCCCTGAGGGTATTTGAGCAGAGATCAGATTGATGAGATTAGCTGGGAGCTCCGAGATCAGGGAGCAGGCCATTCACAGCAGAGGAAACAGCAGGTGCAAAGGCCCAGAAGCAGGAATGAGGCTGACACCTTGAAGGAGGTTATGGAGGGAGGGGAAGGGGGAGGGGGAGGAGATGGAGTTGGAGAGGTTGGCAGGTGTCAGGGAACACAGATTGTGTAAGGGCTTGGAATTAACCCAGAGGAAATGGGAAATCATCAGAGAGCTTTAAGTGTAGAAGAATGTGACCTGATTTGCCTTAATGTGCGTACTGTGATTTAGCAAATATTTTTTATAGTCAACTCCATTTTAATGTGTTTATTGAAGCCTGGAAACCTTCTGTCACTATCATAGATCTCAAACCAAGATTACTTCAATAACTAGAATACATTCCCATAAACAAATAAGACACTGAAAACAAAGTGTCCTTAACCACCCTGCTCCACAAGCCCGGCAGCTTTCCCTTGTTAACCGGTGTTAGGGGTTCAAGGCTGAGCAACACCAAGGTCTCATGAGCCCAAGAACTGGAGAATTAGGAAAGGAATAATTTGCCTACTCTGTGATGCAAAACTATTTAGCCTGGAATCTTAAATTCTCTGCTAACTGGTGGGAAGATGAGTTGGTGGAGGTAGTGGGCCCAGTTGGGGCTATGTTGTGAGGGAGACAAGCACAGTCTGGTCGGCAGTGTAAAATCAGGGGCAGCCAGAAGGGAGAGAGCCCCCCACCTCCAGCAGTCAGACCCCAACTGGTCCAACTCACCCATTTAACCATGAGAAACTGAGGCCCTGAAATGGGGCAGGGACTTACCCAAGGTCATAGTAAGAGCTGGTTTCAACTCTAGCATCTCTGATTGTCACTCCCACCCGATTCCAGCTGAAGATTCAGACATGATGTAAACATTAGTCATCCTTATTGTAAAAACGTTGTGAGAACCACATTAGAAGAAATCCACCCAGCCCCTGTGCACGGCGCGGCCTCTCGCTCTTGAAGGTTGGAGTGTGTAGGTCTCCGGGGCATCATGGCAGCTTAGTCTCACCGGAGCACGCCCGTGGGTGTGCTGCTGGGCACCGCGCTGCTGTTGATCAGTATTGGTCAGGGCGGCCGTGGGAGCGTGGACCAGCGTTCCATTCCAGGCTCCAACGCGTCCCTGTGACCTTGGGCTAGTCCCTGACCCTCTCCGACGAGGGTGCAACTTCTAAGTCAGCTCCCCAATTCTTGCCCTCTAGATAGACTTCAGAGCCCTCCCTGGGTATCCTTAGGGATAATTTTTAGTCACCTGGCTCTGTGGGGGCTGCCTCGAGTCCAGCCACGTCAACAGAGCCACGGAACTCAGACCCACGGGACACTTGCGGGGGTATAGACTCTGGTGACCTGGGAGTGAGTGAGGGGCTCATCCCTCCATCCCGTCAGTTCCCCTCCTTCTTCTTTCCAGAACCCCCTGGAAGCTCCTCTGGGCTCACCCCAGCCTCTGCCCCCCGAGGCGACCTTTGTGGCAGGCATGTGTGTGACTCAGTTTCCCGGGCGGCCATCGTGGTGCCCTGCAGCCTGGCGCATGAGCGACAGGAAGGTACTGCCGCCCCGTTCTGGAGGCTGAAGGTGGCCGCGCAGGGCGCCGGCAGGGCTGGCTCTCCTGGCCGTGAGGGCCGGGCCGGGCCAGGCCTCGGGCCTAGCCCCCCGGGGTTCGCTGGCTCCCTTGGGGTGCCTCGTGGAAACCTCACCACGATAAGTAAGGTCCCATTCTGAGGTCCCGGGAGCCAGGCCTGCAACATAGCTTTTTAGTGCGACGCAGTTCAACCCATAGCAGTGTGTGTGTGGGTGGGTGGGTGTGAGTGGTGAGTGTGTGTGCATGTGTGAGAGTGTGTGTGCATGTGTGAGAGTGTGTGTGCGTGCACGCTCGTGTGTGACTCAGAGGTGGAATTTCTGGGTCGTGACTATGGAAATGTTTTCTTAAGCGGCTGTGCCAGCTCTGCTCCCCGCCCAGCGATGTGCACAGGCCCTGCTGATCCCCATTCTCACCAACGCTCAGTATCGCCACGCTGCTTTTTAAAAACTTATTTATTTTTAATTGCATTTATTGGGGTACATTGGTTAATAAAATTATACAGGTTTCAGGTGTACAGTTCTATAATACATCGCCTGCCTATTGTACCGCGTGGTCACCACCCCAAGTCAAGTCCCCTTGCGCCACGTGTCCCCCTACCACACTTCTTCATTGTCGTTCATTGTCGACAATCGAGGGAAGTAAACGAGGCTCCCCGCGGCCTTACTTCGCGTTTCTCCCGTCCCTGGGAGGCTGGACACTTGCCCTACGCTTATGGGTCCTTCGCGGTCCCTCTCCCTGCCTCTTGCACGCTTTTCTTGCGTTTGCCTCCTCCCTGGTTTATAAAAGAGACTCTTCTCCGAGACGAGGCTCCATTAGGGAAGACAAGGGGAGAGGAGGGGAAGGCAGGGCCGCCGTGCTGGCCTGAGGTTTTGAGGACTCCTGCGCACGGCTGCTCCTTCAGGGGGGACAGAAAACCATTTGGGGGCCTCTGTCTCTTTCCAAAACCTGTGGGGCCAGGTGCAACTCAGAACCTAGGCTTTAGGTTTAGAAAGCCGACGCGGGGCAAGTATTGCATGCTAGGTGACGTCCCGGCAGGGGCCTGGTCAGCCGCCGGGCTCCGATACGGGACACGAGGTTTCTGCAGCGAAATCTATGATGTTCACAGGGCACCACATAAATAGTGACGGTGAACCCCTCGTGTACATTCCAGTCTGGTCTTGCCACCAACAGAGTTTTGAGAACACTTTCCATTTGGGGGTTTTGGGGCCTCAGAATTGCAGGAAGGGGCTGTGCAAGAGTGTCCCAGCTTGGCAATCGAGAGGCGAGCCTTGCCGTGCCATTTCCTCCCCTGACCTCCTGATAGCCCCGGGAAGCCGAGACTAACATCACCATTTCTGTGAACACAGATCACGAGGCTCGGGGGTTAAGAACTCCAGATCCTCGTATTAGAAGGAAGAGATGGGATTTGAACCCACATCCGTCTGACTCCAGAGCCCACACACTTTCAACTCTCCCAGGCTGTCCCCAGCTCTATAGGGGCGGCTTCTCGGCTTCTCTGCTCCCCAGGACTCTGGAGTTTGGAAACAAAGTCACCAGCCAGAGGAGTGGATTGGAAGGACGGGGTGGGGCTGGGTGAGAGGCCAGTTGTCTGAGCCAGACCCTCACCTCAAAGCAGTGGGTGCTGGCTGCCAGGGTCTGGGATGCCCACCTCCAACTTCTTTAAAACTTCCCGAGGGCTTGTCACACTTAGGCATTGACCAAACATTCAACCAGGTGTCCACTTGCCCCAGTTTGGAACCTGAAAAACTTCGCACTGTGGGGAGAGGCACTGACCAGAGGTCTAATCCACCACTGGGGTTTAGGGCCAGAGAAAGTAGCAGTGTCTTCCCAGCACTCAAGTCAGGGCTCCAGCACCTTTGCACAGAGGTATGGGGAAGCCCCTCGATTCCAGCACTGGCAGGGGAAAGAGGAGGGCGTCCAGAGAGAGTGATGGGTCACTGCCCCACGTGATCCCTCCTCCTAGCCGACCTACCCTGCAGAAAGGTGCAATTTAGATCTTTCTCGTCATATTCTGGCTTTACCTCCTAGTATCTGTGACCTTGGGCAAGTCATTTCATCCCTCCGAGCCTCAGTTGTCTTATCTGGAAAACTGAGACTTCTTGGGGCCCTTATGGAGATGAATAAGAGAGTGTGTCCCATACGTATAGAGGAGGGGCACACAGTAGGCATTCAGATGTTAACGTCCTTCCAAATTTATTTCCTGAAATTGAACTCCTGCGTCCAGTTGGCCATGTGGCTGTTGGCTGCTGCCAGCCTCCAGCTGTTAATGATGCAGGTGGCCAGAGAGTCAGGCTGAATACTCTCAGTCTCTTCCAGCTTCTTCTTGAACCTGAATGGGTACTGGGTGGAAAGGGCACACCTGGAGCATGGAACTGATGGGCACAGGGACATGCCTGGGTGGGCACAGCTGCTGAGTCAGGGCTGGTCCCTGCTCCCCCCAGGGGACATTCTGATCCCAGCCTGAAGTCCCACCTGCCTGGGAACGGCTGTGTTTCCTTCCCAGGAGGGATGCCGGTGACTTCCGATGCCTTCTGGGTGACTGACGTGAAGGGGGCCCTTCTCTTAAGGGGGCTGTAGGCACCTCAGATAGGTCTCAGCACCATGCTTGGGAGCTGGGGGATGTTCACCCCTTGCCCACGCTGAAGCTTCATTCACCCAGAAACTGCTGTTCCAGCAGCTCTGAGACTTCGACCAGAGCCCCTCCTGAGAGCTGGTGGGTGGGGACAGGCCCCCTGAAAAACCCTGCACAGCCCAGCAGAGTTTTAGCTCCGCTGAAACCCAGAAACCCAGCCCTGCCCTGTGTACAGAGGGCTAAACTCTAGGGGATTTTATTCTTGAATTTCATATGCTTGAGTCTCTAGCTTAGCACAGCAGACCATGTCCTGCCCCCAGGCCTCTGCTGCCGCTGAACCCCCTCCCCAGAACACCTCCTGCCTCCGCTCACTGGTCGAAGCTGCCTGATACAGAGGCAAGAGTGAATCTGGGGAACAAACTTGGATTTGACTTTTGGCTCTGTCAACTCCAAGCTGTGTGACCTTGGGCTAGGAACTTGGTATCACTGAGCCTCTTTGTCAGTAAAACAGGTTTCATAATGGCACCTCTTCACAGGGTTATCACGAGGGTTCTGTAGGAAAGCTCTCGGCACAGAGAAAGTCCTTGGTAAATGTGGATCTGCTCCCCCCTCCCCAGGGATTTTTATTGAGCTGCTCAGGACCCTCTAAACTTGGGGTGTGCCATCTTACCATCCGGTACCTGCAAAGAAGAGAGAGTTTGGCACAGGATCCTGAGCAAGCCTCGGGGCCAGGGCCACAGGAGCCGTTGCTTTGAGAACTCCTGTTACCATGGCAACTGCAGTCCCCATCTCATCTCTAGGACCACTGGACGCAATGCAGAGCCAGGGAAGGAAGGGAGCGGTACATTGCGAGTGGGGGGCAGCTCTGCTAAAGTTCATAAGAAAGATGGGGAGGGGGGGACGGGAATTGCCCCTTTGCAGAGCAGAGAACCAAGGGTTCCTCAGAGACATCTCTATGCCTCGGGTGAGTGTATATACAATTGACCGTTGAACAATACAGGTTTGAACTACTTAGGTCCATTTATACATGGATTTTTTAAAATAAATACTATAAATTTATTTTCTCTTCCTTACGATTTTCTTAATAACAGTTTCTTTTCTCTACCTTACTTTATTATAAGAACACAGTATATAATTAATACCTATACAAAATATGCATTAATTGGTTGGTTTTGTTATCAGTAAGGCTTCTGATCAACAGAAGATTATTAGTAGTTAAGTTTTAGGGGAGTCAAATTTATATGCAGATTTTCGATTGTGTGGGAGACTGGCACCCTTAACCCCTGCGTGGCTCAAGAGTCAGCTGTATGTATAGTCAGTGGCCAGCTGGCCCCCCATGTCCACTGTGGACTAGACAGGAGAAAGCAGGTCAGAGCCTCAGGGTGTGACATTAAGAATGGCAGCTGGCACATACCACATCCTAAGCATTTCACTAGTGTCCATGCACCCTCATAGCAATCGATGTGGCCCATGAGTTACGCCCAGGACCAGGTGCAAACCAGCCTAGCTGGGCTCAGTGGCTTTCCCAAGGTCACATGGCCGAGATGGGTTCAGACCACTGTTCTGCCTTTCCCAGAGTCTCCACTCGAAGTCATGAGAAACAAATTTCCTGGAGTGGGGACTGTTAGCAGATGCATTCATGCCCCACGGAGCTTGTGGACCCTCCTACTCCTGGGTCCTCCCAGTTATACTGATCTCCCTAATTCCTGCTCCAGTCCCAGCACGTGGTACAAGTTCAGCAAATGTTAATGGGGTTGAATGCAGGTGGCAACAGACTCATTTCTCAGCTTTCAGGCCATGTCGCTCGCACGCCCTCACTTTCTTGAGCACAAGAGGAAGGGCGAGGGGCCTCCAGAATCGCGCTGCCAGGAGCGCTGGTGCCACGTGAGCCCTGCGCCTCCTTTCAGCGCCTTTCACTGCCCTTCACCCCCCTGGGCGTGGTGGGGGGAAGGGGAACTCAACCCGGCGTGCAAGGACATCCTCTGTCGTGTGACATGGTGACAACAGACAGTTAGACAGGCTGGATGCCTCTGACCTGAGGGACTAAAGGGCTCTGGGGCCAGGACTCCCGAAGCCTTTGCCGTCCCCCCTCTCCGTCAGTGGCGCTGCCCGGCTCAGGCTGTTTCAGCTGAATGCCACAGGCGGTGGCTCAGCAGGTTGCTTCTCACGGTTCTGGAGGGGGAGAGGTCCAAGGTCAAGGTGCCAGCAGACCCGGTGTCTGGGGAGGGTGCTCTCCCTGGTTTGAGACGGCCGGCCACCTCCTGATCTCCACGTCCTCACATGCTGGAGAGAGGCATCTCATGTTTCTTGCTCTTTTTTTTTAATCCTGAGGACCCATCCTCAAGACCTCATCTCACCTTAATTACTTCTCAAAGGCCCCACCTCGTAATGCGGTCACAGTGGGGATTAGGGCATCAACATATAAATTTTAAGGGGACACAACCATTTAGTTCACAGCATGTGCATCGAGTGTTCTTTGTGTCCCCGAGCCCTTCCTAGGTGTGACGAGAGGAAATGGAAATGAAGGAACAAACATCCTGTAAAATAACTTCAATAAGACTAACATACCAAGTTGCCGACTCTTCCTTGGATTCTGAAGGGACAGAAGTCACCCCAACCTTCCTGAACTTGGGAAGTCCCCATGGGTACAGCCTGGTCTATTCCCCACAGCCACTCCATGCCTGTCACCTCTGGAGCAAGGACCATGCTGTCCAGCCGAGCCCACAACACAGCCTCAGTCTCATGACAAAGTAGCTCAGCCCAACTGGGTGTCACAACTTCTCCAAGTCCCTTCAAAGACAGAACAAAGCTAACCCCTCTGAATCAAGTCATAGTTACTTATGGGAGACAATGCTATGCTTCTAGAATTATAAGGTGTTTCTTTTTTCCTTTCTAGTTGTTTATCGGTAACTCACCATTAACAACATCAAGGGGATGTAAAAAAACACACAAAACACACACATTCACTATAGTCCCGGGACCCCCTCTTTCCCGTAAACTCCCTGGTTCTAATAGTCGCTGACCCTCTTTGCTCCATTGGTCCGTTTCTCCTCTGGCCTCAGAACTGAAACAAGGTGGTTCAGATGGTGCTGGAACCAGCCTGTGCTGGAGCGTTGGTCGGGCAGGGGCTGGGCAGCCCGTGGCTGGGCTGCCAGGCCTCATCTTGTCCATGGTCTGGGGCTGGGGGGACAAATGCTTCCCCTCTCTCCCTCCTCTTCTCCCACCATCATGACTCAGCCCCAGGACCAGCTACATCATTTGCAGGCCCCAGTGCAATACGAAAATGCAGGGCCTCTTGTTCAGAAATTATTAAGAATTTCAAAATGCAGGCAGCAGAGCAGTAAACCAAGTCTGGGCCCCTCTCGGTGCAGCGCCCCATGAATACAGTCACAACCCCAGGAAACTGGCCCTGCTCTGTCCTTCCCCTGACACCCACCTTCTTAATTTGCCCACTTTAATCACCTGATGTGTGTTTTTCCACACCTTTCTCCATGTTCACGTAATCATAACTAGTTTATAGAAGGGGGCTTTTGTGACCAATGTCTTTTTAAAAGTCGTTTCATACTATGTGTTCTTCTCTGCACATTGCTCCCTTGCTCAGCACAGCGTGGAAAGCCTCCAGCCAGCGGTGTGAGTCTGTTTCATTCTTTACCAAGGCTGCATAAGATACCACGCTATAAATGGACCGTAATTTTTTTCAGTTTTCCTAATAAATGAGCATTCGCTCTGTTTCCAGCTGTTTGCTGCTCAAAGAACTGTAATGAATACTTTTATGTTCATGCATCTTAATGCAGTAAAGCCAATTCCCAAGAAAGGCTAAAGATTCATTTTCAAATAAGTTTACTGCAGCAAAAAAATGAATCCAATTTGAAGACAAGTGTGAAGCACAGGGGCAGGTGGTAACGACGGCTGGGGAGCACCGATCCAGCACTGGGCCTCCATGAGCAGGGGCCTGGATGGAGGAGGGTGGGAGGTAGTTCTTGCTTCTGTTCCAGCAGCACAGAAGTCAAAGAACACAAAAGCCAGGCTCCCTTTCTCAAACAGGGGTCAGGAGGATGCCTGTGACACAGAAAATAAACCTTTGAGTATATTTAGTATTAATAAACTGTCTTGGCAAAAGTTGTCCTTGGAGCTGGAAGCTCCTGCTCACTCAGTCAGTCAGTCAGTCAGTCAGTCAATCAACAAACGTGTTGGGCACCCTGGGGTACACAGGGCTGACTCAACCTTGAGCCCTGCCCTCCAGGGTTCTCTGGTCTAGCAAAAGACCCCTGTGCCTTTACACATGACAGAGTGGCTTCCCAGACCCAGAGAGAGAGGACACAGAACCGAGTTGGAGCCCTCCACATACATACAAACACACAAACACATACACACAATGGTACACACACGATCACAACCACACATACACACACCCCAGAGTCATGCACACATCCGCACTGCAGCCAGCATCCCAATTCCCCACCTGCCCAGCACTGGTGGAAATATTGAAAACCGCACTGGAGCACTGGGATTGTTGCCGTGGGAACTGGGATTCCAAAATCCTAACTTGAGGGCATCTGAATTCTTGTTCTGAATATTTCATTAGCCGTGGAGTCTGTGCTCTGAATTCTGAGTCATTTCTCCTTCAGGGGTCAGGCTGGGCAGCCAAGCAGGGAATTGGTGAGGACAGGCAATTAAAGGCCTGATTACTTTCTGTCTGAGTGATGGAGTGGCCCCCACGGGTGCTTGTGGGAGAGCTGTGTCCTCCGGGAGGGGGGGTGCGTGTGCATGTGTGTACATGCACGCCACTCTGGGGGTGAGTCCTCAGAATCTTCTCAGGTGAGGCTGGGATGTGTGGTAGTCATGCCTGTGTCTGCAGCCCCATATCGGTCAGGCTAGGCCAGACCAGGCTGTGGTAACAAATACACCCACAATCTTCCTGTCAACACAATAAATGTTCGCTTCTTACACAAAATTCGAGCTGGGTCAACATCCCCCTTTACCTTGTCGTGGCATCCAGAACCCAGGCCACACCAGAGAGGATGGAGACAGAGGAGGCTCACTGCCTTGCACCTGCCTTGGCCCCCCAGTGGGCACATGTCCACCTGCCTAGGTTTCAATGGCCCCAACCTAAGCACAAGAGGTGCAGAAATGTGAAGGCTGTTCTTCGTCACACAGTGACCACAATGGTCCCTTTGTGCTCTTACAAACTGGAATGTCCCCACTCGGCCTGGAGCCGATTCCTTGGAGACAGGTTCAAATGCTGGCTCTGCCACTTGCTAGCTGGTGGCCTCGGGCCCTGTATCAGTTAGGGTCCTAACAGGAAACAGGGGGCACATAGAAGTTTGAAGGGGGCTTAATTACAAAAGCACTGTTTACAAAGGATGATACAGTAACAGGAGCTCAGAGCAACCGAGCTGTTACGGCCCTGGTCCAAGGACACAAGACCAGGGAGTGGTCGGTGAGCCCTGGAAGGGGAAAGTCTAGGAGAGGGGACTACCTTGAGAGGAAGGATAACCTCCCGATGAAGGACATAGCCTGCTCGAAGGATCTCTCCAGGAGGGAGTCACGGAATAAATTCCATGGCTTCCCTTCTGTCTCTGCTGGGGCTCCCCGCTGGCTGAGCAGAACAGAAGCCAAAGGGCCCAGGAAGATGCTCATTTAGACCAAACAAGTCAGCCTCCCAGGCCAAGTGGCCAGCGCTCTGGGAGAACAGAGGCCCGCCACCTGGCACGGGCAATCGGTTTCTATTCTTTGCGCCTCCCTTTCCTCATTTGTGACAAGTGGATGCTAATGCCTACCTCGCGGTGTTGGTGAAAGAAAATGCAGTAATATATGCAAAGGCCTGGCATAATCAGTCCGCGACAAACGTTAATTTCTCAGTGTCTGAAAGCATTCTGCAGTCCAATGGTTCGCAACCCAAGATGCACCAGTTACCCTAAAATCTGGTATGAACCTCTCAAACGAATTTTCCAAACAAAAGTGTTTTTCCTAAAAATAACTCCATTTTCAAGCTTCTTTTGTATGACAGATATTATGTCCTTTTAATTTTCCAGGTATTATATCCTTTTAGCCCACAATATTTCCCTAAATGTTACTGCCAACAAGCTGGGACTCTGGCAGAAAAAGCCACCGAGCCTTCCCTGGTCGCTCAGCCAGTGAGTGGCTCTGGCCCTGCAGCCTGTTCCTTCCTCTTTGCTCCGCTGTGATCTCTGAGGACATGTGCACAATTAATCGATGAAGTGGGGGATGCTGCAACTCCAAAGCTTGAGAATTTGCCTCCTTTGAAGAGAGGCAAAGGCCCAGGGTCCAGGCCCATGTCTTTCCAGTTGCCCCATATAGCCACAGCAGGCTCCAGAAAGTGCCCCCTGCCCTTCAAGGCACCTCTGTGCCCTCCCTGCCTGAGTTCACTCACCCACCACGGCTGCTACTGCTTGATTTCAGGTCACCCGTCTCCAGCCCCGCCCGGCCAGCCCAACACCAGCAGTGCAGAGAGCCAGCCTGTGGAGCCAGGTGAGGAAATGATCTTTCTGGAGTCCCTGGTCAGCTTTCTGAGACCAAGCACGTGGTGCCCCTGAGTGACAGGAAGGAGAAATGGACTTTTAGGGTAACAGGGAGGCTCCCTGACTTCAGACAACACCTCTCCTTCCTAACCCAGTGGCTGAAGGTCCACATTAGATTCACTTGGAGATCTTAGAACTACTGTCTTTGAGAGGCCACCGATAAAAAGTCACATACACGTGACAAGGTGCTCAGTGAGCATTTTAAGGGGATTAATTGAGAACAAGTTAAAGAAGCCTTGATGGGGTGGGGGATGGGTTCCACCAGATGGTTCCTAGATTAACTCAACAGATATTTATAAAGGACCTACTCTGTGTAAAGCTATGTGCTAACACTGAGGGTGCAATGCTGGGCAAAAATGGGAGGGTGATTCCCCAAGGAGGGGCTCTGGGGAAGGGAGAACCACCACACACACCACACTCCTTCAGCCCCATCACCACTTCCACCTCCATCTGTCCCCCAGGGTTCTAGGCTCATGGTGGCACTCCACTGTGGTTAGCACCATCAGAACAGTGAGAATGCATGGCACCCGCAATATCAGGGGGGCCTCTGAACCCAGAACTGCCCTTCTTTCACATGAGGGTGCTCTTGAGATGAGGCAAGAGAGGTAGGTTTGTGGAGACTGGACCCCTGGTTCTCTGTCATCCCAGGCCTAATTCACCATAACCTCTAGAGTCACCCTCAGCCCCTCTTCCCGACTCCAAGGCCTCACAGGGGCTTGGGGATGAACTGGCCCAACCCCTGTGGCCCAGAGTCGGTGGGGTACTGTTCAAAGTCACGTAGCAGGTCAGTGATGGGGCCCCTGCTACCTGCCTGTCCCCACCACATTTCTGACATCGGCAGAGTCTGAATCCACCAGGGGGTCTCAGATGGTGTCTGGTGCTTCCAGGGGAGCGGCTCGGGGTCCGCCTGGTGAACGGGAGCAGTCGCTGCAGCGGGACAGTGGAGGTTCAGCGAGGACAGTCCTGGGAGCCCTGGTGCGGGGTGCTCTGGGACTCCAGAGCCACCGAGGCCGTGTGCCGCGTGCTGGGCTGCGGCGGGGCAGATGGGGTGCTACCGGTCCAGCCCACTCTGCCACCAGATTGGGCGGTGGGGAATGCCAGCGGGACCTTGAACACAACGTGGGTCTTGTGCAGCAGCACCGATTGGCAGGTCTGCAAGGAGGTGGAGTACCCGTGTCCCAGCAACTGGAGGCCGGCCCAGGTCACCTGTACAGGTACAGTGGTCTGAGCCCCTACTGAGCCCCCCAAGCCTTGCCGGCCTTCAGCCACTGCCCCTCACTCCTGTCCTCAGCCTTGGGCACTGGACCCAAGCCTCACCCTCCTGACTCCCACCCCCACCCACCACCAAGGCAAACACAACTGGCCCCACACCCGAGTCCTGCAATTTACTATCATTTCCAGCCCTGAGCATTTCCTCAGATCTGGCCTGCAGACCTTTCCCCCTCCTAGATCTCCAACTGGCCCACTTGGTCCCCAACCCCACACCATAGGTCCCCAATCCTAACAGAACCTCTAGGCTTTATTTACTGGTCCCATCCCTCATCCCACTCTGGAACTCTGTCTCCTTTATTCCTGTCCCTACCCAGAATGTACATTAATATGCCACGTTCCCAGGGTCCCTTAGCACTCAGGCTCCCCCAGGCCTGGGCCCTGCTCTTCAGGCCCCACCCACCAGAGGTCTGGCCCTACCCACTAGTTTGCACCAGGTTACTAGACCCTCCCACCCACTCCACAACCCTGCCTACAAAGTATCCAGCTTTGCCCCCAGCTGGATAGTCCTGACCAGTCCCCCAACCTCTGCTCACCAAGTCCCCTGCCCTGCAGGGGTCCCCCATTCTGCCCACAGGTTTACAGCCCCTCTCACTGGGTTCACAGCCCCTCCCACAACTATCTGGCCCAGTCTGGACCACCTGGCCGCCCCCTCCCTTCCTCTCCTTCTTCTCTGCCCACATCTACAAATCTCTTCCCCTCCTACCCCCAGAGAACCGTGACCTGCGGTTGGTGGATGGTGGCGGCCCATGTGCTGGCCGAGTGGAGATGCTGGAGCATGGCCAGTGGGGTTCTCTGTGCGATGACACGTGGGACCTGGAGGATGCCCACGTGGTGTGCAAACAACTGAGCTGCGGCTGGGCTATCAAGGCCCTGCCAGGCTTGCACTTTGCCCCAGGCCAAGGACCCATCCACCGGGACCAGGTGAACTGCTCTGGGGCCGAGGCCTATCTGTGGGACTGCCCAGGGCTGCCTGGAGACCTCTACTGTGGCCACAAGGAGGACGCTGGTGTGGTGTGCTCAGGTCAGTTGATGATCTCTCTGAACCTCAGTCCTCCACCAACACTTACTGTAGGCTTACTGGACACCAGGCCTGGAGTTAGTGCTGGAGAGATTGTTCCTGTCCTTGTATGGTCACTGTCCAGGAGGGAAGATGAGACCCAGACAAACATAACCCTAAGAAAGAAAGAAAGCCAAGTGAAGTTTAGAGGCAGCAGGCAATCCAGAGCTGGAGGGATAAACCTACCCACCTCTTGGAAGAGGTGATATTAGGGTGAGGCTCTTCCTGAGTGGGAGGTGGTCACCTGGTTCAGTGCAGCAAGGGGAGATGGAGGCAGGGAGGTCCCCAAGGAGCCTGTTGGCAGTCCAGATGAGGCCATGAAGTACTTATCCAGCCAATGCTTCTCTATAATGTGCACAGGAATTGGGGGGAGAGGGGGGGGGAGGATGTCTCATTAAGTATAGATTCTGATTCAATAGTTCTGGGGCAGAACTTGAGATTCTGCATTTCTAACAAGATTCTGTAACCAAACCCAGGTTTGGCTGCCTGTTGCAATGAAAGCCAAACTTGTGAGACAAGTGTTGATGGGAAGGAAAGAGATTTATTCAAGTGCTGGCAACCTGAGAAGCTGGGGGACTCTTGTCCTAAAGTCCATCTTAATATCTTAGTTCAGGCAGATTTTTATAAGGAGGGAGAGGGAAAGTAGAACAGAGAGATCGGGGGGAGGGGCTGTGGAGGTGCAGGCAGTGTACTTGCTAGTTCCAATATGGATTTCCACGGCCAGCATCCTTGAGTTGGCCATCTGGTTTTGTGAAACCTTTGAGGTCAGGCTGCTCTTTAGGTTCACTCAGGAGCTGAAACTGCTGAACTATAAAGTATACTGAAAAAACTTTTAACATGCAAGCTCTAGTTTTGAGAGAAAAATCAGGATAGAGAAACAAGCTGGGTTTGATATTTACTAAGATTTATATGGGTAGTTTTATATAAATATGGCATATTCATTCCCCACTACAATTCCCAGTGATGCCAGAGTTACTGGTCCATGGACCACATTTTGAGTAGCAAGGATGTAGGGTACTGCAGCCAGGGCAGATGGGGCAGAGGAGAAGGGGATGTAGGTGCTGGAGGGAAAGCAACAAATGGAGACTGATTGGCTGTGGGGTATTTCAGTTATGGGTCTGGGATGGTGGGGATTTGGGCCCAAAGGACCCTGATCTAATTCTGCCTCCCTCAACCCCTCCCCTACAGAGCACCAGTCCTTGCGCCTAACTGGGGGCACTGACCGCTGTGAGGGGCAGGTGGAGGTACACTTCCGTGGGGTCTGGAACACAGTGTGTGATAGCGAATGGTACACACCGGAAGCCCAGGTGCTCTGCCGGGCCTTGGGCTGTGGGACCATGACCCTAATACCCAAGGGGCTGCCCCACTCCCTGCCTGGCCGGATGTACTACTCATGCAAGGGACATGAGCCAACCCTCTCGAACTGTTCCTGGCGGTACAACAACTCCAACCTCTGCAGCCAATCCAGGGCAGCCAGGGTCCTCTGCTCAGGTACTCCTCTCCCACTCACCCCTTTCCACCCTCACCTCAGATTTGGACCAGGAATTCCACCTGAATCCACAGCCTAAAAACTTGCAGCCCAAGTACCACAGCTTGGACTAGGTCAGGAATGACAAATGCTGGTATTAGAGGTACTATTGTCCCTAACATGCCCAGGCAGATGTTGCTAATTAGCCAGGGCATCTTTTCCACAAATCCTTGACTCAGCCCCAGAATCATGAACCAAATATTTATCGCGCATTATTATATGCTAACAGTGGTTTCTGTGGACTGGAGTTGGCTCAGGAGATGAAACCAACTTGCCATCCCAGGGCTGGTGATCATAGGAAAAATAATATTAAGAGACACTAATAATAATCTCAGTGACAGTGCCTAGAGCCCTAATCATGCACTAGGCATTGCCGAGCCCTTGGTATGTCTTATTTTGGCTAAACCTCACATCCACTCTATGAATCATATCCTACTGTATTTTAGCAAATCTAAGACAGCATTGATATGTCACACCATTATTATTTTATGTACCACAACAGACAAAAATGCCACCAAAATAAACTCTTGACATGTCATCAGTTGTAATGATTGATGTCATCACCCCAATTTCAGAGGTGTTAAGGTTTGAAAACACCAGAGCATTAGATCTGAGGGAACATGCTAAGGTATTAGCGTGTCTATGGAGTTCAGATGTCAGCTATGGATTCCAGTTCTGCCGTCTATCAGGCAGGAGGCTTTTGTTTCATGACTATGTGGATGCTGATACTAGCCACTCCCAGGGTAGCTGGGAGATCAAGGAACATCACCATGGGACTTTGGGATTTTGCCATTCCTTGCCTGTGAAGTGCTTCTGATCATGAGAACGTCAGTTTCCCACCTCCTGAGGCCCACCTGAGAACAAACCCCACTGAATGGGAAAGGGATGTGTGGTGTGTAGATTACACAGAAGGAAGAGCTTTCTTTCATTAGCCCCATATTCTAACCGAAGGACCTTCCCAGCATTTAATCTCTGTTCCTCCTTATTGTGGAGGGTGGGAAAGACAGGTGCCCTTAGCCATGTGCCCTCCCAGGACTGTGCCCCCAGTTTCAGGTCACTTGTCTGTCACGGCACACAGTAGGTGCTTGGTATTATGTGTCAAGTGAACGAGTGGTGCTTCCTGACAGGTTCCCAGAAGTTGCTCAATCTGTCCACTTCTGAAGTTGTTACAAGTGTACTGCCGGTCACCACAGGTGAGTGTCGCTGGGTACGAAGTGTCACAGAGAGTCGGGTGCATACGTACATTTGTGTGTGCGCGTGTCTGCCTGGGTGGGGCCTGACGGCTTGTCCTCCATCACCCACCTCCAGATGCTGGACTTGCCTCCCCCAGGCTCTCTGGGTCCCTTGCACTCCTCTCCCCTCCACTCCCTGCCTTATGAGCTGCACAGCTCCCTGAATCCTGATATTGCGTGGGCAGGAGTCCACTCCCCACTCTCCTGCGAGCTCCCACAGGGCAGGAGGATAGGGCTGGAGGGCCGAGCTGGTCCGACACCGGCCAGATGGGTGGGGACACTGAGGGTAACGGCCAGTGTGTTTATAAGGTTCCAGGTCCTGCCCCAGCACTTTGTGGACATTATTTCCTGACCCTTTAATCCTCTCGGCAGCCCCCTGGGGAGGTCTCATCATGACCCTTACACAGAGGAAGGAGGTCAGGCTCAGAGGGTGAAAGGCCAGCCAGCCAGTGTTGGCTGGAATTTGCATCCAAAGTTCTGAATTCCAGATCCACGCTCTGTCTATCCGCCAGCTGTGTGTAGCTTGGCCGGCTTAGGGGCAGACTCCTGGGGCTCAAATCCCAGCTGCGCAGCCCCCTATCTATTTAGCTATGTGACGTTGGCCAGTTCTTAACCTCTCTTAGCCTCAGATCCCTTGATTAGAAAATGGGATTGATAACCATAGCGCCTCTCCTAGTATTGTTGGTAGTCCCCAACGAATTAATTTTTATAAAGCACCTAGAATAGGGATTAGTACACAGTAAGCACGGTCTGTGGATCAGCTATTCTTGTGACTATTTAGTCCAGGCATGGAGCCCCCAGCATGTTCACTACTGGGGTGGTTCAGAGTTGCCTTCTCTGGGAAGCCAACCTTCATCTTTCCCTTAGAGAGTTAGGTGCCCCTGGCAGGGCCTCGTGCCCCCCAGGTCCCCATCCACACCTCCACCACAGCGGGCATCTCTCTGATTGGATGGAGTCGACTTTTTGATTGCCCCACTAGGCAGAGACCATGATGGCCTGTGACACTGTTGCCACACAGTGCACACTCAGTGATGGTTGAGCAGAGAGAGATCCCTGTGGGCTGCTGGCCAGGAGAAAGTTTCGCTCAGCCAGCTGTTCATTCAGATGCATTTCTTGAGCACCTACTACATACCGGGCATCTAAGAGCAGATGAGAGCTTTTTGAAAGGGCAGAGGAGGAGAGGTCCAAAGAAGAGTGGGTCAGCGACAGGCAGGTTGCAGAGGCGAGAAGGGCAAGGAGAAGCCTGTCCATTCCTGTCTCCCTGATTTGGGGTTCTTGCTTCCAGAGCCTTCTGTGACAGTGCAAATGGAGGGCTGGAAATCCCGGGAGCTAATGCTCCTCATCTCCTGCATCACTCTGGGAGCGCTCTTCCTTGGCTCGCTCATCATCATCATCGTCATCCTCTTGAAAGTGAAAGGAAAATACGGTAGGTGCAGAATTCTAGGAGCCACAGGGAAGGCCCAGGCATGGGGAGAAGCAGGCCTGAGGCGCAACCCACCCAGGGGGGCATGAGCTTCAGAGACCCCAGCAGGAGTAGCAGCGACTCAGCAGTGGCCACCCAGCCCTGGACCCGGGAGCATCTCCTGATAGGAAGGATTTTCCCAGCATGCCCAGCAGAAGTGGACCAATTCAGGCTGCAAGAGAGGATCAGACTCTGTGTGTGTGTGTGTGTGTGTGTTTGGGCAGAGGGAAGTGAGGAGGGAAGTGTCTCGATGAGAACAGAGCCAGGCAGACTGGAAGGGGCCAGAAAACTGACTTAAGAATCTCTGCCTCCCCTCCCTCAGCCCTCCCTGCTACCGTGAACCACCAACACCTACCCAGCACCACCCCAGCAGGGATCAATAGCTATCAAGAGGTCCCCATCACCATCCCCAAAGAAGAAGGTAGGATGTGACCCGCCCTGGGGGTAGGGAGGGCTGGAGAGGACAGGAAGGGTGTACTTTCTAGAGGGTTATGTCAAAGCAGTGCCGCAGCCAGGGATGAGACCAGGGCCAGCCCACTGGAGGGGATGGGACCTTGAGCACATATCCCAGTCTGGGCTTTCACAGGCAGGTGAGCTTCCAGCGCAGTCACTCTAGGACCCTAGGCTTTTGAGTTCTAGACTAGTCCAGGCCCAGGGCGTTTTGGACCTTGCTCCCATGGGCAATCTCCGCTCTGCTGGTTGGCGAGGAGGTGGTGATCTCGTTGCCTGTTTCTGTGGCTTGCTCAGTCAGCCTCCCTGCAGAACCCCATCAGATTTTCCCAGAACATAATTTTATCTCATGTTTTCTGAATGCAAAAAATTGGATCATTCATCCATGTTTTATGACATGTGGATTTATACCTCTGGAAACTCTTGTAAAGGAGTTGGAGTTTAATCACATTGCATTATGATTGTATTAAATCGCCTTTATTTGAAAACCAATACAAAACTCAGCCAAACAGTATTAATATTCTCTGTAGTATCCATTTGAGAAGAGAATGGGAATCCAGAACTTAGAACAGGGCTGGGCACGGAGCAGCCCCCACTGAATGTGATGGTCTAGAGGTTAAGAGCCACCCTGCCTGCTTGTCTGGGTAAGGCGAGAACCTCTGTGCCTGTTTCCTCAGATATAAAATGGGGGCACTAATGTACCTACCTCACAAAGCTGTGATGAGTATTAAATGAGAGAATATTTGTAAGTGTTAGGCTAGCTCCTAGCATGCAGTGACTGCCATGTAAGTGTTTGTTACATAAGTAAATGCTATTTAGTTCCTCATGTTTGAAATGGATGGAAAGAGCTTGGAAAACCCAGGCTGGACGGTCTTGTACAAAATGGGCTGCCTGGCGCTCTCCTGCCTCTCTGTCTCCCGCCATCCACGCTGTCTACCCCTCTCCCTGTGCCCTTCTGCCCACCACTCTGCCATGCCCCCCGCTCTGTTCTCTCCCCAGTTCCCAAGCTGCCCATCCAGGTCTGGGCCCCACCCCCCGCGGACTCAGACTCCAGCTCGGACTCAGACTATGAGCACTATGACTTCAGCGCCCAGCCTCCTGTGGCCCTGACCACCTTCTACAGTGAGTGCCTGGGCCCAGCACCCAAGGGCCCTCTTGCCTGAACCAGGGAGAGGACCCAGCTGCCTGGGACCTTCAGAGGTTCCACCTGATGACCCCTGTACAACTAGGGTGACTCTCCCTTGTTCCACAGTTGATAGACTGCAAGTGGTCCCACACTGAAGTTTTCAAAGTGCTTTTCAACCCTGGAGGCATCTCCATGTCTCCAGGCATTGCCACTCTCCACCTCCTTCCCTCCCACGTTTGCCTCTGGCCAACCAGGGTCTTAAGACCTATCCTTCAACACTCACCCAAAGGCGGTTGTAAGACATTAGGGAGTCAGGTGAGAGACAGTTCAGATGGCTCCCCGCATGCTCATATACTCTTTCTGTGCCCCTCCTCCCCATCAACCTCACCCCCCAACCTCCACTGTGAGCCCAGCTCCACCTGCTCTCTGGCTTCTCCCACTCTCCTCTCTGCCTTCTGGGGTGGCAGGGCCCATGTAAAGCTAGGAGGTTGAATGAGAGCAGAGAACCCCACGCCTGTTGTGAAATCCCCTGGGAGCTTGTCGTAAATCCTGAGCCTCATCCTGCACCTGCTATATAAGTTAGGATGTCAGTTTGGCTGTGTGTGACAGAGACCCCCAAATCACAGTATCCTGAGACCTTGGCCGAGGCCCAGGCTCCTTCTCTCTTGCTGCTCTGCAGTCCACGTGGTCCAGAATGGCTCACCACCATGCCCACATCCTAGCCAGCAGGAAGGGGTTGGGAAGGTGGAACATGCCCTCCCCTTAAGGCCAGAGGTGCCCATGTGGCACCTACTCAGGGTTCACCAGCCAGAATATAAACCCACCAGCTTCAAGAGAGACAGGGAGATGAAGCCTTTGTTCTGGGCCTCTTTGTGTCCAGATAAAGCCAGACGGTCTCCTGCTACAGGAGGGGGAATGGATATTGGGGACAGCCAGCCATCTCTGCCCCACCTGCTGACTCAGGGTCTCTGGGGGTGAGATGCAAATAATCCCACTTCTTCTGGTCCCTGCACCGGCGTTTGGGAGGCCCAGGAATGAGGTGCCCTTAGAACTGAGATCCTGAGCCCAGGCATGTAAGATACAAGACTGAGAGTCCAAAATCCTAGGACACTGAGTCTAAAAGTCAGTGGTATCAGGTTTGAAAGAGCTGACTCCAAGATTCCAGACACTGAGACCTTAAGATCCTACAAATCTGCATCTCCTTGATTCTGAAATGAAGGGGCCACAGGGCCTGCAATGCAAAGATCCCAGACCCTCCGGCTTACGCTCTGGGCAGGCTCCTCAAAGGGACAATGTCTGCCGTCTCCTGCCCAGATCTGCCAGAGCACAAGGAGAGGACCCAGGCCTCCAGATATTTCCTTAAGTAGAGGGAGGGGCCCCTGGGGACGAAGGGTGCAGGACACTAGGGTTTCTGGCCAGAAGCAGCCTGTCCCATGCTGGTTTCAGATCGATATTCAGGGTCTTCCTGGACTAGGATGTGAGCCTGGGATCTGATGGGGAAGGTGATGCTCTCCATACCCCGGGGTTGTCCTCCTGCCCTGTCCAGCTTCACGGGTCCAGGCTCTGGGGGACAGGGAGATGGAGCGTCCCCCCCCCCTCACCACACCTCTGCTTGCAGATTCCCAGCGACACCGAGTCACAGATGAAGAGGTCCGGCAGAACAGGTTCCAGATGCCCCCCCTGGAGGAAGGTGAGTCAGGCTGGGGAGGGGCATGGAGGGGCTGATGCCACCCTGCCTCCAGACTTAGCAGCTCAGCTCAGCTTACCCCGAAAAACTCCAGCAGCAGCCTCCCTCCACAGGCCCTTCCCGGCTTGCACAGTTCCTAGCGGGGTCAGTTCTTTGTTAAGTCTAATCTGAAGCCTTCTTTCCTCACTATCCTCCATTTCCTGGCCTGGGACTTGAAGAGGCGCAAGCCTCCCAGGTCCTACCTGTCAACCCCGGACACTGCATTGCAGATCCCCCCTCCCTGGGCCCTCAGCATCACCCAAGGAGCAACAGTGGGTCCAGTACATCATCTGGGGAGGACTACTGCAATAGTCCCAGCAGCAGGCTCCATCCATGGAACCCTCAGGGCTTTTCTTCAGAGAAGAGCCCCTTCCTGGAGCAGCCCCCGAACTTGGAGCTGGCTGGCTCCCAGGGAACTTTTTCAGGTAAGCTAGGCCCCAGGGGATTGGGTATGGGCCCCAGCCTCCCATCCTGAGGCCAACCTGGCTGGAGAAAGCATAAGGCTCAGAGCCCTGAACTAGGCAGGCCGAGTTCAGGATTCGAGTACCAGCTCCACAGCTACTTGCTGTGTGACCTTGGACGAGTCTCCTTCCCTCTCTGGGCCTTCATTTTCTCATTTATAAAGCTAGAGGCTTGACTCAGTGGCAGTTTGTGACTGTCTCCAGGTAGAGGGTGACTGGTTCTGGGGTTTCCAGCAGGGCCCTCGGCTGATGACAGCTCCAGCACCTCTTCCGGGGAGTGGTACCAGAACTACCAGCCGCCGCCCCAGCCCCCTCCGGCGGAGCAGTTTGGGAGCCCAGGTGCCAGTGGCAGGGGAGGGGATTTTGGGAGTGGGGACAGAGAGGGACTGGGGAGTGGATGAGTGGGGGACATCTGGGTCTGTGGGATCCACCAGCCCATGGAGAAAAGAAGAGAGGTAAAGGGATTTTTTAAACCAGGAATCTGAGGAGGTAGGGAAAATAGAGGGGGAGGGGACGGAGGAGTCAAAGATGCTTTGAGGGGAAGTGAACTCCCCATTAGTAGAGACACTCAAGCGGAAGCAGCCGGGTGGCCCCATGGGGGAAATTGTGGTGGCAGGGGGACTTCAGACATCAGTCATCGTCCATCAGGTACAGTGCCAGCATGGGGACGACAGCCCTGAACTAAGATAAGGCTCTGCCCTCTGGGCTGACATTCTAGTGAGGGAGACGGCAGTGAGCAAGATGACAAGATGGGACTCTTGTCACACCTCACCCCACAGGATCATTGGGGGGGTGGACACAGGCCACTCAGCTCTGTCCTGTGGGGCAGTGGGGACAATGATTGGGCCTCCCGCTGACCTGAGCCTCCCGACCACACAGGATCCCCCAGTCCCCGGCCTGATTCCACCGACAATGAAGACTATGATGACATCGGAGCAGCTTAGCTGGGGCCCTGCAAGGCTCCAGGTGGCTCCGTTCCATTGTACTCCCTGTCCTGCCTACTCCCCTGTCCTACCTACTCCCCTGTCCCACCCCGTCCTCCCTGATCGTGCCCCAGGGTGCTGAGAGGCCTCCCCTGGAGAGATGAAAGGAAACCCTGGACTTCTCGGTCTCCATCCATTAAACAGAACCTGCCGCACAGCCCTCTGCCAGCCCCAAACAGCAGCCCCAGGCCGAGGGCGCTGCCTCCGAGAGCTAGCGAGCTCTCTGTCTCAGGGATGGATAAGCCGTCTGGGCCACCTCTCAGCAGGCCGCACGGACGGGTTGAACTGGATGACTCCTGAGGCTCCTTCTGACCCTCAGGTGTCTGGTGCTTTGGTGCCCTGAGTCTCAGACAGCTCAGGGCCCAGAAGTAATGAGAGGGGCAGAAAGGGGCCCCATCCCCATGCTGCCCAGGAGGCTCCATGCGCAGGTGCTGTTGTGCTGCTGCTGCTGTGACAGGTGGATTCTGGCGCTGGGGGTGGCACACTGCCTCTCCAGGCTTCCAGCAGAGCAGGGAGTCCAGCATTCCTGGGCACAGCAGCTGATGGTGCCCGGGACAACTGCCCCATGCCCACTACCAAGGGACTCGGCCCTGAGGCCAGCCCTGCTTCTGGAGACCCTCGGAGCCCACCAGGGGCACAGCCCTGCTCTGCAGTGACTGTCCCTGCAACAGCAGATCCTTATTCTGAGCTTCTAACAGTTTACAAAGGTGGTCCAGCACAGACCCAGAGTTGGGGCCCAGTCTCTGAAGGGGCAGAAGCACAGAGATGTCTGCAGGAGGGGCCCAGAGGCTCGCTAAGCCCCAGGTGCCCATCTATCTGCTTGGGTTGATGGGAGCCTCCCAGATGAGCCTGTGAACATGCAGCGCCACACCCAGAGCCGTTGGCAGGAGCAGGCAGCCTCCGCACAGGCCCCGTCGGGCTCGGGCCAGCTTCTCCTCGGGGCCAGCTCCTCGGTGCACTGTTCTGAGCATCCTGGGATTAAACTGATCACTGAAGGAAACCAAGGCATAGAGTGACAAGTCCTTAAACTCAGAACCCATGTGTGTATGTGTGTATGTGTGTGTGTGTGTATGTGTGTGTTGAGTGAGGGCAGCTCTATCCATTGAGCCAAACTGGAAAACCTACTGTGTCCTGGCGCCATGGAAAATGCTGGGGATACAGACACAAGATACAGGACCTGCCCCCCGGAGGAGGTGGGCACTGAGACAGCTGCCTGTGAGTTCCGCAGTCACCGAGCTCCCTGATCTGCCCCGCACCAGCCCTGGGGCAGTGGGGCTGGGGCTGCCTCACTGTGTGAGTTCCGACCTGAGCCTCCCAAAGCTTCTCAGGCAGGGAAATGGGGGGGGGGGGGGGCTATGCTCAGAGCTGCCTGGCAAAGAAATTGATCCCAGGCCCAGAGGGGTTGGAGAAGAGGCTGGTGGGTACGGAGGGGCTGTGGAGAGGGCTCATAAGAGGCTTTCCCCACCAACTCTGTCTTCGGGGGGGGGCTGGGGCCAGGTTTTCTCTGAGCCCCCCAGAGCAGGGGGTGGTAGAAGAGGCTGGGCAGTGGGTCCTGCTCTGGGGGGCTGAGCAGAGCCTATTTTCTGTTCACCTGTCCCAGAGGTGGAGAGAGGGCTGGCACTCCCCAGGGCAACCGTCACAGGATGTGGTTGCTGCTGTGATGGGCCCCGTCCCCAGGCCCAGGGGGATTCCTAGGGGAGGAGCCAGAGCTGGGGTGGGTGGGGACAGACTTCCCACCCCAGTTTGTGAAAACCTTTCTTGTCAGACAGACTTCCTTCAAATCCCGACTCCACCCTGTCCTGGCTGTGTGGTCTCAGGCAAGTCACTCAACATCTCTGAGCCTCTGCTGTGAAGCTTGTCTGTAAAGTGCGCAAGGCAGTAGTGGGCACATCACACAGATGAGGGCAAGGGTTAGAGTGTTGGCAATGAATGTTCCCTCTCATTGGTAGATTAATCAATAGACGTAGAGAGCTCCTTGAAAGGAGAAAAAACAGCTGTTCATGCTGGGGGCGCTATGAGCAACTTGTCCCCCTCTCACTGGACAGACAAGGATGCTGAGGCCTGGCCGGGGAAAGGACTTGTCCAAGGTCACTCAGAGAGTCAATAGTCAAGTCATAATTGGGCCCCTACCCCACCCCACTCCACCCTCACCCCCCAGAAAGATGGTGACACCTCTTTTCCCCCAGAGCTCCCCCTCACTTCTCACCAAAGCCCCTTCTCCCATCTTTGCCTCCCACCACCACCAGTCCAAGGGAAACTGGGCTACTCTGAGACATGACTCCCTTGCCCCTTCCCAGCCCCTGGGCAGCCTGGGGGCACCAGGGTCACACATGGCAGGAGACATTCTGGGAGCTGGTGTCCAGAACCTGCCAGAGCTGGCCTCCTGGTGGGGTAATGGGGGCTGCCCACAGAGAGGCCCCCCTTAATGTTTGTGCCTCCAGGGGACTCAGACCATCCACCTGAGGGAAGTCACAAACAGAGCACGTGCTTTCAAGAGACCAGGGGATATAATAAGCCTCAAGGCTCTGGGAGAAGAACCCCCAGGATGTAAATGAAGGTGGCAGCTGAACCCCGATTTCAGAAACATCCACATGGGGAGGGGCTGTATCCGAGAGCAGAGACACTGCAGCACTTTCATGGCTGTGCATGCGCAGTGAGAGAGTGACACACAGGGAATGCATGGGGCCTAGGAGAGCCCCCGATCCAGCTGGAGAGAGGCCCTCTGGAGGGCTTCCTGGGGAGGTGATGCCTGAGCAGGGCTGTAAAGGACGAGTAGGAGTTAGTTGCGGACGAAGAGAGGGAAGGGCAGTCCCAGTGGATGGGATGGCCTGAGCTAAGACAGAACAAGAAAACCAGTGGCTCGTGAGGTCCAAGGTGGCCCAGCCTAAGAGAAGAGGCAGAGGACAGTCCATTCTCAGACCAGCTATTTCCAAGGTGAGGAAATCGAGGCCCAAAGAGGTTAAGTGAAGAGCCCAAGTCACACAGCTGAAAAGCATCGCGCCCCTCCTGGGCACGTTGCAGCGGCTGACTCATTAATGCTCACCCAGCCCGGGAGGTACTCCTGTTATCCCGCACTGGGGAGGGGACGAGGCTCGGGAGGACTCAGAGATTTTCAGGGGGCTGTGGGCCCTGCGCGGTGGGCGGCCCGGCTGCTTCTCCACGGGGCCCCACACTGAAGGCTGCAGGGTCCGCACCAAAGGCTCCTTTCTGTGCTTACTGATAGGCCTGCCGGTGGGGACATCAAAACTGCTTCAGCCCCGCAGTGTGTTGGCCTTGTCGACACCTGGGAGAGCAAAGGGCTGAGCCAGGACCTGGGCAGAACTATCCACCGGGGTCCCCAGCTCCTGTCTGTCTCTGGGCTGCACAGACGTGGCTCTGAGGCCTCTCCCAGGAGCTCAGGCTGCAGGTTCCATGTCCTGGCAGAGCGTCACCTGCTGGCACCGGCCTTTTCCACTGGAAACCTCACGTCCGAGGCACACCTGCCAAGGCGCCACTCGGCTCCCATCCCTCCCTATCTCCCCACCTGTGGTCTCCACTTCGGGCCCTCCCTGAAGCCCTCGGGATGGTTCTGGGTTGGGGCGGGGAGGCTGGCGCCCCATGTGGCCGCTCGGTGTGGACCCTTCTCAGTCGCGGCCCCAGGCCCCCCGTCCTGGCTTCCCGAAGATGGAATGGAGGCCCCCACACAAGGAGGAGCAGGGGAGCCCCGTCAAGGAAGGACGGGTTCAAAGCCGCCTCAGTGGAAAGTTCATCCCCACCACATCCTTCAGCTGTTTACCAGTTTGACGGGTTCTGGCATCCTGACATGAAAAGAGGCTCACCCCTCGCCAGCATCATCGAGGAAGGACCAAAATAGCAACAGGGGAAGACAAAGAAGAGAGAGACAAAGGGAGAGGAGAGAGAGGCAGAGCAAGGAGACAGAGGAAAACAAGCGGGCCCTGCGTGTCTGCGCAGCCCCCGCGAGGCCGCTGGGTCCCTCCCTCTGGGGACCGTCCTGAATCCCTCAGGGGTGCCGCCCCTTGACCCGCACACCCTCGGGGCAGTAAGGTGTCCTAGTCTCTGTTGTCTCCCGGCTAAGAAAAGGGAAGCCCAGAGAAGCCACGGAACTAGTTCAAGGACACCCAGCTAGGACCCTGGAAGCCAGACACACAGTAGGGCTCTGCAGAGCAGGCAGGAAGGAGGAAGGAAGGAGGTGGGAAGGGAGAAAGCTGGGGAGCTAGAAGGGGCGGAGGCCAAGGGAGAACGGGAGACTTCCTTTCTCGGGGAAGGATAACCCCCCAAGAGGGCCCAGCCCCTTCCAGCTCCCTTTCCCCGGCCCCCCACGTGCAGAAGGCAGAGAGGTAGCCAGCTCATCCCGCACCTCCAGCTATGGGGGACCCCCTTAGAACAGGGGGGACAGCCATCCAGGGGCAGAATAAAACTGAATTAAACCAGTATTTCCCAAACCTCGGTTTCTGTTTTTCCTGCGGACCGTTTGTTCTCTTGCCTGCTTAACAGTTTTTCTTTCAATGGATTCACGTTTTTCAAAACTTAACTTTATTGTAAAAGGAAACTTAAGCCATTTTACAAAGTATCTGCAATGTGCTCTTCAAAAATGCTAATATCACGAAACACAAAGACTCAAGAACTGTTTCAGATGAAAAGAACTAAAGAGCCACGGCCAGGGGTAATCCGGGATTTTCTTTTGCTGTGAAGGACACCGTGGGGACAGATGGCGAAAGGGGAATGAGGTCTGCAGACTAGATAACAGGACCGTGTCTGTGTTAACTCCCCGGTTTTGATAAGTGTACTGAAGCTATGTAAGAACACGTCTTGCTTTTAGGAAACACACATAAAGTATTCAGGGAGTGAAGGGACAACCTAGTTTTTTATTTTTCACTTACAATTTACATTCAATATTATTGTGTATTAGTTTCAGACATACAGGGACAACCTATTTTTAAATACAGGATGTCCCCCAAAATGTATACACATTGTAACAGCTGATAGCTCAATTTTGAAAATGAAATGTATTTTAATAAACACCACCTTTATAATTATTCAAGGTGTCTGTATACATTTTTGGGGGGATACACTATAGTTCAGAAAAAAATAAACTGTGGGGGGGTAGGTAGGTAGAAGAGGGCGGGGGACAGAGGGAGAGAGAGAGGGAAGGAATTGTTTTAAAACACATTGAAAGGAAACTTTATGTTGCTGTCATAACAGCATCACTTGCGACAAAGTGAAGGTGATCCTAAATTAAAGCAATGCCTTTACTCTTTCTGGATACACTGGTTGCCGAGTCTGAGGCCGAGACCTGCCTGTTCTTGGTCACAGGGGGGGACGGACAAGGTGGGAGGCGTTAAGACATCTTCGCTCCAGCTTCAGAGGGCTCCTCGGTGTCCTGAGAAAGGCCGGCACAGAGCTGAAAGGGCGTCGCTTTCTCACTAGTGACCCGTGATCCACCCGTGTGTAGCTCCTGCCCCGTGGCACAAGCCCAGGGGCATTCATTTCCTGGCAGTTGAACGGGCACCCTCAGAGCCGGGCGGCTTGTGGAGCACTGGCTCCGAGAGAGGACGGGGTCCCCGCCCTCAGCGGGCTCACAAGCCGGGCAGAGGCAATTATGGGCGGGACAGGGATGGACGATGTCCCGGCAGAGCTCGTTCCTGGGCTCCCCGGATCCAGAGGTGGCCTGGGGGCCAGCAGGTGCCCGGGAGCAGGCGGGCAGCAGGGCCGGCTCAGAGCCGGTGAGGACAAGAGGACAGGGTCAGCGTGTGAGAACGGGGTGCAGGAGCGGCAGGCCCAGGGGGGCAGAGCGGCCCGTCTGCTCCGATTCCTCCCGGGACCCGCGTCCTGCTCCCCGCTCGACGGCAAGCGAGGCTTTCTCCCCATTTTTCTTATGGCATATTTCATTTTTAAAATTAACCTTTTATTTTCGGATAGTTTTAGACTTGCAGACAATTACACAGAGAGGATGAAGTTCTCCCACACCCCACACTCGGTTTCCCCTTATCGACACCTGAGATCGGCAAAGGCAACACATCACAATTAATGAGCTGCTATGGGTACATTATATTAACTGAAGTCCACGTACTCTTCAGGTCGCTTTCCTTTTTACGTAGCCTCCTGTTTCTGCTCCAGGGTCCTGTCCTGAGCACCCTGTCTTGTCTCCACGGGCTCCTCCTGGCTGGGACGGTTTCTCAGGCCTCTGTTGTTTCTGGTGACAGGGGCGGTTCTGAGCACCGCCGGCCGCGTATTTTGTAAAATGGCCTCAGCTGCAATTTGTCTGATATTTTTCTTGTCCTGAGACTGGGGTTGTGGACTTGGGGGAGGAAGACCACAGAGGCAAAGGGCCATTCTCATCACATCCCGTCAGCGGGACATCCTTCAACACAACCTTTCGCGGCCAGCGCTGACCTGGGTCACCGGCCGAGGCCGCGCCCGGCAGGATTCCCCTCCCTGAAGTCACTCTTCCTAGTCATTCGAGGGCGGCCCCTGTGTACAACCCACACTCCGCCGCCCGCAGGGTGGGGGACCGGCATAAACTACTTGGAGCTTTTCAGCTGGGGAGAATCGTCGGTTTCCTCTCTCCCTTCAGTCATTTATTGGTATCAGTATAGGGTGAGGGTTTTCACTTTGGCTTATGATCGGGTCTGGTTTACTCTGTCGCTCAGGTTGTGCAGCGCTGGCCTTTGGGAGCTCCTCCCCTGGGCTCCTGTGGCCATTTCACTGACCCACCACTGTGTGTGCGTGTGTGTGTGCGTGTGTGTGTGTGCGTGCGTGTGTGTGCGTGTGTGTGCGTGTGCATGTGCGTGCGTGTGTGTGCGTGTGTGTGTGTGTGTGTGTGTGTTGAGCACATCCTTCCTTCCAGAAATCACAAGATGCTCCGGGCTCGCCGGGTACATCCCCTGCTCCAGCCCTAGAATCAGCCGCTTCGCCAGGGAGCCCCGGTTCCACTCTTTGGAGAATTATATTAGAAACCAAGATCTGGGCCCCGGGTGTGCTTGTCGCCACCGGGTGTGGTTATTTCTGGTCCCATCAGCTCACAGAACAAGGATATGTGCGTGTGCGTAAGTAACCTGCGTATACTTACAAATCCACAAGCGCCTCCCCTGCAGCCATCCGTATGCGTGTTACGCTGACCGTTGCCCACCGCCCTGCCTCTCACTGGGCCACGCGGCTCACTCCAGCCTCTCGTTTATCCGGAACCTCCGGCCGCAGCACTGAGAAACCTGTTCCCACCATCCCCAGCCACTCACTTCATTCTTCGATTCTATACACTATTTCCCTTCTTATATTTTTCACGTTTTCTCCATCAAGATGGTAAGTTCCTCAAGGGCAAGGCCTGAACTTGTTTCTATTATTCGGTGCCCCCTCTCCCCACAATTCTAGCAGAATGTCCCTAAGGAAAATAATACAGCTAATATATTAGGGGGGGGAGCGGTCCTCGGCTTCGGTCCCAGAGCCTGTCGAGCGCCTGCCCTTCCGTCCCTCACGCACAGACACCTCCAGGCCTCTCTTGGGGGCTGACCTGAGCCACGCCGCCCACGGAGGAATGGGCGTTGGGGCTCCCGCTGCTCGCCGCCCGCCTTCCTCGCAGTGCCCGTTGTGCCGTTTCTGCGAGGCTCTGTGAAGCATCGTCCTATCCGGATGAATGGAAACAGAGGGCCCAGTTGCAGTGAGAGGAAGAGCGGGTCTCACTGACCTAACACAGTTGAGGCGAAGGGGAACCATCGGGCCCCTGGCTGTGGGGAGCTCCCAGAACATCCCCGAACTGGCCGGGTGGCTCCCTGTCGCGGGGAAGGGGATGGAGGGCCTTGCGGGCTTCCGAGGCAGGTGCAGAAGGCACGTGTGTCCTTGCAGGGAGAGGCTCTGCAGTTGTTGCGCACGGCCTCGGAAGGGCTTCGGTTACGTTTCTGTCTGTTTCAGAAGCAGTCCTGCTCGTTCCTTTGACATGTGTGTCTATAAATAGATTACACTGCAACCTGAACATCTGTGTCCCAAAAAGGTTTTTTAAAAAGTTGTGAATGGTTGTCACTGTCACCCCTCATTTCTGCCCCACTTTAAAACAATGAGAAGGCCAAGCCGCGCTCCTCCCCCGCTCTCTGTGCCCCACAGGGGCCCGTCATGCCCCCCACAGGTCGTGCCCAGGCTTCCTGAAGGTCCCGGGCACCTCCCCCACCGTCCTTGTTGGTGGGCCCCATGCTGTGGGAGCCCTGGCCCTGCCGGAGGGTCCAGAGGACACCCGCACTCAGGCACGGAGCCCTGCATGAGGCGTGAGTGACACCTCTGAACACTAAAGTCCCTCAATATATGACTTTTTAATTGAGCGAAATGAAAAGATGAGACACAACGGGAAAGCCAGCCTTTGGGGCACCGCGGTGGGAATGGCTCCATAGCCCAAAAGCAGAGAGAAATTCCCCTCGCACTACCCACGGCTCAGCATGGGCGGCCCTCCTCACTCATTCCTTTTGTTTTCGTTACATGTGCACGTATTTATCCTGCTCCAATTCCAGCCCCTCCTCCTGTGCCTGCTCCGTGCCCGGCTGCATTTCATCCTAACGGCCCTGCGTGCTCACTGCTGTCTATCTCCTTCCTGCGGATGGAAAAATAGAAGCTTGGGGAACAACAGGTGGCTAACAGCAGAATGGAACTCGAACCCAGATCTGGAGTCCACCGCACACCACTGGCCACCGCACGCCCTGGGCTCTGTGACCAAGCGCCGGACCAGGGGAAACGCCCACGTGAAAACCAAATGCATCCTCAGGCGTCGTGCGACAAGGTTATCAGTGCCATCGCAGCCACCGCCCCCTCCCAGGCTGAGATCAGTGGGATCTAGACCATCTTCGGTCTGAGAGGCTTCCTCCGGTGGGTGGAGGGGCCACAGACAGGCCTCTGGCAGCGCCTGCAAGGGCACAAGGAGGTTGCCCAGGGTGCCTTACCTGCGGTAAGTCTAGCGCTCCCTTTCAGAAGCAACGCGACAAGGGGCAGTGGGCAGAATCTCAGACCCAACTTCCATTTTCTTGTCATCGGAAAACACAGCCAAGGTTCCAATCCAGGAAAGGAGGGACATTCGCAAGGATTGTCCCCCGCACACCTACAGCCCTCTCCCTGGAAGAGGAGACTCTTGTCATCGGCAAAGTCCGGGACCATCCCCCACTTTGTAGATGGAAAAAAAATCAATGCTCAGAGGGCTCCCGGGATAGGCCCGAGGCCACACCATCAGTACCAGAGTGAGACACCAGTCCGACCCCGGGCCCAGAGTTTAGGCTTTTCCTTCACACAGGTCTCGGTTGGGCTTTTAAAGGCCAGCTTGAAGTTTTTAAATTTCTTTTTTTTTAATGAACCGCCAAAACTTGAAAATCAGATTTCATATACAACTCCAGATGTTTGGTTTCTTTGGAAAAATTGGAAATTTTGGCAACCCCAGGCCTGGAACCTCAACAGCTGGCTACAGTTGGCTAGGACCAGAGCAAGGGGAGAAGGGAAGGCCCTCTGAGACGGCCCAGAGCAGCTTTTCACACAGGCTGGGGCCCTGCTGCCCTGGGTTGCCACCCTCGCCCGGCTCCTGGCCTCTCCCTCCATGAACGCCGGCTTGGCCGTGTCTGACCCACGGGGAAGCAGAGTACGGCTGGTTGCCTGGCCGGGGGCGCTGGGGAGAGGCAGAGGGGGGCTCTGAGCACCCAGCCCTCCCCTCCTTCTGTTTATTGTGCCTCCCTCTGGCCGAGGCCCCAGCGCACAGCCCACCAGAGTGGGTGGGGGGTGGCTCTAAACCCTTCCGGGGACCCAGAACATCAGGGCCTTGCTGAGGGTGACTTGTCCCTGGTCTGCCTGTAACTCGGGTGGCCTCTCCACGGCTCCCTGCCAGCCCCTCATAAAAGGAGATGAAAAGCAGATTTGCTGCATCCGTCTAGCCACCTAGCCTGGCACCAGGGGTGGACTAGCTTAAGTTCAGTGCCATTTCTGGCCTGCTCTGTGCCTGGTCTTCCCTGAGGCGTCTACAGGGCCTGGGAAGCTTGTGGGCTTAGGATGAACCAGGATCAGCCTCTGGGGAAGTCAGTGGGTGCTTGTAGCTGGACAGATTGATTTGTGCAAACCTTCATCTGTTCGCCACAAACTGAAATCACACGATGCGGGGGTTCACCAAAATCACCCCCGTGCCCTCATGGCCAGTGCCTGAAATGCTGCTTGTCTGCTAGCATTTCATCTACTTCAGTTATGGAGTTGCCTCTTCAGGGGTCATTTTTAAAGGCAAGTACTCCTGGGAGGTATCAGCCTTTAACACTTGAGTATGAATTGCTCTCAGAGAGAACTCAGAGACCACTTTTTTTAGATGGGAGAAGTGAAATGAGTTATACATGGGGTAGGAACACAGCTGGAGCCATGAGGCAGCTTTCCTGAGTCGGGTCTAGGGCAGCAGCTGTCAAACTTCTTCTGTAAATGGTCAGGTGGTAAATATTTCAGAAGTTGCTCGTCATATGGTCCCTGTAGAAACTATTCTACTCTTCCTAGTGCTGTGAACACAGTCGTAGGCAATACGTGACGACTGAGTGTAGTGTGTTCCAATCAAATTCTATTTACAGATGCTAAAATTGGAATTTCATGTCATTTTCATGTGTCACAAAATAGTCTTTCCTTTTTTCCAACCATTTAAAAATATAAAAACCATTCTCAGTTTCCAGGCTGTGTAAAGCCAAGCCCTGGGCCAGAGTAAACCGAAGAGCAGCGGTCTGCTTGCCCTGATTTACTGCAACGGTTTCCAGAAAGCTGTGTCAGGGGCCCTCACACATTTTTAAGTTGTTTTCTAAAATGTTTCATCAGAAGTCTGATGCAGCAGGATGTGATTCATATTTTATATTCAATGTTGTATTTTACATACTGACATTTTAAAAAAGAAACCAGTTACATCAATCACCCTTTTTAATGAACCTGGTGGGATAGGACTTTGATAATATCCACCATCATCCTTTGGTGTGTTTTTTGCAAAATTTTTTATTGTGGTAAAATACACGTGACCCCAAATTTACCATCTTAACCATTTTTAAGTACTGTTCAGCGGTATTAAACACACTCATAATGTTGTACAACTATCACCACCATCCAGCTCCATCACTTTTCATCTTGTCAAACTGAAACTCTACCCATTTAACAATAACTCCCATTCCCCTTACCCCCAGCCCCTGGAAACCACCATTCTACTTTCTGTCTCTACGATTTTGACTCCTCTAAAGTATCTCGCAGAAGTGGGATCATACAGTACTGGTCTTTTTGTGACTGGTTTATGTCACTTAGCGTAATGTCCTCAAGGGTCATCAGGTTGTAGCAGGTTTCAGAATCGCCTTCCTGTTCAAGGCTGGATACTATCCCACTACATGCATTGACTATATTTTGCTGATTCATTCGCCTGGAAAAAAAAAAAAATCGATGGATTGCTGCCACATTTTAGCTACTGTTAATGCTGCCGTGAATGTGGGTGCCGAAGGGCGGCAGAATGCGCCACCCCAAAATACGCCGCTTCGGCATAAGGATTAGTTCGAGTTAAAGGCACTTGAAAAATAGCAAATCCAAGAAAAACACTCTGACCTTCCTTCTTTTCCCTTAAAAGCAGGAGATGAAATTCCCACATGAAAGATGTTCTCCTTACCCTGGAAGGAAAGTATCATTAAAGGCGAGAAGCTGAGATGGAGAGAATTCTGTACAAACAGACCTTGTTAAACTAGTTTCTGTCTTCTTTTAGCCTCCAAATAGTTTAGTTTCTTTTCCACAATTGCCTCCCTTTGCTCGACCTGCTATAAAAGCAGGTAGGTTCTGCTGTTTCTTTGGGTCTTCATTCCTTAGGAGGTCTTTTGTGTCATGCAACACGTATGTAAATGTGCATGCATTTCTCCTGTTAATCTGTCTCATGTCAGTTTAAGTCTCAGGCCCAGCCGAAAAACCCAGGCGAGGAGAGGTAAAAATTTGCCTCCCCTACAGTGTGCATCCGTCAGCTATTTTTTTAAATATGAGTAAGCCACTCGTTAACAGTTCGTAGTTTTATGTCATTCCTTCTACTTCTTCACTCTTATTTTATTCCCTCCCCATAATAATACGCTGATATATTTTCATGCCGTTAAGTCTTACAGTAATCATCCTATCATTCTTTGAAACAAAAAATGTATAGAAATTAAAATATTACAATTTTACTCTTTCCTGTGGTCATAAGGCTCTGATAAAAAAAATTCCCTCTAGATTATGTTACAATTATTACAATTATTATTAGCAGCAAATTAAAATAACATGGGTATTACATTTGTATTACACACAAAAAGCTAAATTTTATAGGAAATATATCTCTCTTAATGAGGTGTTTAGATCCCCCCATTGAGTTAATGTATTCAGGATGAATATTATTTCTTGCTAAAACAAGACAGGTAAGAGCACCCTGTTTGTTCATTTTTGTAGATGTGTGTGTGGACTGGACAGGACTAGAAGGAATTTTTTTACGGTGTTGCTACTCAATTCTTTCGACTGTGTCCAAGTTAGATGCCAAACATCACAAAGCAATCTAGCATCAAATTACTTTTTAATGTTTAGTATTCTGTCGAAAATAAAAACTAGAAACCACGTGCCCTGCAAAATGATTTGTTATCTGTCTCCGTGTCGTTCACTTCCTTGTCGCCAGCGCCCACACTTCAAAGAGTCCCTTTGTCGGTGACCCGGTATTTTTTCCGTTCAGTAGGATCAAGGATGGGTAAGGACCTCATTGTTTCAGTAAAGTGGCAGAAGAGAGGTTATGAAAGGGGACCAGAAGGAGGTGGATGGGGGGGGGGAGGCTCACAGGAGGAGATCGAGGGTCTGGAATCGAGTCCCTTGAGACCCCCTGGGCCCCTTCCCGTCCAAAGGCCACCAGCCTAGCGCGGAGACGGAGAAAGGCAAGTCCTCTGTATTGAGAATTGCAAAAACCCTCAGCATGAACTATTGGGTCCAAACCCAGCACTAGGAGACCTGACGGAGCCCCAGTGGGCTCCTAGCAGCCTAAGGCCCCATCCTGGGCCACCCAGCCCCTCTGGTCCCGTCTGGAAAAGCTCGAGGCAGACAGAAGAATTTACCGTTTCTTCCAGCCAATACCCGAGGAAGCCCCGTGACCTCCCTTTCCACCGAGCATTAATTTTAACAACTGACCATTGTTGGTCCTTTCTCCATCCCTCTAAGATGTATACGTATCTCCTGCTACCCAAGAGTGTCTCTCTCAAGGCCCTGAGAGCCGTTCCTTTGCATGTGACCGTCAGGAAGGAAGGGTTCCTGACGCCCGGTCTCTGCGGGAGGCTGGAAGCCCAACTTTGATAAATGCCAGTTAACAGACACAGCGGCCAGCCATCGGCCAGCCCTCCTACCTGCCTTTCATCAGTTTTCACTCCCTGACTCTGCTCGAGCCCCCACCACTGCCCTCAGGCTGTTTAAATCACCCAGCCACGCCTGTGTGAATCCAAGTTGAGCCCAGTTGTCCCTGGACTCTCCCCCATGGTGCAGTAGTTGTCTCTGCATAAAATCTGCCCACATCACGTCTGTTGATTGCTGACAGTGTACAAAGCCCCTCTACTGGCAGGACTACTGGTCAACCACAGTGCTCTTTCCCCAGGGACCCGAGTCCAGACGGGGCCTGAGAGCCCTCCTCCGGACTGCTCCAGGCGCACACTAACACCGTGCACCCATCCAGCCAAGATATGGGGCAGGTTCCACTGGTCAGAGCAGTTGTTTGCTGGGGATCTGGGAGCTCAGGACAGACTGAAGTCCTTCTAAGCCGAGGAAAGTGCCCCCTGCTCCAAAGGGGCAGAGGCAGGACCCTGATACTGGGGGCCTGGACGAAACCTTAAAGACCCTAAAGGCCACTTAGAGCAAAGATCACGCTACACAAAAGTGGAAGTCGAGGGAGTCCGGTGACTTTCTTGAGGCCACAAAACAAGTCAGGGCCACCATTCACTTCTATCTCAAACAACCCCGATGCCCTTTGATGGCGCTGCGTGGCTCGACGCATGAATAGACATTTGCCTGCTGGGCGGAGGGTGACCCAGGCCTCATGCTGCACACAGCCAGTCACCTTGGCCGGCGTTAAAGCCAGCAGCAGGCCTGAGAGACTGTTACCCACATAGAAGCAAAGCCAGGCTGTATATGGTAAAAACATAAGCCGAGACTTCCTTTCTTCTGAATTGTGGTGGTTCCCTCCCTTGTGGGGATATAAGGGTGTCTCATAGTAGATTCTGGAAATTCCTGGGGCTTGGAACCCTCCAAAGAGCGTGGCGGGTCTGGAGGAAAGCAGGGAAGCTTAGTGACAATCCTACTGGGGCCGGGGCAGGGGCCGGGGCGGGGCCGGGGCAGGGCAGGGGCCGGGGCCGGGGCCGGGGCCGGGGCCGGGGCCGGGGCCGGGCAGGGGCAGGGCAGGGGCAGGGGCTGCTTGGCCCGGAGGAACCCGGGCTGCAGCCTCCAGCCTGAGCACTTTGAGGCCTCTGGAGCGACAAGACCTCATTTGGGTGAAGGGAGTCAGGTCCATGGGCCCTGGAGGGGGAGTGGTGGCAGAAGCCTCTGAACTAAAGACACAGATTCTAGAGACCTACCTACTCTATTTAAAGCTCAAGAGAAAAAGAAAGCGGGAAGGGAAGTGCAAACGGCAAACCACCTTTGCTCAGAGATGGAGGGTGGGGCAGGCTGCTGGGAAGGGCCGAGACATCTCTGCGCACAGAGCCCCACGCCATGTGGGGGCTGGGTCCCGACACTCATGAAAAATGGAAAACATCCTAAAACACTGGCAAAAGGAGGTCGGCACACGGGTGATGGCGCCCCGGTGAGCGCACCCCACAGCGGCATGCTCCCTGGAGAACGTTGTCGCTCTAGATTTACCGGCTTGGACAGGCCACCTCAGCTTGTCACTGAGTTAAAAAATGAACTTAGAAATAGCATTTGTAGTAAGATCCCCTTTATAGATTGTGACACACACACGCACACAGGGTACCTGAAGGTACCTGAAAAGCCAGCAAGCAGAATCAGGGCCTGCTTCACGGCGCAGGGCCTGTGCAGGCCCCCGCCCGCCTCAGAAGGGCCCTGGCTCAGCTTCATACTCTGCTGTTGCCACCTGAGTTCTGAATGAGGTAGCTGGCCCTGCACAGAACAAACTCACTTTTTTAAAAATCAACTTTATAGAGGTATCATGTACATAGAACAAAATGAACCCATTTTAAGTGGATCGTTGAGTGAGTTGTAACAAATGTATAGCCATGGAACCACCACCGCCACCGAGATCTAGACCGTGCCCACCTCCCAGGAGAGTTCTCGGGTGCCCTGTGCCGTCTCGCCCCCACCCCAGCCCCAGGCCGCCGCCGATGCGCCTCCTGTCTTACTCCGGTCGCTTCCAGAACCCTGTGCAAGTGGAATTGTGTGGCGCACACTCTTGTTTCTGCCCCCTTGCCCTTAGTGCCATGTTCGGAGAGTCATCCTGCTCGTGCCACGGGTTAGTTGGCCTTTGCTGATGTTTCCTGCGATGGATCTACCACAGCCGTCCCTGTGCCTCTGGCTGGACACACGGGTGCTTTCCAGCTCGGGGCTGTTATGAGCAGCGCTGCTGTGAACGTTCGTGTACAAACCATGTCTGGGTTTCATGCTTTCCTTTCTCGGGTGAGCACCTGGAAGGGGAATTACTGTGTTGCATGGCGGGTGCATGTTTAACTGTATCACAAACTGTCAAACCACTTTCCAAAGCTGTCCTGTGGTGTTTCTCTCCCACCAGCTAAACTTATTTTTAAATAACACGTTAAAGTTTCAAATACTATCCTCAGTCCGGTTTTCTTCACCTTTCGGTACAACAAATACATTACCGAGTGTCTAAAACAGCTGGGGACACTCGTGGAACAGCGATTATTTATTGGGCCTTTCCCAGGTTAGCAGCCGGCCCCGCTGCTTCACACCTCGAGGCGCTGCAAGCGACGGAGCGCGGAGGCCGAAGAAACAGGTTGGAGATGGAAGTGGCCGTGGTGAGGAGGCGCACCCGATTCCCGGCTCTGGGGGACGCCTCGATGCAGAAGTGCTGGGGAGGACCACCTGGATGTTTTAGGAACTTATAATAATGGTGGTTGTTTCCTTTTTGACTTATAAAAGCGACAGGCATTTGTCGTAGAAAATTTAGAAAATACGCGAACAGGAGTGAAAATACCCTTCAAAATCCTAAACATCATAGCATTTCGTGTTTTCCTTATGTTTTGCTGGGAAGTTGTGTGTGTTTCATGACTTATGTTATGTTAACTTTTTATCTTATGTTAACTTCCTAAAATTCATGCTTACTTATAAAAGCATTTCTTCCTCACAGTAAAAATTTGAAAACAAGATATTGGTTGTAAAACAGAACTTAAGAGGCTTCTCCCCAAGGTCAACACCCTGTGCACCTTTCTGAACTTTTCACATCTGTTCAGTCCTTTAAATACTGTGCTCGTAAACACATAGAATTTAAAAATTCATTGGGTTTTACATCCTATTTTTTTCACCTAATAATATATCATTAAATATTCTTAGAAAACAAAGTTTTTGGTAAATCTTTTATGTTCCTATATGTGTCATAAGGAAAAACTAGAACTAGATGTCCCATATCTAGGAAAACCATTTAGTAAATTCTGGTGTGTGGACCAGGTAGAATTTTATGAATTTTTCAGAAGTAGTTTGTTTTTGTTTTTAATATATATAAACCTCAGCAAAACATACAGTAAACAAACCTAGCGGTTGCCCGTGATTCTCTGGAGGCTGGGATTGGATGGGAATTTTTTTCTTTCTAGTTTTAAAAAATAGTTTTCCACTATGAATGAGTATTTCTTTGATAACTTTAAAACCTATTTTAAATGAGCAATGAACAGTTATCAAAATAATACAGCTTATTATAACAAATCCATACTCATTAAAAGAAAAGAGGCTACACTCTACCCAAAACTTACAGAAGGAAGTAAAAATAATCTAAAAATTTTACCATCTGGAAAGTGGTAAATTTTCATTTACCACTAACATTTTATTGTGCAATAACTGAGATACACACATACGAAAGTGCTGTTTCACAAACTCCTCTCACTCATCAATATCTCACAGACATCCTTCTGCATCAATAAAAGTCCATCTACCCCACTCTTTTTTAATGGTCTGCGTTAAAGTATTTCCTCCCATACATCTTGTCCTATGGATCCACCATTATTTACTTAACCAGTCCCCCACTGATGCGCATTGAGGTCATTCGTCTATTTCACTTAGTAATCAACGGAGCAGGAAGGGAGCAGGACTGGGGGTCAGCCTCCAAGCTAGCTGTCACATCTAAGCTTCCCCCTTTGTAAGACCAGGACCTGGGGGGCATCCAATGAACCCTGAGATGGCACCAGCTGATCTCTTAAGGTGGCAGGCAGTTTTTCAACACTGCAAAGTGTTCAGTATATTTTGAATAAACGGAACTGCTAAGATTAGTGTTCCTCTCCAAAATGATACTGTGAAAGTCCTCAAACACCTGCCAGGCTTAAACAGCACCTATTTCCTAACCTGGAGGTGGCTAGAGGGTGACTTCCAGTGCCAGCTGGGGCCGTAAACACGTTGGAATGTGGCTGTCTCCAGCCAGGCCAGCATCACTGGGAAAACAGCTACGTGGTTGCCTGCCTCTCACCCGGGCGTCCGGTTCTCTTTTCTGCAGAACACTCCCATACTCCTGCTCTTTCTCTCCCGTGTCTTTCCTTGAGCTTCAAACATGCACACATGAGCATGCCTTGACTTCTGTGTTGCTCTGCAGCAAATCTCTCAATAATCCGCCTACCAGCAACACCATATCCCCTGCAAATGCTCCTGAAACAGGCCTCTTCTTAGCAAAAAGCTTTTGATGTTGTAGCAAGCACGTGAGAGGGCTTCAACTGGGCACCTTAGCTCTAACCCAGCAGCAACAAACAGACTTTATTGAGCACCTACTATGTGCCAGGCACTGTTCTAAGCACATTTCACGTGTCTCTTAATTTTTGAGAAGCAGGCAGTTCCTGAAGGCACTTAGGGAAAACTCTCATCAAAAATCCCAGCTTTAAACAATGTCTCTGACTCTAGAAACCAGGTTTAGAAAGGCCCGATCCTCTAATAGGTGAATTCTGCTCTCTGCTACGACAGTGATGAATGCCTCTTTCACAGTCATTAATTTGTTTCGGCCCCTGAAGAATTGCTTTTGCTGAACTGTGCTTTAGGCCAGGCCTTCAGACACTGAGGAATTTCATGAGAAACAGCTCTGAAACTTGCTGCTGGTAGCTCATAGGATGGCAAGAATGTCTTTCAAGACAGCAGGGAGAGTCCTCGGGCTGCTGGGTTTACCTCTTTGCTTTGGCCACCAGGAAGCTCAGAAGCAAGGCAATGCCCACCACCTAACAAACAGACCTCTTGCTGCGACGCGTCGTAGAGACAAGCTCCCCACCAAATTCATCCTATTTTCTATCTTTATTTTTCTATTGCCTAGATTTTTCTTCTTATTTTTATCCTGTTTCCCTTTCATGCATTGCTGCCTCATAGCCTTGGTGGGATGAGAGGGGGAATACATAAATACACACATAAACGTTAGACATCAGAGAGAGGACGAATGGCTGGTCCCCTGACCCCTGGCCCAGTTGCACCTTTGATGACTGGGTCACCTGAGGAGGGGGCACCACCTGGAAGAGCTGCTCCGAGCCTGCCCAGCCCCTGCCACCGCAAACCAAGCGCATCGCCGGCCCCTTTCGCAGCACCTCCAGCCACTCCACGTTTTGTTCTTAACCATCGAAACAGGCCTGTTCTCCCTGCCCCGCAGGGAAAGCCTGTAAATTAAAATAGCCCAGGAAAAGCCACCTCCTGTGGGTCCTCGTGTGCGCGGTAGCTAAGGGAAAGTCGGAATTGAAAAACAAAAGGAAGAAACAGAAACCTGCCACCATCGAAAGCGTCCACGCTCCTGCACAGATGCAGAAAGCAAGCCAGCTCGGGTGCACACGGCGCCCGCTGCACCAACGTCGCCTGCCTTCTGGTCATTCAGCTTCTGTGCCGCCTGCCCCCCCCCAGCATGTCCCCCGGCTCCATGCACCGGGTGAGGCCCAGCGAGCCCTCCCCACCGCGGCCTTCCTGGCCCACCCGCCCGGGCACTCTCTTCCCCCCACTGTGCCTCCACCTATTGCAGGGATCGCCTCCCGGGCCCAGCGCTCCAGGCGGGCCCTTCGCCTGTTCCTAAAACACCAGCCTGGAAAGCGACCTGCCTGGCTGCACGCAGCCCTTTCCTTTTAACTCACTTTCAGCCAGAGCTGTTACTAAGGCCGGGCCGGGCACAGGTGATGGGCAATTCGCGCTCCAGTGTCTGTTCGTGGCTCAAATCACGATGAAGCCCAATGCCCGGCCCAGCGCCACAGGGCAGGGCTTCTAGAGCAGTGCCCCAAACACTGCGGGTCCCCAAGAAGGTGTCCATTTAGTCATGCCACCAACGCTGCCTGGCGTGTGCCTCTGACCCTGCGTAAGTCACTCGGCCTCCCTCAGCCTCTAGTTTCTTCCCCCGTGAGGTGGAGCTGATCGTGCGCCCACCTCGCACTGCAGGGTGGCTGCTTACTTCCCTTCTCTGTGTCCCTCTGTCTGCACACCCCCCTGGGTGGCTGTGATTCTAGGTGAGCTCTTGGTGAGCACGAAAGGGACTTCGAGCAGGGCTTGCTCACTGCAAACGCCAGCTGCCAAGTGACACAATTATCATGGCCATCGCCATCACAGTCCTGTGACAGCGCGGTGAGCGCCGGGCATGCAGCGAGCGCTCAGTAAACCCTAGTGTGGCCCTGTGGTTATTACTGCTTCTGGGCTTGCAAAGCCTTTGACATCTATTTTCCACACCCCATCACAGCAGGTTCAGCTGAATTCTGTTTTCTGTGTGAAACCAACCACCACGGTTTCAGAAAAGGGGAGAGGGCGCTTTTCTTTTCTATTCCTTTTTATTCCATAATGAAATGATGCTTTGTGATCATTCGTTTAGTGTGATTTTCTTTGTTTTCCTTTTTAAATGAATTGACTTTTGTTTCCTTGGGTCAGCCAAGTTTCCCAGCAGAATGAATGAGACATCCCTACAGGAGTCCAAAGCAGAAAGAAGCCACCCACCGCCCCGCTGTGTCCCCCACAGACCACTGTGCCCGGAGCCTGGCCCCTTCTGGTCCTGCTCTGTGTGACTCTGTTTCCCAAAGTGGCCTCACTGGGTTCTGCCTCACGTCACATCAGGCCACATCATGTCAAACCTCGGGACTCTCCAGGGCTGGTCTACCATCTCCCGGCCTATCATTTTTAATGGCCGCTTAATCAAAGTGGCTTTTTGGTCCTTACCTTTTCTACATTAGCTATTTAGTATTTTATAAATTAAAAATACAAAGTCATAAATTACAATTTAAAATACGTGACACAGCTGTGATTACACTATAACTCCCACGTCTGGCTTGAGAGTGTCACTTCACACCGGATCAGTATTTCGGTCCTTACAAACCATTATACGGGTTTTAGTGGCGGCATAACACTCAGTCCACTGTAGCTGTTATTTTGAACAGAACTAACTGCTCATCTCAGCGCCACAGGGCACAGCCAGGAGGGGAGAGTCACTGTGATTCCCCGTTGCAGCCTCACAAGGCCATTTCCCACCCCAGCTCCCTTCAGCTTCATTAAAATCTCTGAGAACGTGGCTTTCTGCAGGTTTGGGCCTTTGGTTCATAATAACCAGCTAAAATGAATAAATCATATCTGGAGGAAATGAAACATTGAGCATTTCAACACCAAGTGCTTGGGAAGAATTATTCTTCCTCTCTGCCAGGCCCTGCAGGTGCCCACAGTTACCATTTCATTGGCCTGGGAAGGAATCTGGGTAAACGAGGGGCCGGGCAGGCCACACTGCGACCATGGTCCTGTCAGCCCCAGTCGCAGGCTGCTTTCTGTCCCCTAGGAAAGCTGGGAGCACACTCAGCAGGAGGCAGGGCAGGTGTCCAGCCCCCATCCCACAGGGGCAGACACAGGTTCAGAAAGGTGAAGTGCCTGGACCAGGGCCACATGGACAGTGACACGTCCAGATCCCACCAGGTTTGGCTGAATTCCTGTCCAATGTCCTCTCCTTACCCTTGTTTCCCCCTCACACACACAGAGAGGACGTTAAGTGTCCTCCCAAGAGAGCAGCTGTGAGATGGGAGCTCAGTGGACCCCATGCTTGGCGGTCCGGGGCATGGGGACCCCATCACACCCATATATCCATTCCCAAACGGCCCTTACCCCCGAGGCTGGAGAGCCCAGTCCTCACACACACCAACTTGAACCCCTCGCTAGACCGTACCTAGTCCTGGGGTGGCCCCAGGAGGGCCCTTGTTTCCACCTGGCCCTGCCTCCCTGGAGCAAACCTTTCAAAGCTAAGGTGTCAGGTGCCCCCAGTCTTTCTGTCCAGTCGTCCCCCCACCCCCGCCCACAGGGAGCTGGGCTGAGCAGTGGAACCGCAGAAGGGATCCCTGCCTTGCCCCCATCTCCCAGCCATGGCCCAACCCCTGGACCCTGGAGGGGTTCTGCCCTGGGGGCTGGAGACCCGGGAGGTGGTTGTCCCAGGGGCAGTGCTGTGAGCAGTCAGTCCTCAGAACGGCCAGCACAGTCTCCCCAACACGGTGGGAGGAACAGAGGCCAGACAACGCCATCGGCATGCCCAGGGCAGCTCATGTCTGAACCCAGTTTCTCAGCACCCCGGAGCTTTTAAAATTAACACCAAAGCCTTGTTCAGTGCGTGCCCAGCTTTCCTACCTGTTGGAGGTGGGGGGCCAGGTCAAAGGCCCAAACCACACACCACAGGTCCTCTTTGCCACTGCAGGGAATTAGCCGGGCCTCTTGGGAGGGAGGCAGGGAGGGAGGGAGGGAGGCAGGGAGGGAGGGAGGGAGCCACTGCTCAACTGAAATTGATTTCCAGGCCTCAGCAGCCTCAGGAATAATTAGTAGCAACTGCTCATCAAAGGATAGCTGGGGGAGGGGGGGGACTTTCAAAATCAAAAGGGAAAGCGGCTGCCCAGGCTTGTAGCTGAAGCCAGGGCTTTAGGAGACCGTGGGATGGGTTTTAAATTGGGCTGAGAGGTTCGAGCCTGGCTCTGACACTTGCTAACAGGTAACTAGGCAAGACGTTGCATCTGTAAAATGGGGACGGTAACAACTCTTGTAACCGCAGAACCAGCTCAAACTGCCCCTATCCTGTTTCTAACAAGACCAGAACCAAAGCTTAAATCTTGGATACAACACTTACAAGTAAACGCTTGTGAACCCTTAACTCCTGTCCACCGCCCACGGGACCAACGGACAGGGCATTGAGCGCCAGAATCCTTTCAGAAGCAAAGGGTCCATTGCTCAGGAAGATCCGGCATTTAAACCCCTTAAAATCCCACCTCGAACCCTGGACCAGGGATACAGGTTCGAGCCTTTCTTCCTGTCTCCTTGCCAGTTAACTCACAAACGAAGTCTTTTCTCTTCCCCAAAGCCGGTGCCATCTGGCAGCGAGGCCTTACTTGGTAACACACAGCACTCAGTTTTTTCTGCTGTAAAATGTCACAGTCACAGTATGAGAACCTGGTTGCAAGACAGAAAATAACCCAAACGTCCATCCACCGGTGACTGGGCAAAACTAAGTGGCCTGTCCGTACAATGGATACCACCTGCAGGAAAAGTCCTGGCCCGGGCGACAGCCAGTGTGAACCTCAAAGTCATCCTAAGTGACAGAAGCCAGACAGAAAAGATCACATAGTATACGATTCCGTTTATATGAAATATCCCAAGAAGGCAAAACTATGAGACAGAAAGCAGAGTGGTGGTTCGCCTGGAGCTGGGGTAGGTTGGAGGGGGGCTTTAGCGCGCTCGGGGGTCTCTCTGGGGTGATGGCACCCCAGTAATAAAACCCGAACCGTGGTGATGGTTGCACAGCTCTGTAAACTTGGCAAAGATGATTACATGGTACAAATAAAACAAGCACATTTTATGGCATGTAAATAATGCTTCAACGGAGCTGTTTTTAAGAAGTTCTTGGCAAATATAGTCGTAAGGATCAATTCAGACGCTGTGTACAGAAGTGTTTTGAAAATTGTGATGTGCTCTGGCGATGCCAGGCCTAATTATTAATCAGGCTATGGCAGAGCCGGGGGGGGGGCAACCACACCAACAGACCTAGAGTCCCCTCTAGGACTTGCTGGCCGGGCCCCCCTCCCTGTCTCTAGACTGGGGACAGTAACAGCCTCGCTTGCGTTGATGGCGTAAGGATTCAACGGGCTGAAGATGCAAGTCGCTTGGTAGGCGCCTTGCAAAGGGCCATGTGCTCAGCACCGGCAGCTCCTATCACTCATCCTCGCTGCTGTTACCCCAGCAGCTCACAGGAGCCCCCGAGAGCACACAGGGCTGGAGGCAGGTCCCGTTCATTGCAGTGTCCCTTCTGTGGCTCACAGCCATTTGTCACAGTCCGTTGGGCTTCCTCTAAGACTCGATCATTGGTCCTGAACTTCCTCACGTCCGCCACAGCAGCCCCGAGGGGCCTGGCAGGCGCTCGGCGATATGACAACACTAGCCGATGCGTGTGCAGCCCCACACTGGCACCTGCTTTACAGCCAAGGACACTGAGGCTCAAAGGGATGGGACACCTTGTCTGTGTCTCACAGCTGTAAGCAGCGGAGCAGGAGTCAGACCTGGTCTATTTATGGCCAAGCCCAGGCACGGGTGCCCAAAGGAGATAATTAAGTGATGGAGTGAGGGGGTTGGGACAAAGGAAGGAGGGAACGGGGCTCTGCCCCCCCCCCCCCCCACACACACACAGACTCCAGGCTGTCGAAATTACTCAAATAACAAGTGAGGAGCCTCCTGAAAATACAAATCCCTGGGCCCACCCCCTTGACCAGCTGAAGTTGCATTTACAAAGTGTACTCAGGTAATTCTTAAGAAGTGTGAGAACCACCGGGCCCAAGTAATGCAGCGAAATAGCAGTGCAAATACAGAAAGAGCTAGGGGTCCGAGGTAGGTCATTCATTTGCTGAGTCAGAGGTAATAAGAAAAAAAAAGAGAAGGACCCAGCCTGATGCCAGGGCTTCGAGGGTGCCCGGCTCAGAGGCTGCAGAGCTCCCTGCAGAGCAGAGGCCTTGCACGGGCTTCTTGCACAGCCCTGCGCTGGCAGACACACACACCCCCCAGGACAAAGGAGGAAACCGAGGCCTGCAGAGGGGAAGTCTCGTGGCCAGCGGCTGACAGGGCTGGCCCGTTCATCCAGAGCCGTGGACCACACGAAGTCAGTCACCACACCCCTGCCCGCAAGTCCTGGTCAGTGCAGACCCCAGACAAGCACCATGAAGACCCCAAAGATTCTTTTCTTCTCGTCAATGCTCCGTTACTCACAGAGGTAACCAGATATGGGACACAAGCTACCATAAGAGTAAACACCAGGGCGGGCACCTGATAAAATCATTTGTCAGCAGAGGGCTGCCCCAAGGTACCTGAGGAAGAATCGATGGTTATGCCGGCATGGCCCCTGACGACCTGTCCAACATCATCTCCATCACAATAGAAATTAGTAGTCACAGTAACAAGCGGGTCTGTTCATAATTTGCAGAATGAAGGCTGAGCTCAGAACATGCAGAATCCTGCTGTCTGCAGCCACCCCAAGAATCCTGACTTAATTGGTCTGGGGTGCAGCCTGCACAGAGGGATTTTTTTAAGCTCCCCAGGAATTCTGAGAGCTGTTGGACCCTAACGGGAGCCCAGCTGGATTTCAGGCTCCTTATAGCTTGGCCACATTCTGGGTGCTTTCCCCTGGGTTGCCTGCAGAACGCCCTCAGACCCGCATGCCCCAGGGGCCCAGGGCCCTAGCAAGCTCACCTGCCTTGAGCCTTCCTTGCCCTCAGTCCCATCTGTACCCTGACAGTCAGAACAGTTCTTGGGAAAACACATCTTCACTGGATCTCAAAGTGCACCCCAGCTGTCCCGCCACCCTCCCACTCTATCCACTCAACTCTAAACCCACCTTCTTGGTGAAACAAGTGCAGAGTCAAGATCTCAGTGGGCCCTCAGGGGGCCTCTCCGCACCCCCACCTCACCCCAGCGAGCTCCCACATGGCCCAGGCACGCAACACCAGCACTCCTGAGCATGTGGGCCAGAACCAGGCTTCGTGCCCGAAAACAGGTCCAGCCATTACGCAGCAGCACCATTCAGTGATGGTGGCTTCCACTTATCTCAAATGTCCTAGAATGTGACATTCTCCCCATGGGCCCACAGTTAACCAATCCCAAGCACTCATCATCCTCCCTATTGTACCAACGATGTTGATAGAGGCTACCTGGTTTTCATGCATTCTCTGGGCTAATCCCCAGGCCTATGGAGTAGCTGGTATTATTACCTCTATTATACAGATATGACCACTGAGGCTCACAGAGGTAAAGTCGCTTATGGGGTAAGTGGCAGGATCTGGATCAACCTCGGCCAGACACACCAGAGCCTGTGCTCTTCCCAACAGCCTCACTGCTCCACCTCTCCCAAGGCGAGTTTGGTTTTCCACCAGTTGAACCATTGCCATCCTCCTCAGGTGAACCTTGAACCTGACAATCAAGGAAAGGGGGGGGGGGTGAACAATGCACACCTGCTGGGTAGAGAGCCCAGCACACAGACCCTTGCCAGGCATTTTAGCTCTCGCCGACCCACGGCGGGGGGAGTTAAAGTGAGGTCACTCCATAAAGAGCAAATACCTGTCTGCACATCCACCCGGTGTTTGCATGTAGCCTCTTGGAGAAGCAACGTGGTGGCAGTTGAAAGGGCACTGAATTTGGAGTTTCAATGACTTGGATTTGAATCCTGGCCATGCCTCTTAGTGACAGTGAGAACCTGAAGGAACTCCTTAGCCCCTCTGGGTCTGTCTGTGCACTTGCTAACGGGATAATAGTGAAGGGCCCAAGGGGCGGCAGAGTAGGTGGAGGTTACATCACACCTCCCAGGACTGAATTGAAATTACAACTAAATTATAGAACAATCAACCTGAATAACCAACTGGACACTAGCTGAACATAAGTGTTATACTAAGGGGACAATAGTGACCCTTGTCCTGCACACCCCACACATACCTGTTGGCTCATTGAAACCCTACCTGTGAGATCTTGTAGCACCAGGTATGTATCGTCATTATCGGCTGAGAAACTCCCCAACCAGGACCAAGCCCTTCACGCGTCCTACTCTCCCTGCCACTGAAGCTGATTCACGTGAATATCACGCTGGACCTTTTATTTTGTAGCAAGGATTATCCTGTTATTATCTACACAGGCAGACTGGTTCCAGGGATATGATTCTCATTTGGGGCATTACGTAAATATTTTTCACAGCAACTACAAACAAGATGAACAAATACATCAATAGCTGGACCCTATCTGTGGATGAAGCCAAGATTCTAACAGTCAACAGAGCCAGTTCTTCATTACTCGTGGCACACAATCAGGGGTAGATCCAGGTTTTATTGGGCTAAAGCTCATATAATTGGGGAAGTTGTCTTTAAAAAGGATCCGAGAGTAAACAAAATTAGATAAAGGGCTGTGAATGGCTCTGAGGTGGACCTTCTCCATCTTCGAGGCCAATCTGCGTAGAGTGTGGGAACGAGAGAAGGGGCACCAATGAAAGCAACCACGCCTCACCCACTCTGTCCCAGGACCTGTCTGCACACTGTCCCTGTAAACCTAAGTCACAAATGCATTGTTAAAGATGAGGACTTGGGGCTCAGAGAGATGGAGAAATGTATCCAACCACGTTGCCCAGGAGAGACCAAGCCCAGTTGACTCTAAATCCCACATTCTCTCAGTCACACCAAGCATCTCTTGAACATGTTACCCACATGGTGAAGGTAACTGACAGTGATGAACGGAACACAAATTTGGGGCAAGTTTCAGGTTCACCCATGCACACCCCACCCGACTCCCACCAGAACTCCTGAAAATCATAAACATGCAGCCAGGACCCCACACACAAAAAGTCCCGGGTCATAACTGTATTCGAGTAATGGAAAATGAGAAAGTGGAAAAAACCTCCATCATTCCCAGCAAAGGCCTGATGATGCCCTCAAGAAGCTCCTCCTCGTTCCCACCGAGCAGCTTCCGGCGGGCGCCTGTTTGTATAACCAGCGAGAAACAGAACTCGTGCTGATCTGACGTCTCACCCCCACTTGTTCGGTTCCCTTATGATGACACGCGGCCCAGTCGAGTTTCACAGCATCCCTGAAACGTGCCGGAGTGGGCTGAGTGACACTCTCGGGGCTCAAAGTCTATCAGTACATCTTGGTTGACCACAGAGGGTTTTTGTGTATTTTTTAAACATCAGCTCAAGGGGAGAAGAATTAGTCAGGGCTCAGAGGTTCAGGAACACAGCTGTATGGAACCAAAACAGCACTGTAAGACCAACCTCGCTTGGAGCAAAGAAAATTCCCAGGTACTTTACCAGACCAGATTAGCAGCGTCCCACGTGTGACACAGTCATTTGGCGCGCCAGGCTCTCAACTCATAGTAACAGTGCTTCATGCTTTTGAAAGTGAAAGATGCATCCAGAAAAATCTCGATGACGCACCATGACTCACGCCAACACCTCCCCCCACACACACACCTCCAAGGGTCTCAGTTCCTTTCATTCACACCCGAAATGAAATGGGGTTGGTCAGTGTCTGTCAATTTCACTTCCTGTTTCTTTGTTTCCATCACCAGGGCTGCTGCTGGGACAGAGGATGTCACACCAGACAAGCCCATCATGTTGTGTCTTCAGAAGCAGCCCATCCGCGGCCTGGCTTGAAATATCCAATTCATCAGGCCTCCAGTCCACCACTCATTCATTCAAGGTCCATCCACTTAATAAGCCTCTAGAGCGTCCCCTTCTGGCTGAGGGTTGTTGAGAGTTGTGTATGGAAAGAAAGACACAGTTCCTCCTTTTGAGGTGCTCACAGTCCAGGGGTGACTGAGAAGCCAACAATTAATACAGTGAGATGGGTGCTGGGATGTGGGTGCGCAGGTGCTATAGGATCAAGGGAAGGGAGTGGTGTGTCCTCAAAGAGTCTAGGAAGGCTTCTCAGAGGAGGTGACCACCAGGAGTAGAAGGTTAGCTAACCCTGGCTCAGCACCTACAATATGACAAACAACTTCTAACATTTACAATTCATTAACTTATATAATCTTCTCGGTCACTCTGTGAGGTAGGTGCCATTGTTATTTTCAGCTTACGGAAGAGAGACCTGAGTCGCCGAGAGGTTCTCTAATCTGGCCCAAAGTCACCTAACTGACGTGAGCACGGCATGAATGAGGACAAGTAGATTTACCAAGATAGCGTAGGGATCAGGATGTGGGAAGTGACAGAGATGAAAGACCATGGCATTTACGGAGGACTGCCAGCATTTCCCGAGCACATAGCACAAGCAAAGGTCACAGCACGTACGTATGAGGCCCACAGAAATGCCCTGCTGGTGGCCCACATGGTGCTTTTTAAAAAAGATAGACCAACACTTGAAAATTAGGAGATTTCATAGAAAACCTCAAATTTCTGAGGTTGTGTTGAAAATCAGGATCTGGGAGCATGGACCCCATGTCCTATGGCAACGATCAGAGCTGGGATGGTTCTCTGTAGATGGGTGTAACTACCACCTGCCCCCCAGTTCACAGCAGGCCCCACCCCCCCCTGACGTCTCCCCTGTCAGTTATTCACTGATATCGCCTGCTTGGTGTGTTTGATGGAGGAGGGGCTGAAGCGCTTGGAATAAAGGGTTTTAAGTGGCCAGGAATCACTAGCAGCTATCTGGAAGAAAGACTGGACAGAGCATGAGCTTGGAGGGGGGAGCTGGTTGGGAGACCCAGCACTGTCCATGCAGGATTGAACTGGGGATGATTTTGCAGAAAATCTTTTCTCTGTTTTTCCCCTGGGGATTCAGGATACATCTCACTTAGAAAGTAGTCTGTTTTCATATGGAAGCCTGAGGTCCCCAGAAAACCTCCAAAATAACTTAGAGAAAGCCCAGCGGAAAAATAAAAGTGTTTTTGGGAGTTAACTTGAAGGCCCTGCAGCATTTAATAAGTTGATTCCACCTCAGGGAGAAAGAAAGCCGATTGCAGAGGCCGGGCCATAGAGTGCTCACCAGCCTCACCTCGCTGCAAGTCCCCACAGCCCCCCGCTGCTCTGTTTTCAGCCGAGGCAGCAGGTAACCCAGGGGCCTGGGGGGAAGGCTGGGTGGTCGCCGGGAGAAGGGCAGCTCCCACAAGGAGAGGAGCTGGGGCCAAGCCCCGGGGAACTACCAGTGACAAAGACAGACTACATCTCCGTATTACACGTGCCGTTAACACGCTCAGTTCTGGGGCACAGTCTGCAACAGGCAACAGGCAAAAACAGGCTGGCAGTATAGACCCGAGTTAACCAGCGGATTTCAGTTCGCATCCCAGACCTGACGGTGTGACTCGCTGACTGTGCTGGGAATGAATCCGAATTCAACAGGAAAGCATGCTGTGACTGATTAGTGATGTGCACCCGTGCGGACAAACTAGGTTGCCTCTTTCCATTTGGATTCACCCCGATGTTTAGCCTGTGCGGACCAGCCTCCGTATATGAAGGTAGAAGACCAGGGCCTTTTGGGAGAGCCCTTCCCCTCACGAAGATCCCAGTTTTAACATTCCCACCCAACACTGACTCCATCCATGTCTCTTGGTTTTCAGCTGAAAGCACCCTGTCATCTTTCATGTTTCCACTCAGGAAATAGCACCACGCAACAGAAAAAAAAAATCAAGATCCCATTGGCCTTGAAGGATTCATTTCGATACAACTTCACTCAAAAGCTAGCCGCTTTCTGATTTCACATTTCACCATCAAAGACCAGGGCCAGCGCAGGCTGCGGGGAGCGGGTCTCTCGGCAACGTGCCTGGCCGAGCAGCAGCCTTCTGCCTGGAAAAACGATTCTGGGGTGGCAGCCGTGGACCCTCTCGGCCCATCCCAGCAGCCAACAGAGGAGGGACATTCTGAAATGTCCCCCACTTGTCCCACCCGCAGGCTCCCGCAGCCCACGGTGGCAGCCGTGGACAGAAACCCTGAGAGAACCCAAAATGGACAAAGCCAGACTGTACAGATGAGGGAAGCAAGGCCCAGAGAGGGTAGTGGTGTGGCCAAGGTCACACAGCAAGGCCTTAGCATCCAGTCTCCTCACTCTGGCTTAGCCACAGATTACTTAATGTAGGGATGTCCCTCTCTCCCCCTGCTTTCCCAAAGTGAGGACCGAGGGGTCACATCAGAGGCTCAAGCAACCCCAGAACCAGGATTGTAACAAGATATTGGGGGTCTGCCATGTCTCCTGATGGAGGAGGGGACATATTCTCCATGGAGCAGAAGGCAGGGACAAGGACTGGACTCCAAGTCTTCCCCAGAGGTTTTCATGAGCAGCTACTTGGTACTGGATAAATAATCCCAGCACGACCGAGGGGTGGTCCGCAAACGTGGTGACCACACACTGTGTGGCTCAGACCCAGCCCTGGCTAATGACCACTGAAGGAAAAACAATTCATTCATTTATTGGACAAATTCTGTGCCAGGCTCATGTGGATTCAATGCTGAGAAAGACACAGCATCCAGACCTCCATGTTGCTTAGAGAAAAATCATTAACACTAAATAAGAGCGAGACCCAGACAATGGGCTACGACGCAGCAACGATGAAGCACAAACCACCGCTACACTCAAAAGCATGCATGAATTTCACGTGCAGAACCATGAGAGAAAGAAACTGGACACAGGAGAGCACCCACTCGCTTCCTTTTATGTGAAGCTCCAGAAGAGGTGAGACTGATCGATGGAGGTGGAGTGAGGGTAGAGTGGGTGCTGTGATGGGAAGAGACATGAGGAAGCCTTCTGGAGAGAAAGGAATGTTCTGGATCTCAAGGTGGGCCGTGTGGTTCTGTGTGCATGTGTTATAACTCAATAAAAGTTAGTCTTTAAAAACCATTAACAGTGTGTAGTTACACATCTGTTTCAGAGCTAACCTGCTTGATCAAAAGATGAAAGTCTTAGTCAAAGACAGTTTTGCCTGAGTCTGAATCCTCCCGGTGAAACACAAGACTGCAAACCCATTTGAATCTCCAAGTCACCGTGGTGGCCGGCTCCTGGTCAGCCTGGGGAACAAGTCTGCCGGCGGAAATGCAGTGGACACGAGGCCCCTTCCCTGGCCCACGCTTGGAACCACAGAGTCGGCCACCTCATACTCTGAGCTCGAACAGAGGAGAAGTGGGGAGACCAGAGCCACATGCGGCCCAGATGGTACCCACTGGGAGCAGGGACACGCGAGTCTCGGGTCAGCGATCAGTGGGCCCGGGGCTGGATTGTGGAGGCCCCATGCTCAGTGACCTAGTTTCTTTGGAGAATTGATGGGCTCTGATGCTCTTTCCTCTGCTCAGTGTGGGGTGGAGGGAGCTCAAAATAGCAACCCCTCCGCAACCCACACAGAGACAACAGGTGACTGCAAAAGGCAGGCAGGCGAGGGGGCAGGGTGGGTGGCTGATGGGTGAAGCGGGGTGGGCTCCGGGTAGAACGGTCGGCTCTCTTCTCTGAGGTACAACCGAGGCACAGAGAAAGGCAAGGCAGTGACTTCACATGACCCTAATGCCACCCCCCGCCACCCCTCCCACATCCACAGTGGTGATGCCAACATGTCCCCAGCCTGCACCTCTTGGGCCCAGACTCAGATCTCCCACTGCCACTGCCCACTCGGCATCCCCACTTGAATGTTCTACGACATCTCTAGTCTCACATGGTCCAAAGCCAACCCCTGAGAGTTCCCACCTCAAGACAAGGCTCCCTCATTCTTCCAGGTGTTCTGTCCAAAACCAGTGTCACCCAGACTCTCATTTCTCTCCCACCCCACCTGCAGTCCAGCCAGAAAGCCTGCTGGTTCCACCTTCAACATGTGACCACTTCCACCCACCTCCATGGCGACCACCTTGTTTAGAGTCACTGTCATTTCTCACCTCCTAGCTGGCGTCCATGCTTCCTGGCCTCTCTCCCGGCAATGCCTTCTCTGCACTACACACAGAATGATCCTGTAAATAGGCCGCTCGCCTCGCCAGTCTCACAGCCCACTGCCCTGCTCAGCTCTCACTGCTCCCACCTCAATGCCTCTTACCTCAGGGCCTTTGCACTGCCTGGTCCCTCTGCCAGGAAAGCTCTTCCCCCACATATCCACCTAGCTCCCTCCCTTCCCTTCGGTGGGGCCTTTTCCGAAAACCCTATTGAAAATTGTCATTCCTCTCTCCCAATTCCCCTCCGCAGCATTTATCACCATCTGACACACAATACATTTTTAGTTATTGGTTTTGTTTATTGTCTGTCTTTCCAAATTAGGAAGTAAGAAGCCTAAGGGCCAAAGTGTTTGAGGTCTGTTTTGTTCACTGCTATATCCCCAACACAAAGAACAGTGTCTAGCACGCAGTAGGTGCTCAAGTTGAATAAATGAATGAGTCCAGGCTCAGCGACCTCCCTCTGGAGCCACAGCCTCAGCAGCAAAGCTCGTCCCCTGCCTCCTGGCCCATCAGCACCCACTCAGAGCAAGATCACGGCTGTGCAGAGTGTCTCTAGCAGGTCCCCATGTCCCCTCGGATATTGGGGACAAGAGACCCCTCAGTTCCCATGACTCTCCCAACTCCTCTCGTTCACCCTGCAAGACGCCTCTTGCTTTCTTGCCCCCCTCACATCTGTACTGCCTTTTACAGTTTGCAAAGAGCTTGGCATCACCGTCTCAATTTAACCCTTGGGTAGGCCCTAAGCACCGTTTCAGCATCTTCGTCCCACAGGCCAGGAGGCCCAGGCTAAGGCCCAATGACATGTGGCAGAGAAGGGAGAAGGAACCCACCCCGTCCTGTCACCAAGCTTGGCCCTCGCTCGGTTCCACCCCGACTCTACCTCCTGCTTCCTCCGGAGCAGCACAGGCAGACACAGTGATGACCGTGACCCTGCTGGACAGAGGACAGGCAAACCCGCAAGGCTCTTGCCGCAGGGGAAAGTAAGTCAGCCAGAAACGAGGAGCCTGGGGTGGGAAGGGGAGGCAGAGGGCATTAGGGGGCTCAAGTGGGCCCGGGAGGATACCAGGAAATTGGGGCTGTCCCCGCCCAATCTAAAGCAGATCCTAATTAAAACACAGGAAGCATGCCCTGGCCTTGAAGTGCGCATCCCTGCGATCAGCAATCCCACCCCCAAGGTTTATTGCAAGGCAGTCACTGACGGAGCGGCCACCTGGCTGTCACGGGTGCCCATCCGAGCAGAGCTGATAGGAGAACCTCGGAAACCAGCCAGTGTCCACAGGGGGAACGGGATGAATTAATCCTGACTCCTGCGAAAGGAACGAGGGGAGCCACGTTTCCTGACTCGGAGCGATGACCACGAGGTTGAGCGTAACACCGTGTGTCGCACGAGCCCACTGTGTTTTTTAAAGGTGTGCATGTTTGGGCGGGAAAGTGTCTAGAAAGATGACCCAGAAACACCAACAGCGCTGGTCTCTAGCTAGTGCGCCTGTAAGTAGCCTACTCTCTTCTTGATTCTTCTCTGCATCCCACGAATAATTTTACAATTAGCATAGATTCCGATTCTTAGCAAAAACTACAGAAGGGCGCATCTATTATAGAAAAGCACATTAAAACCTCCCAGGCTGCCCCAGGGCTGCCCCTGCAGCCGGGAGGCTGGCACCGCCCGTTGGCACCGCCCGTCCAGAGCGGGCCGCGCTGAGGCCCTGGCACGCGGGCCCGGCCTCCCCTCTCCATGGCGTCAAGCCTCCGTGTGCCACTGAAGAGCGGGGCGCAGAGAGAACCACTTCCTGCAGAGCGGGGAGAGCGGCAGCTCCGGGGGAGGGGAGTTGCCCACCCGAGGGGAGGACCGAGGGGAGGACCGGAGGCTCCCTCGGCAAATACAACCCTGGGGGCCGCCCTGACTCCTGGGGCAGTGTGGGCCTCGGCGTGGCCAGGGTGGACCACGGGCCAACCAGGTCATGGGTGAGATGTGCCCTGCGCGTGACACAAAGGCCCAGCGGAGTCGCCAGGCTGCGCCCTGCTTAGGGGATATGGTCTGAAGCAAGAGCGAGCCCAAGGCCACAGGCAGTGCCCCCCATGTTAGAGCCTCCAGACGCGACCCCATCCCGCTCCAGGAAACACTCCCCCCCAGCAGCCCGGGGGCGTTTACCAAATCCCCCGCCCTGCTACCCCCAAGGGAAAGCCACTCATCCAGGTAGGATCAGAATCCCTGGGTTTGACTGCGCTCCACCCATCTTTGCATGAAGGGTGCTTAGCGCAGCCAGGTGCTTAGTGCGTCCTTAGTGAAGGCAGGGAGGCAGGGAGGCAGGGAGGCAGGAGGCAGGGAGGGAGGCTGGGAGGCAGGGAGGCAGGAGGCAGGGAGGGAGGCTGGGAGGCAGGGAGGCAGGGAGGCAGGGAGGGAGGCTGGGAGGCAGGGAGGCAGGGAGGCAGGGAGGCAGGAGGCAGGGAGGGAGGCAGGAGGCAGGGAGGCAGGGGGCAGGGAAGCAGGGAGGCAGGGAGGCAGGGAGACAGGGAGGGAGGCAGGGGGCAGGGAAGCAGGGAGGCAGGGAGGCAGGGAGACAGGGAGGGAGGCAGGGGGCAGGGAAGCAGGGAGGCAGGGAGGCAGGAGGCAGGGAGGCAGGGGGCAGGGAGGCAGGGAGGCAGGGAGGCAGGGAGACAGGGAGGGAGGCAGGGGGCAGGGAAGCAGGGAGGCAGGGAGGCAGGAGGCAGGGAGGGAGGCTGGGAGGCAGGGAGGCAGGGAGGCAGGGAGGGAGGCTGGGAGGCAGGGGGCAGGGAGGCAGGGAGGCAGGGAGACAGGGAGGGAGTCAGGGGGCAGGGAAGCAGGGAGGCAGGGAGGCAGGGAGGCAGGGAGGCAGGAGGCAGGGAGGGAGGCTGGGAGGCAGGGAGGCAGGGAGGCAGGGAGGGAGGGAGGCAGGGAGGGAGGGAAGCAGGGAGGGAGGAGGCAGGGAGGCAGGGAGGCAGGGAGGGAAGCAGGGAGGGAGGGAAGCAGGGAGGGAGGGAAGCAGGGAGGGAGGAGGCAGGGAGGCAGGGAGGCAGGGAGGCAGGGAGGGAGGGAGGGAGGCAGGGAGGCAGGGAGGCAGGGGGCAGGGAGGCAGGGAGGCAGGGAGGCAGGGAGGGAGGGAGGGAGGGAAGCAGGGAGGGAGGAGGCAGGGAGGCAGGGAGGCAGGGAGGCAGGGAGGGAGGGAGGCAGGGGGCAGGGAGGCAGGGAGGCAGGGAGGCAGGGAGGCAGGGAGGCAGGGAGGCAGGGAGGCAGGGAGGCAGGGGGCAGGGAGACAGGGAGGGAGGCAGGGAGGCAGGGAGGCAGGGAGGCAGGGAGGCAGGGAGGGAGGGAGGCAGGGGGCAGGGAGGCAGGGAGGCAGGGAGGCAGGGAGGGAGGGAGGGAGGCAGGGAGGCAGGGGGCAGGGAGGCAGGGAGGCAGGGAGGGAGGGAGGGAGGGAAGCAGGGAGGGAGGAGGCAGGGAGGCAGGGAGGCAGGGAGGCAGGGAGGCAGGGAGGGAGGGAGGCAGGGGGCAGGGAGGCAGGGAGGCAGGGAGGCAGGGAGGCAGGGAGGCAGGGGGCAGGGAGACAGGGAGGGAGGCAGGGAGGCAGGGAGGCAGGGGGCAGGGAGGCAGGGAGGCAGGGAGGCAGGGAGGCAGGGAGGGAGGGAGGCAGGGGGCAGGGAGGCAGGGAGGCAGGGGGCAGGGAGGGAGGGAGGCAGGGGGCAGGGAGGCAGGGAGGCAGGGAGGGAGGGAGGCAGGGGGCAGGGAGGCAGGGAGGCAGGGGGCAGGGAGGGAGGGAGGCAGGGAGGGAGGGAGGCAGGGGGCAGGGAGGCAGTGAGGCATGAACAAGCCAACCACAAAGATGCTCCACATCGCTGCTTTGAAAATCAACATCTCAGTTCTGGAGCTAAGGCTGGGGCCCAGTTCCAGACCCTACCCGCTCACCGTGCAGGGTGAGGGGGAGTCGGCCTCGTGGAAGAAGTGGGCCCCACCTGGGGCAGTCCCAGAGGAGGGAGGTCATGGTGACAATTCAGGGCCTCAGTTTCCTGCATTCGGAGGGTGAAGGCCAGTTCACACAAGTTTGGGATAATTAGGCCCAAGTCTCACTCTCAGCATGTGTCACCCACCGGTTAAGGATACTAGTGGAAGGGAGGGGGCTCCTCTGCTTAGATCGAGTGATACGAGATTTTCAAGCTCTCTGTGAGCCTTTGCCTGGGGCAGAGGGGACACAGACTGACCACACGTGTTTCACCCTGCTTGGCGGAATCAGAGAGGCGGATCCAGGAGAGCTTGGTGCTGGCAGGGAGACTTCTGCCACACGGAACAACTCCAGTCACTGCCCACTGTCACCCGCCAGCACACACACACTGACTGTGGTCACACCTAGCCAAGACGCCGAAGAACACAGAAAAGCCAGCCCTGGTGGGTCAGATCCCAGTGGGGGGTTAGAAAGTATCTGCAGGTCCGCTCTGCTGCAGGCCCAGAGAGCAGGGAGGCCTGCTCAAGTCAGAACCCAGTGGGGACCAGAAGCCAGCGCCCCCAGCGCCCCAAGCCCCCTGTGCAGTGCACCTTGGGGAGTTTTCTAGATAAAAGTCAAGGCTTCCCAAGAGGCCTGAATCAGCAGGATGTGGTATCAGCTGGCCCCATGGGGGGCAGTCCCCACTCTCCACCCCCCACTGCTCACTTCCATTCAATCCACAGACCCTTGGACAACGCAGCCTGGAGCTGGGGTAGCAGGGTTGCAACTGGCCCACACCGAGGAGAGTTGTGTGCTCAACCCGCAGAGGCCCCGGGGGAAAGAAGAGAAGCTACAAGGCACCCACAGAGCTTTCTGGAGTTCTCCTGGCCCCAGTTTGCTGTGTGACTTTGGGCAAGTCTCTTCCCCTCTCTGGGACTCATTTTCCGGGTCTCTGAGGACCCTAAGAAGCTGCGCGTCTCCAAGCCTGGGCATGTTCTTACTGTGTTAGAGGAAACTGTTATGACCAGCTGGCTACTAAAAACAGAAAAGCACCCATCAGGGTGGGGCAGTTGTCTAGGAATTTAGATACCGGGCACAGCTGTTCATTTTATTGTCCTGAAATGTCACTAGAGCTGGTGAACACGTGGGCCACCTACAAAGCATTCCCAAAGACGCTGCTGGCCCGGCTGACAGCTGCAGCTCCCTCCGGCCATTGATTTATTTTGTCTGCTTCTGTCCATGAACGTAGGGCACGTTCGCTGGGGATTGTGGCCATAATTGCTTGCACCTGGGGGTCCCCCCTTAGACGAAGAGCTTCTGCCCCTGTATCTCTGTGTCCTAGTGCCCAGCGTGGTGCCACAGGCTCTATAATAACAATTATTGCTGTTTTCAATTATAGAGCCTGAAGGGAAATTCACATCTAATCCAACCTCCTCTCTTCGCAAATGGGGAAACTGAGGGCCCAGAGCAAATATTTTATTTAATCTAATACCAGACCCTCAATGGGAATGTTCAATATTAAAATCATGTTGATACTGCTTCAAATCAATCCATACATTCATTGAAATTTCAATCTAATAGGATCTTTCAGGGGTGTGAGATTTGACAAATTTATTTGAAAGTCAGTGACAATAAGAATTATTTGAGAAAGAAGAATATTGTCCTTCTGTGTACCCAAAGTATAGCTAAATCCACAGATTTACAGAAATTAGGTGTGCCATCTTGGGAATAGGTTAATTAATTGAAAAGAAAAGAAAACCTAGAAAAAGACCCAGGTTTATAGGGAAATTCGATAATGCGATGGTGTTCCAACCAGTGAGGGGGAGAGCAGAGTTTTCAAATATGAAATCAGTGTTCAGCTTCTCTGATAACTAAAGAAATAAAAATTTAAAAATATAAAATTAGGTATTTGATACCTGTCACACAGATAAAAGTGGGAACTATCGGTAACACCCAGCACCGAGGCGGTGGGGGACGACCAGAGCGGCCCTGCTATCACAGTAATCGCGCCCTCCGGCTGAACCGTCTTCAGAGGGCCGCTTGGGCTTTATCCTTCGACACTGTCAACGCTCGGACACGCACAGCAAGGTCACGTCCACCCGGAAAGCCACCCTGGGAGGCACGGACCCCGCACCCGGAGGCGCGCCCCCTGCGCTCTGCTTGCACCGGGCCGTCGGCGAAGGGGAAGAGCCAGCCCAGGACACGGCGCGGCGACATTTCGGGTGACTGCGCCGCCAGCCCGGTGCACTGTCACGGAAGTCGCGATGTATTGGGAAGTGGGAAGGGGGAAAAAAGCAATTACATAGTAGTAAATATAATATGATACCATTTGGTAAGTAAGCAAATAAAATAAAGATTCAGGCCAAAGTCCCCGTCGTGGTTACCTCTGGGAGTGGGCCTGGTGCTGAAGGACACAGATGAGGGACGGTGGCTCTCTAAAATGCACGTGTGTGTTCTCTGAGCATGCTTCTGGGCTACGTGTAATTGGCACACCGTAGACTGTGTGTGCGTGTGTGTGTGTGTGTGTGTGTGTGTGTGTGTGTGTGTGATTAGCAGCCGCTAATCACAGTCATTGTTATTTTTCCCCTCAAAGTCGTCGTTATTTTTCTCCGAGAGAGGAGGGAGCAGCCCAGGGAGCGCCGCTGGCCGGAGACCCCCCACTTGCCTCACCCCAAGCCCCGGGGACCCTTCCCTGCCCTAACCCCAGAGCTTGGCCCTGCAACTTGCTGACTTGGCAGGCGAGGGCTGTGGGAGCTGCAGGTGGCAAGTGCGTGCATTGTCTCTCCAAGGACTTTAGTTAATATTTCTGCTCATCAAAGCACTGCATCAGCCGGGGAAGTAAGCACATGCTAAGAGGCGGGAGGGGAAAACACCGCCACTCGGGGACAGTTACTATTGTCAGGGCCCAAGGCAGCTGTCCCCAAATATCCCTCAATGGCATACGCATTACTTTGAATTAAAGTTACTTCACCAGCACCTGGTGTCAAAAGGGCACCTTGAACCTCCTGTCTCTTCTAATGCAGGGAATAAATCTCCTGTGGGGAAGGTGTCCTCCAGGCACTTGGGAGACACTCCCAACTGCTAAAGTTAACTCACAGCCAAAAAGTCTATCTAATGGAATCTTACTGCCTCACACCCAGCCCTGGCTTAGATTCCTTTCTGATGAGCAATAACTTTGTCTGTCCTGTCAGTTCCTCACGAAATTTATTGTTTCTTTGTGTAAAAAATATAAAAAGGCATCGGGTTCTATCATTTCTTTAAGCTTCATTTTATGATCTGAGCATCATACTGTGGAAAAATATTTTGGATTTTTTTTTCCAGTATTTTCACTGTATTTTTTAAAAGTTGATTTTATATTGTAGGTACAATTTTGTATCTTCCTCTGAAAATAACACTGTATAAGAGTCGTTCTCTTTTGTTCTTAAAATCTTCATAAAATTCAAAATTTTTAAACATATGTTTTAAGTAGTGGTATCTTCTATTTAATGTCACCCTGCTTAACTGCCTCCACCCCCAACCTAACCTGCAGGCGCCACAGTGTCCCACCTGAGATAAAATGTATTCTATACCAGGCACAGAGGTGACTAAGACATGCTGCACCTCATACCATACAGCAAAATTAATTCTGGGTGGATGAAAGGGCTAAAGGAAAAAAAAAATCACAGAAAGACTCGAATCAAGTTGATGAGAGTATTTATCAAATCTCTGTGAGGGGGAGGACTTTCTAAGCCTAAAGCTATGGGAGAAACCGCAAAAGAAAAGATCATGAGATTTGGCTACCTAACATTTTGATGCTCAGTAAACAATGTGAACAAAAAAGTAAAGGTCAAACTGCAAACTGGGGAAAATATCTGCAACAAATATGACAAAAGATTAATAGCCGCAATATATAAAGAGCTCATACAAATCAATACAAAACACCCACTGAAACTGTAATACATAACTAGGGAAAGACTTAGACCTGTGCTATCCACTGGCTATTTACATTTATATTTAAATTAATTTAGAGTTAAATGAAAACCTTAAGTAAACTAAATTAAATCTAAATTTAAATAAAATTAAAAATTCAGTTTCTCAGTCAAGCTAGCTACATTTCAAATGTGGCTCGACAGCCACATTCGGCTGGTACCTAGCCTATTGGGCAATGCAGATATAGAACATTTCTATCATTTCAGGAAGTTTGATTGGAAAGTGCTTAGACAACTCAGAAAAGAAGACATATAAGTTGCTAACAAACACATTAAAAAAATCAATTTCATTAGGCGTAAAAGGAATACAAATTAAACCAAAGTAATATTTTATATTCATCTAATTAGGAATGAAATGGATGTTGCTACCTGAAAACTAATGAGTTCCCAACCATCTGTAAAATAATTTGGCAACAGTAATTAAGAGCTGTAAAAGCCCTCGGCTCAGGAATTCAGTTTCTGGAAATATCTCCTAAAGAAATAGTCAGAAATACAGAGACAGATTTAACACATAAAGTTATTTATCCCTGAGTTATTTATAAATTCAGAAAGAGAGCCCAGCCTGAAATGCCATCCTCTGGGAAACGATCACACTCATCAAAGATCCCTCACTCGATAGACTGATAAACCATCAATAAAAATTAAGTTTTTCCTTGAGGGTCAATTGACTCTGGAAATACCTATAACACGAGGTTAAATTTTTTTTTAAAAATCATTCAAAACTGATCAGTTAGGATAACATCAACTATAAAAATATGGGGACTACATATGCACAAAAAATGTCAAATGTCAGAAATAAACATCGGGGTGATGGGATTCTGAACATTCTTCATGCGGGCCAGTAATTTCTGAATTAACAACAGTCATCTGCTGCTTTTCTATGGAACTAGAAACGTTACTAAAATTTCAGAGGAGATGTCACCTAGTGATGAAGAGCGCAGACTCGGAGGCAGGCGGGCTGGCTCCCCGACCTCAGACAGGTGGCCTCAGTTTCCCCATCTGTGACATTAGCAACCGCCCCTGCCTCACGAGGCCGTGAGCGAAGCCATCGAGATGGCGCCGCAGCATCTGAACACGCACCCGCCATCCCCGGGGGCCGCTGTTTGCATTAACGGGGCCGATGCTTGTTTATACTGTTGAGGGACAGGACCAGGGCCAGAAACCTCTGTCATCTGCTCCCAACCGAAGAAACAGGCTTTTTAAAATGTCCAAAAGGACAGGATGGAGCTGCACCAAACTGCTCACCGTGGTCACCTTGGGGGAGGATTGTGGGGATTTTTCTTTGCTTAAAGAAGCAAGAAAATGCCTTTCCCTGCTTTCCAAATTATCTCCAGTGAGCATGAAACTTTTACAAGAATAAAAATGCTTTAAAAACAAAAAGCAAAGCGAAAATGAGTAAGCTCAACCGGCTGCACTAAAGAGGTCAAGTTTAACCTGTGCTGCCAGAGGCGCCGAAGCGAGGGCCTTGGCGAGTGGCTGAAGCTGAAGGGGGCCACGGGGCATGGGATTACGGGGGTGTTTAAAATTTTTTTCTATATATTTTATGGATCTTCCCGTCTTTGTACAAGGGGTAGTGAATGAGCATTATTTTTCCTAATCAGAAAAAAGGTAGTTAAAAAAAAAGAAAATCAGACTCGCAGATCTAGGGTTGGGGAGGGAAACTGAGTCAGACAGAGAGACCAAGTACTGAGAGGTGGGGTTGAATGTTAGGAGGAAGGAGGCACAGGGACCATGGACGCCCAGAAAGGGACCCATCCTGCTGGGCCTGTGGGTGGGGACTGGATGGAGACAGCCTCGGTTCCCCTTGTCCACCTTCAAACTCAGCCCCACAGCTGCAGCCACAGCCAGGGGCCAGGGCAGGTCACCTGGATTGGAAAGCGGTCTTTTTATTTTCTAAGCTTCTCAGAAAACATCTGAATTTTTCAGTGTCAGATCACACAGGCGACTTGCACTTCACAGTTCACGGAGCTGATAACAGATCTGTCACATTTCTGTCACTGAGAGATTTTTTTCCCCCTGAGAACCTGGGAGTGGCTACCCCACCCTGCCCCCAGGAGCCCACCCCAAGGCTGGGCCTCGCCATTCCAGAGCTCCCAAACTCACAGCTCCCAGGCCACACACCCGGGGAACAACAAAGAACCGTTTAACCTTGAAAAGGGCCACAGCCCCTGTCCCTGCGCGAGGCTCCACCCTTCCCCTCTCTGTGCCAGGCCAGCGTTGTTGAGTCTGAAGCCCTCTCCTGATCCCCGAGCTCCCCAAATCCCCAGGGCCTCAGACAAAGCCTAAGAAGGCCCTTTGTCAACCAAGAGCAGGGGCGGCTGGGGCTGGGTGTCAGATCTGCTCGGCCTGCCTACTGCCGAGGCGCTGAATTTAGAATTTTGCTTGAACTGAGTGGGCTGCGGGCTGGAGCGTGAGAAGCCCTTGGTATGCAGAAGGAGGTCATGAAAACGCCAGGGGACAGCACGGTTTTGTGGGACACGAAGGGCCTCTGGGTGAGACAACGGGACCACCACTTGTTCTCCACCCACGCTGGGCGGCGGCCATGCGTGGGCGTGGGGCCAGGATCCGGGCTTGCAGGGTCATGGCGAGCAGTCAATAAACCACCCACGCGGAGAAAGGACCAGTAAATAGGAGCTAACATTCTCGGGCTCCTGTTCTTGTTGCCACGGCAACAGAGAAGGCTGTGATGTTGGGGAATAATGGGGTGGAAAGACCCAGGACCCACAATCAGAGGGCCCAGATGCCATTCTGGACTGGCCGTGTGGGTCTGTGTCAACCACTTGGGGTGCATTTCAGCTCGGCACCCCCGCAGCCAGCACCATGCCAGAGGCGCCTCATCTTGGGACCCAGGAGCCCACAGAAACGCCAGCAAGCTGCAATCTCCGGCAGAACAACCGATTGCACACAGAGCCCAGCAATACAGACAAAAGGCACAAAGCCCGGTCCCCAGGCGGTGGTTTCCTAAGTGGGGAGAAGGTGCAGTATCTGCAGCAAAGCCCAGCACATCAGCAAAGCCCCAAACCACGCTGCACAGGTTCGCCCTGCACCACAGCTTCTAGAGCCTTCCGAGGCTCGTGGGAGGCCCAGACACCCGGGCTGAAGGCGTGGGGTCTTCTCCCCAGAAAAATGCCCAGATGCACACGCATGGCTTCAGACAGGTCGTGGAGCCCTGAGGTGCAAACCTGGGCCCAAGGTCGGGACCTTGCCCCACCCAGGCCCGGTGCCCTAGTCAACTCTCCTGGTCAGGGCTGGAGGCCCAGCAGCTCTCCCCCTGACCATCCATCCCGGTTGCTGTCACTCTCGCTGCCCCTGGGACATTCAACATGTAAATATTCCATCCCCTCCACAAGTCCTACTATCTGGACTTGACCCAGGACCTGTGGCCACACCTGCTGTCACTTTAGCAAGCCTGGAGAAGAATGGGTTCTCAGGGTTACAGGATTTTAGACTTTTAGCTTTTCTATCCAACCCTCTGTTAAAAAGGGAGGTCAGAAGGGAGCTTAGAGGAACAGAGAAGATGGTGGGAAACAGGGCAGGCCACACCTCATGGCAGAGTGGGAATAAAGGAGGGCTTCCTGGGGGAGGAAGCCTTGGGCCAGGGCCTGGCTGGGGGTGAGAGTGGGGGCAGGACCAGCTCCAGCTTCCTTCCGCCCCCACGCTCCTTCCCAAGCCCCACCCAGACCTCACCCCTGGGTACACTGCCCCCGCATCAAACCAGGGCCTTCCTGCCCATGCCAGTGTCATCACCGCCTGGGCCAGCCCCGCACACCAATCGCAGCAGCCTCACAGGGGCACAGAGGGCAGGCGGCCCCCAGACACACGCGGCCTAGACAAGGGGCTTCTCTGCGGCCCCCTCCCCCTGTGCAGGCCCGCAGGCGGGTGCGGCTTATATGCAGGGGGCACATTGCCCTTGCAGCCTGTGAAACCTGGCAGAGCGGCCCTGTCGCAGAACCAAGGGAACGGCACTCGACGGTCACAGTTTATGTGCTGCTTCCATCTGCTCTGACAGTTGGATCGCGTTTCTCACAGTCACACGTTCCCTTCTGGAATCCGGAAGAAGTGGGCGGGGGGGGGGGGGTGTTGGTTCATCTGTCCCCAGCGCCACAGGCATGCCCATCTTACTGCCCTCATTAGCAGAGCTGGGGGGACAGGAGTCTGTGCCAGGTGCCCTTCTCAGAGCCCTGTCTGCTTTGCCTCATTGAATCCCCACAACAGTCTAACAAGGCAGGTGTCACTTTTACTCCCGTCCCGTCATCAGCACTCCTGTCCTATCATCATTACTCCGATCCGGCAGAGGTTATGCAACTGGCGAGTGGCAGAACTTTCCAGATAATAGAAAAGACTCTAGAAGCCTGGTTTAACCCCCCATCCCCACCAGGGAGGCTGCCCTAGAACCAGTGTGCCTTGGGGTTCTCTGTGACACACCTCCAGCCTCCCCACCCCGGCCCCATCCTGCAGATGACAGGACGCAGGAGCCGTGGGCTCCCACCCAGCCTGACTCTCCTGTGTGTCCTGGGGAAGCCCCTAACACCTCTGTGCCTCTCTGTTCTGTGTTTCAGGCCCCAAGGCCCCAGGGCCGGCCAGGTCCTGAAAGCAGGCCTTCCCTCGTGGACAAGGCCCAGTGTATGGGAGGGAGATCCCCTCTAAGGTGGAGAGTCAGGATCCCTGAGTCCCTGGTGGTTCCTTAAGTCGCCCTGTGATTATGGGCGCGCCGCTTCACCTCTCTGAAAAGTGGGGTGAACGTTATCTGCGCCGCCCGCCTCCCGGATGCTTGTGAAATTGACTGCACTGAATGTGAAAGTTCAACATGCAGCGAGGACATGCATGGATTGCTAACCTCAGGGGACCCTGCAGGCGGCAGGGACCCTCCCCCTGTTTGGCAAATAAAATAACATGAGGCTCAAAGGAAGGCAGCTTCTCCCTTCAAAAAGCCAGGGACTAATTTTGGCTTTAAATCCTTCTCAGAAGGCACTCGAATCTCCAGGCCTCAGGGTCCCTGGATTTACCAGGCAGCTGGAAGGAGGTGCTAATAGCCAAGGACTTAGTGTCAGGAGATCCTTCAGATCCTGGTTCTGTTTCGTTTTCGCCAGGACACGTGGGAGTCACTTCCTTCCGCCTCAGTTTCCTCACCTGATAGCATGAGGACAGGGCACATTCTCGAGCAACTGGGGTGGGGAGAGACTGCAGGGCAGGGAGGTGCTTTATAAAGTGCGAGACCACAAGAGAAGCATTAAGATTGTCCAAACTACCCACCACCCAGGCCACCTCAAGGCAGCTCTGCAATTAGCAAAGCATCTGCCTCTGTCATTGTGGGTTTGTGTGATTCACACCCCTCCTTGCTTTTTGCTCTTTAGAAAAAGTCCAGTTGGCTCTGTGATGTGCAGGTATCTGTGGGTGGCAGCAGAGCTTTAAGGTTGAAAAACGAGGGCTTTGTATGACCCAATGCCCATCAGGATAGAATGGGTAAAAAAATTGTGGGATCATCTCACCATGGAATACTACATAGCAATGAAGAAGGTCAAGCTCTTGTTAGGCACAACCACACGGATGAATCTCCCGAGTATAATGTTGAGTGAAAAAAAAACAGATACAAAAGAGTAACCTGTGTGATACCGTTTAGATAAAGTGTGAGAACAGGCAAAGCAATCTATCATGATAGAAGTCAGGGTAACACTACAGCCATATGTATCTGGTACATGCACTTTTCTGTGTGTTCCTTACATTTAAATAAAATATTTTTGTAATTAAGCATCTGGGTCCAAGTCCCAGTTCTACCATTTGCATATTGTGTGATCTCAGGCTAATTACTCTCTCAACCTTGTCGTCCTCTGCAAAATAGAGGTAACAATGGCATCTGCCCCAATGGTCCCAAAGGTCAGCTATTTAAATCCCACCTTTATGACGTTTACCTTATCCAAGTACAATGTATTAATATTTTTCCTTTAAATCAACTCAGCAGTTTTACCTAAGTAATCTAAAAATAAAACTTTATTACACTCTCATATCATGTGTTTAGAGTGCTAATTACCTATTTTCTAGTGAGAGGGTTCAGAATAGGCCTCCCCAAGAGGTGCGACTTTGGCTTGTGAATTACTTTGAGATGAAGGCAATCGAGACCCTGTGTGCTCACGAGAAACTTTTTCCTCTCTCTTAAAGAATTTAAATTGGGGGCCTTGCCCATAAGAGTTATTACCAGAAATAACTTTTGATGACCAATCTATAGGGCAGAGCAGACTTCTAGTTGCTGAGCATCTACTCTTCTTACCCTGCGATAGCTTCCTCCCCTCCGAAGTTCAGGGTGCCCTGCCTCATCCTTAGCTCAGGATACCCCCTGCCTCGGAACCTCTCACAGATGTGGAGTTTCCATACAAACGTATGTAATTAAAGTAGGTCATTTTCTCTTGTTAATCTGTCTCATGCCTGTTTAATTATTACACCAGCCAAAAGGACCTAGAAGGATAGAGAAAAGTTGCTTCCTCCCCTGCACTAATATATTAAATTAATATAAACTAAAACAAACACATAGTTATTAAGATAAATATGTTCATCTGTGAGCCACCTCAAATCATTCCGTGAGAGTGACACATTCACGTTGGGAAACAAAACCAAGATACCGAGTTACTCAGAGGCCCTGGCACTGTGAGGGCCCTCGGCGAATGGTGACCATTATCACCATCACTGTCCCAGATCCCACTGTCATCATCACTGACATCATCAGCACCATCATTACCATCCTCATCAACATCATCGTCACCAGCCTCAGTCGTCAGCCCACCGTGATCACCACCACTGACATCACCGCCATCACCCTCAGCACCCTTATCACCATGAGCATCGCGACGCCACTGCCATTTTCCTCACGTACAGAGCCCATAGATATTTGCTTCTGGACCATCTCACGGGGTCACCAGCCTGCCCCGCCCCCCGTAGGGCCTAAAGGATTAAGGGCACAGAACCCATTCTGAAGCTTCGGGGCCTCCTGGGATCCCATCAGGGAGGGCTGCATGGAGGAGGAAGGCTCTGGGCTGCACAGCCTCACCTCCACCCCACACCAGGGCTGAGTTTTTTCCAGATGCCTGTCGAGCTGCTGCCTCTCCAAGGCCAAGGCTGACCGCCGAGGCCTGTCCCTCATCCCCCGAGCCTCGGTCTCCCCCTCTCTAAAGCAGAGCCAGGGACCTCGGCTCTTTAGAGCCTCCCCCCAAGGGGTCCTGACCGCCAGACAGACATCAGATGGAACCCTGGATGCTCAGTAAACCGTCAAAAATGTGCCTTGATTTCTCAAACTTGCCCTCCTGGATGTGCCCGGGCCCTTCCCTCACCGACTGTCAGGGGCTACCTGGAGTGACCACTCACAGAATAAAAAAACTTCCACCCTGAAAGTGATCGTAAACCTGTTCGGGTCTGGCCCTTTTTAAATAAATTCAGCCGATCAGCATTCAGGTTTACTAGAACGAAGCTGGCGTGATTCAAACAATTCTACTTCAAGAAAACAAAGATATGGGGGAGGGAGACGATGTTTGTGCAAAAACACTTACCACAGAGTTATGTTTAACAGCAAAAGAGAGAAAAGGTAAACAGTGCGAATGCCCAGGAGTAAGGCTCAGTGAAGCACAAACAGCAGGCCTTTGCTATATTAGCTCCTGCACAGCCGAGCTTTAAAAACATGTTACATGAGTAAGGCTACGGTGTGGGAAGACAAGATGCATTTTAAGAGAAAAACACAGAGAGCAGGGCCGAAATAGGTTTACAGTTGTGAGTACGCAGACTTTATTCCTGTATTATTAGTTATTAATTATTGTATTATTTTCCATATGAACAACTGTAAGCCTACTTTGGCCCCACCCTATATATCTCTTTATGTATCTTATATATAAATATATATTTTATATAGAAAGATATACATCATATATGAGGTACTAATTTTGAAACAAAGCATAATTATAAGTATAATTATAAATAGAAAAAAGAATGAAAATACATGCCCTAACACGCTCGCAGTGGTCGTGTCGAGCAGAAAGACTGCGGGCGCTTTTAGTTTTCATTCTCGCTACTGTTCTTGCTGATGTTCCCCAGTAAACACGCTCCTTTTGACCGCTCAGGAAAATCATGTATAAAAATGTTATATGCCATATACCATTATCCAAATAAATACGCGGGACTTTTTTTTAAAAAAAAAAAAAAAAGATTTTCTGCGGATTCCTTTTACATTATGTCTTATCATAAAATCATAATGTACATTCTTTGGAAAAAACTAAACACAGATTTGCATAAAATAAAAACGAAAGCCCAACCCAACCTCACTCTACCGCCGCTACTGAGTCCCACCCCCCAGGTACATCTGCTACATTATTTTGAAGAATATTCTGTAAAACCTTCTTCTGTGAATGCAAGGCATTTTCCCTGACTTTTCAATTCAGTGTTTTTATTTCATGGAAATAAGACTGTTGTACAGAAATGGTCCCCAAATCTAGTTGTTCTCACTGAGCAGAATGGCCGCCTCTCCCTGTCAGCACATTGAGACTGTCCTCGAGCTGAAGGCTGGACGGCACCCCAGAGTGGGGCTAGGGTGGAAATGGCTGGCCTTCTGCCCGGCCCGCCCATCTTTCACTGTCCCCGTGGGGCCCAGACACCCTCCTGCATGCTGCTGTGCACCCTGGAGAACAAGGAGACCTCTCTGACAGTAACACGGTGCATGAGCCTTAAAGAAAACGTGGCTGTTGACATTTTGCCCTTCAAAAACAGGCCCTATCGATTTTTCAGCTTCTGGAAAGTGGCATTTTAAAAATAAGATCTTGCCTCAATTCCCAGACTGAGGAATCGCGGGGACCCTTTGTTTATTTATTTCATAAATAAACTGCCTGGGGGAGACACTCAACCCTAGGCACAGAGTCGGTAAGGGGCTAAGTCAGGAATGACACCCAAGTTCCCCAACTTCTAGACCCTTCTCACCTCTAGTAACACGGTTATTGCAATAACAGAACCCAGAAGCCTTTGCCCTCGGCCTGGAAAACCAATCCCACCGCCAACCTGGCAAACGCCTACTCACCCTTCGGGTCTCAGTCTGGTTGCCACCCCCTCCAGGAAGCCTTCCTTGACTTTCCCAGAAGATGGATTAATCGCACCTCCTCCTGCAGGCTCCCTCAGGCCCAGCCCCTCTCATGCAGTGTCCCAGCTGTGGTCCCAGCTGCCTGCCAGGTGGTCTCCCGGCAGCCTGGAAGTTTAGGGCTGGAGGGGAGGCAGGGAGGGAGACAGTGCTGTCTGTCTGTTCCATGTGCCCTTGCTGAAAGCCTCCCTGTCACTCATTCATTCATTCGTTCTAGAAATAACTTTGTAGCAGGTGCTGAGTGCTGGAGAGAGAAAGCTTGGGCTGGATAGTGGAAAGAAGGAAAAGGTGGAAGGAAGGAAGGAAGGAAGGAAGGAAGGAAGGAAGGAAGGAAGGAAGGGAGGGAGGGAGGGAGGGAGGGAGGGAGGGAGGGAGGAAGGAAGGAAGGAAGGAAGGAAGGAAGGAAGGAAGGAAGGAAGGAAGGAAGGAAGGAGGGAAGGAAGGAAGGAGGGAAGGGGGGGAGAGAAGAAGAAAAAAAAAGAGAGATTCCAACAGCACAAGGGATTTTAGAAACGCTGAACCCTCAAGACAGGCTCTGCTCTGCCCGTTTTACAGAAGGGATCTGAGGCTCCAAGAGCGTTGGCTGCGGGCCGAAGACACACAGCTGGGCCTGTGGGCCTCCTAGGCCCCCAAAGGGTCGGGGAAGCACCAGCCTGATAGGAGACAGAGAGGCTGTGCTGAGAAAAGGTGGCCCACAGACCAGGAAACCTGGGGGTCCAAACCTCACTGTTGATTAGCTACGTGCCTTGGGGAATTCACCTAACCTCTCTGATCCTCAGTTACTGCATCTGAAAAATGGGCTTGGTTAACACTTATCCTACTCTATCTTGTAGGTGGCCTTATTTTCTTAATCAAAACTTAGGCGCCATGGTCAAACAAGTCCAATCTTACTTACAGAAGCAACAGAAGAGAAACTGTGATTCACACACACCGTGGGGCCATGGGCTGTGGGATGTTTGTTTCCCAGACACGGCACCAGGAGGCCTGCAGCGGGCCCGTGGAGGTGGGGGTGAGAAGGGCAGGTCGGCTCATCCGAGGGCAGCTGCTGGGCCTCGGTGCAGACCCCCAGGAGGAGGCTGGGGCGCACGCAGCCGGAGCTGACCAGCCCTCACACTCAGGGGAGTACGCTAAGGTTTACAAGCCCCCATCTTATAGAAGGAGATAATCAGGCCCAGGAAGGGGAAATGACTGGCCCTAGGTCACCTGCCTAGTCAGAATGAGAATGAAAAGCCGGCTTCTGGACCCCCAAGCCCTATCCACACCCTGAAATGACCATAATAACACAGTTAGTGTTAGGGATAGGGTTAGGGATAGGGTTAGGGTTAGGGTTAGGGTTGAGTTAATCTTATAACTACAGTTCCTGGAGCCCTTACTACCAACCAGATGGTGCTATGCTCTTTACACAGGTTATTCTGCTTCATTTTCTAACCATCACAGTTTACAGATGAGTTTAGGCATCTTGCCTGAGTCATTTACTCAAGATTTCACTGCAGGGATGTGAGGCCAGTGTTGTCTGATAGCACAATCCGGGCTCCTGGGAGGGGCCGGGAAAGAATGGGGAGCTCAGGCCCTGGAGGAGGCCCCACTGCAGCCTGGGACTCAGGAAAGCACATGCACCGAGCCATTGTTCAGAGCCCGCGCCCCTGCCCAGCACCTCCTCCAACACGCTGCCCTCGGTGCTCCCCCAAAGCCCTGGCACTTGCCACCATCTCATTCAAGAGAAAGTCCAACCCTCCCAGTTCCAGAACTGAGAACTCCCCCCACCCAACGCCCAGGCAAATCCCCCCACCCACCTCCCATGCCTCAGTGTGGCTGGGGGCGAGCCGTGGCGAGAGAACTGGCCTCAAGATCATCCAACCCATACTTTATAGATAAGTCGGCTGAGGCCCTGAGAAACCATGTGGCACCTTGGGGCAGAGGTGGGACTCAAACGCAGGCGCCCACCTGGGCCAGCGCCCCGTCACCACACCCGCTCACCCCTCTGCTGCCCATCCGGATCAAGAACCCAGTTCCTGTGTCCCTCCTTCCCCCTCCCCAGCTCCCACCAACGATCTCACTGAACAGGAGCAAAGCTGGGGGCGGGGATGTACTTCTTGAGCTGGGTGGGGGCAGGGGGTGCTACAAACCCTGTCAAGGCTGCCGAGTACAGGCCTTAGGTCACTGAGTCATTCAACAAACATCTGCAGGCTCTTCCTGCCTATCTCAGAGCAGAGGCACCTCCTCTGGCCACCCGGTCATTCCCAGGTCTTCGGGAACCATCACATATATACATTCATTCATTCGTTCAACAATCACTGAGGCCCTACTAAGCACCGGTCACATTTCAGAGTCTCCTTCCTTTCCTCCTGCCACCCCTCCCTCCCTCCCAGCCCTCAGCTCCTCCCACTTCCCCGGCTCAACCCTGTGGCCCCTTTGCCCTGGAGAAGAGGGCAGATCCTGGAGGAGCTGGGGGGTCAAGGAGCCCAGAAGAACTGAAGCAGCCCTGGGCTGTCCTGCTGACAGACGACAGACTCACGCACACTCCATGGTTACCTGGTGTGGCCAGGGCCGCAGGCAGGCGCCTCTCCAGCAGGAGGCCCAGGAGGTACCGAGGCCGGCCTGGCCCTGGGGGCTACTAACCCCTGCCCTGCCCCTGCCCCACCTTCAGCTTCCACCTGGCCTAGCGGCAGGGAAAACCCAGCCGGGCCCAGCTGACTTCCTCTTGTGTCATGGAAAGTGAGAGTGCCGAGGAGAGGAAACTCCAACCAAGGATCTGGGGTCTGAGTAGGGACAGCGGGCCTGGAGGCCTGGAGCTGGAAAGAGAGGGGCAACTAATGGGAGGGTGGGCGGCAGGGGAGGGGAGGCTTTGGGGGTCCAGGACCCCTTCCACTGGGCTGGGGGCAGGTACCAGCCCCAGGGGCCCGGGAGGCAGCAACCCCAGGCCCTGAGCTGCTTTCAATTTTCCAAGAACAAACCAATAAAAAAGATCAGAAACCATAACATTGCCTGTGACAAAGACTCTGAGATCAAATAAAAAGCAAAGTGTTTGTTTGCGTTCTTTGCTCTCGGTAAGAAGAGTGTGGAGGGTGGTGGGGAGGGTTGCGGAGTGGGAGAAACGTGGGTTCGAATCTTAGTTTTGACCCCCAGAGGCCACGTGTGGTCCTTCCTGAGCCTCAGTTTCCTCATTTGTGAAATGGAAAACTCCACCCACTTCCCATGGTGGTTAGGAAGGTGAGAAGAGGCCAGGCCCTGGCTCTCATAGGTGCTCAATAAAATCGTTTCTCCCTTTCACACTGATACAGTGAAAACAGCCGTGAAGGGCCATTTAATACACGCAGCCAGGGTGACCAGTAAAAGCTTCCTGAACGCTCAGTGTCTAGCAGAAAAACTATAGAGGGGCCCTCAGAGGGTACACCCGGCAGGGACCACTCATCCGTGTCCCTGGTGCCTGGTGTGGGACAAAGATCTGTTGAATGAATGAAAGAACAAATGAGTGAAAATTGTGGGATTTCCAGAGTCACGGGACAGGAAGGACGTCCGCGAGGGCGCCGGGCAGGGTTGGGAAAGGCTGGTTACAGGCTGAGGCAGTGTCGCCTCTGAGGAGGGGACGAGGCACTTCGGAATCAGTATGAGGTGGTGGATGTGGCCCCAAACACACCTATGATGGGGGGTCCTCGTTCCTAGACTCCAGGCCTCAGTTATTCCCTCTGATGAACTGATTTGAGCCCCTGAACACCTCCGGGCCTGCTCCAGCCCTGGGCACCTCGGGCAGGAAGCTGGCAGGAGCCAGGCCCGCCATTCGAACTGGGACAGTTGGTTTCACCAGGAGGAAGTTGACAGTTCAACTTCAAACAGGGTGACGCAGGCTCTACACTGCCTGCTCCCAGGACCGCCCCTGCTCATGCCTGCGCCCCGCCCCTCCTCCCGGAGAGGGAGACACGGGGGCGACAGCCTCACCCACGGGTGCCGAGCTTGCCAAGGCCGGGGCAGGAGGAGGCCGTGCCCATGGAGTCTCAGCAGCTGCAGCTGGCCGCCCTCTACCTGCTGGGGGTGCTGGGTGAGTACCCCTCCTGGGGTGTCGGCCAGGGTACCCGGGCTCGGGGTGCAAGAGAGGAGATGCCCGTTCTCCCCTTGGTCTGACTCTAAGGCCCACATGTCACCTCTCTGGAGCACGCAGGGTTGGGGCCACCAGGATCCCTGTCTGAGTCCCCTGCCCCTTCTTCACTCTTGGCCCTGCTTGGCCCACCCCCAGCGCCCCAACTCAGCTCTCTCCTGCCCTGCTGGGGCCTCAGCGTACCTGCAGGCGGGATCCATGCTAAATCGTGCTCCCAGCCTGGAAGCCAGGAGGTCCAGCCCCATCTGAGACGGCTTCCTCTACAGCTTCCCCGCCCCGTGAGAGTGCAGCCTTTACTGGGGTGCCTCCCGGGGCAGGCGAGTCGCTGTCTCCTGGGCAGTTCTGATGATGCTCTGGGCAGAGTGGCTGAGGCAGGGTGGGGACGCCTCTGAGAACAGAGCTGAGCAGATAGCAAAGATGCAAACCTTAGTTCTTTGTCCCCCTGGTTCTGTCCCCGGAGAGGCCCCAGCCAGGCCCACCAGCCAGGCTATGAGCTCACCTTGGCTCTCCTCCCGAGCAGGAGGAGGGCTTCAGAACCCAGCCCTGTCCCCGTGGGCCACTGTGGAAACAACATGGGACCTCCCATTTGCTGGGGGGTGAGATGATGGAAGCTGGGGATCCTCCATCCCCAAGGACCTGGGAGACTAGCTCAGGACCAGCCCTGCCGCTGGGGCTGGCACCGACTGGCCAGCGGGGAGGATCCTGGGCAATGGGCTGGGGGGGGGGGGGGGGGGTGATTGCTCTGCAGCCTGAGCCCTGGGTTCTAAGTCTGGCCTGCATACCTAGGGTAGGTTGCCGAGCCTCTTGGGGCCTCCGTCTCCCCATTTGGAAAAAGCAGGGGGTGAACTAGATGAGATCTGAGCACTTCTCAAGGGTTTGGAAGGTGTGGTAGGAAGAGAGGTGCTGGGCTCCAGGACGGGAGCGGTGGGAACAGGAAGGAGCCTGCAGCTTCCCAGTTCGGAAGAAGAAGTCTCCGGAGACAGTCGTGCTGAGCGGGGACCCTCAGTCCCTCCTAGAGAAGCTGGTGTGTAGGTGTAAGTGTGTGTGTGTGTGTGTGTGTGTGTGTGTGTGTGTGTGTGTGTGTGCGCGTGCAAGTAGGGGTATGTGTGTGTGCGCGTTTTCATGGGCCAGACATGCCTCTAAATGTCGTCTTACGGTCCCCGAGCATGTGACTATGGCGCGTGTGCACACACACTCACACTGTTATCCTTACAAGGAACTGCAAGAGATACCAAATGCCTCCTGTCCCCAGGGCAGCGGTGTAGAGATGGGCCCCTGGCTGCCTTCGGGACCCTCCTGAGGAGCAGCTGTGGCCTCCTTGGCCCGGGGGAGTCCTAGGACCAGGCCTTTATGGCCCCACCTACCCTTCACCTGTGGCCTCTGACCCCACCAGAGCAGGGGGCTGGCCAAGCTCCAGGCTGCGTATGGGGGTGGGGGTCCTGCTCCATGGACCTCCCTCCCACCTGAGTCCCACTGTGGGGCGAGGCTCCTGGCAGGACACACAGGTCCACGGCCCGAAGGAGCCCACAGTTAGGAAGCCTTGGAGTCAACACCTTAACCCTGAGAACCAGGGGAACCATCTGGGACCCTGGGAGCACGTGGTTCCCCGTGTGTGTGAGTGTGTGTCTGTGTGCGTGTGTGTGTGTGTGTGTGTGTGTGTGTGTGTGCTGGTGGATGATAAACATTCCTGTTGCTCAGTGGGTCACAGCTTAGAAAATACCTTTAAAGTCATTTTCTTCTATAATATGCTCCACAATAGCCTGTGAAGTAGGCAGCCCATTGTCTCCATTTCACCGTGGAGAAAACTGAGGTCCAGGAAAGCCAAGCGGCCAGCCCAGGGTGAAGCAGCTAGCGAGCAGCAGGTTGACAGGTGGACCCCAGCCCACTCGAGAGCTCTACTGCTCTCAGGGAGGCCTCTCTGGACCCTTAGCTGAGCCACTCCCACGAGAAGGAAAATGGCTGCAAGACACAGCCGCCACCAGCAGGTCTGCAGCCACCAAGGTATAGGGGTGCCAAGGTCCCGGGCTGGAGCCGGGGGCAAACAACACAGGCACCTTCAAGCCATTCCAAGAAGAGATGCCACCACAGCTCTGGGGACGCTGCAGCCTCCTGGCTGGCCTTCTCCGCCATGCTGGTGACTTAGGGACCTTTGGGGCATGAGTGGCATGGTTGGGGTGACAGTCACCATGGCTTCCCTGTTGTTGCCCTTAGCCCCAACCTGCCTGGGGCTCACCTGCTCGGGAGGGGTGGGAGGCAGCCCTGACGACTGCATGGCCGGGTCGGACCCAGCCACCAGGACTCCAGAAGCCAGCACCGGGGTATGGGAAAGGCGTGGACTCTGCAGTTCGAACTGTCTGCCACTGGCCGGCTAGGTGACCTTGGCCCTGTCTGTAAGCTTCAGTTTTGTCCTTTGCAAAACGGGAATATAATAGTACCTGCCTCATACAGGTTTATAAAGATTAAACGAATCAATGCATGTAGCATGTTAGTAAGAATGTTAGAATACAGCAAAGTGCTCAAAAGCATTATTATTATTATTATTATTATTATTATTATTACTACGAGAGTCAGCAAGAAACAAGGTGAGGTGGATTTGGTGGGAAGGGGTCCTGCCAGATGCCAGCCTAGCTGTCAACCTTTCTGTTCCCTGACCCTCTTGCACAGGCTTTTCATTCATTCACTCACCTACAAGTATTTATTGAGCATCTACTATGTGTCCAGCTCTGTGCAAAGCACTGGGGACACAGCAGTGAACAAGACAGAAGCCCCCTCCCCTCATGGGCCTGTACTATGTCCCAGGCTAACAGAGGAGATCAGTTAAAGAACATAAGTAAATGAGCACCCGAAATACTTACAAATATTATGATAGGTGCAACCAAGGAAACAGTTGAGATAAATGGCCGCGTTCACTGAGGGGCAGTCTCAGTCCAAAGGGCTGGGCATCCTCAGTGGAGGAGGGGAGGGGGCTCCAGCTGCGAGCAGGCAGCCCAGCCTGCTCCGCGGGCTGCAGAGCTAGGCCTTTGCTGACTCTGGGCTCAACGGCTCAGGTACCAGCAGTCCCAGTGAGCTGAGGGGCCAGGGGCTGGCACTGGCCCTTCTCGTCACTCTGCCAGCTCCAACCGTCCAGAGGGGTTTTCTCCATAGCGGCCAGGGAGGGACTTCAACTCCACCAGACAAAATTGATCGAACACCTACTGTGTGTGTGTATGTGCATGCATGTGGGTGCATGTGTGAGCGTGTATGTGTGCTGTGGGTATTTGTGCAGGTGTGTCATGTGTGCGGGTGTGTTGTGTGCACATTCGCGGAGGCCTGTGGGCTCAGAGCAGCTCAGATCCGGGACTGATTTCTACTTGGCCACTCACAAATGACAAGAACGCCTCTCTGAGTCTCAGCCTTCTCATCTAGAAAATGGGGACAAGCACTGTGCCTGCCTCCAGGATAACTGCAGTCATTACATCCAATTCATTCATTCATTCCAACAGCAAGCATGTATTGAGCACCCACTGTGTGCCAGGCACGGTTCTAAGTGCTGTGGACATCGCAGTGAACACGAAAAACCCTGTCCTGGTGGATCCAGCATTGTAGTCGGGGTGTGATGGGGAGTCAGACAGGAGGCAAAGTAGGCCAGTGACTGTAGGGGTGCTCGGAGTCATGAGTGGGGTGGGTTGGGGGGCTGGGAGTGCTGGGGGGCCATGCTGTACCTGGGAGGGTGCAGTGGGCCTCATGAGAAGATAATGTTTGAAAAAACACTGGGAGGGAGGGAGGAAGGGAGGGAGGGCGCCATGCCAGCCTGGGGAGGGCCCTGGCAGAGGAGCCGTCAGCGCACAGGTTGGGGCCTCCGTGAGGGTCTTTTTCTCCCTTGAACTGAGCAGCGGAGAAAGTGTGCTGAGCATCCTTGAGAGAAACAGTAACTCACTTCTCAGGGCCACGAGCCCTTATGTTGAACCCTGGGCCAGTTGCTCTGGGAATTCAGGATTTTCCTATTGTAGAAGGTAAACTGTGCATGAGCTGTGTGCTTATAACACGCCGGCCAACCAGGTCTTGGCAGCACCTCCTAGTGATGAGGGACTGTGGCCACCTCCGCCGTAACTACTGCTATCACCACTACCATCATCATCGTTATGAACCCTTACAGGCTGGACCCCCAGAGGTCCCACAGGCCGCCCAAAACTCCCTTCTCTCTGGGGGCAGATCTGGAAGAGATTTGGTGGGAGTCCTCCCTCTTCTCGGCCTCAGTTTCCCCTATCTGTACCACGGGGCAAGCAGGCGCTGGGGTCTCCCAATGGCGGACTCCCACAGGCCCTGTCAAGTGGCAGTGATGGGTTTTCTCCCCTGACTCGACCACCAGTGAGCTGTGTGACTCTGGGCAAGTCACTCAGCCTCTCTGAACCTCGGTTTCCTGATTTTAAAATGGGGGTGAGCCTGGTCCCTTCTACGCAGGAATGTGGGTGGAAGGAATGAGCCCCTGTGTGTGACAGAGCTTTGAGATACGTGAAGCTCTGAACAAAAAGGGGAGCTTGTCCCTGTGACAGTGGAGACACGTGTGTGGCATGAAACTCATGCAAATTCAGTTAGACAGCAGGCCACTCGCAGAGAGAGCAATAAGCTAAATCATGAAACCCACTCTGCAGCCATCGGCTCGCAATCCGCTCATTGGCACGGGCCCCGGGGGAGCCAGATCAGAGGCCCAAATCTGCTGTTCCTTCCACAGGCTCCAGTCCTCGGGCTCTCTGGGCGTGAGCCCAGAGTGATTCTCTGCTGTTTTGCACATTAAACAGCTCCTAATAAACCAATCACTTCACCTGGGGCTCGGCCCAAGAAACACCATTTTGCCCCTTGTGATCTTTGTTTCCCTAAAGCCCTGGCACAGATGCAGGTTGGACACCGCTCCCTGGCTGGCGTCCGTTCAGGGGTTTCTGACCTTCCAAGGCAGCTTCTCATTAGAGGGTGAGAGGAAGGAGAACCCAGAATGCCCCCAAAGGCCATCAGACATACGGAGTTTGCTGTAAATCGATGAAAAGTTCATGGACTAGTAGGGGAATTATTGTTTCTAGAAAAATGGATCATCTGACTTCAAACCACACTAAATCAGGCTGCCAGTCTCCTTGTCTGGGAAACGGTGATGCCATTCCCCTTGCATGGGGCTGTCAGGTCTTCTGGGGCTGTCAGGAGCTGTGCCAGAGGGAAGGCCAGTTCCCTGCAGACCAGGTCACTGGGGCTGTGGTCTTGGCTCCCTTGCCAAGGCTGCACCACGGTGGGTAAGTCCCTTTCGATCAAAGTCTGAGCTTCAGTGTCCTGCTCTGGAACCTGGGAGCCGGGAGAGATACATTGCTGCGGTCTTGTCCTGCCAGGGTAATACCAGAAAGTAGCAACCTTGTCTTGGATTCGCTTCTGGCTCATTTCCTGGTTCTCTAGAATTATAGAATTCAAACTTTTTTGATTGAAAGCAATGCACAGGGCAATTTTACTTTGCAACCTAAGGCACAAAAAGTGACTCTTATCCCCACAACGCACAGGGCATTCTGATGTCCTCTATTCTAGTCCATTTCATTTTTTAAAAATCAATGTTTGTGATACTACTTATTACTAGAGGGAGAGCAGGAGGAAATCTGGGGGGTGAGGAAAGTGCTGTGCGCCTTGATTCTGATGGTGGTGACGCTGGTCTACAAATGTGTTAACATTCACAGAACTGAGCACTGCAAGCAAATCTAGTTCCCTGCATGTTCATTTAAAAAGCAAAGGTTTAGGACAAGAAACAAAGTGAAGGTTGGAACCCACTAAATTGACTTCATGGCCCACCCAGGGGTTACAGTAGGTGGCCCCGCACGAGGCCACTGCTCAGCCTGCGGGTGGGGGAGCGGGAGGGAGCCTCCACTTCCTGACCTTGCTCTCTCCTTCCCACAGTCACTTCCTGCCTCGGATTGTCCAACTGGGTGCAGCCAGGTAAGGAAGAGCCACTCGAGGGCCTGGGGCCGAGGTGGGGGGAGCGGGGCTGTGATTCTACCAGGCAGCAGGGGCCTGTGCCCGTATCAGGTGTGGGGACGAGCGCCTTTGCCTTCTAACTAGTCAAGTGAACTGGCCGGCCCCAGCCCTGTGCCTCTGGGGCCCAAGTGCCCTCATCTGTTGGGGACGGGCGGGGGGTGGTGGGGAGCAGCCTGACCAGCAATTCCCCACCAGGGAAAACCTCCACCTCAGAATCGCTTTTCATATTTAAATTTTTTTTCTTGAGTAGGTAATACAGTTGCGTGGCTCAAAACCTTAAACATGTAAAAAGCCTACAGTAAAGAATCTCACTTGCATCTCTGTTCCCCATCTGCCCAGTTCTTTCCCATCCTAACACCCCAAGTGTATTCATTTGCTGCATATCTTAAGAGAATCTCTTTATGCAAATGCAAACATATGTTCTTATTTTTTCCTTCCCGGAGCTTCAGGAAACCACACAAGCCGTGTCCCTACCTGTGACCCGGCAATTCCGCTGCTAGCTATTCTCCCAAGAGAAACAGGAACGTGTGTCCACAGAAAGACAAAGTCAGCACGTGAATGTTCATAGTAGACAAAAACCTGGAAACAACCCAAATGGCGAACAAATACACAATGTGGCATGTCCACAGGGGGCCCACTGGGCCATGGGAAAGGGTGAAGTCCAGATCTGCGCCCCAACACCTCAAATGCTGCGGGAAAGAAGGCAGACTAAAAAACCACACACAGACAACAATGCCGAGTGATTCCACTTCTGTGACGTTTTAGTTCAGGCAAAACTAATCTTTAGTGACAGAGAGGAGATCGGTGGTTGCCCGAGGCTGGATTGGGACCTTTCCGGGTGATAGAAATATTCTATATCTAAAGTGTGGTGGTGATTGGACACGTATGCATCTGTCAAATGCCACTGAGCAAGCACCCTTTAAATGAGTGTGTTTCATTCTGTGTAAATCGTACCTCAATAAAATTGATTTTAAAAGTTAGAGAAAAAGAAACAGGCACCAGGCCTATCTCGGATCTATGGAGACAGAAATTCCAGGAGCAGGGCGATTCTGCTGCTGGTGCTGAGGACCCCTTGCCCACCGTTCCAAGTTCCCCTTGGCTCAGAGGTCTGAGCCCCACCCCGGGGCAGGCTAGTAGTGAGGGGCTCTTCCCAGCCTGACCTCCAACCACCTCTTTGACCCCTAGGGTTCCAGGTGAGACTTACAGACTCCAACTCCCAGTGCCAGGGCCAGGTGGAAGTCATCTTTGAAGGCAAATGGCACACCGTGGACAGCCGGAGCTGGGGCCAGAGCCCAGGCCGCTGGGAGGACCTCAAGCAGGCCTCCAAGCTCTGCCAGAACCTGAACTGCAGGGACGCCTTGGTACTCGCCCACATTCCTTACTTCAAAAGCCCCCAGACACAGATCACCTGCTACGGACAACTGGGGTCCTTCTCCAGCTGCAACTCCAGCAAGGAAAACCAGAGGGAACCGCTGGGCCTGATCTGCTTAGGTGGGTCCCCTGGGCCTGGGCACCAGCCCCAAGGAGACTGCCCAGGGCCTGTGATCTGGGGCCTGAGCAGGCAGGTAGAAGGGGGTCCCTGATTTATAAGTGCCCCCCGAAACATTCACCAGTGGGGGACTTGAGGGGAAAGGCTGAGGGATCCTGGCACATGTCTAGTAGGAGGGAAAAGGTCGAGAATCTGCTAACTTCATTGTCCCCTCTTGACCTCCGTTTTCCCAGCTATAAAATGGGTTGGTATGCCCATTCAGGGGAGGCTTAGAGACAACGAGTGGGGCAAGTGGTGCTTACTCCCCAACACTGCCAGTTGCCCTCAACCCTCCCACGTGCCCCATTCTTTACTCCTCCCTGATCTTTCTTCCTCCAGAGTCCCTAGCCCCTCTCTCATTAGAGTGTCTCTTTGCAGAACCACCGAAGACGACCCCTCCTCCCACAAGGCCACCACCCATAACCACTCCAGAGCCCACAGGTAAGAGGATTCGGAGGTCCCTTAGGGGGAGGGTGTCAGATTTAGTGGTTTAAAACACAGGATGCCCAGTTAGCTGTGAGTTTCACGGAGACATGAAAAGTTTTAGTGGAAGTATGTCCCATGCAATATCTGAGGCCTCTCCACTTCCCAGGGCCATCGGCCAATCATTCATTCGTCCTTGTGCTAAAGCCAAAGTTGTAGGAGCAAGGAGGGCCCCATTGCCAGCTGTCAAAGCTCAGACACACACCCCTCTCCCTCCACCCCCCAGCTCCTCCCAGGCTGCAACTGGTGCCAGGGACAGAGGGCCTGCGGTGCGCTGGTGTGGTAGAATTCTACAGTGGCATCCTGGGTGGCACCGTCAGCTATGAGGAACAGGACTGGACCAAGGACCTGGGGGACCGCATCTGTGAGGCCCTCCAGTGTGGCTCCTTCCTGAAGCACCTGTCAGAGGCTGAGGCAGCCAGGACACAAGCCCCAGGGGAGAGCAGGCCCTTGCCAATCCAATGGAAGATCCAGAATGCGAGCTGTGCCTCCCTGGGGCAGTGCTTCCGAAGAGTCCAGCCCTGGGAGAGTGGCCAACCTCTCGCCCTCATCTGTTCTGGTGAGTGAGACCCAGCCAGACCCCCGGGCATCCCCAGATGGTCAGTCACCACGTGTTCCCAGAATACCCCCGCATGCAGCACAGGGCACATGGCTGTATGGAGAACACGAGGGAGGTGGATGGTTGGCCTCTAACAAGAATGTGCGGTGGGGTGGAGAGGCTGCGGTTACACTCAGTGCCTTGGGAATGTCTGCAAAGCAACCTGAGCAAGCCCGAATGCCCGTGCCCCACCGGGAGGTGGGATCAGCAGGACTTCCAGGAGGAGGCAGGGTCTCCTCGTGGGTTTTGAAGGAGGAGAAGAGCACAATGGAGCGAGGGAGAGAAGGCTTCTAGGTGCGAATCGTGGCTTGTGCCAGGACCAGAGCAGGATGAAGCAGTTGGCAGGACAAGCCATGCAGGAGGGGAGTTTGTAAATCCCAGAGACAGACAAGGTTGCAGCGATGCTGAGAGCAGGAGGGCCCTGGGGGAACAGCACTCAGAGAGGGGCCAGGGCGGGTCCCCAGAGGGCCTCCCGCAGGGACTAGCAATGCTGGTGTGGTTGAGGGAACGTGGCCAATGAGGCTGGTCTGTGGGACCCCCCAAACCAAGATCAATGGAGAAACTGAGGGGAAAGAGACTGTAGTTCAAAAGAGGGAGACTAACCCTTGCCTGGCTCGGCGGGCAGAGGGCTCCTGCCAGAGGGAGGTTCTGGCTGAGTCGCACATCGGGCCAGGGCTCTGCCAGGGTGCTCTTCATTCTCACAAGAGCTTTCGGGGGTGGGCGCTGCTATTGTCCCCACTTTACAAATGAGGAGGCTGAGGCTGACTTTTCTTGTCCAATATCAGAGAGCACTGGCTGAGACTTCCACTCAAGCAGGGTCACTCCAGAGCCTGTCGCCTAAGCCTTGGCTACTGCAAGTGTGGCCGGGGACCAGCAGCATGGATGACAAGGGGGGCTGGTTAGAAATGCAGACCCTCAGGCCCCACCCCGACCTACTGCCTCAGGGTCCGTGTTTTGGCTGGGCCTAGGGATTCATGGGCACAAAGCTGGGAAGCATTGTCCTGGACCACTGGGCTCTCCTACAAGGAGGGTGGCCTCGCCCATTGGACACCTGGTGTGAATTAGTCGGTGCTGCCCCCTCCAGGCAGAAGCAGCCCCCAAGGGTCTCTTGACCTGAAGAGGGGAAGGGGCTGGCTCTCAGCCCCACCCGGCCCTCCTGCAGGTTGCAACCTGCAAGCCACACCCAGGGGCCTGGCCTTTGACATTGGTTCTAAATGGGAGATTTACTAGGGCTTTGAAGGAGGGTGTCGCCATGGAAACTGGCCAAAACTGGTGAGCTCACAGCTCCCTCTAAACTGAGCAGTAGGGACCTCAGTGATGGACTCCAGGCCCCACCCTGACAAGCCTAAATGTCAGTCTGCCCCTCAGGGCACAGCCTGGAGGGGGCAGCACCGACTAATTCACACCCGGTGTCCTGGCTTCTGTTCCCCATGGGGCCCCCATGGCTGGGCACACGGCTCAGGGCCGAGGGAGTTCCCTCCAGGCTGCCACCTCATCTCCCATTGCTTCCCCCCCAGGTTTCCAGCCCAAGGTGCAGAGCCGCCTGGTGGGGGGCGGCAGCGTGTGTGCAGGCTCCGTGGAAGTGCGCCAGGGCGGGCGGTGGGAAGCCCTGTGCTACAGCCCCCCGGCCAAGGGCCCCTCACGGTGGGAGGAGGTGTGCCAGGAGCAGCAGTGCGGCGACGTCAACTCCTACCAGGTGCTGGATGCCGGCGAGAAGACCTCCCGGGGGCTCTTCTGCCTCCAGGAGAAGCTGTCCCAGTGCCACCAGCTTCAGGAGAAAAGAGCCCACTGCAAGAGGGTGTTTGTCACATGTGAGTTGGCCGCAGCCCACGGCAGGCGGGGGGCAGTTCTGGGCTTTCCCTCTAGGACCCAGTCAGTGAGCACGTTTCTGAAGAACAGGCCCCAGTAGCTAGACAGAGAGCCCCAGTGGTAGACAGATAGATGTGTAGCAGAAAACCCCAGAGATGGTGGAGAGACAGCCAGAGAGATCACTGCCTTCCACACATGCGGTGAGTCACTGGGAGACGCCAGCCAGCAGCCTCCCTCCGAATGGACAGATTTGATACCGACGGGGTGGGACTGACCTGACTCCTATGCTTCCCCCAGGCCAGGATCCGAACCCGAAGGGTCTGGGCACAGGCACCGTGATGAGCATCGTCCTGGCCCTTGCGCTCCTGGCTGTGCTGATAGTCATGTGCGGCCCTCTCGCCTACAAGAAGCTGGTGAAGAAATGTAGGTGCAGGTGCCCCAGACCACCACCTCCCCTTCACGCCCCGTGTGGAGAGACGAGGAGGGGTCCCGCCTCTGCTTCGCCACCCAACCCCACTCCTCTCCTGCCCACTGGCCTTTTTCTGCCCAAAGTAACAGAAACAGAACGTCAGGGATGTTGTAGTTGCTGATTCACCCACACCTGGGGCCCAGCTGAGACCCACTCCCAGCCAAAGGGAGGGTGTGGCTATTCTTTAGACCGTGACCGGCCCAGAGGGTCATCTGCAGGGCCTCTGACCTCAGGAGAGGTATGTCCCAAGCCCAGTGCCACCACCTACCAGTTGTACATGACGGTGACTAAGCCACTTCCTCTCTGAGCCTCAGTTTCCTCATCTACCAAGTGGGTGATTACTCACCTAGTAAAGAATATAGCAGGTTGTTGGCCTTGTCCTGCAGAACTCAGGAGAAAATTATTCAAAGACAAGGAGGTGACATGAGAGGGGCTGAAAAGAGAAGGCCCAGAGGTGGGCAGTATTGGCTGGGTCCCTACCACCCTCCCAGGGCTTAATTCTGGTTCTAAACGGTTGTTCAGAGAACCAGACGCCTCTAGCATGAAATGAGTGCAGTTTCCTCCCCAGCAAGTCAGAACACTGAGGCCCCCAAAGATTTCACAGGCAGAGTCCGGCAGTCCCCCCTTCAGCTGCACCTGCGCCTCCTCCACCCCCTGCCCCCACCCTGATGTGCCTTTCCTGTCTGTCGCCCAGTCCGCCAGAAGAAGCAGCGCCAGTGGATTGGCCCAACGGGAATGAACCAGAACGGTAAGTGTCCCCGGAGGCAAGGTCCTCTCTCAGCCCAGCCAGTGTCCACTGGGCTCAAGAAGGAAACCATGGAGTCAGGGTTGAGGCTCACTGCTGACCACAAATGGAGCCGGCGGCTGCTTGAGGCCTCTGATCCCCACCACCCTTGTCTAAGGTGCGACTGTGGCAACAGGTGGTACTCAGAAAGGAAGACTCCATGATCAAATAGATTTGGATGGCCATGAGTTAAGCTAAGCTAGACATAGTTCTTTATTACAGGACTTATCAGTACCTTAACGGGCATCATACAATGTCTTTATCATGGAACAACTTCCAAAGGCCAGTTGTAAAACTTTTGATGCAGCCAGCCCAACCCCCACCTGGCCTTTGTCTTCTCTCCTTGTGGCCACAGCCAGGGCCACCCTCGTGGATGGAACCACAGTTCTCCTCCCTCCCACCCCACATTTGTCAAGAGCGAAATCCTTCAAGAAAGCTCTGTGTTGTCAAGTCTTTTTTATAAATAAAGGCCCTCAGCTCTGAGAGGGCAGGAGGCATATCTGCCCTATCTCTTGTGTTCCAATTCCCTTCTTAAAACATGTTCGATGACTGACTAACAGACCGACTGAAGGCCCAACCTGCCATTCAGTTCGCTGGCCAACCCAAACCTGCTCTAAGTCTCACCCTCCCCCCCCCACTAGTAAGAACCTGTCCAAGAAGAAAGGAAAAGAGGAGCGTGGGTGTTAAAGGGGCTGTGGGTGCCCTTGCAGCCCCTCCCCCATTACACAGTGGGAGCAGGAAATTAAAGTTCTGGGCGCCTGCTGGGAAGGCGGAGCAGGAGAAGTATGATGACCCGTCTCCTGCCTCTGTCTGCTCAGTGTCTTTCCACCGCGACCACGGGGCCACGGTCCGCCGGTCCCAGGTTGAGAGCCCCACAGCCGCGCACGTGGAGAATGAGTACAGTCAGCCCCCCAGGAACTCCCACCTCTCGGCCTATCCAGGTAACACAGCGGGTGCTCTGAGGGCGAGGCCCCCCAGCGGAGGTCACGTCACCCCGGAGAGCAGGGCGCCCCGGGAGGAGAGTGAACTGCAGGCTGGCGGCGCTCACTCAGGGAGTGGAAGGGCCACCCAGCAGGAGAGAAGGCCCTGGGGCGCCATTAACTCGGGCCCGCTGCGACCCGCAGAGCCCTTTCTCTGCCGGGCCTTGCAGGCGGGCGAGTAAATGAGGCAGAAGGGAGCTGCCGGAGGTCCCGCACTGAAGCGCCAGGGAGCCTGGGTTCAGCATCATTAGAGAACGTTCGGCTGATTCGATCAAGATCAAATTTGATACGGGGCTGTGAAGCCAGCGGCCCGCAAAGCCCCTCTGATCCCCGACACCCCGCGGCCTGTGTGGCCTGGTGGGACCAGCCGGCTGCAGTGGCCTCCTTTCTTTCCACAGCCCTGGAAGGGGCCCTGCATCGAGCCTCCGCCCCGCCTGACAACTCCTCTGACAGCGACTACGACCTGCACGGGGCTCAGAGGCTGTAAGGTGAGCGAGCCCCGCACCCGGGGTCCCGGTACCCAGGGATAAGCGCCGGCGCTGGGCTCCCAGCTCCTGCCACCCCGCCGTCCGTGAACGGGACTCCGCGCCTGGACTGGTGGAAGGGAGACAATGAGGAAGCATCAAGGGCCTGGGTGGCGGGAGCGGACCCGGCAGCTGGAGCAGGGGACTCGAGACCTTACCGCCACCTGTTGCACTCCAGCTCGGGGGACCACCCGAGGAGGTTTGCTGATGGGCTTACACCCCTCTGGGGCTGCCAGCAGGAAGGGAAGCCCCTGACCCAGAGGGACAGCCACTGACCCTGACTGAGCCTGGGCCTTGGGGCCTGACCCCCATCCCCCAGAGCCACCTCCAGGTGTGAGGTTTCCTCCTCTGACCTGTTTCCTTCTCACCCACAGACCCAGGGACCAGGAACAAACATTCAGAGCCAGACCTGTATCCTGAGAACACTCTGCATCGGCCGCTTGGAAATATGTCCCAATTTCTGCCCCAGCTGGAACATGGACGGAGGCCAGGGGGCCTTTTAAACGTGTCCTGCTGCCGGACAGCCGCAGGCCAGCTCTGCCGTCCGCCGCAGGAGCCTGGCCCAGGGAAGACCCAGAAAACAGCTCAGCTGAGCCCTCAAATGTGGCAGCTGTGGGAGGGCAGAGCCCACATACAATCAGCCCCCCAAGCAGAGACACCTGGGGGGCCAGGCCCTGGAAGACCCCTCCCCTGTCTGTGGGAAGCAGAATCGGCTCTCTCCTCAAACTTGGACCCCAGTGAGGACTGCCCAGAAGCTCAGACCCAGGGGGAGAGGTGGAAGCTGAGTTCTCTAGTGTATTTTTAATATGTTCTTTGTAAATAACACCTTTTCTACTTTCTTAGACCTAGAGTGTCACCTAGGCCACCTCAGTCCAGGGTCACCCCCTGTCCCTCTGGAGATGCCCACGGGCAGAGGCACCTGCTGCAGGGGTCAGAGGGCTGCATGCCAGACACAAAGACAGCTTAGCAGTCACAGCAACTGCCAGCAAGAGTGGCATGTGGACGCCCAGACTTCACATTGCCACCTGACACAGCACCCCAGCACCACCCCTCCTTCTGTGGCTCCCCCACAGCCCCCTGCTTCAAAATACTGGCTGTCAAGCCCAAAGGGCCCCAGTGCCACGTCAGAACCCTGCACAAAGTGGGGACCTGGTATACCCTAGCTGATTTGAGGGTTTGCTTCACACAGGAGTTAAAAGTCCAAAGCTAAAGGGGTCTCAGCCGCTCACAGTTAACCTCTTAACTGGCAAGTCAGAGATCTGGGTTGAACACTCCTGAGGGTTAAATAGCTTCCTCCACAGAAAGTCTCCTCTACTGGTCAGAGGGCCTAGGCACACAGCAAACCCTGCGGTGCCCGGGTTTCCTTATGTACAAGGAGAGAGGGACATCTAGGGAAGAAGTGAAGGGCCTAGTGAAGGGAGAGGCTGTGTGGTGCCTCACTGAGCCCCTGGGCATCAGAGGGTCCCTGAGAACACGTCTCGGATCTGGGGACTTTCTCCACCTGGCTGGTCACTGTATCCACCAGGAGCAAGACATCAATGGTCCCAGCCACAGAAGCCACCCTAGGAGAGCAACAGGGGTTACTAGACAGATACTGGGGAGAGGGGTGCTCTCAGTCATGTGCCAGAAGACCCGATGAGCACTCTGCCCCCACAGCCCTCCCACCAGGCCTCTGCCCTCCCCCTACTCAGGACTCAGGTCTTGAGATAGGTCGGTGGCCCAGCCCAGGGCACAAATCTGCTCCTGACCATGCTGGGAATCCAGAAACAGGGACAGCCAGTCACCTTCCTGTACTTGGCGGGGGGAGGGGAGTCCTCGAAAAGGAGCTGAGGGGCTACTCTAGGGAGGGCTGAGGGTGTGAAGCAGGTGTCTCAGATGTCCCCTACCAGAGCCTTTCTTCATAAAAGCTCTTTAATCTCAAGCTTGGCCACCAACAGGGGCCTCAACACAACCATGGCCTGCTTTAGAAAACAAAAAACAAAAAACCCACCCCCCAAAGGGCTGCACTGAGGCAAAAGTCTCTAGAACACTGTCTTCCAAGTGGTGGCAGGTGATGCATTTCAAAAAGACCTGCTTAAGCAACTGAATGGAACTACATAGGCCTGGGAAGCACCCTTGCCAAGTTCCAGCCTTGGCAGGTGGACTCAGCCCACAGGCCGTGCGGGTCAGCAAGGCTCTGCCAGCAAGCACTCCCAGGCCAGCTCCCTCAGCCCTAAAGGAGGTGACCTGGGCACCTCTTGGTCCACATTCCTGCCTCACAGCCACCTGCCAGAGCAGAGCAGGGACCAACCCTCAGCCAGAGAGGGCAGTGGTCACCTGTGTGTCCCCCTAAATTGTATTACTCACCTGACCCTCACAGGTGGTCACATGAGCCACCCGATTCTAGCACATTCTCTTCATGTTAAGTCAAGGAAACTGAGGACCCAAAAGGAAAGTTCAATGACTCGCAGCAACAAGTCTGGCTGTCACACATCGAGGGCCTAGGAGTACTGAATGGGAGGAACCTGACAGATAAAAGCACATTTCAATGGTCCCAGTTCACTCAGCCAAGTGTCCTTTCTCACTAAGCTGGGAATCTCTCTGAGGCTCTAAATTTGACACTTAGGGTCTGTCCCCAGGCAGCCTGCTCTGCAGCAAGAGGCCTACTGTGGTCTGGCGGAGGACAGGACGCCCTGTGATTTCACGTGGTGCATGCTGGGTGGGGAGGGAGGGGTGCAGAGTGCTGACCTAGGGTGTGGGCGGCCTGGGAGAAAGGAGGAGAGCAAGGGCCAGCAGGGGTGCCACGCACTGATGACCAGCTGAAGCAGCTCTGAACCAAGTTTTCTCAGAAAGTGGCACTTCCTCTCTTCACTCCCCCATGCACCCTGCCATTACTCTGGAACCAGCCCAAAGCAAGTAACTTGATTGTGCCCTGCAAGTGAGATTTTCTGCCTCTTCCTACGAAGCCAGGCTGTCCCTATGTCCTTGGCTCCAGACATTTGCAAGGCAAGGCTGGAGTTCAGGAGGGGGCAAAGGACAGGGAACATTTGCTGGAGCCCAGGGGCTCTCAACCATGTGCTCAATTCCCCCAGGACTATGGCCTTTGGACAGGCATGGCACAGGAGCCCCTGAGGCCGGGTCAGACAGAGCTGGTGTGAGTCTGCCCCAGTCCCCCAGGCTGTGCATCCTGGTCACTGAACCACCCACCCTCGTTTAAAATGGGGGGGGGGGGGGTGTCAAAGGACAGTTGAGAGGACCCAACTAGATAAGGCATGTTGAAAGCTTCACACAACACATGCGGCCGTTTTCAACATTGGTGACTCTGGGCATTGTCCACAGGCAGCCTGCCCTTGTCACCTTGCAAGGAAGAGGGTCCATCAGAAACTTCGTCTCCCGACTCCCTGGAACCCCCCCTTCCTCCTGAAAGCAGAAGCCCCTCCCAGGCCTCGTGATAACCAGCAGAGCTCAAGGGGCACTAGGAGGAGGCTGGCCCATAGCAGGGGACCAACTGACTCCTCAGCCAGCTTAGCAGCCAGCGGCCCCTCTAGCCCAGTGTGGAAACTGATGGGAGGACTCAGACCCCAGCTAGGGTTCCTGGACAGGCTGACAGAAAATGTCGTCTGCCCAGCAGGTGGCAGGAACGTGGTCTTGCACAGTCCAAGTTCTCCACTGAGGACGAGACCAACACGCAGGCTCAGGCATGGAAATGCCCAAGATGGAAAACCACTCCAGGAGAGGAAAAGAAAATGCTGAGGACAGCCCCAGAGTGAAGGCCAGGCGAGGGCAGCAGCTCAGGAGAGGAGATCCAGACAGATGCGGCTCTGTGCGCACGAGTCAAGGAGGCCTTGCGGCAGAGAGATCCTGAAGGCGGCAGAGATCCGTGGCTCCCCACCCCCACCCCAAGCAACCCTCCCCACTTCTCAAACCCACTGGGGCCACAACACTGCACAGAACTCCTGTTTATTGTGGCAATTATTTACACAACATACAAGCAGTCGTTCATCCAGTTCCGAAGCACTCGAACCAGGAGAGTCCATTAGTGATTCTGCTTTATAAATAACTTATGAGAAGCACAGTTGGCAAGGGACCGACAGCACAAGTCGAGCATCTCGTCCACACACCCACTGATGGCAAGCGGGCTGGGAGGGGGCAGGCACCAGAAGGTCGAGTTTCCTCGCGGGTCCCCAGCACCCAGGCCACCAGACGCTGGGTGCTCGTGTGGTGGACATTTCAAGGCACATATGACTTCCAAACTGATAGCAGCTCCAGGGTCTGCCCTTGAGACCTGGTTCACATCTGGAACCAAGTTCATGCTCTGTTCATCACACCCCCTTTGGTCTATTGTCATTTTTTTTATTACTGAACATGCTTAAAACCCCCAATGTGCTGGGGGCTGCATGTGGCTCTGAGTCACAATCCTTGCCCTTTACATTCTAAAGACAAGAGAGATGCAAAGACATGGACTCCGCCATGGGGATGGTGTTTCAGAAAGCACCGTTTGGGAGGTCACACTTTTAGGGTGTCTTTTGATGTCTGTCTTGGGGTGTTGGGGGTGGAGGAGAGTTACATGAGGGAGGGGGCTTCTGCAAATGAGATTCAAGGCACTAAAGGAGTGGACGAATGGGGTGAACCTTGGAAAAAGTCAACCAGAAGTGGAGGGCCCCAGAAAAGAGAGGGTGGCTGGGGAGGCGACCTGGCCTTCCACTCCTAACTGAGCCCCAATGTGACCACAATCTCCTGGACCAGAGCTCCTCCCTCCTGTCTAGCCAGAGTCTAAGGTGACCCCCTGGATTTTCCAACCAGTGCAAGCAAGGTCTGGGGGGCCACCTTTACAACCCCCCAGCCTTTTCACTGTACTGGCTCTGCTGATGTCACTCAAACCAGCACACAGGAAAAGTTTACCTGACACCAGCCCATCAGAGTTCAATTATGGCTTTATGTGCCTTAAAAATTATGAAGTGTTTCTCCTAACTCTCTTTTCTCCCTGTGATCCAACCCTGGCCATGGTGCATGGGGCAGGCCATCCTTGAATAGACCTGAGAAACACAGAGAGCTAAGTCCCTTGGTGTGGGCACCACGAATAGGCCAAATCCCAGGGGGGTGAGCTGGGGCTGGAGACCAGCCAGCCCACAACAGAGACAAGTCTTGCACTGGGCTCAGAATGCAGGAGTGCAGACATGAGCAGCTGTTCACAAATGCACAGCTCACTCACTGACACCCATGGGAAGGTGCTGAACTCCCAGCCTGGCCAGCACCAGACAGGCCAAAGCCAGTCACTGAAGGAGGTGCCCCCTTCCCCCAGGAGGCCAGTAAGTGCTGTGACCGCCTGTTGCATTTCCAGGGCCTGCAGGCTCCAAGCCAGGTCCCCCCAAGTCCATGGGGAGTGCCAATTCCACTTCCAATTTAACCTCGAATCTCAGCAGTGGGTGGGCCAAAGGTTGTGGTACAGGTGGAAGTGAGGAAGGGCCAAGGGCCAGGGCCCTGTCTAATACCCAGGCCAGGCAGGGCCCTGAGGTGGTGGAAACCCATAGGGAGGGGCAGGCCCAGAGGGGTAGGGAGGCTGAGGGGGACCTGAGGGCTGGGACTGGCCTGGGAAGCCAGGGAGCTGGGGCTGTGTTGGGTAAGGAGGTTTTCCTCCTGTCGAGAGGTAGGAGGGCTGTTGAGGATAACCAGGGCTGGGAGTCTGGCCCCCTGCCAAGGGGTACCCAGGGCCAGAGGCACCAGAGTGGGGTACAGGATAGCCAGGCCGGGGTGGTGTGCTCCTCTGTGGGGACCAAGAGTAGCCCCCAGCAGCCCTGGGTCCCAGCTGGGCTGATGGATAAGGGGGGCCCAAAGGCCCACCGTAGGAAAAGGAGGGCTGGGACATCACAGGGAAGGGCGCTGGCTGGAGCGCGCCTTGGGCGGTGGGACCCATGGGCAAGCCAGGCGATGGGCTGTAGGGCAAAGGGTAGGGAGGCACTCCTGATGGCTGCAGTGGTGGCTGCAGTGGTGGGGGTGGCTGCTCTTCGACCACAGGGGGTGTCGCCTGGGGGACTGGGTGAGAGGGGGGAGGTGGGCGGGGAGGTGGAGCATCACCGGCAGGCTCCTGGGAAGCTCTGGGCTTCCTCACCACATCTTGGAGCTTCTCCACGCGAACCCGGCGCAGATGCGACAGCATCCTCATGGCAGAAAAGTTCTCCAGAAACGTTTCCAAGGGCACCTCCCCCTCCAGGAACTTCTCAGCCATGGCCTGGAAGACATAAGGTCAGGTGACAACTGAGACCTGCTGGGAACAAGGCCACCAGTGGTCCCCCAGGTCAAAGATCAGTTGCAGCCCTCCTACCTCGGCCCTCAGGCATTCCCTACCTCCTCCAGCCCCCATCACTGCTGACACACACACACTCATTTGCTTATGCTCTGTTTCCCTCACAAGAATGTCAGCTCCTGGAGGGCAGGGACTATCTGTCATAGTCACCACTGTCCCCACCCTGGCACTGTGCCAGGCCCCCAGTGGCTACTGCATGTATGTGCTAAGTAAGTGATGAACACTAGCCACCTGGTCGCTGGTGCAGGTTGCCCAGGGGCTGGGAGGACCTGGCAGCTTCCTCCACACAGAACATGGAGAAGTGGAGAGAGCCGGTCTGCCCACAAAGCCTGGAGAGATGCTCAGAGGGAAGCAGAACAGAGACCCAGGTGAGAGGGGGGCTGCGTCAGTCCTCAGGACTCCTGCTGCTCTGCCCTCCATCCATCCACATCTGCCAATTGCCCGTGACCTTGTCATCGGTCACCCATGTCTGCTTCAGCCAATGAGACTGGGTTCCTGTTCTTTGCGTCCAAAGGGGCTTCCACTGGGACAAAAGGTGTCACTTATCTTTGCCACCTACTCATGCGCCCCTGTCCCACCCTCTGCAGATACCCAGTGCTCATTACAAGGGCTCCTGCTCCAGGGGCTGACACTATTCAAGGAACAGAGGGTGTGAATGGCCATCTCACCTCAGACTCCTCCTCAATCTTCATGCCTTCAATCTGCAGCAGGTCTAGCAAGGTCCCCAGCTGCAGCGCTGAAGAAAATTTCTCTGGAATGGAGGGCAGAAAGGTCGATGTCTCACAAGTGCCTTTCGATTCAGTGTTGGAGGCCAAGGTTTCAGCAAAGGCTTCCAGGGTCCTCTGTGTGTGCTGAGGCCAAGCCACCACCCTGGGGCTGCAGCAGTTCCCTTAGGTCACCTTCCTGAGCAGAGAGGAGCTCAATCGAGCCCAGCCCAGCCCTTGGCTAGCCAGTTTCCCATCCCGAACCCTGTTCTGCCTCACAGGGGAGTTACTTCACTTGTCTGAGCACCGAACCTCTTTGCTGTCAAGACCAGGACAGCCCCGCCCACCCTCACAGATGGCAGGTCCTGGGACACAAAAAGCCGGGACCAGCTCTGTAGAGCGCGCAGAAGCTGAGCTGGCCAAGTCGACAGCAGCAGCATGGGGCGAGGGCTCTCTGGATTCAAATCCCAACTCAGCCTCTAGCCAGCTGTAGAACCCTGGCCTCCTTTTTTCATCTATGAAATGAGAGTAACAGTGGGACCTACCCTTCTAGGGCTACAGTGAAAAGAATGCATGCAAAGCACTCAGTACTGGGCTGGGATGCGGGACCCGCAGTAACTGCTGGCCTTCCTGTCCTGGGGGAGGGAGAGGGCATCTACTCTTCCATGCTATTCCAGCAGCTCTCCTAGCCCAACCTCCAGTGGGACCCTGAGTTAACAGAGGAGCCCCCAGAGCATACTTCTGAGTCCGACTGCCCCTACCCAGCTTTGCCTTCTGCTCCTGGCACCGCTCTACGAGCTTCCGGAGCTCCTGGTACTTGTCCGAGAGGTTTGAGCGGCTGATCTCCAGGGGGCCTTGGAACTCCAGGTTCCGCTCTGCCAGGCTGCGGTTGGTAGCCAGTGCCATCTCCCGTTCCAGCTGCAGGTCCTGGACCTAAAAGAACAGGGCACTTGACCAAGAGACTCACCACCACTCACCACGTGGCAGGCTCATCCAGGGCCCCCTGGAACTCATCGCCCACCATGGGGGAACCGCCATACTCAACCCTTCGCTAGAGTCAGGTGGACCTGGTTCAAACCCTGAGCCAGCACTCTGACCAGGCACCTCTCTGAATCCTAACCCAACGGCCTGTGTGGTAGAAACACGAGAGACACTGGTGCTGAATGTTAACAGTTTGCCCAAGGCCGCACGACGGGCCCTCCATAAACTGTGCAGAGCTCCAGGTAGGAGAGAGGACCAATTTATAGGAAAAGTCACAGGCTTTCTAGGAGGGAAGGCACCAAGGGTTCCAACCACTTATCTACAAGATTCAGAGTCAAGAGACCTAGTCTGAAGTTGACTAAGGTGGCCCAGGGTAGGCCACAAGCCAGATATGCAATGTGGCCCCAAAATAACCTACTCTGAGGGTGTGAGAAAGCCAGGGACAGACCATGACACTGATGCAGGAGACCTGTCCCTGCTTCCTAGGCCAAACATGTATCCTGCAGAGAAGCTGTGCAGATGAGCTAATAGAGGGGTTTTGAAAGTCTAAGTAGCCCGCCCCTCTTCATTACTCTTGATTTCAGAATGGTTTCCTCGGCCTCAGAGAATTCAAATCGATTAGCCAGGCATGGCCACACGCCACAAAATTCAAGTTGCCACGACCCAAGAGGTGTTCCCTGCTTCCGCTTTCCGTGATTCTGCACTTGGCCACCAATTCTATCAGCCTGCCCAGCTCAGATGTCAACTAATTATAACTGTACAAAGGTTTGCTTCTACGGAGTGTACACTCTAGAGCAGGCCTTGGGATTCCCACAACATGGTTCTTGATTCAAGAGACACTTGTGCTTAATACGTGACCAACGGAGAATGGAAAACAGGGGAGCAAAGACCTGCATTGTGTCCGCATGGTGCCAGCTCAGAGCCAGGCCCTGGCAGAGCTCATGGCCTACTGAGCCACCTGAGTCAGCCCTGGAGTTTAACCAAGACAAGCCTTGCTCCGTGACCTTGCTGAACGAGCTCGGGGTGGCAGTGTGTGCCACATCAAGTCCCCATACCTCCCCTCACACACTGCTTCATACTCATCCCCTCCAGCTGCAGCAAAGATTGCTCATTTGGGTAGCGGGGTGGCGGGGGGCACAGCAAGGCCAGGAGTGAGAACACCCCTAACAGAGGGAAGCGCTCTGGGGAGGCGGATGCAGGGAGGAGCTGGCAGGGCAGCTGCTCTTTTTTGGTGAACATATTGTGAATTCCCAGGGGAGTCACACCACACCTGTGCATGAGCAAAAATAACAACATATTTCAAATACCAATCAAATAAGCTTGGCAGGCTTGGGATGTGGCCCCCTGGCATTAGAGCAGCAGGTAGTAGCTTCTAGAGCAGTGGGCAGGTTGCAGCCACTCCAGGGGCAACTGCACATATCCAGCCCTGTGGCCATGTCCATACCTGGCCTCTCCCACCTGGAAGGGGAGTCACAGGTCACAGGCCAGGGAGGGCAGGCAAGCCCTTTATACAGTAGAAAGCTCTGTACAGACAGGAGGATTCTTTTTATTCCCCGGAGGATTGCGATTAGGGGCTGAGAGGATTAGATGCCAGTTAAGACAAAAAGTGGGTCAGTCAGATGAGCCCATGCTCCAGCCCAAGAGTGGCTCCTCAGGGAGACACAGGGCCACAGGCCCTTGGGGAAATGCAGGGACAAATGGTGCCCGTGCTTCTAGAAACCGCCTCCAGATTCGGGCTGCAACAATAGTGCAGAACTCTGGGGTGTGAGGGTTCAAGTGAAGGGCCGGGGCTCCTAGCACCACCCCCTAGAACTCTCAGGGCCCTGGGAGCTGGGCTGACACCTCAGGGGTGTCGCTGGCTGGGTCCCAACCAGGTGGAAGGCCACAGAAAAGGGAGATGAACTTGACCGAAACTCCCAACCAGCCAGCGTTCTTAAGTGCCGCAGTCCCATCTGCTGCCCTTTCTTGGGCCCCACGACAGCCTCCTCCTACCTCAGGGGCCTCCTGGGCCAGCCGGTCGATGGCCTCCGGGTCGTTCTGCATCTCCTCCAGCTCCTCCAGGGTCTTGTCTTTCAGGGTCTCCATCTTTCCCTATGAACACAAAATGATGCTGATATGAGGCAAAGGATCTCTCAGGAAGAGACCCCTGAACCCAATCATATTATCTGTGGAGACAAACAAGTTTCCTGAGGACCTTCCATTGCAGGTGGCTCAAGGAGGGACAAGGGCCCCATTTAGTGTGTTCCTGCTGCCCTGCCCAGCCTTCTCCCCAGGGAGACAAAGGAGCCACTCCTTCCACCCAGACCATAAACATGTGAAAGCAGAACATGTGGAAGCACTAGGCAGCCAGAGGGAAAACACAGCTGGAGCTCCCCGAGGAGCCGAAGGACAGGCAGGAGGAGAGTGCCAGGCAGCCAGGGGCAGGGAAGAAATTGGCCCAAGGTGGCCTGCGAGCTCTGATGCCAGCACCCATTCCGGTAGGTGTCTATTTCTGCCCGAACCAGAAATACGCCCAACCGCACACGCAGGGGCCTCATGGCTGCAACACCACAGGCTCCAACAGGGCCACGGGTTATATTTAGGTGCCGACAACCTTGGGTCCCCTCAGTGTTCTCTGCAACTGCCGTCCTCCCCACATGTCACACAGATGGACTGTCACGTTTTCTGCATGTTGTTGAGGGAATGGAGTTTTACAGAGCAAGGGCATGGCCTCCCTGGCTTCACAATGCCTTCATTAGGAAGGACCTGAATTAGCCCTTTTGTTGAAACCTTTTTCCCTCTTCCTCTTAAAAATAAGTTCCAAAGCATAGTTTATTGTTTCTTCCCTCATTCAAATGTTGGCTCTTTTTCGTGACAGGCAGTTCACACAAGACAAAGCTATGAAACAGCTGGTTTCCGTGTGGTGTACAACTCTGCTGTATATCAAACTAATTTTCGTAAGTTTTCATCCTAAACCTCTAATCATGTCATTAATAATGTGCCTGTTTTATTTAAGACCTAATAGTGATTCTTTTGTTAATAAAAGCTAATGGGAAAGGATCCTTTATTAAGCTGACGACTAGACCTACATTTAAGTTTTCTGCAGTATGTGAAGTATTGTACCAGAGTATTAAAAGATATGTAATATTTTATTGATAAACTTATCCTTTAAAAGGGATATGTTTTCAGATGTCATCATTTTGATGTGAATCATGTAAATGGTGATAATATACACTGTTTATTATATGTTTAGTGTTGCCTTTTTGCCCACATATATAGTCTATTTGCAGTTGTTTTTTAAAAGTGACACTAAAAGAATAGTTTATGCAAAGGAAAGACAAAATAGGCTGTCACTTTCACGCCTGTCCTCATCACAACAGGGAATCATTCACCAGACTGGCTTCCAAGGCAATCGGGAGGAAAAGGAACTGACTGGCCTGAGTAGAATGTCTCCTTTGAGGAAGAGTTGGCTTCATTAGTCCCTTCCCTGTCATTCTGCCCAGGGGGACACTGACAGACTGTCTGTATGACAAGGGGTCACAGCCAGACCCCAGGGACCAAGAAGAGAAAGCACAAACACACAGAAACACACCCAGTACTCCTTCCTTTCTGCTGACAGGATCCTCTGTGTTTATGTCTTTATCTTTTCTAGATAGGCGTTTTATAGCCTTAATGTCAGTTTTAAAACTGTTTTCTGAGGATTCTGACACTATGGGAAATCTGAAGTCCCCACCCCTCCCACCGCACCAGTGAGTCAGCACTGACCACTTGGCTAAGGAGGTGTTTTGGAATCACGGACAAAGGTTATGACCAGAAAGCAACCTTCTCTGGGTTTCAGTTTCCCCATCTGTAATAGATAGGAAGAGGCATCTCCTAGAGTCAGGAAAGTTGAAAAGAGAAACCAATCAATACTGACCACACACCCCCATTTGCCAGGAAAGTCTTGCTTTACTCCATCTGTCCCAGGGTAGCTAATTAGTGATGCCCCTTTCCAAGCTCAAAAACATCTCTGTTTAGACAAATCACAGGCAGAACTCTGAGATATTGCGGATTTGGTTCCAGACCACCACAATAAAGCAAGTGTTACAATAAGGTAAGTCCTAATCTTTTTGCTGGTAGAGAGTCTTGCCTTCAATTTGTAAAATGACAATATCTCTGAAATGCAATAAAACAGGTATGCCTGTATATGGTCACCCAAACAGGGTCACACCACGTCCGTTATCTACTGAGGGTTGAATGGAGCCCCCAACCTTGCAGGGAAGGACTGCCAGGCTTTGGTGTGTACCTGAAGCCAGGGAGACACTGGCTGAAAATGCTGGTGCCCTGGGTCCACCTGTGGGGCTGTGCCAGTGACCTAGGGTGGGGTCCAGAATCCCATCTCTCCAGGAGATGCAGATGCAGCTGATCTGGGGCCAGATTCTGAGAAAGACGGTAGACAGCTCCTTGATAGTCATGTGACAATGGATGCCACTGGATACTGAGCATCGCAGCCTGAGTTTTACATGTGCTGTCCCTCCTAATCCTGTGAGGTGGGGATCGTCCCATTTGCAGGTGGAAGAGTCAAAATTTAAACCTACACTCTGTCCACACTTCCCCCTGCTGCTCCCAAACCCGTGGTCTAAAAGCTGGGCAGGGGAACAGCAGACTGTGAGGCCCCAGGAAGGAGCCAAGCTCCGGAGGCCCAATGCTATTGTGCTGCACAAGTGACCCACCAGAAGAGGGACAAGCACAGCAATGTTCTGAATATCTGAAGCACATCAGGAGCACGGGCTCTGAGTCCCAGGCCCTGCCACTCACCAGCTGCAGGACCTCACCCAGTGCACCTCCTGAGCCTCAGGTTCTTCATTTGTAAAATGGATTAGTGTGAGATTCAATGGGATGACGTAGGCAGAGCCCTGGCTTAGCGTGAGGGCTGACCCAGAACAAATGCTGGTGAAGGACTCCAACAGAACTTATGTATTCCTAAAGCTCCAGGATGGCCCATCTGACAATTTGCTGGCTCTCTGTGGCAGGGTACCCAGCCCTGCTCCACCCAGGGAGGGACCTGCCATGGAACAGGTGTCCTTGAGCTCCTGTAGTCAGGCTGAACATGGAGCTACCTGGGCCGAGAGTAGAAGCTCCAGCAGGGGCAGCTGGCCAACCACACACTAACGGCACAGCAAGCAGTGTCACTGGCAAAGGCTCCAAGGGGTCCGGACACGCTCTCACACTGGAGAGGTTTCCACACACCCACCAGGAGAGCCCTGAGCAGAGCCGTAATTCCCTAGGATGGCACCAGCTGTCCCCTCAACCACTCCCCACGGGAAGTATCATGCTCAACGAGTACCACACGTGGCAGCGCAGAACTGGGCAGCAGACTGCACTTTTGGTGCCAGGACACCTTTCACCCCTAACATTACTAAAGATCCCAGAGTTTTCATTGCTGTGGAGTTTAGCTGTCAGTAGGCCTATGTCCTGGCAGCAAGTTTTCAGTTGAGATGTCACTGGCCACAGTGGGATGTGGGCTATAGCATTTTCTTCTAATTTCACCTCTGCTTTCTCATCTGACATCCCTCTCAAGTCTACCATGTCCATTTCACAGGTGTGAAATTAAGGCAGAATGGCATGTAACCTGCCTATGGTGACAAAGGAGGGGACTCCCACCTGACCTAGGAGCCCTGCCCTTGGCCTACTGCTCCTTCCACCAGGCTCCACCCCCAGCTGCCTCCTCTCACACCTCACAAGGCACTGCTGGCATGAGGGGTGCTTAGGATCCCACACCCATAGATGCCAGCATTCTCTTTTTTAGGGGCTCATTTTCCTTACCTATAAAATGGGTAAACAGCCCCTGATGGTCACAGGGCTCCTTTCTTCTGAGACAAATCCCTTTGCAAATTCTCATTAACTTCCATCAGCAATTTTCCACCTCATGGCATACATAAACTCATTACTAAAATTCTGCAGCACACCAAAAATATATATTTTACCGATCTGACAAAAAGATAGGTATAATTTCATTCACATTGGCAACTACTGTGTTGGCTGTTTTTTATCTGACCATCTAAGGGAAAGGAGGTCAGTGCCCCTGACGAAATAGTAAGGTGGTGCATGTTTTAAAAATCGCTGACTTACATAATCACTCTAATAAGTAAAGTGAAACAAGGCTTAATTACCCCTATTTCAGGGATGAAAAGAGGACCAGAAAGAAAAAGGGAAAGTACTGCCAAAGGTCTGACAAACCATTTGGTATTTAAATTTCACAAGCACCTTTGCCTGCCTGCTCCATCACCCCTCACAGGGGAGTCAGGAGGATGGTCCAAGATGCAAAGATTGCAGGTCTGCAAGCCCCAGGCCCCTGGCCCTGCCACCTCCTCCACCCTGCCCTCTGATACCTCAAACCCCAGCAAGCAAATGCCTGTCTTGTTAGCAACAGCAGCCCCTGGAAGCTACTGGGACTTTCTTCAGAAGTCAGAGCCACTACTGAGGCCAAGAGCAGCAAGCACTTCTCTGGGTACTTAATTTGGAAAAAGAGAAAGGAACAGGACAGTATTTTGCCTGAGGCCCACAAAGCAGGGGCCCCTGAGGCATGGGAACCTGCTGCTGGCAGTGTTCTGCCTCCCAGTCACCCAACTTGGCAACAAAACCCAAACCAGCACAACTCAAAGTGACCACAACCACCAGGGGTGTCACAATGCAGAGAACTGGAGGGGGGGGGACCAAGCTCAATGACCTTGCCCCTCGGTACCCAGGCATGACCAGGATCCCCCTCCACTTACCAAGCTGCCCAGAAGGATGCTGGGTACTTGGGGGGCAGTGTCTGGAGTCTGCTATTTGGAAGGAGGGGACAGGAGATGAGAAGAGACAAAGGAAAATGGCTTGCTCACCTTGGTGCTCCCAGTGGTACACAGAGCTCCTAACGATGCTACAGCAGATTGGACAGGCAGGAAGGAGAGAACCAGACAGCTGTGGACAGACACCCAAGACAAGAGGACGTGGGAATGGGCTTCTTCCACCTCTCACGCTTCACCCCTTTCTTCCTGCTTCTACTGACCAAACACTTAATGTTTACTCATTACTACATGCCAAGCGCTGAACAAGAACCCAAAGAAGGGGGAGGTAAATGGGGCAGAGAGCTGTAAATAAATACTTACTGAATCCCTGCTATGTGCCAGACACAGCCTTAAAATATAAAAACTCATGCTAAGTCTCCAGGAACTCAGTTTGGTTTTAAAAAGCAAAACAGTTCACAAGGAATCATGGTGAGCAGGGCCATAACAGAGGTGGGGCCCAGAGGAGCAAGGGGTGGGGAAGTGGGCAGCTCTGAGGGGTGGGTGTGTGTGGAGCCCCCGAGGTCTCACTGTAGGAGGCTGCTTGTGTAGGGACAGGAGTCCCAGGGTCCAGGGCCAAGGGGAGATGACAGCAGACCCTCGTGGGAGCCACGGTGGGTCTGCATGGCCGGGAGATGGGAGGAGAAGGCTGGTAAGGAAGGGAGGGGCCTGCATAGCGTTTACAGGTACAGAGACACAGCACCTCTTTTGGGGGCAATAACATCAACTCAAAGGAGATCAGATGGGGAACAAGGTGGAAAGGCGAGTGCTAATCTGTGTTCCCTCCACCAGGATGAAAAAATGTCACTAATTCCTCAATAACAGGCCCTGAGAAGGGAAAAAGCTTTCTTCTCTCTCTCTTTTGGTTTTCCTATCTTGTTTTGTATTGTTTTGTCTCCTCTGAAGCTTTCACCTCACCAGAGATCACAAAAATCACAAACCCTGTGCCTATGAGGACGAGGCAGGTGCACCAGAGGCCAAGCCTCTGGGTGGGGAGGGGAGCGTGTCCCTCTGGAAATCTCGGCCTCCAGCTCAGCTCGGGCACCTCCTGCAGGTGGGAGGGTGGGGCACTTTGCCAGACCTACCAGGTCTCCAAGGGAAGCTAGAAATCTAGATCCGTGTGTCATCTCCCCATTTTTAAATTTCAGAAGCCAATTCAAAGTTGTCAGAAACACCAGATGGAGTGTGGTTTTAACCCGAAATCAGCATACCCTCCAAGAGAGACAGCTGCCAGAAGAGATTCCACAGAAAAGGGGGAGGCTGGGGGGGGAGGGGGCAGGTGACATACTTTACAGGAGTCCTGGATCCCACAGGTGCTGCCCCTGGGCCTTTGCAATCCACACACTATGATGAGGGGGAAACAAAGTTTCTGGTCACTGGTCCTTGATGCTGGCACATTTAAGTCTCAACTTCTTTCCATTACTTTGTATCTTGACTGAATCAATCTCACATGCCTTGAACACGGTGGAACATGATCTAGCAGAAGATATGAGGCCCTAAGGAGACAACACTGCACCCTGGTGGATTTATGCCAGAGGCCGTATCTTTTCTTGCCCCGGGGTGGTGGCACGAGGGGGGTGGCTGCAGAATGTCCAGGTGGAGAGGTGATGCTGGGAAGGGCTCAGACTCAGGGCAGCCTTCCAGATCTGACCTTATAAGGGGAAAAAAGCAACATATTGCTGGATCTTGCTCAATGAGGAACTTTGCCAGGATTGTTCAGCTCAAAAACAAATAGTTTCAACTGATATCAGATCCTTTAAAGAATAAACTCAGAGGGGAAAAAAGTAAAAACAGAAAGCAAAATACAGCACTTTCTAAGCACCAGGTACTCAGGTCAGAGTAAGGTGTACCAGCCCTAGCGATGACGTGAGGTGCCCCTCGCCTCAGAATAGTTAAAGCCCGCTCTGCCTCCAGAATGAAGAGGAAAGCACAGAATCTGGGAAGAGATGCCCCGGCTTTGCACTTTGGCTCTACAGCTGTTTATTGGTGTAACCTTGATCCAGTCCCTTAGTCTCAGTCTCCTCTAGACAATGGGCACTATGATGATAGTGCCTCTGGAGGCTGTGTGCCTCTGGTGAGCAGGCCTTTGCAGGCTCCTGAGCACTGGACAAATATTAATTTTTCTGCCTCTGGGGGTAATCTGATCATTAGGGGTGACTCCTGACACCCCTGGGGCTCAATACTGAGTCTAGCAAAATGACTGCTCTTATTGAATCATGACACGGAACTGTGACTGGGCCAGCACTACTGCTTTCCCTGGCCCCAATCCCCTCATCATTACCAGACAATACTTCTCTGCCACCTACTTCCAAGCCTGAAATCTCACTGAAAGGCCTTGGATTTCTTGTAAATTTCCCACATTCACCTATGGCAGCAGAAGAAGCTGTTACCGTGGCAACCCGTAAAATTCAATCCCAGAGTGTTATACAAAACAGGCCCCATCCCACCCCTGTCAAGGACCCCTGTGGTTGCCGGAGAAAACCTCCTAATCCTGCTTCCTAATGAGGAAATATTTATTGACCTGATCTATTTTTCTTCTTCCAGAAGGATTCTAGCCGTGCAGGCAAGATTCAGCAGACTGTTGAGCCAGTCACCCGTCTTCACACAGGACCAAGCCATCACGCGAGTCTCACCTGGCCCAAAACACCATCGAACTCACCCGCCCCACAATTCTGAAAGTTGGCACAGAAGCCCCAGAAGGGAGACCTTTCTAGTATTCAGTCTTTCTAAGGAATCTCTGGAGCTGGGGTTGGGATCCCTCCCACTTCCAATGCTAAAGTTAAGACAGCGTGAAAGGTAGTGAAAAGAGTTCAGGGCTTTAAAGCCAAATGGATTTAAATTCCAGTGTGACCTTTTACTAGCTACTTGACGTTGGGCAAATTATTCACCTTTCTAATTCTGCTTCTCACTGGTAAAATGGGGCTAATCCCACCAACATCATAGGGTTGCTGTAAGGATTTAATGAGAATTAAACAAGAGAACCTCTAGAGGTGCTAGAAAAAGCACCAAGCAGGTGCTAGGTAACATTAATTTACACACATTCACACCTTATTGTGTGAAATGCCGCCTGACAACCATGCCAGGCACCCACTGGGAGGGCTCTGAAGAGCAGGTCCCGGAGGGAAGCAAGGACGGGACTTTCTGAAACAGGCTCCATACAGTTGAACAAAGGGCCTCAACTGCAAGCTGCCCATACACCTACGGGGGATGTGCAGTCTCTCAGGGCAGGCTTTCGAAGGGGCCCACTGAGTAACTCCACCTGACCCCTCTTCTCCCAGGCGGAGGCCCTCAAGTGAGAAGGTCCAGGAATGATGAGCCCAATTACCCTGCCAAATGGGCTGGCGCGGGGAGCACTCTCATCACTGCTGGCTGGGGACCTGGGGCAGGTTACTCAATCTCTCCATACCTTGGTTTCTTCTGTAAGGCAGAGCTTTTAAAAGGATGAAATGAGTTAGTAGCTGGAAACTCAATAAACAGTCGTGGTTTTCATCACCGTGGCTGAGCTCACGCACTCAGCCCATTCCTACCTCTGCAATGCAAGCACTTCCCACGAGGACGCTGAAGAGAGAGAACTTAAGATTCCTCCCAAGACGGCATCAGTCCATCAGTCAACAGAGCGACAGAACTCCGGTGGCTGGATGTAATCAGATCAACAGCATTCAATACAATGGCCAAGACACAGGTTCTTTAATAACTCCCTAACAGTAAAGCACACCCTAGCCACTTGGAGAAGCCTCTTTCTTCTCCGGCCTAGGGCTCTGATTTGAAAAGGAAACCATCCTAAGCTGCTTCACACCAAACTTCCATTTGTTTCTCCTTTGTCCCAACTGTTCAGATGACTCGGAAGGAGCTCAGTCTGCAGTTATCAGTCCTCCACCCCCACCCCATGCTTTCCAATCTGCACAGAGCGAGCTGAGTTGGTAAGTTCAACTATCCCCTCTAGGAAGGATCAAGATTAAGGTCAGGGCAAGGGCACACTCGGGACAAATATCTAGGAGTCTGTATGGAGTCACTTCAGGTGTATCTGTTCAAAGTCCAAGGCAGTGAGACTCACTGTTCTCACTTATTTGGGGCCCTCCTAGGCCAGTATAAGGTAGAGGAGCTTAAGAACCCTCCCCCTGCAGTGAGGTCTGAGCCCTCCTGGGTCCACCAGAGGCAGGCAGCTGTGTTTAGGGCGACAGTGTAGCCACAGAAAATGGCAAACCAGGTCAGAGGCTATTCATACCTGCTCTTGACTCAGGCAGGACTCCACGAAGGCCATTATCTAACAGGTAAAAGGTGGCAATGCCAGACACTGCGCTGAGCTCGGGACTCTTTCATCCTGTGAAGGATATCTGCTCTGAGCCAGCCTCTCTGGAGCTGCCCTACTGGTTCTTACCAGCCCATCCCTCTCCCACATACCCCAGTAATCACTAGGGAACAGTCAATCAGCTCTCACATCCCTGCTTAAAACCTTCCATGGCTCTCCAGTGCTTCAGTATTACATTCAAAATCTTATGCTCTTGGCTTATCAGCTGACCCCTGGCCTCCCGTTTCGGCTAGATTTCCCTCCACTGCCCCATGGGCTGCTCACCCCACCCGACTCTTTCTGTTCTACCTACTATTCTCAGAACAAACAAAGAGCTTCTAATCATTTCACAAATAGCCCGCATCTATATAATGATTAATAGGATATGGACTTTCCCTCAAAGAGTCCCAAGCTCTGCTGCCTTCCTTTGCTCTTGCCGTTCCCTCCTCCTGGAATTTCTTTCCTATGCCTTCTCCAGCTTAAAAATACCTGCCCATCCTTCAAATTCTAGCTCCTCTGGGAAGTGTTCCTTGCTGCTTCTCCCAAAGAACTCATCCTGCCCTCCGTGGTGCTCTGTAAGTACACACAGCATCTTTATCCAGCAAGAATGTGAGCTCCCCAAGGGCACAGCCCATGTCTCACTCATCTCTGCATTCCAGCACCCAGGTCAATGCCGAGCACACACAGGGTGCTCGGTGACCCCTAACTAGACAGGGACTTTCACTTTCGGCAAACATAGAGGAACAAGGACCAGATTCACCCTCCTGCCTCAAACAACTAAGAGTGAGACTAACGAACAAAACATCAGTTTTCAGACAATAGATCAGGCAGTGCAGGAGGGGTTCCTGACAGGGAAACAAACAAGATAAGCCCAAAATTGCCCCAACTTACTGCCTAGAGAGAGTTTCCAGGCCATGGCACATGGAGGGGGTACCCATTAAGCGTTAACTCCCCATTCCTGCTCTTCCCACTCCCTCCGAGCCACCATTCTTCTGCCTCAGGGAATTTACTCTGGGAACCTTATAAGAGGAACCATGCAATATTTTTCCTTTTGTGACTCGCTGGTTTCACTTAGCATTTCTTCAGGTTTCATCCACGTTGTAGCATGTGTCAAAAGTTCCTTCCTTTTTAAAGCAGAATAATATTCTATTGTACGTATGTACCACACTCTGTTTACCCATTCGCCTGTCAACAGACACTTGGGTTCCTTTCACCTTTTGGCCATTGTGAATAATGCTGCATTCCAATATGTTTGAGTCTCTTTTTGTACCTCTTTAGGGCATATACCCAGAAATAGAATTGCTGGATCATATGGCTAGTCTGTTTAATTTTTTGAGGAATTGCCATATTGTTTTCCCACAGCAGCTGCATATTTACTGCATATTTCCTACCAGCAATAAATAAGTGTTCCAATTTCCCCACATCCTTGTCAACACTTCTAATGTTTTTTATAATAGCCATTCTAAATGGTGTAAAGCAGTATCTCGTCACTTTGATTTGCATTTCCCTAATGACTAGATGTTGCGCATCTCCTCCATGTGCTTATTGGTCATTTGTAGACCTTCTTTGAAGAAATGTCTACGAGAGTCCTTTGCCCATTTTAATCAAGTTGCTTTTTTGTTGAGTTATGGGAGTTCTTTATATATCCTGGATATCAATCCACTAACACTAATTTTTTAAAACCTGGATGGACTATATTAATATGAAACAAAGTAAATTTTAGAGCAAAGAACATTACCAGAGATTAAAAGGGCTATTTCATGATAAAGGAGGTCAATTCATCAAACGAACATAACATTCCAAAATGTTTATGTACTTAATAACAGAGATTCAAAACACATGGAGCAAAAACTGATAAACCTACACAGAGAAATGGATAAATCCACAATTATAGCTATCAATGCCCCTCTTTCAATAACTGATAGAACAAGTAGACAAAAAAGTAGTAAGGACATAGAAGACTTATACCACTACTACCAACCAACTTGATTTAGTCAATATTTATAGAACACTCCATTCAATGGCAACAAAAAATAAATTCTTCTCAAGTGCTCCCAGAACATTTACCAAAGTAGACCATATCCTGGACCATAAAATAAGTCTCAGCAAGTCAAAAGAATTCAAATCATACGAAGTACATCCTCTGCTTACAAAGAAATTAAACTAGAAATTAATATTTACTGAACAGAAAGAAAATAAAGTCATACTATAATGTTGACTTTGACTCTTTTACTACTTGCAATCCTCCTGAGGAGGGAGCAGATAAATTAGCAATGAGACTAAAATGTCTTAATGGTACTTCTGTGTCTTTAATGCTACACATACCTGACCTGAATCATCTGTTTACCATATATGGGTGAGTCTCTTCTCTCTCTATCTCCTCTCCAGCCCATCCTAAGCCCCAGGGGGCCGCTCCATCAGCCCTAGACAAACCTGTTTGGTATTTGCTCAAGTTCTTCACATAAACTTGTGAAAGGGAAAAACTTGTGAGTGGTGAAACAAATGCCATGGAGGAGCACCTGCTAAGCAAACACGCCTTTACAATAATGCTATTACAGAGATCTCTCTGATTTGAGGTAACTATCCAGGAACTAACCAGAAACTTCTGAAAACTCCAGACCTTAAGCAGAAATTAAGAGAATTTCCAAACAACAGAGTTCTAATCAGATTAAAACAAAGTCTTCAATGATCTGATTATGTGAGTCTGAAAAAACCCTACTAGTATTGGCCAACAGTATCCGAAGATGATTCATATGGCTAGTTACCCCAGCACCCTTTTGATGGCAGATTTAGGTCAGATTACCCAATTTCACAGCAATAAGACAAAAAAACAGGATTCCCTAGGAAAAATCTCACTTCCAAGCTCAGCAAACCTACAAACTCCTTCAGGTAAGGTTCCTCAAACTTGCCTTATCATATGAATCACACGTGTACATGTTAAAAATACAGATTCCTGGGACCCAACCAGTCTAAGCAAGAATCTCCAGAGGTGTAGCTCTGAATTTTTAATAAGCATCACAGATGATTCGCAAGTCCCAGCAAGTACACATTAGCTTTGAAATGAGACTAGCAGGTTAAAAATCCCAACTCAGCCACTTACTGACTATGTGACCCTAACCTAATGATCTACTATCTCTATGACTAATTTTTCATCTGCAAAATGGGATCACCGATTACCCTGAAGTGTTCTCAGAGTTCACTACATTCACAAAGTCCCTCGAACAGTGCCAAGGGCATGTGCAGCCACACAAGAAATCAGTTACCACTACCTAAGAAAACAACCAGTAGCTGCCCAGATGAAGAAACCTACAATGAAAATATTCTACCTAATGGAAATTACAAAGGCACCAACCAGATTTCCAACAGAATATAGGAAAAAAAGTTTGTCTGGGTACTATGACCTCCAAGAACAAAGACTCTTACTTTAGAGTCCAGTATTTCGCCCGAAGTCCTCACTTCCATCCAGAACCAGAGTGCAGTCCTGTACAGGGTTGCAGCTTTGGACAATAGCCAAAAAAGGCTTTCCTTCCCAAATCCCTCCATCACCATCACCTCCAGCTCTAGGGCTGGCTAACAGTCACGGACGTGAGAGTCAGGTGGCAGCATCTTGGGTGAACCAGTAGGATATAGGATTCCTGGGTAAGAGGCAGGGAGCCAAGGTAGGGGGCGTGGAAAAGGCCTGAGTCAGCGACAGGATTACTGGGACACTGCTGAAGCAAAGGGAAGTGACCCTGTGAAGCTTCCAGAGCTAAAAGTGGGCATCACTCTGGTGAGTGAGCGCAGACATTGTGTGGCTGAGAAAGCACTGACTTGTCTTAGGGGCTGAGACCCTGAAATGCAGCGTGAACTCTGCCACTAACTCACAACACAGCCCCAGGTCACATTTTTCCCCATTCATAAAGTGGGAAATAAGCACCCCACTGGCTATACGAGGAAATGAGGAGGGACCAGACACCTGCTGGATATACAGAGGGTCCTGACTTCCAATGTTTTGGCGTTATGATAGTACAAAAGTGATACGCATCTCTTACGTGAGATATTCCACAGTTTTATCATAAAATAGGCTTTGTGTTAGATGGCTGTGCCCAACTATCGCCTAATGTAAGTGTTCTGAGCTCATTTTAGGTAGGCTAGGTAGGCTAAGCCATAATGTTCAGTAGGTGCATTAAGTGCATTTTGAACTATTTTCGATTTATTATGGGTTTATCAGGACACAACCCTGTTGTAAGTGAAGGGGCATGTATCTATCTACAGTATACCTACCTATACACACACACACACACACACACACACACACACACAGCCCTTTGTACCCAGAACCAGGCGCGCACGCGCACACAGACACCCCCAATGCCCTTCTACTCAACAGGATAAGAACAGAGAAGGCTTTAAAGCCCATCCTGTCACTGCCCTGGAGAGAGGGCACAAGGCTGGGAGTCGAAGGCGGGAGTGCCGCTCCCGGCCCGCTCCGCCGCCGCCGCCTCCCCTCTGCTCTCTGAAAGTCGGACGCCACTTGGGCCTCTTTCCCCATCTGTACAATGGGCAAACTGTCTCTAACGTCACCAGAACTGTGACCAGCAAAATGCTCGAATTTGGGGCGGAGGAGGAAGGGCGGCGGCGAGCGGAGGGGCGGGCCGCGGGCCCCACCTGCGGGGGCCGCCGGGGCAGCTCCTCCGGCCCTCCCCTCGCTCCCTCCCCGCCGCCCACCGCGAGGGGCAGCGGAACCAGACCTCCGCGCAGTCACGCGCCCCTCGCGCCCAATCACCGGCCTCGACCACAGCGAGGCGGGAAGGAGGGGGCGCGCCGACGGCCACCGCAGCGCCACCCCCATCCCCGTCCTCGCCCCTCCCCGGGCCTCGCTCACCTGCCGGGGCCGCAGCCGAGCCGCCACAGCCGCCGCGGGTTAAACCGCAGCCCACGCCCACACTTCCGGGGCCCGGAGGCCCGCCCCCTCCCGCCGGATGTGACCCTCCTCCAACGTCCGGATCTGGGAGTGGGACCCACGCCGCTCGCCCCGCTGCGACGTTGGGCGCCCCGCGTGCTTCTGAGTCACGGCACCGGCTCCCCCCCCCCGCAACCAGACACACTCGTGGCCACGCGGGACCACACCCACGGGAAGGCCCAGGAGCCCCCGCCCGCGCGGCGGACGCCCCGCCCCGCCCCCCGAGGCTTCTGGCCCCGCTCCGGGAGGGACACCGCCCAGGAGGCGGAGCCCGGGCGCCGCGGGCAGTGCGCCTGCGCGGGCCTCCCGCTCCTTCCGCCGGGGTCCCGCGGGGCTCCCCTTGGGGGCGGCCCCCGAGACGGGCCCGGGAGCGAACGAATGGACCCCCAGCGCGTCGGGACGCCCCAGGTGGGCGGAGCTCCGGCTACCCAGTGCCCAGTTCCTTGGCACCGTTTGACCCCTGGACCTGCGACCGCAGAACCGGTGCCCCCCGCAAAGCGCAGGGCCTGCCGGCCTGGCACTGGGTGGCGGCTCCGCGAGGCAGCCCTGAGCGGCTTCCCCAGAGTGCGCTGTTTCCCAAGGGCCTGACTCGCTCTGAGCCCGTGTGCGTGGGAAGCGCTGTACAAACCACGCCGTCCTCGCGTGGTCGCCTCCCGGCAGGAGCCTGACGAACCGAGGGGCCGGGGCTGTGCCCCCCCCCCCCCCCGGCGCGCGAACGGACAAGGCCTCGGCCTGTGCCCCCCGGGAACTGGACCCACGACCTTCTGGTGTCCAGGACGTGCTCCAGCCGGGTGGCAGGCTTTAGGAGCCGGAGCCGCACTTGCCAGGCGTCCCTTCCGCATCCAGAGGGCTCGGCCACCAGCATTTCTCCCCAAGAGGGCTCCCTGCCAGCCTGAGCTGGGTGTGAATGAGAAAGAAACCTTCGTGGTGTTGAAACACCGAAATGTGGGGGTTGTACGTCTTCCTGATGTATGTAACTCAGCGTATTTTCACTGAAACAGGAGGGTATAACCTCCTTCCTTTAGTAATCGAACCCCTAGTCTAGGACCATCCAGCTAAAGAGTACGTTTCCTGGCCTCTCTTTCACCTAAAAGTGCCCTCATGACTTCTTTATAGCCAATGAAATATGGGCGGAAAAGTTATTTACAACTTCTGTTTATGCCCTTTAAGGAAAGGGCATGTCCTGCTCTCCCTTCTCTGTTTCCTGCTCGCTGGAATGCAGACGGAGTGACAGGTGCTGGAGCAGCCCCATGAAACCCAGAGACGGCAACCCTATGTTGAAGACGGCAAAGCACCACGGAAGAATTTGGGTCCCCATCCCTGTGGAGCCACCTGGACTGTTACCTGAGAGAGAAATGAACTTGTGTTTTGTTTAAGCCTCTGTTATTTAGGCTTTGGTTGTAGCAGTTGAGCCTGTAACCTAATACCTGTAACCTAATACCTAACCCGGGTGTTAGCCTTGTCTTAACAATGAATGACACTGGGGTGGACAGGGACCGTACCTACTTCCAAGGGCTTATGCGTGAGTCAGGTGAGATCCCTGCCCTCCGGAACATGTGGTCCAGCAGGGCTTTCAGTAAGTCGAGCCAGGGCAAAGCCACACGGCAGGGAAACTCTAGGGTGCTCTAGGAACACATGGGAGGGGAACCTAAACTAGCCAGCTGCCTGAAGAAGGGGACTGTCTTCGGTCAGGCTTCCCAGAAATAGCCCATGAGATGAGGTTTCATGGACTAATAATTTATTTCAAAATCGCTCCCAGAAAAATTAGTGAGGAAACAGAGAAAGCAGGACAGAGGAGGGATGAGGCCCAGCATGGTGTGATTTCATTCAAGCCCTGTGGAGGGAAGCTCCCACCCGCTCTCACAAGACTCTGAAATACTATGAATCAAGGGTGAAAGGTGCCGAACCCCGGGCAAGGGAGTGGGGCTCTCCCACTCCCACTCCCACTGCGACTCCCAGCCATTGGTAGGGACCACCCCTGCCTACGGGCTGTCCTATTAGATCCTCCAGGCTCTGCAAGAAGCAAAAGCACACCAAAGCTGAGGAAAAGGCAACCTGGAGGTGGCCCGCACCCCCTCTGCTCTCTCCAGCCTCCTGTCAGGAATCCCCCCAAGGCTTCACGGGAGAAAACCCCGTCTAGTCTGGAGAGACAAAGTCACCCTAAATGTGGGGGTAGTGTCGTCAGCTGGGGCAGGAACGCATTTTACCCCAGTGGCACCCACAGCATTTAAACCTCCACCTTGCCTCCCCCAACCCCATCCCTACACAGATAAACGCAGTTTTTTTAAGAGAAAGATGTGGGGAGTGGTGTGACAGTTGATAAGTGCTCAGCCAAGACAGGCCAGGTTCAGTCTCTGGTTTGGGCCCCTGGGAAATTTAAGCCTTCCTCACACTACCATCCTCAATAACCACGATAAGGTCCCAGGAGGTCAAACCAATGTCCTCAACCCCTACGGCCTGCTGGACGTCAGAATAAAAAACAGCTGCTCCCCCCAGGCAGCCTCTGCTTGCTCCGGCTCAGGCCAGAGGTCCACAGAGCAGCCTGTTTCTCTCACAGCTAGACAGCCCAGCACCACAAAGGTCACAGCTCTGAGCTCCAGTCTCTCTTTTGTCACTAAATGACCTGGGTCTAGAACGATCTTCATCAAGTCCCTTCTGCTCTCTGGGTCTTGATTCCCCATCTGTAAGGCCAGAGACTCAACTAGATGATCCCACAAAATAGGACATTACAGTAGAGGCCGCCCCCTCTTAACCCCTGCATCCAAGATGAGCTCCCCACATGTGGCAGGTATCGCAGGTATAAATTTGAGTCCAAAATACATGATTGATTTTATGTAGGACATATAGCACTTCCCATAAGTCTAAGCACCCTCCACGTACTAACTCATTAGGTTCTGTTGTTCTCCATCTGACGATGGTGAGGCACAGAGAGAGAAAGTCACTTGTCCAAGGTCGCACAGCTAGTAAATCGCCAAGCTAGAATTTGAACCCAACACTGGAAATTCAGTGTGGCCACATGACTTGTTCAGGCCAAGTCATCATAACACACGTCACTCCTGGCAAGTGCTCTGATAGCCAGTGCACACGTTGGCACGTGTCTATCCCCTGCCACGGCAACAAGTGACACTGCAGACGGCGAAGTCTCCAATTGTCTGCATCCTAAGTGAAGATGTCTCCGATCAGAGCACCAAATGACGTTTAATGGGCAGGCAGGGAGAGCAAGGGAGAAACCTTATTAATTTTAAATTGGCTGCTGCCTGCTACTGCTCATACTGCCATTCTGATGAATATAATACGTCCCTGAGGCCTATGGCCCCTGCGCGCTCCACGCTTGCCGGATGATTTACAATCCTGCGAGTGCACAGCGCCGACGTTCCCTCCTCATGCCCACTCAGCAAAGCCCTTTCTTCCAGTGGGACCCAGCTCGGTTGCCTGGACGGCTTCCCAGCTTTCCCACCCAAGGTGGCATGAGACACCCCCATTCCCAGGATGCCTGGAGCACGCCTCCATGACAGTCTGGTCGCACGTCTTTGCTGAATTTTTGTTTGCTGGACTGCAGGGCCACAGCTAGCCCATTCAGAAAATCTGACCTGTCCAAGTGGTTGCAGGTACCTAGAGCATCGCTCAGCAATGGCCATGGACTAGACTTCAGGCCACCTTCCCCCTTCACCTGGGACCTGTGCTCTGGGCACAGTCTGCATGCTGTTCACGCCTGCCAGGCTCCCCTATTAAAGCAAGCATTTGGGGGACTTGGTTTAGAGCATCTTTAAGAAGTGTTCACTGAAAGAATGAATAGTTTTCATAGATGAGATTCCCTTCGCAGTTATCCCCTGGGTCTCCCACCCCCTCCTCTCCTCTGCTTCCTCTGCATCACTTCCTGGGTCCGCACGCCCAGCACCAATGAGCAGCAGAGTGGTCAAGAGCATGAAATTTGCAGTCAGGCAGACCTGGGTTCAAATCTCGGTCCTGCCACTCGCCATATATCCTCAAGGGAATTCCTGAACTCCTCCCTACCTCGGTTTTGTCATCTGTAAATTGGGAACACTCTCAACCCCATAGGGCTCCCATGAAAAGCACATGGGAAAATGCATTCAATGTCTATGGGGCTCCTCAAGTGAGTCAAGGGTCTGTGCCTGGAAGGCCAGGGAAGACCTCACTGAGGAGGGGACAGTGGGGACGACAGCTGAATATGAAGTAGCCGGCCATGCAGAGAGCTGCGAGGAGAACATTCCAGACAGAGGGGATAGCAATTGCAAAGGCCCAAGGTAACCAAGCTCAGTAAATTGCTACTTTTCCACCTCCAGTCTTCCTTCCACGCTTGGACACACCAGAAGCCTCCAGTTACTGTTGTGACCTCATCATGTACTTGACTAGTGAGTTGCCAGCAATGAGTCATCACCCCTTCCCAGAATAGCAATCTCTGGGGCTGTGTACAGCCTGAGGCAGAAGATCAGGGCTATCTATAGAAACCCGAGTTCCCTCTGGGCCCAGGGCTGTGTGATAAGCTGGTTATCGCCCCCCCATCCAAGTCCCCAGAGGCAGTGGACAGCATCACTAAAGACTGACTCTCGGTTTGCGTGTGCTCCTGGGTGAAACCTCCAGCACACTGATAGGGCCAAGAGAAAGTAAAGGCTCTTGTTTGATCTTCCCTGTGTGATCGTGGGGCCCCAGGAGGTGGTAGCTCCCTTGGCAGAACCTAGCTCCTCTGTTCCTTCTGAGAAGGTGGCCATGGGGCATCTACAGGAGCACCTGACCCTGAGGCCCTGAGGCTGGACTCAACTTGCCATCAGTTGGGATCCGGGTAATGCCCAGCCTTGCCTCACGGGTCTGCCCCACCTGCCCCTTTCCTCCATCCATAAAGCCAAGTCCCCAAACAGCATGAGCAGCTTCATCCCGGCTAGGCCTTCGCAGCTCCAGGGTCTTTCTTGAACACCAGAGAGGCAACAAGTTCCTTTGGCAGGCTTGTCCCAGCCTCCTACTCAACCCAGGATTCCCTGAATTACAAGTAAGACTTGGCTCTCAGTGGCCAAAGGCTGAGCAGAAACTGCTCATTGCTCTAAATGTGGCCAGTGCCATGCATTCCTGGTCTGGTTAGTGTTATAGGAATGAGCAGGGGGAGCCCTGGCACTGCCCAGCTAGACACCAGTCAGCCACTATATGCGTCCTACCTCCCGGGGCCACTGCAGCTGGGGCTGCCCCGCTGGGCCCGGCCCCTGCAGCCCTCTGAGTCCTGCCCGCGGAAGCTGGCAGCCTTCTCCTACCTCTCCCTTCACAGACCCTCCCAGCCTGAGGACCAGAGGCTGGCCCCAGAACTGTGCTAACTTAGCCGCAACCTTTTGGCTAGTGACACACCCAGCCCTCAGTTTCCCTATCTCTGGGATGAAGAGATTGGATTCATTCCACACTGAGTGTCAGTGACAACGAGGGGAACAAGTGCTGAGGCCACATCCGGTGGCCCGGGCTCTGATTGCCTGGCGAAGTCTGCCCTGGACCAGGGTTGGGGAGTGGCAGAGCAGGTGCCACGTAACTGCCATCCCGCAGCTGGAGGACCTCTGGGCCCGCCCAGGGGAACAGTCTGCCCTGAGCTTCAATTGGGCGGGCTGAGATCGGGTAGCTATAAGGCAGAGGTTCCCGCCTGGGAGGGTTGTGGGTTCTTCAAAGAAACCCGGGCCAGGCCGAGAGATCGCCTCTCCTGCAGGAGTGGACGCCAAGGAAAGGGCTCTGGGTGCGAGGGATGCCGGGAAGGTTAGAGGAATGAGACAGTGTTTTAAATGCTTTGAGTGCCCTGCCCTTTTGTTGTGAAGGTTGAAACGATGCCAACAGTCATCAAAAGGCCCCTGGAGGTGGCGTCCCTCTTCCCCGTGGCTCGCTGACACCGAGTGTCACTCCATCACCTCCGCGCCCAGAGCGGGAAGGATGCGCCCCCCAGCCCAGTGTACAGAGGACCCCAGGGGCAGCGGAGCCCTGGCAGCACCGTCCCCTCCCCAGGCCTTCTGCCCCACCCCTGTCCCTCCTGGGTCCTGCGCAGGCTGCCTTCTCTGTTACTCGGCTGTGAACCGCCCCCTTCCCTTGGAAACATCCCATGGCTTCGCGCCTTGGCCGCTGCTACCCAGGCCCTCGATCTTCCCCTGCACTAAGAAGAGGAAGCCATTTTTCCTAAAGGGTTCCTCATTCCTTCCACCTCCAGGCCCTGACGTGACTCCTCACAGTCTCCAGCGGGCCGGCCAAGCAGCCCTGGGGGTGGCGGGACCAGTTCACAGGAGCAGCTGGAGAAATGAGCAGGTGAGGTTCCCATGACCCAGCCCTGGGAGGCCTGCCCGGGTCTGCTTTGCTTGGGCCCCTCAGGGTATCGATCGATAAAGACAGAAACTTCAAAATGAACGTTTTTTAAACTTATTACCAAAAAACTTCGAGGATAACAAGAGTTTTACAAAAATAGCATCACTAGTGCTTTCTTTCATCATTTGGCATCAAAAATTACAACCTTACTGTCTTAGCCCAGGCAGCCATAGGCTGGAGGCTGAAAGTCCAAAATCAAGGTGCCAGCCAGTTGGGTCCCTGGGGACCCTCTTCTTGGCTTGCAGACAGCTGTCTTCTCACTGTGTCTCCACATTACAGGGGAAGGGGGAGGGGAAGGGGAAGGGGAAGGGGAAGGGGAAGGGGCAGGCACCCTCGTGACCTCATCTAAACCTCACTACCTGCCAAGAGCCCCATCTCCAAACACCATCATATTGGGAGTGAGGCTTCAACATGTGAATTGGAGGGTGGACATAATTCAATCCAGAGCAAGCCCGCAAATCTTTGTTTTATCTAGACACTCATTTAAAAATTGCTTATTGCCTGGCCGGGCGTGGCTCAGCGGTTGAGTGTCGACCTAGGATCCAGGCGATCAGGGTTCGATTCCCGGTCAGGGCACATGCCCAGGTTATGGGCTCGATCCCCAGTCGGGGGCGTGCAGGAGGCAGCCGATCAGTGACTCTCTCATCATTGATGTTTCCATCTCTCTCTCTCCCTCTCCTTTCCTCTCTCTGAAATCAATAAAGATGTATTTTTTTAAATTACTTATCATTTATTCGTTTTTGCTGGAATATTTTAAGGCAGAGATTATCATTTCACAAAATATATATAACCACAATGCTATTTTACTCCAACAAAATTAACAACTTTAATATCATCTAATATCTAGTCCATTCTCAAATTTTTCTGATTCTCTCAAAAAAAAGCCTTTTAACAGTTTATTTATTCCAATTAAGAATCGGGATCTAGAAAATGCATTTGGTTGTTGTTTCTTAAGACTTTCAATACATAACAGTCTTCCCCTTTTCATGCCATTTATTTGTATGAAAAGAGGAAGGCTGTGTGTTGTTTGTCCTTCAGGATGTCTCAAGTACTGGCTTAGATGACTGCTTCCTTGTTCCTTTATCTATGTCAGTGATTTTCAATCGCTGTGCCGCAAGAATTTTTCAAATGTGCAATACCTATTTAGTCAGGGGCACTGACCTCTTTTCCCTTAGACAGCCAGATAAAAAATGACAACAGCCCACACAATAGCCATCCGACGTAAATGAATCAAAATTATACCTATTTTTTTAATGTCAGATGGGCAAAAATATATATATTTTTTGGTGTGCCACAGAATTTTAGTAATCAGTTTATGTGTGCCATGAGATAAGAAAGTTTGAGCCTGGCCAGGTGTGGCTCAGCGGTTGAGCATCGACCTAGGATCCAGGAGATCAGGATTCGATTCCTGGTCAGAGCACATGCCCGTTGCAGGCTTGATCAATGACTCTCTCATCACTGATGTTTCTATCTCTCTCCCTCTCCTTTCCTCTCTCTGAAATCAACAAAGATATATTAATAAAAATAAAAAAATAAAAAGTTTGAAAATTGCTGACTGTGTATTTCCTGAAAACTGGTAGATCTAGACTTGAGATCAAAATTTTTTATGGGAATACTTCATAGGTAGTTCCATAGATTCCTTATTGCATCACTTCCAAGGGCATATAATTTCTAGTCGCCCCCCCCCCCCTTATAGATGCTAAGATTGACCCGTGGGGCCTGATGTTGCCAGCCGCATCCGTCCATTATGATCTTCCCTTCGACCTTTCATCTTCGGGTCTCAGCATCCACTGGTGATCTTTGCCTAGATCCAGTGTTTCCTTAGGAGTTGCAAAAGAGTGATTTCCTGAGACTGCCATTCCTCCCGAATTTAATTGTTGGTATTCTTTGATTAAAAAAAAACCACAAAAAACCCCACAACTTTCCTCCATCAGCTCTTTGTAGCTATGTGAAATGTACTTCATACAGACAAAAATAGCAATAAATGTGGGTGAGTGTTTCCCTTCCTCTCTCCATCAGAATAATAAATTGGCACCCTAGCAATCTCCCACGGCGACGTATTAGCTGTTGTGTATCGTATGAAACTCATCGCTTTTTATATGTTTAATTTGTTTCAATCGATTTAATGTGATGCTCAGAATGGTCCTATTTTTGGCGGGTGGAAGCCTCTTCATATTGATTCCCGAGCCTTTGGTTGGGCCCCAATCATCCAGCCCTTCGAGATGCCCCAGGCTCATCCTGTGCATCTCTTGGCCCAGCCCTGGAGTCAGCCATCTCTTCAAAACCCCTGCATCCTCTAGACACTAGTTGAAAATGATCGAGGCCACCAGCCAGGCCTCAGGCTATTCACTGCCTCCAGGTTTCCTTCGCTTCTAGGCCGTTCAGTGTCCTGAGCTCGGAAACACGTATTTTTAGAACAAAAATAGTGAGCACAAACTCACACCTCCAGTTCAGGCTTTAAGATTGCAGGGTTTTACTCCACCTTTTTTGTTTTATACTTACACCTCTTTCCTGCTGAAAATCTTGCTCCATAACATTAGCATAATGACTTACGTGCATTAACCTGTAACAAACCTTTAGTTGTTTCAACCTAACGGCAGCGGGATCACTAACAATAAGGTTGTTGGGTACGGTTTCAGATTTCTTGGCTTTTTCCTTGTTTTTGTTTGTTTGTTTGTTTGCCTGATCCTTAGAAAATATCTGACTGTGAATGTAGGAGTCAAAATTCTTCATTTTAAAGCCACCTGGAGCAATGTTTTGCTCTGTGCGGCTATGTCGCCAACTTGATACAATGAGGTTCATTCATTTTCGTATATTCTCAATTTCGAGGGATGTGATTTTAAAAAATTTCTTAATTGCTTATTTATCGAGAGAAACTATGACTTTGCTCACATACTCATGTTTCCTTGTTTAGGGACCCAGGCCATTGGCAAACTGCCACGAAATTCAGCCCAAAGAAGTTCTTTCGTTCCAAGGTCACGCTGCCGTCTGAGAGATACCGGCTTCCCCACCTCAAGATCGTTCACGGGCTCCTCATGGCTGTAGAAATCTGCAGCTGCCTTCTTTCTTGGTTCAGCCACAGCAAACTCGCAGCCAGCTGCCACCCCCAGGGACGCAGTGACGGCTCCCACGGTACGAAATCACAGGCGCTGGGCCGGGCCACGCGCTGAGGCGCCGTCCAAGCCCCGGAGGACACCGCAGCTATTTCCTCCTCGACACCAATGTTCTTCCTGAGCTCGGGGGATGGGATTTTTATGTGTATATTTTTTCTGATTCTGTAGCACATTTACATGGCTGCAAAGTTGAATATAAAGCAAGATAGATCTCACTTCTAGCCCTGCTCCTCACCTTAAATTACAATTTGTATTAGTTTTTTTGGTTTATTTTTCCAGTTTCTTATTGAAAATATACATATATGTGTACACGTCTATGTGTACGTAAGAGCAGCACATGGTAAACACCGTCTGCCCCCTTTTCAAAAACTAATCAATATAGAGGTCTCGCCCATTAATGCCTCTTTCCACCTGCATTTCACCAACTTGGGCGAATGCGCTAGAGCTCATTTCATACCCCTCTGCTGGCGATCGCTTCTGGTATGCTCCCAATCATTGCTTTTGGAAATAACATCACAGTGCACAGCTTGTTCATGCATCTTTTTGTATTTTTGCCCGTGTATCTTTGGGATAGATCCTTAGGAGAATGGTTGAGCTAAAGGACATATGTGTGTGTCATTTGCTCGATGCTGTCAGAGCCCCTCCACGGGGGTTGAACCACTCGAGCTGAATTTTAACAACGTGCAAGAAGGAGGGGTAAGACACAGCCCCCCGCCCCGTCTAGCACCTCAGCCTGGGATGGGACTAGCCTCCATGCAAGGACAGACGTGGGAGTATCTAACGTGGGGACAGCCAGGCCCTGGGAGTCCTAGAAGAAACCATAAATTCCATTCTCTTTACTTTGGCTGGAATAATACCGGGTTCCTGGGTATCCTGTTCATCTCAGGCTGAGCAGAAGCTCTGGGTGGTCTGTTTTTGTCTTCTTTGATTGATAAAACACTTAAAAATGAATTGTTCCTTTGTATGTTTGGTTTGGCAGACAAAATGTTCCCAAGGCATGGATCCTATTGGGGACTTATGTCAGGGGCTCAGCAAGTGGAAGCTATTAAGTTCGTTGGTTTATCTGATCCCGGGGGTATTTTTTACCAATGGAAAGAAAACGAACATGGTTGGGATGCTTTCAGTCTCTCAGTCATTCAACCCACATGCATTGAACACCCCTCAGGCCCCTCTACTCCCACCTCTAGGCCAGAAATAAAAGCTGCACGGCCTGCAAGCTGAATCCAGCCCACAGCTGCTTGAAGTTTCGTTCACACTACAATTTTGAAAAAATTTTTAATTAGTTGCTAACATTTAAAAATCAGGGGAGTTCACAAAAGCATCCAGACCTCAGACTTCTCTTGAAAACCTTCCAGCAGGGCAAGCGCTGGTCTGAACTGAATCGAGGCTGCCTTTGTGGTGGGCATGCATTGCCCTGGGCCATGGAGCCCACTAGCCCTTCCATTCATCCCTCTTGCCTCTGGACCTTGAGTTCATGAGCCCTGCCCTGGACTGCAAGCTCCCTGAAGGCAAAGACCACCCATGTCTTATTTGACTTTCCAGCATGGAGCCCAGACCCCAGCCTATAGTGAGTTCTCGGTAAATGGACCCACTATATGAATAAATATCTCTTGGATGCATGCAGCCCTTTTCTTCCGATATTAAAATTGTACTATTGTAATACTGTTCTAGCCTAGATTTTTGAAGTAGCAATAAGTACCCCCGATTTGTACCATCTGTCTCATTACCTAAAGCCACTCACATGTCAGTGGGCTCCCCTGCCCTCACTCTACCACGCGACCTCCATTCCTCCCAGCGATCTCCTCTCCAAATGCAGGCAGCAATGCACAGCTCACGGGGTCGCTACGAGGACGACGCGAGGCCAAGCAGGTCAAGCATGGTACCTTGCACTTATTTTTATGACATGATTAGCTGTTTTATCTCCAAGATAGCAAGCATGCTCCTGCTCTTGGTTAGATCATGTGGTTTTGGTGAGTGTTCATTTCCAGCAATGCCCCAAGGAAGAGATTACAACAGAGATCTCTGTATTCTGAAATTTTTTTAAGTCTCCCCGAGGAACACTGATGGAGATAAAGATCGCATCGGGAGGTTTGTATTTTTTATCCGGCCATCAGCAGCCCTCCAAGGGGACAGTGAGGGCGGGTCAGAGCGTATATAACCTGCAGCTCCTGCCCCTCACTGCGTGCTCAACACCTGATCTTTCCTGAGTGCGCGAACCAGAGAAGAAAGCATGCGGTGGGTTGGGTTCCTCAGCCTGGTGGCCCTCTCAGAGTGCTTGGTCATGTAAGTGTGGGGACTGCAGCTTTCTTCTGGCATCTTTCTCTTTGTCTTTTCATTCTTCCACCATCCAGGGCAGAGAAGGGAATGCGATCATTGCCTGTCTTAAAGTCCACATCTCCATTTATGGATGAGTAGCTTGCCATGGGCACTGTGGGGCCCAGGGGTCCTGGGACAGGCTTGGGGGTGACACAACCCCAGCCTGCACGTGGGCTGTGTGAATGGTGCTCCTAGAACCTGTGTAGATGGGGTCTCGTCTAGGACAGCATTTCTCTCGAATTGGCTTCCAGGCCCTCTCCCTGCTCCCTCCGCCTCCATGTGCACCTGCTTCTGTGTCTTCGTCTCTGTACCTCTCTCGTCTATCTCTCTATCTCTTTGAATGTCTCTGTACATGTAGGACTCTGTGGGTTTGCTTTTTCTGTTTTGATTCTTGCTTGTCTCTCTGATCTCTGAATTTTCCTAATGTATTCCCCCCACCCCCTGGCTGCTTCTCTCAGTCTTCTCCTCTGCTTGAACCCTGGAGAAAGATCGGGGCGGGGGGGGATATTTCTAGGCCCCATTTTGCCCTAACAAGCAGTGTGACCACAGCCAGGTCACAAAGCTCCTGCATTTCAGGTTCCTCCCCTGGAAAAGAGGCTAATGATTCCCACCCCGCCTGCCTCCCAGGGCTTCTTTGAGGAGACAGTGAGATGACAACAGCCGTAGGAAGGGCTCTTAGTCGAGATCTCCTCTCTGTCAGGCGCATTGTAGCCATCACCTCACTCAGAGCCCAAAACATTTCATGTGAGGGGCATGTTCTCATTCCACTTCTTTACAGATGGGGAAACGGAGGCTCTGAAAGGTCACCTGGCTTACCCAAGGTTACAACAGGACCTGTATTCAAACCGAGGTCCACGGCCACGGTCTTTTCATTTTCTGGGGTGGCCCGCCCTGATTGTAAGATGACATTCATAAAAATACTTGGAAAATACACAGTGTGGTTACAATGCAAGGTGTGGCGGTTACGTTGAAACATGGGGCCGTGAACTGTAGTATTGTGTTTCCTTTTCCCAATGAAAGAATCCCTCTGACCAAGATCAAGTCCATGCGAGAAAGTCTCCGGGAAAAAGACCTGCTGAAAGATTACCTGCAGCAGAACCCTTACAGCCACGCCTACAAGTTTTTCCGCAAACAGCAGGGAGTCACTATTGAACCCATGAGGAACTACCTGGACGTGAGTGTGGTGCGGGTGGCGACCTGCTGCCCCCTCCAGAGTCCTGGTCAAGCCCGGGCTCCATCTGGAGGTGGGAGCCAGGATGTTGGGGCTGGGGCTCCTGCAGGCAGCAAAGCTGGGGAACAGGGGTCCCATCCCCGGGGGAGAAGGCCCTCCCACCCTCAGCTCTTGGTCTGTGGTGACTGGGTCCAGCAATGACCAGGTGGCAGGTAAACGTGTGCTTCAGTGCCAGTGACACATCACTGGGTGCCTGTGAGCCACGGCGCTGGTTTGACAGATTCTGTTCCTTCTGAACTAAACGAACCAACGACAGAGCCGACTGTGAATCAAGTTTGCTCCCTCGGGCAGAGGAAGTGCAGCCTCCGCAGCCCCACAAATGACCCCAGGAAAGTTACTGAGCTCCTGCGGTGTGAGGTTGTACAGCACTAACATTATGCTTATGGTTATTGATAACACAGGGTCTCGTTTCTTCTGTGAGAAGAGACAGGCAAAGAGGAAATAAATGTCAAATAAAAGGGCCACCTGCATGATATTGACATTACATGGTTTGAGCTTGGAGAAAGTGGCCCGGGTGACCCAGGAGGGCTCCTGGAGGAAAAGGCATTCAAGCTAGGCCACGAAGGGTGGAAGGATTTGGAGAGCTGCAGGGGAAACTGGAGAACTTTTCAAATGAAGGCACTGGCCTGAGCAATGTCCGCGAGGTGGGTGGGGTGGTTAGAAAGTGATTGCAGGAGACAGAGGACACCCCGATAGAGGCAGGCACCCCGGGGATCAAGGGTGGCCAGGGCAGCCAGGCCTGACCTAAGCACCCCTCCCCGGCCCCGGCAGCTGTACTACGTTGGCACCATCAGCATTGGGACGCCCCCGCAGGAGTTCAAGGTCATCTTTGACACAGGCTCCGCTGACCTGTGGGTGCCGTCCATCTACTGCTCCAGTCCCGCCTGCTGTGAGTGTCCCCCAAGCCCTGTCTCGCCCCCACTCCGGCTTTGGCAGGCTGGCGGACACTCGCTCTCTGTCTGCAGTTACGCACCAAACCTTCAACCCTGGGAAGTCCTCTACCTTCCAGGGCACCCGCCGGCCCATCCAGCTGCAATACGCCTCGGGCAGCATGACCGGAGTGCTCGGCTACGACAGCGTCAGGGTGAGGGGGACACTGGAGGCGGAGGCAGGGCGGGCCCGGGGGCCACCTCTGCCCATAGGACCAGGCGCGGGTCAGCTGGAAGCACCCGACCTCCCCAAAGCCTCCCAGTGGCTGGCCGCTGTCCTGTGGGGCTGTCCCTTGGGGAGCCAGCACCCTGCTGACAAACTCCCCGCATGCGATCAATCGCTAACCCAGAGAGCAGGTGTGGTGCAGGAGGGGCCTGGAGGCCTGCATTTGCAGCTCCCTCTCCATGGTGAGCTCAGGCTGATTTTGCTGGGAGGAGGGAGAGGCGAGGGAAAACCCATTTTTATATCCGCAGAGTGTGCCAGGCACTGTGCTGGGAACTTTCGTTGTAATAACTTGTTTGATTCTGCAACAACCCCCTGCGGTAGGCACTACTGCTACAGATGAAGGAACCGGGGTGCAGAAAGAGTGAGGACCTTGTCCAGGGCCCCACACCTGGTAGGCAGCAGCCCTGGGGTGCGAGTCAGGACTCGTGCAGGTGTGGAGTCTTTTCTGGGAGAGGGCGGAACTGATCTGGGGTGTCTGGGGGCTGCCGAGGGCTCCAGACACCAGGGCAGGGGAAGCAGGGAGCAGAGAGGCTGGAGGGCCCTGATAAAAAGGTTCTTACTTTTGGAGGCCCGTGAGAATCTAACAAAAACTGTGGACTGCCTCTCCAAAGCGCCTGAGGCCACACACACACACACACACACACACACACATATGCGCACACACACACACACGCACGCGTGCATGTTTCCCAGGCAGACTTTTCGCAAGACTCTTCTGGCAGCTATGTGGTACAACTGGCTTCTGCCCCCTAGGGATGTGGAATCCACAATGGATTGTAGTGAATCCCCTCCATTTCTGTCACCAGATCACTAGAATGCCAAAAAGAAGATGACCCTGCTCTCTACTCATTTGGCCCTCAAGTGGGAGCCACTTGGTCCCACCCTGCGTCTCAATCTCCCCAGCTGTAAACGGGATAAAGCCTATTTTACCAACTAGGTGCTGTTAGCAGGAGGAGCAGGCGTTGATTGAACTCCTCAGCAATGCACAGTGCATTCCTGCCCTGGCTTGTTAGAATCATCTGAGGACAACTGAGGCACAGCCACACCTCAGTTGATCCCTGGGGTGTTAGTGGCATCTCCCTACCCACCTCGGCCCCAGCCCAGCCGCAGCCCCACTTCCCAAACCTTTACATGAGATCACCCTCTTCTCCCACAGATCGGGGACCTTGTCAACAAAGTCCAGGCATTTGGCCTGAGCCAGACAGAGTCCAGCAAGTCCCTGGAATACGGGGCTTTCGATGGCATCCTGGGCCTGAGCTACCCCACCCTCGCCCTCCAAGGCACCACCCCTGTCTTCGACAACATGTGGAAACAAGGCCTCATTTCCGAGAAACTCTTCGCCTTCTATTTGAGCACGTAAGTCTGAGCTGGACGAACCCTTTCTCCAAATCAGCTGTAAGATGTTTTCAGTCGCATGAAAAATTATAGAAGACCTGACCCACACGTTTCCTGAGAGATGGTCTAGTCCATAGTGGCTCAGCAAATAGTAGCCCGGGGCCACATCTGGCCTGCCACCTGTTTTTATAAATAAAGTTTTATTGGAACACAGCCCTGTTCGCTCGGTTGCATGCTTCCTACGGCTGCTTCTGCTCTACAGAGGCAGCCACGTGCACTTGCGATAGAGACCGTGCAGCCTGCGAAGCCTAAAGTAATGATGGGCTAACATTCTAAAAAATCTGCCAACCCCTGTAGTTCAAGCCTCTCCTTTGGTAGATGGGGAAACTGAGGCTCAGAGAGGAGCTTTGCACAACATTGCCCAGTCAGACACTGGTAGTGGCAGGACTCGAGCTCAGCCCACGGAACTGTCCTCTGTGGCGGGGGGTCAGGCCATCAGCAGGTCTTCAGTCACTGGGCTGATAGCAGGAAACGCCAAACTCCCTGGTGGCTGAGGGTCTGGAGGGGGTGGAGGGAGAGGAGCACAGGCCAGAGGAGGACCCTGTTGGAGACTGTGTGTTCCCACCGAGGGCAGAGGTTGCCCCTGGATCCGAGTGGGAGGCGGACAGTGTGGTTGGGGCGGTGGACTCTGTGTGGACTTGAGTTCCAGGCTCTACAGCATGAACGGAAGCAAATCACCTAACCTCCCTGAGCCTCTGGAAGACTTGTACCCAGGTGACTCCTTTAACAACTATTTGTTGAGCACCTGCTATGTGCTGGGTACTGCTCTGTGCACGTGAAAGAGACAGACAAGAGGAAGAAAAGGCAGGTGAGATGTAAACTAAAGGTAAAAGGAAAAGCTAACTCAGGTAGTAACTGGCTCTGGGAAAGGAATAAAGCAGGGTGACAGAACAGACAGCGGTGACAGTGTGGTTTAGATGGGCAGACACAAGGGCCTCTCTGAGCCAAGACCCTGTGGTGGGACAGAGGCAAAGGCCCTGAGGCACAGCAGAGGACCAGCAGGGGGCCCCGTGGCTGGAGCCCTGGAAGGGAGGCAGGGACAGGGATTTCAGGTCAGGGACAGCAGGGGCGTGGGGCCCTAATGAGCATGACCCTATGGACGGCACATGTCCCAGGCCTGTGTGGCAAGCCCTGAGTGAGCCTGAACACACAGCACGCGACTTCTTAGTGGCCTCAGCTTTTCAGAAAAATGACGGGCCAGACCCCTCCGCACAGCATCCTCCGGAGGCATCTCCAAGCCGTCTGGTTGCTGGAGGGGACCTGGCCAGCTTCAGAAAGGTGGGTAGTCAAAGCTCTGCCAGACTGTCCAAGCTCAAACCGTAGCTTTGCTACTCACTAGCCGTGTGACTGACCTTGGGCAAGTGCTCAACCCCTCTGTGCCTCAACTTCCCCGTCTGTATCATGGAGCTCACAGTAGTGCCCACTGCACAGGGCTGGGTGATGTGGGGATAAGCCACCAATGGTAGGTGCAGCCCTTGGTGCCTTTGCGTTGACGTCACTAAGGTTGAGAAAAGCCACCCATTGTCCTTCTCCCTCTCTCTGCCCCCCCCCCCCAGCAACACGGAGAAGGGCAGTGTGGTGATGTTCGGCGGGGTGGACCACTCCTACTACAAGGGGGAGCTGAAGTGGGTGCCGGTGACCAGGCAGGGCTACTGGCAGATAACTGTGGACAGGTAAGCGCCTCCCTCTGAGGGCCACGCCGATGACATCCCCAGGCCTGCACGCGCACAGGCACAGACGCACACACAGACACAGACACACAGACTCGGACGGACACAGAGACACAGCCAGACACGCACAGACACGTACCCCAACATGGGTTCATAATCACCCCCGACCAGGCTCCCGACCGGAGAAGCTGGATTGGGCCCGAGTCAGGGACAGGCCTGGGGACCGGACTGTCAGGGAAGAGGCTCAGGCTGCACCCATCGTGCCGTGGGGCGAGCTGCAGTGAAAAGGGTCGAGGAGAACCCCACCAGCCTGCACAGGGCCTGGCAAGGTGATTAGCCATCCTAGGCCACCAGAACAGGGGGTCCCAGTCCACGGACCGCCAGTTTGGAAGCAGGGGAAGCCCCGGGCAAACAAGAAGGCTGGTGAAGGAAGGGAGTGAATGAGGGCCCCCTGGAGACGTGTAGGGAGCCTCTACCCAGCGCGGAGAGATGCCGGCTTTCTGGAGACCTGAAAGCAAATCACAGAAAGGGATACCCCACCCCAGCCCCATCCTGGGTACCAGTGGGGAAGGGGATGTGACAGAGAGAATCAGGAAGCCGGGGGTTCAGGCGTGGCCTGAGAGCAAGGGGGCAATAATTGATGGGATTCTGTGTCACAGCATCAGACAAAAGTATAAAATGTGCCCCCTGGGCCGCTCAGGCATTGCCTGGCCAGTGGCCTCGGTGTCTGGGAAAGTGGGACATGGGGAAGGGGGGGGACAACACTCCCTTCCCACCACTTTGAGCATCTGCTTCCCAGGAGCACGTCCATCTTCGCTGTGTGGCTTTCCTAACTGGTCAGATACCAGCTCCATGTCTCCGGTTGGTCTCCTTCATTCACTTGTTCATTAATTCAGCAAACACATGTTGAGCATTCTCTGTGTGCTGCGCACTGGAAGGGGCACCAAAGATACAACTAGCTCTTACAGATACAACTTGCTCTCCCCATGTAGTAGGGCAGACATACATGAGAGATCAAGTCACATGGATCAGGAATTACCACTTTGATACACGCTAGAAATCAGTACCGGTATGCAGAGGGTGACCAGGAGAGGAACCTGATCTAGCCTGGGGGCAAGACTTCCCCGAAACGGTAACAATTAAGCTGGAACCTGGAGGACAGGAGAAATTAGCCAGACAAAGGAGATAGGGGAGGTTCTAGGAAGGGCCACCAGCAAGTGCAAAGGCCCTGAGGCATGAAAGAGTGCAATGTATTCAAGAACTGAAAGGGAGTCTCAGAAGGTCAGTGTGACCAGAATAAAGGGAAACAGAGGAAGGCAAGAGCTGACGGACTCTTCTGGAGATAGCCAGGGATGGGCCAGTCATGGGGGAGGGGACTACAGAGTGATCCTGGTGCCTTTGTCCCCCTGTCTTTCAGCATCTCCATGAACGGGAAGGTTGTTGCTTGTCATGGCAGCTGCCAGGCCATTGTCGATACCGGGACCTCACTGCTGATTGGCCCAAATTACCCTGTCTTCAACATCCTGAAGACCATCAACGCCCAGGCCACGAGCACTGGCGAGGTGAAGGGTCCTGCCACAGGGTCACCCTGAGCTCTCCACACACGGAAGGATCAGCTGGGCCAACCTTCTCCCTCCCTCTGTCTCTAATAGTACATCGTCAGCTGCAATGCCATCAACGCTCTGCCTGACATCGTCTTCACCATCAACGGTGTCGCGTACCCAGTGCCAGCCAGCGCCTACATCCGGAAGGTGAGGGGCCAACCCTGGGGGCTGGTTCTCAAATATGGGACTGGTGTGACCCATTGGGCTGTGGCTGGAAGAGGCCCTGTGGAGGCCAAACCATTGCAGATGCTGCCGAGCACCCCTGGCTAGGAAGCACCTTCCACAGAACAAACCTCTGGATAGCAAAGGGCAGTCTGGGGCATCCACCAGCCTCAACTAAATCTGGATCGACCACCCCCTGCTGGCACGGTGCTAGGCTCGAGGAGAGGGGACGCTAATGGCCTCTGCCCTCAAAGAGCTTCAGTTCATCCAGGGAACTCAGATGGGTGAACATGGATAGCAGGCTGCAGCGGTCCCAGAAATAGGCAAAGAAATAGGGACAGGCGGGGTTGGCTGGGGACAGCCCCAGTGTGTGGTCCCACCATAAGTATTAACTGTATGACCTTCCCATCTCAAAAGTGTCCTGATTGGGATGACAAATCATATGATCACCCTGGTCCTAGGTAGAAAAGGCCCCTTGCTAAGCCCCAGTTCCCTCTGTGAAATGGGGTACCGAGTCCTTCCTTTGCCGGGGTGGTGAGACACTGACATGAATGAAGGACGCACAGTGGCCGTGCAGTGCCTGGAACATAGCAGAGGCTTAATAAACGCTGGTTCCCCGTGGGAGTTCAGAGGAGGCTTGAGTGGAATCAAACAGGCCTTGAGGAAGAGAGGAATTGAAATAATTCTAAGCCCCCAGGCTCCTGGGTCAAGGCAGGTCTACACTAGACTCATGCAAATGGCCCCCCAGGGAGCTGTGCAAAGGGGCGCAGGGGTAGGTCCCGTGTCACCAGGACTAAAGACACAGGGAGCTCCAGGGATCGCCCCACCCAGCCCGGAGTGGCCAAGGAGGGTGACACGGGCCCAGGGAGGCTGCCCAGGGGTGGCGGAGCGCCGCCTTGGAGAGCGAGGGGGGCGAAGGGACGGAGGAAAGGCGCCCTCTCAGAGGAGCAGCCGGAGCACAGTCCACAGGAAAGAGCAGCGTGGGAGGGGCACGGCTGGGCACCCCGCTTCCGCCGGCTCCTAGGAACTGGGGGGAATGAAGCTGAGAGCTGCGGGCTCTGGGTATCGAGGGGGTGGCAGGCGAGGGCTCAGGCTGATGGCCTGTTTCCCTCTCCCCCAGGACTGGCCAGACATCTGCTACAGCAACTTTGACAACAGCTCAGGCAGCGGCAGTCTCTGGGTGCTGGGTGACGTCTTCCTGAGGCTGTACTTCACCGTTTTCGATCGGGCAAACGACAGGATTGGCTTGGCTCCGGCAGTGGCATAAACGTCGGCATAAACTGCTCCAGGAAGCCACCAAGCCCACCCCAAAGACACTAGCACACGCACTCGGGGCATGCCCGCCCGGGGAGCCGGCTAGAACTGTGGCTGGTGCTCTGCAAAGCCCTCTTCTCAGTGGGGAATACAGGACCTCATTTTTGCCCGGCCGGTGTGGCTCAGTGGTTGAGCCCCGTCGACCCGTGCACCAAGAGGTCACGGACTGGGGGCACATGCCTGGGCTGCAGGCTCGATCCCCAGCAGGGGGCGTGCAGGAGGCACCCAACTGATGCTTCTCACTCACGGAAGTTTCTGTCTCTCACCCTCTCACTTCCCCTCCCTCTAAAAACATCAATAAAAATATTTTTTAAATTTTTTTTAAATACCTCATTTTCAATGGTGCTGACAGGACCTCCTGCAAGGCAGATAACATTGCCCCATTGTACAGATGAGGGACGTCTCCGATCTTCTGGGTGCCAGGCACATAGTAGGCCATCAATAAATATAGGTGAACTAAATGAATGGACGAATGAGTATGTGCCGCCACTAGAGTGCAATGCCGCACCTAAGGCAGGAGACACCTGGGTGGCAGCAGGGCTGACAGCCATCATATGCACCCTAAAAGGTCAGGCTTTACTCCCCTAAACAAGCTGTGACCGGGCTCAAGCTGTGTCTGTTAACGAGCCGAGCTGTTCCCGGGGCTCTGTATTTGCAGCCTGTGCCACCAACATGAGGATCAGTTCTGATCTCCAAAGGAAAACCTCCCCCACCTTCCACTTTTATCCTTATGGATTGCAGAGCAAAGAGCCTTCTAGCCATTGGTGAGAAAAAACGTGAAGCAAAGGGGAAAAGATCCTTGAATACTTCTTGTAACAGCGTAAATCGGTGCGATCCTTTTGGAGGTGACCTGTCCTTTGGAGGTGTGGCCTTTGTCCCAGCAATTTTGCCTCTAAGATTTATGCGAAGGCAATAATCAGAAATGCCCGCAGACGTGAAGCAAGGATGTCACCCGCAGAGTAGCTCACAAAAGGGAAAACCCGGGCCATCCCCGTGCCCGTTAAAAATGGAGTGTCCCCAGCCCACTGCAGGACGCGCAGGGCAAGCACGTCCCGAGGCCCCTCGGTCCAGCCCAAGTCCCGGCTCTGACGGGCCCGCACCCGTCACGCGACCTGGGGTAAATTCATCTCCCGGCGCCTGTTCTCTATTCTGTAATTTTGAGATACGGATAGTTTCTCCCTCGTTAATCACCAGGGCAATGCAAAGCAAAACGACAGTGAGATGCCACTTCACGCCTGTTAGGACGACCACTGCCCAAAAAACAAAAGCCAACAGTGTTGGGGAGGACGGGGACCCCTGGCACTGCCAGTGTGAACGTAAAATGGTGCGGCCACTGTAGAAAACAGTACGGAGATTCCTCAGAAAGTTAAAAATAGAATTTTTATAAGACCCAGCAATCCCACTTCTGAATATTTACCCCAAAGAATTAACATCAGGATCCCAAAAAGATAGCTGCACCATCGTGTCCACTGCAGCATTATTCGTACAATGGAATATTACTCGGTCGTAAAAAAAGAAAATCCCGCCATTTGCAACAGCATGGATAAAACTCGAGGACTTATGCTAAGTGAAATAAGCCAGCCACAGACAGACGGATACCGTATGATTCCGCATATATGAGGTAACTAAAGTAGTCAAACTCACACTAGCAGCAGGGAGTGGAATGGTGGTTGTCAGGGGTTAGGGGAAGCGGGGAATGGAGAATTGCTGTTCAACGGGTGTATTTAAGTCATGCAAGATGCAAGTTTCAGTTACGCAAGATGCGTAAGTTCCAGAAATCTGCTCCACTCCATGGTGTCTGTAGTTACGAATACTCGATTGTGCACTTAAAATTTTGTTAAGAGGATAGATCTCATGTTAAATGTTCTCACTACAATAAAAATAATTAATAATAGCCTGGCCAGGGGTGGCTCAGCGGTTGAGCGTCAACTTAGGATCCAGGCAATCAGGGTTCGATTCCTGGTCAGGGCACATGCCCGGGTTGTGGGCTCGATCAATGACTCTCTCATCATTGATGTTTCTGTCTCTCTCTCTCCCTCTTCTTTCCTCTCTCGGAAATCAATAAAGATATATTTTTAAAATAATAATAATAATAATAATAATTAATAATAAAAGAATAGTCTCTTCTAGTTGGGGGAAAGAGAAGGGTTAGGAATGGGGGTTGACTGCTAATGTGGATGGCATTTCTTTTGGGGGTATCAAAAATGTTTTAAAATTAAACCATGGGGTGACTGTGCAACTCCGTGAATATACTAAAACATACTAAACCGCACACCTGAAATGGTAGAATTTATGATACGTGACCTATATCTCAATCAGGCTGTACAAACACTATATATAAAATAATAACAGGAAAAAATAGTCCCCACCTTCTCAGCCTGTCACACGAGAGCGTGAGTTATTGCTAATTTCACACATACAACAGAAAAAGACCAAAAGTATCCAGGAGGCAGCACTATGGGCAATTTTTCCTCTCATCTTATACTTTTATTTCCCCCCAGTGATGGCTTTTAAGATCAAGGAAGCACAAAGCATTATTCTCTGAAAGACAGAGGCTTCAGACAGAGAGAGGACCTTATCTGCGGGGGTGTCTCCTGGAGCAAATCCATTCCCAGGGAAAAAGCCCCCCGAAAGCAGGTGGTGAAAGGCTGACATCTGGTGGTCAGAGTGAGTATTACGTGCACAGACACATGGTCTTACCCTGGCCGACCTGCCCGTTGGTTCCACTACTTGAAAGGCTATTCAACAACATGAAACCATAGCCACATCGACTCTCCCACCTCTACAGCTGCTAATGCCACTTGGAAATATAGATATATTTATAGATCTATATATATATAGAGAGATTTAGCTATGAATTATTATATGAGCTATAAATATTTTCCCAGGGAATCTATGCTAGTAAAAGTTGGAGACTACCCTCGTTTCTAGCATCAGGGAAATTATCACCAGGAAGGAATCTGTTCCTGGCTCTTAAAGTGATAAATGTGGACTATGTTCATTGAGGAAAGTGTAAAGATAGAGAATATATAAAATGGAATCACTTTAACCAAGCTACTAAAATTATTAACATCATAAAGTCTGAGGCATGAGAAAGATTCCATGCTTGTTCTAACTAGCCTGGGAACTTAAATTTTGTTGAACCTTCCAGTCCTGCGTCAATGCCTGGATATAAACGTGGACATATACCAGACCTACAGATTATCCTGATTACCCCTTGAAGGACTCGGGCATCCAGACCATCACCTGACATCATCACCGGCTGTGATCAGTCCTCCTGGCACCCATCTTCCCAACCATCTGGCATCTGGCATCCTGACTGCCTGACGTCTGACTGATCACTGTCCTGGACCAATCCTAGGGCTAAGAATATAGGACTGATAATTCTCAAGAATGTTCTTTGTATCATAAGAACTTTTAACTTTTCTTTCTCCTTTGGAACACTTTTGGGTTTTACCCTAGCTGTGTTCCAAGTTCGTAAACTCTAAGACCCTTGAAAAAATCTGAATCATTTATTTCTAGCAAAACCACCAGATTCTTTTTGAGTTTGGTCAACATCATATAAGGAAAAGTGCAGCCTGTGTGCACCTGAAAATAATCCATAATAGTGTTGAAAACAAACTGTAATAGAAAAATAAAAATTTTTAAATGATAACAATAATAACTGCCTGGCATACAGCACTATTTTGTAGAAAGATAAAAAACTAAACAAACTGGTCAGGAAAAGTGCAGCCCAAATTGTAGGCCACAAACACACTCATTCCCTCCCTCCTTCAGATCTATACTCTAATGACCCCTCTACTGAAATATCAGTCCTCACCAACACTCCCTGTCCCCTTCCTCGCTTTCACTTCCCGCCAGCACTGTCATTTAACACAATATGTAATTTATTTCTTTATCCTGTGATTATCTGTCTCCTGCCCTGAGTATAAACTCAGGTGGGCAGCGATCTGGTCTGTCTTGTTCTTTGAATGACCAGTCCCCAGGGCCTAAATTAGGGCCTGAAACATAGCAGATACTCAGGAAGTATTTGGGGGATGAATGTTATGTGAAATCAATGTTAAGAAAACACCAATTCTGCAGAGGGAAGAGGTGTGGACATTGCCAGCTGCATCTGTTTGTATCCATTTGCTCAGGCCCCTGTAGCGAATACCACAGACTGGGGCTCAAACAACAGAAGTTTATCATCGCACAGTCTGAAGCCTGGAAACCTGAGATACAGGGGTCTCCAGGGCGTTTCTTCTGAGGCCTCTCCCCTTCTGAGGCTTCTCCCCTTCTGAGGCCTCTCCCCTCCTGAGGCTCCTCCCGATGCCTTCACACAGCCTTCCTCTATGTGTATCTGTGTCCTAATCTTTTCTCATAAGGACACCAGTCAGAATGGATTAGGGCCCACCCTGGTGACCTCTTTTCATCTCAATCATCTCTTTAAGGACCCTAACTTCAACTACAATCACATTCAGAGGTACTGTGGGTTAGGAGGTCAAAGTATGAATTTGGGGAGCACAATTCAACCCTTAAGACTGAGAGGGGAGCGGCTGGTGTTGCCTGTGCCCCAGCAGTGTGATTTCAGAGCCTCCAGCAAGCCCAGAGCCTCTACCTATCGAGCCTCAGAAGCGTTCCTGAGGGTCAGCTTGGGTGCTTAGCGCCCAACCATTTGCCCAACATCTACTCTGTGCCAGCTTCCAATCCCTGTAAAAAGGTGATTGCCCCTGGGAAGGGACGGACACACTCCTGGGCTGATTTCAACTTCCAATTTAAATATTATTAAAACAGTTCAAATGTCTCCTTCTCCGTGATAGCCTCCCAGGTGCCCCCTGGAAGTGAGCTCTTTTTTCCTAAACGGCCCACAGCACTTGGTCTCTTTCCATGTCCTGCTCTAGTCCGGGTACTCAGGAATGCAGCCAAAGTGGGTGATGCAAGGCAGGGAGCAGTGACAATGCTTTCCGCGTGGATTTGCAGCCTCACTCCCCCGACCCCAGGCCAAGGCATGAAGCCCCCAAAGCTGCTGCTGCTGCTGCAGGTCCTTTGGGCAGGGAAGGCTGGTGCCCCAGCTGCTATGAGAATGGCTTTGTCCATCGGGAGCTGGAGGCCCCAGGACAAGAGTTTTAAATACCCTTCCACCACAGCCCCCCTCCCTCTGTTGTAACCAAACGTAATAGTCACAGGTCAGAAGCCAGGACCCAGGTCACCACCAGGAGGAACAGGGCTTAAGTCAGATCAGACTGGATCAGCAAAGGCTGAGAAGGTCAGGTCCAGAGGCACGCTTACCAGGGAGTAACACGGCATTGGAGACACAGAGGGCAAAGGAGCTGGGGCCCATGGGGGAGAACCCATTAGCAGCAGAACCTAGACCTTCTGTGGTCCACAGGAGGAGTTCGCCCCAGACCATCAGCTCCAGTAGGTTCCTGCTGGGCCCCAGGCCAGGTTCAGCTCAGGGGAGCAGGCGGAGGAGCTGGGGGCTGCAAGGGGCAGAGAGGGAATCCCTTTGTCCCTGCCATGGGATGGCTGGCCAATTCCTTGGTTATGCTCCAGTTCCCGGGAATTTTCCATACCCCGGCTAATATCTCTGTCTGCCAGCCGCCCCCAGGATTTAAACATTTCCTCATCTGCTTCCAGTTAACTCCTGCTCTACCCAGTTCTGGGTTTCTGCTTCCCCCAAGCCCTTCTCTTGCTTTTTACCCAAAGCAGGAGTCAGAACCCTTGCTGAGGGCGATTTGCCTGGTCCTGGGAGGCTGGAGTTGAGGCTCTGGGCCTTGCCTCTCCCTTCTGGAACTCCCTACAAGAACATTCCTGATCCTAGGAACCGCTGTCTCCTCTCTGCTTCCGAAATGCTCCCCAGAGCCTGGACCACAGCACCCAGGGCCCCTGCTGAAAGGCCCACAGAGGTGGGGCCATCAGGGTCCAAGGTGGTTCTCACTCCCCATGCTCCTGGCCCCTGAAGATGAGTGGGCTCCTGCTGTCACTGGAAATAACTCATTCATTCAATCAATCATTTATTCAATCATTCATTCATTCATTCATTCATTCACTTAATTAATGGGTATGGAAGGTCTATTCTGTACCAGCTTCCAGATGGCATCCCAGATTCTGCTTACATACCTCCCATGGAGCAGAGCTCACTACCTATAAGTCACCTTATCCATAATCAACAACTTCATTGCTGGAGCAGAACTCCTTCCCTTGTCTGGGCCCAGGGATGGGCTTTGGTAGCTCTGAAATTGGGGGGGGGGGGGGGTTCTGCATGTGTGTCTTCCTGGGAATGGGGCCCTGAGCTTTCACCACATTCTAAGAGGCAGTAAATGCTTGCAAATGTGGCTCAGGATCCAGACAGCCTGACTGAACCCCAGCTCTGCTGCCTGCCTGCAGTGTAACCTTGAACAGTTACAGAACCTTTCTGTGTCCCATCAGTAAAACATGCATAAGAGGAGTTCCTACATCGCAGGGTTGTTGAATGAGGCTTAATTCACATAATGCACTTGCCTTTATACGGTTAGCCATTGGCATGCTCATGGGCCTCTATGCCTTACTGTCATTCGTGGTGACCTGCCTGCCTCCTTGCTCTGGTGACTTGTCTGGGTGGAAGGGGCTCTGTGCCGCCTGCCCCAAGGAGATGAATTGTGCTGGGACATGTGCCCCTTGCCAGCTCTCGGAGGTCTGGACGCCAGGCCCAATTAGAAATTCACTTTCCTTAGTAAATAAGGAGGAGCCAAAGCCAGAAGGAAGGGACCAGCAGCTCTTCTATTTTTTCGATAGTGAAGCACAACAAACGTAAAAATATGCTTAAAGCATAAATATGCAGTCTAACACACTGTCGTAACATACACAAGTAACCTCACCCAGGCCGAGAAATGGAACATGCCAGCCCCCAAAGCTGCTCATGGGCCTCCATTCAGGAAAACGTTCACCCTGTTTCTCCCAAGAATCTCTCTCAGGCCCCGCAGGACAGGCGCAGTCAGCAGAACGGCCCCCGAGCAGAGGGGCCAAGGACGCCAGCTACACCTCTCGCTTCTCTGCACTCTAGGCAGGCGGCTGGACCTCTCTGAGCCTCAGTTTACCGCTATAAATCTGTAGAATGGTGCCATATAGTCCTGTCTCTATGCCACGAGGAGAGGCCACATGGGTACTTGGCATGTGTGTGCTTGACACCTGCAGGCAGTTATTAGCATTCATTTGAACGGGGACAGCCAGAGGGGAGAAATTTTCTTGGGGAGGGGAGCAGTAGGGCTCTCACCTCTGCACCCCGAACTCCAAAACTGCAAATAAAATAGACACATGGGAGGGAAGGGTTTGAGGAGCATCTATGTCGGAGGTTTTTCAAATTGCATTCCTTTGATTCCCAGGGGTTCCATGGAAATGTCTTGGGGGGGCTGGGGGGTCTTCGTCCTCCCCACTGCCTGAGCAGCTCAACTTCTCTTTTCTATAATGGCATCATATGCAAGTAAGGTCTATGCAAAGATATTTTGCTCCTGAAAAGTTAAACGACTGAGGCAAACTTCTACAAATTGCAATAAAAGACAACCCAAGTTTTTTAAATGAGCAAAAGACTTGGGCAGGTACTTCCTAAGAAGACATACAAATAGCCAACATGTCCAGGAAAAGGTGCTCAGTGTGCTAATTCATCAGGAAACGCAAATGAAAACTACGAGAGAGTGGCGCCTATTCCCACTGGAACGGCTGAAACGCAAATGACTGACAGACCAAGAGCGACCAGGACGTGGAGCCACTGGAACTCCCACCCGCCGCTGGGGCAGGGACACAGTGACACCGCCCCTCTGGAAAACCACTCAGCACTTTCTGCTGACTGCGAGCATCCGCCTGCCCTGTGACCCCGCAGCTCCACTCCTGGGCCCGCGCCCAACAGAAACACACGCACACGTTCCCTCGGTGTGAACTCCACAGACTAGAATGTTCAGAGCAGCTCTGTTCCCAAGAGCCCACACTGGAAACCACTCAAATGCCCATCGGCCAGACAAGAGATCAATAAAATGTCCATTTGCGCAGTGGGATGATAAACTGCAATGAAAACGACCGAGTTTCGACTACACACACCACCACGCTGCACCCCACAAACGTAATTTTGAGCAAAAAAACTAGACACAGAAACATGCTCGTTACGCGGTGCCATTTATATAAAATACCAAAAGGGGCCAAATCAGTCTTTGCTGTCTGAAGTTAGAGCAATGATTATGCTTGGTTTGGGGGGTGGGTTTGTGGCTGGAAAGGAGCCTGAAGGAGCTTTGGGGGCCCTTGTAATGCTGTTTCTTGATCTGGTAGCTTGTGAAAATCCATCACACTATTCCCTCTGACATGCATCTTTCTGTGTGCAAATTATATTTCAAGAAAAGCTTGAAAAATGATGATGTAGACTTAAAAGAAATCACTTGAAAATACGCGATCACTTAACTCTCCTTTAGAAAGTAATTTGCAAGAACAGTGTGTACTCTACTATCTGGCCCCATTTCTGTAAGTAAATAAATATATCCATTTACAGAATTCATGGTGGTTAGTTCTGGGCAGTGGGGTTGAGTCGTTTTTTTTAATTTTTACTTACTTGTAAATAATCTACAATGAACATGCATTCTTTTTGTACTTGGGCCAAAAATGTTATTATAAATTTTATTTTAAAAACCTGTGCCCATCTCTGGAGAAACTGCGCAGGTCTGGGGCTGGGGAGTGGAAACATGTTTTCTGTGTTGGTGGAAGACTTCGTGCCTGGGGTGAGACCTGATGGAAAATTCCTAGAGGACCTGCCGTCCCCGCGGCCTATCGGACCGGGCCCCCTGATAACACCTATCGTGCGCGAGTGCCCGGCCCGGCCCGCCGCGATCGGGCTCTTTAGATCGCACGCCATCGCCTGCTTTGCTGTGTTCACGGAACATTTCCGAACACCTGTGCCCTGGGCAGGGCCGCCCTCCCTTAGCGATGGCTCCCAGCGCCCCTCAGAGCCGAGCGCCAGGCCGCGCTAATGGCAAAGTAAACGCTGTTGTCTAATCTTCCCACTGGGCCCGTCTGGCACGAGCAGATTACGTGGCTCCCCTGCTGGCAGCCGCCCAGCAGCCCCGGCCGATGCTCAGCCCTCGTGGGGAGCACGCTGTCCTCAGGTTCCACTTTCCCCCCCAAGAGTCTTCTGGGGACCGGGTAGAATGCCTTCTCTTAGTGGCCCTGGGCTGGAGCTGCGGCCGCCACAATGTGCACTCTAACCGATGGGCACAGGCCAGGGGGATGTGTGTGGTCACAGAGCCTGGCCCGGGTCAAGCATCTCCCAAGACCAGAGCCTCCTGTGGCCCCAGTTCTAGTCCTGCTCCCGTCACTCCTTAGTTATGTGAACCTGGGCTGATCACTTACACCTTCTGTGCTGTGTCTGCAGGGATGATGCAGGAATAACAATTTTTTGAAAGCTCATGTATCTCAAAGCACTTAGAAAAGCACAAAGAGCCACGGAAACACAAACCTTGCTGTATCGACGGAGGTTTGCAGACAACCCACGACGCTGAGGCCCTCCTCCAACCGCTGACATTGCCCGGGCAGAAAACTGGAGGCAGCCAGGTGGGTCCTTGTGGAGTTTTCTAGGACGTCTCTAACCCTGTATTCGTTTTCTATTGCTGATGATGAACTAACATAAATTTAGCAACTTAACACACTCACGTTCATCATCTCAGTTCCTGTGGGTCGGGAAGCCAGGCTCCACTGGGCTGGGTCCTCTGCTGCAGGGCCTCTCACAGGCTGCAGCAAGGTGTCGGCCAGGCTGTGGTCTCATCGGAGGCTCACGTGCTGAGACAGCCTATGCAAGGACAGAAATCACCACCTCATTAATGTAATCGCAAAAGTGACATCCTGTCTGCTTTGCCACATCCTACTGGTTAGCAGCACATCACAGGCCCTGCACATGCTCAAGGGGGGGAATTAAAAGGAGCACAGCCACCAGAGGCTAGGAGGATTGGGGACCAGCGTGGAGTCTGCCGTAAGCCCGGAATTGGGGCCACCAAGCATGTTGGCCTCCCCCAGGGTGTGAAAATCTCTAATGTGGGAAGACAACTCTCTTCACCAATCCAAGAACTTCTCATTAGTGGGACCCCAAGACCCATCCAAGTGGAAAGGAATGAGGTCGCCCCCTTGCCCTCTCTGGAGCCAACCGCGAGCTCCTCGAAGGCATGGCCTGCTTCCATCTGGATTGTGGATGTGCCCCCGGTAACTGGAATATGCCTGGCCAGCACGAAGCAGGTACACAGTAGAAACGTGTTGAATGAACCTGTGAATGCAGCCTGCAGGTTACCACCTGAGGAGCCTTCCTCCTGCTTCCCAAACATGCTTTGTCTCTGTCCAAAACCCCCATGTGGGTCCCACAGATAAGCTGTGCCCCCAAAATCGATGCCCATCCCTGGCCCTACAAGCCAGCTCCAGGAGGCACAGGGAGCCTGGATGGACTCTAGCCACCAGCCCGCCCCCCACCCCCAGGGTGACATGAGCCTGTCTGGAGGGTCCAATGCCCAGCAGGTCTGAGGCTTTTCTCAGTCCTCTCTCGGCTTCTTGGTGTCTTCTCAGCCTGCCATCTTGTCACTCCCACCTCTCGATGTGGCAAAGAAAGCAGGCCGTGGGCAGATTTACTCACGGTTCCACACGACCAAAGTGGAAGCAGGGGTGATGAGTGGGTTGTCCTTGCCTTCATCTCCTTCGATGGTATTATGACAGTTTATTTGAAATGAAGACCAGCGGATAGGGCTCACTACCTACTGGTGACTTCCTTCCCCTACACTCACCCTCCCCACAATTCCTGAATCAAGTTTTTCACCCCACTTTTTCCACTAAATAAACCCCGGAGAGAATCCATTGGGCTGGTAATCATCCATTTTTAAGAAGAGACTTTCTTTTAAGAAGAAATGACTTTCTAAGTCATTCACACACTCGTATAAATTTTCCCAGATGGCTTTGCTCCCTTGCAGCCGATTCAGTCAAGTTTTAAGCATGGAAAGTGTGGGCGAGTCAGATCCAGTGGGATCTCAAAGGTGGGGACCTCGAGCATCCTGAGAGGGTGTGAGAGGAGCAGGAGGAAGAGAAGGGGTGCAGAAGGTGAGGGGCAGAGATTCCAAAGACACACCAGCCTGTTTCCAGGGAGGCAACGTTCCCCCAGCTTCTCCATTCTCTCCTCTCCCCCAGCCAAGAAGCAAGACACTCAACAACTCCATATAATGGCATTTCTGTAGGGAAACGTCTTGAGTCCCAAACCACTGGCCTACGAATGTGCTTTGGGGTCTCAGCTACAGCAACTCTGCCCGTCACTAAGTGGGGAGCTGCTCTCCAAGAACCCCAGCCACCTGTCCCACTGGGACAAATCAGGGTATACCAAGCTCTTGGGGCATCTGTTAAACGCTAAGTGCACTTTAGACCAATTTTGTCAAAAGACTCAGCTTGTCTAGTTTTCATGCATTTCATTATTTAAGGAATAAGCCTCCAGTCCGTCGCTTGCTCTGAACAGGTCCATTCCGACCCGACCGCGGGGTGTGGTTACGATAGAAAGCTACTCTCCTGGAAACTTCTCAGCGCATGGCTCAGCGGCTGGGACAATCTTATCAGGAAACTTTCTGTTTGGGTTAGGGTAATGGGTAACATTTGAGGGCTGATAAGATGGATTCCTGAGCAGTGGGGCTGCATATAAGGAGCTGCTCCTGCCGGCCGTGGCACGCTTTCCACCCGTCTTCCCTTCTCCGGAGACTTGGGAGCCAGGAGGAAGCATGAAGTGGCTGCTGCTGCTCGGCCTGGTGGCACTGTCTGAGTGCCTCATCTACAAGTGAGTCCGGGGACACGCCGCGCCCAGGACAGCCTGCACGGGGCGGTTTCCCCTTGCTGCCCGTGGCACTGCCCCTCTGCCCTCCCAGGTCTTCCCTCCTCCTTACGCTACTCCTCTCTTGACCGTTTCTTGTCTCTCTCTCTGCCCTTTTGGGAAGCCGGCGCTGTAGCTGTGGTTAAATGTTCAGAGGAAAGTAACAATTATATTCATTTAAGTTAAAGAGTCCAGGACAGAGAGCCCAGCTTAACTCCCTCGGGAGGACTTCCTTTTTACAAATGAGAATTTCTAGACGCGAAGGAATGAAGCACTAATGGGGGAATTTCGTTAGAAACCTCAAAACACTCCCAAGCCCCAAGCACTTCGTGTAAGACCAGCCCAGGCAGGACGCCCAGGTATCGCCTGCCTGTGGCTTCCTCAAGGCCAGCCTGGGGTTGGTTGGCAGCCTCATCACTGGGCAGGCGACTTTGGACAACCACTGAACCTCTTTGTACTACTGTCCCCAAAATAAGAGCGTCTCCCCTCCTGACTTCCCTCCTTTGTCTACTCTTGGGCCAGCTTTCTTTCCCTTCTGCTCCCACAGCCCCCCACCGGCAGACTCCTTGCTGATTACTCTCCCTCTTCCAAACCACCCCTTTCACCCCTCGCCACAGGGTCCCCCTCGTCAGGAAGAAGTCCTTGAGGCAGAACCTGATCGAGCATGGCCTGCTGGAAGACTACCTGAAGACACACAGCCTCAACCCAGCCAGCAAGTACTTCAAGGAGGCTGCCAACATGCTGGCCACCCAGCCCCTTGAGAACTACATGGACGTGAGTGCATGGCAGACGGCAGGGGCTCCGGGACTCGGCTGGGAGGAGAGAGAGGGGGTCTCAGGGGTCTTGGAAGATGGACCAGGGCTCTGAGCCCCCGAGCAGTCACCCAGGGGTCTGCTCCCTGGATCTCAGAGGCACAGGGAAGGCAGGAAAACGCACAGTCAGAACTGTTACTCCCCTTCCTTCCTCCCTCCCTCCCTCCCTCCCTCCCTCCCTCCCTCCCTCCCTCCCTCCCTCCCTCCCTCCCTCCCTCCAGGGTTGATGTGCACAAAGCGCCTCGTTATGTGTCAGGCACTGTGCTAGGAAACAGCAGTGGGCAAGGCCGGGCACAGCGCCCGCCCTCATGGAGGCCCGGGTCGAGCAGGGAGAAACGGACAGTGAACCATGAGAATTACAACCAGGCGAGGACCACAGTGAAGGTGACACTCTGTGCCAGTGTGACAGGTGGCAGGCAGGGACTTCCCCCGGAGCCATGAAGGAAGTGCGAGGGTTCCAAGAGAACAGGAGAGCACAGAGAGCAGGAGGGCCTGTGTCGGAGCCGGTGATAGCTGGGAGCAGTGCACTGGAGGAGAGGAAGCCAGTGTGCGCAGAGCAGAGGGGGAGGGAGCGAGGTGCACCGGGGGCCGGGGTCAAGGGGGGGAGCCAGAGTCCCTGAGAACGGTCTGCGTCCTAATTGCCACTGAATCATCTTAACGGGTGGTTGACATGATCAGATTGCAATAACAGGAAGATCACTCTGACTCTTCTATTTGGGATGTGATGGCAACGCCTTGCCCTTCACTAAATACTGTGTGTCCCCTTTGTGAACAGCGCAGGGCCAAGGGTACAAAGCAGTGTTGCCTGTCATTAAGAGCTTAGCCTCTGAAATCTGCCAGACCTGGCGCAAATCTAGGCTCTAATGCTTCCAGTGACCTTGGGCAAGTCATTTACATTCTCTGAGTGAGCCTCAGTTTCCTGTCTGTAAAACAGAACCCTTAGAATCTACCATTGGAGGGTAGCTATGAGGAGTTAGTGCAATGACGGTTTTTGGAGTACTGAGCACAGGGTCTGGCCCCTGGTAAAGTTAGCCCGTTTACTTATATTTTTATGAAGCACCTACTATGTGCCAGTGGCTAGGCAAGGAGCTGAAAAAGCAATAGTGACTAAGCAAAGTTCCTGGAGCTTCTATGCCAGAGGAGATGATAAATAAGAGACAAATAAATAAGTTTGTAAGATAATTTCAAATAATGACAAATGGCAGAAAGAAAAATTAATTAGAATAAAGGGAAGAAGAGGAATAGGGGAGGGCAAACTTAGATAAAGTGGTCAGGGAGGGCCTCTTGGTGGAGATGACATTGATTAGAGCTCTGAATGATTGAGGAGGAGGCGTCTGCAAGGAGAGACCTAGAATAAACATTTTCTAAGCACAAGAAATAGCAAGTTCAAAGGCCGTAGGATGGGAATGAGCTTGTCATCATCAAAGAATGGCAAGACCAGTGTGGCTGGCACCAAGAATAAAAACCCTGAAGGTGCCCTTTCTTGAAACCTGCTGTACACACCTAGATTTAGGAGGAAGGTACAGCGAAGGGTTTCCATCTGTTGGTGACTATGTTTATCTCCTGGTCCACAACCTAATGAACAAGCGTTTAAGCGTTTACTCAGCTGGGCGCTTTAAGCTTCCACGCTGTCCTCCAAGAACGTGCTTTCTCTAGGATGGCAAGACTAAACCGGACAAGATGAGATTATTATTAGGTGTTAATGGAGCCTAGAAGAGAACAGTCAGAGGGGAACTGGGGAGCAATCAGGGAAGACTTCAAGAAGGCGGGGAGACCAAGCTGGGCCTTAAAGGACAGATTCATAGACACAGAGAGAAAGGCAAGGAGAACAGTGAAGGGAAAGGTGGCAGGTGGGCGGAGGAGCTGACCCAGGGACAGTCCCTGGGGCAGCCAGAGTGGGGAGCCCAGGTCTGTGAGCTGTGCTGTCCCCACCCGGCAGATGGAGTACTTCGGCACCATTGGCATCGGAACCCCCCCTCAGGAGTTCACCGTCATCTTTGACACCGGCTCCTCCAACCTGTGGGTGCCTTCAGTCTACTGCTCCAGTCCTGCCTGCTGTGAGTGCCCAGGCCTGCCCGGGCCCCCGGCACCAACTGACCTGGGAGCCCCAAACACTCAGGGGCTTCAAATCGGTCCAGTTTCAAGCCTGCTGGAGCCACTCAAGGGATTCACTCAGCAGGCATTTGCTGAGCACCTACTATAGTCCAAGCACAGGGCTTAGGTGGCCTGGGGGACAAAGGGGTGACTCACACATGGTCCCTGCACTCAAGGAGTTCAGGCCAATGGCAGAGAGAAGTGGGCTGGTGCCACCAGCGCTTGGCTGGGGCATCCTCGGGGGGTCGATTGGGGACCTTCCATCAGTGAGATGGTCCCAACTGGTCTAACCAGACAGAAATGAAACCTGCAAATTCTTGGGCTCCAAAATCTAGGGTAAAGGTTACCCTTCTCCAAAGCACCCCCCCAGCCCGAACCCAGGCACCCACCCCAGGAAGACAACTCCAGGCCATGACTCTCCACCAGCTTTCGGAGGTTGACAATGTCACTTCTCGCCCTCGCAGCCAACCACAACCGCTTCAACCCTCAGAAGTCCTCCACCTACCGGGCCACCAGCCAGAAGCTCGCTGTTGCCTATGGCACCGGCAGCATGACAGGCGTCCTCGGATACGACACCGTCCAGGCGAGCACCTGCTGGAGGGCCACCTCATCCTGCCCAGCCGTGGGGCCAGCTTCCAGGGACCTTGGGGGCCACCCAGAATCCGCTCATTTAAGCAATAGGGGTCTCGGTGATTACAAAAGTAGCCTAATGGGGGGATGGGAAGGGAGAAGTGGCGGAGCTGGGCAGACATTTCTAGATGGGGCAGTAGTGGGTAAGGGGGTGGTGCTCGGAGTCTTAAGCCAACCTCAGCTCCACCCAAGCTGAATGCTATGGGGGGGGGGGGGGTGAGGAATGTTAAAAAAAAGGCTCAGTTCTCTTCTAGTACCTCCTCCCTCCCCCCACTGCAGCCCCCACCCCAGTCCAAAAGCTCCACCAGCTCCCCCTTCCAGGGCACAGCAGGGGTCAAGGGCTCTGATTTGCCTGGAGTCTGCTCTGCATCCGTTCCTCAGACACACAAGCGCACGGTGACCATCTGTTCTGCAGCAAATTCTCACACCAAGTCGCAGACTGTGGCCATCTGGAGATCAGCCACGATGGTTACCTCCAGCGGAATAACAAGTTTTCCCGGGGACAGTCCTGCTCCTGTCCTTCCAGCCCGACGCCCAGAGCTGAGTCCTACACAGAATGAGCCGAGACGCTCCGGGCGCCCCACTGGCGCCGCACACAGCTCAGCGGACACGAGCTGATCATGAACAACTTGGTCTCCCCACTCAGGTCGCAGGCATCGCCGACACCAACCAGATCTTCGGCCTGAGCGAGAAGGAGCCCGGCTCCTTCCTGTACTATTCGCCCTTCGACGGCATCCTGGGTCTGGCCTACCCCAGCATCGCCTCCTCCGGGGCCACACCCGTCTTCGACAACATGTGGAACCAGGGCCTGCTCTCCCAGGACCTCTTCTCTGTCTACCTGAGCTCGTAAGTTGGGCAGGGAGGTCACGGTCACCTGGCCCAGCAGGGGGCTGTCCAGGGCTGGGTGGGGTGGAGAGGGTCTTAGCAAGCAAGGGATTTGAAAGGCCAGCGTCTAAGGCTTGAGAGGTGTATCTTTAGAGGGAACAGTACCGAATCCCTCTGCGACCAGCCTTCTCCATTGGTCGTATTTGACTTATGCAACTCCGACGCCATCAGCCGTTGGCTCTCCAGCACCAGTCCCCTCATCACTGGCCCCCAGAGATCACCAGTTAAAGTGAATCTGCTTAAAATTGGGGCCAAAGTTTCATAGCAAAAAATGGGGGGAAAATATTTGGTTGGAACTTAAATCTTGAACAGTGGAACTTTTAAAGGATGAACCCAAGTTTCTTTCATTAGTTAAAATCTAGGTTTCTGTTGTGACTATGAGTTAATCCTAAAAACAAATAAAGAATGGACCAGGTGTCGGTTTTGGTTGAGTAGAGGTTTATGCAAGAATATCTGAGGGCGTCAGCGCTTTCCTGAGACATCCTTCTCTGAGGCAATTAGTCGAGGTTGGTGTTTTCTTTGGTCGTTAACTGTTCTGCCACAATCACCCTGTGTGGCTTGTACTGTCAGAGGTTAGCAGCGAAGGTGGGGTGGGGTTAGCTGGGTGGGAAGAGCTTTATCCGTGGCTATTCTTTGGTGATTAATTTCATTGTCGGCATTTGCTTCCCTATCTGAGCCAAATCTACGGTGATTTAGACAATGAACCTTCCAGTAACAAGGACCCCTGCAGTTTACAACAGAAAGGCCCTTTTATCTTTTCTCCTCTTGGCCACTTAATATTCAGGTCGGCCCTTAAACAGGATCTGCCTTCACAGGTACTTAGATGTTCACACGGGGCCATCTTATCTCTCCAGCTAGATCAGAGTTTCTCAATCTCAGCACTATTGACATTTTAGGCCAGATCATTCCTTGCCATTGGGGGCTGTCCTGTGCATTGTAGGGTGTTTAGCAGCCTCCCTGTCCTCTACCTCCCAGATGCCAGGGACACCCCAGGCCCCACCCAGTCATGACTATCAAAACCATCTCCATACATTGGCATTTGTCCCCTGGGGGCAAAACTGGCCCTGGCTGAGAATGAGAACTACACTGTCAAGTCCTTAAGAGCAGACACTGCCACGTATTCATTTCGCATAATTTGGAACCAGGAAGACCTGGGTTCTGCTTCTTGGTTCTGCCACTCCCTGGCTGTGTGGCCTTGGGCAAGTCACCTCACCTCTCTGTGCCTCTCTGTAAAGTGGAAATAATAATCATCCTAGTGGCCATGGCATGGGCCGTGGTGTAAGGATTAAAAGAGACCCTGTCTGTCACACACTCAGCACTGGCTCCTGGCCCGGGCTAGAGCCCGATCAAAGTGAATCCACTTCAGATAGAGGCCAAAATTCCATAGCAAAAAAAAGAAAGAAAATAGGTAGCTCTTGGGATACATACAGTTTATGTACAGTCGAATGAGTAAATGAAGGAAAGAATGAATTCCTGTCTCTTCCCCCCACTTTTCAAAGCAATGACCAGGGTGGCAGTGTGGTGATGTTTGGCGGCATCGATTCTTCTTACTACACTGGAAACCTGAACTGGGTGCCTCTTTCTTCTGAGACCTACTGGCAGATCACCGTGGACAGGTGCGAGCATCGTGGATGGGCCACATCCTGGCGCGGGCCCCAGATCCCATTTCTTTATAGACTCGTGGTAACTAAGTTTTCCAGAATCCCACTGGAACAACCAACCGCAGGGAGATGTACCCCTGGGGGGAAGGTGGAAGCTGGCCAACTCAGAGAGACCCCGAGAAAGGCACCTCACTGGAGGAGGAGCGCTGCCTGAGACCCCAACCGCTGTCCACAGATCTCAGCCTTTAGGGGACCTGTGAGCTGCCACACACTCCTCCCATTCTAGGAAAAAGTCGCTTTTAGTCTAGAGATAGGGCAAAACGGCTGAGAAGTTGTTTCAGGCCATCCCGTCCCCCCTTCGTCTTCAGGGCCTGCCAGTCCCCCATGCAGCCTCACTCCCCAGCTGTCCTTCCCCTGGCCGGCCTGCGAGGGCGACCGATCACCCAGGTCTGCCCAGGCGGGAGCGGTTTCCCGGGACGCGAGAATTTGCAGTCCTAAAACCAGGACAGTCCCGCCTAAGCCAGGAATGAGAGAAGCTGAAATTTTATGTATTGTCCGATGGGTGGGGAAGAGGGGCCTTCTGGAGTCACTTGGTTCCTCCTCCGGGAGATGGGCCCCTGGGGCTAAGGAAACCCTCGCTTGCATCTCGCCCTCAGCATCACCATGAACGGCGAGGTCATCGCTTGCAATGGGGGCTGCCAGGCCATCGTTGACACTGGCACCTCTCTGCTGTCTGGCCCAACCAATGCCATTGCCAACATCCAGCGCTACATTGGAGCCAGCCAGAACTCGTACGGCCAGGTAAGCCCAGCCCTCACGTCCCTGGCCTGGACCCAGCGGTGGGTCGGCCATGCAGAAGGAATAACTTTCTAACCCTCACTCCTTCCAGATGGCGGTCAGCTGCTCAGCCATCAACAGCCTGCCCAACATCATCTTTACCATAAACGGCATCCAGTACCCTCTGCCCCCCAGCGCCTACATCCTGCAGGTAAGGGGGCTCTGGGCCTTCCTCCTGGGTGCGCTGCACGGAGTGTGGCCACAGCCCCCCGCGTGGCACAGGAGCAGTGCCCTTCGGGAGCTGCAGCTGACGTCTGCTCTGGGCTGCCTCCAGGGAGACAGCACACTAACAACAATGCGTGAATGAGAACTTGCATACCGTGCCCCCCCAAGAGAAAAAGGAAGGCCAGTGACAGTAGCAAGACAAGGATTTCCGGTTGGACGCCTGAGTCCAAGCCCTGGGCCCCGATTACTAGCCCACTGATTCAGAGTGTGGTTTAGGGGAATCGGGGGAGCTTGGCACAGTGAAGCCGTGAAGGGCTGAGCAAATGAAAATCATGGCTTACGTAGGGTCCGGGCTAAAACACTCCTGCTGCCTCTGCCAAGGAACAAATCCCCAGTCGAACGAACCCCAGGAAAGCCCCTCACGGTCTACTCTGCTGCCAGGAGGAAGCGTGTTGGCCCAGTGGGTGGAGGTCACCTTCCGAGGGGTGCTGAGTCCGGGCGCTCCCCCGGCGACGCTGAGGAATTAGTCGGGGCGAGGCCTGAGCAGTGGGCTTCTCAAAGCTCCCAGGTGACTCTAATGCGCACCCAAGGTTGTGGCCCAGGGCCCCGGTGAGTGAGAAGGACTCACAGCTGACCTGGCTTGTCGCTGAGCAGGATCAGAATGAGACAAGGCTGTGTCACCAGGGCTTCCAGACCCTTCCGGGCAGCTTTCTCCCTCAGCCCTGTGGCTCCGATGCTGAAGTCAGTGCTTGTGCATCTGCCGGAAATGCTAAATGGTGTCTAGTAAACCTGGAAAGCGATGGTGCGGTGAACAGCCTGCAGGCAGACCCCAGTCCCGGGCAGGAGGCAGGAAGCCCCTCCCCGCACGCGCCCTGCAGCGGCCCACGGCCCGCGGGGCCTAGTCCCGAGCGCCTGTCCCCGCTGAGCCCGTGTCCCACTGGGTTCCACTCTCCTTTCCCCAGAGCCAGCAGGGCTGCACCAGCGGCTTCCAGGGCATGGACATCCCCACCCCCGCCGGAGAGCTCTGGATCCTGGGCGACGTCTTCATCCGCCAGTACTTCACCGTCTTCGACAGGGCCAACAACCAGGTGGGCCTGGCTCCCGTGGCCTAAGCCTCAGGCCCTCCCGCTGCTGCCAGGAAGGTCCTGCCCAGCCTGTGCCCACCCTAGGTGTATATAATTCTCCCCGTTGGCCTTCCGTGGGATCGCGGCCCCGTTCCCTGTCATACCAATAATGTAGAATAAAAACATAACCTCCTAAAAAATGTTTCATGGAGTTGCTTCCCCTCCTTGGTATTTCTCCTCCCATCACCGGGGTCAGAACGCCAGGCAGGGGCACAGAGAAGGCCACGTTCACTGGGACAGCACCAAACACCGTGGCAGAGGCAGCTCACGCTTCAGGTAGAGCCAGAAAGGCAAGTGGGCCTTGGCAGGTCCTGCTGGGAGCATCGTATAAAGACTTGGGAGTCAATTATACTTCAATATAAAAATAATGAAATGAAATAAAATAAAAAAGACTGGGGACCAGAAATGCCGGGCCATTGGTTAAGGGAATTGACTTCTTATTTCTCCCAAAACCAGTAAGATGAGACAAAAGGAGGGACCAAGGATAGGTGGCCACTAGTGACATTCCTACGTGGTCTTGTCTGGAAGACATGGGCTGGAGGGGTGACGGAAGCTGACACCCCACAATCTGCCAGGCTGCTCTCTGTACTTAGCTGGCTGATCCAGTCTAACAGTTGAGGACTCCTCCACACTTTCCCCAAGAGGAAAGAGGGTGGTTTTCCTGTTCCCTGAATACACGTTTCAAGAGAAGGAACTGAGCACGCTCATTAACAAATAAGCCCTAGAAATGCAAGCAGGAAACAGCAGGCTTTCTCAGAGTGAGTTTGGTAGCAAAATGCTCAGCGAAAACCAAAGTTTCAAAATAAGTATGGAACATGCTCATTCTAGGCCCTTCTTCGAGGTTCATCCCAATCAAAGGCTCTGAGAAGTCCTGCTGCAGAGTGATGCTTCACTTTAACTCAGCTTAGCTCAATCCCAGGTCCTCTTTTGCTAGTAAACCTATTACCGTCCTGTGCTCCTCTGCATACGCATTGGAGAAATTCCAATAGCTCCTGCCACTGCTGGCAGCTGGATTCCAGACTGTCCCCTGGAGACACTGGCCTGCAGGCTGGAGCTGGGTCTCCCTGCTGAGAGGGAGTGACTTTGGGGTGACGAGAACAACATTGCTTTAGATCAGCTTTTGTCACACCATCCCACAATTTGTCATTTGTCACTCACAAAGATCTAAGATGTTGGGCTCTAGGAAGGGACAGCTGAGCCATTTTTTTGAAACATAAATTTGATGACATCCTTTCCTTACTTAAAACCTTTCATTAATACCTTGCAATTGCTCTTGGATAAGACAATAAAGCTTCGGCGTGGCCTCCAGGCCTTGCATACTCTGGTCCCTACATACCTTCCCTGCCTCACCTTGATCCCTCTTACCCTGAGGTCCCCACCACCCTGGCCTTCTCCCCCTCCACAAATATGCGAACTTCCTCCCCACCTCCTGACCTTTGCACACACCGTTCCCTTTACCTGGGTTGCTGTTCCTCTTTTCTTGACCTGCAAACACCTAGCATCCTACAGTTCTCAGCTTAAAGGTCACTTCCCTGCAAAGCCTTCCCTGACCACCCTCCCACAGAGCCAGCCCTCCTTTCCTCTACAGCACTGGGCACCCGGTAGCCCTGCAACCCTAGGCGCGATTGCTTCACACCCATCCGGGCAGGGACTGTGGTCATCTAACTGTTGGAGCCCCAGGGCCTGGCACAAGGTAGATGCTCAGATGTTGACTGAGTGATGAATTTGAGATGACTTTTTAGAAGAAAACAATCTGGATAGAAGGAGAGAGGGGACCTGATTTGACTGAGGCCGTGCTTAAGACAACAGATGGGTCTGCTCCCACCCCTACCGGCATTCTGTCCCGGTCATATTTGGTCATGGGACCAACAGGTGGACCTCTCAGATTTCTGGGGAGGAATTTCACAGTGTCCTGGCTCCTTGGCTGTTGGTATTTCTGACATTTCCCGAGCACCCTCTAGGAGCCAGGCCCTGGGCAGGCAGGGGGCGCAGGCAGGTCTTCCCGGACCCTCCCGGTTCAGCTCCTGGCCATATGCTTCCTTCTTCCCCCTCCTCAGCTCCACCAGCTGCAGCTCGGCCTCTCCCTCCCAGCCCCGCTTCTGGTCCCTTTGCAGCACCTTTTGTAAGAGCAAGATTTGAAATCACCCAAATGTCCACCCAACGGGAATAAACAACTTACAGTGCGTGCATACGAGGAGCTGCTACACAGCTGTGGAGGGGGAAATGAGTATGCTTGCTAGGTACTGGGAAGGAAAGATCTTGAGAAGCGATTGCTGGGTGGGGGGAAAAACAGAAAAACAGGCGACAACATGGTCTATACTGTGCTATATTTGAACCATAGAGGAACTGAGACACCCAAGAACCAGAGATCACAGGAGAGGATGGGATGTACTACACATTCAGAGTAAGTTAAGGAAAGGTACTTTTAAACCTCTGAAAGTTTATCCTAATTTGAAACCTCCTGTGGTTGGTCTTCAGGCCCATTCATCTAATCACCTCCATAATCAGGTCTCCTGAAACGGGTCTGATCACTTGGCCTTCGAGAATCTCTAGGTCCAGTGAAACTAACCGTGTGGAACAGGCTTCTGACATGCTCTTCCCATCCTCTGCTTCTCACACCCTGAAGGTGGAGTCCTAAGTAAGGAGGATTCAGGGTGTTCACCCAAGGACAAACACCTTCCTGCTTGAGGGAGCCCAGGCTGCTGAGAATTCAGAGCAGCTCGTCCTGTTTGTTAAAAGCATTACGTGCCCATCTGGGGTCTTGAAGGTGGTCCTCGGCCTCCTGGAGTCAGCCCTGGGCAGGGGCAGTGCACACTGGGGCTCACTGTGGGCAGAACATGTCCATACAAAGTCAGATCCCACCAGGGCTCCCAGCATGTCACAACACTGCCTGCCCCCAGGGGCCCCGAGAAGGGACTGCGTGGACCACAGTGAGAGGCAGTGAGAGCCTTGGCCCAGCCGGGAGGTCCTCTGCGGACGGTTCCCACACTGCTTCCCCAAGAGCCTTCTTGTGCCTGGGAGCGAGCAGGCAGGAGACAGGCAAGATTTTGGGCAGGGCCAGCTGGATATGCCAGGAACAAGAGGGACAAGAATGGCATCCTCAGGCCCTTGTTGGGGATAATCCTGAGACGTGTGCTACAGGTCTCCCAAAGAGTCCATGGAAGGACTGGGACCAGTTACCTACAGCAGGGATCACTCTTTCATGTGTCTTGGTTTCCTCCCCTTCCGCGTCTCACAACCGCTCCCTCATCTGTTCCCAGGGATCACCTCCCAGGTCAGTGACTTGCACCCAAATATTTCTCTGGGTCTGCTCTTGGTGGAGCCCAAACTAAGCCAAGGTGGTCACAGCGCCCTCCTAACAACTATGGCCATCCACTGTCTCTCTTAAATCCTACAGAAGAATCCAACCAAGGAAAGCCCAGGCTGGGAGTCGGAGCAGGGCTCTCCTCCCAGCACAGCCTTCAGAACCTGTGCAGCCTTAGGACATTCTCCTAACCTCTCTGGGCCTCCGTGGCCCCAGCTGTGATAAGCTTGTTTTTACACTTGGACCAACTTGGGGAAAATGTTTACAGCTGTCCTCCTGCCCCCTCCCCCATGCATTTTTTTAAACATTCAAATGAACATCTTTTACTTGAGTTCTATTGGGGGGAGGGGCAGAGACTAGTAGTAAAACTTGAATTGCACCCTTTATTGCATAGTGATAATAGCAATGAGAAAACGCTAACTTTTAGCCACTACCATGCTGACAGCCCGCTTGAGAAGTTGCAACTTGGAGGCAGTGATTGAGGCAGCCAGGGTCCTACACTTCCACCCCGAAATTAGATCCAGGTGGCAGCGGAAGCTGGGTGGCTGCACAGGGTCACGAACTACAGAGACTCACGGAGGCATTACCACATGGTACCATCATAACTCCACAAGGGGGGATTAGGCCCCACCATACAGACAAAGGAGCTGAGCCCCAAGGTCCCTGGGCTAATCGAGGCTGAGTAGGGCTCAAACCCGGTCAGGACGCCCGAGACTTCTCTCTTTTTAATTTTTTTTTTTTTAATTGATTTCAGAGAGAGGAAGGGAGAGGGAGAGATAGAAACATCAATGATGAGACAGTCACTGATCGGCTGCCTCCTGCACGCCCCCTATTGAGCCAGCAACCCAGGCTGTGCCCTGAGAACTAGAGCACGATCTCCTGGCTCATAGCCTCCTGGTTCACAGGTGATTCTCCACCACTGAGCCACGACAGCCAGGCAGACCTCTCTCTTAAGCACCATCCTTTGTGTCTAACTGGACAAAATGGTCTCTAAGCCCTTTGCATCTGTCTGCAGCTTATTCTGCAGCCCTCCTGGGTTTCAGTGGTAGCAAATTGGTGACATCATAGTTCTGCCTTCCAGCGGCAACTGACTTGCCTCATTAATGACAGCACTGTCCTCTTTCCACCTGTCATGGAAACCATGCAGTGCCCACCCACCGCCCCCACCCAAGGACTGACGGATTAGTCCCCCAGCTGCCCGGAAGGCTGTTGGCCGATAGCGTGCCATCTGCCCTCGTCAGGAATTGCCTTGGCTGCAGAGAGCCGACTGGCCAAGGTCACGCTGCTTCCCTGGGGCAGCCCAGATCGAATTACTGGTCAACATGGGGACACAAAACTGCCCTCTTCCCCTCCCTCAGGACAGCTCTGAAGAACCGCCCAGCCTCAGAGCTCCCAGAGGAGCTGGCTGAGCCTCGGGAAGGGACGCAGGGCGGCCGGCCATGTCCCTCACTCCCGCCCCCACAGGTGTTGATGACAAGGAACAGCCTGCCTGCCACTTCCTCCCAGAGGTGCCCGCCAGGGAGCCCACACCTGCAAAGCCCTCTCCACCCGTCTTTTCCTGTCTCACTTCATTAGTCTCCTGGCATCAAAGGCCAGCTCACGATTACACAGGGCCCCCCACCAGGGCAGCCCGTTTGGGGCAGGCTTCTCTGCAGCTGAGGGCTGGGCGGGTGCCAGCTTACCACCTGTGGGCGTGCAGTGAGGTTTTCCCACCTTTCCGAAGGCGAGAAGTGAATGAGCCAGGGGAAGACTGAGACAGCCTTTAATCAAAACCTCGGGCGAGGACAGTGACTCGGGTGACACAATCCCAGTGGAATCTCAGGCCCTCACCGACCCTCCTCCTCCAGAGTGGGGAGCTCAGCAGCCCAGCCTCCCTCAAAAGACAAGAGGGGGGCCTTTGCGGGGAGCATGCTGCCCGGGGAGAAGGCATCTGCTGATTCCAAATGCTTCCTGGGAGCAAGGCTGTGTCAGCTCTGAAGGTTTTCCTCGACCAGAAGTCCTGCGGGAGTGACCCTCAATGGCCCCTACACACTCCTGGGGCCACTGGCAGCTTCCTTGGTCCATCTCCTTGGCATGACCCTAAATTGGAGGCCACCTTACCCAGTGGACTCTTCTTCGCTTGAGGTCCCCGTTGTGGGCTGCTGGGGGCCAGGGCTGACGGTAGCCACAAGGGCCGCAAAGAGTCTGGAGGTGGTAGGAGAGAGGCCACGAGGCCTGAGGAGGGTGACAGGGGTCTCTGAGGGGCTCAGGCCTGTTGTGGAAAGAGCTGAAGCATCAGTCAGGACAGTGGAGGGCAGAGGAGGCTGCCTGGACGCTGAGTAGGCCCCAGAGGCTGAAGACGAAAGCTCTGGAGTAACAGGAGGTGGCTCAGGAGCCCAGGGAGAGGCTGGAGGTAGAGTGGAGGCTCCTGGAGGGAGGGGAGGCCCTGGTGAGGGCCCCACGGGGGGCGAGGGTGAGGCCCGGGCTCCCGAGGGGCTCGTGGGCAAAGTCTGCATGTCAGACATGTTAGTTCTTAAGAGCAGCTGGAGGAAATGGAGCACGGGCCTCCGAGGCAGGGCTGCCGGGGGCCCCGGGCAGGAGCTGCAGTTGATGGGGTCCTCTGTGTTTCTGTGGGGGCTCTGAGCCTCACTGCTGAACGCCACATCTCCAGGAAGGGGGAGCCCCCGCCTTTCCTCCAGGGCATCTAGAGAGAGGTGGAGGAACAAGAGGCACAGTGGTCCTCTCAGCAGCTGAGGCATCTCTGGGATGAGCTGCACTGGGGACAGATGTCCAAGCTCTGTCCTCTGGGGGCCCTCGAGCACCTGGTGAAGACCAGCTGGTGCCTGTCTCCAGGGAAAGGAGACCAAAAAAACACGAATGGAGGGAGGGAGGCAGTTCACCAGAGTGGTCCTGCCAGGCATCGTCTGTGTGATGTCGTGTAGGGCACATAACTGCCTGCGCCTCTGTTTCCTCATCTGTAAAATGGGCATAATGACGATTGCATAGGGCCACTCTGAGGACCGACCATAAAGGAGCGAGGACCTCTCAGCCTAAACCTGAATGTAAACCACGGACTTCAGGTGAAAATCCTGTGTCAGCGTAGGGTCCACCAGTGGTAAAAATATACCATCTGCTGTGGGTGTTGACAGTGGGGAGGCTGTGCGTGTGGAGGCAGAGGGTATAGGAGCGCTCCCTGAACCTAAAACTGCTCTAAAAGTTCCCTGCAGAAACCCCAGGACCCAAAGGCCTGCTTACCTGGGCAGGAGGAGCAGCAGGCCCCAGGGGTCACGGAGGAGCCTGAGCAGGCCAGCTGGCAGGGGACCTTCTCACAGCTCACCTCTCCCAGCTAGGGAAGTAGAAGGACACCCGTGAGGATGCCCAGAGCACCTCACCCGCCCCGAACAGCACCCCCAAAGGCCTCTTGCACCAGCAGTGGGACCCATGGAAAGATCCAGGGACAGAGGCTACGGTGCCTGCCCCCATCTGAAAAACAGGTGAAGCCAAACACAGCAGGGTGGCCTTACGGAAACCACAAAGCGGGAGAGTATGGTCTCATCCAAAGGTATTCTGGCAGGTAATTCACATTGAAAGACAGAGGGAGAAAGATGGGTTCACAGTGGCTAAGGGGCTCTGAGTTTTGCAAAGGGACAAAAGCAAGAAGCAGCCCCTGGCTTAACTGCCCCAGTTCCCAGGCCCAGCTCACCTGGCACGTGCACTGGGTACAGGGTTCATCATCTAAGGTGAACACCTGGCCATTCACCACCTTCCTTCCCTCGTAGTTGCAGTCTGCAGGGGCAAGGAGATGGGCCATGAGAGCCAAGGCCCACCCGGCAGCCTCGGGTGCGGGGTGGCTGGTCCCACTCACCTTGGCACACTGGGCAGCACTCCCCATCGGGGTGGAAAGGGTAGGTGCAGGTGATGGGGCAGTCCACGGGCGAGCAGGCCACTGAGCCCAGCTGCAGGACACAGAAAACATACAAGGCCCTTCATTCTGGGGGGCTGATGGGACACTTGGGAAGGACAGGTCACGTAGCCCATCAGAACCACCAAGGTCGAGGAGAGGTCCACGGTGGGGGGGGAGGGGTCCTTCACTTGGTCAGTCTGTTCTGTCTTCCTGCTAGAACACAAGCCCCACTAGGTCAGGGGCTGGCCTTGTCCACAGAGCTCACCTGTCAGCAGGTACCTGTTGAACAAATCCATGAACTGCCCATGAAAGGTGAACACCCAAACCCCAGGAGAAAGGACCCAGAAGCCGAAGCTCCGGGAGCACATGGCCGTGAGTAAGGGGGGGCCGCTCGAGAGGCCAGAGATGCTCGCCGAGTTCCTCGATCTCTCTGTAGACCCCGTCCCTGTCCACGCCACGTCTGCACCCACCGCCAGCAAGAAGCTCCGTCCGCATTAAACATTTCCAGCATTACAAGCGATCAGGAGTTTTTTCCATTTTCCAAACACTAACTAACATAACTAACAAACGTACTTTTTCAGACCGAGAGGCAGTGTGGTGTATAGTTTGGGGTAAAAGTGCACCTCCTGGAGCACAGGTGCAGAGCGCGAGGATTCGATTCTTGGCACTTAATTCACTAGCTGTGGGATCTTAAGCAAATGACTTTGTCTGTGCCTCAGTTTCCCCACCTAGCAGATGGAGACAATGGTGGTGCCTACCTCCAAGGATACTCCAGAGGACTAACTGAGTTCCTGGGCTGGCACACACCAAGAACTTGGGGATGTGAATAGAGGATGTGGGCTGGAGTCCCTCACAGGCACCCTCGGAGAGTATCCCTGTCCTGCTGTGAGGACCGGCCCCCAAGACCCTCCCTGGTCACCAGATGCAGAGGACTTGATCAGGGTAGGGTGAGAAACAGATCCCTGGCCCTGGATAAGGAGTCACCCTGGGCAGGGCTGGAGGGAGCCAGCTGTCACCAGGACCCAGAAGTGACCTTTCTCTTGGAGGTCTCTGGACTTTGCCTCCAGGGTCCAGGAGCTGGTGGCAGTCCCTGAGGAATTTCCGCAGACAGGGGTCAGGTTTGGGTGGCCGTACCAGGCAGATGCAGCTCAGACATGGGTCCAGCACAGACGGAAAGGTCTGGTTGTTGTGGAAGATTCTGCCTGTGTAGGTGCAGCCTGCAGGGAGAGCACCCAGTGAGCGTCAGCAGGGTGGGTGGGGGTGGAGGGTGGTTGGGGACCAGGCTCCAGCCAGGGCAAAGGTCCAGGCTTATCTGGGGAGTGAAGGTCAGGCCAGCTGCATCCTGGGGCAGTTGCCCGGGGGTTGGGGAAGGGACAGAACACAGGTCCGAGGTGGGTGCTGACTTTTTGGCACTGGATTCAGCAGAGGGGTCAGAGTGACTCCACTTCAGGGTCCTCCACCCCCAGCCCCCCAGGGTGAAGAGCTTCTTGCTCTCCCCCTCACCAGGTGCATGAGGACAGAGGGGCCAGGAGACATGACCTGGTGCCTGGCACCACAGCCATCCTCTCTGATGCTCCCCACTCAGCAAAACCCCAAACCCCGCCTTCCAGAACATTCTTCCGCACCTCCCCCTCTCTACCTCCTGATACCCACAGAGGCCCGATCTACATGCTGCCACCTTGATCATATTTATCACATACTAGCAAATAAAAAAGCAGGTAATGAGACAGTAGGGAAGTATTTTACAGGACAATATATATGACATTATCTCTCATACGTTAGGTAGAGATATATTATTACGGATATGTTATATATAGATATCACATCACAAAAGAGACTAGGTAAACAAAACCATGGCGTTTAAAAGAGATGACAGGCCCTTCTTAATATTTTTTTTTTTTTTTGCTTTCTGTATGTTCTAAATGTTCTACAATAAAATGTTACTTTCGAAACAAGGGAAAAGGGAAAAGTTGCTATAAATGAAGTGTTTTTATTTCTCTCACTGTCGTCTAACTGTTTCTCAGGTTCCTTTGTCACCCCACCCAGGCTGTAAGCTCTGCACATCTTCATATTGCCTCCAGATAGGGCCTGCCATGGGCAGATTCTCTACATCTCTGAGCCTCAGTTTCCCCATCTGTAAAATGAGGTTGCCCCACGGGGTGGCTGTGAGGACAACCCGAGATGAAACCCGTGTGGTGCTCCGCACGGGGGAGCCTGGTACAGGGGGAGCCTGAAAGCAACGGCGGGGAGGGGCGCTGTGCAGCCCCCGGCAGGGAATTACCTGCCGAACAGTCTGGGCAGCACTGTCCAGGGATCCGGATTGGGTGAGGGCAGGAGTCCACACAGTCTGTCCTCTTGCAGCTCACGGAACCATCTGCCTGAAGGAACGAGCAACTTCACCAAGACCCCACCTGCGACACCCACCTCCGGCTCCACGCCCCACTCCACCCTCCCCCCCCCCAAAAGAGGGCAATGCTGCAGACCGGCCAAGGCTTGCCCTCAAAGATGCCCGATGCAACGGGAGGTGGCAGGTCTCCCCAAAACAGGACCAGCTACTTGGGGAAGGAGTGTGAGCCTTCCAAAGGCTCCCAGAGCCAAAGACAGGGGAGATAAGAGCCAGGGCTGGGGTCCGGTCCCTCGGCTTCCTGTCCCTCTCCCGCAGCAGCCAAGGCTCAGCTCACTCCACACCGATGGAGTAAAATAAAATCCTATTTTTATATTCCACCTGAAATGTCCATTTCAGAAGACAAAAGTGCCACATAAGCTTTCTCTTTTTTCCCTAAGAACCTGAATGCTTATGAACCTTCTGAGTTACTTTCTTACGCCCTGAATGCCCCCGGTCAGTCACGAGGGAGAAAGAAGGCAGTGGACACACTTCCCTCCCAACCCGAACTCCAATGACACGTTTCCCAGTTTGTAAGGGTCTCAGGCTTTTTAACACCAGGCACGTCAAAGGGGCCCGAAGGCTGTGCATCTCACACGCCAATGCGCACTCCCATCGCCAGGCAGGGAAAGGTGGCTCTGAGCCGGGAGGCTGGGCAGCCCTGGGATTCTGCGTGTCCACCAGGCTCCAGGTGACACCCACACCACCGCTGGTACAACTGGTACAGGAGCCGCATTTTGAGACATCAAGCTCTAAGGGAGTCTAAAGTCTTTTAAAGTTGAAAGGAGAGCCAAACACACTTAAACACTGAGCTAAAAAGACCGTGTTTCTAGGTAACAGCTGGTTTGCATTTCCATCCACCTGACGCCAAAACTCCCTCCAGCACCTCCTCCTGCATTTCTGACGCGATGAGGTCGCACGATTCACGTCGGTGATGAAAACACCGCGATTTCACGGACCAGGCCTGAACTACTGGCTGGCCCAGCTCCCTCAGTTATCTGTGCCGGGGAAACCTGCTATTAGGGCTCCACCCTCCACAAGCACAGGGTGTCACGCCCCACTCTTAAGGCAGACTGCCAAGCGCCGGTGTCCTGAAAAGTCACCCGAGGACAGAACACGCTGGATCCCAACCCTTTCTGTCAAAATGGAACCTGAGAGCATAGGAAGAAGACGGAGGGCAGGCCTGGGGTGGCCCAGGTGCTGCAGGGCAGGGATGCCTGGGACACGAGGCCCCGGGCCAGGGCCGGGTCTGCCTGGGGTGAGGCAGGGGCAGGGGAAAGCAGCTGAAGGCGCGCAGGTTGTCATTCACCTGGCAGATGCATAACTCACAGGGATCACCAGGAGACCAGATCTGTCCAACCGGAAACTCAACCCCGTTGTCATCGAGAGAGCAGCCTGGCCAGGGGACAGTGAGGGAGAAAGGACAGGTGGACAGGAGTGCCGAGCAGGGTCCCAAGCGCCCGCTGGACCTACACCCCCCCAGCAAGGACAGGCGCCTCTAATTCATGCTGTGTGGACAGCTCAGAGGGTGTATGCTCAACCCTGGGGCTGCCTGGAGCCCTCATTTAGTGAGTCTGCCCCCAAACAGGCACCAGGTATACACCGGCACAGTTACACAAACATGGGCTCACATAAACACACACGTTCACCCACAGAGAAACCACTCACACGCAGACACACACTCACACACACACACACTGACGCATATTTACACAAACGCGCTCACACATGCAGACATCACTCACACACAAATGTACTAACAGCACTGCACACAGACTTACACACTCAAATGCACTCTGACATTTGAGGAGTGCAGCCCTGGATCGCAGGACGGGGGCCCTCACCTGTCATGGGCGTGGGCTCCCGGCAGGTGAAGCAGCACTGTCCAGGGCCCAGCCACCACTCCTCGCGGGGGCAGTCCAGCTCTGGACACGGTGTGAAGGAACATTCCACCTCCCCGTTCTGGAAGAAAGCCAAGGGCACGGGCCAGTGAAGGCAGCTCCCCAGCCCTGGGCCACTGGAGGGCTAGAGAGGAGGCTGGCGGGCGGCCATCCCCCTCCTAAAAGTGACAAATCTCCAGGGAGCAAGAGGGCAAGAGGAAGGAAGGGGGAGTCGTTCATGTGGGGGGCTGGGGTGAGGCTGGTAGGTCCTGGGAATGTGCCAGCTGCTGGTCTGGAGGGTCCCCTGCCTGCCCCCTAAAGCCACCAGCGTCTCTTCCCCTTGCCTCAGCTTCTGCTCAGGCTCCCTGCTTCCTGCCTCGCCCTGATCTGCCCTCACTCTGCAGCCGGAGAACTTTCTCACGCACCAATCTGATCACATCACTCCACCGCTTAAAACCTTCAGCAGCGCTGCCAAGGCCCAAGCCCTCAGCCTGGCCGGCAGAGCCTTTCCGACTGAGCCCGAGCAGAGGCTGGCACCACCGCGCCCAGACCCCCCCTCCTAGGTACTGCCTTTGGCCAAAGGGCACCGTGTCTTCCAAGTGCCACTGGTTCCTTTATCCCCGACTCCCTGGGGAGCAAAGGAGCACGCACAAGCACCGACGCTCCCTGGGCTCTGCACAGCCCATCTCTGCGGTGCAATGCCCGCTCCAGAGCTCCCAGGGTACTAACCTGAGCCCCAGTTTGGCTCCTTCCCCTGCCCCTCCTGCTTCTCTCACCGGTTTCTCCTCAGAGCTCCCTCAGAAAATCACTTACACAAGATTCCAGCTCCAGGCCCACCCCAAACACCATCCCTGCCTGCTCCAGCCAGGATGCCTGCACGCCAAGGGTGCTTGCCCTCTCTCCCCCTCTCCCTCCCTCCCCCTTTCCTTCTCTCTCTCCCCCCCTCCCCCTCTCCCCCCCTCCCTCTCTCTCTCACCTCCTGTCTGCTGCCAGGCACCTGCCTCAGCTCCTCACCTGATTAGTGCTACTCATCCCTCAGGTCCTGCCTCAGCACCCCTTTCTCCAAGAAGGCTCCCCACAAAGCCTGCAGCCTGGCTAGGAGCTCTGGTCACCCACCCATCGCCCACGCCCACCCAGGCTGCGGGGTCCCTGACAGAGGGGACTGGGCCTGTCTTACACTTCGCTGTGTCCCCAGCACTCGGCATTGCTCCAGGCACACAGTAGGTGCTCTACAAATAGCACTACTGAAGGGCAAACTTCAAGGAGCCTGCGGAATGCTTCGGTGAGTGCAGGTCCCTTAGGCCCTTTGCTGCCTCAGTCTCCCTTTTTCTGCATGGTGGCTCCTCTTCTCGTGGCCAAGGCATCCTGGGTAAGTGCTGTGCCCTGCGCCCTCCCCGCGACCCACCGATTCAGCCCTTACCTGGCAGACACAGGTGGTACACTCGTCACCACCCCCACTGAACACAGCCCCGTCTGCATACCACCGGCCGTGGAAATAGCACCTCACTGCGGAGAGGAAAGGGAGAAGCAGCTCAAGGCCTTTGGGTGGGGGCAGCTGAAGGAAAAGGGGGAGCGATGGGTCGGGGGTCCCGGGGAAGCTCACACTCCCACAACACTCCACAGCACAGCCCACGTCCAAGAACCCCACTCACTTCCCTCCAAATCCCCAACAAAAAATATCCTATTACTGAAAAACTGACGGAGAAGGAATTGCGAGTAATGCAAGGTCCTTAACCAAAAGGGCGAGGGACGCCCAGAATAACTCCAGAGGGAGAGAAGAGAAATGGAAAGAGGCTGGCCCGGACGCCTAGGAGCTCTGGGAGCCGTGCCAGCCGGGGCGCCGGGAGGGTTCAGTGAGAGCCTCTCACCTGAAGATCCCCCACAGGTAGAAACAGCCCCAAACCTGTGCAGGCCCACCTGGCACAAGTCAGACTGCCCTGGGTTCAAATCCCACCTACATAACCCATAGGGAGTGACTTTGGGCACGACAGGTAAGTGCTGAGCCTCAGTTTTCTCATCTGTTCAATGGGGTTGATAACAGCTGCTACCTTCTACAAACTATATAGCTTATTCAAAAAAATTTTTTAATTAAAAATAATATAACATCTAAAATTTAAGAAAAAATATGTTAAAAGGCCAACTTTGATATTGGTAGGCTTGAGTTCAAGTTCTGCTCCTGTACCAGCTGGTGTGTCTTTGGGCAGCGACTTGAGCTCTCTGAGCCTCAGTTTCCTCACCTATGAAATGGAGCTATGAATAGTACTCCCTCAGGGCAGTGCCATACGGATTCAACAAGATCAAGGTCTGGCAAGGGCCCACACAGCAATGGCACAGAGCCCGCAGGGAATATTAGTGACAGTGATGAGGTCATCCCAGGAAAGAGAACCAAAGTTTTAACAAAGGACCAACTCATTAGTGGGGAAGACGATGGCCCCTCTCCAGACAGAGCAATGCCAAGAGTAGATCCAATCCCCTTCCTGCCTGTGTTGAAGGTGCCTCTGGGGGCAGGAGGCAGGTCAGGCTGTGAGCCCAGTCTAGCATACAAACTACTGTGCACATAGCAGGTGCTCAATTAAAATGGGCACTTTGAAATGCTTCACTTGATCTGAGTGTCTAAAGCAGAAATCAATCTCCATCCACTCCCCTCACCCCAAAAAATATACTCAAAAGACACCCCTCCCCAGAATACACAAAAAAGCTAAATTCTTCCACCTCCGCCCCAACCCGAAGAGTCACTTACCTGGAACACAGGTACAGCAGTCCGACTTCGGGGAGGCCTGACAGGGGCCGGGAGGACACTCAGGGGAGATGCAGGACACATTTCCAGCCTGAGAAGGTGAGAGACGATGGTGGGTAGGGAAAGGGGGTAGGAGAAGCAGGCTCTGGTGCCCTTTAGGCCCGTCAAGAACCAGCTCATTCCCCACCCGTTTCACACCACACCTCAGGCTTCCCGTCCAACGCAAAAGCCTCCTAAAGAAAGTTTTCCCAGACCTTTAAATGCCACCGTGGTCACAACAAGGAGGGCCTGCAGGGACCCAGTGTCTGGCATTTATCATGGGGTGGTTAGAACGTCTTCCTTTCCATAACCAGGGCCGGACTGGAGAGTAGAGCCTGCCGCCTTCCCTGTGAGGGGGACGGGCCTAGCCGTCCACAGCGCTCCCTCTGAGAGCCGAGAAGCGGGGGGCAGAGGCTACTCCACCAGGGACACCCTCCAGTGCAACTGAGTTTTGAACCAGTGACTACATTAGTTATTCAAAGAATCAAATTTTTTTTTACTTGTTTTGTTTTGTGTGTTAATCCTCACAGGAGGATATTTTTTCATTGATTTTTGTTTTTTTTAGAGAGAGTGGAAAGGAGGGAGGGAGTGGGGGGGGAGAGAAACATTAATGACACATCAACTGGTTGCCTCCTGCACTTGCCCCAACCAGGGCTGGAGATCAAACCTGCAATCCAGGTACGTGCCCTTGACTGGGAATCGAACCCGTGACCCTTTGGTGCGTGGACGGATGCTCTAACCACTGAACAAGATTTCAAAACTACATTTTAAAAACCTGAAGTTAAGACCAAAGAGCCCCTGGCTTTGGAGCCAGCCAGACCTGGGTTCCAGGGTCTGCTCCTCCACTAACAAGCTGTGTGCTTTTGGGCAAAGTCTATCACCTCTCTGAGCCTCAGTCTCCCCATCTATGGGGGATGCTGAGGATTATGTGAAATGAGATCACCCACAAAAGCGCCTGGCCACTGCATGTGTGGCACCCAGGAAGAGCTCCACGGTGGGTGTGGTAGCTATCTACGTGCCCCACACCCCATCTCACATCGCAGCTTCGTCATCGCTGCCAGACCAGGGGCTGCTTTTAAAGATAGTCAGAGGGTGACAGTCAGGGTTGGCAGACAAAGCCAGGGCTTTGGATGCAGACAGACCTCAGCTCAAACCCCAGCTCCGCTCCATCCCAGCCTCAGTCTCCTCATCTGTTAAACAGGGACAGTAAAGCTGACCTTAAAGAGCCCCCAGGAGCCTCAGGTGAGGAAACCTATGAAAAGCACCAAGGTCTGTGCACCAAGGTAGTCACAGTCAAATCTGTGTGACCGCATCTCCCAGCGTCTGGCACACAGTAGGTACTTAATAAGTATTCTTGGAGGAGTGGGTTTGCCTAAAGCAAAATGCTCTCCACAAGCTGCCTGGTAAGGATGCCTTCATTGTGCCGGCTAATGTTTTGCCTGGAGAGAAAAACAGCCTCCCTGGAGGGAAGTTTCCGAGGGACTTTCCTCCCCTCCCCTTCCTAGACAGATGGACCCTGTTCGCCTGTTGGCTCTTCTCTGCTCAGCAGAAGCCTCCCTGACTCCACAGACCTACAGGTCCCACATTTCTCACAAACCTTTTAAATTTGACAGCTTCCAACCAAAACCCACAACCTGAGAACTCTCCCTCCATTCCACGAGCTCACCTCTAACATCCGGTCTTTCCTCCTACCTCTAAAACCCCCAAAGGTTAAGAAAACACCCATGAGGTTTTGGGCTTCAGGGATCTTGTGAAGCTCACCAGGCAGACGCAGATGGTGCAGTTCTCCGTGGGAGGTGAAAACACGGCCCCTTCGGCTCTTATGACGCCACTGTGAAAACAGCCTTAGAAAGACAAACAGGAGCGCAGGAGGCGTCAGACCTCTTCAAAGCGGAGGCGGCTTGTGGGCTCATTGCTTTTCCAGGCACAGTGTACCTGGAACCTTCTCTCACCGGCTGGGACATGCAGAAACTCATTGCATGAATGAATGAATGAAAAGCTCAGAAGGGATCCCCAGAAGTGAAAAGTTCCCCTTGAGGGGTATCACAGCATAGACCAGTGGTTCTCAAACTGTGGTCCCTGGGCCAGCAGCCATCAGCATCACCTGGGAACTTGGGAGAAATGCAAATTCCTGGCCCCATCCCACACCTGCTAAATCAGAAACTCTCGGGCTGGGGCCCAGGGATCCTCCTTCCAGTGATTCTAAGGTGCGAGAAAGTTGGAGAACAGCCTTTCAGCTGCGGAAGGGCCAGGAAGGGACAAGGTGGGACCGTGTGGGAAACGGCCGCCCCTGGACCAGCTCCCACCTGTACACGATGGACAACAACCCCCATCTCCAGGGGGGACTGGGTGGGAACAAGCAGCTTCACACGTCACGTTTTCGCAGGTCACCGTCCCATCCTGGAGGCGGGAGTCCCAATCACCACAAGACCCCAGCACCAGACCAGGGTAGCCCCGAGGACCCCTCACACCCACCTCGCACCAGCACTGGGAACACCCATGCTCTGTCCAGTGGCTCCCAGACTCATACGTGGTTCCCAGGTGCCAGCAGGCAGAGGGCCCTGGTGTGGGCTGCGGGGCAGCGGGGCCCCTGGGCAAGGAAGGGGTAACCACTGCCTTCTCCTGGAGTTGTGAGGGAGGTCTGCGGGTCCCCAACAGGGAAACACTGGGCCCTGGGGTGGCCACTGGGGTGGCCAGCAGCCTCGTCGGGGCAGAAGGGGAAGCTGTTGGTAATGCAGAGGCGGGGGACGGCAGGCAGGTGGTCCCGACTCCGGCTGGCGGCCCTGGAGCCCCAGAAGGGGGGCTGTGTCCTGGGGAGAGGGCCGGCCGGCCGGCCTCGGGAAGCAGCAGCAGCGTCTTGGGCGGGTGCTGCAGGGGCTGCAGGATGGCGGAGGGGGCCAGCACGGCTTTCGGGAGAGCTGAAACGGAAGCACGCGGTGTCTTGAGGGAGGTAAGACTGAGGGGCCTGGACTCAGCTCTGCCGCCAGTCACTGAATGTCTCCGGGACAGTTTCTTCATCAACACAATGGGTCTAACACAACCAGTTCAACTTTTAAAGTACTGGGGCTGCAGTCAGGATCACACAGGAAGGCTGATGGAAATGTACCTAAGGAGCAGGCCACGGCTGTTAAAGTGGGACTGTGTCCCTGCCCCCACCCATGTGTGGCCTCCTGGGATGGGACGCTGAGGCCCAGGGGAACTCGCCATGGACTAGAAAGGGCACCTTCAGTTTCTATATAACATTATACGTACATTCACGGGCACGCTGGTAAAGTACGGCAGAGTGATCTGACACCACTGTCCAAAGTGTCCCTGGGAGCCCAGCTTACTGGGGCTCCTATGTCACACGCTCCTCTTTTTTTTTTTCTTTTACCATTTGGGGGAAAACAGAAGGGCCAGGGACACAATGATGTAAAAAGGGGGAAAGAATGGATAAAGCAATAGAAGGCGGAAGGGAGAAAGTGAAGTATTGGACATACGATGAATCAGACACAAGAGCAGGTGGCGAAGGGAGAGGGTCAGGCTCTGGGAGGGCGGCGGGCTCTGGTGCTGGGAGGGTGTGGTCTGGAATGGGGGGACCTCGGAGGGGCTGGCTGGTCGCTCACCTTCACAGGACACCCGGTCAGCTCGCAATCGGAAGCCAGGTCGGCACGTGCACAGGAAGCTGCCCACGGTGTTGTGGCAAGAATGGTGACAGACTCGCCTCTCCTGAGGCCTCCGACATTCGTTTACATCTGCAGGAGAGCCTCGCTGCCAACAGCTGCCTTGTCAGGGCTACCTTTCCTTTCTTCAGTCATCCCTAAGAGTCTTGGGGAGTCTCCCTGCCCCAGGGTGTGGGGTGTGACTCAGATGTCTGGCAGTGGGGCTAAAGCCTATGCTAGTCCTCTTGTGCATCCAGTAGGCACTTAATGGATGCACCAGTGACTCATCGCCCAGCACTAGGCAGTAAGGATTATGTGCTGGCTGGAGGGGATGAGCCCATGGGGAATCTAATCTCCAAACCTTCCACCATCCCACCTGTCAGGTGTCAGTGGTGTAGCCCCATCTGAAAAAACCGTCTCAAAATTCACTGTACTGCTCCAGGTAGGCTTCAGGACAAATAGCCGAACTCCACTAGAACAAGGTCCTTTTTCAGGCCCATGGGACCCCACCTTCAACCCACGAGCCAAGCTCAAGCCAAACATGCCAATCCCTTGCTGGAAATTTCTGCTAATGGGCTAAGAAAACAGGGGTCTCCTTCTAAACCAGAGAACTAAGACATAACGTGCTTTATTTACCAAGGGGAGCAAAGGCAGCCAAGAAAATGGGTGAGCAGAGAGGAATCCTGGGGTGTATCTGGGAGGAGGGGTGGAAGAGAAACATAACAGGATGAAAGAGGCGTGTGGCCAGGAAAAGTCCAAGACAGGGTCTTCCAAGAGGAGCCACGCCAACCCCAGCGAAGGCAGGCGCTGAGCGAAGGCTCGAGCGCTTACAGGCTCTAGGGGACCAGGAGGTCCAGACTGTTGACCTCTCCCTGTCCCTGGGCTTGCCCTGTCCATCTTCCTGATTGGTAGCCTGAGTGTGAAGACAACAGGGTCCTCCCGACCTTACCTACACAGGAGTGCCGGTTGCCGTGGAGATGGAAGCCAGTCCTGCAGGAACACCTGTAGCTGCCGATGCTGTTCTTACATCTCTGCTGACAGGGGGTCCCGAGGCATTCGTCGGTGTCTGGAAGGGAACGGACAAGGCTGGAGCTCTTTCCCCCATGGAGTTCTGGAAATATGTGGTCCCTATTATCTCTCATTGCCATCTCCTGCCCTACGCAAGGCTGTGGGAGAACCACCTTAACCCCTCTTTCTCTCTGCCCACATTCAGTGTATCAACTCTTAAACCCTCTCTGGATCAGCCTTCCCTCCGCCCGCACTGCATGTGCTAGCCCAGGCCACCTTTGTCCAGTCTGGAGAAGAGCAACAGCCTTGGCATCTCCCTGCTTCTACCTGTGCTCCTCCCAAGCCACCCTCTACACAGCCTCCAGGTGTTCTGACCAAAGGGCACCCTCCATGGCTCCCACAAGCACCAATGCAGCACCATAGTTCACAAACCCCGGGCTGTCTTTTTTACCTCCTTCCCTACCCCTCACATTTGCTCTGACTTAAATTCTTGCCATCTTCCAAGTGCACATGCTCTTGTGGGCCTCCCCTTTGCCCACGTTCTCTTGTCTGCTTATACTGCTTTTCCATTTCATCTGGCTGGAAAACTCCTACTCATACCTCAAAACTCAGCTCCTATAGCACCTCCTCTGTCAAAGCTTCCCCATGCTGGTATTTGAAATGGTAAAAAACTGGAACTATCTACATGTTCATCAGTAACAGAACTACTAAACCATGGAATATTTGCACTGCAGAGGACCAGGTGGCAGTTAAAAGAACAAAGCAGGTCTGTTGACCCTGATGTGGAGAGATCTTCAAGACAGATTGTTAAGGGGGTGGGAGGAAGCATGTAGAAGAATGATTGGCTTCCAATTCCAGCTCTAACATGATCTTAGGTAAGTTATTTAATTTCTTTAGGCCTCAGTGTTCCTATCAGGAAAATGGAAGTAAACAGTACCAACTTCATAGGATAATTCTGAGGATGAAATGAGAAAATGCATCTACAGTGCTCAGCATGGTGCCCAGACACAACAGTTCAGTACTGTGAACTGCTCATCTCTTACTATATCTCTGTGTTATTGAGTGCATGCGTGTGTGTGTGTGTGTGTGTGTGTGTGTACATGTGCTGGGGAGAGCCAGGCAGATTAATAACTAGATGGGTTGATAACCAGGTGCTATGGATGAATTGTGTCCCCCAAATTCATATGTTAAAGCCATAACCTCCAATGTGATGGTGTTAGGAGGTGGGCCTGTGGGAGGTAACTAGGTTTTGATGGTCTGGAGGGTGGGGCCCTGATGATGGGATTGGTGCCCTTATGAGAGACACCAGAAAGCTCACTCACTCTCTCTGCCATCTGCAAGCCAGGAAGAGGGCCCTCACCTGGAACTGAATGGACCGGCACCTTGATCTTGGACTTCTGGCACCTTGATCTTGGACTTCTAGCCTCAAGAACAGTGAGGATAAATTTCTGTTGTGTAAGCTGTCCAGTCTGCGGAATTTTGTTATAGCAGCTTGTGCTAAGACACCAGGGTTACTCTATAGGGAGAGCAGAGTGCAGGAATGGAAGGGGGGGGCGGGCCTGGAGCTAGCGACTTGTCAAACTTTTTATAACTGATGAAAATTTCAAACACACAGAAAAAAATACTGCAGCATCAAGGGGGAACTTTTGTCTTAGCCGCCTTAAGAATATTTCCTTACCTAACTTCTATAAATAAGTCACCTTAAGAGAATGAGTGATAATTTTCAAAGGTCTCTCTCATGCTGCTCACTTAGGAGGAGAGATGCCTTCTCTTCCGTGGGTCCCCACAGCACTGATCTCTCGTCCCAACCATATTTTGTTCCCCACCAGACTGGGGCAGCTGGAGGGCGGGACGCTTTCTGACTGGCCCTGTCCGCAGAGCCTGGCCCAGTCAGCCCGCAGCGCCACATGGTCAGCGTGGGCGCCCAGCAGCAGCAGAGGCGACATCATCATCACCAACCCCCAGCCTCACCTTGGCAGCTGTGGCGGTCGGCAGACAGCTGCATGCCCGGCCCACACTCGCACACAAACCCGCCCTCTGTGTTCACGCAGTGGCCTTCGCAAGAGGAGCTTAAACATTCGTCAATGTCTGGGAAGAGAGAAAACACCCTTGCACAGCCCACTGTGAATGAGCTTGTACGCAGGGAGAAAGTACCCCACGTGGACCCCGCACCCACACCCGCCTACCCTCGGCAGGGTGGAAACCCTAACCACACCCCACCACAGGAAGAAAGACCAGGCACCAGGAAAGTCATCGGACTATGGGGAAGCCCCAGAAAGAAGAGGCTGAGGCCGGATGACCAAGAGGATGGCTGAGACAGACTGTTTCCCATCCACAGGGCAACCCCACAGGGCAGAGGGAGTGGCAAGGAGGCTGAATAGATCCCCTTAAAAGTTTATTGAGTGCCAGCTGTGTGGGGCAGGCCTGGAGGGGAGACACTGAGGACACAAATGTGACTAAGGCAGGGTGCTGACTCCCCAGGTGGTTACAGTCTAAGGTAGGAGCCACAGCACACACCCAGGAGGCCACACGCGGCCGGGCGATGTGTGCCCCACCAGGGAACGCCCGGCCACAGCAGGAGGGTGCTGGAGGAGAGCTGGGCTGACAACCGGGGGGCTTCAGGAGCAGGGGCATCAGGTGGAGTCCGAGGACGTTCTGGGAGGCACAGGGGGAGACCTGGCTGAAGCTCGGGTTCCTGCCAGGGCAGCGGAAGGCAGGGCTGAGAGCTGGGTTAAGGCTCAGCTAGTGAACACCAAGGAGTCTCCAAAGCTTCTGCCCCGAGGGTGGTGGTGGTGGGGGTGACTAAATGAATACAAGTAGTGCTTTGGGGAGGTTCAGGCCTGAGGAGTGAGGGGGGCTGGGAGACAGACCTCCCCACCCGCTTCATAGCATCCCTTCCTCATCCAAAGACCATGGTGGCTCTGGAGGACCTACAAGGCCAGCTCTGCCCACTCCAGTCTGCACCTGAGGCCCCCACCCCCTGCCCCCAAGCCCAAGGACACCTCCACTCTCCTCACTCTGGGCCCTTCAGGCCACGCCCACCACTAAGAACCTGCCCCGACTAAGCCCTCCCACTGGGATCCCCTGTGGCGGTGGCCAGTGCGCCCTGCCCGGTGCCTGCTTTGACACTGTCATCTGGCTTTCCCTCAGTCAGTTCGCCTCTGCAACAAGAAGTGTGTGCAGAATGTTCTCCCCTGAAAGACACTCAGGGGGAAATGAATGACTTCAGCCTTCTTGGAGGGGATGGTGCAAGGAGCCCCAGCAGCAAAACTCTTTCGTGAGACGCTCCAACCCAGCAGTTCTGGGAATAATCAGAGATGCCGACAAGAAGCCCTTTATTGCAGCATTATTTATAGCGGTGAAACATTGCAGACAAGCTAAATGAGGGGTAACAGAGAACTGGGTACTTAAATTACAGCAGCCACATATGCAGCTGTTAAAAATTATGTTGTAAGGACTATTTTGTGCTTCCCATATAAAGTTTAGTGAGAAAATCGTGAACAAAAACTATAGATAAGGGGTGCTCCCAATTTTATAAAACACACAAATATGCATGCATAACACACATACACACGGGTATACAGCTACAAACACGTCTGCACCCCAGGAGAAGGGCAGGAAAAAGAGCTTCATTTTTGCAACAAATATCTCTGGGTAGGGACTTCCAAGACATGTTGGGTTTTTCACCTTACTATTTTACTTTCCAAATGTTCCAAAACGAGTTAGTTATCTTTTACTTTGGTATTCAGGGTAAGAAATATGATTTTTACCAAATCAAACGTCAAAAAGAGGCTTTCACCTCTGGAAAGATATGCAAGAAACTGGTCACAGTGGCTGCCTCTGGGGAAGGTAACAGACTTTGCCATAGGAACTTTTCAAAATCACGAACAAATTACACTTTTACAAGAAAATTCTTGAGTTTCACTTTTCAGATCTTTCAAATGTCACTTTCCCGAGGGAGCCTTCCTCAGCCACCCCACCTCCAGTCCCACCTTGCACTTCACCAGGTACTGTCCCATTATGCATGTGTGTAATACACTGTTATTGTCCCCATCCCCAGCTCCGCTGCTGACCCATAGAGGTGCCAACATATTCCTTTGGTTTGCATGACTCCCTGCCCACTCTCAACCTGCAGAGCTCATCCTGGCCCAGCCCTGCTCTGGCATCTCTCTGGAGACCATCCTGGCAGGAGAGGGAGTGGACATAATTCCTGCCCACCCCTCCCCCACTGCTCCCAGGTCTCTCACCTGTACATCTGATGCCAACAGCTGTCTCTGTCATCGAGAAGCCCACAGGGCATACTCGGGCCACCTCCTGACAGCCGCCATGGTTACAGGTAAGGTCACAGCCGTACTCCCCACAGGGTCCGTGGGCTTCTGAAAAAGGCACCGCACACGTGAGCATGCACCATGCCGCAGTCCTGGCCACCCCCACCCCACCAGGGATCCTCCTGGATTATGTTGGGAAGGTGCCTCTGGAGGCAAACAGGACTAAGTTTAAATCCAGCTCTGCCAGTCACTGGCCATGTCACCCCGTGCGAGCCACTAACTTCTGTGACTCAGTTTCCTCATCTATAAAATGGGAATGAGAATGCCTGTCTAATAGGGTCGTTTGAAGATGATATGCCAAGACACAGTGCCCAATGTCTGGCACATAATCTCAGTGTTAACAGAGTTCTTCCCATGAGCCATTGCCTGCCCCGTTACCTGGGCAGGTGGCCCCTTGCTCTCCATCCTGGCAGGAACAGACATTGGGAGCGATGCAGATGCCACTCCCGCAGCCAAAGGAGCAGAGGGCTGAGAGGAGAAATGCAGGTGAGGGGGTGGAGGCTGGGGCCCCCCATCTGCCCCAGCCCAGGGAATGAGCGCCTTCTGGGGAGGATGTTTGGGGCACAGGGGCAGGTACTTACGAAGGGTGCAGTGCCCACTGCCCATGGAGGGCGCCCAGCCAGGGCAGCAGCCACTCCCGAACCCCGAGAGGCAGGTGTGGGGGCCCAGCCGGCGTCTGCAAGAGAGGAGAGAACTCTTTCCACATTCTGATGGGTCTACAAAGGAGTGAAAGCCTCCCAAGCCAGTGAGTAAATTAGTCAACAAACAGTTCTCAAGACCCTCAGGAGAGGCAATGGGAAGTTTCCAAAGAAAAAAGACCCTGATAGCCTGTCCTGGAGACAGGACAAAGACACCAGTGTCCTACAGATTACCTGCCACATGACACAGAAGAGTGGCCAGGAGAGGGGGGCCTCAATGCTGAGGAAGAAAAGCTGCAATGGATGAAGAGCCCCAGGGATGGCTACCTCAGGGCCTTTGTACTTGCAGTTCCCTCTCTCAGGAAGGTTCTTCCTCAGACACTCACCTGATCATTCCCTCCTTTTACCCAGGCCTCTCTGCTCTGTTGCCTTCTCAAGGAGGCCCTCCTCATCCACCCTTACCTTGCTTAATTCTTCTTCATAACACTCACTTCCTGGGACATTAAATTACTTATTAATTTTTTCATTTGTTGATTGTCTGTCTCCCCTACCATTTCCTGAGGACAAGAGCTTCATCTTTTTATTCACCTCCACACCAAGAGCAGTACCTAGCACACAGTAGGTGCTCAGTAAATGGCTGTTGAGGGAAAGGTTGAGAAGGGAAGCCAGCAGAAAAGAGGAAGGGGGAGGGCAGGCCCAGAGGGGCTCGACAGATGTCATTCCCCAGGTAACATCTCTGGGATAGAGGTGGGGATGCCAGTGAGCTGCCCAGAGGAGTGAAGAAGCCACAGTGCCAGACACGGGTGAGGCACAGCAGTAGAGCCATGAACAAGCCAGCTCCCCACCTTCCGGGGCACTGGGCAAGCAAGGAACCAGGTGCTAACAATGTGCTGTGACAAGTCCCACAACAGGTCTGGCTTATGGAGCCCAGAGTAGGGTCAGGGGAGGTTCCCTGGAAGGCTGAGGTGGGGAAGAGGCACAGAGGCAGCCAGTGAGAGTGCAGGATGGTGCTCCAGGCAGAATGAGCACGGGGCACAGGTCCGGCTGGGGGCAAAGACATGACTGCAACTGGTTTTGTGATGGGCTGGGGAGAGGGTGAGGTCGTCCAGCCTGGTTTCAACTGGGAAGCCCACACAACAGAACAGGGCCAAGAAACACCTCCCACCTGTGCTCTACCTGTTTGGAGGCTGGTGGGAACAGTCAGCTGGCAGGCAGTCCACCCACCATGAGCCTGGCACAGCCCCAGGGCTGAGGACATGGATGGACAAGACAGACCCACCCCACTCTTGGGGAGATTAATCCATGCCAAATGTGACAAGTTGTCTGAAAGGGAAGCCCAGGGCACAAGGCAGCACAGAAACGTCTGCAGAAAACGGTTCCTGTACGTTTCCTCTGAAGCCTGTTTGCTCTCTGAAGTCATCACAGAAAAAGAGGAGGCCCTGGGGGAGGGGGACCGACAGCGAAGTCCCCTCCACTGCCTTGGAAGGAGGAGTCAGCAGCTCCCGCTCCTCAGACCTGGCTCTGAAAGGGACAGGGGTGCCACCAAAGTGGCAGATGTAAGAATGCCCAGGAGCCTCCTAGGGCGGGCCGTGGTGGGGAGACAGGTGGCAGGAATGCCCCGAAGCTCCAGGAGTCTGCAGAATCTGGGCAAAACCCGGCAGCGGCGGTGTAACACGCGCGAGCTCCGCAGGGCCGCCCCTCGCGCCCCCACGCCCTCGGGGAGTGACCCAGGGCCAGCCGCCCGCCGACACCGCGCTCCCCCCGCCCCGAGCATCACGCGCACACGTGCTCGGCCGGCGGGAGCCTGGCTTCCGCCGCGAGACCCGAGGAGGAGGCGGCATCGGTCGGGAAAGAGCAAAGGGACAAACACTCCACCCCGCCCACGCGCACACGCGGGCGGAAACCGAAACATAACCCCGAGAGACCCCGGCGGTTCCAAGGTCCACAGCGCTCGCGCAGAGCCCGCACACGGGGCAAGCCCGCGCCCGGGGAGCCAGGCCCCGCCGAGGCAGAAGCACCGGCACGTTCTCGAGCGAAGCCAGCCAATCTGGAGACCAGGTGGCACGTCCCGGGCTCCCCTCGCCCCAGGTCTGCGCTGCAGGGCAGACTCACGTGGGCTCACCCGGCGCCTGGGTCTCCGCTCCCCCCTCCGGGTCCCAGCCGAACAGCCCCGGACAGAGGCAGAGAAGATGCACCCGCCCAGAGGCACGAGCTGCAGTCTCTTTGTCCGGCCCCCATGGGCTGCGCCCGCGCGCGGACGCAACCCCAGAGGGGGACCCCCGATTCGCGGCTGCCAGCGGCTCCGGGCGCCCCTCCGCTCCTCCACGGCCGGAGCGCCCCCGCGGCGGGGCAAGGGAAGGACGCGGGGCGCTTACCTCTCAGTACCGAAGTGCCCGGACGGCTTCCTCCCGGTGTAGCCGCGGGCTGGGGCCCCAGGCAGCAGGAGCGCGACGCAGGCGGCTCGGAGGAACAGTCCAGCCCACATGACCGGCGGTGGAGCGTCCCCCGGACTCGGCTGGGCTCCTGCGCCGCGCGCGGGGGAGGGGGCTACCGGCCCTCGCCCCTCCTCCTGGCGCCGTGGGGAACGAACCAGCGAGCCCCGAGCTGGCACGCGGAGCCGAGCAGGGGGGCAGGGGAAGCCGAGAGGAGGGGCCGGGGGCCGCAAGGGGATGCGGCGCACGGCTTGGGGGTCTCTGGGACCTCTGGCACCTCCGAGCGGAACACACAAAAGGCAGCTCCTCCAGCCTGCAGGTGGCCTCCTGGGGAGGCGCAGAGCCCCGGGCGGGGTCAAAGATCAGGGACCCCTGGGGGCGGGGTTAAGCCCTTGGCCCACACCCCCTGCCCGGGTTTGGGAGTCGGCTTCCTGAGGAGGGCTGTGGGAGTCAGACTGAGGCCCCTGGAGGGAAGAGACTTCGGGAACGAGGCTGGCGCTGGAGGCTGTGCGTCCCAGGCACTGCTGGTCTCCGTGGAGCCCAAGATGCCTGTGTCGTCAGAAGGTGGGAAGCGTGGAAATCCGTACTCAGGACTCGGGGTCCTTTCACTGCTGGGCAGTTCTGAGCCGGCCCGGCCTGCCAGCAGCTACGCCCTAACCCTGGGTGAGCAGGTCAGAGGGTCCACCTGCTCCCTGGTCAGGGGAAACGAGCCAGTTTTGAACCCACAGGCTATTCTTTGCGCCCTTCTGCAGCTGCCCCAGGCCAGGCGGAGCGGTAGGCAGGGAAGTGGTGAGAGGATCATCATCCCGCTGGGAGAAAGCTGAAATTCTACCTTCTGCTCTGTGCGGGAATCTTCCCTAGCCACCGGGACCCAATTAGTCAAGCTGTGCTTAAACATTTCCAGGGATAAGGAACTCTGTCAAAAGGGAGACCAATCCAGCTTTGAATAAGTACCTCTGTTAGGAAGTGTTTTTACTTCCCACCTAAGTAACCCGTTCCTTTGGTCCTGCCTCTACAGTTGCCCACCCACTGGCTACCCCAGCTTCTCACTGAGGTCCTTAACATTGGTGGCCACAAATGAACATGGCGTGCCAACAGTAGCCTGGATTCTTGCATTCTTCCTCTCAGACCCCACTTTCATTAGCACGTCCTAATAGAATTTGGCTTTTAGCAACTCCATGCTATTAGTTTGTAACAGAGTTTACAATAAAGGAAAACCTCAGGTGTTTTTGTTGCCAGGTTTTCTGTTTATTTTTTAACTCTCGCCCGAGGATATTTTCTCCTTTGCTTTTCAGAGAGAGTGGGAGGGAGAGAGAGAGAAACATCGTTTGGAGAGACAAACATCCATTGGCTGCCTCCCGCATGCACCCTGACCAGAGCTGGGGATGGAGCCTGCATCCAAGGTACCTGCCCTTGGCTGGAATCAAACCTGGGATCCTTCCATCTGAGGGCCGACACTCTAACCACTGAGTCAAACCAGCCAGGGCTATCGTCATGTTTTTATGTTGTTGTGTATTAAACAAGCTGCTAAGCCAATCTCCCTACCTGAACCTGTGTGGTTGAATTTTTGCAGATGTTCAGATTTAGGCTGGTTATCTCACCTTGTTAGTTTGGGTCCATCTTCTGAGCTAAGCAACACGTTCTCAGCAAGTAGGTTGAGAAGATATTCTGTATCCGAAGTTGAATGTGGTTTCCAGACTTATGTTCATTCTTAGTCCGAAGTTTCCCTGACTCCTAGGGCTTCTTTCCTTTGTGCCTCAAACATCTGAAGGTGCACTTTCTCCCTCCACCGCTCATACTGCTTTTCTCCCCATTATTACAAAGTACTTCAGTGTCCACCTTCAATGACCATGTAGTCACAAATCTAGCTCTGAATTATTCAATAGGGATAAACATATAAAGCTCGTCTCTCACTTGGGCCCACAAAAATCTATCACTGCATTGCCCTAATCATTCCTACCTAGACCACCACTCAGTGTCAAACAAGTGTTCTATGCTGGCCCCAGAAGCTACCCACAAATTTTCACATTTACACAGGGCAAACGTTTCCTTTTACACACCTGTTGCAGCCTGCGCCAGCTGCACCCACACGGCCAGCACACCTGAGCTCAGCATTCCATGTAGCCCGGCCCTGCATCCCAGCCCTTAACATGACAGGGTCTGCCCCACGGTGGCCCCACGGTGGTCAGTGAAGAGCTGAGATGCAACCTTGTGCTTAAAGATCCCCATCCCCCCTCCGAGGTGTGCAGGGTATCTGAGATGTAAATTCCTACCTGCCCACTTCAAGAGGAACAACTTTTTAAACAGTCTCTGGCATTCTCCATCTTCCCGGCTTCTTGGACCTTATGGCACTCATCTCGCTTCTCCTTCAGATTTGCTTCTTTAGTTTACTTTTCTCTTTTCCTTCTTGTCCTCCAATTTGTTTGACCTGAGGCTCAAAGTTTGGACCCTAAGAGTCTCTCAGTACCAGTCATTCTCAAGGACTAGTTTGGGTATATCCCTTAGTTACAGCTCTTCAGTGTTTCCTCCCCACTTCTGTGGCTTGTGGCTTCTGAGTAACAAAAGGGACCCTCCACGGAGGGCGGAGGCTCCGAGTTGGTTTTGGCTGCAGAAAGGCCTCTGGCTTGTGACCCTTCCCAATGGTCATGAGTCAGTGTTTCTATTCTTTTCCCAAAGGTCCATCCAAGGAAAGGCCTGGAGTGAGGCTCACTCGGCGCCTCCACAGAGAGCAGCCATTGCAGCTGGCCAAGCTCCACAGGCAGCCTTTCACCCCTGGAGTGGCGATTCATGTGGTGGGTTTAAAATCCTCACCCAAGTATGTTTTCAGAGTGGAGGGGTGGAGAGACGTTGAGAGTGAGACACATGGATTGGTTGCCTCCCTCACTCACCCCAACCCGGGTTGGGGATCGAGCCTGCAACCGAGGTACATGCCTTTGGCAGGAAACGAACCTGGGACCCTTCAGTCTGAGGGCCAATGCTCTAATCACTGAGCCAAACCAGCTAGGGTAGCAATTAATGGTTTTTAAGGGGTGGATGTGAAAGTGTGGCAGCAGAATATCAAGTTTCCAAAAGACTAGAATTCAATCCTGAATGAATATACCCAAGATTTTAGGAAAAAATTGTGAAGACTCCACATCTTCCAGTCTAGACTGAAGCCACAGATAACCTTTTACTCAATGTAGCAGGTCTGCTTGGCTGCAGGGCCATCACCCAAAAGCACCTGAATATATCACACTACATTGTGTCTTTCTGAACGTAGCACCTTATTATAGCCCATCATCCCATCTAAGGTTAAATTTTCAGAACAATCGCAACCCCAAGACCACACTGCCTGCCGCTCCTCCCAGCTGGTCACCGGCATGGGGGCGTGCCTTTCCAATTCAAACCCTAACCTGAAGAATGCAAATCACAGTGTTGAGTTTCAAGTTCAAACTGTGGTTTCTGAGTGACACTGATTTTTTTCCCTTAAGACCCTATTCCCCACCCCCAGAAAGCCCAGAAGAGTAGGGGGAAGAACCGCGATAAAACAAGCCTCCAGGGAAGGAACTCGCTCCGGAAGACCCCCAAAGCAGAGATGCTTCCTTGCCTTTTCGGTTTAAGCTAGAATCTCTCAAAACCACAATTTGAACTTGAAACCACAACTTTCCTGACACTGTATCAAAGGCTGGTCTTAAAGGAGCCGACCAATATGCCTGGGATCAACCCAACTCCACTGTTGGGACAGAGCAGCCTTTATTCCCACTGGGTCACTGGTGGAAATGCAGGTGCAGACACTCTCACCCACTGAGGTGAAAGAAGACAGGCTCTGTTAGCTGGACAGAAAGGTGAACCCCAAATATGCCTTACTCTTGGATTTTCAACCAAAGGTTTACTTCATTAAAACCAGAGGACATAAAACTAGAACCCAAAAGGGCATGTGCCCACAGGAAGCTGGCAGGTGCGTGAAGAGCAGTATCTGGGCGTTGGTCCGTGAGAGGTTGCATCTGGCTGTAAAATGAAGTCAGGAAAGGAAGCCCAAGTAACCCCCAGGCCTGGCAGGTTACTAACAGAGGCAACTGGGAATCAAATGGTGACGAAAGGCAACCAAAGACCAGGGAATTTCAAAAGCCTAACGCCCAGCACCCTTAGGATCCCACATGGCAAAGGAGAGGTGCAGACATCATCTCACTACTTAAGAGCTTGAGAGGACTTATTCCAGCAGCAACTAGTGACTGCAGCAGCTGCCATCAATGCGGGAAATGAACGTGCAGGAAACTGGGCAGAATATGACCAGGATGTGCAGTGCCGGGCAGTGGGAAGAAAAGCAGAAACCAATGGGTCTTTCTTCTTAGACTCTACTTTATTTGGTAAAACTCAGAAACTAACCACCAATTCACGTCCACACACCTCCTCCTCTCTGAAGAATGCAGTTCCTCAGAGACAAAGAGGCTGTGGCTTGGGGTCATCCACCATCTCCAGGTTCTATACGCAGGCAGCCCATGGCCTGGTGGTCAGGTCTCCAGACCCAAAGCTCTCAGAGGCAACAGAAGAAAGTAAAAGGAAGCTCTCACTTCAGACAATGAACCCTTCCCACCCCTCTTCCCTTCTCCCCACAGCCTCCCCACCCCCTAACCTAAATAAAAAGATAGCAGACAACAATGCATGAGTGTGAGACACACACACACACTGCTTCCTTTCAGCCAAAGAGCCGCAAAATCCCTCCCTGGAAGGACAACCTGCGACACCAATCAAGGCCTGGTGGCCCAAGGTGATGGCTGGAATCGTGCGACTGGTAAAAATCCAGGGAAAGTTATTTCACCTTCAGCCCATTCTTAGGTGTCCAGTGAACTGGTTTTAGTTCTAAGAAATCCCCATTTCCACATGAGTGACTGTGGCTTCTGGGGCAGCTGGCTTAAGGAAGGATTTCCCAAGGCCGAGAAGACAGTGGTGGGGAGGGAGGCAGGAGGGCAAAGCCATCCAGGAGGGTCTGGGAAAGGGAATCCCTGCCCTTGGCTAATGGATCCTTGTCAGCTCCTCCACAACCTTGATCAGGTCATCTGCGGTGGCCTCTCGCTTCATCCCACTGCCATCGTCATACTGCAGAGAGGAGGAAAGATGTGAGGGCCAAGCCGGGGCTCTCCCTCCCCTGGGAATGGGGGTGCCATGGCAGGGAGGGTGGCACACCTCTCCTCAGAAGCCACACCTCTCCTTTGAGGTACAGGTCAGCGTCTCCTGACAGCAAAGCTGGCTCAGAGCTGCTGCCTAGGGGACATTTCTCTCCTCCAGGATGTTCCCCAGAGGCACCATCTCCAGGGAGCAATAACCCAAACTCCAGCACTGTGGGAACGTCTCTTCCCTGTGGGATTCTGGCCCTGCCCCGAAGTGCCCTCGTTGCTAAAATATAGGGGTTACATGGGTAAAGTTGCTAGTACAGTGCCAGGTGCCTGGTGAGTACCCATGAGCCGAGCCTCAGCTACCTCTCCTCACCCTCAGCCTCTCATCTTCCAAAGCAGATGGAGAATACATAAAAGGGGCCACTGGTCTCCAGCAAGCGAGGAGGGGAGGCAACCAGAGTTCTGATGGCCTTCCGGTGTGACTGGCCCAGGGCTGAAGAGTGCACAGCTCACCTGAAGGTTTGCCACAACCTCCTGCATCTTGGGCCGGCTGATATCCAGGAAACTCTCAATCAAGTCTCCATCGATGAAGCCGGTGGCCGGTTCTGTCTTTCGCTCAGTATGAAAGGATCTCCAGGTGGACGGGTGAGTTAAGGAATGTGCAATTACTTGGAAATACCCTTACTTTCAGTCATCCCCACCTCTGCTCAAGACCACAAGCTGAAGCAATCAGGATGAGAGTAGGAAACAGATTCAACTGAAAATCTCATTGATTTTTGGACAGTTTTAGAAAAGACATAAAATTATTACCTGCTCCAACAGTTCTCAGCAGAGCTGATCTTCAAAATAACATTTTTAACAGTACAGATCAGACTTTAGTGTAGAGCCTGGAGGTATGTAGATGTTCACAAGTGCTCCAGGTGAGTGAACTGCATGTGCATGGCTAGGAAGAACCACTCTTCCAAGTCTGGCTTCGGTCTTCACAGATGAAACTGAGGCTCAGTGAGACAAGAGGCATGCCCAAAGTCCTACACATCAGCCCACCTGTTCCCTCCCTGGCTACAGCTAGGCCACACTGCCTTGTAACAGCGGATCTCACAGCAGGAGCCCCTCCGACATCCTGCCTGGGGCAGGCCCTTCAAATCTCCCATAATAAACTAACTTCCACTAATTGAATCCAGGGTGTCCCTGGGGGTGGGGGTGGGGGTAGGGGCTGATCCTTGCCTTCTGGAGTTCTCAGCTTTACTTTCCTCAGCTCCAGCTAGCCTCTCTAGCGAGGATCCTCAGACACTACTGCACACAACAAAACCTCTGAAAAGATGTTCCTATGTTGTCATCTAAAGTAACTGACATGCAACACCAGGAAGGCCAGAGGCAGGCACATTTCAGGGACATAAATGTACATTTCCAAGATGAACCAGTTGAAGCTGGGTAATAAGTATGTGGGGATTAAGTATACTATTCTCTCTACTATTTTGTGTTTAAAGTTTTCTGTAAGTTAAAAAAAAAAGTCTGGTTCCCACTGGAACCTAGTTAGAACACTTCTTAGACAGCAGTTTCGAGAAGCAGCTTGGGGTCACACAGCTCTCCCTTTGCCAGGACATGCTGCCCAGCAGGGGACACCTCTGGGAAGGATATAAGGAGTGCTCAATCTTGCCCACACTTTTGATGACTTTATTGAGTCGATTCTGCATATCCAACAGGAGATTGTACCAGCTCTCTGACAGTGAGGTCACCAGCCCTGAAGCAGCAAGGGGAACAATGAGCTGCAGAGGCTCAGGAGCCCACAGCGAGCGTTTTCCATCAAAGGCAGCGGGAGGAAGGGACAGCATGCCGCAGCCTCCTCTGCAAACACCCAGCTCCAAGCTCTTCCCTCAGAACAGCGAACTCAAGGAGGCTGTGTGGGAATGCACCCAGCAGGGGTGAGCCTTACCAATCATGCCATTGACTGTGCCAAAGAGCACGGAGCCCTGCGTGGGTGTGGACGTCTCGCCCAGATTCTGCATAACCAGAGAGCCGTGGCAGAAGACGTTGACGAATTCACCCAGGTGGAAGAGGCCGACCTCCTGAAGGTGCTGCCGCTCCTCATCAGTGGTGGCAGCGCTGAAAGGCAGTGTGACAAACTCACTACCCGAACCTCCTGCCCCACAGGGACCACGGGCAGTGTACACCATGTGCCAAGCTTCCCTGGTGATCCCACACACCCCTCAGCAGAGGAGCTGTCTGAAGAGGCTGATTTTTGTGGCCTTGATTCTCTCAGGAAAAAGATTCTGAAGAGGGGCACTGGGCTGAGAGGGGAGCCAGTGTCCTCACCCACCCGGGGCTCTGGCCCGCTCACCACTCCCACAGCTAGTCACTCACCTATCCTTCTGACACACGAACAAGTTGAAGGCATTCTCAGCCCCCAGGAAATTGTCATCATCCAAGATTTCCACAGCACTCATCCAGTTGGGGTTAAAGTCCCGAGCAATCTTGAAACAAGCAAGGTGCAAACAAGAAAATAGTCAGCAGTGTGCATGGAATCCAGTTCTGGGGCTTGTCTCCTTTCAGCCAGAAACCAAGAGACTGCCCTGGGAAGATCCAGCCCTGGGTTTAACAACTGCCACTCTAAACATTCTCCCCCAATCTCTGGCCAACACAGCCCATTTGGTTGCAATTACCCAGAAATGGAGCCTGCCCAGAGTTCAAGATGGGGGTCTATAGAAATAATCGATGCAGAATGTACGATCCAGGGAAAACGTTTCTGTCCCCACTGGGCCTGCCTGTCCCTCAACACCAGAGAAACACTGGCAGTGTCACAGCTTGAGCGAGAAGCCTGCCCCACCCCCATTACCTCTTCAAAGTTTCCTTCCATGGGCTTGTAAGCGAGCAACAGCACGGAGCGCATGAGGTCGCCCACCAGGATGAAGTCGCCCTTGGTCTTAAGGTAGAGGGCCATGATGTTGTTGTAGTGGTTGCACTCGGTGCGAAGCTCCTTCTCTGTTGTCCACTCGTAAAGCCGCACCTGGGAAGGACATTGTGTTGCTCTCAACCCGAGGGGCCAGAATCCTCTCACAGTGACTGTCTTGCCCTGTCCTCAATCCTCCCTGTTACCAAGTGCACGTGGGCTATGAAACCGTCTGAGGGGCTTGCGTGAACACTTCAGTATCTACACTTATGAACTATGAAAACAGAGAGAGCACTTGAAACTAATATCACAAAGCTTTTTTTTTATATAAAAGTGAGTGTGGCCCAGCCGGTGTGGCTCAGCGGTTGAGCATCGACCTAGGATCCAGGAGATTGCAGTTCAATTCCCGGTCAGGGCACATGCCCAGGTTGTGGCCTCAATCCCCAGTGTGGGGTGTGCAGGAGGCAGCCGATCAATGATTCTCTCATCATTGATGTTTTCCTCTCTCTCTGAAATCAATAAAGACATATTTTTAAAAAAGTGAGTGTGAAGACAAACACTAGGTCAACATTAATGCAAGTACTACCATGGAGATGACAAAAGATGGTTTCTTGTGACTGAAGTTTGGTGGGAGACCTACAGAATATCTCTAGAAAGAAGACCCATCTCCAATTTCCTGATCAGAAAGGAACAAGGTTGCCTCCCAAAAAACTGCGTTCTAAACCCTTCTCAAACGTGTTCATTCCTGGAACCTTTGATGTGAGTCCAATGAGTAGAGAAAATCAATGGGAAAGGCCAACAGAAACACTGTCACATAACAAAGGACTCTAAAGCTCTGGAGTCTGTGGCCAGCAGAACTCTTCAATCAGGTTTCCTTCCTTCCCCACCACTCAACCAAGAGATCTGGTCCAGGTCACCACAGACTTCCAACGTTGCTAAAGCCAATGGCCAATTCTAACTCTTATGTTACCTGACCTATGGGCAGCATGTGCAGTTTATCAACTCCCTCCTGATTTCACATGATCTCATCCAGAATGTTAGCTTTAATGCCACCTAATTACTGCCCTGCTGCTCTCTCCAGTCCACCTCTTGCCTGGATTCCATGCCTCCCTCATCCAGCTGCCTACCTGACATCTTCACTAAGATGACTACTGAAACTTAGCATGTTCCAAACCAAACCTCTGGTGTTGCCACTGTGACATAAGACATACATATTGTCTCTCTCCCAATTCCCTTGTGATTTCCTAAGTAAAATGGGTGATAGGAGCGCCTTACACAGAGCCCCCAAATCCCTTGCAATTTCCTAGGTGTTAGGAGTCTTTTGTTCTAATAAGGCCACTCTTGGTGACTCCCAGATAGCTTCAGGATGGGGTGGTCACTAGGAAGACCAAGACATGATTAGAAGCTTGGAACTTTCAGACTCATCCATCCTCTGGGGAGGAAAGAAGGGTTGGGGACTGAGCATGCCTACATGATGAAGTCTACATAACAATCCCTAAACTACGGAGTTCAAAGAGCTGTCAGGTTGGTGAACACACCCACGTACTGGGAGGGTGGCACACCCCAACTCCATGAGGACAGGAGCTCCCCACTCAGGACCCTTCTGGAGCAGGGACCACAGCTCTTACCCTTCTCAATCTCCACATGCACTAAGGATCTGATACTCCTGGGGGTTCACATAACCAAGTCTGATATCTGGTCCAACCCAAGCCTCCCAGATCCCCAGCTCCACCCTCCACCCCCACTACTTTGTTATCCTTAAAACTGGACATACGCACTGCCCCAGGAAACGTAAGGGTGGACAGTGGTGTGCAACCTGAGGTGTGACAGATAACAAGTGATATGGGCCTCACCGTGCTATTGATGCTGGCTAACAGCTTTCCGTTAAACTCCACCATAGAGTACACGGCCCCTTTCACTTCCTTTTCAGCCACAGTCTGTAGTTTTCCTGGGGAGGAAGAAAGATACTCTTGAGTCTCCTTTATGAGCCCATACTTTAATCAAAAGAAAATTCTGATTCCCCTTCTGGCTCTAACTCTTACCCCAAAACCACTCATCTGAAAGCAGGAAAGAGAGTCAGTGTATACTGAGGTTAACCACCACCAGAAGTATGAGCCCCAAGGTCATGTGCAATGATTCCAGACAGTGTCCAAGATCTACCCACCCTGAAACTCCAGATCTGTCTGTCAAGATGGAGACCAATTCCATCTTGGCTATCTGATCCAAGATTTCTCGGTTGAAAGCTAGTCTTTAGGACCAAATTGGGTAGTGGAGATGAGCAAAGATATAGAAATGAACACCAAGTTCTGAAGCTGGAAAGAAGTCCTAAGTGGCTGAGCAACCAGGATTCGTCACTCTTACTCTAACCACTAGTTTCTCTTACCCATCATTCACCTCTCCCCTTTTTCTGCCTTTCAAAGAGTAGAAAAGGAAGAAACGCATGCTAGATTATACGTGCCTCTGACCATCTACTCCAAAAAACCATTCAGAACATCATCAACGGCTTGAGAGGAGGGAATAGACTGTCTCATGCCACAATAATTAATGCAAGTTCTACTGCTGCTTAACTGAGGCTCTGAAACCTAAAACGGTCTACTTTCACAGAATTTCAAATCTCTCAAAAGCTGGAGACGGTGCCCACTTACCATCTGAATACTGAAACACCACAATACGACCCTGCTTGGGCTCCGCCTCTTCTGGGTACACCATGGCTGTGCCCACAATGAAGTACGTGTTGGGGTCTTTGCCCAACTTGCAGGAGACCAGGCTGAGGGCATACTCGTTCTGCAGAAACTGGTGGGCATGAAGCACTAGAAGGAGAGTGGAGAGGGGTGACTGGCTGATGATCCCATGCGCATGTAATCCTGCACTTCTGAGGCTCACAGCTCGGCTCCAAGCAGAGTACAGGAGGGGACAGTGCCCTCACCTCCTGCTGTTCCTGTCTCCACAGACTCTCCCTCACCAGCCTATCCTGACCTAAGGAGGTCCCACCCCTCCTTCCTTCTCTTCCGAGAATGATCTATCACAGTGTCTACCAAATTCTGAAATACATCAGGACCCAGAACAGCCTAGTTTAGGGAGAACGTAGGTACAAAATGACAGAAAGCGCTCATCTGCACCTTCGAAGGTGTGCTGGTCAATGATCAGGAGGTTGTGCACCTCCACCTCTTCTCCGAAGGAGGTCTCGTGAGGGGCTGTGCTGCTGGAGAACAGCTTGCTGGAGCTGACGCTGCTGGACAGGGCCTGAGGACAGAAGGCACACTCATCACCCTCTAAAAGCAGAACGCGTGCCAGGAGCATCAGGGAGGTGGACAGACAGGATCAGGGAATAGAGACTGAGTCTGAACAAGGAAAACCCTGGAGGCTGGCAGCTCGAGTGGAGCCTGAAGAGCGGAGGGCTTCAGAGGACATGGGGACCAAGGATAAGGATCTAAACTCCATGTGACTCCATGTGGAATTGACACAGCAGCCCCAAACAGTGCAAGAATCTAAGAGTCGTTAAAGATCATTAAAACAGTGATGCCATGTCAACCAAGCAAAGCTAAGGAGGAACCAGGACATCTAAGAAAGTGACAGACTCCACCTCTCCCAATGGGAACAGCAGGGGAGCATGTCAAATAAAAAGAAAACTATAAAGACCTTCTACTGGGGATTGGTGAAGAAGTCCTATCACAGATGTCTGGGAGCAAGAAAAGCAGAGAACACCTGCAATGAGACAATCAGCTAATATCCCCATTGTGTGCAGCTCTAGAATGTCCAACTACTAGCAGTTACAGATGAGAAAACTGAAGTTTAGATTTGCCTGAGGACACACAGCCAGCAATAAACCTTGAAGCCAGTTCTGTTAGACTCCAAATCCCATGCTTTTGACTATATGCTACATGGTCCCCAATTATGTACACCGTACAAAGTACCCAAACTGATGATGAGAGAAGAGGAATTACTCATCCTACAAAGCTACCGAGTAGCAAGATCACTGACGGCCACACATATCCCCAATTCTTCTCAACCCTCCAATGAGGGGGCCAAATCCCACTCCTGTTTTTATAAGTTTTATCGGAACCCAGCTATGCCCACCTGTTGTTCATGGCTGCTCTCCTAATGGCAGAGTTGAGTAGTGACTGAGACCATCAGCTTGCAAAGCCAAAAATAAAAAGCTTGCCACCTGCTCTAATGCCATCTTTCCTTGTCCACCGCCCTCACCTGCGTGCTGGCACTGGGTCTCAGAGCAGTTGTGCCCCCACTCGTGTCCTGGACTTCAATACGGCTGGAGAGGACCCCGAAACACTGGGACACTTCCTGATAGCAGATCTTCCTGCCAAACAAGTACAGAACAACAGTGTCTCTCAGAAAAAGTCTGGAGCCTCTCCACCACCTCCCAGACCACCATCCCATGCCTCACCTGGGAGACTCATAGAGAGGAACGGTGCGAATGTGCAGCTTCTGGATCTCATCAATAGTGCCAATGGTGAGGGTGCTGTTGTTGGCCAGTGCCAGGCTGGAAAGAAGGGTCTAGGTTAAGAGGGAGTAGACCCAAAGGAGGAAAGGATTCTAGGAGGTAACTCCATAAAGGGAGGAAAACAAGGCAGAATTACACTAGCTTCCTCTAGGGCAGTGGTTCTCAACTTTGACCTTAGGCTAAAAACCAACTGGGGAGACTTCAAAATTCTGATGCCTGGTCCCACCCCAAGATTTTATTTCATTGGTCTGGGTGGGCCTGGTCTGAGATTTAACAGCTTTCAATTTAATGCTAATGTGAAGCATTAAAATCTGGAACAGAGATTTTCAATCACAACTCTCAAACTATCAAGAATCTGCTGGAGGGCTTGTTAAATCAGATTGCTCCCCGCAAAAATAACATTTCTAATGAGTCCCCAGGTAGGGCTATGACTGCTGTGACTTTGAGAGCTCCTGCTCTAGGGGCATACATAATGATCTCTACCATCAGGAGTTTGGTCATTTGAACCCCGAGAGGTTTTTTGAAAACACAGATTCTAGGGCCCAACCTTAGATCTGCTGAATCAGAATCTGAGGATTCAAAAGTATCTGTACTTTAAAATGTTTCCCAGGCATTTCTACAGATAGCCAGATTTGAGAACCTCTGCTCTACCCTTTCCAATTCAGCTTGTTACTGACTGTAACATGGGGAAAAGGCTGGAGGGGAGGGGTTTAAGCAGAACATCATGATGCCCCCAATCCATGACTCTTGCTGAAGAAAAAGAGGCTCACCTGTCAGGATAGCCGTCTGAGTTGAGGGGACACATGTAGTTCACTTCCTTGAGGTTGACATTGGAGAACACTAATTTGTGGTTGCTGCTGTAGATGACAGTGGGGCGGTCAGAGCAAGCAAAGACATTGGTGGTAGAAAGAGAACGGAAAGTCCTCAGTACCGTGGGCTGGGTGCCCAGAGTCACCTTCTTGCGGTCGCTCAACAGGCCTACAGAATGGCATCCGAAAAAAGAAGAAAGGAAACAGGACAAAGAGCTGGGTTGTGAAGGTTCAAAAGCAGCACCTTCAGGCCAAGAACGCTGCAGTCCCAATCCTCCTGGTATTCCAAAGAGCCCCTCACTCGAAAAGTGTCGTTCTCACCTGTCTCAATGTTGAGCCCAAAGTAGAAAAGTGCCCCATCTCCCAAGGCACAAAGGAGGTAGTGGCTACTCTCAAAGGTGGTCATCAGGATGGAACGAGGAATGATCTCTGTGGGAAAGGGGTACATTAAGTTTCTGTTCCACATTCTGACTCTAAACCCAACCCACGTCCTTAAAAGATCCGTACCTCCACCCAGCATCTCTTTGTGCAGCAACTCAAAAGAGGGAAGCTTCAAGATCCGGGCTGAGATGTCTGTCCAGAGGCCAATGGCACAAAGAGGGGACAGCCCATTGCTGTCCCCTAAGGGGGTGATGTCCAAGCAGGCCACTTCGTGTTCCATCTCTGTGTGGCTGAACAAAGAGGAATATGGCAAAGGAAAGAAGCCAAGGATGAAAGAAGTCCCAGAGAACAAGGAAGGGGAAAAGTACAGACAGGTAAGTACCCACCTGATCTGTCGGAGTTCCTGAGGATGGATCTGCAGGTAGTAGAGGGCCCTTCCCACAGCTACCACCACCTGACTGCTGTTGCAGGAGGCCACACTGATGTTCTTGCCCTGAGGCTCCTTCCATTCACTGACTAGAGCTTTGGGTTCTTGGGAGACCAACCTCACGGATGCAGAAGTGATCTAGAGAAAGAAAAGCAATGTCTACGAGTACCCGTAAGGACCTATGAAGAAATGGGAAAGTGCTAACAGGTGCTCTAGAAGAGCCCTAAGAATAAGCTACATAAGTCCTCTTCTGCCATATATATTTTTTTCCAAAATCCTGCAATAATTACAATATTACTTTTAGTTGAGGCCCTGAAGAAGACTGACGTAAGACAGTCTACACCTTGCATACCTAAAACCAGAAAAAAAGGCCTGCTTTATTCTGATTAAGGTTTGGGTAACTCAAACCACATCCTATGGAAAGGAATCAGTAGTATAAGACACTGTGACTACCAGTCTAGCAGTTTTTATCAACCCAAAAATGAGACCTCTAAAATATCTAAGTAGTTTTTTTAATGCAAATTATAACATACCAACTTTAATAACATATATGTTAAAAGTAAAAGTGATACATTTGGAAATAGCATACATTATTAATTCCACAAATAATAATCCAAAAAATTCTTGGTAATAAAATTATTAGCTATTCATACTGAACACAGTATCATATGCCACAGCAAAGTGAGATCAGAGTCATGAGATACTATAGGTGTCTACTCATGAAACCATATTTTATGATGACTGCTGAAACTTTTAAAAATATATATATATATGCAATCAAAAGACATAGAGTAGCTTAATAGATAAGAAAACAAGAACCAAATATATGCTGTCTACAAGAGACCCACCTCAGAACAAGACACAGGCTGGAAAAACAAAAAAAAACCTTCTGGAGGACTTTAAAGGAGAGATCATCAGCAATACAGTCATAGTAGGGGATTTTAACACCCCACTGACTTTACTGGACAGACCTTCCAGACAAAAAAATCAACAAGAAAACAGTGACTCTAAATGACACAATAGATCAGATGGATTTAATTGACATTTACAGAACATTCCACTCCAAAGCTGCAGAATAGACATTCTCCTCAAGTGCACATGGGACATTCTCAAAGATAGACCACATGTTAGGACACAAAACAAGTCTCTACAAGTTCAAGAAGATTGAAATCATATAAAGCATCTTCTCGGACATTTACACCATGGAATACTATGCAGCTATAAACACGAAGGATCCTTTACCCTTTAAGATAGCATAGTGGGGCCTGGAGAGTATTACGCTAAGTGAAATAAGCCGGTCAGAGAAAGACAAATGTCACATGATCTTACTCATATGTGGAATCTAATGAACATAATAAGCTGATGAACAAAACAGATCCAGAGACACAGAAGCATGGAACAGACAGATGAATCTCAGAGGGAAGGTGGAGGTGGGTGGGGAGAGATTAATGTAAGAATTTATATGCATATATGCATAACCCATGGACATAGACAATTGTGGGGTGAAGGCCTGGGAGCAGGGGTACAGGGTGGACGGAGATCAATGGGGGGAAAAGGGGGGACATCTGTAATACTTTCAACAATAAAGATAAATTTAAAATATATATGTATATATTTATGTAAAACAATAAAGAACTTAGAGCTGAAAAGAACAAGCACTTTTAGAATAATCTTGTTATTTTCATTTTGCAAATATCTACAAAATTTAAAACTTACCAGAGTCATAATGCTGATAATACATCCCAATATGATGTTCAATATTCTTACCATCTCATGGGCAACCCATCGGCCAAGACCAAGGTCTTAATGACACATCTTGACCCCTTTCAAAAATGAATACTCAGCATTCATAGGCATATAAATGGAAAGTAGACTTTTTTAAAAAAATATATCTTTATTGATTTCAGGGAGAGGGAGAGAGAGATAGAAACATCAATGATGAGAGAGCCATTGATTGGCTGCCTCCTGCACACCCCCGACTGGGGATCGAGCCCACAACCCGGGCATGTGCCCTGACAGGGAATCAAATCGCGATCTCTTGGATCCTAGGTCAACGCTCAACTGCTGAGCCACACCTGGCCAGGCAAGAAGATAGACTTTTAAGCCAGACAGATCCGAAGCTTACTACATACTAATTTCATGACCTTGGGCAAGGGAAGTAAACTCTCAAGCTCATAGCCATCATCTGTAAGATAATAGGAATGACCATCTTAGACAGCCGAGTGAAAAACAAGTATGATGTTCCTGGCACGCAGCAGGCACCTAATAGTTATCATTTGTCTCTGTTGCGCCTGTCAGCGCCATCATAAACAGTAACGCAGAAATGTATTTATAGGAGCTAGCAATAATGCATTCTTTAAGAAGGTAATACTAACAAGTGATCTACCATTATTCTTTGGGAATTAGAAAGGCTTGAAAAATATTATGTTAAATATGTAATGATGTGACACTCCTAATGTTTTTTTAATATCCACATTCTTTACTGTGTACAAATCATTAAAATTATTTAAAATTCTTTAGTAAAGGCAACAAAATTGTATTGACATGTTTTATAAATTTATTTCATCACTGAAATAAAATAAAAAGCAGGTTGATGACATTGTTATATATAGACTCATCTTGCCTATCAAAATTGAGTTTATATTTAAGGGAGAAAACCCTTAGTAATAGACATGTAAGCTGTGCCAGTCTTCAGGACACTAGTTAGAAAATACTGACAAAGCAAGTCCACTGTTTGTGGACTGAGTGTGGGCCCCTCCCACACTCAGTCCACAAACAGTCAGAACCTTCCCTCCAGTTTTTATCAAATCCACCACTGCCTATGGGCTAAAAGGAATACCAAATGGATAAAAAGATGGAAAGAGTTCAACAATGCTCAGTCACTCAAGTGCTGCATTCGCCACTGGCAAGCACCGACTCTGGCCAGAATGGAGAGCAGTTCACAAGGTGAGCTGGGTGTGGGACCAAAGAGCATCAGAGCCACTGCAAACATAAAAGGATGGCTGGGGTGTGGGAGGGTGCTCAGTATCAGGCTCTAAGGATAACATGTGCCAAAAGGCCACCTGACTCACACATTGCAGAAAGGTTTAAAGTAAGAACCCGAAAAGCATTAGAGCTCTGGTTCTAACAATTAGCATGCTGCCAATACTCATATATGGAGGGTAGCATTTTGACGAATTGTTTTTCGTTTTTGCACTTTTCTCTATTTTTCTTATTTAGTAAGTATGTATTAATACTGTAATGAGGAGGAAAATGTGTGTCTCAGAAGACAGGATAGAACTAGTGCTAAAACAGTACCCCCAAATATATATATATTATAATCCCAGTCTATAAAAGAAAACATGAATAAACAATATACATACATTGGCAAGGAAACAAAGCTAAAAGCAACAAGTCCAAAGAATTGTTAAATTGTTATCTGAGTAGTGGGTTATCTATTAAGTAATTTAATTTTTTTCTAGCCCTTTAACATTATTTTTAGAGCTATAAAAATAGACTTTTAAAATTTGGCGGTGTTCTGTACTGCACTTTAGGTCAAATTCAAGGGCATGAGGCCTGCCCCCTTCTCAGTTGTTACCTGAATAAGTTGCTGATGAGCCACATTGCCACAGAAGAAAGTCTGCTGATCATCCACAAAACCCATCAGTTCGGTTTCTTCCACCTCCTCTCCGTTCAACATGAGAACTCTGCATCAGAAAGAAGGCCTAAGTCAGCCGGACCAGCTCCCCCCTCACAACCTTCACATGAGCTGGCACCAGACTCATCTTACCTTGTCTGGCCCACAAAAGAAAGCACCAAAGTGTCATCAGTCTCCCGGTTAGGATCAGACCGCAGTGGCCATAGGCCTGGAACAAAGATCCAGGATTTAGATGCATAGCACACACCAACACATCTAAGGAAGGGCCAGCCCAACCCCACAGGAAGAGTGGGAAATTTGGAGTCAGTCCTGAGTTGAAACACACACTGTGTTCCCTCCTGGCATTAAGACTCCAAAGAAGTCAGATATTCTAAAAACTATTTTGAACCTGATATTTTAGTTTTCATTTGATTTCATTTCATATATTTGCATGACTCAAATTTATTTTTAAAACATATAACACAGAAGTCTCACTCCTATATCTCTTCCTCCAACCCATCCTTCCAATAAGTCATCAAGAATAGTTTCTAGTTTATCCTTCCAATTTATTTTTTATTTAATTATATTTGTTGGGGTAACACTGGTTAATAATTAATTTTTTTAACTTAAGGAAATAGGTAAACACTGTACTTCAAGCAAATACAAATATAAAACAACCTATTACACACTGTTCTGCACCTTGCTTTCTCACTTACTATATGCCTTAGCCCTTAGCAGAACTGAACAGTTTTTTGTTTTTTGTTTTTGACACATGCACAGTATTTAATTGTATGGCTGTATCAGCTTATTAGTAAGGTCACTGCTGGACACTTTTTCAGTGGGTTTTGCTATAATATACAATGCCACAAGGAATAATCTTACATTTATGTCATTTTCTACATATGAAGGTCCATGGGGTACATGCCCAGAATTGGGGTGGCAGGTGAATCACTAAATGCAGCTGTAGTTTTGGTAGACATTGCCAATGAGCACAATTATTTCCTCACAGCCTCATCAACATAATGTGTTGTCAAATTTTTCAATTTTGATCATCTGGTAAAGAATATTGCTATTTAATCTTGATTTGTATTTCTCTTAATACAAAGTGAGGCCTGTTACCTGCCCATTCACGTCCTTTGCCAAACTGGGGACAAGAAATATGGTAATCTTTCTAGAAATATACATATATATATTTTTTAGTATATCTTTATTGATTTCAGAGAGAGGAAGGGAGAGGGAGAGACAGAAACATCAACGATGAGAGAGTCACTGATCAGCTGCCTCCTGCATGTCCCCTACTGGGGATTGAGCCCGCAACCTGGGCATATGCCCTGACCAGGACTAGAACTGCAATCTCCTGGGCCATAGGTCGATGCTCAACTGCTTAGTCATGGCCGGACGGGCTAGAAATATTTTTTAAAAATTAGGGAGAGTGGGCCTTTGGCTAGAAGATGACATGTTTTTGACTAGTTTGCCATTTTGTCTAACATTAGTGTTTTATTTTTATGTTGTTGAATTAATCAATCTTTCTTTTTGGCTTCTGTACTTTGAGTCATACTTTACAAGACCTTCCCCACTCCAAAATTAGAAAGGAATTCACCAACTTTCTCTTTTAGCTTTTGTATGGTTTCATTTTTTACATTAACTTCTTGATCCATTTAGATTCTAGCAAGGAAGACATTGTGCAGTATGGGTCCCATCTTTTCCAAGTAACTGTTATCCTAATACAATTTATTAAAAAGAATCACCTTTATCTCACTGAATTGAGATACCACCACTATACACAATAAATTCCAACAATAATTGTGCTATTTCTGGACTTTTGAGTCTGCCCATGGGACTCTGCCTGTTTGTGCACCAAAACTATACTTTTAGTTACTTAAATTTAATAGCATGTTTTAATATCTGGTAAGGCTAGTCCCATCTCACTGCTCTTAAGTTTTCCTGCCTTTTCTTATTTCTTCCTTTTCTCATTTAGACCCTGACTTGTCTACATCAAAGAAAAAAACCTACTGATGTTTTTATTGATATACATTATATATAAAAAGTCAGAGAGAGAGAATAGCTTTGTAACGATTTATAAGACCTTAGTATGTCTTTTTCATTTGCTAAATCTACTCGTTTAATCCGTCAAGAGTACTTAAAAGTTTTCCATGTATAAATTTTGCACAAGTCTTGTTAAACTAATTCCTTTGTATTTTATCTTTTTGCTGCTATTGCAAACTGCCTCTTTCCCTCTACTACACCTTCTAATTGTTTTTAAAGGAAAGACTGATTTCAGTACATTAATTTTATATCCTGCCACCTTAATGAATAGTCTAGTGTTTCAGTTGATTCTCTTGGGTTTTATAGTTATATGATCCCTTCCTTTCTAATTCATAAACTTCTATTTCTTTTCTGTTTCCATTCTGTTGTTTTATATTGAGTTAATTTACTTTAGATATACCTCCTATACACAACTTTAAACTAGTTTTGCTTTACGATTCAATCTGATCTTCTTTTCCTTGTAATAGGTGAATTCGCCCACTGATGTTTACTGACATGGTATGAGGTACCTGATATGAGATACAGATACTCATACATGTTTGATATCGGTTCTGTCATATTATTTTAGGTTATGTTTACTGTTTATATACTGCAAAAGTCTTCCATTCTGTAGTTTTCCTTTGATCATTTGATTATATCAGTTCTCCTGGAATTGAGGAAGATTTGTATTTTTGTTCTAGAAGTTACTTATACCCTTCTATGATATCCTCAGTCCCCACTTCCTTTAGGGATTCTATCAGTTCCCTATAAACCACATTAAGTTTAACTTGTAACCTTTTCCTCCCCATTCCTCTATTTCATTATCTAATTTTGGCCAACAGTATTCTTTAAGTTAATTTTTATACTTTTAAGTATGTTTAACCTTCTAACACTTCATTGTTATCAGGACTTTCTTTCTTCTTCATTTGATCTACTTTCCTCTGTGTCCCACCCAAGTGCATTCACGACATGTAACAAGGACAAAAGCCAAGGTCATCCCAATAAGATCTGTATCCTACATCCACCAAAGGCTACCTTTGATGCCTGGTAAGTCAATGCTGGCATGCTCATGGATTCCAATTCCATTCCGGATGATCCGCAAGGAACCTTCTTTGAAAGCACCAGAGCAAGTGACCAGCTGCAAGGAGAGAAAAGGTTTCTAAATAACCTGCTCCAGAGCCTGGGGCCATCAGACTGATGCCCAGAAAGTAAACTAGCTATCCCAAAATCTAAGGACCCTTATTGGGGAGCTAGGTCTGAAGACGCAGACTCAGCAGAAGTTCATCTCCAAAGTCTCTCAAATATACCGAGCAAACAGGATGTCCTAGACCAAAAGGCAAAAAGCTCCTAGCAAGCTTACTTCTCCTAGCAAGCTTGCTTCCACCCTTGGAATCTAGGTTACTAGAAAGATCACAGGACCTGGAGTCAGACACACCTGCTATTTACTAGTTATGTGGCCTTGGACAAGTTACTTAATCTCTCTCAGCCCTGGAAGTTTCTTCACTTCTGAAATGGCCAAGAATCCCTATCTACCAGGATGCTCGTGCAACTGTAATGTATATAAAGTGCCTGACAGACCGAGATAGGCACTCAATAAATAGTAGTTATCCTTCTACCATTAGGATTAGTGAGTGAGGCTCTTAAAAGTTATCTTCAGCACACGTTCCCCATTCTAGATAGGCAAACCTAGAGGGACACAGTCTGAGTGGGCACACCAACTATCCATTTCCAGGATGATTCCCTTACCTGTCCCTGCCCCTGCCTCTCCAGGTCCACCACGCACATGTCCACAATGGGTCCTAAATTGGTAAAGGTTTCCATGGCCACTACATAGGAGCCTTGTTCATTGCTGTCGACATTAAGCTAAGAAAAAAACAATGTTAGTCCTGCAACATTCCTAACAGACCCACCCCCAAAAGAGATGGTCTTCATCCAAAAGAAATCCTCAGTCCTACTAGAGCTGCCCTTCTTGTACTCCACTGGAGGTTTATACAAGGGGACAGTTGACTAAGGAACATGGTTGTCCTTCAGGCAACCCACTAACCAGCCAGGGATTTCTAATGAGGCAGTTTAGAAATATCTGCATGCATTTTTCTACAGAGGAGGTCCAAAATTTTCATATTCTAAAGGGGATCCAGTACAATAGACTATGACCTTTGTTTTGTTTTTTTTCCACTGATTTTTAGAGAGAGTGGAAGGGAGGGAGGGGGAGCAAAGGGGTGGGAGGAAGGAGGGGCAGAGAGAGAGAAAAAAAGCATCTGTGTGAGAGACCCCATTGACTGGTTGCCCCCCGCCCCTGCTCAACCTGGGCCAGGAAAGAACCTATAACCCTTCAGTGCCTAAGCCAATGCTCTACCACTGAGCCACACCGGCCAGGGCAAGACTATGACCTTTTGAAGGCAGAAGCTGGGGCTTGCTCATCATTGTCCACAGCACCCAGCACCTTGCCTGGCACATTTGCTAAAGAAACCCTTAGGGCAAAGAGCTAGTCAGGGTAGGATGTTAAGTCAACCAAGTAGAAAGCTGAACTGCAGGGATATGAATGAACTGAAGAAATTCTGAGAGGCACTAAACACAGGAGAAACCTGATGAAGCAGCAGTGAAGCCACTGAGAAAGTGAGAAAGAAGAAAGTCTTCTCACCTTCACGAGCTGGGAGTCACCAAGGCGAGACCCAACAAACACAACGCCATTATCCAGGTATGTCAAGCACTCAGCAATAGAAGTCTAGGAGAAAGTCAACAGCATGGACACGAAAGGCATCAGAATGGACTCCTTGTGGGATCCAGACCCCAACCTACCCACTCTCAGACCTGTGCTCAGAGAACGCACAACTTGCAGCCATGACGCCTGAAACAATTCTCCATTTCAAATCCCAGGTCAACTAAACAATGTTCCTAAATCTCTCCATTTATCACATCCCTACAGTCAGAAAAATCTATAATTTATCTCGAAGGTGACTGTTCCAAATGATCACTTTAATCCCAACTTTGGTCTCCTCAAAACAATTAGGAACTTTTAAAACTCTGCATAATTCTTAAAACTTTTTTGGGAATCTCCTCCCAGAATTTAATATCAGCATTAGATTAATTTTTAATTCTTTGGTTCCTTTCTGTTTGTTTCTTTTTATGTTTGTGGTAGTGCCTGGCTGCCTGGGAGTTTCTCCAACATCGAACTCATTCAAAAACAGATTTCAACAGCAGGACTGATCATTTACTGTAGTGTGGGACCACACACTAGGCCCCCTAGGAGAATGCAGCAGAGTAGGAACAAGCCCTACCTCTCCGAGGAGTTCCACACGGAGATCCTTCAGGGTGACAGTACCGTCCATCTGTTCCTCCTTCTCCAAAAGCAGCATGAAGAGCCGTCCCTCCATGTCCCCCAGAAGATAACGGGAACCATTGGGGTCCACCCGATTGTGACATACAATCGTGCTTTGCTGCCAAGAGGGAAGACACAGTCATTAAGAGATTAAGCATCTTCCACAACCAGAGAGCAAACCACTCCCTTTACAAAACTCAGCCATTGCATGTGTGTGATCTAAAATGGAGGTGTTTAATAGAAGAAAAAAAAGAAAATGGAGGTGTTTTTATTTTGAGGACAATTTTCTGAGGGGTTCAATATACCTAAAATGTTTAATTACATAGTATTGTACTGGAAAACAGAAGAAATAGAAAGCAGCCGTAATTATTCACTGGACTACAAATGCTACCATAGATTTTGTTAATTTATCCTCACTACCACTAATCACTTCCTAGCACTAATGCTACCATAGATTTTGTTATTTATCCTCAAGGCTTAATTTTTATGATTTGAACTTTTAAAGTTTGAAATTTTTATGACTAATTTTTAAAAGTCTAGCCCTAGCCGGTTTTGCTCAGTGGTCAGAACATCGGCCTGAGGACTGAAGGGTCCAGGTTCAATTCTGGCCAAGGGCTCGTACCTTGGTTGCAGGCTCGATCCCCGGCCTCAGTTGGAGCATGTGCGGGAGCCAACCAATCGACTGTCTCTCACATTGATCTTTCTTTCCCTGTCTCTCCCTCTCCCTTCCACTCTCTCTAAAAAATCAATGGAAAAAATATCCTCAGGAGAAGATTAACAAAATAAATAAATAAAAAAGTCTATATAATTTATCGTTATAGTACTTTACATGATATGAGGCCTGAAAACACTCATATGAATGTGCAAAATTTTTCCCATCTTAAAGTTGCCCCAGTCAATCAATGGAAAGGGTAAACCTGTTTTATTATTTCTCTCTCCAGTTCTCTCTTGCTCTTTTTAAGCAAAACCAGGCCAATCTCTTTGTATTCCCAATGGTGAACACAGTATCTATGTAGTTAGTGGACAGCACAACAGACATCTGTGAACCTCCTTTTGACAAATAGGAAGAAAGAGAGGAGCAGGATAAGAGCAAGAGAAAAAAGGAAAAAAGACAGAAGGGGGAAAAATACAGGAAAGCTGCTCACCTTGATGATAGGAGGCGCAATCGCCAAGTACTTGTCACCATTGTGATAGGTAATTGATTCCTGCCCAATGATGATGGCCCCTCCAAAAGGCTCTGGGACTGCAGGAGAAAGGGCAGCATTAGAGCGCTCTGCACTTTGGACCTGCCAGACCCTGACACAGCAAGGGCACTGATCCAGTTATACAGGCAAAATTTAAGATAATCATTTTTAAAGACGTCTAAGTCCAAGGAACACGACAGCCTTTTCTGAGATTCCTGCCTTAGAAATTTCAGCCGGCATTACCTAACCCCAGTGATACTTTATTGCCACTACTTGTGTTGTGAGCTCCTAGGGTAGGGTCTTTTTGGTGTTCTTTCACACGCTTTCCTCTCCTGTGCTTGATCTTTCCTAACTAAAAGCTTGTTTTTCTCTTTGTTCTTTAGCTTAATCCCCCATTATCAGAGCCACCATTTAAAAGAGCCAATCTGCACTTAAGAGTTTTAATCTACTAGATGAGACAAACAACATAGTGCTGGGGCAAGAGTACAGATAAGGTGCAAACAGGCCTGGAAAGCAGCCCGGGCTCTGTCAAGCAGGTACAGGCACGGGCAAGTCCTTCGGGCCCAGTTTCCTCATCTAGGAAATGAAGGAGTCATATTAGATAAGCTCTATTGGTCCCTTCCAGTTTTTTAAATGTTATGCTCAATACTAAAATAACAAGACTAATTTCCATATGTTACTCAGCAAATCAATTTCAGTGTCTTATAGTTAACCCCAAATAAAGGAAAAATATACTTTTGGAGGGCGGTGAAAAACAACAATCCCAAAGACAGAAATGGAAAAAGCGAAGGAAAGCACATTTAGAGAGAGGAGGCATAGGGAGTACTGAACAACACACGTGCTTAAAAGCGCTTGAGCATAGAAAGGAGGGGCACAGCAGGCGAGGAAGGAACAAGAATAGGGAACTGGCCCAGACCTGGGGCAGAGGGAAATTTCCTGAAACCCCCAACCAACCTGCAATCACCATGGAAGCTTCAGCTTCTACATTTTCCTGTTTCCAAGGGCCCTTATTGAACTCCTTCTCTCGAAGAGACACCTCATAGGTTTTCACATGCCGCCCCTGAGGGTCCTAGATGGGAAAAGGTAGAATGATTAGCCTTTAGGAAAGGAGAGGGACTCGAAGAGGGACAGGTGGCCACCACACAGCATCTGACAATCCTGTCACGTCAGCATTCCCATCCCGTGCCTCGGTAGACTGTCGCTGAGGCCTATTGTTACCAACAGTTTAACCAACCAATAAACGCTTAAGAATTAGAAAAAAAATGAAATCGTCATGCTGTACTAACCACTATAAGATACAATGTAAATGTGTAGATTTGTGTGTGTGTGTGCACCTGCATATATACGTGTATGTGTGAATACAGAGAACGTGTGTGTGTGTGTGTGTGTGTGTGTGTATATATATATATATATATATATATATATGTATATATAGTCTACATTCCTTGGCCTCAAGGAACTTACAAAATAGCTAAAGAGAAAAACAAACATATTGAGAAGCTAAATACATCTAAGTTTTTAAAAACTTATATGATAAATTCTTAAAAGCATTTTGATGAGGTAATGGTAGGGAGACGACAAAATATTGCTCCTCTAAAGTTAGTCAAAGCCTCCAGTCCTGCCATTGTCAACACCACCTTCCTCTCCTGCTTCTGAATCATGGCTCACTTTGTCCTAGCTGTCAGTCATCCTTACGAGGTAAGAGCAGGCTTGGGGAGAAGGATGGCCTCAACAGAGGCCAGGGCAGGGTCTAAGAAGTTATGAAAGGAATTCAGTGATGTTTTTCAGGTCGGGGACCACACCTTAATCACTGTGACCATTCCTGACACACTTAGCATAACTACCTTTCACATGGTAAATGTTGGTCAAATGGAATTTTTGACACAAAAACAGGCGATAAAGTAACTTTTTTTAAGAATAGATCTTTATTGATTTCAGAGAGAGGGAGAGAGAGAGATAGAAACATCAATGATGAGAGGGTCATCATTGATCGGCTGACTCCTTCATGTCCCTAACTGGAGATGGAGCCCACAACCCGGGCATGTGCCCTTACCGGGAATCAAACCATGATCTCCTGGATCCTAGGTTGATGCTCAACCATTAAGCCACGCCCAGCAGGTTGATAAAGTAATTTTTAATTGATGAAAACATTTTCCCATCAATGATTGGGGTAAGACTCAACTTCACACAAAATTCAATCTGGGATTCAGACTTGGGCCTCTTGAGACACATACAGAAACTAAAAGATTGTTCATACTGGCAGCCGTGAGGCTGGGAATAGGCAGTCAGAACCACCAACATCAACGTTTTAATGACCTGATATCTACAAAATTGAAGGAGGGAGAGAAATTCTAAAGTTTTTATTTCAGCTCTGATAGTTAATGCACTGTAAAAAAGAGAAAACAAAATTTCTGAAATAGTTTCAACCCCATTCAACTGAACTTTATTCCAACCAGCCTCAGAACTGTAACACTTCTAGTGACACTAAGAAATCTACAGTTATATACCAGTGTATTTCCAATACTTAACATAGTTATTAATGTTTCCATGCCCACACACAGTACAGGACTTGGACTGTTTCCTTCTGTCACTTATTCAATGACATGCTAGTGAAATGACCTCATGCTGTACGGCCCTTTGTTAAAAGGCTGAGATTTTACTGAGATACAGGCATGTTAATCTAGTGCTCTGCCACCCTGCCCCACCCCCCAACAGATCTGGCTCAGAGAACAGCTGCCCACGATCAGCTCTGCTGAAGTTTTAGGCACAGACTAAAATAGAAGTCAAGAGCCAGCAAGTCACCAGAAAGTGAGTGCTGAATAAAATGCCAACCTTTTCTTAGAAGACATAAATAAAGTATCTCCAAGACATTTTCCTATTTGTGTGTAAAGGCAAATTCCAGATCACTTCTCTACAGCTAAATTTTAATAATCCCCTAACATGCCAGTACTAAGACTAAGACAAAGTATAAACTGGGTCACCCTATAAAATCTCCAAGGCCCATAACCAGACTGTAATCTCAGGATTAAAACTTGCTACAAATCTCAGGAGCTTCTTGCCTCCACAGCAAGTATTACTGCGCTGAAGCCACAACTAATTAATTACATCATTCAAAACATCTCAGAACAAATACATTAAACTCTTCTGCCTACCCTACTACAAAATCCAAGCATTTCAAGTAACGAAAATGAACTCCTACTAAGCCAAACCACGCAGCTTCTCCCTCTTTCTTCCCAATTCAGTACCTGGTAGACAAAACAGATGGTAGGTGCTTGGCAGCCATATAGGAACTTGACGTCGATGACATGCAACTCCTCCAGGCGGATGTTAAAGGCCTTGAGCTCTTTATTGTCCCGGTCTAGTGGAATAACCTTGAAAAGACCATCATAGAGTCGCAGGCCAATCATCCGGCACTCGGGGTCAATGATGCCAATAATGCCAGTCTCTGAGGGACGGCCAATTCGGTCCTGAGAAGTAAAACTGGGGTTAGGGAAGAACCTCAACACACAGAGCAACAAAGGACGCCAGGCACTACTTTCCCAGGATGATTTTAGCAGCAGTGGTAAAACTGGCGGCATCTATGTGACATGCCAGGACCCCAAATGTCAGTGTATGTCTTTCTGTGAAACGCTGAACTCAATAAATTATTTACCCTTTCCCTTGGACTCTGAGGAAACTAAAGAAGTCCTTTTATCATAAAAGTGCAAACGAGTGTTTTCTCATTTCTCTTATCATATAGAGAGAGCTGCCCCAGCACTTCAATTTTTTTCATCAAATCATGACAGCCCTACCGGAGAAACTCCCATCAGCCAGAGGCAGCCACCTCACCTGGACATTGCCATGGGCTCGTGTGATGATGTCGATGCTCTCACCACTCTGCTTATACTCCAGGATGCAGGCATTGTACTTAGCGGTCAGGATAAACAGCAGGTCCTTGCTCTCCCCCTGGAAACCAACATTATGCTATCAAAAAAAGGTCTTTTTAAAACAGGAATTCCTGTCCAGTCTTTAACCATCATGCTTTAAGCAAGCTAAGTTCTGTAAGAACTTTTTTCTCCCAGAAGAGAAAATCCACAGTGAGTATATAACAGACATAAGCACACACTCTAAGGGTGTGGGCAAAAGGCCAGAACTGAAGCTGGTAAACATCTAGTCTTCATTTACATGATACCCCAACTCTCTGCTCTACATACAATGTCTTCATTTATTTCCATATCAAGCTGATCTCAATCATTTCATTCAAATTCTGAAAGATAAACATAATGACTCCTCTAATCTTTTTCAGGTATTTGAAGAGGGAGGGAAAAATGTGAATAACGATGAAGCTAAAATGGATCTACAATTTTACTTATTAACATAGACCCCCCAAAATGTGAGTATTTTGTTTAAAGGGGTTATAGTTAAAATTCCAAACCCGTTGCTTTCTTGTCAGATTCAGTTAAGATATAATGAAACAATGTGGTTTCTAGCTGAATGAAAAATTTGAATTATAATGACAATGTGACGATAATAGTTAACATAATAATGAATGCTTGCTATGTGCTAGGCCATGTTATTAAAGCATTTAATTTTCACAACAGCCCAGGGGATTGGATAGTTATCCTGGTTATCCTGGTTAGGAAATAAGGCTCTAAAAGGTTAAGTGACACCTGGCGTGGCTCAGCGTTTGGGGGTCAACCTAGGATCCAGGCGATCGGGGTTCGATTCCCAGTTAGGGCACATGCCCGGGTTGCTGGCTCAATCCCCAGTCTGGGGCGTGCAGGAGGCAGCCAGTCGATCAACAACTCTCTCATCATTGATGTTTCTATCTCTCTCTCTCTCCCTTTCCTTTCCTCTCTCTGATATCAATAAAGATATGTATAAAAAAATAAATAAAAGGTTAAGTGACACCCAAAGTTAGAATTAATAAGGAATGAAGCCAGGACTGCCCTACTCTAGGGCCAATGCTCTAAATCACCATGACGACCCACAGTATGGTGACCCACATTTCAAACTGCTTTAATTTCCCCTTGTTAAAGAAGTCAACCTGGTCAGGTTTACCCTAGTCAATCTCTCCCACTTCTAGGAAGCTTGTTCAAGAAGAATATAAATTAAAACCTGTCATTCAAAAGAAGTAGTTTCTCCCCTGAGCCTCACTCCACCCATCCCAAGCAGTGATATACAACAACATAAAACCATCTTTGTGGCTGGGCCCAACCCAGAGCACTTACCTTGGGCCTGAAGAGCTCCATGACCGCGATCTTCCCATACATGCCCACCTCTTTAACGGGCCGAAGCCCCTCAGCAGTGACCACATAGATCTCTAATCTCGTGTTTTTGGCAATCAGCAGGTTCAAGTCTTCAGCTGAAGTAAAGTGTCCTGAAAGAACAGATCCTCTAACGTTTGAAGCCAGAGCAGTCTCTAAATAATCCAGAATTCATACACTTCTCCAGCTCCCTCCAGTCACTCACTTCTCACCAAACCCAGCACCTCAATGAGTGTCGCTTCATACATTCAGGAAAGCTACTTCTCTAATGAGACTAAGAAAATCAGACTAAGAAACCTGGACGGGGCTTAAGAGCAGCATGTCCTTCAACTGACAGTGACTGTGAAAACCCTCCAGATGGCTCTGCACCCTGAAATTTTCCTTTTCCTTTTGCAGGGAAACACTTATCCTCTAATTAAGGGATGCTGGAGAAAGTGTTCATTTCTATTCAGACCTTACCTAAATTTTCACAAAGCCTTTACCAAGCAGACCAGGTCAAATGAAGAACATTCTCAGAGCTTTATACTAAAACACTGTTTTGTCCATACCTCTTGCCCTCTCAGTAGTCTACCAATACCCTGACCCGTACATACTCTTTCACTGCTTCCAACTCTGACTATTGTTCTGTTTTGGAATCATAATATTTACAGAAAGTTTGAGGTCATCATTTTGCTGAAAACCTGGTTCAAGATTATTCTTCCTGGATTCTGGACATCTGTGCCCTTAATCTGTACAGTCAACAAGGCAAACCGAGCACTGGGTCGGGCGATTCTAACCCTCCTTTCCAGCAGCTCCCTCGTGTAAACAACAGCCCCAGGCAAAGAGGACTCCGGTCCCGCTCTGGGTGAGTGTGAGCATTCCTCGCATCCCTCCAACCACCACCCCCACCCCGCCCCAGGCTCTACCACAGGAAAATTCTGATCCAAATATCGCCGCCACCACCGCCCCTTCCCCTGATCACACGAGGCCAATCTCGGGGCCCAAGAAGCACCGCACTACCAACTCACACGTCGCTCTCTGTCCTACTGGGCCCGTCCCTGTCCTCGAGGCCGAGTGACCTCTCAGGACGAAAGGGGACCCTCGAACGCAGCTTTTAAGCCCAAAAACGGGCATGTGGAGACAGCTTCTTTGAAGTCGTGGACTAGGAGCAGTTTCTCGGCCGCCGGCGCCTTCCATGCGCGGGCCCGGGCCCGCCCGGCCGCCCCCAGGGTCGCGGGCCTCCCCTAGGCCTCGGTGCCCCCCTGATCCCGCCCTCGCCGGGGTCTCTGGCCGTGGCAGCCTCACCGGTCACGCAGCCGTTCACGGCAGTGGGCTTCTGTGCCGTTACCACGTAGTTGTACGACATGTCGAGGGCTGGGGCAGCCTGCGGAGACTCGAGCGCAACGATAGAGAAATGGACACCAGCGAAGACACAGGGGGCCCTAACCGCGCGGCGAACTCCACGGCCGCTGCCTCCGCCCCGCCGACACGTTGCAGCCCAGAGCGGCCCGGGCGCGGGGCATCACGGGACGGCCTCACCTGGCCTCTTGGAGGACTCACTGCGCTCTGGGCGGCCAACCAAAGGAGGCCCCGCCCCGAAGGCCCCGCCCCGTCGCTTACCACCGGCGCCCGCAGTGCCCGGATGAGGGCGCCGGCTGGGGGCCTTGTGAAGCGGCGGCGTTGACGGGGTTGGTGAGCGGCCGGTGCGCGGCTGGGGAGTTGCGCCGATGTCCCGACGCCCTCAGAGCTGACCCGCCGACCTCAGCCCCAGTCCGCGCCCTTCTCCCCGCCCCAGGCCCCGTCCTGTCCCACTCCATTGCTCCAGAGCCTGGGGGCTGTTCATTCTTTTGGATCCGGAAGAACTGCAGAGGCCTAGAGAGGGAAGGGAGGTGACAGCAATTTGTGCACCTCCCAGGCTAGACCAAGGTCCGTGCCTCCCTCCCCTTGGCCCCCCCATTTCCTCCAAACCCAGCTGGTACCCTCATCTGACCCCAGAATGGCCTACCGCCCGCCTCACTGGGGCAGTGGAGCACCAGGAGGCTCGCCTCTCCCCTTTGAACTTTGCTTTATTCTTCAGACTTTGAAGGGCCCACCAGGCCGCTTGCCCAGCATTTTTAGCGCCCCTGTTGCTGTACAAATTCTGACCTCAGAAACAAAACCAGAATGTCCCCCGTGAGAACCTTAATGACCGGGGAAAGCAGTCCCTTAGCTCTGCAACTTCCAGGCCAGGCCGCCTCACACGGGCTCGGCAAGGAGGAGAACCGCGTGGTTCAGACACCTGCAGAATGCCACAGAGGGTACAACCCCCCTTTTACAGATGAGGAAGCCGAGGCTCCAGGAGTTGGTTCACCTAAAATCCCCAGTAAGTCAGAGGCAGAGCTAGGTGTGGATTCTTCCCATTGCAGACCCTGAATGGCCCCAAGACACCTCAGAACCAGGCTGAACTGAGGGGAGCTAAAACATCCTTGGGGTTTACATGTGTGGTTTCCCACATCAGGGACTCGGCCTGACTTTGGAGGCATTAAATTATCAGTAGAAAGAACACGGGCTTTATGGGAAGACTAGACATGGGTTTAAGTCCTGGCCCTTATTAGTATGACCTTGAACAAGTCCCTAGAGCTCTGAGTCACTTTCCCAGAAGTAAAATTTGCTCACAGGCTCAGCTGCTTCCCTCTTGGTTTGGTACCAGTACCAACAAGAGCAAGTGTGTGAAGACCTCTGTGAACTTACTCAGTGCATATGATGCTTATGTAAGAGATGATGTTACTCTGTGGCTTACTTCACCTCTTGGTGACAAAGTGGGTGCTGCTCCAGGGCATAAAGGCAGCTCTGTGCCCAACTTGGATAGATCTGTCTTCTGGCAGCCAAGTGCAGGTGTGAACCTTGGTCAGCCCCACGCTCTACCCCATCCCCAGCCCACGTTCTGGAATTTAGACTTAGATCAAAGTCTGGGGCAGCTCCCTAATTACAAGGGCTCTGGAAACGTGATTGTGCCAGTAGGTTCTGGGTGCCTTCAGCAACACATTCTTACCCTCTCCCGCAGGTGCTGCTGCCACCTTCATTGTGCTGAGACCCAGGTGGCACCTACAGGATCGCCCATCCTCTGCAGCTCAGTGCAAGGGTGTGAACTCAGCTTGCTTGCTTCAGAGCCTCCTCGCCATGGTGAGTCTCATGAAAGCCAGGGCTGGGGAAGGACACTGGGCTTGGAGCAGTGGGGGAGGGGGAATGCCAACCCTGGGCACGCTGGAGTTCCTTACACAGTGATCTAGAGATGCTGCTGCCTCCTAAGGTTCAGAGAAGTTAAGACAAAGGGTCCCTCTCAGGGCCTGGTCTGCTTCCCTCCATTTCCTAGCTAGTCCCACCCAGGCCTGGGGCTGCAGCCTCTGAGTCCCTCCAGGGTCCATCTGCCCCAGGTCTGGGTCATGTCTTTAGGTGAGAACATTAACAGGTACCTACTCTGTAATAGACACTGTACCAGTTACAGAAGGAGCCATGAAGAAGGACCTAGTGCCTGCTCCTGAGCCTGGGCATGTGTGGGCTGGTCCCATAGGTGGGATCTACACTTCAGGAAGCTCATGCTCCATACCCACTCTAGAACTGATACAAACCAAAGCAGGCCTTGGACAAACCCAGGTTCAAATGTCAGCCTGCCACTGACCAGCTGTCTGACCTTTAATAGAAGGCTTGACCTCTGTGAGCCTTTATCCTTGCAATATGAGGCAGATTAAGGTCTACCTCCAGTGGCTATGAGGTGTTTATGAGACCAGAGTCCTGGGGCCTTGCACAATGCCTAATCAATCTCCTTTCCTTTTCTGTCCCCTCAGGCCCCTGGGAACCAGGGTTGGCACTGGTCCCAAGCCCTCCTCTGACTCTGGTATGGGAATGGTTGCAAATCCCAGGCAGGACAGGCTGTTAGCGATGGTGAGGGATCACCTTCTTGGTGGCACTGGAGGCAGGGCTTGGAGTTGAGACCAATCACAACTTTATTGCATATCCAGTCCCTGGCAGGCTCTGACAGCTACATGTCCGTGCCCTTCCTAGGGCAAGACCTCTACCACTCCCAGCCTTCCTTTAGCCCCCCGGGGAAAGAAGCATGATAAGTCCAAAATGGAACCAGCTTTGGAGACAGGCAGACATGGGCACTTGCTGGCTGTGACCTTGGGCAAAGTCATTTAACTCTACCTCGGTTTCCTCACCGAGCTAATATTTTCTCCATAGGGTTGGTGGGAAGATTAACAAGACATGCTCAAAAGCACCTAGAGGCAGCCTGGTTCTCAGTCTCTGCTTGAGACTAGAACTGATCCCATTCTTCTCTCTCCCTACTGACCTGGATTTGTCTCCTTGTCCTGAAGCAGTTGGCTTGGCTCTGGCCCTTGCCAGACCCAGGAAAGGTCAAAGTTTACACAAAAGCCTGCTGATGGCAGGCTTGGGGATAAGCCTCCCAAAGTGCACCTTGCCGGGGCCTGGCTCAGTTTCAGTCCGCCCCCATCCCGGCCACCAGGTGGCACTGGGAGCCTGACCCCCTGGGTCCAAAACACTCTCTTTGGGACAAAAGCAGTTGCTGCATGGGGTCTGCAAACCTCCTTCAGCTAACTCCACCTTTTTGAAAAAGGAAGTAGCTCCCTTTTATTCAATTTTTACTATATGACAGGCATATACTGTATTAAATCCCCATTTTACAGAAGACTTTGAAGCTCAGGACAGTGAGGTGTCTTCAGAGTTCTCACAGCTGATGGAAGCAGATGTGGGATTTGAGCCCAGGTGCCCATGCCTGCAGAACCCAGATCCTTAGCCCCTGCCACCCACTTCTTCCTGCACCCCCTGTGTCAGTTCAGCTGTAACTCTCAGGCCACCCTGCCCATGACCCTCCCACCTGAGGCTCTGGGTGGCCAGGTTCCTCCATCTGCTTGTGAGGCCCTTCCCACCTCTCCCTGATGGCCACTGGTAGCTCAGGTCATTCTAACTTGCTTCCTGGCCTGGCCAACATACTATTTCACACCTCCACACCTTTTCTCTGCATGCCCTTCACTCCCTTCTACCTACCTAATTCCTACTTACCCTTCACAAAGGATCCGCTAAGGAGGCTGAGGTCCCCTCCTCTGTGCCCCTGGGGTGCATGTGCATTTCTCTTGTGTTGCACTTCCCTCAGCATGTGAAAGCAATCTCTGTGTTTTCTGTCGAGGGCAGAACCAGCATTCTGTTATCTCTACACACCATGGCTTGCCCTGGGCCTGGCACACCAAGAGGCTCAGGTAGTATTGTCTGCCCTCATCAAAGGCCCAGTTGGAACAACAAATGAGTGTAGGGCCTGCTTGGCCCCTTCCTCTGGCACAGGAGCCTCAGCCTAGGGCTTCTCCTCCTTTGACAGAAAAAAGCTTTTGGGTCCCAATTTTATTAATTTTTTTTTTTTATTCTCAGGATTCCAGAAAACACTATTTTCTTTGTATTGAAGCTATTCTTTGGGATAAGTTTAAGCCACAGTCCAAAACATTTCATAAATTAGCAAAGGATAAAAAGAAGAGAACTGACAAATACCCACCTGATAAAATGACACCCAGTTCTGTGTGTCCCTGGAGCTCCTGCTCCAGCGCCATTTCCCTGGAGTTCCTGAGTGGGAGTGGAAGAGGAGTCTTGGCCATAGCTGTGTGACTGGGTAGGGTGGGGGCCAGGCCACACCTGAAAACTTCCTCACTCCTTTCTACAGACCTCCAAGAAGCTGGTGAACTCGGTGGCAGGTTGTGCTGACGATGCCCTTGCTGGCCTGGTGGCCTGCAACCCCAACTTGCAGCTCCTGCAGGGCCACCGTGTGGCCCTCCGTTCTGACTTGGACAGCCTCAAGGGCCGAGTGGCATTGCTGTCGGGTGGGGGCTCTGGCCATGAGCCTGCCCACGCTGGTGAGTGCCCCAGGCCAGAGGTGGGGGTAGGGGCTCTGGAGATATTGTCAGTGCTGCTAGAAGGTTCAGAGCCCAGCCCAGAGTCATGAACCAGGTCCTGGTTCCCACTCTCCCACTACCTTGGACTGTGATTTGGGGCCAGTTATGGCCTCTCTCTGGGCCTCAGTCTCTATAGCTTATAAAAGTAAGAGGTTGGGCCAAATGATTTCTCAGGTCCTTCCAGCTCTGAGAGTCAGTGATTCTGTGAATCCTCCGGGCCTTCCAGCTGACCTGTCACCTCCTCTATGAAGCCTTCCTGACTCTTCCAACCTAGAGCAACATCCCTCTTCTAAATTCCCACCCTTCAATTTCACATACAGCATGAACAGTCCTGGATTGTTTTCTGTTTAGTGCCAGGCATGTGAGCTCTCCTTGAGAGCTCCTGGGGGCAAGGACCAGGCTTTGTATCCTCTGTACCTTTCCTGTCTCCCTTCAGCAAATCCACCCATTCAGCAAACATTAATGAGCACCCACTGTATGCCTGGACTGTTCTGGGCACTAGGGATGCAACAGTGAACCAGACAGACAAGGTACCTACATTTCTGTTCTTCTCTGGAGAGACAGACGGTAACCAGATAAACACATAAGTGAAAGAGATCATTCCAGAGTGTGTAAGTGAGACCATGAAGGCAAGAGAGCAGGGAAAGGAACAGCAAGCCATGGGGCTAAGATGGGTAACAACTTCAGCTGAGGGTCAAGGAAGGCCTGTCCAAGGAGATAACTCCTGAGTGAAGATCTGTGGGAAGCAGCCCAGGTGTTTTTCTAGCATCAGGCACACAGTGGGATCCACTAGACCATGAAGCCCAGGAGCAGGGAAAGGCTAGGGGCAGCAGGCACAGGTCCCCACCTGGCATTCTCTCCCCACCCATCTTCAGGTTTCATAGGGAAGGGGATGCTGACAGGGGTCATCGCGGGAGCTGTGTTCACCTCCCCAGCAGTTGGCAGCATCCTGGCAGCCATCAGGGCAGTGGCCCAGGCGGGCACAGGTAGGAGGGACTGCTTCCAGGAAGGCAAGCTGGGGGCAATTGGTGAGGGCATGTGCTGATGGGGCTCTGCCGGCTGCTCCTGCAGTGGGGACCCTCCTCATCGTAAAGAACTACACGGGGGATCGGCTCAACTTCGGCCTGGCCCGGGAGCATGCCCGGGCTGAGGGCATCCCTGTGGAGATGGTGGTCATTGGGGATGACAGTGCCTTCACCGTCCTGAAGAAGGCAGGCAGGCGGGGGCTCTGTGGCACGGTGCTCATACACAAGGTGAGGCTCCCCAGGACACAGGCTGGCCAGCCCCTCCCAGCCTGCTGTCTTCTGGCAGCACCTGGTACCTAGATCTTACCAACCACCGCACCCCATACAAAGCCATTCCTTCCCCAGTGCTCCCTGATCCAGGAAGGCCCCCCATCCCCTCCCCTACCTAAGCCCAGCATATAGGCATTCTCCCAGGCCCTTCCTTTTCCATTCCCCACACCCAGCCATCGCCCTGTTTTGCCTCAACACACATCCTCAAGAGCCCTGCCCTCCCTGCCCCAGCCTTGGTTCAGCGCTCATCTGCTGGTACCCAGCTGGCTGCAGCTGCTGCCCTCCTGGGCTCCCTGGCCTGCTTCCTGCCTACCCTTCCAGCCTATTGCCACACTACCCCAGAGGTGTCCTATGAAGATGTGTATCTGATCAGGCTGCTCACATGCTGAAAGCCCTCTAGGGTGCCTAGAGTCAGCTCAGGCTCCTTGGTCTGGCACCCACCACATTCTTGCCTTCCTCCCTGAACTCTCCAAGTTCATCTCCCATCAACCCTACCATCCTTTTATGCTCCATTAATACCAGTTCTCTGTACCACTGGGCTGTGGCTCATCTCTGGGGCTTTCCTGATGATGTACCTACATCCTTAAAAGTCCTTTCTCCGTTCAACTCGCTTTGGCCTGGCTAACTCCTATTCCGTCAAGGTATAGCTCTGGTGTCGCCCCATCTGGGACGTTTTCCCTCCCACTACACTGAGCTGGTTAGGAGCCCCTTTTCTGTGCCTTGTCACACCTACCACAAACTCTAGCACTGCATTTATTACCTTCATTGAAGGTTCAATTTGTGTGTGTCTGCTTCCCCAGCTCCTCCCAGACTGAGTTCCTTCCAGGAAGGGACTGTGACTTAGTCACTTTTTTTTCTTCATTTAAGCACATACTAGATGTTTGACAAAAAATGGGAGGGTGACTGGATGGATGGGTGGATGGATGGGTGAGTGGGTAGGGGGTGAATGGGTGGGTGGGTAAAGTGAGCTACAGTGTATATGCCCTGGAGAAAGAACTCTAGGCTAGGAATCAGGAAACTGGCCATCAGCTGCTGTGTGACATTAGACAGGTTATCTCCCCTCTCTGGGCCCATTTCTCCATTTGTAAAATTCTTTTTGGCTCCAACAGACTGGGATTCTTAAAGATTCCTGGCAAGTTCATTATGAATGCAGGATATACTGTTCTGCCCTGAGCTCGATGGGCCAGGTTGATGTGACAATACTCAGAGTCCCCCTGCCAACTAGAAACTCAGCCTCAGCCTGTCTTCAACCCCCAAGTACTATAGTGACTCCCTCCCCGGTGGGGGCTTATTTCTCTGTGGGTACAGATGGCGGGTGCCCTGGCTGAGGCAGGTGTGGGGCTGAAGGAGATCACAGAGCGGGTGAACGTGATCGCCAAGGCCATGGGTGAGTGCCAGCCCAGGGATTGGGAAGCGGGGAGAGAAGAGGAGGCTGACCTTGGGACTGGGAGCAGGTTTCCAGCGGCTATATAGGAGGGCTTGCCATGGGGACTAGTAGGCTTGGGTTCCAGAGCTAGGTTTGAGCTGGAGAGGCTGAAACAAAGAGGCCGCCCTGTCTGGTGCCTGCTGCCCTGACTGATGCCAACAGCAGAGCAGTCATCCCGTTCATACCTCATTTCTCATAGGAACCCTGGGAGTGAGCTTGTCCTCCTGCAGTGTCCCTGGTTCCAGACCCACCTTTGAACTTGCAGCTGATGAGGTAGAGCTGGGCCTGGGTAAGCTTGTGGCCACCCCTGTCCTAGCCATGCCTACTCCCGGTGTTATACCCACATATTATGCCCTGGGAACCATCTACCTGTCCTCTCAGCTTACCTGGAGCTGTCACCTAAGAGGTCCTGGTGTTTTCAAATGGGCACTTGACCCTCTTCTGGCTCAATCTGCCTGATTTCTACCTGCTTTGCCATCCACACCAGGGCTCCAGCCATGTGAGGCTTCATGCACTGCCCACTCCCTACCTTTGCTCATATCATTCCAGGGTCCTCTGCCAAATGCAGCCCTTCTTTCAAGGGCCATTCAGAGGCCACCCTCGCTGCAAAGCTTTCCCTCTTCCACTTCTGTGCTTCCAAAGTGATGGGCAGAGGCCTCAAGTTTCTTCACTGTGACTGCCTCTAGTTAAATCTAATTAACTAATTAAAAGTTACATTCTCAGCCCTAGCTGGTTTGGCTAGTGGTTAGTGTGTTAGCCCATGGACTGAGGGCTCCTGGGTTCAGTTCCAGCCAAGGGCAGGGCACGTACCTCGGTTATAGGCTCAATCCTGGCTCTGGCTGGGGCTTGTGCCGGAGGCAACCAATTGATGTGTCTCTCTCACATCGATTTCTCTCTCTCTCTCCCCTCCACTCTCTGAAAAGCAATGGAAAAAATATCCTCGGGTGAGGGCTAAAAAAAAACATGTTACATTCCTGGCTTTCTCCACCACCAAGCCACAGCTCCTAGACAGCAGAAAGTGTATTTTTCACTATTCTGCCCATTTCTATCCCCACTCCCCATCTAGCCTAGCACTGAATAAATCTTGATAAAAACACAATGAGCGAATCCCCAGGCCTGAGCGTGTCAGCAATGATTGCGTCTTTCCACAGGGATCCACGGGGAAGCTGGTGTGCGCAGGATAAAGGTAGGTGGACTCCCTGGCCCAGGCTGGTCTAAGGCCAAGGCCTTGGACACAGCTCACACCTGGATCCCTCTGGCAGATGGCAACTGCCGACGAGATTGTGACTCTCATGCTCGACCATATGACCAACCCCTCCAACGTGTCCCATGTGACTGTGCAGGCTGGTGAGAGGCTGTTACACCCTTTGTCTCCAAGCCCTTCCTCCCTGCTGGGTAAGGGGACCCCCAGAGAGACTCACCGGGGTGCCATGTCTGCCTACAGGCTCCTCAGTGGTGCTGATGGTCAACAACCTGGGTGGCCTGTCATTCCTGGAACTGGGTATCATTGCTGACGCTGCTGTCCGCTCTCTGGGTAAGCCCCGCCCTGGAAGGGGACCTCCCAACCCCCAGAGCTGCTTCCCTCCAGCCCTTTGAAGCTGGACATAAGAAAAGCAGCTGAGGTAGGGTCTTGTGATGGCCCAGAGCTTGGGCTGGGCAGTCAAATGAGCCTGAGTTAGGTGTCACTCTGCCACCTAATTGCTGCGAGCAGTGAGCCTGCTCCTTGTCTGTAGAGAGGGGTGAAAATAGTACCTGCCTCATAGGTTGTTGTGAGGATTAAATGAGACTAAACATACATGATACATTTAGCACCGTGCCTGGCACCTGTAAGAGCTCATTAAACAAGACCTACCCCTATAGAAGGGACATTGCCAGGGAATGTGGCAATTTAGGGCATTATGGAGGAATACCCTGAGCAGATCTGACCATCTCCCTACTGACCTTGGAGCCCCAGCTTCCAGAGTCCTTGTTTTTCTCTTCTATTTGTTTATCTGATGCTGGGGGAAGTGGGGAAGTACTACCCTTCCCACCTTCCCTCATGGACATGCATGCTTTGGTGTTGCAGAGGGCCGTGAGGTAAAGGTTGCCCGTGCCCTGGTGGGCACCTTCATGTCAGCCCTGGAGATGCCTGGCCTTTCTATCACCCTCTTGCTAGTGGATGAGCCCCACCTGAAACTGATAGGTGAGACCTAAAACCTGGGGTCACCCAAGCCAGGGCTCCTTGTAGGTGGAAGGAACCAGGGGGACTTGGGGAGACCCCATCAGGGCTGACCATGACAGTCAGGCCTCCGTGGAAAGACCCTTTCTGACTTTTTCAGCCTTCTCCAGCTCTTACATGACTGGAGGAGTTGCTATTAGGTTCCTCCCTGAGGACAGCCCCCCTTCCCTTGTATACAGTAGGTACTCAGTACTTGCTTTTTAAGATAGAGGGAACTGGGCCACCAGGTGGGGAATCCAGGCCCCACTTGATCCCTGGCCAGCCAACAGTGTCTAAGATTAGAGTCTTCCTGCTGTCACTAGATGCTGAAACCACCGCATCAGCCTGGCCTAACATCCCCAGAGTCGCTGTGACTGGGCGGAAGCGAACCCGGGCAGCCCCCACCGAGCCCCCAGAGGCCCATGATTCCACTGCTGTAGGAGGTACCAAACCCTGCTGTTGGGGCAAGTGGCTCAGGCATTGTCCTGAGTCCTGAAGGGTGAGGGGTGTATAGGGGCCCTAACACTCACATATCCCACACCTTCAAGTTCAGCTATGAGAAGGGCCAGGTACATCTCTTCCCTGCTGTCTCTCCCTCCAGGCTCAGCCTCGAAGCGGACGGCGCTTGTGCTGGAACGTGTGTGCAGTACCCTCCTGGGCCTGGAGGAACATCTGAATGCCCTGGACCGTGCTGCCGGCGATGGCGACTGTGGCACCACCCACAGTCGCGCTGCCAGAGGTTGGTGCCAGGGCCCCTCTGGGGTGAGGAGAGGGGCTGCTGTCACATTGATTCTGAGATTTTGGCATTTCATGAACCAGAACAATTTCAAAAACATTTGGAGTGCTGACATGGGCTCCCGACTTTTAGTTTGCTAAGCACTGTCATTCACAAAACCTAGCACCCCCTCCACCTATTTTCATAGAGAAAAGGTCCTTCAAACACTACAAATGTGGGAAGGTAGTCATTTTAGAACAAAATGTAATCTTTTGCAGTGAATAATAACTTTAGATTCAAAGAGAACTCGCTCTGTAGTCCTTATTTTTCTCGGCTTACCTGGACTGGTTAATGGCTCTTAATTGTCTAGCACCAGTCAGGCAAAAAAAATGTATTTAGCGCCTCTGGGCCAGGCAACTCTGTGGATACAATAGTAAGCAAAGCAGACAAAAATCACTGCCCTCGTGACTCATGTTCTGGCCAGGGGACAAACAATAAACAATCAGTAAAAGATGAAGGATGGTAGTGCTAAGGGCTGAGGAGCGGACTGAAGCAGGGAAGCAGGGTAAGGAGTGTCAGGTGAGGGTGTTCAGGCAGGCCACACTGCTGGGTGACTGCGAGGACCCTGTCAGTCACCACTCCTCAACCCTCTCCACATAGCACACTGGATATAAAAAGGGAACCCTGGGTTCTCTTTCTTAATGTGGGTTCCCTTGGCCTCTTCTGGGGCCCATTCCTTCTGCCTGGCAGTGGGATCTGGGCATTTGTTGGGAGGGAGGGTCTCTGAATTCCTCACCATCTCTCTGCCTACAGCGATCCAGGGGTGGCTGAAGGAGGGTCCACTCCCTGCCAGCCCTTCCCTGCTTCTCTCCAAATTGTCCTTCCTGCTCCTGGAGAAGATGGGAGGCTCATCTGGGGCAGTAAGTGCTGGCAGTTCCCTGGGCGGAGGGCTGATACAGAAATCCCTGGTTGGTTGAGGCCTAGCCAGACCTGAGTGTTCAATTCTGGTCCTCCCAGCTCTATGGCCTGTTCCTGACTGCAGCAGCCCAGCCACTCAAGGCCAAGACTGACCTCCCAGCCTGGTCTGCTGCCATGGATGCTGGCCTGGAGGCCATGCAGAAGTGAGCCAGAGCCCTGTGCCTTAGACCAAGGGTGGGCTGGGGAGGTGGTGGATGTCACCTGCTCCCAGCCAAGCCCTGTCCCCACCCCCAAAGGGATTCCTTGCAGTGAACCCCATTTGTTCTCTTCCCTTACAGGTATGGAAAGGCTGCCCCTGGGGACAGGACTATGGTGTGTATGGGCCCAGCCCTTCCCCCTTTTGATTAGAGAGGCCCTGAAGGCCACCCCCAATGGCAGGGCCTGTGCTCAGCTCCCCTCTCCCTCACCTTGTCCAGCTGGATTCTCTGTGGGCAGCAGGACAGGAGCTCCAAGCCTGGAAGAGCCCGGGGGCTGATCTGGTCCAAGTTCTGACCAAAGCAGTCAAGGTGAGTGAAGCTTGGCCCAGCTACCCAGGGAGCAAGTTAATGTCCTTCCTGGACCTACATTTTCTCCTCTAAAAATGGAGATGAGTGCCTATCTCAGAGGGTGTGGTCAGGCTAAAGAGATGAATAGAGCCCCAACGTGATATCTGGGACCCTCAGTAAATGGGGTCCCTTGCCCTGCTAGAGACAGGTGGGAGGTCACCTCTCTACCCTGGTGACAGTACAGACGGCTCTGGCAGAACTGGGACAGGAGGGAGGCCTGGTGGCTTGTCCTTAAATCTGCTCCTCCCCATCTTCCCTCAGAGCGCAGAAGCTGCAGCCCAGGACACCAAGAACATGGACGCTGGAGCAGGAAGAGCCAGTTATATCAGTTCTGCGAAGCTGGACCAGCCAGACCCCGGGGCAGTGGCAGCCGCAGCCATTCTCCGAGCCATCCTGGAGGTCTTGCAGAGCTAGGGTGCGTGAATGCCTCTCTGAGCCTCTGCGTCTCTCTTACTGCTGTGCAGAGGCGGCCACTGTCACTTCCTTCTGTCTTCCAGTTGTCACCCTCCCTTGCCTCTCAGGCCCATCCTCTGAGTTCAGCAGGGATCCCCTACCAACCTCCAGAATGACTCCAGTGTAGAAACTGCAGGCCCAGAGTGGGTCACCTGCCTGCTCAGCACTGCCTTTTACCTTCTCAGGGAGGGGAGGGTCCTGGGATCAACCCACTCTGCCCCCAGCCAACTCTGGGCTTCGGCAGTGAGGCATTTCCCCTGGGGGGCAGCACAGCCTTTAACTGGCATTGCTGACTTGGTTTTAAGAATTTCCGGGAAAGGCCTTCTGCACCTGAATCCGAGCCAGTGTGGAAAAGCAAGCTAATAAACCACATTGAAGCAACAGAGCTTCTGCTTCCTCTGAGGGACCTTTCTCCAAGTATGTGAACAAGTTGCCCAACTGCTGCCCCGGGGACTGTGACCTCAGCCCCTGGTTGAGATGATCATGACCCATCTCCTACCACCTGAGACCCAAAGGCTACGTCTGCACAGCTGGGCTGGCTCCACTGGGATCCTCAATCCTGTCCTCCTGATACACACTCCACACACAATGGTGTGCTTTTCTCAGCATTAAACTAACAGAACCCACTGATTCTTCAGGATTCAAATGGGCAAGCAGGACACCAAGAGGAAAAGAAATCACCATATCATAAGGCTCAGTGGTAGAATAGAAACTGTGCCCAGGCCAGCCCCCTGGTCTCTATAGCAGTCACTGGTGGCACCGCCGAGTCTGGTGCATGGTGGACAGGACAGCACACACCCGACCCATACTCGGTGCAGGGGAGTGGTTACAGGGACTCTTGTGGACTCATGGGCATGGCTTAGGATCCTCGTTCTGCTTCGAAGCAGCTCCGTAAACTCAGGCCCATTATTTGGCCCCTTGGAATCTGGAAAATCAGAATGGTACCCATCTTATGGGGATGGGTGTGGAAAGGGATTCAGATGAACTGATGGTGAAGCCCCTAGCACACTCCAGGGCCTCACTCACTGTGAATCACCATTATCACTGGTGTCTGCATCTAAGTCCTTCCAGGTCATCTGCTCCACCACCAGGGGGCATCCACAGGTGGTCACACTGGCAGGGGGGCCCCCATCACTCACTTTGCCCCAACTTGGCTTTAGGCTCCCTCAATTCCTGGGCTTCTCTGCCCGGGGTCCCCTGTCCACCAGCCACCCCACGGGTCCCCGAGCACAGGCGCAGTTATCAGTGTGCACAGACACACACACCCAGCAGCTGGGGAGGAGACTGGCATCAGACACCTGGCATGTAGATCCCAACTCTGCCATTTCCTGGTTGGGTAACCTCAGGCAAGTCACTTATCCTTGTTTTCCAGATTATACAACAGGAAACATTTCCTTCCTGGTGAAATAACGAAGTGCTCAAAGGCCATTCCCTATTAGGGACATCCACATATATCAGGAGTAGCATGTGACTCCAAGAAGACAATCGTGGATCTTTGGTGCCTTCTGTCTTGTCCCTCTTAAGGTCTCAGGGTCAGAACTGTCCTAAGCCTTTCCCACGTTGCCCAGAGCTCATTTAACCACCATCTCATTTCAGCAGAAAAGGCTTTGATTCTTAAAAACATATTTAATGAAAATCAGGCTTCATAAACACATGAAATGCCTACCCATGTGGTAAGGGGGGTGGTCATGTGACCAAGCTGTCTGACAGTCATCCCAATGGCTTTGGAGCCTTCAGTCACTAGAGAGGTTCAGGCATAGTCCTCCTGCCAGCATCTGGCCATGTGGGGTTGGAGTGGCCAGTCATTGCCACTGGCCAGAGAGTAAGCACACTTCAGAACCTAGGCATCATGCTGCTTGCTAACTAAGCACAGCAGTGTGGCGCCTGGCACCCAGGACTCATTTGGAGGAGGCAGGAAAAGCCATAGCACCAACACGTAGGAGAGGAGTCAGACTCCTCTCTCCCCACCCGTTTCTCCACAGGAAGAGAGCTGCAGCTGGAACTCTGGCATGATGCACAAGACAGGCTTTGGCCGTGCAAACAGCCATTGTGGGGGGTAGGTGAGGCACTCTGATGCTCAGCAAAAAACGTCTTTGAAGGTGGCCATGGTTTCTAGGCTCTGCTGACTACAAAGCACCACAACTTTGGCACGTGTCATGGTGGGCCGGAGTGTGCAAATTAGCTGGGCTAGGGCCTTGCCAAGAGAGCAAGGTTGAACCTGCCCGAGATAGACAGGGAAGCCCTAATCTGGTGAAGGAAAGTAAAGGTAGTCTGAGGCCACCCCTGCCACTGACACCTGTTGGGGCAGCTGGGGACAGCAGGTTACCAGGGCTCGTTGGGCTGCCTGAGAGTGACAGGCATGTAAGTCACAAGGAAAGGCCGGGACCCAGGTCCCAGCTGTAGCAGCAGCTAGAAGAGATGGAGACACACAGTCACAATGGACTCAGACATAGAAGGCAGAGAGATAAAACAAGTGAAGAGCAGTCTGTGCCTCAGCTTCTCTGCAGAAACCTCACGTTGGGTTGGGCCAGAGGGAGGTAACAGAGCAGAGGAAGCCCACCCCATGGTGGGCGCCTAAATGAAATGCACGCATTCAAAGGGAAAGCTGATGGGCATGTCACCTCCCTCACTTCCACATTACAGACTGCACTTGAGTAGGGCCCATCTGAGCTGTTGGGATTTTCTACCACATCCTGAGGTGTCTAGAGGGGAAATCAGCTTGACTTCAGCCACAGAGCAGGAGCGGTGTAAGCTGCCAGGGCAAAAAGGGCCTGTGTAAATGGAGGACCTCAGAAGTTGATGCCAAGAAGGAGTGCAGAAGCCAAAGCCACCAAGGAAAGCGGTGGGCAGCAAGCAGTGGAGAGAGCAAGCCCAACACGGAGGCAGGGGAGAGGTGTGGGCCCAGAGCCCAAAGCAAGTCTGTTGAAAAAAACCAACGGGAGCCCCAGGTAGATGAGAGCTTCTGAGGGGAGTCCAGACCACACCTCTGACTGCTCCTCGGAGCCCTTCTCACTTCACTCCCTTTCACGCAACAGGGGCTGGAAAGACAGGCAGATGCATAGGGGTTAATGGCATAATGTCAAAGTGGCCCTTGACTTGCAGGGGTCACACCAGATCTGAGCTGTTTGCACAGACCCCCAACCTTCAGTCCTCGCCCAAGTCACCACATCTTTTAGGGAAGCCGAAAGTCCCTCAGCCTGGTACACACCCCATCGCACCCCATCCCTCAGATGCCTAAGTGGCGAAGAACAGGCAAAACCTGCTCCAAGCAGTCAATCTGTCACCATGCACCTGCTAGAAAAGCTCCCATCCCACCAGACTAGCCCCAAAGCTGGGAAAGTAAAAGTTACGACACCCCTCATCATGCTCAAGGCCTTCCGTAGGGAAGATCAGGCCACACTTCCCCTCATGAAACCACAAGCATTTGGGGAGGGAGTAACCCCCCTCCTCTCCCCGTGGTCAGGCCCCTGGGAGCCCAGAGCCTGAGCAACTGCATCTGCTATGATGGCTGGGATGTGCTGGCCTGGCACCAGTGCCCCTCATCAGCTAACCTAACCCCACCTTCTAGCTACTTGGTTTCCCACCATGTTACTGGACTAGTCTTCCTGGTAAGACTCATGCCTTTCCTGGTGACCCTTCTCTAAACCCAGCCCTACCCCGACATGGCATGGGAGACCAGGAGCCCATACCTGTCCTTCGGTCGTAATCCCTACTTCTGGGCGTTTCCAAGATGAAGCCTGAAGGATATAGAGGACCAGCAGCCAGAAGACCACCACCAGCATCCCAGTGCTGTTGGCAAAGACAGCCTCACCAGGCAGGCTGGAGTACGGCTTGGTGGCATTTTTCCTGAAGATAACGAAACAGTACGGGCCCTTGAGAGCCTTTTCCCCGTGTTTTTGCCCAGTGGGAGAACCAGTGCCACTAACAGAGGGTGAGAACGCCTCCCGGAGCTGGGACTCAGAATGCTGACATACTTTCTAAGTCCCAGCCACAACAAATACCTGCAGAATGCTTTTTCCCTGCGAGGGAACTCTGTGCCTTGGGTCCCTCATTTGTAAGTCGCAATGAGGGATTGATGTTGTAGGGCAATTGGAAGATTAAATTTAAGGTGCTTAAAATAGTTTGACACACAGTAGGTGCCAAGCCAATCTGATGCCACAGAAATACCTGACCGATTTACCAATCTCAACCTAAAGAAAGACCATTGCCTTCCAGATCAGGAATGTTCCCAACTCCCAAGGCCCCCCTCCCTTGGAAGGGTCCTACGATCACAGGGCTCATTTTTTGGAGACCTGATTCTTTCCCCGCCACCTTAGAGTTGGAACTCCATCCCACTCACAAGCTGAAGAAAAGCTTCTCATTAATGCCGGAAATGACAGATGCAATGGCCAGAGAGAGGATGGAGGCTCCAAAGAAGACGTGGACAGGTTTAAGGAGGCTGCGCAGCCACATGGATGCCCAGGGCAGCAGGAAGACGGCAAAGCCCAGGAACCACTGTGGACACAGGGAGAAGCACCTGACCCACCTGTGTGTGACCAAAGGTGCCCCAAGTCATCCCACCCCACCAGTGAGCCTCCTACCTTCTTTCCTAACTCAAACCTCCCACCAGGAATTGCCCCAGCACCACAGAGCTTCCTCAATGTGGCCTGTCTGTTTCTCTTACACAAACAAGAACCTTTCATGAACTGCTGGGCTACAACCCCACTCTCCTGCAAACAGAGACATCCTTGTTTGTCTCTGCTTCCTTCAGTCCTGCCTCATAAAACTCCAGTGCTCAGAGCACTCTGGAACAACAGACGGGCAGTGTGATGGGTAAGAGCAAGAACAGGAGGACTGCAGGAACCACAAACCTCCCACAGCCTTTAAACTGCCCATTCTACAGGGTGTGCCCTGCAAAGGCCATCTCCAGACAATGAGCAGAGGGAATATTTGGTGCTGATGCAAGTGAAGCCCCAACCAGAGCCCATGGCTGCCACCCAACAGTAGGAACCCAAAGGAGGGTGGAGAGCACCCACCTGGCAGGCGAAGATGACAACGGTGGTGATGCCCAACCAACTGTGCAGGGAGTAGAGGTTGGCAATATGGTTATCGTTGTGATATCTAAATACGGCCACCAGCCCCAGCACGGTCAGGATGAAGGTCATCAGATGCAGGGATGCGTGGGTGATTTTCCAGGGCAGCTTGGGCCCCACCCATGACTGGGGCAGGCGGTACACCAGTGATGCTGCAGGAGAGAGCAGTCCCAGGGCTCGGCCTCCTCCGCTTGTGCTCACCACACATTAGGGGAATTACCCTGACATGGCCCCACACAGCCTCCCAAAGAGGGAAGAAGGAAATGCTAGGACACTGATATCTACTCATCAGTGTCTTCTATCCTTGCATCCTTTCTGGGACACCAGCCAGCCATGAAGGGAGAGGGAGAGTGATAAAAAGGGAGGAACAAGTTTCTTGGACCTGCCCTTCCGTCATTATCATAATAAAGTTGGCTTGCATGCAGTTTTGCAGGTTAAAAGCAATGTCACTCATTTCATCTAACTGAATTCTCACAATGAGCTCAGTTATCAAGAACACAGGCTATAAGGTTAGAAAACGTAGGTCCAAATCCTGGCTTTGCCTCTTAGCTACTTGGCATCTTCTTTCTAAATCTCAGTTTCCTCATCTGCAGAATGGGGATAACAATAGAGCCACCTCACAAGCTTCTTGTAAGAATGAAATGGAGTGATGTATCTCAAGTACACAGGGTAAGCTGCTATTAACAATGTCACTGTCATTCCCATTTTACAAGTGGGGGAAAGGAGGCTCTCCTGGGTCCAAGGCCCAGGTCTGAATGCATGGGGCAGATGGGTCTGGCAGGAGTAAGCAGATCCCTTATGTAAGGACCCACTGTGCCATCAGAGGCTTCAACCACCTGTTCCCTAGAGCAGGGATGGCAAACTACAGCTCACGGGCCAAATCAAGCCCACCACCTATTTCTGTAAATAAAACTTTATTGGAACACAGCCATTAATGTGTTTTCATGTTGTCTATGGCTACTATCACAATAGCAGAGTTGCGTAGTCACAACACATTATATGGCCTGCAAAGCCTCGAATATTTATTACCTGGCCTTTTATAGAAAAAGTTGGACACCCCTGCCCTGTGTAACTGTGAAGCTACCCTTCTCAGATTCCCCTATTCTCACTACTACTTCCTCCAAATGGCACCTGGGCTCAAAGACAGACCAACCCACCCAACCTCCATAGCCCTGAACCCAACAGTGACAAAGGCCTGTCCTGGAGAGGGACTGCACTGCTCCATCCAGGCCTGGGCTATAGCGCATCTCCCATGCTGACCTCATACTCACCAGCACCGTAGACCACCACCATGCCAGCAACCATGAGCACCGGGTGATAGTTGAACATGTGTATGCTGCCATCCCAGGCAAAGCCACCGTGCCAGTTCCACATCCAATAGATGGTAAAGAGGATACACATCGAGCCCAAGGATGACAGCGCCAGGACAGACAGGTAAAACCTTCCCACAGCCATTCTGGTCAGGCACTCCTAGAAGCAGCAGCAATCACATGTCCCTGCTGGCTCAGGTCCACCCCACACACCAGATAAAGACCTTGCTCTTGGTCTGAAGGGTAGACAGTTTTTGTTTTGGTTCCCCTACCAGGGCACCACCCCATGAGGCCTTGACGGTTGGGTGGACCTGATCTCTAGTTAGGGCCGGTGACTGAGGCCCCACCCCAGTCAGCATACAGTACACCCAGTCAGGCCTGGGGCTGGCCCTGAGAGGTCTCCTCTGATGTGGCCAGATGCCAAGGCTCTGGGCCCAGAGCCCTGGGATTAGTCTCCCCTCACAGGACCAGAAGGTAAAGAATTACCTTCTCACAGAAAAGAGATGGGAATCAAACTCTAGGCTAGATCGCACAACTGCCCAGGCCCTCACTTCTAACATCAGGAGGCAAAATCATAATCAACAAGGAGCAAACATACTCCTATTAGGCCAGCCGGGGGAAGTACTCTGGGCCCCCACTTGAGAAAAGTTCTTCCCCAGATGGTGAAGTCTGTGGGGCCAGTCCTCCCAGGGGGATTGGTAAGAGTCCCACACTCTACACCTTGAAATGGGTGATGGCCCTCAACTAGTCCCAGGCCTGAGACTTCTGCTTTCTCTTCCTCTTAGGAAAGTCCAAAGGAGAAAAGAGGAAGCAAGAAGTCATGGTCTAGAAAGCAAGAATTTACTGTACACCCCCACTTAGTGTCATGGATAAGTTCTTGCAACTGTGGTGAAATGACATACAATGAAACCAGTTTTACCACAGGCTAAATGTTATAAACAAGAAAGTTCCTATAGCATCTCATCAATGTTAAAGGAAACGATGTTATTCGGGGACCTACTGTGTTTTGAGATTTCCACGTGTACCTGATAAACTCAGAAACCAGCTCTGGTTTCAGGCATGGAGAATGCGAGGCCCTAAGCAGCTGCTCTTAAAAGCCAGGCAAGTGGGTGTGAGGGTTATCAAGCAAGTGCACAAAAACAAGGACAGCCACTGCTTTCGGCTAATGTGTCAGGGGCATGGGCCCAGGGCTCAAGGCAGTTACACCATCCCATGGATTGACACCAAGAAAGCAACACTGTGGCTTCCTGCAGCTGAGGTTTCTGGATCTGAAGCAGCTAACAGAGAGGAGGCCCCTAAAGTAGCCAAGAACTCCCAAGGAGGTAAACACTTGCTTCCTTACCTTTAGGCCTAGTGGCAGGCTGATGGAGTGGTGGCCTGGGCTCTAATTCTTATGAAGAGAGGCACCTTGAGCAGATCACTTACCACTTGTAGGGCTATCTTCTCAGCTGGAAGAAAGGCATGGCAGTAAGAATATAATTCAAAGGAAGGCAGCTATGAGCAGACACCACGCTGGAACCTTACGCACATGATGCCATTGACTCCTCTTAACAACCCTGTGAGGAGTTCTCATCCCCATTTTATGGATGAGAAAACTAAGGCTCGGAAGGATTAGGTAGCTGGCATTAAGATCCAGTAAGTGGGCGAGGAGTTTCAAATCCTTATCTGTTTGGCTTCAGGGCCCATGTTTTTCCCTTGACCACAGGTTGTCAGAAGGTCAAGTGAGAAAATGTAAGGACACTGTGAAAGTCAAGTGTCATACTTTTCTTAGTATTGTCGCATTTCATCCTACTAACAAAAACCTGAAGATCATGGCCCCTGTACCTGCCCAGGCCTCTCAGTGGCCCTGACTCTATGCCAGGCCAGCTCTCTCTATGCCAGGTACTCACCTAACCAGAAACAAGACACTGAGCTCTCATGTGGTGATCCAAATTGGCAATAATCTCTGATAAAGGAAGATCTGAGGTCTTGTAAGGCTGGAAGGAGAAAATTATGCCACCAGCTTCCTAGAAGCTTTGTGACTTAATTACTGAGCTCAGAGCTGTCCCCGTAGTTCCTGCACGAGCAGAGGAAGTTTTAGGTCACCAGATGTTCAATTACCGCCCCAATTCCAGTGAAGTGTTCAATCAGCATGAAGGACCTCTTGGTTAATAGGCTCCATCCATCAAACAATATCTACTTTCAGCATTTTTTCCTTTGTTAAAGGAAAAAAGAAAATATAATCCAAAAGAGACCATATCCACTCCCCTGGAAGAGGTCCTGGATCACTGGGACGGACTTGGAACAGACAACGGGGACTTTCCCGACAGAAGGCTGTCAGTACAAAGTACACAGATGAGCCCTCCCTCTGCCTGAAATAGAAAGCCAAAGCAGAGAAAAAGGAAGAATGCTGTGAAAATTGCAATCCAAATGCTAAGAATATCTTCTCATTTACTCTGAGAGCAGGTTGTGCTCACCATGGTGTGGTCTTGCATTCTGCCCTAGCTTTACGGGGCCTATTCTAAGACAGAAGTCCGAAAACTCTTCTGTGAAGGGCCAGGATGGTAAATATTTTAGTCTTTGCAGGCCATCCAGTCTCTGTCACAACTATGTCATCGACTCTGCTGATGTAGTGCAAGAGCAGTCAGATTAATACCTTCACAAATGAATATAGCAGTATTTCAAAGAAACTTTATTTACGGACACTGAAATTTTAGTTTCATATCATTTTCACGTCACAAAATATTACCCTTTTCATTTCTGTTCAATCATTTAAAAATGGTTGAAAAATCATTCAGGAGAGCCAGATTTGGCCTGTGGGTGAAGTCTGTTGACCCTGATTTAAGAAGTCCACTCTCCAACCTAATACTCTCCTCAGTCACCTTGGCAGAAAGGATTCTCCCAGGCTGCATGAAAACAGATCAGGCCCTGGGGTAGGAAATGAGTACAGGCATACCTCAGAGATAGTGTGGGTTTGGTTCCAGACCACTGCAGTAAAGTACAGCAAGTATGGCAATAAAGCCAGTTGTAATCTTTTTGCTGGTAGAGGGTCTTGCCTTTCTTTGTTTAAAAAAAAAAAAAAAAAAGCAACAGCTGTGAAGCACAACAAAGCTAGTGCGACAAAGGGAGATATGTCTGTATTTCCCATTCAGCCCTTAGACTTAGAAAAAGGCTCTATTTCAAACTCTTACAATGTTACTTTTATAACTTAGAACTACAAATAGATGAAAGAACAAAGTCATTTTGTTGTTCTTTGTTCCCAGATGAATAGCAGGGGCTTTAGGAATCCAGAATCTCTAGTCCTAAACTCAAAAATACTGGGCTCAGTATGCTCTCCTTGGAGCATGCCCACACCCCTCCTTTTCTCGAATGTACTTTTGCTCTCTAAACTCTAAGTGTCCCCACAAGACTTGCAACGGTAAGAGCAGTGGCGGCGGCAGCTTGTCCCCGGCTCACCCCCTGAACTTGTCTCCAAGGCCCCCTTTTCTCTGACTTTTCAGTGAGCTAAAGGCAGCCCCACCTTGGCCCACTTCTGCCACTGCGACTTAGTTCTCAGTGAGGCCATCCACGCAGCTCCACATGGCTCCTTTCTTTCCTATAAAGTTTCTGGCGAGCAAAGCAGCACAGCCTAGGCTCTCCTGCTGCTTCTATCCTGAGCCCTTCCTTTGTTTCACTGTCCCTACCTTTAATAAACGTATTCTCAAAAAACAAAACCAAACCAAAAAAACTGGGCTCAAAGAAATGTGACTTGGCCAAGGTGAGCAGCTGAGCCGATACAGGAATCCCCGTGCACTCCTCCTCAGCGCCAAGAACTCACTTCCGAGGGCAGCTCCTGTCAAGTCGGCGCTCAGGTGTGAGGGGCCCTAAGTTCCAGTCGGGAGGTAGGTAAGCGGAGCCCTCCTCCGCGCCAGAGTGACTGCAGACCTGCCCCTGGACGACTCAGGTGCCTGGAGAACTATTCCAGGAACGCCGGGACCGATCCCTGCCTCCTCTGCTGGGACCAGGAGGTTCCAGCTAACCTTGGGTGACAATTAAGGCGGGGGTTCCACCTGCTGACTGCGACTTAAGAGATTCCGTGTCTCCACAACCACCACCGGTGGAAGGAAGGGCACGGAGAACGGTGTCCACTTCCTAAACGAGGAAACTCAGGCCGAGCGAGAGGGCGCGACAGTGCGAAGCGAAGTAGCGCGGAGGCAGCACTCGAACCCAGATCCCAGAACTCCCAACCCGGGCTCTTTCTCACCCCTGAACCACAGTGGGACGGACGCAGCGGGGCTTGGGGTCTCCGCGACCCGCCTCTGCCGCCCGGCGCCGTCCTCCAGGTTCCTAGGTGAATTGAGTCACAGGCCACCTGACAGACCCGCATGCACCTGCCACCGCCGCCCTAGAATAAACGTGCGGGGCCGCTCCGCCCTTTTATAGGCTCGCAACACTTCCGGTCGGGCGTGCGGCAGCCTGGGAAATGAAGTCCGGAGTCCCGGCTCCTTCCGCGCTAAGCATTGATTCCAACCTCACTTCCTCCGCGGGCGTTTTTTCCGCAAGCCAGGGGCCCTGGAGGCCAGCAAAGCCAATACGGGCCTGCCCTGTCCCTCACCCCCCATCCTGTGGAAGCGGAAATGTTCGGGCCACGCGGAGCCCCTCGTCAGAGGCTGGCCCTCAGCCAGGCCGCAAGCTGAGCGGGCAGGAGGCCTCGGTGGGCGGCTGCGGGGGCCCGAAAAGGGGCGGGCCCAGGAAAGCGGGGGCCCAAACATGGCGGCCCAACCTCCCACAGAGCGGGTCGGGGGGGGGGGGGGCTGGAACGCGGGGAGCTCGGTGCAGACGGACCCCTCCTCCTCCATCCACTTCCGGGACCTAAGATCGGTTTCCGGAAGCCGGGACGGTGTCCCCATGACAACGGACGTTGAGGCTTCGAGGTGAGCGTGCATGATAATTAGCAGATAAAAGTGTCCCGACGTCGGAGTTTTTGTGGTTATTGTTTTGGCTTTGGCTTCCTGCCAAGGCAGCCCCATTTTTTTAAAGTGGATCTGGAAAGGGGAGGGGAAGTGCCCTGGGGACAAAGGGAACGCGGCAGGCGGCGGTGCACGAGCTGTGGAGGCCGCTTCGTTACCTGGCGAGTCACTGCGCTGAGCCCGCGGAGACGCTCCTCGCCGAGGAGGTGGCGGAGGGCGGTTCTGTGTAACGGAGCCGCTCAGCGGCCCTCTGGTGGCCTGGGAAGTAGTGGTTACGAGCACGGGCGCGGGTGTCACACCTACTGTGTATCCTATCCTGGCTCTGCTCGCCTGAGGCCCGGAGGGATAACCTGAACTCTGGCCCTGTGATGGGAATGGTTCTTTCCCACCTTGCAGAGGAGTTGCGAGGGTTAGAGGAAATTGTCTTGGTTGACAAGTTTCTCGTGGCGTAGGTAAGTACGGGATAACTATCGGCATTTGGTGAGCGAGGAAACTCGGCTCAGAGAAACCACGTCCATACACCCACCCAGGTGGGACTTCGCCAGGTGGGGTGGGTGAGGTTCCTTAGCCTCTCAGAGCCTCTGTGTAAAATGGGGATTATATGCCGAGTAACAGCTACAGCTCAAGATGGGTGTAGCATTAAAGTAATAAATATGAAAAGTTTGTAAATTGTAAAACATTTTACAGATGTTAATTTAATCTCAGTCTCTTAACACCTCAAAGCATTTTGAAATTTGTTTATATATTTAATCTAGATGGAGGGGTCATAGGACACCCCCAGAGCAACTCTTGGGTCTTGTAATATATGGAAGTAAAGGCCCAGTTTCCCTTACCTGGTGCCCACTGTGTTGCTACCATAACCTTACACATAGAGTTTTGCAGGAGAGCACTGTTTCCTCTCAGCTTTTTCTGCCTACACCACTTCCCATTCCTCCTGTGCCAACATTTTCCCCACCTGGTTACATATCAGCCTATCAGTAATGTGAGAGACAAAGGTGTGCAGTAGTTAAGAGCATGCACACTCTGGACCAAGACTGCCTGAATCTGAGTACCAGCTCTGGCACTTACTAGCGCTGTGGCCTTGGATGAATTATGTCGTCTCTCTGGACCTCAATTGTCCCATCTGTAAAGTGGGGGAAGAGTAAGAGTATATCTTCTACGTCATGAGGTTAAGATTTAAATAATATTAATGCTTAGACTAGTCCCCAGCACATTGTGATAGGCAAAGGTTGGCTGCTGCAGTCAGTATTAGTATTAGAATTGGTATTATTGCAGTCACTCACTCATTGTAGTGCCCCTAGATTCCTTTGGACTCAAAAGTGGTTAGAGCTCTGAGTTTAGCTTTCTAGCATGGAGAAAGGTTAAGGGTGAGGGTGTCTAGGAGTGACTAGTTGGGGGTTCTTGTTATTGTTGGCTTTGTTCACTGATGTATTCCAAGTACCTAGAATGGTGCCTGGCACATAATAGGTATTCAGTGAATGTTTATTGTGTTAATGAATTTTTACCCACTTTTTGTTTGTTTCCTCAACAGGTTCTTGTCTTAAGAGCAAAAGAAACAGCTCTGATTCTGAAGAACTAGATGCTTCTCCCTCAGTGCTGAGGAGAATTAGGAGCTGTTTTCTGGGGAACTGAGGAATGTGCCCTTGGGGGCCCACGAGAACAGAAGGAAGATGCTCCAGACCAGTAACTATAGCCTGGTGCTCTCCCTGCAGTTCCTGCTGCTGTCCTATGACCTCTTTGTCAATTCCTTCTCAGAGCTACTCCGAATGGCTCCTGTCATCCAGCTGGTGCTCTTCATGTGAGTTCAGTGGGTGGGACTGGACAGCTAAACCCAAGCGGTTTGAAGGCTTTGACAATCATGATGTAGCATTTTAAAGTTATTAATAGAAAAATATTAGGGAAAAAAAATTTCACATTGTCCTGGGGTACACAGACATGTCACAGGTTCTGTCTTTATATATTTCTGACAAGGGTGGGGGATACAGGGAGCAGTTCACATCGAAAATGAGGGTCCAGCTGCTGACCCTATCACTTTCTACATCTGTGAGTAGAAATAATTGTCTTACACTGCCAGTGAAGGGGACTTCAAAATGGCAGGTTAAAAGGGTAATGGTACTGCCCTGGCTGGTGTGGCTCGGTTGGTTGGGCGTTGTCCTATGCACTGAAAGGTTGCCAGTTCAGTTCCTGGTTAGGGCACATGCCTGAGTTGAGGCTCAATCCCTGGAAGGGGGCATGGAGGAGGCAGCCAGTCGATGTTTCTCTCTCTCCCTCTCCCTTCCTCTCTCTCTAAAAATCAGTAAAAAATATATTTTTAAAAGGATAATCGTATTAATAATATATATAAATCTCATAAGATGGAAGCTGTTGGCATTTTCTTTCACAATAATATATAGAGACTCCATGAGGCAAGTTCCAGACAGAAAACCACAGTCTTAGACATGGTCTTCCTTCATTAAATAAGTATTCATTAGCCTGCCAGACAGTGTTCTAGTTGCAGTAGTAGATCTGACAAGTTCCTGCTCTCGTGGAGTTCCCATTCTAGTGGAGAGAATGAATATATATATATATATTTAAAAGATCATTTCAAGTAGTAATAAATGCCATGCAATGAATATAAAGTAGCTGGGGTTGGGAGGGAAGGGCTACTTTAGGTAGCAGGGCTAAAGAAAAGTCTTTCTGAAGAGGGGACATTTGAACTGAGACTTGAGTGGCACTAAGGCACCAGCCATGCAAAGATCAGAGACCGTCCATTGCTGTCTTGCTAAATAAGAACATCTGATAGGACCAGGTTATGTGACAGATGGGGCTGCCTTTTTCTGGACATAGGAAGGAAACTAGCTTCTTGCAAGTGCCTAGGAGGTTTGTTGAGTGTCAGCAGGAAAACTTTGTGGACTGCAACTGATGGGGCCAGTGGGTGGTTTTAGCTTCATGTAATTTGGGGCCCAAAGTGCATGCTCCCTCTTGGGGGGGAGGGCGTCAGAGGACTATGTCACAGGAAAGCACAGACCTCATGGTGCTCCTTAGGACTTAGGACCAGCTCTTGGGTCCTCCACAGGCCTCCATCTGGCTGTACTTTGTTTTACATGTTTGCAGCATCCAGGATATTGCAGTCCTCTTCAACACCATCATCATTTTCCTCATGTTCTTCAACACCTTCGTCTTCCAGGCCGGCCTGGTCAACCTCCTCTTCCACAAGTTCAAAGGAACCATCATCCTGACAGCTGTGTACTTCGCCCTCAGCATCTCCCTTCATGTCTGGGTCATGGTAAGAGTGGAGCTGTGAACTTCTGAATCTTTAATGGGTGAGGAATATCTTTTCTCTGGGAACCCAGCATCATTCTTATACATTGCACAGAATCCTTGATAAAAGGTGAAATGAACAGCCTTATCCAAGAGTCAAGGGACACTTCTGGAACATTCAGGTCACCTTCGCCCCCAACAGTTCTGCCGAGGCTAAAACAGGAAGTTGAACCTGTTGCATCAGTAGCTGCTTGGGTGGGTGTTGATACAGGGTATTTATAGGCCTCGGTGTCCGCAGGGAAATAGCCAAGCAAGAGTGCTGCTTGCCCTTTCGTGCTTCATGCCCTCTGCTGCCACCCATCACACTAGGAGAACCAACCTCCAAGATGCCTCTTTGATGCTGAGATAGGCCTCAGAGCAGATCCAGTTTTCATGGGTTCATATTTCTTCTGCTTTCACAAATTCTTCCATCTTTGGGTATCTCATATGTTTCTCAAGTACTCATTTTGATGGAGCAAATTAAAACCTCAGGGTTGTCTAGTCATTTCTGTACTAAAGCTACCTTCTCAGACTGTGCCTTCCATTAGGTTGCCCTTGTGATTTCATGGAGAGGAGAGCTCTCAGGATAGGAGCAGAGCATTGCCAAAGTCTCCAGGTGCTTCCTAAAGAAGACTGACCCTGCTGTGGTTCCTGGAGCCAAATTAGGTCCTGGCTTTGTACTATAAAGCAAGTAATCTGATTAATCCCTCAGTGCACTGAGCCTTTACCTGACAGGAGCTGAACCCGAGATTTTCAAGGCAAGATAGTGACCCAGAGGAACTGAGATAATGTGTATCATTTCTCCTTGGCCAGGGCTATGGAGAAAAAGGTAATAAATATGTTAGTTCAAACTTCCTCCCTCAGGGTTAAAAGGATATTTGCTTTACAGCAAAAAAGGGAGCTTGAGGGACCTTTAAGAAACACAACTTGGGGCTGTGGAAAGAAAGGTGAGATTAGCCTGATTTTAAAACAAGTGGCATCTCTGTAGCTAACCTAGCTGGAGATGTTGGGGCCTCACCTGCCCATTAACCTTTCCTGTCTACCATGTCTCCTTCAGAACTTACGCTGGAAAGACTCCAACCGCTTTGTGTGGACTGATGGACTTCAAACGCTGTTTGTATTCCAGAGGCTAGGTAAGGACCAGAGCCACCTCAGTCCTCACTGTGGTCCCACCTATGGCTCTGGCTTGCCAGCCCACCACAGCTGGCATAGGACGGGGGAAACAGTCACACCAAGAACAGGGGAGAGTACACACTCTGCCTTGCTGGGAGTCACTGGGAAATCTTGAGGCAGGGCCCCTCAGCCTCCTTAGGTTTTGTTCTTAGCTGAAACAATACTTAGGAGCATCCCTGAGGCTGCTTTTCTGTGTATCATCCACAGCGGCAGTGTTATACTGTTACTTCTACAAAAGGACAGCTGTGAGCTTGGGCGATCCTCGTTTCTACCAGGACTCCGTGTGGCTGCGCAAGGAGTTCACACAAGGCCGAAGGTGACTTGTCATACTGTTGGATGCCTTTCCTTCCTGACAGGAGCCATGTTTGCAGCTCTGCAGGGGGGAAGTTCGCCCTTTGCACCAGGAAGCAGCTTGGCTTTCCCAGGACAGGCCCAGGCCAGTTGTGTTCAGCAGCCAAGAAGCAAGATCCTCCCTTTTGCAAATTAAAGTGTTCTCCAATACAGACTCTAGAACATACATCATCTGTTCCTGGCCTCCTGTCTCAGTTCTGCCCTCTTCCACCTCTTCCTCCCAGGAAAAGGAGCTTCCCACCTAGCCTGGCGCAGGAGCTCCCAGCATCTGTACTCTTTGCACCACATACTAAGGACCAAATGATACAAAGAGGGATGTTTCTGTACTCCTGATAACACCTTGGATGTTTAGATTTTATACCGAAGGTACTTTTTTTTTTGACATTTTATAAATAGGAAGTAAATTGAATTTTTTTCCATAAATGGTTGAGTCCATCTGTCTAGATCTCTTCGTAGTTAAAAGGCATGCCAAGTCCTAGCCTTGACCCAGTGGGCAGATTGAGCCACAGAGCAAATACAGATAATACAATTTATTGAGTCCCATTATGCATACAAGATATTTCTGCAGAAATTCAAGGTGTAATCTGACGTCCCATCCCTACCCCTGGAGATCCAGACTTCTGTGCTTTATTCAGACTGTCACACTGTCAGAGCCCTAAACTGCCCTCAGAAGAATAATGTTCCTTAACCTGTTTCAGCAAAAGAAACTTTAAATTCATGTGCCCATAGTATCAGTTTTCTATTGCCAGAACAATGTGTGACAAACCACCACCAAACTTCTGTGGCATATAACAATAAGCAGTTATGTGGCTCTTGAATCTTGGGGTTCAGGTGACCTGGCTGGGTTTGGGCAATTTCTGCAGGGTTTGCTCATGTGTCTGTGGTCAGCTGTGGGTCAGCCAGGCAGCTGTGATGATCTTGGGACCCTTGGCTCTTGGCTAACCTAGGCTGGCCTCAGCCAGAATGACTGGCTGTTCAACTCAGGTTCACATGACCCGTCCATGACTAGCCTGGGTCTGTTCACATGACGGTGGTGGAGGAACAGGACAGCCAGCCCCAGTGTGCAATTCCATGTCAAGCCTCTGCTTGTATTGTGTCTCAATCTCCTATTGGTCGAAGCAGACCATGTGACTGTACCCAGAGTCAGAGTGCGAAAGCGAAGCACTAAAGAGTTTCCTGGCAGAAGGAATGGATACAGGAAGGGCCATTCATTGTCAGTCTACCTCACGAGAAAGTTGCTCTATGAAACTCGTTATTCGTAGACACTTTAGCACAAGGGATGGCAGACATTTTCTGTGAAGGGCCAGATAGTAAATATTTCAGATTTTGAGGACCATATGCTCTGTTGTAACTATTCAGCATCATAGCATGAAAGCCGCCATAGATGATACATGAACAAATGAACACAGCTGTGTTCCAATAAAACTATTTTAGGACACTAAAATTTGAATTTCATATTTTCATGTGTCATAAAATAATTCTTTTTTCAATGATGCAAAAAGGTCATTCTATTCTTAGCTTGAGGGTACAAAACAAGCGAATTCCAGTTCAGGTACAAAAACAGGCTAGATTTGCCCCAGGCCATAGTATGCTGACCCCCAGTTTAGAAGCCTAGAGTAAAGTTCTGGGAAAAGAGACTATAGGTAACAATCTGCTGTGCTGTCAAGATTTTAACAGATATTTTAAAAGAAAAGGTACAGTGTTGAAATAAAATAAGATCCATTTCCTATAATCGAAACAAGCAATCTAAAAAGTCCTAACAAAGCCACCATCTATACCTACTATCCCTCCATCTGTAAAAAAAAAAAAAAAGACAATCGCCCAATCTTTTCATAAAAGCTCTTGCAGGAGTATTATAATCCCCTTTGCACATTAATATCCTGAAAGGCAATTCTCTTTGCCTCCAAATCAGGGCTAGATTGTTCTCTGCTGTTTAGAAGCTATCAAGTACAACCAAATGCCTGTTTCCTTACGTTTATGGCACTTTGTCACCCTATGAGTCACTGAGGTGTGCGTGTGTGTTTATTTTCCTTAATAGTTAATACATCCACATTGTACCAAATTCCAGTTGTAAAAAGATTTATGCAGTTAATTTTCCCACTGCTATATCTCAGCCACTGAGTTTCTTTTCCCTCCCCTCAACAATCTACATTTATTTATATATATCTTATAGACTATGTAATATTTCAGAAACATTTTTACCAAAAATTGCCATAATCCTACCCCACTCATTTATTTCAAATCCTCAAATACAGTCAGTTCTCTGTATTCATGGGTTCTGCATCCATGGGGGAAATCTGATACATTGCTGCCCATGGGCACTATGTAGTGAGGCCCACCACGGCTGTCTGTACCTAACATGTGAACTTTTTTTGTTGTCAGTATCCCCTAAACAATACAGTATAACAACTATTTACAGAGCACTTACATTGTATTAGGTATTGTAAGTAATCTAGAAATGATATAAAGTATACCAGAGCATGTAGCCCGGCTCGGCAGTTGAGCATCGACCTCGGATCCAGGTGATCGGGGTTCGATTCCCGGTCAGGGCACATGCCAGGGTTGCGGGCTGCAGCTGATCAATGACTCTCTCATCACTGATGTTTCTATCTCTCTCTCCCTCTCCTTTCCCCTCTCTGAAATCAACAAAGATATATTTTTTTAAAAAAAAAAGTATACCAGAGCATGTGTGTAGGTTATGTGCAAATACTATGCCATTTTATGTAAGGGACTTGAGCATCCTTGGAATTTGGTATCTGCGGGGGGTCCTGGAACCAATCCTCAGCAGATACTGAGGGACAACTGTAAGTATATATATTTTACACACTGTTGTGATCATGGGGAATATGCTATAGAATAGTTTGGGTTTTTTTTCACTAGCAGTAGGAATATGTTTTTAAGATAAGATGTAAATTGATTCCTTGGGGACAGTCAGCTTTCAAAGTTCAGAGAAAGAAAGTAAACACTTCAAAAGTGCTTAGAGACTTGTAGTGGGATGGAGTTGCTTCTGGTTGATCAGTGCTCTAGTCAGGAAGTAGAAAAAGCAGATTTTTGAAAGGCCTCAGAGAACTGCTGGAGGCCTAAAATTCTAAAGTAGGGAGAAGCACAGCAAGGTGAGCTGATGATTCGCAGATCTTACTCTGCGGCATTTGCTGATTCTGGGCTTGAGCAAGAGGCACACATCACCGGACAGAGGCTGCAGCCAGGAAACAGGGAAGTCAGCTGAGCTTAATAGGCTCATACTGCTGGAGGGACAGAGTTGGGAACCGGAGGAGCCTGAAACACATAACGCGATTTCTCCTCAAGATGTTTACCAAATTCTGAAGCTATTTAGAGACAGAGGCTATAAAAAGCTAAGCCCTAAACCTCTGAAAAGCAGAACAAAATTTTGGCAGGCTTATCGTGCTGATGACTAGAATTCAGGACCTGCCGGGGTGGGGACTGGTGAACACACAGGGCTTTCAGCTGAAAGCTCAGGAGGTCTCCTTATTGGGAATAGGTTGACCGAGACTTACCAAAATCACAGTACAGCCTCACACCATCTAGTCCCAGGGTGGATTAAGGCAATCAGCCCCATTCTGTCTACCTAGCACTGGAAAGAGTGAAAGAAAAACATCCAGACACACTATGATTTTTTATATACAATCTGGATCTAATAAAAATCACTATGAAGTCAAGAGATAGGACTATATTATTATTATTATTTTTTAAAATATATCTTTATTGATTTCAGAGAGAGGAAAGGAGAGGGAGAGAGAGAGAGAAACACCAATGATGAGTCATTGATTGGGCCCGCAACCCGGGCATGTGCCCTGACCGGGAATCGAACCCTGATCGCCTGGATCCTAGGTCGATGCTCAACTGCTGAGCCAAACCCGGCCGGGCAGGACTATATTATTTAAAACCAGAATAAAAGTAGAAAAAAGAAACAGGCAATCCAAATATTGAAGAAGGCAGACAAGGAGTTTAAAGTATAATTGATATGCTCAGGAAATAGAGGGAAATATGGAGGAAATAGATAAAATATTTAAAGTACATCTAAGGACTTCTAATAATGGCTGAGTAAGATCCTACGGGAATGAGACCTCTACAAATAACTGTAAAATCTGGACATAAAACAAAAACAAACAGCTACTTGAAGACACTGGAGAATGAAGGGAAGCAAAAGTTTGACCAGCCACTTGTCAGAAAGATGGGAATCTCAGAAAGAGCCAGAGAGAAGGGGAACCCCCAAATTCTGTCTGCCCACATCTCTGCCCAAGCCCGGGACGACAAATGTGCAATTAAGACTCAAGGCAGTTCAGCTAAAGACAAGATCTAAACTGAGACTGGAGCTGCCACCCGATAAGTGTGGTTTGCAGTATGTATCCAACTAATTGCCTGATAAAAGAACTATCATTCTTTAGAGACAAAAGAAACCAGAGTCGCCACATTCAAAACTGACAGCAAGCCCAGCCAGGCGTGGCTCAGCAGTTGAGCGTCGACCTAGGATCCAGGTGATCGGGGTTCGATTCCCAGTCAGGGCACATGCCCAGGTTGCGGGCTCGGTCCCCAGTCAGGGGCTTGCAGGACGCAGCCAATCAATGACTCTCTCATCATTGATGTTTCTACCTCTCTCTCTTCCTTTCCTTTCCTGTCTCTGAAATCAATAAAGATATATTTTTAAAAAAACACAAAAAAACTGACAGCAATATTGAGATGATCCAGGTATCAGAATTAACAGACAGGACGTTCAAGCAGCACTGAAAATATGTTCTCAATAAAAAAGATATGCGATCTCAGCATATAAAGAAAGGATTTTTGAAAAACAGAAATCCCAGAAATAAAAATGATAGTAACTGAACATTTATTTATTTATTTTTAAATAAGCTTTTATTGATTTTAGGGAGAGAGAAACATTGATTGGGAGTGAACCTGTGACCTTTCTGTGCATGGGACCATGCTCAACCAACTGAGCCACACTGACTACTGAATATTTTTAAATAGATGGATTTAACAGCAAAAGAGAAGATAACAGAATTGAGTCAATGAACTAGAAGACAGACCAACAGAAAATTCCCAAGCTGAAGAATAGGAGGAAAAAGATTTTTTTTTTAAAGTCTCATGACTAGTTCGATAGTAACAGTCTAACATATGTAATTGGAGTCCTAGAAGGCAAAGAGAAGGAATACAGCAGAAAAAAATATTTTAAAATATTCAAAGAGCCCTAGCAGGTTCGGCTCAGTGGTTAGAGTGTCGGCCCACAGACTAAAGGGTCCCGGGTTCGATTTCAGCCAAGGGCATGTACCTCAGTTTCAGGCTCAATCCCCAGCCCCAGGGCCACATGCAGGAGGCAACCAATCAATGTGCTCTCTCACATCGATGTTTCTCTCTCTTCCTTCCACTCTCTCTGAAGATCAATGGAAAAAATATCCTCAGATGGGGATTAAAAAAAAAAATTAATAAATAAAAGATTCAAACAAATAGCAAAAATTTCCCAAATTTGATGAAAGAAGAAAATTTACAGATTTAAGATACTCCACAAACCCACCTTGATTACAAAAAAAAGAAAGAAAGAAAAGAAAGGCCACATCTAGGAACATCACAGTCAAATTATTATTTTTTTAAATTTTTATTTATTTTTAAAATCCTCACCAGAGGATATTTTTTCCATAGCTTTTTAGAGCGAGTGGAAGGAAGGGAGAGAGAAAGAAACTCGATGTGAGAGACATCAATTGGTTGCCTCTGCAACCAAGGTACATCACCTTAGCTGGAATTGAAACTGGGACCCTTCAGTCCAAGGGCCAATGCTCTAACCACAGAGCAAACTGGCTAGGGCCACAGCCAAATTATTGAAAGCTAAAGATGAAGAGCAAATCTTGAAAGGAGCAAGAGAAAAACAACGCACCACATACAGAGGAACAAAAATTAACAGCTGACTACTCACTACAAATCAGAGGCCAGAAGAGAGTGTAACATCTCTGAAGTGCTGAAAGAAAAAGGTCAACTCAGAATTTTATATTCACCAAAAAAATATGCTTCAAGGATGAAATTGAGATAAAGATATTTTCAGGTGAAAGAAAACTAAGAATTAGCTACCAACAATCCCACACGATAAGAAATGCTAAATGGGTTATTTGGCTGACAGGGAAATGATAACAGATGGAAATTCAGATCCTCAGAAATGAATGGAGCACATTAGAAATAGTATTTGGGTTAATATAAAGACTATTTTTCATTTTTCCTATTTCTTTATAATACATATGAATGTAGAATGTAAATTTTTTCAAGTTCACAGACTATTGACCAATATATACCATATGCTGGGTCATAAAACAATTTTCAATACATTTAAAATAATTTAAATAAAATAAAAGTATGTTCTTTGACAATGGAACCGAGTTAGAAATCAGTAACAATAAGATAAATTAGGTGGTTCAGTCTAGGTCCATCCAGGAGACAGAAACCACACAGTAATTTAAACATGGCAAGTTTGATATAAAGAATCATTGCCCTGGCTGGGTGGCTCAGTTGGTTGGAGCATTATCCCATATATCAAAAGGGTTGCAGGTTCGAACCCCAGTTGAAGTGTGTACAGGGGGCAACTGATCCATTGGCCACTGATCCATTGTTTCTCACATCGATGTTGATGTTTCTCTCTCTCTTCCTTTCTCTCTAAAATCAATAAAAACATATCCTCAGTTGAGGATTAAAAAAATTAGAAAAAGAATCATTAAAATAAGAGGGGAAATATAAAATGTAAAGACAATTCTAAAATGGTACTTGAGGGCTAAGAGAGAGTACCTGAGGAAGGGCAAACTTGGCAGAGTTCCCCACCCTGAAGGCTGGGGTTCAGACCTCACTGCAGCCAACTTGTTGCAGCTAACAAGTTCACCAGTTTTCCCAGGCCAGACAGTTGCCAGGATGCAGACAAATTGAGACCGGTGGTCAGGTGTGCAGGGAGTGTAGGGACACCACCTGCAGGCACCAGGTCCAAACACACACTGTCCTCATTGGGAGGATCCCAGTAAACAACCCTCCTCGGCACAGGTGAGCCAAGGCTGGTGGGCAGGCGCACCAAAAGAGCTGGGGCCCTGTGTGCACCGGGACTAGAGTGTGTGACGTCCACACAGGGCATGGAGGGTCATGGGAATCGACCCTCTGGGAAGAGCCAACTTGATGAACCTGAGGGAGGGAGCCAGGACACTGCTGTGAGTACAGGTGTGTCCATGCCTAGAGGGTTCTGTGAAAAATTGTTCAGTGCATAAGTAAACAAGGTTGAGGGGGCAGGTGTACAGTTAGGGAGCTGCGTCGCTGCGGGTGCAAGGCCGGGAGTGTGCAGTATCCTTCATAGGAGGGCCCACAGCACAGTGGTCACCGGGCCTCGGCCAGTCTGCCAGGCTGCCAGGGGAGTGCCTGCTCTTGGTGTGCAGCTGGAGCAGAGCACCACCTAATGTCCCCAATGTCCCCATGCTCGTGCACTGCTGATAGATCATGGTGCAGGAGCAAGGAAAAGCAAAGTAGAACTCACAAGAGCTGGGAAGACGAGCCCTTTCCTTCCTTCAATGTCCCTCCAGTGCCCTCTACTGACAGTTTGCCCCTGTGCTCACTGTAAGGGAGAAATGCTGAGTCCAGCCCGTTATCACAGAACATATCCGACTGAAGGGTCAGTGTGGGGATAAGAGGCAAAAAATAGGTAACAGAGTCCACCTTTTTACCTATTCAACTTCCACACGCACCGCTCTGCACATATCTGAGCTTCCCTCGTAGTTCCATTCCTACTAAGATACACCCATCCTTAAACGTGACATTCTCACCCTTACCCCAAAGGAGAAGGCATACAAACGACTCTCTGCAGGTCCAGGGGATTGCTTCTGCTCCTTCCCCTCGCCAAGGAACAATGACTGCCCCACCGCCACTCCAGCCAGCTGGGGGGCTCGGCGCGGTCCTTAGGGGTCCGTCACTCCCCTCAAATTACCTGGTCTGAGGGCGCCATCGGTTTCCGGGCCTACCCTGACTGACGGGGCTGGCAGCCAAGTCAGCCGGAGTCCACCCAACACTCCTTTTCCTTCTACTCCCCCGCGGGCAGTGACCGTATTCAGGGCTCAGACCCCAGCTTACAGACCATCTCTGGGAAACGCCTCTCAGTTCCCGCAGCGCGCTCGCGACGGGTCCCGGGTCACGTGTTAACCGCGCTTCGTCTGCACGTCGTCTTCACGTCGTCTTCACGTGCTTGAGAGGAGCCTCCAGTTCCGGTTCATTTGGGTGCCTTCTGATTACCTGGTACATAAACTCGACGCACAAAAGAGCCTAAACCCCCTGCAAGACTGCCTGCTGGCCGCATGACCCCTCACCGCACCCCGCATTCGCAGAGTCCGGTCGTGCACACCGTTCCTCATTGTCAGACCCTTGTCAGAAAAGAGAATCGCGGGTGGGGGCAGCTAGGGCCTATGTGCCAACCCTGTGGTCACACCGCCACAACTGGCCACTTCTGCCAACGCACTGTAACCTGGGGGGAGGGAGCCGGGGGCTGCCCCTGTCCCGGAGTCCAGCGGACGACTCCGTGGACGACCATGGTTCTCCCCCAGCGTGGGTGAACCGAAATCCCCAGCGAAGGCCGTTTGCGGGCGGCGAGGCTGCACGCGCTCGGACTGCGCGAGACCTCCAGGTACCGTTAACCATAGAGAAGAGCGCCGCGGGCTGGCAGAGGGGCCAGGAGCCAGGGCCGCTCAGTCCTCGCTTCCGGCAGCGCCTCGCTGCTCCGGGAGCGGCTGCAGCCCGGGACGCAGTTTCCATGGGGACTGATGATGGCGCCGCGAGGTGAGATCCCGGAGGTGTGTGAGTCGCTTCCTGATCCCTTCAGTCCCCCTTCTCCCTTCTCTCCCGGAGCGCGACCTAAACCCTCCACTCTCGGGTGTTAGGGACATCGCTCCTCACTTGTACAAAGGGGGGTTTCGCAGCTCCACCCGCCCTGAGTGTCTGAAGGTCTGGAGGTGAGGATCTGTCAGATGCCCCTAAATCCTTGGCTGCGCCTCTTCTAGGCCGGCCCAGTGACGAACTAGCCTGCTGTGTGACCTCGGAGAAGCCAGTGCTGGTCTCTGCGCCCCAGTCTCCCCTTCCCAGGCAGTGATGGGGTTAGATCTTAGAGGGGTCTTGATTTTCATCCCTGAAGCCCAAAGAGTGGAGTTTGACGGTGATTCCGGGGAAAGGATGGGATTGAATGAAGCCCCCTCCACATCCTGTACTCACACACACACCCTCATTATCAGCAACCAGAAGCGTCCCAAGTGGCCTTCCCACTGGCTGCGACCTTGTGTTTTCTCCGACTTAGACACAGATCATTCAGAGATTGGGCTGCCCTCCCGCCCATCCCTCTTCTCTGTGCCTTTTCAGGTAAACGGCTGTCCTCCACCCCTCTGGAAATCCTGTTCTTTTTGAATGGGTGGTATTATGCTACCTATTTCCTGCTGGAACTCTTCATATTTCTGTATAAAGGTAAGGCAAGGGGCTTGACTACTCTTGGCCCCAAATCCCTTCCCCGCTTCAGCCCACTTCTTTTCTGCAGCTCCTCTTCACTGCAAGGCAGTGGATGGCTTCCTTGAGAACGATTCAGTAGGAAGCCTCCCAGCCAGAATTTCTTGAGTTCGGGGCCCTGGCTGGGTAGTCAGTTGGTTAGAGCATCATCCCCATACACCAAGGTTGCAAGTTCGACCCTATCAGGGCACATACAAGAATTAACCAATGGATGCATAAGTAAACGGAGCAACAAACGTCTCCTCTCTCTCTCTCCCCCCTTCCTCTCTCTCTCAAATCAATCAATAAAAAGAAAAAAGAAAAAAGAATTCCTTGTTTGGGAAATGTGGGCCTCTCCATTCTGAACCCCCTCCCCCCATTTTGTGAACTCCACTTTAAATTTAAGCCCATTGGTGACCCTCAGAACTATTCAGCAGCCTGTGTACCCATGTACCTCTCATGATGTTGGAGAGTGGAGTCCTATAGACTTTTGGAGTTGGGAGTAAAACCCCATAACAATGAGCCTTGCCCTAACAGACAGTTGCACTGTGAGTTAACCTGTCCTGCAGCAGGTTAACAGATCCTGCCCACATCTCACTAACCAGTTCATGGAAAACTGATAAAACTCTCATCCTCTTTATTACCAAGTATGTGGGAGTTCTGGTGGGTGCTGTCACATTTGTTTGCAAACTCTGACTTTCGTATTGGCAGGTCTCCTGCTACCATATCCAACAGCCAATCTAGTACTCGATGTGGTGATGCTCCTCCTTTACCTTGGAATTGAAGTGATTCGACTATTTTTTGGTGAGTGTTATCCAGAAAACATTTCCATTCCTTATGAGATGAGCTGGTATCTGTAACCTGATTAACAAGAAAAAGTACATAACCTAGGCTCACAATAGGAGATTGGATCTGGTACCATATCCCATTACTCCCTTTCTGAAGTTTCAAACTGCTTTATATTTTGGGTCAAGACTCACCTGTCCATTACTCTGTAGGGCTAGACATGGGGAGTAGCACAAGGTATTAGATCATTCCTTCCCAGTTGCCTAACTACCATAAAAGTGCCAGGTTCCTCTCACTAGTTGCCTGGGAGACTAGATTCAGCTGTAACTCCATGTCCAGGACAAAATGTACCTGCACAGATCAGCACTAAGTTCCCCTCCACATCTCTGAATAAGACTTTCTTTAGGATAAGCTTTATATCCTCAGAAATACAGAGCAAATCTCTTACAAGTTAAGAGTATCTCATCTCTGAGAACAGTGTTAAAACACAAACAGAAAAAAATGTTCACAATACATATAACAAAGGATAAATATGCAGGCTCACATAATCACTAAGGAAAAGACACCTAATTTTAAAAAAATGATTTTAGAGAGAGGAAGGGAGAGAAAGAGAAACATTGATGTGAGAAACATCCATTGGTTGCCACCGGCATGCGCCCTGACTGGGATCAAACCTGCAACTGGGGTATGTGTCCTGACTGGCATCGAACCTGCCACCTTTTCAGTGCACAGGATGATGCTCCAGCCAACTGAGCCACACTGGCCAGGGCAAAGACAACCTAATTTTTTTTAAATTAGGAAATGACATTAATAGGTAATTCACAGTAATAATTACGAAGAATCAATAAACATGGCAAAATGCCCAAACTCACTAATAAAAAGTAAGTTGAAACAAAAGAACATTTTCACCCATCAGATTAAAAAGATTCTCAATACCCAGTGTGAGAATAGGCATGAGGCCTAGGCCTCTATAGTCCATACTCTCGTGGTTATTTATATTATCAGACTCTGGGAATATAAATTAGTACATCCTTTTTGCTAACAGTTTTACTGTGTAAAATCTGTATTCTTAGACCTACCAATTTCACTTCTAGAACTGGTTGAAAAAAACACTTCCACAGATATGCAGAGATATCTATGTGAGAATGTTTGTTGCCACATACTTGTAACATCAAAAGTAGAGACAACCTAAATAGCTATTAATACGGGGTTAATTAAATAAGTTACAGAATTAGTTCAATGAAATCATTCATAACCATTAAGAAAGAATAAGGTAGCTATGTGTAGAGGGATGTCTGATTTATATTAAATGGAAAAAAGTAAGTTGCAAAATAATATTAGAGTATGATCCGATATTTATAATAATAAATAGCAATATGTGAGGGTACACACATAAAAAAATCTGAAACAATATACATCTAATAATAGCTATCTCCAGGGAGTGAGCATGGTTCTTTCAGTTTCTATATTTTCTAAAATTATTTTCTATATATTAGTTGAAAAGTTTTCAATGATTATATATTATTTTTATAATTTAAAAAAATTTCCCCCCAATAAAGATCCCAGCATCCCTTGAATGGCAGCCAGACCGAAAGCAGGACCGTTGGAGTGAACGACTTCGATCCTAAACTCCTCCAAAGCCTCTCATTTTTAGCACAGTGGGAACCCCGTTTATAAATCTGCATGTTCCCATGCAGGGTCACTTTCTCTGCCTTGCCAGTCCATCACATCCCACCCACCTTTCTTCTGAGGCCAGGGAAAGCTGGCCACTTGGAGCTGACTCCATGGGCTGTGTCTGACAGGTACAAAGGGAAACCTCTGCCAACGAAAGATGCCACTAGCTATTAGTGTGGCCTTGGCCTTCCCATCTGCCATGATGGCCTCCTATTACCTGCTGCTGCAGACCTACGTGCTCCGCCTAGAAGCCATCATGAACGGCATCTTGCTCGTGTTCTATGGCTCAGAGCTGCTGCTTGAGGTGCTCACCCTGGCCGCTTTCTCCAGGTACTGCTGCTAAGGGACCATTTCCCATCACCTGAGGGTTGGCTTCCCATCCCATCCTAGGGAGGGATTCACTGTGCTTCTGGAGCCTGAGGGGTCTAGTGGACTTTTAAGGGGGAAACAGGTGTCTGTGGGACTGCCTTTCCCCTTTAGGGGAGGCAGGTACCCACTTAGGGAAGATACTCCCCTTGTTGTTTGGGACCAGGAGGCTTGGCATATAGAACTGTTCGGGCCAGCTGCACGTGTTCACTGGTCTTTTAACATTTTGTTTCTCTCATCAGTATGGACAGGATTTGAAGTACACAGATTTCAGCCAGCAGCCCTCAGCGGCTGAGACCACTCATACTTCTGGTACCTTAACCACGTGCGTGAGGAACGATGGGTTAAGTGGTGCTGGGGAGAGTTGCAGCTTTTCCTCAGCAGATATTTGGGCAGCAAACCGAGCATAAGGCCACTGGGCACCGTCTTCTAAACAGGACCATCAGCCTGAGAGACTCTTCTACACTCCAGCATAGGGTGTCCTCCTCCTGGCCGTTCTCAGAACCAGTTCCTTGCTGACCTCAACTTCTCCTCTGATCATTGTGGCCAGAGCACTTTGTGTGGACCATGTAGGCTCCTTGGGCTTCCAGCAGGACCTGAGCCACACTCCCTGCACCCTGTACGTGCTGCGCCACACCTGTCACACAAGCACAGAGAGCCTTAGGATGCTGTCCTCCAAGTGACGCAAAATCCTCTTACCCTTCAGAGACTGAGCTCCAGGACTTTTTTACTAGCTCATAGTATTATTTTTCTATTCTCATCATGAAACATTATTTTATAATAAATACATATTTTCTGGTGTGCAGCCTTTTCCTTATGGGACCTGTCCCTAGAAATTCAATCACTCTGAGAAGGTGGAGACTATCCCAGCGGCTTGTTCTCAGGCTGCGCTTAAGGATCCGGTGTGGACTGAAAAGACAGCGATGAAGCTGTGCCACTGATTTTCTTCCCCAGTTCCAGCCTGGATTTGTTCCTAAAGGCACCACCAGCTTCCTTATCTTCTTCAGGTCTGTCATCCTGCAAAAGATTGCTTATAATCTTCACCTCTGCCCAAAGCCAGCATCTTGTCTCATTCCTCTTCCGGATAATTGTCAGCTCCTTTCCAGGGTGAGAAGTAATTGGAAGCAGCACACTCTAAACTTACCAATATTTTTTGGTCACTTATTTTAAAGTTTCAGATTGACAAGAACACCTACTTTATTTTTTTAAGCTGGAGAAATGTTGCCCTAGATGAGTGTATCATTCCCTTCTCCAAGTAATCATCTTTAGAACTTTCTCATCTTGCTAGGTAGTGGTCTTTTTTTTCCTAGCCCCAAGAAGCCAGGAGCCATGACAGAATCCACTACTTTAGGCAAACTTGAATCAAGGGCCCTTGTCAGATGAATCCTAGAATATCTACACTTACTCAAAAGTAAAAAGTAATTGGCCTTTCAGCATTCCATGGTTTTTAACTGCACCTACTTCCTGTGAGCAGGCTCATTCTCATCGTATGGTCTCCACTGTCCAGTGCACTGATGCTTTTTCTTGTTTTCTATCCCTTCTGTGCCCTGGCCTCCTGTCTGCCTCTGGGGTCTATCCAACAACCACAGTGGACAGGTCTCAACCACGACACAATATCGAAAAATCCAATAGGAACATTCCTGGTATTTTAATCACAAACCCCTCTAATACCCTAGTGTTTGTGTAGAGATTGTTCTGTCACATAGGAAAGGCATTTTATTTAGTAAGCACGGCAAACAGATGCAGGTTTGACCATGACCTCAACTTAAGCACACAGGTGTAAACTCTGAGGCACTCCCAACTATTTTTTCTCCCAAGTTTCAGATGTGCTAGCAAACTTCCCTTCTGCTAAAGGTTGTTTTTAGGTTGGTTTTGCCTTTACTGGTCCCAACACACATTATGTATCATCTTGGTCTCTGGCTTATCTTATCATATAACTCTCCTCTTGTTCATCTGGCTTTTTAAGAAGCCAGCAGCTTTCTGGAATCCCAAGATCACTTGTTTTCTAATCTGTACTTTTTCATAGTTCATTTTACGAAACATGTTCATTCACATTTATCTCTGGTTCCTAAAACATGCTGTGTGGAAGGCGGAACAGCTATCATTTCCATCTTACAGATCAAAGAGCCTGAGGTTCCACTGCTTGTCCATGGTCAGAGCAATAGATGGAAGCAGGCACTAGCAATCGTACCTTCTCACCCCTAGCAGAGGATTCTTTCCTTCCTGAAAATGACATCAGGACTGAGCTGTGCAAGGTAGGACATTTATTCTGGGAATAAATCTTAGGAATCTTGGTAAAGGATGACTTAGAATTTTTCTTTAACCAGACTGTTTAAGTGGCTAAGGAAAAAAAGCTAAACTTCAAGGGGCACTTCCAAAGGTTTGCAGCAACTACATGCCCTATGTGCAATTCCAGCTAAGAGCTCAGGGTTTTACTACCATCCCGCAGCCTCTGCATCAGCCCATGCCCACACCCAACACCTCAACGAATCTATTCAATGCAGAATCCATAAGACAGCTCACACACCCCATTTATTATTTAAAAATACTTTGTTACAAAAGGAAAAAAATACAATGCAGTATAAAAGATTGACAGCGTCATCAAGTTTATTACACAATTTTCAACCTATCGGAAAGACAAACAAATCACCGACAACAGGGGGACGGGGCCTTGGCCTTTTTGAGGGTTGGGTTTTTTTCCTTTTGCTATCGGGAAATAAAACTAAAAATTGTGTCATTGAGTAAAAACAAAACAAAACAAAAAAATGGGGAGAAAAAATTCTCCGGGTAAACAGCTTTTCTGGTATTCTATATATTTTTTCCTTACACTGTCACCTTACTTGGTTTTCTCTACATTTTAAGAAGACACCTGGAGCTGCTCTCAAGGATAAGCACATCACTTAACACTTGGCCAGTTGGGCGGGTTGCCATGTTCTGAAGTGGAGGTGGGGATGGGATTTGGGACAGGGGAAAGAAGAGCTACAAACCTGTAGCCTCTGTCCCATGGGAATGTGCCTCTCCAAGCCCGGGGGACTCCCTCAGTGACTGAATGCGGGCTATGTCAGAAACGTGCAGGGAAGAAAGGAAGGGTTCAGTCCAACTCAGTCTCTCCCTGAGCCAGAAGGGTCTCTAATGACCCTACCTCTTACATGCTAAGTCTCATGCCACATGCCCTGTAGATGCAAAGAGCACCCACCACCCCACGGGTACTGCAGGACCCTGTTGCTGCTGCTTCCCTCAGCAACAAGAACATCACAATTTAGATGTTACGGGAAAAGCAATTCCATATGCCTGTGTGGATAATGGCCCCCCGAGTGGTGGTCCTTAGACCTCTGAGCTCATTCAAGTCAGGCTCCACTTCTTCCCTGCTCTTTATCAGAAGCAGGAAGTACCTCCAGGCAGACCAAGGGGAGCTACTAAATCAATACTCAAAAGGTGAAAAGACACCAAACTTGTGACTTTTACCTGTCTACTAGTGCCAGGTTATCCCACAGTAAGTAAAACTAGTACCTGGGAGATGCAAGCCCATGCTTACACCAAACCTGAAAAAAGAAAAGCCTATGGAAGTAGGTTGTATCCTGCCCAACTTGCCTCCTTCCCCACTCCTGGTACTTCACAAGGGTTCTTCACTGCTGAGGTCCAATGTCCCCACCTTCCCAATGGCAGTACCTTCCTCTAAAACAAGGAAGCAGCCTTCTTGGGGAAGGGCTCCATGTGTGAAACGGCAAAGCCCTGGGGGAAAAAAGAACACCTAGTAGAGCTGGTTATTGCAAGAGGCAACCAAGCACGAAGCAGCAGAGGCTGGTAATTGGCTCTGCAGGGCTTCCAGCAGACAGCAACCTCATGCGCCTTCTCTGCTTAGGAGGGGCAAGTCCACTGAGGGGGCTGGGCAGCAGGGAGTTGGAAGGGTTCAGCCCTCTGGGGGGTCAGGGAAACAAACCGTCAGTATGTAAGAAAAGCAAGAGAAGCTTTTCATAAATCTCTGTTCTCATGGTCCCTCCTCAAAGGGCTAGGAAGGTAAAGGAGTTAAACAAAGAAGTGGTATGTTAGCAAGGGGTTTGGACCCTCTTGGCCCCATCAAACCTAGTGCTGAGGGCAGGACCCTGGGCATATTTTGGCACACCCAGTCCCTCTCCTAGATCTCACATGAAGGACTCATTTTCTTTGAGAAGGAAGTCTTCCCATCAACCTCACCACTGAACTACTCCTGGAGAATCAGAAACTCATGTTTCCTTGAACAAAGCACCATTCTCTATGGAGACCAGGGGGCTGTACATGTTTTCTTCCTGTCTGTCTCCCCTCCCAACCACACAAAGTCTTTAGGTTCCTTCCCCTGGCAAACAGGAGGTGTGGGACGGGGAGGGCTGCCAGACAGTCTTCAATCCTGTAGGGCAGAGGGTATTCCCTGGGTGTCTGGAGGGAGTTAGGGGTTTGGAGGAAGGGGAAGGGGTAGAGCGGCCTCCGTCCTTTAGTCCTGATCAAGGTGAGGAGATGCAAGTCCATTAAAAAACATTCGCTTCCCACCAGACTCCTGCAATGAGAACATCAGAAAAGAACACAAATTAGAGGTTACTTTCTGATTAACGGGCTTAAATGACTTAAACTGGCATTTTCCAAAGTCACAACATATGAAGTAGGAGCTGTAGACAGGGCAGGAGAATGCAAGCCTGGGAAAGTAAAAGCAAGCAAGCAGGATTGTCTGGGAGCGTCTGCACTGTGAGTAGTGCGGGACTGGTTGGAGGAGAAACTACAGAGTAGGGAGAAAAAAGCGGTGACATCTTACTTTATGGTTGGGGGTGGGGCATAGACAATGAAATGGGGTCTCAAAGCAGTTTGAAAAAGAGACTTGGGCTGGAAAAATATAGAAACTACATTTCAAGAAAAGGTGTTATAAGAGAACATGGTGAGCTTAAATTGTGTTTCAGTAAATCTATTCTGAGCAAGTCATAGCTTACCTTAAGAGGGGAAAAAAATCTGGCCCGGTAAGGCGTGGCTCAGTGGTTGAGCATTGACCTAGGATCCAGGAGATCGCGGGTCGATTCCCGGTCAGGGCACATGCCTGGGTTGCGGGCTCGATCCCCAGTCAGGGGCGTGCAGGAGGCAGCCGATCAATGACGACTCTCTCACCATTGATGTTTCTATCTCTCTCTCTCCTTTCCTCTCTCTGAAATCAATAAAGATATATTAAAAAAAAAAAAAAGGGAAAATGGGAGGTCCAATGTGACAAAGCATATGTGTGCATAACCAAATCCATTAACCCCCAACACCCAAAGGGCCCTGGCAGGGAGCATGTACTTAAACAGGAAACTCCTAAACTTTTTCTTCTTTTAAAGATGCTCTGGCCCTAGCAGGTTTGGGTCAGTGGATAGAGCATTGGCCTGCAGAGACTGGGGCACTTGTGGGAAGCAACCAATCACTGTGTCTCTCTCTTTCTCTCTCTCTTCCCCCTCCACTCTCTGAAAAGCAATGGAAAAAAATATACTCGGGTAAGGATTTTAAAAAAAGCAGCTCTGGTAAACATACTTCAAACAGCATTCTATGAATATGTGTGTGCGCACACACAGAGCAGAGATGTTCTAAATTGTACTAAAACTCAAGAAATTTTTAATTTTTTCCCCAGATAACAGCTGTGCGTAAGGGGACAAGAAGCACAGTAACACCAAACTGCAGTGATCTGGCAAGGCCAGAACATAAAGCAGAGCATGGAAGTAAAAGAAAAATAATCAGTAGTCACCATCCAAGAAGCACAGTTAAGAACTTCTGCCCAACAGAAAGGCACTGTTAAGCTATTTGTCATATCTCTACCTAACTTAAGGTCCCTAGTCCTTGCTCTGATGTCACAATATTAATCTCAGGGGTGGTCTGGTCAGCCTGACCATATAAAATAGAACAGCTAAATGAAAAAAGGGGGATTAAATTCAGGCTTAGGATTTCTAATAATGTCCAAGCTGGCAATATAGCCCCCACACAAGTGCTCACCCTTTATGTATGCACTTCTGTATACTGAAGGAGCTATACAGAAAAGAAAACAAACTCCCACAAGCTGCATGATCCCTTTACTCTGAAACAGAACTATCAGCTCAGCAGCCTCAGAACCAGTTATGGACCCTGCGCTCTGGCTTCTCTAAACACCTATGCAGGCAGGTTTGCCTCATCTCCTATAGGGAAAACTGAAGCCCTCAGTGCTTTCTCAATTTTGCATCATTTGGGCTTCTGAATCTTTGCACTGGATCAAAACTGAGCAGAAAGCTGTTTTCACTGAACCAGGAGGATAGGAATGAGGTGAAAATGACTATATTTCAAGAGAAGGTCCTAAAATAATGAGACAATCGCCGAGAACTACAAAAAATAAAAACCACTGACGACTGAAGAATATCCTCAAACCCCAAAGCATATACACATTAGCCTGAAAGAGATGCACTTTGGGAACTGTCCCTACAAAACAAAATACAGTGGATAACTAGTGCATCAAGAGAAATAAACTATAGCACCCAATTCTCAAAAGAGTATGGCTACATTTTGGTAATAATGTTTGAATGCAGACAGAAGCCAGAGAGTACAGCAGTGGGCCAATCAGACTTTAAGCCCCAGAAGTGATGCCTATCCTGTGGAAGGATTGCTGATCTATTGCTGATGCGTGATGGAACACACTTTTTGCTCTCAGAGAACAGCTGTTCATACACTACAAATACTATTATTTTCTAAGTAAAAAATATGTACATAGAGCTTGTAAAGTCCCTGAGATAAATGAGGCCCATGCTGCATCTCCCCGACATGAAATCTCCTAAGTCATAACTTGGTAACTGCAGATGGAATGAAGTCATTAGGGTAAGAATGTGACATTTTTAGGGTGTCGGATTCAGTCCTCTTGGACTACATTATTATTTGGATGGAATAACCAACGTAAGAGAAATTGGGGAATTGGAACCCTGCCTGAGTTCACTTTCCTCATCTTCTCTGTGGCCTGTGCCACAGCCAAATGACCATTTTCAGGGAACTAGTGGGTTACAGAATTTTTCAGTTATCCAAACTGAATCATCATCATAATGGGGAAAACAGTCCCATTTTACAGGTGGAAGAAATGAAGCAAAATGACAGCTAAAGTCTCAGGTTCAGATGTTCAATCCCCAAAGTACTAATGAGCAGAGGATCTCACCATTTTTCTGTCTAAAGGCTGTTAGAAGTGAAGCCATGAAGAATAGTGACATGTGGTTACATTTCTAACTACTGAAGTGAACGTAGTCACAGAGACTGTAATTTGTGCTCTGCATGAACAAGTCCTTCCCTGGTCACCCTTATCCTAGTTAGCTCCAAAGGACACACTATGGGCTACAGGATTGGGCCAGAGCAGAGATACGGGACCCATAAGCAACACTAGCTACTGTGCTAACTCCAACAAGAGAAGGGAAATGTACTACTGCTACAAGAGCGATGAGACTGGATCAAAGACCTACTCTTGCACACAGCCTTCCACCCACTCCCTGAGCCTGAATTAGGGCAAAACTGTTTGTGGGCTCCACCTCTCATAGAACTGGCACCTCCCAAACTAAACCTGTTGCAAAATCTAGAAAAAAGTATCTAGAACCCACCACCTAACTCATAATTTTATGTGGGGTATCCTAGATTTCGGTGATGTCAAGCACTCTGATTCTGTGGAATGAATGAGTGGTTTAAGAACAGAGAAGGCAGGCAGGTAAAAGATGTTAGTAACTTTTCATTTACCCCTTTATCTGTCACCTACACAAGATGACAAAATTCCCAGCTATAAAACTCTGCTTAAGTTAATGGCAGATAACGTCAAACAACATAGTAGAGGGCAGTAGCCAAACATATCAAGACTTGTTTGTTAGTAGGTTGTCACTAAGCAAAATACAACAGACTTTTCCAACTGTTTACAGTCCAGTTATTGCTTGTGAACTTCAGGGACTCACAGGTGATGATGGTGAGGGGCATTTCCTTTCCCTTCTTCATCCAGTCATCCATCTATCCACCCAAAGATACCAAACAGAACTATTCCTCCTCCTCACCCTCTCATTCACAAAATGAGAAACTGTGGAACAGAAAGTAATATGGCTGGAGTAGAATTCACACTCAGGTACTGCCTGCAGACACTGTGCGCTCAGCCATTTTGCCTGCTCTCTCAGATACCAGGGCAAGGCAGCCAAGAAACAAAAATAGCTTAATCTCAGGTCCATCTCAGGGTGAGATGCCTGACAAGCAGGAAATCTGCCCTCTGAATTTTCAGTTACCTAAATCATAAGTCCCCCATTCCCTTTATTTGCTCTAAAAAGAGAGCACCCTGGCCGGGTAGCTCAGTTAGTTAAAGCATAGTCCCCATACACCAAGGCTGCATTGTGGTTTGACCCCGGATCAGGTCGCATACAAGAAACCACCAATGAATGCATAAATAAGAGGAAAGACAAATCGATATTTCTCTCTTCCTCCCTTCCTCTCTCTCAAATCAATTAATAAAAAATACATATAAAATATAAGGAGAGAGAGAAAAGTCTTCAGTTAGTAATTTTTCTTTCATAAAAGATCCTCCACCAGCCAGGAATGGGGCTTCATCCCACCTTTCTCAGTGGTGCCGGTCCCGTTCTCTATCCCGATGTCTCTCGTGTTCTCGGTTCCTTTCTTGGAAATAATCATCATGCCGATCTTCATTGTGAAGCAGGTCCCGGTGCCTCCTGCTGCTCTCCCGGGACCGGCTAGGCGACCTCTCTCGGGACCGATGTCTTTTCCTATTAGAAAGATCCTTCAGCCTCGCTCAGAAGGCCTACCACATTCCTTCCAAAAGTGTTGTGTTTGGTGTCTTCTAGTATTTACCTAAACCAGTCTTCCACTACTCTATCACGAACCTGCTGCCTGACGGAGATAGCTCTTTAAGGACTAGTCTTTTTTTGCGAAAACAGTTAAATCTGTTGAGACCTTACTAATGTATCAAGTGCAGTGCTAAGAGCTTTATGTGCATTATCTCACCCAATCTTTACAACAGGCCTATAAAATCTGTAAAATTAGTACTACTATTGTTCCCTTTTTAAAAATAAGGCTTGGAAAGTTGAGTAATTCCATTCTCAAGGTCACACGGGTTGTTAGGAACAGAACTAGGATTCAAACCCAAGCACATACGGCTCCAAAGCCCATGTTCTTAGCTATTCCAGTCTTTTTTTTTCCTAAATAAGACCACTGCCTCACCTAACACAGATTCCAGACATTATAACATTTATTACTGTAAATGCTAGGTTAATTTCTTCCCCTTGAAGGCATGAGGATTAGGTCTGCTCTTTCAGCCAGGTCCCTGCCAGATACCCTGGGCTCTTTCCTCCCCCTGCTAATCCCTGGAAGAGTGCTGCTCAGGGCTGGCAGGCCACTGAAGCAATCACCAACTCACCTGGACGAGCTCCCGCTGGCACCCACACTGTAGGACTTGGCTTCAATGCCATGAAGACAGTCCTTAAGAGAAGAGATGAGGACACGGCAACGCTCATCATTGGCGACCCGGGACTGTTTGATAACAGCAATGGCTGTGAGCAGCGTCTCAATCGCGTCACTGTAATCCCCTGAAGGGATGGATGGGAAAGGCCAAGGATGAGCAGAGGCAATAAACTAACTGGACCAGAAGGAGAACTCAGGAGGACACAAACCAAGAGTAACTAGCCGTCCCACAGAACACAGTAAAATAGATGAGGCAGAAGTGGGAGGTATAAGACTGGGCAGCACCTGCATTCCAATGGTCTGGAATCACACATGTTCTCAGATCTGTTAGTGGATGTATAAACTAGTGCATCATTGTCTGAGGGTTATTTTGACAACAATCATTGAAATAAACAATGTGCATACGTTTGACCCAAGAATTCTAAAAATTTTCTACTTCTATCCACAACTATGTATAGGTTTAACCATGTTTGTTTCAGCATTGTTTGTTGTATTAGAGAATTACAAACAATAGGCTATATAATTATAGATCATTGGTTGTACAGACTACTACATGGTTGTTAAAAACAAAGAAATCAATGTAAAGTGCTTAGCAGTGTCACACACATAGTAAGGGTTCAATAAAGTTAGGTACTGTTACACATGATATAATACATGTCCAGAATATATTGTAACTTGAAAGTTATAAAACAGTACTTCATTTTTATAAAACAGTAAAATTACATACGTTGTTATATGTACAAAAAACATCTGGAGGATAAGCACAAACTGTAAAAGGCAGACTTGTAGGTGGGTCTTGTGTAGAGGACTTTATTAATACTGCATATTTTTGTCAAGATTCTCTCAAATCTATAGTCAGATGTGTGCAGACATATGTAATGTATATCTAAAACATGTATATAGCATATACACATGTATACACACACACATGTATATTCAAAATGATTTATTTAAATTATGCTGCCATCAAGAATTAGCTCCTTCATTTCCCGAATCTGTGCAATGCCTGGCAGGAACAGAGGTAACAGGGTGGGTACTTGCACAAAGCCTTTCCCAGCTATGTCAGGAGCAGTAAGGACAAAAGATAATGCAAGGAAAGCATGAGAGCAGACGGGGTCCAGTGAGAATAGGACTGGGAGCGTCCTCTGCACAGGCAACGAGGATAAAACAGAAACCGTGGAGGGGTCCAGGAACACCAGGATGTCAGCTCTACCAAGGAAGGAAAGTTTTGCCTGTTTTATAGGCGTCCCACAAATATTTGTGGCTTAAATGACTAGAATGAGAACAACAAAGAGAGCTAGAGATTCGGTTTCTGAGCATCGTGGTGGGAAGGACATGGTGGAGTATAAGGATTATTTTCATTACAGTCCTCTGTACATTTGACTTGTCACAATGAGCATAGATTACTTTTTAATTTAAAAAGGTTTATTAAGATGCCAATGAAGATTTTCTGGAGGGAAAAAAAGTAAGAGAGTATGTATACTTCCTGTCTTTCACCTACTCTGTGGATTCAAATTTTGCAGCCAAAGCTGAGAAATCATGGAAAACAGATGATAATATTTAGGGTTAACTTGAGATCGAACAGTCTACATTTACATCCACGTGGCAAACACACAGGAAGTAAGTGAATATGACTAATGTCATAAGTGAAACTTGGACCAGAACCCTGCAACTTCCTGTATTTCTTCTTTCAGAAACCAAAGATTCTCAAGTCTTGGCTTCTGGTTATGCCCACTTAATACTGACAGCAGGGCAAAAGTTAGCTATAAAAGCATATTATGCCCAGGCTGCTGTGGCTCAGCTGGTTGGGCGTCAGCCCTGTGCACTGAAAGGTAACCGGTTCAATTCCTGGTCAGGGCACATGCCCAGGTTGTGGGTTCGATCCCTAGTTGGGGTGCATACAAGAGGCAACTGATGGGTATTTCTCTCTCTCCCTCCTTTCCTCTCTCTCTAAAATCAATAAAAACATGGAGAAAAAAAAACATATTATGCTTTATGATGCTTTTTAAAAATATATGTTTTTATTGATTTTTAGAGAGAGAGGAAGGGGAGATGGAAGGAGAGATAGAAACAATGATGAGAGATCCCGAAAGCCAAGCAATTAGGTTACATATTGCTTTTCAACCTGTGCCACTCCTGAGAATCTAACAGTGCTCCGACTTTATCTTGTTGAATTTCTTGCTGATGGAAATGACAAAACATGGAAAAAGGGAAAAACAACGGAAAGACTAAAGGCAAGGAGAAGGCAGCAAAGGTAAGGGTTAGTTACCTGCACTGGCTCCAGATACTGCTTTGGAAATGGCACTGCTGGAAATTGCTCTGTTTCGCTTCATGATCTCTTCAAATTCTGCTTCACTCACTGTAGAGGGCGGAGGGCCCGAATCTCGGCTGCACAGAAATAATACCCGTCCTGAGTGCCACACCCCTTACTATCTTTACTACCCTCTCTAATATCATGTTATTTAATCGTGCTCTCCTGTGTAATTTCCTACATGGTTCTCTTTCTGTTCACATGTTTTGTGTGTTCACGTTCTCGTCAACAGGATTTATGTCATATACTTCTGTAATTTTGGCATAACCCAACAGCAGTGCCAGGCACTCACAGCCTCCCTACCAGCCACTTACACCACTCATTTCAATTAAGCCCCTTAAAGAGATATACGAATGACATGCTTTGGGTCAAGAGTTTAAGATACAAACAAAACATTGAATAAGAACATTATCTGATGGTGAGTACCCGACACTATGACCAGAGTTTCCACCAGGGAAACATAGAGTCAGTGCTCACTCTGTCCTCAGGAAGAACAAATGCTTCACTGTCTACCCGACCTGACCTTGGCACAGACTTACAGGAAGACAGCTCTTACCTGCCATGGTGGTTATAGGGTGCCGAGGCCTTCATATATGTATCTGGTGGAGGCCCCACTGTGGCATTTGGCGGGGGGAAGAAGGCTGGATTGAGGTGAAGGGCAGGCGGGATGGCCCCAGGGGGAGGTACAGCCAGATGAGGAGGTAATCGAGGAGGAGGGGGCATGAGATGCTGGTAGTGGATGCCAGGAGGAGGAAGAGGGACCCCAAAGCTTGAGGAGAGAGGTGGTGGGGGTGGAATTGGAGGTGGGGGCAGACCCATCAGGGGAAGGGCTGATGGAGGGCGGTTGAAGTAGGGCAGCACACTGGGGGGCTTATCCACACGGGTAGATGAGGGTACAAGATTCTCAGAGGGTGTGGCCCGTCCATCAGCAGAATCACTAGAATCTCTGGAGTGAGCCCGTGGAGGTATTCCTATGAAGCAAAAAGAACCACTGTTACTGCCCAGGCTTTAGGCACACCCACAGGACCAGTTCATCCTTCAGCAAGTCATCTGACACCACACTGAGGAAGGTAACAGGTGGCTGAAAAAGAAGGTAAAATCATCTACTGCCTTTTCTTTGGCCTCAGAGAAAAAGGTCAGCAGCAACTTAGTTAACACATAAACCCAGAAAGCAATATCACCTTAAATTCTGTATGTCAAAGAATGTTCTTTACCTAGAATTCTCAGTGCTTCACGTTATTTATCCTTAGATTTGTTTTATATTTTTAAGTGAAAAAGGATCGTAATAGCCCATGAGAAAATGACAGTGTTGAAGTATGTTCATTACTGATCAGCTGGACTCAATCTGATTTGAAATTCCATGACCCCTGATAAGAATTCAGGGCCTGTCTCCTTAGACTAGTACTAGTCAACCTTCCCTATCTGGCTGTTCACCTGGAATTTTCTCCTTGCCAAGGCACTTTGACTAGGGAATTTGAGGAAAGAGAGGGAAGGGCAAGGGATGGATGACACTTCATCCATATGCCAAAACTGATAACTGGGATGAAAAAGAGACACACAACAAAGAGTAGAAGACTGGAGATTGAGAGGTAAAGAGAAAATGGGAGATAAGCCAATAAAAGACCTGCCCACAGAATGAGCAGATGGCACACAGCTGACAGCAGGGACTCCCAGCAAAAGCCTGGTACAAAACATGCCTCAAATCTGGGAACTCCCACTACATTTCAATGGCCTAAATGTTCTACCCCACAGGGTGGCATACCATGAACACCATCACAGCACACTGGTCTGGTTATGCACAACAGGGTGCAGAACATGTTTGTACACAGCTGGAAACATGGCTCTGTACTGTGAAGTCACCTGGTTAAATTTGTTCCCTCTCCCCAACTTAAGACTACTTTAGACCTGGTTAACATGGAATCCAACAGAAGAACACAATCAATCACATGGCCTTGGGAGCCTTGGAGGTAGAAAGATGCCGTCAGCAGACAAATGTGGAAAAAAGGGTGCTCCTTAAACTAAAACTTGTTAGTAAACCCCAACTTCTGGTTAAAGCATAAGGTGGAATTAATCACCCTGGCAACCACCATGGTTTCTATAACTGTAGTATACCACCAGTGCCTATCATAGCACTCTCTTGCTTTTCACGTCTCAAACACATGACAACTTATTTCCCAAGTTCTCTCAAACCAAAGGAAGAGGAGGTATTAGCGAGTGTGATCTCTGAAAGTTAGATACCTTCGCTTCTACTGTCCCTCATCTGCAAGGTTCTGTTTTGTATCTATGGCTACAAATCCCAAGAGTAACAACCATTTTTAAGCAAAGGAAGTCTACCAACTGTACTCAGTGAATTAACAGAGGCCAAGTGCATCAACATGACATAGCAGAAAAACACCACTCAGTCACCACCACCATTTCAGCAAAGAGAGGTAACACCAAGGAATAAACAGCCAAGTGAACGCAGGAACGTGAGGCAGCTGTAGAATTACGTATCTTAGACAAGTCTGAAGAGGGCTGATTTACAGGAAGACTCTACAACAGAAGGGACTTGAAAATTCAAGTTGTCAATGAAGAAAAGTGTGTGCCTTCTAACCCAGAGTAATGGGAGCTCACACCACATCCATCTAGGGTCTCAATCTAGTTAAAAGAACAGCTACTCCTAGACAAGAGACAAGTGGCTATATTTCCACCTTCAATCAATCAATACAAAATCCCAGTGGACCACCCTATTAATACAAGGCACTATTTTGAGAAGACTATTGCCACCAACCCCAAAAGCCACCCACTGTAGTCAAAGAAAAATAAAGGCAGTTGGCTGTTTCAGGCAGGGCCTTGCAGGGTGGCTGCACCTTGTGAGGTCAGGCCAATCCAAGGTCTGGTCCTAAGGTTTCACAGGTTCAGAAACTCAATTTTAACAGTTCACCTTGGGGTGATTAAACCCTAAGAGAATGATTCGCATTAACCAAACTCATAAGAGACTGATTCATAAACCAGAATGCCAATTTATTAATTTGCAATGAGAAAGAGAACTGCCAAGCAGACCAGAACATTTGTGTCAGCTGGTCAGTGTAGTCTCTTCCCAGTAGGAGAGCCTAGCTGGGAAACCAAATCAGTATCAGAAGGTGGCTTGACGAGTACACAGCCAGAATAAAGGGATTAAGGGAAACTAACGTCGAGCTAAGGTAGCATGACACAACTGTCTTTACTAATAAGAAATATTTTCTAAGCAGACTAAAGTATCTGGTAACTGAAAGGGCACCGCTGCACAATCCTAGAGCAACACTGTTAAATTCATTCTCCAGCACTTCACAGAGCACCCCTTCCAATCTCGGTTTATGACAATATTACAGCCATATTTTTATTTTAGGGTGGCTCCTTGATAATTTATAGAAAGGCATGTTTTACAATTAAGCCCAATCACACTCTACAGATTTTTTAGACAGAAACACACAATTTCGAGTTGACACGAACTTTAAACATCATGTATCTAGTTCAGATGGGGATATAAGCGCACGCAGTAAAGTGATTTGCCCAAGGTCACGTGACTTAGTGGCAGAACCAAACTATAACCTGAACCTACCTGACTCCCAGCAGTGTTCTTTCTCGTACACAAGCCTCACTTTTGGGCCAACCTATTGACCATGCCACCACCCACAACCACTACCACCCTCCCCCAAATTCCTCTACGCTGTAGGCTGAGCCTACACCACAGAAAACAAATCCACAGCCTACACCACAGAAAACAAATTCCCCATTCGTACAGATGGTCTCCACGTACCCCCTCTTGGGACTCGGACGCACTCACGTTTCCGAGCCTGTGCCTCAAATTGTGACAGGTTCTGCCTGGTGGCTGGCCTCACGTCTACTTTTTCTCCATTAAGAACTTTTCCTGGCAGGAGTTCCAACAATTTGTGGACAGAGTTTTCAGAGGCTACCACCACCTCAGCATACCTTGAGGAAGAAAAATTAAAAAATGAGTGAGATTACCAGACAACAGAGAGGAACAAGGAAATTCTCTTCCACTTTTAGTGAAAATTGGTAAAGCAAAAAGATATCCTCTATTACTGAACACACACACAACCGCCACCAACAAAAAGGTGTCAGTCTATAATCTTCCTACTTCTTCAAAATTAGAAATCAGCTTTCTTTGCCCCTCAAAGGGTAGATGTTCTACTACACTGCAGCCAGGACTCCATTCTAAGGCAGTTTGCCAAAACCAAGGCAGTAAACTGGGCTGGGCCAGAGGGATTAAAATCCAGGGCCAAAATATAGTGCAGACCTATTTCCCAATGGTTACAAACTAAAGGGGCTTCTCAAATCCAGACCTCACCCTTTGGACTGGCCATTTGCTCGGTTCTCTGCAAATTTCAACTCCACCACATCATAGACGCCTACAGAGCGAATAACCTGGATCAGCTGCTGGTCCGTGGTCCACTGGGGCCGGCAAAATGGAAAAGGAAGAAATGTCAGGAGCCACACTGCCCCCGCCCCCAATCCAGAGCATCCCAAATCCTTCCCCCAACCTAGGATTCTGTTCACAGCAATGGCCTCCCACAGGAAACCCGAAAGCCCATCAGTGTCTCAGTCAGTGCAGGCTTTTCTTTCTGCCCTCACCCATAGAGAATTCCAAACCACCTCCCTCCACAATCCCCATCTTCAGAGACTAAGATTAAAACCTAGTTTAATTTTGACTGTCATTTGGGCTGGCTGGACATCAGTTCAAACACTGATTACTAGCAGCTTTGAATTACAGATCTGATATGCTAGAATTGACCATTGTCAGGAACTTTCCCCTCAGTATATACATTTTCTAATTTGGAAAAATAATGCCCCCCTCCACCAGCCCAAAAACAAGTCACACAATAACTTGCAGAACAACAATCACCACCTACCCCGAGTGTACTAGAGCTATCAAGGTCTTTGATCCCTGTCACCCATCATTATCACAGGACCATCTAATGACCACCAAGAGTTCAAGGTATTCACTCTGAAATCTCATCCCACAGATGACCCTGCTAGACATAAAGCCCCAGGGTCAGGGGTGGTAACAAGATGACAGGAAAAGCAACTACCCACTTAATCATTGCTTTCTTCGGCACCAGAACGTCCTCAGGATAGTTCTCTTTCAGAGATCAATCCAACCTGATCCCAGGAAAAAGAAATCCAACCCCATCAGAGCACAAAACAGTGCAACATTGGTTTTTGAAAATGCCATCACCTCCCAGTGCTCTCCCTCCAGCCCACCCATAAGCCTTTTCGGTACCCACGCTCACCCAGGAGAAGCTGCCCACATAAACAGCAGCTCGCCTATTACGCAGGCCACTGTAGGTGTACAGAATTGCAGGGGTCTTGTTATTAGGCTTGGGAGACGGCTCCTGGCGAACAGGAGGAGGTGGCTCAGTGCTGCTGCTTCTGTCATCTGAGGGCTGTGAAGTGGCTGTCAACACGTCATCATACAGGTCAATCTGATCTGTATTGTTGAACTCTGGGTCCTAAGAGATGGGGGTCAGCAAAGGTGGGTTTGCAAACCTTTCACTTTTTCATTCTATTTCACTCTAGTTTACTTATAAATACTTTATAAAACACACAAAACTTCCTTGTCCCACTCTAGGGAACTAGGTCAGGAAAACTTCCTCATTTAGAACTATTCCACTTAATTATGCTCGTGCATATTTTTCTCCCAAGACCCTGTAAGTGTCCGCAATGTTTCTAGCTCCAGTCACCTGAGAGAATTAAAAGGCACGTGACGACTAAAGAATGCAAAGATGCATTTACTACTGTTATAAATGAGGTTAGCTTCTAAAGACTACATCTAAGATGCACTAATGAAAATTTAATTTCAGTATATTATGCATTTTCAAAATCAAGAGTTACGCCTGGCCGGCATGACTCAGCAGTTGAGTATCAACCTATAATCCAGAAGATCGTGGTTTGATTCCCAGCCAGGGCACATGCCCGGATTGTGGGTTCAATCACCAGTAGGGGGCATGCAGGAGGCGGACAATCAATGACTCTCATCATTGATGTTTCTCTCTCTCCGCCTTCCTCTCTCTGAAATCAATACATATTTTTTAAAAAGAGTTACATAAAACTTACTATTCTATTTAATAAGAAACAGAAAGCAGGGAAAAGGCATGTTAAAATGGGAACCAAAATGCAAAAAAGAATGGGAGTTACTGGTTTAAATTATTTGATTTACACAGGTGATTTAGGGAAGCTCTAAAACTCATAGTATACAATCCCATATTTCTAATAATCATCAAAGAAACATTAAAAGAATAAAATAAAAAGGTGGTAACTCTGGGGGATTTTCCCTCATTAAGTTCTATTTCTCAAATGACATGCAGATCCAATATAGTACCATGACACCTATGTAAGAAACATCTTTGAACAATATCAGATACACACAAATAGTGAAAGGTTCTCTAAAACATAAGGGTCAGAAAACAAGAGATGAACCCATATCATAAACTATGTCACAGTGAGCATTTACAACGTAAATGTCTATTCTGGAAGATTCTTTTTGCCTATGTGATATATTACTGTATGGACTGACTGTGTGCCCCGCCAGCACACATATGTTGAAACCCTACTTCCCAGTGTGATGGTATTAAGAGGGGGGCCTTTAGGAGGTAATTAGGATTAGGTGAGGTCTTATGGGTGAAGCCCTCATAAATGAGATTAGTGCCATTTTAAAAGTCAAGTGAGAGATTGCTTGCTCTGCATAATGTGAGAATATGAGAAACTGGTGGTCTACAACCCAGGAGAAGACCCTTACTAGAACCCAAAAATGATTTTGGCCTTCTAGCCTCCAGAACTATGAAAAATAAATTTCTGTTGTCCACCACCCTGTTTTTAGTATTTTGTTATAGAAGCCCAAGCTGACTAACACTCTATACCAAAAATCCCAAAACCGTAAGAATTACTATCAAGGGATCTTAATGTTTCAGATTTTGCAATGTCATTATCTCAGATCTTATTTTAAAGGATCAGACAAGTATTTTTTTCAGCTAACACTCTAACATTTAAACTGTGCTAAAGATTAAGCTGCCAAAATGACAAAGATAGGGAGAAGTGCAAAGTGTTTTATGGAAACCACAGCTCATTCATGTCACTGCTGTCTTTTAAAAAAATGGAATAAAGGAAAAACCTACATTAGGTAACTTGTCTAGTTCTCTGAAGAGTCATTTCCTCGTCTAAACTCAGGACAGGAAGCTCCCTTCAATACCAACACAAGAACTGTTGATTCTGAAGTAAGGCTAGAGAGGAGAGATTTACTACCAGATTCATTCTTAGACCTATATACCACCACAAACCTTTGGAAACAATCTTTTAGTTTCTCAGCTTATCTGAAGTACAATGGAAGAGCATGCACACTAAGATAGTATTATTGGATTGTTCTGCTAGTGAAGGGGAAAGGATTCTACTTCTTGAGGCATGTAAATAATTTCAAAGATCACAAATACTCTAAGAAACCCCATAAGGGAGGAGTTTAAACCTTGTAAAAATGTCAGAAAGAGCCCAGCTGGCGTGCCTCAGAGGTTGAGCACTGACCTAGGATCCAGATTGAGGTTTGATTCCCAGTAAGAGCACACGCCTGGGTTGCGGGTTCAATCCCCAGTAGGGGGCGCGCAGGAGGCAGCCCATCAATGACTCACTCATCACTGATGTTTCTCTCTCTCTCCCTCTCCTTTCCTCTCTCTGAAATCAATTAAAACACACACACACACACAAAAACCATTTTAAAATATCAAAAAGAGAATGGCAAGAGAAACTTTTTAGGGGCAGCTTCAAAACAAAACAAGGAATCAGTAAGGCAAACAAGCACTAGAAGGCTGTTGTGGGTAGGCAAACCTATAACTAAGGATCTTGCATAAAAACAGGTGTGTAAAAAATAGGGAGAAGCTAACATTGCAGAGTGCAGGGTGGATAATAAATTGAATAAAGCATAGACAAAGGTAGGGCCAACTTGACAAATATTTTGTGTGTAAGATAATTCATAGCCCTTTCGTTTTGAACGATCCCACTCTAGCTAAATCACTGACTGACTTATTCCTATCCAGCTACGGTACTCTATCGTGGTGCAGGGAGAGAAAGCACTTGATCCTCTCCAATGACCTAGCCCTTGGAGAGCACCACTTCGCACTAAGTTCCTTTCTTTTAATCAAGGATTTTGAAATGGAACTTAAACACACGACCTTGGATAGTCAGTGGAATCCAATTGGGATTCTTTCCATGCAGTACCTGTGATTCAGAGATGTGTATCTGAAAGTTGTAATACAAAAACTACCACTAATAACTGGGTAGCAAACTAGCAGATTTGGATAGCTCAGAGGGGAAATGTATCACCAGGAAGTGCCCTGTATTATAAGCCTAGGCAAACCATCTACTCTTCCAGGGTACCTAGAAAATGATAGACTCAATCCTGGAAAAACCTATTGTACGGATTACCTTACTGCTTTAAGAAACACAAAAGAATTCAACAAGTGCAAAATTGTCACAAGATTCAAATGGTGTCTCTGGGCCACAGAGCCTCAGTTCAAAGAAGTTGATGGAACTGTTCCGATGCACAGGGCAGGTCTGTTGAGGATTGTGTTGAGGTAAAATTTTATTGAAGAAACAAGGTATCAATTTATGTTTGGATTTAAATCTGTTAGAAATACCAATTCATTTACTTCTTTGGTTAGTAAAACAAAAAACAGATAACAATCTGAAGTTTTTCTGATTACCAAACACACGGACGATTTATGTACTGATGGATTAGGTTAAGGCAAAATCTAATTTTACAAATTAAGTGAACACAATTTTTACTTAAGCAAAGAAAAATAAAAAAAAATTTTGCTTAAAAATAAGTATATATTTAATACTGAGTAACTATCTCATGAAGAATTTTGTGTTTAACAGCATAGGGAGAACTGTGACTGTCTCATGAAGCTTCTTGGTCAACAAGAGAACTAGCGGAATTTTGAGTTTAAACAACCAACCCCCTTTCCCTGATATCTGGGGGAAGTAATAAAGCCTAGAATTTATTTTTCTCAAAGCAACCTACTTGATAACACTGTTTCTTTTCATTGTAGCCAAAGCTAAAAAATTTAGGGTTTATGACCATTTCCACAATTCTGACCTCACGGTCTCCCCTTCCGTCATAGTCCATTGCCCTCAACCACCAGGAACACCGATTTTGAGCACATGGATGTCCCCCCCACCCCCCCTTTTACCTCACTAGTCCCAACACAGTGCCTCGCAAACAAAAGTAGCTCAGTAAATACTTGTAGATGGAAGTAAGAAAGAGAACTGGGCATACTGTGCAAAGCGCCTGCCTATCTTGCACAAGGAACACTCAGGAGAAACCAGCTCTGGGTCTCCAGACTCCCTATATAACAGGAGTAAAGCAGCTCTGTAAACAGGCTTTTGCAGCACATGTAAGAGATCAGGGAGTCAGCACTATAGGATTCCACCGAGGAAATGCATTCATTTCCCTCAGGGAACAAAGTACATGTGATGGAATTTTTGAGCACATGGGTCAGTTTTGGGTGAATCAGTAACATTCTTAAAACATTCTAAAGCCCTATACTGTCTGTCTTCAGTCTAAGCCTGCTCCTAACAATCCTAGCCAGACAAAGCTATTACCTTTTCTTTAGCAGCCTCCAAATAACACTAAAACCAGCTTTGCCAAAAATTAACTCACTGACTGGGGGGGAAGCACTCCTTCCCCAACCTTCCAAAAGACACTCAAAAATCTACACTTTCTTCAACTTGCTGAGCATCAAATATTGTCCATTTGGTATAAATGTCTACTAGATTCCACACACCATCTTTGGCCTATCTTAGACCCATAAAAAAATCCTTTTTAACAAGAGACCAGAGGACACAAATTGTTGAGGCCAATGACTTCTACTCTGACAAAACAGTGACCTCTGGACGGGGCCTGTGTCTTGTCTATGACCTACAACTTACACTGCTTAGGAAATAATGAAATCTCACTTTCTTAGACCACATGTGGCTAGACCTGTGGTCAAGGACCCCTTTCTGCCCATTTTCCAAAGCAGTGCTATTATCCACCTACAGGAGTGAGCCAACTCCAGTAAGGGAGTCTTCTTTTCTTGCTATCTTGTATTTAAGAAACCAACCAACCAACCATAATTTGTTAAAAAGCAGTAAAAGTCTGATTCAAAGTAACACGGAAAACTCAGGAAAGCAATGGTTTGTAACCTAATTAATATACTAAACCTTTCTTTTTACCCATAAATATTTGACTTGTTGGAATTTAAAATTTTTTAATGTATTTAAGCCAATCAACAACCACATGTAGATGTATCCAGTTTACCTGAAGAGACTAGAAAATGACAATTAAAAAGTATAACTGATGAAACTGTATAATGGGTACAAGGTCATCACCCTATTCTAATTTTGTGCTTTAAAATCTCCATGTTAAAAAGGCATAATGCATTAAAAAAGGTTTTTTAATGGAAACTTATGCCAAGTGAAAAACCAGCACGTATTTCAACCTCTTCTGTTGCATCAAATCAGAGTCCAAGCGGTGTACTTTCCTTCTTTAGTCTGTTCTATCTTCTCTTCAAGTCCTAAAGTGTACCCATTAAAAGATGCCAATGGAAACAATCCACTTACTCAAGTAGAATGATGCTGAAAATCATTAGTTTTAAATAGAGACTTTGGAATATTCTTGAGATGTGAGCTCAAGAGCTCACAATCAAACTGTACATCACATTGTTGTTTCAAGAGAAATCATTGTATAATTTTCCTTGACATAACATAAAGGCACCAACAAATTCAACTTAGGGTACGTACACTTGCTTTTTACGTTTGTCCCATACCTTTACCTCTCCCCTAACCACCCCCCAATTAGACTAGATTCATCCACAAGACATATTACACCAAAATGCCTATGGACCTCCTAATGGAATCAAGCTACTTATAGAAAATGTAAAACAATCAGAATATAGCTGAAAATAAATGTTAGAGTGTCTTTATATTGTGCCTTTGCACTGCCTTATGGGAGGAAGAGGGAACTAACATTTTTCCAGCTGCAGTTTGAGAGAATCACAAAGGAACAGGTATCAACACTGTCCTCATGAATACTACAGAAAACATAATTCTAATTTTTAAGTGTGGTTAGTCTTTGAGAAGAGAGACATCCAACTTTGGCTTCCTGGGGCAGCACATTCCACAGGTTGATTCTCCATTCCATTAAACCTGACTTTTATTTGCTCATAAATCAAAGTCTTTCAAATTAAGCCTGGAGATTTAAATTAATATAAAGCAGAATGGTCAGAAGTCTTGAAAGTCTGTGCTAGAGGGGCAATGTCGGACCCGATAGAGGCGCGTTCAGGCCTAGCAAATCCTCAAGGACTGGCATAACTTGGAACCACTGCAACTATACTAGAAGTGATTTCGTGGCTGATCAGGAAAATCCCACTGCTCTCGATGACCCCTCACCTGATTGAACTCCTCGTCGGCGTATATATCAATCAGGTCCACTCCTTCTGACATGGCTCCGGAAGGCAGATCGCGAGCCCGGAAAACGGACAAAGTAAGAAAGATGCCACTGCGATATCCAGAAAGAAGCAAGAGTTAGATGGCATGTGGGTCCCGGGTTGGAAGGAGGGCAATGGTTACCAACCTCCCGTCTCCAGAGACGCAGCCTCCCCGGAGCCCAAGCTCGGCCCCACCCGCTCCGCCCCGCCCCCGGCCTCGCGCCGCCCCTCGCTCTCCCAGGCCGCCGAGGCTCGCGGGGCTCGCTGCCCATCACCCTCGGGCCCGAACCGAGCAGCGCCGCAGCTGGCCGCGGAGCGACAGGAAAGTCCAGGCCTCTCGGAGGAGCCCTCGGACGGCGCCGCGAAGAACGCCCGAAGCAAAGTCCGCGGCCCCAGCCTGGCGCACCTGCCTAGGCCCCAAGGCGGCCCGGATACAGTCCCCGTGGGTCCCAGAGCTCCAGCCGCCCCCGCTTCCCACCCAGGCCCCGTTCTCGCTCCCAGCTAGGCCCGCCCCGCTCCCTCCCCGCAGACCCGGCCCAGCGCCCTCAGCCCCCTCCCACAAAGGCCCGCGCCTCCCTCCGTCCGCCGATTCCCGCTGCCCCAAACTCAACCGACCCCCTCCCTGCCTCCGCTCCGGCCCCGAGCCCTCTTCCGGCCCAGCTGGCCCCCGGCCGCGCGCCCCCGTTACCGGGAATATGGCGGCGGAGGCGGCGAGTCGAGACTAGGCCCGAAGCGCGCGAACCGCTCTCGGCCCCCAGATCCCGCCTTCCCCCCCCACTACTTCGCCACGGGCGTCATACGCACAGCCACTTCCGCCATGCGCAGGGAAGTGTCTTCCGGCTCAGGACGCAGCTTCCGCCAGGCGGGCGTCCGGGAGTTCCCGGAAGTGGCTGGTCGTCGGCTTCCGGTACAGGCTGGGGAAAAATGGCGTTGGCCACGGTCTTCCCGGCTCTGTCGCGGGTGAGGAGAGGAAGTTCTAGGGTTCTAGGAGGGCCACAGAGAAAGTTCTAGGGACTGAGTCTCGGCTTCCTCCGCAGTCTTGGAGACCGCGAGGAGCGTCCAGCTGCGTGATAGCCCAGGGCAAGGACAGACCCAAAAACAGGCCGATCTTGCAAAATTAGGAGATTGAAGTCGCTTAAGTATGGTTGAGTGATTAGTCTTTCAGCGAGACCCAATTCAGATTTCACCTCTTGCCCTGGTGGAGCTGGCCCGACCACCTCCGGGCACCCCTAATCTCTCTTCTTGTCTTTGTAATACCTAACATGATTTCACGTCGCATCCTAAGGTCTTTCTTTTTTTTCAATGTAGGTGTTTACCACTGTATACTTCTTTCTTAGTACTACTTTTTGCTGCACCTGATATTTTATATGTTGTGTCTTTTGTCTCAAGGTATTTTCTAATTTCCCTTTTGTTTTCTTCTTTGACTCATTTGAACCAGGGTTAAGTGTGTTAATGTCATATATTCCTAAAGTTTCCAGTTGTCCTTTGGCTGTTAAGTTCTAGTTTCATTCCATTGTGGTCAGAAAAGGTCTTGTATAATTTCAATCTTCTTAGACTTGTTTTTGTAACTTAACATGCGATCTGTCCTGGAGAATGTTCCCAGTGTGCTTGAGAAGAATGTGTATTCTTCCTGCTGTTGGGTGGAATGTTCTGTATATGTCCGGTTAATTGGGTCTATAGTGTTGTTCTCTGTTTCTTTATTGATCTTTTGTCTGGATGTTCTGTCCAGTATTGAAAGTGGGGTATTGAAATCTATTATTGTGTTGCTATTTATTTAGGGCTATCAATGTTTGCTTCATATATTTGGGTGCTCTGATGTTGATTGCATATATATTTATAATTGTTATATTTTCCTGGTGAGTTGACCTTTTTACCATTACGTAATGTCCTTTATCTCATGAGAGTTTGACTTGAAGTCTATTTTGTCTGATGTGAGTAGAGGCATTCTGCTCACTTTTGCATGGAATATCTTTTTTCATTCCTTCACTTTCATCCTGTGTGTATCCTTATGTCTAAAATGAGTCTCTTGTAACAGCATATAGTTGGATCTTATTTTTTTTAAATCCTCAATGGAGGACATGCTTTTGATTTGAGAGAGAGGGGAAGAGAGAGAGAGAGAGAGAGAAACATTGATGTAAGAGAGAAACATCAATGTAAGAAACATCAATCTGCTGCCTTCTGCATGCCCCCTACTGGGGATCAAGCCGAAACTCTGGCATGTGCCCTGACTGAGAATTGAACCCATTACCTTCGGTGGATGGGATGACATTCAACCAACTGAGCCATGTTGGCCAGGGCAGAAACCAGTTTCTTGGGCAGCTCCTTGAAAAAGCAGGAATTTTGGATGCATGCTCCACTCTTTTTTCCCCTCTCAAGGGAGAGGCTGCCAAGTTGTGTTGGCCTCTGTCTGCTGTACCATGGGTCCTCTGGAGCAGCATCAAGCCATCCAGCTCTCTTGTTTTCAGAGGTCCCCAGTCATGTAGAGTATGCTGGGTCCTACCAGTGCTCTGAGACAGGCAAAACAGAACCATTCTCTCAGATATCTTCCCAAAAAGCTGGAATGTTGAACATACATGTCAACTCTTACCTCCCCAGGGAGAAGCTAAGGAGTTGGGGGTTTTCCCCCTGCTTGTTGTGTGCTGAGCCAGGGGCAGGGACCATGGTGAGTGGGTGTGTGCTAGTCCAAACCCTCACCTTTGTTCTCAGCAGTGCCCAACCTGTTGCCTTTTCCTGTCAGCACTTAGATTCAGAGAGGACAAAAACTAGTCGATCGGGCAGCCCCCTGAAAAGTCTCCATGTTGGACATGTTTCAGGCTTCTCTTCCCAAGGAGAAACCAGGAGCTAAGAATTTTCTTCACTTGCACCAGGCTGAGCCAGCTGGGAGGGACTATGATGAATGATTGTGAGGAATTGTCCTTCCAGCTTTGATGCAGCAGCTTTTGTGCTTGCCTGGGGTTTAGGGCCTCTTAACTGGCTTCTGGATTTCTCATAAAGGGAATTGATCCATGTATTGTGGAGTTGATGTCTCAGTGGAAGGAACGTGGGGGGGTTTCCCATTCTGCCATCTTGCTGATGTTATCGCCTGATCACATCTTGATCGTCTTTGCCTGTCGCTAGATTGGGAGCCCTTGGAGGATTAGGATCCATGCCAGCCCTGTATGCTCAGATTTTAACACAGTCAAGTGACTAGAATACAAACCACACCGTAAGGGAATGCATAGGAAGGAAAAAATATTTCTGCTGAAGAATTTCTGGAAGGACACTGGTTAAAAACATGTTTGCAGTTAGAACTAGGTTTCAATTTTTTTTTTTTTTAAATGTATCTTTATTGATTTCAGAGAGAGGAAAGGAGAGGGAGAGACAGAGATAGAAACATCAATGATGAGAGAGTCATTGATAGAGCCCGCAACCCAGGCATGTGCCCTGACCGGGAATCGAACCCCGATCACCTGGATCCTAGGTCGACACTCAACAGCTGAGTCACGCCTGGCCCGGCTAGGTTTCAATTCTAACTGCAGTTACTATTTGGGTGACCTTTGTAGGTTTTTTAACCTCTGTGAGCCTTAACTTCCAAGCTGTAAAGTGGGGTCAGTATCAGCATAACTTAAGGACTGAGTGAGATCAAATGCATTTAGTACCTAGTAAGTACTGAGCAGGTGACAATGATGTTATTTGATATTGTTAAAAAAAACATTTGGTTTATTTGTTTCAGATGCTTGCTCTGTCAAGGCAACACCTAGTGTCTCCTTTGCTCAGCATGACATCATTCAGCCGTTTCTACAGAGGTGGCAGCCCGACAGATTCCCAGAAAGATATGATTGAAATCCCTTTGCCTCCATGGCAGGAGCGAACTGATGAATCCATAGAAACCAAAAGAGCCCGCCTGGTCTATGAGAGCAGAAAGAGGGGAATGCTGGAGAACTGCATTCTGCTTAGGTAGGGAAACAGGAGTCTTAGTGTCACTTCTCTTTGACTGGAGACGGCCTTTTAACTTCTTTGTCTCTCTTTCTTGTTTTTAGCCTCTTTGCTAAAGAATATCTGCACCACATGACAGAGAAACAGCTGAACCTCTATGATCGCCTGATTAATGAGCCCAGTAATGACTGGGACATTTACTACTGGGCTACAGGTACTGGCAGGAAAAGCAATGTAATGTGAAAAATAGGATGACTTGGGCTGACTTAAGTTTGGAGTTATATCCTAGGCAATTTTTCCCCCTTTATTCATGCAAATAGACACTCTACCCAGCACTCTTCACATTTTTCTAAAGTATACAAAATTTGTTTGATTAGTTAAGGTTATTTGTTTGCAGACAATACAAGCCTATTCAGTATCACTTAAGCAAAAAGAGAATTTAGTGAAATTGTACAGGTATCAGAGGAAGGTTGAAGAAAAACTACGCTAGGCATGGAGTGGAACCAGACAGCTCTATCGCCTGCATAGCAAGAGTTCCTCGGTAGTCTCATTCGGGCACTGCCTTTGTGAGGAATGAAAACTCACTGTGTAGAGTTAGGATGAGTTTTGGCTGTGAGTAAAAAAACCCAAAACAGTAATGGCTTAAACAAGACCGAGCTCTATTTCTCTTTCTCATAACAGAAGTCCAAAGTAGGCATGTAGAAGGGTATTAAAGAGTCACAAGGTTGAGTCTTCTTGTCTTGCTGCTCCTTCAGTCCCTACTTCATAATTCAGGATGGTTGCTGAGGCTCTGTCTGGCGTGCCCATATTTCAGCTAGGAAGAAGCATGTAGAAGAACACGCCCCATTCTTTATGGATCCTTCTCAGGAAATGATACACCGTCTTCCACTTATTTTCCATTGGCCATAATTTAGTCAAATGGCTATACCTCACCATAAAGAAGAAGTAATATAGTCAATTCCATGTGTCCAACTAAATTGGGGATTCTATTATCAAGGAAAAATGGGAGAATTGATATTAGGGGATATCTCACCCATTTCTCTCACACTCTGAGTCTCATGTTTTTCTGTTTCCTCTCAATATGCATCATAAAATAGAACCTATTTTGTAGGTTTCAAGTATAAAATGTGAAAGTGGATTGTGCTTTTGGTACCATGTCAAAGAACTTGCCTGATCTAAAGTCACAAAGATTTTCTCTCTTCTAGGAATTTTATAGTCTTAGAATCAGCTGTTTAGTTTCTCAAAAAAAAAATCCTGATTGGATTTTGATGGGGTTTGTGTTAAATCAGTAGATGAATTAGGAAGATTATTTTAGCAATTTAGAATTGTTTAATCTATGAACACACTATATCTCCATTTATTTGGGTCTCCTTTGAGTTCTTTAATCATTATATTACCTATTGCTACATAAAAAATTACTCTAAAACTTACTGGCTTAAAACACCCCATATTTATTATTTCATTATTTCTGTGAGTCTGGCATCCAGGCATGGCTTAGCTGGGTTCTGTCCTTCAGTCTGTTGCGAGGTTGCAATCAAGGTGCCATCACAGGGTCTGGGGTCTCATCAGGAAACTTGACTAGGGGAGGATCTGTCTGCTTCATGCTCTCTCCAATGCTGGCAGAATTTAGTTCCTCACAGGCTCTTCAGTCCTTGCTGGCCGTTGCCTGGAAGCTGCCTCTTCCACATGGCAGCTTGCTTCCTCAAAGTGTGCAAACCAAGAAGGCAATAGAGAGAGTGTACTAGCAAGATGGAAGTGTCAGTGTTTTATAACCTGATCACAGCAATGACATTCCATCATCTTTGCCATGTTCTATTGGTTAATATCAAGTCTTTAGGTCCAGCCACATTCAAGGAGGGGGGCTCACACAAAGGCATGATATCAGGAAGCAGAGGTCATTGGGGGCCATCTTAGAAGTCTGCCAGCTACAATCAGCATTTTACAGTTTTCAGCATATTTTGCTAGTCTTACAGCTAGGTATTTTATGTATTTTGGTGCCATTATAAATGGAACTTAAAAGTTGTTTTTTTAATTTCCCATTGTTGGTAGAATGTAGAAACACAATTGATTTTTGTATGTCGACTGTATACTGTGACCTTGCTAAACTCACTTAGATCCTTTTTTATAGATTCTTTGTGATTTCCTGTGTAGACAGTTGTATAATATGTGAACAGAGGTGGTTTTCTTTCTTTTCCAAGCTGTATGCCCTTTAAATACTTTCCTTATTGCACTGTCTAGGACCTCCTGTATAATGTTGAATAGCAGCAGTGAGAACAGACATTCTTGCCTTGTTCCCAATGTTAGGGGGGAAATATTCTGTCTTTACCATTAAATATAACGTTAGCTGTAGATTAATTGTAAATGCCTTTTATCAGGTTGAGAAAGTTTCCTTCTGTTTCTAGTATATGGAGAGTTTAGTCATGAAAAGATACTGAATTTTGTCAGGTGCTTTCTAGGCATCTATAGAGACAATAATTTCTTTAGTGATACGGTTTTTTACCCCCTTTGGTTTATTGAGATGATGAAATTTTTTATTGATTTTCAGATATTGAACCAACCTTGCATTCCTAGTATAAATACCACATGGTCATGATATTGATTTGATTTGCTAACATTTTAGAGAAGATCTTGTATGTGAAGGTATTGATGTGTAATTTTTTTGGCATGTTATCATCTGGTTTTGATAGGGTAAGTCTGGCTTCATAAAATGAGTTGTGAAGTGCTCTCCCATTTTCAGGAAGAGTTTGTAAAGAACTGGTATTATTTCTTCCTTATGTATTTGATAGAATTTGCTAGTGAAGCCTTTTGAATCTGGGGTTTTCTTTGTTACAAGTTATTAACTGGAAAGTCAGAATTTTTTTTTTTAATGCATATGTAACAATTCAAGTTATCTTATTTCTTCTTGGATGAGATTTTTAAATTTGTGTCTTTCAATAAATTTGCCCATATTACATAAGTTCAATCTATGAGCATAAAGTTGTTTGTAGTATTTTCTTTTTTATGGTATTTTAATGTCTGAGGTGCTGTGGTGAGGTCCCTCCTTTATTTCTAATATTGGTCACTTATGGGCTTTTTTTTTTTGATCAGTCTCACTTGGAGTTTATCAATATATTTTTTCAAAGAACCAGCTTTTCATCTTACTGATTTTTCTTTTTCTGTTTTCAGTTTCATTAATTTCTGCTCTTAGCTTTATTTCCTTTCTTCTGCTTGCATTGGGCTGAATTTGCTTTGCTTGCTAGTTCCTTGAGGTGGGAGCTGAGCTGACTCGCTTGAGACCTTTTTCACTTTGAGCATTTAAATGTCTGTCTGGGCGGGGAGGGAGGAGAGGGTAAGGGGGTGAATGGTGATGGGAGGAGACTGGACTCGGGGTGGTGAGCACACAATACAACATACAGAGGATGGATTGTGGAATTGTATACATGAGACCTATATAATTTTATTAACTAGTGTCTCCTCAATAAATTCAGTAAATAAATTTTTAAAAATTTCTGTCTAAACACTGCTTGAGCTTCATATTACAGATTTGGATGTGCTGCGTTTTTATTTTCATTCAGTTCAAAATATTTGTTAATTTTTCTTGTGATCCTCTTTTACCCGTGAGTTATTTAGAAGTATGTTTAATTTTCAAATATTTCCAGGTTTTCCAGATATTTTTCTGTTATTTATTCCATTATGACAACATAATGACTTGTATAATTTCAGTTATTTTTTTAATTTCAGTTATTTTAAATTTCTTGAAATTTGTTTTATGGCCAGAAATGTGGGTATCTTGATAAATGTTCTGTGTGCATTTATTTGAACATAACTTGTGTTCTGCACTTGTGGGTGAAGTGTTTTATAGTTGCCAACTAGGTCAAGTTGGTTGGTTCTGTAACTGTGGATTTGTTTATTACTCCTTTCAGTTCTCTCACTTTTTGCTTCATATATTTTGAAGCTCTGTTATTATACGGAGACATGTTAGGATCATTACATCTTCATGATGAATTGACTCCTTTATCATGATGTAATGTCTATCTTTATTGCTTTTAGTATTCCTTGTTCTGAAGTGTCTGATCATAATTTAGACACTCCAGCATTCTTTTGATTAGTGTTTGCATGGTATGTGTTTTTCCATTTATGCTAGTTTTCTCTTGCTGTGTAGTAAATTACCACAAACTTAGTGGCTTTAAACAACACCTATTTATTAGCTCATGGTTATATAGGTCAGAAGCTGTGCCCAGATCTCACAGTCCAAAATCAGAGTCCTGTTTTATATTCCTGTCTGGAAAGTCATTCAGGTTGTTAGGAGTGACTTGTAGGACTGAGATCCCGATTGTCTTGTTAGCTGTTGATCTCTTTCAGCTCCTAGAAGCCACTCTTAGACCTTTGCCCTGTGGCCCCCTCCATCTCAGCAATGGAGATCCTCCCTCATATGCAGTCCCACTCATGTGTCAAAACTATCTGATTTTCCCTTCTGTCACATGCTGGAGAAAACTCATAGAGCTCATGTGATGAGGTCAAAACCACTTGGATAATTTCCCTGTCCCAAGGCCAACTGTGCCGTAGGAACATAACCTAATCCCGTTCACAGCCGTGGCGGTTGCACGAGGCTCGTATACCAGGCGAGTGGGAAGTACTGCGGCCAACTTAGAAGTCTGCCTGCCGCACCGTGCTTTTACTTTAAATTAAACTTCTTGTAGACAGCATATATAGTCTTTTTGTCCAGTCTTAAAATCTCTTTTTTTTTATTGATATGTTTTGGCCATTTACATATAATTATCAATGTGACTGCATTAAAATCTACCATCTCTTTGTTTCCTGTTTCTTCCATCTGTTCTTTGTTCCTTTTCCCTTCTATTTCTATGGGACTTTTAAATTTAGTATTTTAAATTTCATCTTACTCCACTGTTGGTTCATTATTTATACCTCTCTCTATAACTTTTTAGTGATTGCCCTAGGATTTGCAGTATACATCTTTAATTAATCACAGTCTGTCTTCAAGTAATGTTATACTGCTTCATGTTTAATGTAAGAACTTTACAGTAGCATGCTCCAGTTCCTCCCTCTTGTCTTTTGTGCTGTTGTTGGCATACTTTTTATTTTTACTTATGCTGTAAACATTTGTATTGCTTTACTTTAGACAGTTATCTAAAGAGCAATTTAAAATAAGGAAAACAGTAGAATACTTTAGAAATTATAACTTACATGTAGTATCTTATATGTAAACATGAGTAATATAATATATACATAACATTTACATTTTAACATATAAAGTACATTATATTATATATTTTAAATATATATTTTTTTAGACAGAGAGGAAGGGAGAGGGAAAGAGAGAAACATTGATGAGAGAGAAACATCGATCGGCTGCCTCCTGCATGGCCCCTACTGGGGATAGAGCCCACAACCCAGGCATGTGCCCTGACTTGGAATCGAACCGGTAACCTTTTGTTGCTCAGGATGACTCTCAGCCAACTGAGCCACACTGGCCAAGGCTAACATACATTATATTTTATATTTACCTTCACTTTACTGGTCTGTGGAGTCTTCATTTCTTTATGTAGATCCATGTTTCTATCTGGTATTCCTGAAGAATTTCCTCTAATATTCATTGTAGTGCAGATTTGCTATTATGAATTCTCTCAGCTTTTGTCATATTTGAAAGCTATTTTCACTGGATATAGAACTATAGGTTCAGCTTTTCTTTCAGCAATTTATAGAGGACGCTATTTTTTGCTGGGGTGCTAGTGCAAAGGATTGAGTCTGTCTGCTCAGTTGAGCCGGATTTGGGTTGTTGCTTTGGCTGCCTTCATTTACCACCAGCTTCAAATTCCTCCATTATTACCATGTGCCTTTTCTGGTTTGCCTAGTTTCTGACACAAGGTCTGCTGTCTTTGTTCCTTTGTATATATCTTTTCTTTCTGAATGTTTTCAGCATTTTATCAAGGAGATTTGGGTTCCCCCCTAGGATGTTGAAAGTTAGAAAGAACATTGCTCTCATCCTAACAACAAGAAGCCAGATAAACTATAGGCATTAGTTTTCTTGAAGTCATTAGTAGAGCAGGTGTTTGTAGCTTATCTGGCTTCTTGTTGTTAGGATGAGAGCAGTGTTCTTTCCAAAGATGGTTATAATGCCTGGCCCTCTGATGCTGGGTCCTGTGCTCAGTGAGGGGGAATCAAAGTTGGTTTTGAGAAATTCCCCTACTAGCATTGCATTTAGTTGTGACAGGAGAGTAATTCCAGAACTCATTGCCTAAGCTTTTCCAATGGGAGGCTTTGCTTGTCATTTGAATCTTGACTGTCTCAGGGTGGAAAGAAAGGTTGGAGGTAAGCAGCATCCTGCCAGACCCCCTCCCACTAGCCTGAGGCTGGCATCTCATCTCTGCGCTTTCCTGCCTTTGTCCATTCAGATCTGCTTCCTCAGGTTCATGTCACCTTTGTGTGCCTCTCACAGCCTTCCAATAAATTCCTTTTTGCTTAACTTTACTTGAGTTATTAGTTTCTGTTACTTACACCAAGGACCTTTGCCTCAGGAAATTTATAGATTAGAAGGGGAAACACATTGCCCAGAAAACAACGGAAATACCAAATGCAGAGCAAAGTAGCGTAGCCGAGATAGGACAGGCTGGAGGGCAGCAAACTTGTTTATAAAAGACCAGAGAGTAGATATTTCAGTCTTGTGGCCATACGGTCTCTGCTGCACTGACTGTCTTCATAGCACAGCAACAGCCATGGATGGGATGTTAACCAGCAGGAGCAGCTGTTCCAATAAAACTAGTTACAGATACAGGCAGCCATTGTCCGCCCGCTCCAGGAATAGGCTGCCGTGTATATTTAGAGAAAGAGTGGAGGCAGTCTGTGTATCTACCGTGGCTCTCGGCCAAGGCCAGAGTTTCAAGTTTCAAGATCCTTTTGCCTAAATATTGACTGACTGACATTCTTTCTGACCATTCTTCCCTTGCAGAAGCAAAACCGGCCCCAGAAATATTTGAAAATGAAGTCATGGCACTGCTGAGAGACTTTGCTAAAAACAAAAACAAGGAGCAGAGGCTGCACGCCCCAGATCTTGAATACCTCTTTGAAAAGCCACGTTGAGCTGCGCGCCACTACCTGCCGAGGGGGCTCAGTCCACAGACCCTAACTGCTTATGATGGATACTGGCTTCAACTTCCTGCTTTTCCTTAGACACTCAGCTCACCGGACCCTTCGTCCTGCCCCCAGTGATGAACCCACCTCTCTTCCAGGATATACAAACATTCAGTGTCTCATTCTAACACTTTTTTATTCAGTTCCAGGCCTCAAAAGTGGTTTAGAAGTGGGAGGGGTTCCTCTAGCAACCCAGCTGTGTGTGAAATTGCCTTTAAAATTAAGATTCACCTACAGCCAACAGTGCTGAATTTACTTTCACTAGTTTTTCTGAAATAAAGTAGTTAAAAAGAAGCAGATTTTGTGTTACTTCATTTTACCTGTAAAAAACTGATTAAAGAAAAACTGCAATATTAATAGTTTTTGTGGTTTCTCCTTCTACTTAAAAATTCTACATGCCCAATAACTACTTTGAAAATTAGCTAATTTAAAATATTTTTGAAAAGAAAAAACCGATTTGTCAGTGTCGCCGGCCGTCAGGCCCGTCTGGACTCTGGCCGGCCTCTGCCACAGGAGGGCACTGTGGGGAAGCAGATGTGTTCTCACTCAGCTTCCGCCAGAGGTGCTTGGCAAAGAGGCAAACACATGCACAGCACGTTAGAATGGATTAGTTGAAAGTGTTTAGCTCCAGGGCCGGAAGACTTTCACCTTGCCGGGAGTGGCCTCATTAGAGGGCCCTTGCCCTTGGGACTGTGGTCCTGTCAGGATGGTCGTCACCAAGCCCGGGCCAGCACCATCTAATGCTGTGGCCTTAGGAAGGCAGCCAGAACTGATGAGCAGATGGTTGGCGGCCACAAGAGCTGTGTGCGGGAGGAAGTACACGTTTCCAGCATTGTAGAGCCCCGGGTTCCCCTGGAGCCTCCTCAGGGCCCTGCCTGTTCCTCAGTTCCCCTGACAAAGGGACGAGAACCCGCTTCATTCCCATGATCTCATCAAGGCCTTGCAACGCTCCTCCCGACGAGTGGCTCCTGCCTGTCTTGTAGAAGGGGGTCTCAGAGGAATCTGTCCAAGGTCAAGTAGCTATTCAGTCAGAAAGCCAGAATCTCATTTAGTCCAGCCTGCCTCCAAGACTCGTGAACTTCCTACTAGAACACACTGCCTCACTGTGGACGCTTAGTAGGCATCTATGCTTTGGAAAATTGTAGCAAAGAAACAACAGTTCTGAGGTGTGACCCGTGTGTCACAGAGGGGGCAGCTTCTGGTTACAAGTTCAAATCCTGGTTCCGCCGCTTGCTGGATAAAGGAATTGGTCTGAGCCTTGGTTTCCTTATCTATAAATAGGGGATGGTGATGCTCCCTGTCGTAACCAGTGGTGAAGATCCCGGTAAGAAAGGGACACAGCATGCAAAGGTCTTGCGTGATCTCCCTCGCACAGTAAGTTCTCAGTAGGTATTAGGTGTCAGCATTTGGTCATGGCCTCAGCCTGAGACTTAAGAGCTGGCTCCCAACATTGCCTGGCATGTCAGGAAGGTCATCAGAGCTGTGTACAGGGCAGTCATCAGCAGATAGAAAGCTGAGCCTATTAAAGAATCATGGGTGTCTTACCAGCCAGTGAAGCCTGGAGAGAAAACAGACCCTGGTGACAAGACCTTTGATGGAAAAATCTGTGGCTCTCACCTAAGCAAGGAGTGGGCATGAGATTAAGAAGGCAGACCAGGGCAGACGGGAAGATAGATGTCACCCTGTGAGCTTCCCACAGACTCTGGCCATTCTCTCTGCCTCATTTGCTGTACTGTGGGGAGAAAGTTAAACAGGCAGAGTTTATACAGAGATGTATCTGGACTGGAAGAAGTGCACACAGATTGGGCAGCAACTTGCCCATCTATCCTGGACACTGACGCAATAAACCTCAGTAGCCAAGTATGCACTTGGGGCTTTTTTCCCCTAGGGTTTGATCTCTCCTTACCCTGATTTTGTCTCATTTAACACACTGTCCAGCTGCTGCCACTTTCACCTGGGAATGGCACGCTGCTAAAGGAATTGTTTTCCTCCCAGGCTGCTGGCTTGTGTCATCTCTGAAGGGGAAGGATCTTGCAAACTTCAGCTGCTCAGTGTCAGACCCAGGGGTGCTATGTAAAGTTTTTCCCTTTATTAGGCATTAAGTAAAACTAGGCCGGCCACAGTGCATTTAAAAAAAATTAACAAACATATAGCAAGGGCCAGCAGCCCCCAAGGGTCCGTGGTGAACAGAAGCTGGACTCATTCCTCTCAGTCTGACGCATGGCTGCTTGCTGACCCCATTCCCAGCCTGCGCCGGCCGATGAGCATCTGGCCCTGCCCCGACCCATCTGAAGTGGTCTCACGAGTCCTATCTCCAGGCTCCCGCTCAACACATCAAACTGAGTCAGTAAAGGCTCTTCTCTTCCCATCGTTTTCTCACTGAATCATTTTAAGTCTTTAAAATCCATAAGCCAAACACCTTTGGCCCGAGCTCTGTGCCTCAGATGGAGCAAATCTTTCCCGGGTCATTGGGGAGGCATCTCTTGCTGGCTTTGGGCTTTATCTGGAGGTCATCTCGTCTGTGTCTTTAGCTCCAGCCAGGATGGCACCGGCACAAACCTGGCTCTTATTGAAATATCACCAGGGAAAAAGATTCACATTTATCCTTCAGTCCATCTGCTGCTACTGTGGCTAGACAGGGAGATGCGACGATACAGACGCTCGAGCGGCCTTAAATGGCAAGCAGGTCTGGGAGACTTGGAGCTGACAGCCCCCTTATTAGTACAGCCGGTCGAGTCTGGGTATGGTGGACCTGCCGTCCTGTGGCTGTCAAGCTGATGAGCTGCTAGTTAAGCCACCTTGTGACTCCTGTTTCCCAGTGAACCCTCTGAGTAGTGTAAGACTCTTCGCCAGTCAGGCAAAATGACATCGGTGGGACAAGTGGCCTGAGGCAAGTAGTGCTCTTTTGGCTTTAAGAAACATCTGTTAGCAGTCAGACATTTCAGAGGGATGGTAAGAAAGGTGAAGTGTCCGAGACAGCATCAGTCTTCCAAGAAGATGTGGGTGGAGAAATCTACCGCCTTGTAACCTGAAACTACAAAAGGAGAATTCACGTCTGTTGCTGGGTCCCAGCTCTCACCAGAATCCAGACACTCCTGCCAAGGAGAGGAGTGTTCTCTTTAAAAAGGGCAATGGGACCTGGCCGGTGCAGCGCAGTCCTTAGAGCATCGGCCTGTGCACCGAAGGGTTGCAGGTGCAATTCCCGGCCAAGGGCATACACCTGGGTTGCAGGTTTGATTCCCGGCCCCAGTGAGGGCGTGTTCAGGAGGCAACCAATCGAGGTGCCTCACATCTGATGTTTCTCTCTCTCTCTGTCTCCCCCTCCCTCCCTTCCACTCTCTAAAAATCAGTGGAAAAAATATCCTCAGGTGAGGATTAGAAAATAATAATGAAATAAAATAGAAATTAAAAAAATAAAAAGGGTAATGAGCCCTGCCCGGGGAGCTCAGTTGGTTAGGGCGTCATCCAGATACCCCAAGGTTGCAGGTTCGATCAGGGCACATACAAGAATCAGCCAATCAATGTTTCTCTCTCTCCCCCACTTCTCCTCTCTCCCTAAAAATCGATTTTTAAAAGGACAGTGGCAACGCGTTCTATGTAACTACACATCACAGTGTGTCGTTTTAAAAAGCTAATTATACTTTAAGATGTACCTTTTATTTCCCAGTGGATTTCGGCGTAGTTAGTATGTAATGAGATGTTCACATTTGGTGTTGCCCTGGCTCACGTGTGGGAAATGGAGCAGACAGTTAAGGGCCACTGCTTGGGAATCAGACCTAAGTCGGAATCCTGGCTCTACCATCTGTCAGCTGGCTGACCTTGGCACGTTATTTAATCTCTCCGAGCTTCTGTCTCATCTGTGAAAAGGCAAGAGAAAGGGCCTCACCTCCTGTGTGGGCATAAGGACTAGATGAAGTCACGCATGGAAAGTGCTTAGTACGTACCTGACACCCTGTTAACACTCAATAGAAATAACAGCTGTGGTATTGTCAGCTAATGGTGTGCCCAGTGCTGCTAAGAGCGTTACGCAGATAGTCATTCATTGCCCACAACAGCAACATGAGACAGATGCGGAAAGTGAGGCCTGGTGAGGTGAAGCTTGCTCCCAGTCGGAGGCTGGCTCTGAGAGTCGGGTGTAGCTGGTTGGGGAGGCCATGTGACCCCCATTCCAGGGTCCCAAGATGAGTTGCCCGACCTCCATCACACCCACTGGCTCCAGTACTATATTCGGACGAGCCAGTGCTGGTTCCTCCTAAGGCCAGAGGCTCTGATGCTAGGCCCCTGGGAACAGGACCCTTGTTTCCCTCTTGCTCAGACCTCCTCAGCAGGGTCACCCAGAGGGGTGAAGGTTTTAGTAGATGTTGCGTAGATACTTTGTTTCTAGCACAAGTAGAAACAGGCGGCCTGCTTGGTGCAAACAGGAAGAGTGATGCTCAGCAACCTAATTTGAAAGACACACTCTCATGGGCTTCACTAGGGGCTGGGATCGGAGAGGAATGTGTCTTGTCTGTCCTTGAGGAATCCACTGTTGATTCTTTCACTCTTGATTTCATGACTCGCAAGCAGAGCTTACCCTGCTGCAGACGTCCAAGCCACATGCTCCAGACTGGGTGCCTACACAGAGGAGGGTCACCTAAACTCTTTCAAATGGTATGAATGAGACAGAAACCTTTACTGTATCAAGTCAGGGGCTTCATGCTTTACCCATTTCCTCGCCAACTTCTGTGCTCCAACTTCTACAAAGCTCTTCAAGCCCTCATCTGCTTCATGACCCCCTCCCGCCACACATGCGGTTCTCTCTGCCCAGAGTGCTCTTTCCTCCCTTTCCCTCTTCACCCCCTCCTCTTCCAGATCTCAGCTCAAGGGCCACTTCCTCCGAGAAGCCTTCCCTAACCTTTCAACTTTAAATCTGTCTGGTGATTCTCTGATGACCGTTTGTCTCCCACTGGATTTTAAGTTCCACCAGGATTTGGACTAGACCTATTTTTGTTCACCTTTATATCCCTAGTGCCTGGCTTGGTACACAGAAAGCGTTTCTAATTATTTAAGAGATGAGTAAAAAGAAAAATCGACGTGTCAGTCTGATTGCAGAGTTCAAAGCAAACTTTCCCACAGCGAGAGCTGTGGGTCTGCAGGAGTCAGAGGCCTCCTGGGCCTCCTGCTCTAAGATTCCCCCCCCCAACCCCTGTCTAGTTCCAAAGGTTCAGTGTGCCCGGAGGATTGGCCCTGAGCGTTGCAGGTGGCTGCATGCCCTCGGACCGGGGCTGAGGGCTTAATGAATTAGAGCCGCCTCTCGCACTGTGGAAACTGGAGACTCTTGGTTCTCTGCCCAGGCCTCTGGAAGACCTGGGAGGTTAAAAGAAGCAAAGTTCCAAACCCAGGCATTCTTCAGGGAATGGACGCTGCACCCAAAGGCCCTGGAGCAAGGGCACCCCCTCCCCCCCCCACTGGGGGTAGCACCTCATTTCCCACAAGGGGGGTGTGCAGGAGAAGCAGAAATAGCTAGGAATCGTGTCTGCGTGGCGCTCTGGGCTTTCTCCTTCCCTTCCAACCTGGTGGGACTTCTTAGGATCTCGCCCCAACGCGCCCATTTCACTCCCGGCCCCAGCCTGTCCCTCAGACTGGCGTCCCAGGTGGCAGTGTTCTCTGCCCCTGTCCTGTGTGGGTATGTGGCCTCCCAAGCTATGCTTTCCCTGCTCTGTCCCATTCATACTCACAACAAGCCTCCTGTCAGAGGAGCTGCACTATCTGGTTTCTACCCCAGGAAACCGAAGCCCAGAGCGGCTGGCCCACGCTCCCAGCTGGGAAGCAGCGAGACAGGGCCTGCACCCAGGCCCCCGAGAACCTGGTACGTCAGCGCCCTGTCCCGGGCTGAGCCCGTGCACTCCTGCCACCTGAGCTTGGCCGTATCCGTGCACCATCTATACCAATATTTACTTACTATCATTCTTCAGTTGAGTCACTTTTTTATTTAAACAAATTAATTTTAAAAGGAAACTGTTCATCTTAACTGGAAATGGAAAAATTATGTCACTTGCCTAAATTAAAAATTAAGAACAAATGCGTAGGATGTTACCGAATTTTTCTAACATTTTGCTATAAAAATTTTCAAACAAACAACAATGTTGAAGGAGTTTTACAGTGAACACACCTATATCCAGCACTTCGGTTCTTCCATTTACTTTTTAACTCTGCTTGATCGATCACATATCTGTCTCTCTTTCCATCCCTCCCTCCACCCATGGAACCATCTACTTTTTGCTACATTTCAGGGAAAATTACAGACGTCAGAACACTTCCCCTAAATACTTCAGAATGCAAATTATTAACTAGACTTTGATATTTATTTAAAGTTTTTGTCTTTCACTGTCAAACACACATACAATGAAATACACAAACCTCAAGCGCACATTTGTTGAGTTTTGACCAAAAAAGTGCATTTTTGACAATCAAATTCCTATCAAGATACAGAAATTACCATCACCCTAGTCAGTCCCCTCCGTGTACCTCCCCACACCCTCGGGCAACCACATCTCTGATCCCCACCATAGAATAGTTTAGTCTGCTGTAGAATCTCATGTGGACGGACTCATTCAGTGTGTACTGTTTTGTGTGTGTCTGCTGCCACTCAGCAAAATGTTTTTGAGCTTCATCCCTGACATCGCACACATCAGCATTTGTCCCTATTTATTGTTTATTACATTGTCTGGCTCCACCCCGTGTAGTCTATTGATTCTCTTATCGATGAACACCTGAGCTCTTTCCAGTCCTGGGCTATTATGAATAAAGATACTACAAGCAAGTCTTTTTTGTGAACAAATGTTTTCTTTATCTTGGTAAGTATCTGGAAGTAGAGTCACTGGGTCATAGGTAGGTATATGTCTAGTTTAAATGCAACTGCCAATTTTTTTCCAAAGTTGATGTACCATTTTACACCTCCACCAACAATGTATGAGAGGGCCAGTTGCCCCTTAACCTTGTCAGCATTTGGTGGTGTCAGTCCTTCAAATTTCAGCTTATCTGGTGGGTAGGTACTGACGCCTCGCTGTGGTTTTCATTTGTACTTCCCTGACGATTAATGATGTTGAATACTTTTTCACATGCTTATTGGCCATTCATACATCTATCTTCTTTTGTGGAGTATCTGTTCAAATCTTTTGTCCATTTAAAAAATTTGGTGGTTGTCATTTTACTATTGAACTGTAGGAGTGCTTTATATATCCTGCATACCAGGCCTTGGCTAGACAAACGTTTGCAAATATTTTTACCCGGTCTGTGGATTATATATTCATCTTCTCGACAGTGTTTTTTGAAGAGCTGAAGTTTTACATTTTGATGAAGTTCAATGTATCAGCTTTTTTTCTTATGGTTATTGCTTTTGTGACATATTTAAGAAGTCTTTGCTTATCCCCGTGGCATGAAGGGCTCTTTATATCTTGAATGAATTTTTATGTATGGTGTGAGGTAAGGGTTGAGGTTCTTTTCTTTTTATACAGATACCCAGTTAGTCCATCATCATTTATTAAAAAGATTTCTTTTCCCATTGGGTTGCTTTGGCATTTTGGTAAAAAAAAAAATCACGTCTGTAACGGTGAAAACAAACAAAACAACAATGTTATTAAATTTTTAAAAATTTAATAGAAAGTTTCATTGAAGATTAAGTTCAAATAAAGTAGTCAAGTTGAGAGACCAAAAATTCATATTTAAAAGTAAGTTCCTCACTGAGAAAAAAATGGAACTGGTTAGGACTCATCTGTCATAAAAGGATATTTGGTTTAATGTCATTTATATCTAAAATGAAGACGAAGTTCTCCATCAAAAAGCAAGTCTCCTTTTTTCTTTTTTTTTTTTTTTTACATGTGATATTAACCAGCACTGAGAATGCCAACAGCCATATGCATGTAGGTGGAGAAACCAAAAGATTTTAACTGCCTTCTCTGATACAAATGTTTATCAGTTTGTGACATAAAAAATGGTTGTCAGTACCCAGGAGGAATGTTTGTAGTGGTGTTGGGTGTGCAAATTCAGTGCTCAAAAACCCACACCAGTGATACCTCCCACCTACACTGTCCATTGACATGGCAGGAAGCTCATGTGGTCACGTGGTCGGTGTCCTGGTCAGTGTCCAGAAGACAGCCAGGACCATGCCTCTTTTACCTTTATCCTGAGGCTAATAATAGTGAGATGAGCTTATGGTGTGAAGTATGCTTCTAATTTAGCTCATTTATTTCTCGTGAAGAAGGGTAGAGGCACTCTGGTCATGCTTTAACTGGGAAACGAGGGTGCAGAAAAATTGTGCCACTTGTCCAGGGTCATTCTGCTGGTGGGTCGGGGAGGTGCGACAAGAAGCCAGGCAGCCTGGTTCCATGCTAGTCCTCCCAGCCCCTTTGCACTACTGGCTTCTCATAAGAAATTTACTGTTCCCATTACTAAGTAATTGAAGTATATACATTGTTAAGAATCTGTTTGTCTGCATCCCTCCTAAAACATGGGGGAGTGTCCCCCACGCTGCATTATGGGACCTGCTGCCTGTGTCCCAATGACGTCTTCCTCGAGGCCACTGTCACTCTGATCTGTCCCATCTTCTGCCCTCCTCCCCCCTACATACATCTAGGCCCTGTTCTCTGCCTCACTCTCTAGTTGTGATAACACACAAGTACCACTTAATAAAATGGCCTCATCTGTGAAAACAAAACCTCTGATTCGGCTCTAGAATGAGCTCCTCGAGGCTTTTCCTCCAAAAACTATCAAAGAGTTATAAGCAGAGAAGTGACTGAGAATGAGCATCGTAGCAGGGGAAAGGCATTCCAGGCAGAGGGAGCTGCCTGCGCAAAAGCAAGGGGGTGAGACAGTGCGGGGCATGTTCGGAGAGTCCTGAAAAGGCTCTACAAGGGTACTCGGATATTTGGTCAAACATCATTCTGAGTGTTTCTGTGAAGGTATTTTTGAATGAAATTAACATTTAATTCAGTAGGCTGAGTAAAGCAGATTGCCCTCCCTAAAGTGGGTGGGCCTCACCTAATCAGTTGAGGGCCTGAAAGACTGATCCTCCCCAGAATAGGAGCGAATCCTTCCTGCCTGCCTGGCTTCGAACTCGACATTCGCTCATTTCCTGCCTCTGGATTCAAATAGAAACAGTGGCTCTCCCTGGGTCTCAAGCCTGTTTATCTTCATCTGGGAACTACACCATCGGCCCTCCTGGCTCTCAGGCCTTCACACGCAGGCTAGAATCAAACCACCAGCTCTCTTGGGCCTCCAGCTTACTGACTCACAGTGCAGATCTTGGGAGTTGCCCGCCTCCAGAATCGCATGAGCTAATTTCTTATAATAAATCTATTTTTCTCTCTCTCTATAAACATCCTATTGGTTCTGTTTCTGTGGAAAAGCCTGACTAATACACAGAATCATATCTAAACCTCTTTCCCAAGAAGTCCTCAAATCTTCAGTTCTTTGCTTATGCTGCAGTAACAAACAAAATGCCAGACCCCCAGGGCTTGAAGCAGCAAGGTTTCTGTCTATCACATGCCCACGTGATGAGAAAAGGCAGCTCTCCAGGGCAGCCGACCTCCCTGTGGCGACTCAGTGGTCCAGGCTGCATCCTTTTAGCTCTTCCACCCAGCATGGGGTCCCCACCCACAAGAAGTGAAAACTCACAGCCACTCCTAACAATCTCAGACTAGCAGTGGCACCTCTCAGTTTCTCACACAGCACATGGGCCAGAACTGGCCACATGGCCCTTACCTAAGTGCAAGGGAGGCTGGGAAAGGTAAAGTAAACCATAAACACTTACCGAGTGCTTTCTCTATGCCAGGCCGCGTGCTTAGCACTTAAATATTGTTTTTTTCTGAATCTTCAGCCTAACTACATGAGTTCTACTGTGACCTCGACGTGCAGCTAAGGAAACGGGCTTCGAGAAGTTAAGGAAGCCTGAGAACGCTGACCTCACGAAGGCCGCAGGTTCCAACCCAGATCTCTATGCATCCAGAACCCACCCTCTTGACCCCTTCTCATCACTGCCCAAAATATCTCTATCCCATTAGAGGGCTGGGATTGGGTTCTTATTTTCTGTTTCATCTTATTTCATCTTCCCCAGGAGTCATGCATTTTTAAACTTCGTGCGAGATCAACCAGTTCCCCCAGAGGAGACAGTAAAAGAACAGAACAGGCAGAAACAGACCAGCCATCAAATAAACACAAGATTTCTTCCAGGAAACGTCCGCCCAGGGGGGGGAATTATGGGAGCACAATGCGAGGTGGAGAGAGAGCGCTAGGCCGTCAGGGGAGTCATTTCCTTTTGGGAGAGAAAGACAGAGAGATGGGACTTGGGCCATTAGGCTCCGGCTATTTCTGTTCCTGGTGGTGAGAGCGCAGTGAGCAGGCCTCAGAGCACTTCCCACTGGGGGGGTTCTAGGGGCCCAGCCCCGCAGCTCTCCTGCCTCACTAAGGCAGCCCCAGTCGCACTGCAGAGAAGCTGGAAATGGGAAAATCCACAGTGGAGCCTGAAGTCCTCTGGCCTGTCTGCAGGCCCTCTCCCTGCGCCCAACCTTTACACCCATAGCAAGCACATCCCCGTCACTCGTCAGTGCCCTTGTATGCCATGCCCCAACTTCAAACTGCTCCACCCCGGAGGCTCACTCAGGGCAGCTGGGATCCAGGTGATCATACAATAGGGGCAACAGGCTCTGGGTGAGATTTGTCAGGTGGCCTCAGAAGAATCTGGGCTCAAATAGTGTTCCCGAGGCAGAATGAGGGGTCTGGTGAGCTCTGTTCCGTGGAACCTGTGGCCTCTGTGGACACACCTGGGGGTGTGGGCTGGGAGAGACTGCCAGGGGAGGCCCAGAGGCCCCAGAAGGCCAGGCCACACTCCCCTGTAACAGGCAGAGGAGAAGGACCTTGAAAAAGGGTGGGCTGGGGTCCTGCTGCCTCACAGATGGAGGTGGAGGGGATAGGCGCGGGGACAACCATCATTCCAATATCTGTTTGTAGAAAGAGTTCCAAGGCCTAAGACCAAACAAACAACAAACACACCTCAAACCAAAAACAAGTAAGTCGAACCTCCTGTTCTGGACCAGACCCTCCTTTTCACAGGTAGCAGGACCAGGGACGGGTGATTAAGAAAGGAAAGTCACACAGAACTATTTGTACCAGAGACAGACATCAAACCCAAGTTTTAGAAGAGGCTCAGAAAGGAGCAGGGATGTGACCTCCGTTCACCCAAGACATTAGCGCGTCTGCCTCTTTCCCTCCAGGCGAAAGGGGCTCAGCACAGGCCTTACCTGGGAGCAACACCAGATCCCATCCCTCCTCCCCAGCACTCCATGTCTCAGGACCCAGGAAACATTACTCTTTGTGCCTGCCCTGTCCTCCAAGAGCACAGGGGCTTCCAAAGTATAATATGATCCAGCAATTCCACTCCCGGATACATACACAAAAGAATTGAAAGCAGGGACTCAAGGAGATACTTGTACACCATGTTCATGGCCAGCCCCTGTTTGTCTGTAGTTTATCAATCTTACTGCTCAGGACTGGGCAAGTCTAGAAAGACCAAGGTCATCCATCTAGCCAGGCCAGTCCGTCCCTTTGGAACCAAGTGGGATTGAGACCACTGCTACAGTCTCAGCACTTTACAGAGAATTTCCAGCACACCCCAGCAGGCGCGGTGCAATTCCAGAGTCAAAGCTGACTCCATCCCAGCCTTGCCTGGGGCAAGCTAGTTGCTTTGCTCCCTCCTTGCGCATCTGCAGGAGTCTATGAAGTCAGCACCTGCTGCATCTCTTGCAGTTCTGAGTTACAGCCGCTGGGTGTCGCTACACAGCAAAAAACCCCCACAGGCTACCGGGAAGCCCACAGCTGGTGGCCCTGATGGGAGTTCAGACTGAGAGGGCCTCTGCCTCTGGAATTCCTGCCCCAGTCTTTTGTAGGCTTCAGTCCAGGGGGTCCCAGCACCTCAAGAACTTCCCTCACAGCGTTAAGGGAGGATTTCAAACCTTTCACCACCCTGCTAAAAGGAAAACCTGGCCACAGCCTCATAGAGTGCAGTCTCTCACCTCCATCTGCTGCAGAGGGCATTCAGATCCAGACAACCCTGCCAGGTAGGCCCTGTGTTCCTCCTTACAGATGCAGAAACAGGTTCAGAGGTGAAGGCCAGAGTCGCACAGCTATGGAGCGGCAGAAGTGGCTCTTGCACTCAGGCCTCTTAGGCTCTTAAATGGGGCTTTCTCTGGCTGCATCACACTGCCTAGGCCTGAGACCCTGGCTCCGTGAGAGCAGGGCAGTGTGGAATTCCTGTTTTTAACCCTTGGGCCCAAACCTGTGCCAACCTGTTCCTAACTCTAAGATGGCATCTACCACCTAAGTGTGCCAGGTACATGGCTAAGTCTTTAGGTGTACCACAGCCCCTAAGTCTTTAGGGTAGCTGCCATTGTTACCCCCACTTTCCAGAAGGGGAAACTGAGGCACAAGAACTGGGCACCAAGTCTTATAATTATTAAGTGGCAGAGGCAGGGCTCACGCCAGCTGGCTTCAGAGTCTGAGCTCTTGCTTGTGACCACTTCTCTACAGACACTTTGAGGAGAGCTGCTCCTTCCCTTTGCCCTGGGTGAGCCCCCACCCATGGTACCCTATCTTGTGTTTCATGGGTGGGACTCATGTAAGCCTCGGCCATTAGACGGGGAGCTCCTCACTGGAGGGCAGGGCTGTGCATTCACCCCTGTCCTTGCAGCTTCTGATCCCTGAACAGAATCCTGACTCTGGAGGGTAGGTGCCTACCATACCTCCCCTGGGTCCTCGTCACCTCTGAGTCCAGGGCCTAACTGTAGGGGTCAGATGTAGACACAGGCCCTCTCCCTGGCAGTCACTTCAGGGTGAGTGCAGCAAGGGCATCTCCTGGGTGAGGGCACCCCCTTCCCCCCTCCCCTGGGTTCATACCTCACTCTCCCCTAGGGGCAGGGGTGCTCATACTGAGCAGGAGAGCTGAAGGGGAAACCTCCAGGAAGTTTACAAGCTGATTGTTGAACTCAGCTGTTGTTAAAAAGGAAAACCTGGCCACATTAAAAATGAAGGTAATAAAATAAGTACTTCAAAGTCATCACCTCCTCGTGAGGTAACTACATTTTCCGTCATTCGTAAGTAATCTTGAGATGACTTCCCGTATGGTGGAAATACTGTGTAGCAGTGGGCCACTAAGCTCGGCTTCCCAGCTTCCAGTTCGGTGACTTTGCGTTGGTAGTTTGAAAGCAGCATGATGGGAGTCTTTATACTCCAGAAATTGGTAAATGCTACAAATCAGGGCCCCCACCCGCCCTCACCTCTCCAGAGATCCAGCTGTTAAGCATTTACAAGGTCTAACATGCCAACGTGGGCCAAGTGGGCCCTCCCAGTAGGAGCAGGGACTTGGGAGTTGGCTCACTCCCAGTGGTTTAGTCCAGGCTCTGCCCCCGCCAACTGTGAGGTCAGGGCAATTTGTCCTTGGGCCTCACCTTTCCCATCTGTAAAATAAGGCTGAGAATAGCAGCTTTAAAAACTGAGCATCAATGACCTGTCAGGTGCTGAGTCCATGCTCTCATCAAATCTGCCAACAGCCCTGTGAGGCAGGGCCAGTGACAGCCCTCGGTGAAGAGAGGAAATGGGGGCATTGAGAGGGTAAGTACCTCATCAAAGGCTACAGATCCGGTTTGAACCACATTGGTGACTGCTGTGGTTTCTTGGGCCTCTAAACACAGTACCCAGTTGGCAGGGTGGTCTGGGGATGGTTATAGGAGATAATGTGTGGAGAGGAGCTGGGCATAGATCTGGCGCTAGCAGAACACAGCCAACGTTAATTAACCGAGAGGCTGAGAGTAGGGTCTGGACCCACCCGGTCTGACTGTCAGCTCTGTTTTCTGATTGCAAGCTCTCCAGCCACTTTGCTTGTCTAACCTCATTTTCCCCATGGGACAAGAGGAATAATAGCTACTGGAAGAGCTGCTGAGAGCACTGGAGATAAAGGATGTAAAGTGTCTGGTGAGAAGTGGGTACTCAATAAATGGGAGTGATCGTTCCGGATAATCTTTTATTTCGCGTCATTCAGAAAACAGTTCTTCAGGGCCCTGGTGGGGAGGGTGGCCAAGGGGGAGGCCGGGGAAGCAAGACCTGGCCTGGACAGCTCCTGGCGCTCCCCTCCTGGCCAGGTCGGCCCTTCAGTGGGCCCTGGCCCTAGAAGGGCTTCAGAGGCGTGGGAGCGGTTGCTAGGCGCCGGTTGCTAGGCAACTCACTGTTTCTCGTGCCCTGGCCACCTCCGGGAGGGCCCAGGCTTCTTGGGAGCAGCTCCTGCCTCCAGCAGCGTCTCCCGGACCTCAGAGCCACTGCGGAGGGCAGGTGAGGGTGGGGCAGCTGCGGTTGGGCCCAGGGGAGAGCAGAGCCAACTTCTGGCAGGAGGTGGGCAAGGCCCAGGGAACGAAGGGAGAGACAGGGAGCCTGGGGCTGGGAATGGGCATTCGGCTAGAGTAGCCAAGACTGGCCAGAGGTTGTCTGGCCATCAGCCCCTAGAGGACTCTGTGTGGGGTTAAGATCAGGGACGGAGGAGTCAGGTTCCTTGGGCCTGAGTCCTGGCTCTACCCTCTATTATGAGCTAATCCGTCATCACTTGGAACCTCGGTTTCCCAGCTATAAAATGGGAGTTCATAATAAGGTGTGAGGGAAGTGAAGTGAGACACAGTGTACAGGAGATGAATGTTGACAATGACTAATTCTTCAGTTTGAGGTGTGGGTGTTGGTGGAGAGGGACAAGCCTGGGGGAAGGGCCAGCTGGGTGGGGTTCGATCACCACCTCTGTGGTCTCCACAGTCTGAGCCACCCGTCTCTGGGCTGCTGGACGTCCGAGATTCTTTGTGCTTCCTTCCTAGGCCCCCAGGGGCCCTGCCCCACAGCATCATGATGGGGAAACTCCCCCTGGGGGTTGCCTCCCCTTATGTGAAGATGAGTTCAGGGGGCTGCACAGACCCCATGAAATTCTACGCCACCAGCTACTGCACAGCCTATGGTGAGGAGCCAGCCCAGAACACAGGCAGGATGAGGGAGGCCTTCCTGCTGGGAGAGAAGCAGCCCCCTGGCCTATCACACATGCAGGGCGACCCCGGCATACTCAACTGACCAGCCCCCTTAGCCCCCTAAGGGCTGTGGCCACATCCAACTGCCTGGCTGGCCCTGCCCTGTAGTCCCTGCCCTTGAACCCATCCTGCGATTCTGCCATACTGACCTCATCCCTCCTGTTGACTCCATGCCCTTGCCAGAATCCCAACAGGTCAGGCTTTTTTCTGCCCCTGGCTCTGTGCCTTCTCCATCACTGGGACCCTGGGCCTTGGGGGAAGCTGACCCTGCCTGGGAAGCCCTGCCCTCTGCTCTCCCACTCTGCTGACCCGGGGTCGGGCCTCCCTGCTTCCCCTCCGGCAGGTCGGGAGGACTTCAAGCCCCGCGTAGGCAGTCATAAAGGCACTGGCTACAAATCGAATTACCGGCCCGTGGTCTCATACCAAGCCGGTCTCAATGCCCCGGACAACCCAGCCATGGGGTACGGTCTGTATACCCCTTCTCACCCCCTGCGCTGCTGGGCTTTAGCTCTCAGGACATCCATGCCTGGGGACCCTGAGCCTTGCCTGTCTAGGTCTGGGTCCCTGGGGGACTCAGGGCATGGCGCCTAGCCTGGGGCCCAAAGGACTCCTGAGGCATCAGCGGAGGTTTGAGGGAGGCAGAAAGCTTCTGGAGATAAGCATTGCAGGCCGGTGGTAATGGCTCCTGCTCCTGCCCTACCCTCAGGGAACAAGCCCGGAACAATTTCCAGACGGTAACCAGTCAGAGTTACCGCCCCCTGGAGGTGCCTGATGGCACAAGCCCACTGCCTTGTACCTTGTACCAGGCCAACTCTGGCTACTCTCTGGAGAAGGCCACTTCGGCACCCTCCACCAAGGAGGTCAGTGCTGGGCCAGGGCGGGGGGAGCTGGGGGGTGGAAGAAGGGCTGGGGGTGGAGAGAATGGGGATTCCTCCAGCAGGCTGGGACTGCCCTGCTAAGAACTGATTAAGGCTGAGATGTCTGTGCATGAAGGAGCCACAGTGTGGGCTGGGAGAGGGGCGTCCACTCACCTTTTTCACTTTTTTCCTCAACCCTGTCCCTATCATCACCTGCCCCTCCGTTTCTGTCCCCACCCTTATCACCATCATCTCCACCAACCCCATCTCCTTCTCCCTCCCCATCTCTGCCTGTACCCCTACCCCCACTATCACCGCTGCCATCCCGCCCCCTCCATTTCCCTCCCCATGCCCTTCCCCAGTCCCTTCCCTCCCAACTCCAAGCCCAACCCCATCCTCATGCTCTCTACCATCTCACCCACATCTCTAAGCCCGCCTCACCATTCCCACCATCATTGGCACTGTCACTTTTGTCATTGTCATCCCCATCTTCTCCATTCCTGTCTTTGTCATGATCACCATCCTTATCGTCACCATCACCACCAGACATTCATTCATTCATTCGGTCAGTGCTCTGAGCATCTCTTCTGCGTTTGAGGGTGATAAATGCTGGGGAAGCTACATCGGGGAGGAGGCAGGGAGTGAGGCAGGAGTGAAGGGGCTGCAACTGCAGATCAGGAGGGTCAGACAAGGTTGCTATGGAGACGTTAGACAAAGACCTGAGGGAGGTTAAGGTTCCGTTCAGATGCAGCAATGTGAGGAGTGTTCCAGGTGCAGACAGCAAGTGCAAAGGTCCTGAGGCAGGGGTGGGGATGTCTGGTGTGAGGAGGGACAGCAAGGAGGCAGGTGCTGGAGAGGAGTAGGGAGCTGGAGGCCTCCCGGGCTGTGGTCAGGACGTGGGGTTCTACTCTGAGTGCGCTGCGAATACTGCAGGACCTCATTGTAAAGGGAGCCCTTAGGCTGCCCTGCAGATACTCTGTAGGGGTCAAGGGCAGAATCAGTTAGGAAGTGACTGCCATCCCTTCACCAGGTGGGTAATTGGTGTCCCCCTCCTCCCAGGTCCGGAAGGTCCATTTTGATACCCAGGACTACGGGCCCCAGGCCATCACGGGGCTGGAGCCCAAGCACGTGCCCCTGCTCCACCAGCAGCAGAGCCAGGGCTCCCTGGAGCGGGAGAATGCCGGACACGTGAGTGGCTGCACCCCAGGACGGCTGGGGACTGGGTGAGGGCACACTCCCTTCTCCTTCCTCTGCACCGATTCACCCAAGGAGCCCACTAAATGCGGGCTCACTGGGACGAGCAAAGGATTTGATTTCCAAGAGAGCGTGGAAGCGGCCCTCAGGCGTGTCTTAGGATTTAACAGCAGGCTCCCTCCTCTCCTCCCCGCATCCGGACACATGAGCACCATCTTCTTCCTTCGGTCTCTCTCCTCTTTGGGCCCCTCCTGGTCTGGGTCCTGGGGGTCCCAGGCCCTGCTGCTCATCACTAGGAGACCAGCACGGGATGTGACTTCGTCTTCATTGTCGCAGGGGAACTGTGACCTTGTGAATTCCTGGCACTGGGATGCCTGATCAGAGAGGAATTTGTGTCAAGGGTGTCATACTGGCCCCCACGGCTCAGAACATACACGCAGGTCCCCTCGGCACAGATTCCAAAGAGCCACCCCTGCCACCGGCCGCCTTCTGGGCCGTGGCCTCCTGCGTCCCCCATGCTCCACCCTCTGTGTTCCAGGGCCCGCGCTTCATGGCTTCCGAGTATAATTCCAAGTATCTCAAGGAGCCTTCAAACCAGCCAGGTGGGCACTTGTCTGAGCTCGTACCTCCCTCCCACTGGACCTCCCTACCCCCGACCCCAGGAGAGACCCCTGGGAGACGGGAGCTGGCACAGCACCAAGAGGGCCTCAGTGGAAGAAAGAAGGACTTGCAGGCAGTGTGGGGGAACCGTCTCCCTGGGCCGACCTCAGTGCCTTAGGCCTGCCAAAGCCCAAAGGACAGGTCACTCACCTTGCAGGGCTGATTGAGCCTGACCACAGCCACCCACCGGCCTGTCGGCCCTGCCCTTCCTTCTGTTCCTGTCTCCTTCTCTGTCCTGGATTCTGGATTCCTCCTGGTGCCCACGATCCTGGGGGTTCAGGCCTCCAGATCCGTGGAGCCAGCTCCCTTCCCACCCCCCCACACCACCCACCTCTGAGGCTCTGGTGGCCTCGTGGGTGGGGGCAGGTGGCCAGGGAGCACAGGGCCCTGTCTTTTGCAGATCTCTTGCAGAAGAAATCAATCGGGGCCAAGGAGGAGACTGGCTTCACTGAGGAATCCACTAAGAACCCCATTGTCTTCCAGCCGCCCTCCCAGGTCCTCCCTGGGGACCCGGTAAGTTAGGCTGGGCCCCACTAGAATCTCAGGGAGGTGAAAGCCCTCCAGCCTGGGAATTCCTAGCATTTAAAAACATGTGAGCTGCAGAACCTTTTGTTCAAACATAAGATGAAAGAGCCTGAGTGAAAACTACTACTTTGGTTTAGTATCCCCACTTTATGGATGAGAAGACTGAGGCCTAAAGAGGACAAGCCGCGTAGCCAACTAAGGTCACTCAGCATTCAGACAAGAACCCTGCCTACCGGCGCCCCTCAGCGTCATGGCTCCCCTCAATTTCCCCCACATTCTTCCCTTTCCTCAGCTACCCCAGCAATACCCTTGTGCTGAGCCCTCTTCTGTGCTCAGGACGAGGGGCCACTGCCTCTGTCGGGCTGACGCTCTTCTGCCGGCCTCTTTCCAGGTCCTCCTTCCTGGCCGGAGCGTCACCAAGTCGGACTTTCTCCCCATGACCCACCCTCGGGTAAGCGCAGCGGGGGAGGGATGCTGCCCCCCAGGCTGGGGTCCTCTGTGGGGCAGCTAGGACAGTGTGCCGGGAGGCGCAGCAGGGGCCTGCTCGGTGCTAGCGGCCGCTTTGCTGCCTTAGGGGGACGAGGTCCTGCCCCAGCTGGCCAGAGGCTCCGAGCGGGACACAGCCTTCAGCCGAGTGAACGAGAGGATGCTCAACTCCAGAGTAAGTGGCCTTGGGCTCCCTCAGAGAAGGGGCACTCAAGGGAAAGGGACAGAGGGTTCTTGGACTTGAGCTGGCCCTGAAGGATGGGAAGATCCAGGATATTTGTTCCCCTGTGGAGGGTAAAGGCCTAGGGGCTGGAAAGAAAGGGTGTGCTGGAAAGTGAATTCAGTGGGGCTGGAGGGCATGGATGGGCTGGTGGGTCTGGGGCAGGTTGTGGCTACATGTGCCTCTGCCTGACCTCCCTCCATCCATGCTGCCTCAGCCTGGCCACTCAGCCACCCGTCTGTGGTTCTGTCCCTACAGGTGCCCCCTCCCGGCCCAGAGCTCAGCAGCATGAGCCACTGGCAGTACCAGCACCCTCAGCGGGTACAACAGACCAATGTTGCCCTGCTTGGCCGGGAGACCGTGGGGAACAAGGTGAAGCCTGGGACACCCACCCCTACCCCCGATCCCTACCCACTCTTGACCTGGCAGGCCCCCTCTCTCTATCCCTCTTTTGCAGGAGCCCACAGGGTACAGCCTCAACAACACTAGCTATGTCCGGAGCCCCTACGACCCTGACGTGGATAATCACTACCTGACCACCTACAACCAAGGGTGAGCCCCCTCCCTGCCCGAACCTGGGGCTGTGAGGCCGGCGCTCCAGACGGAGGCCGAAGCCAGGACGAGTAATAAGGAATGAGCTCACAGCCTGTGAGGAAGACCAACACCGAGGCCGCCTGTGCGCTGTCGGAGCTGAGTCCTGCTGGGGGAGCGAGAGGCTGCAGAGGTGGGCAGAGGCCGGCTGCCCACCCACAAACCCTCCTGTGCTGCAGGTACTTCGAGAACATCCCCAAGGGTCTAGACCGTGAGGGCTGGACTCGAGGGGGCATCCAGCCGCAGAAGCCGGGAGGCTACACCCTCAGCCATCCAGTTACCCGCATGGAGGCCACTCCCAACCCCGCGGAGACCCTGAGGCACCTGCACCCCCACGTGGGAAGGTAGCACGCCCCCCCCCTCTGTCCTTGGCTGGTTCCAGGCCCTTCCCCAGCCTCTGCTCTCTCCCTCCATCTGCCTGTCCTTCCGAGAGCCCGTTTCCTCTCGCTGGCTCATTCATTGCTTTTCCTGCCCACACGCTCCCCTCCTTTCCCCAGGGACCAGCGGCCAGCTGTGTGCAGGGGGTGGGAGGAGGGGGGACACGAAACTGAATGGCCTGTGGCTATGCCTCACTCTGACACCTTTTGGCTCAACCCAGTTCCTCAAAAATGACATTTATACCAACAATGGCCCCGAGTTGGCAGGCAAGGGATGTCTGTGGCTTGGTGGCTGTGGCTGAGCGCCGGCCCCTCAGGGAGGGGCAGGCAGGAGAGGAGGCCCGGCTCGCTGCCCCAGCCCTCCCTCGTCTCGTCCCCTTCCAACCTGCAGGACCCTGATCTCCACTGACCCCTTCTACCGTTCCGCCCCTCCCAGCAGCCGCTTCAACACACCCCACTGAGCCTGAGGCCTGGGTAAGGGCTGGGGGGTCCCGCCTGCCGCTGCTTCCCATTTGGGGTTGGCTATTGAGGGCCAGCCCACCTCCCAAGCCCTGAGCCAAGGAAGTCCTGCTTGGGGACCCCAGCCCCAGAATGGGGGGGTAGGTGAGTGCACAGAACCACCCAGAGCCCCTCAGGCCTTATCTTCGTTCCCCACAGGTTTGCCAAGCCAATGGGACAGGAGCCGGCTACTGTCCCTGTCCCCACCCCAGTGCCCCCGGGAGTCCCCCAGTGACTTTCCTAATGAAATAAAGAGCAGTAGAGCAGAGCAGTGTGTCTGTCACTGTCGGGGCTGGCTGGGAAAAGGAGGGGTGAAGGTGGGGCAGGGGTGCAGGGGTGGGGGAGGGCCAGGGGTGGAGTCAGGTTGGCCTAGTTGGACTCACTGTGACACTGAGGACAAGGGACTTCACTCTTGAGACTCAGTTTTCTCTCCTGTCAAGGGGTCTAAGGGGTCTCCTATGGGCTGTGCTAAGTGCTCAGTCAAGTGTGGAGGGAGAAAGCCCGGGGGAGAGGGCAGGTGGGCCAGGGAGGAGGGGGAGGCAGAGATGGGGGGTGTTGAGAGCCTCAGGTACCTGGTCTATAGAAAGGGACAGGAAGACTTCCAGGCTCTTCTGGGCCCACACTGGGTGTATGAAAGGAAAAGGGGGGACAGGGTCAGGAGGAGCCCCAGAGATCTCTCTAGAGACAGAAGGAGGAGAGTCCATAATGGATGGACACCTGGACACCAACATGGGAGGAATGGGTCTGGGAGGAAAGGCTGGTGCCTCGGGGTGGGCCCTTTGGCAGAATGGGAACAAGGCACCCCTAGGTGGTTGCCTGACACGGGAGCCCCCAGCCTGCAAGGCAGAGTCTGGGCTGCCACTCAGCACCTGTTGCCTCTCCAGGTGCATTTGTGTGGTGCACAATTCTACAGCTGTGTGCTGGGGCCCTGCTGGCACCAGAGCCTTATTTTATAAATGAGGAATCTGGGCCCAGAGAGGGTGCATGAGCTGCTCAAGGTCACACAGGACAGAAAGGCAGCAGCTGCCCTAGGCTGAGGATGTTCCCTGCAGCTTGCAGGCCAGCCCAGCAAGCAGAAGGGTGACTCAGTGATCCAGCAGCTGCTCCCCCACCCTCCCCTGGCCCATGGTGGGTGTCTGGGGAGCAGCTCTGCTGTACACAGCAGCCTTAGCAGCAGGCCTAGGAGCAGTCCGTGGCCTGGCTGGGGCTCCATGTGGGATGTGGGTGGCTCCGGTTGGTTCCAGCTTTGGAGGAGAGGCGGAGGGGACACAGAGTCTCTCGGCTACAAACCCAGTCAGACTCAGGACCCAGTGACAGCCCCACAGGCCATGGTTGGAGCCAGCTGGTCCATGGCATCCAACATTAGGGGTGAGTCACCAAACTAAAGATTTGCCACCTGGGCAGGACCCCAACCTAGGTCTGGCCACAGTGAGGTGGGGAGAGGTGGGTCAGCCAACCCCTCTCACCCACAGTCACACACACCCCAAAGCGCACACAAATACAAGATGGATGTGACCCCTGGAGACACGCACATACAAATACATATGGATACAAAAATTCCAGCAGACAAATGCACAGACTCACAACCGCACACGGAAACACATGGAAACACGAAACAACCATGTACATAAACACAGGTCTTCACATAAATACCCAAGATGCTTCTACATGTAGACACGTACACACACGGGCACATCAACACACATAGACAGACACACAAAAACAGATGGAAGACTCACAGGACAGACACCCTCTGCCCCATGCCACTTCTCCATTTCCTCCTCCCATCGGTGTCCTCTAACAGCTGGTGTTTTCTGCTCACCCCCCCCCTTTGGCTCAGTAAGAGATACGGTGTCAGTGTCGGTGTCAGTGTCGGGGACACTGGAGCCTGATTATACCATACCCTCTCTCTGTCACCTCCCCCTCTCCCATTGTCCAGGCCATGTGAGCTGGGGCTGCTTCATGGTTTCCTGAGCTGGAGACTTGGGCCCCACCCAAGGGGAGGGGGCTGAGCAGCCTCCCTGTGATCCCTTAGCCCCTGCCTTCTCCCCTGCAGCCTCTCTCCGGGCAGCTCATCCTGGCCTCCCTCTTTGTATACTGGGCCCCAGCCTAAGAAACCATGTGAGGATAGGGTGGCCTAGGGTGTGGGGTGGCAGGAAGGGGGTCTAGGAGGGGCCAATATCAAGCCTGAGTGGTTCTGGAGCCTCCACTTGGTGCAGGGCCTAGATTTCCCATCTTCCAGGTGAGGGGACAGATGTGGAGAGGTGGAGTGACTCGCCCCAGGTCACATGGCCAGTGAGGACCATGGGTGGGGACCTGCTGGTGAGGGGTGGAGGGAGAGTCTGGAGTGGACCCCAAGTCACACCGAGCTTCCTGGTCTTTGCCCCTTGCAGCAGACCTTGAATTAAATGGGCAGAGTGGTCTGGCTAGCGTGGCTCAGTGGTTGAGCGTCAACCTGTGAACCAGGAGGTCACAGTTCAATTCCTAGTCAGGGCACATGCCTGGGTTGGGAGCTTAATACCCCAGTAGGGGGCTTGCAGGAGGCAGCTGATCAGTGAGTCTCTCATCATTGATGTTTCCATCTCTCTTTCCCTCTTCTGAAATGAATAAAAACTTTTTTTTTTTTTAAAGGCAGAGTAGCCAGTTTGGGGCACTGAGGGAGGCAAGACTGTGGACAAGGGCACAGAGGAGGGGCCAGCCCAAGCGTTGGCCAGAGGAGGGGGCAGAGAACAAGTGTGGCTGAGAGGTGGGCATCCCTGTGGGAAGATGGATTGGCCAGGTTTCAGCGGCCTTGTCAGCCAGGCTAAGAAGCCCTCCTCTGTCCCCCCCTCAATTATGAAACCACAGGGACACAGACCACACCTGTCTATTCTCAGCAGAAACTCTGAAGCCCAGGATAGTGCCCAGCACATCAGCATGGGCTCAGTAAATATTAGATGAACGAATGAATGACTGAATGAATGAACGAATGACATATAAAGTGCTTAGCTCATGAATAGTAGCTGCCTTGATGCTGGAGCAGAGGAAACAGAGACTTTGGTAGGAGCAGGGACTTGGCGAGGCCACACTGCAGGGTCTGGCCTTTCTCCTCCTGCTTGGCCCTGGACAGGGCCCTTCAGGACCCTTCTCTGGGAGCAGGCCCCCTGTTGCCTGGGAGAGCCTGGGGGGTGATGCACCAGCAAGGCCTTACCTGGAGGCCGAGCCGCCTCCCTGAGGCCAGCTTCTGCCAGAACTTCTTGGAAGCTGCCTGCAAACCAGGGTTTAGGTGTTCAGGTGAGTCACTCCTTCCAGCTGGTGCCAACTGTAGCTGCTGCCAAAAGCTTCCTGCCCCGCCCTCCCCACGGATATTCTGGAAATCATTCTGAGGTGTACAATGACGATAATTAACCTTTATTAAGCCCCCACGGCTTCCTGGTGCTGGGAATTTTCCGTGGGCCTTTCTCTTTTCAGCAAGAACACAGAGGGGCCTCCCCCTGGGGGAAGTTTGGGGACACAGGTGGGTGCTGTGCTGACGGCATTGCTGTGGGGGTGTGGAGTCCCGAGGGCTGATGGGACAGCAGGATCGGGACAGACACTGGGTGCCACATGACCAGGCTCCACTTCTGACGCACATGGACATGCTTGAGACTGCTGCTCGTCATGGCACCGTGGCAGCTGATGTTGACAGGTACCATCTGGCCTGGGTCACGTGGTGACATGCAGAGCCACCAGCTCATGGACTTGACAGCTGGCCAGCTGGGAAAAGGCATCTGCCCGTGGGAACTGGAGCCCAGAGGGGTGGCGGGAAGCCCTGTGTGGGAAGGTGGCAGGAGGGTGGGTAAGCTACACACAGACAGATGGAGGGCCTGAATCTCAAAATCTGATCCCCAATTTCCTCTCTGACCATCTGGAGGGCCACCCATTCCTGAGGAAATGTTCTCTGAACAGCCAAATATGCAAGAACAGCCAGGAAACCCCACCCACGTCCTCTGTTTAAGGCCTCTGCAAGGCTCTGGTGGGGTCTGTTGGGTTCTCCCAGGAGGGCCATACTTCTTGCTTCTCAAGATGTTGCTACAGACAGGGCTCTACCAAGAAACTCCTTTTGACTTGTAAAACTTGACCCTGGAAGGAACTTTGTGAGAACGAGGTCAACCTGAATCAGAGAGATGGAGCGACCTTCCCAGCCAGCAGGCTTAGTGTGCACACCGGGTGTCTGCGCCTAGGGCAGGCCTTTCACACCGCATCACTGGACTGAGGCCTCGGGGGGGGGCAGAAGTGGGGCCTGAAAGCTTCCCTGGAGAGCCGGTGTCCCATCTGCAGCCAGTGACAAGCATGGGGCGTTGTTTTCTTTTGTGGAAAAAAAGGGGTGTGTGTGAGTGTGAATTTGAGGGTGTGAGTGTGAGAGTGTGAATGTGAGTGTGTGTGAGTGTGAGAGAGAGTGTGAGAATGTGAGTATGTGAGTGTGAATGTGAGAATGTGAGCGTGTGAGTGTGAGTGTATTCAGAGGTCCCAGGTAAAGAGACCACCCAGAAAGGCATCTGACTCCCTCACCTGTCCTGAGAGGGGCTGGATGAGATGCTGAAGGAACCGTGCTCCGGAAAGACTTTATGAGGCTCTGGGCCCAAGCAGCCTCACTATGGGTCCAGTGACACGGTGTGGTCCCTGTGGCCACTTCAGGTCCCTATGGTAAGAGCCTTGCAGCAGGTGGCTCTAGCATCAGGGGCAGAAGGCTGGCATTGAAGAACGTGGGCAAACTTATTCCTGAGCACATATGCAGCATCTAGCAGTGTGGGGACTCCTGTGTATGACAGTGGAGGCTCTGGGGTCATGGGGCAGAGGTCCCTCCCTGTGACCATGTGATTCCCTTAGTGATCACCTGCTGAAGTCTGGCCCGTGGGCAACAGCCAGAGCTGTTTGCAAGCTACAGAAAGCAACTCAGGTTAGTTTAAGCAGAAGATGAATTTACTGAAAGGGTTTCAGAGATCACAGAATCTTCAGGTGGCCCTGAGAACAAAGCTTAGAGGCTATGCAGCCAAGAACCAGGGTCAAAATTGCCCCGTGGGCCTGGGCCCATGGGGACAGCATGCCTCCCCCCTTGGTGGGTACTGGACACTGCTCCTGCTGCCAGGGCCCACTGCCCTCAGAAGAGATCCCACCTGGTCCCTTCCTCTCAGCATTTCTCATTTTCAATACAAAATCAGGGTGGGTGCTTCTGATGGGTGGCTTCCAGATCACAAGCCTGCATCCAACTTGCAGAGGAAGCTGGGAGGTGAGTTCCCAGCGTTTTCAGCTTGCACAGTAGCACATGCGGGTTCTGGATTGTAGGGCAGCTGGGGTTCTCCAGCACAGTGAACGCTGGACAGCCCAAAGGACTCAAACATCCTTCACACGTGGGTTACCATGGAGAAGACGAGCACTGTGGGGTGCGCCCTGTGACCAGTGCCTGGCACACCTGGGCGGGATGCGCCGGCCCTTTGTGGGGCATTGGAAAGAATGCCCTTCCTCAGCTGCCCCAGTGGTATCCCAATCCACGAGGTCCCTAATGCAAACGGGGCCCTTGGGCATGGGTCCATCGTGCATCACACCCCCTGCTCAGCGGTGTCGCTTCCAGTCCAAGTCAGTCCCCTTTGAATTTGACTTTGTCCATTTGGGACTCAAATCCAACAGGTCGGGGACCCTGCCCCTCCTCCTCACTTTCTTCTCCCAGGAGGGTGTGTGTAGAGGCTCATGGAGCTTGCTGTTGGAGGGGGGGCCCCATCCGTGTTCACTCCCTCTGAGAGCGTGAGCTCTGAGGGCTGTGACTGTCCCCCCTGTCCTTCCCATACCTGCCCAGAAGCAACTGTGACGCTGACCTCTGGTTGCCAGGGTCACACATTCAACCCGTCAGCTGCCTTACCTGGCCCACTCACGCAGCTCCTCCAGGCCCATCAGCTGCTCTCCACCACACCTTGCTCATTTTGTGGGCGCAGAAGCTTCTGAGGTTCCCCCTCATGACACAGGGCCGTGTCGAGGCTTCAGCGGAGGAGCCAGCTCACCTCCCTTTAGGCCTTGCCCAGGCTTCTCCAGAAAGTCAGGGAAGCCTGTGGGAGGCCTGTTGCATCCCCAGGCAACTCCTGGTAAGGAAGTGCAGGTCCCCTCTGCCCTGGTGTCCCCCAAATATACCTGCAACTGTCTCATGCCACCCTCAGGCTCAGCTCCGCGCAGGGAGGGCCAGGGACTGCTTTGGCAGCCGGCATCCATGGCAGGGACGCTGCTCTGCCTCTTCTCTCCCACTTGCCCGACCAGCCTTTATCCCCTTTTGGGTGGGACTGTGGCTTCTGTGATGACGCATGCTTCCCCACTCCAGGGCTTACGGCATCAGCTCCCTGCTCTCCAAGTTCAAAGCCACGCTTTTGGACCTACACAAAAGATTTCTCCCTCAAAACTCAGCTCTTGCAAGGCTATAGTCTCAGCTCTGGCTTTCAAAGCCTCTTGCAACTCAAAGCCAATGATTTGCCTCTTTGTTCTGAGTTTCCCTGGGAGAACTGGAATTTAGGAAGAACGGAGGCAAATGGATGCCAGGACATTGTCTACAGTGGAGAAAAAGGATAATTCCCGGCTCCCTACTGCCTGTCTCACTGATGCTTCCCGATAATTCTTCAAGGAGAGAGTGACTGTGCCCATTCCAGGGCGAGGACTACGGTGAGGTCAGTGAGGCACTTTCCCAGGCACAAAATTTGAAGTGCCAAAACACTGGGGGGCAGGGGGGAAAAGGGGGATATCTATAACACTCTCAACAATAAAGATTTTTTAAGTCCCAGAAAACTGAGTAATCCAGATAAAAAACAGTTTAATGCAATCATTTAAAATATCAAAATTGATGCGAAAAATCCATGATGAACAAAATGTAAAAATCTTAAGTACAGGCAGAATTAGTACTACTTATCTCCCCTCTTGCTATGGGCTCATCGCGGCACTGGTACTGATCCGTCTTTATTACATTAAATTATTATTTATCTTGATTACTGAGTATTTGGCACCCCCTTAAATTCTGTGCCTGGGGCAAGTGCCTTGCTCACCTCACCCTAGGCCCAGTTCAGATTTATTTTTCAGATGTGAGAATCGAGGTTCAAAGAGGGAGAGTAGATCAAGTGGAACAGATGGCCCCAGGGAATCTGTGGGACAGAGGCTCCCTGTTCGCTCATTCAACACATACTGATTAAGTAGGAACAATGCAGCAGGTACCGTGCTGAGTACTATGGAACATCACTGAACAGAGTCCCTACCCTCATGGAGCTTGTATCTTAGTACGGAGGGAACAGATTTCAAATAATGCAAAGTTAGTTAATTATTTATAATTATAATTGGAATAGGTACTTTGAAGGAGAAATATGGGAGTTCAAGAATGTATAACATGGGAGCTTGTCCTGCTCTGGAGATTCTGGAAGGATTCTCTGAGAGAGGGAAGTTTCAGCTGAAACCTTAAGGGATAAGCAAAGAAGTCAGGTAGAGGGGGAAGAAGAGGGACCAGCATATGCAAAGGTCCTGGGGTGGGGCGAAGCTGGTGCATTTGAGAAACTGAGAGGAAATGTGTAAGTCCAGGCTGATTCTGTAATAAACAGCCCTTAAATCTAAATGGCTGAACATGTTAAAATTTATTTCTCATTTGCTTCAGAGTCTAATGTGGGTCAGATAGCTCACCTCCACATGGTGACCCAGGGATCCAGGCCCTTTTCACCTTTAACACTGCAGAAAATAAATGTGGAAGATTGTGCACTAATGCGGCGTGTATTACTTCTGCCCACATCTGTTGGCTCAGTGCTCATTCCAGGGTCCAACCCCATGAGCCTGCTGAGTGCTCAGGAAGAAAAGGGGGAAACAGAAATTGGTGACCATTGGCCCCCCCTGGACAGGGAGGGGCACTATGCCAGACAAGTCCTTGGCGGTCATGGCAGGACCTGAGTCTGCAGTCTCAGAGCAGAAGATCCAACTTGAACTTGGCCACAGATCTATGAAGGTATTAACTAAGGGCAGCTGCCAGCATGACCACTGTGATCTCTTCCAGGGGGAAGGAGCCATCCTGTCAGAAACCATTTTAGAATGTAGAGTCCTCCCAAAACCCATTAGGATGGTTACGTTTCTGTCTGTGGCATGGAGGTGTATCCCCGGCACCAAGTCAGTTTCAGTCCCTGGCCTCTGTTGCTCCAGCTCTTGTGTCCCTGGGAGGGATGGGGAGGACTCTCAACTTTCAATAGACCTGCCAGGTCACTCTCAAGAGCTCTGGTTTCAGGGAATGTGATCCCCAAGGTGTATGTAGCCTCCAGTTTCTAGGGGGCCTGGGGAGCAGGGTGGCAGTGGCTGAGCTAGCCTCATGAGTTTGGCTACCTAATGAAGGGCTCTGGGCCAGTGGCGGGCCAGGCATTGCCTGGAATTTGCTAACGGCAAACCCTGAGCCCAGATCACAGCCCTAGGCTGACCCTGGACTTGGGGACCTCTTTGCTGTGCCTTCCTGAGTCTGCTTTGGGGTTCTTAGGCTTGCTTTGTGGGTTCTAGGATGCCCCCAGTTGGGCAAACACACTGAGCCCTGGGGCAGGGTCAAAATCTCCAAGTAGGGCAGTCCTGGAAATCTTCTTGCTGTTTGCAGGATGGGGGCAAGCATCTGGGCATCCTGGGTGGTTTCTCTAAGCTCCCCCAGCTGAGAGAGACAATAAGATGTAGTAGACATCCAGGCTCTGCAATAAGATGGATTGGGTTTGAATCCTGGCCTTGCCCTCACCAGCCCTGTGACCTTCATCAAGCTACTTACCTTCTTTGAATCCGTTTTGTCATCTGTAGAGCAAGGGGAGTTCAGCACCGGCTTGGCAAAGCTGTGCTGAAAGGTAAATTAGACGAGCTGAAGGTGGTCAGGATGTGATAAGCGTCATTATTGCACAAGAGGACCAGGCCCAGGACGAGAGGGGTGTGAGTTACACAAACTCCTACCCCCAGCACACACACACACACACACACACACACACACACACCCCTTTCTTGCAGCCGCAGCCAAAGGGATCCTGTTAAAACGTATGTCAGATCATGTCAATCCTCTGCTCAAAGTCCCCCAGTGACCTCTCCCCGAAAGTCAAAGTGAAAGCCTTCACGACAGCCACAGGCCCTCGGTAGCTCTGCCCCCAACACTTCCTCTCTCTGCCACGCTCCCTTGCTGCCTGCAGCCTGATCATTGCCTGACACACCGAAATGCCTTCTGGTATTATCTCCACTCACAGGACTATAACTCCCACAAACGCAGGGGTTTTGGGTCTGTTAATATGTTTACATTCATAGTCTGGGCACATGAGTAGGGACATACTGTTTGTTGAATGAATACCAGAATGAAGGCCAGGACTGGAGTTCTGGGGGGTGCAGGTAAGAGTGGGCCATGGCATGAAGGACGTTGTAACTTTTTTTTTTTTTTTTGCCAAATGAAGAATTTGGACTAGGTCCCCAGGAGCCCACGAACCCCTGGGAACTGTGTACATCACTGGGTGAGCAGACATTTAGCAGAGCCTGTGATCTCCCCGGGGAGCTAAGCACCCTCTCTGCTCTGACATTTCATGGTTGGCTCTAATAGACTTGAATCCTTGCTTTCTAAGGACCTGTGATGCTAATATTCTATGATCTTATTCAAGTCTCAGCAGCCACAGTGGTCCTGGCCCCAAAGAGGGGAGTAGGAACCAGAGGAGGCCTTGGCAGGGTCAGTGTTGTGAGGGTGGGGGACCTGTGGGGACACGGGAGGGAAGGCAAAGGAGACTTCTATATTACGCGTGCCATTTTCTTTCTTTTTATGTAAAAGAAAGTGGATTTAAAGCAAATGTGACAAAATGTGTGCGATCGTCAATGCTGGATACTGGCACAGGGGTGTTTATCCCAGAGAGCTTTGTACTTTTCTGTATGTCAAAAATTTCTTTTTAAAAAAAAATACAGATTTGGAGGTGGGAAGGGCAGTTCTAGCTTATGATTAGGACTGGAGAGGCCATTTCTGAGGACATGACCTTCGGGCATTTTTCCAGTGTGTGTATGGGCAGGGGGGTGGCTGGAGTCTGGGCCATTCCTAGAGCTGTTGGAGCCCCCTCTCCTCTCCTGCTCCCCCTTCCCAGGTCTCAGTTTCCTGCCTTCCTGGGGAGTGGGAAAAGGCTGAGAGGCCCCGTGCTGGGAATGAAGCTAATTCATTAGTGACGCCTCAACAAGGACTGGCGCCCGCAGTGCCAGCGTGATTCATCAACATGATTGCCCGCTGCCAGCCTGCGTGGGCCCGAACACCAGCACATTTTACCTGTACCCACTGAGAAGGGCCTGGTGGGAGGCAAAGGTACAGCCTCTACAGAGAGCAAGAAAAAGACTCAGAGAAAGGAGAGGGCTGGTCCCCTGTGCCCTTGAACCCAGGAAGCTCTGCCAGGCTGGTGCTGGAGCGGCAGGGAACGCATGTGACTCCTGCCCTGCAGGCAGAGCCCAAGAGGGCTGCCTGGTGCTGGAGTGCCAGCTCGGAGCATGTGGTGGGGGGGCCTGGCTGGGCTTCCTCCTACACAGCGAATGTTCCCTGGGGGAAACTACTTGAGGGCAGCAGGGGGCGGGGGGGGGGGGTGATCATCTTTATCCATCAGCCTGGCTGCATTTTCCTCAGCTTTCTGGTTGGTCTCTGTGGTATCGCTTCTTCCGAGAAGTTCTCCCAAATAAGTAGAAGGGAGAGCCATGGATTGGGGCTTAGGCGAGGTCTGGAAGGAGCTCGAAGCCCCTCTGGCTAGGGCTCAGATCCTCCTATACTCCAGGTCCGGTGTCTGGGCCTCACTTACTCTCTGCCTGGGCCCCCCACCGCCATCTGAAGTCCTGTCTGCATCTCATCAGTCTCCGTCCCAAGACGGGTCTGTGGCTGCTTCCTGGCTCTGAGCAGAACCCGCCTCTGTGCCCCCCATCACCCCGACATCCCTTGCCCGGATAGAGCCACCGCTGTGCCTTCATCCCACACACACATGCAGTATCCGAGCAAAAGAAGCCAGGAGCAAGAAAAGCACACACGGAATAATTTCATTGATACGAAGTTCACGAACGGGCACAACCAGTCCGTGGTGATAGAGGTCAGGGTCACGGCTGCCCCTGGGAGTGGGCATTGACTGAAGGGGGCCTGAGGGAACTCCAAGTGATGGAAATACTACATGGGTGTTCACGTCCATCAAAACTCGACCTGTACGCTTACACGACCTGTGCACTTCACTGCATGTAAAGTTTGCCTCCATTTCTAAAAATGTTTCATGGAACACCTGCAATGTGCCAGACCCTGTGCCAGCAGGGGAGACACACTTGCCTGCCCTGTGGAGCTCATATGACAGGGAGTGTGGCTCTTACCCTGACGTTGCCTTGGCCACTGCTCTCTGCCTGGGAGTGGGGGTGGGTCAAAGGGCACGGTGCTGCCCAGAGGTCTGTCCCTTCAGAGAGTTACATGGTCACACGTAGGACGGGGGAGCAAGTGCGTAATCCCTCCGGGGCCGCTTTCCTCGTCTTCCATGTGCGATTAAAGCCTTCCTTGTAGTCCTGGCACCAGGCAGAGGCTCCGCTGGGAGAACATCCATCGCCTGAGGTGCAGTTATCACCGTTCCCACTTTATGGGCCTGGGACATGGTTCAGAGCGCCGGCTGGAGAGCCACGCAGCCTGGTTTCAAATCCCAGCCACTCACCAGCCAGGGGGCGACCTCGGGCAGTCACTCAGCTCGTTAAACCTCTCAGAGCCTCATTTCCTTCCCCTGTAAAGTTGGGGTAACGGAGGCACCTACCCCGCAGGCAGGTCGCAAGAACGCGGTGCGGTGCTCTGCACAGCGCAGGGCGCGGGCCGGCTCGCATCCATGGAAGCGAATCTTTCTGCCTGGAGCTTTGGCAGGAGGGCTCCGAAGGGGGGGGGGGGGGGCTCGGCCGGGCTGCTGGCGGGAGCATGCGCAACAGGAAGAGTCGCGGAATGAAAGCGGTCCTCGCTGGTGGCGTTCAAAGGCGCCTACGGGTCCCAGTCCCCTGCCCGCCGCAGCGACACAGGCTTTGAGCGCAGCGGGAGGGCCGCGGCGGGGCGCGCGCGAGAGCAGACGAGGAGCCCGCCGCGCGGCGAGGCTGTCGGGAGCGGGAGGAGGCGCAGCCAGGCTCGCGTCCCCGAAAGCCCTCCGGTGTGACCCGCCCTGAACCGGGCCAGTCGGTCACACTGTTCCGAGTGGCTCTCCTGAAGTGACCCTAGCTAGGGGAGACTAGCTGCGTGCCGCTAGACGTAAGGGGCCGGCAGTGACCGCAGCCCTCCGTCCCGCTTGGAGAACCACCTGCCCAGAGTCCTGGTTCGCGCGCCGGCGTCTCGTCGGCCTGCGGTCCCTTCTTGGACTTGCGGGTCTGGGCGCAAACGACCGCAAACCAAACCGCTGGCTGCGAGCGGAGGTGCGGTGGACAGCGGCGGACGTCGGGGCTGCGCTGGCATAGCCCCAGGCCTGCGAGGCGCGGACTCGGGTTCCCTTGGCCGGCGCGGGCGCCTGGGCGGGTGAGACCGGACCACGGCGGGCGGGCCCCGGAGCCCAGACCCCCCGCACCCGTAGCACCTTGGCCCCGCCCCGGCCCGCCTCCCTCCACCTCATTGGCAGCCGCGTCGGGGGTTGCCAGGGCGACGGGTCGCTTAGCTGCGAGTCAGAGCTAACCCGAGCCAGTCTGCAGGCGCTGGAGCGGCGGAGGCCAGAGGGCGAGCCGTGGAGCGCCGCGCCCGGCGGCGGGGCCCCGAGCGGGCGCCTCCTTTCCGCCCCGCACGGCCCCCCTCCCGGCGCAGGGGCAGGCCGGGGCGGGGGGCCCCGGAGCCGAGGCGGCCTCAGCCCCGTCGGGGAGACAGGGGGTGACCGGGGCGGAGCGATGCCGGGCGGCGGCGGCGGCCCCGGTCGGGGCCCGTGACCATGGGCATCGCCGAGTCCACGCTGGACGAGCTGCCGTCGGACGCGGAGGAGCAGCTGCGCCACGGCGAGCAGCAGCTGGAGCTGAGCGGGAGGCGGCTGCGCCGGCTTCCCAGCGCCGTGTGCGCGCTGAGCCGCCTGGAGAAGCTGTACGTGAGCGGCACGGGCCTGCGCGAGCTGCCCGAGGAGATCGAGGAGCTGCGCGAGCTGCGCATCCTGGCGCTGGACTTCAACAAACTCGAGCGCCTGCCCGACGGCCTGTGCCGCCTGCCGCGCCTCACGCGCCTCTACCTGGGCGGCAACCGGCTGCTGGCGCTGCCCAACGACTTCGCGCAGCTGCAGAGCCTGCGCTGCCTCTGGATCGAGGGCAACTTCCTGCGGCGCTTCCCGCGGCCGCTGCTGCGCCTGGTGGCGCTGCAGTCGCTGCAGATGGGCGACAACCGGCTGCGTGCGCTGCCCGCCGAGCTGCCGCGCATGACGGGCCTGCGCGGCCTCTGGCTCTACGGCAACCGCTTCGAGGTGTTCCCGCCCGCGCTGCTGCGCATGGGGCGCCTGCACATCCTCGACCTGGACCGCAACCGCCTGGGCGGCTTCCCCGACCTGCACCCGCTGCGCTCCCTGCGAGTCTTCTCCTACGACCACAACCCGGTCACCGGGCCCCCGCGCGTCGCCGACACCGTCTTCCTGGTCGGCGAGGGCGCCGTCGAACGCATGGCCGAGCGCGACGAGCCCGTGCCGCGGCCGCCACCCCGGCGCCCCGCGCGGGCCTTTGAGGATGAGGAGGAGGAAGACCTGCTCATCGGGGGCGGCTCCCGGGCTCTGGGCCCCCCGGGGGACAGCCTCCGCGCCCCGGAAGCCTCTCCAGGACTGGGCACCTGAGCCTGCACCCGGGGTGATGCACTTGGGCCGCTCTGGGAGGAGGGCTCTGGGCAGGCCCGCTGGAGCGGTGGGGAGGAAGGGCCGCTGTGGGGAGTCGCCGGGAGCAGACGTTCCTGGTGGCAGGGAGACTGCCTCCTGACTGCTCTCTGCGCAGTCGTCGGGCCAAGAAGCGCAGGCTCTATCCAGCCCCTGCGACTCTGTGGGGTCCCCGATAGCGTTCCTGACAACACAGTGGAGGTGCCGGCTTCCTCCTGGAACTAGGGTCCCTGCTGTCTGCAGAATCACCACCTTGGCCGAGCCTGGATGCTCAGGGTGCCCACCAACCTCCCTCCTCCCGGAGTCTGGATCTCCTAGACCCACCCTTTCCGGGGCAGGAGCCCCTACCTCTGATGGACCACATGCCTGTGTGAGGCAGGCGCCCAGGACAGAAGCGGGAAACTGGGATGGGGACCAAACACCGCAGCTGCCCTTGTCCCCCTACCGGGGCTCATTGTACATACTTCCCTCCCCAAGTCCCCCAAAGTTTGTCTGGGGAAGGGGGGCTCAGGAGGCAGGGTCTCCACCTCCGCCTTTTACTCAGTTCTCTTCTCCCAGCTCGCGCCAGGAACCTCGCTGGGAAGAAAGCTCTTCCTCCCTTCCCCCAGCCGGAGCCTTCCGGCTGTCAGTTTTGAAAAGCAGCCACTCTGCCTGGAGGCCTCCTGCACTGAAGAGAGTGGCTCTCTGCTCTGGGAGGCTGCCTAGCGCCTTTCCCCTGCCTGCACTCTCCATTCCCTTAAATGGGCACAGTCAGGGTGGCTGGCACAGCGGCGTGGGGCAAGGGACGAGCACTGTGTGCTCCACTCCGTCACCAGGGACAGCCTCAAGTGGGTGAGGAGGGGTGCCTCACTGCAATTCCCAGGGCCAGATCTTTCCCATCCAAGCAATAATGGGAAGAGGGGGGCAGGGCCAGGGACACTCAGGGACACTGTCAGGGGCAGGGGCCCCACATAGTAGTGTTTTCTTTAGGGAAAAAAAACCCAAACTGGCTGTAAACAAATTACATTTCTTGGAGAAAGAATGTGCGGTTCCCCAATGCCTGTTTATTTATAAGCCTGGGAGCACCGAGTCCCAGTGCTGTGGGGACCCTGGGCTCCCTCTGGCACTGCCCCCTGTCCCTGTGCCTCAGCTCTGCATTAGGCTGCTCCAGCCGGCTGCTGCCCCTCTGGAGGACACGCACAAAAGGCTTTGGCTGGTCTCCGTGGGTCTTGCTGTATCTTACTCTCTGCCTCCCAGCCCCCAACTGCACCCCTTTCCTTGGTCTTCTCCAGGGTAATTCTCAGGTTCCTGACTCAGTATGTTTCTGAATCTTCAAGCTGGGCTGACCTTTCTCTCTTTCTTCACTGTGCTGACCCCCCATTCCCCCTCTGCGACTCTGTCTTTCCCTCCTTCCACCTCCCTCCTGTTTCCTTCTGTCTCTCCCTCTTAGTTTCTCTTCATTCAGTTATGGTATTACTTTCTCCCCTCATTGTTCAGGGGAAAAAATTAAAAATTTAAAGAAAGGAAGAAACTTGTAAAGCCTTAAGCCTAGAGGCCCATCTCCCATGAGATGCTGCTAGGCCACCATCACCACGGCAACAGGGCTGATGTCATCCAAGGCCCAAAGGTCAGGCCTGGCCCAGCAGCTCTGCTGGCCACTGGGCTGGGCCTAGGTTAGGAGGAGGCTGGGGATGGTGTGGAGCAGTCACTTTGCAAGTGAGAGTGATGAACAGAAAGAGCTAATGGGTAGGGAAGATTGGGGGCTGCCTCCTTTTTAAGGGGGAAGAGGGGTCTGGGGCCGTCCCTCCCAGAGGTCCTCAGGTCCCCATGCTCACCCTGCTGTGGTTCCTTCAAGGCCAGTGGGCCTTCTAGGGGTCGGCAAAGAGGAAGGAAGGAGATCTCAGATCACACAGGTTGGGTAGGTGTGGCCGCCAACAGGAATGTTCTCTGACCCCGTGACTTGTGTCGTGGCATGGAGGAAATATCCCTGGTCCTGGAATCAGAAGGCTTGGGTTCTAGTTTTAGTTCTGTTGGCTGAGTGATCTTGAGAAAGTCATGCCCTCCCCATGCCTCAGTTTCTCCATCTTCACACACGGAGTTGGGTTTATTTAGATCTGATGCTGCAGCTCAGGAACCCACGCAACCTGGCACTTGTCTACCTTCTCTTTACGCAAATCTTAGGTGTCGGGGAGCAGAGTGAAGGCAGCCATGGTCACCCTGGAATAACTTGGCACTGTGAGCCCATGTGTCCTTTCTCTCTGGTCTGTTTCCCTGAAACTCTTTCCCTGCTGCATTCACTTGAGAGCTCCAGGTCTGGCCAAGGCCTTGTGAGGAGCCCCCCTGGGCCATCCTGAGGCCTGTTCCCCGGCTTTGCAGCTTCCATTGCTCTTCGCCATCAGGAGTCAGTTCCTCCCAGGAAGTGAGAGTTTGTTTAAAGTGGGTGCTGATGCCTGACTAGAGAGTGCTGTTGAGGGTCTCTGTCCATGTGGAAATGGGGGAGACCAGGGTAGGAAGGGAGCTGTTGCCAAGGACAACCGGGCATTACAGCTCCCCTTGGTGATGAAGAGAGCACTGTATTAGGAGTCCTAGCGCCCCTCTCCTACACCTAACTGCCTGTGACTCCCTCAGGGTAGCAGGAGGAGGGGAGATGATTTTGAAGGGCCACTTGTAAGAAGCCATGTCTTCAGGCCATGTCTGCAGTTCCCCGAGTTGTGTGAGGGCAGTCAGCAGTTCGCGGGGGTGGGGGTAGGGTGGAGGGTGGTTAAGGAGTTGTGCTTGTGCCAGGCATGCAGGGCAGAGGCCAAGGGAGTCGGCATCAGAGCAGGAAGGCAGGCAGTGGGGACCCAGTGGACAAGAGCAGAGACTGCAGCAGGGCAAGAAACAGGCCCGGGGAGGGAGTGACTTGCCCATAAATGGGTGTTAGGCCTCCTAACCCAGTGCTCAATCCATGCCGAAGGAGCTCCCCTCTGTCCTTGGCTGGCAGTCCCATCTGGGTGTGGAATGAGTGGTAGTTGTTAGTAACCTGTTCTTCCTCCCCCTGGAACCCCTGCCCCCACTCAGACCTCCTGGCCAGCAGAGTAGCAGAGATGCTTAGGGTTCAATCCTCTCCTAGCTTTATTATCACCACCCCCCTCTTCCTGCCCACCCTCAGGAGCCTGGGAAAGCAGAACAGGGTGCTTGGGAACTGGGGCCTCTGTGCAGAAGTTCCTCCTTGTCTCCAATGCCACCACATGGCCTGGCTCAGGTCCCAAAGCTTCCTTAAGACACCTGGGCACTCTTGTTCTGAGGATGGACATTTATTAGCACACCCTGGGGTGCCACACAGAACATGTATTCAGACAGGGATCCCTGCCCAGGGGGGCTCACAATCTAAACAAGACACAACACATACACACAGGACACAAACACAGGGAGTGGTGCATCTTCAAGGGATACAGATGGTCAGGGGAGCCACGGGCTGGGGTGCACAGCATGTTCAAGCATTGTCCTTCTGGATGTCTTTGTGGGGGAGAGGAGAGCAGAACGTGGCCCAGGATGGCCTTCCAGAAAGTAGTGGAACCCAGGAGGGACTTCAGGAGAAAGAGAACATCAGAGGGCAGTGGTCCCAGGCACAGGGAGGGAGGGCCGAATCCCAGTGTAGTTGTGGATGAAGGGACCTAACGAAGTGAAGGCAGGGGAACGAGGCAGAAGGTCCAGGAGAAGGCCCTGAGCCCATGGCAAGAGGCAGTCACCTCTGCTAGGCCGAGCTGTCCCTGCTTTCAGGCCCAGTTTTCTAGAGCCATTTTCCCCAACAAAGCCAGAGCAGAGGTTCTGGAAAGTGGCACTCCTGAGGCTACTTACCTGACCCTTGGGCTCCCTCCAATCTCTGGGCCAGAGATCAGAAGACAAAGGAAATAACCACCTTTTAACTGGACATTTACACCAGGTTGTCAGAAATTGATGGGGAGGGAAGGGAGAGGGTGGGCAGCTTCAGGTGGGGGTACTTAGTGCTGCGAGAGGAGGCAGCTGCTGGCCAGGTGCTGGGGAGCAGGAGGTGCGATGGCCCCTCTCACTCTGGAGGTGGCCACAGGACAACAGAGGGTTCTCGTTCCCTCCATGCCTGTAACAGAGGTAGCACCTTCCTTCTGAAGTACCCTGAGAGCCGCCAGGCTTGGCTTCCCCTGGCTATGGGGGGAGGGGGGGCTGGGATGGTTATTGCTCCTCTGTGGTCTGAGACTGCAGGAAGGAAATGGCTTACCTGGGGCCACAGTGGCGGAAGGACACTGGGCCCAGTTCCCTCAGGCTGGGTCTGGCCATGGGTTCTTTTGAGTTGGAGAGACTTTTCTAATCCTAAAGGATTAAACCCACAAAGGGTGGGGAGAAGTCCCTCCAGCCAATAGAACTGAAGGAGAAGCAGCTGACCTGAAACCACAGCGGCCCGGCCAGAGCGCCTGTGGCGGTGGGGAAGGTGGAGGGCCCCTCTTTGGTTTGTCTGACCTGCCTTGGAGGGTGGTGAGGGTCCCCTGGGAAATGAGAGAGGAGATGTTGGACTAGGTAGGTGAGCTACAGGGGTGCCCCTCAGACCCCAGGGAGACTCCACTCCCAACAAGCCTGGCCTCAGGTCTGATCCTGGAGGTGTGGCCGCTCCCCTGCTTCCTGGGCAGCTGGTGGGTTTATAGTCTAGATCTGAGGGCCGGGGCTGGAAGGGCCTCATCACCAGTGAAGACAAGTCTCCACGGTGACAAGTTGAGGGGAGACACAGCCCAGGCTCCCCATCCCCCTCACCCCACTGCCTCTGCCCCTGGGAGGTGAGAGAGGGCTGGGACCCACGGAGGAAACAGCCAAGGCCCTACTTTTCCACGATCCTTTATTAATCAGAACGGGCTGTGCCACAAAAGCAGGGCCCATTCCCACAAAAATATGATTTTGCAAAGAGGAAATCTTGCTGGCTTAGAGGGTGCATGTGGTGGAAAATTGTATGGTTCTTTTTTCCTTTTATTTTTTCTTCAGTTTTTCTTCATGTCACTGCAATTTTTTTTTTTTCTGACAGTGGGATTTTTGTTTTTTTTGTTGTTTTTTTTTTTATAAAACACTTGCGCTCAAGGACTCCAACACAGTACAAACAACGGCCACCAATCCCCACCCCTGGGGCCCCAGCCGGGTTGGGGGCTCTGGGGGACCCCCTTGGCTTTTTGTGTGGCTGTTTTCCTGGTGTCTGGCACCGGTGGGCAGGCGCGGGGTTCTGGGGCGGTGGAATTTGTACAGCACTTCCCTGGGGAGATGGTCACAAGAAAGGGAACCTGAACAAGAAAACGACTAAGTCTAGGGGGCCCACAAAGACGGGGAACGACGCTGGGAAAGGGGCCTGGGGCACAATGAAGGGACGGAGGGGCCCAGGCCCGCCTTGGCTGTCCCTGCAGGCTCTGCGGGGGAGGGGCAGGTGGGCCTAGCTCTCGGGCTGCAGTAATAATACTTTGCTCACGGGCAGCACCTTCAGAGTTCTCCTGCCTTGACCCCCAGGTGACGGCGGCCTCACAACCTCCCCTATGAGGTAGGTGACGTATTATTACCATCATTTTACAGATGGGGAAACTGAGGCCCCGGAGTGTGGGGGATTTGCTCCAGTGCCCTCCCCCTCCTCGAGTTCCCCCATCCCGTTCTCCTAAAGGCCTCGACCGCCCGCGCCCTCGCCCCGTACCGCCCGCCTCCTCCCGCCACAGCCCCCGCGCCCCTCCCCCGCGCGGGTCCCGGCTGCGCGTCGGGGGTTGGGGAGCCCGAGCCCGAGGCGCTAACGTGCGGGGCGGGGTCAGGCCCGGAACGGACCCCGCGCCGAGCTGCTTTCTGCACGTGATTGGCTAAGAATCCCGTGGGTGGGGCTCGGGGAAAGGGCTGCAGCTCCCCGCCCACTGTTTGCAAAGGGGTTCAGTCCCCCGGGGCGCCGTGGCAGCAGGGGGGGCTGGGACGGGGCTCGCTCTCTCGCTCGCTCGCCTCGCGGGGTGGAGGGGCACAGGATCCCCCCACCTCTCGAGACAGCACCCTTTCTCCGCTTCCCCACAGCCTCCGGAGTCGCGGCCCGCCCGTCCCCGCAGGGGGCTGGACTCCAGAAGAGCGGTGCACTTGGGGCAGATCCCCATGTTAAGCAAAGCTACAATAGAGAAAAATTTGGATTTACAAGGAATGTGGGTGACTACTTTGCTGCACATTAGCACTTTTCACTCTACAAAATGATTCACCTACTTCGTATGATATTCCTCCAGAAACAAGGGGTAGGGGTGGGGGGGCAGGGGTGTAAGATTCAACGTCAGAAAATTTCGATATGGGCAAAAATGTGACCCGTCTGCTGCGTGGAGCAGAATGCTCAGCTCAAGGGGGAGCCTACGGAAGGAGAATGGTTCCCAAGGGCCCACGCTGCTGTCATGCTCTTAAATGGGGCCCCTGTCCAGTCTCCCTTCCCGGGGTGTCGGCCCCGTCTGGGGTAGAGCTGTGGTCGGGGACTGCGGTCACCCACTGCGGTGTCCCGGCGCCACCTGGCGGTGTGTTCTGGGAATGTCAGGCCCAGGCTGGCGGACCTCTGGATTCGACGCTGTCACCAGCAGTCCTGTATCAATACGAGCACCCGCATGGGGATGAACGGGCTTAGGCAGGGATCAACCCCAAATCTGCTGTCTCCAAGGGGAAGCCACGTCTAGTCTCTGCAGCAGCAGAGGTGGAGAAACCACAGCTTCTTTGTGCGGGGCAACCTCAGAACTCACTAAATCCTGGAATTTCCCCTCCTTCCTTGACCTGAACTGAGAGGGGCAGGAGGAGCTGCTCTGAAGGACCGGGAGCAGAGGGGATGGTGAGGAGATATTCCTGGAGAAGGCTGGTGATGCAGGATCAGAGACTGTGACAGGGCATGAAAGGGAAGATCTGCAAGCGTGGAGGATTGGAGGGGTGGAGGAGTGTGTGGGGGTGGGGGGTAGGGCAGGCAGGTCTGCACAGACAGGGAGAGACAAGGAAGGGGAAGAAACTGGGAGTCATGTAGAACATGGCCAACAGGGCTGGGATATGAGGTCTGGGATAAATAAGGCTGTGTCTCTGGAAGGGAGGGAGCAGGTGGGTCCTGGTGGAATGTGATCCATACAGTAGGTGCCTAAAAGGTGTGAATCAAGAGATGAAATCACCAGGGAAGGAGCTACTGGAGAACTCTGAGCAGAGAGGGGCCCCGGGGGGTGAGGGGAGACAGGAGGGGGAACAGCTGGAGGCAGCCCAATTCTCAGCCCAGCTCATGTCTGCCCCTCTTCCCAACCCCACCCTCCCCCACCCCTTCCACTCACCCCTCACCTGCTTCTCTCCTGTCCCCTGGCCCAGTGCACTGTCCCCTCCAGGCCTCCAGCCCTGCCTCACTTCATGAAACCCTGCCCTCTCTGCACAATCTTCAGCACTGCTGGCCCCAAGGGGACAGGGAGTGAGCCCCCCGCCCATACACACATGTGCATGCGCGCACATGTGCACATACACACACACACACAGTGGACACAACACAAATACACAGGGCTGCGGCTCCAGGACCCCAGAGGGCACTATATACTATCCTTGGCATTCAGGGCCCAGCCGGCACCTGAAACTGCTCTGGGTCGGGCCTCCCCTGGCCAGGCTGGGGCCAAACACCTCGGCCTCCCCTGTCCTGGGGAGGGGACAGCCTCTCTCCACTCCAGGCACTGCCTTAAAGAAAACGGGGGGACTGTGCCCACCTGGCGGGCCTCTGGAGGGATCTGCCTGTCTGCCCGTCTGGCTCTCATGACCTCCCCCACTTCTTTAGTATCAGCAAGTCAGGAAGGAAAGGGGCAAAGCAGGAAAATGGCTCCCAGAGCCCCTCCCCCAGAGCTGGACTGGTGGAGGATGGGGCTGGTTCTTCCTAGAAATGGGGCCCTAATGATTTCCAGGACCCCTCCCTGGCCAAGCCGTCAGGGTCCTCCCCTCACCCATGGCAGGGGGGCCAGGCCGGGCTTTGTGCATAAAGTGGTGAGGGCATGATGGGGACCCGGTCCCTTGGCCCCCTCAGCCTCCTTTGGCCCCCTCAGGCCTTCAGCTGGTGCCACTGGGCCACAGGCTGCCGGGGACGGGCGATCATGTCCTTCCAGTGCTTCACCTCCCCAGGCCCGCTCTTCCAGGACAGGTAGATCTGGGAGAGGGAAGAGGCCAGCATTAGTGGCACACTCAGAGGCACTGTCCCCTGCTCCCACCAGGGGGTGCCACTCCATCTCCACAATGACCCAGTCACCTATGATCATGGGGACCAAGGGGCCTCATCAGGCAGACAACCTACCTCAAAGAGTGCCCTTCCTCCCTTTCCCTGCCTGCCTATGTGTGTGGGGGGGTTTGAGGGTGGGGTGGTGGCAGTTGGCATCTATGCTCTTCCATGCCCTACCTGTTGAGCACTATCTTTCCTTAATTACAATCACCTCCAACTCCTGGGCACTTTTTACACACCAGGCACTGAGCTAGGGGCTTTCCACACATTGATCATCAAATCCTGGCCTGTGAGGCAGGTATATTATCCCCCCATTTTACAGGTGGAGAAACTGAGGTACAGAGAGTTAAGACACTTACCTACAGTCACAGAATTTATAAGTGGTGCACAGGGATTTAAACGCAGGTCTTGGGCTCTACACTACCAGCCCAACCTTGCCAGCCTCTGCGTTAGGGGGTTCACAGCCTCATGGGGCTGCACACATGACCTCCAGCTTGGTGACAGGTGGCTGGCTAAGGGCATAGAGCTCCTAAGCTGCCTAGGCCAAAGCCAGAACAAACTCACTTCCACCTTACTTCAGCCAACAGAACGCAGGGCTGTTTCAAAAGGAGCTCTAATTGGATCTGAGGAACTCCCAACTCCAGAAGGCTGAGCAGCTTCAGAAGAGCTTAGGAGATATAGGTCCTTGGTCCTTGGCCTGAGCTGGTCAAGGAGGCGCTCAGCAGGCCCCAGCCCAGCTCAGAACACATGGTCCCGCTGGGCCATGGGTGATGCCACCCTGGGGTACTGTCTCACCTGTAACAACAGGTCAACCAGCCATGCTCTCTGGGCCTTGCTGGATGGCAGGCAGGGCCAGAGCTCCTCTTTGAGGCAGCTACATTCTCCATTCCCAACATCTGAGGAGGGTCTCCACCTTGGCCCCTCCCTGTGGGGGCTCTTTTTTCCCCCTCCATGCAGGGCAATGCCCCAGGTGATCCATTGTCTTCTCTCGCTTGCTACTGGCATCTACCCTTCCTCTCAGCCTGCCCCGATCACTGGCTTCCTGCACTGTTCCTGGTCTAACCTCCATGTCTGAATGAACACACATGCCCTTAGTAGGGACATTTCGAAAATAACTTTTATTATAATAGTAGCTAATAGACATGTTCCAAGTACCGTGCTAAGCATCTCACCTGTTACTGAATCATCCCTGCACATTGTGAGGTTGGGACTGTCTTACTTGTTTTAAGAGGAGGAAATGAGGCTCAGAAAGGTCATGACTGTTGAGAGTTAGGGCTGGGATCTGGACCCAGGCAGTCTGACTCCCAAGCCCATACTGTTAAAACTAAACCATAAAGAAACACAGGAACAGCTGTTTCAAAGTAGAAAAATGGAAGGGTGTATGTCACAGAAGTACATCCTGGAAAAACTCATGACCAGGCATGGAGTTTTTGGCTAATATATGATGAGGAGAGGTCGTGTTTTACAAGGAAAACATCTGCATATCTCAGGCCATTCTTACACCATCCTGTGAAGTGCTGTAGAGCCCGTATTAGTAGCTCCATTTTACAAACGAGAGCACTGAAGCTCAGGGAGGCAAGTGACTTGTCCAAGGTCACACAGCCATTTAGCAGCAGATGAGGTGGGAAGTGAAGCCAGGTTTTTGGAGTCAGACCGCAGCTTTCAACACTGCCCCACACAGCTCTGCAGATAGGACCCTGGGTGACATTTTTCTGAGGTCCTTATCCTGAAGGTCTTTTGGGGATCCTGGGCAATTCTTCCTCCCTCTGCCTTTCCAGCAATCTGTCCTCAGCTGACTGGTCCATGGGACAACACGTAGGGAGAATCCGTCCAATCCCCTCATTTTCAGAGGTTCAGAGAAGGGACGGGACTGACCCTCTCTCTCCTGCTGTCCAGCCCTGTGTCACCCACCACCCCTCCTGCTGCTCCCGAGGACAGACCCTTGCCGGGTGCTAGCTGGTGTGCCAGCCACCTGCCCCGCCCCTACCTTGCCAATGACGTCATTGCGGCTGAGCCTGTCCTTGTCCATGACAGTGATGATGATGGTCGTCTCCCTCAGCTTCTCCGTGGGGATATCGAAGGCAAAGGACTCGTTGAAGATGGGGTTCAGGTTCCTTTTCATGGTCACCGTCTTCTTTTTCTCCACCCGCTTGTCCTTGTACATCAGCCACACCTTCACGTAGGGGTCTGGGAACGAGGGGACGGGTCAGAGGGGCAGTGGGTGGGAGCTGGGGTGGGGGGCCCTCTGCAGAGGGTCAGGAAAGCACCAAACAAGAGGGCTTGGGGGAAGTCACGGGGTAGAAAAGCTGTAAGGGACCTCAGCCATCATGGATGTACTCCTGAGAACACGAATGGGGACACCAAGCCCCAGAGAGGCCAGGTCTCACCCTAGGTCCCAGACAAGTAGTGTTGGAGCTGGGGACACAGTCTAAGACGACACTGACCCACAGGCTGCTCCAAAGAGGGCCACCCAGGACTCCAGGATAGAAGAGTTGAGACTGGAGGTGGGGTGTGGGAGTCGGGGCTGATGGGAACAGCATGGGCCCTGCCGTCCACACCCAACATGACCCCTGTGTCCCCAGAAACTCCCCGACCCATCCGCCCTGTGCCTCAAGAAGCCCCAGAACCTGATGTGCCCCCGATGTCCATGGCTTTGAGGTTCCGGGCTTTGATGATGTTCACGATGATGGAGTTGGCAGAGGGGTTGTAGCAGAGAGACAAAAGCAGCTCCCCTCGGCTCCCCTGGGAGGGACAAGGGGAAGTGTGAGGCTGGGCTGTGGGAGCCACTTCCCTCAGCTCCCCGAACAGGGAGAACAGGAGGGGCATGGGGACTAGGGGGAGGGGATGATTGTTGAGCTCTGGCTGACCCCACAGCCCCAGGTTCCCTCCACCGATCTGGGTGCTTACTCCCTGCTCTGTCACCTCGGTCATGCTTGGTCTCCCTTCGGTTGGCAGGCCTGTGCACTGCCCACCATGTCCCCCTCCTTGAACAGAGCCCCAGGTTTTTTATCATAGCTCAAGTGAGTCCCCACAGTGCTGAGACCACCAGTGGGCATTCGGCCCCACTGAAGCCACCCACCTGCACCCTTTCCCCACAGCACTCCTGACCTTCCTAAGACTGAGGGGCATTAGGCCTGGATCTCAGCCCTGACCCGCCAGCCCCCAGCCAGGGGCCCATGGCCCGGGACTTACACTCCCATCGCTGCATGGCTTCAGATCCTTCCAGAAGGTCTGCATCTGGGTCAGGTCCACCTTGTTGAGGGGGATGGACACCTCCCCAATGGGGTCGTTGCGGCTGAAGCGGTCATAGTCCAGGACCTGGAGGTAGAGGACCCTCTGCACCACCTTCTCGTAGGGGAAACCTGGGGACAGACAGCGCAGGTGAAGAGTGGGACAGAGGGGGCACACGGGGCCTGGGCAGGGCGAGGCTCCTGGGCAGGAAGGCTGGTGAGGAGCAGGGATGGCCCTGTCCCTTCCTGCTGCCACCCCACCGAGGCACAGCAGGCCACACCTGCATTCAGACCTTCCTGAAGCCTCAGCGAGAACTGTCGTTGTCTTATCTGTTTCCAGAGACAGTTCTCCAAGGTGGATGGTCTTGTCCTTTTTACAGACGAGGAGACAGAGGCTCAGATGGCTTAAATCACTTGCCCAAAGTCCCACAGCTCATACAGAGCAGAACTGGGACCATTCATTCATTCACTCATTCATCAGGTACCCATCTCGGTGACCGAGCTGTGGTCCCCTTGTTCTCTGGGCAGCCCTGCCACCACCAATTGTCCTGAGGCAAGTCTGGGCAAGCGGCCCTGCCTGAGATGATCACGCTGCCAGACAGGAAGTCCCAGGAGGACCTGGCAGAGGGAAATGGCAGCGACACAGAAGTCGGAGTGAACACATATTCTAGGACTCCACATTTCCCCTTTGCCTCCTTCCAATGCATCAGCCCATTCTTCCGACCTCCCTCAACAGATCCCACAGCTGTCCCCTTCTCTGCTGTCACCTCCCTCATCCAAGCCACCGGCACCTCTTGCCTGGACAGTCACAAGAGTCTCCAAACCACCCTCCCCATTTGCTTGCCTTCTCCAATCCATTCTCAACCACGGCCAGAGTGAGCTTTTAAAAATAGAATCACATCATAATACTCTTGCTTAAAGCCTTTCAGAGGCTCCCAGTGCACTTAGAATAAAAGCCATGAGCCCTGCCTTGGCTTCGAATCCTTCCACAGCTTGGCCTGCTGTCCTTTCCCTGCTGGTCTGGTGACCACTTTTCACCCAATGTCTGGGCTCCAGCCAGGCCAGCCTCCTTCCCCGCCTTTCCTGCCCTGGAGGCCCAAGCTGGTCCCCACCACACCCACCTGGCTCTGCTTTCTTTGCTGACATCCCAGATGGGGTCAGGTTCCCTGTTCTACACTCTAGCACTTTCCTTTTTCAGCTCATCACAGGCTGTAATAGATTCATGTCTGCTTCCTTGAGTCTGACTCTCACTAGGCTAGAATTTCCAGGAAGGCATCTCCGTCCAATACCACCGGGTCCCAGCATCTAACACTGTTTCTGGCACGTAGTAGGCACTCGATAAATATTTGTTAAGTGAATCAATAATTGAACAAGCACGTAAGTGCCAGTGAAATGGCCCGATGGAGCAGCAGGAGTGTGCGGAGTGGAGAGGGAGCTGAGGCTGGAGGGAGAGCGGGGGAAGAAACTTGGATGGGATGGAAAAGGTACTAGGAAGCCAGGGGAAGGTCTGAAGCTGCAGTCATTGGACCCTGGGAGGCTTAGTTGGAGGAGGGGACAGCCTGGGAGGTGCAGGGGTTGCAGACCAGCCTGCAGGCTGGAGATCAGATCCTCAACCAGGGTATGAACAGGAAGGAGTGAGGACCTTAGCCTGACTGATGGAGAAGATGAGGTGCTCTGCAGGGCTCTAGTGCCTTCAGCCACAGACACCAGAAGCACAGAGAAGCCTCTGACAGGAGCAGGTGCACCACAAGACGAAATCCTATGTTCCTTGAACCTCCAGCCTCTGAATCCCTCCAGGGCCCCTTCCTCATATTGAGGGGTCTATATCTGTCTGGCACATCTTGGAGTATGCCAGGGTCCCTGTCCAGGTGACCCTTGGCATCTCTTCAGGTGAAATGCTTGACAAGTGTTCTGGAAATGGCGGAGGTTCCAAGAGATCCTTGCACCTGAGTTAGCTCCCTTCAACACCAGGGAAGGCAGTCTGTTATTTGGCAAACTCCTATTCATCCATCACAACCCATCTTGAATAGCCCTTCTTCTGGAAAATGTTCTTCATCACCATGAAGGGGAGCTTATACTGGGTTCCTGTGGCACCTGTCATGCAGTGTGTGGCACAATTATTTACACATCTGTCCTCCATTAGACCAGGAATGCCTTGAGGGCCATAATTTTGCTCTGCACCCCCAGTACCCAGGAAAGTGCCGGTTCAGTTACTGCTGGGTGAATATTTGCAGAAGGGACCAGTGGATTGGGGCTCTGCCCATAAACCTTGTCCCACTAACTGGCTCCATACATCTCCAGATGGCTGAGCCTCTTGCTGGTTGTACCATTTCTGACCCCTACATTGACCTGGGGAGGAGGAGGGTCCAGAAACACAGGAGCACCCATTAGCTCACTCTCAATGATTTATTTAGTAGGTGAGCTGGCTGCTGCCTTGCAGAAGGGGTAGTGTGCCAGATGACTGGGACACCAGATGGAAGATAGTCCCTAGGGCACACACTGGAGGTTCTGGAGAGCCTGGGCACCAGGAGTTGTTCTCACTGGCTGAACAGGGCTGTTGGGAAAGGGTTATGGCTTCTCTAACTGGGGTCTGGGCATATCCCAGATTACTGGGACAGAAATCACTCCCTGATCACATGCCAGCTTCCTGGTTACCATGAATCCTCAGATATAAAAGATAAAGAAAGGCCTGCAGGAGAGAGGAAGGACGTTTGTCCCAGCAGGGGCACGGTTCAGAGCCATTGCTCCCGGAGGGCACCATTGTAAGTGCTTTTACAATGGGCTGATTTACTGATTTGAAACCAAGGCACTGAGAGACTCAGACTTGCCCCAGGTCACAGAGCTAGTAAGTGGCAGAGCTGGGATTCAAACTCAGGAAGCCTGGGCCATAACCTGTGCTCTTAACCACTACACTGTGGTTGCTCCAGATGCTCCACCTCTGGATCCTGTGGGCGCCTCCCTTCCTTCCTGCCCTCCTCAGGATAAGTTCTGTGTTTGAGCTGAAGGCCCAGCTTTCCTCTAAGCCTCTGGCTGTGACGCAGGCTCCGCTCAGTGCTATAACCTAACGTCAGCTAGACACAAAATGCAGCGGGTTAACTGGGCAAGACGTGTGCTGTGTGGGCGCGTGTAAGTGCACGTGTGCTTGTGGTCATGTGGCACAGGCGTGTGGCAATCGTGGAGGGGAAGAGAGACTCTGGGTGGGTGGGGGCGGCACCAGCCTCACCTTCGAAGAGGAAGGTCTCGTTCCAGTGGGGGTTCAGGTTCTTCCTCTTCACCTTGGTCTCCAGCTTGTGCTTCTTGTCTGGCAGCAGGTAGATCTTGACAAAGGGGTCGCTGGTGCCGCTGAAGTCCTTGGCCGGCAGCTCCTGGGCCTTCATGATCTTCACAGTGAGCGTGGACTCCTGGAAGTTGTAGCCGACGCTGAACTGGATCCGGCCCAGGTTCTCTCGGCTGCAGCCCTCGTGGGCCTCGTCCTCCTCTGAGCCTGGGGAGAGCTGGGGCGGGGAGAGGCCAGCAGGGTTGGGGAGCATTCTGCTTCCCGAAGCCCCCCTGCAGCCTCTCTGTGCCCAAGGCCAGTCCGGCCGCTGGGAGCTGCATTGTCCCTCTGGTTGCCGTGTGGCGCCTGGGGCCCAGCCCACATTCACGCCCAGGTGAAGATGCTCAGGCAGAGGGCAGGCTCCTTGCACAGGCTCACACAGGGAGGCAGGGACCAGGGCAGAGCTGGTTCAGCTCCTGTCGTCTGAACCCCAGGGCAGTGTGCACCCCATTCCCCAGCCTCTCCCGGATGCCCAGGGTCTGCTGCCCTCGCCTCCCCTGGTCACCGCTGTGCTGGCTCGCCCTGGGCCCCCAAGCTCCCTCCTCTAGCTTCCCACCCTCCCACAGCCCTGCAGGGCATTTTTGTGTATTTTGTGAAATACACCAACCTAAAAACCTGGGCTCCCAAACAGATGAGGGAGACTGTTCACATCTCAAAAGAGCGTACTGTGATATTTCTTTGGAAAGTGGCTGGAGTTCTGAGGATGGTGTGATTTACAAATGAGAGGTGAGTTTTCAGGAGCAACATCTATTTGTGTAAGGCAGAGACACTAAAGACACAGACTCCCAGGCCCGGGGCTCTGGGAGCCTGATGTGATGGGGTTGGGGGGACCTCGGGGTGGGCAGCAGAGTTTAAAGGAGCTTCAGATGACAGTACTGCACACCAGGCTGAGGACCACTGGAAGGGAAGACTATACCCGATTCAGTCCCCACCCCTCAAGGGTGGCATTGGGTGTCCCATTCCCAGGCTGACTACTGAAATAGGAAGGAATTGGGGGGAGGGTCTCCCAGCCAAGTCGTCTCAGTGGTGGCTGCTCATTAGGAATATCTGGGGAGGTTTTAGAATACTGCCCACCCCCAGCCACCTGGGCCCCACCCCAAACCCAGGGGGTCCACGTGGCCCAGGCATCCCTGTGCCAAAAGCTCTTCAGGTGATTGGATGAGAGCCAGGGGTGGGCTCAGGGCACCACTTTAAGATGCAAGTGCTGGCCCATTTTCTCTCCCCACTTTCCCCACAGGAGCCTTCTCTGTGGCCCCCTTTCCTCCTGGAGAGGTGGCCCCAAGCTCTGAAATACTAAATAATATAGGTGATAAGAATATGTATAGTGTGCACCTACCATGGCAGAAGACTCTTACATCACCTTCTGACTGATTCCTGACAACAGCGGGCGAGGCAGTTATCACCACTCTAGCTGAGGAGACTGGCTCAGAGAGGTTAAGTCACACGCCCAAGACTGCACAGCAATATGAACGCTCTCTGACTTGAAAGCCCACATCCCAGGGCGGGGTTGAGACTTCCCCCCAAGCCAGTAAGGACTCACCTGCCCCAGGTGAGAAGCATCCAAGTCACACAAATAATAGTAACTGCCACGCACCTGGCCCTGCCCTGTGCCGGGTGCTTGGCCCTTACACTTCCTGCAGCAGCCCGAGGCGGAGGCACAGCTGTATACTAGTTTGGTTTTGGGCACAGATACATTACTAACTGGCATCAAGCCACCTAGTGGTGACAGAAGCTCAAACCCAGGTCAGTGCCAGCCACCACGAGTGCCCTTCCAGCTGCCCTCACTCTCACACTCAAACCCAGTGTCTGGGCTTCACCATCCACACCCTGGTCCTGCCTGGAGCTGGAAGGGGGCTGAGCTGCCTCCCCTACTCTTCCTCACAGCGGAAGAGGGTCCCTCCAGTCCCTGCCACCTCGCCAGATCCAGGCAACCCTGCGAGCTCCCCTGAAGGTTACCTGAGAGTGTGGCTTCCCTACACAGATCCAGTTGCCCCTGGTACTCCTTCCCTCTCCTCATACCAGCGCACTCCCTCTGAACCTCAGTTTCTGCATCTGCAGAATGGGACCGTAGGACCTAGCTTGTGGGGTTCCTGGGAGGGTTAAATGGGTTCAGGTCCCTTCCATAGTCCTGCTCTACAGTCTGGCCCCTGCCACTGCTGTCCTGGGGCCTGCAAAGACCTCTCGCCCCTTCCTATTCCTCCAGAAGTTGAGGTGGAGCCCCAGTGACTGGAGACCAGATGGCCCCAGCTCCACCTGAGGTCCTCTGGTCACTGGGCTCTTGGCTCCCAAACAAGGGGGGTGGGGGGCTTCACCACGGAAGCAGGCAGTTGTTTTGTACCAGCTCCCAGCCTTCCAGAACCACAGCCTTGAGCCCTAATTAACCAGCTGGGACAGCTCCAGGAGCTGTTTCCATGGCAACCAAGCTGGCCACCCCCACCACGCCCCCAGGGAGGTGCTGCCTGAGCCCCTGCTCAAGCAGAAGCATCAAAAAGCATTTGGACCCTGGCCGAGTAGCTCAGTTGGTTAAAGCATAGGCCTGATAGGCCAAAGTTGTGGGTTAGATTCCCACTCAGGGCACATATAAGAATCAACCGATGAATGCATCAATAATTGGAACAAAGTGATGTTTCTATATCTCCCTTTCTCTCGAATCAATCAATAATCTTTAAGACATGAATTTGGGCAGTGCTAGGACGGGGTGACTCAGATGGGGGTGTGGCCCAGCCTCCTCTCTGACCCTTCCTCTGGCCAGCTGTGGGCGCCTCACTCCTCCTGACCCCCAGCTTCTGACAGCCTGGGGCCAGGCAATCAGACAACAGTTTACTTCTGCCCTGCTTGTCTTCATCATCATTGAAGCTAATGATCTGCCTTTGGCCCAGGGCTGGGCAATTAGGGCCTGCCCGCCACCTGAGGGTCTGCTGGGCCAGTGTGAGGGCAGGAGGCTTACTCTTCCCTCCTCTGCCCGTGGCTGTCCGCCCCTCTCTGGGAGCAGCAAGGGGCAGGCAGGCTGGCTGGGAAAGGGCTGTCCCTTCTGGGAACCTGGCTACTGGGAAGCTGTAAACAATTAAGAGGCTGTACAGCGAGGGAGACAGGCTGGGCGGTGAAGGCCTGTCCAGAGGAAATGAGGGCCATCTACATGAGTGGGGGGGGGGGGTGGACAGGAGGGCAGTGGAGAGCCAGGCATGCAAGGGCCTAGAGGGTAGGGCAAAGGGGAAAGGTGAGGAGGCCCAGGGGTGACCAGATCTAGAACAGGGAAAATCAGATGCTCTAATCTGCACCCAAGAGATAGGTAGACTCTTAGGCCCACCTCAGGCCTGCTGATTGGGGATCTGCATTTGAACAAGATCTCTGGGATGGGCTAGAAAAGGGCAGTGGGGATGATAGTTAGAGGCGGCCTGAACGGTAAATGGCAAAGGGTGGGGCCTAGGGGCTCTGGGGGCCTCAGGGAGGGTGGGGGCTTCCGTGCCAAGGCAGTGGGTAGGGAAATCTGAATTGGGTGATGTCGGCACTGGCGAGGGCCTGAGAGCCCACCGAGACCCTTCCTTCTCTCTATGGGAGGAGGGGGTGGGGGACCTAGTAGAAGGAAGAGAAGTGACTCGTCCCAGGTCATGTGCAGTAGGAACACAGCTGGCACTGGGCTCCCACCCTCACACCCTCCCCAAGCCTTCCTGGGGCTTCTGAGCTGCCAAAGCTTGGACTGACTCCTGCCTGAAACTCTCTGGCCTTTGGAAAGCATAGGTGGGGCAAGTAACTCTGACTCACAGATGCTGCCACCAGGGGGTGCTCTGTGAAGCCACAGTCTCTGCCTTGGTGGAAAAAAATCCCGCCCCTGAGCCACAAGGCCTGGATCCAGCCGGGTCGGCTGTATACAGAACCCCAGCACAGCTGTCCCCTAGCAGGAGCAGGGCAGTTCCTGCTCTCTTGTCCTCTTTGGACCTCAGCTGGTCCCCCAGCAATGGGGGCTTGGGAAGTTCTCTGGGATGGGATGAGACCTACTCCACTGGGAGCTCTGCCTCAGACCTCTACTCAATGGGATGCCACTCAGAGAAAGGGGATACCTTCTGTCCCAAGTCCCCTGTCCACTAGCCTTTCCTTCTAGGACCATAAAAATATCTCACAGGAGTAGGTTTCCTTAGGCCCCTGTTCAACCCAGAAAGAGACTGGAGGATGAGAATTCTTATTCTCACTTGACAAATGAGGAAACTGAGGCATGAGAGGCGTTGTGATGAAAGAGCTGGTCACTATGCTGGTTCCCCTGCCTGAGTGGGCAACTCCCACACTGTCACCAATCCCCACACACGGCCCTCCCCTGCCCCGGGCCTCCTAGCCCAGCTCCTGCGTGGGCCCCAGGCCTCCGCCCTTCTCACCATGAGCATCTCGCTGGTGAGGGAGTTGACGAGGTCCGAGACAGAGGAGCGTGGCTCGGTCCGACGGTCAGACTCATCGTGAGGCGTCTGGCTGGGCACTGGAGCTGTGTTCACTGCCTTCCCTCCTGCAGGCAACCTGGGGGCCGGGGGAGTTCGAATGAGCATGCCTGGAGGTGGGTGGGGTTGGGCTGGGCACCATGGGTCTGGGTGGCAGCAGGCCTTTCTCTTGAGACCCAAGCAGCTGCCACCTCCTGCAGGCCAGTAAGAACTGTGCTCTTGTCCACCGGGAGGCCTGCTTCCCACCCCTGCACCATCTCCAGTGTGGTCTGCCTTGACTGTCCCTGTGGGTGCTGTTTTGGGGGTACTCCCACACTACCTGTTTCCCAGAAACCCCCCCCCCTCCAGTCAATGCTTGCATGGTGATCCCTGAGCTTGACTCCCTCCCCAGAGTGCCCGCATCCCTGCTCGCCCCAGCCTGGGAGGGGAGGTGGCATGTCCAGGTCACCTCTCCGCATCATTAACCTCTGCAAACAAACACGCCCAGAGTGCTATCTTCTGGAGCCCCACCTGTGTTTGTTCAGGCTCTGCGAGAACACAGGTGCCCTTCAGACACGAGACTGACCAGGTGAGGTCAGGACCACTGTCCACACTTCCGTCCAGTGGAGCTTTCTATGATGACAAGTGTGCTCGTGCTGTCCCGGTGTGGTCACTGGGCATGTGAAATGTGGCCGGTGTGACTGAGACTGAATATTTAATTTTTTAACTTAAATTCATTTAAATAGCCATCTATTGGATAGGGCAAGTCGTTACCCCTTGCTCTGAGGACTACACATTTGAGAAGGCTCCCCCAGGGACAGAGAAAGGTGGGGTACCACCAAGAAGCCCCGGATCTGACCAGTCCACAAGAGGCCCTGTGTGCACTCCAACTCCATGCTGTTTCCAGGGAACCTGCTGTCCGCCCAGTGCCTGGGTGGTGAGGCCGGGCTCCCTCTAGCTGGGGCTCAAGAAGGGGGACTAAAGGCCTCCAGGGACCAGCTGGAACATCCCATGAGGAGGAGAGGTGGGGGCAGGCAGCATGGAGGAAATGGGGAGACTGGCAGCATGGGGCTCGGGACAGGCTACGATAGAACAGCTTTGAGAGTACCAGAGCCAGACGTGAGGACCACACAGGCTGGACACAAGCCACGGCCCTTGGTATGGACCAGCCACCAGCACACAATTGGCCACGACAGGCACAGAGACATGCACGGAATATGCCAGGTCCTGGAGGGGAGACACCAGGACCCGAGAGCAGGGTATGCGCGCGCACACGCACACACACACACACACACGCACGCACGCACACACACACGAGCACACACACACACACGTGCACATAAGCCCAAAGGACACCCAGGGGGACAGGGAGAGAACGGCACAGGCGACAGGCAGGTCGACCAGAGCAGCGAGATGACACACATACAGGGATGCACACACTTCGCTCCTGAGAGGAAACGCATTTGGGGCGACCCAGGCATGCCAAGGTATGCTGAACTGGGGCAGACTGAACCAGAGAGGGCGGGGAGCAGCCTCAGGCGGAGCTGCCGTGAGAACCTGGCCTCGCTCGGCCAACACGGAAACACCCCCACTCACCCCGGGGACACGAGGGCGCCCCTCCCAGGGGCGTGGCCACAGCGGCACGCACACACGCGTGCACACACAGGAACACACATGCGTGGACGCACACACGGACACACGTGTGGACACGTGCTCACGCAGGCAGGCACGGGGAGGAAGAGGAGACTGAAATAGCTGGAGAGGTAAAGTCAGGTTAAAAATAGAGGGGAGAGGAGGAGAGAGCGGAGCTTGACTGCTGAAGGTATGAGAAAGTCAGTTATTCTGGCCACACCACAGCATCAGCATAGCTGCCAAGCAGCCTGGGAAAAGATGGTCAGCGCCACTGAAGCTGTTGGAGGTTACAGGACAGAGACAGGTGCACAGAGAGCAGAGGGAGAGGCGGAGGGGCCCGTCACTGGCCCAGGGACATCCCTGTGAGGAGCAGATGGGAGGAAGGAGGGGAGAGAGGCCAAGAAAGGTTAGTTGGAGACGAGTGAAGGCTGCAGGGTGCACAGGGGACAAAGAGGAGCGAGGCGGCCGAGAGGAGAGGCAGAGAGGAGGTGGGGGACACACATTGCGACAGGAGAAACATGGTGGCTTTGGGGCAAGGAGAGTGATGGGGGTGGTCGGGTCCTGGCCCTGTCCCGTGCCCCACACAGGTGGAGGTGGGGCCATGGTGGAAACCATTTGGATCCCAAGAAGCAGTGGCGAAGGGGATGGCTGAGAGCATGAGGTGGGGATGGGTGCAGGGCCGATGGGTGCAGGTGGAATGCAGGGCGTGGGAGCCAGGGCCTTCCTCTTGGGCCCAAGAGCATACTGAAGTTCTTGGGGCCCACTGTGCTGAGGCCCAGGGGCTGGGGGATCCTGGGTGGGGGTTTCCCAGCCACCAAGAATCCTGGGAGTAGAGGCAGTGACCAACCCTTCCGTCTTCGAGTTCCTTGCTAAATGCACCCCCATCTCTCTTGGGACCTGGAGTGGCAGCTCCTCCTCCCAGGGTCCTCCTGTCTCCCAGGTGCTAACAGACCCTGGGGGCTGAATGTCCCCAACAACAGCCAAGGGCCTCCCACCTTTTACCCCAGGCACAGGGAGGAAAAGGTGGGGCTGGGGCTGGAGGCAGAAGCTGAAGAGGAAGGGACAGTTGACCTAAGCCTTCCATTCCAAGGTCCAAGGAGCCAGGAGCCCAGAGGGGTGGAGCCCTAAGGTGTCTGGTGCCCAGTGGGTGGTGCCAATGCCAACCTTGGGGTGGGGAGAGTGCTGGGAAGGAAGTGGATTCTGGACACCCTTGTAAACACCCCAGAGGCCATGAGAAATGAGTGTCCAGGATGGAGTGGATGTGGCCAGGCGGGAATGGCATGGGTGTACTCGGAAACAGGCCAGGTCTGGGTGAGGGTCATGGCCCCCACTTCCACACCCACCTTTCCCAGGAAGGCAGGGGACAGTTGATGTAAGGATCAGAAGGGATGGGTGTGTTAAAATATGGAGCGAGACCTGAGTGGCAAAGAGGTAAAAATAGGCAGTGGGTGAAAATGGAGCCAGTTAATTAACACATGGGTGACGTGAAATCTCGTTTCCAGCCTGCATCCACTCCCTCACGCTTCACACCTTTTCAGGCAAAGGGCTTGGGTGCTTAGCAGGCTTTCCGTAGGGCTCCAGCCCCTCCTACAGCCCACGGCCCTCTCCCTGCGGCCCTCTGGCCTGCCCATGGCCCAACTCTGCGGCCCCAGCCCAGGAAGCCTGACTCCTATAGCTCCAGGTGAGCTGGAGGCGGCAGGCTCTGTTCCTCCCGTACCCCAGAACTTGGGCTCAGGGTGTGTGACACCATCTGTGTCACTGAGTGGAAGAACTGGTCCCGCTCTCCCCTCCCACTCTGCAGGGACTTCCAGCTGTGCCCACCACAGACATGCAACTGTGGCCTTGGAAAAGAAGATGAGAGGGCTGGTCTCCAGAAGCCGCTGCAGGGACAGGCAAATCAGCTGTCTAACTCCGCCTATCCTTCCCTAACCCACAGGCCCCTGGCAGCAGCTTGGGACAGTCCCTTCTGGTACTTAAGGGCCTCTTAATGAGCAAGCACTGGGGTCCCTGCCTGGCTGATAGCATATGACAGTGGTCCCAGCCTGAGGGCCTGTTCCCTCATTAGAGGCTTAGCATGTCAGAGCTGGAAGGGGTCACCCTGTCCAATCCTTCATTTGACAGACAAGGAAATGGGCCCAGCAGGGGCTGTGACATGCCCGAGGTTGAACCAGAGCTGGAAGGCAGCCGTCCTGGCTGCCGGGCCCCACGCTATCCTGTAGTGTAGGGCTTTGGTCTCACGAGCAGACCTGACCAGGGATGAGCCCTCCTCCCACGAACACAGGCGTGTGGCAGGCCCAGCCCAAGGCCAGGTGAGAGGAGGCAGCCAAATCAGGTGCAAGACCCTCCTGCCTTTGTGATGCTGCTGGAGCCCCGGGACCTCTAGCCCTTCCCTGTCCCCTGCCCCACCAGTGCTCTATGTCCCCCTCTGAGATGGGGGCATCAGGAGATGCTTCCCTGGGAGCCTGATGTCCGAGGCTGTGGACAGTTAAATGCCCAGCTCTCTGCTCAGCCTGTGCTGTGGCCATGGGCTATTCCTGGTCCCCACAGGGCCCTGAGGGACAGTAGCAGGGCTCCTGGTGACAGGTTGCTCTCGGCCCTTCACTCTGTTCCCTCCTCTTGGTACCTCAGGCTCAGGGGCTGCCTTTCTGGTTCTTTCTGGTCACCAGGCCTCTCCCCTGCCCCAGACACTCCCCACCAGGGAATCATCTTCCATCAGCGGAGTAGCCAGTCACACCTCTGCAGTGAGGTGTGTGACCGTCACCCCCAGCAGGACCTCCAGGCAAGAGGGAGGTTGAGGTGGCGGGGATGAGGGAGAATGGGCAGGTGCCCCTCCCCTGACATCCCCCCCGCCCACCAACCACCGGAGAAACTGGGATTTCTGGGTAGGGGCAGAGATGAAAGATGAGGGGGCAGCAGGGGGGAGCCAAGCAGGAGGATGGGGCAGGAAGGCGGGCTTGCTCCGGGCGAGGGCAAGCATGCCCGGGGAGCAGGCTTGATCCAGAATGGTCCCAGGACGGCCGCCCTGGCCTCAGACCCAAAGGACACCACCAGGGTGGCTGTGCGTGAGGGCACCGGCTGGGGAGGGGCAGTCCTCCCGCTCCAGCATCCATGGAAGGCACCTCTGCCTGGTCCAGCAACCGGGCCAGTCGAGGCAGGCGGCCTCTCCGCACCTCCTTCTCTGCCGCCGCCGCGGGCCCTCGCCTGAGCTCGTACCTCTTGTCCCCCTGAGCGTTCTGGTTCTGCTGGGTTCCTGGGTTTTGCAGGTCAGGGATATTGGCAAAGTCATCCTGCTCCGAAAGCCCTAAGACCAAGGATAGCACCACCATCCGGCCTTCCCTGCCCGGGGTGGGCAGCCCACCAGCCGGGTGAAAGGAGGAGGCCCCATGGGTGGGGCAGGGAGGGGAGGGAGAGAGAGACAGAGACAGAGACAGAGACAAAAAGAGAAAGAAAAAAGCATAAGAAACTGGCCCTGCAGGAGAGAAACCAAACTTCAGCACTGTCAACAGTTGTAGAGCAGAGCAGGGTGGAGGCAGGGGGAGGGGAGGAGGCAATGGAGGGGAGGTGTCCGTGGTCTGAGACCCAGCTCGCCAGGGGGCCAGAGCAAGATTCTCGGAAGAGGAATGGGGAAGGGGCTGGGCAGAGGCCTGCTGAGATGGCATGTGACTGGGATTTCCTGAGGGGACACTAGGGGAAGGCTGAGGGGAGTGGAGCCCAGGCTTGGGACACAGCAGACTTCCAAAGGCTAATTCACCTCCAGCTGAACCAAGGCCAGGGGCTACTGGCTCTGACCATCTGGGCCCCTGGGAGGGGAGGAGGAGGGGCTCTGTGGCCACCTTGCTTCCAGACTGTGCAGGCGGGTTTGGCTCCCAGCCGGGAGGTTCTAAGGAGTTTGGAAGTCCAGTGGGCACCCCACCCAGTGCTTATGGAAGCCCCTCATAAAGATGTCTCTTGGTCATGGTCATGGTCAGCTAGGCGTGCTTGATGCCAGGACGGGGTCGTAGGAGCTTCCTCCCCTGGGCCCCTGGACGCAGAGCCCATCAGAGGGAAATGGAAGTCCCTTCCGGCATATGGTGTGTCAGCCATGGGGACTTCTCCCCTGCCCCTTCCTGGAGATCCAGGGAGTAACTGCAAGGCCATTCCTTGGAGAAGCAGTCCAGAAGGCACCAAAAAGCCAAGATGGAGTCTGAGAAAACACAGGAACTTGGCAAATCTGGAGAAGTCCAGGCAAGACTTGGGGGGGGGGGGACTGTGTCTGCAGCAAGGACAGTCTGGAGAAGGCTGGGCAGTCCAGGCAGAGAGGCAGAGCAGACAAGAAGGCAAGAACCCCTTGGAGCTGACATGTGGGCAGCAGCATGGGGCCAGAGGTCAAGGGGTAAATGTTTCGTACCGAGGATTCTCAGAGAACCACCAGGCAACGGCAGGGCCGCCTGTGTTTTTCAGGGGAGAAAAGTGGCCCGCTGCCCAACAACATCGGAGTTTGCAGGCATTTTCTGGGTGCTCTGTGGAGCTCATCCAGTGTTGGGTCTCTCCTCCAACAAAGGGAGAGGGGTTCTCAGATGGGGCAGGCAGGAAAGCATCTCAAGAAGGTCCAAGGGAGAGATGGTAAGCTGGCGCAATGTTCTGCAGGGAGGCAGGTCCTGGGTCAGGCAGCCCACCACCTCCACCACCATCCGGGAGGGCAAGGTCATGGTAAGCCGCTGGTTACGCCTATGTCCCAGAGAGGCTGCCAACAGGGAACTTTAGCAGGTGAGAAGCGGCCTCTGGGGGGAGGGCAGAGCACAGAGCTCTTGGAAAATGGGAGCTGGCAGTGGGGCCCGGGGAGGGAAGGAAGTTAAGTGGTCGCACTGACTTCTCTGTGTCTTTGTCCTGTGTGCCTTCACTCCAGGCTGACAGTTGCACGGGCATCTAACTTTGGGGACGAATCCTCATTTCCTTTGTTCTCTGACCAGTGGTACTGTTTCAGAGTTGGTAAAATTCCATTTGGCTGGTTGAGCTGGGGGAAGGCAAACCCAGTGAAAACAACATGTCTTTCCCTGGTTAATGCATTTTTCAGACACTCCTTTTGCTCTTGTTGAGAACAAAACGGCTCCTCGGCATAAATCCCCGATTTGTCATTCTCTCCGGATTGCAGGCCAGGCTGCAAGGGCAAGGACACAGGGGGGTGGGGGGTGGGGGTAAGTGGGGAGAGGCTGGGGGGGGAGCTAGTGGTGCTGGGCAGCCACACCCATTAAGCAGGAGTGCTTCCCTCCCTGAGGGAGGGGGTCGGATCTTGGGGGTCTGACCTTGGCTAGCCCTCTCACCCTGACCCTCTACCTGGGCCACCAGCATTTAGGTGAGTGAAAGGCCTCAGAAACTAAACTGTAAGGCAGGGGGCAGGGGCAGCAAACTACAGCTGGTGGCCCATGTTTGTACAGCCCACAAGCCAAGAATGGTTTGTACATTTAAAAATGTGATCAAGACTACATGTGTCCTGCAAAACCTAAAATATCTATGATCACCCTTTACACAACTGGCTGACCCCTGCTGCGAGGTACTACGTGGAGTCGAAGCCCGAGGTCAGGAGGAGCAGAGGGGCAGGGGCCTGGCTGGTTTTAAGTTCTGTTCAAGCCACAGCAGAACCAATTCCCTGGACTCTCCTAATCCACACCAGTGCCACAGCATCTGTCTCAAAACAAACTGTAACCTGGAAACCAGAAGGTTCTGCTGGTCTCATGCAGGCGTCCAGTGGGATTCCCAAGGGTCCTCGGGTCAGGGAGAGTCCCAGCAGATGCGCTGCCTGGAGTTGCCAAATAGAGTCACAGGCAGCATGTCCCATCAGGCTGGGGCCACAGGCCACTTGCACGAGTGTGGGAAGCTGGCACGGTAGAGCCTCTTCTGTTGGGTGCTTCTGCCAGAGGCAGCACTCCCGTCTGCCCTGGAACTTTGGGCTGGGGTCCAGCTGGAGGCAGAATGCCCTGAGGGATCTGCTTGCCTTCAGGATCCCCACATCTTGCCAACGAGCTGGGCCTTGAGCTTGGCCTTCCCCTTCCTCCTCCCTTTCTCTTCTCCCAGGCTTGGTGTGCGGATCTCCTGCTCGTGAAAAGTGCTCCCAGGAAAGACCTGGGCGAGGGGAACCCAGAGCCTGGAAGGAAGGTCATGTTAGCCCCAAGGAGGTGGTGATAGCAGGAATGGATGCCCAGACCTGCCCTGGGCTCTGAGAGTGAGCACAGGTGCCCAGAGGGATGCTGGGGAGAGGGGGTCCTGGGTCAGGGGGCCCTACCAGCGATGTGGGGCATGGGGGCATGTGGCTGGGGGACCGGCTAAGGTTACATACCGATGGTGTGTTGTTACACCTCAGACCTGTACACTTGCAAGAAGGCTCTGATTAGAAACAACATTCTCTAAAGCTTTGGGAGGAACGAGGTTTGTCCTCAGGGGATGGGTTGTTAGGGGAGCCAGGGCAGGAGCCAGGGCAGGAGCCAGGGCAGGAGCTGGAGGACAGGGGGCTCTAGAAGGTCGGAAAGCCAGAGGACAGGGCCCATGGCAGGGACAGGGGAAGTGAGAGGGAGGGAGGAAGTGCGGGGCAGGAAGGTGAGCAGAGTCGAGTTACAGGGCAGAAGTAAACAGGAGGGGAGGAGGCAGGGCCTGGGAGACAGGGAGGCCTGGTTGGGGAGCAGGGGAGGAAAGAGGTCACAGGAGGAGAGGGTGAGGCTGGCAGGGAGGCCATGAGCAGCCTGGTACTAGTCCAGAAGAGGAAACAGATGTGGGGGCCTCGGCAGCTTTGCAAGTGTCTCCACTGACTTTTAGGGGGGACCTTCTCAGAGCCCTGAGATACCAGGGTCCTCAGAGGGGTGGCTCAGATATGAATCCTTCCATGGGGGGCTTCAGTTTGAGCCACGAGTCACAAGAGACTGGAGAGGGGGTGGCCGAGTCTGCTTGGCACCCTGCCCCGGAGATGGAGGGCCAGCAGTTCACAAGGAGATGTGGGGGAAAGAGGCTGGGTCGGGGAGGTAGGGGGCAGGCCAGCTCAAAGGGGGGACTTACAGGAAGGATTTCATGTCCAAGCCTCGGTTTCGAATCTGCCCCACCACGTGGTCCCAGCTGCCCGGGTTGGAGCGGCTGCGGCCAGCAGCCGTCCGGTACTTGGAGCCGGCAGAGGCGCCCTGCCGAGCCTGGCCTCGGCCGTAAGCCCGGGGGTTGGGGCCGGGCACTGAGGCCACGTGGGCCTGCAGCTGGCCCAGGCTCTGGCTGGTGGTGGGCTGGCTGGGCTGCCGGCCCCGCTGGTGCTGGCTCAGCGGCTGCTGCAGGCTCTGCTGCCGCATCAGAGTGCGGGGTCGCTGGCATTTCGGCTCTCCCGTGGAGCTGGGGATAGACTCAAGGGTAGTAGCCGTGGACAGGGTGGAGTCCTCGAAACTTGGGGTGGGTGGAGGAGAGGAGAGAAAGGAGAAGCAGGTGAAGGGATCACAGTGGAGAAGAAAGAAGCCTAGAGCCAGGACTAGGAGGCCCGAGTGCAGGGCGCGCTCTGCCGGACCTCGCCAGGCCTCCATCGCAGTTGTCGCTGCTGCTGCCGCCGTCGCCACCTCACCCAGGAGGCCATAAAGCCCCAAGCCCACCCAGAGGCCCCCAGGTCGGCCCCACCCAGCCCGCCCTCTGGCCTCGGCTCAGCTTAGTACCCAGATACCTCCTGTCTGAGCAGACCTCTTGGCTGGTCTGAGTGGGCCACGGAAGCTTCGGAGGCTGCTGCGTGGTGAAGGCGGGTCCCTAAGGCCCTGTGGCTGCCTGTCATGTTGGAGTGGGAGGGGGTGGATGGAGCTGCTGCTGCCCCCTCCCGCTGTCTCGCTGGGAACCCCAGGAAAGTCTGCCTCTGTGTTCTAAGTACTCCTGGCCTTTGGAGACTTGAGGAAATCCAGGCCAGTGCAGAGCTGGCCTAGTAATTGCATGGAGAGAGGGGGGAGGTGGCTATTCTTATGCCCTGTCCACAGAGGCCAGGGGTGTCCTCAGGCTCCCAGACCTCTGCCTTGTGGCCAGGACTTCCTCAGGATTCAGGCTGTGGCACAGATCATCACCCCCCTTCCAGGGTTAGTATCTCCTCTTGGTATCCTGGGGAATGACTCCTAGTCAGAGGAGGGAACCCAAGAAAGGAGCAGATGACGTGGGAGCCTGAGGAGCCACTTGTCTGGCCACTTTGCACAATTCTGATGGAAAATAGGGTGACCGTCCTATCCTGTATGTAATTTAAAGGGGGTACTTTACAGGCCTGCCCGCATCTCAGAAAAATGCTGGGGTGGAGTGGGGACAAGGGCAGGCAAGAGACAGGACATGGCTGATCAGAGGCAGCATGAGGTCAGAGATCCGGATTCAAACCCCATCTCTGCTACTTCTTAACCTTGGGACTTTGGAAAGGTGAGTCCACCTCTCAGTTTCTTCATCTGTAAAATGGGAGCGAAAAATAATCCAAGCTGCCTCTGTCACAGGGTTGCCCCTCTGAGTACCTAAGGAAGCCATACCCAGGGATGCATAGTACAGTCAACACTCTTATGCCAGTAATAGCTGCAAATGTCTCAGGAGACGGAGGTAGAAGGAGTCCGAGACCCCTGGCCTCCCCTGGGCAACCTGCCTGCTTCGTGCCTTGGTTGGAGATTCCAGCACATCCAATAAGCAGGGCCAGAGCCTCAGAGGTCTCAACCTCCTCCTCTCCCCCTTCCCTCTGTCCCTGATCCAGTGGTCTAGGGCAGAGGCTGGCACGATATGGGCCCTGTGCCACTTGTTTTTGTAAATAAAGTTTTCCTGGAACACAGCTGCTGCCATTAATTCACAGCCACCTCGTTTTATTGCGCTTTGCTTACGCACTTTGCAGATACTGTTTTTTACAAGTTGAAGGTTTGTGACAGCCCTGGGTCCAGCAAGTCTATCAGTGACGTTTTTTAGCAAAAGTATTTTTAAATTAAGGTATGTACATTCTTTTTAGACGTGATGCTATTGCCACTTAACAGACTATGGTATAGTGTAAATGTAACTTTTATATGCATTGGGAAACCAAAAAAATCAGTGTGACTTGCTTTATTGCGACACTCACTTTATTGCGGCCATCTAGACTGGAACTTGCAGCGTCTCTAAGGTTTGCCTGCACATCCTGTCTATGGATGCTTTGGGGCTACAAGGGCAGGGCTGAGTAGTTGTAAGAGAGGTTACGTGACTTGTAAAAGCCTAACTTCTTCCTATCTGGCCCTTTACAGAGAAAGCTTGCCAGCTCCTGGTCTAGGGCCACAGGGCAGCCATGTACCCCTGAGCTGCTCGAGGGAGGGGGCCCCAGGGTCCTTGGAGCCGCTTTCACCACTGCAATCAGACCTCAGCTTTGCTCACGCCCTGAGTCTACCCTGGGAACCAAAGGACAACAGTTAGGCTGCCCCTGTGGGCTGAGAGAGGAGAAAGAGAGAAAGAGAGGGAGAGAAAGTCAGAGGATAGTAGAGAGAGAAAGAAAGAGAAAAAGAAAGAAAAGAGAAAAAAGCAAAACGTGGCTTTAGCTGGGTCTTGGGGCCGGCAGCAGCCTTGCCCGGCTCAGGGCTGGAGCTGGGGCTACCAGCCGGGACAGGCCCAGGCCTGGTGGCCAGGCAGGCCCGCAGCTCCCTGGGGGCAGGCAGAGGCAGCTGGAGGACGGCACCGGGTGGCCGCCTCCTCCTCCTTGCTGACCTCACTTTGGTTTTCTTTCATATCCAAAATTAGTCCAGTTTACAACCTCTCAGTCACAGGAAACTAAAATTGGTTCTCCCAGGCCAGGAGCCAGCAGGGCGGCATGGAAGCCTCAGCCAGCCTGGAGTCTGTGACTGGAGCAGCCTGGGGAGGGTAAGCGCTGGGCCTGGCTTTCAGAGGGGGTGTGGGGCTTCCTTCCAGACTCTCCTGAGGACCGATGTCGGGGGGGAATCTCTCAGGCCAAAAGGCACATGAGACCTCAGCACAGTGGGCCTCAGTGGGCCCAACGGCAGGAATCACAGAATTGAGAAAACAGGATAGTCCAGCAGCTAAGAAGGGGTCATGGCTGCTGGTCTCCTCAGTGAGAGGCTGCTCCATTCGCCGGGAACAAGGCTGTTATAATAGCTGAAATTGGAACCTACGTCCCAATGGGTGAGAATGGTCATAGTTCAAAGGATTTAGAGCCTGGGTGGGGGGATAGAAGGTTCTAAAAGTCAAGATGAGAATAAGGCTGCCCCATGGTGGGGGAGAGGGGAGCGTGCTATCTGCTGAGAGTAGGGACCAGCCCTACATCCATCGCCCAAGAGAGGGACTGACTGTCTGACAAGGTCAGGCAGCTATTAAAAAGGAAATGGCTAAAAAAAAGGAAATGTCAATCCTGCCTGATGTCCAGACCACTCTGGTCCAAAAAGAGAAGCTAGCTGGGGCTCAAAATCCCAACCTCCAAGAACATACCATCCCAACAGCTGACAGCCTGCTGCCCAAGACAGGGACAGCCAGTGGGACGGCTGAGATGAGGGTGAACCAACAACGGGAAGAGCCCGGCTGCATGGTGAGGCTGCGCAGCAGAGGGTGTTAATGGTGTAAGCAAGACTGAGACAAGCCAATGGAGTCACCTGATGGTCAAAAATGTCATGGCTCAACCTCTGGGTCTAGAGCCATCGGCTGGCTGTAAGAGAGAAGGTCTGGTGGCAGATGAGTGGCACAGAACAGGCTGAGAGTGGGCCAGCTCCCCAAGGATGGGATGGCCCAATGGTTGAACTATGGGCCTGCTGCCCATGGAGGGGTGACCTGACGGCTGATATGGGGCGGCCAAAGAGGATGGGATGACTCAAGGACTGAAATGAAGTTGCCCCGGGGGCAGAACATGAAATGACCTGGTCACTGGGCGAAGAAAGGGAGTGATGGGGGCAGCAGCCGGAGGCTGGGATGCGACACTGTATATGGCTGTTAGCTGTGCTGGGTGGTAAGGACGATGGGAGTCTCATGACGGGATGGAATGAGCCAGGGGCCGAGGACGGCACCTCTGGGGGCAGCAGCGGGCATGCCAGGGGTCCCGCTGTCCACCCTGGCGGGGGCAGGCCTGAGCTCATGGCTCTGGCGGCCATGGGGCCATCACTCACTTGGACAAGTTGAGCTTCCCTGCGGCCAGGTGGCTCTGCACCGTCCGCCAGCGGCCTCTCCCCGCCTTGCCACCGCTGCCCGGCTCGCTGGGGGCAGTGCCGCCGCTTCTCAAGGCGTCCTCTCCGGGTGGTGGCACCGGTGCCGGCTTCTCCCCCAGCCGGCCTTCCCGCTCCACCGCCAGCCCCGCTGCGGCAGCCACTTTGGCGCCAGACAGGAGGGTACCACTGGAGGCACGCATGAGGCAGCCAGGCCAGAGGGGCACCAGGGGTGGCGGTGGGGGAGAGAGGGCAGGACACAGGTGGGGGTGGGGGGTGAAGAGGAGGAAAAACAATAACAGATAAAAGGAAGTAAGAGACAGAGACAGAGGAGGAGGAGAGAGACAGACGGACAAGAGACAGACAGAGAGAGAGAGAGAGACATCAGCACTGCAAATGGGTTAACAGCAGAGCCTGCAGAGAGGAGAGAGGGGACCAGCGGGCTGGGGGTTGAACAACGCACCACGACAACGGAGGGGGGCCCCTCCCCACCGCCTGGGGCAGGGGCGGTGGGGGTGGGGGAGGGCAGCCACCTCCAACTCTATCCCACAGGACAACGAAGGGTTAACGACGGAGGAAGAGCGGGCTGTCCAGGCCAGGAGGCCCCCAGGCAGGGAGAGAGAGAAAGCCGTGTTAGTCAGAGTTCATCACCACCACCACCATCACCGCCATCACAGCCACCACCTCCACGACCAACCGACCACCACCACCGAGCAGCCAGGGCAGCAGCACACAGCAGGGAGGAAGCTGAGCCACACCGAGGGAGGGACCAAAACGGGCAACCCCAGCCTGACTGCACAGAGGGGCAACCGGACCGGGTGCGGGCGGTGCGGCTGCGAGGGGACTCTCCTGCGTGGCTGGCCCTGGGGGTGGGGACAGGGGAGGGCAGGCAGGCGAGGGGGGCAGGAGGGGTTGCTCGTCTCCATGGTCAGCCTGCCCATGGGGTGCAGGGGAGGGGAAGTGGGGGAGGGGAGCAGGAGGAGAAGTGAGGGGCCGGGAGGGGGAGGAGGGCGTGCGCAGATACTCGATACTCGGTACATATGATCAAACCAGGTAAAGTCACTCACTTGAGGGACAGTCGTGGGTCGCCATAAGGGGCGTAGGGTGAAATGTTTAGAATAAACTCCTTGGGAGGGTAGGAGCTCCATTTCTGCTGCACTGTGCTCTCATTGTTATTCCAAAAGTCTCTGTCTAGATCGCTGGAGGGGCAGAGAGAGAGGGGAGAAAACAGGGAGATACAAGAAGAAACAAGAACCGCCAGTCCTGGGGGGCAGAGGGGCGGGTCTGGGCACACAGGGCAGGGTGGACCAGGGTCGGCTCCTGTGGGAGGAAGAGAGGCAGGCGGGCTCCCGGCCGGCGCCCGGCACAGGCACACGTGCACACGCGCACACGCGCACACACGCACAGGCACTCGCACGCACTGAGGGCGGGGGCAGCCGTGCAGAGGAGGCGAGCTGCAGGAGGGTGACCGGAGCCTTGCACCCTGGGAAGCTGGTGGGAGAGAGAAAGATGATAAGAGAGGAGGGGAGAGGGGAAAGGGGCTGGGGAGAAGGCCCAGGGGGATGCAGTGGGGAGTGGGAGGAGGAGAGGGTGCTGGCTTCTGGCTGAGAAGAGCTGAAATGCAGCTCAGACCCTGCTGCCAACTCCCTGCGCCCATCTCCTCTGGCCTCAGTCTCCTTGCCTGTCAAACCAGGAGGTTGGCCGTAACTGCCATGGTGGGGCGGAGGCCCCAGTTCTGGAGCCCGAGGTTGGGTGGAGGCCCCAGTTCTGGAGCCCAAGGTTCTCCCCTCTTCCACCTACCCCCACTGAGCCGCTCCAAGGGCAGGCCCAGCTCCCGGATGCCTTCCTTCCTCCTCCTCCCACTGGCCTGAGGTCCCCCAGCCTCCTCTGCTCTCTCCCTCCTTGGCAAAGGCTGGGATGCAGCCTTTACATGAGATGGGCGGGATCTCAGCTGAGCTGGAGACCCTCTCTGCTCATTGCAAATGTGGTGGTTGGGTCACCCCCAGAATAGGGAAGAATCTCCAGGCCTCTGACCTGGGCGTGACAGGGGCCATTCAGGTCCTCTGTGCTGGGGCCTGTGTGAAGGGAGCCTGCTCTTCCCTGAGGGACAATGGGTAGATTCAACCTCAGGCCCTTGGCATGTACCTGGCAGGGCAGCCTCTCCCTGGGCTGGTGCTCCTTTCCAAGGTAGAGCTCCTCAGCCTGGAAGGGAGCCTCTGTCCCAGTCCCCCCACCCCCTCCTGCTCCATGGTATGTCTTATGGAAGCAGACATGCGAGAATGTGGGCACTTCCATTGGAGGAGGTGGCAGAAGCCTCAGCTGCCAAAATGCGTGGTCTGGAAACCCCTAGAGCCAAAGACAAGCTTGACCTTGACCTCAGTTCTCAACCTCAGACTTTGGGAAACTAAGGACAGACAGAGAGAAGCTAAGCTGCCACCACAGGCCCCTTTGGGCATCCCTGGTGTGGACAGAGTCTCTGTCCATAGTACACCTTAGAAACATCTCACAGGGACTCTGTGACCAGGGTTCAAAAACAGCCCTGAGCCAGCTCACGGGTAGTGGAGGCCAAGGGTGGAGAGGCAGCACAGGCCCTCAGCAGCAGGAGGCCCCTCCCTGGGGAGGGTCTCTGGACAGAAGATGCTATTCTCACCAGAGACGTCCTTTGGCCCCCCTTCCCGAGTGTAACAGGGAGATGGAGCAGTTGGAAGACCTCCCTCTCCTTGCCCCCTTAAAATCTCCCGAATGAAGGGCCATCCAACCCTAGGTTCTGGAGAGAAAGATCCACCCAGGGTCATAGCTGCCAGACTGTTCTCCCACCCTGTGTTCCAAGGAGCTCCAAGGTCCCTCAGGATGTCTGCTGCAGTATTGGAAAAGAGGATCTTTAAATAAGTTTGTGAAACACTGGTTCCTTTAATGCAGGACTTCTCAGAGCCTTTAAGGTGCCAATGAATACAGTGTGAAGTGTTTCCCAAACTTAGTTGGCCACGGAACCCTTGATTTGTGGAATAACTATTAATCATTTATGGGACACGAGTGCTCTGAGGAACACAGTTTGGAGAGCACTGCTAAAGAATACATCTTCCCAGAACTTTTGACAAGCCCATCCCTTTAAAGGAGGTCTAAGCCCTGGGGAGACTGTGCAGTGGGTAAATCCTGTTTCTGCCACTCCCCTGGCTTTGGGCCTTGGCAAGAGGCAAAGGTCTAGTGACCTGTGGGCATGTAGAAGGAATGGTGGCTTCCTTTCCCTGGGGCTGAGGGTCTGACAACTAGCAGGGTGGGGGGCATGGGCTGCAGGCAGAGGACAGCCCACTGTTGCCCTCCTTTGCCTTAGAGAGCCCTCATGGGTGCTGGCCCGTTGCCCGCCATGCTGCCCACCCATCCCCCTTGTGGGGAATCCATCTCCTCTTGTGGGCTCTTTCCAGGACTTCTGATCCTGCCACACACTCCCCTATCCAAGAAGTTATGGTCACCTGGCAGACACAGGTCCCCTGGCCCAGACCATGGCGGCACACTCAGGGGCCTGGCCTGAAGGTAGCACAGGTGCTGAGCTGACTCTGTGTGCTCCCCACATGGTTTCTCTGCCTTCAGAAAGCCTGGAGCCTGGGCTCTGCAACCGCCCCCAAGACCTGCCAGCTCTGGCTTTGAAGACAGAGAGTGTGCAGCAGAACCCAGCTTCAAAGGCTTCCCATGGTCTCCCCACCTCCAGCCTTGGCCTGGCCCATCCCCTCCACTAACCCGCCCCCCACCGACACACACCCACAGCTTCTGTGAAGGCCCCAAACAGGGTCAGAGCAAGAGATGAAAAGAGAGGAGGGGGCAAGGAGAGGCAGAGAAGGGAGCCCTCAGGAGCAGGGGAAAGGAAGAAGGAAAAGAAGAAGAGAGAAAGGGAGAAAGACCAAAAAAGGAAGGGCAGGGGGGACTAGACAGGGGGAAGGGGGCAGAAGGGAAGGAAAAAGGGGGGCAGGGCAGGGCAGGCTGGGGGCAGCTTGCCCCTTAGCTGGCCAGCTGAGATGGAGGGGCCCTCAGCCCTACCTCGGCCTGACAGCCTCCCAGTGAAGGCCTGAGGAAGGGACCAGGACCACTGGGCAGAGGGCACAGAGCCCCCAACCAGATGGGGCAGGGGGGCTTCTCCTGGGGTCTCCCAGTGACCCTTAGCAGTGGGCTGGCCCAGGTGGTCCACAGTGGAAGGCAGACTTGCTTACTTGAAAGGCTTCTCAGAGCAAAATGGGGAAACTGAGGAGAGTCACAGGCAGCAAGACATTCGGTGGAAATGGGGGTGAAGGGGGAGGGGAGAGTTTCCCCATTACCAGCTTCCCCTGAGCAGCCTAGCACTGGGCTGCACCCCTCCAGGTCACCCCAAGAACACTGATGGGGCCCCAAGGAAAGAGCAGGGAAGCTGGGCAGGGGTTGGACATGGTGTGTGTGATATGAGGGTTGGATGAAGGAACCAGGGTTGAGGGTGGAGGAAATGGTGCTGGGAGAGCAGCCAGGAAATGGGGCTGGGGGCTCTGGAACATTGTGAGGGTCTGGGGGGCACAGGCAGAGAAGGTGGAGCCCTGGAGCCCCCCTGAGGTGCAGGGAGTGTGTGGGGTGGGAAGAGACCTTGGCACAAGGGTGTGAGGGGGACTGATGTGTGTGTGGCAGATCTAGGGAGGGGCAGGGGCTCCTCCCACCTGGGCTGCCTGCATACCCCCATCCCAAATTCCAAGGCTGGCACCTACTTGATGGCCTTCTTCTCACTGCGCCCACGCCCTGAGTCTGGCGTGCCCACCGTCTCCAAGGAATTCTTGTAGCGCTTGCCCTAGGGAGATAGCACCACGTCACTCCCGGGACACAGGGCTGTACCCTCCCTGCCTCCCAGAACGGGCTCCCCCTCGGGAAGGGGAGTACACCCCCTGAGGAAGGGGAGTAGACTGGAGCCCAGCCGTGGCAACAAGGTCAGGGGCCAAGGTGTAAGGGTATCACAACTGTAGGGTGCCAGCTTCACCAATACCTACTCTGGTGGGCAGCTCCTGGGCCTCGATGGGCCCTAAGACCTGCCCCACTCCCTTGACCTGCACCGCATCCCCGACCCCAGGGATGGGGCCTCTCTTGTCCTCCTGTCTTCCTGGGGCTCTGGCCAGGCTCCCAGAAACATATCTCCCTCTGCCACAGACAGATGGCTCTCAGGCGCCTGCCACATCACACTGGCTACGTCACACTGGCCACGTCACTGCCCCCAGATGGTGGGGGTGGCATCCTGTAGGGCAAGGTTGGCAGCAGCCAGTGACGTGAGCCACAGGGGCGGGGAGAGGGCCTATGCCCAGTCCTGCCCAGGCTGTGTCCCTCACTGTCTGGGGGCTCCCTGGGGTCCTTGTGCCTGGGGATGGGAGGCAGGGCAGGGCCTGAGCGCTCTCCCTTGTAAGAAGGCTGAGGCCAGGGATAGCCCCCCAGAGTTCCTCTCACTAGCATGAGTCAGGAGAGGGGAGCACAAGGCAGAATTAGGGGGCACACCAGGTCCCTGGCTAGAAGAAGGGCCATGGCTGCAGCGGTGACTGGGCCTGCTGCCTGGAAGGTGAGCACCATTCACCTTCTTGGTTTGGGTTTCTAAATTTAGTTCATGCACAGCCTGGCACCATTAACATTCCTGGCTGCCACCAAGCGTCCTCAATGCACCCATGGGCCACAGGCCTGGGCCAGGCCCAGGGCTGATGTGGGTGTGTGTGGGGGGCCATGTAGGGGCCAGGGCTGTCCCCATAGACCATTCTCCCTCTGGGCACTGGCCTGCACCTGCCCAGTGGGAACACACACACACACACACACACACACATTTCCCCACATCCAGTCATGGGCATCAACACCACAGCCACAACAGTCAATTATTCCATTCTCCCTAAAGCAAAATAAAAGCTGCACAGCCCCGTGTTCCCTGATGCTAGTGCTAGCTGCAGCCTCTTCCTGGGCACAGGGCCACCTGTTTAGGGACAGTGGCAGCGAAGCTCCCCTGTAGGGTGTGTGTGGAGTGGGGGGCCCTCATTCCACCTTCAGCACTGCTATGTCTCAGGGGTGCCAGGATCCTGGTCCCAGCAGTGCCCCACATCCCCCGTGTCACCCTGGTCATGTCCCTTGCCCTCTCTTCTACTTCTGAATTATGTGGTTTTGAGGGATGAGCCCTGGGGCCCTCATGCTTCAAGCCTCTCATCACAGATATTATTTCTCTCCTTATTTGCTTCAGCTCCCACCCCTGGGAAGGTCACCCCCAATGACAGGGACTGTGTGGCCTCTAGCACTTGGTGTGGAACCTGGTACCCAGCAGCTCTTAAAACCATCAACTAGAAGCGCCCCTCCAGTGTCCCACCCATCCTGAGGTCTGAGCCTCAGGCTGTTGCCTCTGAGTCAGAACTCTGAGTTAAAAAACAGACCTGCTGGATCCTCTGGGTCCATAAAAGCTGCCCTTTCTCAACTCCATCTCGGATCCCAGGCAATTCCTAGTTCCAAATGGGATGATTAGAACCCAGGGCTGGTCCATGGTGGCCAAGGGCGCTTCTTGGGGTGATGCTCAGGCAGGAGCCCCACCCCCACTATTCTCCCACACTTCAGGCAGTGGGGCTCTCAACAGGGGTCTCACCTCCTCTCCTCTTTCTTCCTAGTCTTGGTAGGAATGTACCCCATAAGCACCCCCTTCTGAGGTTGGTCAGTTGTCCTTCCCCGAGGCCAGGCATGGCTGGAGTGGGCTGGCCCCCAGTTCATCTAGGGTCACTCCTTCCACAGCTCAGAGAACTTTCCCCTCAGGCTGCAACTATCACAGCAACAGGAGCTGGGGTGCTATGGGGGACAGGAATTGGGCAGAACTTGATTTGGGGGACAGGGGGAGGTTAATTGGGGCAAGGATAGGAACCCCAGGCGGGGTCCAGGTGACTCAGGTGGCTCCAAAGGAGTCTATACTACCAGCCTGCTTGTCAGGGAGGGGGCTGGCCAGCTTATCTGGAAAAAGCCAGCTGGAGATTAAGGAAGTTATTAATGTTTGGAAATGGGATCTGGGCTGTCAGGGTATCACGTCACTGCTGCTGAGGGGACAGGCGGGCAAGGAAGCCCAGAAACTGTGCAAGGGGCATTTTAAAGCCCCTTCCATGGAGCATGGAGATAGTCTGGGCAAAAAGCTCCCTTGACTCCTGCAACCTGGGGAGGGGAGGGCAAAGGGGGGGGGGTAGCAGGGTTGAGGGCTTGGACAGCTGGGAGGAGCCAGTCAAAAAGGACAGACTGTGGTCTGAACCCCTGGGGAAGTGCCTCAGGCTGGGAGGAGGGGCTGAGGCTCAGGAAGGTTCTGCATCTCTCAGCTGCGCACCTGCTACAAAAGCTGTTATCTTTGAACTCCTGTCCCCAGGTGAGTGGGGTTGGGGGTGAGGCTCTCACTACACACACACACACACACACACACACACACGCACATGCACACGCACACGCACACGCACATGCGCACGCACACTGCAGTGCTTCCAGGGAAAGCTGGGACAGTGGGGCAGACATACCCATCAGCTCACTCAGGGATCTGATAAGATTGTCCACATCTCACGGTGCAGCATGAACAGACAGACACACACTGCACCAATACCCTCAAAGTCGACACACTCAGTGCAAAGACCCCCCCCCCACACACACCCAAGGTCTTTCTAGCAGCACCTGCTCAGACACCTTCACCTGCCTTCCAGTACAGACAGACGGACAGCCCAACGGGCCCAACAAGACGTACAGGGCTGCAGTGTGTGCTCAGCCACTCCCACAGCCTCTGAGGACACTCGCATACATAGGCACGTGGCCAAGCCCCACCCTCCACCTCCCCTGAAATTCTGAGACAGACGCAGCCACAGGAGATCCAGAAACAATGCAGGGCAGCCAGCCTGGCTCCACCTGCACGCAGGAAGCAGCCGGTCCCGCAAACACACACACACTTGCACATGGGGCAGGCCTGGCCTCCTCCATGGCTGCTCCCTGCAGGAAGGAGCTGTCTGAGTGGTGTATCGCAGGATGGAGAGAGGCATTCTCAGTTCCCGAGCATGCCTTTCCTGAAGGAAGCACGCTGGGTCCTCCCAGTGGCATCTGCCCCTTCTCTTTCATAGGAGTGTGTCCAGGGCCACAGCCCTCCCCCCTTGTCCTTAAGGGCCCTCTGTGCCAGGGCAGGGAGAGAAGGGGGCTCCCAGGGACCCTTCTACACCTAAACCTCAGAGAAGTCCCACACCTGGGACGCCTCCCGGCCCACCTTCGGGGGTGTCCCCTGCAGCTCCGCAGAGTCCCCACGGCAAATCTGGGCGGGGGCGGCAGGTCAGGGAAAGCGTGGGGGTCCCGCGGGGCGGCTGCCCTCGGGAGCTGCGGGCTGCAGGGGGGCGGCGCAGCCCCGCTCCCTCTCCGGGCCGCGGTGGTGAACGTCCCTCCCGACCGTCTCGTTACTTATTGATGGCCTAATCCTGCGCGCTCACTCCCCGGCCCTCGTTAAAAATGAAAAGCCAGCCGTTTGTGCTTGTACAAACGCGGGGAACCAGGATGAATGTGCGGGCGCCGGGGGCGGGCGGGGCGGGCGCCGCCGCCTCATTGGCCAGGACGCGCTCGGCCCCGCCCGGCCCCGGGGAGGCTCGATGCTCAGGCGGAGCGTGTGCCTGCGGCTCTTCCTGCGGGAGGTGGGGCGGGGTGCGTGCAGCTGCGCGCGGGAGAATGCCGTGAGACCCGTGTCTACCCGCGAACGTCCCGAGGCGTGTGGCTCTGCGTGTAGCGCAGACCTGCGGGGCCACCACCCCCGCAAAGGCAGCGGCGCCTGCGGTGCGCATTTCTAAGCGACTGTGCGCGGGCGGGGCATCTGCGCGCGCCCTCGGGGGCGTTCACGGGCCTGTAACTGCGGGGGGCGGGGTACAGGGCCAGGCCCCGCCCGCGGGGCCCTCAGGAGCCTCACCAGTTTGCGTTGACACCAGTGGCAGAGGCCGCAGAGTATGATAGTGACGCTAAGGCTGACGGTGATGATGGCGGAGACCAGCAGGACATCGCGGGTGGGCGCCCCTGGGGAGGACATGCACAGGTCAGACCCTCATTGGCCAAGGCCAACCACCCTCCTTCTGCCCAGAGTCCCCAGAACCACCACCCTGCCTTTCCATCTGGCCCTCAAACTGGAAGCTCTGAGTCCTGTTCCACTCGCTGACCCTGGGAAGGCTTTTCCCCTCTCTGTGCCTCAGTTTTCTCATCTGTAAAATGGGGGAATTGTGCCCAGTTGACATCTCTCCTGGTCTGTTCCTGCATGGGCCCTGTGTGAGCCCATGGGATCCCTACCATCCCCCAAACTTGACATCCTCTAAGGGAGAATCCAGTGTGTCCCTAGCCCAGCCAGGCTCCACAGGCCCTTCAAATCCCTCTAAAATAGCCACTGCTTCTACAAGGCCTTCCTCCCATACTTGGAGGCACAGCTCTAGCCGAATTTGCCCAAAGGGTTATTATTAGCTCCTACAATCGCTCTGTGGGCACTAACAGACCCTCGGGTCTGGTCAAGACTCAACAGCCAAAGGTAGAGTCAAAGAGGAAACCTCTAAAGCCCTCTGATCAGCCCTCAGCCCCTTTAGCCCAGCTTTCCTTGGGCTGAAGCCCACCCAGCTGGCCTCTGCACACCCTGCCCTCCCATCCCTTAGTCCCTGAGCGAGTTGTGTGCAGTCTCCTTAACTGCTCACAGGGCAATCCCAGCAGCTTCCATTCCAAGAGCTCAGAGGTCCTATACCTCAGGAATGGAAATCTTCATGGACCTGCCCTGGGAGGAAAATTCCAGCTTTCTGTGCAAATCCTGCCTCTTGCTCGCTGTGTGGCTTCGGAGGAGTCACATAACCACTCAGTTTTCTCCCCTGCAATGCAGATTAAACTTCCTCCCTGCCTTCCTACAGGTGGTTGTAAACATGAGCCCAAACCAAACATAAGGAAGGCAGAATTTGATAGGAAATGATCATGTGAAGGAGTCGAGTGAGAACGGCATAGATCACACATGCTCTGTAAATATGTGCGCACTGGGATGCATCCTAAAGTCAAGGAGACACTGTTTATTTACAGAGGAGCCTGCATGGGGTTTTTTTTGGTGCCTGTGATGATGGTAATTAAGAGTTGATGATAGCTGTCTGGTCCTGGTTCCTGTGGTTTTAGCTTCTGGGCTCCAGTCCTCTTGCTGTGCTGTGGGGCCTCAGGAGGAGGGCCCAGAGGTCACCCCAGCTCTCAGGGCCCTTGGGGCTCCCTCTCATCACCACTCCAGAGCCCTGGGAACCTGGTTCTCTACCTGCTCTCCCTAGAATCCTGCTTGGCTCCCCCCCCTTCCAGATTTCCTGAGCCTCCCAGCTGTGGGAAAAGGCCACCCTCACCTGCCCCCTTCTATCTACCTGCCAGGTCAACTAAACTTCCTCTTGTCCAGAGTCCACAGCCTCAGCCCCCAGGAGGCCCCTGTAGCCAGTTCACTGTCAACCTCACTGCCCACAGCACCTGGGAGCTCTGATGAGGAAAAACCAAAGACCTCATCCTGCCCTTCCCCCTCGCCCCCAGGCGGAACAGCAGCACATTTGCCAAAGTTCTCAGGCCAAATGGGAGGCCTCCATCTTTAATCTCCAGGCTTCCCAGGAAGGGGGGAGGTGGGGCAGATGACTGCGGAGAGTGACGGCCATAATTCCACAGGGTAGGTCACCAGGGCCCCCAAACTCAGGGCTGTGGTAAAGGAGATAGGCAAGTGTGACTTCAGGGAAGAGGGCCTGTAATTTTCCCAGCACTCTCCACAGGAACTGCCCCTGCCCCACTGGAAGGGTTGGCAGGAGGTGGAGGGAGGGGGCAGGGTGGTAGGGAAAGCAAGTGACCCCCCACCTTCCTTTGTTGAACTCCCTTTTCAGTAAAGTAAATTCCATCCTTGGGTTGAGCTTTCTTCAACCACTAGCCATTGAGAATCTACCATGAGGCACCGGGGACAGGCAATAATCCAGCTAATTATTTCTTAGCATGTTGGGTGCCCCAGAACCAGTGAGGGGCAGGACACCAGCTTGGCGCTCCAGACTCCAAAATACCTGAGAAAGGACCCAACTGTGAGTACAACCTCTGCCCCATTTTTTAAAATTATTTTATTTTTTAAAAAATTATTTTTAAATTTAAATTTATTTTTCAATTGGAGTTGACAAGCCTCTACTTCTTCATAGCTGTGTGGCCTTGGACAAGTGTCCTAACCACTGTGTCTCCATTTTCTCCTTCAGATAAAAATGGCATCCAATCCATGGGACTGTTTTTAGCACTCAGTAGATAAATATGATTACTGGGGTTGTTGGTGTTAGTTTTGTCTCAGGTGCAAACAGAGGGCTCTGGGAGCATGAATGAAAAAGTGTTCACCGGACTAGGGAGCTATCTGGGAAGGCTTCCCTGAGGAGAGGTTATTTGGTGTGGTCTGGGGAATGGGGGTGAGAGAGGGTAGGACATTCTGGGCAGAGGGAACAGCAAGAGCAAAGGCAAGGAGGTGGTGAGAAGTGTCAGGCATGTTGTCTGAGGAGCTGGACTAGGTTATGGGGAATGAAGTATGGAAACCAGGCTGGAAATGAGAGTAGGGCCTGATGGGGAAGGGGCTTGTCTTTCAGGCTAAGGGGCTTGTTGTGTTCTGTAGGCAATAGGAGCTATGGAGGGTTTGTGAGCAGGGGAGGGGCAGGATCAGAGGGAGTGCTAGCAAGCTCATGATCTGGTAGCTGTGTGGCTGTGATAGGAGGCTGTTCTCTGGGTGGGTTCCTCTACACACACACACAAACCCCTCTGGCCATGGGGCAATTCTCTGAGGGGTCACCTCCCTGGAGTTCCCTACTCTCTCTGCCAAACAAGGCCCTTTTCAAAAGCTGCTTCTCAGCCTCTGCTCTAAGCTGGAGAGACCCTGAGGACAGAGCCTGTCAATCCCAGAAGCCAGTGGGCACCCTTGGAATGGTCCCCAGAGGCCCAGGGAACTCGCGTTTAAGCAGTGAGCATTCCGTGGCTTTCAGAATGAGTACTGGGCTTGCAGTCTAGGATAACTAGGCTGAGGCCCTATTCTGGCCACTACCAGCTGTGTAGCCATGGGCAAGGCACTCAACCTCTCGGAGGTCAACGCCTTCATCTGTGCAAGAGCTGACCCTTTCTTACTCTGATGTTCCACATGAGGTAACAACTTAGTCCTCACAGCAACTGAAGTAAGCATTATGATTATCCCCATTTTATAAATGGGGAAACTGAGGCACAGAAGGGTCAAGTACCTTGTCTAAGGTCATTCAGATAGTAAGTGGTCGAGCCAGGGTTCAAACCCAGGCAGTCTGGCTCAGAGTAAGCTCTTTGCTTTGTGTGCTTTTGGGAACGCCTAAGGTTCCCAGAAATTTCTCAAGGGACACAGAAGTGATGCTGAGTAGATGAGGCTGTGGTCCCTCAAGTTCTCTTCAACCAAAGCAGCATCAATTCCCTGTTTCACATCTTGGGGTTTTGCAGACGACCGAACAAAGGGATGTGTTGCTACAGAATGTTGAGAGCCCCCCCCGGATCTGTGACCCTGGGGTCCCCTGCAGCATGGCAGATGCTATCATCTTTCAGGCAGCTGACCTCTCTCCCCAGATCCCCCAGCATCCCTTGGACAGCCCCTGAAGCTAGGGTGAGGCAAACACCTGCCATTGTAAATTGCATTGATGCTGTGAGTAAAAGTGACACAATATCCTCAGCCAACATGCGATGTTGCCATCAAGGGGAACAAGCATGTTCTCACCTGCCAGTCAGAGTGAAACTATTCCCAGAGCATGGAATCATTGTGTCTCAGGCTGGAGGGGCCTCAGAAGTCATGAGGTCAGTCCCCATCAATGCACAACACCCCACGCGGCCCTGTTGGTGACAGGAAGCTGCTTCTGCAGGAGACAGGCCCTCCAGGATGGGCATTGTTGGGGGGGCTGCTGCGCTTCGTGCTGAGCTGAATCTGTCTCCCTAGAACTTTCCCTCATGGTCCTAGGCTTGCCCTCTGGAGCTGCTGGGAACAAGTTGGCTCCCTCTGCCACATGACAGGCCTCCAAATCCCTGCTGACAGCTCTCATGTCCCCTTCCAGTCTTCTCCAGGCAAAGCCGCCCATGCCCTTCTAAACCCTTCCTCCGATGACATACATGGTTTCAAGTCCCCTTAGCGTCAGCATATTAATATTCAGGGAAAGAAAATATTGCAGCCCTAGTCAGCCTTTTGACAGAGCTGAGTTCCACGACCTATCCTTGGGCAGAGGAGATATCCTGGGTCCCAGGGGGTGAGACACAGACAAGGGCAGACTGATGACATCGGGAGACCCAGGAAGCAAGTGAACCAGGAGCGAGGAGAACCAGGCCTCCTGGGTCCGATCCCAGGGGTGTCCTGGGAGTGAGGTGCGAGCTCAGGCACACTGCTGCCCCTGTGCTCGGGCCTGTGGTGGGTATGTCAGCTGATTAAGGCTCAGGATTAATGATAATCTAACAGAGCTCTGTAGGCTCTGCCAGGTCCTATGGGCAGAGCCTGTGCTCCTGGCCATGCCACCCCCAAGGAGCTCTCAGGGTAATGACTGTGTGCTCCAGGAGGTGGCCCACCTCTGAGGGTGGACAAGATGCTCAGGCACAGTCTTCCCTTCTGTCTTCTCAGCACCAAGGATAGAGCCGAGCGTACAGTAGGAGCTCAACAAATGCTTGTTGAAAGAATGAGTGGAGAGGAATCCCAGGCCTCTAGGAATAATGATAATAATAGAGGCTACCATTTAGTAAGCATCTACTGTGTACCAGACTACAGGGTCCACAAAGGCAGGGGCTATATCTGCTTTGCTTGTTCCAGGATCCTCTGTGAGCTGACACACAGGAGGCACTCAGTAAACATTTGTTGAATGTTCAATGCTTGTATATGTTATCTCACTTGTCACCCAAACAAGAGGGGAGAGAAGAGATGGGAGAGGCTGCAGTGACAAAGTTTGAGAACCTCCCTTACACACACACCAGGACCCCTTCCATTCTTTCCTCATGCCCATCTTGGCCTGACAATTCCTGATTTTCCTAGACCCAGATGAAAAACACCTCCTCCAGGAAGCCTTCTATAATCTCCTCAGTGGGAATGAACAATTAACTTCTCCTGCCTCTGAGCACCCCTCATGTTGTGCCTGCCCTTCTTTTAGGGTGCAGTGATTAAGTGCCAGGGCTCTGGAGCCGGACTCTCTGGGCTCAAATTCTGGCTCTTATTTTCTAAACTATGTGACCTAATCTCTGAGTGCCTTGGTTTTCCCATCTGTAAGTGGGGGCTAATAATAGTACAGGCCTTATAGGACTGTTGTGAGGTTTAAAGGAATTAACACATACAATGTGCTTAGCACAGTGCCTGATACTGAAAAACTAGGCAATATCCCTTGCTCGGCATGAGGCATCTGGGGCACAGAGTTGGCAGTCAGTGAGTGTTGAATGAAATACTGAACTAGATACACATCCAGTTTTCCCCAAAGGAGAGCAGAGGCCAGGGGTCACATCTTACTCAAATCTGTGAACCACCCCCCCCCCCCCCCGCCCCAGTCCCTGACTCATGACCGCCTGGCCCAGGGCCTGACTAAGGGCAAGCATCAGTGAATGCCCATGGCAAGGAGTGGGGAGGGCTGAGGCATGGGGGGGGGTAGTGACAGCTGGAAACCAGGCTGGGCTTCAGGTGTGAACTGGAGACCCGGCCCCATCCCTTGCCAGGGATCTGCCCCGCTCCCAATTTCTTCTCATCGCCTCAGCAAGCCATGATTTATGGATGAACAGAATCAAACAGGGCCGCTGGCTGCTGCGATACCCCGGGGAACCGCTGGAGAGGGAATGGACTTCTGAGGGCAAGCTCACAGCTACCCGGGGAGAATGGGAAGGGAGCCGGAGGGGGAGCAGGTACACAGACCACAGACACAGGCACACACTCTCTCTCACACACACACGCGAGCCACGGAGACTCACTGCTTGCACAGACACCCATGCTCACACTCACACATATGCATGCATGGTCATCCATGGGCATGGCCATGAGCAGATGCCCAGCGGTCCATGGGGTCTAGGTATTCACACACTTCCTCTAGCCTGGAATTTTCTCCCTATGCCCAGTATTTGTCTACTCAAATTCTGTCTGTCCTTCTGAGGCAAAACAGTGGGAGAGAAAGCAGACTTGGAGGTAGACGACCTGCATTCAAGTCCCACCTCTGGTCCTGGCCTGTGACCCTGGAATAGCCCACTCTAAGCTTCAGTGCTTTACCTTTAAATGATAATAATAACCCTGACCTCCCCTGCTAGGGTCCTGCCAGGATCAGATAACAGTTCACATTAATTGAGAGCCTGCCTTTTGTGCCAGGAAATTTATCTGCACCATTTTGTGTGATCTCCGTAGTCTTGTACCATTCTTATTCCTAAGTCACAGAGGAAGAAACAGGCATGGAGAATTGAGGCAAGTTGAGTCTGTCCTTTACTACAGTTCCAGCCACTTCTTCTGAGCTGAAGGACGTGACAAGATTGTGTAATATGCTACACTGCACACCCTAGCCACATCCAACTTCCCTCCTTCCTTCAAGAAGGCCAGTGTCCGTTATACCTGAGGCTTTGCATAAGCTGTTCCCTCTGCCTGGAATGCCCTTCCTTCTATTCCCTATGGCAGAATAGAAGGAACCCACTGTGGCAATTCTTCCTTGGATTAATAATTAGCACTTCCTATGCCTTTCCCCCACTGGGAGCACCTGTAGGTCTGAGATCCCAGATCATTCACCTCTGTGGCCCAAGGTCTGGTACACAGGAGAGACTGGATAAGTAAGTGCTGAACAAATGCATGAAATTATTCAAGGCTCCATGTAAGCTCACCTCTTCCAGGAAGCGCTCCTGGATGGCATGCACTCACAGCAGTCTCTTTCTTCTCCAAACTTGAATTAACTGACTGTCTACCCACCCTTTTCTTGGAGATAATTGTGTTCCCCAAGCAGGGCCAATGGGGTAAGATCCTGTCTCCCCATTGCTTGGGGTCTCCCCTGGCCCACAGCCTGGGACACAATACAGAAAAGCTGCTGGACATGCTAGAAACCTGTGCACAGGCTCTTTCCCCAGAATTAATTTGCTCTTATACTCTCAGATGGTGACATGCACGCTCCCTATAATACCCAGCCTGTCCACACCCTCCCAACCTAGACTGCTCCCCTCTTTTGGGCACCCCAGATCCCAGGCCCTTACTCTCCTTCCCAAGTGCCTGTAATCATGGTGACTAATGTATACTCAACACTGAATCACGTTCACAGTCCTCAGCACCACTCTGAAGGAAATACTCTAATGCTCATTTTACAAAGAAGCAAACTGAGGCTCAGACAGGTTAAACATTTGCCCAAGAACACACAGCAGAAGAGAGGAAAAGCCAGGATTGGATTTGGAGTCTGTAAGACCCCAAACCCTGAAGCTCTCACTCTGTTCCATCCACTGGACGCTGAGCCTAGAGACAAGTCGCTCAAGGATAGCAGGAAGAGAAGGGAGACCCTGAGTCAACACAAAATAAAGAACAGCAGGGGAAAGGGCTGCCACTTCCCCTGAAATTTTACCAGACAGCCATGCCCAAGTTACTCCAAGGATTTCAGAGATCTCCCCCCCCAAACACACACACCTTTCCCGGGGTTGTTCCTCCCTCCACCAGGCCAGCCCTTGGCCTCAGCCAAGTACCCTTGTTAGATAAAAGCTCAGTCTACTTAAAGGTCTCAGGACAGGTCGGGGGTTGAGCATCTGAGGCTGGACCGAGTGGGGGCAGAAGAGAAGGGTGGGGTGCCTGAGGACTTGCCCAGGGCCCTGTCTCTGCTGTGCTGACTGGGGTGCAACTACTATTTCGGAGACAAAGCAGAGTGATGTTGGAGGTGGTTGGGGCTACATCTGCCAGCGAGTTCCCATCCTGATCCCACCTCCTCCCACCTGATTCTGCACCAGGACCTATTGTGCCCCAGCACCTCCCCCCCATCCTTTGGTGGCTGCAGGATGACGCTCCAGGTGGAAAGCAGTGACAGCTGGAGTCACAGGTTTCCATAGGGAGCATCAGTTCCTGTGCATGTGAGCAGTTGGAAATGGAGCAAGGTGGGAGGGCATTTACAGGTGCAGAGCCTACCAGCCCCAGGGCTATTTGGGCATGGGAAAGGGGGGATATTTTTGATACCCATCCTATCTCTCTTCCTCCTACCGACCCAACACACACAAAAAAGCCAGAAAAAGGCACAGTTGGGAGATAGCAACAGAAAACCAATGAGCTAAACTCTGAACCCCAGATAGCAAGGCAAAGCGCCAGGCCTCCTGTCATGATGAATTTTCTGCCTTCTCTCCACACTGAAATGCCCCACTCCAGGCCACCCACCTTGGGAATGGGGGCAGCTCATTTTTTGCTACAGGAAAAAAGAAAATGAAATGGGCGGGTAGAAGGAAAAAAGAGAAAGGGAAAGAGAGCCAGGCATTCATTTCCCAGGAATGCTGGGCTTTGGCCCTACTCCCATGCCCTCCCGACAGTCTCTCTGAGTGTCCTTCAGAAAGCAGGGGAGCCACCCACAACCCCTCTGGCCTCGCCCGGGGTTGGGAACAAGGCTGGCGAAAGAGGAGGCCCTGGGGAAATTGTTTTGGATAGTTAAAAGTAGCTGAAATGAGGGGCTTAGCACGAGCAAGCCTCAACCTTGACTGTAATAAAAACAGCTAATGCGTGAGTGAGCTAGGGAGAGAACGCTGGCAGGGGCTGCAGAGGCCGGCTGGATGCAGACGGTTTAGAATTCAGAAGAGATGCTGAATGAGTAAACAGCGAATGAAGGATTATCCGGATGGGCCAGGAGCTGTTCCAGCAGGAAATTGGACAGGGACATGTCAGGATCCACAAGCACTCCGACTCCTCACCAGGGGGTGAGGTCTGGCGAGCTACACGGGCCTCAGCCACCCCTCTCTACCTCTGCTCTCTCCTCCAGCAGGGAGCACGGCCTTGGCAATAATGGCTCACATTTGTTTAGTGCCGAACAATTTACAAAGTGCTCTAGAGTTTGCTGACGGCTTCACAACCACTGTTGTAGTTGATGGAGGTACCTTCTACCTGGTGACCCCCTCCCCTCATCACTGCCACCCCCACCTCCTGCAATTCCAGGCGTAGGGAAGGCTGTGCACCTGGCTTCAGTCTTTAGCCTCAAAAGAGGGGGAGAGGGAGACAGGCCATCTGCAGACCCCAGAAAGCTACTGAGTCCAGAAAGTGTCAAAGCCATTCAGGATGAACAGGGCCAGGTGCCAGCTCTGAGCAGGGAGCCCAGGCTGAAGGGTGTCAAGCCAGAAGTTTGCCCAGAACTTGCCATCCTCCCACCCACCCCTATCCCAAAGCTGATGAGGTGCCTGGGCAACGATGAAAATGACAATGTCCATCAGAGCAGCAGGAGCCCAGGAAAGGGGGAGCTCAGATGGAGGGCCTCTCCGCCAGGACAGTGAAGTGAAGGCAGGATCAGGGATGTGTGATGATTAAGTACAGGCCTTGACCACTAGTTACTCCTATGAATAATACATTGTTGTGCCTTGGCCTAAATCAGCATCTTATTGTTATTAATAATACACGGCTGCAAAGAAGCTGGGGTGGAAATGGTGCACAATATTTTATTCGAGGATCTTAGAGTACTTAAGAGTTCCTCATGCTGATGACTCGATTTTACCTCCCCAGGTCACAGGCTTCCTTACAGTCCCTGACACCCTCCCACCTGAGGCTTGGAGCCATGAAAGCCATAGGGGCTGGGAGACTTCCATCCTGAGATTCCGATTCTTGATCTGGGGGTTTGATGGGGGTGGAGATACACTTAATCTTTGTCAGCTCGAGAGCCCTTAGGGACGCAACATAATGTGAAGCTAATCCCACAAGGAGGGGGACACCTAGTGGGAATTCGGTTGTGGGAGTAATGGGTGGAAAGAGACCATTGGGTTCAGTTCTGCCACCCACTGTGTCACTATGGCTGTGTGACCTGAGCAACTAACTCAGTTCTCTGGTCCTAAATCGCCTTGTTAGATATAAGGGTGTCTGAGATTCCCTATCAGAGGTGCCAGTCTACCATATTCAGGGGTATCATTTGCATCACAAATATTAAGACAGCACCACTGAAGCAAGGCCCTGAGCTCTGTCCGCGGTTCTGAAACACCCATCAGCCACTGTCCTTGGTGCTGAAACAGGGCTCAGTCCCGGGGCGGAGCCCTCCTCCAGGCTACCGCTTGCATTGCCCCTGCCCAGAAGGATCCAAACAACAGGAACCCCTTTCAGGACTGCAGCACAGTGGTCCCACCTTCCGCTGCCAATTCTTCCTTGATCAGCCTTAAGCTGAAGCCCTGCCAGCGACTAACTGACTTTAAGAGCTCCCCCCCGCATGAGGTCCCCAGCCAGCAGTCCAACTTGAGAGGAAAAGAGCCCCCTCACCACTGTAAATGCCACATCCCATTCCCTCAAGGGGAGCCTGCTGCACTGCCCCCTGGGGGCTGGCGTGGGTACTGCGCTCAGAGCAGGCGCACAGAAGGTCCCCAGTGGTGGTGCTGGGTGCCTGGGGAAGGAGTGGCAGACTGTCCCACCCTCACCGCCCCCACACCCTTCCCGGGGCAATCTGGCGCTTTGAGCTTGCCGAGCTGCCCAACACCCGTGCTCCTGCTACGTGACTGTGTTCAGCGGCCTTGGGGAGCCATGCTGCCAGGTTCAGAGCAAAGACAACCCAGATGGCCAACGGGGCCAGGTGAAACTTCTTGCTCCCTCCCCCAAGGTGAATCGGGTATACCTGTTTCAATAAATACAACCTTTCCTCCCACTGCAGGGCCAGGCCTACCAAGAGGAATACAAAGGCCTGTAATATCCCTTCCCCACAGCCCCTCCCTAGGAAAAAGTGGTGGGGGGGAGAAGGCCACAGCTGCAACCCAGTCCTGTCCCCCACCCCACAGGTGGGGGCTCTTTGAGAAGCAGATCTGCTTGGTGTTTCTAGGGACTGCTTGATATTAGCCTCCCTCAAAAATTCCCCTCCTTCAAAAAAATAAAAAAGCAGAACAAATAAAACCACCTGAAGATAACACTCAAAATCACAGCTTCTCTGGATCTAGGCAGGGAGTAAAGATAATAGCCTTTAATTACAGTAGATACTATAGCCACTGCCATTTATTGAGTACTTACTATAGGCCAAACACTATGGTAAGAACTCTGCCAACATTATCTCATTTAGCCTTACCACCCCCTGGTAGGAAACATCATGACCAGCATCCCACAGATGACGAAAGTAGGATTCAGGTAGGTGAGGTGACCACTCAGGGCAATGCAGCTGGCAAGGGTTGAGACTAACAAACCACATCTGTCTGCCTTTAATCTTGCAGCTCAGCTGGGTCCAGCTGTTCTGGAAGCCTTGCTGCCCCTTAGGTGTTTCCAATACCACCTCTCCACCATCCATCTCAGCTGAGAGCCATGCGGAGGAAGACAGTAACTCCGCACACTGCCGCAGCACTTTACAGCCTGCAAAGGGCTTTTATAATACTGAGGACCTTGTTTGATTTTACAGGAGAGAAAACTTTAAGGCTCAAAGGAATAAGTGGCTTGCCCCATCACACAGTGAGTAGTGAAGCCAGAACTCAGATGACGATGGTGGGACTCCCAGCCTAGTGTTATCTGCCCTCCTCCCCAAAGCTGGGGGCCTGGGAGCAAGCCAGGGAGGTGGGGTCCAACGGGTCATGTCCTGAGGGGCTTCCTGAGGCCCTGACCTGGGCTATTTCCCTCCTCCTGCTCCCTAGGGGCCATCAGTTGGCTCAGCTCTAACTTGGAGTCTTGATTTCTCATTCTAAATGAAATTTTTTTCCAGGCAATTACTTCCTACTAATTAGGAGGCAAGGCTGCCAGTCCCTGGGCCCTAGGCTGACCCCTTTTCTCAACTCACAGGGGTGGGGGGTTACTGAGGTACAGGGTAGCAGCACCAGCTGCAGAAACTGCCTGGATTGGCCCCAACAGCTGAAGGAGGCCAGGAAACTTCTGAGGGTGAACAGGTCGGGGGGGCTGGTGGAGGAGTAAGGAGTGCAGAAGGAACTAGAAGAAGGGAGGTGGGATGTTGGGATGTCTGAAGTGGGTGAGTCGGGGACAGGAAGCTGGAAGGAGCTTGACGTGCCATGCAGAGTAAGAGGGAGGCCTAGGCTCAGGAGCAGCAGGGGAAGCCAGGCAGATCCAGGGAAATGGGGGCATGTGTCATGTCGTAGGAAGGGAAAAGGGGGAACCTCCCCTCTGTGGAGGGAGAAAAGCACCCTGGAAAATGGTCAAGATGACAGAAGTGGAAGAGGCAGAGAGGGGGCGATACTGGGAGACTCCAGGAAGGGGAAGGAGAGAGGAAGGACAGGGAGGAAGGAAGATCTGCTGGAGGAAAGCCCTGGAGAGAAGGAGAGGAGAGCAGGGAAGGACAGCTGGAGTGGCAGCTCCCAAGGCCCCAAGAAGGGCTTTCTCTACATCATTGCCCTTGAGCCCCCCCCAATGTCAGTGCCCAGCCAGTCGGGCCTGCACGCCCTCCTACGCACCCACAGGTACGGGCAGGCATATGGCAGGCCACCAGCAAGCTCAGGCCCCGAAGGCTCCACTCACCCAGGGCAGCCGGCCCATTTCTCTTCTTGCCAACCTGCCACCCCCTCCAGTGGCTGAGCCAGGGACCCTCCTGGGTCACACAGCAACGTGACCACAATGTTCTAGGACTGTGTGGCCCTGCCTCCCCACTTTATAGAGGGAGGGTCAAGGCCCAGAGATGAAATGGTGCTTGTCCAAGGTCATGTAGCAAGGAAGTGATGAGGCCAGATACAGAGGGCTCAGGGGCTGAGTCCCAGTGGTGCGTCCCATTCCCTCCTGGGCAAAGCCAGTAACAGAAAACAAACACAGGTCTTGGTTGCCAGCAAGTCAGTCCCTGATCAGTTTAAACCCGGGGTAGTAGGCGGAAGGGAGCGAGGGTATCCAGGGGCTGGAAGGGAAGCACAAGAAGTCACCATTATTGAGCACTGGGGGGAGGGTTCCACGTTGGTTATAACTGCAGCTGATATCACTGAGCATTTACTAGGTACAGTGTTCCAGCCACTTACAGTTACATGTAGGACCTAATTTAATCCCCACAACAACCCTATGAAGTATGTATTACTATTATTCCATTAGAGGGAAGAAACTGAGACTCAGGAGGGTTGAATAATTGGCCAAGTCCACAGGCTAACCAGTGCCATGGCTCTAACTCGGGCAGCTGGCCACTGCTCTGAGGACCCCTCCACCCTGGCATTATCTAATGATGCTCAGATCCCTGCATTCCCAAGATCCAGGCCCAGCCCTGGCAGAACCTAGGCCCCAGATGCCAATGGGTTACAATCCTGTGTTGTGGGGGCTTCTTGTGGCCTAAAGGGGGACAGTGTCTTGAACAAGCCCTGTCTTAAGGTGCTAGAGTCTGGGGTCTGGTCCTGGCTCTGCCACTAACTTATTGTGTGACTTTGGGTAGGTCATTTGCCCTACCCAAACGTGGGACTCCCACTTACATCATCAAAGGGGAGGACCAGATAATAAGAGCTAGTACACATCTGGAACTAACTCTGCGACAGGCCTGGTTCTAGGCAGTTTACATACAGTAGCTCATCAAATCCTCCCAGCTGCCCTCTGAGGTAGGTGCTACAACTGTCTCCATTTTACAGATGGGGAAATGCATCAATGAAAGGTTAATTAACTTGCCCAAGGTCACAAAGCTAATCAATACATGGCAGTCCTGAGATCTGAACCCTATTAGGTTTTTTTTAATATGTTTTTATTGATTTTTTTAGAGAGGAAGGGAGAGGGAGAGAGAGACAGAAACATCAATGAGAGAGAAACCTCAATCAGCCACCTCCTGCATGCCCTGCACTGAGGACTGAGCCCGCAACCTGGGCATATGCCCTGGCCCAGAATCAAACCGGCGACCTCTTAGACATGGGATGACACTCAACCAACTGAGCCACACTGGCCGGGCTGAACCCCATTAGTTTTGATCCAGAGCCCCTGCTCTGGCTATCACTCCACATTATTTCCCTAATGACTCTCAGCCCCTGCCTGGTACCCCAGGGAGGTCTGCCTATGTCCCTCTGCACAGGCACACCGGCCACCATCATCCACATGAGAAGCACATATACCATCATGTGTCTACATGACACATGTGTTTGCTTCCACACCTGCTCCCGTGCTTTCATGCAGGTGCTGTCTGGAATAGCCATGCTTGCTCATACATTTCCACAAGCATTCCAGCCCCAAGAACAGGTCAGCTCCTGCAGGTCCACATGCATGCACGACCCCTGTTCTGTGCACTGGCTGACTCATGGGGGCTGTGCCATGCCTGAGCACATAGCCATGTGGCAATGACATGGGTTGCCACACCCCTTCTCTCCTGCCCCCCTGTAGTGCCTGGGTGACTCACACGTCACATCTTGCACCTGCTGGCACCCCCATCCATGCTGCCTTCTTCACACCTCTCCCCTAATAGAAGCGGCACCTTCTCCAGGAAGGAAGCAGGCACGCGCCCAGCTCCCACGGCCCAAAGATGCCAGCCAACCCAGGGTGGGGAGAGAGAAAGAGGCACTGACCAGAGGCCCTGGGGGCCCTGGGGTCTATGGTACTTGTCTGAGACTAAGCCCTCTCTTAGGTCTGAACGCCAGAACTGAGTTCTCAACACCCTAGAGATGGCCCCCCCTGTATCACTGCCAGATACGGGGCCAGATGGGGACCTGAGGACCTCTGCCCATCCCTCCTGAGTAGGCTGTGGTGCCGTGAGGGCTTCTCTGGCCAAATTATCATTGCACCCCCACTACCCCATCCCTGGTCCCTGCTCTCTCCTCCCCCTGCCCAAGCATCTCAGAGTTCTGGGTATTTTTAGGCCTCAGCTGACAGGCTGTGAAATCGCTCCCTTCGCACCTCCCCAACTAGGCGGGGGCTGGAGAGGGAGGAGTGGGGTTGGGGGAGCACACAGCCAATTCATCAGGCTCCTCCAGGGCTGGCAGGTGCCAAGCAGGGAGTGAGGGGTACCTCCCCTGAGGAAGAGGATCCTTCCACGATGCCTGTAGAGAGGGAGAGGAGACAGGGTGGGGAGGAGGTTCCACCCCATGCCAGGGACCTGAGAACAAAGGTTTTAGGGGACATCTTGAGCACTGAAGAAGCCACTGGGGACACCCTCTGAGTCCAGCTTGCAGCCAGCACCAATTTCCAGCACTCCCTCCCAAGTGATGAGTCGAGAGACAGGCTGGCTTGGATCCTAGTGGGATAAGGGAGGCACCAGCCAGTGTAGGCCAGTGGTTAATGCCTAGGCTTTGGAGTGAGGCTGACTTGAAATCTCATCTGTGTTCTACTGAATGATCTGGTAAGACACTCTGTCTCTCCGGCCTCAGTTTCCTCAACTGTGCAATAGTGATAATGACATCTCCCTATGGGCCTGCTGTGAAGATTAAATGTGATGTATGTGAGGAACGCTGTGGTCTGAGGCCCCACCAGGCCCTGCTCAAGATTCTCCCTTACCACTTCCCCTGGCCTGTACATCCTTCTAACCTCTCCTCCTTCCTGTGAAGGGGCCTATAGTTCATCCTGGCATCAGGCTCTCTGGTGCTCACCTGACCCTCTCCCCCTGGGGAACAAATCCCCAGCTAAGGTGGGTAGGTACTATAGGCCATCCCTGCCTCCCTGCTCCCTGCTAAGGGTACACATACACACTATACGTGCACATGGACCCAAATACCAACACTCGAATGTGCTGCCAGCGCCTAGGTGTGAGGTGTTTATCAAGGAAAGACACCCTAGGGAAGTGGGAAGACATACCCAGTCCCTCCTGTGAATGGGCCCCTGTGCCAGGGGCCATAGGCACAGAGAGGGGGACGGCCCACCTAGTTGCCATGGAAACAGGTTGGCTCTGGTGGGGCTCTGAAGCTCAGGTCTGGCAGCTGGCATGTGGGCCACATGGCTCTTCCAGGGCCTGGCCCTGATGCCCACAGTGAGGGGTGGGGTGCAGATCCAATCCTCAGGAGCATTAACTGTGCCCACTGGGCCTGGGCCTGTCTACCCTGGCTCTATATTCCTCTCTAGAAGGCCTTCTCTGATACCCCAGCTCCATAGGGAAGCCCCCTGGGGGTGTCCATCCATACCCACCTGTACCAGGCTGCCCCACTGACTGCCCCTGACCCACCATAAGCTTTTGAAGGGCAGGGCCCTCGTCCAGCTGGATACTGCAGACCTCCTCGTGCAGGTGCCTTGGACTCAGCCCTGTTCAGGTGGGAGACCCTCCACACTGCCCTGCATTACAGCTCTTTATAGAGATCTGCCTGAAAGCCATCCATGGCTCTCCATTGCTCTATTTAAAATAAAATCCAATTTTTCGATTTCACAATGCCAGGACCTTCATAATCTGACCCATCCTACCTTTCCCAAGCCTTGACTCCTACAACAGCCCCCCAAAGGCCTCCATTCCAACCACGTTCAAACGTTCACTGCTGCGTCAACTGGTCAAACTTTGTCACAACTCTGGGCCATTGTGAGTGCTGTCCCCACCACACAGAAGGCCTCACCACTGCTTGCTCACATGGCAAACTCTTATCCTTCCTTCAAGACCCACGGCCCTGGCCTAAAGCTCACACTTGGGTCTGGTAGTATGGCTGAAACCTCAAACTAACCTTTTTTTTTAAAAAAATAAAAAGATTTTGTATTGATTTTTAGAATGATAGGAAGGGAGAGGGGGAGAGAGAGAGAGAGGGAAACATCGATGTGAGAGCAAAATATCGATCACTTGCCTCCTGAACGCCCCCCCGCTAGGGATCGAGTCTGCAGCCCAGGCATGTGTTCTGACAGAATCGAACAGGCAGCCCTTCGGTGCACGGGACAACACCCAACCAACTGAGCCACACTGGCCAGGGCTAAACTGACTTTTAACTGCAAGTTCCCCCTCCAGCTGTTCTGATGGTAACCAACTAGCACTGACTAGGTGAAGCCCCCCCTTCTCCTCCACCCCAGCTGAAGCCAGGCGTGTCCTCCTCAGAGCTTCTGGAACCCTAATCCCACACAGCAACCCCTTGCTTCAGGATAATGCTGATAACAGCTGCCACTGGCTGAGTGTCTACTATGTGCTGGGCTCTCTGCTAGAGATGTTTCCCACCTTATCTTGCCTCACCCTCCAACCCCATGGGGGGTAAGAACCATCATCATACCCATTTAACAGAGGAGGAAAATAAGGCTAGAGTGGCAGAGTAACTTGCTTCAGGGACATAGCAGCAAGTGTCTGCCAGAATTCAAACAGACAGCTGTTTGACCCCAGAGGCCTGGCATAAGCAAGCCAACCCCTGCTGCGCATACGTAAGTGCCTGGCACATACTGAGTGCTCCACAAGTAAGAACTTGCTGTTATTACTGCACTATTATCAGGGGAGGGGACGGGGTGCTGGGTGACTCGAGATGGTTTCCTTAGGCTGCACCCCTTAAAAAGCACGAAATCCCCATTCTTGGAGAAAGGAAGTGAGAGCTCAGGAGAGCCCCTGAGCTGCCATGGGGTCAGGATAGTAAAGAGGCATGCAGTGAGCCCAAATATCTGGACCCGGTGGACTGAGGGTGCTGGAGTGAACAAATGCTCGAAGGGGCCATAGCGGGCTCAGGCTGGGCAGAGTGGGAGATGGCCCTCTGTGTGCTGACTGAGCTGGCCTCCACTCTCCGGTCCCGCTGACACTATCCCGTGGTAATGAGACGGATCCAATTTGTACCCAGGGCCCCGCCGGGAGCAGCTGCCGCGGCAGGGTTTGAAGTAATTTAATTGGACATATTAGCCACACAGCTCTCTCCTCCGCCCCCCTCGTGCACGGCCTCACGCAGGCACCCCTCGTGGCCTCCCACACCCCATGCCACCCTACCCTGTCTGGGGGAAGGGTGCACGCTGTACCAACCAGAGACCCCCACCCGCTAGGACTGACCCTCCTCTTCCATTCCCAGGGCTTCTGGGGCTCCAGGACCAGAGGTTTGGCTGCGCTCTGTAGGCCCCAAGTTCTTCCCTTTCTTTGATGCAAATGGCAAGTATGGGAGCCCCTGGGGCTGCAGCTCAGATCTCTCCCTCCTGTCTCCTCTGATGGGCAGAATGGGTCACACCCTTTTCTCCCCCAGCCAGCCTGAGAGCCCCCAGCTTCCTACACTCCGTGAAGGGCACTGAATGAGCAGGGCCACCAGGATGGGGGTGCAGTCTTCCTCTCGGGACTCTGAGGGAAGGGTGCGCACACACACACACATACAGGCACAGAATTAGACATAGTCACAAACACACAGACGTGTCCAGTTAGATCCAGACACAAACACACACCCGCTGACTGACCCACACGCTGTCATGGAAATGCCTGTATCCATACACACCAAAGCTCTGACACCCACATCCGCACTCCTGCGTGCCACACAGCCAGGTGAGCCCTGCTCCCGCAGATGGAGGCCTCGGAGGCAGCCAAGCTGGCAGGTGGGAGGGTGTAGCAGGGAGCAGGCAGGGCCCCTGGAGGGCACAGGCCCCGCCTGGCTGGGGACTGGGGCCCAGGGCCAGGGAGGGGCCCTCCCCCAGTGCTTCCCGGCACAGCTCCCTGTGCACCTCCAGGTACTTCGAGACAAATACACTCATTAGCTGCTGTTTACAGCGGGCGAGGCACTCAGATGAGTGCAGCTATTACGGTGGCCCGTCCAGCTGCCACCCGAACCGCACCGCACCGCACGTAGGTACACACAGCCCAATACTTCTCCCCACTGGCCCTGCCCTCCCTCTCCACTGCTTTGTGGCCCCACACAATCACGATATAAGTGGGCTCCCAGCCCAGCCCCACAGGTGACACACCTTCCCAAGTGGCCCTACCAGGTGGAAGCTGCAGAGCCCTCCGGAGAAGGCCCGACATGCCAGCCCACGTTCCAACCAACTGGGTGCAGAATTCCAGGAACCAGGTCTGGGCAACATCCAGCCCCTTCCACAGGTCCCATGCTGCCTGCCAACTCTGTTTTAACCCTGGGGGAATTCTGTTGGGTGAGACCACAGCCCTGCCCTCCAGACACAAGTTGGACAGGGCCCAGCAAGGCTGCCCCTGCTGCCTCGAAGGTTAGTGACTTCTATGTCCATGGAACTGGCACAGTCGGCCTGGCACCATTGGCTGGGGTTCCCTGGCAAGGCAGGCAGGCACCCGGGCTGGGCCTGGCACAGGCTGGCTCTGGCACCTGGCCAGACCAGTGACCGCCCCAACAGAGAGAGCTGACCTCACCAGTTGCATGTGCCACCTGCGGGGCATTGCCCATGGAGCAGGGGGCTGGCTCTATGCAGGGCTGCCAATGCCCACCTGGGAGGCCTCAGTGCCCCTCAGAGGCTGTGCAGTGGACTGCTCCTCCAGCCAAAAGCCCTGATCAAGACTGGGCCTCCCACCCTCTACGAGACCCCTCACCACTCCTCTCCCTGCTGTTCCGGCTTCACTCCCCTGGGGGAAGCAGTTATTGAAAACGGTCCATCAGATTCAATAAGGATTCAAAGTCCCTGAGAGAATAGGGGGCGGGCAGGGACGGGAAGGGAAAAGGAGGGGGTAACCTCCCACTCCTCCTCTGCCTTCCCCTAAAGACCTCCTGCAACAGCAGGGCTGGAGTGGGGGAAGAAGAGAGCCCTCCACCGGCACTCTCTTTGCCTTCCATGCCCCTTGGGCCTGAGTTTGGAGTCAGCCAGGTCCCAGCTGCCCAGGGCCTATCTTTGCTCACTTGACACCCACCTGTTCCCATGTCTTTCAGCTGTCACCTGCTGGCCTCTGGGTTCCCATCCCAATCCAGCCTGTTCTAGCCCCTCTTCCCCAACTAGGAGACTAGCTTCTTCCCTTGCATCCCACAGTCCTTGAGCACCTAGCTCATTTGTCAAATTGTCCCCAACAGCATGAACCAAGGGCAAGGGGGTCCTTTCTCCATGGGAAACACTATAGCTTGGGAACACTGGCTACCCTGACCCAAGTCCCACAGAAGGCATACCTCCTGCCCTGCGTTTTAAACCTGCTCAGCCTCAGGTGCCCCTCTGTGTCATGGAGTGTTGGGAGATCATTTGGTCTTTAGTCCTAGACTCTGACCCAAGCCCAGATACAGGCCAGAGAGGTCTGGGCCTGTGCAGATGGGGTAGGCGAGGGTTGGGGGGATGGATGGATAAATGAAGGTAGGGGAAGAGTTTGTCAGTGAAATGGTTAGATAGTCAGGCCTCCTTGGACCATCCCACACCCCAGCCCTGATCCCTAACCCGGATGGCCCTCACAGCACACCCCTGATCTGTTCTTTCAGCCGTACCCCTAATTCCTGTCCCACACATCACCCAACAGCCACTGCCCCTAACTCTTGCCCAGAGGGTGCCCAGTGGCCTGGGCAATCACATGGATCCTTCCGCCTTGAGGGAGGCAGAAGGCCTTGCCAAGGCCCCTGACCCAGGCAGTGTTGCCCCCTATACTCCCTAGGATGGACCTGCCTGGCAAAGTCGCTGTCGGAAACAGAGCCCACTAACAGGTGGAACAGATGAGACCTCCATCACTGCCACCCCCATGGACAAGCTCGCAGAGGGCTGGGGCAGGGCAGGCCACCATCAGGACCTGACTTCTCTCCCTACACGGCCGAACAAGCTCAGACTTTCCCTCTCTGGCCCTGATCACTGGCACACTGCAAGGTCACCTCTCCCTCCTCCCTCCCTGCTGCCATCCTGCCTGCCCACTGCAACGCTGACCCCTGCAGGCCTGCTAAGGCCCTGCCTGGCCTGGGGACAGGCATCTGAGGGACACAGGGAGGCCTGGCCGGGCCAGCGTGGGGATGAACAGAAGAAAGCTAAGAACAGGGACAGGGACACATGTCTAGGGGAGGAGGCAGAGGTGAGTTTGCAGGAATAGCTGGGGAAGGTCAGGCAGAGTTTGGGCAGAAGCTGATGGGAGTCTTCATTCTTCACTGGGCTCCAGCTTTTTCCCACAGTCCCTTGCTTCAGCCTTGATAGATCTGGAAGAGAACTGCCTGGGGGCCACGGCCCTAAGTGGGAAGGGAGCTATGCCTGTCCTGAGAATAAGGATCTTTGCAGTAGGGTGAGCCCTATGGGGACATGCTGAGTGAGTGGGCTGAGTAAGGGGGTACCACAGGGACCCTAAGGAACCAGCTTGGGATGTAGGAGTGCAGGATAGGACAGGAGACTAAAAATTTTAAAGGATCAGGCTGCAGGTGTTCCTGGGAGTGGGATGAAGGGATCAGGATGTAAAAGGTACTGGACCCTGGAGGACCAGAGAGACTGGCCTGAATCACACAGGAGTTAATTTGCATATCTCACTCCCACCTGGTGCCAGCCAAAGGAAAGATGGGGAAACAGAAATGGGGAACACATAGCCCTGGCTGGGGGAGCAGAGTCTGGGGGCCTGGGGTGAGCTGGGGGGGAGGGGAAGTCTAGCCTGGAACTTGTAGGGGTTATAGGAGGCAGGCAGGGATGCTGGGAGCATAGGAGCCAGAGTGAGGTCTCTGGTCCCTCAGAGGTTCCCCGGAGACTAGGAGCAAAAGCAGACTCTGCTATCTCTAGCCTATGACTGATCCCACCCAGCCCAGTGCCCACACCAGAGAGAAGTATACCTCAGGCGGGCCTATTTCCCAGAGCTGCCACTGTCATGGCACTGGTGGGCCTTGCAGCTGCAGTGGGGGTGGGCAAGACAGGTGTCCACCCCAGGCACAGAGGCCCATTGTGGAGGTGGGAGAGGGAAAGATCTAGGGGCCATCACTGGGCTCTAGGTCCTTTACCAGATGCCATATATGTAAAGTTGGCCTCCACGGAGAAGGCAGAGGTGCTTGAAGGAGGGGTGATGTCATAGTGCCCAGGCCTGGGAGGGAAGAAGAGGGTTAGAGGGGACCAGGCCACTAACCTAACAGGTGAGGGAAGGCTGCCAGCCTGGCTGGGCAGGGGGAAGGGAGTGTCCTTCCTGCATCTCCCCTTCCATCCTCATACCCCAGAGCTGGTCTCTGAACTAAGCTATATGCTTCTGAGAAGGTGATCCAAGCAGGAGAATGCCTCTGCCCTTGGTCCAAGTGATGGAAGCTGGCAGATTCTTGGGGGAAGGTGGCAGAGAAGGTACCCTAGGTCCAGACAGATGAAAGGGGGAATCTTCAAAGGCAATGTCCCTTCAGCCATCACATAGAGGACATTCATAGATGGGCATGAGGTTCCAAAGAGGGAGACTGAGTCTCTTTCATTGTCATACCTGAGTACTGAGTGAGTGCAATGCCTGGCACCAGTAGGTCTCCCTCAGGAGTCAGCTGCAATGACTTGGGGGTGAGAGCAGACTCTTCAGGAGGCAAGGACAGACTGAGGCTGCCCCAGAAGGGAAGAGCAAAGTGGAGCCAGGGCAAGAGCAGAGCAGGCAAAGCAGGCATCCTCTGGACTGCCTTCAAAAGCCTTGGGGCTCTAGGTCCCTTCTGTGGAGGGTCTCAGAGCTGTTCCTTCCCACCTATACCCCCACCCCCAGGGCACTGGCATCAGTAACCCCAGAGATTCTCATCTGAGCGCAAGTCCTCAGCCTGGGGTGTCGTGCTTTTAGCATCTGAGAGAAACCCAGAAACTGAGACCCTGCTGCCACAACTGGCAGACTGGGAGTGCTGGGCCTGGGGTGGGGCACCCCAGGAGGGAGCTGAGACTAGCCTGGGCAGGAACTGAAGGGGGCCTGCCTACAGGTGGGCACTGCATGAGGAAGCATCGGGAGCCAAAGAGGAAATGGCAGAGCAATTGCCCAAGGAAGAAAGAAAGGTTCCTGGCTTGGCTGCCAGGATGCCAGGATGCCAGGATGCCAAGCAGACGTGGGCTCCAGGCCACTCCCCAGGCTCCAGCTCGGGAGAAATGCAAAGGAGCGCGGCCCCTCCCCTTCCCTCCCCCAACAGGACTGGAGTGAGTTTGGGGTGCTCGGCTCCCCCCTCCCCACGCCCAGGAGGACATCCCCCAGGCACCCCCGAGCCAGCAGCCCCGCTCCCTCCCTTCCCCTCGGTACCCCCGCCGCCCTCCCCAGCGCTCCTGCGGCTCCCTCCCCAGCCCCCTCCCCTGCTGCTGCACCAGGTCCCCGCTCGCCCCCTGGCACCCTCTCGAGTCACAGTTGGCGCCGCCGATGTCACTCCGCTCCCCAGTGCCCGCAGCCTGGGCCGAAAGCTTCCCGGGATCCTGGTCCTGGGGTCCCCTAGCGCTGGCACCTCCCCTTTCAGGGCACCGGTGCCGGGGACCCGGGGAAGCCTGAGGGCACCGCCGGGCTTCCGCGGGAGCCGCGGCTCCGCGCTCGCCACGCACGTCGTCCTTGGGCTGCGGGGTGTGTGGGGGGGAGGTCCTTGCGGGGACACTGCGAAGCCGGCGCCGGGCACCCAGCCCCGCAGGGCTCCCACTACGGGCGGTGGGGGCTGGGGTCCGAGCCGCGGTCGCCGAAGCCCGCGCCCGGGGCTGGCATGACCCCGGGGGGAAAGTCTGCGCGGCTCCCGCGGCCCCGGCTGGGGCTCCGAGACGGCGCCCCGCGCTGCCGCCGTCCTGCCCGCCGTGCGGGGCGCCCCAGCCCGCGCGGGGCCGCGCTTACCTGGGCTGGCCGCCTCCGGGTCCCGGTACATGGTCCCCTCGTCGCCGGCTCCCTCCGGGCTCCTCAGAGCCGCCCGTGGCCGCGCGCCGCTCCGCCGCCGCAGCAGGGCATGGGGCCGGGCGACCCCCGGGGGCGGGTCCGAGGGCGGGGGCCGCGCGGGCTGCACCGAGCCGCGGAGCCGGGGAGCGGGGGCCGCCCGCCAGCCCTCCCGCCCGCCCGCCGAGCACGCTGCCGCCGCCGCCGACCGCGCCGAGCCTCCTCCCTCCGGCCCGCGCGCCGCGTGTGCGCGCCGGGGCGTGTGTGTGTGTGAGTGTGTGTGTGTGTGTGTGTACGAGGCCGTGTGTATGTGTGTGTGCGAGCGCGTGTGTGAGCGCACCCGGGGCACCGCCGGCGCCGCCCGCCCGCCGCCGAGCTGCGCCGCCGCCGCCGCCTGCGCCCGCTGCTGCCCGCTGCCGGCCGCGCGCCGCACTGCAGCCCGCGCCCGCCGCCGCCCGGAGCAGCCCCGAGGGCACCGCCGCCGCCCGTGCCCCGCCCTCCCGCAGCGCCCGCGGGGAGGGCGCGGCGCCCTCCGGCTGGGCTCCTCGAGCCTGCGGGTCCGGCCGCTTGGCCGGTGCGCTCCTGATGGAAGCCGCTTCGAAACCGGCAGGGCCGCGGTGTGGGCCACCTCCTCCGAGGTGCCCTTTGACTCCGCTCCAAAAGGCGCGGAAATCCCGTCCAGGTTTTCCGCTTGGTGGCGGCTCGAGGGCGTCAGCCTTGGACTCCACACTGCGACGGTCCCGGGGAGAAGGGCTGGTGTGCGCAAAAACCAGGAGTGGAATTTTTTGCCAGGCTAAGCCTGGATCCGCTGCTCCGGCCATCCCTCAAGCTTGCCCACAGATGCAACTGAGAAGTCTAGAATCGCCACCGAGGCCTAGTGACCGTTCACACTTAATCCAGTCCCTCGATAGAAGAGAACAGACCTTACAGCCTGTGCTCATCCCTCTCCGCACAGCTCCTCCACTGTTTCCACTTCTTTTCCTTGACCTTGCTTCAGTGGGTAGGAAAGTAATCCCTCTGCCCTTCCAACCCTGGGGCTCTCTTGGCCCTCTGGGCCCCTCTGTCAGCTCAGCTCAGTCCAAATCAAGTGAACCCTAGTTCTTCGTTCTCTGCAACATTGGAACTGTTTGATTTTGTGGCAGAGAAGAGAAGAGAAGGGCCCTTCTTCCAAGCATTGAACGGCCTGGAAGCAAACCATTGGTGGTTTCAGGTACAGAGACCTTCCTGCACACACCTACACACCATCAGTGACACCACCACCACCATCACCACCACCACCATCCCCCCCCACACACATGCACAGGCACACAAACACACCTCCCACACACAGAGATACAGACACGGAAGCGTCACACAGCACAGAGCCTGCCCCCACCCTGACTGAAGGGGGTCGGCAGAAAGGCACACTCCCAGGCCTGCTACAGCAGCCCGCCCTCCTCCCCACTGAGAATGCGGTTCACAGATGAGCCAGGCTTTCCAGAGTCAAGGTTTCCTACTCCCACCCTGAGAAATCCACTTGACTGATTTTATAAGGCACAGCTCACACCCAGCCACACCTCCACCTTCCCACAGCACAGCAGGCAGCCAGTACTCACAGGGACACATGTGCACGCGCGCACACACACACACACACACACACACACACACACACACACGCCCCTCCACCCACAGCTTTCCGGTTGAGAAACAGATAAAGGAAATCCCCCCAAGCAAACCTTCGTGAGGAGTGTTCCGGTGGAGAACAGATTTCCTTGGATTGAATGTTCTAATTAAAAATGGAAGGAAAAAAAGGCATTTGTAGGTTCTAGCCCATAATTCCTCAGTGGGCATAAATCTCAGCCCTCATGCCCTGGTTAAGGGCCATTACATTTCACATACCCACATGCAGCTGAGAATCCAGGAGCTATCCACACACCCCTTTTTGGCAAACCCCAAAAAGCCAAGCCAACAGATTGAGACCTCAAGGTCCCAAGCTTGGCTTGTTCCCGCTCCCTCTCCCAGTTGCCTCTCTCATTGCTCTAGTAAAGAGCAAATAGTGCACCTCTTCCCCACCTCCCCTTTCACCCCTCCTCCCTCACCTTCCCCCCATCAGCAGGCACCACACAGAAATGTTCCCAGTTCAGGAATCTCCCCACCCATCAACCTGAAACTCCAGAAGGCGATAGCAGAATTCATCACTGCAATTCAACAGATCTTTTTAAGCATCTAGAATTGTGGAGTTTTTCAGAGGTGAGAGGGGAATGGGTATCTGAGAGATGACCCAGGGCACCCCTCAGGTGACAGATGGTGAAGACAAGGCCTCTAGGGGGGCAGGAATTGATACAGGGAGCTAAAGGCCCCAGAGCTAACAGCCCAGGGAGCTGATGAGAGAGCCAGGAGTAGAAAGTACCCTTGGTCCTGATTCCCAGCCTTTTGCTAATATCACTGTGAGATTCATGAGAAGACTCATGGTTGCTCCCATCCGAGAGCTGACAGCCTGGCCCTTGCAAAACTAAATATCCCAATCTCATTCACTCCCAGCAGTCATTAGACAACCATTGTTCCAGAATATCAGAGCTGGGGCGTCCATCAGACATACCAGGGAAACCCTGTGAGATTCAGTTATGGAAACTGAGGCTCTGGGACACTGGGAATCTTTATTTCCTGCCTGTATCACTGACACAGTAAGAGCTTTGAGGACACTCTTTCTCTGGGCCTTGGTCACTTTGTCTAGAAGATGTAGTCATTGGAAAGAGGAAAGAATACAGATACGTGTAGTTCTGTCATTCATAGCTGTGTGACCCTGGGCAGACTACTTGACACCTGTGGGCCTCTGTTTTCTCATCCATACAATGGAGATGATAACAGCACCTATTTCCTTCTACTATTATGAAGATTAAATGAGATGATACAATTAAAGCACTTAAAATGTGACATGGAGCACAGAACTTTAGATATCAAATACCATCATTGTTGTTTATCCTTAAAGAAACACCACATACTCCCCATTTCCATGTTTTGCTTATCAAGGAAGTTCTTCCAGGTGTCTAACCTCTGAACCATTCGGCTGCACCTGAAGGCCACTCTCCTGCTGGAGCATCAATGAGAACCAAGCCAACTGTGAGTTCCTGTCTTCTGAGCACTCATGGAGGACTGGGCACAGGCAGGAAATGAAGTCTGAGAGTGTGCAGTTCCTCTGAGAAAGGAGACCAGAGGGTGTGGGTCACCCCTGTCCTGCCTGCAGGTCCTGTCCCCTGCAGGTGAGAGCCTGGGCCTTTGGTGCTCTGCCTCTTCCTCCCCTCCTGCCCCCGTCTCATTCTGTAACACTGCTGGCCCCTGTGTCCTAGGTTCCATGACATGGCTGGAAATGCTGGCAGCCACTTCATCCTGTGGACCCTCAGGCCTGTTTCCAATCTGTTGCCCTCATCAGGGCCCAGGTGTCCTGGGTTAGTTTCAGGAGGAACTCGAAGCAGGGAGGGATGTTCTGTCCCTCAGGAACAGATGCCAGGCCTGCACTCTCCTAAACAGGGCCCCTGAGGCCACCTGGCTCTGTTGCTAGGCCACGGCTGGGAGGCAGGGCTCCTGGATTCCCCTCTGGCCTCTACCTGACATGGTCTCCAATGCTGCTGTCCTGACCCCCCTAGCCCGCCCCTTGGCCATGGCTGAATTATTAATAAAAGTGCTGAGGAAGCTGTTTGTGCAGCTCACGTGACAGAACAAACACACCTCTCTCCTTGCCACCATCCATGTGGCAAGAGACACAGGCTGAGCATTTGCCTGATCCAAGAGGGACAGGCTCAGAGACCAGCCAGAAGACAGCTGTGATGGGCAACAGAGCCTGCTGGTGTGCCAGACCAAGAGTGAAGACCTTCTCTGCCACCCTGTCCCTGCAGCTACCCCTGTCCCGAGTCTTCCCTTTCCTCCTCTGCAGAGAGCAAGAGTCTGGAGAAGGTAAAGCATAAAATTCACAAAAGTCACCTCCCCAGATAGGACACGGCAGCAGACTCCTAGAAGCAGCTGCTGCCATCTCTGTGCCCACCTTATCACAGTGACGACTGAACTAATGCTAGCTGATCAATTACATCTTCTCTCCAGATCCAGTAACCACTGAATCTCGAACAAAGCCCACCCAGGGTCCACACACGTCACACTTCTGCCCAGCCCTGTTTTGGAGGCCTAATACTAAAGACCCAGGTCTGGCCCACAGCATCCAGGGAGGAACCTAGACTTGAACTCTGGTCTTGCCTCTGCCACTAGCTAGCTCTTTGGTCTTGACTGCTTACTTGATATCTCTGGGCCTCAGTTTTCTCATCTATAATAGGGCTAAATAATTGTCCCTCATAGGTATGTGAGAATACACTGGGGAGATGGCTAGGCAAGGGTTGGGTGTCTTTTCTGACTCCCTGGGGGTGACCCCAGGCACCAAAGACCTTGCCCCAAGTTGACCTTCCATAGCCCTGGGTCCCCATTCCTCATCCTCAGGTCATGCTGCCGGGCCAGAAACATTCTTTTGCCAGAAAGCCCTTCCCCAATCCTAGCCACCCCCAGCCTTCTCCCTGTAACCTCCTCCCCATATAGATTCTGGCCCCGAGTCTCTCTGCATGGTCACCCTGATATCCCCATGTACTTTGGCTCAGCCCCTCAAACCCTTTGCCAACCCAAAAGATGAAAGCTGGTCCCCTTCTCCTGGCCAGCCCCTACTTGGGACAGCCCCAGCCTTACTCAGAATTTTGGCCTTAAGCCTCTGTTTTGAGACACTCCCTACTTTTCTCAGTCTTGGGCAACTCTGGGACCCTGAGGCAGACTGAGAGCCCTGGGACTAGTGAGATGCCCTTTTCAGGATGCACTGTGGAAGCACCTCAGCTTGTCAGTTACGAGCTGGGTGACCTGGAAGAAATCGCCCAATCCTTCTGAGCTTCAGGTTGCCAGTCTGTACCGTAGGAATGCTGGTGTTTAATCTTGATTTGGCCTTGGACTCCTTTGGGGATCTAATGAACCTGTGAACCTCTCCTTCCTAAAAAATGTAAATCCAAATATAGGCACAACATTTTCCCCATATTGGGTGGGGGAGTCGTACAGGGTCCAGATGAAAATCCCTGCCCTAGAGGCCTACACAGCCACTGCCCTGCTCACCCTCCACACAGGGGTCCTCGGGTTGGGGTGGGGGTGGGCTTGTGGTCTATCCCCACCATTTCTCCCTCCTGCCTCCAGGCCCCTTCCCCCAGCGCTCCCTGTGGTTGGAGCCAGCTTGCCGCTCAGAGCAGAGTTTCAATCCCTCCTGGAGCCCATGGAACAGGCTTCACCTGCCTTTCAAGGTATTTAAAGGTTCTTTGACCAAATGCTTTTTGATCCTCTGCTGATGGGAATCAAGCAGAGGCTCTTTCACCAGCAGCCCCTCTCCTCCATATATTAGTGACTAAGAGCTCTTTTGATACTGCAGAAACCTTCTGTGGATTGTTCAAAGCCCTGGCTCTTGTGGCCACATTTCCTAGAGACCCACGCCAGTCAGCTCCAGCTGCCACTGCCCACCTCCAGCGGTGGCCTAGTTAATGGGGCCTCCTAGTGCTAGAAGGCTCAGCCTGCAACTGCAGGACCCCAGGCCTGAGCCTAGCTGGCTGCTTTAGTCAAGCCCCGCTCCTGCCAGGGAGCCCCCACCTGATCCGGGTAGGATAAGGTCTCAGTAAGTGTCCCCCAGGCTCTGGCAGGACACCCTTCTTCTTCCTGCCCAACTGAGGCTGCGTAGATGGGCATGTGGCCCATGGGATCCATTAACCTGTTTCCAGTGTCCAGTAAAAAAAATAAGATCCCTTAGCCTGAGGCTGAGAAGGGGAAACTGAGGCTTTGAGTAGTCCCTGGTACAGGCTTCGGTGATTCGGGGACAGGAGCCAGTGCCCAGCAACTCAAGATTTTTGCCCACTCTGCAAGCCCTGATCACAGCCTGTGCCACTCCTCCGGGGCCTCCAGAAGGCTCTGGGGTGGGCCTCAGCTGCAGAATCCATGGGGGTGGGGGACAGATATGGGGGATGAGGCACTGGGCTCAGCGCCACCACTGCCCTGCAACGGGCACCCCCAGTGCCACCTTCCTTCTTGCCAACTTGGATGGACCCACACAGAGTGCAGAAGTCTCCGGCTGAGTGGGGTCTGGGGCAGGGATGCATGTACTCGGAGGAGGTATCTTGGAGGCCCAGCCCGTGGAGCTGGTGAATTACCTTGTGCAGAAAGAGGGTTCATCCATGTCGACACTCACTACAGAGAAGGACCTACTGGTGCCTCCAGCTGGGGGTATGACACACCCCAAAGTAGCCCCAATCCTGGAACCAAGGCCCCACCCCTGCACCTCAGCTGGAGTTGAAGACCGCAGTGGGGGTGGGGGTCCCATTTCTCAGCAGGTGTCGCATTATCAGCTCTGAGATAGCTATGACTGCCCCAGTTCCACGATGCCTGCCTGGCTCTGTGCTCTTGGGAGGAAAACAGGAGGGGCCCCGCACTCAGGAAGACAAGTCAGTTTAGGTCAGCAGGCCCCCTCCCTCACTAAGGGCTCTGGGTGCTGCTGGACTCCTTGGCCCAGCCAGGCCCTGAGCCAGAATCGTCCCACCCCTATAATCACCATAATAGCAGGAGCCACCATTTATTGAGCTCTGAGGCCTTGTGAGGCCCAAGGGCCAAGTGCAAAACACGCATTATCCCACTTAATAGTCACAGCAGCCTGAAGAAGTCCAGTTGTGATCCCCTCAGGAAGGTGAGGAGGTTATGGATCAGAGAGGGTGGCTTACCGAAGGTGTACAAACGGAAGGGGTGAGGGAGGGGGGCAGCTGGGAGTCCCACCCAGCCCTGACCAGGCCTGGAGCCCAAGCGCTCAACCACTGGGCTTCGCTGCCTTTCAACTTGGAACTTTCCTGAAGATGGGCAGGCTGCAGGGCCGGCTTTTCAGCCCTGCTTAGCCTCACTCATGGAAGGTGAGGGGCAGAGAGATGGGGCAGCACTGGGAAAGAGGGAGGGGATAGGAGACGGCCCTCCTTTCCTCCTGGGTCCCCTCTCTTCCTGCTCCCACCCCTCCCAGCTGTGGGCATCCCCCAAGGCTCTGTCCTTAGCTGTTAGCTCCTTTCTCAACCCGCACTCTCTCCTGCATGAGCTCATCCACTCCCACATCCTTAGCTTTTGCTTCAGCCCAACTCCTAACTCTGTCTCTGGGGCCCTGACCTCCCTCCTAAGCTGGCATCTGCCTCCTTAATGAAGCATCTCCATGCAGGCGGAGTGAACCCATTACCTCCCTTAGGAAGCAGCCCCTCCCTGGGATCTCACCATGCCCGTTAGGGCCCCATTACTCTTCCAAGCTCCAAATCAGTTCCCCAAAGCCTCCCACTGCTCTCCCCGCACATCAAATCGGTTTCCAGATCCTTCGGGCCTGTCCTCTGTGGAGCCTCTCCCACCCTCATCGTGAACTTGTCAGCTGCCTCCCTAAGTCAGACCCCCACAGCCTTCTTGCCCTCAGCCTCAGCACCTGGTCCTGACCAGTTGCCTGCTTTCTCCATTCCAGTCCAGTGCCCTCTTCACTGTGATTTTCTGGTAATCTGATCCTGCTGCTCCCAGCAACACGCCCCCAGGCCTCGGTTGGCTCCCCACTATCTGTGCAATCAGGTGTAAGAAACTTTGCCTGACGCTGAGACCCCAGTATAAGGACCCTGCCCTCCTCGTCTTGCCCAATGCCCTTTAAAGTCAGGAATCGCCCATTATCCATCTTCGTCTTCATTCATTTTTTTAATTGAGCCATCAGCAGACATGCGACTGTGTGCCAGGTGCTGCATATGCAGAATCCCCACTTCTGGCGCCTCTGGGTAATTGGCATAGAGTGGGACAATGGAGGGATGCTCTGGGCACATTCGGGGGGCAAGTCCGCCCTGGGCAAGCCTTTCTCCAGGTTCCCGAATGCCAGACCCTGGCCTAAGCACTGGGGGGAATGCACGCTGGAGTAAGACCAAGCCCTGCCCTCTGGGATTGTGCAGATACAGAAACAGTGTGTGTACAGATGCAGGAATGAACAAAGTGCTCTGAAACCACTGGAGACAGAACAATGACTTTGGCCCTGGGGAAATCCAGAAGCTTCCCAAATGCCCAGCCCTTGCACCAAGTGGGAGCCTCTTTAATTCTTGCTGAAATAAATTGGATGGGAGAAGAAAGGGCACATAGCAGAGACTGAAGGAGGAAAGGAACGTCATGGAGGGAGGGTAATGATGTAGCACTGTCCCATTTGCACAAAGTGGCCCTGCTACCCTTCCCAGAGTGGGGGGTCTTGTGGACAAATGAACTCAGGGATATGCAGGCCTCTGAATTCATATATATATATATATAATTTTTAGTCTACCTCACCAGACCAGTAAGTCCTCTCCAGAAGCCTTGAAAACCAGGAGTAGCCTATGACAACTTGATTATTTCTCTGGGCCTCAGTTTCCCCATCTACAACATGAGGATGTGGGATGAGATGGTCCTGAGTGTCTCTGACTCTTCCAGGAAGATGCTCTGTGGGACCCTCTGTCCCTCTGTCTTCCCCTGCCCACTACACCCTGGACTGAGCTCAGGAGTCCCCATGATGTCACAAAGGCCACTCCCTGTCCTGTTTGTCTTTGTGGACAAACAAGGCCATGCAGAAAGTGAGGCATGTGTGGATTTCTCAGCAGGAAGTTTCTCTGTAAATTTTGGTGCGGAATACAGGCTTCCAGTCTGTATTCTGAAAAAGCCCCCTATGTGGCCCCCCTCCCTTCCATCCCAGGTCCAAGGTCTGGGTTCCCCCAGGAAGCCCCAGATCACGGTGTGCTTCTCCCTTTATGGCCAGAAGTGTTGAGGCACAAGGTGCTGCCAGTGAGGGGATGGAAGCTGTAGTGGGGAAGAGAGAAGCTTCTACCATAACCCTCCTCACCCTCTCTGATGTGTGCTCCCCGCCCACTGCCTGAGCCTGGCTAGGTGCCACCCCCCACCCTGCAAATCAGACACATCTTGGCCATGTCCCCACCTATGCTCTTTTTCTTACCTGCACATAGATTGGGGAAAAGGCCACCCACTGGTTCTCTCTCCAACCCTTCTTGCCCTCCCCTGCCCCAATGCACTGCCCGAGCTTGGGTCCTCTCATTTCTCACTGGCTTTCTCCCTGTGTCCCCTCCTCTGGCTCCAGGTGGCTCCCCTTCCCTCCATGGTCCTATGGGCATCAAAGCACACGTGACCATGTTGCTTTTCAGCTCAAAGCCCTCCCATGGGCCCCCATTGCTTTGGGGAGAAGCTCACTCCCTGTGTGACAGGCAGGGCCCTTCCTGACCTGACCAGAAAGACTAAGTCATCTTTGAAAGGGTCCTTAGGGCAAGAAAGAACTGGCTAAAGGGCATGTGGGAGGGCACATTTCAGAGAGGGAAGGGTGAGTGCAAAAGTGGGGAGACTGGCAGGAGCCTGGGGTGGGTTCCCAGGGGGTATCAGACACACCTACTATGTGCCAGACAGTCTGCTCATGCTGGGTGTATAGCAGTGCCCAGATGACGATCCCTGCCCCCTGGGAGCTGGCTTCTAGCAGGGGGATAGGCAATCAGCCATAAGCAAAGGAAGTAACCGTCCTAGTAAGGTGGAAGGTGCTGAGTGTTGCGGAGAGATAAAGGGAGGGAGAAGCCAGCGTTTTCAGGAATGCTGGGGACCCGTTGCAGCATTAAGGAGGGGTGGTCAGAGTTGGCCTCACTGAGAAGGTGACATCTGAGCAAAGACTAGAGGGAGGGCTTTAGCCCTGCAGCTGTCTGGGTAACAGAGCACCAGGGATAGGGAACAGCCAGCGCAAAGGCCCTGAGGTGGGACTGTCGCCTGGAAGGCTGGAGGAACAGGGAGGCCTGTGGGGCTGGAGCAGAGGGAGGGAGGGAGGGAGAGAGGAATGGAGAGGAAGGCAGGATAGTCAGGGGGAGGGATCATTGTAAGGAGTCTGGGAAGCTTCTGGGTGCTTCGTGAAGAGGAGGGGCACGAGCGATGTCCAGAAGCAGGAATGGTTAGCAGGCTGTTGCAATAATCCAGGCAAGAGGCGAGGAGGCTGAGACCAGGGGAGAGGCAGTGGGGGGGTGGGGAGTGGTTGGATTTTGGATCTGTTTTGCAGGGAGAATTGACAGGATTTCCTGATGGATTAGAAGTGGGTTGTAAGAAAAAGGGAGGATGTGACATCACCTCCAAACTTTTGCCATCGGGAAAGGGGGGGTTCATGTGAGAGCAGCATTTCTCAATCTTGTTCGCAGCATCACCCACACCCAAGGACACTTTCTAGAATTTTTTCTTCAATCACCACTCCCAAGAAATTTGTATATGTTTGTGTACTTTGGCCCTTTGAAGACACACAAACCACTGCAATGCCTAAGAAATTTTGTCTTCCCCTAAGAACTAACTTTCACCCCCTTGGGAGAGAAGGCGCTCCCGCGGAGAATGTGGGCCTCAGAGGGAGTCGTACCCCGGAGGGCAGGAGCCGGGTTCACCCAGAACAGGACAGGCTCCAGCGGACTGCTCCAGGGAGGGCTGCGGGGAGGCCCCCGCGCCTGAGGTGCAGGCTGGAGGAATGGGTCTGGGAGTCAGCGGCATACATACGGTGCTTAAAGCGGTGAGGCCAGGTGAGACGGTCAGGCAGTGAGTACACACAGAGACCAGGGCCGGCAGCAACGGGGTTTGGGCACCCCACGGTGAGAGGCCTGGGAGGAGAGCAGGAACCCGCAGAGCAGACCCAGAAGGAATGGCCAGAGAGGTTGGAGGAAACCGGTGAGCACAGCAGCTGGCTGGGAAGCCAAGTGGAAAGAGTGCTTCAGGGGGAGGGCGGGCCAGGCTGTGCCCAGTGCTGCGGGAGGACACATGGCAGCGAGACTGAGCTGACCGCTGGGTTTAGCTCTGCGGAGGCCACTGAGATGTTGACTGGAGCACTTTTGATGGAGGGGCGGGGGTGGAAGCCAGATTGGAGTAGGTTTGAGAGGAACAGGCTGAGAATGGATGGTAGCAGTAGACAACTTCCAGGAGTAGCTGGACGGGAAAGTGGGAGCCAGGCAGGTGTGTTAGACGGGAGGAAGAACCAGGAGTCTGCTCCCTGATGTGGGCCATCTGGTGGAGAGGGTACAAGAGATGATGTGAGGAGAGAGTGTGGGGGACTTGCTGGACCCCCATCCTTCAGCTGAGCAGAGGCTGGGCTCTGGCACTGAGTGGGGTGGGAGTGTGGGTGACATGTCTCCTAGGATTAGGGAGGAAGAGCGTGTGGGTGCAGAGGCCGTGGGGGCAGATGTGCCCGTGCAAATATGGAGAGACTGGGTTGTCTTCGGGGAGTGGGAAACAAGGTCAATGGCTGAGAGTGAGGGGGTGTGGAGGGGGGAGGCCAGGACAGGGGGCTCGGTAAATGAAGAGGGAAGGGGTGAGGGAGGTGAGGGTAATTTGCTCGGGGCCCCTGCACGCCAAGGAGTGGGGAGAGGAGGGCTGGGTTAGAGCTACGCACCCACCACTGCTGAGGAAGGACTCTGCCCCCACCCACACTGCTGAGTTCCCACCGTGTGGGCTGGGGGCGCTGGCATAGCTCTTAGGTGGGCAACAGCCAGCTGGGGACAGCCCCACCAGTGCAGCCCAGGACAGTCCCTGACTCAGCCCACAGCCAGGGCCCCTGGCCACCCCCTGAGCAGAGCCCACCGCTGTAGGCAAGGACAGAGGGCTGAAGTTGGCGCCTCCTCGCCAGGCCCCACCCCGGGGACTTCCACCACAGCCCGGCCCTTCCTGGTTTTCCTCCCTGGCCCCTGAGGCCGTTTCCTCCAAGGGGTCAGGGCAGGATGTTCTTTCTCTCTGAAGAGCCCAGAGCTTTCTGGACTTGCGAACTTCTTGATCTGGGCTTTTGGGATCCCCTAGAAAATAACCCACTGGCTAGCCCCTCCCTGGAGGCTGGGATGCAGGGGGCTACGCCGAGGGTGTGTCCCACGTGTGTGTTTGTGTAGGGAGGGGATAAGAGGATTTATGGGGGCAAATGTGGCCTTGCCCTCCTCCAGTGGGCTGGCAACACCCCATGGAAAGACTGCTGGATGGGAGCTGGCACCTTGGGAGGGGTTCACAGCCTGGCAGGCGGACCTGCTTGGCTATGCCCAGCTAGGGATCTTACTCCCAGAACTTCGCTCATCCCCCCACCACCCTGGCTATGGCGCCTGGAAGTAGCAATAAAGCCTCCCTCACAAGTGGCCTGCAAGGAGCGAGAGCTAACAGCCAGAATGGGCTCCATGGTCTGTTATGAGATCAACAATGTTCCTTACCGGTCCCAGATGCCTGGCGGGAGGGGCGGGGAGCAGCTGCTAAGTGCCAGGTAGTGGTAAGACTGGAGTGGGGTGGGAGCCATTGAAGTGCTCAGCAAGCTCCCCCCTTTAATGACCCAGCCAGCATCCACCATCAGCATGGTTCTCAGCCTGACAGAGCTGGCACTGATGCTTGGCTGCCCCGATCACTCGTATGTCCTGCAAGCTGGCAGCCTAACAGAGCCCAGGCTCCCAGGAGCCTCGCAGACACCAGCCCTGCCCCTTGACTCCCCACTCCAGGTACCCCAGAGGGAACGGGTCAGTGCCCTCAGGCAGGGCCAGGGTACAGGGTCCAAGAGCAGTTCCTGGAGCTAGGGGGGCTTTGGTTATCACTTAGCAATGCCCTCCGTGTACTGTGGGAAGAAGCTGAACAGAAAGGACATGAGACTTGCCTAAGGATGCACAGCAATTCTTTCCAGGATAGTGGCTGCCCCCCTCTGCAACAGCCAGACTCCTCCACATCCCTTCAGGGGACTGTGGGATTAAAGAAGTTACCCCTTCTTTGTCCACTAGTGATGTCAGGCCAGAAGTACCGCTCCCTCTCATTGAGGGCCTGCTGTGTGCCAGGCAGCATTCTGGGTGCTAGGTATACATTGGTGAATGAGGCCAAGTCTACCGTCTAACCCTGTGCGGCTCACGTTATTGCATTAAATCCTTATAACACCCTATATGGTCAGTATTGCTATCCCCACTTTACAGATGGAGAAAGTTACTTAGCCACTGAAATCTGAGGTTCAGAGAGACTAGGGAGTGAAGTGAGGTCCTATAGCCAGTGAACTGCAGAACAGGGATTCAAGCCCAGGTCTGTCAGACTCCATCCACAGCCTGCCTCTTAACCACGGATACACCAGGAAGAGCCTGGACTGGCATCGGAAGGCATGCATTGGCTGCTCTCTGGGCTCTGGGCTCTGGGCTTTGGGACAGTCTTCCCCTCCCTGGGCCTCCATTCTCTCACCTCTTCTCCTTGCCAGGGCACCCTGATCAGTGGGACAGGAACCCAGCCCACTCCAGGACAAACTTTTGCAGCACATGGGAGGAGCAGAAGCCATGGTCAGGCTTGGACCCTGATGCTGGAGTAGCCTGGCCTGGCTTCGCTATAGTCCTCAAGGAGGTCCTGTTCCCCATCCCCACTGCTGGTCCCATCCCTGGGACTGAACTCAGAAGGCCAAGTCCTAGTCCTGACTCTGCCTCCTCTAACTTGCTGTGTTACCTTGGGGAAGCCCAGGCCCCTCTCTGGGCATCAGTTTCACATTTATTAGGGGACACCATTTCTGATGTCCCCCCTGACTCTGCAAATCTGATTCCATAAGCTTGTTGAGCCCTTTATGGGGGCCCAGCCCCTTCTGGGAATTAAACCAGGCTCAGCATGTCTGCTAGTCTTGAACTCCATGCTCCCCCACTCCAGCACACCCTCTCCTGCCCCCCCACTCCCACCCCCAAGTCTCCCTCAAAACCAGGAAGGAAACAATGACCTGCCTCAAGGTGGTCCTAGGGCTCCCCTTCACCCCTCCATTCCCCCTTGCTCCCACACCTAGGCTCTGAGTCCCTTGTCCCAAGATGGGGCGGGCAGCCAGAAGGTCATGACAGGTAGGGCTGGGTGGAAGCGGGAACTCCAAGGAGACCACGCTCAGCAGAAAGCATTTTTCATCATGGGCCCGCCTGCCAGGTTGTGGGAGGCTCATTTCTTTCTTTTCTTTTTTTATCTCCATCCAAAATGGCTGGGAGGGAGGGTGGCCCAGGAAGAGAGACTCCTGAGATGGGAGACCTGGGCTCAGAGTGGTAGACACTGGCCACGGTCTCTCCCATCCCACCCCTGGGAACCCAGGCCCAAATCCAGGCTGTACCCCCTGGCTGGGCAGGGGAAGGCCTCGGCCTGCTCTCCTCTCCTTCAGGTCTCTTATCACGTTAACCACATAGGCCTGAGTGCCCCACCCCATTTAACAGATGAGGCAACTGAGGCTCAGAGTGGAGAAGTGACTGGCAGATCCATCCCTTGGGGCAAGTGGCCAGTCTCCTGGGAGTTCGCTGGCCTTTTCAGGTAGGGATAGGGGTTTGGGAAGCTGACCCAATGGGAGGGAATTATCTCTTCTTTTATTAGAGGGGTAGAAGGAGCCAGGCAATAGAGAGGAGCAAAGAGACCAGCCCAACTACTGAGTGTTCCCAGAATACACTGTGCTTCCTCTACCCTCCAGACCTTTGCTTCCAGACCTCTCCTGGAACACTTTCCTCCACCTGGCTTACTCCTACTGATCCTTCAAGTCATAGTTTAGATATTGCTTCCTCTAGAAAGCCTTCCCTGGTTTTCCCAGAGTCAGGTAGCCCTGATGTGTGCTCCTGCTGCTCCTTGGGCTTCCCCCATCAGGAAACCAATCACCTGTTATGTAGTTGTATTTCTCCGCATCAGACTGGGAGCTCTTTGAGGTAAGGCTGTGCCTTATTAGCCCCATTATCTGTATCCCACTACCCAGTGTGGAGCGGGGTACACAGTTTGCCCTAAAGAGTTGTTTGTTGAATGACTGAATGGACGTCTATAGAGATCAACTGTGTCCCAGGCTGGTGCAGGGGGTCCAGTGGTTAATAAGACCCAGCCCCAGTCCCATGGAGCACCCACATGCACAGCAGTCCACGACCCTGTCCAGAGTGAGCCTGGACAGGTGTGATGGGCTCTCAGAGAAGGAAGGAGTAGCATTGGAGAAAGAATCCTAAGAAGCTCCTGAAAGAGGTGTTGAGGGCCTGGAATGACAAATAGTTTGGGTAAGGGGTTGGGGGTGGGGCTGGCTTAGTGGCCCAGAATAGGTTGCTTTGTCCCAAGTCTGGGACCGCACGGGGGAGCAGACTGGTGAAAGGGCCACTGGACAGGGAAGTCAGGTCACATTATTGCCATTTCCAGGTGAGACCAGAAAGGGCAAGCATCGTTCCTCAGGTAACACAGCTGGGCAGGGGCTCCTAGCCAGGGTTCTGTGCCCTACACTGCTCTGGCCACCTCCTGTCTCCAGGCAAACAAACTGCCCCAGGCCCTGGGGATGCAGCACAAGAGGGAGGTGGCAATAAAAGCTTATAAAACAGCATATAAGAGGCAGCCACGAATTTCAGTGGCTAAGTAATCTGTGTCTAATGTTCACTTAGCAGAGCGCAAGCCTCTGAAATGCCGGCGCCCGCCGTCTGACCTGCAGCGGCCAGGCTGTGCTTGCCTGGCAAGGAGTCGCTCTGTTCCTAGAGCTCCACGCCCAGGGCTGCCGCGTAGGTGGGAGAGTTTTCAGCCGCCAGACCATCCTGGCGGCCCCAGCTGGCTGCTCCTGGGGAGTAAAGAAGCATCTTTTTTGGTCTTGAAAGGGCCATTCAGCACAGAGACAGCTGCCCACTTATAGATGGGGGAACGGAGGAGGTTGGTCATGGAAACCCACTGCTGAGTGACTTTGGAGCCTGGTTTTACCCAGGAGCCTCCTCTGCTGCGGTGCACCCTGGGGCCCCTGTACTCCTCCCCAAGGGGCAGAGGAGAGTGGTCCTGCCCTCATCCTGCCCCCTACTGGGACTATGGCAATGAGGCCGCACAGGGGCCACATTGGGGTGACCCTCACCTCTGAGCCCACATGCAAGGTCTTGGGGCTTGCCTCTGCACTGTCTCCCTGTGTGATCTCAGGTCTCAGTTTCCCCATCTGTCAAGACCCCATTCCTCTACAGGATCTCACACATGCAGAATGAGGCAACGCCCCTTCCCTTCCCTCACCCCGCTCTGCCTTTCCTGTTCTCTGCAGCGTGGGGCCTAGGTTTAGCTCGCCCTGATATTCCAGTGCCACAGCAGTGCCTGTCACACAGCAGGTGCCCAATCAATGTTGGTGGCTTTTAAACTCCCACCAGGTACCCCGCTTCCCCTCTGCAGGTCTTTACTGGCTAACACCCCCTCCAACCCCCCAGGTTCTGTTTGGGCCTCCACGGCAGACCTCTGTGCACGTGCCAATGTGCAAATCTGGGATCGTTTCTAGTCCACCTTCTTTCCATAGTGGGTGCGTGGGAGCCGGCGTGTCTTCTTTTAGATCCCCCTGCACGGCTAGGATGAGTGCCAGGCCCTGGTGGTACAGCCAGTGCTCCGTGGAGTTGTTTACAGTCTGCCCCTGACTCACCCACCATAGCCTGGAGAAGGCTCTGCCCAGGCTGAGCCCAGGCACAGAGAAGCAAGAGAGACCATGGTGTTAAAAAGCCCCCTGAGATCCTGGAACAAGTGGGGGAGGGCAAGGCCTCCCAGAATAGCCCTGGGCCAGGGGAGCTGGCACAGGGATTTGAGGGGCCAGGGATGGGCCAGGCTGGGCCGGATTGAGATCTGTTCTGGCTGATCCTTTCTCAAGGCCTCACTCTGGGCGCCCTGGGCTGGGAGCTGGGCCCTGAGGTGAATCGGCCCAGGTCCTGACCTCAGGGACCCGCAGGGTGATGAAGGTGGTGGATATTACGAGCTCTAGTGGAGGCAGCCCCGGGAGGTGTGGGGATGCAGGTGAGGTCGTTGTTCACCCGGTGGGCTTTCCTGGCAAAAGGAACAGCACATGCGAGGACAGAGAGGCTGAGCCAAACAGCAGCTGGTTGGGTGCTGGCCCTGCCCTCCTGCGCTGTGACCTCGGCTGCCTCTTGCCTCTCAGGGTGTTTCATCTGTGAAAGTGGAGGCGGCGGGGCTCGGGTAGGTGCTTAGGGGTTGTCCTAAAAGTTTTCCATGGGCCTCTCTAGCTGACAGGGATTCTGTGGGAGCCAGAGGGGTGTGAGTTGCTGAGAGGCAGGGACCTGGGTGACAGTGAGGTCCTGGTGGCTGGCAGACAGGACAAACAGGTCTTTCTGTTTAGGCAAGGAGGAGAGTTGGGAGTAGGACACTGCCAGCCAGTTAGACTGTCTCTCCAGGCCCAATGTTTGCTGATGGTATAAGCCAGTCAGGTGTGTCAACAGTGGGGAATGAGGTGGCCCTAAACTACACACACACACGGGCTGTCCCTGGAGAGAGTCATCGAGAACACCGTGCAGGGCGCGGCTGGAGAGAGCCCGGGAGCCTGCTACAGGATACGCCCGTTAATGCAGGTGCTCAGAGAACGTGGTCCAGGCTGGGGTTCCAGTCCCCTTCCTCAGGCTCTGGCTCAGCCTATGGAAGGGACCAGCAGGGTGTGGCCACCCCTCTCTCCGAGGAAAGAGAGCCCCTTGGTCCAGCCTCATTACTCCCCTGGGAGCCTCGTATGTCCTTCCATATGGATTCCAGTCTTGACTCTGCCACTAGCTTGATGGGTGACCCTGGGCAGTCCCTTCTCTCTCTCAACTTCAGTTTTACTCTCTGAAAATGAGAGGCAGGGAGAGAAGCACACTAACAGTTTCCCAAGGGGACCCCCATCTTCTCTTTGGCGAGAGCAGTTATGCTTTAAGCAGTTTGCCTAGTGACTCGTTCACATGCCAAATAGTTGCTGAGTGCCCACTCTATACCAGGTGGGTATAAAGTCAGATGAGACAGCCAGGTTTCCCAGCCCCAGAGAGGTCCCTCTTCAGAAGGGGAGCCCCCAGTCCCAGAGCCTGCACTGGGGCTGTTACCGGACAGAGTCTGGGCCCAGAATGGGTCTGCCTTGGGCCTGCCAGTAGTGTATGGGTTCTTGACTTTGTGCAGGAAAGATTTCACAACCTGAGTCCAGGTGATTTTGAGAGTGTTTACTAAAGCTGGGGACAGTGAAACAAAGGAAGGGCTTCAGGTAAAAGAAGCAACAGGAGAGAGAAAGTCAGAGGAAAAGGGGCCTTGGAGACAAGTTCAGGGGGTTAGCCTGGGACAAACTGCTACTACCCACTGCTCCCCTGGTTGCAAGTCTCATGGGGTCCCTTAGAAAAAGAGCAGAGATACAAAGAGTGGGTGTGTTCTAGCGAGAGTGCAGTGACTCCTTTGTCTTGAGGCTTTTATCTTTCCTTGGCTTGTGGGGATTCTAGGGGAGGTTTCAGGGGAGGGTCTTAACAGAATATTCATTAGCTTTTCAAGTGTGTCCTTCAATATGTTGATTCATCAAAATGTGTGTGTAGAGGGGTCAGGGGTTATTTCCCGGTTAGTTTCATTTTTAAGAAACGTCATCAAGAGCGTCACTGAAGAGGGACTGAGAGCCAGGCTGGCCTGTCCCGAGTGGTCTGGAATGTGTAAACCATCTGCTCCTTAGTGTCCTTTGTTAGGGAAGATAGAACCTTGTGATTTATTAGCTGGCTGTAAATTGCTTAACTTGTTTGACCTTGTTTAATTATTTTGTCTCAGTTTCCCAATTCCAGTTGTCAAGGAATTTCCCTGGCTTCTTACTGTCCTGTCTCAGGGCCACGTGTGGCTCCATGGCTCTGTGAGACGGCTCCAGAGTGTTTCAGCCCCAGCACTACCACTTGCTAAGCAGGTGACTTTATGTCACCCTCTGTGCCTCGGGTCCCTCATCTTTGGACTGGGTAGAAGGAGAACCTCCCACCTGGGGGACCACCTGGCATAAAACCTTCAAAGGTGCATGGTGGGAGCTCTATACATCTAAGTTGCTATCGATATTACCGAGGATACTGAGGGCTCCTCCCAGTTTTAGGAAGGGGTGGCCATGGAGAAAAAAGTCCCCTGATCCAGGCACAGGTAGGAGAGAGGAGATAAGGCCCCCCAAATTGGTGAGCAGCCTGGGGTTGGGTGGAGCTAAAAGGTGCTGGGAAGCAGTGTCTCCCCTCATCCCTCTCCAGCACACCCCATCCACACCCCAAAGAAGTCAGCAGTTCAATTACCATCTAATGGACCCCAACACACACAGGAGCCCCAGGCCTCATGTTGGAACAACACCTTCCTGCACTAGGTCAGGTTGGCTGGGGAAGCAGGTAGGGTGCCGGAGAGCCATTCATCATGCAGATGGAGCCACCGAGGAGTGTCAGGAAAACAAGTCATATATGTCCATCAGGGGCCAGAGAACCCAGGCCTCCTGAGTCCCCAATCTGGACCCCTGCCCCATTTATTGGGAGCAGAGTGAGGCTCAAAGTGCCCTAACACCAGGCTAGTTGTACCTTAGCTCCACCCTGCCCTTCCAGGGAGCCCAACCCCCATGGGTGCACCCTCTGCGGAGCCTGACTCCCCGGGGGAAGCAGATGGTGCCGGGCCTGCCTAGAACTGGCTGTCCCAGAGCCCAGCTGTTGCACAGATGTGAGGGGGGAGGGTAGAATGGGTTAGAAAGGCAGGAACTCTTAGCAGCTCAGGTCTGAGTCACCCGTCAGCCTCAGAGTGCTAATGAGCAGATTAGAGTCATTACAGCCGAGTGACTCGGAGCACACTGGCTCACCCAAGCAACCGCCAGTGAAGGGCTGGTCACACGAGACTGCCAGGCTGCCCTCCCATTGACCGAGACTCCGAGGCAGCCTCTGTGGCCTTTATATGCCTCATTAGAGCCTCCTGGGTGTGCCCGCCGGCCCACTGCCCAGATATCACTCCGTTCCTGGGCTTGGCAGGGGGGACACTGGAGCCTGACTTGGAGCCTTGATAAGAGGGCACAGTGATCCCTGCCCAGGGAAACTGGTATGAAGTCCCCCTGTCCACCAGGAATTGGGGCAAGGAGGGAGTATGGCAGGAACCCAGCTACCACGGGCAGTCCTTGCCTGTCTGGTCACCGAGCAGGGGTCTGAAGATAGTGGGGGCCACCCAAATCTGGGGCAGGGACACCTAGATCTGCGGTGATGGCAGCTCCCTCTTTCCCACTGGGCTTCATATTTCCCCATCTGCTTCCCCTTCAAGAGCAGGAACAGAACCAACATGTCATGTAGCTTAGGGCTGAGTCCCAGGGTGACAGTGACAATAACAGAGAGCTGAGACTTAGTGTTTCCCATGTTCTAACAGGCATTGCTCCAAGTGCTGGACATGTCTCAGTTCACTTCGTTTCACAACAGCCCTGTGAGGTGTTCCATCCCCATTTCATAGATGAGAGGACAAGCTGCCAGCTCTCCAGAGCCTCAGATTCTGCAAAACGGGAATACTCATTGAGCTTCTCATGAGGTTTAGAGATAGTGTACGCGAAGGTCCTGGCACATAGTAGGTTGATCTTACCTTTCCTGACAGGTGTAGGGAGGCCCCTTCTGCATTTGTGAAGTCCAGCAAAGACCCTCTGGTGCTGGCAACACAGGAAAAGGTGTCACCTGAGGCCTTTACCCTAGGGAGCCACCTATCCTTAGTGCCTCTCTGCCCTGCTCCCACCACTGGCAACAAGGCCAGAAGGGATTTCTTACCAGGCAGCCCTGGTGACCAGCCCTCCCCCATCTCTGGGAGCCCAGCACCAAGCATCCAGGCTCTGGGAGGAGGTGGGCAGCACCCTCCCTCCTCCATATCTCTGACGCCTCAAAGGGAATCCAGGGAGACGGTCTCCTGGCAGCAGAGCTCTTGCTGCCAGCCCCACATGGGTGTCTGTGCCGCTGCTATGCCCAGGGGCCCCAGGTGCTGTGGCATCAGGGCTGACGAGACCCTGGGAGCCTATTTTCAAACCATTGCCTGCACAAGTGCTCTCATTTGTTACCCTTTTAGAAGGCGTGCACATCCTGCTCTGCACCTGGCTTTCTTCCCTTAGAAACACACCTCGGGCCTGATTGCTGTTGCTCAGTGGTTAAAGCATTGGCCTGCGGACCGAAGGGTCACGGGTTCGATTCCTGGCCAACGGTGTGTACCTGGGTTGCAGGTTTGATCCCCGGCCCCAGCTGGGGTGTATGCGGGAGGCAGGGGATCAATGTTTCTCTCTCTCTCCCCCCCCTTCCTTCCTCCCTTCCACTCTAAAAAAAAAGTCAATGGAAAAATATTCTCAGGTAAGGATTACAACGAATATATATATATAAAGTTATTGTTCTGTGTCAGTTGAAAACCAGTTCATCATTCTTAGTTCCGACTGCATAGGTAAGAACTGTATGAAGGGGCCACAAATTCTTTAACTGATCCCTTATTGAAGCACGTTTAGCTTGTTTCTTGTCTTCGGTAATTACATTAAATGTTGCAATAAACAACCTTGTACCTAGGCCGCTCCCCATGCGTGGTAGCGAACCTACAGAGACATTCCCGCAAGTGGAACGGCCTGCGTGCTGCTGTAAAGGGGTGGAGAGGGTCACATCGCCCCCCTCACAGTGGCACCATGCTGCCCTCCCGCGAGCTGTGTCTGCACTCGCCTGTTCCGCCACGGTTTTGCCAGCACGGTGTTTTATCAAAAGCTGTGCACTTTGCCAATTTGATGTTTGAATGATGGTGTATCCGTGTGATTAGAAATCTTAAAACAGCAATTATACTGGTGTCTGTCTCCTGAGCAGAAGGCACCCTGCCAAGCGCGTGCTCCACGTGACTTATGCTCATTTCTCACAAAGAACCATTGGAAGCAGAGAGCAGGCGTCCACTTCATACAGGAGAAAACCGAGGCCCAGAGGGGGTGCGACTTTCCTAAGTTCCCACAGCCTTGAACAAGCAGAGGGGAGATTTGAGCCCAGTTTGTCTGCCTGGTGCCTATGCTCCTTTTTTTATTTTTATTTTTTATTGGTTCATTGATTTTTAGAGAAAAAGTGAGAGGAAAGGATTGCTAGAAACATGGATTTGTTGTTCCACTTATTTCTGCATTCATTGGTTGATTCTTGTATATGCCCTGACCGGGGATCAAACCCTCAAACTTGGTGTATCTGGACGCCACGCTCCTTCATTCCAGGCTGCCCTGCAGTGAAGGGCTGCGGAAGATCCCCTGGCCTGGGCCCACCCAGGGACATTGCTTCCCAGGAGTGGGCGTTGGTTGAAGACTTGGTTCCCTATAGCTCTTCCTGGGGGGGGGGGGGGGCTCCCTGAGAAGGACTCCCAGAGCTCCAGCTCTGGCCTCCCAGGGTGGAGGCTCAGCAGGAGGTGGGCTCCGTTGGTCCTAAGCTCCTCGAACTGGCATCCCTGGAGGAAGAGCCAACACCAGCTCCCTTGGCACTCATGGGGATTCGTTTCCTGGCAGCAATTTCCGCAGGCTGCTCCCCAGGCCTTTTCCTTTCCAGAGTCCTTCCCTTGCCCTCCGCAGGCAACCTACAGTCCCAGTGGCCTGTCCACATTTAGTGCTGGGTCCCTCAGGCCTGGCCCTCTGTCCTCTGAGTCCATGCCCCCAGAACTCTCTGTCACAAGCAACAACCAACTGGTGAGTGTGTCCGAATCACCCCTTGGCGTCCACCTCACTGTGTGGCCCTGGGCCTGTCCATCTGCCTCCCCTAGGGCCTCACTGCACCCACGGCCTCCTGCAAACTGTGAAGTGCCTTCCAGATCTGCCAGCTCTCCCGGGGCTGGTCTCTCTCCCAAGGGAGGCTGAGGAGCCTACAGCTGCTAGGAGGGGCTGTTCCCTCTTATTCCATCCACCTGGAGACTGTGAGGCCTTTGCTACTTACTATCGTCTTTTTTTTCTGCTCCCCTCCCCCTGAGCCCCAAATGGCCCAACGTCAGTTCTGAACTCTGATCCCAGCGTGTCCAGGCCAGGTGGGGCAGGAGCTTCTGTCAACAGCAGCAGAGGCTGGTTAACCGAATGTCAATAGGATTAAAGGCTCTGATGGTCCAGTAGCCCAGCAAAAGAGAGTAAGTCTGCAAGTGAAGCCTGAGCACCGAGAAGCAAAGCCTTCTGCCCTAGACGCCTCTGAAGAGGCAGTGGATGGTGTCCCCAGGGACTCAGAGTGGCAGGTTTGTCACTCAGGCAAGGATGAGCTGTATCAAGCACCCACATAGCATCAAGTTCTACACAGGTTGCTGGGGGCAGGTGGGAAGAGCAAAGAGAGAGGGGATCGACTCAGCAATGGAGGAGGGGGCAGGGCCAACTTAGAAAGATCCCTGACCAATGTCCTGGGGTCACTGATGAGTCTGAGGCCCCAAGAGGCTAGGTGAAGGTCTCAAGGTCACTCAGCAAGCCAGGCAAAGATCTGGGCCTTAGCCCGGGATTCCTGGCTCAGTCCTCACTGCACAGCACCTTGTACTGCACAGCTGCATGGGACTCACACACACACTCTTGGTGGCTGGTGCAAGGTGCAGAGGACACCTGTCCAGGTCTATACTAGGCTAAGCAATTTGAGGGCAGGTGGCCAGGAAGGGGGGTGGGGCTGAGTGAAGATCAGAGAGCGGCTTCCTGCGACGTAGGTGACGATGGAGGTGCAGGTTTGAGTCCCGGCTCCATCATTCTGTGGCTGTGTGATCTCATCAGGGGACTTTCCCCTCCAAGCTTCAGTTTCCTCTTCTGGGGCAGCAGGGTTGTTAGGAGGTTTAAAGCAGAGCCCCTGGCTCAGAGCAGGATCCCAGGTTTCGTCGTGGGATGATCGGTAGATTCACTGATGGACTTGGCCCTGGGAAGCATCTGGGTGAAGCCAGGTAAACAGACAAGAGGACGGGTTGGTGCCCAGTTGTTTCCCCCGTCCCTGGCCTCCGGGATGTCTCCGTCGCCGAGCCCTGAGAGCTGATGTTAGGAATCCCAGGCTGACAGCTGGTTTCCAGTAGGACAAGCCCAGCCAGAGCTGAGAGCCCTCCCTGCATGCACACCCCAGGGCCCTCCTTGGGGAAGTGTCTGCAGAGTGGGGAGTCCCAGAGCTACACATCTGCTGTGCCCACGCTGCCCAGGCTGCTGGCGGGCACACAGAGAGGCAGGCAGGCAGGCTGGCCAGCGGGCACTAGGAGTGTAAATTCCACATTTGCATCATGGATGTTCCTGGTCCCAAGGGCTGCTGACCTTTACAGCTGCTGCCTCCGTCCTTCTACCCCTTCCAGGCCTCTGGGCTCAGGAGAGCTGAGGCTGGTCGTCCGAAGCTGGAGCCTTGTAAAACAACAGGAGGGGCGGGGGGTCAGGGCACCAGGGACAATGGGCGGGGGGCCTGGGAGGTGGTCCCTGCGGAGACCAGTTGCCCTCCCCTCTTCATTCAGGCAGGGGGAGCCCACCTTCCCCTGACTCAGCATTAGGGTGCCCCACCCCACCCCCCAGGATCCCCTCTGCCTCCCACTGCGAGTCACTGCCTGCCGCTGACGCACAGGCAGCCTGGGCCCCCAGATTAGCAGTGACACTGAAAATCACTCACCCCCGGCTGCCTGTGACGTCTCCCTGGGGATTACCCCGTCTGTGCTGAGTGGCAGCAATGCTGAGCACGCTGTCAGCTTTTCTGGGCTCAGCAGTCAGGCCTGCCCCTCTGAGGGGGGAACCCCTCCCCAGCCCATCTGTACCCCTTCCTGGCCCCAGAGGACTATTGTCAGGAATGCTTTGGCCAGTCAACTGGCTAGGCAAATTCCCCGAAATGCATCTAAATTAAAATCTACCTCCAGGCCCTCCAGGAGAGCAGGCTCTGCCCTGGGTCCCCAGAACACGGAGATGGGGACACTAAGTCCTGCCCTTGGGGACTCACAATCAGAAGACCCCATTTATCCTCTTTTTAAAATTATTTGTTTAGTTAGTTTTAGAGAGAGAAAGGGGAAGAGAGAGAGAGAGAGGCATCAATTCGTTGTTCTACTTATGCATGCACTCATTGGTTGATTCTTGGATGTGCCCTGACTGGGAATCAAACACTGACCAACCTATTGTCCATCCCACAGATTTCTCTTGGGCCAGGGGCTGGGGATGCTTTGATGAGCATTTTGGGTTGACCTTGTCTGCTCAGGGGATATGCTGAAGTCTAGCCCCCAGTACCTCAGAATATGACCTTATTTGGAAACAGGGTCATTGCAGATGTAATCAAGTTAAGGTGATGTCACACTGAAGTAGGGTGGCCCTTAATCCAATATGACAGGTGTCCTTATGAGAAGAGAGAAGACAGCCAGGTGAAGACACAGACACAGCACCATGCAGCGACAGAGGCAGGGATGGAGATGCAGCTGCGAGTCCCGGAAAACCCGGGGTGGCGGCCACCACCAGAAGCTGGGAAGGGGCGAGCGGGGGCTCCTCCCCCGCAGGTTTCGGAGGGAGCGGGGCTCTGCTGACACCTAGATTTTAGCCTTCTGGCCTCTGTGAGACAACATGCTTCTATTGTTGTGAGGCACCCAGTCTGTGGTACTTTGTGCCAACAGTCCTAGGAAACGCACTCAGTGAGTGACAGGGCCCCAGGCTGCGGAAGCCACAGTGTGGCAGGGGAGACAGACCTGTGGAGCAAGTTAACACAAACGGGTGTAATCGCAGGACACGGCGCTCTGGTAACAGTAGCTGACCTTTGCGGTGTTCCCTACCTGCCTGGCGGTGTTACAAGACTTTTTATGTAACTCTTTCAATCCCCAGGCCACAACTGTGAAGTAGGTGCTCTAGACGGCCACCAGGAAACCGAGGGCTGGAAAGGTGGAGGGCCTTGCCCTCGGCCACACAGCCGCTATGTGGCGGGGAGGGCTGCCACATGCTTAGCCACTAACCCATGACGACCCTGGGACCCTGGGACGAGCAAACAGGAAGATGAAGGTGAGGGGGGGACATTTAGAAAGAGAGCGAAGGATGCTTTTAAACACAGATGGGACCATGCCTCCTCTTGCTCAGGCCTTCAAGGGCCCCCTGTTCTCAAAGTCGGCTCCTCTCCCACCCTTCCAGCTGCAGGAAGCCGACCGTGGGGGGCCTGGGGGCACAGGCTCTGAGCCTGAGTCCCGATTCTACCAGTTGCCTGCGGTGTGACTTCTGAGCCTCAGTGCCTTCACCGGTCAAGTGGGGCTGGGAAGAGGCCCCCGTGGTTGCTGGAGGGTTTCATGAAACAGAGAGTAAAAAGCACCCGCTCCCAGCATCAGTGGCTCTCACCCTGTGCCTCTTGCTGCCCCTCGCTGAGAGTCAGAGCAGAACCAACCTTGGCACTGTGGCGGGTCCTCACGCCTTTGCTCATGCTGTCCCCCTGCCTGGGATGCCTTTCCAACCCTTCCCTGCTTCCAAGACCCCTTGCCCTCCTTCAAGATCCAATTTGAAATATCCCCTGCCCTGTCCTCCGCCCCCCACCTTGGGTTAGGTGCTTCCCACCAGGACCTCCCAGGGACATCTCCCAGGGAACCTAGATAGAGTTCTATCAACAAGAGAAGTTCTGCTTGTTAGCTCACTCTAGACATGGGCAGGGCTCTAGCCTTGGTCTTGCCTCAGTTTACCCATCCTGACAGTCTTGTGGTACCTGGCATCCTTGCTCTGCCCTGGCCCACTGACCTCCCTCGCTATCCATCCACCTACCTGCTAGACCCCACTCACTCCTCCCTCATGGCTTCCCTGCCACCCCCGGCTGTCAAGTGCGGCCTCAGCAGGGGGTGGAGTAGAGGGTCTGCCCTCTCTCCTGCTGACAGGCAGATTATATGCCTGTCTCTCCCAAAAGAGAGTGGGTGACAAAGGTAATTAACTGCCTGCCAGTTAGCCACCCTGAGGAGCTGGCTCTGCCCCCGAGAGTTGGTGACAGTAGGGAAGACCTTCACCTCCCACTATGGCTAATGTCTCCCCTCCTCCTGAAGGATTCTGAGGGCTGGAGCCTTGGGGGTCCCCAACTCCTGAGGCCTCTAAAGGGGTCTTGTTAATCAAGAACTCATATCATGTTGGGGGTGTTGGAAAGAATTCTGCCTGTGGAAAGCTTGGGCTCCAGTCCACCCTTGCTTTGTGTGTGACCTTGAGCAAGTCACTTTTCCTCTCTAAACCCCAATGCCCTAATACACAAACAGAGAGAATGAACTCTGCACCCCCTCCATGGTGTGACTGGCAAACACTGCTGATTGCCCCCCTAATACCCATCCCTCCACCCCAATAACCACACTCCAATTCTGTATGGGATTGCTTTGTCCCTCACCGCCATGAATGGACCAGGGCTAGTCGGAGCTAATCATGTTCCCCAATTCCCCAGCTCCTCCCAGAGTCTACGGCTGGCCAATGAGGCATGGACAGAAGTTGACTGTGTGAGGTTTCAGGACAGTGTTCCAGAAAGGGGACCCCCATTCACAGAGGCCTGGCTGGCTCAGCAGGGGGAGTGAGGGGCAGAGGAGAGAGAGGAGGGCAGAGTCATCAGGCCGGACCCTGGGGCCTGAGGGGCTACGTAGTGTTACATGGAGGCCTGGGGGTGCAGAGGGGTGGGCAATGGCTCCCCAGGCTCAAAACGTTCAGGCCTGAAGGGACCAGGCATGGGGCTCAATTTGGAGCATCGCTCGCGTCTCTCTTGGCTTAAATGTCTGCGTCTGAGCTCATAGCTCTAAAAAGCTGTGCGAAATGAACGCCAAGCGTGTGGACACATTCAAGAGAAGTGACCCCAGGACGGTCCGCAGCGTCCCTCCGTCTCTCTCCCAGACTAGGTTCCAGGGCCATCCTCTTGCTCTCTTCATGTACTAACTCTCGGTCCCTGTGGTCCTGGCGAGTGAATCCAGCGACGCCCAGGGCGCTGACGGGCGTTTATTGTGCAGTGTTTAAACAATTCACATCTCTCTTAGATTCATATTTATAAATTTAGATACAACGTGCATGAGTGTGCTACTTGTGCTTTGCATTACCAACCGGATGGGCTTTGAGCACTAGAATGGCTAACAGTGTTCTTTTGTCAAAAACGTTCAATAACATTTCATTAAAAGTTCAAAAAATTAATAAAAATTCAGATTTGATTTTAAATGTTTTATTAATTGTAATTTGTATTCTGCCTCTTAATTTCAATACATAATTTTGAACATTTTAGAAAAACACCTTTTTGAAAAATATTTAAAATTTTTAAAAATTTACTATAGTTTATCTTTTAGATGAAAATTCCATTTCTTTAGTCATTTTAGAATACTCCCGTTCCTAGAACACGAATTAGTAACTTTGGTGAAATGAAAGCATGAGCATTTTTATGGAGTAAAACTATAATAATCTGAGTTATGCATGTCTCTTTTATCACTTGTCCAAACACAGCCGGTCCATCAGCAGCACACCCAAACACGCCAGCTTTCAAGCATATAAAAACCATAGCTTTATACATACTTTTCAATTTTGTCACCATGGAGGGATATTTGTCAAGGTAAGAGAAGGGAACATATTTTATTTAACAGCTTGTTGGCTTGATTTTTAAATATTTAAGCATATGGTATGTGGGTCTCCATTTGTGCTCCTGCAAATATTAGAGGTGGATCGTGTGTTTTTTAATACCAGCTTTATTGCTATTGAATTCACTTACCATAAAGCCCACTCTTTTAAAGTCTAAAATTCTGTGGTGTTTGATATATTTCTACAGTTGTATACCTACCACCCCTGCCCAATTCCAGAACACTTACAGCACCCCCCAGAACCCCGCTGTCACTTCCCACCCTCCCGGGCCCCCAGCAGCTGGAAATCACCAATCTACTCTCTGTTCCTATGAATTTGCCTGTGCTACAATACGTAGCCTTCTGTGTTGGGTTCTTTCACTTAGCACAATGCCTTCAGGGTTCATACACGTTGTGGCATGTGGGATGCCACATCGCCGTTTTGTTCCTTTTTAAGGCTGAACAATATTCCACTGCATGGACAGACCACGTCTAGTTATCCATTCAGCTGATGGGTGTTTGGATTATTTTTACTTTGAGGCTCTTATGAATAGTGCTGCTATGAACATTTGCCTACAATTTTTTTGTCCACATATGTTTCCAGTTCTCTCGGGTATATACCTAGGAACGGACTTGCTGGGCCATATGGTAACTTCATGTTTAACTTTTTGAGGAACTGCCAGGTTGTTTTCCAAAGCAGCTGCACAATTTTGCATCCCCACCGGCGATGCACAAGGGTTCCGATTTCTTCACATCCTTGTCAGCACTTGTGATTGTCTGTCTCTTGCTTCTAGACACCCTGGTGGGTGTGAAGGGGTTTCTCATGGTGGTTTTTATTTGCTTTTCCCTGGTGACTAAGGATCATGAGCATCTTTCAAGGGCTTATTGGCCATTTGCATATCTTCTCTGGAGAAGTATCTATTCAAGTCCTTTGCCCACTTTTTAATTGGGGAATTCAGGTCTGGTTTTAATACTTATAGGGATATAGCAGCAACCATTATGACCCAAGACAGAAGCTTCAGGCTTGCTTCCCACCAGTCTGTGCACTTCGGGGTGGACTAATTTACCTTCTAGTTTTTGCAGAGGCAGCTCTTACCACCTCGAATGCTTCCTCTCCTCTTGGCAAAGCTGTCTTGGTGATTTTCCTCTGGTCACAGAGTGACAACTGAGCATGCTGCTGTGGACCCGAGTCAGCTGTGGCCACGGATAGGAACACGGGCTGTGAGGCCAGCCCTCCAGGTTCATACCCGGCCTCCCCCAAGACTCAGCCCTGCAAACCAGAACAGCTAACTTCTGTTCCCTCCTCTGTGAGACGGCATGGAAAATGCCTTTCTCATAGAGTTGCCGGGAGGGCTTGCTGAGAGCATGTGTATCAATCTTATTGCACACTGTGCATGATCGATTCTTGGTGGATTTCCCCCGGGCAGAGCACTTCTAATGACAAGGGGCTTGTGCCTTTCAGGCCAGGACTTTCCATTTATGGATGGTGTTAACTAGAGGACGCCCTTGGGATGTCTGGCTGAAAATCACCTTCCTGTGGTCCCCACAGTTGGTCAGGGTCCCAGGGCAACAGGGGCAGTGTCCAGGCCCAGGCAGCCCTGCTCCTTAAGCCCTAGAGTCTGGGGTGAAGGCTGCAGGTGCCCCCACCTCCTCCCGCCCCAACTGTCCATCCATTCCTCCCCACTCCTCCACTCTGCCACTCACGCCTCCTCCCCCCTGCCTGAGTGGCTTGTGACTGCTCAGGGGACTTGAGAGGCAGCAGAAAAGTGATACAACACCCTTAATTACCCTTGTTTCTTCTAGATCCCAGCACCTAAATTTAGCCAGCAGAGCCTGGGCATGGGGGACCCAGCTCCTCCCACATGGGAGCCCCACGCCCTGGCAGAGGCAGGAAAATGAGTCCGGAGAGAGAGGCGGGGGGGGGGGGGCGACTGGGACCAGCAGGGACTCTTCCTGCTGCAGCTGGCACTGGGGCTGCAAGTCATGGTGAAGCAGAATGACACCTGGTTGACAGGGAAGCCTGAGAGGGAGGGTGGGAGAAAGTGACCGCAGTGTTAGGGACACAGGCTCTGAAATCAGACAGCCCTGGGTTCCAGCTTCCGCTCTGCTACCTGCCTGCTGTGTGACATTGGGCAAGTCAGTAAACCCCTCTGGGCGTGTTTCCTCATCTGAAAAATGGGGACAATCATAGGATCTCCCAAGTAAGGTCGTCCATGAAATTTAAAAGAGACAGTACATGTAAACTATGCAGCACCAAGCAAGCGTCCAACGGGCTCAGCCATGATTTGTGTTGAAGTTCCCTGACTTGTGGAGCGAAGATCTAAGCCTCTGGACTCACACTCTTCCTCATCAGTGACTCTTTATGCCTCTGCTTCAGGGGAAGACACTGAGGCAGGGAGGTTAGTTACCAGGCCCAAGGTCACCCGGCTAGTTGACTGCAAGATGGGGATTCGAGCCAAGGCTTGCAGGCACCAGAGCTCCCAGCAGCTATGCCCTCCCTGCATTGCTTTGCAAAGGAGCCTCACCTCTTCTGAGTCAGTCTCAAGCCCCGCCTCCTCCAGGAAGCCTTCCTGGCTAGCTCCAGCACAGGTCCCTTCGGAGTCCACCATGACCCCCTCCCAGGCTCCAGGACAAGTTCTCAAAGGGAAGGGCTTGTTCGTGGCTTCTGTGAGCCTTTGAAGTTACAGGGCAGGGTTGGTGTGAAGTCACTGCTCTTTGGGATAAACAGACAAAGGGGGAAACAGCAGGTGGGATAGAAATGTAAGTTGGTGTAGAGGCTGGACCTGGAGGGAGAGAGTCAGCTGAGGGAAAGTGTGCCTGGTCCGTTCTGCACCCCAGAGATGGGTGACAGTGGCTTTACCTGGGATCTGGGAGGCCGGATGTCCTGGTCAGGAATGGGGGGCTCCAGGGTATGTCAAGCCTGGGATAGATACCCCATTTCTGGGTCGGCCTCAGTTCCTCATCTGCAGGATGAGGCAGTAAATCCTGGCCTCCTAGTGGTGGCGAGAGGATGTGCCCCTGTTGGTGGTCGGACCTTCAGCTCAATGGGAAAGCTGGACGGAGCCTGAATGTCCTGTTTCACCTGAGGCAGCCGCTCAGGTGTGGCTCCTCTGTGTAGGGTGCTTTCCGGGTACAGCTCCACCACACACACACACACACACACACACACACACACACACACCACTCCTTGGTCACACTGGAGTCCCTGGGAACAATCCCTCAGGAGCACCAGTGTGGGGTGCCCTGGGGCAGCACCCCCTCCACTGCCCTGACCCTGGTGTCTCCACATCACCACCACCAGGCTGTCATCGGGGCTCACCCAGCACTTACTAGCTCATTGAAACCTCCCAGGGAGTCATTTTCGTGAGCCCATGTCACAAGTGAAAAAACCAGGACTCAGAGGGGCTAAGGAATGTTCCGGAAGGACAAGAACTTGGATTCGGACCCAGGCCGTCTGGCCCGAGTCTGTGCTGGAAACCACTGCACTCTGCTGCCTCCCTGAGCGAGAGGCGTCATTAGGCAGCTTTGCAACGTGGAAGCTGACGCCGCGAGGTGTGGGCTTGGGAGCTTTTCCAAGGTCACCTGAGAAGCTAAATTCTTCCTGTAAGTTGCCCTCACTGAGAGGCTCGTTGAGCTTCTCTCTTGTGATACAACAACAACGGCAACAATAATAATAACCAGCAACTGGCAGCTGTACTCTCCCACTCTGTATTAGGCACCACGTACCCGTCCTAAAACCTGACATGCGTTAACCCGTCTAATCCTCATGACAGCCCCGGGAGGAAGGACTTGTCACCTCCCTTGTTGTCCAGGTGAGGCTCGGAGAGGTTAAATCGCAGGGTGAATCCCAGAGTCCACGGTGGAGCTGGGATCCAACCCAGGCGGTCAGGCTCCAGTCACCCCAACACCCCCTTACCCTCAGCCTCCTGCGCCTGCCCTGCCTGGACGGCTTTCCCTCTGCAGCCAGGATAACGGGGGTGGCGAGTCCCCTGGCCCAGCGCAGGCAAGATGGGTGGGCTTGGCCCTAGCGCAGCCCTGGGTAGTCCTGGCAGACCCCCGCTGCCCACCCCAGCCCTCCCTCTGCAGGTGTGGCCTGGCCAGCAAGCTCTGGGAGCCCCACAAGCTGCCACCGAAGGCAAATGTAAGCCTCAGGGACAATGACATGGGCCGCGACCGGAGGAGGGAACCGTTCCCCCAGCTGCCTCCCTCTGGACGCACCACTCCCGCCCTGGATCCAGTAGGTGGCACGACTGTGCAGAGTGGTGCCCAGGCCTTTAACGACCACTGTCTCAGTTTCGCAGGGGCTAGTCCCAGAAAGGGCTCCATTAAATCCTTAGCTAAGGGCAGCATTCTCCTCTGTCTCCATTTCAGCCAAGGGAAGGGGGCATTTGTCCAGTCCTCTCACAGAGGGTTGAACGCTAGAGGGCCTTCAGGAAAGGCGACTTTATTACTATTACTATTATTATTTCATCATAGCAGAGAGAAGACCACAAAACCCTGTGTATTGGGAAAGGGCTTTAAAAGACCCACCTGGGACTGCCGAGGGCTTGGCTCAAGTTTCTCTCGTGTTTTCACTCCGCAGGCAGCTGGGGCTCAGTGAGCACACGCATCGCAGGCTGGGAGAGGAGGCCCCGAGCCCTGGCATCGAGACCAGGCACGTCTGGATACGGGCCTGGCACGGGGAACAGGCTCTCTCAGGATGTTGCGCTTTATCTCCAACAGTGCTCATTTCTAAGCATCCTACTGAAACTGCAGGGAAGGAAGATTCTGGAACGTGTCCAGTGAGTGAGGGAAGATACCTGGAAGGTAATTGCAGTGTGTCTGTTGTTACTGCTTAAGAGGCGTAAATACCCTTGGGGTTTTCTTTTTTTTGATTCTGTTTAATGGATTTATTTCAGGGGCAGAACAATTGAATGTAAGGGCTCTTGAGGTTCGCGTCTCACCTGTGTGTTGTTTAGGATTATGTTCAGCTGAAGCAGATAGAAAAACCCAAAGAAAGAGTGTGTTAAGCAATATAGCAGCTTATTTTTCTTCCAAGTGAGCAACGTTTCAAGGAATCTAGTCCAGGATCATGTGGCAGCTCCATAAGCGTCAGAACCCAGATCATTTCCTTCCTTCTTGTTGCTTGGTCACCCTTAACATGTGGCATCTGCCTCGTGATCCAAGGTGGCTGCTCCAGCTCCAGCAATCACAGGCACATTCCAGCCAGCAGAAAGGAAGAGGCAAGAAGGGTTCAACCCCCTGCCTTTGAATATCACTCCTTACATCCCAGTGGCAGACTTATGCTCATGGCCATAGCCAGCTGTAACGAAGGCCAGGAAATGAAGTCTTCATTTCAAGTGGTTTTGTGCCCAGCTAAAAATCAGGGGTTCGTGGCAAAGAAGACAGGGACAACAGATATTGGGGAATAGTTACAGTCTCTGGCACACCATAATGCTCTTCCATTCCACTCGGGGAGGATGGCCTTGCACTTTCTGGCACGGGGCCCCAGACAGCCTGGGATTGCCCTTGACTTGCTCCTGTGTGTTGCTCTTCCCTTCGCAAAACCAAAACTACCCTGAGAGCAAGGGGGAGAAACAGTCTAGGGTGCCTCCTAGTGAGAGTAAGGGGTAGACCCTGGAATAAAGTCCTTACCCTGGCATTCAAGGCCTTGGGTCATTGGGTTTCTCACGGGTCATAACCCCATGCAGCCTTTGCCCAGCCGGTCTGAGCCACCCACCTGCTCCATTTCGTGCTTCACCAGATTGTCCCTCTGCCTGAATGCTCCTTCCCAGGCCTCATCTGCCAGGGGGAGACCCCTGTTCAACCTCGAAGACCCACCATGGAAATGTTGCCTTGTCAGAGCAGTCTCCCTGGGCCCCTCTGGGGAGAATCAGAATCCCTCTCTCCTGCCCTCCCTTGGGCTTCCGGAGCCTTCCGTCATCCCTCTATTTATAGCCCGTTCAAGTCAGGTGCCCCTGGACATGGTGCTGGGAGGGAGAGGAGGGCCCAGGCTGGGAGAGCAGGTTCTGTAACCTGCCTGGGGAAGGGCTGGGATTTTCCATGCCCCCCTCATTCATGTCCCCTGGGGAGATGGAGCCCCTACACCTGCAGCAGCCTCCTCACTGCATTTCTCCTTGGCTCTGCCACGTGTCCTGGCATCCGGGCTGCGCTCATCTCCACCCCGAACCCAGAGCACAGCCCTGGGCCCGCCCCTGCCTCCACCACTTCGTGCTGACCGGAGTAACAGGGGAGGGTAAGGGGAGGGTTAGATGGCCTCTGTGCTGGGGGGGCGGGGGGACCAAGCAGACTCAGGCCTACTCTGGGAGGGTCCTGCCACGAAGAGCCTGCCTAGGAGAGGGCAGGAACTGGCTGTCACCCTGGGGAAGGAAGAAGAGTCTCTTCTCTGACCCTTGGCTTCCCTCCTGCTTCCCTGGCAAGCCCAGACCATCCCAGTGGGTGGTAGAGAAGCATCCACCTTCCAGAGAGCTGGGCAGGGGGAGACGGGCCCACACTCAATGCCTCTGTCACCTCCTCTCACGCAGCCCAGCTCCTCTTGGGCCCCGAAGCACCTCCCAGTCAGCTCCACACCAACTCACACTGGCTCCTTCAGCGTCTCCAGGCCTTTGCTTACCCCCCGCCTCAAATCACAGCCCTCCCACGCCCTCCCTGGAAGGCCTCTTCCCGCCCCAGCTCTCCACATGGCTCGGCCCCCGTTTCTCCTCTATGCTGCCAGTCTGAATTCTGAGCCAGAGTGACCTGGGGGTCCTGAACCCCATCCACAAACCCTCACTTAAACACCCACTTCCTGGTAAAGATGCCAACCCCAATGCCAATGACATCCACCAGCTGTTGACTGAGTGCCTCCCCTCCCCTTTCACTAGCTCCTGTGCCTGGCCCTGGCGCCTGGACCAAGCCCTTGACCCTTGAGCAATGGGAGGGACACTCTAAGGAAGGCTCAGCCCTCTTGTCACCACCGAGGCTCACAGGCCCAGCTGACCAGGACCTTCCTGCCTGTTGCAGGGCGCATGACAGGCTGAGTCTAGTGCACCCACCCTGAGCCACCCCTGAACCAGAACTGGGCTCTGGCATTTAGAATTAGACTGACTGGCTATGTGACCTCGAGCAAGTTACTAACCCTCTCTGAGCCTCTGATCTTTGTAGCTGACTAATCTGGCACATAGGGCTCACAAGGGACCTGAGGAAGGGACCTGAGGGTTTGAGACCCCTCTCTTGCCTCCCTCACACTTGGAAAGTGAGGGCAGGAGGCTGCTTCATGGGGGTGGGTTAGGGGGGTGCGGGAGGACCACTGTGACTTCCAACCTTGCCCCAGGAGCTGTCCCCCAGCCCCACCTAGCTCAGGGACCAGCCAGGGGAGACCACGCTGGCTGAGGTCCGGGCTCCTGCCCACACGAAGAAACAGTCTGGAGCGCCTCTTAGTGGAGACCAGGGGAATGTCTGTCCCCGTGGTGGACAATTACAGCCGCTTCAGGGGGGGCTCTCAGCTTGGAGTAGGGGTGCAGTACTGACCATCACTGCCAGCTGCAAGTCACCTCCACTCAGGACACCTCAACGTCTTCATCCTCCAAACAGATCATGGTGACAACGCCCTGCGCAGGAGCCCCGCGCGAACGCGGCCTGCCCCACCCGGTCGTGGTTTCCGGGTCCAGCGAGGCAGGGCTGCAGCGAGCTGGTGTGAGGTGTGAGGAGCCAGCGGTGAACTCCGGGTCCAGTGCTCTTTCCACTCCCGCGTGCTCTCAATGTGACCTTGGGTTCCGCAGGCCTATTAATGCTTCCGTGTGGCCCTGGGCACTGTCAGATGTTTTAGCGCTATTAGCACACCTGTCCCAGGAACAAGCTTACGACTGCATCCAATTAACCTTCCCGCCAACAACTGTGCGATGTGATCTACTTTGCAGCCCTCGCCGGGATATTTCTGTTCCCATCTCCTCCCCAGAAGACAGAAGCAGTGCGTGAGTGAGCCCTGAGGTGGCTGTGATGTCCTTCCAGGGGGGGCCACGTGACCTGACGCTGCCCCTGAGCCCGCGGCCTTGGGGGTCCTTCACCAGGCCCCCGAGGTCTGGGTGGGACCTTGCTTCTGCTCCAGGCAGGGAACTGTGTGTGTGTGTGTGTGTGTGTGTGTGGTTATCTGTGTGTTGTGGGGGCAGAGAAAGAGGCCTCCCCAATGGGGAAGGGAGATGTGGTCAGAGGACCTGGTTATCTGCTCTCTAACGGCAGCGAAAGGGGACTTCCTGAAATGCAGGCTGGGTAAGGGCCACTCCCGAATTCCTCTTCAAGGTGATGGGAGCTACCCTGGAGCACGGAGTCAACTGGAGGGGAACTGCGCCCAGTCGGATGCCGGATGCCGTGGGTGCAGCTCCTTCTACTGGCCGGTGGGCTCATCTGGGGTGGGGGTGGGGCTGGAGCTCTGCAGCTCCCTCATGCCTGGTCCCTACCCATGTGGTCCCAGGCTCCTCTTCCATCCTAGGAAGGTTCCAGGCTTCCTGAGAATCTGAGGGGCCACACTCATAAACCTGTATGTGCTGTGGAACCCCAGCTTTTAAAATACACCCACAAGAACACAGACACACAGGCAAGCAAAGACAGGGACTGTGTGGCCACACAACCCTGAAGAAACTATTGCATGCACGTGTGTGTACACACACACACACACACACACACACACACACACAGGCGACAAGAAAGGAACAGGGTCCGCAGGACACAGTCAGGCCCTGGGGTGTGGGCTAAGAGCTAAGGATGTGTTCTGATAGTTGGAAAACCCTGGGGGCTCCGTGCAAATGGAGCTATGTCCCCTGCCAGCCAGATCACCTTGCCCAGGCCCCCACCCCGAGTGTCTAAGTGTGCGGGGAGCAAGGACTCAGGCCTGAGGCTGGTAACTGGAGCCCAGTAGGGGGGTAGGGGATCGGATGACTCCAGGATGGATCCAGGAGGTCAGGGTGGAGCCAGCCCTGGAGGCCCTCACCCCCCACCTCGCACTGGCCCACCCCAGCAGAAAGGGGCTTTTACCGTCCCCCCTGGGTTCCCCTCCCCAGCCTCTTCCTATTCTCCCCTTTCACTGTTCTCTCAGCTCCCCCCTCCCCCCTTCCCATCCCTCCCCTCCTTTGCCTTCCCTTGGGGTCATCAGCCTGGAGCATCCCACTGCTCCCCTGCCCTTGCCTTCACCCCAGTCCTTTACAAATCCCAGCTCAGCATCCAAGGCCCAGCACAATGCCTTCTTTTCTGAGACACTTTCCTGCCACCCCTCCCCACGCAGGATTGCTCTCTGCCTCCTGGCGCCGGGGCCCCTTGCCCAGACCTGTGCCGTAGCTCCAAAGCCTTCCTGTCCGCTCCCTAAACGCACCTGACTACCTGGCTGCTGAGAAAGCTGTGATTTTTTTTCTATTTTGTTCCAAGGGCAATGGGAGGCCATGCAACGGTTTCAGTGGAGCTGTGTGAGGATCGGATTTGAGATTTAGAAAGGTCACCGGGGCAGCTGCGTGGTGGAGGGAGGCTGGGAGGGGGAATGGGCCTGGGGTTGCGAAGGTGGAGGCCGAGGCTGGGGAGGTGGACAGATTCAGGAGAGATTCAGGGTGTAGTTCCTCCCCAACCAGGGGTCCCCAAGCCTGGTTGCGCACGGGGTCCCCTGGGGAGATTTAAAAAATTTTTAAATTGATATTAGAGAGAAGAAGGGAGGGAAGGAGAGGGGGAGAGAGAGAGAAGTATCATGAGGGAGAGAAACAATGATCCGTTGTCTACGTTCTGTCTATAAAACGCGACGGCCATGGTGCCCTGGCCTTGCGGTGCGTGGGGAGGAGGTTAGCGTGCACAACACGCCCAGCACCCGGGAACTTCATCACCCGGGCTCACCATGTTCAGGAGAGACCATGTGGACCCCGGGCCCGGTGCACGGCACACAGGACAAGCACAGGGCGCTCAGGCTCCCGGGGCCGGGCTCTGCGGTGGGAGAAGGGCGTGCGGAGGGCCTTCGCCCTGGCTCCGCCGGGCCTGCCGCTGGCCGGTGAGGACGGGAGAGGCTCCATCCTCTGTCTTCTCTGTGTTTTCTGCAACGGCACAGGCCGCTTCTGTAATAGCAGGGGAAACAGAAATGAACCTTCATCACAGGAGCCAAGAAGACGAGCCCTTGATGCAAAGTCTGGTCGGAGGGAAGGCAATTAAAAATGCAGAGCCGGTTAGAGCAGAGCAGCCGGCCTTGTGGTAGCTCCTCCAGGCCCACCCCTCCACGAGAGCCTGGTTTGAGGGGCTCGGATGGGGAAATCCCGCCCGGGCGCTCAGATTCTGGGGACAGGGCTGCGTGGGTGTGTCAGAGAGAGTATATGGTGTGACTGTGCCAGCGAGTGACTGTGTCTGTGTGTGTGTGTGTGTGTGTGTGTATTTGGGGGGGGTCCCTCCTGAAGCCAGGCCCAGGTGCCCAGGGCTGATGAGAACACAGGCCTTGGAGCCAGGCAGAGTCAGGCTGCCCCCCAAGCCCCCCAGGGACTGTCACTTCACTTCTCTGACCTGCACTTTTCTCATTTATAAAGTGTCTACTTCACAGGGTCGAACTGTCTGAACTAAAGAACATTTTGAGCGGGCGCACAAGGTGAGCACCGAGCAGGTGGAACAGGCGCTCAAACGCTGCGAACCCCCTCTCCCCCAGCGATGTCCCCCCTCTCACACTGGCATTGTGCTGGACGGTCCCAGAAGCTGGTCCTCACCAGGACCTGCGACCTGACCCCAGGGGCGAGCAGGGGGCACCTGCTCCAGGCACCACCTAGCGGGGCTCTGGGCAGGACCCGCCTCCTCCCAGTTAGCCCCTTGGAGCAGCCCTGGAGCAGCCATTTGGTGGAGCGTGGAGACCTCTAGTGGCCCGATGGGGGACTGCACCTTCCCTAGTGAAACCTCACTCCGGGAGGGGGGTTCAGCGATCATTTCTTGAGCCCCTGCTCAGTGCCAGGGCTTGTGCTGGGTGCTGTAGAAGCAGGGGAGAGGTGTCGCCCATCCAGAGAGACTGCGCCACCCCACTCCGACCCCCACATACATCCCCAAAGAAGAGAACTTGAGGGTCAGTCAGGGGACCTGGGGCAAGACACCCCATCTCCTGGCTCTCACTCTCCGCATCTGCCTTGTAGAAGCAATGCCCCACAGAGCCCCTGGAGTGAGCAAGAGTTTTAAAATAATTACGATTATTAAAGGTGTAAAAGGGCGGATATCCTGGGTCAGTACGCAGAGTGTGAATCAAGACTTGAAGGAAATACGCCAGACTGATGATAGGGGAGATGTCTGCACAGTTGGATTAAGAGTTTCTTTACGTTCTGCCTTGTGGTTCTGTTTTCCCAGTTTTCTGCAAGGAGCGTGACATTGTTTTCAGGAGGGAATTCGACACAGTGTATCCCCTGTGAAGGGCAATTTTGTAATACTTACCAAAGTTGCAAATGCATTTGCCCTTTCACTCGATATTTTGTCCCGAGTCTACATTTTGTCCCATAGGTGGAGTTCTGCATGGATGATGTAAGAGGTTAGGCTCTGTAGTATGGCTCATTATATATAGTAAAAGATTGGAAGCAACCTAAACATGCAGTTTGTAGGGGACTGGTTAAGTAAACTTTGGAAGGAATACTATACAGCTGTAAAAAAATAACAAGAAAGCACTCTCTACTGCTAGGGAAAGAGCACTGAGTTATTGTTAATGAAAAGACCAAGATATAGAAAAGTGTATTTATATAGTTAGTTCTGTATAAGAAAGAGAGGAAGGGAGAAAGTATATGTTGTGTCTGCCTGTACTTTATCACAATAGTGCTGAAAGGCAGGTTGAAAAAATATTTAACAGCTAGAACACAGCAGATGACAACCTGCCCTGTATGCGCTGCCCAAGGGAACCCAAGAAACTAAAGAAGTGGCTTCCAGTATAGATGGGAAAATGGGGTGGCCAGGACAGGGATGGGGAATGAGACTGACTTCTCAGACTCTGCCTTTTGATATGGTTTTGGGTTTTGGACCATGGGACGGTATTGCCTGGCCAAAAATAGTAATGTTCCAAACTCCACACACAAAATAGTGGCTGCCATTCCTGCTCCTCCAACCCTGGGGCATGGGAAGGCTTGGAGAGTGGAGGCCTTGGTGGACTGCGGTGAGCTCGGGCTGTTGGGGCAACCCCTGGGGGCTGCGCCCATCAGTCCCTGTCTGTCCAGTGCTTTGGCTCAGGGGTGAAGCCCGGGACCATCTCCGGGACATCAGCCCCCACTATGCTGGCCCAGATATGAAGAAAAGGGCAGAAGGGGCAGAGGTGTTTCTCCCCTTCTCAAAGACCCCTCAAGCTTTCTGTTGGGGGCAAAGCCCCCTGGGGCTTCCTCAGCCAGCTGCCTTGGCTTGGCACAGTGCCCAGCACATAGTAGGCTCTTTGTAAGCATTTGTTTAATTAATTGCCCCCCCCCCCCCGCCAGCCTGATTATTTCATCCTTGGGGTCCTAAGCCTCTTAGCCGCACAGATCTGCCCTGGTGGCTTAAGCCGTGGAGTTCCTGGTACGTGGGGCCGTAATACTTTAATCAGATAATGAGATTACTTCTTCCTTTGCCTCTGGCAGAGCCCAGGGCATTACCGAGGGAAATGAAAGCATAAAACATCCATCCTGTTGGATGCATGTTAATCAAGTATCTGCCATGCACGGGCCCCAGGCTTAGGCTCTGCGAGGCAGCATGCCCTTGGACTTCCTCTCCTAGGGCAGCCCTTCTCTGGGCACCCCGTCTCCTCTCAGGGGTGTTCGTAGTAGCCGACATGTGTGGAGCTCTCACACCTGTAAGGGTTGTGCTGAGCAAGCCGCACGAAGCATCTCTCTTGGCCCTCCCGGCAGCCGGGTACAGGAACTGCTTTCATTGTTAGATGCCCACAGGACCAAGTGGCACAAAGCAGGCTTAGAGTCACTTAAGCAACAGGAGATTTTATGGACTTGTACAATTGAAGGTTAGCAGGCGTCAGGTAGGGTGAGATCAAGGCTCTGGCTGGGTCCCTGACTTCCTCTCTGTGCCCTCTGCCCTCAGGCTGGCTTCCCTCGGGGCTGCCAGGCGGCCATCCGTAGCAGCCTGGACAGTGCCTTTCCTTGTTAGTGTTCAGCAGAAGAGGGAAGGAGCTTTCCAGGGCTCTCTCTCAGTAATTAGGAAGGTTCTTTCCCAAACACCGCCAGGAAGCCTCACCTCTCATCTCATTAGCACAAATTGGCCTAGACCTGCCCGCCCCATAATCCAGTGGTTCTCAAGCGCTGGGGCTGCAGGTCAGGATCACACAGGGAGTAACAAAAAAATCGGTGGTGCCTAGGAGCCTCCCAGGTCCTAGAGAATCAGGTACTCGGTGGGTGGGGCCCAGGCATCGGCTTCACAAAAACTTAGGTCATCTCTAATCAACAGTGAGGGCTCAGGGCTGGGCTTTGGGCCTATGTCCCAAGGAGGTCATCTGCCCGGTGACAGAGAGCCTGGCCTGCCCAGAGGAAGGCACTGTCAGAACACCTCACACCGGTGGCCCATTGCTGGCCCCTTTGCCCGCAGTGCACCAGCAATTAATAATTTTAATATGTCCTATAATTTTCTTGTGAATGGCATATTTACATTGCTCAGCAATTTGTGTGTGTGCCAGAAGTGTTAATTTGTTAACTGTAAACGTCTCAAATGCGCCACAATTATTGTAAAGCTGTCTTGGCACAGCTTGCTTTTCTTTCATCAGCTGGGAATTTCCCAAACTGGACGCGTCCAGGCCTCCCGGCTCCCGAGAGAGTCCCAGCCTGGCCTTTGGCCACAGGCTGAGTCCTCAGCCCAGGCCCTTCCCTTCTGTGGAAGTTGGAACTTTTCATCCCAATTCTTTACTGTCTGTCGCGGCGGGACCCCTCTACCGTGGCCTCGCGGTGGCCAAGCGCACCGCTCCCTGCTCTTGACTCTAAGCGTGGTCATGTCACTTGCTTTGGCCAGTGGGCAGGAGGGGTATGTGGCTAAGCTGCTCCCTTGCACATATGCCACAGCCCCTGGAAAAACCCATCCCAGGTGACCGCCGTCCCTTCAGCTGGGGCCCAGAAGGAGGCCTGCATCTGAGTTGAGCCGGACCCGCTGCCTGGAGCAGAGCCTCCCAGCCAAGCCTGACCAAGCTGCGGCCCGCCAGCACGTGTGCTTTGCTACGCAGCATTGCCATAGCACATTGCAGCATTCGTTGCTAACACGCCTTCTCAGACTGTGCTGCACAGACACACCAGCCCCAGGCTCTTTTGGTCCCAGAGGACATCAGGGGCCCAGCACCATGGTGAGGAGTGTCTGGGCAGAGAGCATTCTCCTTCTGGGACCTGACAGCAACCAGTTTATGAGGGTTATGGCCGGGCCTTAGTCTAAGCATAGTGATCACAAGAACACGTTATTTTGGAACCTGCCAGGTTGGAAACTCAGCTCTACCATTTACATGCTGTGTGACCTCGAACAGGTCACTTAACTTCTCTGGGCCTCATCTGTAAAACGAGAATGAGAATGACAGCACCTGCCTCTGTGGTGCAGATTAAACAGATTCATTGGGGTAAAGGGCCTAGTGCGGCGCCTGGCACGTAGCAAATGTTATATAAGGGTGGCTCCTATCAGTCAGGACTCCGTGGATTTCATTTCTCTCAACCGAGCAGCCACAGAGCCTTATCGCTGTTTTGTGGATGAGGGAAATGAGGTTAAGAGAGGTCAAGTGACTTGTCCAAGGTTACACAATGTGTGAGACACTGAGCCAAGGTATGAAAACAATTCCATCTGATTCCAAACTGGTTTTTATCTCTCTGTCCCCCACATTGGTGCAGGCTGGGCCCACATCCGTCGGCAGTGACTGAATGAAGGAATGAACGGGTACGGCGGCTGGAAGGCGGGCTGGCCTGTGACCAGAGCTCCTTACCCACTGCTCTCCTCACCTCACCCGGCCTACAACTGGGCTGGGGGCTAGAAGGTGAGTGGGGACCTCCCCCAGGATGGTTTGGGGAGACGGGGTGCAATGGGAGCTGCCCTGGTTTGGGGAGCTGGGTCCTGCATTCAAATCCTGGCTCTACTACATCCAACTGTGTTCCCCAGAGCCAGCTGCTTGTCAGACTCCCCAACACTTAGTTTACTCCCAACTCAAAGCAGGTTTCTGCGAAGGAGAGCCAGGGAGCTTCGGGGCAGCCAAAGCCAGGGCCACCTCCTGAGCCCCAGGGCCTCCCCTCTGGCCTTTGCTGCCTATGAGAAGGCTCCCTCCTTCCCAGAGGGAAACCTGAGCGCTGCTGAGCCAGCACATTTTGGGGACCAGACAGCTGTGTCCTCCTGCCCCCCGCCCAGGGTGAAGGCGTGCCCCAGGCTTGACCCCCAGGTGGGCCCAGGGGACTCCTGGGCTAGATGTGCCCAAGCCTCTCCCGATGGAGAAGGTCAGGCGCAGGGCCTGGCAGAGGGGAGAGAGAAAAGACCTGAAGACAGAGAGGGGAGGCACGTCCCAGCTATCGTCACTGCCACACGGAGCCCTGGTTTCCTTGAAATGGGAACGACAGTCCCTGCATCTTGAGGCTATGCAGAAGCTCTGAAGGGGGTCCCGGAGGGAGAGGACCCTCTGCCAAGTGCAGGGGACTCAGTTCCATGTCTGGAAACGAGAGCAAGGAGCTCAAAGGATCCTTGGAGCTCGGAAGACCCTTTGGCCCAGCCCGAGAAGAAATGTCACCCTCACTCAGTGTCACTCACGAGGCGTTACGCGGCTTCTGGTGCGATGCATGGTGAAGTATTACCATCACCTACGATGCAGCTTCACTCCAAACGCCCAATAATTCAAGTTTACTGGGAATATAGGGAACCCAGGAAGGAACCTAACAAGGACACATGCTGAAGGTGCAGCATTTTGCAAGGGGACCTATTCAGTCTTCACAAGCGATTGTCACAAGAGAGGGACCTGCCAGACCAAAGGGGACCTAACAGGGTCCCCAACCAGAGGGACCCACCCAACCAGAGGGTCCTGACAGCACCCTCGTTTGCACGAATCAGCAGAGAGGACATTTGGGGGACAGTGAGGGAATTTGAATCTAGGCTATGCACTAGATTTAAAAAACGGTATTGACGTGGGGAGGTCAAGGTTGTTCACTGGAAAAAAAATGCGACTTGAAATGCAACAAGGACACTATGATCTTGTTTGGATAAAAAACAAATTATACGCATAAAAAAGGGTTTTGAGAGGACAGACAACACTGCGTTTGTGGTGATCCAGGTGGTAGGAATAGAGTGGCTTTAGTTTCTTATTTTTGCTTATCTGTGTGCTCCACCTTTTTACCATGTGATAATCAAAGGTTATTTTAAATTAGAGAAGCTCCCTGCGCTGTTCCCAGCTCTGCTCCTCTCCTCCGGCCTCTGCCCCATCTGGCACCCTCCGTCACACAACCGGGATGTGGTGTCTGGGTCACAGCTTCCCTCCCTCCCTCCCCCCTCCCTTCCTCCTCCCTCCCACTTTCCCTTTTCCATCTCCCTCCCTCCCCCCCTTCCTCCTCCCTCCCTTCTTCCCTCCCTCCCACTTTCCCTCTTCCATCTCCCTCCCTCCTTCCCTCCCCCTTCCCCCTCCCTCCCTCCCTCCCTCCTCTACCCCTTCCCTCCCTCCCACTTTCCCCCCTCCCTCCCTCTCCCTTTCCCTCCTTCCCCCCTCCACCTCCCCCCTCTCCCCCCTCCCTCCCAGAGCATTTACAGGGGAGAGGAAGAGAGCTATTTAAAAGAATACTTGACTCACCCTGGCCAGTTTGGCTCAGCGGTTAGAGCGTTGGCCGGTGGACTGAAGGGTCCCGGGTTCGATTCCGACCAAAGGCACGTACCTCAGTTGCAGGCTCAATCCCCAGCCCTGGTCGGGGCATGTGCAGGAGGCAACCAATCCATGTGTCTCTCTCACATCCATGTTTCTCTCTCTCTTCTACTCTCTCTGAAAAACAATGAAAAAAATATCCTGGCATGAAGATTAAAAATAATAATAATAAATAAAAGAATACGTGACTCTACAGTCGAGGGAGCTGAGAACTTCGTTTCAGAGACAAATCACTCCTGGCTGGCGGGGCTCAGAAACAGGCCTCTCCAGTTATGCCCAGGTGGGCCCTTGAGAGGTGGCTCCAAACCCTGCCCTCTCACCAAGCTGAAGCTAAATTCATAAATAATCACACACGCTTTAAAAAAAAAAAAATCAGTGTAATATCCTGACTATAATATGGAGAATGAAAAGGAAAGTAGTTTGTAATAAAATAATAAAGGCCGGCCATGCTCAAGCCGACTCTAGCAGGAGATGGGTGACGTGGCCCAAGACTGGCTCCCAGAGGTGGGACCACCGTGAACACAACAGCCTCGGAGGCAGACGGGCCCAGGTGGTCCTGCTGGTGACTCAGGCGCCTCGAGAGCAGTGTTGCTGCTGCTGACGTGAAATGGGCAACACGTCTTGGCAAAATCCCAAGCACAACCAATTTGGTGAACATAATAGTCACATTCCTGGAAAATTGTGTGTGTGTTAAAAGCATGCAAAAACTACTTTGTGTTTATATATAAACAGGTTACACACACACACGCGCACACACACTCCATGTGACAAGAAAAAACGCCCTTGCAGATTCCCCAGACGCCTCCTAAGGGGCCGCCTTGGCCTCACTGAGCATCACTGTCCTAGAGCCTCTTGTACAGTGACGGCGATTGAGACCAAAATGCAGATGCTCTGAAAGACCGACTTTGCGTCTCCTCCTGGTGGCCGCGAGGAGGGTGCGAGGCTGTGGAACTGCGGGGAGAGTCCATGCCCCAAGCAATGGCATCAGGCCCGGGCTGGAGGACACAGCTGGCTGGTGCGACATTTGCTGCGATGGGATGGACAAGAGAGGCTCGACATGGTGAGGTCCACCGCTCAGTGGTAAACTGTTCTGAGGTGGGGCTCTAATGTCCTCCTCTGTCCCCAAGCCTCCCATAAAATCAGCTGCCCATAATAGTGCTTGGTGGGGGATAAGTCAGAACGATGGCTGGTGCCCTCTAACTGCCAGCACCCGGGGCTTTACCCACCTCGACTCCTGTGACCTTCATGTGACCCCAGCTCCAAGAGGAGGGGCCACACTTGCCCTCCTTTTATAATGAGAAAACTGAAGCCCAGGGAGACAGAGGACCTTGCCCAAGGTCAGCCAGCCAGTCTGTCAATGGCAGAACTGGGCTTGGAACCCTGGCAGCCCGGCTCGCCCATCGGCCAGGGCCAGGCGGGGGGAAGCTCAGTGCAGGGGGAGCGCAGCAGCAGCGGGGACCTGGGCGAGGCTGCGGGGGACAGGCCGAAGAGATCGCAGGAGGTTACAAGTATCCAGTGGCCATTCCCAGAGACAGCAGGAGGATGCTGGACTTGCCCGGCACAAAGAGGAGGGGATTCAGCCATTTCAGCTGGATCTTTCGGGAAGGGCGATGGCCGGCAGGCAGAGCGCTCGGAGCCTTCCGTCCACCCTCGTTCAGGGAGCCTTGAAATGGGCACGTTGGCTTACACCCAGCACCCATCTGACCTCCCGTTTTCTGAACTCTTACATGTCAACAGTTCGGCCTATTCCCACTCCATTTGTTAACATCCGTGTTTTGTAATGTATTCATTGGCTGTGAAGATGAAACACAAAAGACTGCTGTGAATTCAGGGACTTTGGATGTTATCAATCACAATGGCATCCACGTATATTTCAAAAACATCATATATGGGGAACCAAACGCCACAATGCTTGGGGAACCTACAGGCAATGCCTGGTTAAGGGCACAGGTGGGAACTAGGGAAAGCACAGAGGGGCAGTTGATGGGTCAGCGACACACCCTTCAGGCCCCAGATGGCCCCACAGGGGAGGCTCAGGGACACAACAGTCCTGATCCATGTCACCTGCTGCCCAATGGCATAGGTCCTGAAGAAAGGCTTGGACTTGGTGGTCCTAATACCGCACTGTTTTGGGTCCCTTGGACCTAATTCTAGTGTGTGTTGGGGGGTGGGAGTTCCCCATACCGACAAGCGATTCTGCACCAGCAGAATGTCTAAGAACTCAGCTCAAACCTGACACTATCTACCTAGAAACAGACTCAGGTCACACAAGTTGCAGGCTCAGTCCCCCAAGGGGGCCCCCCCTTCAGATGCCGGTCACCTGTGCTTCTGACAGACGGGCTGTAAATCAGAGGTTCCCACGACCCCTCCTTGGGTTCAATTAATTTGCTAGAATAGCTTGAGGAACTCAGGCAACCAGTTTAGTCACCAGATTACCGGTTTATTACAAAGGCTATTAGAGGGTAGGAGTCAACAGCCAGATGAAGAGATACAGAGAGCCAGGCACAGGACAAAGGAGCTCTGTCCTCGTGGAGCCTGGGACCTGGCACCGGGCATGCAGATGGGCTCCGGTTCCCCAACATGGAAGCTCTCCGAAGCCTGTCCTTTCAGAGTTTTATGGAGGCCTCATTACGTAGACCTGATTGATCAAATTGTTGGCCGTTGGTGACTGATTCAACCTCCAGTCCCTTTCCCTGGAAATCAGGGGGTGAGACTGAAAGTTCCAACCCTTGACTCATGGTCGGTTCCCCTGGCAACCAGCCCCTATCTTTGGGTGCTTTCCCAAAGTCACCTCATTAGCATAAATCCAGTTATGCAGGAAAGGGACTTGTTACAAATAAGACGCATATTTCACCTTCATGGAGCTGAAGAGATTTCAGGAACTGAGGACAGAAGACCAAATATTATAACAAAAGATGCTCCGTCGTTCTTATTGCAAAGGGAATTCCAACGATTTGCGCATTTATAAGCCAGGAACTGCCGATGAAGACCAAATATCTGAGAAACATACTTTAGTCATCTGAATGACCGAATCTATATTTCTTATGAGTCACAACAGTGCACACTCATGGAGTGACTCCATGTGGGGGAGTTTAGGCCAGCCCCCACCAGGCAGCTAACTGGCCTTCCGTCCGGCCCGCATAGAGGTGCTTGCAGACTGGGGGCCAGCGCAGAGCAATCGGCTCTGACCAACTGAGCCATTGCAGCGAGGGGCATGGGAACAAGTAGAGGACATAGTTCTCAAAACTAAAAGGAATGGCCATACCAAATGCTGGCAAGGATGTGCAGCAACTGGAACTCTCATACGTGGTTGATGGGAGTGTAATTGGTAAGACTGCTCTTTAAAAGTGGAAGAACTGGCCAAACCTAACATTCATATACCCTAAGATCCAGCAGATCCATCCCTAGGAATATACTCAACAGAAATACACCACAATGGACATAGCAACAGATACCTGTCATCTATAGAATGGAAAAATATTAGGTCAAGCATTAGAAAATGGTCTTTTTGGAGATAAAAAGGTTAATATGAGCAATTTCACGTGATTAATCCTAGTAGATTGTGGTATAGTCATGGGATGGAATACTACACAGCCATGAAAAAGAAACGAGCTATTGCTACATGCAATAATATGGGTGAATCTCACAGACATAACAGTGAATGAAAGAAGCTAATTGTGAAAATAAACATACTCTGTGATTCCATTTGTTTGAAGTTCTAGAACAGGTAACATTATCCATGATGATCCAAGTCAGAATGGTGGTTTCCTTCAGGGAGCACTGATTGGAGGGGGCACCAAAATGCTTCTGGGATGCTGGGGTGTTCTAAATGTTGACCTGGATGATGGTTACCCAGTTGATTAGTAAATTAATCAAGCTTAGAATTAGTATGTAACTTTTATCACAATAAAAAAATTAAAACCTACTTTAAAATGGCCAATAAACTCATGAAAAGATACTCCATATTGCCTCTGTTGCCTTACCTGTACAAGGGTGGGGCTGGAGTTCATGATTGCTAAAGGTTCACCCACTGATTACACAAATATTAAGCGAGCCCCTGCTTCAGACCCAGCAAGCTGTGGGGACACAGAAGACAGAGTCACCTCTTGCCCTGCTGGAGCTGAGTCTAGTGGGGAAGACAGACACTGACAAGTGGTCACAAGCATGTTGTATGCTGTGGAGGAGAGAGATGGGGGCTGCAGAGATCCAACCTGGGGACAAACAGGCTGTGTTCCAAACAGCATGAAGATGTGTGGTCCCAGAAAAGCCCGCTTGGTGAAGCAGGGTTAACACCTTCCCAAGGTCCTACCCCCATCCCCACCCTGGATCCCCAAATAAAATACAGGATGCCAGTTAAATTTGAATTTTAAAATTAATTAAATTCAAATTTAATTGGGCGTCCTGTGTGGGTTTTCTGTTTTGTTTTTGTTTTTATTTGCTAAATCTGGCAACCCTATCATGCTCGCCACTGAGATGGGTGGGAGTTGAGAGCCCCAGTTTCAGGTCCCAGCTGATTCTAACCTGTCAGCGAGCCTCGGGCAACTCACTGCCGCTCCTGAGTCTTGGTCTCCTCGAGACTCACGGATGACATCCCTCCCAGTTCAGGGACCTGGCTGGCTGTTTCCAGGGCAGCGTGCGTGACTCACAGGCCCCTGGAAAGGCGTCGAGCTGTGTGTGAAGGAAAACAGGGCCTTTCTCTCTGAGAGATCAGCATTTCCCTCCTGTGGTTTGATCCAGATGAAGCGCTTTCAAGAGTCTCCTTGGCTGGAGAGGCTGGTGAGTGAGACTGAAGCTGAGGCCGTCTCACTCCTGCCGTCTCCCTTCTCCTTCTCCCTCTCCTGGCTCTCAGACATCCTCTCTGCATCCAGACAACTTCCCCTCCCTACCACGCAGGAAGAGTTTATTGGACATTGAGCAGGGAGCTGCTGTGGGCCTACTATGTGCTGGGCGCGAGGGTTAAGCACTGAGGACACAATGGTACCCAGCCCCTGCCCACTGGAGCTTCTAGTTTGGGGGTGGAGTGGAGGCGGGGGGCAAACTCAGCCCCTTCAGTGAGCACATTACGGCAAACCTTGACAAGTATCCCAGAGGGAAAGAACAGAATGCTTGGAGAGCACACCAGAGAGGGAACCGACCTCCTGCCTTGAGGAAGAACCCTGGGAATTGATATGTAAAGAGTGGGGAGGGGAGGGCCATCCCGGCAGAGGGAACAGCACATGCAAAGGAGACCTCTGAGGAACGGTGTGGTCCCTGTGGCTGGAGGATGGAGGGCAGAGCAGAGAGTGCCTGAGATGGGGGGGACACGTTGGCAGGGCCAGACATGCTGGGTGGTAGAGACCATGAGAAGAATTTGAGCCTTAAGCCCATTCTATGTCCCAGCAATTCCGCTCCTAAGCATCTACCTGTATTAGTTCCCAAATGCTGTTCTAACAAACTGCCATTAACTTGGTGGCTTAAAACAAAACAAATTTATTATCTTATAGTTCTGAGGGTCAGAAGTCCAAAATGGGTCTCACTGGGCTAAAATCAAGGTGTCGGGAGGGCTGTGTTCCTTCCCGAGGCTCTAGGGGATGATCCGTTTCCTTGCCTTTTCCCGCTCCGAGAGGCTGTCTGTCTTCCTCGGCTCATCTTCAAAGCCAGCAACGGCTGGTTGAGTCTGTCCCGCTGCCATCTCTCAGGGTGTCTCACTCGGTTTCTCTCTTTTACTTATAAAGGCTCTTGTGATTACATTGGACCCACCAGGTAATCCAGAATAATCTTCCCATCTCAAGGTCAGCCGATTAGCAACCTTAATTTTCTCTCCTTTGCCATGTAATCCAGCATAGTCACAGGTGCTGGGGATTAGGGCGTGGCCATCACTGAGGGGCCTACCGCACAGCCCAAGGTTTCTACCAGGATGTTCATAGCAGCTTTATTAGGAGCGCCCCAAACTCGAAAAAGCCACGTCTCCATCAATAGCAGACTAGACAAACAGATCATTGTATACTCATCTAACGAAATATTACATAGCAATAAAAAAGAATGAACTACTAATACACATAATAACATGGATGAATCTCATAGCCAATGTTGAGTAAAAGAAGCCAGGTACTTTGCAGGGAGTTCAAGAACAGGCAAAACTAATCAATGGCATAGAAGCCCAAATGGTGATTACTCCTGGGGGTTGGGTATTGACTGCGAAGGACACAAAGGACTGGAAATGTTCTGTATCTTCATCTGGGGGCGGTCACAGGGATATACATATGTAGAAATTCATGAAGCTGTACGTTTCACTATGTACGTAAAAAAAAAAAAGGGGTCTGTATTTTAAGAGCAATAAGAAACCGCAACAAGGTTTTAAGCAGTGACATGACATTATCTGATGTTCATTTATAAAAGGTCACTCTATCTGCTGGGCGGAAAATAGCTGAGAGGTGAGAGCAGTTGCAGTTGCCCTGAAGAGAGAAAAAGGTGCCCTAGACTTGGGTGGTACTGGTGAAAATGGACAGGAGTGGGTAGTTTCAAAGATATTTAGGAGCAAGGGCCAACAGGACATGATTTAGGATATATGTTGGATGGATGGATGGATGGATGGATGGATGGATGGATGGATGGATGGATGGATGGATGGATGTGTGGATGAGTGGGTGGATGGGTGAGTGGATGGAGGAATGGGTGGACGGAGAAATGAGTGGATGGGAAAGTAGGTGGGTAATGGACAAACTGGATGGAAGGGTGTGTGAGTGGTTGAATGAGTAGGTGAATGAATGAGTGGATGAAGGGGCAGGTGGGAGAATGGATGGATAGACAAACACCCTCAAGAGGACAGACTCTCCTATTATTGATGTCCAGAAAATGTAGATGAATTGCTCTAGTCAGTAACCACACAGACTTGCCCCTGAGACATCTGTGTTTACACTTCCGTAGCTCCCAGTGCCCCAAGGAGGAAAACCAGTTACTACAATGCCCATCAGGGAGCAGACACTTATGGGTAGGCTGCTTTAATGAGACGCAGGGATCCCCCAATCCTCGGGGCATTACAGCGAAAGTACTGGCAATACCCAAGTGGACGGAGGGATGGATAAGCCTCTCAGAACTTTCCCTGGGAAGCCATCAGTCCTCTTTCTCCTCCCTGTCACCACCCAAACCACCATCACTATCATCTCCCCCAGCACCTCCACCATTATCGCCCCATCACGATGCAGGTTTGCTGAGATTCAGGGAATTTTGCTTACTCAGGTCAAAGGTCTGAGCTTGTAGGCTCACTCTGTAGGCAAGAGCAACTTGCCTCTTGCACCGGACCTCAGCACACCCCAGTGGTGGCTGTCTTTTCACCCCCGGGGGTGCAAGCACAGCCGTGTGGTCCAGCCCCCACTTCCAGGCTGTTTGTCCCTGTGACCCATTCCTGTAGCTCACAGCAGGGGGAACAAGGCAGGGAGAGCAGCAGTTTTCAGAGGGGAGAGGAGCTAGAAGGCCGCCAGCAGATGCCCCTATGATGCAGAGCTGGCTCCGGGTGCCCCAACCCTAATCCCGTGCGTTTCCTAGACCTCAGAAACTGGCTAATTTCTCTCCCCGTGGGAGTCTGACAGCTCAGCCTCCAGAGCTTTTCTCTCGCCTCCCCAGGCAGGCTGAGTTTGTGCTATTTGGGTAAACAATACTCCCCTTGGTTGTCAGATGCAGACTTATTTACCTGATGAAGAAGTGAGTGATTCCTTCTCACTCACCCCATCACAGTTCCCAGGACTCAGGGTGGGAGACAGCACCCTACAACCCTCAAGAATGGGGGCCCCAGCATCTGGGTGTGGGCAATGACCTCACAGTAGCTCCAGGGAAAGTCACATTCACTATTTCACTAGGGGGCCTCTCTGGATTATAGCTGTGATTTCATCCAGTTATCTTATACCCTGCAACCAAGCTAAAATACAGTCATTGGATCTCCTGCGGCCATGAGCAGACACTTTATACTTTAAAACCCTGCAGCTTTCAATTCCCCCCAGTCTACGTCAGTGTGCCATGCTGGCTCTCCCTCCCTTGGGCTGTCAGGAAAGGCAGTAGGTCACTCAATCCCAGAACCATGGGGCACTGCAGGTCGAGGGGGATGGGGTGGGTGCCCAGCTCAGGAATTCTGCAGTTGTCTTTTTGCAGGAGGCTTTACCCTGATGCAATCACCGGCTGAACCATCCCATTCTGCAGCTGCTGGGAGCCCAGCGTCTGGGGCAGGGCACAGCTGTGCCAGCTGTCAGAGACAGATTATGCTATGCAGCTCAGCCGTGACTCACATTCCAGTACAGGGGAAATGAGCAAAAGTTATGCACTGTTTGGGGGGTGCCAAAAATCATCTTGGTTTCGTCTTGCAAGATGTTCAGCTTGCAGAGCATGGGGCAGACGGAGGAAGGAGATGGGGAGGAGAGAAGGGGAGCAGATCTGCCTCCAGTCGACTGCCTGTCACACACCCTCCATCTCTCTAATAACAACACTCAGCATTTAATCAGCGCCTTTGTGGAAGCAGACGGCGTCACACTCATTAATTAGTTAATCCACGCAGCCCCCTGGGAGGAGGAGCCATGTTATTAACCCCACTGGGACCCAGAGGGAAACTGAGGCCAGAGTGGGAATTTGGCACCGAGCTGAGGGAACACAGCCCGGCAGCTGGACCAGGCCCAGTCTATGCTTGTCACTTGCTCCGCTGCCCTGGCTCTGGCCCTCCTCCTCCGGCCTGTTCACAGTGCTGGTGGCCGTCTGCAAGGACACCTGGCCGAGCCCTGCCAGAGGCACTCAGGGGGAGTGCAGCGTGGCGTTGGAGCAGAGGGGGTGCAGCTGGCTGTGGACCAGTTCAGGCACCCAGGGAACATGTGCTCTGAACCAGACACCTGTGAGGGCAGGTTTCTTCCAAAGGGTCTCAGAACTAGGGGTGGAGGCGGCGACGGTGACTCGGTATCATCATCAAAACGTCTGCTGCGTGCTCCCTGTTCGGGCAACTCCGGGTTTTCATTGTTCGATGGTTTCAGAACTGAAGGGAGGAACATTTCCACCAGGAGGCACAATAATGGTTCCACTGAATCGGAAACAGACCGCCACTGGCTGCTTAGGGATCTTCAGATCGCTTACACATCACACAGGAGGGGTACGGGTGGGACCCAGGTTCCCGTGGGGGGCCTCCTTTGTGATCGTGCCCAGAGGGAACTGTAGGCAGACACCTGCTACGATGCTTGACCGCGAAGATCTCCAACGACTCAGGCCCACAAGGAGGAAGACTCAGGTTAGTCCACAGCAGAGTCCTGACCGAGAGAGATGCAGGGGGAGGCAAGCGGGTCATGGAACAGGGAGTTAGAGGAAGGAAGTCGTAAACACCTTTTAAGAGTTTGTGACCAGCTGCAAAAATAAAGACTATAGCCTCTACCTCTATTTCCTTGCTGGTTACCGAAGTTGCTAAAGATGAAATAATGAGCTCCTCTCCCTTTTTCTTTTTAAATAGAAATGATCACAATTTAAGAACACTTCTCATATAGTTCCTTTTCCTTCCCCCCAATATTGATAATAGGTCTGCTTCTCAAACTTTAGTGCACATACAAATCGCCTGGGGATCTTGTTAATCGCCAGAGATTCTTGGGCCTGAGATGTTGCATTTTTTGTTTGTTTTTTGTTTCCTTTCTTTTTTAATGATAATGCTCAGTACCACACTCATACGTTGTTTTTTCATTTTTTATTGAATTTATTGGGGTGACATTGGTTAATAAAATTATACAGGTTTCAGGCGTACAATTCTATAATCCATCATCCGTATATTGTACTGTGTGTCCACCACTCCAAGTCAAGTCTCCTTCCATCACCATTTATCCCCCTCTACCATCTTCAACCTCCCCCTACCTCCTTTCAATTCTGTGTTTTTAACAAGGTCTCAGATGGTGCCAAGGCCAAGCTGTGAGTAGTAAGAGTTCAAAGGCCATATTGTTGATGGTTAAATTTACCCTTTAATTTAGTTGTTAAAGGCCCAGATGGGATCGCCCATAGAACTGGAGGAGACATGAATGAACACCACCGCAAAGATCTCGGACTTGGATCTTGAACAGGACATCAAGTCTGGAGGTGGCTGAACAGGGACTATTGGAACTTGCTTGGTGAGGACAACTTTGATTGAATGGGAAGAGGAATGTGTGAATTTGTGTGCACAGGACAGCTAAGGGGTGGAATGTAGTAGCCCATTTTTGGACTGGCTGTTCAAGTCATGATTCCTCTTTCTCTGAGAACTTCCCTCACTAATGGAGGAGTGGGCTGACACGGCTGTGTTACATGGCACCTCCTCCCCTGGCCATAGCAGACTGACCATGGCCCAAGCTGGACCATTAAGATTCTTTCTTCTGGGGATCTAGAACTTTGAACCAAGGGACATTAGGTCTGGCAGTTTCGATTCTGATTATTTGCAATGATCTAGAAAGAAGGTCCCTAAACTGCTAATGCTACAATCAGTCCTTAAAGCCTCTCCTGACCCCGTCCTCCCTGGCTCTGGGAGGGTTCAACTCTTCCCTGAATCCCCTGAGGTGCCCCACCCAGTATTTGTCTAGCATTTCACCCCCATTTTCTTTTTTTAATGTAAGCTGCATTTTGACATCAAAATAACCACAGGCAACACAGAACTCCTTCTAGAAGCAGCTCCCAGCTGCTGCTTCAGCAGAGAGGAAGGCGGCCCTGGCCTCAGAGTCTCACCTTAAACTCAGAAGCGCAGGTGGCTTTCGGGCTGAGGCTGCACCCCCATCCCTCTTACACACACCTGCCCACGCTTGGCCGGGCCTCCTGCCTGCACTGAACTGCTTGCTGCCCACTGCCCTGTTTTCTTGGTGACAACAGGGCCCTGAGAACATTTCGAGGCGCTTCCCTTGCAGAAACATGCTATTCCCCTTTTGGCTTCTGGCGAATTTCGGCCCGAGCCCCAGCTGGGGCCCCCCTGAGATGATGAGGCGCCCCTCGGCGGGTGCTGCCAGCTGAGCCCCTGGAGGGCAGGCCCTGGGTCCCGCTTGTCCCCGTGCCCGCCCCCGGCCCGCGAAGCACCCCACGTGGGGCCCGCAGCGCTCGGCTGGGGAGCGCTCGGGCAGGTGTGCGGCGCCTCGCAGCTGAATGAATGGGGGGGGGCGGGAGTAGGACGGGGATTTTCATTTCCCAGGAATTCAGCATTGGCCCAGTGCCCCCTTGGGTGCCGGGCACCATGCTGGGTCCCATGGGGGTGGGGTGAGGGTGGGCGGACACGGATGAAGCGCTCCAGCCCCTCAAAGAGCTCTCGGTGACCCCGGGAGGTGGAACTCCTCTCTCCCTTTCCTCCCGCGACGAGCCAGTCCTCCACGGATCCTACTTGCTTTTCTGCCTCTCCCACGCTCAGCCCGGTCACGCGGGGTCTGAGGGAGGCGCGCCGAGGAGGCTGCTTCCCCGCAGGCAGCGGGGCCCGTCCCGCCCCTCCCGGCCGCCCACGGAGCCCGGGCGGCGTCCGGAGCCCCGCGCCCACCGCCCCCGCGCCCGGGCTGGCGCGGGGAAGGACTCCGCTCGCGCCGGCCTCGGCGCCGCTCCCCTCCCTGGCACAAGGGGGCGCTGCCGCCCCGTGGTCGTCGCCATGGTCACCGCTGGCGGCGGAGTGGGGTTTACGTAAAGGACGCGGCGTCCCCCGGGGGGCGGAGGCGGCCTTCGCGCCGGCGCCGGCGCCCTGCGGAAGCGGCGTTAGTGAATCGGGGCCTCGGGGAGCCCGGGATGGAGGTGGCGGTCGCGGCGGCGGCGGCGGCGGGCCGAGCCCTGCGGAGGGCGGGAGGTAAGCGGGGCCCTGGGCGCGGGCGCGGCGCGCGGCGTGGCCGGCGGGGCAGCGTCCCGGCGCGTGGTGGCCGGCTGACGGGGCCACGGGCGGAGGTGCGGCTGCCTCGCGCGCCCGTGGCAGGTGTGAGCTCCGTGGAGCCCCGGGCGCCGGCGCGGGGATGGTGACACCCGTGGCACGGGCGTGGGCAGCGTGGGTCTGGCACAGGCAGCGTGGTTTTCCTGGCACGGCTGTCAGAAGCCTCGCCGCCACCCCGGTGCGATGGTGGCCGCCCAGGTGTGAGGCGGGCGCAGCCCCTGTGCAAGGGAGGTGGTGGGCACAGCGCTCGGACTGATTGCAAGGCGGCGGTAGCCAGCTCGTGGGCGCCTGGTGGTGCCCCTGGCATGGGTGTAAGGAAATGCTGCCATTGCTGGGATGCTGGGTTGCTCTGGCCTTACATGATCTGGACAGAGAGCACCTGGGGCTTGAAGAATCGGTGTCCTCGGCGTGACAGGAGTTCCTGGCAACTGTGAGAAATGGCCTTGGCAGAGTGCGGTGCAGGGGCCTGCCAGGCCCAGTGAGAGCAGATTCGCGGCCCTCAGACCCAGCCGGATGGGAAGGGTGTATGTCCACCCTCCCACTCTGGTGATGAAGAGGGGCCATTGCCTGTGTCACCAGACCCTTTAATGCCTGCTGGGTACACTGGACTGGGGAAGCAGAAGACTGGGAGAAGGTTGGTGTCCTTTATAATGGACGTAAAAGGGGGACGCCAGGAGATGCATCTACCACGAGGACCCTGATAGTGACCCAGACGGAGATCTGCCCGGGCACTGGCATTGACCTCGGCTCATGAATTTGGATCCAGCTTTGGAGAAGGGAGGTGGATGGTTCTCAGCAGTGATCGGTCTCCGTGAACATGTGTCCTGAGAAATGTACGGGGCTGAGGGGTGACCTGTGTCAGCGGGCTGGGAGAGGTGTGGCACACCACCTATCTGTAGTTACAGGCCCAGCCTTCTCCTAGGTTGATGGTTTCCCAGGGTGTCTGGGAGTGGCCTGTCTTCTTGGATGCTGGGAAGCCTCTGGGTCCAGAGGATCATTTGGGCAGTGCTTGAAAGACTAGTCTGTAGCCACTGGGAGGGCGCTAGCACTGTGTCTGTTCCCGCCAGGTCTTTGGAAAGCTTCAGGTAAGGGTCTCACTCGGTGTCACATGGTATTATGCTTCACAGAGGGGTGATTTACAGACCCCCAGAGAAGTCTTAGGATGTGGAGGAAATCTTTAGGTCTTTGTGGATCTCTGAGGAAAGTGGAATCAGGGTAGAAGAATAAATGGGGTGAGCTCAGCTTGGGCTGAGTCTGGGGAAGGCCTTTAGGAATCCAGAAAGACGCTGTTGAGGGTATGGGGGACTAGGGTAGCAGGTGGCAGCTCATTTGCTCAGGTTGGTGCTTAGAGGTGCTGCTGAGGTTCCTTAAAGCTGGAGCATTGCCCAGTATATTTGGAGCCAGAAAACTTGAATTCCAGTCTTGGCTGTGTGACCTTGAGCAGGTGGCTTTACCTCTCAGAGTTATGTCACCAGGTGGTCATAGAGGGTGAAAGGAGATGGTGCCCATGAAAACCCTTGGTAAACAGTGAAAGCTGTGCACACATCAGGGATTCTCTTCAGGTAAAGAGCTCAGGCTGTGAGGGGATGGGAAATGGAGGCGTAGAATGTGACTAGGGAGGAAGACAGCCAGAAGGTCGAGGACCTGTCGTAGGGAATTAAAGGCCCTGAGTGTAAAGGCTCTGGCAGGGGAAAGTGGGATCTGTTGGCGATGTGAGTCAGCTGCTGAGTCCTAAGTGTGGCTGCACGACTGTGGAGTCCTGCAGGAGTGGCCTGGGCAAGAGGAGGCCCATCACTCGGCTGCAGACGTGCCTCTCAAGGTCCATGCAGGGCTGGGAGGTGTCTATGGCTGACAGATCTGGGGTACCTATGTGGGAGGGAGTCTTGGAAATGTATGTTTTGTCTTGAGAATTTCCTTTGGCTCTGGGTTTTGAGGGTGGGGGTGGGGAGCTGTCACATCAGCATTTTTGAGACTGTGGCCTGAGGAAAGCAAAATGGGTCAGAGCCACCAGGTGGACCCCGGGCTATGTGGCCCTGTGAGGGAGGCTAAGGCTGGATGGTAGGGGGACTGGGGAACATGAGTGATGCCCTCAGACACGTGGGCAAGGAGAAGGGGCTGTGGGCTCCCTCAGAGGGTCCTCAAGGGCAGGCAGGTGTGGCATGAATTCCCCAGGGCATCTCTCCTGACATGGGCCCACTTCCATCTGAAGGGCCTTCCCAGGCTGGGAAGATGAGGGTGGCTGCAGATTTCTGTGCCTTCTGCCACAGCCGAGGTCTAGTTCCTGACAACAGGCTGCAGAGTCTGAATTACAGACCCGCACAGCTAGGAGGCTTTGCCCTGGAAGGCCTGTTTCTATCAAACCCCTTCTTGAACATTCCAGGGAGTGTCTGTCTTAGCCAGCAACCCATTTCAAAAGCTTCCTCCCCAAGGCAGAGTTCTTGCCCTGTGTCAGGCGGCAGTGTCAAGCCATGTGGGTAAATGGGGACATGGCCCCACCCAGCTGACTTTTCTACGCTATGGGACTCGCCCTGCCCAGTGGCTCCCCTTCGCCATTTGTTCCCAGTTTGGTCAGAGGGGCTCAGAGGCCTGTCCCTCACACTCTGCAGTGCCTTTCTCTGCCTCCCAGGAGTTGCCAACGTTTCCATTCCTCCTTGGAAAGCTCTCCTAAGTGCAAGTCCAGTAAGAGGAAGCTTCAGATCTCCCTGTTGTGAAAATTCAGCGTTCATGTCCCCTCCGCTCACCCTCCGCACCTCCGCCTGCTTGTTTTGATCTGCGGTTCAGCCTTATGGTTTTGGGCTCTAGGAGCCCTTTGCAGCCACCCCTTGCCATCTGCTTGGGATGCTGGGACTCTGCACAGCAGAGCTGGATGGTGGCTGGGGCAGGTCAGAGAGGAGGAGCTGGCCTCTGTTCCCCCAGAGCAGAGCAGAGCTTTTTTCTGAGACCTCGGGTTTGGAGGCAGTAGGGAGCCCACCCGAGTCACTGGTCCTTGTCGTGCACAGGTGCTGACTTTAAGCAGATTTTAGCTGCGACAGGCTAGTAACGTGGGAGTGGACATCGAGGGCAAGCAGCTGAGGATTTTTTCAACTCTGGTCCTCAGTCCTATTCCCATTTCTTTGTCCATGTTTCTCCAAAAGTTGCTTAACTCAGCTCCTGGCAATCTTTCCTTCCTCAGCTCATAAATCACGGTGCCCAGCTGCTCTGCTTCGGGGGTGCTGGGGAATCAGGCATCTCTGGACAGAGGCTTCTGGACCAGAGCTGAGAGCACCAGACCACTGCCATGGCTGGAGGCACAGCCTGTCGCGGAAGCCACTCCTCCACCCTGCTCTTCCTGGGACCAGAGGGGCACCTCAGGGCTTAGTCACCTGTTGGCCCAGTGCCCCACCTGAGTTCAGTTTCTTACTGGAATAGCTTTACATTACACTCGAGTGGACTGGGCAAGTAGCGCCAGGGGAAATATCAATGAGCGTGTGGTCAGAGGAAGATAAATCTTTAAGAACCGCTAGCCCCAGGACATGGCAGGATGTGGTTACCTCCCCAGCGGTCAGGGCTATCTGTCTTGATTTTCTTTTCTCCTTGGTGGTACTAACTTTGGTTGGGCTGGGCAGGGGAGTGTGTGTAGGCCAGGAAGATGCAGGAAACCGCCTGGCCCAGGGGGACCTCTTGGCCACTGAGGAGGGGGGTCCAGGAAGCTGATGTGGAGGGGAGCCGTGTGGCCGCAGGTGAGGGTGTTTGGCAGGAATGCCCAAGTCCCCCGCAAGATCGTGGTTGAGATAAGTAAGCATGGAGCTGTCACGGCCAAAGGGCTGCCCAGGGATGGCACATGTGTGAAGCCACGTGTGCCCGTAAGTGTTTCCATGGGAAGTGAGGGCTGAGGGGGTGTGGAGCGCCTGGCGGTGTGGGAACTCGTGGGCTTCTGTGTCTGGCTGGCTTGGTGTCAGTGGGTGTGCGGAGCGGGGCGTTGCTGGGCTCCGAGCAGCAGGAGAGAACTGTGGGAGCAGGCGGGGAGGCCGCCTTCCAGCTCCCCGGTGGGCTGAGAGGGCGGATTTAACTTCTCCCATTGATTCTTGCAAGAGGAGCCTTTCTGCTTTCTCAGTATTCCTTCGAAGGAAGCCCAGGCCGGAGGTGTGGCTCTCAAACACCCGGATGTGTTCACACACGTCTGCTCCCCACTCCTCCTCAAGTCCAGATGGAATTCAGTTGGGGACAGCAGGGTGACAGAAGATAGCATTGTAGTCCACGGGCGTTATGACTTGGGACTCTGGAGTCAAACAGGCCCAGATCTGAATCCTGTTACCTTTCTACACCTCAGTGTCCTCATCTGTAAGATGGGGACAGTAAAACCTACCTCCAGGGTGGTTGTAAGAATGCCACACCCTGATAATGCCTGGTGAGTGGAGAGCTCATAATCAAAAACAAAACAAGCACACTTGGTCATGTCCCTCTTCCTGATGAGAAGTTAACTCCACCCTACTCTTGGCATGGACGGAATCTTGCAGATCTGTCAACAGAATTGTATACAGAATAATGTCTTTGTCCCTGGGGAATGTTTCCACTTGGGTCTGATGGGTAGTTATTTCCTGAGCACCTACTGAGGGTTGGTATTGGTGAGGGCCATGATGAAGACCTGCACGTTCCGGAGCCAAGGAGGTGCAGGTTCTGCCCTGGAGGTGTCCCGAACCTGTTGAGAAGGTAGAGATGGACATAAAGGTCAGCACTGCAGTTTCAAGAGGCAGAGCCACTGGAGGTCAGAGGAGGTTCAGGGACTCGATTGAGGGCAATCGGGGGCACTTTGGGTGGCGATGGCCTTTAACCTAGGCCATGCGGGTGATTGTAGAGGAAGCCGCCGCAATGGGGGGATGTGTCGGGGGAAGCAAGGCTCTGACCGTTTGTGGTCTGGATTGAAAGTTGGGTGCAGGAAATGGAAGTAATGAAAGCTAAGATTGCAAAAGTGAGTTGGAGCTGGGTCCCCCAAGAGCCACGACTGCAGGGTGGATGTGGTCATGGGCAGTCACTGAAGTGCTCTGAGCGAGAGTGTGGGGCTCACGCCCCCAGGGAGAGGTATCCAGCAGCAGGTGCCAGAGGCACTGGGGGACAGGAGTGGGGAGGCCAGCTGGCAGCTAGGGCAGGTGCCAGGTGAGGAGGGCTTGAAGCTGGGCAGTAGCCACCCTGGGGAGGGAAGGGGAGAGACCAACTTGATTGGTTATGGGGGTGAGGTGGGAGCCATGAGATTTGTCAGTTTGGCCTATAAGAGGCAGGCATGGGGTAGGGCCTCGGAGTCCCACCTGGGACGCGTTTCCCACACTTGACTCTCAGCTGCTTTGACTCCTGGTGTCCAGGCCAGGAGTGTGAGTGGAGGCCTTCAGGGATCCCGAGGAGGCTGTTCGTGCTGCCGCAAGGCTGCTATCCCCGAGGACCTGCCCAGGGGTTCCAGCGTTCCTCACACTCACTTCCAGGCGTTTGATCGTTTCCTCACCAAATTACCCCTTGAAATTTTGCCTGCCTGAGTTCAGCCCAGGAGGTTACTATTCTGGGAAGTTTCATCAAAACCCTTGCAGCATTTGAGAGTTCTCTGAGCCGGGGGTGGGGTGGGTGGGAGAACAGGGCTAGTCTCCACCTGTGTTTTGGGAGCAGACTCCTACACCTGGAGATGCGGGGTGGGGAGGGTCGGGGAGGGTGGGCCTCGGCCCTGTAAGGTGAAGCATTCATCCTGAAGAGGCCCCTCGTTGTTTCCTCTTCTGGAGCCACTTAATTAATTTATGATTGATGTTCCTGGACTTACTTGAGGTTAATTTATTATTGATGTCCCTTCATTATATACCATCCGCCCAGCACCTCCTAGCGCATGGCTGCTCCCGCTGGGAGACCACTTGGCGGAGTGAGCTCTGTGGGGCTGCACCTCTGCCCCCACCCCCCACCCCCAGGACAGAGCCCTGCATAAGGCTTTTGTCAAACCATTTCAGGTCTGGGGATCTGGGAAGGCCCCAGCGTATCTGTCTCCCAGAGGCTTTGCTCAGCCACAAAATAGAAGTACAGTAATAATAACAATAGTTTTTATTTTGTGAATGTGGAGGAACTGAACCCAGCACAGTAGGTAGAGGATCTCATTTACTCCTTGCAGCAGGCATTCCCTCCATTCCCCCATCCCCCCAACCCCTGTCTTACAGGAGCCTTAGAGAGGTTGAGTTGCCTGCCCAGGGACATACCAAGTAGGTGAGGAGCCAGTGTTTCTACCAGGAGCCTTCCCTCTCCTCTCCAAGCCCTACCTCTCCTTCAGACCCCACACAGCCCACCTCTCCCATTAAGCCCTTCTTCCTGTCTCACTGAACCCCAGGACTGTCCTATTTAACATTGTTAGGGGCATAGCCCCCGTGCCCCCGAGAGTATGTGTGTTAAATGTTGGTGACTTGTTCCCCTCACTAATCCAAGTCCTCATGGAAGACTAACAGCAGAGGCAAGGTAGCACCGTGCCAGGCACTGTTCATACGTTAGCTCATTGAATCCTTATAACCACCCGAGAGGCAGCAAATGTGAGCCCATTTTACAGATGAGGTTGAGAAATGTGCTCTAGGCTCTCAGCTAATAGGGAGCAGGGCCGGGGTTTGGAGCCCAGCAGCCTTGAGATGCTTATCTGATTCTCCCTGTGTTTCCCTTCTCTCTCCATCTCTTTGGGCCTGTGTGTTCATCAGATATCTGTGTATTTATCCAACGGCTTGTCCACTCTCACCTGTCTGGCCTGAAGTGCTAGTCTGCATAGGGCCCCTTCCTTTGCTGTGGGGACCAGGAGTGCCCACTCACACAGGATGATGATTTTAGGGAGATAACAAGGCATATGAGGGTGCCGGGCCTGGATTCTGCCCCTGGCTCTGCTGGGCAACTTCAGATGAGTCACCCAGCCCTTTTGAGCCTCAGTTACCCCATTTGTAGAATAGCAACAATGATATTTATTCTCTCTTCTTCACCGACTGTCCCTGTGTTCAAAGGTGAAGCTGGATGGGAAAGACACTGTGCTAATCAAGGATTAAAGTTGCTCTTGTATGAGATTCAAGAGCTGGCAGGAAGGCCAGGAATGCTTAAGGCACATAAACCCAGGCCAGGGCCTCTGCACCCACCCTCTGAACTGCCCAGACAGGCTAGTGAGGTCCATGGCTTGCCGGTTGGCAAGGACTTGCTCGAGGACCCTGTTGCACAAAGAGCTGGGCAGGAGTGAGTTCCCAGCCTCAGTCTGGTGTCCTGGTTGGCTGACCTGGGCCCTTGGTGGCAGTCTCTCCCACTCTAAGCTTTGGGGGGGTGTGGCAGTGCAAAGGCCTGCCTGGGGTTGTGGACCCCACCACTCCTCTCTCCTACACGCCTGGGTGGCCTAACTAGGTCGGTTCATGCTGGGTTTGGTGAGGAAGGATAGCTCACCAAGCAGCCGCCAGGACCTCCCCTCACCCCTCCAAATACAAGGAAAGCCTGGTGGAGAGGTAAGCCCTCCTGCGGCTGTTGTTCCGGAAAGCGGGGAGACTGTCGGCCTCTCCATGGCAGGGTTCCCAGGGCGTTGGCTAGGGATCCTCTGCTTTCTCATCAGCTTTATGCCGAGCTCGGTTCTGTACTGAGCTGGGCCTGGGGAGCATGACGCTTGTTGCCAGGGTGCCCCCGGCCCCGGCCCCTGAAGAAGAGGGCAGAGGTCTCAGATGGTAGATGGGGACGAGGCATGCCTGGCATTGCTGCTGGAAATCTGTGGCCGGGCTGCTGTTAGGTGACGTTTTGTTTCACTTCCCAAGTTTCCGCCTTCTGCAGGCGGGATGACATCAGGCTCCCCTGGCACGCCCTTCAGCTGACTTCCACTTCATCCAAGCTCCTACACTGCCTTGGGGCAGCTGTCCTGCTGCAGTTTCCGGCAGCCCTAGGCCCAGCGGCTGAGGGGATTCCCGTGGCCTTGTCAGTCTCAGCTACAGGGGCCAGTCATCCCCACTGTGCTACCTGCAGTCAGCACCTGCCCACCTCACCCACTCAGGTCTTTCTGTCTCCAAGACCAAACCATTCTGAGTCTCTTTGGTCATCCACTTCTGATTCATTCTTTCTCTCTCTTTAAATTCAGCATAGTGCAGGCCTGTGGCATGGACTATAGTGTAAAGACGGAGCTTTACTGGAGCCCACTACTACTTGGGCAAGCCACCTAACCTCTCTGAGCCTGTTTCCTCATTTTTAAAGTGGGGGATCTAATGGAACATGGCACACTGGGCTGCTGTCAGGATCAAGCGAGTCTACGGCCATACCACCCTGAACGCGCCCGATCTCGGAAGCTAAGCAGGGTCGGGCCTGGTTAGTACTTGGATGTCCCGATCAAGCGAGATACCACCTAGGAAGCGTGTCGTGTCATCACCCCCCCCCCCATGCCAAGACCATCTCAGGCTCTCAAATGTTTCCTGCTATTATTAATTCTCAGGATTATTTCTTGTGACTCTTCCTTGTCTGCCCAGACCGGTGCTAAGCTAAGAGAACCCTCCCTCTCCCGAGGCTGCATCTCCTCTGCAGCCAGGCAGCCCCAGCACCACGCCTGCCTGGGAGGCAGGCTGGGCCCTGGGCATCCTTCACTCCCCTCGGGCTTCCGGGCGTCCTCTCAGAGCTGGCAGTGTCCCACCGTCCCTCTGGCATCTTACCCCTTCTGTTCCTGCCCAACCCTCTCTGAGGCAGGCCCCCGGCCCCCAGCCCCCCAGCTCCTTTTGGCTCCTTTCCTAATTTGGTTTCCTTCCCTTTGGCTCTTCTTCCATTCGGCTGCCTTTCCTTTGTCCACCTTTCCCTCCCCTAGGCCTTTGGGTTAGGCCAGTATCTTTCCTCAGAGATTCTCTAACCCTCCTGTGCCAGTGACCCCCCCCCCCCCCCCCCCCGCTGCCCTCGATTGTGGGAAGATGGCCTGTGGGTCAGATTGTGCAATGCCAGAGGGGTCAGGACTTGTCCTCACAGCCGGGAACACTGGCACCCTTAAATCCAGAGCCCTGTCTGTCCTCTCTAGCCCTGGAAGCCCGTCAGTCAGGGCAGCCTCCCTGGCGACTGCAGGAGGCCAGCCAGCGCTGCCAAGGGGAGCCTGGCAGGCGGCCATGGGGAACCCAGCCTGTGGGAGCCACAAAGCCCCAACTGAGGCTGAAGTCCCAGTCACAGCACATCCTCCTCGGTTCCAAGGACATGCAGAAGGAGAAGGCCAGAGTCAACCCCAATCCCAGAGCCAGAAAAAACAGCCACATCAGGAGTGTCTTTCCCCCTGGGAAGCCAAGGAATTTTTCTCAAGAGGTTGTTTTGCTTTCATACCTTTGAAAAGAACTTGGTCTTCCTCTGTCACCTTCCTTGGGCCTGGGGCCAGACTGTGGAGCAGAGAATAGTCCTGCCACTTAGAACCTCCCCTGCACTCATTCTCAGGGAGTTTAACACCACTGGGCCCTAAGCTTAGAGCCTGGAGCTGGGAATAAGAGAAAAGTTACCACCTGGTCCTCAGGGAGTCCCGGTGAGTGACTGACAGGTAACAGATGATTTACAGTGTAACAACGGCAACAGTAGCAGACACTGCCTGGCTTTCCTTTCTGCCTGGCTCCTTCTAAGTGCTTCATGCGCAACTCTTTTAATGCAGAGAATGGTGACAGTTCCTGCTCAGTGGGCACTCACCTGGCTCTAGGCTCTGCGCTCAGGCGGTGCCCCCCCCCCCCCAGGGAAGCACACGAGTTTACAGTAGACAGACCTCAGCTTCCTTGGACAATTGAAGGAACCTGCTAGAGGTCATCTGTTTGCAGCTGGCAGGCTGGGACCCAGGCCCCCATCTGTCTGGCCCCTGCTCTTGGGGTATTCCTTCTTGTCCCCCCCACCTTGCATCGGGTTTGGAGACCCTGCGAGCCACAGGGAGAACGGGTTCCTACAAAAGGAAGGCCCCCTTTAGACACCCTATTGCTGAGAGAACCAGCTTCCCCCCTCCCAGGAAGTCTGCTATTCCCCACATATAGGCCCATCTGTGGCTTGTGGCCACCGCCTCAGACCCAGCACCTCTCTGGGCTTGGCAGGTGGCTTTCAGGCACACACGGCTCGTTCCTCTCACCCCACGTGCCCCCTGCCAGTAATGTCGGGCTGCTGCAGGTGGTGCTTCTTGCTGCCGGTCTGCTCTGCCCTACGGTTTTGTAAACGGCTGATGGAGGGCCCCTGTTCTCCAGAGCCGCCTTCTCCATTTCTTGGCCCCTTTAGAGAGCCTGGCCCCTCCCTTCCCCAGGTGAACCCATTCAGCAGGCTTCCGGCAGCGGTAACTAAGCCAGGCACACAGCCCACCATCTGCTCAGTACTTTATAAAAGTTTAAGCATCATGGGGTAATGAACTCCCGTCAAAAAGCAGCTGGAGCAGTGCATCCTGGGATGTATAAATTATAGGAGCGTCTGAAGTTGTAATTGCAAATGGCAGTGACTGGGAGGTTGAAAGAAGCCGGCCTCGCTGGGCCAAGCACAGCTATTCTCCGCTTCCTTTCAGGAGGCACGCAGAACAGAGTCTGGCTGAGAAAAAAGACTGTCCTCAGACCAAACTGAGCTCCTGGTTCCTCTGCCCCAGTTCCCACTTCCTGCCCCGGCAGCGCCTGTGGGCTTTGGAGGAGGGACCCCTACCCAGGCCCGGTGCTCTGGCTCCGCGCCACAGACAAGTGGGCCCGGAAGGAGGGATCGCCGTGTGGACACGGGTGATGCACGTCAAGCACTCAGCAGAGTGCTTCTTTAATGCAGACACAGATCACCTGGGAACTTGCCAATATAGATTCCGTTCAGTGGGGGGCCTAGGTCAGCTCCTAGTGACATGGCTCACAGCCCACACCTTGAGGGCTGGGGCAGAGTGTCTGAGCCACAGGAAGAGCATACTAAGCTCTGCTGTGATTATCCATCCAGGCCAAGTGACCATCGCCCTTGCCCGCCCACACCTGTCCATGGTGCCCACATGGGTTGAGTTCAGCACTCCCAAGTGTGGCCCATGAGCCAGCAGCAGCAGTGCCACCTGAGAATGGGTTAGAAGTGCAGAACCTCAGTGTTCCCCCCACCCTGAATCAGAGTCTTTGGGAGTGGAGCCCAGGAATCTGAACCCGCTCTGCTTGCTCAGGAAGGAGAGGCCTTGTGGGCTCGCCCTGGAGCACGGCTTCTCCGAGTGTGGGGTGGCAGTCCCCAGCATCAGGATCTCCTGGGGTTGGCCATGGTGGGGCTCACTCAGAATATAGGCTCCTGGGCCTTACCTAGGACCAACCCATCCAGAATTTCGGGGGGGGAGGGAGCGCTAGGAATCTGCATTTATCCATTCAAGTGAGAGAGTCCCCAGGAGTCACTCACTGCTTGAGAGCTGAGGGCAGGGCCCACTCCATACTCCCCCACCCCTTGTGTATAAAGCTTTGCCCTGGGGGTGGGTGGGAGTGAGCACTAGATGGGTGCAGGCTTCAGGAGCCCCAGGCTCCAGCAGGGTCCTGCTTGGGGTCCCCCCAGCTGCCAGGATTTTCTCAGCAAGAAGAGGGACAAGTGGGACACAGCCTAATGGGCACCAGCAGGCACATGGACTGCTCTACAGTAATGAGGGAAGACTGGGCTGGGAAAACTGTTTGATGAAGAGAAATGTTTACCTTCTCGAGCTCAGTGAAATAGGGCGGTAGGTGCAGAATGACCCCATAGGAAAAAAAAGACTGGACAGATGTTAATAGTTAATAATTTCCTGAAGGGATCATGGGCGTTTTCTATTTTCTTGCCCTTTCTTTGTTTTCTCTCTCGGTTTCTATTTTCTAAGGAGAACATATATTTTCTCAGAAGAAGAAAAAAGTAGGCATAGGTGGGCATGTCTGGTCCAGGGTCCTCAGGCCACAGGCCCAGACTCCCAGGACAGTGCTCCTCTCACTCGACCTACCTGCTGGGGAGACCTTCACCCTCGTCTCCCTCACCTCCGGGCCGTGCCTGGTCTTCCCTAGTCCTTCACGCTGTTTCCTTCCTGCCTGCGTTGAGTCTTCCCTGGTGATGGCAAGGGTGCCTCCTCCACTTAACAACAGAGGAAAGAGTGGGGAGAGGGGGAGCCCCCCAGCTTGCAAGCCTCTGGGGCCAAGTTCAGTTTTCATCAGGGCGTCACCTAGGTTCCTAAACCTAAGTTCCAGAGTATGGCTTCATAGGATGTGCTTGGGAAATAATGGTTGAGTTTGAGGCTTGGAATGCAGCCCGGGACAGGGCAGGGGCCTATAGCTGTGTGACCTTGGGCATGTCAGTGTACCTCTCTGGGCTTAGGGTCTTCAACTCTAAAATTCAGGGAGTCAGGGAGGCCTGATGTCTGATTCCCCTGGGCCCTTCTAGCTCTGATCTCTGGGGAGTCGCACACCTTCCCGCTCTGCCCCTTGCCTGGTTTTCTAAGCTGTTTGTGCTGCCCAGGAAAACTCCACCTGTCTGTTCCAGCTGCCCAGTGAGAGTGTGTGCAGACAGCTGCTCAGGGCAGGGCGACGGGAGGAGCAGAGAAAAGGAGACGCCAGGTGCAGGGAAATGAAAAGCCCGCCGATAGTAGAGGGCTCGAGGGCACCCGTGTTCCTGGATCTGATATTGGCTTCCCCTGAACTCTTGGCGCTGCCTGTGGTTAGGTGTCTGCTTTTCACCTGCTCCTGCCCAGAGCTGCCTTTATCCCAGTGCCCCCTGCCTGGCTTTGTGGTTGAGACCCCATTTCCATCAGGGGGTCCAGCCCTTTGAACTGCTGTTTTCCAATGAGTGGCTCAGTGGGGAGAGACGGTGGGAAAAATTCATCCATTCAAATCATTTGCTTTAAAGACGTTTCAGTAAACCCGTGGGATTTGTGTGATCACATCTTTTCAGTCTTCTTTCTAAGAAATGGATGGGAGTCTCCCCGACCACTTTCCTTGCCTGACCCATAGAGAGGGGACTATCAAAGCTGGGGAGCTGGGCAACCTGAACTTGGAGGGGTTCTGGATACCTGCCCAGGTAACACCAAGCGTGTGTCTGCCTGTGGTGCCAGGGCAACAGCCTGATGGCCCTCTGTGCACTCATGAGTGTGTTTTTTCCCGGCCCAGGGAGCCCACAGAAACCAGCTTTGCCAGGACCCATAGGCAGGAGCTGGGAGATCACCTGGTGGTGCTCAGCACAGAGCCCTGGGAGGGCGGAGGTGAGGGAGCAGGTCTCTGTGCTGACCAGATCAGGCCCCTGCACACGGTGCATTATCCTCTAGGGTTCTGAGGGGCTTTGTGTAGGGGTAGGAGGAGTAGGGAGAAAAGAACAAGCGAGCCTTGCTTTCCCACCTCTTTCTGCCTGGTGGTAAACTCCTACTCAGCCGTCAGTGCCCTAACGGAAGCCTTCTCTGTCTGCCTTGGGCGGAGCAGCTGTCCCGGCTGTGGGGTCCCCTGCATCCTAGCTCTGGGCTCTCTGGCCTGAGCATGGGTTTCCTGGTCATGCTGTACTGTGAGCTTCTCCAGGATGGGGCTGGGCATCTTCACATTGACATCGCCAGGAGATCCCCCTTCAGGTCCTGTTGAGTGTGTCTGAAGCTGGGCTGGAACTCCCAGGCCCCAGGCCTGCTTTTCCCCCCTGGTCTTGGAGCACCTGAGGCAGTGGGTGAGGCGTGCTCAGAACACTGCCCTCCCCTCATTCTCCTCACCCACACCTAGAAGGTGGCCCTACCTGGGCAGGAGTCAGGCTGGAAGGGAATGGAGTAACAGGGTGGTGGCATTCGGCAGAACCTCCCAGGAGACAGACCAGCTGGCCACTGCCACAGGCAGGATCCCACAGGCCCCCTCCCCTGCACCCTCAGATAGCCGGCAGCAATGAAGTGGCCGCTAACCGGTCTGGCAGGTTTGTGGGGACCTGGCTGGGTTTCTTGAGGGACAGGATATCCTGTTGGGAGCAGCCTTTGTGCCTGTCCTTTCTGCACCTTTTTCAGGCTTTCAGGCTGGTCCCCTCCTGGCCTGCGCTCCTCTTTACCCCTCCTCTTGCCTCATAGGAATGGCCTTGATCCAGTGCTTCTTGGGGTCCAGGGCAGCATGCAAGGCAGGAGATGTAGGCCAGGGGTCCCACGGCAGTGAGGTGGGTGTCCGCAACCTGCCCCATGTGACCCTGGGAAGCAGGACACCCAGTAGCTGGGGTGACAGTCACCAGGCAAGAGCTGGCGGGGGCCACAGTGAACATCCTCTCACCTCCTTCCCCACTGACAAGGATAAGGGATCAGAGGCCTGAAGAAGCCACAGAAGCAAGGTGCAGGCCCAGGACGGCAGCCTCTTAGGGCTCCTCCTACTCCCACTGCCAGGCTCCCCTCTCAGAGCAGGAAATGGGTGTGGGGGGGGCCGGGTGTTCCTCTCACCCTCTGCTGGGAGGGGCTGGGTGCCCCACTCCGTAGGTGTCAGCAGAACTGTCACCCAGCGGCGGGTGCTGGTGTCGGGATTCCCCTGGCTGACTCACCCTGGCCTGGCTGTGCCTCAGCTGAGGCAGGAGTTGTCTGTGAAGGTGTCTGGGTGGTGACAGCGACTCACATGGAGGGAGTCCCAGAAACTGGGAAGGGGGCTGAGGGGACCCAGGCTGGCTGTGAGCAGGACCCCCATGGAGCGTTTAGCCTCCCCTCCCCCACCCAGCTGCCTTCCCCTCACACTCCAGAGACCTTAGCTCTCCATCCACACAGCGCCCCCACTTCTCAGCGTGGAGGAGCAGGGAGGCCTTGAGGGTCCCGAGCACGGAGGGGCTGCTCCCTGTGTCCCTGGAAGAGCCCCTCCCCCACGCAGGGCACAGTGCCTCCCTTCCAGAGAACAGAGAAGCCATTGATCTCTGATCTGCAGACAGGGCGACCCTTCAGGGGACTGAGAGGCAGGAAGTGGGGCCAGCACAGTGACCCAGCCAAGCACCAAGGACCCCTGGAGAAAGGGACAACTGTAGGCTCTCCTCACGGAAGAATTCACACCAGTCTGTGTGCATTTGGGCGCGCACTGCCCTCAGCTGAGCCAGCAGCAGGGTGGAGGTGTTGCAGCTAAGCTGTGTGGGGGGCTGGGGGAGCACAAGCAGACACAAATGTGGAGTGCAGGCTTGCAAGCAGGCCCGTGGAGCAGCAGCAGTGCTGTGTGGAGGCGCTGGGTTGGGGGCGGTGGGATGTACAGTTCTGGGTGATTGCCTGAGCCCCTGCCTTCCTGTTGCCAGCGGGAGAGAGAGTCACCCCATGACCTCTTCAGGCTGGAAGAGCAGGGGCCAGCAGCCCCCAGGGGCCAGGCTGCCAGGCCTGAGGTTCACAGGGTGACATTCGGGACCCTGACAGTCCCCTCCCCACCCTCCTGGAATGGCCAGAAATGCAGCAGTTTCTGTTGGCTGGTGCCCTGGGGCAGCTCCAGTATCTCTGATGAGTAGGTTGCCTAACCCCCTGCAAGCATGTCCAGCCCCATTGGCCAGACTAATTCCTCCATGAGCAGGCGCAGGGCAGGGCAGCCAGGGAAGGAGTGTGGCCTGTGGGCCCAGCCTCCTGAGTGACAGAACTGGGGGCCCAGCCAAGAGGGCAGGGCTCTCTCCCTCCCCAGCTCTTAGCTGGGCCCACTGCTGTGGCCAGGAGCACTGAGGCGAACCACTGCCTCCTGAGTGGGCAGCATGAGCAGGAGGGGCCCTGGGGAGGGAGTAGCCCTAAGGCAGGGCCAGCACACCTCAGTCCTCCAAGAGAAGACTCTTTAAAGGACAAAAGACAGCCCTGAATAGGAGCCTGCTCCCAGCCTGCTGCTGACCTTGGTGTGGCCTAGGCCAGGAGTCTGCATCCTTGGCTTTCACCTTCTGCCCTAAAATGAGCATGTGTGACTCAGTGGCCCAGGAGGTTCCTTCCCACCCAGATGTCTTCTGTTGTTTATTAAGCTCCCAGCTGTAGAGAACAGAGGAGGCCCCAGGACCTTCTCTTGATGGGCCTCGGTGGCCAGGTGCCTCTGCAGTGAGGGGCAGGGCAGTGGTCCCCTCTCGAAATCTGCTTCCTCCTCCCTCCTCCCTGGGGTGGTGAGGCGAAGGAGATAATGGCCTTCTGGCAGGTAGTGGGTTACCTTTGTCTTATGGTCCTTATTGTGGAGTTGGCTCCTCAGAGCCTGTGGGGGGCTTCCTGGGAGAGGCAATATGACTCATGTCCTAGGCCCGCATCCTGGCTCCAGTTCCTTTGAGAAGCAGGAGGTCACACCAGAGCACAGAGGTCTGGGTGGGCAGGAGGGGGCCCCGGCACCTCTCAGACTTGGCTGAGCCTCCAGCTCCCATCTGCAGAGGGGCGGCCCGCCCTCCATGAGTTGGCTAGGAGACCTCAGAACTGAGGAGTGCGTGTTCTCCAAACATCTTGTTCACAGCAGATGGCAGCCACAACTCCCTTTCTCCCTGCAGTTCCGGTTGCACTTCCCTTCCCTTTGCTCACCCCTCCTGTTAACATTGGTTTCTGCATTTGGAGATGGGGAGGCAGTCAGCAACGCCCAGAGCTGCCTGTGACAGGTGAAGCTTGGTGCTCAGATTGTAGGCCGTTTGCAAAGGAGAGAAGACCTTGAGCCCCACCTGCCTTGTCAGGGAAACTCAGTCCTGCCTGGTTCCCACACGAGTCCCTTTGGCCAGATGGGCCAGCCTTGTGATCTCAGAAGAACAAGGGAGCTGGTCCCAGGGCCTGGTTTGACATTTCTTGAGCAGCTGCTATGCACCAGGCGCTATGCTGGCTGCCAAGGACATGGGCAGAGGTGCAGCCCTGCCCTCCGGGAGCTCCTAGCCTAGTGGGGAACCAGGGTGTCTGGGGCAGGAATAGAGGGCCACTGATCAGGTCTGCATTGGGGTTGACAGGCTTCTGGAGGCTGAGGTGTTCCCAGGAGAGCAAGATTTAGAAAGGCTTCCATGCAAAGAGACCAGTCTATGCAAAGGCACTGAGGCATGAAGAGCTCTGACCCTGCAGAGCACTGGACTGTCGTGTGAAGAGGAGCAGATAAAGGCCAAGCTGCCTCATCAGCATGAGCTGTTCAACCCCAGGGTGGGGTCCCCAGGAAGAGACAGTGCTCCTTTGGCTGCTTGTGGGGTGGGATCCGCCTGAAGCAAAAGCCATGTATGGGGGCCCATGGAGGCATAGGCCTTTCTCAGCTATAGGAAATTCTGGGACCTGGCTCATGGCTGCCTTGAGTTTGGGGCCAGCTGGAGCAGCCTCTACTGGTGGAGTAACTTTTGCTGGTGGAGCAGCCCCTGCTGGTGCAGCCACAGCCCAGAAGTCTCCCCTTGGGGCTGAGGCCAGGGGACCACAGAGCAGCTGAGTGAGCATGCCCTCGGAGGGTGTGGTGCCCCGACTTCCACAGTGCTGCCACTGTTCTGTGACCTGCCCGGACTCCACCCCACATCTATGTGGCCCTGGGCAGAGCATCCATGTACAGAGACCGTCATCTGTGCCAAACTGCGCTAAGTGTTCCCACACGGGCCTCATCCCATTTAACCTTTACAAGAGCTGTATATGTGGGCATCACTGGCCCCAAGGTCCCGACACTTGTTCAGAGTCGCCCGGTCGGATCGTAGCCAAGCAAAGGCTCCAGGCCCAGGTCAACCTGACCCTCCCCAGCACACCTCCTGCAGGGTTTCATACCCTGTCCCTAGAGAAAGCTCAGTGTGCAGGGGTGGGGTGGCACCCAAGCCTAGAAGCCCTGCTCCCTGAGGACTTGTGCCCTGACCATTCTCTTGTTGCTGCCTCCCCTCACCTCACACTTAGGATCCTCTCAGGGAGGGGTGGGGGGGTGAGAGGGGAAGGCCAAGTTACTCTCCCTGGGGGCCCCAGCAGCAGCTGTAGGCAAGGCCACCCCAGCAGCTGAGTGCTGTCCTGTAGAGCAGCTGCCCGGCAGAGCCATGGCCCACGGTGTTTGCTTTTTCCAGCCCTGCATTTGCTGTGCCGTTCCTCGATCCTAGCATAGCTCATTGTTTGCCCAAGGACTTACCCTCCAGGGAGATGGGTGGGGTTGGGCAAGGGTGGCGGGCAGGTGGTCCACTGCTTTTGTGCTTCCAGCTTTTACTAAGGAGGGCTGCACTGCCTGTAATTGCCACACCCTGTGGTCCCCAGTGCTGCCCCAGCAGTGCCTGCTTCACCCACACAGACATGTGACTGCAGTGCCGGGCCTGGCATGCCTGGCATGCCAGAGCAGCAGTGGCAGCAGCAGCTGGATGGTCAGCCAGGAGCAAGAGAGTCTCTGGAGCCCTTGTGTTGAGCACTGGCTCCGGGGCATGGGGGCAATGGGCGGCATCAATGGAACTTTTGTGTGGCCAGGGGCAGACGAGCACATGGCCCAAGACCAGGCTCATCTGCCACTTTCTTTCCTGGACCTGTCCATGGCCCCTACCCTCCCTCCCAGCAAGAAGAGCTTGCCTGTCAGCCAACCCTTCCCTTCCCCTCCCGTCACCCCCTTTCAGATGAATTAGCCCCAGAAACTTGACAATTTCTTCTCCAGCCCCTCCGCCTCCCCTCCTGAGAGTGGCTTCCAGCATCCTCTCCCTGGTCTCACTGAGCTCCTGCTGCGTGGGCAGCCACTGACCAGGGAATGTGCCGGCAGTTCCTGAGGCCACGGGCCTAGTCCTCAGGGCTGATGGGAACTGATTAGGTAAACAGAGGCCGAGTGGACCTGGTGTCCCAGGGAAGAGGGAACCCTTTCTCCCCCACAGCTGGAACCTCAGGGAGAGGCCTGCATTAGCTGGGCAGGGAGCCAGCACTGCCCTCCCTGCAGCGCCCCCTGTGGTTAGCCTGCCTGGCCCTGGGAGGGTGAGGAATCCCAGCAGCACCACGGGGTGTCCACCCTGCTTTGCACTGTGGTCTTTAGCAAACTCGCTGCTCTGGCCATGGTCTCTCCACCACTTGGTAGCTGTCAGACAAGCAGGCTGTCACCAAGAGGCTGCACTGTGCCCTCCAAGGGCCAAGAGCCCTGTAAACCGAGGGCAGCCTGGAGCGTGTCATAGCTCAGGCTTGGGGACTGCCTTCCCAAGTGGGGGCAGCAAGAGGTTGTCTAGTCATTCCCATGCTGGCCCTTGGGGAACAGGCCATGTACGGGGAGGCAGCCTGGCTTGGTGACGTAGCTCTGGCTCCTAGTTGTGGGGAGTCCAGGTCCCACCATCACATCTTAGCCTGGAGCAGGACAGAGGTGGAGGAAGGGGAGTGCTGGTCTCCAGAGGATTGTAACTTGTTTGAGTCTCTGTGGCCACCAGGCCCCAAAGCCTCTTTCCTGCTGCTGGTCAGGGGTGAGGGCAGGCCTGGGGACAGACACAGCATCTGCAAGCCAGGGCAGCATTGCAGGTGGCCCCATCCTCAGGCCTTTGGTCCCACAACTCTCTGCTCCCCAGGAGCAGTGATGACCCCCTGCTAAGCACTCAGAGGTCACTCCACATAGTGATGCTGTGAGGCTGGTGCCCTTGGAGTTCCCTTTTGCAGGTAAGGACAGTCCTGCTTGTGTCACACTTTAACCAGTGTCACTGAGATGTTATTTATCCCCTTTTACAGGAATTGGGGCTCCAAGAGGTTGTGACTTGTCCACACCTATTACTGGCCAAGCCCAGTACCAAACCTGGGTTACCCGACACTAAGCCCCACACATTCCTGGTCTGCCCCACAGTAAACAGAGGCGCTAATAAATGAGCACATTGATTCATAATTGATCCTATCGTGGGTCCCTCGGGCCTTTTCTCTCTGAGGAGCTCTGAGCACTTCCCAGACATGATCTCATGCGTCCTTCCGAGCCCTGAGATGAGGCCCTGTGCAGAGGGCAGTGGAAGAGCTGGCAGGGAGCATGCTGCAAGTCTAGGCACCAGCCCCTCACTGTCCAGGGCCCTCTGCCCCCGGTGGGGAGATGCTGGTGGGGTAATGCCTCTCTGTGCCACCTGCTCTCTTCTGCCCCCTGATCATACTGGCGGGAGCCCGGAGCAGGAGGGAAGCTGGAGCATCTGGGTGAGGCCCATGGGGCAGGAATGTGGGAGCCCAGGGCTCTCTCTTCAGGGGAAGTGATCATATTGCTGAGGCTTTTTATAGTGCTTTCCTCCTAAGGAGCCTCCCATGTATCTTGTTTGTTCTCCTCACATTCCTAGGAAGTTGGCAGAGAGAACATCAGGGTCACGGGAGGAAGGACCTGGAGGACAGGCCCTTTACCAAGTCGCCCTCCCCCAGCAGCCCAGGAGGCAGTCACTGTTCCTGCCTCCGTTGTCTGGAGAGGAACTGAGGCTCAGAGACTCCCCGGGGTCACTGGCAAGTCAGTGATGGGTTAGGTTTTGAACTTGGTTCAAGTTGGTGCTCGTAAAACACTGGGCAATTTCCTGCCCATCTGCCTCCCAGGGTGGCTGTGCGGTGGTGTCATCAGTGTTTCTGGGTCTTTGTGGGACTGTATTCCTGAGGTGGAGATGGAAGACCCTTGGATGTTGTGCATTCAGGGGGAATAAGAAAGTGAACCCCGGGGAAACTGTACAGCATTTGCCAATCCTGTATCTTAGGATGAAGACGCAGGATCAGATGGGAAGTCATTTCCCCAGGTCCTTCCTTTTCTTGTTATAGCCTGGCTGCAGATCCTCACTGAGCCCCCCTCACAGCCCGGGTTGCCCTGGTGCAGGGTGAGGGCTCGAGTGCTTGGCTGTACCCTGGGAGCAGGTCCCTGTGTCCTCTGCCATGGAGGGGCTCCCTCCTTCCAGCAGCGCACTTTTCAGAGGTGATACCACAAGTCACGCTTGTGAAGAGGCACAGGGAAGCCAGGACATGGGGCTGGGAGGTGAGAGGAGCAGGCTGTGGGTGAAGCGGAGCCCCTCAGGCAGCAAGACCTACCTGGATAACTGGTCACAGTCCAGGATCTGCTGCTCACTGTGTCACCTCAAGAAAATCACCCAACACCCCCTTCCCACCACAGTTTCCACCTCAGAAGATGAAGATACCCTACTTCTCCCCTGCCTCGCCCATAGCATGGTGGTCAGGTGACAGTGAAGCTCTGTAGATGGTGGTTGCCGCAAGAGAACAGTGCAGCTGGGCTTGGATCAGGAATGGGGCAGTGGAGATGTGGAAAGGGCACAGGACCGGGGTCAGGGCCACAGGCTCCCCCAGGCTGTGCTCAGACATAGCTCCTCCTCACATAGCAGGGACTCCTTGGGCGCCTGACCTTTTGCTGGGTCCTGGGGACACAGCAGGGAAGAAGACAGATGGGGATCCCCTCCCCTGGAGCCACACCCCAGGGGTGGGGTGGGGATAGAAAACATGTTGACAGACAAGCCCGAGAGTGTTAGATGGTGGAAGACAGCAGAGGAATGTGATAGAGGCGCTGGGGCACCTGAGAGCCAGCAGCAGGTCAGGGGAGCCACTTTGGAGCCGAGAAACCAGTGACAGAAGAGAGCCAGCCACGCAGAAATTGGGGGAAGGGGACATGTCCACGCAAGGGGAGGCCTGAGGACTTGGGCATTGAGACAGGACACTCTGGTGTGTTTGAGGGACAGTGTGCTGGAGGGTGGTAAGCCAGGGCAGCCTGGGAGGAGATGAGGCAGGCTGGCCAGCAAAGGGGGGTGTGTTATAAGTGCGGTTAGCAATGTGGGACGACTAGAAATGGGGGAGGGGTGGCCAGCAGAGACCTCCTCTGTCCTAGCCTCCATCCCTTCCTGTGTGGGTTTGCATCAGCTCTGCAGTCTCCTTTGCCCCGGTTAAGGTCCCCTCCATGTGGTCAGAGCCAGGTGGCAGTAAATGTAAGGAGTTGAATGTTCAGGGGAAATGCCTCCGGCCTCAAGCTTGTTATGGGAACCTCTCAGTTGTGGGGGCAGAGCCCAGGGACCACCCCTGAACAGGTGCCTGCTGGACCAATGCCCTGGCTTGCTGCACACCTGAGGGCAGGACTGGACTGGACTGAACTGAAACTGAGGGAGCATGTCACTGCTGGGTGGGCAGACTGCCCCTGTCCTCTCTTTTCATGACATCCCCCTAGGGTGGGGTGAGCCAGGGCACCGTCCATTCTGCTCTGCCTACAGGAGGTGCTCCAGGAGCATGATGGCCCCTGAGATCTCAGGGCCTCAGGGCAGATGCCAGTGCTGCCCCTCTGCCCGTCCAACTGCATGGGCCAGTAGGTGTAGCAGCCTTGACATGCCCTTTCTCTTACTGCCCGTCCCACCTGTCACCACTGCCTGCCAAGCCTCAGTCTGGGCCCCCACTTCTCTCCACCCTGGTGCTCGCCTTGGCCCGCAGTTTCCAATTGTTCTGAGAATAAAGCTCAGAGCCGGAGCCTGGCTCTCAGGGCCCCACCAGCCTCTCCACCTTGGCCGCCCTCTCTGCTCCTGCACTGGTCTGGTCTTTGCTCCGTCCTGCACGGTCATCACACGGGCCCCCGCTGAGGGCACTCTCCACTCAGCTCTCCCAGTGCTCGCCTCTGTGGCTCTTTCCTCAGCTTTTCCTTCAGGTCTCAGCTCATGCTCCCCACTCTTTAGGCAGCTGCCTCTCCCCTCCCCGCTCTGGCCCTGATGGGACCCCCCTACTGAGCACACATCACAGAATTCTTCACTGTCTGTGAAGATTAGCTTGAAGCTTCTTTTCTCCCAGCCTATAGGCTCCGTGAGGGTTGCCTCATATCTTTTATTTATTGCTGGGACCCCTGGTGTGTGGTTGGCACTCTGCTTATTTGTTGGATGGATGGAGAATGGCTGCTTGCGTGAATTATTTTTAACTAGACTTCACCTGTGTTCACTCCACCTAGTGCCCGCTCGTGGAGTCGTTTCCAGCCTCTTCTCAGATCCTGGCCCTGGTCTAAGCCGGGGAGCTGAATGGACCCAAACCCTGGCCAAACCCAGGTCAGACAGCCTGAAACTTGGGGCCTGGGCCAGTCTGGGTCTCTGGAGGAGGAAGGGGCTCACTCAGAAGCATGCTACTAGAAGGAACAGCTGTCCAACATTGTCACCGGGCCCTGTCAAAGTAGAGTACATCCCAGGGAGGCTTCTAGGGTGATGACAGGTTTGGAAACCAGGTCACCTCCAGCAGGGACCATGGGACTGAGCAGGTGGGGGAGTGGGGAGGGATCAAGTGGCTGAGCATTCCCTATGCCTGAGGCTGGGGGAGGCTGCCGTAGGTGGCCTCAGCCAAGCCCGCAGCCTTGGGCCGCATGTCCTGCAGGCTGGCCAGCCTTTGCTCTGCAGGGACCCTGCACCCTCAGCACTTGCCATGAGCCGGTAGAAATGCCCACCTTAGGAGACTCAGGGTTTGGAAGCTGAAGCTGTCTCCCTCAGTGCTGGGATTTTCCTGGCCAAGGCCCTGTCCGGTGGGGGTGGGCTCTCAGGCTGCAAGGATGTTCTGGTCAGGCAGGCTTAGTCTCACACTGGCAGGGAGGGGCACCCAGGGGGCCCCAGAGCCCGCAATTCTAGGTCACCTCCTGCAACTTCCAGAAACAGGAGTGGTATTTATAGCAGCCAGTGGCCACCGAGGGTGGAGAAGCCAGCAGGAGCTATAGCGTAGGCAGCCCCCTCAGGTCCCCTAGCTCTCTCTGACTCCCTCACCCCCGCTCCTGTGGAGACGGCAGGTGCTGTCACACTGCCTCTCCAGGCCCCGGAGGAGGCCAGGTGCCACTTTCTGCCTGGCAGGCGCCTCTGCCTTAGCCAGTCTGGCCAGGATCTTGTCTGTCTCCTCTGCCCCCGGTGAGCATCCCATTAGCACTTAGCACCCGGGCCTGCTGCTCTCTCAGTGGCACTGTCTGCTCTTGTTGAGAGGTTCATGCCCTGGAGTCAGTCACCAGCAGCGTCTCTGACCTCCCTGGAGCCCACAGGGGTGAGCGGAAGGCCTGAAGGCACTTAATGGGCCGCAGGCACCTGCCCCAGGCTGACTGGGAGGAGGTCCCGTCAAATGCCTGTTACCTCGCTGGAGTGCCACTTGGGGCTGGAGGGCAGCAGTTCCAACCATGGTCACCAGGACTGTGCCTGGCAGGTGGCCTTAGCTCCACCTTCTGCCACACCCAGGGAGCAGGCCAGGAAGAAGTGACACTATGACAAAGCTGGGGCCCCAAGCCATGAGGATGAGTCCTCTGGGAAGGAAAATGACGTCAAACTCAAGTCCAAGGTCAAGGCTGTACCTACCCAAATGCAAAATGTGTCCCTTGGTCTCATCTAGGCATGAATGGGCAGAAGGATGACGTTTATCAGGCACAGGTTTCTGTGCTCCCATAGTGGAGGCCTGGGCTCCCTGCCTGGGTTTGGGTTTCCCCCACTTCAAGTCTCTGTTCCCAGATCCTCCAGGCCCACCTCCTCCCCTGCTAGCAGGGGAAAGAAGCAGGGGAGGCTGAGGCTTTCTCCCTGGGAGCCTCCACATAACAGAATTTGAGGCAGGTGCACCAGGAGCGTGCAGGAGAGTGGGCTGATCAGCCAGGGCTGGGGCTTAAGGCCATGTGGGGACAGGCCCCAGCTTCACTGGGGAGGAGCCCCTGAAGTGAGTGGGGCATCTGGCTGGGTTCGCTGCATTGGTGAGCAGGTAGGAGATGTAGATGGGAGCAGGAAGTGGGCTTGCCTGCTGCAGGGACGGACAGGGCAGTGGTTGGTGGAGAGCTTTATAGCTAATGGTTGGGAGTTTCACATCTTATTTAAAGAGCATTTAGGAGCCATAATAAGCTTTTGAGGAGGGAATTTATTTAATTAAAAATTTAAGCTGTCTGTACATGTAGCTAATGCTACCCAGCACCCTCTGTGCTGGACGCTGCTCTCAGCACTTTACCGCTTGGAACTCACTTTGTCCACATGTCCGCACAGCAGCCCCACGAGGGAGGCGCTGTCATCACCATCCCGTTTTATAGACCCTATGCTTTGGTCCAGCTTTGTCCTGTTCAGGGAGGTGGGGAGGAATGGGTGGTCTGAGTGACAGAAGAGTCAGCCACGGGCCCCGTCTTCAAGCTCATTACTTAGTGTTTTCTGTGACTCCCTTTGCCCTTGTGACTCAGGCCAGGAGAAGTGTGTGATGGTTGGACTAGCTTAGGCTCCTGCCTGGAGCCCCAAGGCTCTCTCCTCAGCCAACCTGAACTAAAACAAGTGGAATTCTAAAAGTCAAGGCCAGAATGGACCTGAGAGGTCATCCTGTCCAGTGCCTCTCAAACATTTTTAGGCATTGAGACTGTTTAGTTCAAACACAATGTTACAGGAATGCCAATGTGTAAAACAGGTAACAACAGCTCTGACTGACCTCTCCTGCCAGCCTCAGCTGTGACCTCAGCTGTGCCTTCCCCTGCCCTGGGGGTGCTGAGGGTTCCCAGAAATCCACTTTGAGGAGCACTGACATCCTCAAGGCACTGACTCATTGGGCACAGAGAAGGAGGGCCACAGACGGTGGAGCCTGTGTCCCCATGCCCACCTCCACCCATGCTCCTTGGGGACAGAAAATGTTAGCCCTTCCTGTCACATACGGGAACTCTGCAGACCTCCTCCCCTGGGAAAGAGCTCCTGTTACGAAGTCACTCGATCCCTGCCTGCTTCTGTGATGCCCAGGGAATGGTCAGAGTGAAACCCAATAGCCCTAGTGGCGGGCCTGTGCCCTAGATGGCCGTGCTGCCCGGGGAGATGGCCCTCTGCGGATCCGGGGCCCATGCAGCCTTCTGGAGTCTGGGAGGCATTTTCCCCAGCACAGGCCAGACCCCAAGGCCCAGCTAGCATCTTGAGGAGGCGCCACAGGACAAGACCCAGGTGGGACAGGGTATGCTGGGTATGGGGGTTGGGCTACCCAGAGGGGAGGTGTCATACTAGGTGTGCCCACTTAGCATCCTCATTAGCAGCCTCATTAAGGGGCCCCTAGTGAAGTGGAAGGTGCTAATTCCTCTAGGAGGTGTTGCCAGTGCCTGGGCCAGGGAGTCTCTTCTGGGGAAGCTCTGAGAAGCGCTCAGCAGGTGGCTGGCAGAACAGCAGAGGCTCTGGGAGAAGCTACAGGTGGGGACAGGGATTGGGGCCAGAGGATGCTGGACTGGACAGAGGGACTGGACAGATCTGCCCCTCGGCGCATGCAGAGGTTGCACTTGGAAGGGGCCTGCAATGACACCCTGAAACTCAGAGAGACAGACAGATGTGGGGCATTCCGGCAGGCTCACAGGCATGGCCTTGGGCCGGAACTCCATGGTCTGAGCTGACCTGTGGCGAGGTGATTCCCATCTCACTGGCTTGTTGTGGATTAAAGACGCAGGGTGGGCTCAGCCTGGGCAGGTTGGCTCCTAGGAGATGAGGCCATCTCTACCTGAGAAGGTAGGTCAGGGCATTGTGCAGGTTATCCAGGGTGAGGGCAGGTGTGGGTCAGCCTGGTCACCAGAGATAGAGGGCAGGGCCTTTCTATTTGAGAGAGTTGACTTAGATCACAGAGAGATTGGCACTGCTGCCACACCTCAGGGGCAGGGGCTCTGTGCCGTGAGAAAAGGTCAGCGCTCCCCCAGAGGAGATTATTAATAAATAACAGTGATGCTACTAATAGTTTTCTATGAGCCGAGTGTTTCATGTGCATTCTTTCATTTACTTCTCATGACTCCCTGTGAAGTGGGTACCTTCATTATCCCATTTTGTAGATGAGGAAACTGAGGCTCAGAGAAGTGAAGATGACAGACAACTAGAAGTGATGGACTAAGATTTGAACCCAGGGTTGCCCCACTCCAGGGCCGAGGAAAGATAGCAGTGAGTTCCTTGGACAGTCACCACCACCAGGTCTGAGAATCCAAGAGAGGGAAGGTTCCCAGGGAGACTGGGGTAAGAACATGTTTGAGCCTGAGGGGACAGGAGAAGACCCCAGGGGTGGCACTGAAAGGACTCAGCCCGAATAGAAACAAACCCAGAATGGGTGCGGCCTGCCCACCTGCCTGTGCCCTCCCCACAGACAGGACGAAATGGTCTGGAGCTTGGAGACTCAAGTGGCCAGGAAGTACCCATCTGGAGGCCAGCTGCGCTCACCCCTCTGGGCTGTGCCAGGACACCTCTGCCCTCCATAACAATGAGTGTGGGACAAGGGCCCATTCCTACTTTAAGGAAAATAAAGTCTCCAAAAAGAATTCAGAAACAAAACCTGGCCCGGCCAGAACCAGGAGAACCCCTTCTGCTGTTGGAAACAGGTCCATCCCAGCCCCACTCAGTGAGCCCTGGTGTAAACCCCCTGGACGGAGGACCAGGGGAGGGCCCTGGTGGCAGCAGAGCCCAGCCTGGCTGCCAGGGCAAGTCCTGCTGCCCTCTGGTCCCTTCCTCCTCATTCCCGGCAGCCAGCCGCCCTCCTGGAACAACTGGCAGGAAACGAAAGGCCCCAGTTGATTCCTAGGGAGTTGGCTGGTGTCAGTGGCAGGGCCAGTGGCAGATGGCAAATTCTACTTGTTGTGGGAAATACTTAGCGTGCGAATCGAAGCTGGAGCTTCCGTGAGAAGTGCTCAGTGGATGAGCCCAGACTGGAGTCTCACGGCCTGGCTCTGCCCCTCACTGGCTGAGTGACTTCGAGCAAGTTACTTAACTTCTCTGGGCCTCGGTTTTCTCATTAGTAAAGTGGGAATAAGAATAACTTACCTCATAGGGTTGTTAGAAAGATTAAATTAAAGAAGGTGATATTCATGAACTGCTTGCTGCAGTACCTGGCGTGTAGTAAATGCTATGTAAGAATTTTTAAAAAATAAGCAGGTGACAGAATAATTGTCGGAGCTATTTCCGTGTCCAGCCCAGAGTGGCCGTAGGCGTGGCCCCCAGTAGTTGGTGCTGCTCCTTTTCACCCTCTCCTCTGGACTTTGTTCCTGCCCCTAGGTTGTTCTTCTGTGGGGTGGCGCTCTGGCCGCCGAGCACGTTGATGCGGAGAGAACACAGCAGAGAGACCTGGCTTCAGAGCCTGGTCTGGCCCTCACTCACTAGGTTTTTTAACCTCTAGAAGCCTCAGTTTTCCCGTCTGTGACATGGGAACAGCCTACCCCCTAATGCAGGAGGTGTCTCCCTGCCCCTTCCAGGCCATCCTGGCGGGGGTTGTGGGGAAGGTGCTTATTAGTCCAAGACCCTGGGGGTAAAGGGGGACATATGGCAGTGGTGTCCCTTCCTGCCCCGGCCACACCAGGTACACTGTTGCAGTCCCCGGGCCTGGGTGTGTGAGGACCCATCTTGAGCTGTAATCCGGCCCCGGCCCCAGGCGGGCTCAGCTCTGCCTTCTGCTCCTGCACAGCTGATGCGAGAAAAGCGACAGCTTTCGGCCCCTAACTTGGGTTGCACACACCCGGGCACAGGCTGGTGGCGCATGTGGCCCCCGGCCCACGCGTGCTTTCTCTCTCTCGCCTCCCTCACCGCCTTCTCCCTTCCTGTGACTTTTAGAGCCCAGCCCCTGTGTGGGGCCGCGGACCTGGAAAGGGGAGGGCATCCAGGGGAGGGACTGTGAGGTCTTGTCTGTACGTGTGGGAATAAGGAGTGGGCCTGACGGCAGAGGGACATTTTCAGGTAACTCAGAGGCACGTGAAATCCCAGCTGTGCCTAGTCTTTGTCATGGGATCTTTGGGCAAACATTGTACCTCTCTGAGCCTCAGTTTCTCCATCTGTAAAGCTGGGGTAATACCACTAATGGCCTGACGAGGCTGGAATGAGATGACGCATGGAGTTTTAGCTCTGTGCTCTCTCCCAGATCCACAGCCCGCTCACCTCAAGGCACACCGTGGAACTCCCCTGGGCTCAGTTTTCCTCATCTGCAGAATGGGGCCGATACTCACACTCTCCCCTGTGGTGTGACAAGGACGTGAAGGCCCTGCCTCCTCACCCCGCAAGGGGATATTTGAAGCCAGCTCCTGGGCTTAGACACAGGCATTTAGCTGCATCCTGCTCCTCAGAGGCAACGTGTAGTGGTTAAGACACAGGCGCTGGAACTAGGCTGTGTGACGGGAGGCAAGTCACTGCACCCTGTCTGTGGAATATGGTGCTGGCAGTGCCAGCCTCACAGAGTGGTTACGAGAGTAAAGTGAGATGTTTGTGAAGGACTTAGACATGGCCCAGGGCATCGTAGGTGACTGGCCAGTGCCACAGGAGACAAAATGACAGGGTCCTTGACTTACAGGTGGGCTGAGCTACCTTCTCAACCCCCCCCCCCCATCACCCTGGAGCCCTGGAACTGCCTTGCAGTATTGGGAAATGATTCTAGTTAAGAGTGTTAATCCCCTCCCTCTGAACGAAGTTAACCAGCCCTGTGGCTAAGGAGTGGAAGAACAGGGATTCGGCCCCCAATGAGGCCCGAGCCCTGGACATTGCTGAAGAGAGCAGGAACCATCTGCCCAGCCATTTAGGCAAGAGGGGGCCGGTTGGTGAGCCCACCCAGCTAGGATGACCCCTGGGGGCCACCACTTGCCCTGCAGCCTCACTGCAGTCAATCCCCCTCTGTCAGATGCTCCCCAAGACTAGACAAGCTCCAGCACCCAACAGAAACACTTGGAATCAAACAGGCCGAGGGGGCCTAGCAGCCAGCAGGTGCCTGTTCCTGTCACCTTTTTTAGAGTACCTTCCAATTTCAAGGCCCTTTCCACGGAATTGCATTCATCGTAGGGGTGGAGCCCTGGGCCCTCCCCTCAGGGCACCAAGGATCAGAACACCCTCAGAGCTAAAAGAGCCCTAGCAGACTCCCCAGTTTCCCTTTTCCCTTTGGCCGCCAGGAAGTCTGGAGTCTGATGATAGTTTTACGTGTAGTTACGTCTTGCATGTGTGCAGTGGATTCCAATAGATCCCCTCAACCTTCTGTCTTAAGTGTCTTAGTTTTTGTTCTGAGGTTTATTGGTTTTTACATTTATACTCGACATTTTCATTGTTTGTGGTTCCTACAAGGCACACAGAGCCATTTGTTATGAATACAAATAAATATTGACATCTATTAACTAACAGAAAGACAAGCCTCCCATTAGTCCCAGCTCCTAATTCTTCAGAAGAGGAGACTGAGGTCAGGGCGGCCGTGACTCTCTGGCCTAGGGACGCTGCTCTTGGTCTGGGACTGGCAGCTCTAGGGTGTGGCTAGACCTGCCTGGTCACCAGCCTCAGCACGCAGAGGTCTGGGGGTGTAGGGAAGGTGTGCTTGGGTCTGGGAGGCTCATCTCCTTCCCTGGCCACACTGCAGAGCGATGGGGACGCTGCCCGCCTGGGGGTGGAGAGCCCACATAGGTGACTGCGACCTGCAACCGTACCAATGATTGCTGCCTTCTTGCAGATTGATCTCCAGCGAGGGAGCTCATGTGGATTTTGCTGGCGTCCAAGAGGGTTATGCATCTTCAAGAGCGTGAAAGAGTGGATCTCAGCCCAGGCTCCCTGGGGTGACACTGTTAATGGTGTGTCTCTTGGGGGGGTTTGAGCGGGTGTGCCATGAGGAAGGAGAAGGGAGTGGGCTGGCTTGGGGACTTGGGGACTCTGTGTCCACAGGGAGAGCTGGAGCCTCTGGGGCCTTTCTGAACCTCAGCTTCCTCACCCATAGAAGGGGGTGGCAGGACTGGTTCTTAGGTCTCTTCTGACATTCCTGAGTTAGGTGTGGGCTTTGGATGGCAGCAGGAAGGACCTGCTCCTCCTAAGGTAACGGGCCAGAGTCTCTGAGCCTCAGCCTCCCATCCTTCAACAGTGACAATAAGGGAAGGCCAGCACTTACTGAGCACTTACTATGTGACAGGTTCCGTCTTAAGTATGTGAGTCATTTAGCCCTCATGACAGTTCTGAAGTAGACACTGTTCTTAGCCCCATTTCAGAAATGAGGACCCAAGGCACAGAGAGATTAAACAGCTTGTCCAAGGTCACATAGCCAGTGAGTGCAGAGCTAGGACTCACACAGTCTGTTTTTAGTGCATGTGGAGTGAGAGTGACGCTGTCACCCCATCACTGCTGTGAGGATGGAAGGTGATTAGCCCAGGGTTGGGACACCGGAGGTTTGCAGCTGATGTCAGACATATCCCTGTGGCCTGGGCCTGGCTGTCATCCCTCCAGACTCCATCTCCAGCCCATCCCTGGGCCCGGATGCCCAAGGCTACCTCTGGCCAGATGGGAAATTTCACAAGCTGACCTAGAAGCTGGAGGTGGCACTATTGGGATCTCTCCCAGCACATCAGCCTGTCCCCTGTGGGCACTGGGCACTGCAGGCAAGCAAGGTGACCTCCCATCTCCCACATGGCCAGGACCCTGTGTAGGGCCAGCTGGAGGGTGGACACAGCAGCCCACACCCTCTTCCCTCCCGTGGGAGCTCTCGGCACCCCTCAGCTGGGACCTTCTGTTGAGGGACTCTTCTCCCTGAAACCTGCTTCCAGGGCCAAGCCCAAGGGGACCTTGGGATCAGGGGATAAGGCCCAGCCTGGGGTGCTTTAGCCCACAATCCCCCAAGGCCCACGGGGGGGGGGGGGTGTTACCCAGTCTGGACTTACATCTGCTCAGTCCAGCCCTTCTCCATCAGGCGGAGCCAGTCGTGGGCGGCAGCAACACCTGCGCAGACCCCAGCATCCGGCCACAGATCCCCCTGCCAAGAAGTCTCAGGAGCTCTGTTGATATGACAGCCACCACAAATAGAAGCTTGGGGTCTGCCAGGGCCTGTGCAAACCCTCTAGTGACACCATCGCAGTCAGTTCTCCCCATAGCTTTCCAAGGGGGGCGTTACCCCTGCTTTGCAGAAGAAGACACTGAAGCCCTGGGGGGCAGTTAAGACAGCCAGAGGAGGCAGGTGGTCCTCCCTGAACAGGCTGGGGAGGCACTGGGTGGGGTGTGTCCCCAAAAGCCAAGGGTGTGAGCCAAGACAACCCTATAAGAACGGAGCGCCTTCAGGGGGACTTAGGGATGCTTCAGGGGGGAAGAGCGGGGATTGGGGGCAGCCAAGTGAGGCTGCTCAGGAGGAGAGGGGCTGGCTTTGAGGTTGGATGTGCTCCCACTCCAAGGGCACAAGAGGGGGTGTGAAGATGAAGGACGTGCAGGCCCAGCTCTCAGGGACTCTCTGTTGAGCTGGGGCAGGGATGGGCAGCAAGGAATCAGGGAGTTTACTGTAAGGCTGTGCCCAGGGCCACACAGGAGTGAGGAGTCCTGGGATCCCATAAGGGGACAGCCTGTTTAGCCTGAGAAGGGTAGGGTAGGTGGGAGCTACCAGGGAAGGTTTCAAAGAGGAGGTGACTTTTGGCGGGTCTAGAAAGATGAGCAGGGTTTTGTCTGGCAGAGAAACTGGGGTAAACAAAGCACAGTGCCTTCCAAAGAGGTGAATTTAGGGAGCAGCAAATTTGGCGGTGGTAGGTAAAAGAGAATGGGCAGTGTGAGAAGGGGCTGGAGCACCTACCTGAGGGTAGGACCTGCGCTGGAGTCTGTCCCCATGGATCAGGGAGTATTTTCCTGCTTCAGGACTCAGAGAGGGCAAGGCATCTGCCCAACATTGCACAGCTTGCCTACTGATGACTAAGACCCTTAGCCACTGCTGGAGGGGCTTGGACTTGACCCTGCAGGCCACAGGGAGCCATGGAAGGTTTTTAAAGTAGGGTACAGCATGTGCATTTTTGAGAAGACTTGCATTTTTAGAAAGAGGAACTCCCAGAATGGTTAATACTTAACCCAGGGGCCTGAATCACCAGCAGGGAAATTGGGCTTTGTGGGTGGGGGAAGAAAGGGACTCCCTAGGGCCACTTGAGTTATCCCATCTACATGAGGGGGGGCTCCTGGCACCTCATTCATACTTGCCTGGGCTGGGGGCTAAGACAGGGGAATGGGGAGCCCCAGCAGTGCCCCTGCTCTCCCCCCACTGGAAGGGGCACCATGCTTGCCCTGGAAGTGCCACTGGTCTGGGGTCAGGAGGGGGAGGCTGTGTGCCTGCCCACTGTGGTTGTTGGAAGGGACCGACCCTGTGCCCGGGGAGAAGAGCCAGATGATCTGTGGCAGCCCCAGACCAGGAAGTAGCCTCTGCCCTCTCCCGCCTGAGACATTTCCTCCAGATGAAATCACATCCCCAGCAGGGGAACAGGCCCCCATTGTGAAGAGCTGGGGTCTCCAGAGAAAGGATGGCTTTCAGGCCCTTAAAAATAGCAGCCCTGAGATTTCTGATCCACATGGACTGGAGTTGTCCCATCCTCCCCCCAGCAGCAGCACAGGCCCTGTCACCCTCACCCCAGACCATGACCTGTTGGTGACCAGCTGGAGAATCCACTGGCCCAGGCAGGGGAGGGGCAGCTGGCCCAGAAGGGCTTCGCACACTCTCCCTCGGCCTCCCCCTCTCCTGCTAAGACCTGCACTGGCATTTTCCAGAGCGGCTGGGGCCTCTGTGGACGGTCTCCCATGTGGTCATCAGCAGAACTTTTAGCAGGTGAGATAATCGACAGATGAGGAAACTGAGTCACAACCAGTAAGTCACACATCAGCGGGTGGTGGAGGAGTAGTGGGCTGGCCCCAGGTGCGGGCCAGAGGGTGCAGGATGTGGTCCCCAGGCCTGTCACAAGACACCCATTGGGGTCCACATGGTTCGGTGGGCGCTGGCACTGACCATGCTGTTGCCCTCAGGCTGGGGGCAGAGGCTGCCACTGGCCGAATCACTTCAGCGTCTAACACAGCTCTGGCCGCCTCTGCAGGGCCGGCACCGGGCTGGCCCTGCTTCTCCCACCTGAGAGCAGGGAAGGCGGGGCTGTGTGCACGCGTGGGGCTGCGTGTGAGCTTGAGGGGGGTGAGGATGATATATGTGAGTTTAAGGCGTGTTCATCATTCTAGACTCCAAGAGGCGAAGGGTGGGGGCGAGAGGTAGTTGGCAAGGGCCCCCGGGGCATACCTAAGCATGGGACATTCTGGGCTGCTGGCAGGGGCAGGGTCCTCACCTGCCGCTGCCCCCAGGGGCTGGTGCTCCCCTGCCTCCACCCAGGCCTGTCCCGATTAGAGCAGGAGGACCTGCAGCGCCCCTGGGCGGTCTGGCCCCATGCTGGCCCAGGACCTCTCAGCCATTCTTTTTGTGAGTCAGGGGCTCCCCAGGCCCCACCCCACACTCCACCTTCCCCGCCGGGAGCCATCTGGAGACCAGGAGGGGCTGTGGAGAACCAGTGGCAAAACCCCAGCTGTTGGCAGCTCTGTCCAGCCCTGGCCCTGCTGCCACCCACGATGTCCCAACCCCTCCCGTTCGGTCCTTTCTAACGGAAGCCGGTGCTGTCAGCCGCTTGTCAGACACACCACCGCAGCCCTAGCCCCCCGCAGCCCAGACCCCACCCTGGCCACCCCACCACACCGCTCTGCGCTCCGCATCCTCTCCCCGCTCCCCAGATTCCGCTCCGACTCCTCCTCGTAAGAGTGTGATGATGTCACTTCCTGAGGGTGGGGGGAGGAGTAGCACGACCCCAGCAGGCTAGCCCGCCAGCTGCCCGCCAGGCCCCGCTCCGGCCCGGCAGCCCGCAGCCCGCAGCCCGCAGCAGCCCATGAAGCGGCTGCGCCCGGAGAGGGAGCTGGAGCCCAGCGGGCTGGACGGCCTGGCCAGCCCCACGCCCCCGGCCCCCCGGAGGGCTGTGTCCAGCTCAGGGAGATTGCCGCTTCCTTCCTGAGTGATGCCGGTCTCTGAGGATACTCGTTTTCCCTGGAGCCGTCACGGGGAGAGGACCAGGTGCCATGTAAGCCTCTGCCGGCCGGGGGCAGCTGTCCACTGTACTCTGCACAGTTCCGTGCAGGGCTACCCTGGAGTCCTCACCGGATCCCTGGAGCAACCCCCCTGGGACCCTTCCGGCTGCTCCACCACCCTTGTTCCCGGCTCTAGGGAGTGGGGCCCGGATTCCTGGCACTCCTCCCTGAGCTTCCCTAGGTTAATTTGAACTCTAATTTCAGAGTTGGGACTTGGGAGGTAAAGGCTGCTTGGCTGCAGGTGGGCATGGGAGATGTGGCTTCCGGGAGGGTGGGACACCCTGTAGGGCTCACCCACCGCCCTTCCAGCAGGGGGCGGGGTGCCTCAGGCATGCTTTTGACCCTGGGTCTCAACCATGCCCTTACCAAACAAGAGGCGTAGCTGAGGTTGGGAATTCTGTCTGGTGGGTGCAAAACCAGGTCATAGAGCATGTTCCCAGGTTCCAGCAAAGCAAGAAACCGAAGACCTAATTCAACAAATATTTACTGAGCACCTACTGTGTGCTGGGCACACCCACCTCCATGCTTGCCATGCCCTTACTCCAGCTGCCCTTACCTCCTACCCCTGCCCATCTCATGCCGGGAGACAGGCTCATGCTTGATCGGGGAAGCCCCCACCCCACGCCAAGGACTGCATGCACTGGGCCAGGTCTCCTTGAGGAAGGGCAGTAGCAGGGCCAGGGAGCTCCCCTTGCCCCATGTAGGGGAGGCAGGGGGTAAGCCCAGGCCTTGAATGGAGCTGAGCAGTTCTGTTGGGATAACCCCAGGCAGAGCTGATCCCAAGGGGCAAGTGCCAGTCTTAGGGGCTGGAGAGACCTCAGGAGTAGAGTGAAGCCAAGCTGGCTGCTGAGGTCCTTTATATTGGCTCTGGGAGGTCGATAGAGTGGGCGTGGGTCCTGCCCAAAGATGGATTAGCATTTCCGGTGGCCAGGAAGCCTCTGGGCCATGGGGGCTGGGAGAGATGCCAGTGTTGCTGAGCACACCTGGCCAGAGTGCAGTGGCCTCGGTGCTGCAGTGGCCCAGGCAGCCACAGGGTCCTCTGCTCTTTCAGGAGGTGAGCTCCAGGCCCGCTGAGCCTCCGCAGAGCCGCCAGCCATGCCCGGGATCGTAGTGTTCCGGCGGCGCTGGTCTGTGGGCAGCGATGACCTCGTCCTGCCAGCCATCTTCCTCTTCCTCCTGCACACCACCTGGTGAGTCTTGGGGCCACACCACCAGCCTGGGTTTGAGGAGAAAGGGCTAAAAGGAGGCTTCCTAGCCATCTGTCCTGATCCTGTCATGCTCCAAGCTCCCAACAGGAGGTGCTTGAAACATACAACCTCTTAGGTGACATACACATGGAGCTCAGGGACCTCACCTGGCCACCACCAGCCCCAGCACTGGGCGGAGCTGCTGCTGTCTCCCATGGCTGCAGCTGGGCTCCTCTCTCTTGCTTCCCTGTCCCTGGCAGCCCGTATCCTCAGAGGCACCCCAGGCTGGGTGGGGCCACGGGAGGTGTGCAGGCTGCCGGCCCCTTTCAACGTGCGTGTCCCCTCAGGTTTGTGATCCTGTCCGTGGTGCTCTTCGGCCTGGTCTACAACCCGCACGAGGCCTGTTCCCTGAACCTGGTGGACCACGGCCGCGGCTACCTGGGCATCCTGCTGAGCTGCATGATCGCCGAGATGGCCATCATCTGGCTGAGCATGCGCGGAGGCATCCTCTACACAGAGCCCCGCGAGTCCATGCAGTATGTGCTCTACGTGCGCCTGGGTAAGGCCACTCGCCTCGGGTGGAGGCTGCTCTGGGTCACCCCCACCTGCACCCTCCTGTGCTCCGTCACTCAGCCAACATTTGTTGGGACATGCGATGGGGCCAGCAGGCTTACTGAGCTTACACTCTAAACCGGGGATGGGCAGACCTTGGCCTGAAGGCCCAATCCAGCCTGCTGTCCGTTTTGGTAAATAAAGTTTTATTGGAGTCCAGCCACACTCATTTATGTTCTTCTTATCTCTGGCTGCTTTTGTGTGACAGCAACAGAGCTGAGTAGCTGTGACAAAGAGTGTGACCTGCAAAATCTGGAATATTCTCTGGCCTTTACAGAGAAAGTTCCCCCACCTTGGCCTAGGCTGTCTCTTCAGCTGCTTCGCCGTCCTCGGCAAGCAGCCCCTTCCTGGGAAAGGCCTCAGGGGCCTGGACCAGCCAGTTTCCAGGAGGACCGCCGTTGTCCTCCTCATGGGCTGCCTGTGGAACTGGGGCTTCCAGTGCTGCCCCCATCTCCCAACCCCACCCCGCCTCGGCCCCGGGCTCAGCGCTCTGGCCAGAGCAGGGAGCCTTGAGCAGTGGGCTGCAGGGCCTCCTTCCTCCTCCTGCCTCAAGTGCCAGAGGCCTCACCCTGGGAAAATAGAAGTTTCCTTTAAATGAACACTCTCTCATCTAATTCTCACACAGTAATGTAATGTAGACATTGTCCCCCATTTTACAGATGAGGAGACGGAGGCTCAGAGAGACTAGGTAACTTGCCTAAGATACGTCTGATTCCAGTTCATGGATATGATTCTAAAATCCTGAAAGAACAGGGAAACGCCTCTTCATCTACCTCTCCAGTCTCCTTCTCAGGGAGTGTCGGGGTCCAAGGGCACATTGCAGCAGGACAGAGCTGGGAGGACAGCCACACTCCCTGGGCCCTCTTCTCCACGAGGCCACTGGGCAGGAGGCAGGTGGGGGTCTCACACCCCCACTGCTGAGCTGGCCGAGGCCCTGTGGTGGGATGGCCAGGCCGAGGTGCCAGGGCCCTTCTGGGTGGGCAGACAGTGGCTGCCCTTCAGCCAGGGCCCTGCTGTTTTCACAGCCATCCTGGTGATTGAGTTCATCTATGCCATCGTGGGCATCGTCTGGCTCACTCAGTACTACACCTCCTGCAACGACCTCACTGCCAAGAACGTTACCCTCGGTATGTGCGCCGGGGGTAGAAGGGATGGGGTAGAGAGGAAGCTCGAGCACCACCGGGGAAGCAGTTTCTATGGGGGGCTGTGGCCTTCATCCCTGTGGTCTGCCACCGACCTCGGGGGACCCTGATCTGTGGGGCAGCAGCAGGCACAGAGCTGCCTGGCCAGCAGCTGAAGCCCCCCCAGCATCTCATGGAAACCTACAGAGCTTCCTGCTCTGTACCAAGGGTAGGCATTGGGGTCACGGCCCAGCAAGGGGATGGCCTCATGGCCAGAGCCTAGAGCCAGGGCTTCTGGGCCTTGCTGTTGGGTGCCATGAGCAGTTGGGGACAGGGAGCCTCCAGCACCCTTTACTTTAGAGCTGGTGAGCCGGGGAGGTGTCCCAGAACCTCCGCCTCTTGCTTCCTGCTGCTGCCCCGCAGGGATGGTCGTCTGCAACTGGGTGGTCATCCTCAGCGTCTGCATCACCGTCCTCTGTGTCTTTGACCCCACGGGCCGTACCTTCGTCAAACTGAGAGCCACCAAGAGGAGGCAGCGCAACTTGCGGACCTACAACCTACGGTTAGTTGGCTGGGCAGTGGGCAGTCCCCTCGTGGGATTTGCTGACAGGTGGGCAAGGCTGGCCCCACACCTCCCAGACTGCATCGCAGCCTATGTGAGCCATGGCCTTGGTCCAAGGCTTAGCCTCTCCCTGCCTCAGTTTCCTGGTCTATAAAGTGGGACAGTTGATAGTTCCTGCCTCATGCTGCTATAATGAGATTTAAATTAGGTAATACGCACAAAGTGGTCAACACAGTGCTCACGTTGGTTCGTGATCAGTAAGTGGTAGCCATTGTTAGCATTGTTCTCACCTTCAAAGCCAATAACTACGACAGTAATAGCAGTAGGCACTTGTAAGCCGAGCCAATCGTATATAGTATTAACTACAATAGCTCCATGAGGTAGCTGTTACCATCCTTATAACACAGATAAAGAAACTGGGCCCAGAGAGGTTATGTGACTTGCCTGAGGTGACTCAGCTGGTGCATGATGAGGCTGGGATCAAGCCCAGGCAGCCTGGCTTTAGAGCCCTTGCTCTTAACCAGTAGGCTAAGCTGACTCTAGGATTAAGGGGGCCAGAGGATGTTAATAAAGGAAGGCTTCCTGGAGGGGGTCAGTTTCACGTGGTGTTTTGCAGAAAGAGGAAGGTGTGCCGTGGCCGAGAAAATGAGAGAGGACACTCGGGGTCATAGCACTTCTTGTTTACTGAAAGAAAAAGAGAGAGGGATTTCCCTGGGGGGCGGCGGTCACAGTAAGTTCTGTGAATTGGGCTTCTGTTGAGAGTTAGGCCCGGGGCCCTTTCCACCATCAGCCCTTCCACGACCCTGGTGCGGCTGTGAGTCCCATTCTGCAGACAGGAGTCGAAATCCCAGAGAGGCAGGTCACTTGCCCCAGGTCCAGTTTGTGGGGCACGGAACTGGCTCTACATCTCCAGCCCAGGGCAGCGGGGTCAGGAGCCCTCTGCCCCCCTTTTGCCCAGGGCCCCTTGCCCAGCAGGAGTACCCCCTCCCGACCCTCCTGCCTCCGTGTTCTGCTCCTCTCAGGCCCTCCACGTCAGCTCAGCACTGCAGTCAGAGCCACACCCAGGCCTGCACTGGCCACCTCCCAGCCCAAAATGCCAGGTCCCAGAGCCAAGGCCCCGGAGCCTGTTTTCCTCCCCGTGTAGCTGGCCACCCGTCCCATTTTGCTCACTCCGTGCACACGCCCCACCTGACCCGGTTTCTGGGCTCCTGGGGCCCTGGATATAAATCTCCCCTCCCCTACTCTGTGTAATTGCCTTTGGGACCCAGGAGAGCCAACGCCTTTGCAGTTGGAGGTTGGCAGTGGCTGTCATTTTAACTAGAAAGTCTTCCTGCGATCTCTGGGCCCTGTGTGGTGAGTAAGAGGCCTCAGAGCTCATAGGTCCCGTCCTGTTGCGGTTTCTCCAGCTCTCGGATGGGGCTCGGGAGGGCGGCCAGGCCGTGGCTCGGTTAGTGTGATCACCTCTCGGGCTGTTCTCCACTCACCCTCGCTCTGCTCTGAAACAGTGTTTCTAACAAGGACATTTTGAGGCCCGCCGACCCTTCGTCCACTTCCAGGTTCAGGGGTGCACACGAGCCCTGCTGTGTCTCACTGACAGGTTAATTGAGTTTCTGGAAGTCAGGAAGCTGTTTAGGTCCTTGGCCTTTCTCCTAGTGACATCTGGTGAGGGTTGGGAAATGGATTATTCCCAGCACTACTCCCTGGGGGCCTTGACCTTGGATCTTTGCAAAAGGAGTATCTGACCTCCCTTCACTTTAGTGAGTCTCAGGGCAGAGGGGTGCTGGTCTGTGAACTTTTTCTGTGCAGATTTAGTATGTCTCACCCTGTGTTGGTCTCTGTCGCCTAACTTAATGCATTAGGCCAAACCTGTCACCATCGCCATCTGCCCCCTGGTGGACATAAAGGGTACTGCAGCGCATCGTACACTTAGCACTTCCATCAGGCACAGACCCAGCAGAAAATTCTCTTTGAAGCTTTGAAAACCCCATTCGGTTAGAAAGGGTTAAAAAAACAACAACACATGATGTTCTGGGAGCCTAGCTTGGCCAGCATGCTTTCCCTTTATCAAGCCCCTGGCAGGCAGGGCATTGGATTAAGATGTAAGCCTGCCCAAGTCCCTTAGGGTTGACAGGTCCCAGAAACAGCAGTTCCCATGCACACTTTCCTAATCCCGCCTGTAGCCCTGGAGGCCCTATGGCTTTCCCTGGACTTGTGGAACCGGGGTTGGGAACAGGACATGGCCTTTGCCACAGAGAAGAGCCCAGAGGCTCGGGAAGGGGGGCCTGGCCTGTCACTCCTCGTGGACGCTAAGTGCCTTTTAGTGTTCAGGGCCACCCATGCCTCCCCCTCCTGACCACCTGGCATCACGCTTTGATGGGGCCAGTGGGAGGACATGCATCACAAAAGCAAGCCAGTTCCTTCTTGTTCAGTCTGAAAATTGACATTTTAAATATTGGATCTGTCATCTTTATGTTCAAAGCATACCAACTTCTAGGTACCTGACATTGGAAGGGCCTCTGTTTATAACTGGCCAGTTGCTCTGCCTTTGCATGCAGACTCCTGGATACCTGACTCTGCATCTGAACAGCCAGACCCAGGGGGGCTGGGTGGAGGGGAGAATGGCGAAGGCCAGCCATGCAGATGAAGGCTGAGGGCTCTCTCTCCTCTAATGTCACAGATCCAAGGAGCTGGGAAGTTCAGAGCCTCATTCAGCCCTTAAACTTCCCCTAAGTACAGAGAATGTATTCAAAATCCTTTTGAGGGGAAACAGCTCTGTGTGATAGGTTTGGGCTCCCAGCTTCAAATCCCCCAAGGCGTGCTGGTGTTCAGTCTGCCTGGGCCCTAGCCTTGGCACCTTAGGCCAGCAGGAGTCCCCCCAGGGGACAGCCAGGTCACCGGCCACCTAGCTTTGGCTGGGCCTGGACCTGTTCTCCCCTAGACCCTTTCAGGGAGCCCTTTTGTGGGATCCTGGGAACAGGCCACCCTGTTTTCATAATGTCTGGGCCCTGGCTCTGCTGGCCCAGCCATGTGACCTCACACATACCAACTCTCCCCCTTTGCAGGCACCGATTGGAGGAGGGTCAGGCCACCAGCTGGTCTCGCCGGCTCAAAGTGTTCCTCTGCTGCACCAGGACGAAGGACTCGCAGTCAGTAAGTACTGGGAGGTCGTGTCCCTCTGAGACGGCTCACATCCTGCTGTCAACAACTCGGAGTCTGCTCCTCATTGCAGAGCCCGGGGGGGCAGGGCTGGCAAAAGGGAGCTGGGTTCTGAGCAGGAACCAGTGACAGCGTCCTCCTGTGAGCCCCCTCCGCATGTGAAACAGCTGTCCCTTGTTTTGTCAAGGGCACAGAAAGATTTAAAGATTTTCACTGACCTCCTTGGAGCTCAGAGGCTAGTTTAGGAGAAGAGATACTCAAAACTCAGGGCAACCTGAAGACAAAGAAAAGCAGCATATCAGCAGCCGCAGGTGACTCCGGAAGACCCGTTGGAGCTATGGAGTGCTCCGTGCGACCTAGATGCGCAGGCAGCCTTCAGCCTGGCCCTCTGAGGAGCAGCCGGAGGGCCAGACCTGTCAGTGGCAGGGAGCTGCAGGAGGGCCTGGTCAGCTGGGGGTGGCCACTGGGGGCAGGGGAGGCAGGGCCTTCGGGGTCCTCGAGGCCAAGCTCCCAGCAGTGGCAGGGCCCTTCAAGATCATCTAGTCCCGCCCGTCGTTTTGCAAACCAGGCAGCTGATGCCCAGAGACGTGGAGTGACTTGCTCAGTGTCCCACAGCTAGTTAGTGGCAGAGCCAGTGAGCTCAGGAGACTGCTCCTCCCTGAGCCAGACAACAAGTGCCCTCCATGGAAGCCACCAGAAGCCTTGAGTGGCTCTTGCCCATCAGCAGCCCCTGGTGAGCTGTCGAGTGAGTAATCAAGTGTAAGAAAGCCCCTCCGAGGTTCCGTGGGTGGGGAACAACCCCACCAGCCTAGGTGCATAGGCAGGTCACGCGTAGGGCAGGAAGCAGTCCCCTGGCAGATGGGGGCTGGGCCTGCCAGAGCCCGTGGAGGCCACACTCGGTGTCAGGGCTGGTGCTGGAGGCTGGTGAGAAGGTAGAATATCACGGGGGACCCAGGGGTCACGTCCAGTCCAGGGTATGTTTTCTTCAGCCTTTGCCGTGTAGCTTAAACACTTGAATTGGATGCCAACATCCAAAACCAGGGGCATTGGTATGAACTTCTATATTTCTGGCTCTGGCAGTTCCGGCCCCTTGCGGGGCCGCTTAGCTGGAGCTGAGTCGTAGCTGACTCCCTTTGGCTCCATTAGGCACTTGAGTTTACATCCCTTGACTTTTCTTCTCTTACAAGTGCCAGACACTCAAGGGTGAAACCCCGCAAAAGAAAGCCAGTTGCCATGAATTTGTTCCCACCACAGCCTCTCCTAACAGGTTAAGGACAAGGTTCCAGACTCCAGCTCCGTGTGAGGGAGGGAGGAGCAGCAGGACTGTCCTGAGGTCAGGGCGTGCAGAGGAGCCAGGCACATGGCGGGGGGTCCCTGAGCCTACAGTCCTGGACAGGAGGTGGGAGAAACTCAGCGTGGGGAGGAAGCAGGCACAAGCTTAGTTTTGGCTTTTCTGCTGGAGAGAAAGGCTGGCGGAGAAAACAGCAGGCTGTGTAGGCCTTGAGTCCTAGTGTCTGGGGAAAGAGCAGGAAATGGCTCCAGTTGGCATCTTTGCACGCTAGATAGTGGTGCCGTGGGAACTCCAAGGACAGAGAGGCCGGGAGATGAAGATGGAGAAGGCTCAGGTGTGCAGGGCCCAGAGCAAGGCCCCAAGGCTTACACTGCAGAGGGCCACACGGTCGGGCCCAGCTAGAGCCATGAGGTACCAGGTGAACTTGCTCAGGGGCCCAGAGCAGACACCCAGCTCCGGGGGATTCACTCCTGGTCTCTTGTCCTCTCTCCTGCTCCCCCACCCCTGCCTCCTGCCTCCCTGGACTTCATAGGATGCTTACTCAGAAATCGCCTACCTCTTTGCTGAGTTTTTCCGGGACCTGGACATTGTGCCATCTGACATCATCGCTGGCCTGGTGCTGCTTCGGCAGCGACAGCGGGCCAAGCGCAACGCCGTGCTGGACGAGGTAGGAGCCCGGCCCCTCTCCGGGTGGCCTCCCTACACCACCTTTTCCCAGGCCTCGCCCTGCTGCCCCTGCTACTGCTGCTCCTGGCTCCCCACGTCCTCTTGGGCCCTGGAGGTCACCCTCTGGTGCTCACTCCCCTTTCTTCCCCGGCTCATCCCTGCAGCCACCACTCATGGCTGTTGCTTGAGCAACAACTTCCCTCCGCTGGGCCATGTGTGGCTGCTTCCCAGGCCGGGTGGCCACAAGGGACTTCTGACCATAGGGGCTAATGAATGACACAGCTCTGGCTTCAGCCTGTGCACTTGCCTCTCCGTTGCACCCTCCCCACCCCGCACAACACACCAGTACCAGCTAGGGCCTCCTGGCATCTCCTGTGAAATGTGGTTCCCCCTGGCTGGGGCTAGGAACGTCCCCAGGAAGGGGTGGGGGTGATGCTTTGAGTGGAAGAGAAGGAAGACCTTGGCTTTTGGGAAAGTGGCCCGGTCACGGGAGAGCTAGGAGCCCCTCCCTCGCTGGGCTCTCAGGCCCTGGGGAAGCAGCAGAGTGCAGAGCTGGGTGCCTGGGCCCCCTCTCTTAGCGCTCAGCGGGCCTGGGGCAGCCGCTTCACACAGCTGTTTTCCAGGCCAACAATGACATCTTGGCCTTCCTGTCTGGGATGCCAGTGACCAGAAACACCAAGTACCTCGACCTCAAGAACTCGGTGAGTCAGAGCCACCCCCATCCCACCCTGTCCTGGGTTAACAAAATAAATCAGTCAAACCTGTGAAGAATTTTTGTGAGTTTACTTGAAGCAAACTGTCGACAGTTGCTGGGAAGCCAAAACCTCAACGGATTGAGATAATGCTCCGGAGAATGGCAGTTTCGCGTTGTATTTTATACATTACGCTGAGAAGGGGAGACGTAAGTGGGTTACATAGAATCTATTGGTGATAGATTAGGGAGGCGGGAGAAAGCAAAATTACTTTGATGTTCCAACTATATGTTAATGTAGATGCAAAAACACAATAGACAGGCTCAGTTAAGGTAAAGATTGACCTTGTCAAGGAAGATACCAGCCTAGGGCATGACTGCTCACCATAAACTGCTCTGTAGTTAAAAAGTTTTCATTTCAGACCATCCTTTGTGGTTACTTTGGGCCTGTAAATTTGCAAGGCCACCATGCAGGCCTTCCCTGAGCTCGTCAGGTTAGCATGTGGCCCCTTTTCATCCACACCCAGCCCCTCTCTCTCTCTGCTGGAGTGACTGGAGCAAACCACCTGCTCCAGCATCAGTCCCCCTGAGCTCCCCAGACAGACAGCCCCTCTTCTAGATCTCGCCTGAGAACCCCCTCCACGCTGGTTCTATCCACGAACCCCCTGAATCTCTTCTTGCCCATGCGCAGGATGTTCGGCCCTGGCCTCTCAAGGCTATAAAGTGCTTCCCAGAGGGAGCTGCTACCGTTACTCTTGTCGTTGCTGTCGCCATAAAAGGCAGCGGGATGTAGCACTTGGGTTTCCAGCTTCGAGTAGCAGAACCTCAACCTCTCCTCCGGTGCTTCTAGTAGACATCCAGTCAGTGTGTGTCACAAGGATGAGGGGGTATCCCTTGCCACCAGCCTGCTCTGCCTCAGGAGCAAACCTGGGTGTGCATCAGCTCCCCACTGACCCCCTGAGCCTCTTCCCACATGTGTAGATGGCCCTGGGCACACCTTGCACTCAGAGCTCTGGTGGGGAGGAAGCAAACCCTCCTGAGTCCAGTTCTCAGTGCAGTGCCAGCAAACAGTGGTGCCAATCAGGATGTTGCTAGAAAGGATTCATCCTACCATCTGAATCTCCCGGAAAAGTGTGGGTCTCGTCTGTCCCCACTCCCCAAAGCGGGCCTTTGTATCCCCTCTGAAAACAGCCTGTGCGTGGCAGGTGCTCACTCACGAGCGGGCGGGGCAGGCAGCCCAGCCTATAGGTGCTGGGTCCCTGCCTGCACATGGCAGAGGCAGTGCCCTGCCCTGCAGCCTAGGGCTCTGACACGAGGATAATTACCTCCTCCAGTTCCGTTCCACCCCTCTGGGCCATGATTAAGGCATACCTTTCTCACTTCACAGATGACTAATCACCCTCTAACTTTTATAAGGTGATTAATTCCCTCTAAGTGCAGTAGTCCTCCAGCCCCTGGGGAGCCAGGACACTGGACTTGGCTTTGTTTTTTTGGGCACTGCCCTTCTGCGTCCCTCCAGCCCTCTGGGCTGATAATAGCCCCTGGCCTCAGACACTGGGTTTCCAACTGGCACCTTTCTCCAGAGAGATCCCAGTCTGCCCAGAGAGATCCCAGTCTCCCCAGCTGCCCCCTTTAAGCTAGTGACTCAGTGTGTCAAGCTAGAGAGTCGGTGACTTGTCTGGTCACCTGGTGTATCAGTGTCCAGGGCTGGCCCCGCAGCTCAAGGCCTGGACACGCCCAACTAGAGAACCCAGGGCCTCTCAGGGTTAAATTTCCCTTCTCAGGCCTGACTGCTGAGGCGGGTGATGGCCACTCACCCCTCCCTCTCTCTTCCTTTATTGGGAAACTGGGCAAAGAAATCAATCCAGTGCTCCGTGTGCTTTTCTGTTCCCAAATCATTAATTCTGCGATTGGAGCAACAGGACAGGTCTCCGGAGGATTTGTGCCCTGGTTGCATGGAGATAATTAGGGAAATGCAATTATCATTTGGAGGAGCAGTCCCTCCTCCAAGGCGGGAGAGGCGTCTGCAGCCTGTGGGGAGCCTGTGGGGAGCCTGTGGGGAGCCAGCGGGCCCTGAGGCTGCGGGTGTGAAGGTCAGGAGGTGACAATCGCTGCCTCCTCTCTTCCAGCAAGAGATGCTCCGCTACAAAGAGGTCTGCTACTACATGCTGTTCGCGCTGGCCGCCTACGGGTGGCCCATGTACCTGATGCGGAAGCCTGCCTGTGGCCTCTGCCAGCTGGCCAGGTCCTGCTCGTGAGTACCGTCCCCTCTGCCCCCCGGTCAGCGTGTGTGGAGGGGCCGAGGCCCGGAAGCTGGGCCCGAGGAGAAAGGCTTTTCCTAAGCAGACTGTGCCTGTGCCCTGGTCCACCTCCCCGAGGCCTGTGCTTGTCCTCCGTCCCACCTGGGCCTCCACCTCCCTCGTTCCGTCTTAGCCCTGGGCAGAGAACGTGGGTTTTGGGATAACACAGTTCCAGGTTTGAATCTAGACTTTGTCACTTGCAGCCTTGGGCAAGTGTCTCCTTCTGCCAGCCTCCGTTTCTTTACCTGTAAAGTGGGGATGGTGGTGCACACCTCCTGGGATGGTTTTGAGAGGATTGAATGGGATGGTGCCCATCTGGCACTGCTGGCTGCCACTCCTCCCTCTCCCTGGCCCTCTCAACCACTCCCCTCTGCCTCCATCTCCCCTTCTCCTGCCTGTTCCAGAGCTCTGCCTCTCTCAAGGGAAGGACTCCCGGTGGAGAGGCCCATTCCGTGGGGGCCTCTGGGAAGGCCCTCCAGTGAAGGGCTCTCCGCAGGGAGCTGGCAGCTGGGCACGGCCCTCAGTCCACAGCCAGGGCCTGGGTGGATTCTGCTTTCCCCAGTGGGCCAGGGAAGGGCACAGTTCCAGGGGGGGCCTCCCCATACTTGATATTCCGCTTTCAGTGCAGGCCACGCAGAAGGAGGACAGCTCCCTGGCTCCCTGTTCCAGAAAGGCTGGCATGCTGGGCAGGCAGCTCCTGTCTGCGACACCCCTGTCCTAGGACCCACAGCAGCCACCCCTCCTGTAGAGCCTTCCTTTCCACAGAAAACTGGGTGGCTCTCAGGACCTTCTTTTCACCATCATCCCAGCAAGTGACAGAATGGACCAGGGCACCCACGCCCCCTTCCCATCTTTGCCAGCCCGCACACAGCTGGAGCTCCTCCCAGCATCCTTGGGAGTTCCCGCCGAGGCTGAGAGCTTCTCAAATGAGCACCAACCCCAGAGTCCCATGACTGGGACTCCGACAGGCCCTGCTCCATTACTCACGGGCAGGGTGGGGATGTCATTTGTACGGCAGTGTCCACAGGCTGTCTCAGAAGCCAGGGAGTCACTGACAGGCCAGGCACTCAGGGCCTCTGCAGACAGGAGGGCTGTTGGCATTTGTAGCAACTTCTTGGTGCTGCAGGAAGAGGGAGCTGAAGGTCTTCAGACCCAGCACTGACCAAAGGAAGGAGGGCTGCCTACCCGCCTTGGCCTGGCAGCATTTCTCCCATCCCACATCCCAGGAAGAGCATGGCAAGCCAGACCTGCCCATGGATCTGCCCCCTTCCCCGTCTCCTCCTGGCAGGAGCACTGGCCTCAAAAATGCAGCGCCCCGCCCCCTGCTGGCCCTGCTGTGCTCCTCAGCTCCTGGCCCCCAGATCACTGACTCAGAGGCAGCCCCTCACTGGACAGAGGGAGAGCCACCATTATTGAGTGCCTGTTGTATGCAGGTTCCCCTCTGCATCTTGGGCCTTTGATCTCACACTTTTCTCGTGAAGTAACTATTAGCACCTGCTCTTACAGAGGAGGAAACTGAGGCTTCAGACAGCCTAGTACCCTCCAGGCCTTCACAGTCAGGAAGGGACACCCAGAGCAAGGGTTCAAGTCCAGGTCTGTCCAAAGGTCGCACTGTGTGGCCACATGTTCAATGCTAGGAGAGGGGGCTGAGGTTGGAGAGCGGACAGCTACCTGAGAACAGGAACCTAACCCCCAAGCCCAGGATGGCCCCCACTTGGCCTGGCAAGGGGTGCAGGGACTCAGCATGCATCGAGATGGTTGCCCAGTAGCTTCCAAGAGTTGGCCCTACCCTGGGTTTTCTCAGCAAGTCTTCTCCCATTTGGGAAGTGTGTCACGGTCCCTCAGGTGCTACTCGAGTGAAGACAAAACCTCTCAGCATCATCAGAACTCAGGATTCCTCGTAAAACCTCAGCTGTCATCTCAAGACAGCCGGCAGGCTCCAGTCCTGTGCTCTCCTGGCTCTTGGCTTGATCTGTTGGGTGTTGGCTCCCTCTGGTGGCCTGAGGAGCAGCTGCACCCCTTGCCGGGTGCCTAGCTCAGCCGCTCACACCCATTCATTTGTGGGGAGCCCACTATGTGCCTGGCACTGTTTGGGTGCTGGAGACATAGCTCTGAAGCAGAGCAGAGCCTACCCTGAGGAGCCCGTCACCTGGTTGGGAGGCACAGACAATGCACAGACAGGAAACAGAGCCTGTTGGAGCAGATGAGCATTTTGGAGAAAATAAAGCCAGATGGGGAACCCCGGTGCGGGGCTGGCTGTTAGGCGAGGTTGCCCGGGTGGAACGCACTATAACATTTCAGCAGAGGCCTGAAGGAACGAGGTGCCCAGCCACATGGGGTCCAGGAGAGTGTTTTAAGCAGGGTGAGCCAGGGGTGCAGAGGCGCTGAGGCAGGAATATGGCTGAGGCATCTGAGGGAGGGCAAGAGGCCACTGTGGCCGGAGGGAAGTCGGAGGCAGCGGGCTGGAGAACTGGGGCCAGATGGGGCAGGGCCCGGCCGCTGAAAGGACCTGGCTCTGACATTGGGCAAGAAGGGCCGCGTTGTGAGGTTTTGAGTGAAATGATGTGGCTTGACTTTTATCTGCAAGGTTCACTCTGGCTGCTGAGTTGAGAAGGTAGGGGGCTGAGGTAGATGAGGGACACCGGGCAGGGCGCCACTGTGACCACTGAGGCAGAGATGATGGCGTCATGGAGCAGGGGGGAGGGGCGGAGGCCAGGGAAGGCCGTCAGAGTCTGGTTATGACCCTGAAGGTAGTGCGAACCCATGCGCTGACCAAGTGGATGTGGGCTGTGAGGTGGGGAGGGGACCTGAAGATGGCTCCGAGCATGGGACTGAGGGGTGAGTGGGCAGGGCGTGGAGGGCAGTGGGGAGCACGGGCGCCTGGGACTTGGGGAGGCTGAAGCCCTGCTGGTGGTGGGATGGGAGCACCTGAGCGGTTCATTAGCACCCGGGTGGTATTAAAGCCCGAGACTGGATGAGGCCCTGCGGAGCGGGTGTGCCAGAGGGAAGGGGACTCCAGCACTGACCTCTGAGCCTCGGTGAGAGGACGGGCCAAGGAGACGGCTGGCGAGGGAGACACAGTCCAGGACTGAGGGCACTCAAGGGGGAGGGGAGAACCATCCAGATCACAGGTCACCTGCTGCCAAGAAGCCAAGTGAGACAAGGGCTGGGAACTGGCCTGTAGAACTTCGCAGGAGGATTGGGAGGGGGTGGGGATGCAAGAGGGGTCCAGAGGGCATGACAGAGAAAACTGCTGTTTTGGAGGACCCTGGCCCTGAGCCCCTGCCACTCCGCCCCAGGTGCTGCCTGTGCCCCGCACGGCCCCGGTTTGCCCCGGGAGTCACTATCGAAGAAGACAACTGCTGCGGCTGCAACGCCATTGCCATCCGGCGCCACTTCCTGGACGAGAACATGACGGCGGTGGACATTGTCTACACCTCCTGCCATGACGCGGTGAGGGCGCGGGCGGCTGGGCCAGGCTGTTGTGCAGCATCCCCCAGCTTCTGGCCTCTGCAGGCTGCGGAGAGGCAGTCGGGGCTGCGGCCTGGTGCCCGGAGCAGGCGGCCCCGGGCCTGGGCACCTGAGCTGTCCCACAGTCAGTGGGAGCTCTTGGCTTTGCTGGCACTGCCAGCAGCAACCTCCAGACCTCCCCTAGCTGGGCAGGCCAGAGATGGGCCCTTCTCCCCACACCTCCTCTCTGGAAGTGACCCCAACCCTACACCCAGGGTTAGAGCTCCCCAGCCTCAGCCTTTGGGGGAAGGAGCCTGGGGAGGAAGCAGCAAGGCCCTGGGGTGGGGCAGCCATCTCTCTGGACCCAGCAGGCAGGGTGGCAGCACCTGGGAGGCATTGTGGGCTGTGACCTGGGCCGGGAGGGATCTACTGTGCCGTCTATGGGACCAGCGGACTGGCAGGGGCCCAGTGACTGGTGGAGACAGATTCCCCGGCCAGAAGGAGACCTGCTTAGGTCACTAGCCTGAGTTTGGCCCCATCCCAGGGCTGCTCAGGCTCATGAGCCACCCTCCTCCCAGGTGTACGAAACCCCCTTCTATGTGGCGGTGGACCATGACAAGAAGAAGGTGGTGATCAGCATTCGGGGAACTCTGTCCCCCAAGGTACGCTGCCTGTGGCTCCCTGCCTACCCCTGGGGATCCCCTCACAGCCCTGCCCCTCACCTGTTCCCTCTCTCCACAAGGACGCCCTGACAGACCTGACTGGTGATGCTGAGCGCCTCCCCGTGGAGGGGCACCACGGCACCTGGCTGGGACACAAGGTACCTGCCTCGTGGGCCCCGAGGGCCCCGTCTTCTCCCCTGCCAGCATGCCGACCTGCCCTGTTGGTGGGGTGGGGTCCTCCCTGCTTGCTGGACTCACTGGTAGAGATTGGTCAGAGAGGTGTGTCTCTGGCTGGGACCCCCCACAGCCCTGCCCGGCCAGGATCCTGACCCAGAAGAGCCTGAGGAGGCAGCTGGGAAGAGATCACACTGGTTTCTATTAGACACACAAACCCTCTGAACCTCAGTTTTCTCATCTGTGAAATGCAAACATCGTAAAGTATCCACCAGTGCCACAGACAGGTCGTTATGGGGCCAAAGGGGGAAGTGAGCAGAACAGGGTAGTGAGCTGCTGGTCGCTGTGGTTTTGCTGGTCTCTCTCTGAGAGGCCTCCCTCTCTCCCTGGCCTTTCTCTGAGCACCCACCCTGTTCCTCCTCACCCAGGGAATGGTCCTTTCAGCTGAGTACATCAAGAAGAAGCTGGAGCAGGAGATGGTCCTGTCCCAGGCCTTCGGGAGAGACCTGGTAAGGCATTTTCCATGCATCAATCCCAGTCTAGTGGTTGGGGCACAGGGATCGGGGCAGGTGACCAAATGATTATAACAGAGTGTAACCTTATATAAGGGTCATTCCCAGGTGCAAATGCACTGTCTAGGAGGGAGGGAGTCTCCTGGAAAATCAGGAAGGGCTTCTCCAAAGAGCAAGGTTTTGAAGGATGAATAAGAGTGTGGTAGAATAGTCTCCCTGAGAAGTTCTTTGTGGGGGCCCAGTTTGGCTCTTATGGCCCCAGCAACCATGCAGCACAGACTTGATCCCAGGACCCTGGGAGGACTCCTCCATCTCCCTGGTATCAGCTAAGACAGCTTGTCAAACAGTGGGGCAGGGCTCTCAGGCTTCTCTCGGTCGCCAGGGCCGCGGAACCAAACACTATGGCCTGATTGTGGTGGGCCACTCCCTGGGTGCAGGCACCGCCGCCATCCTCTCCTTCCTCCTGCGCCCCCAGTACCCGACCCTCAAGTGCTTCGCCTACTCCCCACCAGGGGGCCTGCTGAGGTGAGCTGCCTGGGCCCTCTGTGTTCTCCGGGGCTGGGGCTCTACTGGGCAGTCTGGCTCTGGTCAGAGGGGGCCTGGTAAACAGAGGGGTCTCTGTCATATGCCAGGAGGACCTCAGATCTACCTCGGGCAAAGCCCAGCTGGCACCTGCGAGCTCCCCAGGAGGCCCTGAGTCTAGACACTACCCCCAGGAGTGCTCGAGCAGGGTGCCCTCCCCACCTGAGCACCCTCCCCCACCTGAGTGCCCCCTCTGCTTCCCTTGCAGTGAGGATGCCATGGAGTACTCCAAGGAATTTGTCACAGCCGTGGTTCTGGGCAAAGACCTTGTCCCCAGGTGAGTCACTGCTCCTTCTCTCTGCCATCCCAGCCTGAGCTGTTCCTCCCTCCTTAGAGCCTCACCTAGGATCCACAGCTCTCTAACTCAGATTCTATCTCCCCGAGGGACAAGGGACGAGGGATGAAGGACGCCAGACTCCCTTCCATGCCCTCAGGTGTCCAAGCCTAGAGGACCCACCCTGCCTGGCCTCCCCTTCCCTGACTTGGCCCTGCTGAGCCGCAGACTCCCCTCCGCCCACCCTGTGACCCTGACAGCTGAGTCTTCCTGTTCCTGGGGCCAGGCATGTGCCTGCTCTGGCTGCCCCCTCACCCTGTGCCTCTACTGGTCTCTAGCCAGCCAGGCTGACGCCCATCTTGTTCCACCCCCAGGATTGGCCTCTCCCAGCTGGAGGGTTTCCGCAGACAGCTCCTGGATGTCCTGCAGAGAAGCACCAAGCCCAAAGTGAGCTCCCTCCTGCCCTCCTGCCTGGGCACCCTGGCTGTGGGCACCTTGTCTGCCACCTGCCTTGCCTGTCCCTTGGCCCAAAGCACAGCAGCCCCAGCCAAGTGCAGCCAGGTTGGGGTGTGGTTGGTGTCCTGGGAACCTCAGGCCATCAGACCCTCAGCATCTCTGAGCTCATCCCACCTATCCCCTACCTGTCCTTGTACAGATGGGGAAACTGAGGCCCAGAGTGGGCAAGGGACTTGCATTTGCTCACACAGCAAGTTGCAGCTGAGTCAGTTTTCAACTGAGGACTCCTGAGTCCTGGCTCCTGTCCCACCCAGCTGCGTAAAGTCAGGAGAAAGCCATCCCCAGACTCTGAGCTTCTAGTGTGTGACAGGAAGACCCCTTCCAAAGCCTGCTGTGGTGTCCGCCTCAGGGGGGTGCTGGCACTCACCGGGGGGGGGGGGGGTGTTGAGGTGCAGCTTGTTCTGCAGCCGAGGGAAAGGATCATCCCCTTCTGATCCCTCTGTCCCATGGCCACGCCAGCTCCCACTTGTCACCTATGAGCCCTCCATCTGAGCACCTCTGTCCCCATCCACCCAGCCATTGCTGCTCAGCTGTCCCCATCTCCCCCCTGCCCGCACAGTGGCGAATTATTGTGGGGGCAACTAAATGTATCCCCAAGTCGGAGCTGCCGGAGGAGGCGGAGGTGACCACCCTGTCCAACACCCGGCTCTGGACACACCCCAGTGACCTGACCATTGCCCTGTCGGCCAGCACTCCGCTCTACCCGCCCGGCCGCATCATCCACGTGGTCCACAACCACCCAGCGGAGCAGTGCTGGTAGGTGCTGCTCACGCCCCTTCAGCTGGGAAGGAGCAGCGTCCAGACGGGAGCTGTAGCCTCCAGGGCACTGGGGGTGTGGAGGCTGGGACATGGCCCAGGGCACCCACAGCAGGGGTTGTCCCAGCCTAGGGCCCTAGAAGGGGAACAAAGGCCAGTCCCCGAGTGGGACTCCAGGCTCCTCTCTTGTCCCCAGTGTCAGCCTCTTCCTGGTGTCCCCCAGGGCTGCTCTTACTACTTGTGGTCTATTTAAAAGAAGATGCCCTGGAGCGGTCACCCTGAGGCCTGGCCAGCTTATGCTTCAGTTGTCACTTGACGTCACCTCTGTGGTTAGGTGGCAGATAGCTGTGTGTAGGGGTGGGAGTGGGTGACCAAGGGTAGAGGAGAGAGAAAAGAATGGGCAAGCGCTTGACTTCTGTCACTTCATTTAGAGGGCTGGGCTTGTGAGCTGGGTCCTGCCCAGGGTGGAGCAGGTATGGCCCAGGTCACAAGGGTGTAGAAGGCTGTATAGGGACTGTGGCTGAGGGCTCAAGGTCAGCTTTTCTGGGCCTCTGTTTGTAGTAAATGTTCCTAGCCAAGTGGGGTGGGGATGGGGGCCGAGACCGAGACGAGAGCCAAGAGCCAGGGATACAGCTCTGCTGGCCAGGCTGGGCATGAGGCCTCCAAGTCCACCCACCGCTGCTAAGCCAGGGCAGAGAACAGAGCCAGGGCCGGGGGGTCCAGGCCAGGCTGTCTCCCACCCTCAGCTTCCCCCTGGCCCCTGTGCCCCCTCAGCTGCTGCGAGCAGGAGGAGCCCACGTACTTCGCCATCTGGGGCGACAACAAGGCCTTCAACGAGGTGATCATCTCCCCGGCCATGCTGCATGAGCACCTCCCCTACGTGGTCATGGAGGGGCTCAACAAGGTGAGGCCTTGGGCAGTGCTGGGTGGGGCACCTCTCAGAGCCCTGCAGTACCTCAGGCGCTAGATCTCCATCCCCATATTGCAGGCTGGGGTGTGGAAGCTCAGAGAAGTTAGCCAGAGTCCCCAGGGACTGTGGTGGGGCTGGGAGTCCACTCGTGTTCTGGCCTCTGCACCCCTGCTCTGTTGCATGGCCACTTGGTTCTGTGGTGAGGAGGGGTTTAAGAGACTCACAGGGACCCTTTCCTGAGACAGGCTGAGCTCAGAGGCCCTGAAGGCCACCTGCACAGCCAAACAGGGGCAGGTCTCGGCTGTCACCCGGCCACAGAAAGGCTGACCACAGGGAAGGAAAACTCTGACCTGGCCCATCTGTGGGGCCAGACACAGTCACAGGGCCAGTCCAGGCCTTCTTGGAGGGGAAGGGACCTGGGGAAGGGGCATGGGGCCTGGCCACATATGATTGTCACCCCTCCACCACCACCAGCGTCTCCATCCTGTCCCCAGGTGCTGGAGAACTACAACAAGGGGAAGACAGCCTTGCTCTCTGCTGCTAAGGTCATGGTGAGCCCCACCGAGGTGGACCTCACTCCCGAGCTCATCTTCCAGCAGCAGCCGTTGCCCACGGGGCCCCCAGTGCCCACTGGCCTCGCCCTGGAGCTGCCCACTGCAGACCACCGAAACAGCAGCGTCAGGTGAGTCCTGCCCTCCTGGCCCAGAGGGTGTGTGCAGCGGCCACAAGTGTGGTTTCAGAGCATGTGTGCTTGTGCATATGTGTGTCCCATGCACAGACAGAGCCCGAGTGCTCACATGACTCTGCACACACATGCATGAAGGGGCGAATTTGCCCTTCTCTCCAGCTCTCCCCTGCCCTGCTCTCCCCACTGACCCCCCCCCCCACGGCCTGCCATCCCTGAAACCCACATGGCTAGTGGGCATCTAAGGATACACAGACCCCTCATCACAAACGTAGATTCACTCAGACCCATTTAGACCCAGACAGACAGACGCCCTGCACTCACATCCACGCCTGCGTGTGTATCCGTGTATTTGTATTGAAGCTGACGTGCAGGTATGTGCCTCCCAAGCAGCTCCTGGCGCACACAGCCCCATGCAGACACACTCGTGTACAGGGTACCCACCAAGACAGAGGTTGAGATACACAGGGGCACACTCTTCGACAGCAGCCTGCACGGGGACGAATGAATGCGCCTGCGCCCAAACCCAGCCACACAGACACACGTGGGCTGGAGACATGCAGACAGCTAGTGTGTACACTGTGCACACATGCTCCCAGACACCTCCCACATTCACACACTCTTTGGGGGGTCGTGCTCTTACCGGGGGATCTTTCTACCTCTCTGAGACTCGTCCTGCCCAGGTACTGAGCCCAGAGAGGGCCCACATATAGCCGAGAGTCTGATGACAAGGGTGACCGACTGATTCCTGGTCCTCTGAGGGGCACTTGGACATCTCTCCCTACCTTCCTTGCATTTCCTGAGGCAGCTGCATGCCCAGATGAGGGAGCCTGTGTCCCTCCTCACCACTGTAACTGCTGCACGCCCCGCTCCCCCAACCTTCATTCGCTCTCTGCAGACGGTTGTACAGCTCAGAGGCTCCAGGGCTCCTGCCTAGCAGAGGGTGACACTCCATGGGCAAGGCAGGGGGGACTCCAGTGTGAGGGAGGCAGGGGCAGAGCTCAGAACACCTTGCAGGCAGCCCAGCAGGTCTCCCAAAGCCCTACTGTTTCACCAGGGCCTCAGGCTATCAGGGTGCCCACCCTAGCTCAACCCAGCATTGGTCTATTTTCTGTCTTGGGTTCTTGTGAGTTGTTTGTTTTTTTAAAAAAGGGTCCCTGCCCCAAACAGTTTAACAACCCCTAAATGAACTTTCCCTTCGATCCTTTCCCTAAGTTTCCTCCAACCAGGGAGCTGGGGGGTCAGTCTCTGTGCCCCTCCTGAGTCTCACCCCCTCCCTGTCCTGCCCTCTGCAGAAGCAAGTCCCAGTCTGAGATGAGCCTGGAGGGCTTCTCGGAGGGGCGGCTGCTGTCCCCAGTGGCTGCAGCCTCGGCGGCCCGCCAGGACCCTGTGGAGCTGCTGCTGCTGTCCACCCAGGAGCGGCTGGCGGCGGAGCTGCAGGCTCGGCGGGCGCCACTGGCCACCATGGAGAGCCTCTCGGACACGGAGTCGCTGTACAGCTTTGACTCACGCCGATCCTCGGGCTTCCGCAGCATCCGAGGCTCGCCCAGCCTCCACGCGGTGCTGGAGCGCGACGAGGGCCACCTCTTCTACATCGACCCTGCCATCCCAGAGGAAAACCCGTCCCTGAGCTCCCGCACCGAGCTGCTGGCTGCCGACAGCCTGTCCAAGCACTCACAGGACACCCAGCCCCTAGAGGCGGCCCCAGGCAGCGGGGGCGCCACTCCTGAGAGGCCCCCCAGTGTAGTGGCCAATGAGCAGGAGGAAGAGGGGGGTAGTGGGGCAGCCCCCCGCAGAGAGCTGGCGCTGCACAACGGGCGCCTGGGGGATTCTCCCAGCCCTCAGGTGCTGGAGTTTGCAGAGTTTATTGACAGCCTCTTCAACCTGGACAGCAAGAGCAGTTCCTTCCAGGACCTCTACTGCATGGTGGTGCCTGAGAGCCCCACCAGCGACTACGCAGAGGGCCCCAAGTCCCCCAGCCAGCAAGAGATCCTGCTCCGTGCCCAGTTCGAGCCCAACCTGGTGCCCAAGCCCCCGAGGCGCTTTGCTGGCTCAGCAGACCCCTCCTCAGGCATCTCGCTGTCACCCTCTTTCCCACTCAGCTCCTCGGGGGAACTCATGGACCTGACGCCCACGAGCCTCAGCAGCCAGGAGTGCCTGGCAGTGGACAAGATCCGGACTTCTACCCCCACTGGCCGCGGGGCCAGCCCCACCAAGCAGGGTGACCTGGTCATCTCAGCACGCTAGCACCCAGGAGCTGCCGGGGGAGGCCTGCTCCAGAGCAGGTGGCCCCTCGGGCTCCAGGTGGCTGCCCCCAGGGCCAGGCAGCTTTGAGGAGAGGCCCCAGGGGCCAGTTTAGCCTCAGGCTTGAGGTACTGCTGCTGAGCTGGGGGTCCATATCCCTACCTCAGCTTAGGACCCCCAGAGCCAAGGCAGCTGGTATCTGGGCCCTCCAGATAGTGGAGGGATGGGGAGTGGGGAAGAGCCTGGGGCAGCCTGCCAGCCTGACCACCCCCCAGAGGCATCCTGGCACCCCCTACTCCAGGACAGGCAGTGGGCATACTGACTCCCTTTCACTGCCCTCTGGCTGCTCTCCCAGGGCTGAGAAGAAGAATGGCCCCCTCCCTATACATTCTCATCTGTGGTCTAGGCTGGCCACCCCCCAGATCTGGTGCCTGCTGGCCAGCCCCTGGGGTGACCCCCAGCCAAGGGGGCCCGCAGTGCTGTGTATGTTTACAGAAGCTGCTGGGGTGGGCTCAGGGTGTATCCTGGGCTTGCAAGCCCCCCATCCTCAATCATGTGTTCAGTAGCCCCCCCTCTGAGCAGGGCAGGGGCCTGGAGTGGCCTGGAGGAGGGTGGGGTCAGGATGTCCCTTCTCTGCTTGGTTTCCCTCATGCTTACCTCTCTGTCAGTGGGTCCTGGGCGCCCAGACCTGCCCTACCTGCTCATTACTTCCTGGCTTGTCTTCTACTCCTGGGGATCCTGGTCATTCAAAGGATGGAGGGCACACGTGTGACCACCCCTGGCTGCAGTTAGTGCCCTGGGAGGAAGGAGCACACCCAAATCCCTCTCCCTTTGAGGGCCCCATATAACTCTTTCACATACCTCCCCCCCATGCCTGGGCAGCCCCGGGCCCTGGGATCTGAAACCAAACACACCTCCACTCCCCTCACTCCCCTCCTCACTGGCCTCACCTGGGCTTCCTTCCTTCCTGTCCCTAGTTCGGATGACAGGAAGTGGGGCATTGTGGCACCTGGCTAGAGACTCCCTGTTCACTGTTGGGGGGGAGTGCAGGAGAGTCAGGGGCTCTGGGCTCTCCTGGTTTAGCCTGAGGCCTCCACAGCCCTCACTTGAGGGGTTCCTTCCTGTTGGGTTGGGGAGGCAGTGGGGTGGTGGAGACCAGGCCTTTTCCCAGAGGCTGAGTGCATGCTCGCGTGGGGCGTGTGTGTGCATGTGCATGGGTGTGTGCTGTTCCTGAGGAAGGGGCTGCTGGGGCGCCTACGCCACCCAACCCACCTGCCTGCCATCCCCTCCCCAGCCTGCCAAGAAAATAGCCAGTGATCATGATGTGGTTGGGGACACAGGGCGAGCTCAGTTTTGGACATCACCTGTCCTGCTTGTCTGCTGCTCTGACCCCTGATTTGGAAAACTTGTGTGCCCAGGCGTTGACCACCCACTTATGCCTTCATCTCCTCGGAGGCATGCTCCCCCCCCCCCCCCCCCCCGGCACTGCCCATGGTCTCCCAGTGAGCTAGGCTACCCTGACCAAGGACCCCTATCTCATGATCACTGTATCTGAGCCCTGACCCTGACCCCAACCCCACACATAGCTGGGACTGGCCCAGAACCTGCCCTGGGACCCCTGCCCACCCTGACAGATGGGCACAGAGACTGGAGGGAGCTGGGCCTCCCTCCCTCTGTGACTCTCACTTCTCACCAGGTTCTAGGCCCCTGCCCCTGCTGAGGGCCCCACTGCTGGCATAGCCTGGGCCTAGCACAGAAGCAAGACAAATCAGTGGCTCCTAGAGTGTAAAAAAAGACAAATCATAAATCAGAGTAACGTTCCATCAAGCATCCTGGCCAATAGCAGGGAGAGTTTCGGTCTGGCCTTTTAATTCCTCCTCTGCTAAGGTGGGCCTGAGACCTCTAAGGGGGCATAGTGCCCACCCATGCCCAGGACTGAGCCATCAGGGACAGACTCCCCACCCCAAGGCTGCAGCCACACAGGGTTACAGGCTTGGTGCCGGGGCAGACTTGGACTCAGCCCGGGATGCCCCAGGGTCAGCCCACCCCTAACCTGCCCCACCTGAAGGGTGGGCCTGCTGCGTGTCTCTCCCCTCCTCCCACATCACACTTGGGGGGGGTCTGAGCCACCCCCCTCAGCCCAGCTCGGCTCAGCTTGACCCCCACTCTGTCCCCCAGACCTGCAGCACAAGCTCTCCCAGCTGTTCGCTGGCCCATCCTCGCAGGGGCCTGGGTGACCTCCATATGCAATTGAGAGCGAGCAGCCGGGCCCACGACGCTCATGCACTCTATGTGCCATTCTCCCCTTTTTTTGTACTCAATGTATGAAAGTTCCAAACTAATATTGCTGTAAAAAGGAAAAACAAATTAATATAGCTTATTCTATAAATATATCTGTATATAAAGGTTTCTGTATATTGTATAGAGCTGTGTATAAACTGGATGTAGAAGCACGCTGGCTGCCTTGAGTGACCTCTCTTCCCAGAAGGTGGGGACGGGGGCTTGTTGCTGAGGTCAGTGGCAGAGTGGTGGGAGGGGACACCTGAGCCTGGCCCTCACTGCTGTCAAAGCCCTGATCCAGGACCACCCTTCGGGTGGCTGAGAGACCAGAGGCCCCTGCCTGTGTGAGTTGCATGCCAGGGGATCTGTCTGACCCATTAGGGCCTTGGGAGAGGGAGCTTGTTGGCTCAAAGGGGGTAAGTGCACTGCTCAAGACCAGGCTGGTCTGACAGTGCTCCACCCCCCCCACCCCCACCCCCCAGTGCTGAGAGCTAGGGCAGGGGAGGAAGACTCCACTGAACCCCCCATCCGGGTATGCAGGAGCCACTGGAAGTCTTTTCTGAGGGCTTCCCTTGGAGCATGCAAAATACCTGGCTAGGCCCAGGGGACCCAACCCAACCTGGCTCCAGGACAGTAGGACCTGGGGAGCAGCTGCAGAGACAGGGAGGGTAGGCACCTGGGCCTCCTGCCATCCCCATGTCCAGCCCTCTCCACACAGCAGGTGGCGCTGTTCCTCCAGCCAGTCCGGCCCTGAGGGGGGTCTGGCCCAGGCACTGACCCAGCCAAGCTTTGACCTAACCTTGACCTACTTTTCCCTAAACCCTGCGCCCCACCTGTGAGTCCAGAGTGACTCTACTTGGCGAGGGGCTCGGGACAGGCATGGGTCTGTCTTCACTCAAGGCCTCTCTGAACAGAAGAGGAAAAAGTCTAGATAAGGGACCTGCTCACAGTCACTCAGGTGGTAGGGACAGATCTAGAGCTAGAAGCCAGCCCTCCCAGCCTAGGACTCTGGTGTTTCTTCCACCCTATGGTCTCATTCAGTTTGCAAATTATCCTGTTCAGTTAGTGGAGCAGAAGTAGAAGCAACTGAGGGCCAGAGAGGTTGGGTGGTTTGCCCAAGGTCACACAGCCAGCAGAGAGGCTCTCCTGAGGGGCAATTCTGGGAGAGGCTAGAGGAGTGGCACTCCACCCCCTAGCGCCCACTCTGGATGCTCGTATGGCCCCTCCGTCTCAGCTTGGAGGAAGGTGGGAGAGAGCATAAGGGCCCCAGCCCCAGGCGTCCTCTCTCGCCCTAGCCAAGGGAAGCTGTGCCCCTGGCCTCAATGACTGTCTGGGTTCCCACTCACCACCCTTTGGGCTTCCTAAGTAAGATGGGTGGGTGCCAGGGCTGGAGAGGCCCATGGGAGGCCGGGAGTCCTGTGGTAGGGAGGTCTGGCCAGTTGACTAAGCCCCACCCTCTCCTGGGCTGGCCTCCAGCTGGTTACTCATTAACCCTTAAGCCCCTGCTTCCCTTTCGCCAGGTCTGCCTTCTGTCCTGCTGCCTCCTCCTGGCCCTGCTGCCACTCAGGGGCCAACACTGGACGCTGGGACCTGACCTGAACCGTCGAAAGCACCATTTACTGATCACTTTCCTGGCACTTGACCTACATACACTGTGAGGCAGGAATAATGGGCTGATTTACAAATGAGGGCTGTAAGGACCAGAGGGCAGGCCTTGGAGTGGCTGAGCCAGCCATAGGGGAAGCACATCTGCTGGGCCTGGGCTGAGTTCTCAATCCCTCACCCACTGTGGCTTGGTGGGGAGAGGGTGCAGAGGGGAACTCCTCCCCATGCATGGGCCCCTCAAGGTCCTGGCAATGCAAGGCTCCCTGGGGTTCCCTCACCAGTCCCACCCCCACCCCCGGACTCTGCCCCAGCTGGGTGAGTTGGGAGATGGTAGCCTTAATTCTTGGCTGAGCCCTAAAGTCTGGGATATTTCAGCCACCTCTTTCCCCCAGCCCAGAGATGAAAATCCCTGGGGACAGTTGCTCATGGCCTCATGGAGTCAGGGGAGATGGCAGGGCCTGAACCCCTAACAGGCCAGCTCCCACTGAATTAACAGGAGGCTCCATCCTGTCCTGTCCAACTTCAAGGCTACCCAGAGACAATAATCCAGCCAGAGGAGTTGGAGTGTTGGGAATAAAATAGACGTATCTCTTCCAGACCCCACCCTTTGATGACCAAGACAGGCAAGGCTTAGCTCATGGGGATGGCCCTTGAATGATGGACATTTTGGCACCGCGTGGGATATGACTGAAAAACCTGTGGGTGGGGGAGGCTTATGAAGAAGCTGGTTTTCCAGTGGGCCCTGGGCAACTCCTAAAATAAATTCACTTTAAAAAATCACATGGTGTAGGTGGGTCTACTTTGTCCGCAGGCAAGCCTGACCCGGGTGGGGGAGAGTCAGAGCAGAGAATGACAATTGTCTTAAGGGAGGCTGCAGAGGGAGAGAAACCTCTGGGGTGTATCAGCTGGGAAAGAACAGGCGCCTCAGTGTGGCCCTCTCCCCCCTCTCGGCCCTGCCCCTGCAGGGGGGGCACGCACAGCTGGGGCCTCCAGCAAAATCCCATTCTATATATCTAAGAGCAACAGCTTGAGGCCCCCGGGGACAAAACCTCATTGTGAGGCACCCGCTAGCCGGGCCCCCCTTCCCCCAGCGCCAGAACTGTCATGGCATTGACCCCCCTCGGTGGGCCGGCCACCATGGGCCTGCTGACTGGGCCACATCTGGGGCTCAGGCACTGGTCGTCCCTCCCCCATGGCTGGTCACTGAGGAGGGGGAGGGCTGTCTGGGTGGGAGCAGCTTTGAAGGCTCTCACCCCAGCCCCACTGGGCAGCCCAGCTTGTCCCCACTCTCCTCCTCTCAGGGGCCACTGGCTGGCAGAGCTGAGAGCTCCAGGCTGGCTAGGCTGGTGTCTTGATCTGCCTGCAGGTCCTCCCACTCCTCTGGGCCACGGTTCCTGTTTTGCTATGTGTCAAACAGCAAAAGTGTGATAGGTTTTTTGGGTTCTGACTTGCAGGGTCCTGAGAGGCTGCGAGTTGAGCCATCCATAGTGAGATGACTCGCTGGCTCTGGGATTCCAGAATTCTCTGCTTCCAAGATCTCAGGTCTAGGAGTTCACAGTTTGAAAATGCCGTCATCCATTCATTCAACACATATTTATTGAGTACCTACTATGTGTCCGGTAATGTACTTGGTGCAGAAGCTACAGCAGCGATCAAGCCAGAAAAATCTCTTACCCTCACAGGGCTTCCATTCTAGAGCGAGCACAATAATAAAACACTAAATAAAAATCTTTTACAGCAAGAGAGAGAGGCCTAGGTAGGGGCAACTGCTCTAGGTAGGACGTCAGAGAGGTGGTGTGTGAGCTGAGACCCAGCCACTGAGAAGGAACCAGGCATGTGGGGACGAGCACTGTGGCCAGATGGATCAGCATGTGCCTAGCCAGTCAGCATGTTTTGAATGTTGGCAAGGAGGCCTTGGTCGCTGTGACATAGCAAGCAATGGAGAGAAAAGTAGGAGCCGAGGTCAGTGGCCCAGACAGGGACAGATCATATGAGGCCTTGGGAACCAGGGCAAGAGGTTTATATACTGTTTTGTGTGTGTGTGTGTGTGTGTGTGTGTGTGTGTTTTTAAATATGGAACACTTCAAGAATTTGAGTGTCATCCTTCCACAGGGGACATGCTAACCTTGTCTGCATGGTTCCAATTTTAGTATATGTGCTGCCGAAGCGAGCACTGGATGCTGTTTTGAGTGCAAAGGGAAACCACAGGTTTTAGCAAAAGAATGGCATGATCTGATTTACGGTTTTAAAAAAGTGATTTGGGAGGGTTGTCGGGATCGGTGAGGAGGGATGCTGTGCAGAGGGCAGGACCGAGATGAGGAGGCGCTCAGGGCGGAGGCAAAGGGATGAGAGAGGTGGGTTTATAGGACTCACCTGGAGGTAAAACCCTCGGGCCTCATCCTGCGGCACAGGGCAGTGCTGACAGAGCAGCTCCCCAGGTCAGCCAGCGCCTGGCTCTCAGTGCCGCCTTTGACCCTCGCCGCCTCGAAGCCCTTAGACCTGTGCTGTCCAATGCTGCAGCCGCAGGCGACTATTTAAATCTGACCCAATTACAATTAAATAAAATCGAGAAGTCGGTTCCTCAGTTATTCAAATGGCCACATTTAAAGTGCTCGGTAGGCACATGTGGCTAGTGGCTACCGTATGGGACAACACAGGCGACATTTCCACCATCCCAGGAAATTACACCCCACAGCACTTCCACGCATAGCACATACTGTCACTGGGCCTCAGTTTCCCCGTCTCTAAAATGCACCTAATAGTGTCCCCTTGGTAGGGTACCTGTGAGACTAAATGCGATAACCCCTGCAGGCCGGCACTTAACAAGTGTTCATTAAATGCTGGCTGCTATTACTACTGCTGGGGTGGGGTGGGTGAGGAGAGGAAATGGGGGATGTCTCTGAGGTTTGGTTCTAAAACTCTAAGATTCAGAATCCTGCGGTCTTCCCCTGCCCCAGGGGCCAGGGAGTGGCCGCTGACCCCAGCCCCAGCCCCGGCGACCCGTACGCCCTTCCATCCCCGCACGACACCGGGTCCCCCGCTACCCGCGACCCGGGAAGGACCCCTAGCCAGCGCCTCCGGGGGCCGCGCGCCCCGCCCGCGTGGGGCTGCGGCGCGGGCCGGCCGGCAGGGGGCGCGGGGCGCCGGGCGCGGCGGGCGGGGCGCGGGGCGGGAGGGGCGGGGCGGGGCGCGCGGGGCGAGCGCGGCGGCGGGCTGGTGGGACCGCGGCGGGAGCCGAGCCGGGACTGTCGCGCGGGCCGCGCCGGCGATGCCGCGCGCCGGGGCCGGCTGGTAGCGCGCGCCGGGCGGGTCGGACATGGAGGTGGTGGACGAGACGGAGGCGCTGCAGCGCTTCTTCGAAGGTGAGGGACCGCGGGCCGGCGGGGCGACCGGCCCCGCGCTGGGAATCCCCCTCCGACCTCCCCGAGGGCTGGGACCCCCAACCGCCCTTTCACCACGCTGGGAACCCCCAGGACGCCTCCTGCAGGCTGGGGCCCGCTTTCAGGCTGGCACCGGACTTCTGGGCTGGCTCCCAGGGCTGGGAGTCCCCGGAGGTCACTGCCCACCTCCGCTGAAGTTGGGTTCCCGGCTCCCAGTCACCAGCCGGGGGCTTCTTTGGAGTTGTGTCCCTTCCATGCTCGGTCCTCCTTCATGCCTTCCAGGACCTGCAGCACCCCCAACCCCCCCCCCCCCGCAAATTCTGGCATCTCCCACCCCTAGCGCACTTATCCCTTCCAGAGTCTGGGGGCCCTCTACTGTGCTTCTCTGGAACCCCACCCAGGCCTGGACCCCCAGCACACTTGCTGGAATCTTCCATGCCTCTTAGGCTGGCACCCCACTCCCAGCGTTCCCCCCAGAGGCTTGGACCACCACCTAGAGACCCAGGCCCCTGGTGTGCTTTTTTGGCGCCCTCCCCCCCAAGCCTGACACCTAGGAGCTGGGACCTCCCCACTGTGCTTCCTTGAGACTGGGACCCCCTTGAAGACTGTCACCCACTTTCTGCAAGGATGCTCCCTCCCCCAAGGTTGTAATTCCCGTTGAAGCAGCTACCCCTCCCCTAATTGGGGCTGGGAACCCTTCCCCAGCACTCCTCAGTGGACTGTACCCCTCCACCCCCACTCCCTACCCGGAATGCTCTCCTTGGCCTGGGACCTCCTTGAAGTTGGTGTTCCTACTGCCAGCCACTTCCACATGGAGACCCTCCCAAAGCTGTGAGCTGCATCCTGCCAGCCTCCCGAGGGTTCTGTGCCCACACCTGTCCCTGGAGCTTTGCCTCTTCTGGTTGTGCTCCCCACCCCAAGAGTGACCTCGCCCCCTCACCTTGACCCTGTAAGGGCCCTCCCCAGGGCTGGGATCTACACACACCTTCCAATATTTTCTTCTATCCCCCCACCCCCCAACGCAATGGTTTTAGAGTTCTCCAACATCTGACCCACTCCCCTTTCAGTTCCCAGAGTAGCCTCTGCCCCTCCTCCAGGGCTCTACACTCCTCCTGGGTGCTAGGTTCAAGAGGGATGGGACAGAGTGTGGGAGGGGGAGGCAGAGGTGCAGGCTGACATGTCCCAGCCTCCACCGCTTCTCAGACCTCACTGGAGCATCTTGCCAGACCCTCTGGCTTCTTTTGTGCCCCTCTCTACCCACCTGGGGAGCCCAGCCTCTGCCCTATCTTCTCCCCAGTCCCTAAGCCTACACCCTGCTCCTCAGTGTATTCAGAACCCAGAACTCAGTGATCCAGAAACTTCCAGTGGTGCGAACCTGCCCCTGGGGGGCTGGGGTGACCCAGGGGGCACTGTGTTGGGGCTATTGGGCCACAGGACCTGGAATCAGGACCTCCATTTCAAGCCCAGTACCCGGATCCCAGGTCTCATGAGGGAGAGAAGGCCCTTCTTTGCCTCAGTTTCTCCCTCTCTGTGACTTAGAGGCGGGAGCCTCTGTACCTCCTGCTTGCCAAGCAGTCCGCCCTGCTAATCCCCAACCCCAGGCCTCCCAATGCTAGGATTCTGGGCGCCCCAACATACCTAGACCCAAGAAATCAGGTTTGAACAGAATTAAATGAGGTGATAGTCCTGGCAGCCCATCAGTCCCGGGGGTTCTCGCTTTCCCCAGACACTGTTTGCCCTTTAGGTGCCTTCGAGGGGCTTCATGGGAGCGAGGGGCCCCTGGAGAGGCAGGAAGAGGAGACTAGTCCTGGCTTGTAGGGTACTTTTTTTGGGGTGCCCTGAGCCTGCTAGAACCCATGAGCCAGGCCCCCTTGATTCCTGCAGATATTCCCAAGCCTCCTCTCCCAGAACCCTGGGCCCTGGCACAGGGATGGGCCTGGCTGGCCCTGGCTCCCTGTCTCCTGAGCCAAACTTTCCCTCCTGGCTTTGGGTGGGGGGTGGAGGCTGACGCCACAACTCAGCCATGCGGCTGGCCTGGCGGGGAGGCTGTGCTGCTCCCTCCAGAGAGATAAGAGGAGACTCAAGAATGTCTGTGGGGAGCAGGGGGTGGTGTGGGGCTGCCCGCTGAGGAGGGCCTGCAGGGAGCCAGGGGCTGGAGTAGTGTTCCCAGAGCCCAAAATGGGGGAAGGTGGGGTGGGCGCTGAGGGCAGGGGTCTCCAGGGCCACGTGGGAGGGGACAGCCTGGCAGGGACTCAGGTGGGCAGTGGTGTATGGACTCAGCGGGGGTGTTAGGGAGCTCCGGGAAGTGCAGAGGCCTGGGTGTGCTCTTGAGTGTACGTACAAAAGTGCAGGGGTGGGAGGCTGTGCATTTGTGCGTGTGGATGGGCCAAGCTGTGCTCGCCCAACGTGGTGGGCCAAAGGCTAAGGTGCTTTGGGCCTCGGGTGGGAGTCTGGGACAGGGCGGCCCCCTCGAGGCTGGTACAACTGGGCCCCCGTGACTGCCCTGCTAATCCCCTGGAGGGAGGCTACAGTTGCCCAGCTCGGCGGGCACAGGGCCTGCAGAGAGGGGACCCTCGGGGCAGGATGCACTGGCTCCCAGCAGGTGACAGGGTTGCAGTGGCAGGTGTACTCCTCATCACATGGACCGACTGGGGCCTTGAACTCCCAGAGCCTGGTCAGGGACAAGGGCAAGGCAGTGCCGGAGGATACCAACAGGACCTTAGAGGTTCTGGTGAAGGCTCGGCCACCGAGAGCTGTGTGACCCTGTGCAGAGCTCTCACCCTCTCTCGGCCCCTTTCCTTACCTACAAGATGAGGGGGGGCCTAGAAGGCCTTGATGATACCTTCAGCTCTGATGAGCCTCATCTCAGCCCGGAAAGGAGCATGGAAGGGGGAGGCTGCTGGCCCCTCATTTCGGGCACGTGGGGCTTGAGTGAGCAGCCAGTGTCACCCGAAAGCAGATGGTTGTGGAGAAAGCCTTAGAAACTGAGGGGACCTGTGCTTCCAGCAGGTACTGAAAAGGGCACTGAAGTTGGGGGACCTTCACACAGCCTCTAGAGCCCCATCAGGGCTGGAGGTGGGAGGCTGGGTTTTCACTCTTTCCAGATCTGATGGGTGGCTTGGGCTGGTAACTTCTCTCCTCTGGCCTCATGTCCCCTCTGTGGTGGGCAGGTGGGTTGGACCAGAGATGGAACTTCCCATGGGATTCTTTTTAGCCACCAAACAAAGACAAACTCTTTTGTCTTTGGTCTCTGGATAAGATATATACACTGGAGACAGGGCCTGCCCCCCCCCCCCGGTCCCCTAGAGCACCAGGATCCTGGTTTGAAAGCCACCCTCCACCCAGCTCTGGGATGGGGCCTAACACTGCCCCCCTTTCCCAGGGGCCAAGACCGGGGCTCCAAGTGAAGGGAGTTAGCCAGTGTTAGAGCTGACACCAGCCCCTGCTGTCTCCCCTGGGTGGCCTTCCTATGGGGACCAGCGTCTCTGCTCCAGAGGGCAGGAGGACCTGATGACTGTTGGAGAGGACACCCATGCTGGACGGGAGGCTGGGGCTGAACCGGAGTGTGTGATGGGTGGCACTGTGCCCCATGTCAGCCTCACGGTCTGACCCAGGGAGCAGGTGGAGAGGGGAGGCGGCCAGACCCCTGACTATTAAGGAAATGAAATGAGGTGCCTCCTAGGTCTACGCAGAGCCCCTGGGAGGACTCCTGTCCCAGCCCCACCTCACAAGGTCCTGAGTCCAGCTGGAGGGGAAATGGCGGGGGGGTGAGGGGGTGGTCTGACTCATCCCCTTTTCTCCAACACCCCGGGCCACACAGGGGGTAAGGGGCCAGGAAATGTTCTCAGGGTCAGTGGAGGCAACAACAGCTATGTGAACAGAGGAGGGGGGCCACCCCAGGAAGCCAGCTCTCTGGGAGGGCCTACGGTCTGTCCAGGGGAGAGGGGCAGGCTCTTTCCCACCTGCTGGCCTCAGGGCCTTTCCTGAGTCTGGGGCCTGGGCAGAGGGCCCCCTGGGGTCTTAGGCAGCGCCAAGCAGGCTGTTCGGAGAAAGACAGGCCGCTCTGGGCAGAATGGCCTCTCCCTGGGCACCTGGCCCTCACTCCCTGACTCCCAAGGGCTTCCAGGACTTGGGGGGCCCTGGAAGCAGAGGCTGCTGGGTAACAGTCCAGCAGGGCCCCTGATTGGCTGCTGCCCTTGGACTTTGCCCTCCTGATAAGGGCTGGGAGCAGAAATCATTAACTGAATCACTAATGGGGTGGCCACGCCCCAGCCGGCCGCCTGCCCTTCCTTTCCACCCGCTTCCTCTTTACTGCCCTTCCCCTGGGCCTCAGTTTCCCTCCCAGCCTGAATGTGTATATGGGGGGCCTCCTCTCCCACCTCAAAGTCTCCAGCCCCTGCCCCCCTGTGCAGGTAGCCCCTGGGTTGGGGGCAGGGGTCGGATGATGTAAGGGTCCCGGGCACTTGCTGGGTGTGCTGCGGAGTCTGCTCCCAGCTCTGCTGCTCACCACGCTCCTCTGGGCGTATCTCCGCACCTCTTTGTGCCTCCATTTCTCCTCTGTAAAATGGGAATATAATTGTGTCACAGTGCCTACCGCTCAGCGTTTCTCGGGGATTAGGCGAGCGAGGGCCTGTGAGGGGCTAGGACAGTGCCTGGCAGAGTAATGCTCCGCAGATGTCAGGCTGGATTGCAGTGCGGCCCCACAGCGCGGGCTCTTGGTGGGCATTGTGTCCTCACTTTGAGGATTTATTGGTCCACAGGATAGGTTGGTGCCCCCAAGTTTGACCTGGAGCCTTTGGCTGGCGCTGTGTGCCTTGGGAAAGCCCCTCACCCTCTCTGGGCTACTTATTCAAATAATAAGGGGAGACTCTCAGCCTTGTTGAGCATGCTCCCTGACAGGTCTGGCCCTGCCTGGTCCTGGTTCCTGGTGACTCCATCAAGGCCCACCCGACCCTCCACCTCAGAGATTTGGAAGTTGGGGTGGGCAGGTGGGCAAGGGGAAGGGGGCTTGGCTGTCCTTTGTCTTTACCTGCCACACTCAGGCCTGAGGTTTTTGCATATGTTGTCTCCCAGGAGACCTGGAGATCAGTGGAGGTACTGGTGCTGTCCCCTCATTTCTGAGATGGGGTGCTGAGGCAGGAGAGGAAGGTGATGTGTCAGGCTCACTCAGGGTGGCCACAGCAGAGCTGGGACAGGATCCTGGGTCTTCTGAACTGCAGCTGCTCACAGTTGGGTGGCAGCCTGGAGTGAGGCAGAAAGGGGGCCTCTCTTTTTTGCGTGCCGAGGGTCCTGGTCACCGCTGATGACTGTGCTGGGTGACTTCCATTCAGCCCCTTACCCTCTGTGCCTCAGAACCCTCACTCAGATGGTCAAGGTTGTGTGATATAAGCAGTGAGACCCCAAGAGTGCCAAGGCCTGGAGTAGGAAGGGAAGGAAGGACAAAACCCTGGGTTGGGGCAGTGGGGTCCGGAGCCGGGGGGCTCCAAGACATCCTGTTCTCCCCCTGCCTCCAGGCCATATCAGTGGAATAGTTCACCCACCACTTGCCCTAGATCCCTCCAGCCCCTGTAATGCATAACCACAGCCTCCATCTCTCTGTGGAGTTCGAGGACCCTCCCTCCCTCAGTGGCCTTCCCTCGCCCCCCTCTTCATCTCTCAATCCCTTGTGCTCTCTTCTTCCTCTGCGGTTCTCCCTCCTGGGGTCTGGGGCCTGGAGCCTGGTGTGGGGTGAGGGCCATCCCCATCCCCTTTCCTGGTAGCTTGCGGCCTTTATCAGAGCCCTTGGGGATCTTGACACGGAGTTTTCTCAGATCTGGCTCCAGCTAGAGCTGATGGGGAGGTGCGTTGGCCTGGGCCTGCCTTTGGGTCAGTGAGCATTTGTGTGCATGAGTGTACAAGTCTGTGCCATGTGCTGAGATGTGAGTATGCACAAGCATGCTCGTGCTTCAGGGCCTTTGCACTGGCTCCCCACCACCTGGACTGCTCTTCCCAGATATCCTTGTGGCTCACCTTCTTTATGTCTTTGCTCAGTGAGGCCTGCCCTGACCATCCTGCTTAGAATCACAGTTTCTCCCTGCTCTTCCTGCACCCCAACCCCCTCTCCCTGCTTTGTTTTCTCCATAGCATCTGTCACCTTCTAAAATGCTATAGATTTTACTGATTTATCTTGTCATCTGACTCTGCCTCTAGAATGTCAGCTCCATGTGGGCAGGTTTTGTTTATTTTGTTTACTGCTATATCACCAGAGCCTAGCATTGTCCCTGACACATAGTAGATGCTCAATAAATAATTGTTTAAATGAATGAGCACGTATGGTGATATGTGTACATGTGTGTGTCAGTGTGGGAGGGGTGTGCCACCATGTATATGTGTGTGTTCATATGTGCATACTCATGTACTTACCAGTGGATACATGCCTGGGAGTACACCCTGTGTACACACATAAGTGTGGGACATGCTGGTGTGTGAACACAGGTGGGCATGGGTAACCCTAGAGGACCTGCCCTTACCCCATGCTGCAGGGTCTCTATCCCACCTTTGTGAGGAAGGACCTTCCCCGGGCCTGCCTACCCTGGTCCCTGTGGGAGAGGGCTGGGGGGCATCAGGTGGGAGCTAACTCAGCACTGTGGAGACAGGGCTGGGATCCCCAGAGCAAAGCAAAGGTCCCTGGGGACTAATGTGGGTTCCCTAAGAACAGGTGGTAGCTGCCGGGCTCAGTTCTGTTGGACCTGGCTTGAGAGCATCTTGGGACAGGGTGGCAGAGGGTGGCAACTATGTGGGGCCTGGAGGGGAACGTAGCTATAGCCTAGGGGTAGCCAAAGATTCCAGGTTCCCTGGAGGAGGTGGGTCTCTGCAGGCAGAATGCAGGAATCTTCTGTATTTTTAGCAAAAAGTTGGGAGGGAACAAAGACAACTGTGGCTCAGATTTAAGGACCAGATGACTGACTCAAGAGCCGTGTCCTTGTCAGTCAGCCCGAGGGTAATGGGATTTGTTGCAGAGATGCAAGGGGTAGCTTACAAAGTCAGGGGTCTGACCTGAAGGCATTTTAAGTGAGAAGACTCTGGTCACAAGTTGAAGCCTGAAACAGAGACAGCTAGCAGTTATCCTATTAATCATAGATCACATTAATAGAGATAGAAAGTCCAAACTAAAGGAAGTGAGAGCCCACTGTGCCCTGTCCTAGTGTGAACTAGTCTGGGACATGTTGATGGGCTCAGTCCATACTGGGAGACAAGCCACAGCGCGAGGGCTCTCTGTGACGGGTGACTGAGGAGGGGTTGCTGCAGCAGGCAGGCCGTCGCAGAGGGCTGACCCTTGGGGGTGGCTGGAGCCCAGGCCTGGGCGCTGGACTGTGTTGTGCATGTGCCAGCATAACAGCATGGCACTGGCCATGCCTCAGAGGGGCTCAGGAGAAGGCGCAAGGCCCCTCAGGGTCCCTGGAGCCAGTGTGCCGTAAGGTAGAGAGGAATGGGGGACAGTGGGACAGCTGGGCAGGAAAGGAGGTGTGGGTCCCAAGAGAGATGGAAACAGAGCAGTTCATGTTGATTGAGGAGTGGCCTCCAGGGGGTGAGGCGCTGTCCCACCGTCTCACTGAAGATGCTGTGATCCCTGCTCCACTGACAGAGAAGGAAGCCAGGCCCAGGGGGGACAGGTCACTTGCTGAGGGTCACACAGCTCTGAAGGGGGTGTGGCGTGGGTGCCACATTAGCAGCCAGGCCTCTTTGACCCTAGGGGTACCTTAGGGCATCATGGGGGTGCTAAGGTGGGCAGTCCCCTGACCACTACTGCCCTGGCCCCCTGCCACTGCTTGGAGCCAGGATGCCCCTCAGGTTCCAATACCAGGGGTGGACACTCAGCACAGCAGGGGCACAGGCTTGGGCCTCGTGTCCTGTTGTCCCCAGGTTCAGATGAGCTAGGCCTGACCAGCATCCTCAGACCCTGGTCTGCCCTGCCCACAGCCACGTGGCTGACGGGATTTCCGCCATGTTTGGGGCATGAATTGACAAGTGCCCCATTGACGGGCAGGGGGGAGGGTGTGGGCAGGGCACAAGCCACCCACTGTGCCGGGTCCCCACCCTCCCCCGTCCCCCAGGACAATGGCCGAGACTCAGCCAGTGGCCACAGCTGGTGGGGAGGGGATGGGCATGAGCACGAGGAGGGGAGGAGGGAGGGGTTCAGGGTGGAGGACCACCTGGGCCCCCACCCGCCCTCATCCCGCACCTGGCTCATGTCCCTTGGGTTCCCTTCTGCCCAGCTCAGTGGCCTTAAAGGGAGGAAGAAAGAGGAGGGGAAGGGGCTTCCTTCCCACAGCCCCGATCCCAGCCTGCCTGGGAAGGGGCAGTGTCTGGATCCTGTTAAGAGCAGGTAATAAAGGACCTAATTAATGAGAAGCATGTGGGGTGCATGGCTCAGCAGGGCAGGGACGGTACCTGGAGGGGCCCTGTCTAGCCCTGGCTCCTGACCACAGCACAGCCTGGCCGAGGTCCCCAGACCCAGACAGGCCTGGTTCCAGTGTCCCGCTTGCCACTTTGCTCATTCATTCCGTGAACATTTATTGAGTGCCTACTGAGGGCTTAGATGCTTAGATCCTAGGGAGACAGAACAGGGCGGGGCCCAGCCCAGCTCCCACATCTGCAAGGGATGGCAAGACATTCATCCTTCCTGAGCCTCAGTTCCCTCATCTGTAAAACGGAGAACAAGTAAGCTACCTCCCCTTAGGGTCATTACGAGAATTAAGTATGACTTGTGTAAAGTGTGCGTTGTGACGTTGGGCACAATGACCACTCGGGGAGTGTGAGCTGTGGGCAGTGGGTGGGCAGCGACAGGTCCCCCACCTGCCTGTGATGTCTGTACCAAGCAGGAGAGCGAAGAGCCTAATGAGAAAATAGAAAGGAGGCCACCGCCAAGAGGATGGGAGAGCCAGAGATGGCCTCTTGGGGGAACTTACATTTAAGCCAAAACCTGAAGAGCGCTTAGGAGTGGGCTTTCTCTGGCATGTGCAAAGGCCCTGATGTTCACAGCAGGGCGGGGCAGGGATGTTTTTCCCAGGCCGTAATGAGGTAGGGGCTGAACCATGGAGAGTTGCAGGGAGGAAAACTAGGCAGGGAGGAGGCTGTCAGGGGCAGGCAGGGGGCCGACCTTGCCCAGCCTTGGACCACGGAGGGCTCTAGTCATCCCGAGCAACAGGAAGTTGTTGAGGGTTTGAGGAGGGGGAGGGCAGGGATGCTGGTTTGTGACCTGGTGGTACCATGTTCTGGTTGTGCCACCATGGGCAGCCTCTCCACCTCCCAGGGAGGCCTTGAAGATCAGCAGAAGACAAAATTAGTTTCCTGCTGACAGGTATCTGTTGTTGGCTCAACAACGTTCCAGTGCTCTTTCAGGAACCGTGGGGGAGGGAGACCCCCAAGAGTGTGCCCAGGGGCCCTGCCTTCCTCCTGGGCTCTTGGGGGTTCTGCCCCAGCCTCAGGAATCCTGACCCCCAGACTGTCCTCCTAGGGTGTTTGGTTAGAAATCTGCAGTGTGGTTCGTGGGGCAGGCTGGGGCATCTGCCCAGTGGCTGGACCCTTTAGGCCAGGCGGGCTGTGTGGGGAGAAAACCAGGCAAGCCTCGAATGCTCCCAGAGAAAGAGAAGATGTGGGGCCAGTGTTCCTCAGGAGGCCCGCCAACCCCCAAACCTTAAACTTCTCTCCCACCCACTGGCCCACCCCCATCCTGCCCCAGTGGCCCTCTCCTCCCTCCTCCGTCCACCCGGCCCCTGGCACGGGAGGGTCTCTCCTCCCCCCAGCCACATCTGGTTCTTGTTAGGGTCTCCCAGGATGCCTGTGCCGAGGCCCCCCTATCCTGGGGGAGGTGGGCAGGAGGATTAGGGGTGATTAGGAACACTCCTGGCCAGGGGAGGAGGGGAAGGAGGGCCTGGCCTGTTATAGATAGCAGCACCATGACTCCGCCACCCCATCATTCACTGTAGATTCCAAGTTCAGTCTGTAAAACCTGCAGCTTCAGCAGCCGGGGGAGGGTGCGCTGCACTCCTGTGCCCTCTCCTTCTCTGTCTCTGTCTCCTGTGTTCCACCCTCCCTCAGGAGCCCCCCCACCCCCCCCATCAGGTGGAACAGCCCAGTAACCACCAACCACACCTTCCCACTTGTAGTCAGGCCCCAGCACCTGGGTTTGACTCCCCCTTGCTGTGTTGCCTTGGGCAGGAGACTTGACCTCTCTGCACAAAGGGAATGATGCTAATACCACCAAGCCTGCAGAGTGATTGGGAGGTAAACTCACGAAGCACTTAGAGTAGTGCAGGGCCTGGCAGGCAGGCAGGCAGGCAGACAGATGAGCGATCATTGTCACCATCATTGTCACTGGTACAGGTTGGGAAGATTGTCACACTACCCGAGGAGCCTTTGGGGTGCCGTGCATATAATAAGCTCCTGTGATTATTTATGTACTTGGCTCCAAAAGTGCTTGACACACAGTAGGCGCTCAATCAACGGGACCTTCGGTTAATAGGGAAGGATGGGCTGGGGGCCAGAGTGTAGATGGGGGTTCTAGAACTTCAGCATGCAGACTGGTCATTCCTGGCTTCAGAAGCTCCTCTGGCCCTGGCCACATAGGGCCCCGGACAGCCATTGGCCGTGCTCGGTGGGTGTCCCTTGTTCCCGGCCAGTGAGCCAGGGGTGGGGGAGCAGGAGGGCCTGTCCCAGGCAGCTCGTGACTCCTAGGAGGGCTTAGCCTTCATTAATCACCTAAGCGGGGCTCAGCATTCTTGAAATGCCGGCCAGGGCCGGGGAGGGGCCTGGGTGGGGGCTCCTGGGGACCCCAGGGCTCCAGGGACTGGGAAGTGAAGTCAGCTGCTCCATTTGCTGAGCACCCACTCTGTGCCAGGCACCTTGCATACCTTAACCTGTTTCATGCTCAAAACGAGACTGTAAAGTGTTAGCAGTTCATGTCCCCATTTTACTCATGAGGAGACTGAGGCACAGAGAGGGTGTGTGGCCTGCCCAGTGTCACACAGTAGGGAGTAGGTGAGCCAGTATTTATTCCTGGACCTTTTTGAGCTCTGCTCGCAGGCTTACCGGGGGAGGGAGCACAAGGTGCAGACCCCAGACTCGGGCTCCAGGGCCAGTGGGAGGGTGCCTTCTGCCTCAGTGGGGCTGGCCAGCCCTGGCCAGCAGTGTGGGTGGGGCCGTCCTCCATTATCAGAGTTGACGCATCTCTCACGTCAGCCCCCTTATCACCCCGCCCTCTGCCCCCCCCACAAGGTGACCCTGGGAGGGGAAAGGCCAGCGCCTCCCCCTCTCCTCCCCGCTGATGCCCAAGAGCACTGGGCCGCCTTTTCTGTGAGTCCCTCCCTTCCCTGGAGCTGGGGCCAACTAGGAGGGCCCAGGAGAGGGCGGGCGGAGGACCAGAGCCCAGTCCACCGTCATTTCACCGCTATGAAGTCAGGGTGAGCCCTTACCTCTCTGGGCCTCTCACCTTTGCAAAACGGGGGCTAAGCACCCAGCCCCATTACGGAATGATGGGCATATGCAATGAGAGTGAACTGGGCTGGGCACTCCTGTTTCTGATGCCTTCTCCCTCTGCAGCTGGGGTGTGGGGTGCAGGAGGCTCCCCCAGCCCATGGGCCCCCCCAGGATGTGTGGTCCAGCCCAACCAGGCCTCATGTTCCCAGGTGCCCAGCAGCTGGGCCATTGGAACTGACTACTGAACAGGGCGGGTCAGAGTCATCGGGAGTGGTGGGCATCCACTGAGCAGTCTTGCTTGGTCTTCATAGCACTCCATGAGACGGGGACAATTACCCCATTTTATATATGAGAGGAAGGGACTTGCTCATGTGAGGAAGCTAAAAAGGGGCCTGGAGGGAAGGAAGCTGCTTGTTTGTCCCAGATCTTTGCTGTGGTCCCCTCCCCTCCTTGGAGACTCCAGGTGGCCTTGTGGGCTGGCGGAGGTCAGTGCCTCCTAGGAGGGGTGTCCAATGGTGGACGATGAAGGGCTCTGCCCCACAGGGATGGGTACACAGATGGGGAGGGCACATGCTTTGGACAGCCTTGCCTGGGGACAGTTGGAGGGCTGAGCCCAGAGGCCTAGGAGTCTCGGGAAGTTGCACCAGTCCCTGAGCTCATATCTGCCCCTTCCCTGCAGGCCACGACATCAACGGTGCCCTGGAGCCCTCCAACATAGACACCAGCATCCTGGAGGAGTACATCAGCAAGGAGGATGCCTCCGACCTGTGAGTGGCCCCAGGACAGCCTCGCTCCGCCCCCAGGCCCTCTGGCCTCCACTTTTCACCTGGGAGGTGACAGGGCCCCACCTCTGAAAGCGGCCCCTGGTCCTTTCCCAGTGGCTGACTACTCTGCCATCTGCCCTTCCGGTGGGGCCCAGGGAGGGGCTGGGGTCCTGGCTGGCGCTGAGCTTCCCCCCTTCTCCGCAGCTGTTTCCCTGACATCTCTGCTTCAGCCAGTACCGCCTCCTACACCCACGGGCAGCCAGTGATCCCCGGCTCCAGCGGGGTCCACCACCTGAGCCCCCCTGGGGGTGGACCCTCCCCAGGGCGCCATGGCCCCCTTCCACCCCCGACCTACAGCACCCCGCTCAACTGCAACAACAACAATGGCATGGGCACCGCTCCCAAGCCCTTCCTGGGGGGCTCTGGGCCCCCCATCAAGGCAGAGCCCAAGGCTCCGTATGCCCCAGGGTGAGTGAGGGCAGGGAGCATGGTGGGCAGATTAGATACAAGGCCCAGTGGCAGGCAGGGCATGGGGCCAGTGCCTATGGACCTGGGAGGAGCTGGCCAAGGCCTGGCAGTGGTCATTGGGGTGCTTGGTGGGCAGGTAAGTTGGGGTAGGACTAGGGCCAGGCTGAGGAGGGACTTGTGGCCTTGTTCTGAGGCAGTGGGCAGCATGGGGGGTTCTGAGCAGGGGAGTGATGAGGGCTGACAGAAGTGCTAGAAAAACCTCTGAGCCCTAGCCGGTTTATTCAGTGGTTAGAACGTTGGCCCAGGAACTGAAGGGTCCCGGGGTCGATTCCAGCCAAGGCCACGTACCTCGGTTGCAGGCTCGATCCCCAGCCCCTGTTGGGGCGTTTGTGGGAGGCAACCAATTGGTGCGTCACTTTCACATCCATGTTTCTATCTCTCCCCCCCTTCCACTCTCTCTGAAAAAGCCATGGAAAAATATCCTCAGGTGAGGATTCAAAAGAAAGGAAAGAAAAAAGAAAAGAAAAACCTCTGAGAGCTGTGTGGAAAGGGGAGCTGTGTTCAGGAGGGGCTGGGACCAGAGGCCAGAACTGTTTACATTCACGGGACCACCTACACGAGTACACATCTACACACGCATACACCCCTATACACGTGTGCACATACCCAGGCGCGCAGACTCCCCTCACCGAGCCAGCTCCATCCACTCAGTCGTGCACTGAGCCACTATTTGCTGTGGCCGCAAGGAGTTGGCTGATGGTGCAGACGTGGTGCCTGATAGTCCACCCAAGACAGCCTCCCAGCTTCCATGATGAGTCCACATCAACAGCCTGACTCAAGGGCTCAGCCTGGGTCTGGCTGTGACCAAAGGTTCCAGGTGACCGCCAGCCAGCCCAGCCAGCTGCCCATGGACACATGCTCATGGGGAAAGTCTTTAGAGGGGCTCAGAGAAAGTTCTGGGTTCCCTAGCCGGGGACAGGGACCCGGTCTCTGAGAGAAAGACTAATTGAGTGCTGGGAGCATGACACCTGTCAGACAGCTCAGTAACCACCACCTCGGTCAGGGCCTCAGTGACTTCTCTGTAAAGCGAGCCCAAAACGCTTCCCCTCTAGGCACTGTGGAAATAAAGGGAGGCGGCGCTGGGGGGACTGAGCTGTCTCCTGGATTACAGGGCTTGGGCAGCAGAGGGGAGCTGGAGTGTCAGGGGTGAGCTGCTTGAGGCTGAGAGGCAGTCACGAAGCCACAGACCCCAAAGGGAAGGCAGGAGGGAGGAGAGCTTTGTGCCGGCTGGGTGCCCGCTGCTGGACCCCGTGCCTATGCTTGTGTGAGCACCTCAGCTGGCCCCTGTATCTGGCCTTTGAGGAGGGCTCCCCTGGTCCTCACAGCGGGATTCTAATGGCACAGGAGGTCATTTCCCAGAGAGGGAAGGGGCTTGTCCAGAGCCACACGGGGCCTCTGTGGCCTGGGCCTTCACTGCCCCACCCTTGCCTGGCCCTGCTCTAGATGGTAAACAAGACAGACAGGTCCCTCCAGCTGTGGATCCTGCAGTCTCGTTGGGGAGGAAGTTATCAATTAATAAATCACCACATGGAGGACTAGTGAGCACCTCAAGGAGTTGAAAGGAGAGAACACGAGGTCCTGTGGACTTGGGCATTTGATTGCAGGGATCGGAGTGTGTGAAAGACCTTGACAGACTAGAGAAACCCAAGGCCACTGTCAGGGAAGTGTAGGGAGCAGGCAGGAGATGACAGACAATGACAGACGTGGAGCTGGAGAGGCCTGGTCAGCAGTGAGGGCCACAGGGAGGGTTCAGTTCCCATCACTTCATACTTTTTCCAGCATCCTCACATAGCTGGTGGGGTTGGGGAGATGGCTTGTCTAGGGGAGCATGGGCACTCTGAGATCAGCTCTAGGCTGCATCCATGACGGCTGGGCACACAGTGGGAAGTCTCTCCAGACGTGGGGACCAAGGATGGCCAAAGAGTGGGTCCCCATGTGGCCACATTCTCCCCCTCACTGGACCAGTCGGGTTCCTGCGGGACGTGCTGGCCTCTCAGGGTTGAGTTTGTTCTTTTGCTTGAACCACTGATAAAAACAAAACCGGCAAGAAAAGAATAAACCGAGGCCCAGCCGAGCTGGCTCCCTGCCCAGTCCACACCTGCCCGTGGTGGGACGGTCCCCCTAGTGACCCATCCAGCCCCCTAGGACACTGTGTTTCCAGGAAATGGGGCTTCCGTGGGCATAGCAAGGGAAGAGCAGACTTGGGCCCTCAGACTGGGGACAGAGCCCTTGAATGCCTGTGGCATCATCAGGGACCCTGGTTACTGGCCCCCAAGTGCCCAGCAGGTCTGAGGGGATGCTGGGCAGGAGCCCAGGGCTCCCCCCCAACAACTGCCAGGCACCCCAAGGTGACTGGCACAGCGAAGTGCCCCACTGGTGGGAGTGAGGAGACCTCGATGCCTCCAGCTCTGGGGTGCCTGGAGCGCTGCCCCACAGAGGAGCTGCTCAGCCTGAAGGCAGCGTCTCAGCTGCCCTCCCAACAGCCCCCCCTCTCCCGCAGCACGCTGCCTGACTCTCCCCCAGACTCGGGCTCCGAGGCCTATTCCCCCCAGCAGGTGAATGGTGAGTCCAGCGGGCACGCCCTCCCCCTCTGGGGTTTGGGCAAGTGGTTGGGGCGGCCTTATCGGAGGGAGGGAGCACGGGAGGGAGGGGGCCCTCGCTGCCCAACAGGCCCAGATTATCGCTGGTCAAATACTCCCAGCGCTGGCTATTGTTTCCCCACTGGCGGGTGGGGAGCCTGGCCCTGCCCCTGAGCAAGTGTCCCTGCCGGCGATGCCACCCGCCTGCCTGCCGGCGCCATCATGGATGCGCCCTTCGGGGGTAAGTGGACGGCTGGGGAAGGCCCGGGCCGCAGCACAGGCCTCACCAGCTGCCAGGCCTGCCTCTACTTGGGGGGTGCTCAGGGGTGCTGTGGCCCCCAGGTGGCCAAGAGCAGAAGGATCACGGGCAGCAGTCTCCCCACAGCCAGAGAGGGGTCAAGAGTTCTGTTTATCTTACCAAAACCATCTCTGGAATGCCTCCTGGGGAACAAAGGGAGCGGGGCCTCCCCCCTCAGGCTGGGGGGCTGGCCCCTGGGAGCCTGGTAGAGGGGCTGCCGGAGGGAGGGTGCTGCCACTGGACTGCACTGGGGGTCTCAGGAGACTCCTTCCTGAGGCCCAGGGGAGGATCAGCCCTGAGAGGAGCTTCGGAGAATCTGGGGATGTGGGACCTGCCCCGGGGAGCAGCTTCCCAGCCCAGCCAGGGGAAGGAACAGGCTAAAATGGGGCAAAAGGCTGCCCACCCCCTGGACCGAGGCTCGCCTCCCTGCCCAGGCCTCTAGGCTGCCCAACCCTCCTCCCACATGGGGTTGGTGGGAGGGCAGCTCCCAGGCTTGGCCCAGGAGGGTGGGAATCAGGAGACCCTGCAGAGGTGGGCCACGGGAGAGCTGGTGCCCAGGGCAGTCTCTGATGCCTACTCCCCTTCTCTCCCACAGACCCCCACCTCCTGCGCACCATAACCCCTGAGACCCTGTGCCACGTGGGAGGGCCCTCCCGCCTGGAGCACCTGCCCCCACCCCCAGCTCACCTGCCAGGCCCCCCGCCGCCCCCGCCACCCCCACCTCACTACCCCGTCCTACAGCGGGACCTGTACATGAAGGCGGAGCCCCCGATGCCCCCCTACGCTGCCATGGGGCAGGGGCTGGTGCCCGCCGACCTGCACCACACCCAGCAGTCCCAGATGCTGCACCAGCTGCTGCAGCAACATGGAGCTGAGTAAGGCTGGGCAGCGCCCCAGGGTGGGAAGATGAGGTGGGGGGTCAGGGACCGGCAGGCAGGACAGGTGGAGGTGGGGACAGGGATGAACCCAGGAAGGGCAAGAGGCTCTGACCCCAGGACATGGGGTCAGCATATGTCCTCATGTGCCCAGCAGGGCAGCAGGTATTTCCAGCATGGCCAAGTGCTTGGCGGACATGGCCACCCCCGTGGCCCACATGGGTAACCTGGGGCTCCAAGAAGGGGAAATGCTTGCCCAGGTCATGGAGCCGGGAAGGCCAGTATCAAGATTTGAACCTGGCTGTGCTGTTACCCCAACACCAGCGACTTTCCAGCCATTTCATGGCATCCTCAGTTTTTGAGGAGGTACCAGGTGTAGATCCAAGGTCCCCGGTTTGACCCCAACCTACAGAATTGTCTTTTTATGTTCTACACACTGAGATTTCATGAAAGATGTAGTTCAAGGAAACATTCCACTGCCAAAACTTTTTGTCAACCAGAAGAAAAGGGGTGCTGTGCAGGCCCCCAAATCTTCAGCCCCCAGGCCCTCTGTGGCTTGTTTCTAACCTCGGAGGCTGCTCTCCAGAGAGCCTTCACTATAGAGGGTGACACTGAGAGTGGCAGCACAGGGAAGGGACGGACTTCTTCACTCCGCCAACAGTTCTGAGCACTCTGTGTGCCAGGCCCCTTGTCAGGTGTGATGGGGACACACAGACAAGTCAGGTGTGGCTCCTGCCCTCCTGGATTCCACAGTTTGGGGGTAGGGCAGAGTGACAGAAACAGGGAATGACAACACAGAGTGATGGGGGAGCTCTGAGGAGGCAAAGCACATGGGCTTCCTGGAGGAGGTGTTCTCCAGGCTGGGTATATCCTCCAGCAGCAGGGTGGAGAGGGGAGGGTGGGTACTGCCCAGGGGAAGGGGGCTCAAAGGGAGCCAGCCCCCCATGGCGCACATCTCTGACTTTCCAGGCTCCCCACACACCCCTCTAAGAAGAGGAAACACTCCGAATCGCCCCCCAACACCCTCAATGCCCAGATGCTGAATGGAATGATCAAACAGGAGCCTGGGACCGTGACAGCCCTGCCTACGCACCCCCCTCGAGCCCCTTCTCCACCCTGGCCTCCCCAGGGCCCACTCTCACCAGGCCCTGGCTCCTTGCCCCTCAGCATCGCCCGGGTCCAGACACCGCCTTGGCACCCGCCAGGTGCACCCTCACCAGGTACATAGCTGGCCTGCTGGACCCTGCAGGGGGCGGACCCTTCAAGTTGGGGAGGGGAGCCCAGGGCCCACATAGACATTCCCACCCTGCAGGACTCCTGCAGGACAATGACAGCCTCAGTGGCTCCTACCTGGACCCCAACTACCAGTCCATCAAGTGGCAACCGCATCAGCAGAACAAGTGGGCGACACTGTACGATGCAAACTACAAGGAGCTGTGAGTGACCTGTGCTGCTCCCCACCCTCCTGGCCACCCCAGCTGGACCCCCAACCCTGGCATCGTGGTCCTAGGGCAGGGCCTGAGAGCACACTGGGTACCAAATGGCCCATTTTAGAGAGGAGTAGAGGGCTCAGGACAGAGCTAGGACTGGTGCTCAGGGTTCCTGATCCTGGGCCAGCTTGAGGCCTGCTTAAGAAGGTGGTGTCTGCCAGGGAGGGGCCCACGGGGGAGTCGGTGTTTTCTGGCTCCTCCCCCCCCACCCCTGGCCTCCTCCACCTCCTCCTGCATTCCAGGAAGGTAGCAGGAAGCTGAGTGTTAGCAAGGCCCTTCCAGCAGACCCTCCCTGGAGGAGAGGGCGGGGTGGGGAGGACTGGGTCGGAGGCTGCCTGGCATTCCTAGCCCTTCCTCACTGCCCACCTGGATTCAGTTTCCAGGCCTGGCCAGGAGCACTATGGGACCACTCCCCTGGCTCCTGCGGAAGGCCAGTTGGAGCTGAGAGTGTGGCTCCCCCCAACTCACCTTGGACATTGCCAGGCCTGGGCAGGGTGGCTGTACTTGGGCCCTCTCACAGCCAAGACCAGCCTCCTGGAGTCGGGCACCTGGGCTTTGTGGGACTCTTAGCCAGAAGCCCTCAAGGCTAGGGGTGTCCAGCTGCTCCGGTGGCTGAAGGGTCCCTTGAGGCCCTGCCAGGGTTGAGGGGAGGTCTTTGGGGGTCCAACCCCTATGGCCTGGTGAGGAACCCGCACTCCTACTTCTTGGGCCAGCCCTGCCACCCCAGGCCTCAAGGACAAGAAGCTGGCGGCTGAGGCCCCCAGTGTGGCCCAGGCACTTCCTGGGTGTTTCTGTGGCGCAGGCAGGTGGGTGGTGCCCCGAGAGGGAGAAGTAGTAAGCCCTGGGCCTTCCTGTAGACATTAGCGAGGCCCAAAGTCCTTTTCCCACAGTTTGGAAACTTGGTCCCTGCGCAGCTTCCTCCAGGCAGGCACTGGGCACTGGGAGCACGGCTTGTGCCTGGGAACCTGGGTGAGGGTGGGCCACCTGGAGGTCCCCCAAAGTGCTGTTGATGGGCAAACTGAGGCTGAGTACAGCTGCCCAGAGTGCTCCTGTCCCCACCGAGGGCATACAGAAGTCAGAATGAGGATTTTGGGGGGTTTGAGGGAGCCTGTGGGCAGGGCCAGCTCGGTGCTGGCGCCTGGTTCCACCGTTTCCATGGCAACCAGCTGTCAGGCGCAGTGAGGCTCTGCAGACCATCCCCTCTAACCCCATCTCCCATGAGGGCGGGGGCTTCAGGAAGTGTTCTGGAAAGGAGTCAAGTGTGGTGAGGGGCCATCAAAGCCCCCCCTCAGGAGTTCTCTCCCATGTGGTGGGCCTCGGATCTCCTGCTCTGTTTCCCCCATCCCCAGGGCAGGGTGGTTGGTCCCAGGCATGTGGAGGGAAGAATAGTGACTGAGGAGGTGGCATACCTGAGCCCCAAACCTTCGGGGACTCAGTTTCCATTTCTGAGAAGTGGGGGCAGCCCCACGATCGGGGGTTTGGGGTAGGAAACTTGTACGCAGACATTGGGAAGCCGACATTCCAGGCCTGGCTTTGGGGCCTCCTCTGCCTCCAGGCCCATGCTCACCTACCGCGTGGACGCCGACAAAGGCTTCAACTTCTCGGTGGGTGACGACGCGTTCGTGTGCCAGAAGAAGAACCACTTCCAGGTGACGGTGTACATCGGCATGCTGGGCGAGCCCAAGTACGTGAAGACGCCCGAAGGTCTCAAGCCCCTCGACTGCTTCTACCTGAAGCTGCACGGAGTGAAGGCAGGTTGGGGACAGCAAGCAGGGGCAGCAGGGGCCAGGAAGGCTCAGGGAGGAAACTCCTCTTGGCTACGTCCACCCCTGCTACCCACCCTCCGTCTTTTCTCCCCTTGACTGTCGGGCTCCTTGCTTCTGTCTCCACCCTGACCCCAAGTCTCTATCCCCAGCCAAGACCCCCTCTCCTGACCGCTCCATCAGCCCCCTCAGCTTCACATCCCAAAGTGAACTCCCTGTGAACTTGCCCCTTCTCAGGGCTCCCTTCTCAGGAGTGGGGCTCCAGGGCCTGGGTCACTCAGGCCATAAATCTGGGGCCTACCTGCCAACCTTGTCATGCACCAGGCCCTGATGTACCCTCTCCTTGGACAAGGCCATCCCCTCTCCTCGTTTGAATGTCCACAGCAGCCTCCACTCTGGCTCCTAACTCAAGCTCCACCTGAGACCCCGGCGGGCATGACATTCCCCATTCTTCCACCGCCCCCAGTACCCTCCTAGCAAAGCCCCAACTTCTGAGCTTAGCTCACAAAGGCCTTTGGGGTTCAGCCCTGCCATTTGCTGTGCCCCAAACCACTGTACCTATCCACAGCCCCTGCCCTCCCTTAGCGGTTCCCTTTCCCTGGGACATCCTCCCAACCCCCACTCCATCCCTCCTCACCTGGCTGACTGCTCCTTGACCTTCACCTTCTACTGGGCTACAGTCCTTGGGGACACCTGCTCTGAGGCCCGTCTTGACCTAGAGGCCCCACCCCTGTAGACCCTCCCACTCCACCCCCACCCCCCACCCCGCAGCACAACCTTAGTGGACAATGATTTTAAGTCCGAGAGTTCCCTGGGGGTGTGGCAGGGTATGTCTCCTTCAGTGTGGTGTGGAGAGGTTGAGGGGACATGTGTGGGGGCTGGAGTGAGTGCATGTTTGTAGAGGCCAGTTTGGGATGTCACTCAGGCTGGGGGAGTGTGGGTGTGGATTGAGGTCTGTGAGGGCGATGTGGAGTGTGTATGCTCGGGTGTGCACGCACAGGTGGGTGCAGGGTGTGGGTATGCAGCTGTGGGGGGGGTGACTGTGTAGGAGAGGGCACCTGAGTTTATGGGGAAGCAAGGCTGAGGGGAGGGTGGTGCCTCTGTTTCCGCATGAGCTCCAGATGGGCCAGGCCTGGGCTGAGAGGCTGAAGGGAGCCAGAACCAGGTGGGTACCAGGCCCTGAGGTGCCATTGGGCTCTGCTCCTCCCCCAGCTAGAGGCCTTGAACCAGTCCATCAACATCGAGCAGTCTCAGTCAGATCGAAGCAAGCGGCCCTTCAACCCTGTCACGTGAGTATCTGACCCCTTGGGGGTGGCATCTGGGAGGGCTGACCCACAAGCTGGCCTGGAAGCTGAAGGGGGCTAGGCAGGCACCCACAATGTCCACCTCCCTCACCTGGGTGCCCCCCTGTGGCCCGGCTCTCCACATTCCCCGTGCCTGCCCCCTGAGTTTCCTGTCCCCTCCTCTGCAGGGTCAGTCTGCCGCCTGAGCAGGTCACAAAGGTGACTGTGGGGCGGTTGCACTTCAGTGAGACCACCGCCAACAACATGCGCAAGAAGGGCAAGCCCAATCCTGACCAGAGGTGAGCAGGCTAGACCCCTGTCCCAGAGTAACACCATTTCGGAGGAGGAGGGCCAGGAATTTGCCACCCCGTGTGACACGCCAGGCAGAGTCCCACAGACTAACCCATTTTACAGATGAGGGACCTGAAAGTCAGGGCCCTTAATTGACTAAGGATGGGAGAGAGAAGCTGGCTTCTGGATGAAGGAACCGCTCTGTGCTGCCTAGCTGCGGCCCTGGGGAAATTCTGCCCCCTAGTGGAGACTCAGGTTCCTCCTCTGTAGTACCGGGTGTTCACGCCCACTGCCTGGGCTGCAGGAGCCTGGGGGAGATGTCTGAGGGGGCAGTTTTGTGCACTGTGCATCTGACCTGGGTAGGATGGCAGGGGCTGGGGGGTGGGCAGAGGCAGGTGGAGCAGGACCCTGGGTGCCTCTAAGACCCCTGTGTGCCCCAGGTACTTCATGCTGGTGGTGGCCCTCCAAGCCCATGCACAGAATCAGAATTACACGCTGGCTGCCCAGATCTCAGAACGGATCATCGTGCGGGTGAGGATACCTCCCCTAGGGTCTTGAGAGTCCTCCCCAGAGCTGGGAGAAAAACACCCAGGAGAAATATCGGGGTACTTGGGTGTTGGGCTGTGTGCTTGCTGATCCTGCTGGGCACTGGCTGTGTGGCCTTGGGAAAGCCTCCGCCCTCTCTGAGCCTCAGTGTCTCCTAAAGGGTTGAGGTGGACAGGACCTGGGAGCTTTCTGAAATCCCACAAGTGAAAATTGCCACATGGGAGGGGCAGTTTAAGTTGGGTATGGTGGGGTGAGGAGCCCTGGCTGGAGCTGGAGGGGCGGCTGTGGGGTTTCCCCCTTCCCCAGGGGACTGCAGGTCTCCCATCCCCCAGGACTGATCCATCCAACCCCAACTCGTGCTAGGCCTCCAACCCAGGCCAGTTTGAGAGTGACAGCGATGTGCTGTGGCAGCGGGCACAGGTGCCCGACACAGTCTTCCACCATGGCCGTGTGGGCATCAACACGGACCGTCCAGATGAGGCGCTGGTCGTGCACGGCAACGTCAAGGTCATGGGCTCACTCATGCACCCCTCGGACCTTCGGGCCAAGGAGCACGTGCAGGAGGTGGGGACAAGGCTGTGGGTGGGGGCAACTGAGCTACCAGGGGCAGGGGGAGGAGGAGGGGGATGGAGGAGGGGGAGGCTGAGCCTGGATCTCTGGATCAGGGCATCCTGGTAGCAGGATCTCCCCTCCACCCTGCAGCCTCTGGGCTGCTGCCCTCTTGGGCTCCGGGGCGCTCCGGACGGCCAGAAGGGGAGGGTGAGGCTCATGGGTGGCTCCCACGCAGGTGGACACCACGGAGCAGCTGAAGAGGATCTCTCGCATGCGGCTGGTGCACTACCGATACAAGCCGGAGTTTGCCACCACTGCTGGCATCGAGGCCTCAGCGCCGGAGACGGGTTAGGACCAGCCTGCGCTACTGGGGCTGGAGTCCGGGAACCCAGTAACCCTGCCCTGGTCCTCTGGCAGTGCTGTCCCTGTCCTCTAGAAACCCCCCTGCCCTGAACTCTCCCCCTTGCCTCCTGGAACTCCAGCCCCCCCAACCCTGCCCTCTAGAAACCCCGCCCTTAAGTCCCTGGGAAATCATGCCAAGCCAGGTCCCGGGTACCTCAGTCCTTGACACTGGAAGTCCGGGAATCGTGCCCAGGGACCCTCACCCCTCTGTCCCTGGATGAGTCCTGCCTTCATCTTCCTGGATCCCTGACCCTCTTCCCCTGGGACTCTTATTCCCAGGAATCCCCTTCCCCCAGCCAAGGCAGTCCTACACCTTTACCCCTGAACTGTGACCCTGTGGACACTTGTGTCCGTGGAGCCCCCTGCTTCAGGGCTCCGTGGAACTGAAATCTCTAGCATCCAGAACTTCGCCCTCTCCAGCCCCTGCCCCTCCTTTCTTTAGGTGCTGAGGGTGGTCAGTCCCCCTTCCACACACACTTGGCTTGTCCCTCCCCAGGTGTCATCGCCCAGGAGGTGAAGGAGATCCTGCCTGAGGCCGTGAAGGACACTGGAGATGTGGTCTTTGCCAATGGAAAGACCATCGAGAACTTCCTGGTGGTAAACAAGGTCTGTGGCCGGGGGTGGGGGGGTGGAGGGGGAAAACTGGTGGGAGCTGGGTTGGGGGGGCAGCTGGAGGGCAGCCACCCTCCAAGGAGACTGGGCACTGAAGCACAACGGGCGGGAGCAGCCCAGCCTTCTCTCATGCCCTTCAGGGTGCCCACCCACCCCACAGGGAAAGGGTGAGCTTCAAGGGCAGGTGGGCACTTGGCCACTCTATGGCTGCGTGATAAGGGCAAGAGGATCCTTACTGAGGGTCATTGTCCTCCCCTGCAGAAGGAGGGTGACAGTAGGAACCGCTGAGACATTCTCATGTGGCTATTGCAAAGCTTAACCACGTGGTTTATCGTGAGGATGGTGTTTGTAACTTATCTGGCTTGAGGCTGGGCTCCAAGGAGCATGTAATGTGTTTTGGCCTCTGCTGAATAGTGAAGAGCTGAAGTGTGAGACACCCTGTCCCTGAGAGCGGGAGATGGGAGCGTGAGCCTCTAGGAGACAGGGCATTCTGATGAGGTGGAAAGAACTGTTCAGGCCGGCGGGAGGGCCTGAGCAAAGGTGTGGGGGTGGGGAGGCTGTTGGGAGGCAGGAACAGGAGCTGTGGGACCTAGACGGGACTGGAGGAGAGGCTGGGCTTGAGGAGAGGCTGGCCGTGGGCAGGGAGGCTTGGAGGGGCTCCCTTCCCACTCCCCGACGGGCTTATAGCCTGGGGCTCCTGGGTGTGGACAGTGCCCTCAACACTGGCCTGTTGCGTGCATCAGGAGCGCATCTTCATGGAGAATGTGGGTGCCGTGAAGGAGCTGTGCAAGCTGACTGACAACCTGGAGACGCGCATCGATGAGCTGGAGCGCTGGAGCCACAAGCTGGCCAAACTGAGGCGCCTGGACAGCCTCAAGTCCACCGGCAGCTCGGGCGCCTTCAGGTGGGGGCGCGGAGCGGGGCGGGGGAGGGAGGGCCTGCTTCCCAGAGGCACCTCTGACCCTGACCCTCTCGCTGCAGCCACACAGGGAGCCAGTTCAGCCGGGCCGGCAGCGTCCCCCTCAAGAAGAGGCCCCCCAAGGTGGCCAGCAAGGTAAGGGTGAGCAGGGGTGGGAGGTAGGTTGGGGCATCCTCCATGGCTTTCCTTCCCAGCTTGCACCTCTCGGGGTTCACTGACTCCGAGTGCTCCCCTTCCTGCCCTGCCCCTCTAGCCCTCCCAGCCATGTTTTCCCTTCCCCTCCCGCTGCCCGCCTCGGGAATGAGCCCACCTCCAGCAAAACCCCAATGGGTAAGACCATGGGCGCCCTAATCCGGGCCTTTCTGCTTCTTCCCTTTTCTCCTTGGTCTTCAGCCATCATCTGTGGTCCCAGACCAGGCCTGCATCAGCCAGCGCTTCCTGCAGGGAACCATCATTGCCCTGGTGGTGGTCATGGCCTTCAGGTGACTGGGCCCGCAGGCTCTGGGGTGGCTGGCTAGGGGACTTGAGCTGCCCACGGGCCCGGGCTTGAGGGAGAGGAAGAGCTGGCCTAGGAGAGCCCCTGAGGTCTTAGGGAAGGAGATGGGCTGCCTCATTCTGTGCCTTCCCCCTGGGGCTGGGAGACCGGTTATAGGCATCACCTGGGAGCCCAGGCCCTGCCCTAGAGAGAGGGCACTGGACGTGGCTCCAGCTCTAACCACGGCCCTTTTCTGTGGCTCCCAGCGTGGTGTCCATGTCCACACTGTACGTGCTGAGCCTGCGCACCGAGGAGGACCTGGTAGAAACTGATGGGTATGTCTCTCGAGGCCTGACTGCCCGCTGAGCCGCCAGGTCCGGCGGGGCTTTGGTGGGCAGGCCAGGGTCAGAGGAGCCATGGAGGCTGTCCCCTCTAAAGGGGGTTCCACCTGAGGCTCTCAGCTTATGGGGGGGTTGTGGGGATTGATGGGAGGGTCTCCCTGGAGAGGAGGCAGCTGTTTTCCAGTCCCTGCAGAAGCTGGTGTTTCTCTCTGGCCTACTGAGTGCTCCTACAGGCAGCTGGGCCTCTGAGAGTCAAGGGCATCTGAGGGGTCCAGGTTGGACTGTGGATGGAGAGGAGGGCCTTGGGCTCTGTCTGCCCACTGTCACCCTCGGCCTCTGGGGCCATCTCTGACTATGTCTTCTCTCTCCTCCCCTGTGCCTGTCTCCCCCTTTTCCTCTCTGCCGTCCCTTAGCTCTTTTGCCGTGTCTACTTCCTGTCTTCTGGCCCTGCTCCGGCCCCAGCACCCTGGGGGGAGTGAGGCCATGTGCCCATGGTACGTGTCTGGATCAAGCCCCTCCCTCCTGCCTCTGGCTCCTGCTGCCCTCTTCCTGCCTCCTTTCCACCTTCCCCTCCACCTCCTCCTGCCCTTCCTGCTTCTCTGGGATTCCCAGGCTCCCTGCTCAGGCTCTTCCAATCCTCCTGAGCTCAGCCCACCCTTCCCCAGCAGGTCCAGCCAGAGCTTTGGGACCACTCAGCTCCGACAGTCCCCTGTGACCACTGGGCTGCCAGGCACACAGCCCTCTTTGCTGCTGGGTGCGTGCCTGGGGTGGGTGTGGAGGGATGGGATTGGGGAGAAGGGGGAGAGGTGGCTGTGTTGTGGGTGGGGGGCTCTGCTACCCCCTCCGGCTCATACAGCCCCTGGCTTCCTCAGTTACCACCAGCCTGACCAGCTCAGCCCCGGGACCAGCCATCCGCACCTTAGACCTGTGCTCCAGCCACCCCTGCCCTGTCATCTGCTGCTCTTCACCCACTCCAAGCCCCACCACTGACCCTAGTCTTGGCCCCAGCTTTAACCCCAGCCATGGTCTCAGCCCCAGTCCCAGCCCCTCCACTAACCACTCAGGTATGGCTATTTTGGGGCCTGGGTTGGGGTTGGTTGTTTTTTTTAACCTGAGTCCAGAGGAAGACCCCAAAGACTCATTAGTGGGAAGGTCTCCTGGAGCCTAGAATAAGGCTCTGGAAAAGATTGGGGGCCCTCTTGGGGGAACCAAGAAACAGATGGGGGTCACCCAGAGTCCAGTGGGGCCCTGGAAACAGCTGGGCAGGAGGCAGCCAGTTCCCTCTTCTCAGCCTATCCCTGGTTCTATCCACAGACTCCAGCCAGATGGCCTTGCTGCCAGTCACCAACATCAGAGCCAAGTCCTGGGGCCTGTCAGCCAATGGCATTGGCCACTTCAAGCATTCAAAGAGCTTGGAGCCTGTGGCCAGTCCTTCAGTCCCCTTCCCTGGGGAGCAGGGCAAAACCAAGAATGGCCCCAGCCTCCGAATCCATGGCCGGGCTCGCCGAGGGGCCCCCCAGCCTGGCCTGGGCCCTGCCCAGCCCACTCAGACCTGGGACCATCCAGGTACTTGTCCTGCCCCCCTACACCTCTCAGCCCAGCGCAGCCCAGCCAGGCTCACTGGCCAGAGCCCATTTCAGCCCAGTCCCCTGAGTGCCTGGGTGCAGAACTCTATCAGCACACACTTGCTGAGCATGACTAAGAAACTAGGAGTCAGGCCAGGAACCTTGCACAGATAGCCCATTTAATCTTCACAACGCTCCTGCAGGAAAGGAATGGTCCCCATTCAGATGAGGAAACAGACCTAGACAAATGAAGTGACTTGTTGAGGGTTGAATAGCCCATCGGTGGCACAGCTGAACCTGACACCAAGTCTGTCTGACTCCAGTGCCTGGCTCTTCTGTTTTTCCAAACCTTAAACCCTTGATTTAACAAAGCTGGAGAAACCTTTCTGGCAGAGGCTTTCAAACCGGGTTCCTTCATGGGGCCCGGGGACTGCCTTGGAGGTTCACAAGGAGACCAAGAACTGTCCTGGCTTCAACCAGGTAGCTCTGCTCTCAATACTGGGCCTCCTCATCAACTTTCATTTGATGGGTCTTGTGGTTTAAGGGGGGGTGGGGGGAGGAGCCAAGAAGCTGTGGTTTGCTGAGATTGAAATTCAAAGTGATGGGGAAACCCCCAGGGGTAGATGCTCACCCGAGAGCCATTTCCTGGGCCCTGCTCTGTGGCTGCTCTGCACAGGGCACTGGGGAGAGACATGCTCTGCCCCCCAAGAGCTCACAGACATGAAAACACAGAGTGTGACGAGGCTCTGAGAGGATTCCCAGGTGGCCTGGTAACTGGGGAGGGCACTCAGTCCAGGCCAAGGTGGGGAGCTGCTCAGGGAGGGTTAGGAAGATAACATTAGAATTGAGTCTCTGAGGGACAGTAGGAGTTTGCCCAGAAAAGAAGTGGAAGGGTGCTATCCACAATGTCCTTATGTGATACCGACCCATGGCCCCATGGCGTGTTCTGGGTCCTGTTGGGCTCCTTGGGCGCCTCACAGAGCTGAAAATGTACCAGGTCCAGCAAACGCTCAATGGCTGGTGCCCCAGCTTCCACTTCCTGGGTACATGTCAGGCAGCAGCAAGCCTCAGATGATCTGAGGTGAACAAGACAGCCTTGTGCCCCCCACCCTCCAAGTCACACTTCAGTCCCACACCCACCTGATCTGTCTGTGGCGGGTTTGTTCAGAAGGGACAAGCAGTGGTGTGCTGGTACATGTTTAAGTGGCTTTCTGGGGGTGGAGGGCCCTGATTTGTGTGTGTAAGTGCTCCCACCATGGCTGATTTCAAGCGCCCCGCTAGATTGAACCCAGAGTGTGTTAGAGATGTGTGTAGTCAGGAACCGAGGCCTGAAGAGCAGGCTCCTGTACACCTCTGGCGAGGGACATGTAAGACCATCCCTGCTCCTGGGCCTGTCAAGGAGACAGACCTCAGGCTCAGGGGAACTGGCTAGTCCCAGGGCTGCTGGGGAAGAGGGTGCTGGGCCCCCAGCCATTGTGGGAGTATGGAAAGAATAACATGAAAGTTACTCATACTAAGGTGTGAATGACTGATGTAAATCTAGCCAGGAAAGGCTTGGCTGCTTCTTATCTGTGTCCTGCTGTGTCACCCTCCTCTCCTTGCCCCAACAGCCTCTCTCCTTGCAGACCCAGCCCCCTCCCTGACCTCCATCCAGGTGCTGGAGAATTCGATGCCCATCACCGCCCAGTACTGTGTTCCGGGGGACGCCTGCAGGTGGGCTTGACTCCCTCCCTCACCCCAAGGACAGGTTCCCTCAGGTGACCTGAGCCTAGGCAGTAGAGATGTCTAGATCTTGCCCCCCTCAGGGAGGAACTCCCCCCACAAGGTGGCACAGTCCCTTTCTAGACCCCTGAAGGGTTCCAGCATAGACTGGGGGCTGAGGAGTCTACTGGGGTGGGGGCCTGTGGGGTGGCCTTGGGCTGAGGAGCCAGCTTTGCCCTTTCAGGCCTGGGAACTTCACCTACCACATCCCTGTCAGCAGCAGCACCCCACTGCACCTCAGCCTGACCCTGCAGATGAAGTGAGTGCGGTGTCGGGGAGGGAAGAGACAGCGGTCCCTGGCAACTGGGAGGGGGGCTGAGGAGGGATGCTCACTTTTCCTGGGCTTTGGTTCCTCATCTGTAGAATGGGCTGGGCTGCTGCCTTGCAGGGGCCTTGAGGACCCTATGGGATGGTGGACAGGGAAGGGTGTATAGCCATCTATGGCCTTGACTGTTAGCATCGTTTTCAGGCTGAGGATTCTGTGGCTTGTGTCAGTGGGGCAGGGGAGGTGGAGTGGAGGGCTGGCTGGGAGGAGGCTGGGGCGGAGGACCTCAGAACCCACTTCCCAGCTACCTGGGCCTTTCCCAGCTCCTCATTCCCCGTGTCCGTGGTGCTGTGCAGCCTGAGGTCGGAGGAGCCGTGTGAGGAGGGGGGCTCTCCACAGAGCCTCCATACCCACCAGGACACTCAGGTAGGGGGCAGCTGGGAGGCTGTGGGCCTACCAGGCCCCAGAGCACAACGGGGCCCCCAAATGGGTGAGGAGAGGGAGCCAGGGGTCAGAGTGAAGGTGTATCCACAAGGGACACTTTGGGTCTGGGCCTCTGGGCCCTGGGGAGGGGGCATATGTACACCAGTTACTGCTAAGCATTTCCTGTCCCCTGCTCTGTCCTGTCCCTGCCCTGACAGAGCCCTGGGGAAGAAATCGGTTCCACAAGGACTAACTTAAGTGCAGTGGTGGGAACAGGGACAGGGAGGGAGTCCTGGGAGCCCATGGCAGGGAGAGCTAACCTCGTCTGATCTTAGGGTCAGGACAGCCACTGAAAAAAGTCATGTTTAATTAAGATGAGACCTGAAGGACAGTTTGGGGAGTGTCCCAGGAGAGGTGAACAGCACATGCAGAGATCTAGAGGACAGGGAGGGTGTGGCATGCTGGCAGAGTTGGAAACACGGTGGGGGCTGTGAGTCAGCAGGCCAGCTGGGCGGGGGGCCTAGACCTCACGCTCAGGCTGGGGAAGTGGCCCAGTTCCATCTGGATTTGGGGAGACCCCTCAGGATACATGTAGGGGGCTATCTCCTGCCCTGGGAACCAAGTGGCTGGGATTCTGTCACTGTCTAATTTCTCCCTAGCCATGACCTGAAGTTGTGACTCTCAGCACAAGTTAAGGGAATTTCTTCTCACCCTTCATGTGTTTAGTCAACAAATATTCACTGGGACCCCCTGTGGCAGGCCCTGTGCTGGGCCCAGCCGTGGGGAGACAGCAGTGCAGGGTTCACGGGCCTTGCCTTCCAGCAGTGCACTGGCAGGGAGAAAGATGTGCAGAAAGGAACCCGAATAGAGGGTAGAGTGAGTGAGAACCCCAGAGGCCCAGGTGCTGCGGCCCCACAGAGAGGGGGGAGCACAGGGAATGGAGGGAGAGCCCAGCAGGGCGCTCAGTAGACGTGGAGCTCTGGCCTCAGCGTGCATACTGCAGGGTGAAGCCAGAGCCTCAGATAGGAGATGGGCAAGCTACCCGCACTGGGCTTCACACTGCCCTGGCAGGGAAAGAGCACGACAGACCTGGGTTTGAAGTCCTGTTCTGCCACACGTCACCGTGTGGCTTTAGGCAAGTAACTCAGTTTCCCATCTGTAAGTAGCGCCACCTCACTGGGTTGTAGTGAAAGTGGGTTAATGAAATACTTGATGTGCCCAGAGCGTAGTGGGTAGGAGGGAAGGCAGACAGGATGGGGAGGAGAGGCAGCTGTGGGCTGCAGGTACTTGGCACGGTTGCATTGAGGGTGGCTGCCATTGTGCCCCAAAGCAGAACCTGCTCCCGCCCATCTCTCTTCAGAGATGCTTTTCCTTTCCTTTCCAGCTTGGCCTCAGAGCACAGGCTGTGGTGGCCATGCGACAGGAACACTGGTTAGGGTAGGGCAGGGGGCTGTCCTGACCACTCTCCACTCTTTCTCCAGGGCATTTCCCACCAGTGGCCAGTAACCATCCCATCCTTCCGTGAATTCACCTACCACTTCCAGGTGGCATTGCTGGTGAGCACAGGCACCTGTCTGTCCCAGAGGTCCAGGCACCTTTATCTGTGTGGGGCTTGGGGGGGGGGGGGCGCGTGTTGCAGAGCTCAGGGCAGGAGTTGGGGCAGTGTCAGGCAATGTCAGCAGGGGGAATGCCTCCTGCCTTGCAACCCCCAAGCCACCTCACCGTCCCCCTGCGCTTCTACCCAGGGTCAGGCCAACTGCAGTGCGGAGGCCCGGGTCCGGCAGGCCACAGACTACTACTTCCGCTTCTACCGCCTGTGTGACTGAGCTGCCCTCCCAAGGCAGCCCCACACCAGGGCCCGGGGTCCCCGGCGCCCCTTCCACACTGAATGCAGTTGTTACACTGGAGCCTGCGCCCACCAGCTCTCCATTCACTGGCACTCCCTCCCTCAGAGACTGAGCTGGGCCTGGCCCTCCTGCCTGGTGAAACTGGAAGTCCTCACACTGGAGCTGCTGTTCTTGCTGATCCCTCCTCCCACACCCTGGAGGGAACCAGAGACCTCCTGGGGCCAGGACAGGTCTAGTTCACATCTGTCCAGGTGTGGTTGGAGGGCTGGCTTCAGGTGCCCTGGAGGCAAGGGGAAGCCTGGGACTCTGTCCGGAGCCCACCCTCCCTGCCTCCCCATTGGAGACTGGGAGCTCCATTTTGGCCCTCAGAGAGGAACTGCCTGCCTTTGAGATCAGAGGGGGCTTGGCTGGAGCCCTGAGACTTGGCTGGGACCATGCATCAGTGGAGGGCAAATAGCCCTCACCCTCGAAGCTGCTCCCCAAGGGGTAGCGAGGTGGTGGACTTTGGGGGTTTGACTGTTACGCTGGACTTGCACTTCGAAGCCTTAAGTGTGGCCTGGAAGTCTCTTCTTCATGAGGGCTTGGCTCCAAGAGCTCCCAGGGCAGCTGAAGCCAGCGCTGGATGGGTTGGAGACTGACCACGTGCCTTATGTACACTTAGTGCCTGGCTGAACCATTGGGGCCAGTGGGCCAGACAGGCCTCGGAGCCTTGAACCTGGAGTGTCTTGTAAGGGAAGTTCCCTGTGAGCTTCCAGTGGTACAGCCCCAAGGCCTGGGCTCCTGGGAGCTGCCATAGCTCACAGTTGTGTCAGTGACCCATCATTCTCTGAGCAGAGGAGCAGGAATCCTTGCAAGGCATCAGGCCATCTTGGCTGATGCGTGGATGCAGATAGCTTTCACTGTTATTAATGAATTACTAAAATGCACTTAAACCAGAACGGGAGTGGAAGGATGGTGATGGAAAGCCCAGAGTGGGCCAGAACCCTGGGATGACATTTGGAAAGACAGGGCCCTGGCTCTGATCTGTCCCAGGGAGCCTTGAGATACCCATCCCACTCCTGACCACCAAGACTCTGGCTTCTCCCTCCATTCTTGTCTGCTGGTGGCCTCGTCTCCCCAAATCAAGGGCTCCCATGCTAAGCTTGGACAGCCAAGCTGGAGGGACCCATGCTTGGCAGTAGGGCCCATCTCTGCCCATTCCTTCTAGGAGTGGAGCGGTAGGCCTAGGTTAGGGCAGAAGTCCTATCTCAGATGCCAATGTTAACCTGTCTTAGTGGGTGCCTGCAGCATTCTGAGGCTACATCTGGCTCATAGGAGTGTGGAAATCATTTAGCCATGTCTAATATGGGTTCAGATAAAAGGACAGGACTTCCCATACGTCCTTGCTCTGTGGTGGTCTGCCACTATTTTGGGAACCAGGCCTTGCCCCTCTTACCTCTCATTCTCAGCTCTGAATGGGAGGCCTTTCTGTAGGGGTGGGGGGTTGAATCTTGAAAAAGCCTATGAACTGCGGGCCCCCTTCTGCAATGGATCTCAAAGCACTTATCCTCAGGATGAGGAGACACCGGAGGATGGGGGCTAATAGGGATACCTGGCCACTCAGCCCTCTCCCCAATGTGGCACGACTCCCTCATTCTGACATAGGAATTACTTGGCTCTCATACCATATAGGGGGCCTAGCCTTAGGACTGCTCTGTTCTCTCTCCTGCCATGGGGGGAACCTCCTTAAATGCCTTAAAACTGCTGAGCCCCGCTCCCTGTAATAAGATTCTTGGGCTTCCTCAGTGGGGTGTGTGTTCTTGGACTGTGGCCTCTCAGTCCTTAACTGGATAGTGACCCTCCACTGCCCTCTGGAGCCCATCTGGACACAGCATAGCCCCAATCTGGTTAGCAGCTGGCTGTTTCCATGCCTGGGGTGGGGATCCTCAGTGCAGGGGTTGGGGCCAAGCAGGGGCTCCAAGCTGCTAGAGCAGGGTCAACCTTGGACCAAAGTTGCCTTAAGCCCAATAAGGTGAAAGGGCCTCAGGGAAAGTGAATGGGCCACCTGCTAGAAGCTGACGGCTGCCTGGCTGGTGCTGGTGAGTGGGTGTCTTGGCTCCCTGCTGTACCCGGGGGTCCAGCAGCCCTCTCTCCCTTTCTCTCTCCCCTTTGGCATTTATTCCTGTAGCCACTGGGCTAACTTCCCCCAAGCTTCAAGCTGTACATAGGGCCTCTCAATGCACAACACCCCTGCCCTCATAGATCTCCAGTAAATACCTGCGTGTGCACAGAGCGCCCCTCTCCCCGTTAACTCCCAGTTCCCGTCCCTGAGCTTTGACTCCTATTTATCATGTACCCACTCTGACTCTGGTGTGGACAGAGGGAAGCAGCTCTGGGCCTGTTTGCTTCCTGTCCCCTGAACTCTTCTTTTCTTCTAAAGTAAATACACGTATATAAATAAATGTATAAATATGGCTTTGTATCTGAGCTTGCCTCCCTGTCTCTTCTTGAGATTGTTCTGGTGGGAAATGGAGTCACTTTTGGGGCTAGGATCTACTGGAATCTCGGATCCCTCAGCCAGATGAATGCTTCATAGTCCATTATTCTTAGCTTCATGCTAGGCTTGGGAACAAGGCTCAGCAGCCCCCTTCCCTAGCCACACCCCAGGGACCTACCACTGCCCTGTTCGGGTTAAAGGCAGCCACCCTAGGAAAAAGCTTTTTAGGGGACAAGCTGAACCTTTGCCAGGGTTCCCAGCCCAGAGAAGAGTGGCTACATTTGGAGCAGAGGACTGGCCCAGGGCGCACTTGATTGGTGCGGGTTCCTAGAGAAGTTTGTCTAGAAACAACAGAAGAGAGTATGCCTGTTCCTGCCTATCCACAGGTAAGCCTTCAATTACAATGGCAAGACACCCCTCCTGCACCCCCTTTGCTCCTCATAGGTAGAGAGCAGGCATCCCAGCAGCAGGAACCATCTGAAAGGCAGAAGAGAAGTGGGAAGAGCTGGAACTGGGGAAGTCAGGTAGGTCTCAGCACCAGCACCCACTCCCACCCTGCGGAATGAGCACCAGACCAGACAGTCACACATCTGCCTTTATTGTGAGCAGCAGGCGGGACACTTCCAGCAATAGTAAAAAAATTAATTTACAAAAGCAGAGATTCAGTGAAGCTGCCTGGTTGGAACCTGGAAGAGGAGAGGGGTATCAAAATGAGACCAAAGATCCCCCTTTCCACCCACTTTTCTTACTGAGCCCCTATGCTCCTAGGGTAAAGACTGAGGGGCACACTTCTTTGAAGCTGAGCCACCAGAGTCAATTCTCAAGATCTGTTTGGTTTTTTGCAAGTTTTCTGCAAGTTTTTTGTTTTTCTTCTCTCAGTCAAGATTTATTTCAATGGCTGAAACATTCAGACTAATCAAAATAGTTCTCTTTGCAGCAAGTTTTAAGTCCTAGACCCTGACCCCTTCTGGCCCACTCCCCAGCAGCCTCTCCAAGTTATTGATGTATGACATATAAGAACGCAGATGCATAACCACAGGAAGCTTGAGCCACAGCCCTATGTAGTACATCCCAGAGCCAGATCGAGGCCCTGGGCAGTGTACAGAATTCAGAACTGACAAAGTAGGTCACACTTGGCTCAAATCCCCATTAGGAATAGGGAAAGCGGCACATATGTCTGGTGTCCCTATCCTGCTGAGTCTGTCTCCATTAATTAAGGGGTCTTGCAGGCCTGAGGACCCCACTGATGTGGGGGTGGGCGGTTTCTCTGGCGCCCCACCCTGCCACAGCTCTTACCCTTGGGAGCTCATACGTAGATGCCAACCCAGAGCAGCAGGAAGAGGACCCCAAAGCCCATGAAGAGTGAGGCCACCAAGGAAATGAGGAGCTCTTTGTAGATGTCCCGAGTGTACTTGGTGGATGTGACCTCGTAACTGGTAAGACGGTTAAGGAGAAGCAAAGGGATGGACTGCACAGAGCAGGAAGCATGGCTACTGCAGCTCTTAGAGAAAGGTATGGGTTATGGGCTTTCTGGGAAGTTTGTCTGGCTTGGTGCAGCCAGGCAGAGAAGCCCAAGAGATGACCTAGGCTCTGTTGCTCCATACTACCCCTCTACTATCCTGGAAGAAAATGAGGCCCAAAGGGGTTAGGTCACTTACCCCAGGTCACACAGCTAATGAATGGTGGAGCTAGACTAGTCCTCAAATCTCCTGACACCAGAAGGCACCCCTCCCTATACCACTTTTCCAACCAGATCTACTCCCAGCCTCCAATCCAGCCAGGCCCTCTGCTTACTGTCCTAGAAATCTGAATAGCAAACTGGGCCCACATGACCGTGAACATCAATGGCCTTCCTTCAACCCCCTTACTCCTCCCATCCCCACACCAGGACAAAACTGGCAGGGTGCATGTACTACCCAGCATGATTCCTGCCTCAGTTTCCAACATCACTAATTCTGGCTCACTCATTCAGTGGAAGGATACACGAAGAACCAGGCGGTGAAGAACATGCCAATGGCCAACAGTACCACGGTCAGATGGGGGAAGACAGCTGGGTTCACTGGGCTGGTGTATCTGCTCATGGCCTCGAGCTCCTAGGGAAAGGCATGAGATCAGAGCCATGAAAGAATCCCACAACTTCAACCTGGGGGGATTATGGGGTTATCAAGGAGCCTCGTGCTGCTGTGACTGCTTAAGGCCTGTTTCAGCCTGGGAAATATGGAAATCCTTCAGAACCAACATCAAGTGATTCAATTCGGGAATGGCAACAATTACATCTGAAACTAAGGTGGCACTTCGTCTTTTCAATACAAAACAAGAAGGGTGGCTGAGAGTCAGAGGCTGGGGCATAGAAGGTGACTAATTAGTTATAGATCAATGGCCCTCAATATTTTCTGAGGTTACTGACCGCTATGAAGAAAAAAAAAAAAAAGTATGGACTCTCTTTCTGAGAAAAACCACATATAAGAAAAAGTCTGGCCTTGGCCAGGTTGCTCAACTGGTTAGAGTACCATCCTGATACACCAAGGTTGCGGGTTCGATCTCTGGTCAAGGCAAGTACAAGAATCAACCAATGAGTGCATAAGCAAGTGGAACAACAAATTGATGTTTCTCGCTCTCTCCCTTCCTCTCTCTCTCTCTCTAAAATTAATAAAAATTAAAAAGAAAAGAAAAATTCTGCCTGTAATTTTAGGAGTTTTATGGCTCCATGTCTGTGGACACTGGACCGGTACCCAGATGTCCACTTCTAATTCTGTATTATTCTCACTATGCCATTACAGAATCTCAGGATCTAGAGGCAAAAGACATCAGTTAAAATTCTGGCTCTAGTGAATAACACACTTCTCAGTCATGGTGTTATAACACCTCACAGGGTCGATGTATGATTTAAGAAAGATGACGAATGTCAAAGCATCTGGCTACTGCCTGGCATAGAGCAGTCCCTCAATAGGTGTTTGTTTTCTTCCCAAAGTTTAGGGACGATTATGAGGTAATGCCTGTGAAAGAGGGCTGTAAACATACAGTTCTGTACAAATGTTAACTTCCATTGTCACCCACCAGCCAATGCTTCTAAGATCCTGAACATAACAACTCTAGAGAAGTAAATTGACCCCATTGTTCTAAGAGACACTGGAATTCAATTCGGTAAACATTTATGCCCCCCACCCAAAATGATAAAGACAATCGCTGCCATTTATTGAGCCTCCAATTGCAGGCACTGGGAATACAAAGATGAATAGACATCGTTTCAGGGCTAGAGGCACGTCAGATGGTGGTTACTAGGAGGCGTGGCAGATAACAATGAAGTCCGGGACACGAGGCAAGAGGTCTGTACAGAGATTGTGGGAGCTCCCAGGAGAGGCCAACAGCCTGAAAGAGGTGGAAATGCTTCACCAGGAGGGTGACATTTGCCCAGGGCCTTGTAGTATGAGTACGAGTTCGGCAGGGGGAAGAAATGTCGAGGTAGAGAGAACAGCTTGATCACAAATAAAAGAGATAAAAGCTCCAAGATATTAAAATGCACCTCACGCCCCCCACCCCTAAAACTGGCGAGATCAAAACCTCAACCTAAGGAGTCCATGGCAAGGGGCTTCCCTTCCCCGCCCCTCAGCCCAAGCGGGAGGATATGGGAGCCTCCCGCTCTCTAGATCAAGGGCGTCCGAGGTCCCTGCGGGAGAAACGGGGTGTGGGACGGGCCCGAGGGGCGCTCACAGTCCTGTTCCAAACTCCCCTCAACGCTCTCACCATTTTGCCTGGCACTGGTAATCCGCTGCTCCGCCACCGGAAAAACACGTCGGCAGGAGCCGGTGAGCCGTTCAGTCGGAAGAGGAAGTGGCACCCGTGCAGGTGGCATTGTGGGACTTGTAGTCCTGTTGTTTCTGATGGAGCAGGAGCTGGCGCCTGCGAGGACCTTGGGTGGAGTGAGGGCAAGCGGTGGAGGCGGGTGGGGTAAGGTCACCGAGAAAGTCCGTCCACCACGAGGGGACTTTGCCGTGACAGAAGCTGGCCGAGAGGTGGGGCCTGCACTACTCTTCCCAGGAGGCTGTGCGCAGCGGCGGGTCACGTGACGGGAGCGCGGGCTTTGGAAGGCGGTAGAGCGAGAGAAGACCCGCGGGCGAGCTGAGGCGGGAGCGGGAGTGAGGACTGTGCCAGGCGACACCGGACCAAGCGCTAGCTGCTGATCCCTCGCGCCCCGAAGACCAGGTGAGACCCCGTGGGAAGCGTCTGGAGAGCGGCGGGGCTTGCTTTGCGCTGGGTGCTGTCGGGGGCCGGCCGCCGCGCGGGGCTGAGTCGCGAGTGCGGTCCCGCCGCTTTCCCGCTGTGGGACTAGGGCCAGTCGCGGAACCTCCGAGCTGCTTTATTCATTTGTAGACAGGATAATAACTCCACCTCCTGGGGTCGTGGTGTGTTTTGACGAAGATCCTGCATGAGAAACAGTCTTGAACTTCGCTTGTTTAGACCCCGCTGTTGGATGCTGTGGCGGGATGACCGGCTCGCAAGGCATTGTCCTCTCAGTATACGTTCTGGCCAAGCAGCCGGCTTGAGGCGTGAACCCAGAGCATCTCGTGGGTGCTGGAGGGGGCGTCCACAGGGCACCTAATGCGTGTCGCGAGTAAAGACCAAACGGAAACGGCTTAGTAATGTCACACACCCAGTGACTTAGTGATGCTCCCCGGGCGGTAAATACCGGTGGTAAATGCTCGCGCCTCGATTCAAGGCCACTGCCATTCACAGGGGAACTAGAATGAGATGAACCTTGAAGAAGGGGCCGGAGGGTGGCAGGTGGAGGGCATAGCCGAGCAGAAGTGAGAAAAGGCAGGCCTCGGTCCAGCCTTTTCATTGGGACCCGGACTGAAGGGGGGCTGGGAACCAGGGCACAGAAGATCTAGATGGCATGCGGAGGTGTTTGAACTTAATTAGGAGGAGGCTGTAACAGGGTCACTTATGCTTTTAGGAAGAACCCTGTGAGGGAAGAATGGAGACAATCAAAAGGCCTAGTGTTATATTTCGTAGAGTGTTGGACACAGACCACCAGTGGGCACATGATGACTTCAAGTGAGGGACACACACACAAAATCCATTTTAACTGTTATGAATAGTTATACATTTAACACATTAAAATGGACCGATATAAGAGACATTGCTTACGATGAGTTCTCTTTTTCAAGTTATCTTAGTTTTGAAACAGTGGTGTTCATTTCATTTCACTTTTAAGCGAATGAAAGTACAGGTTTTAATGGAAGTAGCAAAATTGTGAGGGTGAGTTTTTATTTGTTAAGGAGCCTGAACCACAGAAATGCATTGCTGGGCTGAGTGACTAGATCAGAGCCTGGGGTATGGTAGGAGCCATGGAATTCACGTTTCAAACTTAGGGGTGGAGAGAACATACAAGAGAAAGACTTAAAACTCCTACAACATCAGGGTAGAAATACAAACTCGTAAATGCTGAGGGGATACTGAAGGGAGGTTAGTGCTGTGTGTACTCCCACATAGCACTCCTATTCTTCAGGGCTGCTGTATCAGTCAGGGCTCTCCAGAGAAAGAGAACAAATAGATATAGAGGATAATGCAGACCTAGAGACTTATTTTAAGGAATTGGCTCAGGTAATTGTAGGGGTTGGCAAGCTTGAAAATTGTAGGGCAGGTCATCAGGTGGGGAACTCAGGCAGGAGTTGATGCTGCAGTCTTGAGGCAGATTTTTCTTCATGAAAGCTCAGTTTTTGCTGTTAGGGTTGTTCAGATGACTTGGATGAGGTCCACCCCATAATGGAGAGCAATCTCTCTTACTTAAAGTCAGCTGATGATAGATGTTAGCCACATCTACAAAGTAATGTCACAGCAACACCTGGATTAGTGTTTGGATAAATAACTGGGCCTAGCCAAGATGACACAGAAAACTAACCATCAGAGCTGCTAAGGAGAGGGAGGTGGAGGAATGACTTAGGGGAGAATGAATGTGATTTTCACATATTGGCGAGATGGATGCTTGTGTGTTTCTTTTACCACTTTACACATTCAGTCGTGTATTATAGTTGCTTTGGTATCTGTCTCGTCTCGCCTTTGTCTAACCAGTATTTGCCTGTCCTTTTCTCAGTCTTGCCTTTGTGATCCCTGGACTCCTCAAGCTGGGCTAGGCACACTCTGGATTTGCATGGTCTTGATGCAGACATCTGTCATAGCCCTTATTGCAGGCCAGTCCTGTTGCCTTAAAGCCTGTGAAGGGCATCAACAGACTCTTGTTCCTCTTGGTGCCCAGTTCATTTGCACTCAGGAAGCCTGTTAGTATTAGTTGAGTGGCGTTCCTTGCTAGACTGTAAGTTTCTTGGCCATGGAAACCTTGTCTTGTTCATCTTTTCCTCTTCTGCTGTGCCGACTTGGTATCATCTTTGTTGTGCTAAATTTATTTAGCTGAAGGCATGACAGTGGTGAGACAGCACCAGTTATAACCTTTTTTTTTTGTTTTTTTGCATCCTTTAAATTCCCCCTTGTCTCGCTTTCCTTTCTTTTTTAGCTGTTCCTCCTCTGAATTGCTATGGGTATTCAAGGCCTGGCCAAACTGATTGCTGATGTGGCCCCCAGTGCCATTCGGGAGAATGACATCAAGAGCTACTTTGGCCGCAAGGTGGCCATCGATGCCTCCATGAGCATTTATCAGTTCCTGATTGCTGTTCGCCAGGGTGGCGATGTGCTGCAGAATGAGGAGGGTGAGACCACCAGCCACCTGATGGGCATGTTCTACCGCACCATCCGCATGATAGAGAATGGCATCAAGCCCGTGTATGTCTTTGATGGCAAGCCGCCACAGCTGAAGTCAGGTGAGCTGGCCAAACGCAGTGAGCGGCGGGCAGAGGCAGAGAAGCATCTGCATCAAGCTCAGGCTGCTGGGGCCGAGGAGGATGTGGAGAAGTTTACTAAGCGGCTGGTGAAGGTCACCAAGCAGCACAATGATGAGTGCAAGCATCTACTGAGCCTCATGGGCATCCCGTACCTTGATGCACCCAGTGAGGCAGAGGCCAGCTGTGCAGCCCTGGTGAAGGCTGGCAAAGTCTATGCTGCGGCCACAGAAGACATGGACTGTCTCACCTTTGGCAGCCCTGTGCTAATGCGGCACCTGACAGCCAGTGAGGCCAAGAAGCTGCCCATCCAGGAGTTTCACCTGAGCCGGATTCTGCAGGAGCTAGGCCTCAACCAGGAGCAGTTTGTGGACCTGTGCATCCTGCTGGGCAGTGACTACTGTGAGAGCATTCGGGGCATTGGGCCTAAGCGGGCTGTGGACCTCATCCAGAAGCACAAGAGCATTGAGGAGATTGTACGCCGACTTGATCCGAACAAGTACCCTGTGCCAGAAAATTGGCTCCACAAGGAGGCCCAGCAGCTCTTCCTAGAGCCTGAGGTGCTGGACCCGGAATCTGTGGAGCTGAAGTGGAGTGAGCCAAATGAAGAAGAGCTCGTCAGATTCATGTGTGGTGAAAAGCAGTTCTCTGAGGAGCGAATCCGCAGTGGGGTCAAGCGGCTGAGCAAGAGTCGCCAAGGGAGCACCCAGGGCCGCCTGGAAGATTTCTTTAAGGTGACTGGCTCTCTCTCTTCAGCTAAGCGCAAGGAGCCAGGACCCAAGGGTTCTGCTAAGAAGAAGGCAAAAACTGGGGCAGCAGGGAAGTTTAAAAGGGGGAAATAAATGAGTTTCCCTTCATTATACCTCCTTGACCCCAGAATATCTATCTTGTACCCTCAAGAGCTAGCGCTAGAGAAACCTCCATGGGGCAGGGAGGGGATTGCATTGCTTCTCCAGGACTACCCTTCTCAGTAGTGATTTTCCCTTTTTTACTTGATCTTATAGCAGGAAGGCCACAGAGGTACTTTGTTTTCTTCTTTTTTAGCTCAGGAAAGTATGTCAGGCTCAAACCACCTTTCAGTCAATTTAATGAACACTGAATCCATTGTTACATAAAAGTGATAGCAACAAGTTTTAAAGATGGGGGGAAGATAAAATGGTGGAGACAAAAGACTATGGAAATGATTTCCAAGCTGGCCAACTGTTAGCCAGTGGTGGTGGAACCAGATTGCACTTTTCTCTCTGGTTCACCCTTGACCCACCCTGAAGGATAGCCAGCCAGAAAGATTCAGCCTTAACAGATAGGAAGAGCTACTGAGAAATAAGACAGGCAGAGAGCTAGAGTCCCTGGAGTTGGAAACATGGGTTTGATTACTGGCTGTGTGTCCTGGGATGGGCAGAAACTTGAACTTGCTATGTAACTTGAATCTTTAGTTGTTATTAACAAGGCATAAGGTGGCTTAGTTCTCATGGCCTCTCTGAGGCAGTCAACTGACTTGAGACTTTGGGATAAGATGCTGTTGTCATGTTATATTTTTGTTTAAACATGAAAAAAGTCAATAAAATTACAAAACTAGGCAGAATGTAGTGTTCTTTTCGCTTTAAGATAACATGCTGGAATTGTACCCTATTAACAGGCGGTTTGAGTGTGACCACAAGATGGCGCTATGCTCCACTGAATGGCCAAAGGAGCGCGGGTTGTACACCAGCCATTTGGAGGACCCGTTTATCTTGCTAGGAACCGAGTTTCCAGTTTTCCAGTGTGAGATAAAGGAATTCCTTTGAGAAAGCCTCACAATTTAGATCAACTACTATAACATTCAAGCGTTTACCAGTTTGTAAATTGTGAAAGCCGCCATTCAAAACCACTTCCTTGTTCCTTTTGTGACATCAGATTCAGGTTGCTGTTTCTCACAGAGATGGGATGTTTTTGTACTTTGCAAGTTTTATAATCCTGATAAAACTTGGCGGGGAGTAGTCCTGTGTGATTTTCTAATTTTTTAGCAATCTTATCACTGCCATTTTAAGTTAATGAGGACACTTAAGTGGTCTGAAATTTAAGTTGATATTTTGACAGATTAAGCAGATAGAAGACCAAAGACAAGTGGTTTTCACAATTTTTTTTGTTTGTTAATCCTCACCCGAGGATATTTTTCCCATTGATTTTTTATTTTTTTAGAGAATGGGAGAGACATCGATTGGTTGCCTCCCAAACCAACGGCTAGGGATCGAACCTGCAACCCAGGGAGGTGCCCTTGACTGGGAATTGAACCCGGGACCCTTCACTTCACAGGCTGATGCTCTAACTACTGAGCCACACCGGCCAGGGCAGTTTTCACAATTTTTAATGGAGCAACCTATTTTTCAAATGAAAATCTTATGTAGAATCTCAGGATATAAGAGCTCCTCTGGTTGAAGTACAAATCGGATAGTCGTAACTAGGGGACTCTGAAAACAACTTGTGTACACAGAAAGTCCTATCTTGAGGGCAGGGGTCTTTGTTCTATTCACTGCCCTGTCTCCAGTTGATGAGTAAAACCATTTTTTCCCAGATTGAGCCAAGCCACACCCTTACTTCTTGAGTACCATTTTCTAATTCAAGTAATTCCCAGAGATGGTAAAATTTCTGTGTTCTACATATTGCCCTACCTTAAAGGCAACTTTAGCTGCGGGCTTTAGAGAAATCTCTGCCCCTTCTTTAACACCTTGCTGACTGGCTGTTTTGAGCCAGAACTTGCTCCTGTGGCCAGCTACTTTTATCAGCAAGGTGTTTAAAATTTAGTTAATGAAAGTGCGGACACTAGTTAACTGGTGGCGGGTCAGCAAGGTGTTACTACCTAGAATCTGAATTAAGGGCCTTGCCTACAAGATTATCAAAGATAACCTCTTTGACCTCTGTGAGGTGGGACAAACCTTTTATCTCTGAACCTCTAGGGCACTGGAGTCTCTCCTGTCTGGGGTTCCCACACAAATGTTAAATTTGGTTATATTCCCTTGTTAAGCTCATGTTTGTTTGATTAGGCCAACCAGAAGAACCTTCAGGGAAGAGGAACATTTATTCCTCCCCTGCTTCTTAGGAGTTACTCAGTACAATAGCTCTAGTTAAGGGCTTGTACCCTGTGGTAGAAGCATGTAGAATGCTTTTTTCCTCTTTTTGAAGTTGAGTTGCCTAGATGTTTGTTAACCACTGTACACTGCAAGGAAAATCAATTCTGCAAATTTTTATTTAGCATGTTGTAATACGCTTGCTTAAAGATTGCTGTTTTAGTAGGATAGAGGTTAAAAAGTCATTGTTTTGTAGTCCAGCTCTGAGGCATTGTCTGCAGAAAAAGACTTAGGCAAAAAGGAGTGTATCTAGCATTTGAACATGTGGGTATCATGGGAAGGAGGTGGCTTTTCTTTTCCTTGCCATAGTCCACCTGTACTCTGGTGTTTTCTGGAGGTCCTGGTGTTCCTTCTGCCCGAGAGGACTATGCAAAGGGGAGGCTGTTTGGGGACTCCTGTTTAGAAAGAAGTTAGAGCCATAGAAGTAGACAATGACTTAAAGAATAGGCCCAGGGAGTCCTTTTGACATGTGCAAAGAAACGTCGTGGATTACAAGTGAATAGCCTTCATTTGGTCAAAATTAACTTTATTTTTCAGCTTTACTCCATCAGGATGTGGTAACAAGATTGGCGTGTACAAAAAGGGTACTGACATTGGGCTTAGTTAAAGAAAAGGCCTCTGACAAAGTGGTAGGAGATGAAAGTAACAAAGACAAACACAGAAGTCGGGAGTTTTTCAAAAGTGAGTTTAAATGTTAGTTCTGCCACAATCTGTGACCGGAGGTGACTTGTCCTATCTAAGCCTATTTTCTCAGCTATCATTAGATTTGAGATCACTCATGTAGTAGTATGAGCCTTTTGTCACCTGTGTGTCTCTTATTGGCCATGTGAGAACACACTGGTCCAGGCTAAGGAGAAAAGGCCACATGTTTGAGGTGCTCTGAAGATCTGGACTTGGCTCAATAAGCTTCGCTGGGTTTGCTCAGCCTGGGCCCAAAGCCAGATAGATAGCTTATCAAGATGGTGACACAACACCCCAACCTTAGGTGGCAGGGAACAGAGGGATGGAGAAGGATCAGCACCTACTCTGCAGTGAGGAAGCCAGTGAAAACAGAACTCTTCAATTGTGCTTCTAATTTAAACCAGGTTCTGCCCAAATGAAAAAGATCTGAACTCTTCTGCAACCTGTTCTCCCCCATCTTTTTTTTTCTTTTTTTTTTAATTTTAATTTTTCTGTTTTGACAAGCCTCGTAAGTAATCATGATACCCTTTTCCATAGGTGGTCCCTCTTACAAGTCCCTTCTCAACATGCCTTAAGACCTTTATCTCCCAAAACTAAATGCAAACTCTCCCAGAGCTCTGCTTTGTCCTTCTAGTTTGAGGTTCCCTCCTCCCAGTGTCCCAGATACTCAATATGCTTACAGTAGATGCTGTTGAACAGGCCAACAATCCTCTCACCTGGACTGAACAGCCATGGGTGTGGGAGGGAACAGGGTGTGAATGCTGATGACAAGCCCTGGGTTAAGGTGAAACTCCTGGGGCACGTTCCTGTGTTTGCTCTCTAGAGATCAGTTAAATTGTTTTTATCTTTTAAAAAACAGATTTTAAAAAATGCATTTCAATATTAGACTGATGAGAGGTTATCCTAAATTCCTACCTGGTCTCCAGCAAAGAAAGATACTTGAACAGAGTTGACAGAGTAAGATGCCTAATGACAGCAACAGATGATCACTTCTGTTTTTAATCTTCCTATTTCTAGTTTAGAACTATGAAGCTATTACATTTAACCCCATTGCTCCTGCTCAAAAGTAATGCTGTAAATTATGTTAAAATTTTTTATAGCCCTTACATTCTCCATGATCAAACTTGTGTTTTCCTCATGACTGGTAATTCAGTATCTCCCAGCCTGGTCACTTGTGCTCACTGACTGCTATTGTTTTAAATTTGGAATTATAGGTAGGGAAGCACAGAGGAACCATTAGGAGCCCCCATTCGTTTCTAAGGAGGAGAAAATTAAGTTGCCCCTTCTGCTCACTTGTTCATGGAGCAAGACTTGGACTCCCTGTCTTAGGACTGTTTTGCTCCTTAGGTGCTGGTTAGAAGAGATGAATCAAAGCTGAAGGGAGTTTTAATGGTCAGCAACCCTGCTAGCCATTTTGGCAAGACCTAGGACCTAATGCTCCCTTGGTACTCCGGATAGAACATGGGACCAACATCAGTAGTGACAGGATCCTCCAGAGCCAGATGTCTTCAGTCCCACAGTCCTGGCCTTTGTCCTGCCTAGTTCTAAAAGTGGAGAAATTGCTTCTGGAGCCTGAGGCAAAAGAAGGTCACAGCCCTAAAGTGAGCCAAGCTCCCAGGCACTGTGTTATGCCAAGCCTCACGATTTAAGCAGTAATGCTCTTTCTAAATCTTGCTCCAAGGGTTCAGGGGCTCTATCTCCCTCAAGCTTGAAAACGTCTGAGGTTTGCAAGCAAGGGTGGGGAAGCAGACCAGGAAAATTAGCTCACCCCTTTCCTGGGTGGAATTTTACTGCTAAATCTCCTGATTTCTGGGCTCAGTTGGTCCTCCCTATTCTTCTAACACCTTCCTGACTCCCTTTCTGCTCACCAACCATCTGCATCTGACACACTAGAAAAAAGAAACAAAACTCACATCCCTGTCCCAACAGTTCCATCCTTTCTTCCAGGGGGCTTGCTTGTTCCCCCACCCTTTTTGGGTCATAAATCTGCCTGGAAGATAAAGGGGAGAGGTTTGAGCCAGAGCCTTTTCTCCTCAAACCAACCCGTTCTGAATATTAGAATTGTAGTGGCATTGTCCCTCAAGTTCCCTTCTGCTTTGGCTCCAGAGGCTCCTCTTCCAGATGGGGGGCTGTTGTTATTGATGAAGATAGGCATCTAGCCAGAGTTGCCCTGACTCCTTCAGTGAGCTGTAGGGATAAGATGGGAGCAAGCAGTGAGGGAGACAGGGACAGACTGAGCCCCAAAGCCAAACCACCCACCAGAAATGTAGTGGAGAAGCTCTTAGAGAGGTTTGGAAGCCTATCTCCATGACATAAGGCCCCCTTCCATGTGGACGCTCTCTTCCCCTTTGAGAAAAAGCTTGGGCCATGGCACCGAGAGCAAAGAACTGACCTGGCCACAAGACCGATAGAGTGCCCTGCTTTTGCCTCGGTGACTTTAATTCTATTGGGGAAACCTTCCTATGGCTCCAACCCCACACTTGGACAACCCCACTGCCCCGCCCTCTTCCCTCCCCACCAGCCATCTTCCCAGGCTCAGATACTCACTGAACAATGTCTGCGAAGGCTGAGAGAAGGGGCTTGGACTGGTACTCTATGCCATGCTTGGCACACAGCGACTGCACCAGGGGAGCCACTTTGTGGTAATTGTGTCGAGGCATCGTGGGGAAAAGACTTCAGGGAGAACAGGACAGTCAGCAGCTTACTCTGCTCCCACCGCCCCCAACACATGTGGACCCTGACCAAGATCCTGCTCCCCAGGTCTCCCTACTTACTGGTGTTCAATCTGGAAGTTGAGATGTCCACTGAACCAATCATTGAAGGGGGACTTGTGGACATTGCATGTTGCCTGGAGCTGGAGGAAAAGGAGAGGAGGAGAGCATGGCTCTGAGTACCAGATGCAAAGACCAGTCCAGCCGTCTCCAGGTAAAACTGTCAGAGGAGGGGCTGTGAGACTGTCCCTGGTCATTCCCTTCTCTACATGGTAGCAAGGAAAGCTTCAGGCTAATGAGCCAATGCTGTTGGGAACTTCTGTTGCTACTGCACCACGCCCCACACACACAACCCCCTGCCCTGCGTCTCTGCACACCCACCCTTTTTCTTAGTTGTGTCATGCCTAGGTCTTCCAAGTGACCATCCCTTACCTGGGTGGAGACCCAGTCCCTGTTCCGGTCGTAATCAATGTGCATGGGGATATGGTTCATCTGTGTCACCCACACAAACCAGTTGCTTTCCAGAAACCTAGGGGTATAACACAAACAAAAACAGTACAAGCAGAGCCCAGAGTTCTCCCTCTCCCTCAGATAACTGCTCCAGCCTGGCCACCTTCCTGGGCCAACACCTGGAAGGAACACCTGCTGCTACCCAAAGCCCCAGCACAGCCCCCAGACCAGACTGGTTACTCCCAAACATCTTTTCTTTGCCAATCCCTACTCCCCCCATCTAATACTACCTGACCATGAAGAAAAGGCCCAGGAGGCCCTTCACTCCCAACAACGGCACGTAAGTGAGGGAGATGCGGATGTAGAAGGTGATCATCCAGGCCAAGTCCTGCAGTGAGGGGCAGAGCATTATAACTAGCACGAAGCACCTCTTCCTCTTCCTCTTCCTCTCACTTCACATATTTCTTTGCATGGTGTGGCCACTCCCGGGTACCTACACTGGAACACTCAGTCACCGTCAGATTCCCTCCCAGGTGCCCAATCCTGAAATATCTAGTACCACTTCTTCCTTCCATTCCTAGTGGCACCCCCAGCCTTCCTTGCCTGTTTCCTTCATGGGTGCCATGGCCTACAGAGTCTCTCTGCCTCCAGCTCCTCCCAACCCATCTAAGTCCTTCAACCCTTCATCATGCTGCCAAATAAATCTCCCAGCACTGTGGATGAGTCTGTGCCAGTACCCTATCAAATCTCCGGTCGCTTTTCTGCACCAGACTCTTCCCCTGACACTTGAGTCCTCCACAAAATGTCCAGTGGAAAATCTGCCCCTCACTTCCCAGCTTCTCTGCTCAGAGTCCACCCTCCCTCCACCCCACCTGTCTGTCCTCCAAAGCCAGTTGGAAATATGACGTTTTATAAAGCCTTTTCTGATGCCTCTCATCCAGCTGTTTATCACCAGGCCCCTTCTGGAATCTCAGAACCTTCTGCCTAAACCTCTTTGGTGTCAACCACATCCTGCTTCATCAGAAGTTTCCTAGGAGTTGGTGCTGTTTCTTACTCGTCCTGCCCCTGGCTTTATGCCTAGCACAAGAACTTCAGGAGATACTGCTGAATGAAATAGGGCATTGGGAGTCAGGTTGCCGGCTGAGCCCAAATCATCCCACCTAGAAATAAGGAAGATCTATACCTGGTTCTATTACTTTGCTCTAAATTAGGCCTGGAGTAAATCTCAGTGGGACTTCCCCTGGAGAACTCCTTTCCTTCCCTCAGGGTACTGGAGACAAAGGATGTGGGACTCTTGGGCCATGGATACTCACCACCCACTTCTTCCGCTGGATAACAAAATAGAAAATATACCACTGGAAGTAGAGAGGCAGCAAGGCTGGGGGCCCAACTGGGGAGGAAATGGAGACGGAGGAGTTGTGAGCAGCATGCGGGTCACTAATGAGCTAGCTGGTGCTGGAGGGATGGCCTCTGCCATCTCTTCCTGTTGCCTCTCCAGCTGCCTTGGCACTCCTCAACCCAGTGGAGCCATCAGGCACTAAAGGTGGACGCCAGGAGGGTGGGAGTGGGAGTGGGAATCTTTTCCAGTGGAAGAGGGCAGCTAGGGAAATTCAAGCTCTATACATGGAACTTCTCTGCTCCCGTGCCTTTAAAAGGTGACAGCTAACACTCCCCAAGTTGTCCTGCTGCTGACCCTATGCCTGTCCTTGCAATCACCTGCCCTGTGTTCTAGCTGCTCCACCATGCAGGTGAAGGGACAGGAGCAGGAAAGTGTGTGCAAGTGTGTGTTAGGGGATGGGGGGGCCCTGGTGATGCCTCATGGGCTAAAAGCTCACTTCCTTGGACATGGGAAATGAGCTTGTGCCTCTCAACCCAAAGCTCCAGAGGTCAGCTGTGAAAAAGGGCAGAAGGGCTCCTCTTAACCCTGGGAGTTGAAGACGTTGATGGCATCCACTGTGCTGTCCCATCTCCTCTTATGCATCCCTTCTCCGCAAACCCCTGCATTACCATGCCTACCCATGGCTCCTTTATTCTGAGGTGTTGTGCATTCTAACATTCTTTGTTCTGGACCTTTCTGCTCTACCCTCTACCCTATCCCTCTTTCTCCAGTAGGGAGGGATCGTAATAGGCAGTTAGGATAAATTCCTTTGAACTAAAATGGGATCAATGGAATCATCCCCTTCCTTCCTGTAAAAATTTGAATTTTTAAAGGAGTTTTAAAACTCAAAGCATTATGGAGCAGATTTTTAAAGCAGGGAACATATAGCAGTCTTCAGAAAGAGCTTAAGACAACTACAGAAATGTTTTCTCCATTCTCCAACAGCTCCTCCAATCCCTCTTTGGGTCCCAACCCCCCAAGGCTATATCTACAAATCCCTGGGGGTGAGACTACACCCCACTAAGTCACTTTGACTGAGGTCTCTGACAAGTTTCAAGGTGAGGTTTTAATTAGGATGCCCCACCCGACCACTCTTGTGGAAACCAGGGTGGGACTGGAGGAACTAGTTTGCCCCCAGCACAAATGACCTCTCCTTAGCTGAGATGGCAGATTGTTCCCAAGCAGGGAGTAACCTGCTGGGTGTAGTACTTCCTCCAGCCTTCACCTAAAAGGCTATAATCCCTTGGAGAGTCATTTCCTCCTCATATCCCTCCGGTGCCCCCTCCCAAGGGAGTCTCCGGGGTTGAATGGGATCACTCACTCAAGAAGAAGTATTTGTGCTGGTGGTTGTACGGCATGTACCTTTTCTTCTGTTTCCCAAGCTGTGAAGAAAAGCAAACACAGATCAGCACCCCCAGACCGGTCACCAGTCTCTTCCCCCTTTGACCTCAGCTGTTCTCTGCTCAGGAGTTTAGGCCTGCTCCAGGGATGTCAGCTTGTTGATGCTATTGGAAAGCTCCAGCAGGCGCAGTCTTACCTCCAGCACCTGGCACATGAAGCCACGTGTGCCACACCATGGCATGCGCCACACCATGGCATGCAGCTCAACAGCCCATGCTCACATGAGGTGCATACACAAGTGTCTTCAAATCCTCAGGACTCCTCATGTTTATCCAAAGATACCTTTGTCATAAGGTTTCCAGGCCCCTCCACCTTTTCCCCTTCCTTTCTTCCATCTGGTACTTTTCTGACACCAGAGTCTCTATGAACAACCATTTTTGCCCCTACATAAGTCAGTATTTCTTCTACATCCAGCCCCTGTTATTTCCTATCAAAATCTTTTGTTCCCCTGACTTCAACATGAGCTTTATAAAACCCCTTGAAAGCTAAGCAGAGTTTGGCAAATACTTGTAGACAGGGTACCAAAAACAACTTGGCAATGTGAAGATTCTGGCAAGGTTTTTCCCAGTGGGTGGTGGTTATTTTGTAAGCTCAGCTGCTAAAGAGATAGGTTGGGCCTGTCAGGTCAACCAGCCAGCATGGAACCCCTAGCATGAGCTTACAGAAACATGACAGCAAAGCTCTGCTGTCTCACTTGATGGCTCCTTCTGCTCCTCCTGCCCCACTTAGTTCTGGCAACCAGACAACTACAGGGCAGAGGAACTCTATCCAGAGCAAAATGCCTGTCATTCTTCTTTCATATGTCCACTACCTGTTTTGACAGGTCATTTATTGAGTTTATTCTGTGCAAGGCACTTCAACCAAATGGCGAATCCTTTCTCTATTAACTGATTTAGTCATTCAACAAGTATTTATTGAGCACCTACTATGTGCCAGGCACTGTTCTAGGTACTGAGGATACAGAGGTAAACTACAAAGTTCCTATCCTCATGGAATTTGTAATCTGCCAGGAAGCTGGTAATAAATCTTTAAACAGGGCTCAAGGTAGTTATAGATTAAAAATAAGAAAATGTAACAGAAAGTGAGGGAGGTGGTGTTTTGGCTGGGGTGGTCAGATATGGCCTCCCTGAGGTGCTGACCTCTGAACTGAGAACTGAATGATGAGGAGCCAGCAATGTAAAAATTCAGAGAAGCATTTACAGCAGAGAGAACAGCCAGTACTAAGGCTTGAGATATTCAAGGGACAGAAATAAGGTCAGTGTGACTGGGAACAGTAGACAAAATGGAGAATAGTTGAAAAGGCCAGAAAACTAGGGATGGCCAAATCATGCCAGACCTTAGAAAGCCCTGGTAAGCCCATGGTAAGGAGTTTGGATTTTATTCCAATGGAGATGGGAAGCCACTGGGGGGCTTTCAATGGTTGTGCCATGATCTGCTTTGTGCTTTAAAAGGCTCTCTGGCTGGCAGTGAGAAAATGAACTGTAGGGGCAGGTATAGTCGTAGGGAGACCAGTGAGGAGGCTGGAACAATGATCTAGACCCTAAATGGACAACACCTGGGAAGGGGAAGCAGTGGAACTGGAGAAGTCGACGGATTTGAGGTGTTTTTAGAAGCATTATTAACACAGCTTGCTGATGTGGGGATGAAGATCATCCCACCCTAAGCAACATTAACTGAGAGGGGAAACTAGAAGAGGAGCATCTCTTATTTGCTGGGTGGGTGGGGCAGAACTCGTTTCCTAATTTGGAACAGTTATAAGGGAGCCCTGTCCACTGTTGCCTCCTTGAATGGCAATCACATGCCACTGTAACCCTAATAACTGCCCCATTGTGCTTTGAATGTCAGAAGCCAGAAGAGTTATATTTAGGAGGAAGTGTCCCCTGTACCTCTTGTCCTCTAAGAGAATTGGGAGGCACTGAGGTGGATCAGCACAGGGATCAATGCCCAGGTAAACTATACCCAGAGGGGATGAACCAAGCCCCAAGCAGCCTGGAGCCCAGGCATTTACTAACATACTAACTGGCAGCCTATCTTCAACCTCATAACTAGGCCAAAAAAAGGGGGGGCTATTTTTGGTCCCAGATCATTCTCTATTTTTAGTGTTTAAGGACAGAAATTTTCTAAAACCCTAGTGCCAAGAAGCAATACAGGCAGTAGTGTGAGAAGGTTCCCTTCCACTTAGACTCCCATTTTTTTTAACTGTCTACAGTGACACAGAAGTGCTACCAAGAGCTCCATGCTCTGCCCAATAAATAACCCACAATGCTCTCAAAGTAGCCACCTGAGCCGGGTGGGGGCCAGGGCTGGTTCATCATCCACACAATGTTGACTAGAACACAGTGTTGGGCATGTAGCAAACCAAATAGGTAACTGTTTAGGAGGTGGGAAAATTAGGACATTACGGACAGGTGAAACACAAGCTTCATGCTAGGGGCTCCTAGTGCCAGGACAGCCAGTGCTGCCAAAGCCTTTGCACAGAGTTCTTCTCATGGCCAGAGGGGAGAGGAGAGTCAGGCCACCTTGAACTCATGCCTGGAACTGAAATGTGTTTAACAATTCTTGGCAGGCTGAAATACCATAAAGTGGTGGAAGGAGACCTGGCAGAACTCTGATTGCAGCTTAGAGCCTCAGGACAAAGGCTTTTACATTCACTTCTTTGTTTAAATCTCACCCAAGGATATTTTTTTAATGGATTTTTAGAAAGAGGAATGGAGAGAGAGAGAGAAACATTGATTAGTTGCCTCCTATACGCACCCCAATTGGGGAATGAACCCTCAACCTCTTGGCATACAGGACAATCCTCCAACTAAGTCACCCAATCAGGGCTATATTAACTCTTCACAGAACTCTGCTGACCATTCAAAGCCTTCTGTTTCATTATGCTCACTAAAAGCTCACCAGATCTCTACCCTAAGGCACTCTTCCTTTAGCAGCTGCGTTATGATTTTTGCTCACAACCTCAGATGACAACTCAAACCCAACACTGACACCCTGGAAGTGAGACTGGGATCAGGTGGGTGGGAAGAATTACTTGGTGAATGAATGTTCCAGGCACTGGGTGTCAAAGAAGAGTAAGACAGTCAAGCCCTTGATGGGGAAGACTGTGACACAGTAGGACATCAAAGGGTAAGAGAGAGGAATAGTGTGTGGGGCAGAGGGATGGCTGCCTGGGGGAGGAATGTCAAAAAAGCACCTGACAAGGTCCATCGATCACCTTCAAGGAGGAGCCCTTTGGTTCCTTAGCAGCATGTGGTACCTTTATACAATAACTATTTTGCTGATTTGAACTCACTAGGGAGGACAGGTGATTCTGTCCTGGGCAGCCCGTTTACTGCCTGTTGCCTCACAACTTCCAAACAGCCAGGTAGCCAGCCCCCAATGTCTTCCCCCCACTGACAGCATTGTGAACATTTCCCCCAAATGTTCTGGCAGATTTCCATTCTCCAAGACCTTTCCACTGATACCTCTGCTCACCTCCACAGAGAGGATCTTCCCCAAGGCAAAAAAGAAGGGGTGCATGTTGATGTCTGGGTCTTTGCGGAAGCAGTTAGGCTTGGCATGGTGCTGGAAGTGCATGTGGTTCCACCAACTGGCAGGGGCCCCCTACAGAAAACCGAGGACATGAGTATGAAAGCCTGGTGGCCCCTTTCCCCCCAGGTAGTCCTTCATTAGCCAGGGTTTCAGAAAGCCCCTCCCAATCCCACTGACCTTCAGGTGGCCAATCACAAAATGATGTAGCAGGTGGTTCCACGTAGAGGTGCTGAAGACAGACAGGTGCCCAAAGTCATGCTGCAGCCAGCCAGCCTGGGCCTGGATGAGAAAGGTTAGTGCTGAGAGCAGCCCACCAGCCCAGTGTCCCTCTCACTGACCTCAGCAGCTGCTTCAGCCTCTCGACCTCACCCATCTAGGCCTATGATAATTGCAGTACCCTAACTGAGTATATCAGGAAAGGAGTTGGGAAGTCTGGCCCTAACTCTGGCTCTGGCACTAATTCACGTGAAAATTGGGTCAAAGCACTTTCCCTTCCCTGTCTGTTTCCCTAGCTCTGAAGATTTGTGACTTACAATGGACTAAACATCAGACCACAGGAAAGGACAGAAAGTAACAAACTCAGAGGCTTGGCAGATGGATTCAGACAGCTAAATATTAGAACCCAGGCATTATTGGCATGTTGGGCGGTCTTGTGGTGGGGAGGAAGCCAAGCTTTGCTGATAAACCAGAATCCTGTTTCTTGGCACACTTGAAGAAATGTGAAGTTTCAGAGGAGAAATTCCACAGGAAGAAGGGAACCCTGGGAGAAGCATCTGGAGAGGCAGTGAGAGAAATGAATGTGTACAAGTGGCTAGTGAGCAGGCAAAAGCCACAAACAATGGGATGTATGTTCTCTTTTTGCACCAGCTCTCCCACATGTCCTCAGCTCTGCCCATCAGAGGGGAGGGCATCTTGGCCTCCTGAGGGATACAAAGAGCTTTCCCTAGGGATGCTGTGCTCTTGACAAGCCAAGGTGTCTCACCTGAACTGCGCTGAGCAGCAGTGCACAAAGGAGGAAGGGCACAAAGGATGTCCCAAAGACCCATAGTGTGAGCCAGGCAGCAACATCCAGTAGCAGGATGTGTAGCAGGTACAGCAGGAAGAAGACATGGTTGGCCTTCATGAGCCCCATCTGTTCCACTGTGGCCCGCAGCTCCCGGAACTCATCGGTCAGCTCTTTCTGAGAAAGAGTAAAGAGGGAGAAGTTGTTATTCCCTCCAGCTGCAAAATGACACTGCTAGTGAGCAGGGCCCGCTTGTGCTCAGGGACATCCCACCGAGGTAGCAGTGGAAGTCCACTGAGGTAGCAGTAGGAAGTCCACAGTCCTACATAAAAATACCACAAGATTGAGGAAGGATGGCAGGGGGAGGTGCTATGGGATCATGCCCAAGAGCACATGGTCATTGGAAGTTAGACTTTTCAAGACCCTGCTCTGCCCTTTACTAACAGTATGATCCTTGGCCACGTTGCTTAACTTCTCTGAGCCTCAGTATTCTCACCTGTAAATGTTTGAGGATTATATGAGATTATGCTTGGCACCCAGTACGTGCTCAAGATAGGTCTCATGATGATGATTATGGTAATGGTGGTGGCCTTGTGAGAACTATGGATTCCAAAGCCCCACACCCTTAGACCTGTGACCCAGTGACTATACAGAAGAATCAGAACTCCCAAGAACCACTGACTGTAGTTACCTGTGATCCTGTCTAGGCCTTCCTTCTACCCCCTGCCCCTCAACAACCACAGGGTCCCCAAACAGCAAACAGGGTCTCACATTCTTAGTGGGCTCAAAGCTGGGCTGTTCCGGAGACAGTTCTCCAATCAAGAGAGAGTTCATGTACTTCCTCACAAGGCCCTTGTTGATGTGAAATGCCACAAAGGGATCCTGCAAGGATGGAGAGAAGGCAAAACAGTGAGAAAGCCAGCCCAGGCCCCCTGGTCTCTTGGAGGGCTCCCACCAAAGGTAATCCTCCTGATCCAGCAAGAGGTTGTACTGAAGTTCAAACAGACACCACTTGCCTCCAGCCAGCTGCCCTTTGAGGGTGCTCAGACCTTTTCTAGGTTTCCACAGCTCAGGATCACCCAGCATTTGTAGTCTAGTAAGAAAGGTACCACACCAACCAATAGGAAGCACAGGTGGAGGGACCACTGAAAGACCTCCCTGGGCTGGCCTTTCCTCTGGGCATTTCTAGGGACAACTTTTACGCATGAATTTAGGTATTGGTGAGAAACATAAGGGATGTGTGGGGCTGGGAGAATTCTCTTTTTCTATGGAACTTGAGCCCCTCTGTGCCAGCATTCTCAATAAAATGTGATGAGGCTCCCCCTATCAGAACTGGGGAACTTCTGCATTTCTCCTCCTTCCCCCAGCATGCTGTTCCGGGTGGCCTTCCGTATTTCCCTGGCACTTTGACCACACCCTGCTCCAGGGCTGCTAATTTTGATTATTCGAAGTGGGGTCCCTGATGGTAAGAGCCTTCGCTCGGTCCAGAGGCCCCAGGCCCGTGGGGAATCTGCCAGAGAGGTGGGAACCGGGGTGGAGCCGGCGGCCAGTGGCACCACACAGCCGGACCAATCGCTGTCCCAGCCGAGGCTGCTAGAGCTTCGAATCACTCGGCCTGAGGTCCTAGCTTTAAAGTCGGCTCCTTCTGCGCAGGCGCGGGTCCGGCCTTGGCCTAGGGCCAAGGTCTGAGCTCCAGCATAGTCGCTCCGGGTGACGAGCGCGAGCTCTGGCGTCGTCCCCCAGGCCCGCCGCGAAGGAAAGGCGGGCCCTCACCTTGAAAGGCCTGCGCTCCCCTGCGACATAACGGAAACCCTGATGGCCCGAAGCGCGCTTCGTGATGGCAAGGGCAGAGGGTGGGGACAGCGGAAGAGGTCAAGCTGCTGGGCACAGGATGGAAGGATGTCGGGGAAGGGCAGGCAGGAGGCGAAGCGAACGCTCCAACCTCTGGGTCCCAAGGGGTGATCCCTAGCTTTCCAACCCAGCAGGGAGGCGCCAGGTGCTTTAGCTCGACAGCCAGGTGGTCTAGAAAGGGAAGCAGAAGGACCGGGGCGGGGGCGCGCTGACCACGCTGGGCGGCCGGAGGGAAGGAAGGTTGCGACTACCGCTGGGAATACAAAAAGCTGTCCGCTGCAGCGATTAGCTGGGGACCGCGCTGGCCTGAAGCGCCCCCCTCCCCCGCCTTCAGCACGCCACTCCCATTCTCCCCGGTGCGCGAGCAGCCGCTAGCCCTCTCGGGCCGGATCGGCTCCCTTCCCCACCCTCCCGCCTTCACCCCGTGCGGGGGTTCCCGAGACAGCAGGCGCCAGATGGCTTCCCTCCTCAGCCCTTTCCCCGAGGGTGGGTCCCGCTCCTGCTTCCGCTCGCGAGTGCAGGCCAGCACCCTCAGTCCAGACGCGGCGGCGCTCCCCTCCCAAGCACCGCCGACCCCTCTGCCACAGACCTCTCCCCTCCCTCGGCCGTGGCAGCACCGCTGTCCCAGCGCCCTGCAACCCCGATCTCCTCCCTCCGAGCCCTGCTCAGGACCGGCCCACGCCTTTAGACCGCAGACCCGCGGCCACAGCCGGAACGCACGCGGGGCCGCGCGGCCCCTTTGTGTGTGTGCGCTGTCGGCCTCCATCCCTCTCCCGACTCATTTTCACAGCCTCTCCGGCGCTTGCATTTCGTTTTCCACAGCACACCCAATCCCTGGGCAACAGGTATGCTCGGGCACCTCCGCTTTCCCCCCCGAATTAGTTGGTTCGGCTGTGGGCGCCAAACTTCCTGTGTCGCGCACCGAGCCTCCGGCCGCGGCCGCCGGGCCCCGCCTCCTCCCCTGTGCCCGTCGGGCATCGCTCACCGTAGCATCCTGCCCGGCGTAATGGCTGATAACCCGGGAGCCCCCGGGGTGCCGGCGGGTGAACTCGCTGATGTTGTACACCTTCCTCTCAATCACCAGCCACCGCTCCTTGTCGCGCCCGGAGCGCTGTGCCACTTCGTCCCAGGTGAAGTAGCGCGGGGTCTGCCCCTGGGCTGGGGTCTCAGGGGCCATCCTGGCCTGGCGATGTCGCGCGCCCGCAGGACAGGAGAGACCAGGCGCGCGCTCAGGGCCCGCGGGTAGCGCGCGTCGACCTCGCGCGTTCGGAGAGCCGTCCGCTGGCGCGCGTCCGGAGCCTGCCCCCTGCGCGCGGGGTGTTCAGCCCCCGCGGCCGGATCCGCCGGGACCCGCGGCGCGCGCTCCCAGGAGTCGAGCCGCGTGGCGAGGGGAGCGAGCCTCCGCCTTGCCGGGAGGGCGGGCAGCTGCAGGCCCGGAGCGGGCGCCGCCGCGCGCCCCCTCGCGGGCTCCGCACCCGGGGCGCTGCTGGATCCACTTCCCGACTCGGCTTTCGCTTCCAGGAGGCGCCGCGGGCCGGATAAGGGTTCCGACGGAGGCTCCTTGGTGCGGGGCCCGCTAGCGGAGGACCGCGACTCGGAGTGCGCGGGCGGCTCTGCGCCCTATAGGAGTTGGCGCGGCCCGCGGCCGGGGGCGGGGCGGCGAGGGAGGCGGTCGGTCTGGCGTGTGAGGTATCGTGGTGAGGTGGGTGGAGAGGAGCTCTCCTGCACCCGAGGTTGTCCGTCCCGGGGCTGAGGCTGACCCAGGGGCATCATCCTTAGCTGTGAACCGGTGTCCAGACGGAGACCCTCCCGCGTGCGCCTGATAAACTCCTGCCTATCTCGGCACGCTGCTCCACCTGTTGTGCGGCCTGAAGCAACGCTCTGAGAACCGTTGGTAATTATCTTGTGAACGGCATAATCATGGTCTGTTGGGTGGTGGTGGGGGCGAGTGTTAATACTTTGCCAATACTGCTTTTAATGCTCATATAACATTTAAAATGCCCCTCAATTTTTGTAATCCTGTTTGCCTCTTTTGTTGGTTTTTATTTTTGTTGTTTTTAAATCAACTGGCATCCTTAAATAAAAAGAAGTGAGGGGGACTTCTAGAAAGTCCCGTGTGAAAAGCCTAGGTCTTCAAGCTTGAGGTATCTACTCCATCCTGGAGGCAGCTGGACTGTAGGAGGCCTTTAAGTATAGAGGTCTGGGGCTCAGCCTTCTGGGCTTTAGGAAGCAGGAGGAAAGCACCCAGAGGCTGGGGGCACCAGCCAAGTAGCTGTTGCAATATGAGGAGAACCAGAGTTTATGGGCTACATTTCATTTATTCAACAAACATTTTAGTGCCAGGCAGCTATTCTTAGTGTTTTGCAAACATTAACACATTTAAATCTCGTGGCAACCCTATAAGGTAGGAACTATTGTTAACCTCACTTACAGAGGGAGACTGAGCCACTGAGAGGCTATTTTGTCACACAGCTAGTGAGTGGCAGGCTGATTAGAACTGGCCTGTGCTCTTGTGCTCTGACCCCTATACTCTGCTGTGTCTCCTCTGATTACACTAGCATTGGGGCACTTTGATGGGACTCTGAAGACAAGGGAAAGGAAGCAGAGCCTATCCCATGCACTGAACTAAGTCTGAGCCCCTAAGAGTCGGGGTGATATAGAACAGACTGGGAGAAATATGGCTAGATTTCTGGTAAAGGACTTTAATCCATTCAATCCAGATCCTTCACTTTATAGATAAGAAAATTGGAGAAGGGACTTCCCAAGTCCCTGTGGGGAAGCTCATGTGACCTGGCTTCCAATTAAGCTGCAAGGCCACTATACCTTACTCAGGAAAAATGGTTCATGCAGCTGTTCCTCTGTACAGCCAACTTTCCTTAAAAAACTAAACTAAACTAAAAAAACCTTGCCCAGCAACTCAACAGTGTGTAACAAGAGCTACAAAATTATTTGTACTCTTTGATCAAGTAATTTCACCCTTGGGAAAGTAGGGGTCAGGAGACTGCAAAGATGTTTGTAGCAAACTTAATAGCAAAAACTAGAAAGGACTAATTCCTGACAATAAGAAAATCATCAAGCTCACTGGGAGATGTTAGCATACTGAGGAATTACAGAGGGATTAAAGAGAACCAGGATGTGAACTGTATTGTAGGTAGGAAATACTTTGCAGTGAAAAAGGCAGAACCCAAAGTAGCATAGACTCAGAAATTACAATTATGTAAGAATCCCATGGGTACTAAATAACAGAAGAGTCTGACATGATGAGACATTTCATAGTTTTAACATTCTTAAGTTTATTTTTCTGTAAAGTTGCTTAATCTTGTTAAAAAGTAAAAGACCTTCCTTAAACCATTATTCCTGTAGTGAAGGTATTGTGGGCTAGGAGCTCACTTATACTTCTAGTGGGAATGTAAATTGATTGACCTTTCTGGAAAAATAGTTTGGCGACTTTATTTAGAACCTTAAAAATGTTCCAAATAATTTCACGTTTAGGGATATAGTCTAAGGAGATCCTTTTGGACAAATATCTTTAAACAAAATATTCATTGAAGCAGTATGCAGACATTAAAAATAATGTGATGAAATTTTAATGGCTGAGGAGACGATCAAAATATTGTCAACTGAGGATATTTTCTATTGCTTTTCAGAGAGAGTAGAAGAGAGAGAGAGAGAGAGAGAGAGAGGGAGAAGGGAGAGAATGGGAGAGAAAGAGAAAGAAACATTGATGTGAGAGAGACACATCCATTGGTTGCCTCCTTCACGTGCCCCAACCAGGGCGGGGATGGAACAGGGATGGAGCCTGTGACCTACGCACATGCCCTTGGCCGAAATTGAACCTGGGACCCTTCAGTCCAGAGGCTGACATTCCAACCACCGAACCAAACAGGCCAGGGCGTGGGTTCACATTTTGATCTGTTTTGACAAGGGACATAATAGTCCAAGGACATAAAAGTCAACAGGTGTAGGAGGAAGAATAGTGGTGGTGCTCAGTGCCTACTGCAGCCTTCCTTGGATTGACGGCGCCTCAGGCCACTAAAGATCAAAGCCATTTTCCTAGTATCTGAGTTTCTGTGAAATTAGGTCTTTTATGGGGACAGGTGAGCACCATGCTTGGCACACAGTAAGTACAAATAAAGTTAACTGAATCAGTCTTTGTTTTAAGAAAAATAATCTTGCCCTAGACTGTTTTGCTCAGTAGTTAGAGCCTCGGCCTGCGGACTGAAGGGTCCTGGGTTCCATTCCAGCCAAGGGCATGTACCTTGGTTGCAGGCTCCATCCCTGGCCCCTGTTGGGGCACGTGTGGGAGGCAACCAGTTGAAGTGTCTCTAATAGTTTTTAGGTACAGTGCTTAAACGAAAGAGAGAAAGGATCCCAAGATCACACTTGTATTAGAGGCAAAGGGAGAGCTAGAAACAGGTGTTTTTTTTTTCACTTTACCACATTCTAAGGATACAAGAGGTGGGGGATGAGGGACTCATGGAGGAAGAACTCATGGGTTTCCTTAAGGCAATCTTGTTGTGTTGACTATTAGACACCTTATAGACTGCTATGTGAAACCCACAATTTTACAGATAAGGTGACTGAGATCCAAAGACCTGGAGCCCCGTGCAAAAAATAGGTGATCTGGGCTGGAATTTACCCCAGGACTCATTTACACCCTTAGTTCCTCTCTGCAGGAGTTTCTAGCAGTGGGTTCAATAAATGTGTTTGATATTAGGCCACCCAGGCTCAAAGGAGAGGTGGCAGGGTCATTTTGCTGTTGTAGCTTCTCTGGAGCACCTTCTTCCCAGGCCTTTATCCCAACCCATATAAAATGAGAGAAGGGAGGCCTGAACAGTGGCCCCGAACTTCAGAGGCCCCCAGGAATTGGTCTGCAGTGCCCCACGCAACCCTGGCAGCTTTTTGCTGGTCTTTTTATGCAGCTTTACAGTAAAAGGATCTCTATTGAAAACAAAACAGAGGCTCAGCTTAGAATACTTACAGTAAGGAGATAGTTTACTTCACTGTAACAAGTCATCATTTACATACACCCTGATGTCCCTTTCCCTGCTGTTGGACACTTGTTTAGAAGTCTTTGCCCATATAATAGTGCAGTGATGAACTTTTTTTTTTTTGCCCATAATCAAAACTTTATTTAAAAATAGACACCAAATAGGAGATCACTGTTGTATGCTTACAAAATTAAATGTAATTAGATTATCTTGGAGTTTAATTAGAATCACTGAACTGATAAGACTTTCTGTGATATGGCACAAACTCAGGAAGTTGTGTGGATCATTAGTGTTGCTTTCTTCTAAGTGAACACCCTGCTGTGAGTCCAGCCTTTCCTGCCATCTGCTGGCACAACACTGTTGATTGAACAACCTACACAAAGAACCACCGTCTGCGTGTGGCCGAAAACTGATGATCTTGTAGGAACCTGGGCATTTTACACCCATGAAATAAGAATTTGGACTTTGAACTAGCCTTTTCTTTTCCTCTTCCAAGGAGGGATGTAGTAATTTCTAGCCAAGGGTATGTTGATCCTTTCTCTAGCCCTGCCTGTCAAGATCTCTGATGTGACACCCCTGGGGCACTCCAGCTGCAGGGGTGAACTCTTACAAAAACACAGATATTGGTTTATATTTGAACACTTTCTAAGGATTAGTTCTACATGTATAACTATTGGATCAAATGATTAGAACATTTTAGGCTCTTGTTATTTGTTGCCAAATTGCTTGTCAGCAGAGTATATTTATTGAGCACTTACTGTGTGTTCTTTAGTTTCACTGCAGCTGCTGTCACCAGCACATGAGAGGAATAAATGTATTCCTGCTGCTCCCAGGCCAGCTGCCTCACCTCCAACACTATGAGCTCTAAACATACAGTAAAACCACTCTGGATATCTCCCGGGAGTCTCCCAATGCCCCCGAGTTCTATCCAAATAATTGCATTATCAAACTGCAATCAAATTCTATTCTAATGCATTTCATAGTTAGACAGGGATTCGTCAAATTTCAACAGGACGAGCAAGGAAGAGAGGGAATGTGGTGGAATAGAAGAATTGGTATTTGAGAGACATGGGACCTACCCCTGCTATTCCACCAACTGCTGTGTGATGTTGGAGGTCATGCCAACCTCTCTGGTCTCAGATTCCTTCCAGCACTAGCTGTCTGAGCCTTTTTTGATGAAAGTTTCACTCAAGATGCCAGACCTCTGATGATTGTTCATCTAGAGATAGTGCTTCTGATTATAACTCTTAGATTGGTCCCCCGACCTGCCATTTTAAGGTAACTAAATTGGACACCCTTGTTGAACATATGCCATTTTTATTGTTGAAACTTTTGAATGTTATTTAAATAGTTCTGACATTCGCCAGAAATGAATCAATTGCCATCTAATGAGCTTGGTTGAAGTGGTTCAGCCTGACCAATACCATTCGCTAAGCGAGTACACATATGGCATTTTAGCAAACCTTGCACTCTTTATTCCGTTTTATCAAACAAAACAGAACATGAGGTGAGATGGGTCAGAAAGTCCCATTTATCGTGAGAAAACGAGGGGCCGAGAAGTCTGAGACCTCACACCCTGCAGGGAAGTGGTAGACAGGAATACTGATGTGGTCTCTGGTTGCTTTTGGCTTGTGACTTCCCACAGGAACATCCACCGCTGGGCTTGTGACACCTAGGCCTAGTCAGTGTCTCATTCCTCTGACAACAGTGATTGGCCCAAGGGTTAGATGTGTGGCCTCAAGCCCATTGGAGCCATTCATTCCCTGGGCTAATTCATGGAAGCAGGGCACAGGCGGGCGGTCTTTGTCCTAGGGTTGCTTAGCAGGCACAGCCATGTGTTCTGTCAGGGAGAAGACCTTTCTGCAGCAGGAGAATCAGGCCAACAGGGAAGAAAAGCAGAGACAAATAGAAAGTGTTGAGTGGCTGCTTCCAGAGGCCCCGGTTTGTACAGCAATTTAGTTTTATGACCTATCTGCCTAGTCTTTCAGGCTAGGTGAGTCAATACATTCCTTTTATTACTCACACTAGTTAGAATTTCTCTTTTGTCATTTGCCACCAAGAAATGAATCCAGAAGCTCTGGCTTTCAGGCCAGGGTCCTTTTTTCTAATGTTAATAATTGCAATGAGCAGTTTAGCACTTACAACATGCCAGGCAGTGTGCTAAACGCTTTATTTGTTTACTGTACTGAAACAAAAGCCCCAGTTCAGAAAGGCTAAGTGTGGTACCCTGGAAAAGAGGAACCCCTTCCCCAGGTACTATGGCATCTCAACTATTTTTGTTTTTAAGACGTGAGGAGATTAAGAGTTTTTGTAAAAATGTGACCAAGTGATTCTGCCCTGGCAGAGAAGGACTCCTAACTGTGGGAGGAGGGCTCCTCAATGAAGAGGCCGCCCCTTCCCCTGCCCCTCCCTGCTAAATGTGTCTTCATTCTTCCCAGCCTTCGGACTCCAGAACGTGCATTGAATGTGCACTGTGTTTTTGACAGAATGGCCGGACATAAGTGCAAGATCTTTTCATTGCTAAATCATGCTTTAAAATTTTCTAATCCATTGCTCTTTTTAAAGTATATATATATCTTTAATATATCTTTATTGATTTCAGAGAGGGAAAGGGAGAAGGGAGGGAGAGAGTCCTCCATTGATCGGCCGCCTCCAGCATGTCCCCCACTAGGGATTGAGCCCGCAACCCAGGCCTGTGCCCTGACCAGGAATCAAACCATGATCTCCTGGATCCTAGGTCAACACTCAACCGCTGAGCCATGCCCAGCTGGGCCATTGCTCTTTTTTTAAATGGAGGTACAGTTGACATGTGGCGTTACGTTACTTTCAGGTGTGCACATAATGATTCGACCTTTGAACATGTCAAACGATATCTGTGTATGTTGCCAAACGATCACCACAATAAGTCTAGTTAACAGCTAAACCATTCTAGATGGCACACCTCTAAGTGTTCACATCATTAAATTTAATTACTCTCAGGCTTCATGGTGAAGTAACACGAAAAGTCTTTCTCATTAAATGTATGTTTAATCCAGACCACTCTTTTGAGCTTCTAACTCACGTATCCAGTGCCTTCTTCCCGCTTCCGTTGAGATGTCTTACCGTCCTCTCCAAGTGAGCATGTCCAAGCCTGAACTTTGCATTTCCCATTTCACCTCCCAAACCTGCTCTCCTGTCATCTCCCCCATTGTGATCAATGCGTTGTTCGCTCAGTGGGACAAGCCGAAGACCTGGGAGTTACTTCTGAAACTTCACTCTCGGTGAGCCCCCACAGTTGATTCATCACCAAGTCCTGCTGGCCATACCTTCAGAAATACCATAAATTCTCTCCACTCTACCCAAGCTATTGTCACTTACTCAGATTTCTGCAGCAGTCTCCTAACTAGCCTTCCAGTGTTTGTCCACACTTGATCCCCTTCTATCAACTCACGAAACTGCTAGCGTGATCTTTGAGAATTTAAGCTCATGTCAGTGTCCTGCTTAAAACCTGCCCTTGGTTTCCCATAGCCCTTGAAATAAAATCCGTGCTCCTGTGGCACCTGCCTACCTCTCCAGTCTCGCCTGGTGGCTCTCTTCCCCTCACCAGGTACGCTACGGCCACGTGGCCTTTCTGCCCCCCAAACGGGCTAAGCTCCTTCTAGAATGAGCTTTCGCACATGTCCGTTCCTTCTGCCTGAAGCATGATCCCCCGCTGCCCTATGATTCTCTCCTCAGCCATCTCTTCCCAGGTTGCATTTCATTTTTTCAAATGCTCCTTCCATGACAATCACACTTCCTAAGGAAGACAGGCCCTACCCCCCCACCCCCACCCCCCTACTGCGGCTTCCTCATGATTATAACATCCTCTGTTCTCACAGGACTTGTAATTATTTTATTCTTTCTTGGCTAATTTTCTATCTGTCTGACTGGATTATAAATTTCATGAAGGAGAGACTTGTTCACTGTTGTCTTCCTAATACGTACTCAATACAATTAGTTGAATGAATGAATGAAATCAATACGAAAAAAATAAACCAAAATCAGTGATACCAGTAGTTCATACGAAAATAAAACTGTATAGAGAGCTAATAAACATGAGAAGGTGCTCAAACCCTGCCCATAATTTAAAAGGGTTGTACTGCCCTGGCCCGTGTGACTCAGTTGGTTGGCGCCGTCCTGTGCCCTGAAAGCTGCCAGTTTGCTTCCCCAGTCAGGCTGGTGGGGGGCATACAGGAGTCAGCTGATCAATGTTACACTCTCACATTAAAGTTTCTCTCTCTCCCTCTCCCATCCCCTCTCTCTAAAAATGAATAAACTAGTCTTTAAAAAATAAAAAAGGGTTGTACTTTTCATATATCAGATTGGCAAAATGTAGAGGTATGGCCTTGTCTCTTAGACTTGGCAAGAGTTTGGAAAAACAAGTTGTGGGATGGTAATTTAGTGCAGTGTTTTAAGAAAGCATTTGGCAATATCTAACAAACTTATAAAAGGCTTACATCCATTGACCCAGGAATTCCAGAGATAGACTTGCACAAGAATCAAATAAATATGTTCCAGAATGGTCATGGTAGCATTGTTTGAAAAAGTAAGACCCTGGAATAATAATAGCAAAATTTTTCCATAGTCACTGTGTTCCCGGAACTGTCCTAAGCATTTCTCTTACAGTATCTCATATACTTCAAAGAGCAACCCTATGAAGTGATTATCATTTTATCCCAATCTACAAATGGGGGAAATCAGCTGATAACTTCCCCAAGGACCCACAGCCAGTAAGTAGCAAAGTTAGGAATTTAACCCAGAGCTGCCCACTTAATCATTACGCTATAATAGCATTTAGAACAACCAAAATACCTATTAAAGCAGGGAATGAGTTACATAAGTATGGTATTTGAAATTCTATCCTGCATGGCCCTTCCACCATAAACAACTATAAAACTGGACAAACTAGTGGAGCTACTGTTTGGGACATTGTACAAGAGGCAATGCAAGACTGTGATCCCCAAATGAATCCCACTGTCTCCCAGGCCTTCTGCCTGCTGGCACTTTTGATGTTGTAGCGAGGTGGAACCCAAGCAGAGCACATCAGAGAACAGCTACTGGGTCTCACAGCACTGGGAGACAAAAGAGTTCCTATTAGCCAGAATCAAAAGAAGACCTCACTAGAGACTCTGAGCATTCAATTGAGACCCCAATAAGGCCATGTGTTAGTAGGGCTATTCTAACTCTAGACTATGTGCTACTGTAGACTTTTCCAATAAAGCTTAAAAATAAGCATTAGAAAGACAATGGGAAAAAATACTGTCAACCTAGGAATCTATATCCAGTAAAAATATTCTTGATAAATGAAGGCCTACACGCAGGGGAGAGAGGGTGCGGGGGATATGTGGCAACTCTCTGTACTTTTCACTCAGTTTTGCTGTGAACCTAAAAGTGTTGATTTCTGGTCAAGGGCATGTACCTGGGTTGCAGGTTCAATCCCCAGACCCAGTCAGGGGCATGCAGGAGGCAACCAATCGATGTGTCTTCTCTCTCTCTCTCTCTCTCTCTCTCCTCTTCCTCTCTCTCTCAAGTCAATAAATAAAAATTTAAAAGTAATAACACAGTTTCAAGACTTACTATAAACTGCAATACCTACATAGTGTGGTATTAGCAAAAGAATAAAAAAATGGATCAGTGGGACCGCATAGAGTCTATAGAAAGGCCCACACATATATAGCCCTCAACTGATCTTTGCCAGAGGAGCAAAAGCAATGAAATGGAGAAAAGATAGAGTTTTCAACAGATGGTGTTGATACAACTAGACATTCAAATGTAAACAAGTGAATCTATACCTTAGACCCCCCTTACAAAAATTAACTCAAAATGGATTATAGACTTAAATATAAAACACAAAACTATAAAACTCCTAAAAGATAACATAGGAGAGCCCAGCTGGGCATGGCTCAGCGGTTGAGCTTCGACCTAGGATCCAGGAGATCGCAGTTCAATTCCCAGTCAGGGCACATGCCTGGGTTGCGGGCTCGATCCCCAGTCAGGGGTGTGTGTGCAGGAGGCAGCCGATCAATGATTCTCTCTCATCATTGATGTTTCTATCTGTCTCTCTCCCTTTCCCTTCCTCTCTCTGAAATCAATAAAGATTTTTTTTTTTTTAAATAATAACATAAGAGAAAATCTAGATCTTGGATTTGGCAATGGCTTTTTATATACAGCACCAAAGGCATAATTTATGAAAGAAATATCTGATAAGCTGGACTTCATTAAATTTAAAAACTTCTGCTCTGTGAAAGACACTGTCAAGGGAAAGGGAAGACAAGCCACAGACTGGGAGAAAATATGTGTGAAAGACATATCTGATACAGGACAGTTTTCCAGAATATACAGAGAACTCTTAAAACTCAAAAATAAGAAAACAAATGGGAGAAAATATTTGCAAACCATATATCTGATAAGGGGTTAATTTCCAAAACATATAAGGAACTCATATTAGGAATATATATTCCTAATAGCAAAAAACCCAACTAATCTATTTTAAAAATGGGCAAAATACCTTTTTCGTGTGCTGCCCTTCCGAGCCTCTGCCTTCTCTTGGCTCCAGTCTCCATTTGAATTGATGACTGAGCCAATATAGGCAAGATCTTTATCAATTCGGTATCTTCATTATCTGTGTTAAAGTTGTGTATTTATTCTGTAGTCATGATTTTTGTCTTCTTGATGTCCAGAGGCAGTCATGCTTTGGCACTTCCCTTTATCATATGTTTTTATAATAAACTGGCAAAGAGTGAGGAAACTATTTTCCTGAGGCCTGTGAGCTGCTCTAGCAAATTCTCAAGGAGGGCACCATGGCAACCTCAGATATATAGCCAATTGGTGAGAAACGCAGGTAATAGCATGCACTTTTGATTGGTATTTGAAGTAGTATTGGGGGGACAGTCTTGTGGGGACTGAGCCCTTAAACTGTAAGATGTGATGCCATCTCCAGGTAGATTGTATCAGAATTGAGTTCAATTGCTGGTGTAGGGAAACCTCCACACTTGGTGACTGGAAGTGTCAGAAGTGGAGTGTTCTGTGCAAAAGTAAAGGAGACACATAGGAGGTAAATAAAGACTATTTAGTTTTTCCAATATAGAACTGTATGGACATTTTTCCAAAGAAGATATACAAATGGCCAACAATTACATGAAAAGGTGCTCAACATCACTAATCATCAGGGAAATGAAAATCAAACCCACAATGAGATATCACACCTAATAGGATGTCACTTATTAAAAAGACGAGACAAGAGTTGCCAAGGGTGTAGAGAAAGGAGCTGTGCACTGTTGATGGAACATAAATTGATACAATGAGAATGGAAGAGATGGGTGATGCTAGTCACAGGATACAAACTTCTAGTTCTAAGATTAATATCTAATGTACAGCATGGTGACTATAGTTAACAGTATACTATATTGTATATTTGGAGGCTGCTGAGGCAGTAGATCTCATCATATACATACAGAACAGTAACTCTGAGGTGATGTGTTAACTAACCTTATTGTGGTCATCATTTTGCAATATATACATAATCAAATCATCACATTGTACACCTTAAACATATACAATGGTATATGTCAAAAGTATCAACAAAGCTGGAAAAAAATAAGAAAACGAACAACTGGATTAAAATACGGGCAAAAAACCCTCAAGAGACACCTCCCCAAAGAAGATACACAGATGGCAAGTAAGCACATGAAAAGGCGCTCAGCGTCAGATGTAGTTAGAGAATTGCCAATTGAAACAATAATGAGGTACCACTACACACCTATGAGGATGGCACAACTCCAAAACACTGCCCATACCAAGGATGCAGGGCCACAGGAATTCCTGTCCATGGCTGGAGGGAATGCAAAATGGCACAGCCGCTTACAAGACACGTTGGCAGTTTCCCACGAAGCTAAACATAGTCTTACCACACAAGCCAGCGATTGAGCTCCTATGTATTTACCCAATTGAATTGAAAACTTATGTCCACACAAAAATCTGCCACCAAGATTTACACCGTTGAAACCAGTGTTTGGTTTTATTGAAAAGCACCAAAAACTTGAAAGAACCAAGATGTTCTTCACAGGTGAATGGACAGACAAACTGCTACATCCAAATAACAATTTTTTCGGTGCTGAAAAGGAATGCGCTATTAAGCCACAAGAAGACATGGCGCAGGCTTAACTGCATATCGCTAAGTGAAAGAAGCCATTTGGGCCACTGTAACATAGACTGGGTAGCTTATAAACAACAGAAATGTATTTCTCATAGTTCGGGGGGCCGGGAAGTCCAAGATCAAGGCACTTGCAGATTGGGTGCCTGATGAGAGGGTCCACTTCCTAGACAGCTGTCTTTTCGCTTAACCTCGCCTGTGAGAAGGGTGGAGGGACCTCTTTGGCATCTCTTTTACAAAGACACTAATCAGCCTCATGACCTAATCACCCCCAAAAGCCCATTTCAAAACACCATCACATTGGGGATTAGGTCTCAACATATGAATTTTGGGGGAGACACAGAAATGTTCAGTACATAGTATACTGTATGACTCCAATTATATGACATTCTGGAAAAGGCAAAAAACTATGGAGAGAGAAAAAGATCAGTGGTTGCCAGGGCTCAGTAGGGAGGGGTGAATAGGTGGGGCACAGGGCATTTTTAGGGCAATGAAGCTCTTCTGTATGATGCTGTAATGGTAGATAAATAACATTATGCATTTGTCAAAACACTTAGAGTGTACACTGATGTACACTAAGAGCGAACCCTAATGTACACTGTGGACTTTGGGGAGTATTGACGTGTCAGTACAGGTTCATCAGTTATAACAAATGTACCACCAGTGGGGGGATGTTGATAGTAGGGGAGGCTGTGTGTGCATGGGGACTTTCTGCTCAATTTTTCTGTGGACCTAAAACTACTCTAAGGAATAAAATATTAAAACAATAATAAAAGAGACCTTAAAAACCAAAAACCATTATGTTCTGTGTGTTGTAAGCCCACCTTGAGTCAGAATGCTAGATGATTTTGTATACCCACTTTTTAACTCTAGGTCTTTGAGCAGGTCATGGGACGGCTCTCAGGCTTGATTTATTTTCTAAGAGAAAATGAAGAGCTGGGCCAGATCAGTGGTTCTTGTGCTTTTGAGTTTTTTTTAGAAGAAATAAATTAAAATTGAAAATCAATGTAGGGTTGTCAGTTTTTCACTTTGCCAAATAAACATATTTTTAAAACTCCATCACCTACTGTTTCCATTTCATTATATAAAAACATTTTAGTACACACAAAAAAACAGGCCATAATTTTAAAGTAAAATGCAGGATGTGTTTTTTTTTAAATTGAATACCCTTAGTTTTATGGAAAACTACATTTTTCTTTATTTTTCTAATTTTACCATTTACTGCTGAAAACTCTATCATATTTGGTCTCAGTTCATGGATCATCACTTGTGCTGGCTAAATAATATTTTCCAACCCTAATATTTTGAGGCTTTATGCACAAGTAGTTTTTTAAATTGATTTTAGAGAGAGACAGAGAAACATCGATTTGTTGTTCCACTTATTTTTTTTTCCTTTATTGTTGAGAGTATTACAGGTGTCCCATTTCCCCCCCCCAATTGACCCCCTCCACCTCACTCCCACCCCCTTCACCCCGTTATTGACTGTGTCCATGGGTTATGCATATATGCATATAACTTCTTTGGTTAATCTCTTCCCACCCTTCACCCCCCTTCCCTCTTTCCTCTTAAATATGATCGTCTGTTGCATGCGTCAATGTCTCTGGATCTATTTAGTTAGTCAGATTCTTTTGTTCATTAGCTTCTTCTTAAAGAAGACCCTTCAACTTTTCCTGTAGTGCTGGTCTTGTGGTGATGAACTCCTTTAGCTTTTTCTTATCTGTGAAGCTCTTTATCTGACCTTCTATTCTAAATAATAGCTTTGCTGGGTAGAGCAATCTTGGTTGTAGTTCCATGTTTTTCATCACTTTGAATATTTCTTGCCACTCCCTTCTGGCCTGCAAGGTTTCTGTTGAGAAATCAGCTGACAGTCATATGGGGGCTCCCTTGTAGGTAACTAATTGCTTTTCTCTTGCTGCTTTTAAGATTCTCTCTTTGTCTTTAACCTTTGGCATTATAATTATGATGTGTCTTGCTGTGGGCCTCTTTGGGTTCCTCTTGTTTGGAATCCTCTGTGCTTCCTGGACTTGTAAGTCTGTTTCTTTCTGCAAGTAGGGGAAGTTTTTCTGTAATTATTTTTTCAAATAGGTTTTCAATTTCTTGCCCTCTTTCTTCCCCTCCTGGAACCGCAATAATACGAATGTTGGGCCTTTTGACGTCCCAGAGGCTCCTTATACTATCTTCATATTTGTGGATTCTTTTTTCTTTTTGCTCTTCTGGTTGGGTGTTTTTTGTTTCCTCATGTTCCAAATTTTTGATTTGATTCTCAGCGTCCTCTACTCTACTGTTGACTCCCTATAAATTATTCTTCATTTCAGTTTGTTTACCCTTTATTTCAAATTGGTACTTTATTATGTCATCGATTTTCTCAGTTATTTCCCTAATAATATGCTTAAACATCCTTATAAACAAAATTCTGAACTCTGTATCTGTTAGCTTGCTTGGATCTATTTCATTTAGTTCCTCTTCTAGAGATTTCTTCTGTTCTTTCCTTTGTGACATGTTTCTTTGCCTCCGCATTTTGGCTGCTTCCAGGTGTTTGTTTCTATGTATTAGGTAGAGCTGCTATGTGTCCTGGAATTTGTAGAGTGGCTTTGTGTAGTAGGTGTCCCATAGGGTCCAGTGGCTCAGCCTCCCCAGTCACCTGAGCTGGGCCTTCCAGGTGCTCCCCTGTATGGGCTGTGTGCACTGTCCTGTTGTAGCTGAGCCTTGGTTGCTGTTGGCATCACTGGGAGGAATTGAACCCCAGGCCAATCAGGTATGAGGACCAGCTGCAACTACAGCCAGAGAGCTGCTGTGCTGGAGACACCCCTATGGAGCAGGATTTACTTCAGTGGAGCTTTGGTGTTCACCAAGTGCGCCCCGTGAGTGTGTCACTCGTGGATGTGGTAGGGTTGTAATCCAGCGTGGTCGAGTCTGACCACCAGGTGCACTGTCCCTGGGGCCTCCGGGAGGTGCAAAATCAGCCTGTGCCAGTGCCTTGCCCAGGGCCACGCAGCATGAGCTACACAGCAAACCGTAGTTGGCTGCTACTCGTGCTGGGCTTGGAGGTGTCCAGGAGAGGCCCAGCTATGAGCCAGTGCAGCTGCCGCTAGTGCCAGGCCTGGGGCCGCTTATCAAGCCGTATGGGGCAGCTGCTGCTTGTTTGAGAGATTTTAGGAAAGTCCCAAGCATAGAGCTCCAGAGGCCACTTGCACAGAAAAGCCCCTGGAAGTGGCCTGGATGAGCTGCAGGTGGGAGGGGCGGGGCCTCCGGGAATCACAGGGCGGGGCCAAAGATGTGCGTCAGGTGCTGGAGATTCAAACATGGCGCCTGCCTGCCGGCTGTGTCCGGAGGACTCGCCACAGGAGCCATGGCCTCCGCCAGCCCCTCTGCCTGGGAGGAAGCCGCCCTCCGCCTCTCGCCCGGATCTCAGGCAGGTCAGTTCCTCCCAAGTGTCCTGGGTCCTTTCCGGCTGCTGCCCGGCGCTGGGCTCAGAGGGAGCGTCCGAGTGAGTCCGTGCCGGGCCCTTTAGAGGAGCTGCTGGGGCTCCCGCAGCCTCCGCGACCCTCAGGGACAGTCCCCACTGGTTTCAAGGCCCGGAGTTGTGGGGACGTCTCTTCCCGGCCTGGAGCCCTGGGCTGGGGGCCTGCTGTGGGGCTGGGACCCCTCCCTCCTCCGGGAAACCTCCCCTGGGGAGATGTCCTCCCGGGTTTCAACCACGGCACCGGGTGTGGGCCGAGGCGTCTCTGCGGTTCAGCCCCGATCCGCCCCGATCTCCCCCTCCTCCCACTCTCAGTGCTGCTTCAGCTCCCTGGCTGTGGGGCTTCTGTGCAGCCGGATCTCAGGAGGCTCTGAGTGACGGTGGTTCTGTGTTTTAGTTGTCATTTTGATGTGGCTGCGGGAGGCGGCAGGTGCAGCTGCTCCCTACGCCGCCATCTGGTTTCTCTCTGTTGCTCCACTTATTTATGCATCATTGGTTGATTCTTGCGTGTGCCCTAAGCGGGGATTGAACCCGCAACCTTGGCGTATCAGGACAGTGCTCTAACCAACCGAGCTACCCGGCCAGAGCCCACACCCAAGTAGTTTTTGTGTTGCAGAAAGGCCCACAGAAGATATCCTGAGTGCTGGTCCTAAGCAAAACAGCGAGGAATAAATGTCAGCACTGAAGCCTATACCACGTATGCTACACATATTATTACTAGTACTAAGAACAGGTATTACAGGTGACAAAACTGAGGCTTGGGGACAGTAAGCAACCTGCCCAGAGTCATACTGTAGCAGGCATGTAGGCAACACCAGGACACAGGCTGGGGCCTGTCGTGACTCCAAAGCCCCTGTTGTCTCTGTCCTCTGATTCTGGTTTTCTGCCCAGCACTCTTTTTTCCTGGAAGCAACAATCTACTCTTCTAAAAATGGCTCCTCCCCTACTCCAGCATGCGGGTTACTTGAGATCCATCCCAGGCCACAGCTGATTCATTGGAGCCTGGGAACTTAATCCAAGGAGGGAACGCCTATGAGAGTTCTTCCTCCTGTGTTTGAGTTCACAGCTCAAGAGATTAGAAGGCATTACACGCCAATGCAACATGAATTAAGATCTAAGACGTGGTGGTTTTCAGCAGTCTATCCGCTGAAACTGGTCTGCAAGGAGAGAAACAGAGGGAGGAACCGGATAGCCACCTAGTCCCTAGATCCACTGACTCCTGAGGCCCCGTGTCCAGTCCATCCTCACCTTCCCCATGGTTACATTGTCCACTTTTCCTGGAACCTAGTGAGACAAAAGTCCCTCCTCTTCCCTGGGCCAGTGCAAGTTTTTATCACCCTCAACCAGAGTAGCTTAGATCCCAGCACTGTCATTCTCTTTGCCAGGGAGGAGCCAGCCCTGTAGTCTAGTGGAGAGAATGTGGACTTCAGAGTAAGATGCTGACCCGATGTGGACAAAACAATTCTCCATGGTGTCAGAGCTTTAGAAACTGTCAGAAGCACTTCTATGAAGCTGCCTCAGAGGGGACAAGAGACTGAGCTGTTGTCTCAAACACCAGACAGTACATTAGGGCTGTTATTGTGCTGGAGGACGCAGATCTCAGCTCTGTTTGAGGAAAGAAAACAAACAGAACCCTATATGCTTATTTTCAGCTTAGTCAATTTTGAAGTAATAACAAAAGTACCGTCTATGAACTGAAACTCTCTTCTCCACCAGTCGTGCTCTTTCTAATTTTAACATTTTACAATTGCATTTCCTTTTTTAGAACATATTACGGACATTCTTATGGTTCAAAATGGAAAAGGTCCAAAAAGAAATGCAATACGAATTCTTCCTCCCCTCTGTGCCACTGACCCAGTCCTGCCTACCCCCAGGCAATCAGGGTAACCAACAAGATGTCTTTCCAACAGTATTCTCTGCATGTTTATATTGGCCTTTGCTGCTTGATAAGTCACTCCAAAACTTCTAGTGTTTGTATTTGCTCAAGATTCTGGGCGATTTAGTCCGAGCTTGTTCAGTGGACTGGATGGTCTGGAATGGCCTTAGTCACAAGGCTGGGAGTCGACAGGTTCTTTGGACTTGGAAGTCTTCACCTATCTGGGAGTTGGCTCTGTGTCAGCTGGTGTGACAGCCACACACCTCCCATTGTGCAACAGGCCAGCCCAACCTCACTCATGGTGAGGACAAGACTTCCCTGAAGCGAATGAGGGTCCACTCCCATGCACAAGCACCTTCCAAGTTTCTGCCTTCATCACATTTGCTCATGAACCTTTGGCCAAAGCAAATGGCCCAGTCCTTATTCCAGGGGTCTGGAGAAATAGACGGCTTCTTGATGGAAAGAGCCGTGAAGTCACATTGCAAAAGGGCATACACGTGGGGATGAGAATTTGTGGTGTTTTTTTGCAGTCTACCACAGCAAACCTTTGTGAGTGAGTGTATGCATGAGAGGGGGTATACTTTTTCCTATTTCTTACATAAGTTGTGGGATAATTTTTATGGCTTTTGTAAATATTTAAAACCTGTTTTACAAACCTAGATGTCTATCAAAACATAAAAGTTTATGCTTTAGATGTAAAGACAGGTTGCAGTCAAACAATTTGGCAAGAGAGTTATCTTTTTTTTTTTTTTTTAATCCTCACCTGAGGATATTTTTTCCATTGCTTTTCAGAGAGAGTGGAAGGGACAGAGAGAGAAAAACATCGATGTGAGAGAGGAACTTCGATTGGTTGCCTCTTGCCCACACCCTGACCAGGGCCAGGGACTGAGCCTGCAACCGAGGTATGTGCCCTTGGCTGGAATCAAACCTGGGACCCTTCAGTCCAGGGGCTGACCCTCTAACCATTCAGCCAGACTGGCTAGGGCAAGAGTTGTCTTTTTAAAAAATATATTTTTTACTGATTTTTAGAGAAGAAGGGAGAAGGGAGAAAGAGAAACATTGATGTGAGAGTGAAACATCAATCGGTTGCGTCCCACACGTGCCCTTACTGAGGATCGAACCCCAAAACCTGGGCATGTGCCCTGACTGGAATCAAACTCAAGACCTTTTGGTGTATGGGACAACGCTCTGACCACTGAGCCACACAGGCCAGGGCTAGAGTTATTATGTCTTTATGTCAAAGGCTGGGAAGATCAAGTGGAGGGATGTGTAATATACAGTAGAGATGACAATTGACTACCTTTGCCTGAGGTGAACCATCAGCTAAGTGGGATCTTGGTATAGTTCTCTAAGGTTGGAATATCAGCTTCTCTCAGAAGTACCCACACAGTGTCCGATGAATCAAAGTACTTTTTGGTCCAAGGGTTTCCTTCATAGTCTCCATTTAGTTAGAGCTGATCCCCTTCTTGAAAGAAGACTCATTTTCTATTATCCCTTATTCAAGAGGAGGCTTGTACTGTCCTCCTTAGGATCTCAGATGTCACATTTTCTGGAAGGTCTTCCAGCCCAGTTTTAAAGAGTAGCCCATTTCAGCTCCTGGCTTTCCCCTTCCCCTCTCCAGCTTTATTCTTTTCTGTAAGCACAATCACCACCTGGCGCACTATATATCTATCTGTTTGCTTGTTTGTTTGTTTTTTAATTTTTATTTATTGATTTGAGAGAGAGAAACATCGATTTATTGTTCCACTTATCTATGCATTCATTGGCTGTTTCTTATATGTGCCCTGACCGGGGATAGAACCCATGGCCTTGGCATACTGAGATAATGCTCCAACCAACTGAGCTACCTGGCCAGGGCCTGTTTGTTTGTCTACCATCTATCTACATCTACCTCTAGGAGGGCAGGGACTTTGTCTTGTTTACTCCTGTGTCCTCAGCACCAGAACAGTGACTGGCACATAGAAGGCCCTTGCTAAATATTTATTGAATAAGTGAAAATAGTGAATATTTCCACATATTAGTCACCTCTCTAAGTTCCAGTAACCTCATCTTTAAGATTTCCATGTGGAGTCAATGAGTTATACAAGTACAACACCTCATATAATGTAAGACATCTAGACAGCCAGACCTCCATTGCTCTGTCAATCAGACGTGCCCACAGCCTTCACTTAGGCCAGGGCATAAATGTTTATGACACAAGTCGCGCCTTTCTTGGGACACTTGAATGTGTTGTGGATCAGAACCTTTTAAAAAGAAGCAGGTGAAGTTTTTATAAGGTTACTCTGGACTTCCCTTGCAGTACAGCAAATGGAACACATGTGTTTGTCTTCCCTGCCTCCTGATACTCAGTTAAAATTAGAAAAGAAACAGAAAACTAAACTCGTAATACTGAGGACAACAGGGTGCCATCGGAAGACAAGGGAGCCATCAGAAGGCGAGGGATTTCAATGATTTTCCAGAAGATATAAGGTGGATAAAAGTGTTTTGACAGATGAAATGGAATGGAGGCCACAGCCAAGAATAAGCACTGGAGGAAACGGTCAACCTGCCGAGCAGAAACCCAGAGCCTCGGGTGCCTCTGGACTGGGGGAACGAGATGGGAGGGCTGCGTCAGGGATTAATGAAAACCCGTGTGTTAAACAGCTGCTCACATCCACGTCCCCTCCCCTTTACCCCCAGGCCTGTGCCAGTAGATAGCCAACCACGTAGCCCTAACCAAACATCCAGGAGAGTATTCTCCAGAGAAACTGAATGAACTGCACCTAGGCGTGTGTTGGTGCCCCAGAGGTACACTCTTTCCATTCTGCCATTTAAGGTTTCCTGCAACCCAAGGGCTAGCCCCTTGGCCATTTACCCTAAAGCAACACATGCAAACCGCCAAGCCCGACCCAGGCCCTCGGATGGACCAGCCAGGAGAGAGGCTTTGTGGGGAAAGAGGAAATGCCCACTGGCTGCTGGAATAATCAACCTCACCTTCATGTATAAACAAATGTCCAGTGTCAAGCAGGGATGAAGACCAGCTGCATGGAAGAGAAACCATTCTCGCAGAGAGCCGAAGCTGGTCAGCCACCCAGGCCTGGGCCAGACTTCCTAGGGGGGAAGGAAGGACAACGGGGACAGAGGAAGTCAAGAGAGGAGACATTTATTAAGCACGCACATCTGCCCCCGGGGGGCACAGACAGGCACCAGCTCAACCCCTCTCACACTTGTAGGGATAGGGGAGGACTTCACACAGAAGCTGTGTCTGAGGGGCTCTTAGATGAAACAACAGAAAATGGCATTTTAAGTAATTCCTCTCTGAGTTCTGTCCTGGGATTATTCCCTGGACTGAAACGCATTAGCTGACTTTTGATGCGTGGTCCTTCGCTGCTGTAATAAGGGCAGCATGTCATTTCCTGCTCTGCCCTGTCTGAAATCCATGGAATCCAGCCAGGCGAGCAGACACAAGCAAGTTTTAAAACAAACCTTCCCAGAGGAATCTTATGTTTTCTTTTTCCTTTTAGGTTCTTTATTTTAAATTGTTACTTTAGAACAGTGAGTTATCTTTCACAGCAGTGCCTCTTGGTCTGATCGTACAGTACCCCGCTTCCCAATGTAGAGATTTCAGGTAAATCAAAATGAACATCAAGGCGTACAAACAGCGACTTTAAGTCTGTTCTTATTTAAAAATAAGCATCGTTTTTCTGTTGTTGTTGCTGTTGTTGTTTTTAAATGTCTTTATTGATTTCAGAGAGCGGGATGGAGAGGGGGAGAGAGAGAGAAACATAATCATGAGAGACAGTCACTGATCAGCTGCCTCCTACACGCCCCCAACTGGGGATCGAGCCCAAAACCCGGGCATGTGCCCTGTCTGGGGATCGAACCTCGATCTCCTGGATCCTAGGTCGATGTTCAACCACTGAGCCACGCTGGCCGGACAAAAAAAGAAGCATCATTTTAACTCATTCGGATACATGGAATGTTGGCACAAAACTCGAAACTGCTGTAGAAAAATCACAGATGTTCTGTGGGTTATTGAAATTTCCATTTCTCTAAAAACATACCCTTGTAAAATTAAGTGGTCTTAATTTTACAAATTCAAGTGTTAAGAAGATGTCTAAATAATAAGTAACAATTAAAGTGTTTATTTGTAAATTATATTCGGAACGCATTTGACTTTACGGCAAGAAAGTGGGAAGAAGAGCCATCACCTTCCCCCAGCACTGCGCGCTCTGCTGGAGGACCACCCTCTCTGAGTCGGGTGTGCAAGCCGGTTTGGAGTTCCTAAGCTGGAAGAGGAGAATTCGGAGCTAAACTGCAAGTGCTGTTGCAGTGTTCCTAGCCAGCTTGTTTCCACAAAATGCTTTTTGGATCTTGTTAACTCAGAATCTTAGAAATTGCCTGGTATAATTTTATCATCAACAAAAGTTAACTATCAAAAACAGTGAGTTGAAACATTTCATCTCAAATAAACTGTGAAATGGCCACGTAACTATACATCATCTGAAATATTGGTGTTTCTTTTTTATCCCTTTTAGTTATTTGGATTAGTCTAGCTGTCAATAGCCACACGACTATCAGAAATGCCATTAATCTATTTAAATGTCATTGTGGAAAGTGCACCTCTCTCCCTCTCCCTTCCTTTCTCGGAAAAATAAAAAATCCCTGTTTTAGGCATTTGGAGCAGGGTAAACATTTTTGTTTTAAAAAAACAAACAAAGATGGCCTGCAGGGCGTGGCTCAGCAGTTGAGCTTTGACCTAGGATCCAGGAGGTGCCTGCATTTCCAGCTGCCTCTCCCTGGCAGACAGAAACCGGCTGCTTTTCAGGGCCAGATGTTATGTGGGCACCTGTCTCAGTTCTGGTGCTCTGGGCTGGGAAGCCCAGCCTGGGGTTTAGGCCCCAGAGTCCTCTATGGGACCCCCCACAGCTGAGATCTCCCTCTGTACCTTCAGTGCTGACTGTGGGAGCCCAGCCAGCCCTCTCACGCCTCCGCACTTCCCGCCAGTCTCTATGTGGTCTCTGCTCTTCCTCCTTGGTTATGAGGGTGCTCTCCAGCTTGTCTGCAGTTGCAGTTAATTATGCAGGGTGGTTTTTCTATATTTTAGTTGTCATTCCAGCTTGGTCCCGGGAGAGTGTCAGTGTAGCTTCCATTCAGTCTACCGCTGTCTTTAATCTCTTCTTCCTTTGTCTTTTCTGTAGCAATGGTAAGGCCGGCGATATAAGACTGGGCCATACCTGATACTCTGCAGCACCAAGACTTAGAGCCTGAGGTTTCAGATTGATGTGTGAGAAACTTCTAGAGACAGGCGATTAAGGAAAGCTAAATCCCTTGCCGTCTTAGCAAGAGTGCCCGTTACCTGACAAAGGTGGGGCTGGGTTGGGTGGGGGTGCATGATGCCCAGCCTCTTAAAGAAGAAGCTTTATTTGTATTTCTTTTTAAAATCAGGTAAGGTTGACATAACGCAAAATTAACCACTTTAAAGTGTAAATTCAGTAGCATTTAGTCCATTCACAATGTTCCAAAACATTTTCTTCAGCCCGAAAGGAAACCCTGTACCCCATAGGCAGTCTCTTTGCATCCCAAGCCCCTGAGAGAAGCCCTTCTTTGCATAAGGTTTCTGAGCGCCAGGGTTGGCACTAAGATTTTTTTTTCTCAAGGGCTTTGACACTTCAAGGAAAGAGCATGCGTGGAGTTTAGGGTCAGATAGGGCCAGGTTCTATACCAGCTTTATTACTTACCTGTTCGGCCCTAAACTAGTTGCATAATCTCTCTGAGCCTCAAATTGGTCATAAAATCTGTATCATATCCAGTGTTAAAATATTGGATGGAAGTATTTCCTAAGAACTGAAAGACAGGTGTGGCTGCTGGCCCTCAGGTCAGTGTCAAAGGGCAGTTCTCCATTCTCCAAGGCCTCTATGGAGGGCTTTGGGAAGCTTAAACTTGGTCCCGATGTCCTCCCATTAGTGTTTAGTGGCAGGGAAGCCTTGGAAACTTGTATTCAAGAATATTTCTGGACATCAGCCTCTTCTTCTGATACCTAATCCCATGCTTGGCTCATAGATGCTCAGAAATGAATGAGTACAGGAGGCCATCATTACCTTACTCAGGTCATTCTGGAGACGTGTTGGGAGTTGAGTCTGGGTGTTACTTGATTCTGGGTCATAATTGTAGTTCTGTGGGTTCCATTGGCCCCAAAAAGGGCAGGTGGAAATACCCTTTAAGGCTCAGTAAGCAACATTACCCCTTTGGAGTTATCTGCCTCTTAGACTCTTCCACTGGAGTGTCATGATGTCAGAGGAGAGAGAGTGGGGACCCTGGGCACAGGCCAAATTTACCCTGTGGCCTGGTGTGCCCCAAAGGTACTGGCCCCCCAGTGTAAAAGGCACAGATATGGGATAGTCACTGGGCTCCCCACCCTTCCCTGGAGCACAGGAAAGCTCCCTCCCATGTTCTCTGGGCACTCAGGTGGGCATTTGTCAATTAAGATTATTGTTTCTAGTCCCAGTGGTCAGACATAACCCAGCCTGCTTAAGCAAGTCCTAACCAGATGAGAGGTTCCCGGAGTTGGGATGAGCTGGAACCTGTTTCTATAATATTGGTGAAGTCCCAAGAATGTGGTTCTGGGGCCAGGGGAAGCCTTAAGGGTAAGCCTCCAGGTTCAGCGATGCTGTGACCCATTCAGAAGACATGGTTTGCTGGACTGGAGAAGTTCAGGTATGACAGGCATGTGTTTCTCAGGGGTGGGGGAGGAAGGAGTGTGGCAGGCTTGGCTAGATCTGGGGTCAGGGCATTTTCAGCATGAGATTTGGAGTTATCCTTTTGTTAGAGTTCCCCCAAATCTTGTTGAAATTCAATAACCTCCTTACTATTTTCTGACAGGTAAGCCACAGAGCGTGGAAGGCTCATCTGTCTTCCCGAAAGGCAGTGGCTCTTTGCACTACAGAATGAATGCAGAGGGGAGAGGTCATCAGCAACTGAGGGGTCCCTCCCCACGCCCTGGGCCAATCTCTGGAGATCAGCTCCAGAAGGAAGGGGGAGCCAGGAGCCCTGATGACCAGTGGGCCTGTTTCCCCACCTGTATGGAAAAAAAGGCCCTAACCCTTCTGCAGTGAAGAGAACTCTGTCCCCCAACCCCACCCCCCTCTCTCTGGAGAAATGTGGGGCTTTTTTGTTCATCCAGGGGTGGGTTGGCCTTGGCATTTGTTCTGGTAGTTTCCCCAGCAAGTTTGTATGAGAAAAGCAGGGCACAGTGTGGGTGGGAGAAGGGAAGCCTGGCCAGCCTGGGATGGGACGGTCAATAGGGCTGGAGGTGAGACGGGGAGTGATAACGAGGAAGCTTGTCATACCGTGGGCCCTACTCAGGAAAACATGGTTAGAGATCTGCCTCTTTTCTAACAGAAATGAGAAACCTGGAACAGTTTTAAGTAGTAAAGCAGTCTGATCAGACTTGCCATGAAGGACCCTCTGGCTTCGGCGCGGGAATGGCCATAGTCACGATGGGGATAGTGGCGGGGGAACAGAATGAAACAGGCGGCCGAGCCTCAGCGTTGATCAAACCCAGCAAGGCCGAGAGCGGTGCCATGGCTGAGAGAAGGAGCCGGGGTACAGGATATGGGGGTGGGATGAGTTTAGGTTTGGATATTCTGAGTCTGAGAAATGTGTGATACCCCAGCAAGGTCGTTCAGTCAGCGGCTGGAGAGAGCTCTGGTTAGAGGCATGGGTCTGGGGCCATCGGCCCCTGGGTGGTGAAGGAAGCTGAGGAGCAGCTGGGCTGCCTCAGGGATGCTGGGAAGCGAGAAGGAAATCCTGGGACAAAGCCCTGAGGAAGGTCCCCAGTGAGGTGCTGGGGAGCCAGCAAAAGAGACTGAGAAGAGGCAGTCGGATGGAAGGGGAAAAAGCAAGAGAGACAAGGTCATGGCAGCCAGGGCAAGAGTGTGTTTTTAAAAAGAGAAGGTGAGCAACAGTGTTAAAAGCATCCAAGAGGCCATCAGCTGGTCATAGGGACCCAGCATGGAGCCCGACATGTGCACTAAGGAGAGACACCTGTGTAATGGTCCCTGATTACGTGGGAATCTGGGTAAACGGCTCATTCAGTTTACTTGTGCCCTAAGGTCCTGTCCTACAAACCACTGCTGCTGGGCCCACACGACCTTACGTCCCAGTGGCTCTGACAGGAGCTGGCTTTCAAATTCTTGGCTGCAGATGGCATAGCTTTGTTTCAGGGCTCTGAGGGTTTATGAGGCGATTCCACTTGTGGAATTTGACATACACTCCCCCATCTCTTCAGAGCCCGGACACCTCTAATATTGTGGTAGCAGAGGGCTCTGCCAGCTCCTCTGACTGATCCCCGCAGCAGGGCTTCTCGCACTCCTGCCGAGACCTACCGCAGAAACTTTCCCTCTACTGAACCCCATTCAAACTAGTCATCCTTCTGAGTCACGCAGGAAGTGGTCAGAGTGGTATTCCAAAGTGTAGAGTTTGCAGCTTCCAGGACCTGAGGCGCCCCACCCAGGCATTGTGCTTCCCTCTTAGTGGTGAAAGATGCAGTCTGTCCTTTACTTAGAAAAGGCTGTTCTGAATGCTCCAGGACCCATAAAAATTCTACCAATGGGGTAGGCCTTTGACTTTTTTTTAATAGACTTTATTTTTCAGAGAAGGGTTAGGTTTACAGCAAAATTGAGCAGAAGGTACAGAGATTTTTTTATATACCCCTGCCCCCGACTCATGCACAGCCTCCCCCATCACCAACACCCCCCACCAGAGTGGTACATTTGTTACCACTGATAAACTTATATTACACATCAGTACTACCCCAAATCCCTAGTTTATATGAGGATCCACTCCTGGTGTCGTGCATTCTATGGCTTTGGACAATGTATAATGACACGTATCCACTGTTACAGTGTCATATTTTCACTGCCCTAAAAATGCTCTGTGCTCTGCCTGTTCATCTCTTCCTTGCCCCTAAGCCCTGGCAACCACTGATCTTTTTAGTGTCTCCATAGTTTTGCCTTTTCCAGAATGCCTTGTAGTTGGAATCATATGTAATTAGCCTTTTCAGATTGGCTTCTTTCACTTCGTGATATGCATCTAAGCTGCCTTCACACCTTTTCACTGCATAATAGCTTGTTGCTTTATCACTAAATAATCTTCCATTGTCTCCATGTTTATTCATCCATCACCTACTGAAGGGTGTCTGGTTGCTTCCGAGTTTTGGTCATTGTGAGTGAAGCTGCTATAAATATCCCTGTGCAGCTTTTTATGTAGAAATAAGTTTTCCACTGCTCCTTTGAGCCTTCATAGGATTTCTCTCTCATCCTTTGAAACAAATATCTCTTGTCAAGGCCTCCAGATACTTTCTACTTTTGTTCATGGCTATAGTGGGTCAATGAGATATTCTGCAGTATGTCCAGATGGCCCAAATCTTTTCAGTTTGTGACAGAGGAAAGAGAGTGGACAGATCTCGGGGCAAGACCCTGGTGTACACTGTTGCCCATCCTTGTGAATGTGAACAGCTTCTAGTACTCCTTCCAGATAGGCATAGAACAGAACTCACCCACCATATCAGTGGCTGCAAACCACGTACCCGACCTGGAATGACTCCTCGGAGTTGACTTGAATCGAAGCAACCTTCAGTTCAAGGTCTCGCTGCCTCAACCAGTCACTGGATTCGGGCTGCCCCAGGGAGGGGCCTAACCTTGGGTGAGGCAGCCCCCTTCAGCGGAGGGCGGTTCCTGGGGAAGGACTCATTGTGAGCAGCCAAGCTGGGGGAATGAAGGGGGGAAAATCTAGGCTGCGTTCCACAGCATCCACTGCGGACATTAGTCAACCAAGTGGAGCTGTTGAGTAGGCAGGTGGTTCCATGAGTTTGGAGTCAGGAGAGGTTCCTAGGGCTGGAAGCAGAAAGTGAAATTCTGTCATAAAAACATCACCTAAAGCCACGCAACTGGATGAGGTCATCAAGAGAGTGAAAGTAGCCCGAGCCCGTTTGAGTTAGTGGTTAGAGCGTGAGCCTGCAGACTGGAGGGTCCCGGGTTCGATTTTGGTCAAGAGCATGTTACCTCAGTTGCAGGCTTGATCCCCACCCCTGTCGGGGCGCACGCAGGAGGCAACCAATTCATAGGTCTCTCTCACATCGATGTTTCTCTCTCTCTCTCTTCCACTTTCTCTCTTTCCCTTCCACTCTCTCTGAAAAGCAATTGAAAAAATACCCTGGGGTGAGCATTAAAAAAAAAAAAGAAAAAAAGAGTGAAAGTAGATTAAAACAAGAGAGAGAGAGAGAGAGGGAGAATCAAGAGCTGAGTCCTGGAGCCTTTAACATTAAGAGAATCCACGAGGGCAGGGATCTTTGTCTTTTTTGTCCACTGATGTATCCCAAAAGCTTAGAACACAATAAGTGCTCAATAAATGTTTGTTGATTAAGTTAAATCAAGCTCAGGGGGAAAAAAAAGATGCAAGTTGGAAAAGGGATTCAAAATCATGTCAAGGAATTATTGTGCTATAGACTGAATGTTTGTGTTCTTCCCCCACCTCCAATTCATATGTTGGAACACTAACCCCCAATGTCATGGTATTTGGGATGAGACCTTTGGGTGGTAATTAAGTTATGAGGATGGGGCCCTGGTCTGATGGGATTAATACCCTTATGAGAAGAGACTGGAGAGCTTGATCTCCCTCTCTGTGGACATGCACCAAGGAAACACCATGTGAACACACAGTGAGAAGGCGGCGCTGTCTGCAAACAAGGGAGAGAGCCCACACCAGAATTCCATCATGCTGGCACCCTGGTCTTGGACTTCCAGACTTCAGAACTTGGAGAAAACAAATTTCTTCTGTTTATGGTATTTTGTTCTAGTAGCCTGAGCTAACTAATATGTTATGTATCCTGAAAGATGTGCTGGCCCTCCCCCAAGAACAACTCAGTAAGAAAAACAAATAAAATCAGCAGCAGCCAAGAGCATTCAATAGTACTTCAGGCCAGGTCCAGTACAAAACAAATTCCAAAGAGCAAGACTTGAGTAACCAGTTGGCCTGATGAGCAGCCCTGGCTGGCCATGGGGCAGTTGTGTGATTTCAGCCAAAGTGCTCCCTCCTCCGCCCCCACCTTTATTTCCACTCAACTGAGAAGGTTGGACGATATGAGTTTTGTGACTGTGTGCTATTATTATCATTTTTAAATATAGAGGTAATTCATATTCATTTCAAAACTTTATGCATTGCAGAATATATGTGGTAAAATGTGAATGCCATTCTCTCTGCAATTAACCACTGTTACCAGTGTAGCAAACATCCTCCCAGAGCTTTTTCTACCACGGCCCTGCTCACATTTTCACGCCTTCATGAAGCCTTCCTGTGTCCCAGGTCCCATCTCTCCCTTCTACTTTCTTCCCTGGCTCTTTATATGGGAAGACAGTGGTTAGGACACTGATGGCAAAGAGAAGGAGGTGCCTCTGTGGGCTGGTCATGGAGGAATCAGCTCAGAGCATCACTCATGTCAGAGCAGGAAACCCCTGAAGAGCCACTTACGGAACCGTTCAACCCAGCATCCAGGTGACAGAGCAAGGGCGGCTGGGATGCTCCCACTGGTGGGAGAGGAGAGTCACAGCATATACCTTAAAGGACACGAATGTACTTAATCAGTTAATTTTTTTCCTCCCCCACACCCCTCCTCATTTAATTTTTTAAAATCAAGGCACAACATACCTATAGTAAAGTGCACAAATCTTAAGTATACACCTTGAAGAATTTTTACACACATGCGCGCACACACGCAACGGCACCCGGACAAGGAGCTTTTCCACACCCCAGAATTTCCCTCTGCCCTTTGCAAGCAGTCCCCCCACAGTGACCACCATGCTGACTTGCACCGCCCCGTCAGCCTCGCCTCTTCCTGACCATCTGAACGGAGTCACGCAGCGTATAATACGTTGCGGCTGCCGTGGGCTCATCATGTCTGTGGGATTCCTCCAAGTTGTGGCACTGGCGGCAGCTCGCCTTATTTGTTGCCGAGTGGTATTTGGTTGTAAGACCATGCCAGTTTGTTTATTTTTCTACTGTTGCTGGACATTGGGCATGCTTCCAGTTAGGGGCTGTGGTGAACAAAGCTGCCCGGATCCCTCTTGTGCCTGTTTTTTGAATGGGCACACGTATTCATTTCTCTTGTAGATCTACCTGGGAATGGAATTACCTGCTCACAGTTTGTTTCTTAAGGAAATGTCCAGAAGCATGGGCAGGGGTTTGCCCTGGCCAAGCATGCCGAGGCCACAGAAGGAGTTGTGAGGATATCTGTGGAATGGTGAGAAGCACTGTGCCGGCCAAGTGCGTCCCTCTGGAAGGGGCAGCAGCTGGAGGCTGGCTTTAGCCCCCAGACTGCAGGGAGATTATCTTGCCCAATCCCCACAGCCTGGAGCCAGACCGAGTGGCCCATTTCAAGATCTTGTTTCAGTGACACATATACACCCCAGGCTGTTTATTCAAGCTTTGTGACATCCTGCAGAGCAATAAGTGATCTGGAAAATAAGTTCACGTCCTCGGAGCTGCGGACAGGCTTGCTCCACTCAGGCCAGCATCCACGTCCTACCTGGAGGAGGACTTTGATTTGGGATATAAGCCCAGATGAGCAGGAAGCCAAGGAACAGATCAGCAGCCCCAGCTCAGCAGGGTCAGAGCTCCTGAGGACTGCCCTCGTGGCACCACCAGGGTCAGCAAATCAGAGTCTGAAAGCAGAGGGCAGTCACCCCTGGAAGCCTCTCAGCGACTGGGCTCTGTCTGGGATGCTGGCTGCCTCTACAGAAAACTTGAAACCTAGTGAGCACTTTTTACAACCAGGCATTGGAATCAACTGAAAGTTGAAGAGACCTTTGTACCTGCAGTCGTCAGTCTGATGGCACCCAGCGCAGTCCCTTGTATTCATACAACAGCAGGAGGACATGCCAGGGAAGCACGCCGCCCGGCCAGGGGGCCCAAGCCCCAGACCTACCAGTGACTTCTTGGTGACTGCAAGTCACTTTCCCTCTGGAACCCAAGTTTGCTCACGGGTACAAGGGGCTAGCAGTCCCTGTTCCTGTGTGCCTTACTGCTCACCAGGAGTAAATATGGCCCTGTAAATAGGAAATATTGCATTAAGCCTCAGCAATTGTTTATTGTCTGTGGGAATGACCAGCAAAGTGGTGGTGGCTGAGGGCTGTCTAACCAGGACAAGTCCTTCTCTTAGGCTTCATTGTCACACCCCTTCCCAGACAGACAGCAGATAGCTGTGGCACAGCCTGAGCCCATGACAGGAAACCATTTGCCCTTCAGGGCCATTGAGTCAGTGGGTTACCAATTCTGGTTACTATTATCTTTATTTGTAGGTGAAAAAACAGACATTCAGAGGTTAAGAAATGTACTCAGGATCACACAGTCATCAGCAATGCTGGAGAGAGGACCCCACTCCTGTTCTAGGCCCCCTGAGTCCTACCTCTTTCCACAGTAGCATCAACCCTGCTAGAGGCTGACTCAAGCAGGAGACCACGTGAGACCTTGGGAATGGAGTTAGAAATCCCTGAGCCATTGTCCACGGGAGATACTCTCAGCCAGATGTACTTGCTACCTGTGCCAGCCCCGAGCCACTTCTCCAGACTTCCCCTGACCCACACTGTCCTACGTGCCAACCAATCTTCTCAACCTTCCAGGCCCTTCTCAAATGCTGCCACCTCCAAGAAGTCTTTCCTGATTTCCCCAACAATTTGAATCACCTTCTTTTTTGATCTCTCATAGTTTGTTTTGTTTTGTTTTGTTTTGTTTTGTTTTTAAAGGAAGAACATGCCCTGGAGGTGTTTTTAACTCATTAATGAGGGAACCAGCAAGATGGCAAGATGGCTCCCAGTACAATTTGAAGAACAGAGTATTTATAGGAATTGTTAGAATAAGATTGGTAGGTCAGACACAAAACTGGTGGTGTTGTCCAGGGCAAACAGCTTAACCTTTGGAATTATCTTTTCTACCTGAGAGGAAGCATCTGCACTCTGCCTGACAAAAATCTATAAGTTGACGTGCAGCTTCACAGACCCAGAGCCTCAATCAATACTCAGCAGAAAGTCAAATACAGGTTCAGACTCCCAGATCAAGAGTCAGCAAACTACAGCTCATGGGTCACATTCGGCCTTCCACTCATTTTTGTAAATAAAGTTTTATTGGAATGCAGCCATGCTCATTTGTGTATTTGTTGTCTGTTTGCTTTTGTGCTACATTGGCACAGTTGAGTAGTTGTGTAGTTGTGACCCGAGACTGTATGGCCTGCTAAGCTAAAAGTACTTACCATCTGGCCCTTTACAGAAAAAGTCGGTGAAGCCCTGATCTGACATAGGGTTTTGTTTTTCTTTTTTAGTTATTTTTATTTTGGTGAAATGCACATAACATAAAATGTGCCATCTCAGCCATTTTTAGTTGTATAGCTCAGTGGTATTGAATTCCTTCACGTTGTGCAACAATTACCACCATCCATCTCCAGAAATTTTTCGTCTTTCGTCTTTCCAAACTAAAACTGTATGGACTAAACAATAACTCCCCCATCCCCCTCTTCCCCGGTACATGGAAACCACTATTTTACTTTCTGTCTCTATGAATCTGACTACTCTAGTAACCTCCTATAAGTGGAATCGTACAGTATTTGTCTTTTGTGACTGGCTTATTTCATTTAACATCATGTCCTCCGGATTCACCCATGTTGTAACATGTGTTAGGATTTCCTCCCTTTTAAGGCTGAATAATATTCTATTGTATGTATGTATAGAACATGTTTTGCTGATCCATTCATCTGTCAATGGATACTTAGGTTGCTTCCATGCTTTAGCTATGGCAAATAATGCCACTGTGAACGTGGGTGTAAAATATATCTTCAAGATCCAGCTTTCAGTTCCTTTGGATATAAACCCAGGAATGGAATTGCTGGGTCATATGGTAATTCTATCTTCAGTTTTTTGGAGAACTGCCATACTGTTTTCAACAGCAATGGCACCACTTTACATTCCCACTAATGGATTTCAATTTCTTCACATCCTCGCCAACACTTACTATTTTCTGTTTCTTCTTTTTTCTTTTTAGTAGTAGTAACCCAAATTTCCTAGGTTTTTGTACCTACTACCTACCCCCAATGCTCTGCCTCAAGTCGCTTGTGTCCTCAGGCCGACAAGATGGTCAGATCCCACAGGCACAGACAACCCTCTCTGCGTCCCTTTCAGTGACCAGCACACTTATCATCTCGAATGGCCCCTGATTTCCAGGAGCTTACTCTACAGGGGGGAGAAGAAAAACTACTCTACAAGGAGGAGGAGAAGAGCAGCCGGCCAGCCATGGCTGGCAGTACCTTGGGGCCCCGGCAGGGCTGGCTGTGCAGGCTCCCTCCCTCTGGTCTCTGCCCACTCTGCACTTGGGCTGCCATGGTGGCGCAGTGTCTTCAGTGCCTCTTCACGTCCTCATTGCTCAGAAATAAAGTATAGACTTTCTAGAAGGTCAGTGGGAGGACTGGCCTGTCCCATCGCCCCGGCCGTGGCTCCAGCAAGCCCCCTGCCGCCCCCCTGTGTCAGGGCCGCTGCACACCCCCACTTCCTGAGCATACGTACCCTGTGCCCTCCTTGGCTTTAAAGGCCGGGCTCCGGGCACCTCACCCACATACCCTTCCCCCAGCCAGAAGGCCTCACCCTCTCCTCCCAGTTCCCACACCACCTTCAAGTTTTCTGCTGTGGCGTGTGTCATACCTGGAGTAGGAGAAAGAGCATGGATAGAAATCTGAAGATCTGAGTCTGACCCAACCTCTCCCACCAGCTGGTGTTTTGCCTTGGATAAGTCACTCCACCCCTTATTTCTCCATGTTTAGAAAACAGGAAATTGGGCCAGGTCACCTGGAAGTTTCGATCTATAGCCAAAGCTCCAGCATGCCCAATTACTTGTATTTCCCTCATTTTCCTGCCAAACTGGTGCCTGCTAGGGATATGTTCCAAGACCCTCAGCAGAAGCCTGAAGCCACAGATAGTCCTGAACCCTACATATACTGTGTGTTTCCTATACATGCATACCTATGATAAACTTTAATCGATAAATTAGGCACAGTGAGAAATTAACAATAGTAAAATATAATAATTATGATAATATACTGTTAAAAAAAAGTTACATGAATGGCTTTGGGGCCACTTTTAAGTAAAGTAAGGGTTACCTGAACACAAGCCCTGTGATACTGTGACAGTTGATCTGAAAACCGAGACGGCTACTGAATGGCTAATAGTCAGGAGTGTCCACAGTGTGGAGACGCTGGAGAAAGGGATGATTCTGGCCTTGGGTGGGACAGAGAGGGACGGCGCAAGGTTCGATCACATTAATCACAACGTACAATTTAAAACTCATGAATTGTTTATTTCTGGAATTTTCCGTGTAATAGTCTCAGACCATGGTTGACCTTGGTAACTGAAACCTCAAAGGTGGAGCCGTGGACAGGGAGGGGAGCTACTGTCGTTTATTCTTTGACGGCCACCCCAGCACCCACTGTTGAGCTTTCTGTGCAGTGAGTACGCAGGATGTGATTTTTGGATGTTTTCTGGGCCATGCTCATGACGTGACCTCTGACTACGTGTCCCTTCCTCCCACCTCTCTGGCTGAAACACTTCTTGTCAAGCTGAACGTTTTCCTCCCTCGAGCTCCTGTACTCTGTGGCTCTATCCCACTGGACTGGGGTCAGCAGCAGGTTACCTCCTCTACACTGTGGGCTCCCGAGGGACACAGTCATCGCCTCCTCCTTGTTGCTAACACTCCAGTGGACTTGCCAGCTGTTTGCAGGACGAGGTGGAGTTGGTGGGGCTGAGCGCAGGGCAGGGTCTTGGATGTAGCCTCTCAGGGCCCAGTCTCCGTGCCTGTAGCAGTGGGTGACATTAACTCCCATCTCCCCATGTCCCCTCTTCTGTTCTCCTGGGTGGGCCATCGCCCTCCAGCAGCTCCTTCTCAGCTACACCCCACTGATACTGTGACAGTTGATCTGATAACCGAGACGGCTACTAAATGGCTAATGGTCAGGATTCAGGTCTTGGGTGGGACACAGAGGGACAGCGCAAGGTTCTATCGCGAATGTGGTTGCTGCATCCAGCTGTTCCTGTTGGCCTTGGCCTTTCGCAGGGGCAGCTGTCCAGGTCCGAGAGCTGAGGGGAAGCTGGCCTGCCAGTGCGGCTCTGCCGAGTGAGCCTGACCTAACCTGGCGACCATGCCCTCACTCAGGAGCCCCTAGAGCCCTAGCTGGTTTGACTGTGGACTGAAGGGACCCGGTTCGATTCTGGCCAAGGGCACGCGTACCTCGGTTGCAGGCTCGATCCCGGCCCTGGTTGGGGCGTGTGTGGGAGGCCCAATCGATGTGTCTCTCTCGTATCGATGTCTCTCTCTCTCTCACTCCCTCCCTTCCACACTCTGAAAAGCAATGGAAAAAGTATACTCAGGTGAGGATTTAAAAAAAAAAAAAAGAGCCCTTAGACCCCTCACGGTCTCCTCCTTCCTTCCAGAGCGTGGGGAGGCTGCGCTGGGAATCTCCGGTCCTTGATTCCCACTGTAGCCAGCCTGGCACAGGTCCAAGGGCAGGTGCTGTCAGCCTTGGGCATAGACGGGAGCACTGATGGGAGGTAGAGCTGGGCTGCTGGCCCAGGTCTACCAAGTATTAGCTCTGTGAATGGGGGCTGCCTAGTTCATATTTGTCTTCATCTCTAATTCTTCACGGGGTCAAAATAGAAATAATGACCCCTTCATGGAGCTTTGATGGAGGGACTAAATGAAATGATGTAGGTGGAGGTGTTTGCCCGCCTGCTGCCCCCGGCACGTGGACCCAGGGCCTGTGCTAATCATTAAGCCTCAGGAGGAAATATGTGTGGTTTGTGATTCGTAGGGGGCAGGTGGGGCGGGAGTGGGGTGGTGTCAGCCTCTCAGATGACAGTGACAAAGTCCTATTGGTTTGGGTCCCCCAGGCCATCAGTAATATGTCTGCTCCCCTACCTTGGAGGTTCCTGCCCAGAAAAAGGGCAGACCTATGAAGGCCTGAGTGTGGGCATAATGTTCCTACAGGGTGAGCGACATCCACAAACTTCCCAGGCCTCCGAGCCTGGTGGATGCCCTGGGGCCAACTGCCCTGAAACACAGCAGACAAATCTGGCTGTCCAAATTTAGGGCATTTTCCATCGGAAAAGGATTGTCAGCTGGACCTTCTCTACTCTGTATTTCCTAGGCGAGGAAAGAGGTTATGTGTGCATGGGAATAGTTAAGAGGCAAAGAGGCTGGGTTGCAACCAGCCCTTGGAGGGCTTGGAGGGCAGGGCTGCAGCTTTTGGGGGAGTCACTGAAGGGTTTACAGCAGAGAGACCAGTTTCATGGCCTCTTAGTAACACTGGTCTTGTAGCACCCACAGGCTGAACCAGAACTAACTGAGGCTGAAGGAGAGACCAGCTGGAGAGCACCTGGAACCTGAAGCAGGATGGGGGCAACAGCGACGGATGGGAATCAGTGAAATCTGGGGCAAGGGGGACCTTGAGTTTTTGAGACTTGCAGCCAGGAAGTATGATAATACCTGTCACTCGCAGAACATTGGAGCTAGAAAGGACTTTGTAAGTGATATCTAATTCTACCTCTTAGTTTTGCTATCAGGGACACTGAGGCCCAGAGAGGTGAAGGGGCTGACTCAAAGGCGCACTGTGTGAAAAATGAGACTTGGACCTGAGCTCAAGCCTCCATGTGGCATTTAATCCAGTGAGGCTTTCGCTCCAGGCCACATAAATCCCTCCAATCTCATTCCACCCAGGACAAAACCTCCCAGTGCACATTTGCTGGCTGATAAACAGATGTTGCTTGAGTTTATTAAGCGTCCTCTCTAGTGAAATCCGACTTAATCATAAATTACATAAAATGTCAAGTTTAATCCAAGTATAACTCTTTCATCACATACCCTTAGGACTTAAGAACGCAATCTGTTCTGACAAAGAACTCTTTTTTTTTTTTTTTTAACTTTATTGATTTGAGAGAGAGGAAGGGAGAGGGAGAGGGAGAGATAGAAACATCAATGATGAGCCAGTCATTGATCGGCTGCCTCCTGCATGCCTCCTGCTGGGGATCGAGCCTCCAACCCAGGCCTGTGCCCTGACCGGGAATCGAACTGTGATCTCCCGGGTCCTAGGCTGACGCTCAACCGCTGAGCCGCGCCAGCTGGGCCCGACAGAGAACTCTTCATTACTTTTCAGTTCATTCCTCTCTGGTCTGGAGCACACTGTGTATTGTCTCTGCTGTGAAATGGAAACGCTAGACGCCACCACACAGGCAACGCCTCGTCCATGAGGCAACATGCGGAGCAGCCAGCGTAGCTCTGGTGTGCAAGCTATTCGATGTCCTCCCCAGAGCGGAGCAGAGATGGGGAGACTCACTGATTCAGGGGAGCAAAGACCTGAGAGCTCCTCGAGGACAGAAAGCCACTGGTGTTGCTGCTAACACAAGGCAAAAGCGGGGCTGAATCGGGTGGGGGGATCACTTTTGTGGAAATCGGGTCGAAGTCAGGACAGTACCTTGAGAAGCAGAGGACACTTGCAGCGAGCAGGGGCTGCTAACGCTGCCAGTACTGCAGGGGTGCCCACCCCGCCTCCCCCCCTCCTGTCCAGTGGGGACCTATTGACAGGACCAGGCAGAGGGGGGACCGCCCTTCCTACCAGCCCACTGAGCAGCTGTCCCGGGAGGAGGGAAGAGTTTGGAACTTGCCTCCCAGGTTAATTGCCCTTAAGTTTTGTGGGTGATGGAGAATGTGATGTCCCCCAGGGTCACTCGGAGCCTAGGCCTTGGAGAATATGGGGCAGCACCCTCCCTGGCCTCAGTGCCTGTCGTCACCTGCCCATGTGGATCCTTAATAGCAGTGCTGGGCCTTGACCGTGGGGTGGAGGCCCTGTGGGAGACAGTCACCAGGTACCCGTATATTCACACCAGCCCGCGTCTCACCGCAGGGTCCCCTCACTCCTGCGTGGATTCTCTCACTCTACAAGTAACTCCCCACGCTTACCATGGCCGGCACACAGCCAGGGGCCGAGTAGTGGGCAAACAGACCTGGTCCCTTCCCTCTGGAGGTTTCTAGGCTAGTGGGAAGGAAGACAAGAAATCAGTAAACAACGTGTGACAACTGCTGCGAAGGAAACAAACCAGGGTGGCAGAGAATGAGGGGTGGTCGGGGTGGTGGAGGGTGGGTAGGGAGAATTCTGAGGGATGGCTTTAGAGCCAGACCTGGGAGGGTTGGGCATTTTAGGCAAAGCCGGCGGATTGGGCCAAGGCCATGAAACAGGGAAACTTGGCTTTTCAAAACCAGAAAGCAGTCTTGAATAGAAGAGTTTGAACTTGCTAAGTACAGTGGGAAAGATTTTCAGCAGGGCAGTGACAGGATCCAATGTGTATGTTAGGACCACTCCAGATGAATGGACCAGGCAAGAGTAGGAGCCGGGAGATGGCAGGAGGCTCCGCGGGGAGGGACGGGAAGCCTGGAGGTGCTGCTGCTGTTACAGACAGGCTCCCTGGGGGGCTGGATACAGGGCTGAGGACAGAGTTCTCCCTTTGGCCAACTGTGGGAACGGCCTCAGGCTTGCCGCACGGTTCTGGAAGCTGATATAAGAGCAGGTATTTAGCTAGCTCGGTAGAGTTAACCGCAGTCTGCACCAGACTTCATAAACTCTTGCAGCGCTCGCGGATGTCCCATAGAACTGAGGCGCGTGCCCTACCCCTCTGTATATTCTGTGTCTCCAGGTGGAGGCAGCACGTGTGCCCTTATTTGCAGAGACCTCATGAAAGCGATCCTTCAGCTGACGCTGGCCTCGAGGCTGGTTGAGCAAGACACTGCTGTCTCTTCAGCCGCTTGTCTGCCCCCCAGGACTCCCAAAATGTGGTTCTGGGAGGTCCCTTTTAGCCACTGCAGATGAGCAGCCACAGCCGAATCCCAAGTCCCAGCTCAGGCGCAGCTGACCTTCACTATACGATGGGGCGTTTACAATATGCCCTAACCAGCTTAAGTCACCTTACTGTTCTGATAACAGTCCATTTCACAGAGGAGAGTCCTGAGACCCGAGAGGTTCAGAATTGAAACAGATCACCGAGTGAAGGGTTCCGAGACCTATTTTCTTCGGAGCCTCCGAGCAGTGCCTGCGCCTCCGAGCTGGGCCCCCTCCCATGCTGGCCTCTGCGGGTAGCCCAGGCCTACTCCAAGTGCGGTCCACAGCTGTTTGGTACCAGTCTGTGCCGAGGTAAGCGCAGGAATCAAGGGTAAGCATTTAGAAGTGTTTATAGCAATCTGATGGAGAAATTTTATGCCTGCTAACTCTAATAATAAAAACTCTGGCCTTGGATGCTGTATTTTTTTTTGCTTCAGTTTTCTGATTCATTTTCATCGTATTTTACAAAAGTGTCAGTCTGCGACTGGCTGAATTTTTTTCTTTTAAAGGTGATTCGTTATCACTGAGAGTTTGAGAAGCACAATGTGCAGGCTGCGTGCCCCCCTCACACACACAACGTGGAAGGTCTTTGACCTCAGGACTAAAGAAAGAAAAATAACATGTGGTTGTTTGGCTGAGCTAACAGGGAGACGTGGACAGAGCTCAAAGGTCTCTCCTTTAGGCCAGGCTCACACAGCCTCAAGGTCATCAAAGCCTGGCTCCCGGGAGGTCTTCCCGTCCCAGGGCCTGGCTTCCCACCACCCCACACTTACTTCTGTAGAGCAGCAGTGGGGCCGCAAGGCAGCACACCCCACCTGTCTGCTGTGAGTCTCCCTGCTCAGACTCTTTTCCTCGACGCTCTCCCTGGGGTTTTCACAAATGTTTAATGAGCACACAGCCTGTGCCCCACACAGAGGACTTGACTCTGAGTCAGGCTCCTCTCACAGAAGCCAACAAGGCGAGGGATGGAGGTAGATGTATAAGCAGTTTTGATGCTATATATGAAGTGCTTTGGGAGCTCAGAGCAGGGAACGTCTGACTTGGCCACAGTGGAAGTGACTAGAAAACTGAATTTTAAGGTCGAGTGAGTAGGAGTTGCAGGCAGAGGAGGTGGGAAGGGACCTCTAGCCGGGAGATGAGCTTGGATCAAAGCCAGAAGGATTGAGGTGCACTCTCCCTCCCGGGAGCACCCCACACCTTTCCCTTCCCCTTCTTCCCCCACAGGCGTGCATCTCCTAAACTCTAAGGGTCCCCATGAGACTTGCACGTAGGGGAGCCATCGGCAGAACGGGTCATCCAAGGTCTAAATAGCCTTTGCACAGCTGAGGCAATTGGTGGCTGCTGCATTTTAGTGATAGTATATATATTTTATCGAGGATTTTTAGTAAATTTCAGTGAGAGGACAGATCTAGATGCCTAGACCACGCTGTTAGAAACAGAAATCTCTCAGGTTCCTAACTGCTAGGTGATTTTTAGACAAGCCGATCTCTGGGCCTGTTTCCCTGTCTTAAAGGTAAGAGCAGATAATCAGCAGGCTCTCCTCCACTCCAGGTTACAGTGTCCCTGTGCTCCTGCCCCAGGGCCCGTGGCTATGTTCCTCCTGTGCTCAGCTCTGCCCCTATGGCCACCTGCAGCTCCCTTTCCTGGCAGTACTTCCTCTGCCCACACTGAGCCTCTCAAAGCTGATCATGCACAAACTGGACTCCGAGGACTCAACAGTGAACGTGGGAGGAGAGCCACCGAAGCAAGGAGGCAACGTTCCTGCCCAGCTCTGAAGAGACAGCAAAAGGCATCAACTCAGCCACCACCCGTGGTGTGCTTGGGTGATTAGATCACATGCAGTTGCCTCCAACCTTATAGATGTGTGTAGATGTCGTCTCTATCAATGGCCATCTACATTATTTAGGCTGCATTGATAACAAATTGAAAGTGTTGTTCTACCCATAGATGAAGTGATTGTCACAGCAGCCCTTGGAGGTAAGAGGACATGTATGTTTCTCTTTTTTACAGATAGGAACACTGAGCATCCGAAGGGTTACGTGAGGGTTAAGTGGTTGGCTGAGTGATGCTAGTTTGGAAAGAGCTTATACTTTGGAATTGGAACTGAAAGTCAAATTCCGGTTATGCCAATTACATAACTTCACTAAGCTTTGATTTCCCAACTAACTGTACAACTGGACAATAAGGTCACGCCCGCTTCTCAGGAAATCCCCTCCTTTTAGTCACCCCATGTCGGAGCACTAACAGTGAGACCTAGCTGCGTGGCGAACCAAAGGCTGGGGGCTGGGAGCTGGAGACTAGCCTGGAAGTCCCTACCCTAAGTGTACTGGAGCCTCCTAACCATGGGTCTCTCCAAGGTGAGGGGAGAGGACCCAAGCACAGCAAAGGGCAAGGGCAGGAGGAGCCTTCAGTCCAGGCTTGGAGACTCTTTGAAGCCCTTAGACACCATAAACATCACGGTCAAATGCATGCGCATATTCTGTGGTGTTGGATCGGGTCCTGCCATCTGTATTTATCTTGGTCATTGCCAATAAGTAGATCATAGATGAAAGAGCACTGACCTTTAAGTCAGATAACCTGAATTTCTAGTTTTCTGCCACGGATTTGCTACGTGCCCTTGGTCAAGCCCTTCGTCCTTGTTAGGCCTTGGCCATCTTGGTGGTATAATGAGACCTTTGATGATATTAGGAAATGAGCATATGCACTTGAACTTAGCAAACTCGAAAGCAGAACTGAAGATTTGCAGCACAGCTCTTCCTCCCGGTGGAGGACTGTTCAGTCCACTGATACTGCCTGCCTTGTCCACTCTGAGCCTGGCATGAGTGGACACTCAATAGCTTTTGCATGAATTGAATGAATGAATAAATGAATGAATGAATGAATGGCTTTAGGTCTTCCTGTTTATCATGGAGACTCTACTGTCATCAAGGCAGTGCAATTTGGTGGAAAGGGCTTGGGCTACAGAGTCAGACAAATTCCATCTCTGCTTATAAACTGTGGGACCTTGAGCAGACTACTTAACCTCCCTGAGCCTTAGTGTCCTTAGTGGTCCTTGTAGGATTATAATGAGGATTAAAAGAGAGAATAGATTTAAAAGATTTAACACAGTGCTTGAGTCATATAAATGCTCAAGAAATGTTAATTATCAGCACTGATAGCCCCCCAAAAAACCCACAAATTTTGGCAGTGGCACCAGTAATAATAATAATAGATCCAACAACAGAAATAATAACAGATTCCTTTTACTGGGTATAGTACTTCACAAACTGTCAGGTGTTTTCAGTTTTTACTGTATTTGTCTGATTTTGTCTTTATAATCCTGTAAGGTAGGCTCAGAGAAATAAAGTGACCTAGTCAAGGAAGGTCACACTGCCAATAAAGACCAGGGCTTGTTCTAGAATCCAGGCTTTCTAATACCCGTATTCTCTGGGGTCTGGCTCGTGGTCCATCATGTCATTGTCCTTCTCTGTCAGGGACACACAAGGACACACTGTAAAAGTGCATGACAACTTTATCTTATGTGAGAATGAAAGATTAGACACCTCCCAGCCTGTGTTCCCCAAGTATTCTAGAGCAAGCAACAGCCGGTCCTTCTTACACTGGTTCCCCACTAGACAGCCAGCCTTCTTTTTACAGGTATCATTGTGTTAGCTCTCCTCTTCAGGTCTCAAGGCAGCTCCCTCGTCCTATTCTAGGATTGAGCGAGCACGTTGGATCATCTGATCTTCCCTTAATTCAAACTTTATTATTTCTTGTTTCTCCTTTCAGACTGCAGACTCATGAGAAGCATCTTTTGGCAGTAAGACATACATCTCCTTAGTAATTAGTTGACTCCATGATCAGAACTACATGGGATGTTCCTACCATGATTTTGTACAAAAATAAGGTAATTTCCCCCCAGCATCCTCTCTGATGACATCCTACATATTTTTAGCCAAATATTGGGGTTGGAGCTTCTGGCAAAGCCAGTGTCTTCAGGTAACATTATCAATATTTACGTGCTTTCCTTCCTCCTCCCACCCATCCCCCCAACTCACTAGGCAACGAGAAACCATGGGCAGGAGAGTCCAATAAGAGCTGGACTCAGCAAAGTGACATCACAGCAATGACTGCAATGTTTGAGCGTTAGAACCCTGAACCAGGGCAATAGCCGCAGCAATGGAATAAAAGGAGCAGATGGGAAATGCTGTCAGAAGTAGAATCCATTGACCACAACAACTTTTTTGCAATGGTGGGAGACAAGAGAAAAGTAAAAGACATTCTGAAATTCTGAGATTGAGTTTAAGAAAGAGTGGTGCCATGAATAGAAATGAAGACGTTCACAGGAAGGGAAGGGAAGATGACAAATTCAGTTTTGCACCCAAAGAAATGTGTTCTTTGGGTCTATCTCTGGATGAACCCAAAGGACACATTTGTTGAGACCTGACCATTGATTCAGGGAGGTGATGTTGAGTTTGAGGTGCTATTGGGACATTCAGCTTTGCATGAGTAGGAGGTGAATGGGTGTAGATTCAAGATGCAGAGTCATCCCAAGTGCGGTCCCAAAGGAGAAAATATTGAATGAGCCAAGGGCAAGAACATTTAGGGAGAGCAACTGGAGGAAACACAGGAGAGGTTGCCCATGCGTAGAATGAGATTGTGTGCTACCAAAGAACCGAGGGAGTGTGGGATCGCAGGGGGGGAGGGGATGCCGGCGTGCCAGGCGCCTCTGAGAGGCCTTGGGCTCGCGACCTTTCAGAGAGGGTTCTAGAAGGCTTGATGGGAGCAGGGTCTGGCCTTTGCCTTCTAGAACTGTCTACTTCCTGCTGCTTGAGGGCTAGGCCTGTTGTTTCCCTTTGTCCTTGATGCGAAGGAGGTCAGGAGTAGGAAGAATAGGAACCACCGCCTACTGAATCCTTGTTCCGTACCAGGCACTGTCCATTGCTTGAGTTCGTGGCCACCCTGACCTTTCAGAATTAGAGATCGTGATGGTCAGAGAAATGCATGGAGGCAGAGAGCGGACCCGGACAGGTTTGACTACTCACGGAATTCGACAATAAATGAACTATGAAAGGTAGGGACCATGACTTGAGAAAAAGTGGACTTTGAATATATTTTTTTAAAGATTAGGACCACTTGGCCATATTTATCAGCGAAGGAAAGGAAGAGCGGTCTGCGCCGACCACTCAGCCTGTGCGGTGCACTGTGTCCGAGACATATTCCTTCTTTGGGTGTCTTTCACTTTCACTCTTTCTCTCCCTCTGATGACCTTCTGTGACCCTGTCCCTTCTCCAGCAGACATCAGGCTCCTTGTGAAGGTAAGATGGAAGGCTCCCCTCACCTGTTCTTTGGGGACTGGCGGCGTGGGCTCCACCCCTGCAGGCCCTACCTTTCCATTCTGCCCTGCCTTTCACCCACTTGGCTGAGAGGACATGGGCTCCAAGCCACGCAGGCTGGTCTCTTTTGATTCTGATAAAGCGCAGTGATGGCAACGAATCCTGGCAGTTTCCCCAGGAAGCTGTCGTCCTTGGTACTGCTGGAGGCAGTGGGGAGGGATTCTGTGAGGCAAGAGGAAGCCATGCGAACCTCCTCCCTCTCTGAGATCACCCCTTTCCCTAAGAGTCTCTGGGATCAGCTAGATATTATGGAGTTTTCTCTAAGGCAGGGGTGGGGAAACTTTTTTCTGCCAAGGGCCATTTAGATATTTATAACATCACTCGAGGGCCATGCAAAAATATCAACATATTTTGATTGCCAGTCAGGGCACATGCCTGGTTGCGGGCTTGATCAATGACTCTCTCATCATTGATGTTTCTATCTCTCTCTCTCCCTCTCCTGTCCTCTCTCTGAAATCAATAAAGATATATTTTATATATATATATCAACATAAAAATTAGCTATGAAAAAATCTCCTAGATTTATTGAATTTCAAGTCCCACCTGCGGTTGCCTTGGCAGGGCCAGACCAAATAATTTCGCGGCATACGGCCCAAGGGCCGGATGTTCCCCACCCCTGCTCTAAGGGACCGGTCTTATCAGTCTATCGAAGTAGTTGAGAGCAATAAATAATAGAGTAGGAAGCCAGCAGATGGAGGCAAGGCAGTAGTGCCTGCTGTGGGCTCCAGCCTTCTAAAGTTCTCTCTTAGTTCAGGCCTCTCTTCCTCTCTGGCCTGGAGTGCTGCAGTGGCCCCTGATGATATTTCTGTTTCCAGGGTCTCTCCCCTACATGCCATCCCAGCCCCAGCCGGCCTCCCCAGATCTCTTTCTACAACATAGACCTGATCATAGCACATTCCTGCTTTATGCATTTTCCTACCTCCTCCAGGATAAAGTCCTCCAACCTTACCAAAGCCTGAGAGGCCTTTCCAATTTGAGCCCTGCTCACAGCAGGTCGCCTAGAACCCTCACCAAAGCCATTCTTCGCTGTTCTTTTACTTATTCATTCATTGGCATCTTCAGCAAATGTTTTTTCATGGTCTATTCTATGGTAGTATCTGCTGGGAACCACACACCCTGGCCAGTCCACACTTCTTTTCCACCCCAAACATCCTCCCTGCCTTTTGGGGCCCAGTGCCTTCCCACATGCCCTGTTCTCAGCCTGCGAGCCCCCTCCATAGCTATTCTCTAGGTCTCCCTTTCAGATAACACTTTTTTCTTTGAGCTCCACGACCTCTGAATTATTTTTTATTAAAGTTATCTATGTATTGTGTTAATCCCCCTTTTAAAAAAAATCACAATCTTGTTTACTATTTCAGTAAACTTTTTAAAAAATTACATATATATATTTATTGATTTCAGAGAGAGGAAAGGAGAGGGAGAGAGAGAGATAGAAACATCAATGATGAGAGAGTCATTGATTGAGCCCACAACCCGGGTATGTGCCCTGACCAGGAATCGAACCCCGATCTCCTGGATCCTAGGTCCATGCTCAACCGCTTAGCCACACTGGGCGGGGCTTCAGTAAACCTTTAACAGGAATAAAAATCAGTGTCCCTAGTACTTGCTTCATCCTCTTACCCTGTGAGCGAGGCTTTTGGTGTGGATGTGTTCCCACTCTTCAAAACCTCCTGCCTGGAGTTTGCGATATGAATGAAGGATGCTAGGGATGGATACCAGCATGATGGGACAGTGCTATAGAGGCGGCTCACCGCTGCGGGAATGACATGAAGGGACCCACTGTGGCCCCCCACTGCTCTGTCCCCTACCAGTTGGCCAGAGTGAGCTTCCCTACACTACCCATGCATCAGGTTGCTCCCCAGCAAAAATTTTGCAATGCTTCCTTTCCACTGAGCGCATTAGGAGAGAGGCAGTGTGATGGCTGGATGGGGCCCGGCTGTGCCCCTTGTGCATCTGGCCCTTTCATCTTTCCTAAACCTGCCCCTGGGTGTTTACATAGAACAATAGGAGCCTGTTCACCTCATAGGGTTGGAGTGAAATGCTGACAAGGAGAGTGTGCCATCTCTCAGGGGCCTGGAAATTATCCCATTGAATCTTAGGGCCCCTTATTTACTCCTGATTCCCAAAGCTTCCTCCCCCCTCCCCCCTTCATCCTCACTTCCCACTTGTTCTCAACCAGCCTTCTGCATCCAGGGCTCCTTGCCAACCCTTTCCTCGGGGCACTGATCTGAGCAGGTCTATCCGCCTAGGGTCCGGGGGCCTACCCCTCCACCTATCCTTTTAACACCCCTATCTTTATTTCCTGGAGCCTGTACAACACTGCCCAATTAATCGTGTGTGGTCCTGTAATGCTTCCATGTTCGTCTCCCAACTAGCCTGTGAGCTTCGAGTGCAGGGCAAGGACCTGGTCCTGTTCGTGGTGGTGTCCCCGCTGCCCCCACCAAGGCGCCCCCGCCCTGCCAATGGCGCTTAGCACAAGGAAGCACAGCAGAGGTTCCGCGATTCTTGTCTCAGATCGTCTGATCACAGGGTTTAGGGCCCTGGACAAGCCCTCCAGGGAGGCTGCAGGAAGGCGCCAAGGTGGAAAGTGCAGACAATGTGGAGATCCTGGAGTCCCGATTCCAGCGCGCTGGGGAGGGGCCTCACCTAGCCCAGCCGGCCTCCCAGCGCAGCTCGCGAGACTGCAGGCTGGGCGCCGCCCGCCGGCCCGCGGGCCCGCGCGCTCTTTGTGCCGCGGGCATCAGGTGCAAACCCCCGGAGCGCGGGCCGTGCGCGCACGCGCTCAGAGCGCGCGGAGCCTGGCTGCGGCCTCCGCTGCCCTCCGGGCTCCTCCGAGACCTCCTCCTGCGCCCCGGGCACGGGGGGGGGGGCGCAGGTCGGACACGTAGCCGGCCTCGCGGCTGGGTTCGGCTCGGCGCGGCCGGGCGGGCGGGGGAGCCGGGGACCGCCGCTCCAGCCCGCTGGCCTTCGAAAGATCCTCCTGGGCCAATGGCAGGCGGGGCGACGCGCGCGGATTGGTGCAGGCGCTCTGCTGATCACTGTGGAAACGCGGGCGGCGGGGAACGCGGGAGGATGCGGAGCCCGGGGCGGGAGGAGCCAGAGGGGCGGGCGGAGGAGGCGTCGAGGCCTTGAGCACCCAAGAGTTTTTACTGGTGGCAAAAGTCCATCGCGGGCTGGCGGGCGGAGGACGGGGCGGAGGAAAGGGACTGCTTGGGGGCACTGGGAGGCCAGGGATATTCCGAGGGATATTTGGCAGCACACTCCCAAGCAAAGTCGAGGAGGCTGGGGGAGGGGGCGCGGTGGGAGGAGGAGTAGGAGAAGACAAAAGCCGACGGCGAGGAGGGCTTGGCGGCACACTCGGGCGACCGGCGCCGGGAGGCCGCAGCGCACGGGGTATCCCGGTCGATAGGCAACATGGGAAAGGGGGGGAACCAGGGCGAGGGGGCCGCCGAGCGCGAGGCGCCGATGCCCACCTTCAGCTGGGAGGAGATTCAGAAGCACAACCTGCGCACCGACAAGTGGCTCGTCATCGACCGCAAGGTCTACAACATCACCAAATGGTGCAGCCGGCACCCGGGGGGCCACCGGGTCATCGGGCACTACGCGGGGGAAGATGCTACGGTAAGGGCCTGGGGGCTCTCCCGCCACCTTTCTCTGCTGCAGGCGGGAGCAGGGAGCCGTGGGTCCCAGGGCGCCAAACCTCCGCTGAATGGAGCTCGGGGCGCCCAGGAGGGAAAGAAAGTGCTTACTGCGCTCGCCCCCTGCTCCGAAGCTTTGTCCCCGGGCCAGCCTGCTGTGGGGTCGGGCTTGGGACCCCGGGAGGCAGCGGCGCGGTGCAGATCCGAGCGGCGGAGGATCGTGCAGGATCTACCACGCGCACCGGGACCCACGCGTCCGCTTCTTCCGCCGGGTTCACGGGAACCAGGGACGCCCCAAAGGGGGCGCTCGGGCCCTGGAGCTTTGGCGCCCCGGCGTGGAAGATGGCCGCCCCGGGCGCTGCCCAGAGGAGCCCGAGAGGAGCCAGGTGTGGGACCCGGAGAGCGCCCCTCACTCTCCAGCCAGACGAGGGGGCGGGAAGGGAAGCCTGTCCCCGGCCGGGTCTGCTTCTGCCTGGAGTCTGGTCTGAGGGGGTCCGCGATGGCTGCCTTGGAGAGGCTGCCTGGGAGCTCCTGTTCCCACGCCCTCAAAGACTCCAGGACCGCCTCACCCCTAGAATCGGCCTTCTTGGGGACTCGGGTGGGGACTTGGTAAAGAAGAGAAAGGGCTGGAGTTTGCAAAGCCCAGGTCGAGAGGCGTCCTAAGCCGCGTGGAGTTAGCAGCACCAGGCGGCTTGGCAACAGGTCCCGCTGCACCCGAGGTTACTCTGGGACGTTCAACTCAATGGTCCTCTGTTTAAACCCGGCCAGGAATGCCCTTCTCTCAGCTCGCACAACCCCTATCCCAGAAGCTATTTCCTTCTAAGATCAGACTTTTAGGGCACGGAATGTGAAATGTACTAACTGGGGATATAGTTGAATGGTGGTGAAGTGAGCACTGGCCATTCATTCTCTCTCTGTATCCCCTGGGAAGTATGGGCAGTGGGCTTGGAGAGGCCGAAACCGGCTGGGAATCAAGAGTTTTGTGTTTAGGCTGTTGAGCAGGCGCTTTGCTCCTGGGGCGTGGACTGCCTTCCTCAGAGCTCTGGGGAGTGACAGTATTTGGGCCAAGCAAGCAGACAGGTTGCATCCCCTGCAGCACTGTTGGGAGTGAAGTACTACTTAGATCCTCACAAGAGGCTGAAAGTCAAAGGAGCTCTTCTTGGAACAATTCAGGCTCTCAACAGAGCATTTTCCCGTTTTGAAGAAGAGAAGACCCCAGAACTCAGGACCTCCTCTTCCCCAGAAAGGTGACTCAGCGAAGAGCAATGGCAGTTGCCATTTGGGCCTTCTGCATGAGTTAGAACTTCTTGGCCTTGCCTGTCAGCAGAAAAATTGCTTAATTTTTACAGTTTACGAATTACATTCATACCTATTACCTCATTTATCTGAGCCTGTGGTCAGCCCTGTAGGCATCTCTGATTGCTCATTGCTGTTAGGTTTAGAAACCTGCTCAAGCCCTGACCAGGTAACTCAGCAGGGTAGGTCAGTTGGCTAGAGGGTCATCTCAATACACCACGGTTTGGGGTTTGATCCCCAGGCCCTGGGCCTAAATTCAGAACCTGCCATCACTGAGTCCTCCCTCCATCCCTATTTCATTCTGATCTCTCTCCCTCTGGTCCTCTGGTACCTCTTTGGTCTTTGCTTTGCTGTGGACAAGAGGAACCCTCACCCATGTCCCAACAGTGTCTGCTCTTTTCATGTTAGAGTCCCACCACTGCGGAGCTTTCCCCACTGGGGACTTTTAACCTTCAACTGCAATTTCGTCATATTTATTCAGTGTCTCCATTGCTCAGAGCTGGGCCCTGGGCACTAAGATGAGTAATCCACTTTCCCTTCTTCCTTTCAAACTGGGACTTGAATGTTGACCCTCTGTTTCTAGATACCAGCTCCCCCACCCTCCTTGTCCAGCACTTTCCTGCCCTGTCCCCTCTTAGAACCCAGAGAAGGAGAGAAGAGGTCAGGATTATATTGTCTTTTAACCTGCTGCTCCGCTGTTCTTGTGAAAAGGCAGCAGATTGAAAATGGAATGGATCTCTACCCTCCTTTAGACAGGGCAGGAGAGTCACAATAGAGGCAGACCACCTGGGTTTGAGTGTCAGACTTATGATTTCCTAGGCAAGGCACTTACTTTGAACTTCCCTTTCCAGGTCTATAAAATGGGCAAGTTATTTATCAGGCTCAAGTGGGCTGTGTGTGAGGTCATTGTTTAAATTTGTGAAGGGCCATTACTGTGTTTATGCTCCAGCGCGCTGGGAGGCGGGGGGGGGGGGGCACTCAGTAAATAGGAAAGGAAGTGTGAAGGCAGGAACGTCACTGACCCATTTTTACCAAAGAAAAGACATTTACTGCAATAGAAATTCCTCCCTTGGTTGTGCCTGGAGGGCAGCTAGATCTAGGGAGGAGGGGTCTAACTCCTGCTGGCTACAGCCTCAGGGAAGATCCCACACCCAGCCCTGAATTCCTGACATCTTATGCAGAGTCCTGTTTCCTGCTGTAATCTCATCACACTCAGGTTGCCTGCCTGAGGCCTACTTCCTGTGTAGCCTTCCCTTGCATGAGCAGGAACACTGGCCAAGGGCTCTTTGGGCACAGAGCACTGCCGAGCCGGCCTCCGTTGCTTCTCTCCCTTGGAGGGGACATGGCACAGGGTCTTCCTGGCCTGCCTGCATATCTCTGCTTTGGAAAAAAAATAGGCATCCCTGTCTCCAGCTGAGATCCCGCTCCTGCTTCTCCCTCTCTAACCACGTGTTCCAGAGTTCCTGTTATGCCTGGAGTTGGCTCCTCCCGCACTTCTGAGTCCTGAGCTCAGCGCCCCAGGTGTGAAGCTGGATTAGAGACCAGCGAGTAGGTGGATACAGCTGAAACAAGTCATTGCACCCTATGCTCAGTGCAAGGGGAGGAGCTATGAGCTCTGCCTTGATTGGGACCAGGGCAGGGATTATGTTTTCTTGCAGAAGTTGGCCAGCGTGGAGCCGGGCAGTGGCAGAAGCAGGAACTGTGAAGACCAGGGAGTGGGGCATGCACATGTCTTCCACTTGGGAATTGGGGTGTTCTGGGTTCTGGTCCTTCCTCCTACAGCCTGACCTCCTTCCCCCCTGACATACCCTGCTGGGGGGGGGGCGGGGGTGCTCGGCTCCTTTCTCTTCACCTGTGTCCCTGGCTTCTCTCCCCATCAGACGAGGGTGGAACAGGTTCCAATTCTTGTTCCAAAATCGGCCTTTGGGTTGTCTCTGTCCTGCCTTTCCCCGCATACGGCCTGCTTTACAGCAGCAGGCACTTCTGTAGCGGGGCAGCTACTGGGAACCTTATGCAAGTGTGTGGCACATCCGGCACTTTGAAGAGGGAGACACAGCGATCGACTCTCAGGGAAGAGCAAGCTCAGCTTGATTGAAGCCTCTGCATTAACAGTGGGAAAGTCTAGAGTTAAGCACACCTGGAGTGTGATACCAGCGGCGAGTAGCTTCGTCTCCCCCGGTCTCTTCTCATCCCTAAAATAGGACTTGTCCCAGAGTTTGGTAAAGATAAGTGGCTTGAGTACATACAGCTGGTGACTCAGTGGCTAGCCCACATAATCCCAGCATGCGGCCCCTCTTCCAACCACCAGTGTGTAAGTGCTGGAGACGGTGAGGAGTTTCCAGAAGCATAAGCTGAGTTGTGCAAAACGGCAGAAGAGTCTGAACATGACGGCAGAGTGGGAAAGTCTCCTGGGATTAGGGTGTGCACAGCGTGGGGTCCTGGGTCCCTTCTGTTAGGCACTATTGTAGGCCTGGGGTTATTGCAGCCAGCGAGACAGGTGTGGATATTCCCTTGTGTAGCTTATGTTCTGGGGGGGCGGGGACAGACAATGAGGAGGTGAGCACAGGTGGTCCCTGACTTTGCAATGGTTTGACTTAGGACTTTTTGATTTTACGATGCTGCAAAAGTGATATGTGTAATAAATTGCATGAGATAGTCAACACTTTATTATAAAATGCACTTTGTGTTAGATGGTTTTGCCCATCTGTGGGTAGACTTGTGTTCTGAGCACGTTTAAGGTAGGCTGGGCTGAGCTCTGACCTTCAGTAGGTTAGGCATAGTAAATGCATTTTCTACTTAGGTATGTAAGTCAGAGCATCTATACATAATAGAGCCTGTGGTCTTGATAACTAATTGGAAGAAGATAAAACATGTCTCAGAAAGTGTGGGGCTGGAGGGTGGCTACTTTAGATGGGGTGGTTGAGAGAAGCCTAACTGAGGTACATCCCAAATGGAGCCCACCATGGGACGCTGTGGGAGCAGGACTCTAGGCAGAGGGGAAGAGCCGTGCAAAGGCCCTGATGAGGAAACGAGCTTGGTAGGTTCAATGACAGTTCCCACCAGGCCCACTCAGAAAACTGCCGGACCTACCAGGGACAAGGAGAGACTCCAATGGCACTTGGCTTTCTAAACTGGTAGGAGGCGTCAGGTGTAGGGGGAGGCAGTCCCTGAGCCAGGTGAACTTGCATTTGAACCTGGCTCTGCCATGGGGAACCTAAGAGGCCACCTTTCTGAGCTCCAGGGCCTTCATTGTCAAGTAGGGCTTGAGGCTTCAGGAACATAACATAAACAACCGCTGGCTCCCTGCCTGGCATTTCCCTTCCCAGGAGGTGAGGCCACCTGAGAACTCCACCAGGTCCCCAGCCCACGCAAGGGCCTGGAGGCATGACCTGGACCTGGTGGGGGCGGTGGGAGCTGGATGTGGGGTGAGTGTATTTGCAGATGGGCCACTGTACCGAATTCTACCTCCGTGAAAAGTAGAGAGCAACCTTCAGTTGTCAGACAAGGCAGTTGTTCCTCAGGAAGCTCCTTTTTTCAAGGACTTCCTGATCATGTCTCAAAAGCTTTGGTCTAATGTGAGGAGGACCAATGAAAGGGCTCCTTTAGGCTCTGACCTGGGGGGAGGCAGCTCTGCTCACCAGGACACCACCAGCGCACTGGGCCCGGACTTGGGCAGCAGGGCTGGGCCACTCCTGGGGCTTTGGAACATGGGGGCTGGGAGGGTCCTCACTTTGCAGAGGAGGCTGAGGCTGGGTGGGGGCGGCTGGCCTTTGTGGGCACAGCTGGTCAGTACTGCACCCCAGGCTCCTCACTGCCGGCCCAGGGCCCCTGAAATAGCAGCAGGGCCCTTCTCTGGAAATACACACAATCGGGTCCCTTTTCTGTTCCGTTAGTGGGGCACAGGCCTTTTTAAAAATGCTCTGGGCCCGGTTTTCCTCTGCACAGTGTTGCTTTGTAAGTCTGTTCTAGACACAAATAGAACAAAGGCCAGGCAGGAGGACTTGGTGCCAGGGATGCGGTAAGGAAGTGGGAGAAGGCTGGCAACTACCACTGTGAGATACTTTAGTGGGAGGTGGGGGCGAGTGAAAACATTTTTATGCCTTGCGAACACTTTCCCATTTCTCCCCATTTATTTATTTTTTTTAATTTGAAAATTCCCAAACATCCAGAAAAGTTGAAAGAAATAACTGAACACACCTGTACGGCTTCGCCCGGGATCCACTGATTTTAACCTTTGGCCACACTGGCTGGCCTCCTCTTTAGGCAAACCCAGTTTTCTTTTGCCGAATGGAATGGAAACAAATTGTACCATATGCCACGTCAGCCCTAAATTCTTCACCGTCTAAGAATTGAGACAGTCTCTAACTATGTACATTATTACTTTAAAATGGGAAAAAGATTAAAATGGATAACTTTTTTTTTATTGTGAGAGCAATAGAGCGATGTTAGAGGAAGTTTGGAAAGTAATGGAAATAAAGCAAGCCATAATGCCACCACCTTAGCATGTAATGGTTTAGAGCCTTCCATAAAAATTATTTTCATACTTTCTCAAATTATGAAAAATCTCTTTTCAGAAGTGCTGGTACCTAATTCTGCATTTGTTTTTGGTTTCACATCATCTCTAAGCACATTTTCCATGCTGTGTAGTCTCCAGCCGTGCTCCTCTCATTGGTAGCCGAGTGCCAGGGTTGTGGGTGGCCCATTTTGCAGGGTCCCAGGCACCCAGCGGAGGAGCCCAAGGAAACTCACGTCCTTCCCTGGCCCGGCCGGCCCAGCCCAGCCTGGCACCCCCACCCTGCATCTCTCCCTGGAGGGGCGCACTGTTCTGACTCGCCCAGTGGCAGCCCACAGGTCCATGCACACACACTTGGCCAGCTCAGTGGCCCCTTGTCAGGGCAGAGGCCCAGGTGGCACCTCTGTGGGAGCTGGGCACTGAGGGATCTGCCCTGGATGAGGCATGAAAGAGCATTTGGGGCCAGCTCGTAGGAGGCCCCAGCGATGTCTGAGTGGGAGGCACACGGATTTGCTGGTGAATCCTGCCCTCCCAGGTAAGGGCACAGGCTGAGGTTGGGGTCCTCACTCAATGCCTACCCCCTGTTCCCTAGGATGCCTTCCGCGCCTTCCACCGTGACCTTGATTTTGTGCGCAAGTTCTTGAAGCCCCTGCTGATCGGTGAGCTGGCCCCGGAGGAGCCCAGCCAGGACCGGGGCAAGAGTGTGAGTCAGACCTACCAAGGAAGGAGGAGGGGAGGGTTTGTGGGGAGATGAGGACCCCACCCTCAGGTGGAGAGTGCTGGGTGTGAGGCAGGGGAGCTTTACGCCATTCCAGGGGGAGCCACCACTCATCACTTGGGATCAGGGAAGATTCAGAGCCTCTGCAGAAGGCCCTACCCCCACCACCCACCCAGTCTTGCTGCCAGCCTGGCTGAGCCCCTACTTCGAGAATTCATTCCCAGCCTCCTCTCTACCTCTGGGACCTCAGTGGACCCAGTCTGGGCAGAGGGTCGTTCCCCCTTGTCCATGTGTCCTCCAGACGTCAACCTCCCCTCCTCCCAGATCTCCATGTCTGCCCCTCCTCTCATCTTTCCTCCCAGGGCTGATGAGAAGGTTGCCTTCACCCCTCCTGGAGCTGAGCTGGGGTCCCACCTGGCCTTCACACGCGGCTTTATCCACAGACCCTTCCAGGCGGCCTCTCTCCCCACCCGGCAGAGTCCCACAGGCTCCCCTTCCTCACCCTGCTTCTCGCTCCCACCATTTCCCGCTTTTACTGCTGCTTCAGTGGGCACCAGAGATACTCTTCAGATGCTTCACCATCACCCAGGCTCCCAGATCTGGCCTCCTCCACGTCCCCATGACCATGTCTGCCTTTCACAGTACCCTGGGCATGTCCCCAAAGAAGATACCTTCAGCCCCTGCTGTCCACTCCCTTCTCCTCCTGCCCTGCCTGCCTCCAGCGATGCCCACATTTCCCCAGAGCCATCCTGGGCTCTGCCTCCATCCCCCCCCGGGCCCTGCCAGTCCTCTCCCGCCTCCCTTGCCCAGCTCTGGGGGGCAGGGAGTTTGTCCTGCACTGTTTTTGTGTCTCCCCCACCTCTACCTCAAGTCTCAATGGGGTACCCAGAACAAGTGTCCGCTAGTGGAAACTGCAAGCTTTTGGGGGGGCGGGTAAAGTAGACATTAAATAACATTTACCTTTTTTTTTTTTTTTAATATATCTTTATTGATTTCAGAGAGAGGAAAAGAGAGGGAGAGACAGAGATAGAAACATCAATGGTGAGAGAGTCATTGATCGAGCCCGCAGCCCAGGCATGTGCCCTGACCGGGAATCGAACCCTGATCGCCTGGATCCTAGGCCAATGCTCAACCGCTGAGCCGCGCCCGGCCGGGCAACATTTACCATTTTAACCATTTTCAGGGGTACAGTCAGTGGCTTTGAGTCCATTCACACTGTTGTACAACCATCGCCACTATTTATCTCCAGAATTTTTTCGTCTTCCCAAACTCTGAGACTGTCCCCCTTAAACATTAATTTTCATTCTCTCTCCCTCGGTCCATGGCAAACGCTCCTCTCCTTTCTGACTATGCATCTGCCTATTCCAGGCACCTCAGACGGCGGGATCCACTGAGGGTTTGTCCATTTGTGTTTGGCTTGATTGCACTGAGCATAGTGTCTTTAAGGTTCATCCATGTTGTGACACGTGTGAAAATGTCCTTCCTTTTCAAGGCTGAATAGCACTCCGTTGTATGGGCGGACCGTTTTGGTTTGCCTTCATCCACCCATCGATGGTTCTGGTCCGTGTTCGCCTTCTGCTCACTGGGGACAGTGCTGTGGACGTGGGTGTGCGGAACCAAGCTGTTGAGTCTAACCCTTTCTCTGCCACTTACCTGGACAAACGCACAGGCCCCCAGAGCGGGGCCAGGGCCGGGCGGGCGGTGGCGACCGCAGCAGGTGCCCTGCCTGGCAACTGGGTGGTGGACGCTGTCCCTGTGCCCTTGCCCCGCAGCTGCAGATCACCGAGGACTTCCGGGCCCTGAGGAAGGCGGCCGAGGACCTAAACCTGTTCAAGAGCAATCACCTTTTCTTCCTGCTCCTCCTGGCCCACATCGTCGCCATGGAGAGCGTGGCATGGCTCACCCTCTTGTACTTCGGAAACGGCTGGGTCCCAACCCTCATCGTGGCCTTTGTCCTTGCTACCTCTCAGGTGAGGCACAACGCCCTCACCAGCCACTCAGAGCGCCCGGTCCCCCCAGCTCTCGGAGGCCTGGCGCCTGTGCCACCGCTGGGAGAGCATCTGTGGCCCTCTGTCCCCAGGCCCAAGCTGGATGGCTGCAACACGATTATGGCCACCTCTCCGTCTACAAGAAATCCACGTGGAACCACATCGTCCACAAGTTCATCATTGGCCACTTAAAGGTACGTCTCAGCAGCCCTGGGTGTCCTCCATCAGTTAACAGCTGGTGCAGCGCGTCTCCCTTTCCCCCGAGACCAGGTCCCCAGCTGTGCAACTTTCAAATCCCCCACTTCTCCGACCTTCTGAGCCTGGACTCCCTATCTCATTAGGCCCACAAAACCAGTGTGCTGGGGGGGGGGGGGACATGGATGTGGGAGAGACACATTGATTGGTTGCCTCCCGCACGCACCCCAGCTGGGGCCAGGGATTGAGCCTGCAACCGAGGTACATGCCCTTGGCTAGAATCGAACCTGGGACCCCTCAGTTTGCTGGCCACCGCTCTAACCACTGAGACAAATCAACTAGGGCCAGTATGCTAGTTTTGAAGACAGACACATGCCTCTTTGGTCGGTTGACTCTGTTGATTATACTGTTTGCTCCTTTCTAATACATTCCTTTTCGTTTGGGGCCAGTAGAGAAACAGCTTGTCTTGATGAATTGGAGTAATGTGAGCTGTTTGATACATTGAGGTCCTCCTTTTTTTTCCCCTCCTGGGAAACAAAGCAAGACTTGGAGCAGGGCCATCCTCAGTCTAGCTTTTGTTAAATGTAACCTCCCGTTTCATTGTGCGCTGTTTATCTTCATTTTCATCGCTTTGTTTTGTGAGTCCTTTATCATAAGCCATCTCAGATAATGCTTTGGGGTAAGAAAAGGAGATACTTTCATCATAGAAGTCTTTAGATAAGGGGACATCACACAAGTATAATGAGTGTCTGAGCCAAAGGACCAAAGTTGTTTAAAACCCAGGAGGTAAGACGGGGATCTACTGTCCACCCTACAGACAGGAGGCTGGCCCACGGAAGTGGTAAGTTTGTAAAACCCTAACTGGACTTGCCATTGACCTTGTGCTGATTTGATAGGCGTTATCTCTTTGGTTTGGCAAACAAGGCCTTGCCAGCTCTCTCTCTGAAACAGATCATCCTTCGCCCCAGCCCTTTCCCAACAGCATCCAGCTGCATTCTAAGAAAGGCTGCATCCTGAAGACTTCCACCCTCCCCACCCTGGCTTGGGAAGAGCTACATGTCAGGGTTAACTTATCCCCCTGCAATCCAGACCTTCAAGCCCTTGGCTTGCAGGCTCCAGATCTGGTTGGGGGTGAACCAGTCACCAGTTCTACAGCAAGTGGCTGGGCTGGCGCTGAACCTGAAGCAGTCTGAAAACCTGGTTTTCTTCCAGGATTTCAGAGGGGAGGGGAGAGGGTGCACATAGTAGAGCACTTTGTCTCATTTTATATGCTTTTCTGTTGGATAAAACCCTCCTCAGTATTGGAAAGTAGCATTTCACGCCCAACCCATGCTATCCCCACGCACTCAACAAAGATGGGCTGTGTCCTGTTCCCAGATTCTGGGCAGGAGCTGATGTCCCCAGTCCTTGAAGGGCCCTGGAGCACAGCTCCTGTGTCCAATGGAAGACAAGGTCAGAACAGAGGGTCAGCCTCCATGGAGAACCCTCTCTTATGAAATCGGAATTCTGGAATGATGGGAAGACAGTCCTTGAGCTCACAGACTAGAGGAGGTCAGGCCCCCTGCTGGCTGTGTCCTTTGTGTTGTGTCTAGGCCAGTGGCGTGGCCGTGCAGCTCACCCAGGGGTTCCCCAGAGCCGGGGCGATCACAGGTTGCCTGGAATTACTCTTGCACTGGGTGGCCACCCAGCTGCAGACAGTCTCATGAGGTGATCTGTTCCTCCGGTCCCTTTGCTGGGACAAAAAGGGTCTGACTGTAGGGAGCCCTGTCAACTCAGATGTTCTAGTACAAGCAGTGAGGACAGTGAACAGGATGCCGGGAGCCTTGAGGGACTGGGACCTGCTTCTTAGTCTCAGCCTGCGCAGTTGTAGGATTCCATGTGTGAGCTCCCCACGTCCTGACTTCCCTCTTCCTTCGGCCCATGCCACTTCTGGTGGACATTTCTTCCGGAGGATGCTCTTACATAAAGGAAGTCCTAAGCACTCATACCTCTGCTTAAAACCTTTTTGTAGTTCGGCATTGCACTTAGGATAAAATGCAAACAGCAGGGTCTGGCGCCATCTAGACTCTGGAGATGGAGGCCCGGAACCCGCCAGCCTTTCCACAGTCTCGCCTCGGGCCAGGCCACTGGGCCAGGACTAGGGTGAAGCAAATGAGGCAATTTAAGGGAACACCAAGAAACAATAATCGAGATGATGCTTTAATGCACTACTTTCTTGAAAAAGCAAAATTAATGCAAAAAAAATCCACAATCAACAAAATATCAACTTTTAAAAAAAATTGTTTTGTTTTTAGAGAGAGAGAGGGAGAGAGAGAGAAAAAAACATTGATTTGTTGCTCCACTTACTTATGTGTTCGTTGGTTGATTCTTGTATGTGCCCTGACCGGGGATTGAACCTGCAACTTTGGCGTATCGGGACAATGCTCTAACCTACTGAGCTACCCGACCAGGGCCCAAAATATCAACATTTCAAATAAAGATCAGGACTGTGCTGAGCCATATTGGAACCGGAGGCAAAGGGAAAAGCTCGTGTCTCTGTACACATGTTCGTAAGTGTTCTTTTCTTAATGGTTGATTTCTTTCCCCCCCAGAGCATTATAGTAGTTAACAAATACTTAAAAATTAGAAAGTCAGTGTACTACAAACCCCAACATTAAGTTTAACCATATTATTTATAGCAAAACAATTTGCTGTTTTAATTTCGGTTAATTGAAAATCATTTAAGATCATCACTTGATTGAAATCACACACTTAGCAGTTCTCTCAATTGAAAACGAGATGAGCCAAAAAGTAGATTTGGAAAATGTCATTGACGAGGCAAAACCAAGGTGCACCTTAGGTTTCTCTCGGGCTCTGATGTGGCTCAGCCCAGCACCGCTGGCTGCCATCCTGAGCCTCGGGCCCAACCGAGGGGCCCTCCTTTGGCTTCTGGAACAGCCCACAGTCCCCCTCCCTCCCCCAAGGCCCTCACCTAGGCTCTTCCCTCTGTCAGTAAAGCACCCTGGCTCGGGCCTGGACCCGCCTCCCAGCCTGCAGGCCAAGTGCAGGCCTGAGCGGCCGCCCGAAACTTGCCCAGCCCCACGGGCCCTGTCTCAGTGTGGTGTGACACCGACTCCCTCGCTAGACAGGGGCTCGCCTCTGTTTCCCACCTCAGCCCTGGGGCAGGCAGTGTCGCCACCACATTCTGAGACCACGGGCTGGGTCATTCCGTCCGATCTGAGTGCAGGGATGGTCCCACCTCGTTGGTACCCACAGCCCATCTTGCTTTCCTCCAGTTACTCAACAAAGGTGCTTACTCATAACAGGCCTTGAGTCTTAATTTCTTTGTTCCAGAGATTTTCCGTTTCATTTTTATTAGGAATTTGGTTCCTTTTGGCTAGGAAGTCGAGTGTGTCATCAGATTCCTTAATCCTCTAAGCTCTCACTCCTGACACTTTGTTTTGCTCTGACGGGATTTGAGGCCCGCCCGCGCCTAGGTGCCTGAGGTCACTGCAAAGCCCACAGCTGCTCACGGCTGTTCCCGCCCAGGGTGTGCCAGAACATCTCCCAAGTAAAATGTTTGTTTTAGTTTTTATTCCTTTCCATAGACGGGCCAGATCCTTGGCCAAAGCATTGATGGATCCAACAACAGTTTACCCATGAAGTCCTGATGTGAAGGCTCAGAGTCTTGTTTCTTTCTGTGCATCAGGGGGCCACTGTGTGGCGGGATGTGCCCTCAGAATGTGTTAGGCTCAGCCAGCGAGGCTCAGAGGTTGAGCGTCGACCTAGGATCCAGGTGATCGGGGTTCGATTCCCAGTCAGGGCACATGCCTGGGTTGCGGGCTCGATCCCCAGTCAGGGGTGTGCAGGAGGCAGCTGATCAACGACTCTCTCATCATTGATGTTTCTATCTCTCCCTCTCTCTTCCTCTCTGAAATCAGTAAAGACATATTAAAAAAAAAAAAAGTATTAGGAGCTTCCGCTGGTGGGACACATTTGTGGCCTGGAAAGAAATACTCATGTAATGCTTCTGTCTCCTGGAATCTTAGTTTTATACCTTCATGCTAGACACAGGAAGCTTTTCCCTGTGCGTGTTGGAGATTTAACCAGTCCTCCCTGTAGCCGCCCCGTGCACCGTGACCACTCCTACTGTCCCTGAAACGCCTTCTCGTACAACACGGCACACAGGAGCCGCGCAGAGGAGGGGGCGCGGAGGCTCCCACCTGATGTTGGAGGGGCGCAGAGGCCACCCCTCGCCTGCTGAAGCGCTCGCCCCGTGGGGCGTCACCGGCTGTCCTCGCCCGCCGTCACCGCCTTGCTACTGGGGAAACAGGCCTGGAGGGATGGGGTGACTTGCTCCACTCAGAAGCCCGGGCCGCCAGCGTCCTTGACTCAGGACTGGCAGGGCCGAGTTCCTTCACAGAGACCTTGAGTGTAACAGACGCCGGCCCTGGGCGTTGGAGTAGCTGGCGAGCTCAGGTCCCCCGGCAGACCGCACCCCTCACCCCCCTCTCCCCCGCAGGGTGCCTCTGCCAACTGGTGGAACCACCGCCACTTCCAGCATCACGCCAAGCCCAACATCTTCCAGAAGGATCCAGATGTGAACATGCTGCACGTGTTCGTCCTGGGCGAATGGCAGCCCATTGAGGTAAGAGAAGGGGCCGGTATGGACGTGGGGGGTGTTCGGCCTGAGTGGGGATGGGGAAGAATTCTGGAGAGTGAACAGCCAGCCAGACCTGATGTTTCGACGTTTACATGGACCCCTCTCCTAGACGCCCTGAATTCCTCAAGCTGGGGTTTCTGTGGAATGATTTCACGTGTAAAAAGTGGACAGAGCTCCTTCCAGCGTGTTAGTGTTGGTTAGATGCCTCCCCCACTCCCCATGCCGGGGAAAGGCATTTCCTGGCTTGTTTTTTCCCGGGGAAGGGGGAACTCTGATCTCGGTTTGCAAGAAGACACAATTCCAGGGCTCAGGCTTGATCCCCAGAGGCCAGGTCAAGGAAGGCTTTTTGGAAAGTCACAGTCCTCGATGCTGGAAGGCACATGGGCATGGTCCGGTCCACCCACTTCATCAGCGGTGACAGAATGAGGCTCAGCAGGTGGAAGGGTGTGTTCAGGGTCACACAGGTAGTGGTGGGGTGGAGGCCCCAGACCTGACAGCTGGCCATTTTCTTCCACTCTGTCACACACCTTTATTTTAATATGAGTGCATTTTATAAAGTGGAACAGAAATATACAAAATTGAAAAATGTGTCTCCTGTTCTCTCCGCCATCCCCCCTTTGCCCCAAATGTCATGCCCCTGAGGGTAACCACTGTGACAACATGCCATGTATCTTCTATGTGTGTATAAACACGCATAATCTGTTTTTCAAAAGCAAAGATTAAAACTTAGATCCCCTGTTCTGCAGCTTGCCGCCTCAGCAAACATGGACCTCCTCCCGAGAGTCCCGGAGCTCTGCTCTGTTTCTACTCTGTAATGTTTCCCACGCTATTTTATAGATAGGAAAATTTGGTGTTGCTCATCCTTCATTTCCTTTTAATAAAAGCACTCCCAATTTATATGAAGAATGTCCTCACTTAATGCATTTTTTAAAAAGGTGGAACCTCTTTGTGACAGCCTGTATTATATTTCAATTTCCAAAAAAAGAAATTCACGTATGCTTTGATTTTTGGAACTCCACTGATGATGTCAAAGATGAGACCGTCCTTGTTGCTTTCATGAAAATCTTAGCATCACAGAGCAGGGCACAGAGTAGAGATTCAGTGAGCATCCGCCAGGTGAGGCACGTGGGCCTCGGTGAGGAGCAGTGCCTTGAATTCCGTCCTGTTCCCAGCAGTGTTGGCATCCAAGGCTTGCAACAGGAGAGGAGAGAGCCTGTTGCCCCAATTCCGGTTTGTACCTCCTCTCTCCCATTTCATGTCCACCTGATAGAATACCTGAGCAGAAAAATGGGGGTTCTGTGACATCATCGATTCAGAGGAAATGAGCCAAAACTTGGTACTTTGGAAGCGTGGGGCCTCTGTGCCAAAGTACATGCTTGAGGGTTTTTTCTAGGAAAGCCTGCTGGCTTTGATTAGAGGTATCTAGATGGTGGACCTGATTAACTCGGGGCCTCCTGGTAAGCGAAGACAAAGGCTGCCCTTGCCGAGTGAGGCTTCATGTTGTACAGCTGTTGGCTGTGTCCTGACAGATATGCTCTCTGTCCCTAACAAGATCTAGTGTCACCAACGACTCTGGCAGGGAGGCGTCTTTCCTGTCTGCCTGGTGGCCAGTGAAACGTCTTCCAACGTCTCCTCTCTCTAGACACTTCTCCAAGGCTGGCTTTTGGGCAGGGGCTGGGCGGGAGGTTTTGGGGGTCTGGTAATCAGTTGCTGGTAGCATTTGAAAAACTATGGCCAGGGCCACAGTGCTCCAGTCAATCCTCTCTTTTGTGGGGAAAGGGCACCTCTTTCCGGGTTCCTGGCTGAGCTGTGCCCTGGTGTCCACAGAACCATACTGCCCTGGAAGGGACTCTGGTGACAATGAGTCTGATGGCATCTGTCCCATGCAGGCCACCCCCCACACCAGGGCCAGGGCTCTTACGCCCACACGCCATGAACAAGGGAGCCCAGCCAGCGCTCCAGAGGCCGCCCAGCACGCAGTGAGGCGAGGCGTCGCCTAGTGGGTGTCTGCCTTTCCATCTTACTTATGGCTTCCCCCAACTTGTTTTGTTCGTTCTGTGTAGCAAAATGTGTTCATTCCCCCAGCCCCTAGAGTCCTTCATTTATTTTATGCTTAAACTGTTCTTCATACATAGTCTTTTCAGTGTTTTGTAGTTTTGCTTTTGAATGTTTCACTTTTGCCCGACGGGACTGGGCTAAGTCGATGTTCTGCCCTCACGTTTCTCCGGAGCCGCCTAGTTGCTTTTCAGGTGACGCTTTTGAGTTTCCTGGGTGGACAATCTTATCCCCGGAAATAATGAAATATTAGTCTCTTTCCTTCTCCTAGCGCCACACCCTTTTGTCTGGCTTGGGTTTACGACCTCCCTGGAGCTTCCAGAACAGGATGAAATGGCAGCGATGCCGGTGGCTCGGGCAGCCCGACTTTGCTCACCCTTGTTTTTGGCCACGTCATCGAGGCCACGTCCCCAGGGCGCTGTGAGGTTTCCGCCGCCCTGCCCAAGATCCTGCTTTCCCACCCGTCGGTCGGAGCGCTCTCCCGCCCCCCCGCCTGCCCGTCGCTGACCCCTGGGCTTCCCGGTCAGGCGGCCGTCCCTGAGCAGCCCAGTGGCCCTCCCGGGCCCGTGGACTGAGGTCCGGGGTGGTGCTGCTCTGCGCATGCCTGGTGCGGCCCTGCTGCTCCTTCCCTCTGTGAGTTTGCAGGTTCCCAGAGGCTGGGGCTAGACTTTGCGACCGCTCCCCTCCCCCACCCTGAACGGACAAGGAAGGCCCTTGTCCTTACTCAGACATTTTGTTCCAAAGCTGAAAAGTCCCCTGAACATGCTCCTGGCATCCAAGCCCGTAATCCAAGCCTGGCCTTGTGGTCCGTGGAGGGGCTGAGCGCAGGAGGGCCAGCCGGCCAGGGCAAAGGGTTGTGGGACTCCAGGAAGCCAGGCCACCCGGCTGGCAGTGCTCCCCCTCCCCGTGCCCCTGGCCTGGGTCCCCAATCAGTCTAAGTTTGGGAATGCATCAAAGAGAGCCCTGTGAGCCACCATCTCCTTCTTGGGGTCTGGACACAATAAGCCACCCATACCCCGCCTGGGTGAAAGCACCTTCTGTCCTCCCTGTGTCTCCCCTCTGACAGCCCCACCGCCCCCAGCTCTCTCCCTGTGTGTGGTGAGGGCTCTCCTGGAGGAGAGGAGGTGTGGGGGTCCCACTGGGGAGGACGGCAGACTCTTAGCGAGTAAGTCCAGGGCCCAGCACTGTGCTGAGTGCTGCACGCAGGTCTTCACTTAATCCTCGCTTAACCATGAAGCAGGAGCTCTCAACAAACCCATTTTATAGGTGGAACAACTGAGACTAAGAGAGATGAAATAACGTGCTCAAGGTTACAGCTAGAAAAAGCAGGGCCACCATCCAAACCCAGCCCATCTTGCTCTAAGCCAGGGCTTCTGGGTCCCATGGGACCTTGCCCAGGGCCACCACCTGGCGGGCGTTAAGGGAAATGCGTTTGTGGATCACTCCTTTCTGATGAAAGAAGAAGCCATGAGTCCCCCTCCTAGCTTGGTACATTCTAAAATACCTCTCCCTTCCCTTCCCTGGGCCCATGACTTACAAGGCTGGGTTTTGGCGAAGAACTGAGTATGTGAAGAAAAGAGCCAGAAAGTCAGCCCCACACCATGACCTCTTGGTGCACTGGATGACTCTCAACCGAGCCACGCCGGCCAGGGCTCATTGTCTTTTCTTAACATTGATATGGGTGCCAAATGGGGCTCAGAGGGCTGAGTGACCTGTGCAGGGTCTCGCCCTGGCCCGGACTCCCCTCACAGACCCCAGCATGGCAAGCAAGCAGCATCTCTTGGTCTCAGCCTCTAAGGAGCAGGGCAGGCTGGTCCCAGGGGGCTAAGCTTTAGAATTAAAGGGCTATAGGGACCCTGTGGAGCCATGGCTCTCCCACTGGCTCATGCTCAGAGTGACCTGAGCAGCTTTGTACAGTGAGGATGCCCAGGCCCCAGCCCAGCCCTCCTCCCTCGGAGTATCAGGGCAGCAGGCTGCCCAGGGGTGCAGGCTCCACCGGGGAGGGAACTGGAGCCCTGGGAGGAGTGATCAGCTTTGGAAACTGCAGGAGGCTCCCAGGTAGATGCTCCCAGCCCCGCGGTGACTATTCAGAACTCCCCAGGCCCTTACCTGGGCTCTTGCAGCTCCTTCGGCTCTGGGGAACTCCCCGGGATCACCCAAAGGGATGGAGACTAGCCCAGGTACTCCCTCTGGGGGCCTGTGCCCCTGTGTGAGTTGTTCGGTTGTGCATTCACCAACAAACAGTTATTTAGTGACTGTCATCTGGGCTCTGAGTCTGCTTTCTTAAGTGCAGATCCCTGCTGGGCCCATTCTCATGTGGTCTTGGGCAGGGACTTGACCCTGCTCCTTAGCTTGAGAAGTGGCTCATGGGCTCAGGTGGAGCATGAGCTGAGGCCTGCATGCAGCGCAGGGACTTCGGGGACGCACACTGAGCCAGGGCAGAGGAAATGCTGGCTGCTGTTACCCTGCAGGGCCAGGAGCCTAGAGGGCCAGAGGGGCCCAGGCTTGGGGGCAGGCACGGGAGGCTGGGCCCAGAAGGGTTCCAGGTGCTAGACACTCACAGTTTCTGCTCTGTCCTCAGTATGGCAAGAAGAAGCTGAAATATCTGCCCTACAACCACCAGCACGAGTACTTCTTCCTGAGTGAGTGCGGGCGCCCACAGCCTCTCCCGGACCCCATCTGTTCCTCTCCCACTGACACCCTTTCCAGACTCGGAAAGTGACACTAAACCTGTTAGGAAAAGCAGGGCCATAGCAGCCACCCCGTGCAGATCCTTGCTGGCCATTCATGCAGCTGGGACACAGAGGCCGGGAGAGGCAAGCACTTGCTCCGTGATCCCCGGGTGGGGGTGGGGTAGAGGTGTTGTCTGCTCCTAGCCACCCCTGTGGGCACCAGGGCCCCCACCCTGGCTCCTCCTGCTCTTCTAGCCCAGACCAGGGACACCTAAGCACCTCTGCTCCACTCTCCCCTGCAGTTGGGCCACCGCTGCTCATCCCCATGTACTTCCAGTACCAGATCATCATGACCATGATCGTCCGCAAAGACTGGGTGGTGAGTCAAGGGGCACAGCTGGCCTGGGAGTATGGGGAGGGGGAGTCTGGGTGGTGGACCCCAGAGATCTGTGCCCTCCGGCACCCCTGTGGGGCCCCAGGCATTTCCTCTTGGGGTGGCTGCCTTATCACTCTCAGGGTGGGACCTGCTCTGAGGCTGCCAGGAGCTGGCAGGCCATTGTACCCCACTCCTAAAGGTCCACCCTCACAGGGGGCCCACTGGGGAGCCACTACCTTTACAGAGCCCCCTCAGAAAGTTCCTGAAGGCAGTGTGATCAGAGCCAAGGGTGGCCACCCATCCGCGGCTCTGTTCCAGCCCTTGCCTTCGTCACACGGCACTGGGCTGGTCAGTAGAGGGCAGCCCGGCGGCGGCTGAGACGACAGGTGTATTAGTTTGCTAAAGCTGGGTATTAAAGTACACAGACTGAGCGGCCGTCCTGTTAACAGAATCACGTTGTCTCACGGTTCGGGGCCTGGAAGCCCAGGGCAGAGGCATGGCTGGGGTTGGTCCTTGTGAGGCTGTGAGAAAGCCTCTGGTCGGCCTCTCTCCTTGGCTTGTGGATGGCTGCCACCTTCTCACGTGTCTTCCCATCGTCTTCCCTGCCCGGGTGTCTGCATCTGTGTCCAAATTTCCCCTTTTTATAAGGACAACGGCTCTCCTAATAACCTCATCTTAACTAATCACATCTGTAGCAATCCTGTCCCCAAATAAGATCTAGTTGTGAGGTCCTAGGGATTAGGTCTCCAACGCAGGCATTTTAGGGGACACTGTGCAGCCCATGACCCCAGAGTGAAGGGAGTCTCCGGATTCTGCCCCAGAGAGAGAAGGGGACCCTGGAGAGGGACTGACCGTGCTGTGCACGCATCGGTCCTTGGCTTCGTGTAGACTTGTAGACGTGATTCTGCCAGAGGATAAGGTGCTCGCGATGGCATGGCCTGGATGGAGTGGTCAGCACAGGCAGAGCGGGTTTCAGTGGAACAGGGACAGGGCACTGCTCTCCACAGAGTCACTTGCTAGGTATTGCTGGTCTCTTACTTTTTTTAAAACTCAGTTTCATAAATGAAGATATTGAGACTGAGAGTTTGGGACTTAGCCAAGGGGACACCAAGGGGTGGGTGGGGCTGTAGAACCCAGGCCTCCCAATGCATATCCAAGACCCTCCCCCCATACTTCAGCCACCAATCTCTCTGAAATAACAGTACCTTGTGTATGTGTAGCATCAAAGCACCTTGTCTTACATCTTCTCACTGCAAGTACAGGCAAAGGGGCCACCCACGGTTGCTGATTCTGCTGCGAGAGCCAGGACTGGGCTCAGGAGCAGGCGGGGTGGTTGGGGCAGAGGCGAGACTCTGGAAATCTCTGCCAGCCCTGTGCTGGTAAAACCTGCACAACTCACTTCCAAGATATGTTATAGTCCCAAAAGGGAGCATTTCATTGGTACCTTCGGAGTTCTAGGAATAGTTAGGCTCTGCCACCTGCAGTGTATCATTTAACCCTGTTGACCAACAAGGCAGGAATGGGCTGGAGGAATGGAATTTCCAGATCAGTTAAGTGATGGGAATTTGAACCCAGATCTGCTCCTACAGTGACCGCTGTTTGCACCAGGCTCATCTGGGCCCTGGAGAGAGTCTTGGCTGAAAAGGAATGTGAGCCCTGCTGTGCTGGGTCAGGTGATGCTGCTGGGGGTATTTTAATCTGCTTTCATGACAGATGACTCCTGACATGAATATTTAATCTTTTTTTATTTGTTTTAAATTTTTTTTTTAACTGTTTGTTCCCTAAGGAACAAAGCAATTAAGTAGGGACAGCAGGAAAGGAAATCAGACTATATACCTGAACAGGATCAGATGGCAGAGCCAGGGAAATCTGATAGGGCCCCCTGGCCTTTCCAGGCCTGCCCTGGCCCCTGCCAGGAAATAGCGTTCAGGCTGGGCCAAAAGGCTGGGCCTCCTGACTGCTCCCAGACTTGGTGTTGCAGATTCATGGTGGATTTGACTAGGGACCCAGGGGCCCATGACCACGTGTGTAGAACTTGGCCTCGGGAATATATAACAGAATCTGTATGTAAACACAGCTCCTGCCGCTTGCCTCCCCCAGCACACACCCTCTGCAGTCTCCCCTGTCTGGGCTTTTCTTTCTCTTTGTATCCTTGCCTCTTCTGCAAATATCCTTCCTACTGTTCTTTGCTTGGCTGACCTCTGGTGTATCCCAGCCCAGCTCAGGACTTTCCTAAATCCCAGGGTAGTGTCAGGGCCCCACACCATGTCTTCATCCACCCACCCCCGTGACTACCTGTCCCCTCCCATGTGATATGGAAGGAATCTCTATAAGCCTGTCCTTGGAGGCTCTGGCTTCTGAATGACCTTTTGCTCCCAGCACCTAACATAGCCTCTGACACAGAGAAGGCATTTGCTAAATGTTTGTGGAGCTTAACTGAACAGAGCTGATTGAAGGATGAGTTTGCCAAGCAGATAAGGGAAGGAGTTGCCTCCCTGCAAATACAGCCCGGACACAGCATGTCCTGGCCGGTGCACGTAGGTCAGGAGATGGGCTGCAGACGAGACAAGGTCAGGGGCAGGTGTGTGAAGGGCTGGTGTGTCCTACCCAGGGGCTGGATTTTATCCTTTGTCCCCCGGCAGGGAATGAGGCCAGCAGTGGCTCCGAGGATGGAGGGGGCCTGATCCAATCTGCATGTTAGGAAGATCTCTATGGTGGCAAAGTGGTGCAGGGGGCTGACTGGAGTCATGAGAGCTCATACTGCAGGCTACACTTATTACAGCACACATTCGAGCCATGTAGAGCCTCGGTGGGAGGTTTTCTCCCCGTCCTACAGATGGGGGAACTGAGGCACAGCGAAGTAAACCACTGACAGCTATGCAAAGCCAGTGGTGGAGCTGGGTTAGCACGGGCGGCCTGACCCCGAGCCTGTGCTCTGATCACTACCCTCTAAGGCTCTGGGAAGGAGAAGTGATGGGGATCCAGCTACTGCATGAGCATTCCTGGCAGAGGACACAGTGCAAAGGCCCTGAGGTTGCTGAGGAGAGAGGGGCTACTCTGGGTAGGGGGGAGGCCTAACAGGGGATTTGCTTGGTGTTAGGATGGCCATTCTGTTTGCCATGGGTGCATGAGGGAGAGCCAGAGACCTGTAGGAGGCTCCTGATGTGGTCCAGCTGAGGCACATGGACTCAGGGGTGGCACACAGAAAGCACACTGCATACCTGCAAGGGCCCCGAGGCAGGGGGTGGATGGTCTCTGGCCTTTGCCCCCCCACACACACACTGTTGTGCTGGATGAGTGTGGAGGAAGGTGCTATTTTTGAGCCTGCTGGGGGGGGGAGGTGACATGGAGAGGGGAGGTGCACAGTCAGAATCCCCGGGACCACGAAAGGGCTGTTGTGGATGCCCCTCAGCTCATGTCCCCTGGTGCCATCTCTGTTTCTTTCCCTGAAGGCAGAGCACACAGCTCCCTTCCTGCTGCTGAAATGCTCAGCATTTCCCCGGAAACAAAGATGACCTCTCAGGGCCCCACGAGCAGGCACCTGCCGCCCAGCTTCTGAGGCGCCCGTGGGAGTGTCTCGGACACTTTGCCTGGGGGGCACGTGCACTCAGCTGTGGTGGGGCCACAGGCCCAGGGAGGATGGGCCCTCCCGGTCTAGCCGTGTTTCTCTCGGCAGGACCTGGCCTGGGCCATCAGCTACTACGCCCGTTTCTTCCTCACCTACACTCCGTTCTACGGCGTCCTCGGAGCCACCCTCTTCCTCAACTTCATCAGGTGCCTGAGCTTTGCCGGTCAATCCCTGGGTCCCCAGCACTGGCAGTGACAGGAGCTTTGACTAGAGGGACCCAAGAGGAAAGGCTCTGAGGTCCCCACTTCCTGCCCTGGGCCTCACATCCTGGCACCTCAGCGCACCCCCTGCACCTGCCTGGGCCGCTTGGGGTTGGAGGGAGGAGCTGTCCCCCCTGTGGCAGGGCCCGGCACCGAGCGGCACTCTCTCCCAGGTTCCTGGAGAGCCACTGGTTTGTATGGGTCACGCAGATGAATCACATCGTCATGGAGATTGACCAAGAGCCCTACCGGGACTGGTTCAGCAGCCAGGTGAGGTCACCAGGGCCCTTCGTCCATGTCTGTGGCTCCCCAGTGGACTCAGAGCTGTGCTGGGCTTCCCTGGGGCTGTCTGTCCTTCCCCTGCTCTGCACAGGGCTAGGCAGGAAAGGGTGGCAGGGCTCTTTGGGAGGGACCAGTGGGGAATCTGGGTGGACTGAGGACTCCAGGCAGAGCAGTATGACATGGAGGGGTGGCCCTGAGACCTTGGGTAAGTCCGGGCCTTATGGGAAGGAGACGAGGCCCTTTGTTCTTCACTCCTGCCACCACCCGCCACTCCCACCCCGTACAGCTGGCAGCCACCTGCAACGTGGAGCAGTCCTTCTTCAATGACTGGTTCAGCGGTCACCTCAACTTCCAGATTGAGCACCAGTGAGTGCAGGCGTGGGTGGGGCCGGGGGCAGGCGGGCCACACACAGTGGGAGGGAAAGTGGCCACCAGCCCCATCTGGGCAGAGGACAGCATTTGGGGGGCTCCCTCTCTCCCCCGTGGTGAGGTCCCCCACCAACCAGCCCTAGAGCATGCTCCATAGCCAGCCCAACTGAGGCCAGAGCACGGGCTCCCTGTGCCACGTGGTCATCGTCACAGCCACCTCACTTGTGGGCATAGCTCTGCAGTCACCGAGAGCTTACACCAGCATCTCCCTTGATCCCGTGAGCCTGGCAGGGCAGGGCAATTGATCCCACTGTATTTACTGGGAAACTGAGGCTAGGTTAGGTAGCTTATCTGGAACTGAGATGATGAGGGGCTCCCCCAAACCCCTACCACCCCTGCTGTCCCTCATCCTCTCCTCTCCACAGTCACTGTACCTTTTCCCCCTCACCCCCTCTAGTTCATTTATTTCCTCTTTAGAAAATTATGGTGTTGTCTCCAGCCATCAAATTTCCTTCCAGTCCCCAGAGCACAAACACAGCCATCCACGAACAACCCCCCACCTGGGTGGGCACATAGGGAGAGCTGTAAACGAGGCCTCCCTGGGCCCTGCCAGCCTCTGGGCCGAGGGGAGGCAGCACCCTCACGCTGCCCCTCACTCCCCGCAGCCTCTTCCCCACCATGCCCCGGCACAACTTCCACAAGATCGCCCCGCTGGTGAAGTCTCTGTGTGCCAAGCACGGCATCCAGTACCAGGAGAAGCCGCTGCTGAGGGCCTTGCAGGACATCGTCCGGTAAGGGGCCCACGGGTGCCGGGGCTCGGGGCTCGGACCGGAGGCACTAGCCGGGACCACCCATGGTGGAGACTGGGCAACCCCAGAGGGGCGGAGCCAGCTGGCACGGGTGCCCACCAGGCCTCCTCCTTTACTAGAAATTGCAGGGCTTCTCTCTCTGGGCTGGATGAGGGCCTTCCCTTTGTGCCTCCACGGGGGGTCCCCTGGGGAGCCCTGAGCTGGCAGCCCCTGGTGAGGGCTGAGGGGAAGCACGTGCATCTCCAGCGTGGCCTCCCCAGCCCCTCTCCTAGCCCCTGACTGTCCCCTCCCCTTTTTCCTCCCAGGTCCCTGAAGAAGTCTGGGGAGCTATGGCTGGATGCCTACCTCCACAAATGAAGCTGCAGCCCTCGGGGGCCCATAGGGAAGGGGGAGCAAGTTGGGATGGATGACAGCCAGAGGGAGGGGTGGGTTTTTGTTCTGAGAGGTGTCCATGAGGCTGGGGTACATGCCAGCTCACAGACCCCATTTTTGGTCTTGCTCCTGTTTTCCTCTCCATGTTCCCTTTACTTCTACTTCGCTCTCAGTCAGTCCCCCTGGGAGCAGAGAGAGAGGAGGCTGCAGACCTGCCTCCACCCTCTGTCCCTACACATCTGCCAGACGTCTGTCCACAGACACACCTGCCCCCTGCAGCCTGGCCTTCAGGCTTCACACTCCTGCCACCCTCCCTCAGCTACTCTTGGGGTGTGTGGGCTGGGTCCAGTCAGGCGGGCAAGATGGCCCCCTGACCCCCTGACCCTGCAGGCCAGCTCCACGCTCTGACAGCACCCACAGTCTGCCCTTTTGTAGGGAGATGCCTAGTGATTCCAGGCTGCGGCCTGCTCAGGCCTCGGGCCCAGGAAAATGTCCTCGCCCCACTGGAGCCCTCTGGCCAGGGCTTGAGCACTTTGTCCCACCACCTTCCACCCTCCTCCCACCTCCAGAGCCTGGGACCTGGGGTCCAAGGAGGCAGACCCGCAGGTGGCTCTGCAGAGGTTGGGGGCCCGGTCAGGGGGCCTCGTCACTCAGTCCCATCCCCCACCCCGTTCAGATGTTTGTCCTAGTTGGTAGGCCTCAGATTCTGTAGCACTCAGACAGACCCTTCTCCAAAGTGCTGTGACCCGCCAGGCAGCCGCACTGGGGCTGCCGGGTGGACAGGCTCTCACTGTCTTCCACTCTGTCGTGTCTACTGGTTTTTTAACCTTTTGCCACAGGATACATTCTGCCAGAGTGGCATTGGGGCTTGGTGTTGTGACAATCTGCTTCTTACCACCTGCCCCTCGACGCCAGTGGGCTGAGCGGGGCTCACTCACTGAGGCCATGGTGGCCCCCACTGTCACTGTCAGGGCCACCACTGTTGGGAGGGCAGTGGGGCAGAGAAGGAGGGAGCCCCAGGGGAGGTGACTGTGAGGAGCTGGGTAACCGGTTGGGGGCACCTAACAAGCGAGGGCGACGTGGGAAGTGCGACCAGGAAGAGTTTGGGGCTGGAAGCCTGAGCCGAGGGGACAGGAGAGTGAGGAGTAGGAGCTGAGCCCGCCACCCTGGGGGCGTCCAGAGCTGCTGCATTTGGAAACCTAACCCACTAACCAGTACTTAGCTTTGGGGCAGGAACAAATTCAGAGTGGGCCTTGGGGAGGGCATCTCAGCCCCCAGTGCTGGACATCCCAGAGGGACTGGTATCTAGTATGACAGGCCTTCGAGCTGCCTTGGCCCTGCCTGAGGCCCTGCTGCAGAAATTACAGAGGCCCAAGGAGCTGCTGTCCCTCCCTAGGCCAATGGATCCATAGGGAACTGATCTTAATTTTTATCATGTTGCTCCCCCAGCCCTACATTTTTTGGAAATAAAAGAGGTAATTTTATTCTCACTTCCCTGCTGAGCAGACTGCCTTGTGCTCCTGCCTGCTAATGCTTGGGGGGGGGGGGGGGGGGGCGCAGCAGGAGCCAGGACTGGGTGCAGGGAGGAGGCCAGCTGGCACTGGCAGCCCTTCTCCTCTGTCCCCTCCTCCCCTCTGGCCTCCCTACCCCTGCTGCCTCTACTCATGAACTTCCTCTTCCCCTCTCTGAAATGCTCTCCAGGCCAGGAGCTTTGGGCAAATGATCCAAATAAATTGACCCTCCTTCCTCCTAGGGATTCTTAGCAGTTCGGCAAACCCAACTCCAAACACCCTGGAGCCGGGTGAGGCCTCCCGGAAGATCTTTGTGGGCAGCAAGAACGGGCTGTCACAGGCCACCTTCCTGACATTCCCATCTCTGTCTTCATCCCTAGACCAGCTGTGTGCCCACAGCCTGGTGTCAGCTGGCTTCTGCCACCTCCCTTTTGCCCACTTCCTGGTCAGTATACAGCCCTGGGGGCAAAAAGAATGTCAGAAGCTCTGAGGAAACCCCTGGAGACTGAGGCTTCCATATGTGGCCTGTGCCCCTGCAGTGGCTCATTTGGTCCCCACACCCTGGGCCAAAGGAAGCATGTGCCATGCCAGCCTAGCATCACTAACCAGCTCATAGGTAATGTCATGGAGACTGGGTCCAAGGGGGCAGTCCTGCAGGTGGGCTCGACCCCCGAGCCTGCGAAGAGTCCAAGGGAATGTACCAGGGACACTTGTACAGTTGGGCCCCCGCTGGCAATGCTGCTCCATGACCAACTACTTCTGACCTGGCTCAGTGGTAAGCCGGGGAAGGGCCAAGAGGGTCAGGCTAGTCTACCTCAGGGGCTCCCCACCTGGCCTTGCAACTCCGCCCACTCCACAATAGACTGTCTTCGTCCCCATCTTGTTTGACCTCAGGGTAGCCAGCCAGCAGGGACTCAAGTAGGACCGAGGAGCAGAAGCCTGAGCCCGGGGCAGAGACCCACCCCTGGCTCACTGAATGGCTTTGGGCAAGTCTTTTGCCCTCCCTGACCCTCCAGGCCTCAGTCTTTCCATTTGTCCAGTGAAGGGACTGGGTACAGGCTCCAAGGATGTTGTTATCTCAACACCTGTGAACCCTTGGCCTTGGCGTTGCCCTCCTTTAGACCCATTAGAGGCCTTCAAGCCCAGGATCCAGGGAGAGCTGACAAAGCTAGGTAGACACTGTGGCTATGAGTACACCAGGTAAATCTTGGCTCAGGTCAACAGGCACTTGGATCTTCCCTGTGACTTCTTCCTTCCAACCTTGCCCTGAAGTATTGCCCTTGGGTCAGAAAGCTGACACCCATACCTGCTATCTAACCGCCCCTCCTGTCCCCATACTTCACTGAGGCTCTTGCTCAACACACAAATCATGGGTTTCTGATCCCCACCCCGTCAGAGTTGTGACACAACGCACAAGGCCCTGAGTGATCACAAGATCTGAAGCTTCAATTCACAGGAGGCCAAGACCAGAGGGCAAAGGACTGGCCTGAGGCCACTCTGACAGCAGCTGGGTCAGGGCAAGTGCGTGGGATCCTGACTCCTCACCCAGCGCTCCCAGCGCTTTACCTGACCATCTCCTTCACTTGCTACAGGGGAAGGGTTGTTTCTCAGACTAAGACTTACCCCTTACCCCCTCTTGTCAAATGTCAGATCTCCCAGGAGGCCCAGTGGCTGGCCTGAGTGGGTGGAGACTGGAGCCCACCCACAGGGAGCTAAGGTGGCTACCTCGAAAAAAGGGAATCTGTTGGGGACTTGGGCATGTGCAGGGTGCCAGGCCCAGAGGAGGGGCTGGCAGAGCAGCCTGAGCTGTGTGTGGACCTGGAACCCCAGAGGCAGCCAGTGGCCTGGCAAGTTCCTCAGGTGTCAGCAGGACACTTAACACTCTGGACTCAGGAAAGAGGAGGCTTTTGGTGAGAAGGAGCAGGACAGAGGTGGCAGCCACCTGGGCTGGGCTCGGACTGGCCACTGCTCAGGTGACACAGAGCCTTGGACCAATCGAGACTCCTCAGCTGTCCCAGGTGCAGCTTCCCTGGAGACGCCCACCCCTCTGGACTGGACGCTGCTTCTGCAAGAGCCCCTGGTCCCACGCCTGGGATGGAAATGATAAGCTGTGGGTCCCAGGGACCCTACAGCCATCTGTATGGGGGCCTGGAGGGGAAAGCACCCCAGTCAGGAACTCCAGCGCTGTTTGGGCTGGGCGTTGTTTCTAACCAGACTGGCCATGCGTAAGCAGAACCATCGGCCACCCAGCATGTGGGGATTTAAAGGTCATGTCCCTACTGCCCTCCACCATTATGAATGCTGCTTTTCATTTTGAAGGCATTTAGGTCTTTCTTCCAAATCTTCTGGTTCAGGAGCAAGTGTCCTAGAGAATTAGTGACAGGCACCGGGAGCCTGGGAGAGGCCAAGTTGACCAGGGCAGCCAAGTGCTCCTGGGCATGTGTGGGGGAGGGGAGTGTGGGAAGACCAGTGAAAGAGCCACAGCCTGTCTTGTGCCAAAGAAGTTTGTCACCCCTACCAGCCCCTCCAGACATAACGGGCAGGGCCTGGTTCTGTGGCCCTCCTTTGCCACCACCTGCCTTGGTCAGCCCACAGGTGACTCAGTAGTCACGGCTTCTCTCAGTAGTTCCACGTTTCTTCAGGGCCCAAGGCTCTGTACAGACCATAAAGCAGGGAGAGGGGGATTCTTAGAGGCCCCACCCAGGACCCTCACTCCTCCCTTTTACAAATCCTGCACATGCTCCCTAAGTTCCTGCTCTGTGACTGCCTAAGGAACTTACAGATGGAGAAGGGAGAGCTCTGCTCAGAAGGGTGGTGACCTGTCCCCAGGGGATCCAACATGGGGGGAGCCGAGAGGGACAAGGGCAAAGATGACCGGCCCAGAGAATTCCAACCAATAAGGAGAGGTTGGGGCGGCTGCTTGAGGCCAGGGTGGCCTTAAGGGTCCCTTAAGTTACTAGGCAACTACCAATTTGCAGATGAGGGTGCACTCCCCATGGCCACCACCAGGGGCAGCACGGAGTACAGCCTGCCCCACAATGGTGAAGATACTACCGGCGCCCCTTGGGGGGCGCTGCAGGCCCAGCGTTCGGGCTGAGTGGGGACGTGCTGCCCTAGAGTCCCAGGCGTTAGTATCCTCCCCATAAGGGCATCAAAGCTTCTGCAGGAAATGTACTGACCATCTGCCCAGGCAGGGGATAGAGGGAATGCCATCCAAGGGCCCACATGGCACCAGGAGTCAGCAGGGTTTCCACAGGTGGCCACAGGAAGGGGGGACTCCCGGCAGAGGGAATAGCCTATGCAGGGGCCCTGAGTGGGCCCTGCCCTAGACATGAGGAATTTGCCTTAAAGGCAGAAATACCTTTCAAGGAGTAAACAGGCTCAGAGAAAACCTAGGATTGTTCCCAAGTCAGAGCAGGTGCCTTGAATTGCGTGCATAAAATTTGTAAATAAGTCTCTGAGCTCTGTTGCTGGGCCCTATGCCAAGATCCTTCCACAACATCCCTTTTATCTTCCATCACCCTAGGTCATACTACCCTGAGAGAGGTCGAATAACCCCCGAGGTCACACAGCCTTGAGTCCTGACAGAAACCCTGATCTGCCAGACTGGTTTGGAGGGGAAGCCATGTGGAATTGACCAGGGTGGGGTTGGGTGATCCCTGGGAGGACTGAACAAGGACTGAAGTATTGTACCCCATCTGCTTCCTGGAGGGAACCCAGTCCAGGGCAATGGGGGCCTTAACCGTGGGGGACAGTCCCGCAGCTGGCGGGGAGACTCTGGCTCCCACTCCAGAAAGGCCCTCTGATATTCCAGCTCAGCATTTCAGTATTTTCTTCAAATTGCTGACGCTTCCTCAAATGGACCCTTCACTTCAGCTTGGAGATGAAGTGCGTGGGTACTGGGATTGCAGGGGTCCAGCAGCCCAGCTCTCCCACCTTCAGGAAGCCCCAATGGGCAACTCAAAGCCCTCCACAGAACTGTCAAAGACCACAGGCCTAAGGCCACTGCACCCACTTTTCAGATGAGCCTGAAGCTTAGGGAAACACAGTGCCTGCCTAAGGATACCAGCCAAGCCAGGGCGAGCCCCTGGATGCTGATCTGACTCCAGAGACGGCAACGGCCACTTCTCAAGAGCCCAGCTTAGTCACTGCGGCAACTGCAAAGCACCTGGCTCCAGGCAGACACCGGGGAGAGCGGTATTACCTCCTGTGGGTGACTGAGTGCAGTCCCCCACTGGTGCACCCCCACTGGTGCATTGACAAGTGTGATACTGAGATGAGCAGGAGGCCCACTGCCCATGCTCTAAGAGGCCTTTCATCCCAGAGGCTGCGGGAGGGGGCCAGCACAGGTCCAGAACATACTGGCTTCCCCATCCTATGCTCTGGGACCACCTGCAGAATGGCCCTCAGCCCTGGGCCCTGGTCCACTGGGCCAGCCCCTGTCCCACTGTGACCAGGAGTAAAATGAGGTGAGCCCATGTGACCACCTGAGCTTGATGGTGAGTGGGTGAAGAACAGGAAAGGACCAGGCCCTCAGGAGATGGAAGCCCAAGCTGTCAGCTCCCCGACACAGAGCAGAGGGGAACTCTGAAAGCCCCCATCCACCCCCCCAACACCCTGACGGCCCAAGGGCCTGAACGCCTCTTGGGGATCTTGGCAGAATCCAGCTCCAAAATTCATGCAAGTTCAATACTTTATTCCATAATATATCTGGGTTTGTTTTTATATAAAAATAACAGTTTCCCTAAATTTTTGCTCCAGGAAAACATGCCGTGCTCACCATGTGGCTTTATGTACCATCGCCCTTGCCCCCCTCCTGTTGGGCCCAGAGCTGTGGCCCTAGGGCTGCCCAGCAGACAAGCCAGAGGACCAAGGGGAAGATGGCCGACCAGGGGGGCAGCAGGGTTCCCCAGGCCCAGGTGGGGTGGGGGGTTGGGGAGCCTGCCTGCGCCCTCGTGGCGGATGCTGGGGCCCTGGGTGCTGCCTTCACTCTTGGAGGTAGGCTTTCAGCCAGATGTTGCCAGACTTCTTCAGGGACCTGGGAGGTAGGGGTGGATGTGGGTGTTGGGGACTCAACTGCAAGACACCAACCCCGTCTCCCCAAGATGATGAGTGTGAGTAGAGGTATCCCCATTCCCGAGTCCCCTTCCCCTGGGGAGGCAGCTGGGTGGGAATGAAGGGGTGGACTGGGAAATGAGGCTACCCTCCCATGAACTGGAGTGGAATCTGGACCTGGGTGGGGACAGGGGGAGGGGCAGAGCCAAGGCCAAATCCAGGAAGGAGCCAGGGTGGGCCTGACCCTCCTCCAGCTCTGTCTATTGCCTCCTTCTGCTGGGCCCTGCAACCCAGAGACTTCTAAGGCCTGGCCCCTGGCCACCACTAACCCGACGTCAGGCAGAGGAGCCAGAAATATCAACGACTTGCTAGGAAACCCTCTGCCTGGTGTTCTAACAGCGCCAGGCTGAGCGCAGGGGTTCAGAGGATGAGGCTGGGAAGGGCCGTGAAGGAGAGGCAGGAGTTCAAACACCAGGACATAAGGAAGGGCATCCAAGTAGAGGGAACAGCGTGTGTCCAGGCACAGAGGTGGAAGAGCTCTGGCTGGGGAATCTGACCTCTGGTCCCCACTGCCAAGGCTGCCACCTGGCCAAGCCCATCAGCCCTCGCCAGGACAGCTGGAGGAACCTCCGCGCTGTTCTATCTGCTTCGACTCCAGCCCCGTCAGCGCATTCGCCCGGCCAGCGCACCTTCCCAGAATCCAACTCCCGCCGGTCCCTCCTCCGCTCAGCGGCCCCCACACACCAGCACCTGCTCGAGGCTTTTGCACTGCTGTTCCCTTGCCCGGAATATTCTTCCCCTGGATGTCTCCATGGCCGGCCCTCTCCCCTCCCTGTCTCTGCTCACTTGTCACCTCAATACCAGCCACCTGCCACCCTAGTGAAAACTGTAATCTCTGCCTGGTGCTCCCCAGCCCCTCTCCTGCCCCCACCCTTAAGTTTTGCTATTTTTTTTTGTTTTTTTGCCAAAGCACTTCTCCCTTTCTCACGTTTTCTGTCATTTACTTATTTTAAGTGCTTGCTTTCTGTCTCCCCTGCTAGGACATCAGCGCCTACAAAGCAGGGATCTCAGCCTATTTTCCAACTGGTGTCTTTGTGGCACCCAGGACAGGACCGGGGCCCATGGCAGGTGGCATGTGAGTGAACACTGGGAAGGGAGGCCACAGGATGAGCAGAGAACGGCTGACGGGAAAGGCCTCAAGGGTCAGCTCTTAGAGAGGGACTGGTGAAGGCTCAGAGGGGACTGACGGGGACCAGGGTGAACAGGGGCCCCGGGGAGCCGCCATGAGCCCTTACCCAACGATGTCCACTAGTGCGGTGAGGAAGGGCTTCACCTCATACGTGAGGCCGTGCTTGGCACACAGCGCCTTGACCAGCGGTGCAACCCTGTGGTAGTTGTGCCTGGGCATCGTGGGGAAGAGGCTGGCGGGGAGGAGAGCACATGCTGGCAACTGAGGTGGGGAGGTGCCAGAGGGACCACCGCCCATCCCCACCCAGGCCCTGCTCCCTACTCCTCCTGGGCCCCAGGGATTCCAGGGCTCTTGTCTTGGCCTCCCCAGGGAAGACTCACTTCCACCCTTGCTGGGCCCCAGGGCCTCTACTCACTGGTGCTCGATCTGGAAGTTGAGGTGCCCGCTGAACCAGTCGATGAAGAGTGAGGGCTCCACGTTGCAGGTGGCTGCCAGCTGCCAGGAGCAGGCGGGGGCACAGGTGAGGGAGGCTGACAGAAGCCCTGACCCACACATTCCCTGAACCTGGTAGCTCCATCAGGGTCCCCTTCCATCTCAGCTGTGACCCCCCCCCCACCCCAGGAGGTACCAGTCCCGGTCCACCTGTGCTGCCCACCTGCAAGCTGACCCAGTCCCGGTGCTTCTCGTGGCCAATCTCCTTGGGGATGTGGTTCATCTGTGTGACCCACACGAACCAGTGGCTCTCCAGGACCCTGTGGGGAAAGCCCAGGCACTGCCCCATGTCCAACACACCACTTACACCAGACCTGGGCCTCAGCTTCCTCATCTGTACAATGGGATTGTGGCAAGCTCTCCCTTGCTGGTGTTTGAAGCAGCTGAGAGGAGCAGGCTCCATGCCAGACTGAGCCCACAGCAGCCCAAGAGAGTGAGCAGCCACAGGGCCCCTTCCGCCAGACCCACTGTCAACGGGAGCCCGCCCCTCTCCTGTCGCTTGATTCTTCCACACCCCAGGGAGGCAGTCTCGCTGTTCCCATTGTGCGGAGGGGGAAATGGAGGCCCTGAGAGTGGAGCGCTGTGGTCAGGGCGCCCTGCCGCCGGTGCATGACCACCCACTCCTGCCATTCTGAACCGCATACCTGACGGCCACGAAGAGCAGCAGCGCCCCGGAAACGCTGTAGAAGGGGATGTAGGACATGAAGAAGCGGTAGTAGAAGCTGGCGGCCCAGAGCAAGTCCTGCAGGGGCGGAGGACAGAGGTCTCGAAGCAGCTGGGGGGAGCTGAGCTCATCTGCCCCCTCTGCTGGCATGCCTCGGAGCCCTGGACAGGTCACCGCCCGTCTCTGGGCCTGCCTTGGTTTTCTCAGCCAGGTAAAGGGACAGGGTCCTTGCCCTGCCAACTGAGCACGGAAGTGAAGGTGCCATGGAGGAGCTGAGAGGGTGAACCAAGGGCTGCCTGGGAGACAAATGCCTGGAGGAGTCGGCCCAGCCGATCCCACCCCCAGGGAGGACACCCCAAGCCCTAAGCTCACACTGGCTCTCCCCCTGCACACATGTGACGCACTGTTGCATGCACACACACACCTGTTTGCATTCGTGGACAGGGCTGCCCCCCGAAGCACCCCCTTCTGCCACAGCTGTAAGCCTGGGACCCGGAGCGGGGCGCACTCACCCTCCACTGCATGCACACCAGCATGTAGGCCAGATTCTCCACCTCGAAGTTCACCAGCGTGAGCAGCGGCGGGCCGACTGCAAGGAGGCGGGGGAAGGCTCAGGCACAGGGCGGGCGCCGGCAGGCTGGGCAGACACGGTGGGGTGCAGCGCTCTGTGGCTCCAGGGACACCAGTGGGACTTGGTGTCGGGCCCAGCCAGCTGGGATGACCCTGCAGCACCCACAGGGCCTGGTCGTCCCCAGGCTGACCCTTGCCTCACTGCCTCCTGTGTCCCTTCTGCAGGTCAGGGCCAGCTTTACATGTCCCCACCCTGTCCCCTTTGGCCACATCCCATCAATCCTCATCCTGTCCACCCCAACAACTGCTCAAACTCTCTAGAGCTCTGGACCACCCTGATGTGAGGGCAGGAAGGGGTTCAGAAAGCTCCGGGCAGGGCTGTGACGACTCGCCCGAGGGTACCCCGGGGCAGAGGGACTGGCAGGGGCAGAGGCCTGGCTGCAGGCAGGGGCAGCGGAGCAGAGGCTGGGAGAGGCTTGGGGGTGCCACGATGAGGATGGTTAACATGCCTCTTCCCCAAGAGGTTGCTGGACGCTGCCCAGCAGACGGGAGGCAGACAGTGCGAGCTCAGGCGTGATCCCCACCCCAGCAGTCCCCACGTCGCGGGGACAGAGGAACACTCACTCAGGAAGAAGTACAGGTGCTGGTGGTTGTAGGGTAAGTATCTCCGCTTCTTCCTGCCGTACTGTGGAGACGGGCGTGGCTGGGAGGGCAGCTCCCCAGGCCCCTCCTTCTGGGCAGGGGCAGGGGCAGGGGCAGGGGCAGGGGCAGGGGCAGGGGCAGGGGCAGGGGCAGGGGCAGGGGCAGGGGCAGGGGCAACTCTGGCTTCTATCACCAGCAGACTGGGGGGGGAGTACATCTGGGGTAGGGGCTCAGCCTGGAACTAGAATGGGGGGCTTGGTCAGGGGCTCGGGCTGGGCCACAGTAGGGGACCCCAGGAGCTACAAGTCCCCCCTCAGCTGCAGGCCCAGCCGGTGTGTGTCCATGTCCTCCCCACGAACCTCAACAGATGACTCCCCCAAGAGGAAGATGGGCGCCAAGGTCACATCGGGGTCTTTGTGGGAGATGTTGGGCTTGGCGTGATGCTGGAAATGACGGAAGTTCCACCAGTGGGCAGAGAAGCCCTGCAGGAGAGGAGGGGGCTTTCAGGGGTGGGCCAGGCCGTGTCCACCACTCCATGCCTGTGCGCTTGGGCAGTCGCAGCATGGCACCCCAACTCAGCCCCTGGTTGCCCACCACCCACCCCACCCTCACCTTCAGCTGTCCCATCACAAACTGCTGGGCCACGTGGTTCCACCGGGACTTCCTGAAAACAGAGGTGTGGCCCAGGTCGTGCTGTAGATACCAGCTCTGAGCCTGGGGAGAGAGGCAGGCTCAAGAGACCTGGCACCTGACTCCGGCCATGGGGGAGGGTGTTGGCTGGCTGGGGGCCCAACCTGGAGTCCCAGTGAGTCCCCCCAGCTCATTGGGCACACCCACAGCTGATGCTGCAGTTTATGACCCTGTACACCAGCTTCCTCTTTTTACAGAACACTGAGTTTCGGGAGGTCTCAGGGCCTGCACGTCACGGAGCTGTCGGGCGGCAGCCCTCTGGATTCCCGTCTGTGCTTGCTCAGGGGTAAGTAAGGAGCTTCCTTAGCTCCTTAAATGCAACTTGAGCCTGGCTGGTGGCTCAGTGGTTGAGCACTGACCCATGAACCAGGAGGTCACAGTTCGATTCCCAGTCAGGGCACATGCCCATTTGGGGCTCGATCCCCAGTAGGGGCTGTGCAGGAGGCAGCCGATTGATGATTCTCTCATTATTGATGTTTCTATCTCTCTTTCCCTCTCCTTTCCTCTCTGAAAACTATATATATATATATATATATATATATATATAGTTTTCTATATATACACACATATATATATACATATATGTGTGTGTGTGTGTGTGTATATAAATGCAGCTTGACCCTCAGATACACACCTTATGGGGTCTCTGGCTGGTCGTTCATTCATTCGTTCATTCATTCATTCATTCATTCATTCAGCAAATATGTCCAGAATGTCCACATGTGTCTGTTGGGCACTTTAGGGGCTGCAGGACAGTGCTGGGTTCACCTGGGAGACGGTCAGGATGAGGGCGGTGACAGTGCTGGGCACCCAGCCGGGGCCGAGGAGGTAGATGACAAGCCAGGCGAGCACCTCCATGGCCAGGATGTGGCCCAGCAGGAGAGCGAAGAAGGTGGGGTTGGCCTCGAACAGCTTCATGTCCTTGGCTGCCTGGCGCAGGGCTCGGAAGTCCTCAACCAGCTGGGCCTGCCACGGTGAGTGGCCAGTCAGGCAAGGAAATCAAGTCCCGGTTATCCCCAGAAACCCTCCCTAGCCACTCCTCCCATTCCAGGCCCAAGGGGTGTAGCCAAAGGGGTCGCAGAGACAAGAGCATCAGGCTTGGGGTGTGACCTGGGTACTGCCTGGAGGCAAAGGCTCCCCTGCAAAAGGTAGGGGTATGTGAGAAGCAGAAAAAGCCAGAGAGGGCAAACCCCTTAAAGCTTAGCTCATCAAAATCCTCATTGTAGATGGGATGCTGGGCCCAGAGAAGGGAAGGGCTCGCCTGGCCACAAGTGGGCTCCTGGCAGGCATCCCACAGCTCCTCCTACAACTGCCAAGGAAGGGATGGCAAACCAGCCTTGGCCCCGGGTCCCCTTGGGGCAATGCAGATGGAGCTGCTCCCGGCCACGCCCCACACCCTCCCAGGGTGGCTTGGCCTCCACCAGGGCCCTGCTCACATTCTGGAGTCCATCCTGGCTGGGCTCCTCTGGGGCCAGCTCTCCGATCAACAGGGGCTGCAGGAACTTGCGCACAAAGTTGAGGTCCTGGTGGAAGGCATGGAAGGCATCCTGAGGGAGAGCAGACAGTCAGGTGGGCAGACAGACAGACAGCTGGAGCAGCACCCAGAGGCATCAGACAGGATGGAAGGACTGCTGATGGAAGGACAGAGCAGACAACACAGATGGACAGAGAGTCAGCCGGCTGTCCAGCGGTCAGAGAAATAGCTCCACAGAGGCCAGCCTTGCCCATGAGCCTGCCCTGGTCCTCCCCGGGCCTTGGTGCCCTGCCAGCCAGGCCCAGCTGCTGCAACCAGCACAGGAGGCCCTTCTCCAAACGTGGCTGGTGAATAAAAATCTGGATTTGCACAAAGGTCCAGACTCCTGATTTCCTTCATGACAGGGGTCAACTTTTCCAAAAAAACCCACAAAACTCCTGGAAAGTTTTCTTAAAATCACATGCTTTTCTACTGCATATAAAATAAGGTCTGGGTCACATATGTCACATTTACCCAGTGGGGGGGTAAGGGGTTACGACGGCGACTTGTACTTGCCCAGTGGGGGGGTAGGGGGTTACGACAGCGACTTGTACTTGAGGACCACTGGGCCACCAGGAGAAAATCAGTTGAGGGCCACACAGACTGAGTTTTTGGAGGTTTGCAAGGAAGATACTCCAACAGTTAAACCCATTTAATTTTAAAAGCAGGAACAGTGGCCTGGGCTTTGCTGAGGTGTCGGTGAGCTTGAACTTCACACCTGGGGCTCACTCAGTCTCCTGATCTAGTCTTGGTCTAATTGGCTCGTTGCTGTTCACAGTTCTTCAGCTGATTTTTATCCTTGGACTTTCCGAGGTTCTCTCACAGCCACCCAGCAGCCTGAACTGAAGAAGCAGTGACTAGGTGCTATCCCCATGGGCCTGGGCTGGGTGACTGCTGGCTGCTAAAGGAAATACCTGCAAAGAAGGCTGACTGAGACCAGGGGCAGGTCTCCTATTGTTCTCTGACTAATAAACATACCAGCTTCTAGTGAGTGACAGCCGGGCCCCTGTACTTACTGTCAGATGCCCCACAGTCCTGGAGGAAGGAAGCAGCTTGGGCATCCCTCAGGCCCCACTCAGAGGCCACACCTGAGGGATGCCTGCTCTCTTACTGGCCCAGGGCAGCCTGGGATGGTGGGGGTGGGGGTTGAGTTGGGAGGTTGAGGCTCCTGGAATAACCTAGGCTCTCGGGAAGGGGAGAGGGGGCTGTGTAGGCTGTTATGTGCAGACCGTCTCTCCTGGAAGAATCTTGATGGAGGGGCAACACGGCTGGGAGGAAGGGGGCTGGAGGGGAGGCTGGCCCCACAGGAAGCTGCCAGGACCCTGACCAGCACTGGAGGCAAGACTGCCCTTGGGGCTCAGCAGACTCCATCCAGGGTGGTGTTGGGCGAATCTGTTTTGCCTGGAACTAGGCAAATTCAGGGGCAACTCTAGGGGGCAAGACTCCAGGGCCATTCTGGCTCTGGACTGCAAAGTTTTTCCCCTTAATTTAATAAAATATCTATGTTTTTATTGATTTTAGAGAGAGAGGAGGGGGGAGGGAGAGAAAGAGAGAAACATGGATCAGCTGCCTCCCGCATGCACCCCAACCAGGGATGGAACCCGAACCCTTCAGTGGACGGGACACCGCTCAACCAGCTTAGCCCCAACGGCCAGGGCTTTATTCTTTTAACTGTGATAAAACATACAGAAAATTTACCATTTTAACCATTTTTTACGTGTATAGCTCACATTGTTGGGCAACCATCACCACCATCCATCTCCAGAACTTTTCCATCTTCCCAAACCGAACGCTGTGCCCATTAAATACCAACTCCCATCCCCTCCCCCAGCCCGTGGCACCCACAATTCTGCTTTCTGTCCCTATGACTGCGACTAGTCTCAGGACCTCACAGAAATCATACAGTATCTGTCCTTTTGTGACTGACTTGTCACTTAGCGTGTCTTCAGGGTTCATCTAGGTTGCAACCTGGGTCAGAATTTCCTTCCTCTTTAAGGCCAAGTGAGCAATGAATGTGATCCCCTCGTTTCCCTCAAAACTGCCCCGGGGCACAGAGGCATGCTCCCAGGGACCAGGGGTGCACAGCGGCCACAGAAATGCCCTCAGCGCCCGATGCTTGGCACCAGCTGTGCTGACACCTGCGGGCACACCCACCCCACCTCGCATGACCACTCGGACATACCCGCACCCTGGGGAACACCCACACGGTCAGAGCCCGCAAGCACACGCGGCCTGCACACAAACACAGAGCAGCACGCGCTGTGCTGGCCACCCAGGACTTCCCGCCCCCCAGTCCTTTCTTGCTCCATCTGTGTCTGCTCTGGGGCCACCCCAGCCACCCAGCCGACTCCCAGGTGCTCCAGGGCCATGCCGTGAGCTGAGGCGCTTTGGGAGTAGGTGGGCTTCCCCGACTCCTTTCCCTTGGTCCTGGGGATGCACTAGGGAGAGGACAGAGCCAGGCCCACCCAAGCGACTGCCAGCCGGGTCTATCCCTTGGAGTGACGGGGGAGGTGCGATGGCCCAGGGCCCCTGGCCAGGGCTAGGGGAAGGGGCTGGGCGGGTCCTTGAAGAACAGGTCCTTGGAGAGAAGGGCAGCTCCTGGGCTTCCATGCTCTTGGCACCAGCAAGGTGGATCCCTGGCCTCAGACCAACTCCCGATGCACGAGCAAATAGCTTTTCCTGGAACACTGGCTGGGGCCCTGTGACCTAGTCCTCTCTGGGCCTCTGCTTTAGGACCCAGGGACCCGACAGGGGACTCAGAGAGCCTAAGCCACTTATCCAGCTCCACCTGATGGAGGTTGGATCAGAACCAGGTCTGACTGTGCTTGTGGCCACTGGGCAGTAGCCCCAGGGTGGCCCCTCCTGGGCCAGAGGGGAGGCAGTGGACCTCCTAGGTGTGTGGGGGGATCCTTGCCATGAGGCTGGTCACCGTCCCAAGCAGCCAAGGACCCGGCTGCTCTGAGTCTGGGCTCTGGGGGACAGGAGGGTGGTCCTGGTGTTTCTTTTCTTTTTTAATCCTCACTGAGGATATTTTTTCCATTGCTTTTTCAAAGAGAGAGAAACATTGATGTGAGAGAGACACATCCATTGGTTGCCTCCCACACATGCACTGACCGGGGCTGGGGATCGAGCCTACAACCGAGGTATGTGCCCTTGGCTGGAATTGAATCTGAGACTCTTCAGTCCGCGGGCCGGTGCTCTAACCACTGAGCAAAACAGGTTAGGGTGGTCCTGGCATTTTTTGGCCACACTGATTGAGTTTCAGGGATCTGCAAGAGGCACTGCGGTCACCCACCCCTGGTGCATTCGGAAGTGTCCTTCCAGGGACACGTGTGCAAACCCCGTGACCCTCCCCCACCTGACAAGTTGAAGGTGGCACTCAAGGTCTCTCATTGGGTCTTGGGACAAAGTTGGGAGTAACTGCTGGAATAAAAATTGTGCCCCTAAACGTAAGCTGCTGGTGGCTGCGACAGGCTCTGTTCACAGCGGTGTCTTACGAGCAGGGGCTGGAGTAGGTGTGAGTCAGTGGAGAAGAGCCAGCCCTCCACAGCCCACGAAGCAGGGGTAGGAACCACTTTACTGCTGCGGGAACACAGGCTCAGTGCGGTGGGAACACCTGCCCAGGTCAGAGTTTGCGGCGGCAGAGTTGGGGTTAAAACCCAGGTCCACCTTCTGCGATGCCCACGCCCTCTCAGGATAGAGCCACCACACAGCCCTGCCTCGGTCCCCCAGAAACCCTGGAGTGGCTCCTGCCCCACCCCCAGCCCTGAGCTCGCTGCAGCAGCTGGTTTAGGGGCCGACGTGTAGGGGGCAGGAGCCAGCCTGCCTGAGATGGAATATGAGCTGCCACTTATGAGCCAGGCCAGGGAGCCACAAAGACCACACCCCGCTCTCCATTCTCTATTTTCTCACCAGCAAGTCAGAAACCACCAATGTCGCTCTCATGGGCCTGTGGGGAGGACCTAGTCAGTGCAATGGAGCACTTAAGGGCCCGGCATCCAGCGAGCTCTGACCTGAGCCTCCACCAGCCTGACGTGTCTCCTGAGACCACTCGGATTTACTGCCTGGAAGGGTGGGTGTGCAGGTGACATCTTATGACATGCTGTTTGTCCTGCATGGTCAAGTCCTGGCCAATTTGAGGCCGAAGAAAGACAGGATTGGTGACATCCCTCTGTCCCGGAGACACAGTGGGGGAAGGGAGCATTTCTGGCCACTCTCCAAAGATTCTAGAATGTTCCAGACCAGAAAGGGGGTGGAGCAGGGCTGCTGGAGTGGTCTGGGTCTGCTCCTTAAGCCTCTGCTGAGAAGGTGGCAGTGGGTTGTGGAGATGGGGGATCAGGGGATATGCCTCCAGGGACACCCAAGGAATTCTTCCCTCCCTCTCCCAGGTGGGAAGACAGAGCAGGAACTTGTGCCCAGCACTCAGACACTCCTTCTCATCCTCTCCCTGCCACTCCTCACAGATGGCCAACAGGCAAGCTCTATCAGTATCCTCATTTTACAGATGGGGAAACCGAGGCACAAGTGGCCAAAGGGTACACACTGTGGACAGGGCACATCCAATGCCCACCCTTGCAGCTCAGGACAGATGCCCCCAAAAGCCACCCCTGTCTCCTCAGCACTGCTGGTGTCCCTGGTGATAGGCTGGCACACCTGTCAGGGCCTCCTCCACCCGGCACCCTTGGCCTCACAAGTGTCACTGACCCAGTGGTGGCCCCAAAGCAGCCAGGCCCTCTGGCTCTGGCTCTTCTCGGCTGTTCCATGAGCAGCCCACAGCAGCTTGGGACCCTTGGGAAGAAACAGGGAGACTGCCAGCACCCTCACCTCAGCACACTGCGTTCCTGCCCAGTGCCGGGCCATCCAGCTCCCCGCCCAGGGAGGGAGCAGGTCACAGCAGCAACCCTGGGGAGGGGCTTGGGGGGTGGGACACTGAAGAAAATACCTACGGAGCCCAGAGAGGTCACATGTCATTAAGCAGCAGGGCTTTCACGGCAGCCAGCGTAGTGGATGGAAGCAGAGTATGGGCTCTGGAGCCAGATCCTCCGAGTTCATGACTGGTCCCCTCTGCACCCCGCCCTCACCCCAGAGCCTCAGGATCTGCCCTGCTTCTCCCCAACTCCCACCCAGACACAACCCCACCCTTCAAGCCCAAGGAACAAGGCCCTGCTGTTCAAGGGCCCCAAGAAGGTTCTTTTACATCACCCATATTCAGCCTCAGTCTCCTCATATGCAAAATGGGTTAACACTAGTACCCCCTCAGAAGGTTGTTATCTGAAGGCCACACTAAGCTACATCCCAGTGGCTCCCCCCGCGCACCTGCACTCACAACATCTCTTGCCCTCTGCCCTGGCTACACCTGCCTTTTGAGACCCATCATTTCTTCCTTCAGTCCCCTGCCCTTCTCCTGGGATGCTCTGCCTTCCCCCTCCCCATTAGGGATCATTTAAAATCTATATCAAATGCCCCTGGTTTCCCTGCTGTACCCTGCAAGGCCCCCTAAGAATAAAACAGAAGTTCAGCAGGAGCAGCCCCTGCTACCCCTCAACCTAACCACCGGCCCCTCTCCCCACTGCTCGACTCCAGCCACGCAGGGAGCCTTGCTGCTCCTTGAATGGCAGAGCAGGTCCCACCTCAAAGCCTGTGCTCTAGCTGGTCTGCCTGCCAGGAACTGCCCCCTGGCAGAGGGTCTGTGCACAGCTGTATCTTCAGAGGTGAGCACAGACCCTGGCGCTTAGGATATGCTCACTGCATATCTACTGATGGGTATGGTAACCCGACAGCTGAAGAATGAATATATGAAATAAACAGCTAAATCGCAGTGTCACGTGTGGTGGAGAGCATGGGCTGTGGGTTCAAATCCCGGACCTAAATTTTAATTTCAAGTCATTTTGCCTCTCTGAGTCCATTTCCTTACCTGTAAAGTGGGAATCATGACAAGAGTACCTGCCTCACAGGGTATCCTGGGGATTAAAAGAGAGGGTATCTATAAATCTGACTTCACAGCTGCAGTGGGTGCTCAGTGCCCGGCCCTGGTACACTTCTGACCATGGAGTATTGTGAGCCCTTGGGATACCACACAACCTCTTTCGCAACAGCCAGGCCTTGCCTCTCCCCAGCTGGCTCCCCTCCCCTCAGGCTGCCTATGACTCTTAGACAAACCTGGCCCAGGGCCCAGAGCATTCTCCCCAGGGTACCCGCTTTGTATCCCAGGATGGCCACAGGCTGACTTAATGGCACAGGAACTCTGGGAATTTCCTGGCAGGAAGCCTTCTGTTGCCTGGACATGAGAACAGCTGATGGACGGCCAGGGGACGCCACCCTGGCAAGACAGCTGCCCTGCCCCCACCTGTGCTCCAGGACCTGGGATAGGAGGCCTGGGGTCTGGGCTTGACCACACAAAGCACTGGGCTGGTCCAACCCCTGGTCTGCCTGGTGGGCCCATTATGGACAAAGACTGGGGTCTCCCAGCCTCAGCCACCTCCTAACTGCTTTGGCCTGAACAGACCAGGTGTTTCTGGCAACTCCATCCCCCGGTTTGGGGCCTTAAAGAAGCTAAGAAATGGTTTAATGCAACTTTTCCTGTTACAGACATAGGCAGAACCAGACAAGGTGACCCAGCAAAGGGGTGGCTACGCCATGGCTGTCCCCATGCACAATACAGTTTGCAGGGCACACCCACACTCATTAGCCAGCAACATATACTGACCAGGAACAAAGGCACGGCAGCTGCAGCTATGGAGTTATGAAAGCGCAGTCCTGCCCTCAGTCAGATTGCTGTCGGGCTCAGCTCTCCCCATTTTACAGATAAGGAAAATGAGGCTCAGAGGAATGACATGCCTGGTTCAAGGTCACTTGGGGCCTCCAATGGCTGAGCCATGACCCAGCCCCAGGGAAGATTATTTTTTGGAAACAAGAAATAAACTTCATTGATGATGAATCAATAAGAAAACTGTCAAATGGAGGTTTTGGGGTCAAGAACTAACTGTATGATGGGGTTCCCACGTGGGAGGGTCCCCAGCACAGGCCTGGGCAGCAAGGAGGAAAATGCAGTTAATGAATGCTCCCCTCATCTTCTTCTCACCTGCCTCCATCCTGTCCTTCAGATCAGAGGTTGAAAAAGGCCGGAGCAGGCATCCATAGGATCCTGGAGGGGTGGCCAGGGTTCAGTCAGGCTGAGGGGGGAGGGGCTGTGGCGCCTCGCACCCCCCACACCCCGACAGAAGTGCACACACATACAACCACACACAGACACGCACAGCATTCTCACACATACAGGCCTGTACATGGTCACACACTTGTTGGCCACGGTTAGCTTCAGCGCCGTGGCCACCACTCGACCTCTCAGCACCTAGGGACAAGGCTTCTGTCAGTTTCTGGAGTTTTAGGAGGCTTCTGGCCCTAACCCCTCAGCTTTCTGGGCTGGAATTGGGGAAGAAAGACCTCTTTCCTCTAAAACAGCTATTTTCAACCCATGTGCCGCGGTAGGTACACTAGTGTGCCACAAGAAATGTTAAAACATGCAATACCTGACTATTTAGTTAGGGCACTGACCTCTTTTCCCTTAGATTGTCAAATAAAAAAATGACAACAGTCAACACAACAATAGCCATCTGGTATGAATGAATCTAAATTATACCTTTTTCTTCTGATGGGCAAAAATATATATTTTTTGGTGTGTTGCAGAATTTTAGTGATTAGTCCATGTGCCATGAGATGAGAAAGGTTGGAAACTGCTGCCCTAAGAGTCCTGTGAAGATTGCACAACACATGGCAGAAGGCAGTGGGCAGAGAGCAGGTGGCCTGGCAACAGGGACACTGGCCTTCTTGGGATAGAACACAATCTCTTTTGCTGCCTAAAGTTTTGACAGTTAGGAATTCATCCCCTGGGATCTTGAAGACCTTTCTGGTACCCAGTGCGGTCCACCTAGTATTTTGGAAGGTCAAGGACAGAGCATCATGGCTCCAACTCCTGTTGCCCCCATGGGGGACTTCAGGAAAGGGGTTCATGAGGAGTCCCAGTTGGCTGCTCTGCCACTGGGCTCCAGCCAGCCATTCTCAATGGACCAGGCCACACCCCTCCTTGGCCAAGGCAAGTCTAGACATGGGCTGGGAAGGGGAAGACGGGGTCCCCAGGAGCCAGTCTGTTCCTGGGGTGACTGTGGACCCAGCCTGGCTGGCAAAGTTCTCCCACCTGCAGCTGCCAGCCCAGATCAGAGGTGAGTCACTGATCCTTACTGATATTTACAGCAGCTCCAGCGCAAGCCACATACCTTTGGGCCCAGCCCAACCCCTGCTGCCCAGTCCCCAGTCTCTGATGGCACATCTTTGCCCATCCGCTAGGGTCTTGGCCCTACCCCTGGCACCCAGCATGGGACCTGGTCTGGGGGAACGCAGAACTGAGAGGAGCAACCTCAGAGCAACAAGAAGGGTCCTCTTTAGGGGGCTCTTTTGGCCATGACACGCCCACCTCCGAGAGCCCCCTCCTCCAGCCCAGCCCTGGTCCATGGCCCGAGGTGCAGTCCTCCAGGCAGGGACGTGGCCCCCCTGCCCCACATCAGGCCCTAGTCAGTCTATCCCAACTCGGGGTCCCGGGCCGGGAGGTCAAAGGTAAGCGAGGGAAGGACGCTAAGGCCCCGCAGGCGGAGCGGGGCGCGACGCCCAGGGTCAGGCCCGGCGAGCGCCGGGCTCCGCCCGCCAGCGCCGGGTTTCCTTACCGTGGCGTCCTGGGCGCCGTGGTGGCCGATGAGGCGGCTGCCCCCCGGGTGCCGCTGTGCCCAGCGGCTGATGTCGTAGACGCGGCGCTCGATGACCAGCCACTTGTCGCCCGGCAGGTCGTGCGGGCGGATCTGTTCCCAGCGAAAGGTGGGCAGCGGCGCCCCGAGCTGCGCGGGCGCCTCGCGCGGCGCCGGCCCCGGCCCCCGGCCCGGCTCCCCGACGCCGCCCATGGCTGCGTGCAAAAGTCCAAAAGTCCTCGGACACTGGGACCTTCCCGAGGTTCCCGCGATACGCCGAGGGGGGCGAGGTGGCCCTCCCGGGACTCCCCCCGCCGACTGCGCTCCCCGGCGGCCCCGCCCCGCTGCCGCAGCCACCGCACGAGCGCGCGCCGCCCGGCTCTCCCCGGCGCGCAGAACTTTCCTCCCTTATAACCGCGCCGGCCGCAGAGCCGCCGCCCGCCCCGCGCTCCAATCCCCGCGCGGCGCCCCGGCCCCCATTGGCTGCTCGGCGCTCCCGCCTCCGGGTCGAGCGGGCCCGCCCCGCGCCCAGGCCCGCTGCAGCCACGCCCGGCGCTTCCCGGCTCGGTCCGCTCGTGGGCTCCGGCTCCGTGGGGCGGGAAGGGGAGGGACGCGCGCGGACACGCACGGCCGGGGGGAGCCGCGCCCTCGGGCGCCCACGTCTGCGCCGGGAGGGCCTGGAACGACGGTCCGAGGGTAATGGGCTTCCTGCCACGCGTCCTGGGACGCTAAACCCGGAGCGCACAGAGGTGGGGGGCGCTACCTCGGGGTGACCGTAAACAGCATTCAAACAATGGACCCCCAGGACTGCGCGCAGAGACCGCCATCGGGGCTGAGGGACGGGCCCGGTCCCCGCGGGGCGCCTCTGGGGGCCGGTGGTCTTCCCGCTGTTGCGGCTGTAGGGCTGGGGATGTCGAGGGGTGACCACCGGGCGAGAGGGATGGAGGGGCCCCGGAGTCGGTATTGGGGCGCTGCCATTCACTGGGGGCTCGCTAGGTGGCTTGCTTGTTATGCCCCTCCCAGCCCATTTTTTACTTAAACACAAGTTCTTTTGAGAGTGTGAGTTTCTAACAAGTGCCCAGGTGATACTGATGTGCCGGTTCAGGCAAAATACAGCTGAGACTTGAAAGAGGGGTTTCAACTTTGTGGGTGGATGTTTTTCAGTAAACATACTGTGGTCCCTCCCTATTTCTGGGTTTCTCATTTACGGATTTAACCCACTGCAGGTGGAAAACACTAGTTTCCATCCCAAGTTGGGAATCCCTGGATGCAGACGGCCAATCATATGCTTGGTTCTACACCATTTTATTATGTAAAGGACTTTAGAATCCTTGGGTTTGGGTATCTGTAGGGGTCCTGGAACCAATCCTCTGAGGATACCAGCGAACTCAAAAGTTGTAAGTAGATTTAAAACAATTTTTTTCTTATTTATTGATTTGAGAGAGAAGCATAGATTTGTCATTCCACTCATTCGCTGGTTGATTCTTGTATGTGCCCTGACTGGGGATCGAACCTGTGACCCTGGCCTATCAGGATGATGCTCTAACCAGCTGAGTATCCCACCAGGGCTATACATAGATTTTCGAGTGCAGGGCGTAGGCACCCCTAGTCCCTGTGCTGTTCGAGAGTCAACTGTATATTTCTCTTATATGCTAATATTTTATCTTGGTCTAACAATTTGTAGGATATCACTGTAGCTAACATTTGTGAGGTAGACAGACCAGGGCCCAGAAGAAGGGCTGAGGAGGCCTCTGGGTTCTCTTTGGTACCAGGAGGGCCGCTGGTTGCCAGGACAACCAGTGAGGCTGTGAGGCCGTCACCAGTGGGGCTGCCCGGGCCCTTTCCACTGTGGTATTCTCAAACCCACTCCACAGCCTGTGTGTGTGTAGTGGGGGTAGAGGAGTGTGGCTGGCAGCTGAGGCTGGAGATCACTGCAGATGCCCCTTCTCCCACCACGTTAGCACGTGGGCATGTGGATGGAGGAGGCATCCTCCTGGAGGAAATAAACCTCCTGCACCAAATTATAGAGATGTAAACTGATGGTTGCCAAAGGGGGAGGGATGGGTGAAAAAATAAATTAAAACCCCGCGGTGGTGGAGTCCGTGCCGGCTGCCCTCTCCTTCCCGCAGCTGTGGGTCAGCAAGTAGCAGGAGGAGTCGGGCCCACCCCCTGTCTGCTGCAAATGCCTCTAAATGATGCAACTGCAGTGTTTGTGACATGAGTTCATTCACAAGTATAACTTTGCCCTGGTAAAATATATACACTTATGCCAAATAAAAGATTGAAGTTCCTAAACATAAGACCTGAAACCATAAAACTCCTTAAAGAAAATATAGGGGAAGAGCTCCTTGACATTGGTCTTGGTAACAATTTTGTGGATATACCACCAAAATACAAGCAACAAAAGCAAAATATAATGAGTGGGACTATATCAAACTAAAAAGCTTCTCCGCAGCCAAAGAATCAACAAAACAAAAAGGGAACCTACAAAATGGGAGAAAATATTTGCAAATAATGTATCTGATAAGAGGCTAATATCCAAAATATGTAAAGAACTCATACAACTCAATAGCAAAAAAGCAAACAATCTGATTTAAAAATGGGCAAAGGAACTTAATAGACATTTTCCAAAGAAGACATTCTAACGGCCAAGAAGTGCATGAAAAGGTGCTCAACCTCAGGGAAAAGCAAATCGAAACCACAGTGAGATATCATCCCACACCTGCTAGAATGGCTGTCACAAAAAAGACCAGAGATAACAAGTGTTGGCAGGGAAGTGGAGAAAAGGGGAGCCTTGTGCGTTGCTGGTGGGAATGTATGGAAAGCAGCATGGAGATGCCTCAAAAATTAAAAAGCAAACTACCATACGGTCTGGCATTCCCACTTCTGGGTAGGCCTCCAAAGGAATAGAAACATGATCTTGAAGAGATGCCCACCCTCCCACGTTCGCTGCAGCATTATTCACGGGAGGCGAGATGTGGAAACAGCTCAGGTGTCCGCCCTCAGATGAATGGATAAAGGTGATGTGAGATGATGTGGAATATTATTCAGCCATGAAGAAAGAAGGAACTCCATTGTGACAATATGGGTTACCCTGCCATTGTGACAACATGGGTGACCCTGGAGGGCATTATGCTGAGTGAAATAAGTCAGACATACTGCATGGTCTCACTTATATGTGGAATCTGAAAAAGCCAAAATCACAGAGAGAGAAAGGTGGTTAAAGGCCTGAGGGGTAAGGGGAATGGGCAGATGTTGGTTGAAGGGTAAAAACTTTCAGTTATGAGATGAATGAGTTATGGGGATCTGATGTACAGTGTGGTGATTACAATTAATACTATATTATATACCTGAAAGCTGCTAGGAGAGTAGATCTTAAATGCTCTCACCCAGCCCCTCCACGGGCGCATGGTCCTCACGCTGCCGTCTTCAGCTGCCCTCAGTGGTCGGTGCTGCCCCCTGATGCCCCCTGGAGCCTGGCCTGCCCCCAGCTCCTGTGTGAGGCAGCTGGGGGCTTGGGGTGAGTTAGATCCTCCACGTACCCCCTGCTGCACGTGGTGAGATGGGGGAGGGGAAGGCCTGCACAGGGCCTCTCAGGAGGTTATGCAAGGACAGGGGTCAGTGCCGTCACCCCCACAGGCCACTTCATCCCAGCGGAAGAAGGAAGTGCTCGAGTCCTCTGGCCACCCGGGGTCGTGTTCCCATAAAGCCCGAATTGTGTCTTCTCCCCACCGCGTCCCACAGGATTTCTCTGCAGGCCTTGGGGCCTTCAATAGGTTGCTTCACCTCTCTGGGCTGAAACCCAGTGGATCTTGCAACTCTCCTACAGTCAAGGGAAACTGGGGACTTCATTGTCCCCACACCCCCATCAAGGCAACCGAGCCCTTTCTGACCACTTGGAAAGGGAGAGGCACCACTTGACATTCCTGAGCTGCCACTGGGCCACCGGCAGTGTTGGGTTTAGGGAGGAGAAGGGGGAACTGGACAAAAGGCAAGGGAGGGTCTGAGCAGCTAAAGCATTTTGGGAGGGGACACTCAAACACAGCCCTTGTCCCAGGCCCCGCTGGGCTTCTCCCTACCACGAGCTGCCACACAGGCCTCTTGTTGGGCACACTGAAGTCTCCACCCAGTGGAGCTGCCAGCCACTGTTCCGGAGCCAAGTGATGCTTGTGCAAGCCAGTGGGGCTCGGGCAAGCAGCACGGGCGCAGCGGAGGCCCAGTCAGGAAAGTCGATGAGAAAGCACCAGGCCTCCCAGAGAGAGCGGTCACAAAGCCCGGACACGTTCTGTGCAGACACACGAAACAGACTCCAGCCTGAGCTTCAGGATTTGGCTTTGAGTTCAGGCTCACCACACTGCCAGCTTGGTTGGTAGTCCCTGGACACAGCTCTTCTGTGAAGAGGAAGGTCTGGGGAGGCAGGGCCCGCAGAATTATTCAAGACCTGTGGCCCTCCCAGCCACAAAGACTCTCCCTAAAGGCATCACTGTGGTGGCACAGTGGAGCACCTTAGAATGGATGCCCTGTAGTAAACAGAGGCTGCGCACAGATGACCACGAAGCACATGAAAAGATGCTCAACATCACTAATCTTCACAGAAATGCGAGTCAGAACCAAAATGAGACATCGCCTCACAGCCATTAGCATGGCCATTATCAAAAGACACCAAGGTAGCCCTGGCCAGTTTGGCTCAGTGGTTAGAGTGTTAGCACACGACTAAAGGTCCCGGGTTTGATTCCAAGGGCATGTACCTTGGTGGCAGGCCTCGGCTGGGACATGTGTGGGAGGCAACCAGTCGATGCGTCTCTCTTACATCAATGTTTCTCTCTCTCTCCTACCCTTCCACTCTGAAAAGCAATGGAACAAAAAAAAAAGACACCAAGGTAATAGGTGTTGGCGAGGATGTGGAGAGATTGGAAGAACCCTTGCGCACTGCTGGTGGGAGTGTAAATTGGTGCAGTTGCTATGGAAGAGACAGTGTGGAGGTTCCTCAAAAAATTAGAAATAGAACTACCGCATGATCCGGCAATCCCGCCTCTGGTTAAATAGCCAAAGGAATTGAAAGCAGGGTCTCAAAGAGATACCTACAGATAGCCGCACAGCAGCCTTATTCACAGTAGCCAAAAGGTGGGGACAACCTGTGCCCATCGATGGTGGGCAGAGAAAATGTGGTCTATACACAAATGGAATGTCATTCAGCCTAAAAAGGGAAGGCGTCCTGTCCCATGCTGCACCAGAAATGAACCTTGAAGAGTCATAAAAAGACAAACCTTGCATGATTCCACTTAAATACCTGAAGTAGTCAATTTCATAGAAACGAAAAGTAGCCTGGCGGCTGCCAGTGGCAAAAAGAGGGGAGTTGTTTAATGGGTGTAGTTTCAGATTGGCAAGATGAGAGAGCACTGGAGATCTGTCTCCCCACAGTGTGAATATACTCCACACAACTGACCTGTACGCTTGAAAATGGTTAAGATGGGAAGCTTTATGTGTCTACAATGAAATAAACGAAAAAAGAGGGAGGGGGGCCTGCAAAGGTCGCTTAGGCCAATCTTCCCAACTCACAGATGAGAAAATTGAGGCACAGAGGGGAGTGACATGCCCAGGTACACAGCCCTGGCAGGATCAGATCGGGACAGCCTGGCAGGTGGTGGGATGTGACAGAGTGATGCATAAGGTCACTGCAGCTGGGCTCAGGCTCAATGGCTATGGTCAGTGCTTCCAAGAGGTGGCCACAGCCCGGCCGGGTGTGGCTCAGTGATTAAGCACCGACCTAGGATCCAGGAGATCGAGGTTCGATTTCCAGTCAGGGCACATGCCTGAGTTTCAGGCTCAATCCCCAGCAGGGGGCGTGCAGGAGGCAGCCGATCAATGACTCTCATCATTGATGTTTCCATCTCTCTCTCCCCCTCTCCTTTCCTCTCTCTGAAATCAATAAAGATATATTAAAAAAAAAAAAAAAAAAATAGAGGTGGCCACATGTGCCAGGGCCAAGTGGGTTATCTAGAAAATTCACTGAAGAGGGACAACTCCTGTGTGGCTGACGTTGGCTAACTGTCCCCTCCCAACTCCAGGAGCCAAAGCCCTGAGCTCCTTTAGAGAGCCCCCCACCCGTACCCCAAGCCAGAAGAACAAGGGTAGGGGAAGAGGTCATGGGCAAAAAATGTGGGAAACAAACCCAGATTTGAATCTGACTCTGCCACTGCCTGAGCCTCCCCTTCTCCATCTCCGAAAAACAAGGAGGGGCCTGACTGGGTACCAGGCACATGGCAGGTTCTAGTAAAAGGAGTCTAGGGTGCTGCTTAAAACTGTGGGCTCTGGAGCTAGGCTCATTCATTCCTGTCGTGGGGCCACCATTTCCTCTGTGTGACCTCTCAGTCCCTCGGCTGATTCATCTGCAAAATGGGGATAATAGTACCACTTCGGGTTGCTCTCAGGATTAAGTGTATTTGTTCATTTAAAGGGCTTGGAACCAGGGACATGACAAGTGCTCAGAAATTAGCTATCGTAAGGAGACAATGGGCCAGAGTGTGTCCCCCCATCCCTCACACACAGCCCTGGGTATCGCAGGTACTGTTTGCTCATGGTAGTCCCACGTGGTCCTGACAACAGAAGTGTCATCTATCCCAAGTGTCACCTATTGCAGAGGCAGACAGAGCAGGTCTGGGTTGTGGGACCCTCTGCCAGGCCTCTGGAATGTTGCTTAGTGTTTCCTTGGTCTTAGGTGTGACTGGGTCAGGGGGACAGGTGCCAGGGGCAGGGATGGGCAGTACCAGGGCCCAGACCTTCACCCTTTTTTGTCCCCCATTGCATCACAGTCCCTGCCTGTGTGATGGCGGACATCCCCAGTCGATCCTGCCCCTGTCCCATGAGCACCAGGCAGCCTCGATGCTTTGACTCTGGGCTCCAGGCTTCCATTAGACCGAGGCAGGGGGACTGCAGGGGGATCGGCCCAAGCCCTCTGGAGGGCGGCAGAGCCAGCCATTCTCCCCGACAGCAGCCACTCCCCTGGGGAAAGGAAGCCGGGCTCATCCCCCAACAACCACAGCCCACAGAACACAGGGGAGGACACGAGGAGTCCTCTCTACAGCAATCCCTTCAGGATTTGGGTTTAATCCCAAGCACGAGGGTGGGTGGGCAAGGAAAGGATTTGGTTTCATTCCCCTAGATGTCCAAGCTTTGGCCCGGGCCCCAGGGCACAGGAGTGAAGGCGCGTGGCTGCCCAGCCTCTACCAACAAAGGCTTCCTTTATTAAATAGAGATGGCGTTACATTCCATTCAGAGGAGGGAATTGGACGTGCTGAGGGATGTGTCCAGGTTCTACCCCAGTCCCAAGTGGGCTGTGAGGGGTGAGGAGGGGCCTGGGGCCCCACCCTAGTCTTGCGTGCAGGGCTTGGTGACCTCAGTTCCCTGTTGTCTGAATGGCCACCACAGCTGAAAACAGGCATGGTGCCCCGAAGTCCTGTCTGTGTTTTACTTTGGGAGAAAAGTGCCAGAGTCCTTGCAGCGGCGATGGGGCCTGATCTTCTGGAACACAGGGCTCAGACAGGGACAGGGCAGGTCAAGTGGGAGGGCCAGTTGGGGTGGAAGTCCCTGCTGGCCCCTCCTAGCACCACTGCCCCTCTGCAGGATGGCTGGCCCACTGAGGCAATCCAAAGGAGAGGCCACCAGGGATGGGGTGAGGGATGGCCACAAGGGGGTGCTGGTGCCCTGGGCTTGGGAACTGGGGTGGGGGATACCTGGAGATCAGGAGACCCAGCAGGTTCCTTTTGGAGGAAATGGCAGCAACAAGGCACCTGTAGGCAGCAGCTCCAGGAACTGGGGCTGAGGGTGCTGGCTGCCTTGGTGTCCCCCCAAAAGCTGAGCTCCTGAGTGTGGATCCAGGCTTCTTGGTCTTTGGTGCTTTCTAGAGTCTCCTGGTGGCTGTAGTACCACCGGGGAAGAAAGAGGATCATCCCATGAGATCCTGTCTGACCGGGAATGGATGTTGGTACCGGTTCAGTGCTGCCTCCATGGCCTGGCCATTTGTCCATCTGTTCAGCTTCTGCCTCAGGGCTGGCTCCAGTACCCTGTCTTCCTGTCCATCTATCTGTCCTGGGGCAGGTGTTGGCTCCAGCTCCGAGCCCCACTCCAGGCCAGGGCCAGGCCCTAGGCTTCTTGGGGGAAGAAACCCAGCTTGGCCAGCGACATCTCCTTCCGCAGCCTCGTGATCTCCCAGAACATCGGCTCTGCTGTAGGCAGAGAGAGGTGGACAGCTCTGTGACAGCTCAGGGTCACCCTAGGTAGATGGCCTGGTCCCCTCCCATGGGCAGGGCAACTGGCAGGCATTCTAGGGCTCCCCAGCTCCCCAGGACAGATGACTTCAGCGAGGGGCTGAACCTCTCTGAGGCTCCAGTCTGAGGCCTTGTAAACAGTCTGAGGCTCCAGTCTGAGGCCTTGTAAACTTGTGAACACACTGAAGGATCTGTAATGTACTGGGGGAGGAGGTGACTGCCACTCCCACAGCCGGACACAGATGTGCATGTTTACACCGCCACACACTCACAAATGCTTTCCAACCTCACCTCCCTGGGGTCTCACAGTGACCCTGAGCAGTGAGCAGGGCCACAGTGTCAGTCCATGCTCCCGAGAGGAAGTGGCCCCTCAGGGCTCATCCCCTGACCAGGCTTTGGCCTCCCAGAGGGACTTGACCCCCACAAGCTGAAAGGAGAGACTCAGACTCCAAATTGGATCAGGAGAAGACTCATCAGGAGACAAACTCTGGAGGAGAGGGGAGCGAGGCTTTGCAGAATGGGAGGAGGGGGACAACGGGTGGATGGAGGACCTGCTGGGCAAGGGCACTGTGGGAGGCCCATGTTCAGGGGACCATAAGGAGGCCACACCTGGAGGAGAGAGGATTCCCAGGGGAGGCCCTTCATGCATGTCCTCAAATGCCGGGCCAGTAACAGAGACCTGTCCCTGTGGGCCCGAGGGCAGGGAGAGGTTTCTGGGCAGAAGAAAGCAGTCAGACCCAGGTATGGGGGTGGCATCGGGCTAGCTTTCCTGGTAAGGCGGGGTCCAGGAGGCTCCTTCTGCAGCTCATCTCAGCACCAGGAGGCTTACCAGCCCTCTACTAACCCACAATCTCCCCCCCTCAGAGTCCTGGCCTCAGGCAAGGACAGCAAAACCCTCTGGTTGATCCCACCCCTGCAGGCGAGCCCCCCCCCGGCGCCATCCCTTGCCGGCCACCAGGGGGCGCTCACCGTCCTGCCGCACCAGGCCCTGCTGGATGTAGCGGATGTAGGTAAAGAAGTTGCACACAGCCGTGATCTGCAGGAAGAAGGGGGAAGGGTGTGACCCGCCGGCCCTCAGACTTGGGGTCCCTCAAAAGCCAGGGCAGACCAGAGACCAGAGCAGGAAGCCCCACGTCCTGTCCCTTCACTAATAATGCTCCCTGAATTGAACAGGGCTGGGCTGTTTAATTAACAATAGAGTATTATTACTACTTCTAATAAAAACAATAGCAGCAACTAACAAGAAATCAAGTGCTTGCATCCAATGAGGCAGACATGCTTATCATTCCTGTTTTACATGTGGGGAAAACGGAGACTCTAAAAATGAAGCCAGCTGACAACTGTGGAGGTCACAGAGCTCGCAGCGGCAGAGGGGGAATGTGAAACCAGGCAGTCTGCCTAGAACCTCCGCTCACCCCTGGGCTTGCCTGCTCTGGATGCTGGAGGCCCCGCTAGCCAGGCCTAAGCCAGGCACTCTCTGTAATGCCTGGAAAGTCAAGGTGCTCAGAAGCTATTCACCCGGCAGCCCTGGATCCCCAGGCCCCAAGCCCCCAGCCTCTGTGCCGGGCCCTGTGCTCAGACCCAGGCCCTGCCATGAGGACTCTCATACTGTGCCCTGCCCAGGCCCTTTCCCCAGGCTGGGGCCCCATCTCCCCGCTGCTGAGAGTGTTGGCCACTAATGGCTCATAGGTGCCCTTCTGCCAGTGACTGACTGACATGGGTGGAACCCACTCTGAGCTGCAGCCAGACTCCAGCTGAGGCCACACTGTCCTTTGCTCTACCACTTCCCCTTGCCCTCCACCTCATTCTGCGCCCTCACTAGCTCCTCAGGCTTGCACACAACTTCTCTTAGGCTCTGCTTCTAGCGAAACCCACCCTGAAATAGGATGGAAGGCAGCTGGCAGCTATACCCACAGCAGTCCCTACTGAATGTCCAGCACTCTGGGGAAGGGATGTCCAGTGTGTGGGGGCCATGGTCTGGGGAGTGGAGAAAGTTGTAGGGAGGAAGCAATGCTCTTTCTGGGCCCTCAAACACACAGGAACCCTTGCCAGGGGGACAAAGTGGGTGCAGGGTGGTTGGTGGCCCAGCAAAGGCAGGGAGGTATGAAGAGAGTGCGACCAAGTCAGGGAACTTGCGGTGGGCGGGGTGGGACATGGCAGAGGATGGGCAGGAAAAGGCCATGGTGTTGCTCAGTGGCCAGGGGGCCCTCACAGGAGACTCGTGAGCAGGGGTGGCAGGGAGCAGTGGGGTTCCTTCCCCATGGCTGTGCTTTGAGGACAGAACCCTTCTCCCTATGAACACCACGCTCCTTGGTCTCTTCAGGATGGGGACCACATCCTAGGGGACCACAGCCTAAAACTTCACACCCTTCTCATCTCCCATTCCCGGCCTGCCCAGCACAGAATGGGAGACCAAGGTGGGCTGAGACCCAGGCATACTCTTCCTTTCTAAGGCTCAGACTCCCTTCGGGTAAGTGGGAGCCCAGCTCACTTCTGGGGGGTATTCACCAGGACCAGACAAGCTGCCCTCACTGACCAGTCTGCTGCTGAATGACGAGGCCATTTGTCTATTTAGTCCCCATGAGGATCCCCTGGTAGGTCCAGGAGAGAAGACGTTTCCTCAGAGAGGGCCCATCCACAGTGTCACCTCTGCACCCACGGCTGACTGTCAGGCTTTGCAGCAGACATGCCTCAGAACCCTCTCCAAAGCCTGGGGCTGGAGCACAAATGGGTCAGGGCCTGGAGCTGTGACCTGAACTCTAGTGTCACTCCCCTGATTAGGTTTTAGCTAGGGAAAAAATGAGTATCTCAGTCCTTCAGCCACAAAGGAACTGAATTCTGCCAGCAGCCACGTGTGCTCAGAAGAGGGCCCCAGTCTCCAGAAAGGATGCAGCCGACTGACACCTTGACTGCAGTCTAGGAGACCTGAGCTGTGCCCAGACTCCTGACCCAGGGAGATGAGAATAAACAGGAGTCTGAAACCACTAAGTGGATGGTAATTTGTTATGCAGCAATAGCAGGCTAGTATGCTTGGCTTGGCTGTGTGGCCCAAGTCAGTCTCTGCACATCTCTGAATCTGTTCTGTAGATCAAGGCCTGGGGCCCGGAATGCCAGCCCAGGGATCCTATAAGGAGCCAAATGACACTCCAAATGGATGACTCACCCTGGCCCGGGAGGATGGCGAGATGTAGTAGTGGCTCTCGGAGTCCCCGAGCCGGATTCGATGGCGACAGTCACGGGCCAACCCACTCAGGGCGCATGTGCTGGGGGAAAGCAGAGGGGGCCATTGGGGCCACTGGGGCTCACCCACCCAGCTCACGCAGAGAGGGTGCAGCAGCCAGAAGGCACAGTGAAGGGGCAGCAAACAGACCTGGGAGTGGGACTGTCCCAAGGAGTCCAGGGCCAGGCCAAGGATGGGGGCACGCCAAGAACTCCCTGAAATGGCCTTTAAACTAAGCTAGACCCTACCCCAGAACCCCTGTCCTTGCCCCTGTTGGGCAGGAGAGCTTGGTCAACCTCATGCCAGGTGTACCAAAGCCCCACCCCACCCCCTGAAACCACTGAAAATGCCTCTCCTACCTTACTGGAGCCCTCAGACCCAGTCACCCCTTCCCACAACTAAGCAGGAGTCCACTCTCCCCTCCACTTAGTCACCAAGTCCCCAAACTAGGTCATGCCAGCAGGGCCTTTTGCCTGGCTCCCCTCAGCTCCTTCCAACCAGTCCTGTGTCTTCTTTTTCATGTTACCGTGGGTGCCAAGGGGTCAGGGCTCCTCCAAAACCCCACATCTAGCCCATCATCTTTCCCTGCTGCTTACCTACTGCCCAGGAAACAGTTATGAAGAATCCTGAGTAAAGAAAGTTTAAAGAGGTTCCTTGGGTGTGGGACTTATCAGAGCCTTTGCTGCCTCCAGGTTCACTACGACTCTGATTGGGCCAGAGAACCCTCTTCTCAGGGACATCTTTCGGTGATTTGTGAAATGCTAGCCTAGCACGTTAAAGCCCAAATCTCATTTGAGGACCTTTACACTCCGGCTCCAAACACCCTCTCCAGCCTCAGCCCCATCTCTCTGCCCACCCTGCTGCTCCACCCACTGACTCAGGGTGTTCCCATTAATCTCCAGCTTCTCCTACCTGTACTCATTCTGCTCCCCCTGCCTGAAAGGCCCTTCCCTACTTGGCAAACTGCTATTCATCCTTAAAACCTGTTTCAAATGCCCCACCACGGGCCTCCCCTGAAAGCCCATCCCCTGGGCTGCGAGGGGAAGTGCTCCCCAGTCTCCATCCCTTGCTCCATCCTGGCAACTTTGTTCTGCTCTAGCCCTGCTCGGTCCCGGCTGAGTAGCAGGAAGGAAGAGATGCCAGGGCCATTCAGTCATTTATTAGCAGAAGGCAGAGCTGGCAACGGACATCACTTACATGTCCATCGGGGCCCGGAACCCACTGCTGGGGGGGGGGTGGGAGGGGAGTATGCATCAGGCCAGCCAGGAAGAGGGAGGCCCCAGCTCCTGGACTCCCTGGAGACCTGGGGGGCCGTGACTGGGGCAGGGTGGGTCAGTGGGCAGAGAGCCAAAAATGCCTCCTTGCCCTGCATGAGGGCAGCCACTGTCCCTCTTCTGTCAGGTGCCCCTGTACCCCTCCCCAGCCTGGCCTATATGCGGGCAGGCAGAGGCCCAGTCCTCCCTGGCCACCCTGGCAGGGTCCAGGTGGGGGGCTCCCCGAGTGGCAGGAAGGAGTGAAGGGGGCTGAGCTTACTTGGTGCTGCCGTACTCAACTGCGGCCACCTTCACCGTGGGCGGTGTTTGCGGAGCCACGGGCTCGATGGTGAGCGTGTTGTCCTCCACGGCAGCCCGAACCAGAGCAGAGAGCTGTGGCAGACCAGGGTGCGGGGGGTGAGGGGCGGCCGCGGCTGCGGGGCTGGGCCGCTGGCTGGCTGCCCTCGCCCGCGCTCACCTCCTGCGTGGTGAAGTCCAGGCAGGGGCCCACGTCCTCCCGGTAAACCCTCTCCAGGAAGGGGCTGTTCTTGTCCAGGGCGGGCGATTCCCTCCAGGCCTGAAACTCCGCAAACAGCGTTGTGTCCACCTGCGGGGGAGGCGAGCGGGGTGGGTGGTCAGGGAGCTGGGGGCCAGCAGGGCAGAGACGGGGAGAGCGAAGGAGGCGGGAGCCAGGAAGGACGCAGGCAGACAGCAGTGTGCCGGGGGGCAGTCCCCAAGGGCCGAGCAGGAGAGCCGAGTCCCGAGAAGAGGAAGAGGTCCCTTCTTCCGCTGCCCCAGAGGCTACAGCTGTGTCCCTTCCAGGTGTGTATTCTGTTCCCTGCACTGCAGGACTACAGACTTGGGTCTGGGGCCTCATCCTGAAGACCCTCGCTGCCTCCTCAAGGAGGAAGGGTTGGAGTGACCCCACAGGTACACGCAGGTACCCCCCAGCACACACAAGCACGTGCACACAGGAGGAAACACACACGGCCGCCCTGGGGTGCATGCGGAGTGAGGGAAGCAGAGAGGACAGAGGGGTGGCCCCTCTCTGGAGCCATTACCTGTCGGGAAAAGGAGAGAGAGGTAGTGGAGGTGGGGGCTGCGGGCGGCTCCCCAGGTGGGAGCTGCCAGGCCGGCTCGTAGGTGAGGTGAACCGCCTTGCTGGGGATCACACAGAGGAGCAGGGAGAGGAGGGCGGGCAGCCCGGGCTGGGTAGATGGGGCCGGGGGCAGACAGACAGAAGGAAGCAGGTGTTAGTGTCTGAGAAGCACAGAACTCAGAAGGGGGACAAGAGGCCTAGCCTGAGCCTCCTCCTGGAAGCTCCGGAGACAGGACAGGATGGGGCTTGGAACCACCTGGTGTCAGACATCCCGGGAACTGAATCCCACTAGCCCTTGTGGGACTTACAGGGTACATCCCTGAGCTGAGCTCCTGACACCCACACTCTTCAATTCCTCTAGAGCCAGGAGTCCCCATCCACCATGTGAGGAAACTGAGGCACTGACAGGCATCCCCACTCGCCCGAGGAGCCACAGCCAAGGATGCTGAGCACCATATGTCTCATATTACAAGGATTCTGTCCAGCCCTTGTGGTCAGAAGACACAGAAGCCCAGAGCGGGCAAGACAGGCTCCAGGTCACACAGCAGAGGTGTGGGGGGGGGAGGGGGGGTCAGGCTGGGCCCCACCGGGCTCCACTGCCCAGCTGACAGTGGGACTGTCTCCCTTTCCTGTGTCCACTGCCCACCCACTGCCCCTCACCTCTTTGCCCTCCTTGTCTGGGGTGAGGATGTGGCCTGCAGCAGGGCACACAACAGGGCAGAGGGCACTGCTGGTGCTCTTATGACGCAGGTGGCCCTTGCGGGGCACGGCCTTGGTGGGGCTCAGCAGCTGTGGGTGGAGCTCTCGGTTGGGAGAGGCCGGTGTGGACGTGATGACCAGTGTCTTCAAGGCTGTCACCTCCGCCTGCAGCATGTCGATCTGGCCAGAATGAGATGGCTGCCAACCTTAGCCCAGAGTGGATGCCACCCTGGCTGCCACCACCTGCCATGCCAGCTCAGGACAGCAGCAACTGGCACCTAACCCCAAGAGTTAACCTTGGAACAGCCCACAGGGTGGGACCTGAGACAACCATCTTACAGACAGGAAAACTGAGGCTCAGAGAGGTGACACGGCCTGCTTGAGGTCACACTGCAAGGCAGGACTGTTAGATGCCCATGTCTGGGAGCTGTCTGGGCTTCCCACTGAGGGGCACCCAGAAGCCAGGGACAGCCCAGCCCTCACATTTTACAGATGGACAAATGGGCTCCGACACAGGAAGTTACCTGCCCAGGCTCACACAGCCAGACTGGGGTTTCTGCTTTATAGAGGGGGTGTGCAGTGGAGGGGGAAATGGCAAAGACCACGGGATCCTCCCTGCTCCTGGAAGGCCCCAGGAAGGTCTCTGTGGCACAGTGGAATTTCCAGGGTGTAATCTTGCCCGGCCCTCTGAGCCTCTGTCTGCCCATCCCTGGTGGCCCGCCGGGCCACGCAGGGTCTGACTGAGTAGGGAGGTGGGCAGGAGCTCTGGGCAATTGGGAGCGGGGGAGCTCACCTTGCCCCGAGCCTCTTTTAGTTGCTTTTCTGACGCTGCCTGCTTCATGTTGGCTTCTCGAACCATCTTGTGGGCTTCCTGGGAAGAAGGCAGTGATGAGCGGATGGACACCCAGCAACCCCAGTCCCCAGCTGGCCGGCCACGTACCTCGAACAGACTGGCTGTCAGCTCCTCCAGCTCCCGTTCCAGCTGCTCGCGGACCTTGGACAGCCGCTCACACTCCTCATCCTTCAGCTTTAGCTCCTGGGGGGCACGAGGTGGGTGGCTGTCACCCTTCAGGGGCCCTCAGGCCTGACACTGGGGAGACCAGGCCCCTGACCAGGCTCCATGCCCCGAGTCATCCTATGGGGGCTTGAGCTTGCCTCGTGCGCCGCTCTACGCTCTAGTTTATGAGGCATTTTCCATTTAGCTCCTGGCAGGAGGCTGAAACCCCAGCTGTCAGTCCCTCAGAGCTTGGAACTGGTTTTCAGAGAACTGCCTTATACAAGTCAGCTTAGAAGCCCTGGTCTGTCCTTCGTTTGCACTTCCCTCGTGCCCCGCGCAGGCCTTGAGAGGTGCATGAGATCTCTGGGCATTCTGCAGGAGCCCACAGCTCTCCCAGGTACCCCCCAGGCCCCCACCTTCTGGGCTTTGTGCAGCTCCTCCTTCAGGAACTCTGAGCCCTTCTCGCGGATCTCCATGGACGAGCTGCGAAGGCGAGACACGTCCAGCCGGGCCTGGGCGGCTGCAGGGCCCTCCTCACCTGGGGTCTCCTCCTCTGCAGAGGCCTCCACCTGGTCTCCTGGGGACTCCCTGCGGCCTTTGCAGGAGTCCACACTCTTCCAGGAGACCGAGACAGCTTCAAGGGGCGGCAGGTGGCCCTCGTCCGGCTGGGGCTGGCTGTGAGGCAAACAGTAAACATGAGGTGGGGTCCTGAGACCTAGAGAGCTGAGCTCAGGGACGAACCCTGGGCAACATATCTACCATTCTGGGCTCAGTTTCCCCCTCTGTAAAAGAGAGATGCTGCCAGTGAGGCCATCACCAGGGTTGTCACAAGGGCAGAATGGCCAAACGAAATCTCTTGGGGGCAAGAACAGGACTCATTCATCTTTGTCCACCACAACCCCTCCAGCCCAGGACCTAGGACTGTGTGTGTGGCACACAGTAGGTGGTCAGCACACAGCAGGTGCTCGGTTCTGTTTGTCCAACAGGTGATTGTCAGTTCATTGGTGTTGAGATCTGAGTTTCCACTTGCATTGTGTGGACAATATCAAGGGTTGCTGAATGCATAAAACCTTGACACACAGGAGGCACTTAACTGCCTTTGTTATTACTGTTAATGTAAATTTTATGCAAATTAAGGGCAGACCAGAGAGGAAGGACCAGCCAGGGCTGGCAGGGCTGAGGCCAAAAGATTCCTGGAACAGCAAGGCAGACCCACTTCCTGCCCCCTGGACCCAGCTCTCCCAGGTCTGCCTTGTGACTTCAGGCAAACCGCACCACCACCCCCCGCACCCCCCCACCCCCCCACCCCCGTCCCCCAGTGCTCGCGGCCTCAGGACCCTCCTCCCCTGGAGGCAGTGTGGGGTGGGGGCCACCAGAAATGCCCTCCTCTCCTTCAGCCAATCCACATTCCCCCCATGGAAGATGACCCAGGGAGGGAGGAGGGGAGAGGCGGGAGGAGGGAGGGGGCTTGGCCAGCAGTGGTTTGTGCAGAGACAGCACCTCTGGACTCGCTCACTCAGCAAAAGCTGGTGGTTCCTGAGCCAGCAGCTTCTGAGTGGCTGTGGCTGGGCTGAGGGTGGGGGGCTGGGCCAGGCCACTGATAACAGTGCGGAAGTGGAGGGGAGGGGGCTCAGGGGGCCCACACAGGAGGGAGGAAAGACAAGACCAAAAAGCCCTGAGATTCAGGATTGATGAGGGGAAAGTGTGAAAGGCAAGGCTGGGGACTGGTCCTCCCTCCTTGTCCTTTGGACCCTGGGACAGTCACCAAGCAGCCCCTCAGCCTCAGTTTCCCCCAGGGTAACACCAAGGAACTGGGCACCCAGGAACCCCAGCAATGAGCCCACTCCTAACCCTTCACATGGCCCTGTCCAGCCAGCCAGCACAGCTGGCCCTCTGCTTTGACACTGGCCCAGGCGTGGCCTCGAGGCTTCTTGGGCTGGGTCCTACCTGGCAGGGACTTGGGCTTTGATGAGTAAAGCAGAAACACATCCATCGCTTCATCAACAGTGTGTGTACCATACAGGGTCTTCCTAATCCCTTGTTCCCATGTGTGACACCGTTGTCCCATTCTTTTGGAACCCTCCCCTACAATACCTGGGAGTCCCTGAGGCTTGAGGGGCTGTGGCAGTGCTCTGGTGGCCCTGGGCTGTGTCTGAATCCAGGGGACTTACACTACGCTAGGATCGATACAGGGTGCTCTGCCCATGCCATCTAGTTTCAAACTCTCAACAGCAGTAGTGGTATTGTCTCCATTCTACAGATTAGGGATGGAGTCTGAGAGAGGTGACAAAACTTGGTCAGGGTCACACAGCTAGCTGGTCGGTGGCAGTGCTGGGACAAGTGGCTAGGCCTTCAGCCCAGGCCCAAAGCTCCCAGTGGTTGGGGGGTGTGAGTGTAGAATTAGCACTTCTGTCGTGGGTACAGGATGTTGGGCCCAGAGGGACTCAGGAGGCTCTTCCTTGACTGTAGCAGAGAAATCTGACCCAATTCCTGCCCCAACGGGCTTCCCAGCCTCTGCTCAGGCCCAGAAACCACCCCCGGGGGGAGGGCCAGGGCTGGGTGAGGTGTAACTGAGAGCAGAGGCCAGAGGTGGGCAAGCCCGAGGCCATGCCAGGCTCTGAGCTGGGGTCCATGTGAGCTCCTGGGAATGTCACGGACACCTTCTGCACCTGCTTCCCACCTGGGGATGGGGGTTAAAACCTGCAGGAGGTGCACTAAGAATTGAATGACAAGTCCCTGGACACGGCACCGGGTAAAGGTGTGCAGCCCACAGCCACGTTTGGCAGACATCGCCCACCCCCCATGCCTGCCAGACTTTGGGTCCCGCTGCTGAAACCTCGGCCCTGGAAAGTTGTCCCCACTGGCGGTCTGGCGATCAGGGGCTGGGGACTCAATCAGGCGGAGGTAGCAGATCCCACCTCAGTGTTGCCCACTTTGATAGAATGAGCAAGAGCGAGAGCCCAAGGGTGGGGGTAACCCACAGAGACAGCACAGGGCACAGACAGGGTCCCAAGTCCCAGACACCCAGACTCCGTGCCTTTCCCTCTGCAAGGACCACCCTGCCATGCCCCACACCCCTGCCTAGGAGAAGACTGCCACCACCAGTGTGGTCTGGGCCTCTGGCCACAGTGAAAGTCTCTAACTCTCCTGCTGGTCCCAAGGGCATGGGCTGGGGATGTGGCCGGACAGCCCCCATCAATTTCCCACAGGCCCTCACTGCAGCCCATTGCCAGGGGGATGGGACCCTATTCTGCTGCCAGAGGAAACAGTGACCCTGAGCGGCCCCAGACAGTCTCTGTGACGCCCTCCCCTCCCCTCCCCTCCCCTCCCCTCCCCTCCCCTCCCCTCCCCTCCCCTCCCCTCCCCTCCCCTCTTCTCCTTGCAGTGGAAAAGCCCAGTGTTCAAGTTCTAATGGCAGAAAGCGTGGGAACAGCAAGACCACCCCGCAGTCATCATCTGTCCAATGCCGGGGCCAGGGCTGCAGGAGCAGAAGGGAAAGCAAGGCCTACCCTACCCTGGGGGAGGAAGCTCCAATCTGAGGACCCTCCTCCTCCCCTTTCCCGACTGTGAGGCCAGCTGGGTGACTCAGAAATTTCAGACTAAGCAGGGACCCCAGGCCCTTGCTCCTTGGGTCAAGCCCAAGCCAGAATACCCATCCCCCACACACCTCAGCCACCCAGACCACAAGCCTGGTAGCCTGGGTGTGAATCCCTGGGTGCAGGGGACACATTTCTCTCTCAGGTGAGCAGCGGCTACCTTAAGTTCTTTGCTCTGTCTCTCTCCCTCAAGTCCAGGCCCACGCCCTCTGCCCAAACCTTCTCAGCCCCCGTTCCCCGCAGAAAAGGAGTCCAGCATCCAGAGACGACACTGCAGGGGCCACTGGGAAGGAGTCTGCGCAGGGCCAGGAGATAGGAAGAGTCAAGGTCACAGGTAAGGGGGGGCCGCTTCCTAGAGCCCAGGGCAGTTCGTACAGGAAGGGTCCCACTGGGTCACTTCCCTTGGAAACATACAGGGGTGGGGGGAATGCAGCCACCATAATCCTCACCCTCCATCCAGGCCTGCCCTAGGACAGCCAGCGGGGCTTTTGTCCCCTGCCACAAAAAAGGGCAAACAGAATGAGGACCCCTGGATTCTACGGTCCCCAGTCACCCAGCAGCCTCCATTGGGCCAGAGGCCATTCCTGAGGCCAGAAGGGCCCAACTAGGGTTCTGTTCCCCCCTTTCCAACCCCAGCCAGACCAGCCTGCCATGAGGTTTTTCTGCCCTCCAACCTCTCCCTCCACTGCCACCGGTGCCCAGGTCACCTCTGAGCCAAGACCCCTGAGCTAATGGGCATAATGGGTTCATTAAACAAGCAGGGGTGCTGCCAGCAAGGGAAGCTCCAAAGCTGCAGGAAGAACAGGGCTAGGAGGGCGCGCTGGGACTACTCTCCCGCTGCCCGGGGCCACCAGGTCCACGAGTCAGGGTGGCTGCGGCTAATCTGCTGCAAGAACCCGGGGCAGTGCCATGGCACAGGGGCTGGGTTCAGACTCATGCTCACACACTCAGCAGCATCCAGCCAGCCCTGAGGGCACTGAGGCTGACAGTCAAGTGACCAGCCTCCCAACCCCACCCGGCTCAGCTTACTAAGAGGGGCCAAGTCTTCAGCTCCAAACCCAGCAGCATGTTGGGATCCAGGGCCCCTGCCATGGGTATCCACACCAGCCCACCACTGCACTGGGTGGGTGTGAGGGTTACGGTGGCTGCACTGCCCCCACCCTGGACACCTGTATCCACAGATGTCATTGTGTGTGAACCTCTTTACGCCACTGCCGGGAGATGCTCTCCTCAGCCCAGTTTGAACCATGAGGCACTGAGGTTCCGAGAGGGAGGGTGACTTGGCCGGAAGTGGCAGGGTGGGAATTGAACCCAGAGCGCTGGCACTAGTGAGTCATGTGGCCTGTCACCCAGAGAAGCCTGGAGGGGAGGAAAGGGGAGAAATGGTGCTTTCGGAGAAGTGAAGCAGGATGCAGTCGCGGTTTGAGGAAGTTTGAGACAGTGCCCAAGTGGTGGTGGGTCCCACCCGAGGCTGCTGCACAAGCCAGGCAGGCTCTGAGCTAGGAGGGGACATGCAGAGGGGACACACAGACACAAAAGACTCTGACATGGGGTTTGTGGGAAAACCAGGCACTGGCTAGAGAGACAGGAAAAAAAAAAAGTTGCAGCAATTAATTATTGTATCGGAAAACCAAGGGAAAGGTGAATGAGGACAGTGGTACCCATGGCAGGAATGAGGGACTGGGAGGGGGTCCTTCAGGGAAGGGAAAGGGGGTGGCTGAGGGGTTTGGGAAGTGCCGGCTGAAGGGAGGCAGAGGCACCAAGCCGGAGGGAGCGGCCGCAGCCTGAGCCTGGCTGAGGGGATGGGCGACAGAGTGGAGGCCAGAGAGCCAGCCTGGAGATCTGACAAGGAGGGATCCCAGGCGTTGGACGGGAGAGTTCCAGAAGAATGAGACAATGGGTCATACATGGGAACAGAAGAGCAGCACTCCGGAGGTGGGAGAGGGTGGGCCTGGACCACTCCAGGAAGGGGAAGCAGGAGTGGGCACGGGAGGCAGGAGCAGCAACACCTGGTAGGAGAACAGGGAGCAGGAGCAGGAGAAGGTCAGGAGCAGCCTTGGGATGCTAAGGAGGGAGGTCAGAACGCCTGAAGCAGGTAGGCCAGGTCATGCCTCTTGCAGCCACAGCCCCAGGCCCAGGCCTGCGGCCCGGCCCAGCCCTGATAAGGAAATCCAGCCCTGTGTCGCCACTGAAAGCCAGCACAAGGCCTTCGCTGGGCAGGGCAGGGAAACAGCGCGTGCCCCGTATCCACTTGTTCAGTGCTGGAAGAATCTGACACCCAAGACCTCAAACGTCCAACACATACGCAGTGAGTCCCGCATACAGATGTGCTGACTATGGAACTGTTGAGGGGAAGAGGGAGGCAGTAATTCATGGAGGACTTCCAGGAAGAGGCTACAGTGAGGGTTGAACAACCCCCTTCCCCCTGCTCCTGACCCTGAAGCCCCAGGCCATACTTCAGAACTGTCTCAGGGAGGCATTTGAGATCTTACTTCCTGGCAATGTGAGTAGTTTGGCTCAAATAAAATCTTATAAAAATTAAAAGAAAAAAAGAACTATCTCGGAGCTATAGTCTCCTGTGATTTAGGCCTTCTAGGCAAGAAGAGCTCACAGATTCAGACCCCTTAGGGAAGCCATGGCCCAGAGCAGTTAAGTGACTTGCTCAAAACCACACAGCCCTTCTGCAGCCCTGGAGCTCTCTAGCATCCTGCCTGCTGCAGACACAATCCCCCATGCCTGGGAGGTCGGGGAGGTCCATCTCATTCCTGCAGCCCATCAGAGCCTGGCCCTCCCCGGGACAAGTATGATTAGCCCCATCTCTCAGATGGGGAAATTCAGACTGAGGGGGGCTACATCAATGTCATGTGGCCACTTAGCGGCAAAAAACTAGCCCAGACCCAATCTCTGCTGACCAAGTTCCAAGTGCCCAGCACAGTGTTAGCTGCAGAAGTACCCAAGACACAGTCCTCGCCCCATCCCCTCAGAGCAGGTTTGGCGCCCAAAACGATGGACTTGGGGCACCGTTGGGGATAGGGAAGGGAGCAGCCCAATTTGAGGGGAGCTGCCTCTGGGTCCAGAGTTAAAGTCCATGCTCAGAGTCCCAAGAAAGAGGGTGCACCTGAGCTCCTGCACAGTCCTGACACTGCCATCTACCCCAGGGGGCAGCCCTGGGTCTAGGGCCGGGGGGTGGTGAATGAGCACCATGCCCTGGCCATTAACAGCAGTTACCCAAGAGAGACATCTCACTTCATCTTGCAGATGTGGATGCCAGTGTCACCGATTCTTAATCCCAGATGGCCCCGAGTCTAGGATGAAGGGCGCAGTGCACAGCTGCCCAGAGTTCTCGTGAGCAACTGGGGACCACAAGCAGCTCATCAGTTATGAGGGCAAGCGTGGCCCCCAAGCAGGGTCCCTCCAACTGCTGCTAGGGTCTGGGTGAGCTCCTAGGACATCAGCCCCCCACTGGGTGCTGGCAGCTTGGCCCTTGATCTCTTGATCCCTACCTCCAATATCCAAGTGAGGGGGTCCATAAAAAGACAGTGGTCAAGGTAACCCCAACACTTTGCCTCCCACTCCCCAGGTACACAGCTCCTCATTCTGTGTCCTCATGCTCCCATCTGCATTTATGAAGCACCTACTTCGTGCTCTGCATCCAGCTAGACCCCGGGGGATTCAAATGTTCATACAAGAAGTGAGATTATTGCCCAGCTGGTGTGGGTCGACCCATGAACCAGGAGGTTACGGTTCCATTCCCCGTCAGGGCACATGCCCGGGTTTCGGGCTCGATCCCCAGTAGGGGGCATGCACGAGGCAGCCAATCAACGACTCTCTCATCATTGATGTTTCTCTCACTCTCACTCTCCCTCTCCCTTCCTCTCTCTGAAATCAACAAAGACATATTAAAAAAAAAAAAGTGAGACTACTGACGATCGAATGGGGGTCAGCGTGGCGACCTGGTTCATCCAGAAGGTCGCTGGGGATATGGCAAGGAGGCTGGACTGGGGACCTTCTCCAGAACCTTGAGTAGTTTCTCTGATTCTGTTTTTAAAGAGAACGTCCATCTCCTGGTGGAGCCCAGCCCCGGCGGTCCCACCCTGGCTTGGATGCCTCCAGGGCCTGGATCACTCCCCACCCACAACCTGCTCATTCCACCAGAGGCCCAGAGAAGGGAGACCATACTGTCAAGATCAGACAGCAGCTCAGTGGCTGTGTTTTGCATTGGGCACACCTGACACGGAAGGTCACAGGTTTCCTCCAGACCAGGCTGCTCCTCAAACACAGTTAACCCCAGGCAGGACTGCCCTCGCCTCTCCAGGTATCACCAACCCACCTCAACCACAGGTCCCTAAACTCAGTCTCCATCCCTGGAGGCGCAGGTCCAAAACACACCTGCTCCGCTTCAACACTCACTCCCCCTTTAAGAGTCTCTGGCCTCTGTACACCTCGCCCCTCCCAGGGGCCCCTTCTCAGCAGCCCTCGCTGAGGATGAAGCCTGTTCCTCCCCTGGCATCTCAGCTCAGGCTTTGCTCGTGCCACAGGGTACACTGGATCCAGCCAGCCTCCCCAGGAGGCTTCCCTCACTCCCCAGCTGCAGCCGGGAGCCCTGTCCTGGGACCACCCATCTGGCCCAGTTTTTTACAGGAATACAACCCACCCTCACTCTGGCCACATCCCCACCCAGGACCTAGTCTTTCCAGGTCCTGGAAAAGAGGAAGTGTTTACCCAGCTCCATGAGAGGATTGCAGCCTCTCTGTGCATGCAGAGCAGGGGTCTGTCTGCCAGGGCCGAGGACCACCCCTGAAAGCCAATGAGCAGATATGGGTTCTGAGAAGAGATCCCACCCTGCACCTCTGAGCCCTGCCGGCTGCAGGAGCCCCAGATGGAGGCTTAGCAACTTGCAAGCGACTTTGGCAGAGACCCAGTCCTGTTTCCCCATCTGCACTGCTTTCCAGGGCTTCTTTAGCCTAGGGGGGCCCTCCTCTGGGTTCGTACCCCAGACTTCCTCTGACTTGCACCCCTCCCCCCTCTCACTTGCTGTCCAGATGAGCTAGGAGGAGTTGACGCTGTCACGCTGGGACCGTCTGCTACCCACCCCCACAACCGCACCCCCAGGCACCCTGACCTCTCCGTGCGCAGTGTCCTTGCACCTCCGTCTTAGAGTCTTGCTCTCGGTCCTCGAGCTACAGCGGGCTGCTGGGCTGCGCGCAGGACCGGGGAGCAGAGCACCTCCCAGTCGGGGGTGCAAGCCCGGCAGGGATCCCCGACCTCCCCAGCCCCAAGGCCGCGAGCGCGCCCGGACCTACCCGCTCCACATCCCGCAGCCTCGGGGAGCCCGGGCGTCCGTCCCCGCCGCCACCTCCAGGTCTCCCTGCGCCGCGTCCCCGCCGCCGCCGACCCCGCCCCGGCCGGCAGGCTGCCCCGCCGCCTGTCAGTCCCGTCGGCAGCCTGTCCGTGGGTCCGGCCGCTGCTCTCACCCCGGCCCCCAGCTCGGCCCCAACCCTGCCCTCGGGGGTCACGTGGCCGAGGGGTGGCCTGGGGACACGTGCCTGGCCCCGCCCCTCCGGCCTGCGGGCGCAGATCTCCAGCTCCCGGGCTCTCCCGGCCCAACCCCACCCGGTCCCAGCCCCCGGACTGGCCACGCTCTGGGGTGCGGGGAGGAGCCGGAGCCCCATCACCCCGCGGCCGGCGCCGCGCGCAGACGCTCCCGCTGTTCCTGGTCTCGGGTCCGCCGCCCGGGCGCGCAGCCCTCCCTCCGGGCCACTCCTCAAGGACCTACAATGGTTCCCGGGCTTTCCGCTCCCTGGCTCTTACCGGATTGTTCCTGCAGGTCAGCGGACACTCTCCTGCCCCTCAGCGGCCCTCCGGCCATCACTCCTTCCTGAGCTCCCCGCTCCATGCCTGTCCCTGTGCAACACCCTCCTGGTGGGAAGGGGGGCAGACCCCAAAGCAAGCGGTCGCCTTACTCTCTGAGTGCTTACCCCAGGCGGACCCACCTTTGGCCCAAGTCTCCAACCCCAGCCTCTCCTGCCTATGAGCACCCCGTCCATCCTTGCTTTTGGCCACAGTCTTCTCTCTGGGGGAGTGCCTCCCCCTGCCCCCTACACACACCTGGCTGGCCCCACATTTTCTGCAAAACCTTTCCCTGAACCCCAGACCGTTCGCCTCCGCGTCCTTCAATCTCTCTGTCCCTCTGCTAACTATCCTGAGCGAGCTCTGACCATTGCATTGACCTCAACTTCAACATGGGACTGGATCCAGGGAGAGCATAAACCTGTCTCTCCTGTGGGACAATGGCTCCCACCCTCCCTGTCCACAGGACCACTGGGGGGGTTGGAAGGAGATGCTTCTCTTCTGGATGCTTCCAGAACTCTAGGCACTAGTCTTCCAGGCCCACAGAGCCAGCGTCCCAGGCTTGGGTTTGTCAGGTCTTCATCTGGGGACACACACTGGAGTGGGCAAAAATAGGCTTACAGTTATGAGTATGCGAAATAGTTTATTCTTGTATTATTATTAATTATTGTATTATTATCCATACAAATAACTGTAAACCCAATTTTGTCCAGCCGTGTATTTCATTCATTCATTCATTCACTCCATTCATTCATTCAACCACCCCTTCTGGGTACAAAACCAGGGACTGTACAAGGGCTGGGGACCCAAAGGAAATACCTAGATACAAGCTCTGTCCTCCTGGGGCTCCCATATAGTGGGGAGATGGGGGTACCAGGACATAGTCTCAAGGACCTCCACTTCCAGGGCCACCACTTGCCGAGGGCACACCCACCTTGCTCAGTGAGTGATATCTTTGTTCAAAGTAGAAAACAATATTTCTTTCCTAGGTGGGCACGGCCCACACCAAGGTCCAGGACTTGGTGAGCGGAGAGCAGGTTGGATTCCTCACCTTGCTCACTTGTTCCCTTGGCCAGGACCTTATACAGTGAACCGCCTGGGCATCCCTTCCAACCTCCCAGAACCATTCGGCCCAAGCCTCCCATACCCTTCACTCTGCAGGGCAATTGTTTCCACTACTGTGGTTTTTCAAGGACAGGGACCAGCTCCTTCCTGGCGCTGTGTTGCTCCATCCACCCCAGCCCAGTCTTGAGCAACTGCTGTCCTCTTGGCCCTTGCTCTGTTCACTATTTAGGGGAAGGCGGAGAAGATGACACTAAAGGAGCCCAGGATGGGAGCCTTGCCGTCCATCTTCACAAGCCCAGGCAGGAGATAAGACCTGGTCTAGTCAGGCAACCCAGACTGGTGGGAGATAAGGGGTGGGGGCTGTGCAGCCCAAGGCCATGGTTCCAGAGGGAGAATCCTCAGTATGGGAAGCCTGGGGGCTGTGGAGGTCCTTGAGCAAGGTCTCAAAGGACGTGTGGGGTCACCATTCTGGGAGCATTGACACCCCATTTACTAACCAAAAACATCCCATCATATATTTATCCAGTTATCTTGGACTCGCAGGCTTTACTAGCTTTCCCCACAGCCTTATAAGCTCTTCTCCTCAACTGAAAGGATGGCCTCAGAGAGGGTAAGGAATCTGCCTGATGTCACACAGCCAGAAGTGGTAGGGCTGAGACCCTTTATACCCGTTTTCTGAAAAGAGCCTAGAAACCAGAGGACTCACTGGAAGCTGCATCTGCATGCAGTCAGGCAACAAGGGATGCCTACTAGGTGCCTGGGAGAAATATAAAAAGGTATGTCCTCTGCCCCCAAGCCACTAGCCTGCCCAAATCTCCCTCCCTCCCAACTTCCCTAACCATCCCCATCCCCAGCTTTGGCCATAAACCCTTGGCTGGAAGGAGATGTGGAGCAGAACTGCCAGCCTGGACCACCCAAGCCCTGACTCTGTTTTCAGTCCACTGTGTGACCCAGGATGAGTGTCTTTGCCTCTCTGAGCCTCAGATCCTATGGCTGTATAACCACCAAGTTACACAAGACAATCAGGGCCACCCCCTTGAACACTGACCTTGTAAGAGGCTCATGAAATTCCTCATAGTTCCAGGCCAGTCCCCTGTCTGGAACTTGGCATCTCAACCCCGCCCCTAAACTCCCTTAGAGTGGCAAGATTCCCTCCTCCCCTTCATGTCCCAGGTCACTAGCTCACCTGTCTGTGTCCCAGGACTCCTCTCCCAAGTTCCCTTCAAGTGCAGAGCCCAGACCAGATGGGGCATAGCGAACAGTCCCTGAGCTCATCGCCAGGTACTCGGGGCATGTCCCTCGGGCAGGGCACCTGGAGCATTCCTCAGGGGGGTTCATGCTTGGAGGGCCAGACCAAGGGTCCCTCTGGAGACTGCCAGGAGGGCAGGTGACAGAAACCTTGTCCCCACCCCCAGGCTCACACTAACCTTTGCTATCTCTGAGAAGCAGCTGCCTGGGAGGGAGGAGCCTCCCAGACAGGCCTCTATCTCCTTAAACCCATAATTATTAACTCCTGTGGCTCAGCAGGCAGCAGAAAATTCTGGGGCCCTCCTTCCTGCGCTCTGGGTCTGGGAAGGTGAGTCCTTGAAGGGAGGTGGGAGCCTCCTCTACATGCCCAAGGCCCCAGGCTTCAACTAGGCACACAGATGGGGCTGCTTATTCCCTACGTGCCCAGGTGGGCAAGTTGGAAAGAGCCTGTCCAGCCCTAGCTTATCACTAGCTGGTGTGTGGCCTTGGGTAAGGCTCCCTGACTTCACCACCCTAACCCCTGTTCTCAATGTCCCCTTCAAACTTTTGACCACCAACCAAAAGGGGACAACTCAGTAAAGCAGTTAGGAACACAGGCCTGGAGTCAGGCTGAATTCAACCCCACTTCCAGGCTATGAACCTCTGGACATGTTAGTCTCTCTGTGCCTCAGTTTCCCCAAGTATAAATTAGAATCTCGCCCTGTAAGGCACATCAGGCCAGCTGTTACTGCCCAGTTATGCCCTACAACCTCCCTTTGCTCACATTAACCCCTTTCCCACCCTGCTGATAAATTTCTCCTTTGCTCATACCCCCTTCTCCAGGAAACCTTTCTCTGAATTTCTTTCTTTCTCTGCAGGCATCAGGCTCTAGCCCTCAGACACACCGTCTGCTTTGTGTCATGGTGAGTGTCCCATGGTACTGTTGGACACCCCTGTAAGAACTGAGTGACCCAGGGCAGAGGCTGGCTCACACTCACCACCAAATCCTCAGTGCCCCCTCGCCTGGCACATGGCCAGTCTCAATCCACCCAGGAGAGGTTGAATATTTCACCCTGTCTCGTTTGTCCTGAATTCTAAGCCTAGTTCTGCCATTCCCTGGCTGTGTGACTTTGGGCAAGTCACTTGACCTCTCTGGGGCTCAGTTCCCTCATCTGTAAAATGGGAACAATTCTCCCCTGTGACGTTGTGAACATCTAATTCGGTAATATTTGTGAAGAGTCTGCCTCAGCGGAGACTGGGACGAGCCTTTCCTGTCCCCTTCGCCCCGGCCTTCCCTCTTCTTTCCGGTCAGCCTCTGAGTTCCCACTGGGGAGAAGCTGCCAGTTCCTGACTAGCGGTCACACCCTGCCCGCCCACCCGCCTGCGGATAACAATATCTCCCACTCAGGCTTCGGCTCCGAAGCGCTCTCAGCCTAATGCGAACCAGATGCTGGCCTCCCTTTCCTGGCAGTGAATTTTCCATGGCCTGCTCCCACCCCCTTCCTGTTTTTGCTCCTCACGGATCCCCTGCTAAATTCTTCTGTGCCCCCACCACGTCCTCTGCAGGGCAACCTCTGGGCCCACCTGGAAACAATTAATGAAAACAGGATGTGTGAAAAGGGGGGGGGTCTCCCCATCATCCCAACATGGCAGGAGGGGAAGGGGCTCAGTCCAGCTGGTGACAAGTATATGTCAGATAGTCCTTCCCTGCCAAGCCCCAACCAACGGGGGGGGGGGGGGGGGGGGGGTGACTGAGTCAGAGTCTCTTTGGGAACTGTATAGAAAATTTTACCATTTTCTGGACCTTTAGGCACAGCTGGGACTGAACTGGGAGCTGTCAGGGCCTTGTCCTTGGCTGCAACTTCTTAGAAAAATTGGAGCCAGAAGAGGCCCCACCCTTTCCTGTTGCAGGTGAAGAAACTGAGACTGGGAGACTTGTCCGGGGTCACTGGTGAGTCTGAGGCTAGAGGCAGCTGCGTCTGAAACCGCCAGCCAATAAAAGCTGCGTTCCAAAGTCACCTCCGGGGATGCTATCTCAGCGTCGCTCCCTCCCTCCCCTCCCGCCGAGCCTAGTCACGCGGGGAGGCTCCCAGTCTCCTCCGCCGCAGGCAGAGTCTGAGGCCCCTGGCCCGCAGGCCTCATCTTCCCCACCCGGGGCTGGCACGCGGCGGGCCTTGGGCAAACCCTCAGGCAGCGCCAGTGCCTGTATTGGGGGCCCTTCCCCCACCCCCAGGCCCTGGGAACCCCTCGGGGCACCTAGGGCCGACCCTCCTGCGAGGACTCTACCACTTGCAACAGCCTAAGGGCTCCAAAAGCCTGGCTCTGGCCTCCCCCTCTCCGCCAGCTGTGCGGTGTTTGGACAACTGGATGGAATGTTTTGCAACGAGAGTCCTCCCTGGATCCCCGAGCTCATGTTTCAAGAGGGTGGGAGGAGAGGATACTGGCTCCAGGGAGAGGGGAAGACACTCAAGAAGTCAGATGTGGGCCTGGAAGCCTCCCCCCCGGGACTGTCCAAAACACTGCCCACCCAGTCTCAGCGGGGTGGGGAGCTGCAGCCAGGCCCAGGCCCCAGGGGAGGGCAGGACAGAGGGTGGAAGCAGCCCAATGGAGTCAGATAGTTGACAGGGCCAACATGGTGAAGTCAGGCCCCAGGGACAGTCTGGGCTCCAGGAGGGGCCCAGCCCAAAACAGCACTTGGAGAAGGTTAAGTTCCCATGACAAAGATTGTCCCATGTACCACTGCCCCCATTTTACAGACAGGGCCACTGGGGTCCAGGAGGGCCAAACACTCTCCCCAGGTGGGTGTAGAGCTGGGCTGGAATCCAGGGTTCCTGGATCTTAAGCTCACTCTTCTCACTGTCCAGGCCGTCCCCACTCTCGCTCCCAGCCCCAGACATACATAACACCCCAGCCAGTGACTTGTCGTCACCCTTGCTCTTCACCAAATGACCAGTACTCAAGTGCGGGACTCTAGGTTCACACAGAGATTCAGAGATGCTGAGCTCCCCGCCAGCACTGACCCACTCGTGGATAAGGGGTGGAGGCCCTGAGAGCAGGATTCGTGCACCATCTGCTACTCTGGGGCCAGGGCTCTCCCAGATTCCCCACCACAGCTGCCCAGGCCTCCCAGAGCCCCTGAGGAAGGCTGAGAAGTTAAGTCTTGGACCCAGTTGTATGGGAGATATAATTTATTGTGTGAGTCTCAATTTATTCACTTTACAATTGGGAGGATTGCCCAGCCAGAGTGGCTCAGAAGTTGAGCATTGACCTATAATCCAGGAGATCTCAATTCGATTCTGGGTCAGGGCGCATGCCGGGGTTTTGCACTCAATCGCTCAATCTGGGACGTGCAGGAGGCAGCCGATCAATGACTCTCTCATCATTGATGTTTCTCTCTCTCTCTCCCTCTCCCTTACTCTCTCTGAAATCAAGAAATATTTTTTTTAAATTGGGAGGATTATATTATCCTTGCTGTACTTGACTCATCATATTTGTGGGTGCTGAAGGGGCAGTGGGTGCTGGTGGATCCCTTTGGAGACTTAAATATTGCCCAGTGACAAAACCATTAGAGCTCAAATGAAGAAAGGAGAGAGGAGATTCCTTTGGGCCCAAATGGGTATGGGAGTCCTACCAAGGTGCCTGAGGGCCTGGCTGGATCCCTAGTGTGGAACCTGTTTGCTCATTCCCAAATGGGAAAGCTCAGCCACCTAATGGAATCTGAGAACCAGCCAAACCTTTAGGGGCAGATGTGGCTAGAGAGGGAGGGTAGGACATCGTCCCCCACCACAGACACCTGGAGACTCCCTTCCAAAACGGCAGAATGTGGAGTGGGGCTGGGACCTTGCTAGGATATTTACACTTGATATCAGACATAGTTCACCTTCGCAGCCACCCAATGTGGTACTTCCTTGCCTTCTGTTCTCATACTAAAGATGAGGAAACTGAGACTTGGAAGGGTTAAATAATTTGGCAACAGAAAACTACTCAAGGATTTAGGATTTTTTCCACCATTGCTTTTCAGAGAGTGAAAGAGAGAGAGTGAGAGAGAGAAACATCGATGTGAGAGGGACGCATTGATTGGTTGCCTCCCCCACTCTCCCCAACCAGGCCTGGGATCAAGCCTGCAACCGAGGTATGTGCCCTTGTCCGGGAATCAAATCCAAGACCCTTCAGTTCCCAGGCCAGCGTTCTAACCACTGAAGCAACCTGGATTTAGGACTTTAATCCAGGTTTTTCTGACTCCAAAGCTCATGTTCTTATCCCTCCAGCATTTACTCTCTCAGGAGGAAGGAGGGCTTGATGGAGCAGCACAACTTAAATACATAGAAATGACAAAATAGAAATGGAGGGACCATCAGGAACAAAGGCTTGGGGGCGGGGCGGGGCAGGGCACATACCGAAGAAGTAAACCCTTCACTCTGGGAGAGCTCAAGCTGATTTGGGGACAGTGAAGAAAAGAGGAGATGGGCAGGCTCAGGATGAATTACGAAAAGCCTTGGGGGTCAAGTTAAAGCGTTTTGACTTTGTTCTAAAGGCTCCAAGGAGTCTTTGAGCAGGAGATTGACGTGCTCAGAGCCCTGCTTTGGGGAGATGGAATTGACAGCAGTGTGCATGAAAGATATAAGTGAACACTTATCAAATATCCAGAGAGGACAGACTTTCTAAACTTAGAAGCGTCTGAAAGGTCCTCAAAAGAAAGATCAATAAGTCTGTTTACATTAGAACTGACAGCTTCCCTGTGTTCCTCCCTTCTCCAAAAAGTAGCCAAAATTAAAAAGCAGATAGCCTGGGGAAAATTCCCAGCAAATGGCAGCGTTAAGATCTTTAATAAAGAATTCACAGAAAACACACTGGGTGCTCAATAAACATGTTTCTTCATTCAACAAATATTTAATGAACGCCGTGCCAAGGGCGGGGACAACTGTGGGCGAGACAGGGTTTCTTCACTCAGGATGTATACAGTTTGGGGGAGGGGTGTGTAGGAGGCACTCAGACATCTAATTCCAACACTGTGTGACAGGTACAGGGGTGGGAAGTCCCTCAAGGAACTCCTAACCTGGACCTGGGAGCTGGGAAATATTCCCAAGAGAAGGGTTGGGGAGTAGGGGGGGGACTGTTAGAAGAGATGAGTCCAGCAAGGGCACCAGGGGCTAGATCACACAGGGCCTTGCGTGCTAGGTAAGGAGCTCAGACATGATGCTGGAGTACAGAGGGGAGCCCCTGAAGGGTTGAAGCGGGAGTGTGATATGATCAGATTTACACGTCAAAAAATGACGTATCAGGGGCTCTTACAGATGTGTGCGGAATGGATTGGAGAACTTCTAGTGATGTGGTGGGCTTGGAGCAGCGGGGAACTTTCCTACTATTCCCAAAAAAGAGGCCATGATTCCTTGAGGCCCTGTTGTCTACCAAGATCTCTAAAAAACACTTCTTAGCCCACAGAGGAAAGTGAGAATGAAGCTGGGAGACTGGCCAGGAGGATGACTTTTTAAATGATATACTCATGTTACTACTTTGATAAAATCAAAATTAATTTTAAAAAGAAAAAGAGAAACTCAACAAGGATGTATGAAAATGGAAAAGTATAAGCCAATATCACTAATTCTAGATGCAAAAATTCTACATGCAATATTTACAAACTGAATGGAGCAATGAATACATAAGGATAGACATAGAGATCAGTGGAACACAATCAAGAGTCCAGAAATAAGCCCATATATCTGTTGTCAGTTGATTTTCAACAAGAGTGCTAATGCCATTCAATGGGAAAGAATCATCTTTTCAACAAATGGTGCTGGGACAACTGGATATCTGCATACAAAAGAGTGAAGTTGGACCTTTATCTCACACCACATACAAAAATTAACACAAAATAGGTCAAAGACCTAAATGTAAGAGCTAAAGCTATAAAATTTTTAGAAGAAAACAGAAGGGCAAATCTTCATGACCTTGGATTTGGAAGTAGTTTCTTAGATATGACACCAACACACAAACAACAGAAGGAAAAAAAATCAATAAACTGGAGTTCATTGAAATAAAAAACTTCTGTACACCAAATGACATTCTCAAGAAGATGAAAAGACAATTCAAGGAATGGGAGAAAATATTAGTAAATCAGATCATATATCTTATAAGGGTCTAGGATCCAGAATATATAAATAACTTTTACAACTCAACAATAAGTAATCCAATTGAAAAATGGGCAAAGGGCTTGGGTAGACTTTTCTTCGATGAAGATATACAAATGGGGAATAGACACATGAGAAGATGTTTAACGTCATTTGTCATTCGGGAAATGCAAATCAAGGCCACACAAACAGATACCACGGCACACTCACTAGGATGGCTACAAAAAAAGAAAGAAAAGAAAATAGAAAGTGTGTCTGAGGATGTGGGGAAATTAGTTAGAACCCTCATACAATGCTGGTGGGAATTGAAAATGGTACAGCCACCATGGGAAACAGTTTGGTTGTCCTTCAAAAGTTAACCATAGACCTAACATCTGACCCAGCAGTTCCACTCCCCAAACTGGGGACAGAAGTTTAAACAAAAACTTTTACATAAATCTACAATAATAGCCCCCAAAATGGAAACAAATTGTGATATATCCATATTATTCAACCAAAAAGTAATGAAGTGCTGGTCTTGCTGCAACATGAATGCGTAGGAGGCGCTGGGTGGGTGAAGTGTTCCGCCAAAGCCAAGGTGAGCTGGAGCCCTCCCCCAGGAGCCTGTGGTGTAGGCCACACTTACACTGGAAAATTATTGTTTATCTGAAACTCGTATTTGATGGACTGTCCCGTATTTTTATTTGCTAACTCTGGAGCCCCAGCCCAGGGTAGAGAAAGTGATGGAGCTGTGACTGCCCAGGCAACCTTGTGCCTGAGCACCTCAAGGCAACTAAAGGCAGCTTGCTTGTTGACCCTGTTGATCAGACAGATGTCACCAGTGTGGCTCACTCATCATTCAGTGTGCCCCGTGCCGTCATCCCCCACTGCCTTGGGTCCGTTCCACCCACCTGGCCACCTCCTGAGGAAGGCTCCTGGAAACTGGCACACAAACTCACCCAGTTTAGGAGTCCCCTCCAGGTGTCCCTGCCAGGGGACCCCGAGGACAGCAGCTAAGGGCCAGGAGGCAGTTTGCACAGTCATTCCGGCAAGGGCTTTGGACCAGGCAGACTTGGGCTCAAGTGAAGGCTGGGGCCAGGTACCTTCTTCTCTGGGCCTTGACACCCACCTGTAACGGGTGGGTAACACTTCCTGTACCCCAGGGGGTTGTTCTGATGAGGAGGTGACATCATTTCTAAACAGACTTAGTGCCTGCCAGGCACCAGTAAATGCTCAGATGGGAGAAAGCATTGTCTCTTCTCCCCCGCAACCCAAGGCCAACCCCAGCGCCAAGCACAGCTGCTTGTGGAACTAAAACCACAGGAACATTCTGGAACAGAAAAGAGCCACCCTGCTCTGACTCAGACAGCAACCTCCTCACACCTCCCAGCTCTGACTCTAATTTTGGTGACTTGAGCCAAGTCAGCTTCTTTCTCTAGGCCTGGGTGTCTTTGTCTGCAAAATGAGCAGCCGGCTGAGAAGCCATTCACATTCTCTCAGAGCGTGTCAAACCATGAACATGCCCATTCAACAGATGAGGAAACCTGAGGCCACTGGCTTATAGTGAATGCACGACAGCATCCAGGTCTTCTCACACCCAGGAGAAGCCTGACCTGGGAGGCTGCTCCTCTTCGTCAATGGCCCCAGTTCCCAGCTGGGGGGGTGGGGGGGTGGGGAGGTGGAAGGGGTCTATGCCTCACCTGGCTGGCCTCAGCAGGGCAGAGTCCATGGGGACAGGGCAGCTCAGAGATCCACGTTCTCCCCGGGGCTGTGGTGAATCCTCTTGCCTTGCGTCTCTGGTAGGACTGGCTCTGGCCTATTCCATGCTATTCCGTTGTCATTGGTGGGACTGGGCTTAGTGAAGCTGGACCCAGGCGTGTCCCAGCCTCTCCCTGCCTCTTCTGGTCCCTGGGTCCTTATGCAGGAGCCAAAGCTTACGTGTTCATCTCTCTGAATGTTGGGTCTACCTAGCCCTTCAAGGGTGAGGGTGGAGGTGTCTGTCTTACTTTCAGGCCCCAGGCTGGCAGTATCCCTTCCCTCCCCTGTCCAGCTTGCCAAGCCCTTCTTTTTCTTTCTTGGCTTCTGCCCTGTTTGCTCTGTGTTTGCCCCAAGAGAGGGGTGTGGGCTGGCAGGTGCCCTATGTAGAGCCTGGAGGCAGCATCCAGGCCTGGCTGGCCCACCCCACAGCCCCCTGCCCACTGCCCCCAGCCGAGCTGGGTCCCCTTCTTCCTGCCTGGCTGAGGCAGGCCCTGGAAGGGCACAGTGGCCGCTCTCTGTGATGATGCTGTTGCCATGGTGATCCTAGATGAGAAGGCCATAGCATTCTGCCTCTGGAACCCCCACCCACCTGCCCAGCTCTGCTCTGTCTGCCCCCGGGGATGGCTCTCTGCTAGGGGCCTCGAGAGCACAGGCTCTGCTGCAGTGAAGTCTCTTCCATGCCGCACAGTGATCAGACATTTATATACCTTCCAAAGTGACCGCTGTAGGTCTAGTACCCACCTGGTGCCATCATAGTTATTACACTGTTCCTGACTCTATTCCCCAGGCTGTACTTTACATCCCTGCGGCTGTTTTATAACTACCAGTGTGTACATCTTAATCCAGTTCCCTTTTTCGCCCAACCCCCGTCCCATCTGGCAACCATCAGTTTGTTCTCTGTATCTATGAATTTGTTTCTGTTTTGTTTTTTTGTTGTTTTTTTTAGACTCCACATATAAGTGAAATCATATTGTATTTGTCTTTCTCTGTCTGACATTTTATTTAGCATAATACCCTCCAAGTCCATCCATGTTGTTGCAAATGGTTTTACAGCTGAGTAATAATATTCCATTGTATATATGTGCCACATCTTTTTCATTCATTCGTCTATCAATGCACGCTTAGGTTGCTTCCATGTCTTGGCTATTGTCAATAATGCTGCAATGAACATAGCAATGCATGTAATTTTTCTAATTAGTGTTTTGGAATTCTTTGGATAAATTGACTATGAATTCTTCGAGGTGGGAATCAGGATAGTCTCAGTTTTGGCATCAGAAATGGTCTGGTGAATGACTACTTTGCCAATGGAAAGCAGAAAGGCTGACTCTGACTGCACTGAGCCCCTTCCTGGAAGGGGTCAATCCTGGGGCCCTTTGTTCAAGCGTGACTTGGGTCAGTCAGTGCTTGTTGTGGCTTTTCTGTGTGCCCAAGCTGCCCCTGGCTGGCTGGGAACATTTTTGTGGCTGAGACCCAGTAGGAGATGTCACAACCTGTGCCTGGAGTGTGCCTGTCTTAGCATTGGTGTGGTGCCAGGAGCACCTAGCTGCCCAAGGTTGTTTCTGGGGATAGCCTGGGTCATCTGGGACGGGAAGAGGGCCTGGGGCAGCACCATTAGCTGGTCCTGGTGAGACTTTGGGGATATTGTAAAGGAACCCGCAGTTCAGGAGAAAGTAAGGGAGGACTCCAGTGTCTCCCAGCTCCTCTCATGGCTCTATAGCTGCTGGTCAGGGTCAAGGAGATGAAGGAGCCCAGGTCCAGGGTCCACACAGATTCTAAGCAGCAGACCAGTCAAGTCTAGGGTGCCCTCTAGTGGCCACCATCGGGAGGCAAAACCCTGACCCCGCAAAGGCCTGGGTTTCATTTATTCCTTTGACCAATGCAGAGTGAGCCTTTGGGTGCCAGGCACATGTTTCAATTTTAACTAAAATACGTATTTATTAATCATCTGCTAAAAGGAAAGCTCATGTGTTGGTGGGGGAAGAGGGAATACAAGGTAGGGAAATACTCCCTTACAGCAGCGGTTCTCAACCCAGACCGTCCTGTAGACTCGCCTGGGAAACTTGAAAAAACTCCAGCACCTGGACCCCGTTCAGGTGAACGGAGTCTGGAGGGGTGGGGCAGAGGCACCCTGGGTTTGCAGGTGGCCCAGGGAAAGTTAACAGGCAGCCGGGCATGAGAGTCAGTGGTGTGGAGAGTTGACTAAAACATTTCTCACCGGCTGCTGAGGTAGGTGGTGGTGTCCCATTTTGCAGATGAGGTGACTGAGGTTCAAGTGAACCTTCCTTTCCCTGATGGGAAAGGTGTTTCCCACAGCAAGGGAAGCAGGGGTGCGAAAAACACTCCTCCAGGGCTGTCTCCAATCTCTGAAGAGACTCCTTCATAATTGTTTGTCAGGAATAGGAAAAACAAACAAACAACCAAGGCCATTGTGAAATAATTATAACTTTTTCTAGGCATTGAATTAAAGAGGCAAAAATGCTGCGCACCAAAGTCACCTGCAGTCTCAGCAGGTTAACACTCAGGAGTATGTCAGAGAGAGGGAGGAAGGGGGTGGTGGATTCATTTCAAGGCTCAAGGTCAGATTGCAAATCAGGGCTCCTGGGAATGTGGTACGAAGACCACTGGCATCATAAGCCCACCATGCGTGTTAGAAATGCAGCACCCCTAGGCCGCCGAAGCAGACTCTGCAGAAAGATCCTGAGAAGACTCACATTTAATAACTACTCCCAGCCATTCCTGCGGCCACTGAAGACCAAGCGCCACCACTGTTTTGCTTTCCCTTAATTCAAGAGGAACGTGTCCTAGACACGCATCACTTTCAGTGGCTCAGGAGGGCCCTCGAGTTTGGATTGATGCATTAAAATGTATGGAGCCAGCCGGCTGTCCTTGGGGACCTGGGTACATACTCCCATTTCGCATGGGCTGGCTGGAAGCACCAGAGTTGCTGTGTCATCCGCACACAGCAGCTCCCTGCCCCCTTTCTCCTTCCCTAGCTCCCAAGCATCCTAACTCTTACTTGCCAGCCAGTCACAGCCCGAATAGCTGATGTCACCAGCAGCCAATCAGAGCTCCTCCTGGGTATACACAGAATTCTGTCCCTCTTACTGAGGTGATGGAATTCTAAAGAAACGCCATCCTTTGCAGATAGGGACACTGAGGCCTAGAGAGGAGCAGAGGCCCACCCAGGGTCATAGCACACAGGTGCCAGAGCCACGACTTCTGAGTGTGGCTCCCGGTGTTGCCAAAGCCCCACAGGGCCTGCCTGGCAGAGGCTCCCCCTCTGCGGACAGCTCCGGCCCTCCTCCCCACAGCACTTCCTGCAAGACCTCAGGGGTCAGAAATGCATTCCTCAATCTCCGGAATTTAGGGCCCCAAGAAGACAGCAGCAAAGGCAGGGCCCATGTTGGAGGGGGATTGCCAGAAATTTCAGCCCTGCTCTCAGCCCCATGTTCCCTCCTCCCCCAGGAAGGAATTAGAGGGGTCCTGGGAGGCTGTGCTGACTGCTGTTTACAGACAGATTATGGGGAGGAACCAACACAAGGGCTCCTTTGTGGAGGTGCTGGCTTAGGGAGTCAAGTGACCGCCTAGCACCCACATGGGCAGTGCCAACCCCTAAGTGTAGGCAGGGGCACTGGCCAAAGGACCCTAGAGAGTCCCACCAGTCCAGTGGCCAGACCTTCTGTGTGATCGCATGACCAGTCTGGAGCCCAGCCTGTGAGTAGGGGTTGCCCAGGTGGGCTGGGCTGAGGCTTTGAGGGCCTTTGAGGTGGATGACTGTCCCAGCATGTGTGTGTGATGTATACACACAGGCAACATGCGTGCAGGGGTGTGGGCACCGGTGTGTCTGTGCAAAGGCACTGAGGTGGGAATGAGCTTAGTATGCACCAGGCACAGAGACACAGCCAGAGAGGCTGCATCAGAGCACATGGGGGAGGGGGGAGCATCAATCATTGCTTCAATATATTTTTACTGAGCGCCTCCTTTGAGGACACAACAGGGGCCTCCATTCTAAGGAAAGAATAGGCAATAAACAAGCAGATAGTGTGCAAACTATATTTTCAAGTATAACATGATTAAGTGCTGTGTAGAAAGATTGAGGTGAGGGGATAGAAAGTGTGGGTGGCTGGGGACATTCTTTCTGGAGAGGTGACCTGAAGTGGGAAGGAGCCATACAGTTCGATCAGAGAGAGCATCCCCCAGGCAAGAAGGTAAGGAGGTGGAAAGGCCCTGGGACCACCATTCGGTAACATTATTTGAACATCTCTGCCAGCCAGGCTCTGTTCTGGGCACTGGGGATAGGACTGTGGACAAGACTGACCCCTTCTTTCTCCAGGGTGGCTGAGGGAGCTCAGGGAGCTTACAGAAAAGATGGGCTCAGAATAGAGGTCTGAGCCCAGTGTGTGCACTGTTGTCATTGTCCCTGTCGTACAATTTAAGGGCACAGACCCATCTATGTCTTCCTCGCCAAGGTCATGGGCAGCCTCTGGGTTCCCTTCCTGCCTCACACAGGCAGTGAGAGGGGCAAGGGCCTTAGAGACCACTTCATCCGCATCTCGGTGTCCTGAAGAAAGAGCTGAGGATCAGAGCAGGGAAGCATCCTGGCTAAGGTCACACAAGAGCCCCAGACAGGCTCTGACCAAGGCCCCTGCTCCATCCTGCACCCCCATCAGTGTCCCTCTCTGTCCACCTGCTACAGCCCAGTGCCTGACCATGACCGTCACCTACTCAAGCCAGGTGGCTAATGCCCGCTTAGGCTCCTTCTCTCGCCTGCTGCTGTGCTGGCGAGGCAGCATCTACAAGCTGCTCTACAGCGAGTTCCTCATCTTCCTGCTCAGCTACTACACCATCCGCTTCATTTATAGGTACAGGTAGAGAGAGGGGCTGAGGTGTGGCCTGGGAGGGGTGCAGCTGGGGCTTGGAGCTCCTAGGAGACCTCCAAGCCACGTAGGGGGCCCATGCACCAGAGACCTACAAGGCTCAGCTGAGCTTGTGGCCCAGCCCTGGGGGCTGGGGGCTGGGCCTGGGGGCTGGGGAGGAGAGAAAAGGAGGCAGACTGGTTGGAAGCATCTTAGACCCCATTCCTCCAGCCCAGGGAGGGCCCTGGAACCCAGGCCTTACCTGGTCCCACTCAGCCAGCCTGTTTTCCTGAATCCCACACAGGCTTATAGGTCCAGACTGTACCTTTTTTACTGCCCAATAAAAATGTTTATTTAAAATAATATAGGCCAGATATAATCACAGAATACATGATAGCATTTTAAATGGAAAACGCATTAATGACTGAATGGATTGAAAATACCTGATACATAAAATTCTTGAGTTCATAGTGGGAATACTAATCACAAAGCACATTGATTTTCCTTGGTTGTTACTAGGGCACCAATATAATCCTCTTTTTTTAATTAGGCTTTATTTTTTAGAGCTGTTTTTCATAGTGGAATTGAGCCCAAGGTACAGAGTTCTCATATAACCCCCCTCTCCACACACACACACACAGAGCCTCTCCCACTATCAGGATCCCTTAGCAGAGTGGTACATTTGTTATAACAGACAAACCCACAGGGACACACCGTCATTACCCAAAGTCCATTTTACAGTTTACATTAGGGTTCACCCTGGCCTTGTACATCCTCTGGTAATGACCTGTACCCACCATTAAAGTGTTGTAAAGCATAATTTCACTACCCTAAAAACCCGCTGTGCTCTGCCTACTCATCCCTACCGGCCAAACACACTTAGTTTCAATCTACTTCAAACACAACTGTCCTTTGGATCCTTTAAAAGGGCTCCCAGAGCCCAGCTGGGCGTAGCTCAGTGGTTAAGCATCGACCTAGGATACAGGCGATCAGGGTTCGATTCCCTGTCAGGGCAAATGCCCAGGTTGCGGGCTGCAGCCGATCAAATGACTCATCATTGGTGTTTCTATCCCTCTCTTTTCCCCTCTCTGAAATCAATAAAGATATATTTTTAAAAAAAAAAGGGCTCCCAGAAAATGGCAGGATTGGCAGAGCACGTGGTGGAGGGGGGTCCCTAAAAACTGACCCCTTCAGCCTGACTTTCCTTCCTGCACCTCAGAGAAACCTCCCTGGGGAACCTCCTTTAGCCATGGAGCTCCGTTGGGGTTCAGGGCTACCAGAGGGCAAGTGGGACCTGGCTCAGGCCACAGGAAGGGCCCTGGGCAGCCAGTGCGGGGCAGGGAGGCTGTGGGGCAGCAGAGGCAGCCACACTCCTGCCCCAGCCTGGCCGGAGCCGGGCCGGTCTCTGCCATCCCCTCCAGGGTCTACACATCTTCCCGCACCCTCCCCCAGGATGGCCCTCACGGAGGAGCGGCAGGTGATGTTTGAGAAGCTGGCTCTGTATTGCGACAGCTACATCCAGCTCATCCCCATCCCCTTCGTGCTGGGTGAGCTCCGTCTGAGGGGTGCTGGGTCCCCGTGGCTGCTGGGACCACGAGGAGTTAGTGGGGGTGGGGTGGGGCGGGGGAGGGAGGCCAGCGTCATGTCAGTGCCTCCCGGCCATTCCGGGAAGAGGGGAGGCTGCAGCCAGAGGGAATGCCCTTAGACGTTAGGAAGGACCCCGCGGTGAGCACTCGAGACCTCAGTTTCCGCGGGCAGGGCTGACGGCACGGTCTCCGGAGCCTGTGCAGGCGGGGAGGGCATCTGGCGGATTTCTCCGACGGGCGGGGAGGGGTCCGGGGTAGCTAAGCCGAGGCTCTCCGCCTCCAGCGGGGCTCCGATGGCCTGCCCTTCCCGGGCGCCTCCCAGGCCGGGGCCGGGGCCCGGCGCGCCCCCGTTAGGAAGCGGGAGACGCCGAGGCGTCACCCCCTGGGCTCTGGCCGCAGCCCGGGCCTTCGCCCCCCGCCCCCGCCCCTTCTGCCCAGGCTTCTACGTGACGCTGGTGGTGACCGGCTGGTGGAACCAGTACGGGAGCCTGCCGCGGCCCGACCGCCTCTGGGCCCGCTGCCGGCCTGTGGAGGGCGACGACGAGCAGGGCGGCGGCCGCGGCGCACGCTCGCGCGCTACGCCAACCTGGGCGGCGCTCACCCCGCGCAGCGTCAGCGCCGCCGTCTACAGGCGCCTCCCCAGCCCCCAGCACCTGGTCCAAGCAGGTGGGCGGGGCGGGGCGGGGCGGGGCCGGAGGCGCTCGCAGGGGATTGGGTGGGGCCCCGGGGCGGGGCGGGGCGGGGTCGAGACCTGGGGCCCGAATTGGCCCCGCGGGTTTGAGTGACTGAAGGTGGGGCCAGGCCGGGGAGCTTTCCTAGGAGCACCCGGTTTGAGGTAGGGCCAAGGACCCCTGAGGGGTAAGGGGAGAGCGGCTGGAGGACAGGGGTGGGCGGTGGGTGGCAGGGACCGGGGGGCCTCGGGAAGTGGTGAGGAACTAGGGTCTGCCTCCCTCTGCCATCCCCCATCTCGTTCTCCTGTCCTCTGGCTTCCAGGCCTGTACACCTGTAACACAGCCCCCTCTCACCTGCTCAGCCCAGAACTGCACATAGTAGGCACTCAGGAATTATTCTTTGAAAGAAAGAGGATGGCGGAGGAGCTCCGAGGTCCCTACAGGCTCAGCAGGGACTTGGGCCTGAATCCTGGGCCCCAGCCACCCCTGTACAGGACCCCCGCCCACTGCTGCTTCGCTCTACCCTGCAGGCATCATGACTCCCGCAGAACACAAGCACTTAGAAAAATTGAGCTTGCGGCACACCACGTTCTGGGTGCCCTGGGTGTGGTTTGCTAACCTGTCAATGAAAGCTTGGATTGGAGGTCGAATCCGGGACCCTGTCCTGCTCCAGAGCCTGCTGACCGTAAGCCCACTACGCAGATGGGGCTGCAGCAGAGCAGGGAGGGTTGTGTCCCAAGAGGAACAAGGCTTCCAACACAGAGAAGGCTCCAGCCCCTGAGGGTCTTTCTGGAGCCTGCCTTGGGATCGTAGGATCTTTTCCAACAGGATTCCACAGCCCAATGTGACACCTTCCAAAATCTCCTGCATCCCCTCCATAAAGTGAGCCTCTGAAAGCCTGGTTCCTTTTTGATAGATGAGGAGGCTGAGGCACAGAAAGGTTAAGTGACCTGCCCATGATCACACAGCTAGGGCTGGACCATGAGCACAGACCCTGGTACCTGGGGAAGAGCCTGGGAGAGAGCAGGTGTTGGTCAGAACCCCACCCCTCCCTCCCACCTCCCAGGAGATGAACGCCTTGCGAACACAGTGTGGACAGCTGTATGCCTACGACTGGATCAGTGTCCCGCTGGTATACATGCAGGTGAACACAAGGCCAGTGAAGTCACCCCTTTGGGAAACTGAGGCTAGGAGGACCCTGTGATGGGAAGGACTCACTTCGAGGCTGAGAAAGAGGCTCACCCTGGGAGTTGGGTCTGGACTTTGCAAGTTTCCTCTAGTGCCAAGTTCGAAGAGTCCAGGTTCCTGCCTGATCCAGCCTGCTGGAGGCAGTGTGACTATCCCCATTTTAAAGAGATCACAGAGACCCCAAATCCCAAGAGTGTGTAAGTCAGAGCAAGGCCTTGTCCTCCCAGCCTCGGGAGCTTCTGACCCCAGGTCCCCACCCAGCCCATTTCCACCACCTCTTTCCTTGCCCAGGTGGTGACCGTGGCGGTATACAGCTTTTTCCTGGCTTGCCTGATTGGGCGGCAGTTTCTGAACCCAGCCAAGGCCTACCCTGGCCACAAGCTGGACCTCGTTGTACCCATCTTCACATTCCTGCAGTTCTTTTTCTATGCTGGCTGGCTGAAGGTGAGCCCTGGGGACAAGGTTGGGCTGTGGGCGTGGCTAGAGGGGTCATGGCCAGCCAGGAGAGGAGTCTCAAGTGTGGAAAGTAGGGCACTGGGTCCTGACCATGACCCTCTAGTTTCTCCACCTCTTTACATACAAATAACGTGAGACCCAAAGGAGAGCTGGGCCTGCGTGAGGCCTGTATCTGATGGCAATGCTTCGCCCAGGGCCTGGGACTTAGCAGGCACGAGAGACGGGGAAAGCTCAGTTGTCAAACCATTCGATGCCTCCTTGAGAAAATAATCTCCAAATGTCTGACAAGAACAAGGGGATGTGTGAAATAAGAGTAGCAGCAGCAGGCAGTTCTGGCAAGGCGATTTCTCACTGTCCCCAACAATTAGGTCCCAAATTTGTTCACTGTCCTTAGTAAAACTAAAGCCCTGAGATTAACCACCCCCAGTCCCCACCCTTTACAAGATAGATAAGCACCACCTCTCTTTACTCAGATTGTCCATGGTGGCATAATAGGGGTCGTCGACCCCACCTCAAGTGACTTATCCAAGTCCTTCTTCCCATCACATCCAGCGCTCTTACTAACAGGAGTTCTGAGTGACTGTGTTCTGTCCACCCCTTTATCTCTCCATCCATTTCCCGTCCACTCTCCCTCTCTTCCTATATTTTTTGGTGGTGGTAGTGTCTCCCTCTCTCCCTCCTGTCCATGTGTCACACACACACAGAGCTATTCACGCCCCTCCCCAGTTATCTACAGATCAAACCAGATCACACCATTTTGCTGCTTGAAGTCCTCCTGGTGGCTTTTAGGATGTCATCTGACCCCTTAGTGCATTGCACTCACTGCCACTGCAGGGCCCTGTCAGGAGACTGCAGAGGTCAGTGCCCAGGAGTCTGCCCTTTAATTCAGCACTGCCTCAGCATATACGTCTGTTGCATTAGAAAATAATGAATAAGTGAATAAATGAATGTTTGAAAACATGAATAACTGAGCAAATGAGTAATTATTCCAATGCAGGTGAGATGCAGTGAGGGGAGATAAAGGTGGTGACTGGGCTGAGTGACACACTCAGAGACTGGGTATTCAGGGGGTTCTGGCTCAGGGGAGTCAGAAAGGCCCAGTGTCCTAAACAGGGAGAGGCAGTGTGTGTGGGTGCCCCCAGTGTGGGTGGCAGGAGCCCTTACACAGCGGCTTTGGAGATGATGGTCAGTCAAGAGGGGATCCTGGGGGAGGGGCAAGGGATGGAAATGTCAGGAGCTGGGGCTTAAGAGGGGGAAGCAAGGCTGCAAGGAGTCCACCTGAGGATTCCCAGAGCCTCACTTGTCCCCAAGGTGGCAGAGCAGCTCATCAACCCATTTGGAGAAGATGATGACGACTTTGAGACCAACTGGATTGTTGACAGGAGCTTGCAGGTGTGGGGCGAAGGAGGGAGCCCACCCCATGGACCTCCCCAAACTGGACTCAGGGAGGGGGACCCCACAATTCTGTAGAGAGACCTGACAGTGAATATCCTCCTCTCCCCTCCCCTGCCAACCATTCACTCCCAGGATTCTCACCCCAACTTTTGAGGCTTCAGGTAGGCAGTAGTCTCTCCATTTCGCAGGTAGGGAAACTGAGGCCCAGAGACACAGAAGTGACCTCTCCTAGTCACCCAGCAAGTTCATGGTCCTGCTTGGTCTGATCTTTCTGTTAGACTTCGGTTTCTGTCCCTGGTGACCAGGTGTCCCTGCTGGCTGTAGACGAGATGTACCAGGACCTGCCCCCATTGGAGCGGGACATGTACTGGAATGACCCAGAACCACAGCCACCCTACACAGCCGCTTCTGCCCAGTCTCGCCGACCCTCCTTTTCTGGCTCTACCTTTAATATCAGGTGCCAGGGAACCACTTGGTGGATAGAAAACCCCAAGTGCCTGCCTGGGACCTTAGAATGGCCTAATTAATGCATACTGGGTGCTCACTAAGTGCCAGGCATTATACTAAGCTCTTTATATATATTAACTGTTTTTCTCTTCCCAACAGCCTTGGTTTGTTATCTCCAGTTTTCAGATAAGATTAATTCCAGGTTCAGAGAGGTTAAGTTGTCCAGCCCACCATCACATAGCTGGCAAGAAGCACATGTGGGCCAGCTGCTGCTGGGCCACAGTGGGCTGAAGGGTCACCCCAGACAGCTCTCTCTTTCTAAGATGAGAGTAAAGAGGACTTTAGGGCCTGTTTGGGCCCATAGCATCAAGGTTTTCTTCCACAGTATTATGCTCTGTTCTCTTCTTGCTCTTTTTTTTTTTTTTTTAATGGTTGGCAGTAATACAGATGTCTCCCATTTTCCCCCTTTTGCCCCCTTCTTCTTGCTCTTTTAAGAACTGAATATTCTATTAAGCTGTGATTAAAATTAGCTGGAGTTCCCCAGCTGGCATGAACAAGGTTTGGAAAAGTGATCAAATGAAGGCTTGCTTAGATCAGAAACATTTCTGGAGGTTGCCTTCAAGTTCTACATGATCTGAGCTCCAGCAGCTGAAGGTTGTGGAGACGGAGGGGGAATAACAGAAAATAATAACGCATAGGCCTTGCCTCCAAGGAACACACTTTAGCGAGGGAGCTGAACCTCTGGATACACAGTGCAGGTACTGGATGCCTGGGAAAGGGACAGGACACAGAACAGAGGTCACCACTGGCCACCTAGGAGGAGGTAGCCTCTAGCTGGGCCTGCAGCTGGGCCTTGAAGCGTGGGGAGCATTTGGACAAGGGCAAGGGCAGGCCGCACGCTGGGGTAGGAGGGCTTTCTCTTGCAGAGTAAAGGCCTTGGGCTCCCAGGAGGCAAGACTTCTCTCCTTGGGGATGCTGCTCGCTAGTCAGAACCACAAATCCCTGGCTTGCCCAGTCGCTCCTGGGCTTCATGTCCCCACCCCTGCCGGGGGACCAGTGATCCAGATTGCCTGGAGTGAACAGTGTGAAAGGGAAGATGTGGGTATGAGCAGGAAGCCCTTAAATGCCAGGCTAGGGAGCCTGGATGTTAGCGTGGGCAAGGGGGAGTCCCAGAACAGTTGGGTGAGCTGGGCCAGGAGGCATTAGTCAGGAGGTACAGGGTGGATCAGGAGGCGGGTCAGGGCACTGTGAGGAAGGCTGAGTCTTTGACCTTGGGCCAGAGGGACGGAGGAGAGGAGGTGAGGGAGAAATAGGCCAGGTTTGGTCCGTCTGTTCCCCCTACTCAACCCTCAATCTCCTGCTTCTCTCCAGTCTACGTGAGGAAGAGATGGAGTTCCAGCCAAACCCAGAGGAGGAAGAGGAGGGTGCTCATAATGGCATCATCAGTCGCTTCCTGAGGCTGCAGTCCCACGACCACCCCCACCCCAGGACAAGCTCGAAGACCAAACTACTACTGCCCAAGAAGTCTGTCCTCCATGAGGCGCCTGAGAATCTCGCTGGGGCCAGGAAGAGCTTTAGGGACCAGGAAGATAGCAGGGCCTGGAAGATGAAGGGGGAGGATGCCTCTAAGCCTGCTGCGCTGTACGGGAGGCCAGGCTACCACAGTGCCCCTCAGACGCCGCTCAGCTCCACCCTGATGGTATTTCCATCAGGACTGCGGGCACCCTCAAGTCTTCACAGAGTCTCAGGTGTAGACAGCACTGCCAAAGACCCAAGCCTACAGCCTGCCACTCCTGGGACCAAGACAAGCTTTGAATTGTTCCCAGTGTGTGCAGGGGCTTCACTGGAGCACCCGGAATTGTGTCACATCAAGAGGAAAACTGTCGAGTTTAACTTGACCGACACATCAGAGGCCCCTGAAAGTCATCTCAGAGAACCACGTACACAATCAACAAGCAACATGCACACTGTACTCAAAGATCATGATCCCTATTGGGCTTTGGAAAACAGGTCTGTGCTCTACCAAACCAGGGTCACTGTACCCACTCCTTGGGTGCCCCCCAACCCCCATCCAGCTTCCCTTGCTCTGAGCCTACCTACCCTTCCTTCCATGATTTCCTTATGGTCCCATCACTGCCAAAGCATGCTGGACCTATGCCCAGCACTGGCTTGGGGCATACACTTAGCCACCTCAGCAGGGGCCCTAGGGAAGTGTTGGGGACTTTTGCTTATTTCACCCAAGAGCCTGGCAACACAGGAAAAAGTCCCTGGGACCTGGGTGAAGGAAGATGAGTTTACATGGACAGGAATGATGCTAGGAAGGGCTACCAGGCCAGGCTTAGGTGGAGACATTACCCCTGGATCCAGCCCACTTTCAACAGTGTGGCAGACACAAAATCATGGGGCAGAACTGGAGGCTCTAGTTTGTCAGGAGCCTCTTTGCCCAAGTTTAGCTGGGAAGACTGTATGAGCACTCCTCCAAGACCACTTGGTGGCCCTGAAGCTCCTGCAAAGGGTGCCACACCTCTGGGAACAGGCACATGGTTAAGGTGAGGGCATGCAGGTCCCTTGGGGTATCTCACTGCTTCGGGAACCTCAGCAAGACTTCTGAACTCAAATGTGCTTTCCTGCTTCCTTGGGGTCAATTTAAGCTGTCACAAAACCACCAGCTATTTCCCTTTAGCAGGGATGGGGAACCTTTTTCCTGCCAAGGGCCATTCAGGTATTTATAACACCATTCAAGGGGCCATACAAAATTATAAACTTAAAAATTAGCCTGCTATATTTGATCAAACATTTAATGAACTCACCCCTAATGTGATGGCTGGAACTGCTTCTTCGGTGAGGCCTTGGCAGGGCCAGACCAAATGATTTCACGGGCCAGATTTCCCCCACCAGTTTTATTCCATTTTTAGTAGACACTCACCGTTATACATCTGCCCTCCCCTCCCACCCCATCGTGCCGTGGGAGGGAAGTTTTAACTTCCTATTTCTAGATTCTTGAGAACTTCTGTGGTCGGAATACACAGCTTTGACTGAAAACTAAAAGGGGCTACCTTCTTACTTCTAGGGCTAGATAGAAACTTATCACTGTGGCTTGTTTGGGAAAGGATATTAACAGGTCTGCAGTAGCCTGATACTAGTCATTGGTTTTCAGTATTTAAGATGTCTCAATCTTTGTTCTCCTACTGCAGCTAATTTAATATTGAAATGAAGTTATTTTCCATACTCATGTAAAATTTCTCATTTTCAATAGGGATGAAGTACATTCCTAGCCTGTTTCCTAAGGGGGATGCTCCACTAGCCTGGTCTCACCTGCGTGTACACCGATCCAGTCGTAGCCATGTAGCTGTCCACACTGAAGAATATGTTCCTGACAGCCTGTACTAAATGGTTAGCTCAGTGGATAACAATAATCATTAGTTTCAGGACTACTTAAGCTTTTAAATGCCTTTTGTACATAAAAATAACAAAAGCTAGAATAAGCCACTGGAAACATGCAATTCAGAATCAGGAGTCTTGAAGTCCTATCCGAATTCAACACACTCAAGCCTTGGTTTCTTTACCAAACTTAGGAGTTTCATATAACTAAGGCTTAATAAACTAAGGATTTTCATAAATACAAGTCCTCTCAGGTGTTTCATTTTGATTAGTGTGAATTGTGGCACTTAGATTTGGCAAAGATGGCCTAAGTACATTTCTAGCCGATCCCAAGAATTCAAAGACAGCAGCTGGGTACCAAATTACTTTATTTGAAGGAACGGTACAAATGAAAGACGTAAGTGGATGATTTGGTACAAGTTATAGAAAAGGTAAAGGTAACTCTAACATGCAGGTACTGCTCTGGTGACCAGGAAGTCACCCCGTGGCTATGGGAAGCCAGCCTAAGGCTCAGCTCTCATCACTGTCTCCCAGGGTGTGCTTGTCAAAGAGATACTCTGCCATGCCAGTTTCAGGGGCCCCCAACCTGCGCAAGTTGGTTACGTGGTCACCCAATTCTTTGATGGATTTCACCTGCTCGTTCAGGTAGTGAGTCTCAATGAAGTCACACAACTAGAAAACAGGACAGGAAGAAAGTTATTGGTAAAACTTTCCCAGCAACCAAGGAAAACCATTTCCTCCCAGGTTGCCAATACTCACATGAGGGTCATTTTTGTCAGTGGCCAGTTTGTGCAAGTCCAGTAGTGACTGATTCACACTTTTTTCCAAGTGTAATGCACACTCCATTGCAGTCAGCCCATTCTCCCAGTCATCCCGGTCTGGTTTCTGGAGAAGAGGAAGTTAGGTTAATGCATCTGTAGTCTCTACTAATTAAACCAAGCAGGTACCAAATACGTAACCTTTTGGCAAAAGGGACATCTAAGTTTCCCTTGATAACAGCTTCCAGTTTAACATCCTTGCCCATTCCTGTTTGCCTACTCTGGCTTAGACGGTGGGCCCGAAAAAAGCACAAAAGCCAAATGTATCCTCATTTTAAAAGGGAAGCTGCTAGTCTCTGAGTGTAGTTTCTGACACCTGAGGACTGCTAGATAAATTATGCAGCATGACATCCCTCCGATCTTTGTTCACCTTGATATCCTGAAGGTAGATTCGGCCACCACGTTGGTTCTGCAGCTTCATCAGTTTCTCAGCATGTTCCCTCTCCTCATGAGATTGGTGAAGAAAATATTTGGCAAAGTTCTTCAAAGCCACATCATCTCGGTCAAAGTAGTAAGACTGAAAGTGGAACATGAACAAGTTATGTTAGGAGCAGGCAGTGTTCCTGCATTGAACACAACAATAATCAGTTTCTACTCTTAAAAAAAAAAAAAAAAAAGGAAACCTGGTCTTTCAAATTGAAAGTTAACTATAAGGAACCTTTAGAGTATCATAAGAGTTGCTTCCAGTATGAAATGTGTTCAGGGCATGTATTACTGCAGTTCCTAGAGCCAGTGTCAAATTTCACTGGAGAGGGTGCAGTTTACCCTGCACTATAGTGCCTTCTCCCCCTCCTCGCCAATAAACCCACTTTAAAACAGGAGCTTGCCAGCTTACAGGCAGACTGTAGGATTTCTAAAATTAACCCACTAGGCAAGGTCACAACTGTGGGCAATGCTATTGTAGGTAAATATTACCAGTAGAAAGCAAAAATCTGATTCAGTGTTAGACACTTGCTGTACTCAGGAGCTCCTGAAATGGAATGGCAATCATAGAAACCCAGGCCTGTTTTCAAATCCATCTGGAACTTGTCTATTCTTGGATAATTTGCACAGTCATAAGACAACTCTAACTAAAACTCCCACCACACCGCCTAAAACCAGGATTTTGGAAAACTGATCCTACCGATTACAGGGAAAAACTCCTTGCCCAGTAACTGTTGGTGGATTTTACCCAAGAACTGAGCATTCAATTAGGGGGCTACAATTCTTAACACACGAAAGGATAAAGAACTAAGTAGGCACTAGTCAAAGGGGAGATTTCTAAGACATGCTTCAATTCAAGTGGGGCTTTGAGATAACCAGAGCAGAGGGGTGGAGACAGCTGCTCGGGAGTGGGCGCCCACGCGAGATAAGCCACAGCGCCAGCCCCCAAGGTTGCTATTCGACACCATTACCCAGCAGGCTCCGCCATACCCTGGGGGATGGGAGCTAGACCTCTCGGTCCGTTAGCCAAGCAAACCGAGGGCATCAGGGGCACATGATCGGACGCAGGGGAGGGGAAAGAAATGCAAAAATCCACCTTCCCAACTGCAAAATTGTATATACTGTATTAAGTATCGCCCGGAAACCAGGCTCTCAACTATAAAGTGGTGCGCAGAGGCGGCCCTTGCCTATGAGGAAGCCCTCCCAGGACACAGTCGGAAAGGGCGAAGTGCCCAGGATTTCTGCGCAAGACAAGTCCTGAGAGGCCTCGAGCAGCCTCCATTTTCCCGAAGGGCGCACGCAAGCGGGAGACCCCACCGTAGCCACACCTCCGCCCCGCCCCGCCCCGCCCCCGAGAGGCCGCACCCGACCCCCGTCCCACCGCCGACCCCGGCCCCGCAGCCCAGGAGGCCGCGGCGCGCTCACCATGGACAGGTAGACGTAGGAAGCGTAGAGCTCCAGGTTGATCTGGCGGTTGATGGCGGCCTCCGAGTCCTGGTGGTAGTTCTGGCGCACCTGCGAGGGGGACCCGGTCGTGCTCATGGTGGCGGCTAAGGTGAGGCGGCTGCGGCGCTGGAGCGGTGGCGGGGGCCTCGGGGCGGTCGGCGGCGCGGTGCGGAGCTGGCGGGGCCGGTGTGGCCGCTGGCTGGGACGGGTGGAGCGCCGGGTTCCGTCCAAGCACTGTTGAAGCAGGAAACCACGGCGACTCTCCGCGAAGACTGTGGCGCAGGTTTCAGCCGCGGGCCTTTTACGGGAGCGGGTCGGGCCCGCCCCGGCCAATCACACCGCTCGCCCGCCGCGCGGAGCCCCGCCTCTTCCTGTGGGCGTGTGCGGGGGAGCCCCCTGCGGGGGCGGTGGGGGAGGGGAGCCTCGGAGGCTGCGGCGCGTGTGGCGGAGCGTGCGGGGGGCCGGCAGGCGTGGCTCTGCTCTGTGGGGCCCGTTTGGTGCGGTTTGTGGGGTGGGAGGCCCAGATCGACCCGCACCCCAAGGCCTCCTGCGTCGTGGGGCCGCCGGGAAACCGCCCCCGGCCCAGGGCGTCAGGGCGATCCCGAGGTCCCCGGCGGCGCCCCGATGCGCTGGGCGCGGAGCCTGGTCCTCAGGGCGCCGGAGCAGCAGTTACACCCGCGAAGACCGCCCGACGCGGACCGGGGAGGCCGAGGGAGTCGGGTGGGGCGGGGAAAGAGCGCGCTTTCCCTTCCTCGGGGTGTGCGAGGCAGCGAAACGGGCGCAGCGGGCTCCCCGCCGCCGCGGCTCGGCCGCCCGCCTGGTGCGAGAACAAACATGGCTCCTGGGCAGTTTCGGCAACAAAGGCTGGGCGGGCACTGAGGCCGCCTTCCCCGAGGGAGCCTCCTTGGGGTTCTGAGGAAAACCCCGGTAGTGCTTAAAACTCAGAGATGGCTGGTTAGGAAAAATAGGAGCAGCGACTTGGGTCGGAGCCGATGCTGGGAGGCCATTTTGAAATGGCCTCGTGTATCAGGCCCCGGGACCCCGAGGGGTAGGTCCGCCGCGACGGCTCGCAGCCCGTCCCGGGCGCGGTGTGCCTTCGTGGGTGGCAGAACCGGAGCTGGGCCCGAGCTGGCTTCGAGGTCCCCGGTTCCCTGCCAGGTCCTTCCACACGTCGCGGGGAGACCTACCCAAGACCCCTCTCAGGATGCTCCCAGAGGTGGAACTGGGAGCTGACTTCCAAACCTTAAAAAAAAAAAGGGGGAGGATTCTATTAAAATATTAAAACAAGTTGCCGATGGAATTATGGCACTTTCTTGGGTCTTTGTTCATTTCAAAATGAACATATATTATTTCAGGAAAAATTTAGTGGGGGTAGAGCTACAATACAGTAAGCAGAAAGATGCTGGGAGAGATGGGTGCTTTACCCAGCCTGGGGTAGGAGGTCTGGGGAGGCTTTCCTAAGAAAGTGAGGCTTGGGCTAAGTTTGAAGAAAAAGTTAAAGGAAAGGTGAAGTAGAAGAGGGAGATGGGGAAGGGAATTCCAGGCAGAACAGCATATGCAAAGGTTTAAAGCTGTGAAACTGCATGGTCTGTCCTAGGTACCTAAGAAAAGTATGCGGGCTTGGAAAATAGGGTCATGTTGGAGAATGCTGGAAGGGCAGTATAGGGGCCAGGGCCAGCTCGGGAAGGGTTGTTAATTTTTGTCCTGGAGGACATGGTGACGCTCTGGGATTTCAGCCGGGGAGCTATCACGTTGGTCTTGTTTTCAGAAACCTTACACTTGAATCGACAGAAAAACCCTTACGAAGAGCGTACAGCAAGGTCATCAGTTGCAAAGCTTTTCTATATAACAATAACCGCCAGTTAGAAAATGTAATGAAAGGAAAATCATTTACGTTGACAACAAAAGCTTAAAGTACCTAGGAATAACGTTAACGAGAAATGTGTGAAGAAAACTATAAATTTACTGCTGGACAGGTAAGAAAACTTGCATCAATGAAGAGACCATGTTTCTAGATAGCCAGCCTCAGTTTTGTAAAGATGTCAGTTCTAAAATCTATAAATTCAATGCAATTTCTATAAAACTTAGTGGTTTTGGGGAACTTGGCAAAATGATGCCAAAGTTCATTTGGAAGAGTGTGTTGAATAAATGATAAGTATTGGGGGGAGTGGGATTATGAGGGTAGATTTGCCCTCTCTGATAGATATTTGAAAGTACTATAAAGTGCTATGAGCAGTTGGAACTGGCACAGGAAGAGATGACTACCTCAGTGTAACACAACAGCCCTACCCTCATTGAATGGGAACTTGGTAGATGCTAAAGTGGCATTTCAAATTAGGGGAGAAAGAATGGGCTCAACAAACTGTGTTGAAACAATTGATAGTCATGCGGAAGAAAATGACTCACTGTATTTCAAAACACGTTCCAGCTAGATTAAAGTTTCAAGCCTTAAAAAAGCCTATGGCCCGGCCAGTGTGGCTCAGCGGTTGAGCATCTACCTAGGATCCAGGAGATTGTGGTTCGATTCCTGGTCAGGGCACAGGCCTGGGTTTCAGACTCGATCCCCAGCAGGGGGAGTGCAGAAGGCAGCCGATCAATGACTCTCTCATCATTGATGGTCCTCCCTCCCTCTCCCCTACCTCTCTCTGAAACCAAAAAAGATAATTAAAAAAAAAATTTTTTTTAAGCCTATGAAGTTATTCAAAGAATATAGGAAGATTACCTTAGAATTTGGGGATAGGGAGTTTCTTCTGAGGCTGTCAAAAGCCTTGAAAGGACAGTTGACAGACTGACTACTTAAAAACGAAAAGCTGAAAGACAAAAGATGCCATAAGCCAAGTTAAAGTTCAGGTGACAAACTGAGTTGATACTTGTAGCCCCATAGCCCCGTAAGTAGTGAAGATGAATAACTAATACATATTCACACGTGTAGGTCACACCGTTTCCATTATCGTGGCTGCTCCTCCACGCTGCCTGCTGCTGGAGGGCAGGCGTTATTTCTGCCTTCACCCTGGGCTCCCGGCATTTTGGGAGGTGCTTGTTACTTGGTGCTCAGTATTTACTGAGTGAACAGAGCGACTCATGGGTTGAATGTGGAGGGTGGATTAAGGTCAGGCCCGAGGACTGGGTGCCGATTGCAAAGCAACGGCCCTACTTTTCATTGAGAGAGAGACAGAAAGTAGGTCTGAGAGACCTGGAGAAGCCAACAGAGGGGCAGAGGTGGTTGATTGGGTATCGGGGGTGGAGCTGAGGGGTGGGAGGTGGGCAGAGAGTCCCCACCTTTCTTGCCTGGGCTGCACTGCCATGCACTGAGAGGGTGCCCCGGAGGGAAATGTCGTTTAGGGGGAAGGCCAGCTAGGTTTTGGACTGGAGGTGCCGATTTTCAGGGCCTCCAGGACGTCCAGGTGGACAGGGCCAGCATGAAGTCGGACCCACAGGAATGAGGCTGGTCTGTTGCAAAAAGGAGGCTTTATGAGTCAGTGTTGGCTGCGTGCTTGGTTAAACAGCAGCTGCAGAGAACGTCGGGCAAAACTGAGGGACAGCCTGGGCTGTAGGTCACTGGGGGAGGCCGGCTGGGAAGAGTGAAAGGAAACTCTTGTGCTGGGGGTGGGGGGGGTGGTGGTGTGTGTGTGTGTGTGTGTGTGTGTGTGCGCGCGCTTAGGCCATTCCCCACTTTCTGGGCACCCAGGGTGTCAGAACTGCCAACTCCAAGCTTCTAGAGTCTTCTGAAGCAAGGGCCTGGTCTTTGGACCTTTGTTGACCAGCGTTCAGCCTCCCTCCCCTCTGGCCCCAGCTCCTGGTGACTTTGAGGAGGCCGGAGTTTGGCTGGCCTCCAGGGATTGCAGCCTTGGTGGGAGGAGCCACAGGCTGGAGAAGAGCCTGAGGGATTGTTTCTGGAGGATCCGCTAGCTCAGGTCCGTGGGGGTTGTGGTGGAAGCTGCTGTCCCACCGTGACTCAGCACTCTGCTGGTCTGGAGGGATTGGGCACAGGCTCCAAAAGTGCTTTGTCAAGGAGGGAGGGGGAAGGCTTGGAGGGCTGTGACTTCACTGTAGTGTGAGGGAGGGAAAGCACACCCGTTTCCTCATGTGGCTGGCTGCCCAGGCTGGATCAGGAACAAAGGGGTCTAGGTCACCAAGCCAGGCCCCACACCGTTTTTCTGGAAAGGGGTGGGTGTCGCTTTCCTACCTATCTCTTCCTCAGTGCCTTCCAGCCTCTTAGGGAGTTCTCAACAGATGTTGGGGCTCTCCCTTCTAGGAATTGTTGCTGTGGGGTTACAGTTTAGAATTCCACTGCTGGAAACATCATAGACACTCAGGATGTCAAGGCTTAGGAAGGACTTTAGAGTTTCCAAATCACCGTGTTTTACAGATAAAGAGGTGGGAGCCCCACAGAAGGCCAGGGCTTGTCCAAGGCCATAGTCACTGGCAGAAACACAAGCTACAGTGTAGGACCAGGCACATAATGGAATATGGCATGGTTGTTAAAAACAATACATTTGTTTCTGGGGTGTGTATGTGAAATGTTACATGAAAAAGCAGAGCCCAAAATGTCATGCAAAGCTGACTACAATAAAGAAAAACCACAGGGCTGGAAACATAGATGAGAATTGGGAGGGAATGGACTGAGTAAAGTTTTAACTGAATAACTGATGTTTTAAATGTCTGGGGTTCCCCCCTGAAGTTAAGTAGAGGGAAGTGTATAAGGAATTAAAGTTTAGAAATTCCGAAATTGAGAAAAACAGTACTGAGTACATTTCTGGATGATGTAACCATGATTCAGAGAGCTTGTCCTGAAGCCATTTCTTGAAAACCCCTGGAGCAATGTAGACTCAAAGTCTAGGTATACCGGGTCCCCTTTTCCAGGAGGTTAAAGTCAAGAGCCTTGACCTGGGATGTTGGACAATAATAGAGAATGGAAGGCCCATCCCTTTAAGGCAACTCGGGACTTGCTGCCTCTGTGGAGTTCCCGAGGGGAGAGCCCAGCTCGCCACACCCCTGCCAGACCTCACTCCCTGGGCCCTGGCTGTTGTTTGCTTGTCTGCCTTCCCACTAGACTTTGAGCTCCATTTCACCCTGTGTCGTAGACCCTAGAGCAGCCCAGGGGCCCCTCCAGCTTCACAGCTTGCAGCCCCACGGCCGTGCCCGGGGATCATCAAGCCCTTGTGCCCTCGTGCCCGGTGGAATATCTGGTGTTTACCTTCTGACAGGAGGCCCTGGGAGGTCAAGGATCCTGCCTTTGATTCTCCTGCTGTGTCCTTCCAAATGACCTCCTGGGTATCTGCCCACATTCTAGACACTTCAAAGAGGTCACCTGGCCTTTCTAAACTTTGATTCCTATATTTATTTACTGTACCTGGAGCCAGCCCTCCCCCATGTTACCATGGGTGCCACCCCCCCACTTTGGGTGCCCTGGTCACCACAGTTCATGTTGAACTCCATGACCTAGTACCCAGACATGTGGCTTGACCATGTCACACAATCCATGCCCAGCCATGCTCACTCTGGCCACGTTAGGAGAGGCCCTGCTCGGCAAAGGTGGCCTCAGAAAGAGGCTGATGCTCTTGCTTTGGCAGGCCCAGCAGCCAGGGGTGGGGAGTGCCTTCTCGTGGAAATGCCGGCTTGGATGGGCCTAAGCCTTTCATGGTGTGGACACTTACTCTGCCTACTCGGGGGAGGCTGTGCCAGCAAGCCCAGTTCCTTGTCTGCTGGTGAAAGAGGAGTTGAGGGAGAAGCTTGAGCATCAGGCTGCACACACAGAGTTTGGGGGCGGGGATCCTAGCTTCCTTGTGGGTGGTGAAGAAGTGGGGGGCAAGACAGAGAAGCTCATTAGGAATCCAAGAGGTCAGCAGCCCGGAGGCAGAGGGGAACAGGAACAAAGGGCAGCTTAGGGCTGACCACGCCTGGACGCAGCAGAATGAAGCAGTTGGAGTGAGCTGCCAAGTGACTTTTCTGCCTCTAATGAAGGTCGCTTACATGCAGCCTGGGCAAGTTACTTTTTCCAGCCAAGCCAGCTGATGGGGCCCAGTAGTCAGCAGAGGGGAGTCCTCAGTGTCCCACGAGAGGGTCAGGGCCCAGAAGACCTCATGGTTATCCTGGGAGAGGTCCCAGTCAACCTGTGGCAGCTACCAGCATGCCAAGCTCCTTACTTGCTGCCTGCCCTTCCCAGCACTGAGGAATGCAAAGGTTAGCCCTGCCTTAGGGATAAGAGTGTAATTCCACGCGGCCCAGGCCCTGCCCATCAGCCTGTCACACTCCTCTGGACTTCCTCTCCAGCCATTCATTCCCTGCCCAACAGCGGTCCCCTCACACCTTGGAACCTGGCACAGCTGGTCCCTCTGCCCTGCTGCTCGGCCCTGACTTTTCTGCCTGAAAAATGACCCAGCTTTCAACACCCAGCTCACATAACCTGGGTGAGGCCCCCCTCACCCCGGCTGCAGACTTCAGGGTTTCCATTCTTTGTGCCCTCCAGTGCTGCAAGGTACTTGGCCACTGCAGCGACCTGTCATGTACCTGCCTCCCACCCCGGGAGGGGGGCTTCTGCCCTATTCGCCTGGCAGTGCCTCTCCCTTCCCCAGTTCAGTACCCAGCAAAGCGCCAGGCCCCAGGCTGCTGAGAACCACGGGTCAGATTTCATTCCAGGCCCAGCCCTTACTCACCTTTCCTGTTACTGAGGATGGGCCTCCCCCCACCCCTTGCCTCCCAGGTTTGCTTTTCCACCTTTGCTTAAGTAGCACCGGCTCTTTCTACCTCCCCCATGGACCATGCGGAGGACAAGTGATTCTTTCTGGGGTCTGAGACCTGAGGACTCCGTGACCAGCTGGGCCGCGGGGATAGTGATGCCATGGTCACGGGCTCCTTGCTCTGAGGCTTGGTTCCCTTTGCCTGCTGCTGTGGCAAAGGGAATGCGTGGGAGGTCACGAGGGGCCAGGGAGGAAGTGTCGCTTTTATATCTGAATCTCCGTTCTCCCACGCCTCAAATCTCAGTTCTCAGGGACACCTACCTAATTATTTAGTTACATTTTTTTCTCCATCACATGCATACGCAACAGCCTGAGTAACAATCCCAGTACTACCACCAAACAATCATTATTGACAACAGCTTCAAGTTTTGCTTTTGTAGTTTCCTTCTTTAAGCAAACCCCACTAGGAAGATCCAGTCACATCAATTCATGCGTGTCGGTTCCTTGGACAGTCCCTTTCTGTGTGTTTATGCTACCAGCTCGTTCCTCAGGAGCATGTACTTTGCTTTGCTTTCGAGTTTTAGGAATTGCCTTCTAAAACTTAGTTTTATGATGATGTAAAATACATGCATGGTCAAAGTCAAATCTGTAAATCAGGATATGTTCACAGGGACCTAGCAGCTTTTCTTTCTTCTACCCCATTCCTCCTTTTTGTTCAAGCCACCAGCGTTTACGTTTTAATTGTGAAAAGTCTATTTGTATTTCATATTTCTTTCTTAGCTGGTACATTATGCACGCTTCGCTCTGCCTTGTGTTTTTCTTTGACAGTGGTGCTGAGGGTCACGTTGTATTGGTGTGCAGAGACCTTCCTCCTTCCTCTTTAAATTGTGGTAAAATACACATAACATAAAACTTACCACTTACATTTTTAAGTGTACAGTGCAGGTGTATGAAGTACATTCGCGTTGTGGTGCTACCACCTCCAGGGCTCTTTGAACTGAAACTCTGTCTGCATGAAACACCAACTTCCAGCTTCTCTCACCCGGCCCCTGGCAACCACTGTTTTGCTTCCTGGCTCTAGGAATGTGACTAGTCTAGGGAACCTCGTGTAAGAGGAGTCATACAGTATTTGCCCTTTTGTGATGGGCTTATTTAATTTAACATAATGTCCTCCTGGCTCATCCACATGTTGCATGCTACAGGTTTTCCTTCCTTTTCAAGGCTGAATAATATCCCATCGCCGACCCATTCATCCATCAGCGGACACTTGGGTTCTCCCATGGTTTGGCTGTTGTGCGTAACACTGCTATGAACGTAGGTGTGCACATATCTGTCTCTTCAAGACCCTGCTTTCAGTTCTTTCTCGTGTATACCCAAAAGTGGAATCCTGGATCGTTTGGTAATTCTATTTTTAATTTTTTTTTAATATCTTTATTGACTTCAGAGAGAGGGAAGGAGAGGGAGAGAGAGGCAGAAACATCAATAATGAGTCATTGATCAGCTGCCTCCTGCACGCCCCTGACTGGGAATCGGGCCCAAAACTGGGCTGTGCCCTGAGCAGGAATCGAACCTCGATCTCCTGGATCCTAGGTCAATGCTCAGCCACTGAGCCACGCCTGGCTGAGCTATTTTTAATTTTTGGAGGAGCTTTCATCATTCTTTGCATAGCTGTGAAGTACTCCATTGTGTAGATGTCCTATTGTTTATTCTACTGAACCTTGTTGAGAGATATTTGATTTTTTCCCAGGCTTTGGCTATTATAAATAGAGCTGCAGTAAATAGTCTTGTCCTGTGTCCGTCTGTGTTGTTTGCGGTGTATCTTTAGTATAGATTCCTAGAAAGGGATTGCAAGTTCTAAAAGCAAATAGACATGTGGTTTTGCCAGGTATTGCCAAATGCCCTTCCATGGAGACTGTACCATTCTACATTCCCACCAGGAAAGTGTAAGAATGGCTGTTTTCTCACAGCCTGGACAAGAGACTATCTTGTTAAACTTTTACATTTTGGCCAATGTGATCAGTAAGAAATAGTTCCTTGGGGGCAGTTTGCCTTTCTTTAACTGTCACTGAGGTTGAGCACCTTTCATATAGTTTTGAAATACTTGCCTCTTGTTTTCTGTAAACTTCATATTTTTAGTGCTTTTTTTCTTGTAGGCTGTTGATCTTTTAATTTAGAAGCTCTTTATATTCTAAGAATATTAACCCTTTGTCTGTGATGTAGGTTGTGAATTTATTTATTTTTACCAGTCTGCCATTTGTCTTTTTTATTTTACTTGTTTATTTAAATTAACTTTTATTTTTTTTGCCATATAAAACTTCAATTCCTTGATATTAATCTTTCCCGTTTGCTTATGGATGTTGACTCAGAATTAGGAAAGCTTTCCCCGCTCCCAAAATATAGAAAAATGTACCTACGCTTCCCTTTAGTTCCTGGATGGCTTCATTTCTGCACTTGCTTTCCAGTCCCTTTGCAGTAATTATCCTGGTATGCAGGATGAACGCCCCCAATTGTTTCTGATTCCACAGGGTCTCCAGTTAGCCCAACACTAACTGTTAAGTCACCCATTCTTTCCCCACAATTTGTGATGCTGCCTTTATGATCTACGAGCTTTCCTGGGCTGGAATGGGGGCTGATTCTGGATTTTGTACACTGTTGTCCAGGGGAGCTGCTTCATCTCACTCATCCTCTCAGGACCCTCCCTGGGGAGTCCCACCTGCCAGCAAAGCCACTGCTCCAGGCTGAGGTCAAGCTTCAGTGGCAAATGCTCCTGAGAGGGAGATCTGTGAGGGTTTATGTGCATCCACAGTCAGTGTGTAAGGATGTGTTTCTGGAGAATCACCTCCAGCATGGCCCCTGCTGCCGGCACCCCCCTCTGTTGAGATTTACTTTAATGGGAAGCTGGGCACCCTAAGGGGGGGTGTCCTCCCCTGAGTTGTGTGCAGAGTGAGGAGGTGCCCAGGTGGTCTGGTTCTAGTCCAGCCTACCCCGAGTGCAGGCCTCATCCAGATCCACGACCAGGCTGGCGATGCTCACCTGCTCTCCTGGACTGTCCTCTTGGGCCAGGAGGACCAGAAGCTCATAGTGAGCAGGGCTGGGGACCGGCCACCTGAGGTAGCCCCTTCCTCTGCTGGGCTGCAGCAGAACTGGGCTGTTCTTCCTTAGAACAAAGTCACCTCTGCGCATTTCTCCAACTCTGGGGAGTCATACCACGTCACCTAAGTGTGCTCCACTTTGATCCCCTCCCACCCTGTGGACCGGGCACCTGCTTCCTTTGCCTTTGCCCCCCGTGCCACGATCTCTGGCATTCTCTGTCCTGGCTCCTCACCAGCCTCGCTCTCCTGCCTGCCCGAATGGTGCCTGGTGCTGAGAACAGAGGGACAGGCATCTCCCAGACATGGGGTCTGGCCCTCTCTCTTCCTGCTGCCCACAGTGGCTGGCGAGGAATGGCTCCTGAAGGACCGTGAAGAGAAACAATCGGAAACCTCCATGGCATGATGCAACCAAGTGGACATCACCCTGAGACTTGCAGGGCTTTGCATGAGTCTCCCTCTCTCTCCCCGTACTTATTGTGATTATTTTCATAGAGAAAACCAAGCCTCCAGGATCAAATCTCACAGTCCTGGTGTCTGCTGGAGGAAAGAGCAGTTGACACTGGGGCTCGAAGTTCCTACGCTCATCTGTCCTACCACGGAGACCCTGGCATTTACCAATAAAGTCAAATAAACTGCTGTGAGCCAAGCTGGTGATCAGACAGCTCAGAGGCCAGTGGAGGAGGGAAGCGGCTTTGGCTGAGCTGAACCGTTAGGTAAGGGGGCCAAGGGACGGCCTGGCAGGGAGCCGCTGGCAGGTTAATCAGTACCTTGTCTGGCTCCATGTCTCCTGGGAGAAGAGATCAAGGCCCTTGGCCCTCAGCCCTAAGAGGTGTTTTGTGCCTACGTTGCGAAGAGGACTGTTTGGGTTTGTAAGTTTTCAAGGCATTTGTGTCCAAAGAGAAGCAAGTTGAAGCTCTTGCACCCGGACAGGAAGTTGCACCATCTCCATCCCGAGCACGTGGGAGTCAGCAGTCTGTACAGAGTGACCGGGACATCTGGCTCCACGAGGCGCTGAAAGGGAACAGCAGGCTGGCTGTCCTTCTGAAAGCTCTGGGTCCCTGTTGAAAACCTAGCAGCAAAGAGCTCTGCTCTGTCACAGAGACACTTGAGGTAAATGTGTATCTACTTCGTGCGGATGGATGAGACTTCCTGCTTCCCTGATCATCTCTCCGTGATCATTTCCTTTCCAGGAAACAGATCCCAGGAGATTCCCCAGTGATCTCCCTCGCTCTCCTGGTTCTGGCCATTCAGTGTACCTCAGGGCTTCCGAATTGGCTGTTCCCTCTGCCTGGATGCTCTGCCCCTAAGTCTTTGCTGGCCTGGCCTCTTCCCAGCACTGACGGCTTGGCTCCAGCATCAGCTCCCAGAGGCTGCCCCTGAGCCCTACTCCTAGTAGCGCCTCCCCTAAGCCTGAGTCTCTCTAAGCCACTGCTGTTTTTCCTTTGTAGTAGTTCATATGATTTCTGTTTAATACACTTACTTTCTTTTCCCAGTGTCTACTGGCTAGATTGTGAACTCCCTGAGAGCCAGGCCTCACGGTGGTGATCCTTGACCTCTCCCAGTACCTCAAACCGTGCCTGTCGCATGGGTGGGTGGCATTTGGATTGGATGGAGAAGGGAAAAATGATTTTGAGAAAAAAGTTGACATATCCGCTTCCTCTTTATATGCATCTTGAGGGGCCAATCATGTGAAGAGACTTCCCTCCAGTCTCTGTCCCTTTCAGCCACAAGGAGGCTGACAGACCCCCCCGAGGCAGGGTCAGGCAGAGGGGGTCCCCCAACAGAGGTGTATGTGGGGCAGCAGGATTCATATTGGCTCCTGTTCTCTACCTAAATCCAAACACTTCCAGCCCCATGAGCAGATCCACTGGAATCTGTTGAAAATTCTTCTCAGTCCGTGTGAGGCTGGAACCCTGGAGCCCATGCCGGGATAGTGGGGGTCCCTTTGACTTGCTGAACTGAGGTGACGCAGGTGGGAACAAGTTGCAGGAGCCAGGTTTCCGTCTGTGTGGTGTGCGTTCCAGCTCCAAGTTCTACCATCCAGTCCCTTGAGCTCTGCCTCGTGCCGGCCCGAGCTGGATTGAGCTCCATGGAGGCGGAATCTGAGATGAGGGTTTCTGTGCAAATGACACCTTGAGGGAGAATTCTCAGCATGAAAACTGGTAAAGGAGGAAGGAAAAAGCTGGATGGGGCAGGTGAAGACAAGCAGAGCTGTTTGCAGCTCAAGTCTGACCTCAGCCTGGCGCCCCCGGGCTCTAGAGTGTGAGTAGCAGCACAAAGCTGTTCCCCTTGATGAGGCCCGGCCTCCGTAACCCCGTCTCACACAGTCACTGGCTGCAGGTCACCCCCTGGCAGGTGTAATGACTGTGTGGCTCCTGCCAGCCAAAGGCAGTTCTCTGGAGAAGGGTACAGCTGCTGGGGGTGGGTTCACCTGCTGGGGATGGAGATCTGGGCAAGGCATCTACAGTGTCTCCTAGAGCCTCTGACCTTGCCCTCTGCTGCCCCAGAATGAACCACACCCCTCCCTGGGGCCTCTGCCTCTGCCACCCCCCCTGGCTTCAAGGTCCCCTTCCCTGGCCTCTTGAAAGTCCTCCTCAAGCACAGCCACCACACCCTTTGATTCGTACTGTGCTGTTGACTCCATTCATGGCCTCCTGAGCCCCTTATCCCATTCTGGTGTATGGGACTTGTCTCCACGTGCCCTTGGTGGCCAAGGACACTCCCATCTTTCCCTCTGTGTCTCTTAAAGGACCTTGAACAGAGCCGGGCATCTATGAAGTGACTCAGAATAGACACAACAGAACTCAGGGGACCCTGAACTCAGGAGGTGACTGCCCAGGCCCTGTCCTGGGTCTCTAGGCTGTAGGCAGAGCTGGGCTTAGAACCCATGATGCCCCTCGAATCCCTCTGCTGCCCAGTCCAGACAAGAGTACAGGTTTTCTAACTCACTCACCTGGTCTCAGGGTTCTGTGTTTTGGGTGTTAACGTTGTGAGGATTGTATCCTCTGCTCTCCTGGGTTGGAGAGCTCTGTGTGTGTAATCTTAATGCAGTTGACCCACTGCTTGGAATACCCAACAACCAAAACCCCCTGAAAACTTGGAACACACACATATTGCAGAAGGCCAGAGCTTAAGTGTGTGGGATTTCCAGAGGAAGTGAAAGCTTGACTTCAGCACCAGCTGGGACACCCAGACCAGCTAGCCACAGCCTGTCCCCACAGCTAGCGTTGCCTCACAACCCAGAACAAGCTGACTTCCCCTGAGCCAAAAGCTCACAACACCCCCAGTGGACAACAGAATAGCCTCTTGTCAGCACCAAGGCTACCGTGTGTCCCCTGAGGGTCTGGGAGGTGTCACAAAGACTCTGATGCCTGGCCATGGACTTTGCACTTAGAAAGCAAAGAGGGTCTCTCTCTTTCTCTCCCTCTCTCCCTCTCTCTCTCCCTCTCTCTCTCCCTCTCCCTCTCTCCCTCTCTCTCTCCCTCTCTCTCTCCCTCTCTCTCTCTCCCTCTCTCTCTCTCTCTCTCTCTCTCTCTCTCTCTCTCTCTCTCTCTCTCTCTCTCTCTCTCTCTCTCTCTCTCGTGAGCAGTTGCCCTAGGACCCAGCCCTAGGACAGCCAGGAGGAATGGATAGGACAGACAAAAGGCAAGGCATTCCTGGGCAACTTGGAGGCAGTGTTGTATCTGCTCTCTAACAGCTAAGAAAGGACGTGCCCATCGGTGATAATTTTGAACAAGTCAAGGCAGCAGCTGGGCTATGCCTTCAAACCAGTCTGGAGAAAGAAAATCGTGCGAAGAAAGATGGTATTGAGGGCCACGCGCGGCCTCGCTCTCCTGCTCAGCCACCCCCTCGCTCTCTGAAATTCTTCCCGCCCTCTCCCTGAGCACCAGCCTTCCTGTCCCGAGGTTGGGGTGTGGGGGAACGGAGAAGGCCGCCGGCTCTGCCTGGCCGCCGGCTGCAAGCTGTAGGTCATGGAGCACAAGGGGATCTGGGCTCAGAGCCGTGTTTGTTATGAGTGGAGCCATCTGGGAGAATGGGAGGCTAATGCTGAAAAGCCGGAACTCCCCGACGGCGCGTAGGTACAGGCTCTACAGGGCAAAATCACAAGACACCGTGGGTTAGGGATTCGGGTTGTACTGGGAGCAAGTGGTCAGAGGTGAGGTGAGGGTGGTGAATCCTTTCTTTAGGCCTTGAGGACAGTTCTAAGGTCTGGTCCAGCATCCCTCTGTCTGGTTTCATGTAAAAGTAGCCAGGGGATTGTTCCACATTAGGGCTCAGGAGCAGAAACATATCTTAGGTCGAGATGTTATCTTTAGCCTGCAGAAGTCCTGACCATGGGACCATTAGTCAGGTCTGGGCTGCTGCCTTCTGATTATGGGGGGAAAGGCTAGATCTCTGAGGGGGACATATATATATATATATATATATATATATATATATAGAGAGAGAGAGAGAGAGAGAGAGAGAGAGAGAGAGAGAGAGAATGTTTAAAGTAGAGCTAGAATTTAAAACTAAATTTAATCAAGGCTGTAAGAACCCTTGGTTTCACTAGTTGGAGCCTTCTGCCCCTGGGCCAGGGGTGGAAAAATGGAGATTTTTAGACAAGGGGACTTTTTTGTTTTCTTCTTATTTATGTGTCCCGTAAATCACCTTTGTTTCCTGTTTTGTTAAAGAATGTTTTGTTGGTTGGACCAGGCAGGTGGCTGAGGGACCACTGATAGGCTGCCTGCGAATGACTGACGTTCCACAGAAGTCCAGCGGACACTCTGTATTCACCGGGAACTGGCTGTCCCAGGAGCCCTGGTCTCTGGGCCTCTTCTCAGAAACAGAAGTAATCCCAGGTGGTGAGGGCCCACACCCAGAGTCAGCCAGTAGTGCCATTCTGGGAACTTCCAACGTAACAGGTCCTTGGAAATGGAATCCGGAGACCCGCAGGGCTGAGAGCAGCTCAAGGTCACAGGGTGCAGTGGGAGTGGGGGGCTGGGGGGATTCAGGTGAATCGGAGGAAGATCCCGCCTTGAGCAGTGCAGAGGAAGGAGAGGATCCAAGTTCCTAGGCCCTGCTGAGCTGCAGCAGCTCCCACCAGCCTGCTCCCCCGGGCTGGGCCGGTGAGGAGGGGCCAGGCCGCTCGAGTGGTGAAGGGGCCGATCGGAGGCTGGGAGGCTGCTTCAGGAAGAGCTTTGTTTTCTTTCAACTCCCTGGGAGGCTGAGCTGCTGGGAAGTTCCCACCACTTACGGGCCTCCTGGCTTTCCTGGCACCTCTGTAGAGCCAGCCAGGAAAGGATCTGCCCACAGGTGCCTGGAGCTATAAATCCTCTCTCCTCGCTGCACTGTGCTGCCACCTCTCCCCGGGGTGACCGCTTCAATGACAATAGCAACGGGCAGGAGTAGGACTGTGATTGAGGGGCTGCTTTCAGAGTCCCGAGCAATTCTTACCTCTTTATCTCACTTAGTTCTCTCAACAAGTCTAAGGGTTCTGTTGGTTTTATAGATGAAATAGGAGTAGAGAGGCTGAGTAACCTCCAAGAGGTCACACCAGCCAACAAGTGACAGGGCCACATTCCCTCTCGGCCTTATTGACCTCTCCCCTACTTCAGGCCGACAGCCCAGCCTCCCGGATGGTAAAATCCATGCTCTACACAGCACACAGGCCGTGGGATCTGCCCCCCCCCAAAATGTTCAGGTCCTTCCTTATCTCAGGACCTGTGACTATGTTACCTTACATGGCAAAAGGGACCTTGCAGATGTGATTGAGGATCTTGAGTTGGAGGGATTATCTGGGTGGGAGAGGCAGGAGCCTGGGAGTCAGGAGACAGGAAGATGGAAGCGGAAGTTGGGGTGATGTGATCACGAGTCAAGGAACGTGGGCAGCCCTGGGGTCTCCAGAAGGAGCATGGCCTTGTTATCACCTTGCTAGCCCCTGCAGGACTCATTTCAGACCTCTGACCTCCAGAACTGCAAGATAATAAACCTGTGTGGTTTGAAGCTGCTAAGTTTGTGGCAATTTGTTGCAGCAGCCACAGAAAATGAACATAGGCATGGTCAGCAACCACGCCACTGGTGGTGACACGATTTCTCAAAGTAGGAACAAGAGACCCAGGAAGGCAGAGCTGGCATCCCCGGGTCCTGAATCCCCAGTCACGGGCCTCCACTAGAGCCAGTTAGCTCTGTGACTTCAGCAGGAAAGCAAGGATGCGAAAGGCGCATGGAACCGAGAGCCCGACCTGCGCGGTCCACACAGACACCCTACCGAGGCCTCAAACACCCAGTTCCTCCTGGGCTCCCGGTGCCAAGGTCCAGGGTTCACTGCCTAGGCCTTCTGTTCTGGGGGGGTCTGAGGTTCCACACTTACTGATCCAGTTACTTGTCACGGCAGCATTCTCAGCCGTGGGGTTCCTGCCAGAGATTTGAGGGGGAAAGGACAGAATGAGCAGAGGCAGGAAGGTGTTGACAGAAAAGGTGTCCACAGTTACGAGGGGTCAGGAGGGGCTGGCGTAGCTGTTGAGGGAGGCCAGGTTTTGTGTTGGGAAATAATCTCTGTTCCATTAAATTAAACCCATGACAACCCCACATGTCCCTTTAATGGCGTGTCGGTGTCCCTGTGGTACCTGTTCAGCCTTCCCTGGGAAGTCCGTTGGGGCAATGGGGAGCAGGGGCTCAGAGTGTTTGTCTAGGGCAGGCGCCCTGAAAGACAAGGTAAGGAGGGAACAGCTGACAGGGTAGGAGGGCCTTGTAATTAAATGTGCTCAGAAATATGTGGGTCGGGGAGCAGGATGAGTTGAAGTGACAGGTTAACCGGAAGAGCCGAGGGAGGCAGCTCGTTCCCGGGAAATGAAAGACGCCAACAAGGATTCAGCGCGGCCGCCTTCCCCCGAGACAGAGACATGATCGGACCTCAGCAGGAGCAGTGGGGACTATTTGTTGCTCACATGCAGATCTGACCAAAGGACAATTTAGAGCCACTTTCGCATAGCCAGAGGGGGCTGCCCCCTCCCTTGTTCCCTGGTGGAAGGTAGGAAGCGGGTAAAGCAGGGGGGCTGCCCCCGGAGGGGCTGAGCCTTCGTGGAGGACTGGGTGGAGGAGAAGGGGGGACAGGGAGGGAAGGAATAGTGACATTGCACAGAGCCAGCTCCAACACGGCTTTAGAATGGATGGTCAGAGAGAAAGAAGGGCGAGAAAGGACAGTTGGATACGGTGTCATTGAACATGAGACGGCAAAAGGTAGAGAGGGGAGAGAAAAGCTGGAGGCGAGGGGGGAGGAGGGGAAACATGACGATTAGGAGTAGCCGAGATGGGGTGAAAACAAGATGATCACGCAGAAAGCAAAGGAGCTGAGAACAGCGGGTCACGGGAGAGAACAAAGGCCCCCAAGCCAGCCCGGGCTCCGGGAAGCCGTCCCCAGGATTTGGTTACACAATGGGGACTAAGAACATCTGCCAAGCACAGTGACAAGCGCCCTGTGTCTGGCGGGGCTGGGAGACGGGCTGCACAGTCAACCAGCTGTTCACTGCATGCAGCGCCCTCGCACCGCGAGCCTTAATGAATTAGGTGGCTTTCGTCGCAGAGTGAGATGGCCAGGGTGTTTCACGTGAGCAGGGACGGAGGTAGCCGGGCCACCGAGATGACTGCAGGTCTCCATCGAGGCAGTTCTGGAGGCTGGAAAGTCAAATGGCAGCATGTGAGAGCAGCATGGAATAAAAGTCAGAGCCTAGTTCAGTTACCTGTATTGTATCCTCTCTGATAGTTGTGCCTGACCGGACGGCAGTGTACCTTAAAGGGACAGTATCACGTGCTGGCCTGGGTTCACATATCTGCTCTGCTACTAGTAAGGTGAACCCTGGCCTCAATTTTATGATCTGCAAAATGGGTACAATAATTATATAATACACACCTCATAGGGTTGTTGTGAATATTAAATGAGTGTGTACATGGTAAGAGCTTAGAACAGTGCCTGGTGTGTAGAAAGTGTTCACTCCAGGGTAGTAATTATGATTTAATAAAGATCATAAGCACAGGAAGTAGATGGAGGCCCCTAAGATGTGGGAGAAGTTACTTTTGAGTCAGCTGCGTGTGTGACCTACATGGTGTCGGGGTTGGAGGCATGGGAAGGGGCTGCCTACTGAAGCTGGGGTTTGGGTGTGACCCTCCCTGGGGTCTGATAGCATTTCAGGTTGAACTAAGTCCAAGAGACCAAACCAAGAGCCTTGTCCATTCACTAAGTAATTAACAATGCCTTCTCTGGGTGAATCATGCGAGGGGCCCTGGTTTGATAGCTCCCCTGCCCTGGAGATCTGTAATGCAGTCCAGCGACTTGACATTTGAAGAAACAAAATCAGATTTGTGTCCTGCCACTTCTAGCACTGTGACCTTCTTTGCCCTGTTTCCTCCTGTAGCTCAGAGAGCTGATATGAAGGTCCAGTGAGTACAGTGAGCAAAGGCAAACAAAGCTGGGTCCCTGATAACACCGTTTACGAAGCTGTTTGTGGATGGACCACAGCCCTGACGTGAAATGTGACCTCTGGAGGTCATAGAAAAACATCTGTAAGGTAACATATTTACGAACTAGAGGTGAAGGACTTCATAAAAAACTTCAGAAGCACAATCCAAAAGTCAATGCGAGTGGGATCCCTCCAAACAAAGGATGTCTTTAAAACAAAGGACACAGTATAATGAACAGGTAACAGATTGGGAAAAGATACTGCAATATCTGATGCCCAAAAGAGGCTAAGATCTGAAATCTGCAGGAACTCCTGTGTTCCAACAAGGCAGGGAGAAGAACCCAGTGGGAAAATGGGCAAAAAGTATGGACAGTTAAGTTTCAGATTAAGAAACCTAAAGGCCTAAGCAGATATGTGGAGAGATGTTTATTGGTTACAAGGAAATTGCAAATTAAGCCAACGAGGTATTACTTTCTATTTGGCAAATATTTTAAAGCTGAATAAAGCCAAGTGGGTCAGGTAGGGGCTATAAGCTCCCTACACTACTGGTGGTAATAGGTAGGTGGTACAGACATCCTGCAGGTTTCATCTTATCCATCCATCCATCCTGCAGTCTCTCACGAAGTGGCCTCAGGACACGTGCGTGAGAGTGGTCGTCATAGCACAGGGTTGCTTGTGGAGACAGGAAACAATATGAGCGGGCCTTCAATGGGGGAATGGACGGGTAAACACGGTGGCCGCATTCTGGATTGTCGCACGGCCGTGAGAAGGGGGTAGATACGCAAAGCCACACAGGCGGATCTCCCTAACACAGGCTGGAAGAAAAGGGCAGCGTGCTAACGTACATGAACATATCTGACATGAGTATAAATTAGAATAGCTGCATAGCAAACAACAACCTGAACTTGCCCGAACAGTCAAGAACATACGTGAAACACGTGAGGATGGTTTTTTTTTAAAAGATGGAAATAGCTATTTTAATAAGGGGTGCAAACCAAGGGTTTAGCACAGAAACTGGTGCGCAGTAAGCACCCCCTAAGTCTTAGCTATTATGAGGTAATTAGAATAGTCCATGAACGCTGTTGCCCAAGTAATGTAAGCTCCTTGAGGATGGGGCCCACCTAAAGTTAAAAACTTCTACTCTGTGGGAAACAGTATCTAAAGAACAAGAAGACAAGCCACAAACTGGGAGGAAATATTTGCAACAGGCACATCTGATGAAGGACTGTGTCCAAAATACACAATCTTAAAACTCAACAGTAAGAAAACAAAAAAATTGATTAAAAAATGGACCAAAGACCGTACCAGATACCTCACCAGAAAAGATACACAGATGGCAAAGAAGCACATGAAAAGATGCTTCACATCATATGTCATCAGGGACATGCACATAAAACAACAGCGAGATACCGCCTTTCAGAATGGCTGGAATCCAGAACACTGACAGCACCAAATGCTGGCAAGGATGTGGAGCGACAGGAACTCTTGCTCGTTGCTGGTGGGAGTGCCAAAGGGTGCAGCTGTGGGTTTCTTACAAAATTAAAACACTCTAACCATACAATCCAGCAATTGCACTCCATGGTATTTACCCAAAGGAACTGAAAACTTGTCCACAGAAAAACCTGCACACAGACGTTTATGACAGCTTTATTCCTAATTGCCCAAACTTGGAAACAACCAAAATGTCCTTTAGTAGGTGAATGGATACATAAACTGTGGTCCATCCAGACACTGGGATATTATTCAGTGCTAAAAAGAAAGACTTGGAGGTGTCTTAAATGAATATTATAATGAAAGAAGTCGATCTGAAGAGGCTGTAGAGTATATGGTATGATTCTAACTATATGACATTTTAGAAAAGGCAAAACTGTGATGATCAGTGGGTCCCAGGGGGAGGGCGAGGGGGAGATGAACAGACTGAGTGCAGAGGATTTTAGGGTGAAATGACTCTGTGAAACCATAATGGTGACTACATGTCATTACACATTTATCCAAGCGCGTACATAAAATGTACACCAGCAGGAGTGAACCCTGAGGTAAATTATGGACTTCAGGTGACTGATGTGTCAGTGTAGTTTCATTATTGGTAAACCTACCATTCTGGTGAGTGATGTTGATAATGGGGGTGCCTGCATGTGTGGGAGCAGGGGATGTTTTGGGAAATCTCTGTATCTTCCCCTCAATTTTGTTGTAAACCTAAAACTGCTCTAAACAGATAAAATCTTAGAAAATAAGAGACGGGCAGGATTCACCAGTCTCGCCTTGGCCATTTTTCAGGAGTCTAGAACAGGGTCTGGTGAGGAACGTGTCTTGAATGACTGAACAAAAGCTGGTTAGAGTCAGAGTGACCCAGCAGCAGTGGGTCACTGCACAAGTGCAAGAAACATTCTGGTCCCTCCTCAGGTCTGAGTTAGGCTCGACCACTTCTCCTTTCCTACAAAGATCTCGAAGCCCTAAATGTCACCTAGCTATCTATACGACACCCCCTTCCCCTACCACCCAGCAGTGGGAGAGTTGAAACTAGAATTCAACTGTTAAATTAGAATAACAACTCTAGGGTTAAAACTGGAAGTTTCCACCCCGTTTCTTGAACCCTGGAAGGGGAGGCGCCAGCGGGGTTTGTTGATCCAGGAAGCAGGAGCATTCTGTAACCTGGGGGAAGTGAGTCAGCACCTTGCCACACGAGGATTTCAAAACAAGGGACAGCTGACCTCACGGAGTGAAGGAGCCCATCTGACAGCCTCATCATGACTTCAGGAGAGCTGCAGTCAGCAGACACCCACAGGATGTGTCAGGGTTTGTTGTGACCACACCCTTCCGAGCCATTCCAGACAAGTCAAAGGGGAAAGCCCGGACACCGTGACTGGCAGAAAAGTGACCATCTGGGGGGAGTATTGTATGTTTCACAAAACCATGTTTTCAGTGCATAAGGCAGGGCCTCACGTCACTCTGTGTGCAAAGATCAAAACAGTGTCAGCTCAATGGCCCTGCCCCTGAGAGACAACCAGGCACCACCCGGCACACAACTGTCCCTTGTGAAGCCACCACTCTGTTGCTTCCTTGGCTCTGCTGTTTGGGCCTCTGCTGCAGCTCCTCCTTCAATAACAAGGCCACAGTCCTATTTGAACCTTAGAGCTGAGGTGCTGAACCTTAGTTGCACATTACAATGACCAGAGAGCTTTTAAAAATCCTAATCCCGCCCTGTGGTTAGAGCCTTGGCCCTGGAACTGAAGGGTTCCAGGTTCGATTCCAGACACGGGTGCGTACCTCAGTTGCAAGCTCAGTCTCCAGCCCCTGTCAGGGTGCGTGAGGGAGGCAACCAATGGATGTGTCTCTCTCACATTGATGTTTCTCTCTCTCTCTCTCTCTCCCTTCCACTCTCTCTGAAAAGCTATGGAAAAAATATCCTTTGGTGAGGATTTAAAAAAAATCCCAATCCCTGGTCGCACCCAGACAGATTAAACCAGAACTTTTCTGAGTTGGTGCGACATCCGCACCATTTTTCAAATGAAGAAACTGAGGCACAGAGAGGTAAAGTGGCTTGCCTGAGTAGTCAGCTAACAAGGGATGCAGTCTGGAGTCAACCCTGCATCTAGTGTCTAGGACCACTAGTTGGGACTCAGCTACTGTGTGTCCAAATTATTTCACAAATAGTAAACTGAGGACTTAAGGTGTTAACTTGTCCCATAACTGTGGAGACCATATTATCTGAGCCTCCCAATCAAGATGTGTATGTAGTTTGATAGTTTTCATATTTCTTGGTAAAAAAAAAAGTCAAGTTGAGAGGTGAAATTTAAAAGCACCCCAAAAGGCAAGTGATAATAGATGATCTTGAGGGTTTAAAAGGGGGTCTCCCAGAGAGAGCTTTCTAAATAAGCATTGTTATTTTGGAGATCTCAGGCCTATCCCTCCTGTCCCTCAAGCTGTCAGGGAAGTCTTCATTCAGAGATTCACCAAACTTGGCTAAGTGAGTCTTTTGAGACTGATGTTACATTAGGAAGATGGCAGATTTCTGCTCCTTCATGACCTGGGACACAGCTTCCATCAGCCTGGTCACAGCCTGGCTCTGGGCCCTGATTGGTCTTATCATTTTCTGCCTTTGTGCACGAGGAGACTGGGGATGAGAGGGAATGTGAAATTAGCCCAACCATTACCCTCTATGGAAAGGACAGCACACTCTCCCCTTGCCAGAGAGGACAAGGACATGCTCATTTAAAGGATTCCCACCTTCAGGTTTTACCCTGTTTTACAGTTTGCAAAGAGCTTCCATTTCCATTGCAACAGCCTCCTGGTAATTCCTCCTTTGGTTCCTGACAGCTAATTCATTTCGCACCTTGCTACCAGATAGCTCCTGGTCATGCCACTCTCATTCTCAGACACCCACAGTGGCTCCCCATTGCCTGCAGGCCGTAAGCACAAATACCCCTGGCATTACACGTCCCCCATTATGGAGCCCCACATTTCCTTTCCAGCCTCACCCTCTGCCTTCTCCCTACATTCTAGGTAAGACACTTCACGTGCTGCCCAGCCGGGCCCACCTCGATGCCTTTGCTCTTGGCTCTACCACTAAGTCCACTCCCTAAAAGCTTCCTCCTTTGTACACCCTTCCCTGTATAAAGGAGCCCTTCCCTGCTCCTTCTGGTCAGAATTAGCCATTCCTTCCTTGATGCCATTGCCGCAAACAGCTGCTGAGTTGGCTCAGCCCTCCTGACGCCCTGCCTTGGATTCCTATGAGGTGTTTGTAGTCCTTCCCCTATAGACAATAAGTTCCTCAAGGGCACTGACCATGAATTCACCTTTGTGTAGGGCAGAAACCCAAACTCTTCTATTTATAGGCAATATGATATCCTCTCTGGGTATAACATCCTTTCCTAGCCTTTTTTTTTTTTATAACAATGTTTCTTAAAATGAGATGGGAGGAAGGTGGCATCAGTTGAAAGTCACCCTGTGCTGAACACTGCAGCTGCTGATGGTGCGAGGTACTCACCTAGTGTAGAACAGAGCAGGGAAAATGGTTAAGAACCACTGCTTGGCAGTCACACTGCTTGCAAAATCAGCCCTGTTTGGTCTCCTATTGGCTCAACTCAATGCAGATGGGATGTGGGACCTACAGAGCCACCAAAATTCCTTTCTCTAAGGTGATCTCCCAAGATCAAAGCCCAGCACGTTGTTCGGCTCTCTACACTGTTGGGAGAATTGGCCTTGTTGGGTTTAAATTCTCTCCTTTCTTGCCCTCTCCTCCTTCCCCTCTGCTGGCCCCTGTCTAAATCCCCTGTACTTGATTATATTTTTGAGCCCAATTCACGTTAGTGATGTTCTTGTTCCATCTGGGGACACTGTCCCCAGACAGTTCACTTGTGGGGCATCAGTTGCTACCTAAATGCAGAGCCAAACCCTGGTCTATACTCGAGAAATTTCTGAGCTCTAGATCAGAATTTATGACTCCTAGCTAGCTGGGTGCCACTGCAGTGGGAGAACAAACTTTCTTCTATCCTCAAGGTTCTTTCCAGCTGGTTTAATAATTAAATAGAGAGGAGGCAGATTAGCAAGAGAAAATAACCAAATTTAATACATATGTATGGGAACCCTTCACACATGGAGACAGACCCCCACATGCACGAGAGGTTCAGAGACAGAAAGGGAACATGGGTATATAAGACATTCTGAGCTAGGGATTAGTAGAGTGGCTTGGGGGCTTCAAAGGGTCATTGCAGAATGATAACAAGAGCAGATATTTAGTAAATAGGTCAGAAGAGGCCATCTCTTATTATGGATAAGGCCCCTAATTCAAGTTCTTCTACGTAGTTAAGAGAGGGGCAGAAATTTCTCTTGCATTCACAGCCAAAGCTGCCTTTAGCTCATGAGACTGACGGGAGCCGGGGCCAAGCTGCCTAACCAGGCCCTGTCCTCCAGCAACATCATCAGCTTCTCCTCCTCAGGCCTCCGCAGCTCCACCACCGTGAACCTGAGCAAGTCTCTGAGCCTCCCACTCTCTTCCCCTTGCTCATCCCGTACCCCATTTCTGCAGTCCCCTCCCGTGACCCAGTGAGCACAGTTCAGACATCCTGCCCACCGTGAGTCCTTCCCTGGCTGACACCACCCCCCGGGCTCCCCCAGCAGACAACTAGGTGGCCCCACTTCATCTGATTTAATAATCAATGTGATACATACCCTAAATCTGTTTCCTCAATGAATTTTAGGCAACTCTTACCTTTGGGTTTTTTCTCTGGGGTGGTCCTGCCTACCACAGGTCATCGAGGGGGCATTGAAGGAAAGGCCAAGGAACTATTGGGCCCCTGCCGTGGGAGTCAGCAGGGCAGACACGAGCCTCAGTGTGGTAGTCAGGAAACTGAGGACACAAGGCTGAGCCCACAGGCAGGATCACCGGGAAAGACGGTTGGCCAAGCGGCCAAGCCAGAACTGGAAACCACAGGGTACGTGGGCTCCTCGAAAGAGTGAGGAAAGGCAGAGATGAGGTGAAGTGGTTTCCAGAGTACCTGGCACCCATGCTGTGCCAGAGGGGCAAAGCTAGAGGCTCCCGGGGCACCATCCTCCCTAGAATGGAAGCTGGGAACATGCCTTACTGTTGCTTAACAAAGAATAAGCCTCTCTTATCTCTCCTTCTGCCATGTTAGAGGTTGTTACAGCCACCTCTGCCCCAAGATAGGACCGGAGGCACTGTTCCTACTCAGTCTGAGTTCTTGGCTCTGTTCCTCCCTGTCCTCCAGATAAGTTGCAACACAGAGAGATAAACTGACTCAAAGAAAAGGTCAAGCCCTGGCCGGATGGCTCAGCTGGTTGGGGCATCGTCCCTGGTTAGGGTGTGCACTGGAGGCAACTGATCAATGTTTTTCCCGCTCTCTCTCCCTCCCTCTCTCCCTCTCTCTCTCTCAAGTCAATAAACATATCCTCAGGTGAAAATTTAAAAAAAGGCCAAACCATCCAGTTAATTCACTATTGAGATTCTAGGGGAAGAGAAAGGGAGTCTAGAAAGAGAAGAGAAAGGAGAAAGTAGAGCTGGGCCAAGGGAGGGGGGAGAGAATTAATTATAAACTAGTTTTTTTATATTATTTTAAATAGTAAAGAATGTGTTTTATTAAAACAGCAAATTATCTCAAGGTGGGCTAGGCCATTGCTACGCAGCCTGTAGCCAGGGACAGGGACTGACTCGGACTGTGTACCAGTCCAAGAGGAAACACGCACAGAAGCTGAGAGACATTTTGTAGGAAGTTTCATAGCAATTTGAGGGAATAATTGTCTGACTGCTGAGTCTAATAATGAAAACAGGACTTGTATTTCGTCTTTAAAAAATTGTTTCTTTTCTAGTGTAAGGGAGACAAATTTTACCTCTACCCTCCTAGGGTTTGGGGGCTGGGCCTGAGAACTAAATTGACTCAAGACGGATTAACAGGAGAAAATCGTACACATTTATTTAATGCAGGTTTTAGGGAACACAGGAGCCCTCATAAGGAAATGAAGACCTCAAGACCTGACAAAACCGAAATGTTTTTACACTGGGCTGAACAAAGAGAGGGGATTATAGAAAAGTAACTAGAACATATGGGGGCTCAAGGAAGATAATTTTTATTTTAATAAGGCCTGTTTGTATAGAATTCTCTCGGCTTCTACTTCGTGTCCCGATGATAAGAATGTTACTTTCCTCCTGGTGAGGCAAGATAGTAAGAAGGTAGGAAAATCCCTTGGCAAGTGGAATGGGGAAACTGAGACAGATAGCTGAACAAACTGGCTGAGCAATTTACAGCCAGATACAGAAGGTCACCAGGCAGAAAGCCCTGGGTGCCTAGCAATAGGCAAAACTGGTGCCGGGCCTTGCCCCCATGGTGGCCTTTCCTGCCCTGGCATATCGCAGGTCATGCGGTTTAGACCCCTGACCTTTAATATTGCTGGTCATTCTGTTTAGACCCCTGACCTTTCCTCCCTAGAGATAACATCTAGGCCTCAGTGGTATTTCAGCTCCAGGCCCAGAAAAGCAGCAAAACAAGGCAGGTGATGCCAGGACAAGCTGTGATGACTAAGGACCTCCTGCCCTGACCCCGAACCATCAGTGGAGAGCAGGACCTAAAAGGGTACACCTGGAAAAGCTGATGAATATTCTATTGAGATACTCCCCTGGAACCTCCCCTAAACTCTCCACCCTTAAAAGCTCTTAGGAGGGAGGACCCAATGAGCTCTCCCTCCCGGGAGCACCCCAGTGCCGTTCCCTTCCTCCAATTCTTCCCCCACAGGCATGCATCTCCTAAACTCTAAGGGTCCCCACAAGATTGGCAACTAGGGGAGCAGTGGGCAATGGCAGCTTCTCCAGGGCTAACCCCCCAAACCTGTCTCCAAGGCTCCCTTTTCTCTGGTTTTCCAGTGAGCTGACAGCAACCCCACCTAGTCTCTCTCCTGTTGCTTCTTCTACCTGAAGCCGTTCCTTTGTCTCACTGTCCCCCGATTTAATAAACACTCCCAAAATCACCTGGACTGGTGTAGTGAAGTCTTTCCTGCGCGAAGTCAAGAACCCACACCCCTACAGACAACTCCCAACCCAGCGCCTGTCCAGTGAAACTGGTGTTGGAGGACATCTTCCATCAGGGGGTTTTATCTCTTGCTTTTAGGGAAAAAAAGGTGAAGGTCACAGCACCCTTCTCATACCTGCTGCTTTTTAAGTGTCTTAAGTTCAAAAGAATCCTTATCTCAAGGTAATTTCTAACATTCTGCAGAGGCATTGATTTGTGACATGTTGCAGTAAAGAAAAACTACCTGGTTCTTCAGCCCAGGGACTTTGAGAGGCACTGAGCCCAGCCGAGGAGGTGGTAGGGGGCAGAGCCTGGGCCTCAGGGGACTGTGCAGGGACAGACCCCTCACGGTCCTTTGAAGAACCTAGAACCGTGTCCCCCTGGCTGAGAACCGTGTCCCTGGAGAAGCAGGGGTGTGGGCTCTTAAAAGAGAGGAAAGGCCAGTGTTGGACAGAGAAGCAGTCACAAGCATGGATGAGGGGCTGTTACAAAGAACAAAGACGGGACAGGTCGCCACGGGCAGTCACAGAGAAGCTTGGAGCCCTGTTCTCAACACCACACCGAAAGGACAAGCCCAAGGGGCTGACACCCCCCGCCCCCTCCGCGCACCTCCACTGTCCCTGCGAACCCAACTACCTTGTGGGCGGGGCTGAGAGGAGACTGCACTCAGATGAGACTGAAGTTCTTAAGTATGACAAGTCTTAGTAACCTTAGTAGTCTAAGTGTGACTCTCAGCGCGGGTTCACTCGTGGGCCACACTGCCCCAAGGCCTGAATGCCCTCTGAGACGCTCTCAACATCTCCACGGTGTCGCAGCTGCTGAAGTCCGTTCAAAACGCCCTGCGTGGTGCTGGGGAGATTCTGCTGCCTGAGGCTCCCGTCTCTATGTTTTGCACAGGAGGCTGTCTTGACCCCAAATCCGACGAGGCCCTGTGAAGGAATCAAGCTTGGCGGTCTCTGCACACCTGCCTCTGCAGGCGAGGAAAAGCAGTGAGTCATCCAGGAGCCCTGAACCCAGCCAGCGAGGGGACAAGGTGCTGAAAGCGTCCAACAACACGGTGACGCTGGACGCAGACCCCGTGCAACAGGTTTCTGCGAGCAGCACATGCTCTGTGTTCAAATTAAAGAGAGAAATCACTGTGTAAAGAGAGGCTCCTTTAAGACTGAGCGGGGTTGGAAGGCTGGTAGAAGTTTAATCGAGTTGTTTGTTTCGCTTTTTGGCTGGAAGGCGAAGGAAAGACCGCAACAGTGCAGGACTGGCCAGAATGACAAAGGGCTTCTTGGGTAATGAACGCACACTGATGGCTCAGGCCTATATCTCAGAGTTGTTTACGCCCCAAAGGGTTATAAAACCAGACTCAAAGAGCACCCTCGGTGTTGCCCATAATTGCGTAAATTGCGATAAGGACGTCACATTATAATCATGAGGATCAGGTAACCGGGTGATAACATCGCTGGTTACAACTAGCGGAGAAGCAGGAACCTCTGCATGCCCAAGAACGGTGAGTGTCATCCTGACATAACAGAAGACAGGCAGTTCCCCGTCTGGAATGTGGGGGCCGCCCCCATCTGTAGGTCAGCATGACCTGCCTTGCCTCCTGCACCAAGTGCTCCCGGGGTAGTCCCAGCTGGGAGGGAATGTGGGCGGCTGGGAGGCAGAGCTGGATTCTGTGCTCCCCGGAGAGGCCCCAGAGCAGAACCTCTGCAGCTGCCCGCCAAGTGGACCTGAGCATTGTTACATCACCTGATTTCTTTCTAGAACACTCCCTTGCATCCCTCTGTTCATATGCTAGAACTCTTTTTCTGGGGGGAAATCTAGGTGGTTTGCATTTTCAGAAACCCTCAAGGAGCAAAACCTACATATAAGGCCTAGAGGGGAGACAAACCAGATGCTCCGCCAGCTCCCTCCGGCTCCGCCCTCAGCCTGGGCCAGTCCCGCGGGAGGCTCAGAGAGCTCTTGGTGGACCCTGCTACCCTGTGTCCTCTGCCTGCTCATTTAGTAGACATCAGTGTGGTGTCAGCACAGCTGACGCTCCAGAGAGCTTCTGTCACCCAGTTCATCGCCTTCCTCCTGACCGGCCTGACTTCCTACATTCTCTGCCTTACCCAGACCAGGGGCCCAGAGTCCTTCTGGAGTCTTCCTTCTCTTTTGCTCTCCTCCCCTCATCACCATCCCTGCTCCCCCACCATCTAATCAATCATCAATTCCTCTCAGTCTCATCTTCTACAACCTCCAGTGTCAATAGTTGCTAACTGATGAATGTGGGTGCTGGGTGTATGGAGGGTCACACTACCCTCTCTGTTTGTGGGTGAGTCTGAATGTTTCTAAAACAGGAAGTGAAATTTAACAAAAGATAAATAACATTTCTCAACTGGATCCCTCTGCTCTGCTACTTCTGAATCCAGACTCTTACCGTCTCTTGCCAGGATGACTTCTTTGCAATCTCTTTGCCTCCCGGTCTTGCCCTGCTCAGCTCCGCGTCTCCATCTGCTCCTACCAACCACCCTTAGTTTGACAGACCTTCCTTCAGTGCTGAATGTAGATGGTGGCAGAGTTTCCTCCCGCTAGACAATAGTTTAAATTGCTTTTGTCCGGCCTGCGTGGCTCAGCAGTTCATTCTCGGTCAGAGCACATGGCCAGGTTGTGGGTTCGATCTTCAGTGGGGGGCATGCAGGAGGCAGCAGATCAATGACTCTCATCATTAATGTTTCTGTCTCTCTCTCTCCCTCTCTCCTCCTCTCTTTGAAATCAATAAAGACATATTTTTTAAAAATAAAGTGCTTTTAATTAAAGGAGTTATAAGATGTGAGACATAGATAAGCACTCTGCCAGGCATGTTGTACGCCAGGGCTGGGGGATCATACCTGGGTTCTAGTCCTAGCGCAGCCATCAGTCAGGCAGGAGGACAAGTCTGTGAGAATAAAATACACAAAGACAGCACTAGCCCTTGGCCAGTGCTTTCCCTTTCAGAGATTTGAAGAACATGATCATCTTGTTTGAACCTCAAAACAGACCCATGGGGAAGGTAGGGCATGTTTTAAGGTTATTTTGCCCAGTTCTTGCACAGGTGTGAATGAGCACCTTCCCCCGACTCCCTCCCCAGAGGAAGGCTGACACACGTCTGGCTCAAGCAAATTATCCACCTCATCTCAACCGACCCACTTGTCTGAAACACGTTCAAATGCCAGAGCCAACAGAGACAAGCAGCTTTGTCAGAAGAAAAGCAGACACATATGTCAACTTAATAAGATGTATTTTTAAAGGCGTGTCTTTTTAACCATGCAACAGAAAAGAACTGATTCTTCGGCAGACCAACCTGAAGTTCACAGAGGTGACCTGATCTGCCCAAAGTGATTCTTGGTAATACTAGCAGTGTAAGAGTAAGTAGTAATAATAGCAGCAAAAAATACTTATTCTATATCTGGGGCAGCAAAAAGAGCCTTTCTCATTCAGTCCTTACAATGACCCTGTGATATGAATAGCATGTTCTTTGTATAGATGAGGAAACAGATTCAAAGTATCCTAAGTCCCGGAAATAGGAATGATCACTGCTCCGATGGACTCCATGGCCTATGGCCCATGGCCCTGTGACCAGTGCACTATGTGTCCCCTGGCTGAGCCACATTGTTTTCCAGTTGCTGTAAGAGCTGGGAAGACACTCAGGTCCCCGAACAGGGGCCTTTTCCGTTACACCCACCACCATCCTCTCAAATGGTAGGCAGGGGCCTTCCCAGCACTGGGAGAGCATGACCAGCAGAACCCAAACTGTGGGAAACTCTTCAGGTCTGCCATAGAGAAACTGTAGGGAAATCCATAAATTAAGGAGGCCTGAAAGACACACCCAATTAAAAAATGAATAAGACTAAATAAACGTTTTAAAAAAAATTATAATGACTGCCTTGACCGGATAGGTCAGTTGTTCAGAGTGTCTTCCTGATATGCCAAGGTTTCGGGTTCTATCCTTGGTCAGGGCATATACAGGAAGCAACCAATGATGCGTACATAAGTGGAGCAACAAATCAGTGTTTCTCTCTCTCCTCCTTCCTCTCTCTCTCTGTAAAATCAATCAATAAAAAATTTTTAAAATTATAATTTGCATAAAACTTACCATTTAAACAATTTTTAAGTGTACAGTTTGGTGGCATTAAGTACATCCACAATGTTGTGCGATCATCACCACTATCCACTTCCAGAACATTTTTGGGTTTATGTTTTGCTCACTGAACCCCTCAACTGTTCATCAGACTCTGTGGAAAGCAGAGCACAGAGACTGCCTCCGCAGTCAGAGCCCCTGCACAGAAAGCCCACCTGGTGAGGGGGGAAGTTTTTTGTTTTTTGTTTTAAATATATCTTTATTGATTTCAGAGAGAGAGGAAGGGAGAGAGAGAGGCATAGAAACACCAATGATGAGAGAGTCATTGATCAGCTGCCTCCTGCACACCCCCAACTGGGGATCGAGCCTGCAACCTGGGCATGCGCCCTGACCAGGAATCACACCTCCATCTCCTGGATCCTCGGTCGATGCTCAACCGCTGAGCCACGCCAGCCAGGCGAGGGGGGAAGTTCTTCATTAGCACCTGCCTGGGATTTTTCCTAGGCTTTGCTGAGGCAAAATGAAAAGAAAAAGATGACATGCTGTCACGTTCCTGTGCCAGGAAGCCGAGTGGGAACAATTGGAGCTAGCCCTCCAACTAGAGGTGGGACATTTCAACAGTAGTAGAAAAGGTCCTAAGATTATATTTTGGAATCTTTGAATGTGTGAATCTCTTTTTTTAGGGGCCTTCAATTAATAACCTCGTACATAACTGCTTTCTCATCTTCACTGACCACAGAAGGAATCAGACAGAAAACTAACCAGTCTGTTTCACAGGTAGATGAGTTGAATGTCACATATAAGTGTTGACCCAAGTTAAAACCACACAGGGAAGGAACAGGGGAGGGAGTTCTAGTCTTTCATTTTAAAACAACATTTATAATTATATTTCAAATAGTATGTTTGATAATTATAATTATGTATTTTAGCCCTCTCTGCTGCATTCCCTGTGGAATGCTCCCCCTTTGAACACTTACTGCTAATCTCTAAATCATGGGTGGGGAACCTTTTTTCTGCCAAGGGCCACTTGGATATTTATAACATCATTTGAAGGCCATACAAAATTATCAGCTTAAAAATTAGCTATGAAAAAACTCATAGATTTATTGAATTTCAAGTCCCACCTGCCTTGGCAGGGCCAGGCCAAATGATTTCTCGGGCCTTACACGGCCCTCGTTCCGGACATTCCCCACCCCTGCTTTAAATGGTCATCGATGGGAAACATCATTCCAATTGGTTCTGCCTAAAAGACTTTACCAAGAGGTCACCAAAATAGAAGGCACAAACAAAAGAATATGGAAGAGTGTTCATTTTCGCTGGGAACCAAATAAATGCATATTGAACATGAGCTACTATTTGTATCTATTTAATTAATAAAGATTTTGAAGCATAACAATGGTTGCAATAGGCACTGTTGTGGCAAATATACACTTTCATAGATTTCCAGTGGGTAACAGCAACAAAAACAAAAACCTTAGTATCCTCAAACTCAACAAGGCATATTTAACTAAAATGTGCCACCCACAAGAAGGAAGTTCACAGGCAGTAGAAGTGAGACTCACAGAGTGGTGACATGGTAAAATATACACACACAAGTGTTCGGATACCATGATGACAACTGTTCATAAAAAAAATACCCAGGAAGAGCTAAGTAATAGAAGGAAGTGGAGTGACAGTGGAATCCGGTGCTGAGATTATGGTGACCACTTTCTACTTCTGTTTTCCCCAGAGTTTCTTTAACAAGGATGTTATTTTAGTATTTTCTTTTATATGTTAAAAAATGTTTGAATTATGTAAAAATCTAGTGCTCAAACATCTCAGTTCTTAAGTTGACAAGAGCCTAAGTTGCAGGGACAGCTGAACCGTCCACAACTTTCTAGAAGATTCTAGAACATCCACCAGGGCTACACATCCTACCCGGGTGAACAGGCTAGACCTGTCTTTGGGAAAAACTGTACTAAGCCACCAGAGCTTCAATCTTCTAGCAGAGACCTTATGATCCTAAACAACTTTTCTTCTTATTTCAACTTCTTCCCCCTTTTCAGCCCACCCAGAATGTTTCCTTTCAGCTTCTCTGAGGCAATGAGATCTTTGGGCATAATATCAAGTTCAAGAGAGAGGTTGTGGCAAGAGCGCCTGTACGTTTCAAGCAGTTATGGTTTCCTGTTTTCCTGTAGGGAGATCAGAAGCACACAGTGCAGGGAGAGCCCTGAATGCCCCTATTATCCAGGAAGAGACCCAGAGTGATGTTTACCTATTAGAAGGGAGGCAGCGTGCTGTAAGGGACAGCAAAGCACAGCATTATCTATCAATCACACAGGACATGGGTCCAGTCTTATGACCGAAAAAATCATAGGAATTATTATTCCCTGACTTGTATACACCCAGTACATTCCATGAAGGGGTAAAGGTGGTTTTAAAGCATCTTTTCTCAGGCAATATATGTAAGACACAGATAAAGTGAAGTGCAGGCACCACGGTGAGGAACATGCAGTCCGTCAAAACTGATATTGTTTAAAAAAGTTCCAGCATAGTCCTAGCAGACATTGCTAATACTTGTATGGTGTCCTGCAAAGCTGAAGACTGGGAGTAGGCAGTTTGCCAAAAAGCCACTTAATAAATAAAAGCAGGAGTTCTGGTTTCTCAGTTTCTCTTTGGGATTATTACCCTCTCCCTTCGCCGCCTTCTCTGCATTTGCCGAATGTGAGTGTTGTGCTGGGCCCACGCGACGACGGTCTCCACCATGGACCTAGCACTTAACCTACATTTTACTGTTTTACTGGTCCCACGTGTTTGCATTCACAGAAGAAAACCCCCCACCCCCGTTCTACTTTTAGTGCATTTTAGGCCTCAAGAATGTACTATAGGAATAGAAGTTCGAGTCTTCTCCCAGGAAGTTCGGCTTTAAATGACACACTTTCCATCGCTCACTGTTTTCTGACCCAGCCTGGAAATCTTCAGCCTCCATGCTCTCCTGAAAGGAGCCATTCACGGGCAGAAGAGCTCTCTTGTGGAGGAACTTGGGTAACTCTGCCCAGTTCCTTAAAACAGTGGTGCCCCGGCGGATCTGTAGGCTGGATTCAGTGGGTGACCAAGATTTTACTGATTTGTACAAAGTGAGAAAAACAAGAACAATGCAAGTTTTTCATTAAGAAATTTATCTTGCTGTGATATATTCTGAGATTGTGTACTCTCTACTTTTTGAGTAAAAATGTCTTCTTTTATAATAGTAGGATCATAAAAAGTGATGTTTAAAATAAAAACATGAAAAAAAAAACCAAAAAAGCCACACAATAAAATTAACCCAGTGCAGATGCCCAAACATTTTTGTTAATTTTATTGCTTTGTGAAATCCTGAAGTCCAGAGAACCACCGTTTTAATGGATTTAATCAGAGATTTAATTTGAGCCAATGGATTTAACAATGTGGGGGTTCAGAACAAGTCACCCCAAGATGTACCACTTTGGCATGTGAAATACTTTGAGCTTAAGGCAACCAAGACCCTGCAGGCTCATGAGAAACTTTTCCCTCTCCCTTAAAGAATTTAAATTAGGGGCCTCGCCCACAATAAGAGTTATCACCAGAAATAACTTTTGATAACCAATCTATAGGGCAGAGCGAACTTCTTATCACTGAGCATCTGCTCTTTGTACCGTCCTGCAATACCTTCCTCCCCTCTGAAGCCCAGGGCACCCTATCCCATCCTTAGCTCAGGATTTCCTTTTTGTCTTTGAACCTCTCATGTTTGGAGTCCCTGATTCTCTCATGTATGTGGGGTTCCCATATATAGTATGTAATTGATTTGGTCTATTTGATTATTAGACTAGTCGAAAGAACCTCGAGGATAAAGAAAAGTTTCTTTCTCCCCCCCACAATAAGATTTAATCGAATCTCATTCTGATGAGGAAGGTTTTGAGTAATCCATTTCTGTACATACAAAACACCAACCTCCTTGGAAGCAACCAAGATGTCCTTCAGTAGGTGAATGGAATCAATAAACTGTAGGCCATCCAGACTGGGAAATACTGTTCAACACTAAAAAGAAATGAGCAATCAAGCCTTGAGAAGACAGGAAGGGAATCTAAATGCATTTGCTAAGTGAAAGAAGCCAATCTGAAAAGGCTGTATGCTGTATGAATCCAACTATATGACATTCTGGAAAAGGTAAAACTTTAGAGGCAGTGAAAAGATCGGTGGTTGCCAGATGTTGGGAGGAGGGAGGGATGAACAGGCAGAGCACAGAGGGTTCTTACGGCAGCGGAACAGTATTCTGTATGATGCTATAATGGTAGATACATATCATTATAAATTTATCTAAATCCATAGCATGTACAATGCCAAGAGTGAAGCCTAACGTAAGCTATAGACTCTGGGTGATAATGAGGTTTCAATGTAAGTTCATCAACTGTAACAAATGTACCACTCTGGTTGGGGATGTTCATAAAAGGTAAGGCTATGAATGTATGGGGGCAGGGGGTATATGGGAAATCCCCGTACCTTCCATTTAATTTTGCTGTGTACCTAAAAATGCTCTAAAAAATAAAATCTATTTTTAAAATGTCACTTGGGGTGGTGAACACACAATACAGTGTACATATGATATGTTGTAGAATTGTGCACCTGAAACCTGTATAATTTTGTTAACCAATGTCACCTCAATACATTCAATAAAAGGGGAAAAATAAAGCATTCTAGAATTTTGACAATTAAAAAAAACCTCAGCCAGATGTAATATTTTTTTGATGACTTTGCAGACAAATCAGAATTCCAAATGCTTCAGGTCCACCTTTCTGAGCATCAGTGTTCCTTGAACAGTACAGTTGATGCAGAAGGTAAGAGTGGCTTGGTTAAATCTGGAGCAGCCCATGACATTCCCTGGGTTGTATTTTAAAATAAAACCCTAAAAAGTTGTTCTTCCCCCTCCCCAAAAGGTCGATCCACCAAGCAAACAATGCTTTGTTACAACCACCATGGGGGAGCAGAGATTACTGGTCAGATATAACTGAGACCAGAACATCAGACTGTTAGGCCTCAAAGAACTTCAGAGATTGCCTCTCATTATGGAACTGAGAAACTGCCTTGGAAGGTTTCTGGTCCTGGGCTCCCACTCACTTGCCCTGTGACCTTGAACTAGCCACTCACTACTCTGGTCTGCTTCCTCAACTGCAAAGAGCCCTTCTAGGCCTGAAATTTTGTGACAATGATGCCCAAGTTCAACATAGTAGGAAAAAGTGATGGTTTCTCATGGGTAAGGGGTTAAATCTGGGGAAATTCAGACTGATGCAGAAAGCAACCAAACACTCATTTTTTTCTTATTGCCCGAAATGGACATGACTTATAAGTTATTAGTCTACAGTAGCTTAGTATTTGGGGGTAAAACTGAGAAGAGATTCCTAATCTCCCCTCTGCCCCTTCCCCCCCCCTTTCCCCTCACATGAACTGGCATCTCCTAAGGCGAGGCTTCTGCTCAAAGGGCAGTGGATCCAAACGCAGACAGTTACTGCCTCCCAGTGGGCACAGCACGGGGCTCATTTCTAAAGTCAGCGCTGATAACAGGATTTCCCAGGTGCTGCAAGAACTCATCTTTAGAGCTGCAGGGACCTTAGAGTAGCCACCTGTTTCACTTCCTTCACTTTGCAGATGGGGATGTTGACGCTCAAAGTCACACACTGGGGTGCAGGGCCATCTGTCCCAAGTCTGGGGCCATTCCGCTACGTGGCACTGCGGCGTCACAGGCTGCACGGACTCCACCTGTCTCCGCAGACTTCCTGAGTGCCGGGAACTGCTATTACCTGCGGCAGCGAAAGGAGGATGCCAGCCCTTGTCGAGAACTTTGGCAGCGGGAGGCCGCCCTGGGCACAGCCACGAGGCCTACCCGGGCGAGCACACGGGAACGCCCGGGGACGTGAAGGAAGAGCTCGGTATCGGAGCAAACCGCCGTAAGGCCGGACAGCGGCATGGAACAGGCGCTCCCTCGCAGCTCTCAGAAGGGACCAACCCTGCCCACGCCTTGATCTCGGACTTCTGTCCTCAGAACTGTGAGACAACACGATTCTGTCACTGAGGCCACTCTTTGTGACACTTTGCTACAGCAGCCCTAGCAAACTAATAGAGATTTTGTAGAGCTTTCCCTGTCAAACACCTTCCAGTTGTCAGTCACACTTCCCGTACGGAAGGCAAAGTGGAAGACTCCCTGGTCTAGCGCGACCTCCGAGGTCCACAGGTGTCGCCTCACTGAGACTCCAGGCGCGACGCCCACGCCCAGCCGGGCTTTTGCAGTGCACGCTGGGGCTTGTAGTTCCGGCGTGCGGAGCCCTGCGCGCGCATCCGCAACCGCGGGGCGACATTCTCTTCCGGCCTCGGGCCGCGGCTCCCGGAAGTTGAGCAAGTTAAAGTTTCAACGCTTCCTTTCCCCGCCTCTTAGACCCGCAGATGCCAATCCAAGTAGCCAATAGGTCGCCTGACTGGCGCTTTCTGTTACCTGATTGGCTGAGAGTTTTGCTTCCGCCCAGACAAACTTGCCGGGGATTGGTGGAGCCTTCAGTTTTGAAAATCGTAGGTTTCGCCCGCGCTGCAAGGCTCCATTGCTTCCCCGGTGCCGTAAGCCTGAGAGTCCGGCAGCTCAGGGTCTGGGCGGGCCGGGGGGGCTCGTGTAGGGGAGGCCGCGGGACTTGGATCTGAGGAGCACTTAGGAGACGCGGTGCAACCGAGTGAGTGCGCGGGGCGGCCGGTGGAGGAGTGGGGTGGTTAGCCATTTATTATTCCTTCCGCCAACTCCGGGCCGGGGGCGTGACTCTGTCCCCTTTCGGCCTGGGAATGGACTGGTCACCTCTTCCACGTGGGAGATGACCTTCTTTGGTCCCGGGGCCTGAGATGACCCCCCCCGCCCCCCTTCCATCTAGGCCACCAGGGTCCGAGAAAATAACCCTATCCCCTCCCGGTGCCTCGCACCCTTGCGTGTCTTGGAGGCCGTTTTATTGACCGGGACGCGGAGGAAGCGCACAGCGACCGGGTCGTGTGACAGAATTATGCCAGATGGCGTTTCTGTACAGTTAACCTTCGCCCAACACCTCCGCCCTCAGCTGAGCAACATTTTAAACTAACCATTTCCGATGCCGGTGCCGCCCCTTGTTACTTCCCAGGCACGTTCGCCGTCAGCGGTTCAGTTCTATCCAGACTCCGTGGCCTTAGATTGCGGGTGCCCCGAGCCCAAACTGGACGCCGGCCTTTCAGAGGCTGAAATCGAGTAGGCGGCGTAGCTTGTGCTTTAGAGCACAGTTGAAATCCAGGCCCCCAGGTGACGGAGTTAATTTCTCATTGCCTCAGTTTCCTCATTCGCACATGGGTAGCCTTGAGGTTGAGGTGAGAATCAAATGAGACAGATGACGCCTGACCGGGGCATGGAGTAGGTCTCGGTAGATGGGAGCAGCTCCCTAACTTCTTGCACTCTCAAAAGAACAGGCATTGCAAAGGAGGGCGGTGGGGGCTCTGCTCTGGTGTGTGGTGTGAGGGAAGTACTGGAAGGGAAAGATGAGCCCCCTTCTCTATCCGTGGGATGCGGGGTGCTCTGGGTTTGTGCACAGGTTTTGACAGGGGCTGAAGACATTTTTGCTGCTCTTCCCAGGAGCCTCATTCTTGGTACACTGATTCCTCCTTTTTCTCAGGGTCACCTTTGTTCTAACTTATGGTGACCCCTTTTAAAGCTGAGGACTGCCAAAAACAAACTTCCCCATGGAAGAAGCCCAAACACTTTTTTGTACTTGTGAAAGAAGCTGTCACCCACTCTCCGATTTTGAACAAATACTTTAAAAAACCCCACAACACATAGCAAGTTGTTGCCTTTGTTTTGGTTTTGGCATCCTTAAATAATTATCTCTTTCCTGGCCTGGAACTGGGGTCTTGCCCTTTGCCAGAGAGGGGGCAGGAGGGAGCCAGAGGGATGGCAATGGAGAGGCCATGATTGGCTGGCTGCAGAGCTGTCTCTGTGCAAAGCCTCTGTGATCCTGCCCAATTGGCCCTGCCCTGATTAGTGCTGCTTTTGGCATCTAGGAACAGGAACTTTGGATATGGCGTGCCCAAACCTGTGCAGAATGAGCTTATTTGGTGTCCCTGTGGGGGGTGGGGTGGGAAGTGAACCTGTAGGGTGTTTATTTCAAGGTGTTGAGTTGATAGGTGGATTCATTCTTTCAACAAGTATTTCTCTCATGCCAGGCACTGGGCTGGGCTCTGGACTTTAAGCTATAAGCGAAACAAAAGGGCTTGCCCTCAGGGAACCATGTTTAGTGGGCAGAGAGAGTCAGTAAGCAAACAAATATACAGTCACCCAAGTGCCATGCAGAGAATTGAAATTGAGGGATGGGATCATGGCTGGTGGTCAGCTCTTCCCTGAGTTGCTGAGATCCAAATGATGACGAGAGAGCTGTACAAAAATAGGAGACAGAGGTTCGAGACAGAGGGCAGGGTTTGTTTGAGGAATAAAGGCTGTGTGCCCTGGAAATCAGATCCCAGGAAGTCCCATGAGGCTGCAGCATGACCTGCTGTTAAGCTCAGTTGAGTGTTAAGGGTTGACTTAGCCTAGACCCTTCTTCTAGGAGTTTCTATCTTAGGTGGGAGGCTGAACTTTGCGTGGTTCTTGGTTTTGAAGGTATAGATCAGGGTGGTGGGTCACTGCCATGGCATGAGACATGCGGTCGTTATTATAACTTCTGACCTTCACCCATTCACTTGTTCTTTCATTCACCCAGTCGGAATATTTACTGAGCCCCTGCTTCCTTGCCTGGGACTTTGGTGATGATATTATAACCTAGTCTTGAGGACACCTGAGCTGCTGGTTTTTAAGAAATTAAGAGAAAACTGGTTTTGTATTTCTCCCCTGCCCAGTATTTCTACACAACTTATTGCTTATCTGCTCCCCTCATGCTTCCTTATCCATTTCTAGGGCATTTCAGCTCAAGAGAGAGAGAAGGTGTGGGGGCCTCTTGGAGAAAAGCAGCCTGCCCCCTACTTTCTTATTGACTCCTTTGGAACGCAGAACCCCTTCCATTCACTGGCCTCTTGAAGAGACAGTTGGATTCAATATTCTTTGGCTTGAGGCCTGGGGTCAGCTCGTGTCGCTCAGGGTGACTGTGTCTGAGCCCTTGCTCACCCACAGGGAGGAAGAGGAGAGCCCACAGGAGAGTAAGAGCAGGGCTGTGTTTGGGCAAGTAGACAGGGTACCCATGGTGGCCATAGTTTCTCCCTGATTCAGGAAGGCAGTTGGCTATGCCTTGTCATTTTAAGCCCCAGAAAAGGCCAAAAGGAGGACTGTTGAAACCAGAATTAGCTTGGAAGTGTGGACTTACGGAGACAGGCTGTTAATGGGTGGGTAGAGGGAAGGTGCTAGAAGAGTGTGAGTAGGACGGGCCCTTCCTTTTGCAAAAATGACGCTAGTGGATTGGCATTTGGAATTCTGGACCTCTGGCTAATAGCTATTAGCAAGGAGGGGCTCTGGTTCAGGCACTTGGTGTCTTGTGGTGGTTAGGGGATGGGGAAGGTTCTAGTCCCTAGCCCTGAGCCCCTGTGCCTCTTGTCTTTTTCATCAGACAGAACACCATGGGGACGACAGCCCCAGGGCCCATTCACCTGCTGGAGCTATGTGACCAGAAGCTCATGGAGTTTGTCTGCAATGTGGACAATAAGGACTTGGTGTGGCTTGAGGAGATCAAGGAGGAGGCCAAGCGCATGTTCACCAGGTGAGGGTGGGGGCCGCCTGGCTGCTACAGTGTGGGGGCATAGCAACCCAGTGAGGACTGGCCAGGCCAGATGGACAGGCTGCCAGGGGTCTCTCCTGAGTGCCCAGTTTGCTGGGGGCCCGACCTAGTATAATGGGAAGAGGAAGGAGAAGTATTGGGCTGGGTCTCAGGGGATGCAGCTGCACATGTTAGCCTGGCAACCTTGCTCCCCTGCCACATCCCTGGGAGGAAGCCCCAAGTGCCTGGCAGGGGACTTGCACATGGCCTTGAAGAGCTCACTAGGTACTGGTCACCCCAGCTTGACCTGTCACTGCCAGGAAATGGGTAGGGGCTGGGCTGGGGAGGGGAGGGGGCCAGTGGTTTCCAGGCATCCACAAATATCACCCTTCTTGTACCAAATAGAGAATTCAGCAAAGAGCCTGAGCTAATGCCCAAAACACCTTCTCAGAAGAACCGACGGAAGAAGAAACGGATTTCTTATGTTCAGGATGAAAACAGAGATCCCATCCGGAAAAGGTAGGAGGGGTCGGGGGCTGCCACTAGCCAGGGGAGGGTCAACTGGGCAGGGTCTGGAGGCTTGGTACTCACTAGGAGAGTATGATTTCCAGGTGGTAATTGGGAGCAGAGGCCTGTAGGAGTGGTGGTGGGTGCCATGTGGGCCATGCTGAAGGGTGAAATATCAAAGGGAAACAAAGCATGACCCAAGGCCATGGAGTCCAGAGGGTGTGTGTCTGTGTGTGTTGGGCTAGGGGTGTTTGATCTGGGCCTTGGACGATGGGAAGGGTTTCCAGAGGTGGGAGAAGAAATAATTCAATTTTCTGCTTGGGGGAGAGCTGCTAGAGTTGTGGACCAGAGGGTCTGTTGCTTAGTCCCTGTGCTCTGCTTCATATGCTACCCATGGAAATACCGTGGGCGGCAGACTATCAGCAAAGGAGGCTGGGTCTTGGGGTCAGGAGGTCCTGGGCACATACCCCAGTTCTTCCCCTTAGTAGCTATATGTCCTATGTTAATTTTCCATCTCTCTCAGCCTGTTTCCTCAAATCTAGAGTGAGAATGGTCCCTGCCTCTCAGGACCTTCTTGTGGATTAAGTGATAACATGAGCAAAGCCTGTAGCAGGGTGATTGGCACAGTGTGAGCTCAGTCAGCTAGAGGTTTCTATGCATTTAATCTTCCCAGTGGTGCAGTGAAGACTGGCATTATCCCCAATTTATAGGTTGGGAGACTAAGGCTCAGAGAGGGTGGCCCAGAGTCTCATGGCAAGGAGTGGACTAGAACTCTGGTCTTCTGCCTTCAAGCCTTTCTCTTTATACGCCACCTGAGCCAGCAGCTCCTGGGGAGGCTGGTGCCCCCACTCAAATTTTAGGGTGCCTCCCTGCCCTGCTGGGTCTTCTCAGCTTCTGCGCTGTGGCCTTTGGCAGGTTGTCCCGCAGAAAGACTCGGAGCAGCCGGTTGAGCTCCCGGCACCTGCACAGCAAGGACAAGGTGGAGCAGCTGGCCATGGTGGTCGGGGAGAATGGCTCCATCCCGCGGAGGGTGACACGTGCAGCGGCTGCAGCTGCAGCAGCCACCATGGCCTCTGCTTCGCCCACCTCCGAGTCACCCACAGTGCTGACCAGGAAGCCCAAGAATAGTGTTGCCCAGGGCCAGCTGGTGCCGGTGGTGGAGATAGGCGTCAGTGAGCGCTGCAGTGCCGAGCAGTGCCTCAGCCAGCTCAGTTCTGCTCGGGCTCTGTCCCTGGCTCCATCCCCAACCCTGGCTCCAGCCACAGCTCCCACCTCCCAGATCATCTTGACATCGGATGAGGAATCAACACTCAAGAAGTCAGAGGCCGGGAGACAGGAGTCTGTCGCCATAAGCTCCTTGATGGCTACACCCCAGGACCCCAAGGGCCGAGGGGTCAAAGCAGACCGGTCTGTCTCCAAGCTCAGGATTGCACGGACCTCCCCAGTCCGGCAGGACTCACCTGGCTCTCCAGCCTCCCCATGGCAGGCGCGGGTGCTGGCTCCCATCCTGCCGGATAACTTCTCCACGCCCAAGGGCTCCCTTGTGGACCGGCAGTCAGTGCGGCGCAGCTTGATTGCCCCGTCCTCCCCGGGTCCCCAGAACTCTGTGGCCCAGAAGTACTCCATGGTGGCCAAAACGGAGAGCGCTGTCCGCAGGTCAAGCAGAAGAATTGCCAAGAAGGCCACCACAGAGCCGGCTGCCTCTGCCCGCATCATCTGTGAGTCTGGGGGCTCAGTAGTGGGTGGGGTGGGGGGGGGTCCTTGGTGCCCAGCTTAGCCAGAGGGGTTCTGGGGTACCATCTAATTATCTAGCAAAGAGCTGTCCATAGACCTTTCTGTGGTGATGTAAATGTCCATATTTGCTAGCCACAAAATGTACCTGGTGTGATTGAGGAACTGAATTTTTACTTTTATTACATTTTACTTAGTTTAGATTTAAATAGCCTCACTTAGCTAGTGTTTATTATATTATATTGGACAGTGCAGATCTTAGCCAACCCTCTTGTTTTAGTGGAAACTGAGGTCCAGGGAGGTTGACCATGTGTCCCTGTGGTAATGCCACTCTGAGACTCGAACCCACGCTCTTTACCCAGGCCAGGGTGTTCTGCTTTCCTCCTGCAGAGGCTCTCTTAGGTTCACCACATTCGTGGACCGTTCCTGGTAGTTCCGTGGACCGAAACTGTTTAGTCTGAAGATACTGAGGTGAAGAGATGTGAATAGTCACTGTAGCCGATTCATTCTGGGAGGGACAGATAAGTGGATTTGCGTGCCAGTTCACGCATTTACCTCCCCTGCGACCTTGGGCAGATTACAGGAACTTCTTTATGGGCCTCAGTTCCTCATCTGTCAGCTGGGCTGATATTAGCATCAGCTGAAAGGGTTGGGGTTTCTATAGTTATCCCACGGAGGGTGCTTAGAAAGGTGTTTACCATGTACAAAGGGCCCTGTAACTTTAGCAGTTTTTATCATCATTGAATCCCAGCTCAGAGGACTGTTGTCCCAGTGGGAGCCACAGAGGAGGACAGGCAGCTCTAAGAGTCAGGGCTGGCTACATGGAGGAGGTGGGGTCCTGCCAGGTGAAACAAATGTGGGGAAAGGTATTCCTGGCAGAGGGAACAGCTTGTGCGAAGACCCTGAGGCATGAAATGGCAAGAAATGGCTGGGCCTCATGTGCCACACAGAGGTTTGGGCTTGATCCCACTAAAGTGGAGGATGTGGCCCTTGATGTTTATTGGGAGGTTCCTGGCACTGTATAAAATGACCAAGAGGAGGGAGGGAAAGACGCAGGGAGGTCAGGCAGGAGGCTGCTACAAGGGTCCAGCCAGAGGACAGAGAGGGAGATGGATTGATGGAGAGGACAGGCTAGGTTTTATATTAATGTGCATTAAAATTATAGTTGACATCTGCCTGGCACTTTAAGATTTATAAAACTCAAGGTTACCTCATTTGGTTCCCACAACAGCTCTGTTAGCCTGTTAGAATTTCCCCATTTCACAGAGAAGGAAACAGGCTTAATGAGGTCACTGAGTCTATAAACTGGCCAGCAACCGCTTGCTGAGGAGGCCTGGTGGAAAGCCCCAGGGTAGGGCTCAGTTAGGCAGGTGAAGGTACCTCACCTTGCCAGGTTTCTTCCCCACCTGGGGAAAGGCTTGATCTGAGCCATGGGGCTTGGGGATACTAAATCTGGGACACATGCAGGTGTGTGGTCTGACCCACGGTCTGTTTTCGGATCTTCAGAAGGGCCCAGGTGGTGACCTGCCTTGGAGATTTCCTCAGGCCTGAATCGGATTCTAGCAAGAGGCCCCATGGGGCTGGCAAGCCTGGAGCTCCAGGGAGAGAGTGGGAGAGACTCTAGAGCTCGTTCTTACTTTTGGATCTGAATCCAGATCCCCAGCACTTAAGCCATTCCAATTGCTCCTCCCCCTCAGCCTTCTCATTTGATTTGCATTTGGCTCAAGCGTGTCTGACTCCTCTCCACCTTGTTGTGGAAGGAAGAAAGTCAAGAAGACAGTTCTGGTCTCATCAGAAAAATCTTTAGGTATTAGGAAGCTATGAAGCTCATGGTGGCAGATATCCTTTTTCCAAAATTCTATTTTTGGCTTTTTTTTTGGCTCAATTTTTTAGTATTGACAACAAATACTGTTAGTTGTTTTAAGTGACTGTATCACTTTGTTCATTTTTAAGAAAATGTCTGCCAAATACCCAAGCTTGAATAACCACAGTTTGTCAGTTGTTCCTTCAGTTAAAAACAGTGTTTCGTGAGAAGAGTGACTAGTTTAGCTGGGAATTCACACATGAGTGCTCTTCACAAAAACTTGGGCATTCTACGAGCTTCCTGTTTTACCACAGAGAATCTTATTATTATTATTTAACATATATTGATTTTAGAGAGAGGAAGGGAGAAGGAAAGAAAGAAAGAGAAACATCAATGATGAGAGAGTCATTGATCAGCTGCCCCTGGCACCCCCCCACTGGGGGTGGAGCCCACAATCCGGGCATGTGCCCTGACCAGAAATCGAACCACAACCTCCTGGATCATAGGTTGATGCTCAACTGCTGAGCCACACCAGCAGGGCACCACACAAAATCTTACAAAGATGTGTACTTCAGTTTAAATTTATTAAAGTGACTATTTCTACTCCTTCATCAAGGACATTCTTAAGTGAAATGACATTTCTGTTCTGTGAGTATGGAGAGGGTCTATCTGGTGAAGAGAGGAGTCTCTGAGGTGGGGAGGGCCTGGCTTCAGACTAGGAGTGGCCAAGCTCCCACCAGCCTGGTTTCGGACATCTCAGAGTGGCACCTGGCTGGGGGTTTTTTGTGTGTTTTTTAAAAATATGTTTTTATTGGTTTCAGAGAGAGGAAAGGAGAGGGAGAGAGAGAGAGAAACATCAATGATGTGAGAGTCATTGATCGGCTGCCTCCTGCACGCCCCCTACCGGGAATCGAGCCCACAACCCGGGCATGTGCTGTGACTGAGAATTGAACAGTGATCTCCTGGTTCATGGATTGACGTTCAACCACTGTGAAATGTCGGCCTGGCACCTGGACAGTTTCTGAGGTCATCTTTTGTTCCTTTGTTTTTCCATCAGGTCACAGTTACCTGGAGAGGCTCCTGAATGTTGAGGTGCCGCAGAAAGTCAGGTGAGTCAGGGTTGGGCAGGGTACTCTGGAACCAGATTGTCTTGGTGCACCCCAGGATTGGAAGCATTTCCTATGCCTGACCCTTCCCTCCTCCTGGGGGCTGCCTACTGCTGCAGCCCTGCTCCTGCTCCAGTCTAACCAGGAAGCAAGTGGCATGGTGTCAAGTCTTCTTACGTTGCTTGTCAGTATCACTTGTCAGCTCTGGTGTTGCCTGGACCCCTCGAAGCCTTATTCTGGGATGTGGACTCCATAGGTTGTCAGATCCAAAGGTCTGTAGATAAGCTAGTGCAGCCATGAGGAACCACATTCAAATTGGGGTGGGTAGAATGGTAGCAGCATGGGGGCTGTGCTGCTCCCTGCTCCAGGATTACACCCCAGCACTGCTTTGGGCCACCGCTTCCTGTCCTAGAGGCTACATCCTGCCATCACTAAAACTAGGCCTGCACCCTTGCTTTGGAACAGAGGGTCAGTGCTTGGGAGGTGAGATGGTAACTGTGCAGAGCTGCTGGCTCTGCTGGCCCCGTGGTGAATGGAGAGCAGGCCTCAAAAGAGGTGTGGCTTATCCAGGCCCAAGGGATTGAGGCAGAGCTGGGAAAGGGCTCACAGCCTGAATCAAAGCCCCGATGGGGGTGAGATGAAGCCAAATTCAGAAGCTGACATCCCTCATCTACTGAGGCAGCAGACACTCCAGGGAGCCACTGGCTCTGGCTGTTGTCCTCCCATCCTGCCTGGGACTGTGGGTTTGTGGCCCAGGCCAGGCTATCTGCCATGCACCTTCTGTGGTCTCTACCCCAGGGGTCAGGGGCAGAGCTCGTGTGGGGACGATTTGGACTGGGTGGGTCTCACATGGTCTCCTGCTTTCAGCCCCGAGGAGGACCCCAGCAAGGTGACTGAGCCTGTGGAGGGAGCTGAGCTGGAGGTAAGGTAGACAGGCGAGGGGCAGGGGGGCTACAGGGCCTTGAGCTTGTACTCTGTGCTGTTAGTTCCAGGTGCAGACCCTTAAAGTCTTTTTTATTTTATTTTTAAATTTTATTTTATTTTATTTTATTTTATTTGAGAGGACATTTGTTAAAGCTGGGGACAGTGAAACAAGGAAGGGCCTAGGTTAACAGAAGAGAGACTACACGTGGAAATGAGCCTGAGCTGGGCTGCTTTGGCTCACTAAGAAGTCAGAGGAAAGGGGGACTTGGGGACAGGGTCAGGGGGTTTGCCTGGAACAAACTGCCACTGCCTATTGCTGCCCTGGTTGCAGACCTCATGGGCAGACCCTTAAAATCTTGGTTCTTCCCCCAGGTCCCTAAGAATGAAGGAAGTACCTTGTTATCCTGCAGTGCCACTAAGATTGCCATTAGCACGCCCGGCTCGCAGCCTGTGGCCGGTGGCCAGGAAACGCCTTCTGTTGGGCAGCGAGGTGAGTCTTCTTGACCTGCCATGTGCAGATACCCAGGCCATGCAGGCCTTGGGGGCCTCGGCCTTTCTCTCTGGGGAGAGGGAAGCCACATTTTCTGGGCTGATAGGCTGAAGGCACATGAGACCCAGGGCTACACAGATCTCCTTTGAGTCTGCAGTTTTCATTTCCCACCTTTTGGTTGGAGCTCCTGCCAAGTGTCATGTGAGTGGCCATAGCTGGTTGGTGTAGGAGATAGGGAGAGGTGGGGGGAAGACCTGAATTGGGTCAAGGCCTTGAACTCTGCTCCAGGGGGCAGCAGGAGGAACTGTATGCTGGGGTCTTGTTTTATCCTTGGTTCTGGCTCATTTCTCACCTCTGGGGGTCCCTATCTACTGAGATTGGTAGCGCCATAGGCCCTGAACTCTGGCATCCCCAGTCTGCCAGAGAGGCCCTGGGTCCAGCTCATGTCTCCCTGGTGGGAAGAGCCACGGTACTTGTCAGGTCTTGAACATGGCTCCCCCAGTGACGGTGGGTCAGGGACAATGGCCATGCCAGCCCCATAGCCACCTGGGGGGCTGCAAGGACTTGCTGGAATAAAGGGCGGGGAGAGGTCAGCAGTGAAACAAAATGGACTGACCCCCTCCCCCATGTGGACCCTGTATAGGAGCCCTCCCCTCCTCCTGTCACATCGGCTCCAGCTGAAAGGACCAGGAGGAGTGGGATTTCCAAGCTTATCAATGGGTCAGTTAGAGCTTGCACCTTCCATAGGCTTTCACTCCTGAAAGGTACCCTCCAGCTCTTTGTAGGGGTGGCCAGGTTGTGGTTTGTCCTGTAGTTCTTGTCACAGAAGCCAGACTTGGGGGTGAGTGGTCTGTAGATTGGGATCATGTGCTGGGCTCTGGATGTCCACAGACCTGTCAAGGCCAGTCAGTGCTGAGGCCAATGCTTCTGGACGCCCCCTGGCCTGGAGGAGAGCCTTGCTCCTTCCATGGCTGCCGCCAGTGGGACCTTCCTGACCCCTCCATGCTGCCCCTGCAGCCTCACTGAAACTGCTCTCTTCATAGAGGCCAAGATCAACCAAGCAGATGGACCCAAGGAGCCACCCCAGAGTGTCAGGTTTGTGTCTGGGAAGGGGTGTGTGGGCCACTATTCTGAGGGGCCCAGAGGGGCAGGAACCTTGAGTCCTCTTGGGGAGGATGGGTGTGAGGTCATGGCCTCCGTTTCCTCTCAGCAGGAGTGGGGCCTGGTGCTGACTTAGTGAGGGAGGCAGTTTGATGCTGCGGGGCAAGCCTGGCCTGGGAGTGAGTGACCAGATCCTAGACCCCATCCTTCTGTGGCCTCCTAGCCCTGTGACCTTGGACTGATCACTTCCCTTTCTCTGACTGGGCTGTGGAGGGTCGGTCAGGGAGACCCCACCTCTGCAGCATAGAGTCCTATGGGCTGGTTCCAGTTCTCTTCATAGGGGTGACCTTTTATGGGGTGTGGCTAGGGCTCTGGAGGGGGTCCCCAAGGTCAGCCCTGTGATGTTGCTGCCACCCCTGCAGGAGGAAGCGCAGCTACAAGCAGGCTGTGAGTGAGCTGGATGAAGAGCAGCAGCTGGAGGAGGAGGAGCTGCAGCCTCCCCGGAGCAAGACCCCTTCCCCACCCTGTCCAGCCAGCAAGGTGAGTGGGCATCTGCCCTCCCTCAGTGCCTCTTCGCTGCCCACGAGTCCTGACCCTGCTTCCGTCTGCAGGTGGTGCGGCCTCTCCGGACCTTCCTGCACACCGTGCAGAGGAACCAGATGCTCATGACCCCAACCTCAGCCTCCCGCAGCAGTGTCATGAAATCCTTCATTAAGCGCAACACTCCCCTGCGCGTGGACCCTAAGGTGAGGGAGCCGTGCCCCAAGCTGAGCTTTGCTGTAGTTGGGCTGCATGGCTGGAGGCTCCTAGGTGTCCCCTGTGCTTCTGGGAGCAGCGTGGGTCTGGGCCAAGACAGGCATGGCCTGCTACTGGTCAGTGGCCAGCCCACGCCTCTCCTGAGCTGCCTCAGCATTTGGGGACTGTCCTGCTTCTTGGGCTCTGTACTGTGGCCTAGAGGTTGGCCAACTCCGTGTGACCCCTGGGTCTTGGGCCCTAGGCTGGGAAGTCACAGAATTGGCCCAGCAGGCCCCCACTCTGCCCACCCATCCCACACCCCCAGTGCCTTGAGGGTTAAGGTGAGGGACACACTTGTGACTCCTTCACTCACTGGGGATGAGGGCTGAGTGAGATAAGGGTACAGGCCCGAGCAGACTCGCTGGCATAGCCAGGAGCCTGGCCAGCTTTCTGGGGCATCCCTTGGCCTGCCATTAACTCGGCTTTTCCTTGTCTCCTCTCCACAGTGCAGCTTCGTTGTAAGTAAAACCTTTCCCATCCTTGTAACCTTGCTCTGCTTAGCACTTAGCTACTGTAACTGTCCTTGCAAAACTGACAGCACTTACAGAGGCACTAACACTCAAGTGGGAGCTGTAAGGGAGGTGGGAGGTGAACTGGGGCGCTGGGTGGCAGCTGCAGGCTCAGGCCATTCTGGACCAGGCCTCCTCCCTGCCTCTCTGCATTTGACTCTCCTACCAGGAGCAGTCTTGGAGCCTCCTTGAGGCAGAAGGAAGCAAAGGGTGTGTGACCTGCAGCTGTCACCAGGGCTACAGCTTGAAGTTCCCCACAGTCACCACCCTCTCTCCTCCCCAGCCCTGGGCTTCCTCTCAGGGTCTGAGCTGAGATTCACTGGGTCACACACCTGAGCTACTACCTTGAGGGGAGGGTGGAGCAATGGGTGGTTGAAGGCCAGGCAGGTAACTGAGGATGGAACTGTCAGCAGTGTCCTCTGCCACAGAAGCTGTTCTCTTCTCAGACACCTCAGGGCTGAGCTGGGCTACCAGCCATGAACAAGGAGCCACGGAGAGCTGGGATCTGCTAGGCCTGAGTCCTGGCTCTCTGGGGCTTCTGAGTTGCAAAGCTGCAGCTGCTTCATTCCTTAAGTTTCCGCTGTTGCTTTGAAGGGCCTCCTGCTAGGAGGACTTCTGCTTCCACCAAAGGCCCGAGGGCCTCGGCAGCACTGCTATGGGGTTTGGCAGATCAAGGGGCTTCCCAGCAGTTGGTCAGGTGGGCCCTGAACTTGTCTCTCCTGCAAGGACGCTGGTCCCCTCTATGTGGCCATGGGACACCTTCCAATATGCCAGCAAGCAGACTGGGAGGCCTTACATGCTTGTTTTTCTACCAGGCCCCTGCTAGGCACCTGGGCCCATAGCACTGAACCAGACTCAGACTATTCACCCTATAGGGAACTCCTGTGCCCCATCCAGACTGAGTGGGGCTTTGCAGGGCTCATGGGGATGACTGAGAGGTCCAGGAAACTGCCTTTTCCTGCTGTAGGGAGCCCAGGTCCCTGCCCAGGGCATCTGATGGGGGTAGGACAGTCCTCAGGAGACCAGGGGTCCTCGGTAGGTCACAAGGGCCTTGGGGCTTTGGACTAATTTCCTAATGTTTGCAAGTAACTTTGCTTGCCCCCTCATAGAGATGGGATGAACCAGAGTAATGTGTGTCCAGCGTCCAGCACAGGGCTTGGCATGAAGGGAGACTGCTCAGTTGAAGATCCTGGAGGCAGAAGGGGCTGCACAAGCTTTTGGTTTCCTCCCACCTTCTGATTTGGCCTTTACGGTAGCCTCTGGGGAGTAGGGACTATCCAGCACACCTTTAAGGGTTGGGGCAGAGAGGAAGTTCATAGTGCAACAGGATAAGTTCTCTGACCTATGCTGGGAAATTTTAGCACTGAAGTTTGGGGACAAAAACCTGTCTTGCTGAGCCCTGTTGAAAGCAGGAGTCTGTTGGGCTCTTGGCGCAGGAAGAGATAGTGGTGGGCATCCTCTGGGCTACCCGGTTTTCACTTCCAAGGTGCTTCCCTCAGAAGAGCAGGTGGGTGTGATGGTTGGAGGATCAGCCTCCTGCTGGTCTTATCTGTGTCTGGGCCATTGGAGAGTGACAGCCAGCTGAAGGCCACCTATTCCCTCCCCATGGGGGCCTCCCAAAGGCCAGCACCCTCCTCTGGGGCCTTCCTGCACCCCACTCAGCCTCTGTGGCTCATGGTCACCTCTTTCCTTCTACTTCTTTCTCCATCTTAAAACAAAAACAGGTACTTTTATGTTAAAAAATTATGCAGTAAAGTTTATGTCTAAAATTCTATGGTAAAGTCTATACTTTGTAAATGTTCACTTGAACACTTTTTAGTATTCCATTTTAATTTGTCTATTGTGACTTTGACTCTTTTCCAGTTTGTTACTGGTCACTCTAGGCAATACACACTTAACTTTCAGTCACTTTAGAATCGATATCAGTTCAATTCCTCTGTGGAACTCTTACACTCTCCCCACTGCGTGCCACTCTTGCCTTACATGTTACATCTTCGTATATTGACTACCCCATCAGACAGTGTTATGATTTTTGCTTTCAACTGTCATTCATGTAAGGAACTCAAGAAGAATAGTGTATGTTTACCAAGATATTGATCATTTTTATTCTTTCATTCTTGATGTTTCTTTCGTGTGTCCTTCTGGTATCATTTCTTTTTTGTCTAGAGACAAAAAAGGTCTTTGAGAAGGAGTCTGCTGGCAACAAATTGTCTAGTTTTTTTTCACTTGAGAAAGTCTCTTTCACTTCATTTCTAAAGGATATTGTCACAATACAGAGCTCTTAGTTAACAGTTCTTTCAGCTTGTAACAAATTTTGTACCACTTCCATCTGGCATCCATAGTTTCTGATGAAAAGTTTTCAGACATTCAAATCATTGACCCCCCCCTCACCCCCTCCCCTCCCCTTCTAGATAATGTGTCTTTTTTGTGTGTCTGCTTTTGAGAATTTCTCCCTTTGTATTAAGTTTTCAGCAGTGTCATTATGATGTGGCTAGAAATGGGTTTCCTTGCATTTGCCCTGCTTGGGTTTCAATGACCTTCATGAGTCTGTAAAATTTATATCTTTTATCGAATTTGGAGTTCTTCCAAGCCATTATTTTTCCATGTTTTTTTCCTGCATTGCACTCTTCCCATTGTGGGATGACAATGGCACAAATGACAGACCTTTTGGTGTCATCTCACAGTTACCTCAGACTCTATTAATTTTTCCTCAATATTTTTTCTCTGTGTTCAGCTTGGATACATGTTATTAATTTATCTTTATGTTTTACTGATGTCTGTCTTCTCCATCTGCTCTTGGACCCACCCACTGGATTTATTTCAGTTATTGTATTATTCTAAAATTTCCGTTTTGTTCTTTAGATCTTCTACTTGTTGAGATTTTCTATTTTTCCAGTTGTCTTAAGCATGTTTGTGATTACTTGTTAAAGCATACACAAGTGAGAAAGTTATAAAGCATAGTAATAAGTCTCCAGTCTTCTTCATTCTCCTTTCCAATGCGCTTTTATATAGTTATCAGCAGAGCATACATCCAGTTTTGAGCCTTTTTTGGTACTGCCCACGATTTGGCAGGGCTGAGTGGAGGGCACTCATGATGCAGGCCCAGTCCTCAAACTGGGTGGGAGTGGAGGCTGTTTGGAGGCAGCTGTGCCCTCAGAAGCAGCCTGACGCTGCTGTCCACCTGGCTGGAGCCCATGGCCCTGGGATCGTCCTGGGCCAGCCATGCCCCCTGGGCCAGCCCCCTCGCTCACACACCCTCCCACCCAGGAGAAGGAGCGGCAGCGCCTGGAGACCCTGCGGCGGAAGGAGGAGGCGGAGCAGCTCCGCAGGCAGAAGGTGGAGGAGGACAAGCGGCGGCGGCTGGAGGAGGTGAAGCTGTAAGTGGCCCAGCCCCAGCCCGTGGTCGCCCAGGCCGGCCGGGCTCCCCTGATTGTCCTGTGCCCTCAGGAAGCGCGAGGAGCGCCTCCGCAAGGTGCTGCAGGCCCGGGAGCGGGTGGAGCAGCTGAAGGAGGAGAAGAAGAAGCAGATCGAGCAGAAGTTTGCTCAGCTGGATGAGAAGACGGAGAAGGTGTGAGCCGGGGCTGGTGGTGGCCAGTGTCGGGGGGCTATTCCCGGCCGGGCCCTGCAGGTCGAACTTGGCCCGAGGGTTAGAACCAGACCCCTCAGGAAGGTGTGGGCTTGAGGCCCTTGACCCCTGTCCTGTCTGTCCAGGGGCCCTGGAGTTGGTCCAAGCTCAGCCGAGGGGGGAAGGTCTCAGCAGCAGCCCTTCGCGACTGGCTGGGCCAGTGCTCTCGGTCAGGACTGGCATCCAGGCGCCCCCTCCTCTGGGCTGTGAGGAGCAAGGCGGGCTTGCAGGGGCCTGGGGTGCCTGTCCCAGCTCTGGGAGCCACTCTATAGGGTTGAGTGAGGAGGGCTCTGATGGCCATGTGTGGGTGGGCTCTGCAGGCCAAGGAGGAGCGACTGGCAGAGGAGAAGGCCAAGAAGAAGGCAGCAGCTAAGAAGATGGAGGAGGTGGAGGTGCGCAGGAGGCAGGAGGAGGAGGCACGGAGGCTCAGGTGGTTGCAGCAGGTGCGAACGCAGGTGGACGGCTGGCGCATCAGGAAGGAAGGGGGGCTGGGGGGGCACTGCCTCTGCCCCCGAAGACTGGCGGGTATGTCCCATTTCGTTGGGTTAATCCTGGTGGGTCCTGTGGCTTCAAGCCCCAACGACGTTCAACAAATGCCTTGGAGATGGGGATGGTGACAGTAACCTGCTTTTGTGTTTCTGTAGAGGTGGCACTTTGAGGGTTAAGTACATGGACTCTAAGCCAGACTTCCAGTCTCAGCTCTGCCCTTTGTTAGCTGTGTGACCCCAGACAGGTTAATTGACCTCTCTGTGCTTTGAGCCCTTCAGGTAGCAGTGGTATCTACTTGATAAGGCTATTGTGAGGAAGTGATATTCTGCCTGTAAGAGTAGGGACCTACCTCTTCATTGGAGCTGTCGATCTTATAAACCCAGGAAACACAAATCTGTCTGGGGTTATACTAGCGGCTAAAATTTATTTTCTACATGCCAGGCACTGTTCTAGGTATGTCAGCAACTTCATGAGGTGTAGGTATCACTGTTGTTTCCATTTGATGGATGAGGAAACTGAGGCCAGAGGATTTAAATGATAGCCCGGTGCCCACAGTGAGCACATCTGGTCTAGTCTGTACCCTTAACTCCTAAATCTACTGCAGCAGCAAAAGAGGTTGTTGCCAGATGCCTTTTCAGGCTGGTGGCGATGATCCTGTGGCGCCTGGCATGGGTGACCCTGGCTCAGTCCGAGTGTCTCTGGTGTGATCGGCCCCGGGCTGTGGGGAGGGAGCAGCCTCCCGTCAATGCGCCCTCCTCCCCACACCTCTTGCACCTCTACAGCCTGGCCTGAGGCCCTGACCTTGCTCTGCGTCCACAGGAAGAGGAGGAGAGGAGACACCAAGAGCTGCTGCAAAAGAAGAAAGGGGAGGAGGAGCAGGAGCGGCTGCGGAAGGCGGCTGAGGCCAAGAGGCTGGCGGAGCAGCGCGAGCAGGAGCGGCACGAGCAGGAGCGGCGGAGGGAGCAGGAGCGGCTCCAGGCCGAGAGGTGAGGGAGCCCCGAGGGTCAGGCGGTGGGCCAGCCCCTGGGGGCCAAGGCGCCATTCTGCCCGTGTGCTTGTGTGGACGAGAGATGGCGCCGTCCTCTAGAAGCGGCTCCCCTTCTCTTGGGGTTTGCAAAAGAGGGTCACGCTTCCCTTGGCTCCAAACTCCGGGGTCTGCAGCCCGTGGGACATTGCAGATGTAATGGGCGGAGTCACTTGAGACTCAGAGCTGCCTCCAACCGGTGTGCTGCCCCCTTTGGTTCATTTAGTCCTCAGCTGACGTGGCGGGGGCTCAACAGGATCCCCATGGGCATTTGGGCAGGAGTTCTTTACGGTGCATTGCAGGCCCTCCCCACTACATGTGCCTCCTCTGTGGTGATGAGATCCCCCATCTCCCCCGCCCCCAGCATTCCTGGACTGCCTCCCTTGGGGACTGTGGCAGAGAGCCCTGAGGTCTTACAGTGCTCAGAGGCTGAGGTCTATGCTCAGCGGCAAGATTCCCACATTGAGCTCTACAAGCCTTACTCTGGGGCCTGCCCTGAGCTCGGTCATGCCAGATCCTGAGGCTGCAACGAGGACAAGCCACAGGCACTGCTGGCCAGGATGGGTGGGATCCACGTCTCGATGAACCTGCTGTGTGTGGATGTAGAGAGCTGTGCCCATGTATGTGGGAATATCCAAACAGGCCTGGCAACTGCCTCTTGCGTCCACCTCCTGGAAACACTAGGAAACGCTTCCTGTGTCTGTCTTTGGATGGCTTTGGGCCCAGTGGAAAGTGGGGAGTAGAAGCCATCAGGCTGAACTGCATCGGGGCCATCTCCGTGTTGCTTTTTTTTTTCTTTTAAAATTTATTGATTTTAGAGAGAAACATCGATTTGTTGTTCCACTTATTTATGCATCATTGGTTGAGTCTTGCATGTGCCCTGCCTGGGGATCAAACCTGCATCCTTGGTGTATCGGGATGATGCTCTAACCAACTGAGCTACCTGGCCAGGGCTCCCTGTGCTTCTTTATTGACACAAAGGTGTCTTGGTCCTGTGGCAGAGTCAGAGACTAGAGTCTGGAAGTGGAACAAAGGATGGATGGGTGATAGTTGATGTGGTTTTAGAATTGGATGTGTGCCGGGCAATGCCAGGAGCTTTAGGGGGTGACGACGTGATGATCATAATAGCTGGCAGCTTTGGTGGTACTGAACTCCAAGCTCTACACGTTTTCCTTGTTGAATCCTCACCTGAAGGCCCTGTGGCATAGGAACCAGCAGCTCCACTTACCAGAACGGGAGATAGGTGCAGAGAGGTTAAATGACTTGTTCAGGTCATGAGCTAATAAGTGGAGGTGACTCCAAAGCTGGACTACAGCCCAGCCCTGCTTCATGCCAGGCTTGAGCCCAACAGCCACCCTGTGGGCCAGGACAATCGGAGGGACTTAGATTTTTCTCATCTAATTCTTGTGGTGACTCTGGAGGAGAGGTTTTGATCCCCATTGTACAGCAGACAAGACTGATGCTGAGCCCTAAGTTGTGTAGAAGCGTAGGGGTCAGATTTGGTGAACTCCAAAGCCGGGTGCTCCCCGCACCCCGTCTGTGTGCTTTCCAGCTGTTTGGGCACAGGCGCAGCTGTGGGCTCGTGGCTGCTGTGCCTATTCTGCTGTTTTGTCTTCTACAGCCAGTGCCAATGGGCCTGGCTTCCCTGGCAGGGATGGAAACTGAGCCAGGGCTCAGCTTCCTGCCCTGACAGGCTCTTGCTTGGTCCTCAGGGAGCTGCAGGAGAGGGAGAAAGCCCTACAGCTCCAGAAAGAGAAGCTGCAGAGGGAACTGGAGGAGAAGAAGAGAAAGGTACAGGGATCTGGGTGTGTGGGGCTCGCTCGGGGTCTGTGCTGAGCTTTGGGCTGGGGAGCCCTGATCTAGTGGCTCCTGGGGTGGGAGCTGCCTTGCTTGCCTGGCCGCGTGCTGCTGGCCTGGGGGTGGGGGAGAACACATTCACATGGGCCCTAACACTGGGTTCACTGGTCCCAGGAAGAGCAGCAGCGCCTACAGGAGGAGCAGGAGAAGAAGGCCAAGGAGGCTGCAGTGGCCAGCAAAGGCCTGAACACGACCATGGACGTGCAGGTGAGTCCTGGACCCCAGAGCAGAGAGGGGCCCCCAACTCCAATTATTCTCTTCCCAGTACCTGGAGGCACAGATCTTATCTAAGGACCATAGGAAAGAGGAAGGATGCACTTGGCCCAATAGTTTTTACTATTTTTGACACGTGTGTTCTTTCTTATTATCAAAATAGAATTTGTTGTTTAAAAAAAAAAAAGAAACTAAACTTTATAAAAGGAGATAAAGCAGAAGAAAGATATCGCAGATGAACACTGATTCCGGTGTACACCTCTCTCTATTTTTACACATACAATCATTTATACACAGTTTTAACCCTTTGTAGTCGTATTAAATTTGGACATGGGTGTCGTCCTGGTCGGAATTAAGAGCTTGCAGAGAAATTATGAACTGATACATGAATGAATAGAGTTAAGATTCGTACGGTTCCTTGCTGTGGTGGCTGAGAGCAGACATACGACCGGAACGGTAAAAAAGCTTTGTTGGCTGAGAGTAGACATACGACCACAAAGGGTTAAGTTGGCACAGACTGTACATACTGTCCCAGTCTGCTCAGGCTGCTTTAACAAAGCTCCATAGACCAGGTGGCTTAAACAAACACTTATTTGGGACTGGGAACTCCACGTTCAAGATGCCAGCAGATTCTTTGTCTGCTGGGAGCCCTCTTCCTGGTTCACAGTCTTCTCGCTTGCACGGTGGAAGGGGAGACGGAGCTCACTGGAGTGTCTTAAAGGCACTAATCCCATTCATGTGGGCTCCACCCTCATGACCTAAGCACCTCCCAAAATGCCCCCCTCCTAATACCATCATGTTGAGGACTTGACGTAGGAATTGGGGGACACCAACACTTACTCTATAATACATACTATTTGGCAGCTTGATTTTTTTCTCCCCTTTTTTTCCTTTTTAGTATATATAGCGTATTGTAGACATCTGTCTATTTCAGCACTTGTAAATCTCTTGTCGTTGAGTGTTGTGTACCAGCTAGTTGTACCAGACTTTCTTTAACCAGCGCCTGTAGACAACTCTTTAGGTGACTTCCAGTTTAATGCTTTCCAAACAAAACGTACTATGACGCAGGGTGTTCAGTGCAGCATAGGTTAAAGTGTCGGAAAGTGGGAAGTGAGCTGAACATTCACCTACGTGGATGTTTAAGTTTCAAATCGTGGGGTTTCCAGTGGAGTCCTGGGGAACTGTTCACAGAGGGCATGCTGGCCTAGAAGTAGTTTGCAACTTACTTAACATGAAAAAGGAAGATACAGAGTAGTGTATGTGGGGTGACTTTTTAAGCAACCCTGAGCCTTTTGATTTTTCCTGTGAAATGAGGGGAGGTGCCCCAAGCCCCAGCACTCCTCCATGGTAGGAGGTGCCAGAGTGGGGAAGGGGAGCTGACGGCCTTGTTTATCTTCCCCAGTCTCCAGCTTGTACCTCATATCAAATGACTCCACAAGGGCACAGGGCTCCCCCCAAGATCAACCCGGACAACTATGGGATGGATTTGAATAGCGATGACTCCACCGATGATGAGTCCCATCCCCGGAAGCCCATTCCCTCCTGGGCCAGAGGTAAGCAGGGCCCAGAGCTCCCTGGAGACCTGGGTCCTTACTTGTGACTTCTGGGGCCCTGGAGGAGTGGCTCAGTGGATGCACGTGTTGGGAGACTGTGCTCATGGGCTGGAAACTTGATGTGTTGGCCTGACAGGCCTGTTTTGGGACTTGGGATGCACTCAGGGAAGGATGGGCACTCTATGGCCAGTGGACTCATCTTTGGATCAGATGTTGGACACCTTTGTTCTCAACAAATGTATTAAATTGCATCTGGCTGTGGGCACTGTGGTGCTGGGTGTTCCGGCTTAGGCTCTAGGCCCCTCCTGGGAGTCCTGCCTGGGAGGCCATATGAGATTTGGACCCAAATAAGCAGCCTGGGGTGGGAATAGAGCTAAGAGTGGTAATGGGATTTAGCAGTACACTGCGAGCTTAGTCTGGGCGTTCCAGTGAGCTGAGGGAGGCAGGAAAGAAAGCCCTGCGGTAGGGGCAGGGCACTTGAGCAGGATTTGCCCCTGGAGTTTACAGGCCCCAACTCTAAGCCCCAGCGTTTAAACAGGAGCGTGGCTGAGCGTGACTGCTCCGAAGCCTGCTGGCAGTAGGGTAGGGCCAGTGCATACAGTGGTGCTCTACAGAGTTTGCAGGGCTGGGGGTCAGGGCGGGCTGCAGTCTCACTCCCCAGGGGTCTTGCTCTACAGAAGACAGCATGCTCTTATGAGTGCCACCTCATTTGAACCCCATGTAACCAGAATCTGACTTAATCTCCCCAACTACTAGCATCAAGTCACTTGAGAGGTGTCAACAAGCAGAGGTCAGTGTGGCCAGGGAGCTAAATGGCTGGCAAAGCCCCCTAATTGTAGTTGACATTCACCAGCTTACTTAAGCCCAGTTTTCTCATCTGTGAAAAGGGCATGATAATAGTGCCCAGCTGAGAAGGGTTATTAAGGATGAAGTTAGTATATGGGAGACCTGGTGCAGAGCAAGCTGGGCACGGTTTCCACCTGATCCTCCCTGTTGACAAGGGTATGCCACCCCCAGCCTCATCCCTGAGGCCCCCTCAGTCTGCACCTTCTACCTTGGAGCCTGTGCAGCTCTGGAGCTAGACTTGGCTCGAAACCCCGGCTCTGCCAGTTGCTAGCGATGTGCCTTCGGGCATATCTTGCTGTTATAAGATGGGGAGAATGAAGGCTCTGGCTCCCAGGTGGGTGTGTGGATAAGGAGAGTCCGGCCCCTATGAGCTTCTGAGGACCTGTGTTCACAGGCTCCCAGACGGTGGCAACAGGAACATGCAGGGAGAGCATTGTTGGTGTTTGGTGGTGGGGCGGGAGGAGCGGGGCCCAGAGGAGCTGGCATGGCAGGAGGTATGGGCATGCTGGTGCGGAGAGGCTGCAGGGCTCTGGGTGGGGCGGGGGCATGGGGAACCCCAGGGCAGTGACCCGGCCCGGTGCTCCCCTACAGGCACCCAGCTCAGCCAGGCCATCATCCACCAGTACTACCACCCCCCGAACCTGCTCGAGCTCTTCGGCACCATTCTGCAGCTGGACTTGGAGGACATCTTCAAGAAGAGCAAGCCTCGCTACCACAAGCGCACTAGCTCCGCCGTGTGGAACTCGCCGCCCCTGCAGGGCGCCCGGGTCCCCAGCAGCCTGGCCTATAGCCTGAAGAAGTTCTGAGGCATGCCCGCTGGCCTTCGCATTCTCGGTCCGTCTGTCTCAGGCCATCTGTGTCTGTCCATCTCTCTGTTGGTCTGGTGTTCTCCCTTGCATTCTGTCACCGAGGGGTTGGTCACATGTATATATACATAAACGTCCTCTGTGTGCTGAAGGTGGGAAGTGGCCCCGGCCTGTTTGGGGGCTGCACTTGTTGGGTGTTGGGGAAGTGACAGCCCAGCCTCACCAGCCTGCTGGCAGCACTCTGTAAATAGGTTGCCTTCATTTTAGCCTCTGGTGTTTGAGAGCTAGATTAATAAAGTTTATTCATTCATGCCTGCTGTGGGTTTTGTAAAGACCAGGGGCTTTGGCAGACGCTGGACCCTGGCCCTGCAGCCAGATGTCTCAGGCCACCAGATGGGCTCCTTGTCCTTGTGTTTCAAGGTCATCTGGGTCCCACCCCCAGAGGTAATGATGCAGTGGGTGATTGTGGTGCCATCCTGGGCAACTCTGAGAAACACTTCTGCTACTCATGATGGGCAGGTGAAGAAGATACTTCTGTTTTTCTCTGGAGCCCCCTGTTTGCTAAGGGGGGTGCTTATTCACTGGGACAGACCTAGGGTCGAGGTCAGGACAACTGGGCCCTTCGTACAGCTCTGCCGCTTAAGGCAGTCCCTCAGCCCCTTGCTGCATGGATGGTGACGGGTTGAGCTGCATAAGTAGGATTAGAAAGGAGATGTCTCTTGAAAGTACCTTGGGGCCAGTGTTTGCAAGCAGTTGAGATATTTCCCCAACAAAATCAGAAAGCTGCTAATTAATTGCTTAGTGCTAATGGACGCTGGCCCTGGTCCTGCCCCAGAGCTGCTAGCTGAGTTCTAACTGTGTGAGGGCCAGCTCCTTTTCCTCTGCTGCTCTAGCCCCCACATCAGGTCAGTGGGCAAATCAAGCCACAGCCAGTTTCTGTAAAGTTTGATTGGAACCCACCCAATAGAAACAAATGCCCATTGTCTCCGCTGCTCTGCTGAGGGCAGAGTGAAGTAGTTGCAACAGAGGCCTTATGGCCCACAAAGCTGAACATGCTATGAGCCTTACAGAAGACCTTCGCTGACTCCTGCTTTACAACTAAACAGAGGCTAAATTCAGGGGTGCTTGAAAAAGGAGGAACTAGTGACCATACATGGTATGCTGACATCTAGAGGATTCCACCCATACCAAGGAAAGCATCTTACACTTCATTCAAATTTGGTGCATGGTTCAAATTTGATCCATATATTCTCTGACTAGAAACTTTTGTTGAGTCAACTGGCGATTGTGTTTTCCTGAAGTCGCAATGTTAAAATATTACTTCTTGTGAGCATATTTATATAGTGCGTTTGAGAAAAATTCACTCAGTGAAAAGGTATTTCTAGTTGCTCCGTGTCTTCACCAGCACTTGGTATTGTCAGTATTTTTTATTTTAGCCATTTTAATAGATGTGGTGAAATCTCACCATGGTTTTAATTTACATTTCACTACTGGAATGATGGCAAATTTCTTTTCATGTGCTTATTTGCCATCTGTGTATCTTCATTGATGACGTGTCCAAATCTTATGTTCATTTTTATTTTTTAATTTCTTTTGCCTTTTTTATTATTTTTGGGTTTTTTCTTTTTTAAATTGGGTAATTTTCTCACTGTTGAGCTTAGGATCTTTATGTATTACAGATACAGATCAGTTGCTGGTTATATACTTTGCAATATTTTCTCCTAGTCTGCAGCTTGTCTCTTTATTCACTTAACAGTGTTTCTCGTAGAGCAACAGTTTTTATTTGGGTGAAGTCCATTTTATTTTTTTTCTTTTATGGGTTGTGCTTTTTGGTGGCATGTCTAAGAAATCTTTGTCTAGCCTCAGTTCTTGAAGATTTCCTTCTGTTTTATAGTTTAACATTTAATTTAGATTTATGATCTATTTTGCGTTAATTTATTTTAAGTGTGAGGCTTATGTTTCCTGTTTGGTTTGGGGGCATATGGATGGATGTCCAGTTGTTCCAGGACCCTTTATTGAAAAGACTGTTCTTTTTCCACTGAATTTCTTTTGTATCTTTGTTAAGAATCAATTAGCCATTTTAGTATGGGTTTATTTCTGGACTTTGTGTTCTCATCTATTGATATGGGCAAGATTACTGTAGCTTTTTGTGTAAGTCTTAAAAAGCTGGTAGTGTGATTTCTGCAACTTTATTCTTTCAAAATTATTTTGGCTTTTCTATCAGTTTTGCCTTCCTATATAAATTTTAGAATCAGCTTATCTATGCAAAAGCCCTGCTGAGATTGCATTAAATCTATAAATAAGTTTGGGGAGAAATCACATATTTATGATGGTGAATCTTCTAAACCATGAACATGACATGTGTCTCCACATTTGCATTTTTTTGCTTTCTTTCATCAGCATCGTATAGTTTCAACATACAGATTTTGTACAAAGTTCTATTGGATTTAGAGCTAAGTATTTTCTTGGAGTTATTATGAATGGTGTTGTTTTTCTAATTTTGGTTTCTACTTGTCATTGCTGGTGTATGGACATACAGTTGATTTTTGTGTGTTGACCTTGTATCTGGTGATGCAATGAAAGCAATATTAGAAGGAAAGTTACTGAACTAGATGCTATGTTAGGAAGAAAGTCTCAAATCAGTGGTCCCAGCTTCCACTTAAGTAAAAGAGCAAATAAAAGTAGAAGCAGAAGAAGGGAAATAACAAAGGTAAAGCAGAAATCAATGGCATTGAAAAAAAAGTAATAGAAAAAATTTAAACCAAAAGCTGGCTCTGAGAAGCTCAAAAACAATTCATATACCTGTGCCAAAACTGAACAGGATCGAAAGAAATGACCAATGCCAAGAATGAGAGAGGTGATACCACTACAGATTCTACAAATATTATGAACAACGATGGCAATAAATTTAAACATTTAGGCCCTGGCCAGTGTATCTCAGTTGGTTGGAGTGTCCTCCCAAGCACCAGAAGGTCACAGGTTTGATTCCCAGTCAGGGCACATACCTAGGTTGTGGGTTCAATCCCTGGTTGGGTCACATATGGTTGGCAACCGATCAATGTATTTCTCTCACATCAATGTTTCTCTCCCTCCTCTAAAATCAATAAATTAAACAAAAAATTAAACATTAAGGTAAAATGAGCACAAATTCCTTGAAAGATACAAGAATATCTTAGTTCACTCAAGAAGAAATAGAAAACCTAAATAGCCGTATTTACGAAAGAAATTGAATTTGTAGTTTAAAATCTTATAAAGAATACTCTAGGCCTAAATTACTTTAGTAGTCAATGTTACCACCTACTCAAGGAAGAAATACTACCAATTCTATACTACCTCTTCCAGGAAATTGAAGAGGAAAGAATACGTTCCTGCTCCATCCATGAGGCCAAGATTTTTGTGATCCCTAAACCAGACAAAAAGATATTGTAAGAAAGGAAAACCAGACACTTATTCCTCATGAACATCAGCATAAAACTCTTAATAAATTTTTTAGCAAATCAAATCCAACAAATGATCTTATATAAAAAGGAATAATACACCTTAACCAAATAGAGTTTATCCCAATAATGTAGATTAAACATTTGAAAATCAACTAATACAACTTACCATATCAATACAGGAAGAAAACCATGTGATTTAATAGATACTGTAAGTGCACTTGACAATTCAGCTCTAATTTATGATAAAAGCTCTAAGCAAATTTGAATTTAAAGGGAATTTCCTTGGTTTGATAAAGCACATTTACAAATGTAGTCTCCCTACACTTTTCAACTCATCACACGTTTGATTCTGTTTCAGATGTCTGATTTTTGCATTTCGTCTAGATTTTCTACTTATTCTTGGGTGAAGTGTTGGTCTCATACAAGCTATGTGATCATAGGCAGAAGTGGACGTTTGAAGGGCTTCTTTACTGGCGCTGGATGTCTTTCATAATTTCGGAATTTTCTCATGGATTATCAATTCAAATATTTATTATCCCACTAGTTTCACTTATTTCCTTTGTGGATCCTAATTATTCATCTGTCAGACCTTTTAAATTGATCATGGAGTAAAGAGTCAGGCACAATCAGGTCAACCTGTGGGACTGGCTTACAGTAGAAACGTCCACTGATTTTCTTAGACTGAACACAACTCTAAGGTCTGAGCCACCAGGTGGCACCATTTCACGCAGAATCTGGACTCTCCCTGAACACTTGCAGTCTACCATCAATCACCAGGGGAGCCTTTAATATTTGTCTCTGGACGCAACGACCAAAGTTACTCCAAATGACAATTTCACTTGGATTTGTACTAGTTCACAGCAACTGACAATCTCTTCTTGACAAAAGAAAGCTCTTCAGAGTCACGCCAGGTGTATTAAATGGCTGCCTCTTTCAATGTCACACCCGCAGAGCAGCAGACGAGAAATTGAGGGTAACATGGGCTGCTGAAGCCATGAGACGAAAGCCACGTGGGGCTCACATTGAGGCGTGACCACTGAGGTCAGAGGAAATAGAGGGGGCAGATGAATGATCGCACTGGTGGTGTGGAAGGACCGGAGGAAAATTGGACGATGGAGCCTGGGAGGAGGAGATGACGCAGAAGCGCCTTATTTGAGAGGAAAGACAGTGTCTGCATGTATGGGTCCTGCTCAAAGGATAATCTTTTTTTTTTTTAAACATCCAGTCATTTTTTAAAAAGATATATATATATTGATTTCAGAGAGAGGAAAGGAGAGGGAGAGAGAGAAACATCAATGATGAGAGAGTCATTGATCGGCCACCTCCTGCACGCCCTGACTGGGGATCGAGCCCGCAACCCGAGCACGTGCCCTGACCGGGAATCGAACCCCGATCACCTGGATCCTAGGTCGATGCTCAACCGCTGAGCCACGCCCGGCTGGGTTCAAAGGATAATCTGAACAAGACACTGTAAGTGTTGTACAGACATGCTATCATTTAACTCCCATTATTTTCTTGTAAAGAAAGAATAGTTTCCATTTACTGAAACGTAGAAAAATTAAAGACTCTCTCAAGCTGACATATACCATATAACCCCCAGTTGAAAAACTAGGTCCACACCCTGAACCCTGATGATACTGAACAGTCCCCCTGCCCCTTCCCTGTTGACCTTGGGAAGGCACCAGCACAGCCTGAATGGTGTGCTACAGACAGAGGGATCCAAAACTGGACAGAGGAAACCAGACTAGTTGTCTCCCTTAAACGATATTGAAACTATTTCCCTGTGGCAAAGATCTTTTATCTTTGTCACTAATATCCAATATAGAAATCAGTACAGAAAAAATTTCAAAAGGAGAGTTAGAGTTTTATTTGCTTAAAAAATAACCCATAAACAAACTTCCATTGGCCACAGGCTCATGATCAGTCAAAGCCCTGACCACAGTGGAAATCAGCACATCACCTGACGCTGAACCAACAACACAGACTGACCAGGGTCCAATCTCTGCCCACCCTCCTTTTGAAATCATAGCCCCTGGCAAAACCACAGAATGATATCAGTACAACAGCAAAGAACAAAGCAGGAAACTCAACAGTGTTCTGGGAAAAGAAAGTGACAACATCTGATTAGAAGTGTTTTTCACACAGGTAGGGAGCAGTAGGTGAAATCTGCTGAGAAAGAAATCTGGAGGAAGGGAAGTCCCAGCATGGGCTGGAGAAAGCTCCCTTAGAGGGAGCACATTTCTGTGCAAAGGAGGAATCAAGGGTGAGGGTAGTGCTTGAATAACTATTAAAGTTAAAAATAGGAAAGGGCGAGAGAGAAGCACATGGCCAGCACTGGGCAGCTCCCTCACCCCCGCTCCCTCTGTTTGCTCAGGACGTGGTGTTTCACTGTAGGAGACAGAAGGAAAAGGCAGAACAACTGATTTCCTTTGGGTACAATAAGTTACAGGTCAGCTGATGACACCGAAATGACGCCGCATCACAAAATAATACTTAGTGTCCATTATCAAAGGAGCCATGGACGAGCAAAATTTCTGAGTATTGCTAATGGTGTTGGCCGCATGCCTTTGAAGATGTCAGAGTCTTTGTTCAGAGACTGTAACACACTGGGCCTTACTATAAGTTGACACTTTACCTTTTCCTCTAAGTGGCAGTCAGTGTGACCCACACTCAGTCCTGACGGTGAGGGGGCTCCTCCCTTCCCTGGTGACTGCAAGCTATGCATTTCCCCGCACAGTCAAGCCAGCTCTCAGCAGTCTTTCCCGGCGTTCATCAGCTGGGGTCCCATAAAGGAAATCGAACAGGTTCTAGGTGTAGTAAACGGGGAATTTCACCCAGCAGTTGGTAATAAAGGTGTCTGCAGGCTGGGGAAGCAAAAGAGGGGAGATGAAGGATGGAATCTCCCATTGATGGAAGATTGCGGCAAGACAGTTCCTAGAAATGGGAGAGAAAAGAAAACGGGGGTTGCCCGGACCCCATGACCGCAGGTGAAGCTGAGGCTGCTGTGGGGGCTGAGCTCACTGACCAAGGCCCCGGAGCCCGTGCACGGCAGCCGCCCCTGCGGACACTGCCTGCTGGGGTGCCGTGAGTATTCTGCACTCCGCTCCCACAGCCACTGCAAGAGGCGACGTGACCGCCGAGAGCCGTCACATCTCCCCTCTTCCCACCTTCAACCCCCCAGCGCCTTCCACTGGAGAAGCTACGAGGAGGGCAGCTGGAGGGGAGTCGGGATCCGTGACTCGCAGGCCTTCAGCTGTGACAGTAGCAGGGTGAGCAGGACAAAGCAATCCTGAAACTAAGACAATATGGGCCTCTGCACAGCCATGGTCATCCACAGTCCTCATCTTATTTCCAGCCAGTTGGAGGCCACGAGTTAATAACTGGTAGCTGGCTGCCCATAACATGAGAAACCAACTTAATTAACTTCCTAAATAGTCTAGAGGATCCTACAGTGAGTGTTAGTTAGCTCAGGAGTTTCCCTGTCCAACTCACAGATCCTGAGGTTATTTGGCTGCCTTCTCTGGGATGTTCTTCCAAGGTTCATAAACAACTTTATTCAGCCTGCTGTTGATGTCAGAAGGCGACTGTTTTCCTCCCGAAGCTAAAGACGTAGAACACATAGTCCCTTCTGTTCATCCTCAAAAGTGACAGCTGTGTGCACAGGGGACTTGAACTTCCCTGCGTGGAAGGTACCTTTGTGAGTTGTCCTCAAGTTCTTGTTGACACATGGGGCTGACCTACAGTAGGAGCATGTACCTCAGGATGGACCAGCAGGCCTCCTGGCTGGGGGATGGTCAAGAAGAGTGGTGAGGACGTGGCCTTCATGGCTCTGAGGCAGCTCTTCCTCAGCGATTGCTTTACATAGCATCAGCTCCCCAGGTAGAACAGGGGTTTAACAGAACCTCACCTTGGCCTGGTAACCTTGACTCCTGCTGAAAAGAACCTTAGGATGGAGAGAGAGTCCTTGACATTGAAGTGTCTTCTCCTGGAAGGTGCAAATCACTGGGGTGCCTGGAAATCTCACGGGCCCATGGCAATGTCGTCTGTGCAGAGCCCGAGCTCCTCTGGAGGCAGCCCGCACGGCCATCCTGGCACTGAGAGGGCTTTGGGCTCTCTCAACCCCGGGTGGTTTCTGTCATTTACTCGGGTCCTGATTTGCCACTGGATTTGGGCCTGACTCCCAGAGCCTGGGCGTGGGGTGGGGCGCATGGCCGTGACCGGATGAGTAAGACTTGGAGTATCTGTTGGACAATTTGTCTCATAAGTTGAGATTGTTGGTTTAGTCTCTCTTGAACAGAACACCCCAAGGACACTGCACACAAGACCAAAAGGGGTCCACGCCGATAACAGGTGGACCTGGGTAAGTGTGTGCAGGTGTTTTTCCAGCTTCTAGATCACTGCAACATTTCCGTAACTTTGAAGTTATTTTCAAGCTCAAAGTTGAAAATTGTTCTCCTGAGGCAAAGTGTATTGTGATGAACACACTCCTGCCGTCCCAGGAAGAAGGGTCCGCCACCCAGGGAGAGTCCAAGGTAGAGCTGGGTCCCGGGAGGACCCCTCGACGGGTGGCGGCAGGGGAGTCGATGTGCACTCGGAGGAAGGGGCCTCACTCTGCAGGTTGGGTCTGAAAGGGCAGCGACCTGATCCCCGGCCTTATGAGCACACAAGGGGGCGAGTGCACACAGTGAGACTAATGAGCCTTCTGGAGCAAACCAGACGTTTCTGACTTGTTCCTATTTTATTTTATTTTATTTTATTTTATTTTATTTTATTTTATTTTATTTTATTATTTTATTTTATATATTTTTTATTTTATTATTTTATTTTATTTTATTTTATTTTATTTTATTTTATTTTATTTTATTTTATTATTGTTTATTTTTTACCTATGTACAACAAGAAGAGATTTAGCCATCCCAGGAGAGCTGAGTTATGGGGAGAGCTGGTGAACAGGAGGCAGGAAACCACCTCTGATGCCCCACGGCCCTGTCCATGTCGGGGGCCTCCCTTTGCAGCTCAGGGCTCAGAACAAGAAGTCAGAGCACCGTTGGGCGACTGAGGACTGCGGGCAGGTGGCCTGTGGAGCGGTGAGGGGCCGGTGGCAGCTCTCACGAGTCCCTGAAGCCTCAGGGCACGAATCCCGTGGCTCTCAGTGCACAAGGGCTGGGGCAGGAGCAATAGCGCGGCTTCTGGAGTTTGTAAGATGAGGGGCTTTGGCGATTTGGGTGCCATCAGAGACCTTGCAGCTTTGCATAAAGACAAATGTGTATCTTTCAATTTTTGATTCTTTTTATAACAAAAAAATGTTCCCACGTCCATCTCTTAGTGAGCTGAATGAGGCCTGGTTTCGATTTTCTGCAAAGCAAGGACACGGGGACCACTCTCCAGAGAGAAAATTGCTGATCCCCCAATATTATTCCAGCTGTGTTCTTGACACTGAGAGTTGCATATGCAGAGTCACTGCTGCACAGGGTCTGACAGGGGACCTGTGGGCGTCTGTCTTTGTGAAATGGAACAAGGCTGTTTATGACAGGGGAGGTGGCGCATGGGAACCAGGGTCACCAGATGCTATGTACTGTAGCAGCCCACGTGGACATCATGATCCAGAAGTGATGTCTCAGGTGTCTCCAGCCCGCCATGATCCAGAGTGATGTCTGAGGTGTGACCCAGTTAGAGACTGAGCGCTGGGGGAGCCCTGGGATTCCAAGGGCACCAAAGGACACGTGTCACCAGCACATCCTGCTGAGGACAGAAGTCCACAGACCTGTGTGCCTTGGGATAAATTATACCTGTCCCCAGCTACCCATGCCCATGACCTTAGTTCCAATATCCAGATTTAGGGATTATAAAATCACAGTAACAGTCACTTAGATGGGATCAGTAAACAGTAGATTAAGTGACTGAAAAGTAAGCAGCTCTTTGTAACCAAGAGAAATCCCAACAAAACCAGAGCCAACTTCAGAAGCGCACTCAGTGGGCACCAAGGATAAACCAACCCTCGGCCTTGGCAGGGTCAGTTAGACCCGGTCTGATGTTTGCCTTTGGGGATGAGGTGATTTATTCTGTTTAACTTACTACTTACATTTTTTTCTGTTTTGTTGCATCATTTTAGTAGCTGACGTTTTCCCTCCGGATACCGTGCTGAGCATTTTTCCTGAATTAATTTACTTATCCTAACACTCATCTATGCTGTCGCCCCTATTTTACAGATGAGGAAACTGAGGCAGAGAGGGTCAGCGCCTCGCTGAAGACCCCACGAGCAGAAAGCTCCAGAGCTGAGCTTGAACCCAGGTACCCGGCCCTGAAGCTGGGCCCTTCCCCTCAACCCAGTGAGTGACGCAGCCTGAATTTAAAGGTCCAAACAGCTCTTGAGAATTCAAAACACAGCGTCCGACTGCCCGATGGGGCTCCGGCGGGGGCGGACTGAAGCTACAGTAATTTGAGAAGAGGTGACTTTAAAGTTTGTGCTATTTCTTCAGGAACAGGGTGTGAGCCCTGGTGGTTTAGACCCCTTCTTATACCTCTGAGTGAATTTTCCCGATTTGACCCTCAAGGTTTGCGAGCTTCAATCGTGTGAACGTCACTGTGGAGCTGCTGCAGCTCCAGCGGCCGACGGCGGGCTGTCTGCCTTGGGTCGCAGGGCGATCCCGGGTGTGGGGCGGGACGGGACGGGACGGCTGTCCCTGCGCCCATCTGTGCTCGGCGTTGTCACCTTCCACCCGGTCCAGCAGTTCCTCAGCGGATCCTCGGAGGTTCCCCTGGTGGCCGGTCGACTGTCTATGTACCTGATTCCCCCGGGGTGCGAACAGAATGTTTTCAACGAGATGATTCCTTCGTTTCCGACGAGTTTTGACTTTTACAGCAGTTTTAGGTTCACGGAAAAACTGAGCAGAAAGTCCAGCGAGTCCCACCTGCTTCTTTCCCGGGCGCAGCCTTCCGCAGGGTGGGCACCGCGCCCCCTGCCCTCGACCCCGCTGGGCCACGGCTGGCGCTTGGCGACAGTGCCTCGAGGTTACAGGACACCGCCACGCCGTCCCCTGGGAGGGACAGTTCCCGTGGCGCCACGTCCCCACCCGCACTTGCGGTGGTCGCCCGGGATCCTTTTAAAAGAAAAAGAAGGAAGAATTGAGCAGGGCAGGGACCAGGCTGAGTCACCTACGAGAGAAGCGGGTCGAGTTGGAAACTGAGACGCAAGTGCCCGCGTGAGAGCGCAGGGCTCGTGGTCTTGTTTCCGCAGGGCTCGTGGTCTTGTTTCCACCGGGCGTGTCACCTCTACCCGACACCCCGGCGGAAAGTCCCACTGAGTGACTTTCTCGCTCACATCAGTGCCCAGGCTGCACCTCGTGGCCTCCAGACTGTGCACGTTTGAGCAAAGTCCCACTTTCTGAAAGTTAGTGCACTCGCCTGTTGAACTGGGGCATGTGGTAGCTTATTGATTTGCAGCAATGATTAAATATGATAAATTATGTTGACACATGGTCCGACCAGAGTTAGCAAAAAAATATCGCTGCTCCTTTACTTACGACTATTATTAGCGACATAGTGTTTGTCACCCAAAGGACCTGTATGCAAGAGGATGGTGGGTCTCAGATCTAATCAGCTCACAGATATTTTAATGACATTATTTATTTTATTTTTTGTTAAGTCTCACCCATCACAGTGTGTATAAAAACCCATGTGATATTGATTGAGATCCGAGACAGCAAGAAAGCTCCAGGGCACAACATCCACTTGTGTCACCTCACCCACCCGTTCTGCCACCCGAGCTCCCGGGAGAAGGGACACTCTCCTTGGCGTGGCCCATCCTGTCTCTGCAGTCGCTCGGCGGCCCCCCTCTCTGCTCTGCTGTGGGCTGGGGGACACCGCTCCCCTGCTCCACAAGCCTCCCCGTCTGTGGCGTCTGGTCTTCCCTCAGGCTCCTGCCTCGGGTGGCTCCTCCGAACATTGCTTCATGTCGGAATGATTTCTGTCCAGAGTGGCTCTCAAGTATGCTCCCCTGTCACCAGACGGCTTCCCTGAGCCTTTCTCAGAGTGGTCCCTGCCCCCCTGAGTTTCCACAGAGCAGGTGCTCAGGGTGGGGGCAGGCAGAGGACCAGCCCTGGGGGCACTTGTACTGCTGGGACCCGATCACTCAGAGGGCCCTGTGCTCAGACTGAGAGGTGAGACTGTCCCAGGACAGTTCAGGCTTTGATTTGATGGGAACGTTTGCTTGGTAGCGTTAATGGGTTAGATTAGTTTAGGAAGTTAGGAGGTGGACGGGTTGTCTTCCTCTTGACACTGTTTTGTCTTGGGGACCAACCACCCCGGACTTTTTCACAATTGTCACCACACACTGACCTTTCCCCTCAACCGCCCAAAGGAACCCTGGCACAGTGGGCATCATTTTACACGAAAGATGCCCCTGAACCAGGTGGAGTGGTTTCTCCAGTCACAGTCATTCATTTATTCCAGGCTGAGACCAGGGAGCAACACCAGACACTGTCGGCGGCTAAGGCGCTGAATCCCAGGGGCTCCCTTCAATCAAGTGATTACACATTTGTCAAAGTCCAGCCTCGGTCTGTGCTGCAAGGCAGACGAGCACGGTGCCAGCAGTGCCTCCCTCTCTCACAGTCACTAGGGTGGGACCGTGTGGATGACATTGGCACTTACTGAGGAAGGTAGGGCTAGAAGCCAGGCCTTGTGACCTGCCACATCCTTTGTGGGCAGGACCAGCGAGGCTCACTAGGTACAAATAGACCCGGGCTCCCCAGGATGCTGAGTCCAGCTCCCAACTGTTCATTGTTGCCTAAAGCGGATCTCAAAGCAAAATCAGCCATGAGACTGTTCCTGCCTGTCCTGCTGGTCACTCTGGCCCTTGGCTGCCAGGAGGGTGAGTAGTATTTCCGATCGGACAGCAGCGGGCGAGTGAGTAACCCTCTGACCTAGGGGGCTGCTTGGGGAGAGTGGGGAACACATCAGAATCCAAGCCTTACAGAAAATCGCTGCAGAAAAGTGGAAGAGTTTTGCCATGGAAGCCCCCTCCCCCCCATGGTCTGTGTCCGGAAAGCAACAGGGCCTCATAAAACTGGTCTGTGAATCCTGCATCTGCTGCTTGGCAGTGCTGGGACCTCGAACAAAGGCTCCATCTCTCCAAGCCTCCCCAAATGCTTGGCTTTCCAGCTATAGCGGGAGAAGCTGTGACCACGAGTGACATGAATAGTCAGAGGCCAACTCTGGTCTCCCCAGACGGTCTCTGTCCAGAGTCTTTTAGGTGCCATCGAGTCCAAGGCAGTTGAAATAGAGTCAGACCCATGGAAGGTTCCTGCAGGCGGGGGCTCAGCTCAGGAAGAGCCGCTGTTGTCTGAGTCTCGAGTCACCAGTGTTCCCGTGGCCTGAGGGTCAGCAGCACTCACTGAGGCCACACGTCCTGCTCCTGCAGGAGCCTAGCCAGGATGTGCAGAGCAGCGCTGTCGCCAGGCTGCAACTGCAGTGTTTCTAGGCAAACTGCAGACTTTCCGCCAACAGAAGGGCCCTGTGCTCGTGCCCTCGGGACTGAACCGAGGCCCTCTGAGCCTGTCTCCTGCACCTGACTTTCGGCACCTCCTCCCCTTCCCCGAGCGGCCCCTCTCCCCACCCCTCAGCCCTGCACAGCCGCTGTCTGACCAGGTGGGATTGGGCCCTGCAGGGGCGCCTTTGGAGATGCAGGTGGTTACAAAGCCCTGGGTGGGGGGGAGAATGCAGAGCGGGAAAAGGGGTCACTTCAGGTCTCAGTACAATCCCAGTGGGAGGAAAGTAGGCCCCAGTTCCTGCCTCCCCGCCCCAGGAACTCTGTCCGTCAATGCAGAATCCAAGAGCCAGACGTGATCTGTGTTTCAGCTTCAGAGGCATGAAGCTTCCAGACTTCTCTTCATAAGCTTTGTAGCAGTCTTCACCCACCGACCAAACCCCAGTGTAAAACTTAGTCAGAAAAGAGCGTCTCCCCTTGTTTCAAGTTTCCTTCACTCCTCCCCAGATGGACCCCCCTCTGATCTCTGGTAAGATCTGACCTCGCCCTTCATGGGAAAGACTGATTCCTAACATCTCCTCTCCCCCAGTGCCCAAGACAAAAGAAGGCATTGCCCTCCTAGAGGCAAACCTTCATGCCTGAGATCTAGGGAAAGCGAATTTCACCAAAGCAGGTGTCTCGGGAAGGCCTGGGTGTACTTGACAAAGGGTGAGAAGTGAAGTAGGGGCCGGTCAGCCTGTTTCCATCCTGGCTCTGCTGCTGGCTCTGTGATCTCGGGCAGGTCAGCACTGCAGGACTTTGCACTGACATTGGCACAATTTGGGGAAGACCACAGTCCCCTGGGGTTCCTTGTATCTGAGATCTGGGAGCCATGGGGGAGGCTGACCTTCGTTACATCAATTGTGTTTCTTTTTCTTCTACTCCAGCAAATGCAATCGCTTGTCCAGCATTTATTTCTGAAGTGAAAAGTTTCCTGTTGGATTCTGCTTCCATCTTCAATTGGAAACTTCAGAAGTTTGATGCACCTCCAGAGGCTGCTGAGGCCAAACTTGAAGTGAAGAAATGCATAGATAAGATCTCCTTCGGTGACAAATTAAGAGTTGCAGGAGTAGTGGTAATATCTCCTTTCTTCACAGAGGCAACTGCTCAGCTGCATGCCTGGAGGGAGGGGAGGGTGCTGCTCTGTGGGGGGCACAGGGTTGGGGTCCCTGCCCCTCTGCTCGCCTCTGATAGAGTGCCCGGGGCCAAGGGTGGATTATAACAAGACACCTGCTGAGCAGGACTAAGCCTGCACAGAGCATCTTGGGTATGATCCCCCTGGGCACCAGGTTCCCCACAGTGTCCAGAGTGAGGACAACCAGGGACAACCAGTGGTGATGTTGAAGGACCAGAGACTGCTGCCTCCCTGCCTGCGAGCTTCCCGAGGGAGGGCGAGTGCCCCTCACCCAGTGGCACTGTCCCCTGGGGACCCCCTGGCAGTGCTGGGAGTGGTGAAGGGGAGACAGTGGAGGGAGAGCGCTGGCCCCGCCCCTGTCAGGATGGAGCACTGGCTTCCTGGCTCTGGCACATTTGCAGAGCCAAGGCCCGCTCCCTGTCCCTGTGCCCCACTTTCCTGCCCTCCCCAATCAGGGCCAGTGGGCACAGACCCTGCCTGCTATGTCCTCTGCAACCCTTGTGGAGCTGACCCCTTCCTCAGGTGTCTGTGAGGGAGTCAGATACGGGAAGGTGTCTCTCAGCTCCTCTGCCCCCGAATGAAGTCGGGTTTCATGCCAATGTCCACACCAGCCGGACTCTCGGGGGGAGAAGTCCTTGGGCGGCCAGACTGCACTTCTCACCAGGAGGCTGGAATCTCCTGCAGGAAGATTTTCCCACTTCTCCCCCCAAACCCCATCCAGGTCCCTCAGCCCCGGGTCTACTCTGGAGGAAATACCCGGTCTTCAGACCCAGGACTCAGAGCAAGGAAATCCCAGGCTGCTCCCCCACCCTTGACCCTCCTACTGGCTCCAGCAGACACCTGAGCCCCTCTCTGGGGTCTCTGGGGTCTATGTGTGAGGCTGTGGTCATGCTCTTTCCTGACCTACTGGGTGCATTGTGCCTGCATCAGGACTATTGAGTCCCCACTCGCAGGGCCATCCTGCCTGGTGCCCGCTGGGCGTTTGCTGGTTGCAGTTTCTTTCACGTCTTGGTTGTGAACAGCCCTCTGTGTGAACCCTTCACCTCCAGGGCAGCATGACCGAGGCACCTCTCTTTTTCTATTTCAGGCAGGCATTGTGCTGAAGTGTGATCTATAGATTTACAAATTCTTACCCTCCAGTCTTCTGTTGCTCAACCATGACATGACCTTCCCTGGAAAATGTAGAGGTTTCAATGTCTTGCTTCAATAAATCACTTGACCTGTAATTCTCCTTGTGTCCTGTTTTATCCCAGCATCCCTGTCTTGGGTTGGGGCGTTTTCATCATGACATGGTCTTGGGTGGTGCCAATGGGGCATTTAATTGACTCCAAGAGCAGTGGCCGTGGCGTCTGAGGACAGGGATCAGAGAGGGAATGCTGCTCAGGAACCCCTGTGTCACTCACAGGTCTCCCAGGCCCGTGGCCCTGACAGAAAAGGAGGGTGATGGGTAAAAACACTCCACAGGGTCCTGCTACTGGGCTTGGTCCCCAGGGAACCGCAGCCCAAGCCCAGTCACCTGGTTCCCAGGAGCAGCAGCCGCCCTGCTCCCCCCTCCCATGAGCTCAAGCAGCCCGCTGGCCTCAGCCCTTCCCTGGGCTTGCAGGCTGGGAGGGGCCCGGGGAGCGTGTTTTCCCTCCACTTCTCCATCTGCAGGGACCGTCCAGGCTTCACTCTTTGCCCTGCACACACTCGTGTCGCTCACCACCCCTGGCTAGTGCCTCCTCCCCCAAATTCTCCCTAAAGCCCCAGAAGCAAGCAGGCAGCTGCCAGGGGGAAACTCCACTCAAACAGTGCACCCCGACCCCAGGGAGCCCGGCAGAGGAACACAGGGTCTGCGTAGCCCTCCTGTCCCCGGGGGCACAGGCACAGGGGCCCCCCACCCAGGGAGGCAGCAGCCCCAGAGCCCCAGATACACCCCTCAGAGTTCCAGGATGAGTGCCCAGGGGCTGCTGCAACACCCGCCACACACTGTGGCCTCAATTAAGTGATTGACCCTGTTGTGGAGGTCAAAAGTCTAAGATCTGTATCATTTGGGGAAATTTCAGTGTCAGGAGGAAATGCTGGCTGTGGACGGTAGAGGTGAACAGCTCTCCCTGGTCGCTGCCCCTGTGAGGGCTGCTCCCATCCTTGTCTGGTACCACATCGCCCCGTCTCTCCCCATGAGGTGACAATGCTGCGTCCTTTCTGGTGCTGAAAATCTCTCTGTGTCTCCTCCGTATACAAAATATGGGGTGGCAGTGAGAGGACCCCAGGAAATCCAGGATTATCTCCTCAACTCAACATCTGTAACTTTATCACGTCTGCAAAGTCCCCTTTGCCCTGGGAGAGAAATGACATGTTGTGGCTTTAGGGTGTGGAACTTGCTGGGGGCATCATGAGCCCACTGCAGCTTATCTCACCCCCGACACCTATGTGTCCACTACGTTCTGCCCCCTCCCTGGCCCCAGCATCCCTTGGACATCCTGTCCTTTCCATCCCCACAGCCATCATCATAGGCCAGGCCCAGTCCCTCCGGGCTTGTGTCAAAGTGTCATAAACTGTCCCCTGGGGTGGAAGATGCCCTTCCTGCAATCAGCTTTCGTTTTGACACCACAGTGACCTCCGACAACAAAATGGAATCCCCCCTACTCCTGTCGCCCTGAAACCCTAGGGCTCATGTGCTCCTACTGCTCCAGGAAGAGCACTTAGCTTTAGTCCCCTGAGCATTCTCCAGTTGTACAGGGTGCGTTTCTACAGGTTCTGATGCAGACACTAGCAGAGAGGCAGAGAGGACTACCTGCGGTTATCGGCTCTGGCCAAGGCTTTTACAGTAAGTGTGTACTTTGATCACGTCCGGAAGCATATATACTCTAATTAGTCTCTATTTTCTGAAACACATTATGTATTCAGTCTACCTCCTATGCTGGGTGGACACAGGACTCTTGGGGCTCTTGCAACAGCCTGAGAAACAGGGAGTGGAATTGCGCGGGGAGGACCAGGGCCCCGTCTGGCTTTGTACACAAGGCCCATTCCTGGCACCCTCTCACCTTAGCTCCATGCTCACCCAGTATATGTGCCCAACCATGGTTGTCTATATGCCATTCAGCCATGCTTTACCTTCGGTCACACCACTGCCCGTGGGCATGTCCTCCTCCCTCTGCCTCCACATTGTTCCCTGTAGAGGACAGCCGACCACCCCACCTATAAGGTCCACTTCACGTCTCCTTCTTGATGGTGCCCTATCTGACTCTTGCCCCCTAAAAAAAACCTTTATACACAGACATAATTTACACTCAACAACGCACACAGATACACGTTTTATACACACACACACCCCTGAGATGTGCACAATGAGACCCATACATTCACACAGACAGACATTCACACAGACAGACACATGCATTCACACAGACATGTACACACAGAGACATATATACAGATAGGTATAGTCATCCCTCTGCTATCACTGTATCTTTCTGTGATGTGGTGTTCATATAACAGAGTTGTTTGAAGAACAACTGTCTGCTTGATGTGCCTCCCGGGTTTTCCTTATTGACAATGTGACAACTTTTAGAAACTCTGCTTGTAACAAATGGAGTTTAACCAGGTTACAGGACTGACCTCTGCAGACTCTTTGTTTTACCTGTGAGCCTCTACTCCTTCCCTGGCAAGTGCTGTCACTGTCAGTCTCACTCTGCTCCTCACACATCTTCCCTCCCCATCCCACTTAAGCTCTTGGACAAGCTCTATATTCCCCACCCAAAGCACTGGTTTTGGCATAAGCTTAATTCAAGCAAACTTTCAATGGCTCTCCATTCTTCGAATATGAAACTCATTGTCTCCATTCAAAATTACTATGTGCAGGCCTGAATGACCATCAAAACTTCACCTTGTGTTAAAGTGAACACCTCCCCTTCCTCTCTCCCTTTTAATTCTACTTTTTCTCTCCCACATGCCAACCTTGTTTCTGACAGATTGAGGGTATAAAAGTGGAGAGAAAAAGAAGACAAGCAACTTCTTAATTGACACATATTCTTTGGAGACTGGTCTAAGTTCTCTGGGCCAGAAAGAACTTTCTCTCAGGGGATACAATCAGGGGTCTTCAGAAAGCTAAGATCACAATGATCTCCTGTTGTCTTCATGGGTCATAAATACTCAAAGCAAAACAAGTAGTTCTGGAAAAATTGTAAATGATTTGGAAGACAAAGCCAAATAGTGTAACAAAACTATAGGTACATGCAGGATAAAGAACAGAAAAGTGAGAGAAAAGCAAAGCATGATAAGGCATCCATTCATGAGGCCCAGCTAACAGGATTCCAAATGAGAGAGATCAGGGTGGGAGTAAAGTCACCAAAGAAATACATCAAGAAAATTTCCCCACAGTGAAGAATATGAAATGGACTAGCTCACCCATTCCCCACATCAAAACACATTGGTGGGACTTGGAAACAGTGTCCTGAAGACATGAGATTCATTCAGAATGCAAGGATGGGTTTAAAACTGAGTCAACACAAGTTTGGGAGACACAAAGTAATCCTGAAAATTCCAAGGCTCTGACCTATAATTGAATATGAATAGAATTCTATATGCAGTCAGCTACCATTTAAGCATGAAGATATACATAAAGGTATTTCAGAAATGCAAATCTTGAAGAGTTTTATCTCTAATGAGCTTGCTCTCAAAGGAAGGAGAACATATGCTCTACAAAGAAGAATAGATGGAAAAAACCAGAGCATGGAATCCAGTAAGCACAGGACATAAGCTACGTGCTTACAGATGAATCTGTACTCCTCAGAGACATTTCCACACAAGAAGACACAATGAAGAAGCTTGTCATGGAGATTGTCTCTCAGTATTTACTCTTTGGAACAATGCTCCTACACCATTATTTCCAAATAAAAACTTATAAAATTATAGGAATTTTAAAGACAGAAGTGAAAAGGAAAGACAGGATTGAAGAAAAAGACAAAAAATGGTTGGGGCCAACATTTGGCAAAAAATAGGTGAAGATGCTACAAACCATCTCGGGTCAACTTGGAACCGACATGCAACCAACTTAGGAGACACTGGATGTACTTTGTTGAAGGACTAATTGATTCCCTCAAGCAATTGATTATCATGTGAAATGACAAGACATAAGACAGAGAAGTGAATAGATATATTAGGTATGTCAGTAGAAGAAGTTTCTTTCATAGCAATTAGAGGCCTATAGACAATCAAGGAAAACAAAGTCCTTCTGAGCTTACATTGTCTAGGAAGAAAATCTCTGAGAGGAGGTGAGGACTGAGTTGGATGTTGAAGGACAAAGTCAAGGAGGAAGAAAGAAAGGAGAAATCGAGGCCCTCCAGGAGTGAGGACAAGCCTGGCAAAGTCTCAACCATGAAGCTGAGCTGCAAGCACTAGAGGACACAAGTGCCCACACTCCTGTCGGCATCGTTCTGCATCGAGGCTCCACTCACTGTCCACCAAGTATGAAAACGCCCAGCACTTTATGAGGGCACATGCTTTCAGAGATTTCTCTGTCACTGGGTGACTCAACCATGGCTCTAGTACCACGGGACGTAGGAGGGTTGTTTTCCGAGTGGATGTCCTGGGCATCGCAGGCTGTTTAGCACCAAACCTGGTCTCACCCATTTGATTCAAGGAGCACACCCCTACCCTGTGGGGACAACACAGTATCTCTGGACATGAACAAATGTCAGCAGGGCGTGTGTAAGGAGAGAGAAAATCAGCCCCAGTAGAGAATCACAGATTTGGAAATTAGAAATACATGTTACTAGATCTCCCATATTCCTCTTTTGATACCCCAAAGGGCCAGAAATTCCCACTATGGAAGCCTACAAATATTGAGAAAATGTGGGCATGAGCTAGAGGGAAAATTAGTAATGAAAGAGAGAAGCTCATGGTGTAGAAATCAAATGAACCATATCAACTGTCAAATGTGTGGGGAATTAAATATATAACCACACATTTTGTATAAATGTCAAGTTGTGTAAAGTTCAGGGTTTTAGTGAATGAGCCAAGGAGAATTAGCTGGAGGTGACAACTGATCCTGACTCAGCTTCCAAATCTGGCTCCTTGTCCATAGTCATTAGATGGATCCGGGTTAGATGGATCAAGCTAATGTTTACTTCCAGGGAACAGAAGGACTGAGGTGGCCCAGGCCCTGGATGTCAGAGCTCCAACTTCTTGCTCTCCCAACCTGGCCCTATGCTGATCCCACAGTTCTCTCCAGAAACATAAAGTATGTGGTGTTAGCACCAGGATGTCAGGCTGATGCCTGGGTTTAGTGCTGTGAACGAGACTTGCCTTTATTAGAGTTTGTATTTGAAATAAGCTTCTCTTTCTAAATAGACCCAGTAATAAAACATGTTATATAATCAGAGACTTCTTTGTAGAATCTCAAAATCTGTCCCAAAAAACAGTTATACAACAATTAATTAGACACCTACTTTATCACTAAGGTCACTCACTCAAAACCCAGAAGAGTACAGGTCATGCCTGTAGGACCTGAACAAGGAGGAAAGAGTCATAGGGTCAGGTGCTGGTTGCCAGCAGGAAGGTGCACAAAAAAAGCCATGGGTCTGGAGAAGGTGATCCCTAGAGATTCACAGCCACAATAGAACAAAAGAAGTTGGCTGTCTGTGATGTGGCATCAGGAATAAATAATGAGTTTCAAGCTAAAGGGACTCAGGCAAGGACAGTGGAGAAGTAGACTTCACATGGAGCCAAGACCCGAGCAGAAAACTGTGGGGCCTGCACAGAAATCTACCTAGAGTCCACATAGGGCAGTTGGGCAAGTCAAGGTCATGAGAATCCATCTGAATCAGAAAGTGAAGGTCCATCAGGGTGAAACTAAGGAGGTCAATAGTGTTGAGCACTGTCTCTGATGCTAGAACACCTGGTTCCTTACCTGGCTCTGCCACCCATTAGCTGTGTGCCCTTGGTCAGGTTACTTGACCTCTCTTGTCGCATTGTGTGCAGCTCGTGAGAAATGGTATACCTAACTCATGGGGGGGAGACCACACATCTCAGTTTGCTCAGGAGAATCCTGTTTTTGGTTGCTGTCACAGAAACCTGTGAAGGGTCCAACGTCGCAGCAGACAACAGGGCAGGTCCATAACCATGGGGGCACCAGACAAAGTCCTCACTGAGTCCTGTTTAAGGAGACAGTCTTCCATTTCTTTACGAACATCTTTCACTTGCTTTTGGAATGAAGATCGCCAACCACTGTCACCTGGCAGAAAGTACACACATAAGAGCACATCCTTGTTTATGCCTAGCTTTTTCCTAAATCAATATTGTTCTTGACAACTTAAGATCCAGCTGATTGATGGAAAGAAATGAGTCTGAAATAATCCAGACAGAGAATAATGCATTCACAGGCAATTGCTTATTGGCTCATCTCTCAGGCTCTCTCATTTGTTTCTTTTTTCTTTACTCTAAGCCAATGTCATCTCTCTTTGTCCTTCATACCATCCAAGGTAAACTGATGTGGTTTTTGTATCTTATGAGGCTGTCCTGTCCCTCTCTGACACCAAGAGGCACGCTTTCCATGCTTCCTTTACCTTGCCAAGTGCCATCTGCGCTCAGGGCCTCTGTACTTGCCCAGAATATTCTTCCCCAGATGGTCCCCTAGATTTCACTTTTCACTCATGCAAGCTAAAAAGTCCTGGCCTGATAGCCTGCCTGGACCTCCTTGCAGGATGCTGCCCTAGTGGTTTTTCTGTTGTTCACGACACAATCACTTTCCCTTTATGTCATATTCTACTGCAGGCTTGTTTGTTGACTTCCTGTTAGAGGTAAGCTGCACAAGTGCAAGGTCCTGGTCTAACTTATTCCTACAACTGAATCTGTGACACGTAGCACAGGGCTTAGTCATAGGGTAATCATGGTTGTTATGAACATGGATGGATAAATGAATGGATGGAAGGATGGATGAATGGATGATAGATGAATGGCTAGATTAATGGATGGATGGATGGATGGATGGATGGATGGGTGGGTGGATGATAGGTGAGCAGATGAAAACCTCTGATTTAGTCACGATCACCCTTTCTATGCCCTGTGCTGGGCTTGTACACTGACTGTCTGCTATTCTTACAAAACCAGGCTTGGTATCATTGTGCCCCCTTTAGAAATGAGCAAAGGGAAGCTCGGGACAACTAGCACCAACTTCCCCAAGGACACTTCATGATGAGCAGCTGCATCCAAGATTCACTCCACATCTGCAGGAGCCCAGACCCACCATTCAGCGCCGCCTCCCTTAAGCACCTGTAATTCTACTTCTCACGTCAGCTACTGAATCAGAGGACCAAAACCCCAGAACGCTAACAAAACTAAACAAAAATTAACACTACATTTATAACTAAATTTATGAAATTGACTTAACTAAATGAGATAGTCTTTGTAAAAACAGCCCTCGAAGAAGGTGAAGAATTATAGTACTTTTCCAACAAAGGTATCTGGCGGGTCAAGTCTATGGGTGACGAACGTCTGCCCTCCACAGGTGCTATGTGGTATCACACCCAGCCTAGGTTTCTCATGACTCTGGAGGAGCAGAAAGAGGGTAAGAAGAGTTTTGCACCTTGAAGAAACAGACCAAAAAGAGGAGTCTCGGGGTGTGGGGAGAGGACGAGGTCAAGGGGAGAGCAGGAGTGGCAAGGGAAAGGAGACCTGCAGGAGGAGAGAGAGGTAGTGAGGATCCCAATAACAATAAAACAAAAATGACAGCACAGGCTCAGGGCGTAATTTGCTTTTATTTAGCAAGGCCTTCAGCATTAATTTCACCTAATGTCATTTCCACTATTGCAGCTCTGAAATTTCTAAGGGTTCTTAAAAGTTCTGTCTCCTTGGTTTCTACAAACAGAGCACAGGCTGGCTGGGTTCCAGTTGATTCTCGAGTCCTTCCTGGGGCCCAGTGCCAGGTTTATCTGGTGACTCATTCCGCTGTCATTGGCAGGGATTCGGGTGCCCACCAGGAGAATAAAAGGAGGAGTCTGGGCCCTCTCCTCCAAAGTGAGTCAGTCTCTTCTTCCCTGCCACATCGGAGTGACCGGCCAACAACAGCTGCTTGAACCATGAAGCTGGTGACAGTCCTCATGCTGGCTGCCCTCCCCCTGTCCTGTTATGCCGGTGAGTACTGACAGGGCCAGGCTGTGGGTGAAGGCTGTTGTCGGGCCCCCTGTGGAAGATCTCCTGCCCCCAGACCCCAGTGCAGAGCATCTCATTTCTCTGGTGTCTTCTTTGTTCGCGGTTACATAGTGTTTGGTTTCTGGGCTGTGGAAGCCAGGCAGCTGGGAGTGGCGGTGGTCGGGGGGAAGGAGGCAGATGTTTTAGGGCTCAAAGAAAATCTCAGATCCTGAGATTACTCTCCTAGAATTGAGGGCGCAGACCATTGCCCATAATCTCTCTGAATATCTGTCTCTACTGGGGTGTAAGAGGAGGACAGGCATCGTCGCTATGTCCAACAAGGATGTGGTACCTCTGTGCTCCAGCCTGCTTTTGTGCACTTCCACCCCAGGCTCTGGCTGCTCCTCTTTGGAGGATGTGATCGAAGAGGCCATTGATCCTACGGTGAACATAGAACAATACATCAAACTTCTTCAAGAGTTCATACCGGGTGATGCCAGCACCGATGCCGTAATGCAAGTGAAGCAATGCTTTCTCAACCAGAGTAACGAAACTCTGGACAACGTCAGAGTGATGATGGTAATCTTGGTTTGTTCCTAACAGCTTTTACAGCACTGCACAGGGACAAGCAGGCTCCCAGGTTGTTGCTAACTTTTTGAAAGCAAGTGTCGATCACATGCCATTTTATTTCAGTGAATTTAGTTGTTGGTGAGTGTGAATACTTTGACATCCAGAAAGCCACTCAAGGGCTGGGGTTGGTTTGCCTGTTCATGTTGTGGACTCTGTAGTGAGTGACGCATGGAGAGGGGAAGGAGGGCTTGAGCAGAGGCCTACCTACCTCTCAGCCTCTCAGAGACATCTGATTCTCAAGAAGACCCTCACTTGTAAGAGTGATCAGCAGGAAACAAACAAACAAAATACTCTTGTTCATCAAAACAAGTAGTAGAACACTTTAAAGAATTTTCAAGAGTGCAGAAAATTCCATTTCAGGAAGATGTCTTCCATCTTATTACTGCCACCCCCAAAGCACCTTCAAGCAACCACAGTTTGCTAGTGTGAGTGATTGCGTTTCTTGACCATGAATTAAAGCCCCATGAGTGACAAGAGGATATCATGGCTATGCATCCACCATGGGTGATGGAATTGTTGAAAACAAAAATCAGTAGTTAAACAATGAGATTTTTTTCTATTTAGAACAGGTGTTGTTTAGTTTTTTTTCTAGTATTCATTCCCTACCTTAACACACAACTGAAAACATTCCAGGGTAGAAGCTAGAAGTATTGCCACAGCACAAAGATAAAAGTCTACATTGCTCAGAATTTTCTGACACAGGGTTTCTGACAACATGGATAAATCTGGAGGAACTTTGATTAAAAAAAGAAAAAAGCCAGTCACGAAAAGAGAAATATTGCATTTTGTGTAGTAGGTGATCCCTGAGAAACAGAGATAGAACTGTGGTCTCCAGGGCAGATGGTGAGGAAACGCGGAGCTGTTCAGGGTCTGGAGCTGCACTGCAGCAAGGTGAGAAGATCCTGGAGGTTGGTTGCTCTGCAGAGTGAATGTTCTTTTTTTTAATTTATCTTTATTGTTGAGAGTATTACAGGTGTCCCATTTTTCCCCCCAAATTGACCCCCCCTCTTCGCTCCCACCCCCTCCCCAAGCCTTCACCCTGTCATTGACTGTGTCCATGGGTTATGCATATATGCATATAACTTCTTTGGTTCATCTCTTCCCACCCTCCACCCTCCTTCCCTCTTTCCTCTGAAATATGATTGTTGCATGCGTCAATGTCTCTGGATCTATTTAGTTAGTCAGATTCTTTTGTTCATTAGCTTCTTCTTAAAGAAAACCCTTCAACTTTTCCTGTAGTGCTGGTCTGGTCGTGATGAACTCCTTCAGCTTTTTCTTATCTGTGAAGCTCTTTATTTGACCTTCAATTCTAAATGATTGTCTTTGTCTTTAACCTTTGGCATTTTAATTATGATGTGTCTTGCTGTGGGCCTCTTTGGGTTCCTCTTGTTTGGGACCCTCTGTGCTTCCTGGACTTGTAAGTCTATTTCTTTCCCCAGGTAGGGGAAGTTTTCTGTAATTATTTTTTCAAATAGGTTTTCAATTTCTTGCTCTCTTTCTTCCCCTCTTGAACCCCAATAATACGAATGTTGGGCCTCTTAAAGTTGTCCCAGAGGCTCCTTATGCTATTTTCATATTTCTGGATTTTTTTTTCTTTTTTCTCTTCTGGTTGGGTGTTTTTTGTTTCCTCATGTTCTAAATTGCTGATTGGATTCTCAGCGTCCTCTACTCTACTGTTGATTCCCTGTAAATTATTCTTCATTTCAGTTCCTGTAGGTTTCATTTCAAATTGGTACTTTATTATGTTATCAATTTTCTCAGTTATTTCTCTAATAGTCTGCTTAAACATCCTTATAAACAAAGTTCTGAACTCTGTATCTGTTAGCTTGCTTGGACCTATTTCATTTAGTTCCTCTTCTAGAGATTTCTTCTGTTCTTTCTTTTGAGACATGTGTCTTTGCCTCCACATTTTGGCTGCTTCCAAGTATTTGTTTCTATGTATTAGGTAAAGCTGCTATGTCTCCTGGAATTTGTAGAGTGGCTTTGTGTAGTAGGTGTCCTGTAGTGGCTCAACCTCCCCAGTCCTGAGTTGGGCCTTCTAAGTGCTCCCCTGTGTGGGCTGTCTGCACTGTCCTGTTGTAGTTGAGCCTTAGTTGCTGCTGGTGTCACTGGGAGGAATTGACCCCCAGACCAATCAGCTGTGAGGACCAGCTGCACCTACAGCCAGAGAGCTGCTGTGCTGGAGACACCCTTATGGAGCAGGACTTGCTTCAGTGGAGCATTGGTGTTCACCAAATGTGCCCCTTGAGTGTCACTTATGGATGTGGTAGGGTTGTAATCCAGCGTGGTCGAGTCTGAGCACCAGGTGCACTGTCTCTGGGGCCTCCCGGGAGGTGCAAAGTCAGCCTGTGCCTGTGCCCTGCCCAGGGCCACCCAGCATGAGCTACTCAGCAACTGTAGTTGGCTGCTCCTTATGCTGCACTTGGAGGAGCCCAGGAGAGGCCAAGCTATGAGCCAGTGCAGCTGCCTCTAGTGCCAGCCTGGGGCCACTTATCAAGCTATATGGGGCCCGCTGCTGCCTGTTTGAGAGATTTTAGGAGAGTCTTAAGCATGAGGCTCCAGAGGCCACTTGCACAGAAAAGCCCCTGGAAACGGCCGGATGAGCTGCAGGTGGGGAGGGGCGGGGCCTCCGGGAGTCACGGGGCGGGGCCAAAGGTGAGTCAGGTGCTGGCGACTCAAATATGGCGCCTGCCTGCCGGCTGTGCGGGGAGGACTCGCCACAGGAGCCACGGCCTCCGCCAGCCCTTCTGCCTGGGAGGAAGCCGCCCTCCGCCTCTCGCCCGGATCTCAGGCAGGTTAGTTCCTCCCGAGTGTCCCGGTTCCTTTCCGGCTGCTCCCGGCGCTGGGCTCAGAGGGAGCGTCCGAGTGAGTCCGAGCCGGGCCCTTTAGAGGAGCTGCTGGGGCTCCCGCGGCCTCCGCGACCCTCAGGGACAGTCCCCGCTGGGTTCACAGCCCGGAGTGGTGGGGACGTCTCTTCCCGGCCTGGAGCCCTGGGCTGGGGGCCTGCTGTGGGGCTGGGACCCCTCCCTCCTCCCTCCTCCGGGAAACCTCCGCCACTGAGATTCCCTCCCGGGTTTACCCCGCGGCACCAGGTGTGGGCCGCTGCAGCGTCTCTGCGATTCATCCCCTATCCGTACGCGTCTCCACCCCTCCTACCCGTGTCGGTGCTGCTTCAGCTCCCTGGTTGTGGGGCTTCTGTGCAGCCGGATCCCAGGAGGCTCTGAGTGACGGTGGTTCTGGATTTTAGTTGTAATTTTGATGAGGCTGCAGGAGGCAGCGGGCGCAGCTGCTACCTACGCCGCTACCTGGTTTCTCTCCCAGAGTGAATGTTCTTAACACGACTAAACTGTACCTTTAAAGTGGTGAAAATGGTCATATTTATGTTACATGTATTTACCATAATTACAATTTGAAAACACTAACAAGCCTTTCAGTGAAAGGTGATGGGATTTTCCTTTGAAAACCCAGGTCAGACAAGTCACTGGAGTGCACGTCTCCCAAGGTCTGTAGCCACAGGGACGTGGGAGGCCTCAGTCTGTCTGCTCTCTTTCTACATGTAGGCCGTGCAGGATCCCAAAATGCACATGTTCTTGGGCTTGGGCTGAGATACTGAAAAGTGATAACACAGCATATTTATTGGATATGTTATTTCAAGGAAGAGGAGACATGCAAATAAGATCATCAAAGGGATCCCTGGTGGGGACCAGATCTGGAAGCAGCAGCACGTCTTTGGCATCAGGAAATGTCTCCTGAGCAACAGAACAAATGAGATCATTTTGACTTGGCTTTCAGCACCAGCTCTCTGTCGATGGCTGTGGACAAGTCCAGGAAAACAATGAGAGGCCATGTTTGTCTTTCAGGATTTTCCTTTGTAAGGAGAATTGAAATGTGAGTGATGTCTCTGCTTCTGTTTTCCAGGAAACAATATATGACAGTAAATGGTGTGCTAGGTATTAACTTCCCACCAGACCTTTGGCTCAGACTGCAGAGATGTCAGAAACCGGCTGTCAATGGGTGGAAACCACACCAAGCTTTCTTTTTTGTCTTTTGATCTTCAGCCTGCAAGACAGTTGTTGAAACCTCACATACATTTTCATTTCAATAAAGAAGCTGCAAACCTAAAGTTCCTTTTTGGTTATTGATTAGAATGGAGACTCTAGAGAGACTCACATCACACATGCGTTCCTCACACACACCCGCACACACACTAGAACTGAATCATTCATTACAGACCCCATGACTGAAGGCCAGAGAATCTGAAAGGTCCTCTGCTCCTTACCATCCGTAGTCCAGCTTTGATCCTGTCTCAGGAAAAGTATTGTCCTCCCTTCATCACCCCCAACCCCCCGGGCCATCTGGGCAGTGCTCAGGGGCTCAGGTTCCCGGATCCACCCATGTCATGTGCAGGCTATGCCCTGCTCACCAGGGCTAGGCTCCTCCCTGGGTGCTCTCTGTCCCTGACCCGAGGTGCAGGGAGAGGAAAAGAGCTAGTGAGAGAAGTGACTCAGGCAAAGCAGGGCTGAATCCTGTCTTGAACTCCCTCCTACTTCCCAAAACACCTCCGGGTTCGTGACACCATTAGGCCCAGGCAAAATGACCCTTTCCCCACACCCACAGCTTATATTTTACCTTTCTCTCTCTCACACACACACACACACACATGCACACGCACACATGCACACTCAGTTATTTAGTAAGAACTCATGGGCCATGCTCGGTCTTGGTGCTTTGACTCATATGCAGAAGTTTGCATTTGCTCAGTGGTTGACCCTGGCCCATTTGAAGAGGGGTCTATATTTTTGCAGGTGGAGTAGACCTTTTGATGAAGCAGTAGAAGGCCTTGTGTTGGGGAGTCAGAAGGAGAAATATGACTGTAGTCACTGAGATTCCCATTCTCTAGTCAAAGTGGTCACCAGCTTGGAAGGGAGGAATGGACTGGGGATTCTGAACAATGGTTCCAAGAAAGTACCAGAGCAGGGGTGAAGCGCAGAACCAGAGATAAAGACCTTGCTTGGGCAGCCCTCTCTTGGCTCTCTGAGGGGCTCTGCACCGCTCTTTGGGGCTAGGCAGGCCTCTCCCAGGCTCAGAGACTAGGCCAGTCTCTGTGGCTAGCATCAGTTTTTAATGACGTCACGCTGTACATTGACAAGTCACACTCTTTGGTCTTCTGCTGGCAGTGGGGACTTACAGTGAGTCTAAAGGTCTGAGCACCAGACTGGCCTACAAAGAACAGGCGCTCATTCCAACCCCCGCAATCCTTCTGAGATCCATCATGGGCCTGTACAGAGCACAGTAACTGCCATGGACTGGTTTCATTTGAGTGGACAGGAACTTTACATGGAATTATAAAAACACATTTATACACCTTCCACAATGCTCCTATCATCAGGAGCAAAGACCCTTTTTTTCTACCACTTTCTATTTCCCTACTCTTTCTAGGACTCCCAAAATGCAAGCACTGCTTTAATTAATAATATCCCAGTAGAGCTGTAGGCTTTCTTTAAGCATTTTCATCTTTTATCTTTTTTATTCTCTAACTACACAATTTCAAATGAGTTGTCTATGATGTTACATATTCTTTCTTCTGCTTCATTATGTTACTGGTGGTTTTTTGTTTGTTTGTTTGTTTGTTTTGTTAACGCTTTCTCGAGGATATTTTTTCCCTTGGTTCCTTAGAGAAAGTGGAAAGGGGTGAGTGGAAGGGAGAGAGAGGAGAGAGTATCCACATGATGTGAGAGAGACACATCTATTAGTTGTCTCCTGCATGTGCCCTACCTAGGCCAGGAATCAAACCTGCAACCAAGGTACATGCCCTTGACCGGGAATCAAACCTGTGACCCTTTGGTACACAGAACAATGCTCTAACCACTGAGAAAAACTGGCTATGTTACTGTTTTTAATATCCTTTCTATCTAGAGCAAATGGCTGATTTTTGTAGGCAAACACCATATGTCATTTCTATTCCTGTCATCCTCAAAGATCTAGAAAGAAAAGGTTTATTATCATGTCTATTCCAGGCTATTGCCATGCTGTTCACGTATCTTGTGAAAAGTGGGGGAATTCAAGAGTCTACTTCATGAGAGGCAAAGTTTGCTTAAATGCACAAACAGTGGTTGGAAAATACTCAGAATGATGGATTTCTATAATGAATGATTGAGTCCCAGTGTGTGTGCGGGTGTGTGTGAGGAACGCATGTGTGATGTGAGTCTCTCTAGAGTCTCCATTCTAATCAATAACCAAAAAGGAACTTTAGGTTTGCAGCTTCTTTATTGAAATGAAAATGTATGTGAGGTTTCAACAACTGTCTTACAGGCTGAAGATCAAAAGACAAAAAAGAAAGCTTGGTGTGGTTTCCACCCATTGACAGCCGGTTTCTGACATCTCTGCAGTCTGAGCCAAAGGTCTGGTGGGAAGTTAATACCTAGCACACCATTTACTGTCATATATTGTTTCCTGGAAAACAGAAGCAGAGACATCACTCACATTTCAATTCTCCTTACAAAGGAAAATCCTGAAAGACAAACATGGCCTCTCATTGTTTTCCTGGACTTGTCCACAGCCATCGACAGAGAGCTGGTGCTGAAAGCCAAGTCAAAATGATCTCATTTGTTCTGTTGCTCAGGAGACATTTCCTGATGCCAAAGACGTGCTGCTGCTTCCAGATCTGGTCCCCACCAGGGATCCCTTTGATGATCTTATCTGCATGTCTCCTCTTCCTTGAAATAACATATCCAATAAATATGCTGTGTTATCACTTTTCAGTATCTCAGCCCAAGCCCAAGAACATGTGCATTTTGGGATCCTGCACGGCCTACATGTAGAAAGAGAGCAGACAGACTGAGGCCTCCCACGTCCCTGTGGCTACAGACCTTGGGAGACGTGCACTCCAGTGACTTGTCTGACCTGGGTTTTCAAAGGAAAAATCCCATCACCTTTCACTGAAAGGCTTGTTAGTGTTTTCAAATTGTAATTATGGTAAATACATGTAACATAAATATGACCATTTTCACCACTTTAAAGGTACAGTTTAGTCGTGTTAAGAACATTCACCCTGCAGAGCAACCAACCTCCAGGACCTTCTCACCTTGCTGCAGTGCAGCGCCAGACCCTGAACAGCTCCCGGTTTCCTCACCACCCGCCCTGGAGACCACAGTTCTACCTCTGTTTCTCAGGGATCACCTGATACACAAAATGCAATATTTCTCTTTTCATGACTGGCTTTTTTTTTTTTTTAATCAAAGTTCCTCCAGATTTATCCATGTTGTCAGAAACCCTGTGTCAGAAAATTCTGAGCAATGTAGACTTTTATCTTTGTGCTGTGGCGATATTTCTAACTTGTTACCCTGGAATGTTTTCAGTTGTATGTTAGGGCAGGGAATAAATACTAGAAAAAAAACTAAACAACACCTGTTCTAAATAGAAAAGATCTCATTGTTTAACTACTGATTTTTGCTTTCAACAATTCCATCACCCATGGTGGATGCATAGCCATGGTGTCCTCTTGTCACTCATGGGGCTTTAATTCCTGGTCAAGAAATGCACTCACTCACACTAGCAAACTGTGGTTGCTTGAAGGTGCGTTGGGGTGGCAGTAATAATATGGAAGTCATTCTTCCTGAAATGGAATTTTCTGCACTCTTGAAAATTCTTTAAAGTGTTTCACTAGTTGCTTTGATGAACAAGAGGATTTTGTTTGTTTGCTGATCACTCTTACAAGTGAGGGTCTTCTTGAGAATCAGATGTCTCTGAGAGGCTGAGAGGTAGGTAGGCCTCTGCTCAAGCCCTCCTTCCCCTCTCCATGCGTCACTCACTACAGAGTCCACAACGTGAGCAGGCAAACCAACCCCAGCCCTTGGGTGGCTTTCTGGATGTCAAAGTATTCACACTCACCAACAACTAAATTCACTGAAATAAAATGGCATGTGATCGACACTTGCTTTCAAAAAGTTAGCAACAACCTGGGAGCCTGTTTGTCCCTGTGCAGTGCTGTAAAAGCTGTTAGGAACAAACCAAGATTACCATCATCACTCTGACGTTGTCCAGAGTTTCGTTACTCTGGTTGAGAAAGCATTGCTTCACTTGCATTACGGCATCGGTGCTGGCATCACCCGGTATGAACTCTTGAAGAAGTTTGATGTATTGTTCTATGTTCACCGTAGGATCAATGGCCTCTTCGATCACATCCTCCAAAGAGGAGCAGCCAGAGCCTGGGGTGGAAGTGCACAAAAGCAGGCTGGAGCACAGAGGTACCACATCCTTGTTGGACATAGCGACGATGCCTGTCCTCCTCTTACACCCCAGTAGAGACAGATATTCAGAGAGATTATGGGCAATGGTCTGCGCCCTCAATTCTAGGAGAGTAATCTCAGGATCTGAGATTTTCTTTGAGCCCTAAAACATCTGCCTCCTTCCCCCCGACCACCGCCACTCCCAGCTGCCTGGCTTCCACAGCCCAGAAACCAAACACTATGTAACCGCGAACAAAGAAGACACCAGAGAAATGAGATGCTCTGCACTGGGGTCTGGGGGCAGGAGATCTTCCACAGGGGGCCCGACAACAGCCTTCACCCACAGCCTGGCCCTGTCAGTACTCACCGGCATAACAGGACAGGGGGAGGGCAGCCAGCATGAGGACTGTCACCAGCTTCATGGTTCAAGCAGCTGTGGTTGGCCGGTCACTCCGATGTGGCAGGGAAGAAGAGACTGACTCACTTTGGAGGAGAGGGCCCAGACTCCTCCTTTTATTCTCCTGGTGGGCACCCGAATCCCTGCCAATGACGGCGGAATGAGTCACCAGATAAACCTGGCACTGGGCCCCAGGAAGGACTCGAGAATCAACTGGAACCCAGCCAGCCTGTGCTCTGTTTGTAGAAACCAAGGAGACAGAACTTTTAAGAACCCTTAGAAATTTCAGAGCTGCAATAGTGGAAATGACATTAGGTGAAATTAATGCTGAAGGCCTTGCTAAATAAAAGCAAATTACGCCCTGAGCCTGTGCTGTCATTTTTGTTTTATTGTTATTGGGATCCTCACTACCTCTCTCTCCTCCTGCAGGTCTCCTTTCCCTTGCCACTCCTGCTCTCCCCTTGACCTCGTCCTCTCCCCACACCCCGAGACTCCTCTTTTTGGTCTGTTTCTTCAAGGTGCAAAACTCTTCTTACCCTCTTTCTGCTCCTCCAGAGTCATGAGAAACCTAGGCTGGGTGTGATACCACATAGCACCTGTGGAGGGCAGACGTTCGTCACCCATAGACTTGACCCGCCAGATACCTTTGTTGGAAAAGTACTATAATTCTTCACCTTCTTCGAGGGCTGTTTTTACAAAGACTATCTCATTTAGTTAAGTCAATTTCATAAATTTAGTTATAAATGTAGTGTTAATTTTTGTTTAGTTTTGTTAGCGTTCTGGGGTTTTGGTCCTCTGATTCAGTAGCTGACGTGAGAAGTAGAATTACAGGTGCTTAAGGGAGGCGGCGCTGAATGGTGGGTCTGGGCTCCTGCAGATGTGGAGTGAATCTTGGATGCAGCTGCTCATCATGAAGTGTCCTTGGGGAAGTTGGTGCTAGTTGTCCCGAGCTTCCCTTTGCTCATTTCTAAAGGGGGCACAATGATACCAAGCCTGGTTTTGTAAGAATAGCAGACAGTCAGTGTACAAGCCCAGCACAGGGCATAGAAAGGGTGATCGTGACTAAATCAGAGGTTTTCATCTGCTCACCTATCATCCACCCACCCATCCATCCATCCATCCATCCATCCATTAATCTAGCCATTCATCTATCATCCATTCATCCATCCTTCCATCCATTCATTTATCCATCCATGTTCATAACAACCATGATTACCCTATGACTAAGCCCTGTGCTACGTGTCACAGATTCAGTTGTAGGAATAAGTTAGACCAGGACCTTGCACTTGTGCAGCTTACCTCTAACAGGAAGTCAACAAACAAGCCTGCAGTAGAATATGACATAAAGGGAAAGTGATTGTGTCGTGAACAACAGAAAAACCACTAGGGCAGCATCCTGCAAGGAGGTCCAGGCAGGCTATCAGGCCAGGACTTTTTAGCTTGCATGAGTGAAAAGTGAAATCTGGGGGACCATCTGGGGAAGAATATTCTGGGCAAGTACAGAGGCCCTGAGCGCAGATGGCACTTGGCAAGGTAAAGGAAGCATGGAAAGCGTGCCTCTTGGTGTCAGAGAGGGACAGGACAGCCTCATAAGATACAAAAACCACATCAGTTTACCTTGGATGGTATGAAGGACAAAGAGAGATGACATTGGCTTAGAGTAAAGAAAAAAGAAACAAATGAGAGAGCCTGAGAGATGAGCCAATAAGCAATTGCCTGTGAATGCATTATTCTCTGTCTGGATTATTTCAGACTCATTTCTTTCCATCAATCAGCTGGATCTTAAGTTGTCAAGAACAATATTGATTTAGGAAAAAGCTAGGCATAAACAAGGATGTGCTCTTATGTGTGTACTTTCTGCCAGGTGACAGTGGTTGGCGATCTTCATTCCAAAAGCAAGTGAAAGATGTTCGTAAAGAAATGGAAGACTGTCTCCTTAAACAGGACTCAGTGAGGACTTTGTCTGGTGCCCCCATGGTTATGGACCTGCCCTGTTGTCTGCTGCGACGTTGGACCCTTCACAGGTTTCTGTGACAGCAACCAAAAACAGGATTCTCCTGAGCAAACTGAGATGTGTGGTCTCCCCCCCATGAGTTAGGTATACCATTTCTCACGAGCTGCACACAATGCGACAAGAGAGGTCAAGTAACCTGACCAAGGGCACACAGCTAATGGGTGGCAGAGCCAGGTAAGGAACCAGGTGTTCTAGCATCAGAGACAGTGCTCAACACTATTGACCTCCTTAGTTTCACCCTGATGGACCTTCACTTTCTGATTCAGATGGATTCTCATGACCTTGACTTGCCCAACTGCCCTATGTGGACTCTAGGTAGATTTCTGTGCAGGCCCCACAGTTTTCTGCTCGGGTCTTGGCTCCATGTGAAGTCTACTTCTCCACTGTCCTTGCCTGAGTCCCTTTAGCTTGAAACTCATTATTTATTCCTGATGCCACATCACAGACAGCCAACTTCTTTTGTTCTATTGTGGCTGTGAATCTCTAGGGATCACCTTCTCCAGACCCATGGCTTTTTTTGTGCACCTTCCTGCTGGCAACCAGCACCTGACCCTATGACTCTTTCCTCCTTGTTCAGGTCCTACAGGCATGACCTGTACTCTTCTGGGTTTTGAGTGAGTGACCTTAGTGATAAAGTAGGTGTCTAATTAATTGTTGTATAACTGTTTTTTGGGACAGATTTTGAGATTCTACAAAGAAGTCTCTGATTATATAACATGTTTTATTACTGGGTCTATTTAGAAAGAGAAGCTTATTTCAAATACAAACTCTAATAAAGGCAAGTCTCGTTCACAGCACTAAACCCAGGCATCAGCCTGACATCCTGGTGCTAACACCACATACTTTATGTTTCTGGAGAGAACTGTGGGATCAGCATAGGGCCAGGTTGGGAGAGCAAGAAGTTGGAGCTCTGACATCCAGGGCCTGGGCCACCTCAGTCCTTCTGTTCCCTGGAAGTAAACATTAGCTTGATCCATCTAACCCGGATCCATCTAATGACTATGGACAAGGAGCCAGATTTGGAAGCTGAGTCAGGATCAGTTGTCACCTCCAGCTAATTCTCCTTGGCTCATTCACTAAAACCCTGAACTTTACACAACTTGACATTTATACAAAATGTGTGGTTATATATTTAATTCCCCACACATTTGACAGTTGATATGGTTCATTTGATTTCTACACCATGAGCTTCTCTCTTTCATTACTAATTTTCCCTCTAGCTCATGCCCACATTTTCTCAATATTTGTAGGCTTCCATAGTGGGAATTTCTGGCCCTTTGGGGTATCAAAAGAGGAATATGGGAGATCTAGTAACATGTATTTCTAATTTCCAAATCTGTGATTCTCTACTGGGGCTGATTTTCTCTCTCCTTACACACGCCCTGCTGACATTTGTTCATGTCCAGAGATACTGTGTTGTCCCCACAGGGTAGGGGTGTGCTCCTTGAATCAAATGGGTGAGACCAGGTTTGGTGCTAAACAGCCTGCGATGCCCAGGACATCCACTCGGAAAACAACCCTCCTACGTCCCGTGGTACTAGAGCCATGGTTGAGTCACCCAGTGACAGAGAAATCTCTGAAAGCATGTGCCCTCATAAAGTGCTGGGCGTTTTCATACTTGGTGGACAGTGAGTGGAGCCTCGATGCAGAACGATGCCGACAGGAGTGTGGGCACTTGTGTCCTCTAGTGCTTGCAGCTCAGCTTCATGGTTGAGACTTTGCCAGGCTTGTCCTCACTCCTGGAGGGCCTCGATTTCTCCTTTCTTTCTTCCTCCTTGACTTTGTCCTTCAACATCCAACTCAGTCCTCACCTCCTCTCAGAGATTTTCTTCCTGGACAATGTATGCTCAGAAGGACTTTGTTTTCCTTGATTGTCTATAGGCCTCTAATTGCTATGAAAGAAACTTCTTCTACTGACATACCTAATATATCTATTCACTTCTCTGTCTTATGTCTTGTCATTTCACATGATAATCAATTGCTTGAGGGAATCAATTAGTCCTTCAACAAAGTACATCCAGTGTCTCCTAAGTTGGTTGCATGTCGGTTCCAAGTTGACCCGAGATGGTTTGTAGCATCTTCACCTATTTTTTGCCAAATGTTGGCCCCAACCATTTTTTGTCTTTTTCTTCAATCCTGTCTTTCCTTTTCACTTCTGTCTTTAAAATTCCTATAATTTTATAAGTTTTTATTTGGAAATAATGGTGTAGGAGCATTGTTCCAAAGAGTAAATACTGAGAGACAATCTCCATGACAAGCTTCTTCATTGTGTCTTCTTGTGTGGAAATGTCTCTGAGGAGTACAGATTCATCTGTAAGCACGTAGCTTATGTCCTGTGCTTACTGGATTCCATGCTCTGGTTTTTTCCATCTATTCTTCTTTGTAGAGCATATGTTCTCCTTCCTTTGAGAGCAAGCTCATTAGAGATAAAACTCTTCAAGATTTGCATTTCTGAAATACCTTTATGTATATCTTCATGCTTAAATGGTAGCTGACTGCATATAGAATTCTATTCATATTCAATTATAGGTCAGAGCCTTGGAATTTTCAGGATTACTTTGTGTCTCCCAAACTTGTGTTGACTCAGTTTTAAACCCATCCTTGCATTCTGAATGAATCTCATGTCTTCAGGACACTGTTTCCAAGTCCCACCAATGTGTTTTGATGTGGGGAATGGGTGAGCTAGTCCATTTCATATTCTTCACTGTGGGGAAATTTTCTTGATGTATTTCTTTGGTGACTTTACTCCCACCCTGATCTCTCTCATTTGGAATCCTGTTAGCTGGGCCTCATGAATGGATGCCTTATCATGCTTTGCTTTTCTCTCACTTTTCTGTTCTTTATCCTGCATGTACCTATAGTTTTGTTACACTATTTGGCTTTGTCTTCCAAATCATTTACAATTTTTCCAGAACTACTTGTTTTGCTTTGAGTATTTATGACCCATGAAGACAACAGGAGATCATTGTGATCTTAGCTTTCTGAAGACCCCTGATTGTATCCCCTGAGAGAAAGTTCTTTCTGGCCCAGAGAACTTAGACCAGTCTCCAAAGAATATGTGTCAATTAAGAAGTTGCTTGTCTTCTTTTTCTCTCCACTTTTATACCCTCAATCTGTCAGAAACAAGGTTGGCATGTGGGAGAGAAAAAGTAGAATTAAAAGGGAGAGAGGAAGGGGAGGTGTTCACTTTAACACAAGGTGAAGTTTTGATGGTCATTCAGGCCTGCACATAGTAATTTTGAATGGAGACAATGAGTTTCATATTCGAAGAATGGAGAGCCATTGAAAGTTTGCTTGAATTAAGCTTATGCCAAAACCAGTGCTTTGGGTGGGGAATATAGAGCTTGTCCAAGAGCTTAAGTGGGATGGGGAGGGAAGATGTGTGAGGAGCAGAGTGAGACTGACAGTGACAGCACTTGCCAGGGAAGGAGTAGAGGCTCACAGGTAAAACAAAGAGTCTGCAGAGGTCAGTCCTGTAACCTGGTTAAACTCCATTTGTTACAAGCAGAGTTTCTAAAAGTTGTCACATTGTCAATAAGGAAAACCCGGGAGGCACATCAAGCAGACAGTTGTTCTTCAAACAACTCTGTTATATGAACACCACATCACAGAAAGATACAGTGATAGCAGAGGGATGACTATACCTATCTGTATATATGTCTCTGTGTGTACATGTCTGTGTGAATGCATGTGTCTGTCTGTGTGAATGTCTGTCTGTGTGAATGTATGGGTCTCATTGTGCACATCTCAGGGGTGTGTGTGTGTATAAAACGTGTATCTGTGTGCGTTGTTGAGTGTAAATTATGTCTGTGTATAAAGGTTTTTTTTAGGGGGCAAGAGTCAGATAGGGCACCATCAAGAAGGAGACGTGAAGTGGACCTTATAGGTGGGGTGGTCGGCTGTCCTCTACAGGGAACAATGTGGAGGCAGAGGGAGGAGGACATGCCCACGGGCAGTGGTGTGACCGAAGGTAAAGCATGGCTGAATGGCATATAGACAACCATGGTTGGGCACATATACTGGGTGAGCATGGAGCTAAGGTGAGAGGGTGCCAGGAATGGGCCTTGTGTACAAAGCCAGACGGGGCCCTGGTCCTCCCCGCGCAATTCCACTCCCTGTTTCTCAGGCTGTTGCAAGAGCCCCAAGAGTCCTGTGTCCACCCAGCATAGGAGGTAGACTGAATACATAATGTGTTTCAGAAAATAGAGACTAATTAGAGTATATATGCTTCCGGACGTGATCAAAGTACACACTTACTGTAAAAGCCTTGGCCAGAGCCGATAACCGCAGGTAGTCCTCTCTGCCTCTCTGCTAGTGTCTGCATCAGAACCTGTAGAAACGCACCCTGTACAACTGGAGAATGCTCAGGGGACTAAAGCTAAGTGCTCTTCCTGGAGCAGTAGGAGCACATGAGCCCTAGGGTTTCAGGGCGACAGGAGTAGGGGGGATTCCATTTTGTTGTCGGAGGTCACTGTGGTGTCAAAACGAAAGCTGATTGCAGGAAGGGCATCTTCCACCCCAGGGGACAGTTTATGACACTTTGACACAAGCCCGGAGGGACTGGGCCTGGCCTATGATGATGGCTGTGGGGATGGAAAGGACAGGATGTCCAAGGGATGCTGGGGCCAGGGAGGGGGCAGAACGTAGTGGACACATAGGTGTCGGGGGTGAGATAAGCTGCAGTGGGCTCATGATGCCCCCAGCAAGTTCCACACCCTAAAGCCACAACATGTCATTTCTCTCCCAGGGCAAAGGGGACTTTGCAGACGTGATAAAGTTACAGATGTTGAGTTGAGGAGATAATCCTGGATTTCCTGGGGTCCTCTCACTGCCACCCCATATTTTGTATACGGAGGAGACACAGAGAGATTTTCAGCACCAGAAAGGACGCAGCATTGTCACCTCATGGGGAGAGACGGGGCGATGTGGTACCAGACAAGGATGGGAGCAGCCCTCACAGGGGCAGCGACCAGGGAGAGCTGTTCACCTCTACCGTCCACAGCCAGCATTTCCTCCTGACACTGAAATTTCCCCAAATGATACAGATCTTAGACTTTTGACCTCCACAACAGGGTCAATCACTTAATTGAGGCCACAGTGTGTGGCGGGTGTTGCAGCAGCCCCTGGGCACTCATCCTGGAACTCTGAGGGGTGTATCTGGGGCTCTGGGGCTGCTGCCTCCCTGGGTGGGGGGCCCCTGTGCCTGTGCCCCCGGGGACAGGAGGGCTACGCAGACCCTGTGTTCCTCTGCCGGGCTCCCTGGGGTCGGGGTGCACTGTTTGAGTGGAGTTTCCCCCTGGCAGCTGCCTGCTTGCTTCTGGGGCTTTAGGGAGAATTTGGGGGAGGAGGCACTAGCCAGGGGTGGTGAGCGACACGAGTGTGTGCAGGGCAAAGAGTGAAGCCTGGACGGTCCCTGCAGATGGAGAAGTGGAGGGAAAACACGCTCCCCGGGCCCCTCCCAGCCTGCAAGCCCAGGGAAGGGCTGAGGCCAGCGGGCTGCTTGAGCTCATGGGAGGGGGGAGCAGGGCGGCTGCTGCTCCTGGGAACCAGGTGACTGGGCTTGGGCTGCGGTTCCCTGGGGACCAAGCCCAGTAGCAGGACCCTGTGGAGTGTTTTTACCCATCACCCTCCTTTTCTGTCAGGGCCACGGGCCTGGGAGACCTGTGAGTGACACAGGGGTTCCTGAGCAGCATTCCCTCTCTGATCCCTGTCCTCAGACGCCACGGCCACTGCTCTTGGAGTCAATTAAATGCCCCATTGGCACCACCCAAGACCATGTCATGATGAAAACGCCCCAACCCAAGACAGGGATGCTGGGATAAAACAGGACACAAGGAGAATTACAGGTCAAGTGATTTATTGAAGCAAGACATTGAAACCTCTACATTTTCCAGGGAAGGTCATGTCATGGTTGAGCAACAGAAGACTGGAGGGTAAGAATTTGTAAATCTATAGATCACACTTCAGCACAATGCCTGCCTGAAATAGAAAAAGAGAGGTGCCTCGGTCATGCTGCCCTGGAGGTGAAGGGTTCACACAGAGGGCTGTTCACAACCAAGACGTGAAAGAAACTGCAACCAGCAAACGCCCAGCGGGCACCAGGCAGGATGGCCCTGCGAGTGGGGACTCAATAGTCCTGATGCAGGCACAATGCACCCAGTAGGTCAGGAAAGAGCATGACCACAGCCTCACACATAGACCCCAGAGACCCCAGAGAGGGGCTCAGGTGTCTGCTGGAGCCAGTAGGAGGGTCAAGGGTGGGGGAGCAGCCTGGGATTTCCTTGCTCTGAGTCCTGGGTCTGAAGACCGGGTATTTCCTCCAGAGTAGACCCGGGGCTGAGGGACCTGGATGGGGTTTGGGGGGAGAAGTGGGAAAATCTTCCTGCAGGAGATTCCAGCCTCCTGGTGAGAAGTGCAGTCTGGCCGCCCAAGGACTTCTCCCCCCGAGAGTCCGGCTGGTGTGGACATTGGCATGAAACCCGACTTCATTCGGGGGCAGAGGAGCTGAGAGACACCTTCCCGTATCTGACTCCCTCACAGACACCTGAGGAAGGGGTCAGCTCCACAAGGGTTGCAGAGGACATAGCAGGCAGGGTCTGTGCCCACTGGCCCTGATTGGGGAGGGCAGGAAAGTGGGGCACAGGGACAGGGAGCGGGCCTTGGCTCTGCAAATGTGCCAGAGCCAGGAAGCCAGTGCTCCATCCTGACAGGGGCGGGGCCAGCGCTCTCCCTCCACTGTCTCCCCTTCACCACTCCCAGCACTGCCAGGGGGTCCCCAGGGGACAGTGCCACTGGGTGAGGGGCACTCGCCCTCCCTCGGGAAGCTCGCAGGCAGGGAGGCAGCAGTCTCTGGTCCTTCAACATCACCACTGGTTGTCCCTGGTTGTCCTCACTCTGGACACTGTGGGGAACCTGGTGCCCAGGGGGATCATACCCAAGATGCTCTGTGCAGGCTTAGTCCTGCTCAGCAGGTGTCTTGTTATAATCCACCCTTGGCCCCGGGCACTCTATCAGAGGCGAGCAGAGGGGCAGGGACCCCAACCCTGTGCCCCCCACAGAGCAGCACCCTCCCCTCCCTCCAGGCATGCAGCTGAGCAGTTGCCTCTGTGAAGAAAGGAGATATTACCACTACTCCTGCAACTCTTAATTTGTCACCGAAGGAGATCTTATCTATGCATTTCTTCACTTCAAGTTTGGCCTCAGCAGCCTCTGGAGGTGCATCAAACTTCTGAAGTTTCCAATTGAAGATGGAAGCAGAATCCAACAGGAAACTTTTCACTTCAGAAATAAATGCTGGACAAGCGATTGCATTTGCTGGAGTAGAAGAAAAAGAAACACAATTGATGTAACGAAGGTCAGCCTCCCCCATGGCTCCCAGATCTCAGATACAAGGAACCCCAGGGGACTGTGGTCTTCCCCAAATTGTGCCAATGTCAGTGCAAAGTCCTGCAGTGCTGACCTGCCCGAGATCACAGAGCCAGCAGCAGAGCCAGGATGGAAACAGGCTGACCGGCCCCTACTTCACTTCTCACCCTTTGTCAAGTACACCCAGGCCTTCCCGAGACACCTGCTTTGGTGAAATTCGCTTTCCCTAGATCTCAGGCATGAAGGTTTGCCTCTAGGAGGGCAATGCCTTCTTTTGTCTTGGGCACTGGGGGAGAGGAGATGTTAGGAATCAGTCTTTCCCATGAAGGGCGAGGTCAGATCTTACCAGAGATCAGAGCGGGGTCCATCTGGGGAGGAGTGAAGGAAACTTGAAACAAGGGGAGACGCTCTTTTCTGACTAAGTTTTACACTGGGGTTTGGTCGGTGGGTGAAGACTGCTACAAAGCTTATGAAGAGAAGTCTGGAAGCTTCATGCCTCTGAAGCTGAAACACAGATCACGTCTGGCTCTTGGATTCTGCATTGACGGACAGAGTTCCTGGGGCGGGGAGGCAGGAACTGGGGCCTACTTTCCTCCCACTGGGATTGTACTGAGACCTGAAGTGACCCCTTTTCCCGCTCTGCATTCTCCCCCCCACCCAGGGCTTTGTAACCACCTGCATCTCCAAAGGCGCCCCTGCAGGGCCCAATCCCACCTGGTCAGACAGCGGCTGTGCAGGGCTGAGGGGTGGGGAGAGGGGCCGCTCGGGGAAGGGGAGGAGGTGCCGAAAGTCAGGTGCAGGAGACAGGCTCAGAGGGCCTCGGTTCAGTCCCGAGGGCACGAGCACAGGGCCCTTCTGTTGGCGGAAAGTCTGCAGTTTGCCTAGAAACACTGCAGTTGCAGCCTGGCGACAGCGCTGCTCTGCACATCCTGGCTAGGCTCCTGCAGGAGCAGGACGTGTGGCCTCAGTGAGTGCTGCTGACCCTCAGGCCACGGGAACACTGGTGACTCGAGACTCAGACAACAGCGGCTCTTCCTGAGCTGAGCCCCCGCCTGCAGGAACCTTCCATGGGTCTGACTCTATTTCAACTGCCTTGGACTCGATGGCACCTAAAAGACTCTGGACAGAGACCGTCTGGGGAGACCAGAGTTGGCCTCTGACTTTTCGTGTCACTCATGGTCACAGCTTCTCCCGCTATAGCTGGAAAGCCAAGCATTTGGGGAGGCTTGGAGAGATGGAGCCTTTGTTCGAGGTCCCAGCACTGCCAAGCAGCAGATGCAGGATTCACAGACCAGTTTTATGAGGCCCTGTTGCTTTCCGGACACAGACCATGGGGGGGAGGGGGCTTCCATGGCAAAACTCTTCCACTTTTCTGCAGCGATTTTCTGTAAGGCTTGGATTCTGATGTGTTCCCCACTCTCCCCAAGCAGCCCCCTAGGTCAGAGGGTTACTCACTCGCCCGCTGCTGTCCGATCGGAAATACTACTCACCCTCCTGGCAGCCAAGGGCCAGAGTGACCAGCAGGACAGGCAGGAACAGTCTCATGGCTGATTTTGCTTTGAGATCCGCTTTAGGCAACAATGAACAGTTGGGAGCTGGACTCAGCATCCTGGGGAGCCCGGGTCTATTTGTACCTAGTGAGCCTCGCTGGTCCTGCCCACAAAGGATGTGGCAGGTCACAAGGCCTGGCTTCTAGCCCTACCTTCCTCAGTAAGTGCCAATGTCATCCACACGGTCCCACCCTAGTGACTGTGAGAGAGGGAGGCACTGCTGGCACCGTGCTCGTCTGCCTTGCAGCACAGACCGAGGCTGGACTTTGACAAATGTGTAATCACTTGATTGAAGGGAGCCCCTGGGATTCAGCGCCTTAGCCGCCGACAGTGTCTGGTGTTGCTCCCTGGTCTCAGCCTGGAATAAATGAATGACTGTGACTGGAGAAACCACTCCACCTGGTTCAGGGGCATCTTTCGTGTAAAATGATGCCCACTGTGCCAGGGTTCCTTTGGGCGGTTGAGGGGAAAGGTCAGTGTGTGGTGACAATTGTGAAAAAGTCCGGGGTGGTTGGTCCCCAAGACAAAACAGTGTCAAGAGGAAGACAACCCGTCCACCTCCTAACTTCCTAAACTAATCTAACCCATTAACGCTACCAAGCAAACGTTCCCATCAAATCAAAGCCTGAACTGTCCTGGGACAGTCTCACCTCTCAGTCTGAGCACAGGGCCCTCTGAGTGATCGGGTCCCAGCAGTACAAGTGCCCCCAGGGCTGGTCCTCTGCCTGCCCCCACCCTGAGCACCTGCTCTGTGGAAACTCAGGGGGGCAGGGACCACTCTGAGAAAGGCTCAGGGAAGCCGTCTGGTGACAGGGGAGCATACTTGAGAGCCACTCTGGACAGAAATCATTCCGACATGAAGCAATGTTCGGAGGAGCCACCCGAGGCAGGAGCCTGAGGGAAGACCAGACGCCACAGACGGGGAGGCTTGTGGAGCAGGGGAGCGGTGTCCCCCAGCCCACAGCAGAGCAGAGAGGGGGGCCGCCGAGCGACTGCAGAGACAGGATGGGCCACGCCAAGGAGAGTGTCCCTTCTCCCGGGAGCTCGGGTGGCAGAACGGGTGGGTGAGGTGACACAAGTGGATGTTGTGCCCTGGAGCTTTCTTGCTGTCTCGGATCTCAATCAATATCACATGGGTTTTTATACACACTGTGATGGGTGAGACTTAACAAAAAATAAAATAAATAATGTCATTAAAATATCTGTGAGCTGATTAGATCTGAGACCCACCATCCTCTTGCATACAGGTCCTTTGGGTGACAAACACTATGTCGCTAATAATAGTCGTAAGTAAAGGAGCAGCGATATTTTTTTGCTAACTCTGGTCGGACCATGTGTCAACATAATTTATCATATTTAATCATTGCTGCAAATCAATAAGCTACCACATGCCCCAGTTCAACAGGCGAGTGCACTAACTTTCAGAAAGTGGGACTTTGCTCAAACGTGCACAGTCTGGAGGCCACGAGGTGCAGCCTGGGCACTGATGTGAGCGAGAAAGTCACTCAGTGGGACTTTCCGCCGGGGTGTCGGGTAGAGGTGACACGCCCGGTGGAAACAAGACCACGAGCCCTGCGGAAACAAGACCACGAGCCCTGCGCTCTCACGCGGGCACTTGCGTCTCAGTTTCCAACTCGACCCGCTTCTCTCGTAGGTGACTCAGCCTGGTCCCTGCCCTGCTCAATTCTTCCTTCTTTTTCTTTTAAAAGGATCCCGGGCGACCACCGCAAGTGCGGGTGGGGACGTGGCGCCACGGGAACTGTCCCTCCCAGGGGACGGCGTGGCGGTGTCCTGTAACCTCGAGGCACTGTCGCCAAGCGCCAGCCGTGGCCCAGCGGGGTCGAGGGCAGGGGGCGCGGTGCCCACCCTGCGGAAGGCTGCGCCCGGGAAAGAAGCAGGTGGGACTCGCTGGACTTTCTGCTCAGTTTTTCCGTGAACCTAAAACTGCTGTAAAAGTCAAAACTCGTCGGAAACGAAGGAATCATCTCGTTGAAAACATTCTGTTCGCACCCCGGGGGAATCAGGTACATAGACAGTCGACCGGCCACCAGGGGAACCTCCGAGGATCCGCTGAGGAACTGCTGGACCGGGTGGAAGGTGACAACGCCGAGCACAGATGGGCGCAGGGACAGCCGTCCCGTCCCGTCCCGCCCCACACCCGGGATCGCCCTGCGACCCAAGGCAGACAGCCCGCCGTCGGCCGCTGGAGCTGCAGCAGCTCCACAGTGACGTTCACACGATTGAAGCTCGCAAACCTTGAGGGTCAAATCGGGAAAATTCACTCAGAGGTATAAGAAGGGGTCTAAACCACCAGGGCTCACACCCTGTTCCTGAAGAAATAGCACAAACTTTAAAGTCACCTCTTCTCAAATTACTGTAGCTTCAGTCCGCCCCCGCCGGAGCCCCATCGGGCAGTCGGACGCTGTGTTTTGAATTCTCAAGAGCTGTTTGGACCTTTAAATTCAGGCTGCGTCACTCACTGGGTTGAGGGGAAGGGCCCAGCTTCAGGGCCGGGTACCTGGGTTCAAGCTCAGCTCTGGAGCTTTCTGCTCGTGGGGTCTTCAGCGAGGCGCTGACCCTCTCTGCCTCAGTTTCCTCATCTGTAAAATAGGGGCGACAGCATAGATGAGTGTTAGGATAAGTAAATTAATTCAGGAAAAATGCTCAGCACGGTATCCGGAGGGAAAACGTCAGCTACTAAAATGATGCAACAAAACAGAAAAAAATGTAAGTAGTAAGTTAAACAGAATAAATCACCTCATCCCCAAAGGCAAACATCAGACCGGGTCTAACTGACCCTGCCAAGGCCGAGGGTTGGTTTATCCTTGGTGCCCACTGAGTGCGCTTCTGAAGTTGGCTCTGGTTTTGTTGGGATTTCTCTTGGTTACAAAGAGCTGCTTACTTTTCAGTCACTTAATCTACTGTTTACTGATCCCATCTAAGTGACTGTTACTGTGATTTTATAATCCCTAAATCTGGATATTGGAACTAAGGTCATGGGCATGGGTAGCTGGGGACAGGTATAATTTATCCCAAGGCACACAGGTCTGTGGACTTCTGTCCTCAGCAGGATGTGCTGGTGACACGTGTCCTTTGGTGCCCTTGGAATCCCAGGGCTCCCCCAGCGCTCAGTCTCTAACTGGGTCACACCTCAGACATCACTCTGGATCATGGCGGGCTGGAGACACCTGAGACATCACTTCTGGATCATGATGTCCACGTGGGCTGCTACAGTACATAGCATCTGGTGACCCTGGTTCCCATGCGCCACCTCCCCTGTCATAAACAGCCTTGTTCCATTTCACAAAGACAGACGCCCACAGGTCCCCTGTCAGACCCTGTGCAGCAGTGACTCTGCATATGCAACTCTCAGTGTCAAGAACACAGCTGGAATAATATTGGGGGATCAGCAATTTTCTCTCTGGAGAGTGGTCCCCGTGTCCTTGCTTTGCAGAAAATCGAAACCAGGCCTCATTCAGCTCACTAAGAGATGGACGTGGGAACATTTTTTTGTTATAAAAAGAATCAAAAATTGAAAGATACACATTTGTCTTTATGCAAAGCTGCAAGGTCTCTGATGGCACCCAAATCGCCAAAGCCCCTCATCTTACAAACTCCAGAAGCCGCGCTATTGCTCCTGCCCCAGCCCTTGTGCACTGAGAGCCACGGGATTCGTGCCCTGAGGCTTCAGGGACTCGTGAGAGCTGCCACCGGCCCCTCACCGCTCCACAGGCCACCTGCCCGCAGTCCTCAGTCGCCCAACGGTGCTCTGACTTCTTGTTCTGAGCCCTGAGCTGCAAAGGGAGGCCCCCGACATGGACAGGGCCGTGGGGCATCAGAGGTGGTTTCCTGCCTCCTGTTCACCAGCTCTCCCCATAACTCAGCTCTCCTGGGATGGCTAAATCTCTTCTTGTTGTACATAGGTAAAAAATAAACAATAATAAAATAAAATAAAATAAAATAAAATAAAATAAAATAAAATAAAATAAAATAAAATAATAAAATAAAAAATATATAAAATAAAATAATAAAATAAAATAAAATAAAATAAAATAAAATAAAATAAAATAAAATAAAATAGGAACAAGTCAGAAACGTCTGGTTTGCTCCAGAAGGCTCATTAGTCTCACTGTGTGCACTCGCCCCCTTGTGTGCTCATAAGGCCGGGGATCAGGTCGCTGCCCTTTCAGACCCAACCTGCAGAGTGAGGCCCCTTCCTCCGAGTGCACATCGACTCCCCTGCCGCCACCCGTCGAGGGGTCCTCCCGGGACCCAGCTCTACCTTGGACTCTCCCTGGGTGGCGGACCCTTCTTCCTGGGACGGCAGGAGTGTGTTCATCACAATACACTTTGCCTCAGGAGAACAATTTTCAACTTTGAGCTTGAAAATAACTTCAAAGTTACGGAAATGTTGCAGTGATCTAGAAGCTGGAAAAACACCTGCACACACTTACCCAGGTCCACCTGTTATCGGCGTGGACCCCTTTTGGTCTTGTGTGCAGTGTCCTTGGGGTGTTCTGTTCAAGAGAGACTAAACCAACAATCTCAACTTATGAGACAAATTGTCCAACAGATACTCCAAGTCTTACTCATCCGGTCACGGCCATGCGCCCCACCCCACGCCCAGGCTCTGGGAGTCAGGCCCAAATCCAGTGGCAAATCAGGACCCGAGTAAATGACAGAAACCACCCGGGGTTGAGAGAGCCCAAAGCCCTCTCAGTGCCAGGATGGCCGTGCGGGCTGCCTCCAGAGGAGCTCGGGCTCTGCACAGACGACATTGCCATGGGCCCGTGAGATTTCCAGGCACCCCAGTGATTTGCACCTTCCAGGAGAAGACACTTCAATGTCAAGGACTCTCTCTCCATCCTAAGGTTCTTTTCAGCAGGAGTCAAGGTTACCAGGCCAAGGTGAGGTTCTGTTAAACCCCTGTTCTACCTGGGGAGCTGATGCTATGTAAAGCAATCGCTGAGGAAGAGCTGCCTCAGAGCCATGAAGGCCACGTCCTCACCACTCTTCTTGACCATCCCCCAGCCAGGAGGCCTGCTGGTCCATCCTGAGGTACATGCTCCTACTGTAGGTCAGCCCCATGTGTCAACAAGAACTTGAGGACAACTCACAAAGGTACCTTCCACGCAGGGAAGTTCAAGTCCCCTGTGCACACAGCTGTCACTTTTGAGGATGAACAGAAGGGACTATGTGTTCTACGTCTTTAGCTTCGGGAGGAAAACAGTCGCCTTCTGACATCAACAGCAGGCTGAATAAAGTTGTTTATGAACCTTGGAAGAACATCCCAGAGAAGGCAGCCAAATAACCTCAGGATCTGTGAGTTGGACAGGGAAACTCCTGAGCTAACTAACACTCACTGTAGGATCCTCTAGACTATTTAGGAAGTTAATTAAGTTGGTTTCTCATGTTATGGGCAGCCAGCTACCAGTTATTAACTCGTGGCCTCCAACTGGCTGGAAATAAGATGAGGACTGTGGATGACCATGGCTGTGCAGAGGCCCATATTGTCTTAGTTTCAGGATTGCTTTGTCCTGCTCACCCTGCTACTGTCACAGCTGAAGGCCTGCGAGTCACGGATCCCGACTCCCCTCCAGCTGCCCTCCTCGTAGCTTCTCCAGTGGAAGGCGCTGGGGGGTTGAAGGTGGGAAGAGGGGAGATGTGACGGCTCTCGGCGGTCACGTCGCCTCTTGCAGTGGCTGTGGGAGCGGAGTGCAGAATACTCACGGCACCCCAGCAGGCAGTGTCCGCAGGGGCGGCTGCCGTGCACGGGCTCCGGGGCCTTGGTCAGTGAGCTCAGCCCCCACAGCAGCCTCAGCTTCACCTGCGGTCATGGGGTCCGGGCAACCCCCGTTTTCTTTTCTCTCCCGTTTCTAGGAACTGTCTTGCCGCAATCTTCCATCAATGGGAGATTCCATCCTTCATCTCCCCTCTTTTGCTTCCCCAGCCTGCAGACACCTTTATTACCAACTGCTGGGTGAAATTCCCCGTTTACTACACCTAGAACCTGTTCGATTTCCTTTATGGGACCCCAGCTGATGAACGCCGGGAAAGACTGCTGAGAGCTGGCTTGACTGTGCGGGGAAATGCATAGCTTGCAGTCACCAGGGAAGGGAGGAGCCCCCTCACCGTCAGGACTGAGTGTGGGTCACACTGACTGCCACTTAGAGGAAAAGGTAAAGTGTCAACTTATAGTAAGGCCCAGTGTGTTACAGTCTCTGAACAAAGACTCTGACATCTTCAAAGGCATGCAGCCAACACCATTAGCAATACTCAGAAATTTTGCTCGTCCATGGCTCCTTTGATAATGGACACTAAGTATTATTTTGTGATGCGGCGTCATTTCGGTGTCATCAGCTGACCTGTAACTTATTGTACCCAAAGGAAATCAGTTGTTCTGCCTTTTCCTTCTGTCTCCTACAGTGAAACACCACGTCCTGAGCAAACAGAGGGAGCGGGGGTGAGGGAGCTGCCCAGTGCTGGCCATGTGCTTCTCTCTCGCCCTTTCCTATTTTTAACTTTAATAGTTATTCAAGCCCTACCCTCACCCTTGATTCCTCCTTTGCACAGAAATGTGCTCCCTCTAAGGGAGCTTTCTCCAGCCCATGCTGGGACTTCCCTTCCTCCAGATTTCTTTCTCAGCAGATTTCACCTACTGCTCCCTACCTGTGTGAAAAACACTTCTAATCAGATGTTGTCACTTTCTTTTCCCAGAACACTGTTGAGTTTCCTGCTTTGTTCTTTGCTGTTGTACTAATATCATTCTGTGGTTTTGCCAGGGGCTGTGATTTCAAAAGGAGGGTGGGCAGAGATTGGACCCTGGTCAATCTGTGTTGTTGGTTCAGCCTCAGGTGACGTGCTGATTTCTATTGTGCTTTGACTAACAAGTAACTGGGGTGGTCATGACCTTGCAGGTGAATCTCATGAAGTCCAGTGAGTTCTTGATAAATCCACTTTTGTCTGAGAGTGGGCTCACCTGGGCAAACAGGAGGAGATTGGTGGGTCAGAGGTGTGCAAATCAAAGATGCTGTTATTTAAGAAAAAACACCATCTAATACCCGCTTCATTCTGTGCTGGGAACCTTGAGAGCTGTTCCCCTGGGAATGAATTACAGGGAGAGAAAAAGCAAGGAAATGTTCGAACAAGTGTCCTGGCCATGCACTGTGTTGGGGACTTTCTCATATATTTTGTCCATTGGCCCTCACAACAAATTGTCCGTGTGGCCATGTGACTTGCCCAGCACCATAGAGCAAGGCACAATGAGGATTCTGTCCCAGGCACGTCTGATTTCAATGCTGGAGCCAATTCCCCCAGCTGGGCTGGGTCTTGAAAGGTTCTGGCCCCCTGACAACAGTGTCAAGCTTCTGGCCATGAAGCAGAGGAGAGGGGACACGTCTCACTCCGTCTAGCATGGGCTTGGGACTGGAGGGTAGGACGAACATGTCCTGAGGCCCTGGCATCCTCAAGATCAGACCCTCTGGCCCGGCCGGCCATGGCTCAGTGATTGAGCATCGACCTAGGATCCAGGGGACTGCGTTTCCATTCCCGGTCAGGGCACAGGCCCGGGTTGCGGGCTCGATCCCCAGTCAGGGCGTGCAGGAGGCAGCCGATCAATGACTCTCATCATTGCTGTTTCTGTCTCTCTCTCCCTTCCTCTCTCTGAAATCAATAATTAAAAAAATAATAAAAAATCAGACCCTCCTGGTCCTTGAAATACTGCTGCCTATTGATTTGCTAGAACACAGAGAGCACAATGCAGGGGAGTTGCTCACGTGGCAGGAACACCTATCAGGTCAGGACCAAGGACATGGGGACATTCATGGAGCTTCATCTACCTCTTCAAGACAACACCCCTGTTTACAGGGCAGTGCCAAGGGCATCGGAAGGGGTGTCAGGTTTCCCTGCACATCATCCGAGATCAGTGTTGGCTGCTCCAGAGAAGGCGATGGCCACACTGACTGACACTATTGCAGGTGCTCAGCAGCTCCTTCCACCACGACGCTGGGTTCCTTGAACCTGCCTGCAGGGACCCTCTCCCAAAGTGACCTCAGATTGTCCTTAGGGATTTCTACCCCCATTCCTCTTTTTGTGCCTTCCCTGGAGAAGAGGAACAGGGATCAGAGCCCCACTTTTTGTTGAATCTCTAGGAAAAAATGAGTAGTGAGAGAGGGAGAGAGACAAGCCATTCCAGTTAGAAGCTGTACTTCTACATCTTTCGCAGCAGAACTAATGAGCCTGCAGTTTGACGCTATTAACTCACCCTGTGTGAGCACATACATTGGGTCTGCCCAGGGCAACAGGGAAAGAGGTAAAACATCCCGCTTGCTGTTCTCGCCATATGCAGGTTAAGAAGAGCTAAAGCAAATGAAGAGGCAAACTTGTTAAAATTAGATACATTTTCGTAAAATCAATGAGGTTTAAACCAACGGAAGCCATCTGTTTGGAAGGAGAAGCGACAGGATCTTCAATAAGACACTCTCCCTCCCAGCCAGGCAAACACACTCAGAAGAGATTGTTCATCGGAGCTCTGCTGAGCTTCCGACACAGTGACAAGGAGGAGGGCGGTTTCTTTCGTCCATGTGTGTGCCCCGCATCCCAGCCTTGGGCGTGGGGCTGGGCCTTGAGACTCCCCGAGCACACCTTAGGGAGACCTGCAGGTTGCCTGTTTCTCAGAATATTTCCCCCACACCAGCAGCATCATCATTACCTGGGAACGGGCCTGAAAGGTAACTTCTTGGACCTCAACTCAGATCTACTGATGAGAAAATCCAAGGGTGGGCCTGACAAGCTGTCTCATTGGACCTCCTGGTGATTTGGATGCAGCTATATTGAGAGCACAACCTGTTAGCATTTTGCATATGTTGGCCGAAAGACCTCAAAAATTTGTTGTTTCCTGGAATACTGGTCCCTAAAATAATTTACAACACCACATATTTATGTAAACACTAAAGAGAGCTGTAGGACTGGATCCTAGAGTGACCCTCCACCTGAAATCCTCATGTCCTGGACGCCTAATGCTCCTTCAGGTTTGGGCGGAAATACCCTGTCTATCCTGATCAAAACCGCAGGCCTGCCCTACCTCCTGTTCTTATTTTCCTCTATGGTCTTTATCACCTTTTAATGTACTTTATCTTTTACCTCTTTATTTAATTCATTATTTTTCTCCCTTCTATAAAATATAAGCTTCAAGAGGGCAAGGATTTTTGTCTGTTTTCATCACTGATGTATCCCCAATGCCAAGAACAGTGCCTAACACACATTAAATTTAACTTAAATATCTCATGTGTCTTTCCAACTTTCCCAGAAGATTGAGTGTGATAAGGAGAATGGAGATTCTGCGGAAAAGGCGAGATCTCGGATGACACTTTCAGTAAAATAAATCTGACTGTCGATAGATGATGGGGATAGTTCTTTGCTATTTAAAGAAAAGTCTTCTTTCCACCAGGGAACAGATTATTACGCACACACATTCATAGCGCATAAAAGGAGTCAATTTTATAACATTGATTTTAAGGTTTTCCAAAGGGTCCCTTAGTACAGAGCAGAGAAGGCTCCCTCTAGTGGCCAACAGTAGGTCGCAAGTCCTCTGCCAGCCGCTCCTCAAGGGAACGCCCCCTGGTGGCCGGAGAGCTGTAACTGCGCCCTGTACCTCTGCAGGAGGAGCTGGCTTAGGCTGCAGCGGAGGCACCTGCTTGAGTTCGTCTGCCCCTGGAAAGGACAGAAAGAGATGCTGCTGCTCTGAAAGAAGTCTCTTCAGCCTGGTCTATAAATTCCCAGCCAAAGATCTTTTTCATTTATCCCATCAGAAAACAGCTGAGATTCAAACCGCGCTATCACCATGCTCCTTACCCTGGTCAACCAGAGCACAAACGTTGTTGAGAACCTGCTCGGCATGGAACCTGCGCCACAGAGGCCGGGGGCTCCGGACACAGCCTCGGCCCAGAACGCACAGTCTAGGGCGAGAAAATGAGAGCTAGATCAATAGGCCAAAAGATAGATATACACAAATCGGAAGCATTTGGTTAGTGATAAAGTAATCGAACAAACAGGATTTTTTTGAATTTATCATTTATATCTTAGTTCTTTCCAAGGAAATTATTTAAGTTGCACTATTAGAATGCAGGGAATGCTGAATCATTTCAGACCAAGGGCACAGGGCTTGGAGATTGAAGGGCCATAAAGCAAACGAGAGGCACTGATCTCCAACTTCTGGAGTCAATCTGTCTTCAAGGCACTTGAGAGCTGACTGTAGTTACACGTCAACGGGAGTCAGAGATCAAGGGGGACGAAAGGAAGGGAAGGGGCAGCACCAATATCCTGGCCTGACAAAGTGGGAAGGCAAGCGACGCGGTCTCCAGGCGACAGAAGCAGAGACAGAGTAAGTACATTACTTCACCTTACAAATGGAACTGAGTGAGAAACTGGAAAGAGCGAAGCAACTCCATTGGCAAGAAGCAAGCAGAAGAGGTGAAGAGCCAGTAAATGAGCTCAGCCTGCAGCTAGGGAAGCAAGTCAAGAGGTAACGCCGAGAGCCGTGAGGTCATTGTCGGACACCGATGACTGTCACAGCGGTGTGCACGCATCGGTGAGCGATGCAAGGCAAACTCCGAGAAGATACAGCAACAAGTTTTCAAATGGTGGCCTCTGGGCAGTAATTCCAGGGACTGGGGACAAGGGGGGAGTGCGAGGGAACAGAAGGCAGCTGGCTCTGAAAGTAGAGGAGAGCGCCGGCAGGGCGGCTCGGCCGGTTGGGGCGCCCTCCCGTACAGCACAGGAAAGTTGCGGGTTTGATTCCCGGTCAGGGCACGTAGAAGAGGCAACCGATTGATGTTTCTCCCGCACATCGATGTTTCTCTCTCTGCCTCCCTCCCTTCCATTCCTTGTGATTACAAAGCAGAAGCTACAGCAAAAGTCAGAAAAGAAAATCCAGTTGTTGTGGCTGAAAAAATCCAGACAATCTAAATTACTACTTGTGAAGAGACCGAGACTTTGTTTTTCTTTTACTATATCGTAGGAAAACGTTAGAGAGCAGATGCATGGCCATCCCCCCCCCCCCCCCAAAAAAAAAATTCTTTAAGAAAATTTCTTTGTACCTCTAGAGCAGAAATAGGGAAAAGGTATGTTTGTAGAAATCATACTTTCATGAAATGGATCCTTACACCACATTCTCTTTAATACAGACTTGTTGGGGAAATATTACTCCTGGATTTTCAAAACCCAGCCAACACAGTTGCCTCTGCTGCTCTGTTTTAGCCTTACAGCTGCCTCCTCTCTCAGGGGAACTCTCTTTTCTAAGTTCAGGCTTGTGCGAGACTCGTTTCTCTCGGCAGCCCTCGTGCCCTCCCCAACCATCACGACGCATCCTGCCACTGTCAGGCAGGCGCGACACAGCTGGTCTTCCCCCGGCCTTGTTCTCTATAGCGTCAAGCAGCTCAAACGAGACGGTCGCTGGGGTTTCACCTCCTTTTTTTTTTTTTAATATATATCTTTATTGATTTCAGAGAGAGGAAAGGAGAGGGGGAGAGAGAGAAACATCAATGATGAGAGTCATTGATCGGCTGCCTCCTGCACACCCCCGACTGGGGATCGAGCCCGCAACCCGGGCATGTGCCCTGACTGGGAATCGAACCCTGATCGCCTGGATCCTAGGTCGACACTCAACTGCTGAGCCACGCCCGGCCGGGCTCACCTTCCTTTTTGAAGCAATCTGACCTAGTAGGATCTTCTGCTCCCTATCCAGAGGTTTGTGTAATGGCACAATGGCTGTGGGTGTGAGATGGAGCTCTTGGACTTTCCTGTATGTTTTTTTATTGAAATACAATTTACATGGCATAAAAGTCACCCGTTCCGGAGGCTAGGCTAGGCCAGGCTCCAGACTCCAAAGTGAGGTGAGGCTTTGTGAGGCTGGGCTCCAAGGCTATGCTCAGCTCTCCAAAGCCATGGGGCTCAGCTTGACTCTCCCAGGCTCAGAGGCTAGTATTAGTCTTTAATGATGTCACGCTGCACATTGACAAATCGCATGCTTTGGTCTTCTGTTGGCAGTGGCTACTTACAGTGAGTCGAAAGGTCCAAGCACCAGACTGGCCTGCAGGGAACATACACTCATTCCAACCCCCCGGTTCTTCTGAGTTCCATCATGGGCCTGTACAGAGGACAGCAGCTGCCATGGACTGGTTTCATTTGAGTGCACAGCAACTTTACCCGGAATTATAAGAACATTTACACACCTTCCACAATGCTCCTATCATCAGGAGCAAAGACCCTGTTATCAAAAGGGATTATACCTAGGGCTGTGCAACATTCAAAAGGATCAGATCCCTTTGAAAGAGTCCAGAATCCATTCAACACAAAATGACCCAGGCCATGGGGAAGTCCTGGTGTGCCAAAGATTGCCTTACAGGAAAGGACCCTTAAGTGAGCACACTTGGCCTTGGAGCCAGAGGTTGGAAGAGCTCCTGACTCTCGAGGGAGAGGGGGCTGTGCAAGTCACTCTCGCTCACTGAGGCTGGCTCCCATGGTCCTGCTGGAAGGAGAGGTATTGTTTGTGGGTGCCAGCCAGGTGGTTCTACAAAAATAGTCTAGGTGCTCAATTCAAGATGGCGAAAGACGGGCTTCTTCAGAGAAGGAGTGAGACATGGGAGACAAATACAGGATAAGACACAAACTGGGCACACAGCAGACACTGAAGAGCCTATAGGGAAGGCCTGCCAACCAGGACGGCAGGTCGGCATCACCGAATGGCCACAAGCAAAGGGAAGACAGAAGGCTCTCTGTAGGCAAGGCTGCCCCCCTGAGGCATGCCATCCTGCCCTGCATGTTCAGGAAATGGGGCTCCCGGGAGGCGTGCCCACAGCCTTGAGCACTAGTGTAGACATGGCTGTTGAAACCCCAGAGGCAGAAAGTTGGTTCTTCTCCTGGGGCCACACTGGCAGGAGCGTACGGGGCCAGTCTCTTCCCTGAGGCGCAGGCTTCCTTCTGTAAAACAGTGGCACCCAAGGACCCCTATGGTTATTGGTGATTGGACTCTGGGCCTTGTAAGTTCTGATCCCCAGATAGCATCTGACCTGGGAGTTGGAGGCTGTGAATGTCAATCCCATCTCTCAAGGCTATGCTCCAAGTCTAGGCTCAAAGCTAGGCTGGGCTCATAGGCTAGGTTTACACACTAGGTCGGGTTCTGAGGCGAGGGGAAGCTTAGCTGTGGGTATTCTAGCTTCACCTAATCTTCAGTGCAAAGGGAAACTGAGCTCTCAGAGCCAGAGAGTTTGTTTATACAGACAAGAGTCCCTGCCCCTGATCCCTGATTGGTCCTTTCTCATGCAGATGATGACTCCAAATCCTTGCAGTTGGTTGGGTTCAAAGGCAAAGGTCCTGATTAGTCACAAGAGAGCCACTCTGGTTGGTAGAGCTGCACAGCTCCAGCTGGATGGGGAAGGCCTCAGTCCTATTGGTTAAAAAAGGATTCCACGAACTCCTTTATAAGGGCTGCTCAGATGGCGGGAACACTGTGGGGACAGACAGCTCAGTGCAGGGGCTGGTCGTGTTTCCCTGCAGGGTTCTCCCCAAAGAGCAGTTTGCTTGAGAGGCCCCTCTGCAGAAATGGCTGGTAAGCTCTGTTTTTTAAAATTTGAGCCCAGTTAGCCACCAGAAGCCCTTCTTAGTAGCTGTCTTCTTTCTCAAGGTTCACACTTTACGTTATAAAACCTTCTTCCCCCAGCCCCAAACTGGGGATTCCGTTGGTGTTGAATGGGCACCAACGGCCGCTGGCGGACACTCGGCACATCTCGCCTCTCGCCGCCAGCACCCTCACTCCTCTCCCCGCCTCACACGGAGGAGACGGTGCCGGCATCCCGCTAGGGAGCTGGCCGGGGAGCCGAGCCAGCGTGCCCCCTGCTCTGGGAGCCAGGCCGTCGGGGGCGGCGGGAAGCGGGCGACGCAGCGGAGACGCGGGCGGGCGGGGCCGCGGCTCGGGGCTTTACGGTAATTCCGCGCGGCGCGCCCCGAGCCCCGGGCGGGCGGGGCGGTTGCGAGCCCGGCGGTTTCCAGACCCGCCTGGCCGAGGGTCCGCCGGGTAGGTTCCGAGTCCTGCGGGGCGGTCTCGGTTAGTCCGGCAGCTGCCCCGGGCCCGGGAGGCACCCCTCCTGCAGCCTGCGGTGGGCGGCGGGCGGGCGCCCCGGGGTGGCGCGCCCGGGAGAAGCGGCTGCGGGGAACGGGCTGTTCTCCCCGCGGGTCCACGCCTGGGAAACCGGGACCCGACGTGGGGCCCAGGCGCCACCCTCGCCCCGCTCCCGCCGGCGGCCCAGCGCGGGTCAGGGGCTTGGGGCGCTCCGGGGAAACGGAGGCCCGCGGGCGCCCCAGGTCGGGCAGCCAGGGGGCGCTCTGGGCCTGCCCTGCACGGCTCGGACCCGGCCGGGCGCCGCTCCCCCCCGCCCCCCCTCCGCCCCGTGGTTTCCAGAAATTGCCCGACCTGAAAATCCCGCTTCCTCCCGGCGCGGGCACCGCACCTTGTCCCCAACGGAACCCCCCGGGGAGACCGAGTGCCCCGGGCGGCTTTGGGGGCCCCGTGAAAACACGCTCCGTCGCCCGGCCCGCAGGTCGTCGGCATGAACCCCGTGGTCGTGGTGCACGGCGGCGGCGCCGGGCGCGTCCCCGAGGAGCGCCGGGAGCAGGTGCGCCGGGGCGTGGTGCGCGCCGCCTCCGCGGGCTACCGCATCCTCGCGGCGGGGGGCAGCGCCGTGGACGCGGTGGAGGGCGCGGTCGCCGTGCTGGAGGACGACCCCGAGTTCAACGCAGGTGACCGTGCGCGGCGGCGCGGGGGCTGCGCGGCTCCCCCAGAATAGCTAGAGCCGCCCCGGAGCGCCCCGGGGTGCAGCCTTGCGGGGGCGCTTACTGCGCTCAAGAGGCTGGATTTTTCTTTTATTTCCTGTTCGACCAAGTTGTGCTTGAAGAATTTTTAAACCTTTCCAGACTTTTTTTTTTCTTTCTTTAACCTGCTTCCTATAATTCACATCCCAAGAGGCCTTTTTATTATTATTATTACATCTTTTGGGGGGATGTAAAAATCAAGGGAAAAAATATCCTTGGGTGAGGGTTAACAAAAAATAAAATAAATAAAGAGGAAATGAGTGTCTTCTGGTGGCAAAGGGAACAGCATTGCCAAGGGCAGGGTAGTGAGAGCAGATGACACGTTCAGGGAAACCTGATGTCTCAGGAACCTGCAGCCAAGGAGAGGCGCTGCAGCTGGAAAAGCGAGTCGGAGGCCAGGTCAGGAAGGCCATGGGGTTCCAAGTCAGGTTTTTGTTTTAAGAAATGTTCCTCTGGCAACAAGGTGGAGAATGAATTGAAGTAGGCAGCTTAGAGGACACTCAGAAGCCATTTCTAAATTCTTAATTCTTGCTTTCACCTTCGTTTTGGATTTAGGCTGCGGATCTGTCTTGAACGTAAATGGTGAAGTTGAAATGGATGCCAGTATCATGAATGGAAAAGACCTGTCTTCAGGCGCCGTGTCTGCGGTCCGATGTATCGCAAACCCCGTTAAGCTTGCACGGCTTGTTATGGAAAAGGTTTGGTGACCAAAGCACCCCCTTCCTAAGGTGCCACACTGCTGTATGTTAGTGACTACGCGGGGTCTGGCTGTAGGGAAATACTTGAGCTCACCCTTCTAAAATTGTATCAAAGAACAGAAGTAACCCTAAGTTTCTCCAATAAGCCAGGGCTCTGACTCTGTAGACAATGGAATTTGACTGGTAACCAATGTCACTTGACCAGTGGTTACTTTGTTCCCGTGTAATCTTCTGCTCAGCCTTCTCTCGACACATAGAACATAATGCAGACAAACTGAATGACCAACTGTTTAATCGCATGTGTTAAATTAAAATGGATTAAGTTCTCTAAATTTAAGATCCTGTGTAGCCCCGGCTGGGTGGCTCCGTAGGTTGGAATGTCGTCCCGTACACCAAAAGGTTGTAGGTTCGATTCCCAGTCAGGACACATACCTAGGTTTCGGGTTCAGTCCCCAGTGGGGGCACAAAACAGGAGGCCACCAATCAATGGTTCTCTCTCACACTGATGTTTCTCTCTCCCTCTCCCTTCTTCTCTCTCTAAAATCAATAAACACATCCTTGAGTGAGGGTCAAATAATAAAAGATCATCTGTAAATCACCTTCCTAGCAATACACCATCATTTTGGGTGTTGTTTTTTTTTTTAAATACAAAATTCAGAGCCCAGCTCCTTTCAACATTCGGAAAAGTAAGCCACTGAAATTTGCATTTTTGAGGCTTTGTACCAGGAGAGAGGAGTAATTACCTCCACGCAGTAGGAACAGTTAAAAAAATTTCAACTTTTTCAAAAACTAACCAGGTTTCCATTTCTTTCTGGTCCAGACACCTCACTGCTTACTGACTGACCGAGGCGCCGCAGAATTTGCAGCCGCCATGGGGGTCCCAGCCGTTCCTGGGGAGCAGCTGGTAACAGAGAGAAACAGAAAACACCTAGAGAAAGAGCAGCACAAGAAAGATGCTAAGAAACCACACCAAGAAAAGTAGGTACCACGCGGGGCTCACATTTGGGGAGTTATCCAAGTGTGAAAGTTTCACAAAGGTTTGGTTACTTACATTTCTTAAACAGGTCCGCTATCACTCGGTAGTTTCCGTTTTTGAACAAAATAATGCACACTAGATAATGGGAAAACTGCTCTTTTGATTCTTAAATTTAACCTCATTTATTACTGCTGTGAGTAGTCTCTCAAGCTAGGCGAGCAGCGGTCCTTCTGCAGCGTGGTTTGACAGAATAATCCTATGTTACCGTATTAACTCGCCGATGCTCCGTGACCAGCTTGTTATCTCAAGTAGACTCAACAGGTCGTCACCTGCTGTGCCTGTGACCTTCCTGCCACACTCTTTCACGGTGCAGAGAAATCAGCACAGCTCTGAGAAGTTTGAATTAACCATATGTTCTAAATTACAGTTTTCTGCGTTACAGAGTTCAGCATCGCAAATGAAACCCCCCTTATTCAAAACAAAATGTGAAAAATAAAATTTGGATATGGCCTGGGAGTTTATGATGGAATGTAGTCTGTTACCTTTGCGTGTTGTTTAGATCTGTACCGTTTCACCAGGGGTGTACTTCAGTATCACCGAGGGAGCTCTCGACATGGCTGGGCCCTCTCCCTAAAAATCCAATTTCATAGGGCTGAGGTGGAGAGGCCAGGCAGGTGTATCAGGGAGAAGCTTCCCAGGTTAAGAATGCATTTCACAGGGTTGGTGCCGATTGATAACCTGGCCCGGTGCTGTTGTATCTATAGGCTAGAGTCCCAGGGACCGGGTTACTTTATCAATGGCTCCTGTACCTTTTCATAGATGTTGCCACATGGTTTTCCAAAAAGTCTGCAACATCATCTCCACCAGCCAGTATCGCTCCAAGGCAAAAGCACGCCGGGCTTCTGCCCTGGGCCCTACCCTTCGGAGGACCCTCACGTCACAAATACACAAAGCACTTGGTGTGTTACAGGCCCCTAGGGCACCCGGCACTCAGCATGCACGGCGTGACCCACAATCCGCATCGTCCACTCATGACTAACACCATTCGGCCCCCAGGGCGGCTCGTCTGTCCGTCTCTCGCTCTCAGTCCTCGAAGCCAGGGCCACCTGATCTAAAGGTGCGTGGATCGTGCCTCTCCGACGTCAGACGTGGACACTGCTTTGGAGCGTGGGGAAGAGCTGCACAGCGACGCTTAGGTAAGAGGAAAAGGCGGTGAGTGACTTGCCAAAGGCCTGCACGGTGGAGTAGTTTCTCGGAGGGCCACGTGTGTTCCCTGTCCTCGCTACATGTTTGAAGCTGCGGACACCCGTCTCCCATGCTCGGTACCCACGGAGCAGTGCCCGCTGGACCGGGCAGCGCAGGTCCAGACAGAACCTGCGAGGAGAGCCAGCTCTTTATGTCGGCCACTAAACAGACACTGAATATAGAATTAGGAGTGGCTTTGGTCTTATAAGAGTATTTAAAAGATTTAGTTACATTTTCAAAAGCATAATGTTAGAATTTTCAGCTTTTAAGCTATTTTGCTTTTAAATGTAATTCATGGTTTGACTTTAATATTAATATTAATAGATAATTATATATATTTTAGGAAAAAACTAACTTTTTGAAGTTATATCTGCAGATTCCATTTTTTCAACTTTTTTCTCTTTATTTTTGATGAAATTGTCTAATTTTATACAGTCAATGTAACTGCGTTTCACTTCTTAATCCCTAGATTACGGGAATGGGTGTACGTCTCCAGATCTTAATAGAAAAAGAATACCATAGCAGAGCTCGCGGAAGAAAAACCAAGAAGAAAAAAGCAGCAGACAAATCTTCCAGAAGCACTCTGCTTGCATCTTTAGAAACAAAACAGTAGAAGTAAGCGGCCTTCCTCCAGGATGGCCCCCAGAAAATCTACAAACAGGGCGGTACAGATTCTTTGCTCAGTGAAGAGTCACTGACTTATCACAACAACGAAAATCAGTAGCAAACCTGTCTCCCCAAATCCACAACTTGACGGTTCAGAGGAAACCCCTGCAGCTCAGGGTCTTCACTAAAGGCAGGTTTCACTGCTGGTCGCAAAGAATCACGCACAGGAAGGGACACAGCAGGTACTAAAATTGTGGGGGCGCTGAAAAAACAACAGGCCGCTGATGATACTGGAGAAACAGTGATATGAAACATCAGTGTAATGTCCCTGAAAGAACAATACCGTGTCCAGTATTTAGCTGAGCCTAGTGACGCTTTTCGTGGTCCCACCAACACAGCGTTTACAGAAAAACAATAGAAATTTTCTAGGTTTAGTAACATTTCAAAATTTGATAAAATGCCAAACATGTAACTAGGAAAAATAATAATGAAACTAATAATCACTATCTAGAATAGATAATACGAACAGATTGAATGGGCAATAAGTGAGAGATGAAATCATAGGTAAAATTTTTTAAATACTCAGTTCAACTAGAACGTTCCACAGTGAGAAGACATGTTGAACCACTAACATTATATGCATCATTACCCGGAGGGGAAAAACAAGTTTAAATCAATGAGCGTTTCAATGACTTTACACCTGCTTTTTAAAGTACGCATTTTGAATGAAGAGAAAAATTGGGGAAAGCTTTTTATCTTGGACTAAAATTATTTTTAAAAGTGATCGAAGGCAAGCCTATGATAATGGAGCTTACGTGGTTAGTAAATAAAAGGTATACATTTGGAGTTGGGAGTCGGGCCAAGGATCCAGAAGTATTCTGTGTGACAGGTACAGCTCAGAGTCTGATTTTTTCTAGGAGACAGGCCAACAGTGATGACGGTGTGGGGACAACAAGGATCTAGTACAAGATTTTCCAGATCTGCCCAGAGATGGAGCAGCTTGGTTAAACGCATATCTGACTTTATAACGCATCTCAGACGCATGGTGGGAACACCAACTAAACGCTATTGAAGTGATTTAATTCAATTTCGATCAAGAAGAGTTGATCAGAACCACAGAAGATTCTCAAAGAACGCATCATGGGCCTTGACAGAAAGTGAAATGAATTTTGAATGTATGCTACCTACAGTTACTTAGTTTGGAGCTGTTCATTTCTATTGACAGCTCGCTTTGGAAACACCCAACTTTGGTTATTTCATTTTTTTAAGGATTAAAAATATTATTTTAAGCTTAGAGAAACAAACCAAAACTGCGTGTGAAATATGCATGAAGAATGATATTCCAATAAAATATAAGGAAATTGAAACAAGGAAACAAAAATATTGACCTGACTTGGAGAAGGTTTGTGTACAAAATCCTGAAACCAGTTTCTATAGAAGCTACTTTTCTGTTCATTATATATCCGAGGATAGTATCATTTGAAGGGAGGTTTGAACAGCATACTGCCATTTTCCGTTTTCTTTGTAGTCAACTAGCATTGAAATTGGAAAGAAATTAAGATATTCTGCACGGATCTAAATACTGCTTGAGAGATGGTAAAAGTGACGACAATAGTGATTGTGATGTATGCAATCAAGTGAAAATAATATCTTCTGTGATAACAGTTTAGCATATGTAGTCCCACATAGCATTTGAGTGTGGAAATGCTAAAACCTAAGAATTATATTGGAAGTGCCAGTTGCTGCTCCTCAGCAGAGTGAAGCTTCTCCAAACTCCACTGAATTAAAAACTTGCCAAGAGCTGCGTGGACCCAGGAAAGGTTGCCCGCTTCAGCACTTCCTCTGTGGCATGCGACCTGTGTGGAAATGTGGATTATGAGAACATAGTGCTCTCTGATATGGGGCAGGGAAAATTAACTTTACGGAATAGATACACAACTTATGTATTGTGTGTGTGTCTTTTTTCACTCACCCAGGCGTCCCCAGCTGATCAGCGGAGGATCCAGATGTGAGCAGTGAAAATTAAGTCATCACTGGTAGTTTGTCAGCTCCCGGCCACATGAAAACCATAGCTGTACAGTATATTTTGAGATACATTTATCACATATTTGTAACTACTACATATTAAACATACGGAGTGCGGGCCTCCGTTTGTCTTTGTCCTCTTGCCTTGACCCCTTGCACGTTAGGGGCGGGCGGCCACCCGCAGTAGCTGCGAGTACTTCTTACCTCACCCGGGAAGAATGTTGTTTCTTTCATTTCTGCTCCGACTTAACAAGTTTAAGCATTTTGCATGTGTTTGTGGGTCATTCCTCCTTTTTTTTAATCCTTGTGCAAGAGAGGGGGGGAGAAACATCGACGTGAGAGAGCAACATCAATCCGTTGCCTCATACACACGCCCCAACCGGGGATCGAACCCACAACCTTTTGGTGTAGGGGGTGATGCTCCCACCAGCGGGGCCACCCGGTCAGGGCTTCAATCTGTGGTTTTTAATCTTCTACTTTGCTATGGTATTTTGCCATATATAAGTTTTTATTTTTTGTCATCAAATGTGTGCCTTTTCTTGGGTGGTTTGTAAGACGAGAAACTTAGAAGGATCTCCCAACCCCGAGACATAAAGCCACTAGATTTTCGTGAAGAAATTAGTTTTACGTTTTATATTTAGGTGGTTAGCTATCTGGAGTTGATATTTGAGAGTGAGTTCTTGTGTACTTGGTTCATTGTTGACAGTATTACAGATGTCCCCCGTTTTCCCTCCCTCTGCCCCCTCCACCCAGCCCCCGCCCCACCCCAGGCCTTCGCCGCACTATTGTGTCCGTGGGCTATGCCTCTGTGTTCTTTGGTTAATCTCTTCCCGTCCCCTCCACCCCCCTCCCCTCTGACCCCGTCAGTCTGTTCCATGCCTCCATGTCTCTGGACCTATTTGTTGGTCAGTTTATTTTGTTCATTAGATTCCACATGAGTGAGATGTGATACTTGTCTTTCTCTGCCTGGCTTATTCCGCTCAGCACAATGCTCTCCGGGTCCCTCCGTGCTGTGGCAAAGGGCAAGAGATCCCTCTTCTTTACAGCTGCGTCGTCTTCCATGGTGTGAATGTCCCACAGCTGTTTTATCCCCTCATCTACTGATGGCACTTGGGCTGTTCCAGATCTCAGCTATTGTAAATCATGCTGCTGTGAACATAGGGGTGCGTGTATTCTTTCTGATAGGTGTTTCGGGTTTCTTAGGATGTATTCCTACAAGTGGGATCGCTGGGTCAAATGGCAGCTCCATTGCTAACATTTTGAGGACACCAACTGTTTCCCACGGTGTTCCTCTCTCTCCCTCTCCCTTCCTCTCTGAAATCAATAAAGATATATCTTTAAAAAAAAAAAAAAGAGGCAACCACCATTATAAAATAAAATAAAAAGTGTAGCTAGCGCACGTGCAGAAACGCATAGGTCACGTGTGCCTGGATGAGTGTCGATTACATGGAGTGGGCCCCCCCATGGAATCAGCACTTGGAGCAAGAAAAATTATCACAGAAGCTCCCCCTCAGGCCCCCGCCCCCTTTTTTTTACTTACTGAGAAAATCAGACATTTACTTCCAATTGCAGTATAGACTTTTCAGTGATAAAAAGAAAAGAACAATGATCTGACAGTGGTCACACCCTGTGCAAAAAAATTGAGGTAGAAAACTACCACTTACCTGATTTCCAACACCGTGGATTAGCATTGCCGGTTTCTGAAGTTTATCTCAATGGACTCGTGTGTGTTTTTTACCTTTGGTGGACATTTGTCTCGTTTTAGGTTTGCTGTTATTACAACGACATTGCTGTGAACGGTTTGTACACTTGGGGTTTTATGTGCAATGTCTTCAACTTTTCTACTTGAAGATTTATAACAAAATGGTAGAGAAAATTACCTTATTTCATCTTTACAGCAAGCCCTTCAAAACAGGCAAAGTGGGGTCTGGCCTGGCACCATCGGCGTCACCTGGGAGGCTGACGGAAGTGCAGGGCCTCAGGTCCCACCCCGGATCTGAAACCTCCGGGTCGCTGGGGGAAGGCCAGGGACCCAGGGAATTCTTATCTGTGCTCAAGTTTGAGCTGCACTGTTATTTTTATCCCCACTTCATAGATGGGGGAAATGAGACAATAAAACTTCACGTAGGAGCACAGCCAGAGAATGGCAGTGCTGGGACTGGAAGCACCCTCACTGTTTAGGCCTAAGGGACCGTCACCGACTCGCCCAATAAAAAGCAGACAGGCCTTCTCTGCCGTTTCCTGAGCCAGGAATGCTGGTGTCAAAGTGTGTCCCATTTGCAGTTTGCATATAATGTGGAAATTTGCACTTGGAGCTACACAGTTACTCACCTTCATCCTGTCCCTTTTTTTCTGTTAACATTTCACAGAAACTTGGGAACCGTGGGCGCTGTTGCCGTGGACTCCAAAGGAGACGTGGCTTGTGCCACCTCGACGGGGGGCACCATGAATAAAATGGTCGGCCGAGTCGGGGACACACCCTGCATAGGTAGTGCTGATGGGTGACTCCTGCCTCCTCTCCTTCCTGTCATTCCCTGATTTTACTGCCCCTCTGGCTTCATTACAGAATTTCTGGGAGTGGCAGTGGGTTGGAGGGCTTGGCTGCAGTGCTGCTCTCTAATCCAGCAGGCACTGTTTTCCCTTGAGGGCATCACTGTTGGGGTGACTTGGGGAGGGAGATGGCCCCCAAGCTGCCCACAGTGCCTCTTTCTTCTCTCTAGCTCCAGTTTCAGGACGTACAGACTTAGTCCCAAAGGGGCACAAGGGCAAGGGTGCAAATTAATGAGCTAAGAAAGCTGAGAAGTTAAGTTTGCAGTTATTAGAGTTGAGTGGCATGGAAGTGAGCCTGGCTAGATACACTGCTGCTACAGAAACGTTACAAATTAAAATGCCCTTTGCATGAGGATTGAAGCAGATTCTGTCTCATTCCCAGGGGGCGGGGGGGTCATGCATGTTCCAGCCCATGCAGACTGGGGGGATTTGGGGCAAAGGAGGAGCTGTCCTGGTGTAGCTGCTCCAGGAAAGGTCAGGCCTCCCCCCCACTCCCACCCGGGGTTCCCTTCATCTTCTGGTTTCAGGGCGGTCCCATGGTGCTTACTAGTCCACCTCTGCATCCCAAGGTCACGGCTACTCCTCTGACCTCTGTCTACACTTTGGGATTTAACATTTATGTAGCATTAGACTCATACTGTGTATCTGACCTTCGCTCTTGCTCAGGTAAAACCCATTTTCTCTGAGCAGGATCCGGAGGCTACGCTGACAATGACATTGGAGCCATTTCAGCAACGGGGCACGGGGAGAGCATCCTGAAGGTGAATCTAGCCAGACTCACTCTCTTCCACGTACAGCAAGGTACGTGGAGCAAGTTCATGCGGTCCGGAGACGAGTAAATGGAAGCTATTTGTAAGTAGGTGGAGATGGATCGCAACCCTCTCTCCTCGCTGCAGGTGTTGCTTTCAGGGTAACACTATGTTGACTCTACCCCTTAGGATCTGGACTCGGAGAGCGTTTAGAATGCTGCCTGTCGCATGTCAGGGGCAGCAGCCACTCTGAGCCGGGGTGGGGAGAAAAGGTGGCTCTGCCTGGGCGGTGCCAGGGTGCCGTCAGCGTGAGGAGGGCCTGTATGGGGACAGCCCTTCTTGGAAGTACACGGATAGAAATCTTTTACCAAGAAACCCTATCAAGCCGCTTTGCTTTTTCATACCACGAATGATTTCCCCACCAGATTCCTTTGAAAGTAATGAGCTGTTTCTCAACCTTTCCTTGGTTTCAGGAAAGACATTAGAAGAGGCTGCTGATATATCGCTGGGTTACATGAAGTCAAAGGTCAAAGGTCTAGGTGGTGTCATCCTGGTCAACAAAGCAGGAGACTGGGCAGTCAAGTGGACCTCGGAGTCCATGCCCTGGGCGGCCGCTCAGGACGGCAAGCTGCACTCGGGCATCGACCTTCACAAGACCAGCATCACTGACCTGCCCTAAGCCCCCGCAGACTGTATCCCAGGCGCCAGCCTGCAGGTGAAGGACAGTTTCCTGGTGTGGAGATTTAAGCTTAACCAATTAGAGCTAGAGATGGAAAAACTCTGCGGTCTGTCACTGGTTTTGTTGCCTTGATCAGTAAGTGCTTGGTGAGGGGCGGATTTCGAGGTGATGAGAGATGCCCACAGTAAGGTCAAAACAAGACAAGCGGAGATGGCAGACACCTGAGCCTGTCTCTGGAGCAGTCCCACTGTCTTCGGTTAGAAAGAAGGAGGGGCATGATCTTAACCCAACGGAAACTGCCTTGGCATCGGCGTGCCTTTGGAACTGGGACACCCGCCAGCCCCGCAGCGGCAGAGCTGTGTGCCCCCCTCCCCCCAGGCTGTCTTGGTTGCACTTTCTGACAGGACCCTGAGGGGCGAGGTGGGAAGGAGAGAGTCCATGGAGGTACCTGAAAGCAGGCAGGAGCAGCAGAGCTAATGGGCGAAGTCCAGTTGAGCCCAAAATGTCACAGCCTCCACTGGACTCAGAAGGACATTGGGTAAAAGGCACTAGGAGAGGATAGGCTGGTTTTTCTAAGAAAGTTCAGATCTTCCCTGACTTACTAATATAGATGTTTCCAGATGCTTTAAAAGGACCCTCTGGTAACCCGTAGCTCCCTACTCTGGGGATGAAGGGTGATCGTGGAGACCGTGGCTGGAGCTCCTCCAAGTCTGAGAGGTTTCTTGGGCTCACACACGAGCCCGCTCACCCCGTGTTTCCCCACGCAGCCAGCGGGGCCGCTCAGAGCCCTCATGGCAGCGGCAGACCCCCTGGGTCCTCACCGTGAGTATTGGGGCTCGCGACCTCTCCGCCTCCCATCGCCGCGGCTGTGGCCGAGCGCATTCTCGTGCTTCCAGTGCTGGGGCCCCCACTGAGCTGGGTGTGAGGACAGTGTGGCCCGCATGGTGAAGAAAGTCATTTCCTTAGCAGAGAGCATCCCGATTAGCCTCTCTCCACACTGGAATGGTATTTCATATCTGCTCAGTATTTCAGTCTGCCAGGGCTTCCCTTCTCTCTGGAAAGAAATTGCTTAACTTGAAATTCCATGTGCCACTAATAAAATGTATTTTGAAAGATTAACAGTGTGGTTAGGAGTCCCGTTGACAAAGACCAGCTGTGCAGGAGCTCCCTGGTCTGTCAGTGCAGGCAGGTGTCCCAGCTACAGGCTTCAAGGTGAGGGTGGCCTGTGGGCGTGACAGTCTGCCCTGCCTCGTGGAGCACTTGCAAGGGTTTTTCAGAAAAATTGAACTTTTTCTGAGTGGGTTCAGGAAGGAACCAAACGAGCACTTGCACGTACCAGCAGGGTTTATGGCTCAGCCTGCTGGCAGTCTGTCCTTGCTCATGCCAGACAGGCACAGGGTTCTAGCTCTTGCCCCCTGACCCTCCCTGGGCCCATGCCAGCTGCTCACAACTAAAGAGAAAGAGATGGCACTTGGAGGCAGAACTGAGTTTAATTCTGCAAGTTAGCTTCATCTATAAAGCAGATCATTATGAAGAGTAAATGAAATTAAACAATTGCTCAGGGGCCCTGGCGAGTGTGGCTCAGTCAGTTGGGTGTCGACTCATGCATCGGAAGGTCACAGGTTCAATTCCCGGTTAGGGCACATGCCCAGGTTGGGAGTTCAGCGGGAGGCAACCGATTGATTATTTCTCTCACATCGGTGATTCTCTCTCTCCCCCTCTAAAATCAATAAAAACATTTAAAAAAAAAAAAAAAAAAAGAATTGCTCAGTGTTTGTCTTAAGGATCCTATGGACAAATGTAAAACTGGCCAGGCCCAGGAGGGAATCTGTGTGTTGATGTCCTTGAAAACCTCAACATGCAACACCTACCCTTAGAAATAAGGATTTTGTTAGCAGGTGTATTAGCTTGTTGGGGCTGCCAACAACAAAATCTCACAGACCATGGCTTAAACACAGTTATTTTGTCACAGTTCTGGAGGCTGGGAGATCAAGGCGTCGGCAGGTTTGGTTTCTCCTGAGGCCTCCCTGCTTGGCTTACAGACGGCCGCCTTCTCACCGCGTCCTTTCCTTTGTATATCCTGTGGCCAGGTGTCCCTTCTTATACAGACATCAGCCAGATTCAGGCAGGGCCCACCCTAACAGTCTCACTTTAACTTAATAATCCCTTTAAGAGGCCCTGTCTCCAAATACAGTCCGGGTGAGGGCTTCAAGAGAGGGGCTTTGCGGGGGCACTGTCCAGCCCGTCGCAGGAGGCCGAGCGAATCACTTCAGCGGTCGGGAAAGGAGACGCTCTTTGGAGACAGTAACAAGCACTCAGTGGGAAAGGAAGACGGAGGAAAGTTGAAAGATCTGACTTGCGCTTATCAGTTCTGCCTTCACAAGGGAAGTGACTCTGGTTATCAGACCGCTAGAGGCTCAGCTCGGGGGCCCCCTGACCTCTTTGGCCAAGCAGCCCCATTAAGTAAGAGGCAGCCCCTTCCTGCAAGCCACGGTGTGGGTCGGCTCCCTGGACCTAAGTTCTGTGATAAGTCACCTCCACCGGCCTGGGAAGTGCATAAGCGGAGACCACATACGGGTCTCTCTTTTGCCCCACGCTTTGTCGCGCGCCTTGCTCTGTGTAACTGTCAAACAAATACATGTATGTACAAGATAGTATCAGAAAGGGAACTGCAATCTTTTCATCACCCCGAACCAGCAGAGGGCAGCAAACTACAAAATGTCCAAAGGTTTCCGCGGCCAGAGGGGAGGTGATTGGTGGTGGCTCTGGATCAGAACAATCTACTCAGAGAACATAAAACCAAAAGAGGCTTCCTGTTCCCGACCCTCAGCCCATCCAGATACGACCCTTTATTTTAGAGCAGAACCGTCCAAAACACAAGCTCTAGCAAATGCCCCGCAGAACCCGGTACATCCGCCGCGTCCAGCACTAAGCCGTCGAAGCCCGCTCTGCGGGGCCTGCTGCCTGCCGCGGGGACGAGGTGAGCACGCTCGGGCCGCCCAGCCTCTGCCCTCCGTTGCTCCTTCCAGCCAGGAAGACAGATAAATTGTAATTTGGCCTAAATTACTGAAATTCTGGGATGAGGAAGAGATGGGCCGGAGCCGGGAGCGGAGCCTGCCCAGCGTCAGCACACCTGTCAGCCGGGGAGGAAGGGCTCTCACCTGGTAGCTGTTGCCCAATAAATGTTTTTTCAAATGATGTTCGTTCTCCGCGTGCTCCCTTCTAGCATGCGAGTGTATAACCTGAGGGCGGGAATAGAGTGGGACGTGCTCCCGTCCTCATCGGTGACCAGTGTCCCTCTCCTCAGAAGTGGGTGGCGTGTGGGAAGCTGGCAGGGGACACGGTCCTTCCAGCCACATCTTCATGGTCCTGGTCAGCCCCACACCATCCCTGCATTCACACCTCGAAGTGACTTTGAGGGAGCAAGGACGTGCCCCGACAGAGCCTGTCCAGCTAAGAAGAATACAGGTGTCCCTGCCACTATGCACAGGTGTAGGCGGGACCCAGAAAGGAATGGGTGCTGGGCTGAAGGACGGAGGCAAACCCAGGTGCAGGCATGGGCTTGGGTGGGAGGAGGCCTGGGCCTGGAACACAGGTCGGGTGGGGGCCGGGAGTGGGGGCCGGTGCCCATCCGTGCTTCTATCCAGAGTATAAATACCATTCATACCCAAACGGGCATGCAGCCTTTCCACCTTACCCTGTCCCGCATCCAGGCATCCAGAAGAGTGGAGCCAGAGCAGAGGCGCAGGGATGATTCTGCCCTAAAAGATGAAAAACGGCCCAGAGAAGCTGGAGCTCCCTCCAGGACGGTCATGCCACTCAGGTTAAACTGAGGTTTACCTCAGCCTCCCCAGTCCCAAATCCTCTGGACCCGAAGTGACAGTCCTTGTCACATGGTTCATGGAGACCAGCCTCCCCCCCACCCCCAGACCTTAGGGCAGTCCCAGGAGCACCCCAGGTGAGAAGCAGGAAAGACCAGCTTTTTGGGGCAACTTTACCCTTCAAATCCTGCCCTTTATTTCCAACCCTCTATTAACATGCAGTTGGATTTTCAGACAGGGCCAGGCATGGGCTCGGTTGGTAGAGGAAACCAGGCTGAGAATCCTTTTTTTTTAAATCACTGGCCATCTCAGAGCTAACTCTCACTAGGCAGTGTCAGCACTTCTGAGTCCTGTGCAGTTTGGGTTCTGAGCAGTGGGGGGGCCCAGGGGAAAGGAGGCTGGTTCTCCCATCCCGTAGGTCCGAGGCCCCAGCAGCCCCCTGGACTGTTAAATCGTGCAGTGTAGCAATGTTTTACTGAACATTTTAAAGCTAAAAACAACCTTTTCATATGACAGAAGGGATACAGCAGCATTGGAGAAGTTGGAAAAACTAAACGATAACAAAAATTTTAAAATAAGTGAGAAAATAGGTCCATAAAAATAAGAGATAAGGGGGCGATTTCCTAGCACCCAGTGGACGTCACTATTAGCACCTCATTCCTAAGTATTCTTTTCCAAAATGAGATCATACTGTGCATGCTTTTTTTTCCAGTTAATCGCTTTTGCACATCGAACTTTCAACTTATGTAACAGTCAAATTTCTGCATTTTCTCCAAAATGCTCCTGACGGCAGGTTTGCCCAGCCCTGCTCCCTTGCCTTGACTGGTGACTGTGCCCCATTTTAAGCTCAGCAGTGTTGTCCAGGGCCGGTCCCCAGCAGTGTCATACCTTCCCTGGTGGTGGGGGACAAGGTGGGCATTAGGCCAGAACATATCCCAGGGGCTGGGAGCCAGGCGGGCCATTTCCCACGTCAACATCCCTCTGCAGCAGAAGCCTGCAGGGCCGGGCTGTGGGAACACCGCTGGGCTTCAGGTTTGGAAGGGAAGTGTGGGTTGAGCCAAAAGTGACCTCGAGTCGGAAGAGCAGGTGGGGAGCAAGTTCACCCTGTCCAAGCCACCAGGAAAGGACTGGCCACCACCCGTCCTGCTCGGAGCCTCTCCAGCCACCTCTTCCCTGGTCACTTCCTCTTCCCAGCTGTGTACCAACCTCTCCCCAGGCCTGACCTGCCACACAATAAGCCAGAGCTGCCCCACGTGCCCCCTGGCAAAGGGCCATTCTCAGAAGTATTTCCTACCACCGGTGGATGACCTGTCTTCCAGCAGATCCAGGAATATACACCAGGGGGTGGGAACAAAGGCTGGGGCTCTCTTGCCTTCGAGAACAACGTTCCACTGTCCGCTCAGTGCCAGATCCCTGACCTCTCTCTCCCAGCGTTCTACTTGGACATCAAGTATTGAATCTTTTAAAAAGTCAGAAAGATCGAGGAGAGTTCTTCCCTTCCTCCCCCCTTTCGTCTGCTCTCCTCCCCTCTTCTGGGCCCACATGCCTGCCCCGTGACCTCACCCCACTCACCCCAGGCCTCCCCAATCTTCCCGGCCATCTCCCTGCATCTCATCTTGGCTCTTGCACAGATATCACACCCTGAGTGCCTCATGACTAAAAACTCTGCTCTTCTCCCCCCAAGCCCTTCCCCACCCTGTCTGTCTTCTTTAGAAATTCCAGCAGGGTTTGTCAACTGTGTCCTGACCGGCAGAAATGGTCGGGACACGGGGTAGGGCGCCCTGCAGAACTGAATCTCCCCGGCACGCACCCAGCATTCCCGCCCCAAGTCCTGGCTCGGCTCCGATATGCACAGGAAACTGGCGGCCAGTTCCTGAGAGTGTGACTCGCTGCCTTTAGGTTATCTGAGGGCCCCACAGCGGGGTTTGCACCTGAATTTTCCGCCTGGAAGGCCTTGGCTGTGGCCAGCTCTGCTGGGCCCCCTCGGGAAGGGGCTTCACCCTATTTAAGAGAAAAGGTTCCAGCTACTGCGCAGGGGCTCAGGCCCCGAGGCACCCTCGTCCTGCTGGTGTGGGCAGAATGCTCCAGACTCCTCCCAAACCCGCAGGCAGGGCTGCCCTGCCCTCCCGGGGTCAGCTCCCAGGGTGGGTCTGGCGCAGGCGGGACCTGCTCCAGGCCACTTGGCTGCCACACTAGCCTACCCGGTCCCTGAGACCTTGGTTCCTGCACCACAGACCGCCCAGCTTCGGAGCGTGTCTTCGCATCAAGTCTTCCCATGGGCCACTTGGGTGGCAGCTGGGCCAGTGCTCAACTATGAAGACAGAGAATGAGGAACCCCCACCTCGTTCCTTGGACTCTGCACCCTCACAGCCAGTCCATGAAGGCCCCTCCTCCCAGGAGCCCCATCCGGCCCACCCAAGAGCCTGGGGCTCTGGCTGCTGACTCTCAGCCCTCAGGCCTCGGCTGCCTTCCAAGGCCCCACTGCCCCCAGTTCACAAGGGGCTCCGCAGGCCTCTGCAGCCCCAATCCCTCTCCCAAAATGCCTTTCTCCCCCTAAAGTGTTTAAAGGGGGAATAATAGTTACCTCCCTCAGCCGGTTGTTGTGAGAATTAATTCGTTAACGTGGAAAATTCTTAGAAGCGTGCCCAGCACATAGTAAGTGCTCAGTAAGTGTTAGTTACTGTTACTGTTGTTTTGTTCCCAAGTCATGCCAACCAGAGCGGCCCTTCCTTTCTGAGCCCCTGCCACTCTTCAGGGCCACCAGCTCCCCAACGGGCCTGTTACATGGACAGAAGGTTGCTTCACCATTATGAACACATGGGCCAGTTACTCAGCCAGCAGACCCGGCTGTCCCGCGTGGGGCAAGGTCCCTGGGCAGAGCCCCGCCCACGAAGATGCAACACAAAGGCGACCCCACTCTCATATTTTATGGTTTACAAAGCGCTTTCACGTCTCTTTCTACTTCATGGAGGAGGCAGAGCAGAAATAGTTACTCCCGTTTCCCAAATGGGGCCCTTGGCCACAGAGGCAATGAGCGCCCCACCGGGTGGTGCAGCTCAGAGGGGCGCGGTGGGCTTCGAGTCCGCCCTGCCTGACTCCCAGCCCTGCTCTGTCCCCAGCACCGAGCTGGGGCACAACCAGTTAAGTGCTTCCTCCTCCTGCAAAGAAGCTCAGATGCCAAAGGAATTAGAGACAGCCGCGCGATGGAAGCCAGAACCCTCCCTGGTCTCTGGACCAGCTCCCAGGGAAGAAAGAACAACTGATATGTGGCCCCAGGGCCCACCCGTGCGCTCAGCTCCTGGCAGAAAGGTCCTCACCGAGGAAGGCCTGAGGAGCCCCCGGGCCCAGAAAGCCCAGAGCGCAGGGCTCCTTAGCCCCGGGGTCAGAACAGGGAGTGTCCAAGGCCGGCTGTGTTGCCACTAACCCTCTCGAACCCTAATTATTCTGCCAGCCAGGTGCTAAGCCTGTTGTGCAGATGGGAAAATCGAGGCTTGGAGAGATGTGTCTTCCCAAACTACCACGTGGGGATGCCTGGGGAAGGCTGGGTGACAGCCTGTGCCTCAGCCCTCATCACCACCATTGGGCAAACCCACCCTGAGACCTAGGGAAACACTGCCGGCCTTGCCCGCCATCCCTCCTGACCCCAGCCCAGAGGCAGAGCCCACCAGATGCCCTGTCCCCCACTGGCCAAGTCACTGGGCCCTCTTGCTGTTGGGAGGGAGACAGGTCAGGTCCCAGCAGCAGTGAAAGCTCTGTTGGCAGAGCCTCCAGCAGGTCAGGGCCTGGGGGGAGGGGGCAGGGCTTGTGAGAATGCCAGGGGGGCAGGTGAGCAGGGATGGGGGAGGCGAGGAGCTGAGCACCAGACCGGCAGAAGAGAGGTCCAGGTCTAAGACACCCAGTCACCAGCCCCAAATCCTCCCTCAGGGGCCTTTTCTCCAGGCAACTCTCCTACCTGCTGACACAGGGCTTGTGGGGCTGAGGGCAGAGCCAGGCTCCAACAGAGCAGGGGAGGCAGGGGCTGGTCCAGGCCTGTGTGGCTGTGTATGTGCGGGCGGGGTCCCTGCCTGAATCCAAGTTTATGAGTCCAGTAAGGGAACCATTCACATTTATTTAGCAAACATAGAGGCCTGAGCCACAAAATAGAAATGTCAATGAACTCAAATAGGTGTGACACCAAGCCCAGCCATCCTCCAGCATTCAGTGCTTCTAGAAGGCTCTGTGAATTGAACCGTGCAACTGGTGCCAGGCTTTGCTCACCCCCTGCCACCCCCCCCAACAAACCCTGCTCTCCTCGGCTCACCAGTCATCCAAAGCACTTCCTCCCTCCTGTGCCCACTACCCCCCCGCCCCCACTCCAGCCTCCCTCGCAGCCTGCTCTCGACCCCTTCAATACCGTTTGCAGTGTCCTATGACCAACTTAAACCCAAACGCCGCCCCTCTGCACTCCAGGCTCTGTGTGGACGGGCCCTACTCGGAGGTCTGGAGCCTCGCCTAGCGCATCAGTCCGGCCACGGTGGCTTCCTGTGTGTGTGCTTGGACCCCTCTGGCCACCAAGCTGCACACACACTCTCCACCCTGCCCAAATCGCTCCTTCCTCCCCTTCACTAGACACTGCCCACTGACCCCACAGAGCTCACCCAAGGGACACTTCCTCTGACACCCCACCCCGGTGATTCCTACAGCACGCAGTCATGGAATTGTCACCATGCATTTAGCTGGGCCTGCAGAGTCTGTATGAGTTACTGCTGCTGTTGTCACTGTTAATGACATAGTCTCCCTGAAGAGGTGAGAGGAGACTTGGTGGAAGGCTGCCTTTGGCCTGGGTCTTGAAGGTAAGAAGGATTTCAGGACGGGGAGATGGGGCAAGACAGCTGAGTGCATTTCAGGAGATGGAGAAATTACTGAGGCCAGGCCCCGGGTTGAGGGGGCAGGGTGGGGGGGCTGAGTGCAATAATTGTCACAGGAAAAAACACTGAGCACTTTGATATTTAGTATGTGCTATACGCATCCTTCCACTGATGCTCCCAGAACACCTGGAAATGAACCTGGAAGGGGTGCTTGGGGCTGCAGGGTGGAAGGCTCAGAGCCCCATTCATTCATTAAACAAATATTTAATAAGCACTTACAATGTGCTGGGCACTGGAGAATCATGAGCTCTAGGGGGAGACCTAGGGGGAAACCAGTAAGAAATAAACACATAAACGAGATCACTTCAGATGGTGACCAAGGCTCTGAAGAAGAGAAGCTGGACCCTGAGACCCACAGTGACTGGGGAGATCAGGGAAGGCCTATCTTCGGAGGGGACTTGTAAGTTGACACCTCTATGACAATGATAGAAGGTAACCAAGAAACAGAAGGCACTCAGGAAATAATCTGGTGGGCAGCCGGGCGAGGGGAAAGTAAGAGCAAAGGCCGGAGGCTAGCTTCGGGGAAGGCCAGTGTGGCCTCAGGGTTGAGTCAGAGGGGGAGTGACACAGATGGGACTGGAGAGATGGGGTATCGGTCACCAGTAGACCAGGTGAGATTTGGGATTTTATTCCAGGTCATGTGGGAAGCCAGGAAGGGTTTACACAGAACAGTGACATGATCTGACTTACATTTTTTGTGTGTGTTTTATTAACCCTCACCTGAGGATATTGTTTCCATTGAGAGAGAGTGGAAGGGAGGGAGGGGGAGAGAGAGAGAGAGAGAGAGAGAGAGAGAGAGAAACACTGATGTGAGAGAGACACATCAGTTGGTTGCCTCCTACACCGACGGGGCCAGGGAGTGAACCCGAAACCCAGGTACTTTGCTTGACTGCGAATCAAACCAGCGACCCTTGGGTGCACAGGCTGACACTCTAAACCCTGAGAACACAGGCCAGGGCTGATTTACATTTTTAAAAGATCACACTCTGGCTCCTCCAGGGAGAACTGACCTCATGGGGACACTGTGGGTGGAGACCTTAACTTTGGACCTAAACCCCATGCTGAGCCAGAGGCCAGGGAGGCAGCCCCCACACCTTCTGCCCCTTAGGCCGGCCATTTGTGTGGCACAGGCCTGGGCCGCTGTGGAACAGGCTGCTCACAGCTGCCCCTTGCCCGACCCATGCTTCTCCATCTCCCGCCTCTGGGACTGAAGGATGCATGCTCTCTAGTGATCATAGTTCCTGGCATTCTGGACCCACCCAGAAAAGACCCAAAAGTGACTTCAAGGAAAGTGAATTACAGCTCACTCAGTGGTTATTTTTCAGCATTTCTACAGGCCCCAAGGGTCTGTGAGGTTCAGAGCATAAACGCATTAAAGTGAGTTTGCTCCTTAGATGTTGGATACACTCAGAGCTGAGCAGTTAACAACAGGGCCGAGCTGTGCTCTGCTGGCCACAGCGGCAGGAAGATCCCCTGGGCAGAGCATCCCAGGGCCCGGCTCCAAGTCCTGTCTCTGCCTCTAACTCTGTGCAACCTCGCATAACTTCCAGCACCTCTCTGGGCCTGAGACCCCTTCTCCAGAACACAGGAGGGTGGCGCTGATGTTCCCTACGGCCCTTCCAGATCACAGAGGCACCTTCCCCCGAGTTCACATCTGGGGAAGACAGAGGCAGCTGCCGAGAACCACCCGGCTACCTGTGAGGCCGGGACCTGGGCCGGAGAGACAGCAAGGACCTCACCCGGGCCTCCCCGCCATGGCAGACGCAGAAACATTAAACCTATGTGACTTTCTCCTATTTTCCTTTCCTCTCCTGGTTCTTTCCCTTTCTCAGGCGGCCCCAGGGAAGGGCTGTGACAGAGGAAAGCAGAGGAAGGTAGAGTTCAAAAGCCTAGGCCTTCCAAGGAGTGGAAAGGCCTTTAGGAACCGGTTTTGTGTAAGAGCCAGGTTTCCAGAGCCCCCACCACACCCCCAGACTAGAAAAGGACTCCCGGGGTGGGAGGGAAGTAAAAACCACTGGGGGTGGTCCCTCTGAAACCAGTGGCCTGCCGCCCACTCCAGGAGCAGGGGGTAAGAGGATCTACAAGCAATGATAGGACCCACTAGAAAATATGCTTTATATCCCCACTACGCGCCAGCAATTCCAAACGACGTCAGTGATAAAATACTGTCACCGAATTCAAGGGCTTTGCAGCTCGGGGTGTTCTAGTCAAGAACAAGACGCGGCTATCTGGTAGTAGTTAGGCAGTTCTAGCTACCTGAGCAAGTAAAGGAGGCGACACTCCCATCCAAAGCTGTCTCCTGCAAGGGTGGCTTAGCTGTCGCTTATTTACAGTATTTGGCCAATTACACGTTGATTTCTCTTTGCCGCTGGCTACACTTATGGTTGGGCTCCTGACATGCTCCTCCTGTTTACAGCTGGTTGTCACCGTGGGTCTTTTCTGGGTGGATCCAGATTCCAGGAACTATGATCACTAGAGAGCACGTATCCTTCCGTCCAGAGGCGGGAGGTGGAAGCGCACTGGTCAGGCAAGGACATGGTGAGCAGCCGGCTCCTCAGCGGCCCAGGCCTGTGCCGGACAGATGCGGCCTACGGGGCAGAGGGGTGGGGGCTGCCTCCCCGAGCCTCCGGCTATGCTGTGAAGACACTATGCTATACATTTTAACATCTAGCAAGATAACATTTAGTAAGAACCACCCAGACCTTGAGACCCTTGTCCTAGCTAATAATCCTGCTACTTGAAAAATTCCTTACGTCTAGTCGTAAGCATTTGCTACGGTTACTGTTGAGTTTCCATAATATAGGCGCAGGCTGCAAACGAGCGCATGTTTACTGCTTATCTTTTATTCCATTGTATTCTGCATGGAAGTTATTTCCAAGAACAGTTGGGCTCTCACCAGTTATGCAGGCTCAGATCCTTGAAGCGGCTTCAGATTCACTGCTCATCTCCAGCTCTCACGTGCCCGCGATCAGACAGAAATGGGAAGCAAAGGGCAAGGGCGCGCGGCTATAAAGAGCGAGAAATCGAACACGAGATGCTTCAATTCTGCCGCATAGGAGAGCACTGGGAGTTTGTATTCGGGTTTAAAATTCCAAAGAGTAAAATGGCGTAATATTTTTGTTTGGAAAGTGAAGACTTTAGTTTGTACGTGAAATATTTTTGAATCATAATATCTTTAAAGTTGAAATGTATTCTTTTTCAATTGGTGATTGTTTTAGAACTAAAGAACAAATCACAAAAATAAACCATTACCTCGGTGGTACAATTTAGTAGTTGCTTAAATTTTACATTTTGCAGATATTTCTTATCATAAAAATTCACTTATAGGTAAATTTTAATTGGATAATTATTCTCATAAAATACTAACATAAATATTTCCAAGGAATCAAAATTCATTAGGTAAATATACAGACTACCGAATAAATTGTATTTTAATGTGTGAATATTTGTGTGTGCTCTAATATTTATGTTTTTATTGGCATGATTTTATACATCTGCATGTGTATGTGTATATTTCAATAAAGGAAAATGACCTTGAATAAATAAATAAATGAAAATTAATCACTGTCTGCATTTCCTTTCTGGCCTTAATTCTTCATTTCATTCCACAGTTATTACTGAAAATAATTTTTGTTGTGTGGAGCAGGGAAGTGTTAAAAAATGGTCCTCTCCAGCCCAGCCAGCGTGGCTCAGCGGTTGAGCATCGACCTAGGATCCAGGGGATCGCGGTTCGATTCCCGATCTGGGCACATGCCTGGAGTACGGGCTCGATCCCCAGTCTGGGACGAGCAGGAGGCAGCGGATCAATGACTCTCTCATCATTGATGTTTTCTATCTCTCCCTCTCCCTTTTTCTCTCTGAAATCAATAAAGACATATTTTTTTTTAAATGGTCCTCTCCAGCCCTGGCCAGGAGCTTAGTTGGTTAGAGCGTCATCCTGATATGCCAGAGTTGTGGGTTTGATCACCAGTCAGGGCACATACAAGAATCAACCAATGAATGCAAAAGTAAGTAGAACAACACATCTCTCTTCGCCCCCCACCCCCTCCTTCTCTCTTTCTAAAATCAATCAATCAATAAAATTTTAAATGGTCCTCTTCAGGCGTCAAATCTGCCAGGTAAGCCACTAGAGAGACCAAACCTCAGTGAGGTGGCAGAGCCCCCAGATGGGGTTGAAGAATCTTGGGGCAGAATGTGACATGGTACTCAGAGGGGACAGGGTAGGCAGTTGGGTGGGGGACGCAGGGCCAGGGGCTCATCAGGCTCCTCTGGACCTCAGACTAAGAGTTAGAAGGAGCCTGGGTCACCTGCATAAGACATGATGCATAAGACACCTGCAGCCCTGCAGAGCCACTCGGCAGGCCAGCAGGGGAGCTGGGCCCTGACCCATGTCTGCTGACCAGGTGGGCTCATGTCCCCATCACAGCCAAGGGCAGGGCCGTACAACCCACCCTGAGGTGCTGGGGCAGAGGGTCCCAGCAGTGCCCTGCCAAGTCCACGGTGAGAGCAAGTGCAGGGTGGGGACGGCGGGAGAGGGCAGACAGGAGGACAGGACCTGTGTGACTCACCGCAGAACAAAGAACCTGCGGAGTTAGGCAATAAAGCCAGCAAGCTTCCTGGAAAAGGGCAAGAAGTAAATTGTGTCAGGTGCTGCCAACCCCCAAATCTACTGCCCAAATCCCCAGAGCCAGCCTGCAAAGTGGAGGGGAACCAGTTTCCACCCTGCAGAACAGGGCCTCCCATCAACTTGACTGGTCCTACCCCTCGGAGGGAGCTAATCCCAGAGCTAAGGACCTGCTGGTTCTGCCGGTGCCCTGGGTCTCTCGAAGGCATTTCCCCACCCCCCAGCCCCACCCCACCCTCCTACCCCTCAAGTTGTAGCTCATCCATCAGACGGTCTGGGGAGCCAAGAACGTGCTCAGATCCTCAGCAGGTCAACAGGGCGCACCCTCACCCCTCCCTGAAACCCCAGAAACAGCAGAAGGCAGGTCACCTGTGCCTGGGGTGGGTGGTGACAGATGGGCTTCGGCTTGGGAAAGTCAGTGGCAATGGAGAGAGGCAGCAGGTCTAAACCAGGCGTAGGTGGCTCTCCCAAGGCAGGAACCCCCAGCGTAGGTCACTGTGCGGTTTATAAGGGCAGAAAACCAGAACCAATACAGGTGCCCATCACTAAGGGACTGGTGACCTAAATTATATTACATCCCTCAAAGGGAGATTCTGTAGCATGAAAAAAAAATCAAGTGTAGTTATTCAGTGTCAAAGTTTTGAAAGCTTATCTGAGACATAATATTAAGTGGGAGAAGCAAGGTCTAGAGCTGTGTGGACAGAGAATGACACCACCGTGGGCCGCTTAGTGCACAGTTGACACTCACCTACCCGCCTGCTCTCTACCTCTCTCTGATCTGCTCTGTGCCCCAGGAGGCCGACCTCTAAGGACCACAAAACCGGGGCTCCCTTGCTGGCTAAAAGCCAGCTGGTTAGGCCAATGGAAGGCTCCGGCTATAGACCAGGGGATGGAGCAAGAGGCGAGCGGGGTACTCTTCCCTGTCCCTCCCTGCCTGTTCTGGTGGCCACTGTGCTCTGCTGTGGCCACAGCTGCAGTTACGGGGACCAGGACGTGAGGCCCTCTGCGTTTTGATGTTTCCACCCCAAAGCATATCAAACACGTCAAAATATAGGCACTCACAAATAAGTATCACTTTGGCTATAAGCTTTTTTTTGGCTATAAACTTTTGAAGAGGCTTGTATAAATTTAATAATTCTGATACTAGGAATAGATGACACATTTGGTTCCCATGATTGAAATTTTATTGCGTCTCTCTATAACTACGGCACTGTTGAACTGAGTTGCAATAAGCTAGCTGAAATAATGTTACTTACATAAATACTCATTCACTACAACTTCAAGGTTTTCTTTTTGTATTCTGGAGCCAACAGATACATGACGAATTTGTAGGCCCTCCAAAAGTTCACAGGCTTTAGACATCATGGCCAAGGGGCAAAATGCTGGACCATACAGAAGTTGCAGAGCCCTCCTGGCAGGGGGCGGGGGGGGGGGGTGTCAATGCAGGGGACAGGCCTGGGGTTAAGGATTTGAGGGGCAGGTGTTAGAGCCTAAGCAGCTCTGCACCCCGAGCCTTGACTAACACTTTTGGCCAAAGTCTCTGCTCGGGGGCTGCTTCCTGAGAGAACACAGAGCCAAAAGCTCAGGGTAGAGGGAGGAGGGCCTACTGTACAGTTTGCCCCAGGAGCTGACCAGTGAGCCTGTGGCCTGGCCAGTCCCTCCCCAGCAGCCCAGCCAGATGGATAGGATCAGAATGGTCCACCCACAGCATCCAACCTGTTTTCTGGGCCATGCTGGGACTTGCAGCAAGCCCGATGCCAGCACTAGCTGCACTCCAGCTTCCTGCTTGTTAGGATAGCCAAGCACTGAGCCCAGGGGGCGAACATCTGGTCTGAGTCAATACCTCTGGCAGCATAGGCTGGGGCCGCTGCTGGTGGGGCCCTTTCACTCCCACTGCTACCAGACCTCTGTGTGGGGTCCAGGCAGGCTCCCTAGGGGCACTGAACATAGATCAGCCTGGCACCACATGTGCACCCACACATACCAAATGCATGAGAGGGGTCAGCAAACCTTACAGTCCAACCCCTACAGTCCAAACCCCCGGTCAGGCCTTCCAGATCCCCCAGGACCCTCCCACCCTCAACAAGGCACACCCTCTAAGCTGGAGCCCGGGGAAGGCTGGGCCCAGAGCCGGCTCCCTGGCCACTCCCCCGCTGTAGCCAGGACCTGCCCTTACAGCTCCAGCAGCCTGGATCTGCGCTCACCCAGACCCAGCCAGCACAGAGGCTGCTGCTGGTTGGAGGGGCCCTGCAGGAGCTGAGCCAGTCCACTGCCATCCCCCAGACAGTTTGTCATTGCACAGTGACCAGGCTACTGCCCGCATGCAGCCAGTAACCGTGGCTCCCAGTCCTTGCCATGTGCTAAGGCCAACTCGAGCTTTCGGGCCTGGAGCTCCCAGTGTGTGGGGTTAAGGATTTGAGGAGCAGGCTAACATTTTTGGCCAAACTGGCCCACAGGCAAGTCAGAGAAGCCTGCACCTCCCAGGCAGGGAGAGAAAGGCCAGAACCAACGGAGGCTCTCCCAGGGGCGGGATGGGAGAGCCCGTCTTGGCACATTTGGGTGTGGCTGTCCAGGTCCCACCGAGAACCGGGACATATCCCCAGCCTCAAACTTGGAATCTGACTGCCCTAGGAGCCTCACGTAAGTGGAATCGCACAGCACTTGTCCCCTGTGACGGGCTTACTTCCCTTAGCACAGTGTCCTCAGGCTCATCCATGTTCTAGCAGGTGTCAGGCCGCTTCTGTCTCTTTAAATTTTGTTTTGAATCGATAATATATTTACACAATTGCAAATTCAAAGGGCACCGAAGTGCTCACAGTGGCATCTCCTTCCCTCCGTGTCCCTTCCGGGTGTCCTTTTGGAAACAGCCAGTATCACCAGCTTCCAGAGGCGCTTTCTGCAGATACAGGCAATTACGCGTGTGGATCCTTTCTGCCCCTTTTTATTGCTTCTCACTCTGTTCTGCCTCGTTCTGTTCTGTTTTGCCTTTCTCTGTCGCCTGCCCTGGCCATGATTTCATTATCAGTTCCAAAGATCTTCCTCCCTGGTTTTTCAGCTACAGGGTGTTCATTGTGTGGACGCACAGTGATTTACTGGACAAGTCTTCATGGGTGGCAAGTTTGGTGTTTTGTTTTCTGAAAGTAACACTCGAGCTTTTATTCCCTTATTACAACCGCATAGCACGAGTGGCTGGTGTAGAACCTGCCAAGTTAAAACACCGTGCAGTGGGCACATAGCATAAGGGAGCAGGGGCCTGGGTGAGAGCGATCCTGACGACAGCCACAGGTCGGACGAGGCTTCGTCCCTCCCTAGCCCAGCCCTCCCCTCCCAAGTCTTCTCAGTCAGGAAACAGCACCCCAGGCACCCAGCCGCCCCACCAGAAACCTTCAGGCTCATCCTGACACCTCCCTTTCCCCTACCCGCCTTCTTCTACCCGATATCCTGTCCATGTGCCTCTCAGGTCCTCACCCCACTGCCATCAGCTGGTCCCAACCCCACCATGTCTTCTGCTGAGCTGCTCTGGCACTCCACCCACCCCACCTCAGACGACCCAGAGTCCTCACGGTCATCTTATCAAGAGGGAAATCAGACCTGTCACTCCCAATCAGAGCCTACACCACGTTCACAGCAGCATGACTCACACCACCTAAACCTGGACAAGTACCCACTGACATGAATAGATAAGCAAAATGTGGCCTATACATACAATGGGACCTTACCCAGCCTTAGAAGGAAAGGAATTCTGCAGTATCTACACGGATGGGCCTGGAGGACTTTAGGCTCAGTAAAATAAACCAGTCACAGGAAGACCAGTGCTGCATGATTCACGCACGCGAGGCCCCAGAGCAATCGAAGTCATAGAGACGGAAAGTAGAGTGGCGGTTGCCAGGGGCTGGGGGAGGAGCCCCTGGAGTTAGTGTTTAATGGGGACAAAGTTTCAGTTTTATAGGATGAAAAGAGTTACGTGATGGCTGTAGAACAATGTGAGCTTCCTCTGGCTCTGTCCATAAAGGCCTCAGCGGAGGTCCTCTGAGATCTGGCCCCACTGGTCCTGTGCGTGGGGTACACACGTGCTGGGCGTCCCCTCCACAGGCCTCAGCATCGCCTGGCCTGCTCCGAGAGGACCAGCCGGCCCTGAGTCCCCCTGGACCAGGTCGCACTCTGCACTGAGCACACACCCCGGAGTTAGTTTGCTCGCCTGTCTCCCCGCCAGAGGAAGCCCACAGCAGCGGGGAGCTGGGCCCACTTCTTCCGTCGCTGCAGCCCGGTCGTGGGCGGCTGCTGTCAGGAAAGCAGCTGCTGCGACGGAGCCCGGGGTGCGCGATGATTATTAGGGACCCGAGACTGAAGGGAAGGGGGCGGAAGGCAGCGGGCTGGGCAGCAGGGAAAGCTGGCCTGCGAGGGGCCTGGCAAAGGGTCCGCCTCTGAGCTGTCCTGCCCGCCCAGGGAGTGTCCCTCTCGCTCAGTCACCAAAGGTGAGCAGCCCGGGAAGGGTGTGCCCTTGAGAGACACAGCTCCCTGTCGCTGGGCAGACCCCAAAGTCACGGGCACCGGGCAGCTCCCTGCTGCCAAATGGCAGGCAAAGGCCGGGCACTGGGGTCTCCTAAATCACTCTTGAGTTTCATCCCGCCGCAAAAGGAAGCTCTAAAAGAGTTTCAAGAAGGCGAGTGACACAACCTTGGAGAGATCTCTCTGCTGGTCTTTCTGAGGGTGGCTGAAGGGGCCAGCAAGGAGGTGGGGGCCATTTAAGAGGCGACTGTGCCCAGGCGGGGCTGGAGAGGGGAGGGGGAGGGAGCAGCCAGGGGACGGGAGACCGGAGGAGAGAGGGGGCTACGGCCAAAGCCTGGCACCAGCAGCACGTCAGTGCGTCAGTGAAAAATAAAGGTCTAAAGAACCGGGAGGAAAACCGAAAAGAACTGAGCCATGGGAACACAGGAGAGAAAACAGTTCGAGAAGGAAATGTCAAGAGGGTCAAGGCCACGAAGAGGTCAAGCGAGATAAGGGCCGAAGGTGCCCTGGATTTGGCCACCAGGAGGGCAGGCCCCGAGCAGCTTCGGTGGGCGCAGCCCAGCCCGGGGGGTGCACTCTGCAGCCTGACGCCTCGCCTCTCGGGCTCCTGATGGGCGTCTGTCTGGAGAAGTCCTCCATCCGTCACCAGGCTTCGGTTCAGGAGCTCCCTGAGTCTGACCACAACGATGCCCTCACCATGCGACACTCAGGCTGGAGGTCCAGCCGCCTGCCTTGGAGCAGTGGGCGTCCCCAGGCCCAGTCCTGTCACTGCCACTTGAGAGAGCTGTGAGCCTCAGTTTCTCCTCGGGTGGAGGGCCCAGGGGGGCTCTACAGTTGCTTCTGTTGGTCCGACTGCCCCTGTGCTCAGGTTCAAAGAGAGTGGCACAGGCGGCCAGGTCCCCACACCCTCCGACTCAGGTCCCCTTGCTTTCCCCACACAGGATTCTGGGCTCTTCCCCCACCATCACCAAGTGGCTCATTGTGTGAGCTCGGTTTCAGTGGGGACAGAAACTGTGCCAAGAAAAGAGAATATTTACTTTTCCCACCGAGTCAATACCCAAATAAATATCATGGGCCCCTCAGTGGAGCCCAAGCCCTGCCCCCCCTCCCCCCCCTCCGGAGGAGGGATATAAGAAAGCACCCGATGGTCACACAAGACCACAGCCCAGTGACAGGGCCAGAGCCTCCCTCACCAGCCTTCCGCCACCATGAAGACTGCTTTCCCCCTCGCCCTGGCCACCCTGGCTCTCTGCTGCAGCCCTGGTGAGTACCCAGAGCCCCTCGCCCCAAGCTGGGCTCAGGAACTCTCCCTGCCGCCCAGGAGAGGGCCAGCTGTCTGCACCCTCTGCTCAGCTGCTGGGAGGCCTGGGACTGCTGAGGCCAAGCCAGGAAGCTGGGTCTGGTGACCAGCCCATCTGAAAACTTGGGAAGAGCCCCGAGGCTATGAGGAAACCTGAAAAGTATCTAATCTTCCACATCCAACACCCTCAGAGTTCCAGGGAATGGACTAGACGGGAGGGAAGGAGGGAAGTGAGGTAATGAGCTCCCCAAAGCCCAATCTTGGATGGACCCCAAGATGCCTAGAGATCTTGGTGCAGCCTCCAGGTTTGAGGTCTCCACCCAACTCTGGCAGCCACGGGAGCTGGAAGGAGCTGCAGAGCCTCAGGTGTCCAAAAGAAACCCAGGCTAAGGCAAGATCTCCCATTCCTGGCAGAGGAATATTCTAGAAAGGGATCTTCCCTTTAGGAAACTACCAGCCCAGAGTGGAGTTTTCTAAACAGTTTTGTCCTTTGAAGAAGGGATTAGGAATCTGAATAGTTGCAGATGTCACTGATCGGAAAGGGGGGAGAGAGAGAGAGAAGGGAGAAAAGTGGATCACACCTCCCTCCAAACCCTTCATCTCTTTTGGGAATTGGTCACCTAACTGTTTTTTACTCTGTATCAGCCATTCTACTCCTTTCAATAAACAATAAAAAAATATATTTTTGAACACACTCCAATTAATTGACTTTGAAAGTTTCATAATACCCATGGTGATAAGTTTTATGACCCTGAAGAATAGTGGGGGAGTTAAAAAACCAAAACTAAGAGGCAGTGGCAACAGCTATTGTGTAGATATTTGTTTTTAAGGAAAAATAACATTTAGGACTAAAATGTATATTAATTAGGAGGTCTCAGTGCTGTGTACAGAGGGGGTGGCTCAGCCACATAGCACTGAAATATGTTAAGGGGTGGGTCTGGGATGCGTTTGTGTCCCACATCTAATAATGACGACAACATCTAACATTTATTCAGTGCTTACCATGTGCCCGTGCCTGTTCTGAGCCCCTTTCACACACTATCTCGCTTCATTCTTACAACAACCCTGCAAAGCAGGGATGTTATCCCCATTTCACAGACCAGAAAACTGAGCTACGGTCACCTGCCTGAGAACATAGTTGCAAAGCAGGGATCTAAGTTCTGGAGAGATCTGGTTTGGACTGGCCACGTTGGGGCTCTCCCCGTGTCCCGGGGGGCAGGGACCTGAAAAGGGAGCAGGGCCTGGGAGCACACCGGGTGAAAGGGCCACAGTGGGGTGAGGCACAGGCACAAGAAGAGTGTCTGTCTGTGGGTGAGCGCCCCACAGGGCCCAGCGCTCACGGTGCACGCTCGGGGGTACAGGCCTTCTTTCTGCCAGAGCCTGACTCTGCCATGTGCCCCAGTGAGGAGTGGCTCAGACTCTCATTAACCGTTGGTAAGAGACACGTTTTGCTAAAACAACAACTGGAAACCCTCAATGGTCTCTTCCCAACCCCCCAACACACACACACACTGCATCAGATCAGCAGCTTTTGCGATCGATAGTCTGCCTAGAGCCCTAAGAGAAAGAACAAGTGGCATTTTGCCCCCACCCCAACCCAGGAAGGTGCAAGGGAGGCTCGGGCAAGCCACAGAAGTGGGCTGCAGCCCAGGAAGCTGCCACACAGCACCAAAGAGCTTGGAGCACCACCAGCTCTCACATGCTGTGTCCTCGATGAAAAGGCTGCTATCTCTTGCTGACAGGCCCGGCGTCTGCAGCTGGGAGAGACTCAGCTGAGGAGCTGCCACCATGGGAAAGTGCTGAGATCTGCTTGGACTTTATCATTAAAACCTTCTTCATGAGCACGCTTTCCAGTTATGAGACCTCAGTAGAGGTTTTCAGCCCTGATGAGGACATGAAAGATGTGGCGATCAAGATAAAGGGACTGGTGGACACCCTGCCCCAGCAGGACAGGGACAACATCAGGAGGGCCATGGTATGAGCTTCCTTTGCCCGAGCTGCTTGGTGGTGGGTCCCCAAGTCCCTCGGCTGCACTGTGGGCCCAGTTTTGGACCCTTTCCTAACCCAGAGAGGAGGGTCACAATGCAGGTGTCCCCTGCGGAGGGGGTTGGGTGTGGGGGGCAGGCACAGCCATTTCCCCTTCCCTTACCAGGCTGCTGAGAAACAACCCAAGCCCTTAGGAGCTTAGCTCCTCCCACAGCAATTGAGCCTCTTAATTGACACCAAAGTTTCTGTGTATTGGGGTCTTGGTCTAATGCTGAGGTTCATTCACTATTATACTAAGGGTTTTGGGGTTTTTGTTTCTTTGTTTTAGGACAAAATAATTAAAAAGCCCACTCTGTGCTTAGGATTTACAAGCTGAAGATCTCCAACCACTGCAGCTCCTGCCGCTCCCGGCGCTTCCTTCACCCCATCCCCATCAGCCTGGCCTGCCTGGCCCCCCTCCATAAAGTACAAGCATCTCACCTTTGTGCCCAGCCTCTTTTTTATTTACCTGCTGGAGGAAATGCGAGCCAGAGAAAAAACAAAGGCAGTAGGCATGCAAATACATGGAGCCCACTTCCAGTGGGCCTCACTTCTGGTCCACCCACCAGGCTGGGCACAGGCCACAGGAACAGCCTCCAGCACACCTGGCCGTGTACCAGGGCCCTGCTCAGACTTGACCTGCAGAGAAAGGGGGGTCCATATGGGGTGGCAGCTTACCGGGGGCCGACCCAAGGCTGACCCTCCAACCCCCAACCATCTAGTGATGAGATTAACTGTTCTGTTTCCTGCAGTCCCCTTGGGATTCAGCTCTTGGGTAGAAAGAAATATATTTAAGGTGACTATGCTACCCAAACATGCCTGAGAGCAAAGATGGAGCTTTCCAGAGCGTTCCGCTTCCCAAAGACAAAGGGTGCACATTTTGACAGAGTACTGGGGGACCTGTTAGGGCTGGGTGGCCCTGTGTCAGATTCCCCCAGAGCACACGTAGCACACGACAATGGCCCTCGCCTCTGGAAGGAAGCAGATTCCTGTAAAACTCAGGAAGCAAAGGCTGGAGGAAGAAATGGACTTGATGCCTTGATTAGGGACCCAGGGTCTTGGGAATGACTTTGAGGCGTGACAGACCCTAAGGGGAGTCCCCAGAGATGCTGGGTTAATTTTCTTTACTCATTTTATAATTGCTACATGAAATCATTTGTCAAACTATTTTCTAAAGGGGGTAGAAACTGAAGAAAAAACCAAAAATTTTTCATTTTCTAGACCCTTTATCTGTCACCACTATTAAGGATATCCTGTTTCCAGGCTTAATTTGCAGAGGCCTCTCAGTCAAACCATACATTCATATTAGTCTTGCCTATGGCCGTCTCTGCCAAGAAGAGGCTGGGAAGGGGAGGGGTGTCATGGCCAGACTGCTCAGCACCTGGTTGCTGCTGATCACCGGGCAGTGCTCTGGCTCTGACCCCGTGCCCCTCTAACTTGCCCCCTTCCCTGAGCCCCTGTCCAGTCAACTTTCCTGCAGGAAGAGAGTAAGACCTCTTTTCTCTTGTGGCAAAGAGTCTTCAGGAATGAAATTAATCCCTAAGATTGACTGACACTTTTGAGGTGCTCATGGTACTGAGCATCTGAGGCACTGGGAGCAGATTTCATAATCCAACCACTATGTGTGAAGCACTAAGCCCCAAATAGAGCCGAGTGAAGGAAACAGTGGCCTCTGCTCCTGGGGAGCTGGCACTCTAGCGGGGAAGGCCGTAGGCCCAGCAAAATAAACAAGCAGACAGACAGATGGGTAAAACTGTGATTAAAGCCATAAAAGAAATACGTGGAGTGATGAGAGCAAGAGTAGCAGGGGCAGCCAACTTGAGCTCAGGAGACCTCCTCCCAGGATTTAAGCAGAGAGTGGGGGCGATGAGAGGAGCCAGTCACTTGGCGAGGGGGCCGAGCAGGGCACTCTGGGCAGAGAGGGAAGCAAGAAGGAAGAGCGGGCAGGTGCACAGACAGGCAGTGTGGAGGGTGCCCAGGGCTCCCTCCCACGCCCCACACCCTCCTTGAGGTCCCACTGAGTCCTGCCCTGGGGCCCAGGGAGAAAACTCAAAACCTTTTGGAGATCCTTCCTTCTAGGTGTCTGTTACCTGCCACCAAGAGAGCCCAGACCTCCTTCCCTTATATTCTACCATCTACCCAACATCTCAACCCCCACTGGTCCAGCAGAAGTCATGATCCCCCTCCCTAGTGTGTTTCTCATCTCAGTAAATTCTAGGGGCATCCTGACCCGCCCCTTCCAGGACCGTCGGTCCGGTCAAGCAAGTCTCCCTGCAGAGCCTCCCCCTACCCCCAGGTGGCACAGGCCCACCCTCCACCACACCGCGGTCTCCCCTGCACGGCCCGGGGACCTCCTAACTGGCTGCCAGCTCACACTCTAGCGCCCCCTTAGTGCATTCTCCACACACACCCAAAGCAATTTTTATCAAAAGGAACCCCCTCCACCCCACCCCACCCACCCGCACATAAAATCCTCCGAAGCTTCCCAGCACTCTTGTAATAAAACTCAAAATGCAGAACGTGCCCATTACCCTTTCATCTCCCAGCCTCCTGCCCACTGGTCCCTCCCGCAGCTCGGCCCAGGGCCCTGCCCCTCTCCCCCACCCCGCCCCTTCCCACCCTCTGCACACGCCACGCAGCACCAGCCGCTCAAAAAGTGTTGTTGATCGCTTTTTAAAACCGCCCTAGAACAAAATGTGCAAAGGGCAGAACTCATAAAGATAGGTCCCGTGTCTGATATAAAGCCCCCCCCTTCCCCCCCTCCCCCAGTCGCTTAGCGGTGGGTCCCGGGCTCGGCCCCAGCCCCGCAGCACAGAAAGGTCCGCAGGGACGCGCCTTCCCCGCCCTCGGCGCCCGTTGCCGCCGCCGACCACTAGGGGGCAGTGTCGCCCAAGGCGTCCAGGAGCGGACGTGCGACCGGCCTGGCCTTGGGGCTTCTAACCCTGCACGTCACACGCGGCGAGGCTCATTCTGCGGGAAAGATGATGAAACACAGCCCCTCTCTAGGGATCTTTTATCATCTATATGATTAATTTTATTTTTGAGGTTTTTTAAAATCAGAACTCAGAGGGAAAACAGAGGCAGCCACACAAACTTGCTGCCTGCTGAGCCCTGCCAGCGATGCGTCAGCCCTTTTGGAATTAGTAATAATTTCATCCCCAGAGGATGCCAAGGGCAAGTCCAACAGCACCTAGGACCGGAGATGGCCCAGAATGCAGAGAGGACCAAGGCCCTGGGGCGGGGCAGAACTTTGACCTCTGTTTGCCCATTTTTAAAGTCTGGAGACAGAAGCCACAACCTAGTAATTACTTTATTGATTGTTTTCGTAATTTCTCATCTACGGATTCCTCCTCGCACAGCCCAGACTCCAGAGCCCAGCCCCAACCCCGGCCCTGTGGAGAGTGGGATCCCAAATGTGGGAATCTCCTGAGACAATAAATGAAATGAAACTGATGAGAAATGTCCCCCCACCCCCAAAATACACAGGTGCACTCACCAACTATAAAGCCACGCCAAGGGGCCCTACATCGCCAGCCACAGAGGAGGGCTGGAGATTGTACGAATTCCAGAGCAGGTCAGGGGGACAGACAATTCCAAAAGAGATTCTTGGCCCAGGGTGGAGCTCTCCTGCCACCCCCACTTCCCCTACCCCCTCACTGCTAAAGCCCTGGCTTCTTCTGCACCCAGGGTCATCATTAATTCACGTATCTTCGCCTTGGGTGAGCCACCCACCTAGGTGAGCATTGTTCAAAGGGGTAGGATCCAAGCCCATCAAAGGGTCAGAATTGTAATTACCTATTCACAGCTGGGAAAATATTTACCTAGGTGCAGATACAACCCAGGTATGTGGGGATAAAAGGAAGGACAATTGTATTGAGGGACGTCTCTGCCTCAAGGGGGCTAGAGATGTAGGTGATGTGCATTCCATTTAAAAGGAGCAGACTGTGTGAGTCACGTTGCCAGAAAGCAGAAGGAAACAGAGAGAACTGGAGGAATGCTCATGGGGTTCTTTCCTATGCATGGGCTTAATCGGATGCTATAGCACGGGTCACAGACTATGGCCAGCGGGCCAAATTCAAACTAAAATAGCTTTTACATTTGGAGAAGAAAGAGGGGGAGAAACAGTTTGCCCACCCCCGTCGCATAGAAATACACAATCACAGGGTCGGTCATTTTACTGTGACTATGCCAAGCCCAGAAACGACGTTCCAACATGAGCTTCCTGCGCTTGAAAAGTACTGTGCACCAACTATGTAAAGAAAAAACGTAAAATGTACCTCAACAAAACAAAACAAAAGATTAAAAACAAGAAATGTATTTTTAGCACTCTGTTCCTTGTAGCATTCCTGCCTCTGAGGATTCCAGGGAAAGTTCACATGTCTTGGTCACATTGTCAACTACACTGTCAACCTGAGTGAAAATTTTCTTTCAAAATTACCTGTTACGGGTCCACCTCCCCCAACCTACAACCAAGGGAACATTTACCCTTGAAGAAAGCTGAAGAGGAAAGGTAGTTCTCAAACATGGTTGTCACATTGCGAAATCCCAGGGCTTGCCCTACCCGTAGTGATTGGTGGGTAGGAAAGCTGCATTTTACACCCTCACCACACGAGCTGGGCAGGAAAATCTATAAATGACTCGCAGGGCAGGAAGGGGACATGAAACCAGCCCTCACCAACTTTATCAAGATGATGTGGACAGAATGATGTCCAGTTTGTGGCTAATGCCAGGCACGCTGTGGGCGAGTGCCAGGGAGCTTGTGGGTAGTAATTCACCGTAGGGCGATTGCGGCGCAAAATGGCTTCAGATGGAAGATAAAGAAGGCCTTGATTGAGGTGACAGGGCCACACAAACGAGGCGTCCTGAAACGTGTAATTAGGGCCCGTTCCTCCCAGCACTTACAGAGTGCACCAGCAGGCGCAGGGGAACAATATGAGGGTGAGTCATGAGTTAACCACCCAACATATTTCCATGACCAAACTAAAATTATGAAACTATAATACATGCAAAAAAAAAAAAAAAAATCTGAAAATAGTTTCAGCTAAGCATGCTGGTCGCCAGCGTAGGAACGGATAAACCAAGGGTTTGGAACTCAGATTTGTCTCCATCAAATGGACAGATCAGATTCCTATCCTATCACAAAGCCTAGTTAACTCAAAATATCTGCAGTTAGTTATGTGCCTGCAGTACCCACCATCCTGAGTAATGGAGAGGCACGTCACTGCAGAGCGCCTTTAGAATTCCCTCTCATGGTCCTGGTAACAGACGTGGGAACTCCCTCAGCCCCAGGAGAAGATGGAGATGTGGGCTGGGGGCTCCCCAGTGGAGATGAGATGGGAAGCAGGCCTCAGGGCAGGGGAAAGATCTCCTGACCCACTGACCCTATGTGTCCGATGGCTCTTTAAGTCTGTCACCTTCTCAATTTACCTTGAACTTGTTGCCTTCTCTCTACTCCTATTGCCAATATCAGGCCTTCGCCATCTATGGCCTGGATTATTGCAGATAGCCTCTAAATTGCTGTCCTAAGGTGGCTGTAACAAACTACCACAAAATTAATGCATTAAAAAAAAACAACAAAGCACAAATTTATTATCTTATAGATCTGGAAGCCGGAAGTCCAAAATGGTTTCCCTGGGCTAAAAGTCAGGGTGTCCGCAGTCCCGAGGCTCTAGGGGAGAGTTCGGTTCCTCTCCTATTCAGTTTCTAGAGGCCACCTGCAAGCCTTGGCTCGTAGCTCCTTCCCCCACCCTCATAAGCCGCAGTGCAGCCTCTTCAGTTCTCTCTCGGACTCTGGCCTCCTCTTCAGCCTCCTTCCTTCCTCCACGTATGAGGACCCTTCCATTGGGCCCATCTAGCTGATTAGCACTCTCAATTCTATCTGCAACTTTCACTTTCCTTTGCCATGTAACCTAACATAGTCACAGGTTCTGGGAATTAGGACATGCACATCTCTGGAGGACCATTTTTCTGCCTCCTAAATGGTCTCTAAGATTTCAGTCTTGCCCCTTCCGCACCACAGGCACACCTTGTTTTATTGCCCTTAGCTTTATTGCGCTTCACAGATCAGATATTTTTACAAACGAGGGCAAGATCCTCTATAGGGAAAAGATTAGGACTCACTCTATTTCGAAACTCGCTTTATCATAGTGGTCTGGAAGCAAACCCACAGTGTCTCCGAGGTCTGCCTGTTTTCTTCTCCTAATTGCCAGACATCAGGCAGTAATTTCATGCTTCTGCTTAAAACCCTTCCCTACTACCAGACTCCCACAGGATAAAGTTCAGACTCCTCACCCGGCTCCGGAGGCCCTCCTGGGACCCCTGCCCTGCCTCTCGCTCTGGCCTCAAATCCTGCGGCTTCCCCCACCTACATCAAGGCGCAGCAGTGCACGAGGCCTGGGAATAAGCTTGTCCTCCGAGTCAAGCTGGCAGATTCATAGACAATGGATAGGGTGAGCCATCTGCAGGGAGGAACCAAGAGACTGTCCCTAACCAGGAGGGAAGAATTCAGCCACACTCCACACGGCACCCAGGTGACCAAGGAATCCTGAGGGGACAGGACTCCAATGTGGGTGTGGCCTAGTAAGTGGAAATCGAATCCAAGGTACTGCACCCACTGGATGAACAGAAGGGCAGGAGGGCCAGAGAGGGGGGATGGGAGACAGGTGGGTCCTGAGCAGGGAGGAGCAATGGAGGAGCCAACGACGAGGCACCTCTACTGGGCACCCTTCCAACAGCCCCTCAGTCTAAGTCTGTGCTGGCAGCTGAGCCTTCACGAGGTTTGTGCACAGGGCGAGGGTGCGCCTGTCTGGCCACTAGGCCATCGCATTTCTCATTAATGAACGTGCTTCTGGTTGCAGTTGGTTTGGAGGCTTGGGTAGTATGCACCTCTGAGAGACAGAACCCTTCTCCTTTGTTCCCCCAAGCAGATTCTGAGGCCACAAAGCCATGAGACAGAGCCTGGCATTGCTTTCTAGAATAATCCACATCCCGCTTGGCATCTATTCTCCCGCCAGCCCTAGGTGTGTGGTCCATGGAAGAGGGGCTGATGCAAAAAAGGGAGAGCAAAGGAGAAATCTCCTGATGCCACCAGCCCAGAGCAGGTCTTGGCAGGCAGACCTCCTTCCTCAGGTGACACTTGCATTACGATGGTTCACACACGTTAATATTTGAAACAGGCAACAAATCTATGCTGTTTACACATCATATCTTTACACAGGCTGTTCCACTGACTGAAGTGCCTCCCCTTCCCAAAGTCACCTAAACACCCAAACTCCAGTCTTTGTAACCTATGCAATATTTGGGACATGCTTATACTAAAAAATAATTCATTATTTAGCTAAGATGGAAATTTAACCAGGCATCCTGTATTTTCACTTGCTAAATCCGGCAACCTTAAGATTCCTTCAAGACTCAGCTCCTGGGCTCGCCGCACCCCCTCCGACGCCCCGAGGACCGGGCTCTCTCTACCACCCACCACATCTGAGCTGGGCTCTGTCGGGCATCCACCTCACTGTGACACATCTGCTTGCACCTGATTCCTAGGAAGGCGTGATCCGATTTTTTGTTCTCTTGCCCCTCACTGAAGAATATTTGGAAAATCCAGATAAGCAAAAGGAAAACTCATCACTCGGACATGAGTCTGCATTATAGGTCCCCTCATAGCAGAGTCCCCCTTTGGGGCCTCCAGTGGGAAAGTTGAAGCCAACGTGGAAACTAAGACAGTAGATTAAGTATGTCACAGGACTAGAGAGGCTTTTATTCCTCTCTCTTCCAGGTGGGACCACATGTTGACGTGGTTATGGAACCAAGTGGTCCCCAAGAGACAACCCTGGCTCCCAAAGCAGGTTCGCCGTCACACAGGCCAACCCACCGGCGGAATGCACACGCCTCGTGGACAGGCAGTTCCAGCCAAAGTCAACACATTCCCAAAGCTTGAAATTCGTTGTTTCCCGTTGCTTCCGTCTTCTTGTTTGTTTCTAATAAAGATGAGATCCACTTATGAAACTGGACTCTTTTTAAACCACAAATCCATTTGAAACGTATGCATTTCATGAAATGTATTCATTTTCATGTGTGATAAATTTCAAGACATGATTATTTTGCAATTATATCAATGTGGACAGATGTTAAATATTAACCAGATAACCAGAAAAGTATCTTTTGATGTCCAACACCTTGGAAAAAGAATTTTGACTGTACCTCAGTGACTGGTAACTTTGGGAAAAAATCATACACCTAAAGAAATCTATTGACTGACATGTTAAAAATAACATTTTTATGGCCCTGGCCGGGTAGCTCAGTTGGTTAGAGCATCATCCTGATAGGCCAAGGTTGGAGGTTCGATCCTCGGTCAGGGAACGTACAAGAATCAACCAATGATGCATAAATAAGTGGAACAATAAATCGATGTTTCTCTCTCCCTCTTACTCCTTTCGCCTCTCTCTAAAATCAATAATAATAAAAAATAATAACATTTTTATTTTTGTGGACTGATAAAAGAAGAAAGAGAAGGGGGGAGAAAGAAGAGGAGAGGAAGGAGAGAACGGGCTGAGGTTCTCTAAGTCATGCACCGACTCTGAAATGGAAATACAGTGACCCGCCACCTGCCAACAGCCAGCTGTCCTGGCAGTTCCAGCGACGCGAGAGAAAACCACCAGGGCTGACCCAGCGCAGGGGCTCGATAGGTGTTTATTGAGTGGGGGAGTGGAAGACAGTCACCGAGGCCACAGCTGCCAAAGCCCCCTGTTACAACCGCGAGTCCCCTTAGAAGGGACAAGCGCACCAGGCGGCACACCGGGCGCCGCCAGGGCCCTCACAGCCGCCTGGTGGAAGGTGTCCCATTCACTGCAGGTGTTCGTGTGCTTTGGCACGGCAACATGCAATTTCCCATTTTTAGCACAATGCTCCAAAGAACAGTTACAAAAACAACCTTCCGAGGGGGCGGTTTTCTTCCTGGCCTTGGCTACAGTCCTGCAAAGCAACAATAACAAAGAGATTTTTATTCAAAACACTGTTTGCGTCTCTCCCTAAAATCAGGAGGCTGCTGGTTAACTCTGCAGGGCTGGAGAGGGTTCCCACCCCACCCCTGGGTGAAGGTACCCCTGTCTTGGGGAGGGGTAGGCTTGGAAAGGACTCTGCCTTGGATCTGTTTTGGTCTTGCCACGCCTCCTTCTGTGCAGTTCCATGTCGAGAGGGTGGAAAGGAAGCTTGTAAGAAGCCAGTGTCTGTCCTTTGGGTGCCCCCGACAAGGCTGAGACCAGAAAAGGACACCGTGTTCCTGAGAGCGTGCAAACAGCAGACGGAAGAAAGTGAGGCGTCAGGAAGGGATGAGCGGCACCCCCTTAAGTCTCAGACAGTAAGAAATTCCTTCCATGATCACCTCCAAGCTCACTGTCTCTGCTTCCCTCTTTCTGCTTCAGAAACTCGGGAAATGGGCTCCACAACTTCGGGAGTCCTCCGCCCCCCTAGGCCGTCCTTCCCTCCCTCCCCCTCTAACCCACCGCACTGCGCCCGCCCTGCTCGCCTGCCTGGCCGCCCGGCCCAGCAGCTTTCACCTCCCACCAGGGCGCACGCCCCGGCTCCCTCTTAGACCCCCCCTGCTCAGGGACATCCCGAGACTCCTTTTCCTACAGAAAAAGTCCCGTTTTCTTGGTGGGACCCCATCGGGAGCCAGTCTTCCTTTCCAACTTTATCAAGTTCCTGCAGAAATTTAGGCGCCAACCAAAATGGCCTGCTCACCATTCGAAACTCCACTTTTGCTCTCTAGGTGCCACCTCCTCCCCGCAGCTTAGGATGACCTTCCCGGACCTCTGCCTGTGACTAAACCCCGCCCGATCTTGGAGGCCCTCTCGCATGAGACCTTCGTGCTGGCCAATCTCACTGAAATGACCTGCCCGTCCCCTCCCTCACTGCAGCTCCGAGATTCCCTCATTCCTTCAGCAGCTCTGCTTTGTGGAGAAATCATTAGTCTAGCTGCTCTTTCAAATGTATGCTGAATGCTTGTGGTTTTTTTAATATGTCTTTATTGATTTCAGAGAGAGGAAGGGAGAGGGAGAGGGAGAGAGAGAGAAACATCAATGATGAAGAAGTCATTGATCAGCTGCCTCCTGCACGCCCCTGACTGGGGATCGAGCCCGCAACCCGGGCATGTGCCCTGATGGGGAATCGAACCCAATCTCCTGGATCCTAGGTCGATGCTCAACTGCTGAGCCACACTGGCAGGGCATGTGCTGAATGCTTTAGAAAAGAAAGATGCTAAGCCCCTGTCAGAGGCTCGGAAGGCACTGGGCATCAATAGAGTGGAAGCTTTGACATTTTAACACCACCCTTGACTGAGCACTGGCCGTGCCCCTGATGCTGAGCTGGGCACTTCTTGTGTATGACATCATGAACCCCCACACTGAAACTGCAAGGCAAGTGCCACGGTCCCCTTTTTACAGCCACGGAAACAACAGCTTTGAGAAATTCAGTAACTTCCCCAGAGCCTCACAGCTCAAGGGGGGCAGGCCTTGGGTTCGCACTGGGCCCACAATATTACCTGCTATAGTCAACACTCAATATTCTCAATATTCACAGAGTTTACAACACAGAACTGTTAGGATGAGCAGGATAGGTAGGAAACCACAGGTCCTCCAAACGGGGATAACCGATTTGCTGTTATTTCTATAAGGAACAAAGGTCTCGTAGGAAACCAGACCTGACTGACTCACACGTTAGTTCTCATATGACGATGACTGCCTTGGTCTCGGACCATCCAGCTGGTTATCCGAGGGCACCTCGTGGCACCAACAGGCACCCTTGCTGCCTGGCGGCCCTGCTGAAATTCCGTAGGCGGAGCCCCTAAGGGATGGGGAGTGACACCCTCCAAAGTGAACCAGGAAGGAGAGGGGAGGCTAGCAGCCCCCCACACTGGTTTACACCCTCGGGCCAGCCGCTCGCTCTAACAGCCCCAGCTGTGATCACTTTGCGAAACTTCTTTCCCCGTCCTAGCAAGTTCTTTTTCCTGCTTTTAATGATCTTTCCCTATGCATTTCCTTTGCTCCCTGAATTTTCCCTTTCATTATCATTTGTCCAACCATTTATCATCTCTAGGGCATTTATTATGCATTTGCCTTTTAAATCTTTTCTTTCCTTCTGCCTCCCTTCCCCTAAAGCAGCTTTCTCAGCCTCAGCACTACTGACATTCTGGACGGGACAGTCGTGTGTTGTGGGGCCTGTCCTGTACGTGGGGGGATGCACAGCTCTCCCCACTTCTCCTTCCTTCCTACCTTTCCTCTGCCAGTAAAGAGGCCTGAGGGGAAAGTGAGGGGTGGCTGGGAGGTGAATCATAGCTTTCTCAACCTTGAAGGGGCCTTAGATACAATCTAGTACAAGCAACCCCCTCATTTGACACATGAGGAAACAGATCCTGAGAAGGGGAGGGAGAGGATGTGTCAGAGCCAAATATGTGTATGTGGGGGGTAGGGGTGGTGGGGGGACAAGTGCCAGGCCAAACAGGAAGTCAAAATTCCAGGGCTTGAGGCAGAATTTCCAGTGGGAAACCTGGGATTGCTTCCCACAGCTCCTATCTTCCTCCAAGCCACGAGTCCCCTTCCAGAAATAACCCGAGGCTGCTCAGATGGAGCGGCAGACCCGGATCTGACAAGCCCCCAGCAGTGCACGCGAGTGGCCATCCCTGGAAGCCCCTTCCAGAGCCTCCAGTGGGCAGAGATGACCACCACTTCCAATGGGATGTCTCATGATGACTAATACAGTGACCACATCTTAGTTCAAGCCTATAATCACGAGAGAAATGACGACCATGCCACCTGGCCACACGTGTCTCAGAGCAACAGAGATCCGTGGAGGGCAGGGGAAGTCTGGGGACCTTGTCTCGGGCCCTGTCTCCCCGCAGGCAGGTGATGGGGCCCCTCAGGGAGGCTGAGAGCCCTCAGCCGGGATCTCCCCAGTTAAGGTGGGTGGTAACGCTCGTTGAGCACTTACCATGCCCTAGACACTGTTCTGAACGCCTTGTAAACACATGTACTCTGTTCACCTTCACCAGCCTCTGAAGGAGACACTGTCATTTTCCCATGTTGGACGTGCTGACACAGAGCCAGAACCCTTGGTCAAGCGGCAGAGGTGCTCTCCCAGAGCATCTCTGATGGGGTCACAGTCGGCACAAGTCACCCTCCCCTTACTTCTTGCCAACATCATCTCACCCCAATGTCAGCATCAGACACGCACAGAGACGCCCCCCCCACGTGTAAAAGCCTCCACCATGAGCGTATACACTGTGGGTGGCGGTCAAGATTTTAGTGGGACGTGATGACTGTCCTTATTGGTTATGAACTTGCTTCAGTGCTTATTTTAAAAACACCAGGTTTTATTTATGGTAGTAACATAAAGATTTCTTTTCAATTAAGTGTAAGGTTTTAAAAGTAAATTCAAGGCTGTCCATTCGGGACCCCTCTCACTGCAGCGGGAGCTTTTGTCTCTCCTTCAATAAACTTTTGCTTTCGCTTAAAAATAAATAAATAAATAAATAAATAAATAAATAAATAAATAAATAATAAAATTCATTTAAAGAGATCTATTAAACAAATAGTATATATATGCCCTGGCCCGTGTGGCTCAGTTGGTTGAGCATCACCCCCGGCATTGAAAGGTCACCGGTTTGATTCCCAGTCAGGGCACATGCCCGGGTTGTGGGCTCGATCCTCAGTAGGGGGCATGCAGCCAATTGATGTTTCTTTCTCACATCGATGTTTCTCTCTCTCTCCCTCTCCCTCTAAAAAAAATCAATAAAAACATATTTTTTAAAAATAGTATATGAATGTGGCAGAAATAGTGATGATGGCACTTGAGTGACAAGCATGGGCAACCTTGCTCTGGTCTCATCCCATCTTAAAGACCCTGCCTTAGCCCCTTTCAGGGCTGTGTCACCCCCTTACTCCTCTCATTCCCACCTGCTGTTCTCATAGCATCTTTCTCAATAAAACCCTATAGACTTAAAGCTCACAGTCAAATAGCCCTTCGGCCTTCTGCCCCTTTACACATGTGAGTCACTCGCTTTTGGTGATAAACGAGACAAGGCTGATGAATGCACTGAAATCCACAAGTAGAAGCCAAGTGTGAAGAGAGAAAGAAATGAGGAAACTCCACCCCATTCTTTGGACACTGTCCTGGACCTTCTGCCCCCAGCTGGCCTTACAAGGCCCTGGCTGGGGACGTGTCAACCTGGGTCCTCTGCTGAGGATCCCTCCCAGGCGCTGGCCTGTGAGCTGGACTCGGCCTGGCCCATGCGCTCAAGGGCCCAACACAGGGGCATGGAGTGGCCTCGTGGCTCCAGAATCTCCATCTTACAGGGAGTCCCAAGGGTTCCAGGGCCCCCTTCGCCCACCGAGCCTCAGAAGGACCCTGGCGGTACATGAAGGACTGCCCTTCCTCAGTAAATAGGGACAGTTTAAAAATAATACTCATAAATGAGACTTGGGGACCTATTCCAAGGCAAGGGGATAGCACAAAAAACAATAGGCTGAAACCCAAAAGGTCCACCAAATCCCACTGTCCCGGCGGTTCTCAGAGGACACGGAATGAAAACCATCTGCCCGGCCGTTGCATTCCCTTAGGCGCCGCCTTCCTGGCAGCTGGGCCGCTGCCCGCGAGGAAGCCCGGGCCCTGTTGGGGACCCGGCTCTCTCTCAGAAGAGGATCTCGAAAGCAGAAGGAAATTAGAAACAACCGCACAATGAATATCAGATTCTCCTTTCTCCTGCTGCGGCCGCCAGGAGATTAAGCTGACAGCGCGCCCCACCCAGCAGCTGCAGGCGTCCAGGGCGTCCGCCTGCAGGGAGGGGCTGGTCCCCGAGGCCCCGCTGGTCCCCATTGATTCCCGGTGTCCGGTTCCTTTCGGCAGCTATTCATTGAGGGCAGAGCCACATCTGACGCTTCCTTCCCACCGGGCACAACGTGGGCAAGTTGCAGGCGCTCTGTGTTTGTCGCCTGAATAACTGCTTCCATCGGGCACTTTGCTAAAGGCTCGTTCACTGAACCCCCACAGCCATCCGGTGAGGTGGCCAGGACCCATCGATGGATCGGGGCAGCTTCCATGGGACCAATGACCCTCCTCCTCACCTCCCACCACCGTCAACCTCCCCCAAGGACTCCACGAGGCCAGCGTGACACCCTGCTCAGGTCAAAGCCCCACCCCAGGTACCGGGGAAAGAGGGTGACCTAGGAGACGGCGTGTCCCCTTCAGGACTCCCACCCCAAGAGACCACACGTGATGGGGGTGAACACTGAGGGGCTTTGAGGAGGAGACACACAGAGTGTCCATCTTACCAGCTTAGTGTCAGAACGGTGCACTCAGTTTTTCTAATAATGTACTCTTCTCTCCTGTCGGGCTGCTATTCATTTTAACATAAGGTGGTGTTTTCTGCCTCCTACGCAAGCAGACACCAGTTTTAAATGTGGGATATCAAGCGCATATATCCAGTCAAACTTCTGTTTGCTTTCCGCCGCATCCATAGCTACCATCTGAATAAACAGAGGAGGAAGGTTTGGCTCCCAATCCTACTAGCTGGGCCCTGTGCCATCCTTCCCCAAAACAAAGGAGAAAAGATGCCAGCAGTGAGGGACTGGGGCTAATGGTGAAGGATTACACTGTTCTGCTCCAGGGGGTTACTGGTCAGGGTCAAAGTGCCCAGAGAGGGGTGGGGGAAGGACAAGAAGGCATTCCTGTCTTTCCCTAATGAGGAGCCAGCACATTTTATAACTGTGAGCAGAGAAGGGAGGGGTTGAGCTGCCACAACCCAACCTTCTGCAGATGAGGTCACAGGCTTGGAGGATGCTCATGAACCCCAGCTTGTAAGTGGCAGACCTGGGCCTGGAACCCAAGTCTTCTCTGCCCAGCTTTCCCCCTGGCCTTGCTGCCCTTGGGCTGCAGGGTGTGGTGGCCCTGCGCAGTCGGTTGGGAGACCTGCATCCTCTGGACAGCATCATGCAATAGCCACGCCCCTGCCGGGGCCCTGGGCAGCCGCCTTTATCTGAACAAGAAAACCCAAGGACCAGGCTTTGTCCGTGGGCTTTCCAGAGTACAACCACACAAATGGAACCTGTTTTTTCAGTGTGTTCTATCAGAATGTAAAAACAAAAGTTGATGGAAAGGTCAAGGTCATGGATTCAATCTCTAAATGAGCCTCACCTCTCCTGTGCTTGGCCCCATCCCCTTTTCTTTCAGAGCGTGGGAACCAACTACCCCATTCTGCTTCAGAACTGCTGCTCTCTCTCTCCTGCTGGTTTCTTTTGCTCAGCCTATAAACAAACATCTTCAAGCCTGCCCCAAACTTAAAATTCAGACCCTTGTATCTGCCTCCTGCTCCCAGAGATGGTCCCATCTCTTCTCTGACCTTGAACACCAGAGTTCCTGGTAGTCCCCCTTCATCTCCTGAACTTCTCCCAGTAACTCCGCAGCCCCCCGAGGTGTGCAGCCCCGCTCAGCCGCTCTGTGAGAACAACCTTTCAAGGGTCACGAATAGTCTCTAAGCACTGATCCAGCAGCCACTTCTCAAGACCCATCCCATCTCACCTCCCTGCATCCATTAACCCAACAGAAAAAGCTCTTCCTTGTGCGCATGTGCTCAGGGCACTATCATTGCTTACTCAGAAGCCATTCCCCTTCTCCTTAGCTGGCAGAATCCCAACTTTGTTCAAGGACAGGAAAGAGAGTCTTTTATTTCAGCAAGATGGGCGTAGGCCCCGGTCCAGGGGCAGGCATGTGTCTTTTCTGACCAAAGAATATATAGGGGAAGATTGGTTGGGGCCTTCTGGGGACAACCCATCCATCACCACGGCCCCACCAACAGGAGGGAGCCGAGTGAGGAGAGTGTGCCCCACACTGCCCCTGCTTCCTGTCATTGGCCAGCCATGGGAGGATGTGAGGCTGGAAGCTGAGTGAAGGCCAAGAGGACCTCAGAGACACTGACCAGAACTCTGAACATCCCGGCCATGAGAAAAATGATCGTCTTGTCAGGATCACCATTGTACAGGTTTGTTGTTACCTGCAGCCAAAAGCATCCCCAACTGATGTGTCCCTCCTCTCCTGGTCACTGACTCTACCCTCCTGTCCTGCATCCTCGAGTGCCTGGCAGCCCTCTGCCCACCCCGTGAATATCAGTGTCCTCCTGGCCCTCTGCGCTCCTGGGTGCTGCCCACATTGTCGACGAGGTGCGCGCTTGTTCATTGTCAATAAGTACCTGTTGGCACCCTTGATGTGCCAGGCTGCCCTTGCAGAGGTGAGACCCAGTGGGAGAGACAAGATGAACACATGAAACATGCCAAGCGGCGACCAGCGTGTGCTCTGAATGAAATGCTTGGCTAGGAGGAGGCTGAAAAGAATGCGGAGCCTCCTGAGGTCACGCGCAGTGACCTGAGAGGGGACATTTAGGCTGAAGTTTGAAGCATGAGAAGAAACTGGCCGTGCGGGGATGAGGCGGAGCCTTCCAGACCGTGGGGACAGTGGCGAGCCATGGTGCAGGGGAAGGGGAGCCCTGGCCTGTTAGGGGATCACAGGGAAGCCCGTGAGGCTAGGGAAGGGGACTGTGGGGAGGAGGGAAGTCCCAGGGTAGAACCTCGTAAGTCCTGGGGGGGTGGTGGTTGTTATGCTAAGTGTAGTTGGAAGTCATTAGGTAAAACAGTTGACAGTCAAATTTGTGGTCCTAAAAGTTCGCTGTGGCTGGAATTTGGAACCAGAGTAGAAGTGGGGAGACAGTGTGGACTGTCACCCAGGTGAGACGTGGGGGTGGCTTGACCTAGGAAGGTGGCACTGCAGGTGGTGAGAGGTGATGTATTTCCTAAGGTAGAAACGACGGGACTTACCGATGGGTGGGATTCAGGGGCCAGGAGGAGGAAGGCATCGGGGATGGCACTTATATTTTCTAGCTCCAACACGAGGGAACGTAGTGCCATTGATGGCGACGGAGACGCACGTTTAGGAGTGAGGGAGTCGAGTGGCTTTTGGAGTTCCATTTTGGAAACACTCAGTTTGAAATGCAGAGAGACATCCAAGTGAAGAGGGCAAGAGACAGGCAAGTATTCGAGGCTGGAGCCCGGGGAGTTGGGAACTGGGAGGCTGTGGGCCTCGGAATGGCATTGAAGGCCACGGGCATGGGTGAGATCTACTACGCGAAGCAGAGAAAGAGGCCCGCATAGAGCCGTGAGGTCACTCAAGGTAGAAATATCGTTTACTTTTCACTTCTCCCCCCTCTCTTCTCCTCATGATGTTAGATTGTCACCTCCTGTCAGTTCTAAATCCAAAATATTTCCTAAAGCTGTCCTCTCTCTTCATTGCCACGGCCAGTGCCCTTCCAGCCTTCCCCTCGTCTCCCCTGGAGATTTTCACCAGCCTCCCGTCGCCCCAGCTCAGCTGGAGCAAAACCACAACCAGAGGGCGCAGGAGGCGGCCTCCGAGCGCAGCGGTGGAGCGAGGCCGGGTGGGAACGTGCCCCTGCCCTGCGCGCAGAGAGAGCCGGCGCCCCAGCTGGTAACCACAGCACCAGGCGGGCGCAGGAGACGCCTGCGCAGCACCCCGCTCGGGCGGCCGCGGCTTTTCAGCCCAGCTTACTCAGGCCGGCCCGTGTGGTTTCAAACGCAAAGGTACTACCAGCACCTGGGAGCAAGAGGCGCTAAACCAGAGACTAGCTGCACAGCAAAGACTGCAAAGGCCACGGTTCAGTGAGCGCTGCCAGTGTGCCAGGCTCCGTGCCAAGCACTTTTACTATATCCCCCAATTGAATAAAATAACCCTGTGCGGGAGATACGATATATAGAGGAGGACACTGAGGTTTGGGGAGGCTGAGGAGCCGTTCACAAGCGGGGACTTCGGGGTTGGCAGGATGTGGGTCTGTCCCAGCTCTGCTGCTACACGAGTGCGCTTTGCGGACTCTCCCAGCCTCATCTGTGAAATGGGATTAAATGAGGGAGGTAACCATGTTAAAGCACTTAGCTAATGCCAATCACAAAGAGAGTGCTCGGTACTGATCGTGGCGAGGCTGCTGTTATAATTATAATGGAAAACCAAACAGCTCGTGTCACTTCCCTATACGGAAACCTCTAGCGGCCCCCACTGGTCTTGGTCTCAGCGTCTGGCTCACCCACACAAGCTCCTCCAGCCACACAGTGCCACTCGCTTCCTGGATGTTCCACGAGCTGTTACCCCTCCGAGCCTCTGCTCTGGCTGCCTCTGTGCCCAGAACACCCTCCTCGCCCTTCTCCACGAGGCAGGGGGCGGGAAGTTGTCAGCGGAGAGGCCCAAGAGCCACCGGCCCTGGACTTGGGCTCACAGACCGGGACATCCCTGTATTTGCATTCTAGGTGCCCAGCACAGCCCCAGGCACTCACCCTGCCCAGCCCAGGTCCTCGCCCTGCCAGCCACTTGGCAAGACAGCTGCTAGATCGCTTAGAGTGGTTGCATCTTTACAAGAATCCCTGGGAAACCAAAAGCCTTTAGTCTCAAAAAAATGAATCTCACAGAGTAGATGGCTCTTCAGGACCTATGACAATTAACAATATATTCTTTTTTTTAATCCTCACACGAGGATATGTTTTTTATTGATTTTAGAGACAGAGGGAGATGGAGAGAGAAACACTGATGTGAGAGAGAAACAGCATTTGGTTGCCTCCCGTATGCGCCCCGACAGGGGATCGAAGCTGAAACCTAGGTACGTGCCCTGACCAGAAATTGAACCTGCAACCTTTTGGTGTGAGGGATGGCGCTCCGACCAACCAAGCCACCCGCTGGGGCAGCGACATACTCAGGCCTGCGGGCAGATCACAAATCTCACATAGGGTAATAACAGTGACAGATAACAGTTACTGAGTGCTTCCCACAGCCCTGCATTTCACCTCTATAATCTCATCTCATCCTTGCAACAATAGTGTCATGTGCATGGCTTTTGCATCCCCATTTCTAGCTCCTCCGGGCCTCACACACGGGGACACGTGTTTCAGCAAATTTTACAAGAATGTGAAAACCCTACGCCTGTCTGCTGCCCCAGGAGTACCCCTTTCCAAGCCCATCACACCTCTGTCCTGCATTTCCAGGGGGGCAAGCAGCCTGGCCTGGACATGTGAGGAGTGCTTAGGACATGAAGCTTGTGTCCACTTTGTCCCACAGTTCAGATTAATCTTTCACCAAGCAATGCCTTAAAGCTGGCCTTTGCTGCTCTTGTCACTGGGCAGGTTTCCTGATGACCACTGTGGCCCCAGGGTAATTTCTTCCACCTTTTCTCCAGTCCAGGGGAGACCACTATACTCAAAGCCGTTGGGGCTGAGGAGGCTGGATGAGTGAAAATAAGAAGTTATCCATCATTGTTTGAGTATGTAATGTGTGGGGGACACACGACAACTCAGAAACGAGGTAACGGAGGCTTGAAAACAACCCAGGAGATCCAGCTGGTCAACAGCAGAGCCGGGGTTTGGTGCAGGACTTGAACTTGGCACAGCCCCTCCTCCCTGCAGCCCCCTGCCAAAGAAGGCCAAGGCCACCCTCTAATGAACAAAGCCGAGCTCTGTGAGCCCGGAGTAAGCGCGGGACAAAAACAGGCCGTTCCTGATGTCACTTGAGTCCCAGCTCTCATTTCCTTCTCGGCGTTTCCCGAGTCAGTTCCCTGCGTGGCTGCTCCCGCCTGGGCAGGAGCTCCGGGAGGGCAGGAGCTGGCTCTGTTTCCTCCACAGCGTGTCTCTCCAGGGGTGGTACCTGTGCCACCTGCTCCAGACCCATCTGGAGGCCTTTATTAAGTGGGAATTCCAGTGCCCACTCCAGATCTGCTCAGTCAGACTCTCCAGAGTGGGGCCCAGCAACCTGTGTCTGTCAAGCACCCCAGATGATTTTGAGGTTCACTGACCTGCCAGCTCCTTTATTTAACCAGGACCCGTCCCACTAAGGAAGTCGGCCAGGCCCTGACATGGAACATCAACAGGGGAGCCAACCATCTGGTCGAGACTGAGGGGTTTCCTGGGGCATGGGACTTCCAGCACTAAAACCAGGACGGTCCAGGACAAGCTGGGCAGTTGGTTATCCTAGGCCCCCTTCCGACCCCACACAAGCACAAGGAGAGGGGTTCCAGGCTCACAGGTGAGAGAGACTCTCTGCAAAGTGCTCCTGCGTGCTGTTGGAACGGTGTCGGAACGCAGCACTTGGAGCTGAAGTGGGCGTGGGTGACATTCTGGGATTTCACAACACTTCAAATAAAAAATGAAGTTAGGCCACAAGGAACTGACTCAGGGCTCTGGAAAAAAGTCCAGCTTCCCCAGTCTGCCCCCGCCCCAAAACCTACTGTCACCCCCCACCCTGTGCCTGCCCTGAGCCGACTGCCCCCTCAGGATCAGTGGGCTCACCCTGGGTAGAAGGAGATAGTGAGAGTCATGGGGTATCGACCAGCAAGTCTCCTGGACACCAAACAGTCCTGGTCTCTCGTTTCTCAGCTGAGAAAACTAAGTCCTGAAGGGCCAAGCGATTGGCAGGGTCACACGGCTGGCCAGCCAAAAGATGACTCCAGCTGCCCTGACCTCCGCACCTCTGCGCAGGCCCTCCCGCCGGGAAAAAATGACAAGAGCAGAGAAGGAAACCAGACATATACCTGTGGGGAAGCGGAGGCTGGACGCAGAGACGGGCCAGAGCAAAAGGCTGCTTGAGGGGTCAGGGTGTCCTAACCCCTGCATGTCACAGATGAGGACACTGAGGCCCACGGAGGTCAAATATATTTCCTGGGAAGCCCTCTTGCAGGTCACTTAAGGTCTGTCCACAGTCGCTACAGAAGTGGGACTGTCAACAACTCTGAAGACCCTGAATCTGAGATGAGAGACCCTGGTGACAGTGTCCAGCAGAAAGGGGGGGACTAGGGCACCGACAGCTGGAACAGGAGAGCTGGATCCATAGCCACTGAGCCTGGAGAGCTTGTCCAGAGAGGGAGTACACCAGGCCAAGTGGAGGTGGCTTTCACTTTTCACTTTAAACAGTTTTTTAGAATATGTTTTTATTGATTTTTAGAGAGAGGGAGGGAGAGGGAGAGAGAGATAGAAACATCAATGAGAGAGAAACATAGATTGGCTGCCTCCTGCACACCCCCTACCAGGGATCGAGCCTGCAATGGGCATGTGCCCTGGCCGGGAATCGAACTGGTGACTTCTTGGTTCATGAGTCGAAGCTCAATCACTATGCCACCCGGCCAGGCATAAACAGTTTTGAGTTGTATAAAATAATTGAAAAGAATTAGGTTTTATTGATATCTTTATAAAATGATAAAAGGAGGGGAACTTTCCTTAGCAGACAGTGAGAAAAGAGCAGGAGGCCCAGCCCTGAGCTTTGGAAAGCCAGGGAGACCAGATGTCTGTGTCGTGGCAGAGCTGGACTCTAGTTGCCTTTTTATGAACACTGAGATAAAGAATTTGTCACACTCCATCGTGAGAGAAGGACAACACCTAAGAACTGCAGAACTAATTTCTAAAAAGTATTCTGAGTTCTCCTTAACTGAGAATTCAAAAATATTACTTTCCAAGTTAGAGCCTATGACAAACTGGAACAGTCTTCCAGGAATGGCTGTCTCTGCGGTCGGCCCTGGCTTGGCCGAGCCCTTGGGGAATGAATGAGTCACTTTATAGAGTAGAATTTCCTGAATAGCTAAAGGTGAAACCTTTAAGTGATAGACACTGAAATTTTTAAATAGAAGTCTTTCTAAAACGGCCTTTTTACCTCCTGCTTCCTAAAACGGAGCACGCAGGACATTGTCCCAGCAGCCCATGCTAAGGCGGCCACTCGGGGCTTGTCAGCACCTGGATCTACTCTAATTTCAGTCTCTTGCACTCAGAACTTTCCCTCTCTCACCACAATCCCTAGGGCCTCCCCACCCTGCCCCCCGCGGTGCCTCAGGGCCACCACCCTGCGCCTCGTGTCATTTCACCTCTGGTCTCTAGTCCAGCACCTCACCCCGCCTGCTACGGTTACTGAAGCTCGGCTGCCACGCCCAGTGGCTCAGCAGTTTCTGTCCCTGTTTATTAAAGCCATAGGACTGGAAACCTCGGAAGAGTCACCGAGCCGTGCTACAGATAATCTTAGCCACAGCCCATTCACATGACACACAGCACTTTCGTTTACAGATCCGGTGCCGTCCTGGCGCAGCCAGCACAGGCAGCTTCAGGCACATTTTTATGACAAAACTCAAATTTATAGGTTAGATGAGCTTCAAAAGGGGGACAGTTTAAACTCAGGTCTTCTCACTCCAAGTCCACATACTTGGCTGTTCTTGAATCACCTACTTTGATTAAATATCTGTGACCTAAAATCTGCCAAGTGAAACGTGGCAGCCCAGCTGAGCCCCTTTAACATGAAGATCAGTAGAACGAAGCCTGGCAACGACTTTTTTATTTCCATTCGTGTTGCTTGTGCTAATCGTTATCATTGCTACTTGCAAACAAGTGTTTGGCACACGTCGGCCGCGGAGATGGAAGGAAGGGTGACGTGCTGGCAAAGGGTGTGGACAACGTGCGCGGGTCTGCAGTGTATCTGTGACGAGCCCCCAGGCCGCGGTGACGGTGTCGTTAATCTCTGCCTTCATCCGCCAGTCCTGCAGCCCAGGAGCGTGTTTCTGATGATGTATCTAACAAGTTCATTACAACAGAATGTTAGCTGTTTGGATTTTTTTGCAGAGTATCCACCCCACAATCACACTGACTGGCGTCACTTTAAACTATGACCGCCGATTTCAAGTTGCCACCCAGCACTGCCCGGAAACGCTCCCCCGTTTCTTACAAGGCCCTGCCCCTTCCCGAGGTGGCTATTCCACACCGTCTCTCTCCTCCAGCCCCCTCCCTGTCTTTGCTCTCCAGTCATGATCTCGCTCCTCACGTCACCAAGAAAATAGAGCCACCATCAAAGGCTGCTTCATTTTTCTTCCATGAAACCCTCAGCCTCCCTTCATCCGACTCTTCCTTCAGGGCTGTCACCCTGGCCTGCCCGGGACTGGAGGGTTCCCAGGACATGGGACTTCCCGTTTTTAAACTTCCCTAGAACCTTCCGAGGGAACATGGCTCTGCCAACACCTTGACTTCAGACGTCTAGCCTCCAGGCATGTGAGACAATAAATTTCTGTTGTTTTAAGCAGCCCTAAGAAACTAATACAAGCCCCAATTTATATCCCCAGCCTGGACCGCGATCCTGAACACCAGACTTCTACGCACCCAGCTGCGGCCTTGGCATCTGCCCTTGGCTGTCTGTTAAAGAATCTCAAACTTAACGTGTCCCAAACTGAACTCTCAGTTGTTTTTCTTTCTCAGATCCTTTCTCCCCATTTCCCCCAACTCAGTAAAAGGCAAGGCCATCCCGCCGCCAGTTGTTCAGGACAATAATGTAGGCAACATCCTTGAGTTCTCTCTCACCCCCGCCCCCACCCCCACATGGCTGGTCCATAAGCGGCAGCCATCAGCTCTACACGCAACGTATTCCCTCCTCTCGGCCAACCATCAGCATGCCTTGCCCCACTGGAACGTTCCAAGAAGACAAAGACATGGTCTTGTACATTGCTAGTCCCAGGGCCTGGAACATAATAGGTGTTCAATAAATACTTGTTAGATTGATGAATGAAATAAACCCCTCTTCATTCAAATGCTGAGAATTTGTGATCATTTAAACAGAGGCTACTAAGCAAATGAACGGTATAACTAAAATAAGGAAGCGCTTTCACTATGTGGGATAATAAACTGTTCACAAACAACACGCCTGTTGATTGTGAGTCATTGGTGTACCCATGGCCCCAGGTTTATTTTCTAAAAGACCTGCTTTACTTGGTGGTCATGCAAAGCCTGCGTCTCTTCTCTCAGCCTAGTTCAATACATTCACAGGATATCCTTCAAAGTCATATGACTGCATTTCTTTAAGAGAAAATACATGTTCCACAATTGAACTTTTTGCAGTGACCTCATTAGAAAGCACGTGCTATAAACACCTTAATCTCAGTGCCTCTGGTCTCCAGCGTGGCTCGCCCAGCATTCCAAAAATGCATCTTGAAACACTCAAGCCTTTTGACTTGGAGGAAAAAAATCTTTGGAGCTGTAACTGGTTTGAAAAGGAGGGACGGACACTCTCAGGCAGTTCGCAGCATGCTCTGCTGAAACAAGGAGCAGCGCCTTCTTCCACACGCATGCAGTGGCCCAAATTTGCCATTTTTCCCCATGAAACTGTTGCTTATAGTTCACGCCTTTGAAATTCAGTTCAACTCAACAAACACTACCTGAAGCCTGACCTCAGACCCAGCGCCGGTGCCGAGGGCTCAGAGGTGGGAAACACCACAAAGCCCCTGCCCTCCAGAGCCTTCTTCCACCGGGGGCTAGCGATACGAGTTACGGTCATTATATTGGGATTGTATTCACATAACCAGACTATAACAAGAGCTACGGTTGAGGGTGCCTCAGGTGCTGTGTGGGTACAGGTAAGGGACCAGGTGATTCCGGAGAGGGAGAGAGAAGGTGACATGTGAAACCACAAAGTGGACGGCATGGGGAAAGCAGGGAGCACAGTCCCCCAGGTCTGAGTGCTGGATCCTAAACCAAAAATGGCGTGGAAAAGCCTGTGGGCCTGCAGATGCCTCCTGTAACTAGAGCTCTGGTTCCTAGCTGCCCAAACCACACACGCAGAGCAGAGAAAACGCAGCTGATCATCCAAATGCTTTGTGCCACAGCCACACAATGAGGCTCGAGCGCCGATTAAAGGGCCCGCTGGGCGGCCATCCCAGGCGGGCAAGGTCAGTAATTTTGTGAACGACTGTGTACATCAGATCCTTGTCTCCTGCCAGACCTCATCTCTCATCTCTTTATTCTTTCAGAGAACAAACAAACCTTCTAAAGAGCTGAACTGTGCACCAGAATCCCACGCTTACCCAGCTGGTGGACTTCAATAGAACAAACAGGCGACACCAGGTGCTGGGCCTGCTGCACTTCCCCTGGACCTAGCCCGCCCTGTCGTTCAGCCCAGGTGCCTCCTGCACCTGGGGTCGCCGCTGCGAGTTAAAAGAACGTCCCGTCTCATTTAAGGGAAAAGAGTCAGGGAGGACCTTTTGTCGGGCAGGAGCTTCAGCCTCCTGCAGCCACAGGGAAGGGGGCAGAGGTGCTGGAACCCGCACCCTGGGGAGGCGGCAATCCTGCAGGAGTGCTTTCTGACTGCAAACACGGTCCAAGCCCCCGGAGAGCCATTTCTCAATGGGAACACTAAAACACTCACGCTGGATAATTCTAGGGTGTGGGAGGCTGTCCTGTGCGTGGTAGGGTGTTTAGCAGCATCCCTGGTGTCTGAGTCAGTTCAAGCTGCTATGACGAAAATGCCATAGACCGGGGGGCTGGAACTGCACCATCCACCGCACGGCTCTGGAGGCTGGAAGTCTGAGAGCAGATCCAGCTCCATATGCACAGGGGGGATATCAAGGACCCCTTAAAGGTGGGAAGCCAGCTCACATCTCACTCCCTGACGTAGAGAGGAAACTTTCCGCTTAAGTGGGAAGAGGTAACATCTTTTATTCATCAGTGTGTAACTGGCAAATGTAATGCAACGTGCAGACTTGCATTTGCCTGGCCACCCATCTGGGCTGAAGGTCGGACCATTTGACAATAATGACGTGGATGTCAATGACTCTTGCCTCCGATGCGTTTGATGGGGTCCCAGCCTTCTCCAAAATCTACCCCCTTAAATACACACACGCGCGTGCACACACACAATTACTCCAGAAGTCCCCACACGGCTGCTCACGTGTCTCCGAAGCAGACCCACCTGCTCCCACGAAAGGTCGGCCGTGATTTCCGCCTCAGCGTCTCCCTCCGTGGGTGGCCGCCACCCACACCCCCATTGCTTGCTGAGCGGCCTGAAGACCTCGCCACTGCCCCAGACCCTCACACCAGCCACCTGCCTCAGGTCCCGGGTCCCTGCTCCTCCTGGGTGCCTCCACCCGGGCTGCCGCCCACTCTGATTTTCCCCGCCCTCTGTGGCCCCCGCACCCCACCCCACCCCAGGCTCCCCCCCTGCTCGGCTTTCCTTTGTCAGCTGCTCATCCTGGCCTGGGACCCACAGCTCACGGACAGACCATCCCTGAACTGACCAGTCCACACAATTGTCCCTCCGCATCCTTCCACTCTGAGCTCTCAGGCCTTGACCAACACCACCCCTGAGCAATACTTGCCAGAAACCAGCCACCGCACACCCGGAGCCCCTCTGTCACCCGTCCCCTCACCCGCCCCCTCTGCCTCTCAGCCCACACTGCCCTCTTACTCGCCCCAGCCGTCCCCATCCACATCAACTCGGCCCTCGAAGCCCGCTCGGGGACCAGGATGGCGTGTCCCTCACCCCGCCCCCGTGCTCTCCCAGAATTTCCCCAAGAATGGTCCAGGCCCCTACAAGAGGATTACCAGGGGCCCTTGTTTAAAATGCTGTGACAGTGAAATAAACCAGACACAAAAGGACAAATACTACGTGATTCCACTGAGAGGAGGTCCCTAGAGTACTCACAGCCATAGAGACAGAAAATAGAACAGTGGGTCCAGGGGCAGGGGCGGTGGGGGTTAGTGTTTAATGCAGACAGAGTTTCCGTTTGGAAAGATGAGAAAGTTCCGGAGATGGGCGCTGCGGATGCACATTAATGCGAATGTGCTTAATGCCACAGAAATGGGCACCTAAAAATGGTTGAGGTGGTAGATTTTTATATTATGTATATTTTACCACAATAGAAAATAATGCTATGACAAAATGGAAATCTTGGGGCGGTGCAGGGAAGGCTCCCCCTGGTTCTCATGCACCCTACGCGAGAGAGCTGGGAGCTGCTACAGCTCCTTGGCTCTGTCACCTCAGCCCAGCTGCCATGTCCTCATCTGGGAATGGGCTCACCTTCCTCGCATAGTTCTTGTGCGGGTTACACAAGGTAAGGAATATAAAGTGCAGGCGTGTGGCAGCTGCTCAACAAAACAACATTCAGTCCGTCCACAAACATTCCTGAGCGGCCCCAGACACCAGGCTCAGCACACAGCGAACCCCAAGTCCCATGTCTTGCAGACAAGCAGGAGTCCCTACCAGAGAGAAACCCCTGGCAACGCGTCAGGTGCCTGACCTCTCGGAGGCCAGGTTTACAACCTGGCGAAGGAGAGAAGAGTCACAGAGGCAAAGTTCAGGGAGACAGAAGACACTCAAAAGGGGATCCCACACTGGCCAGGGGGCTCAGTTGGTCGGAGCATCGTCCATACACCAAAAGGTTGAGGGGCTCGATTCCCCATCAGGGCACACACCTAGGTTGTAGGTTCGATCCCAGTCGGGGCATGCGTGGGAGGCAACCGATTGATGTTTCTCTTTCACATCAATGTTTTTTTCCCTCTCTCTCTCTCCAAAAAAAAAAAAAATCTTTGAGTGAGGATTTAAAAAAGGGGAGCATCCCAATCCAGTCCAGGGTTAAGGCTTGCCCGAGGGGGTGAGGGCTGCACCAAGTCCTAAAGGATAATTGCCTTAGGGGGTAGCCGGGCCATTCCTGGCCAAAGGACTAGCACGTGCAAAGGCCGAGGGGCCTCTGGAACTTCCAAGACAGAGCAGGAAGGCTGGGGAATGTAACCACATCAAAGGGAAACCTGGTCAGATGGTTTCACTCAGAATCCTCTGCATCCTAGAGGCCCCCAGACATCAGCATCTTTTCCAGCTGCCTTGGCTCCAGGGAATGTTCCCCTACAGAGCAGGGTTATCTTAGAGCACAAAGCACTAGGCCTGCTGATCTGCTCACCCACCGTTGCCTGCAGCTCCTTGGGATGGCCTCTCCCCCCCCCCCCCCCCAGCCCCACCCAGGCCCAGGCGGGGCCGGGAGTCGGAACACACATTCCGTTCCTTCCCAGCTAGACCCCAGGGCCCCAGGGGCGGGGCTCCGACTGCCCAGCTCTCCCTGACCCCCCATCCCCCCCCACCCCTCCACCCCCCCCATGCACACGCACACGTAGGCCTCTGGGCCCTTTTAACCATTTTCTAGACCTCAGGAGAGCGCTGGTGGAAAACGCTTCTTTTGCTTTTCCCAAGTGGACCGCCCTGGCCATGCTCAGGAAGGAGGAGCGCGCACCAGGACGGAAGGAAGGCACTCGAACAACGCCTCCTAGGCCTCCGGCGCACTGTCTCCCTAATGTCAACAGTTAGGGTTACAAAGAGCTCCACTTGAGCACTTACTGTAATAAGATAGTTGGACCCACCCTTTAATAGCTTTTTTTTTTTAAGAGATCAATTTACTTGAGTAGTTGGAGGTTTGTAAAGTGGCTAATGCGCTAGAAAATTACCTAAACAGTCTGGTCAGGCCAACATCTTCGTCTCGGGGACAAGGAGGGTTGGAAGGTTGCCAGGCTGCTCCTGACCCTTTTATTAAGGTCCCTCCCTAAGATGCCGCTGGGGCACAGAGGGGGCCGCCTGGCCCCCATCCCTCCGACCCAGCGCCTCGGGCCTTCCTCCGCCCTGTTTGAGGCCCCAGCGGGAAATCCCAGTTCTCTGTCTAGAACCAGCGCTCCAAGTGGGTGACGAGCCCTGTGTGCAACCCTGTCCTTTCCCCCGCTTGGTTTGAAACTATTCTTGAAAGTATTCCAAAGTGGCTTTAGGGAATATTCCCATCTCACCTGTTTTTCACTTCAATGAAAGGTGATGGCAAATTTGGCCAGTCCCGGGGAGCAAGAATCCACAGGCAGGGGAAGATAGGATGCCAGGTGGCCCTTCGGGCTGATTCTACCAGATCTGGAGGAGGGCATCACACTCCTCTTCTCACCTCCAGCCTAGCCCAGACCAGGCTTCCTGCCAGGCAGGGTGGCCCTCCGTTCCCCGCTTGTGCCCGCTGGGAGAGTAGGCTGGACCCAGTGGCCAGCTGTCCTCAATTCCCCTCATTGACTGTACTTTAGGGATGGGAGAAAATAAAGCTGAAGGGTTAAATTAGGTTGCTGGTTGTGACAGAGTTTATTCTAGGTACCAAGCAAGTTTGGAATTAGCAGAGGAGAGTCTGCCCCTTTCTCAAGGGCCCTGAACTCCGCAGCCCTGACCTCTGTCCCCAAACAGGGCCTTCCTTGCTGGCTCTCTGCTATGCAAGGAATTCTACAAGCAGTAAAAAAAAAAAAAAAAAAAAAATCCCCCTGGATTTGCCGCTTTCTGATCTGACCAAGTTGGAATGTGTAGCACAGAGGGACACTTCTTGCCCCGCAAAGACAGACGTGCACAGGAAAACAGGCCTCAAAGAACAACGCTCTCCACCCTCCAGGAAGGTTCAGGGGCCGCCGTCCATGAGCAGCCACGTGGAAGAACCGTGCGGCTGGTACAGTCGCCGGCTGACCCCTCACCGTGAGGTAACCTGGAGAAGTCCTAACTCCAGTAGCTCAGAATGTGACTGTATTCGAGGATATGTCTTTAAAGAAGTAGTGACATTAAAATAAGGTCATTAAGGCTCTTCAAAGGCGATATCCTTCCAAATCAAGTCTTGACCTTCTGCCTAAATGTTAAGACCTTTTACCATCTGTCCCCACCCCACTGCCCCACCATCTACTTTCCCCACTGCTCTCCAATGCACCCTCTCTACAAGTGAGGGCAATGTCATCTTCCTTTGGGGGTCTGCCATACCCACTCCATCCCTGGGCCATCAGTGAGACTGTCCCCATGCCGTAGGGCCCATCCTTCTTCAAGGCACAGCTCCAGTGTCACCTCCTTCATGAAGCCTTCACAAGGGCCACTGGATGTAGCCCTTAAGAGGAAGGACTCTGGAGCCAGCTGGTCTGGGTTCAAATTCTGGCTTCGCCCTCACCGGCTCTCTCTGACTCTGGGCAAATTTCTCCCTCTTTCTGTGCCTCAGGTGCCTCCACTATAAAACGGGGATAGGATTTCACCTGCTTCATAGGGTTGTTATGGGGGTTAAATGAAGTTAAGTCACATAATGTATTTGTATCATGCCTGACACATAGAAAATGCTTGATAAGGGTTAGTTCTTATTTTATTTTTTATTTACTTACTTATTTTATTTTAATTCTCACCCGAGGATATTTTTCCCATTGCTTTAAAGTGAGAGTGGAAGGGGGAGAGAGAGAGAGAGAGAGAGAGAGAGAGAGAGAGAGAGAGAGGAACATCGATGTGAGAGAGGCACATCCATTGGTTGCCTCCCGCACATGCCACGACCAGGGCCAGGGATCCAGCCTGCAGTTGAGGTAAGTGCCCTTGGCTGAAATCGAACACAGGACCCTTCAGTCTGCGGTCTGATGCTCTAACCACTGAGCCACAAAGGCTAGGGCTATTTTAATTTTTATTATTACCTAACCACCTGACCCTCTTCAATTCTCTTTTCCCCTGAATTTCTACACCTGACATGGTAGAGGCCACATCACTCAAGCACTTAATTACAGTCGATCATACAGTTCCCTGCAGTTTCAAGCGTAACAAGGCAGAACAAGAACATTTTATCTGTAATCAGAACATCAATAAGCAATAGCTTATTCATGAACGGAAAACATTCTTCATTCCTCCTGGGAGGATTTAACCCCAAGAAACTGGGAGGAAAAAGATGGGGACAAGTTACAAGAGACATTGAGACATGGAAATGCCCCCGGGATGGTTCTGAAACTCATCCATCTGGTGCATTTGAATTCCAAAAAGATGGCATTTGAAAGGCTTGGTTTTCACAGCAAGAAGCGCTGTCCGGAGGGCGGCCTGATCGGAGGCAGGGAACTCAGCCAGCACCTGCTCCTCCTGAACCTGAACAGCCCCCAGATTACAGGAGACTCCCAAGGCCAGAGCCCAAGAATAGGGTCACATCAGAGTGGGGTGGGTCCCTAAGGCTCTGTAGGCTCCCAGCACTACCTCCATGATTTACCACCCAGACCACTGAGGCTCATGAATTACTTATAGTTCAAAACAATTCAGAAGTCACACAACACTCAACTTTTTCAGGTCTATGTTTCTTCAGCTTTAAAATGAAGGAGTTTGTGAAACCAGAGGACAGCTAACAACCCAGTTCTGAAACTCTGCACAGTGCATTCTCTGCACAGTCACAGCAAGGAAATGCAGCCGAGGAGGACTCTGCGAGTCTGCTTTTCGTCAGTACCACCCAAAGCAATCTACAAGCGCAGTGCCGACCCTAGCAAAATTCCAAAGGCATTTTTCACAGAAGTAGGACAATCACCAAGTTTGTATGGAACCGCAAAACACCCCAAATAACCAAAGCAATCCTAAGAAAGAAAAACGAAGCTGGAGGCAACGTGCTTCCTGACTTCAAACTATATTACAAAGTTCTAATGATCAAAACAGTATGGCACCAGCATAAAAGCAGACACACAGATCAACGGAGAACAGAGTAGAGAGCCCAGAAATAAAACCATGCATTGATGCTTAATTGCCTCACAATAAAGAAGCCAAGAGTATACAATGGCGAAAGCCTAGTCTCTTCAATATGAGAGTTTGAATCCCCCTCTCCCCATGCACAGAGAAGTGCTGGAAAGAAGGGAGGAAAAGACAGAGCCACAATCTAACCTGTCTGAGCCGATGCGTTTGGTGTCGGCGCCCTCCTGGCTAAGGAGCGCCAAAGCTAAGGGTGAATGCAGCTAGGTGTGCGACTTGCCTGCGACTTACCAAGTCCCAGCTCTGACACTTACGGGCAAGCTGCCTAACTTTCGTGAAGCCATTACTTATGGCTAATAATAAAACTTACTTCACGCACTTGTTGATTAAAGTGCAAAGTACTTTGTGTGGTACCCAAAGCAGAGGAAGTGCCCAGATCATTAGTCCATTTAGCGCATGTTGGTCGGGAGCCCACTAAATCACAGACGCTGTCGCCGTCCCACAGCACTGGGCACAGTCTTAAACAAAAAACGCTCCACCCTGTGGAGCATACCTTTAAAAGGAGAAGACAGATAGTGAGAAATAATAAGAAAAATAAATAAAAGTGAGATTTCCTCAAAAGCATAGGAGAATATGAAAAAAAAATCGAGCTGGGTAAATGGATAGAGAAGAGGTGTGACTTTTAGGGGGAGTCCTCAGGAAAAGCTTCCCAGAGAAGCGAGCCTAGAATGGACCCCTCAGTAAATGTGGTCACTATGATTCCTCATCACTGGTGTTCTGGGTTCGAGTATTTTTCCCAGTGTCTAAATGGGCATCTCTGCCCAACATTCCTCGCAAAAGAGAATGTCAGAGCTGGAAGAGAACAGGTTCCCTCGTTTGTTTTATGGACAAAGAACTGTGACCCAGAAAGGTGAGGGGACAAAGCCAGGGTCACAGTTCACGCAGAGACAGAGGCTGGTGCAGCCTCCCGGGCGAGGACCAGCGCTTTCTGTCTGGTCTGTCGCGTAGCCGTCGCCTCCGGCTGACTCAGACCCAAAGCTGCGGCCCGGAGCCTGAAGGATTCCCCCCGGAGTTGAATTTCAGCCTGCACTGTAATTCATGGTGACCATCTGTGGCTGCTTCTCATTCAGGCACCTTTTACAGGGGGGAAAAAATTATAGATCCTCAAGAAGACACCCACGAACCAGTGACCCGAGTTTAAACAAGAGTGAAAGGCCATGGCTTCAGGTAGCCACCAGGCACGAGAAAGCCATCCACACAAACACAAACGCCACCCTGGAACCGCTTGGGTGGTACTCTTTGGCTGCGAGGTGGTCATCAGAACACCAAGAATAAATTTCCGGTCTTTTTTTTTTTCTTAGATTGTCATCAAAATATAAAAAACAAAACTTTGAACTATGTAGACTCCCTGAGCCCCTAAGAAGAAACCCACAGAACCCAGTCTGAAGAACACCACGCATGGCAGGGAAGGTTGTGTATTTGAAACCTTTGAAAGGTTGTGTATTTCAGGATAATTCCTTGCAGCAATCAGGGCATTTACAGGCTAAAGGGAGTTGCAAATGCTGATCCACCCATTTCACTTTGTTCTGAAGCTGCCCTGGGCCAGAAAGATGATACTGGGCCTTGATACCACAGCACAACTGTCAGAGACACAGAAACATCTGTGGACTATTAAGGTGGGCACCTCAAAGCACCAGCCGTTCATTATTCCAACAGGTACTAATTGAGCACCTACTATGTGGATATGCCAAGAAATCAAACCAAGGCCCTGACATCACGACGCTTACATTGTGGTGAGGAAGAAAGAAATGAACAAATCGGGAGCTAGATGTCAGAGAGCAACGGTAAGTAAATAGGTATAAGGACAGGTTTGCCTGAGGGCAGGGGCAGGAGGGCTCCTTACTCTGTGTGATGAGTCAGAGAAGGCCTCTGGTGAAGTGACGTTGGAGGGTGAAGCATTTGTCAAGGGAACATTCCAGGCATAGTTCGCAGGAAATGCAGAAAGAAGCCCTGATATGGAACAGCAAGGAGACAGGAGGCATGGGTCAGAAGAGCAGTGAGGGTGACAGGACTTTGCAAGCACCTGAGCTTTGCCTCCAGTGAAATGGGGAGCAATGGAAGGTGAAGAGTGAGGAATGAGCCCGGCCGGGCGTGGCTCAGCGGTCAAGCATCGACCTAGGATCCAGGCGATCGGGGTTCGATTCCCGGTCAGGGCACATGCCCGGGTTGTGGGCTCGATCAATGACTCTCTCATCATTGATGTTTCTGTCTCCCTCTCTCCCTCTCCTTTCCTCTCTCTGAAATCAATAAAGATATGTTAAAAAAAAAAAAAAAAGAGTGAGGAATGAGGAATGACATTATTAGACCAGTGTTGCTGTGCTAGGAAGAGACCAGAGGGTGACCAGTTAGAAAACAGGTGTCATAATCCGGGTGAGAGATGGGCAGGCCCGAGCCAGGGCAGCAACGGTGGAGATGGGAGAAGTGGCCAGACTCCGGACACAGAAGAGGAGCGGATGGGAAGTGTAATGGTCTGAATATCAGACGGGAAAGAGTCAGAAGAGCCAGGGAGGATGCCAGAGTTTCAGCCTGAACAACCCGAGGGTCGAATTGACATTTACGGAGATAATGTCTGTGGGAGGCACTGGGGGGTGGGGGAGAAGAGTGGTAAAGAGAGAATTTTCTCACCAGGCGTTCAGCTCTGTTCTTGATTTATAAAGTCAGCCTCATATAAGAGATAGATCATATGATCCAGCAATTCCATTTCTGGGTACATGCCCCAAAGAATTGAAAGCAGGGACTCATACAGGTACTTGTAGCATGTTCACAGCAGAATTATTCACAGCAGCCAAAAGGTGGAAAAAATCCAAATGTCCACCAAAGGGATGAATGGACAGACAAAATGCGGCATATTCATACCATGGAATATTATTCAGCCTTCAAAAGGAAGGACATTCTGAAGCATGCTACAGCATGGATGAACCTTGAAGACACTATGCCAATTGAGGTAAGCAGCCATCAAAGAACAAATATAAGGGGCCGAAAGCAGTTAAATAGAAACAGAAAATAGAGTTGTGGTTGCAGGGCTGGAGGGAGTAGGGAGGGGACGTTCGTGTGTGATGGGGACAGAGTCTGGTTGGGGAGGTGAAGTGTTCTGGAGCTGATGGCGGGGCTGGTGTGCACCACTGAGAACGTGCTTAATGCCACTGACCTGCACACCTAAAAACGGTTACAGTGGTCAATTTTATGTGATGTGTATTTTACAACTTTTAAAAAATAGTTGTATATCTCACAGGTTAGTCCACTGGCAAGGGCTCTATGTGGCTTTAGAGATGTATAAATACAAACACAAATGAAAATCCACCCTCCAATTTTCCCCCGGTCAGCTGTGGGGGTTTCAGATTGGGGACAAGGGGGTCACTGGGCGGAGGGGAGGCAGAAAGAACAGTGTGAAGAGGGGTAAAACTGGAATGAAGCCGTCAGAGGCGCAAAGTGAGCAAAGGAGGCGGAAACAACAGGAGCGGGGACACTGTGGACCACACATGAGAGGGGGACATCTGATGACAGCTTTGGCGACCAAGAGAAAGTCATCACGGTTAACAGTCCCGTGTGAAGCTGACAAAGGGGCCTAATCACAACAGCTCACTTTACTGAGCACTTACCACATGTCGGGCACAGCTCTGAGCACTGTACATGGACTAAATGGACTAACTGGCTTCAGACTCACAACCACCACATCAGGGAGTACTCGAATCACCCTAATTTCACAAATGAGGGAACTAGGCCTGCCCGACGTTAGAGGAGCAGAAGCAGGATTCACACCCGGGCAGACCCGGTCCAGAGCGGGGCTCCTAACCACTCGGCTACCCTGCTCTCAGCAACAGGCAGTGTGGCCTCCAACCCGTGACTTTCTGGGTTGACATTTACGGATTCAACCTGCCAGCACTTCACCCTTCGACACTGTGTGGCCAGGTCGACACCTGGATTCCCAGACTCCGGGGGTCCGAACTTCAGGGCCTCATCCCCAAGGCCAGCAGCCCTCTCCAGACTCTGCCTGTTTACCAAAATGACTCTTCATGACGACAGCTGACAGCAGAGCTGCCAGGAGAAGGCCGCCCCAAGCTCTGTCCCATTCAAACGTGTTTTTAAATATTAAGGAAACAGCAGACTCCTCCCCAGAGGTCGATGTAGACAAAGCTGGGGGCTAATGCAGAGGCGGGCGAGGCTCCTTTCTGGCTTGTGCAGAACTGTGTTTACACAAAACTCCGCTTCCAAGTCCATGCAAGTGAGGGGCACACAAGCTGGTTTCTAAGGAAACGTCCACAACCAGAGAAAAGCCGGCGCGGTCCGTAGACGAGTCCCTGGCCAGGATAACTAATCTCTCTCCTTTAAACCGAGAGCACGGAGATGAAAAGCCGAGCGGGTTCCTCCGAGCTCTGGGGACTTGGTCTGAATCCCTGGCCGGGCCACTGGACTGCTGCCTCCTTTGGCACGGCTTTAATAAACGTTCACTGAATGAGTAGATATAATGCATCCAGCGGATAACAAATCCTTTGAGGAAAGGGGTCAGATTCCAATCACCTCTAATTCCCAAGATGCTTAATAAATGTCGACGGAGTACATTGTATAAGAAAATAGTGCTGTGCTGGGAAGGCAGACACTGTGAGAAGCTAGAATCTGCTCCCCAAAGGGCAAGAGAGGATGACCCAGCCAAGTGGGCACTGGGAAGCCAGCCAGAGGCTCCTGCCATCGTCCATCTAGCTCAGGTACCAGGCATACCATGCTGGGGACCTTCCCAGGTCTCCTCTGAAGGTAAGTCTTGTGGAAGCCCTGTACTGTGGTGCCTGGGTGCCATGGGTGAGCACAGAGAAGGGGCACTGAGCCCAGACGTGGAGGCTCAGGTGGGCCTGGGATGGTGACTCGAAGGCCCAGAAAAGCAGGGGGAAGAGGAGTGTGGAAGAACACAGTGACAACAGGAGCAGGGACCAGCACCACGACCTGGACACCTGCAAGGGCTCTGATGTGGAAGGTGCACCTGGGAAGCTGTGGGTGCTGAGACAGAGGCTGGGTCCCGTGGCCTTGTGTGCCGAGCCAAGGATGGGAACTCCCCCTGAAAGCCAAAAGGAGCCACTGAAGGATTTTAAGCAGGGGAGTAAGATGATCTGACTTTTATTTTAGACTGTTCTCCACACAAAGCTCATTCTGGCGGTGGAGGAAACTATCTAAGACAGGCCGAGCAGTCAGGAGACAACTGTAGTAAACAGTGAAAACCTGAAATGTCAGAGATGTTAAGGAGGTGGCAGATGTGTGTGGTGACCAGATGGTTAGCAGAGCTGTGGGAGGCAGGAAAAACAAGACGGGGGTCAGGCTGGCAGGGAGAGGGGAGGTGGAGGTGAGCCTGGTGCTGAGTATCCCAGATGTGCAGGCCCAGAGCTCGGAGAAGAGGGCTGGCGCCCCTGGCCGGGTAGCTCAGTTGGTCAGAGCATTGTCCAGATACGCCAAGAGTGGTGCTGGGATGGGAAAGGGGGTCCACAGGGTGGAGGGGAAGAAGCTGATGAGTTCCATGCAGGCTCAGGGAAGATTCCAAAATTTCTAGAGAGGCCACACATTCTGCGAAATCTCCTGATTTCTGAATGTTTGCAACTACCTCACAAAAAGTCCAATAGCTGGGCAGGCCTGGAACACAGCTATGATCCAGTCCCAGCCAACAGCCCGCAGTTCGCTCCCTCTGGCCCAGGATTTCCACACCCATAGTTTTTTCTTCCCCTCGGCTCACCCTTCACATGGGCGTCTCCCCTCTGGGAGGCCAGAGAAAGCATTTCCATTATAGGATCTGAAATACTTTTTCCTAAACACTGGTAGATTTTCAACTGGAAGTGGATTCTAAGCCTTTCACTCTAAGTCTTTGGACTCTGCCCCGCCCTGAACTCTGAATTTACCAGATAGGCTCCTCTGAGCATGGAAATGTTCCACTACAGCCCCTCGCACAAAGAAACCCTTGAGGGTCCTTCTGAAGGAGTAAAAAGTTCCTCCACAGCTAGTGCATTTTGTCCAGACTTAGACAAGCTGAAAGAGACAAGGACTTGAATTTCCAGGCCCTGGAGAGGGAGGGGCGGGCCCCTGGGTCCCGGGCCAGCTCTGTGCAGAGTGTGACTCCTCTGGCCCAGGAAGGCAGGGTGGCAGGCGGATGCTCCTTATCTGTGGGCGGAGGGGATCGCTGTTACACTAAGGCTATTATCGCTTCAGTCCCCACCGCCTTCTCTCACCTGCATTTGGAGAGGAGCCAGAAACTGCCCGGGCTTGGCTGGTGACGGCTTGGCTGGTGGCTGCTTGGCTGGTGGCCTTGTCAGGCTCATTCTGGTCTTTGAATTCCAGTGCTGATGGCTTGGGTGTGTTCTACCAACAAGGACAAGGATTATTACCCGGTAACTCAACAAATCATCCAATCGGTTAACATTCCCCAAAGGCCTAGAGCGGGTCTATGAAAGCCCAGAGGCGCCCGCTGTACCCGCCCAGCACCCGAGCCCAGCCCACCAGGCCCTGGGTGGGAAGCTCTACCCCTAGAGGAGGTAGAGTCTCAAGAGGTGGGCCGCGTAAGCTGGACGACATCCTGCGAGGGTGACCCACAGTGGGGACGGCCTACACAGGCGACGGAGCCGGCTCAGGTTCCTCAGCTCAGCAGAGTGAGGCCCGGTCCTCGAGGATTTTGCAGTGGCAGAAAAAAGAGATCAGGTTCAATTCCACAAAGAGGAACAAGGTCCGGACGGGTGGCGAGGGTCGAAAGGAGGCCGGGGGCCGGGTGGAGGGGGTAGAAAGGAGGCCGGGAGCCGGGTGGAGGGTAGAAAGGAGGCCGGGAGCCGGGTGGAGGGTAGAAAGGAGGCCGGGAGCCGGGTGGCGAGGGTCGAAAGGAGGCCAGGGGCCGGGTGGAGGGTAGAAAGGAGGCCAGGAGCCGGGTGGAGGGTAGAAAGGAGGCCGGGGGCTGGGTGGCGAGGGTAGAAAGGAGGCCGGGGGCCGGGTGGAGGGGGTAGAAAGGAGGCCGGGGACTGGGTGGCGAGGGTAGAAAGGAGGCCGGGAGCCGATGGAGGGTAGAAAGGAGGCCGGGGGCCGGGTGGCGAGGGTAGAAAGGAGGCCGGGGGCCGGGTGGAGGGTAGAAAGGAGGCCGGGGGCCACTGTTGGCCGAGCACCGTCTCTGCCCAGCGCTGCGCGGGATGCCACGGGCAGGCGTGTTCAGCACGTTCACTCCTCTAGGGCTCCTGAGCCTGATGCGGTAGCCCCCCAATCCCAGGGTCACCGCCCCTCGCCATCTCGGACTAGGGGGTCCCGTGTGGAAGGAGAGCCCCCCCGGGCACGGGATTCCCTGGCTACTGCCTGGATTCTGTCCAGCAGCAGCGTGGAGACCAGTTGGCAGCGAGCGTGGTGCTCACAACAGCTTCCACTTCCCCGTCCACAAATAATCAGAAAGGAGCGGCTCCCACGCTGTCCTTTCACGAGCTTGCGCAAGTGGAGCATCACCCCAAGAAGGGACGGTGCCTCCAGAGAAAGGAACTTGGAGGTTGATGAATGGAAGGAGTCTGGATCTCCAGCTGCAAATTGTGAATTTTTACTTGTGCTCCCTCCTTACGGAATCTGTCTTTCCCGTCCCAAGCCGACAGAGGGATGCTGGGGCCGCTTTCATTTTCCCTCGACCATAAGTAATGAGCAAAACCTTCATTAGTCTTCCTAAGGCCTGGCCATGGGCTACCCACCCTTATATTCCTGTTTGTAGAGCCCAGCGCGGTGTCCCAGGTACTCTGAAAAGGTTCATGGCTTAGAGAGATGACTGATGGGGGAGGGGAGGGGAGGGGAGGGGAGGGGAGGGGAGGGGAGGGGAGGGGAAGGGAGGGGAGGGCAGGGGAGGGCAGGGGAGGGCAGGGGAGGGCAGGGGAGGGGAGGGGAGGGAGAAATATACTTTCAACTGAATGATACTTGCATTTCTTTAACAACCAATGGCATGGAAACTTGCAAGGCTCTTAAAAAGCCCACATAGATTCATTCCAACCCACTGATTCTTCTAAGTTCAAAATGATCAAAAATTCTAATAGATTAATCGGGTGTGAATTATTTCACAGAAACAATCTTGCCTTTTCCAGAAAGGATCTGGGCGGATAATTAAGCGTTCAAAACCTCTTCTTTCTCTTCCAGTCTGTTCAGTTTTCAATTACAAAATGAAACTCAAGATACTTCTGAGTAACCACAGAAGAAAGGAATGTCTTTTTCTTTCAGAAAGGGGGAATAATAACGGCGAACACGTCAGCGCTTACCACGTGCCAAACAGCTCCCACTTGACTTAACTCCTTAGAGAGCCCGAAGGTAGTTGCTAGAATTACTCGGTGGCACACAAGGGAAAGCCAAGGCTCGCAGAGCTTAAGCAACTTGCGGGATTGCACAGCTAGGAAGTGGCGGGGCTGGAATTTGAACCCAGGCCATCTGGCTCATGAACCCACACTCAAAACTGTTAAACCATCCACCGATGTTTTGCAGCATGTATTAGAAAATATCAAAGAAAAAAAAGTCCAACCCTAAGTTACCAGAATATCCAAAATAAGAAGTTATCCCGAAGAAAGAACGGTTCTTAGCGAAATACACAGGTTGCCTCTCAGTGTCTTGTTGGTATAACTTGTGACCAGAACTAGGGTGCTTTCGAAATAACAGATTCAGAGTCCTGAAACCAGCAAAGCAAAGACCCCATAGTAGCTGCACTACATAAATTCGGTTTCAATTCACTATAGAAAATAAAACCACCAAATCACCAAGCAAACGGTTTTCTGATAAAATATGATATCTGATACAGATAGGAAATTAATCTGAAACCATCCAAACAAATCACACCGTCTTAAAACCCTGTGCTCCCTCCAAAACTGTGCCCCTTGGCGGGAAGCCGTTACCAAATGCAGCCACACTGGACGGCGGCTCCCGTGGACGACCCCAAGCCAATCCTGTTAGTAACGAAGAGCCGAGCCCAGAGAAACTTCCAGGGAGGAAGACCTTTCACAGCCACCCAGAGAAACTTTCAGGGAGGAACACCCTTCACAGCCACCGGCTTGGTGTTAGCCTGAAAGCAGAGGTTTAGAAAAACAGAAGAAACCAAGACATCAAGGCGGGGTGCAGGGAGGTAGCCTTGAAATGAAACAGCGAACATTTCAAACGCCCTTAAAGCTTTTCCTTTGAAAATGCTCTTTGCTACGGGAAATACTGTAGGAGGCGATTCGTGAGCCTGGAAGAGATTAAGGCCTGTAGCGCGGCTTCTGATGTACCAGAAGATGGGCCTGCTGTCATCAAAGCCACGCAAAGGACCAAAGGAGAGACCCAGAGGCTGGGGAGCAGAGAATGACTTTGGCACCGTCATTCCAGGACATGGCCACTGTGTGGCATGAAAGGACACCGAGGCCCGGCGGGCTGCAGCAGCCAACTCTCGGAGCCACCCTAGAGAAGAGAATACAAGCAGGGGGGAGGGTGGTCACTCCCCCAGGCCCTCTAAGACCCCAGGCCCTTTCTCATGTTTTACATCGAAAGATCAAGGTGAAACGTGTGGACAAAACTGATACATAACTACTCTTATCCAAGAGGATAGAGACCTGATTGCTCGCCCCATGTAGAATAGTTACTAAGGAACAGGACACATAGCAGTTAAATACTATTATCACTATACGCTAATATGAATCACTCACAATTTCCTGGCCAAGAAGACTGAACTGAATTTTTTATTCTAACAATGAGATCATGACATACAATACCAATATTATACAGATGATGTATTATAGAATTGTACACTTGAAACCTATGCAATTTGATTAACCAATGTCACTCCAATAAATTCAATAAAAATGTTTAAAATAAATAAACAAATAAAAAGATAGGGAGAAGGGCTGAGGGACACGTGAAATAGGTAATGGTGGTCAAAAGGTACAAACTTGCAGTTATAAGATAAATAAGTCCTGGGGATGTAATGTACAGCGTGGTGCCTATAGTGAATAATACTGTATTTTATATTTGAAAATTGCTAAGAGTAGACCTAAAAAGTTCTCATTGCAAGAAAAACTGTGTAACTGTGTGGTGATGGATGTTAACTACACTTACTGTGATGATCATTTTGCTATATATACATATGTCAAATCATCTGTTGTACATCTAAAACTAATACATTATATGTCAATTATATCTCAATAAAAGGTAGAAAATAAAATAAATTTATCTCGCAAACTGACAATTTACTAGTTGTTTTACACACTTAAAGTCTAAAGTAAAGTTAATAAAAACTGTTCCTGTGCAGAAGATTTAAAAACCAGTTTTGGATGTTCTTTCACCTAGCTTTAGCATCCATTTTTCTCACACTGCTTACTATTCCTTGTAGTTTATATGTATTCAGTCAATAAATACATCAATAAGTATTAAAAAAAAATGAGATCATGTTTTTTGGCCAACAGATTGATAAAAAATCAATAAAAGAAATCAATAAAAAACAACAACTGTGTGAAGAAGGCAGAGGCTTCCTCACCCAGCAGTGGGAATGTCTGTGGATACAGCCTTTTGGGAGGGTGGTTGGGAGTATCTATTAAAATGTTAATCGGCCCAGCCAGGGTGGCTCAGCGGTTGGGCATCGACCTAGGATCCAGGCGATTGGGGTTCGATTCCTGGTCAGGGCACATGCTCGATCCCCAGTGGGGGATGTGCAGGAGGCAGCTGATCAATGAGTCTCTCATCATTGATGTTTCTATCTCTCTCTCTCTCCCTCTCCCTTCCTCTCTCTGAAATCAATAAAGATATATTTTTTAAAAATAAAAATAATAAAATGTTAATCACACGTGCCCCTCCACCCAGCCATTCCTTCTCTAGGTATCCAGGTGAAGAACTTGTACATGGGCTCAAAGTAATGTTGCAAGGATGCTCATACACACTGGGAATTACTTAAAGGTCCGTCAGTAGAGAGGAATCATTAAACACAAAATACCTCATCTGTGCTTTGCAATATTTCACAACAGTGAAAAGGAATTAAGATCTGTATTTACCTACACAGAACATCTCCAAAACATACTGTTAAAGGGGGGAAAGTAAATCGAAAAGTAATACAGTGCTTTCCTATTTATGGTTTCTTGTAACTCAGCAAACTAGAGATGTCTGTGTTAATATACAGATATGCCCATTTGCATAGAGCAAAGTCCCCAGGGTGCAGGCCAAGATGACAGCAGGGTTGGCGCTAAGGAGGAGCATGCAATTGAGTTTGGGACAAGGGAAATTCTCTTATTGTTTCAATTTTTTACAAAAATGAATTGCTATGTGGTGCAAATAAAAATTACGTCTTTGGGCCCAGCCAGCATGGCTCAGCGATGGAGCATCGACCTAGGATCCAGGAGATCGAGGTTCGATTCCCGGTCAGGGCACATGCCCAAGTCGCAGGCTCAATCCCCAGTAGGGGGCGTGCAGGAGGCAGCTGATCAATGACTCTCATCATTGATGTTTCTCTCTCTCTCCCTCTCCCTTTCCCTTCTTCTCCCTGAAATCAATAAAGATATATTTTTTAAAAATAAATAAATAAATGATTACATCTTTGGAAATGTTATCCTAAAAATGTCTACATGCCCAATTGCGTGTTCATCTGGGTTGGAAGTGTTTAGCAGCTGGGATTATTTCAACAAGAGGAGGCTTGTTCAGCAAACTACTTATTGAGCACCTACTATGGGCCAGTGAAGTTTAGGGCATCGTCTCCTTTCAGGGAAGGTCCTCTGGGAGTTTCATGGGTGGGTACAATATGCCCAGCGGCTGAGGCATGACAGAGATGGGCTCTAGTCCTGTCTTCTAGGCCAGAGAAAGAGGAAATGGTGGGAGTGGTTTAAGGCTTTATTGCAAGCCCATGACACCTGGCTGGCCCCTCACAAAACACTGTCTGCTCCAACCAGCTGCACAAGTTGGGGTGCCTTCAGTTGGGCAGCTCCTGAGCCACTCCCCAGGCCCCAGGAGGGAGTGAGAACCTAGTGCAGAAGAGGGAAAGGGTGTGGCCAAGCAGGTGGTGCGTGGGAGATCCTGGCTCCTCCAGGCTGTTAACACAGTCCCCCTCCTGCAGGGGGCCACTCAGAATGGAGGACAGTAAGAGGAGTGAGTGGAGGTGAGAGCAGAGAGGAAAAGAGCCAAATAGAAGGGAGTGGATAGGGCTCCCCCTTGGCCAAAGGAAGGGAGAGCAACCCCCTTCCCCAGCCATCTGGCGCCAGGGCAAGGCCATGTGATGGCCTGCTGGTCCTCAGCACCCTTACTTCCCCTTCCCCTGCTCCTCTGTCCCCCACACCAGGCCACCTGGCTTCCAGCTTTGCTTCCTAAGTGAACAGAATACAGAATAGGGTAGGTGAGGTGACTCCAGAGAGGCCTAACATGGAACAGTGGAACTGAAACTAAATAAACTCTCTGTGGTGATCATTTCACAGTATATACATACAGCAATTCATTATGCTGTGCACCTAAAAGTAGTACAAGGTTATATGTCAATTAAATATCAATAAAACTGGAAAAACAAACAGTGGAACTGAGTTCCTGGTTTAACCAAAAGATGAAACATACAGTTGAAGGTGAGAAGGTTAAAGGAATCCCAGGCCAAAATGGATTTACAGAAGGACAGCAAGGAGTGGGTCTGTAGTAAACACAAAGGAATGACTCACTAACAGTGAAATTGCAGGCATCCTTGACAAGCCAGTAGGGGAGAGATTTCAGACTAGGGCAGTCCTTTCTTGAGGCCTTCAAATCACAACTTATAGGCACCATGCGGCCCCACCTGAGCCCACCCGGTCCTCTTGCCTTCAATGTCAGTTCACATGGGTGCTGGAAGGCTGAGGTAACCTGACTGGCCTAGGGAGTCATGTTTGCTCTGGAACACTGGTTTTGTTAATGATCAGGGTCAAGTTTGAACCTGTCCTCCCAAACCTACGTGCAGTCCCTCAGAGAGCCAGTGGTGAGACACGCAGGGCGTGGTAACAGCTCTGCATTGCTCGGATGACATGAAATCCATGTGGGCTTTCAAATGCCAAGCCGGCTGACTGTCCTGGAGGTCAGGCTAAAGACCCAGCTCCACTTCATTCTTTTCCACCACTAAGAATCAGCTGGGAGGTTCCTAACCCCCACTGCACATCCTAAATAACCCTTCCCTCAGCCGGGAAGTCCTGCCTGCCTCAGGACACTGCTCTCTGTGGGCCAGGAATCAGCCCAGCACCTGGGTCAGCAGCCGCCTGAACAAGTCTGCATTGGGCCGGAACCACTCTTCTCTCTGGATGTGACATCTGGATGTGACCACCACTCAAACGGCCGCATCCTACTAAACATGCAATTCCCTGCCCACTCCCCCAGTGGATTTCTGATATCAATGCCTCAAAGCCTACTTGCTGGAAGGACTTTGCCCACACTTGAGAAAGATACAGGCATTCACCAAACCCCAGCCTCGCTGTCCTTGAAGGAGGCTTGGAAACGCTCTGACCGGCGCGGGTGTGAGCACCCAGAACTCGGACACTGCAAATGACACGGCAAATGCCGCCCCGCGCTCACATGTCAGCATTTCACAGCCAAGTGCTTCCCGGCGAAGTACACAGGGGCTTTGTCCCATTCTGCAGCAGTCCGCACCGGCAGCCGAGCCGCCCGCCCTGCGTCCGTCCAGCTCAGAGAGAACAGCTGGGGGAGCAGCGAGCCGCGGCAAGGCCAGCCCCACCTCGCTTCAGGCAGAAAACCCCAAAATTTCACTAGGAAGGCAGGCAGGGAAGGAGAAGGAGAGAGAAAAAGTGAAGGTGCTTTCTTTGTTTTACTCTCTTAATAAAACAAAGCCTGCTCAGGGCGCCCAGAATCACATCAGATGCATTTTTTTAATTAATACAAATTTAAATGACCAATTGGGCACAGAATAATCAAAGGTCACACTTCCCAGGCTTAAGCAATGAGTGACATTTCAGATGTCAGTCACTGGTTCTGGAGCAAACTGACCAGATTTGGGGAACCCCCTAGCCCTCTATGCCCCAGCTTTCTTCCCCTCCCCCCTCCTCAACTTCAATTCTCAGCCATCAAATTTCTGCTGCAATTCTGGGCCCCACCCCTGACCCACCTTCTCCTCCCTCGAACCTCTACAGGGCTCAGCACCCCTCTGCAGCCACCCCACCATTCTTGGACTTCAGTTCCTCGCCTTCTGAGTCTCCAAGTTCTTCTTTACCTCCTTTTTACCCCAGAGGGCAGTCCTGCACGCTGCAAAGGAGTGGGGTTTGGTTTTTTTAAATATATCTTTATTGATTTCCGAGAGAGGTAGGGAGAGAGAGAGAGAGAAACATCAATGATGAGAGAGTCATTGATCGGCTGCCTCCTACACGCCCCAGACTGGGGATCGAGCCCGCAACCCGGGCCTGTGCCCTGACTGGGAATCGAACCCCAATCCCCTGGGTCATAGGTGGGTGCTTAACTGCTGAGCCACACCCGGCCGGGCAAGGGGCAGGTTTTGAAGCGCGTGCTGACAGGGTGCATGCTTCCCATCCTTGACTGAAGTTAAACCAGACTCATCAACAGCTCAAGGAGAGCAGCTGGCTTGCAAAATCTTGACAATAGCTTATTAGGGAACCAGTTCTGGTGTGTGTGTGCTTTGTTTATGTTGAGGGGTTGTTTTTATTTATTTTTACCCAATGTATAGGCTAACACCTTGGAAAACCAGGGCAATACACAGTAATGGACAGACTGGAGCACGAGTCACTAAGAGGAAGTGTATGAAGTGACAAGATGGTGATAGGAGGGCTTCCGGAGCTCCTACCGTGTGCCGTGTGCCGTGTGCCTGGCGCCGTGGCTAACAAGCAGACCTCGCCCCCCCCCCCCCCCCCCCCCGTGGAGCTGACAGTCTGATGGGGGAGACAGACAAGCAACTGGCCACTGGTAATTTAACATGAACAATGCTGAGAACAGGAAAGTACAGAGCAACGTGAGCGCAAAGACAGTTGTGGGGCATGGGGCTGGGATGATCAGGAAAGAAGACTCCAGAAGGAAATGCTAAGCTAAAACCAGAGGACATGGAAGAAAAGCCCGCTTGAAAGGCAGGGCGCTGGGGAGAGCAGAGCAGGAAAGAGCTGAGTGTGACCCACCAGGCCAGCTTGAGTGGGGGGTGGACAGTGGCCTGAGTCCAAAATAGAAGAGTACCTGAGAGACGGGCGGGGGGCGCACCCCTGGGGCCTTGCTCAGAGTCCTGTCCAAGACCTTTTCTTCTCTGCGTGACCTACCTGCACTTCAGGCTGTCTCCATAAAGCATTCCTACCCAGCTTTTCGCTCTTTTTTTCTTTTTTTATGATTTGAGAGAGAGACTGATTTGTTGTTCCGCCTATTTATGCATTCATGGTTGATTCTTATATGTGCCCTAACTGGCGATCGAACCCACAACCTTGGCGTAAGGGGACTACTCTAATCAACTGAGCTACCCGACCAGGGCTCCTTTCACCCTCACTAGTGAGAGTCAGCCCAATGCGCATGAAAACAACCGAGAGTCTAATCCACGTCGGAGCAGAGTGCGCAGGGGACACACCCCATTCCCCATGTTTTTTCCTGTGCTTCTTTCTGCAGCCAGAAAAGCCCTACCAAAGCTTCTCCATGATTATGTAACAAGAACATGGCACAAGAACTTGGGCAGACACACAGGATCCAAACATTTCCCCTTTAGAAATCGTAAAACACCGAAAATGAGGGCTGGCAGGACACGCCATGCAGGCCTCTTTACTCGGCTTGCTGGAGACGCCTGGAATCACCATTCAGTGGCAAGAACCCTATTAATCCAAGGTGTTTATTTCCTTTTGATAAACAGTAATATGTAATTTCCCATTTTTAGGAACAATAATTACTTCAAACAAAGAGCAGTTACCAAAAACAGTACTTAGAAAGAGTGTTTTTTCTCCATGTGAGGACAGCAGCTCGGTTAAAAACAATAATAATTTTTTAAGAAAGCCCTTGGCTTAAAGCATTAATCTGTCTCTTAGATATGATTCAAGAGACAAGTAATTTTTGGAAAAACAGGGTGTTCAAATAGAGAGAGAAGAGCAAGGCCTCCCAGACCACCAGCTGTAACCCCTGAAGTGCCGGCTCTGAGGGCGCACACCTGACACGCCTCCGGCCCACAACTAAATTCCTAGAATTTATTTTCTAGGAATTTAGACAATCCACTGCGGCTGCCTCCACTCTCTCACTTGACCTCCCTAATCTGCCTGAAGGGCCCACTTGAAATTCAAGTTGTGAGCCGAACTTCCACTCTTAGGGGTAGAAACTGCCCTGTCATTCTCTCCTGCCAGCTCACATTCCAGCCCTCCGCACTGGGCACAGGAGGTAGAGGCATGTGCCCCGAAGGAGAGAGCACGCCCAGGTAAAACACAAAACCCAGGCCGCTGGGCACTGGCTGGAAAAGCGGAGGGGATCTAAGATCTGAAGCCTCCCCCTCATCTGGGCCTGGGTGGGGGACCTTAAGACTGGCAGGGGTCGCGCGCCCCTCTACAGCCCAAGGCGGGGAAGCAGCAGCTCAGCATCCTGGGCTGTGTCAGGTCCCCGGAGGGGAAAGGGGGCGGGGGTGGAGGGGCGGGCATCCACCCATGCTGTTTGTGACACTTTCCTAAAAGGCTCTCCTGTCCCAAAATACCCAGAGCGGCTGCCCTAGGTCTGAAATAACCACCCTGAGGGCCCAACAGCTCTTTTTTAAATGTAAATAACCCAAAGTGTTAACACGTAGGTGGCCGGCGCGCTCCGGCAGTGGCACCCAGCTGTACTCAGCGCACAAAGCTGTCGATTGAGAGAAGCCCGGGCCAAGAGAAAAGCACAGCCCTGCGCAGCTGGGGGCTCAGGGACCCACCAGGGTACGGGGCAGCTTCCGCGGTCTCGCCCTGGGAAATGTGAACCTGGCCTCAAGCAGCTTCACAACGGCCTCCCAGGGTCGTCCTTCCCCGCGCTCCTATCCTCTGGGCCCCGCGCCCCGCGCCCCGCCCCAGCCCGCCACCCCCCGGCCCGCGGCTCACAGCAGTCCAGAGGTGGCTAAAAAATCTGCCTGGCAACGGGTCACGGGACCAGAGTGCGGCCTGGCGATTGGCCGTTGGGACAAACAGGGCGTGGCTTCGGCTGTTCCCCGGTGACTGCCCCTCTCCCCTCTCCCGCCCCGACCTCCCGCTCCTCCGGGACCTCGAGTCTCTTTGGGCGGCCCCAGGATTCCGGGGGGTGGGGCGGGGGGCGTAAGTATGTCATCTGGTTTCTGGCTGGAGCGGGGAACTTGACGCTGCAAGCGCGCTGCTTTACTTAGGTTGTAAATTCATTTGGGGGGGTCCCTGGACGGACTTACAGGGATGGGAAGGGGGGCCCAAGTCCCCCCACGGCCCCTTGGCGCTGCTCCTGTGGGTCCTCTCCTCTTCCCTTCCCTCTCCACGCCCTTTCACGTTCGCGCGGCTGCAGACTTGCCCTCCCCTCCGCTAGGGCTTCGCTCCTCCCCCGCCGCCCGGCCCCGGGCCGCGCATCCGCCTCTGCGCCGTCCTGGCCGCTCTTATGTTTTCATTGATTTTGTGGACAGAAAGGGGCCAGACGCTAACCTGAGCTCAGGGAAGGCCTGCACGGCAGCCTTGCAGACTCAGAGACCCAAAGTAACCACAGGGGAATGAAAACTTTTTTAACTAAAAGCAGTTTATGGCGGGTAGTCACATCCTAGGCCGGCATCTTCCCTGACAAAGGTCATCTCGACCTTACTGAGCCTGTCTGTCGTCTTCTGCATCGACGGTAAATCCCACAGGGCACAACCGGTGCACCGGGGCAGAGACCATGAGTCCTCTCATTGATTTATCATGTTTATTGTTGACTGTGAACTATGCTGCACCACCTATGTGAAAGATGTGTGTGTCTAGCGTTTTACCTTTTAATCCAATCCCAGAGGTTTCCCCACTTTGCTGTCTCCCTCCTCCCTAATCTATCTTCAGTGGATTTCATGTAGCCCACTTGATTGTAATGTATAAAATAAGGTAGAAAACTGCCATTCTCCAGAGCAGTTGGGCTCAAATAAACGCAGAAAAGTTCTTCACAGGTTTGAATGTTTCTTACATTGACAATCTCTGCTTCCTTCCTGCCTCAAGCCCCAAGCCCGGAGGCCCAGAAGGACGAGCCAGTGGTCGGAGCTGGTGAAGGCCTCAGTTCCTTCTCCTTGGGCTGCCCCGTGGTGGGTGAGTGGGTGGGCTGCCCTGCCCACCCAGGAAGTGGGCGGTCCCCCTCCTGCTCACACGGCTGATGGTCGGCAGGTTCTAAAAAGCTGGGCGCCAATTAACCTCAGCCCTAGAGCCAAGCAGGGCTGGCAGGCGAAGAGATAAGAAGGGAGACTCCGTCCACAGTTGGGAACAACTTGGTTCTGCCCAAAATTCCTCTCTGGAGCCCCCCTCACGTTCCCAAGCCCTCCCCCAGAAAGGGGGCTTAGCCCCACAGGGCCCCAGCTGGCCAGAGGGATGTGCTGGGACATGGCCTGCACTCCCGCAGACACTGACTCCCCCGGGGCTTCCAGGCTTCAGGGATGGGTCTGTGACATCGGGAGGGGTTAACTATAATGCAAATACTTTAATTGTCGGTTCACCGTTTATTTATCGTCATTCTGGAGGAACCTAACTCTGGAGGGAAAAGACCCTGGGTAACACCTGGCCTGAGGGACTTGCAGCGGCTGAGCAGGCTGAAGCTGGGCCAAGGGTTCACTTTGCTTGGGGCCTGAAGCCTACCCCCTACCCCTCAATGGGCAAATTGGTAGGAGCCTTTGCTTTCTGGACTGGACCGGAAAGCAGCCTGGCTGCCTCGAGGCTCAAGTTACATTCTAAGTAATCTGTTCTCTCACTCCCCCCAGCCCCCCTTGGCTGAGCCCCCCACCCACCTCACTTCCACACTTTACTCCTGCTGTTCCCTCTGCCTGGAATGCCCTCCCCACTCCTCTCCAAACCTTGAGACAGTTACAAACTTATTAACAGTCTTCCCAGAAAGCTTAGTTAAAGCAGAGGCTTCTCAAGCCAGACCCGGTTTGAATCCTGTGTCTGCTATTTACCGGTTGTGTGACCCTGAACACACAGCTTAACTTCTCTGAGCCTGTATCTTTGTCTGCGAGGAAAATAACACCCACCTCATGGGGTGTTGTAGAAATTAATAAATATGAAGCATGTACGATACATATATAATACCTAACACAAAGTCAGTATTTGATAGTAATAGCCACACAGTATTTATTGCACACCGAACACACTGCACGTGTTAACTTACGGCATCCTCACTACACAGCTCAGACGGGTGCCAAATCATTCCTACTTTATAGATAAGGAAACAGGCCCAGCGAGGTCCGGTAACTTCCCCAAGGTCACACAGCCAGGAAGTGGCAGGACTGTAGCTATTATTACTATTATTCCCCTACTAGATTGTAGGCTCGTTGAGCAAGGTTTTGCAAATTAATAACTACTTCTGGGATGCTGTCAAAAGGATAAGGCCCCACAAATTTCAGGAGACATTTTCCATTTCCTAAAACCTCTTCAGAAAAACATTCCCAACTTCCTCAGGCAAACAGCAATGGCATCATGGAAAGAAAAAACAAAAAAAGTTTTCAAAATCAGAATGCGTGGATTGACCTAGGCAGAGTCATCTCTTCCCAGCTCTGGGAGCGGAGACCCATCGCCTGGCCTCCCTCTCCCAGCCTCACCTTCCCGCCCACTCCTTGCCTGGGCGGAGCTGAGAACCCAGGGTGAGATCTGGAGATCAAGCCCAGTGCGGGCGAGACTGCCCCAGCCAAACAGAAGCTCTTTTCATTCTTAACCCCTTCCAACCCTTGGCCACTGCTGGGAAATCTTTCCATTAAGGCCAGGCCTCAAGCTTGTGGAAAATAGCAGAGGTTTTTAAAGGGAACTAAAACCACCCTCCTCAGCAGAATGCTCCCCACACATTTGCTGCGGCCCTTGGCAGCCTCCGCTGGGAGCGGTCAGCCTTGGGAAGCACTTGTGCCTGCCCAAGGGACACCACGGGGCAATCGGAGGCTGGTAAACAGCACATGGCATTCTCGGCCTATGGCAAGCATTCATGCCCCGAATTCTTTGTCCTCGTGAGGAGAGACAGAGGGCTGCTCTGTGCTGCAGAGCCCAAAGCCAGGACGCCACTTTCCAAACCCCCAGCCAGAGAGCACGCCAAGGCCGAGGGAGGCGCGCATGCCACCGGCCCTTTAAAGTGTGCTTGCGAAATAGACTTGCCCAAACTTGGACTTCTTTCTTGAAAACTTGGGTTTGCTTGTTAATTCCAAAGGGAAACCATGGCACTGGTATAATGGAGAAGCTTGGCAATCTCCTTAATCGAGGATCCTGAGGAGGGACCCCACACCACTCCTGTGGTCTTCCTGCCCCCAGAATGCATAACCTGAGTTTAACCACGAGGAAACATCAGACAAACCCAGACTGAGGGACATCTTCAAATCCACTGGCCCCATATACTTAGAAACCATCAATGTCCCAAATGACAACCAAAAGCTGAGGAACTGCCCAGACTCAACAAACTAAAGAGGCCACTACAATTAAGTGCCATGTGGGATCGTGGACATGGATTGATGCCTAAGTAGGAAAAAAGACATTGCTCTAAGGAAACTATCGGGCAATTAGTAAAATGTCAATATGGACTATATGTCAGATAATACCTCGATGTTAAGTCTTCTGAGTTTGATCTTTGTATACTGGTTATAAGAGACTGTCCCTACATGCTAAAGTATTTAGGAATAAAGGATCATGGTGTCTGCAACTCACTTTCAAATGATTTGGCAAAAATAATAATTGTAACATCTACATATAGAGAGATTCAAACAAATGAGGGAAATTGGTAAATCTAAGGGAAAGGTATGTGGATCAGCACTACCTTATTCTTGAGACTTCTCTGTTGGTTTGAATTCAAAATAAAGACAATTAAAAAAAAAAAAAAAGGAACATCAGTTACATGCTTAGCTGCATCTCCCAGATACTATTCATGTCACAGCTACAGTGGGACACCAGAGAGTTAAGGTGGGACTCTGAAGACATCACACACACACACACACACACACACACACACACACACACACGGGCAATGGGCAAAGCCCTGGTGGGTGCTGAGCTTTTGCTCCCGTTGCTCAAAATATCTGACGCAGCTTACCAAACGCACAGGAAAATTGGTTGCACTACATTATAATCACATCTTGCTTTTGACCCCAAACAGCTCTATCCACCTAATTAACAAGCCTGGCTTCTGAAAGGATTATAGACTATTGAAAGGAAACCAAGGCTCAGAGGAGGAAACTGAGGCTCAGAGGGATATTCATTTGCCAAGGTCACATCTAATCCCATGACTCCCAGGCCAGTGCTGTTTTCGGGCTTCTGTTCTGGGAACCTTTGGAGCATCTACCAGGCCTTTTGGCTTTTTGCAAAACTCAAGAGAGGAAGATTTTTGTTTCCCCAAGAAAATATATTTTTTTAATGTACAATTGACATTGAGAGCAGTTGCAGAAAGAGGGGACAAAAATATTCTTAACAGCAGAGGAGAGGCCTGGGTATTTCTCCCCCTTCACGTGGCCCCGCCTCCGCCTCCAGCTCCCGCGGGATTCCAGGGGCATCGTTTCCTCCTGGGGCCCCCAGACCAGGGGCAGTACCAGCTTCCCTCTGTCCCGGGAACTCACCACCCCTCGCTGGCGCCTCTGCCCCGCCCACTCCTCCACAGACAGTCCCTCACTCAAGTTCCTGTGGCTGAACTATCTTCAAGCGGAATTCTATTTCCTGTAGGGACCCTGACAGACACAAAAGTGAGTTTGAGCTGATGAAAAATATTAACTACCACTTGCAAGCACGTGATGCATTCCAAAATAATTCCATTTCCCAAATGTCCCTTTAACCACACCGCTTCCCACAGTCGCACTGCCTGTAGCCAGGGGCACTGCCAGGCTGCAGTCCCCACTACTGTTCAATGCTCAAAACCTCCTTCCCAGCCTCAAAACATCCTTCCCACTCTCCCGATACTGCTCCCACAGAACTGAGACCTGAGTTTAAATCTCGCGGATCTGGACCCTGCCGGACTTTGGGGACTAACTTGGACCATCCCCATCAGGGGCTGAAAGAGGGCAGGGTGGGTGGCGATGCAGGTGTCAGGAGGAACAGAAGGAGGGAGGGGAATGAGTGGGCAGGCAGGACAGGCAAAGAAACCAGCTGGGATGGGCCCCCTTGTGCCTCTCCAGGCCCTGGCACTCCTCCGTGGTGCCCCTATGGTAACACTGCAGGATGGAGGCTCCTGTTCTGTGGCCACTGCCTCTACCCAGGGCCCGATGTAGAAAGAGGGCAGCCAGTTGCCATGTTCCTTTTCCACCTTACTCACCAGCCCCTGACTGTCCCAGCCAATGAGATCCTGTCTTGTGAGCCAGGGGCCATCACCATCCTCACCATCCTCACCAGCGCAGTAGAAGTGCCCTTTACACTTGTGTATTTCCAGAGTTCAGAGCATTCGTTTCCCACATCCACCAAATTGTTTGGTCTGTGGAGGTCAGCAGAGGATTCTGAGTCCAGTGGGACTCAGAAAATACTTATCGAATGAGTCATCACTAGCTTACATCACCCCTTCCTCAAGCTTAAAAAAACCCACATTTAATTGATAACTTGTTGGATAACCTGGGTAGTTCTGCCCAAGGGATCTTTCCAGCGTCCCAGTGGGCATCCCCCCAGCTGTGTACACAAGTGCACCCCACTATCACCCACTCATCCCACCCTCCAGACCCCAGGGCCACACATCTCAGGAAGCATGTGCACTGTCCCACCCCACATACCTGTCAGCTTCAGAACTGAGGAAGGATCAGGAATCAGACTTTGACCTGTGGTTGAGTGACAGAAGCACCCTTGGAGGTCCCCAGACCCAGAAGGCACAGGAGGCAGCTACGTGGGGGCGTGTGCCAGTAGGTGTGTGCCCTCACTCTTGAATGTGTGGAGGGGCTCATAGCCCCTCTAGGACTCCATACCCACCCCCATGCTCTATAAATTAGCACGTGAATGCTAAACTGTGCCATGAATGCTAAACGTGTAAATGTGGTGCCTTGCAGAGTAGACACCCAGACACCCTACGGATACTATCCCTTTTTATGGGCAAGGAAACTGAGGCTCAAGGAGGGTTAAGCGTCTTGCCCAATTCACAAAAGCAGCTGTTGGTCAGTCATCTTAAGAAAAGCAATAGGGGGATCAAATGCCTCCCTTGTTACCTAGCTCTTTCCAAAACCAACAGCCACCCTGGAGCTCCAACACCCCCAGGGACACAGGCTGTGCTGGCTGAGGTGGGAATGAATGGACAGAGCTCGCAAACACTGATCTGAAACCCAAGCAAGGGCAGGTGGAGCCCACCCTGGGCAGGTCCCACTGCTATGGGCAGAAACCCCTGACAAGCTGTCCTAGAGAGGGCGGGAGGGGGTGGCATCTATTATCTGGTCTAAGGGTGGGCGGAGAGCTGCGTCCACTGGCAGAAAGGCGGCAGCTCTGGGGATGGTGAGGGGGAGGATCTTAGTCTACTTGCTTCAGTATAAGAGGGAACTACCCTCTGCTCAGCAATGACCAACATTAGGAGCCACATCCTACCAGGCTCCCCCACCATGTACTGTCTGCAGAGCTGGAAATCAAAAGGGAACTTTGGTCAGAAGGGATCTGTCAAAGTTTAGCCCTAAAATGGAATAGAAGGAACCATGAAGACATCTGATACAAGATCAGCACCCATTTCAAAGAGGAAACTGAGGGCCACCCAGCAAAGCCGCAGCCCATCAGTTAGATGGCAGGCCTGCGACTCACAGCCAGACCCCTTTCTACCACTGCAATGGCCTTTTTTAGAATTTGCATCTGTACTGTTTTACCAGTTTAGAGCCATTTCTGAATCATGTATTCATATCCGAGGCGGCAAAGACGATGAGTGGGCCCTGGGGCCGGCCGCCGGCGTACCAAGCCTCTCCGGACTTCTCAGCAATGGTGCAGCCAGCCCCACCAGGAGCATCAAAGAGCCACGAATTCCTTCCATCACCCATGAATGACACCAGTGATGCCACTGGTGGATGGGTGGGGACTGTCAGGGCTGGTGTGCTGCCTCCTCAGGCTCCTTCCCCACAACACACAATGCAAAGGCACAAGGCTTCAGGGTTAATAAACAGCTTTATTTGCCTTTGACAGCATCGATTTTCTTACATTCTGAATTAAGTTGCCATTAAAGTGCGGGGAAATTTCTTAATCATGGTAACATTTGTTAAGGGAAATCAGAACTAGTATCAGGAACATGGTGGCCATGAAGAAAACATTTTCCTCACAATGCACAGAATGGAGGCCCCTCGTGATGAGCTGGGGGGTTGGCCAATTTGCAAACAGTTTCCAATTCCCTCTCTCCGGCGAGCACCCCGCTGGCTGGGACCACCAACCCTGGGGGAAAAGCAATGCTAAAGAATTCTACAAAAACACCCACCCGCCCCGCCCGCCCACTCCTCTTGGCCACCTCTGGGGGTCTGCTGTTTGCATAGATCCAGCCTTAGGAGAAACGGAGGCCTAGTTCCCTCTACTGCCTTCTACCCCACCCCACCCTTACTAACAAAAGCCCCCAAAGTCGTTACGATGAAAAAGTGGGTTTCCAATTACCCCAACACTAACAATGTTCAGTAAAAATGATAATAAACACAAAAGCTTGCGTAGTAAACAGGAGCTCTCAGCATTCAATGCAAAATAAAAAAGAAATCTTAAGGCAAATACTGCTGACTCTGCACGTGGGCCGGCCGAGGCCGAAGCCGGAGCCGGGACGCTCCGGATGTGTCAGTCCCCGGCCCGGGCGGCCGGAGCACCGCCGGAGAGGCCGGGTCCCTGCACTGCCGCTGAGGCTGTCGGGGCACTGCTCTTTGGGGGTTATGTACAAACCCACCCAAGGCCGATGGATTTTTATACATATATGTACACAAAAGCTGCTACTCTTTCTTTGTGGAAACGGCCAGCTCCACCTCGGGCAGCTGGATGCCGATCTTAGTCCCACTGTCGTTGCTTGAAGAAGAGGACAGTCGGGACTTCTTAGAGGCCAAGGACACTCCACTCCCCTGTAACTTGCCTCCTTCATCATCACTTCCAGTCACCTCATAATGACCTTTGCTCTTTGACCCTAATCCACCAAAGGTACCAAACTTCATCTTCCCGTGCTTCCCTTTGACTTTTCCACCTTCTAGCGACACTTCCCCACCTTCAAACTCCAAAGTCCCGGTTGGGGTACAAGGTGCGGAGAGCTCCCTCTCGTCGCTGAAGGAGTTGGAGCGGTGCCGCGGCTTCTTACTTTTAAATAAGGAGAACTTGGCTTTGGGTGAAGATGCTTCGGCCTCTGCCTCTCCTTCCAAAGAGCCCAGGCTGGCCTTCGAGCTCTTCAGGTCACCTTTGGACCCCGAAATGGATGCTTCTGGTGAGCCGGTGACACCACTTTTCCCTTTAGGTTTGGAAAAATTGAACTTGGGCATTTTTATTTTGGACTTTTTAAGTTTGATGTCGGACTCCTCCCACTCGCCCTCTCCGGCACCAGCTTGGACGCTGGCCTCTGCTTTCGGGAAGTTAATATCCACTCCCACTTCTCTGGCAGCCAGCTCACGGCCAGAGGTGAATTTGGGGATCTTCATCTTAGGGAATGTTACTTTTCCAGATCTGCTTTCCAAGTGACCTTGAGGCCCAGACACACTCAGCCCAGGACCCTGGAGTCCAATCTGGCCTCCTTGCACACCTCCTTCAGCCTTTGGTCCTGAGAAATGAAGTCCACCAGCAAACCTAGGTGCATCCAAGTTGAGAGCAGAGGAGACCTGGGGTCCTTTCCACTCAACCCCAGAACCTTTGACACTCATATGCCCTTCACTCAGGCTGATATCTGGGGCACCGACACCCCCCGAAACATCCACACCTCCTTTGATTTTCGGACCCTTCAAGCTGACACCAAAATCGGACTCAGGAGATGCCATGTTAAATGAAGGTCCTTTCACGTTAATGTCGGGAGCAGCCCCATGGACACCTATTCCTGAGCCTTTCAGGTTGCCTTTGATTTCAGGGCCAGAAATGTGCCCAGTGGGGAGTTTCACATTCCCACCCTGCAGCTCCATGTCATATCCAGAGGCCTTAATTCCAGGCATTTGGAGGTTCCCTTCTAGGCCTTGAACATGGATGCCTGGAAGACCTCCTCCACCAGAGGGACCTTTCATCTCACCAATGCCCCCGAGGCTCCCTTTTACTTTTGGTCCTTCCAAGTTCAAGTCCACGTTCGGTGCTGAGATCTGAGGTCCTTTCAAGTTGAGGCCTCCAAGATTCACATCCATGCCTGGCCCCTTTAGTTCTCCGGTAACCTGTGGCCCCTTGACGTTAATGTCCAAGTCGGACCCTGGTGTGGAGATGCCAAAGTGGGGCAGCTTCATTTGGGGAAGTTTAATGCCACCTTCAGGTGCCTCCAAGCTTAGATCAGGAGCACCTAATACCTTAGGGCACTTGATGTCACCAGAGACAGCCAGGTCTCCCTTCATACTTGGTCCTTTCACGTTCAGGTCGAAGTCAGGTCCAGAGACTTTTGGCATAGAGAGGTTCACTGAAGGCAAGTCTACTTTTGGCCCCTTCAAAGACACATCAGGCCCTTCAAGCTTAACATTCGGTGCGCTCAAGCTTCCTTCAAGTGAGGGCAGCGAGGCATGGACCTCAGCTCCCCCACCCTCCATTTTTACCCCAGGGACGCCGATTTTGGGCATCGAAAACTTGGGGAACTTAATTTTTGCTTCTGGACCTTGCAGATCTATGTCTGGTCCTTCCAGTCCCACACTGGGGACATCGCCCTTTATCTTCGGTCCTTTCAAGCTAACGTTCACATCAGGGATGGAGACCTGAGGAGCAGAAATGCCAAAGGATGGTGCTTTGACTTTAGCATCTGGGCCTTCAATGTTGATGTCAGGTGCATCCAAGTTTGCCTGCACTCTGGGGCCTTTCAAGTCCCCCTCTATTTTGGGCCCCGAGACATCCACACCTGGCACCTTGAATGTGGGAGCCTTCAACTTGATGTCAGGACCTTCCACATTAATCCCTGGTGAAGAAATATCCAGTTCACAGGCCTGGATTTCGCCCTCCATTTTGGGGGTAGGGAGGGAGGCCTCAGCTTTAAATTTAGGTGATTTAATGTCAAATTCAACATCAGGGAAGTACATTTTTCCAAACATAGGTTTCTTGGTTTTAGGAGATTTCACATCGACTTTAAGTGTGGCATCTGGCCCCACAACGTTGACATCTACATCAGGAGTCTTGAGACTGGCATCAATTTCGCCCCCAGGAACATTCAAATCAAATCCTTGTTTTTTGGTTTTAATTTTAGGACCACTCATGTGAATTTTAGGCATTTTAAACTTACTTTTCTTGCCCTTGCCACCAACACTAATTTCGGGAGTCTCAATGTTCAGCTCTGCCTCAGGAACAGTCACATCAACCGAAGGTGACTTGAAGTCAGCTTTGGGGCTTTTTGCCCCAAATCCAAACTTGGGTTTCTTAAATTTTGGAATTTTAACATCTGGCCCCTCAATGTTAACATCTGGGCTCTCCATATGTACATCTAAGTTTGGAATTTCTAAATCAACTTTAGGCCCCTTAAGGTCCAGTTCACCGCCTTCTAATTTGGGACCAGAAATTCCGACTTTGGGTGCCTTGAGATGCAAATCGACATCAGGAACAGTTACTTTAGGGGCAGATATGTCCAGTGATGGCATCTTCAAATTTGGGCCACTGAGTTTGGCATCAGGGCCTTCAAAATCCAGACCTGGACCTTTAAAATCAACTTCTGGGCCTTTGAAAGTGCCTTCAATCTTAGGGACAGACACATCAAAATCTCCTTTGACTTTGGGTCCTTTCAAATCTAGGTCAACATCAGGCATGGAGATTTTGGGAGCTTTGATATTTATCTCAGGCATCTTGAACTTGGGACCTTTCAGTTTTGCATCTGGACCTTCAATATTCACATCTGGAACATCAATGTCCACCTTAGGTCCTGAGACATCAAAGTCAACCTTGGGCAAGTTCACATCTACATCTGGGCCCTCTCCTTTGAAGCCAGGCATGCTGAACTTGGGCATTTTCACCTTGGGCATCTTCAGGTGCCAGTCTGGGCCATGAACATCCACATCAGGGGCATCAATGTCCACTTTAGGCCCTTTGATATCAATTCCGGGGCCTTTGAGGTCACCTTCCACCTTAGGCAGGGAAACATCCACGTCACCCTTCACTTTGGGGCCCTTCAGGTTCAGATCAAGATCAGGCATGGAAATCTTGGGAGCTTTGATGTTCATCTCGGGCATCTTGAACTTGGGGCCCTTCAGTTTCGCATCTGGGCCTTCGATATTCACATCTGGAACATCAATGTCCACCTTAGGTCCTGAGACATCAAAGTCAGCCTTGGGCAGGTTCACATCCACTTCTGGGCCCTCTCCTTTGAAGCCAGGCATGCTGAACTTAGGCATTTTCACCTTGGGCATCTTCAGGTGCCAGTCTGGGCCATGAACATCCACATCTGGGACATCAATGTCCACTTTGGGCCCTTTGATGTCAACTTCAGGGCCCTTGAGGTCACCTTCCACTTTGGGCAGAGAAATGTCCACATCGCCCTTTACTTTAGGACCCTTCAGATTCAGGTCGACTTCAGGCATGGAGATCTTGGGTGCTTTGAGGTGCAGGTCAGGCATTTTGAACTTGGGGCCCTTCAGTTTTCCTTCTGGGCCATGAATGTCAATGTCAGGAGTGTCTATGTCCAGCTTCGGACCTTTAACATCCACTTTGGGGCCTTTCAGATCTCCTTCCAGTTTAGGAACAGAAATGTCCAAATCTCCTTTTACCTTAGGTCCTTTCAAGTTCAAATCAATGTCACTCATTGAGATCTGCGGGGTTTTGAAATGCACATCAGGCATCTTAAATTTGGGGCCTTTGAGTTTCCCTTCAGGACATTCAATGTCCACCTCTGGTCCTTTCAGATCACCTTCTACTTTAGGCAGTGAAAGGTCCATATCGCCCTTTCCCTTTGGCCCTTTCAGGCTTAAGTCAAAATCAGGCATGGAGATCTTGGGGGCTTTAATGTGCATCTCTGGCATCTTAAATTTGGGTCCCTTCAATTTTCCTTCTGGACCTTCAATGTTGATATCAGGAGTATCAATGTCCAATTTGGGTGCCTTTATGTCAATTTCAGGACCTTTGAGGTCACCTTCCACTTTGGGCAGAGAGACATCCACATCACCCTTCATTTTGGGGCCTTTCAGATTAAAGTCAAGGTCAGGCATGGAGATTTTGGGGGCTTTAATGTGCATCTCTGGCATCTTGAATTTAGGGCCCTTCAATTTTGCATCTGGACCCTCAATATTCACATCTGGGGCATCAATATCAACTTTGGGGCCAGAGATGTCAATGTCAGCTTTAGGGAGGGTAACATCCACTTCTGGGCCCTCTCCTTTGAAGCCAGGCATGCTGAACTTGGGCATTTTCACCTTGGGCATCTTCAGGTGCCAGTCTGGGCCATGAACATCCACATCTGGGACATCAATGTCTACTTTAGGGCCTTTGATGTCAACTTCAGGGCCCTTGAGATCACCTTCCACCTTAGGCAGGGAAACATCCACATCACCCTTCATTTTGGGACCTTTCAGGTTTAAGTCAATGTCAGGCATGGAGATCTTAGGAGCTTTGATGTTCATCTCAGGCATCTTGAATTTGGGGCCCTTCAGTTTTGCATCTGGGCCCTCGATACTCACATCTGGAACATCAATGTCAGCCTTGGGCAGGTTCACATCCACTTCTGGGCCCTCTCCTTTGAAGCCAGGCATGCTGAACTTAGGCATTTTCACCTTGGGCATCTTCAGGTGCCAGTCTGGGCCATGAACATCCACATCTGGGACGTCAATGTCCACTTTAGGGCCTTTGATGTCAACTTCAGGGCCCTTGAGGTCACCTTCCACTTTGGGCAGAGAAATGTCCACATCGCCCTTTACTTTAGGACCCTTCAGATTCAGGTCGACTTCAGGCATGGAGATCTTGGGTGCTTTGAGGTGCAGGTCAGGCATTTTGAACTTGGGGCCCTTCAGTTTTCCTTCTGGGCCATGAATGTCAATGTCAGGAGTGTCTATGTCCACCTTGGGTCCTGAGACATCGATGTCAGCCTTGGGCAGGTGCACATCTACTTCTGGGCCCTCTCCTTTGAAGCCAGGCATGCTGAACTTGGGCATTTTCACTTTGGGCATCTTCAGGTGCCAGTCTGGGCCATGAACATCCACATCTGGGACATCGATATCCACTTTGGGGCCTTTGATGTCAACTTCGGGGGCCTTTAAGTCACCTTCCACCTTAGGCAGAGAAACATCCACATCACCTTTCACCTTAGGACTTTTCAGGTGCAAATCAAAGTCAGGCATGGAGATCTTGGGGGCTTTGATGTTCATCTCGGGCATCTTGAACTTGGGGCCCTTCAGTTTTGCATCCGGACCTTCAATATTGACATCTGGAATGTCAACATCTACTTTGGGTGCTGAGACATCAATGTCAGCCTTGGGCAGGTTCACATCAACTTCTGGGCCCTCTCCTTTGAAGCCTGGCATGCTGAACTTGGGCATTTTCACCTTGGGCATCTTCAGATGCCAGTCTGGGCCTTGAACATCCACATCTGGTGCATTAATGTCCACTTTGGGGCCCTTTATGTCAACTTCAGGGCATTTCAGGTCACCTTCCACCTTAGGCAGGGAAACATCCACATCTCCTTTGACCTTAGGACCTTTCAGATGCAAATCAAAGTCAGGCATGGAGATCTTGGGGGCTTTGATGTTCATCTCTGGCATTTTGAACTTAGGACCTTTCAACTTCCCCTCAGGTCCTTCGATGTTAATATCAGGGCCTTCAATGTCCACTTTGGGTGTTGAGACATCAATGTCAGCCTTGGGCAGGTTCACATCCACTTCTGGGCCCTCTCCTTTGAAACCAGGCATGCTGAATTTTGGCATTTTCACCTTGGGCATCTTCAGGTGCCAGTCTGGGCCATGGACATCCACATCAGGGGCATTAATGTCCACTTTTGGACCTTTGATATCAATCTCAGGGCCTTTCAGGTCCCCTTCAATCTTGGGAAGAGAAACGTCCATATCACCCTTCACCTTGGGGCCTTTCAAGTTTAAATCAATGTCAGGCATGGAGATCTTGGGAGCCTTTAGGTGCATCTCTGGCATCTTGAATTTGGGCCCCTTCAATTTCCCCTCTGGGCCTTCAATGTTAATATCAGGAGTGTCAATGTCCACTTTGGGGCCCTTGATATCCACTTCAGGGCCCTTTAGGTCACCTTCCACTTTTGGCAAAGACACATCCACATCACCCTTCATTTTGGGACCCTTCAGGTTCAGATCAATGTCAGGCATGGAGATTTTGGGAGCTTTGATGTTCATCTCAGGCATCTTGAATTTGGGGCCCTTCAGTTTCGCATCTGGGCCTTCGATACTCACATCTGGAACATCAATGTCGGCCTTGGGCAGGTTTACATCCACTTCTGGTCCCTCTCCTTTGAAGCCAGGCATGCTGAATTTGGGCATTTTCACCTTGGGCATCTTCAGGTGCCAGTCTGGGCCATGAACATCCACATCTGGGGCATCAATGTCCACTTTGGGCCCTTTGATATCAATCCCTGGACCTTTCAGATCTCCTTCCACTTTGGGTAGAGAAACATCCACATCACCTTTTACCTTGGGGCCCTTCAGGTTTAAATCAATGTCAGGCATGGAGATCTTGGGAGCTTTAATATTCATGTCAGGCATCTTGAGTTTGGGACCTTTTAAGCCTCCTTCTAGACCTTCCACATTGATTTCTGGGCCCTCGATATCTATTTTGGGAGCCTCTATGTTGATGTCTCCTTTTGGCAGATCCACAGATATATCTGGCCCTTCTGCTTTTAAGCCAGACACACCAAACTTGGGCATTTTCATCTTGGGCATTTTCAAATTCCAGTCCGGACCTTGAACATCCACATCAGGTGCATCAAGATGGACTTCTGGTGCCTTAATATCCACTTGAGGTCCTTTAAAGTCACCTTCTAAATTAGGACCTGCAACATTTAAGTCTCCTTTGACTTTAGGACCTTTCAGATTTAACTCAACATCAGGCATAGAAACTTTCGGAGATGAAATATTCAGGAAAGGCATCTTGAATTTGGATCCTTTTCCTTTTCCTTGGACTTCAACATCAGGAGCGCTGATATCAACTTTTGGTCCTGTTACATCAATATCTGGCTTTTTAACTTTGACATCCACCTCAGGTGTCTGAACTTTGGAGCCCGAAAAATTAAATTTGGGAAGCTTAAAACGAGATTTCTTTGACTTGCCTTCAATATTGAGCTTAGGACCGGAAATGTCCACTTCTGGGCCCTTTACATCCAACTTTGGAGTTTTAAGGTCACCTTCCAATTTGGGCCCAGAAACATCAACATCTCCCTTAAGCTTTGAGCCTTTCAAATTCAGGTCAATTTCTGGCATAGAGATCTTGGGCATGTTTACATGCATGTCAGGCATCTTCAGTTTGGGACCTTTTAATTTGCCTTCTGGACCATGAATGTCAACATCTGGAGCATCCAAATCTATCTTCGGGCCCTTGATGTCAAGAGTAGGTCCTTTCAAATCACCTTCTACATTTGGAAGCGAAACATCCACCTCTCCTTTCATTTTAGGGCCTTTAAGATTAAGGTCTAAATCTGGCATTGATATCTTAGGAGCTTTGATGTGCATCTCTGGCATCTTGAACTTGGGGCCCTTCAGTTTTGCATCTGGGCCTTCAATATTCACATCTGGAACATCAATGTCCACCTTGGGTCCTGAGACATCAAAATCAGCTTTGGGCAGGTTCACATCCACTTCAGGGCCCTCTCCTTTGAAGCCTGGCATGCCAAACTTGGGCATTTTCACCTTGGGCATCTTAAGGTGCCAATCTGGACCATGAACGTCCACATCTGGGACATCAATGTCCACTTTGGGGCCTTTAATGTCCACTTCAGGAACTTTAATCTCACCTTCCACTTTCGGTAAAGACACATCCACATCACCCTTCACTTTGGGGCCTTTCAGGTTAAGATCAATGTCAGGCATGGAGATCTTGGGGGCTTTGATGTTCATCTCTGGCATCTTAAACTTAGGACCTTTCAACTTTCCCTCAGGTCCTTCAATGCTAACATCAGGACCTTCAATGTCCACTTTGGGCCCTGAGACATTGATGTCAGCCTTAGGCAGGTTCACATCCACTTCTGGGCCCTCTCCTTTGAAGCCTGGCATGCTAAATTTGGGCATTTTCACTTTGGGCATCTTCAGATGCCAGTCTGGTCCATGAACATCCACATCTGGGACATCAATGTCCACTTTGGGGCCCTTGATGTCAACTTCAGGGCCTTCAACTTTAGGCAGAGAAACATCAACATCACCCTTTACTTTGGGACCTTTCAAATGCAAGTCAAAGTCAGGCATGGAGACTTTGGGGGCTTTGATGTTCATCTCCGGCATCTTAAACTTAGGACCTTTCAATTTTCCTTCTGGTCCTTCAATATTAACATCAGGGCCCTCAATGTCTAGCTTGGGTCCAGAAACATCAATGTCTGCCTTGGGGAGGTTCACATCCACTTCTGGGCCCTCTGCTTTGAAGCCAGGCATGCTGAACTTGGGCATTTTCATCTTAGGCATCTTCAAGTGCCAGTCTGGGCCATGAACGTCTACATCTGGAACATCAATGTCCACTTTTGGGCCTTTGAGGTCAACTTCAGGACCTTTCAGATCTCCCTCTACCTTGGGACCTGTGACATCCATATCTCCTTTTATTTTTGGTCCTGTTAGATTAAGATCAATATCTGGCATGGATATCTTTGGTGTCTTAAAATGCATTTCAGGCATCTTAAACTTTGGACTTTTCCACTTGCCTTCAGGTCCTTCAATATTCACATCAGGACATTCAAGGTCCACTTTGGGTCCTGAGACATCGATGTCAGCTTTGGGCAGGTTCACATCCACTTCTGGGCCCTCTCCTTTGAAGCCTGGCATGCTGATCTTGGGCATTTTTATCTTAGGCATCTTCAGATGCCAATCTGGGCCTTGAACATCCACATCTGGTGCATCAATGTCCACCTTGGGGCCCTTGATGTCCACTTCAGGGCCTTCAACTTTAGGCAGAGAAAGGTCCACATCACCCTTTACTTTGGGACCTTTCAGATGCAAATCAAAGTCAGGCATGGAGATCTTAGGGGCATGAAAGTGCATTTCAGGCATCTTGAACTTAGGGCCTTTCAGTTTTCCTTCTGGACCCTCAAGGCTCACATCTGGGGCTTCAATGTCAACCTTGGGTCCAGAGATGTCAATATCAGCCTTGGGCAAGTTCACATCCACTTCTGGGCCCTCTGCTTTGAAGCCAGGCATGCTGAACTTGGGCATTTTCATCTTGGGCATCTTCAGGTGCCAGTCTGGGCCTTGCACATCCACATCTGGGGCATCAATGTCCACTTTGGGACCCTTTAGGTCACCTTCCACCTTAGGCAGGGAAACATCCACATCTCCTTTGACCTTAGGACCTTTCAAATGTAAATCTACATCTGGCATGGAAATCTTTGGGGCTTTGATGTTCATCTCTGGCATCTTAAATTTAGGCCCCTTGATTTTTCCCTCTGGACCCTCAATGTTCACATCTGGGGCTTCAACGTCAATTTTGGGTCCTGAGACATCGATGTCAGTTTTGGGCAGGTTCACATCCACTTCTGGGCCCTCTCCTTTGAAGCCTGGCATGCTGAACTTGGGCATTTTCATCTTGGGCATCTTCAGGTGCCAGTCTGGGCCATGAACTTCAGGAGCACTTATGTCTACTTTGGGGCCTTTGATGTTCACATCTGGTACTTTAACTTTACCTTCTACCTCAGGCACAGGCACATCAACATCCCCTTTGATTTTCGGTCCTTTCAGATTTAGGTCCACATCAGGCATAGAAATATTTGGGGCTTTGAAATGCATGTCAGGCATCTTGAACTTGGGGCCTTTCAATTTGCCCTCTGGTCCTTCAATGTTGATATCTGGCCCACTTATGTCAGCTTTAAGGTCACCTTCCAATTTGGGAACATCTACATCCACCTCTCCCTTGATCTTGGGGCTTTTTAAGTGTAGATTAATGTCTGGCATGGAGATTTTTGGAGCTTTAAAATGCATGTCTGGCATCTTGAATTTAGGACTTTTCCATTTGGCATCTGGGCCTTCCACAGCTACGTGTGGCACGTCAACATCCAATTCTGGACCCTTTAACTCTCCTTCCAACTTTGGGGCAGAAACATCAAAGTCTCCTTTCACTTTAGGCCCCTTTAAGTTGAAGTCAACATCAGGCATGGAGATTTTGGGCGCATGAAAGTGCATTTCAGGCATCTTGAATTTAGGGCCTTTCAGTTTTCCTTCTGGACCCTCAAGGCTCACATCTGGGGCTTCAATGTCAACCTTGGGTCCAGAGATGTCAATGTCAGCCTTGGGCAGGTTCACATCCACTTCTGGGCCCTCTCCTTTGAAGCCTGGCATGCTGAACTTTGGCATTTTCATCTTGGGCATTTTCAAGTGCCAGTCTGGGCCATGAACATCCACATCTGGAACATTAATGTCCACATTGGGTCCTTTGATGTCCACATCTGGCACTTTCATTTCACCTTCAATCTTGGGCAAAGACACATCAACATCCCCTTTGACTTTGGGGCCTTTCAAGTTTAAGTCCACATCAGGCATGGAGATCTTGGGGGTCTTGAAGTGCATCTCAGGCATCTTAAACTTGGGGCCTTTCAACTTTGCATCAGGACATTCGAGATCAACATCAGGCACTTCCACATTCACGCTGGGGCCTTTCAAATCTCCTTCCAATTTTGGCACAGACACATCGACATCCCCTTTGACTTTGGGACCTTTCAAGTGTAAGTCTACATCAGGCATGGAGATCTTGGGAGCCTTGAAATGCATCTCAGGCATTTTAAACTTGGGGCCCTTCAGCTTCCCTTCTGGTCCCTCAAGGCTGACATCTGGGGCTTCAATATCAACCTTGGGTCCAGAGATGTCAATGTCAGCCTTGGGCAAGTTCACATCCACTTCTGGGCCCTCAGCTCTGAAGCCGGGCATGCTGAACTTGGGCATTTTCATCTTGGGCATTTTCAAGTGCCAGTCTGGGCCATGAACATCCACATCTGGAACATCAATGTCCACTTTGGGTCCTTTGAGGTCAACATCTGGCACTTTCATTTCACCTTCAATCTTAGGCACAGACATATCAACATCCCCTTTGACTTTGGGGCCTTTCAAGTTTAAGTCCACATCAGGCATGGAGATCTTGGGGGTCTTGAAGTGCATCTCAGGCATCTTAAACTTAGGGCCTTTCAACTTTGCATCAGGACATTCGAGATCAACATCAGGCACTTCCACATTCACGCTGGGGCCTTTCAAATCTCCTTCCAATTTTGGCACAGACACATCGACATCCCCTTTGACTTTGGGGCCTTTCAAATGTAAGTCCACATCAGGCATGGAGATCTTGGGAGCCTTGAAGTGCATCTCAGGCATCTTAAACTTGGGGCCTTTCAACTTTGCATCAGGACATTCCAGATCAACGTCAGGCACCTCCACATCCACGCTGGGGCCTTTGATATCAACTTGTGGACCTCTGAGATCACCTTCCAGTTCTGGTACAGAAGCATCTATCTCTCCTTTCAGCTTGGGTCCCTTCAAATTCAGGTCCACATCTGGCATGGATATCTTGGAAGGTTTGATATTCAATTTAGGCATCTTAAACTTAGAGCCTTTTAATTTTCCTTCTGGTCCCTCAATATCCAAATCAGGAGCATCAATGTCCACTTTGGGGCCAGAAACATTAATGTCAGCCTTTGGCAAGTTAACATCCATTTCTGGGCCCTCTCCTTTGAAGCCAGGCATGCTGAACTTGGGCATTTTCACTTTGGGCATCTTCAGGTGCCAGTCTGGGCCATGAACATTCACATCTGGGGCATCAATGTCCACTTTGGGTCCTTTGAGGTCAACATCTGGCACTTTTATTTCACCTTCTATCTTGGGCACAGAGACATCCACATCCCCTTTGACTTTGGGGCCTTTCAAGTGTAAGTCCACATCAGGCATGGAGATCTTGGGGGTCTTGAAGTGCATCTCTGGCATCTTAAACTTAGGGCCTTTCAACTTTGCATCAGGACATTCGAGATCAATATCACCAACATCCACATCCACCTTAGGGGCTTTCACATCTATTTCAGGACCTTTCAAGTCTCCTTCCACTTTAGGAAGGGAAACATCTACATCAGTTTTCAGTTTAGGGGCTTTCAGATTAAGTCCAACATCAGGCATAGAAATTTTGTGTGTCTGTATATTCATGCTTGGCATCTTGAACTTGGGACCCTTTAGTTTCCCCTCTGGACCTTCAAGAGTCACATCTGGAGCATTAATGTCCAACTTGGGTCCAGAGACATTAATGTCAGCTTTGGGCAGGTTCACATCCACCTCTGGGCCCTCTCCTTTGAAGCCAGGCATGCTGAACTTGGGCATTTTCACCTTGGGCATCTTCAGGTGCCAGTCTGGGCCATGAGCTCCCACATCTGGTGCATTAATGTCCACTTTGGGACCTTTAATGTTGACATCAGGAGCTTGTATCTCTCCTTCTACTTTTGGTACTGTCACATCATAATCTCCTTTCATTTTAGGAGCTTTCAAATGCAAACCAACATCTGGCATTGGTATCTTCTGAGGTTTTATATTCATTTCTGGCATCTTAAATTTAGGACCTTTTAGTTTTGCATCTGGACCTTCAATATTCACATCTGGAACTTCAACATCCACCTTGGGTCCTGAGACTTCAAAGTCAGCCTTTGGCAAGTTAACATCCATTTCTGGGCCCTCTCCTTTGAAGCCAGGCATGCTGAACTTGGGCATTTTCATCTTGGGCATTTTCAAGTGCCAGTCTGGGCCATGAACATCCACATCTGGAACATCAATGTCCACTTTGGGTCCTTTGAGGTCAACATCTGGCACTTTCATTTCACCTTCTATCTTAGGCACTGACACATCAACATCCCCTTTGACTTTGGGGCCTTTCAAGTTTAAGTCCACATCAGGCATGGAGATCTTGGGTGCCTTGAAGTGCATCTCAGGCATTTTAAACTTGGGGCCCTTCAACTTCCCTTCTGGACCCTCAAGGCTCACATCTGGAGCTTCAATGTCAACCTTGGGTCCAGAGATGTCAATGTCAGCCTTGGGTAGGTTTACATCCACATCTGGGCCTTCTGCTTTGAAGCTAGGCATGCTGAATTTAGGCATTTTCATCTTGGGCATTTTCAGGCTCCAGTCTCCACCTTGTACTTCCACATCCGGTGCTTTAATGTCTACATTGGGGCCTTTGAGGTCCACGTCTGGAACTTTCATCTCGCCTTCTATTTTTGGCGCAGACATCTCTAGATTTCCTTTCATTTTGGGTCCTTTAAGATTGAGGTCAACATCTGGCAGCGTCATCTTAGGAGCTTTGAAGTGCATCTCAGGCATCTTAAACTTGGGGCCTTTCAACTTCCCTTCAGGTCCTTCAAGGCTCAGATCTGGAGCACTAACATCTACCTTGGGTGCAGAAACGTCCACATCAACTTTGGGCAGGTTCACATCCAATTCTGGGCTCTCTCCTTTGAGGCTGGGCATGGTAAATTTGGGCATTTTCATCTTGGGCATCTTTAGGTTCCAATCAGGACCATGAACTTCAACATCTGGGGCACTGACATCTACTTTGGGCCCTTTCAGGTCACCTTCCAGCTTTGGCACTGTGACATCATATTCTCCCTTTACCTTGGGACCTTTCATATGCAAGTCGACATCAGGCATGGAGATTTTGGGGGCCTTGATATTCATCTCAGGCATCTTAAACTTGGGACCCTTCAGCTTTCCTTCAGGTCCTTCAATATTCACATCTGGAACTTCAACATCCACCTTGGGTCCTGAGATGTCAATGTCAGCTTTGGGCAGGTTCACATCCACTTCTGGGCCCTCTGCTTTGAAGCCAGGCATGCTGAACTTGGGCATTTTCATTTGGGGCATCTTCAAATGCCAGTCTGGGCCATGAACATCCACATCTGGAGCATCAATGTCCACTCTGGCACTTTTAAGTTCAACATCAGGAACTTTAATCTCACCTTCAACCCTTGGCACTGTGACATCATATTCTCCTTTCACACTAGGGCCTTTCAAATGCAAGTCCACATCTGGCATGGAGATCTTCGGGGCTTTGATATTCATCTCAGGCATTTTAAATTTGGGTCCTTTCAATTTTCCTTCTGGTCCCTCAATTCTCACATCTGGAGCACTAACATCTACCTTGGGCCCAGAAATGTCCACATCAGGCCTGGGCAGGTTCACATCCACATCTGGGCCCTCTGCCTTGAACCCTGGCACACTGAATTTGGGCATTTTCATCTTGGGCATCTTCAGATGCCAGTCTGGGCCATGAACATCCACATCTGGGGCTTTAATGTCCATCTGGGGGCCTTTCAGTTCCCCTTCAAGTTTTGGTACCGTTACATCGTACTCTCCTTTTACCTTGGGGCCTTTAACATGCAGATCTACATCAGGCATGGAGATCTTTGGTGTCTTGACACTCACTTCAGGCAACTTAACATCAGGGCCTTTAAGTTTGCCCCCCAGGCTCCCTATGTTGACATCTGGGGCTTCCATGTTGACCGTGGGCCCTGTAATACTGACATCTCCTTTGGGTAGACTTACATCTATATCTGGGCCTTCCCCTTTGACTCCAGGCATGCTGAACTTGGGCATTTTCATCTTGGGCATTTTCAGGTTCCATTCTGGGCCATGAACTTCCACATCTGGGGCGCTGACATCCACTTTGGGGCCTTTGACATCAACTTCAGGGACTTTGACTTTCCCTTCTACTTTTGGGAGTGTGATATCTACACCTCCTTTCACTTTAGGTGCAGCTGCATTTAAGTCTACATCTGCCATAGAGATACTGCACGTTCCTGTTTTCCCAGGACCACTCAGCTTGGGTCCTGCCAGTGTCCCTTCTAGGCTGGGTGTTTCTATGTCCATTTTGGAGCCTTTAACTGTCACTTGAGGGCCTTTAACATCACCTTGCACCCCCAGAGCAGGAACCTTAACATCTCCTCTCAGTTTGGAGGACCCAAGGCTCAGATCCACATCCTGCATGGAAATTTTAGGTTTCTGAATAATCATTTCAGGAGTCTTGACTTTAGTACCCTTCATCTTCCCTTCCAGCCCCCCAGTAGCAACCTCGGGCAGGCTGACATCCCCAGAGACCCCAGGAAGAGTAACATCACCTGTGGGCAGTGTCACATCAATTCCAGTTCCCTCTCCCTTAGAATCTGATACAGAGAATTTGGGGACTTTCATCTTGGGCATATTTAGTTTGCCTCCAGGCCCATGAATATCAACATCAGGGCCTTGAACTTCCACATTGGGGCCAGCAATGTTGCCCTTGATTTTGGGAGCAGAGATGTCCACCCCTATGCTCCCCTGTGGCTTGGCACCTTTCAGGCCTAGGTCTCCCTCAAATGATGGCCCAGTAATTTGGGGGCCTTTCAGTTTCCCCTTAAGCCCCTCAACATTGGCACAGGGAGCACTGACTTCCAGCTGAGGGGTCTGGACATTCCCACCGATGGTCAGGCCTGGCACACCGCCCTTGTGCCCCACAGAGAATTCAGGTGCAGAAACACTCAACCCTGCCCCTGGTGCCTTGCCCTCAGGCCTTGTTGAGACACCAAATTTTGGCACCTTCATGGTGGGAATTTTGATTTTCCCATTATTGTCACTCTCAAGAGATGGACCCTGAACCTCTACTGCCCCACCCCCAAGAGAAGACGAAATGCCCACTCCTGGACCATGGATCCCTCCTTTGCCACCCAAGTCCAAGCCCTTTGCACTGACATTGATGTCTGGGCTTCCCACCTTTATCCCAGGCACGGTGACCTGGAGCTTCGAGTGGCCAGCACCGTGGAACTCTGGTCCCGAAGTGGAAATGGAGCCTGCTCGAATGTCCACAGCAGAGCCTGTGGTTGGAGACACTGCCCCCGAGCCCGAGGGCAGTCTGATCACTGTCTTCCCAGACTGAGTCTCCACATCCACAGTGGAGATTTCAGTCAGCTCATGCCGTGGAATCTTGATCTTGAACTCAGGACTGCTGATGTCGATGTCCCTGGCTCCTTCCCGGCCTGTCACATCCACAGTGTAGGCCGTGACCCTTCTAGTCACTGTGATGGTACGGCTCTGGGTCTCCCCAAGGTCCCCTTCCACTCCATCCTCCGACTTCAGGCGAGGCTTGATCTTCGTGGCATAGATGCGCTGGTATTCCTCATCACCCCCGCTCTGCAGAGAGACATGCCCGGCAGAGGTTGCAGCGGAGCCCGCCCGAGTTACAGACGCCCGCTGCAGCCCAGCCTGTTTCCCAGAGAAGCCGGGACCATAACGGGGGGCCACGGAGCCTCCTGGGGCAGAGCACAGAGGGCTGACGAAAGGGACTGACAACCACATCGGGAGGAAAACAGCAATTATTTGGAGAAACTCTGGTAAGCAAAAGCCATGGGGGAAAAGGGGTGTAGCCTCCTGGACTGCACGACCTGGGAGGAGGGTTTACAATCAATTCTAGACTCAAATTGGCCAGTCAAGTACCAGGGACGCCCCCGGGCGACCAGCTCGGCACTGACTTGACCCCGAGGCGCTCAACTTTCAACTCCCTGGTGTATTTGTTTAAGCAGGAGGGGAATCCTCCCAAGGACCCCTGGAAAGCTGGGCGGAGAGGGGCTGTGCTTGGGCAAACACTTCCCCTTTGAGTACCCATTACTGTTACATAAACAAGCCGTCAGAAGGAGCAGGGAAACGTCCCTCACGCACTTTGTGGCCCAGCCTCTGACTCACAGATGAGTCCAACCCTCTGAAGTAGAAAAATGTTCTGTGAGCCCTGGCGGGTGTGGCTCAGTTGGTTAAGCATCCTCTCATGCACCAAGAGGGCACTGGTTTGATTCCTGGTCAGAGCCCGTGCCTGGGTTACAGGTTCGATCCCCAGTAGGGGGCGCACAAGAGGCAGCCGATAGATGTTTCTCTCATCAGTGTTTCTCTTTCTCATTGATGTTTCTCCCTCTCTCTCCAACTCCCTTCCTCTCTCTCTAAAATAAAATAAAAAAACAACATTTAAAAAAGAAAAGAAAAATGTTCTGTGAGGCAGAGCTGGGCACCTGTGAAATCCTTTCAGAGATTCCGGCAAAGCGGAGACCTTCCTCCTGGCACCTGGGACCCAATAGCAGGAGTCGCTTCCCACGCTGTGGTGCTCTGAAGAGACTGACTCCTAGGGGCAGCATCAGCCACATGCCACACATGAATGGGAACAACCAGGCTAACTCAACAGAGAGTGCAGAGGGGTGAAATCAGGAGGATTGACGAGAGGGGCCCTGCAGGCAGACAGAAGGCTCTGGAAGCGGGGCCAGCAGGATGGCAGGGCGGTGCGGCCCGAGGGAGCTGAGGGGCGGACAGGCTGGCAAGGCACTCACCAGAACCACTTCAGAGCTGCGGGAGCTGAAGACTTCTTGAGTCCAGGTCTGGCCGGGCTCGGGGGAGCGGTCCCCCTTACGGTGCAGCTTCAGACCCACAGTGTGGTGCCCCATGGTACTCAGCAGCTGTGTCACCTCACCCGACTGCAGGTTGTCAAAGTAGATGGTGGCACCCACAATCTGGTCCCCTGTGCAGGGAGGAACGGGAAGCAGGTCTCAGGAAGCAACACACACTACGTGCGCCGCACTCAAGCCAACTTGCGTTAGTGCCCGCTTCTGCCTGCCCCCTGCCCTTCCCTCCACCACCCTCGCCCACCCCATCCGAGCACCCAGCCTGCACCCTGAGGTGACTCACCCTCCTTGACCACCCCAGTGCGGGCCGCAGGGGAATTCTGCACGACCTCCTGCACAAAGACGCCGTCGTCCCTCTGGGCAATGGTCAGCCCGTGGGAGCCGCTGCCCTGCCAGTTGGGCAGCAGCAGCTCCCGCGTTGTCTCCTCCTCCTTCTCCATCTGGGACAAGGGAAGGTAATGAGCTCCAGACAGTGGGGCACAGGCGCAGCAACGAGGGGACAAGAAGGCGGGGGGTCTTGGGTGCGGTGAACTCCCAGGGAGCAGAGCACCGTCTCCAAGGTGCCCGTTTCCTCGGTGGAGAAGCTTCAAGCACAGCAGACAAGATGGAAAGTGGACAGTGGATGCAACCCACCTGGGAGGTGACCAGCCCCTCGTTGCTCCCACCCAAGCCCTGCTTCCCGATGCCACCCAGGGGTCTCCACCCTCCTCACCCCATCACCTCCACCTCTCTCATCACCCTCCCTCCTACTGACCTTTCGCAGGACTCGGTTCAGGAGCGAATGCCTTGCCAGGAGCCCGCCCCTCCTTCCTGTCCTCTCCTCGGTCTCTCTCGCGGGGAATCTCGGTCACACAGCCTAGGGAAAAAGTTCACAATGATGCGGGCACTCAACAACCGCGTGTTTGAACCCCAACCAGAACGCAAGCGACGGCTGGATGTTCTGTTTCCAGGCCAGACCAAAACCCCGGCCCTCGCTACTGCCATCAATTCCATTCAGGCGTGACTCTCCAGCCTGGAAGCGTGGAAAGGGGGGTTAGAGAAGCCAAACCCCCGGCTCTGCGTCCTCCTAGCTGGGCAACCCTGGCCAAGTCACTTCACTTCTCTGAACCTCCATTTCCTCATCTGTGAAAATGGAGATGATAGCCCAGCTGGCGTGGCTCAGTAGTTGAGCATCGACCTATGAGCCAGGAGATTGCAGTTTGATTCCTGGTTAGGGCACATGCCTGGGTTGCGGGCTCGATCCCCAGTCTGGGGCATGCAGGAGGCGGCTAATCAATGACTCTCTCATCATTGATGTTTCTCTCTCTCTCCCTCTCCCTTCCTCTCTGAAATCAATACAAACATTTTTTTTAAAAACGATGAAAACAGAGATGATAAAGGATTTCCGTGAGGACTGATTAAGAGAGCATACGTGAAAAGCTCTGATGCACAGAAGCCTCATGACATACACACCCCCATTAGGGTCTTTATACCAGCTTCAGCCCAATCTTCAGGACAGAGATGCTACCATCCCCAACTCAGAGATGGAAAGACTGACATTCACAGGCCAGTTTGCCCCAGGTCCACAATAAGGAAGCCACTCCACCTGGGCTGGGACCCAAATCTGTACCTATTTCCCTACACCCTATCACATCAAGTCTGCAGCTTTAACTGTGCAAGACTTCTCAGAGGACACTCTTCAGGGTCTCCATCACTGCTGGCAACTGGCAGGCCTGCAAGCAGGGATGCTGGGGACAGTGACTCTGGGTCACCCTGTCTGACTCCCCAGCTGGGAGCTCCACGAGCAGTCACAGGCAGCAGCTGGACAAAGGAAGGCCCCGCCCCCGAGGCACTGGCCCCAGCCCGAGAGGCTAGAGTCCAGCTGAGCTGCCTCAGGGACGTGGTGAGTCAGGGCCCATCTGGCTGCCCACACTGGGCCCGGAGCCAGGTCCCCATAGGTGCTGGCACTTGGGAGCAAGGACGCCCTCCAGCCTCAGGATGAGCTGTCAGCAGGAGAGGTATACCCCAAGAAGACATCAGGCAGGACTCTGAACACGGCCACAGCCTATAGCCACCCACACAAAGTGGTGGAGGCCGCGTCACCCAGCAGCACGCCTGGGAAACTGTGGGGGATACTGTAAATCAGGGAGCACCTCGCCCAATGCTCCACCCTACACTGTTCACAGGCAGACATTAGTCAGCCAATTGATAAGTGTGTGCACTCTGGCCGCCTCCTGTATGTCCCAGTGTACTGGACCCTGCAGAGCCAATAAGCGGGGGCCAGACCCAGCTCCGCTCAGCACCCAATTACACGCCGCACCAGACTGTCACCCGACTTCTCTCTTGACTCTCTAATATTTACTGAATGCACTCCACGTGCCAGACAGGGAGACTTAGAAGACTTGGTTTCTGTCCCAGAAATAAATTATGAGTAAGGTGCTCAGGGTGTGATCATTTTCGCCTCAGAATGTTCCAGAAGGCTTGGGAGATTTTGGGGGACTATGAAATATAAATGGGGGTCTTGAAGGTGCTAGAGTTTGCCTCTGAGAAATGGGATTATTCCTGAGCACTCATGGGAACTTAGCAGTTCCAATGGCAGGCAGATCACAACCCGGGGGAAGACAACCACACGGACCCCTAAGTGCCCCCACCACCTGAACTCACACCTGCGTATGTGGCTAGGAGCAGACTGTGCAGGGCGAGCAGCTGTTGGCATGGGTGTGAGCTGGGGCTACGCCCCCTCCTTTCCTGCCAGGCAGAGGAGCCAGAGAAGTCATCCTGACCCTTCCCCACGTGAGACAGCAGAGCCGGAACTTAAGCTGCGCCTCCCCAGCATCCAGCGCTGAGAAGCCAGCCCTGCGGGCGAGCGCCAGGCAGGGCAGGGAAGCAAAAGGCAGAGAAGCCCAGAGGGCTTCTCAGATCTCTGAAACCACCGATCGCCCTGGCACCCGTCTTCCTCCTTGAGGGGGCCCCATTTCTTAGCCTAGCAGCCTGGTGCTAAGCCAGCAGCAGCGAGGGGGGAGAGCAAGCTCACCCTCGCCCACATCTCGGCCCCACCCTCCCTCCTTCCCCAATGAGTCACTGCAGCCACAACGGCTCCAAGCATGCTAAGGGTCACACCTAAAAACCAATCAACAAAGTGTTTCGGGGGCCAGAGCCCCGGTGTCAGAGGGGCTGGGGCTCCAGTGCACACACGCAGTCAACTTCCCTGCCAGCTCCTCCAATGGAGCCTCAAACCAGATGGAGCCCTAGGGATGGAGTCCCTAGAAACACAGCTAGGAGGCTCACGAGAGACTTGCTACATGCCTGGATCCAGGCTGCTGAGGAGGGGAAAAGGCCATCCAGAGTAGAGAAGGGTCCACATGCCATGAGAAGGGGAGGCACTGGACCCGAGGCCACAGGTTGGCCTTGGCAGAGCACCTGCTGGCTTCCTGGCCAGGTAGAGCTGCCAACCACCCTGCCTGTTCTGGCTCAGCTGCCTCCTGGCACAGCCAGGAAGGACTCTCCTACCCTCTCATCTGATCTGGGCCATGCAGATGGCTGGACATAGGGGTGCTGACAGGGGCTTCAAGGCCACCGGTGGCCAGGACCTATTCTCTGCTTTTGGGCCCAACCCCAGTCTCTCCCACCCCTGGAGCTTGTACCAAGCCCAGCTGGTCGTTCCTCCTCCCACACAAGCCAAGGGAAGCCAGGCCACCCAAAGCAGGGCCTTTGGCACTATGAGATTTCTGTACATCCAGCCAAATGTCATAAGCCTTTGGAGCCGTGCCATCCAACATGTGGCTATTTAAATTTAAAGTAACTAAACTTAAAATTTAGTTCACTGGCCATGGCTGGGTGGCTCAGTTGGTTGGTGTGTCGTCTTGTGCACCAAAGGGTTGTGGGTTCGATTCCCAGTCAGGGCACATGCCTAGGTTTCGGGTTCCATCCCGGGTTAGGGCGTGAACAAGAAGCAACCAATCGATGTTTCTCTCGAATCGATGTTTTTCTCTCTCTCTAAAAAAAAAATCAGTAAAAAAATATCCTTGGGTGAGGATTACCAAAAAAAATTTTTTTTTAATTTAGTTCACTGGTTGCATTGGCCACATTTCAAGAGCTCCACAGCCACACGTGGATACCATACTGGAGAGCACAGACAGTAAACATTTCTGCCACTACAGAAAGGTCATGGCGCTGCCTGTTACTTACACATAGGGAAGGTGAGGTCCAGAGGTGAGAACTGGGGAGTTTTGGGGCCCTAGAGCCCAGGACCTCCTAGCTGCCCACCCATGCTCCACGCGATACTGGCTCACAGTGTCCTCAGTGAAGGGACAAGCAGGGCTGAAGTAGAGACCCTCTAAGGCAGAGGGCTGCTTGGAGGGCAGAGAAGGAGTGAGATGGTCAGCCCACTCCAGCTGCAAGACTGAGAGGACACAGGTCTGAGACTGTGGGACAGGCGGCACAGAGTGTAATTCAGGCCAGAAGCAGCAAGAACAAGGCTGTCCTGTCCATTCAAAACCTCAAAGAGGCCTGGGCCAGGTGGCTCAGTGGTTAAGCGTCGACCCAGGAACCAATCTGTTGGATTACCAGTCAGGGCACATGCCCGAGTTTTGAGCCCGATCCCCAATAAGGGGCATGTAGGAGGCAGTGAATCAATGACTCTCTCATCATTGATGTTCCTCTTTCTCTCCCTCTCCCTTCCCCTCTCTAAAAATCAATAAAAACATATTTTTTAAAAAACTTAAAAAATAAAATAAGTAAGTTTAAAATAAACTCAAAGAGGATGTGCAGAGCAGCAGGGCTCTGCCTGTGCCACCTGTAAATTGGGGGCGACACCTGGACAAACCCGGGAAGAAGACTCCTTGCCCTGGGCAGAGGGTTTCCACCAGATGTGAGCTCCAGAGGAGCACCCTCACCCCCTCTCGCCAGGGAACAGAGCCCCTTCTTCCCAAACCAAAGGGAAGACAGCCAGGGAGGGGCCCAGCCTGGTTGCTGCAGCAGTCAGAGCCGGGCTTGCAACTAGCATCAGTGTGAAGATGACAGGAACTGACACACGCACCTGGAGAGACAGCCCTGGGCCTCGATGCCTCCATGTCCCAAACCTGAAGACCAGATACACACCAGAGAAGCACAAGTTCACACATACACCCAGCACGGGCTGGACACAAGAAGTGACATTTCGAGGGAGAAGCACTCTCACAATGAAGAGGGCACTAATAGCAATGAAACTGCCCACCCAGCACAGCGGCATGCACACACACGCACACGCACACTCGAGAGAACCGACCCACCGAGTACACAGGCCAGGGAGCAGCAGTCCCCATGCCCCATGCCGAGGAGAATGAAACGATTCTCCACCAGAGGCAGAGAGCACCACCAGAGGGAAAACCCCAAACACTAAAAACCAGGACCAAGGGTTTGGATATTCAAAGAAAAGAGAGATACACCCAGAAGGGCACCCTACTCTCATTCTCACTCACAGAACTTGGAAGAGGAAGGGGCTGCTCCACACTGAAAGAAAAGCCCAGCCAGCTGGAAGAGACTCTGCACAGCTCCTATGGGTGCCAGGCACTCTGCTCCAGTTCCATGCCCGGGGTCTCATTCCATCCCCAAACAACTCCATGTGATTAAAAATTAATATCCTTATTTTAGAGATGCACAAACAAGCCCTGGAGGTAGAGGGCTTGCCTGGAGTCCTCTGACATCAAGGCCAACAGTGTTTACCCACATCGGGGAACAAAGGCACACATAAATACACACACAGGATGAGAAACCACAGAGAAAGATGCACAGGACAGATACACAGGGGAAACCTATACTGGAGGTGAGTAGTGAGAACCAGAGGACACACCCACAGGAAGATGGGCCTGGACCTGGTCCAGCTGGGGGACAGCAAACCCAGAATGGGCAGCATCCCAGGTATCCCAGAACCTAGGACCTGAGGGGTCTTTTGGTTATGACACTTAACAAGGGTGCCCAAAACCCAGTTTACCTATAGAATCACTTGGGCCCTGGCAGGTCAAGGTCAAGAGAATCATCCCTTTCTGGGGCTTGGCCAGCTCAGGACCCACAGAGCCAGGTGCTGGGAGATCAAGGCAAACATTTCCACTCGCTGAGAAATAGGAACAGCCATGGCAGGCAGACCCTCATCCCAGAGGAACAGGGAGAAACCCAGAGGTGGATCTCTTCCAGGGCCTAAGCCTCCAAGTGGATCTCCATGTACGCAGCTGCCAGACCTGTCTGGAAAAAAACCAGGCCCTATTCTAACTGGAGTAGACATGTGTGCTCATCTCCACAGTCTAGGCTAGAAGCAAGAACTTGTACTCAGCTGATTCTGGGCCGTACACCCCAGGGGGACACTTGCAACTTGAATGGGATGTGTATGTTGGGGGGATGGAATTATCAGGGAGAATTAAACAAACAGTGGCGACACAGTCACTGGAGAAAAAGACACGTAAGGACGCATACACACCCCATGTGCTCATCAGCCCCATTCCCCGTTCTTTTTTTAAAAAATATGTCTTTCTTGATTTCAGAGAGGAAAGGAGAGGGAGAGAGAGAAACATCAGTGATGAGAGAGTCATTGATCAGCTGCCTCCTGCACGCCCCCTACCGGGGATCGAGCTGGCAACTGGGGCATGTGCCCTGACCGGGAACCAAACGGCAGTCTCCTAGATCACAGGTCGATGCTCAACCACTGAGCCATGCTGGCCGGGCCTATTCCCCCTTCTTAACAGCCCAGAGCAGGCCCAGAACCCCTGCCTTCACCCAATCACAACAGACGCCTGTCAGGGCAGGCCCAGGCCCTGCGCACCATGGAGGGCACCTATACCTGTTAACTCGGTGCCCAGGGTCCCTGCCTCCCTCCACCTCTGTGCACCTATCTTGCTCCCTTGTACCTGGGCCACAACCCAGCAAGAGGAAGTTTTTCCAGCCTCATCGTTGCAGCCCTCTCCAGCCCTCACCATCATGCTGGTTTTCTGCACCATGACTTCCAGGGCATCCCCCTCCCACCCCAGCCCACCAGCTGCCTTCTGGGCTCCACCCTGCCGCCTTGCCCCACCTCTCTCTCCTGGCCACTCCCCAGCGAGCTCTGAAGCCCAGGAGTTCCCAGTTCTCACTTCTAGCTGGAAGGAAGCTTCCCTCTTTCTCCCCTGACCAAGAGGGACTCTCCCCTCCTGTGACAGGGGGCTGGGGAGGCACTACATTCTCCAGTAGGAAGTCCCCACACCTGCCACAGAGCAAGGGAAGAGTGGGCCTTGACCGGGAGATGCTGGGATTAAGACAACTCTGCAGGTGTCGCCCTCCACAGAGACAGGGCGGAAGAACGTGCTGGCTCTCCCTGGGGGCAGATTACAGTTTGGGAGCTGCACCGTGGCCCTGCCCGCACCCTGACCATAGCCCCCACCAAGGCCCAGCTCTCCACCCAGTGGTCACGCCAAGCTAGTGCAGGGCACTTCTCAAAGAGCCGCCCCCAGCCCAGCCAGGACATGAAGCCCGGATCAGCTCCAGGCACTTCCCCTTCCCCTAGAACCTCCGCTCTGGCCCCCAGGGACAGGGCAGGATGCCCCTCCCTGACCGCCCAGTGCAGGGCCTCACTCAGCCTCACTCCCAGGTCTGTCCTTGCCCTCCTGCGGGCCTCTGGACACAAACTCCAGGGTCCAGAACCTATCCAGGACAGAGAAATTTACTCAGTCCTTACCTGCAGCCCTCATGAAACCTCCACCACCAGGGCAGAGTCCCACTGCTGTCCCCTGCCCTATGAGCCCCAGATACAAGCATTGATGACAAACCCAGGCCCACAGTAATGCAAGCAGCACCATGAAGACAGAGGGGCACCCTCTCATAGGTAATAACACACACCTCGCTGCTGTGACACTAGCAGGCCACAGTGAAACATCAATTCCTGGACCCAGAACCTCCAGCTACAACAGCCCAACTGGTCCCCTGATGGGAGCTAAGGCCAGCAGGAAGGAAGGGGGGCTCCACCAAAACATATACTCCTGCTGAGCCCTGCTGTGGCCAACCCATGAGCCCCCACACCCCCTCTGTGCGCCCAGACCTGGAGGTAACTGCCCTTGCTCAGGAAGGCCTGGGAGCCGAGCAGGATGGTTGGAGCCTAGGGAAATGGCAACTCCCTTGGAAGCCTGGGGGAAGCCATGGGGGACAAAGAGAGCGGAAGGCCCTAGACACTGGCCGCTGTAACATTCTAAAGCCTCTCCAGTGGCCACCTCCCTTCCACATGGTCAGCCCAGCTCCAGGAGAGAAACTTGGGGATGGCTGAGAGTGGTAGGGGGAGAGCCAGCAGGGGGAGAGCTCCCAGCAGGAGTCTGACTAGCTCTCCCAGTCTGCCCCTTTGTCTGTCCCCAGGCGGTTCCCAAGTTCTGAGGAAGATGGTGACCACACCCCAAGCCCCACACACCCCTCCGCCCCCACAGCTTTGCCCCAACCTCTCAAACCAGCTCCTCAGGCTCAGGGTGGTGTGCTCTGCCAGGGCCAGCCAGCCAATTCCATGTTGAGCCAAAGAATCCAGCCTGACGGTGCCGGCACCTCCACCCAGGGCCTCACCTCCCTGGGACTGAGGCGACCCTGGGGACCCCCAGCTCATTCCCTGCCCTTGATGGGCGCTGCCCTCCCCCGTCTCAGGCCTCCCACAGTTCACTGTCCTGTCCCACCCTGGGCCTTGGACCTCACCCCCTGAACCAAGAGCAGCTGGTACAAGCCCTCAGCTCTGCGGGGTTAGCTCTTCAAGGAGCTGCCAGACCAGGACTCTTGAATCATGGCTGTAGGGCTCCATATTGGCAGCACTAAGCCCCTTGTACCTTATGTGGCTCCCTGTGTGTCCCTGTTCTCTGACCAATGTCCCTGGACATAAACTCTTAAGGCCAGGGCTTTAGAGACACCCTCCAGTCTCTATCTCCAACAGCCCAGACCCTGCATGCTCTCCCAGCCCAGCTCTCATGGTCCCAGGTCCTCTCCTACCCTCCCTCACCCACAGCTCACAGCAAGGAGCCCCCCAAGCCTGGGGCTCCCTCTACTCCCCACTCACACTCACCTCCCACATGATGGCCCAGCCCTTCATCCCCCTGTGGGGAGAAGGAAGCTTCACCATTGGGGCTGGAAAGGAAGTGCCTGCCACACCCTAGCCCAGGGGTTTCCCTAGAGCGGGCAGAAGAGAGGGGGCAGGACATGAAAGCAGAATCTACTCCCCTAATTTAGACCCAACACTGGTGTGGGGGCCCTAAAATGTCTTCAAAGGCACGTTCAATCCTCCCTGTCCCCCCACATTCGCTTGCCTTCACCTATTACCACAGCCCACCAAGGCGACACTGCATCCCGCAAAACCAACCCAACCCCTGCGATGAGCTAGGCTGTGTGAGGAGGGGCCTGTGATCCCTGCAACTGGAGGCTGGATTCTAATACAGGAAACTTTCAAAAGCAATTACTGGGTGCCCAAGCTCTGCTGGGGACAGAGAGGTAAATATCTGGGACCCCTTCCCCCTGAAACTCCAGGTCATTCTCTAAGGACCCCATGGGAAGATCCCACTCTGCCTTTCCACAGATCCACTCCCGAGAGCCCAGCACTCAGCAGCCACTGCAGGCTCCCTGGGGGCACCTCACCGCCACCTCGATGGCCACACCCAGTGAGAGGCTCCAGCACACACACCACGCGCACAATTCTCTGTGGCCACATCAGGCAGAGGCGTCAGAGCCCTCGCCCACCTGGTGTTCCGGCCCAGTTAGAGCCGCGAGGCGCCCTACCTGACCACTCCGTTCCCCTCCCACGCAAGGGGCACTGCCAGCCCTGCTCAGACTCATGTGTCCCTCCCGGCCAGCGTCGCCTGGGGGCCGCGTCCCCACAGCCCCCAGCCCTGGCACTGCAGGGGGCGCCAAGCCCGGTCAAGGCAGGGCCAGGCCCTGGCACGGCGCACGCCCCCTCCCTGCACGGGAAAGCCTTACATAACACAGCTCGCACACACCCTAAGCACTGCCTTTCCAGCGCCCCGCAGGACCGCCGGGCCCTCTCCGCAGCGCGCGCGGAGCGGGTTGCAGAGCGCAGCCCTCCCGCGCCGAGCCCGGCTCCAGCCCCCAGCTCCCACACAGCCCCTTCCCCTCCCCTTTGCCCCTCACCGCTCCTCCCGAGTTCTGGTTTGAATTAGTCACCGGCTCCAACCACCACATTCCTCAGGCTGCTGGCGCCCATCCAGGCGCTGGGGCGGGGGCCGTCCCGCCCGGACGGGTTTGGGAGTGGGCTGGGGGAGAGAGCGCCGCCTCCGGAGGGGAAGGGGCGGTCCCAAGGGCCGGGCCGCAGCACCGGCCCCCTCTCCTCCCGCCCCCAGTGCAGGAATCTCCCTAATTATGGCCCCCACCCCCACTCCCACCCGTCCCGCTGGGAGGCGCGCTGCAAACTTCCAGGCTTGGGGGCCCTGGGGGAAGAGGGAGCTTTCGGGAGCAGGGAACACGGAGGAACAAGAATAGGGTGGGGCAACTGGAGGGGGCCTGGGGGGCAGCCAGGAGCAAGGGAGGAAGAGGCGGGAGGTACAGAATTGGGTGGGGCCGGGAGGACTCCGGACGCGGAGTTCTGGCCATAGGTGTCGTGAGAGGGGAGGGACAGCGGAGGGTCGCACGGTGCAAGGGCGCCCGGAGGGGCGGAGGGGCCGCGGCGACGATCTCGGAAACTTCTCCAGTAAACACGGAATAGAACCGAAGCGGCGCGCGGAGCCACCGCCCCGTGGAGAGGGAGTGGGACGGGGCCACCAGGCCAGCAACGCGGCGCCCTGCCGTGCAGTAGGGCCATCACCCGAGAGAAATAAGGACTGCAGCAAAGCGCGCTCTGGAGCGACTTTCCAACTTTGCCCAACTTGCACCCCGACTCCGAAGCCAGAGCTCGGCTCCCAGGGCGCGACGCGTCGCCACCTTGCGGGGCCCCGAGGCTGCCTAGCTTGTTCCAAACTCTCTGAATCCTCACAGCGACACCCACGAAAGTGCCTCGCCCAAGCCCTGGACCCCACCTCCCCTCGCCCGCTCCCGGCGTCCAGTTTCCCGACCCCGCCTCAGCGCGCCCGGCCCCTACCTGCGCGCTCAGCCCCGGAGCACAGCCATGGCCCGCGCGGGGCCCGTGGTCACGGAGCTGCGGCGGCTGCGGGCGTCGAGCCCCGGTCGGGGCGGGTCCGGCAGGGCGGGTGGTGCAGTCCCCGCGGCGGAGCTGCTCCGAGTGGCCGGGCCCGGGTGTGGGGAGGCGGCTCTTGTAACTCCGGCTGGGCGGGCGGGTCTGCCCCGAGCTGTGGGGAGAGGGCGGGGCCGGGCGGGGCCCGAGTGGGGTTGGGACGAGCGGACGGGGCCGACTCTGGAGAGACCCGGGACCGGGCCGCTGGAGGCGGGCGGGGGAGGGGTAGAGGAGACCGGGGGCCAGGGGGCGCGCGTCTGAGGTGCTGCCTTCCCCTGCCCCCATCCACTGCCCCCTGCCCTGGCCCGGGCCTGGATCGACCACCAGCCTATGTAATGTGTGGCTTCGCCCGCAAGAAGCCCGTCCAGCTCTCTGAGGCTCATCCGCCCAGCTGGAGCTGGGAATCAGACATTTTCCAGGAAGGACCAAGGGGTTCAGAAAGCAGTCGAGGGGAGAGGGGGCCTTGGGAGGTTCAGCCGTGACCGACCTCTTGAGTTTTTTTCTGGACACAGGCAACTGCACTTCAAATCCCAGGCCCGGCTCCTCATTTGGTTCCCAAGCGCCACGGGTGCACGCGCCCGCGCATTTCCGGTCTTCCCTCTTTCTGGGGGACCCTCAACCCCTCCCCCAAGAACCGGCCTGGAGACGCCGCCCCAGCTCCTGGAGCCAGGGTCGCCAGCGCCTCCCCACAGCTGCAGCGACACTGGAGTTAGGCCTGCAGCCCTCGCGGCCCACGTTTTCCAGGCTCCCTCTACCTGCCCGTTCCTTCCCGGATCCCCCTCCGAGCCCCTCCTCCACCTCCCACTTGCAGGACGCTTTGTTTCCAAATTTACAGCCATTTCCCACAGCCACTTCCAACTGCATGGAGATTTTATTAAATGCTTAATGATGGGGTGTGGGGTCCTTCTGGCTGTACACACACCCCCTTCCACACCCCCATTCCCTTCTCCGCCATGAATCCTCTATTCTCCCTCCTAGATGGCCACCCACTGACCCCATCAAGCCACCTTTCCTCCCTTTCCAAATGCTGCGGGAAGGCGACCCCAGGCTGGGGACCTGAGCAGACCGGGCCCAGGCAGGAGTGCCCTCCTTGCTGCAAGATCATGAGTGGGTTGGGGCTGAGACCAGAGGCCCTGTCCTCTGAAATGGCAAACATGTTTACAGGCTAAAAATACCCAGCAGCCAACTCTGCTGCCAGCCCTGGGGGCTGTGTCCCAGGTCCAGTTACCCACACAGGGTACAGCCTGTGGGGGAGGGAAGAGACAGCAAAAGGAGACACAGACATGTAGACACTCATATAATGGGCACAGAAAGGTGGAGACACGTGGAGACAGACAGGCATAGGCATGCAGAGACACACAGAGAAAGCGGAGAATTGGGCACCAGCATTTTCTGTTTCTCTGTCTCTGTCTCTATCTCTGTCTCTGTCTCTGACTCTGTCTCTGTCTCGCCCTCTCTCTGACACACACATACCCAGATAGTGACTCAAATCCACAGCAGAAGCAGTCCCACCATACACATCACAAGCACAGTCATAGACCAAACTTTGTGAAGAATCTCCCTCATTCATTGTGTTCTGCACCCCTTGCCTAGCACCTACCTTATTTAAAGAAAAAAATCTAAACTTTTCAACTTTGGGATGCTTTTTTAAAAATTAAAAAATGGGTCCAGCCAGGCATGGCTCAGCGGTTGAGCATCGACCTAGGATCCTGGAGATCCCAGAGATTGCAGTTAGATTCTGGGTCAGGGCACATGCCGGGATTGCAGGCTCGATCCCCAGTCAGGGGAGTGCAGGAGGCAGCCGATCAATGACTCTCATCATTGACGTTTCTATCTCTCTCCCTCTCCCTTCCTCTCTCTGAAATCAATAAAGATATATATTTTTTAAATTAATTAATTAAAAATTTTAAAATTTTAAAAATAAAAAAACAAGAGCTAATTCTTTCCTTTACCAATGGCTTTAGATTTTTATTTCTTTTAACATTTATTCCAAATTTTAAACATGGAGCAAGAAGTACAGATAAACTAAAGTGGCCTGTAATGCTACAAGCTGGCTAATCCTTGTTGACATATTTTAAATAAAATCAATACTACCATGTGGTAAAGAATGTAAACAATGCAGAAAGGTGGCACTCTCCCTTCTGCCTACCCAGTCCCTCTCCCCAGAAGTAACCACTATGAGCTGTTTACCAAAGGAGTTTTTTAAAAAATACATCTTTATTGATTTCAGAGAGAGAAATATCAATGATGAGAGTCAGCTATAGGCTGCCTCTTGCACGCCTCTGGCTGGGGACTGAGCCTGCAACCCAGGTGGGAATTGAACCACAATCTCATGGATCATAGGTCAATGCTTTAACGGCTGAGCCACACTGGCCATCAGCTGGGCCAAAGGATTTTTAACTTGATGAAATGAATCATTTCCTTCCTTGAAAGTGCAAGTTTTCCCAGTGCCTATGAAAATCGGGAGCTACTTTACACCTAGGTTTTCAGAAAAATAATTATGTGACATATGCCACAAAGACATAAGGTGTCTGCAAAAAAGGGCTACGGGAGTTTGCAGGGAGGGGCTGGAGCAGGAAAGGAAGAGCAGGCAGGGTGTGGATGCTGCACCCTCACCTCAGCTTGGGGCCCCCCAGGAGTGAAAGAGCAGGGGCTAGTGTCCTGGGCTCAGAGCCAACTTTTCTGCTCCATTGTTTGTTCTGGCCACCCTCTTGATCAACAGGGAAGAAGGCAGGACAGGCTGGTTTGGGGAGCAGTCGCAGATCAGTGATTACTATCCAGGTAGTTCATTCATTCAGGGGCACTACTTCCAGAGAGGGGCGGGGGGGTTCCTGGGGACTGGCTCTTCCCCCTTCCAGGCTAGAAGGTAGAAAGGGGTAACCAAGACCTTGACCCCCAAGAAACCATGATCCTGTCTGCTGCAACCAGAGCTGGGGTTTCCTAGGTCGGCCTATTAAATAGCCCAGGGGAAGGGAATATTTTCAACAGGTTTTTTTGTTTGTTTTACTCAACAGTTTCCAATGATGTAACTGAAGACACACACTTAGAAATTTCTGCCAACCCTCTTCTGCCCACTGCTGTAGCCCCCCCACTCCTCACCCTCCAAGATACCTGCAGGGTGATTGTGTCTGACACTGCACAGGCACTTGCATGTGTTAATTCTCACACACTCTGGGAGGAAATGGTCTCAGAGAGGGTTAGTGATTTACTTAAAGTCACACAGCCCTCAGAAGCAGGAGTCAAAGCTCCCACTAGCACCTAAGCTCCATGAGGGCAGGGATATCTGTTCTCTGCTGTATGCCTGTGCCTACAGCAGTTGCTGGCACGTAGCAATCACTCAAGAACATAATGAATGAATGAACAAACTATAGGTATAACTGGCCCCAAAGCCCTTATTCTTTTCACAACAGTATCCTGCACCCCACGCTTCCCCTCGCTCTTAGCTCCCCAGCAATTCCCCCATTTGTAGACTTTATGCAGCTGCACAAACATTTACTGTGTCCAAAACTAGGCCGCGTGCTGGTGGTGGTACAGGTGGTAGAGAACCTGACAAGACAGATGGAAGCTCTGCCCTCAAGGCCCTCAGTCCAGAAGGAAATGGACTCTGATGTCCCCTTACCTTGTACTCCGAGTTCCTTGCAGGTCCTGTGCTTTGGAGAAATTGGATGTTATCTTTTCTACCAGGTCATTTCCACAGTCTCTGCGCCCCCCCCAACCCCCCCACACACAGACAAACACAGTATTTTTTAGTTATAATTTGTCCTCTTGGTCCCAACATTGCAAAGAAAAGCTCTGTCAGGTTGCAGATTCCTCGGTCAAAATAAGGGCTATCCAGGAATCTGGCACTCCCCTCCCCCTTTGGAGGCAAAGTCCCACGTCGCAGTTCTGCAGACTCGCTGGCAGAGCCAGGTGCGTTCGAGGACTTGTCATAGCCGGGATACCCCAGCTTCCTCACGAGGGCCGCTCCCTCGGGGGTTCCCTAATCTGTACTGTAGTGTCTGAACTTGGACTCCTGTTGCCCAGCGACGTGCCTCTGTTTTGTTCCTATTATGCCTGTTTCCATAGCAACCACAAAGGGGCGTTCTGTGTGCAGGCCCCTGGCCAGGGGATTCCCCTTCCCCTCCCTTCTCACCACAGTCCCCTTCTCTGAAATCTGTGTATTACAGAGAAGGAAAGATGCCGACAGCTCAGAAAGTAATCATAGTTTTTAAACTTCGAGCCCAGAGAGGAAGTGAAGTGTGCAGTCTGTTCGAAGTCTCTGAAAACAGACTTTCCCCACTATGAGGGCGCTTTGGCACATCAACCTTAGAAGCAGAGAAATGACTGTCAGCCCTTCTTTGAGCCATCTGGGACCGATCAGCCAGAACCCACCTCCACCCCAGACCAGACCAGAGATTAGAGTCCCTGCCAAACATCAGGCCCTCTCCGTTCACTCCCATGGTTTCCTAATCTGTCATCTTCCTCGGCTGAACTGCAAACCTAGTGGGTGATTCTGGGATCCAAACTTCATTTCCTAAACCACTCTCAAACCCTAAACTCCTAATCAGATTCAAAATCTGAAGCCAGGTAAAATCTTCCTCCTCCAGCCCAGTTCAAATCCCGGCCTATATTTAAGGCTCAGGCTTCCAATAAGGGGTTCCCGAATCACTCACACGGGACAGATGGGAGACCGCAACTCCCCTACACTCAGTCCTAACTGACCTCCTCAGGCCCAAGCAGAACCCAAGCGACAGTTGATCAGTGAACTAGAGATAAGACACAGGGCTCTTAGTACAGACAGACTCTGGGAGGAAAGGAGGCAAAGAAAGACTGCCAGGGCAAGAGCAAGGGGGCAGAAGTGGGCAGGCAGAGCAGGGCAGGTGGCCACCCCGGCATGGTTGGGTCCCAAGCAGCAGGGAGAGATGGCCATAGAGGCTGGTGAGTTGTGGGTGCGGGGATGCTGTAGGAGCAAGAAGTTAACAGGAAATGTGGTCTTGGGATTAAGGAAAAGAAGCGGCAAGACATGATTGAATGAGGCTGTGTGAGGATGGAGGGAGGGAGAGAAAGAAAAAAGAAGAGCTCAGAACTGGGCTGGGGATTGGGCCCACTGACTTGTAAACAGGAGCCGAGGGAGGGAGCTGGAATGATCGGAGCAGCCAACGCCCGGCCAGCTCCCTCCCCAGCAGGGTGCAGGGAGCAGGGAGTGGGAAGGGAGGGCCCAGAGAGGGGAACACCAGCCTCCTCTCCCCTTTTTCGGAATGTGTCTTTCTCCCATCCTTTCCAACTTCCTCTGCCTTTCCTCCAGTTCCCGGGGGAAAGGGAGACCAGCCCAGGCTTCCCTCCGTCTGTCCTCTGCTTACGCTTTCCAAGTCTGGCTCAAGGAAATCAGGCTGAGCAGGGAAGGAAGGGCCTAGGCTGCCCAGAGCCTGAGTCACCACATAGTTGAGGTTCCTGTTACTGGAAGCCCAGCCTCTTCTACACCCTGTGCCCTCTGCCCGCCCAGCCCCAGGACTTGGATCCCGAGGGCTGACCCTGCCCCAGGACTTGCTCCACTTCCACACTTCTTACCCTTGTCAAGGCTGCCTTCACTACCGCCCTCTCCCTGCTGCCAACACCTAGGGTGCTTCGTCCACCATGCTCACCCCTCAGCCTTGGAGGGAAGCATCCTCCTGCTCCTCTTAGGAGCAAAAGTGACTCAGTGAGCGGCTGCAGGAACTGTGCAAAGACCAGCATGAGCCCGTGATAAGTCACTTCCCCTCTCTGGGCTTGTTTCCTCATGGGTAAAACAAGGGCTGCTTGCTGTGGTCTCCCTGGCAATCGCTGCTTGAGGTACCTTCTGTGAGTCCGAGTCAAAGAGATGGAGAGTTACTACGGAGTAGAGTGGGATAAAAGGGGTGTGTTTGCTAACCTGTCCTAACAGTGGGAGTGGGTGGAGTAGGGCACAGGCACTGCCACCACAGGGCAGCCAACACCCTAGGCAACTCAGTGACTCAGGTCCCATCGAGAGGCCCACTGGCAGGAAAGCACCCTGTGGCCTCCTGTGAGTCAGGGGAAATACGGATGTCCCTGAGGAATGACTGGCCAGGGTCCGCTATAACCAACTCTCACTCACACCTAGAAAGTGGCCAAGCCCACGCAGCCCACTTCCTTTGATGGATGCCCTAACCTCATCACACCGCCTCCCTGGCCTGCTCAGCTGCTGCCTTCCCTCTTACCTGGACTCCGAAACCCCTCTGCCCTCAGCACTCAACTCCGCAGCCTTCCCCTCCTCCACCCGCTCCCCCTGCCCTGCCATGTCCCCTCATTTACCCCTTGGCTCTGCCATCCTCACTATCCACCCCCCATCCAGGCAGAGCCAGCCAGATGATTGCAAAAGGGCTGAGCCAGCGGGAGAGGCCCTCACATGACAGCTGCTCCTGCTGCAGAGGGGAGGGGGCAGCTGAAACTAGAGGGAGGCACATTCCTGGGAGATCCATCAGAAATAGCCCCAAACCCCACAGATCATCCAGCCCCTGCTCTGCTGGCCCCGCCCATTGTGTCAACAAGGTAAAGGGAGCAGGCTCCCGTGGGAATCCGGAAAAAAGGGGAAACAAAGGTGGGCGGGGCTACAAGAGGGGAGGGGATGACAGGAATGAAAAGAGCCCGGATCACCTAAGGTCATCAAAGGTATCTTTGCCACTGGCCTGGTCCCACCTGCCCAAGGAACTTTCTCTCTTACGAGATCCAAGCAGAGCGCTACTCTCCAGCAACTGCCATTATCCTGCACTCCGCCCATCCCTTGGGTGCTGAGGCACTGGGACACCCCAGTAATTCCACTGGAGTAAAACGACAGCCTCCTCCGGGAGCCATGCCAGCCTGGTTAGAGCAAACAGACAAGAGCAGGTGGCATAGTTTCTCTAACCTTTTGGGAGCGCCGGTATTTTAGCTCTGCAGCATTAGGGGACTAGAGAAGAGGGTGGGTACCCCAGGATTACATTCAAACATGCAGGACCAAAGCAAGCTGGGAAAGTTACGGTGCCCTGAGGAACCGCCAGCGGGGTGAGCCAGGGGAGCCACAGCCACCCAGCAAAACCCACTTGATGTTGGAGGGACAGGTCTGAGGACAGAGTGCCGGTTGCCATGAAAACCACAGTATTAATTTCAGAAATGACTGGGTGGAGCCTCCAAAGTGCTTCATTTCTCTCCCTTCAACATTCTAGACCCTTCCCCCACCTTTCAAAAGGGGAAGTGGCACATTTGGGGCACGTAGGCAGCTGGTGGGATGGGTCTGACCCAGAGAGAGCAGCAGCTGTCCAGCTCCAGCTCGAAGCAGGGCATGAGCAGAATGACGGACGACCTAGGTCTTCCTTGGAAGAACTTTAAAGGCTTTTGACTTTTTAAATGACTTAAGCCAGAAGTGCCAACAAAGCTAAAATAAATAGCTGCTTAAAACCAGTATCTATCTAGTGGTTTATCTACAAGCTAAACCAGATCTCGGCTGTGCCTACTCACACTCCCGGCCCTGGAAAGCTTTTATCTGCACTCAAATGCACCTCCGAGCCGGACCCCTATCCAGTTTCTCAACCTCCCTTCTCCAGACTCTGAGGTTTTGCCCAGTAAGTGGATAAAATAGCCTCTTCCTTCCCTCATCCTACCCCAGTTCTCCAAGACCATGCTTGGCTCTTAGCCCCACTCTGCCTGAGACCCCAGCCCTGCCAGCACACAGCACACGCTGAGCTGCAGATGCAAGGATGCCAGCTCTTGGTGGTGCACGGGTGGCACGGGCCTCCCTGGCACATGGGAAAACAGCACAGCAACCGGAGACGTGTCCCAGGCGCAGGTTCTCATTGGCTGCCCGAGGCAGCCTGTGCCCCCAACCAGCTGGGAGGAACTGGGGAAAGGCTGGGTTCAGGTGAGCCACTGGGGCCCCCCCTTGATGGGATCGATGGGATGGGGAGGGTGCAAGTCCAGAGCTCGAAGCCGTTCAGTGACTCAGGCCTCCCAGGGGCAGGGTGGGGACCAAATCAGCTCCAGATGTACTTCTCCTCTTTCCAGCCCCACATCTACTGCTAGAAACTCCCATTAACCTTTCTTGCCTGCCCATCTGGACAGGGAAGAGGCCCTTCCATCCCACCCCTTTTTGGAGGCCAACTGCTAACCTTCCTGAGGCCACAACCCTCTCCCCTCGTGCCTCCCAGCCCACCTCCACTTGTGGGTAACTGGCCCTCCCCCAAGCACAGGCCTGGCCCCATCCAACCACCTGGCTGCCCTCCTCGCCACCAAACCGCCAGAGCTAGAGGCACAGGACGCAGGAGGTGTGGATGAGTCACTCTTCCTGCAGTCTCAGAGGAGACTAGAAGGCGGGGTCCCAGCCCCCTAAAGCCAGAGCTGGCCAGTCCACTGGGCTGCAGCCTGCCGCAGCCCAAGATCCGGCTTACCCAGCAGAAAAGGCCCCTTTTCAGCTGGGCTCCACTCCTGGGCCTCTCAGACCTGCTCCCTCAAACCTACTTGGTCTCTCCTGCCTAAATTCAGCTACTGGGAAGATCAAGGATACCAGGAAGGTAGGGAAGATTACACAAGCAAAGGAGCAGGGGGTGTGGTGGGAACCAGGAGTCTGACAGGTTCAGTGAGGCCCCAGCAACCAGCTCTGGGGCACACCCCAGCCAGCACTTAGCATTTTCAGATCCTATCCAAGAGCAGCCCAGACAGCTCAGATGCAAGACGGGTAGCAAGTTTGGACCTCATGCAAGATGAGATGCCAGGAAGCAAACTGAGCAAGAACCAACCCATCCTCACCCAGCTGGATTCCAAACCCCAACTGGTCAGAGTTCCCAGATAGGTTACAGCTCTACTGCGCTGAAGCCAGCAATCCGTTCAGTACCTGGAAAGATCGTCTTTCCCTCCCAAAGCAGGACCCCCCCCCCCATGTTTCAACTAAAGGGATGGGAGGAAAACACCCATAAAACCACAACCACAATACCAAAGGCAGTCATGACAGTTTATACATGTCTCAAAACGTGACTCAAACTAGGTTCCAAGTTCACCTGAGCTGTTAAATTTACAGGGACATCATCAGTGCTCTTCAGAAGACAGAGTAGGGGCAAGAATCTCTGAAGTGTAGAAAAATTAAGCTCAAAAGAAAAAAGTAGTGACTACTGACCTGAGCAGGGTTATTGGAAGACAATTATGACGCAATAGGTGTTTCCAGGCTTCAGTGACACCCCCTGAGTTTTAAATCCTGCCTCTACCACTCAAGATATGTCATCACAGGCAAGTGGCTTAAATCTCTGAACTCTTGTTTGAAAGCAGGGGTGCCCCAGGATGGTCTGCAGCCAGGTGAGGGCCTAGTGGTCAGTGTTCAGACACTGATTCTCACCGACCCCTTGGACACAGCTGCCTCCTACTCACAGGGCAGCTGTGGGAAACGGCACGAAGGTCCTCTACACGCTGTGCACCATAGAGCTGGCTCTTACCATTGTTAGGGGGTATTCTCACCTCTCACTGGGAAAGTATGGAAAATGGTCCCTAAGAATTAGGTAGTCACAAAGCCCCATGTGACAACCCACCCTAACTGCATCCAATCTTTCCCAGCTAGAAGACAGTCATCACAGTAGGAGGCAGAGCAGTGAAATCAAAACCGAGGCCAGGAATCTGCTCTTCTGAAGATCTCTCCTGCAGAGGTAGGTAGTGGTGACATAGGAAATACCCTGCTTCCGCATATCCATGCCCCTCTGCAGAAGCCACCACTCACAAAGGAGTCAGGACAAGCAAGGGTTGAATGTTCAGTTTCCTTTAATGACCCCCATCTCCCTGAAGGATGGGCACAGGCAGCTAGGCGGTGGCAAGAGATGTTCACTTGAAGATCTTGCCCTGATTGAAGGCTTTGCCCACGTGCTGGAAGGCCCCCTCCCAGCAAAAGTACTCTCGGACCAGCGTCTGGGCCTCCTCGCTGCCAGGATCCAGTTTCCGCCACGTGTATGACTCGTAGTCCACCTGCCAGTCTGGACTCAACTGAGGAGAAAAAGCCAGGTAAGGAGCATGTGGTCAGGTTACCAGACACTGTCTCACACCTGTCACTTCCAGCTCAGATACATGCCATCAGATCCCAGGACTGCTGTGAACATGACAGCTCCTTCCTGTACACGGTCCTGGAACTCTCCCGAATGCCCATCAGCCCAGGATGAAGATGTGCCATACCCCTGTATCCTTGCCCCACACTAAAGAGACAGACTCCACCCCTACACTTTCCTCACCGGAAAGGCAAGCTCCTGGCCTCGGAAGACCCAGACTCCAGAAATGGAGCTGCTATTGTTGGTTCCAAAGAGGATGACACTGGCAAAGGCATTCTTCCTCAGCTTGTCCAATCGCTGGAACATTCCTGAAGGAGCAAGGGAGAACATTTAGCCTCTGGGATCACTTTACCTTGCCCTCCCTTCCTCTTCCCAGACCCATACTCTTCTCACCAGTGATGAGGTTGCAACTCATGAAGGTCTGGGTAAGCTCTTCTGGGAAGCGGTACTCGGAGTACCACAGGGACCAGCCGTCCTTATCAAAGTGCTCCCAAAAGTATGGCAGCGCCACAGAAAGCGTGTCCTCATTGGAGTACTTGCGCTTAAATTCATCCAACACAAAGGTACTGAATGGAGGAAAAGGGCAAGGTCAATGCAGAGAAGGTCCTACAGACTCAACAAAGGGTTGCCTGGCTAAGAGAAGCGAAGGGCATTTTCACTTAAAATGTACTGGTTTAAAGGGAGAGTCCCGGGCCTGGCAGCCATGTATGACCTTAAGGAGGAGAGCTGAAGGGTAGGACCAGAGGCCTGGGACACTCCCTGGCTCCCCACCCCCAGCCCAAGTATGCTTGGTACGTGGGAGGGTGGGACCCAAGGGGGCCCTAGGGGAAACCGGACCCAGGAAAGGCATGGCGAACTGCTGCCCCCTAGTGGAGACAGAGCAAGGACTTTTTTTCCTCCTGGCTAGCCACTCCCAGGGCTCCTTTTCCATGAGTCACATTCAGTTAGTGACTCACCAGTCTCTTCCCCCATCACACAGGCCTGTTCGGGTTACACACACGCTCTAATATGCTGGCGATGTTAAGCAGTGAGTGTTCTCAAAGGGCCTCCACCCCAAACCTTACATTCATGTCCTTTAGTCACTCTGCCCAGAAACAAGTATAGTTGCTGATAAACCCTTAGGCCCAGGTTATCTTTGAAGCAATCAGCAAACAAGCCAAGAATCCAGCTCTGCCCCCAGGAGAGGTTCCTTCTTTTCCAATTGCAAAAACACATGCTGCCTGAAGAAAGTCACCCAAAATCCATCAAACAAGACAACTAACAACAGTTTTAGGTTTTTCCCACTGGTGAGTTTTCAAAGATGATACAGCTAGTTTTATGCCTTACAAATTGTTCGTTTAATACTGACATGCTATTGAGAATTCTTTGTAAATGTTTTAATGGCTAAATATCCTTCTACTGCATAAATGTGCCATAAATCTATTAAACCCCCTTACTGAATGTTTAACTTGGCTCAATTATTCATTAGCATTAATAATGCCACGAGTTACCACCCATTTCCTTCATTCTTAGAGCAAACCCATCATTAGACTGTTACCTTCCCTCCCTTCACAGATCAGGTTAAGTGGTGTGACTTGTCCAAGTTACCCTGTAGCAGAGAATCTGTTCTTTAACCCCAGGTCCCAGGTTCCTTCCTGAACACCAGAGGCCTCATCTGAGCTCTTCCACCTCAACCACCCGTTAAATAGGACAGGGGATTTGTTTCACACCTTCCTGAACTATGTGTATTATTCAAGACCATAATCCCCAACCCCCACCCCGCCCAGGCTCTGAACATCTGAACAGCTCCTGGAACAAGTTAGCTGGAAGCCTTAAAAGCACCAGAATCAATTCTGGACAAATGATGGTCTTGGGCTGCAAAGGCATTACCTCTGAGATATTAAAAATCCTAGGGGAGCCCAGCTGGCGTGGCTCAGCAGCTGACCTAGGATCCAGGAGATCACAGTTTGATTCCTGGTCAGGGCAGATGCCTAGAGTTTGCGGGCTCAATCCCCAGCAGGGGTGTGCAGGAGGCAGCAGGTCAATGACTCTCATCATAGATGTTTCTATATATCTCCCTCTCCCTTCCTCTCTCTGAAATCAATAAAGACATATTTTAACCTTTTCTTTTTTTAATCCTGGGGAAATCACCTTGGCAGCCCAATGGAGCCCCTCAGTAATACCAACAGACAGGTATTACAAACATTCTCAAGGCTTTAAGAAATGCAGTTTATTGAAGACTTTGAAAGTTTACTGCTTGATTTCTTTTCTGCCCAGAGTCCAGCCCTAACATATGGGAAAATCTCTAGCTAATAATTAACAGTGTCTGTATTACAACAGCATTGGTGATTTGGGTTAGTTATCATCACAATTTATTTACACACACCAAAAACACTGCTTGCTTTTTTTTCTGTTCAGCCATTTCATATAGGGAGAGGGCACAAACAAATCCTCTCCCTTCAGATCATGGCAATTTTAATCTATCCCATAAGCACAGCCACTAAAATCCATTAGGAGAAAAGTGGTAGTCAAACGGGAAAAAATCCTGCTCACTCGACCTGCCCGTGCTAGGTTCAAAGTAAATCAGCTCAAGAAGAAATACATCTTTAAAGAGTGGCTGTGTCAGAGCCTTCTGGGTCTTGAGGAAGAGTCCCAGCCACTGTCCAAGTTGTTCCTGAGTGGGGAAACAGTGGTGGTAGCATGCCTGCCACCAGGGTGTGCTCCTTCATACTGTTTCATCCCACATCAAAACCCGACAAAACGGGGAAGTGAAACCCTGCTGAAGCTAGCAGACCAACCAGCGAAAGGGTGCAAGAGTGGACGAGAAGAGACATTTCTCATACAGCTTGAAATTGTAGTAAAATGACTTGGGGCAGTGGCCCAAGAAAGATGTGATGACAGTGTGGGGGAGAGACTGTACAGACAAGGCCATGCTAGACCCTGGCGCTAGATCCCGGCCACAACACAGACTGTGCAGTGACCACCCCCATGGCCCAGGGCCTGCTGATCTGGGCTGGCTCCTGCCTGCAGCAAGCATGTGAGGCATCTTCCCTTTATGTGGGGTGGGTGACGCTGTACCCCTAACCATCCTGCCCTGTCCCACATAACTCCTTAGCGTCTGCCACGTGGCATGGAGGACATCCATGTCACCTGCAGCAAGATGCACCTGGTATAAATTCCCTTATAAACTCTTGATGGAATGATGGAGTTGACCTCTTTCGAAGGTCGCTCAGCCCTGGGAAATTTTATGTAACAGAACTGGGAATGTACTGGGTGTCCCACTTTTTCCACATCAAAAATCTCCCTTTTACTGTATTTTCTTCCAAGAGCCGCTACATTTACTGAAAAGAGGGTATAGACAAGCAGCCCATCTACTTCCTTCTTCCTGAGGGGTTTAACCCCTCCCCAGTCTGGGAAACAACGAGCCAGACAGGCACCATGTAGCCGTGGTCATCAACCCTTCTTAGCTTCTTAGCGAGCAGTATTTACAGTCTGAGTCATCAGAACAGCAAAGACAATCAAATGACACTGACGTGGTGCCCCGATTCCGCAAAGGCAGCCCAGCAGAGCAGGTGCAGGCTGCCTCTCCCCCCACAACTCTGTTAGCTCTGAGGGTCCCAAATACTAATGAGCGCTCTCAAGGCCAGTGTCCTCCACACCGAATTCTGTGCCTGTTCCACTTTTTTTTTTTGCTAGAAAGGGAGTTCTGATCTCCCCCAATACTGGATGCATTTGGGATGTACTTTCAACTTTCAAAACTCACCCAATTCTTAAATTCAGGAAGTCGCTTTGTTTGCAACTAATATATACCTTTAATTTTATTTGGATGACCTAAACCTCTGGGCACACACAGGTAAGATCAGGCCACCTTGAGTTCCATTCCCCCCACCTTCCAACACCCTTACCTCTTGGGCAGGTGAGCAAAGGGGTCCTTGGCCTTGGGCTCGGCGGCCAGCGCCTGCTCACACTCGTCCATCTCGTCCTCCGGAGCAGGAGCAGCTGCCTTTCTCTCCTCTTTGCGCTCGGCCTGGGGTTTCTGCTTCTCCTCCCGAGATCCCTTCTCCTTCTCCTTCCGTGGGGTGTCCTTCTTAGGCTGGCTCTCTGCAAACTTTTTAGCTGGCATAGAGGAAGAGGAAAGTCAATGTTCTGTCTCTTTCCACTCCCCTGAAACCAGGCAGGAGGCAGGGTGCTGGAGGAAAACTGCTGGGTGGGGCAGCTCCGGGAGCCAGGCTCCCTCCACACTGCCACCAGTTCAGTGTCCCTGAGCAAGAGATGGCCCTCAGTAACAAGCACATGTGCATCTATCTTAACACAAAAGAGAGCAAGTGTATAAGACAAGATTCACAAAATACCAGTTACTACGTGTTGTCCTACACTCGTAGGCACATGTCACCCCAAAGCTAGACAGGAAACTCAGGGGCTGAGACTGAGCAAACCAGCCCAACCCAGACAGCACGCTCCCCGACCTCCTCAGACTCACCATCAAACTGGGCCATCTTCTCACAGAGCTTCACCTCCCCCAAGATGGTGCGGAACTGGGGCTGGTTAATACAGGTGAGGAACCAGCGGTTGGTGTTGGGGAAGGCCTGGCGGAAAGAAGGCTCCAGGACCTGGCAGGATGGCAGGGTGGGAACAAAGTCAGTGCAGGGAAAGGTCCTGAAGTTTCAAGCCGGAGGCCAAGACTTGCTTCTTTCTACACCGAAACTCCTCTGTTCTGTGACCCCCCAGACAGCGGCTGTGTGGAAACCCAGCTCCTCCTGGAGGGCTACTTCCCACCCATCTTCCTAATCTCTTTTGGGGGGTCCAGGCCAAATCAGTGGGTGCTTGGTCCCACCCTCCATTTACGAAGGATCATTTTGGTAGGAACAGTAACTATATGGTGCCTTGCTCTTTTTACCAAGCCATTTCACACCTAGTTGCCAATCTTTTAAATTTAACATGTCCACATAATTTTTTTTAAAAGGTTGGGATCAACAAAAGGATATCGATTATTTTGTCAAATAAATGTGTAAAATACATGCAACAGTAAAAACTTCATTTCAGAATAACGGACAGTCCTTTCAATTTAACAGCTTCATGAAAAGCTCGTTTACCATTTTTCAGTTTGCCAAAATCAGAGGGAAAGTAACCTTGTGGAGGAGACAGCCGCAGTAGTCAGTGCTGTATGCTGGTTCTGCAGCACTGGGTTCAAATTCTACTCCACCCAGACCAGCTGACCGGCTTCGGGCAGGCAACATTTCCCTCAGCCTTACAACAGGCCAGACTCACTAAGCTGACCCCTGTGAGGCCCTTGGCACGGGGTCTGGCACAAACCAGGTAGGAGCTTTTTCCTTGCTATCATCACATTACTATTCTGGATCAGCATCAGTCCAAGAGCTGCTGTTTAGGAACCAGCAACATGTCATCTTCTTTGCCCCAATAACCTCAACATGATTATTAGTACCCTGCTTCTATAGTTCACAGAGGGGGGAAAAACAGGACCAAAGGAATTCACATACACATACCCCTCTACCTACAATTAGTCAGTAATGAGGCCAAGGACTGAAACTAGTTCTGCCTCCAGAAGATCTCAATGCTGAATCTACCACCCCTAACTCTGTCTTCACAACTTAGCACACTCAGGCTTCACAAGAAACACCTTAGCTGCCAAACAGAAGCCAAGGGCAACAGAGCACTACCAACTTCTCACGAGGAAGGAAGGAAAGCAGTCATGACACCCAATCCCGGGACTCCTGAGACTCCCTAGAGTCCCTCACATCCAAGTCCTCAAATCACGATAGAGTAACCCAGAAGACTTATCAGTTGGGTTCTAACCCTACCTACCCCTGCCGAGCTGATTCTTTATAAACCTACCTGTTTATAGAGCCACAATAGGGTGCAGACAACTGTGATGTCAGCCAGCGTCACACGTTCACCCACCAGAAAAGTCCTTGTCTTCAAGTGAGCATCCAGCAGCCCCAGAATTCGCCTCACCTCCTCCTTTGCATTCTCTGTGGCCTGTTGACTCAAAATGATGAGACTATCAGTGAATATCAATCCCTTTCCCTCCCCCCAACAACTGAACTAAGAGAGACATTTCACTTACTGAGTCCTGGCTCATCCCCACCCACTCAATGGAGCCAGATTCTAGGATCACTCCAAATGTACTACAAACGAAGCTCTCAATGTTAAATTTCTGCATGGTGCAGTCTGGCTTCATTTTCCACTGATCGTAGCTATATGTATGTCTTTGCATTTTAAAAGGAACCCTAGAGGTCATCTGGTCTAACCACTCTCCTACCGTTTGGTATAACCTTCCTACAGAAAAAAATCTCTTCTCTGACCACTCTTGAAAGACACCATCTCCACCTCCACAGGGTCTGTCTGACAAAGAACCCAGATCCCACCAACAGCCCAGTGCTCCAAAATTCCAGCCTAAAGATTAGGTCCTTTGTTACCCACATATTCTTGGCATTTCCTTTCCTCAACCTATTTTCTTTCTTACTGCCTGACATCTGGAGCTGACACCATCCCTGCTTGTGGCTTCTCCCCGAGTTCCCAGACTCACCTGCTTGTTGTAGTGCATGATGCCCAAGGTGGGGAACACCCAGGTACTGGCTGGGGGCACTATGTCGCTATCAGCAAAGCTCACCCACTGTACCACCTGGGCTGCTGCCTCTGGACTACTTCCCCGCAGCTCCTCATTGCTCACTGCAGAGGCAGAACACAAAAGTCAGAACCTTGGGGTCACACCACCACCAATCCAGTCCCCAAGAAGTCCTCTCCTTGTCCACACACACCAGCTTACCCTCATCCTCTCCTACACCCCCCACCTCCAGACCCTCCCACTCCCATATCCAACTGCAAATTACCGTAGTAGGCGATGGCATTGCTCTCGAACACACAGAATCCATCATCACCTTCAAATGCTGGAACCTGGGGACAAAGCAGTCAAAAGATAAGTGAAATACATGGTAATTTCTCATAAGCCAATCCCAGGAACTAAACTGTTCTGGATGAAAGTGTTTAAATAAAGCTGACAACCCTTGCTAACCAAACTCTTGATATTGTCTAAAACTCACGAACCAAAAATATTTGAATAAACGTATCCCTTACAATCTGCTCACATAAGAAACCTAAAAGACTTAGATATTATCGGCTCAATCAATTAAGCAAAAGGTCAGAAGCCAAGCCTTATGTCTACATCTGTAATAATCAAAGCATTATAGTACTCCCCACACTGTACATGACCTCTTCTATTCTTAGGATGGTTATCTATCTCTGGAAGCCCCTTGGGGAAAGAATCCTGCTCATAGTGGATACTTGCCATAGTTGCACTGAAAACAGTCAAAGTCATTCTTTCACACACATAAAGCCAGCCTATAAACTTTATTAAATGTCACAGAATAGCGCTTTATTATTTTTAAATCACTTTTTAATTTTCAATTACAATTGACTACTATTTTTAGCTACATGGAAATCTGCAATTATCTAAAAATAAAAGTTTCTTAAAATCACTAAAATGTGGGGGGTCAAATGTGGAAAGCTCTCTTTTAAAGATGGAGGCCATCTTCAAAGTGATAGAATCTTACAGCCACTTGGGTTCTCAGGACCAAAGATCCTTTTCCACTTTCCTACTCACCTTGCCTGCAGGAAATTTGCGGAGAAATTCAGGGGTGCGGTTGGTCTGGCCAAAGTGGAAGTGGGGTGGTGCGGAGAGTACGCGGACCTGAGCCCCGCTGTACTGAGCGGCAATGAGGGCCTTGAAGGCCCTCCAGTTTTCAGGATATGTGTACAGGGTCTATGCGAGAAAGAGGGGTAAGAAAATATTAGTGGGAGAAGGGTCCCAGTCCTAAATGTCACCTCCAGGGATGACTTCCTGAATAATCGCATCTGTTCAACTCACTCTTTTCCTCCCGCTGGTGACCCAAGTTCTACGGCTAGCTATCTGTCATGTGTAATCAGAGTCCTCCAAAATACCAGGGACAGACACACACCAACTGCTAAATAAAGCTTGTTGACAGATTTGACCTTCCCTAGGACATCTTTAGAAACATGAAATCCAGAACTTCAAGCTCCCTCGGACTCCTTCTGCGAACAAACACACCCCTCGCTTCCCAGAGCCCTAGTTTCATTCATTGATGGCTACCATGCCTGCCTACGCTGCTGCTGAGCAGCTCCCCACTTCACAAGCATCACCTTTGTCTCTAAGAGACACACACACAAGCCTACCCAGGCATTTCCAAGTCCCGCTCCGAAAAGCCAGGAAGATACCGAAGAGCATCTTCTCTCCCTAAATCAACTCGGTCTCCCTTTAAAATGCCTCTGCTTCCTTACCCCGTGTACCATCCCTCCGGTCCTGTCCCGCAGTGAGTTCCTTCTCTCCTTCTCGTAACCTGGCCAGCGGGGTGCAACTGATCTGACGTCTGACTCCATCGTCAGAGTCTTTGCTCCCAAACCTCCCTGACGGACCACCCTTAACCGCGGCCAGTACATGCCCACGAAGACCCTCTTCTTCACCCTGTCCCTCTTGCCCCACAAAACGGTCGCAAAAGTTCTGTCAACCTGCCCGGATCCCACGTCTCGAGGCAGCAATGAACCTGAACCCCTTTCTCAGGCCCCGGATGGCCAGGATCCGGCGTCTCTTTTCTCCTCTAACCCAGACCATTCCACCTCTTTGGCCTCCGACAGTCTCAGCATCAATTCCTCTCCGGGGCCTGAAAGCCCTGCTCTCCCACGGTACGGTCTCTAGGCCCTGGATAGGTTCCCCACTCGGCTCCAGGACCCCTCTGACGCCGGCTGGTCTCATTCGGGCATCGGATGGCATCGGATAGGGTGACCGGGATGGCCAGAGCCGGCAAACTTACCCCAGCCGCCATGGTGATTCCGCAGAGAAAGGGGGTGGGGCTCTCAGTACTGCCGCAAAGTAAGCCGTCAGGGAGAAAAGGGAGGAGGGAAAGCGGAGAGTCGTGGAGAAACAGCAGCCGGAAAGCGAGGACGGCATAGAAGGCACACGCACGACAGTTCTGTAGACCGCGGTGGCGGAAATGGGAAAAGGGGTGGGGCCTGCTGGTCTGCGCGGAAAAAGCTCGCGCCTGCGCAGTGAGGCAGCTGACTGGCCCGCCCCTCAGGGACGGCCAATCGGAGTCCGGACGCGGAGGCCGGAGGCGCGGAGGGGGAACTGTGAAAACCCGCGCGGGCCAGCTGCCCAGCGTGTGCGCCGCGCGGGGTCTCACGGGCACCCCCTCCGGCCGGCGGAATGAGGCCCAGGGAGGCGTGACTTGATGGAGGTTCTGCCAGATCCTTAACACCACGTTTGTGTGACACAGGAGCGGAAACAACTGCGTGGAAGTGGCGACGTGCCAAATTCCTTTTGACTGCTTTGGGTTTGATATTTTTTTAATCTTCACTCAGGATTTTTCCATTGCTTTTCAAGAGAGTGGAAAGGAGGGAGGGGAGACATCGATTGGGAATCAAACCTGCAACCCAGGTACGTGCCCTTGACCGGGAATCAAACCCAAGACCCTTCAGCCTGGCCGAAACTCATCAACTGAGCCACACAAGCCAGGGCAGGGTTGTTTTTTCCAGAGAGGATGAATGTCTAATCTGAGCCCAAGTCTGAAACTACTGAGGTTTTCTCCCATTAAACCACCCTGCGGCTCCAGGATGCTGTTCCTGTTAGAAGGGCGCTAGTCCAAGGGCCTGCAACGGGGGGAGGGGTTTTAGGGAGAAGAGCCCTTTCCCTTCCACTTCCTGTCACCTTGGAGGAGCTTCAGGTGTGAAAATCTGCAAGGTAAAAGTGGAGGCAAACCCGTTTTTTCACTGGTACTGTTCAGTACCCCCACCCAGCACTGTCATTCCAGAACTCCACTGAGTGGGCTCCAGGTACCAGGCACAAATGGTCCTAGACACTCCAAGTTGTGCTAAATGGCAGGAAGTAAACAGGCTGAGACCCAATTCCGGGTGGCAGAGAAGGCACCTCTGAGAAGGCTGCATTAAGGTCTAGGGAGTGAAGTACTGGGTGGAAGGAGGATTGCTACCAGGTGGAAGTCAGAGGAAACTAGTGTTTATTGAACTAGCAGCTTTATTGCCCTTTAGCGTCCCTGTCTTCACTTGAGGAGAATTCGAAGTGCTTGAGGGAGGAAAACCTGTAAAAAATGATGGAGATCAGGGAACAGGCCTTGGGAATCCTGGAGTGGGGTCACAGTGAGAGTCTGGTCAGCCTGGGAGGCAGACACCACAAAGGTCAGGAGCGGCTCAGCTTCTGGCGTCTGTTCAGCACTGCTCGATGCTCTCAGCTCCTGGGTTACCCGAGCCTCGGTCGCCAGCCACCCTACTCCTGTGCCAGCACCGCTTGCACCGCCTTCCTTGGTTTGCTGCTGCAAGCATCTCCGGGCACGCCGCCGCCCCTGCCACACTCGGTGCCACAAGGCACAGCGCCAGCTCACTGATGAGAGTGATGACACCCCCTTTTTTGTCTCAACCTGGGACCGTCCTTGGGCTGCCTGAGAGCCTTTGGGGCCCTGCCCTGCCGGTACTGCATGGCCTGACTGCTCCTCTTCTCCAGTAGCTAGAAGCTTTGCAGTCATTAGGGGAGGCTCCCCTGGCTGCCCAGGGCTCTGCATGGCCCAGGCCTGCACTGTCTCTCCAGCCTCTATCACCATTTCTTCCACCTCATCTTCGCTGTGATGCCCTGCACACCCCTGCTGCTCCTGCTCCCCCTCCTCAGAGCTTTTATTCTGTCCATCTAGTTTCAGTCTTTTGCATGACCCTCCCCAGGGAGAGTCCCCAGTTCCACCTCCCTCTGACCGCAGTCTCTTGGTTCCCTGTTCTATCTGGCACCCCAATGCTTCCCTTAACACCTGGACCAGGGCAGCAGTGAGCTGGGTGAAGGGAGCAGGAGGTAAGGGGATGGGTGTTGCAGACAGCAGGGAGCTAGGGGAGCTGGGCTGCAAAAGGGGGAGCAGCCCCCAGTCCCGACCCCGGGAAGAACGGTGCTGGTACTGGAGGCTTCGGCAGTAATTGGCTGCTGCTCGGCAGAAGTTCTGGAGCCGCCCAGCTACCCGGCTGGTTACATTGGCTGCCACATTGTGACTCAGGTCAAAGGGGTCCTGGAGATTCATGGGGCCGAGACGCAGACCCTCCCAGAGATCAGTGGGCAGGCCCCCTGCCACAGGCAGTGCCTGACCCTCCCTCAGGGACAGCAGTGAGCCACGAAGATCCCAGCAAGAGACGCAGGAGAAGAACTGGGCCAGCAGGGAACCTGGAGGAGGAGAAAGACCAGAAAAAAGGGCTACTTAGAGGCCAGAGCTGAGGCAGGTCCTGAACCAGAGCCATTCTCTTAGCAGGACTTTCTTTTTCCCTTCCCAGTGGCTCACAACGAGTGCCAGAAGCCAGGCCCCTCTGACCCCTATAAGCGAGAGGCCAAGTTCTCTCTGTGCCCCTAGCAACAACTTCCGTAGAGGCTGCTCCTTCCCCTTGCTAGCAGTGTAATCTTGGGCAAGCCACTTCATCTCTCAGGACATGGCTGCTTCATCTGAGAAATGGCAACAACACTACCTATCCCCAAGGCTCCTGTGAGAACCATGCCCGGCCCACAGGAACTGTGGGATGTGTGCTACCTACTGTCATGATTAATATCTTGTGTTAGTCCCCAAACTCACTCAGGGGCTCCTTATTGGTGCTGGGCTCCAGTCTCGAGGCATCTCTGGGGAAACTACAGTCCCAACCATCAACCTCCACCTGTTCGCCCTCACCTGTGAAAGTAAAAAAGGTGAGGGTCAGCCTGGAAGCTAGAAGATTGGGGGGAACGCGGGGGGGGGGGGTAGAGATGAGAGTGAATAGCAGAGATCTCATTCCCAGGGTAGCTTAGTGTGTCTACATGAGATAAAGAGGAGATGAAGATAAGGGGATGGAAAGGGTGGTGGCCGGGCTGCCGTACCTGCTTTCTGAGTGAGCTGGGACACAGTGGGCAATACAGGAGGGTCCCTGGTCTGAAGGAAATAGATCACGAGCAAGGTCAGGGCGTAGTTATTGAGAAGGGGGCCACTCCCTGGGTAAATAATAATTCATTAGATTAGAGATGCTTCCAATGACCTCCTTGGTGGTTTTTCTCAACCCTGGTTTCTGTATCTGCCTCCTCCTTTGCCCTAATGCCAGCTCAGCCCCAGGGCTGTCCCGACTCTCACCTGACAGCCCTCGACCCTGCGCCCAGCAACGGAGGGTGTACACAAGGGGCCTCACTCGCTCATCCAACTCAGAGCACAGACTCAGGAAGCGGGAGTTATGCAGGGCCAGCCTGGGACAAAGAGGAGACAAGGATGTTAAGGCTCAGGAACCCTCTGGACCTATCAGCCCCAGCCCTTATTCCAGACTTGGGTAAGGGGAGTGAGGAATAAAGCCAAGAGAGGGTTTCCAAAGTGTTTGCCGACGCACTGGTCTTGTGAGAGAGTATGCAAAGAACACTATGTGCTATGTGCCCTATATGCCCATCTCAGACATTCACAGAGCATGTTATTATGAAACTGCTAGAACCTTTAGTATACAAAGGAACAAAGGCAGGAGGGGAGGGAGAAAGGAAGGGAAGGAGGAAGAAACCTGTTTGCCTTTAACTTAGCCTTTCCCAAACTTACTCAACCATGGAACTCTTTCTAATCCCTTAAAAATAGTATTCCAAAAAACACACTTTACGAACATGGGAATGGCAGCCAGACAGATGAGTGGCAGACAGGGCCGGGACCAACGAGGACACCTGGAGGCTCAGCAGGTGCAGGAGCTCCCCACACCAGGGCTCCCTCCTCAGCCACCCCAAATGCTCACTGGCCTTCCCCGACCACCCCCCAAACAAAGGTACCGATTACTGAGGGAGACGTCACCATGGAGACCTGAAGGCCGATGGCAGAACTTGACCACAGGGCGTCGGGCAGAGGGCACAGTTTGGACTCGGTATACTCCAGGAACACAGCCCCGAAGAATGGACCCCACCAACTCCAGCATGGTTCCCTGCTCTGTTTTCTCCCCCTTCAGGGCCTCTGCTAGTTCCAGAGCCTTTCCCAAGTCCCCCTCTCCCTGTTCTTCCTGCAGTGGTGAGGCTGGAGGCATGGACTGGGGAGAGGCAAGGGTCTCAGAGGCCAGAGCCGAGTCTGGAGTCTGAGGTGCCAGGGAGGAGGAAGGGGTTTCAAAGTCCAGGGCGTCCGAGTCTTGGGGAGAAGCTGGAGGCTGTGAGTCTGAAGGGGAGGTTGGGGCCTGAGGATCCAGTGGGGATGCGAGGGCCGAGTCCAAGGATGGAGACTCTGGAGCCTTTAGGACTGCCTGTGGATGGGAATGAGCTGAGTGAATTCCTCTCCCGCTGTCCCCTAACCAAGGAACATTCAGTCCCCAAGGCATACCTATGACTTGCTGCTTATTATATGCCAGGCCCTATTCCAAGGCCTTTATACATATTAACTCATTTAATTCTCACAAATACTTTTTTTAAATTAAAAACCACCTTTTAATGCCATAAAATAAATGGTCTGTATTCTATAGAAATGTCTGTCAAGAAAGGCCAAAAAGGGCAAAGAAACTGTTCCAGATGAAAGAAGACTAAAGAGACAACGTAACAGTCCATTATCAGGGTGGCTGACAAAACAGGAGTATGTACTGTACATTAAAGTCTGTAAAGTTTTACATTTGTATCAGTACAACATTTCCTCACCTTGATGACTGCACTGTGCTCATATACTAGAATCCCTTGGTTCTTGGGTATTAAGGAATATTAAGGGGTAAAGGTGTGATATACACAACCTGCTCTCAAATTATTCAGAAAATATAGTGTGTGTGTGGAGAGAGAGAGAGAAAGAATGATAAAAGAAATTTTACTTTAAAAATAACCCTTTTTGTGGGACAGGAGGTATATGGGAACTTTGTAATTTCTGCTCAATTCTGCTGTGAACTTAAAACTCTAAAAAATAATAACCCTTTCCTATTCTAAAAGCAGAATCTGTACATTAGATGGTAAAAAATACAGCCCAGCTGGGAGTGGCTCAGCGGCTGAGCATCAACCTAAGATCCAGGCGATTGGGGTTCGATTCCCGGTCAGGGCACATGCCCGGGTTGCGGGCTCGATCCTCAGTTTGGGGTGTGCAGGAGGCAGCCGATCAATGACTCTCTCATCATTGATGTTTCTATCTCTCTCCCTCTCCTTTCCTCTCTCTGAAATCAATAAAGATATATTAAAAATATATATACAGATACGCAAAAAACATAAGCCCAGATTACCTTATTGTATGGCCTGTTATATATATATTTTTCCAAAATAAGATATTATATATGCCATTTTGAAATCTGGTGTTTTTCCTGTTATAAATGCCATGTATGGTATGTCAGTTCATTTTCATCCTAATACACACCCACATTCACATTTCTCAAATTACAATAACCCTTTCAGGTAGGTCCTATTGTCCCCATTCAGATGAGGAACTGAGCATGCGAAGTAACATGCTTTCCCAGAGTCACATAGCCATTCCCACTGACCACCTTCCTGGTCGCTCACCTGGGACTCTTCCAAGTCACCCAGATCCAGGAAGAGGTCCAGATCGCAGCCATGGACATCAAAGCTGTTTATGGAAGAGCCAAAAGGATGGACCACACAGCCTGGGTGCCGAGCAGAGAATAAAGGTCAGGAGACATTGGGGGCTAAAGGGCAGAAGAACATAACGGGGCACGAAGATGAAAGCAACCAAATAAACACCTCAGCTGAGGCAGGGCTGAGGATGCAGACACGGGAGGAAAGCACAGTGGGCTCAGACGCAGTGACGGTGACTCACCAGGGAAGAACTCTGTGAAGACCTCCTGTATCAGGGCCACCACGAGGCTCCGAAGTTGCCGCTCGGCGTGGGACAACTCCCTCAGCCCCACCAGCTTTACCATTTGTGCCCCGACATCTGGGGCCTCAGCTAGTGCTGCAGCTAGCTGGTGACTGTCAGGGGCCGCTCCTTTGGGAGATTTGGAGGTGGGTTTCTGGAATTCTTTCTGTTCCCGTGGACGGACCCGCAGGCGATGTCCTCCCAGGCTGTGCTGGGGCTGCGACAGAACAGCTTCCCGGGCACCCACATCCCCCATCTCCACGATGGCAAATACTCCCTGGAAAATGACAATGGGCAGGGATGGCGGTTCTGCAACCAAGAATCCAAACACTTGGTCTAACAGTGAGTGAGAAAGTTTAAGTAGGGAGCACTCTATAAATTAGGACTATTTGCTTGCCGTTTCTGGACAACAATCTTTTCAAGGAAAAGATTTAGGGAAGCAATTCTCCCCCTCACATGGGTCCCACCCATGTTACTCTCACCCAGTCAGCCTCAGAAAGTCTCATTTTACCTATTTCATTGCCCTACTCTTCCCAATGACGTGATCTCACTGGCTATAATGAGACTCAGCCCCTCACTTTTTCTGCCTTAATTAGAGCCTTTTAACATTCATTAAGAATCCATGTAATGAACACTGTACTAGACATAAATACAAACACATAAACCCTACCTTTGACTAACCACCCAGGAACAACAGCAATCTGATAACCAGGCTGCCAAGAGCCCCTTAGAAAGCATCAGGGAGGGAGGGTAAGCAGGTCAGAAGCCTGCGTGCGAGCCATTTTTCCTCTCGATACCAGCGTCCCCAGGTGGAGCCACCATTTACTGAGGCTCACTGTAAACCAAGTAGTTCACAAACAATTTTGAAGTCTCATAAGAATCCTCCAAGACATGTACTGTTATTCCCATTTTACAAAATAAGAAACTAAAGCTCAGAGAAACTGAGTGTCTTGTGACTGCCACCCAAACAGAAGCTTAAACCCCCAAACCTCCAACTTCCCAGTAATCATCTCCCTCAAGGAAATATTGTGGAAATTAAATGAGACAGTCTATGTAAAATACTTAGCACATAACCGGTGCATAAGAACTGCTCAATAAACATTTTAGTCATTATTGTTATAATAATTAGAAGTCCCAGAAACTTGAGGTTTCAAGTGAAATCGATACGAAAAAAAATGAGGACACTGAGCTTTCTGAAAAGTAACCTGGGCAGCCAGCCAACTGCCCACCCAATATACACTCTCCCTCTCTTCCTTGCTAACAGAATCCCGACTCTGGTTCAGAAGGGCAAAGTGCCCAGCTATAAAAAACTTCATTTCCCAGGCTTGCCTATAGTTAGGTATAATCACACGACAAGAGTTTTGGCCAATGACATAAAAGGAGATGTCTACTGAACAGGCCTCTGGAAAAATTATTTTCCTGGGAAATAAAGAAAAGGGGGACAGGGGACTTGGACTCAGCAGGCGCTAGTCTTTTGTACTCTGCCCTTCAACCTGCCCCTTCTTCTTACCTGAAGATATAGAAGCAGCGTTATCTATGAAGTATGAGCCACATGCCAAAGATAGAGCAGGAAAAAAGTAAAACCCTGGACTTCTTGTTATAAGAGAGCAACTGAATTCTTTTTGTTTAAGCCATTATGAATCAGTTGCTGAATGCAATCCCTAAGAAAAACAGACCCAATCCCATTCCAAAAGGAGGCCTGGAATGCTAGGAGACTTGAGATCATCTAAGCCATGCCTACATAACCAGGGTGCAAATTGTAACAGTGAACTTTTTTCAAGGGACTAAAGAGACACTGACAAAAAGTCTACATGGAAACAAGACAAACAGGACCACAAAGAACAAGATGGTCTGCCCAGCACTGTCCAGAGGACACGGTGTTCTGACTAGATAACCTCAATACCCTCAGTGTAGGTTAAACTGCTAGCTGGTTTATCAACCAGTCTCTGGTGGGGTTAGGATTTATCTCTGAATGATGTGGTTTTTAAGCACCCACTTCACTTATTTAACTGTCTACTTTCTCCATTAGACTGTAAGCTTTGTGCAAGCAGGGACCACATCGATCCTAGTCACTACTCAGAATGCAGTTCTAGTGTTGGGGAAATTGGACAGGTACATGCAAAAAGAATGAAACTACACCACCAACTTACACAAGAATAAATTCTAAATGGATAAAAGACTTAAATATAAGTCGCAAAACCACAAAAATCATAGAAGAAAACATAAACAATAAAATCTCAGGACATCTTGATTAGCAAATATCTCCTAGTGCAAGGGAAACAAAGGAAAAAAACAACAAATGAGACTACATCAAAATAAAAAGTTTCTTCACAGCAAAAGAAACCATCAACAAAATGAAAAGGGAACCCACTGTGTGAGAGAATATATTTGCCAATGATATATCTGATAAGGGCTTAATTTCCAAAATATATAAAGAACTTATACAACTCAACACCAGGAAGGCAAATAACCCAATTAAAAAATGAGCAAAGGACCTGAATAGACACTTCTCTAGCAAGGACATACAGATGGCCAAGAGACATAAGAAAAAATGCTCAACATCGCTAATCATCCGAGAGGTGCAAATGAAAACTACAATGAGATATAACCTCACACCTGTCAGAATAGCTGCCATCAATAAATCAACAAACAAGTGCTGGTGAGAATGAGGAGAAAAGGGCACCTAGTGCACTGCGGGTGGGAATGCAGACTGGTGCAGCCACTGTGGAAAACAGTATGGAGTTTCCTCAAAAAATTAAAAATAGAATTGCCATTTGACCCAGTGATCCCACTTCTGGGAATATATCCTAAGACTCCTGAAACATGAATAATAATATATGCACCCCTATGTTCATAGCAGTGTTTACAATAGCTGAGATCTGGAAACAGCTCAAGTGCCCATCAGTAAATAAGTGGATAAAAAAGCTGTGGTACGTTTACACCATGGAATATTATGCAGCTGTAAAAAAGGAACTTTCACCATTTGTGATAGAATGGATGGACCTGGAGATTATTATGCTAAGTTAAATATGCCAGAGAAAGACAAATACCATATGATCTCACTTATATGTGGAATCTAATAAACAAAATAAACTGAAGAAACAAAACAGAACCAGAGGCATGGATACATGGAACAGACTGACAGGGGTCAGGGGGGGACTGGATAAAAGAAGGTGAAGAGAGTAGCCAAAGAACAAATATACATAGCCCATGGACACAGACAACAGAGTGGTGAAGGTCAGGGGAGGGATGACAGGGACTGGGTGGAGGTGGGTTAATGGGGGGCATCTGTAATAGTGTCAACAATTTTAAAAAAAAGAATGCAGCTCTAAATGCAGTGCCTAGTACAGAGTTAGCAGTTAATAAATAATTGGCAAATAAAAGATTGACTGAATATGTGACCAACAAGTACCCCAGTTGACCAGCTCTAGTGAACAGAGAAAATTCAAGCTGGTGGTATTCACAAAGCTGGACTAGTCCAGGTACTGTGGTGTCTGCCGTGGACAAGTCACCTTAGGAACCAGCTGAAAGACACTGCTGGTTTCTCCCTCATTTCTTTTGGTATATGGCATGCCCAGCTCATTATTCACCCTCAGCGCCAGTCATTCTACCTTGTCCTTATCCATGACAACACTGGCCACAGGTCCAAACGCCTGGAAGTACTCAGAAAGCTGAGTAGAATCCACAGTCCGGGGAAAGCCACTGACAAACACACTTCGAAGTCCCTGGGCCTTTCTGGCAGCGCGTAGTTCCACCAGATGCCGGTGCTTCCGGCCTCCCAAGTGAGCATCCAGACTGGGTCCTGCAAAAACAAACATGAAACAAATACATCCAAATCGCTCTTCAGTGTACCTGCCCCAACTTTGTTCTCTGCCTACCTGAATCCCACTGACCCTTCCAAGCCACAGGAAGTGTGAAGTTTGAATAAAACTCATGGCTCCTTTCACCTTCCTCTCTTGTCCATCTGTCTTTACATATAGTGCATTTCAAGTGGTTCCCAGGAGAAATGACTACACTATAAGTATTTCCTAAACCATCTATAGGTGCTCTGGAAGAGAAACACTTGTAAATTGTAACAAAATTAACAGGTAACTTATCCAAATCATATATAGAAGAACTAAATATATCAGGACCCTAGACTATTTCCTATGGGTCATCTCTGAGTATGGTATAAAGATTACAAGTGAAAGATATGAAGCCACACTGTCCAAGTTCAAATTCCAGCTCTATCAAGCTGAGATCTTGGGCAACTTACTTAACCTCTCTGTGCATCAATTTCCTCAGATATAAAATCGAGATGATGACAGTACATAACAAATAGGTATTGTTCATATATAGCACTTGGCAGAGAGTTTGGTACACGGTGAATGGTTAAAAAGTTTAGCTGCCATTATTTTTATTACATTTTTAATCAGCTGCTTGATGGGGCCAAGGAAGACTATCCTGGATTTCTAGCTGGCCCTAGCGGGACATAGCAGTAGTGTCATTCACAAAGAAAAAAAATTCAAAAGTGAAATCTGAGGCTGGGCCCCCGTGGCTCAGCGGTTGAGCATCAACCTAGGATCCAGGAGATCGCTGTTCGATTCCTGGTCAGAGCACATGCCCAGGTTGGGGGCTGGATCCCCAGTAGAGGGTGTGCAGGAGGCGGCTAATCAATGATGACTCTCATCATTGACGTTTCTCTCTCTCTCCCCTCTCCCTTCCACTCTCTGAAATCAATAGGCTTTTTTTTTTTAAAAGTGAAATCTGAGGTTTCATTGAGCCCCTTGTGCTGTCATATACAGACCTTGTCAACTTTTCGAAACCCACCTTCCAATCATGCTACTTCAACCCATCTTTGCCTCTATAGGGCTTCCCTGACTTAGTTACTATCTTCTCTGTGGTTCCACAGCTCCCCTAACATATCTACAGAGCACTGAACTGTCTCCATCTCTAGATGGTGAGCTCCTTCACTTTTTAATCCCCTCTCCCACCGTGGAACCCAGCAGAATAGCAGGCACGAAGGGGATGTCCAATAGATGGCGGTTAAAGAGGGAATAAAATGACGAAACTTTTGTCGTGAAGATTTAGGACAGGGGGAGGAGGGTGTAAGGTGGTGGGACTTCCACCACTCTCTAATCTTGGGACAGGCGTTGTGAAAACGGAGGTGACTCTACCTATCCACTTGACAAGCACGATGACCTGTAACCCTAAGACCCGAAGACGAAAGCCCACAACCACCCCTCCTCGCTAGCCACCGCTTACGGTTGGCTGTAGTAACGTGGCAGAGGCAGCAGCGGAAAGCCCCACGCGGCAGCGACTGGACATCGGAATCCACCGCCGCCATCGCGACTACCCGGTACCGACCAAACGCAACCACTTCCGCTCACTCTTCCAAATCTCAATGCTCTCAGAAGCAACTTCCGCCAGCACCATAGGAAGTGATGTAAGGCGGCTAATCGGGAGGCACATTCCTCCGGAAACCAGGTTCCTTCGATTCAGGGTTCCGTTTCCAGCGGTTGTTAAGGCTTTATGAGCTTTAGGAAAAGCCCGCCCATCCACGAGTCTTATCTGCATGCGGTAAGCTGATTGGTGCGCTCTGAGCTGCTCAGGAGCTGACTGGCCCAAAGAATCGTGAATATTCATAACAACAGACGGGAAGGCGGGCGCGGGGTTGACAGCCGACCGCTGTTTCCTTGCTGGCGGTCGTGGGCAGGCTGTTCTCGGCTTCAAGGAGCAGTAGAGACCCGCGCGGCTGTGTCCTCAATCCCTTGTTTACCTGGCGAATGAAGGCGGAGGATGAGCAGCTCCACGAAGCCGAGGGCTATCCCTGGACTCTCAACCTTAGAGCTATTCCTCTCTCCCTCTGCCCTGGTTCCTACCCCAAAGCGGTGTTCTGCGACCGCTTCCTATGGCCCGACCCGTCACCTTCCAGACTGCAAGGGGCCACAGCCAGATCGCTGCAGTCCGGATGAGCAAGGCTTTCCTTCCGCAACAGAGGGCTGCACTCATGAGGAGCCGGAGCCACCAGCCCACTTCGAGGCATGCAGTGGAACTATGGTGGCACCTGAGTAAAAGACATTGGGGGGAAAGCGCTGCTCTCCCCGACTGGTATAGTGGCCAGTTCATCCTGACACACGTGTAAGCTCAGGACAAGGAGAATAAGGGAGCTGGGGAGGCCCTAGTGACAGGGACCATGAGTAGAGAACTGTAAGATGGGCTAAGCAGCTCTTGCTGTGGTTATCAGCTCCTAGTTGTGGACTGTGGAAAGAGCAGTGGACCTGAGGCAGGCTTCTCAAGGTCTGTAACCTTGAGCACGTCACAACTCCTGAGGCTATTCCGCATCGGTAATGGAAGTGCCCAAGGAGCACATAATAGACTTCTGATATCCCCTAAGAGGTATAGACCCTGGGAAATAAGACATCTACTAAGAAGGGCTCCTGGTGGCTAACTGGGCTCAAATTTTAAAACACAGGGCCTAGAAGCCACTTCTACACAAGGGCCTCTCACGCAAACCTCACTTCAAGGAGAAGCCTCCACTAAGCTGCCTGACTGCACTATCTTTCTGCCATCTGCGCGCGCCTTTAAAAAGCAGTTCCTGACCAATCAGGACAGTGCCTTTGGACCAATCAAACTGCGAAGATTTGGAGCCATCATTTGCATGAGGACAGACCAATCAGGTATCAGGAGCAGGGATTTCTGTCCTTGTAAGCCAGCTCCCCTCTGGCTCTGAGAGCCTCTTTTCTCTTTCCTCTGAAGGCTGTAGTTTTTTTTCCTGGCCGAGCTGAAACACCGAAGGTATCTCCCTGGAGCAGATCAGTGCACAGTTGTCTAGCTGGAGAGAGGCCTGGCCCCAGGGCTACCTCACAGCGTGCTGTTTTCACAGCTGTGCTGTATCACAATTGAGCTGTTTTGCACTGAATAGTTTCCTTCATCACACCCCAAATTGGGGATTCCTGTTGGCTGGCTTTGAATTGGCACCATGATCAGTTGACAGGTGCTTCTCCTATTGGGTCTAGCTCAGGTGTTTAATCTATTTCTTAAACCTGAAAAGGCAGGAAACGGAACTAGAGTGGGCCCTGATATTAAGGCAGTTGCTGAGGCTGGCCCTGGGGACCCATGAAGCAGCACTCTATGGAAATATACCAGAGCTGGGTAGAAAGATCCTCTAGTACCCACCCCCCAAGGTGGGCTACGTCTTGCTCTGGCCCCTAGCAACTCCCAGAATTCCATTAAGTAAGAGGGAAGTTAAGAATTGGGGAAATAGGCCGGTGTGGCTCAGCGGTTGAGCATCAACCTATGATCCAGGAGACTGAGGTTCATTCTGGGTCAGGGCATATGCCCAGGTTGTGGGCTTGATCCCCAGTGGTGGGAGTGCAGGAGGCAGCCGATCAATGACTCTCATCACTGATATTTCTATCTTCCCCCTCTCCCTTCCTCTCTGAAATCAATAAAGGCATATTTTTTTAAAAAAAGGGAAATAGAGGAAGCAGCATCTTCGTGCACACACCCCACTCCTATGGAGGAGTCCCATCCAGAGAACCAGCTCATCCCAACTGATCCCAACTGCTTTGAATAAATCTGGGTCCAGATGGTGCTCCAACACCATAGAGAACTGGGGAGCAGTTTGGGTCCTACAAGAAAGGTAGCTGGAGCAGGTCACTTGTCCAGGCTGTGTATCTTATAAAGCTGTTCCCAGCACAAGCCCCATCTGTACTTTCTTGTCCTTTGTCCTTTTATTTTCCTAATTGAAGACACACACACCCCCCCCACACACACACACACACTCATGGCAGAGAACAGCTGAGCCAGGAGGAGCTGAAGAAAACAGCTTTTTATTTGTTACTATAAGAACCAATTACAGAATCCAAGGTTTAAAAAATGGACAAAAGATCTTTATTTCTGAGAATTGGCATACAAAAGGCAGAGGAGACACGGGGAGGGAAGGAAAGAGTGAGCATGGGCTGGGGTTGATGCCAGCTTAGGGGCCTCAAACTATTTAGGAAAGTCCGGACACCGGACAGGAAGAGAAACCCCCAATTAGAAAAAAAAGATAGACATGGCAGTCATGGCAGTGCACGCCCCCCTCCCCCAACCAGGTACCACCACCTGATATCTGTTTACTCTTCCCTCCCCGTCCCCTTTCATAAAGGGAGGCAAAATTTTTAAAAAATTAAAAAACCCTCCCCCTGAAACTGTCCAAGACAACTGTGGGTCCTATCCTGCAAAACAGGCTAGGTTCCCACAATGGGCCAAGTTCCTGCAGTCCGCCTTGCATCACCAGGCATGGAGAAGCATGGGAAGGAGACGAGCCTTGAAGTGGTAACACCAGAGGGCGCCCAACCCCTCCAAGGACACACATTTGCTCCCTCCCTCCCTTCCTCCCTCACTCCCTTTGACACTAGAGGGAAGGGAGCCTGGATGACCTGGAAACCCACCCTCTAGCTTTCAGCCCACCTCCCTTCCCCACAGATGCTCAGTCCTCCAGGACAATGGGCTCATTGGTGCTGGCAGGATGTGAGGGTGCAGGTAGAGAGACTGGGGGCCTCACTGCAATCAGCGGTGGCTTCACCTTCAGGGGCAAGTTGGGCCGGCGAGCAGCTCGCCGCATTTCTAGGTGAGTCAGAGCCTTCCGAAGGGCCCTGGCCAGGAAGAGAAGAGGGGAATCAAGAAGGCTAAGACCCTCAAGTTGAAACCCCACATTCCACACTGCAATTCTTCCAACCCATTCTTTTCTGGCATCCCCATCCTGCACCCAGCCTTTCTGGAGCTGGCCTTGCTCAGATACTCCTGTTTCCCAGACCCATCAACCTGGGATGTCAACCTCTCAGCCCCTCCCACGGTGGATTCCCTACCTGGTATCTTTTGTGGCCACAAACACCACAGGATTGGGGGCATCAGCTGGGTTTAGTTTCTGACGCTTAGCTGCTGGCTGGGAGCTTGAGCGAATCCCTGAAGCCAGAGGCCTTCCATTGGCAGAGAAGGGAACCCCTACCCCTGCCATCTGGAAAAGGGTGGGGCAATACAATGAGAAGAGACTCTCTCAGACTCCTGTCAGAAATAAAAGCCCCCCCAATTCAGCTTGGCCCACTCCATTCTGTCAACTCACAGTCTCATAGGCTCGTTTCACCATAATGCCCCCCAGCCCCCGGTTCTGGGTCAGCTGGTTTCTGTTGATTGGTGTCTTGGTACCCCGAGGTGTTTTTGGTTTCAGAGGTGCCTGGGCCACTGCCAGGTAAAAAAAGAAAAAGAACTTTTATACTTTCTTTTCTCTATGCAGTTTCCCTGGGCATCCCTAGAGTAGTGATGGGGGAGGGGTCTGACAAGCAATTACCAGTACAGTTGACCCTTGAACAACTTGGGGAGTTAGAGGCACCAACCCCCCACTCCCCCGTAAGATATCCCCATATAGCTTTCGACTCCCCAAAAACTAAACCAGTATTTTGAAAGTCACACAGGAGTGTGATCTTGTCAGGTCGGCATGGTCATTCTGGATAGCTCATGAGAAAACATTACTAACCTACAAAAGTACAGTTTGTTGGGCTAAATCTCTAAGGCCTGAATGGGAAAGAAAAAAGCAGGGGGAGAAAAGGTTTTGACAGTAAAAGGACTGAGAGCTTAACACCACCCTAACTGGTTCACCATCCTATACCCACCCTGTATCCAGTGTGGTTCCCCATCCCATACCCAGATCTTTGACGATAGTTGCCAGGGGCAGCCGCACCAGAGGGTGAATCTTCAGTGGAGTCTTGGCGGCCTTAGGAAGTCGAATGGAGCCTGGAGAACAAAGGTGAAAGCTTTTGAAGGGGCTTATCTATTCATGCCTTTTCTGGGGCCAGGGGCCATGTCTAAATCTTAACAAACTCCTATGGCCTACTATCCCTACTGTCATTAAACATCCAGAAACACACTGGTCTCTGGCCAGGGCAACCCCTAACCTGCCACCAGCCCCAGCACTCGTGCTCTTACACTCTGCCTTGATGGCATTGGCATTGATAGGGGCATAGGGTCGTCGAGCAGCCCTCCTCGGCTGTAGCAGGTCCCTGCACATGCGTCTGGCAAGACGGGTCAGCTTCGTGGTCTGGAGCAGGAATGTTTGCCTGTTCTTAGCCAGCAGCTTGGCCCGGTTGGCGCTGGTCGTATAGGGGGAGAGACTCTGGGCTTCAGGTCTGGACAAATGACCCCTTGAGTGTGGCTCCTAGAGTGAAAAGGGAAAACACAGATGGACACTGAGGCTCTCCTCTTCCTCCCAGTCTCTGAAGAAGGCATTTGTTACTGACTGATCTCTACTGGCATCCTGACCTACCTGGCTCCTAAACCACCTTCTCCACCCCGCCCTCCCACACACATCAAACCAGCACCATATATGGAGTTGGCTGCTCTGGCCTTCACCTAAGTTCACATCAGTATGCTTACTGTTCTCCCCTTCCTGTCCCCATCAGTCCTTACTGTTGTGCCCCGAGCAGCCCCCTCAAGCTGGGTCGGGGTCTTCAGTCCCCCATACTTCTTCCAGTAGATCCAACAGGAAGCACAGAGACGGCACTGCATGTTGGGTGGGCCCCAGGCATACCACTGAGCAGACTGTGTGGCTGTAAGAGCAGAGAAAGGCGGTGAAAGTCGAGGGGAAAACATGCCACTTGAAGCCCTCAGGGTCTAAGGTCAGAGCAGATCTCTCAACCACCGCCAACATCCCTGGCCCTCCCTGGAACTCACTGTGGCAGCTCTCGCAAGTCAGGCCCTTCTGGAATCCTGCCCCATTCATGCCGGGTTTTGAGCCCACAGAGATGATCTGGTTAGGATTTGGCTTGGTGCTAACAGGGGCACGAAGAGGGAGAAAAGAAAAGAATTCAAGGAAAAGAATCTATTTCCACCTTGTCTCTACAATTTGGCCCTGCCTCCTGCCCAGCCCTAATCACTGAGGAAAGCACAGGTTGGGGGAAGAAAAGGAAACCATGCTGGGCTCCCCTACCCATCACACTTACTAGGTGGGGATGTAGACCTGTTTCAGTTTGCTGTCTGCCTCAGCAGCTTTCAATCTCTTCTGCAGGAAGGAAAGAAAGAGAAGGATCAGAGCATCTCAGCAGGAGGTCTCTGGTGTAGCCTCCCAAACCCACACCATACCTGCTGAATATAGCGGTCTGTGGTCTTCCACATGTAATAAAACTGGACTATGCTGGCAAGTGACTTCCAGGGTAGCTAAGGAGGCAGAGGGAACAAGGGTGAGCTCACATCTGGCCCCAGCTCCTGGTTCCTTCACCTGCCATCTCTTCCACCTCTCCTCCTAGCCCCATCCACTTACAAAGTCCTGGCGAATATCATTGAAATCCTTCCCATACTTCTCCAGGGCCTCCTCAAATAGCATAGCCTCGGAGGCAGACCATTCCTCCATCTCATCCCGACACAGCACTGGGCCACCTTGGGGCACCAGGGTTGACATGGCCTTCGCCAGGTCATAGCCGTTTCTTTGCAGTGTATCCATTGCATGAAACTACAGGAAAGATAGGAAACAACGTGGATGACCTGAAACCCTCAGCATGCTCTCCTGCTGCTCTTTAAACAAACCCATTCGCTCAAAAACACCCATCTCTTGTCCCCAGGCTCTGCAGTTCCCCACAGAGTCCAGCCTGCCCAACCACCCACCAACTCCTGCTCACCAGGGTGATATCTCGAGAGGCAGCAGCTGCACTCATGTGTAGGCTTGGCTGCCGAATGGAGCTGCTACAATCTAGTGCTCTTGCAAAGGTTCCCACCGCTCTAAGAGAGAAATGAAAAAGTCAGGAGGGAAAGAAAAAAGCGCACGTGGGCTGAGGAACTAAGCCAGGTGAGAAAAAAGGACAACAGCCATGCCAACAAGATAATAATGTTCATCTCTCAGGATGGGACTCAGAACTATGTTCACACCTCCCCCAGCCCGTCTTCCCCATCCACCCACCCCTCACCGGGCCACCACGAGAAACTGATCAATCTGCCGGTCTGTGAGAGGGTTGTCTGGGTCCCAGACCTTCATCTCCATCTTCTGTTGGTTCCGGTTATCAGACTCTCCTGGGGAATGGGCAACAGCATCAGCAGGGAGAGGGAAGGCGTGCTCACAGCAGCACTTGTTCTTCATCTCCTGACTGGATTCTATCAGCCACCTCGACTCTCACACTTATCCCCCAATTGTGCCCACTTGCCCGTTCCAGGTTCCTGAGGTCACCTTCGGTCAGGGTCACAGCATAGAGCCATGCAGGCTGGGCACTGTACAACTCCAAGGCACACGATTCAGAGACTATGATGTCAGACAACCCAGTAGCCGTACACTCTGTCCTGTTGCTTACCCTCTGCCAGGCGATCTGGGATCTCAGCTTGGTATTTGCAACCGACTCGGATCTCCCCCTGATCAGCTAGAAGTGTCTTCTGCACAGGGTCGAACACCAGTGAGTAAAAGAAGCAGTCCTGGAGATGGGGAGAGAGAAGGTAAGCAGGGCAGCAGTTCTCATAGGCAGGGGGCAATGTACCTAGAGTTCCCAAAATAGGCAGTCTGTCAACTTGTACCTCACCACAGGCCTCCTTTCCTCTTGCCTCTTGGGCCAATACCCACTCCACTCCCTCTTCTCCCAACACCTCTTTCTCACCTCCTTTTCCAGGTACTGGCTCAAGATATCTGTCTCGTTCAAGAGAGTCACACTGCATTTTCCACTACAGGAGAGAGTTCAGAAGACTCTAGGTGAGCTACTCATTCCCTCTCCACAGTGTCCTCCATACTCCACCCTCTCACTCCTCTCCAACTTCTAAATAAGTGCATGCTGGCCACAGTGGCCCTGATTGTCCCATACCGTATGTGGGTGGCTGGTAATGACTCAAACTGCCGAGAAAGAAAAAGTTCCCGGTGCTTCAGTTGATGTCGCTGCTGCTCCGACACCCCTGGCTGCTTTGATTCCTCCTCAAACTCCCCTGGGAAGAAGAAACCAAGTCAGAATTAATCCAGAAAGAAGCCACTGTGGACGGACTAGCCCAGGGAAAATTCCTGTCTCTGCTCTTTTTCTCACACTCCCCAGGCATCTGCCTTCCATACCCTTACCCCACCAGCTTTCCCGCTTAGCCCTCTCCCTCAACTCTCCATCACTAATGCTCTTAGGAAAGAGCTGCTGAGGATACAAAGAATGCCACAGAAATACAACCCATACCCAGGTGTCAATGCTCAGACACCACTCATGAAACCCAAGTCTACCCACACCAGGCCCAGCAAGAATATCACACTTGTCTCTTTCTTGCTAAGCCAGCCCGAGGTCCAGAAACTGAGTAAAATGAAAAAGCATCACACAGGGTTATGTTTAACACTTCCTCTTTTTAGATTTCAGGAGACTCTTTGCTCTTAAACATCACACGCAACCCTAACTATCCCTCACTCTCCACTTTGCTAAGTTTGTTTGTGGGGCTTTTAAGGACAGTATCTCTCAACCCAGTGCCAACACCTTCCTCCCTAAGAGCTGCAACTTGCCCTGAAACCTTGGTGGAAAGGGTTAACCTGGCTGGGTGCCAACCAAAGTGGGAGGGGGCAGAAGAGCCACAGGCCCAGGCTCATTGGTGCTTTGTTCCCAACCACGGGGAGAAGGTGGGGGGTGCAACAGGCTCCACCCCTCGCCTGTGAGCTCCGGAAACCCTGTGCTAAGGGAAGGGGGACCACACCTCCCACACCCCCTCTGATTGGACAAGGCCAAGGTCAGCCCCTGCCAAATGGGGCTGGAAACCCCAGAGGGCCAGAGACCTTGTTAGGCCCAGCTCCTCCGTAACCCCTTCATGCCCAGAGCAGCTTGAAATAAGGAAAATAATTTAGGAAGGAGGAACAAGAAGTAGGGGAAAGAAAACCAAAGCAGGGAAGGAAAAAGAAACTAAAGAAAATCGAAGGACATATATTTTTTGAAAGACGATGACGAAAGCATAAAGAGAAGGAAGACAGAGGAAAAGGTGTCAAATGGAGTAGAGGGGAAACGGAAGAGGCAAGAAAGAGAAAAAAGTACAAGAGAATTTTCCTCGCTTCCTACCCTGTCCCTTCGATGTACTCTTACCACCTCATGACAACAAAATAAGCCTGCTTCTCTCTTGCGCAGGCCTCTACGTACAATCTCTTCCTCATCACCTTGACCTTCAGTCACCAGCCACTGTCCCTACATACCCAAACTGTCCCCTGAGGGTCCTGCTTCTGTAAAGCTCCTCCTCGCCCCCCACTTAAATACTATCATCTCTTTAACACACCTCATCCACACATACACACTCACACACAAGCCATATTCTGGCTCTCCTTATCATGGTCTCGCCACCCTGCTTCCAACCCCAACGTGTAAAAACAGGCCTCCCTCCACAGGCCAGGCATTTCCCACCCCCAAACTCACACCCCTGCCTTGGGCATGCTACCAGGGGAAACACCTGCAGGGACATGCCCAGGCCTCAGACCATGGGCAGGGGGAGAGGGGTTGGGGAGTAGTGAGGGTTGTACAGAGACACTCACTGGCATTACTATCAGCCAGGCTGTTGAGGCTACTAGAAATGTCCCTTCGCCGGAAAAGGCACACAACCTTTGCCTCCACGTTTCCATTTGCAGTCTAAGAGGAGAAAAAAAGAGTAGTGAAAACCAGTCACTGAAAAGTAGAAATGCACAGAGACTAACAACAGACAATACGTTTCTAAGGGATGTAGAAAAACCCAAGAAACTATACATAATGATACATTATTTAAGGACAGGCTTCCAAATCCCTTTCCTTAGCCCCCAAGAGAGAGTATAGAACATTTCCCACTAAGCTCTCAGTAGCCTTTCCTGAAAAGGACAAATGAATGAATGAATATGAATGGGTAGGTACTTAGGATAGGGTCCTCTCCCCCCCCCCCCCAACTTTTTCCACTTTAAGTTAGAGAACTCAAAAGAGACCACTCTGGGGAATGGGGGTGGGGGAACTGCTCCACTTACCTTGTTGAGCTCCTCAATCCGTCTAACCAGGTAAGGATTGCTGGAGGAGTTCTCAAAATAGACGTAATCTGTAGGAGGGGGTGGGGAAGAACCAGGAAGATCAGAGGAGGCGTACCACCAGGGTAGGAGGAAAGCCCTGGGTGGGCTAAAAGGAGGTAAGGGCCCAGGTAGAGAGGTCGACGAAAATAAGGGATGCCCCTCCTGACCACCTAGTCCTAACATCAGATCTTTCACTCAAAAGTAAGCCTTAAGTTAGAAAGAAGCAGGGGGTTCCCCTGCAGTCCCAACTCAGCGATGGGGTCGCACCCCAGTCTCAGCGAAGCAATCAACTGTTCGCTCCAGCGCAGAGCCCCCAAGTGGCAAAGCGGCCGCCGCGGCCCTTCGCGCCCCCTGCTCGCTTGTCATTTCCTTCGGAACCACTTTACCAAGCCCCGCTCCCCGACTCTCGGGGCCTCAGACGCAGCCCGAGAGTGCCGTCGGGGCTGTCCCCAGCCTCTCCGGGAGCCTCGGCGCCCGTGGCGTCGCCAACTCCGCACCCTCGCTCCCGGTTCCGGTTCCGGTCCGCGCTCGGGACCACGCCGCTGGAGGCCGAGCCTCCCCGGTCCCGGCTCCCCACCTCTCCGCCCGGGGCCCCGCAGCTCCTGCGCGCGGTACTCACCCCCCACCCGGTACATGTTGGCCGCCATGGCCGTTCCCGCCGCCGCCTCGGGCCGCACAAAGGGGTCCGGGAGGCTCGGGGGGGGCAGAGCTCGGCTCGAGGCGAAGCCCGGAGCGCGGGGCAGGCGCTTCGCTAAGTCTCGGTCGGGCACGCGCAGCCGGCACCGCCGCCGCCTCAGCCGTCGCAGCTCATCCCGGCCCGCGCTGTCGCCGCCGCCGCTGCCGCCTCACGCCCGGGTCGCCGAGGCCGGCACCAGTCTGCTCGGCTTCTTCCGGAGCGAGCTCGGCTTCCGCCGGCTCGGAGCCAGGTTCGGGAGCCCCCTGCCCCCGCGGAGCCCCGCCAGACGTTGGGCTCTGCCCGCCGCGGGGAAGGCTGGCCCTGGCGGCCTCGGGGTTCGCCTCCTTCCGGAACACCTTCGGCGGACGCGGAGAACAAGGCCCGGCGCTCGGCTCAGGTCGGAGAGCGAGACCCCAAAGATCGGCCACTTCCGGAAGAGACTCGGCTCCGTCCGGCCAACCGCGGCCCGGCGCTCGGTTATTTCCGTTGCAGCTCTGCCCCTCCTCCGAGGGCGGGAGAGGAGTAGGGCTTAACTCTCTCGGCGCCGCGCCCGCGGCTCCGCCCGCAGCGCGGGGCGCTTCGCGGGGTAGTTTGCTAGCGGTTTTGCCTGTCATTTGCATGAATGGTCTATGCTCCTTCGCCCTGGCCGCGCTCCTCTTTTTCTACATCCCCACCCCCACACGGCCCCGAGGGCACCCAGCCGAGCCCCACAAAAGGACTGGGAGGCGACTTTGCTTTTGGTTTATTGCCCCTCAGCAGGCAGCGGGAATCCGGGCCCAGGCTGGGGCTGCCCGGCTCAGCCAGCGGGTCTATACAGTGTGTGCTGGGGTGCTGTTCGCCCCCTCCAGGGAAATGCGCTATTGGGAATGTCTCCAAGTCGAGGAAAAGGTGGACCCCGGGTCCCGGGGAGTCGGGTGGGGCGGGGCCCCTCGGCAGGGCCGGTGGGTCCGGTCCCACAGCGGTCAGACGTCAAGAGAGGAGGCTGGAGACAGAGAGGGGGTTCGAGAAGGTGTGGCGGGCGACAGTCCCGAGCCCCCAGCGCCCAGCACTCGCCACTGGAAGATGCTGGCGTCCTTGCCGCCCAGCGAGATGAGGTGCGAGTCATCGTGAGTGAACCGGACGCTGGTCACGTGGCTGCCGTGGCCACCGTACACGAGGCTCGGCGCCTGGGGGGGAAGGTGGAGTTGCGGAGCCCGCGGAGCCCGCCGAGAGCCCGGGCCGGCCGCCCGCCCGCGGCCCCAGGAGGCCTCACCTTGGCGCGCGCGCACGGGTACTGGAAGAGGTGCACTTTGCAGAAGTCGTCGGCCACGGCCACCACGCGCTCGTTGTGGGAGCGGCACAGCGAGTTGATGTCGGTGCCATCCGAGCCGTCTGGCCACACGCCTAACACAACGGCTGGTCTCAGCCCGGCCTCCTCCCTGCCTCCACCCCCGGCCCAGGGCTTCACCGTTTCCGGCGCTCCGGGCAGCCTCGGCCCCGCCGGCCACGTTACAGGCGGTCCTTCCCGCGGAGGCCGGAGCGGAGGGGCCTCCAGGGCTGGGTCTGCTGGGTTCGCGTCGCCCACCCCTGGACACAGCCCAGCATTCCCGGCCCGGGGCAGGCTCCACCTTGCCCCCCAGCCCCTCCCACGGGTTCCAGGGCCCTGCACCCCGGCTCACCGTAGACATGGAAGCCTAGCACGCAGGTGTAGGTGGCCCACTCCCGGTCTCGGCTCTCATAGCGATTCCTCAGCAGCTTGCAGCCTGCAGCCACGTCCCCTGGGGAGAGGGAGCCCGCCCTGCTCAGCGCCCTCCCCGCCCTCAGTGGGGAAGGTGCTGGGAATGCAGCTTGCAGCCTCCAGCCGCGGCCCCCAGGGAGAGGGCGCCGCTCAGCTCAGCGCCCTGCCCGCCCTCAGCGGGGAGCAGCCCCGCAGGCCAGGTCGGAGAGACTGGCTTGAGGCGGCCGCGTGCGTGTGGTCCCCGCAGGAGCCCCGACCCAGGGCAAAACCCAGCCCCTGAGCCTCCTGCGCCTCGCGGACGGTCTCCCACGATTTTTTTGTCAGTTCCTCCTCCCTAGGTAAGGCAATCCCTCATCACCTGCCCTGAGAAACTTTTCCAAAACAATCTTTTCTTAGTATATTTTTCAACTCTCTCAAACCCTTGTGGGAATAAGACATGGTGTAAAACTGTGTGTGTGTTTTTTTCCAAATCACAAAATTGCTCCTATAATTCTGACTCCATCCCCATCTCCACCTCCCATCTGACAGCCCCTCCTCCTGGAGCACCCCACATATTCTCCCTCATCCCCTCCCAGCCAGGAGCCTCCACACACACAACTAGAACCCACCCCAATGTCCCTCTCCCCATGCCCACCCTATTGCCACTCACAGTAAAGGATCTCATAGTCCCCAGAATTGGACATGATGAAGTTCCCATCCTTGGACCAGTCAAGGTGAGTAATAAAGCTGGAGTGACCCTGGGAGCAAGGGTCAAGAGACTAAAAATGGAGCCCCCCTTTCCCATCCCCTGACCCTCCTAAGTGCACTGGACCCTTTGAGTTTACCTGCTATGGTAATGCCCCACCCTCCACCCCAGCTTTCTTACCACACAGCGGCCAAAGCGGCTGGACTTGGCACCATCACTGGAAACACTATAGATGTAGATCATGTTGTCATGGGAGCCAATGGCCAGGAATAACCCATCTACAAAGACAGTCACTCAGAGAGGGAAGGGCCAGGAACGGGTCAGGGTCCAGGGTGGGGGTGGTTCCCACCTGGGCTGTACCGAACCACTGAGAGCTGTTCATTGCCATCGGTGACATCAGACACAATCTCTCTGGTCTCTGTGTCCAAAACCAGCCACCTGGAAAGGAGGGGGTCGGAAAGCAGGTGTGAGGATACCTGCCCTGGGCAGCACGTTGACAAGCTGGAAAGACTCCGAGACACCTACAGAAAAGCTATGAGGTAGAGGGAAAGATCCGCACTGCATTCTCATACTGGGGGCTAAGGGCAGATAAAAGCTGAAGGGCTTCTGATGCCATCTGAGAAGGAATACAGGCTGGACTGCACGGGCCTTACAGAGTCTCGAAGCCTGTCACTTTTCTGTGCTAGTCTCCCCTGTGCCCCTCCCATCTCCGAGGCTTCTCTATGCTGAGCTTCCACCCCCTCCACTCCCAGGCTTGGAGGGGAGAGTGGGGGGGGGGTGATGGCAGTTGTCACAGTAGAGCAAGGGAGGCCGAGCTGCAGGGAGAAGCACTGCAGAACAGGAAGGTGCAGCTGGGGCTCCAGAGTGACCACGCTCCTTCACACACACACACACACACGCACGCACGCACGCACGCACGCCATTACCGGGAACCCTTCCCATCCCTCCTGCTTTCCCCAGGCTCCCTCTCACCTCCCCGTGTTCAGTCCCACAGCCACAACTGCCCCACTGGGGTGGAAGTCGGCACAGAGACCAGTCTCCTGGGAGGGGAGAGAAGGTGAATTCGAGAAAGTGCCTTTCTAGTGAGGGAGTAAGACACCTTGTCATCTTGGTAACGTCAAAGCCTCCTCCTCCCAGGGAGGAGAGGGACAGCAGCCCTGGGGTGCAGGCAGGGTGTCACTAGAGCCTAAACAGGAGGTGATATTAAAGATATTTAACAACCAGAACTGAGGCTCCCAGCTGGGTCAGAGGTTAACCATCAGTTGCTGGGTGGGGGTGGGGGGAGCGTACTGGAGGCATCAGCACAAAAGAATGAACATTTAGTAGCCATACCAGTACAAACTGGCTGCCTCTGGGGAGCAGAAGGAAAGGGGATATTGTGGAAAGAGCATTGGCCACAGGAGTCATGGTGGGTGTGGCAGTGGGGATCCAGGGACAGGGGGCTCTACCTTGAGGTCGATGCTCCAGGCCAGCGCGTGGCCCTCCCCATCCCACAGGCAGAGCTGTCGGTCATGGCCACAGGTGAGGAAGCGGTTCTGGAAGGGATGTGTGCACAGCCCCCACAGCTCGTCCGTGTGGCCCTGCAGCAGAGCATGCGCCATCACCTCTGCCCCTCCCCAACAGCTCTTCCCTCCCTCCTCCTCAGACCCGTGGGCCCCCAACCTGGATCACAGGGGAGAAGCCCTGGGCCAGATCTCCTCTCAGCAATGCATTCTTCGTGGTTCCCACCAGCAGCTCGGAGCCCAGGCCCTCAGCAATGGCCCGCACAGCCCCAAAGTGTTCAGGAATCTGCAAAGTAGTAGCAGAGAGTCAGAGGCCCACTGGCCATTCCTCTCCCCGCTCCCTCCCTCAACCCCAGCCCAGCCCTCACCTCAGCTTCCTGGAGGGCCACCAAACCGGGCCCCCACTGTACAAGCCGCCGGTCCCGCCCGCCGCCACTCAGCACAGTCCCGTCCCGCCGGAGACACAGGGCAAATATGGAACCTTCATGAGCATGGGCCTGGGCCACAATCCCATAGGTCTCTGTTGGCAAAGTCCTGGGTGGGTCAGGCTCTTGGGGTGCAGGGAAGTGGGGAACAGGAGCAGTCCAGGCAGTCACAACAGAATAATAACTGCCAGGTGCCTAGTGCCTACTGACGACCATCCCTGGTCCTTGGCTATTATTCTGCCCAGTTTGCAGGCTGGACCCAAAGAACTGAAGTAACTTCCTAAAGGCCTGCCAATGATTAGTGACAACACTGGGATTTGAACCCAGGATCTGAACCCCAAAGTCCCAGCCCTTTACTCTCTGCCATGTTGCCCCCTACCTTTCTAGACTGGTCCCTAGAAACTATCAACTCTCATGGTAAAAAAAAAAAAAGGGGGGGGCCAATCCTTCTCTGTTCCCATGACCCTCTAGGGTACCAGACTTCCCTAGATGCCACCCCCAGCCACATACCTTTGGCCCCGCCCCTGCCTGGAGTCTTGGAATCTGAGAGGCTCCGCCCCCAGGTGAGAATGTTCCCCTCTGAGTCCCCAGTGAGAATGTCTCCATCCGGGAGGAACACAAAGCAAGAGATAAACTTGGGTTTCTTGTATCTCTAGGGGAGAGATGAGGTCAAAGGGAAGGGCAAAGACCAAAAGTCACAGGAAAGTTGGGAGGTGGGTAGCATTAAGGTCTACAGTCCTCAGACCAATACTTCCATCTCCACTTTACACTCCCCCACCACCCTGCACCTATCCACACCTCACCCCAAAGACACCCTGTTTCCGGGTGAGGGCCCCATTCCCAGGAACCCCTACTCCACAGCTCCAGTTCCAGAAGTGGACGTGGGATTTCCCGCTGGTGACAATGCAGCTGCTATCACGAGGGCTGAAGCCAACAGCCAGGACTGAATCATTTGTGCTCTGGAGAGAAGATACTAGATTCAGCCACCCCAAGGCCTGAGCACCCTCACTCCACTTGACTCTCTTCATTTGCATGCCCACAGCTGGCCTGCAGAAGCCCAGAAACCCCAGGGTACCCTTCCTTCCACACCCCAGTCCCCTACGAGCACTGCTTCTAGTCACTCATGATTAGTCACCCAACTGCCTAACGCTATCTCCTGTGAGGTCAGAACTTCTCTAGTCCCCATTTCACAGCCTGAGAGGCTGGGAGGCTGGCCACAGGTGACTCAGCCAGAAAGGAAGTAAATGTATGGGTAAGTCTGGACTCTCTGCACCCCACCACTCCCACTTCCCAACCCTGGGTGCCCAGCATGCCGCCTGGCAGCCTCACCTTGATCTCAGCCAGCTTTGTGCCCCGGCTGCAGTCCCACACAGACAGCATGTGCTCATTGGAATCATCCACCACACAAAGAAAGGCACCCTGGTCCTGAGGATGCGGACACCGGAGAGGGGCTGAGTGAGGACTGGGCGTCTGGGAGAGCTCACGGTTGTTAGGCAAGACACACCATCACAGGTTGGGAGGGAAGGACAAGTGGACACATGTCCCCTTCTCAGGAGAACCAGCCGGGCGGGGTTCAGGAAGGTCAGAACGTCTGAGGCTTCCGGGTGAAGTGCACGAAGGGGATTCCCGGATACAAAAGGTGGGGGTCTAGAGGCTTTGGGCCAGCTCACCACAACTGAAAAGGCCAGGGCCCCCACACCCCGCTCGAAGGCCCCCAGTCCAATCTCCTGCAGCTTCAGCAGCGTCTCTGAGTCCCAGACATGAACCACAGGCTGCAGGGGCTGGAGCGAGAGAAGGGGTCAGGCGTGTGAAGGAAAGCTGGGCGAGAATTTCATCCCCTCTGCCCCGGTTTGACCCTGGCCTTACCTTCCCGTCTTTATCCACTCCTGCTGTCTGTCCTGAGGCTACGCGAACACCATCAGGGTGAACAGCCAGGCTAAGTGGGGGGGAAGACGCTCTAAGGAAGGGGGTGGGTCTCTCAAGACCACCCAGGACACCCCTCTATGCTCGCAGAGCAACAAGACAACTCCCCTCTCTCCTCCTCCATACCCGCCCAGGCCCTCTTCCTGCCAAGCCCATCATCCCCATGCCCACTCCCAGGCCCCAGGCCCTCACCATCGAACGCAGTCTGTGTGCCCCCGGTAATGTCTCTGGCCGCCACCTCCAGGACCCCCTGGGCCTCCCCCAGGCCGGTACAGCACCACCACACAGGCGATAAAGTAGACCACCTCCCCAGAACGCAGCACAAACAGATTAGAGCGGGAGTCACGACCCCTGTACCCATAACTGGAGTGGGGGTCATGGTCAAGGAAAGGGTCAGATCAAGGGCAGGATGAGAAAGAGGGGAGAACAGAGCTTCTGACTGGCAGTGCCATTGTCAGAGGAGGGTAAGGGAGGATTCAGAGGGTTCCCTGTCCCTGCAGACCCAGGAGGAAACCATAAAAAAGGGAGGAGGGTCCCAAGATGGGAAAGATGGTTCCCATGGGCCTGGAGGGGGAAGGATACACCCAGTCAAGGCTGAGGGTCTCCGGGGGTGGGCCACTGGGCAACTCCTCACGGCTGCGGATGCCAGATGGGATGTACATGGTAATTGGGCGGCCACGAAGGAACATCTTCACCGAGATGCCTTCTACAGAGAAAAGGGGTGTGTGTGTCAACCACCACCCTGCAGCCTCCCTCCAGGAAAGCCAGAGCAGAACTCTACCCACCAGACCTCACAGGTACCTCCAAAATACCTCCTTGGGCTCTAGCCCAAACTCTCTTTCATCCAAATTCTTCCAGATGCTTCTGAACTTACCTAAATTGTAATTGCTCCTCCGAGATCCAGGACCCCCAGGGCTGGAGAGGGGGTCTTTCCCCCCACGGCTGTTGGGAAGAGAGAAAAGCATAGGGGTTGGGGTCAGGTCCCAAGATATAAGTGCGAAGGGGTAGAACACAAGAAGGGAGGCTACTCCAGAGACCACAGTCACCTCTGCAGGCTTTAGTTTGTATTCTGGGTGTTTAGGGCCCTAGAGTAGATGGGGACTTTCAGCTCCATTTGAGAAAGGAGCAGACTGAGACTAAAGGGGCTGATTGCATGGCACAAGGCCATAAAGCTTATAAGAGGCAGTGCGGGGTGACAGGGAGGAGCCCCTTCCTCCAGACCACAGATCCCTGGCTATGGACTTTTTCATTTCCCTGCCTACAAAATGGGACAAAAGTGAATCCAGAATGTACATCGGCCCTGCCTTTCTGGGATCTGGGAGGTAAACAAGCAAGTCCTTATCTCTCAGGAGGAAAGTGACAGAATTCCAGAGACCACTGTCATTAGATAATAAGAAGGTGGCAATGCCTCTTCAGAGAATAAAGGAGAGACCAAGGATAGGGCTGGAATGAACACTCAGATGTCCGGGGCCTGGACACACTGAGACAACTATGCTCAGCCACTAGGATTTCCCTTTGCTCTCTAAAAGTCAAGTCTGGTAAACTGGGGAAGGGGGAGGGGCTGCAACTCTGAGGACAGTCATCCATGAAAATCATGGAAGCTTTTAGAAAAACCTCTTGGAATCTCGAGAGGCATATTGTGTTTCGGTGGAAAGGGCAGGGGAACTAGAGTCGGGAAGAGTTGAGTTCGAATCCTGCCTCTAGCTGTGTGGCCCCAGGCAAATGACTTACCCTCTCTGAGCCTGCTTCCTCACCTGGACAATGAACAGCATGAGACCACCTACCCCCCAAGGATGTCGTGGGACTGAATGAGATGGAGGAGGTCGAGGATTTAGCACAGTGCCAGGTATACAGCAGGCGCCCCAGGAGTGCTTGTTCCTTTCTTCCTGTTGGGCAATGAGGTCCCCCCACCCCACCCAGGGAAGCGAGTGAGGGATGAGGAAAGTCGAGAGCCTGAGCCTGGGGCGGGGCAGGTTGGGGGAGCCTCGCCCACCTCTCTGTGCTCCCCGACCGCAATAACAGGTTGGCCGAGGAAGCTGCCTTCCGGGAGAGTTTCTGTCGCGGCCGCTCTGAGGGGGACGAAGAGGAATTTCGCCGGGCCCTGAGAGGGGCACAGTGAGCAGGTGGAGGTCATTCCCTCGAATCGTGCTCCCTGGTCCTGCCAGCCCCCCGGCCTCTGACACAGGACACTCACGAGTCAGTGCACTGTGGGGGCTGTACAAGCCTGAGGATCCCTGGGGAGCCAGTGCCAGGGCCGCTGCCGCCCCCTCCTTCAGACTGGGTCCCACTAGGCTCTTCGCTGCCCCCCTGAGGGGCTGGGGGCCCATTGCTCAGGCCAGGGGGTCCAGGGGATGGCGCCATCTCCAACTCTGTCTCCGTCTGGGTGCCTCTGCTCACCAAGGAGGGGCTGCATGAGGGTGGCAGTCCTGGTGGGGCTGCAGGGCTGCTGAGGAGACAGTGAATCAACCTGATGCCCTCTGAGGCCCCAGAGGAGAGAGAGGGTGGGACACCAGGCATACCTGGTCCTTGCAGGAGCTGTCCTGCCAGAGTCCTGCAGGGAGGTGGGGGGCTCCTGCAGCCGAAGCAGGCGAAGGGCTTCCGCCAGGGCTGCCTTTACCAGCTCCATCTCCTTCTCCTGCACCTGAAGCCGCCGGCTCAGGGACTGCAGGGCCTCCTGAGCAGGGCCCTCGCCTGGGAAAGGGGCAAGAAACACTCAGACTGTGCCACCACCTGGGGAAAGGGTTGAGCGGACGGATTCTTTCTCCCCCGAACTTTGCATCTGTGCGATGCGACTGCCCCCTTCAAGCAGCCCCAGGCTGGAAGGCTTGCCCAGAGGGGAGGAGACGGGTGGTAGAATATCAAGGGCCTCCTCTGGCAGGGCAGGCGAGGAAGCTGGCAGAGCTCCTTTCCTGCTGCCGTCCCAGCCTCCGCAAAGACAGGGCGGACCATGGAGTACTAGGGGGAAATAAGGAGCACTGCCACGGGGCGTGGGAACCACCGAGGCAGTCGCCGTCCTGGGGGGGACGGTAGGGCCCACCTCAGAGCAAGCCCAGGCTTCCAGGGCCAGGCAGAGAAACTGAGCAGGCAGTGCTGGGACAGAAGGGGGACGCAAGAGTACAGTCATCTGAGGACTCAGAGGACCAGAAGAAATCTAGAATGACAGGAAGGGCATCAGTGGAGACAGGGCCACAGCGAAGGTCCCAGGGTAACAGTTGGGGGTCAGAAGCAAAAAGACACGAAATACCAGCAGAAGAGGCCCAGAGTAACGCAACATAGGGGCAGGGAAACATCCAGGTGCCGGAGTGGGGGGGGGGATAGGACGACGTTGGCTAAGTCCGAAATGACAGCAGCAGGACCCAAGCAGCTAGGGAGAGCGACCTGCGGAACAGCGGGGATGCTCGGCGCCCGGGCCGAGGAGCACGCGGGCCGCCGCTAGACGGCCGCCGTCGGGCACGAGCAGCGCCCGGCCGACCCGCCAGCGCTCCGGGAAGGGGCGCGCCGCCCGCCCGCCCCGTACTCACCGGGCCCCCCGGCCCCATCCATCCGGCCCCCCGGCTTGCTCCGAGCGGTGGCGGCGGAGGAGGCGTCTAAGCCACCGGGGCCATGGCCAGGGAGAGGGGAAGGGGAAGCACCCTGGGGCGCGCGCGCAAGGGTGCCGTGCCACCCCCCGGGGGCGCTGTCGGGCTCGGGGAACAGGCCTGGAGGGGGCGGGGGACGCAGGCTCCGGGGCCCGCCGGGGCCTCGGGCTCTCCCGGGGCCGCTCTGGGCTCCCGGGGGTGGGGTGGCGGGGCCGTCCCGGGCCCCAGCGGCGCAGCACAAACAGGCGCCGGACGCGGAGCCGCCAGGAAGCGCGGGAGGGGGGGCGGGACGAGGGGGGGCCGGGCAGCCCGGTAACCCCTCCCTGTCCGGGCCCCGCGGCTCAGTCGGGGCGGGGCCAACCCGCTGACCCCCTCGCCCCGGTCGAGCCTCCGCCCTCGGGGCCCTTCCGGGATCTCCACCCCCGGACTCCCTGGGGACGCCGAGGGCGCGGGACCTCGAGGTCTCCGCCCCCAGCCCCTCGCCCCTCGGGGCAGAGCCGACCGGCCCCTCCCCTCTCCCGGGAGGGGCCCTGGGGCGGGGCTTTTCCTGAGGGGCGAGGCCAAGCATCCCGAGTTGGCGCGGGCAGGGGAGAGGGCGGCGGGTTATTAAGGCTGGGGCGGGAGGGTTCCCGGGGTATTGGGGTCAGGGTGGCATTAGCCCAGCTCAAGCCGGGCTGGGCTGACTCAGCGTCCTGACAACCCTGCTCTTCCCCGGGCAGAGATGGGAGATGGCGCCGGTGCTGCCCCTGGTGCTGCCCCTCCAGCCCCGCATCCGTCTGGCGCAGGGGCTCTGGCTCCTCTCCTGGCTACTGGCGCTGGCTGGTGGCCTCACCCTCCTGTGTAGCGGGCACCTACTGGTCCAGCTGTTGCACCTTCGCCCTTTCTTGGCTCCCTCCTGCCCGTTCATTGCCCTGCCCCAGGTTGCCCTGGCCGCCGGTGCAGTGGCCCTGGGCACGGGAGTGGTGGGTGCAGGAGCCAGCAGGGCCAGTCTGGATGCAGCTCAGTACCCTCCCTGGCGAAGGGTCCTGGGCCCCATGCTGGTGGCTGGTGCTGCTGGGGGCGGAGGGCTCCTGGTCCTCGGCCTGGGGTTAGCCCTAGCCTTACCTGGAAGTCTGAGCACAGGACTGGAGGAGGGCCTGGGGGCTGCCATGGCTCACTACAAGGACACAGAGGTGCCCGGACACTGTCACGCGAAGCGGCTGTTGGATGAGCTGCAGCTGAGACACCAGTGCTGCGGGCGCCATGGGTACAAGGATTGGTTTGGGGTCCAGTGGGTCAGCAGCCGTTACCTGGATCCCAACGACCAGGACGTGGTCGAGTGAGTGACTTGCTTCTCTCTTCCCCCCACTCCCCTTCCTGCTCCATCCCTTAAAAGCCCACCTCATCCAGACAGGCAACAAATAGAGCACAGTGACTGAGAGGATGGGTTACAGCTCTGCCATTTATTAGCTGTGTGACCCAGGGCATGTTACTGAACTCCTCTGGGCCCTTTCCTCACCTGTAGGATGGAGATAATAACACCTATCTTATAGAACTGCTGTGAGGACGAATGGATTATGCATGTCTGGCACATAGTACGGCAGTCAGTAAATGTCTTACTCTCATCTTTCCCTTCTCAACTTCTGTGCCCCGAAGCTTCTTTCCCAGGCCTCTGTCTCCGGACACCCTAACAGCCTGTCCCTCCCTTTGCAGCCGGGTCCAGAGCAACGTGGAAGGCCTATACCTGATTGATGGAGTCCCTTTTTCCTGCTGCAACCCCCACTCTCCCAGGCCTTGCCTGCAAAACCGGCTCTCAGACCCCCATGCCCACCCCCTCTTTGATCCTCGTCAGCCCAATCTCAATCTCTGGGCTCAAGGATGCCACGGGGTACTGCTAGGGCACCTGCAGGGATTGGCAAGCACACTGAGCAGCATGCTGGCTGTCACCTTCCTGCTGCAGGTGAGTCAGCAAAGTGTCTGAGGAGTCCCTCCATTGAGGTCTCCTCACTGCCTCCAACCCTGGGGCCCCGGGAACTGCTGACCCGCACTGACCTGTTTCCCCTTGCTTTCCCCAGACTCCAGTGCTCCTGGGCCTACGGTACCTGCAAACAGCACTGGAGGGGCTTGGAGGAGTCATTGATGGGGAAGGAGAGACCCAGGGCTACCTCCTTCCTGGTGGACTGAGAGACATGCTAAAAACAGCATGGCTGCAGGGAGGGGTTGCCCGCAGGCCAGCACCTGAGGAGTTTCCTCCAGAAGCAGCACCTCCTAAGGAGGATCTACCTGAGGCCTAGTGGCCTGGAGCTTGGGGTGGGGACTGGAGGAGAGGGGGGAAGGAGTGGACAAGACTGGAAACCTCACAACTCTTTTGCCAAGGCTCCAGGTGGGGAAGGGAGGGTCCCTGGGATTAGAAGGATTAAGGATAACCAGCGAGCTGGACTGGGGCCTCAGGCCTAGCCCCTATGGCCAAAACAAGAGGGTGACAGGAAAGTGACATGGGAAGGACTGGAGACTGCTTCTGGTGCAGACTCAATAAAGCTTTTGGACTGAAGCCACTGATCTTTCTCTTCAAGGAGGTGGGGGCCCTGAGAGAATTGATTTCTGTCTGAGACAGAAGCCAGGATGCCAAGGTTTTGACCCTGGTAAGAATCAGAACACGAAACAGACTTATGAAATGAAAAAAATGAGAGGCCCCTTCAGATTGACATTTTTTTATTCTGGAGGTAGGAGGGGGGTCAGCATGCTCAGGTGGGGAGGGTCCAGCCCAGCTCCTCCAGCCCCCCCGTGCATGCCCAGCCCCAATAAGTTACCCAGTTATTCAGCTGCCCTCCCTCCTGAGTCTGTCTGTCCTGCTCCGCCCCAGACAGGGCTGACCCGGCTCAATACAAGGGCTGCTTGTCCCCAGCTTGTGGGCAGTGCCACATGGCAGGCTGGGGGAGGGGGAAAGCAGCTGGGCTGATGGCAGCGGGGCCACCCCTGGCTCTGAGGGGTCAGGACTTGGAAAACCACATCCTGGGCAGGCCAGGGGCCTAGTCCCACAGGTCTGTGCCTGATGAAATGGTAGTCAGGGTGGGGCGTCCATCACACCTCCACGGCTGGGTCTGAGCCTCGGCCCTGTCGCTGTAGCTGCTCCTCCTGCTTCATCTTGGGCTTCTCTGTCCGTGTATGCCACACCAGAACCTGTCCCGGGAGGACTCCCATTAGAGCCCGGCCCAACCAGAGCCATGCCTCTGGGGCCCTCAGTGTAAACCGGATTCTCCAACCCCGTCTACACACAGTGTTGGCTGCAAAACGTGAAGGGCAGGGTGGAGGGAAGCCTCAGTGCCTCTAAAATGGGGCCTTAACCCCTTAACCTCTGTGGGCAACACAGATGCCCAGGACCCTGGGAGGCAGACTGGCAGGACACCACTTTCCTTCTCTGGCTCCCAGCTTCCCCTACAGTAGAGTGAGCAAGGTTGTGTCTGAGTGCTGGAGGGTCCCTCCTGGTTCAAACACCTGTCCTTCGATCCCCTTCCCCAGGGCCTCACCCGACTTCTCCCATCACCTGTCCACCCCAGAGCTACGTGACCCACCTCCATCCTCTTACCCGAGTGCAGTTGGCAGCCCGTGGCTCGAGGTCCTTAGGATCCACAAGGTGGCTCAGGAGACTGCTCTCCAGGTGGCCCCGGGGAGCAGCTGCATCAAACTGGGCATTGGGCTTAGCCAACAGCAAGGGCAGGGCAACTGCAAATCCTGCCATATCCACTGGGAAGGGCCGGTTGGGCTCCCACGCCGTGTGGAAGCCCACAACCCGGCCATCCTGCACCCGAGGGCCCTCGAATCGCAGGCCGCCCACCAGCCCCACAGGCCACACTGAGACACCACGGGTCCAGCGCATCTAACAAGAGGTCAAGAGACAAGAAACAGACGGGGTGGTCCAGGGCAAAGGGAGCAGCAGGAAGGACCACTTGGGTCACTCAGCTCCACATTCCCCCTTCTCACCCAACAGCCTAGAACAATGGTAACCCAGCGCTCACCTCCTCAAAGAGTTCCCGGCTGTAGGTGTTGTCATCATCGGCAAAGTACACAACTCCCCGGGTCCCTGGCGGGGGTGGGTCCTTCTCTCCCCCCACGGCGCCCCCTCCACTCCGGAGCCAGGCCAGAGCCCTGTTCCGCTGCTCTACTCCTCGGGGACGAACCCAGCCCGGCTCGCCCTCCCGGAGCCTCTGCGCCTTGGGAGTGAGGGCTGCCAAGTGTGTGAAGAGGAGGCCAGAGGCGGCCAACAGCCTCGAGACCAGCGGGGTGGGCCCCTCAGCGTCCTCCACCAGCAGCCAATGCAGCCGGGGCACCAGACTCAGGGTCTGGGACAGCCGCACCAGCTCCGCCTTCTGCACCAGCCTGGGGGAGAGGGGGGAGGAGATGCAGCAGCAGGGAAAGGGGCAGGCACCATCTCCCCACTCCAGCCAGCACACATAGCTTGTCCTGAACCACTTCTGGCATCCCCATGGTCTTTCCCCAACCAATACCCCAACGCCCTTTCTTGCCTGTCAACTTCTCACTGACACTCACCTGTCCTGTTCTTCCAATCATGTCTATCACCCACCTCAACCGTGGGAGACTATAAGTGAAGGAATCAGACAGATCTGGGTTTGAATCCTAGGTTTGTAATTAAGTGAGACATCTGGGGAAAACGGCTCTCTCTCCCCCCAAATCTCAGTTCCCTTGGTTGTAAAATGGGAATAACGGTACTCTAAAACAATGTTCTTTTAAAGATTAAATAAGGTAATGATTTTCCAAAACACCAGTGGGACCAGGTTCTTTTCCTTCTGTGCTTGGGCTTCCAGGTAGAGGAATTTAGAGGAGGCCCTTGACTCATTCCTTTCCAGGGGAGGAAGATTTATCTGAGTTTAGACAAAGAAGTGGGAAGTGTGGCCCAGTCTCTTCTAGTCTTCTTTACCCTTCAGATTGGCCTGCCTGCCACAAGCTTGGTGGCCTGTGTGTGGAGGGGGAGAGGGTCTAGAGCATCCTGTGCCTAGATGGCTCAGCCATCTGATTCCAGGGAGCAATTAGCAGGCCCTTAGGCTGCAAATCCAAAACCACAGTCCCCCACTTGATTTGTATGAATAATAAAGGCTACATTTTAATTTAAAAACAAAAAAAGGACAGCACTTAGCCCTGACCATTGTGGCTCAGTTGGATGGGCATCATCCTGGGCACCAAAAGCTTGTAGGTTGATTCGATTCCAGGTCAGGGCACATGCCCAAGTTACAGGCTCAGTCCCCAGTAGGGGGCGTGCAGGAGGCAGCCCATCCATGTTTCTCTCTCACATTGATGTTTCTCCTCTCTCTCCCTCTCCCTTCCTCTCTCTCTAAAAATCAATAAAAAAACCTTAAAAAAAAATAGTACAGCCCTTAGCCCAGCACTTGGTGAGAGTAAATACACTGTAAATAATATAATAGCGTAACTATTTCTAGGCCCTGGTAAAACTACCAGACCAGGCCCCCTCCCTTTTTAAAATAGTTTTAACTTTTTTTTCAGTCCTCTCCGAGGATATACTTTTGCTGATTTTATAGAGAGAGGAAGGGAGAGGGAAAGAGAGAGGGAAACCTATGTGAGAGAAATAGCGCCCTCACTGGGGGAATCAAACCAACACCTGGGTATGTGCCAATTGGGAATCAAACCCGTGACCCTTCGGTGCACGAGATGATACTCCAACCTACTGAGCCACACCGGCCAAGGCAGCACCAAGCCCTCTTCTACTTTGAGTTAGATAGGGGTTCTCAAACTTTCTCATCAAAGGATCTCCAAGGAGAGAGAGTGAACTCATTGGCAAGCTCCAAATTTCTTTGAAATAATATTGTTCTACCTTAAAATGTCCCAGGAATTTTGTATTCCACTTCATAGTACACTCCTATCTCTTTTAGTGGCAAATAACCATTTTCCCACAAATCTTTGAGTAAAGATGTGGTTCATTTATCCTGTCATTTGACATGCCCTAGTTTGAGGAACATTCCCTAGCCCAATGCCTCCCCCAAATCCTCCCCATCAACCCCAACCTCTTGGTTCATGCAAGCCTCTTGGGTGCACCAGAGCCCATACCTGGCATAGGTGGGGGTAACAACATAGATAGTAGGCAGGGCCTCAGGCTCAGGGGGCTGGGCAGGGGCAGGGGCTGGACGATGGAGATCAGCTTGCAGCTGGGAAATCCTCAGATCCTTCAGCCGAAGCTGCTCCGCTGCTGCCCGCAAGGGAGGGAGGCAGTCACATGGCTGGCCTGGTCCCAGGAAGCAAGGATGGGGGCAGAGAACCACAGCATGTTCAGCATCCCAAAGGGCCATAATGTCATTCAATTTAGCCAGTGCAGGAATCTCCTTACAACTTCTCCAACAGCCTTTTCTACACCTCCGGTGACGGGGAACTCACTGCCTCAGTTAGCAGCCCCTCTCCAACTTTAATAAATTCCATCTGTTACAATTGTCATTTGGATATTGAGCTGATTATCTGCCTCCATCCTTTCTACCGGTTGGTTCTAATTTTGCCTTCTGGAGTCATCAAGAACAAGTGTATCTACCTAAAACAGGACAGTCTTTCAAATACCTGAGGATTACGCAGTGGCCCTGTCTGGAAATCCCTGCATAAGGGGCAGGGTTCAATCTGTTCCCTTGGCTGTGCGACCAAAGATTCATTAGATTTATCAATTCCATTACTGGATAAATATTTATTGAACGCCCCTCCTGGGAGGCACTGCCTTAGGTGCTGGGGATGCATCAGGAAACAAAGCTGCTCTCATGCAGCTTTCACTTTAGTGGCGGAGGCAGACACTAAGCAAAGAAAGCAAAGAACACCACTACGATTGTGATAAGAGCCACGAGGAAGCAAAGAGGTTAGAGGATTAAAAGAGAATCCAGAAAAAGAAGCGTTACTCTTGAGAAGGTGGTCAGGGAAGGCCTCTCCGAGGCGGTGACATCTGAGCTGAGACCTGAACGATGAGAAAGAGGCAGCGGGAAAGGGCTGGGAGACAAGCACCGCAGGCAGAGGGAGCCGGTTCAGAGCCTGAGAGCAATGAGCGTGCGGTTTTCGATAAGCTGTCATGAAGCCAGTGTGGCCGGAGCGGAGCAGAGCGAGCGAGAGGGTTAGGAAATGGGGTGAGAGGCGGGCGGCGGCAGGATCATGCGGGGCCCTGAATGCCCTGAGAAGGAGCCTGGATTTCGTCCGAGGGGCGGCGGGAAGCCGGGGCCGTTCCGGCGAGGGGCACGTGCCCGGCGGCCGCAGAGGGCAGCCGGAGGGCCGGCCGGACGCCTGGTGTCTGCGCCCGGCCCATCCCCAGGGCGGGAAGCCGGCGGCGGGCGCCGGAGGGCAGGCCCGCCGCCCCCCGCCCCGCCCCGCTCACCGAGCTGCACCAGCGCGTAGAGGAGGCCGGCGATCGACACCAGGAAGTAGGCGAGAAACACGTTCTTCAGCTTCAGCTTCATGGCCGTGCCGCCCCCGGCGTGCGGGCAGGCGGGGTCCCGGGGGGGCCAGGGGTCCCCGCCCCCGCCGGGCGGCTCGCAGGCCCCGCCCCTGCAGCGGCCCCGCCCCGCGTCCCGCCTTCCTCACGCTCCGCGCGACCAGCCCTCGGGAACTGGGGCTGGCGAGCCGGCGGGGACCCACATCCGGTCAGTCTGCAACACCCCCACTCCCCTGGGTTAATTTCCGGTCCGAGCGCCTAGTGCTGGGAACCTCGGGCTTGAGTGACGTCATATCCGGTGTGTCTGGAGCGCCCGGGTGGGAGCACGTGGGAGGGACTTTGAGACCTTCCCTTTGCACGCCCGTCCTCGTGCCCAGGTTTCCTCCCTACAGTCACTCATCCAGCCACTAGGCACAGCACCAGTCAGGGTAGCTCAAGAAATACTTGTTAATGAATGATTGAAACCTAGGGCCTATCCCTGTGCCAGGCCTGGGTTCCAGATCTCATATAATTCCAGGAGATAGATGGTATTGTCGTAATTTCTTTTTTATGTCTTTATTGATTTCAGAGAGAGGAAGGGAGAGAGAGATATAGAAACATCAAGGATGCAAGTCATTGATGGGCTGCCTCCTGCACACCCCCCACTGGGGATCAGCCTGCAAGGGGGGCATGTGCCCCCATCAGGCTTATTGTCCTAATTTATAGATAAGTAACTAAGGTTGACAAAAGCTATGTGTGAATGTAATAAACAATCAAAGCTATAGCCCAGCCCGGCATGGCTCAGCGGTTGAGCATCGACCTAGGATCCAGGAGATCAGGGTTCGATTTCCGGTGAGGGCACATACCGGGGTTGCGGACTGCAGCCGATCAATGACTTTCTCATCATTGATGTTTCTACCTCTCTCTCTTCCTCTCCCTTATTCTCTGAAATCAATAAAGATATCTTTAAAAAACAAACAAAAAACCTATAGAGAATCTTTGTGAGTTTATTTGAACCAAACTGTTGACAATTGCCAGTAAGCAAAATCTCAACTAATTGAGATAATGCTCCGGAGCATGGCAGTTTCGCGTTGTATTTTATACATTACACTCAGAAGGGAAGACATAAGTGGGTTACATGAAATCTATTGGTGATAGATGAGGGAGGCGGGAGAAAGCAAAATGGGGAACCCCCTGGGATCGAATGAAAAGTAAAATGATAGACACACACTTCTTTTACATAGGGGAGTGCAGGACAGTTAAAAGTCAACAATGAACTCAATAGCAATGAGGGTTTTGTGGTCTCCACAGAGCGGTGCTTGTGCTGTGAGAGTCTGGAAGAAGGAAAATTACTTTGACGTTCCAAAGGTACGTTATCTAGATGCAAAGGCAACAGACAGGCTCAGTTAAGGTGAAAATTGACCTTTGTCAGAGAAGATACCTGCCTAGGATGTGACTACCCACCATAAACTGCTTTTAGTTAAAAAGTTTTCATTTCGGACCATCCCCTGTGGTTACTTTGGGTCTCTGAGTCTACAAGGCCGTCATGCAGGCCTTCCCTGAGCTCAGGTTAGCGTGTGGCCACTTTCCTTTTTCTTTCCTTTTCATCCTCATATGGGGATATTTTTTCCATTGCTTTTCAGATAGAGGGCGGGAGAGAGACACATTGATTGGTTGCCTCTCTCATGCACATGCCCCAACCTGGTAGGTGCCCTTGGCTGGAATTGAACTTGGGACCCTTCAGCCTGTGGGCTGGTGCTCTAACCACTGAGCAACTGGCTAGGGCTCTTTTTCTTTATTTGAGAGAGAGAAACACCAATTTGTTGTTCCACTTATTTATGCATCATTGGTTGCTTCTTGTATGTGCCCCGACTGGGGATCAAACCCTCAACCTTGGCGTATCGGGACAATATTCTAACCAACAGAGCTACCCAGCCAGAGCCTCTTTTTCTTTTTTTAAATATGTTTTTTACTGATTTCAGAGAGAGGAAGGCAGAGGGAGAGAGAAACATCAGTGGTGAGTTATTGATCGGCTGCCTCCTGCATGCCCCAGACTGGGCATCAAGCCCACAACCCGGGCATGTGCCCTGACCAGGAACCCAACTGCTATCTCCTGGCTCATGGGTCAACGCTCAACCACTGAGAACATCAGCCGGGCAATATGTGGCCCCTTTTTGTCCATATATGTAATTGCCATTGTGCAATTTTCTACATCCCTTCTAGATACCTGACTTTAGATATCCTCTGACCCACATTTCTCAGGTGCCCATGGGGGCTGGGGCAGGGTGGGGTGCTAGGGCAGTGGGCTATCTCCAGGGGAATGGATTGAAATATTTCTTGAGCTGAGGAACTTTATGAACACATCCCCTAACTCCTGAAAGGAACCAGAGTTTTGTCACCCAAAATATGCCTTTTTGGGGTATTATTTTAAGCTGGTTAAAGAAATGACTCAGGAAAAGCCTTTTACCTCCCCCCTCACCTGCCTAAAGGAACTCTGAAAAACCTGCTGAAAGGAAGGGAACTGTGCAAGGCCTGTCCCATTGTTTCTGGGTGGCCCGGCAAGGATTTGTTTACCAAATGCTTGCTCATCTCCCTGAATTGCCTACATTCCCTTTGAAGTCTCAGACCCCTGCCTGCCTCTCCTTAGTCCAGAATGGCACATTAACCTTAAGTGCCTGATTTGTCCTCAGGTGCCATAGTCTTAGGGAACCCCGTATTACATAAGGTGATAAATTTGGTTATTTCCTTCTAGTAATCCCATTCGATTTGATTATTAAACCAGCCAGAAGTTAGAAGGATGAAAGGAAAACTATTTTTCCTCTCCACACTTATTAGGGTGCAAGTCATCCTAAGCAGTCATTTTTCCTAAAAACAACAAAAATACTAGTTTTCTTGTAAAATAATCTCTAAGACTTGTTGTCAGTCTATAAAATGGAACAACTATTTCCTGCCATTAAAACAGTGGGAAAATTTTTAGCTGCTAAAGAGAAGCAGCTTTAGTGAGAGAACATCTGACCATATAGCTATTTCTCAAGAAGGACCCCATCAGCTCTGGTCACTACTAACTAGACTTACGAAAATCTTGCCGACATAAGAAATGCCCAAACCTGTAGACAACTTTTTTGGTTTATTTGAACCAAACTGAGGACATGTAGCAGGGAGCAAGTCCTCAAATGTTCTGGAGAATGGCAGTTTTGCAACTTATTTCATACATTAAAATCAAAGACATAAGGAAGGTGCATGAAATGGTGGCAGATTAAGGAGGCCGGAGAAAGCATAGCAAGGAAATTTCTAGGACTGGGTAAAAGGCGAAATAGACACACACTGTTTATATTGTGGGTAAAGGATAGTTAATAATGAACATTTACAGCCCATACAGTATTCAGGGAACACAGTAACAATGAGGGGTTCTATGGTCTCATGCTCTGGTGCTCTTGTGGTCTGGTGCCTGCAGGTTGTGCCTTCTAGGGGTAGGAAGAGAAAATTACTGACATTTCAAAGGTATGTTACCCTAAATGCATAAGATCAATAGACGGAGCTCTGGGAGGGTGGGTCAGCTGGTTTGAGGGTCCTCATGTACACCAAAATGTTGCAGGTTTGATTCCTGGTCAAGGCACACACTTAGGTTGCGGGTTCCATCCCCAGTCAGGGTGCAAAAGGGGGATGGTCAATTGATGTCTCTCCCCCCCTTCCTCTCTCTTGAAGTCAATGGAAACATGCCCTCTGGTGAGGATTTAAAAAAAAAAAAAAAAGCTCACATATAGATTGACCTTTGCTAAGGAAGCTATAGACCTGAGATGTGACTACCAGCTATGACCTGCCCAGTTAGGAATTTAGGAATCAGACCATCCTGTGTGGTTACTTTTGGTCACTGAGCTTGTTAGGTCTGCCATGTGGTCTCCCTGAGCTCATCAGGTTTACTGCACCACCTCCTTCATTCACAACCTGGTCACCTTGTGGGGTTCCTCGATGAAAATATTGGCATCTAGCAAACTGAGGAAGGCTTGCACGTGCTCATTTTTCTGAATGGACAAGGCTTATGCTGAGGCTACACGAAATGTAAGGCCCTCAGGCTTCTAAGGGTCTATGGTTCAGGCCAGAACTAGAATCCAGACACCAACAGTTATTGTTTCTCTTTATTGTTTCTCCTTTTATCAAAACCTGTCACAGCTGGGGGCCAAGAGGAAGTAAAAAAAATTGTCACAAATATGTCCCCTCATCCCCAGTTAGCCCTCCCCCCATCCCCACCCAGGGCTTTGGGCCAACCCTGGGCACACATGATCATCTTTCCCCACCCTCAGCCTTCTCCCAGCAATAAATACAGGTGGCTGTGATTCAATGAAACCAGAACTGATTTCTCCATCTTGAATGCCCCTCAAGGGGACAAAAAGGGGACAAAATAAGTTTAATGCCCACCCCCACTTAAGAAGTGGAAACTTCTTTCCTTTAAGGGACAGGGGAGGTAGACTGCCCCAGTCAGAGCTGCAGCAGCTCTAGAGGGAACGGGGGAGCGGAAAGGCTGGAACCAGAGGGAAGAGAAAGTTCTCCAGCAATCTCATTCCTTTGACCCATTCATCCCTTATCAGGTAAGGGGTGGTCCCAGTGTATCAGTGGGACATAAAGAGGGGAGGGCAGACAAAGAAGAGCCAGGAGGAAGAAATAAAAAGAGGGAAGTCAGTCTGGTAGGGAAGGAAGGGGTAAGAGAAAAGGAACCCTAAAGCTCACTGCCCTCAACTTCTTCCAAGAAATGGCATCAACACACAAGAGGCATGAGTGGATAGGGTCTGAAGAATTCAGGACCCCCAAAAGAAAGGGAAAGTAAGGGAGAGCGAGGGCCCTGTGGTCCCCAAGTTTTCACAGGTGAATATGCTCCAGGTAGAGCAAGTGTTGGGGGATGATGGGAGGCTTGGTGTCAGTGGGTGGAAGAGTTCAGATCACAAGAGGAATTCAGAGCCCAGAGACAGCCCTCTCACCCTGCCCAGATGCTGGCAGAATCTGGGTCTTGGGATAAAAACAGTGAAGTCTAGGGAGGGTCAAACTCCAAGGCAGAAGGAACAGTAACTCTCATCACAATAGCACCCCTCAAAACCCCCAACATCCCTTGGGTTATCGCAGGTGAATACTCCAGTCAGATGCTACGTTGACGCCAGGCTTGCGCAGGATCAGCACAGAGGTCTCAGGGTCATGCTGGAAGGACAGGCGGCTTTCAGGAGATCCTGGTGAAGGAAGACAGGGTGCCATAGTCATAGCAATCAACTATAGCATAACAACTACTTTCCTACAGGCAGGGTGTCCCAACCCTGCCCCTGCTTCCCCGCTTTCCTCACCTTTCGTCTGGAGTACCACGGATGCTGGCTTTCCAGCCCCCATGATCACCACTCGCTCAATCCAAACTGGTGTCTCAAAGTGGCCTTTGGGGTCTGCTGAGCTGGAGGGAGAAAAAATGGGTGCCCACCAGGGAGAAAGATGTCAGAGCAGAAGGAAGCAGACCCAGAGCAAGAAAAGGGCACAGTGAACTGTGAGCATCCCTGAGGCCCAGCCTTCTCCAGAGGCTGCCAAGGCAGATGGGCACCTCATTACCTAGAGACGAGGGCGTTGCCAGAGAATGAGAATCGACGCAGCAGGAACTCATTGCGAGTCTGATAGTTGAATGTGTGCCCATCATCTAGAAAGAGCTCTCCTTGGGCTGTACCCTGAGAAGGAAGCGGGACAGGTGAGAGCCTGAGCCCAAGAGGGAGTGAGGGGGCCATCCCCAGGGGACTACATCCCAGGGAGGTAGGCAGATGGTTGAAGAGGCTCCCCGCCTATGCTCTCACCTGGGGGCTGAGTGCAACAAAAAGAGTGATGGGGTCATCCTTCATACAGTCTGAAGAACGCCGCACTCTCATCCATCGAGGTATAATTGTCCCTCCACGCTGGAACACAGGGATCTAGAGCAAGAGCAGTGCTGGGATGAAGATGTCCCATTGTCCAACTTGGCCTTGCAGCATCTTTTGCTCTTGCCCACCTGTGCCCACTTAGATACTGGACCTCAAAGCACACACTCTCTCCCCTTCTGGAAACCTACAGGCAGATGGAGCTGGGAGGGGGGTCATGAATACTCACACTACTTAGAGTTACAGGCAGGTACAGGGTCTGGGGACCATGATGTTTCTGGTAGCTCTGAATGTCATACCACACCTGTGGGTGGCAAGAGATATACTCGGTGACTCACCACACAGGGCCCCTATCCCAATTACCCCATTTGGCCTCCACCATCCATCATTTCCCACCACGCCTTCCTTAACTCACCTCCCCTTGGCCAGGCAAATAGACCTGTACACCATGAGCCCCAGCATCTGACACAGGGTGAACCAGCAATGCATCTCCTAAAACACACCAGAATCAACTCAGAATTAAGGAGATCAGTTCCCAGACAGGGAGCACCAAAGTGCCTTCCTCCATGCACCACCAGCCTCACTCCCTCCTGCCTCCCTGTGTATCCAAGACTATCTCCCACAAGTGCTTACTTCTCAGCCCACCCACCACTAACTATCCTCCCCATTTCTCACCAAGCAGGAACTGATCATCTATACTGAAGGTTGTTACATCCTGAGGATAATGTACCCATAGGGGCCTAGGAAGGAAGCAAGACAAGAAAGGAAGATACTTGCTGTTTTGGCAGATGTCAAAGAAGCTACCCTAGGAACTGACAAGAATAAGTCCAGGGGTAAGACCCAGAAGCTTACAGCCAGACAGTGTGTATGGAGGGCCTCAACTATGCAACCTCAGCTCGGTCTAGGCATCTAACCTCCTAACCCATCTCCCTGCCTCCTCCTGCCCTGTCCCCTCTTGAAAACTGTTCTGCACAGCAGCCCTCCAGTGGCTACTCTGTTATCCTGGCCTGAAAGGCTGTCCAGGATCAGGTCATATTTTTCTCTCCCACCTCATCGACCTTTCCCTCTAGTTCCTTACCCATCAGACACACTGTTTTTTTCCCCACTCCTGGAACACAACAAACTCATTTCCCCTTTAGAACTCTTGCACTTGGCGCCTCCTCTGTTTGCAACATTCTTCCTCTAGATCACAAAAACCTGTCTTAGTCATTGCTTAGACCCCATCTCACAGGGCCTTCTTCTCAGGAAGGCCATTAGTGGAACCTAGTTCCATTTTCTTCTTCTATTCTTCAAAGAGCTTGTCACTATTGGCAATCTTCTGATTTATATATTTGTTTCCTTCCAAGGACACTCGTTCCACAAGGGTAGGACGCTTGTCTGCCTTGTTTCAGGCTTTGGGGAAAGTGATGAATAATGCCTGGTATGTCATAAGCACTTAATAACATCCACTGCTATTTATTCCTATTGGGCTCTGCTTATTCTTGACCTTGAGATCAGATTTTCCTCCTTTACAGAGCCCTGGTGAGTGAAGAGAGGCCCAGAGATGGAGCCCAGTCCCCACTGTCCCCCAGCCACCTCAGCCCGCTTAAACAGACCCAACTAAATGCCTCACCTCATGACAGGAATCCCTTCACGATGGGCCTGATAGAAGAGGGTGTACCAGAAAGGCAACAAGGAATACCGCTGGCCCAGGGCATCTCGGATCATGTCGTGGTACTGGGATGGTAACAGCCATGGCTCTCGCCGCCCAGTGTCCAAGTGGGCATGTGCCCGGAAGAATGGCTGGTAGGCACCCATCTGGTACCAGCGCACAAGCAGCTCTGGCTCTGGATTCTTAAAAAAGCCACCCACATCAGCTGGGAGAGGGGAGGGAAGAAGCAGGTTGGAAGAGGGTGAAGGAGGGCGGCTGCCTAGGCATTTCCCAAGGTCCCATGCTGGACTCTCAGCTCTCTGTTCATGCCCAAGTCCTGTGCCCTCTACATTGCCCCTTTCCCACCAAACCGAGGACCACAAATTCTTTCCCCTCTCACCCCCACAGAAGGAAAGTCCCACCAGCCCCAAGCTGAGACACATAGGGATAGAGATCTTCAAGTGGTCCCAATCAGCAGTGTTGTCCCCTGTCCACACGGCTCCTGAGGAAGACAAGAGGGAGGGAGCTTGCAAACAGTGAAAGGACACAGCCCTTTTTTTTTCCCCCCTCCCTTCAAGGATACTCTCTCCACTGATTTCTATGAAGAGTAGAAGAGAAGGAGGGGGAGACAGAGAGAGAGAAACATCAATGTGAGAAAGACACATCGATTGGTCACCTGCATGCACCCCAACAGGGGCCAGGAACAAGCCTGCCACCCAGGTATGTGCCCTTAACTGGGAACTGAACCCATGACCCTTTGGTGCGTAGGCTGATGCTCTACCACTGAGCCACAAGGGCCAGGGCAGGGGTCAGCCTTTTAAGCTGACCTCTCTGACCTGCGACATCTGCTCTGGGGCCCCCAGGGTCCTGCTGAAGATGGCAGAGTTCACAAGAGCACTTGAATGGACCTCCCACTCCCTGGGTCCCTTAAAGTGCAGAGCTGGAAGGATGCAGACTGCAGCTTTCAGGGGATGGCTGCATGGACATATTGCTGAGAACAGGCCTAGGTGCACAGCTTCTCCCATCTGGCCTTCACACTCTCTCCCTCAGCTCTATTCTCCAAATCTTACCAAAGCGCTGGGAGCCAGCAAAGAAAGCCCTGCTCAGGACAAAGGGGCGTTCGACACCCCCCGAGCGCAGCACCAGTCCATCAGCAGTTGCCATGTGCTGAGTGGAAACAGGAGAGAGAGGCAGTGAGGAACAAAAGCCAGCTGTCATCTGTTGCAAGTTCCTTGGCCCTCAGTCCCTCCTCTCTCAGCCCCTTACCACATAGAAGCCATAGATGTTATGCACATCTCGGTGCTCCCAGCCCCCATAATGCTGGGCATCCTTGAGCATGGTGACCTCAGGACCATTGAACACAGATGGTTCATTCATGTCATTCCAGACATAGAGGTTGGGAGCTGAGCCCTAAGAACACAAGGAAGGAAATGGGGAAAGAAGGACAGAAGGGAGAAAAAAGATAGTGTCAGAGCAAAAAGCACCTACGAATCCAGAAAGATGCATTTCTCAGGCATCATCAAGGCCCCAACCAACCACAGCAGGATTAACAAGCAGAGAATGACCAATTCAAGGAGGTGAGGTGGGAAAGACAGATGCAGGTCAAGAGAGAGGCCTGCCATACCTTATAATCGTCAAAGTTGAACATGTTAGCCCACCAGGCCCTCATCCTGGGATTGGTGAAGTCGGGGTAACCAGCTGCACCTAGGAGAAGTTAAGGGTGGCTGTCAACACCAAGGGGCCAAATGGTCATCATTCTACCTCCCTGGCCTTCTGATAGCCTCTCCCTCAATTCTGGGCCTGCACTACCTACCTGGCCAGCACCAGCCCTCGTAGTCAGAGCCATCCCGAGTTTTAACATATAGGCCCTGGCTCTGCAACTCTTCATGTACACGGTAGCCAGAGTCTACCTTGATGTGGGGATCCACAATGGCGACAAGCTGGGAGCAAGGAACATAGGTGGTCAGAGCTCTCCAGGACTACTATGTGAGAAGACCAACCATGGCTGTATTCCTCTTACCTTCCTCCTCTTGGAGGCCAAGTGCTCAAGCATGGTGAGGGGCTGGGGGAAACGGCTGGGGTCCCAGGTGAAGTACCGCTTGCCATCAGCATGCTCAATGTCTAGCCAGATGACATCGCAAGGCAGGTTGTGATCATCAAAGCCCTGATTGACTTCCAGCACATCGGCCTCGTCCCGGTAGTTCCAGCGGCTCTGATGGTAGCCGAGGGAGAAGAGCGGGGGCAATGCCTGGGTCCCTGCAGGTTCAGTGAGGGACAGGGGTCACAGTGGAGTCAGGTCAACCTGGGGCCACTGGTTGAAACTGAGGGAGGCTTGTAAACTAAAGGGAGGCTGAAGGGCACAGGACTCTGAAAATGCAGTCACCCCTCTCAAGAAGAGAAAGGCCGGAAACGGAAACTGCCGGCCGACAGAGTGGGGATCCCAAGTACCTGTGAGACTGGCGTACTGCTGGAAGATAGCTGAGACAGAGGGCCCAAGCAGCAGGAAGACATCAATGATGCCGCTTTCCGACATCCAGCGCACATCTGTCTGCGGGGTTTCCCCAGAGCCCTGCAGGTAGTCCAGCATCTTCCCAAACAGGGTCTGCAGAAGGGACCAGAGAGAGGTCCAACAATCACCTTCTCATTCCCCAAGCCAGACAAAGCAGCAATGTTTTCCTCAAAGTCCTCGTAACACTGGCTCCCAATGAGTCAATCTGAGCTGAGATTAAATGTCACCTCCTCAGTGAGGCTTTCCTAGATGCCACCATCTAAAGCACCGCTGCCCCCACCCCCACCACATGGCTGCTGCACTTCTTTCTCGGCACTGAACTCATCTTGCTCTTTGCCTGCCATCTTCCTCCCTGAGAGTAAGGCCCTTTCCTACCTCAATGAGCAGTATTATTCCCAGCACCTAGAAAAGTATCTAGCACATAATACGTACTCAACGACAAATGTACTGACAATAAATGCAGAAAGGGCAATACCTGCCCCATGAGTCTGTGTCTTCTGGAAGTGATAGGGAACTCAAAGGCTGCTCACAAGGCCCAGGACCCCCTTCTCTCTACCCAATCCCAAATGGGCTATCCCACCAGCCTCTTCAAAGCTCATGCCCCAGCACACCCATCCGACTCTAGGCCTGAAAACTCCCTCCCTTACTGCTCCGCCTGCCTGTGTGCTCACCTTCCCAGCAGTGTTGGAAGATATGTCTACCCAAGTCTCTGCGGCGTTGAGCCAGAAGATGCCCAGGTCCCGGTGAGGACTGTGTGCCAGAAGTACAGGCACAGACCCATACAGGGCCATGGGGTTGTAGAGCTCGTACTGGAACACATCCAAATTGTAGAGGCGATACGGCTCCCCACCCCTGCAGGCAGACACACAGACTGGCCCCAGGCCCTGGCACACACAACCCCCATCCCACAGACACAGGTGAGGAATATAAGAAATGGCCCCTCTGCCCTTTATCAAAGAAGAATCTTCTAGTCGCTTTAAGGAGATCTGGGCACAGGAAGTGATCCATGCCTGACTAGCGTATCCAATCTGCATGCATATCTCCCACATTTCCGACTCCTCTGTTCCCCATATCCTGAGGTCACCATGGGACTCACTCAGTGACCTTCAGCCTCAGGCTGTCTGCATGCTCAGGGATCCCATACACATGCTCCATGCCTGGCAGAGAGAAGTCCAAGCCCACAGACATGGGGCCTGGAAGAAAAGCAAAGGATGAGCTCCAGAGCTTCTGCCTGATAGGACTCCCTGAGCCCCTGCCCAAGGCTCTCCCAGTCCCTCACCATACGGCTTGCTGTCAGAGTGAGTTTTGAATGTCTCCTCCCAGGCTCCAGGCTCATCTTTCTCTGTCTTCCCCTGGGTCTCTTCTAGCTATGAGGAGGAAAGCAGACCATGACCCAGTCACACACCAGTTCTCTCTCTTCCTTCGCCCATTTTCTAAATCCCATTCCTGGTAGCAAGACTAAGCTCAAGTTTCTTGTGGGCCTTTCCCCTCCAACCTCCCAGCCAGCCCTGTGCTCCAACCACTCACCCCCACAGACTTGCCTTGTCACCATCCCCAGGTGTTTCCTCGGGCTGGGCCCCATCGCCCTCAGCTGGGTCTTTTGATCCTTGCCTGGAAGGTAGGAGAGCTGTCTGCTCCAATCCAGAGGGGGCAGGGACGAGGGGCTAGTGGAAGGAGGGGTGAGGGAATAGAGAGCCAAGGGTCCAAAGGAACGAAGGCATTGGAGGAAGGGGACTGAATGTTAAGGCTTGAGAGGAACCCCCAGCGAACATGTAAGTGTGCAAAGGACATGGAGAGGAATGAGGAAGGAAAATGAGGAGTAAGTGCCACCAGGAGGTGCTTTCCCACGTAGCTCCAAATCATTAGTCTCTTCGAGCATTCCAGAAGAGACAGGCAGGCTCAAGGGCCTGGGTTCGGAGTGCCAGACCTGGCTCTGCTGCCTCCACTGACAGAATCTGGCCCCAAATGCCCTCGCTGAGCCTCAGCCTTGTTGGCCTGACACAGGGTCTTGCAAAGGCAAGTGGGTCATACCATGACCAAGCCGCTAGAGATATGTGCAGGGACTCAAACAAGAGGTGTGCCAAACAATGCTTTCAAGGGGAGCTGGCAAGCAGCTCTGCCCAGAGCCTTAGTGCACCCCCGCTGAGAGCCAGGAACCCAGCAACAGGCAGCATCTCTCCAGCCCTTGGCAAAGCAAAAAGCTCCCTGCATTCCTTAAGGACTTCCAATATTTCATCTTCCTTCTCCCAAGGGGCTCTCAGTCAGGAGAACAGGGACCAGGGACCAGATACCACATAGCTGAAGAAAAAGAGGTGAGTGAAGGGCAGGGCATGGGAGGGTCTGGGGCACCTTCCCCTGGGGGTCAGAGTGAAGGGCGGGTGAGGGCAGAGGAACACATACAGTACCAATGGCCATGGATTTACCTAGAGAAAATGTTCTTGATCTTATCCCAAATGCTACCGAGCGTGACACTAACTTTATCCGAGAAACTAGGGCAGGAGGAGATGGGTAGGGAAGGGAGAAAGGAGGCACAAAACCAACACAAAAACAGAAACATAAAAGTGAGTTTCAGTCGACAAACTTCCAGACATGGGGGGTGGGGGGTGGGGAGAGGAAGAAAATAAATCTGGGAAATGTGATGGCATGAGAAGGGGAAAAGGGAAAAGTAGACCCAGGCAGGCCTCTCAGAGGAGGTGCTCAAGGTACAGCTCAGGGACAAAAGTGACTGTCTCCTGATCTTCAGAGGAAATGAAGAAAACTGTGACCTGGCCTACTTCCTACCCTCCCTGACAGACAGTTTCTCCCAGCCCTCAGCCCCTACCTGACTGTCCTGCCACCCTGTCTTCTCCCAGGGACCCAGTGCCAGACCCCACAACACCCCTAGTCTCTTTCACACTAGGTCACCTTCGGTCCCGACCCTTGTACTCACGAGACCCTGGGGGCCCTCTGGTGCTCAAAACCTAAGAGTCCTCGGGCATTGACACTGAGCAGAAGGCTGCGGTCCTCTAGCAGGTCAAGGCGGAATGGCCGTGCTGTCAGGATGATTTTATAAGGTCCCTCAGCCACAGTTAGCTCCACACTGTTGTCGTCACGGCCAGAGACAGAAAGCCTGGAAAAGAGATCAAAAAGGATATAAACAAGTACAAAGGACCAAGAATGTAGTTGCAACACTTCAGAAGGGGATGGGGGAGATGACCTGCTAAGTGCTACTGGCAGTGTGGTAACAGCAACAGTGTAGGGACAGACAAACTGACCAAAGGAACCAAATAGAGAGCCTGGAAACACACCCAAGAATACTTAGAATTCTGAAATGTAACAGAGGTGGCATGGCAGCTCAGTGAGGTCAAGAGGACTGAGGAGGACTATTCAATAATGGAGATGAAAGCCAAATTTCTGGCTAGGAAAAAAACAGCCTCAAATTCCTACCTCATGCCAGATACAAATATCAACTCCAGAGAGATTAGAATTTAAAACTTAAAAGAAAATCTTTAGAAGAAGCCTGGCCAGCATGGCTCAGCGGTTGAGCATCAACCTATGATCCAGGAAATGGAGGTTCAATTCCCGGGCTGCGGGCTCGATCCCCCGTGGGGGGGGTGCAGGAGGCAGCCGATCAATGACTCGCATTATTGATGTTTCTCTCTCTCCCTTCCTCTCTCTGAAGTCAATAAAGACATATATATTTTTTAAATCTTTAAAAGAAAATAAAAACAATTATTTTTCTGACCTTGAGGTGGAGAAGAATTATTTAAACAAAGCTTAGAAAACACTAACACCAGAAGGTAAAAGACTGATACACTTGAGCCCAGCCGACCAGCCCAGCTGGCTGGTGGGTCGTCCGTGCACCGGAAGGTTGCCGAGGTTGCTGGGTTCGATTCCTGGTCAGGGCATGTACAGAGGCAACCGACTGATGTTTCTCTCTCTCTTTCCTCTCCCTTCCTCTCTCTAAGCATGTCCTTGGGTAAGGATTAAAAAACAAAACCCCAAAACTGATACATCTGATAACATTAAAATTCAGAACTTCTATTTATCGAAAAGCACCTTTTAGATCAACAAAAACAAGAAAAGTCAGAGAAACTGTCCCAGACTAGAGGAGCCAAGGAGACATGACAACTAAATATAACATGACGTCCTAGATGGGATACAAAGAGGCATTAGGTAGCCCTGGCCAGCGTAGGTAGTGGTTAGAGCGTCAGTCCGTGCACTGAAGGGTTTAGGGTTTGGTTCCTGGTCAGGGGCACGTATACAGGGGTTGCAGGTTTGATTCCTTGCCCTGGTGGGGGTGCATACAGGAGGCAACCAATTGATGTACCTCTCTCACATCAATGCCTCTCTTTCTCTCTCCCCTACCTCCCTTACACTTTCTAAAAATCAACAGAAAAAAATATCCTCAGGTAAGCATTAACAAAAAAAAGAAAAAAAAGAAAAAGGCATTAGGTAAAAACTATGGAAACCTGAATAAAATATGGACTTTAATTAGTTAATAATGATATCAACTCAGATATGACAACTCTACCACAGTAATGTTAATGGGGGAAAACAGGAATGGAGGATACATAGGAACTCTCATAATATTCTTGTAACTTTCCTATAAACCTAAAACTATTCTAAGATAAAAAAATCTTTTTTCAAGGCACCTTTAGGAAAGTTGAAAGATAAGCTACAACCTGGGGAAAATAGCTGCAATAATATAAATGGTACAGAATTAGTGTCAAGACTTAGGAATTTCTACAAATCTATAAGGACAAACATAAAAGGAAATAAGCATAGCCGGCAACTACCACTTCAGACTAGCGAGCCTGAGTCACAGATAAACAGGGAAAGATGCTGACTCTTGTTAATAAACAAGGAGAAACCACCAAGCCAAGACCACCACATGGCATCATTCTACACCCATTCTACTGACAAAAATTAAGTCCAACAGTACCAACTTGGGTCCATGTGGGTCACGCTGCTGGTGGAAATGTACACTGGTAAGCCACTCTGGTGTTATCTAAGAAAGCTGACCATTTCCACATTCTACAACTCTACAGCTCCTCTCCTAGCTATACACTAAAGATAAACTCCTGCACCGGACAGGGGACACAGGAGATATGGCCAACAATGTTCATGCCAGAACTCTGAATAGCAAAACACTGGAACAATGAAAATGTCCATCAGCATAGACATGGGTAAACAAGCTGGGATATAGTCATACAACATCATACAGCAGTAAAAAATGAACTATGTGCAACAGAGTTAAATAAAGTCATGTGAAAAAAGGAAATCCCAGAAGACATTCATTGAGATGAATGTCCCTATATAGCTCAAAAATTAATGAAACCACGTAATTTATTGCTTAGGCACAAATACACAAGTATGTATATGTGTTTATATATATACAAGATACAACTGTAAGAACAAAAAGCCAAAGGAATGATAAAATTTCAGAATAATGGTCATCACTGGGGGAGTCGGGGGTACAAAACAGTGAGAAACATATGGATGGGTTGGGTGGAGGGTTTATGTTATTTTCTAAATTAAACACTAATTGCCATGCATGGAACAATGATGACAGTGAGCCATGACCTAAGAATCTGAGTAATCTTATCTTGAACATCTGAGGAAAAAGAAATGAGAAAGGGGAAAGGGAAGAGAAGTGAATGGAGGAAGGAACCAACAACAGACATACTGTATTCCTGGAGGGCAAGATCTGTGCCTTGTTTATTTCCTCTTGTGTCCCTAGCACCTAGCCCAGGACCAGGCACAGAAGAGGAAGCAGTATCTGCTGAATGAAGATTAAGAGATGAAAGAGAAAATAAGTGAAACAGAAAGAGATAGGGAAAGGTTGAGGAGAGGGGCAAGGTATGTCAGCTATCATCCCAATGTAAGAAAGTAAAAATTATCAGGAAAGAGAAAAGGGCCATGAAGATGGACAGGTTTTTCTGAAAAAGTTTACCGAGCTGTGGGGGGATCAGCCACCAACACATCTGGCACACGATATCGGGGTCGCCGGGGCTCCAGTTCATCAATTCTGATCCGAGTCATGTTCTTTTGAAGCCCTTGGAGCTCCAGCACCAGCAGCACCTTTGTGGGCAGAGGTTTGGATAAAGTAGAGGACTATACCATGGAATGACCTCTGAACCCACTCCCTCCTTAGGAGTCTCCTCCTTCTAGCATCTTGCCTAAGGGATCAGGATCTGAATTCCTCATAAAACAGAAGTCCCAAGATTAGGCTAGGACAGGATGTTGGCTATAGGTTCCCCCTTCCCGAATTACCCCTAAGCCATTTCTCCACCCCCACCAGATTTCCTTTTCTCCTGACCTTGGTGACCTCGTTGATCAGATGGACTGTGAGGCCATCAGGACCAAACTGCAGAGAATCCAACAAGGCTCGGTACGGAGAGAGGCCTGGCTGTATGTTTCGCTGACGCCTGGAAAGTGAAACAGTTAAGAACGTGGAAGGGCACCCCAATGTCTATAGGTCCCCCCATCAATTGCAGTGTCCCCAGGCTACCCCACCTGCCACCCTACATTCCATCCCACTCTCCTAGAAATATCATACTTGCAAAAGGAACTCTCTGCACAGGTCTTAAAGTTGCTTCTATCCACGGCACGGGTGATTCCCAGGCAGACCCCTAAACAAGCCAGTACCAAACCTGTCCAAGACCTATGGAGAAAAAGGACAACGGCGGGAACAATCAGCACGGGGTCAGAAAGGGCCTCACTTCCAGAGGCAAAGGCCACCGTCCTAAAAAACAGCTCAGAAAAAAGGAAAGGTGGATTCCCATTAAATAGAAAAGGCGGCAGGTGGGCATGAGGTTACATTTACACCTTCCCTTTAAAAACCGCATAGGAAGCGGACATGACAGACCTTTGGCCTTCGGAGGCCTTGGTGTTCATTCCGGTTACATCAGCCTCTCAGAGGAAAGGAGCAGTAACAGCCAGCCCCAGGGGAAGTGGTGGTACCATGTATGTGGAAGAGGGAAACAAAGCCAGTCATGCCTTTCCATGAGAAGGCATTGGGTGGAGCTCCGATGAAGAAGTTAAAGATGTACCTCAGCTAGCCTGCTAATCATAGTTGCTAGGGTCCTAACATCCCCAGCACCCCAGGCATCCTGCTCCTCTAATCTCCACTCCTGTATCTTCAAAATAAGTCACCACTGTCACTACCTAAGCCTGAAAAGAATAACAATGGCTAACTTGTACTGAGTCCTGGGACCTGGCTAACTGCTTTCTTTCCCTGGTTTGCAACTCTGCCTGCAGTTTTTAAAAGCATCAAGACAAGTAAGAATTTCTGCCCTGGCCAGATGGCTCAGTTGGTTAGAGCATTATCCCAATAAACCAAGGTTGCAGGCTTAATCCCCCTATCAGGGCATATACAAGAATCAACCAACTAATGCATAAATAAGTGTAACAAATCTGTTTCTTTCTCTCCCCTTCTCTCTCTAAAATCAATTATAAATAAGTAAGTAAATAAATAAATAAATAAATAAATACTGTCAATGCCTGGTCTCAGCCCCCCCCCCCCCCCGTGATTCTGATCTAATTGGTTTGAAGAGGGGCTTAGGCATCAGAATTTTTTAAAAGCTCCCTAGACAACTCTAATGGGCAACGAGAGTTCAGAATCACTTCTTTATCTGCACTACTTCCTTTCCCTTTCTTGGTTTTCTTGGTGACTGTAGGGTTGTGATTCTTCCCAGATGGGAAAATTGAGGCATAAAAAGTTGAGTAATTCATCCAAAATTAAACAGCTAGTTAAGGGGTGAAAATGGGATTGAACTCAGCTCTGCCTGACTCCAGGGCCCACATACTTCGTGGTGCACAATACAGCACACTAACAGACAGCAGGGCCTGCCCCATTGAGGACCATCACCCCAAGGTTACCATAAACTATCACTTCCCCAATATATATCTAATGACAGATGAGGGGTTTAACAAGCTTATTTAAATGAGTTAATTTGAAGGATATATTCATCCATTCTGAGTATATCCTAAGCAGGGGTTCTCAAACTTTAGTGTCTTAAGAATCACCTGCAGTGCTTATGAAATGAAGATTCTCAAAGCCCGGGAATCTGAGTTTTAAACACGCTCTCCCAGTGACCGATGTGGATAGTCCAAGAGCTTCCAAATACGAGAGAAAAACAAAAACACAGGCTTCTTCTAAGCATTAAAACTTTGTAACCTGCTAATGGGGAAACTATGGAGTAGGGTCTACTATACACATTGTATCCAGCACTAGCCTCAGTACCTGCTTGAAAGCTGGGGAAAGAAAATCACCAGAAAGGGGGTCACAGAACACAGTAAGCCCTCCAGTTCCAGAAGAATGCACAAAGCAAGCCAGGCCAGACAGAAAGCTGAGGAAAACACCAGGCACTGCAGTTTAATACGCCCAGAAGGAACAGCAGTAGCAAACATGCAGAAGAAACGCTACCAGAAAACTCAACAGCAAGGCATGTGGCCCGGATCCTGAGGTGTGACTGCAACAGGCGCCCTGTCCCACCAAACCCATGTCCACCTGCCCAAAGCAGCAGTAACAGTAAGTACAGTGAGTTAAATACCCTGTGGAGTCCTATTTGCACAGTCTATAAAATGGGTTTGGAGAGGTGCCAATGGGGATAGGATTTCTAAAAGATCTTAGAAATGTAACCTGTTGGGATGCCTTGAATACCCCTGAGCCAGAGGTGATCCAAAAGCCAAAATCAGAAATGAGCCACCGGGCCAATCGCACCCGTTTATTGTTTCAGATCAGAGGCTTCCAGAGAGAGACAGTTGTGTTTACGACCCACTCTTTTTTCATTGCTGCAGACAGTACACGCCTCTCCCACCCCAGTACATCCGTTAGGTCCTGGTAAAGGCTTTGTGGAGCTGGTGATTCTTTCAAACCGTTTTTCGGTAATATAAACACGAGAGCGCAGACCAAACCGTTCGATTACATGTTGTGTTTGAGCAACATCGTCCAGGCAGACTGTGAACTTACTGGATCCTGCCCCAGCGGTGCCCAGCGAGCGTGAACACCGAACAAGCCAGGGCTGGTGTCCACGTGAAGAAGACAAGGGCAGGGCAGGGTCTGGGGCTCTGGTGGGGGGAAAGCAAGAAGGGTAGAGCAGGCCAGACTGCCAGCTGCAGGCTGCGTTCCCGGAGGCCCGGCCACGTCTCGTCCCCCGCCCCGATGGCCCTGCGCACTGCAGGAAGGAGGCGGCAGCGTTAACCGCAGCGAGCCGCCAGGGACGGGCGGCGGCTGAGAACGACCAAAGCCAGCAAGAGCGCACGGCTGCGGCCTTTTTGAGCCGCCGGGCCCGAGCGAGGAGCATCAAAAGTATGGGCCCCAACGCCGGGTGGCTCTACCGCGAGGAAGATGGGGGCGCTTAAGGCAGCCTCCAGAGACAAAAAAAGTCCTCGCGGGGCCGGGGGTGACAGAGTCTCGGGAAGACATACAAGAAGAAGAGATATGGGGCTTGGGGGATTTGGGGGCGTCCCGGGCGCGCCCCCGGTTCTGGACTCCTCACCGCCTCCTACGCGTAGCCACTGCCGCTACCGCCGCCATCTTGTGCCGGGTTTGCTCCTTGACCCCCGAGCCCCCTGTTCCTCTGCGCCCGACGAGCCACGTACCTTAGCGCCCGCCCCTTCCGGCTTTCGGATTGGCCGGGCCACAGCCGCTGCCCCATTGGCGGACCTCGCACTCTAAGCGCTGGCAGGGGGGCGGGGCGGAGCGGGGCTTGAGGCGGAGGCGGGATTGTCCAGAGCCAGGCGCTGACCTATTTTGCTGGCTGTAAGCATCAGAGGCAGAGGCACTGGACTCTGTTTTTCTCAAATCGGCAAATTTTATTTAGAAAAAAAAAAAGGTAGGGGGGGAAAAAGTGACAGCGCTCTTTACGCTAAGGTTTAGAAGAGAAACCTCCATCTTTCTGCAGCACCTTAGCCCTATCTCACGCTCAAACATCCTCGGCTTCTGGAGCATGAAAAAGGCTATGTCCCCTGCCGAAGTAGAGTGGACGGTGACGCTGCCTGGAAACGGCCAGAGAAAAGGCCCAGGCGATCAATGTTGCGGTGGAGGACACTATGCAGCACAGCCAGATGTGGTCCACCCTCACCCCCACCCTCCCTGGAGAAGTCCCGGATGAAGCGGCCACGCTCCGACTGAAAGATGAACTTCTGCGGCAAGGGCCCATGCTCCCGGAGAAAGCCCCAGACACTGAGCAGCAGCAGACGCACTTCAAAAGGTGCCAGTTGGCTAAATACCTCATGCATATTACCCAGGGCTGGTGGCAAGAGGCTTCCCTCAGCCATGACAGCCACCAGGGTGCAGGATGCCTCCAGGTGCCAGGGGGAGTGGGCTGTATCAGGGTGGCGAGAGGCTTCCCAGTGGCCCAAGAGGGCGGCCAGCAGCCCCCGCAGCAGCACGGAGCAGTAGCACAGGGCTGGAGGAGCAGCTGCTACTAGCTTTAACAGCTCAAAGAGTAGGGGCTGTTCCCGAAAGCGCCGGCCAATGCGGAGATCCCGCTCCACGGTGGCCCGGGCATGCTCCTCAGGAGGCCAGGCTAGCTCAGCACCAGCAGCATCAGGACACACACTCTCCACCAAGGTCACTGCCACAGCTTTGGCAGCCTCCGGGCTCAGGGTGGGAGCCCCCCAGCAGCCCCCACATTCAGTGCCCCCAGGGGCACTGCAACAGTGCACCAGGAGGCTGAGGAGGCTCTGGGTGTTATAGATTACTTCCTGCTGATTTCGTGACTGGGCAAACTTTGGTGGCTTTAGGCCACGGCCGATGACTCCAGCATGGAAAACAGACCAAATCCCTCCAGGACCTGGCACAGCTGCTGTGTGCCGCCGGTTTGTGTCCAACAGGGAGGCAGAAGCCAAAGAAGCTGAGACAACTGAAAGAGTCTCATTGTCCCCATCCACTTCCCCTCCAAACAGTTCTGTGTTGCCCCGATGTAAGGCTCCTTCCACTAGCAGCTGCAAGACAGCCTTAAGCCCTGCAGGGGAGGTCTGAGAGAGGCGAGTAAGAAGCTGGGAGGCTGAAGCCACACCTGGTGGGCCATGCAGCCTCAGAGAGGCAAAGAAGCGATGCACTCCAGCTCTCACCAGTCCCAGGAGTTGGGAGGGAGACAGGGCTTCTGGAGGAAAGGGACAAATGGCCAGGAGGGAGGCAGCAGCTTCGGCTACTTCCTCCTCAGGATGTAGCAGGAGAGGAGCCAGGTCAGATAGATGGGCTGAGGCAGACTCCCCAAACCGGGCTCCTAGGGCTGCAGGGCCCTCACCACCCTGCTGTTCCCACCCTACTAGCAGTGCCAAGTTACGCAGGAACCGTGCCGTGAAGGGAGGCTGCAAAGTCCCCGCATGCACCCGAGCCAAGCAGCTTCGGAAGGCCAGTGGCAGGAGGCCAGAGAGACTGACCACCAGACCTGCATATAATTGGGTGGCCAAACTCAACTCTTCAGGGCTTCGGGCCCGGCTCAGGAGATGGCCCAAGGCCTCAGGTCCACAGCTAGGCCGAGTATAGACAGAGAGCAGGCCCAGGAGCTGGTGTTGCCAGAGGAAGCGCTTCCGTTCCAATCGTAATGTCTCTCCACATAGCTCTCCAACATGGTTTCTTAGCGCATCTAGAAAGGGCACGGGGCGGGGGGGTGGAGGTGGGCCCAGCACCCCTTCCCCAGGAGACCCTCCCCGGTGATGAACCAGTTTTTGCAGGTGTAGCAGCAGCAGCTGAATCAGCCGGTCACAGGCCTCGCGCACGGTATCTGGCACAGCCAGGCCCTGGGTAGTAATGACTGAGGCAGGCATGGCTGTGTCCACCAGGAACTGCAACAGGCGGTAGGCACCTGCCCCAGAGGCCTGGCTTACCAGGTGCACAGCCAGGTTCAGCATGTTGTCCAGCTCCTCTCGGGGGAATCCCTGCAGGTGTTGCTGCAGCTGGCTCAGCACAGCTGGGGGCTTAAGGCAATCCACCAGCTCTCCAGAGACTGTGCCCAGCAAAGCTGGTGACATGACTGCCAGTTGCAGAAGGAAGGGAACTGTAGCCTGAAGGGAGGGGTCCCCACTCCGGCCCCCAGTGCCCCCTGCCAGGCTATCATGGAACATTCGCAGCAGTTCCCGTCGGATGCTGTCTCCATGACGGGATGCCAGGTGCCCTAGGATGCCAACAACTGAGGCAATCTTGGGTACCCGCTTCTCTCCAGGGATAGCAGGAGATCCAGGGAAGGGGTCTGTAGAGGGGATTTGAGAAGAGCTTCCACCAGTGCCACCAGCTCCACCTCCAGCCCCGCCATGAACACAGAAGTCCTTAAGGCCACAGGAGAGAACTCGGGAGATGATGGTGCCAGGAAAAGAGGAGCCAATATGGGCCACAACCCAGTCAAAGTGTGGGGAATGCTGGACAGAGGTATCCAGCAAGGCATCCACGCAGGCATCTGGGCAACTACCAATGAGAGCCGAGAGGCACTGAACGTAGATGTCCATTAATGTGCGTGTGGCCCGACAGCCCATCCATAGCTGCAGCAATTCATTAAGAGAGCCAGTGGCATGGGGCACACGCTGGTGCTGGCCCGAATATGTGCTGCTTAGTTGCCCCATGAGGTCAATGGACCATGCACTAATCACAGGTGCCCAGGCCTTTGGGTTGGCCCGGATAAACTCGGACAGCACCTGTTGTACTTCCTGCACCACATCCTCTAGACCAGGTCCCCCAGCAGGGACATGGGAGGGTACAGATGACCGGAGATGAGGTGGGACAGCCACAGGGCTTTCATCTAGGGCAGCCAGGTGGGCCCGGACGCTCTCATCAAAGACGCCTCGCAAGTGGTCAAGCACAGCAGCCCGAGCAGGTGGCAAAGAGCGGAGCAGGAGAAGACTACAGCGAGCATGTTCCCGGGCTGAGAGTTGGTGGCCCAGAATGGGGTCGACACCAGTCAGAAAAGCCTTGATTTCCTGGGACAGCTCCTGAGCACTATAAGGAAACAAGAGAAACAGATTTAGTGTATTGGAGATGTTGGGCAAGTTACATTCCCTACGTGAGTTTGCTTCTTTTTATGTAAAATAGGGTTAACTGTTCGCTCCTCATGAAATAATGTTCATAAAGCACTTAATCACCATATCTACTTCATACGAATCACTCAATAAAAACTAGCTATTTTTCTTTCAATAATAATATCAATATTAGATAACTCTTGGAATGTGTCAGGTACTTTTACATGTATTATTTCAATCCAGACAACAGCCCAATAAGGTAGGTACTATTATGATCCCATTTTCAGATAAGGAAACCAAGAGGGTCATAACCGTTTCTGTGCTCTTGCTCTTCAACACTGAATCTCCTTCTAAGGAGGTGCCTGGTATATGGGAAGTACTCAATAAATTCTGGTTGAATTGAGGATATTTTGTGTCTCTAAAACATCTGCTTTAAAAACACCTTCCCAACTTTACTGTACTCTCCACAACACAAGCACCCTGGATTTTACTCTTAATGGAAAGAAAATCATAAGGTCAAACTTGCCCCTTACTAAGGGCTCTCCTTCCCAAACCTGTTTCTTCCCATATTCTGCAAGCATCCTAACCACCTACTACTTGGATTCCACATCAACAACCACCACCTTCCCAGCACCCTCAATGTGCCTAGGAATCGGGGTGTTCCAGGGCCCAGACAAGGCAATGCCTTTCAACCCTTCCCTTCTAAAACATATGTGCTTAGTCTTAGAGGTTCAGTGTTATGAGAAGAGGCAAAATCCCCTTCCTCTTATTGCCCTTTCTGCCAAAGACAGCATTGCCAAAGAGAGCATTCTCTAGGGTTCTGACTGTGCCATTCCTCTCTGGATCCTCCAAAAAAATCCCACCCTAAACGGAGTGTCTCCGTTGGAAGGGAAAGGCTAAAAGGAAGCATTTTGTGGCTTTCTGGGCCTGGGCTCTCAGGGAGTCTCCATGAAGTCAGCGGAGCTCCATGAAGTCAGGGGAACCTGGGTTTCCTCCGATCTAAAAGGGGCAAGAAAGGTGGGTTCCCAAGAGTTCTGATATCCCCAACTCTTGGGAAAGCAAGGCCGGGGTACCTAGGCATTGGGGTTTAGAGGGAGGCAGTACCAAAACCTCGGGAGTGCGGGCACTGGAGCCCAGAGTTTGGGTGAGGCAGTCCCTGAGTTCTGGGAAGACCCAACCAGGAATCTCTGAGAACCCTGACGCGAGTTCTCGAGGTGGGATCCGGGTTTCTGCCGAGAAGGCTGGGGAATCGGCGCGGGGTCGCGCGGTGGGGGAAGATGCCAGGGGCTCTGACTACCTGAGTGGCGCGGGACCGTGGGTGGCCGGGGCAGGCCCGGGAGGCCCTGGGGCCCCGGGAGGGTCGCACAACGCGGACATCCCGGAGCCCGAGCCCGAGCCCGAGGCGGGAGCGGCGGAGCACAGGCAGCGCATGCGCGCTGACGCGAAACCTGAAAGGAACGAGCGACGAGGCCTCTCAAGAAAACCAATCCGGCGACGCCCGCGACCCTCTTACATTGGTTCCGCCCCGCGCCGAGCTCCCAGAGCAGGACGGCCTTGACCGTGGAAAGCAGAGCCGCCCTCAATGCAACCTGTATTTTTATTTCTCCGAAAGGCCATGGACACACAGACGAATGCTAACTGCTGCCATTCACCGTTGCTTTTATTTTTCCTAAAGCCCAAAATACAAAACGTTCCACTTCACGAGGTTTTAAAAAAATGGTGCCCTGGGAAACATGTTATTAAAAAACAGCGATAATGTAAAACGCAGTTAAAGGAGAGAAGGAAAGGCGGAAAGCGGAAAAGAGACGGAAAGAAAGAAAATTCATAAGAGAAGATGAAGAAAAGAGAGGAGGGAGAGGAAGCCGGAAATAAATTGGGCTGGCTAGGTTTACGGTGCCTTCCCAGGCCTAGCTTGGCCCAGCAATCCTCCCATCGGTCTCCATTGTTAGGCTTTGCTCTCTCCTCCACCTCCCAGCACAGGAACTTTCCTGTACCTCACATCCCCCTATCTGCAGAGAGGTAGCTTGGTGACTACGTGGGAAGCTAGCACACCTCAGCCAGAGCCCCCACTCCAGCCACTCTATCTAAAAATCCCAGCTATTCCACTTACTGGCTGGGTACTTTAACCTTTCCAGGACTGTTCCTCTCCTGGAAATGATGGTAATAGTACAACTACCTCACAGAGTTGTGAAAATTGAAACCAGGTAATATGATAAGAAAGCACTTAAGCATTAACTATTTTTAATATATTTGTTGAATGAACTCCAGAAAATAAGCTCTTTGAAAACGGCCTTTGCCTATATTGTTAAAAGCTATTATCTTCATCGCCTACAACAGTGTCTGCCTGGCACTCAGGTTCTTAATACTTGGTTAAATAAATGAAAAAGAAAGTAGGTTCTGAGGCCTGTGTTAACTAGAAGGCTTACTGCTCTTAATGGAAGTGTAAGTTAGAACAACACCAGATGGTAAGCACAGAATATGCTTTTCCCCGGTTGAACACACACCTCTGCACAGGCAGCTCTTCACATTAAGCCCTGGCTTCCAACAAAATTTCTAAGCTTTAAAAGGGAAATATAATGCCCTGGCCTGTGTGACTCAGTTGGTTTGAGCATCATTCCATGCATCAAAAGATGTTGGGTTTTATTCCTTCCCCTACCCCTTCCTCTCTAAAATAAATAAATAAAAACAATGTTTGGTCTTCATTTTATTAAAAGTATAATCCAGCAAAGGAAGCAGAGACAAAGATGACATAGAGTGACTTGCCCACCCTGGTCACACAGAAGCAGAGGAAGGCTAGTATCAGGATCCTTACCTCCTCTGCCATCTCTACAGTAATCTGTATTTTGGTCAGAAATGGAAAGTTGGAGTGTCACTCACTAGAGAGAAGGGACTGTCACAGAGGCTGGTTTCTTGATGCCTTTGCTCCGGTACACTCTGTGGGTCCTGTTTCCCAGCTGCCTTTTTTCCACACTCACAGACCCCTTTTCATGACTCATCCCCATCCCTACATTTAATCACACACGTCAGTGAGAACCCTAGGGCTTTATTACAAATGGAGTTGACTGCTAAGGAGCCACCTTTCCAATCTTTCTTTTCCTCTCAACACATCCCTCCACAGCAGGTCACTAGGCCATCACAGAAGAGTCTGGGGAGACTAAAAGGTGCAATGTTTTCTCCAAAGTCTTCTAAAACAACCACTGAGTCCACCTAGCTCCAGGTGAGAATCTTCTGGTGAAAGGGGTAAGATTTAGTTCCCATCTTCAAGGTCTTCCATATCTACATCCTGGGGGGCTTTTGTCTTCTTTTTTGATTTAGGTTCACTAGTCCTCACTGGCTTTGAAGGGGCTTCCACTGAACAAAGAGAAAGAAGCAGCATTAAAAAACCCAAGTGGATCCAGGCTGCCCCCTCACCCCGCCTCTGCGCCCCAGCGTTACCTTCCATGGCTGCTTTTTCTTTCTGGGCAAGCCGGATCTGCTGGAGAAGTTTTCTGCGCTTCTTCCCAGACAGAGTGATGTTGGCACGTGCACTGGACCTGAGGGGTTGGCAGGAAAAAAGACCTAGGTTAACCTGAACCAGCACTCAAGTGATTCTAGCTATTGAAAAGGTCTTTGGCCCTGGCTGGTATTCTCAGTGGTTAGAGCACTGCCCCATGCACCAAAGGGTAGCAGGTTTGATCCCTGGCTGGTTGGGGCACCTGCGGGAGGCAACCAATCAATGTCTCTCTCACATCAATGTTTCTCATGTTTCTATCTCTCCCTTGCTCCCTTCCACTCTCTCTAAAAAAATCAACAGAGAAAATATCCTCTGGATCCACATCAAAGAACTGTTTGAAAATCCGGGCTCTAAGGTAGTGAGTTTAATCTCAACACATAAAGTACTTAACATTAAATGTTAAATTTTAGTATACTTGTAAGGGAAGAATTTCCCCCCCTATATTCTAGATACTTCTGAAACCAGATTTGGGGGATGGGGAGGTTAGTTCCCACATCAAACAATTCTCCAGTTCTCAGCAGACATTAATAGAGTGTTCTACAAAAAATTTTTCTTTAAAGCTAATATTTTGTAGCCCTGGTTGGGTGGCTCAGTTGATTGGAGCATCATCCTATACACTAAAAGGTTGTGGGTTCAATTCCTGGTCGGGACATGTACGAGAGGCAACTGATTGATATTTCTCTCTATATATATAAAAAATAAAAATAAAGCTGTTATGTATATTTTTCAAATCCTCATCAGCCACCTATTGGTATATGGGACGATGCTCCAACCAAGCCACCCTGGCCAGGGTGAGTGTCCTACAAATTTAATTCAATGCTGACATTATCTACCTGGAGATAGCATATTGTCACCCATACTTCTGATCCACCTGCTATAAAACAGAGTTCTCAGAATCCCTTTTTCAGACTCCATAATTTGCTAGAATAGCTCACAGAACTCAGGGAAACATTACTTGCACTTACTGGTTTATTATAAAAGGATACAACTCAGAACAGCCAGATGGAAGAGATGTATAAGGCAAGGTACGGGGAAGGGGCCAGAAGCTGCCATGTCCTCTCCAGGTGAGCTACCTTCCCAGCACCTCCACCAATTCACCAACCAGGAAGTTCATCAAATCTGTTGCTCAAGTTTTTACAGAGCTGCTTCATCAGCACCCATACCCTACTTCCCAGAGGCGGTGGTGATAGTGGTGGGGTGAGGCTTAATTTTCCAATCACTGGGTTTTTCTGGTCATCAGCCCCACCTTGCCACTCATTAGCATAAAGTTAGGTGTGTTCAAAGGGGCTCCTAATGAAATAAAAGATTCTCATCACTCCAAAGGTTTTAAGGGCTCTATGCCAGGAACCGGAAACGAAGACCAAGTAAATTTTTTATTATGAACTCTGGAAATACAGATGACGAAGAAGTCAATGAAAGAATGGATGGGAACTCTTCCCCAAGGTTCAGCGGGCCCTGAAACTTACATGCAAAACCCCACATGCGCCTCTGTGAAAATTCATCCAGTTGTAGGCACGCTTCTGTATGCGCTTTAAAATTTACTTATAAAAAACCTACGTGAATGTACAATTTTTCTGGGGGAGATGGGAGAGTCGACAGCTGTCCGTAAGATTCTCAATGAGACCCAAAGAAAGGCTGTAAGCTACCGGTATAGTGCGAGGCTAGTAGATTTAAGGCACAAACACGGCAGCACGTCCCGAGCACAAATGCGAGTGCGCAAGGAAGACGGGAGGCGCCAGCTGCTCACGAGCTCGGCGGAAGAGGGGAAGGGGCCTCGGTGTGGAGGACCCAGGGGAGGGTCTGGCACTCACGCCCGCTTCTTGAGGTGGTGCCGTGTGATCAGCCCTTCGTCTATCACGGCCCCGACCACCCGGTGCTTCAGTCGCCGCTCCCGGTTCAACACGCGCCGTCGCTTGAACAGTTTCTTCTTCAGCTCCTGCAGCGGAGGAAAATGCTAATCAGACGGAGGCCGCGCACGGCGACCCGGATCCCCGCACCCGGCGACTCTGGCCTATCGATCCCATTTCGGGCAAGATGAGAGCGCGCCGGGACGCTTCGGAAACGAGGTCGGCGCTCCCGCATAGTCACCGTTCGGGGCCGGTTGATCTTTCCCCCCGGAGCGCCCATGGCTGAGCAGTTTTGCCGGCTTCGGGTCCGCGTTTCCGCTCTACGCAGCGTCCGCATGGGCCCCGCCCCTCAGTCCTCCGCAAGCCAATCGCAGCTCGGGGGCGGGCCCTGGTGCTATATAAAGGAGCTTAGCCAGCCGGTAAGCCTTTCCGAGGGCGGCCACGGGGTAAGTGCGGCCTGAGTTTGGGGCTAAGCGGGCGTGCGGTGGTTCTGGGCAGGGCTTGCTGACCCTCCTCTTCTTGGCGGGGGTCGGGCGTGCGGTCCCGGTCCCCGTAATGTACGGAGGCAGAGGGAAAGGGCTCCGGCCCCCTCGGCGTCATGTCTTCGGTGCCGACGGTCTCCAGTCCGCCGGTTCTATCCTCAAGCGCCGGGACACAGGCCTCAAGAAGCCGGGCAGAACCGAAGTTCAGCGGGCCCCTCCCCGGGGTTCTCATGCCTCCTTTTGTTTCAGGTGTGTGAAGCCGCCCAGAAGCCGGAGCTGTCGAATTCCCTACTTTTCCACTTGCCGTAGCAACCAATAAAGGCCGTTCTTACCGTTGTAGGTGTGTGTGTCCGCGTGCTTTTTTCCGAGGCTGTAGAGTTAGGCTGTACCCATTTATTCTGCAAAGTGGATTTTGCAAATCTTCTCTTGAATCTCAGGCTTCTGCCTGGATTGTGGGCGACATTTCGCAGAAGGTTGTCTGGCCGACCTTACTGGCATCTCCCGATGGCCGCGCTGCGCCGAACCTTCCACCTGGCGACCCTGGCTGCGGGGACGTGCCGCGCCTTGGCCGGTAGGAAAGATGGGCAGTGGGAGGGCAAGGTGGTTTCTTCGTGACCCATCAGTGTGGCTATTAAAAACTCATGTTACACTGCGTCGTTTTTGTAGTGGTTTGACAGAACTCAGGAGCCAGGTGACACATGTCTTCCACTTGTGTCCACAGGCTCCCTGGCCGGTAGCTGCCTTGCGGACCGCTGCCTCTGGGATAAGCTCCACGCCCAGCCCCGGCTAGACAGAGTCCCCACCTTCGACTGGTTTTTTGGGTATGAGGAAGCCCAGGGGCTCCTACTGCCACTGCTGCAGGGGGCCCAGGCTGCCTGTCCATTGCGGGTATTAGACGTGGGCTGTGGGACTTCGAGCCTGTGTACGGGCCTCTACACCAAGTGCCCACACCCTGTGGACGTGCTGGGGGTGGACTTCTCTCCTGTGGCTGTGGCCCACATGAACAAAGTCCTGGAAGGTCACCCAGGCCAAACACCCCTGTGCCCTGGGAACCCTGCCTCCCGCCTCCACTTCATGCAGGCTGATGCCCAAAACCTGGAGCCAGTGGCTTCCTCTGGTTCCTTCCAGCTAGTGCTGGACAAGGGTACCTGGGATGCTGTTGCCCGGGGTGGTCTGTCTGGGGCTTACCAGCTGCTGTCAGAATGTCTGAGGGTCCTAAGCCCCCAGGGGACCCTGATTCAGTTTTCAGATGAGGACCCTGATGTGCGGCTTCCCTCCCTGGAGCAAGGATCCCAAGGCTGGACTGTGACTGTGCAAGAGATAGGCCCTTTCAGGGGCATCACCTACTTTGCTTACTTGGTTCAAGGCTCTCATTAAAGACAGTCTTAACCCTAGAGTTTTTGTTGGGTGAGGAGAGGTGGAGAGCTTTGCTCTTGCAAGATGGCTGGAAAATGAAGATTTCAGTCCTGGCTTCCATGTTTGCTAGCTAGGTGCACATAGTATTGACTGTGCCCATTTACTCACTAGCAAGGTAGGAATAATTCCTGGAGTTATGGGGATTACATACAATGATAGCTGAAACATTTAGCAGGCCCAGGCCCATAGAGAAGATACAAGTGGATCATCCCCCACCCCCAACTAACCAGAACTTCTAAAAGCAGCAGATAAGAATTCTTAATCCAAATCCCAGCATCGACTGATTTGTGTGACCTCTAAGCTCATTTTTCAGACCTGTTGTAAAAGGGGAAGATTGAGAAAGGGTGGGTAGAAGGGCTCCATAAACAGACCTGGGTGAAATGTTAAGGAGAGAGAACAATATTTACCCTGAAACCTCCTAGGAGATGGGGGTATTCCACAAAGTGGCTTCTGCACACAGGGAAGCTTATTGGATCCCAGGGAGGACAGGGATTGGATGCTTCCTGACACTGTGCTTGGAAATCCAGGACCCATCTTGCTCTACCTGTTCCTGCCCCCAGCTGAGTTCTGGGTTAAAGGTTCTTAAGGGAGATCTGGGGTCCAGTGAGCTCTATGTCCAGCCTGGGTAGGGGGAGGGGAGTTAAAGAGCCCATTAATAACAAAAATATCCCTGATACACTGAATTTTTCTAAAATAAAATGAACTTGTGATCTTGTTTCGCTTCAGATCAAATGTTTTGTCTTTTACTTAGGAAAAAAAAAAGCCATGTATTTGTAATTTTTGCTTATAAAAAAGTAATACAGCAATTAAAATGAAGAACCTAATTTCACAGCCTCAGTTTCCACATAAGGGAAAGTATCTCCCTCATTGGGTTCTGGTACTGGTGAGGTAAAAGTGTGTATTTATTAATCCTCACCTGAGGGTATTTTTCCATTGCTTTTGACAGAGTGGAAGGGAGAGAGAGAAACATCCATTGGTTGCCTACTGCATGAGCCCCAACCAGGGCCAGGGATGCAGCCTGCAACTGAGGTATATGCCCTTGACCAGAATCGAACCCGGGACCCTTCTGTCCATGGGCAAACACTAACCAGTGAGCCAAACTGGCTATGGTAAGGTAAAGTGTTTAGCACAGTGCCTGGCACATAGTAAATGCTCCAAAAAAAAAAAAAAAAAAGTTTCTATAACAATATCCACACATGGGGAAAAACCTGCAAGAGAAGATATCTCAAATGTTAACTATCTCTGGGCAGTCACATTTGGGGTAAATTTATTATCCCCCACAACAAACTTTTAAAGTATTAAAAATACATATAAAAAGGCATAACCCATCTGATATCAGAGCTGACCTCTAAATTTCAGCTATGGCAACCACCTTGACCTCTCAATTCAACACTTCTTCACTATGTTTACTGAACATCTGCGTGCCTGGCGCTGCTTAATACAAGGGACACAACTGAGTTTCCCATCTTGGTGCTGCCCAGAACTCCAGGTCACATGGGCACTACTGAACCTGCCACTTCCTTCACCTAGTTCTTCACTTTGGTCCTGGAAGAAGACCTGGGCCTCTTCCTCATCAGTGAATAACAGCAGCTCCTTATGTGGCCACCAGAGCTCTTCACTCTCTTCACTTACCCCAGAGGCTTCTACCACAATGGAGGGCAGATGGGTCTTTTGAGAGACAACCTGCATGGGGACAGTAGGGGTCATGGGCTAAATTGGAGATGAACCAGCAGCAGGACACGGTGGGGAAGTACTAACCTGAACATCCTGGTGACCTTCAACACTGTTAATTTCTTCTCTGTCCTTCAAGAGAGGGTTGGTCAGCCTAGGAGTTTCTGGATGCTGGAAGGGGCCTGGGTTATCTCTACGCCAAGGCCCATCCTCGCTGCTCCCTGGCACAAGGTCCATGGCTGCTGATTTTTAGTGTGCAGGATAGCTGAACGCAGAGTAGAGTTCTGAACCCCTGCCCAGTGCACCCCATGGGCTACTCCTTTAGTCTTCTTTGGAGCATGGCCCCTGAATCACTTCTGTGTAGGGCAGGATGACATGCTAGGAGATTATGGGCCTTCCAGGGGAGGGAGAAATCCCAAAACTGGGATAAGAGCTTTATTTCTACTCACTCCCTGGTGACACTGGGATATAAACAAAGGCATCTGTATTAAAGCCCTGTGAGTGAAGAACCTTGGTAACAAACTTGGAACTTCCTGATTCTTTTGCTTATTGGGTTTCCCAAGTTGACATATTTCCTTGTATCTTTTAAATGAATATTTATAGTGCACACCTGCTCAGGGCACATACAAGAAGCAACCAATGAACACATAATAAGTGGAACAACAAATCGATGTTTCTCTCAAAATCAATAAAAAATAAAACAAAAAACCTCTGGGGAAATAAACAATCGAATATCCTTCCCCTTAGGGCATACACCTTCAAATCCTTAGGCTTACTTTAAGGGCGAATAATTAAACTGTTTGCCTTTTGTCATTGTGGTGCTGTTCACAGAACCATAGTACTGGGCTATGTATGTTCTATGAGAGCTTTGTTCTGTGGGTCTGACTGTATTCTCAACAGGGAACTTGCTATTAATTAATTAATTAATTATATAGTGTTTACTATTTGCCAGGAACTGTTTTAAATGCTGTACATGTAGCCCAGCCAGGCATGGCTCAGCAGTTGAGCACCGACCTAGGATCCAGGAGATTGCGGTTCAATTCCCAGTCAGGGCACATGGGGGGTTGAGGGCTTGATCCCCCGTCCGACACATGGGAGAGGCAGCCAAACAATGACTCATCATTGATGTTTCTCTCTCTCTCCCTCTCCCTTCCTCTCTCTGAAATCAATAAAGACATATTAAAATAAATGCTATACGTGTAAACTCATTTAGTTATCCTAAAACTGTGTGATACTGGTATTAGCCCTATTTTCCAATGAAGGAACCAGGGCACAAAGAATTTAAATGACTTTGTCCAGACACAACGAAGAGGTTTTTTCTTCTCCAAACTGGAATTTGGCATGTTACACAAAATCTAGAGTTAACCTTTGCATGCCAAGGGTATATACCATGACGAAAAATTTAACAAGTTTACTTAAAAATATTTTTGAAATTTTGTATTTATTGGTTTTTAGAGATAAAGGTCAATTTGTTGTTTCACTTATTTATGCTTTCAATGTCTGATTCTTGTATATGCCCTGACCAAACCCGAAACTTTGGCTCAGGACAGTGAACCAACTGAGCTACTTGGCAAGGGCTTAACAAGTTTACTTTCAACAAGTTCATTAACAAGTAAAATAAAGAAGAAATATATAAAGATACCCTTTTCCACACCCAGTACACTTGGCGTTGAGTGTTTGTTCAGGAGCTGAAGGGATTGAAGGGGGTCAATAGACTGATGTGTCCAAGTATCTGGAAGTCCACTATGTGTACTGAAACCGCACGGGTTATTTTAGGAAACCACAGAGCACAGCCCTAGACTTCTTTTTTCTTTTCTCCTTTCTGCCCCAGCCTTCTGTTGATCAGGAAACTTCAGAACTGGGTAGTTAGTTGTAAAACCCACAGCAACTATGAAGACGCACTCCGGCCAGGCGAGCTCAGTTGGTTAGAGCGTCCTCCGATACTGGAGCGTCCTCCGATACGTCAAGGCTGCGGTTCCGCCTCCAGTCAGGATACACAGGAAGCTCAACCCTTAGCAATCGCACTTCGGACTTCTCAACGAGCCCCGCGCAGCGCACTCGGTGTCAACGCCCCCTTGACACGCTCAATCTTCTCGGCTAAATCTAGACTTAAGGCCCAGGCGCTCTGGATTCTAAACGTTTCGCTGACCAGGTCCTCTCTAGCCCCGCTGTTTTCTATGGTGTCCTCTGTGGGTCGCTCTAGCCCGCGCAAGAGGCAGGGAGACGCGGTGCCGGCCTTTCTAGGCTGCGGGAGACTACAGAGGCCGCCTCGCTGGTCGTGCGGCGGGCTATGGGGTCCTTGCGCAAAGTGCTGATCGCAGTGGCAGTACTGGGTGCGTGGGCTGGCGTGGGCTCCACACTCTTTGTCCTTGTGACCCCGGGAGAGGAGCGGATCCAGGCGATGCTGAAGGTAGGAGCAATTGGAAATCCGCGATGGGGTGGGTGGGCAGGCGGAGAGCCCCTGCTGGGGGCCGGAACTGCGAACCTCTCTTCCTCCCCGCAGGAGATGCCGGGGCAGGACTCACGGAGCCGGGAAGAGGCAGCCAGGACCAAAGAGTTAGTGCTGGCCACTCTGCAGGAGGCAGCTGCCACGCAGGAGAACGTGACCTGGAGGAAGAACTGGCTGAGCGGCGGCGGCGGCGGGAAGTCAGCGTGAGCCGGGACCTGCGCGGGTGGGCGCTGGGAGCTCCGCTCCCGCACAGGAGTCCGACAGGAGTCCGACCGAGGCGGCCTTTCTCTTCCATGGACCTGGCGGGGAGCCTGGGCCCGGGGAGCTACCGCCGGGTGAGCACTTCCCCACAAACGCTGCACTGACTGCGCGTTCACGTCCTTGGGGGAGGGGGAGGGAGGGCGCCATGGGATGTGGCGAACTGAAGGAACCAGTAAATCACATTCCTCCATCCACCGAGTGAGCCCTGCGGTGTGACGCTGTAAATAGTGTTCTGGGGTCGGTTCTGTGGGCGGGAATGACTGCTGCACCCGCCTGCCCTGCTCCCCTTATGAGGCTGAAGCCCAAAAGGCACAGCGATCACGTTCTCAAAACACAAGTCAGGTCGCGTCTTGAGTCTACTTTTGGGGATAACCAAGGGACATTCTTGAAATCCGAACTGTCCCTGAATATCTTGTAGCAGTAAATGCCTGCAGAGGACACTTTGGGTTCCTGTCCTCCGAGTGAGGTTGGAGTGGGGCTTCCAGCACTGAACATGTGCCAGACGTCTTCTGTGGCGGTTAACCTTTGGAGCCCATTTCCACGGAGTAGTGAAAGCTATTTTGAGTCAGATAGATCTTGCTTCAACTCCAGCATGTGACAAGTTTTTTCTGAGCCTCAATACTGTTCTGTAAAAGGTGGTAATTATCTTAAGAGCTGTCATAAGAATAACAATCTAGAAAAGTAAGTAAAGTGCAGTGCCTGGCAGAGCAGCCTCTGGGTAGTGTTTTCCCCCTCATGGTTTTCACTGTAGTTTTCAATCTGTGAGTCCAGTCACAGGATCTACTGGAAATACCACTGAAGGGATGAAATAAAGCTGTCAGTGAGGTTGTAGCCCCACAGCCAAATCTATTGCTTGGCTACCTTTTTGTTGTTGCAATAGAACACTAAATACACTGAGGTGTAAACCCAGATATGAGCATTGGTGCTGTTTTCAACTGCTGGATGGTTAAGTCATAAACTAAATATATTTGTCATGTATAACTTTTAGTTTAAATGTAGCCCTTTCCTAGCCTGGGAATGAGAGGAAATTCAGCAGCTGTTTGAGGGAACACTAGGGCGAGGTGATCAGCAGCAGTGACACAGGCTCTGATAAAGGTGCTTGGCACCTAGAGTTGTGTCCAGGATCTATAACCAGCTACCTGTGTCAGTTTGGGCAAGTCATGTGCTTTAGTGTCCCAGTCTCTAAAATGGTATAATTGTACCTACTCCTAGGTAATAGTGCCTTTATATCTCAGTTAATACATGTAAAATACTTTAAAAATGTGTGGTACATATTAAGTTTTCAATACTTTTTTTGTGCAGAAGAGATGCAGCTGTGAAGGTCACTACCGTTCCTCAATGTTTAAGAACAGCCACATAAAATTATCCTTTTAGTAGCTAGTAATTACTGGGGACTTATTTGGTGCCAGGCACTGTGCTAAAGCACCATTTATCGGCATTATATAACCTCCACAACTCCAACTGACATGCACTATCATCCTCATTTCACTAAAGAAGTAAACTAGGCTTTAAAAAGTAAAGGCACAGCCCTAGCTGGTTTGGCTCAGTGGTTAGAGTGTATGCCCTGCAGACTGAAGGGTCTCGGGTTCGATTCTGGCGAAGGGCATGTACCTTCGTTGCAGGCCAGTAGAGGCGGCAACCAGTTGATATCTCTCTCACATCGATGTTTCTCTCTCCCCCTTCCACTCTCTCTGAAAAGCAATGGAAAAAATATCCTGGGGTGAGGTTTAAAAAAAAAAAAAAGTCAAGGCACAGCCTGACTGGTGTGGCTCAGTTGCTTGAGTGTCTTTCCATGCACCAGGAGATTGCCAGTTCAATTCCCGGTGAGGGCACATGCCCAGGTTGATGACCAGTAGGGGAAATGCAGGAAACAGCCAATTGATGATGCTTCCCTCTCATCAATATTTCTATCTCCCTCTCCCTTCCTCTGTCTGAAATCAATAAAAACATAAATAAATAAGTAAACCACTATAAAAAATCAAGGCACATAGCTAATAAGAATTTCAGGCTTATGCACCACCTTACTCATAGGAGCCAAAGGTGCTATGCACTGTATTCCTCACCCCTCGAATCTCTCCCCTCTCAACTTCCCCAGCAACTAATCAGACCCAGAGATTAGAAACAAGTCCCTTTGTTGGAAATGTAAGCTGAGGACTAGGATCTACTCTAAAAGCATTCCCCTTAGAGTTTTCCTCTGCCTCAGTTTAGTCTCTCCCAGTCATTCAGGAAGAAGTCCAGAACATAGAGAACTCAGAGAGTCTATTTATTAGGAAAGAGATGTCAGTGCTTTATCAAAGATGAAGAGGTCAGACAAGGATGGTGGGATAAAGGCCTCTCAGCTGGGACATTTCTTGGCCACAATGAGGACAGCAGAAGGCACAAGTCCTGAAGATGGAAGAAAACAGATTTAAACCACACATACCTACTTTTTGTCCCCAAAATTCCTGGCCTCACACCATCTCCACAAAGTCCCTTCTCTCTGCATCCCTTCCTTTCTCAGGCATGTCCCCTATCACACCCAAGTCCTACTTCAGGTCCATATGCCATACCCAGCTCCTGCAGAGGCCGCTCCATGTCAGCCTCTGAGAAGGCTCGCCGGGGGAAGCCACTGAGCAACTGCACAGGGTCTTGGTCCCCTCCAGGTTCCTCCCCACGGTGAAGCTCCACATAGAGCCTAACAGCTGCCAGCTGTTCCCTTGCCCGGAACGTCTGGGTGAGTGAGGTCCCATCTGGCAGCCGGACCTAGAGGGCAGGTGAGAGCCACAGTATGGTGTCAAAACTGAGTGAGGTACCCAAGTAAAGAAAAGAAGAGCAAAGCTGGCTCCTCCTCCTCCTCAGATTAAACCAGCATAATTACTATTAAAAGCACCTAATGAACAACCACTTAGGCTCTGCTTTACTAAGCACTGAAGAGAGATTCCCTGCTCTCTAACAAAAGAAAAACAAAGACAAGATTACACAAAACTACCTGGATAAATACCACATCATAATGAATAAATGTTAGCTTTGCAAACAGCTGTGTAATAAACCCAATGAAAACATGAACAAGTAAAGAGAGAACTGCTGAGTAAGAGGAAGGTATGGATTTAAATAAGACTGGGGCAAGTGAAATTGGATATCTTTCCTAAGAGTAGAGGAGGTAAGATTTCAAAAGTCATTTACCAAGAAGGGAGAGGTTTGGCAAAGGAAACATAACTGAAAAAAGCTCTGGGCTAGGGGCTTTATAGACCAACGCAGGGGTCCCAGGAGCAAAGGAATCAGAACCAGTACCTGTATGCGACACTGGTCATACTCCCGCTTGCTAGGAGGCTCCTGGCTGGGAGAGGAGGGAACAGGACCTGGTTCTGTTGGTGGGGATGGCTGAGAACTCACACTACCACCATACTGGAGAACAAAGTAAAACACTACATCAGGCACTCACTCCCCCAGGAGAAATAATGTGTAAGCCCAACTTGCCCTCTGAAGCAGAAAAATGTGATTTATTAGCCCCACCTACTTAATTACTTAGTGTCTTCCCAATCACCTACCTTCTTGGCTCTCTCTGCTTTGTCTCTTTCAATCTTTTCTCGGACTCTTTGCCTGGAGTGCACACAGGAAGAAAGGTCAGACCTTGACAAAGCAAATATTGATTCCTTTCTCATCTCTTACCCAACATCCCCAGCACCCAGACCTGGCCGCTAACTCTTCAGCCTTTTCTCTCCTGCGCTCCTCAGCGGCCCTGCGCATCTCATCTTCCTGTAGCCGCTGTCTAGCAGCTGAGAGCTCTTGCCCTTGTCTCCTGCGCTGCCGTTCCCGTTCCAATGCCTCCCGTTCTTCTCTTTCTTCACGTTCCCGCTGTTTCTGGGCCACCAGCTCCAACATCCTGTATTGCAACGAACATAGATTGTGAAGGTGTTTATAACAAGAGACTCAGAAAACAAAATCGGGGAACATGTGTACCAACACAGATGAAAAACAAAAAGGGAAATGCCAAGAAAGGACAGCGGAGATGTGGAAAGTTCGAGGTTCTTTGAGCAGACTGTGTACTGAGGAGAGGTAGAAGATGACCCTCAAATATGCAGACTGTTCCTTACTATATACCTCTTTGTCTGTTCCTGTCTTTCCTCTTCACTCAAAATGGGTTTGTCTTCTTCCGCAGCGGACTCAGGACCTACAAATGAGCGAACAGTATTATTGCCAGTTCATTCTCCTCGAGCCCTCCTTAATAATCACACCGTGTCCCTCGGTCAGGACCTTCGGGGCCACCCTGCTCCGAGGAGGTGGGTTCCCGTCCCAGGACATGTCCAAGGGGGGTCGCTAGCGGCTCGTCCACATCGGGGTCGTCTTCGTGCTCCATCAACCTGGCAGAGAAAGTCGGGAGGGAAGTCAACACTGAGGCTGCCCCTCTCAGTCCCCAGTCCCCTGCCACCCGGTGTGAGCGCTCACCAGTCCATCGCGGCCTCGATGCCCTGGTTCCCTGTGAGGGCCAGAGCCTTCTCCCTGGGGGCAGAAACACCGTGAATAGCGCCCACGAGCCATGGTGACGGTCAGGCTGGGGCGTAGAGCCTGAGGCCAAGCTGGGGGAAAGGCCCGAACAGGCCCGCGACCCCCGCGGGCCGGGGTTAGAGGGGCTCCCTTACGCGCGTCCCCTGGGGAAGCCCATCTCGATGAGACTCTCCAGAGCCGTCAGCTCCGCCATGACGCCGCCAACGCCGCCTCCGCGGGGACCTGGCGGGACGAGAAGGGCGGCGAAGGGGGTCAGTGCGGGGCGCCCCGGGCCTGCGGGCAATCCCGGCCCCGACGGTCCCGGCACGGCGTTAGCTCACTCACCCGACTCTGGATCCGCCGCGGACACTGACGAGAAGAAAGCAGAGGGGAAGTGGAAGTGCCCGGATCTGTTTGGGTCACGTGGCCGCGGACGCGGACGGGTGCCGCCGAGAGTCAGAAAGCGCAAGCCGGGCCCTTGCGCGGGGCCCCGCGCGGGGCGGGGCCGGCATCTCGCGAGAGTGGCCGATAGAGAAAAGACCCCTAAAGCCCGGCTCCTGGCGGCGGTGGGGAAGGAGGCGCGGGCCTGAAACCCGGGCGGGAAGCCGATTCCCGATGTGGCGCAATCAGATGGGAAGTCACTTGGCACTATTTGTGGGGAGCTCGGGAAATGTGCCTGCTTTGACCGGCTGTGCCTGTCGGGGGAATTGAGCCGTCCTCCGCCCACTGCCGAAGGGATCTTTGCAAAACACAGCATCTTATCCTGTCATCACCTCCCCGCTGAAAACTCCAGGACATGCCCGTCCCTTAGGACAGCGGTTTCCACGGCACATCGCCGCCACGCAAGAACTTTTAAAACACGCAATATCTGTTTAGTCCGGGTCACTGACCTCGTTTCCCTTAGGTGGTTAAATAAAAATACAACAGCCAACACAACAATAGCTGTCCGGTGGGAATGAATCCAAATTATACTTTTTTGGGGGGGGGTCAGATCAGCAAATATATATATTTTTTGGTGTGCTGCAGAATTTTAGTAATTAGTTTATGTGTGCCATGAGATGAAAAAGGTTGAAGATTGCTGACTTAGGAGGAAATTTAAATGCTGGTAGTTTGGCTTCCTCCTGCCCACCCCTCTTTCCCCTCTTTCGTGTTACAGCCCCATCTGTAAAGTGAGGATGAGAGTAGCCCTATCTCAGGTGCCTGGCAAGACTGTATTGTGTAAATGTTAGTAGTTAGGGCAGTTAGGGCGCAGTTTTATCTCCCATCGATTGAGGGTAACTTGTGCTTATTGCAAAACAGGCCCTCTCCCTCCTCTGGGCCTTTGCACCTACCGGTCCTTCTCCCTGGGATGTCCTGCCTCCTCTGTGGGCTTGGTAAACTCCCAGTTTTTGACTGGACTCTGGGTTTGCTTTTATTTATTTATTTATTTATTTATTTATTTGAATTTTTATGAGTTTATTTGAGCCAAACTGATGACATGAAGCAAAATTTCAAATGCTCCCTGGGTTTGCTTTCTAAGGGAAGCCTGCTTTGTCCACCCCCACTCCACCTCCCAGCTCCAATAATGACCCCATTAAGCATGTATACCCCTGCTGTGTAGTCCTTGTTGATTACTTAGCCCCCTACCTAGGCTGTTATTAGGAGACAGAGTAACAGTACATTACTGACATTGATACTGTATGCACTAGAGACTTTTAGATAATTAATGCATATTTAATCATCACAACAATCCAGACCATTATTAGTCATAGGAAGCAGACACAGAAAGATGAGATAATTTACCTAAGGTCACAAAGCTGGTACATAGCAGAGCTAGGATTCAGACCCTAGTGAATTTGGTGAATGCAGTGTGTTCACTAGACCTCTGTGCTATGTTGCCTCTCCACCGTGGGGTGAAGCACATCAGCTTTGGAGTTGGGAACTTGAGCCCAAACTCTAACTCAACCCCCTACATGTAGCTTCTAACTATTTAGAACCTCAGATTTCTCATCTGTGAAAAGGTGATACCATCTCTTGGAATGATTTCAAAGATTGAGAATGCATGTAAAGCACCCCTTTTTTCCCCTTCCTTTCTATTGAACATATTGGAGTGACATTAGTTAACAAAATTATACAGGTTTCAGGTGTACAATTCCACAGCACGCCATCTGTATACAGTTACTGTGTAAACATGCCTTTAATAATGAGATAGTTGGCCCTCATTATTTGTAAATGGCTAAGTGCTGAGGATGCAGGAAGCAAAAAAAGCACAAAGTATTCACTGAAGTGTGATAAGTGTATTCTAGATAACAACTATTCTAAATTTATTCCAGAGATGCAATAATAAAAGAATGGTTAAGTTGTACAGTACTGCTTCTTTGACCTACCTCCAGGTAAGGACCCTATAGAAATACACAAACAATGTGGGGCTACACAAATAAACAAGAGTGTCCATAGCAAAAACTGGAGACAAATTGTTTCAACAAAGAGTGATGGCTACTGTTGGTTAAGGAGAATCCTCCTATGGAAAGTTATGAATCCTTTGACATAACTAAAGAGGCTATGATTTACCAACCAGGAACATTGTCCATAAGAAACAAAGTGAAAAAAAGAAAATGCCCTGGCCAGGTAGCTCAGTTGGTGAGAGCTTTGTTCTGGTACGCCAAGGTTGTGGGTTCGATCCCTTGTCAGGGCACATACAAGAATCAACCAATGAATGCATAAGTAAGTGGAACAACAAATTGATGTTTCTCTCTCTCTCTCTACCTTCCACACTCTCTCCCAAATCAATGTTATAAAAAGCCCTGGTTGGCCCTGGCCCATTTGGCTTAGTGCTTAAAGTGTCAGCCTTTGAACTGAAGGGTCCCGGGTTCAATTCCAGCCAAGGGCACGTATCTCGTTTGCAGGCTCATCCTTGGCCCTGGTCGGGGTGCTGTGGAAGACAACCAATGTGTCTCTCTCACATTGATGTCTCTCTCTCTCTCCCCCCCCCCCTTCCACTCTCTCTGAAAAGCAATGGAAAAAATATTCTCAGGTGAGGATTAAAAAATAAAAATAAAAACAAAAAGCCCTGGCTGGTGTGGCTGAATGTTGTCTCATGCACCAAGAGGTCACCAGTTCAAATCTCAGTTGGAGCACATGCCCAGGTTGAGGACTCGATCACCAATAAGTGAGTACAGGAGGCAGCCAACCAATGTTTTTCTCTCATCGATGTTTTTCTCTCTTCCCCTCCCCCTTCTTTTCTCTCTAAAACCAATAAAAAAAACCTGAGTGGCTTTAAAAAACATTTTAAAAAAAAAAAAGAGAAAATATTTGTATTACATAAAGATCTGCTCTGCTACAAGCAATAACATCTTGAGGAGGAAACTTTCACTTTATAGTCCAGTATTACGTGAAATTTGTATGTGTTACTTTTATAATTTAAAAAATGTTATAAGACCTTAGAATTCCACTTGTGGCTTCTGGGGAAAAATATGTTATAAGACCAGTATACATGAGGATTATACTCTTTAGCAGCTTAGGCTTTTCTAGATCCAATTCACTTAGAAATAAATTAAAAATTATGTATACGACTCTGAAGAACAGGTGTGTGGACAGGATGTTGAAAAGGATTATGAAAAATGAGAGGTTTTCCTTTTATGTTCCCTTTAATGTTGTTACAGGGCATACACAATAAATTGGGAGGAGGAAATCCCTTGGAATTTATTTTTATTATTTTTATTATTTTAAAAAATATTGATTTTTTAAAATAATAAAAAAGGGAGAGGGAGGAGAGAGAGAGAGAAACATCAAGGATGAGAGTCATTGATGGGCTGCCTCCTGCACGCCCCCTGCTGGGGAGCGAGCCCGCAGTAGGAATGGAGCCGGGTCCTCCTGGATCACAGACAGGTCGATGCTCAACCGCTGAACCACACTGGCCGGACAGTAGGAATGGAGCCGGGTTCTCCTGGGTCACAGAGAGGTCGATGCTCAACCGCTGAACCACACTGGCCGGACTTTTTTTTTTCTTTTTTTTTTAACTGGCAAGCTTGACCCAGACAGCAGCTTGGGCTGTCTGTCCCTCTTCTCCACCCCGTGACAGTCGTTTATTTCCACCTGCCTCGGACGCAGGTGGATCCTGAGTCAGGTGTGCGCCACCTCAATATCTAAACAAAAGGCGGGAGGCGGCTGGTCTGGCCCCCAACTTCCATCCTGCAGCAGCTTCCTCTCAAAACCCCTGCAGTGGCAAAGCCCGCCCAGGGTGCAGGCCAGGGGGTGCGAACTGAAGCCAACAGGCCGAATGTGGCCCGGCTGATGTGGCAGGCCCGCGAGCTGAGAGCGGACTTCACACTTTTACAACTGGTTACATGGTAGGTACCTATCCAGCATCTTCGATGCTATCCTCTGGAACCGCAAAACCGACGCCCGCTCTACTCCTTCCCCAGCTTCAGCCAGGCGCGGGAGACAGTCTGGGACCCGCCCGAGCTCTCGGGGGCCCGCACCTCCCCGCGGGGCCCGCCGGGTGGGGCCCCGCGCGGCCGGGATGCCCGCGGGCTGCCTCAGAGCCCCGCCCCGGGTGCGGCGGCCGGGCGGGCGCGGCGGGGGCAGCCGCAGCGCTGGCGCAGGGCGAAGTGCCAGACCAGGGCGCCGCAGCTCAGCAGGGCCAGCGCCGTGCCCACGCCCACGGCCGCGTGGACCAGGCTGCGGGGCCGCGGGGGCACGACCACCCGGCCGCACGGCCCGAACGCGGGGCCGCCCGCGCCCTCGGCGCCCTCGGCGCCCTCCGCGGGCACGCTGCTTTCTCCCGCCGCGTTGGCGGCCACCACGCACACGACATAAACGCCCCCGGGCTTCAGTCCCTTCAGCTCTGCTCGGCGGACCGTAGCGTTGAGTGGGGGGCCCTTCTGGGCAGCCCCGCCGCCTTCCCGAAGCAGCAGCCAGTACTGGAGGACCGGGGAGGAGGGGGCGCACCAGCGCACCTCGGCGCTGCCGTCGTCGGCCGCCAGGCGCACCTCGCCCAGGCGCGGCGCTGCGGGCGGCTGCGCGGGGCTGGAGAGCCCGGGGCACAGGCAGGCGGTCGGGCCCGCGCTCTGCAGCTCCCTGCACGGGACCTGCAGGTGGCGGCAGCGGTCGTAGTCGCAGAGCACAGCCTGCGGGGGTGACCGCGGCACCACGCCTTCCTCCTCTTCTTCCGAGTCTTGAGGGCCCAAGGGCTGCGCTCTGGGAGCCAAGAAGAAGGCGACAGCCAGGAGCCGCGGGAGGCAGGGAGCGCCCAGCATGGAGCCTGGAAGGGGAGGGCGTGGGGCAGTGAAGGCCCGCAGCCCCCACGCCGTCCAGCCCCCCCCCCAAAACCCCTGGGGCAAGGAAACGCCCCCGGGGACCAGAGAACGGGGAAGAGGAGGGATAGGAACAGACACACTTTTCAACCAATTTCTGAACAGCCTGTGAGCTTGACTTGGGGCAAAAAAATAAAATGTGGTCGCACTGGAGGCAGCGTGTGACCAGCAAGGTAGGAAGCACTAGAATCAGTTCATGAATGAACCAAGTGCTTGGGGAGAGGGGCAGGGAGAAAAAGGGGAAACGGCTGCTCAGCCTAGGGAAGCAAGGTGGCCGCTGTTCCCAGCTGCTACCCAGAGAGATCCAATAAAAGAAGGGTCAGTCAAGGACGCGTACAAATACGCAGAAATGAGAGGGAAGGACAGATGGAGCAGAGGGGGGAAGTAGGGACCTCGCTCCCCACCTGTCACAGGAGTCCTGGTCCCTGCCTGTTCCCCAACCCCCCTGACTCCTCCTGGCCCAGGGCAGCCCCTCACCAGTGTGCAGGCCTCGATGCAGTGGGAATCTGAGACCAGACCTCTGTGAACTTCAGGCCCAGGGGTTCCCCAGGAGCGCAGGCTACGCAGTCAGGTTTTGTGTCTTCGATTTCGTTTTTATACCCTTCAACTGTGATGTCACTACCTAGCCCCCCTCCCCCTGCCCCGCTTTCCTGCTGAGTGCCAAGAAGAGGGCTGGTCCCTTCAGAGGGCCTGAGTCACAGGGCCAGGGATGGGGGAAACCACATGCTTTGGTTGCAGCTGGACACTAGGATGCATGGGTTCTGAGGGGACTGGAATGTGGAAAGCAGCCAGTCCAAGGCTGAAGTCATGTGAAGGGATGAGGGACACAGGGAGGGGACCACCTGGCTAGTATCAGATTGGAAAACAGCTGTAGACAGCACGTGGCCTGGGCTACCAAATGCTGTTTCAATAAAAATTATACCACATCCATGGCTGTCATTTCCTGTGTTCTGCCTCCCAGTGGACAGAAAGGGAGGGGTGCACAGGCCTGACTGATGTAGGCCAGCTCTCCAGACCCGCCCTATACTATCCCCTTCCCCAGAGGGAGGAGAGTCATGTGAATGGAGAAAGCAACATAAGTTTTCTCTCCTTGCACTTCCTAGGCTTAGGAATGAAAACAGCTGCGCCTAGCCCAGCCCGAGCGGGTCAGTTGGTTGAGAGTCAGCCTGTGCACGGAAAGATTGCCAGTTCGATTCCCAGTCAGTCAGGGCACATACCTGTGGGTTGGATCAGCAGTTGAGGCCATACGGAAGGCCACCAATTGATGCTTCTCTCTCACATTGACGTTTCCCCCTCTCCCTCCCTTCCTCTCTCTAAGCATGTCCTTGGGCAAGGATAAAAAACAAAACGAAAACAAGAAAACAGCGGCACCTGAAATGGTCCTGGGTTTGGAGGCCTTTCCCACCTTCCTAGATTAGACAACCTCCTCCAGTCAAGGGTAGGGAACAGAAGGTTTGCAAGTGGCCCTGAATCCATTTCAGAGAGTCAGGGCAGCAGCCCTGGCAGGGCAGCTCAGTTCGTTAGTGTATTGTCCCGATACACCACAGTCGCGAGTTTGATCCCTGGTCAGGGCACATGCAGGAGTCCACCAATGAATGCACGATCAAGTGGAACAACAAACCAAAGTTCCTCTTCTCTCCCCTTCCTCTCTAATAAAAACTTTTTAAAAATTTATTAATTTTCATTTTTTTAGTATGTTTTTATTGATTTCAGAGAGAGGAAGGGAGAGAGAGAGAAAAACATCAATGATGAGAGAATCATTGATCGGCTGCCTCCTGCACGCCTGACTGGGAATCAAGCCCGCAACCCGGGCATGTGACCCGACCAGGGATCAAGCTGATCTTTTGGATCATAGGTCGATGCTCAACCGCTGAGCCATGCCAGCTGGGCTAGGCTCTTCTGTTTGCATCTTCTATGCTGTTCTGTGTTTCATTGTCCTACGTATATTTTTGCTGCGGTCAATAAATTCTTGCTTTCTTTTCTAAAAAAAAAATTAAAAAAAAATTTTTAAAAGAAGAGTCAGGAAACCAGCTGGCAAGAATATAGTTTATTGGGGACACCACAGGAAAAGAGGGAAAGGAAAAGGGTCAGGTGGAAAAAGCTTGGAGTGTGTTGTGGGGCTCTGCCCTGTTCTCTTCAGGAGCTAGAGCAGGTGAGGTGCTGCCGGTGAGAGCCCACAGAGGGTTCGGAGCTGCCCAGAGTCTCAGGGGCCAGGGCAGGGGCAGAGGCGGGCAGGTTGGCCTCTGTCAGCAGAGCTGCGTCTTCCCAGGAGCCTGAACCTGGGCCCGGAGAGGGAAAAACAAAATTCCAAATGAGAAATTAGATAACCAGGGCCCCTCGGCGTGCCACCCGCACCCCACTCAGGTCCTCACGCAGGGTGTCCCTCACCATCACTGGCCTCCGGCTCTTGCTCTTCCTCGCCATGCAGGGGCTGCTGATCCGGTTTTTCCTCCTCTGACAGCTGGCCCTCTGCAGCCACAGAGAGGACGCAGCGGTCAGGCTGGAAGAGGCGGAGGGGGGCAGGGGGAGTCAGGAGGGAGGCATGAAGGGCGGCTGCAGCGCCATACCTGTCCCTGCGGGGTCTTCAGGGCCCTCGCCATCCTCGGTAATGTCTGACAGCTGGGTTGACTCCTCCTGGCCTTGAGAGAGAGGGCAGGACAGGGTCAGGGTAGCTGTGCCTGAACAGCAGTGGCTTTCCTTTGGCTCTCTGCTCAGTGTGAGAGAGCCTTAAGCCTCATACTGGATGCAGCAAGAGCCCCGTCACCAGCCCCAACCATCACCTTTACCTGGCTGACGGGCAGAGAGCCTTCCCTGGCCCTCGTTTCGGGAGCCATCTCTTTTTCGGATGTTTACCTGCGGAGGACAAGCTACTCAGCAGCGAGGACTGCCTCCCTCTTCCCTCACCAGCGATCAGGGCCCTTACACCCGGGCCCCCACCATGCCCTGGCCCACTCCCCAGAGGAGGATCATGAAGGGGAGAGGAAAGGGGTCCTTTGCGACCTGCAAAGCGAAGCGGTGTTGGGGCCAGATGCCTCCCCACACCCACTGCATGTAGCTGAAGAGCACGATGACGCTGAGGAAGGTGAAGTTGCTGGCGACACCTATGAAGGCGCAGGTCAGGGGGAAGTTGTACAGCAGGTACCTGAGGCGGGAAGCAGGGAAGGAAGGCAGCGGTTATGGCACCAGCCTTCTCATAACACAGCAGTTCTCAGCTCTGGCTGCGCACTGGAATTCCCTAGAGCGCTTTCAAAAAGTCCGATGGCCAGATGTGACCCTAACAGGTTCTGGTTCAGGTGGTCTGATGGGGTGGCCCAGGCACCAGTATTTTTAAAAAGTTCCCCAGGAAACAAAGGAACAAACGAAAGAAAACAAAAGCAAACTCAGAGGCAGATAACAGATTGCTGGTTACCAGAGTTTGGGAAGGGGTGGAGGGAAGGCAAACTGGGTAAAGGGGTCAACTGTACAGTGACGGATGAAAAATAGGCTTTTGGTGGTGAGCGTGCTGTAGTATACAGCTGCTGAATTATAATGCTGTACACTTGAAATGTCAGACACCAACGTTACCTTAAATAAGAAATAAAAAATAAATAAAAAGGAGGGAGGTTCCCCAGGGAACTGACAGCGCAGCCAGGGCTGAGAACCTGTGGTCCACGTGAAACCTGTTACCGTTGCCTCGGACCCTGTTCGCTAAGGGTGGCCCGAGGCGCCCCTCGGCGGTTCCTCACCTGAGCCCAGAGAAGTGGGCGTGGATGCGGAGGTGGGCTCCGTACAGCTGGATGCGCTTGCTGTGGACCTCGATGATCGCCCCCGTGGTCGGCACGTACTGCGGGGTTGGGGTGGAGGGGCGGTAGGGCATCAGGCCGGGATCCTGCTGCTGTCAACCTGAGGCCCACTTCCAGCCTCCTTCCAGCCTCCTTGACCCAGCCCAGAGACTCCCAGGTGGAATTCTGGGCTTGTGGGGAGGGTGTCTCCCAGTCCTCCTTCACCCCGCTTACTGAGTTTTCTCTGTATTCCGGGTACAGCTCCACCTCCAGGAGCTGCTTCTGCTCGGCAAAGCCAAACAGCAGCAGGCTAGAGAAGACCAGCGTGTCAAGCATCTGGAGCAGGTCTGAGCGGTAATGCAGCATCACCTGCCAGGGCCGGGGGGAGAGGTCGTGGTCGGGCCTACCCACCCCTCGGTCACCCCTGAGCAGTCTATGAAGACTGCTTCTTTCCCAGGTCCCCTGCTCCCTCACGTTCACCTCCTACCACGTCCCACCCAAGTCTCGACCCAATCATTCCACACGCTTGAGTGACTACCCTGCCCCGCCAACCACATGTCTGTTCCAATACAACAAAGGCCCCTCCTCTAAGAAACCTTCCTAGGTTAAGCCTAACAATGTCTCTGGCCTACCTTCCCCCTGGATAGTTCTATAATCCAGAACAGATTAGGTCCCAGTGCACCATTGGAAGCTTTGTTCCCTTATTGACATTTAGGGATTTGTTCTATGGTGTAGTTCTGTTCACAATTAAGAATGGAACTAAACACTTATAACACCTGCTATGTGCCAATAAGCGCTTTATATTTCCTCACTAAATCCAAACTAGTCTTGCTATGAGGAGTTACCATATATGATTTATAATACTTTATAGTCAGTGGGGTTAAGTAAGATGCCCTTTAGCTAGTATGTTTCTGAGTGAGGATTTGAGCCCTGGTCTCTCTGGCTCCAAAGTCCATATTCAGAGAGTTCACTCTCAGATTTTAACCCAAAGCTGGACAATGCGACAATATCTGCAGCTGTTTGACTTGGTAAACTGACTCCCCTTCCCTACCCCGATGTGTCTGTGACGTGGGGCAGGACGTTTTCTCCTGAAGGCCTACCCCGATATTCTAACAGTTGTCAGCCTTCTCCACACACTCCCCGTGGGCCACGGACACTTACAGAGCGTGAAGAAGTGGAGATGACTCGTCCGCCTCGGGTGTAGCATGAAATGGTGACCAAGAACATGCCCAAATCTTGATTCACGGGTGACTCTGGCAACTCAAGTTCTAAGGTAACGCGGTAAGGCTGTCCATACATCAGCACCTGCCAGGGTAGCCCCATCTCTTTTCAAAAATGCGTATTTTTAAATCATACTGTCCCACTTCCACCTCTCCCCCACCCCTCCAAATATTCTGCCACAACCTCTTTGGTTGGCCTTTAAAGGCCTCTCCATCTCTCATCCCAAGAACATGCTGCCCCCTTCTGGTGGCTGAATCCTCCTCACTTGAGATCTGAACCAGACTTGCTGCTCTATTCTGAGAAAGGCTGCGTTGAGTTTCTCTTCCAAAAGTGAACCATCATGTTGCCAACTGGGCCATCTGTGACTCAGGCCTGTCCCCGGGAGGCCTACGCCCTGGGCCCATCCTGCCTCCACTTACATTATTAATTAACCAAGTGCCAGAAGTGCTCACCATCTCCCTGGCCAGCTCTCACAGTCATTGTCACTCCATATCATCTTTTTGTGTTTCTGGGTCCCTTGGTTCTGTTGGCTGAACCCTGAGCCTCACAGTGGGAAGGCTTCTTCTCTGGGATTAACCTCAAAATGTTAAAACTTGCCACCAAAAATACCCTAGTTTCTCCTGACCATTCCTACACTCCTCTAATTCTGTACCAACTATTTTCCTGCAGCATGACCCCCTCAGGGTGACATATAAAAATCACAGGGGTGACAGTAAAGCTTGTTTTTTTGTGTTTGTTTTGTTTTTCCTTTTTCCTCTCTCTTTGAAGCCCTTTATTTATTTTTTTAATTCTCACACAAGGATTTCCCCCCCATTGCTTTTCAGAGAGAGTGGAAGGGGGAGAGAGAGAGGGAGAAATATCAATTGGTTGCCTCCTGCACATGCCCTGACTGGGGTGGGGATCACGCCTGCAACAGAGGTACATGCCCTTGGCCAGAATTGAATCCTGGACCCTTCAGTCCGAGCTCGATGCTCTAACCACTGAGAAAACCAGCCAGGGCCTAAAGCTTGTTAACCAAGGAGGGAATGGATTTTTTTTAAATGTTGAAAAACACTGCCCTAGCCATAGTGAAACAGCTCCAAAAGCTGGATGTGGCTATGAGAGTCCTCTGAGCACTTTATCCCTAGGGTAAAAGGTGGAAACTGCTGACCCAAGTCTTTATTCACATTCTTATTTTCAGTCTGAATTATCTGCTGGGGGAAAAATGGATTCCATGAGATTCCTAACCCCCTTTAGAGGTCAGATGAGTCTACACCAGTTGCTTCACTGAATTCTTTGAAACAGTAAAATAGTTCTCTGGGTGGGCTGGAGGGAAATGGGGAGTGACTGCTAGCTAATGGGCATGGGTTTCTTTTGGGGGCAATGAAAATGTTCTAAAAGTGACTGTGGTGATGGCTGCCTAAGTATATCTGGGAATATACTAAAAATGACTGAACTGCACATTATTTGTTTGTTTTTAATGTTCACCCAAGGATATTTTCCCCATTGTCTTTCAGAGATAGAGGAAGGGAGAGAGAGACATCGACATGAGAGACACATCGACTGGCTTCCTCCCACTCACGCCCCAACTGGGGGGCACGTGCCATTGGCTGGAATTGAATTGGGGACCCTTCAGTCTGCGGCCCACACTCTAACCACTAAGCCCAACCGTCCAGGGCTGAGCTGTACATTTTAAATGAATGAATTGTATATAATGCGAATTATATCTCAACAAAGCTGTTGTGTGTGTGTGTGTGGGGGGGGGTGTATTCTGTCTAAATAAATGTTATCTCTGAGGAGATCCATGGAATCTACTACCAGAACCTTGTGACTGACTCCGTGCCTTTGTTCATAAGTGTCTGCCTAATAGGCAGATTCTCCCTCTTCTCTCCTATTCCCACACAATAGTCACCCTTCTTTAAAAGGTCCACTGGAGCCTCACCATCTCCATAGTCTCACACTGATCTCTCCGATTCTTCACAAATTCTTCTGAAATGCAGAATCTGCATCTTACATTTTGCTACTTAATACAGTGTATAGAATTCTATCAGTCCTTTGAGTTCCTTGAAAGCAGGACATCTTCTATTTTTAGCAAGGTGTTACACACAGAGTAGACACATTATTTCATCCATCCTTCCATCCATTCAAAAATGTTCACTGTAAATGAACACAATGATCAACCTGATTTAATGATCAGGGACTTGGGCTGAATTTCCCCCCATCCTTCAACTTTCCCTTCCTTCCTCACCCAGCATCCTTGTACCCGATTGCTTTAGGCTCCCTGCGCGCCACTGTGATGTCCACAATGGGCAGCCACACAGCTGTGTGCGCTATCCCAGGTGCAGATGTAGTGAGGCTGTTTCTAATCCGCTCTGTGTATTCCATTTATTATCATCGTTGCCACAGGGGCATACTGACTCAATGTCTTCACAGAACGTCCTGCAATAATCTCCAAGTTCCCTTCCTGAGTAGCAGCCCTCCAATGATAAATCTCTGTCTTGCAATGCCCAACATTCTACCTCACTGCTTTGAAATCTTCCATTGGAACCCACTCATCTGATCTGGTTTTTTTTGCTAGTGTATGGCTACCTGGTAAACTGGAAGATGTTACAGGACATAGCCTCTCAGATTATTTGTATTGTCAAACAAGGCCAGTCTATACCACAATCCCAGGGAACTCCATACTCTACAGCTTAACAATCCTCCGTTCAGAGTGACCATTTCTTTCTTTCTGTGTTTTCTATCTTTAAGTCAGTGTGCTCCCAAGTATCATTTTTGAAAAATAATTTTCAAAGTTTTAAAGTAAGTCTGACCACTGATGACGTTGCTGACTGACAACTCAAAAAACTCTGGTGATCAGGAATGTTGCTGCTCCTCCAAGGTCCTTTTGAAGCATTCAGGAACCCTGCCCTTTTCAGAGTCTAATAAAGATGGATGCATTCCCATTCTGTATTTCTTGGGGTTTTCAGGTTTGTTGAAGTCATACTGGCATCTGGCCAGTCCTATGGCACAGTACCCTTTGTAATGGCAGGTTACACATACTTGTCAACAGTTTCATAATTTTACATACAAGCTTTCAAAACTCTTGGGTGGATTCCATCCTAGACCAATGAAATAGCTGGTTTGATAATTTAGGTTCATTATCAAACTGGTTTTAATTTAAGTCTAAAACACACCTCATGTTGTAGATATGGGCTTGCTGAAACAATCTGAGAACATTGTTAACATCTGCAGGAAAGAACAGTCATACAACTTATTTAGACTCTAGTTTTTCTTTAACTTTCCTTTTTTTTTTTAATTGAATTTTTTCAGGTGACATGGGTTAAAAACTTCCCTTTCCTTGAAAGCCTTCCTTTTTTAGTCTCTGTTACTTAACCCCTGTTCTCCAGGTCTTTCTCAAGTCACCAAAGCTCTAATGCAACCTCTCTTCAGCTTCCATACTCACCCGATCACGTCCACCCTTAGCTAGGGACACATTGGCAACAGGGAAGGAGCAGAGTAAGGCGGTGGAGGAATCACAGTCGGTCCTAAATGAGGATGACACTGCTAAGTTATGGAGTCTGCCTCACCTGTCTGCACCCCTCGTTGGCCCCCTAGCACTGCCCCCTCCTGTCCCTGCCCCTTCCCTCAGAGCAGGCACCCCTCTCTGTTACAGAGACGGAGCAGAAATCAGCTGGCAGATTCAGGTGCTTCTTTGTTTCTTTTCCTGCTACTTCAGCCTATTTCCTCTCACAGAGCAGACTTTCTTCAGTGGGAATCTACAGACACTTAGTTGAAAAGTTTCAGGCTTAAGTGTTTCTCACACTGAGAGCTTGATAAAAATGCAGATTCCTGGGTTCCACACCCAGATTCTGATTTAGTAGTTCTGGTCTGGGGCCTAGTTCCAGAGGGATCCACAGATGATCTTTAAGAGGCTGATGAACCCCCTCAAGTTGTAGGCAAAATTGCACATGGGCATGAGCGTGCAGCATATGTGGGCACTCTGATACGTTTTTACGGCAGGGAGAGCCATAGCTTTCATGAGATCCATACCTCCTAAAAGTTTAAGCAGCTCTGCCTTACAAATTACAGCTCATGACCAGGGAATCAAGACGGGGGGGGGGGGGGGGGGGGGGATGATGTCCTTATCAGCATCTCTTGATTGGTCCTATAGCCATTATTAAGACAAGGGGAGAATTTGGCAGGGTCTGTAAAATGCGAATGAGCACGACTCTGGGAGTTTACATATCTAGCTACCTTGTGTTTCCATAATCTCTACTGTGCAGTAGACTATCAAGAATGGAAGTAATGTAAAAGGCAAATTGCTGCTTTCCTAATATCTCTTCTAATAAAGACCAAGCTAGTTCTGAGATGGCCCAAGGGGTTGGCTTGTTTCAGAAGTCTACTGTGGCCCTAAGAGAGGTCTGATCCAACCTAAATAGAACTGACACTCACTCATAATGACAGTCTAGAAGGGGGGTTTATTTTAACCTTTTAAACCAGAGGTAGAACTAGACCCTAGAGCCCTATCAGCCCAGTTCTGCTTTTTAGCCTTGGGCTGTGAAAGGTGAGAAGTAACATAAGCACACTGGGTCAAAGTTTCCTCCTCTGTAAATGAGGGGACTGAACTGAATAAGCCCCAAGTGGCCTTGCACAATTCTCCCACAGGATTCCTCTACTATGACAGAGCACCCCTCTCACCTGTAGTAGAAATGCACCGGGCTGAGGTGGCTGACTGTCGGCATGTAGGAATAGTAGAAGGAGCCATAGAGGAAGATAGACACCCAGAGCAGGAGGAGGATGGTACAGAAGAGCACCCCAAACTGTAACAGCAGCTTGCGGGCTCGGCCTGCCAAGACATGGCCCACCTCCTGGGCCCACAGCAGGGCAGGTACTGGTGGGTCATTGACCATGGCAGTGGGTGCAGCGGGTCTGGCCCCAGGTTCAGGCTTTGTGTTCCTAGCTGTTCTGCCACCTGGACGCCACCCATGGCTACGGGATGAAGCAGCTGGTGATTCCTGGAAAAAGACAGAGAGGGGAAAAGAATGGCTTCTTTCCTGGGGTGGGGGGAGGTGGTGACAAAAGGGACAAGGTTACTGGGCTGGCTTTGAAGAACGAGAGATAGCAGGACATAGCAAGTCTTTGTTTCATGTGGCCTTTCTCCAAATAACTGTTTCTCAGCCAATTATCCTTTCCCTTTCCTCCACCGAGCTCTGTTCATCCCCAATGCCAGAGCTCCTCCGACCACCTGATTCTGGGACAGGCACCTTGATACTCATTTACAGCAATACATAACAGACAGAGGACGAGCGCCTTAAAATCAGGGCGCTTTTACACACACGGTGACACTGAACCCACGATGCGAGCTGGTTAAACGCAGAGAATGCGCGACGTGCCTGAAGCGGCAGAGCCGGGCTCAAAGCACGCCGCCGAAGCGTCACCACCGCCTCCCGTTCCTCCTCTCCCGGAGCTGCGCTCGCTCCCAGACGGGCCCGCGCCCCACGCCGGGCAGGGCGCCCCGCACACTCTGGCCACTCCCCGCATGCCCCCTCCCGCTCGCCGGTGGGCGCGGCGCCCGGAGCCCGCACTCAGCGACGCCACGGTTGAGAAAAACAACTCGCCCGACGCCGGGGCAGCGCAGACTCACCCGCATCGCGCGCTGCCTGGGCAACGCCGAGAGGGACTTCCGCCTCCCCGGCACGCCCCGCCCTCTTCCTCCGGCCGCCAAAGTAGCCCGGGGGCGTGGCCTCGCCTGTGGGCGGGGCCGGAGAGCGGGGCCAGGCGCGGGGGCGGGGCTCTCCTGACTGCGCGCTCGCACCTACGCGTGCTCCGCGTTCTTCCTCCCCGCAGTCCGTCACCCTGCGGTTCCCATGGCTAAAGGGGACAGGTACCTCCCTCCAGGCCCAAGATATCCCCCGGGGCATGTTATGAGTCAGCAGCATCCCCCTGGGCCCTCCCCTGGAGGCCGCAATCACGGCCATTTAACCCCCCAAAAGCGGGAGAGAGGCGGGCACCCCGCTGGCGCCGACGTCTAACGCCCACAGCTCTTTGGGCCGGTGGGCGCCCAGGGCAGAGAGCTTTCGCCCAGAGGACGCTGCAGTCTTCAGGAACCTGTGCATCTTGCGCGTTGCGCCTGCGCTCTGGCTGTCTCGAATTCACAAAAGTGGTAGCATTTCAGCCCCGGGTTTTGCTACCAGCTTCTAAGACGCGTGATCTACCTCCTCTGACCTAACTAAACTCCTCCTCAGAGTGCCCACAGCGCATTATCTCTTCTAGGCCTTGGAAAGTGGCACCTTCTGTTTTGTATGTCTATTCACCCCAAGTAAGAGCTCTCAGAAGGTAAGGTCTGTGCTGCGAGCATCTTTGCATCCCCCACAGCACTAAGCACAACGATGCTGGCGTGGGAGGCAGTCTCTCAGACCAGTACCGGCCCCCCCCCCCCCAAAAAAAAGCTCATTGACTTCCAGAAACATCCACGGACTCTCCCCGCAGTGCCCCCTACCTCTTCTTTGTCCGGCTTTTTGATCTGGTCTCTGCACGCCTCTTTCCCCCCAGATTCTTCTCTTTGGTCTGCCATTTCTTTAGACATTTTCCTGACGTTCCTCGCTGCCCCTGGATCTGTCGCTCGAGTCACTTGTGGCTAGAACATGAAGTGGAGATCTAGAAGCTGATACCTGTAGCTTATCACATTTTCCTGGATATGGGGAATGGAGGGTCCCTGGGAGAGAAACGGAGATGCACGTGATAAATGCTGTGTCAGAGTAGAGGGAGGAGGGGATGATGGGGGCGACTGCCCAGCTGATGTCAGATTTCCAAATGAGCAGGGTCCCCCGCAGCCAGTACAGACTCTACTGCAGGAGCTGTCATAGGTCCAGACCACCCCATTTGAGGGGGGAGTCTGCCTGGGCTTCAGCTCCTTTGGGGAGGGCTCTAGGCCAGACTCAGGATGACTACAATGGGGGAGGGGTAGGTACTGAGACAGTAACAGTGGGAGTGTGCACAGGGGCTCCAGGCAGCAGCCAGGCTCCCCCACTGGCCAGGCAGTTGGTATGCTCCAGAATCTGAACAGCTCCTTCTAGCATCCTTCATCCTGCAGGTACCAGCTGTCTGGGCAGTGCCTGAGCTGCAGAAACTGGGACCAGCCCCCAAAAGACCACTGACCTGACCCACCCCAGAGGCCTTCTCTGTATCAGCAGCTTCTGCTGCTGCGTCAGACACTTTCAGCTCCACTCCCTGCAAGGTGGGGCACCCACCTCAGGCAGAAGGTTTTGGTGCACCCTACTGACCCTACTCCCCAGGGCTGCGGCTGCCTGTAGCCTCAGGTGAGTCAGGAGTGTCTTGCTTTTCCCCGCTGGGGCTCAAGGGGTCAGGTGGGGATTATGTACCCTCCCCATCAGGGCGGGGCACTTCTGGTTGAGGCTTTTAGAGCTGGGAACACTTGGCTTGATGGGCTGAAAAACCTGAAATTATTTGTATGTTTAATGATCGGTGGCCCAGGCTATATGGGAGTTTGGGGACCATCTCATCCTAACCTCTTCATTTCCTCAGCAGAGGAAGGCAGGGATGGGAAAGGCCACTGGAGAATGGGAATACGGGGAGAACCAAATATTGGGGCACCCGGCCCCAGCCTTATAAGTGCTGGATGAGTGAGCATGGAGGGGGGGGCCTTCAGTTGAGAGTGCTCTGAGCTGTCCCTCTCTTTTCTCCAGGATGAAAGGGGAGACCCCTGTGAACAGCACTATGAGTATTGGGCAAGCCCGCAAGATGGTGGAACAGCTTAAGATTGAGGCCAGCTTGTGTCGGATAAAGGTAGGTGGGACCCTGGATCCCATTAGTTGGCCTGGCTGTGCTGTAGCTTCCCAAGCCTCAGGATAAGAGGTGCTGTTTTTCCTCCCTTGACTCCCTGAGATCAGGGGAGGAGTCCCAGTCTCCATAAGAAGAGGTTTCCCCAGGCTTCTGTGGGGGACGAGGTAGGAGAAGACCGTCTTAAAGAGCTTTAGAGACCGTAAAAGGTAACATTTGGGAAGAGAGGCTGCAGTCCCTTTCAGGGGCCCTGGCTGGCTAACAGTTCCCTCCTGCTTGTGCCCCAGGTGTCCAAGGCAGCAGCAGATTTGATGTCTTACTGTGATGCCCACGCCTGTGAGGATCCCCTCATCACCCCTGTGCCCACTTCGGAGAACCCCTTCCGGGAGAAGAAGTTCTTCTGTGCTCTCCTCTGAGCTGCTCAGTCCCTCGCACAGCCCCTCACCTTTCCCTCTCCTGAGTCCTTCCTTAGGTCAGTAACTGTCCTCAGTCCCTGAGGGTCCCTTGCATCCTCTTCCTGGCTTTTGCCCAAACCTGTGAGGTTATCTGAAGCACAAGGCCCTCCCTCACCTATCTGTGGACCCCATTTCCACACCCACCGGGGCACCCTCTGCCCCACCCACAGAAGGGCCATCAGACTCTGCCAGCGCCCTGCCCGATTCCCTCTGTGACCCGCTCAGACAAATGGAGAGAGGGGTGAGCCGGGTGCTTGCTCCCAGTCTCACCTGGAGCTATTGGAAAGGTAAAGCCATTTGAAGAATAAAGTCATCCAGAGTCTCAGAGGTACAGCTCCTGTGTTAGCGTTCTTGGGGGAGAGGATCATCAGTCATTCGATGGTGGGTGCGGTAGTTGAAAGGCTTGCAGTACCCAGGGGACAGGACCACTCAAAGCAGATTAGACACTGTCTAGGATCGGAGATCGGTGGGGTTGGGGGGGGGATGGCAGGCGCGCGAGAGCATCTCAAGTGGAAGAATTAAGTTACAACAGACACTCAGAGGCTACGGAGAGCATTCCACACACACACACACACACACACACACACACACACACACACACACACACACACACACACACACACACACACACACACACACGGGCAATGAACAATGAAGGCAAGTGAAACTGAAAACAGACCGAACCGGGTGGATTTAGGGAGGGATTTGGGAGAGCAGCGGCAGACAGGAGGAACCCGGGAGCTGACGGGAGGAGGAGCTCGGTTCCAGTTCCTGCGAAGGGGCTGGACTTACTTCTAAGATGGCCGCGCCCACAGCGGGCTCTCTTCCAAGATGGCCGCCGCCATGGGACCTGCGCCAATATGGCAGCCCCACGTCACTGCGTTTCACCGTACAGCGCTTCTCAGCCAGCCCCATTCTTAAAATGGCGGCCCCAGGCAGCTAGAGTTCTCAATATGGTCCCTTCAGTGCTAACCTGGTCTCAAAATGGCTGCCCCTGCCCTCGCCAACTCGCTATCCACTCCTACCCACCCCGGGGTCTGGAAGCCGACGTCCCCACCACAATCCGGCTGAAGGTACACGGGAGGCTACAGCCTAGAATCATGGGACAAGGGGACCCCAGCAAGCACGGCGTAGCAGGCTCTGGTCGCGTGGATCTTGCGAGGCAGTCGAGGTTTCTGCAGCTTGCAGAGCAGATTCCTTTCGGAGCGGAAACAGAAGAGTGCCGTCAATGTCGGGCGCCGTTCCTTGGTCGCCTCTTGGTCTCCCAGGAGTTGGATAAGCCCGACAGTTGGGTTTCCTGGGGAACTGGCGCTCGCCCTGCTATCTCCCCCTCAGGCCCGTTCTGTCACACCCGTCGGAAGCGGTCCCCGCCCCCAGTGTGCCTACCGCCCCAGGTAATGGTCCAACGTCGTGCCTGCCCAGAAGCCAGACCTAAGCCTCAAAGTCCCCCGAGCCCTCCGGACTCCAACCTGGCAGGTCTGTAAGCCCCAGGATGCCTTTCTAGAAGCCGCTGCCTTCCAGCGGGAACACAGGCGGGACCTGCCCCAGGTTGTCCGCTCCCCATGGACTGTCAAGATTCCCCCAGACTGAGGGATATATCCTTCCCAGGGGAAGTCTAGGCGAGTCATGTTTTGTGCCTGGGTACTTCTGGGGGAGGGGGCAAGGGGATGCCTCTAGTAACGAGGGTGACGTGTATTATGGATAGCCCATCCCCCACCCCGTCACACAGCAAGACAAGGGGAGAGGACTGCAGAGAGGAACCGGCTGCCCTCCTGGAGTGGGTACCTACCCCTGTTCTCTCAGGAGCTGGCTTAGTTCCTTCTTGGTGCTTTGTGAAAACCCCTGCATCCTGACAGTGCCTGGCACAGAGCTGGCACTCAAACACCTAGTGAATGCACTGAGCTACACATGCTTAAATGGCAAGCAGGGCACAGCAGACACTTTTTCTACTGCACCATAGTGTTTGGCAAATTCCAGGGAAGCAAGTGAAAATTTCCCCATCAGCTCAGACTGGTAAACAGCTGGAAGTGCTCAATAAATGTCATCTTGATACTTTCTTTAAAGCCTTTGTTCACTTTTTCTGCACAATTTTCATACTCATGATAGTAGGGGTAAATGGCTGCAGCCCTAGTTGGGCAAAAAAGGGACTTGAGAGACAAGGCATGAGCTATAAATAACCATTAAAAATGATTAATTAGCTGTAACACTGAGTAACTTGAAATATCCTAGAGAATGGGCAGACACTGAAATCAAGGGTAGCCTTTAGGGTACAAAACCGTAAGCCCCTGGGGTCTGAATCTGGGTCACGTAGAGAGAGGTCAGAGCAGTATCTAGATTTGTATCACTGCTCCTTCCAAACACTGGACTGCCCAGAGCCTGTGGCACTCCAGCCTCAGTAAGTCCCTGACCATCTATTAGAAATTACAATTAGGATCAGTTCAGTGCTAGCTGCAATAGTGCTTTTGTTAGTTACCCTGTCATTCTCCAAATTCACGAGGAAATAACCCCCATCAAATATCCTGTTGAATGACTAGGCTTTTCCTCGTAAGTGGCAATTACTCATGAATAAACTTATTTGGCTCCTAAAAGGCATCTGACATTTAATTTCAAGCACCCAGCTGGTTTTAGTGTAGGCCAAATACACAGAGGTCATGACATAATTTATTGTTTTCTATTCCAATGGCTCAAGGTTTTAGCATAAGCAAGCACTAAGTAGGCTAACCCCCAAGTGAAGGCATGGCTGGCTCCAGTGAAGTCGTGGTAAAGTAGGGAGGGAGGAAAGGCCACCCGGGAGGAAAGCCATCCCTGGTTGGACTCAGTGCAACTTGAAGCAGCATCGAAAGTAAATAATAAATCAATCCCCCAGATGACACACTCCACCCGCCAGTGCAGCCACAGGAGATGAGTGAATTCAATCCAAATGGTTATTTATTCTAAAACTGGAAGCTACTGTGCCTACATATTCGCCAGAATGTTGTAATGAGAACAGGGGAGGAAAACGTTACAGATGTAAACAATGACACAGTTACATTTTTTTAAAAAATGGTAAAACCCTTTTTTACTGGCCACTTCCAAGAATGCTTTACAGGTTGTGCAAAAACATTTACAGGCTCCATGTGATGTTTTTCTCACAAGCTTTTCCATCTACAACAACTGCAACAGACGTCTGATAAAACACTAAACAAGTCTTCTAAGGAACACAAGGCTAGGGATCCCTTCTGTTAATCCACATTTGTCCCCTTAACATTGTTTTTTTATAATAAAAAGACAGACAGAAACAAAACCCAGACATCTACTGTTGTTGCGATCGATCTCTTGGACTAAACCAACAGGACGTGGCAGTTTCACTTTCCGCCCACCTAAAAAAGTTGGTTTTTAAAATTTTTTTAAGATGACTCTCTAGTGTCAAAATTTAACAGCAAGTACCTCCCCTAATCCTCCCTCCCCTCAAGAAACCCAAAGGGGCATAGGGTTTGTCCCCTGGCCCTGAGGACCTAGCATTCCCAAACCATGTCATACACTACAAAAAGAAGCTATTCGCTGGAGGGCTAAATATTTGAGAGGGAGTGGCAGTTTCTGCCTTAAATTCAATTTTCTATTATAACATGATCTTGCCCTAAGAAATGTCTTTGGGCTCCAGTTTTCACCTCCTTGCCCTGATACTATGAGCAAAGCTTCTCAAAACCTCCAAGAATAAAAAGTTAGTGGGTTACAGAAAAGTTCATGCAATCACTTCACCCACTGCCACGCACAAATCCATTGGAAGGCACCACAGGAAAGCAGGTGCCCAGAGAAGACATCATTATGAGCAAGCAAACTTACTTCCTACCAGCCCCCTTCCAGCCTCGGGGTCAGAGGTATTTGTGGGGCAGGAGGGTGTATCACAGACAAGGGCAGCTAGAGGGCCAGAACGAGAGGCTGCAGACCTCAAGAAGGGCTGCATGGTGGTCACAGTGGGAGAGGGAGAGAGATCAAATCTCAGCACAAAATTTTAAACACAGAACTGCTCAGGTGAGGAAATGGAAATGAAGCATTTTCTAGTGACACAATCCAGGGTCTTTCCTCACCAGGAAGCGCTGCAACATGTGGTTATTTGCCGAGTAAGCTCTTGGCTGACTCAATGCTGAGCGGGAAGATGAATTAAAACTGAAGCTACACATTGAAAGAGCATTCCCATATCCCACCCATATCCTTGAACCTAGCCACCTGAAGCTGTTTGTCAAGAATTGGGAGGGTGTTGGTCAAGTTGCAAAGACCATCCCAACTGAAGTCTCTCTGCTAGAGGCCCTTCTGGGGACGCGCAGGGAAAGCACCCCAGGAGGAATCCTGTTTCAAGAAGTCAGGAAGGGGTGCTCCCTTTCACGCACACGTTACACACACATTCACGCTCTTCCCAAGTTGCAGCAGCCCCGCTGAGCTGCCTCCCTCCCCCCACCCTCCCCTTTCTACTCACGCTCTACCTGTGTATCAAAAAGACCAGTGGGGCTCGGGCCCTCCATACTGTATAAAATAGTTGCTATTCTCAGCACCTGGGCCTGGTAGCCCACACCACAGGATTCACTATGTACATATCCTGCTGCCATGAAAATCCTGCTTCATTTCTGTGTGAGCTGAAACCCTGAGAAACGTTCCTTTTCTCGCACTACAAGAGGACAGATACTCTAACAGAGATGACTTCAGAGACTTCATGCCTATCTCAGCCTTGGAAGACAGAGAGGACAGTCTGACGAGCGCACTCTTCAGGCTGAGGCCTGCAACCCCATTCTTCCCCCAAGATGTGATGGGAATTCATCAGTTGGTACACAGGGGGTGCAAGCTATTCTGCTCTGCAAACAAACACAGTCCCCCTGCCTCCTTAGCCTGGGAATCCTATATAATAGAACCATCCAACAGGTAGTCTCCAGGCCTCAGCCAAACAGCACAAAGGCATAGGGAAGTGGAGACAGTGCCACTCTGGCCTCCCAGCCCACCAGACCAGATATCCCAAGAGGGAAAGGTCGGTAAAGAAAATACAAACGGTTAGTTGGTGCAAGTGATTGATAAGAGCCAATCGTTTATTTTCACTGCCCCAGTCACAAGCTCTCCCTGTCCCACTCCTGCCTGCTATGGAGAGCGCCCTCACATGCCTGCCCACCTTCTCCACGCCACCTCATCACTCTCCTTATGTGGCTGCCGGTCCCGCTGCCTTACAACGTCAGAAGGGTGACACATTCAGTACTTTTCCTGTCCAGCTGCAGGGTATAGGACAGGCAGCCCTAAGTGCTGCTTTCTGAGCAAATGTTTTTTGATTACAAATATCTAACTAGGTTTGAAATGTTTTATAGAATAAGACAATATTCTTTTCAACAAACTTTAAAAAAAATGTACAGTTTTGTTGTTTGATTTCACCTCCCCCCTCCCCCACCCCTGCTTGAGCACCCTCCCTCCCACCACCCCTCCCCGGCAGCTCAGCCCCACCCCGACAGCCCCTGTTTTCCTTGGTTGTGTTTTGGGGGATGCCTGGCACCCCCAGAGATTCAGCTTCATGGCTGACAGGTGACAAGGGCAGGGGCTTCACCGATACCCTTGGTAACCGTAGTAGTTCCTGTAGTATCGGTCTCTGTCCTGGGGGTGGTGGTAGTAGTAATTCTGCCACTAGAAGAGAGGGGAAACCCCATCACTTGAAGCCACAGCTGGCTGAGGACAGAGAGGCATGACACTCTGGTCCTGCCTCCCTTCACCCTCTCTATCCCCAGGAGATACTTACATCCCGATTGTACTGTCTGTAATAGTCCCTGTATCTGTTGTACTCATAATCTCGGCTATAGAATCGATCATAGTCTCCCCGGTATCGATCGTAGAAATTACGGTAACCCTGAGAGAGGAGAAAGAGGAGTGAAGATTTAGGGGTTTCCAGCATCACGATCCGCTGCTATCCCCCGTCTTAAATGAAACGCATCTCAGCTTGATTTTATAACAGACTTAATCCTCCCAGGATAAATTCTTCCAGAGGAACACATTAAATGGGCAAAAGCTAAGCCCTGAGGAAACAGCCCAAACCACTCTGCTCCCCCAAGCCAATAGGAATGGCTAGCACGGCCCAGAGGAGGAGCAGGAGCAGAGCTGCACTCACCCCTCTGTTTCCAGACTGCCCCCAGTACTGCTGCCCGTAGGCCCGGTTGTCGTAGCCTCGGCGCTGCCCGCCCACTGGAAGAGAAATGGGAGAGCACGCTCAGACAGCTGGCGTGGGGTCCTGGCTCCACGTCTGAGTGGAAATCAAAAAGTCGGAGCCAAAGGCAATTCTGGGATAATAGGAGGCCTGCTTCTGTGAGGCTCACACAATGTTAATTAAAGCACCAGCCGGGATCTTTTAGAAAGTCTGGGGGGGAGGCAGAGGAATAGCGAGCGACACAAGAAAGCTGAGCCACCCTGCTTTTGAAGCTCCCCAACTCCTGCAAAATACTTAAGATGGCAGAGATACTTGGCAGAGTTAGAAACACGAGTAAACACTGCCATTCACAGATCGCTGGCCTTCAGCCTGGGAAGGGTCTCAGATGCCATAGAACCCTGGCCCATCATTTTACATAAATGAAACAAAGTCTGAGTGATATACATCCCTCCAAGGTAGGAGCTGTGGTATTCCCAGTGCCTAGCACATAGCAGGCACTCAGAAGTTTTGTTGACTTGCGCACACACTCCCATTTCCAAAGGGAATGAATGCACAGTGGAGGGTTAACTGACAAACTAGACACTCAGGAGGGACATTAATTCCACCAGTAGCCTAAACTACTTTGTAACCCCCCAAATTAGTGAATAATGCATTCACTTTCTGGTCTTTACGGTTGGGTTGATCCACCAGACAGACAGAGCAGTAAGAAAACTTAATGCGAGGATCCAGTTTCACTGCATGAGTCCTTTAGATATACTGCAACAGTGCAGTGGGAAACCCACGTGTACAAATAAAACCCAGACAAATGAGAGGGCGCAAGCACTGCTTTCCACAGAACCAAATATTTTTGCTGAAAAATAACTACCTTTTACTGAAGGGTTATAGGAACAGCACGGGAGCTGGGGTTAGAGCACACAGGAATAAGCTCCATAAAGAAGTTACTTCCTTATTCCGTGTTACTGACTGACTTGGTTTCCTTGTGGATCCTGCTCAGCACAAAGCACAGACTGCGGCCAGGGGCTGGCAGGCCCCCAGGACTCACCATAGCCTTGGCCTTGGCCTCGGCTTCGGTTCTGCCGGTTGCGCTTGTTTCGATTATTTCGGCGGTTTGTTCTTTTCTCTGAGGGGGGCAGCAGCTTCCTTGCCTCCTCTTTGTACTTAGTGACAAGAGGCTGAGCTTCTTCCTTCTCCAGCTCCCCATATGTCACCTCATCCATATAGTCGCATTTTTCAGGCAAAGAGAAGTTGGCTATAAGAGTAAGAGAGAAGCTTGTGGGCCTGAAAAGTGCATAGATGGGTAAGATCTCATTATAAAAACTCTATTACAGGAAGAACAAGATTTCCTAAACCTTCTCTGCTAATGCACAAAAAAGCACTGGTACCCTCTACCATAGGCTTTCCCTACATTTTAACAACCCCAGGGAAAGGTCTACCTGTGAACTGTAGATTTACAAGTTCTCAAGTGATCCATAATAAATTAATAGTGAACTGGGGTTAAGGTTTCTTATCAGGACAGAAGCACGTAGCCAGAGGCTAAAAGTAACTGAGAAAGTTTTGGTGTTGGTTAGATAAGAAGCTAAGAAATACAAGTTCAGAGGCTGAGTCCCAGTGGAATTCAGTTCAATGGGGGGGCTCTCTTAATCCTTAGATGAATCCAGTTAACCCTCTTGAACTAAATTCCTCCAAGAGCCTGGTTATCAGTTATGGACTGGCATAGTTCATTTTGAGCAAACTCAGACAATCTGGTTCTTAAATGTGTAACCAGCTCCCATCCCTGGGCGTTACCACAATTCAGAGAGCCAGTAGTTGACAGCACAGGTGGGAGCTGAAGGCAGCAAGGGGGGGAAAATCACTAAAGAGAACAGCAGGAAGCACAATCAAGATAGGTAATTCCTCGGGGACCCTGCTATTAGGCTTTGTATTGCATTAAAGATTTCAGGCTCCTACCAAAACCCAAAACAAACAACAAACAAGTCTAATGTGTTAGCAGAAATCAAGATATAATGATGAGATCATTCAATCCCACCACTGTATTTTAATTTGAATCATAACACCCTCACCCTAATATAAATTCAGTAAAGCAAAGCTTCATTTCATTCACAACTGCCTTACACCTAGAACAGTACTGGAAAACAGAGAGTTTTAAGTACTGACTAAGTGAATGACTGACTCAGTGAAGCTTCTGCCTTGAGTTTTAATTATCCTGTGGTCTATCGCTATCGCATTTGACCCAGAATGAGCCAAGGAGCCAGTGCCATCACTCTGCTTATTCATTTACCTACAAGTGCTCACACCCATTAATTTACTCTTCAGATTTAGACTTCTGGGGGGAGAATCACTCCAGGGGCTAAGAGGCCCGAGTAAGGGGTGCACGGACCAAGGATAGGATCCTTAACTGTACAACTTTAGCCCACCTTTCATCTCCAGCATTATAGACTCAGGCACATCGTCTCCCTCCACTTCCTTCCTCAACTCCAGCCTCTTCATCCAGTCTTCCTCGTTGGGGACAACCACCACCACTTTCCGAGAGAACGTCTTGAACAGCAATAGCTTCCGCCTTTGGCCGGAGTTGTACACGTTACACTGGGGATCGGAGAAGTAACAGATGTTTGAGAAAGAAAAGTCATCACTCAAATTCAACTGAAACACGCGCTGAGCATCTTTCACAAGTGAGGCACCGAATGAGGTCTTACACACAGCTCCTTTCATTCTCCAAGCTCCGCATGACAGACACTATTGGGTTTTGCGTATCAGAAAAACTGAGACTCAATGAGGCCCAGACTTGTCTAAGGTAACAAACCTAGTAAGCGGTGGAGCCAGGAATCCAAAGGAGCTCTAACACTCATTCCAGTGCCTCTATTAAGTGTTTTATACTCTCTGGTGAAAACACTAATAAGAGATATCTCTAAGTTCAAAAAACATTACAACTATGAATACAAGCATTTGGTAATAATTAAGTAAACTGATTCTGTTCCTTAACTCAGTCTCTTTCTACAAATTCACCCCACTTTGACTCTAAGCAATTATATCAGATTAAATGGATGCCAAAATTTTCACCTTTGGATCTTCTGTAAAATGAGGTTTCTTTTGAACATATGAAAAATACCTGATCAAGAATGAAGTTCCTCTTTGTCCGGGAAGCAATCTGGACCAGTTTACTAAGGCACTGGGAGGCTTGCTGGACTAAAAGGTCTCGGCTTTTGGGGTCCATTTCTGGCTCCTCAAGCCCCTTCATCTGATCAGTTTGAAAGAAAATGAAGAGAAACACAAGAAGTTATACTGCAAGTTAAAGCCCAGGAGTCATTGGTAAGTGTCACCTCTTTGATGCCACCAAAGCTACCACATCAGTTCATTCCTATTCCTTAGTGCCATGAATGTTGTCCATTTTCTGCAGGAATCACTTCCAGTCTTAAGCTGGATATTTTCCAGATTTTATCGGCTTCCAGAAATATGACAACACAGCAAAGGGGGAAAAAACCATCCCTTTCACATATATTAGAGAAGAACTCATTTCTCTGTTTGTGGGACCCTTTGTTCTCAGACACTTGAAAGACTAACCAACTCCACTGGGAAAAAGTTATAGGAGTTTCTTGATACCTCCAGCGCAAATATGCAGTTGACTAATCTCCCCCAGCAACTCACCTTCATTTGATTGAGGACAGTCTCAGCTCCCAGGACATTGTATCTTTTCTCAGGATTTTCTTTTGAGTATTTCAGTGCCCACTGAGTCTTTCCAGATCCGGGCAGTCCCACCATCAGAATCACCTGCAAGTAAATAGAACCAGGAATGCTATAAAAAAATAAATGAGGGTCATGTTTGAAAGTTCACTTTAATAATACTGTCCCCTGCCCCAGCTCAGTAGAACTTTGAGAAGAAACTTATTACCGCCCCGGCCCTCCCACAGCATGAACACTGTGTGCCATACCTCGCACTCCTCTATGGTCTTAGGTGGGACTGCAGTGCGCACACGCTCCTCAACAGGCACAGCATGGATGAACACAAACTCTTCTGGCGGTGGGAAGAAGGGCTCCTCCTTCTGACCAAAATTTAATTCTACAACACAATTTTTGCAGAGGACATGGGGTAGGAGGGCCCGGTCTCCCAGGGATTCTTTGTTGATCCGGAATGCCACACCTAGGTCTTCTCCATTCTTGGAAAAGGAAAGTTCTACTTCTTCAGTCTCAAAATTCTACAATGACAAATGACAAGAGCACTTATGGGCTTACAGGGTTTGAAGATGATTGAATCTTACAATTTGATATTTTAAAAAAACAAACTCATAGGTTGCTGCACAACACAATTAAGCAAGTAATGCATCAAATACATAAAATACAGCAACTGATGGAAAGGAAACTGAATTCCCAGTGCCCAATACCCTCTCCCTGCTATGAATCCACAACTTCCAGGAGCACTTACAGCAAAGCAGCCAATGACATCATTCTCCCCAAAAGTCTGGCCAAATTCCTCAAACTGCCCATTCTCTGCCTTGAGCCCTCGTCCGTCAAAACCATAAGAGAATTCGTCCTCACCTAGAATAGCGAACAAGTTAGTTACTGACGCCCAAGCTTCCCACGAAGTAATCAATACGGTAGCAAACACTAACGATGAAGTTAAAGTAACTTTACCAAGCTGTGGATGGGAAAAATCAACAGACCATCCAACTCGAAGGAGAGAAACCTCTGTGCAGCCTTCTTTCACTGGGAGATTCTGGGTTACCTGGCCATGTCAGAAAAAAACCTCTCAGATACTCTGACCAATTCAGAAGCAAAGTTTGTTAAAAAGACAAGATATTTATTTATTCCTCACCCGAGGATATGTTTTTATTGATTTTAGAGAGAAAGGAAGGGAGAGAGAGAGAAACATTGATCAGTCACCTCCCATATGCGCCCCAACTGGGGACCAAACCCGAAACCTAGGTAAGTGCCCTAACTGGAAATCAAACCTACAACCCTTATGTATGGGACAACGCTCAAACCAAATGAGCTACCAGGCCAGAGCAAGACAAGATTTTTATACAAACTGAAAATGACAACTATAACAACTCAACATCAGAATGATAACTGTCAATGAACTTAAACCAAAGCCCTCCGAGGGGTCAATTTCTTGATTACTGGAGCTAAGGTTATTGTTGAAGTGGTGCCTTTTTCTGCACTAATAAAATACTGGTGGGCCAGTACATAGTTTAATGAATAATTTAACAAATGAATGGTCTTAATGAGCTGTACATACTACCTTGGCCTCAAAGCAGACTTTCCCCTTTGTCACTCCATAAGTACTCCTTGCCCCAGACCACAGCGTGGGGAACTTCTCCGACAAAAGTGGCTGCCCTCCATAGCGGTCTTTGCTCACTTGAAAATGGAGATCCGAGGTATCTGTTAGAAAGAAGCAATCTTTACTCCAGTGCTCAACACTTGGAAGCCACCAAGAAAACACAAGTATACTCAGTTGTCAAGAATGGATACAAAGTCTCTCAGGTGCTAAGACTCTTAAAAATTGCAGGCCATGAAGTTTTAATCTCCAAAATCACTTCTGACTGGTTAAAACCCCAACCTGTCTGCCTTGTACATACACGTGTCCAGGTTCACAAGGGTGTCATCCTCCTCCTCGTCCTTCACCTCTTCCTCAGGGGGTGGTGGCGACTTGGAGCTATACATGCAAGAGAAAAGCAAATACAATGTAACCAAAGCCCTCTGCTTCCAGGGGGTCTGCACGACATTATGTCGCTTTTAAACTATCAGTGAATATTAAATTCCAGCAGAGCTTCTTTCAGTAATTGAGAAAAGGGCAACAAGAGCTTTCAGAGTAGATTTGATCTAAAACTTATACCTATAAAAACCTATTCCATTTTTAATCCACCCCTCTTTCCGGACTCTCCAATCAACACCAAGTACACCAAAATCAGAGCAGACACTCCCTTCAATGAAAGGGACTGTTTCCCTCACCGGCTGTGGTAAGCCTCCTCTCGGAATTCATAGTAAGCTCGGCCATGTTCATCCTTCTCATCCCGCTGTCTCTTTACCCCCCGCCGCTCACCATCTGAGCCTGCTGGTTTTGACTTTTCACTATCTTGGTCATCTCCTACAAAAAGGAGGGAAAGAAAATCAGCGTTTTCATACTGGAGCGTAGAATAAGCTCACAACCAACAGAAACTAAAGGGGGACCTGAGTATCTGTCTCATCAGGATAGCCAAGTTAATCCCACTGCATCCACAGGATCTTTTATTTCCAAAGATCATCTTCCTATCATTGGCTGAAATTTTATTTATTTTAAAAAGGACACTATGGGCTAATTACAGTTAAGCAGTAGATAAAAACTGGACAAGTTTTGCTTTCTAAATTTATCTGCTTAAATCAGGTCAAACTTGCAGCTTTCCCCACCAATACGACATAAAAAATCTTCACTGGTTTATTTAATTTTGACTCTTAATGGTCAGATTTGGATTTAAGCTAGACACAAAACATATTTTCCAGCACAGCACTTTTCCACAGCTTCATGATACAGAAGCCTCAATTTCCAGCTTTAAAATGCACAGCCATCCATGGGTTTACTTATATAGCAAGTGGATGCAGGTGCATGATACAGAGCTGTATTTTTATCATGGGTTTTTACTGAAAGTTGCAAGAGCAAAACCATTAATTCACAAGAGACCCATAAATAATACTACATCTTTACTGCACATAATTTGGGGACAGAAAGGTGCTATCATATATTTAGCAACATTCTTTACTAGAGGACACAACACCCAGGAGTTTTCCCTTAAGCCTTTGTAGTTTTCAGTACAAAGGCTTTTAAATAATAACTTAAGGCAGTCCTTTATTCTTTAACCTTTTTCATTTTATTTTTTCCATCACCATTTATCCCCTCTATGCCCTCTTCCACCTCTCCCACCCTTACCCCCTCCCTCAACCATTTTTATCTGCTATTTGGGGTACACATTATGTCAAAGGTTATGTAATGGGATTTTTGTTCAGGGACACAGGACAAACAATCTTCAAGTTGCACGTGACTGCATTGCATGGGTTCCAATTATACCATGATACTAAGTAGCAGCCTAAACAATGTATTATAAAAAGAACCAAGGCAGTAACCCACTTCATAGTAAGACTTGGAAGCAGCTCTAGCTTTCCTCCTTACTCTGACACATAGTTAGGGATCAGCTCTAACCATCCAATTACTTCAAAGGAAGACAGGTCACTAACTCCCTGGGGCAACTTTACACTTTCTTTTCCACAAGGTTACTTGATGGACCTACCGACACCTCAATCATTTCAATTCAGTTAGGGACCTGAAATGTAAAAGGCTAGCTAAGTGTACAGCAAATTTTAAAATAAGCCCATCCATCAGCTCAGTTGGAAGACCACATTTTAATCATAACACAAGTAAGGTAAAACCCCCTAGCCAGTTAACTGACTTCTTTTAACTGCACTAGATAAGGCTTCTCACTAGTTAACTATTAAACTCGACACCGTCACACCACAGGCTGTCCCCCTGCTGCTAACGCAGAAGCCAGGTTAGATGGCCAGATTCTGTGTGGCTCAAGCTATACCACGGTGCGCCTGATGGATCGAACTTTGACGAATTTAGTTTACTGTAAAGCTTAATATTTTTATGGCGAAAAAGTCAACAGTCAGCCCGAAAGCCAAAACCTCCAACAGTCGGTCTGGCTGTCGTGGAATGGCCAATTCCTCAGTGCACTCCCGGTTTAGGAAAAGATAACCAGCACCGTGGGAGGCTGCTCCACAGGTAGCTCGGAAGCAGTTCGCATGCAACACTGCTCACTTTCATCCACTACCAACGAACCGAGTTAGGCAGGAACCTCCCTCCTGCAGAGTGGGGCAACCAGAGGCGGCCAAACCTCCCAGAAAGGTGCGTAGAGAATAAAAGCTACCTCCCCTGGGGAATCCCATCAAATGGCGGTGGGAATATTGCATTTTCAGGCAAGCGAGAACAAGGGATCGGACCCCGCGGTGCAAGACTGGGTGCCTGGGACAAGGGCGCACCAGGCAGGTTGGAGCCGGGCTCCGCTGCCAGCACCTCACCCTGTTCCTCTGCGGCCTTGTCACCCGGCGCCTCGGATCCCGGCGTCTCGTCCCCGCTCCGCTCCTCCGGCTCGTCTTCTTCCCCCTTGCCGGTGCCCTGCTCTTCGCCACCATTTACGCCACCTGACTCGGCCGTGGCCTCCTCAGCCGGCGTCTCGGAAGCATCGGGCTCGGCCGCGGCCTCCACGGCTGCCGCCTCCGGGGGCTCCGGTGGCGGCTGCGCGGCCTGGTCCGAGGCCTGGGCAGGGGGTGGCTCTTCATCCTCGTCCTCAAGCAGCGCCTCCTCGTCCTCCTCCTCCTCTTCGTCCTCCTCTTCGTCCCCGCCCGGGCCGCCGCCCGACGCGGCCACAGGCCGAGGCTCCGCCTTGCAGGCCCCGCCGGGCACGGCCCCGCCACCACCGGCTTCGTCCTCGAGCATCTCGGCGTCCAGCGCCTCCTGCAGCCGCTGCGCCAGATCCACCTTGAGGCCGCGCGAGTCCAGGCCCCGCCGCTGCAGCTCCGACCGCAGCTCGGTCACTTTCAGCCGCTTCACCTCCATTGCCGCCGCCGCCTCCTCCGCCTCCCGCTGCCTCCTCCCCTGCGAACCGACGACCGAGCCCGACCGCGCAGGCGCCGCCGCCGCCCGCCTCCGCTTCACGCGCCAGCACTGAGCCCGCGCGAGCGAGCGCACGTACGGACGCACGCAGGCGACTAGGGCTGCGCGCAGCCTCTGCTACGGATCTCCTTTCCGCTCCCCTCCCCTTTTCGGCCGACGGAGCCCAAAAAACGCAGCGGGGAAGTATTTCCCTTCCTGCTCCCGCGGTTCCCCTGCCGCAAGCGGGCGCGCGCCGAGGACGACGGACTTCCCTCCCTTTACCTCCCTCCCCCCTCACCTACTGGCCAATCGCCGCCGGTGTTTCACTGCGCAGCCGCATCGGAGCTGGAGACGGGAAAAGCCTGGCTGCGGCTCAAGTGCCTCGTAGCATGGAGGCGTGTGCGCCCTTCTTTCCGTACTTCCAGCCGGAGTTGCGCAGCAGCCCGGAGCTCCCCTCCCACACGCCCCTCCCATCCCGTCACCACCCTCACTCCTGCCTTCCGATCGCGCTTTAGTCTTGGGACTCGCTCGCTAGTCTCTTTTCCTACTGTCTATGCATGCAGCAGCTTCTTGAGAGTTTGAAAAAAAAAAAATCCAGAAGGGAAGCTGTTGCAAAGTGAAAGCCTCCTAGTAACTCTCTTTCTGATTAGTAGACCAAAGGGCTCTCCAAAACCAAGAAATACAGTAACCTCTGGCCCCGCCCCCCAATCCCTTAACGTCTACCTAGCAACAACGTCCAGACCTCGCCTTTTAGCTAGTTTATTGGCCAACTTGAATCGTCATCTGCAATTTTGATTGGTCATCCATGATCGTCCGAATTTTTCCTATTGGTGAAGTTGCCACGGGATTTTTTTTTTTTTTTTTCCGGGTTGGTCTGCAGGGGGCTGGAAAGGCGGGGTCGTTTCTGCGGGATTACTTTTCTGGGGCCGCTTCTGATTGGGCCACATGGTGCAATGCGCGCGACCCTTTAGACAACAAACTGTCAAGAGACCGGCCCTCGCCCTCTGGCTGCTCCCACCGGTAACCCGAAACCCAGGGCGCAAGTTCGAGGCTTGGGCATTTGCAGAGGGCAGGGGGCTGGCCGCGGGGCTTGGAGGATTTGCAGCTGAGCTGCTCTGCGGCCGGGTCAGTCACGGCCTTTGGGCTGCGGTGCACGAACCACGTTCACCTCGGTTTCCCAGCTCCTGGCACAGACGTCAACGAATGCTTCTTGAATACGTGCGAATAAAGAGCTGGCATGGGGGCAAGCCCTTTAAACGTCTCTTAGCAATTTTCCCCGCCTACTTTCTTCCACTTCCAGGTCAGGGAGGTGTGTCCAAAAGAAAGGAGGAAGCCAATTCCGCCGGCGTTCGCGCGCCTGCCACAATTCCTCAGTGAGTCCTTTGCCTTTTCGGGGTCTCCTCACTCCAGACTCCTCTGTTTAGAAAACTCGATCTGTGGCGTTACTAGTCCCACATCCTCTCACTGATTAGTTTCCTGCACTACTAGAGATTGAAAAATACTGCAGAGAAGAAAGGAAAGGGCTGTGGTAGAAACAAGCAAAGCTCATTCCCTGGAGGGCCTCCTGGAGAAGGGTAATTTCCTGCCTTAAATCAGCCACCAAAATCAGTAATTTTGCTCCCACCCCCAGAGCTTCAGTTGCTCTTTCACTTCCCAATTCCGCAAGACCACTGGGCGACAGAATTATGGAGAAGCGCCTGCAGGAGGCTCAGCTGTACAAGGAGAAAGGAAACCAGCGTTACCGGGAAGGGAAGTACCGAGATGCTGTGAGTAGGTACCATCGAGCTCTGCTCCAGCTGCGGGGTCTGGATCCCAGTCTGCCCTCCCCGATACCTGATCTAGGACCTCAGGGCCCGGCTCTCACACCCGAACAAGAAAACATACTGCACACCACCCAGACAGACTGCTACAACAATCTAGCTGGTAAGAACAGGGCCGAAGGGTGGGTAGAGTATCCAGGCAGGTACACGAAAATCTGTCCACGTTGGGAAAAGCACTGACGGGCTTTTCTGCTCTCTTTTGGTTATTCTGCCATGAGTTGAAATATATTTCCCCTGGCTGGGTAGTTCATTTGGTTAGAGCGTGGTCTTGATAGGCCAAGGATGCAGGTTGGATCCCATCAGGCCACATACAAGAATCAACCAATGAATACATAAGTAAGCAGAACAGCAAATCCATGTCTTTCTCCCCTCTTCTGTCTCTTGCTCTCTAAAATCAATAAATAAAATTTATAAAACCCCTTTTCAAATTAAAATATATTTCCAATTTATAGGGCTCTAATTGAGTTTCTGTAGCGTGATAGTTCTCAAACTTCACCTGGAGAGTTTGTTAAACACAATTCCTGAGCCCCATGCCCAGAGATTCCAATTTAATGGGTCTGAGGTGATGCTTACTATTTATTTTCATTTTCTAACCAACTCCCAGGTGATGCTGATGGGTTTAGGGAATTTTGCATGCAATGGAGAAAATACTGAGTTTACATTGAAGGCATTTTTAAAAATATATTTAAAATACAAGAAAGAGTGCTTGCTTCAGCTGGTATAAGTCATCCATAGTAGATGCTTTGGATGGTTTTTCCTCATTTTCCTCCAACCTATAAGTCAGCTGAATGGTAACTTGGATGACTAGTATCTTCCATTTTCATATGGCCTTGGGTGAAGAGATGGATGTCAAGAGTTAGTATCACTAGGATTAATCTGCTAAAAGAAAGGAGACTTCTTAGGTCTGTTCTATGGTGGGCAAACTAACCATGGAGCTAATTAAATTATTTTGAAGTATATTAAAACATTCTAACAGTCCAAGTTGAGGCCATAGAAATTATTAGAAATAGTTTTTACACTTTATAATTGTTTAAAAGTGACTTTGAATTTTTTTACAGTAATACTCATCAGCTATGGTTTGGTGAAAAATCTAGCTTTTTTACAGTGCATGTCCAGTGCTACCCTTGGACTTAAGTAACAAAAATAGTAATTATGGTAGTTAACGTTCCAATTCAACAATTTGTATTCGGTGCCAAGGATCCTTGGTCTCATTCAAGTAAGGGAGATGGACAATTAACAACAAAAGTAACATATATAATTTTTAGAAAACGGTAAGTACTGTGGATAGTGAGTGCCATAGGCAGGGAGTGTTCACTTTTTTTTCTCTTTTTTTTTAATCCTCACCTGAGGATATTTTTTTCCATTGCTTTTCAGAGAGAGTGGAAGGGAGAGAAACATTGATTGGTTGCCCCCCCACGTGCCCGGACTGGGGCGGGGGATTGAGGCTGCAACAACCCAGGCACATGCCCTGGACTGGAATCTAACCAGGGACCCTTCAGTCTGAGGAAGGGCACTCTAACCACTGAGCAAACCAGCTAGGGCAGGAGTGTTCACTTTTAAAGAGTGGTCAGGGAGGGGCCCATTGAGCTGACACGAAATGCCCTGGGAAGACACTGTTTAAGCCCTTTATACATATTTAAGTGTCACAACAATCCTTTGAGGTAAATTTAAGGAAAGAAACAGCTGGTAAGTGGTGGAACTAAAATTAAACCTAGGCAATTCTTAATTCCAGAACTTAAGTTCTTATTGCAGAATATGGCACGTTTACCTTTTTCATTACAAAAAGGCAGAGGATTGACCTCAACATTGCTTCCTAAACAGATTTGTATTTTGAGGTTCCATTAGGGAACAGGGTACATATTATGGAATTGACCAGAAATTAAGGAATGAGATGTTGTAGAGATGGGTACCTGTAAATATCTTGACTCTCCAGGTGAACTTGAAGGCAGAGACTATCGCTCAGCCATCTGTAAAGTCTCAGCTTATGGGTACTTGTTAGATTCTCCACAAAGACTCACTGAATTAACAATTTTTACTTATTAACCGCTTATAACACGCTTTTGTTTATTGTATATTCCTACTACTTGGGGACTAGGATGCAAAGTTTGTTTACTCATCAAGATGTCTGTCTTAGCTCTGCCTAGCACATGGTCAGTGTGCCATAACTAGTTGTCGGATGAATGAGTGAAGCTGTAGTGATGGATTAATTGACCACTAATCTGGGGGAATATCTAAGTATAAACCATTTGACCACTTGGTGGGGATGTTGTAGAAGGAATGCAAACATCAGCCCTTTAATGTTCTCATTAGCCCTGATTCTCTGTTCTTCTCAGCACTATGATGTAATAATACTATGTTTAATTCCCACCGTTATAAAATAGGGAAACATTTCCCGTCTTGATTATAAAGGGGCAGAAGGTTGACCTGATCATTGCCTCCTAAACAGGTTTGTATTTTGAGGTGCCATTAAGTCATCCAAGAAATTAGTGAAGTAATATGGCATCATTGAAAATGATGATGATTTTGGAGTTACAAAGTCCTCGATTCAAATTTCTTACTCATTCCACCTAGAAGCTGCGGGATCTTGGACAAGTTACTTTACCTCTCTGAGCCTCGATTTCTTCATCCATTAAACTGAGGTAGTAACACATACTGATTTCCCAGAGTGGGAGAGAAGATTAAAAAAGCACACAGCACAGTGCTTGCTGTTGCCTCACACAATTAATGGCAACCATGACTGTTAACAAAGCTGCAGTACAAGAATTGTGGTGAAATGGGAGATTCAAGACAGAGAGCCTTGGGCAGAAGAGACACAGTGAAGAAGAGGTTTAAATAAATTTTTAGGTATATTCTTACTAATTTTATAGGTGGGCCGTTATAACCCAACATTAGGTACATAGTAGGCATTTGGTAGATATTGAGTAGATTGAAGGTATGTAAAGCTTTTATTCACTGCTGCATCCCATGCCTAGAAGAAGGTCTGGCACATGGCAGACACATTTATTTGTTGGATAAGGGAATGTTGTTGATACCATTCTGTGCTCGGTGCTGTCTTGAGTTGACAAATGGAATTTAATATAATAAGGCCCTCCTCCCTCTTCTCTCTTCCTTTCATTTGGCCACATTAGCTTGTCTCCTTCAGATGGAGCCAGTAAACTATGAACGAGTGAAAGAATATAGTCAGAAAGTCCTGGAACGACAGCCTGATAATGCCAAGGCCTTGTATCGGGCTGGAGTGGCCTTTTTCCACCTGCAGGACTATGACCAAGCTCGACACTACCTCCTGGCTGCTGTCAATAGGCAGCCAAAAGGTAAGAGGGAAGGGGATTGAAGTGGGAAAGACAAGGAAGGTGTCCTTTAAAGGGGGGAGCTGTGGAAGGGGTTTTTATTTTACCTTTTCAATTTATTGAATGTTTTGAATAGGTAACAATACGTTCACATGGTTCAAACTTCAAAAAGTATAAAAGTCTACAATGAACGGGCCTTTTACTCTTGTATTCTTATCTTTATAGGAAAGCAATATTGTATACCCTCCAGAAATCTTTATGCTTAAACGGGCACACATATATAATTCCCCCTCCTCCCCCAGTGGAAGAGATTTTAATACATTGTTTTTTCAAGTTACAATTCCTACATGGTGACTGAAATAGGTTCCAATGAATACACTTAATAATCCTCATTTCTGCCAGTTCTCCAGCTGGGGTCTGGCTTTTGCTTAGTCAGTTTATTTAGCTCAGCTAACCCCAGGTATGACCTAGAGAAAGGCCTACTGAGAGGGAATCTGACACTTGGTACTTTGTTTCCAAGGCAAAAAGGATATTGTGAAGCAGGTGGCCCCGGGTGGGGATGGCGGACTCGTTCCTGTGTTGGTGGTTCAGCACTGAAAATTTTCTTCCTGTTTGCATTCTGGCTTAGAGCAACTGCTAGATGCTAGAAGTAGAGGGTCCCCAAACATTATAGCATTATAGTAAGATCTCACTAACTGAATGAGAAAACTACTGTGAATTCATAAAGATATAAAATATGAGCCACTTGTTCATGTTCCTTACCTTCAAGTACATAGATTAACTGTCACCCAAGTATAATATCTTTAGCAGCTCGGCTGTGGCAATAACTATTTCTTCAAACTCCCTTTCATTATAAAATTAGCAGCCAGCCCAGACCTGTACAGAGATTTTTCAGAAATCCAAAGTGGTATTAATGAGATTTACTGGTGCATGGAATTGTTGTGATATATTTAGATCTTAGAATGATTTTTAAACAATGGAAGTGTATTAACAGTCTTCTGCCCTGAGGTGAGATTATGGTCTGACTGTCTCTAATTGCCTTCTTCGACCTCCTCTAAGATGCCAATGTCCGGCGGTACCTGCAGCTAACACAGTCGGAACTCAGTAGCTACCATCGGAAAGAGAAGCAGCTCTACCTGGGCATGTTTGGTTAACAGAGAAGAAGGATGTTTCTTCACTTGAACTTAGGTGAACCATTAAAGACCCATCAAGTGAAACCTGAGCCTCACAAGAGAAATTAGCCCCATACCTCTGACGCAGGTGGCTTTCTGTCTTGTTTCTAGTTCTGCACAAACTCTTTAACTACTTACACAGCCTGCCCTTTTTTTTTTTTGTCTGTCCGTCTATATATTTGTGCAGCCTTTAATACATGGTGTTCTTGGGGACATTTGCCCTGAGAAATGCAACCAGAAAATATTCATTAGCTATGGGTGGAATGAATCCTACCCGTGGCATAGATCTGAATGATAGGTGCTGTTAGGTGTATTCATACACAGAGGAGAAGGCTAGCGGAGGATGAACTAATGATAGACAGGAAGGGGTTTCTTCCTTTGTCTCCTCAGTTGCCCAAAGCCAAAGTTATACAGACCACAAATGGGACAATATATTTCTTTTGTGAAACTAGACAGTTATAAATTGGGCCTACATGTCTTAAAATGAAAGGTTTGAAATTAACCGTGTTTGATTACATTAATTCCTTATTCTTAATATTCCACCTATATTCAGATTTTTTTCCCCTACAAAAAAAAGTATCTGGTTCCTATTTTGTTAATTTCTACTCATTGCTCTTGTTTATATTCAAATCATTAATGTAGCAGACTTATTTAATTTTTCATTAAACTCTTCTATTTTAAGATCTCTGGAGCCCAGCATTTAAGTATTTATTTAATAACCCTTCTGCCCTCATGCTACAAACCCACCCAAGTAAACAGTTTAGTTTTTAATAAGTGTGTAGCTATAGTATGCTTGTTTCTCTGAAACACTTAGGAAAGACAGATTACTAAGTCTCCTAGAAACAGTACCATAGAAGAGCAGGATAAAAACATAAGTCTGTTCTTTACCTGTCACTTTGTATTTTGCCAGAGCTCAGTTGAGAACGGGTTCTCCTTCCTTAGTGCCTTTTAAGCACTGTTTCAGAACTTTCTGGAAGCTGCGTTGGGCCGCGAGTGCAGGCTGCGGATCTGATGCCATCAGGGCTCAGCAGGCGGCTCCCCAGCCGGGAGCCCCCGTCCGCCCACCCACGTGTGACTAGGCCCGCAGTGTAGGAGCCCTGCAGAGCAGAGGGCCGCACAGCACGGCCTCCTGCGGGAGCTGCTGCTGGTGCGCGCGTCACTAGCAATCATAGAACCGCAGATTGCGGAAGGAAAAACCTTAGTCTTGCCAAATATACCTAAGTTCTTCTTCCTTTATCACTAACTCCGTCTCCCAGTGAAATAGGCTCCTCTGTGCCTCTCTATTCCCTTAAATAATGCAACCGTCAGCTTACAACAGAAAGCTTTTCTCTCCCGGCCGAGCGTGGCTCAGCAGCTGAGCACGGGCCTAGGATTCCCGGTCGGGGCACAGGCCCGGGTTGCGGGCTCCGCCCCCAGTCAGGGGCGTGCGGGAGGCAGCCGGTCAGTGACTCTCATCATTGATGTTTCTCTCTCTCCCTCTCCCTTCTTCTCTCTGAAATCAATAAAGACATATAAAAAAAAAAGTTTTTCTACCAAATCATCTTAATGAAGTCCAAGGGTAGAACTAACAAAAGTAGAATATTTTATTCCCTTTCCAAGCCTCTTAAATTTCTAAATCTAGATTGTTGACAAAATTTTGTCACGGTTGCATGTTTTGTTTGTTTTGGGCTGTTTTTGCTTTCCGATTTGTGTGTGTGTGTGTGTGTGTGTGTGTGTGTGTGTGTGTTCAAGACAGTGTTACAGTGAGCTATTTTCTGCATCAATGAGGAAAAAATAAAACTGATATTTAAGAATGAATTTTAGAAATTTATTGTACTCATCATTTTATTAGCACTGCTGAGAGACAAAGGAGTCAGGCTCACATTCTAGTCTTTTTTTCCAAGGCCAGCTCCTAAAGGAGATGTTACTGAGCAGGAAAGTGGAGCAAGGCAGGCAGTCTGATTGGGTCTGGAGGTCTGGGAAGCCCATATCCTGAAGGAATCATCCAGAGGTACCAAAATATCTCTGCTGGGAAGTTTGTGGAGGGGGAGGCTGCTCACCTTCGGTCCTTAAAGGTCTCCTCATGGGATTCCAGGGCTTGATTGAAGAGAAAGCATGGCAGATGGGAAGGTTTACACTTGGGCACATAGGAGACAGTTTCGAACAGTGTTTTCCGAACTCACACCCACCCCCTTTATAATTTTGCCAAAACCACATACTACCTATATTACTATTTAAATGTTATTTAAATATGTATTTTTAAAGGAGCCTTTGGACAGAGGAACATGTTAGATGATACTATGGGGATGTAAATAGCAAACTCTAGACTGTGAAACCCTAAGACAAGTAACTCAGTTTCTTCAATAGTAAATTGCAAGGTCAAAGAGAGGGGAACCTATAGAGTAAAAGTCTTAAGTCAACCAAATAAGTGTGACTCTACTTTGGATTCTGATTTGAAAAAAACAAGTTTGAGACTGAAATAATAGAAAAAATATGTATATATTGGTCTCTTCCCGGTTCCTGGCACAGTGTTCCAAAAACCTTGGAATTTGGATTCTGATTCCAAAAGTTTATGAGACAATCAGGGAAATTTGAACAAAAATTATTGTCAGTTTTATTGAGCATGATAATATATTTGGTCTTTTGTTTTCAAGATTTATTTTAGAAGCATATACTGAAATTGCTTACTGATAAAATTGGGAGGGGCACTTTAGGGCACAGCATATCGTTTGTCAAAAATAAATAAATATATTTCACACTAAAAACGTATTAGTATATGCCGAAGTAAATCATCTTTGTAAACATTGGCTTTGGAAAAATTAAATCAAAATCCAGTGTGAGATGGGCAGAATTGGTGTTTTGTGAAACTGAGCTTGGCCAGTAGTCTGGCAACTGAAGAGGCATTAGCACCAAGTGAAGGCACAAAATAGCCCATTAGGAAAAGAAAGGAAATCCTAAATTAGAAATAAATCTTTAAGGCTGGAAAGAAAAGAGTGGTTGTCTGAAAACCAAGCGAGCTTATAGCTCAAAAGCAAGAAATTCCTCAGGGTGAAACTCTCTTTTTTTTTTTTTTTTTTTTTCTTTTTTAATTTTAATTTTTGTTTAAAGTATTACAGATGTCCCTTTTTCTCCCCAATGACCCGTTCCCCTCAGGGTGAAACTCTTAATAGGCTGGGGCCTGGCCTGTCCCCTCCCCTCCCCATAAAAGGAGGTTGATTTTGGCTCAGTAGAAGGAAGTATTATCCAACAATTAGAGCTATCAACAATACAAATAGGTTCCCTTGGGGGACAGTGAGTTCCCTTTCAAACAGGTTTAACAACTGGCAAAAGGGGATCAGTGTTGGACTAGCGGTTAGATGAGCTGACATGTGGCTCCTTGAATCTGTGGATGGCACAGACCATCAAAAACAGTGAATACTAAAGATAATTCTCTTGAGCACACTCCACAGACTGACATACACTGTTCCTAGCATCCAGCAGGTATATCAAGTGAGGCAACAGTGGCCTTAATTGTGTTAGCTGCTGCATTAAATACTTGAAAATTTCCAACTGCCACCAACCAGTGAAGAATGCATCTCATATCTAAAACTAATATAATATTGTGTGCCAACTGCTTTAATTAAAAAAAAAAAAGAAAGCAGCCAGGCCAGGCGTGGCTCAGCGGTTGAGTGTTGACCTAGTATCCAGGTGATCGGGGTTCAATTCCCGGTCAGGGCACATGCCCGGGTTGCGGGCTCGATCCCCAGTCGGGGGCGTGCAGGAGGCAGCCGATGACTCTCTCATCATTGATGTTTCTCTCTCTCCCCCTCTCCTTTCCTCTCTCTAAAATCAATATATATTAAAAAAAAAAAAAGAAAAAAACTTCATGAGCATAAATGCACTGGCAGTCACTGTTCTCTTAAAAAAAAAAAAAAAAAAAGAATGCATCTTACGCTGGGAACTGAAAGCAAATGCTTACATGCTTACTCTTCAGGAGATTTACACCAAGTAACAGGATCCTCCTTAGTTAGGTATTAAGGGTGGCTGAGACAGCAACAACGGTTAGTGTTCTTCAGACCCTCTAGAGAAATTATATACACGTGAACACATTTATTATGTCTTGCTTTTAGGAACTCATGTTCTAAGGCAACCGATCCCCCCCGCCCCCATATATAATTCATATACCATAAAATTCATCCGTTTAAAAGCAACTGATTGTTTTTAGGCATTTTGATTTACTCTAGGAAAGACTTTGGAAAAGGCTCCACTCAGCTAGAATAGCTATTATATGCATGTATGTGTATCTTGCCTTGTTTCACCAAGGAGTTAAGGTCATGATGTATTAGCATAAATAAAATTAGCCTTTTGAAAAATAAACCAAAAGGTTATTCCAACACAAGGAAAGTGAAAAGTGTAGAATTCACTCTTTCAGCCATGAACATGTTAAGCATCAACTTTTGTTTCCTATAATGCCCCAGATAAGGAGCTTTCTTTGGCCAAATCTTCAATGCTCAGCTCTGTCTCCTTCCTCAAACTCAAAAACAGCAGCTTGCTAGTAAGAATTCACAGTGCTGATTATGACAGACAAATCCAAAACAGAGAAAAGAAATTCAGAAAATTTACTCATATTTTCACCTAAAATTTCCTTCCTGCCTTTTTTGCACTAACTCATACACCGGAGAGAAGGGTTTGTAGGGAGCCCTCTCGTCCATCCTACAGCAGAATTCTCTACCAGACAGGAGCAGAACCTTCTTACATTTCTAGAACTTTCCCCGCATCCTACATCAACGCCCCAAACTCTCCATTTCTCTACTGTCAACTATCTGTGTGACCATACATGAGTAATTTCACCTCTCTCGGCTGTCACCACACTCTTTAAGTATGACGCTCTCATCTGGAGTTTCTTTAGTTTTCCCAAGCACCCATCATTTCCACACCAAAAGCCCTCAACCTCCCCCAACAAACCTATACCACAGGGCTTAGTGCCCTCTGCCTCTCCATTTCTCAGAGACCTCAATTCATATTTACGACGTGTAGGCAAAAATTTCAAGTCATCAACACAGTATCTGTTGTTGAAACAGCCAAGCGAAGGTCTTTCTATGTGGAAAACAGTGGTAAAGAGGTAAGGACACAAAGCCAAACAGTCAAAAGGACAGAAAAGAAAGCAACTCATAGTTCTCAGTGAACATTTTCAACAATTTTTAAAACAGCATAGTGAGCATGGTGTTTTAAGTCACAAGTCATGGTTCAAATCCCAGCTTCCCCCTTAACTAGCTCTGTGACCTTGAACAAGTTAACTTTAATTTTTGAATTTCAAGTTTCCTTATTGATGGGAAAAGGGTGGCTAATACCTCATAAAGTTATTGAGGATTAAATGAGTATTTATATGAAATGCCTAATACAGCCTAGTACACAGGAACTCGCTACAACAACAAACCATAATTGTGGAAGATTCCCTAATTAGTATACTTTTCCTAAGTAAAGTCTACATTGCCCTCTGCCTATGTCACTTCTTTCCTCATAAGCAACCTGATTCCCACCCCTACCCAAAATACAGATGTCTATATTCTTAAAAGACCTAGAGGAGAGGAATGAAAGAGCCAGGAGTCATGCAGGTTTGTGGAAGAAACCAGCCAACACCAGTTCAATGAGATACTTTCACTGCTAGCTTTATGATCCAGAACGCAGAGTGAGAAAGGATTACACCCAGGAAATTTCCCAGTGCCCTTGGAGAGATGCTCCGCCCCTAAGGTCCTGCTAATTGGCTGGGTAAAGAAAAGGACCGGAGGAACCCTCTGCCTGGGCAGAATCCATTCTGTCACCCAGCAGGGGAAAGGAGATGCTGCCAACCTTCTGTGTTGCCCGAACAATGCCAGAGCAGGCCCAAGCATCAGCTGGTGCTTCCCCAGATATTAGTTTTTCGGGCCAAGTACAAAATCTTTGGGTGGCCCTCCACCAGAGTTCTGTCTGTCTGCTGTAGGGGAGCCAGGGAGGGGCTGCACTCCTACGAGGGGGCCAGCCTCTGGATCCGGTTTGCTGCGTTTGGCCAGGTCCTCATTGTGAGCCTTGCGGATGTGGCGGTACAGGTCCCCTGACTGTGTGTAGCTGCGCAGGCAGTAGCGGCACTCATAGGGTCGCTCACGTGTGTGCACTGTGGCATGTCGCCGTAATGTGTAAGAGCATGAGAAGGTCTTCCCACATGTCTTGCAAGTGGGAACATCCTCAGTAAAAGCACCAAAGCTTCCTGGGGCTGCTTCATATTCAGAAGGCAGGTAAAGTGGCTCATGCAGGGTGGGGGGTGCAGGCAGGGGTGAGGTCACCAATCCTCGATGATACTGCCCTGGACCTGGCAGCATATGGTAGGGTAGGTGAGAATCTGAGGGCAGAAAGTGGTCACTTGGCCCCACCTCCTCCAATCCTGCTGCCCGTGGCTCCTCAAAAGCCTCCGGCTGGGGGGGCTGTCCACCATACATTGCCCCTCCAGGTGGGAACAGTCCCTCAGGCCCCTGAGGCTGTTCCTCTGACACATCGGGCTCCTCATCGGAAATCACAATAGCTTCTACTTTCACCTGGACCAGCTCAGCTTCTGCTGGGGTTGGAGCCTGGGATGGAACTGGGGCTGGGACTGGGGCTGCAGCCGAAGCTGGGGGATAGAAGCCTTGCAATGGTCCTCCAGTACCCCTTGGTTCCACCACCCTCAGACTCTCAGAACCCACATCAAGGGGAGCCAGTGGCTCCACTGAAACTGTTGGGAGGCTGGAAGAGAAGTAGTTTGCCGGAATGGTCTCCGTGGAACTACTGGGGCTGGCAAGGGAGACATCAGCCACTGGTGGAGGAGGTGCCCGTAGATGCAGTGAGTCAACCTCCACGCCAGGCTGTGTTGTGTCAGCCCCAGCGGGGATTGGTGGCTCATCTGGAGGACATACAGTAGGTGAAGAAGCAGCAGGGCCTTTCCATTCCCCTTTGCCCCAAAGGCCTGATGTTTCAGCAGATGCCAAGGAGGGCTGAGGGCCACGGGAAGTGTTGGACAAAAATTCCAAACTAGGGGGCTGTGAGCTGGTTTCCTCCTCCTTCTTGGTACTGTCTGCCTCTGCCAGGGCCCGGGCTTGCAGACGCCGCTTACACACCTTGACGATGTCATTCATGTGCAAGTAGCTGGCAGCTGCCAGCACGTCTTCCACAGGGGTATCCCCCCTCAGTACCAGCTGGCCAGCATACATAAAGTCCAGAAGCAGCCCAAAGGCTGGGGCCGTGACAATCTCGTTGTGGATGCACACCAGATCCCTTTTGTCCAGTTCCCGTTCTTTGTAGAAAAGCTGGAAGAATGGGCTGCAGGAGGCCAGCACAGCCCGATGGGCCAAGAATTGGGTGCTACCAACCATCACGGTGCAGTCACAAAGAAAACCCTGGGAACGCTGCTCTCGAAGGCTCTGCAGCAGCTGCTGGCTGTGCTCTGGGAACTCCATAGCACCCCACGAAGGGAAAGTCCCTAGAGAGGTCCCCACCAGTGGTTCCCTGGGAAGAGAGGACAGTGGGTTAGGGCTGGTAACCTCCCCACAAACCTTAACATCAGCCCTATCATCTGCCACCCCCAAACCTCTAGCAACACCGTCCTGACTCCAAAACGCTCACTTAAGTTACTATCTTTTTCTCTTAGGTCACAACCAGTGGTCTTCTTTTAGCCCCGCCCCCTAACTTAACCTGAACACAGGCCCCACCCAGTTAACAAGCCCCGCCCCGGAAGTCCCTCCCCCTAACCAGCCTCCGCTTCCTCGATGCCCACCCGGTGGCTTCCAGCAGCTCTTCCAACTAGGAGTCTCTTTCGCTCCCAGGCCTTCCCGGGCGATACCTCTACGCCCCACTCCGGGACCTCCCTGAGCCTCTCTCTCGCATTCCAGGGGCCAAGAAGCCCTAGGGTGGGAACTAGCAGAGAAAGCTGATCCCTCACCCACCACCGAGCAGTCTCTGGGCGAACTCCGCCCCTTCCCACCTCCTCAGATGCAACGGGCTCAAGTTTGCCTTCCCTTGTCTCGGATTGGTTCGCTGTCCACTGGCCACCCTCCGTCTCTGAGCGGCGTTTCCAAGTGGATACCGGTGGCCGTCGCTCAGACACTAGGCGCCGGATTGGCTGGCGTTCCTGTCCTAAACTTTTCTTCCTCGTCCCGCCTTCTCTGCCTCAGAGCCCTCTGGATTGGCTGAGCTGCTCTATCTACCTGGAGCGGGGACGCTGCTCTGGGGAGCCGAGCGCGTCGAGCTCGCGGCGGGGCGCGGGGCCCTTCTCCGCGCAGAGTATTGTGTTGCGTCAGCTACAGGGTGACCGGGAGCTAGAGAGCCAACAAACTGGTGTGGTGCTCAGGGGGCCCGGGTTTTGGACCCGGCTCTGCCGCAACCGTGGGCAATAGCTACCCCTCTGTGAACTGCAGTTGTCTCTTGAAGGTTCCTTACACCCTCAGAAATTTGGAGGTGCCCCACTGCTTCGCTCCCCGCGGTCTGATCGGGCTCCTGACGCAGTAATGGCGGTACCAGGGAACCAGCAGCTGCGTGAATGCTGCCATCGTCCTTAGCCTGCACTCTATAGTGTCCCCTCTGCCTGAGGCACACTGGACAAGTGCTGATAGGAAGGGAGTGGGTGGGCTCAAGGCCCTAAAATACCCCAGGACAGGAGAGGAAAGAGCATGGCCACTTTTGAAGAAATCCGACAGTCCCTAGACAAAGGAAAGGGCTGTAAGGCGGGAGTTAGTGATACTTGCCTTTTCTCTGACCAGAGCAACGTGTTGGCAGGGTTACCAGGATTGATTCAGTGCCTGTCACCCACTGCTCTCACCCCCTCGGCCCGCACGCTGGCATCTCCACTCCGTTCTGCAGCCAAGCCCTCCAGCCAGACCTACCAGGATTAGGAGCAGTTCACCTTCCTGCCACCCCTACGCTGGAGACACGCAGGCCTCGCTGGCCTCAGCTCGAGACCCCACCTCAAGATATTCTTGCAAGCCACACAATATTTATCGCATAGGAATTAAAACGAACATAAGTAACATTTTTATTTTTTTAATGAAAATTCACTTTATTTTCCAAAACCAGAAAACGTGTAGTGAAAATAGTGGCATTGCTTTACATTTTTCCAAGAATTTTTAATGACCGGCTTAATAGAAGATAGTGGGATTCACACGTCTGCTTCTGTTTTCAAGCCATTAAGAGATATTTTGATTCTATGCAGAAAATCTGGCCTCACACCGATGGGCAGGCATGGGATTGCATGGGCCACAGTGAGGCGTTTGTATCTTGTTCTGAGTGTAATGGGAACCCATTCGTGGGTTTTAAGCAGGGAAGTGTTCTCATATGATTCTTGCTCTTAAAGGCTTATCCTGGCTTATCTGTGGAGAAATGACCATGGGGTATCAAGGCGGGAGCAGGGAGGAAGCTAAGGAAATAGTTTCACAGGAAATGATGGTGGTTACACAAGGGTAGTGGTGGTAGAGCCAGAGAGAAGTGCTGGATCAACAGAATTTGCTAAAATTAAGTTAGGAGACGACGGCCCTGGCTGAGTAGCTCAGTTGGTGAGAGTGTTGTCCTGATACGCAAAGGTCTCAGGTTTGATCTCCTGTCAGGGCACATACAAGAATCAATTACCCAGCCAGCATGGCTCAGTAGTTGAGCATCGACCCATGAATCTGGGGGCCTTGGTTTGTTTCCCAGTCAGGGCACATGCCAAGGTTTCAGGCTCAATCCCTAGTAAGGGAGGTGTTCAGGAGGCAGCCAATTGATGATTCTCGTCATTGATGTTTCTACCTCTTCCTCTCCCTTCCTTTCTCTGAAATCAATAAAAATATATTTAAAAAAAAAATCAACCAGTGAATGCATCGTAAGTGGGACAACACATCAATGTTTCTCTCTCTCTCTCTCTTCCTCCCCCTTCCTCTCTCAAAGCAATAAAAAAAATGGAGGGGAAAAAACAAAAAACAAAAAAGGAGATTGAGGAACAAGAGAAAAAAAGGAGTGAACAATGGCCAGAATTTTAGCATGAGCAATGACGTGGCTGAAAGAACCATCTTCTGAGATGGGGACCATGGAGAGAAAATTTGAGAGTTCTGTTTTTCACCCTTTATGTAGAGATTCCCCTTAGCCAGTTAGACTTGTGAGCCTGAAGATCAAGGAAATGTTGGGGCTGGAGATATATGTTGGGAGTGTCATTGGCATGTAGATGGTATTTAAAGCTGGGGACTGGAGGAAAAACCCCTTGTAGGGAAGAGGGTTGCTGGAGTTGTTAAGCAGTAAGGAACACGGGCTGTTTGGGAAGCTAAAACAATCGTGTTTTTATAGGTGCAAAAGGGATCAGATGAAGATGAGTTTGAGTTTGGGCAAAAAGACTGTGTGCTTCACACACTCTAGGGTTGCCATGCATACTGGATCTGGATATTTAAAATTACAGTTATTTTAACCTCTGTGAAAATCTGAAAAAGGTGTTCCCTCTGGTCAATGCACACTAGTGGTCACCACAGCTTAATAAACCAAGTATGCCCTGGATTTAGGCTTCTCACCCCCAGGAGCACCATTAAGCAGGGCACAGCTTGGTGGCATTGCTTCTCAAAGCTGGGGCACACAGAGCTACAGGATACCAGGAACATCTTTCTAGAGCATCATTCAATCAGTTATGTTTTGATAACAGCTTTTATTTAGGGAATAGAGGTGTTAAACTAGCATAGATAGATTATAGCACATGAAAAACTGTATGTGGAATTTAAAGCGAAAACCAAAGACATTTCTTTCTTATAGCAGTAACTTTCCCCCAAAGAAAAAGATTAAAAAGCTTTGCTTCTATGTATCTGTGTATTCACAGAAGTTAGAAAAATATCTATCATTTATTTAGCATTTGTTAAGTGCTAGCAATATGCTCAAGATATAATCTCTAATTCCATAATAGCCTTTCTTATCCCTATGAGACAGAAGAAGAGACAGGTTCAGCCTGGTTAAGTAATTTGGCCAAGGTCACACAGTGAATACAAGTCAGAGCTGAGATTGAATCTTGGCACATCTTTATAGCCACACTCTTAATCACTATTGTAGACCTGTCTTCATAGTGTCGCCAACGTGGTCCTTAGAGTTGTTGTAGTGCCCATGGGCAGAGGATTTGGACTCAGTTGGGGGCAGGATTATCCTAGCTATTGGAAGAACTGGTGGCATAGAAAGAGCCCAGAACCAGGAAGAGGGGCAGCTGGCATGGATGATCCTTGCTTAAGATTACCCTCCAGGGCTGAAACCTGCTGCTTGTGTGTAAATCTTTGGAAGACAGGTGATGACAGACATCATCACAAGGGCTTCTCTCTACTATCTAGGCTGCAGAGACTCTATTCTTACAGCAGATTATATTTTCCAAGATGGCCTTGACAAGATCTTCCCTTCTACATACTCATCACACAGTATGATGTTGATGCTTCTTCCATAGGGAAAGGTCTCTCACCTGAGTCTGGGAGGGATTGTGACCTCCAGGGAGATGTGATGCTATATGACTTCCGAGGCTAAGTTATAAAAGGGGATACAGCTTCTGCTTGGTCCTCTGGGGATAATTGCTCTTAGAACCCCACCACAATGCTTTGAACAAGCCCAGCCACACAAAGAGGCTACATGGAAGTGTTTCAATCACAGCCACAGCTACTGTGTCAGGGTTGTAGCCAATTTTCTTAATGTAGGTGCTGACTTCTTTTTAAAAAATATTTTTTATTGACTTTTAGAGAGAGGAAGGGAGAGGGAGACAGAAACATCGATGTGAGAGCAACACATCCATCAGCTGCCTCCTGTACACCCCCTATCAGGGATTAAGCCAAAATTTGGCAGTGTGCCCTGACCAGGAATTGAATCCAAAACCCTTTGGTGCCCAGGACGACACCCAACCAACTGAACCACACCAGCGAGGGCTAGGTGCTGACTTCTTTAACAATTTTCTCATATCTCTTCTGGCTATAGGGCGGTGGCTCAATGGAATCCGTTTTGTTAACACCAACAATCAGTTGTTTCACACCCAGTGTGTAAGCCATGTTCCCGGGACTACCCATTCTTGGAGATACCTCCTTCAAATTCATCAACACCAGCCGAAACAATCAGGACAGCACAGTCAGCTTAAGATGTGCCTGTAATCCTGTTTTTGATAAAGTCTCTGTGTCCTGGGGCATCAATGATGGTCACATAATACTTACTGATCTTGAATTTCCACAGGGAGGTATCAATGGTGATACCACACTCATCATGGTCGGCGTTCAGTTTATCCAAGACACAAGCATAGTGGAAGGAGCCCTTCCCCATCTCAGCAGCCTCCTCAAATGTTTCACGGTTGTTGTGTTGATCCCACCATATTTGTAGATCAGATGCCCAGTAGTGGTAGACCTTCCAGAATCTGTGTGTCCAATGACGGTGTTGATATCACTCTTTGCCTTTCCCATTTTGGGTTTGATTTGGTGGTGGTTTTCAGACACACCTCTGTTCTGGAGGCAAACCTGTTGGGAAAAAAGAAGTGATGAGTTTTAACTATTTATTACTAATGATTCTGACTCCAATTGCGATGTGCTCCCTCCATCCCTTCTGTCCCCGCCCCCTCCCCCCCATGGAAGCGATTCCCAGACACCAGCTGGGTGTCCTACCACTTAACTCCATTCTGACCCCATCTACCTGGAGTGCTCAATGGACGCACTCTGCTAAAGCGCTTTATTTATGCCATCTCTCACTAATTAACTGATTCCGTTTAAAAGCATTCTTTGAGCATCTATCCTGCGCGCCGTTATCGTGAGAGAGCCCGGGGTTGGTCGCTTGTGGGCGGATGGGGCGGAGCCTCGTGGATTCCGCGCACAGCGAGGCCCAATCGGGTCCGCGGAGGCCCGGAAGCGGCCTTGCGGAGACTGTGTGCGTTTCCGGTTGAGCGGAGGCGCCGGGTCCGCGAAGGTGTGGGCTCCGCGGGTTTCCTAACTGCTCCGGGAAGATGTTCTACCACGTGAGCGGGGCACCGGGGCCGGCGAGGGCGGGGTCGCGAGGAGGAGCGAGGTGGGTCGCGGGGACGAGGGGGCCCGCTTCTTGCCCCAGCTTCCTGCAGTGCCCGGTCTCCATCCCACTTTCCCCGTAGATCTCCCTGGAGCACGAGATCCTGCTGCACCCGCGCTACTTTGGCCCCAACCTGCTCAACACGGTGAAGCAGAAGCTCTTCACCGAGGTGGAGGGGACCTGCACCGGCAAGTGAGTGCCGCGCGCTCTGTGCCGTCTGATCGATAGGCACACGGCGCCCTGTGCTTTGCAGCCCCGACCCCAACTCCTACTCATTCTGCAAGGTCCTGCCACCTACTTTGGGGAACCCTCTCACAGGCTCCTAGGCGCCCCAGGCATTCAGTTGCTTCCTGCTTTGTGTACCTGGGGCGCCCTCTGCAAAGCTGGATCACAAGACGTTTTCCCCTCAGCTGACATTGCTAAAGCTGTCTTTTGTGCCAGGTCCTGTGTTGGTCGCTGGGAACAATGCAGTGAAAGATAGAGTGAGGCCAGCCCTCCTGGAGCTCACAGTCTAATCCCCGTTCCTGTGTCTGCTCTCCGCCTATGATTCTGCTGGTTTTCTATGTCCCCCATGCCCAGGGACGTGACATGGCACATCACTGGGCTCTGCACAGAGAGGACTCTCGTGGTGATGTGTGCATGAGCTGGGATGAGCCTAAGGCTATGGATTACTTGGGCCTCCATCACTAGAATAACCTGGGCCCTTTCTTGAACATGCACTTTCCTGAGCCTCATCCTATCACTACATAATTGAGATTTTCTGGGGACAGGCCTGGAAATCTTCATTTTAATAAGTTCCTACCAGGAGATTCTGAGGGTCTTTTGGCTCAAGGATTGCAGCCTTTTTGGACATTTATTGTGAAATTATGAGAGCAGTGTTTAGCATTATAGATATTTAGTGTCCTGTCTTCTTGGCCACTAAGCTCTCTGGGAGCAGGGGGTGCCATCTACTTACCCTTTGTACTGTCCTTCTACCCCCAGGCTCACTGACTCTTGTTGCAGATGGTTTTATAGGCTCTTGCACATACAGTGCCTTCCTCTTTGTCATCTTCCTTGCAGGTATGGCTTTGTAATTGCTGTCACCACCATTGACAATATTGGTGCTGGTGTGATCCAGCCAGGCCGAGGCTTTGTCTTATATCCAGTTAAGTACAAGGCCATTGTTTTCCGGCCCTTTAAAGGGGAAGTCGTGGATGCTGTTGTCACTCAGGTCAACAAGGTGAGACCACACATAGGGGAGGCAGTGGGATGGTCCCTCAGAAGATGTAGTGTGGGTCTCAACTCCACTTGCTAACTGTATCCTTGGCCACGTTGCTTCTTTGTGCTTCAGTTTTCTCACCTGTCAAATGGTGTGGTCTCACCCTACCTCACTCAGAGTCATATAAGTCAATATTAATGGTCATGCCCTAGCTGGTTTGGCTCAGTGGTTAGAGTATCGGCCTGCGGACTGAAGGGTCCTGGGTTCGATTACGGCCAAGGACACGTACATTGGTTGCAGGCTCCACCCCTGGCCCCAACGGATGGAGCCAGGGATGGATTTCTCTCTCTCTCTCAAAAATATATTAATAGTCATAATGATAGTAGCCTCCACTGATTGAGTATTACTGTGGACCAGGTAATGTGTAAAACCTCAGAGTGACTCTGGGAGGTGGGTGCTTTTATCCCTTTTTATAGAAACTTAAGCTCAGAGAAATTAAGTCTAGTGGCCACGGTGATGTGACTGACAAGTCCCAGGCCTCGCCTCTTCACCAAAGTTTGAAAAAAGAGAAATGAAAACAAATGTTATAGTTTGGAGTGGTTTCAATACATGGAGAATTCATTAGGAATCAGATAAAGATGGGAAACTTAGAAGACTTTTGGAGAACAAAAGCAAAAGCGAGGGTCACTCATTTTCCTTCTAGGTTGGGCTCTTCACAGAAATTGGACCTATGTCCTGCTTCATCTCTAGACATGTAAGTCTGGGCACGCTGGTCGGGCTAAGGAGAGACACCCATTCATGACCATCTACTGCAGCATCCCTTTAAAGCGCTGACTGAGTCTCACTTTCCTTTCAGTCCATCCCATCAGAGATGGAGTTTGATCCTAACTCCAACCCACCATGTTACAAGACAATGGATGAAGTGAGTGGGTAGGAAGAAATCAGAGAAAGGAGAGAAGAGAATGAGCTGCTCTGAGGGAGAGTGTTTGCTGGGGGGTGTCTGAGCATGCTGTTCCCTCCTCTCCAGGACATTGTGATTCAGCAGGATGATGAGATCCGCTTGAAGATTGTGGGGACCCGTGTGGATAAGAATGACATTGTGAGTCTCTTGCCTGCCTCCCTTACTGCACCAGGCAGAGCCAGGAGCTATTGATTTCTCACCACCTAGACTTCCAGGGGGTTTTGTGCTCTTCTGCCACAAAGAGGAGATGGGGGAAGAAGGCCTGGGGCTGGGGCTTAGAGGATAGTTCTGTGCTCACCTTGGCTTCATTTCCTTTTTACCATCCCTCCTGCAGTTTGCTATCGGCTCCCTGATGGATGATTACTTGGGTAAGTGCCTGATTTTGCATGCCAGGGTTGTTGCCTGGGAGAAGGGTGTGTGGGAAAAGGGGTGGAGGTGGGATTTAATGCTTGAGTCACAGATGAAGAAAACTGTCATGCTGTCTGCTTGGAAGATCCAGGACATGTGCCTCAGGCTCTGCATCTGACTGATGTGCGTTTCCTGTTCTAGGGCTTGTGAGCTGAACACGGAGCCTGCTACCTTGTTTGATCTTTACCTAGGATGTCTGATTACCACTCTCCCCTGCTTGTCCGGAGGCCTAGTCTGGCTGTTGTGGGTAGGCAAAGAAGGTTCCTTGTCCCAGAAGACATCTGGCTCTTCCATTCCCAGATTTTGACTGTGTGTTCTAACCATAAACAGTCCTTGGTTCTCATTAAAGTGTTATCTTCTTTCTTTGGTAGGAACAGCTCTTTCTTTTTAATCCTCACCTGAGGATTTTTTTCCCATTGCTTTTAGAGAGAGTGGAAGGGGGAGAGACAGAGAGAGAGAAACATCGAAACATGGATGTGAGAGACACATTGATTGGTTGCCTCCCACACGTGCCCTGGCCAGGGCCAGGGATGGAGCCTGCAACTGAGGTACATGCTCTTGGTCAGAATTGAACCCGGGACCCTTCAGTCTGTGGGCCGATGCTCCAACCACTGAGCCAAACCGGCTGGGTGGGAACAGCTCTTTTTTAAAAGGCTGGGGTATAGTTGCTCAGTAGCCCCTTATTTCTTGGCCTGATGCTTCAACTAGCCTCAGCCACCCAGGGGATGTGACTAATCCTTTTGCTAAGGTCTAAAGTTGACCTAATTGAAGGGAGGGCACTAATGTTGCGTCTGTCTTATAGCAAATTATACTACCATTGGAGCCATTCTCAGTGCCAGTCTAGTTTCCTAGTATTTTCCCTTCTCTCACGCTTAAAAAGAACTAATAGTATAGCTGGGGAGCCCTGGCCGGTTTTGCTCAATGGTTGAAGTGTTGACCCGGGAACTGAAGGGTCCCAGGTTCGATTCCAGCCAAGGGCATGTACCTGGGCTGCAGGCTTGATCCCTGGCCCTGGTCGGGGCACATGCAGGAGGCAACCAATTTATGTGTCTCTCACAGCCATGTCTCTCCCTCCCTTCTCTCTCTGAAAAGCAATGGAGAAATATCGTTGGGTGAGCATAAAAAAAAGAAAAGGAAAGGAAAAAATATCCTCTGGTGATGATTAAAAAATATATATATATATGGCTGGGGAAAAGAGACAGCAAGTGAGGAAAGGTGAACAAAAGGCTAGTAAGGACATAGACTGGGTTCCCAATACAGCCCTCCCTAGGATGGGGACAACAGCAGAGGCCTTTAGGTGCTGAGCAATCACTACATTAAACTGAAGTGTGACAGGGCTCATAATCTTAGGGTAACACAAGAAGAAAAATACATGAAATTACTACAAAATTAAACACACAACCCTCCCTCACACTCTGCCTTTGCAATACTATTTGTCTACCTTGGAGTGCGCTTTCTCAGCCTGTCTGCTTGCTGCCTACTGATCTAGCAAATCGCAGTCAGCTCTTCCTTGACTTCCTTGGGAAGCAGAACTGTGGAGTAGAAAGCTTGGTATTTGGAGTGATACAGGGCTGGCTTCAGCCCTGGCTGCGTGGCTTACGTTTCCTCATTGTTCAATGGGCATAACACCCTCTGGTTGGTTGCTGCTACTGTCACAGATCATACAGCAGGGCCTGGAATAATGGCATTTCTTTCAACATTGTTTCATTCAGTGTTGTTTCATTATAACATTGATGAGATTCCTTAGCAACTTAACTCTTGTTTATGTCAGTCTGTCATAAAATTGATTTCCTTACACATCATTTTGCTTAAAGTAGCGGAACCTATCAATGGCATTCAGTGAGGAATTACTATATATGCAAGTGGCTGGCGTAGAACCTGACCCACGATAGGCATCCAACTTAATCATAATTACTATTACACATGCATATAAAGCAGTGGCTGTCATCTGAGGTGATTCTGCTCCCAGGGGATGTTCGGCAATGACGTTTTTGGATGTTGCAAGTGGGTGGGGGATTACTGCCTTCTAGTGGGTAGAGGCCAAGGATGCTGCTAAATGTCCTACCTATAGTGCATAGGACAGCCCTCCACAACAAAGAATTCTTTGGCTTCAAATGTCAGTTGTGCCAAGGTCCAGATACCCTGATGTGAAGCATCCAGAATGGGGCCCAGAACATGGTAAAAATATGGTTCTGTGGCCCTTCCCAACTCCTGGACTGCTAGAAGCTGTTCCTTTCAGGCCTCTGTGGTGGGTCAGAAAACATTTTGTTATTGTCTCCCTTTTCATTTTTTAATTATGTAGTTTCAAATATTGAGATAATTGTAGATTCACATGTATCCCTTTCATTTTTATATCTCCAGTCCCCAGCACTGTGCCAGTTTTTCCAAGTTAGTTAAATCCAGGAAAGTTAATGTGCTGGATCTGTAATAATTTTCTAGTGGAAACAGTGTTAAAGTTGTGATACCGCTTCATTATACTGTGAGTTGATTACACAGGTTGTAGGAATTTTCTCTAGCACCTAAACACTCTGTGTCTCGCTGAGAATAAAATTCTTCCCAAGTTCCTAAATGGATCCACCCATCTGTAAATTGTGTCAGGGATAACCTGGAAGTAATACCAGGCCTAGAAGGAGGAGACTGAGGGACAGAGAAGCAGCTCATGGAACATGAGCACATGGGGCTGGTGAGGATGTGGAGTGTGGCACCCACCAAGAAGACTGGCACTGTGTGGGGAAGGGACTAAGTGGAGATGGCTTGGAGATGGTCTCTAGGACCCTTCTGATCTTTTAAGGTTTAATGCTGGGCAGTTAAAGAGGCCTTAAAGCCCTGGCTTGCTTGGCTTAGTGGTTAGACAGTTGGTCCACGGACCAAAGGGTTATAGGTTTGATTCTGTCAAGGGCACATACCTCAGTTGCAGTTTTGATCCCCGGCCCCATAGGGACCTTGTGGGAGGCAGCCAATCGATGTGTCTCTCATTTGAGCATTTCTCCTCTCTCCTCCCTCCCTTCTACTCTCTCTGAAAATCAATGGGAAAAATATCTTCGGGCGAGGATTGAAAAAAAAACGGTCTTAGATCACAAGCCAGTAGTACCAGGAGTTTCTGCCTGGTAACATGCTAAATCCTTTATATACCTTTACACAAATTACTGAATTTTTACAACCCATGAAATAGGTTCTGTTATCCTACTTTACACTTGATAAACAGGTCAGGGAAATGAACTAACAGGCCTTAGGTCACACAGCTAGTGAGTAGTGCAGCTTCCTATAACTACTGCTTTCCCTGGCCCCTGCCTCCACTCAGGTTGAGGGCAAGTGAGCCCCAGACAGCTTGCATAGAGTTTCACAACATCCCACAGGACCCTGGGCCTTCCTCCTTTGATTGTCTCATGCCTTCAAGGTTGCCAATGGCTGTCCAGACCAATGATATCTTAGCAAGGACATGTGCCAGCAGCCCAGATTCCGCTGGGCTGAGCTCAGACTCAGGACCTCAGTCCTTCCCTTTGTGCATAGGTGGACACACACTCCAGTGTTCAAGCACAGTCCTGAAACTATTTCAAGTGCCTTTCTGAATATGACAGGAGGAAACAGCAGGGTCACAGTCTCCTTAGGTGGTGTTGCCATAGTAACCCCACTCACATCCATCTGGCCTTCCCAGCTCTGATCTCAGAGGATCTTTCCTAGAGGCAGGAGCATCTACCCTGAGAGGAAGGAAGACTGAGGATGTTCCTCATGTGTGCTGCCCTGCGGAAAGCTCCGCTCTATAAAGAGTTGCCCAGGCAAATTACTGCATCTGGATGAACATAAAGGAATTAAATGTCTGCCTCATGATGTGTGAGTGAAAGAAGGTTCAACCACCAACTCTGCAAAGTGCTTTCACAAACATCTCACTTAATCTAGAGTAACTCTGAGCGGGTATTATTATCCATTTTGTAGATGGGGGGGAAGTGTGATTAAGTAATTTGCCCAAAAGCAGTGTTAGAATTTGAACCCAGGCTGGTCTGACTCCAAATACCATCATTCATTCAATAAGCCCACTTGCTTCTCAATTGAAAATTGCCCAAGTTTGGGGAAATGTGTGCGTGGAACGTGGTCCAGGTCTGAGAGGTAGGTGAGGGCTTACATTTGGCTTATTCGATGGGAATGGGGAAGATTGGAGGCACGGTGCCAGGATGAGCACAGCCCTGGATGGAGTCTGGAGCTTGCACGTGGGTTTGGCCCAGTCAGGTGACCCTTCTGGCCTCAGAGAATACCTACCGGGAGCCTCATCTATTGGTTCAGGAAGGGTAAGTGGCAGGCGACGCTGGAGAGGTAAGTTGAGCTCCACCAAGCGGGCAGGAAAACTAAGCCAGACACCAAAGTCTAAAGCTTTGCTACAGTCGCATAAATGCAAGTGCTTGGAAACTCAGAAGCAGACAAGGACAAGGGAATGGGGACGCTTTCCTTGAGAACGTGCTTATTAAAATGTACACCAGCCCGGCAGGGGCTCAGCGGTTGAGCGTCACCTAGGATCCAGGAGATCGCGGTTGGATTCCCCGTAGGGGCCCACGCCCAGGTTTCCAGCTGGATCCTCAGTCCGGGGGTGCAGCAGGCAGCCAATCAATAATGACTCTCATCATTTATGTTCCAACTCACTTTCCCCCTCTCCCTTCCTCTCTGAAATCAATAAAGATATATTTAAAAACAAACAACCGTATACAAAACCCTACACACCTACTCCCCAAACTCCCAAGAGCTGTTGCTTTAAGAAACCAGACTCTTTAGCGTCACGTGACCCCCTCTGCGCCGGTGTTTCACAGTGACCAATCACAGTGCTGGAAGGCTCCTGAAGGGCGGGAACTTCGCAAGGTGCTCGCCGATAGGCTGTGCTCGTGGAGTGCGGGCCGATAGCTGAGAGAGGGAATAAGTGGAGCGGGCTGAGAGGGAGCCGCTGCTGTCGCTGTCGCCGCCGTCACCTTCGCCTGCCGGAGCCCTCAGGTGAGCAGGCCCTTCAGGGCCCAAGGACTCCCGGGCCTGAGCACTCGAACCCGCCTGAGAGCCCGCCTCGCTGGGGCCCGCCCCTCGGTGACCACGTGACCCAAGTTCGGTAACCCTTGACCTCCTGCACCGCACCGCACCCCGCCGCCTGAGGATCTGTGATGCGGAGAGCTGGGTGGCAGGATGCGCCGCGCCGAGGCCGGTAGAGGTCAGTTCCCACGCCTCCCCGCCTGTCTGGCTAGCGGCTGAGGATGCTGAGGGGAGGTTGAGGAGCCAGGGATCTTGGTCCGAGGCCCGACTTTGTGGGTCTTAATGTGGGCACATAATAGGGAAACCCCCTCCGCGCCTTCTCAGGCAGGCTTCATGCTCCCATTGTACAGGTGGGGAAACCAACTTGACCGTCCATTGGTGGGCTTCCAACGCCAGGTCTTGGCGCTGGGAATCCAGGCCTTGTTTCCCACACAGCCGGCCACTCCTGATGATTGGGAGCAAGAGTTTAAGTCCGCGCTCCGTACGCGGTGCTCGCTGGGTGATCTTGGACAAGTCATATAACATTTGATTTCCTGGGCTGTGGCATAGACACGATACTTACATAATACCCATCTCATTGTTAACGGGGGTAAATGAGGCATAAGCCTATAAACACTTAGCTCAGTGCCTCAGGCATGGCATGTGCTTAGAAGAATAGCTATTCTTTATTCACTTTTTCAGCGAGTGTTTATTGAGGGCGTATTATGTGCTGACACCGTGCTCGACGCTGGGGATGCAAAGGTGAGCAAACAAGCATGATCCTTGCTGGCACGGAGCTTACAATCTAGTGGGGAGGTAGGTGTTAATCAAAAAGTTACACAACTACTTTGAAGGCAAAGTACTGGGACATTGTGGGGGTCTGAGAAGACTTCCCTGAGCTAGTGACATTTGAATTGCGATCTGAAGTAGCTAGGCATTACTAGACAAAGGGATGGGGGAGTGGCCGGAGGAGGTGGAGGAGAGCCTTTCAAAGAGGAAACAATGTGTGGTCGTCCTAAAATAAGGTGTTTTTGAGGAAACTAAGAGGCCATGGGCAGGAATACAGAACATGAGAGAGAGTGGGAAGAGGTGTAGCCGAAGTAGGTGCACATGCAGGGCCTTGGAGCCATGGTATAGGTTTGTTATTTGTTCCAAAGGCAATGGGGAGCCATTGGAAGAAATGTTGTGGGGAGGCCAGGTAGGGTGCCCATTGGATTTAGGGACCTGGAGGCCATGGTGACCCAGTGAATTTTACCAGAGAGAAGAAGTGGGGCAGTACCTGGGTGGGTCTCCATGGAACTCAGCATTGCTTCCCGTGGGGCTGATGCCTCACTTCGGTCCATGGGCACCTTACTTCTAATCGTGTTGTGTATTGTTGGAGTCAGTCACAGCTGCTGGTTTTTTTGTTGTTTTTTTAAAAAAATATATCTTTATTGATTTCAGAGAGAGGAAGGGAGAGGGAGAGAGAGATAGAAACATCAATGTTGAGAGAGTCATTGATCGGCTGCCTCCTGCACGCCCCCAGCTGGGGATCGAGCCCGCAACCTGGGCATGTGCCCTGACTGGGAATCAAACCTTGATCTCCTGGATCCTAGGTCGATGCTCAACCGCTGAGCCACGCCGGCGGGGCCCAGCTGCAGTTTTTTTGTTGAGTTCTCATTCTACTATATCCTGTGAATGGAGGAGCAGGTTTGTACTTTTAGGCCTCACAGCCAAATTGAGGAAGACCAGACACATGGGCAGAAACCTAACTATAAAAAGCCTGACAGTCCCAGATGGCATATGGGGCAGGAAGACCTCAAAGGAGAGTCTGGATTTACCTTAGCAAAGAGGAAGGTGTAGGGGCTTTGGAGTAGACGGGGCGACAGACCAGCCTGGGCACTGGTGATGGGACATAGGCAGGCTGGAAGACACCAGACCTGACTTTACTGGGAGGAGGGATCAGCTTGAACTGGGGGGATTCGGGACCAAAAGCAGAATGTAACGTTGGGGAGTTTGGGCTGTCCTTTTATAAGCAGTGGGGAAGTATTAAAGACTTGAGCAAGGGAATGTCAGGTAAAGTAGTGTTTTCATCAAGATTTAGTAGATAGTGCTTGTAGCAAGAATCAGAAGGAAGAAGGCAGGAAGTTTTTGTTTGTAATGAACAGTGGTAATGTCTTCCATTTGTGTAGTGTCCTGGTTCCTGACTTTCTCATACATCATCTCATTCTATTCTCATAGCAACCCTGTGGGTTGAGGAGGGCAAGGATTATTACCTTGATTTACAATTTAGGACACCAGCTGTTTAGACTGATGAAGGTCTTGGCCAAATTCATGTAGGAAGTGGTAGGGCAGGGCTGGGACCCAGTTCTGTGGATCCCAAGGCCAGGCACTGGCTCAGGCATCACTATTGTCTGCCTTCTGGCCCAGCGGAAGTCTTGTTCTAAGTCTCACAGTTTCCTCACCCGGATGCTGGGGATTCTGGAGCAGGAGCTGCAAGGCTGGTTGAGAGGGGCTTGAGTCAGGCTCCTGGGCTCTCAGGGGGTTAGGTGGCTTTTTAAACCTTCCCTCCCCACTCCCAGCTCTACCGGGGCCATGTCAGAACGAGAAGAGCGGCGGTTTGTGGAGATCCCTCGGGAGTCAGTCCGACTTATGGCAGAGAGCACGGGCCTGGAGCTGAGCGATGAGGTGGCGGCCCTGCTCGCAGAGGATGTGTGCTACCGTCTCAGAGAGGCCACCCAGGTACGAACCCTCACTCCCAGTGTCCCCCAGCTTTCCTTGGCTACCCCTTCCCACAGGGGTTTATTCACCAGACGTATCAGGCACCTACTCCGTGCTTTGAGGGAATACAGTGGAGGTGGTGCTGGGGCTTCGCTTCTAACCAACTAGGCTTCTGGCACACAAAGCACTTGCTGGCCATCTTCTCATGTGTTCCTCACAACAGACCCACCGGGAGCCCAGGTGGGTTCACATTCACATCCTGTGTGTGAGAAACCAAGGCCCAGAGAGGGACTGTGACATTGGGTGTTGTCTGCGTAAGAGCGGAGCTGGAATGCAGGTGTTCTGATTGCTGGTCTGGTGTCGCTTGTGCCTCCTCCCCAGGCTGCCTCTTACTGGGGGCCCTGCACACCCTGCCCCCTGTCCCCTGACTCTGTTTCTTCCCTCCCAGAATAGCTCTCAGTTCATGAAACACACCAAAAGGCGGAAGCTGACTGTGGAAGATTTCAACAGGGCCCTCAGATGGAGCAGTGTGGAGGTGAGTGGGGTGCAGGTTGCAGAGGGCTCAGCTGGCATGACCCAACCTCCGTGCCAAGCTCAGGGCTAGCTAGCAGTGCAGCAAGACATGAAGACAAAGGCACACACGAGGAAAGCTCGCACAACCGCAGGGTAGGGGCTGGGCTCAGGCCCCTAAGGTCTATGAGTTCAGAAAAGAGGGAGAGGGGACCACAGGGGACAGGAGGTCAGGGAGGGCTTCTTGGAAGTAATGGGACTTGAACTGGGCCTTGAAGGAAGGCTGGGTTAGACTATGCTGGGGGGAAAGAGAGGGCATCCTGGGCGAGGGAGGAGCCTGAGAGCAGCATCGGTGTTAGAATGTCCTGCATAGTTGTTCTGGGCCAGGTCATGTTTAGTAGTGTTTTCAAAGTTAGGTGAGTGTGAGGAGGATCACCCAGTAGCCTATGGGGTGGGACTCAGAGCCCCTATGGATTTGGGAGGAAGAACATGTTCTGCATCTTGACCCAGTGAAACTGGATGCTTCAGCCAAGTTCCCAGCTGTGGGCCTAAAGCCCCAGGCATCCCCCCTTTTCTCAGGACTTCTGGACTTCCCACAGATGAAGCTCCCTGCCCTGGTTGGGAGGGCACCCCCCCCCCCCGGATTCAGCTGGCTCTCCAATCTCTCTTTGCTCAGGCTGTGTGTGGTTATGGATCCCAGGAGGTGCTGCCTCTGCGCCCCGCCAGGGAGGGTGAGCTCTACTTTCCTGAAGACCGAGAGGTGAACCTGGTGGAGCTGGCCCTGGCCACCAACATCCCCAAAGGCTGTCCCGAGACGGCTGTGAGAGGTAAATGCTGGGGTCCGTCATAGGGTGGGGACAAAAGCTAGGTTGTCAGAGGAGTGGTGATGGGCTGGCTGGTGGATGGGGCACAACTCAGAGGGGTGTGTGGTGCGACAAGGGGCAAAACCCCAGGCTAAGCCGTCTCTTTGCTCTGGTTCTAGTTCATGTCTCCTACCTAGATGGCAAAGGGAACCTGGCACCTCAAGGATCGGGTAAGGCGTACTGTGGGGAACGGGCCCTCTGGTTGAAGCTTCCTTCCTTAGCAGCTGGTGCCTCTACACCCAAGTCTTCATCCAACAAGTATATCAACACCCTGTTCTGAGTGGGCACTGGTCCCTGCCCAGAGGGCTCATAACTGGAGATAGGAGCACAGACCTCAAACAAATCATGATGCCATGTGTTGGATGTTGGCTCGGAAGTCTGGGCAGCCTGCTGGGGTCCCTGAGGGGATGTGCCTTACTCCCAGGGTCTGGTAGAGGACCGGTGGGAGGCAGCGTACAAGCACAGAGGTGTGGAGAGCTTGCAAGGTCAGGCCGCTCAGAGGGCTGGTGGCTCTGTGCTCTGGAAGTCCTGCCTGAACAGGCTCCTTGGGGGCGTGTGGGGATGGTGGTTGTCGGGGAGGGCTGGGCTCTCTACCCTGCCCACCTCCTGCCCATTGTCTCACAGTGCCCAGCGCTGTGTCTTCACTGACCGATGACCTTCTCAAGTACTACCAGCAAGTGACTCGGGCTGTACTGGGGGACGATCCACAGCTGATGAAGGTGAGTGACTGGGCCCCAATTTGGGACACAAAAGTCCAGCTTTCAAATTCTCACGAGATTCTTTCAGGTGCTACTTCCTGTCCTCTCCACACTGTTCTCGGGGGCGGGGGGTGTGCGCTCTGAGGCTGGTCTTCCTCCAGTACTGACTCCCCTTCCTGCTCAGGCAGAAACCCTGCTTCCCAGGGAGATGCGCAGCTCAGCAGGGCCCTTTGGGAGCCCCCCACACCTCAGTTCCAGAGCCCACTCTCAGAGTGTCTGTTGGCCTGGGGCTAAGTGGAGCATCGACATTGCAACTTCCCTTTGCCTGGACTTGATGTGGGGAGAAGAGGAAGTAGAGGGAGCCAGGTTGGCGTGGGCAGGCCTGCTTGAGACCTGCTTTCTGGTTCTTGAGTCCCCAGGCCTCATTCCAGCCCTTGCTGCTTTAGCCTCTGGGGCTCCCAAGGCCCTGCTGAGAAGTGCCCTTGCCAGTCCTCTTTTGTCTAGTCAGATGAGGGCTAGTTTGGTGGTCTGCTCAACCATGTGGCCTCTGTTTTAGGGTTTTACAGCCTCCACATCTTCACATGTCTAGCTGCTGTTGTTTTTCCCTTGAAAATTAAGGATGTTGCTACCATACATTCCTGCCTTAGAAGCTTGGCTCCTGTTCCCCGGGCACAGGGCAGGGGCTGGCTGGGGTCCTGGGAGCTGAGCGCCTTCCTCACTAGCCTGTTGTCTGCTTTCACAGAGGTTAAGCTTTGGGTCTTTATCCAGAGGCGTTTGGAGGGCCCAGGTGGCGGAGGTGCTGGGCTAAGATGATTTTACTCATGTACTTACTCTAATATATTTTTTCTGCTTACAAAAGTAATGCCAGCATGTTTATTACAGAAGTACTGTAATATAAAAACGTGCAAAGTAGAAAGCCTCCTGTAGAACCACCCTCACCCTTTTTTCTATGAATAAGCAATTATTGCTCTAGTATAAACCAAAGTGGTATTAGCAAAACACCTGGTTTTAGAATAACTGCTTTTCTCAGTTAAAAATATATTAGAAGATTTGATTTTGGGTGGTGGGCACACAATGGATCATAGATGATATATCATAGGATTATACACTTGAAACCTATATAATTTTTATTAACCAGTGTCACCCCAATTAATTTAATTGAAATGAAATGAAAAAATTATGTTAGGCATTTAGGTTGTGTTCAACTTTTTATTATTACATACAGTGCTGTGTGTGGGTATGTGTGTGAGTGGGTATCTTTTATAGTGGGTTAAATTTATAGAAGTTGAATTGCTGAATCAAAGAGTAAGACATGTAAAACTTGAATACACAAGTGCTAAACTGTACTTTAAAAAAACAGTCGATGTCTACCTGGGGCTGGTGGATCCAGTGCAGTGTGGCCCCTTCCTTTTCAGATTGCTCTCCAGGACCTGCAGACCAACTCCAAGATCGCAGCACTCCTGCCTTACTTTGTTTATGTGGTCAGTGGGGTAAGTGACCAGGCTTAGGCAGGGGAGAATGTTTTGTGTGGAGGAGACCCAACAGCACGTAGGGCTCATGGAAGGTGCCATCAGAATGGCAGGCTCCTGTGCACCCTTGTGTCCCCCTAAGGTACCCTCTTCTACCAACAGGTGAAATCTGTAAGCCATGATTTGGAGCAGCTGCATCGGCTCTTGCAAGTGGCACGGAGCCTGGTTCGGAACCCACACCTCTGCCTGGGGCCCTATGTCCGCTCTCTGGTGGGCAGTGTCCTCTACTGCGTCCTGGAGCCCCTGGCTGCCTCCATCAACCCCCTGAATGACCACTGGACTCTGCGGGATGGTGCTGCCCTCCTTCTCAGCCACATCTTTTGGTAGCCACATCTTCTGGGGCCTAGAGCTGAACAAAGGGTGGGGCAGCTGCAGAGCTGAGTGGGTTGGGTGGGGAAGGGAGATGGGGTTAAAATTCTGGCTTCGAGGCCATATCTTGAGAGGTCGGAAGCCTCTTCCCTTAGAGCTTCCCAGTCAGTGTACTGGGATGCTACAGATGGATGACAAATAACACCAAGGGTTTGGTCTCCAACCTTCATGTCCCGGGCCAGTCACCTCTAGCCACCTCATGCACTTACCCCGGTGCCATACCAGTGGTATTTGCTGTGTGCTGACTTGAATCATATTGGGCAGCACTGTGCCTCGTCCCCTCTCACTGCATGTTGCTCCCACAGGACTCATGGGGACCTTGTAAGTGGCCTCTACCAGCAGATCCTGCTCTCGCTTCAGAAGGTCTTGGCAGACCCTGTGCGGCCTCTCTGCTCTCACTATGGGGCTGTGGTGGGGCTTCATGCCCTTGGCTGGAAGGTGAGGACCCTCGCCTGGCTCACAGAGCCATTAAGAGCTCCCATTTGTAATCAGGACAATAGTATATGTGTGTCTTACCATAAAAATGGCATATGCTTGCTGCTGTTGTGTACTGAGTTCTTGCCTTAGGCCAGTCTCAGTGATAGCCTTTTTCTTTCTTTTTTATGCTTATGTCCCAGTTTATTAGATACTTCTATTTTTTTCCTATTTGTAAGTTTTTTTTTCAATACATTTTTAAAAAATCCTCACTTGAGGGCATTTTCGTTGATTTTTAGAGAGAGGGGAAGGGAGAGAGAGAAACATTGATTGGTTGCCTCCCGTACACTCCCTGACTGGGGATTGAGCCTGGAACCTAGGTATGTGCTCTGACTGGGAATTGAACCCATGGCCTTTCCATGTACAGGACAACATTCCAACCAACTGAGCCACACTGGTGGGCTAGGGCTTATTTATTTATTTATGAATTTATTGGGGTGATATTGGTTAATTGACTTGCTATATATAAAGTCTTATCCTTTCAAAAGTCCAGCATGGCAGATATTAATATACCATTTCATAAATTCCTGCCCATTCTTTTTTATCATGTTAAGGAACTGTCCAATTCCTCTTGTACTGAGTATATTTTAAACAGGAATAGATAATCGAGCTTGTCAATACCTTTTTAGTATCTGTAGAGAGTATCAAATGATTATTCACCTTCGTTCTGATAATTAGACAGGTTATATGAATGAGTTTTTCTGATGAACCACTGTTGCCTACCTGGAATAAATTCTTTTTGCTGCTATTGAGATTTTTACTGGAATTACACTGAATCTGTTAGATCGATCAGCTTTGGAGAGAATTGACATCATTAATGGTATTAATTCCTTCTGTCCACAAATATGTCACATCTCCCTTTTTTAGGTCTTTCATTCTTTCAAGATCCTTTTATAATTTTCCCTGAAGAGAACTTATATATACTTTGTTCAATTTAGTCCTAGATTCCTGCTATTTTATTTTTTTTTTTAATATGTCTTTATTGATTTCAGAGAGAGGAAGGGAGAGGGGGAGAGAGATAGAAACATCAATGATGAGAGAGTTATTGATTGCCTGCCTCCTGCATGCCCCCAACTGGGGATTGAGTCCACAACCCGGGCATGTGCCCTGACCGGGAATCAAACCATGATCTCCTGGATCCTAGGTCGATGCTCAGTCGCTGAGCCACACCAGCCAGGCCTTGCTATTCTTTGATGCTGTTGTAATGGTGTCTTCTTTTCATGGTATTTCTTACTGGTGTGTAGAAACAATTGACTTGTGTATTGATTCAGCTACTTTACTAAACTATTATTTCTGTCTGTGGGTTCTTTGGGGTTTTGAATGTAGATCATATGTGCAAATAATGAGAGCTTTATTTCATCTTTTCTAAACCTAATGCCTTTAATTTCTTTTATTATTTCATTGCTAGGACCACTACTACCATTTTACCAAAGATAATGGGCAACTTTGTCTCATTTCCAGTTTTAAAAGAAGTGCTAATAACCTTTCCAATTTAGGCTGATGTTTACTTTGTGTGTTTATAGACAACCTTTCTTAGATTAAGAAAGTTATATTCTTATCATTAATTGGGTTTTCTGCTTTATCTTAATGTGATTAATTGTAGATAGAGGTGTGACCTCCCCCATTTTAAAATTTTACTTGCATATTTAAAAATTGTGCATTCCAATAATTAAAATCATTTGAACAACAACAAAAAGGCACTCTGAGTAAACTGCATTTTATAGCCTGCAGGACACCTTGGACCAGCTTGGTTTTACTCTAAATTTCACTGTCGTCTTATCCAGCTTCTTCCTTCACCAACATGCAAGTTCTTTTCCTTCCCTGCCAGCCAGACAGGCAGATGGGAGAGGCAGGTGCAGCCTTTGTTGTCAGTAGTTCTTTTCTTTTGAAAGCAGTGGATTTTTCTCTTGCATTTGTCTTCAATTTCCACTTAATCGAATTTCTCAATCTCAGCCATGTCGGGTTTGTCAGACACGGTTGCAGTGCCCACATGAGAGGAGTCCAATCTGCTCAGTGGCTGCCACGGAGTGCCAGGCGGGGCTGAGATTTTCTAATAGTAAACCATCTTTACGTTTCTAGGATAAACTCACTGTGGTCATGGTATAGTCTTTAAAAAGGTCCAAAAGTTTATTGAAATGTAATGCATTTTCTATATACTGATGTGTTTACTAAAATTTTAAAGGACTTATTTATATTCATGAGTGAAATTAATCATGTTTTCTCTCATATGCTGTCCTTGTTTGGTTTTAGGGTCAGGTTATATTGGCTTTATAGCATGGGGGCAGTGTTTCTTTTTTATTTTTGGTTTAATAAAATTGAGGTGCTCTTCCTTGAATGTCTGTAGACTTTGTAAATTTTGGCATGGTGTTTTATTTGTGGTTAGATTTTTAACTACCATAGTTATAGAATTATTTAAGCTTTCATGTATCTTGAGTCTACAGCAAGTCGTATTTTTCTAGGAACTTGTCAGTTTTGTCAGCATTTTCAAATCCTCAGGCTGTGGATAACTAACCAAAGGCTCTTATCCATCAAAGTCCAACAAAAACGTAACCTCCTCTGTGAAGTCTTAATTGCTTTCCCCAAATTAACCCCAGGATTTAAAATTATATTAACAGAGTCCAGGGCTCTGATCTATTGTTTTTGTCATTTGAACTTGAACCGAGTCCCGGTTGATATCTAGGTGAGGACAGCCCTTGCCTATTGATTGTGCAGGGTAGCAGTTGGCAAAGTAAACTGTTGTTAGCATTGAGCATCACTTCTACCGTCTTAGCCCTTACCTCAGTGACACGGCACATGCCACTTACAGTGGGTCACTTTCTATTATTTGTCTGTCTTTGTCCCCATCTGTATTCCCAGTGCTTAGTGAAGGCCTGGGCATACAATAGATTCCAAATAAATGTTGGCTGAATGTGCCAAGCAGGGAATTTAGGAGGATTGAGCCCTATCCAGTATCAGAGAGAAAAGTAGGCCTTTCATGGGAAAGGGTACTTGAGAGACAGTAAGCAATAAAGAGGCCCTCACTGCATCCCTTTCTCTCCCTTCCAGGCAGTAGAACGAGTCCTGTACCCACACCTGTCCACCTACTGGACAAATCTGCAAGCTGTGCTGGATGACTACTCAGTATCTAATGCCCAGGTTAAGGCGGATGGGCACAAAGTCTATGGAGCCATTCTGGTGAGTGCCGCCCCTCCATGCACGAGCTCAGCAGGCTTACTTGGGAATACTTGGTGGGCCAGGTTCCTCCTCGCTCTTGTATCCTGATCCGTGCGCTCCTACAGGTGGCTGTGGAGCGGCTGCTGAAGATGAAGGCCCAGGCGGCAGAGCCCAAGGGTGGCCCGGGCGGCAGGGGCTGCCGGCGCTCGGATGACCTGCCCTGGGACAGCCTCGTCCTGCAGGAGTCTCCTTCCGGGGGCAGCGCGGAGCCCGGCTTCGGGGCTGGCCTCCCGTTGCCGCCAGGAGGCGCGGGGCCGTCGGAACCTTCCCCTTCGGTGACCCTAGCGGACGTCTACCGGGAGCTCTACGCCTTCTTCGGTGACAGCTTGGCCACCCGCTTCGGCACGGGTCAGCCCGCGCCCACGACGCCCCGGCCGCCCGGGGACAAGAAGGAGCCGGCCGCAGCCCCAGACTCGGTGCGGAAGATGCCGCAGCTGACGGCCAACGCCATGGTCAGCCCGCAGGGCGACGAGAGCCCCCGGGGCAGCGGCCCCCAGTCGGCCTCCGCGCCCGCCGCCGCCGACAACAGGCCGCTGCCGCGCTTGCACCGGGCGCGGGGGACGCCCCGGCAGCAGGGCCCGGGCGCCGGCACCCGCGACGTCTTCCAGAAGAGCCGTTTCGCCCCGCGCGGCGCCCCGCACTTCCGTTTCATCATCGCCGGGCGGCAGGCCGGGAGGCGGTGCCGCGGGCGCCTCTTCCAGACCGCCTTCCCCGCGCCCTACGGGCCCAGCCCGGCCTCCCGCTACGTGCAGAAGCTGCCCATGATCGGCCGCACCGGCCGCCCGGCCCGCCGCTGGGCGCTCTCGGACTACTCGCTGTACCTGCCGCTCTGAGGCGGCGCGCCCCCCCCCCGTAAATAAACCCCGCACCCGCGCCCCGCACGGACGTCTCCGCGCTCGTGGTCGCGCCGGATGAGGCGGGGCTTGGGCGGTTGCTCCCGCGGCCGCGCTTCCTGGAGGCCGGGGAGCCATGGCGCTGCCCTGCCTGCAGCGCGTCGAGCTCGTGCTGTTCGCCGCCGCCTTTCTGTGCGGGGCCTTGGCGGCCGCGACGCTGACCCGGACCCAGGTGCGGCTGCGGGGCGGGCCGCCGTGGGGTCGGCCGGGTAGGCGGGGGGCGGGCCGCTCCCAGCTCGGAGCCGGCTGCTGAAGTCGGCCGGGCGCCGCTGCTCGGGCGGGGCTGGCGCGGCGGGCGCGGGGCTGAGGCGGCGGCTGCGATGTATCGGCGCTAAACGCACTCTGCGACTCCTCCCAGATCAGTTATTCTTTCGTCGGAGGGACACGTCTCCAGGAGCGTCTTGCAGCACCAGACAGCCCGACCTGGTGGCTCCTGCTGCATAACCTTGCCCTGGTTCTGAAACAAGTCTCCAAGGCCCTGCCGCCCTCCTCAAATCAGACCCGATTGTGCTGAGCTAGTGGAGTAGTGGAGCATAGAGTCGTGAAATGAACGAGTTACCACATGATTGCAAACACTGTGTGGTAAATGACACGTGATGTAGGAAATGCTTACGTAAAACAGAAGCCAGTGGTTTACACTGAGTGTTTACCCCAGCCTCGTTAACAAACAGGCTCATTTAACCCCTAAAAAGTAGGCGCTAGTTTCAAGTTAGAAAACTTCAGAGATAGTTTTAGATCACACAAGTTCTGGTTTTACTCTAGGATTTCTGCACAGAGGGGAGACCAGAACTTGTGAGGTATCTCTTAAGTTCAGTTTTATAACCACTGCCTATTTCCTGATCTTTCTAGCCATGCAGGTTTGATTTCCCCAGCAGGCCCTCTAGTGGTCCAGAAGCAGGAACTGACTGCAAATAACTTCCTAATGTGCCCCTGGCCTAGATTATCCCTAACACCTGCCGTGAACCCGCATCCACAGGCACTAACCTAAAATCTAGGACTGAGCAGCTTCTCTCCACAGGGCTCCTTCAGTGGCAGCTGTCCCCTGTATGGTGTGGCCGCCCTGAATCGCTCCTCCCTCGCCTTATCCCGAGGCTCAGCCCCCTCCCTCTGCTACTTTGTGGCTGGGGCCTCTGGCCTCCTGGCCCTCTACTGTCTCCTGCTTCTGCTCTTCTGGGTCTACAGCAGCTGCATCGAGGACTCCCAAAGGTGACTGCCCCATTCCAAGGGTTAGGGGCCAAGGTGGGAGGAGTCCCACGGCAATCACAAGGCTTGTTTTCTCCCTCCTCATAGAGGCCGGATAGGGCTCCGCATTGCACTGGCTATCTCAGGTATAGCCATCTTCCTGGTCTTAGTGTCCGCCTGTGTCCTTCGATTTGGCACCAGTTCTCTCTGCAACTCCATCATCTCTCAGAACACTACAATTAGGTAATGGGAGAGGGTGGAACCCTGACCCCACAGGGCTAACTTCCCCCTGCAGATGGGGTCCAATAACCCCTTTTATCCCCATCAATTGTTTTCATCTCAAAGGGCACTCAGGCACAAGAGTGTTTGGGTTACATCACCCCTTTCTCACAACTGTCTTTTTGACCTCACAGCTGCTCTGAAGCTCAGAAAATTCCATGGACACCCCCTGGAACCGCTTTGCATTTTTACTCCAATCTACACAATGCTGAAGTGAGGCCCTGGGATATGAAAGTCTGAGTGGAGATCCAGGAATACAGATTCATAGAAACATCTGTAGTTTTAAGGGTACTGGCCAGCAAGAGGCTGAGAGGAGCTGAAGGGCTTGTCAGCCTGTAGCAAAGTTGAGTGGTGTGCGGGTGGAACTGGATTGAGATGACTGCACTCCTCACACTCCTGTTCCTGTCTCCCACAGAATTCTTCTTGGGTCAATCTGGTATTGTGGTGTGTGGTCCTGGTGCTTCAGGTTGTGCAGTTGAAGTCTGAAGCCACCCCATACCGGCTTCTGGAGAGGGGAGACCCTGAATGGAGCTCTGAAACAGATGTTCTAGTTGGGCCACGCCTTTCCCATTCTTGAAGAGTAACCAGAGTGCTTCCTGCAGCCAGTGACTCCCTGCCCAAGTGCCTGTAACCCTCTTGCCCCCACTCAGCCTGTTTATGCTGAGAGCCTGTTCTCCCTCCAAGAGGGAAACATGACAGGCACCCTCCACCTCTCTTCTTACAGCTTTTTGTACCAAAATATTACATTACTTTCTTCCTTCATCTTGGTACTGAGTTCTTAGTGTTAGGTGGGTGGGAGGAGAGAGTAAAGGCTAAATAATAGATCAAAATGTAGCCTGGCTGGGCGTGGCTTAGTACAGAAGTTGAGCATTGACCTAGGATCCAGGAGATTGCGGTTGGATTCCCGGTCAGGGCACATGCTCGGGTTGTGGGCTTAACCCCTAGTCGGGCATGCAGGAGGCAGCCAGTAAATAATGACCCATCCTTGATGTTTCAATTCTCTCTCCCTCAAAAAAAAAATGTAGAGGTCATTCAGGTGCCTGTCCTTGGAATGACTGCTTTTATTTGCTGTCATGAATCTTGGGCCCCCTTATATTACTCTGGTTGTCACCCCATCCCTAAGATCAGTTTTGCTTTTTAATTCTCACCTGAGGATGTTTTTATTGATTTTAGAAAGGGTGAGGAAGAGATACATCAGTTGCCTCCGGTATTCACCCCAATGGGGGATGGAACCGAGCCCACTGCCTGTTCATGTGTCCTGACTGGGAATGGAGCCTGCGACCTTCTGGAGTACAGGACAACGCTCCAACCAACTGGGCCACACTGGCCAAGGGCCTTAAGGTTCAATTTTTATTCCCCTCTGGGAGGGGTGAGTGTCCAGAGGTGGTTTTTTTACAAGCTACGGTAGGCACCCACAGTGTTGTCAAAGAGTTTTGTGTTGGGGAAATGTCCAGCCTTGTCCAAGAGGAAGTAGAAACGTCGGCCTTTGACTTTTAGAGGCAGCATGGCAGGGACTTCACCCCGGTGGGCCATGCAGGATACTTGGTTCAAGGGAACAGTGAATTGAGCACCCAAGCCAAAGGGGGCATGAGTGGTGAGGGTCACCTGCTTCCCTCCAGCCTGTAGCATCACTGAACGCACAGAACGGAGGGAGAAAAGAAGACCAGCAGCAAGTACCAGGGTACCTGCAGGGAAGAGCAGATTGGGGTGAGGGGTTTTCACTGGCGAGCTAAGCAGCACCCTCCTAGTGCCCCCTGAATAAAAGAAATGATTGTGATGGTAGTGACATTTACTGAGCTGCTCTTACACCCCAGATCCTTGTTACTCATTCTTCCCAGCAACCTTAAAAGATGTCCGACCCCACTCTAATGACGAGAAAACAGGCCCAGGGCTGAAGTAACTTGCTCAAGGTCGCACAGTGAGTGGCAGACAGCCTAGGCCCGTCAGAGGGCTTAGAGCTTGGGACTTCCATCTCCAGTGTCCCTCACTTCGGGGGGGGGGGGGGGCGGGGGGCTGCCCACCCCTCCTGCTCACCCTGGCAGGGGCCCGTCACTCTCTTGGCCTAAGCAGGGGGGGTCGCGCCCAGCCACCACAAATCCCCTTGGTGGGAAGCCAGCCCACGCCTTACCGATGGCGCCGCAGCCGACCGCCAGGCCGTAGCGCCAGAGCGCAGCGCGCACGTCCAAGCGGCGGCGGTCAGGGACCTCTGCATCCGTAGGCTGCACGGGGACCGGGGGTGGGGCCAAGGCTGCCACGGCCAGGGAGGCCCAGAAGACGCCCTGGCCAGCGCAGAACAGCCCAAGAACTGTGAAAAAGCGGCCCCGCTCGTGCTCGAAGAGCAGCACGTCCCGCGGCGGGGTCACCTGGTGCAGGGCTCGGCGCACCGGAAGGTCCCGCAGGGCCACCAGCAGCCGCGCCAGCCACAGTCGCCTGGGTGCCGCCATGGAAGCTGGAAGCGCAGCGTCACTTCCGGGGCGGGACTTCCTGTCGGCGGGCGGCCTCCAGTCTCTCCAATGGGTGTCAAGAGACCGCAGCTTGTCCCATGCCACTTTCCCGCCTCACCTAACCTAACCAACCGAACCTAACCTAACCAGTCTAACCTAACGTAACCAACCGAACCTAACCTAACCAGTCTAACCTAACCTAACCAACCTAACCTAACCAATCTAACCTAACTGTGGAGACCGGGCCAAACAATGCAGCACACAGGACACAAAATACAGTATCACTCTTTATCTTAAAAAGTAGGGGGACCGGGGATCCTGGGGGTAAGTACACAAAGCACCTCAGTCCTTCGAGTAGTTTAGTGTCAGTTCTACAGAGGAACCTTTGGCTTCCTGGCACCAGTGAGGCTCAATCTTCTGAAAAGTCTTCCAGAAGGCAGGTGAGGAGAGGGATCCAGCAGCCTCCCTCCTCCGTCACAGTCACAGGGTGGCCTCAGGCCAGGCCGGAGAGGAAGAGACGGCTACCATGGCAAGACATCAATATCCGGGGGCTATTTACAGGGGGCTGCTTCTGGGACTGACTAGGGATCACTTCATGAACGCCACCTCTGGGATTTCACCCTTGGCCTGAGAGAAAAATGAAAGGTCATTAGAGCCAGGTTCCCCCTACCCATTACTCAACCCTCTTGAAGGCCCAAAGATATGTCTTTTTGCCATTGTGTTCTCAAACTTTACCTTCAGATGAGTAAAGGCCTGGGCAGATCTGGTGTAGTCCCAGTTGTTGTCCTGAAGGCACCTGGAGTGGGGAAGAACAGGCACCTCCATTAGAACCAGTCACACTGATCACTAAATACCACTTCAAAACCCATTCTATACACACACTTGCCCAAGTCCCCAACAATTATATACATTTTTGCACAATTAATACAAATGAAAAATTAGTAAAACTCCACATTTACTGTCGGTCTATCGAACACAAAGGAATACGTATTAAATAGCTATCAAGAAGACTACACCCTGGCTGGTGTGGCTCGGCTGGTTGGAGCATCATCCTGTACACCGAAGGGTGGCGAGTTCAATTCCCAGTCAGGGCATGTACCCGGGATTTGGGCTCGACCCCCATTGGGGCACGTACAGGAGGCAACTGATCCATATCTCTCTCTCACATCGATGTTTGTCTCTGAAATCAATTAAAAAAAGATGACTAAGGTGACTTATAGGGGAAGATGTTCATGGGGTAAGTAAAAAAAGTAAGTTGCAGAACAGTATATATAAAGGAACTTCATTTTGGCTTTAAATTTTGTTACACTAATTTAAAGACTTTTTATTGATTTTTAGAGAGAGGAAGGGAGGGAGGAAGAGAGAAACATTGATAAGAGAGAAACATCAACAAATTAGCTGCCTCCTGCACGCCCCCACTGGGGATCAAGGCCGCAACCCAGGCATGTGACCTGATTGGGAATCGAACCGGGATCTCCTGGATCATAGGTCAATGCTCAACAGCTAAGCCACGCTGGCTGGGCAAACCAGCAACCTCTTGGTGCATGGGACAATGCTCACCAACTGAGCCACACTGGCCAGGGCTTTTTTTTAAGCGATAAAAATACTTTGGGTTTTAAAATTTCAGGAGCTCTCTCATTCACTACCAGCCCTACTTCAGTTTACCCCATTGGTACACATGACCAGCACTCACTTCTGGGACCACTCGAGGTTCATGCCAGACTGCGTAGAGAATGCCTGCAGCATTTCCTGCTGCTCTGGGGAGAGGGTGGGCACTGGGCTGGAGGAGGGTGTGGGCGCAGGCATGGCGAAAGCTCTTTGGATCTCCTCAGGGCTGGCATTCCGCACAAACAGCTCGTCATTTACAATGCACAGCCTTGGGGACAAAAAGTACTTTAGATGGTTGAACAAACACAGATAATCTCATCCTCCCAACATCATTCCTATTCTCATTGACACTTCACTCTGGGTCTACAATACCTATAAGGTCCCCTCCCACTCTAAGTTATTACCTTTTTTTTTTTAGGTATTACCTTTTATCGTTTTATTGATATAGACTTTCCCATGGACTCCACAGATGGAATCGTCTACCAAACACACCAGAATTGTACCTTCTGCCCTGAACCACAGACAGTTCTTATCTCCCATTTATCTTCACAACCGATTCAGGAAGTGAATAGTTACACCAATGTTCAGATGAGGAAACTGGCCCTTAGCAGAGTGGTAGAGCTAGACTGAAAAACCCAGCCAGTCCAACTCCAGAGCCAAGCTGTTCACCACTATGTGAGCTGCCTCCTTTGATTCCCCCTTACCTTCCTGAAATTCTGAAAATACCCTGAGGACTAACTCCACCCCCACCCTCCCCAATTCCCACAGCACTGGCCATGGACGGACTAGAAGCCCATGTGACAAACCAAACACTTACCCTGAATTGCTGGCTGGAACAGCGACAAACGTCCGTGTGAAGGCTCGCAAAGAATCCCGAGACTTTCCATCCACTGCAGTGATAATAATGGTGATGACCCCTGAGAGCCGCTCATACTCTATAAGTCACTCCACAGCACCACTAGGAGATGGCTGTTACTAACCCCCTTTTGCACATAAGGAATCTGAGGCTCAGAAGTAATGTAAATTGCCCACAGATACAGAGGACCAAGGTTGGGATAGAAGCCCAGACCTGCCTCACTCCAAAGGCTGTGTCCTAATCCTCAGGCTTTTCCCATATCCCAGCCAGGAAAGATAGGTGGAGAGGATGGGCCAAATGAAGATGGCTTGGGGGCAGAAAACAAGGTCAGGGAAAAGGAAGAGAGGTAGCTGGGAAGCTGGGAGAGCTCCGAAAGACTAGCTGGGGAAAGAACTGCTCTGCAAACGGGACTCCAAAGACACTCACCTTCCTTGAAGACTCCATTGACAGAAAAACACAGCAATGTGTTCTGAAAGAGAAGCAGCACAGTGACCACGCAGGCTCCCAGCCAGAGCCCGAGTCCCCCTGGCCCTGAACTGCCCCTTCCCCAAGTCCAGGCTGTCAGGGAAGAAAAAAGTGCTTACTGTTTGGGCACTTATGTCGACCACGAAGGAATTGATGTCGTGCTGAGTCTTGGGCAGCTCATTGAGGAAGGCGACGACATTGAGCCGTGTGTGCTTCAGCAGCCGGAACCGCAGGGCTGTGGGTGGAGCAGAAGCCAAGGTGAGGAGCTGCCCTGCACTCCCGAGCCTCGTGGCCGACTCCTTCCCATCCTGCTCTGGTCTACCACACACTTACTGGGGTCTTTAAGTTTCTTCACGTTCCTGCTGTCTTTGAAGTACTCGCCTAAGTTGCTTCTGGGGAATAAGAGGGAAAGGAGATGGTGGTCAGAGCCACGGGGACGCTAAGCAGTGCTGGCCGGTACCTGCTGAGCAGCCCTGGTTGTGGGCAGGTCTGGGCTGTGATGCTCACCGGGCGGGGTTCTGGGGGGTGAAAGGGATGCTCAGGGAGCAGCAGGCTCCATCGTGGTATGCGTCCAGGAGCCGCTGCCGGTTTCCAGAGTCATAAATTGCATAGTACCTGTGGGGAAAACAAAAGGGAAGGTCTGTGCTCCTCAGTCCGGATCCACAAAGGGACCCAGTAGCTCTCAAGAGTGAGCTGTGCTGGGGCTGCCTGCCTCTCCCCCGCCTCAGGGCCCTGGCTACTTACTGCTGCAAGAAGTGCAGGACCAGGTGCTTCAGGGTCTCTGTTCCAAAGTAGCTTCCCTAGCATCAAACAGCTATTAGGACCATGTGACCAAGACTCTCCTCCCAACACAAGTCCTAACTCTGTCCCCCTTTCTCACCTTGCAGGGCGGTAACGTCGTGGGGGTTTCAACATCAAAGGCAATTGGCGGGGGTAACTCATGGCCATCCTGCCGAAAGGAAGTGACAGTTGATAGTGTAAAATAGAGAAAGGCTGGATGAGTAATAAAATGCAAAAACTAAGCGTAGGGGGACAGAGGTCAAGTGTGAAAGAGACACAGATCCTGACAGATGCCACTTTGTCAAGAGGCATTTTTCCCGGAAGGAGGATTATAGTCTTTGCTGGATTTTCAAGGGGCTCCATGTCCCCAAATTAATGGTCACACAAACACATGTTAGGCAAAACCTTGGTGAGATGCTACGCTTGTTAGAAGAGCATGAAGAAAGTCATGAACTTACCAAGCGTAATAATTTGGGAAATCGTTCACGAATGGCGCTGTCAAGAACGGGACAGAAGTGAGTGATGCTTCAGAGCCACCGTGCCTCCTCACTGCTCTAGGAGCAAATACACCAACACCCGAGGGGCAGCCCATCCCACCTTAGTCATTCTCTCCCTCCTCCCAGCCTCTGAGCTCCGAGAAGCATGGCCCCTCCCCACCTCACCTGGGCACCCAGCAATGACTACCTTGAAGGCTGACTCTCTTCTCTGCCTGACCCCCAGCGCCACAGAGCAGCACTCTCAGCCCAGGCTTTAAGCCCAGGCCCTCCTTTCCCTCCCTGCCCCCCTTACCTTCTACCTACTCACCTGTGCAGCCCCGGGAGGAGGGAATGGGGTGGGAGCCCAGAGGCTCTGCTGCCTCAACAGGTATCCATCAGTTCTGCCAGGTCTGGCTGTGGCCAAGACCAGAACACACCACAGGGATGGCACAGGATGTTGGGGCAGGGAGATGAGCAAGGCGGGAATCAGGAAGAGGGGAGGCCAAGAAAGGAGCGAGGGAAAGAAAAGGAGAAGGGAAAGAGAGAAAGGCAGGATGGAGCAGGGCCAGGGGAAAGGGGGACAGAGGAGTAGAGAGGAGGAGGAAAGAGAAAGCGGAAGGACTACAAGGCAAGGAAGCATTCAGAAAAAAGGGTGAGCAAAGGGAAGAAGGCGGTACCCTGACACAGCCCTTTCCTTCAGCTGCCCTTTCCCTGTGGTCCAAGGTAGAAATGGGACACAAATCCTTGTTGCAGCAAGAGGGCAGCTGCTGTTAGCCAGGTCTGTCTGCTACCTGGGTCCCGATCTGAGCTGGGCGTGGGAAGCAAAGCAGCCATGGGGGCAGGAGACCTCCCTCTGAAGGGGTGAGGGTTCAGGCCCCTGCAAAGTTGGGGGGGTGAGGGTCTGTGCCCCACCTCTGTTGGCCCCCAAGTTCTCTCCTGATGGCCCCTCTGCGACTGTGCCTGTCTTAGGTTGTTCCTTCCCTGAGGAATCTTACCCGTCTCTGGCTAACCAGCCATCCTCCGGGGCCAAGCAGGGTGATGTGAGGTGTGCGAGTGAGGAAGGGGCACACCCTCCGCAAGAGGTTCAGTTCTGTCTCCTGAGTAGCCTATGCCCCCGTGGCCTCCACGCCCAGCACCTGCCTTGGGATCCCCTCGCCTGCTGGCGGGGCCCCGGCTCTGGTCACATGTCTTGGGGAACCCAGGTTTCTTCTCCAGGGAGGGCCCAGCTCACACCACTGGGCGAGAGACAGATCCATGGCACTGGCCACCACGAGGCCTCAACCTCAGCATGAGCAGAAAGCCCAGGCAACAGCTGTGGGCAAATGGATTGTGAGAGGACGGTCGGTCCCTCTTGGCAAAAGGGCAAGAGGGGCTAATATAGCACAAAGGAGGACTGGCCTAACAGCATGTAGTCCCAGGGAGAGGGCTTTCTCAGCCCAGTATGTCAGGCTCTTGGCACAAGACAACTCCATGTATGGGGCACATACAAGACACCCCCAGTCATGGTAGAAAAGGGGGGGTGCCCTTCCTGGAACAATAGGGTAGGGAGATTCTAGAAAAGGCTGTGTTCAGGAAAGAAGGAGAAAAGCCACAGAACCAGTGAGCAAGTAGTCAGGTAAAAAAAAAAAAAAAAAAAGGAAAGGCGACATGGGGCAAAGCTAGGACATATGGAAAGATGAAGGGAGGCACATGTGATCCTCCCCAAGGACAGGTGGTTCCAGCTCAGGGCTGCACATCTCCTGCAGACGGGCACTGGTCAGGGTGCGCTAACTCAGCCTCCCAGGGGGTGAAGGTCCCCAGGAGGGGAGACAGAGACTACAACTGACCTGATGTAGGTGGATTGGTCTCGGAAGGTGTCGCACAGGGGGTTTTCTTCGAGCCATAGCTCTTCTAGCTTCAGCCCCTTTACCTTGTCCAATTCCCGCTCAGATTTCAACTGCAAAGGAGAAAAGGAAGGAAAAGAGACCCCAATAAAGAGAGCCAGCTAGATGCCCACACCTCAACCCTGAACCTCATCTCTGAAACTCCTTCCTTTGCCTCTTGCCACCACTGGCAAGTCCTCTTCACCCTCTGTCCACCCCAACCACAGCACATTCAGGTCTCAGTCCTCACCTCGTTTCTGGAGAGGTTTAGGATCTTTAGGTTGGGTGCTTTCTGCACAATGCTGGACATGTCATCCAGTCTATACAGCTTGTTACTGCTCAAATTCAAGGACAACAGCTGTGGGGAGAGGAAGCATCAGCAGGGAGGGGATCAGAGACAAATCCGCCTCCCAACGCCATCCTATCTGTCTCACCCAACAACGGGGCGATGGCCTCACCTCAGGAATGTTGTCCTCAATGATTTGTAGGGTAGCTGCCATACAGCTTCTACGATTCAGGACGACATCAATGTTTTGGGCCACCAAATCTTCAGGAAGAAAAGGGAAGTGTGAGAGGGTCTGCCTAGGCCAGCATTAGCACCAAACCATTCTTGAACCTCCCCGCCTGAAAGATCCTGCTGTCGCCACCTATCTGCGAATTGCTGCCAACAATACCTGGGTCTAAACGGAGGCCTTTGAGGTCAAGTGCTTGTTGGGAGCCATCGTATCGTTTGCTCATGATCAGCTACAGAGGAAGAAAAAGGCTTTAGTGGTTACTGGGGTTGTGTATTTGAGGGGAGGAGCGTGGGGATATGAGAGCTGCTAGGACTGGGGTGGAAACACGTGACTTGAGCCTGCCTCACCTTTAGTTGCTCTACTTGCTCTGGCTTCAGTTCATTCTGTACAGTAAGGGGTGGAGGAGAGGAGTTGATGATGATAGATATCTGCAGAGCAGAAATAAAGAAGGGTGAACTCTAGGGAAGCCTAAGCCCCAGGACCAAGACCCAGGTCCCTGAGCACCAGTCCCTGCCTCCAGCCAAGCCAGGCCCTTTATACACACCCTTCGGTTCTCTTGATCCAAAATCTTATAGTTGACAGCCTTCAATGCAGAGGCAGTACTGGCATCCTCAACAAAAAACTGGGCCCGTGTGTTTTCATAGTGAAACTGCAGGAGAAAACAAGAGCAGTAGACTTCGAACCCAGAGCCCCTGGCCCATCTGGCCCCTCTGCCAGCCATTCAGGCCTTATCTTACCTCAATGGGGGTGAAAGGGACACTGCATTTGCTCTGAATCATACTCAGGAGCCATGACTTGTCATATTTCCTGCCATAAGGAATCTACATGAGAGAAACAGAAGAGAACAGCATGTAACTAAGGCGAAACAGCAGATACAACCTAGTGCTCTTTCATATAGTCTGCCAAGCTTTAAAAGATTCTAAAGAAAACACCAGTTTCCACTTCCCAACCAGGTATCACGTTTCCCTTTAAATGACCTCTCCTTTCCTCCCAATCCTACAGGTTCCTTCTACTTCTTCTCTGAACCTGCCCTCAGGTGTTCTAAGATATTGATCCTTAGGAGAAAGGATGGATACCTGACTGTGGCATAAACAGCTGAGAAGACTGATTTATGGTTCAAGAGTAAACACCTTCACTCTGAACCCAGCCCCCCACTCCTCCTGCACCATCTACTTCCAAGATACTCACTGTAATCTTAAACCAGTTCTTCGAGGTCCCGTCCTGGCTGGTGCCAGCCCCTCCTCTCTGTGGAGGAACTCTGTCTCTCCGCACAGTAACATGAATTCGGTCTCGATCATGCCAATTATCACCCCGACGGTTGGGTCGCGCAGCATAGGGGTTGCTGAGGAGAAGCAGAGAATGATACATCCATAGATGCTAGGGATGTCTTCTCAAAAACCTTGCTGCACTCTTATCTGGGCTACAACGAAAACTGTTCAACCATTAAGTGGGTCCTGGCATTTCTCTCTGGTAGGCAAGAAGAGAAATGCCATGGAGTAAGAGGGCTATATAAATGAATACGTCACTGAAGTCAAACCAGAACAACCAGATACTTACTATCGAACTCGGGGAACGTCCTGGGCATCACTCATTGCCACATCTCTGTCATCATCCTCAAGGCGGGAAGACCGAATGCCAGTACCTCCTCTGCCAGACCTACGGTTCCCCTCACCACACTTCCACCGGAAAGGACCCCGGCCTTTCTTTCTCCTTTGAGGGAAACTAACTCGATCATCATGCTCTGGAGTTGGAAACAGAATACAAATTAGAAGGCACATCGCTGGTCTAGCTGCTTCTGCTGTGACAATCAGTCTCCGGCCAGCACCCTGCTGGATGAGGTACACACTAACTACATCGGCCACACTCCATGCAAACTCCTCCGCCTGTCCAGAGAAAGAGCCCTCTCTGTGGGATGGTAGCATCAGGGGAAAACCACTGGGAAACTGCAGGGCTTTTGAAAAATAAAACAGAAACTGGAGCCCCAGAGAAGAGAAACAGAATGTGGAAGTGTGAGTGATCCAAAAGTGGAACTGGACACAACTCAGACCCTCTGAAGGTTACCTGAAACCTGCTTTCACGCAGCCTCCCAAATCTACTTAACCCACTCAATACTTGGGATGATGACCTCTCCCCCATCCCCTCAAACCAACCAATCACAGTGATTACAAGGGCCTTCCGTAAATTGCTTCTTGTGCCTATACAGCACAAATGTCAGTTACAAATATGACCAATTTAAGGACTTTAAAGGCCTTTTAAGGACTTTAAACTGCCACTCTGAAGCTTTGGGGGTGAGCTCTTTGTTTCTTTGGCCAGAAATGTCTTCTAACTCAGAAGACAAATCCTAGATTCAGGATCTAGTGGCAGCTAGGGTGCTAACCAAGGGTCCTCAAATACTCTCCAGGAACATGACCCTCTGAATCCTGGTGTGTAGGAACGGCTTCCTAAAAAAAAGATCCATGACTCCCAAAAAAGGATCTGTCTAACGCAAACAATGGATTTCAAGAAATGACCCTAGAAAAAAAGAATACATGAACAGAAGGCATAGCTAACTTTCACTGAGAACTTTCTCCAGTGCCAGGCACTATGATACTCCAGGCACTTTCTATGAATGATCTCATTTTCACACACACACAAACACACACACACACAGGACGCAAACTTAGGAGGTAGATACTGTTTCTACCTGCACTAAGAGGGTGGAAAATGAGGCCTGAGAGCTTAACTCACTCAAGCTTGGTGTAGCCAACTCAGGATTTAAACCTCGGCTGTCGTGTGCTCCAAACCACTACCCTGGACCCAGCGCAGTGTTTGGTCTGGCATCGAGTCGGCGTGTCTAAAACATTTACCAAAGTCAAAGCCACAGGAAGTGGGGCAAGACCGACTGGACGCGACAGATAATAGGGCACAGGTAGCCCATGAGCAGGGCACTGACTCACATTAAAAAGAGTCTGGCCGCCACACTGAAATGACAGGGATCCGCCACCCACAAAGTTCAAAGGCATCTCGTCGCCCCGCCGCCGAGCCACCCGCTGCGAAGCGCAGCTCCTCGCAACGCCAGAACCCCGCAGTCAACAACTCGGGCGCCCACCCTCGCTCGAGTGCGGCGGGGCCGCCCGGGCCGCCTCGCCCCGGCCCGCGCCGCCACCGTTCCCCGCGGACGTGGGCACCTCGCGGCCTCCCGCCCCGGGGCTGCGGCCTAGGCCGGCGCCGCCCACCCGGCCCCAGATCGCCCCGCTCCCCGGCCCGGGGCCAGCACTTACCGTTGTAGGACTTCCCCCCGTCCGCCATGGCACAGCGAGAAGCGGGACGGGCTCAGGCGCGGGCCGCAACGCCACCAAACGTCAGAATGCCCGGCTCCTCCAGGTCGCAGCGCTCCTACGCCCGGCGCCGCCGCATTTATGAGGCCGGGCGCGCGGCGCGCGGTCGACGTCCCCAGGTGGTGGGTGGTGCGCCAGGAGGGCCCGGCCCACTGCGCGTGCGCGCAGGCCGGCGGCGGGGCGGGGCGGGGGGCGGGGCTCTGCGCTGCCGCCGGCCCGAGGCTGCCGAGGGCGCGCCGCGCCGCTCCGCGCGCCGCCTGCTTCCCTCCGCCCGCGGCGACGCCGGCACCTCCCGGGGTATCGCTGGAGCAGATGGAAGGCTACAGTAGCCCAGGACTCCGACAGGAACGGGAAGTGGGGCCCATACAAAGGGCTCCCTAGCAATGGGAGACCCAGGCGTCGGAGCGGGAGCGACCGCTTCCAGACCCCTAGAGGGAAGCAGCCAGTTTTTGTTTCAGCTCAGCCCTCTCAGCTGCAGATTTGGATCTATGTTTAGCTTTTCCCCATAAAATAAAATGCCAAGAAATAGAGAACTAGTCGTAAGCTCTCAGAGAGAGCAGGGACCTTAACCAATTCATGGCTTGTTTCTTTAGCACCTGGCTCAGTACCATGCTTGGCACATAGCAGGAACTCAACAAATATTTGTGAAATAAGTGAATTTCTTGTCTATGCATCCCCGCCACGAAGCCTTGCAGTCAAACGACTGATTTGTCAGGCTTTAGTGAGCACCTGTCTTCAGACACCCACCCACCACAGATGTGCTGTGCTAGGCCCACATGGTGTGTCAACTGGGTAGTGAAGATTCCAGCAAGACCACCTGCTGAACAGAGGCCCAGGGGAAAGGAAATATGGAAGTGCCAGGGCTAGAAAAGACCTGGGCTCTCCTAGGCCCTGCAGAGTATTAGGGCCAAGCCAGCGCATGGTGATTGTTTCTATAGCTTGAGCTTCCTTTTTGTTGACATGGGAGGACTTCAGTGACCTCACAATGATGTGGTTGTGGGTCCCGGTCAGGAGTGACAAAGAATATTCACCTCCCTGGAGGGTGGGTATTCCAGGCAGGTCTCTCACTTTCCTGTGACTGGCTTGGAGTTAGTTGGTAAGGGGCTTGGAGGGACCAAGACCCTCAGCTGGAGCTGGGGACAAATTCTTCACTTCACTTTTGACTCCTGGCAGCAGACAGAGCTCCTGCTTCATCCAGCTCAAGGAAAAATTGGGACCAACCAGTTAGAGGATGCAGATGAAACAGGTCCAAATACTGCTGGAGATGGTCCTGGAAGTTGCCACCAATCAGGGATGCACTCTGAGGTCCTGCTGGCCCCTTTGAAGGGAAGTTGCCATGCTAATGAAGTGCTGCTGCCCTTGGTTGTCCTGCCTAGGAGGCCACTGTGCACAGAGCCCAAAGCCTGGCCCCTCAGAGCCATTGGCCCAACCCTTTCAGTTCTTGAACTGGACAATGGGCTCACTCCACTTGTTGCCTAGGCCCTTCGACGCTCCCACCCAGAAATGACAACATGGCTAGTGAGGCTGACAGTCTTGCTGTAATTGGGAGAAAAAGGCTGCAGCGCATTTGGCAGACTGAGTCACCAGCAGCCAAAATTGGGGTTGTACAGGCAGCCGAGGTGCTCAGGGCCCCTGCCTCACATAGTGAGGAGGAAGAATAAAGAGGTCAAGTTCTAACCCAGATGGGAAAGTTGGTCCCTGGGGCAGTTTCACTTCCTCTCCTCTCAGGATGTGAGGAAGGGCATCATCTCCCCTTGCTGCCGAAGTTTCTTTGGGAAGAGGCTGGGAAGGATTTATAAAAATCTCCTAGTGGAGACAACCTCCCCCACCTACCCCCCAGGTGGCTGCTGCTCCTTTCCAGCCACTTCACAACAGTGTCCAGATCCAGAACCGTGTGTGTTTCATGGGCCTGAGGGTGGTGAGGGGAGGACAGGGTGGCCAGCCAGAGGCAAAGGGTGGGGGATCAGGGGCAGTGGCCATTCTTAGCAGTTCCAGGAAAACAGGGCCTTTCTCTCAAGCACCCTGCACAGGCTCAATGGCAGCACTGGCCACCTGCCCTCCCAGGTAGGTTCTAAACCCCCACGGAGTGCCTCAGAGTGGAGAGGGTTCAGGCAAGGAAGACCACAAAGATGATGAAGAAGACAATGAGGATGAGGAAGATTTTGACCATGAGCCACCGGTTGGAGGTAACCGACTGAAAGTACTTGAGGATCTCTGAATGGGCGGCCTCAACATCCAGCTGGGCTCCCATCACGTTCTCATCAATCCTGGGGATAGGCAGGGAGGAGAGGAAACAGGACACTGGATTAGAAAGAATGCAACTGAAGCATATTTACTGACATGGGCAGAACGTCACAGTCGTGCTAGTAAAAGTGTTTAGGTGTGTCTTTCCCTTCCCCCCTCTCCCTGCCCCCAGGCACATTACCTCTGCCTTTCTCTCTCCTAAGCTCCAAGGGTCCTTCTGCCTTATAACTTGTTTCCTGAGCCTACGCAGCTCAGCTGGCTCACATCTACTACCTCTGTAACTTTCTAAATAAACTTTCTCCTATAATTTGAAACAAACAAACAACAAAGTATTTATATACAATATGATCCCATTCTTGTGTGTATATATTTGTGTATAGAAAAAGCTCTAGAAGGGTAATATAAACAAGTCTTGGTTCTTGTTAGAAAAATCAGTTCTGCAACTTATTAGCTGATGACCCTAAGCCAGTCATTTAACCTCAAATCTCATTTTCTTCAACTGAAAAGGAAAAATGAGGGATAACACAAAACTACCTCTCTGGTTGTCAGTCTTACCTGAGTTAACAAACATAAAGTGCTCAACCTGTACTAAGAACCCCCAAATATTAACTGTTATAATATTTCCTCATCAGTAATTTAAAAAAAATTTTTTTGAATTTATTGGAGTGACACTGGTTAATAAAATTATGTAAGTTTCAGGTGTACAATTCTATAATACATCATCTGTATCTTGTATTGTGTGTTCACCATCCAAAGTTAAGTCAGTATTTATTGAATTTTGTCTAATAAATATGTATTGCATTTGTAATGGGGGAAAAGTTCACAGACCATTCCAGTCAGGAAATCCTGTATATGCAGTCCTAAAAAACAAATACAAACCTGGGTCTTTGCAAAGGTAGTCCCTGGGAGCAGAGACTTTTCCAAGCTGTGAGGATAGAAAAGTTGGTGGAGCCAGGCAATCCAGCTAGAAAGTGAGAGGAAAGGCTAGGCAGTGGCTGCAAGCCCGAGGTCCTGCGTCATGAGGACTGTGAGCCAATCTCTGTCCAAGTGCGGGAGCCTGGACTGTACCTGATTCCCTATTTATGTTGCAGAAGCTAAAGTATCAGGTTTCCTAGCTTTTGGCTGTAATGACATTTCTCAGTGTGGGTGCATTTGTCACCTCCTAGCCAGTAAAGCTCACATTGGCTTTGCTTAACAAAAATGGAAAAATAATAAATGCAATTTAGCATATTAGAGATTTTAAGTGAGAGTTCATGCATGAAAGTAATAGAAGGGAACACGGGTGGTGAAAAAACTACAAATCAGTGGGATACTGAGAAGAACAAGCGAGTAGGGGAGTTAGGAAAAGAAAATGAAAGGGGCAGAAAACAATGGCTTGAGAAGGAGAGGGCTGGCAGAAAGGGAAAAGGGAAAAGTCTACGTGAGGGGCACAGAAGCACGTCACAAAGAGAGAGAGCTGTAGGGCAGGGAGTCAAGCGCTAGGAAGCCTGAGTCTCGCTAACAAAGGATAAATGACAAAACTGTTGAGAGAGGCACGGAGCCCAGAGGACTGGAAGGGGAGTGAAGTCGGGAACAACGAAAAACAGGAGGTTGAACCGAGAAAGACAGGGAGCCGAGAACTGGAAGGGTTATGGCACCGTGATGAGATGTGGGATGTTAGTTTTCAAGTTTGTTTCCTCAAAACCTGACAATGACTGAGGGTAACTGGGTTATGTTCAAGAGGGTACAAAAACTGCCTTTATGCTGCTGGTATGGCCAAACTCAGTAATAAAGAGTATCGATGGTAATGGAGTATAACACACTGAATATAAAAAAGAAATTACTATTATCCATAGTGATTTTAGAGAGAGAAAGCTCCTCGCCATGGCCTCGTAGCTCAGTTGGTTAGGGCGTTGTCCCGATACACCAAGGTTGTGGGTTTCATCCCTGGTAGGTTACATATAAGAATTAACCAATGATGCATGAATAAGTGGAACAACGGACCTGGCCGGTGTGGCTCAGTTGGTTGGAGAGTCGTCCTGTATACCAAATGGTGGTGGGCTCCATTCCCGGTCAGGGCACATAACTAGGTTTCAGGTTCAAGCCCTGGTCAGGGAGCACGTGGGAGGCAGCTGATCAATGTTTCTCTCACTCTCTCTCCCCTCCTCTCTCTAAAAAATTAAACACAATAAATGGAACAACAAATCGATGTTTCTCTCCCCTCTTCCATTCCTCTCTCTCTCTCAAATCACTTTAAAAAAAATAGACAGCTCCTTCTTTCCAGAAGAATGCCAGCTAATAAATACAGAACTAAGAGAAATAAAAAATTACCATTTGCTGTACACAATCTCACATGAGTCAAGCAAGGAACAAACATCATAGGGCTGAGAAACTGGACATTTGCATGGACTCAAAGTATCACTCCACGGATGACTTAGTCTGACTGTCATCACCTTAAACAAGTGACCAAACCTGCCATAACCAATAAGTGGATAAGCTCATCAAGTGCTGATGGATATGATTGCCTATATATAGCCAGCCAAAAATATTTAACCTAAATCTAATCAAGAGGAAACACTGGACAAGTACATATGCAGGACTTTCTACAAGAGACGTGGGCCTCTTAAAAAAAAAAGTCAATGACACAAAAAACAAAGCAGAAGGAAAACTAAAGAGACATAAATGCAATGTGTGAATGTTGCCCGGGCCTTAAAAATTTAGAAGAAAAGCTAAAAGCATTTTTAGAACAGTTGGGGAAATCTGAGTATGGACTGAATACTGGATAGTTGGAAAATGGTTAGTTTGCTCAGGTGTGATAACGGTATCGTGGCTGTTCAGGGCAACACCTCTTCTTGGAGGATGGATGCTTTAGTATTTGGGGATAAAATGTCATCATGTTTTCACTTAACTTTCAAATGATTCAGAACAAAAGAGAGAGCAAGAACAAGAGGGATCAAAGGTGATAAAATGTTAACAGTTGGCAGATCCAGGTGAAAGGAATATAGTTGGTTCCTTGTTATCCTCCCAACTTTTCTGTAGCTTGAAATTTTTTATTTACAACTGGGGTGGGGTGGGGGGATGACTAACATTAGATCAGAAATTTGCATACCTTAGAAAAAATAAGAATCACCTGTTGAGCATCTCAAAAATGCAAATTCTTAGGTTTCACCTCTAGAGATTCTAGGGTGGAGCCAAGGAATCTACATACTGAACTTTGGAATCAATCAGTAGTTTCTGAAGACAGTGCACAAATGCAGATCCACGGGCATCCAGAAAACAAACAGAAGAATGTATCTATTTTTTAAATTCATCCTTTCAAAATTTTAATTTCTTGTGCATGTGGCTGCCCACAAGTTTTCTCTCCTTTGTTATTTCCCTTATAGACTTCATTCTACTGTAAAATTCCTTCTGAGCCATTTATCTGAAAGGGATGGCACTATTGAATCAATCCAGCCTTTGATCAAATGTAACACCTTAGGGTCCTTCACTTGCACTTTTCTCAAGGACATTCCACTCACATCTATGGAATCAGAATCTTCAGGTTCAAGGCCAGGAACCTGTTTTCTATACCTTGCCCAATTAAATAAGTGAGGCTGCTGATGGGTCATGGAGGGAAACCTGCTTTATACAAATGTAGGAGGTTACCCAGTTTCACATGATCATGGTAAAAGTGCTCTGCTAGATACTGTGGGTATGTTAATGATACATAATGTAATCCCTGTAACAAAAAAGCAAAGACATAGAGAGCTAAAATACCAACAGACAAATTTAAATGAAATTCTAAATAAAAATTCAATCGCTCAAAAGACATTAAAGGAGGAACATAGGAACAAATAACAAAAGGGAAAAACAGCAAATAGTAAAATGGTAGGCCTAAATCCAACCTTAATAAAAATCACATTAAATGTTAATGAACTAAACACTCCAATTAAATTTGCAGCTCTCATCTCAGTTGGCCTAAAAGCAAAATCTGTCATAGCTGATCCCTCTTTTTTAATCTCATTTTCTTTTCCTGGCTCCTAGGACACCGTATCCATTTACTTTTTCCTCCTATCTTACCAGCTGTGCTCCTATTCAGTTTCCCCGGGACTAAGACTGAAGTTCAGAGGAGGACTCAGTGCTTGATTCTCCTCTTTACACACACTCCTTACCCAGCCGCACAGTCCAATTCTGCCTACTCTTGGCCAAGACCTGTCTCATAAACTGCATAGCCCAGCCAGGTGTGGCTCAGCGGTTGAGCGTTGAACTAGGATCCAGGAGATTGGGGTTCAATTCCCGGTCAGGGCACGTGCCCGGGTTGCAGACTGCAGCCAATCAATGACTCTCTCATCATTGATGTTTCTATCTCTCTCTCCCTTTCCCTTCCTCTTTCTGAAATCAATAAAGATATATTTTTAAAAAACCAAAAAAACCCAAAAAACTGCATATAGCCACCCGCCTGCTCACTCTCTCCACTTAGATATCTAACTACCCGCTTCTTGTTGGAAGTGTCCAACAGTGAGCAATTTATTTTCCTCCTAAAACTTCGAGTAACCAGCCCTATTTCTAGGGAAGGCCATGAATCTCTTTAGTTGCTTGTATCCAAAGCCTGGAGTTATCATCATAAACTTTTTTCTCTCATACCCTACATTTAGTTCATCAAGTAATTGATCCTGTTGGTTCTGCCTTCAAAACACATTCAGCCCTGGCCGGTGTGCCTCAGCCATTACAGCAACGGCCCACACACCAAATGGTCTTGGGTTCGATTCCTGGTCAAGGGCACATACCTAGGTTGTAGGTTTGCTCCCCAGAGGTTTGAGTAGGAGGCAACCAATTGATGTGTCTCTCTCACATCGATGTTTCTCTCCCCCCCCTCTAAAAAAATATATATGTATATGTGTATGTATCTATGTATACATATATATGTATGTGTATAATCCAACTATTTATTAGTCACCACCTTGGTCACCTCTTGCTAGATTACTGCAAAAACCTCGTCACCTATCTCCCTGCTTCTATCCTAGGCCTCTACGATCTGTTCTGACTACAGCAACTGAATGATCCTTTTAAAATAGAAATCAGATAATGTAACCTTTAGTCCAAACCCTGCAACAACTCATGTCATTCAGAGTAAAAGCCAAAGCCTCACATGGCTTTAAAAGGCCCCACATGATGTGGCTCCTCATTTCCCCTCTGATCTTACCTGTGTTACTCTCCTCCTCACTTATCCCCAGCTGCAGTGGCCTCTTTGCTGTCCTTTAACTCATCACATATACTTCTGTGAAAACGCCTTCACATCGGTTCTTCCCTCGGCCTGGTATACTTCCCCAGTTATCTTCATGGCAAACTCCCTTACATTCTCCCAAATCTTGATTAAATGTCACCTTTTTATTTATTTTTAAAAATATGTCTTTGATCTCAGAGAGAGGAAGGGAGAGAGAATAGAAACATCAATGATGAGTCATTGATCTGCTGCCTCCTGCACATCTCCCACTGGGGATCAAGCTTGCAACCCCGGCAGGTGCCCTGACCAGGAATCGAACTGTGATCTCCTGGATCATAGGTCAATGCTCAACCTCTGAGCCATGCTGGTGGGGCTAAATGACACCTTCTTAATGGGGTCACCCTTAATCATTCTATTTAAAATTACAACTCATGCCTAATCCCGGTAGCTCTGTTGGTTAGGCGTTGTACTGATACACCAAGGTTGCAAGTTTGATCCCTGGTCAGGGTACATACAAGAGTCAACCAATGGCTGTAACTGGTTTGGCTCAGTGGTTAGAGCATCGGCCTTGGGATTGAAGGGTCCCAGGTTCGATTCCGGCCAAGGGCATGTACCTTGGCTACAGGCATGATCCCTCAGCCTCCGTTGGGCTGTGTGCGGGAGGCAACCAATCACTGTGTCTCTCTCACACTGATGTTTCTTTCTTCTCTCCTTTTTCTCTCCCTCATTCTCTGAAAAGCAATGGAAAAAAATATCCTCAGGTGAGGATTAAAAAAAATCAACCAGTGAATGAACAAATACGTAGAACAAATAGGTATCTTTCTCTCCCTCTCAAAAAAAAAAAAAATTGCAACTTGCCCCTTTAAAACTAGCACTCCAAATTAGTTTACTAGCACTCCAGATTAGTTTATCTTACTTTTTTTTTTGAGAGGGAGAGAGAAAGGAAGAGGGAGAGAGAAACATCGATGGGCTGCCTCCTGCATGCCCCCTACTGGGGATTGAGCCTGCAATCTGGGCATGTGCCCTGACTAGGAACTAAACTGATGACCTCTTGGTTCATGGAAATGTTCAACCAATTGAGCCACACCAGCCAGGCTATCTTACTCTACTTTTTTTCTCCTCTACTTTTATTTGTAGCATTTATCACTGGGCAAAAATATATACTGGTCCACTTACTTACTACGTGTATTTTTAATAATCGATCTACCCTACTAGGCTATAAGTTCTACAAGGACAGGGATCTTTATCTATTTTGTCCAAGGCTGTATCTGTATCTCTATAACCCAGTCATTTTCAACCTTTTTCATTTTGCAGCACACATAAACCAATACTAAAATTCTGTGGCACAACAAAAAAAATCTATTTTTTGCCAATCCGATAAAAAAATAGGTATAATTTTGATTCATTTACAGTGAATGGCTATGTTGTGTTGGCTGTTATTTTTTTATTTGGCAATCTAAGGGAAAAGAGGTCAGTGTCCCTGACTAGTCAGGTATTGCATGTTTTAAAAATTCTTGCAGCACATGGGTTGAAAATCGCTGCCATAACACAATGAATGAATGCTAAGAGGAGAGGAGCGGAGCTGATAAAACGCCTCTTACAGCAGCAGGTGGCACCAGAGGAGCAGAGAGGCCTTCCTATGGGTGGGCTGTGCCTACCTCCCTTGGCCTCATTCTGTACCTCTCTGTCTCTGCTCACTACTTCCTAGCCATACTGGTCTTCTTGATTCTTGAATACATCAAAAATGTCCCATCTCAGAGCCTTTGCACTAGCTGTCCACACTGCCTAGAATACTCTCTCTTTTTTGTATGGTTGGATCCCTCTTGTCATTCACGTCTCTGCTTCAATCAACATCATGGTCTTCCTCACCTATAGTAAGTCACTTTCTTTGTTTTTTTGTTTTTTTAAAATATGTCTTTTATTGACGTCAGAGAGAGGAAAGTAGAGGGAGAGAAAGAGAGAGAAACATCAGTGATGAGAGAGTCATTGATCGGCTGCCTCCTACACACCCCCTACTAGGGATCGAGCCCACAATCCGGGCATGTGCCCTGATCGGGAATCGAACCACCATCTCCTGGATCATAGGTCAGTGCTCAACTGCTGAGCCACACTGGCCAGGCTAGTCAGTCACTTTCTTTTTTTAAGTCAGTCACTTTCTTAACACATCATTCTACTGTAACTCTCTATATAGTCCTTTCACTGCCTAAGAATTTGTCAGTTCTTTTTAACAGAATATGCATATGAATTCCACATATGTATTACAGAACTTAAGCTCTGTGACATAGAGACTTTGCTGTTCTACTCATTTCTTCTACCCAGGACCTAGAACAGTGCCTGACATGGAACAGGTGCTCAATAAACACATGTTGAATTCATGAAGGCAGGTGAACTGGGCCCTGTGGGTGGGCAGGATTCACTGTACTCTTCCAAAGGGCTGTTCCTGGGGACCTTTAGAATGCCAACCACCTACGAGGAAGAGAAAGCTCCTCTGAAGTGAGAAAGAGTCTCACCTCTGAATGGTTTCTTCCTGTTCCTTAACCATGTGTGCCAACTGCTGGAAGATGGAGCCCAGTTCAACAATTGTGGACTCGATGTTCTGCATGGTGTCTGCCCGGCTCTGGATGTAGGAATCCTTCAGAGGAGAGAGAGTGCATATGAGCACTGGGAGCTTTTTTAGGGTATGGTCTGCCTCTTTAGGATCCTCCTAGCTTGCCATTTCACCCATGGCACATTCCAAACACTTGGTTGTGGCCCACAGAGAACAGAGGGGCAGCTTAGAACCTGGGTACCTGCTCGTCAATGAGCTGTAGCTGCTGGCTGGTCCGAGAGTCCATCATGTCGATAGCTACATCCCCAGAGGCACGGGACTCTGCCCCCAAAACCACAGCACCACCCCCTGGAGAAAGAAAGAAGACATGGCACTTTTTTATTGGTTAAAAGTAGCTTCAAAACCCACAGGCTTTGGATTTGAATCCCACTTACTAGCCTTGTGACCCTGGGCAAGTCATTTAACCCCTTTTGAGCCTCAGATTCCTCACCTGTAAAACAGGGGATAATAATAGTTGTTTTCTCAACAGGTGGTTGTGAAAATTATATAAGAGAATGTGAATAAAGTGAGTGCACAAAAAATATTAGTAACTGTTATTCTTCTGAACATGACTGAATTCATCCCCAGCAGTGAGAATGTGGGAGACTAACGGTGGATCCTGAATGCCAGCAACCAGGCTGACCTTTGAGAGATAAAGCCTAGCAGCTTCCTTGCCCCTTCATTCTCCGACCGAACCCCTGCCCTTAAAATATGCCATCACATCCAGAGTAACTAAGCCTTACCCCTCAGGACTCCTATGTGGCCTGTGACTTACCCAGGTGGTTGGGGGCAAGGGGCAGGGCCGACACGGGTGCTCGGGAGAACTGCTCCCGCCGGCTCCTTTGCTGCTTCAGGTTCTGGGGTTGGGGAAGAAATGCAAAGGTCCTGAGGCCTCTGAAAAGCAGGCATGTTAAAAAGATCCCTCCTGTCAGCCCATGACCCTATGCCCTCCCCTTACCCTTCTACCAGTCTCTTTTCCATTACTCTCTTGGACCCTCACCCCCAGATTCCTATCCCTCCTACACAGATTCTACTCACCTCTGTCCTCACTTCTAAAACTGACTTGAAGTCATTGGACATGGAGGCCAGCTTTGACTAGAAGAAAAAGAGAGAGGGTCAGCAAAGGAAGACAATACCTTATTCCCTTTTATCTCCCCGTCTCCCACACCCAGGTCCCACCTGCAGGGAGACCACAATGGTGTTGGAATGGGTTTGCAGGTGCCGGCCACTCTGGCTGCCCTTGGCCTTCACAAAATCTTGAAGCTGGGCAATTTGTTTGTTGAGGCTATTAATGTCCTGGTGAAAGAGCCAACAGAAAAACAGTATCAGCCAAGGAGTCCTCAGCCAGCATCTCTCCCACATGCACATCTCTGGCAGGGAGGGCAGAGTGGGAGTTACTAGCGGTTACTACTCAGACCAAAAGGGCCTGCTGGGATTTTCCGAGCTCTACAGTTTGCTCAGGCTCTGTCCCTGCAGAGGAGAAACAAAGAGATGAGACATGGCCTCATCCATTTGTAAATAAATGACTTGTTTACCTCCTCCACCCTACTGCCCTACTCCACACCAGGAGGCTAAGTTCATGGTCACAGAACAACTTAAAAGGCCGAAATCTTGAACCCAGAACATGTTGACCAACAAAGCACCTGGTGCAGGCAACATGGTTTTCCAGAAGCACCAATGAATTCCTTTTGAAAATAATCACCATGCCCTGGCCGGGTAGCTCAGTTGGTTAGAGCATCATCCTGATACGCCAAGGTTGTGGGTTTGATCCCCAGTCAGGGCACATACAAGCATCAACCAATGAATGCAAAAATAAGCGGAACAACAAATCGATGTTTCTCCCTTCCTCTAAAATTAAAAAAACACGCTATTACTGAAAGAATGAAAGTTCTGACTTGTTCAAGGTCACACACAATGAGTAGCATAGCCAGGCTTTCTACACTAGACCAATGCCTCATCCACTCCCCAACCCAGCCTGCCAAGGGCCACACTAGACAAAGGAGCTGAAGGAGGCTGCCAGAGAACAGCAGAGAAAAAGAGTGGCTTAGGGCAGCCAGCCAGGGAGGAATCAGAGGAAGAGGAAAAGGGGGAAGGGAAAGAGGCCTAGAATAGTGAGTTTAATAAGTAGGTAGCCCGGCCAGCATGGCTCAGCGGTTGAGCATCAACCTAGGATCAAGGAGATCGAAGGGCACATGCCTGGGTTTCGGGCTCGATCCCCAGTGGGGGGAGTGCAGGAGGCAGCCAATCAATGACTCATCATTGATGTTTCTACCTCTCCCTCTCACTTCCTCTCTCTGAAATCAATAAAGATATATACATTAAAAAAAAAAAAAAAAGGCTTTGCGAAAAACTAGATTAGACAACTAGATTCTATCACTCCTATAGTCTCCCCAGTTAGTATGCCCCCTAATAGTATCCCAGCCCCAACCATTCTCTTGAGACTCCTGGACGATTTCCACTAAAAACTGGTCTGTCCTTTTGGAAAGTCGATGCAGCCCTCCTTACAGTTATGTGTCCAAAACTACATAGCAGGTTTTTTCCCCATAATATCTCCTCTCCCAGAGCTTTGGGTATAAGGTAAAGGAACTTTTTGTTCTAAATCCTCACCCAAGGATATTTTTTCCATTGCTTTTCAGAAAGAGTGGAAAGGGGAGGGGGAGAGAGAGAAACATAGATGTAAGAGACACACATCGATTGGTTGCCTCCTGCAGGCGCCCCAACTGGGGCAGGGGACCAAGCCTGCAGCTGATGTGCCCTTGGTGAGAATTGAACCTGGGACCCTTCAGTCCAAGGGCCGAAGCTTCAACCACTGAGCTAAACCAGCAAGGGCCACAATGATCTTTACAACCAGCCACCAATCTACCTTTAAAGCCTCATCTCCTGTCAATTACTCGTTCAGTCAACAAGTATCGAGTACCTACCAAATACCAGACACTGTTACAGGCATTTGGGATACATCTGTGAACAAGCAGAAAGAAAGAAAAAATCTCTGCTCTTGGGGAACTTACTTTTTTTTTCATTTTTGAGGGGGAATGAGGAAGGTGGGAGGGAACAGAGGCAAACAATAAACACAATAAGTTAATTATACAAAACGTTAGAATGTATCAAGTGAGATAAAAATAAACAGCCCTGGCCTACGGGTAGCTCAGTTGCTTAGTGCACCATCCTGATACCCCAAGGTGTGGGCTTGATCCCCGGTCAGAGCACACACAAGATTGAACCAATGATGCACAAGTAAGGGGGACAATGCGCTGTTTCTCTCTCTCCTCCCTCCTCCTTCCCCTCTAAAATCAATCAAATTTTTTTAAGAATTAAAAAAAATTTTTTTATAAATGTTTTTATTAATTTTTTGGAGAAGGGTAGAGAGATAGAAATGTTGACAAGAGAGAAATGTCATCAATCGGCCGCCTCTTGCACGCCCCCCCCCCCCTCCGGGGATGAGCCTGAAACCTGGGCATGTGCCCTGGCCAGGAATCAAACCGGTTGACCTCTTGGTTCCTGGGTCGATGCTCAACCACTGAGCAACACCAGCTGGGCAATAAAAAAATTTTTTAAAACCACAAACAACAGAGCAAGTTAAGGGTCAGTTTTGGTGTCTGGATATATTAAACAGTACAGTCAGGTTAGGTCTCCATGAGCAGCTGACATCTGAGCAAAGACTTGAGCTTTCCCTTTTAGAAGTCATACCTCTGCACAGACTGTTTTCTCTGTCTGGAATGTTCCTGTTCCTCAAGGGCTCTCTACAAGCCTTGAAACCAGCTCAGATTTGACCTCCTCTAAAAAATCTTTCCCAGTGTCCTGGACTATCTCATTCATCTTTTGTTAAAAAATTTTTTGATTGATTGATTGATTTCAGAGAGAGGAAGGGAGAGGGAGAGCTAGAAACATCAATGATGAGACAGAAACATCGATTGGCTGCCCCTGCATGTCCCCCACTGGGGATTGAGCCCACAACCCGTGCACATGACCTGACTAGAATTGAACCATGACCTCCAGGCTCATGGGTCGAGCTCAACCACTGAGCCATACCGGCCAGGCTTTTTGTTGTTAATCCCACTCAAGGATATTTTTTTCATTGATTTTTTAGAGAGAGAGTGGGAGAGGAGAAACACTGATGTGAGAGACACATCGATGGTTGCCTCCTGCATGCACCCCGACCGGGGACAGGCATCAAGCCTGCAACAGAGGTAGGTGTCCCTGACTGGAATTGAACCTGAGACCCTTCAGTCCACTGGCCAATGCTCTAACCACTGAGCCAAACCAGCCAGGGCTCATTCATCTTTTTGTAATATCTTTTCTGTACATTCACCTCCTACTCATGTTACGGGGCTGGATACCTCTTCTAGACAATAAACTCTTGAAGGCAAAATCTTGCCTCATGTTTGTGAGACAAGTGCTCGGCACAGTGCTTTGTACACAGCTGATCAATCAATATCTAATGTCTCAATAGATGAGCAAGATATTTGGGGCTGACTCCAGAAACTTGCTCTGAGCCTCCATGGGAATGGAAAATGATGAAAGTGATCTGACTGGAAATCTGGGCTCTCTTGATAGCTAGTAGCTCACCTGTTTGATGATATAAGTTAACTCCTCAATTTCCACTGCTTTGTCATCAAAGAGGGACTTGCGCTTTGCCACTGCAGAGATAAACAAGAAGCCATGACGGGTTACATCAAAGACAAGGCTCAGGGAGAACAGTTCCTCCACCCTCTTTGGTTCACGGACCCATTTCTGAAACACCCCAAGAATACTCACAGATTGTCAGCTTCTCCAGCTTGGCAAATGTGTTGCTGAGGTCCTTCCCAATGTGCCTGCAAGCAAGCATTAGTGAGAACACTGTGGGAAAGAGCAGGAGACAGCCTATTCCCACATTAGCTCCAGCAAAATCCATTCCAGCCATCACAGCCAAGGCCACCAAAGGCAAGCCTACTTCTCCTCAGACACTGTATCAGCCCACCACATAACTTCTCTCAACTCACTTGGCCATGAGGGTGAATTCACTGCGCTGCCGAACAGCACGAAGAGCAGGTTTATTTGCCTGTATTCCATTCTGAAAAGCAATGTTGAAAGAGGTGAAACTCTAGTTCCCCCCTCATTACCAGCTTTCACTGTTCTCAAGTGCCCACTAAACTCTCTTTTTAGTACTGATGGTGTTCCCCATCAGAGGCTCTAATTTTACTAGTAGTAGCAGTAGTAGTAGTAGTAGCAGTTTAGAGCACAGGTTTGAAGACAAGTAGACCTGGGTTCAAATCTTGATTCCATCACTTAGTAGCTGGGGTGTATAGGGCAAGTTATTTAAACCATCCTGAATCTCTATTTCCTCTTCTATAAAATGAAGACAATCCACACACCTCCTTATTGTTGTTGCTAAGATTAGATGACATAAAGGTTATAAAGTATTTCAGCCAAATAGCTGGTACACTGTAAAAGGCTAAATAAATAGCTTGTATTCTATTTTTCCAATCAGGGAATCAAAGAGGATAACTGGAAAGCTCTTGGAGATCGTATAGAAGAGCAGTTGTTAACAAGTGCTGAGCAGTAAAAATATTTGAAATTACAGTCACTCAGGCCTCACTAAGGTTCAAGTCTGGGTCAAGACAAGGGAATGCAGTTTTTAAAAAAGTATTCCAAATTGATTTTGATAAAAATTAATTATCTAGAAAACTTCCTTCATTTTACAAAGTTATAAAAACTGAGGCCCAGCTAACTTCCCTGTGGTCACAGAGCAAGCTTGGGTAGAACTATATCAGAACTAAAATTTAAAGTGGTTGTCTCTGGGCTAAAGGCTCTTTCCAGAACCTGTTCCTTACCCAAACCAAATATATCACCGTCACCTCTTACCCTGACATATTCCTTCAGGAATAGCAGCAACCCTACCCTCCAGGCTCCTCGCCCAAAAAAAGTTTGCTTCTAGGTAGCTAGCTCATCTCTTAATAGATCCTACCGCCCCCTCCAAGCCTGATCGAGAACTGATCAGGTTCCCCACAAGAATTACTTCAATCAACAGCGCTGGAACACAGCCTCTCCCAGATCTGAGTAACGCCCGCCCCTGCCTTTCCCACTCCTGGTCCTTACCTGACGGCTCTGCAGGGATTTGCAGGCAGACAGGAACTCCTGGGTCCGATCCCGGCAGGACATGGTGTCGGGAGGGGGAGGGACCAGGGCCACTGGGGGGGGCAGAGGGGCGATGTCGCTGCTGCTGCTGCCAGCAGTTGCAGGGGACAGGACCTGTGTCTTTGAGAGACCCAGGTAGACACCCTGATCCGTGTTCTTAGACCCGTAGCGTTTCCGCGGGATCATTGAGACGCATAACCTCGGACTGTTGTGGAGGGGAGAGTGTCATTCTCCAGGCCTCTTCCCCACAGATTCCCCCCAACCAGCGAATTCTTGGGCCCCAAAGCCACCCGCAGATCCTGGGGCCGGCCAGCAGCGGGCAGGGCCCCACTCCCTCTCCGGCCTAAGCCGTTCCTCTCCTCACTCTTCTAACTTGGCTCGGGCAGCCAGAGCGCGCGGGTCGGGGGCCCTGAAGCAGAGACAGGGCCAAAGGCAGGTCCCGTGGCCCCGAAGCTCCAGCCTGGCCTGTGCAACTGCCCCAGGCCCCAACTGGGCCCTCCTGGATCCACGGCTTCCTTCCACTCCTCAGGGAGAAATGGTAACGGACCTTCCGAGGGGGGACACACTTCGGTGGGCGGAGGGGGGGGGGGATACCTCTGGGTGTTTATTTGAAACAGGAAGTCCCACCCCCTCTCAAGCCCCGCCTTCCATGGGACTGCAACTACTGATTAGCTAATGCCGACGTCTTTCTCACTAGAGGCTTTCCTGATTGGACACCGAGGTATTCGTTCACCGCGAGCCGGGCCAGCAGGACTTGTTCGCTCGCCCCTGGTTCCCTTCCCCCCGCCCGTCGTCGCCCCCGGAAAGCCGCTGCCCCAAGCTGACACGGCGGCCAGACCACTCTCAGAGCAAGTCCTACCTCCTCTCCGCCGCCTGCCGCCGCCGCCACCGCCACAATCTCCTGGGTCGTCACCGCCTACTCCCCGGGCGCGGAAGCCTCCGAAACCGGACTAAAGACTAGAAGCCGCCACGTCACCCACACGTAACCCCACCCCCGGTGGCTAAGGGCGGTGCCACGCCTTTTGGAGCCCGGCAACCCGAGGGACACGCCCCCTCACCCAAATACGGGAACGACTCCGCTCTTCCATTGGCTAGGACGCTGCCGTGACCCCGCCCCCTAGGAGCTAGAGCCCGGGCCCAGCCGGCTGGGCCAGCCTCTGGGGAGGAGCCTTAAAGAGACCGCGGCCCGGGTGGTGCGGGCCGAGGGGCAGAAGTACAAGCGCTCCGGCTAGTACACGTTAGAAACTTTATTCTCTGGAGGCTGGGGAGGACTGAGAGCAGGGCTGGGGTCATCCCTTCTCTGGCTCCTCCATGATTTCATCCGGGCTGTTCTCCTGGAACGTACACCCATGTTTATGGACAGATTGCCTCTTGGCTGACCTCGAGCCCCGACGGCTGAACAAGGATAGCCGCCGCCACAGCACTGTGATCAAGAGGCTTTCGGTAGACTTGCGATTCCGGCGGTCTGGCGAGTCCACATCGACCTCTTCGGTGTCTGCCAGGATGATGCGGCCGCTGAACTCCGCTCCCCCCTCCCCCCCAACCTCATCGGCTCTTTCCCTCTCCCATTCCCTGGGCACCCCGGCTGTGTTTCTGTTCCCACCTTCCTGGACTTCCTCCGACACGGCCTCCTTGACCTGTACACTGGTGGTGTTCAAGTCCTTGTCTTGGCAGCAGCCCATGGCCCGCGTGGCCCGGCACTCAGTGCCACCCACTCCAGCCCACCGGGCTCCCACCAGGCTTTTGTGACGTCAGATATCCCGCCGCCCCAGCTCAGACAGCAGCCACCCCTTTCATGTCTCCCATCACAAAAGGCTCAGGGTCGTGATGGGTGTCAGCTGTTTATTTACAAAGTGAGCTCAGGCCCTTCAGGGGCTGGTAGAGCCAGGCCGCTTCTTCTTTCTCCGTCTGGTTTGGAAAGCCCCTGGGGTCTGCTCCAAATCCGGGAGCTTCCGCTTGGCAGCTGCCTCCAAAGAGGCCCAAAGTTCATCTACCTCTGTGTCTTCTGGGGACGACTTATTGGGCTCTTGAGGCTCTTGCGGCTCATCCTGGTGAGTGGAGAAAATCTTAGGAGCCAGGAGCACAGTAACAGACCCACAGAGGAGTTGCTCACTGGGAAATAATGTTTCCAGGTACCACCACTTTTCTTTTACATCCTGCTCTGGTAAACAATTCCCATACATGGTCCTATGTCACTCTTGGCAGTAACTCTGTCGGGACTATAACTATTAACACTCCTCACAAAAATTAAGTAATGTGGCGGGGAGATGGACAGCGCCAAGTCTGTGTTCCAGTTGCTTCCTTTTTCTCCCCACATGGAAATAAATTCTCATATCTATGCCCTTGGTTCCCACCTTCCCAGACCCAACTGCTTACCTCCCAGTTATCCCTGCCTGACAGAAGAAGGCAGTTCAGTTGAGACTTGAGATAAACCTGCAAGAGATGAGGGGTCTTAAGGAGCCAAACACAGTGAAATATACAGAAACATGAATGGGGGGCACAGGAGACAACAGGCTCTCACCTTATGCTCCAGGCCCCGTGGATTCCGGATCCTATGTACCCTCAAGATTCTGTCCAAGCCACAGGAAGCTAGTAGAGGCTTTGAAGGGTGGCACTGCAACCCTCGGACACTGCCGGCCAGCCCCTTCAGACAGCCCAGTAGACGCCCTAGGGAAAGGAGGAGGCATTGCCAACAGCCAGTACTGAGTGTTTACTGTTCAAATCACTTTTCATTTCAATATTTAATCCTCAGATAGGGGTTACCATTATATCTCCATTTTACGGGTGAAGGAACTAAGGCACAGGGAGTTGACATAATTTGACCAAGGCCATATAGCTTTTGAAACCAGAATATGAACCCAAACTGACAACTAAAAGAGGCTTCAACAGCTCCACTGTGCTGCCTCAGAAGGAATCCTGCCCTTCTCTTCCCCCAGGGCTCCCCAGTCCACTACCTTGCCGAAGGTCAATTTCTGCCAGCTGCCCATGAGTGTTCCCCACAATCACCGAACTGAGGAGGAGACCAGAGGCATGTGAGGTCAGCAGGAGCTTCCTGGAGTCCTTCCTGACCCCACTCTTTGCCCTCTAAACACTCACTTGCCCCCCGGAGTGAGAGTCATAGCTGTCAGTGGGTACTCTCCATAGGTGGTCTCTAGTACTGGCCGGCGCTGGGGGGAGGCTGGATCATAGACACGGACCTGGAGGAAAACTTAAGTATCACAAGGATATCCTTGCCCCACATACACCCCATGGCTTCCCCACATCTTCACTCCCTCCTTCATATACTTCTTTCCTGTTTATGACCTACTCTTAGAGAAACTTTCTCATTTGAAATGTACCCGTCTTCTCTCAGTATTGGGGGTTGGGGGAGAGCTGCTTAGCAGCATAAATGGGCATGGCTGAAGGGAGCAGTCCCCCAGGTTGGGAAGTGGCAGCATTCCCATGGTCTGCATGTGAAACCATTACATCCCTCCATACTCTCATCTTGCGATGGAAAAGCAAGTCAGTTAAATTGTCAGAGGATGCTGAATTTTAAGCAGAGGTTTAGCCTGAGCAAGGGAGAGGAGAGGAAGCCCCCATGTGTGTTTTAAGCAGAAGCATATCCCCCAGATCAGACTTCAATATGCAGGAGCAAAGGAAACAGCAAATACTGTAACCCAGTTCTGCCTGGGTCAGGGCTATAAAGATCCCAGGTGGGCCCTTCTTATAGAGCTGAGGAGATGAGGAGCTGAGGCCAGAGAGGAAAGAGTAAAGCCTGGGTCCTGCAGCAAATCAGAGGGCTGCATCAGGACCAGAAAACCCAGTTCTTTTGGCCTGCAGCCCAATGTTCTCTTAGGACACCTGCACCCTCTAAATCTACTGTGAAAGAAATACTCTCTCCTCCTCTTCCCTCTTCTAGATAGGAGGAAAAAGAAGAGTCATAGTTCAGGAAACTCCATTCTAGAATACAGTAAGAGAGGGTTATGAGGCTGCAATGGAAAAGGGAGTGCTCCCTCCTCTGAGAGCTCAGGGATGGAAGAAGGGTGGTGAGAGGAGTGGCGGTGACAAAGGATGGGGGCAGAGCCTATGCAAGGAGGTTGTTTCTCTAGGAGGCTACTTAAGCCCGTAGGAGGTAGGGGTGGGTGGTGCTTTACCTGGTGGTACCCTGTACAGGTAACAAGTTTCTGTGACTCAGGGAGGAACTGTATGTCCTGGTCCCAGATGGGAACTCGCAGGTCCAGCCAGTCATTCCGTACCTGGTAGGGTAGGTAAATGGGAGACAAGGTTGTGGGGAGCTCAGTGTGCTCTTTCCTTCAGCCCTCTGTCATCATCCCCTAAAGCCCACCTGGTCTCTAACTCATGGTCAGTGGCCCCCAGCCTCCGGGGACCTCAGACCCAGACCCTCCCTACCCCTGTGACTCACGTTCTTGGCTCTGAACACAGGCTCCTCAGAGCCCTGCAGGTCCCACATCTTCAAAGCATTCTCCTTCCCACCTGTGGCAACTACATGGGGGTGCACTGGGTCTTGGCGCATCCTACACACCCCAGGACCCACCCTCAGTTCCAGGAGCTAAAAAGAATGAGAATGAGAGGGGAAATGAGAGTCAGTTCCAGAGTTCCTAACCCTCCTCCCCCAAAGCTCTCATTCAACTCCTACCCTGGCTCCCGCCTTCCCCAACCATCAGGATCAGGGCAGGGGAGCCTCACTGGGTCAGAGGATGTCTCCTTGTCATTGTCACGCCAGACTCGGAGAATCCCAGAATCCACACATGTGATGAGGGTGCTGCAGGCAGGGGAAGGATAGAGTTAGGTTTTTTAAAAAAGTGTGAAAGTATTCTCTAAGCCACAGTCAACCCACTCCCACATTAACTAGACTCCTACCAGCCCTCTTCCTAAGAAAGCCTCCAGGTAACTTGGGCCTGGACAGGGCTTGACAGTTTCCAGCTTCAGTGTCTATTATTTAATTTCCTCAACAGAGTGAGGGTTTGCCAGTGTTATAAGTGGAAGAGACTGAAGCTCTGATCAATTAAAAGATTTGCCCACTCAGCAAATATCAGAACCAGAAATCGCTGTGATACTCCAAAGCAGAGTGCCATTGTATTCCATAGCCACATCTGGGGCAGCTGGCCCTGCTGGTCTTTCTGAATCTTGAGTTGGTCACCAGGGGTCAGGATCAGTAACTCTGAAATAGGACTGGTCTGGATTTAGGGTTTGGCCAAAGCAAAACACCAGCTTCTCTGGAGTTCCCTGTTCTAGGTTCCAGGTGCTAAATGTCCATCTCTCCTTCAGTGTACTCCTCCCAAGAAGCCCGAGCAAGTCTCCCTAGGAGCTGTACAGCCTGAGCCTATGCTCTTTCTCACATTTGCCCACCCTTCCCATCGTGGTTCGGGGTCTCTATCGCTTGCCTTGGCTGTGGCAATAGTCTCCCAACTCCTCTCTCTCCAATTCATCCTCCACAGCTCTGACCACGGCACTGCCTACTCAAAACCAGTGACTCCCACCACCTACAAAACAAAATCTCTCAGCCTGGCACTTAAAGTCCTTTACAATTAATACCAACCTACTCTGCCCATCTTATATTAAAATGCTTCCTCAGCATCAACCCCCAAATGCTATTTATCTTCCCTGAAAGGTACCTGGTAGTGTAAGACCAATCCTTGGCCTCTGCCCAGGAAGTAGCCTCTTTCTAGAGTGCCCTTACTCCTTTCCCTACCTGTCAAAATTCTACCAATTCTTCAAGGCCTACTTTAAATGTCTCACGCCTCACAGAGCTTCCTAGACCTCATCTGTCAGAATTATCACCACCAAACCTACACAGCCTGGGCACAACCTCCTCTCTTCATCTTAGGCCAGTAATCTAACCACCAGCACTTTCCTCCTATCCTTTACTCTGGGAGCTTCATCATCTTGTTGTTGGTTGTCAGTCTCCATTTAAAAACATCCTCTTAACTATTAAATGACTTGCACAGGGTCTCAAAAGGTTATAGAGCCGGGAGAAAATTCCTCGAGTATGCAGCCGCTATGAAAGTAGATACTGTGTGTGTGTCTGGTTCACCTGCAACCCCTTGCATTTCGCTCAATGCCTGTAACTCACTATTCAATAAATGCTTATAGGAATGAACAAAAGAAGACAGGATACAGGTCCCTGTCACCCAGCCCAGGCCCGAGTCACGTACGGGTCGATCGCCATTATTCAGCCGTCCTGCGGGAGCCTCAACGCTCTCCCTAAACGTTCAGCGAGGGGCTCAGTCTTACCCGTCGACCTGGGCGAGACCTCGGAACACGCCCTCCCCGCCGGGGCAGTGGCTCTGGCCCTGGAATCTGCCCTCCTCGGTGCTGAAGTACCTCACTGTCCTGTCGGCACAGCCCACCAGGATCTGCGGGCAGAGGAGGGTAGGATGGCGAGGAGAGCGAGGCTACCGGGCCCCCAGCTCCAGCCCGGCCGGCGACCGCTCACCTGTGTCTCACCGCCCGCGCCCCAGCACAGGGCGCTCACCGCCTCCTCGCGCCGCGGCTGTCCCGCCGCCGTGAAGTTCGCCGCCTGTTTCCGCTGAAGGTTCACTCCTGCGGGACGCGGGCATCAGTCGCACCGAGGTTGCGAGCTGGCGACCTCCCCGCTTCCCGACGCCCCGTCCTGCCACGCACCTTTCAGGATCCCAGTCTCGGAGCCGACCCACACATGGTTCCAGCGAGCCCCTGCCGCGGCCATCCCGGAGCCTGGCAGCCGACAGCCGCACTTCCGGCGCAGCCTTTACGTCACCGGAGCGCGCCCAGCGGGACCCGGACCAACGCGGGTTCTGGGAGCTTAAAGGCCGGAAGAGTATGTCACCGGCCTGCTCTGTGGTTTAGCGGCACAAAAACAAAATGTAGAGGTAGCTGTGGGGATCTGAAGAGAAAGCTGACCAGTTTTCACTTGGAGTGGATCTCATCCTAACTGGACCGCGATGCCGGGTCGAGCCAGCCCTAGTCTGTCTCCCTGCTCCAAAGCATCCTGGCATGTTTTTTTCTGTACAAGAGTCCACCTCAGACACGATTCAAACCACTACTGTGGGCCATGGCTTCAAACTCCACTATAAAAGACACAAAACGAAGAAAGACGGGGAAAATGAAACCGACGATCTCAAAACAGGTCTCTGTTTTGGAAAGGTGGAGGTAGGGCGTCATTTTTATTTCCTCACATTGAGGTTTGGTGATGGTAAAAACTAGCTCAGAGTAAAAATCTGCGGATAACAGAAACAATATTCCTCTCAAGGATAAGCTGCAACTGTAAAATGTAACGGCTCTCTTTGAATGCTTGTTTTCTTACTGAAAAACATTGTTCTCGGAAATCATAGACTATCAGAAACTTTGTTCTTTGAAATTATATCAGTAAGAATAGAGCATCCCCAAAGCGGCCTTGATTATCAGCGCAGCTGCAGAGCTGCCAATAAGGATCCTGAGCATAACGTTCCACACTTATTAATTTTTTAAAATATATCTTTATTGCCTTCAGAGAGAGGAAAGGAGAGGGAGAGAGAGAGAGAGAGAGAGAAACATCAATGGGAGAGTCATTGATGGGCTGCAGCCCGCACCCCCGGCATGTGCCCTGACCGGGAATCGAACCCTGATCGCCTGGATCCTAGGTCGACGCTCTACCGCTGAGCCACGCCCGGCCGGGCTACACTTATTTTTTAATTATCAAGGAAACGGCACCTTGAGCACACTTCACAGTCCAGACCTGGTGTTGATGTCTTTGCACACAGTTGTACTCTTAATATTGAGCCTATCAGAGAGCACTAAACCTAATACCTAAATAAACTCCGTCTTTTTGTATGTGCTGTTGGGGAACACGCCAGTATGTCTGGGTTCTTAAGGCTGAGAGTTGGGCCCAGACCATAACCGCACCAACCAACCACTCTTCGGTGTGCTGGAAAACTGAAATCTGCCTTGAGGCGATTTACATAGAAAAAAAAAACAAAAGCCGAATACCCACCCTTTTAACCACAATAGCAGATAAGAAAAACGTATTAACAATGCTTTAGGAATCAACTCCACATTTATTCTGAGACAAATCCCCGGAAAAAAAAAAAAAACCGGATAATTCTTATTTTTAACCAATCATGGGCCCCCGAGGGGGTGTACCGTTCCTGGAAGTACTGCAATACCAGGTCGATACGCGGAGTGGACGGAGCAAGCTCCTATTCCATCTCCTACTTCCAAAAATCCATTTAATATATTGTCCTCGGATAGAGGACGTATCAGATATTAAACTGATAAGAACAGATACTACACTTGATCTTAGCCAAAAGGCCGAGAAGCGATACCGTAGTACTTGCCTCCCCGCCAGGTTTACCGTTACTGTCCCTTTTACATTTGTGGTGACTTTTATGGCCTAACGATTAGATTGTTTTTCAACAAGCAATCTTTTTTAAAGTGAGTTTTATTATTCTTACTTCAAATAGTAGCAGACTATTGAAAAAGACCTTAAACAGAATTATCTACTGCTTTCCTTACGTGCCCACTGCTCGGTGTGTTTTGCATATACCCGCCCCTCCACTTTTTAGCCATCTTGGGATTGGCCCATATACAAGTCGTGATTTCAATGGCTGCTTGGTCTCTTCCCCTAGACGGTGGCTTTAGTCTCGGGTCCTGAAGGCTTTTAGGCGCCCCCTGGGGGCGGCTGGGCGGTGAGCACCGTCTGTGGGTTGAAGGTGCGGCGGGTGGCGGTGTCCCTTCTGCCGAACACGTTTGGAGAGGCCGCGATTCCGGGGCACAGGCTTTGGAGTCCAAATTGCAGAGTTGGGGTCCCTGCTCGACAGCTTCTGACCTAATGACACGAGGGGCGCTGCGTAGGCTCCTGTCTCCTCTTAAATGGGGAAATCATAACGCGCTCGGGGTGGCGCTGAGAAGTGAGGACACAGGGAAGGCCTTTAGGGCTGAGTTCTCCTCGCATCCTGGCTCTTTTCTGCGCCTCCCCCTTGACTTGTCACATCCACCCCCACCCTACTTACGTCTTGCGATGGACCCTTCAGAGGCGAAAACGCCCTGAGAAAGACTTTTCAGAGGTTCCCGACTCGACGGAGGACTCTGCGGTGGGAGATGGGGGTTGGGGCCAGCAAAGGTCAAATTTAAATGAGCTTTTCTTTTATAGGCTCAAAGCAAAGCGCGGCTTTGTGATAGGGATTCTATATCCCGCCCAGTCTGAGGAGGGACTTGAGGTCCGGTTTCCTTGGAAACTATGTTAATATAAATGTGGAATGTTCTGCTGGAAACCTTAGCTGAAGCGCTGCTGCTGGGCTGGAAGTAGAGGCCTTGGCTCTGTGCCGACGGTACAGGCAGGGCTGAGATCCTTCAGGCAACAGTAGGTCGTTCTATTCTCACTATTATAATTTCAACTAGCAAGGTTCCTGATAATCCATGATTTTAGAGAACAAGGTCAAGGTTCTCAACACTGTCCTTGATGTCAATTTGTAGCAGAGATGAGAGCAGAAGAGGCACGTTGCAAAGCGCAGTGCTTTCTGTAATCTGTTGTTTTCATGAAACTGATATAACTTGATAAGTAATATTCAAGGTTTATAGCAATCCTCCCCAATTTATACCCCCCTTTTAACTCTTTAAGCTGTTTTTATTTTTAATGATACTTTCCTCCATATTTATAAATTGATTGAACAGTTTTCTACTTCCTATTTTGGGCATTTTGGAGGAAGATGTTATAAACTTAAAAACCAACACAATATGAAACCGGTCAAAGAAATGCCTAGTCAACTTGAAGAGATTTTAGATTTTTATTGTGTCCCCCAACCCTTCTGAGAATCTGTTGGAGGCTTTCCCCAGATAAATGCATATTTGTCTTCCACAATTTTGCGTACAATTTCTGGAGGGATTCTTGGAGTCCCCTGAAACTCATCCACTAATCTACAAGTTTGCAACCATGGCCCTAAAGAGACAGAGAATCTGACTGAAGGTGTCCAAACACCTAAAGAGGGTGAATCAAGTACAGGAGCAGATCTGTTTCCTCCGCCTGGACCCTTCTCCCTCTAGATCTCCCCACTTTCTCCTCTTCAGAGATGCCTTCCCTGACCACCCTTGTTCCATCAGATTCTTCTTTGTCCACATTTATCATATATCTCAGGGTGTCTAAAACTCAGTACTATTGATATTTTGGGCTGGATAATTCATTGCAGAGTAGAAGAGATGAGCTGTCTTTCCTGTGCATTGTAGGGTGTTTAGCAGCCTCTTTGGTCTTTACTCACTAGATGCCAGTAGTATAACCCATACCCTCCAAGTTGGGACAACCAAAAATGTCTGGACATTGCTAAATGTTCCTGGGGGCAAACTCACCCCTGGTTGAGAACCACTGTGCTATTTCAAATAATCTTATTTGCTGGCTGTCTTATTTTGCCCCTCTTTTCTAGAATGTAACCCAAAGGCAAGAGCAAGGCCTTGGCTCTTTGGGTTGAGTACATTGCTCGGTTTGGGATGGAGCAGCTTGCCAGTGCTGCTACCACTTAACTGAAGTGGGGATACTGGGGGAGGAGCAGACATGGACAGGACAGGGAATCAAAGGCCTCAATACCTGAATGGCTATCTGGCGGGGAGGTCAAAGGGTGATTGGGTGCATCTGGAGCTCAGGGAAGAGGTCCAGGGTAGAGACGCTGTAGTCCTGATTCATTAATGTACAGAAGGAATTTGAGGAGCCAGGTCTCAATTGCTCTGGCGCTTTCCCCTATTGCTCTATATTATCCCAGTCTCATTTTTTGTTTTTTTGTTTTTCATTTCTTAGCCCAAGTAGCCATTAACTTGGGCTTTAATTTGAATTCCTCATTTGTCACATGGTGAAAACAGTGTTTGAGGAAGGTGTCATTACCTACCCAACACTTCTAGTGGATCCTGCCTGACCCCCATGTCAGCCTATCTACCTTTGGTTCCATCACCTCCTTGCTGCATTTCCAGGTCTGGGTTAGAGGAACAGTAGCCTCCAGACTCCTACAGCTAATAGCCTTGCCCAATGGTTATGCCCCTGGGGCTTTGACCACTGACCCTCTCCCCACAGAACACTGACCCTGTTGTGTGACAATGGGGAATTTGCTCACCTTTTCCTTGCCTCTATTTCCCCTTCTGGCACATGCCTCCCACGGTTGACGAGGTAATGCACTTAGTGGCTAGTCTGTAGCTAACACTCAACACTCCTGCTTGCAGTCCTTTTATCTGTTTTTGCAGCTTTGACACACCCTTCACCAGGTGTGCATGTGGGTTCCCGCCTGGTTTCCAGATCAGCACTCCAGGGGGCCTCCCACTGCTGCACTGCCTCTTTCTGGGATTCTCCTCTGCCCTTCCTCCCTTTAAATGCTGGTGCACCGCCACCTGCCCAGGTGCTGGTGTGGGTCTATTTGATCCTTTCAGAACCAACCCTTCCATTCTTGTGACTGCATTTCTGTTGACTGCTCTCAAATCTGTACGGCCACCCCTTACAGAACAGAAAAGCATTTTCTGTTGTCTTATACTGTAGTTCTGACACAAAATGCATAGTTGGCCCTTCCTATGTGCTGGTTCCACATACATGTACTAAATGAACTGTAGGTGGAAACTAACAGTACAGAGGGCTTTAACTTTTTTACACTCATGCCATGAATTCATAGGGAGTTCCAGCAGCTCAGGCTCCCTTCTATTGGTTCTGTGCTTCTGAGTGGAACAGGCTGCCGCTTCAGTTGAACCCACATGGGAATTATTTTTTAAAAGCTTCACTGTTGCTGACATGTACCATGTAGTTAGGGTTACAGTAGTTGCCTCTGTACTGACCTTTTTGTCATTCCCTGAACAATACAGTATAACTATTTACACACAGTATCTATATTAGGTATTAAGTAATCTAGAAATGATTTGAAGCAGTTATGCATATGGAAATACACCATTTTACAAGGGTCTTGGGCATCCTTGATTTTGGTACCCATGGAGATCCTGGAACCAATACTCCAGTATAGAGGGAAGACCTTATCCTAAAATTCACATATGCAAATGTAAAACAGATGGGAATACACAAATTCATAGTTTCATATCTATCATCAAATATTGAGAAATAGGTCATTACCTGACAACTTCTATCAAAAATTGCCTTGGTGGGAGTCTGTGTGCATGTTAACCATGCAGATTTGAACCTCCAGGTTTAGAAAACTATGTAACTGCTTTGAAGACTGAGAATTGCTTACCTAACCATACACTTACAACCTCCACCCATGCTGTGTGTCACTGCCCTTCATCCACAAAGCCAAATAAAAAAAGACTTGAAAACATTGGGCACGTGTATGGACAGGCAACCCATTTGAGACTAAACTCTCAAGTAGCCATTTGCATATGCTCAGATGTAATGGTATATAGAGATCAAGATGGATGGTTCAAGGCCAATAGTATCATTCAACCCATGATCATCTGAATACCCCCATCCCTACCAGATGCTATAGAAGTCACACCCTATTTAGGTAAACCAGACCCACTCAAACACAGCAATCACAGCAAAGGATAAAAAACCCTTTTATTTTTAAAGACTGAAATGATTATATGCAAAATTGAACAGCTAGATTGTACAAGAAATTGCTTGAAAATTCCTTTTTCATGTCTTCAAAGAGTTGGATTCCTGCAGAGAAAAAGTGAGTTTTCTTACTGGATGGGAAAGAATATGCACAATGAACTTATAAGGGGCTAACCTTTAAACCAAACACCCCCCCCCCAGTAGGTTTTGTTTAAGTTACGTACTTTACATGAGCAGATACTTACCATTATACATGCTTTGTTCTTTTTTTAGACCTGGAAAAAAAATACACGATTTTTCAACAAGTGATTCATTCTTTTCTTTCCCATGTTTAAAAGTCCATATGATCCCTCAGACAGTTCCTTCTGGAACAAACTTTCCTCTTCTCCCCCAGCCAGCCCCAGTGGGTTCACCATTACAGGCTCTGGGACTAGGACAGGAGGTAAGACATGTGAATGTTTCTTCACTGGGAAATCATAGCTTGGCTTCCACTTTGCACCTGAATTACTCACCTCTAACTGCAAACTGAAGCTGAGCAGAAATACAGCTTACATTTCTCCTGCAAAAGAATGATTGGGAACTAAGTTTCTCAACCAGCCCCAAGAATGAATCCCAATTGCCTGGAGGAAAGGTACACCTGTATAGGCTATGTATGCTCCAACACACACACACACACTTTATAGGAACTAGGTAGTCCAAAGAACTTTCTATATTGGCTGTACTATTTACTTTCCATTGTCACTTTTTGCTCCAAGGCAAGCTCACAGCTCAGAAAATACCTTTCAGTCACAGTGATCAGACTGGGGCGGTATCAAACTCATCACTGGTGAGTGATCCAAAGTGCTACACACAAAATTGCAGCAATTTTTATATAGTAGCCTTACATTAAAAGTGTTGCAAAGGCATTTACCTTAAGTCATTCTTTGAACTCCAGAAGGTGCTGGACCTGAAACAAACGAGTAAATCAGAAACACTTACTTTCTGCATTAAAAGTTATTCCTGCCTCAGCCATTTCCTAGAATATCAGATTTCCGAGTCTCAACAGCAAGTCATCAGCCGAACGAGATTCCAAGTAAGTCATCACATACATATAGGCCTAAAAAGGCACCTTCCTATCAAGCATGTTGTACGCACCAAAACATACGGAAACCACTCACCTCTGAGTAAACAGCAGGTTACTGGTTACAGTACCTAAGGAAAGACAAAGCTGTGGTTGATAAAAACTCAACTTAGCATCCCCTCCACTACTGTCTTCTCCAGTTTCTCAGGTGTTCGAATGTTTTCATTACATAAGTCATAGTGAGCTAGTTTGCTTCATCATAGAAACTGACTACTTGGTAGCATAGGCCTGACATTCGTAAACTAACCTTTCAACTCTGGAGGCTTTTCAGTAGTATACAGGACTCAGCTGCTCCTAAATAAGACCAAATAATTAGCAAAATATCTAAAACAGTCAAAGCTATTTTAACCATAGCTAATGGATAGGTCAAGAAAGACTAAGCAAATGCTCCTTTTAAGTATTTGTTACACCTCAGACAGTTCCTTATGGAACAAGTTCTCATCCTCTCTCCCAGTTAACCCCAGTGGGTTCACCATTACTGGCTCTGGGGCTAGAACAGGGGTTAAGACAGGATGTTTGCTCTCCTCACTGGCACCGGACTCTGGAGCAAGCTACAACAAAATTACAAATACTCACCACCTCCAAGTCTTTCCACGAGATCAACCCCGGGTAGATCAATGGGGATCTGGGAGAGGCAAGAGGCCAAGAAACATCACTACAAGGAACAAGAGAAACCAGAAAGCTATATGGGTCAATCAAGGCTCTGGTAACAAAAAAATCCCATATTGCTAAGTTATCCGTTGGATAACGGATTCACGCGTTACTTCACGACAGTATTGGGAGAAGCTGCTTACCATTAAGATAGCTGAATATATCGTCACCAGGACAACCTGTAAACGAGAAGCAAATGATTACTCAGAAATAGTAGAATGGAATAAGGTTTCCTCATTTAACAGAAACTGCCATCAGAACTCTAACATGCTATTACCTGTCACACCTCACAGAGCATCAGTGTAACAATTCAAATCATCTGACAGTGGCACATGAGTAAAGGAAAAAAATCACACCCTCAACTCTACTACTGGATTGTTCTCTCCGTTCCCAGTAAAATTATTCCAAGAGAAACAAGCTGGAGGAGCATTTACCATTTGCTCTCCTGGTTGTGGGGAACACTGGAGAGATGACATCTCAATCCCCCATTTAAACAATTACCTGTAGTCACCCTGGGAGGCAGTTGACTTCCTCAGGATTGGTAGTGAGATGCTGGGGACAGAAAAAGGAGGCATCACATATACCCAATAACAGCCATTCAAGACCCTTGAATACTCTTAGCCCACTTCTCAGCAGTAAGATGACATCACTTTTAAGTTCAGTCATATGCTTGTCATTTTATGTTCATCACGGAGTGGCCAGCCCAACTGGATGCCCATCGAGACACTGCGCCCCTACCCCTAACTGCATAAGAATTGTACACCCACCGGGGCATCACTGCAATGATTCATTTGCACAGGGACAGGCCTTGTCCCATCCTCCAACCTGTAAGCTCTTTTGAACGGAACCATACCTTAAAAAAAAAAAAAAAAGAGACCCTTCACTTAGTTTTATACCTTGCAGCCTGTCTCATGTTAGTGCTTTAATATTTCAGAGCTAAAAAACCCCCTCAAACATGAAAAAAAATCCCAAACATTTGCTGCGGATGGTGCTACTCAGAATTTACGGTTCTCCACTAATCCATCAGAGAGAGAGAGTTCAATTTTTATCATCCCCGTAGCACATCCCACGGGACTTCCACACACAGTGGAGGAACGGCCGTAAGGGCCTCAGGCACTCACTCGAACGAGGGATGTTGCGGTGCTTCAGCGTCCGAACGCGCGCAGACCCTGCAGACAAAGAGGACGTTAGGTCAGCGCTAAGCATTTCGCTAACGCTTTGTTTTCCGGAACGACTGCATCGGCTGTGCAAGGCCAGTCTCAGAGTTTCTTATCCTCACGGAATTCAGCACAGGTCTGTGAAAAGCTTCTCATCACAGACGGCCGCCGGCACGGCTCGCCATCGCCATCTTGTCCTTCACAAAGCCCTGCACCAGCTTCGGGGCCGGGAGGCCATGGCTAAAGTCGCCCCTCTCCCCACCCCAACCAAACGGATGCAACACAGACGACAGCCTAAGGCGCGCCACGCTCACGGGACCACTACGTTTTGAAACGCAAAGCACACTCACCCAGAGGAGCAGAAAAACGAGACCTAGAGCGCACAGCGAAGCACTTAAATACCACCTCGCAGAGGCCCACGGGATTTGAGGGCGGGACTGTGGCCTGCGCAGGCGCTTGAGGAGAGCGCGTGCGAGCCCGGGGAGTTGTGGGTAGAGATTTCCAGACAAAGAGGATGTGAGCGCGCGCCCCCAAAGGCGCCAAAAGGCGCGCATGCGCCTCCGGGCAGTGCGCAGACGCGCCTCGCGCTGCGGCGGGGTCTCTACTGCCCCCTGCCCGTGGGACTGCGGCATTGAGGCCTGGGGCGGCTTCGCTCAGACACCGCGCCGACGCTACGCCTGGGACACAGCTGCCGGCCCCCAAGCCCTTCCCTGAGCTCCCCTTGCCCACACACACGCCCCTAAACCCGTGTGCGGGGCCCACCTCCATGGATCCCGAACCTCCTGAGCCCTCGGCCGGTGCCGTCTCGGTTACGCGCCAGTCGCCCAGTGCGCAGTGCGGGCCTGGTGCTCAGGACGCCAGCGCCGGAGGCGACGCAGGTACTGAGCCCCGGGCTGGGCCGAGCGCAGACGGAGGCCCCTTGCATGGAGCCATTTCGGGAAGTAAGTCAGGTCATAGGTGCTCCACTCGAGGCTTTTTATTTATTTTATTTTTATTTTTTGTTAACCCTCGCGGAGGATATTTTTTCCATTGATTTTTAGAGAGTAGAAGGGAGGGAGGGGGAGGGAGACACAGAGAGAGACACGTGATGGTTGGTTGCCTCGGGCAGCCCCCCGCCATTGGGCTGGGGATCGAACCTGCGACCCAGGGACATGCCCTTGACTGGGAGTGGAACCCGCGACCCCTCGGTGGGCAGGCCAGTGCTCCAGCCACCGAGCAACACGGGCCGGGGTTCCACTGCAGTCTTCTGACAGGCTCTGTTTTTTCCCGCCTGGTCACCGATGTCCTGCTGTCTGTCTGGTCCGTTTTGGCTTGTAGTACTGCTGATGTTAGGAGCATCGTTTTAAGCACGCTGCATGGATTGATTAGTCCTCCCAAATCCCAAGAGGGAGGTACAATAAGTACCCTCCACCTTTATAGAGGAGGGACCCCTAGGCCGCCTGCGATTCCTGCCCGGTTGCCGAGGGGGTTCCAGTCACCTGTAGACTCCTTGCTGAGACCCACCAGCCTTAGATCATCCGTCCTTTGTGGTAAACCCCTAACGCACCTGCATGTTTTATAAACGTTTGCAGAGCTCTTTGCATGTGCTCTTCTGTAGGCCTCACTTAATATATAGCCCTAGGAAGAAGTTATTAAGGTTCCGTTATAGCTGAGGAACCGGAGACCTAGAGAGGTTAAGGAACTTGCTTGGTGTTGCCCAGCTAAGAAATATAAGAGCCAAGGTCCAAATCTAGGCAGTCTGAGTCCAGAGCCTGCCCTTTTGACCACTGTGCTTTCCTGCTGCCATCATCACATGCAGTTCTCAAGGGAGTCCTGGACCAAGCAAATGCACAGGAAGCAAATGAAATGATCCTTGGTACCGTTTCTCAGTCCTTTTCATTGTCGTCTCTCCACAGACCCCTTAGGAGGACATTTCCCCTCTAATCTCCCTCCTCCCCATGAAATTTTAACACCACTGATATACTATCTGCTTATGTACTGCGGCCCTTTCCTTCCTTCCTTCCTTCCCTCCTTCCCTCCTTCCCTCCTTCCTTCCTTCCTTCCTTCCTTCCTTCCTTCCTTCCTTCCTTCCTTCCTTCCTTCCTTCCTCCCTCCCTCCCTCCCTCCCTCCCTCCCTCCCTCCCTCCCTTCCTTCTTTAAATATATCTTTATTGGTTTCAGAGAGAGGCAGGGAGAGGGAGAGAGAGAAGCATCAATGATGAGAGAGTCATTGATCAGCTGCCTCCTGCGCGCCCCTGACGGGATGGAGCCCACAACCCGGGCCTGTGCCCTGACCAGGATTCGAGCCATGACCTCCTGGATCCTAGGGCGATGCTCAAGCACTAAGCAACGCCCGGCTGGGCTGCAGTTAAATCTTTTGACTGTTGCTTTGTGCATATGCAGGAGAGTTTCTCTGGGGTATGAATCTAGGAGTGACATTGCTGGGTACTGGCTGTATTTTCAGTGGTACAGCTGTTGCACTTAGCTTGTATTTTCCTAATTACTAATATGGTTATGTAATCTTTCAAGAGTTCGCTGGCCATTCTTTTGTGTATGCAACTTTGTGAATTGACTGTTTCTGTTCTGTACATGTTTTTTCCTACTGGGTTGCTGTCTTTTCCTTACGGATTTTTAGGTATATTTTATATGCTTTGTACAAGGGTGTTGGGTTTATTAGTTTCAGATATTATATCTTCTAACATTTGTGGCTTGTCTTTTCAGTTTGTTATAGTCTCATGAAGCACAGATTTTTCTCTTTTAATGTTGTAGACTTTATCAGTTCTTTTCTTAATGGTTTGTGCCTTTGTGTCTTGTTTACGAACTCTTTCTTTACCTTGAAGTCAGACAGATATTCTTATTTTCTTACAAAAATTTTAAATATTTGCTTTTTGTATTTAGGTCCTTTAATCACTTGGAATATATTTTTGTGTTTGATGTTAAGTAGTGATCTAATTTTATTTATTTTTTTAGCACCATTTTGTGAATAGTTAGTCTTTCTCCCTTGATTATATTACCTCTGCACATATTAAGGTTTCAAATATACATGGGTTACTTTTAGGCTACATATTTTGTTCTGTTGGTCCACTTGTCCATCCCTGTGCCTTTAGCATGCTATGATTATTACTTTAGTAAATTACATGCTTGGTATATGGCAAGATTTGTCTTAAAAAATATCTTTGCTGCCCAGCTGGAGTGGCTCAGTGCACCAAGAGGTCACAGGTGTGATTCGTGGTCAGGGCACATGCCCAGGTTGCTGGCTTGACCCCAGTAGGGGGTGTGCAGGTGCCAGCAGATGGATGTTTCTGTCTCTCTCTCTCTTCCTTCCTCTCTCCCTAAAATCAATAAAAACATATTTTAAAAGAAAAAAAATCTGTACTATTCTTGGCCCCTTTTTCTTGGACGTGAACTATAGTTTCCAAGAACAGATAGTAGGATTTGGATTGGACTGCCATGGATTTATAGATTGTGTTGGGAGCATTCATTTCTTTATGACATCCAGTCTTTCTACTCGTGAATATGCGGCAGCCTCCTTTGGCTCTTTGCACTTGCTTTCCCTCATCTAGAAAGCTCTCCTTTAGAAAGCGCCCTTGCGCCCCTGCCTCCTTGGTCCTCTGCGCTTTATGGCTGTCCCCTCATCAGAAGTGCCTTCCCTGAATAAAGGAGTCTCCATGTCCTATGCCGTCTTTTCATAGCACTCGTAACCATTTGACACATTATATGTTTGAGCATTTTTTTAAAAATATGTTTTTATTGATTTCAGACAAAGGGAGGAAAGACACATCAATGATGAGAGAGAGTCATCCATTGGCTGCCCCCTGCACGCCCCCTGCTGGGGATTGAGCCCACAACCCGGGCATGTGCCCTGACTGGGAATCGAACCGCCATCGCTAGGTTCATGGGTCGATGCTCAATCGCCCCCCCACGCCGGCCGGGCAAGAAAAAGTTTTCTTAAATAACATTTCCATATTTGAGTGCAGTCCACCAGGGGTCTGTGAGAAGAATCTGCTGTCACTGCCTTTTTACTGCTAACCACGATGATGTTTTCTGTTCGGAATACTTCTGACACCAAATGTGTGGGTTTTCCACACCAAGTGATTCTCCACTTCTGTGCAGACACCAACCGGATGTCCTACAGTTTAATTCAGTTCTGAAACTACCTACCTAGGGTTTATACAGATCCCAGAGGTTAAGGGCTCGGTCTCACAGACTACCCCCACTTCAGACACCAATCTCAAGTAGCAGTAGGTTACTCACACTTCTGAGTTGGCTACAAATTGGGGTTCCCACAGCCCCCTCCTCAGGTTCGAATTTGTTATAACAGCTCATAGAACTCAGGGTAACACTTTACTTGCTATTACCAGTTTATTATAAAGGATATAAATGAATAGCTAAAGAACACGTAGGTAGAGGTCTGGAAGAGTTGCAAGCACAGGAGCTCCTGACCCCATGGACTTGGGGTGTGTTATCTTCCTGGCTCATGGAAGTGTTCGCCAACCTGGAAGCTCTCCAGACCCTGTTGTTTAGGGCTTTTATGGAGGTGCCTTGAGCAGGCGTGGTCCATGGCCACTCGTGATTAACTCAGCCTTCAGCCCCTCCCCTCTCTGGAGGTCCAGGGGGTGGGGCTGAGAGTTGTAACCTAATTACAGGTAGTTCCTCTGCCAATCACCCCTATCCTGGAACTATGTAGGCTTCCCCCCTCACCCCCATCACCTCCTTAAAGTACAAAATGACACTCTTACTACACTAGAGATTCCAAGGGTCTTAGAAGCCCTTGTGTCTGGGAAGGGCTAAGACCAAATTTTAGAACAAAAGATGCTCCCATCACCTCTGTTGTTCAGGAAATACAAGGGTTTTAGTAGCTCTTGTGCCAGGAAACAGGGATGAAGACCAAATGGATGTACCGATGGTCCCCAACTTAGGATGGGTCGTCTTAGGATTTTTTTCGACTTTATAGTGGTGTGAAAGCAATAAGAATTCAGTCGAAGGGCTAGGCTAAGCTATGATTCTTGGTAGCTTAGCTGTATTAAATGCATTTTCGACCTGTGATATTTTTAATTTCTTGGGATGTAACCTCATTGCAAGTCAAGGAGCATACGCATTTTCTTATATCACTTGCATCACAGTCTGGTGTTGCAGCACCTCTGGGAACATGTGCTTTGGGGAACTCACAGTGGTTAGAAACCTTGTGAAATTGGGCCTGTGATAATCATGTGAGAATTGTAATTCTTTAGCCACTATCCTAGTGGTGACTTCATGTTCAGGAAATCCGAGATCCCATATTGAAATCAGATCCCAAATTCTCCTTGTGTGTCTTTAGGATTGTATTGTTGGAAAGCTCTGGCAGCATTTAGCCATTTTGGGTGCCTGTGTCCAACTTATTTGAGTACCAGATACTTTTCACATGGTGCATTTATTTCTATTTTCCTGAGATGGCTTTGGTTGCATTTCCTTTACTCTTTCTCGCTTTTACCCTGCCTCACATCCTGCACCCTTCCCTAAGACAACGCTCTTCTTTAGCGGCCAGTGTCCCTCCTGCAGGATTTGTAGTATTCCAGCGTCAGCTCTTCTGGTAACAGCTGCCAGGTCAGTCCCTCTGGTTGGGGTCTGCCCCCTCCTCTGCTTTCATCTCAGCTGCACTTTGACTTCCAAATGCTCAGTTTCTTAACTCCAGCCAACACCTATTTTTCAAATGGCTAAACTGCTCAAGGCTGACGGGTACTTTAGAGGCAGAACCTGGATGCTTTTTTACTGGGTCTTTGGAATAATAATAATGCCCTGGGCTTTGGCAGAGGTGCAGGGTCTGTTGGACAGAGCACAGACAGTCTCCTAAGTTTCTGCCCTCCGGTCTTTGCTTTCTCTTTGGAAATCCTTTTTCACACTTTGGGGGAAAATAATGTCCTTATCTTTTGGCCAAGATCAGGTGATCCTCATCTGTTGGGAAACATGTGACATGAATTTCTGCAACAGAGAATTATAAAAAACTCTTTGTACACTAGGCCCTCTGCATTTCAGGGCCCTGCCTCCATTTGTCCGCCTGGGTGTGAGGTGCTGAGGACTCGTGGCCTCGTGTGGTCCTGTTGAATCGCTTTTTTTTCTTAGCTTTGTCTCTGTTTCTCTTGAAGGCTACATTCTTTTTCTCAAATTATATACTTTGCATTCCTATGTTAAATATTAAATTTTATATTTATCAACATACATTGTAGGATCTGAGGCTCTAGCTTTTCTGTCTTTCCCGCCCCCAGATTTAATACTTTGTTTTATTTTGGTTGAACAGTTACAAGTCTTTTTTTTTTCCCCCTACACAAACAGCTTCATCTTTATAAGGTACAGTACTGTTTAAATTCCTTTTCATTTTTATCTCTTTATCTTCAGGAGCTACTTTTGTTAAATGGTGTCAAAGAAGGGAATTATTTGGGTTTGATTGATGTAGCTCATCCACTCCTTTATCAAAAACAAGTGCCTGCTCTGTGCTACCTCTGAGCAGGCAGGTCCACTGACAAATAGCACAAGATCTCTGCTGCTTGTCTAGAAGTAGAAACAGGCTCAGACAAGGAAATGCAATAAACAAGTGGGACATAAATTGTAGCAGAGGTAGGTGCAGTGGATGGAAAGTAATTCTTTTGGGGGATATTAGAAAAGCTGTTGTTTAAGCTAAGTCTTGAATGAATAGGAGCTTATGCAGCAGATCGGCACAACAGGAAGGGCAAAGCACAGAGGGAATGGCATGAACAAAAAGGTGCAGAGGACTGAAAAAGTCGTGTGTTGTGAGGCTGACGGGTGCCCAGAGGCTGATGTGGCAGAGCACAGGCCCTTTTGCAGGTGTGGTGGGTGATAAATGGGGAGGTGCTGCATTAGCTTCTTTATCCCAAGCAGAAGGGATTGGCTTTATCTTCCTGGAGCCATGAGGACTGTGAGTGAGATACTGTGTTCCTGGAGGTGTTATGTTGAACCATCTCAAAGAGAGCTTCTGACCGGTTCAACCTTGAGCTTTCATAATGGGGATAAAGTCTGTGCAGAGCCCCTGATTGGCACTTAACTGCATGCTCAGGGCACCTTGGACTTCTTATCATTGAACACTGGTCTGAACTCCAACCTCCACCCACTTGCCTGCCTCCCTTTAGGAATTGGTTCTGGCTTTCTAGGGTGGGGGTGGGGTGTGGCCTTTGGGATGGACAAGGGGATGGCAGAGGATGAGCCTTTTACACCTTTGGCTCTCCTTTGGTACCCCTTCTTGTGTGCAGTTTCTTCAGATCTTGGTTTCTGCTTTCTTCCAAATACACAGCCATCTTGGCTTCCGTCCCAGGTGAGAGAGGGAGAAAGAACTTCCTTCAGCTCCTCTCTGAAAATAACCCAGCTGGCACTGCTCAGGAACCAGAAGTTCCTGAGGGCTGGCATCTCATGATGTTGATGTCCAGCAGTCCCCACTGTGAACTCTGTCTCTGCCCCACGTACCCTCAATTCAAGGACCTCCGTGTTGGAAAGTTGGGTGGTCTTCAAGGCCTCTGCAGCACAGCGGCCTCCGAGGCTTCGCATAGGGAAATGATGGGGAGGTAAAGGACCCATGGCGCCCTGGGGAGATGGGGATAATCTGTGGGAGGACCTTCAAGGTGGGGAAGAGTCTGACCATGGCATCTTCTGATCTGTTGTAGGAAAAAGGTGGATGCCTCTCATTGAGGCCTAGCCCTGGGATGTTTGCCACAGCCCAGAGGTTGTCAGTCTCTTCTGGATGTCTGATTCCTAGCTGTCCTGCACGACATCCTGGCGCCAGAAACTGGGGAGGGGAGGGTAAGATGCGCAGTGTCAGCATCTCTCCTGTCCAAACAGAGTCATCCTAAAACATCTTGGAGAAGACTGGATTAGAGTTAATTCAATAAAGTTAATAAAGCAAAGTGCTGTAGTGGGCATTCCATAAATAATTGCTGCCTGATGAATTAACTGAACTCAAGATGAGACTTGAAGGAGTGGGAGAAAGTCCTGCCACGAAGCGGAGGTATCCCCAAGTCCCAGAGCCTAGGAAGACTGGGCCTGGTGGGGCGGTTGAGTTGAGTTTGGTTGACCCTGAGCCTCAGGTGGCCTAGCGAAGTTGGGAAGACCAGGCAGGCGGTGACTTGAGTCCTGGGCCAGGGGCGAACATGTTGTTGGGGTAGTCGCCGGCCTCCGGTGTGGGCTCTGGGCAGGTGTGGGCCTCGGGACCCCCGCGGTGCTGGATGCCCCTTACGGCGCCCTCTTACGGTGCTTGTAGTGACCTGCGGGGACCGGGGCGGGGAAAAGTCACAGACTCCGCCCACCTAAAGGTGGCTCCGTGCTAAGGTGGCTTCTTAGCGCCGGGCTGGAAGGAGCCGTGGGGTGGACGGGCTGGACACGCGGCCCTGGACGCGCAGCAGCGGGGAGGCCGGTTCCCGACATTGCTGCCCCTCCCGCGCCCACCCAGCGGCCCGGGACGAGCAATCCCCGGGGTTCCCCTTTAAGGGGAAGGCGGGGCGGGCCGGGGCGGGGCTCCCCGTCCAGTTCCCCTGAGGTCGCGCCGCCCCGCCCCCCGGCAGACGCGGTCGGGAGCTGCTCGGAGTCACAAGCCCGGAGGTTCAGACAGGCGTCCAGCCGCCACCTGATCGCACACTGCGTTGTGTCGCCGGCCCCGCAGGCACCATGAGCCAGGACACCGAGGTGGACATGAAAGAAGTGGAGCTGAACGAGCTGGAGCCCGAGAAGCAGCCGATGAACGCGGCGTCGGGGGCGGCCGTGTCCGCGGTGGCGGCGGGCGGCTCGGAGAAGAACGGCCTGGTGAAGATCAAGGCGGCCGACGACGACGCGGAGGCGGCGGCGGTCAAGTTCACGGGCCTGTCCAAGGAAGAGCTGCTGAAGGTGGCGGGCAGCCCCGGCTGGGTGCGCACGCGCTGGGCGCTGCTGCTGCTCTTCTGGCTCGGCTGGCTGGGCATGCTGGCGGGCGCCGTGGTCATCATCGTGCGCGCCCCGCGCTGCCGCGAGCTGCCCGCGCTGCGCTGGTGGCACAAGGGCGCCCTCTACCGCGTCGGCGACCTGCAGGCGTTCCAGGGCTGCGACGCGGGCGGCCTGGAGGGTGAGTGCGGGGGGGCCCCCGCCCCCCCCCGCCCGGCACCCCCGAGTTCAGCTGGCCCTGGGCTCGGCCCCCCGCCCCCCGATCCATCCATCCTCTCGGACCCTTCTCCACCCCGCCCAGGACCCCGCGGCCTCTCCCTGGGACGCAGCGACGCCTAACTTTCTTCGAAGAGCCCCCTCCCCCCACTCCCTGCTCCGCGAGGGCGGTTGACTCAGCGCCTACCCTTCCCCCTGCGGAGCCGGTCGCGGCCGGTTTCTGAGGCAAAGCGCTGGGCTCCTTACATCAGCCCCCCACCCTCTGCGCTCGGCCCCGGAGAGGAGCCTGGGGGACCCTCACGCCGGCCGCGCCTGACCGCTCTTCCCCGTTCCAGGTCTGAAGGGGCGTCTCGATTACCTGAGCACCCTGAAGGTGAAGGGCCTTGTGCTGGGCCCAATTCATAAAACCCAGGAAGATGACCTCCACGGGACCGACCTGGAACAGATCGACCCCACCCTGGGCTCCAAGGAAGATTTTGAGAGTCTCCTGCAGTCGGCCAAGAAAAAGAGTGGGTGCCCCGGCGTGGGCGAGGGAGCAGCTGGGAAGGGCTTGGTCTTCAGGATGGGATTGTTGTCTGGTGTACCCCCCACTGGCTCTGAGTTTTCCTAGGGCAGGTACTAAGGAAGTTTGTTAGGCTTCCGCCTAAACTGGATTTGTCAAGTGGTTCAGAGACTTTTACTTGGCTGTGCAATCGTTTCCCTTCTGGGCTTCAGTGCCCTTATTTTCAAAATGGACTTTTACAAAATCGGTGATTTTTCAACTTGAAAAGAGTGGGTCCTTTTGGAAAGAAGATCCAGATAAAATCTTGTCTTTCTTTAAAAGGGTTCACTTTGGGGTTGGGAAGCCCAGGGCCCTGTAATCAGCCTTCTCCATTAACACTATTAACCTTCTGCCCTGTTTAGATTTCAAGGCCCTTCCTTTCCCACGTCTCTTTCAATGGACTGAGATTTGCCAGGGTTCAAATCGAAGCTTTTGTAGCAAGTAATACAAAGGAAATAGCCTGCTGACTTGTATTTGTTGATTTCCTCTTTTCTCCTGGCCCCAGAGTCTTTCTCAACAACTGCTTTTTGCTCCGTTGTTCTAGGCATCCGGGTCATTCTGGACCTCACTCCCAACTACAGGGGCCAGAACTCGTGGTTCCTCCCCGCTCAGATGAACACTGTGGCCGCCAAGGTGAAGGTGAGTGTGCTGGTGCCCATGGCAGGCGGCGGCTGCGAGCTGGGCCTGTAACCCTAGGCCGCTCCTCCCACACAGGCCAGCAGCGCACCCCTGATTTCACCCCCGATTTCACTCGTTCCTTTTTTGACGGCTCACTTTTCTCATTTTCCTGACTGATGGTGACCTACCGCGCCAGGAAGGGCGCGTCTCAGATGTTAATCTGGATTCGATTTTTCTTCTTTTTGGGAGAGGAAACCCTTTGGTGGGAATCTGTCCAGTTCTTGTTTGATGTGTTTTGGAGTACAGCCCAGTCTGAAATTCTAAGCACTGGCGTCTTCCCCTGTGTCTGAGCCGATGCTAACTATTTCATGTATGTTTTCTAATCCCCTGTGTACCCACGCAAGGTTCCTGTCGTTACCCCCAAACTGTAAAGGAGGACCCTAAGGTTCACAGGGCTCAGTGTAACTGGGATTTGAGGTCCAACTAGCCTTATTTCTCAAATGAGACTTCCCTGAAGGTATAGCCTCAAGCTCTATATCCAAACGGCTGGGAGTGGGGCTTTGAATGTCACCCCAGCTCCTAATGCCTGGGTTCTAGGACACTGACCAGTTCAGAACCAGTAGAACAAAAATGGAGGCCCTGACTCTTGGCTGGCATCCCTGATTCTGGGTTAGATTTTATACTCCCAGCGTTTCCGTAGGACCCTTGGAGTCATCCAGTTCATCAGTTAGCAAATTGCTGGAAGACCCTTTAAAAGTTACTGATAAAGGAAGTTTTCAGAGGTAATGATGTGAAGAGTGGTAGCCTCAGATGAAAATGGAGACGAGAGGAGAGAGCACATGGAGCAGAGAGAAAAAGGGAAAAACGGGGCAGCCTCCCAAATGCTGGGGCTTCAGGCCCGGGCCTGTTCTGCAGAGCTGGCTCTTCTTTTCAGATCTTCATCTACACTGCCCCAGGGGGATGCTTTGAATTTCACTCATTCTTGGCTTTGCTCTGACCGCCCTTTACACAACTCCCAGCCCTCAGGACGGTGTTGGGAGAGGAGTCAGTACATTTGTCTTGGGATCTTTTTTTTTCTTTTTTTTGTCTTGGGGTCTTGACTAGCTTTTGAGTCTCCTCTCTGCCGTTCTCTGTGCCTTGGGCATGCCTCTTTGCTTCTCTGAGACTATTTCCACATCTCTAAAATGGGTATGCCACCATTTCACACATGCTAAGTATTAAGTGAAGTTATGTTTATGAACACTCTCTTGCGCGTTCTCTGTGGTTGTCAAAGATGAAGCTCTGTAATTTGCCTTGGGGAGGAGTGAAATGCTCTATCACTAAGAACCAATGATAGATTAGAATGGGAGGGGACGAAGGGCTAAACCTTTATAATAGAGGTGGGAAAACCAGACTACTCAAGGCTCTCATTCAAGGGACTCCCAAGGTCACGGGGAAGTGCACGGATGCAGGCTTAGTGTGGGCTGGTTTTGTGAGCCTTTGTGTCAGTGTTGATCCCTCTCCTCTGTTCCTTTGCCCACCCTGTAGGATGCTCTGAGCTTTTGGCTGCAGTCTGGCGTGGAAGGGTTCCAGGTCCGGCATGTGGAAGAACTGCAGGCAAGTTCCCTTTACATGTGAGGGGCGGAGCCCGGATGAGAACAGTGGGACTCGTGGGGCCTGTTAGTAATTGACTCTGCTTTTTGCCTCCTAGGATGCGCCTTTATTCTTGGCTGAGTGGCAGAACATCACCAAGAGCTTCAGCGAAGATAGGTGAGTGCCAGACCCCTTGTCCCCAACTTCGCTCCATTGTGGGTACCCCTCAGTGGAGCTAGACCCTGGGGAAGGGGGCGTCCCTAGTCCATATGTCTTCTCCACTCCGTTCTTCTTGTCCTCTCCCAGCCATGACCTCTGCTTTGCTCTCTGCAGGCTCTTCATTGCAGGGACTAATTCCCCCAGCCATCACCAGGTCTTGAGCCTACTTGAATCAACCAAGGACCTGTTGTTGACCAGCTCATACCTGTCAGCCCCCCTTGTCCCTGGGAAGCACGCAGAATTCCTGGTCACCCAGTATTTGAATGCCACTAACAATCACTGGTGCAGCTGGAGTGTGAGTTCCACAGTGGTGGGAGGGGGCAGGTTGTGTTTTGGAGGAAAGGGGTGTTGGGAGACAGAGGCAGCATGGGCTTTGGGGCTCACCAGTGTGTCCATTCCTGCAGCTATCTCAGGCAGGGCTCATGACTTCCTTCGTGCCGGCTCACCTCCTCCGACTCTACCAGCTGTTGCTCTTCACCTTGCCGGGGACCCCGGTTTTCAGCTATGGGGATGAGATTGGCCTGAAGGCAGCTGCCCTTCCTGGACAGGTATTTCATGCTGCCTTCCCAGCACAGTGGGGGAGCTTGTGTTCCTCTGTCACGATGGTTCTGTGGATGTTGGTGGACAGGCATGAACCTTGGGGTGGAACTGTGTTTCATTCCTAGTCAGTCACCTACTCAGTTGCTGTGTGGCCTTGGCAAGCTTTCACTTCTCGTGGTCATCTTTCTGTGTTAACTGCATTTCTTGTAGGGTGGTTAGGATTGAATGATGGCTTACTTTAAAATGCAATGTCTGGTCCCTGGTAGGTGTTCAGTACGATAGCCATCACTCACTCCCTCACTCATTCATTCATTGGACAGTGGGTACTCTGCTAGGCTCTGTGCCCTCCAGGAATTCATAGTTCAGTGGGGGAGCCAGACGAGTGAGAGACATACATGGCAGTGAGTGTTGTGATAGGGTTACGACCAGGGAGGCACTCGCTTAGCTCTAGCCACAGGTGTGGAGGTTGACAACTGAGCTTATATTTATAGACCTAGCCATTCTATTATTCCACCAAATTTTTTTGAGTAATTCCTGTGTGCCATGCCTGGAGGATACGGCAGTGCACAAAAGGCCTGGAGGTGGTAAAAGTAGATCATCAGCAGATGGGATAAAGATGCCAGGTGCCAATGAGTGTCGTGCAGAAGGAAGCATGGTAAGGGTCCTGGAGAAGAGCGCCTGGGTTATATTTTATATTGAGTGGCCACAGAAAGAAAACCCTGTGAGACAACTGAGTGGAGATGAGGGAAGTGAGGAAGCTAGTTTGTGGCTGCCTGGGAGAAGAGCGCTCTAGGCTGAGGGGCCTGTGTGCAAGGACCTGAGGTGGGAGCCCTCCTTGCTGCTTGCCCAGCAGAACTTGTGTGTGAGTGAGGGAGGATATGCTCAGTAGGGGTGGGGCAAGGGCAGGAGAAGGAGTGGGGGAGTGGGCCAGACCTTCCCCAAGTCCCCTTTTCCCTGCTTTTCAGCCTGTGAAGGCCCCAGTCATGCTGTGGAATGAGTCCTGCTCCCTCAACACCTCAGGACCTATAAGCTCCAACATGACTGTGAAGGTAAGGGTTCTAAATGGGCAGGGCCTGACCAGCAGAGGGGAGCCAGGTGGCTTGTAGGGGTTTGCACCCAGGAGAGTTCTTCATCCCCTCCTGCTATGTCATCTTCGCTTGCAGGGCCAGAGTGAAGTTCCTGGCTCCCTCCTTAACCTGTTCCGGCAGCTGAGTGATCATCGGAGTAAGGAACGCTCCCTGCTGCATGGAGACTTCCATGTACTCTCCTCGGGGCTTGACATCTTCTCCTACATCCGCCAATGGGACCAGAATGAGCGTTTCCTGGTAGTGCTCAACTTTGGGAATGTGGGCCAACCTGCCAGCTTACAGGCCTCCAGCCTGCCTGCCAGTGTCAGCCTTCCCACCACAGCTGACCTGGTGCTCAGCACCGAGCCAGGCCGTAAGGAGGGCACCTCTCTTGAGCTGGAGCACCTGAAACTGGAGCCCCATGAGGGGCTGCTGCTCCACTTTCCCTACGTGGCCTGACCAGGACCCATTACCGTTCCCCTCCACTCCCCAGGCCCTTTGGGTTCTGATTTCTCTCCCTTTTTTTTTTTACTGTCACAGATTACAGATGAGCCCCCCCATAGGCTATTTCCTGGCTTCAAATAAAAGTCACCCCAGCCTGGTGAGGTCTTGTCTTGTTTCCCTCCACCCTTCTGTTATGGCAAGAATCTCTCTCCTCTTCCTGCCTGGACCTTCCCCACAGTGATCAGGGGCCGAGCAAGTGGTGAGCGTTTCATAGATCTGCTCCAGCCCAGAGAGGAGGGGCCTGCCAAGTCAGGGCTCAGAGATGTTGGAGCTAGGGCTGGCATCTGTGCGTCCCCCAGACTGGGCGGGTACTCTCCTGGAGGTCCCAGGCCTTGCTGACTCTCCCTCAGCAATGGGTCTCTAGCCAAGTATGGTCAGTTTTCCTGTTTTTGCAGACTTAGCCGTTCAGGGAGATTGAGCGGGTGTGGGTGGCCTGTTTTCTAAAGGATACCAGGGCTATTCAGTAAGGGTTTACTGCACACTCAGCAGGTACCAGGAAGTGTTCTAGGTCCTGGGGTTACAGGAACAAAGTTCAAAAGTCCCTGTCTCCGTGGGGCTTATATTTTGGTGAGGAGACAGGTTAGAAGTAAGATGAATAAATAGAGTGTGGTGGATGTGGTGATAATGGCCAGAGGAAAAAGTAAAGCAGAAGAGGTGGATGTTTGGGGGTGAAGGGAATTTGGGGTGGGAGCTAGCGGAGGCCTCACCAAGGAAGTGACATTTGAATAAAGAGTCTGAAATGAGGGAGGGAGTTAACTAGGCAGATATATGGGGAAGGAGCTTGCCAGTGCTCTGGGTTGGGAGCCAGCCTGAGGGGAGGAAGAGGGGAGAGGCAAAGGGTGCCGCCTAGTTGGCAAGATCATGAAGAGCGTGGTAAGGTGGTCACAATCTGGTGCAAAGAGTTTGGAAAACTGCACAGTGAGAGGGCATGGGCCCTCCCAGACTGCCCTTACTTCAGACACCAGCTGCAAGTTCATAACTGTCTTCAATGGGTCATTGTTAGAACAACACATAACCCAGGAAAGCACTGAGATTACAGCTTTATTGTAGCGAAAGGATACACGTTTGAACTAACCCGAGGACCCACACAAGAAGCTTTCCCACTGGAGTCCCGGACCCCATACCTGGTATGTAGCACTGGCCATGCAGGGAAGGTCCCTGAGCCTTTGGTGTCCAGAGTATTTCTTGGGGCTTAATCACATACTGCTCCTGAGGCTGTGGCTGACCTTTAGTCTCTAGCCCCTCCCAGAAGTTCAGGTTAATACCTTTAGTCTTGTTCCTCCAAAGATAGTGAGTCCCAAAGCCCTCACCGTAAATCAGTGTCGACTGCTGTCCAAAGTCCCCATTCTAGTAGAAACTCCTACCAGTCAGGACATTCCAGGGCCTGGAGATTATCTCCCAGCAGCTGAGGGTGAAGGCTGGACTCCCAGTGGAGATGAGTTCTTTAGGCACACAGTCTTAGAGGACCGATGGCAGTTGCAGGGTTCCAAGCAGTGACATTAGCTCACTTGTGTTTTAAAAATATATATATATTGATTTCAGAGAGTAAGGGAGAGTGGGAGAGAGAAACATCAATGAGGAGAGTCATTGATCGGCTGTGTCCTGCACGCCCCCCACTGGGGATGGAGCCCGCAACCCAGGCATGTGCCCTGACCGGGAATTGAAACAAAATCTCCTGGATCCTAGGTTGATGCCCAACTGCTGAGCCATGCCAGTCGTGCCCTGACTTGGGTTTTGACTGGCTCCCGGGCTGTTCGTCCCACAGGGAGGCTGATTGGGATGGTTGTTGCAAGTGTTTGGATCCTGCATTTATTTTGCAGATCGATCCACAGGATTTGCTGTTGGATCCTCTGGTGTCATTGTGCCGATCGGGGTTGTTAGGCCTCCTGGCTTTCTCATGATAAAGGACACTAGCTCCTGTGGCTTGGGCCTGGCCCTCTAAGGGTGTCCTGGTGTAGGGAACATACCAAATTCAGGCCCAGTCCTTGTTTGCTGACTGGTCTGCCTTGCTCCGCATCTGTGCCTGAGGCCTGTGAGGAAGGCAGGAAGGCCTGCGCTCAGCATGTACTCTAGGTGTTCAGCCTAATTCCGGAAAAGACGCACCCAGCCAGCCAGCCAGCTGGACCTTGGCTCGCCTCTGCCTAGGATTTCCCTTCTCCTGCCCCTTCTGGCTTTTGTCTAATCCAGGCCTCTTCCTAAGGCTCCCCACCTCTTTCCTCCTCAGGTTCTTTCCCAGGGCCCCAGCTCCAGCCCTCTCCTTTTTCTCTGCCTCCTGGCCTCCCCTCTGACCCACAGTTTGTATCCATGTTGCTACAGGTGGAGCCTCCGCATGACTGTGCTTTGCAGTTTACTATGGACTTTTACTTAAGAAGAAATTATAGTATAACAAAATTTACCATTGTAACCATTTTTAGCTGTACAGTTCAGTGGCATTAAGTACATGACTGTGCAACCATCACCACCATCCACCTCCAGAGCTTTTCCACGACACCAAACAGACTGCACCCACTAAACACAACCACCTCCCATACATATAGATACATATATACGTACACACACACACACATACATATATTTAATTCTCACCCAAGGGTATTTTTTCCATTGCTTTTCAGAGAGCGTGGAAGGGAGAGAGAGAGAAACATTGATGTGAGAGACACGCATCAGTTGGTTGCCTCACGTACCCCTATGGGAGCTGGCGATCGACCCTGCAATCAAGGTAGGGGCCCTTGGCCGGAATCAACGTGGGACCCTTCAGTCCCAAGGCTGATGCTCTAACCACTGAGCCAAACTGGCTAGGGCCCCCCATATTTGTTTTTTAAATTTATTTATATATTTTTAAAACATATCTTTATTGATTCCAGAGAGAGGAAGGGAGAGGGAAAGAGAGAAACATCAATGATGAGAGAGTGATTGATCGGCTGCCTCCTGCACGCCCCAGACGGGATCGAGCCCGCAACATGGGCATATGCCCTGACCGGGAATCGAACCCCAATCACCTGGATCCTAGGTCAACGCTCAACCGCTGAGCCATGCCCGGCCGGGCTCATATTTGTTTTTAAAGTAGAAAATGAATAAACCAAGAATTAAATGAAGACATCGAGGTTTTCAGCACCGCCGCGTGGGGTCCTGGCCTCTGCGCTGTGGGGGGAAAGATGGGGCCGTCAGCTTGCTGTACCATGACCTGCCTGCCCCTCACTTCCCACGTTGCAGAAGGAAGCAAGCTGAGCCAGACAGTCATAGAGACTGTTTCATTAGCCCCCTAACTGCCCTGTGGAGGAGGAATTCTCACCCTATGTCATGAGGAAAGTGGCCCGAATTCCTGTCCCCAGGGCAACCTGGGCTGATGGCAGGGCTCACCTGAAGCAGGTGGGGCAGAGGGCAGGCTACTTCTACCAGAGAGGCCCCTATGTTGTTTGAACTCACTCAGCATTTTTTGAGTCACTGCTCTGATCCTGGTACCATCCTCAACTTTCTGCATCCCGGGTGAAGAAGACCCTCCCCTCACATGCTTTCCAACCCCTAAAGGACCAGATTCTTGGAATTCTAAGCACTGAAGTCCACCACTTAAGGGTTAAGGACACTTTTAAATGAGATAATCGGTTTAATGAGACACTTTTTCCTCTAAGTCATTGAGGAGGCGGCTGAGGGCCCAGAGAAGTGAGGGGGCCCTCCTGGAGACCCGTGAACTGCCGTTTGTACCCAGGCCCTAGCTCCAAAGTCAAGCTCCCTGTGCTGGACTGGAAAGACTGGACTCGGTCTTTCCCCAGGGCCCCTGGCCAATTACCTGCCTGTGGGCCGGGGAAGGGACTGGCATTCTGCCTGAGTCATTCTTCCAGTGCCAGTCAGTGTGCTACAGTGTTGGGGACAAAAGGGGACTACAACGCTGCCCCTCCTCCACAGTTCCGGGCTTTATTGATCGGGAGGGGTAGCAGGTGTGCCAGTAATTGCAGCCCTGAGATCAGGGCTGTGGGGCAGCAGTGAGCCAGGCCCTGGGGCCAGAGAGGAAGCGCCTAATCCTGGAGAGATGGGGGAGCTGTGACTGTGACTGAGAGTGAGGCGCCAGTAGGCATTTCTGTGATGCGCTTACAGGACAGGGCCACCCAGGCAGAGCGGGCGTTACCTGCAGCCACTCAGCTGAGACCGCATGATGGAAGTGCGGGACCATAGGACACAGTTTGGGACAACTGGGGGCAGTGATGAGAGCCGAGCAGAGGCTGAAGCACAAAGGGCCCAGCAGCCATGCTCACCTTAGCTCCGCGTGGCTCGTGCGTGGTTCCCAGCCTGGCTATTCAGATTGCTCTGCAAAAATCTCTCCCGTCCGCCTTGGCCGGTGTGGCTCGGTTGGCAGGAGCATCGTTCAGTGCACCGAAAGGTGGCAGGTTCAGTTTCCACTCAGGGCACCTACCTAGGTTGCGGGTTCCATCCCTGGTCGGGGTGCACATGGGAGAGCACCCAATCGATGTCTCTCTCTCCCTCCCCTCTCTCTAAAATCAGTAAGCCTGTCTTTGGGTGTGTGAGGAATAAAAAAAAAATATCTCCCTTCCAACATCTACTAATTTGGAATCTCCAAAGAGGTAAGCCTGGGAGTCTTTTTTTCCCTTTTTGAAGGAGAATTTTTTAAATTACTTTTATGTACATAAAACTTGACCATGTACACTTAGCCCAGCTTGGTGGTCAGTTCTTCAGCCTTGGCCTTTTCCAGCTTGACAAAGCGAGCCACCAACTTTGGACAAGGGATGTTGCCTCGCCAGCGGTGGCAGATCTCATCGTATCTGTCTATTTTTAATCAGTTTTCCAAAATGATTCTCACAGCAGCTTGGGAACCATTAGGTCAATGTTTCCCAAACCTGCTTTGTTATGCAAGAGAACAGTGGTTAGAAAAGTCCCGATTTTTCTCCCAGGTGTTCTGTCCAGAAGGTATGGGGTAGGACCCCTGAATCTATGTAAGCTCAGGTGCGCATGAGAAAGGAACACAGCTCTCCCTGGTGGGGACCCCTGAGACGTGCTTGGAGGGAGAGGCACGGTCAGGTGTGAGTTCCAGAGAGCTCGCTGGGGCTCTGCTGATGTGGAGGAAGAAGTTGACAGCTGAGGCTGGGGGCAGAGAGCCATCTGGGGTAGCCCAGGAAACTCTGGAAGTTAAGGAGGCGGAGGCTGTGGGGCTGGACGGGAGGCATGGCTTGGAGAGGTCGTCAGGAGAAGCAGCTGCAGGGTTTCATGAGGGCGCAGGAGGGATGGCCTATGAGGCAGGAATGGAGCTGTGTGGTGACTTCAGTCTCTAGCCTGGGTGACTGGGGAGTGGGCTGGGGCCGTGGAGCTGAGTGGGGGAGGCAGGAAGAGAAGCAGCCGTGGGTGGAAGGCGATGGGCCCCACGTACACGCGCTGGGTTTAGTGCACTTGGACTTGCAGGTGTAGTTTTCCAGCAGGGGCGAGGGGGAGCCCTGGGGTAGAGGTGGGGGTACAGGCTGCGAGTGTGAATGATGCCTGTGACTGTGTGGGCTGAGAAGGCTGGAGCCCTGAGGACTGGCAACATTTACAGGACACACAGTGGGAGAGGGACCCACGAGGAAGGAAAAGAAGAGAAGGGAGCCCTGGGGGCTGGGTGATGGGGAGGCAGGAGGCAGAGGCCAGGTCAGTGCCAGGTAGAGCAGAGCTGTCCCAGCTGGCCTTCAGCCTGGCGACCAGGAGATCATCGGGGATGGGCTCCAGGGCACTTCCAGGGCACGGCGGAGAAATGGATTTTTCTGATTTCAAGGGTGGGTGGTACTTGTACAAGTTTCTAGATGGTATCAGTTGGAGTTGTTGGTTTTCTTAAGCAGCCAAAGAATTCACTGAAAGGTCATCAGGAACTGCCAGGAGGAGGCAGGACCAGTTTTGCAGATTGGCCAGGAAGCAAGCGCCAAGCAGCAGGAAGCACAATTGTCTTTTAACTAGAACAGCCTGAGAGGCCGCCCCCTGGGGACACACTGCCCAGGCTGCGTGGTTGGGCACAAAGCCCTTGGCTGCTGGTGGGCTGTGGGTGATGCTGACATTCAGACAAGCTCCACTTGCAATGGCCCCGAGTCCTGGGGCCGTTGCCTTCTCTGATGGGGCGTCTGGCTCTCATTCGCCCAACGGCGCTGACTGGCGTGGGGCGGCCCTAGGGAGAGCAGAGTTAAAATGATTTTAAGGTTTTCGGCCTGAGCAGCTGGAAGATTGGATTTGCCATTTACTGAGATGGGGAAGACTTTCGGGGGACAGGGCTTTAGAAGCAGAAGGGAGCAGCTCAGTGGGGGCTGGGTGACTTTGAGAACCAGTAGACATCTAAGTGGAAATGTCACGATGCACACGCTGCTCGTGAGGAGACCTGGGCTGGAGACGCGGGTCTGAGAGTCACGCACACAGCTGGCATTTAGAAGCCTCAGCTGAAGGAGATGACCCCGGGAGTCGGAGGAGCAGGGAAGAGAGGGTGACCAAGGGCCAAGGGCGCCCTTCAGAGGTGGGGGGGAGAGGAAGGGGCAGTAGGAGCGCCCCGCAGCCAGGGAGGGGGCAGTGGCCCGTTAGGACAGAGGCCGCGGGCGGGGCCTGCGCACGGAGCTCTTTGGTGACTTGGACGAGAGCAGCTTTGGCTGAGGCTGAGGCTGAGGCAAAGCCCACTGGAGGGGTTCGGAGGCCCGGGGAAGACGGGGTGGACTTAGTGCCCCAGACAGTGCTGCTGTTCAAGCAGGAGAAGAGAGATGGGGCAGCAGCCGGAGCTGGACGAACGGAGCCAAAAAGCTTGTGTGTGTGTGTATTTCACTATTTTTAATTTAATTTCCTTTTTTTACTGAGGTGTAATTTACGTACAACATTATTTTCGTTTCAGGTGTACAGCATACTGATTTGATATTTGTATATATGGCAAAATAGTCACCCCCGTAAGTCTAGTTCACATCCATCGCCACACATAGTTACAGGATTTTTTTAAAAAAATATATCTTTCTTGATTTCAGAGAGAGGAAAGGAGAGAGAGAGAGAAACATCAATGGTGAGAGAGTCATTGATCGAGCCTGCAACCCGGGCATGTGCCCTGACCGGGAATCGAACCCCCATCGCCTGGATCCTAGGTCGACGTTCAAGCACTAAGCCACGCCCGGCCGGGCTGGACTTGTTTATTTTTAATCGAAGTATGGTTGGTACATAATGTTATGTGACTTTCAGGTGAACGGTATAGTGATTTGGCATTTATATATCTTACCGTGTGATCGCCGTGCTAAGTCTGGCACAGAATTTCCTCTTCTTGTGATGGGAGCTTTTAAGATCCACTCTCCTAGCAACTTTCAAAAATGCAAACAGCCCTGGCCAGGTGGCTCCGATGGCTAGAGTGTTGTCCCAATACTCCAAGGTTGTGGGTTTTACCCTTGGTCAGGGCACATACAAGCATCAACCAGTGAGTGCATAAATGAGTGGAGCAAGGAATGGATGTTTCTCTCTCTCTGTCTCCCTTCTTCTCTCTCTAAAATCAATAATAAAAAAACCCATAAAACTGCAATACAAGGCTTTATTTTAATTTTATTTATTTATTTTTTAATTGGCAGCAGTACAGCATATTTGCTTCCGTTGGGGGGAAATGCTGGGGAAAGGAGCCTTGCTGGATGGATGGCTTTGAGGCAGGGAGAGGAGGTGGAGGAGGGAGGGCTTTCTGGGAGCTGGGCACAGAGAAGGTGGGTATGTGAGTATAGAGTTGGTGCTTAGACGTGGTGGGGGTTTGTGGAGTCCCACCCACAGGTTGCTTTTATTTTCTCAGTGGAGCAGGAAACAAGGCCATCAGCTGAGAGTGAGGATTGGGGCCTGAAGAATTTTGGAGGTTTGAGCGGGGAGAAAGTGTATGAACAAACACCCAGGGCCTTCCTCTGCACACACACTGTCTGTTCGGGAGCTAGTAGCAAGCCCATCACCTACCTGTTAGAATCTCAGGCCCACCCCAGACCCACAGAATCAGAATCTGAGTCTGATTGCAGATCCCGGGTGACTCCTGGGCACACTCAGGCTGGACAGGCCCTGACGTAGGATGGCAGAGCCACTGTTTGAGGGCAAGGTAGATTGATTGACAGGCAGTGTGAACAACCCGCTTCAGACCCGCTTTTGCATTTAATGGAATTTCAGCGCCTGACCTTGGAAACTCTAGCTCCCTCTAACTGGTGGTGGACCCTCCCCCAAAATCAGTGTGATAAAGAGAAAACGTTCCCTCTTTTTCAGAAGTCCCAGAAATAAAAGCAGATTCTTTCTTGCATCACTAAACCATCCTTGCAAATGTTATTTCTTACAAGGGAGTCTTGTCAAGACAATGAAATTAAGAGGCTGTTGATTTGGCTTTTGAAAGTAACCTTTAACTTGTAAAAGGCTAGCAATTCTGATTGCTTGTCTTCCTTAATAATGCGTTGCCCTGGCAATAATACTTAAATTCACATCTCTGTTTTCCAGAAGGTATAAATACCTGTGAGTTTTTTTTTGTTAAGCCAGAAGGGGAGCATTGGTACATCTCTCTTCTTCCACGTGCAGGAGTTAAAATGAACCCAATGATGGCAAGATTTCTTTCTTTTTTTTTAAATCGTCACCCAAGGATATGTTCACTGATCTTAGAGAGAGAGGAACATCGATCGATTGCCTCTCTACACACCCAGACTGGGGAGCGAACCTGAAACCTATGTATGCGCCCTGACTGGGAACTGAGCCCGCAATCTTTTGGTCCATGGGACAGTGCTCCAACGAACTGGGACACCCAGCCAGAAATCTTCTTTAAGATTTCTTAAAGAATTGGAGAGTCTTATCTCATTTGAATTAAGGCACAGCAGGCAAGGACACCTGCTGCGAGGTGGAGGGTAGGGAGCAGAGGACAGAGGTGAAAGTTGAGAATACCTTTGGGAATTAGGCAAGGCACTGACTGAGGACCCGTAGGGTACAAGGAGAGTGCCATGGCGCCACAAGGCCCGTTGGCTGAGGTCAGGAACTCTACGTCTCTTCTGAAGCCAATCTGTGAGGCAGCGGGATTTTATTTTCCCCCGCAGTGCTTGACCCCATGTGTAGGATCAGGGAGGGTGGAGGGATGGTTGATCCAGGGTGGAGGGATGGTTGATCCAGTGGAAGCAAGAGGCCAGGGGGCTGTGGATATGTGTGGTGTGGGTGAGAGACTGCCTGGCTCGGGCTTCTCAGGGAAGGAATTCCTAGAAGTAATTCCTAGAAGAAATGGGCTTAGGAAACAAGTTATAGAGGCAATGGAAGGGCCCTAGGAGCTTGGGACTGAGGAAGCTAATGGTAACCTGCCTGGGGAGGGGAAGGGGAAGGGGAAGGGGAAGGGGAATGGGAAGGAGGAGGGGGAGGGGGAGGGGGAAGGGGAAGGGGAGGGGGAAGGGGAAGGAAGAGGGGAGGGGGAGGGGGAGGAGGAGGGGAGGGGGAGGGGGAAGGGGGAGGAAAAGGGGCAGGGGAGGGGACCGAAAGGTGAAGGGTAAAAGGGACAGGGCCTGGAGGCAGGTGAGGGAGCCTGGTGCCAGTGGGCAGTGACGACACTGGAGTTTAAGCTCCCGAGGAGAGAGCCATCGAGGATGTGCTGATGTGGGGTAGAGGGGTGTCCCTAGGGCTGGAGAGATCAGGACACTGGCACAGCTAAAGTGAATGAGTCATCAGCCCGGGTGGCAGCCACGGTTAACAGGAGAGCACGGGCTTGGAGATCGTTTGGAGACGGACCACTTGCCCTGCCCCTCACTAAACCTCTTCAGCTCAGTTTCCTTATCTCTGAGACAGTAGGAACTGTTTTTACTTACGACACTCCTGACACCAAATGTGTGGTTTTTGACTCATATCAGCCGATTCTCGGATACTCTGGACACTGCTGGGCGTCCTGCAATTCAGTTCAGTTCTGACAGCTCAGCATCGGCTCCCACAGGGGAAGGGCTCACTCTGTTGTAGGCGGGGGAGCGGCACTGGGTGTTAGGCCCGCGGGGTCAGACCAAACCAGCGCTCAGCAACCTCGGTACTTGGGTTCTGGCAGGGAAAGAGCTCAGAGCCAAGACCCCAACTATAAGAGAACATTTATTTGGTAAAATGACAGAGGTAGAAGTAATTCCTAGAAGAAATGGGCTTAGGAAACAAGTTATAGAGGCAATGGAAGGGCCCTAGGAGCTTGGGACTGAGGAAGCTAATGGTAACCTGCCTGGGGAGGGGAAGGGGAAGGGGAAGGGGAATGGGAAGGAGGAGGGGGAGGGGGAGGGGGAAGGGGAAGGGGAGGGGGAAGGGGAAGGGGAGGGGGAAGGGGAAGGGGAAGGGGAAGGAAGAGGGGAGGGGGAGGGGGAGGAGGAGGGGAGGGGGAGGGGGAAGGGGGAGGAAAAGTCACGGGCATACTCCCAGGAGGGAGAGCCCTGGGTCCTCCATCCTAATGGTTTTAAGAGGGAGATTTTAGGGGAGGTCCCAGGAAAAGATCTCATTATAATATTCAGCAGCTTTCCAGGTGTGTCCTTTCAGGATTACGGTCTCCACTGATTGACTGATTGGTTGGTTCCAGGGGGCGGGGCCATCATTCAGTGCAGCTGGACCTGAGGTCAGCTGTGGCTGGTTTGTTGCTTTTCTGGGACTGGAGCGGAAATACTACTGAGGCCTAGATGTTATCTCTAGGGAGGAAAGGTCAGGAGTCCAGAGTGCATGACCAGTGATATGCTGGGGGAAGAAAGGCCACCCTGGGGGTGAGGTCCCACCCTACAATTGTCCTTTGCTTTCCACCCTGATGACCTCCTGTACCTGGTCTATCCTTGCTCTGCTCATGTCTAACTATCAATTCCCACAAGACAGTCCCCATTTGAGATGTCCGAGGTTGTCATCTGTACTTCTGACCAATTGGCTGTAAATTCAGGGGGTTCCGCCCAGCTGGTGTGGCTCAGCAGTTGAGAATTGACCCATGAACCAGGAAGTCACATTTGATTCCCGGTCAGGCCAATGCCCAGGTTGCCGGCTTGATCCCCAGTAGGAGGCGTGCAGGCGTCAGCAGATGTTTTATTTCTCTCTCCCTTGCCCTTCTTCTCTCTCTCTAAATCAATAAAAATTAATTAATTAATTAATAATTAAGGAGGTTTCCACAACTCCCTCCTCAGGTTCAATAATTCTCTAGGATGACTCGCAGGACTCAGGAAAGTGCTTTGCTTACTTACTCTTACCAGTTTAGTATAGAGGATACAGCTCAGGGTGGGCCAAACACGGACCTGGCAGCTCTCAGAACTCTGCCCAGTAGGGGTTTTTATGGAGATTCCATTTAGTAGGCATAATGGATGAAATCATTAGCCATTAGTGATTGAACTCAATCTGCAGCCCCCTCCTCTCCCTGGAAGTCAGAGGTGGCGCTGAAAGTCCCAACCCTCTAGTCACCAGCAGTTGGTTCCTCTGACAACCAGCTTCCCACCTGAAGCTATCTAGGCATCCCCCCCACACACACACCAGGAGTCATCACCTCAGTAGCATAAACTCCGATATGGTTAAAAGGGGTTTATTGTGCATAAGAAAAGATGCTCCTCTGACCTCCGTCTCACTCAGGAAAGTCTAAGGGTTTTGGAAGTTCTGTGTCAGGAACTGAGACAAAACCCAAATACATATTTCTTATTATATCACAGGGCCAGCAACATCCATCTTGAAGGATTTTCAAGATTCAAAAGGAGAGTTTGTTCACGTGTCAGAAGGGGCAGAATGCTAGTGGGAGTCTCACTGCTTCTGTTGTCCAAGGCGGCAACAATAAAATGATCATTTACTGTCCACTATGCCACAATGCAGCCAGTGCTTTGCTGATCCCAAGGGGCCACAAATGAGGCCGAAGAAGTACGTAGGGCTGAATGGAAGGTTTTTGGAAGCTGAGGAGCTTGCATTTTTATCTCAAGCTATGGACTCATGGTAAGCAAGGGACTGCCAGCATGAGATCTAGGTTTTGGCAAAACTGCATTGGCTGAAGCATGGAGAATGGGTGGGAGTTAAGGCAGGGGTGGCAGACTGTGGCTGGGGGCCTGGTTTTGTATCCACTGTGAACTAAGAATGGGTTTTGCAGTTTTAAATGTCTGAAAAGGAAATCAAAAGAAGAATCATATTTTGTGACACATGAAAATGATATAAAATTCAAATCTCAGTGAAATTCAAATAAAGTTTTATTGGAACACAGCCAGGTTCATTCACTTATGTATAGTTTATGGCTGCTTTTGGCTATCGTGGCATAGTTGAAGAGCTGCGACAGAGACTATAATACAGAAATACCTACATCACAGAGCCTCAAATATTTACTATTTGCCCCATTACAGAAAAAGGGATGATTTTAGCATTTTAGGCAAGAGGCCGGCACTGGGGTAGTGACAGGGGGATGGAGAACCGTGGATGAATTTGGGAACTATTCAGGAGGTAGATAGACTGACTGCTCACAGACGGTGAAAAGGAGAAGGAATCTAAGATGATGCCCAGATTTCTGGGTAGAGAACTGAGTGAATGGGGTATGAGCCAAGCCAGGAATGCCAAGAGGGAGAGTGGAACTAGGGGGCAGGGGAAGTAAGGGGGCCGAGAGAGAAGAGCAAGAATAGTTTTCAGGCCTACTGTGTGTGATAGTCTGATTCCAGGAGTTACGCAGTTTGTGTGTGTTACCAAACATGCTAAACACCTCAGTCAAACTCTTTAGGGCCTGAGGCTGGTGTCTGGCGTGGGGCACCTGGCAGTCACAAGGCTTTGTGCTGTAAAGGCAAGCAGGTACCTGTCTGAATTTCCCAATGGGTCAGCATCGGTTCTGTCAAATCTCAGCCAGGCTCCAAGAAATGAAGCCACAGGTCCCAAAGGCCTGGGGAAGCATCTGAAGACAGTGGAGATGCCCCAGGTGCCAAGTCTCCCCTCACCTATCTATTGCCCAGCTGTCTGGTGAGGCTGGCCTACTGGGGAGAGGGAGGGCTGCCTCTGCAGGGTTAGAATAGCGGCCAAGAGAGCTTATCATCTGGGGACCTTGGTTCCTGCCGAGGTGTGGGGCCAGGAGCTGAGGCGGCCAAGACCATCTGCTCTATAGTTGGTGCTGTGGTCCTGTTCTCTGGGCAGCAGCCAGGCCTGGAGGGACTAGTCCCTTGATTCCCCGCAGATGGAGCTAAAGTGATATGCTGTGAATTGGGCCTGGAGGGGGGGGGGAGGGTTGGTGGGGCAGAGGGGAGGAGAGAGGATCCTACCCTGTGCCCCTTCTCTAGGCCTGCTCCAACCTGCCAGGCGAGGGGGTGGCGCTCACACAGCCACCTTACTCCTTCCCAACATCCTCCTCAGGAATGAAAGGCCCTTATTTCTGGAGCCAAGAAGGACTCCTTCAGGGTGGGAGGGGCTGCAGTGTTGGGGTGAACTGATGCTGTGTCCAGCTACCTTCTCAAGTCACCTCCTCCATCTCCCGGCATCTGGACCTTTAGGATTCTTGCTTCAGGAACTTGCAGGGCACAGGCCATCTCTGGGAATCATCCTGGACCACAGGCCCATCCGCCCCCCAAGCCGTTTCTTCCCCCTGGGCTGGGGTAGGGGGTTAGGGTTCAGGTTGGGGGTGGGACTCTGGACTCTTTATAGGCTGGAGGAGCATTGAAAGGTGTGCATCTGAAACTAGATGGTTTCTGGCCTTTACCTGGGAGCAGCCTGGTCCTGGTGACACGGAGGTTGGAGCCATTGAGCTGCTTTCCCTACGTTCTCCCTTATTTGTCCTAACTCTTCCCGAGGGGCTTGTTCCCCTGCAGAGATGAGGACACTGAAAATGAGACCTGCCTCAGGTTGTGTGGTGAGAAGGTACAGGCAGGTAGGACCTGTGCCTGGGAAAAGGGAAAGTGTGAACTGCCAGCCCCATTCCTGATTCAAACGCCAGCTTTGACCTCCCACTGCTGGTCCCCAGTAGCTGCCAGTTAATGCGATTCCAATGCCTTGCGCCCCCAACACCGCTCAGCTTCCTCAGTGCCTCTGCCCCCCAGAACCATGCCTTCAACACAGGTGGGCATTTAGCTCTGAAGGGGGCTCAAGGATGAGTAGAAGCAGTGACAAGGGAGGGGCCTGCTCAGGGTCTTGAGCTGACAACCCAGGAAGCTGTGCTGGTGGGAAACGGGTTTGTGTCCTAGAGTCACTGTTCACAGTCCCTGACCAGCCTGCTCTGTTCGCCTCTTCAGTGGATGGCCCTGCCCACAGTGCTGGAAGCTCCCTTTTCAAAGGATTCTGGGAGTCCTGACAGCTGTATGGGGGATGGATCGCCACTCCCTCTCTCTTGCAAGGGTTTAGCCCCACCCAGGACCTCAGACCTGTGGGCCAGCCTTTCTCAAACACTGGCCTGCATCACAATCACCTGAGGGTTTGTTGAAACACGGCTGGGCTCTACCCCTGGGGTTTCTGAGGCAGTAAATCTGGGAGCTTACAGATCTAACAAGTTCCCAGGCGATACTGATGCTACTGGTTACGGCCACAGTGCACTGAAGGGTTAGCTGAGCAAATCTTGAGTATTCAAACATTCCAAACAAAAGGTTGGCCCTTCCTGGCCCATGGGAGATAACTCCTGAGTCCTCGGAATGCCCTGCCTGGTAAGTGTCTGCTTACCTGGGGACCTTAACGTACTAGATTGTCTGTGCTACAAAGTTTATAGTAGGGCCATGTGGTGTCAGTTTAACCTCTGGAGGGGCTGGCAACTAAGTCACTAAGGTCGGCTGTGCCTACATGGGCAGCCTTCAGTAAAAACCCTGGACACTGAGGCTCGGCTGAGCAATCCGGGTTGGCTCACTGCATGCATGTTGTCACCCCTCATTGCTGGGAGAATTGAGTGCTGTCCCATGACGGAAGCTTGCACCTGCACCCTGCTGGACTCAGCTCTATGGTTTTGTGTCTTTTCACTGTAATAAACTATAACCACGAGTGTAGCAGCTGAGCTCTGTGTGTCCTTTCAGTGAATCACTGACCTTAGGCTGGTCTTGAGCACCTCCATCGACAACCACACTTTGGGAACCACTACTGCCTAGAAGCCTGGGGATTGCTTTGTGGAGTAACCCTGAAGAACCCGCCTGGGTCACTGGGCCTTTGTCTCCCCATCTGCAAATGGGGCTTTGCAGCAGTTTTCCCCTCTCTGGGTAGGGCAGGGTCCTCAGAAGAGCTGCATATGGCAAAGCTGATAGAGAATATGCTGGCCAAGGGACAGGTGCAATTTATTTAGCCTGGCTTTTCTATTTCAGTAGTCAGGTCTGCCCATTACAGTCCTACTCACCTGAGCCAGGGACCCTGGGGTGCTGGGGCCCTCAGGTTTCAGTAGATCCAGCCACTCAGTGCTGCCCCTCCTGGGACCACCATCAGGGCAGCGGTCCACATTCCACGGTACTTGGGCCCTCCCTGCCCCATCCTGCTTTCCTGGCCCAAGAGCAGATCCTTGATCCAACACAGGGAGGAAGGGCCCTTAGCATCCACTGATTATGTGGCTTTATTACTCAGCACTTGCTGAGGATGGAAGAAAAGAATATTTGGGGCCGAGCTGGGCCTGGAGATAAGGATGGCTGGGAGGCCATGCATGGGTGGGGCTGGGGAGTTCACAGGAGAGAACGTGTTGGCTGGGCCAGGCCTGTGGGGGCGGCCCAGAGGCAGGCAGCATGCAGGAGGCCTGGCTAGATCTGCGGGGAGCAGACCTGTCCAGGCGGCGGCTGTGAGCCAGGGAGGGACAGAGGGTTTCTCTGGGGCAGGGGATATAGGTGTGAGGCTGGACAGCAGGCACCTCTGCCCCTCGCTCCCAGGGAAATGACATAGTGGGACAGTCAGGACACCTGGCGTCTGCTGCTGCTGCTGCCTCGGGACTTGCTGCTGGCTAGCCAAGCGGGTCCCCTCTGGTGCCATTGTCCTGCTGATGCTTGGACATTTGCCTTAGGGGTGACCCACATAGGGATGCTCCAAGGACATTGGTAGGGATGCTGGACAATCCTGGAGAGTGTGCCTGGAGCCCAGCAGAGTGGGCTGTGCCTGGGGAGGGAGGGGATCCCCAGCCAGGGCCTGGTCCCTTTGAGCCAAACTTCTCTCAGGGTTTGGTGCCAGTTCCCCGCTGCGGCCACAGGGGGCGCCTTTTCCCACCGCAATCCAGGCCAGCAGCCGGCCAAGGAGACTGCGGTGGGAAACAACCTCGCTCCCGGCCCGCCCTGCTGGCTCCCGGACCAACTTCCTGCCTAAGTGCAAACAAGGGATCCAGAGGCCGGATCCTCCTCCCGGCCTTCTTCCTGGTGAACAGCCCACTCCCGTGCAGCAGGGAACAGAAAAACCAGTTCCCCGGGCTCGTGCCCTGCCTGGGAATAGCAAAGTGTGGCAAGCGGGCAGGGTCTCTCTGGGCTGTCCAGGAAGGCCACCTGGGGGCCCTGGGAAGCCTGGTGAGGGCTGAGCAGGGCCCTGGGTCTGAGGTCACAGCCCCTGCCCGCCTTCTCCCGGGCTCGCCCGGGGGCTGGGGTGGAGGGACCAGGGCGAGGGGGCCATCAGCACTGGTGGGAGGGGGTGCGGTGCACAGAGCCGGGGCGCTTGGGGATCTTGCGCCAGCGACGCTTGTCCCAGCGGCAGAGCAGCAGCATGCGGAAGGTGTCCCGGAAGGCCTTGTTGCAGAGCGCGTAGCACATGGGGTTGACCGTGCTGTTGACGTAGCAGAGCCAGTAGCCCAGCTCCCACAGGGTCCCGGGGACGCAGTCCTTGCAGAAGGTGGACACCAGCACCATGATGTTGTACGGTGTCCAGGTGAGGATGAAGGCCAGCAGGATGGCGCTCAGGGTCCGAGCTGCCTTCTTCTCCTTGACCAGCGAGAAGGTCTTCCGCTTGGCCAGCTGGTCCTTCCCGCGCGGCTTCTGGCTCCTGCCCGGCCGATCCCGGCCCTTCCGAGTCGGCCTCTTGACTGTGTTCGGGGAGCTCCGGGGGGGCTGCTTGGAGGGGGCCTGCGCCTCGGGGTCCACCATGGGCATCTTGATCACCACCTCGGAGCCCGGCTCCTCGCCCTCGGAGGACGTGAGCGACTCCATGGAGCCTTCCTCCTCCTCCTCCTCCTCCTTCCAGCTGTAGGCCTGCAGCAGCCTGGGGGCCGGGCAGCAGCGACAGCAGCGCCCTGGCGGGGCGTCGGGGGAGCCCTCGGCCCCCGGCTGGGACCGCTCGGAGCTGCTGCTGCTGCCGCCCCCCTTCCCGGGGGTCTCGGAGCCTTGCAGGGCCGCCAGCTCCCGGGCCCGGTTCTCCGTCTCCCGGTAGATGCGCCAGTAGAGCGTGCACATGACCGTGACCGGGAGGTAGAAGGCGGCCATGGCGGTGCCGAAGGTGATGATGGGCTGGGAGAGGAACTGGATGTAGCACTGCCCGGCCAGCACCGTCCGCTCCCCCACCAGGTACTGCCAGAAGAGGATGGCCGGGGCCCAGAGGATGAAGGAAACCATCCAGGCCAGGCCGATCATCAGGGCGGCCCGGCGAGGTGTGCGCTTGGCGCGGTAGCTCAGGGGCCGGGTCACGGAGAAGTAGCGGTCGAAGCTGATGAGCAGCAGGTTCATGACGGAGGCGTTGCTGGCCACGTAGTCCAGGGCCAGCCACAGGTCGCAGGCCAGCGTGCCCAGCGCCCAGTGGCCCATGAGCAGGTACGTGGTGTAGAGGTTCATGGAGAAGGTGCCGATGATGAGGTCGGCGCAGGCCAGGCTGAGCAGGAAGTAGTTGTTGACTGTCTTGAGCTCCGTGTTGACCTTGAAGGAGATGAGCACCAGCAAGTTGCCCGTCACTGTGGCCAGCGACAGGAGGCCCGTGGTGATCCCAATGAAGGCCACTTGCCAGGGCCCCTTTCCTGGGGAAAGGACGGTGATGTTGGGGCTGATGGCAGGTGGGGCCGAGGTATTCATGGTGGCCGGGTGGGGCTGAGGGGGCAGCCCCTTCCTCTAGTCACACGGCAGGGCTTCCTCAGGAGGAGGTCATCGCCTGGAAAGAGAGGACATGAGCTTTGGCTGGGCTGCTGGATCCTCCCGTTGCCCGGAGTGGAGGGTACTAGGAACACGGCCTCCGCCCTCCCAGGGCTTCAGGCCAGACAGCATCACCCCGTGGACTGGCTGGTCCCCTCCTGCGCTGGTCCCCACCCGGCGTGTAACGCGCCTTCGCAGCCGTGAATGGGCTTACCAGCAGCACGGGGGAGGGGGCGGCTTCGGAATCCAGAGACCTCAGTCCTCATTCCAGCGTCACCATCCAGACTCAGCCTCAATTTTCTCATTGGGAAATTGCTACTAATTCCTGTGTTGCTTACCTCATGCGGCAGGAGCTGGGAGACGCGCTTTGTAGACAGTACTGCCAAATTTTCAAAGCATTCTACTAAATTTTATTAAAGCTCTCATTTTCTGAGTAGTTACTACGCACCAGACACAATGCTAAGCACTTCATTGAATTATCTAATTTAACCGTCGCGCATCTCTAGGAGGAAGGTCTCTTATGATCCCCAGCTCACTGAGGCAGCAGTGGCCGCAAGGCCTGGTCCTGGTGACACAGGTGGGAGGATTAGAACCCACCTCTCTCTCTTTCTCTGAGCATGTGGAGCTCCAGGGGAATAATTCCATCAAATAAGGAGATACGAGAAGGCAGGGGAGGGCTCCAGAGAAGACAAGGGGAAAGAGATGGGAGCAGAGGGGACCTGTGTGTGAATGTGTATCTGTGTGGGAGTGGGGGTGGGGAGACACAGAAAGAGAGAGGGGGGTTTGGGGCTGCTTCTATGAGGGCAGCAGGGAAAGTGTGCTGGGCTGGGACACTCGCCTGGTGGCAAAAGATCTTCAGTAAAAGCAGGCAGCAGGGCCAAGGGACTCCGCTCCCAGATAAGCGGGGTCTAGCCCCAGATGGGGTGTGGGAGGCCCCTCCACCTCCCCACTCTGTTCCCGGGCTCCAGCTGAGTGGGGGCAGCAAGGGGAACAAGAAGATCTCCCAGATTTTTCTCTTTTAAAAAAAAGATTGGGGGGGTGGTTATTTATTGATTTTAGAGAGAGGAAGGGAGAGAGAAAAACACTGATTTGTTTTTCCACTTAGTTGTGCATTCATTGGTTGCTTCCTGTATGTGCCCTGACCTGAAATCAAACCCACAACTTTGGCTCTAACCAACTGAACGACTCAGCCAGGACCCCCCAGATTTTTTTTTCTTTAATCTTCACCAGAGAATATTTTTTCCGTTGCTTTTTCAGAGAGAAACATCGATGTGAGAGAGACACATCGATTGGTTGCCTCCCACTCGCGCCCCGACCAGGGCCAGGGCCCGAGCCTCCAACCAAGGTATGTGCCCTTGGCTGGAATCAAACCCGGGACTGAGGGCCGACACACTAACCACTGAGCCAAACTGGCTAGGCCCCCAGATTGTTCTTGAAACTGGAGTCTAGCCCAGGCACTAAGTGTAGGTAAAGGGAAAAGCCAGGACTCTTAGCCACCTCTTGGCCAGGCAGGAGGTCCCCCAGCTCAGCCATGGCCTGGTCCCTTCCTGTTCTGGGCCTCAGGTGTCCATCTGTCCATTGAAGAGACTGGGGTCTCCTCCTACTTGCAGCTGTGGCTTCAGGGACCATACTGTTGGAAAAGTTCCAAGGGAGCGCTTTTGAGCAAGGACTCACCAAGCCCTGGTGCTCCTGGAAACCTGGCTTGGGACAGAAAGACTGGCTGTGATAGTGTGTGACCCGCAGTGTGTGTGGCTGAGGGCAGCTCCGCAGCTCGTGGTGAACTGTCCGTGTGTGATAGGGACTCTAAGCATGGAGAGCTCAGAGTGTGACCTACGAGCAAGAAGGACTGTGGCTGTCAGTGTGTCCGGGACAGTTTGCACATAAGGGGGCACATTTAACATCCTGGTTGAAGGACTCAGGCTCTGGAGCCAGACTGTTTGCCCTGGAATTCAGGCTATTCCACTTACTGGGTTGTGATCTCTGCTAGAGGCATAACTGCTATGTGCCTCACTTTCCTCAGGTGAAAATGGGGATAATACTGGTTTCTAGCTAACAAATCAAGGGATTATTGTGAAGCTTAAAGGAGTCAATAGCTGTAAAGTGCCTAGAACAGCCCTGGCACATAGATTCCCAGTGACTCACAGCCTGTGCAGCGGCGAGGGCTCCCTGCCACCCTGAAGCGTCTGCCTTTTGAATAAGGGTTTCTAACACTCTGACAACAGCAACTAGTAACAATAGTGACCGTTGCTGTGACTTAGTGCTCCCTGAGTGCCAGTTTTACATGTGCCTTATTGCTGTTCATCGTAACGGGGAACCTATGACCAAGGCGTTGCTCTTCTCTCCATTTTACAGATGAAGAAACTGAGGCTGAGAAAAGCAAGAGAATTTGCACAAGATACACAAGTAAGGCAGAAACCAGGATTTGAGCCCAAGCAGTGTGTTCCAGTGAAACTTTATAAAATCTGATGGCCGGCCCGGGAGCCAGAATTTGCCAATTTAAAATTTTAAGGTATTACACTGAAATGTTATTATTATTATTTTTTGCTTACTGAGTTTTATTGCATCTTCCTTCCTTAACCAAAGTCAGGTGCTGGGTGGGAGCCTGGGATCAGATGCACCTGATGGGGCTTCCTGGTGACAGGTTGCCTTCTAATCTGGGCTCAGCGCTGTTTAATGCCCATTGCACAGATGGAGCAACTGAGGCCCCTAGAAAAGGAGGAAGAAGGCATTGTGTCGCCCAAGGTCCCCTGGCTCCTACATTGGGTGCTGCCCACCCCCAACTCCCAGGTGCCTCCAAGCATCTCTGTAGCCCCCAGCGGCAACCTGGGCCAAGTCCTGAAGAGGTTTTATTAGAAGAGGAGCCTACTGGTCCAAGAGGCTGTACCTTCTGCAGCTGCAGGAGCTCCTTCAATGGTGCAGACTTCAGTGCCGAGCCAAGCACTCCATCCACCATTGCGCCTGGTCCTTATGCCTCAGCAGGGCTAGGATTAGGGTGAGGCGGGTGAGGCACATGCCTTGGGTGCAACATTTAAGGAGGTGCCCCCAAACTCAGTAATCAAGAAAAGAATAGTTTAATGTAATATTTAAAAAATGGAAATTAATGCAAAAGACTCATAATAAACACAATTTTAAACAAAGGCAGGATCCAACTCTGTACTTGCACAAACACCCCATCACCCGTGCCTTGCCCTCATCCCAGCCCTGGTTCCAATCACCCTTTATTTACAAAAGCAGACAAAGCACCCACCTGTGGGGGGTAGTTTGCTATTTGATTTCTAAAAGTATTACATTACTATAGTATTTATCTTGATTAGGGACGTTTATTTTGTGCCCCTCTTAAATCAGGGTGCCTCACTCGCCTCACCCTAGCATTGTGGACCATAGGCCTGGCTCTAAATCTCAAAGCTGTCCCTTCCTAGCTGTGTGACCATCAGCAATCATGTAACCCTTCCTTTCCCAGCTGCCTGCATCCCCCAGCTGATGGGGATGATGGCATCCAAAGTGCCTGGCTCTGAAATGACACTCAGTTAAAGGCCTCTTCAAGGAGTCGGTTAGGATTCCTGACTCCTTGTTCTGATGCACCGCCCAGGCCCTCTGGCCCTGGCCCTTCCCCTCCAGACCCCAGGCACAGCCCCTCTCTGGGCCGCACGCTGCTCGTTTGTACAGCGGAGGAGTCGGACCAGCCTGGTGTCTGCAAAGATTTCACAGGATCCTGAAACTAACATCTCAAGACGCTGGACAGAAAGGAGTCAAGTCCGAGAGGTGAGGCTGCCGAGGCTGATGCTTACATGTTCTCTCAGTGGGGCTGGAATGACACCTCGCGGTGGAAGCATGGTATCCACTGCCCGTCTTAACCACTGCCAGACGCTTGCTGGGAGCTAGCTAGGGCTTTGATGCATTAAAGAAAGGCTTCAGAATGCGGGCCTGAGAGAAGACATGGTCCTTGGAGGGGAGGAGGCTGGAGTTCCTCTCCTGAGTGGCTGGAAGTCCCTTCCAACACTCTCATTTTCATATTGATAACCACCATAGTTAATCACCTCCTGCATGCCAGGCCCTTGATGTATGATAGCATTTCCCTTAATCCACAGGGGGATTCTTAGCTCAATGGGGGGTTCTTAGCTCTGTTTTATAGATAAAGACACTGGGGGCAGGGGGTAAGTGACTCCCTGATGGTCTCACAGGAGGTGGGAGCTGGGACTCTGCCCTGGCCTGTGGGCTCCAAGGCCTGCATTCTTCCTGCTTGGCTGACCTATGGGCTATGAGGACCCAGGCCTCCCATCTGGGAGGAAGGAGAAGAGTAGAGGTTCTGGGGAACTGAACCCTGATTCTTGCCACCCCCTGGAGCTTCTGAGCTCCTGTCATGCAGCTAAGAGCAGCTGTCACTGGCTCAGCCTGTCCTAACCAGAAGCATCCTCCCCAGCCTCTCTGGGACAGTGATTCGCTCAGAAGGCCTGCTCTGGTCCCTGCTCTATGGCCTTGGGCCAGTCTCCTTAACACCTCGACTGGGGCCACTACCGTTCAGGAAGATGATGGTTGTGAAAGAACCAGGCTTCCTGTGACTGTGGCTGATTCCTGGGGGGGGCGGGGAGCCCTGGGCTGAGGGTCAGGGTGCCAGGGTTCAGCAGCCCCCAGGAATCCTGCAGAGGAGGGGCTTAGAGCCAGCTGTCTGGTTGAAAAGGAGGCAGGAAGGGAGCATGTGCTGTGAAACATCCACGGGGGACGGAGTTAGTCGATGGGGATGCAGGGGGTGGGGAGGGCTCCCCAGGAAGTCCTTGGTGCTGCCTCTGCCTAGCTTTGAGCCCTATCTCTGCTCTTGTCTCGCTGTGTGACCTTGGACAAGTCTTGTGCCAACCTGGTAACCCTCTGTAGGCCGAGTGTTCGAATGTGAGGGCAGGTGCATTGCTCAGTAAGAGCAAGAAGTGGTGGGGGTGAGTCTGTGGCTTTGTGGGGAGGGGTTGGGACTCATCCTCTGAGTGTGTCGCATCTGGGGAAGTGGGGAGGGGCTTTTCTGCCCAGGACTGTGGCCTCCTGATGAAGGTTGTTGGGCGCGTTTAATAATATTATTAATACTATTATAGCAACTGGTATTTACAGTCTGCTTACAATATATGAGACATGGCTGTAAGCATTATACACATGATTTAATCAACCTGTTAAACTCCTTGCAAAGTAGGTCCCATTATCCTCAATTTGCAAAAGGAGCCACTGAGGCTGAGAGACCTTAAGGACCTTACAGCTAGTTTATCAGCGCCGCCGCCAGGATCTGGACTCAGGCAGCCTGCCTCTGAGACGAACCTCTGGGACGCCTACTCTAAACAGCTCTGCGGGGATGGGGGCCTCACTAGCCTCCTTGCCCACCTAGACAAACTTGCCCAAACCCCGGGATGAATCAGTCACTGGTGAGGAGTCAGTCCTTCCTTGAGGATCTGGCTTGTGTGTGTGTGACAGTGCCTGTTGTCTGTCTGTGTGATGTATGATGACAGTGTGGCAGGAAGGGGGAGGTGTAGCTGTAGCTTTCTCAGAGGCAGGGTAGGGGCTGTGCCTCCCTCATTCACTGCTTTAAACCTGTGCTTGGCACACAGTAGTTGCTCAATAAACATTTGTGGAATAGATGCATGAATGTGTACATGGAGCCGTCCTGCCTGGCTTCAGGCCCAGGGGCATGACAATGACCCTGCAGGGGTCAGGACCAGCTCCAGAGCATGGTCCCTCCAGTTCTGTATGTCCTCGCCTGCCAGGTCCCTGTCTCCTGGGTGAGACCCTGTCTGGCTTGAGAGCACAGGAGGAGAACGGCCATGGGCATCCTCACCTGTGGACCAGGAATAGACCAAGGAAACCCTGCTTCACCTGCGGCCAGGGAATCGGAGCGGGGTGGTGAGACAGGCATGGGCGTGGGTGGCGCCCGGCATGTTGAGGGAGGGAAAAGCCATCCCGGACTCAAAGAGTTAAGGGATGAGGTCAGAGCCTCTAGCAGGGCAGGCCAGCCTCCTGACCGCTGCTGCCCTGGACAGATCCCCAGGGGCTGGGGATCTGGATGGTGAGAGGAAGGGGGAGGGGAGGGGGGTGGCTGGGAGAGATGCTGGAGGGATTCCTGAACACTAGGGTCTCCGGAATCTTACCGCTGGCTGAGGAGTGGAGAAGGGGGCAGAGAATAAGGGGGTGCTGGCAAAAGATTCAGGAAGGAGGAGTGAAGCCATCTTGGGATTCTGGGCCTGGGAGCCTGCAGAACCCCCGCTGGAGAGCAGGGGCAGTCCTGGGGAGACAGAGGTACGAGGTGGGGGCTGGGCACCTGGGACCACACAGGTGCAGTGAGGGGGGCGCTCCTCTGGCCAGGTCTCCTGACTGGTCCCTTTGGTTGGGGCCTTAACCCAAAGCCAGGCTGTCAGAGGCGGCTCTGTCCCCCAGGTTAACTTTTCTCTGAAGGTAGCCCTTGACCCATTAAAGGTGCACGAAGCTGCCACCCTGATGCCTGGCCTCGGGAGGAGGGGGTGAACAGGTACAATCTATCACAGTTTCAGGCTCCACAGTCTCCCCGGATCGCCAGCCGCCCCTCTGGAGGGCAGCAGCCATCGGTTCCCCGCTCCTAGATGCACTGCTGAGCCGGCGGGAGCCCAGCCCTGGAACCACTGCCAGATACCCTCGTGGTGGCTGGACCTTAACCAGGGCCTGGCTTGAGCCGACCCCGCCCCGAGCCTGGCAGTTAGTGGGCTGGGCCCTGGCTGCGTAGGCCCCCTGCTCGCCACTCCTTGAGCTCCTTTCCCATCTCCTTTCCTCCTTCCCTCCCCCATTCTAGGCATCACCATGGCATCACGGTGGAGAGAAACCCAGGGAGAGACTCACCCACCTCTCCCCACCGCCACCCGCGGAGCCCGAGCTCCTGCCTCCAAAGCTTGCTGCTCCCCCACCTGCCACTGCTCAAGCAGGGAAAGTGCTGAGGGCCAGGGGGATGAGGTCCAAGCCCCAGCCGGGCCCCTAAATGTCCCTTCTGTGACCATGAGCATGTCCCTTCCCCTTTCTCAGCCTCGGTCTCTCCACCTGTACAATGGGGACGTTCCTTTCTAGGCGTGACGTGACCTCTGCCTAACCCCTTCCTGACACTGCGGAGTCCTCTGTGCTTAGGGGCTCAGCTCTCAGGCCTCCAGGCCCCAGCCCCGGAGCCAGGGGTCACATCTTCCGCAGCCCCTTCCCCGTCTCCTCCCCGGCCTTCTGTATCGCAGTGGCGATCACAGATTGTCTAGTGGCTGAGGTCGGGGGCAGAGGAAAAGCTATCATCTGACAGCTGAGTGAGCAGCTGATTACCCGGGGACAGGACACTGTCCGGCTGCAGGAGACACTCTGACTCCTTCCGGCCAGTTGGCCGGGCCCTGGGTCCATCTAGGTGGAGCTGCAGGTATGTTTTGTGGGAAGAGGTGGACCCCTGTCTACAGGCACTGAGAACACCTACGCAGCACTGTCTGAAAGACCCAGTGACAGCTGACCACCCCTCCCAGCTGCCAGCCTAGGAGCTGGCAACTCTGCAAGAATCAGAGCTCCTGGCCCCCAGCCTATCCCCACACTGTGGAGTCTGGGGGTACTGGGATGGGTACCTGGCATTGGTGCCCATTAGTGTCCATGCATTACCTGGACAGAGGGCTGAGATCTGCCCTGAGGGAGCCCAAGATACTAAGAACATAGGGAGTGCTCTCTGGGTCCCCACACATGTCGGCACCATGTTCCCTGGCCAGCATGGCCATCCATGTGCCCATTTGTCCCCGGAGAGCCCTGGGGCTTTTGGCCTGGTCTCCTGCTGGCTTCAGGCCCAACACCCACCTTGGCATCCAGCTTGTCCATCTGGCCAGCAGCCTGGTTCAGTCCATCTTGGGGGGGCTGAAGGTGGATGGGGGTGGTGGGATTCAGAATTCCCTGAGGGAGGAGAGGAGGGGTTCTGGGACAGGTACCCTAATTGGGGGCTCAACCTCCCACAGGACGCTGATGACAAGGGCTGCCCCCTGGCCCCCTCCCCTTCCCACTTTGTCCCTGGGGTCCTGGGGGCTGTGCCTGCTACGTAGCAGCCTGATCCCTTCTGGGCTCCAGGTCCAGTTTCCTAGGGGGGTTCCATCTCCCCTGCCAGTTGAACCCCAGAAAAACATCAGGTGTATCCACTCAAAGCAAGGGGATAGGGTGTTTGGGGCAGCCAATGTCCAATGCTGTAGAGCACCCTTGATCTCTAGACCCCTCCCTGGTCCCCTCCTCTCTCTGGGGTCCACCCACATAGTCTGGTCCCTACTTTGAACCCAGGACCCTGCTTCTCCAGGCCCCACCTCGGTGGAGCCCCTCCCAAACCCTTCTAAATGTACTTACCATGAGGCTGGAGAGGGGTCTGTAGGGTCCTCAACCCCACTGCCTCCTGGGGGCTGGCGGTGTCTCCAGGGACCCAAACACCTGGCTCCCGGGGGGAGCTGCGTCCTGTGCTGGCAGCCGGAGAGGCACAGCCAGTGATTGGCATGTCCCACCCCCTGGCACGCCAGCCTGGGGTGGGGGGAGGAGGAAGGGAGAGAGAGGGCGGGAAGAAAAGAAGGGAGGGGAGCTGGAGGGAAGCCTCAGGCAACGTCTGGGGTTGGACTGGGTCCTGGAGCATGCCCCCCTCCTCCACCAGGGTCCCCAACTTGAGCCCTGAGACGGAGGGGGTAGGACATGAGGAAAATGAGCCCAGAAAGGCTAAAAGTCCAGAACGGGAGAAGGCGGATACAGGGAGACAAACACCCACACCCACTGCACACAGACTCGGCGGCACACACACCCTCACAAAGGCACACTCTGTTTCCTCGGTCCTTCCCCCACCCAACCTTAGAGCCCCCAAGCCACACGCACCATGCCCGACACACGCTCCGGGGTTCACGTGCCTCCTTCCCTCACACGCGCTCTGCCCCCGGCACATGCCCACGCGCCCACCCACCCAGCCGCCCCAAACCCTGCTCTTCCTCCCGGCTGCGAAGGAGCTGTATTCCTTCTGTTTGGAAATGACACATTGGGCCTCATGTGAGAGGCTCCAACTTGGAACAGACCCAGAGGGCTGGCGCACCCGCCCGGGGCTGAGCCGGGCTGAGCAGAAGCGCCGCGTGCTGGGCTGTGTGCTTGCGTCTGTCCACGCTGCAGAGCCCGGCGTGAGGGCAAACAGGTGTCTGGTGTTCGGGGATGAGTGTGGGGGCTCTGTGCCTGCTCCACACGATGCTGAGTGCCCAGCACATGTGTGTCCCCGAGTATGCATGTCACCATGCAGCCTTTGGAAGTGCAGGTGTCACCCTGTTGGTCTGGAGCCAGGATGTGTGTGTACACGTGTGTCTGTACTCGGTGTATGTCTGAGTGTTGCCCAACTGTGGAACTTGTTAATTCTGACAAGTGAGGCAGCCTCTATCTCCCTGCCTGCTCCACCTCCAGCTTCCACTTGGAAGACAGACAGACAGGCAGACAGACAGCTCTCCTCCCAGCTTGTCAAACTCTGTCTCCCCTGACTCCCACTCAGGGCTCACAGGTGTGCACCTGGGAAGCGACAAACCTGTGCTTCTCTCCACCTCCCTCAGCCCCCCTGCTTGGCCAGCCACCTCTGCCTTCCCCACCGGTTTGGATTTCTGTGTTGAGTTTCCTCAGAGATAGAACCCCTGGGGGCCCTTTGCCATAGAGACTTGGGTCCCGCACTGCCCTCACCTGGCCCTAGAGACCTCCTGGGGAGCTGACCACAGAGGAGAGATGGGGGGGCTACTCGGGGCTGCTGTGTGCTTTGCCCCACTGGGCCATGCTGAAGCCCAGGGGTGGAAGGTAGGAAGGACCAGGATCACCTGTTATCCCCTTTATGTAGATGAGAAAACCAAAGCGCAGAGGTGTGACTGATAGGTGGTGGGTGAGTGTTTGGACACAGGCCCCTTAGCTCTAAGCCCAGGGCTCTGGAGTCCAGCTGGCCGGGGGTTGGGACATGCCCACTACTTTCCCGCTGCCCATTTCCCCACCAAGCACCCCCTCTCAATTCTGGTGCCTGAGGGTAACCTGGGGCTGGAGCGCAGTTACCAGTGGAGCCAGGTGGAGGAGAAACTGGAGTCCCTGGGGCTTGGCCAGCAGCCATGGGATGCCACTGGTAGGCACACGTGGCAGGCACGTGTAGGGGCGTCTTTGCTCCTCAAAGCCTGCTGAGGCTAGAGCGAGCGCCAGTCCACTCCCTTCTGAGGTCCAGGAGATCCTGCAGCTTCCAGAGGACTCTGAGCACCCCCTCCCCTCCCTGACCAGCCGGGGGGGTCAGGGGTGGGGCAGAGCTCGGCCAGTCCCTGCTCCTGGGCTCGGACTCGGCTGCCCCCTGCTGGGCAGCCCTGGTCTGCGGCGGCGGCTCACGCGCGGTGGGGCTGCGAGCGCTTGTGCGCGTACACGTGGCTGAGTGTGGGGGTGTCAGGCCTCCACGCTCAACATCCATTTCCGAGTCTGAATCAGGCTCTCTCTTCGCCCCCTTCCCCCAGTCTCCTTGGTCTCCCTTTTCTCTTCTCCCACCGCCTCTGCACACGTCCCTGTAGAAATAAAAACACTTATTTTGTAGGCGGGAGGGGAGGGTGTCCAGCTTCCCTTGCCTCCTCTAGAGTGCCCCTCTCCGTCCCGAGCGGTTTCCCCTTCCCGGCGGTGCAGCCCTGGAGGCTGGGGGTGACCCCCCCCCCGCCCTGCCCCGCCCCGCCCCTAGGCCAGGTCTCCATGGCTAGGTCCCAAGACCAGATGGGGAAGCTGAGGTAGGAAGGGAGAAGGGAGGCAGGGCCGGGAGCAGCTCTCCCACCCAGCTCTCTCACCGCCCCCGCACCCGCGCCTGATTTAGCCTCAGGGAGGCTGGGAACATGGTCTTTATTTTAAGCCGCCGAGTGCCGCACGAATGCTGTTGCTGGCGACAAAGGGCTTCGCAAAGCAGCCGCAGAAGGCGCACGTGGGGGCCCGCTCCCCGCCCCCCCCGCGCGACCCCCAGCCCCCCCCCCCGAAGCGGCCCCGCCTGACCCCAGCCGGTTCTGCCTTCCCTCCGGCCGGGTGGGACCCGGCAGGCGCGGGACACCGGGGGCTCCTCTCCTGCCTGTTGCTATTTTTGGTCGCTTGGTCAAGGATTCGCGATGCACACTCTTCCAGGCCACCGACCCGCGCGCTGGGCCCCCTCCCAGCCTCCCCACCGCGGAGGGGGGTGTGTGTATGGGGGGGGGCGTGTTTGGGAAGAAGCTGCCCTGGGTGCGAATCCAGCTGTCTCTTCCCAGTTGAACCGCCCCGGGCTAGTTAGTGGCCCTCGCTAGGCCTCTAGGTCTCGGCGTCTTCCTCAGCGTCCTGGGCGTTAGAATCACCTCTGACCATTAGTTTCGCGCGTTGACCGTGGCACTGACGTTTGCTACACGTGCCAGCGGGTATTGTTGTTATTTATAACCGGCACTGAGCACTTACTATGCGCCAGGCGCTGCTAAGCACTCTGAATTCATGAGCTGGTTTTTTCCTTCTCACAGCTCTCTGAGGGCGGCTCTATTATTCCCATTTTACAGATAAGTACATTTACAGACAGAGCCAGGGAGGGAGGCCCCCTTCCCCCACTGCTTTAGGTCCTCCGCCTCGCTTCCCCTCGCCCCACCCTGACGGCGGGACCCGGGAGAGGCTGTGAAACAGGGCACTAAAACCCAGGAGGGGCACGGTTACAGTAGGCCTAGTGCGGGCTTCGGAGTCGCCACCGACGCAGGGCCAGGGCGAAAGCGGCTGCCACAAAGGCATCCATCATCTTGGGACAGGAAATCGCATTTTCTGAGTCTGGTTCCGAAGCGAGGCCAGGTAGAAACACGTCCCTTCCACGTACCCGGCGCTTTACCTCTGCTAGGAGCCTGGGGGCAGGAGGAGGGCCCCGCTCCTCCACGTCGAAGAAAGCGGGGTTTAGGGCGGCCTGGGGTTCGGCCCCTCGCGGGGCCTGGCCCAGGGCGCAGCGCTCCGCGCGGGGGTTCTTCCAGCGGGGACCAGCGCCTGGGCTGAGTGCCAGGGCGCCCGGGCTGGGGGTGGGGTGAAGGCTGGGAACAGACCCCGCATCCCCGACGGCGGGACGCGCCGCCGCGCAGAGCTGCGTCCGCGGGCGGAGTCCCTGAGCGCTCCCGGCCTCGCCTGTGAGGGCGGGACCTCGGAGTCCAGCTGCCGCCCGCCGCCTAGGAGCTGGACGCTTTCCTCGGTGCTGCGGAGGCAGGTGCTTCCCCCCCAGATCTCTGTGGCCAAAAACGTGAACGTCTTCGTGGCCGACTTCGCCTCGCCATGTCACTGGACATAGCCCCCCCCCCCCCCAAGTTTTCTGCCACAGGATCAAAGCGCCCCGGGCCCAGGACTAGGCCCGACTCGAGGCCGCTGGAGAGAAGTCAGGGGCGTGGAGGGAGCTTCGCGTGGGAACTTCACGCGGGACCCGGGAGCTGAGGTCAGGATCCCAAGGCTTCTCCCGCACTCCATCTCTATACCGGAGTCTGCGCTCCCAGGCAGTGACCGGAGCGGGCAGGACCGATTTCGGGGGTCCCCTGACTCCGGACCCGCTCATGTAGCTTGCTTGCCTCGTAACGCTCCTTCCCCCCGGCTCGCGTGCGCGCCTACGCCTTGTGCTCGAGTCCCCACCTAGGTGGCGACCAAAGCTCCAAGTCCACGAGGGCGAGGAGCGGGACCGGGCCGGGCGAGTGGATCGTAAGGCACCCTCCCCCCGCAAGGCGCAGAGTCCGTGGGTGCCCCTCACCCCTCCGGACTGCGACGTGGAGACCACCGGGGCCTCTGCCCTCCAGCGGGACCCCCGCCTCCGCACCGGCCGCGGCGCCCCCTAGCGGCCGCCCAGCTCAGCGCCCACAGGGGCCTGGGCGCGGGAGTGCGGTGCCAAGCGCCCCTTTCCCTTCGCGGATACCCCCCCTTCAGGCCCCGCAGTGCAGGCCTTTCGCGGGCAGAGGTGGGCCGGGGACAGTGCGGAGGGAACTTCCAGGCGGCACAGGGGTTGGCCGCGCTCCACTGAGCGCCTCCTGCTGGCTGCCGCGTTCATAAGCGCTGTACGCGCAGTTTCTCACTGAATCCCCGCGAGGGCTCCGCGATGCAGGGACGGCTAGGATGTCCATTTTACAGATGGAACACTGAGGCCCATAGGGTTAGGCCCGGCCCTCTTGACCCCTTCACACTGACCCCTTCACACTCTGTAGATTTTGCCCGCAGGTTGGAGCCTAACTACCTGAGAACCTCTGGGCCGTTGCTGAGAGGAGGGGTGTCCTGGGAATTTGCTAGGCCAGCGTCTGCTGTCCCCTTTATTTAACAAGCACATAGCCCAACCGTGTGTCGGCAGCGTTCTCAGTGTTTTACCTAATGTAATTTTTGTGATAACCCGATGAAGTAGGGAGAATTAGTAACCCTATTTTGTAAATGAGGAAACTGAGGCCCTGAGAGGTTTAGTAATCTATCCAAGGTGGCACCGCTAGCAGGTGCCAGAGCCAGGCCAGTTGACTCCTGAAGGTCCCTATCTAACGGTCCCCCAAATATCAACATCGGTGTATTCACATCGCCCCCCACCCCCAAACGCTGGGCTGTAGTGGCTAATCAGCCTTTCTGCTGGGTCTAAGGCCCCACACCCCGGCCCCCTTGGCGCCTCCTGCCAGCCTGACCAGGGCAGGGACTGATGAGTTGGAGTGAACCTCCAGAGGCCGCCTGTTTGCTCTGCCCGCAGGCACTCGATTTATTAACTGCACAATCGAGTTAGGGCCGGAGCTCCGTGGCTGGGCAGGGAAGGGGAGGCGCCGCGCCTGCCCGCTAGAGCTGCCTCTCCCTGGGCATCAGAGAGAGAGGAAGGGAGAGGGAGAGAGAGGTAGAAACATCAATGATGAGAGTCATTGATCAGCTGCCTCCTGCTCCCCCTACTGCGGGTCGAGCCCACAGCCCTGGCATGTGCCCTGACTGGGAGTTGAACGGTGACCTCCTGGTTCATGGGTCAACGCTCAACCACTGAGCCACACGGGCGGGGGGCGCAAAGTTACTTTTATTGGGTGAGTCTGGCTTGGAGTGGGGACCCGGGGGGAAGTGTTTCTCTGAAACCACAGGTCCAGTAGAGGTGCCTCCTGTCCCCTGGCTGCCATTTCCCCCTCCCTGCTTAGTGTGGCTATCCAGGACACTATTTCAGTAGGTCTCCTATTTCTACCCTTTGCCCTGGCCCTCTAGCTGCAGCCTATTCTGTACAAAGAAGCCAAAATAATCTTTTAAAACCATAACTCAGATCATATCACGCTGTGCTTAAAACCATCCAGTGATGTCTCACTGTACTGGAATAAAATCCGGCTTCCTTATAAATCCCTGTATAATTGGTCCCTGCCTGCCTCACTTGATATCTTGGGCCCCATCCCTTTGTTTTCTCAGTAAGGCCTTCAGACTTAAATTGCTTACCCTTGCTCTTCATTGAGGAGGCCTACCTGATGACCTGGAGCATCTTATCTGAAGTCGCTACTCAGCCTCTTTGTTGCATTTTTTTTAATGTCAGGTGCAGAGGGTTGAGTGAATTATAACCCTCAGTTCATGATCCTCTCTTATCACTTGTCCTTGCAAAGCAACCTTATGCCCCTGAACTTCTGCAGGTTACATGGGGAGGGTGAGCACCTTTATAATAGCTCACTCTAAACAAGAGTGTGGAGTGTCTCTCCACTTACTAGGATAATCTTCATGATCTTAAAAGAGTTTCCAAAACCGTTTCCATGGAAGTCTTGGATGTTCTTTGTTAATTCCCTAATAAGATCTAGCTGTTGGTGTTATTTTGAATGGTGTTTTAATTTTCAAAGATGTTCTAGGTTATTTCTCTATATTATTGCTTCTAGGTTATTGCTATTGCTATTTTGGTAATTTGATTTTGTATCTAGCATCCTCAAGGAACTCTCCTATTAGTGTCAATTGTTTATTGATTTTTATTGGTTTATCCAGGTAAACGATCATATTTTCTCCAGGAAGGGATGTGCCATTCATCAAATGGGTTTGGTTCAATGAGCTAACCTAGAAAAAAATAGGCTCTCACTTCCTACCTTATGTTTAACTATATTTCATACAGATTATCATAAAATATAAAAGCCTAAACAAACCTGAACATGCTTGAAGAGAATCCAGGGCAACCGCCTTATACTCAGGAGGAGGGTAACCTAGATGCAATCTGAGTCAGAGAAGCGGAATTAAAAAAAAAAGGGTAGTCTGTAAAAAGAAAAAATGGGCAAGGGCTATGAACCAGAAGTTAACAAAAAATTATAACTAGATCCAAACCATGTGAAGAAAATGTTCAGCTCCTTCCAGAATCAAATAAATGTGCACCGAAAACAAGATGCTATTTTCTGCTTCTCAGAGCGATAGCACCCAGTGGTGATGAGGGCCGCTCAGAAACATTGTTTTATTGATTTTTTTTTTTTTTTTTTAGAGAGAGAAGAAGGGAGAGGGAGAGAGAGAAAGATCGATGTGAGAGCAAAACGTCAATCGGCTGCCTCCTGCACGCCCCCCACTGGGGATCGAGCCCACAGCACGTGCATGTGCCCAGGCCAGGAAATGAACCCGAAACCTCTTGGTGCACAGACCACGGCCAACCAACTGAGCCACACCGGCCAGTGCTTGAGGGTCACGTTTGTAAAGTATTTCTTTACTGGAGAGTAGGTTTGTGTGCGGATAGAGCTGACTCTATTTTAGAACTAATGCCCCTGAACCCTTAAACCCCTCCCGTTTTCTCCCTGCCTGGACTCTGGAATGTGCAGAGGCTGTGAATTAATCACAAACGACCATTAATCCTTCCTCCTTTGGCCCTTCCTCTGGGGCAAGGAGACCTCAGTGTTACTGATCTTTTAGCTCGCCCTGGCCCGGAGCCCCTGGCTCCTGGCCCCTTTGTTCCCCTGGACCATCCTGCATTTACCTCCTGGGAGGAGGTAAATCATGAGAGTGCAGGGGCCGCCATGGAGGCCTACATTTAGTGATATGGAAAGATGTCTATGAAATATTAAGAACAAATGGCTATTTCTGTTGCATTTTTTGTAACTATAGGTGATATAAATTACTGTGTGTTTGTGTGTTTTGGGTATGTGAAAACATTAGAAGTCTGGATGAACATATACCAGTATGTTAATGGTGATTATTTCTGAAATATAGGATTAGAAAATCATTAAACTTCTTTGTTTCCTTACCCTCACTGCCTAGTTACTTTATACACATGGGTTACCTGCAGGTAAGTTTTCCTGCAGAGGTGTTATAGAAATATGAAAATCGAGTGAGATCATGGCTGTACCTTTGTCAGGTGCAAATGACCCCGTTGCCAGGGACACATTGCGCAGTATTTGGGAAGACGTGTGGCAGACAGACTCCTGGATGGCCTCCTGCTAGCAGGCCCACTCGAAAGACTCTCCTGCTGGCACGATGAAGTAGGCAGCCATTGGGAAAGTGAGGAACCCAGGGTAGTCTCCAGAAGCTCAGGGCCACCTCCAGCCGACAGCCAGCAAGAAGCTGGGGCCCTCAGCCCTACATCTACAAAGAAATGAATTCAGGCAGCAACCTGGGTGAGCTTAGAAGTGGATTCTTCCCAAGTCAAGCCTTCAAGTGTAGCTCACCTGACACTTTGTTTTCAACCTTGTGAGGCCCTAAGTAGAGGACTCAGGTAGCTCTATGTGGAGCTGAGGTCTGAATTTGTCCACTGAACCCCTGTGATTCAGGAGTCTCCATGAGCCCAACCCTCCCAGGGCCCCTCTCACTCAGTGTCAGGGAGCCGTTGATGATGCCACTCATGGCCACGCTTGAAAGGAAGCGGCGGGCACAGTAGGCCGTGAAGTTGGGTGTGAAGGTAGTGCGTGCAGGTCCCTGACACTGCTACCTTCAGGTAGCTCCAGATCAGTGCCTTCCAGTGGCCCCCCCGGGGGAGAGGGGAACCTGGGTTCAAAGGGCACATTGCTTCCTCCCTGCCAGCGTCCTTGGCTGTCTCGCCCTTGGTGCCCTGGGCAATCTAACAGGTTTTTTCGAGGCTGCCCACATGTGACCATGAGGTTGGCGGTAGGTGCTGCGTTGGAAGGTGTGGACTAATAAGGTGAGGGCTGGCGTCTGGGGGCCCTGGGGGCAGGCAGAGCCTCGGGTTGCCGCTGTCCAGGGTCCTGACACTTCGGTGGAGGGCCCCAAACTCTCATCAGAATCACAGGGGTGTGTTGACACAAGTCAGATACCTGAATTCCACTCCAGGCCTGTTGACTCTCTGGAAGGTAAGCTAGAAACATGATTTTGTCCAGCTCTCCCATGGACACACAATTCCTGGTAGAGTTGAGACTCGCTCCTCGCTCTCACTGCTTCTTAGGTCTATGTTTTTGTCTGTGACACTTGTGTCACATACAAGGCATAAGTGGTGGAAAGCGACTTCTTTAGGATGTCAGAAAATATGGATTCTTGTTATGCTTTTGCCACTTATTAGTTGTGTGACTGTAATTTAAAAAACAACAACACTGTTTACTTTTTAAAATTATAAAGGTAGTGAATTATTATAAAAGTTCAAACATAAGTAATGAAAAGTTCTCTTCTTTCCAATTTCACTCCTCAGAATTAACAAGTGATAACTTTTATTGGGTCCCTTCTGGACAAGTTATTTAACATCCTTGAATCTCAGTGTCAATGGTGAAATGCAGATAATATAGTACCACTCACGCCGGCACCACAGAGTGCTGTGAGGAGTAACTGAAATGAAGCGAGGCCTGGAAGGTGTGGATGGGCTATTGCGTGATCCCTATAGACCTTCCAGATGTGATAGGGCTTGAGTGGATCAGTCGTGTCCCTCTCTGGATTTTGGGCGATGCCAGCCTCCCCTCCGTGTCCAGCCTAGAGGGCCCATGCCTTTGCTCCCTGACCCAGCCTTGTCCACCACTGACCTGCCTGTCGAGGTCCTAAACATCAAGGCTCCAACCAGCCTGCCTGCCATGGAAATGAACTGACTCAGCCGGGGCAAGTTCCGGTGAGAATTAATGTTAATGGTGCTTTGATGGAGATATGTGAATGAAATAAGACTGTGGGGATGTATGTGGGAAACACTGAGGTGGGTGAGTTAAGGATATTGTAGACAGGAATGGAGGAGCGAAAGCTGGGAAGCAAGGGGGTGCTGGGAAGAGGCAAGGCGCCAGAGGAGTGCAAAGAGAACGTCTGTGCCGTCTCACGATGGAACCTGCATAGAGTCCGGGTCAGAAATGGATCAATGAGTACAGAATACTCAAGTCTCCCTGCCCGTGGTCTGCTCTAAGGTCCTGTCATCTGCAAGAGCAAAGGTTGCATGGGGCTTATACCACCGTGTTCTTCTTTTTTTAAATTCTCACCTGAGGACATGCTGAGAGAGAGAGAGGGAGAGAGAGAGAGAAAGAGAGAGGAACATCGATCGGTTGCCTTCCATAAGCTCCCCAGCTGGGGGATCAAACGCACTACCCCACGCTGGCCAGGCCAGGATTTTTTGTTAATTCAGAAGAAACCAAGGAGAAGAGCTCAGGCAGGGTTTTTATTATAACCCGTAGCCAGACTGTTTTTTTCTAGTTATAGTTATTCCTTGCTTTGCATTCAGAGTGCTGAGGTATCCCTATGGGATTTCGGGCTATTTTCCTTCCAAGGGGCAAGCTGGGACTTGCCTTCCTCAGGTGCCCTGTGCTGTTGGGCCTGCCAGGTACAGCCAGGCGGCCTGGGTGGCGGGTCTTCATTGCGATTAAGCTTCTTGCCGAAGCAGCCCCCGTTAACTCGTGAGCTGTTTCGTTTGCTTTACAACTCAGAAGCCCAGTTTCACAGTGGGTTATGCGTGGAAGCTGCCTATCGTCCTAATGAAATGTTCTCTGGTGCAGCCACAGGCTTTGGCATTACGGGCCCAAGGAAGAGGTATCCTGGCTGCGCTTATGAAATAGACCTTTTAGCGTCCTGTGCCCGTGGGTGGTGGCGGATGATCCTATGATGGTCCCATCCACAGTGCCTCCTGGGAGAGGACTGGGTTATTTTCGGCATCGCTGTACATCTCAGGGAATGAAATAACTATGCATCTGGCCTTCTCAGTCATTGAAACAAAAAATGACGAGGAGATTATTACCAAGTTTTTATTTAGAAGGAAATCCAAAGTGTGTGCTTACCCAGATTCTTTGCTCTAGATGGCAAGGAATCTGAGCTCTGGGGTCAAGCTTTGCCTGCTGTTTGAACAGAAGAGCAATAGCCAGGTTGACAGTTCCTGGAATATTGTTGACCTTGGAAAGCAGAGTATAAAGTTTCAAGAAGGGAAACGGGGAAGCAGATTTGGAAGGACTGACAACATTCATATTAAGGTGGGTGGGTGCAGATGTCTCAGAACTTGGGTTGAGGCTGGAAAGCAGTGAAGCAAGTCCCCAACACTGGGCATGGAGGGGACGGCATTTGACAACTGCCTCAGAGGGAGGAAGACTGACCATACTTGGTCACCTTCCGCCTCTCTCTGGGGTTTCTCTGGTGAAAGCGCAGCCTGAGTTTGGTCAGACAGATGCCGCATCAGGCAAGTCTGGGGACAGCCCGTGACCACAGCCCCTCCTCAGGGCATCTTCTCTGCACAGCCCTGACTAATGAGCCAGGGCCACATGACCCCACTCGACTGCCCCTTGGCGTGACCATTAGATGAAGTGTGGACGTCTGAGCCAGCTGAGGGAGGGGATGAACTCATCAATGAGTCGTGCTGAGCCAATCAGAGGCTTTTCTAAGAATTTGATTTAAGACGCACAGAAACATTCTGGCTGCTGGTGGGCCCTACATCTGAGCTGGGGCTGGTGGTCCTCTGGTAAGGGGAGCACACAGATGAAACGGGTCGAGAGGAGACAGGAAAGGAGTAAGTCCACAGAGATGCCTCTTGTGTTCAGTTTCTGGTTCCAGTTCCCACAAGGCCTGGATACACTCATTTCCTGTCCTTGGATTCCCGAAACCTCCGTATCTCTGCAGTAACACTCCTGTTTCCCATGAGCTGAGCTGAGAGACCTTCTCTTTCTTGCAACCAAAAGACCATTGACTAGAACAGATGTTAAGAACATGATTAATGTGACAGCTACAAAGTGCAGAATTCAGCTGGATGAGCCACTCAGCAGGCCGGGGTGACTCTACAAATGGGTGTGTGTGTGTTTGGGGGAGGGGTGTTCAATGACTAGAGATGAAAGGACCCCCACAACCTTGCTTTCTTTCCCATTTTTTTCCCTTGGCTGCTCGCCATCTCCTGGCCCCAGCTGCCGAGAGCTATTTCTAGATGAAGTCAGGAAACTGTTTTTGTCTCTAGGACTCTGAGCCCAGAATACCCTGCTCAGGAATGTCCCTTAGCCCCCAGCCACCTGCAAGGACTTCCATGTCTTCTACCAAGAAGCCCTCCACTCCAGCTATTGTTCTCTTATATTTTGGGCAAAGCTCTTCGTAGCTCCAGGGTTTTCCCGCATTCAGACAAACTCAGGTCAGGGTCACGTGGTCTGGTCTGTGTCTGGGGATGGTAAGGTGGGAATGTGAGGGGGGGGGTTGGAAGGGGCGGGGCAGGAGCCCCAGGCAGCCTCACCTTGGTCATGGCGGTGGAAGGGAAGGTGCTGTTGTCCTAGATCCAGCCATCGGGGCAGGGCTCTGTGGCCTCTGTGCCATTGGGAAAAGGTGGTCCCTGTTGCAAGGGGGTGAAGCAGAGGCAGGACTCGGGCCGCCCCCGCCTGTCCCGGGGCAGCCAGGCCTCCAGCTCCCCGTCCTTGCTGAGGTTGGCGCTGGCCAGCGGGCGGCAGTGGTGGGCGGGGATGGCGGTGAAGTTCTGTGGGGTGATGTGGGGGGCCATCAGCAGCAGGGGGAGGAGCAGCAAAGTTATCTGATCTGCTGGAAGGGGCTGATGTCCCCCAGCTGCTTCAGGAGGTCATTGAAGGCCATGGTGCAGGACACAGCAGGAGCACTGGAGCCGTGGCCTCCTGCTCCCGCAAACTGTCCCTGTGTTTTGGTGTGGGCGGAGGCGAAGGACCACCCTTTGTCTTGCTAACTCATCAGTTCCTGGGTCTGCTGTAGCCCTGGGCCTCCTGATGGCCAGTGGTGGCTTTTATAAGTTCTTTCTAAAGGAATCAAGTTGAACTGTGACTTGAGAGTAACACATTCAGTTGTTAGAATCCCTGGGTTAATGGTTTGTTCAAGGGGCCCTAAAGGGCAGTTCAAGTGGAACTGGGTGGAATGAACTTTCTTCCTGTGCGGAGGGACACGCACGTGCCCTAGTGCTTGGCAGCTTGAGTGTCCTCACGAGGTCAGAAGAGGACATGCTTCCGGTTACAGATGGCTGTTTCAGCCACCGGTCTGTCATATTTTGTTTCGGCAGCTCAGACAGACTAATATAGCCCTCAAGGGTGTCACTTATATCCATTGTGTGACACAATTCCAGCCGAGAAATGTGGCAGAAAGCCCGTGTGGGGGAGGCGACTTCTGGGAAAGGTAGTCCTGCTCTGCAGAAGGGAGGCCTGAAGAGCAACTGCCCTTCTGTGCCTGCGGGTGCTGCCGCGTGAGGAGGTGACACCTGGAATCCTTTTGTCATCATGAGGGCAGCAGGTGACCTGCTGAGGAGGGGAGGGGAGAGGGTTGGGAGGAGCTTAGATCCACGGTGATGTTGGGAGCCTGAGTCATAGAAACCTGTTTAAGTCCTATTTTTTGCAACGTGACCTTGTGTCTTAGTCAGCTTGGGCTGCTGTAACAAAATACCATTAGTGGGGTGACTTCTCCGTAACAGAAATGTGTTTCTCACAGTTCCGGAGGCCGCAAGTCTGAGATCCTGGTGCCAGTCTGGCCAGGTTTTGGTGAGAACCAAGTTCCCATTACAGACGGCTCACTGCTTCTTTTGTTTTGTTTCGATTTATTGATTTGAGAGAAAGAGAGAGGAGGGGAGAGAGAGGACGGGGAGAGAGGAGGGGGAGAGAGAGGTAGAGGCTTGTCCCATTTACCTATGCACCGCTGGGTGATTCTTGTCTGTGCCCTGACCCAGTGTTGAGCCCACGACCTTGTCGTGTGGGGATGAAGCTCTAACCGCTCCCCAGCCAGAGGCCACCAAAGGCGTTTGAGGAGTGGGGACAGGACCAGAGGGTGCGGTGAGGGGCGGGGTAGAGAATGAGGTGAAGACAGGCAAACATTGGGGCATTTATGTGGATGCAAAAAAGTTTACGGGACCCTTCCACCCAGGGGTCCAAGGGATCTCAGGGTGGCCAGAAGGCTCCACAAAGGGGCTTTGCAGACTCCCTTCTGTGCAGGGCGCAAGGCAGGCGCTTGCCAGGCCTGGGGCTTAACCTCGGGCTAACACAGCGCTTTGCTGTAGGTGTCACTCTACACACATCATTAGATGGTTTTCTTGGACAAGGAGGAACAGTGGGCAAGGGGGTCCACCCAGTGTTTTTCTTTTCTTGTTTTTTAATTGACTTTTTTTCCTTTTTTTAGAGAGAGAGAGAGATCGGTTTTTGTTCCACCTATTATGCATCCTTGGTTGACTCTTGTATGTGCCTGGACAGGGGATCGAACCCACCACCTTGGCGTATGGGGACGATGCTCTAACCGACTGAGCCACCGGGCCAGGGCGGATGGGTTCTGTTACCTTTTGGCTGGCAGCTGGTGGTGTGGAGTGGCTGTTACCTCAGAGACAAGACAGACAAAGGGAGATGCTGCCCAGAGAAACCTTTTAATGATGTGGTCTTGGTGGGGTCCACGCAGAGAGGGGTGCCCTGGGGAGCTGCTTCCCTGAACCTCCCGGCACTCGGGCGGCCAGGCCCCCTTCTCCTTCCTTGTGCGGGCGGCCCGGGGCCTGCAGGACCCTCGCCCCCTTTAGGGCTCTGTAAGGCCTGTGCTCAGTGCTCGGAGCCCATTCTTCTCTTGTGCTCAGGCTGGAGCGGGACCATCTGCTTCTGCTGCTCTTGGTGCTGTCGCTGGGGCTTCCCTCTCCTCCTGGGGGCAGGAGAGGGGTGCCCTCGGTATGCCGCCTGCAGGCCAGGGCTGGGGCCGGGAGGGTCTCGGAGGCTCTCCACTTAGCTGCCCCCAGCTGCCAGCTCTGCCTCAAACGCCTACGCCTGCCTGGAGCTGAGAGCCCCAGAAAGGACTCGAGAGGCTCAGCCAACTGGGGAACAGGGACGACGAGCGCTGGCCCGGAAAAGGAGGCCTGGGTTTGAGCCTCAGCGCCACCCCAGCCTGGATGTGTGACATGAGCTAAGTCCCTGCCCCTCCCTGGGTGGGCGCTCACCGGTTTTCCACGTCCTGCACTGTGTCCGGCAGTGGATGGCCCAGGGTCTCCGGCAGGAAGGCAGTGACAATGCTGGCAGCCATGGGGACCGCGCCGTAGGTGAAGAGGGGCAGGGAGGGGAGCAGCTCGGCGGCCATGCTCACCAGCGGGCTCGAGATGCTGCCCACGCGGGCCATGGTGCTGCCCATCCCTAGGCCTGTCTGCCTGAGGAGCCCGTGGGGGGCTGGTGAGGGTTCTGGCGTAAATGCTCAGGTGCTCAAACACCCTTGGTGCCTCCTCCGCCCCCCATCTGATTAGCAAATCAATTTGGCATTTGTTTTAGAGATTAAAAGAAGGGAAAAAACCAGGGTGGGGGGGGCTCTGGCTTTGGAATCAGGGCATTGATGTTGCCTCTGCCCTTAACTTGCTGTGTGACCTCAGGCAAGTCCTTTTTTTTTGTCTGGGCCTAAGTTTCCTTGGCCGTCATATCAGACCGTTGAGTTAGGCCAGCTGCTCTCAGGTCATTTTTGAGTGACAGTTGCCCCAGCAGCACACAGTCAGACCTACTGGATTAGAATCCTCAGGGGAAGGGTCTGGAATGTGCAAGTTAAGAGCAGGTGAAGAACATTCTCTATGAGGGCGGAGGTTAAAAACACTGGCTCAGGAGACAAACTGGATTCAAATCCAAGCTTTTTCACGTACAAGCTGTGTGACCTTGGGCAAGTCACTTCACTTCTCTGTGGCTCAGTGCTTTCATTTGTAAAATGGGATTAATCATAATACTTACCTGATAGGCTTATTATGAGGATTAAATGAGTTGGTATTTTGAAAAGTTTAAGACAACACCTGGCACCTAGTAAGGGACTTACACCATTGTGCTTTCCCCTGAAGCCCCAGGAGGGCACAATACAGTAACCGTGACCCCTCAGGGTTCTCGTGCCAGGAGGCTTAGGGAAGCTTGATATTTCTTTGATATCTCATGTGAATTTTGCATCCATGCTTAAAATAGACATGTTTCTTGTTTCTTAATTCAAACTCCACCCTCTGCCAAGTCTCAGCACTCCGAAAAACAGGGCTGTGTTTATCCGTACAGCTGATATACCATCAAGCCCCACTGCTATGAAGTGCGGCTCCTGTGACGGGAAAGCACTTTCATGCTTGTGGTCTTTGGTGTCAGATGTACTACTTGGTTTATAGATGGAATTTAGATTTGGTGTCAGATTCTAACTTGTGCTTTGAAGATCAAGGGGGGACTTCCAGTCATTGCCTCTGAGATGTGTCTTCTTGGCTCCCTACTCTGTCTCAGTTGGGCCACCTCCTGAGATCTTCTAGGGTCGGTAAGGGCTTAGCGAGTAATCAGTCCCGTGTGAGTCAGGCCCCCACGTAGGTAATCACTGGCTGCTATATACCTTGTACTGGTGGGTGCTGGGAAGGGGTTTTGAGCTGGGCATGCTGGACATGCTCTGGGGTATGACCTGAGTGTGCAGGAATGTTTTACCTTGAGACCCCTCATTAGGCTTCCACTCACCGAATCACTGTGGGGTACAGCTCCCCAGTGTACAGAAAGATGCAGTTGAAGGAGGAAGCCAGGCAGCCCTTCCCCAGCACAGCAAGGGAGGTTCGGACAATGGACTGATCTAGAGAAAAAGGTGGGGTATCAGCAGGATCTTGGGAGTGGGTGCTGGGAGGATCTGGCCCTGCTGTCTTGTGAGAAGTTGAGCCATGCCTGCGGATGAGGCTGAGGCTGAGGCGGAGGGACCAGCATGCTCACCCTGGGGTATCACCCCATTGACCAGGATGCAGATGCCAGCCAGAAGCAGTGAGGCCATCTGGGCAGGTCGGCGGCCCAGGTTGTTGATGACAAGGAAGCTCACAAGCTTGGCAGGCAGGTCCACAGCTCCGAAGATTACCTGAATGAGGTAGATGCTAACCCCAAAGCCTTGCAGGTCCATGACCAGCCCGTAGTAGGAGAAGCTAGTGGCAAACCTGGGGGGGAGGGGGGAGGGGTATGCGGTTTGTCATGAAGACTCAGAGGTGAGGTGCTCACTCAAAATAAGGGTGAGCTGCCCTGAGCACCCTGCTGACGGAGCTGGAATCTGCCTCGGCTGATCTTTCTTCAGACAGTGATACCCAGTTTAAATACTGGGGCAGTGCTGCAATACCCCAAATTATTTTCACTTGGTTGCTATGTAGGATTTACGTAGTTTTAGTCTTTATCTTATCTATTGAAACTGGGCTGAGGGAGGACACGTGGATATCCAAGCCCTATCTTTATTTTTTTTAATTTTAATTTTTTAAATATATCTTTATTGATTTCAGAGAGAGGAAGGGAGAGGGAGAGAGAGAGAGAGAAACATCAATGATGAGAGAGTCATTGATTGGCTGCGGCCCACAACCCAGGCATGTGCCCTGACCGGGAATCGAACCCGGATCGCCTGGATCCTAGGTCGACACTCAACCGCTGAGCCACTCCAGGGCGGGCCAAGCCCTATCTTTAGAGCCAAGGTTTTGGGAGAGGCAATAGCCTTCTAGGACCTGTCCATGGTGCTGGAATGGGTGTTGTGCTTCTTAAGATGTCAAAAGCCCACAAAATGCAGCTCGGGTTCTTGGATAACATCCACAACCTAGAGTAAATCCAAAACTGGTAACAACAAAATCACTGGTAGGGTTGTTCCTTTGGACCACGCCTTTCTTAACTGTCATGGGGTTGCTGTGGCGATGGGATCAGGAGGGTGGCTGTCAGAAGGGTAATGGGGAATGTTGCAATGGGAAAGGAAGACAGTTGGCTGAAATCAGCCTCGGCCCAAATGGACATATGGAGATAGGCTTTAGGCATCTTACTGCCTGTGCCTGTGCTTCTGGCCAAGGCCAGTAAAGTCTCTGAATGTTTTCGAAGCCAGACTGGTCTCTGCCTTCATGATGTAAATTTCTACATTGGAACAGAGCTGATAGAAGGAGAAATGGAACCACTGATGCCCAGTTTGGGCTCTGGAACTGGACTGAGGACGGAGTTCATCTGGTCCTTCAAGACTCTCCCTGGTGGAGGATTTCTGCCCCTCATAGCAGGTCTGGTGACTTTTCCCCCCTCTCGCCTGACTTTTCCCACCCATTGCATACACTCTCCCCCCATCAGCTGCTTGTCTCCCGGTCTGTCTGTCTGAGCCTACCACAGCATGGAGAGGCAGAGGAAGAGGGGGCGCAGGGTGGGGCAGCGCAGCAGCTCCATGGCCGAGGCCTGGCCTTTGCCCAGGGTCAGCTCCTTCTGCACACTGGACCGAAGGACCTATCAGGATGGGAGGGCTCAGCACCTAGGCTCCCCCAGGAGCTCCTCCCAGCCTAACCCCTTACTCAAGGAAGCCCTCTGGGTCCTGAGACCTGGGTTTAGGGTGTGGGGGTGGAGCCCTGAGGAAGTCATGGAAGGTGTTGGGGGTCTCACCTCCATACTTAGCTTGGCCCCCTCATCCTGCTTCCCATTGATCTGGGCCACTCTCTGAAGGGTCTTCAGGGCAAGGTCCAGCCTCCCGGAGGAGGAGTACCAGCGGGCTGACTCGATGAAGAACCTGGGGGCAGGGGGGGTGTGGGTAAAGGCATGGCTTCAGTTCCAGTCTGCTGGGGTGGGGAAAGGAGGTGAGCTTTCCGGAGGCCTGCAGTGGGATTTTACTTAAATCTAGGAACCCAGGGGCTTTGTCAGATCCATCTGTCCAGGACCACAAAGCAGTGCCCAGCTTGGTGATGGCTCATTGTGCAACCCAGGAACTGAGTTCTTGGGTGCTGGGTAAAGGGAGCAGTGCAGCAGGCTGGAGACCTGGGGGAAGCTGGGGAGAGCCAGAGAACTGGACACCTTGGGGCAAATCCTTTCCCCACAGCCTGTTTCCCCAACTCTCAGACTGAGACATTGCCCTGGGTTTGACCTTCTGGCTTTGACCTTCTCTGATTCTGTGGGGCAAGGTGTTTGGCCAGATCTGGGGAATGTCTTGTCCCTTGCAGCCCTCTGAGCTTCTGTGGCACCCCCACCCACCCTGGGCCCCACGCACCAGGAGTAGATGAAGGAGACGAAGAAAGGCAGAGAGACCAGCAGCTGCAGGTGGCGCCAGTGGGGCACAGCATAGGCCACTCCAGCCAGGACGAACTGGCCCAGGCTGTAGACATAGCCAACCATGGTGCCCACATAAGCCCGAGTGTGGATGGGCGTCCACTCCATATCTGGAAAGAGGATTAGAACAGGGTGGTGCAACTTCCTGGATGCCAGGTGGGCAGGGGCCCTGGGCAGGCAAGGCCCCCTCTGAATGCAACCCCTGCTCTGTCCCCAGGCTCAGTGAAGATGAGGGTGGGAGCCATGGGAGGGAGGGGGAGGTCTTCAGTGGAGGGGGGTTGGGATCCCAGGAAAGGTCCCCTCCGCTCCTCTGCTGGGTTTTGGCTCCACCCTGCGCTACAGTCCTGGCTAGGCCTCCTTTCTGTTCAGTGTCTCTGGCCACTCAGTCCATCCTCAACAGCAGCCACTCTCCCAGTCTGGTTGTCCCAGCCTGGGCCGGACTTCGGCCTCCGTGGTCAGAACAGCTCAGAGGAGGCGGCTTCCCTCCGTCCTGGAGAGCTGAGGTGGGAGTGAGAGCACCCCTCTGAGGAGGCCCAGCTCCATTCCTTGTGTGCCCCTGGGCGGCGGGCGGCTTGGACACTTAGACTGGGCTTTGGGGCTGCGCTCTCTGGGTGATCTGCCCCAGCCTTAACCTAGTCCTGGTTAATTCCTTTAGTTCAGAGAATCCCAAAACCTTAGATTCCATCTGGGCTTGAGGGATGGCCTGGGGTAAATCCTTTCCCTTCTCCTTGGCCTCGGGTTTCTCATCTGGGAAACATGGGGAGGGGAAACACGGCTTATGCACAGGCCACGCTTGGTTCATAAATGGGTTTGGTCTACATGAGGAAAAATATTAGACAAATTGCTAACACTAAGAAATTGGGATATTTTATATTAATAAAAAGGAGGGGGAGATCTATGGTAAGGGGAGGCCTCCTGGCTGTGACCCCTCTGGATGGGCGTGACTCTCCTTCAGGTACAGTCCTCCCCCCTCCCTAATGCCTCTAGTACCTGGTCTGCTTCGGTCATTTACAGGACCTGCCTGATCCTAACAGTGGAGTTTGCAAGCCCATACCTAAATGAGGGGTGAGGGTGTTGTAAGCCCCCCGCAAAGGCTGTTCTGTTGGCTGGAAGGGCAGACCCAAAGGGCTGGCCAAGGGCAGGTAGAGCTCAGGAGGGGAGCCTGGGAGGGGACGCTGGGAAGCTGGCGGTTGGCTGAGTGGTGAGAGGAAAGTGGGTAGGACCCTCCCTGCCCTCCCAGCATCCCTCACTCAGGGTTATGCTGTTGAGCAAGATGCCAGACGTGGACATGCCCGTGAGGAGCCGGAAGGCACAGTAGATGGGGAAGCTGGGGGCAAAGGCTGCACAGGTCCCTGACACCGCTGTCTGCAGGTAGTTCAAGATCAGCACCTTCCGGCGGCCCAGCCTGTGGGGGAGGGAGGGCCTGCATCAGGGTTCCTGGGGACCAAGTGGCTCGGCTGGGCAGGGAGAGGAGTGCTGGCCCTGGGTGAGGTCCTGGGGTGGGGGGGCGCTTCTGAGGACTTAGGAAGTATCATAAGACTGGTGCTGGGAATGCCAACCTCCCACCTAGGGCCCTAAGCCCAGCCCAGGAGCCCCCAACCCCAGCCCCTGCTCCTTGGCCCGCCCACCCAGGACTGACCTGTCTGCCAGGTATCCGAACACCATGGCTCCGAGAAGCACCCCTACCATGTACAGGGACTGAGCCAGCTGGCGCAAGGCCCTGTGGGAGCACACAAGGTCCCACTGCGGGGAGAGGGGATGAGTCAGGCAGAGAGGAGCCTGAGCTGTGCGGGAGCCCCTTCCCTCCCAGCTGGCCCTCGGAGGTGTCACCCTCTTCCCCTGACTCCTCTCTTTGCTGTTTGTCTCCCTGATCCCAGGAGCTGAGAGGCTGTTCTTGACTCCCTCCCGCATCTACCTTCTCCACAAAGGCCCCCGCTTTGAACTCCTTTCTCTGTCTTCCCACGTGGCCTCAGGAGAATTGGAGCCAGTCAGTGTGTGTGTGTGTGTGTGTGTGTGTGTGTGTGTTTGTCCATCTCAGAGGGGAAGGCACAGTCTGGATGGTGCACGGAGGGGGCCCCAGGCATCCTCACCTCACTCACGATGGTGGAAGGGAAGGTGCTGTTGTCGTAGATCCAGCCATCGGGGCAGGGCTCTGTGGCCTCTGTGCCGTTGGCCTCGGTGCCATTGGGGAAGGGTGGTCCCCGTTGCAAGGAGGTGAAGCGGAGGCAGGACTCGGGCCGCCCCTGCCTGTCCCGGGGCAGCCAGGCCTCCAGCTCCCCGTCCTTGCTGAGGTTGGCGCTGGCCGGCGGGCGGCAGTGGTGGGCGGGGATGGCGGCCGTGAAGTTCTGTAGGATGTTGTGGGGGGCCATCAGCAGCAGGGGGAGGAGCAGCAGAGTGACTTGGATCTTCTGGAAGCGGCCGATGCCCCCCAACTGCTTCAGGAGGTCATTGAAGGCCATGGGGGCCAGGCCCAGCAGAGTGGCTGGGGGCTGAGGACTCCCAGTCCCAGGATCTCTGTCTGTGTGTCTGTCTGCCCGCTGTCTGTCGCTGGAGGACAGGGGCTGTGGCTTCTGCAGCTGAGTTGCTCCTAGAGCTGAATCCAAGCTGGCCCTGTGGGGGGCCAGCAGCCTGGTGGGCCAGTGCCCTCCTTCCTGCTCTCTCTCCTGGTCTGTCCCTCCCTTTCGCTTGCAACCTCTTGTTGCGTGGCGGGGGCTCAGCTTTCGGGGCTGCTGTGGCCTTGACCCCAACATGCACAGTATTTAATCCTTGGCCAGGAGGGAGGGAGTTAAAGTGTGACTGAGTGTCAGAAGGATTAACCCTCCCAGTATCCTGGTGTCAGTGGAATGCCTCCAAGTGGGTATAAAGGGCAGGAGAGGGTGGACTGAGGTGGGGGTGGTGGGAGGGGGTGGACTGCTCAGGCCCATCTGGGCAGCTGGGGCCGGGAGGGGACATAGCGGGACCTTTAGTCTTTCTTTCAGTGAGAAGACTGGGTTCTGAGAAGTGTGGTGGCCTCTGGAGGGGCGTCTGTCCTTTTTAGTGGACAGGATTCAAACAGTCTGTCACTGGGAACGGCTGCCACAGGACGCCCAGTTCATTTGAATTTCAGATCAACAAATAATTATTTTTTTTACTGTATGTCCCTAAAATCACATCGGACATACTTATATTGAAAAATTATTCATTGATCTGAAATTCAAATTTAACTGGGCTCACTGTATTCTCATTTGCTGGAATTCACAACCCTGGTCTTTGGTCTTCTGGGGACAGCTCATATCTTATAGGACCCTGGCTTTGTTCAATGGAAGAAACAATAGAGGTCAGAGGCTACTTTGAAAGCAGTGGGACCTAAGACCAACATGGTACATGATGTAGATGAATTTCTTCCAGTGCCTCAGCTTTAACTTTCTGGCTTATCCTGATTCAAACCCCCCTTTTTTGCATGCCTATTTTATTTTTAGCCACAACTCTAAGATGCTCACTTGATTTCCTCCAGTACTTGGCCCCTGGGCTCTGGTCACACATGATCAGGGCCGTGCCCAGCTGTGATCAGATGGGATCCAATTGGTTGGATCATGGGTCGGGTGTGCCAGGAGAGCCGGTCGAAGCTTCTTGCTTTGAGTTTGCCTGTGATATAAAACGTGGGCTCTCGAGTCAGCCTAGTTGGATCCAAATCCTCATTCCACACTCACTGGCTGTGTAGCCGGGCAAGTCATTAAACTCCTCTGTATCTCAGTGTTCTTATCTGCAAGGTGGCCTCTTGTGTTGTTGGAGGGTTAAAGGAGCCAATACAGGTAAAGATCTTAAAGTAGCCCCTGCCCCATAGCTCAGTGATTATGAGCTCCACTGATTATTTATTTCTGGTAAAAAAGTAAATTTCACATTGATTTTAGAGAGAAAATATGCCTACGCACATCTTATCCTAAGAACAACGATTCTCCACTGAGGGCGATTTTGCCCCCCAAGGGACATCTGGCCATGTCTGGAGATATTTTTGGCTGTCACCACTGTGGGTGGTGGTGCTACTGGCTTCTAGTGGGTAGAGTCCAGGATGCTGCTGAAAGCCCTACAATGCACAGGATAGCCCCACACAACCAAGGACTGTCTGGACCCAAAGTGTCCATAGTAAGGTTGAGAAACCCCAACCTAAAAGATGTCTCCAGCTTACTTCATACAGTGATCGATCCCATACCTGCTTGGCCAAGGGTATTCCAGTCACACAGATGACTCCTGCCAAAGCAGTTCTAAGGTTGCCCACGCTCTCGGTTGAGTGGGAAAGCTGTTTGCAAGGTGAGGAAGAGAACCCTCCTCCGTGTCTTGCCTGAGTGCAGCAGAATAGCCTGGGCTGGCAGTGCTGTGGCTCCTTCCCTGCCCAGGCCTACTGGGAGGGGCCGGACCAGGGCCCGATCTTCCTGTGTCCAGCTCAACATTCTTCTCCACTGGCTTCTTTTTAAAAATTTAAAAATTGGCCTGGCCAGGTGTGGCTCAGCGGTTGAGCGTTGACCTAGGATCCAGGTGATCGGGGTTCGATTCCCTGTCAGGGCACATGCCCCGGTTGTGGGCTCGATCCCCAGTCGGGGGTGTGCAGGAGGCAGCCGATCAATGACTCTCTCATCATTGATGTTTCTCTCTCTCTCTCTCCCTCTCCTTTCCTCTCTCTGAAATCAATAAAGATATATTTAAAATTGATTTTCAAAGAGAGAGGAAAGGAGAGGGAGAGAGATAGGGAAACATTGATGTGAGAGGAAAACATTGATCGGCTGCCTCCTGTGTGCTCCCTATCGGGGATTGAACCCACAACCCGGGCGTGTGCCTTGACCGGGAATCGAACCAGCAACCTGTTGGTGCACAGAATGAAGCCCAACCAAATGAGTCACACCAGCCAGGGCAGAATGTTCTGACTCTCGTGTTGGGCTGGGGCTTCCATCTGCCCTTCACGTGTGTTTCTCTTTGAGGTCTCTGGCTGTCCCTCTCTGCAACCTGGTTCCTATCGCCTGGCCCTCTCCCCCTTCCCGGATGTATTGGCAGATGTCTGAGCATGATGCATGGCTTGGGTTCTGTAGTTTTACAGGAGGTACCCAGACCCTGTACAAATGAGCTGCTGCAAAGGGCTATGAAGGGAGACCTGCTCAGTTCTCGGTACAAATCTCCATCTTGCTGAGAAGGAAGAGCTCGATTTCCAGCTTCCTTTGTAAGGAGTCCAGGTGCCCTGTTACCATTGTGCAGTTTATACAAGCTACACTTTTGTGTATTAAGTTGGGAGGGTGTTTATTGTCTCTCAAGGCCCTGGGATACATGAGGTCTGAGAGGTCATCCAGTCTCATACATCCAGAAGAGAAGAGGGGAGGCCCAGAGAGCGAAGTGACTCAACCCAGCCCCCTCCTCCCACCCACTGTTGGTTCTGGGCTGGGACCCAGTGGGCGTCCAGATGCCTGACACATTCTCTAGGCCAAGGTATATAAATAAGAGCCTGTGGCCTGGGGTTGTGAGAACAGCTGGACAAACAGCCTGGGGGCTCTGGGGCCAGCCTCCTGCCAGAACTTGGTGCCCGCATGGGGGAGTGAGCAGGTGCTGAGGGCAGTGGGGGAGGTGGTGGGTCCCTCCGGAATCCTCCCTCTCTGAGCCCGCGCACAGCCCCACCTTGGAGAAGAGCCCCCTCCCTAGTTCCTGACCAGCTTCCAGACAGGTTGAATCTGGAAAAAGCTCCATTGGAGACTCTAGGGACTGGATTGTGGTTGGCTCCTGGGATTACTTGGTTAGCAGAGGGATTCCCCACCAGCCTCCCAGCACATGGAGAGTTTCTAGATGGAAATGGTCACATGGCAAATGATTTGCAGAGCCAGGGACTATCCCCTATGGACAAAGGGATAAAATCTGGGGACTCCCGATTGGCCAAGAACCACAGAACCACATGCCATTAGAGATGAATGCTACCACGTGAGTGAAAACATCTCATTGTGTAGGTAAGGAGACCGAGGCTCAGAGTAGACAAGGGATTTGTCCAGGATCACACAGCAGGCAATTCTAGAAGTCAGTCCTCTTAATTCCAGAGAGGCATATGTTCACATCGGTCCAGCTTGCGTGTGCCTGTGTGCAGGTATTTTCATGTACGTGACGGTACAGACGATGGATGTGCCGCTCCCACGTGCACACAGTGGCCTCTCCCTTCTCCTTCCTCCTTCCTGAGCAGCATGAGCTTTTCACTGGTGTTTATTGAAACCTCCCATTAAGGAAAGGGGTGGAGGGAGGAAGGAGAAGGAGCCTGTCTTTGTTAGGATTGAGCCAGGGGGTCCAGGGGACTTCAGGGGAAGGGAGCTGGCACAATGGGGAAAGTGGCAACGGGGAAGGGCTGGACAGGGAATGGCAGGGCCTCGGCCGCAGGGAGGACAAGCGCAGGGGGGATGGGAAGGCTGGTGGTCGAATCTTTGAACTGGTCAGGGCTGGGCTGGGAGATGTGGCGGCGGGTGGTGGACATACTTGCACCAGGCTCTCAGAAGACTTGTTCTAAGAGCATGGCCCGACCAGGTGCCCCCCCCCCAAGATGCCCATGGAGCCCGGAGGTAGGCAGGGACCTGGCTGGGATTCGTCTCTGGAGGCAGGGAAAGGGGGTTCTGCTGCTCTCAGCTGGGGCCTAGGCCTGGTCCACAAGGCTGCAGAGGGATCCTCTGGGCATCTTTTTCTGCATCTGGCTCCTGCTTTGGCTCCTTTGTCCGTGGAGACCTAGGGGAAGAGAGCTCAGGAAAAGCCCTGGGCCTAGACCTGCTTTCCCAGGGAGGAGCACTGGTGAGGCCAGGGGCAGGGGGCTGACCATTTTTCCACGTCTTCGATAGTCTCTGGCAAGGGTTGATTGAGGGTCTCAGGCAGGAAGAGCGAAGCACCGCTTCCCAGGAGGGTGATGGTTCCAAAAATGAGATTGGGGATGAAGGGATGCAACTCCCCCGTGATTCTCACCAGCGGGGCCGTCATGCTTCCCATGCGAGTCAACACGTTACTTATGCCCATACCTGTTTGCCTGGGGGAGTTCAGATCAGGGATTGGCAACCTGTGTGTGGGGTTCTTAAAGGACAGCTCTGGGACCCCTGGGCAGGGACAGAGGGTGCCACAATCCCACGTGAGCCTGGATCCTTTGGCTGGGCCAGGCGCAGGCCCAGCACCTACCGGATGACTGTGGGGTATAGCTCGCTCGTGTAGAGGAAGAGGCAGCTGAAGGAGCTGGACAGGCATCCCTTCCCGAACACAGCCAGCACTGTCCTCAGGATCTGCAAGTCTGCAGAGGGAAGAACACATGGTGAGCCTTGGGGCTTAGAAGCTCCTGAGTGTTCTGCCTCCTCAGCAGAACTCGTCTCCCTTTTTGCTTTGGCTGCCAGGAAGCTCAGATCCAAACTTAAAGTCAAGTAATAGCTACTCTGCTATCCCTGGGGCTTTGCAGGTTTGTGCCCTGCTGTATTTGTGTTTTTCCCTGGCTCTGATTCCCTATTCTCATTTATATTTTGTTGTATATATTCTTGTCCTACAATATCTTTGGAAGGATATAGGTGCATCAACGCACAAACATCCATGTAAAATAAAAGTGGCTTTTCCCAGGTCATGGTGGAGTAGGTTGTGGGGTCTTCCATGAGCACTGGGCTCTATGTGTCTCCATCCCAGCTTGTTTTCTCCAGCAGTGCCACCCAGGCCATGCCCAGCCCTCGAGAAATCCTGCACACTGTCCAGACAGCACCGTACTTCCCAGAGTCAGGTCTGGAAAGGACCTCTGATATCATCTAGCCCAACTGAGTTATTTCCTAGATGTGAGACCTGAACCCCAGAGAGCACAGGGTGGCACAGTGAATTAGAGACAGAATCAGCAGAACTGGAGCCCTGGGCACCCCACTTCCCAGCCCATGGCAGCCTGTGATGCTCACGGACACACCGGCCTGCATGGGTTGGCCTCTTTCAGAGGATTCTGGGGTAGTTCCCGCTTCTCACCCGAGGGCACAAAGATGAGAGCCAGGATGGCCCCCCCTGCCAGGAGGAGGGCAGCAACCTCGGTGGTGTGCCGGCCCAGATAGCTCATGGACAAGATGGTGAGGAACTTGGCTGGGATGTCGACCCCACCAAAGATGACCTGGAGGAGGTAGAGGTTGACTCCAAACTCTTCCACACCCATAGCCAAACTGTAGTAGGCAAAGCCGGTGGAAAACCTGAGGGGCAGGGAGGAATGGATTAGCACCAACCACAGGCTGGGGCCTGTCCACACACTGGCCATTGGATCACCATGGTGATGAATAGTTTCATTTATGTCCCAGCTGCAGCTGATGGGTAGGGGCTGCTCGGGTGCTGTTTTGAGAGATTGTGCCTGAGCTCAGTGAGAAAGTGCTGGGTTCGGTTGGTTATGTCTAACACCTGCACGGTCTAGGATGTGGTGGCAAAGATGCTACATAATTGACTCCAGAGACTATCAGGGCTGGAGGACTCTCGGAGGCCAAAGGAGGCAGTGAATGGTCTCTCTTGGTTGGGAAATAGTTTAACATCCAGAACGGGGGAGGTGAGAGCTGAGTTGTGCACACAGATCCCGTGCCTCCCCTCCCCTCCCCTTCCCAGAAGTGTGGGGTCACTTTTGAAGAGTTCATGGACAAACTGAATCTTGTTTAACAATGGCCGGGATGGAGAAGGGGCTCCGAACCAGGGCATGGGAAGGGCTTTGAAGGAGCCGTGGAATGTCCGACAGAAGAGAAGACTCAGGAGAAATCCAGTCTCTGTCCTCAAGTCTGAAGCCCTGAGGGCTGGCCTTGCTCTGTGCGGTCTCTGAGACCCCTCTGTGGGGGGCGGTGACAGGGAGGCATGGCCCCGGGAAACTGCCTGCAGGGATGTGAACTGCCCAAGGGGTTTGGAGCATTCGCCCTGTGGGTGGGGGTGCGGCCCCAGAGGAAAGCAGACGCTGATGGCTGGACCTGGGCGTAGGGCAGGGACTCAGCAGATTTCTGGGGTTGGGGCTGGGCTGGGGCAGCCCAGGGGAGGGGATCTCTTAAGTCCTCTTGCAGGTGCCCTAGGCTTTGCTCACCTGAAAGGTGAACCTGCTGGAGGTGCTAGGGTGCAGACGGGGAGGGGTGGTGGGTTACCAGGCCAGGGAAAGACAGAAGGTCACACGGCGCAGGATGGGTGTCCGGAACAGGTCAGCTATGCTGTACTTGGCCTTGGCCAAAGAGATCTCCTTCTGCAGGTCGAGTTTGAGCTCCTTGGGGCAGAGGAAGGGGAGGGGTGCGATTAGGGAGCAGCTGGCAGGCAGGAGGAAGACAGGAAGCTGCAGGCCTGGTGCCTCAAGAGGAGCTTGCTTAGAGTGCCAGATGGGGGGCCGGCTTGTGGGCAGGGGACACAGAGGAGAGGAGGGCACAGCCCAAGAGCTGAGCCCAGTTTCCTGCCCAGACTATACTTCCTCTCGGCCTACCTCCAGGCTGAGCTTTTCTCCCTCCTCCTTCTTGCCGTTGAAGGCAGCCACCCACCGGAGGATCTTCAGGGCCTTCAAGGACTTTCCAGACAGGACCATCCAGCGTATGGACTCTGGTATCCACCTGTGGGCCAGGATCAAATCACATGGCCACCCCGTGCCAGAAGACCTTTGAGAGGCTAGAAGATATCCAGCCAAGGCCAAGGGGTAGGAGGCCCAGAGGCCCCAGCTGCTTTACAATGGATTTCATGGAATTTAAAGACTTGGCCAAGCCTTGCGCCTGGGCTGCCTGCCACCAGCACAAATTCCAGTGTTGCCTTCCCCTTCCAGGAGAGCCTCTCTTCTGCCCCCCACCTTGGCTGCTTGTTATCACTGGGTGTCTTCCTTAGCTAGGAGCCCTGGGCCCTAGACCAGGCAGGCGGGGCCCGGGAAGGGGGTGGCATGTGTGCGGCTGGCCAGCCGGAGGGTCTGCATGTCTACCTCCCCAGCCTTCCGCGGGCTGCATTCCGGGTCCTGGGTGAAGGAGCAGCTTGGAAAGGGGCTAAGGTTAGGGCTGCGGTCTAGGGAATGGGTGTGCAGTCCCTTGGATTCTCCCTGCAAAGGACTGACTCTGCTGGGGGTGGGGTGAGCATAGCATGGGGTCCTGGGGTGGGCAGGTGGGTAGCCATCCTCACTCTCCCTCGCCTCTGGGCTGTGCTTTGGGGTCAGTGCTCCCTGAGCAGTCCCTGAGGGTCACTAGATGTGGGGAGAAAGGAGTGACATTTGGAGAAATCTGGTCTGAGTTGAAATCAACTCCAGCTGTAGCCCCCTGGCTCCAGCAAGGCCGTTGGGGGAGTGGACATTGGTCACCTGGCTTCGGACCACTGGGTTCAGCTGATAGTAGTGGCTCCCTGCTTCTGGCCTTTTGGTCTCTGGTTCTGCCTCAACAGTTTTCTCAGCCTGTTCTCAGCAAGGTTATGAGCGACTCCCTTCCAGTCACCAGTCAGGGCCTGAACTCCAGCCTCCCCTCACTGAGAATAATGGCTTCCAGCTAGTGAACCTTCCTGCGCCAGGCCCGTGTAACTCTGGGTGACAGGCGTTATCACCTTCATTTTGCTTAGAAGAACCTTGAGGCTCGGAGTGAGGCTTGTTCCAAGTCATGCAACGAAGGGGTCCAGGCTCTCAACTGCACCCTAGTGGTCCTGCCATCATTTCAACTCTTTGCTCCCCTTCTGCTCCTGTCCCAGGCTGTGGGCATTTCCTGGCTCCACTTTGAACCCTCTGACTGTCTCTCTCACCCCAAGATTGCCTATCCTCTCTAGAAGCTTCTATTTCTCACTTTCAAATGGAGGTTCCATCCCAGTTCTGTATCTTTTTGTGAAACCTCAGGGGATTGCTTCACTTCTCTGAGCCTCAGTTTCCTCATCTGTGAAATGGGAACAAATGCCACCTTCACACAGAGATGCTGTGAGGATCAGAGACAATATAGGTTGATGCCCAGAACAGGGTCTTGCACATAGTAAGGGTTTAGTAAAGGGTCGATCCAAGACTTTGTTTCTTTTCCTGAGTTTTATTATTTCCTGTTCATTAGCTCCAACTACCTTCTGGAGATTCATTTCCTGTCTTCACTGTGTCCTCAGGTTAGACTTGTTAAAGAGCTCTTGCCCGGCCAGGCGTGGCTCAGCGGTTCAGCACAGATCTAGCATCCAGGAGATCGCAGTTCCATTCCTGGGCCAGGGCACATGCCCGGGTTTCAGGCTCGAGCCCCGGTGGGAGGCATGCAGGAGGCGGCTGATCAATGACTCTCTCATCATTGATGTTTCTATCTCTCTCTCTCTCTTCCTTCCTCTCTCTGAAATCAATAAGGAGTGTGTTTAAAAAACAACAACAAAAAAATGAGCTCTTGACCTGCTTGGGGTCTCTGACCCAGGCCCCTTGATTCTCCCAGGTTCTCAGGATTAGAGCTTTCCTCTCCTTGGTACCTCAGATCCAGAAGCCCTCCAACTGTGTGGATTTTTCCTTCAAAATGCCTCTCAAACTTGTCCCCTGAATCCTCCTGCCAATACAGTTCCCTCCCCTCTGTCCCTTGTCCCCACCCACTTGTGCTATTATTTCACAAACGGAAGCTGGTCAGGCCTCTTGGCGCCACAGGCCCCTGCAGTGGTTGTCTCCAGCCCTCCACACGAGGCCTCCTGGGTTCCCGTGTCCTCTGCAGCTGGCCTCGTCCTGTCCACCTCAACTTACCCCTTCTCCCGCTGTGACAGACACCGGCTCCCTCCCGCACCACGCCCTCTTATAGGCAATTCCTCCTCCCAGGAGCCCCCTCCCGGGTCTGGGACAGGGAAGTCCCGGGACAGAGCTGGCTGGCCTGGTCGGGCCTGGGCTTCCCCTGTTTGGCTCTGGTTGGCCTAAGGAGGGGTGGCAAGGGGAGAGGGACACATACCAGGACAACAGGAAGAAGGCGAAGAAGGGAACGGACACGGTTAACTGTAGCCAGCGCCACTGGGGGATGATGTAGGCCAGGCCGGGCAGAATGAACTGGCCAAAGGTGTAGAAGTAGCCGAGCCCAACCGTCATGATGGCCCGCAGCTGGGTGGACATCCATTCAACATCTGCAGGAGGAGCCAGAGGACCAGGTTTGGGTCCTTCTGGGCCCTGGGCACCTCCCTGGGGAGGGGCGCCAGCTCCTACCCACCACTGGTTACTTGATCTGACTCTGACTCTAAGGGTTCATCCACCCATTTTACAGATGCTGTGACTGAGGCTCAAGAAGGTAGGACTCAAACTGAGGTCTGTCTGATTCCCCAGCCCGTGCTCTTCACTGTTTCTCCAGTGGCAAGTGACGTCCCTTGTTTTGCCTCAGTTTCCCTGTCTGTAGGATGGGGATAATAGTATCACCTATTTCTGTGTGTGGGCTGAATGAGATCATGTACCTGGCAGAGTGCCAGGCCTGGGGTACATGCTCAGTATCCACAGCTGCTGCTATTGTACGTGTTGCTGTCATGTTCAGAAGGGGCTTCCGAGGTCCTCAGAGGGGCAACGCCTTGCTTCACCAAGGCCACCGGGGCCCGTGGTTGAGCGAGGCCCAGACCCTACTCTCCTGGCTTCAGGCTGGTGCTCCCCTGCCCCCTTCCCCTGTGGCTCACTCAGGATCACGGTGCTCAGGGTGACACCTGCTATGCTGAAGCCACACAGGAAGCGCAAGACCATGTAGATGGCCAAGGTGGGGCTGAAGGCTGCGCCTGAGCCGCTGGCGGCGAGCAGCAGGTAGCTGCAGGACAGGATGGGCTTTCGGCCAAACCTGCAGCTCAAAGGAGAGGAGGGGCCGGTTAGCCACCGGAGCCAGCCAAGGCGAGTGACACAGGCCCGGAGCAAAGGGCTGGTGTCCCCCCTCCCAGAGTGCCGGGCAGGGCTTGTAACTTCTTCCCCAGACAGAGTCTTGCTTGTAATTGCTTGTAATTTTTTGAACAGGTTTGCAATTAAAGGTTTTAGTCAATGAGTGATCTCCTCCACATCCAGCTTAGCTGCCTGAGCAGGGGTCAGAGGCTCAGCCCATCTCTAAGCAGTCCACCCACCCCACCTCCACTGCCACTCAGACACTGCGCTGGGTCCACAGACCCGGTGGTTTCCCCACTGGGTCTGGGGAGGCTGGAAGACTCAAGTCTCCAGGGCTTTGGGTCAGACAGAAGGCTGTGGCCCAGAGAAGGATTGGGGCTTGCCCAAGGCTGCACAGCAAGTACCCCCCCCCGCCCTCAGTTCTTTGTCTCTTTGGGGGTTCATGGGTGGAGCAGAGAGGGGCAGGGTAGTCGCCATGGGTTGTGCCCCCCCCTTGGGAGGCCCCAGTGTCTCACCTGTCAGACAGGCCCCCCAGCACAATCCCGCCGATCAGCGTGCCTGCCATGAACACAGACTGGGCCATCTCCTTCAGCTTGTTAGAGTCGCACACAAGGTCCCACTGCACGGGAGAGAGGAAGCACCAGTGTGGCTCAGCGCCCATCTGCCCTCCCAGCCGCGCTCGGCCTGTGCCCCGCTGCCTGCTCGCTCTCCAGCGCCCCCGCCTGACTGCCCTGAGCCTGGCCCCAAACTCCCTTTTAGCCCCGGGGCTCCTTAGGCCTGCCCGTGGCTCTTTGGGTCCCCAACCTTTGTATTTGTAATGACAGTATCCCTCTAGCATGCGTGGCCTGTCGTACGACTTACAAAGTCTGCTCGGCTGTCACATCCAGGCCTGTCCTCAGCTTGCCTGCATCCCCATGGCTCCGGCTTGTCCCCGCACATGTCCAAGGTCAGTTCCTTTGCTGTACCCTCGACCTCACCCTCTCTTCTCCATGGAGACAGCCCTCCATGAGGCCACGGCGCTCCGTCCCATACCCTCACTCTCTCTCACTCGCTCCTGACCCCCGTTGTCAGCATTTGTGTGTGCTCAGACCTCTCCATTTTTAGTTTCTTTCCCCTCCATGTCTGCCCCATTGCTCCCTTCCGTTTAAGGCCAAATCCCTCGTACCAGGCGCTACACTTGCTGTCCTTCCTGCCCTCAGCTCCCGTTTCTCCCTCAATTCCTCCTCTGCCACCCCAGTAAACTGTGCTCCCAAAGCCACCGACATGTCTTTTCCACCAAGTCAATGGAACTGGCTGTGTCCTGACCGAACATGGCCTTCGTAGCCCTTGACACTGCCGACCTCTCCCTCGGCCTGCTTTCCCTCCTCTTCCTCTGTGGCCCCTTCCTCTCCCCCCGCGACTTTCCCCAGCCCCAGGATCTTCCTCTCTCTTTCCCCACTTTCCCCAGGAAATGCCATCGGCTCCTATGGCTTCAGTTCCTATTGTGTGATGAAGACTCCAAGTCCACATCTTCAGCGCAAACTTTCTTCCGACCTTGACCAGGAGACTCAGCTGCCGCCTTGAAATCTCTGCCCGGATGAAGGGTGTCTCTCGGGCATCTCAGAGGCGACTTGTCACCCCCCTGCCTAAAGGTCTCAATCTCAGTGACTGGTGACCCTCTTTTAATTCCTTCCTCACCCACTTCATAATCACTTCATAATCACTCTGGTATCTAACTTTTTAGTATTTCTTGAACCTGTATCCTTCTATTTGCATGACTACTATCTCAGTGCAGGTCTCAGTGTCTTGCACTTGGATTAAGAGCAATAGTCGATATTTATTGAGGGTTTACTACGTACCAGGCACTTTCCAGGCCTCCACTCCTTCAATCCCAACAGCAACCTTATGATGTTGCACTGTCACCCCAAATTTGCAGATGGGGAAACCGAGACCCAGAGAGGATCACCACAACCGTCTCCTGACAGGTCTCCCAGCCTTCTAACCCAGTCCCTCCTGCCCACTGTCCCCCTGATAATCTCAACGACTTTCTAAAACGCCTGTCAGATCAGGTTCCTGTCTTGCCTCCAGCACTCACTGGCTTCCTCTTGTCCCTTTGGGTAACGAGAAAGCTCTGTTAACCCAGATCTATAAAGCCCTCATTCCCTGACCCCTGCCCACCCATCTGGCCTAATCTCTTGCTAATCCCCGACATGCACCCTTTGTCCATTGCTTAGGTAATGAAGTGGAGAATTCGATTCATTAGAAATGCCCCATAAGAATGTTTTGGAAGTAAAACAGTGTAGAGGAAGAACCACGTTTTCCTCTGCTGGAGGGAAGGAAATATGGGGCCGCATGGATAAGACTGAGGACCTCCTGCTGTCTCAGAGGGGCCCAGCATGGCTGGCGAACCCCCTGGGCTTTCCTGGCTGGAAAGGGAGCCTGTGTGCGATGCCTGTGGGATGGGAGAGGGAGGAAGGTAAAGGAGGAAGTGAGGGGCTCTGAGAAAAGTACACCAGTGGGTGTCTAGAGAGACTTCTGGTACTTCGTGGCCTGCCGGGTAAGGCATGCTTTCCCCTTCCCGTGGGTGGGAATGGTGACAACTAGAGCAACTCTGGGAGCCATGTGTTGAAGATGGCAGAGCTGCTGGGTCCTTGAATGACCTCATGGAGCAGAGTCACCCATGAGCCCGAAATGCTCATCTTAGAATTCTTGCACAAGGAAGAGAAACCCTTCTATGGCTTTTATGCCACCGAATTATTGTTTTGTTATGGCAACATAGCCTCTCCTGATACATCCCACAGGGTGGAAATTCCCAAAGGAGATTTGGTCCCCCCAAGCTCCATGTTATTTGGTGCTTTAAGAAATCATCCTGTTTGGACTGTGAGCAGGTCAATGTCGGGCACGCTTGCATTAGCTTAAGGCTGTTGCCCTGCTCCACTGTCAGAGACCAGCTCTGCTGGACCTTGGTTTCGGCCACGGCCCTGGTGATGATGGAGGCTTTAGAATACCTGCTGCAAGCCAGTTTCTTCCATAAAGTTACAAAGTCCTGGTTGGACTTTGAGTCACGTTTAAAACATGTCACAGTGCCTGTGAGTCCCTGCAGAATCTGCTCTCATCTCTACCCTCATTACCTCTCTGCTCTTCTTTCCGCTGTGGTCTCCCCACTTCTTCATTCCAGGTGCGTCGGCCTCCTTGCTGTCCCTGGTGTGTAGTAGTCTCTTGGTCTGGAATGTTCTCCCCACCAGATAGCCCCCGGTTTGCTCCTTCCCCACCTTTAAATCTTCGCTCAGATGTTCTCAGCGAGAACTTCCTCGACCATATTTGAAATTGTAACCTCCACAGTGCATTCCCCTAGACCTGACTTTATTTTCTCTAGAGCATGTATACATCAGACATATCGCATATTTTCCAGTTTTTTTTGTTTCTCTCCCAAGAATGTTATCTTGATGAGGCGAGGCTCAGCCTGTTTTTGTTTACTGTGTTACTTCTATTGCCTAGATCAGTGCCCGGCACCTAGTAGTCACTCAGTAAATACTGGTGGGTTTGAATGAGTGAACGTTCCACAGAAAGAGCAGGGGATGGAGAGCCTTAGAGACTCAGAGGGGTGCTGATGTCTAGACGAGAGATCACAGGGCCCCCCTCCAAATGCTCGGTGGAGGGCTGCCTCACTTCAGCAGAATGAGTGTCAGGGAGGAGTGTCCAGCTGCGTCTATCAAACCCACCACCACGTTAGCAAGGAGAACACAAAACACTTCACAGTCAGACTGGGGAATCTTCTCTGGGAAATCGTCTGCTGGGGACGGTAAAATGAGGCTTCGAAGCTCAGGAGGAGGAGTACTTCATGGTTAAATATTAAGACCCTTGGCCTTAATTGCACTCTAAGTTGCTTTTAGAGATGTCACAGTTAGTGAAGCTCATCAGGACCGAGGATAACCATCTGACCGGCGCAGCCCTGAGATCAGCACGAACGCGCGGCGCGTGGAGTGGGATGTGCAGCTGGGATGGGGGAGACGGTGTCCCTTCGAGAGACAGGCTGAGGTCCTCACCCCCAGTGCCCCAGAATGTGACCTTATCTGAAAATAGGGTTGTCGCCGATGTAATTAGTTAAGTGAGGTCACACTGGGTCGGATGGACCCTCAGTCTAATATGACTGGTGTTCTTGTGAGAAGAGAGGAGACTGACACATGGAGAACACCACGTGCCAGGGGAGGCAGAGGCTGGACCGATGCATCTATAAGCCAAGGATGCCGAGGATCGTGAGCAACCATCAGAAGCTGGGAGAGGAAGGAAGGGCCTCTCCCCAGAGCCTCGGGAGAGAACAAGCCTGCGCCTGGATTTCTGACCTCTGGCCCCCAGGCGCTGAGACGCTGTAGCTCTGTCCCACTAGCCACCCGGTTTGTGGAGCTATTGTGTTTCCCTTTGCTGCTGCACTTGCTGTCGTTTCCTTATTCCAGCAATGTTGCCAGTCCTTCTAAACTCATGTCAAGAGCATCTTCTCTGAGCACCAGGGACACCTTTTCTGGGTCCCTGGCACAAGCAGGTGGTCAGTAGATATTTGTGAAATGGGTAAGTGGCCGAGAAACACGTCCGGATGCTCCCTGTCGCTCATTTCTCCATCCACAGTCAGCATCCTCTCTTCCCTCCAAGGGGACACACATTACACAACATTTTAGCTGCTGATTTACTTCCCCTCTGGTACTCTGTAACCTCACTGTGGGCAGAGACGTCGCCTTGACTCTTTCTCCCTAACGGCCAACAGAATAGTTGGTACACGGTCAATGTTAATGTTTGTTCAGTGAATAATTAATGAGTGAACAGGGCTGGGGTTTCTATTCATATTTTACTAATGAGGCCCAGAGAGGAAAAAATAACTTGCTGGTTGGAGGGAGCTTCCCGGAGCTTCCATCTAGCCCTTGGCATGGCCTGGGCTGACCTCTGCCCCTCTACATAGAGTTCTAGCTCCCAATATCCTAGTCCAATGTTCTTGGCCTTCTCTTTCCTTTCTTGGAGTGTTTACTGAGTCTATAGGAAGCTGGCTCTGGAAGGGGAGGAGAGGAAGCCCAGTGCCACATCCTCCTGAGAGAGCTGATGCCCCAGGAGGGTGGTAGGGGAGGCTGGTAGGGTCTATGATGCTCGGGAGCAAGCTTTGCCAATGATGCTGTAATAACCTAATGGAGTCGGTATTATTACCTCCATTTTACAGACAAAGAAACTGAGGTGCAGAGAGCAGATAATTTGCCTAAGCATAGCTCAGTTCATTTTAAGGCAGAGACTCAAACTCAGGTCTGCTGGACCCCAACTAATGCTCTTGACCACGGCTTCCCAAGGCCTCACTGTGCTTAGCTCTGAGCTCTGGGCTGCGGGAGGGAAGGCTCAGTACATGAGAGCTGTTGCTGTGAGCACTGTCAGATATATAGCCCAGGATGGGCCAGAATCGTGGTTGAGGAGGCAGCCAGGGCCAAACCCAGGTGGGCTGGTCTCATATCAGGTCCAGAAGATGAAGGATGGGCTTAGGAGCTGAAGCAGCAGCAAGAACAGAGGCCAGGAGGCCCCTCAGAGGGAAAGCAGAAGGTGGACCATCAAAGGTCAGGGTGAGCCATTCGTGATCAAGGCCAAGATCAAGCAGGATGGGGCCCGGCTGTGCGGAGGGGGTGTTGACTCTGCTAGGGGACCCCACACACGGTTCATACCGCCCAGATCAAGGACAAGGGAAACCACCTTCTCTAGTTTTGGGGACTTTTAGAACCAGGTAAGACCTTGGGGAGAATTGCAGTAGCCCTCGCCAACTCTCAGATCCCCGATGGAGCCTGTGCTGGGGCCCAAGGGCCAGAGAGGATAAGCCAGGTGCTTGGGGACAGTCAAAAGGGCATGGATCCCCAGCTCTGCCCCTTAGGAGCTGTGTGTGCCTGGGCCAGCTACTCATCCTCTCTGTTCTCAGTCTCCTTGTCTGCACTCTGGGGGTAATGCTAGTACCTGCTTCTCAGGATTATAAATAACATAAAGAATAAAACACGCCCAGCTCTATACCTGGCAAACAATTGGTGCTCACTACACAAGAGCTATTTTATTATTATTGTCACATGCATTGTAAGGCCTGTGCTCACAAGGAGAAAGGGTATGGCTTCGGGAGTCAGGGCCCTGTCCCTCGTCCTATAAAAGTTTGACTCCTGGATCTGAGCCCAGTGTAAAATGGGACAATGTCCTCAGTGCCTGATTTGCAGCTCATGAGAGACGTGCAGAGCACCAGCCCAGGGTCCTGCACACAGTAGGTGCTCATTGAGTAAGTGCCTGACCTTGGAGGGCCCAGAGGGCAGCCCCTCCTGCGTACATGCTTAGGGCTAAATGATGGCTATCACTGGGATCAGGCCGGGCCAGAAACATGGCTGAGATGGGGCCTCAGTGCTTACCCAGGAGTCAGATTGGAGATGATGGGAGGAGTGCCCAGAGCAGGGTTGAGGTGAGCAAGGGGCGAAGTGCAGCTGGGGTAGAGCTGGACGCAGAGATGGACGGGTGGTCTGGGAGTTGGGCAGCCTGGGGATGTGGGGATGGAGAAAGGCCAGTTACTCAGCAGGGGAACCTCCCAGGGTGGAGACCTGCTTCCACGAGCATCCACTGGGCAGGCTCTCTGCTCCTCCAGCAGCTGACTTGGGGCCTCCGGGGACCTATGTGGGGGGACAGGATTCTTGTGTCCTTGGAGATAGAACAGGAAGGCTCAAGGCCCAGAAGGGAATAGCAGGGAATTTAGAAGAATGGGCTGGCTCGTGCAAGGTCAGACCCAGGCCTCCAAAGGCCACAAGGTTGGGTTCAGGATGCCCAGACCCACAGGGCGAAGGTTCAGTGGTTGGGAGCTGTGGCCATGGCTGCTCTCCAGGGAATCTGAGCCCATGGGGACCCAGCTAAGACTGGGAAGGTGGCTGGCAAGGACATAAGCTGATGCACTGTAGGGTATGAGAGCTGTAACCTCTGCCCTTGGCCAGGCTCTCCGGGCCCTGGAGGGTAAGCCGCCCTTGAACAGTCAGCAGTGGCCACGTGTCTCCTGCTGGGCTCTGAGAGGGCCTGGCCTTCATTCACAATCCATGTTCCCCACATCCCCAGACTTAAAAGAAAGCCCTTTGTTTCCTCTTAACGTCTTAGTAACACTCCTGAAAAATTCCAACCTCATCTCTGCTCTACCCAGAGAAACGAATGCTGGTCGCCTCTGCCTGGAAAGCTCAGGGGACCAGAGGGGGTGGGATCTGGGACCCTGTGGCCACTCCAACCTCCAGCACAGCCCTCAGCCTCGCCCCTCCCCTCGCCCTTACTGTCCCATTCAACAGATGAGGGGCAGGAGTGGAGGGGGGGTGATTTACCAGGTCCCCGGCTATGGGGTTGGAGCGGGGACCTGTGCTGTTTCCAGGGGAGGAGGGCTAGAGGGGGCCTCAGAGTGAGGCAAAGTTCTGGGCCTGGGGAGAGCTGTGACAGTTGAATTCTCCTTTACTGGGGGTCCCCTACTCTGTGGTGTGGAGAACCCCCCCCCCAGGTCCAGGCCATCTCTATGAACAACAACAGTAATAGTAACATCAGCGGTGACGAACGTGAACATCCGCGAATGCTCTGGGGGTGCCGGGCCCTGCGTCACCGCTGTCCTCCCAGGATCTCCTTTCGCATGCGCACCTGCTCTCTACTCCATTTCATGGACGAGATAATTGAGACTTCTGGGGTTGTGACGTCCCTAGAAAATGGCAGAGTCAGGACGTGAACTCTGCCGCTTGACCTGGCTCCCAACTCCACACGGTCCACGTGGGGACAGCCCCCCACCTCCGCTGACCAGGGTCACAGGATGCGTGGTGCCCGATGCTGTCTTCCTCAACGCCACTCTGCGCCTGCCTCCTGCCTGGAGACCCGCCCCCAGGTGAGGCCCAGCCACTGCTCGCCTCTGCCACGTGGGGGACCGACCCCATCCATCCCAGCCCTCGCACACGGAGCACGGATGTGCCACGAACTGAACCACACACGGTAAAATCGGAGGGGTTCATCCCTCCTGCGCAGGTATCAGCATCTGGTTGGGTCCTGCCACTGCCACTTCCCTGGCTGGGCAGGGGCCCCTCCTCTGGGCTGTCACAGCTGAGAGTCCTCAAGGAGCCAGACCTGAGCCAGACCGGCCTGGGTGTGGTGCAGGGCCCTAGACCTGCGGGACGCTGTGTTTCCTGGGATGCGGATTCACTCAGCCCCAACCGCGTGAGCTCCGCTGGGTGGATGTGAACGGAGCCCTGATGGGAAACCTCTGCTCTGGGCCAGGCTCTCCGGAGTCTTGGAGGGGAAGCCACTTCCCAGCGTCTCCTGCTCAGCTCTGAGAGGGCATGGCCTTCATTCGGTGTTAGCTGAGCACTTACTGTGCATCTAGCCCAGTGATGACACAGATGCGTGGGAGAGGCACCTTCTCCGCCCTGCAGGAGTCCCCACTAGTGGGAGAGGCAGATCCAAGAGCAACGGCCTCCGTGGGGCTGCAGGCGCCCAGCCAGTCTCTGGGGCCGAGGGTCTGACTTACGCCCTCTTATGGAGCAAGGGGTGTGGGCTGCTCTGGGACCTGACTGCCTGGGTTTCTTCCCATCTCCCCGAAATCCACTCAGTTCCAAAGTCCCATAGATGTCTGGGACTCCCTAACCTGTCCGGTATCTATTCCAACGGCGTTGTCCCTGTGCTGTCTCCGTCCTGGAGGCCTGTGGCAACCTGCTGACTGGTCTCCCTGCCGCCAGACGGAAACTCTCCACCCTGCAGTCAGAGTGACCATCCCTTGGAGGTGATCTGAGAGCCCCGTGCTACTGCTCAACGCCCTGTCGCCTGGGGAGAGGCCACAGCTTCTCCTTAGCATCCAAGCCAGGCCCTCCCCCTGTCCCCTCCAGCCCCGTCTGGAGGCCTCCACGCCCACTCCTCCAGCCTTCCTCGGTCTCCTGCAGTCCTGGCTGCTGTGTTTTCTCCACGCTTCTGTGACTGTGCGTTTGACTCCACGCACACTGTTCCTCCCGCCCCTCAGGCTGCGGCCCACTCTCATCCTGACTCCTCACACTCGGCGCCTGTGTTGCTGACTCCAGCGGGCCCTCCTGGGTCCCCCTCCAGGCTGGTTAGATGCCTCTCCTCTGGGCTCCCAGAGCACTCTGAGTTTATAAAGCTCATGTCCCGTCACTCCACAAATATTTATTTCACAGAGCCCTCCCCTGTGCGGGGCGCTGCTCTAGCTGCGGGGGTACAGCAAGGCGCTGACAACCCGCTTCGGGAGCCTGCAGGGCCGCTCCACTGGCGGAATCCCGGAGGGCTGGGCCTGACTCGGGGGAGGTGAGCCCCTGCACGGCGGGAAGGGGTCAGGTGTTCTTTCATTCTGCGGCCTCAGCACCGCGCACGCAGCACTCAGTACGTGTTTGTTGGACACTGGGTGCATGTCAGGCACTATGTTTTGACAGGGAGGAAATGCAATCTGGGGGACATGAGAGTCAGCGAATGTTACGGTTAGGAGCACAGGCTCTGGGGCCAGGAGGTGTGACCATGCACAAGCTCCTCAACCTTTCTGTGCTTCAGTTCCCCCATCTGAAAAATAGGCCTATGATACTAACTACCCGATAGTGCAGTCAGGACGGTTGGAAGTGTTCATATTTATACAACAGTTAGAACAGTGCCTGACACACAATAAATGCTTTATATATAAACAAATATTCATTAAACAAATGAAAAGCAATAATAGACTGAACATAGGGAGTCTTGGGTTCAGATCCTACCTCAGCCAGGTCCTAACCATGTGTAATCCTGGGAAAGTCACGGAACCAGACTGAGCTCGAGTTTCCTCATTTGTGAACTGGAGACACTAATAATACTTCCCTCAGGAGATGCCACCTCCTGAGATTCCAGGAGCCCACGCACAGCATGTGCCCAGCACAGGACTGGCACTGAGTAAAGACTTTGAAACACAGCTCTTCTAATGAAACAAAAACAGATCCTGCCCTTGAGGAGCTCATGGTCCCTTAAGGAGAATGAAACACTGACCTCTGTTCACTGCTCAGATGCCACCTCTTCCAGGAAGCCTCCCCAGCATTCTATGGCTCCTCCCTCTTTGAGCTTCCAGAAGCCCTAGTCCCCTGTGCCTCTAATGGGCTTTAGCTTTAAATTCTGTTTCCTGAAACTGACCGGCTGTGTGGTACTGGAACTTCATACCACCTTCTCTGAGTCTTAGTTTTTTTGATCTGTAAAAGGAGATAAAATCACCTTCAACGAAATATCACTGTGGGAATCAAACTGAGAGACAATGTCTGCAAAGCACCAAAATGCGCCGGATGGTTTGTAGATGCACAATAAATGCCAGTTCCCACCGCAGTCTCCCGCCTGGCCTGCCAGCTCGTTCAGAGGCTGATTTAACTCTAACTCCCTGAGACAGCAGGTGAAGGATCAGTGACTAAGGAAGGCAGGAATGAAGGGGCTGAGCCCAGGGGCGCCTGGGAGTGGAGGACACTTTCTCTGGGTCTGCTTGGACATGTTCCTACCCTCCACTCCGTCTAGTCTCCTCCACTCACCTCCCGCCTCGGGGCCTTTGCACAAACAAGACAGAATTCTCCTTTCCCTCCCTTCTTCCTTCTGCCAAGCCTCCCGCCCCCACATCCAGCCCAGGGCTAGGCCACAGTCTAAGGTCATTTTCCTGTGGGGTACTTTCAGTAGTGGCCGTGACCCCACTTGACTGTGGATCCTGTGGAACCAGAATGGTGCAGTTTGCACCCCTGGGCTTAGTGCTGTGCCTGTCACGGGCTGGGCTGCTTGCACTGGCTGTGGAGAAGCCCAACCTCTCGGTTGGTGTGCGTCCGCACCCAGGTCCTTCCTCTCCGCCCGTGCAGCACCCTGGCCCGGCCTGCTCTCCTGTCCCTGAGTGCTGAGGGTGTGAGGGCCCCGCTCTGCGTGGTAGCAGGGGGTGGCCTCTGGCGTACCTCAGTCACAATGGAGTCCCTGGTGCTGATGTTGTAAGCCCAGCCATCCAGGCACGGTTCGGTGGCCCCCTGGGTGTCGTTGAGCAGGCTGGCGTTGGGTGGGTATACGAAGCGCAGGCAAGGCTCAGGCTTCCCGTTCGGGCCCACGGGGAGCAGCCAGAGCCCCGCTGAGGCGTTGGGGGGTGGGCGGCAGTGGTGGGAGGGGGTGGAGGCTGTGAAGATCTGGAGCAGGTTGTGGTTGGCCATGCCGAGAATCGGGAGGCCTAGCAGGACCATGATGAAGAACTGGAAGGGACCCGTGCTGTTCACGCTGTCCACGAGCTTGGAGAAGGTCATGGCGCCCAGCGAGATGCGCCAGAGCTGCGGGCGGGGCACGGGGGAGAGGCACGTGCAGGTGAGTGCGATGTGCGGGCGTGGGGATGGGTGCGGGAGCGCAGGTGGGAGGGTGTGCCCAGGAGTGTGAGCATTAGCGTGTAAGGAGGTGGGGCTCAGCTGGGTGCATCCACAGGCATGGGAGTGGAGCACAAGGGTGTGCCAACCGCGTGCATAGATGGGGGTCACAGTGCGTGTCCACAGGGGTACAGGATGTGTCTATTTAGGCTGGATGTTAAGGGTACGGCTGTGTGAGCTCAGGCGTGTGGTTGCGTGTGGATGCGTGTGGATTTGGGGCACGAGTGTGTGTGTGCTCAGCCAGGCTGGTCACACATGCTGTCTGCACGGGGCAGTGCAGGTCACGCAGCTGGGACCAAAGGGTGGGTGGTGGGATGGATGGTGGGTGGTGGGATGGGGGAGGCCCCTGGTTGCTCCGAGCAGACATACAGGGTTGCCTCAGCTTGCCTGCTGGGAAAGGCATCCCCAAGCCCAGAGCCTCCTGGTTTTTGACTGTCCCCTGGGGTTAGGCCACTACACTGAGGTAGCAGAAAGGGCTCAGGCAGGTCCCAGAGGGCATAAGGGACTTGGCCGGTCGCAGTCAGGAAGCAGGGTCTGGCCTTGGGAGTTCCCCAGGGATTCCTGGCAGGGACCAGGGGGAGCCTCCATCCCTCCTCACCTGGTGGCTGCGCCTGGCTCCCTCGGTAGGGCTGGTGGTCGATGTGGCCGAAGCCCTTGTCTGTCCCAGTGTCCAGCGGCTGCTATAGTTGGGCAGCTCAGCTCCAACAAGCTGTGTTTGTCTTGCCCCAGGGGGACTTATATAAGGCATAAGCTGTTTCCAGGGCTAATGTTTGACTTTCTTTTGAGGATTAACGGCCACCCGGCAGGGAGAGTGTTGTGGACCCGTCAAGCCCAACTTTCCTCAAAGTGCTGCCTCAGCAAAGGCCTGGCTGCAGTGTGGCTGAGCCTAGCAGGATGCTGGCTGGGCTGGGCGGGCTCACCTAAGGAAGGAGGGGTCTGAGCAGGGGTCTCACTGAGTCTGGAGGGCCCAGGGTCATCCCTGAGTTGATGATCTAAGGACTCAGAGCTGAGTACAGTCAGGGAGGCGCTACTGTCCACGAGCGGATGTATGGGCCTCCCTGCCTGGACCTCTTGACATGGTGCCTGGAGACGTGCCTCCCAGGAAATGGTGGGGCATGCCCAGGAAGAAATTGTCACCTGCACTTGTCCCCAAGGGCTCAAGGCTGTCTTCCCCTGGGCTCCAGGGGCAGCCAGGGTTCCCCTATCTAGCCTCAGACCCAACACTCAGACCCCGCCCCCCCTGCCAGCCCAATCTCAATGGACAGGCTCCTTTTCTGACCCACTGCTTCCCTTTGGGGACAAATCTAAATCTCTATTGTTTTATTTTTTCCCTTTGAATATTATCTTAATTATGTAATAATGTGTTTCATGCATAAAATGTGGGAAATACAAACAAGTTAAACAGAACAAAACATCCAGCCTCTCTCAGAGCCATGTTCCTCCAGCCCCGTCTGCACCAGAGACTGTGGTCTGAGTCCCCATTTTCCAGCAACCAACACGAGCTCATCTGACCCTCACAGCAGCCCTGTTACTATTCTAGCATTAAAAATTAAGAAATGAGGCACAGAGAGGTTAAGTAACTTGCCCACTGTCCTCCAGCCAGGAGGTGGCAGGGGAGGTGTTGTGCGGCCCTAAGCTCACATCTGCCTGGTGAAGTCAACGTTTTTACACAGCCCAGGGGCCCTGTACTGCCTCCCTTAGCAGAGTCACCCAGCCCGGCCTCCAACAGCCCTGCCCGCCCCTAGCTCACTTCTCTGCTTCTACCTCCACAGATCCCTAGGGGCTGCTCCATCCCACCTGCTCTGGGGGTGAGGGGGTGGCCCACCTAGGGACCCCCTTCCTGGGTAGGGAGGGGCTTCCCATTCTCCCCCTTGGCCCTGTTCTCCACCCAGGCAGCCTCCAGCTCCCCAGGCTCCCCCTGGGCTCCTCCCCTGCAAAGCCTCTTCCCCTTCTCCCCCACCCCCACCCCAGGGTAGGGTCAGCTGGTAACCCAGGCCCAGCCCCTCCTCTGGGCTCCCCACCAGGGTCCAGCAGTGATTGATGTCCTCAGAGTGGCCCCAGTCAGGGTGAGATCCGGAGTCATCAAAGGAAGATTAATTATGCTTCGAGGCAGCCAAAGGGTTGTTTTAGGAAGATTTTCGACTGTGAGGCTGGTGGGAAGCTGGGCCCTTGCCCGAGCCCCCCTGCCCTGGGCATTCACCCTCTGTGAGATTTTCTGGTTCCTAATTGGGCCTGGGTTATCCTCTGTTCCTGCCCCAGTGGAATGTGCTTTAAAAGAGCCTGGTGACTGCCTTCCCGCTGAGGCGGCTGGAGGTGAGGGGGAGAGTAGACGTGCCAGCTGCCCAGCTGGGGGCAGTGCCCCTCGCCCGCTCCATGGAGGTGCTTGGACTCATGATTTCGGAACTGAGGCCCCCGGGGACTGCGTCCATGCACTTGCTGCATGACTTTGGGCAAATCACCTCCTCTGGGTTCTTTTCTCATTAGTTAAGTAGCTTAAAAAAAACACCCAATGGAAATATTTTATTCAAACAATACATTGGGCTCATAAGATCAATATATAAAGCACATACTAGAGGAAGTGGTCTGGCTAAAGTGGGGGAGGGGTGGAGAGAAAGTGTCCCGAAAGTGACCCCCCAACCCCAACCCCCCTGCCCCCAGCACATCCTTCCCTCCCCAGGCCATCCCTGCCTGTGGCATCTCCGTTATATTAGAGGACCCATCACTTCAGGCTGTGATCCTAAACTCAATATGTTGGAATTAACCTTTTGAAGAAATGATGCATTTGGGAAATCTCACGTGCTCAGTGCATTTTTAACTTGGGACATGCCAATCCACTCTTCCTCCTGCCGCGCTCCTCCCCTTCCGTCCCTCTCTTTTCTTTCTTCATGTCACCTTTTGTCTAAACCCTTCCAGTTTCCTTGAAGCTAAGGATCGGTTCAAGGCAGAGGCTGCCCTGTGGGGGGGGCCTGTCCTGCTGCTCAGGCTGTGGTCCCAGGTGGGGACGCGAGGCAGTCAGCAAACTCTCAGGGCCAGGAGCCGTTCCTCCCCGGCAGCCACGCCGAAGCCCTAAGCGCCCAGTTAGGGAACCTTAGCAGCAGCCCACAGGGGAGCAGGGGTGGGGCAGGGTTGAGGGCAGAGGACAATCCCCTGCTCAAGGACAGGGGCTGAACCCGGGGTCCCAGCCCCCCCCACACACACATACACATAGAGCAGCCTCTGCCTTGAACTCATGGGGCGAAGGGGGAGAGGGCAGGCAGGCACAGGGACGCCCGGAGGGTTCAGAAAGGGCCCACTCAGCTGGACGGGACCTCTGTGAAGGTCCAGGCCCAGGGTCAGGGACCCCGGGTTCAGCCCCTGTCCTTGGGTGGCTCCAACAGGATACGTGGCTTGTGTGGGTGGCGTCAGGCTGCACATGAGCAGGGGATTGTCCTCTGCCCTCAACCCTGCCCCCCCCCCCATGGGCTGACGCTAAAATTCCCTTCGAGGGAACAGGCAGCCCAGGGAAGGGGGTCGCACAGGCTGAATTTGAGTCGTGACTCCACCACTTGCTAGTTGTGTGGCCTTAGGCAGGTGATGAAGCCTCAGTTTCTCCACTTGTAAAATGGGGATTAATACTTGCCTTACAGGATTGCTGGGATTTTAAATACAGTATATAAAACTCTGAACACAGTGCCGAGCACAGAGTACTTAATTTGAGGGTCAGCCCTGAGGGAACAGGCCTCAGGAAGGCTGAGCTGTCCCAGAAGAAGGAAGAGTTTTCTGGAAGAAGAGAGGACAGGAGGGGGGCCATTTGGCTCCTGGGTCATAGGCCAGAAGGGCTTGAGGGGAGTGGGTGAGCTCTTGAAGCTGTCCTTGGGCACCGGGAGTATGTCCAGGTCCAGCTGATCACTGCCGAACCCAGCATGTGGGGCCTCAGGTGTCACCCCAAGTGAAGGGACAAGAAGACCCTTCCGCGACCCAGGGCAACTGAGGGACAGCGCTCTAGCAACTGGAGCCCTGCAGCAGGGGGAGTGGTGCTCCCCCGCCGCTCTGAGGGGCTGGAGGGAGAGTCGCCCCCTGCTGAGGCACATCAGGAACTGTATCTCTTGCCTGGACAGAGTGACAGTTTTGGAGCCTTCTGGCCACCTGAGCCCAGCACAGGGAAGAGATCTACGTGGCTCAGGGAACCCCTGCCCACTGGACAACTGCCATAAGAACCTCAGTCTGACTCTCCTAGCTGCAGGCTGATGGGACAGGTGCCACTGTCCCCATGTCCCCATTGTGGCTTTCTGCCCATCAAATGTCTTAGACCAGGGTTGGCCGACTCAAATGTTCACGGGGCCAGGTGATGAGGGCGGGTGGGGTGGGCTAGGTGTGGGCAACAGCAAGTGGCTGGTCTGCAGAGGGCAGCGGCTGTGCAATACCAGCTGGGGTTGCCATGGGGATCTGCAGGCTCGGGGTTGCCAGATATTCAGATATTTTAAAAATAGCTTGAAATCTGGACTCTGTGTGAAATTTTCCAATTGTGTAGGCGACCCCTCCTCCCGCCTTCTGGAATCCCTTTGTCTTTTCTGCTTCTAGCACCTCTGGGAGCCACAGGCTCCGTCAGGTGATTCCTTGTAGAAGGCAGAAGGACCCCTGGGCTGGATCTCGTCCTGCCTCCTCGCTGGACCTCAGGATTTGGTGGGCAGGGCCTTCAGGAGTGTGTTCATCTGGCAAACCTTTATCCAGAACCTGCTTTGGGCTGGGCCTTGTGCGGCAAAGTGCTGAAGAAGGGAAGAAATTAAGACACAGAGCATTGCTTTGGGGGGTTCACACCCCTTAAAGAAAGAGTGAAAGCGGCGGGCATCCTGCAGTCGGTTCCATGTGTCAGATGCTCTGAGGACACGGCCCCGCCCTTCCCCACTGAGTCATACCAACCACGTGGGTCCTGTGTGACCATCCATGGAGGGGGATGGGTCTGGCTTTTAGCATCTTGAAGCTCCTTGTTCCCAAAGCCAGCTCCTTTTCGGGTCCTCACATGTGACCTCCTCAGAGAGGTCTTCCAGGACCAGGGAGTTAGAGTGGCCCCCATCCCCCTCAGCTCTAGTAATGTCCTCTCTCCGGCTTTGTGCCCATCACAGCATTTGTCACGGCCCCACACTATGGGCTTACTTATTGCCTGTCTGCCGTGCCCCGTGTGGCCCTGGGGCAGGCCTGCCTGTCACATTCGCTGCTGCTGGGCTCACTGAGGTCACGGTCGGCAGGATCCCTTCTCAAGAAGCAGTCTCAGCAGAGGTGGTGCTCAGCCCTGGACCCCACTTGCCAAGCCTCAGTCTCCTCACTTGCAAAATGGGCGCGTGATAACAGCTCCAACCTTACGAATCGTGAGGAGGGCGGGTGCGTATGATCCTGTGAGGTGCCTCGCCCGAGCCCCATCCCGGGTACGGTGTCCCTGGGTCCTGGCCCACTTGGGATTGCGGTTATTCTTCTTGCCTTGCTCCCTGCCCACGCCCCGCACAGGCCTGCTCTGCAGTTGGCCTCCCTCCACTTGGCAGAAGAGCTGAGTGAGAAAGATGGGCTAGGCCTCAGGGAGCAGACGCTGCAGGAGAGGAGCCACAGATGCGGGGTGGGGGAGGGAGATGCTCAGAGCCTGAGAAATCCCAATTCCCCTGCCCTCTCCTGGTTCTTGGGCTTCACATCTCCTTCCCAGGAAGGGACATGGGCAGATGGAGGTTTACGGTGATTCAGGCCAGGGCTCTGCATGTAGAGAAGTCGGCTGTGGGGACCCCTTTGATGGTAAAGGTGCCAGCAACCAGGTCCATCACTGCTTCGACTGGAGAGAGAGCCTGGGGCTGAGGCTGGGGGTAGAGAAAGTGAGGTGGTTTGCAGTCAGGAGCATTTGTATCTGCTGAGCCCACAGGGTACAGAATCAGAGACACTGTCCATCTGGGCAGGGGCATTGGTGGCCTTCCCTAGGGCTCTGACCTTATCTTAGTTTCATCAGTGCTGTTGATGAAAGTTGATGAGTGTGCAGAGAACCCAGAGCTAAGGGACTCTGGAGGAGGGCAGAGTCCGAATCCAAAGTGGTCTGAGGGCCAAAGGCCAAGCCTGCCACTTCCTAGGTTGTGCCTTCAGACAAGGCGCACCAACTTTCTGAACCTTGGTTTTTCCAATCTGCAAAATGGGGTGATGGCACCCACACTGCAGTGCTATAAGGGTCAATGAGACAACCTACAGGCAGCCCCAGCACAGTGCCTGGCACATAGCAGGCCCTCAATAACCTGTGGCCTCTGCCGTGATTAACGACAACGCGAGCTACTTAAGGACAGGGGACTTGTCTTTCAGTGCTGTTTCCCCACTGCCGGGTACGGCGTGGGCACCAAACAAATGTTTGCCAGATGAATGAACAAGATGAAATTTGACAGGGATAAATGTCAGTTCCTGGACTCGGATCCAAAGACCCAGCTGCACATGGGTGCGCTGGGGGGAGAGATGGCTTAGAAACAAACAGCACATGCGAGAAAAGTTGAGGTATTTAAACTGACGGAAATTTTGGTCGACATAAGGTGGTTGCCAAAACCAGCCAGGACAAACTTGGTGGCATTAATAGAGGCCCAGTGCTCAGCAAAGGGAGGCCGTGGTGGTGAGAGCAGCCCCAGGAGCCACATGCCCTTCTGCCTTGCCCTGTGCAGCAGCCGGCAAGGTGGGGTGGGGAGGGGAACGGGGCCTGAGAGCGCAGCCTGAGGGGCGGTGGACTGAGCTGGGGACACCTGGGCGAATGCCACTTGGTGGCATTCGGATCTTGCCTACTGCACTTGCTCTGGACAATCAGTAAGCAGTTTCAAGCCTCAGTTTCCTCATGTATAAAATGACAAGCCACAGCCTGGAGGTCATCGGGCCACCGGAGAAGGGCAGGGATGGGAGCCCGAGCCCCACTGGGCCCAGGCCCTGTGCCTACCCACCGGGCTCCCAGCACCAGGGTTATTTACCCTGGAGGACAGCTGGGCCGGGCGCTGTGGGTGGCGGTGTCTGTTTGTGGGGTTGGGTTATGGGGGCTCTCCCACCCTGACCTCCCCCTTTCTTCCATTCGAGGCTGATCCTATAGTCCGGCTGCTCCCCCCGCAGCCAGCTTCTTGCTCAGCTGCACGTCCTGGGTGGATGACTGTGTGCGAAAGGCCTGGCTCCAAGCTCTGCCTCCCACAAGCCAGCCTGCGCCCGCTCATCAGCGGGGTTCCCCGTGCGCCCTCTGGTGGCCACAGGGGCACCGCTGGGGCTCCGGGGAAGGTCTGGGAGTAGAGCCCGCCAGGGCTGGGGTGGAATCGGAGGGCTTGGTGAAAATGCTGGCCCTCCACCGACAGATGACTCCGTAACACAGTAGGATGCTATCCAGCCTTAAGAAGAAATGAAGTTCTGATACATGCTACCACATAGATGAGCCTTGAAAACATTATTCTAAGTGAAATAAGCCAGGCACAAAACAACAAATATTGTGTGATTGCATTTATAGGAGCATCTAGAATAGGAGAATTCATACATATAGAAAGTGGAATAGAGGCTATGGGGGCTGGGGGAGGAGCATGGGAGCTACTGTTGAATGGGTTCAGACTTTCTGTTTGAAGCGATGAAAAAGTTCTGGAAATAGTGGTGAGTGTACTTAATACAACCGAATTGTACACTTAAAATGGTACATTTTATGTTATGTATATTTTCACCACAATAAAAGATGTACCCCCTCCAAAAAAAAAAAAAAATTCTGGACCTGCAACTTACAGGCTGCATGACCTAGGCCAGGTCACTTAACTTCTCTGAGCCTCAGTTTCCTCATCTGTAAAGTGGGGCAATAATTGCCACCACCCTGGTCCAAGTCACCATCCTCCGTTGCTGGAGGAGGGCACACAGCCTCTTCCATGGTTTCCGGGCTTCACTCCGGCCCCTCCTGGCCAAGCCTTTTTCAATTAAGCAGCCAGAGCATCTAAAACTAGTCCGATCAAGTTACTCTCCTGCTTAAAATTCTCCCCAAACTCCTGCCCCGGGCTGACAAGATCCGGCCCATGACCACTTCGTCTCTCTTGGCACTTGCTCTCGGTGCCCCCACACTGTCACCCTTCCTCTGCCTCCTGCCGGCCATCCTCCCTTGAGCCTATCCTTGATTGCCTTGTACTGCTGGCTTCTTGTTGGGGTCTCAGCTCAAATGTCACTCTTTCCCCCCAGGACTCCACCCCGTACCACCCACTCCAATCTCGCAGCCTCCTGGTCGTTTGTCCCCTCCGCCCGGTTTTGTTTCTTTCTTCCCAGCGGCCTTCGTTATCAGAAATGGTTTATCTCTCTCATGTAACTGGTTTGTTCAACTGGCTGGCTGCGAGCGGCACAGCTTTGTTTCCCTCCCCGGTCACCCTAACACCTGCTCTGTGGGTCCCCCTTCCCCCTTCTGGACATACGTGGCCCTTGCGGGTAGCCTCCCCGACTCCCTGCAGGCCTTAGGTGCATCTCCACCGGGCACTGGGCCGGCTCGCCTAGGACAGTAGTGACGGCCCGAGTGACTGTCCTGACTCTGGAACTTGCTTTGCACCCTGAGCGTGCGTGCACCCCGGGAAAAAATGTTGAGGCCATGGGTGTTTATTGTACTATTCTTTCAACTTGTCTGTGTGTTTGAAAATTCTTATAAAAAGTTGGGCGAAAAAGAAACTGTTTTTGCCAAGTTGAAAAATAAGCCTGGTCCTATCTAAATAAAAAATATTTATCTCCCATCTAATACAAGCTTCTCCTATTCACGCTGACCTGGTTTTCGGCAGGGGGAGGGGCAGGGGCCGGCCAGCGAGCGTCCTGGTGGGTGTCCCTGCTGTCTTTGATTCACCCCCCCCAGCAGCTGCTTTCTGGCTCCTCCAAGGTTCAGAGGGGAGGAGGGGTGGAAAGGGCGGGGGAGGGCTCCCCGACTCTGCTGTGCTCATGCGGGGGGGGTGTACTGGCGGGTGTACCCCTCCAGGAGCTCTGCCCGCACCGCTCCCTACACACTCAGGTGCCCTGAGTACCAGTGGCTGAGTCAGCACATGGGGCAGGGTGGCGAGGGTGGGGGCGAGGTGCCAGGGTCCCTTCTGGCAACCCCCTGCCCTCCAAGTAGTGTTCCTGAGTCCCATGGATGGGCTGGAGGAGTGACTTTTTTGAGTGCGTGGACACCACTGCCTTCTTCCTCCTGGGCTGAACTCGCGCTAGGAAGGACTGCTCACTGGGAACAGCCTTGACCTTCTCAGTCTCTCACACAGCTGCGGTGGTGATGGGCTAAGGGTAGGGGGCTTGCTTTTGCTTCCCCACAGCAAGTCCAGCAGAGGCCACTGCCTTTGGCTCTCGGGGAGGCCTCTTCCCCTCTGCTTACTTGTTACAGACTCTACAGAAACCAGCACGGCCCGGGACTGTTACTGTTGTGGCCTGTGGATTGAAGGTGAAGCCAGACAGTGTCCAGGGCTCCGGTAGGGCAGGGGCTGGACACAGGAATCAAGAGCTCACAGCAGAGAGGCCAGGTGGGCTCGGACCCTTGGTCCCACCTCAGGCTCCGCCTCACCCCTGCAGAACCAGCCAGACACAGTCCTGACCTTTGGTGAGTTGAGTCAAAGGACCAAAGTGGTCCAGAAAGCAGAGAGTAGACGAGAATGTGTGTGTATGCATGTTGTGCACATGTGTGAGTGTGCACGTGTGCATGGTGTTTGTGCATGAATGTGCCATGTGTGTGCCATGTGTTGCACTTGCATGTGTGTGGGAGCTCGCACACAGGGCCTGCACTGGGGCCGGCAGAGTGGTGGATTTAAGAGGTAATGAATATTTGCCTTGGGTATGAAAATCTGTGAGAGCAAGGATCTTGTTTGTCTTGGTCACATGAAACAGAACCATGTGGGACCCTGTTGATATGTTTACGATGCAGATGATGGACACATACAGAAATTTAGGGCTGTTCAGTACGTGGTTCTGACATCGACTTTCAGTGCTTTTCACTAAAGAAGAGGTGAGCGTGGTGGAGAAAATGATCGGGCTCCCTCTCCTCCTTGGTTCTGCTGATACACTTTTGCACATCCGGACATTGTTTGTGTTCCACACTGAGCTTCGGTGCCCTGGTGGCCCTGTTCACACACTGCCCTCAGCTTCGCCAAGGCGGTTGCTCAACGGCTATGCCAAGTCCCAGATCGCTCCACTAGAGGGCAGTAGAGCACAGTGTTCAGAGTTCTGGATCCGGAGGCAGCTCCTGTTTGCATCTCTTCCCTACCAGGCGAGCACAGGGAGAGGAAATGGATCATTTTGGATCATGATGATGAAGGCAACACCCTAGAGATAGCGGAGGAGCAAGCTGGAGCGAGTGGCTTTTTTTTTTTTTTTTTTGGAGGTAGGCTGACTAGGTTTGGAGGGAAGGGAGCATCTCTTCCCTTGAAAACCACAATCTAGAGGTTGTGCACATTACTGCTGCTCTCATTCCATCTTCCAGAAAAAACTGCTGCTAAAGATTTATATGGCCACACTTCTTTTTTAAAAAATATATCTTTATTGATTTCAGAGAGAGGAAGGGAGAGGGGAAGAGAGAGAGAGAGAAACATCAATGATGAGAAAGAAGCATCGATCAGCTGCCTCCCGCACTCCCCCTACTGGGGATCGAGCCCACAGCCCAGGCGTGTGCCCTGACTGGGAATCGAACCTCGACCTCCCGGTTCATGGGTCGATACTCAACCACCGAGCCACACCGGCCAGGCTCGCCTCCTTTCTTACAAGTTCAGCCTCATGTCTCTGCGCTAGCTTCTCCAAACACTGGAGGGCCCCGGGATTCAATGCCTGGAACTCTTCCTTTTTCCATCTGCACTCACCTCCTAGGGGAGCTCACCCAGCTATTGATTGAACGATCAATTGTAAACCTGCGTCTCCACTCGGCTGTTACAGTAGCAGCCCCAGCAGTGAGCTCCCTGATGTCCACCTCTGGTGGTCACGCCCTTATGAAATCCCTTCCCCTTTGGTGTCTCATGGCTGCGCTTACGCTTCTAATGACCAGAACAAGGTGGGAATGACGGGCTGCCGGGCTCTGGGGGAGGTTTTACGAAGACATTGCCTGTTGGGCACCTCTTTCCCGGGAGATTTTCTGCCACGCCGTCCTGTAAGTCACCTTGTAGCTGATGAACTAGCTGTGCTCCTTTTATGCACCATCTCGATATGGGGACCTGTGACTAGCTTTCAGGGACTTCTTTTCAGATGATTAAAGGAATCATGCTTTTAGCGCCGTGACCATTAACAATCACTTACAGCCACTCTTTCGGGCGATTGTTGACGAGCTTCCTTTCAAGGGGCTCTGGGATTCCTGTGCAGAAGAAGCTCGAAGACAACAACCAGGACAGAGAACTTGCCACAATTTCTAAGATTTTTCTCACTGATTTGGAATGTCACCTTCAGTTCTCAGACTTCTATTTTTTTCTTTTATAAAAATCTATTTGAAAAATATTGTAAACTACCAGTAAATGGGGGGAAAAAATCACTGATAATCCTGTTGCAAAGTGATAACCAGAAAAAATATTAAGCAGGTACTTAAAGAATGTGTCTGCTGCTCCCCAGAAAAGGGAGTAAAACCTGGGCCACCATTGTCACCACAGCAGAATTTCTGTATTTTCAATCACTAGGCTTCTTCACCAAAAATCCTTTCTTTTTCTTTTTTTTTGGTAAAATATATATAACAAACTTGCAATTCTGGCCATTTTCCAGTGTACAGTTCAGTGGCAGGAATTGCATTTACAGTGTTGTACAATCATTAACATTATTGATCCCCCAAACTCTTTCATCACTCCACACGGGAACTCTGGACCCGTTAAGCAATGACTTCATTCCCCCCTTACCCCACCCCCGGGGAACTACTGTCTGCTTTCTGTCTCTGTGAGTTTGCTTGTTCTAGGTATTTCATTTCAGTGGAATAATACAGCTTTCGTCCTTTCGTATCTGGGCTTCTTTCACGTTGCATGATGTCTTCAAAGCTCATTAATGTTGTAGCATCAGAATTTCATTCTTCCCTGTGGATGAACAACATCATAGTGTGTGTACTTACGGCGTTTGGTTTATCCATTTACCTGTTGGTGGCTGCGTGGGTCTACTAACGCCCTCAGGTTAGTGATTCCTTTCCCTGGATCAATGTTTGGTGCTTTCTCTGTGTCTCCTGGTGCAGATGTTCCCATTCCGGATGCAAAGACCTCAATGCAAATATTGGAAGTTAGGCAATTGGCCAACCACTGCGCCGTGTGCCTGAAACAGATACACCTACCCGGTGAGCTGTGCGTGCTGGGGTTCTCCAGAGATTTATTACAGGACCCGAGATTTATTACAGGGCCCGAGATTTATTCCAGGAACTGGCTTGCACGGTGATGAAGGCTGAGAGGTTCCGCCTGGAAAGCCAGGCCGGGCATCCCAGCCTGAGTCCAAAAGCCTGAGAACCAGGAGCGCCGAGGCCGCCGGCCCGGCCCGGGACAGCAGAAGACCAACGTGTGTATTCAGAACCGAAACACGGATCTCAGAGACATGCCTGAACTTTCACGCTCGTGCGGCATCATTCCCAACAGCCACGATACGGCTCCCCCATGGTGCACGCAGGGCCTGGCCGAGGAGCGTGGGGGCGGCCGGGGCGAGCAGGAGGACTCGGGGCGCCCCGAGCGCAGTGGAGTGGGGCTGGGAGCCTGGAAGACCAGCGGGAGGGCGCAGCAGAGGAAGCCCGGCGGTGCTGTGGTCACGGGGCTCCAGAGAGGCTGGGTCAGAGAAAAGCGAGTCAGGCGCCTGGGAATATTTGAGAACCAGGAGGGAGAGCCCAGGGCGCGTGGGCATGTTCCCACGGTCCGCGGACAGCTGGAAGACCAGGGAGGCTCTGTAACGAGCGGGAAGCAAGGGGACGGTTCAGGGTGGGACGCGGTCAGAGTTGCCAGCATCATAAACACGCACCGAAGGGTGTCCCGAAAACCGGCACTGGGTTGTTCCCACGCCAAGGAGGCTCCGCGCTCCTGTCCCCTCCAGATAGCGACGCCCCGGGGGCACCTGCTGCGCTCCGGTCGCCCTCTGCGGCAGGACGGGCACGATCGCCGGACCCCACCCGCGGCCTCGCCGAGGGGCAGCGGCTGCCGCCGACCTTGGCAAACATCTGAAGGGACCGGTGGCGTCTGAATTTGCCGTTAACCAAGTTGCTTCTTTCCCAGCTGTTTTGAAATTTTTTTTCTTTTAAATAGTATGATCCATTTTTAAGTCAAAGCGCATGGAATATTTCTAGAGGTCTTGACTCTGCCACGCGCTTATGTCTGTCCCTTGTCATTTCCCCGTATTATTCCGTTTCTCGTTGATTTGACGTCAGTCTGTGGTTTATTTCGTGGAGTTAATGTCTAAAAGGCAGATCAACTTGCATATGGGTTTACTTCCCCCCAAATATTTCCTGGTTCACAACATGAACATAGTCAACAAATGTTTCTATCGTAATTTCGCGCAATGATCCTTCTTGGTCTTGAAGAAATTTTAATTTCATTCCAAAGCGTGTTTCATAAGATCACGGTGTCCCTTGGGGGACATTCCACATTTGGAACCTTGTCCAATGGCCGTTTTGACAAATGATTTAATGTGCTCTTTCTAGAAATGCCTCCATCTCCGACCTCACCGCTGTAATTCCGCTCTCCCCGCCATTTGATACAGCTTTTCCCTATAATGCAAGAGCGACCTTCACACACCCGGTGATCTTTAAGTTGGAAAACGCATGTCAGAAGCACATCTCACCATGAACACTACATTTGAAGAATCGATTCGGAATCCCCAGTCGCCAACACACTTGTCTACACTCCGCAGAGACAGGCCGCCTTCGCTCCGTAGTTCTCCGAACTTCATCTGCTTTTCAAAATACATCTTCAGCCTCTGGGTCTGGCGACAGCTCATCAGTCGTTGCCTGTCCGCCAGCAGCCGCCAGGCCGCCCCCGAGCCTGGAAGCGCGCCCTCGGGGTGACGCAAGCGCGGTGGACTGGCACCAAGTCCTGTTATTCGGCTTATCCCGGGGACACCTGACCTTTTACAGGTCGTTACAGGCTTTCCTTCCCACACAACTGTGTACCGTGCCCTGCACTAAAAATTGTCTACTACTTGCCTTTACACTTGCTCAAAAAGCAAAATCAAAAAAAAATACATAAACGACTTTTCTAAGACTCTCCCGCTTCTTCCAATCAGGTCAGAAATGGGGGGGGGGGGGCTTTGGTGAAAGTGTAAGGTAGGGGAGATCAAAGACCTTTCCACATGGAGGCCGAGGTCTTTCATAAATATGGTAGCCGGCCCATGGTGAGCACGGGAGGAAAGGATTAGAACCAAAACATCGTGTTCCACAGACTGCCGCCCTTTCAAAAATGCGATGGTTGCTAAAAGCTGAGTGTTGTTACCATTAAGGAAAACTGGGGCCACCGTTGAAAAATCTTGTCCCATGAATGCAGCTGAACAGAATATAATCTTCAGTTCACACACTAATGGTGTCAAAGGAATGAAAAGAGTAGAACATAACTTGGAGTAAATAACATCATTTTATTCTAAGTTATGTGGCGTGATCCACTATGGCCACCCAGAATTTTCTAGTTTTCCTTGCACAGAAGGTCCTGAATTCTAGCCGATTTCTTAAAAACAAGCATTTTAAATCCTACAAACGGATGTTATATATCAGTTTCTAACATACTGAGATTGTTTTCTCAGCCACCTATTTATTACGTGTCTTGGAATTACACCCTTGCACAGAGAAGCTGGACTGTTTCTGTCTACGAGACAACTTCATGTCAATGCCACGACCGTCTCTGTTGCAGGGGGTGCTCTTAGAGGTAATCATGAGTAATCTAATGTTACGAATTCATGAACTATGCATTTGACTTCTCAAATACACACAGTACAGATGTCAACCATCTGTCAAAAGCTAGCTGATAAATATTATTGATTTGGGGGGGAGGTGTTTTTGTAGAAACATTTGGTCTAAGTAGTGCTGCTGAGGTCAGATTTATTTCAATTCCACCGATCAATCTCATTGACTAAATAAACTGTAAAATTACCAAACCTATTGTTTGTTTTATTGAACAAATACATGCGTCTGTCAACTCGGACTTTCACGTGGGCCAGCTCTTTGTCGCGCTTCTGGAGCTCAGCTACAAAACGGCAGGAGAGGGCTCTGCCTTCTGAAGAGCATGGACGATACCGTGTGTGCCCTCACACAAAGAAAAAAACAACATAAACTGAGAAAGAAAACCTCTTTGATCTATCGAAGAACTGAGGTCAAGGGCATGCACTGCCCCCCAAAACTGGACAGACAGAAAGCGACCTGGAATCGCAGCTTACCAGGAGCAGAAGCTTGTGGCGGAGCAGAGCTGGCAGGTCACTGAGGCTGGTATCGAAGAATTACCAGGGTCTCAGTGGAGACCAGGGTGAGGTTCCCACAGACTTGCAGAGCCCACCAGGTTCTCACTATGAAGCTCAAAGAAAAATGCCTTCTTCCTTCAACAGGGAGAGAAGCAAAGTAAATATTTCTAAATATATTCAGAGCCAGAATATTTGGTCTTGGCCCTGTTCTTTCTAAGGAAGGCCAGACCTCAAGAGAAACCAATTACCAATGTCTTCTCTGACATGGAGAAAGGCAATCAGTCAACGCCAGCCCCCTCCAGATTTTCTGTCTCACATTAGAGGAGAGAGGAGGTGGGGGGAGAATGAGCCTCATCTGAAGGTCACAGTACAGGGACGCTGGCCACCACAAAGAAAAACATTTAAAAATTATTCGTAATATTATAGGGTGTTTTCCCTGCCCAGGACCCAACCATCACATCAACAGGGCTTTGGGACAATAACAGGAAATTACAGGGCGAGAGCTGCAAGACACAGATTCCATATAAGGAATTTCTAGAGATGCCACATACGATGATCCAAGGACAACAGGGGAGAAATAAAAAGTACACTAGAAGGGACTGAAGCCCCTGGCACATACAGATAAACATTAAACCTCATGCTGAAGGCCTAGTTGCCTCCATCTGATTACCCAATGCACCAGAGACAAAGCAAACAGACAGACTCAGACATGCCATGGAAGTTGGAATTATTGACCTGGAATTTAAAATACTGTAACTATGAGTCATATGCGAGCGGGAGAAGTGGACAGTGCGCTAGAACAGGCAGTGCTATAAGCAGAGAGTTGGAAACTCTAAGAAGGAACCACATGGAAATGCTAGAAAAACCCTCGTAATAGAAACCAATGCCTTTGACGGGCTAGACATCAAAGGCATTTCTAGACATGGCTAAGGAAAGAATCAGTAAGCTTGAGGATTTGTCAATAGAAACCTTCCAAACTGAAATACAAAGAGAAGACAGAATGGGACAGTGTGACAGGATTTTCAGTAACTGTGGGACAGTCGCAAAGGGTGCAGGATGCATGTAATGGAGCCGCCAGAAGGACAAAGATGGGAAAGGACAAGTGGAAATGGAAACGTTTAAAGTGATGATGGCTGAGCATTTGCCAAAATTAAGGACAAACACCGAATCAAAACCAATGGAAAGGCCCTAAAGAGATTTACTTCTCTTAAGAACAGACAGATGCGTACAGGCAGAGCTGTATCCTTGGCTGCCAGAGTTTGGATGGAGGAAACTGGGGTTGAATGCTAATGGCAATGGTGTTTCTTTTGGGGGTGATGGAAATGGCCTAAAATTAGATAACTGTTGTACTCTCAAAGTTTTCCCAGGTAGTAGGCTTAGCAGACAGACTCCAAAACAGTTATTAAATGTTGCAAAAACATGTTTGAGAAGTAAAGAAAGGCGTGATCACCATGAGACTACGGCAACAAAGAGACAGATGTTATAAAAGGAACCACTTCAAAATTTGTGACTTGAAAACCACCATAGCTGAAGTGATCAATCCGCTGTTTCAACAGTTTATCTAAAATGGCAGAAAAAAAGAGACTGTGAAAACAGAGCAATAGGGATTAAGAATCATGAAGGGCACTTACTTGCAGTATTTTTCACAGGGGGAAAAAAAAAAATCTCACTTTCGAGTCTCAACAATGACACATAAAAAGGTCTGCAAGCCACGTGTGGGTTTGGTTTTTTATTTACAGATGGGGATCAGAGTCCGGTGCTCTCCGGGCGCGCTGATGAAATCCATTCCCATCGAGTAGACCTTGGCAGTGTGGACGGTCACCCGCCGGTGAGGTCCCAGCTGAACATCTCTCCCTAACTCCCAGGCAGACGGCGCCCGACCCCGACCCGATGCCCCGGCCCCTCGGGGGGACCGCTCCCGGCGCCCCGCTGCGGAGGTGAGGCGCCCGGGGTGCGCGAGGGCCGCCTCTCTTCTCTCCTCTCGCTGAACCTCTCCGGCTGCAGCCACTTGGCCCCCCGGGGGGCTCCCCTCTTCCCTCCATGGCCTTTCATAAGCTCCTGGAGGCAGTTGGGGGCCTGGGCAGGTTCCAGCTCCTGCAGATGGCTTTCCTCTGCCTCTCCTGCTTCCTCGTGTGCCCTCATATTCTCCTGGAGAACTTCACTGCAGCCGTCCCCGGTCACCGCTGCTGGGTCCCCACCCTCGACAATGACACCGCCTCTGCTAATGGCACCGGGATCCTGGGGCAAGACGCCCTCCTGAGAATCTCCATCCCGCTGGACTCGGACCTGAGGCCAGAGAAGTGCCGCCGCTTCCTCCACCCCCAGTGGCAGCTCCTTCACCCGAACGGGACCTTGTCCAACACGAGTGAGCTGGACACGGAGCCCTGCGTGGACGGCTGGGTGTATGACCCCAGCACCTTCGCCTCCACCATCGTGACCAAGGTAAGAAGCCCCCTGACCTCCTGTGGGTGCGCGGCCTGGGGGGAGAGAACACAAGTGGTGAGCCTGTCGCCATGTAGGAGTGCATTCTCTATTCCTGCAGCAAGTGTCACTTACTCCTGTTCAATGCCAGGCACCTACATATTTAATGAGTCTAATGAACAAAAAAATAGACATGCCCTTGCTATTATATAGCTTTTGTTTTTAGGAAGACTAGGGGCGAGGCAATTAATTTATGTAATGAGTTTAAAATGTTATTCGAGGTCAGCGATGCTCGGCCTGGCTTGAGAATTGGAAACATCTGGGACGCCGATGGGCCTCCAGCCACAGGGGCACCCGAGCCACCGCGTGAGAAAGCCTGCGGTGAAATCCTGGCAAATTTTAAAGCTTCTCAAACGGCTGCACGCTGTAGCCGAGATTGAGAACTACTAAGTGTGAAATAAAACGAGGCATTAATGTAGCCAACAGGTTTAGAGGAGGCTACCTAGAGGAAGTTATGTTTAAGCTGAGATCCGAATAATGAAGGTCAGCTGATGCGAAAAGGAGACGCTGGGGAGGAAGGAGGGTCCTGGTATAAAGAAACCTGTGAGTCATTTAAGCTGTTTCAATCAGGTGTCTACTGAGGGGTTATAAGCTGCTGTGAAGCTCTGCTGTGATGATTTCCTTCCCTTCCAGTGGGACCTGGTGTGTGAGTCTCAGTCACTGAAATCAATGCCCAAGTTCTCGTTCATGGCCGGAATGCTGGTGGGAGGCATCGTCTATGGCCATTTATCAGACAGGTGAGTGTCTCTGGACCACAGGTCTCTACTCCGGGGTATTTTCATGAACTCATGAATCGTTCTTCCATTAAGGAAACTTTATTACAAATTACACTGTCATGTGCGGCCGGCGTGGCTCGGCAGTTGAGCATCAACCTAGGATCCAGGAGATTGTGGTTCGATTCCCGGTCAGGGCACAGGCCCGGGTTGCGGGCTCGATCCCCAGCAGAGGAGTGCAGGAGGCAGCTGATCAATGACTCTCTCATCATTGATGTTTCTCTCTCTCTCCCTCTCCCTTCCACTCTCTGAAATCAATAAAAACATATTTTAAAAATAAACAAAGTTGGTGATATCACATTACCTGATACCAAACTATATTACAAGGCCGTAGTGATTAAAACAGCATGGTCCCCCCCCACTCCCTACATATATATTGATGATAAAGTTTAAATTAGGCAAAGAGATTAGTTATAACTAATAAAATAGAACAATTAGCCCGGCCAGGTGTGGCTCAGCGGATTGAGTGTCGACCTAGGATCCAGGCGATCGGGGTTCAATTCCCGGTCAGGGCACATGCCCGGGTTGCAGGCTCGATCAATGACTCTCTCATCATTGATGTTTCTCTCTCTCTCTCTCTCCCTTGCCTTTCCTCTCTCTGCAGTCAATAAAGATATATTTAAAAAATAAAATAAAATAAAATAGAACAATTATAACAATATACTGTACTAAAATTTATGTGGATATGGTATTATTGAGTAAAATCAGGGTTATTGGAACACAAGCACTGTGATACTGTGACAATCGATCTGATCATTGAGCTGGCTGTTGATTAAAGGTCGTATACAGCATGAATACGGTAGACAAAGGGATGATTTGTGTTCCAAGAGGAATGGAGTGGGGCAGTCAGAGATTTCATCATGCTACTCAGAGCAGAGTGCAATTTAAAGCTTGTGAATTGTTTATTTCTGGAATTTTCGATTTACTATTGACATTTTTTTGGTAAACAATTAGTTTTACACTGAGTATTATTCTGTATTAGCTTCAGGTGTATAGCATAGTGGTTAGACAATCATATACTTCACCAAGTGCCCCTGACATTTCCAGTACCCAACCGGCACCATACAATATTATTGACTATATTTCCCATGCTGTACTTTACATCCCCTTGACTGTTTTGTGACTACCAATCTGTACTCCCCAGTCCCTTCACCTTTTTCATCCAGCCCCTCAACCGCTCTCTCTGGCAGCCATCAGTCTGTTCTCTGTAGTTATGAGTCTGTTTCTGTTCTGTTTGTTTATATTGTTCTTTAGATTTCACATGTAAGTGAAATCATATGGTATTTGTCTTTTTCTGACTAACTTATTTCACTCAGCACAATACCCTCTAGGTCCATCCATGCTGTCGCAAACGGTAAGATTTTGTTCTAAGGATGAATAGTATTCCATTGTATATAGGTACCACCGCTTTTTATCCACTCGTCTATTGATGGGCACTTCCATAGCGTGGCTATTGTAAATAAGGCTGCAATGAACATAGGGGTGCATATATTCTTTCAAAGTAATGTTTTGGGTTTCTTTGAATATACACCCAGAAGTGGAATCGCTGGGTCATAAGGCAGCTCCATTTTTAATTTCTTGAGGAACCTCCATACTGTTTTCTATAGTGGCTGCACCAGTCTGCATTCCCACCAGCAGGGCACAAGGGTTCCCTTCTCTCCACATCCTCGCCAGCACTTGTTGTTTGTTGATTTATTGATGATAGCGGTTCTGACAGAAGTGAGGAGATATCTCATTGTGGCTTTAATTTGCATTTCTCTGATGATTAGACATTGAGCATCTTTTCATATGTCTATTATCCATCTGTATGTCCTCTTCGGAGCAGTGTCTAGTTAGGTCCTTTGCCCATTTTTTAATCAGATTGTTGGGTTTTGTTTGTGTGTGTGTGTGTGTGTAGTGTTGTATGAATTCTTTATAAATTTTGGATATTAACCACTTATCAGATGTATCATTGGTGAATATGTTCTCCCATTTAATAGGTTGCCTTCATTTTGTTAATGATTTCCTGTGCTGTGCAAAAATTTTGTTTGATGTAGTCTCATTTGTTTATTTTTTCTTTTGTTTCCCTTGCCCAAGGAGATACATCAGGAAAAATATTACTATAAGAAATGTCCGAGATTTTACTGCCTGTTTTCTTCTAGGAGGTTTATGGTTTCGAGTCTTACATATAAGTCTTTAATCCATTTTGAGTTTGTTCTTGCATATGGTGTATGATAGTGGTCTAGTTTCATTTTTTTGCATGTATCTGTCCAATTTTCCCAGTATCATTTATTGAATAGACTGTCTTTACCCCATTGTAAGTTCTTGCCTCCTCTGTCAAATATTAATTGACCATGTAGGCGTGGGTTTATTTCTGGGCTCTCTACTCTGTTCCATTGACCTGTATGTCTGTTTCCATGCTAGTACCATGCTGTTTTGATTTCTGTGGTCTTGTAGTATAGTTTGATATCAGGTAGCGTGATTCCTCCAACTTTGTTCTTCTTTCGCAAGATTTAATATTTATATTTACATCTAATATTTTTGGACTGTGGTTGACCAAAAATGGGTAACTGAAACCAAGCAAAGCAAAACAGTGGATAAAAGGGGACTACTGTAGAGCAGGCTGTCTTATATGGTTTCAATTGGTCTCAAAGTTCTACTGGTGACAGATTGGAGAGGCAGCTTTGTTATGCTCAGTATCTATTTACAAATAGGAGGGTTGCTTCGGAGAAGATCTACTGTTGATTCTTTATGGTTTCAAGTGCAAAATTTCACTCATAGCAACACGGCCTACATTTCAGAGTGTGCCTTCTTTTTGATAACTTTTGCAACAGGTCGTTATAATTCCCATCGCTAACCTGCCCCCGTGTCCCAGGTTTGGCAGGAGGTTAATTCTCAAGTGGTGTTCACTCGCGCTCGCCATTGCTGAGACCTGCGCGGCCTTTGCTCCGATGCTCCTTGTTTACTGCTCACTGCGCTTCCTGGCTGGCTTTTCTACCGTGGGCATCCTGACCAACAGTTCTGTGCTTAGTAAGTAAAAACTTTGGATTTTTAACATTTGTCAAGACCTCATCATGAGTTTGAAATTCCAACCTTGTTTGAAGTCAAAACCCTGTTTGTGTTTTCTTTCAGTTATTGAGTGGACAGCACCCCGATTCCAAGCCATGGGAATGACAGTGACTATCTGCGCTGCTTGCGTGGGACAGATGATTCTGGGAGGAGTGGCTTTTGTCATTCAAGACTGGCACATCCTTCAGCTGGTGTATTCTATACCATTATTTGTCTTGTTTCTTTCCTTAAGGTATCAGCTGTCTTTCTTCCTTTGTCTGAAGGATCCTGGGACGTGGGCTCAGGGAGTAAGGACTTAGAGTTCCGTTAGGTCCTTAGTGAGCACCTGAGCAGGTGCTCTATGACCTGTGCCTTATGTTCAATTCGAGAAGCAGAACAGGCAGGGCTGCCAGACAACGTCAAGGCCACTCAGTTGAATTTGAATTTCAGATAAACATTTTTTTTTGTTATAATAACCCAAACATTGCATGGTGCACAGTTATCCTAAAAACTATTCATTGTTTATATATAATTTCTATTTATCTGAGAGGTCTGTGCTTTTATTTACTAACCCGATACATTATAGAGTGTCTCATTAAATTAAAATTTCAAATAAATAACAAATACATTTTAGTGTATGTCCAAAATATTACATGGGACATATTTACACTTAAGAATTACTCATATTCACAGTTTAACGGAATTCACATTTAGCTAGGCACTATTTTTATTTGCTAAAACTGATACTATTCCTTGAACACAAGGCGGGGCCAATATGACTCCTACTGTACGTTCCCAGCCACGAAGGGGTATTGCGTGGAGGGGGCATCCTCACAGTTTCCTAGTTACGGTCCAGGAGCACATAGTTCCTATTTCCTGGCGTAATGACATAGGAGGTGGGCATTAGAGGGGAGGGAGAGGCCTTTCAGGACAAGGGGTAGGTGGGACGTGGGCAAACGAGACTTGGCTGCACTGCTTGTCTTCTTTGATCAGGTGGCTGTCAGAGTCCGCTCGGTGGCTGATTATCACCAACAAACTCGAGGAGGGCTTGAAGGAACTTAGGAAAGCTGCCCACGTGAATGGAATAGAGAATGCCGGAGACACCCTAACCATGGAGGTGAGCAGGAAGGGAGCTGGTTGTGGGCTGCAGGGAAGACGTGACCTGATGTGTACCTGGGTGGTGTCCGTGCGATGAACGAAGGGTGGCAATACCCGTAATCTTGCCTTAACTTCCCTGGTTCTCAATGGCTGCCAACTCCGAGTTAACACCGAGAGCAGATATGCTGCTGCTGAGAGAATCAGACACAGGCCCTCTACTCAACAGAGGCAGATGTCACTTAGTATTTACAATGACAAAGATTTCACTTAGCAAAATGTCCTCAAGATTTATCTGTGCTGCAGCAGATGGCAGGGTTTCCTTTTCTGTGGACGAACAATGTCCTCTTGTGTGCATATACCACATTTCCTTTACCCACTGATGGGCATTTGGGTTGTTCCCATGGTTTGGCTTTTGTGACTAGTTCTGCAATGAACATGTGTGTGCAGATAACTCTTCAAGATGCTGCTTGCAATTCTGTTGGATATATGCCGAGATGAGAGCTTATGGGATCACATGATAGTTCTAATTTTAATTTTTTGAGGCACCTCCATAGGGTCTCCATAGTGGCTACGCCAATTTACACCTCCCCCCCCCCATCCCGGTGTCCGGGGGCACGGCTGCCCCCCCGCAGCTCCCGATCCTCACCTTCACGGTGTCCTCGGGCTGCATGGTCCCCGGGCCCTGTGGCCGCCTCGTGCACCTTCCACGGCACGTCGGGCTGTCGGGGCGTCCTCAGCGGCTGCATCTCCCGGGAGACAGGGCAGGCGGTCTACCCTGTCCCCTGCGGGCGGCCGCACCCTCCCTGCGGTGACAACTGACCGGTGCGCTGCTGTCGTTGAAGGTGCTGCGGGCGACCATGCGGGAGGAGCTGGAGGCGGCGCAGACCAGGCCCCCGGTGTCCGACTTGTTCCGCACGCGCAACATGCGGGAGAGGATGTGTCTCCTGTCCTTCGTGAGGTAGGCTTCGCGGCGCCGCCAGGGATGTCGCCGCAGTGCCGACGTGCCTCTGTTTACCTCGGAGGGACAGTCCACAGCTTATGAAAAGACTGACGCGGAGCTAACTGTACAGCGAGGGGTATCGCTCCTCACGTCGCCCCACCGGGCTCGCCGCTGGAAACGGGCGAGAACCGCAACCGTGGCCCAGATTTTTACTTTCTTCCCTTGCTTGTTTCTATTGTAATCGAGGTAAAACGACAAACAGTAAAGAGCAGAAGCAACGCAGCTCTGTGACTATTTACACGTGTGAATATGTGACTGCACCCGGATCGGGATGTAGAAAGCCCGAGAACCCCAGAAAGGCCCCTCACGCACCCCGAAGAACAGCACTCCGCACCCCCCAGGAAGCGCAGTGACGGCTCTGGCCCGCACGGGCCTGCGATAGTGCGGGGCGGGCTGAAACCATGGCCACGCAAAGGCGCGTTCTGCAGCGCCCGCCGAGCCTTCGCCCCTTGTCACCAACTGCCGGCTGCCTGGCTGACCGTGCTCGCCGGCGTCATGTGCATGACTCCGGTTCTGCGCCTCATGGCGCCCGTCTGTCTTCTTTTGTTCCCCCAGATTTGCAAACTTCATACCCTTTTACGGCCTGAGCCTCCACCTGCAGCAGCTTGGGAGCAACGTCTTCCTGTTCCAGGTTCTCTTCGGCGCTGTCACCCTCCCGGCCAACTACGTGGCGCTGCTGGCGCTGAACCACCTGGGCCGGAGGGCCAGCCAGGCGCTGTTCCTGGTCCTGCTGGGCAGCTCCATCCTGGCCGTCACGTTTGTGCCTCGAGGTGAGGGCCGTGAGCGAGGAGCGCAGGGACAGGACGGGAGCCGTCGCCCCCTTTTCCTCGGGGACCACTCACGCCTGTCTGAGGCCAGGCGGAAAGAGAAACTTGGCGCTAATGCTTCCCGAAACCAATCTGAGGATTTAGGGCAGACTCTGCCATTGAGTGGCTGGGAAAGAGCCAAAGGTCAGGAGAAGTCAGTGCAGGTAGACGGTTGTCTTCATCGGACCTGAGAATTACCCGGTAACTGGTGCCATTTGCTCCTGACTGTTTCTCTAAGGGAGCAAATGATCATTTGCCCTTTGGCCAGTCACACGTGTAGCTGTAAACGACAATACTGTGTCCACCGTATATCACTGGGTCTCATGACGACACAACACTCTCACTCCCTCCGCCTGGGCCCTGCCCTCTCTACAGCTTCGGTTCCAGCCCACTCCCTGGTTTCTCAACATCCACTCGTGAGTCTTGAGTTAGGTCACCAGGTCTGCGACCCTGGAAGTCTTCTTGACTTTGAGGAAATAAAAAGCCCTTGTTTTCCAGCAGAGAAGTGTAAACCAAGAACGAGGCACTCAGCAGTTAAAGCCTCTCTGGGAATCACTTTTACTAAATTAAGTGATCAGATGTCATGAAGAGGGGCACCCAGGTGGTCACCGGGCTTCCCCAATTCCCAGCATAGTGACTGATTTACGGGATCCCAGGCTGCGGGCTTCACTCACCTCAAATGTGAGCAATGATGCAGGTTTGCTGCCCGATGTTGTAACGCTCCCATGAGATGCGATTTTTTTAAATTGGGTATAAAACTGGCTCTAAAATGTCCTTTCAGAGGCTTTCAAAGTCTAAGTCTTTCTTCCCCCCACTACAGATCTTTCTCCTCGCACCTTCAGATGTTACCCTAGATCAAGCTGCTCTCCAGCTGATCTGCCAACACGCGTCCCGTCCTTTCAGTATCTTCCATTCCAGCACTATTGACGCTCCAGCCAGTGTTGCATACGCCCCCGGGTTTTAAACTCTCCGAGGACACTGCTGAGTCTTACCTCCCTCAGTAATTGCTCGTATGACAGTCCTACGTTATACACAAAAGGCGACTCTGGACAGAATAAGTGAAAGCCAGCTCTTGCTGGCCTCACGTTGCCCGTCTCATCTTTGGCAAATTTCTGACGTGTAGGGAGAGGTGATGCAAGAACTCAGGGTTTTCTCATTCTCTAGTTAAGACGTCACGTTTAGATTAGTCATATTTCTCAGCTATTCGTCCCTGTGTTCTCCGCCTCTGTGCTTCCTCTACAACATGACTGACACATGCAAACATCTTCAACAGCATCCCTCCCACTGATGATGTGGGGGGCAGTGATTCCATCAGCTCAGACTCCCCGAGCCTCACTGGTCTTCCTCCCCAGATATGCAGACCCTGCGTGTGGCTCTGTCAACGTTGGGAGTCGGATTTTCTTCGGCCGCTATCATGTGCTCTCTTGCCCACGGGAATGAACTAATCCCCACCGTAATCAGGTGCGCAATCTCCTGGCAGCTCTCTCAGGGTCAAGACACCCCTTTCCTGGCTAATTGACGTTTATAGCGGGGAGTGAACTAAGACTGATTAGTTATCAAAACAAGCAATTTTAACAACACGCGAAGTTTATTTACAGCTGCCTCTTGGCGGGCTCTGGGTTAAGTCCTTTAATGTATCACCTCACATATCCTGCCAAACCACTAAAGGGTAGATGCTCTGGGTAAGAGTATTTTTTAATAATGAAAACGTCTTAATGCTCCTGTGTACTGGAAAAAAGTTGCCAGCAAATAAGAGGTGTAGCAGCATCCTGCCAGCCTTCAGGTATCTGAGCACTGCTGTGCTGTGGCCCACGATCAAGGCAAAATGATACATCACAAATTCCACGGGAGGATTTTTACCGGCTCGTTTTTTGCATTGTTGTTTTTACCCCCAAGGGCAACAGCTTCGGGAATCATCGGAACGGCTGGCAACGCTGGGGCGGCCCTGGCGCCCCTCTTGATGATCCTGACGGTGTACTCTGCCCACCTGCCCTGGCTCATCTACGCCGCCGCCTCCTTCGTCCCCTGCTTTGTGGTCTTCCTCCTTCCTGAAACCAGGAATCGGCCTCTGCCCGACTCCATCCAGGATGTGGAAAGGGAGTGAGTGACCCCCCCGCTGTCCCTTAGGGGAGCTGTGAGCTCACGAGGAAGGCGAAACACAAGTGAGACCACCGTCCTCGAGGCGGGTTTAGACCAGGACAGCTCCCAGGAGGTCAGTGCCTTTGCTTTGGCTCCAGCCTCCCCCCTCCTCGTAGTGACCTCAGACTCCCCAAGGCTCCCGGTCACACCGCCCAGCTCTGCCCGCCCTGCATCAGGAGGTTTAGTGGCGAAGGCGCCCTGGGGGGACCCCCATCCCTCCACCTTGAAGGCGTTTCACAAACACGTGCCGATCCGAGCGCCGGGTCCCCATCCTCAGACCCGCAGCCTCGGCCCCGTGAGTGCGGTCGGCTCCCGGGGACAGCTGGCTCCTGGAGGTCGGTGGGCAGCCTGGTCACTGAAGCACCTGAGGGAGGTGAGGGACAGGCCCAGAGGCCCTCCCGAGGGTGGCAGCACGTCTCAGGGGAAGGAGTGCTCTCTGACACTCAGGGGGAAGAGAGTGGTCGATATTGGTATTGCAGATGACCGAGACTTGGAAGGGATGTTTTGGAAACTTCTGTATCCTTCCCCTGCGTTTTCCAAGCCCACGTGGCCTATGCCATGGGGGGCGAGGGCGAGAGTGAAGCCATCAGAGCTGCCTTTCCCAGGCCCCCCGGAGCTTGGTCTCTTTCTTCATAACATTTGCGCAGATCCCCAGGGTAGGGGCCGCGGTCGTCATCAGAACTGGTGGGCGGGGGACTAGCCTGCTCTAAAGAATACGCGACATCCATGTTTTTTCCATGTTTTTAATTTCCGTGTTTGTTGGCCGTTTTCATTGTGTTTGTTCCAGGACAAAAGGCTCAAGGAAAGCAGGACGGGAAGACGCCTTCATGAAAGTGACCAGGTTTTAAGGAATTCCAGGAGCTGACGGCCGATCCGGGAGCCAGACGGGGGCGGGGCGGGGGTCACTCCTAGATATTGGCAAACTTTGGGAAAGAAATAAATAAAAAGCTCTAATGAGAAAATGGATACCTTTTACAATTGCAGTACTAAGTAACTGTGTATAAAATACCTACGATTCATCATGAAAAGAAGTTTGAGGGAAATCATCATACTTCTAAAGAAATCATCATAAAATATGTGTATAAATGTCAGTCCCTAGCATGTTCCTGGATAGGAAGATAGAACGGTACTAAAAACATTGATTCTGCTCCGAAGAATTGGTAGAGTAGTTGATGGAGTAATTAATTACAATGAAATGCCACCATATTTTTGGGAGAATTTGAAAAAGAGTTACAAATTTATCTGGACATTAATAATAAGGTGATTCAAAACAGGAGGGTCATAGAGCGAGGGGGCTGGCTAGCGTTTAGAGTAGCTTGTGCGAGACTTTATTATAGCAGCAGTAGTCAAAACAGTGACAGCAGATCTATCTACACATCAGAGGAAGCCAGACACAGACCATAGTAGATGTAACATTTAATATGTAATTTTGGTGTCACAAGTCACTGGGCAAAATAGAGGGTTATGCGTCAAATAACTAAATATTTAAAAATAAATGACCGATAATGTGACCTCATACCCTAACCCCCCAAATATTCTACTTTAATAAAAAGTTAATTAGAAAAAATAAACCATAATCTTCAGTAGAAAACTTGACTACCTGTTTTGACCTCTGCCTTATAACTGACAAAACCTGACTCACAGTAGCTCCACGGGTCCACACGCACAAAATGATTATTTCCCATTCCCTGCATGTAAAATGAAAGGGATTGGATATACTTCGAAGTCTGTAGACCCCCCACACTGGTCGCTTGGCCTGTGGGGTAAGAGCTATCACAGTGGAAAAGGCCAAGTGGAAACTGGAAACCTACTCCCTCCCTCCCCGGATAGTAAATCAGAAATAACAGCGCGCTCCCGGTGGGCAGCAGAGGCTCTGCCATCCCGGGAGGCCCGAAGCACACAGGGGTAGTAGCTTCCATCACCTCTCCCTTCGGTTACTTGCAGGGCCAGACTGGACTCCACTGAAGTCTGTCCCTGCCAATAACTGAGTGCTCGTGGAGGCTAAGCGTGGCCTCAGGAACGCAACCAGATGCCAGGCCCAGCCAGGCCCAGCCAGACTCAGCCAGACCCAGCCAGGCCCAGCCGGGCCCAGCCAGACCCAGTTAGACCCAGTTAGGCCCAGCCAGGCCCAGCCAGGCCCAGCCAGACCCAGCCAGACCCAGCCAGGCCCAGCCAGACTCAGCCAGACCCAGCCGGGCCCAGCCGGACCCAGTTAGACCCAGTTAGACCCAGTTAGACCCAGCCAGGCCCAGCCAGACCCAGTTAGACCCAGTTAGACCCAGTTAGACCCAGCCAGACCCAGTTAGACCCAGCCAGGCCCAGCCAGGCCCAGCCAGGCCCAGCCAGACCCAGCGAGAGCTGCTTGCCGCGCCCGGTGGTGTCTCCGCCTAGAGCAGAGCATGGGCAGGCCCAAGCGCCTCAAAGGCACACGCGGTCATTTTCTAGAGCCGCAGGATCTGGAGCCCCAAAAGAAGCCAAAGACAAGGAAACAATGTGATTTCCAGTATCACTTAAGGTGTAGCCTCAGGTCGAAGGGCACAAAGACAAACGCTCTGAGCGACCCGTGTTGGAACTGGAAGTCCAGCTGCTTTTCATGGGGCGAATCCTGGCGGTGAGCCCTGGGCCCAGTAACATCAGGCACTGGCTTATGGGAAGGTAGTTAATGACTTTTCCAGGCAACGCCGGGAAAGCCAGCAAATAATTTTATAAAAGTAAGTGGCAAATGCAAAAATGTGAAAAAGCAAAAATGAAACAAAGGGTCTCAGAAAGTTATAGCTGAGGGAAAGAGAAAACCATCAGGCATTCTTGAAAACTAGAAACCTTTTTTGCTTCCATTAAGTGTTCCTGTGGCTTAAGCCAGAGACTGCGTTTATTGCAAAGAGAAAGAACATAATTTAAAATAATACATGGAATGCTAGAACTATATCATCAAAAATGTATTTAAAAGGCCTGGGGTATTTAGCAGTGTTATATGCTAAAATTTTATGTGTAACAATATATTTTTAAGTAATAACTGATATGTTTTATGTTTGTTCCAGCCCCAAATACACACCTCGCGCGCGCGCGCGCACACACACACACACACACACCTCTCTCTTTCTTTAATTTCTTCACTGGTTTTCCCAGGATAGACCCGGCTTACATCTGTTATATTGGCATAATTACTCTGTGTCCCCTTTCTCCACCGAAAGAGCCCCACTCTTGTTTTTATGAGCTTCCTACCTAAGGGCTTTCTTGTCCGGTCAAGTAGGCACGAGCCACCCTGTCATAGGAGGGAAACTGTCAAGGTGAAGCAAGCAAATTTTTTACTTTGGGTTCAAAAATCTCTGTCCAAGTGCAAGAAGGATTTAGGGAGGCATCTTATTTAGCTAGTCCTGTCCTCCATGCCAGCCCTGCAACCCCAGGTCTAGCTAAAGACCTGAGCTGGGGCAGGAGAAACAAGAACGCAGGAGCTGCTAAAGAACTGTGGCCAAGTGTGTGCCCGTCATCAGCAACAGAGAGAGTGAGCTCTCCCGCTCGGTAGGAAACCAAGGGTCGAAGGAGGGGCATTTATGTGGAGAACTTGAAAACAATAAAACTTACTAAAAATCACTGTCCATTTTGTTATCAACGTGCACCAGCAATTTTAAATAAGTCATAGAATCCTCCTACCCATCCCCTAAAAAATATTTTGCTGGGCTATGTTCTAAACAATGCGTGTGACTATGGTTAAGGTTCAACAATGTATCTGTAGGCCTCAAATTGGCATGTTCTGGTTACTTATCACTTAATGAACATTGGGTTCTCTACGGGCATCGGACTGGAGAACTGCCAGTCACACGGTTGGTCCCGGGCATCTGTGGACCCAGGTACATACTTTTGTCTTAAGAATAAGTTTGTAAGGACTCAGAACCAGACCAGCTCGCTTTGGACTCTCATGTCTGTGGTACAACATATTCCTGCCTTTAGAGAATGGATTCAAAATAAACAATGCAAGCCTATCGATGGAAAAGATAAAGAACCGGAACTTGAATTAGCCAATTATGTCATTTTATGTGAGCACTTGGAGTTCTTTCTGTTTCACATTTAAAGCAGTGAAACAAAATGCAAACTGCAAGAGGCAAGTTTTTGTTTGGTGAGTGGACGTTTCATTTTGCATATGAAATACTTTACTGAATTTGAATAGTATTTTTAAATGGAAATTTATGAGTTTTAAGTGATTAACTTTTAAAACTAAAGAAAAATTAAGAAAACAAAATGTTATGTAGTGGTACTTAAGAGATTGTACCTTTTGCTGATGTTTCTTTTCTTTTTTTAAAAAAATTGTTTACTGGACATTTATTTATGTAAAATATTATATCAGGCTGTAACCAAAAGATCAAAGTTCAAACAACAAGGTAGAATGAAAACTATTAAGTAAATAGTTGTGCTTTGTAATATTTTTTTATCTTCTCCTGTTTTACTTATGTGGTTATATACACATAAAGTTTAATAAAAAAATTTTCTCTTTCTCTTCTGGCTATTATTATTATTTGTTTCATTTCATGATTACTATGGAAAAGAATTTTGACATATAGAGGGTGAAGGGCTTAAAATATGACCTATCCCAGGTGACAAATATGCTAGGTTTGCCCCCCTAAAGTTGGGGACCAGAGAGTAGGAAGAACCAGTGAGCCACGCCCAGGGGTCAGCTGACATCACTGTAGTCTAGATGCACCCCTGCCTCGAAGGGGGGGCGACACCGGGTGGAGGTGGCTAAGTGCCTGGAAGGGGTGATGCGGGACCCACCCCCTCCAGGCCAAGAGAACAGCTGAAGCTAAGACCCCGTGTCTTGCAGGAGTTTCAGTGTCTTGGGGAGGGTGAGCCCCACTGGAAACTGATGGAACTACACCTTTGGGAAACAGAACCATGGGGCCGGATCCCAGAAAGGCACCTGCGACAGTCACAGACGCTGGCAGAATGCTTTGGCTGGGGCACATGCCAGCACAGGACAGAGGGGAGTGGCAGACGAGACTCCACTCCTCTCCCGTGTCACTCAGGTTCCATCCTTGGGGCAGCCGATCAATGTTTCTCTCTCTCCCCCTTCTACTCTCTAAAAATCAATAAAAAAAATTTTTTTTTTAAACTGATGCGTGTCATCGCAGGTCTACTTTCTCCAAACGGGAGAAAGGCTCATGGGCGACCCTAACAGATTTTATGGGCTCCATACTGCTCCCTCCACAGTCTGCAGGTTTCCTAGACATTCCCTAGCTTTCTTAGGTGGCTTCAGCCCCCAAAGGGCACTAACGATCCCCAATCATAATTTAAATCTTCCGTCGTGTCAACATTCTCCCAAACACAATAACCACCCCTTCCCTGCCCTCATTCACACAGTCTAAAGTCCACTGGTTAGCTTATTCTAAATATTCATCTGAAATCAATGAACATAGAAATTTCAAATGTTCTGGTACTTACAAGTTAGAAAAGCAAGAGAAATGGTCTTACTGATTATACTTTAAGTTAGGGCTTTTAAACAATAAAGAATAAAGCTGATATATATAGTTTTAAAAAGAAAATATCTCTTGGGAAAGGTGTTCCTAGATTAAGGCACAGTAGGCCCTGAGTCGTGTGAGTTATAGGTTTTCTTAACCTTCCTCCCTTGAACCGCACTGTGGGTCAACAAGGGTAGGACTAGAGCAATCCAGAAGAGCTAGAGACATTTTAGTTCAACAAAAAGAACTTCTGCAAAGAGCTCTTCATTACTGGGAACATTCCAGCAGAGGTTTCCGGGATGTATCAGGCGGTATTCAGGCGTCACATACTAGGTTCAGCCTAAGAAACAAGCAAGACCCCTTTGTACAAAGAGAGTAGAATGAAATTTACCTGGTGCCTAGCAGTTGCAGAATAAACATTAGATTCTTCCCACCCATGGGTCTAATCACATATATTGGATGTATTTCTAAAGGGGTAATTGAATACATTCTAGATTCTTCCAGAAGCTCACAATTTTCTTACATGGGGCCACCGAGCAAGGAAGAGGAGGGGAGCAAAGGAGGAACGTTCTCCCTGATGTCACCAGCTCTTGTCTGCCTGGTGTGCTCAGCCCCTCCCGGCGGTGACTGCTTTGGGCCTCATGCTCTCCACCACAGCTGAAATCATGGCTCCGGCGGCCTTCGCTCCTTGCATCAGCGCCTGCTCCACCTGCAAAGCAGATCAGTTCACAGGACACTCAGGGACCATCCGAGGCTTGTCCCCTGCCCGACCCTGCCCGCGACACTTCCCTTCAGGAGCTCGCCTGCCGGGAAGCCTTTCCTAGAGCAGGAAGTAACCTGTGCTCTATGTTTCCAAAGATCCTAGAGCTGCAAGAGACCCAGAGAAGCCAGGAGGGCCCTGGACACACCTCAGAGGCAGGACGTATAATAAATACTTCCTCTGCCAGTCTCATGGGGTTTTAATAGGGAGCAAATATTAACAAGAGCAGTTCAAACTGTCACAGAGACCTCAGCTTTCAAAGCTCTTCCGCGTGTACTGTGCCACATTGAATGTGTCACGGTCCTATATTATGGGGATGGGTCACAAACCCAAATGCAGTAGGTCCAGGCAGGTGATGTGGGTGAAGCTGGTAGGTGGCACGCCTACCTTCACCCATCTAAAGGGGGAGCCAGGACTGGGCCCCACAGTGTCAGCAAGCAGGGACACGGGCCCAACGGCCCAATCAATGGGTGGTTCAGAGAGGCTGGGAATCCGTATCTTCTTATATAAAATTTCTGTATTTTTAAACGTTGACAAGTAATTCAAAAAAATACTAGTCATTCAAGCAAAACATGTAGCTTGCGACTTGAGCAGAGAAGTATCTGCCTTGGTTTATCCCTGTTTCGTAAAGGAAGGGACAGACTCAGAGGTAAAATGACTTGACCGAGGAGACCGGCCAGCTGATGGCCAAGCTGGACGGCACTGGTGGCCTTACTCTGTGCCTTGTCTACTCCTCCACGGGGTGATAGACATGAAAAGAGCCGTAGAGTCCTGTTGAAATGGAAGGGCCCCGCCAGTGCAGCAGACATGAAACCACTGATGGCCACTGTGGTCCGAGACGAGGGGCCCGACGGTGCCGCGGAGGCGGTCGGGCCGGCGGCGCCTACCTGCTGGCTCCTGGGGACGCCGTATCTGAGGTCGTTGACAAAGTGCTCGCAGTTGCCGTCGATGAGGCTGTACTGCACGATCCTGTCGATCATGTTCTTCGTGCGCTGGATGATCTTGTCCACGGGCAGGGGCAGGTACGTCCCATCCAGCTTGTTGTTAACCTTCCAGGAGCAGCCGTGCAGCACGTCCTCCAGCCGACTGCACTTCACCACGGCCCGGTTGCTGAAGATGGACGTGATGCTGCCGGCCACGAACTCTTCACCTGGAAGCCAGAGGCAACGCTGGAGAGCTGCCCCGGCCGGCGAGCTCGCGGTTAGAGCGCCGGGCCGCGCGCCGAAGGGTTGCTGGTTCAAGGGCACGTGCGTGGGTTCCAGGTTTGATCCCCAGTCCCGCGTGGGAGGCAACCAACTGATGTGTCTCTCTCACATCAATGTTTCTCTCTCTCTCTCTCTCTCTCCATCCCCCCCCTAGTCCCTTCCACTCTCCCTAAAAATGGAAAAAATATCCTCGGGCGAGGGTTAACAACAACAAAAAGTGGGAGAGCAGGGGCAGGGCCCTGGCTCACGCGGGTGCTGGGTAAGCTGCCGTCCTCCGGGCCTCAGCTCACCACCCCGAGACGGGGCAGGGGTGGGAGGCGGAGTCCACGAGCTAAAGGACCGGCTTCCCCGGAGGCCTCGGCCTTGCTCTGCCCCCGAGGCCGCCTTTCTCATAAAACTCTGAAAGTGCCTTACGGTGTGGCCGCAGACTGCACTGTGTCGCACTAACCAGACTTCAGGAACCTTCACACACGTGTGCCCAGCACCTCGGCGAGCAGGCGTCCGCCCCCGGGTGGGCCTGTCCTGGGCCCACGGCCTGCTCCTCCGCAGCCACCGCGGACAGGGCTCCCGATGGGACCTGCTCCACCCGCTGCCACCCAGAGCCACTCTGCCTCTCTCTCTGCTCAAATATGGGGGCCCTCATTAAGGGTTTATTTGAAACCAGGGTTCCACGGCTTTGAAAGAAGAAACGTTTGCAAGCTGCCGTATTATCACATTCAGTCCTTAGAGGAGCTGAGGCTCAGAGAGGACCAGGACCTGCCCACAGTGGGGGGCAGTTTAAAACCAGGGCTGTTTTTCTGCAAATGTGTGTACCCTCCCCACCCCCCTTGTAAGCTGTTTGAGGGCAAGTCATATATCTCCCTTGCTCTTTTCTTACATATTTGAAGAAAATCTGCTGATTTCACAAAAGCTGGCAGGAGGCAATTCAGCCTTCAGAGCAGTGGTGTTTGGTAGCAGAGGCGCAGCTCTGTCACACAGTAAATTAGGCGCCCCCAAATTAGGCGCCCCCCCCTCGGTGTTGCACTGCGGGAGGCCTTGGCGGAGGAGGGGGGGGGGCTAACCGGCCTCCTCCTACTCTGCTGACTTAGAATCAGCCTTTCAGCGCAGCGGCTCTTACTCGGGGGAGCCAGGTGGACCACACGATCGTCCTCCATGTAGATGGCCCAGTGCTCGTAGCCAATTCGAAAAATCTCAATCAGGTCCCCAGGCTGTGGTCTGCCCTATGATGGAAAACATAACAATAAAGACAATGCACATGCCCAAGGAACTCGAGGCCCTGCTCGGGGCTCGCTACAGCCCAGCCTGAAGACACCCGTTTCCTCACCCAGGCTGGAGAAAGCCTCTCCACACCCAGGAGCAGGTGCCCCCCCCACCCCCGGCTGTCACTCTCGTCATTAAAGGCAGCAAGGCTGACTGGGGCAGTTATCTACGTACTGTGCCCTCCTACATGCTGTGCAATGAGTGACAGAAGGGACTCCTTTGTCTTTGAAACTGAGCACCATATTAAGCTTTCTCAATAGAGGGAGCTAGAGGACTTTGCCAGAGGGGTGGGCTCTTCTACACCGTCTGGCTTGGGGTGAGCCGGACCATGGTCAGGAGCGGGTGTGAGGACATCTGGTGGAGCTCTGCCTGAGCCCAGATCCTTCCGTCCCCATAACTTTGCAGCTTTGGCCTGGGGACCTCTTGACAGAGAAATCAGTGCCCCAAAGCCTCCTGCCCCTGCTGGCCTCCTGATTCCCTCTGCAGGTCCCCAGTATGGCCCTCCTGTGGCCCAGAGGGTCGCCCCCCTCCCTGCATGCCCACACCACCAGTTGCTGAGAGCCAGCTGGCCACCTACATTCCAGAGGGTTGCATTTGCCCACCACTGGAGGCCAGCTCCAGCCTGGCCAAACCAACTTCCCTGCTGTCCGGCCGGTTGACCATCTCTCTCCAATGAGGTTCGAACCCCTTCCAAGTTTGTCCTTCCTTGAGTACCCTCCTGGTCCTCAGCCCTGGGAGACCATACTGAGTTTCCTTGTATCTCAATAATTCTTCATGTTAAACTTCCCCTGTTTAACCTACTGTGTGGTTTTTATCTCCTGACTGGACCCAGGCTGCTGATACTCTTCAAAGAGGCCTGGGAGAGAGCCTGTCCATCTAAGAGACAGTGCGTGTGTGACAACCCAGTACTGTCACTTAAACATTTGTTAAGAGGGTAGGTACATCTCACGGTAGGTGCTCTTACCATAATTTAAAAAAAGAAAAAAGAAAAGAAATCCCAAAGCTTTGCCCAAACTTAAAAAAGAAAAAAGAGAGCTCATATCCTATGTCCCTCCTACTCCAGTAATGTACCCAACACCATACAAATGTAGTCTAAGTTCTGACTCCCAGGCCCCTCATCCCTCCCAAACTGGCTCAGTTTGCCCAGGAGTGGGTGCTGGGAAGAAGCCAGCTCACTGATTCCCCCGAGAGGAAGGATGCCGGGAGGCAGAGCCAGGCAGAGAGATAGGAACAGCCCACCCAGCCGCCCATCCACTTGACGAGAACCTTGTTGCTTCCCCCAAGTTTGCAACAATTTCCCACTGGTCTGGTTTCCCCGAGGTTGTATCTCTCCTCCCAGTTCCCAGCTTTATTTCCCTGGCCGAGGACCACCATTTGCCAGGGCAAGAATTCAAAGAAATAAAAAGGGCTTTTCACCTGTTTCTTTGAACACTTTAGTGAGATATCATTGACATCCCATAAATTCACACACTTTAGGCATACAGTTCAATGACTTTTAGCAAATTCACAGAGTTTGTACTTGGGTTAGACAATGATTTCTTAGATACAACAATAAAGGCACAATTCATAAAAGAAAAGCTGATTGATTGGACTTCACCAAAATTAAAACTTTTTGTTAAGAGAATGAAAGCACAAACCACAGGCTGAGAGAAAATATTGCAAAGCATGTATATGATGATGTACTATCCACAGAATTCCTGAAGGCCTCTCAAACATACAAACCAAGAGAAAAAATGGGCAAAAGATTTGGATACTTCACCATAGAAGATACATGTGGGTGGCAAAGAAATACATGAAGAGATGTTCGACAGGGTTAGACATGAGGGAAATGCACACGAAAGCCACAGTGAGATGCCTCCATGTCCATCAGGAGAGCTAAAGTTAAAGAGCCTGCCCACGCCAGAGGCTCAGGCGGCTGCGGAGGGACTGGGCCGCACACGCCGCTGGCAGGAGGGCAGATGGCACAGCTCCTTCGTTTGGAAAAGAGATGAACATACATCCCACGCGGTGCAGCCATTACGTCCCCAGGTATTCGCCCGAGAGAACGTGCCCCCACCAAGCCTTGGACGCAACCGTTCCTAACAGCTTCACTTGTAACAGCCAAACGCCGGAAACAACCCAAGGAACGAATAAATAAATAAGATAAATATCCACACAATGGAATACTGCTCAGTAATAAAAAGGAATGAACTACTGATAACGTGAAACTACGTGGATATAACTCAACATAATCGTGTAAAATTATGTGAAAGGAGACAGACAAAAAAATGGGCCCATATGATATGATTCTATTTATATAAATCTCTTAAAAATGCAAACCAATTGATAGTGACAGAAAGCAGGTCAGCTGCTGCCTGGGGATGGGGAGAGGTGGGGAGAGGGAGGGGTTTGCCAAGGGGAACAGGAGGTTTTGGTTGTGGTGGTGACTTCATGGGCATGTGCGTACAGCGTGTCAAAAACCTATCCAACTGTATATTCTAATATGTGCAGCTGACTGTATGCCAGTTATACCTCTCAATAAAGCTCAACAAACAGCTCAATAAAGCTGTTTTTAAAAAATTAAAAAGGCATAGCCAACATCCCAAATCAGTATGCAGTTCAACCTGTCACACAGTCTAAATAAAATAATAAAATACAGTTTGTAGAGAAGTCACCAGGACTGATCAAGGATTCTCGTGACACCCACCTCAGCTGCTTGCTTTGTGAACTTGTCCGCACTCTCGGAGCTCAGGGATGAATCTGACTCCGCTCTCTGCTGGCTGGGTATGGTCTCCAGGTTAACCACTGCCTTCTCTCTAAACGAATTTTGTGATCATATAGTTAACAAATAACACTTCTTCACAATCATTGGAAATTCTGTGCGACTTCAGATTTACATGATTTTAAGATATCTTTCTAGTTTGAGATTCTAGGAAACATTTCCCCTGAAGCTTCCTTCGATGACACCATTAACTGTCATACAAAATAATTGCTGTTTACTGCTTTTCAGACAGCTGTTAAAATGCTAATTATAGCAATGAGTAGCTTTCAGAATTTTTTTATTTGCTAATAATACTTTTTAAATGTTTATCAAAGTGATACTTGCAGATAGCTTCAAAAAAAATGACAACAGCACAGAATGGCTTATAATGAAATGCAAGAGGCCCCTGCTCCCTCCCTTGTCACTCCAGGGCCTACTGCCAGAGGCAGGCCAGCCCCCTGAAGTCCTGTTTCTTCCAATGATTAGCTCCATATTTCTGAGAAATCTCGTTGAGTCACAACACTGTAACTGCAAGTAATGTGGCAGAAATCGGTGTATTTTGTCCCGTGAGACAAAGTTGAAGAAGAGAGCTGAAACTGAGAGCAAGAACACGCTTTGGGGGTAGTGTAGTGAAATATATTAGAGCAAAAAGACCCGGCTTTGAAACCTGGCTCTGATATTTGTTGTCCGACCTTGAGCTAGTAAATTAATCGGTCTGAAATTAGTTTGGTTAACTATAAAATAGAGACAGTAATAGTTGTCTCACAGAGTTGTCCAGAGGGCTAAATGAGAAAACCTATGTGTCTATCTGGCACATTATCAATCCAAAAGGGCATTTTCTTTATGTTTCCCCAGCTTTAACTCTTCTCTGAAGTACAGTGCATGGCGGGGGGGGGGGGGGGGCACTATCATTTTCAGTACAGGTCTGGAAATTCTCAACCCCTCAAGATTTTAAAAAAGAGCAAACTGTTTTTAAGTGAATCGAGGAACTTGGTTGCATCATTGCCAACTGGCAATACTGTAGGCCCTTCAAAGCAATTCTGTTCTCAAGGTTCTGGAGAAGGCCTGCGGCTAGAAATCACTGCAAGAAACACCTCCTCCAGCAAATCCCAGGCGTGGTCACAACCTGTTGCTAGGACCATACCGGCCTTCTGCATACCCATTCGTGGTAAGCCATTCGCACAGAATCCACATCAAGATTTGTTTTTACAGAACTGCCAGCAAAACCTGTTCTTCAAAGGCTCTGCCAACCAAAGACCCAGTCCTTCCAAGTCAAGAACCTTACCCCTGCTGGAGGCTTCTGCCCTGTTCTAACGGACCCTGCTTGGGCTGCTTGGGCGAGAGCTGGACCAAAACTTGCGATCCCACGGATCCTTCTATTTCAAGAAAAGGGAAGGGGGGGGGAAAAGCTATTTAAACCACATTTGCTTCCATGGGGGGTTACAGCCATGAAAGAAGGTTTTAAGTGACCACCTTGCCAGTGAAGGGGGGCTGCAAGCTCTAGTTAGAACCTGACAGCCTCGGGTCCATTTTTGGATGCATGAAGGGGATTGTAGGACAAGATGCTGGAGAGGGAAGGGGAGACTTTGGAATTCCCGGGGACAGAATCTGGGAGCGGGGGAAGAAGTCAGCGGTGTCTCTATTCCAGATCGCAGAAACCTTGGGGCTAAGCCTGAGGGCTGAACAGAGGGTCTTCACTCTACTGCCTGGGAGCTGCCACCTCCGTGCCACCTCCACCTGAAATACCGAGTCACGGGAGGGCTGCTTCACTTTGATTAAAGTAATAAACGATCATTGAAAAATATTCACTCGTCCCGGTTAACAGGCACTTCGCACAACCAACACATGTCTACAGGAAGGGCTCATGAGACAAACACGGTGAGGTTTCTGGGGATCCCACAGCCCTAGGACCACCTAGACGTCCTGGCGGGTCCCAAGCAGCTCGGCGGGGAGGGGCCCCATTCCTGCGGCACCCCGACGGGGGCTCAGCTGAATGTCCCGGAGCAGGTGGACTGTCATCTGGCCCCATACCTGCCGTCCTCGAGGCCCGTTTGGGGCGGGATCGGAGGAACCTGGAGGGACAGAGCCGGCCCTTCATCTCTGCGACGGCGCTCAGGCCCATCCCGCGGCGGCCGGGCGGTCCGAGGGCTCCGCGCTCAGCCGGTGCCCAGTGGGCGTGGCGCCGGGAGCCGCGGGGTTCAGTGCGGGGCCGCCGCGCCGCAGAACCGCGGAGGCGGAGCTCGGGGCGCGCAAACGGCGGGCGCGCGGGCGGGGCCAACGGCGCGGGAGGGGCGCGGAGGGCTCCGAGGGGAAAGGCAGGGAGGGGCGGCGGGGGGGCACTCGAGGGGTGCAGGGTAGCTCAGAACAGCTGCGTAAAGGCTCGGAGGTGGCATCCAGGGTGGCTGAGAAGCTGAATGTCACGGAGCCGACAGAGGAGCGACATATGGAGAGAGCGCTTGAGGCCAGATTGGGGGGCCTGGGGAGGCTCGCTCAGGAATTAAAATCCTGAGGATTCGGAGTTTTATACGTATTTTTTCCCATGTATATTTCATGATGCATTTTTAATTTATCTATGCCATGTAACATATACAAAAGAATACATGTAGTTACGAAACGTGATAATAAAATTTCCACCCATGGGTACAGCAACCTGGGTGATAACCGGCTGGTCCTCTGCGCAGGGGCTCCTCCTACCCGTGCTCTTCCCCAGCCCATCTCCCCGTCTGCCCTCCAGCCGTCACCTCTCTCCTGCGTTTTGTGTCTATCATGCCCTTGCTTTTTTTTTTTTTTTTTTAATATATCTTTATTGATTTCAGAGAGAGGAAGGGAGAGAGAGAGAAAGATCAATGATGAGAGAGTCACTGATCGGCTGCCTCCTGCACGCCCCTAACTGGGGATGGAGCCCACAACCCCAGCATGTGCCCTGACCGGGAATTGAACCCTGATCCCCTGGATCCTAGGTCCACACTCAACCACTGAGCCACCCCAGCCAGGCTGCCATTGCTTTTTAAAAGGTTTTTTTTCAAATCGCTTTTCTGCATACCTAGTACATTGCTTCATTGTGCTTATTTGAAGTTTTATAAAAATGGTATCCTGCTGTCTTCCGCAAGTTGCTTCTTTCAAAGTTGTTTCTATAATACGCATCACTGTCTAGATCTGAAACCATTTCCCCTGCTGGAAAACATCCCGATAGGCGAATATACCGCCATTGACTGATCCGGTGATAAAGCTACTTGCTTTCTTTTCTAATTTAAAATCAGAAACTATTGAAAACAGCCCCAGTTGTGTCCGGGAGTATGCCGGCAGGAGATTGTGTGGCCTGTAGGGTGCGGATGTCTGGGGCCTCCTCGATTCTCCCTCAGGGCTTCCTGACTGTCCTTGGCCTTGGCCCTTCCATAACTTTCAGAATTAGCTCTTGCGGTTGCTTAAAATACTCTGTTGACATCTTGATTGAAATTACACTGAATCCATAAACCAACTTGGCAATTTTGACATCTTTACAAAACTGAGCCTGCCAATCCATTACGTACTGTATCTCTCTGTCTGTTAGGTCTTCTTTAATGTCTTTCAATGAAGTTTTATAATCTTCATAAAGATCTGATTTTAGGTATATTACATGTTCCCCTCTACTTAGAAGTTTACATTCTATTCTTTTATTTATTGCCCTTGACATTTTAACACGCTTGCTTAAAGTCTAACAGCAATATCCGAGACACCCTCTCAAACAATTCGAGGACCTTAGAACACTTTGACTCCCACCTTCCCCTCCCGTGCTCTTTTAGTTCTGCCCTTTTCTAGAACTCAGAATTCACATTATTATTATTACCATTATTATATTATACAGGCATTTGTTTAGATTGCCTGTATGTTTGTCACCACCTTTGCTTATTTCCTTTCTGCATCGCAAATCTTCCCTCCGAGGTCACCTTTCTTTTTCCTAAATTCTAGCCCTTGAAGGTCCTGGAGGGAACGTCTGTCAACTCCTGGCTGTTGTGCTCAGAGGAGACCTCAGAGGTTTCTGGGGTATCTTGGGAAGAAGCTGAGGAGCTGGGAAGAGGAGGGGGAGCTCAGGCTGCCTGGCTGGGCCGGAGGGCTGGGGGAGGACCCAAAGGGGGGCCCAGGGGCCTCTCTGAAAAGTCCTCAGTGGCAGAGTGCTGCACACAGTCTCTACCAAGACCACGGGAGCAAAGGCCCCCACTAGGGCTAGAACCACACTAGCTAGAGGGAGTCCATGGTGGCCCCGGGCTGGCCCAGGGCTTGTCAGCCCTGCTCCTCCCTGCCCCAGCCCCCTTCCACTCCTGGGTACTGCAGGGGGGTGCCCAGAGGAGCAGACTGTGCCCCCTCCAGGCCACAAAGCCATGCATCTCTCCCAGAGCAATGGGGCACGAGATCAAAAACTGCAGGCCGCTCGAGGAGCGCTTTGGGAGTGGGGGTTTTTATTTCGTTGGTTGTTGCTCTTTACCTGTTATTATTGACATTTTCACATACAAATAAAAATAGAGGAAGTAGGATAATGGATCCCCATGTACCTTTCACCAGCTTCTCCAATTTCCAGGGCAGGGCCCATCCTGTTTCATTGGCATCCTCCCCCACTTCCTCTGCACCCGGGCAGTTTGAAGCACAGGCCAGATTCCAGATCATTCCACCTGTAAATACTTCATACACATCTCTAAGAGAAAAGGAATCTTTCAAAACTAAAAATGACCACAATACTGTTCGCACATTTGAAAACATTTTAGAAGTTCCATGTGCCGTCAAATAGCCAATCAGGGCTCACATCGCCCTGAGTGCTTGCAGTCTTCAACTGTTTGCAGATTCCTGGGCCCCACCCCCAGAGATCCCTCCTCAGTAGGTCTGGGGTTGGGGTCCCAACATTTGCATTTCTTTTTTAAAAAAAGTTATCTTTTTTGTTGAAAGTATTACAGATGGGACCTTTTTGTTCCCCATTGACCCCTCTGCCCCCCTCCTAACCCCTCCCCAGGCCTTCACTGCACTATTTCTGTCCATGGGCTATGCCTATATGCATATAAGTTCTTTGGTTAATCTCTTCCCACCCCACCCCTTTCTCTCTGATATATGTCAGTCTGTTCTATGCTTCAATGTCTCTGGGTCTATTTTGTTCATCAATTTTTGTTCATTAGATTCCACGTATGAGTGAGATCATGTGATACTTGTCTTTCTCTGACTGGCTTATTTCACTTAGCATAATACTCTCCGGCTCCCTCCGTGCTGTGGCAAAGGGTCAGATTTCTTTCTTCTTTACAGCTGCGTCGTCTTCCATGGTGTGAATGTCCCACAGCTGTTTTATCCCCTCATCTACTGATGGCACTTGGGCTGTTCCAGATCTAGCTATTGTAAATTGCACTGCTATGAACATAGGGGTGAATAAATTCTTTCTGCTCGGTGTTTCTGGCTTCTTAGGATATATTCCCAGAAGTGGGATCACTGGGTCAAACGGCAGCTCCATTTTTAATATTCTGAGGAAACTCCACACTGTTTTCCGTAGTTGCTGCACCAGCCTGCATTCCCACCAGCAGCACATTAGGGTTCCCTTTTCTCCACACCCTCAGCAGCACTGGCCGTTGGTTGATTTATTGAGGACAGCCGTCCTGGCAGGTGTGAGCCCAACATTTGCATTTCTAACAAGCTTTTAGGTGATGCTGATGCTGCCCTTGAGTAGCAGCTGAGATGCCTCCCGGCCCCACCACTCGCCCCTTCTGGACCTCTCCTGCAAGCTCCCCCTCACTCTGGCTCAGGAAGGATTTGCCCTCCCCCAGCCCGACGGACCAGCAGACACTAAGGCCCTCTCCTTCTGGAACCCCTTCTATTCACCAGCCTCTGGAGGTGCTTTAAACCCCTCCAAGTCCCTCCAAGCTGCCAAAAGCCAGAGCCACCTGAAAAGAGAAATGAAAGGTGCCATCTTTCTTCCTTTGGCTGCCCCCCCCCCCCCCCCCGCAGGCTGTCACCAGCCTCACGCCTGACAGTGGCACTAGCCTTGGGTTTCAGAAGGAGGACAGTTATAGCTACTCCTCTGGGACGAGCCTGATTGTATCCCCTTCAGAACCCCAGCTTGAAGTCCTAATCCCCAGGACCTAGAATGTGACTGTATTTGGAGATAAGGACTTTGAATGGGAGATGAGGTCCTATGGGTGGGCCCTAGTCCAATGTGACTGGTCTCCTTATAAGAAGAGGTTAGGACATGAACACACAGACCAAGGGGCAGCCATCTACAATCCAAGGAGAGAGGCCTCAGCAAAAAAATATCCTGCTGACACCTTGATTTGGGGCTTTCAGCCTCCAGAACTGTGAGAAATTTCTCTTGTTTAAGCCACCCAGCCTATAAGAGTCCCATAAACTAACACGTCCTCCTGTTTTGATTCGCAGACAGGCACTGAGGCTGGGATGGGAAGGAGGAAGGTGGTGCATTTGCCTCAGGCCACAAGGTTGGGGTTGGGAGGCTGGGAACAGGTCCCAGATCTGACTCCCTGGTGGGGCTCCAGGTCCCTGCCCAGCTGGTTTTTCCACCTTTAGTTCCCACCACCACCACCCTGCTCTGTATATAGATTTTTCTACCTCTGATCACACCTCTGATCGAATTTCCCCACACAAAGCACCTTCAGCAGCCCAGCTCCACCTGCCCAGGAAGATCTGAACAAGCTTCTTGACTCCGTACCCCCAGCCCTGCCAGTAAGGACGTAAGCCAGTGCTTCTCAAACATTAACGTGCATCAGAATTACCTGGACAGTGTGTTAAATGCAGATTCCTGGGCCTCACCCTGGAGATCCCTCCTCAGTAGGTCTGGGGTTGGGGACCCAACATTTGCATTTCTAACAAGCTTTTAGGTGGTGCTGAGGCTGCCCTTGAGTAGCAGCAGCTAAGAAGCCTTCCCCCCCACACCACCCATGAGCTCCCCTCTCCTAAGCAGCCCTTTCCCTTCCCCAGCACCCCCTGCACTTGAGCCTTTGCCCAGCCTGGTCCTGCCATGAGTTCCCTGCTGCCAAGTCTGACACTGGTCAGATCCCGGGACCTCCCAACTCAGGATAAAGTTGAACGGTTGTGCTGCTTTTTAAAGGGAAAGCCTTGCTGGAATTTAAACCATAACGGGACCACCTCTATCTAAATTCTAAAGGATCATGGAGGAGCTTGATAAAAATGCAGATATCTGGGCCCACCCCCAGATACAGACCTCCCTTGGAAACACCCGCTGCTGTGGCCACCCTGTCTATATACAGATGAATAAAGGGAGTCCCAGAGAGGAGAAGTGACGAGTCCCAGGGCACTCAGCACATTAGAGCAGCTGAGCAGGAGCCCAGCTCTCCTTGGGTGCAGCTGTGTGTCCCTCACTGGACCACGCTGCGTTTCCTGAGCCTAAAGGGGCTCTCCTCCTCCTGCCCTTTTCTCACCTCCCCCCACCCCACTTTCCTGGGGCAACAGCTGGGCCCTGGCATTTCCAGCTGATGCTGAAACAGAGCCCCAGGGAACTTCACAACTTACAAAATTGAAAAGAGTGGGGAAAAGGGAAAAGAAATGAGGGAGAGATGAAAACTTTTTGCGGGGGGGGGGGTTTGCAGGAGGGGAGGAGGGAATTGGAAGCCAGTCAAAGGTGTCCAGGAAGCTGGGGGCGGGGCCACCACCCCTGCCTCTGACCAGGGAGGCCTCAGAGGGCAGGCAGCCCTGGAAACCACAGACCTTCCCTGGCCCCAAGGAGCCAGCCTCTGCACCCCGCTCTGTGACAGCTGGCCCTGTGCTTCAGACCCAGAGGGGCAGTTAGTTGGTTGGTTAGTTAGTGCAAGTTTCCTACCCTTGGACACGGATTTCTGCTAATAGCCCCAGTCCAGGCGGTGGGACTAGAGCTGGAGTGTGGCACCAGGGGTGGACTGCTGCCCCCCCCCCCCCCAGGCCGGCTCCAAGTGGCATTAGTATTAACAGCTGCAAAAGCTGCCCCAGGCACTTAGGATCCCAGCTGGGAAAGGTGAGTCACCACTGTGAGCAGGGCTCCTGGACTCAGGATCAGCAGCTGGAGTTGGAGGCGCCCCACCCCCATGTCACCAGGAGAAAAACTGGACCCTCTTCCAGACACCTTCATCCTGCAGCCACCAGTCTTCCACCCGGTGAGCAGCCACTCAGATTTGGAACCTCCCAGGGCTCAGGGCATCTCCGTTCCAGCTGGGGCCAGGCTCCCAGATGGTGGGATGGAAAGACCCTGTCTTGGGCCTGGCTTCCACAGTATCTGCCCCCGAGCTCTGAAAAGGTCCTCCTGAGTTTAGCAAAGTGCTGACCAGCTAATTCTCACTTGGGTGTGAATGTCTGCTGAGCTCACAGGGTCCTTGCATTTTAAAAGTAGTAGAGCCTGGAGACAGTGCTGTGCCCCTACAATAGGAGGGACTGGGGGAAGTGGGTAGTCTGTTGGGGGGACACTGAGCACCTAGCAGGGAGTCAGGTGGGAACCTTCGACTCAGGGATGGGGTGGGGGCTTCCTCGCTTTCTACTCCTGCTTAGTATCCATGCAAATTTGCTGAAACATGGCCATGCTTTACAGAAGCTAAGCTCCCAGCGGACTCCACCCTCCCTCTGAGGAGCATTAATTATCGCTTTCTCTTTACTTGGCCCTCTCTCACCAGAGCTGCAGCAGCTCAGCTCCTTACAGGCCAGGCCCGGAGCCTGGGAAGTGAGGGCCTGAGGAGCTGAGCCCAGGGGGCTGCAGGTGCTCTGGCTGTCCGAATCTCCCACACCTCCCGGTGCCTGAGTAAGGGGGTAAAGGGGTTGCCCAGGTTACAGCCCCTCCCTGCTTTTCAGGCTGGAAGCTCCCATCTGGAAGGCAGAGCTGTGGGGTCTTAGCTCTTTCTGGGTGACTTGGGCTTCTGAAGTCTGCTGGGGGTGGGAGAAGACCACGTAAAGGCTGGTCCAGTGACACTGCCCAGTGTTTACCTGTTGCACCTTCACGTTTGTTCTGCAAACACCTGTTCAGAACCCACACTGTGCCAGGCTGGGCACTGAGCCTATAGAAGGGCGGGGTGGGGCTTCAGCTCTTAGGGGCTGTGCCTCCCAGTGTAGACAGCCAGCCACGTGTCACCCTGCAAGGCAGCTGGCCAAGGGCCAAGCCAGCCAGACCAGCAAAGTGTTCTGGAGCAAGGGGAGGGGAGAAACAATTCAGGCACCAAGGGGTATGGTGCTTGAGACTTTGTCGGTGGGTGTCGGAGAAGGTGTCAGGAGCCTCGAAAGTCAAGTTGGATTTCCCAGGGTGTAGGGATAGCGGAGGAAACAGCCCCAGGGAAGGCAGCGAGCTGTAAAAGTGTGCGTTGTGTTTTAAGAATGCCAGGCAGCTTCTAGGCCATTGTCAGTATCTCTCCAAGCTTCCACATCAGGGTCCGCGCTCAGGTCCCAACTTGTCCATCCTTCTGTATCCCAGTTCCCAGGCCCTGGCCAGTCACCAGTCCTCAGGAAGCCTCGATAACAGGCTTCTGGAAGCCAGGGTGGCATCCAGGGGGCAGCGAGCCTCACTGGGGACACTACTGTGCCCTAGGAGCTGGGGAGAGGGGCTGGGCTGGGCTCCAGCAGGTGGCAGAGCTGAATTTGGCTTCCCCAGGGCAATGTGGCTTTGACATGTGAGGGTCCAAGAAAGGGGAATAGGTAGAAGACCACATTTCAGAGAAAACGAATTTTCCCCACAGGACATTTTCTGTTTGGGGCGGGAGAATCGCGTTTTCTTGCTCTCCTTCCCTCCCCACCCCCCTGACATAGGGGTCCCTTGGCCTTTCCTCCAGCCATGTAAGGATGGGTTTCTCCCCTTGTCCAGGTGGTTCCTTATGTCACAACAATTTTTGGTGGCTTACGCGCAGGGAAGATGGTCATGCTGCAGGGAGTGGTCCCGCTCCACGCGCGCAGGTGAGGGCAGTGCTCCCGGGGTGCTGGGCTCAGCCCCAGCGGCTCCAGCTGGGGGCTCCCCTCTGCCTGCGGGGCCTCTGGGGGTCTCTGACAGAGGTGCCCTTCAGAGCCTCCGCTCCCCCAGGTTCCAGGTGGACTTCCAGTGCGGCTGCAGCCTGCAGCCCCGGCCAGACATCGCCATCCACTTCAACCCGCGCTTCCACACCACCCAGCCCCACGTCATCTGCAACACCCTGCACCAGGGGCGCTGGCAGGCCGAGGCCCGGTGGCCCCGCCTGGCCCTGCAGAGGGGCGCCAGCTTCCTCACCCTCTTTCTCTTTGGAAATGAGGAGATGAAGGTGAGCGAATGGCTATCCGGGCATCTAGAACTTGGTCCTTCCGCCCCTCCTTCCTTCTGTTGAGTCCCCATGTCACTGTGTGAAAGGGAATGGGGGAGGGGTCAAGTGCAGAGAGGACCGAGGAGCTGCCAAGCCCAGTTCCACGTCGCCCTGGGCCCCTGGGGCCTGATATACCTGGCAGCAAGACAGCTCTCTGGCGCCTGGCCCTGGGGAGGGTGCCACCACCGCGGTCACAGTATGTCTAGAGTGCCCGCTATGTGCCCGGCACTGTTCTAAGCCCCTAAATTTCAGCTCATGGAATCCTCCGAACAGCCCATGGAGGAAGGTGCTTCGTTTTCCCCACCCCACAGCTGAGGGGGCAGGGGCAGGGGGCAGGGAGAGAGGACGTGACCCCAAGGCTTTCCCTGCTGATGGGACCTCCTGCCAGAAAGACAAGGGGGGGGGGTTGGCAGTGGAGGGAGAGGCCATGGGAGAGGGATCCACACAGCCTCCTGGGCCTCGGTTTCCTCCCCCATGGACCGGTTGTGGTGATGGCCGGCTGCTGGCAGGTCTGCAGAGAGGGACCACGTGGGGAAGCGCTGGGTCAGGGCCAGAGGGGGGCGTTGGAAGGTGCCTTGGGTCCAAGGCCAGTTCTGCCATCTGCCAGCTCTGCCACCTCAGGAAGGGCACATGGGTTCTCCAGGCCTCGGGCACCCGTCTGCAAAATGTACCTGCTCCATAGAGTTGGGATGGAGGCGAATGGGGACATTTCCAGGCAGGAGTGCTCACAGGCGCCTGGCAGGAGCTCAGCGACCACGAGCTGCGCTGAGGCAGCCCCTGCGTCTCCAGGTGAGTGTGAACGGAAAACACTTCCTCCGCTACCGCTACCGCCTCCCGCTGTCTCGTGTGGACACCCTGGGCATATTTGGTGACATCCTGGTCAAGGCTGTTGGATTCCTGAACATCAACGTAAGTTTCCATGGGGCCAAGGCCTGGGTGGCACTGGCCTCTGACTTCCTCTGACCCCTGGACAGGCCCGGGACCCCCTCCTGCCCCAGACAAGCCCTGTCACTGCAGTTATGGCCAAGTTCCATCGAGGTGTCAGACATGAGTGGGGTGAGGGAAGAGAAGCTGACTAGCGAAGGGGCCAGAGAACCCTGGACAGAAGTCTGTCCTGGGTGTGGGGTCAGTCAATGCGGAGGAGCAATGGCCAGGAGGTGAGTCACTTAGAGACTTGGCGCTGTGGGGCCCAGACATAGCAGCTGGCTGTCACTCCCACCCGAGGAGCTTATTAAAAATGCAGATATCTGGGCCGCCACCAGAGAGTCTGATTCCGTGTGCCTGAGACAGGGCCTAGGATCTGCATGTTCACGGGGCCAGCTCTGAGAGCCGCGAGGAGGCCATGAGAACGAGGAGCTCTGAAGGCCCAAGGGGCCTCTGCCAGTGCCTGGGCCAGCAGGCCGGCCGGGCCAGGGGAATGGCCCCTGGGACTTGCAGTGACCCTGAATCCCGTTGTTGCCTTTTCTCTTTCCGAACAGCCATTTTCAGAGGGCGGCAGCGAGTATCCAGTTGGCTATGTGAGTCTCTTGGGAGCAAGGTGGGCCCTTGCCAGACACACAAGCTGAGCCCCCGGTTCTCCCCCCCCCCACCGTGACCTGCCCCTTGCCAGCCAGGCTGCTGCTCCCCTTGCACAGGCCCAGCTGCCCCTTCCCTTGCACCGTTGCCATGGATACGGCTAGCTCTGCCTTGGTCCCTGGAGAACCTGGATTTGCCTCTCCCAGCTCATCTCCAGGGCCAGCTTGGGAAGATGAATGGTGGGCGGGGGTGGGGGTGAGGTGGGGGTGGGCAGGGATTTCCCCTGAAGGGGCAGGGCCAGGTATTTATATCAGAAGATCCCTTTAGATTGGAGCTTTCAATTCCCAGAGTAAGCCCACGAGGTAGCTGGGCTGGCCTGCGGGGCAGAGGGGGACATGAGGCTCAGGTACTTGCCCAGGGCCACATGGTGAGTGAGTGACAGGCCCTCCACCCAGTTCTTCCTCCATCCAGTTTTCCAGAGCTGGTGTCTGTCTGAATTCAGGAGGATCCCACTGGGGCTCCAATCATCCACCTGTATTGTCTCCGAGAGACAAACCCCAAAGATCCCCAATTGTTAATAATAACATCAAGAGCTTCCCTTTCACTGAGCAAACGTGCATGACCTCTGCATCCCCTCTTCTTTCCTTGACAGCCTTTCCTGCTGGAGAGCCCCAGACTGGTGAGTCAGCTCCCTCCCCATTCTGGTGGAGGCAGAGCCCCCCACCTGCCTCGCCAGGGGTAGGAGGGCACCCCCACCTGGAAAACCCTTGGCATCAGGGTTTTCCCTCCCTTCATAGAAAAGTGCAGGCTGTGGGCTGGTGGCCCCTTCAGGCCGAAGCTGCAGCTCCATTTGACCTTGTCTACATCTATTCTGCACACAATTATTTGATATCTTTGGTGCCAGGCTCAGTGCCAGGCTCTAGGAGAGAGGGACAAGCCAGTCCCCAGGCCTCTAGCTGCTTACGGGCTGGTGGGGAGGCAGACCAATGAATGGGCCATTACAGCTCCGGTGCAGGATAGGGGCATACGTGGTGCTCACAGCACAGAGGGACACCAAGCTCAGCCTCGAAAGGCCAGGGGGAGCAGAGTGCAGGAGGCCAGGCTTGCAGTAGGTGTCTAATAAATGAGCAGAGCTGAGTCCCCTTCTGGCTGCAGGCCCAGAAGCAGAGACTTACCTGCTCAGGGCCCCCAGCCCCTGAGGGTGGCCCTCAAAGCTGCTCCTGGGGGCGGCAGTCCTCACTGAGCATCTCTGTGAGTCCCCTTCTCAGTCATCTCCCCTGTTCCTTCAGGAGGTGCCCTGCTCACGTCCCCTTCCCCGGGGCCTCTGGCCAGGACAGGTCATCGTGCTGCGAGGGCTGGTCCTGCCAGAGCCAAAGGAGTAAGTATGCAGATGAAGGGAGGGAGAAGCGTCCCGAGCCAGGCATGAGCTTTATACACATTGCCTCTCTAGTCTCCAAAGCCCCCATTTAATCCCCATTTCGCAGGTAAGCAGACAGAGGAGCAGAGGAGAAGTAAGCTGTTCAGGGTTGCGGAACTTGCAAAAGGCAGGCTGGGACTGGGACCAGGGCTCAGGCTGCCTTCATGGCCCCCGCAGCCCCAGCTCTGGGAGTATCTTCCCTGCCTGTAAATGTGGTGAGGCCAACAGCCTCTCATCGCAGGTCCTCCCTGGAGCCTCAGGAAGGGCCCTTGAGAGGCTCCAGCAGAGGATCAGAGAGAGGATGCGACCAACGGTGACATAGTGCCTGGTTTAGGAAATGCAGCTAGGCGGCCCCAGGGAGGCCTGGCGCGGGAAGTGAGGACTTGCAGGGACTCGGTAATCAAGTAGATGCTGCCTGACTTATCCCCCAGGGGGCGCTCCCGCTCCATTCGCCAAACCTGCAGGCTCAAAGGCAATTAAAAAAGGGTCTTCTCTTTCTTTCTTTGTTTCTTTTTATTTTCCTCCCTCCCTCCCTCCTTCCTTTTTTCCTTTTCTGGAATTGCATTGGATTTCCTGACTTCTGGGCCATACTGCCTGCCTGAGTTTGACTTGCTGAGGACACTTACTACCTGTGCAACTTGCAGGCATTGCTTTTCCTTTCTGTGCCTCAGTTTCTTTGTCTATAAGGGATAATGATAGCGCTGCCCTCAGAGGTGGTGTAAATGCGCATAAGTGTGCCAGCAGCCAGTGTTCCACACCTGGGTGGTATCAGATTTCTCTTGGTGAAGGGGTGGAGGGGTGAAGGGGCAGGGAGCCGGGAGTCAGGGGTGCGCTCTGTTCCCAGCTCTTTCTCCCCTGTTCTGTTTCTGAGTTTGAAGTCACTGACCTCACTAAACCCCTGCCCTGCATGATCCTGAATTCTGTGGCAAGCACAACCCTGGATAGCATGCACCTCCAAAGCCAGGCCCAACTGGGCTGGATTTCTGATTTTCCCTCTTATAAACTGTGTGGTCTTGTGCAAGTCACTGCTCCTCTCTGAGTCAGGAGTCCTGAGTTTCCCCATCAGAAAAAAACAAGGAGAAACAAAATCCCAGCCCTATGGGGAAAACAAAATGGTTCCTGGCGATAAGGAGCACCTTCCCCTCTGCCTTGGCCGGGCAGTGCAGTGGTTAGAGTGTTGTTCTGCGCACCAAAGGGTCACGGGTTCGATTCCTGGTCAAGGGCACAGTCAGCAGCTTCAGGGCTGTTGTTTCAAAGAAGTGGCTCTGGAAGCCCCCAGACATGACACAGAATCTGGCTGCCCTGCCTGAGAGGAGGCTGCCAGGCAGCAGAAAGGCCCCCTTGCCTGGAGTCCTGAATCCTGGTTCACATCTCAACCTGAAGCCCCACAGCTTTTACGAGTAACGGAGTCCTTTAATTTCTTGTCCCCTCCCTTAAATGAGCTGATGGGCCTCAAGCACAGGATTTCTGTGAGGAGTCCAGAAAAGCTAATGATGCACCTACTGCATGCCAGGTACTATAAGACACCTACTGCATGCCAGGTACTTGCTAAACTTCACAAACATCATAGCCTTTGTTCCTCTCAATGGCCCTGAGAAGGATTTTATAGTATTTTTGTTGTTGTTAATCCTCACTGGAGGATATTTTTTTCCGTTGACTTTTTAGAGAGAGTGGGAGGAAGAAAGAGAGGGAGAAACATCGATGTGAGAGAGACACATCGATTGGTTGCCTCCCACATGCACCCTAACTGGGCCAGGGATCAAGCCTGCAACCAAGGTGCGTGCCCTTGACCAGGAATCTAACCCATGACCCTTTGGTCCACGGGCCGATGCTCTAACCACTGAGCCAAACCAGCTAGGGCTATAGTATTTTTAAAATTATTTTATAGTAGTATTTTTTAAACAATAGGTATGATTTGAGTGCTATTGTACAGTGGCTGCTTTTCTAAGCATTTTGAGTTAAATGTGTAAACTCATTTAATTCTCATCACAACCCCACAGGCAGATGCAGCACTGTTATTCCCACATTACAGATGAGGAAACTGAGGCACGGAGACATTGACTTGCCCAGGGTCACAGGACTAGAAAGTGGCAGAGCCAGGATTGAATCCGAACAGCCTCACTCTAACCCCTGTGCTGTTTGCAAAACACTTACAACACCGGGCACATATGCTCAGTAAATGTTAGCTATCACTAATACCATAATTATGCCCATTTTGAAGAGGAGAAACTGAGGCTCGGGGGTGGTCATTTGCTCCCCCATGATCCTGTAGCCAGTGAGTGGCGATGTGGGGATTCAGTCTCAGGTGTGAGGCTCAAGCAGCTATTTCCACTCTGAGCTGCCAGGTGTCCAAGAGCTGGTTTCTGGGGGGGAATCTGCCCAATCTTCCAGCCTCCATCCCTCCCCTCGGGGTCCAGCAGCCACAGCCCGGAGGAGTCGGGGCGCCATGGCCTGGGGGCTCCGGAAGCTGAGCCCCTTCTTCGGCCCCTTCCCACAGTTTCACGCTGAGCCTCCTGGATGAGGCTGCTCGTGTTCCTGTGACACTCAGGGCCTCCTTCGCAGACAGAACGCTGGCTTGGGTCTCACCCTGGGGACGGAAGAAGCTGATCCTGGCCCCCTTTCTATTCTACCCACAGCGGTTCTTCGAGGTGGGTCAGAGCCAAGCATTTCCATCTGGGACACTGAGGGGGGGAGGGTGTTCCAGGGAGAACCTCCATACCAGGGTTCTCAACCCTCTACACTGGTGCCAGGCGTCCCATGCCCAGAAACCCAGGTTTAATCGATCGGGTGTGGGCCCTGGCACCAGGGTTACCAGAAAGCCCCCCTAAAGACTCCAGTCAGGGTTGAGAACCTCTCCTCCAAGGAAGCAGCCTCTGTTACAGATGGTGAAACTGAGGCCCAGAGCCGAGAAGATCCTCGTGGAAGGGCTGGTGACCAGCTGGGCCCTAGTCTGTTCGGTTGCAGAACTGGGTGCTCCACGGGCCCAGTGTGAAGGGAATAGGGCTCCCTGGGTAGGGCATCGGGCAGGGGCGGAGGGTCCATCAGGAAGCCTACAGGCTTCACGCCCTCCGTTGCCAGGTTCTGCTCCTGTGCCAGGAAGGAGAGCTGAAGCTGGCACTCAATGGGCAGGGCCTGGGGGCCACCAGCCTGAAGCAGCAGGCCCTGGAGCGGCTGCGGGAACTGCGGATCAGCGGCACCGTCCAGCTGTACTGCGTGCACTACTGAGGGGGGACCCAGAGAAGAGGAGAGGCCCACACCAGGGCCCACGGTCTGCCCCCCTTACAGTGCCCACCTGTCACCACCACTCCAGGCCTGGCTCACTTCTGGAGCTATGACCCTGAGTCCCCAGGAGCTCTGGGCCCCGCAGCACAGGGAAGGCACAAGAGTGTGAAGGCTCCTCCAACTCCGGGCCTCCCGGTACCAGGCGCCAAGACTGGCCTCTGTCTTCCTCCAGGGCCTCGACAAGGACACTCAAAAAGAACTCAAAACACTGGCTCGGAGAAGTTAGATGTTCATGTCATTCCCATCTGACAGAACTGGAGAAAATGGTCCAGGCGGGAGGCAGCTCTGTGCCCCACGGACCTTCAGGGTTGTCCCTGTCATCACTGCCACCCCCGCCCAGCAGGCCATCAGCGTGGTCTGTGTGTCTCCGCTTCCCGGCACTTTCCCACACATTTCATTCTTGTAAGAACCCGGCGACGTAGACGGGATGGCAGATGAGGCGCGGCAGACTTGTCAGATGTCACAGAGCTGGCCCGTGGGCACCGGAGTCAGAAGCAGCTCTCTGTCCCCTGGTCAGTACAGGTGCTCAGGGTTCTCCCCTGACGGTCCTGGAAGTGCAGCTCCCAGGGCGCACAGAGCTGTCCCAGGAGGAGAAACATCAACCTGGGTTCAGCTCCTGACACTTTCACAGGCTTAGGGGCCTTGGGTTTGGGCAAACCCAGTGTGCGCATGCGGAAAGGCATGGGAAATGACATCGGCCTAGCCGGTGGCTGTGAGAATCTATAAGTTGAAATTGCTTAAAGTGCCTAGTACCGAGATGGAACTCAATAAATGGTGGCTCTTACGGGTATTGTGAGAAATGATCTGTTGGCCCCATTGATGTTGCCAACGCCCCTCCCCCCAACCCAAGCAGAACTGATCTGATACTGTCCCCACCGGTAAGATGCACCAAAGGCATCTCACCGGTGGGGAGAGTGTCAGAGATCAGTGGCAACGTGCTCACCAACGTTCATGGGTCTACTCCACCCGTTCGACAACCTTCTTGGCAGAACTGATGCTCTCACCCGCAGCCCGGGGCCTGGATCCTAGTCTGGGGTCTGTTGCCCGGGTTGCTTAAAACCTTCCCTGCGAACCCAGACTGCAGACTCACCTCGAGGGGGAGGGCGGCGGGTGTAGCTCAGGGGGAGGAAGAGCAGGCTGTGCGGCTGGCCCGTCTCCGGTCAGGGCCCTGCCTTCTGTTTCTCTCCCGCTGCCAGTCACTGTGTGTGCTATGCAGTGACTCGGTGCCCTCTGCTCCACCCATTAGGTCACTCAGGACACAGCGGTTCTTAGCTCCCTCCTCTGTGCCAGGCCCCTGGTGTTTGACACGTGATCTCCTTTCACCCCTTCAGAAGGCTGTCGCCTGAGCCTCCGGCAGGGTGAGCAGCGCATCCAAGTCTCGGCTGGGACGTGGATTGGAGCCAGGACTCCTCAGTCCGTGGAGACAGGCTGACACTGTGTGGACCTTTTGCAAATGAGTTCCGTTTGGGACACATGAGAGAGGGGGTTTACCCCCTGTCCCCCAAAAAAGTGCAACTCAATTACTGTACAACAAATTCAGTCCGATAGAGAATAAAGGTCCAGAGTCTTTCTTTCCAAAGAATTTAAGCTGCCCCATAGCAAAGAACACATTACAGTTCAGCACGCACACGTTCGTGCTTCTAAACTCTAGGGCTGATACTTGAGCAGAAAACCCTCCCTACTTGCCAGGCCCAGAAGGACCACATCTCCTCTCCTGTACACAAGACGGCCCACTGCCCACAGCCACGTCTATAATTATCAACCAGGTCTCCAGGTAGGGCGCTCGGCCTGCCTGCATTAGAACAACCAAATGTACATGAACTTGAGCCCCTCCACCCCCCAGACAGTGGCTTCTTTGGGGGAAGGAGCAATGCTGCAGCTTCATCACCTCATGGGAAACCCAAGATGCCAGCACTTGTTGCACGAGGACAGCAGCTCACCCTCACAGAACCCCCGTGCGTGGGCACTGGAGGCTGGAACCAGGGAAAGAGGCGCCACCCTCAGAAGGCATGGGAAATGGGGAGCGTCTGGGGATGTGTCTGCTGAGTACACGTTCATTCAAGCACGTGCCTGTGTGCATGTGTTTGCATCTATGTTCTCATGAGACCGTATGTGCCAGCATGTTTCCAATGTAGAAGCACCGGATCCATTCAGGGAAACACTGGAAAGTCAGTCTTGTGCCCCTTCTCTGGTTGCAGACTGACCCTTGACCCAGCACGCCCCTGACCATGGTGCCCATGGCCACGTTGGGCCCCCTCCTTGGAGCCCCTTCTGGCCTGGGATGCCTCATAGCTGATGTCCTGAGAGATGAGATTGAAGGGATCTTACTGTGACCAACAGGCAGCTTGGCCAGGGACGAGGGCCTTGTGGGGTGACACAGCTGTAAGCAGTGGGGTGGTCACCTGCCATCAGCCCTTTAGCCAATACAACAACCTGAGGAGGAGGCACGGTAGCCCCTTGTTCAGGTGCAGGAGCCAGAGTTCCCAGAGGGAGATGACTTGCACATCTTGCCACTTGTGCGAAGTCTGAGCTGAGTCTTTTCTCTGCCCACACCTCCCACTAAGCACCCCATGGTCCTGCCTCTCCCTTCTGCACCCCACTCCTCGTTGTCACTGTTTCACTGCAGATGCAAGAATTAATGCTTTTTTGTCCGGCCGGTGTGGTTCAGTGGTTGATCCAGGAGATCGCAGTTCCATTCCCGGTCAGGGCACATGCCCGGGCTGCGGGCTCCATCCCCAGCAGGGGACGTCCAGGAGGCCTCCGATCAATGACTCATCATTGATGTTTCTATCTCTCTCTCCCTCTCCCTTCCTCTCTCTCTGAAATCAATAAAAATGTTGTGTGTTTTTTTTAAATTAATGCGTTTTCTCTTCCTCTACCTTCTATGTTCCTGATCTGAGGAATGACAGCCCCCGTTCCAACACCTCATGCAGGTTTCCCAGTCCCCAACAGGGCCATCCTAAGTCACCCACCTCTCACACGCCCCTACTTTCCTCCTCAACTTCCCCGCTGCCCTCACCACCTGCATCCAACCACAAAGTCCACTCACTGCTAACTCTAGAAGTTTCTTCTGAATTCACTTCCTTGTCCATCTCCCTGCCTCAGTGGCCCCCACGGTTTCCTGACCAGCCCCCTGCCTCCTGTCCCTACCACTCCATGTCCAGTCTCCCCAAGACCCACGGTGGCCTTCCCAAAGCCCCCATCTGGCCAGGACCATCCTGGCCTTAGGGCACAGGCATGCCCCTGGGCAGCTCGCAGGCCCCTCCTGCCAACCCTTCCTCGCCCTCCTCCCCCCACCCCCGCCCCCCAGGCTGACTGAAGGACTTGCCCTTTCCCTCACCACACAGCTCACTCCGCCTCTGCTCCTCGGCCCAGCCCCTTCTCTGCCCCCCCTTCCCCACACCCACTCCTCCCCTCCCCCATCAGACAGACACCCCTCCTCTGAGAAGCTGCCCTGAAGGCCCCAGCCTGGCTCAGCTGCCACTCTCTGGGCCCAGGCCCCCGGCCCTCCACCTCTCCCCACATGGACCATGTTCTGCTGCGGTTCCCTGGCCTGCCTGCACCCACCCTGCTCACCACCCAGCCGCTTTTATCTGAGCCACGGAAAGGCAGGTGTGAGAGACAGTGATCAGTAGAGACTGTCAAACGCGCAGGAACAAGTGCCTTTGTTCTGGGCTGATGCTTCGCATTTCTCCTCAAGGCCATAACCCTCCTGCGGGCGAGCTTCCCAGAAAGATAAGGACCTGTTTTCAGTTCCTGGCAGAAAGGTTTCTTTCGTTTTGAAGGGGATTTCTGCGATTCTGAGGAAGCTTGCTACCCAACCCCTTCAGAGTCTGTTTGTTGTTTGCTGGCCTTTCCTACATTTCCCCCTTTTTGTTTTTGCCGAATTTGATGAAGCAGGATAGAGAAGGCAGCTGCTTTCTGCTGTCCTTTGGTGATTACGTTTTGCGATTGGCGAGCTCCTCTCCGGACTGTGTATAGGAAACAAAAAGCAAAACAGCGAATGGAAATTCCAGACACACCTCCACCCACTGCTTTAAGACTATTGAGAGGATTTAATTTTTGTAAACCTTCCTGCAGCCCTTGTATTAAATCGGTCCCAGAAACTAGTTGTAGTTGGATTTTGAAAAGTAGTAGAAATATGTTTTTGTAATTCCCCAATTTCTTCAGTCATGTTATGTGAGTGGTATATCAAGTGTTTTCGTACTATAGACCAAGGAGAGTGTGTTTGATTCCAAGGAATAGGAGTGACACAAAAGGTAGACGTGTTCCAAACACATTTAAGGTGCAGCTGACGTTGTAAACTAACTATTTGATCTCCTAACATAACTACAGCTTGTTCTAAATCCTAGTCGAGCATTAATTTCTGAGTCAGTCCGCCTCTGAGACGTCCGTAACTGCTCAGAGTCAGTAGCCACTGTTGTATATAATGTGCAGTTTGCACGCTTTGGTGCAAGGCTACTCCGGCCGTGGCCACCGTGGCAGTGACAGCTGTAAGCCCCATGACCAGGGCAATGATCATGCCAATCGTTCTTTTGCCTCTTTTCATATATTCTACCAATTGTTGAAACAACATCATGGTTGGAGAATCTTGCCAAGGACGGGACAGTTGGACCGGTATCCACATCCCAGAGCGCGCTTTCAGCAGATAAATGTCCTGTAAAGAACTATTAAAGGGGGTGGAGAAATTCACACATGTATAAAAAACAATTATGACAAGTTAGAGTATAATTAGTAGAATTCCATAATACCTGCCCAATCATTATAAGACATGGCAATCGGACACAAGCCTGTGTCCAACGAGTCTAGTTCCTTGTAAATTGTAACTGAGTTCGATTAGTCGTAATGTTTTGCCATATGTTCCCATTCCAAGCATACACACGGTTTAATGCATTCATCAGCTTCCATAGGTGGGACTGAGAGGGCCCGCCGATTAGATGTGGAGCACTCGCAGACATGCCCCCCCATGCCATTGGATGGTGCCATTGGCACGTGTAGACATATTACCCTGACCATCAGAAGGCCACCGTAAGTCTGAACTTTGACCCTTCGCTCGGGCAGAACCATGAGGGCTCTAATCAATGACACTCCCATAGGAAGTATTAATAAGAACCCGAGCTACTTCACCTCTACATTGTTCCCAGTGTACCCAGTCACTCCAAGATGTTGCCGTAGTGGTCTGGCATGGTGGCCATTCAGGAGAGGGCAGGCCACTGCTGCTGATGTTGCCACTAAAGGTTTTTCCCTGGAGTAAAAAGAATTTCCTCGATTTTTCATCTTAGAAAAATCAAGTAGAATTTCAGGCTATAGACACCCAGGCAGCAGTCTGTACTTTTAAGCAATGCTCAGAAACTCCTATGCATATGGTAGACCCTCTACTCCTACTTCATAAAAGGGAATAATCATCCCCTCTTCATGAGGAGCTATCGGGCCTCGAGTATCAAAGGTCCTGGCATCCACGATATTTCACTAGTATAAATAGGAACAGTAGAATCCCACCCCCCTACTCCCCCGTTTAGGGGTGGGTTAGGGACGTATGCCCAATAAGTGGGGTTTTCTGCTTGGATAGGCGTTACCTGTGTGGAACTAACAGCGAGCACGGCAAGGAAAAGGGCCGTTGCATTCACTGGCTGTCCGGCCTCTTGCAACACTTGTTCAGCTTTCTGATTCATCTTCTTTGGTTGGCCCCAAGTAGGAACCGTAGCCCTTTGTGTTTGAGGCAAAGGGACAGTGATGGTTTGTGCATGAAGATCTAACTTCTGCACGCTTCGAGTTAAGTTGTTAAATTCACTCCTCCTTCGCTTGCTCATGCCTAATCCTGATTTCCCTTACGGGCGTCCAATACTTCTGTTGACCTGTGGAAACATAAGCATAACCACGGCCCCACCGCAAAACTTCAGCGGGGATCCAGGTATTTGTTAAACCATCTCTTACAAATACGGGTTGATGTACTTCCGGAGAACTCTCGCGAGTCCGATGTTTTTCAGCTGCTGTAGCACCCTGAGTGTCTTTATTCAAAAAATTGATAGTAAAGAGAGCTCTTGCAATTCTCTGTCTAGGTGACTGAGTCCCTATTTCCCCTTTTTGTTTTCGCAGCATCTCCTTGAGGGTTCTATTAGCTTGTTCAATAATTGCCTGCCCCTGTGGATTATAAGGAATGCCTGCAACATGTTGTATATGATCCTTAGAAAAGAAATGTTGCATTTTGCCTGCCAGGTATGCAGGTCCGTTGTCTGTCTTAATGGCTTTAGGAAGACCCATCACTGCAAAAGCCTCAAGAAAATGTGTTATAACAGCATCAGCTCTTTCATTAGGCAAGGGGGTCGCCCAAGTTAATCCAGAATAAGTGTCTATAGTATGATGTATATATTGCAACTTTCCAAAGTCAGACAAATGTGTTACGTCCATTTGCCACAAATCATTACTAGCAACGCCTCGAGGATTTACGCCTTCTGGCATTCGCGGCCCTTGGATTTGTGTACAGATAGGGCAATGACGCAGAATATGACGAGCCTGCCTCCAGGAAATATAATAATCATCTTTTAAGGCCCTTGCATTCTGGTGGTGTAAGGCATGAGCCTTTGTGGCCTTTAAAACTGAGCCAATCAATTTCTGATCTATTTCATGATTACCTGCTGCCACGGGTCCAGGAAGTCGTGTGTGTCCCTTATATGGGTTGTATAGAGTGGGCATTTACGTGCACGAACTAACTGCTGTAGTTGCAAAAATAACAAATTAATTGGTGAGGAATCCTCAGTAATAGTGACTGTTTCTATATGTTTAGCTGTGAGTTCAGCATACTGAGAATCAGTAACTATATTGTTTGTTTTTGCTCTTGCAGTAATAGGATAATGGCTGATACCTCCGCCTGCTGGACAGAGGTTAGAGAGGTTTTTACTACTCAGGAAATATTTTCCCCAGAATACCCAATCATTCCAGGCTTATTAGCATCGGTATAAAATGTAGGTCCCTTAACGGGTTCCTTTTGAACTCTAGTAGATAATATCCATTGTGTTTTCTTTAGAAATTGAAATAATTTATCTTTGGGATAGTGATTAGAAATTTTTCCAAGAAAATCAGACAAGGCAATTTGCCAATCTTCATTTAATTGCCACAATGTTAGAATCTATGCGTTATTGAATGGCACAATAATTACGTCAGGGTCCCTCCCAGTTAAATTTCTTAAAACGATTGCGACCCTGGATAATTATATAACATATTTTTGAAATATACTCTTCCACTTTCTTCTGACTACGATGTGGCAGAAATACCCATTCAATAATATTCATAGCTTGTAGTAGCAATCCTGTAGGAGAACGTGGGGTGTGAAATATCAGCAACTGGAAATTTTTCATTGACTCTATACGATGTATCTGAGCTCTTTGAACATGCTGTTCGATCCACTTTAATTCCCTTTCTGCTTCATGGGTTAATTCCCGTGGACTATCTAGTTCTGGTGGGACTTCTAAAGTTCGAAAGAGATGAGTCAATGCATATGTAGGGATCCCTAAGGATGGTTGTAGCCAACTGATATCTCCTAATAATTTTTGGTAATCATTGAGCGTTTTTAGGCTATCTCTTCTAATGGTCACCTTTTGAGGTGTGATAGTAGTAGACTCAATTAATTGACCCAAATATTTAAAGGGTGTTGTAGTTTGAACCTTTTCAGGAGCTATCATTAACCCATATTCTGTCAATTAACCCATATTCTGGCTCAGCAGGAGCTGAGCCATGTTAAAGATCTGTTGTAAAACAGGCATTTCTGGATGAGCAAACAAAATATCATCCATATAATGATAGATTAAACTGTCAAGATAAGCTTTTCTGATTTTTTTATAGGGGCTGGTGCACAAATTGTAGGGCTATTTAACATGCCTTGTGGCAAAACCCTCCATTGATATCTCTCATTAGGCATCCCGTTATTAAGTGTAGGGACGGTAAAGGCAAATTTTTCTCTATCTTTGGGATGCAAGGGAATTGTAAAGAAACAATCTTTTAGATCTACAATAATGATACTCCATTTTTGTGGAATTAAAGCTGGTGAAGGTGTTCCTGGCTGTAAAGGACCCATGGGTTGAATACACTCATTAACTTTTCTAAGATCAGTCAGCATTCTCCATTTTCCAGATTTCTTTTTTATCACAAACACAGGAGAATTCCAAGGACTAGAGGAAGGTTCAGTATGTTCAGCTTGTAATTGTTCCCGTGCTAAGTCATGCAGCGCTCCTAATTTCTCTTGACGAAGGGGCCACTGTTCCACCCAGACGGGTTTTTCCGTTTTCCATTTGAGTTGTAAAGCAAAGCGCTGTACAGGGGCTCCTACTCTAAATTTGGAAACGCTATTCCGGCTGCAGAACTATGACAATTGAGCATGAGCTGTCTTTCAGACTTAGATATAATAGGAATCTCTAAAGTGGCTCCCCATTGAGCCAACAAATCTCTTCCCCACAAATTTAAAGGAATCTCAGCCACATAAAATTGACAATGTCCTATCTGTCCCTCTGGCCCGACACACTGTAATTCTTTAGTACTTTGCTATACATTGGTTACTGTGCCGATTCCAGTAAATTGAGCCCTAACCGTTTGCAAAGGCCATTCTTTCGGCCAATTCTGATAAGCTATAATAGACACATCTGCTCCTATGTCCAACAGTCCTTCAAATTCCCTGTTATTTACCCTCAATTTCATTAATTACAGTATGCCAGAAGATCTGTTTGCCTGTGCTTCCAAACCCTCCTTGTCTTTGGAGTGGCCCAGCTTTCCCTTTAATATATGGCAATATAAGCATTGTGCAGTCCTTTGCCCTGCATTAATATTGGTAGTTTTAGATACACTAATCATGACCAAGATTTCACCTAAATAGTCTGAATCATTAATTCCAGTGTGCACTAAAATTCCGTGTTGTCAAACTCCTTCTGCCTAACAATAGTCCTACAGTATTTTTAGGAATAGGCCCAAACACATTAGTCTGCAACTTCTGAACCCCTGCACCTGGGACTGGTGTGACGTGCCCACTAGGAAGGCCCAGGGCAGCGCGCCCTGGGCAGCAGGCATTGGTTCTGAAACACTGGCGCGGGCCTGGAGGGTAACTGACTCCCCCTGAGGTTGGCATCGGTGAAAGGCCACGTTGTTTTCCCCTGGGCCCCGGGCTTTGGGGCCCGATCTGTAGTTTCCCAATAGAACATTCCCTTGTTTATCCCTTTCAAAAACAGGCCTCTCATAATCTGTATTGTGTTCAGAGTGCGACTGAAACACGGCAATTGCTGTGGAGATGAAATTGCATAATGACCGTACCCCCATAGGAGCAGGGTCCCCTAACTGCTGTGCTCTCCTAACAGCCCGCATAACTTGTCTTCATACTTTCAGATTTAATTGTGTTTACCTTTCGGTTGAAACCGATAACACTGTCTTTTTACCGCCATGAGTAACTCTTTAAACTGTTTCTCTTTCACTTTTACCCCCGAGCTGGCCAGCGAGCTCGGTAACAGTCTCGTGGACTGTGTCTCGGCGGATGGGGGGTTCCCCAGGACTCTGCCTCCTCTTTCCCGGGAGTCTCGCTTTCCTCTAGCGCACGTCTTCCTCTCGGGTTCCCTGTGACTTACCCACCGAGACCTTCGCTGTGGACCCTGCTCGCTGCGCCAATTGTCGTGCTCGCGGGACGCGAAGAAAACTCGAGACCCGGAGAATGTAGGGTTTAGGTGGAGAGGCAGAGGGCTGAGGCTCTGGGGGCCCTGCACCCACCCTGCTCACCACCTAGCCGCTTTTATCTGAGCCACGGAAAGGCAGGTGTGAGAGACAGTGATCAGTAGAGACTATAAAACGCGCAGGAACAAGTGCCTTTGTTCTGGGCTGATGCTTCACATTTCTCCTCAAGGCCATAACCCTCCTGCGGGCGAGCTTCCCAGAAAGATAAGGACCTGTTTTCAGTTCCTGGCAGAAAGGTTTCTTTCGTTTTCAAGGGGATTTCTGCGATTCTGGGGAAGCTTGCTACCCAACCCCTTCAGGGTTTGTTTGTTGTTTGCTGGCCTTTCCTACATACAATTGGCTACATAAACCAATTTTAAAAGAGATTGACAAAAGAGATAAACATGACTGTCTACAAGACAGTCACCATTCACCATTAATATTCACCATTAATTATACTTGTAAGTGGAAAATAAAAGGATTTTTTAAATGCCCCACACAAACATGACCCAAAAGAAGAGCAAGGTGACTATATGAATATAAGATCCTGTCAACCTCGGAGGGAAAAAAACGACCAGGAGAGAGGGGGACATTCCATAATGTTACAAAAGTCAATCTCCCAAGAAAAAATAACAACCTCAAGTGGGTGTGCAAGCAAGACCAGGCTTTCAAAATACATGAAGCACATGAAGTAAAAAACTGATAGAAGAGAAAGGAGAAAGGAGCAGATTCACAAGTAATTGGAGACTTTGACAGCACATCTCTAAACAAGTAATAAAGCTACTAGTCACCAAATCAGCAGGGGTATAGGAGAACCTAAAACACCATCAAACAACTTGATCTAATGGACCTTTTAAAAACACTTTACCCAACAAGAGCAGAATTCACACTCTTTTCAAACACCCATGAAATACTCTCCGAGACAGACCACATTCTGGGCCAAAAACACAAATCACGATTTAAAAGTTTTTTTAAATGGAAATTATATAGCGTGTCCTCTGACAGCAGTGGAGTAAAAGTACAAACCAAAACAGGTAACAGGGAAATCTTCAAACGCTTAGAGATCAAGCAACATATTTCTAAATAATCCATGGGCCAGAGGAAGCCCTAAAGGAAATTGTTTAATTGAGCCGAATACAAATAAACATACAGAAATAAATATACAATAGATCAACATTCATGGGATGCAGGGAGAGCGGCAGTGAGCGGGAAATGTGTAGCATCAGTGCGCACATTGGGGAGGGGAAGCATCCCGCTATCAATCCAGCTCCCCCCCAAGGACCTGGAAAGAGGGGAGGAAATAAACCAAAGCAAGCGCAAGGAAGGAAATGGTAGAGCGCAGAAGCCGACGAACTTGAAAACACGAAAAGGGATTGAAAATCGAACCAACAAAAGCTAGATCTTTGAAAAGTTCAATGAAGTCGACAGACTTTTGAAAAGCTAACAAAGGAAAATAGATAAGACACAAATTCCTAGTACTGGGGATGAAACAGGCAATATTACTACAGAACCTGCGGGCATCAAGGATTCCAGGGGCGCTGGCTGGTGCGGCTCAATGGTTATGTTAGAGTAGCGGATAGAGGTGAGCTGGGAGAGGCTTCGAGAGGCAGCTGCGGCTTGGAGGAAATAAGTGCAAGATGGGACAAACTGAAAACAGGCAATGGAGGTGGCGGGAAATCTTTCCTACCTGAGCAGGAGAGATTCAGAGCCCCCAGGATGTGGTCTCACCGGTGGCATAGCACCTTGATGAAGAAGCCTTGCAACTTAAACATACATTTTTTGAGACATTGGGGAGGGGGTAACTTGCTCTTTGCCTAGGGGTGGTCCAGCCTAGGGGTATAAATCCTCTAAACTCCCAAATATCGGGGCAGGGGTTCCATCTCAGCTAGCTAAGCTGCCTGCTCAGCTCCTAGCTGCGTGTATTTCTTTCCTACAAATAAACCCTCATTTGCTTTTGCTCTTATTGGTTGTCTCTTGTTGGAATTCATTCCTACAAGCAAGGCAAGAAGTGGGGGCGCAGAGTACTCTCTCTGGCCAGAGGTTATTCCCAGCCTGAGACCCCCTCGTCCACTGCTGACAGAGCGTCAGTTCCCGCACCAAAGGGTCTCGGGTTCGATTCCCAGTCAAGGGCACATACCTGGGTTGCAGGTTCCATCCCCGGTCCCCAGCTTCGGTTGGGGAAAGTACAGGAGGCAACCAGTCAATGTATCTCTCTCACATCGATGTTTCTCTCTCTCTGCCCCTTCCACTCTCTCTGAAAAGCAATGGAAAAAATATCCTCAGGTGAGGATTTTAAAAAAAGATTACAGGGAATACTGTGAATAATGTTACATAAACTTGGCATCTTGGATGAAAGGGACCATAACTTGAAAAAGCACAGGGTACACAACTCAATAAGAAACAGAATCCTTACCTCTTTTCAGGGTGCATGTACGCAAAGGACTGCTCAAGTGCTGATCAAACCCAACAGCAGAGCCTTGAGGGGGAAATAAGTCAGGAAGGTGTGCAAGGGCCATGGCCCACATGCCACGCCACAAGGGGAGCAGCTGAGGGGAGAGGCAAAGAGCTGGGCTGCAGGCCCCACCTGACAACGTTTAACCTGAAGCCGGGCCTCAGAAACTGCAGCCCAGTAACAGCGGCTCCAGCTGGGCCTGTGATGACTGAGTCACAACCCCTTGGGGAGCTCAGGGTCCACACACTCACTGCCTCTCGGCTGAGTAAGGTGAGGCCCTCACTCTTAAACAGGAGGTAACTAAGACCAGGGGATGGCAGGCAATGTGTCATCTCCAAGTGACGCTCCTTGAAAGAGACAAGACCTTGCAGCTCACTATTTTCTTTTTCCGTTTTGAACATGACCTTAATGCAGGGAGGTGAATGGTCAGTGACTCTTATACTCCTTTCAGGAATAAAGCTCACTTGGAAACAGAGCGGACGCTGCCCAGAAGGCCACCCAGCCACTCTGGCCAGAGGAGCCAGTGGTCGTTGGGCCACTGTGTGGAGCTGTCTAGTCAAGGAAACTGGGAGCCAGGGGGTAATGTAGGGAGAGGCAGTGCCCTTCCTGCATCCCTTGCACATAGCCCTTTCTGATGGAAGGATGGGGGGCTCTGCCCACACTCTCAAGCTTGCTGCACTCCCTTCCAGACTCCAGTGGGGCTCTCACCCCATTTTCCTGCCAGATCCTACAGGGAGCCAGACTGATTGTCTGAGAACTGGTCCCAGCCTCTCCGCAGTCTCCCAGTAAAGCTGTGTGACAGTGGATGGAAGCAGGTGAGTGCTTCTTATGTGCTGGTTGCTTAGTCAATAGCCATCTCCCCCCACCCACGCCCCACTGCCACACGCACCCCTGTTGCTCACCTTCTCCCAGGCGCACAGAGCCTGCTCTTCCTTGGGCAGCAGCAGTCCCTCCACAGATCCCACTGAGTCACCGGGAGTGGCCTGAGCCTGCCAGGGAAGCCCCTTCCCCTTTGCCTATGATCGGTTTGCAGTGGAAATGGAACCCAGTTCTAGACAGGGGAGGGTGGAAACAAGACAGCTAGAGGATCGCAGCAAAGATGTTCTCCCTGCAAAAAAGAGAAAAAAAATGAAAAGCGTCTTTCTTTACTGCTTTGGAATAATGTGCCCCTTGAGGCTGCAGTGCCCATAGCAACCATCAGAGCAGACACAGGACCAACATGATGGTAGAGCCTGGGTCGTCGGGGGCCTTGGTGACCTGCTGAACTGAACCTGGGTCACCTGCCTCCCATCCTCCTGTTCTAGGGACAGTGGGCGTCCAGACTGTTGGAGTCCCTGTTAGATAAAGTCCGCTTCTCACAGCCACATGCATCCTAAGAGCAACGAGCTCCTGGGATCCCCAAGATCCAAGGCACCCTCCTTCTGAAAGCTTTCCCGTGGAGGACAGCGCCTGGCTGGCCTGCCCCGTGGCTCATGTGCTCCAAGGAGCTGGAACAAGACAAGGGCTGATGTGGGCACTGGGGGCTGACAGCTCTGAGGCTCTCATGCCGTCCCTTCCAGGAGTGGGAACACTTGTCCAGGGCAGGGGCACATTATAAGGCTTCCTTCCTACTCTGACTGCTTCTAGGCAGCTTTGAATCACCAGTGATTCCATGTTTTGAGGTTGGTAATCACTGGCCTGTCCATTTAAGGAACTATTGAGCCTCCCTTTAAAATAATATTTTGAATTCAGTCATTTCCTTACTAAAGGAAAGAGAAAGTAAAATTGTCAACTGGGGTATAAAACCTGTTCCACCAGGTGCACATCACCAGCATCCTTCCCCGGCTTGCAATGGCTTCGGTAAGTCCCCCAGAACTTTCCAGAACCGGCTCTACAGCATGGGGCAGTGGCCCTGTTATGAATGCAGCCGCCAGGCTGCGCTCCTGACCTTGCTAAGGCCAGAGCCGCCTCCATGGCTCTGGTGGGAGCCGCCTGTTGGCCAGAAGCCTCTCTTCCCCAGGACGCGGGCCTCCCCGCAGAGCGAGCCTCCTCTGTGCGCCTGGCACCGCGGGCCGGGGTCCCTGCGGGGGGGTGTGGGTGTCTGGGCTGCCTGCCTGAGCCGGGGAAGAAGCTGGGGTGTGGGCCGATGGGCACCGGGCCTGCTGCCTCTGCCTCAGCCGCTGTGGGGCTCGGTGCCCCCTCAGCCCCCTCTCTCCCCCAGGGCGCTGTGGCACCGCAGGGGCTCCCGCAAACAGCTCCCTCTTGCGGGCCCTCACCCGACCCCCACCCGTTTCTGGGGGCGGTGCAGCTCTGTGCTGGCCGCCAAAAGCGCCAGGTGGATGCCAGAGCGCCATCCACCTGCACCCCTGCCCTGGGAACCGGTTCCTCACCCAGGCGGGCCCAAGCTCCCCGCCTGCTGCAGGACAGCCCAGGCCTTGACTCAGGCCCACATTTAGTTTCAGGGCGGAAAGCCCCCCCTCCCCGGCAGGAGAACCCCTCTGGGCCTGCCCTGGCCTGAGTCCTGGCCCCCCTGGTCCTCCAGCTCTTCCCCCGCACAGTGCCTTCGCTCCTATTCCAAGCCAGGCCCATGGCAGGATCCTGGGGATGCAGGGAGGGAGGCCGAGCACACGGGACCCCCCTGACTGGAGCTCAAAGCCTGACGGGGTGCAGGCAGGCCAGGGAACCGCAGCAGAACATGGCCCATGTGGGGAGAGGTGGAGGGCCCGGGGCCGGGGCCCAGAGAGTGGCAGCTGAGCCAGGCTGGGGCCTTCAGGGCAGCTTCTCAGAGGAGGGGTGTCTGTCTGATGGGGGAGGGGAGGAGTGGGTGTGGGGAAGGGGGGGCAGAGAAGGGGCTGGGCCGAGGAGCAGAGGTGGAGTGAGCTGTGTGGTGAGGGAAAGGGCAAGTCCTTCAGTCAGCCTGGGGGGCGGGGGGGGAGGGCAAGGAAGGGTTGGCAGGAGGGGCCTGCGAGCTGCCCAAGGGCATGCCTGTGCCCTAAGGCCAGGATGGTCCTGGCCAGATGGGGACTTTAGGGACACTGGATGTGAAGTGTAGGGACAGGAGGCTGGGGGTTGCTCAGGAAACTGTGGGGGGTCACATAATCAGGAACTGGGCTGCCCTGAACCCAGTCATGGGGGGAGATGGACAAGAAAGTGAATTCAGGAGAAACTTCCAGGGTCATTGTCGCTGTTGGATATTGACATGGACTGAGGGCAAAGGGAAGCTGACCCCTGGTCTCAGATGGGTGGCTTGGGGCGAGGTTGCAGGAGGTTTGTCACTTGCTGAGGTCAGGCACAAAGACAAAGAAAAACTGAAAAATTCCCAAATCACAAAGCTGCAGTGCCCTGGGTGGGGACACTGATGACCAGGGAAAAGGTTGCGCAAGGAGAGGGAGGGAGGAAACAGGACCAGCAAGAGACGCGGAGGAGATGCTCGGGGCAGCAGCTTCCAGCTGAGAGTTCTTGGGCAAGTACCATCACCTCTCTGATCCTCAGTTTCTCCCGAGCAAATGGGTGCTGCGTCCTTCCCCTGGGCTGTGGGACGGTTGCATTATGGTAGGAAGGGTGCCAGCAGAGCCCGCTGCGTGAATGTGTCAGCCCCTCCGCATGCAGGAAGCTGGGCAGCCCCACTAGCGCCCCTTTGAAACCTCGGGTCCCTTTCGGAGGCTGTCAGCTCCTGTCTCTCAGGTCAGCATCTCTGGGTAGGTGTCTCGGGGCTGGAGGAGGCAGAGAGTGAGGAGGTGCCTGTTGTGGTCGTGCACAGCCAGGGCAAAAGGCATGATAGAGGCATGAGGGTCAGTGTGTAAAGGGCAGAGAAGCTCAAATTCACCTGTCTGACTGCTGAGGATGGACCTGGGGCCCCAGCCTCAGGGAAGGGGTTTTCATGCAGGCTGTTGTGTCAACACGCTCACAGTACACCGGCATCCTAGTGTGTGTGCATGTACACACAACACATACAACATACATATGCACAGTGTACACAGACACACAACATATACACCCACAAGCATGCATAACATGCACATCGGACACAAGGTCATTTTGTCAGGCTTCCAGGCCTCAGGGCAACCCGATTCCAGGCTTCCGGTTGCCCAAGGGCAACCTCTAGAAGCTATAGGAGGCTGAGGACCTCCCAGGGGCCAAGAGCCTCCCTCACACACTCACCAGGGGATGAACATCAGCATGGGGTCCCCAGGCCGAGCTGCAGCTCCCCAGCCAGGGCCTTTGCTGCTGCCTTGAAGTCTGTCCACAGCTTCCTGGCTTTCTGTCTTGCAGCTTCATGAAGAACCCAAGCCTGGGGACCTGATCGAGATTTTCCGCACTGGCTACTCCCACTGGGCCCTCTATGTGGGAGACGGTTATGTGATCCACCTGGCTCCTCCAGGTAAGGCCTATTGAAAGTATAATTTCCCTAAGATTTGTTAACTTAATGAGAGCAATTCAAAGCCAAATGCCACCATGGGAAATCCGCGTTGGTTTCTCCCTGAGCAGTGCTGGAGCTCACCGTACACCCGTATCCTTTTGAGTAATCTCAGTGGTCACTCAGGTGCTGGCAAAGCAGGGACAGTGGTCTGTGGGCACCAGCGAAGGGGGCTGTGTCAGCATTCGGAGCTCTCCAGCTCCGTGCGTTTAGCTGGGCCTGCAGAGACTGGCTTCACTTGAATTAGCAATGTCTCTGAATATCTGCGGCCTCAGAAAGAGAATGTTTTTCAGGGCTTGTCCGGTGTGTTCACATGATGTCACAGAACAAGGTGTCCTGAGAGTCTTTACTTCAGACCCCTTAACAGAAGTAGCTCTCCCAGGTTACCCATCACAAAGAAAATTCTCATACAAACACATAAGAGTACCTAGGACCTTTAGCTCATTGATAGCAGGAGAAGCAGGATGACATAGCCAGTTAAACGGAGGCAGCACACGAATATGTATCGTTAATGAAAGAAAAGCGCTGGGGTAAGACTGCAACCTGGGCTGCACAGTGGCTGGTGTCCTGCAGAGCAATGGCACCATAACCTTGGACACCAAGCGTTTGCATTCTCACTGGGCAGAAATCATCATCAAGATCAGAATAATCTTCTTGTGTCTACTCAGGTTTCTATAAGCTATCATCTACCTTGCCAGAGCTGTAAAAATGTCTGAATTTATGGTAAATATTAAATATAACCCTCCAAATCCCAACGACAATTAGGGAGGCTTGGAACAGAAAGAGAGACTATGAGGACCCGGGTCCTGTTGTTGTCTGAGTGTGCAGATCATTTTTCTTAAAGGGGGAGCTCTAACTGCAAACATCAGCCCTTAGACTCCAAGAACAAAATGAGCAGCTTAATTAGGGTGCTCGTTAGTTACTCTCCCTCTTAGAAAATAAAACCTGGATTCGATTTATAATGGAATTTGGACTCCATCAGCTGGAAGCGGTGGAGACTCTCCATGTGGCCAGAGCCGTGCCAGAAAAGTGTGCTAATGTCTCAGGGTCCCATAACCGTTGTAAAATAGAGATGATAGTATTTACTATGACATTGGAAAGGAGAATACATGGTGTAATATATGAAATTTGCACAGCAGAGTGTCTGAAACACAGTGGGAACTAAACGAACTTTGATCTCTTTCTGAAATTCACAAGTGTCAAAGATGAACAAATAACAAATACCATTTACTATCATTGTTCACAATGGCTAACAAGGGATTGGTTGGCAAGATGATGTCCATTCACATGGTGGAAACAACGGCAGCCACTGGCCATCGCAACACCCACTAACTTTAAAAAGTATTCACAGCTTAAGAACTGCGAAAAGCACAATCTGTGAATCCTCCAGTCTCACTGGTGAAGGGACAGACACCAAAGCTCAACAACGTAATCCCTTCACCCTTCTTCCCTGTCCTGGTCTTCTCGCTCGCCGCCTCGCCTTCCCCTGCAGTTCCTGATACTGCTGTATCTGATTCCAGATGAATATGCTGGGGCTGGCTCCTTGAGCATCTCTGTTCTGAGCAACGGAGGGGTGGTGAAAAGGGAGCTACTGAAGGATGTGGCGGGAGACGACCACTATCAGGTCAACAACCACTTGGACCACAAGTACAAGCCACAGCCCGTGAACAAGATTCTCAGTTCTGCAAAGGAGATGATTGGTAAGGAGATGAGGTACAGTGTTCTGCGATGGAACTGTGAGCACTTTGTCACCGACCTGAGATACGGCAAGGCCCGCAGCCTGCAGGTAAGGCCCTCCCTAAGAGGCTCCCTCTCCCTGCTGGAGGTCTGCTTGGGATGGGGGTGACAGAGCTGTGCACCCAGAAGGAACAATTACTCTGAATGATTAAAACTGGGCTTTCAGGTCCCATAGGCTGGGAGCCAGGACGTCTGAAAGCAAATCTCCCATCTGCTGCTAATCTACTCAGGGTCTCTGGACAGGTCCCTTCCTCTCTGGGCCTCAGTTTCCTCATGTGCTGAAGGAGGGGATGTTTGGACGACCTCTGGGGCTCTGGCCAGCTCCTTTAGGATCCTTTGCCTCTAAGATCCACCCTAAAGGCAGCTCTGGATACCCCCAGTGTGTTGCCAACCTCGGACCATGGCAGGTCTCCTAAGTCCCCAGAGAGCACTCAGGCAAGAGATGCTCAAGGTCTGTGGGCCTATGTAAGAACTCCAGAACATTGTTATGTAAGATCAGGGCACAGCTTTTTTTTTTTTTTTTTTTAATATATCTTTATTGATCTCAGAGAGAGGAAAGGAGGGGGAGAGAGAGAGAAACATCAATGTTGAGAGAGTCATTGATCGGCTGCCCCCTGCACGACCCCCACCCAGGATCGAGCCTGCAACCCGGGCATGTGCCCTGACCAGGAATTGAACAGCCATCTCCTGGACCATAGGTTGATGCTCAACTGCTGAGCCATGCCGGCAGGGCATGGGCACAGCTTTAACCCCCTCCGCCTTCCCCTCTTCTGAGTTTTTTGTCCTCAAACACATAGCTAGTAAGAGGCAGAAGCAGGATTCAAACCCCAGTGGTCCCTGTTCTTTTCTGCTGACCCACTGCACCTCCAGGGCTCTCGGCATCTGTGATTGGGTGATGGCGGCCCTGGAAGAGAGGAGGGTGAGGGCAGGGGGAGCAGGTTGGGGAGGGAAATGAAGGATTTGATGCCCAGGAGGGGGTTTGAGGAGATCAGTTAGACATCCAGGTGGACGTGTTGAGTTGCAGTTGGACGTGGGAGTCTGGAGTTCAGGGCTGAGGTGGGGCTGGAGATAGAAGTTTCCAGGCTACACTTGGGAACAGTACACAGAGCACAGTGATCCTCTGGCCATAGTTTCCCAGTCTCCCCTCAGCTTCTGCCACAACTCTCCCTCTGCAGAGGTGGAGCCCAGGTAGGACCCAGACCACACAGTCATTCCCACTTTTGCCCCCAGGGCTCTGGCCCCAGGAGCGCAGGCACGAAGCCTCCTCCCTTATCCATCCCAAGTTAGGAACAAATGGCCCCACTCAGGAAGGTCACACAAAAGGATTTCATCACCCCATCCTGCCAGTTGTCAGGAGAAATCCAGACAAGCCCACCACTAAAAAGTGGTCACAACTTCTGTTTCTCAAAGAATGAGGCTGCTGGGACATGGCCAGCATCCTTCAAGAGAGGACTCTGGGCTGGCCAGCCAGGAGGGGAGCAGAGAGGCCAGGCCCCTGGGGAGGGCAAGATAGTGAGTGTGGCCTTCAGCCCCTTTGGAGGGAGGGAGAACCTGCCTGCACTTGCTGTGGACTCTGAACCTGGGCTGCTCACTTTCAGGCAGAGAACTTCCTGATGAGAACTATGCCTGTGGTTGGAGGCCTGGTTGTTGCTGGAAGCTCTCTCATGAAGCTACTCCAAAACTAGTGACAGCCTGAAGGAGCCACAAAATCCTGTGTTAGAAGCAGCTGTGGAAAAGACCTCGTACAGGTCCTGTCTCCCTGACCCTAGCTCTCATGCAACCTGTAGTTCTGTCTCTCACTTTCCCTCTCTCATTGGTTGAAGGATGGACTAATTGTGCCAAGAATGAAAATTAAGAAATGTATCTATCTATCCCTTCAAGAAGGAAGTCCACTGTTTCTGTAGACTTCTAAATCAGAAAGGAAGAAACTCAGCACTTTCTGTGTGACCTTGGGGAAAGTTCTTGACTCGCAGAGCCTCAGTTCCTTCTTCTCTGAGATGGGGACAGTGATCCACTTTACGGTGACATCGTGAGGATCAGATAAGATGATGGATGGAAGACCTCTGCACTTGTCTGGTCTGTAGCAGGTGCTCAATGGATTGTCTCCATTGTTCTATGTAGACTCATTTTACTCTCAAGAAAATCAATTACCTCCCCACGCAGTCCCATCCCTTGGTACTTGAAGCCTGACAAGGCATAAACATCTCCCAGCACCTTCCCAGCGACCTCCTTCAGTCAGCCCTCCGTTTTAGAAAATTTTGTTTTTCCTTTTTAACTCAAAGGTCAAGTCCTCACCCACCTGTGACTACCAGGTGGAATTATGTTTCCACCAACTCACCATGGCTCAAGCTGCCCCTGGTTGAATGCTGAAAGTGAGCCACCTTCACTTTAAGGGCCGTGAATCTACTCTGTATGACACTGTAATGATGGACACATGTCATTATAATCTGTCCAGATTTACAGAATGTAAAACAGCAAGAGTGAATCTTGAGCGAAACTAAGGTCTTTGGGTTATTATGATGTGTCAATGTAGGTTCATCAGTTGTAACAAAAGTATGCCCCTGGAGAGGGATGTTAACAGGAAGACTACATGTGAGTGGGGGCCGGGGGCATGTGGGAAATCTCTGTACCTTCCTCTCAATTTCTCTAGAAATCTAAAATTTCTCTGAAAAATAAATTGTCTTTAAAAAAATTAACCGCCGCAGAATATCCCTCCGCTACTAACTAGTGTGCCTGCGTGTGGTCGCAAAAGTGTCTGGTCCCCGTGTTCTTTCCTTCCTCACCCGGCCTCTGCCACCTGTGACCCTACTGAATGGCCACTCCACCTGGCCGTCCTCTATGGTGGTCACCACAGCCACTAACACTCTGACTTGAGATTTGGGATGGCACCCTCTCCTGGGCTGTACCTTCCCAAGCATGAGGAAGCTGGTGGGACCCTTGATCCCCTCGGTGCAGTAGAAACCAAGCCGGAACAATTCACAGGACTCTCTGGAAGCTCAGGGCTATCAAAAGGTTGGCGAACAAAGAGAATAACTTTGTACTGCTGCTACCAAAGAGGGCCTTGCTCAGGTTCCCTGGCTGAAATGTCAGCCTCCGTATGGAGGTTCCAGGAGGGTCCATGTCTGCCTTGCTTCCAGGCTGCCTCTGGGTCAGAGGGCCCAGCTGCTCTATGAGGCCCAATAACTGGAAGGCTAAGAGACGGGGAGGCTTTCTCACTTCTTCCCGTCTAAAGCTCACCAAATGGTAGTGGGAGGCCGGGGAATCAGATCTTATGAGATGTGAGCTCCAGCCTCTAATCCTGGGCAATAAATCTCCCCTGGGACAATACCCAGGCTCCCAGCAGCTCTGGAGGCACCAGTCAAAGGTTAGTGCCAGCTCTGCCCCCTCCCCTGGGGGCGCTGTACCAGGAGTCCCAAGGCATGGAGCGCGGCTCACCCACCCTCCCCTCCGAGCGAAACTGCCTCTGCCCCTCGCGTCAGGTTTCAACCATGTGACTGGCCCCACGCCAAAGCTGATTGGCCCAGTGGGGTCACCTGCCCCAACAGCAGCCAATCAGCAGGCTGAGCCAGTGTGGTGAGCTGAGCCAATCAGATTCTCTCTCAGGAACTTGAACTGGGAGTGCTGGTGCTGCAGGCATTGAGGAGATGCTGCTGAGCTGATGCAGAAAGAAAAGCCCTGGGGTGGGAGGGGACCAGAGAGGTGGGGAGATGAAGATACTAACTGTTCCTGGAACCAAGAGGAGCAGAGAGAAACGGGGAACGGGGAGCCTCAGCCACTGGTGCCTGGGTCACATTCATGGCGGAGAATCTTCAACACAATTCCAGCCGCTGAGGTGCCAGGCCCTGGCAGGCCAATGGTTCCCTTTCTTGTCCATCACAGGTGTGTCTCCCCTGCCACTCATGCATCCTCACACCACAAACAGAACACAGCCCTCCCAGGGGAAACCTGAGAAGAGCAGAGAATGGCCAGGACACACCTCAGTGCAGCTGGGAAGGGCCTGTGTCAGTCAGCTTGGGCTGCCGTAACAAGACACCACAGACTGGGGGCTTCGATGACAGACATTTATTTCTCACAGTCCTGGAAGCTGAGAAGTTCAAGACGAAGGTGCTGGCAGATGCAGCTCCTGGTGAAACCCTGTTCCTGGCCTGCAGATGGCTATCTTCCCCCTATGTCCTCACCTGGAAGAGAGCAAGTGAGGGAGCTCTGGTCTCTCTTCTTCTCATAAGGGGCACGAACCCCATCATGCCCACCCCCTGGCCCTTACCACCACCTCCTGACCTCCTCTCAACCTACTTACCTCCCAAAGGCCACCTCCAAATACTATCACATTTAGGGTTAGGGCTTCAACATGAATTGGGGGGAGGGGAGACACAAACATTCAGTCCATGACAGAGCCCTACTGTTTCTTTAATAAAATTCACACTAGGCTGTATTTCCCCAAATTAAATATTCCTGTGCTTTTATTTAGTTCCATGAAAATCAGCTGAAATGATTATAAAACAGAGTGAAATCAATAAACCAAACCCCACACCTGCTGGCTAACGAAGTTTTCTCCATACTAACTGCTTGCCGCTAGGATGATTCCTTGGTCTTACTGCTTTTCCTGCTTGCCTCTGTCCAGCAGCGATCCAATGAGGCCTGCGATGACCAGGCCCACCCCTATGATGCCTGCTGAAACGCCTACTGCCACCACCGCATCTGTGACCTGCAGCAGAAGAGAAGGGGAGTCACCCTCAACATCCGGGGCCAACCACAGATACATGCACCAAGAACCTTCAGTCGGGAACGACCCATCTGGCCCTTCTCGTCTTCGAGGGAACCACAGAAGGAACAATTGTTGGCAGGGATGGGGGTCCCAAGAGGGCAGGCCACCCAGGAAAGCAGAGAGGTGTCCGGTGGGGAAAGATAAGTAGAAGACGGAGCTGTGGTGTGAGGGAAACAATAGCCCTCTATAGGTCCTTAAGGTATAGTAAGGCCACAGGAGGTGGCCATGCAAAGGACAGAGGGGCAGTGCCCGGACATTCTAGGTCAAGGCTGGCCGACTGGGAGCCCTGAAGCAAGCGTGGAGTCAGGGAAACCACCCCTGTGAACTCTCACTACCTAGGGCTTCAGGCCGGGATGGATCTGGGTGGCCCAGGAGCTCAGCCCACCTCCAGACACAGAGTAGGCACTCATGATTGACCCACTGTACAAACGTCAGGACTGCATAGTGCTTTACGGAGTAAGGTCACCAGGTTCCTGCGCTGATAGCAGAAGGGTTCTGGACAAAGGCCCAGGGCTGCCTGACGTCCTAGCAAGTATGCTCAAGCCCTCCACACCCAGAAGAAAAAATACTTGAAACAGAGACCAAATGGCAGATTTCTCTAGAATATCATAACCTGGAGCCACGTGAGAGGCTGGGGAAAAGAAAAAAACCGCACTGTGTACTTCATGCAGAAACACTCGGAAACTTTCTAGAACTTTCCACATCAGAGATAAACAACAGGGATGTTAAAGTGGTGAAAAGTGGTGGAGCAAATCAGCTCCATTCTGATTTGCACAGAGGTGACTGGGTGTTTTAAAGGGTGCGTAAGGGACTCGGACAAGCTGGGGCTCAGGAGAGTCCACGAAATGAGAAATTGCAAAGGGTTGGTCAGCGCCAGTTGTTGGCCAGCTGGATGAGATGGAAGCCAGTAGCCCACCCTCACACAGGAGTGGAGGCAGAGGCCCGGCCTTCCTGAGGACTGCATTTCTTTTTCTTTTTTCAAAAAAGAATAGTTTATTGATTTTTAGAGAGAAAGGAAGAGAAGAGGAAGAGAGAGAAAAACACTGATGAGAGGGTACATTGATCAGCTGCCTCTTGCACGCCCCACAGCAGGGATAGAGCTCAAAACCCGGGCACATGCCTTTGACCAGGAATCAAACCCGCAACCTCCTGGTGCACAGGACGATGCTTAGCCAACTGAGCGACACCAGCCAGAGGTCCCAGGTCCTTGAAAGAGACACTCTTGAGTTGCAGGAGATGCATATACATCTCATGGGGCAGAGCAAGGCTTCACAATTACATGCCCTTTTCAGTAAATGCTCTAAGAAAGGGAGGTCAGGGCCTATCTCAGAGATGGGCTGGAACAAACGGTCAATTCTCCTGGCAGCGTTGAGCTTTTTCAGGCAGGCATTTCAGGGGGCCTGGGTCATCCTGGGGACACGACCTCCGGACAGAAGCCCTGCTAGAGTTTGGTGTCTCCTAGTGCAGAAGTCTGCGTGGATTCGTTCTGTGCCAGGAGCTCTGGCATTCTCACCAGCCCACTCTCTTACGGAGAGATGCAGGGAGTCTGTGTAGACACAGAGTCAGAAAAGGAAGGAGCAAGAGGGAGACAGACAGGAAAGGCCACGAGTTACCTGCTGCGGAAGGAGGTAAGAGAGAAACTGTGCAGGGGAGTAGACCTCGTCCCAGTCCCTGGGAGGCACAGCAGAGGGCCAACCACTCCTGAAAAGTTGGGGTCTCCCAGACTGGCTCTCCGGGTTTCAGCACAGATGCACAATAAGGCAGCCCCCTTCCCCCAGCCTGCCACGCCTCCCGACCTCAGCGCAAAGCAGGGAGACCCCACCAGCAGGGCGACTGCCAGGCACCACGGAGCAGGTCCCAGTGGGACCCAGAACAGCCTGGGCGCCATCCAGAGGGTGTGGTTCCCCTGGCCCACCTTCCCTTTCACCACAGCCCTTCTCCTCCTCACAAAAGAGGAGCCTAATCCTTGACCACCCGGAACCTCCAGGCCTGGCCTGAGTGTAAGCACTTGGGAAAGCCAGGGAGGGCGGGGAATGCACTGCTCCCACAGACAGGCCTTCCGGGAGGAAAGCATGACCCCGACCCACCTCCACGAGCTCCCTCCACAGCCACCTACTGCGGCAGATTGGAATTCCCGTGAGAAGTTGCCATGGAAACATGCTTTAACATATTTATTCAAGTTGCAGCTTTTTTTCTCTAAAAGAAATTGAGTCTGCTTTGGCTAATTGGTTTGACAGTAATGCCTGGCGGCCTGATTATTTAAATTACAGGGCAGACATCTTTCATTCACTGAATGAGCTAAACGAGCAACTCCAAGGACATGAAGAAAATAGATATGTATGCAATGTACCCTCCAGGGCAGGGATTCTGTCCCTGCTATTTTGTCTAGTTCATGTCTCTGCCTCCACCTCAGCCAGGCCCACATGGTTGTCCAGCCACTGTCAGCTGAATGAATGGTCTGGTTCCCAGGGACAGGGACACAGGCTGAGGACGCACCTGGTCGCTGCGGGAGACTCCATAGCGCAGCTCGTTCACGAAGTGCTCACAGTTGTCGCTCGTCAGCTTATAGACCATCTCCTGCCCCACCATCTCCTCCGCCCGCCGGACGATTTTGCTGGGCGGCAGCGGCGCATACTTCTTGTCGTGTTTGTTATTGACTTGGTACTTGTCCTTCCCGGCCACAGAACAGAGCAGCTCCTTCTTCACTATGGCCTTGTCGGCGAGGGCGGACATGATGCTGGCCGCACCAGCTCCTGCGATTTCACCTGTGGTTCACAAAGGACACAGAGCGATGGTCCTGGGCAGGCCCCTGGGGGCAAGCAGGCTGCCCCACTGCCCTTGGCACCATCATTAAGGATGAGCTATGGAAGAGCCAACAGGGCAGACCCAAGCTTGGGTGACTTTGGAGAAGTCACAGGATGTCCCTGGGCTCTGACCTTCTTATTTCTAAAGCAAAGGATGTGAATTCTTCTAAAGGACTGTCTGAGTTCAGATGTTCCTGAAAGATTCAGGATGGGGCAGAGTGGTGCAGGGCAAAGACACCCAGGTCTTAGTCCCAGCTTCTCCTCACTAGCTGGTAGCCTAGACACTGTCACTGCTCCTCCCTGAGCCAGAGCAGGGGAACTCAGCAGGCTAGGGTGACATTTTTTAAATAGTAGGAAAGGAAGCTACTGAGCAAGAGGAGGCCTGACCTGCAAACCCAACCCCTCCACCCCCCACCCCACCGCGTGGCCTCAAGCAAGTCCTTTCTCTATTCCCAGGGCTTTTATCATTTGCAAATGGAAGGGACTGGGTTAGGTGGTGACTACACTCTCCCAGCTGACTTCTCTGATTTGCCTCTAAAGGGGACCTCAGCCTCCTGCCTCACCCAGCTTCTCCTCCTGGAGAAGCTGGGATAAAGCAAAGTGATTGCCTCTGGAACCCTCAGGGAGGGGCCAATGGACCTGTTGGATGAAGCTGGGCTCAGAGAAAGCCTGTTGGTATAACATCAATCTCTGAACAGCCAATTCATCTAATGACCAGCTTCTAAATTCACTCCTTTGTGTGAGCGTGTGTATGTGTGTGTTTACACTTTAGTTCACCAGTTCTTATTTCCTTTGTAAAAGGGTATTTCACCCTGGCTGGTGTGGCTCAGTTGGTTGGAGCATCATCCTATACACAGAAGAGTGGCAGGTTGATTCCAGGTCAGGGCATATACGGAGGTTGTGGGTTCAATCCCAGTTCGAGGTGCGTGTGAGATGCAACCAATCGATGTTTCTTTCACATTAATGTTTCTCTCTCTCAAATAAATTTTAAAAAATAAAAATAAGCCTGGCTGAGCGTGGCTCAGTGGTTGAGCATTGACTTAGGATCCAGGAGATCACGGTTCAATTCCCAGTCAGGGCACATGCCTGGGTTGTGGGCTCGATCCCCAGTCGGGGGCCTGCAAGAGGCAGCTGATCAATGACTCGTCATTGATGTTTCTATCTCTCTCTCTCCCTTCCTCTCTCTGAAATCAATACAGATATATTTAAAATAAATAAGTAAAAATAAACAAAAGGGCATTTTACAAAATGTCTCTGCCCCAGCTCTCTCCCACTGCGTGAGGAAGGATGGGGGCAGAGAGACCAACTACAGGGAAAAACCAGAAGGGACAGCACCCAGCTTGGCCTGGGCTGCAGATCCCAAAGAGAAGGAGAGGTAGAGGAAACAAGATTAATACAGCTATAAAAATATGTCGCCGAGAATTTGCTCTTTTTCATGAGGAATACACATTATCTACCCTCCAACCCTGAGTATCTCCTTCTTGGCTTCTCAGTTTTCTTTTTCTGCCCCTTAGTCGTCCTATCTTTCTCTACTCCCACACACATACCTCTCTCTTCTTCAGTGTCCCCAAATCCCCCCATCTTTCCCCTCTCCCCCCATCCCTGCCCTCAGCTTCCCCATCTGCCATGAGTTTCTTCTTTTCCCCAGTAGAGGGCGCCCTCTCTAAATTGCTGTGAGCTACTTAGACATTCTGGCAATTTACCATAGGATGCCTAGATGTTCACCCAAAAGAAATGAAAATTTATGTTCACACGTACAAAGCAAACTTGTATGGGAATATTTATAGTGACTCTAATAATTTCTGTCAAAAATTAAGAACCACCCAAATGTCCTTCAGCTGGTGAATAAACAAAGGGTGGCCCATCTGTACAATGGGATGCCCAGCAATAAAAAGGAGCCACGTGCTATCATGTGCTACAATGTAAGTGAACCTCAAATGCGTTATGCCAAGTTAGAGAAACGAGACAGACAGGCAACATTCCATATGATTCCATTTACATCACATGCTGGAAAAGGCAAAACTATATGGACAGAAAAAAGATCAGGTTGCCAGGAGCTGAGGGTGTGGGGGCTGGGGCTGCAGGGGTTGACAACAAAGGGGCATAGAGGAACTTAGGGGGAGGGAAGTCTTCTACATCTGTATTATGCAGATGGTTACATGATTATATGCATTTGTCAAAACTCATAGAACTGTATCTAAAATGAGTATATCTTACTATTAAAAACTATTCCTCAATAAGCCTAATTTTTAAAGCCTGTATTTGGAAAACATTTATATATGTATATACACATATGTGTATACACACACCTGCTGTCCAGATGCTTCTAATGGTTGCATAGTATGCCATTAAACACAGGTGTCTATTTTATTTGGCCAACTCCATGCTGTTGAGTGGTTTCCAAGGTTTTGGCATTTTCTTTAACACCATGATGCTCTGGAAGGGAAGGGAGGTTGGCTCAGCACCCACCAGGGCCCCCCGCACCAGTGCTCTCCCGCAGTCCTTCATTTCATCCCTGCACAACCAGGAGCAGGGGGACTTTCATCTGCTTTACAGAGGGTGCAGCTGTAAAGGGTGAAGCTGCAACTCAGGGGGTGAAGTCACAAGTCGGAAAGCAGAGGCCCCAGGATTCCAAACAGGTTCTGCCTAGTTGGGAGGCCCACACTCCTTCCATTGCCCTGTGCAGCCAGCTGTGAACTGTTTCCTACTCATTTGCCCCTCTAGAACATCGAGTACACAAGAAGGGGTGCTTCCCTAGGACAGTGGGGTGGGTGCACCTGAACCCCACTCTCTCCTGGAATAAAGGTCAACAGTCTCTCCACAAACTTGCTGCTAAGGAAGGATACCTACCAGGGAGTATCATTCAGCCAATGGCCACTGAGTGCCCACTATGCCGGTTACTGAGGTGAGAGCAAGCACACAAGTGTGCAACTGTTCGCACTCCCCCTCGTCTCTTGCACTTACACAGAGAACCCATCCTTACTTGGAGGAGCCAGATGGACCACGTAGCCGTTTCCCACATAGAGGGCCCAGTGAGCGTAGCCAAAGCGGAAAATCTCAATCAGGTCCCCAGGTCTTGGGTTGACCTGTGGCTGAAAAAAAAGACACAGGCTGAGGTTAGTCCTGGCAGGGAACAGTCTAGAACCTGACCCGTAAGGAGCCCCAGCCCAGCCTGCAGACTCCCTCTGATCATCTCCTTCAGGAAATGGAAGAGGGAGCTCTCCTCACACAGGTGGAAAGTCCCTCTTTCACTGGGGCTGCTGGGCTGGAAATGAGCTCTTCAGGAGACAAAGAAGAGATGGACAGGGTGTCCGGAGGGCAGTGTGGGCAGCTGTGCAGCATGGGGGTGTGGCAGAGAGGTGTGCACTAGTGGGTGTGAGCACATTTTATGCACGGGGCATATTTGTGTCAGCGAGTGAGTATATGGTTCCCAGGAAGTCTAAAATGCCTTGTGCCAGGCCTGAGGGATTCTGTGAGTTGTAGAGCTCCAACTAGCACAGCCCAGGCATGGTGCTCAACATGACCTACGTTTGATATCCATCACTCCTTTGACTAAGAACTATCATTACCCCACTTGACAGATGAGAAGACTGAGTCTGGGGAAGGTTAGGTAACTTTACAAAGATCCTCACCTTGTGAGAACAGCAAGATTGAAACCTAGGTCTGCATGTTTCCAAAGTTTCACCCCTTACAATCCCAGAGCATCCCAAGCAGGCTGAAGTCTGGGCTCTAGGCCAAGACCAGCTGGGTAACAGGGTGTGATTGGAGTAGGTGGCAGGGCAGTACCCTTCTGGAGTTTGCTTGAGCAAGAAGTATGTTGCCCTGATCACACTAGGAATGTGAGATAAGCCCTTATCACAAAAGTTCTATTTTAGGATCACTCTGAGGTCAGCCACTCCTCTCCTCCCCTGACTCAGTGGAGCCAGGTCACATGGGGCCGGACTACCCTGACCAGGGTGGGTGGGCTGCTGCTGGGTGCAGTGAGGATGGCTGCCAACTGCAAGTCTGCTGGGGAGAAAAGCTTTTGACTACAGGAGTCAAGCATCAACCTAACCGAAGATGGAACAACTTGAGCATCAAAAAGATGCTCCATGAATAATGTTATCAATGTGTTCATAATGATATTTAATGCATTAGTTACCTTTGGAGGATGCAAAAGAATCACTGTATTATTTCAAAAATTGGTAAATAAAGGAAGAGATTTAAGCATTTACAAAATGAATTATACTCAGGGAACCAAATTAAGAATGACAACAAAACCCAAAGCCACAAAACAACACTTAAAAGGTGGCTGTGCTTATGTATTCAAATGAGTAGAAATACCTGGCAGGACACACACCAAGCCCTACAGAGGAAGGACCAATTGTGACCTGTGACAGGGAGGTGGTTCAAGGGAACTTTAGCCTTAATGTTAACAGTTTTGTTTCCACACTGGTTTGGGGGGGAGGGTTGTGTTTAACAAGGAAAATGTGTTTGCATATTTCTTATGGAATTAAAGAAATCAACTTTTATTTTAATGTAAAGGCTTTGGAGTCAGACTCACCCAGGTTCAAATCCCCTCTCTGTCTCTTGGGTAAGTCACTTTACCAAAGTTCAGTGCTCTCATCTATCAAGTCACAGGGTTGTTGCAAAGATTAAATAAAAGCCTTTTGCATGGTGTTGAGATGCAGTGAGCATTCAGGAAATGTGACTGTTACGGAGCCAGAAAGAAGCAGCAACATATGGAAGGGGAAGAGCAGGATGGAGAGAAAAGTAGAGGGAAAAAAGATAAGCTGTTTGGAGATGAGGGGTGGCCATGAGCGCCTTCCTGGCAGCCCCTACCTCGGCCCCACGCCGCTGTGAACCATTTTCATGGTCCCTCCCTTCCCAGCTCATTTCACCCACCCAGAACAGTGTGACTGAGGAGGTGGGACTGGGCAGAGCCCACCATTCCTGCCCCCTCAGGAAGGCCCTGGGGAGCCCTCCCACCCCCTGTCCATGTCCCCCCCCCACCCCCTGTCCATTCCCCACCTCCCACCTCCCACCCCCAGATAGCAGACCCTCAGGCCTCAGCAGGCACACCCAGGTGCCAGAGCTGCAGACCAACAAGAAACCCACACAATCACCACTAACAGGGTTACGGTGTTTTAAAATAAAAGTTTTCTGGGGACTTACCAAAGCCATCCTGTGCCGACGGTCTCTGTGTGTTGCTGCCTCTGTGCCCAGCCTTTTGTAATTTTCAGTTTCGTTTTCTTCCAGCTGGGAGTGGCTCAGCAGCTGAGCCTTGTCCTAGGAGCCAGGGGATCTACTGGTTCCATTCCTGGCCAGGGCACATGCGCAGGTGGTGGGCTCCATCCCCAGTCGGGGGCCTGCAGGAGGCAGCCGATCAGTGCCAACTCTCTCATCGTTGATGTTTCTCTCTCTCCCCCCGTCTCCCTTCTTCTCTCTGAAATCAATAAAGATGTAATAAAAAAGTTTTGTTTTCCCACTGGCCCTGCCCAGAACACAATGCCTGTATATAAAGCCCCAAATCACGTGACCTGCTCCTCCGTAAGACATTTGTCCAGGTGACCTGAGAGGTCATCATTCAGTAGGAGGAGGTTCGTGCTCTTTACATTTAGATTTGGTATGCATTACCAAATAATAAAAATATTAAGTAAAATTTAAGAAATAAAAATGCTAATCAAAGGTCCCATAAAATCTGCTCCTTGTTCAAAGCAGGGTCAAGGTACAGGCCGGGTAGACTACGAGGCCTGGACATCTGCCAGAGTAATCAAGGTGGAGATGTAGATTCCCGAGGGTTGGGTGGCGAACGAGCTCGGCGCCCAGGCCGGAAGTCACCACGTCTCAGGGCGGCCAGAAGAGCAAAGATGAGCAGAGTCCAGTGGGGGTGGGATGGAGACACAGAAGCCAAAGTAGAAGAGTCTGCAGAAGGGGGAAGGAGCTCCAAGGAGACCCCAAAACGGGGGCTGACCATGACCAGAACACACCGACATCTCCAGCAACCTCAAAGCCGACGGAAAAGACAGGACGCGCCATCAGGGGCGCGCTCCCCACGCCTGCCCACCGACCAGGAGCGCGCCGAGACCGCCCCTCCCGCCGCGGCCCAGCTCAGAAACGCGCTCCAGGCCCAACGGAGACCCAGCCCGCCCGCGCGGGGCCTCCCGAGGCGGCAGCGCGCCGCCCGGCCCACGGCCCGTGAGACTCCTTGGGCGTCGCCACTCTGGCCCCCCGCAGCTCCCTGCGGGCCCTCTCCGGCCCCCTCCAGCTTCCTCCAGCGCCAGCAGCACCCGCTGGAAGGTCTCCCACCCTCCATTTTGGAGGGAGATCGTGGGGTTGACTTGGCTAACTCCCTCCTGCCCCATTGGCCAGAGCCCTTGGGGTCCGCCCCCTCTTGACGCTAGACACCTTCTGAGTGGCTGGCCTCGAGTCAGGTGATCTCAGTTTGTCCAATCAGTGCCATTCCCTTGGGACATCCCAGCCCTGTGGGGCCGGCGCAGTGACGGGCTCGACGGCGCTGGTAGAGCGGGAAGGAAGGGTACTGTCCTCATTCTGGCTCTTGTGGCTTTTTACCTCATCCAGTCTGTTCAGAAGATCGGACCCAAGAGCCACCTGGAAAGAGTCCTCCAGGCTGGTGGGCTGGGGATTCTGTGTCTCCGAAAGGCTGGGCGGGAAAGGGCCTAAGTGGTCCCAGCGAGGCACAGGGTGGGGCAGGGAAAGCCGCACACCCGGCCTGCTGGCAGGCTAGGACCATGGCCGGGAGTACGGACGTCTTTGGTCTTATGTGTGCACATGTATGCAATTTTCAATTATGCGAAGAGCTATAAGAGGTAGGATAAGCCTCCATACTCCCCACCCCTAGCACCCAGCCCCCCAGTTCCCCTCCATAGAGGCAACCTTATCAGTTTCTTGGTATCCTCCTAGGAATGTCAGGGACTACATATACTTTTAAAATATATATATTTATTGATTTCAGAGAGAGGAAGGGAGAGAGAGAGAAAAACATCGATGATGAGCATCATTGATCGACTGCCTGCTGCACGCCCCCTACTGGGGATCCAGCCCACAACCCCGCATGTGCCCTGACCGGGAATCAAACCCCGATCTCCTGGATCCGAGGTCGATGCTCAACCGCTGAGCAACGCCGGCCGGGCTACATATACTTTTTAATGATTTTTGTTAAATCTTATATCTATGTAGAAGAATATGTAGAAGTGTGAGGTGTAAGAAATAATGATAATGGTGCCAGGTGGGTACTGGAAATATTGGGGGAACACTTTGTAAAGTATATGATCATCTGACCACTATGTTGTACACCTGAAACTAATACAAAATAATATTGGCCGTAAACTGTAACTGAAGAATAAAATTTAAAGTTCTTTTCTTTATCGGCCCCGGGCAGTGGCTAACACAGGCTCAAAAAGTGTTTGCTGCCCGGCCGGGCGTGGCTCTGCGGTTGAGCATCGACCTAGGATCCAGGCGATCAGGGTTCGATTCCCGAGCAGGGCACATGCCCAGGTTGAGGGCTCGATCAATGGCTCTGTCATCATTGATGTTTCTATCTCTCTCTCCCTCTCCTTTCCTCTCTCTGAAATCAATAAAGATATATTTAAAAAAAAAAAAAAGTGTTTGCTGGCCCTACCCGGTTTGGCATCGGCCCTCTGACTGAAGGGTCCGGGGTTCGATTTGGCCAAGGGCACAAACCTCGGTTGCAGGCTTGATCCCTGGCCCTGGTCAGCAGGGCACATGTAGGAGGCAACCAATCGATGTGTCTCTCTCACATCGATGTTTTTCTCTCTCTCTCTCCCTTCTACTCTCTCTGAAAAGCAATGGAAAAAATATCCTCAGGTGAGGATTTAAAAAAAAATTTTGTCAGCATGGTAGTGATAGCATGGGATATTTTTTCACATTTCTATATTTAACGGACATTTGTACTTACTCCCATGAATGACCTATCAATATATTTGTCCACATCTCTTGGGTTGTCTTTTTTCTTATCAGTTTGTACGGGTTCTTTATATATTCTGAATAGTAATCTTTTGTCAGTTTTTGTGCTACAAATATCTTCTCCCAGTGTTGGTCTGTCTTTTACTTTATGGTGTGTTTTGATAAACAGATAAATAGATGTTCTTATTTGATGTAATCAAATTTATCTTTTTGTGCTTTACTTTTTTTTAACCTGTGTGTGTGCGCGCACACGCTTATAAACTATGGCAAGATCATAGAGATGTTCTCCTGTATTTCCTTCTAACAATTTTGTATTTTTGCCTGTGATGCCAACTTGCCTGGGCTAAGGGATGCTCAGCTGGCTGGTAAATTATTTCTGGGTATGTCTCTGAGAGCTTTCCAGAAGAAATTAGCATTTGAATTAGTAGACTGAGTAAAGAAGATGCCTCATCTGTGTGGGCCAGCATCACCCAATCCACTGAGGGTCCAAACAGAACAAAAAGGTCGGAGAAAGGACCAACACTCTCTCCTTGAGCTGGGCTGTCCATCTGCTCCTGCCCTTGGACATCATAGTTCCTGTTTCTCAAGCCTTTGAACTCCAGAGCTTACACCAACTGTTACCAGGAAACCCCGGTGGGGCTCAGGCTGCCTGTCGCTGTATGCGATTAACGGAGACAGGGTTGAATCATACTGAGAAGGCCGCCAACCAAGAAGACGGAGCATTCGAGCATCCAAAACCTGTCTTAAGGAGTGGCCTGAGAGATAGGGTTACATGGGGGCAAACTGAGGCTGGGAATGGGATGCAGCTACATGCAGTCCTGGAAGTTACTCTTGATTTTGGTCGCCTGTCGATGTCTTGATAAAGAGACATCTTGACTCATTGTTAGGTCGGCCTGGCCATGCATCTTGGTCTCAAAAAGGAGGTATCTTAACCCACTGTCCACAGCTGCGCCACCTCCTTAATTGCTTCATTCCGGGATCAAGGGGAGTGCAGGGTGCAAAGGCCCAGGAGAAAGAAGCTTAAGGGAAAAAAACTTAAATCCCTGCTCACATAAGTATATGTGTTCTACAATTTTATAAGTTATAATTATATTTCAGATTAATTCAGGTGCTCAATCTTTGGACATTATAAGTGCCCCTATCACCACGGCCTTCACCACCTTATTTTCAGTCCTTTAATTGTACCATTGGCTTTCCTGGTTCGTTACTTGCAGGTGGTGGATTGTAAGGCTTCTCAGCCTCCATAACGATGTGAGTCAGTTCCTATAATAAATCTCATTCCTGCATCTGTATCTGTCCTTTTTCTGGTCCTTTTTCTCTGGAGAACCCTAATACATTGCCCTTTGCATTTGTTAAAAAACAAAATTTGAAGGTCTACTTGGCTTTATTAAGCAATTTATGAATTGGGCAACATCTCACCTAGCAAGTACAAGGGCACTCTGAGGGGTTATACGAAATGGAAGGTCTTTTATAGGTAGAAGGATGGGGCAAGAGAGCTGTTAACAAAAGAAAAGGATTATTTTTAGACTAGGACCTCCGGTTTGGGGGGAAGACAGGGAACTGCAAGGTTTTTTGTCATGCAAATTGCCTCTTCTTTCTAGGGAGGCGGAGAGCTAAATTCCAGATTGGTTGATTAAGATTCAGTTTCCCGAAGAGGTTGAGACGACAATGAAATCAAGTATTAAATCTAGGTTTGGTATCCTGGGCTTTTAGCACAGTGATGCCATTTTGGGCCTCTAGTTTTCACTGTACAGTGTGGCAACGTAAGAACCATCCAAACGTGTAAGAATTCTTATGAGTTTATTTGAGCCAAACCAATGACAATTGCTGGGAAGCAAAAATTTCAACAGATTGGAAAAAATGCTCCAGAAAATGGCAGTTTTACCACTTATTTTATACATCAGAATCAAAGGGGAAGTCGTAAAGGGTTGCATGAAATCCACTGGTGACAGATCATGGAGGAGGGAGAAAGCAAAGGGGGGATGAATCTCTGGAATTGGGTAAAAAGTAAAACAAGCACATGCTTCCTTTGCACAGGCAGGTAGACAGTTGACAGCTGACAGTTAACAACAAAGGGGATCTGTGGTCTCTGCTCAGGTGTGGTGGTTGTGCTTGGAGGGCTTGGCGCGGGGAGAAAACTACTCTGATATTCCAAAGGTATGTTGTCAAGTATGTTATCATAGATGCAAAAGAAGACAACAGGCTCAGTTAAGGCAAAGATCGACCTTTGTTAGGGAAAGTTACCGCCCTAGGACATGACTACCTGCCATGAACCACTTTCAGTTGGGAATTTTTAATTTCAGACCATCCCAAGTGGTTACGTTAGGCCTCCGAGTGTGTCAGGCCACGCAGGCCTTCCCTGAGCTCGTGAGGTTTAGTACGTGGCGCTTTTTCATCCACACCCAGCCCATACTCAGACTTTCCCAATTATCCTAACTCGCTTTTACAGTTTTCTTTACATGTAGTTGTTTGTCGCCAACATCTTTTTCGACCCAGGGCAGTTTTCACACACCTTCATTTTCTCTTTGATAACATTAGCTTTTTAAAACACCACGCCGATTAGTAAAATGCCCACCCTTTTCATTTCAATCTTTGTGTCCTTATATTTTCAGTGTCTCAGCTCCTGGAACTACTGTTAAGTTGCTGACCTGTTGCTAAACCCAGCTCAAGACCAAGTAACAAACATCCTGGGTCAACGAGCAACTGCTCCGGAGACTTGACTTCCTCGTGGTGACCAGACCATCTGAATTCTTCATCTTGACAGGAACCATCCATTTCCACAACCAGCGTTCCCCAATTTGCACGCCTAATCAACCCCAAGTGACCTAGCCGACATCTCTCCTTTTCATGGAGGACCTTAATGAGAACAGCTCTCATGGTCTTGCCCTTTATAACTAAACTCTGCCTTTCCTTGTTCTCTCTGGAGCACAGTTTCAGTTGTTACCCGAATCTGTGCCCATTACAATCCATCCTGTTTCCACACCGAGAGGTTCAGCAGCAATCCAACCCTCTCTCTTCTATGCGTCCCTCCCATTTGATGTGAAGCCAGTGAAGCAATTGTACCGATTGTAACTTTTAGTGTCAAATGTACCTTCACTTACCTTTCTGCCTGCATAAGTCCCTCTCACCCCCCCAAGTCAGAGCACTGTTTCAAGGCTAGCCCTCAATAAATCCTAAATAAAACTTTTCTTACATTTACAGAGAGTCTGTTTTCTTTCCCTTGGCAGCCCTGTCCAGGATTCCCAGACAGGGTCCCCTGACAACCAGGGCTGACAAAGAAAACATTCGCAGCACCAGCAGAGCATTGCTGAGGAACCCATAAAAGCCCCTTTTAGAGAGATGATCATTTTGAACATGGGCCAAGCCCAGGGAGGAGTAGCCCACCTCAAGGCACTAGCCACAAGAGGTCATTCCTTCCCTCAAGGCCTCCGGAGGGCTGGGCAGCAGGGAGGTCAGGCAGCCCCCACACCCCCAGCCCTTAAGGTGCGGGGCAACCTTGCACCATGTGACCCGGCCCATCAGGGCAGCCTGGTCGGCCTAGTGGGGTCACCCGACCCCAGGGCAGACAATCAGCAGGCTGAGCTAGGTGTGGTGAGCGGAGCCAATCAGATTCTCTCTCAGGAACTTGACCTGGGAGCACCTGGTGGTGGGGAGGGAAGGGGCCACAGAACAGGATGCAGGATCAGAGACTTGGGGACTGTCCCAAGCCCAGTGGTGAGGAAGCAGGAGTGCCAGGGCTGGGGGGGCTGGAAGCAACAACGCGGAGGAAAGATGTGAAGAGCAGAGAGGTAATGAGGCTGGTTTTAAGATTGGTAAGAGCATATACTGAGTTTCTTTATGGCAAAGGTTTGCTTTGGTTTGCTTTGAACTCTGGCGGCTGAGTCTAGAAGCTCCCCTGGGTCTAGTTCCAGGCCAAGGTCCTTCCTGTCCTATGGATCCTGTTCTTGTATATCAATCAGGTCTGTCACCCTTGCCCCGTATATCCTCACAACCAGAAAAGCCCATTATCTGAGATAATAGGCGTCGGGCTCTGTCTCCTGCGAGGCCAAGAACGCAGCCCGCAGAGAAAGTGAGAGAAAGTCACCAAAGGGCCAGGGCACAAACTGGCATCACCAGGAACAGAGCTCAGCCGTGCCCTCAACGGACTTCACACCAGGCAGTTCTTGCTGCATTTCCCCCAATAAAATCTTTTTATTGGGCTTTATTTAGTTCTATGAAAATAAGCCTTATTATAAAAACAGAATGAAATCCATAAACCAAACCTCAAAACCTCTAGCAAAACAAGACCCCCTTAATGTATAAAGTAAATGCTATCAGGGCAGTCCCTTCAACTCATTGCTTTTGTCGCTTGTTTCTTGAGATCATGGCTCCAATGAGGCCGGCAGCTGCCAAGCCCACACCTGCGATGCCAACTGCCGCGATGGCATCTCTGACCTGCAAGAGAGAGGAGGGTGGATCAGACTCTGTCAGGAATCTGTGTACAGGCTGTACATTCAACGAGAACATTCACCTTAGAGAGCCGCACATGCCCCTTGGTCTCCTTAACAAACTCAGAAGTCAACAAATATTGGCAAGGAAATGGGGAGAAGAGGGCAGGATGGGGAAAGAGTTGGGGGATGGAGCCAGCTGGCCAGGAATCTGTCTGGACAGGAAGAGGGAAACTCGATTTGCACTGCGGGTATTTAAAGCACATAAATCCCAGAGGGTGTCTGTGGAAAGGACAGGGAAATGAAGCCTTATTATAAAAACAGAATGAACATAGTTGAGATCCTGGCTGGCCAATGGGGAGCCCTTGAAGCTGGAATTGCTACTGAATACTCAGTGAGCTATGACCTCCCCGAGAGCAAGGACCTCACGTGCATGGCTGTAGCCCCAGTGCCTGGCCGGGCGCAAGCGACACCAATTCCTGTGACAATGCAAAGGGAGAGCAAGCTCCCTCTTCAGCTCATAGCAACTGTTCCCGGTGAAGGCACACGGTCCAAATCAGCAAAGCTGCACTTTTCCCCACTGAAGGCTTGAAAGAGTATCCTGAACACAAATCACGAAATCTCACCCCAAAACCAAGCCAGGCATTTAAGCAGAATCAAGAACAGCAAAGGAAAAGATTCTCAACCAACTTATGCCACGAAGTCCAATGAAGAGTGTACCACAAGTCCCAGGACTGAGAACGAAAATGTAGGCTCGGTACCCAAAACCCACCCCCTGGCGTGACACGGTCAACACTGCCCTGGCTAGGCTAACCACAGAGCTCGCCCAGGTTGTATATGTTGTGGCTGCCACAACCCCTACATGCCCAATGTAGAGAACTTGGAGGTCTCCTATGGCTGTGTGCATGTGTGTGCCCCATAAATGCACCCAGCGCTGCTGTGTGAGGCGCCAGGAAACACACCAGCCTAACCAACCGCACAAGGCAACCAGCACTGGTGCTCTCAGCAGCCAGGACATACGACGGCGACACTGGATGAAGCTGCTGCTGGGAGGGTTGACTGCTGCCCGGTCCTTAACCTTTCCTCTAAGGGCAACGGGGCACGGCTGCGGGCAGCCACGGCTCTGTTGGGTTAACCTGCTAGAAGCCTGCATCAGTCCAATTGCACCCCGCGTTTTCCTGGCTCAGCTCCGTGTCAGGGTGGGGGAAACGGTTTGCAGATGATGGAGGAGGCACAATGTGCCCCTGGTTCTCCACAGAACCTCAGAGTGTGAGGAGAAATGCTGATGCAGCTGGTTCCTACAGAAGCTACTTTGTCAAGGAAAACAGCAGCCCCGTTGTCTGCGGTCATGCTTTGGGCAGAGTTAGAGTATAATGAAACACCAGAAAGTGGTATAGTTAGTCCTGGGGGGTGCATATTTTATGGGGAAGACGACAGGCCCGAGAGTCAGAGCTACTTCAGATGCCAGCAGTGGTTTCCTGGTGCAAGGCTGCTGGGTCAGCCCAGCCACGGGGCTGCCATCACCTGAGTTCCGATCATGAAACTGGCTGCACAGTGTGGGTCATGGGTCTTAAATCAGAATGCTATGCAGGAATGCTAAGAAACCTTTTTTTTTTTTTTTTTTTTTAAGTGGACAAACTGAAATACTATCAGAATACAGAAAATTAGCTGTTTACGCTACTACACAGCTTCTCTGAGTTAAGCCCCAGAACTGTTTCTGGGGAAAAAGAACATTCTAATGTGCTTTCTTCAAATTCAGTAACGTTCTGAGTGGGTAAAAGAACAGTGTTATTCTCAAAGGAATTGGATTTGGACGATTAGAGGCTGCAAAATAAAAATGGGTATAAAGTCTTTGTATAGAAATTTGGCTTTAATATTTACAGTAATATAAAAATAATCCCTTGTAATTTATCCAGATTTATGTAACATATGCATTACCAATGGCCACATCTTCAGTTTCTATTTATCTGACAAAAAGTAGACTTCACTACGAGTGTAGCTCCTAGTTGCTTTTTATTTTTTTAAATATATCTTTATTGACTTCAGAGAGAGGAAAGGAGATGGAGAGAGAGACAGAAACATCAATGATGAGAGTCATTGATCGGCTGCAGCCCGCAACCCGGGCATGTGCCCTGACCGGGAATCAAACCCTGATGGCCTGGATCCTAGGTCGACGCTCAACCGCTGAGCCACGCCCGGCCGGGTGCTCCTAGTTGCTTTTTAAAAAGTACTATTCAGCAGGCCAAAATGGATTGGCGAGAAATGTTCAATGTGATGAAAAGCAAGGACCTACAACCGAGACTACCCAGCAAAGCTGTCCTTTAGAATCGAAGGTCAGATAAAGAGCTTCCCAGACAAGGAAAAGCTAAAGGAGTTCATCACCACCCAAACGGTACTACATTAAATGTTAAAGGGTCTTCTTTAAGAAGAAGAGGGGGGGAAAAGGAAAACCATGAACAATAAAATGGCAATAAATACATATCCATTGACAAATGAATCTAAAAAGCAAACAAGCAAAACAGAAACAGACTCATAGATACAGAGAACATTTGACTGCTGCCAGATGGGAGGGGGTTGAGGGGATGGGTAAAAAGGTGAAGGGATTTAGAAGTACAAATTGGTTGTTACAGAATAGTCACGAGGATGTCAAATACAGCCCAGGGAATATAGTCAAGAATATTCTAATAACTATGTATGGTGCCAGATGGGTGCGAGATTTATTGGGATGATCACTTAGTAAATTATATAATGTCTAATCACTGGGGGGGAACACCTGAGACTAATATAATATTGTATGTCAACTATAATTGAAAATTTTTAAATGATTTAAAATGAAAGAAAAAATTAAATTAAAAGTACTATTCAGGCCCAGCCAGGCATGGCTCGGCGGTTGAGCGTCGACCTGGGAACCAGGTGACGGGGGTTCGATTCCCGGTCAGGGCACATGCCCGGGTTGGGGCTCGATCCCCAGCGGGGAAGTGCAGGAGGCAGCTGATCAATGACTCTCTCTTCATTGATGTTTCTCTCTCTCTCTCCCCCTCTTCCTTCCTCTCTCTGAAATCAATAAAGACATATTTAAAAAAAAAAAAAAAAAGGACTATTCAGTATGAAGGCTTATTTACAAAAGCTGACTAAATATGCCTTTTTTGGGAGCCTGAGTATTTTTAGGTAGGTGGAAAGTCAGGGAATCATTTTTTAGAAACTCTTAAGCATATAGAGCACAAAGTACATTTTAGTCTAAATCCATTGCTGCCCTTTCTAACCGGTAAATTAAATGAGTCATAAATATTCTGCTGAAGGAAAATCTAATCTGCTTCAAAGAGCAAAACACAAATAACCGTAATGACTGACCAGATTATTAAAGGCACATAAAAATGTCCTCATGTGTTCAACGAAGAGGAGGGTTGCCACTTTGACAGCACTTACAAAGGAAAACACTGCTAGACATTTCCAAAATCTACTAAGCCCACCATCTCTCACGGGACGGGAGGCATGCGGAGGTAACGTTTTAGCGTGGCCACACCACGTATCCTGACCGTTACTTGCCTAGGCCAGCAGTTCTCACGTGGGGACGGATTTGCCCTCTAGGGGAACCTGGAAAGAGCTGCAGACATTTGATTCTGGTCGGGGAGCGCTACAGGCAGCTGGCGTGTAGAGGCCACAGATGCCACTAACCACCTTGCAGTGCCAGGGCGTCCTAACAGCGAATGATCTCCAATGTCAACGACCCAAAACGTCAATACTGCTGAAGCTGACAGACCCTCATCCTCGGCCAAGAAATGGAAGGGGGGGGCTTTGGAAACAGTACAGGTGGCACCTCTTTTTGTTTTGTAACACATTCTGGTTTCGTTTCCTGGGAGGGTCCGAGAGAATTGTTTATGCTGCTTTATTGTTGTGTTGTCAGTTTTCGCCCTTTCAAGTGGGTGGGTGGTGCGCAGGGCTAAAGCCATCGGAAGAAAAGTGTGATGTGTCCAATGTGCATGTTTCATTTTGCAAGAAGAGTTGAATTATTGTTTCTATGAAGAGTAAATGACAGAAACTATTTCTTAATTATCTCACTATCTCAAAGTTGGAATTGTATTTAACTGCTCTTAAATAGTATTCGTGCCTATCACCTATCAACATAGGTATTTACAAAATTATGTAACAATTTTGTATTGACACATAATTATTTATATAAACTTGTGAGTCTGTTTTTGTTTTGTTTTGTTTTGTTGGTTAATCCTTACCCGAGGATATTTTTTCCATTGATTTTTAGGGAGGGAGGGAGGGAGGGGGAAAGAGAGAGAAACACTGACGTGAAAGAGACACATCAACTGGCTATCTCCTGCATGAGCCCCAACCAGGAACGGGGATCGGACCTGCAACCCAGGTATGTGCCCTTGACGGGGAATTGAACCCGAGACCCTTCAATGCATGGGCCAACACTCTAACCACTAAGCCACACCAGCCAGGGCCTGTGAGTCTATTCTTTAGTCTATTAATAATCAATGAATAACAAAAAATTAGATGACTAGGAGATATTTTATAAATCTACCAAATCTTCCTAGTGTAGCACCCTAAATTTCATAGGGTATCTTACTGCTTTAAAGTTTCTATACTAAGTTCTACTTGAAGTTTATTTCTGCATAGGAGTATGGAGACTTGCCTGAAGTAGACGCCACATATGAATGAGGACCTCAACTGTTAGGCAGTATCATCAATAATGAAAACAGATTTATTTAGCATAAGTTTCTCTTTTTTATGCTGATACTGTCACCGCTACTTTTTTTAAAACTTCTATTATACCCAATCTATCAATAAATGTTAAGTTTTCTAATAAAAAATAAATAAATAAATAAATGGAAAGGAGGGCAGAGAAGAAAATCAGAGGAGCAGTCTAGGGGTCCAACAACCGAATAATTGGAGTTCCAGAATGAGAGAAGAGAAAATGGAAAATTTCCCAGAACTGAAGGAATGGGGTTTCTAGAATGAAAGAAGTCATCAAGTGCCCAGCACAATACATAAAAACAGATCCACACAGGTGTATCATAGTGAAATTTCAGATAAAGAAAGATTCTATAGCTTCTGGAAAGAAGAAATAGATCACATACAAAGGATCAAAAATCTGAGCCATTTCAGACTTCTTGACAAGAGCATTAGCTAGATGACAATGAAGCAATGCCTGCAAAATTTTAGGGGGGAAAATCATACTTTTGCATCAACGAGCATCTAAGAACTTTTCCAATGTTTACACACACACACACACACACACACACAAATGGTACTGAAGTGACGAAGGGGAGAGGAGGGAGTGGGAACAGGAGGTTGGTTAGTTATCCAGGAGAAAAAAAGATTCAAAAAAGAGGGGCCATAGCCAAAATCAAACTTAGTAAATGAGCAAAACTGCGTCCCCTGGGGCCTCCTGGATTGAGCCTTGGGTTGCAGCAGGGCTGAGGACAATGTTTTTCATAAGCATGAAAAGCTGTGTCCAAAGACCTAGGCTTCAAATCCCACTGCTGCTACTTAGCAGCACAGTTGCAGATTCCCAGAAAAAACACAAGTACCAGGTCTGGAAACTCAACACAGAGTTGTTACTTAAGTGCCGTGAGCCTCGGTTTCTCCATCTGTAAAATGGGAATAATAAAACCCGTCTCTGTCCTGTGGGAAGGGTCCATCTCAGGGCCAGGCAGCCAGGGAGGGCTTGGCAGTGGCAGTGACTGTCATGGCTGTGACATCACCCCCTAATGGCATGGGTCTGCTCTGTAGACTGGCACGTCTCCCCACCCGCATCCCTACCCTGACTGTCACTCCGTCGAGGGGAGGGATTGTGTCCCTGCTATTTTGTCTAGTTCATGTCTCTGTCTCCGCCTCAGCCAGGCCCACACAGATGTCCAGCCACTGTCAGCTGAATGAATGGTCTGGCTCCCGGGGACAGGGACACAGGCTGAGGACGCACCTGGTCGCTGCGGGGGACTCCATAGCGCAGCTCGTTCACGAAGTGCTCACAGTTGTCGCTCGTCAGCTTGTAGTGCATCTCCTGCCCCACCATCTCCTCCGCCCGCCGGACGATTTTGCTGGGCGGCAGCGGCACGTACTTCTTGTCGTGTTTGTTATTGACTTGGTACTTGTCCTTCCCGGCCACAGAACAGAGCAGCTCCTTCTTCACTATGGCCTTGTCGGTGAGGGCGGACATGATGCTGGCCGCACCAGCTCCCGCGATTTCACCTGCGGTTCACAAAGGACACAGAGCGATGGTCCTGGGCAGGCCCGGGGCTCAGGGCGGGCTTCGCGCCGGGCACCCACCCTCGGCACCATCCATAAGAGGATGAGCTGATGTGGAAGGGGAGGGTCAGACACATGCTGTGTGGCTTTGGAGAAGAAGCTTGTGGTCTCTGGACCCTGGTTTCCTTATGTGAAGTCAGGAGTAGTGAAGTTCCATGATTCGTGGTGATTATTTTTAACCTAGAGGGCTGGTTTTCTACACCCTGTGCCGCCTCAGTGGCCCTCTTGGTCATTCGATGTGGGCCCTGAGCACACCCACCTCCCTGGGCGAAGAGGGTGTGAGCCTCCAGTGCTTCTATCGGGGCTACACTTCCTTGGCATATACAAGGCTGACTACTGCAGGAAAGGTGGATGGATTTGCCCTTCTGGGAGCAAAGGGACCAAAACCCCATAGCTGCTCCCTGAGATGTGACACCAGGGAGGCCCAGTGGGTTCACCAGCACAGCCCTGGCCAAGGCTGAGGGGCTGGAAGGGGCAACATAGCTCCAATAGTGAAACTGCTTCAAAGAAAGCAAGTCTGGGGTCACTATGACGACCAGGCTGGCGGGGAGGGAGAGCTGATGCCAGCACAGAGCCCGGACACCCTTCCCAAGGCCGCCAACCTGCACTGTGCGCAGGGCACGCTCCCGTATGATGACTGAAAAGGCAGTGGGTACCAAACAGGTGGGCCTAGAGAAGAGGCTCCCTCTCCCTCAGAGAGCCACTGTGGCCCTGCTGGGATAGGACCCCCGGCTCTCCCTAGCAGGGGAGGCTCCCTGTTAAGCTGGGCAGGCGTCTTCCACTGTGACACCGTATGACAGCAGCAAGCAGTGGCAAGAGGGGCCGATCAAATTCCAGGTCCTCCTCTGCTTGGCTTTCCAAACAGGACTATACCTGTTTGCCCTGTGTGCGATCCTGAGATTTTAGAAAATCAGGGGAGCCTGGCCGGCGTGGCTCAGTTGGTTGAGAGTTGTTCCATGCACCAAACGGGTGCAGGGCTCAATCCCCAGTAGGGGGCACGCAGGAGGCAGCTGATTGATAGTTCTCTCTCACTGATGTTTCTCCCCCTCCCTCTACCTTCCCCTCTCTCTAAAGTAAATTTTTAAAAAGTCATATTTAAAAATAATAAAAAATATTTTTAAAAAAGAAAGAAAACCAGGGGACTTTCCACTTGCTACCAACAGGGCAGAAGATGCTTGAGTGGTTCACGGGAGTAAATAAAAGAGATGGTGCCATGTGTAAACCCAGAGTGTGTGAAGAGAGTCAGCCCTTTGGTGGGGTGGGTGGCAGGGCTGGGGCTGGAGTGAGGCAAGTAAGATGCCTGAAGCAGCCCTGCCAGCGTGGCTCAGCGGTTGAGCATCGCCCTGTGATCCAGGAGATCTCGGTTTCATTCCCAGTCAGGGCACATGCCTGGGTTTCAGGCTCGATCCCCAGTGGGGGCGTGCAGGAGGCGACCAATCAATGACTCATCATTTATGTTTCTCTCTGTCTCCCTCTCCCTTCCTCTCTCTGAAATAAAAGCTTTTTTAAAAAAATTAAAAATTAAAAATGTCTGGAGCATAAAATTTCAGGAGGTACCAACTCTCAGACCAGGCAAGTATAAAGTCACCCCTAAGAGTGAGGCCTCCTTAAACTCTGCACCCTGGGCGCCACCTGGTGGGTAGTTCAATAGTGCACAGGCTGGCAGTCAGAAGCTCTGGGTTCTGATTCTACCTCCATCACTGGGTGGTCCTAACCAGTAACTTAACCTTGTCAAGCCAACGCTGTGGGTAATCCCCAAATACACACTACAATTGATACAGGAACACACATCAGTATAGTAATTTAAAGTTACTTTAAAAATTTATTTCAGTTCTTAAAGTTAGTCTATTAAAGAAAATAAACAATTGTAGAAAGGGCATGTGGATATGGCAAACGATTGATGGCTAAACTTTGGGGAACATCAGACTGGGCATCATTAAAGGCACATCGTGGTTAAAGGCACAGAATCCAAAGTGGGACAGCCAGGGTTCGAGTCCCACCTTCACCACTTACGTGCTATATGACCTTGGCAATTTGCTTACCTTCTCTGAGTCCCAGATTCCCTGTAGAACAGGGACAATAACAGTCCCTCCCTGTCCCTACCACACTGCCAAGGAGCTGCAAGGATGAAAGCAGCCGGCCACATAAGGTGCCTTCCCCGGTGCCTGGCATGAGGTGAGTGCCCAGCACATGTTAGCTGCCGTCATTCTTGGGGTTGTTCCCTCAGCTACCTTCCAATTCTAATTTCTACCATTTTCTCAGTAGCCTGAGGTCAGTCCTGACCTATCTTGCAAGGTTCCTGGGAAGCTAGAATGAGAAGCTGCTGTAGAGGCACCTTTTAGGAGCATCACACACCCAGTGATCCTTGGCACCCCTGGGCGCCCAGACCCCCACCACGCCTTCCCTGCCTCCCTCCACCCGTTCCACCCACTCAGTGCAGTCAGTAACCAATACTGAGGCCCTGCTATGTGCCAGGCCTTGCCCGAGGTGCTGGAGATAATGGCATAAACTGCCCTAAGTAGCTCACATTCTAGTGAGAGGACACTGACTCCAAACACACAGACAAAACAAGGTACTTTCAGCTACTGAAAACGCTACGGATCAGGGCAGGCGAAGTAATCCAGGAGAGGGTGACTGGGGAGGGGGCACCAGCTTGGACTGGGGGGCCACCAGGGAACGGGCATTTGAGTTGAGACTTGAGTGATGAACAGGAGGCAGCTGTGCCGAGATCCAGGCAAGAGCACCACAAGCAGATGGGCCAACAAGAGCAAAGACCTCGGGAAGGAAAGAGTGTGGCCCATGCAAGACGCAAGGGGGCCACGGTGGCTGAAGTCTAGAGACTCAGGAGGGGCTCCGAGGAAGAGGAGGGTCAGAGAGGCGGGCAGAGGCCGGACCATACCAGGTACGAGGAAGACGAGGGTCAGAGAGGCGGGCAGAGGCCAGACCACACCAGGTACAGGGAAGACGAGGGTCAGAGAGGCGGGCAGAGGCCGGACCACACCAGGTACGAGGAAGACGAGGGTCAGAGAGGCGGGCAGAGGCCAGACCACACCAGGTACAGGGAAGACAAGGGTCAGAGAGGCAGGCAGAGGCCAGACCACACCAGGCCCCACAGTAGACAAGAGATTTGCTCTATGGGGGTTAGAGAGGGGACATGTGAAGCCGAGGGGCGCTTGTTTTACCAACAGATCTTACATTGGTTTCTATGCCAATAGGAACAGCCCAGTAGAAAGGGGAAAGATGACAATACAGAGAAGGTGGGAAGCCTAAGGAACAAAGAGCTTGTGAAAGTAAGAGGAGGGGGTCCAGGACCCACACATAGGGCTGGCTTTTTTTTTTTTTTAACATATCTTTATTGATTTCAGAGAGAGGAAAGGAGAGGGAGAGAGAGAGACAGAAACATCAATGATGAGAGAGTCATTGATCAGCTGCCTAGCCCGCAACCCAGGCATGTGCCCTGACCGGGAATCGAACCCCAATCTCCTGGATCCTAGGTCGATGATCAACTGCTGAGCCACGCCCGGCCGGGCAGGACTGGCTTTTTAAATAAGAGCATGGACACTTGTTGCATTTTAACAGAAGAAAAGATTCTGTGGGTGCAGATAATGGTGGTTTGGTTAATCAGGGGTGGGGAAGATGACATCTGCTCTGGTTACTTGTGATTTCTCTGTAAGTACAGGGGGAGGCCATTAGTCAAAGTAAAGGGGTGGGCAAGCCATGTCCTAGAATGGCCCCGGCAGCCGCACTCAGCAGCCCAGGACTGGCACAGACCCGATGTCCGGCAGCAGAATAGATAACAGACTGCGGTGCATTCACATCAAGGAAAAGACTGGGCAACGAAAATGTGAGAACTGCTGCTACTCACAACACGGTGACTCTCACGGGCCCAGGAAAGAGGCAAAGCTGATCTGGCAAGAGGAGCTGGAACGGCGGCTGCCGTTAGGGAGGGTGAGGGGACACTGGCAAGGCGTGTGGAGGGGAATGTTCAAGATCTTGATCCGGGTCATTGTCACAGGGATGGAGACCGTTTTTTAAAATTCATGGACTATATCTGTGCGCTTATTTATGTTATATCTCCATTTAAGTAACTAGCTTAAGAAAGGGGTGGGGAATTCTCACGACAACTCTCCAAGTTCAGTGTTCTTAGCCTCGTTTACAGACAAGGAAACCAAGGCTGGGGAGTAGAAACTGGATTCACGGCCAAGTTTGCTGCTCCATACCCATGCTCTTGGAGTCTTACACTTAAATGCTGAATGTGTTCTATTCAAAGTCATAGTATGTAAAACCTGAAAGGCAGAGCTGCCCCCTTGGGAGCCCACCTCAGCCCGGCTGCAGAACCCCTAGGGTTCTGAGGAGCAGAGTTTGAAAACCATTGCACCAGACCAAATTGCCTTCTTATAGCACTCAGGAACCAACTGCCAGTTAGGGAGCAAAGAGAACATTGGGGTCACCTTTGCCCACAGCTCCCCATCTCCCTCTCCTCCCAGCCCCAGCACAGTGGAGACCCTGGGCATCCTTACTTGGTGGGGCCAGGTGGACCACATATCCATCACCAACGTAGATGGCCCAGTGTCTGTAGAGGGGGCGGAAAATCTCAATCAGGTCTCCAGGATTGGGCTCTGGCTGCAAAACCAAGAACAGGACTGTTAGAGGCGGGTCTAGCGAGACCGTGGAACCATGGGGCAAAGGCTGGGGTCCCTGACAGAAGCTGTCAAATCAGATACATGTCCCACAGACACTTTGAGACCTGGCTGAGGACCTGACCAAGAACTGGTAGCAGTCTCTGGCAGTGACGTCCTCCTGGCTGCTCATCCTGATGATAAGAGGGAGGGTGTATGTGTGTATGTAAAGGAAAACTATTCCTCCTCTCTGCTATACCCACATCAACATGTGTGGGTTTTCCACACCAAGCAAGCCAATCTTCAGTGAACTCTAACACCCCAGAGTTAACGCAGACCCCACAAGTTAAAGGCTCGGTCCCACAAGACTGCCCCCCCACCGCAATTCGGGTGCCAATCTCACGTCCAAGTTGTCCCCTGTGCTTCTAACCCACCAGCCATAAATTGGGAGTTCCCACAGACCCCTCCTCAGGTTCAGTCATTTCCTAGAGCAGCTCACGGAACTCAGGAAACCAGTTTGCTTACTCGATCACCAGTTTATTACAAAGGGATACAACTCAGGAACAGCAGATGGAAGAGACGCATCGGGCAAGGTGTGCCGGGAGGAGCACAGGGCTCCACACCCTCTCCCAACACCTCCACGTGTCCGCCAATCCCTTAGACTGGGGTTTGTTATGGAGGCTACAGTATGTAGGCACAATTGATTAAATCACTGGCCATCAGTGATTGACTCAACCTCCAGACTTCTTTTTTTTAATCCTCACGTGAGGATATTTTTTCCATTGCCTTTTCAGAGAAAGTGGAAGAGAGAGAGAGAAACATCGATGTGAGAGACATATCAATTCGTTGCCTCCGGCACGCGCCCCAACCAGGGCTAGGGATCGAGCCTGCAACCCAGGTATGTGCCCTTGGTCGGAATTGAACCCGGGACCCTTCAGTCAGAGGGCTGATGCTCTAACCACTGGGCCAAACCGGCCAGGACAGGAAAGTTCTTTTTAAAATGAGGTGGACAGAAGTGGACTTGCCCACAGAGCCCTGCGCGCTAGTTAGAAGCAAGGGCCCGCTGTTCCATGGCACGGAGGAGATCTTCTAGACGCGGCGCTGAGTGGAAAAGTGAGAATGAGCGCTGCAATACAACACCCCTTACGTAAATTAAAGATGTCCACACAGAACCCAGCAGCACATGTCTTATGAGAACCACCCCTGAAAAAATAAATTTAAAAAAGCAACAACTAAAATGGAATCATGCAAACTAAAGAACAGCACATTGAACACTCTAGGATGCTGGCCACTGGGAAGACGGAGTCAGGGGTGATGGCAAAAAGGAACCAAAAACCCAAAAAAACCCAACCCATAAGAGAAGGGGGCCCGCAGCGGGGACAGGCTGCCATGAACTAAGGGTATGATTCACCTTCTAGCACTAAAATCTAACTAGAGGAACAATGACTTCACAATATACACAAGCCAACTCGGCTGAATCAAAACTAAGAACGCGAGAAACCCCGTTGTAAACTTAGAAGTACAAAGTCTATAATCCACAGGCCAAATTTGTGCCTCTGCTTATTTTTGCGGGCAAGCTAACACTGGTTTTTACACTTGCTCAACGGTTGGAGGAAAAGTCAAAAGAATACTATTTGGTGACACAAGAAATTCAAACTTCAGTGTCTATACAGGTGTCCTGGCCCACGGCCGCACCGGGCACTCGCATTTACCTGCTACACAGCGGGCTGCTTTCTACACAGCGGAGTTGAGTGGCTGCGGTGGAGACATATGGCCTCCAAGACCTACAGTCTTCACTCGGGGCCTTTACAGAAAGTTTGCCGACTCCTTAGATAAAGGGATCAGCAGCGCCGCCTCCCTCCCTCCACTTGATCCCCAGGCGTGGGAATCGGGGTCCCCTGTTGCCAGGCGCTTCTTCCCCAGGAACCATGGACACCAGCAGGAAGCGCCAGGAAGAGCTGCCTCTCCAGGGCAGGGCTGGGCCCCCAGGCAGTACAGGACACAGGGCACACCGGGTGACAGCGGCGAAGCTGAGACTCTGCGCCCACGGGACTACAGAACAAAGAGCCCTTATCCTCCCGCAAAAGCAGGGTCACAAAGGGCTGTGCAGCAACCATTTTCCTTAGCAAGCAAATTGAGGTGAAATTTCTGGCCTCCAAACGTCACATTGGAAAAACGACCTAAACAACCATTAATAAAACCAATTGAGAGGAGATTAAAGACAGCGGTGGACTGAGTGGAAGCTACACTGACACTCTCCCGGGACCAAACTGGAATGACAACTAAAATATAGAAAAACCACCCTGAATAATTAACTGCAATTGCAGACGAGCTGGAGAGCACCCTCATAACCAAGGAGGAAGAGCAGAGACCACATAGAGACTGGCGGGAAGTGCGGAGACGTGAGAGGGCTGGCTGGGCTCCCACAGTCAGCACTGAAGGTCCAGAGGGAGATCTCAGCTGTGGGGGGTCCCACTGAGGACTCTGGGGCCTAAACCCCAGGCTGGGCTCCCCAGCCAGTAGCACCAGAACTGAGACAGGTGCCCACATAACATCTGGCCCTGAAAAGCATCGGGTTTCTGTCTGCCAGGGAGAGATGGCTGGAAATGCAGGCACCCTCTTAAAGAGCCAACTCACAGTTTTGTATGCAGCCACTCACCTTGGGCTCCAGCAGAGGGAGGGCAGAGTGGACTGGAGCTGTGTGAGGAGAGTCTGGGGTTGCAGGCTCTGGAGATAGAGCTCACAGGGCACCCCTCTGGATTCCTGTGCTGAATCGTTCCCCCATACTGCAGAGGACATCTTTCTCAGGCAGACAATTTGCAGCTTTTGCCTGGGGGTGGAAGCAATTGCCCCACCCTGCTGGAAAACCTCTGCCCTACCCAGAGGAGTGTCTACAGCCTGAGGCTCATTAAGAGAATCAGATTAATCAGCCTGTAGGCAGAGGCAGACCTCAGAGTGCTTTGAGTCTTTGCCTGATCTGCTTCTGGACCTGGGCCTTGGAAAAGCAGACTTTGGTGTGCATCTTGGTCCTGTCCAACCGCACCCAACCCCAGGAGAGGGGACCTCAAGCTGAGGGTTGTTGATAGCTCCAAACAGGGTACTCAGGGCCAGTAACAAACTGCGTCTGACACTGGCCTGCACCAGAGACCCTCCAAAAAGATTGAGAGTCCTTGCACGCCTAATACATAGAAACAAATCCAAATAGGCAGCCAAAATAGAGAGACAAAAAAAAAGCACCAAATGAAAGAACAAGAGAAGTCTCCAGAAAAAGAGCTAAATGAAATGGAGATAAGCAATCCATCAGATATAGAGTTCAGAATACTGATTAAAGGATGCTCAACAGCATGAGAAAAGATATGGACACTATGAAGGAAATTAAGAATGACATAGCAGACGCGGAAATAATCGGAAAAGGCATGTTGAAAAACATTACTATCCCCATTTTTGCTTAAAATACATTTTTATACATTTATAAAGCAAAATGTATTATACACTATGTATGATCTGAGGAAATGACAACTAACTTGTATATTATGTACTGTGGGAGGTTGGGACTCAGGGACTTTCACATTTTATGTTATATGATTTAATTGTTTTTTTACCAGTATGAATTACTTCCATAATAAAAAAAATTAAGATTTTTTAGGTGGGCAAAAATCCCTCATGTTGATGAACTTGTGGTTCTTTAACTGGAAAAGGTAGACATTGTCTGTCACCTTGAAACCAGCTCCCTTGTGGAACCTGCCACTATGACCATGTTAATGCTGCTTAAAAGTAAGTAATACTTCACTGTAACATAAAACCACAAAATAATTTTTAAAATAAGACAGTGGGATGTGTATCAGATCTTGGAATTAGGAAAGACACTCTAAGGATAAAGGCCAAAGAAAAAGGCATAAAGTAAAAGATTAAAAGGTTTTATAATTTTTAGCCCTGGCCGGTTTGTCTCAGTGGTTAGAGCGTCGGCCCTCAGACTGAAGGGTCCCAGGTTTATTGCAGTCAAGGGCACGTACCTCGGCTACAGGCTCGGCCCGTGGGCACGTGCTGGAGGCAACCAACTGATGTGTGTCTCTCACATCAATGTTTCTCTCTCTTCCTTCTATTCTCTCTGGAAAGCAATGAAAAAAATATCCTCAGGTGAGGATTAATAAATAAATAAATAATAAAAGGTTTTACAACTTTTTAAATGTTAAAGTTCTTATTATTGAAAGTTTCTATTACCGCCTGTTATGTTCATATTCCCTTTTAAGGGAAAACGATCCCCACAATCCCAGGTGCCCAGGCAGCTGTGTTCTGTACCATGGAATGGGACCAGCCTCAGCCGGATGGACCAGAAGGCACGGCCCCCAAGCAGGTCAGCGTCCTATGACCACCTCGAGAAGCAGAGCTGGCCTAACCAAATGCTCCCCTTCCCTCCCTCCCTCCCTCCCTCCCTCCCTCCCTCCCTCCCTCCCTCCCTCCCTCTCTGTGTATGTGGTTCAAAAATCTGAACCAAGAAATGAAAAAACAATAGCTTTTTGGCAGTAGAGGCTAAAACTGAAAAGTCATGATGTAGAGGAAGAAGAAAGACCCCAGTGGAGCATGGACCAAACCAGGGGTGGGAGGAGAGCATGCCAACTCGGACCAAGCAGAAGCCCCTGTTGACAGCGGGAGAGAAGGGAGCAGGCATATCAAGAAAGCGAGCTGAGTCCCACCAATGCGGACGGCAGAGCACTGGGGTGGAGATGCAGACTCCAGGGGCTGGGATGCCTGCAACCACCTTGATCCTGAACTGCCTCCCAGCTCTAGGCCCTGGCAGGCCCGGCCTTATTACAGCTCCTGTTCTCTGATTTTCACAGAATCCCCTTACGTCTCCACATGTGTCCTTAAACTAAACCTTCTTTACTTGAACTAGCTTAAGTGGGTGGCTTATTCCTTAAAACCAAAAGAGCGAAGGCAGAACATCCTGTGCATGGAAAAAATACCCCAAACAAACTATCTTGACCAACTCGAAGAACATGACAGAAAAACGGTTAATATCTTTAATATATAAAGAGTTTTTATAGATCAATAATAATAATAAAAAAGATTTCAACACCAAAATAGAAAAAACTGGACAAAGGGCATGATAATTTTAAAAGGAGCAATATGTATTATCATTAATACAACATATTCTATCTCACTACTAATGAAATAAATTCAAATTAAAAACTAGTTTGAGAGGAATTAAACATGAATACTAAATACAGGAAAAGATGCAGGCAAACAGGCACTCTCATCCACTGCTGCTGGGGATGTAAGTCAAATTATAACTTGTCTCGCTAACCTTAAAAATATTAATGAGGCGGGGTGTGAAGGAAAGAGGAGCCAACAAGGACCCCCGAGGCTTCTACCAGAGCAACACGAAGGCCAACCAGGCAGCGGGAAACAAACGCAGAGGCTCGGGAGGCGGTGAACGCGGGTCGGGAGGTCAGGAGAGTGGCCTGGGGTGAGGGTCACTGGCGCCATCTGGGAAAACAGCTTCTACTGGGAGCACAAGCCTGGCTGAGAGCACCAGAGGAGAGGAACTGGAGGTGATGCCAGAACAGGCGGCACCTGAGATTTCTGCGGAGGCCTGAAAGGTGAGAGGGACCCGGCGTGTGGCAGAGAACTGAACCCCATCCTACACCCCCTCACACCCCCTCACGCCCCCTGCCACGGGAGAAGGCTGAGGGAGGGAGTGACCTGAAGGGCATGGAGGGGGGCAGGTACACGGGGTGGGGGCCTCAGGGTGCTTTGGGATTTGGCCAGCAGCAGGGTCCCCGAAATGAAGCGGGAGGCTGGCTTTTTTTAAAGATTCCAGGTGATTCTACTGTGCAGCCCAGAGCGAGAAGCACAGGAGAGGGTGTCTGAAGGGGGCAAGGGGTAAGACTGAAAGGTGAGTCTGAGGCGGGCAGCCATGCCTCATTTTGCAGGAGGGAAACTGAGGCTGAGATGAGGTCACCCGCCCAGCGTCAGCCTGAAATGGCCCACCACAAGGACAGGGAAACAGCCTCCAGCCGGCCCGCGGTGACCCTGCGCCAGAGGGCCGTGGTGCTGGGCAGGACTGGAGAGGAAAGCCTGGCCACTTTCAGAAGGATTTTCAACCCAAGGGTTGAAACACAACAAAAAGCATGTTTTTCCTTGGAGGCCACTAAGGAAGTATATTCCAACCCACCCACACTCAGCTCCCTCTAGCCGCATCAGGCGTCTGCTATTTTGGTTTTTGAGTGAAATATTTCAGGCGTATACAAAATGCAGAAAGTAGGCTGAGCACAACCGCCCCGGGTTTCAGTCAAGATGGATTTAGTTTTCAGAAACAGCAGACTGATTACAGCCTTGGGGCTCCAGAGCCAGACAGCCTGGGTTCAAGTCCCAGCTCTGCTACTTACTAACTGGATAGCCTGGGGCAAGTTACTCAATTTCACCCAGTCTCAGTGTCCTTAGCTGTAAAATGGGGGTAATTATAGCACCTGATTCGTGGAGGTCTCCTGAGGATTAAATAAGTTCATACCTATGAAACCCTCAGCAAATACCATCCGGCTCATAAAGGGTTTTTTTAAAAATTGTTTATTGATTGATTTTTAGAGAGAGAGAAACACTAATTTGTTATTTCACTTACTTATGCACTCTTTGGTCGATTCTTGTCTGTGCCCTGGCCAGGGATTGAACCCACAACCTTGGCATATCTGGACAACACTCTAACCAACTGAGCTACCCTACCTGGCCAGGACATAGAGGACGGTTTTTGCTGCCACTGTTCTAGTTTTGATGTGGAAAGGCCGCAGACAGCTCTGGGTCTAGGTGGAGACACTGGAGGTTGTGAAACCCAGCATGGAAGCAAGTTCTCTCCCTGCTGTGATGAAGCTTGTGATAAAAAAAAAAAGGACCAGAGTCCCATGTGGATGCTGAGAAGGGACTTGCCAGCTGGGAAAGGGGAGTTCCCGTGACATTTTAGGAAGAGAAGAAAGCCCTGAGGAGCTGGCCATCAATCCTGTCTACCTTGAGGCTGCCTTTCAGAGCCCCACCGAGACTGAGCCCCTCTCTGCAATATTGCTGTGTGACCTTTAGGCATCACTTAACCTCTCTGAACTTCTTTGGTAAAACAGGCTATTAAGACCCAACGGGGAGGGTCTGTGTGAGAAATAAATAAGGTAACAGGGGAAGCTGTAAAACCACTTCTGCCCAGGAGAGGGTTGAGGCGTATGAGGAGGAGGCCTGACTGCCCAGCCTCCCCAGCTTCAGGCCCAGAGGGAAGATGGAGGAGGGGTTGAGCTAACACATTACCTCTGCTCTCGTCAGCTGCTGGGAAAGGGACAATGTTGGTTCCAGCAGGCACCAGGCCCAGTCCCAGCCCCAGCAGCCCAAAGGTCATGGGTATTCGGGGGGGGGGGGGCTCATCCACCCTCCCAGGCTCTTGCCCTCCAGGCCCCAGGCCTGTTCTATGTGTCCAACCCCACCCCATGTGAATCAGGACTGCCCCCCACGCATCTGGAAACGATCAGGCACTACTAGGGGTTTTTATGTCTAGCATCCGTACAGCGGTCCATTTTACAGACCAGGAAACGGCTCAGAGATGGGAAGTAACTTGCCCAAGGTCTCAGAGCTCTCCAAGAAGCAGTGCCAGGTTCCAAGGCCAAGTTCTTTTCCACAAAACCAAGTAATTCACATGAAGGTTCTGGCATCCGATGACAACCGCATGGAACACGGTGCCTCTACATCGCTGCACTCTAGGCCTGAAATTCTCTTGGCTGTTCACTGGCAAACTCCTCCTCGACCCTCGAGACAGGTTCAAGGTCTCCACCCCCTCCGGCGCTCCCCGATGCCCCAGCACAGAGTGTTGCTGTTGCCTCCAAGGCTGCAGCCCTGTTGCCCAGTGACTAGAACTGGGCTGAGCCCATGGGAAGGAGTGATCACGTTCCTCGCCCAGCCCGCCAGCCAGCCTGAGCAGCCAGCCTGGCACACACAACGTGCCCAGCAGAGGCTGTGGCCCTCCCAGCCTGCAGCCCCTCCAGGAGCAGGAACCCCTGCTCTTTGGAGGAGGGTCTTCTTCTCCCTGCTCCTCTCTGCACCTTAACTGGCTCCACAGAGCTCTGTCAGAACATCAGAGGGTCAGGGAGAAGCCCAGAAGAGAGTCTAAAAAGTCAGAAATCAGAGCAGGCCCATCAATTTCCTCATTATGGACTCGGTTTCACGTCCCCAGCAGCAGCTGCTCAACAAGACAGATTAAAAACAGGTGGGAGGAGGGGGCGCAAAGGCTCAGGCCTACTCACTCTAAGCACATTTGGCAAACAGGAGAGAAACAGGGACACACCAGCACTGGCACTGGCACTGACCAGGAGGTGACCCAGGCTGGTTAAAGGGCTCAGAGAAACGTGGGCCCCATGGTAGACTCGCAGCCTCTCCATCTCAGGGACATCCAGGGAGCTGCTATAACAAGTTAACTCTTGTCAAGCCCTCAGCGTCGGGCAGTGACACACCCAGAGTGGGGAGGTGGCAGCCGTATTCCCTGGGTACAAATAGGAGTTGTCCATAGAGAATTTTAAAACAACGATAAGACACACCAAAAGTCAGTCTCCTGTTTATTCTCTCCACGTGCTGACAATTTTAAAGACCATCAGCGGTAAAATACAACTCTCCCCAGAGCTATTTCATTGCTCTGAGTTTTATTTCTGCAGATTTAAGTTCTATTTCTGAGATTAAATAAAATATATGTGAGCCTCAAAGTAGCCTGTTTTCATTTCTTTTTCTTTAAAAGCCTTTGTCTTCTACATGGAAGTTCAATCCGAGAGCACCCAGTTAGTCAGCCCCCCAAACACATTCAGCTACAGTGTCTGTTCCAGCGGAAATTTCCCAAATAGCTTAGCATGGTCTGAGCTCACTTTTGACAGGATTTGTGTCAAATCCTGCGGCCCTACATTTTCCTGTGTTGAAACAGAAGACAAAAGAGTCTGCCCTTCCAGTGCCAAAAGAAACCAAAACTGAAGTGTTTGAAAGCCTGAGTCATTTTCACAGAGAACTAGACTCTCATTCAAAAGCAGTGGATTAAACAAGAATCTCCATCACTCGGCCATTTTCTCTGATTTTTGCAGAAGAAAAACGGGGGAGAACTTTGCCAAATAAGATAAAAACTTATGATGACTTTTCTGGTGAAGATGTTTTAGTAAAAATGTTTCAAATGTGGAGATATTGAAACATCATCAGAATTGATTTTTTAAAAGATATAGGCAGTATTGCAATTTCTGGACTGTATTATGAAATGGGGTTTTTAATGAATCTCTGACAAACTTATCCTAATGTTTAAGGCTTTTCCTATTTGTATATCTTGTTTCATATGAGAGAAGCTTTTGAAATTAAAATTAATAAAAAGTGTTCTTCAATCAACTGTGAGCAATGATGGCTTGACAAATCTAGCTCTACCAAATTTTGAACATTAATATGCAACGATAGATTTTTTTATTATTTTTTTTAAAGATCAACTTTGTCAAAGTCATAGACAACTTTTCAGAAGTTAAATTTCCAAAACGGAAACTGTGATGTTAATTCCCTTCTGTGACCAACCTATATGTAAGGATAACTTTTTTTCAAAAATACATTAAATCAATTAAAAACTATTAACCCATTACTTTTCTCTATTTTTCTCTATACTTTATTTTTCACTTTTTTATTTTTCCACTGGCATGAGTTCATATAAAGAGCTCAACAAAAATGTTTACTGTTTCTTTTCTGGACATTATCATTATTCATCTCATTATTATTACTGAAAATAATGTCAGATGAAAGAGAGGAGTATTTAAAAATGACCACTCCAGGTATCAAATGTGCTGGGTACACCCTGAGGCCAGGCACTTGGGGAGCTGTTTACCTGGACTGAACTGAATCATCATCATCATAGTGAATTATGGCTGAGCACTTCGTACGTGTGCAAAGCACTGTTCTGAGCACTTTCTAAGTATTAAGTCGTGAAATCTTCACTGGGGGGAAACAATGAATTTGAAACTTGACCCAAGTTCCACAGCTAGGTGCCCGAGGGGGCGCAGGGGAGAACAGGTGCCAGGTGGGTCTGCCTCCAAGGCTGCACTCCGCCCCTCTCTGCAGCCAGCGGTGGGAAATCGAAAGGGGGCATTTGCTAAGCCCTTTTATAATTTCTGAACCACATCGCAGGTTTGAAAAAGGAAAAGTGAAAGCTGGGCAACTGCTGACAGAGGGGGTCATGAGGCCCTCAGCTGAGACCAGAAAAAGCCACTGTGATCAGACCCAAGAGGGGCCTGGGGCAGCAGTCCAGCCCTGACCTTTAACCCCGCGGAGCCGGCCCAGGGACTGGTGTGTCTCAGGAAGGCAGCTCGGGACCTCGGGGAGCAAGGCGCCCCTCACTGCCTCCCTCGTCCTGCGGGTTCTGCCTTCCTGGGGGCCTGGTTTTAAACCTGCCCGTGGAAGTTCAAGTCCTGAGACAACTGCAGCAGGTGCCTGCTGCCCCCAAGCGACACCTGACGCCCAGGGCGGGTAGAGGTGCGGCCTCCCTGAAGTGATAACTCTGGCTCCAGGACGAGTCACCACTAAAACTCGGCCCCGCCCGCAGCCCACGTCGGCTCCAAACTTACAATGGGCGCCAGCATCTTCTTTCCTGCGGTGGACCCTCAATCTCAGGCTGGAGTTTGCTTTATCGGCTGCGTAAATGCCTGAGGCAGGGGGAGCAGGGGTTCGTTATGTCATTAACAGGTAGCGGCGTCCCCAAGATCCCAGGGGACGGTGACTTCTAGCAGGGAGACCGTGCAGCTGGTCTCCGATCCTTCGGGCAACAACCGGCCCCCTCCCTAGGAGTCCCTCGCTCGCCCCCCAGCCCTGCGCGAGGCTGTGAGAGGACGAGCCCCCCGATGGGGGCGCGGGAGCTTCCCCAGCGACCCGCGAGGCGGGGGCGCAGCTGCGGGGAGCGCGCCAGGGACGCGCAGCGGCGCCACCCGGCCCGCGGAGCTCGGAGGCGGCAGCTGCTCCCCGACTTGCTGGCTCCCGCCTCCCCCGACTTTCCGTCCCCGCGCAGCCCGCAGGGGCCCCAGGGGCCGCCCCAGCTCCTCACCCTGCCTCGAGTCCCCGGGAGAACCGCGAGAACCGCTCCGCCTACCGCGCAGGCTGAGAGGCGGCGCGGCCGCAGAGGCAGAGGGACCCGGTTTAGAGGCCACGGAGTCCCGCCCAGCGTGAGGTCACCCGGCCCCTCCCCGGGGACAGGACAAGAGCTTCGCGGAGCTTCAGGCCCGAGGCAGGGACCGCCCACTCCAGCCTCGGACTGACCGGACCCGCTGCCGCCCACTCACCCGGCGCCTCCCTCCGCGCGCCTCCTCCCGGGAGGCCCCCACCCGGCCTCCGCTTTATGCTCGGTCCCTGCACACACGTCACACGAGTGTAAGCAGTTCATCTCCTCCACTAGAGCGGGCTTATAGTTTTAAACTATATTAAATAAAGGCATTAGAAGACAAGGGTCTAGCAGAGAGTACTTTTTGTTTTGTTTTGTTTTTTTAATATCTTTATTGATTTCAGAGAGAGGAAGGGATAGAAACATCAATGATGAGAGTCCGCATTGATAGGCTGCCTCCTGAACGCCCCCAACTAGGGATCCAGCCAGCAACCCCCGCATGTGCCCTGACGGGAATTCCAACCGGGATTCGAACCAGGATCTTCTGGATCTTAGGTCGATGCTCAACCGCTGAGCCACACCAGGCTGGGATAAAGTACTTTTAACTATTGGGTCTTATGCCATCAGATACGCCCCTAAACCTGGCACACAGTAGGCATCCCATGAATGGATGAATAAATTGAATGACCAAACACAGGCCCTTCCTTACACTGGGCTGTGACTCCACAAGAGTAGAACCAGCTCCAGTCCATCTCCATGTTTCCCCCACTCCCAGCCAGCGCTGGGCCTTGGAATCAGGATGCTTGCGCCAAACCCTGGCCCTGTCACTTGCTAGCTATAGGATCCAGGCACCCTTCCCTCTCTGAGCTTCAGTTTGTTCGTCTGTAAAATGGAGTGATGATACTGTACAACATGTGAGATAATACATAAAACTACATTCCCCAAAGGGAGAACAACAAATGGAATGGTACTTATAAAGTGCTGAGCCCCATGTCAGGCACGTGGTAAATCATGTTATTAACATGAGCAAGGCTTCAGGTGTTATTCACCAGCTTCCCAACAAGGAGAGTCAGAGGCCCCGTAAGTAAACACCAGAGCTTTCTGTGCATTACTACTCACCCCACAAAGTGCTGTGCACGTGGAGCGAGTGACCAGCTGTAAGGCAGTCCAAACCTAGGATGGCCAAGTCTGCTTTTAAGGAAACCAGACTTTCTGCCCCTCCCTACTCTGTTTCCAGAATTGCTCAAATGTCACATCCCTTATGTGTGTGTTTTTTCCTGTCATATTGCTGTGCCAAAAAAACCCAAAAAGCATCAAGAGGGGCAGGGATGTCAGGGTTCTATATTGTTACCTTTCAAGCTGCTCTAAAGGAGGAGCTGTGTGAGGAAGGCCCCAGGCCTGAGAAGCTACCACTTGATGCCAGCACTGTCAACAGGATTGTCCTCAACCCATTCTGCATTGTCACCACTGTACAGGTGGACAGCCACACCAGAATCTGTCACGTGCCTCCAAAGGCTCTGGTGTTTTCTGCAACCATAGCTATGGAATCCTGCTGTGTGGAGATTCTTTGGGGGGTTTTTTTTGCACTTGTGAGCATCTAATGAACTTCCTTCCATGTGGCTTCAAGCTTCTGGGACTCAGGCCTCACCAACACCCTTCATCTTCTCCTCAGCTCTTCTGCTGAGAACTTGGCCTTCACCATGACTGCTGTGGGACTGCTCCCTTCCCCAGAACTCTATAGTAGCCAGGTCGCACGTCAATGATAGGAGCAGCTCGTCCTGTTTTTGGCAGCATTTACATGTCTGCTCAGTGACCAAGGCAGACAGTTGGGCAGAAGCTCTGGTTCCTCTTTAAGTGATCATGCCTCACACCAACTTTCCCAAAGGAACCTGGGTGATATCTGTCAAAGTCAATCCTGTGATGGATGATGCAAGCCCCCAGCCATACCTCAGCCTCCGGGTGCTTCCTGTGCTTGCCGATGCGGCAGTGGCTGCGGCCTACATGGCCCCGGAGTTCCCAGCTCTTCCTCAGTCTGGATAGCACGTCGGTGGTCAAGATGCCCCATGTGGGGATTCTGAGCAGGTGGGTAGGAGTGGAAGCAAGGCCAGAGCTGAGGAAAGGGGGTTGGGGGAAAGTGGGCAGGCAACGGCATTTACAGGAGGCTGTTTGCAATGCTTCTTTACATGAGAGCAGAACCATGGGAGCATTTCGTGATAACATCAGGGTTTCTGTCGCTTAACAGCAACTCTCAAAATAGGAGCGTCTCAGGGAAAGTGCTCCATCTGCCACCTGTACCTACTCTGTACACGTACCCAGGCTACTCTGGTGAGGCTTTGTGAACACACCAATGTTGACAGTTTGCTCTAAACAAAAAAATCAGATATTCTGAAAGGTGAAGTGTAACTTCCCCTGAACCCCCCAGCTTTGAAACCCCTCAAGTCCTATTAAGAGGCAAGAACAGATCCCCACTGAGAGACCCTGAAGAGCTTCCACTGTATTGTGTGCAGCACAACCACCTCTACTCCCCTTAAGGGACTATCCTGAAATGTTCCAGGCACTCATTCCACTGTGTGTTAAGTGGCCAGGCCGGGGAACTGGTAACTGCTGTGGACACTCATTTTTGTCTGTCCAGCATTCTCTAATTTGGTGACTGTGGGGTTCTGTTGGGGCTGCCAATCACAGTACCCTATCACCCAGACTAGAGACACATGTGACCTAAGTCTGGCTGGTTATTGTGCCCTAGCCGCCAGACTAGTGATTGGCCCTGGAAGGAGCATATGCCCCAAGTCAGACCAATAAGAAGCTTTCTCTAGGCTGGAGCTATATATATATACACACACATCCTTCAAATAAGCAGTGGGTAAAAAAAAAAAAAAAAAAGTCTCTTTCCTCTGGGGATATAAAAATAGGATGATGTAAGCCGGGAACCATTTGTGCCTGCCCTCCCCTGAAGCAGGATGGAAATCCTGCAAGAGCAGATAATTTGGCCACTGCAGACTTAAAAAAATAACCTGCTGGCATTTGATTTCTTCCAGTACCTGAAGTCAGTTTTACTCTACACATCATTTTTCCCAGTTACCATTCCTTTTTAAAAAATCTAATTCAAGTTGGATTTATCTTTGGCAAGCTGATATATGCTGATCAAAGGCAAGCGTGTCAATGTGCCAGAACAAGCCAGTTAGCTTTCCTCCCCATCCGCACATGGCCTCTTCCCCACCTTGATGTTTCCCCCAGCTTACAGTGACGCAGCATCGACACTGATGGGAGTACCCGCGTTTTCCCCATACCCTTCGAATCATACCAACTTGGGGGGCTGCCCCTTCCCCACTAAACTGTGGTGAGCTCAGTAGAACCCCTAGCATGACGCCTGACATATGACCACCACCAGGGAGGGAGGGAGGGAGGGAGGGAGGGAGGGAGGGAGGCTACTGACCCTACCCAGTGTTTCAAACTGGGGAAACCTTTTTTACTGTAGAGCAAAGTAGGGCATATCTAGTGATTAGGCAATATATGAGATGTCCAATGCAACCTCCCCACTGCCTCCAAGGTGGCCAATGAAAGGGAAAGCTTTCAGTAGAACCTGGCCTCACCCACCCCAAAAAGAACCATTTAACCAGTTGGATCCAGATGGAACAACCAAACGAAAGTGCCACAAGTTCAAGGGTCCTCAGAAGTCCATGTTACTATAAATAAAACTTGTATTCGATTATAAGCAACACCACCAACAGCATAGCCTTCTCCAGCACTATGCTAGTAAGATACTAACTAGTTCGGTATTGTTTTGTAGGACAGAAAAAGCTGATTCAAACCACATTATCCCTACATTTGACACCAAGTTATCCATCTTCTTAGAGATCCTATTTGCTTTACCATACCCAAACCTATTTCACAGATCTTCCCATATTAAAGAAAAAAGGAGAGGGGGAAAAAAAGACACGATGTTGTGATCTTTATTCCATTAAATGACCTTACAAGAAAGAAACAGAAACATGCTTTTAATATAGGAATAGCATAATCTCATCCTATTGCATTTTTTAAAGAAGTGTATTAAATTTTAAAGCCATTTTAAAGGGTATAGGAGAAAAGCACTTTAAACAAATCATTTTTAAAGAAATCTGAGAAGAAAAATTGTGTATGTTCAAGATTAACATTATCCTTTAAAGGCTTTAACAGGGGTGGGAAATATCGGGCCTGAGGGCTACATAGGGCCCAAGAAATCATTTGGTCAGGCCTTGCCAAGGCAACTACAGGTGGGACATGAAATTTAGTAAGTTAATATTTTATCAAATACAGCAGGCTAATTTTCACTTGATAATTTTGTATGGCCCACAAATGATGTTATAAATATCCAAGGCCCTTAGCAGAAAAAAGGTTTCCCACCCCTGCTTTAGTCCATGACAGCATTTACTCATCCAAACTGGAAAGCTTTGGGAGTCAGTCAACCTTCCCTTGGTCAGAAGAATGCTACCTTTAAATCTTAGCTCTGGCACATGAAATTCCTTCCCAAGGAAGAAAAAATTTTCAATCTTTCTGCCCCTAGATTTTGAAAAGTTCCTGATATGGGTTACTTTTGTTGCTAATTTTCAAAGTTATGATCCTATCCCGCCTTTTTGTTCATTATTTTTATTTATGGCTTAAGGTTTTCTGTGCATGACTTAGAGGTTCAAATCACAGTGCTGAATTTTGCTTTTTAAAAAGAAACATAACTTTTACTTTGGCCGGGTGGCTCAGTTGGTTGGCATGTCATGCCGTACACCAAAAGGCTGCGGGTTCAATCCCCGGTCGGGGCACGTGCAGGAGGCAACCAATTGATGCTGCTCTCTTACATCAATGTTTCCCCCTCTCTAAAAATCAATAGGAACATGTCCTTGGGTGAGGATTAAAGGAAAAGAAACAACTTTCAAAAGTTCTTTTTTTAATCCTAATTACACCTGCTACTAAACAGGATACTTGTACATTCATTTTCGAGAAGGCACTATGACATCCAAACTTTGAGAAACAGCTTTAAGGAGCTTAATCCTCCCGATTACAGGCATCCTTACTGCTCTGAACACTGAACTCCGTGACTGTACCTGGCAGGCCACCTCATCTGAAAGGCCAGTAAAAGCTGCCCACTTGCCCCCAGACCGTCCCGAATTGCACTTTCCCACCGCACAGCGCAGTCTCTCACTGCTGTCTCCAAACCACCTGCAATACTGTTTCTAGAAGTGGTGATTCTGGAGCCACAGCCAGACCAGCTGAGGCAACCCCTGGATATAAAGCTGGTAATTAGAAATTTTTAATGAAGAGTCCCAGTAAGTCGTATGTACTCCAGGGTAGTTAAGAACCACTACCTAAACACAGCTACAGTATGATTTAACAAGGAAAACTATCCAATTGAAAATGGTCTTTTACAATGGGGACCTTAATGTCACTGTAAAAAACCACTAACACGAGTAGTTTCTACTTTCGTAAGTGATGCTTGTCTTCATTATGCCCTTATCACTTGACTAAAATTTTGTTGGATCTTAACGTAAGCCGGAATGATGTAGCCCATGTTGGCTACTTTAGTGGTAGCTATCCTAAATCATCCTAAATTAAATTTCAATAGTTCTATGGGGTAAAAAAAAAAAAAAAAAAATCCATGAAGCCTGCACAGAGTGGCTCAATTGGTTGGAGCATCATCCTGCACACCAAAAAGGTTGTGGGTTCAATTCCCTTCAGGGCATGTACCCAGGTTGCGGATTCAATCCCCAGTTGGGGTGCATATGGGAGGTAACCGATTGATGTTTCTCTCACTCTCTCTTCCCCTTCTCTCGCTCTAAAATAATCAATAAACATATCCTCGGGTGAGGATTTTAAAAAAAAAGTTCCATGAAGACGTCCATGTAAATTATTTTAAAAAAAAACAACACTAGGAAAAATATAAAATGTTTTTATCATTTTTGCCTGAACTTAAATCAATTTACTCAATTTCTCTGTAATTCATACATACATACATACATACATACATACATACTCATCCAAACTTACCCTATCCAGGACACCATTTTTATAACCACAAGAACACTGGGTATGACTGCTAAAGAAACATGCTGCCAGCACAAGGTAGCTTGTTTGTTTCCCTAAAGCATTTTACTTCGTGTAAGAGAAAAAAGAGAAATAACAGGTAAAGCAAAAACAATATTCACAAGCAATATTTCCAAGTATGGAACAAATTTCTCAGGATACTGCTAATAAGGAATGAGCCGGAAGATGTTTTATCATCACACATGATAACATGATAGTTTGCCCTCATTTTGTCTACAATCCAACATAGAAAGATTTCTCAGTGGAAGGATCAAAAATTTTATTCTATTATTTTTACTCTAAGCTAACTGGAAGCATTTAAAAAAACAACAACAACAACAAAACAGACCTTAACATTTAAACAGACCTTAACCTCTCCTGAAATGAGTTCCTGTAAGAGAAAATTTTGAAAACCTTTTATGTTAATAGGAGCGTGCCCCTATGCTGTTAGGAATGTACAAATAAAAAATGCATTGTGAGAAGGCCAGCCAGGAGGAGCAAAGCAGCAAACACTAAGCAAGGAGTCTGAACTCCTCATGTCCCTGACCCACAAGTCGAAGGCTGAGGGGAGCTATGAGGTAAGACATTCTTCTCAACCTGGTTATAAATGTGCCCAGGACTATTTAGCCAGCAATGAGAATGCTTCTTTTATTGAAAAAGCTGATATAAAATCATCATTTCACTATTAAGAGGTCAAAGAAAACTCCTAAGAATCCTCACTGAGAAAACTTTATAAAACACTTTTCAGAGACAGAATATGTAAACTAATAAAGACCAAAAATATAAGACTTCCCCCAGGTAATTAAAACAAGTTATTCCTTTAAGATCAAAACAAAAATGGCAAACTTAAACAGTAAATCAATCCTAAGGTTTCATTATATCATACATTACCGTGTTATTACTTTAAAAATCTAATACTTTAGTATGGAATTAAGTTTCAGACACATTGCCCTTTTTTCACCATTAAAAGGACCAACTCAGACCACTGTTCTGAAATGCTCAGAAAATGCACCCGTAAGTTTTGTTTTTTGGGTTTTTAACGAAAAGAAAAACATGCAAACAGGTTTATCAAACCCAGTATCAGTAATTTAGTTCTAGTGAAACATCATCCATTACATTGATGCTTTCAATTTGCACTCTAGTGATTTTGTAGGTTTGTTTTTAATTAATATATGTAAGGCCTTTAGCTAATAAGTATGAACCTTCAGGAAGAGGAGGGGCCACCTGAAAATGCATTAAATTTCTAAAACTCCGCTTCCAATTTAACAGTCAAAGCTAAGCATCACTGACACTCAAGTCAACAATTTTTAGAACTGGAATTTTACTAAAATTTAGCAGCAAGTGAATAAAATAGCAAGAACTTCAGGGCAAGATGGTATGTAAATATGAAAAAAATATAAAATGCTTGGAATTAATTCAGGACTTAGAAAAATACTTGAATGGTTAAGTGTTAAAGTAGTCAAAAAAATTCATTAATAGATTATATGCTAAAAGGGACTTTTTTCCACCTTCCATTCATACTTCATATATATAGAATTTACTCAGATTTTGCCTAAGCTGTCCCACCTCCCTCCCACAAAAATTAAATTATCTTAAGAATTAAGGCTCATATACCTGAATGTTTATATAAATATTTTGCAGGCAAATTTTAGAATTTTAAAATCCACAATAATTCACCATTATAAACCAAAGGAAAAGGCAACTATAGGTAAAAAAATTTTATCATACAATCAAGGTAAATAAAAAAGAATTCTTAGATACGTCTAGGTATGTCAAATTTGGGTGGGGCTTTGGTCCTTACTAAGCCAAAGCTATTTTAAAGCTACCAGACAGGTCAAGTTAAATAAAGGAAGACTCACTAAATAAAACTAACAGTTTTAGCTCCATTATTAAAAATATTAGTGCATAGAATACAAATAAATGTTTTGAATAAAGACCTGATTTACTGCTAAGCCACATGCAATAGGACATCACTTCAAGGCTGTAATGTTTGGTAAGGTCTTCTCTCTAATTCGTAAAAGTTCTGTTCTTATGCAGAACTCACAAAAGTAAAACCTCTCAAATGACAGCTGTGTGAGAGTAGTGTATAATACATATACGAAAGTAAACCTACAAACAGTGAATCTCACCAAGGCACAAGTTAAAGTGGCTTATCAGAGGTCACACGGTTCATTTAAACTCTAGTTTTCTTAATTATCAAGTTCATGCCTTTTATTATGAGCCTCTCTGGCTTTTCAAGGCATGTTTGCTCTTTTCTAGAAAGAAGGTACAGGAATAAATGCAAAAGAAAGAATATGTTGCAACAGAACTAACAGCCTGTCATGTAAAAGACCTTAAATTTCAGTGAATGGTAGAGTTAAACATGATATGATTTTTCCACACTATGTGGCAGACAGGGTTCTCTAATATTATAAAACTTTAGAAGTGTAATGGCATCATTTTCAGTCTTTAGTTCTGAAGCTTTAGCAAGTTTTGTAAACTTTTAAAACAGGAATCCTTTTCAATAGAGTAAGGTATAAAAGAACTGACAAGTTTCACCCCAAACAGCATCTTTCATGAGGCTGTCCTCAGTCCCTCCCTATCATGCCCGCAAAAGCACGGATTCAATTTTAAAAGGCACTAAGTGGCACATAAAGGACTTAAAACTGCATTTCCATTTTGTCCTTTAGCTTTCCCCCCATAAAGTGCACAAAGCAGAGAGTAATAAGAAAAGAGACACAGGCTTGGATCTACATCGTCAGCAAGGAAAAGAAATGCCTCCAACAGAAATGGAAGTGTGTTTAAGAGTTTGAAACCACAGGAAAGGCCTGTTCATTTATTGGTGCCATGTTTCAGTTCTTCCTGGAGGGTCCCAGATCTACATTCCTCTGGAACTACACCTGTGGCTGCAGCAGAAACGCAGAAATCAGTAGGGGCTGATTGGGTTGTTGTTGGATCCTCTTGTTAAGATGCTATTGAGCTTTTTTATCCACAGGGTGTCTCCCAACAACTGCATCCCTCATGGCAGCCTGAGTGGAATTACCAATATGAGAAGTAGCCTGCAAAAGTCCATGAGTCAAAATGTAAGTTAAGAAAATACAGCCCCGCGTCAAGAGAATAAATCCTTGGAGATAAATTTTCAAAAATTTCTATCTACATCATCAGTATATTACAGAAAATAGGGGAATGAAAATGTGAAGGAGGAGAGCCTGTGGCAGCAACTACCTCCCAAGAGAGTTAGCTGACCCTTTGCTCTGTTGTTGGGGTGGAGTGGGCAGCTTTCCCGGCTTTACTACAAGCTTCTAACTTAACTGATCTGTTCATGCTACTCAGAAAAAGAAACCAGAGTCTCGAAGATCTATAAACCTAGAGATCATGTCAATGTCAAAAGCCATTGACTTTTGGAAGATTTTAAGTTAAAGAAATGCCAACCATTAATAGGAATCAAAACAAAAAATTTTGTTAAATTCATATTTTTCAAAGTTCTTGATTTTTAGTAAAGCAAATTAATCTTGGATAAGGGAAAGAATCACATAGGAATTGTATCTGAAAGACATATAGTTAGAAGTTTCTCATGAGGAACAAAATATGCCTAAGTTGAAACACTTTTTGCACTGAAGGGTAATCCTTAGGCATGAAAACAAAATATTAAAACTAATATCCTAAAGAAGGGTAATAAAGCAATGCTAATCAGAAAAAAATAGCCAGGGAGAGCTTCTCTTGCCTTCTTTCACTACAAAGCTCTTCCAAATGGAGATATTTTATAATAGAAACACAAATATCTGTCCACTGTCAACCCTCAGGCTCCACAGCTGGCACACTTACCTGCTCCAATACATATGCTGCTCCAGAATCGATAGCTCCGCCCAGCTCACGATACTGACCAGAATACCTGATGTACCCCCAAGTGAGAAGTGCTATTAACAGCAGTCCAACTATACAGTTGAACAGCTGGGCCACAACCTCCAGACCAATAAAGCCAGTGAGGCCCGAGGCTATGTACAAAGCCACGATGCCCGTGAAGAGCACTGCAGGGGTTCGGAAGGTGCTGAAGATGTTCTTGCTACCGTTGTGCTTGCAGAAGTTCTCAAAGAGTTCCTTGATTTCCTCCTCCAGCTCCTGCTGGTAACGAAGGCTAAAATCCTTCCCACCCATCTTCTTGGTCTTCTTAAAATGGTCAAGAGCACGTTGTCTGAATTCACAGTGCTTCTCCTCTAGAATGTCTGGAGACAAATAAGGTTTCTCTCCCCCACACACCTAAAAAGAATGAAGATGCAATGTGTTGAAGATGCCTTCAAAAACAAGTGCCAAATAAAATTTAAAAAGTGAAAACACTGAAGAACTTAGAATATTTTAAGATATTAGAAATTAAGTTTAAATGATGATCAAGACCAATGAAGTCTTGGTTTGCTGTCTCTGAAAGAACAATTAAATTCCAGAGCAGTGACACTGCAAGAGAGCACTGGTTAGAAGCCTAACAGTCAGAAGGCCCTAATTGCCAGGTGACCTGAGCTGTGTTGCCTCCTCATCTGAAGACACTGTAAAAGGATCAAGTTTGGGCTTTTAAAGTCAGCAACAATGTCCAGATTATAGATATTTCAGAATAAGATATATACCAAACATACCTCCTCCATGTTGCTGTAATAAATGTCCTTGGCAGAGGCTGCAGCTGCTAAATTGTTGGCTTCAGCAGTGGCCTTTTAAGAAAGGAAAGCATAGCTGTAAGTCCTTCCTCTCCTAAAATTCCTCTACAAATAGCCACGTGACATTTCCCCCTCACTTTATTCACCATTCTTTCTTATTATCCTTCTGCTATTTTAAAGTTTCCATATAGCCCAATTTATTAAATAAAATACACCTTTTCCGCCAAAAATGTTCACATACTTAAGAATCTTTATAATAAATTAAACCTCCCCAAAATCATTTCCTTTGCTTCGATTTTTACTTACTGATTTTAGAGAGAGAAAGGGAGAAAGGGGGAGAAGGGGAGGGAGAGAAACATCAATGTGTTGTTCCACTTATTCATGCATTCACTGGTTCATTTCTTTTTTTTTTTAAGCATACCTTTACTGATTTCAGAGAGGAAGGGAGAGGGAGAGAGACAGAAACATCAATGATGAGAGTCATTGATCGGCTGCCTCCTGCACGCCCTCTACTGGGGATCGAGCCTGCAACCTGGGCATGTGCCCTGACCAGGAATCGAACCTCGATCTCCTGGATCCTAGGTTGATGCTCAACCGCTGAGCCACACCAGCCAGGCTCATTGGTTGATTCTTGCATGTGCTCTGACTGCTGATCAAACCCACAACTTTGGTGTATCAGGACAATGCTCTAACCAACTGAGCTACTTGGCCAGGGCCCTTTAGTTCAATTTTAAATGTTAAAAAATAGATGTAAGTCAAAAAAGAAGGGAAGCAAATTATCTTTGCAATGTCAATCCCAAATTCTAGCTTCCTGAGAGAAAGAATATAAACATTTGGCAATAAATAGCCTTATGTTCAGTACATGAAAGTCAGAATCATGTTTTAACAAAACAACACTTTGAAAATACCAAAATGTTGAAAATAAAACTAACTGGAAATTTAAAAACCTGATGAGTCAATAGTAAATAGACACATCAGGACACGTTCTAGTGAAACAGACAACAGATAACAGAAAAGTGACCTGTCTCACATAACTGGGGATGCTTTACCTGAGAATAATAAAACAGTGTTTTCACAGTATGTTTGGTGGGAAGATCAGGCCCAGTGAGAGGCCGGTCTGTTTAATCTGAAGCACCAAGAATATAGATGCAAGGAAGCCGGTTGGGAAATGTGATGGAAATTAACAGAGCTCAGCATAAGGGGAAAGGAGAGCCACAGCACTGTCCTCTTAAAGGACTCTGCCTACTGCATCCGATCAACTCACACAATCGCAGGCTACACTCAGGCTATCCAAGAACTGCGTACCTGAAGCATGGATTTGGGGTGAGGCAGATCTTCTCCTTGGTAAATTTTAATATATGCCTTAAAATGTAAACATAAAAAGAATCACCAAAAGTGTTATTCTGTCATAATTAACCATACTTTCAATTGTAGAAACAGTAACCAAACAACTGAATTTTCCTAAAGCCCTAGATCAACACCCAGGAATTAGCAAAAACACGACACACCTTTGAGTGCATGTTAGCATTTTTAGTTAACTAAAAAGGTTCTCAAGCAGCACGAGCCTACCAAGGCTAAAATCCCCGCCAGCGTTGCCATGCACACTGGCCTCACACTACCTGTGGGCAGAGTGCCCATCCGCCTTGAGGTAGTCATGTCACATCTAGGTGCCGGCTCCTCCTACTCACAGCAACTTCCTAACCACCTGCTGTCCACACCATCTTCCTTGAGGAACACTCTTCCTTTGCCACAGTAACCACTCCTCCGCTAAGAGAGTGCAAAGAACATCCATTTGGTTCTTAGACTGATACTGCCACCCAGTGGTCCACTCCGGGAAGGCAGTGAGGTCTGAAAATGCCTCTCACCATATCCCCCTTCAAACTTTTTCCTAAGCTTTAAAATATTGAAATTCAAGTTAGTTTAAACCTAGACCAGTTTTACCGAAAGCCAAACATTTTCATAATTAAAACCCATAATTACCTTAAAATACTCCAACAGCCCCCGACAGGTGACTTTTGAGCCATTGATCTCCTTTTCCATTAAGTTCGCTGGGTTTAATATATATGGTATCAGTATCTGTAACTGCTCTTTGAATTCACTGGCAATATCTGTTCACAGAACCATGAAAGGAAACAATAAGCCAAACAGACTATACAACCAAGGTGAGCACAAAACACAATCTTCAGGTCTCTGTAATTGTTTTCTTGTTTTTTAAAAATGTCTTTATTGATTTCAGAGAGAGGAAGGGACAGGGAGGGAGAGATAGAAACATCGATGAGAGAGTCATTGATCAGCTGCCTCCTGCACGCCCCCTACTCAGGATCGAGCACCCAACCCAGGCATGTGCCCTGACCAAGAATCAAACCACAATCTCCTGGATCCTAGGTTGATGCTCAATCCCTGAGTCACACCAGCCGGGCTAATTGTTTTAACATATGCTAGCTCTAAGTGGAGAGCAGGAGTCCCAGATTGCGTGTCTGACACTTTCTGGCTATGACCAGAACAGATAGATCTGTTCTTATATACTTTGATTGTCTCCTTCGCTTCTGCAGTATTAAGTCCTTCCTAGTCCAGAAAAGAATATGCAGAATATCCTTACCCTGGTTTTCATTCTGGGAGGTTCAGGTCTAATCCCGAGCCTTTCAAGAAATTTCACTTTTTAAAGAATTTAATTAACAAGGTCTTAAAAAAATCAATTATCAACCCCTCAAGTTCTCTCAGACCAGGCCCTTACCATACCTTCATGCTCCCCTTAAACCCATTAGAATCACTATTCATCCATTTCTTTATTTTTGTTCATTTTTTAATGGTAAAATAAATAGAAGCACCTGTACTTCATGATACCTATTTTCTAGCATCTCCTCAGAGAGGCCCTCTGGGGGGAAAGACTGCTGTCTTGGAAAGGTGACAGCTTTTTTGCAGCTTCTACAAAGTTTGCACAGAGGACCTAAGAGATGGATGTTATTAGTAGGCAGGGCCTTTGGGGGGTGATTAGGTCATGAAGGTGGAGCCCTCATGAATGGGATTAGTGCCCTTATAAAAGAGATCCCACAGAACTCCCTAGCCCCTTCCACCAAAACTCTGAGACTTGGAAGATAACCCTTAACCCACCATGCTGACACACTGATCTTGGATTTCCAGCCTCTAGAACGACAAGAAATAAGTTTCTGTTGTTCATAAGCTACCCAGTCTACGGTATTTTGTTACAGCAGCCCAAACAGACTAAGACAGTTGGGAACACAACTGGACATCTACTTTCCTAGGAACCTGAGAAGCTCATATAAGTTTATAAACAAAACTGCTAAGTTTAACACATGGGTAAACTGAGGGCTAGCCATTAAATGACTCAATGTCTCGATGAATAAGGAACAAAAATAAGATAATGGAACCCACGAGTCCCACCTCTGGTTTCTCTAAGCTCCCACTTTGTTAGCACTTCCTGAAACTAACAAATGACTCAGCATCAGGTCTTGTTATTTCATCTACAAATAAGATGAAAACAACAGCCATGACTTGCATCATGTTACCTTTCTTTACAAAGTTTATTTTACTTGATAAACATCAGCTAAGGTTTAATTTTCTTTTACTTAGCACTTTCACCTTTTATAAACCAATAACCATAACATGTCTGTTAGAAAGATCATTAATGGATATGGCCACCACCATTTCAGGTGGAGAAACTAAGGTGAGCTAATTCTAATTCTTACAGTCACAGTAAGGCAGGAGCAAAACCTGAACCAGACTCTAAATATTACTCTTTCTTAAGAGAACACACTGTTTCTCTTCAGCATTCACTAGATTCTTAATTGACGTTTTCTGGTCACTATTTAATGCCAAAGATCAAATTACATGTTTAAAATAACACCATCTGTAACACACCTTTTAATTTCCCATCAAAGTCAGGACTTGTGGCCACCTGGAGTCCTGGATGTGGCAGAAGAAAACAGGTGACACTGGAGAAACATGAGTGAATGTGATTCCGGACATTCTGAATTTCTTCATGCTGATGTTCTTTCACCTACCAACGAAGACCAACAATTTACAAAAGACCATTTGTTTCTCTTTGCTAGGACTAGTATAGGACAAAGGAAAAAAGATTTCCCAATTCTGATGGGTCATAGTGGCCTACATTTTTCCCAGTAAAAAGACACAGAACCCTAAGAAGCAATAAATGCATACATTTGATTAACCATAGCTTGGGTCCTACAGCTACCAAAGAATAGGTACTAAAGAGTTTCTTTTAAAAAAGTATTGCCCAATACTTAGGAAGAACAACAGGTTCATGGGCATGAAGGAGGATCTAACCAGATACTAATGATAGACAAAGGACTCCTATGTTTTAATTCTGGAGAAAAGGCTAACTAAGTCTGTATATATTCATCCTAAAACAAACAGAATTTTGAATAAAAACATCAGACCAAAGTTCTGAACATTCTAAAGGCACATATAGAACCTGATATAAAATGTGAAATGGAAATTACAATCAAAGCTTGGGCTTTTGCCAAGAGTTCTCTACAATCCCTGGGCACTGTATACCCAGGTTCTTTAATCTAAAACACAGATAATATTAGTGTATGTTAATACACATAAGTATTTAACACATTTAGTATAATTTTCCGTAATCTGCTTGAAATACAATAGCTAAGGCAAATGAGAAAGTTATCACTGCTTTTAGGTAATTCCTCATATATTTCTACTTACCTGTAGACGCTTATCCAAAAATGACATTCCTCCCTGTAGTCCATAGCTGTATTCATAAGGGAAACTCCAGTCTCGAACCAAAAACATCAGTGTCTATTTAAGAAAAAAGTAGTACATATTATAATGTTGCATAAATGCATTTTCAAAATAACAACTGAAATACTTCTTTGCACAATGCCAGCTTCTTCAAGGGAAACAAGAAAATATGCCGAAGGATTGACCTATTATGTAAAGTCTTAGAAACCTAATAAATATCTAGACTAAAGGCAAGGCAAATGTAATAAATGACAAGAGAGAAAACAATGTGGAACTAGCTACTCATACCTCAAATGTACTTTCAACATTAGAAAGGAAAGGAAAACTAAATAATACTTAAAGCTCCTCTAATCTTACTGAGGGTACTGTGCATTCCCATCCTCATTAAATAATTAGCTAAAACAGGGGTCAGTAAACTTTTTCTGTAAATGGCCAGAGAATAAATATTTCAGGCTGCTGCAGCATGAAGCAGCCATGGACAATACAAATAAATATGGCTGTGTTCTAATAAAACTTTAGCTGTAGACACTGATATTTAAATTTCAGATAATTTACATGTCATAAAATAATATTTCTCTTTTGATTTCTTTCAACCATTTAAAAATGTAAAAACCATTCCTAACTCATAGGTCACATAAAAACAGAGAGCTGGCCAGAACTGGCCTGTGAGCTGTAGTTTGCTGATCTCTGAACCAAAATAAAGATATTTTGACATTTATAGTTAACATTCTACCTGGAAGGGTTTTTGGAAAATTTCATCCATTGCCAGACGACCATATTCTGTGAAGAGCTTTAAAAAAAAAAAAAAAAGAGTTAATGGCCTGGTTGCAAGTCTCGTGGGGTCCCTTAGAGTTTAGGAGATGCAAGCCTGTGGGAGAAGAAGAGGGGGAAGGGAAAGGCGCAGACATGGAAGTGAGAGCACCTTCTTTGGCTATTCTTTATCAAAATATTCATTTAACAGACCTGACTACTACTTATATGAAACCAAAGTTCTACAGTTTCAAAAGCCCACAGGAACCATGCACCTTAAAATAATCTTGGATCTGTCTCACATTCCATATCCCAATTCATTAGCAAATCAAGAATCCAACCACTCACAAATTTCATGTGGCTTGGAATATTGCAATAGCTTCCTACCTGGTCTGCCTGCCCCTCCTCACCCCCATTCTCAATATAGCAGCCACCATGGCTCTGTTATCAGTAAGGTTAGTTAGATCACATCCTGCCTCTGCTCAAAACCTACAACCACATTCAGTATAAAAAGCCAGTCCTTACAGTGTGATCCCACCACGCTGGCCCTCCTTGCTGTTCCTCAAACATGCTGGGCACACTGCTGCTTTAGGGCCTTTGTTTTGACTCCTCTTGCTGCCTATAATGTTCTTTGACTAAATATCTGTGAAATCAGGTCCCTCATTTCTTAATTTTTGTTGTTGTTGTTGATCCTCACCGGAGTATATTTTTTTCTATTGATTTTTAGAGCAAGTGAAAGGTAGTGAGAGAAACACATCAATTGGTTGCCTCCCGAATGATCCCTGACCTGGGCTAAGGATGGAACCTGCAACCCAGAAATGTGCCCTAGACCAAGAATCGAACCCATAACCCTTTGGTGCACCGGCCAACGCTCTAACCACTGAGCCACATGGGCCAGGGTGGGTCCCTCATTTCTTAGTCTTTAATCAAATGGCTCCTTCTCAATGAAGCCTTCCATCACCATCTACCTAAAAAGATTACAGTTTTCCACACAATATTTCCTACCCCATGTCTTTTTAATTTTTCTCCTTAACATGTTCCACTATCTAACATACTATATCTTCACTTATCTTGATTAGTGTGTCTTCACTACTAGCACTGAAACTCCGCAAGAGCAGGAATGTTTGCTTTGTGCACTACTGTACCTTCAGCGGCAAAAAGAGTACTGGGCCCACAGTATGTATGCCATTCAAATAACAGAGTGAACAAATTCTTTTAAGGTTAGTGTTTACACATACATTTACCTCTATTTCTTCATGAAGCCTCACTAAAAGTGTAGCAAAAAAGTTTAAAAGTTATAAACTTACAGGACAAAGATGATGAGAAATAATATAACAGCAGACAAGAGTTGTCAAAAACACTGGAAGGAAAACAGACAAAGGAGAACTGTCTTGTGTTTTGGCTTTCTCTGCCCTAGGACATCTGCAAGAGGCAGGGGCCATCCAGAAATAAGCAGATTCTCTCAGCAGAATCCCTGAAAGGCTCAGAAATTAGAATCATCAGTTACCTTGAAGGAAGGGGTGAGAATGATAATTAAAGAAATGGTTGAGCCCACCCAGGCGTGGCTCATCAGTTGAGCATCGACCTATGACCCAGATCGCTGTTCGATTCCCAGTCAGGGCATATGCCTGAGTTGCGGGCTCAATCCCCAGTAGGGGACGTGCAGGAGGAAGCCAACAATGATTCACATTGATGTTTCTCTCTCTCTCTCCCTTCTTCTCTCTGAAATCAATTAAGATATATTAAAAAAAAATGGTTGAAAGTCTTTGGAGAAAGCACCTAACACTCCCAGATCCTGCTTCCTCCCCTAGCTTCAGTGCTCTTCTGGTTCCCACAGAAGATGGGAAGAACACTATCTGGAGAGGGTAACCCAGAAAGAATATAGCCGTTGGTGCCAAACTCAGTTGAGTAAGAAGTTCCCTACCTTACTGAAAATGGGTACCTAAATCAAAGCCTACACACATACTGAACAGAGAAACTCTTTAGCCTCACACCCTGCTGGAGCCTCAGCAAGCTTCTACCCACCCAATCCAGGCAGGGGTTGAAAGAATTCTTCCCTGGGGAATTCGACAGCCCAAAAACGACAGTCTACAAATACAGGCATTTAAAAGTTGCAATGAAATAGCTAAATCATCTTTCCCAATCACCTCTCTGTGATTCAAAACAGTAAACAAGGCTCACCTCTTACCAAAGCTCCCAGTCAGATTTTAGTGGCGCACTGTTAACTAGAGAGTCAAGGACCACCAGACCTTTGAAAAAAGCTCCTAGCAGAAAAGACAAAATTCATGTCCTTCAATTCTAGAGCATCATCTTATATTACTCTTTTTATAATTTCTTTCCCTCCATGTTCTGTTTTCTTTTACTAAAATATCTATTATTTTATTATTTTTTGTTAATCCTCACCCAAGGATATTTTTTCCATTGCTTTTCACAGTGGAAAGGGGAGGAAGAGAGAGAGAGAGAGACATGGATGTGAGAGACACACACCTATTGGTTGCCTCCCCCATGCCCCCCAACCAGCGCTGGGGATCAAACCTGCAACCAAGGTACGTGCCCTTGGCTGGAATCAAATCTGGGACCCGCAGGTCGACACTCTAACCACTGAGTCAAAACGGCTAGAGCTAGAATACCTATTTTTAACATGTTAACCCTCACCTGAATTGATCGCCAGATTTTCCTTTTTTTCTGTGCCCTACTGTTCTGCCTCCCCCTCCCCCTCTCTCCCTTATCTTATCTTCGCTTCACTTCCTTCCCCCCACCATTTCTTCGCTTTGCATCCGCCAGGGAGAGTATCTTCTAACTCCTCCTCTACTGAATTTTCCATTTTTGCTGTCACAGTTTTAATTTCCAGGAGCTCTTTTTTGTTTTCTGAATGTTGCTTTTTAACAGCATCCTGTTGTTATTTCTTGGTTGTAACAATTTCAATATCTTATCTGAGATTATATGAATTTACAAAAAATGAAGAAAAAGCCCAAACTAAGCTACATTACCATGAAAATTCATGCCAAGAATAAGATCTGAAAAGCCTCAAAGAGAAACAAAGAGGTACATACAAGAGAGCAGGAGTCATGGTGTGGGACTTCACCACCGGGAGCTGGACACAATGAAGCAATGCTTCAGTTCTGAAGAAAAAAATCATTACTGTCTTCTCGTCAAGAGCCCTACTCTGCTGAGATTCACGCTATTCTATAGCACTCCCCTCCCCGTTTTTTACTGCTGTCCACCTACTGACCACGTGCTCATTCCCTCTCATGTACCAAGAACTCCGACACCTGTCCCAGTCTTCACCAAAGCAGCCATCCTCCATTCAATTTCTGCCTCAGCCAAAAGTCTAAGATGAGGAAAGATATGTTTCCTCCCCTACAAGACATAATGAAAGGAATCAGGAACACTTGACGTTAAAATGCTTATGGGAAAGACATACTTAAATATATCTTGGGTTTGAGAAATCAGAAGGTAGGGGAGCTCTTGAGAACAGCATCAAAGGAGAATTACATAACTGCATCATATTTTCCTTCCCACCTGTTATGAGTTGAATTGTTTCTCCCTCCAAAAATATTTTTAAGTCCTAATCCCTGATACCTATGAGTGTGACTTTATTGGAAATATGCTCTTCACAGATGTAATTAAATTAAGATGATTTAGCGTGGGCCCTAATCCAATATAACTGCTGTCCTAACAGGAAGAAATAACAGAGGAGAGTGCAATGTGAAGACACAAGACACATGGACACAAAGGAAAGACAGCCTTATGAAAACAGAGGCCGAGACTGAAGTGCTACAGCTGTAAGCCAACGTATGCCAAGGACTGCCAGCAAACCACTAGAAGCTAGGAAGAGGTAAGGCTTCTCCCCCACAGGCATCAGAGAATATGGCCCTGTTTACTTGATTTCTGACTTCTAGCCTCCAGAACCGAGATAATATATTTCTATTGTTTTCATCCACCCTGCCTGTGGTGCTCTGTTACAGCACCCATACCTATTTATTTATGTATCTGTCACATTGACTGGAGCACAAAATCCATAAAGAATCATGTTTGGCCCTGGCCGGTGTTGCTCAGTGGTTGACCGTCAACCAATGCACCAAGAGGTCACCAGTTCAATTCCCTGTCAGGGTTGCTCCCCAGTAAGGGGTGTGCAGGAGACAGCCAATTGATGTTGATCTTTCTTTCTCATTGATGTTTCTATATCTCTCTCCCTCTCACTTCCTCTCTCTAAAATCAATAAAAACATATTTTAAAAAAAAAAGTCTGACCAGTGTGGCTCAGTGGTTGAGTGTCAACCCATGAACCAGGCAATCATGGTTCAACTCCTGGTCAGGGCACATGCCCCAGCCTGCAGGCTCGATCCCCAGTAGGGGACGTGCAGAAGGCAGCAGATCAATGACTCTCATCATTGATGTTTCTCTCTCTCTCTCCCCCTTTCTCTCTCTGAAATCAATAAAAACATATTTTTAAAAAAGAAAAAAGAAAGCCCTGGCCGGTTTGGCTCAGTGGTTAGAGAATCGGCCTGTGGATGGAAGGGTTGCAGGTTTGATTCTCAGTCCAGGGCACGTACCTGGGTTGCAGGTTTTCCCTGCCCTGGTGGGGATGCAGGCAGGGGGCAACCAGTGGACACGATGTGTCTCTCTCACATCAATGTTTCTCTCTCTCTCTGTCTCTCTCTCCCTCTCCCTCTCTCTCTGAACAGCAATGGAAAAAATATCCTTGGGTGAGGACTAACAACAAAAATAGGGAGGAACCAGTTTCAGGTGAAAAGGTGTCAAATTCCAGTTCTGATGGAAATGTATTACAGAACAACAGCTCTCAACCACTGTATCATGGCGCTGGTGTAGAACCATCAATTATAAAGTATGAGTAATTCCTAGTAGTAACATTAAGGGCCAAAGTTTAGGAATTGTTTTCTTTTTTTTTAAAGAAATATTATATTGCTAATTCTTGATCCTGCCAGCCCCCTCCACCTCACGGTCTTTCTTCTTGCTGCTCCCTCTCCTATACCACTATCCCCCAGATATGTCTGCAGGACTTACTTGGCCACTTTCTTTAGTTCCCCACTCAACTCATTAAGGCCTTTCTGACCACTTCAGCAATAGGTACACAGAGTGTGAGATTACTATGAACATAAACTTTCCTCCATATTTCAATCTTTTGCTAAAACTACTCAAGTAAAATTTTTCTGTCTTAAAACTTTTAAAAAATATACTATGATGTTTTAATGAGGAATATATACCTGTAGCTGTTGAAGATCATCTTCCTGAATGTTCTGAGACAAATTATATATCTAGAAAACAAACATCCAAATTGATACTACTTTAGCTTACTTCAAACAAAGCCCAAATAAGCCTAAAGCATTGCTTTGTACATTTAAAGGTTTGCATATAACATAAAGTGTGTTCAAATAGTAATACCATCTGTCCTTTAGAAAACTATACTTACATGATTGAAATAACATAATTCTTTCTTTACAGTTTAAAATACAGTTTTCTGAAGTTCTTACCAAATCTACATTTCCTATATGGTGTAATTTCAATTTCCACTTTCACACTTTCATTAAAAATTTTTACATAAGTTTAGACCAAAGTGTAAAAATAGTTTAGGCTCCTTCTTGAGCCTGTAAGAGGTTAGCTTATATCTGTAGTCTACAAAAAACATTTACATATCACCATAGGAATTCAGACACAGGACAGCAACTAAAACTAGATACAGCCCCTTTATGTTATTTCCTCTACAAACTTGTTTTCCTAGTCAAGTGGTTTTACCTGGACAGAACTAGTCATGGTGCTTAGAGCAAAGATGGTAGCACAATCCTTCACAGTGGACTGGCTGTCAAATGCCCCCTGGGTATCCATCAGTACAACTGCAACCTAAAAAAAAGGAAAACACAAAATACATTAATGTGAGAAGGGGGAAAATGTAAAAGAGAAATAGAAAAGTACAGGTAACATTTAAATGAGGCTTAAGCACCTGCTTATAGGTTCCATCAGAAAAGTATAATTACTTAGGTGCCTTGTTTTGAGCAGAAAACCTGAAACCTGGGCATCCTGGCACAGCTGGTTGGAGTGACGCCCGGTTCACCAGGTCACAGGTTCGATTCCTGATCAGGGCACATGCCCGAGGTTTCGGGTTTGATCCCAGTTCAAGGTGGGTACAGGAGGCATCCAATTATGTTTCCCTCCCTTCCTCCCCGCCCCCACCAGCTTCCTCCCTCTAAATTCAATAAACATATCCCCACCAGTGAGGATTTAAAAAGAGTCACACACACACACAACTTCCCCTCCTGACCCTTACAAAGAAATTTGGGGATAGGTTGTGTAACTGTAGCTTACTATTTTTTGTTAGAAGCCTTGTATTACTATTTGACCTTTTAAACTATATTCATGCGTTATTTTTAAACCACAGGCATATCATTTTCATAGAAATCATTTTTTAATTAGATTATCAAAGTACACGTTAAAGTTCTTCTGTTGTTTTTGTTCATTTGTAAGTATTTTTCTTCCTTACCTTCTTTCCACCTGGCTTTTCCACAGTGAAAACTTCATTCCAGATCTGAATCCCAGTAGTTTCTGGGTCAGAGCCCCCTCTCCATGAAAATCCTGTTAATGGTTCTTCTGAATCACCTAACCAATTTGAATGGCCACCTTCTTTCTACAAGAGAAATAAAACATTTCCATTATATCTTAAATTTTGAGTAATTTTAAACATCAAGAATAACACACGAGCCCAGCCGGGCGTGGCTCAGCAGTTGAGCATCGATCTAGGATCCAGGAGATTAGGGTTCAATTCCCGGTCAGGGCACATACCTGGGTTGTGGGCTGCAGCCATCAATGACTCTCTCATCATTGATGTTTCTATCTCTCTCTCTCCCTCTCCCTTCCTCTCTCTGAAATCAATAAAGATATATTTTAAAAAAAAAAAGACTAACACACGAGCTGCCCGGCTGGGTGTGGCTCAGTGGTTGAGCATGGACCTAGGATCCAGCAGATCACGGTTCAATTCCTGGACAGGGCACAGGCCCAGGTTTCAGGCTCAATCCCCAGTCGGGGGCCTGCAGGAGGCAGCCGATCAATGACTCTCTCATCACTGATGTTTCTCCCTCCCTCTCCTTTCCTCTCTCTGAAATCTATAAAGATGTGTTTTATTTTTTTAAGAAGAGTAACGCATGAGCTTATTTTGCTCTTATGAACATAAATGCTCACTTTCTAATTGCAAAACTGAAATAATTTTGTCTCACCTGGAAATATAAGTATCGGAGCATGAAGTCCAGAAAGAAGGACTTGCCCTTTCGGAAGGCTCCAGCAACCGACACCACGACCACATCAAGGTCGCGAATGTGGTCCTGCAAGAGGATGCTGGCCAAGGCTTTCTCCTCCAGCTCAAAGGAATGCTGGTCTTTCTGAACCAAAACAACTTGCACTGGACCAGGCTTTCCACTCTCCATGGCATCACCTATGTTGTTATAGAAAAAAACATTAGTTTCACATATTTTTAAAATATGTATTTTTGAACATGGAAAGAGCAAAAATTTAAGGCACAAAAGCACTAACCATAAAAAGAAAAAAATGACAAGTTAGACTTCATTAAGAATTTTTGTTCATTAAAAGATACCATTAAGAGAGTAAAAATGCAAACCAGAGGATAGAAGGAAATACCACAATACCCATATCCAAAGGACTCATATCCAGAATCAATAAAGAAATCTGTAAGAAAAAGAGAAATATACCAGCCTTGGCTGGTGTGGCTCAGTTGGTTGAGCGTCATCCTGTGCACTGAGGACTGGCCAGTTCAATTCCTGGTCAGGTGACATGCCCCCCTCCCCATTTCAGGCTCAATCCCCTACTGGGATGTGCAGGAGGCAGCTGATCATTGATGTTCCTCTCTCTTCCCCTTCCTCTCTCTTTAAAAGCAATAAAAAACATTTTTTTTTTAAAAAAAAATGACAAATATAACAATTTTTAAAAATAGTAATGAGCAAAAGACTGGGAACAGGCAATTCATTAAAAAAGGATATCTAAATGGTCAATGATCATATGCAAAAGTGCTTCCATACCATTATTTATCAAAGAAATGTAAAGTAAAACCATAATGAGATCCACTTCCTGCCCACCAGAATGGCTAAAATTTAAAAGAAGGTCAATTATCAACTGTGGCAGAGGATGTGGTACAACTGAATTTCTCATACATTCTGAGGGGAATATAACCACTTTGAAAAACTGTTTGGCGGTATTTATAGAAACTAAACATACCTAGGATCCACTAATTCCACTCTTAGGTATATCAAAATAGTACAAAACTGGAAATAACCCAAATGTCCATTAACAGAAATGGTATCTGCCACTGCTATACATTTTGCATATATTATTTAATGCTCAAAAGAACCCTATGGGGTAAATAACACTGTCCCATTAATTATAAGAAAACTAAGGCCTACAAAAAAAGTTAAGCATCTTGCCCAACAGTCCCTGGAGAAGAATCTTGAAAAGGTCTTTAGGTGGCTGTTTTACAGATCACTCTTAAGAATCCTGTGACGATTTCAGGGGCAATTAATTCTTAGCTCTAAATTAAGCACTAACTAGTAGTTTCCCTACCAGAGTTGAAAGCAGAAAGATAATTCTCTGAAATTCAGAGCCTCTTAGTAGCTATGGATATATAAAAAATTTACAAAGAAGTAGCAGGCCTTGGAACTGAAGCAAAGCACTAATTTCCCTAAATGTGAGTACATACCATTGGTATTAAAAAAGATGTTTTAGGTGGTTAAAAGGATATTTTATTTTAACAGTTATGCATTTTAATGTCTATTAGAAAACAAAATCACGTTTTAATGGATCATGGCTTAGAAGGAGGCTAAGTTTAAAGAATGAATCAATTTAAAGTAAACTGAAGGACAAACATTAAGTAAAACATATACAGGTTAGGCAGATGTGGTCAAAAATCATAAATATGGTTTATTCATGGCTCAGTGGTTAAGCGTCGTCCTATGAACCAGGAGGTCAGGGTTCAATTCCCAGTCAGGGCACATGCCCAGGTTTTGGGCTCGATCCCCAGTGGGGCATGCAGGAGGCAGCTGATCAATGACTCTCCCATCATTGATGTTTCTATCTCTCTCCCTCTCCCTTCCTCTTTCTGAAACCAAAAAAAGAAAAAGAAATCATAAATATGGTCAACAAAGCTTAACTGCCAGAGTCTACCCTTTAAGCTATGGAATTGCTGCTCACTTTTTAAACTTTATCAGAGAGCAACAAAAGGGTTCTTGCCACTTTTTAGTTTTTTACAGACTATTAGAAAACAAATATATATTAAATGTAATGCTATCGTTGTAATAAAAGTATACTAATACTTTTCTTTACCATTATTGGTGGATAAGAAACATTTCTGTGAATAATCTCCTTAAAAGTTCTTCTCATTGCCACAACAGCAGGTGAATCCAACACTTAAAGACCTTCAATCTTTCGTGTAAAAGAACTATTGAGAACAATTTATTCAGACCTTATGAATAAACCACTCAAAGCTGTACTGAAGTCCCTGATATAGCTGGTTGCTCACCCAATATTTGTTTTTCCCTCCTACTACAGTAATAGATTTTTACCTGGGCATATTAACTGCCTAAAAGAAACACATTTCCAACCCAACCTTGCAGCTAGGGTGTCATCATGTCAATAAATTCTGACTGGAAATGATACAGCAGCTTCCAGGTCATGCATTTTCCCCTTTCCTGCTGACCAGATGTAAAAGTGAGAGTGAGTCATCCTGGACCAGGTACACAAGGGAAACACCCTAGGAATATTGGAGCAACAAGAGAGGTAGGACCTAGGACTTCATGTTACAGAACTGCCATGCTGGCTCACTATTATGGGGGGGGGGGGGGGCGGGAGTTAAAATCTACCTTGTTTAAATCACTATCTGGAGGTTTAATCAAACATGGCCAAACCTAGAAACCCATACAATAGTCCCCTAGGACTTCACAATTAAGTTCATGATACTGGTTCTTTAATTTCATCTTTTTCACTATTAAAGTTTACTGAGCAGTGTGAATGTACTGGTACAAAGCAGACAAACAATAAGTTGTAAAAAAGAATGAATGAGTGCTATAATATAGTTGAAGGCTTCAACCCTAAGGATGCAGGTGGTACTGTTAGAGCAACGGGCGTGGAAGATAAGGTTACATAGGCTACAGACAGGATGGAATAATCTAATGACAAAAATGTATGCAGTTGTGCACAATGAGTTGCACTTCAAGAGAAGTTGGAGACCACTGAGGACCATTTTAAAACAAAGGCAATAAAGCCTTTACTCACGTCTTCCTGCCTATAGCACAGTGAAAAGGAAAAGCAGGCTATGTTTAGTTGGATGATCCTGCAGCTCTCTTCACAACAGTCCAGTGGGCATACCGGATTAAAAAAAGATCTTGTTCTTTTGGTGTGAACTATACACCAAAATCCAATGTAAACAAAGAGAGCTGCTCACTTTTCAGCACACCATCTTTAGATCTCACTTTCTAGGAGAATGGAACTGTATAACTGATCATCCAAGTAAAAACTTTACTTCTACTCACCTCTTCCCAGATGTCATGTAAATGTCCTTTGCTGACTTATCCTCACAACTCAGACTCCCCAAATCCCTTAGATCCTTTAATCCAAATCTTAGGGTCCATTCCCTTAGGCTATGCCATCTTCCAACCTTTCTTGCCTATTAGGTTGATCATCCAAGTCACCATCCCCAAGTGTTTCTTTGATGATGTCATCTCAAGTCCTTTAGGGCCCAACTCCATTATATCTTCAACATATCATGACAGCAACTACATAAAGGCTATCAAAAATATTTTATGGACAACTCAAAGCTAAAATCTCCATCCCGTTAAGTCAAAGCCTTTCACCACCACCACCACCCCTCCATTGCCTATTCCTCTAATTTCTTATTCTCCTCATTCTCCCAGGCACATTTATTTTCATAGGTCTTTATACTGGGAGAAAGTTAGGATTCAGGTTCTGTCCTAATTCCTAAATCTCAAGTGTACAACCTACTCAACCATTTGTGCTCACCTCCTGAAGTGCTTCTTCCCCCTTGACCACACATACACTTGCTCTTCCTTCCAACACTCATCTTCACCCTCCCTTTGTCCTGATCCTTCCCAGCCTATCCTCTCAGAGGCTGTGTCACTTACATGGTACACTAAAAAGAAAACGGGCTCTGGTATCAAGACAGGACAGGGCTTGAATCCTTTCTCCCCTCTACATGAGGGCAAGAATTTTTGTATCTTGTTCAGTGCTATATCCCCCAAGACCCTGGAACAGTGTCCACACATAGTAGGCATCCAATAAATACCTGTGGAATAAACAAACAAACTCCACCGCTTAGTCACAATGTGACTATGGATAAATTTCTAACCACTTGTAGCTCATTTATAAATCTAATACCCATCTCAAAGCCTAGTGTCTGACACATTTTAGGGACTCAATAAAGTGGACCCACGTTCCTATTTCCATTAAAACCTAGTACATAAATTTATTCTACTCATTACAACTATTATATTGTAATTATGACTTTTACCACCCACACTTCAAACTCCGGGGGAGTAGAGAAACTAGGAGGCATTCAGCCTCAGTACCTAACATAGGAAAAATAATAGTTTCCTAGTGTTGTGAACACTAAACTCCATAGTACACCTCAATAAAGATCAGTTTTGCCCTGGCCAGTGCTGCACAGTGCTTAGTGCACCAAAGGGTCCTGGGCTTGAGTCCCAGTCAAGGGCACAGACAGGGGTTGCAAGTTCACTCCTGGCCCCCAGTCGAGTTGAGTGTGGGAGGCTACCAGTCAATGTGTCTCTGTCACATCAATGTTTTTCTCTCTCTCTCTCCCTCCCTTCCACTCTCCCTGAAAAACAATGGAAAAAATATCCTCAGGTGAGGATTTAAAAACAAAGGTCAGTTTCTTCCCTTCCCCTTCCCAGTCTCCTTTCGTTTATTGTCAAATTCCTTGAAGGCATGTCTTCGCCCACCCGTGGAGCCATTCTCCTTAGCCCCTCCTGCCTTTCCTCTCAGGCTCTCCTTATTTATGGCCTCTCTTGCCAAATGTGAAGGCCCTGATTCTCATTCAATCCTCTCTCTGTAACAAAACACAACTGCCCCCCACTTCTAAAACTTCATAAAGCCTACCGACTCTGTGACAGTGCACACTCCTACTTCTCATCCAGCCTCCTTATCATCTTTCACTTCTTCTCGGCCTCCTATGATATACACCAAGGCTCTGCTTTGAGCTTATGCAAAGTTCTCATTCACTCCCTCAATGAGCTCTGTATTCTTATTTCACTACACCCCCTATGTTGGTGATACCACTTCATTAATTTCTAACCTGCATTCAGGTCCAAATGTACAACTACCTAAGGGACAGATTCAACTGGATATTCCACCATCACCTCACTCTCATGAGTAATATGTAGAAATATATGGGCATAAGAGTCAGGAGACGAGATCCCGTTCCAGTTCTACCACAAACAACCTGTGATTCTGGGCATGTCTAGTCTGTCTCAACAGAAAAATGAGTCAGTATTTAACCTCTAGCAACCCTTCCAGTACTAACATTTTAGAAATCTACATTTAGTATCATCAAAATGAATCCTGTTAACCCACTTCTCTCGAATCTCCATAGTTCAGACTCCACATCTTCCCTATTTTCCTATATGCAATATACCATCAAATCCTATCACTTCTCCCTTCCATGATTTAAGGCCCTGCTTTGACAAAGGTTGTTATTCTAGTGAGGCAATACATATAGAAGAAAGGCCTTCCCAATTAGGAAAGACCACAGTTTGGGGCCCAGTTGAGCACTGAAAGTATCAGCCTGAGTAAATCACTTTATTTTCTGTGTCTCGATTTTGTCTACAAAATCAGCCAGACCCACTGGGGTGGAGCCAGCCTCAGTGCTCATCCTTACTGTCCAATGAGATCTGAAAAGCAAATTAACTACAGTCAGAAACATTTCCATGTAGAGTGCATGACTCAGGCTAAAGTTATGACCGAGTTTTCCACTCTCCTTTTGAAATCCATTCTCTGTAAGTGAAAAGCAGCACACTCAGAAACAAAAGCATACCATTTTCATGCCTTGTTCTTGCTGGCAGTCCTTACAGCTCCTAATTCACACACCAGGCCAGAGAAAACATCTTATGAGAAAGTACACTAAGCGCTCAGCCAACTCTAGAACTGCTGGGTGTGGTTCCTTTTTGGTGATGGCAAGAAAATACTTTTATATACTCTACTTTCTCTTAAGGTCGGAGTATGATGGTAGATACACATAAATTTTTAAGGCTGTTTCAGTGACAATACTACTTAAACCCAACTAAACAGAATATCAGGGGAAATTTTACATCCTAATTAATTAAAGGATTTTAAAGGAAGCTTTTTCTCAGTTCATCTGTTGTAAAAACTCTTTGCACTTGAGCACAGAATGCTGAACAAAACCATTTGTGTGCTTCGTGATTTATGATCAATTATGACTATGCAGTATTGAATATACAGAAATGCAGAGACTCAGCTAAATCTAAAAATGATGTCAGGCTATATGTACTGGGGGGGGGGGATCTTTTTACTAGAGAATGACTTTAATATTCATCTTATTTGACTTTTCCCTAAAAATAAGACCACCACCAAAATTATTCTCACTACCTGAAGGTTTTAATTGTGTTCCAATTTAATGAGGCTTTCTTAATTGGCAATATTTATTTGCCTGAGATTCCTTATCATATCAAGGCATAAGAAGAGTTAATCCTTTGCTTATTTGCCTGCTATACCAGTAAAGCCTGTTTCCTGATATGAAATACTCTAGCTGTGAAATATATCTAACATGTTCTAACAATCAAAATACATGCCAATAAAAAGCACCTGTTTTAGAAATTTGCAATGAAGAACATCAACTTCTAATACAAATATATACTGACATTACAAATTATACTTCCTATGTAGTAACAAATTTAAACTTGAGCAACTACCTACTGGGAAATTTGATTATAAATTAGTATGCAAATTAGATTTGGATTTTTTTTTTTTAACTGTTGCTTGACCCCTCAATGAATTAAGTCAGAATCTGTGGGTAGGAACCAAGCATCAGCAGGTTTTAAAAACCCCAAGTTATTCTAATGTGCAGCAGTGCTGAGAACTGCAACGCTATAGCAACTAAAAGATTTTTCTCTTAAATAAAAGCTTTCCCCTCACTTTTCCCCCTTGATATTTTTTAGATAATATACTTTAAAATGTCAAAGGTAACTTGGGAAAATGTTTTTAAATTGATACTAACTTTAAAATCTAGTTGTGTTATTTGAACAATTTCTCAATATGAAACACAAGGCCTTACTTAGAAACTTTAACAGGCACACCTAGTCATTATAGGTAAATACTAAACCAGTTTTCAAACAAGTTCATACAACCTAGGGTTCCCTAAGGTACTTCATAGGAATCTTAAAATATGTGACCCACCCAAAATAAATATGTGGCCAAACTGTTAATAATGACCACTGGGGAGCTGGAGAGGTAGAATAAACTTTATATTTCTTACTTCTTTCAATTCTCTATTATTTTATTTTAAATAGTGACTATATCCTTTATTCTATGATTTAGAAATCATAAAAATGAAAAATGCATGTGCTATACCAATTTTTTAAAAAGCCTACTCTAAACAAGTCCTATTTAGTTAAAACTAGGAAAAGTATGCTAGTACACCTCATCACATTTATCCTCTATGGTTAACTTTCTTAATTTCATGTTTACTTCAATAAAATAAGCCGTTGCTAATAAAACAATGTGCTGTACTAGTGTAAAGCTTCATTATGTAGAGAACGTTTCATTCTAGTCTTTCACTTGTAAGTGGTTAAAGTAGCAACAACAGGGATTTCTGGACTACATACCAGCTAGTTTCCATGGGGGTTGAAAAAAGTACTAATTTTAGAATTTCAGTACATTGCAATGTCCAATACTTGCCGCGGATTAAAACTACGCAGGTTTCCCTTCTCCAAAAGCAAGTCAAGATGTGAAATCACGTTCTTGGTCCGTTAGTTCTTTACTCCCTTTCGCAAAACATTCCACCCAACTCCACATTCAAATTTGAGAACCAGGGTTTATTTACTAAATGATTCTTCAATGTTATTTTCTTTTCTTGCCTTTAGATTTCGCAAGGGAAACTTCTGGCAATTTCAACAGCATACACATTAAACAATAAAGCCAGGTAAATGAAGTCGTACCCGTGAATTTACGGTGACTCTCTATTTGGTTTTTATTTAAAACTTCTTTTTTTTGGTCTTCAGGAAAGCAAAGGAACAACGTGCAGTACCAAACGTACTAAAAGAACTTCCTAAAAAATAACTTAGGCCACATTTTTAAATCTCCTTTATGGAGATAAAGTGTGGTTTGAAAATCGACTTTCTTAATACTTCTTGTGTCTCAAGGTCGGCAGGGTAAAGATAAAGCGTCCAACTCGAGGACACGTCGCAGTCCCCCAAAGTCTTCTTAAAGGCTGAACAATAATAAAGCATCTGCCTTCTCGCTCCCTCGGCCAGTTAACAAGGCCGGAGCTCCCGGCCCAGGGTTCCCGGCCCCCAAGCGTGCGAAGCGCCGGGCTCTGCCCAGAGCGGGCTGACGCCTCTGGACACCGCCCAGGGGCCGCGGGGACGGAACACCCGCAGCAACAGCCCAGAGGAGCACTAGCGGCCTCCCCCGGGCGCTGGGCCTGACCCCCGAAGGCGGCCGCTCCCAGCCGGGGGCCGAGGAAGGCGCCGCCCGCGCCCGACCGACCGGGCGCTGCGAGCAGCCCTCGGCCCCGAATTTGCGGGCGAGGAGCCCCGGCGAGGGGCGTGCGGTTCCAGCCCCGCGACAAGGAGGAACGGCGGCGCGGACGGGCGGTCTCCTTCGAGGTCTAGCAGGAAGGGCAGCGGGGGGCGGCCATAAAGCGGGCCCCGGGGAAATTAGGCGCCTCACCTGCTCCTCCCGAGGCAGCCGCTACCGCTCGCTGAGGAGACAACATGGAGCCTCCGCCTTCAGCAGAAGCAGCAGGGGCTCAGAGAGGGAAGGGCTTGGGCGGGAACGAACTTGGCCCTGGAGGCGGGAAACGGGCGGGGCCCGGGCTCTAGAAGAAACTAGGGAGGAGGGGCGCGCGGAGCTGCGAGTGAGCGCGCACAGGGCGGGGGGGGCGAGGCCAGACCCGAGGCCCGAGGCGGGGCGAACCCTAGAGGAGCTGGAGCGGGAAAACGCACGCGGCCTAATCCCGCCACCGCCCGACAGGTGTGCATGCGCAGGAGAGGGAAGAGCGCCTCCGCCTACCTGGGACTGCGCCCTTGGGAAACGACGGTCCGTTGGGAATTGTAGTCCTAAAGCTCTCTGGGTCCTGGCCTGCTCTCCCGATTCTGCGCACTCATCCTCGGCGGGGAGGAAGCAGGAGGATGGGCTTCTCGGGGCTCTTCGACAACTGAACTACAACTCCCAGCAGGCCTTGCGGGGAGGCGAGGGCCGGCCCGGAGCCCGCCTGCGGGTCCTGCTGGGAGCCTAGTCTTGACACCAGGCCCGGCACCGAGCCTTTGGAAAAACCGGCTTGGAACCCATGTTCGAAGCCCTACCGGCGCGTTTAAAACGGTTTTGGCCTTTAACGCTGGCCGGGGCCATAGGTGGGTGGCACTCTGCTCTAAGGACCGAAGGCAGGCCTCAACCCCGGGTGACGTGAGCCGCGCCGGTTATTTAACGATTTTGACTTAACAAGGAGAATAGACCTGGACTTCGTTACCGCAGTTACAGCTTCGCTCCATGTTCCCGCCCCTGGCCACGCCTGAAGGTGCACCATCAGCGCTCGAATAGCTAACGTAATCCGTGAAACCGCTTCCGCCGGCTTTGTCCAGCCTAAGCCATGGCCATCTTTCGTTAACCTCGGGTTTACAGGGGCTTTTTTGAAGCTGCTTTTGCAAACACATTCTTAAACTGTATGGTAGAGCAATACAAGAATCTCCGAAAATGCTTTATATCACACTTCACATATGATTGAGAAACTGTCAGTTGCCACAACTGAAGAAGTTGTATTGTTATTTTGGATTTATTGAGGTAGGGGCAGTTTTCTTGGGGTTAAGTAGCTGGTGGAGCTTATGGGAGGCTAAAGCATCCATCACACCACCACCACCATCTCTTGGCATCACCACTGCCTCATTCATTTGAAAAATTACTTTTTTCCTTCTGCCTCTACATGAACTAATATAACCTACTTAACACCTTCTTCCAGCTACTTCTACGCCCTGTTAAGCCCTTAAGCTGTTTTGAACAGCTAGTGATTAGGTCAAAGGTGAAGAGGTAAAGATAATTCTTCCTAATCTTACCTAAAGAGGTCTCCTTTTGATTTATTTTCCTCTACCCCCTCTGAGTCTCCCCAAACTCTCAAGATTATTTGAATATCTTCCTCCAGGCTTTAGATTTAAGAATCAAGATTAGATGTAGACCAACTGGGACCAGCAAGAAACTAGACATGAACAGCAGGGCAAGTGGTTACTGGGGTTTCACACTGGGTGCAGAAAGCAGGACCTACAGGATGTGACACAAATCTAGGGCAGCATTTGGCAGGTTCAGAAAGAGAGAAGGGTTAAAGGCCAATGATGTCACAATTCTAGCACATAGTGTAAGAATTTAAAATTGCACACACATCCCAGCATTTTCTATTCTCTTTCCCTGTCTGTCTCGATATCCTTACCATCTGATTTGTTTTCCTTTTCTTTTTGTTTATCTCTTCCCACTAGAATGTAAGTTCCAAACAGATAGGAGTTTTTGTCTGTTTTTGTTCAGTGCTATATCCTCAGTGCCTCAACAGTGCCAGGTAGATAGTAAAAACTCAAATACTTACTGAATGGATGAATAAAGAAGGTATATGTTACATCTGACACCACTCACTCTGCTTCTTTGTTCCTTTAATATAAAGTATCTACTTTTGCATTTGAACAAAATACCCTATTCTATTTTAAGGGCTACCAACACAGATCCACTGAAATCTATCCTGTCAGGAAGTGACCAGCAAATACTGATGTTAATCTATCTCAATATAACATTACCAAGGTCAGCATTAGCAATGTCAACCTTCCCCATACCTTTTAGAAGTTTTGGGCATTTGGAACAACTCAGTACAAATTACAGGGAGACTTTAATGAGAAACATATTTTGTTGTTATTGTTGATATTTCCTTCTCAATTATCCAGGATCACCAAAACAGTGGACATTCAAAATGCTAAATATTGGTGATACTGATCACAGCCTGCCTTCAGCCAGCTCACTCTGATTTGAGTCATGTGGTATGACCAAAGGCTGAGCTGCTTTTGTGGTTTTCCATAAGTAGGTGACATGTAGACACATCTGAATGGTTAAGGCCACTGGCTTTGGGTCAAACTAACCTGGCTTTGATTTCTGACTCTGATGCTCACTAACTGTGCAAACTTGAGTGAGTTACTTAACTTCTTTGAACTGGTTTCATCATTGTCTGTCAAATGATTTGACTACCCAGCTCATAGAATTGTAAGTTAAATTAGATGTGTTTGGCAGTTATCACTGATGCATAGTTAGCGCTCAAAAATTGGTAATCATCATTCTGGAAAAGCAAAACAAAGTCATAACTATTCAGGTTACTCAAGTATATTTATGAAGCACAAAAATAGCAAAGTTGTTTTCTGCAATTATGTCCACTGTGACTCAGGTTCCAAAGCTTTCAAAAATAGGGTATTTGTTACGTGCCAGGCACAGCGCTAGGCAGTAATGCTGCAGTGATGCATAAGACACATTCCTGTCTTCCAGAGACTCATAGTCTTGCGGAGTAAATAGCTACGTAAATAATCACTCGCTGTGACTGTGCTGGGACACAGTTCAGCTTTCCTCCTACCACACACTTGAAAAATCCATGTTTAAGCAACAGTATGGGCACTCAGAAGGAAAAGACTATACTAATGGCATCCCTTGGTGTCATTTACATATTTGTACCTTACTTCACTAATGTTAAAAATGAGGTAATGGCTTGGTGTCCTAGTTTATAAAAAGAAGATAGTCAACCCCAACGCACAGGGTGTTAATAAAGCTGAACATCAGGCCCTCAACATGGTAAGACAGTAAAAGCTCAAGACCTGTCAGCTGCTTCCTTATTATTTCATTCAACAGCACAGCTGTCTAACGCTTCAGAAAGACACTAGGAAAGAACACTAGAATTGACTCTTCAGGAAAGGAAGCAAAATACCTGTGTACAGCATGCTATCATTTGTATTAAAAGGGTGGATGAAGATACAGATTTGCTTTATTGACCTTTGCATTTGCCACAAAAAGCTCCTAACAGTAGTTACCTCTGTGCATGTTCAGGGGGAGACTGGTGAGTGGAGAGGGGTTGGTATAGAAGAAACTTTACAATATACTGTATATGCTTTTGAAAAATATATGTGTTTGTGTATGAACATATATATGACAGTGAATATATTTAAAATATTTAATTAAAATACTTTTTTTCCCTAAAAGTCAAGAAAAAAATGAGGTAATGAGATGGTGTAGAAGCTGAGGTGGAAAATTAACTGTGTAAATACCAGTCCCATAAGGACAGGGCCAAGGAAGAAGAGGCCCAGCTCAGTGCCTCAGCACTAAAAATTGCTCAACAGAAGTCCTGAGAAATGGCTACACTACAGCGAGCCCTTTAAAAATCCCACAGGGGCCCTTCCTTGCCTGAAAGTTTTTACTGAATCCCCATTAGTCTAAGACAAAGCCTCAGTTCTTTAGTTCTATATTACTGCTTCTCCACACTCTGGCCCCAATGCATCTTCCCCATTTTATCCCCCTCTTGCCCAGTTCAAGCCCTTGGCTCTAGCCAACCTGGGTTAACCACAGCCAAACACCTTATGCACAGACACACTTCCAAGCCTCCAGCAGCCACAGATGACCCAGGTGTTGCACTAAGGCAGGCTGCGGAGGGGAGGGGCAAGAAGGGATCAAATCCGGGCTGCTTCTGAAAGACAAGCCAGCACTGAAGTACATCATGGGCTGGGGTGGGCTGGGAGGAGGGGGTTCGTTTTTGTGATTGGTCTGCTCAGAAGGAGGTCTTACTGTGTATTTTCTTCACACCATTCTCCCCCTGCCTTCAGTGACTTCTTTACCACTCCAAACTCCTGACTTTCGGCTTCTTCTCCCCCAGCCACTGTAACTCCATAGTGATTCCTTACCCTCTTAAATTCATACAATTCACATGTCATCTGATCATAGCATTATAGTTTTGTGTTGTTTGGGATTGGTTTTGGTTGCTATTTAATTTGTAGTTTTAAATTTTATGTATGTCCTAAGCCCCAACTAGCTTGTAAGCTTACTGAAGACAAGATAAACATTTTCTGGAGCCCTCCAGATTTCCCAGATTAGTAGCACACACACAGCAGGTGATCAGTAAACATCTGTGGAATAAATTATATATACAAATAACATCCCAAGCAAGAGTCAGTCTTGCTTACTGGCAAGTTTATTGGTAAAGCAAGAAAGATCAGGAGGGAAAGGTAGCTTCAAGAATTGGACCTGCCGGACCAGTGTGGCTCAGTGGTTGTGCATCATTCTATGAACTAGGAAGTCACAGTTCCCTTCCTGGTCAGGGCATATGCCCAGGTGTGAGGCTTGATCCCCAATAGGGGGCGTGCAGGAGGCAGCTGATTGATGATTCTCATCACTGATGTTCCTATCTCTCCCACTCCTTTCCTCTCTCTGAAATCAATAAAGACATATTAAAAAAAAAGAATTGGACCTAATGTAAATGTAAAGGTCTCATATAAAAAAATTCAAGGGTCTGAAGAGACCAGATCAATGTCTTGATTTTTAGCTTCTTTTCTCTGGTTCTACATATCATGGAAATGGGTTTCCTTTCCAGCCGAGGTCTCCAGATTCTAGCAATTGCTGTCAGAGTTAAGGACCAGGATCATCCATTTCCTCATCCAGCACCTACTAAAGTAAATTTTTAAAATGTATCCATTTGTCAGAATGGGCTTGGTCATCCAATTGGCTTGTATTTCCCCTTGCCATCTAAAGGACAGATTGCTGCATTATCAACTGATGCTGTGAGTGCCAAAGTAAGATATTTGCCACAAAGTTATTTTGGGAAATATCCTTCTGTGCCTTTTTTCAGAGTGTTGCAATAGCCAGGAATTTTTCTCCTGTCTGGGCTTTACCTGACCTTAAAAACTGTCAAGGGCAGATGTAGTCCACTATTCTAGAGTGTTTCTGGTCAGATTGCTTTTCCTTTCAGTGGCCACCTGGCTGAGTACCTCACCCTTCATGAGGCAGCATCTTTACAGGATCTGCTGATTCTGCAATTGCCCTTCTGGTCATCAATTTCTGCTTTTGCAATAACAAAACCTACTGTCTTGATTTTTATTACTTCCAGTCTACATTCCCCTTTGTAAAAGAATTATGCACATTTCAAGTATTTTGACCACATATAGGGAGAAGGCTTTTAATTTTGCAAACCACCAGAAGTGAAGCCAAAAACAATGAACAAAATCTAGTATAAGTGAGACATCTGGTTTCAAATACATTTTCTGCTAAGGAGTCCTTTTAGGCTATGAATAAAATTCAATTGTGTGTTTTCTGCCATATTCTCAATTTTTAGTACCTGGTTTTACCATCCCTCCTAACTTCAGCCAGGATGTTATCTCCTGGCTCTTCTCAGTAGCTCAGGTTTTTATCCTTCAAAATTTGCCTTCTCTACCTGATAACACTATTTGCGGGAAAGGACGACCTTAAGACCCAAGGCGACAGACCCCTCTTTGGGAACAGTAAGGAGATAAGCATTTGAAGCAGGTTCTGCAGCTGCATTTCAATGTGATTGGAGTAATAATTTTTCATTCTGTACTGCATCTTTCTCCACTTACCAAATGGGAGTCCATGCCCTCTCTGCCTCATGGTCTTAACATATTATGACACATCCAGAAAAATTCATAAAGCGCCTTGCAGAGTGGGCCTACTCCACCCTGGTTTTCACTTTATTTCATTGGACTCACAGATGGGAACGCATCGGACAGAAGACAACGGCTCTGGAATTGATGGGAAAGAGATTCCATCTAATGAAAGCAAAAAGAGACGTCTAAAACACGTAATCTGCTGGCCCGAAAATATTCACATCGCTATGAAGGATCACTAATTCGCAGACCGCGACCACTTCGGCCGCAGCAGCTGACAGAACCTGTTACTTGGCCACGCCCCTTGCGCCTGTTCCCCCCCCGAGGGGCGGGGCGTGGGGAACGCGGAGGGACCGTTCCCGCGCCTGCGTCCTGCGTCGCTGGGCGCCCCGACGCGGCCACCGCCCACCCCCGCCTCCCGCCCCACGGCCCTTTGTGCGTCTGCGCACTCGCACTCCCGCCCTCTCGCTGTGCTCCGCGGAGTCAGTCAGTCCGTCGGAGTCTGTCCTCGGAGCAGGAGGAGCGAAGAGATTTCGAAGAGCCCCTTGTCCTATTATTTTCTTTCCCCTCCCTTTCTCCCGCCCCACATCTCTCTTCACCCCTCTCTCGTCCTTGCGCAGCCATGGCGGACCTGTCGGCGGCCACTCAGTCCCCGTCAGTCTCCTCGTCGTCCTCCGGGACCGAGCCCTCCGCGCCCGGCGGCGCCGGGAGCCCCGGTGCCTGCCCCGCCCTAGGGGCGAAGAGCTGCGGCTCCTCCTGTGCCGGTGAGGCGCGTCGGGGAACCCCGCCCTCGGGGGGGTGGGGGGTGGGGGTCTAGGGGAAGGCAGATCACCTTCCCCGCTGGAGGCTGCGGCCCCCGGGGACCGGCGTCTGGAAATGGGCTAAGGGGGAGGGGAGCGTAAGGTCGTGCCGGTGGTGTGGAAATAACGGGGTGTGAGGAAAACAGGTCGGGGGCGGGGAGATATTCTAGAGAGTGGGCGTTAACGCCAAGACCAGGTGGGGAAAAACACCAGATCCCGGAGCAGCCCACGGAACCGGGCGATTTAGAGGAGGAGGAGGTGCAGAGGATTGGGGCAGGTTGGTCGCCGGAGAAATGATAGGATTTTAAGGGGATGGTTGTGGAAGGGTTGCATTGCAAGTTCGCAGACAGGTGTTGACATAATCAGACATTCATGGTAGTCGTCCAAAAATTTTTTTTTTGGTTGCCGATGCGGAGGACGAGGAAGTTTAGTGGAAACATTGAAGCCGTGTTCTATACCGTTTTTATCTGCCTTTAATTTTCTGTAGCTAGACTCCCCAAATGCCCGATTTTTCTCAGGCTCCGAGGTAGAGGGAGGCGTGATGAGAATAGCTCAGGGAAGATTTGGGAGGGAGCTGCTGATGGTCCAAGATGGATCCGTGGCTGCTTCTGCAACACCGCCTGATCTTCCCTGCGCGGCGTGGGGGTGGGGACGTTCAGTCAATCGCTTATATTCTAGAAGATAATAAATAGAGTCAGGCCCAGCCATCGTATTTTGATTTCATACTTTCTGTGGGCTGCTATTGATCGCATTATAACAAAAGGGTGTGTTTACCGCAGAAAAGGGGGAGGGGGAGATATTCAGACAAAGCAGGGGCTGGTGGAACCCCCTTCTTGCATCTCTGTGAAAGACGAGGAGGGAAACTGCAGGCCGCTTTAGTTTCCATTGTATACGCGCCCGCCTGTTGGTGGGAGCTGGCTGGCAAGCTCCCCTACGGCCGAGATCTGCAGTGCAGATGCCTTCTCGAGTAGAAAAAAATGTACCCTGAGCAGGTGGTAGGTTTTAAAGGACCTCAGCCTTCGAAGGAAAAAAAAGATTTTTGTCAAAGGAAGGGCCATAAGCTTGGAAGAGTACAGATAATAACTATTTAGTTACCTTAAAGGATTTTGAGAGATTTTTAAATGCTTCATTGTCTCCTTTGCCAGAATCTTGTGTTGATCATTATAAAGAACTTAACATATCTGATCCTAGCTTTAAGTATATTCTTTATGTGTTTTTTGAGCATAAGAGTTTTGGTACCCTGTTGGATTTTTCAGTGTGGTTATGACCACTTCAGTATTAACAGAAGAGGAAGCTTCTGCAAGGTCAAGATTAGCTGTCCAGATACAGTAATGAGGCAGCAAATTTAGAACCCTTGTTTTCTTTAAATCACCAGCGTTTCTCCTCCCAATTTTTGTGTTCTCGGAAAAGGTCCAGGTGAACAGCAGCTTTCCTATAACTTAGCAACTTGGTGTTTTGGCTAATAACTTGTCATTGCTTACTGTTTCCGTTACTGGCCCTTTTGTGCATATCTTTTGATTTTTCTTGATTTAAAATTTTTTATTCACCTAAAAAATAAACTCGATAGATTCCCTGTCTTAAACTCTTATCAACTGAAAATGTGTATTAATAATGTAAAAATCATTAATACGGTTTTGGTGGGCCCAATGTAAGATCCTCATTTGTCAAGACACTACGTGAAGAGTTTAGCTTAAGAGATACTGTCATGTATAGTCATCATTTCATTGCAGAATGTTTTCTCCATCTCTCAAAGGAAATGTCATAAGCTTCTGCACCATGAAAATAAGATGGACTTTGTTATTCCAAAGTTTAACTCATTTAAAAAGGGTAATGAGAAAAATCTACCTTGATAGTTTAAAAATCTACGTGTGTTGATGTCAACCTTCAGCTTCACGTTATTTCACCAACCTCCTCTTGGTTTTAGGGACTTTGAAAAAGTAAAAGAAGAGTAAAGGACTTGGTGTCCTTTAGGAAATAGTTTTGTCTTGCCTGACCTGTTGAGTAACGATTTTAGAAATTCTTGTTTCTACCTAAATGTAGAGAGTGAGTGATGGCACTCTCTGGTCGGTGCCGTAGGTGCTAGTGCAACCTGCAATGTAGTGTGCTTGGAGGAGGGAGTCAGGGGCCAGGATTGCCTTCCCAGATTTCTGCCTTTGAAGGAAACTGAAGATTTCAAGGCAGAAACTTGAAGTTGAGGTAAAAGAGATGTACATATTTAGGGTTCTTTTCAGGGTGAGTTGTATTATTGCTATGAAAATCATGATGCCAAAATAAAGTGGCTTTTCTTCTATCTGTCCTAGGAAATTAACTCAAAGCAAAAACAGCTTGGACAATTTTTTTTTTTTTAATTTATGCTTTAAATCTTTCCTCACTCATGAAACTTAGTTGTTCTGTGTATTTTTTTGTGGCATCATTTTCACACTTTGTTCTAACAAGTCAATCAAATGTGGTATATAATTTGTATTTTCCATCTTAACCCTTAAATGAAAAGGACTCTACTTGTTCAACACTAACATTATGTGTATTATATTCATATCAAATTATCAGTGGCACTGTAATATGGTGATAAACACAGACTTGAGTCCCAGAGACATCTAGATTTTAGTTCTCTTATTAATTGTATGACCTAGTGCAATTGTATGACCTAAGCTTCAGCAATGTGCCCTAGACAAATTTGCCTTGCACCCTTAAATCCTAATTTTTATTGAATTACAATATCTAATATTTTATACATCTCTTTGCGGATTACAAACTTTTGCACGTAGATACAGAACAGCAATTGAATTACAAGTGAGAAATCATAATCTTTCTCATAATAAAGATCTTAATACCTTTTTCTTTTTAAAAATGAGTTTTTTTCAGCTTTTGACCCCTCACATTAATGTCTTAAAGCTGCTACCCCTTTCACTCAGCTGGTCTGTTAAAGAAGTGGTGGTTGTGGGCAGGGAAAGCCAAGATGTTTTGTAGATGGTTTGGCATGGCATCTATATGCTTAAATATTATTTACAGCATTCTGACCTTAATAAGTATAGTTATGATATATTATTAAACTCCTATCAGTGGAAGCAAGAGTATAGGAGACAGCAAGAATGGCCAGGTCAATATAGTTTACAAAATACCTGTTGATTTGGATGGTTTTTATTCCCTAGGAATAAAAGGTTTCTTATAATGCTGTTTTCTCTTAGGGTCAAATTCACAAGTAATTTAACCACTTTGATAAACAAACCAGTCTATATATATTTAACAGGCATAACTTAACCCAAAATTGAAATCCAGAGCATCAGTGTTTTATTTTAGAGATGATCTGGAAACAAAATAAAACTAATATAATTGCTTTTATTGTATTCTGTGGTGAGGAAATGATATATTCTTCCTGATACAGGAGTCACCTATTTAATCCTGTGTATTTCATGAATTTGTAAATGAAGTTTGGTAGCAAAAGAACTGGTGACATGACTGGTGACATGTCATTGAAGGGAAAGGGAAAGTTAGGGTTTCCAGTTTTGTTTGAGTCAAGAGGTTATTCTGTAGAAAGGCACTTCTTTTTAGACTAGCCATAATCCTAGAATTGATTAACTATGCATATTTATTGTGTGTACTTAGCTTATAGTTTGTGTTCAAACTTATAGTTAGCTTATAATTAATTGTTAATGATGAATTTATAATTGCCTAAACTGTACCGACTTGTGACAGATATGTAAAATTCATAGTAAAACCTTTTAAATAAAAATTACCAAGTTGATACTATGTTCATATAATTAAAACCAATTCAGGAAACTGATTTACCTTTTCTTGTTTATAATAGCTACTAATTCTAGAATTATTTTGGATCATTGGGTGTTATAGATGTTTTAGAAAAGGTGTATATGCTAAATAAGTTTAACCATAATCAGTATTGCTTGTGATTGCATCATTGAAGTCTTTTACTACATGTCTGTGACTTATGTAAGACATGTTACTCTGTGATATTGCAGTTTCACAGAGAATCCCTTTAAATACTGGATAGGATTTGCATTTGTATTTTACATTATTGGGAGGGGGCACTGTCAGGTAGCCCACTCTTGTGGTCTTTTTAAATTGCAAAGAAATATTCTTAATCTGTGTTCTCCCTGTAAAAATTAACTTTTTTTTCTCCCTGTATGCACATCATCATGACCTAACCAAAAGAGGACATGTGAGCCTTTTGACATGTTTCTCACTGGCAGCTTGCCCTTCAGGGTATATGGAAGGGTAAACCAATACAGGGCTCTTTTTGTCCTGTTACTGGAAAGCATTTCAACGGTGAACATTGTCTTCATTTTATATAGGAGGTAGAGATATTTAATTTTTATATCTTACACTTGTGTATTGCTTTATGGTTTAAGTTGTGCCCATACATTAGCTTAATTTAACAAATATTCAAGCAAACATTTAAGCTCTTTGTTAGTTGCAGTGGGAGATAAGAAAGTAAATAAAACATATCCCTCTAAAGGCTATCTTCAATAGTAGAAAGACTTGTATTATGTTATTTGTGAGGTAGTCAGGTAATGATATAAACCTCATTTTACAGATGAGAAATCAGACTCAGAGATTAAGTGATATGACCAAAGGTTGGTGGCTGTGAAATTGAGGATAGGATAAAACTAAGGGATTGAGGGCCCAGTTCAGTTCTCTTTCAAATATACACACTTCTCTTTAAAATTTGAAATGTGATAGAAGTGGTTCACTCACCCTCTTGAATTAAGTTATCAGTTTTAACTTTGAGTTAATTTCTGGTCCCATGGTTTCTAAGCCAGGTGTGTTTTTTATTCCACTGTTCTACAGAAACTTCTCGTCAGGTTCACCAGTTATTTTCCACATTGTTAAATCCAGTGGTCACTTCTCAGCCCTCATCTTAAATGTTCTTTCAACAGCTTTTGATAAAATCTTTGAAATACCTTTTTCAATTTGTCATTCATGATACCACACACACTCTAACTAGCTGCTCCTCCAGTGTCTCCTTTGCTAGTTTTTTTTTTTTGATACATAATTCACGTAACATAAAAAGCACATTTAAAAGTGGTTTTTAGTATTGTTGTGCAACCATCATTAATTTATTTTCCCAACATCTAAAATTCAGAGTGCTCTAGGACTCACTTCTTAGAACTTTTTTCTGTTTTCATTGGTCTTATTTATGACATCCATCTTGTGGTTTGAAGTACCATTGATGACTTCCAAATCTTTTATCTTCAGCCTCCATGTCAAATAGGCATCTCAGGCTTACCATGTGTAAACTGAACTCCTGATCTTTCCTTTTAAATCTGTTTCTCTCACAGTCTTCTCCATCTCAGTAAATGTCCATTGGTCTTTTTTGCCCAAATCAAAAAGCTTGGAGTCATCCTGGTCTTTTTTTCCTTCATACAATGATCAGCAAATCCTGCTGATTCTACCTTCAAAGTACATCCAGTGTCTGGCCAGTTTTCTCAGTCTCCATTGCTACCACCCAGCACTGCTTGCCAGGCTACTAGTATAGCTCTCCTGGATTATTCCAGTTGCCTCCTAACATCTCCACACGTTCTCCCTTGCCTCTCTTCAGTCTATTCTCTGCACAGCAGCTGGTGTAAATCTGTAAAAAATTTAAGTTGGATCATGTCACTCATGGGTACATGTTTCGTTGGCTTCCCATCACAGAGTAAATGCCAAAGTCCTTAGAGGGTTTATGAAGCCCCGTGTTGTCTGGCCCCTCCTCCTCGATCATCCCATTTCAGTCCTGCTGACCTCCTTGCTATTTTTCACAGCAAAAATACCCTCTGCCTTAGAGTCTTGCTTGCTGTTCACTCTGCCTAGAGTGCTCTTCTCCCACATATCCTCACAGCTCTTCACTCTCCCTTACCTTCTTTAGGCCTTTGGCTGGCCAACTTACTTAAATGTCACAAGAGAAAAAGGAAAGGAAAAAAATACCTTATAGGCCTCCCCAGCTTTATTTTTCTTACCATTTGTCATCATCTCTCTTACTATGTATTTGACCTATTTATTTTATCTGTCTGTCTTCCACACCAGAATTTAAGTCCCATCAGAGCGGAGGTTTTTGCTGTTTTGTTCACTGTTCTGTCCCTAATGCCTGAACGGAACCTGGAACAAAGCGCAGGCCCTTGGATATTTTGAATAAGAGTAGAAACCTGACCATTTTTGTTCCACAACTAAAACTAGTCATCTCATAATAGGTATTCATGAAATTGTTGTGGAATAAATGAATGGATGAAGAAACTCTACTCCCAGAAAAGCATGCATATAAATCAAGTATTGCATAAACTTTCACAGGGTTCATGAACTACTGTGAACTCCATTCTTAAACCTCAGGTTAAGAACATTTGGTTTTTGAAAATCGTATTAGAAGCTTTGCAAAAACTCATAAGAAAATTGATATATCCATTTAGGTACTGAGGAGAGAGTTTTCATGTAAGCCCATAAAACTCTGTAATAAATATATCTTATGTTTAAGGTTGGCTTCTTTCACTATTATCATTACTTGTGGACTCTAGCCTGTTTTCCACTAACGACATTACTCCAGAAAATTTACTCATTCCATTTTTTCTTTCTGTTAGATTTTCTCATTTTGTTTCTTTTGCAACAGGAGTTCTGCTTGTTTTAACCACTTGAATGCCACATTTTGGTCTGTTAGAAAGACTCACTTCCAATAAGGACCCAATGGTAGGCTAGTCTGATGTGTCAGAATTTTAAAATATGTTAAAATAAACTTATTTTAATTTTAATTTCAATCTTACACCTAACAAATTCTGAGATTTTGATTTAATACATTTTGCACATTATTTGGAGAAGGAAAAGACATTCCTAAAAGTAACTATAGTGCTGTTTTAAAGTTGGGTTATTAAAATATTTGTGATCAATTTCCTATTTACATGTTCCATTTTTTTTTTCTATTAGACTTTCTCATCTTGTTTATTTGCAACAGGAGTTCTGCTTGTTCTTCGTCTTGGATGGCATTTACCTTTACTCCGTAAAGGAAGGAAGGAAGCTCTCCAACTAGTGTAACCAAAGAATGAGCATCTTCATCGTGAACACCATTTTGACTTAAACTGGAGAGAACTACTAGCTACTACATTAATAGGACTAATGTCTAGTTACTACTCAGAGTCTATTTTTGAAATAATTTAAAAATCTCTTACAGTGTGGTTTTCACCAAGCATTTACTAAGCCTCTGATGTTTAGGCCTCTGTGTTCAGTGCCCTCTATGTGCTGGCATCATATTCTGTGCCTTAGGTAAGATGTTTCTGAACTTTAAGGTACTTCCAGTCAGGTTGGAAGTTATTTCCAACAGGAAATAAATTGAATTTCTTAAACTGGATATTACATCTTATCTAGGTTTATTGGTTCCAGAGGACCAAAACATTATTACAATTGGTCTATTTTTATAGTAGCTCTAAATACATAAATAAAAATCAGCCTGCCAGTTTATGTAGTGTGGGAAATGCTTAGTGACTTGCTTCCAGTGAGTACAGTATGGAAGGGTGGGGAGCAGTGCCACCGTGGAGAAACCTGGCAAACTACCTCAGCCAGGGGATTAAGATTAATATCATCAGTGATAAGTCATATTGATAGCATGTACTTTTTACCTGATACAACAAGGATGGCCCTTCACCTAAGTAGTATTCTTCCCCAAAACCCATATCTCCAGTCTATCTCCAGGGGAAAAACATCAGACAAACCCAAATAGAGGGACATTCTGTAAAATATTTTTCCAGTGGCCTAGTGGCTCAGTTGGAGAGTGGTTCCATATGCTGGTAGGTTGCGGGTTTGATCCCTGATCAGGGTGTGTATGGGAGGCAACCAATTGGGAGGCAATCAGTTGATGTTTCTCTCTCACATGGATGTTTCCCTCTCTCTCCCTCCCTTCCTCTCTCCCTCTCTAAAAATAAAATCATATCCTCTGGTGAGGATTAAAAAACTCAACATCATCAAAAGCATGTAAGATGAGAAATTGATATAGTCCACAGGAGTCTAAGAAGACTAGACGACAAAATGTAATGTATCCTGGATAGGATTTGGGAACAGAAAAAGGACATTAGGGGAAAATTAATGAAATCCAAATCAGTATGGGGTTATTAATAATGTATCAATATTAGTTCATTAGTTTTCACAAGTGAAACAGTTTAACACTAGATTTAAAAAAAATTTTTTTTAATTGATTTGAGAGAGAGAGCGATTTGCTGTTTCACCCATTTTATGCATCATTGGTTGATTCTTGTATGTGCCCTGACTGAGGATTGAATCCGTAACCTTGGCATATTGGGATGGCACTCTAACCAACTGAGCTACTCTGCCAGGGTTGGATTTTTTTTTCTCCCTGTAGTTTTGACAGTTTGTTGCAGCTTAAAGTATTAGGAGGATTGAAAATCCAGCTGTGTAAAGACTAAGAAGATTATTCATGCCCTAGCCGGTTGGCTCAGTGGTTAGAGCATTGGTCCATGGACTGAAGGGTCCCAGGTTCATTTCTGGCCAAGGGCATGTACCTCAGTTGCAGGCTCAATCCCTGGCCCTGATTGGGACGTGTGCGGGAAGCAACCAATCGATGTGTCTCTTTCGCTCGTTCCCTGCTGGCTCCCTTCCACTCTCTCTGAAAAGCAGTGGAAAAAATATCCTTGGGTAATGATTAAAAATAAAAGTTCCATTCATTCCTCAGTCTTCAGTGTCTGGCCCCCTCCCCACCACTCTAACCATATAGTCATCAGTGCTGAATTACTTTATTACTTAATTTCAGTGACCCATTTTAAAATCTTAACCACTCATTGGTTTTGTGTTTGTTTATCTTTATTGTTGAAAGTATTGCTGATTTCCCCCTCACTCATTGGCTTTTGACTCTCTCAATCATTCTCTAAAGTGTTCTTTCTCTAAGTGACACCATTTCCCCCTGTATTGGCCCCTTTTTGTTTTCTTCACCATTCTTCTTTCTTGCACCTCTTTGTATTGGTATATCTCAGGATTCCAGTGTAAAACCTCTCTAGTTCTCCCTGGGCACATTCATTCACTCCTGTGGTGTCAATTATCACCCAAATGTTAACTCCCAGGTATTAATCTATAGCCCTTACCTCTCTCCTGAGCCTGTCCATAGTGATAAACAATTTCCACTTAGATATGCCTTAGACAAGTTATTTTTTTAGGCAAAGTTAATATAAGGAATTCCTTCTTTGTTCCATACCCCAATCAGCGGCATTTTATTTATTCCTTCAGTCCTTTGACCTCTCCAGTCTTCAACATCCAAATGATTCCAAGTTCTGTCTATTCTGTCTCATCAAACCTATCCCCTCATTCCCATCCTCACCACCTTGGTTCAAGCCCTCATGTGTCTTGCCAAGATTATGCAGTAGCTTTTCAATTAGGTCTGTGCTCTACACTGCTGCCACAGTTCTTTTAAAAATACATGTGATATTGTCACTCCCAAACTTTCTGAGTCCTCATTTCACATAGGCTGTAATCCAAATTTCATTACATGACTTTTAAAGCCACTTGGAATCTGGCCAGTGTTCCTTCTCTCCAGAATGCCTTCCCCTTCCTTGTTCACCTTTATGACCAAGTTTACCATCTCTTCTGCTGTTGACCCTAGTGACTGCCTCCGCTGCATTCCCACAACTCATGAAGTTTTACTGGTTTGAATATTTCAGTTACTTGTCACCACTCTATGGTAATACAGTGCCTGGACCTGCCTACTTTAAGATAATGTTTGGTTTAATTAATAGCATTTGAGAATTAAGATCACCATTTTACCATTCTTGGGCTTGGTTTCCTGGAGCATAAATGAGGCGTGTGAGTACAGAGTGGTTTTGTAAGTTAGAAGCCTCAAGCCGTATTGTTGCAAACTATTACTCGTTATCGATGTTCTGTATCAGAATAGATGCTATGCATAAAAATTTTTATGTTGAAATTTTCCATTAGGAGGAGGTGTTAGGTGGAGGTGAGAAAGCAAGTTCACAGGATCTCTTTTGGCATTGGGCTTAGCATTTGGTTTTCAAGTTTATTCTGATTTAATGTTGAAGGTAAATGCAAATAGAAATGAACCCATCTGGAAACATTAAAGAAATAGATAGGAATGCTTGCTTTAAAAAAGGGAAGAACTATTTTTCATTTGTAGGAGTAAATGTGATAATACATTTTAAGATAATTAAAAAGCAGTGGGTTTTTAAATTCTGGTCTTGAGTTATTTACTGCCTGTTGTCCACTAAATTCTGCCTTGGTGTTAATATGCTCAATATTTATTGACTAAATAGTTTTCTTTCCCTTTTTTAATATGTTTTTACTGATTTTAGAGAGAGAGGAAAGGAGAGAGATAGAGAGATAGAAACATGGATGAGGGAGAAACATCCATTGGCTGCCTCCTGTAGCTCCCTCCTGGGGATCGAACCCACAAACCTGGCCATGTGCCCTGACCGGGAATCGAACTGGTGACCTCTTGGTTAATGGGTTGACACTCAACCACTGAGTCACACCAGCCGAGCAACTAAATAGTTTTCTTAAATTGTTGCAGGTATAGCTATGGTCCAGTCCTTTAAAGCAATCTCCTCACTTAAATATTTCTAATACTTGTGAAAACATTGTATAACTGCAAGAAAAAAAGGAGTTAACAAGTAAAATTAGTATATTCAGTGGCACATTTAGAGGGTTTTGTTTGTCACATGCTGTGCTCATTAGTTTTTTTTCCATTTTTACTGAAAAGGTAATTTATATTCTTGGTTTGTTTGATTTTTTTTTTTTTTTTAAGGGCCAAAGGTTGTAATGAAAAGCAAATCTTCCTCCCATCCCAGACCTCAAAGTCCTCTTTGCTAGTCCTTTTTGTTGCCAGTTAACAGATGGGGGCACACTGTAGGCACTTCGGCACTTTGCCTTTTAATTTAATGTATCAACATATTTATATCAGCAGCTATACTTGAAGCTCATTCTTTTTCATATCAGCAAGTATTCCATTGTTTGGATGAAATGTTTAGTCTTCTATTGATCATTTAGGTAATTTCTAGTACTTATAACCAGCGCTCTTATAAATATCCTCATACACATGTGTTTGTACATATATGCAAATATATCTATAGGTTAAATTCCCAAAGTATAACTACCACGTTAAAGAATGTGTGTGTGGGGGGAGGTATGTGCCTTTAAAATTTTTATATATGTTGCCAAATTTAGAGGAGTATAATTTTAGAAGATGAAGATTTCTCATGTAGTCGTATTTTGTTATATATTTTTGTGAATTGTGTTATATATTTTTTAAGTATTCAGGGTCAACTTTGCATACTTGCCAGCTATGCATGTTTAAATGCTCATATATTAGTGACTAACTCCACAAAGTGCAGTTTAAAATGGTTAAAAGTAAATATCAATTAATAATCAGATACCTTTTTTTCCTTTCCCACAAAGAGTTGCAGGAGAACATTATCTTTCTCGAGGCTGTACTTGTTTAACAAAGCTAGGAGTCCCTCTTTTCTTCCTTTGGAGGTGAGACTATTTGACACACACCCCTCCTAAAATGGATTAACTTTTAGAAATGCATCTGAAAACGAAATAAGGTTTTGCTGCCAGGTGAGTGAAAACAGTAATTGGAAATGAAGACTTGGGTTTTTCCTCTTGCTTAAACCCAATAAAATTATGATGCTTGGCCAAAATAAAATAAAAGTTAAAATTCCTGTGTGAGGTTGTCAGATTCTCACGCTGTATATTTTCTTTCAGATTCCTTTGTTTCTTCCTCTTCCTCTCAGCCTGTATCTCTATTTTCGACCTCACAAGGCAAGTCTGTCATTTTTTTATGTGCATTAATAAAAGAAAAATGTTGAGAAAGAGGCTGTAACTGGGGATGTTTGGCAGAAGTTTTCTGTTGCCCCCACATCCCTTAAAATAAAAACTACAAGCCAGTTCTTTATACTATTTAGCAGTTTCCAATGCATTTCCTGTAAAGGTTAATAAAGTAGAACTAGGCTAGGTGGACCCTTTAACACATCATAAGCTTGAGGTGTGGTTTTGAGTATTTCTTAAAAATTAAAAACTCGCCCACAGAATTTGGAACAGATAAAATTGTGGCTCAGAAAACAACCCACCCCCAGAATGCATTTAACTTACTGCTTTGGAGAGGTATTGGGTGTGGAAAAACAGTATAAAGGTGTGCTTCCGCTGAACTAGTATACTATCTTAACTAGAGTTTTTCAGTGTGAACTTCTCTGAGCTTTGTCCCAAGAGCTAGGCTAGCTCCAAATTGCCTAGGAACATTGAACAAATCAGTTGACTTCTTGGCAAGCGAGGCTTGTTTTCTTACAGATTAAGCTCTGACTTTGTTTTTTAATCTCTGCCAACCAATGAGGAATGGAATCTGAGTGAGATGGCTATAGGTTTGTGGAGGTAGTAACACTGCCAAGAAGCTGGAAGAGAGAGTGCTGTGTGCTTTGTTCATTTGCACTAATAAGGAAGCGCTGTTTTGTTTGTGCTGTTGTACTTGACATCAAATATAGGTCAAAGGAAAACCCTTATTTTTAAAAAGGTAATTAAGCTCACTAGATAGATCTAAGAACCCTGTGCAAACAGTTTATTGTCCCCACTGAATTCCCTAGATGCAAAGTCTGGATGCTGGCTTGTTAGGAAGGCTGATCATATAAGAATAAAAACGTAGTAAGGTAAAATAAACACAGCAAAATTTTTTCAGGGTTTAATCTGCTTCTTAGGAAACATGATAGATAACTTGTTGCTTTTAAGTGATAATTTGTTGCTTTTAAATGTGCTAACATTAGAGCCCCCAAACCCTTTATAATGTGCCTCACTGTTTTGATATCTTGCGGGTCAAATCATGACCTTTGAAATTAAAGTGTTTACATGAAAAGATATGAATGTTAGAAAGTAACTCAAACCTATAAAGTGATTCTTGACATTTGGAACCCGACCAGAATGATATTTTTAAGGGTTTTTCCCCGCCCTCATTGGAAATTTAATAATTTAGTTGAACAGGTACTACATTTATTCTACTCTGGAAAATAAACCAGTAAAAATACAATGTAAATAGAACAAATAATTACATTTTTCTACTGTAAGTATTTCATATCTTTTAAAATACATTCTTTGTAGTTACCACTTTTTTAATATAGAGGGAATAATTGATGTCCTAAGTAGTGTAACAGTGCAACCCAAGCACAACATACCTAGTGTATGGAATGTTGAGAAGATAACTATCATAGCTTTAAAAATTATTTTAATTGTTGTTAGGAAAAAGTACGCATACACTCAAGTAGAAGGGAGGCAAATAAAAAGGATTTTTTAAATTAAAAACTAATGTTTAAGTAGGCTTCAGTTTCACAGTGAGTATGAGAGTTTGTAAAAGAGAGTAGATTTGCCATTCTTTTAGCTTATAGAGAGCTAATTTGAAATCAATAAGCATGTCCTCAGGTGAGGATTTAAAAAAAAAAAGTTATTTTGACCAGTGCAGATTCAGGATAGTGTTATTGCTAAAAGAGTATTGTCATATCCATGAAGGTGTTCTAATCCAGCCTTTTTTGTGGCATTTTCTTTTGGAAAGCAAACAACCACGCACGCACGCACATACATGCGAACACATAATGGAAAAATAACCCAGTTGGTGCTCTACTGCATTGGTAGGTCTAAAGATCAGCCTGTTCAGTTGTTTGAGGTAACACTTTGGCAAGTGATTAGGTGTGTTCTAGGGTAGCCAAGACTGGTGCTTCTACTCTGCCTTGATAAAAATAAGGGAAGACCTGGCTGGGTAGTTCAGTTAGTGTTGTGCGGATACGCCAAGATTGCAGGTTCAGTTCCCAGTCAGAGCACATACAAGAATAACCAGTGAATGCATAAATAAGTGGAACAACAAAATCGATGCTTCTTTCTCCCCACCCCACCCCCCAAATAAAATAAATAAAAATAAAATTTAAAAATAAGGGAAGAGAAGATGTTGGTATTCTACCTGCAGAGATTAGCTGAGACCAGTTCTGCCCACCGCAGGCCTTTCATAGTAACTACTGCCCCCAACAGGCACCTTGAGTCCATCACTGGCACTGACCCAGCTAACTAACTTGTCTCTGGCTTCCATATCCCTTAGCATGATGCCTTGGATAATTGTGCCTCACTTTTATGTATATCTAAACCATATCGAGCAATATGTAACAGTAATTAAATGAGACATTTTCATATTAAAAAATGACATTTTTAGTCCTGAAATATATGCTTATCATTATATGGGCTTCAGTGAGATGCATATACCAAAAACTGTTAATAATTTGGACCAAGTAAAGAAAGGCAGTTTAATGTTTCAAAAAGAAATTATGTAATATTTATTAAGTTGTACTAATTTAAGGTATATAGCTACTTAGCTAGCAGATTAAGGTTTTTGAAAGCTAATGAATAGATTTGTGGTGAGAATGTCAGTGGAATAATCAGTTTTACTCCTGAGTAGGTCTTTTGCTTATTGATTCCATTTTCTCATTAAAGAGTTAAATTTCAGCCTAATCCCTCAGCATTTCAAAATAGGGAAGTAAATTTTAATAATGTTTTCCTGTATTGTAAAATAAAGATATTGACAGGGGTATAGATATAGTATGTCGCTAATTTTTATTGAGCTTATATGATGCTCAGTACTTTATTATTATTTTTTAAACTTATTGATTGCCCGGCCAGGCGTGGCTCAGCGGTTGAGCGTCAACCTAGGATCCAGGCGATCGGGGTTCGTTTCCCGGTCAGGGCACATGCCCGGGTTGCGGGCTCGAACAGTGACTCTCTCATCATTGATGTTTCTCTCTCTCTCTCTCCCTCTCCTTTCCTCTCTCTGAAATCAATAAAGATATATTTTTTAAAAAAAGAAGAAGAAACTTATTGATTGATTTTAGGGAGAGGACGGGAGAGACACAAACAGACATTGATTTTGTTGTTCCTTATTTATGCATTCACTGGTTGATTCTTGTATGTACCCTGATGGGGAAGTGAACCTGCAACCTTCGTGTATCAGGGCGACACGCTAACCAACTTAACTATCAGGCCAGGATGCAGTACTTTATATGAATTATCTCATTTAATCTCCATAGCCAATTTTATGGAGGAAAGATACTATTTACCAGTTGAAGAAACCAGGGTTTAAAATGGTGAAATACCTTGCTCAGTGTCACACTGTGACAGACCTACACCTTCAAAGCCCATGCCTGTAACCACTACCTAATGTAAAGATAAAGTATATTAGTTGTATTTTAGGGTTTACAGATATTTTTTGAGATGTCATTTTGAGGTTAATATTAAAATTACAAGAGCAGAAGAGGCAGAAATTACTATTTTCACCATATTACTGCTTTTAGTTATGCAATTTAGTATCATTTAGAGGATATAGTCCTTCCATCAAACACAAAGTCAAACTGAAATTTGGTTTCTACTTTTGAAACCTTTGATAAAAATGTAAGCTGGAAAATACTGATTTTCTTTAGAAAACATTGGAAGGAAAGTAGGTAAAAATAAGATTGGGGAGGATCTCCAGAATTAGAGTTGCATTTGCAGTAATCAACATTTGCATTCAATTTGAGTCCTGCAGTAGGCATCTGGAATAGGAAGTTAAACACTGAACTTTGGGGCAAGCGTGGTGGGGGAAAAACTTGCCAGTTACAGCCTTTTTTTTTAAACAAAAGCAAAACATTTTTCTTTGTACAAAAGAGACTTTTTGTTTAGGATCTAGCTTGGCTGCAAAGTGTCTGCTGGCTAACTTCCTATTTTGATGCTGCTGTGGCTGAAAGTTGCTGATGTTGTTTTGCACGAAAATTTGTCTTTCTTGTTTTGTGAACATGAGAAAATTCAAGTCTAGGGAAACCTATACCTGAATATTTCACACCTCCCTTGTATGAATTGGCATAGTAGGTATGTGAGGAAGTGACTTAGTGGCTCCTTACAGGCTGCCAGTCGGTCTTCACAGATATGTATGGCTTTTCCAAGTTACAGATTTCCTTTCATTACAAGTAATGAATGCGTGAGGGGTAGGGGGAGTAACCAGTAGCCAAATGGCAACCATACCAGATTTCTAAGCTATTCACTCATTTTCGGAAGAACTAAAGGACAGTTTAGGGAATAAGAAAGATATTTTGAAGCATAGAGTAAATGTATGTGGGTTTTTTTAGTTTGACTATATTTACTTGATGTGTACAGAGCATTCACTTGGAAGTTTTTTCATCATGTCATTTTTAACTCCCATCGTGTCCTGTAAAATAAAATACTTGGCATAGAAGAGGGAAAATTCTACCTCAGTTTCCTTACCGTATTTTCTAGCTGAATGGAACTTTTCCTTATTCCAATCAAAATTTCAAGTTAGTGTACTTTACAATTAGTGTATAGATGTATTTAAAGCAGGCACAAGGATAACTCCAGCCCCATCCCCTACTAACCTAGACGTTGTGCTCTGGGACAGTCTGGTGAGGAGTGACAGTGTCAGTGTCATCTGTGGGATTTTTACAGGACTAGAGTTCTGAAATACAGCTCAATTTTTCTGCTCTTCTAGAACTAATAAAATACAGTAAAGGTATGGTTCTCAAACCAGGTTCATTACCTGGGAAACTTATCATGCAGATTCCTGAGCTTTATCTTCCTCTGGAAATTCTGAGTCAGTAAGTCAGAGATAAAGCCTGTGAAGTACTAGTGAAGTACCAGTGGTTGCTGTAAAGTTTGAAAGGGACTATAAACGATGGTGCCAAAGGCTATTTTTGTGCTAGGTTATTAAATCATTCAGCTAGTGGGACATTGAACTAACATATACTTTGACCTTGGTGGTGATAAAGATCATTTGCTAAAACATTTCGTTCAGGAAACTTATCTTTCAACATTGGCTTACAATTTTTTTATATTGGGCTGCCTTAAATGTCTTTATCCACATAGAACCTAGCACAGTTTTTGGAATATCATAGGCATTTGGTTTGTACTAACTGATTTAGAAGTTGCATCACCCAAAATTTGAAGTGGATAAAAGCTCTTTAAATTCCTTTCTTTTACCTGTGAATGGTAGGAGGGAAAGTGTCTAAAACTCTGAATGAAGATTTTCTGTATTATATACCAGGGGAGGTGGTTATGATTTGACAATATGTCTTTTTTCTCTTCCCTAATAAAAAGGCAGATGGTCTGGAGTCTCTATGTCGGGAGAGATTTATTTTTATTTTTATTTTTTAGAATGTGCTGCTTGGGAACATTTATTGAGAATTTGCTAAGTGCCAAATACTGTTCTGAGCACTTCACACGTATTAATTCAGTTTAATCCTGACAGCAATTCTCAGGTTAGATGATTTAGTATCCCCATTTTTAGGTGAGATTAACAATCTGCCCAGGCCATGTGATTGGTAAGTGTAGTGAAAGGATCTTGCATCTTTTAATTGGAATTTTTGGCTTGGGCATGGTCTAGAAATTTAGAATGACTGCCAACTTAATTTTCTAATATTTTTTCAGAATTTAGAGCTTAAGAAGATAAGGGTAAACAAAGAGCTCAGTGCTGGGTCATTGGGGATGTTCTGTGGTCGTAGGTTAAGACGTTTTTCTCTCACCATGTATTGAGTCCCTTCTAGTAGTAGATGTGTGGCCATTGTTAATAGAATAATGCCATATTTTTAAGTGATTAGAATTCTTGAAAATGAATGTGCACATTGAATCCTGTTACAGCAAATAACTAGAAAATACCCATGATGAGGGAATTTTTTGAGAGACATTTGAGTGATGTTAAAAGTCTCTTTTATTGCATGTGAAGGGCTATCTTTTGAAAGAGCAGAGGGTATTGAACATTTTCTGAGATGTAAGATAATCTGGAGTTATTTCATCAGGGAGATTTACAGTGTATATATAGTATTTTAAAAACTAGCAATCTTCAAACTCCCTGGAGTTTTGTGCCATTTTACCAGACACAGACTTGGACAATACCAGTGACTTATTAAGTGCCGTACTGACTTATTGGAAGAGTCTTTGCTTATGTGAGCTGTTCTAAAAGGCTTATTAGATTCTGGTCTTTGTTCTATTTAATGCTTTCATTTCTTTTTATTTTAGAGGGAGAGGAAGAGAGAGAGCGATAGAAACATCAATGATAAGAGAGTCATTGATCAGCTGCCTCCTGCACGCCCCCTACTGGGGATCAAGCCCTAAACTTGGGCATGTGCCCTGACGGAATCGAACTGTAACCTCCTGGCTCATGGCTTGATGCTCAACCACAGAGCCATGCCGCCCGGGCTGTTTTCGTTTCTTTATAAACTCTTTATTTCCATTCCATTTTTTCTCATTGTCTTGGTGCAACTCAGTTCTGTCCAAGTTTGTTAGGGTTTTAACTAGCCAAGGAAACATCTTTTCATATTACAGAATCTTTAATTAAAATGCTTTTGGAGTGTTAAGAGTTCAAGAAAGATAGGAGAGGAGCAGAGCTTGGGAAACTGACAGGTTTGTGTCCTGACAAAGCATAGAATGTTTCTGCCATGTTCCCCGTGACCCCCACCGTGGGCGCTGTGTGTGCTCTGATTAGCAGTCAGTGTGGGTTGCGTGCTTTTTCATTTCATCAAGCCCACGGCCAAGTCATGCTCATTTTACTTCCCGGTTTTGCTTATTGTCTGTCTCCCGTTCTGTACTGTAAGCGCCACAGAAGGAAGGACATTTTCTGTTTTGTTCCTCTGCCTTTAACCTCGTTTCTAAAATGGTGTCTGGCACATGGTAGGCACTCAATAAATTTTTGTTGAATTATTAGTAATTCATTTTGCCCACTTTGGCCTGTAAGGTGACAGGTCTGAATCGTCTGAAATCTCATTCTCTATAAAACATGTAAACTGAGCATTCTCTGAGGTGGAGTCAGTTTTACATACCTCAGAGTTTTATTCCTGTTTGAAGGGAGGGGGTTCCCAAACAGTTTTACCTTAATCCAGATTTAGTCCATTGAATGTTTCCTGGTAGAAACAGTAACTAGTAAATTTAATAACAATACATAGCTCAGATTGTGGAATATTTCTGATTTAAATATAGCCTATAGTTCTCTAAATTTCAGGTTTTTGAACCTTTTAACCTACAATGTCGAGCTTCATTTATATCCTTAATCCAGTCTTGCTGAATATCCATACTATGTAATGATAGATGTGACCATGTTTACTACATGAGAACTAAATATGAGTTACAGCTTAATTTTCTGTCCCACTAGTGCAGTCAGTACCACCAAACTTTTTCCCCTGTTTATAAAACAAAGACCTCTTACCCAGATTACAGTCATACTGTTCTAAAGGTCCAGTCCCTATAACATCAAATTTCAGTGATGTCTTGAAATAGAGGAGCGTTATCTGGCACTTGGAACATTTTTATAATAGTGGAATTTTATTCATTACAATAAGATACTTTATTTTTATTTTCATGTTTATAAAATTATTTTGATTAATTTTTCTTTTGTCTAATTATTAGGTAGCTTCTCACATGAAAAAGAATATAAGCTGAATAAGGGTAATCCCAAAGGTTTTTCTCTTTCACATCTTCCCAGTTACTCACACTCAAGGCATTGCTGTCTCTAGTCTTCTTAGGTCTCCCCTGTTCAACCTGCATCTTTGATTCATTCGTATGGAATGATTTAAGACCTGCTTTGTCCCAACTCCAAAGATACAACAGTGTGCAGGATGCACCACGATAGCGCCTGCCCTTGGAGCGGTGGTTTTGATCTTTCTCCTCAGTAGACACTTGCTAGATTGGGAGGTTGGTCCGTCAGTGGCTACTGTGATATTAATAACTGATACACCTTAATTGATGTGTACTTTTTAGAAGGACATTTTTGTTTTCTTTTTAAAATATGGTTGGGTGTTTTTTTTCATTGATTTCAGAGAGAGGAACGGAAAGGGAAAGAGATAGAAACATCAGTGGTGAGAATCGTCGATCAGCTGCCTTCTGCACACCCCCTACTGGAGATTGGGCCTAAACCTAGGCATGTGCCCTGAGTGGGAATCGAGCCATGACCTCCTGGTTGGTTCATGGGTCTACACTCAACCACTGAGCCACACCAGCCAAGCTAGAAGGACATTTTCTGTTTTAAAAGGATTTCTGGAGTTAACTCTTCTTAGGAAACTAATTTGTACAGTTCTGTTTTGGTTAAATTGGCAAGTTGGTGCAAGAGATTTTGGAACAGGCCAACTTTTTCAGTACCTTTAGTTTAAAATGTTGAGGCCATCTCTACCTGAGACCAGTCTTCCCAATGGGCAGAACAGAATAATTCTAGTCTGATTTTTAGGCTCAGAAGGGGGTTCACTGTATCTCCTGAAAATAAAAAAAAACTCTGTTCACTTTTTTCCCCCCTCAGATTCTCAAACTGGTAATAGTGGATTTTGTAGAAGTGGTGTGTTCTGAATTGTTCAGTTTACAGATAAGAGAATATTAGTACTTCATAATATCATATTGTTTTATATGGGTTGCGTTGTTTCTGTTAAATAGCTCTACCAAACAAAGGTGGGAAAACTTCCCCAGATTTCTCAGTCTCATTTCTTCTTTATGCTTTCCCTTTACAGTGGAAAAAGCAGACTGAAAAGCATTTGTCGTGAATTTTTTGTTGTTGTTATTTGCAGTCTGTAGCATGATGTGGCTTTTCTGTTTCTCCTATGACAATTTTATGCATGTCCTATAGGATAACTGTTGGCATTGTGTTGTTAAATATTTGTGTGTGTGTATATATACATCCTGTGTATATATATGTAATTTTAAAAATAAAAAGCATGCTGCTTGGCCTCACTAGCTAATGTGTAATTGTAGTTGGTAAACAATTTTTTTCTTTCAAATTCTAACCATAGAGGGATTGAGCTCTCTTTGCTCTAATGAGCCACCTTCAGAAATTAGAACTTCCTCCTTTCTTTCATCTTCTGAAACATGTAACACTGACCTTACAATACTACATGGAGAACAAAGCAAAGAGTTAGGCAGCCAGCCTGCTTTAGCCAAAGAAGGAAAAGGGAAAGACTGCTTGGCTCTGCTAGATGTGAAAGAGATGGAAAAGCCTCAGGGGACCAGTAAAGACGGAGCCAACTCCCCAGTTTCTGTTGCAGAAGGAGGTCACGGTAACCATCCTTCCATTCCAGCTGGTTTCCCAGATCGTCTTGCTTTTCTCTCAAAGGAAGTTGTTCAAATGGAGGAGCAAATAAATAAAGATCAAGAGTCCAAGAACCCACATGAGATACCAAGTAGGGATGACAAAACTGCCTTGGATGCTGATGACAAGTTCACTGTGCTCACTGCCCAGAAACCACACACTGAGCCGTCCCAGGCAGGAGGCATTTGCGCACGCTCCTTGTCCCCATGCACAGTTCCGGGAGCTGGGATCGCCGAAAAGGATTCCCCTGAGTCACCGTTTGAAGTAATTATTGACAAAGCAGCATTTGACAAAGAATTTAAAGATACATATAAGGAGGACGCAAATGATTTTGGTAGCTGGGCAATGCACACTGATAGAGAATCATCTGCAGACATTTCAGAGTCTAATGACAAAGTATTTCCACTAAGAAATAAAGAGGCAGGGCGTTACCCAACCTCTGCATTGCTTACTAGACAGTTTTCACACACAACTGCAGCGCTGGAAGAGGTGTCTAGATGTGTGAGTGATATGCATAACTTTACTAATGAGATACTGACTTGGGATTTGGTTCCCCAAGTGAAACAGCAGAGCGATAAATCTGACTATATCACAAAAGCTACAGGACTTGACATGAGTGAATATAATTCAAAAATTCCGGTTGTAAATCTTAAAACTAACACTCATCAGAAAATTCCTGTATGTTCTATTACTGGGAGCACTCCCATCACTAAGTCAACAGATGACTGGGCACAATCATCTCTCCCACAAGAAAATGCTGTCATTGAAAAACCTATACCAGACTGTTTCAATTCCGTAACAGACGCCAATATCAGAGGTGTTCGAGGCAATATGCAGAAACAAGATGACACACTTTCAGAGTTACCTGGGTCTCCATTTGAGAAATGTGTCTCTTTGGGTTCTGGAGTGGCCACAGTGAATGTGGTTTTACCTGATGGCCACCTGAAAGGTGAAATGAACTGGCAGAGCTCTGTGTTGGGAGAAGGGACAGAGGCCGATAGTTCTGGTGAGTCTGATGACACAGTAATAGAGGACATCACAGCCAATACTTCATTTGAAAGTAACAAAATTCAGGCTGAAAAACGTATTTCCATTTCTAGTGCTATTGTAAAAGCAGATGAAAGAGAAATCAAAGAGATTCTTAATTATAATAGGGAAACCAAAACATCTGAAAACTTTGAAGGGTCGATCAATGACTCTGAGCCAAAAGTTCAGCCTGATATTCTTAAAAGGAGTCCAGCTGGTATGGTGGCATGTTCCCAAGTACGCGATATGAACATCATGTTAGGAGATGTGAAACAGTCAGACAGAATGAGTGAAATTATTCCTGAAAAGTTTGTTGAAACTGAGGACCAAAAACTTCCTTCAGGAACATCTTCAAATGTTTTTAATGAGACAGAATTTTCACTAAATGTGACAGCCTCTGCCTATTTGGAGTCATTACATGGAAAAAGTATTAAAGATATAGATGATTCTTCCCCAGAGGACCTGATAGTAGCTTTTACAGAAACCAGGGAGAAAGGAATAGTAGATAAAAGTGAAGGAAATGCATTTGAAGCAACATCAAAGAAGACAACAGACTTCAAAACAACAACTCCTGTAGAAGTCTTGCATGAAAGTGAGTCAGGAGGTTCTGAAATTAAAGACATAAAAAGCAAATACTCTCAACAAAACAAAAAACCAAGTGGAAACGAGCTTCTGGATGTTTTCCCCATCCAAGGTACTTCAGTAGCATCTCTTGACTTCGAACAGGAACAGCTCACAATCAAAGCCCTTAAAGAACTGAATGAAAGGCAGGTTGAGAAGTCTGCTCCCACACAGGATAAAGTAGAATCTCCTTCTGAAGAAATACTCAAACAGACTTTCACATTTGCTCCAGAATCTTCTCATCCACAGGGATCACATGATGTCCTAGAATCCACAGATGTCAAGACTGGATCTGATATTGGGATTTCCAAAAAGCCCACTGTTATCAAAGAAGCTACTAGTGTAGGTTTTCTTTCCAGCCTTAGCAAGACTGAACTGGTAAACAAGCATGTCCTAGCAAGACTTCTGACAGACTTCTCAGGTAACCATTTACATTAGAAATACTGCATGTGGTTAATTCTGCTATGATTGATTATTTATCAGAGTGCCATTTTTCTTAGTCTCTGATTTGTATCACCAAAATTATGGCTAGGATAAAAACACACTGTAAATTTGGGGAAAGGTAGATTTTTTTTTTTTAATGGTTGCTGGATTTGGTTTTCTTATACAAATATTTCCCAAAGCAGTAGACTACTTGTTAAAATTAATATTCTAAAATAAAATTTTTTTTACTCCAGTTTTTTCTAGGTTTTCCTTTCCTTACTGGTTGACCCTAGGGTGAACACTTTTTAAGAATATCTTTATGCTCTAACTTATTTACAAAGCTTATTTTAAATCTCCATAATAATAGCACTACTTAGCACTTGGGTTTTTGGCTTTGGGCCTTGAGAAATCTATTTGGCAATCAAAGATAAAGGAATCCCTGCTGGGATAGACAGTAAATGAAATTTTTAATTAATTTCATCTTATACCATAGAGATTTTATGCTCTGAAAGTAGGTAACCTGTATTTTAGTACTATTTTGTGAGTAATACTTAAGACAACTCATGAATTCTTCTACTTTGGACCTTATTTAATATTCTTCAGGCCAAACTCATTATATGATACTGGAAGCCCTTCCCCTTATCTTCTTTTTATTTGAATGATTACTTTCCTAGCAGTTGCCTTCAGTTAAATTACTTCAAATGCTATCTGTTCTGGGGTCTTGGAAAGTGTAAGAAAAAAAGGATATATAAGGCCCTCCAAAAGGACCGTCATCCTCAAAATGATACCAAGTTCTGTACTTTATGGTCAGTGTTAGGTGCTATGTGGGCATCTATGGTTTTTCAGACTTTTGACAATAGATCCCTTTTTTCAAGTGAAATCATACAGGGAGTTACAATATTTAAAACAAAAATGAGATTGTTAGTATAAACTTATGTGTTTACCACTTGCCCTTTTTTCTGTAAGGTTTTATTATGCACAGAGTGGGGAGGGGCCTCAGTCCTTAGCAACTGGTTTCCTCTTCTCTTGCAGCCAGAACACTGCTCAGCTCCTCCCATGGGGGTGCCCCTCATAAGGAGTGAATCACACACCTCTCAGATCTTGTCCCTGACCACTTGCACTAACTTGATGTGCTTGGTGAGGTGTCCGAGACCCTGGCTGTGCCTCTGCTTCCTGACATTTTTGGTCACTTTGTGGCCATTGTTGAGGCCCATGTCCATAGGGTACTGCAGAGCCGTGGCTGCTGTGGCAGAAGGGTACCATTTACCTTTTATAAAGGCATTTCCTGACTAAAGACTATGGGCAGATAACTTGATCTTCCTAAATGTTAATCCTTAAAATAGAGGTAATAATTTATAATAGTATTGTGAGGATGAAATGTGAAAATACAAGTAACACAGTGCTTAGGACAGTAGATGTTCATTTAGCATCAAGTATAGGGCCTGGCTGGATAATTATTTGTTAATTAAGTGAATGAATTGTTAATTATCAATGAAAACATGGAGGCTTTATTATAAACTGAAAATTTTGAAATGGCGGTAAAGGATAGCTGTTATTTTCTGTTAATTGAAGATTATTGAACTTGGGTTTAGAAATGCTAAATTCTCATTGTTATTTTACTGTGTCTAGAAGTGTGACATTGAACAATTAAGTTACATCACCTTTTGGGGCTTCATTTTCCTTATCTGTAAAATGAGGATGTTGAAGTAGATGATCTTTATTTTTTAAATATGTTTTTATTGACTTTTAGAGAGAGAGAAGGGAGAGGGATAGAGATAGAAACATCGATAAGAGAGAAACATCATCGATCAGCTGCTCCCTACTGGGGATCGACCCTGAAACTCAGGCATGTTCCCTTACTGGGAATCTACTGGGTAACCTCATGGTTTCTGGTCTCAGACTCAACCACTGAGACACCCCTGCCAGGCAAAGTAGATGATCTCTAATATCATTTCAATAATATGATTCTCTGACTCTGGTGTATCTTAGGTTTCTTCATGAGTTGTTACCATTCTTACAGTAGTTCTTTTGAGTGATGAGGCAAATAGGAATTAGGATACCAGACCTCCAGTGTCTAATTCTCGCAAGTTCCTGCTTAGTGTGACTTTAGACAACTGGCCTAACAGGTTCAGCATCTACCTTGTTAATATGGTGATAATTATTTTGCCCTGCTTTATAGCGTTGTAGTAAATAAAGTTCTATGTACGTATTAATTAGTAATTCTCAACTGAGTTATTTAATCTAGTGTGAGAAGTAAAAAGGGCTGTGGAAGTTTAAGATATTTGTCACTGACCAAATTCTATGATTAGTAGATATTTTTAGATGATAATTAAGGAAGACCAGTATAATTAGACCAAGAAGATGACAGGTCTTTCTTTGTGGGTTTCAGAATTGAAAACCTTTTAAAATTATCATACTTTTTAAATAAATCTTTTAAAATATAAACTACTTCAGTAAGATGTATCAGTCTTTAGTTCTTTTCCAAGTGTAGAAGATGTACATTCACTAATATAGACAATATGTTAGGCCATAAGACAACTCAGGAAATTTAAAGGATTATGATAATACAAAATATGTTCTAAGACCATAATGAAATGAAATTTTAAAACAAGGAAAATAAGATCAAAAACTAGGAAAATTCCCAAATATTTAGAAATTAAGCAAATGCACTTTTACATAACCTATAGCTTAATGAAATCACAAGAAAAAATGTAAATGTTTTAAACTGAATGACAATGAAAATACAATACAGTATGTCAAATTTGGGGAACACAGTGCTGAAAGGGAAACTTACAGCTCTAAATACTTGGGTTAGAAAAGAAAAGTATCTAAGTCCAATGATCTAAGGTTTTAACTTAAGAAGCTAGAAAAAGAAGACCAAAGTACACCCAAAGTAAGTAGAAGGAAGGGAATTATAAAGGTAAAAGCAGAAATCAATGGAATAAAAAAATTAACAATGCCAAAATTTTGTTTTTGGAAAAGATCAACAAAATTTGATTTCTTGATTAATCAAGGAAAAAAGAGAACCCGGCCGGGTGTGGCGAAGCGGTGGAGCATTGACCTAGGATCCAGGAGATCGCGTCTTTGATTCCTGGTCAGGGCACGTGCCTGGGTTGCGGGCTTGATCCTCAGTGGGGCGGCAGGAGGCAGCCGATCAATGACTCTCTCTCATCATTGATGTTTCTGTATCACTCCTCCTTTCCTCTCTGAAATCAATGAAGACTTTTTTTTAAAAAACAAAAACTGGAAAAGAAGGTGTTAAACTGCCTCAATTTTCAGGTGACATGATTGTGTGCATAGAAAACCCTAACAAATTTGCAAAGCAACTAGTAGGAGTAATAAGTGAATTTAGCAAGGTTACAGGATATTAGGTTAATACACAAAACTCAGTTTTATTTGTTATATACTAGCAACAAATAATCAGAAATGAATTTTTTAAAGTTTCATTTACAATGGCATCAAAATCATAAAATAGGAATAAACTTAACCCCCGAAAATGTGCAAGACCTCTATACTAAAAACTACAAAACTGCAGAGAGAAGCCAAAGAACTGTCGCTAAGAGTAGAGCTATGCTGTGTTCATGAGATGGAAGCCTCAATATTGTTAACATCTCAGTCCTACCCAAATTCATCTATAGATTCAATACAATACAGAAGAATTTTTCTTTAGAAATTGACAAGCTCATTCTGAAATGTCTATGGAAATATGTAGAACCTAGCAAATACAAAGCCATCTTGAAAAATAACAAAATTGGAGGACTTGGAATATTCACATCAAGACATTATTTTAAAAGGGGGAAAAAATGACATCATAAAACTTCAGTAATAAAGACAGTGTGGTACTTGCAAAAGAGCCAACAGAGAGATCAAAGAAACAGAATCCAGAAATAACAAATTTAGCGAGAGTTTTATGCCTTTACCCATTCCATTAGGATTTCGGCACTGCATTTGGTATCTTTAATCGTATTCTTTATTAACTTGGTTCAAAAGTTTGCACTTTCACATCCACCTGGCTTTTCTGTTGGGTAAGGGCAGTCAATGCCATTTTGTTTTCTGTGCTTTATAAATCTGAAATTGAGGGCAAAGGGGATGATAGGTTATTTTAATGAATGAAAAACTTTTTTTCCTGACAGGAATGCTAGTTGGAAAGGGGTTCCTACAAATTTCTTTGACCTGCTGCCAGGTGCATTCGTGGCTGTCTTTGACAGTGACAGCTTTGTATTCTGTCTTGATTCTTCTGTGCCATATCTTTAGTTAAGGATAAATCTGTAGCAGCCACAAAATTTGGATCTGAGTTTGTGAACACATCCAATGTGTCTTGCAACTCAAAAATGGCATCATTTACTTTGAACTATTCATATAAAAGTAACCAAAGAAAAATAATCTGTGTGAAAATGTCTGTATATTTACATAAATAATGGTTCATATAAAAAGTTAACTACCTGTTTCCCCTTTATTAATGAACAATTTTCCTTTTGTGGCCATAAATCCTTGTGTGTGTGTTTTTTTAAGTTCTTTCAGCCACATTTAAATTCTCTTTGACATGTACCATATATTTACAAATTTGGAAAAACTAGTGCACGGAAGATAGAATATGTTGCACTGATCCTTTAGGTGGAGATTTATTCTTAAAAATGAAGTTAAAAGCTGATTGACTATTAAACTAGACATTTTCTTGAACACTTACTCGGTTTCAAAATAAGCATTTGAATAGCCTTTCTGCTTGAGAGAGTAGATTCAAGACAATTCACCTTTGGGAATGGCTGAAGTTGGAGTTAAATCAAGGGCTTCCCCAAAATTCAGTGATAAAAATCAGTGGGTAGAGAGAATCAAGAAGGTTCCCTGCTGTTTTCTCTTAAAATGGCAGGGACCAGTATTCCCCTTAACCTTGTGATTACAATTGGATGTGTTAGTGCCCCCTTTTGGTGTAAGAAGGGTACTGCAGCTGGCATCTTTTATTATGGGCAAGAGGTAGACATCCTTTAAAGTTTTTAAAATAAAAGGAATAAGGTCACATTATAGAAGATTTGAAAAATAATAGGAAGGAATCACTCATGATTCTACCAGCAGTATAAATACTCTTGGTGAATACAGACATTCTTTGATGCTTCATCTGTCATTAGCAAAATAAGATAGCTGCGAAATTACTGCTTTTGCTTACATAAAGTTATAAAAAGTGTGTGTTATGTAATGAAATGGATTCTAAGAAATAAAAGGCATAATTAGTACAGCACAAGACTTGAAACATATTGAGACACAACAGTAGGTTTTTTGCATTTTCATAGGAATTTTAGAATCACTGTCTATTTTTACAATAAAAAAATACCTAAAAAAATTGTGATTGGAATTACATAGAATTATAGATAAATTTGGGGACAATTAACATCTTAGCAATTTTTAGTCTTTTAACCATGAAAGCAGTCTAGTATTCTGTTAACTTTGGACTTCATTAGTTTCTCAACAGTGTTTTATAGATTTAAGTATACATGTCTTACACAACTTTGGCTAGACTTATGCCCAAGTGTTTTCGTATTCTTCATGCTATTTTAAATGGTATTTTTAACTCAGTTTCTGAGTGGTTAATACTAATATGTGGAAATATAATTGATTTTGTATTTTGACCTTATAGTCTGCAGTCTTGCTATACTCACTTTTTAGTTCTTACTGGATTCCATCAGATTTTCTGCATAGGCAGTTATTCCATCAGTGAAAAATGACAGTTTTACTTCTTCCTTTCCAGTTTGGATGTCTTTTATTTTTCCTGACTTATTATACAGACTAGAGACTCTAATACAGTGTTTAATAGGAGAGAACATCCTTGTCTTTTATTAAATATGTTAGCTCTAGGTTCCCTTTATCAAATTGAGAACAGCCCGGCCAGGAGTGGCTCAGTGGTTGAGCATCAACCTAGGATCCAGGAGATTGGGGTTCAATTCCCGGCCGGGGCACATGCCCAGGTTGCGGGCTCAATCCCCAGTGGGGACGTGCAGGAGGTGGCTGATCAATGACTCTCTCATCATTGATGTTTCTCTCTCTCTCTTTCCCTCTCCCTTCCTCTCTGTGAAATCAATAAAGATATTTTTTTAAAAAAATTGAGGACACTTTTTCTATAACCTAGTTTGCGGAGAGATTTTATCTTGAAGGGGTATTGGATTTTTGTTAAATACCTTTTCTGTATCTTTTTAAATGACCATATAGTTATTCTTTTTAGTTTGTTGATATGATGAGTTATATTGAATGGTTTATGAATGTTAAACCAATCTTCATTTTTAAAAAATTTTTTTCCCTTAATCGAGAATATGTGTATTTTTTTAATTGATTTTAGACAGAAGGGGAGAGAGAGAGAAACACTGATGTGAGAGAGAAACATCAATCAGTTGCCTCTTTATGGTATGGGACAACACACCAACCAACTGAGCCACACTGGCCAGGGCCCAGTTTATCTATTTCTTGAGTGAGCTTTGGTAGTTTGTGTCTTCGAAGGAATTTGTCTGCTTCGTCTAAAATTGTCTAATTTATTAATATTGTTGATAATATTCTCTTATTTTTGTAATGTCTGTAGAATCTATAGGGATATTATTTCTCTCATTCTTAATATTGACAATTTGTGTATTTCACTTTTTCTTGATCAGTCTAGCTAGAGTTTTATCTATTTTGTTGTTATTCTCAAAGAACCAACTTTGGTTTTATTGACTTTGTTTTTTATTTATTTGAGAAAGATCAATTTGTTCTTCCACTTATTTATGCATTTATTGGTTGATTCTTGTATGTGCCCTGACTGGCTGGTTGTCCTGATACAACAACCTTGGCATATCAGGACAATGCTCTAACCAACTGAGCTACCTAGCTAGGGCCTCATTGATTTTTCTCTGTTGTTTTTCTGTTACCTGTTTTATTGATTTCTGCTCTGATTTTTATTATTTCCTTTCTTCTATTTACTTGGTTCAAGTTGTTCTTTTTCTAGCTTGCTAAGGTTGAAGCTGAGATTGCTGATTTGTCATCTTTCTTCTTTTCTAATATAGGCACCTTTATACTATGTACTGTTTTAACTGGATCCCACAAATTTTGATTTTTTTACTCAGTTTAAAATACTTTCTGATTTTTCTACTGATTTTTCTTTTTTGATTCATGGGTTGTTTAGAAAGTATATTGTTTAATTTACAAATATTAGGTGTTTCCCCAAGACTTTTCTGTTATTGTTCTTTCTGTAATTACCTTGTAGTCAGAAAACATAGAAGGGACTTGAATCCTTTCAAATTTATTGGGCCTGTTTCATGGCCCAGGATTTGTTTTATCTTGGTAAATGTTCCAATGAAAAGAATGTATGTTCTGTTGTTGTGTGGAGTGTTCAAGTCTTCTATATCCTTTTTGATTTTTTTGGCTACTCTTTCTACTAATTATTGAGAGAGGGTGTTAAAACACCTGACTATAATTGCATATTTTTCTTTTTTTAAAAAAAACCTTTATTGAAATATAGTTCACATACTGTGAAATTCATCTGTTTAAAGTGTACAGCTAAATGGTGTTTTTTTGTGTGTTTTTTTTAATCATTAACACCGTCCAATTTTAGAACATTTTAGTGCCCCCACCACAAAGAAACTCCATACCTGTTAGCAGCCACTCCTCATTTTCCACCATTACAACAACCCTAAACAACTAATATAATTTACTTTCTGTCTCTATAGATTTGTTTATTCCTGATGTTTTATATAAATGAAATCATATAGCATGTGGTCTTTTGTAATTGGCTTTTTGATTTAGCCTTAATGTTTTCAAGCTTTATTCATGTTGTAGTATGTCAAGCCAAATTCATTCCTTTTCATTGCTGAGTAATCCCATTGTATGGATATACTACTCTTTATTTGTGCATTCATTCATCAGTTGATAGATGTTCAAATTGTTTCCACTTTGTGGCTGTTATGAATAATGCTTCTATGAACATTGGTGTGCACAGTTTCTTGTGTTGACATATGTTTTTATTTTATTTCTCTTGGGCATTTGCTGGGTCATATAATAACCACATTTAACTTTTGGATGAGCTGTCAGATTGTTCTCTGAAGCAGCTGCACCACTTTTCATTCCCACAGGAAGGTAGGCTCCAGTTTCTTCGCATTCTTACCAATATTTGTTATTGTACTTACTAGAGCCATCCTAGTAGGTTCATTGTGGTTTTGATTTGCATTTCCCTGATGACTAGTGATGTTGAGCATCTTTTAATGTGCTTATTGGCCATTTGTATATCTTTGGAGAAATTTCTCTTCAGATCCTTTGTTCATTTTTCAGTTGGGCTAATTTTCTTTTTATTGAGTTATATATAATTCTTTATATAGCTGGACACAGATACTTTACCAGATACATACTTTGCAAATATACTGTTATTTTTTGAGTATCTTGTCACTTTCTTGGTATCATTTACAGCACAGAGGTTTTTAATTTTGATATAATCCAATTTATCTTTTTTTTTCTTTTCTCTTTTGTCACTTGTGCTTTTGGTATCATATCTGAGAAGCCATTGCCTAAGGTCACAAAGATAAATAGTGTTTTCTTCTAAGAGCTCTAAGACACTTTCTCACTTTTCTGAAATAACCATTTTATATCTTAATCTCTCTCCGTAAACCTTCTTTGACCCCTGACCCCACCCAGCTAGTGATCTCAGCTCCTTTTTGTTGAGAAAATAGAAGCATTCAGAAAGAAGCCCCTCTTCTTCCAATCTTCAGGTCTGTGGGTAGGCCTGTGTCTCTTAATCCTGTTCACTGTGTTACAGGGTCAGCCTTTCAGCTGGGCTCTGGATCTTCATCCCTCCATTCTGGTCTTCACTGCTTCTGCCCCCACCTTGTCTCTCCCTATTTGTTTCTGCATATAATCATGCTTTAAAGTGTTTTTCCATCTTTAAAAAACGATCCCTTGGCTCCAGATGTCTCTGCTCCCCTTCAGAGCTCAAGTTCTTAGGCATTTTCTCTCATTGCCTCCATGTCTCACTGATTCCTCTTCAGCTCCCTCCAGATGCTCGTGTTCCCATCACTCCCCTGAACAGCTTTGATCAGATCACCATCTCCATGTTCCAAATTCAGGGTCACTTTTCTTCATTCAACCACAGCCAGATTAGCCAGTTTCCACACCCTCCTCCTCAGAGCACTCCTCTCAACTCTGTGGTACCGCACTCTCCTAGTTAGCCCCCACCTCTCTGGTTATTTCCTCCGTTTCCTTTCACCAGTGCCTCTTCTTGAGTGAACTGCTAAATGTTGGAGCGCCTCAGAGGTAGGACCTGGGCCGCCTCCCCTGTCAGTACCAGGTAACCTCATCCATTTCGTGTCTCCAGGTCAGGCTTGCCCTGTGTGCTCCACACTGGTGGATCTGCCCGCCGCTTTAATAATGGATATCTCTAAACATGCATCCCAAAATTAACACTGTGTACTCTGCTCTTCCTCACCTCCGCAAATTACACTGCTTTTGCTCAGGCCCCACACTTAGGTGTCATTCATATTTCCTCACCTTCCACATCCAGTCCATCAAGTTCTGCCTGTTCTGCCTCAAAAATATAACTCATATTGTCCCACTCATCTCCATCCTGCCTGCCCCCATCCTAATCTAAGTAACCATCAGCTCTCACTTGAACCCCCATGTTAGCCTCCTGGGGAGCCTCTCTGTCCTCACTCTTGCCCCCTCCCAGTCCATTTGCTGTCTGCCGCAGTAAAAAGTTTCTCTCCTTAAAACATGTCTTGTTCTTCTGCTTGACATTCTCTAGTGACTTCGCATTCAGCTGAAGTAAATGCAAGCTCCTTCCCTTGCTCTGTGAAAGAGCCCCACGAGCCAGCCCAGCCTCTCCCGCGGCTCCAGCCTCATCTCATGCCACTCTCCCCTTCTCTCACTACAGACGCAGCTCCAGCTGGCCTTCTGACCTGTTACGCAGGTTGCGTACCGCACCCCTCTGGGGGCACCATTCATATGTGCTAACCAGTGTAGGTTTGAGTATTCCTTGGGACAGTTTCCAGCAGATGGCAGTAAAGTTCATGAGGACAGGGTGGTTTTTCTGATTTGCTGGAAGGTAGATTTATTTGCATTTAGCATCTGTCCCTTTTCCCTTCTCTGATACAGCATGTTCTTCTATTCTCTGGATCACAGCCTTATCCTCTAAGCATTTCTTTCTTGTTCTTTCTTTCAAACATTTCAGATTTAAATAGCAAGCATAGTACAAAAAACTCCCATATACGTTGGCCTAGTTCACCAGTTGTGAACAGTTGGTCACTTTTGCTTTATCACTCCTTCCCTCTTCTCTATAGATAGAGGTTTTCCCCCAAACCGCTCAAGAGCTGTTTGCAAAGATCTTACCCCTTTACCCCTAAATACTTTGGAATGTGTTTTTTTGAACAAGAATTTTTTTGTTTTGTTTTATAGTACACTTAAATTTTTATCAAATTTAGGAAATTTAACACTGATACCGTATTTTTATCAATTACATAGTCCACATTCAAATTTTGTCAGTTTTCCCCAGGATGTTCTTTATAGCTATTTTATCCCCGTATCCAGTGTCCAGTCTGTGATCACACTGCATATGTGTTGTCAAGTCTCCTTTCACACTATTGATATTTTTGAAGAATACAGTCTGGTTGTTTTGTAGACTATTTCTCAGTCTGTGTTCGGTGTTTTCTCATTAGGTTCAGGTGTTATGTTTTTTGCAAGAATGCCATAGAAGTGATGTTGTGTCCTCCTCAGCACATTACATCAGGAGGCATATGGTATCGGTGTGTTCCATCACTGAGCATTCTGTGTTGAAACTGTTCTGTAGTTATATGAATGGTGACATACCTTTACTTGGACTCTGTCTATGGGAATTGCCCTCGTAAGTAGATAGTATTCTGTTCAGTGTTCCTATTCAGTCAGGTGAGCCTGAGTTGCCTCCCATTTCTCTCTCTCCTTTGCAACCTCACTGTCGGACTCTCGACTTCCCCTTAGTGATCCTAATACCCACTGCTTTCTCCTAGTAGTCACATCCCCTAGCTGAATCTTGAACCCAGTGATTATTTCTTCTATACAATGAAGTATATCTTTAGTGTTTTCTTAGTTTCAAGTTAGGTTCCCTTGGCTCTAGCAAGTTTAGGCTTCAGAGAAGAGTATTGAAGCTGAATATAGGAAAGAAACTAGGTGGCAGTGGGTCAGCTGGAGTCAGATTCAAGTTCATTTTACCTTCAGTTGGTCTTCCAAGCCAGCTGCATGTTGATTATAGTTCAAATTTGTGTGGTTACTGTGTGTCATTTACAAAGCTAAGCTTTCTACATGCATTAGCCTTATGTATTCCTTAAAACAACTCCAGGAAATAGATGTCACTTTCTTCATTTTATAAATGAGGAAACAGAAAGGTGGTTTTTAAAATGTTTTTATTGATTTCTGAGAGGAAGGGAGAGAGAGAGAGAGAAATATCAATGATGAGAGTCATTGATTGGCTGCCTCCTGCACGCCCCTGCTGGTGATCGAGCCCGCAGCCCTGGCATGTGTCCATATTAAAGGTAATATGGCTAAAAATTACCAGGACTCAAACTCATGTTTCTCCAGCCCTTGTTCTTTTTTATATAAGCAAAGAATAGCACAGAAGAAACTTGGAATAGAGTTATTAGTGTTGAAGTCAGCCTTCACAGATTGAAAATCAAATGTACTATCATTGCTAGATTGGAGGTAATTGCTAGCAGTTTACACCCAGAGTTTTAGAGGTCTCTTCAGATAGAAGAACTTAGGTTTTTACAGTTTAGATGTCCCTAACAGCAAGACCCAGTTGCCGGGACAGTCTTGATTTATTACACCTATTTCCTAATAATTATTAATAGTATCCCCACTTATTTTCAAAAGTGTGGTGGTTTAATAGTGGCCCCCTATTCATAATCCTGAGTACCTTCAGTGTTACCCACCAGCGGACACTGGTGTTTCATTGTGACTAACACTAATAGAGCTTGATTTATTTTTATTCATCACTCTCTCTGCTCCCAGTCCCGTTCATACATTTCAGTTCAGCTTTGGTTTTATAGCTTGTCGACCCAGCTGACCTATATTCATAGTTTGCTTGGTTAACAGTTATCAAGATTTTACCACACTTGCTGTACCATCCTTTTGGCTAAAACGTTTGAAGTAAATGATACTTTACCCCCTTATACATCAGTAAGCTACCCCTAAAAAATAAGTTCCTATGTTTTTATAAACCTGTCCAGAAACCAGAGGAACCTTCTGCAGTATGAATTACCCCCCTGAAATAATGTGACTTTCACCTCTCAGATTCTCTGAAGCAGGGGCCACCTGTAATTGCATGCTAGCGTCCTGCTTCTCGGGCGTGCAGGACGCAGCCAGAGAGCAGTCCTGGCCAGTGGCTCCTGGGTGTTTGTGTAACTTATGTTCCCTTTTCTTTTGACAGTGCACGATCTGATTTTCTGGCGAGATGTGAAGAAGACTGGGTTTGTCTTCGGCACCACGCTGATCGTGCTGCTTTCCCTGGCAGCTTTCAGTGTCATCAGTGTGGTTTCTTACCTCATCCTGGCTCTTCTCTCTGTTACCATCAGCTTCAGGGTCTACAGGTCTGTCATCCAAGCTGTACAGAAGTCAGAAGAAGGCCACCCATTCAAGTGAGTTGAAGGATCACAAGTAACATTTTACAGTTTAGTGATGGGGTTCACTGACACTGGGCAGGTGTAAAAGTCAGACCTGATGAAAAAATCAAGAATATAGTGTCTAATGCAGCTGATTAGTGGCATGAAATATCAACTGGAAACCATGGCACCACCTTAAGAAGTGACCAGTTAGGAGCGAAGATCTTTTTGACAAGCTAGTCTCACACTTTAAGAGCAAAGCTGACTGTCTAAATTCCTGAGCAGGGTAGGGAACACAGCATCCAGGACAGCACTCAGTTAGATGGGGGCCCAAACACGTTTAAGCCCCACATAGTTAAATCTTAAAACGACTTTCAAATCTTGGTACTGAGGCTGCTTTCTTCGTAATATCAGAACTCGATGTGTTTTCCCTTGGTTTTATTACTGATTTCCTTTTTATCTCTCCTTTAGTTTTCTTAACACCAGGGGCAAGTCTTAATGAATGTAGGTCATGCATTTCTGGAATCCAGTTTCCAACTTTTCTGACTGTGCTGTAACTTTAACAATTGTATTCCTCACATTTTTCATCTGAAAATCTTAAACCATAAAAAGGGTTAACATTAGCAATGACAGTTTTTTATAAACCTGTTTCTCATAGAGAAAGAAACCGTGTTGTGACCTCTCAGAACTGTGACAGAATAGGTGTCTGGCTGTAGCTCTGGCCCTTGTGTTTTCTCTTGGTGAAAATAGGACTAATTTAAAACTACATGTGGCATTTGAAAAGTTATTACAAATTAGCTTTAACAAATTAATAGTTGTTGAATGAATGAGTGAATAAATTTTATTATTTTGCCACAAGCTCGGATGTCTTGGGGTTTTTCCCCCTTTTGAATGACACTGTTGTGGGTTTGTAAAATGTGTTTTGCTAAGTTGTATTAATTATAACAACTAATTTTTATAACTTTTGTATTTGGTAGTAAATATTTTTTTACTAAATAGGAAAGAAAAACATGCCTGTCACTGTTTTTTCCACAAGACTGTAGGCTCTGTAAGGCAGAAGCAGTCTTATCTTTCCTAATATCCCAGCACCTTGCAGAGTGGTTCTCAGAAGGTGCTCAAAGCACTGAGTGAATGAACAGCGTACGAACAAATGGTTGCATCTTGAGTATGTAGGGCCTCTGGGAATAGACCCAGGTCTGTCTTTTCCTGTAGCTTCAGTCCTGTCAAACTCAATAGCTCCCCTCCTTTTTGTTTTGTATTATTATTATTATTATTATTATTATTACTATTTTATATCAAAACCAAGTATTTAATTTAATTTTTTAAATTTATCTTTATTGTTGACCCCCCTTTTTGTTTAACAAATATTTTATAATGCCTCCTATATCATTTTGAAATGAAATAAGTAATATATCTATAAACAAAATTTTAAAAATCATAATTGTAATATAAAAGAATGATAAAATAGCCATGTATAATAAAATAGTATGTATTCTAGTCAACATATAATTGCTTGGAAATGACTACACCAAAAACAAAAACCATAATAAAACATCAGATACTTGCACCTACGTGTGTAATCTCCAGTAATGATTTTTTAATATGATGTTGGGGGTAATCTTAGTAAAGTTTAGCATAAACAAAATACAATTTTAGAAATTGAGGATATGTTAAAACTGTAGGGAAAAATGTCCCACACTTTGTGGACTATCCCACACTTTGCAAACATCTGACATCTTTGCCTCTGCCACTAAATGGCAGTGGTGCGCCCACCCCTGCCCCGTGACAGCAAAAAATGCCCCTAGAGATTTCTTAAATGCACCCTTCGGGGAATTTCACACTCTAAAGAACTGCTGTGCTAACAAAAAGGTCTTTTCCTTCCATGTCAAATGCCTGACTGTTGTTTCTTCTTCTGGAAGAGCCTACCTGGATGTAGACATCACTCTGTCCTCAGAAGCTTTCCATAATTACGTGAATGCTGCCATGGTGCACGTCAACAGGGCCCTGAAACTCCTTATTCGTCTCTTTCTGGTAGAAGATCTGGTTGACTCCTTGAAGGTTAGTTCTGCTACAGTTTTGGTGGTGAGGCTGAGGAAAACCAGAGACTAGGTAATAATTCAGAGGAAAAACAATAAATAGGGTTTCATCAGATAAAAAAAATTATATGCTTATCTCCCTCAGCCTGTGAAATGGGGATAGGAGTCAGTGGAGGCCGCATCTCCTGCGCCTGGAGAACTGACATTAGGACAGGAGTAATGTAATTGACAGGAATGGGCCTAAGAGAACTACAGAACTCTCTTATGTACTCTCAAATGTCTTGTGCAAATGGGATAACCTTCATTTGAAATAACTTATGGCATACATCACTGAATTTATGGAGACTTAATTAGCTAGAGGAAAATGGCATCGGTTAACCTGAAATTTGTTATAATTATTCCTGCTTAACCCTCTGATGTTGGCCTTCACAGCTGGCTGTCTTCATGTGGCTGATGACCTATGTTGGTGCCGTTTTCAATGGAATCACCCTTCTGATTCTTGGTAAGGTGGCAAGGAAAACGTCTCCATGCTCTTAGAAGTAATTGGTAAGAGTAAGAGCCAAGAGAATGCCCAGCATGGCTCCACTCCTTCTGTATGGCCCAGCCTTTAACATACAGAGAGACCTGGAACTAGATATTGAAGGAACCTGTGTGTGTGGCCATAGGTTTATTAAATAGTCCTAATTTTAAAAAATAATATCAAAACAGCTAGAAGCAAAGGAAAGTCTAGATTTGATTTAAATATGGGGATCTTTTTGTAGAAGTCATTTTCATAATTTGGAAATTATCTGTGGTAGCCATTGTACCTATATCTAACTCCTTAATTGAGAGATCTAGCCAGAATTTCTCATATTGAAGATCTGTGTTTCCCTGTATTTCATGGGGGGGGGGGGTCTATGTGTTACTTGAGTCCTGAGACTTTGTAACTGTCTCACACTTACACTTGCCATGTCCCATGGTTCTCTCTTACAGCTGAACTGCTCGTTTTCAGTGTTCCAATTGTCTATGAGAAGTACAAGGTAAGCTTTGGCCTGTTTCAAATTAGATATGCCAGTTGATGTGTGACTAGTTTTAGTTCATTTTTTAGGTGTGAAAAATTCAGAGCAATCTCTCCTAACTATTTCTACAGTCAAATTTTATAAGCCAAGTACCTATAAGAAACTGGTAACAGTGGTTTCCTCTAAGTAGAGAAACTGTCTAGGAGAGATAAGGGTAGGGAGACTTACTTTTTACATTTTGTTGTGTCCCTTTTGTGTTTTTATCACATGGCTGCATTATCTGTTCAAAAAAATGTTTAAGTAAATAAAAGCTCATGTCTAAAAAGAAACTAAGGCTAGTATGGGAATCCATTGGTGTGAACAGGTGTTTGCACTGTGGAATGGTATATACAGAATATACTAGATTTATGAGGTTATTCTTTACGGATTAAGTCATCCATCAACAGACTTTGTTTTTTTGGTATTAAATGAATTGGTCTTACCCAGGAGCCAAAATACATTTATGATTACAGAAAACAGATGAGACACGCATTATCTAGTATTCAGAAAATGCTATTATAAGTCTGGTGTCTCTAAAGGAAGCACCTAGCAAGTTAGACTTATACCTCTGCAGAAGAAATTAGTGAGTTTTACTGCAACTGAGTATGGGGTGCTTGTAGCATAATTTGAAGTCTGAAATCTGGAGTGTTTTTTTTTTTATATCTTTATTGATTTCAGAGAGAGGAAGGGGAAGAGAGAGAGAGAAACATCAATGATTAGAGAGTCATTGATCGGCTGCCTCCTGCACTCCCCCCTGCTGGGGATGGAGCCCGCAACCCGGGCATGTGCCCTGACTGGGAATCGAACCTCGATCTCCTGGATCCAAGGTCGATGCTCAACTGCTGAGCCACGCCCGGCCAGGCTGAAATCTGGAGTTTTAACACCTGTAAAAAAAAGCTGGGCATTATTTTTCATTTTCCAGAATATTCAGTAGTGTTTTTTAAAAAATAATTACAGTTGACAAAAGAACATTGCTTTCAGGAAAATTGTTAATCTGTGTGTTGCCACAACTGAGTCACTTTCCTTCCTTTAAAGACCCAGATTGATCACTACGTTGGCATCGTCCGTGATCAGACCAAGTCGATTGTTGAAAAGTAAGTATGCTCAGGTTCCACATTTCATCATACTGTGTGCTTTTACCCCAATGATTTTTAGTCCCCTGTGTAAAATGCTGATGCCAAGTTTTCACCCTGAATAAAAACCTTGGTTAATAGTTTGATTTTACAAGAAATTATTTCATCTCTTTTAAATAATCTTCATCCGAGGATGTTTTATTGATTTTTTTTTTTATCGAGAGGAAGGGAAATGGGGGGGAGCGGGGAGAGAAACATCAGTTGGTTGGCAACCTTTCAGTGCACAGGACAACCCACAGTGCTCAACCAACTTAGCCACTCTCCGGCTAGGCTCTTCAGATATTCTTTAAGAAACAAAACATCAGCCCTGCCCTGTCAGCACATGCCCTGGATGCTGCCTTGATCCCCAGTGGGGGGGATGGGGGAGGCAGCTGATCCTCTTGCATAGATATTTCTCTCTTTCCCTCTCCTTTCCTCTCTCAAAATCAGTAAAAATATTTTTTTAAATAATAATAAAAAGGAAACAAAACATCAGTTAAATCTACCATGTGTATCAGTCCCTTTCACACACCAGATTTTAGTGCTTTTTCTCACTTTAATAAGAGGAAACTGTGACTATGTCCAGACAGCTGTGGCTTGATGCTATGGTCTTTATCAGCTCTTTTTGGGTGTACATTGGAGCTAAAACCAGGCAAGGACGGTTAACACAAAATATATATCTAGTTGCTGATCATACCTGATTTTGAAATATGGTCATAGCTTACTTGGCTTTGAACCTAATGTCTTGCCTAGCAGCACTGGCTGACTTGGCCCCCTCCTGTGGGGTATAACACTGTGAGGAGTAGCTTTCACATTAGCTGAGGGGTGTGAATGACCTTAGTCATAGGGAACCTTAACAAACAAAATAAAGTGTTTGGTATCCTATAGGGAGCTGGGAACTATTGCCAGCTCCTACAGTTTTTTACTAGTCTCCTTGACTTGACTCCTGGAACCGCTGACTTCTGGTTCCTTTTATGGCACCAGTGGGTGACCTGGCATTTCCAGAGAAATGGGTTCTTCCACTGCCAGCGCGTAGAGCGCAGTCAGCAGACATGCCCAGATACCCTTTTCTCCCTGGAACCCCCAGTGAAGGACCCATGAGGTTCTGGCAGTGAAGGGGCAGGCAGCAGGCTTGGTGGCAAGGACAGGGCATGGATCTTGGCGGCCCCCTCACCTTACCCCATGCCAGACTCTCTTCATCCAGGGTAAGCTCTCTGGAAATGGGAGGATGTTTTCACGCTGCTCCAGCAAGTCCAGGACTGTCCTCTAGCATCACTGTGAGAATAAAAACCTAAAACTAATGTTTGCTTTTACCTTTGTTTCCCCCTCAATAGGATCCAAGCAAAACTACCTGGAATCGCAAAGAAAAAGGCAGAATAAGGAAACCAGAAATGCAGTCACTAAAACCCCATTAATAGTTATAACTGGTGACTTGTACTATGAAGGAAAGTGCTCAGTGTCAGCTTGAGCCTGCATTCCAAGCTTTTTTTTTTTAATTTGGTGTTTTCCCCTCCTTTCCCTTTACCTGCAGTATCAAGCACAAGAATTGTTGGACTGAAAAATGAACTGATATCTTAGAACCCAAGAGAATAAAGACAGAATCCGTTGAGTAGGATAAAGCAGTACCTTAATGGTGGTGGAGCCTTTACATGTAGCTTGAAAGGGGAAAGATTGGAGGGGAAAAGAGAAAAAGATAAAACACCCTCCCGGGCTCTTCTATTTAATTTCAAAGCTATGTAATTTCCTTACACTGCGTCCTGTCATGATTTTGCCCTTATCTGCAAGTTAAGGAATAATGGTTAAGTTGTCTGGGGACAGGGGAATTCCTTCCCGCAGGTTTGGGGGGTTTTGCAGCCCTCGATCCCATCTTCCTGCCCCACAATGTGAGCATCTTACTCCTCGTGTTCCTCTTCGCTTATAGATGCACCTTTCAACCCTGGGAATAACTTATAGGTGATAGGAATAACTCCTGGTTACCAGAATGCCATCTGATAGCCAAGGACGGAACCAGAAAGTGGCACTGGAGAGGGCGTCAACAGGAGCACTGCCGTGAGCAGTGCTCCCTGCCACTCGTCCCGAGGAAAGGGGAGGCTCCACCATTGGGAAGATGGTGTCTGGGTCATTTTGGACACCAGTTCTGAGCTTTAGTTTGAGAACTCATTCCTGAATGTGCTTTCCTCTCTCTTCCCTACCCACCTCACCTCAAGTTTAATAAATACAGTTGTACTTTTCTTATTATGAAATAAATGTCTGTAACTGCTGTAAACTTGTTAGAGAAAAAAAAATAACCTGCATGTGGGCTCCAGTTGTTGAGTTGTGATCCTGTATCAGTCCGGGGGGGGGGGGGGCACATTCTCAAGAGAAGAAACACAAAGGCTTTCCCCTTTTGTCTTTTCCCTACAGCTTCTCCTGCACAGGCTGCACCTCTAACCTGTGCGCATCTTTTTACCATGAGGACCACAGCTGAGCTGGCTTGGGAGGAGGTGGTGTGTGTCTGTAGTTGAGACCACAAATTAGTGTAGGGAAGTGATTTTGGGGTTCATAGGGAGTTTTAATTTTGAGGCTAGCTTCTGGGTGTGTGTCATGTTTTGAGGGCTTCTTTCATTTTTCAGGCACATAAAATGTCCTAGCACCTTTGCCATGGCCCAGGGTGCTCCTTTTGAGAGTGTTTTCCAGGAAGCTTCAGGTAAGGGTGACCAGGCAGTGTCAGATGGTGTTGACGGGCTCTGTGCACAATTAAAAGACGATAGAACAGCTCACACTGACATCAGATGGAGGGCAATGGGGAATCTTGGATTCCCGTTTGAGACTGATACATGGCTTCCTCCCCTTCCAACATGAAAATTCAGTAAACTGGAAAGCCACCTGGGAGTTCTTGTAACTCACGGTAACCCAGAAGGAATATGCGCTGGTGACTTTAAAGTAAGGGCTGCGCTCTTTGACAGTCCCAAGGACTGCAACTCTTTAGAAGGTAGCAGAAGGGAAGTTTCTGTGTTTTGGGGAAAATTACTTAGGAATTTAGATGAGTAAAAGGTATCCTTGCCTTACTCAATTCTCTTACTTTCTTAGCCCCCTTTCCTGTTGAAATTGTTAACTGATTTCATGTCATAGTATAGAAAATGCATTCTCCAGCCCCATCCTTTGCCCTCCCAGGAAGTCACTGCACTGATGATCTTTTTGGGCTTCCCCTCCAAAGGACCTTTGTCTGCACTGGAAGCCCCCACACCTAGCTCTTTTGTTTTGTTAGTGCTGTGTTTAGATAATTGGACAGATCTTTGTGCCACACAGGAAATTTTTTTTTTTTTTAAGAAAAACCTATAGATGAAAAATTACTAATGAAACTATGCGTGTGTGTGCGTGCAACATAAAAATACAGTAGCACCTAAAGAGCTTGAATCTTGGTTCCTGTAAAACTGCAAATTGATGTATTAATAAAAATTTTAAAAAGTCTGCGGTGTCATTCTGCTAACTTTATTCTTTATACACAGTTTGGATAAAGTAAGAACCAAACAAGGCTTCCACTGGCCCCCATCCCCACTCTGCTTTTGAGGCTTTAAAAAGCAACCAACAGTTGATACCGGTATTGGTGCCCAAGATTGTATAATTTCCATAGTAGAGCAAGGATGTGCATTTGGTTTCTGAAAGAAAATGAGAGCCCCTCTAAGAGGTGAGCTTAGGAGAAAGGTTAGGAATGGAAGGGGCCAGCGGGATCCACTGTCCCAGTTCAGTCTCACACCAACCTAGGAGGGGAGGGTTCCCCACCTTCAGCATATGAAACAGCCTCCAAATCACACATGGCCACAATGCACTTGAGAGTCAGTCGCCATGGAAAATGGAAACTAAATACATCAGGTCTTTGCTGAAACAACTTGCCACCTGGGACTTGCTCTCCTCCAAAACTAAGGCTGCCATGCCCCTTAAGCTGGATTTAAAAAATTTATTCAACATACCTTAGGAAAATTAAGCTGAAATTAAAAAAATAACTGATGCAAACTTCACAAATATGTATACAAATGTTTGAATAATGTCACTAACATGGTACATAAATATGTATTCAGAGTAACATTTACATATTGGCCGTAATAGCAAGCATACCATTAACAAAAAGTTCATGAAGAAACCACCTGTTCATGTCAGACTCCCAAGGCAAGGAGAGGTATACACCTAGAGATGAGGACCCCCTGACCCCTAAGCAGGAGCCGCTCCAGTGGCACTTCCTAAATCACTGGTGCTCAGCACTGAAGTGAGCCTCGGTGGGCATTGAAGTGCTTATCAAAACAGATGGCTGGGCCCCACCCCAACTTCTGATTCAGTGAGGTGGGGCCCAATAATTTCCGTTCCTGTTAAGTTCCTAATACAATGCTGGTCTGATGGCCACTTTGAGAACCACTGGAGTGCTTGGGGCTGCCATGAAGCCATCAACCCCTGTCCTAAGGTCCCTCCCTCCATATCAAAGAGGAAATACCGCTCCTAACCTGCTCTCTGCCCTGGCTCACCTGACCTTCGGCAGTGGGCTTGGGTGAATATAACAGGTTGCCCCAATGTGCCTACCATTTTTGAACAGGCAGAGTAACAAAAGTGGTAGAATACTCATTCTGGGTTTGAAAACAACTGTGTGAAGGAAAATAAAAGAATGGCAGTGCCTAGCCTGGTGCCATCCATAATCCCTGGTCTCAAGCTTGTAATACTGTCTCAAAAACCCTGGAGGTTCAAACACACTAGTTACTTTTTAGTCAACAGAGGGCCCATGCAGTATTTCCTGACTCCCTGGAGGCATCAACACCGACGGACACAATGCCAGAGCCCTTGCCCTTCCCGGACAGCTGGGAGGCCTTGGGCCAGGCAGCAGTCAAACCCACTTAGGTTCTGATGGAGAAGGCTGCTGCCCAACCTTCCAGCTGAAGCCTCTGGTGGCAAGACCTGCCTTGTAGAGTACTCGTTCCAGGGAAGTGTGCAGTTCTTTGCCATCCCCAGGTCACAACTAACTGCACTGGGATTGCCTGCAGCACCCAGCACGTGCCATCCTTTGGCAGGCCAGATGGGAAGTTTTTATAACTTACCAGAGATTGGGAGGCAGTGTCACGTAGTGCAAAGAAACTGAATTGGAAGGTTTTTTATGCTAGTTTTTGTACGGTTCCTAGCTGGCTGTGTGATAATTTCAGTTTCTGAGCTTCATTTTACCTATCTGTGAATGGGGTGAAGGCAGATACTAGTTGATCTCCAAGATCTTTCCAACTCTGACAATCTTGAATTATATAAAAATGCTATAAAATCCGTGGTATAAAATCCAATTCCCAAGTCAGGAAGAGTCAAGGGGAGTGGGCCTGAGGCACTTGAACCTTGGGCTCTGGCCTGGTGGGGCTGGGATGAAAGGGCTTCCTCTTCGCTGTCTGCTTTCCTACCTGTAGAGGCAACCCCTGGCCCCAGGTGCCAGGGCCCCTCTACATCCAGGCTTAGCGCTCAAGCCCCACCCGCTGACCTCCCCTCTCTCAGGCCTTAAGACCCAAAGAACTAGCCTGGCCATGTGAAGAGCAGGCGCGGGGCCTGGAGAGTCACAGCATGGGGTGTTCGGCATCCTCTCATCCCCTGTCCTCACTCCTTCCTCTAAGTCCTTCCTCCACCACCTCACAGCTTATCTCTGATACACGCATAATAAATAAGACATTTGCACGTAAAGGTGACTGGGACAGATCTCTCCCCGCCCCTCCCCTTTCATATAAAAGCATTAAATACAGTTTCAAAATAAAATACAAAGAGCAAAAAGGGCCTGATCTCGGGGCCACCTGTTCTCCACAGGAGAATGAATCTACACATCCCTCTCGGACCTGCCTGGGAGATGGCGGGGCCCCTTCCCGGCCCCGCCGCGGGGAAGAGAAAGGAGGGCCGAGGCCCGGCCCCAGGCCCTGGGGACTGAGAACGGGTGGCGCATCCACAGCTTCGAGGGGAACTGGGAGGGGACGGGAACGCACCGCCGACGCCGGGACCTCCAGCGCCCCGGGCTCAGACCCACCGAGGCGCCTCAGTGAAGCAGCGGCGCCTGGCGCAGGGGTGCACGGAGGCCTCGGAGCAGAAGAGGAGCAAAGGACAAAGTGCTAATCCCTTTCCAAGATCCCGGGCCGCCGAACGGGCGTAGTGTCCCCAAAGAGGGGGGCGCAGCTCCCCCGGCCCCAGCCCAGCTCCGCCCCGCCCCGAGCCGCCGCCCGCCCGCGGTCCGACGCACCTTCCCCGCCCCGAGGGCTCGCGGGCCCCGCCTCCCGCGCAGGCCCGCGTCCGCATCCAGGCCTCGGGGCGGCGAGAACAGCGGGAAGGCCGAGACAGCCGGCCCGACCCCGGCGCCCCGCCCGCCGGCGTGCAACGCCGCTGAGCCGGGCCCCAGGCCAGGCCGGGAGCCGGCGCGGCCGCCCCGCCCCTCCCGCCCCCCGCCTCGGGGTCCTAATACTGACTGTCGGCGCCCGCATCCCGGACGGGCACCGGGTCGCCTGGCCGGGTGGGGCCGGCGCGGGCCGGGGCTGGAAGCTCTCGGTGCAAACGCCTGCAAGCCGCTGTGGCTCCTCGGGAAACGCGGGGCCCTGCGCGGAGGGCCAGGGCCCGAAGTCCAACTAGCTCCCGGAGCTCCACGGCACCCCACCGATGCCCAGTCTCCGCCCGGCCCGGCCAGCGGGGGGCAGCGGCAGCGCTCGCCCAGGCCAAGGGCCGCCCCCGCCCGGCCCGCGAGTCCGCGGCGCCCGTCACGCCCGACACACCGCGCCCGCTTTGAGGTCCGTGCCGCCGTCTCGGGGCGCCGGGGCGGGCGGCCCGAAGCCCTCGTGGCCGTAGCAGCGCAGCGCCGCCTCCTCGTAGGCCTCCAGGATGGTCTGGCGCTCCTCGGGCGTGAAGTCCATGGAAAAGGGGTGCACCTGCAGGATGTGCCGCTTGATGGTGCTGACCTTGAGCGTGGCCAGCGCGCCCCCGCACACCATGCACACCAGGCCGCGCCGGCTGCCGTCGTAATCCATCAGGTACTCGCCCCGCCAGCGCGGCTGGTAGTTTCGCCGCTGCTCTCGGCTGCGGGGCGGCGGCGGCGGGGGAGGCGGCGGCGGCGGCGGCGGGGGCAAGGGCGGGAAGGCGAGGCCCCCGGGCTCTTGGCCATCCTCGTCGTCTTCCTCTTCCTCGGCAGGCCGCTCTGACGGCTCCCCGGGAGAAAGCGGGGCATCGCCTAGGAAGGGACAAAGGAGCGCGTTGGGGCGGGTGGGCGAAAGCAGCCGCCGCCCCGCGTCTCAGCGTCGGGACCCCCACCCCCTTTGCCCTCCTGTCCCATCCTCCCGTGTCCTCTCCAGCCTTCCGCTCACTGCCCCCTCCTACCCAGGCGCTCCCGACCCGTCCTCTCTGCCGCGGGGCCCTGGCCCCTCTCCCTCGCCACCTGCCCTGGCGCTCCACCAGCTCACCCCACCACTCCTCCTCCTCTGGCTCCTCCTCGTCCCCTCCCCCCTCCTCGGAGGCTGAGGCTGTGCTGGGGGCGGCTGGGTCCTTGGGGGACTCGGGGCAGGGCAGCCCCAGGGCCAGCAGGTGGGCGGCCTTCTCGCTCCACTCCTGGGCGATGAGGGCCTTGATGGGCCCGCTGAGGCGCGTGGAGCCCGGGTGGCGCTGGCGGATGTGCCGCTTGATGGTGCTCATCTTGAGCGAGGCCAGCGAGCCCCCGCACACCATGCACACCAGCCCGCGCCGGCCGCCGTCCAGCTCCATGAGGTACTCCAGTCGCCAGCGCTCCTGGTAGTGGCGGCGGTGGTCGCGGCCCCGCGGCCACCGGCCTGGGCCCCCCACCCTCTCGCCCTCCTCCAGCTCCTCCTCCTTGTCTGCCGGCCCGGGCCTCTCAGGGACACAGCCAGCCTCTTCCTTTACGTCGGGGGGGCTGAGATCCTGAGAGGAGGGGGCTCCAGCAGCGGGGGCCGAGTCCCGGCTTTTTCTGGTCAGGTCCTGGGGGACGAGGTCATCGTCTGTTGGGGAAGGGGTGAGGGAGAGGGGCTCAGCCGGCTGGCTGGGTTGCCCTTACCCACGCAGAGGGGGGGTCCCTCGTTCCTCACCCCAGCCCCAAGCTAGAGGGCGGAGCCAATGTGTGTGTGGGAAGGGAGGGCGAGTGACTCCCTCCCGGTTTTAGCCAGAGCCCACTTTGCAGCCCTTATGTGAGGGAGGGTCTCGCCTGGGACCTCGCACCTGGTGGGGACTGAGTGAGCTCAGACAGTGTTTCAGGCTGGCCACCCCAGGCCTGCAGCAGGGCACTGCGCTGGGGGCCGCTGAGCCCCAGGGAGCTGGGGTGCACCTCCAGCACGTGGGCACGGATGTCGTCCAGGTGCAGGCTGGGCAGTGCCCTGCCACAGGCCATGCACACCAGCCGGTTCCCCCGAGGGTCATAGTCCATGAGACACTCTGCCCGGAACCAGTTCTGCAGGGAGTCCTTCAGCCTCCGTTCCAGGCGCCGAGCCCCAAGCCCCCTGCTGCCCCTGGCCCTCCGGGAGGCTGAGAGGCGCTGACGCCGAGCCCGGGGTGCCACTGGGCCCCCACGTCGCTGGCGCCTGCCGGCCCCGCCAGCTGGGGCTTTGCCTGAAAGGGTTGGAGGGAGGGAAGGAACTGAGATGCTGGCCCTCTGGGGGGGAGCCCCCACCACCACCACAGCCAGGTCCTCCGCAAGCCTCTCCCTCACTGCCTCAGCCCCTGGCCTAGCTGCCGTCCTGTTCCTCTCCCCTCAAGTCTTCAGTTCTCCATCTCCTGACGCTCCTACACACAAACCCTAAGGCCCACCCACTCCTCCCCCAGACCCAGACTCCAGCACCTCTGGACCTCACTGTCCAGCACCCTGCCTCCTGCCTGCCCCTCCAGTCTCGACTCTCCTTGATCCTTGTAAAGCCACAGAACGTCACAGCTGTCTGGGATGCTGGAGACTCCCTCGTCCCGCTGTCCCTCTCCCACTGCTGTACAATAAGGGCAGTAAGCAGACCCCACCCAGGGGAAGTCAGCTAGTTGGCTGAGAAGCCAGGGTTGTCCCCATTTGGCCCCCCTGCCACCCAGGCTCCTGCCTCTCCATGGCCTACATTACCTGGGCCCTTGGGTGGGCAAGCTTGGAGGTTAGCCCCCTCCTCCTCCTCTTCCTCTTCTTCCTCCTCCTCCTCCTCAGCCCCCTGGGCCCCCAGGCCCTCAGCCTCTCCACAGGCCCCCAGCCCCAAGTGGGCGTCCCAGCTGTTGCTGATGACTTCCTTCTCCCGTGGACTCCAATGCAGGGAGTAGGGGTGCTTCTGGCGGATGTGCCGCTTGATGGTGCTGAGCTTGAGCGTGGCCAGGGAGCTGCCGCACACCATGCACACCATGCCGTGCCGGGCAGGGTTGAAGTCCATCAGGTACTCCAGCCGCCAGTGGTCATGGTAGTATCGCCGGTGGTCTCGGCCCGGGATTCGGCTCTTTCCAGGCCTGGAGGCCCGGGCCTCACAGTGGTCTGAGTATTTCCTGCCTGAAGATGCTGGTCCCCTGGCCCTGGAGGAGGGCAGGGGGGCACTCCCCCAGGACCCCAAGGCACCCCCTTCCAGATGAAGATCTTGCCCTGAAGAGGGGGAAAGGGAGACAGTTTTTCAATCTCCGATTTCCAAGGAAAGAACCCAGGGCTTTGATTTTTGCAGCCCGAGAAAGGGAGGAGGGAGGGGTCATTCCGGGGCAGGAAAGGGATGGCAAGAGCAATAAAAGGGATGTGGGAGAGCAGGGAGTCGAAGCAGTGGCCCTTTACAGAGAGCGAGGACCCTTTAAGAGAGGACCAAGAACAAAAGGATGCAGGGCACTGTGCGGGACTAGCTCCGACTTTTTAAAAAATAAGGTGAAGACCAAGGAGGGAGCCGGCTCTGTAAGGCACCCTTTTTGGACAAGAGCTGTCGGGGTAAAGCCAGGAGAGCGGCAAGCTGGGGCGGTTACAGCTGGAGCAGAGCGGGCAGCGGGGCGAGAACAAAGGGGGCATCTGTCTGCATCCAGGGCTGCACACAGGACCCACCCGCCTGAGGCCTGGGCCAGGAGGGCCCCACCCAAAGAGCTTCTTCCTTTTTCCAGTACAGCCTCCTGAGAGTCCCATTTGAGGGGCACTAAGCATTGTCAGTTCCCCAAATGTAGGCAGCCATAGCAGGGATCCCCAGGACAAAGCTGTCAACACCTCCAGGGAAAGGCATTTTTTAGGACCCTGGCCTCCCTAGAGACTCTGAAAGGGGACAGCAGAAGGGCCACCAGAGTGGCTACTGAAAATTCTGTGGCACGGAGTGGCCCCCACCCATGGGAGCCCATTAAGTCTTTCAGGGGATTTGTTTTTTGCTCTGCTAGGGAGCTGGCGACTGCCCAGCAATCAGGGGGTGGGCACCAGAGCAGCCAGGACAGAGCCCACTAACCCAAAGATGTTCCTTTTTGCCAGACAGAGATCCAGAGCAGTCCCCCACCCTACCTACAGTTTGGAACCAATTTTATTTAAGCTGAATAGATAGGTGTGATCACTATCCAAGTGGAGAATCTCAAGACTCAGGAAACAAAAGACAGGATCAGAGAGGGCTCCTGTCACCACTGTTTTTTTGTTTCAATAGCTCCAAAGAAAAAACAGGCTTCAGAGTTAGAGACCTGGGTTCCAATCGACTTCACTGGTACCTTGCTCTGTGACCTCTGATAGGTCATGTGGCTCTCTGGGCCTATGCTCTTTGTCTGCAAAGGCACTGGATAGCTAGCTGGTCTCTAAGCATCCTTCCAGCGCTGGATCTATGCGAGTCTAAAGTGGACTGGCCCTTTAAGAGCCGAAAAAAGAGGAGGAGCCGAGATTCTTTAAAAACAAAAGGGGATGGGGAGAGTTTCTGGGAGGGGAGCTCCGAGCTCAGGGCAGTCTCCCTAGCCCTGACGGACCTTCACGGGTCTTACGGCGCTGACCCTGCAGCTGGGAATGAAGAAACTGTCTCCTTTGAGAGCGAATGGGGAGGACTGGCTGATCCCACTACTGCTGACAAATTGTGGCAAAATTTTCTGAAAAGACGGGAGATAACACGCGGACAGGAGGGGGTGTCAGCCTTTGTGGGGGAGCCCATCCCTTTAAAACGGCCCGCGGTGGGGAAGGTAGGGGCGCGCCCCCGGAGGCTCAAGCTATGCTCTTTCCTAGGGACAACGTGGGGGGGGGGCGGTAAGGAAAAGGGTTCCTATCCCTAAGCAAAAGGACAGGGGCAGCTCGACTGAACACAGCGGAGTTCCCGGCTCCGCTCGTCTCGGGGGAAGTCCCCAAAAGGGACCTACAGTCCTTGCAGACTTTTAAGAGACAGCCGGATAAGGGAGACCACCTGGGAGTCTGAAAGAGAAAGGGGCGGGGGCCGCAAGTCCAACAGCCTAGAGCGCGTGACCAGCCGCGCCCGGCCAGGTCATTGGGGCCCCTGGGGCCGGGCCTCCAAGGCCGGGGCCGCGGGTCCCTTTAAGGGGGAGGGGATCCGCCCGAGCCCCGTGGGCCGACCCCGGGAACTGGGCGGGGGGCTCCCCCGCTGGCCCTGCAGCCGCGATCCGCGCCCGCCAGGTGGCGCCCCCGGCCGCCCTGCCCGTGTCCCCCCCTTTGTTCGGCGGCGGAGAGGGGCCCGGAGCCCGGAGCCGCAGCCCTCCCCTCCCCCATGCCGGGGCCCCCACCCGAGTCGCTGGCCCCAGTCCTTACCGCCGTCGTCCTCCTCGGGCTCCGCGCCGCCGCTCGATCCCGCGGGCGGCAGCCGTCGGCCCCGTGCCGAGGCCGCTGCTGGCCCGGGGCCGCCCCTGCCGCCGCCGCTCCGGCTCCGGTGGTCCCCGCTGGGCTCCATGCGCTGCGCTGTGGAGCGGGGCCCCGGGGCGGCGGGGCGCGGGGCCGCGGAGCCGGTGGCGGCCCGCGCGGGGCGCTCGGTGCGCCGGGCCCCGGGGCGCGGGGCGCATGCACGGGGCAGCCGGCCGCACGGACGGCTGGCTGCTCGCTCGGCGGCGCGGGCTGGACCGGGGTGGGGATTCCTGTCTGGGGGCCCCTGGGGCTCCTTTAAGGGCTCCTGGGTAAATTTAAAGGGGCCGCGCGCTATTTCCTTCTGCCAGCTCGCGGGGGGCTGGGGGGGAGAGGCGGGAGGCGACGAGCAGGGCCGAGTCTCCACAGCCGGTGCCCAACCCGGACGTTAGGAGGACGGACCTCGCCACCGGCGCGGGTCCCCACCGTCGCCTCGGGGGCTCCGGTCCCAGCTCCTGAAGGGTCACCGAGTTGGCAAGGGGCGCCGCGTCCGCTGCGACGCGCTTCCACCCGGGCTCGGCTCGCAGCCGCTGCACCCTCGGGGCATCTCGGCGCACGGGCGCCGGCAGGGGGTCGCCCGGTGAGACTGCCTTCTCCCGCGCAAGCTCGGCGCGGGCCCCAGAGCCGACGCGACTGGCAGGGGCCCCAGATGGCTGCGGCCCCGCGGAGAGGGTGGAGCCGCGGGGGCGGCCGCGCCCCCTCCCGCGGGAGCCGCCCGGGAGCGCTGGAGCGCTGGCTCCTCCATTGGAGGGGCGGACGGACGAAGCTCCTCCGGGGCCGACGGGGGCGGGGACCGCGGCCTCGGAGACTCGCGCCGGGAACTGGGGCGTGCAGGAGACCCGGGAAGAGCTGGCTGTACCCGGGCTCTACCCCGCCGGGCGGAGGGGACCCCCGGATGGAAGCCGGGAGGAGAGGGCGTGCGCCGAGGACTCAGGCTCCTTCCCCCGGAGGCCTGGGGGTGCTAGATGCGGCCCTCGACGCTGCCGCAGACCCTTCACCCAGCCGGGGGAGGCGAAGAACGCTGACCCTGGGCGGGGTGTCGGGTACCTGGGGACGCGCCACCAAGGCTGAGAAGTGCTGGGGCGAACTCTGTCTCTGAGCCTCGGGGTGCCTCGGGCCCCTAGCTCTCTGGAAGCGGAGAGAAGGGACTCATAGAGGCGGGGGGGCGGGGGGGCTGGGGTCCTTCCTCGAGGAGCTGCTGGAGTAGCAGGTGCTCGGTTTGCTTGTGGTTGGTCGCCCACAACAAAGGCAATTCCTAGAAGTCCAAATGACAGGGTGCGGGAGGCCAGGCAGGATCTTATTATCCAGAAGTGGGTCATTCTCTCCGCTAGGGAGGTCCCAGCAATCTGTTAAATTCGCCCTTGACAGATTGGTTCGCTCACCCAGCACCTACTGTGTGTCCCGGGCTCGTGGGCACTGGGCATACAGCAGTGGGCGAGGCAGACCAGCCTGGTACCCGCGGCCTACCAGGTTCACAGGCAGCAGCCCCAGCCCCCCGGAGCCATGGGAAACAGTAAAGGACTTGGAACACAGGAAGTCTGTGGCCTAAGAGTTTGTGTAGAGGCGACGGGCTTAAAATTTCTTCTTCTTTTTTCTTTAATCCTAACCCGAGGACATGCTCTTCCATTGATTTTTTTTTTTTTTTTTTTTTAGAGGGAGAGAGAGAGAAACATCCATGTGAGAGAGAAACATTCATTGGTTGCCTCCCCTGTGCTCCCCAACCAGGACAATGAACCCCTTCGGTGCCTGGGACAAAGCTCCAACCAACCGAGCCACCCAGCCAGGGCATGCTTAAATTTTCTTAAGTTCCTAAAGGTGCCTGTCACCACTGGAAGTGTCCCATTTCTGCCTCACTCCCCATGTTTATTTATAAGACATCACTTGGGTAAACTGAGTCTCCCGCAGCTGTGCCCCCTGCTGCTGGCCTTGCTGTCAGGGTGGAGCTGTACTTCCTCTGGATGACTTCCGAGCAGAGTCCCAGGTACTGATGGTGCGATGAGACGGGGGATTCCTTCACTCATTTATGTCCTTCACTTTCCCTTTGCACCAGGCCCAGGGACACAAAGAGAAATGTAAGACATAGACCTGGCCTTCACAGGATCCTAAGTTTTGGGTTTTTGTTTTTTAATTACAAAGGTAACACACCCTTGGGGCTGGCCACCGTGAGCCACTTTGGTAAATGTCCTTCCAGTTTCTATGTGTATAAATAGGATGATGTTATTCATTACCAAAAGAAAGCTATCAAAGCCACCTGGAGCCATTTTTAACAACCTCTGGCACTCCTCTCTTTGCCCACATCCTGCAGAGCTTCAGGACCGGCTCCAAGACCCACAGTTCCGAAGCATTTCCCACTCACCATCTGATCTTTGCAGCCACCCTGTGAAGATGAAGCTCTGCTTTGCAGATGAGGAACGGGAGACTCAGAATCAAGAGTCCCACCCAAAGCCATTCGTTCATTCATTTCCTTGTCCAATTCTTCAGAAAGCATTGACTGAGTCAGTCCTGAGTGCCTAGCACTGGGCTGGAGATGCAGAGGTTTAAAAAAACATAATCGCCCTGAGGGGGTTCATCCCCCCACTTCCTAGGAGCTCTCCATCTACTGGGTCTGCTGTGGGAAGGGGGGAAACCGTGGTAGTCGGGGCCACATCATGATTTTCATGGACCCTGGGTACTTTCGTTCCATGGGCATCGTCCTCTATAAAAAAAAAAAAAAAGTGATTTAACAAATTTTTGAGGGCCCTACAAAATTCTTTATTTTTTCTGATGTGAGAAAAATAACACATCATCTTTGACCCTTAAAGTTTATTTTTGTCTTCTGATTTCAAAATAAGTTCAAATGTTTTCATGAACCCCTAAAAGTATCAAGTATCGTCGGCTGAAGGCACTGTGCCCTGGTACCCAGTGATTAGCTGGCCTTGATTGCAATACATGGTGATAAGTGCTAAGGGCCGGGCCACCCAACCTGGGAAGGTATTGCTTAAGCAAAGTCTTAAAAGACCAGGAGGTGTTGCCAGGAGGAGAAAGGAGCAAGGGCTTTTCAGGCCAAGGCAAGAGCCTTGGGTGCAGTGCTGAGAGTGTTTGTCCTGGAGGCATGGGGAGTGCCTGGAGCCAGCGTTCAGAGTATTCAGCAGGCAGCCCTGAGAACACAGGGAGGAAGGGGGAAAGACTGTGGACACTGTTCGAGCAGCCCACACCATCAAGAACAATTTTAAGGCAGCAACAGCAGGGCCCCTGGAGAGGAAGCCAAAGATTTGACCAGCGCACACAAGGGGCGCTAGAGAGGGCAACTGGGGGGGGGAATGCCACCTGTGCCCCCCACTGAGCCCTGCACTCTGGCGTCTGCCAGGAGGAAAGGACACCTCACCAACGAGCTATTCGTTAGCTAAACTTGTACCTGAAAGCTGCTTCTACCCAGAGGGAGCATCTTTTTGTAATTAGCACAGAGGGGACCCTTTTATCTAACAAAGGCCCTTGAGAGCTCGCTGTGGTCCTATATTGAGCCACGTTAAGAGGGTAGAATCTACAGGGTGTGGCGCCTGATTGAATATGGTGATCAGAGGAAGGCCAGGCTAAGTCTCAGATTGTCTGGAATGGAGGGACAGGGGTGTAAAAAGAAAAATACACTTGGGGGTGGAGACAGAATGAGGTCACAAGCTGGAAACTTTGGAGCCTGTATGCAACCCAGAAATTCTCATTTTCGCACCTCGCCTCTTCCCCCCCATTCTCTGACTCAGACTCTTAGTCCACTGTGTGGTGCCTCCAGCACGTGGGCTGTTCCCACCCTGCAAGGGCCAGAGTCCCTCCGGGTGGAATCAGAGCCCTTTCCCAGTGCTTTGGTGGCTCCTGGGGCAGTCCCATTAAAGGAAGGGCCTTGCTGATGTCTGGAATAGAGGAGCTGTGAATAGTGTCCCTAAAGGAAGTTTTTAGGGCAGTGTACAAAAACCTCACTAGACCCAAATATGCCACAAATTCCGGATTCAACTTTTCAGTATGTCTCAGAACTATGCAGCTGGTTCTGAAAAGTAGCTTCCAGTGTTCTCCAGAGGGCAGACCTAAACTCTTTCAAAGAACAGAAGTCAGGTAGCCACAGAGCCTGTGAATGTCAAAGGGACTGTGTATGTGGATTGCAAATTAAATCATCCCTTGTAAAATTCCAGAGGAATCCCAAACCTCGATTATCACCAAACTTTGTGTACATGTGTTGGGGGGAAATTTCAACCTCGGTTACTCAGATTTGAAAGTAAAGCAGCCAGCATCATATGTGTTTTTAAATATATTTTTGTTGATTTTAGAGATAGAGAAAGGGAAAGGGAGAGAGAGAGAAACATCAGTGAGAGAGAAATATCTATCGGCTCACTCCTGCACACCCTCTACCAGAGGCCGAGCATGTGCCCTGACCAGGAATAGAGCTGGCGACTTCTCAGTACCTGGGACTGCTCAACCAACTGAGTGGTTGAGTTGGTTGAGGTGATATTTGTTTTTAGAAAAGAGAAAACTGGCAAGCTGTTCCCAGCGTTAATTTAGTCCAGTGTTCAGAGCAGGTGAATAGTGTGTGACATCCTAGGAGGCATAGTCACAGATGGAAAAAGAAGCTATTTGTAAAAAAATATAGCTAGTAATTGGTGAAACAAAGACTTAACCCCCAGCCTACCAATTTCCCAATCCTTGACACTTAAAAACACTGTTAAATTATAAAATATTTCAAACATACAGAAAGAAACCTATTATATATGTATGCATATATACTCAAAGCTCTGTTTTAACAACTCTAAACATTTTGACAGCGGAAGCTCCTACACAAGCCTTTTGGCTCCGTTCTCCCCCCTCCCCACGAAGTGAACCCTTCCTGAAGCTGGTGCTTATCAATCCCATCAAGTTCTGATACTTTTGCTTTCTGCGTATCCATAAACAACATAGATCAATGAATTTTTAAAAAAATAATTCAATGACCTTCATATTTCTAAGTTTTAAATAAATGCTATCACTTGTTAAATTAATTGAGGAGGCCACAAGACTGAAGTGGCTTTAATTTCGAGGCACCTACTAAGCAAACCAAAATCTAAGCTTATAGATACCTCAAGGTGATACCAATCACAGTGAGCCAACTCTGGCTTCAGCTTAGCCAATCAATCATTTCCTTATAGTAGTCCCCCCTTATCCACAGGGGATATGTCCCAAGATGCCAGCAGATGCCTGAAACCTCAGATAGTACTGAACCCTATATATATTTTGTTTTTCTTGTACATAGACATCTACGATAAAGTTTAATTTATAAATTAGGCACATTAAGAAATTAACAATAGCCTGGTCAGGTGTGGCTCAGCTGTTGAGCATCGACCTAGGATCCAGCAGATCGCGGTTCGATTCCCGGTCAGGGCACATGCCCAGGTTGCGGGCTCGATCCCCAGTGGGGGGCGTGCAGGAGGCAGCCGATCAATGACTCTCTCATCGTTGATGTTTCTCTCTCCCTCTCCTTTCCTCTCTCTGAAATCAATAAAGATAGGTATTTTTTAAAAAGATTAACAATAATTAATAATAAAATAGAACAGCCCTGGTCTGTTTGGCTCAGGGTTAGAGCATTGGCCCACAGACTGAAGGGTCCCGGGTTTGATTCCAGCCAAGGGCACGTACCTTGGTTGCAGGTTCCCCACCCCCATCCAGTTGTGTGTGGGAGGACACCAATTGATGTGTCTCTCTCACACTGATGTTTCTCTCTCTTTCTGTCTCTCCCTTCCACTCTCTCTGAAAAGCAATGGGAAAGATATCCTCAGGTGAGGATTAACAAAACAGAAAAAGAATTATAACAATATATTGTAATAAAAGCTTTGTGAAGGCAGCCTCTCTCTGAAACTGTCCTACTGCACTGTATGCACAGCATGAATGCACTGGATGAAAGGGATGATCCAAATCCAGGCAGGGTGGAGTTAGTGCAAGATTGCATCACACTACTCAGAAAAACATGCAATTTAAAACTCATAAATTATTGATTTCTGGAATTTTTAATTTAATAATTTTGGACCACAATTGACCACAGATAGCTGAAACCACACGAAGTGTAACTGTGGATAAGGGGGAGGCTACTGTACTTTGCTCCCAACTTTTCTCTATAAAAAGTTTTCCCCAGCTCCCATCAATGGGGCACTTCAAACCACTTTTGGTTTGGCACTGCCTGATTCCAATGGATTTTTGCTCAAATAAACTCCTAAAATTTTAATGTGCCTCAACTTTTCTTTGAACAGTTTTGGTGTCAGAAGTGGGATCCAGAGGAGGACACCCCACCCCCGCAGAAGCCCCCAGGAGCAGCATGCAACTAGTCAATGCTGGGCCCCTTAAGCTCACTGCTTCCTCCCTGCATCTGAAGATCACAGGTAAGTCCCTCTTGAATCTAAGCTCTGCAGGTTTTGCATTTAAATGAACTCTCCAAATTTATTTGAGCATTTCTTTCTTTGGACTGGGTCTTTGGTCAGCGACTTACAAGAAACTGGACTGGTGTGATGCCTCAGGTAATAAGGTTGGGGGAAAGAAAAAATGGGCTCCTCTCAGGCCAAATAAGCTAGGGCTCCCCCTTCTGGAACCCCAACTAACTTTATGTATAAAAATTATGGATCCAGAATCTGTGTTTTTCTGAACCAGTGAGTTAACCTTACCAAAAATAATTATAAATTACAGTGGCCACAGTGGGTAACTTTTAACCGAGACAAACTTATTTATTTATGAGGTACTCTAGAGGGAAAAAAAGGTCCTGAATTTTCCCCAAAACAATAGGATGCATTTTTTTTTTTATTGGTACACAGAAGCTTCTGAGATACTAAATGAATAAAAAATTGCATCTTTAAAAGATTCTTTACAAAAGACAAATGAAAAGCTTAAGCAATAAGCTGATGGTGAATCTAAAATATGTACACTGGCTACCTTGACCCTGACTGCTCCAACTGCTCCTTTCCTTTCCCCTCCTCCCCCTAAATATTCTGAACCTACCAATCCCTTTACTTAATTGCCTTTTCACTCTGAAGATGAACTAGAGGTTAAACAAATGCCTTTTAAAATGAGGCTCTCTGCTGAGCCTGGAATACCAGATGTAAGCATCTCTTCTTCTTGGTCAAAGGCTGAGCTTAAGACCATCATCAAAGATTTTCCAAAACCTAGAGAGAATCCTCAAAAATTTTATGAGGAATTTAAAATTCTAATTGGAACTTATGATCTGGGACACTCCATCTCTACTAATTTATTCATACAATATTACGGCCTGGTGACTCCCAAAAATGGATGGCTGGAGCGACGGGGGAAGGTCCCGAAAGTGATACTAAAGACCTGCCCACTCATTGCTCTGCCAGGGATGGCCCAAAATGCACTAGAAAGATAGCCAAGGCCTACTTGAAAGTATCGATAAGGTATTTCCTCAGAAGACTAATTGGCCTATCATTCAATCTTGCAAACAAAAAAAAAAAAAAGAAAAGAACCAATCTCAGGTTGTGAGACACGATTGGAAACCCTTTTTGTGAAACAGTCTGGGCTTTCCAGATTGAACACAAGCATAGAAAATGCCCTGACAGTCTTATTCTTTAGCAGTCTCCAGCCTGAACTCAGTAGCCTAACAAAGAGGCACAAGCAGGGCTGGGAAGCCTTCCCTCCTGCTGAGCATTTTGAAAAAGTTTTGGAGTGAGAGAAAATTCAAGTAGCCAATATACTTGTGGCCCTGCTGTCACAACACCTCCAAGGGCCAAGGGGACGTCCAGGTACATATTTCAAGCCAGAGCCTAGAGGTCCTCCACTCAGGACTGTTGTACCCCAAATGTATGCCTTCATTGTGAACAGCCAGGGCACTGGAAGAAGGAATGCCACTGCTGAACCCATCCTTTAATGGACCTCCACCTATTAATCCAGACTGTTTTCCACCGGGGAAGCCTTAAAACATTTGATTACTGAAAAAATAATAAGCATTGATGGGGCTCCAAGGAGCCCTCCGGTAAATTGCTCCCCATGATACCTCTAAATGAGCAAGGGGGAACTAAGATAAAAATTAATGGAGAATCCTGTACAGTGTTGGTGGATCCTGGAGCCACCTTATCTGCATTAAATCCCACTTTCATAAAACAGCAAATTCCTCAGAGTAAAGAGGATATTTCCACAGTGGGGGTTTCTAACCAAATTCAAAGGGCAGACAAAAGTAGGTTTACAGAGGAAGAAGAGGGCATGGGGGGAATAAAAGGTGATGGAAGGAGACGACTTGGAGTGATGAACACACAATACAATGTACAGATGATGTATTATAGACTCATACACCTGAAACTTATATAGTTTTATTAACCAATGTCACCTCAATAAATTAAATAAAAAGTAAAAAAATAAAATAGCCCAGCCAGGAGTGGTTCAGCAGTTGAACATCGACCTATGAACCAGGAGATCACGGTTTGATTCCCGGTCAGGGCACTTGCCCGGGGTTGCGGGCTCCATCCCCAGCAGGGGGCGTGCAGGAGGCAGCCAGTCAGTGACTCTCTCATCATTGATATTTCAATCTCTCTCTCTCTCTCTTTCTCTCTTGGAAATCAATAAAGATATATATATATATTTAAAGTTAAAAAAATAGGTTTGCAGTTGTATGTGAAACACAGAGTTTATCCTTGCATTATTATTTATTAATTATTGTATTATTTACTTGATCACAACTGTAAGCCTGCTTTTTTTGTGTGTGACCACCACACCCCTTCCCTAAACCTACTTTTGCCCCCCCCCCCCCCCGTTTTGGCGCTGTCTGAATATGCACAGCCATACGCTACAGTCCCACTCAGGGTTGGCCTGAAAGACAAGGAGGAAAGGAAATGCTCCCAGGAGGCAGACCTCCAAAAGTACACGTGGTGGCTCATTTTTTTCTGGAAAAAGAGAGATAGCCAGAGGTACGGATCTACACTGGCTCATGAAGAGTTAATAATGGCTTGGCTGGTCGGGGACTTGGGAAAAACATGGTTGGAAAATTGGGAGCAAGGAGATCTGGGAGAGAACTAGGTGGATGGACCCCTCCGCAGCGGCACAGCTCGTAAAGATACCTGCTCCATGCGAGTGCTCGCTGAGAAGACAGCCCACTGGGAATGGGCAAAAGGCTTAAACAAGTTCATCCCCCCAAAAAGGATATTCAAATGGCCAAGAAATTGTTTTTAATTGTGCTCAGCATCATTAGTCATCAGAGAAATGGAAATAAAAGCACAACCAGATACCATACACTCACCAGAATGGCTTAAATTAAAACCAGTGACAATAAAGTGTCCTTGAGGATTCGTACAACCTGAGCCCCCTTACACTGCTGGGGAGAGTGTAGATTAGAACAGCCACTTAGGGAACATGTTTAGACGGCCCACTAATGGGTAGATGCTCAACAAAAATACATTCATAAGCCCGAGAGATGTGTTCACGATGTTTTCCTTTCAAGGGTTCACGATAGCAGCCACGCTCCAAGCTTCTCATCCTCACATGACAATATCCAAAAAAATCAAAGAGGTGGGAAGAGGCTTTTCCTTGAGGGTCTCCCTCATTTTCTCCTGGAGGAAAACCTTTCCCAGGAGCCCTTCAGCAGGCAGCCCTTTAGATTCTCATTGGCTAGAGCCAGGCCCCATGCAGGCCCAGAAACCAAACCTACAAAAGGAGTGGGATTCTGGTGCTCGGGTTGGACCCATTACAGTTCATTCCCTGGAGCTGAGCGAGGGGCTCTCCTTCCCTGAGCACGTTGCTGCCGTGCAAAACCTGAACTCTGTTAGCAAAGAAGAAAAGCGACATAGCTATCTGATAGCCACATCCTTCTATCATCCCAGGTATCCTTTGGAAACTTCTGTACATCACTCTCGAAAAAGTAGTTCAAACGGGGTGACCCCACCTGCCAAGCATCAGGAGTGGACAGTGAGAGTCACAATGATGTTTCAAGGACGGGCCCATGACCTAGCCTCACTTATAAGAGGCAGCCTCTGAACTTCTCTGGAATTTACTGGACACGTGGCAGTCACTGTGCTGAGCTTGCCATGCTACCGGATAACAAACCTGAAGTCGCTGTGGTGGTCACCTGTGCCACCATGCTGTGGATTGTGCCTGAAAATGAAGTCCAGGCAGAAGACAGAGCCTGGAGATGGGAGAAAATGCCACGTGTGCTCCTGAATACAGCTGTGCCTGAAGCCAGTGTAGCTCAGGGCTTTTCGGATACATGGCCAATATTTCCTCTTTTTCACTTACTTCCTTTGTATTTGGTTCTATCATCTGCAATCGAAGAGCCCTAAACAATATGAGAGTCAAGCAGGGGCTAGATCATGAAAGGCTTCAGTGTGAGGCTAATAAGCTTGGACTTCATCCTGGGGTAACTGGGACCTTGGGTGAGTTTTAAATCAGGGGAAGACATGCCCAGATACATGTGACATGGTAGAAACAGGAGAGCCGTCCGTCCCTCTGCCCTGATCTAACACATGTTAAACTGTTTAAAGCAGGAAAAATTACCAAATCCCTCAACCCCACAACTATCAACTGAATCAGAAGGGACTCTAACTCCAAAGAATTTAATGAAAACTAGTACTACTTCCTGGGTCCTAAGCCGAGCAGCCATTGAAAGAAGGTGAGCAGTTATGAGGCCCCCGAGGCCCGGGCCCTGCCCAAGGGAAGAGCACTGTCTGAAAAGATGAGTCGAAGGCCAAGCAAATGACGGAAATGTCCTTTTAGACACACATTGCACTTATTACTTCCAGAAACTTTTCTGTGGTTTTTGAAAGCCGTGCTTACTTAAAAAGAAACCTAATAAGGGAACAAGCAGGTCCCGCAGCTTTCACTCCTCCGACTGAGTTGAAATTGGTGGGTCCAGCGCGCTCACTCTCGAGGCTGATGGGCGCCCAGAGCCGCTGGCCTGGCAGGAAGCGAAGGTCGCTGCGCTTCCCGCTGGAGCCCGGGACCCAGCCTTAGATAACAGGATGCAGGAAGGAACCCAGAAGCACGACCTCCTCCTGTGGAAAGGGGTGGAATCTTCCTTAAGAGAGACATTGTCTCACTTAGAGACTAAGAAGGAAGTTCATGGACGTGAGCAGGGTGAACCTGAGGACCAGAGAGCCCAGGCAGAAGAGGGGGCCCGTGGCGAGGGTGGAGAGAAGTCACACAGTGCTTTTCTGTGTGATACGAGGGGCCGCTCGAGTGGGCCAGAATTGTAATCTCTGCTCCTCTTATCATGGAAATGCCTCCTGAAGATGCCCTAACTCGGCATTTTGCAGACTTTTTAGTGTGCATAGAAATAACCTACAGGACTTGTTACAAACATAGACTCCTGGCCCTGCGGGGCGGGCTCAGCGGCTGAGCATGGATCCAGGACCCAGGAGGTGGCGGTTGGGCTCCGGGTCAGGGCACATGCCCGCTGCAGGCTCCATCCCCGGCAGGGGGCCTGCAGGAGGCGGCCGAAGGATGACTCTCATCGCTGATGTTTCTCTCTCTCCCTCTCCCTTCCTCGCTCTGAAACCAGTAAAGATATACTAAAATATATATATATTCCTGGAATTGCACAGGTGCTGATTTCGCAGAAGTTGCCAGCTGTGGTGGACACCTGGCCCGCACGCTTCGCCCCTTCCTTTGGTGCCCTCACGGGAAACAGGATGGAAGACAAAACACATAGGCGCTTACTCATGAGCTCCGGCCCCCACGGCCGGTGATGGCGCCACAGGCTCCAGCCCCGCGCACTCCGGGGTGCACACGCCTTAGTGCCGAGTGGGCCCCGCAGGCGTCCTGTGCCCAGGTGAGGGAGAAGCCGCGGGCCAGAAGCAGGGGTGCCGGGCGCCCACACAGCCGGCGCCCCTCGGGGAGCTGCGTGCGCTGCGGCCGCGGGGCCCCGCAGGCGGCGGGCTGAGGGGCGCGCAGGCCTCTGCCCGAGCTCTGGGACCTGCGCAGGCCCCCTGGCAAGTCCAATGCATCCCAAGGCGATTCACGGAAAATGCACGCTTCTCTTCTGTCCCCTTCGCCATTTCTCTCACCTACGCCCAACATTTTGCTCACCTGGTAAGTGACCCTGAGGTAAAGGAAACGCCACCACTCAGCGGTAGCGCTGATGCGCATTTGAACCCATACAGTTTGCCCCCGGAGCTCGAGCTTTTTAACAACCACAGTGCCTATGGCGGTGCTGAGGAACGTTTCAAAGTGGGTGGCATCCAGGTTCAGGGAGAAAGAATGCCACAGCCGCTTACAGATGTCTGCCCTCGACAAGGGGGCTGGCAGGTACACGTCACCGAAAGCGTAGGTGACCAAAGAAAAAGAGATAAATTGGACTATATTCAAAATATAAAACTTTTGTGCTGCAGATGACACCTTTAAGAGAGTAAAGAGGCAACCCACAAAATAGGAGAAAATATAAATCATATACGGGACAAGAGTCTAGTGTCTGCAATATATAATGAACTCCTACAACTCAACAATACAAAGAATAATAACCTAATTTTAAAATGAGCAAAGATTGAATAGATGCTTTTCCAAAGATCTACAAATGGCGAAAGACCACATGAAGAGGTGTCCAACATTAGTGGTCATTAGGAAAATGCAAATCAAAACCACTATGAGAAACCACTGTGCAGCCGCTAGGGTGGCTGTAATATAAAAGATGGACAATAGCAAGTGTTGGCAGGATGTGGGGAAATCGGACGCCTCTTACACTGGTGGGAGTGTACAGTGCAGCAGCTGCAGAAAACGGTTTGGCAGTTCCTCAATCAGTTAAACATAGAGTTACGGTATCACTCAGCAATTCCACTCTCAGGCACGTACCCAAAATAATGGGAAACAGATGTCCAAACAAAGACGTGTACATAAATGTTCATAGCGTCACTACTCAGAGTAGCCAAAAGGTGGAAACAGCCCACGTGTCCATCACTGATGAATGAATAAATAGAACGCGGCACATACGCACAACTGAATTCTGTCCAGCAATCGAAAGAAATGAAGGCCCTGGCTGGCTGCTCAGTGCCTGGAGTGTCATCCCACGCACCAGAAGATTTCACGTTCCATTCCCAGTCAGGTCACATACCTGGGTTGTGGGTTGGATCCCCAGACAGGAGGCAACCAGTCAATGTTTCCCTCTCACATCAATGTTGCTCTCGCTCTCTCAGTCAGTGAAGACATATCCTCAGATGAAGATTAAAAAAAGAAAAAGAGAAATGAAGTACTTATACCTGTTATAATAAGGATGAACCTGGGAAACACTGTGCTAATTAAGAGAAGCCAGTCACAAAAGGCCGGACTGTGTGATTCCATTTATTTATTTACTTTTGTTAATCCTCACCTAAGGATATTTTTTCCATTGATTTTTTTTTTTTTTTTTTTTTTTGAGAGTGGAAGGCAGGGAGAGAGGGGGGAAGAGAGAGAGGAAAGAACATCGATTGTTTGCCTCCTGCATGCTCCTGGACTGGAGCTGGGGATCGAACCTGCAACCCAGGCATGTGCCCTTGACTGGGAATCAAACCCTGGGCCATTTGATGCACGGGCTGATACTCTAACCACTGAGCCACACTGGCCAGGGCTGATGCCATTTATATGAGATGTCCAGAATATGCAAATTTATAGTCAGAAAGTGGATTAGTGGTTGCTATGGGAGGGGGTAGGGACAATGGGGTGTGACTGCTAATGGGTATGGAGTTTCTTTTAGGAAGGGTGAAAATGTTCTAATTAGATTGTAGTGATGGTTGTGCAAATCTACAAATATACTAGAAACCTTAGAATTGTACACTTTAACTGAGTGGATTATCTGGAATGTAAATTATATCTCAATAAACTTATTTTTGAACACCTGAAAGTCTCATGTCCCAGGAAACCCCTCAATTACTCGGGCAAACCAGGAGGGTCGGTCTCCCTCATGCCACCCTCACCCATATAAAATTATTTTCAAAGAAGGTTGGGGTGGAATGCAGGATCTGGAGTGTTAGCCAGCTTTTTTTTTTTTAATGTTTTTATTGATTTCAGAGAGAGGAAGGGAGAGGGAGAGAGAGAGAAACAGCAAGGATGAGAGAGAATCATTGATCTCCTGCCTCCTGCACATGCCCCTATTGGGGATCCAGCCCGAAACTTGGGCATGTGCCCTTACTGGGAATTGAACTGTGACCTCCTGGTTCATGGGTCAGTGCTCAACCAGTGAGCCACACTGACCTAGTTCTTTGTCAGCTTTTCGCTGTGGCAATGCTGTGTAACAAACAGCCCTGAAACACAGTCATTTATAAAAGCAAACATTTATTTCTTGCTCACAGGTCTGTGGGTCAACTGTGCCTCTAGTGAGCCAGCTGGGGTCAGCTGGCCTTGGGTGTCTCTCATTCTAGGACTGAGGCTGAAGAATCAGGGTCATGCTCTCCTCACACCGATGGCACAAGCAAAAGAAGCCGAACCACACTATGCAAGTATGCATAAAGCCTCAGCTACGCTGTCGCTTACTTCAGAGCTGTTCACACTCTATTGGCCAGTGAGTCGCGTCGCAGGCCCAAAGTGAGAGGGATGGGAAAACACTCACTGCCTAATGAGAGGTGCTGAAAAGCCTCAAGGTAATGGGCTGGGCATGTAATCTTATTAGAGCGGGCAGTGGACACAGCCATCCCCAACTTAGGATGATTTGACTTTACGATGGTGTGAAAGCGAAATGCTTTCAGTGGAAAACTTGCTTTGAATTTTGATCTTTTCTCAGGCTAGAGATGCTCAGTACGATGCTCTCTTGAGGCTGGACACGGCATGAGTCACGGCTCCCAGTCAGCCACACAACCTGAGGATAAACAGGCCATTCTCTACAGTGCACTGTGTTTTTTGGCTATTGTGTTCCGTGTTTTCACATCCCATGATGTCTACGAACGCCCATCTGTGTCTCCAGCTTCTGAGAGGAAGGCATTGCCTTTTTTTTTTTAAAAATATGTCTTTATTTATTTCAGAGAGAAGGGAGAGGGGGAGTCAGATAGAAACATCAATGATAGAGTCATTGCTTGGCTGCCTCCTGCACGCCCCCGACTGGGGATCAAGCCCGCAACCCGGGCATGTGCCCTGACTGGAAATCGAACCGCGATCTCCTGGATCCTAGGTTGGTGCTCAACCGCTGAGCCAGGCTGGCCAGGCAAGGCACTGACTCTTGAAATGAAACTCAAGGTCACTGCCCACCTGTAGGCTGATGTGTGTCCTGAACACATTTAAGGTAGTCTAAGCTAAGCTCTGATGTTCAGGAGGTTAGGAGTATTAAATCCATTTTCAACTTACAATGGGTTTATTGGAAAGTAACCCCACTGGAAGTCAAGGAGCATCTGTAGTTGCAAATAAGCCTATGGACCACAACTTCCGGGCCATTCCTGCTCTATGAGGCATCTGTCTAACGTCTGCTGCATTGAGATCTTGGTTCTTTAATAGAAATTCTTATATTTAAATTCTAATTATAAAAGTAAAAACAGCAGACAACACAGAAAACTTAAAAATGTAAAAGTTAGCTATAATTCAGGGTTAACTGATGTTAACAGCTAGGTATTCATTCTTTTAAAATTTCTTGTATATGTAATCACATTGATATTATTTTTAACACAACCAGGATTGTATATGCTGTTTTATAATCTCTATTGTCAGTTAAAATTCCATGAACACTTCTCTGTATAAAAATATAGATCATTGTTGTTGTTTTTTTAATATATCTTTATTGATTTCAGAGAGAGGAAAGGAGAGGGAGAGGGAGAGAGAGAAACATCAATGATGAGAGAGTCATTGATCGAGCCCACAACCCGGGCATGTGCCCTGACCGGGAATCGAACCCTGATCGCCTGGATCCCAGGTCGACGCTCAACCGCTGAGCCACGCCCAGCCGGGTGATCATTGTTATTTTTAATGCTTGAATGAATTGTACGGTACTTACATTTTGAACATGTTTATAAATATTTTCTCACCAATATTTCTGCCATCATAACAGATTTATTTCCGTTTCTCATGTTTACTTCTGACCTATATTATTCAATGTTTCACTTCAACATACGTTTCCTCAGTGTATGTTTGCGGGCTTGCACACAACATGATTTCATAAATGCTTGTCCATGTTGTTACAATCCAGATAGCTATTTTTTTTTTGGTGCTAACACATCATTTAATTAGCCAATTCCTGTTGTTGGGACTTTGTGTTATTTCTAGTATTTTCCTAGTATAATAATTTGTTCCAAAAATTTTTACTGCACTGGATTGGCTGAATTTTTTCTGCCTTTTTCCCACCATTCTTCCCCTCATGTCAAATGGAGGTGGGATGGCCACTGGCATTTTCCAACTGTCGAGCTCAGTGGTAGTTTAGTAGTTGTAGTAGTTCGCTGGTACAGGTTTATATAGTTCGTAGCCACTCCCCCATACAATTATTGATAGCTGGCATGAGTGGGCATGAGCTTCAGGAAATTCTGTTGCCCACTAAGTTGATTGTGACACCAAAGTACAGGGCCAGCAGTCATTTGATGATATGTGTCCTACAGTGCCCACCCTGGAGACACATGTGGGCAGTGGGGGAGAAACAAGGTTTAAAATTTACAGAGCTAAACGCTAGTCTACAGGAAACAGTGGTCACACCTCTTGCTCTATGGGAAAAGCCCATCTCCAGGGAGAGATAAGGTTGGTGTACAGAAAGAGGCAGGGCCCAGGATGGAAAGAACACCCTGTGGTATGAGCACCCTGGGCCACTTGCTCCTAAAGCTGGCCTGGATCCCTGCCCCTTGCACAGTTGGGCCGTCAGCCCTTCCTTGGAGTCCATGAGCCAACAAACCTATTTTGTTTGAACAAGAGCCCTGAAATGTAGGTACTGAGCTGGTGCTGACACCACAGCTTCTGGGCCAGTGCTGGAGCTAGAAAAATGCACAAGAAATGGAGCTGCCCTGCGGAGCCCACGGACTATGAGGGACTGGGATATGCAAACAAATAATTATAGTATGCTGTGCCACGTTTCATAGCAGAGGTGTTCCAGCTAATGCAAGAGAAGGGGAGCCCTGACTCGATGCAATGAGTGAAATGTCCCCTACCAGTGGGAATACACTCAGTTCAAGCAGTGGCACCACTACGACATCTTTGTTAGGCCATTTTTTTGTCCTTTGGGAGATATTAGGGTAACTCTTGGTAACAGGATTACTGAGCTAAAAGAGCATAGACATATATTTATTGTGGCTTTTGTAGACTGCTGCAAAATGCCAAGTAGGTTAGGAGTGAAGCCAGACACCCTCATCACCCTCATTCTTTGCCTTCCAGCAGCCCTCTCCCCATCTAGAGCTTTGTCTAGACATTTCCTGCAGCAGCCTACTCCCTGTCCTGTTTCATCACTGAGGCCCTAAAATGCCACCAATAGTAGAAGCTGTGCCAAAAGAAGATGTTTCATCGCTGCTGGGGACTCCAGCCCAGGGGACATTAAGGAGAGTGGCCTCCAGCAACTTACTGCTGGAACAGAGGCAATGCGTTCCCACCCGTCCTGTCTCCAGTCCAGCCTTCCTGTCTTAGGGATCACATCCCTAGGCCACTCTGTACCCCTCTCCTCCACACGGGGCTATCTCAACAACTAAGATTCCAGTTCCTCCCACAATGCATTTAGCATTGACTATGTACCCAGTGGACGGGAACGCAGCCCACCTAAGACAGTCTGGAGTTCCCCTCAGGTGCTTGGCACAGACACGGCTCACTCAGCGGCAGGTGTGACAGAAAAGAGCCCCGTCTCGAAGTGGGACAGTATTGCTCTATGACTTGCAAGTTCTTTGATTTCAAATGACTTATTTCTCTCAGATTCAGTTTCTTTGTGTATATATTGGAGCTGGTATCTACCCTTTCACTCACTTAACAACTACTTAAATCTCACAGGGCAGTGTGGTACTGTAGTGGAAAGAGCAAGGACAGGGGACAGACAGAATCGGAGACGAGTCCTGCTTTTGCAACTAACCTCATTTCATTAAATTTAGGACATCACAGACTGCAGGATGAACCTTTTTCAAAAAAATTTTTGACAGTATTACAGATATCCCCCCATTTTCCCTCCCTTTGCCCCCTCCACCCAGCCCCCGCCCCACCCCAGGCCTTCGCCGCACTATTGCCCGTGTCCGTGGGCTATGCCTCTGTGTTCTTTGGTTAATCTCTTCCCGTCCCCTCCACCCCCCTCCCCTCTGACCCCGTCAGTCTGTTCCATGCCTCCATGTCTCTGGACCTATTTGTTGGTCAGTTTATTTTGTTCATTAGATTCCACATATGAGTGAGATCATGTGATACTTGTCTTTCTCTGCCTGGCTTATTCCGCTCAGCACAATGCTCTCCGGGTCCCTCCGTGCTGTGGCAAAGGGCAAGAGATCCCTCTTCTTTACAACTGCGTAGTCTTCATGGTGTGAATGTCCCACAGCTGTTTTATCCCCTCATCTACTGATGGCACTTGGGCTGTTCCAGATCTCAGCTATTGTAAATCATGCTGCTATGAACATAGGGGTGCATATATTCTTTCTGCTCGGTGTTTCAGGATCCTTAGGATATATTCCAGAAGTGGGATCACTGGGTCAAATGGCAGTTCCATTTTTAATTTTTTGAGGACACTCCAACTGTTTCCCACAGTGGCTGCACCAGCCTGCATTCCCACCAGCAGTGTACAAGGTGAACGATTATTTTATGTACCCCTAAGAAATAAACACTGCCAAATTCCAACTCAATTATTTCTCTTTTTTTAATAATATATTTTTATTGCTTTTTACGAAGATGGCACTGAAAGCAAAGAAGGAAGTCCCTGGCCCTCCCAGAGCCAAAGCCAAAGCCAAAGCAAAGGCTTTGAAGGCAAAGAAAGCAGTGCTGAAAGGCATCAAAAAAAAAAAAAAAAAAAAAAAGAAGATCCGCATGCCACCCACCTTCCGACGGCCGAAGACACTGAGGCTCCAAAGGCAGCCTAAATATCCTCAGAAAAGCACACCCAGGAGAAACAAGCTTGACCACTATGCCATCATCAAATTCCCCTTGACTACCGAGTCAGCCATGAAGACAGAAGACAACAATACACTTGTGTTCATTGTGGATGTCGAGCCAACAAGCACCAGATCTAACAGGCTGTGGAGAAGCTCTACGACACTGACATGGCCAAGGAAACACCCTGAGCAGGCCCAGTGGACAGAAGAAGGCATATGTTTGACTGGCTCCTGACTATGATGCTTTGGGTGTCGCCAACAAAATTGGGATCATCTAAACAGTCCAGCTGGCTAATTCTAAATATAAGAATCTTACACTGTAAAATATATATATATATATATATATTGATTTTTAGAGAGAGGAATGGAGAGGGAGAGAGAGAAACATCAATGAGCGAGAAACACCGATAGGCTGCCTCCTGCACGCTTCCTATTGGGGATCAAGTTGCAACCCAGGCATGTGCCCAGACCTGGAATCAAATGGTGACCTCCTGGTTCATAGGTCAACACTCAACCAGTGAGCCACACCGGCTGGACTCAATGATTTCTTCTCTCTTGAAATTGTATTTGATAGTTATTAGAAGAGCTCTGTTAGACTTGCTGATGTTTTCACATAGATTTTCATTACACATCCCTCTTATACATAAAAATGAAAATGTAAGCAAAATAAATTGGTTAAGATTTTCAAAGTTCACTGACCAAAGACCACTAGAAACACAGTTGTAATCACAAACAGGTTTATTAACTTGCTGCAGTAAAGAAGGATGCACCTAGGGAAACCCTCACATGTCTGCTTAAGTCTGGGCTTATATTCCATGGTTCTGGGAGGGATTAGGGAAGTGGGGACCAGTTCTGGACTGAACGCTGTCAAGAAATAGGAGCAATTCAGAGACTGGGTATCTTTATAATGTTTGCCCAGGAGGCAGGAGGATTCAAGCAGGGCTAGAGGGATCTTTGGTAAAGCAGCAGCAACCACTCAGAAAAAGGCGAAGTTACTTTTGTGGTCATGAAGTGGCCTTTCTATATCTCATTCTAAGCATGGTTTGTATCCTGCTGGTCACATCACTGTCTGAATGGGATCCCTCCCAGACCCAACTCCACTGTGTGTGTGTGTTGGCTCCCATACACCAACAAGCAATTCTCCTACCCCAGCAGGGTGTCCGAGAATTCAACTCAATTATAACACTACCCAGAAACAGAATCAGAATCCACAGGTAAAGGGCCCAGTCCCAGAAGACCGCCTCCACTTCAGATGCCAGTTGGGCTACAAACTGGAGGTTCCAACAACCCCTCCCACTCAGGATGTGAACTGCAAGTCCAGGTTGTTACCTGTACTTCTGACGGACTGGCTATAAATCAGAGGTTTCCATGACCCCCTCCTTGGGTCCAACTACTTTGCTAGAATGACTTGCAAAACTCAGAAAAATCTGTTTACTCGCTAGATTACCGATTTATTACGAAGAATATTAAAGGGTACACACCAACAGCCAGATGAAAAGATACACAGGATGAGGTCCTAAACAAAGGAGCTCTGTCCTCGTGGAGCCTGGGCCCTGCGCCGTGGCATGTGGAAGCGCTCTGGTTCCCCCACATGGAAGCTGTACAGGTTTGTAACCAACAGCAATAGGCTAGCCCATAGAGCCAAGGTGTGCCGTAGGCTAGCCCATCTAGGTTTGTGCAAGTGCACTCTGAGATGCACTGGGTGTGTCAGTGAGTGAGGGTGAGCGGATATGAAGGCTGAGGACCTTATTGTCCACTACTGTAGACTTCATAAACACTGTACACTTAGGCTACACTAAATTTATAAAGAAATATTGTTCTTTCTTTAATAGTAAATTAACCTTAGCTTACTTTTTTACTTTATAAACTTCGTAAAAATTTTAACTTTTCTACTCTTTTGTAATAACACTTAGTTTAAAACACAAACACATTGTACAGCTACACAAAAAGATTTTTCTTTATATCCTATAAGCTTTTTCTCTATTTAAATTTTTTACAAAATTCTCACTCAAGGATATTTTTCCCATTGCTTTTCAGAGAGAGTGGAAGGTGGGGCGGGGGGAGATGTGAGAGAAACACATTGATTGGTTGCTTCCCACAGGCACCTGGACTGGGGATCGGGGATCGAACCTGCAACAAAAGTATGTGTCCTTGACAGGAATTGAATCCAAGACCCTTCAGTCCGCAGGCCAACATTTTAACCACTGAGCCAGATTGGCTAGGGCTCTATTTAAGTTCTTATAATTTTTAAACTTTTTGGTTCAAAACTAGGACACACACACACAAAAACCCAAAAAACCTAGGACATCCCTGGCTAGTGTGGCTTGGTTGGTTGGAGCGTTGTCCGGCACAATGAAAGGTGGCAGGTTCAATTTCCAGTCAGGGCACATGCCAGGGTTACGGGTTTGATCCCTGGTTGGGGCATGTAGAGGAGGCAGCCGATCAATTCATTCTCTCTCTCTCTCTCTCTCTCTCTCTCTCTCCCTCTCTCTCTCGCCCCCTTCCTCTCTCTAGAATGAATGAAGAGAGAGGGGGGAAAACCTAGGACACAAACACACATATTAGCCTAGACCTAAACAGCACTGTCTTCCACATGTGTTTCCACTGGTAGTTCTTCAAGGGCAGTAACAGGCAAGGAGCTGCCATCTCCTAGGACAACTATACCTCCTCCGGAAAATTTCCTAAAGGACCTGCCTGAGGCTCCTCTTGAGGAGGTGTCACTCTTTTAAGAAAGCTCTCCCACTATGAGGTCAGTAGGCCACAGGAACTTTTCAGCCCCGTTATAATCTCACGGGAGCACTGTCCTAAGCAGGCAAGTCTGTACATTATTCTGAATTACTCCTGTGTTTGGTCTGTTACAGTGGCATTTTAAAAATGGATTTTCAGTATCGGGCATTTTCTCCACCAAAATCTCAGGAAGGCTTTTACAGCACAGGGAGATGCCCATCGATGTCACAGAGGTAAAAGGTCAGCCACAGGATTGTAATGCTGCAGTGTCATGGCAACTGGAGTCTGGTCTTGGGGCTCGCAAGGATTTCTGTGCGACCTTGGGGAGGGTCGCAATCCCTGGACTCACGTTTAAAAACTGGAAATCATAGCAAGTGTTTATCTGAGTCTCCTGCGATCTTGCTTCTAGGTGTATCCTCTGGCTCAAATAAATTATTACAAAAATTCAAAAAAATAATCAAGTCTGTGAAATCATAAACCTTAGGGATGCTTACATACGCCCACACTCCACTTGGCTTTTCCTCTTTGCATGCCCTTGTCCAGAAGGCTCCACGATGTTTTCTCTAAGAAAGTATGAAGTGTCTAAGGAAACAGATAGCATGACCAAGATCACATAGCAGGCAGATCGGAAGTAATTCTGTCTCCACTCTTCCCACGCCAAGGCCCTTTCCACTCGCCCACGGGTTCTTTTCCCGCCGTGGGCATCTTCTAGCGGAGGAGGCTTAGTCAGGGCCGGGCAAAAGCGACCCCGACCGAAAGCCCTTCACGCCGGCAAAATGCGCCCGATTACCGTCTCAGCGGAGGGCCGCCCAGGGCGCCCGGCGGGCCGGCTCCGGACGACCCTCCGGGGAGAGCCGCAGGGCGCCCCCCGGCCCGCGCCGACCGCCGCCTCGGCCCTGAGGGCCGCCGAGAGCGCGCCGCCCTTCCCGCCGCCCAGCGGGTCCTGGGATTCTAACGGAGCCGCGTGCGCGGGGCGGAGCCGCGTGCTATTGGCCGCGCCGGGTTCGGGGGCGGGCCCGCGGCGGGCCGGCCCGGAGGGCGCCGACAATGAGGCTCCATAAAAGGGAGCGGCGGGGGGCTGGGGCCCCGGATTGAGCCCTCCCCGCCAGGGGTCCCGACGCTCCAGGTCGCGGGGAGGCCCGGACGCGCCGGTCGCTGGCCCGGCGGGCGGCGGGGAGGGGGCGGCGGGGAGGGGGAGGGGCGGCGCGGCGGGAGGCGGCCGCCGGCCGAGCGCTCAGGCCTGCGCGCCGGTCCTCCCGCGTCCGGTCAGCGCGAAATCCGCGGCCGCACCATGGCCCTGAAGGCCGAAGGCGCCGCACTTGACTGCTTTGAGGTGACGCTCAAATGCGAGGAGGGGGAGGACGAGGAGGAGGCCGTGGTGGTGGCCGTAATTCCGCGGCCCGAGCCGATGCTCAGAGGTGAGGATGGGAGGGGACCCCACTTCCGCGTCACGGTCCGGAGCTCGGGCTCACCCCCCGCCCCGTCTGGGCCCGGGCGCCCCCTGCCCCTTTCGGGTCTCGGGCGCGGCCCCCCTCCCCCTTCGGTTTGGGCCGGAGCGCGGTCTTGCTCCGCCCCCACCCGGGTTTGGAATCTCAGGCCTCCCCGAAGTCCCCCTCCCCCGTCCGGGGTCTGGAGCCTTCGATCCGCGCCCGCCGCGCTCCGGATGTTCCGGTGCCCCGGCGCCCCCTCTCCCGAGCCCCGCGCCGTCTGCGGGACCCCGGGGGCGCCGGGTGCCTGCGGCCGTGGTCTCGCGCCCCGCGGAGGCGGCGGCCGGCCCTGGGGCCAGGCTGCGCTGTAGGCCGAGGGGCGGCGAGGCCTCCAGGCCCGAGACAGGGCGCGGCAGCCCGGTGCCCGGAGAGGTTCGGAGGATGGAGGGGCGCCGCTGCCTCCCGCCAAGAGGATTCTGAGGGCCCTGGGGCTCTGCGGTCCCCCGCTTCCATACCTAGGCCTTCCACTCGCACAAGCCACAGGTGTCAGACGCTAGAGCTGAGGGGCGAGCGGGACTGCTTACAGCACCCGCTTTCGGAGAAGTGCTTACTGGGGGCGCCCTGAGCCGCCCTAGAAGGAGACTGGCCTTGGGAGGGGATTTGAGGAAGGTCTGGAACTCGCTCTCCTTCCCCTTTCACCAGTTTCTTCAGCCCTCGGGACCTTGAGGACCTTAGGGAAACAAAAGGCCACCTTAATGGAAGAAGCACTGATCATAGAAATGCAAATATCCTTTCTTTCCCAGATACGTCTCTCTTTGTGTTTTGGTTTTTTTTTTTTTGTGGGAAAGGACCCAGAAGAGGTTGAGAGGGAGGGAAGCCATTCATTTTTACCTCAGGGAACATAGTGTCTGCCTGCACTGCCTCAGCCTTTTGGAATCGGGAGGGTTAGAAAATGAGTGGGGGAAATAGAGACGCTCCCCTCAGAGCTTTCAGTCCAGACAGATTCTTCCCCCCTTCTGCTGGTATTGAGCCCTCCACGCGAGGCCGCCCCAGTCCTCTCAACAGCCTTCTTACCACTGTTCCATCAAGAACTGGAAGTGCAGAGAAGCTAATAATGGGATGCTCACTATGTGCCCCGCACTATTTTAGACTGAGCATGCTAATGGCTGTGAACAAAGATGAAACTGCCCTTCTGGAACATACGCACGCGCACACACACACTAAGGACCAAAGGCGGACAAACGTAAATAAACGTGGAGTGTAGTATGTCGGTTGGCAATAAGTGGTACAGAGAACACTAAAGCAAAGTAAGGAGTGAAGACTGGGGTGAGTGTTTTGTTTGCAATAGCGAGTGGTCAGGAAAGGCTTCTCTGATGAGGTGAAACTTGAGCACAGACCCAGAGGAAGTGCGGGAGTGAACCTTGTAGATAAGTGGAGGAGAAGCATCTTAGGCAGAAAGAATCGCAAGTACAAAGCTTTGAAAGGTTTGTGATGGGAGAGAAAAAGAGGGTGAACTCAAGGTTTTGGGTCTGAGCGACTGGAAGGCTGGGAGTTCAGGTTAGAACATGGTTAGTTCGAGGTGCCTGTGACACGTTCAAGTGGAGAGGTCAGATGGGAAGTTAGACACACCAGTCTAGGTTTCACGGGAGAGTTTGGCTGGAGGTATAAATACAGGAATTGTCAGCAGGCAGGCAATGCAACAAGACCGTGAGAGGAAGAGGGTAGACATCAGAGTGGTCCAAGAACAGCGTCATGGCATGAGCCGTGATTCCGGGTTGGAGATGGAGTCAGTCCCTCACCAGACACTTTGGAGTGCCACTCCATGCCGGGCACTATTCTTGATGCTGGAGATACAGGCATGAAGGATCGAAAGTCCTTGCTGTCATGGAGCCTAGAGTGTACTGGGGAGACACAGGGAACAAATGCAGCACGTACTCTGCCAGGTGGTGATGTGTGCTGTGGAGGCAATGAAAACGTGAAGGGGAATGAAGTGCTCAGGCAGGATGGATGGCAGCTTGCTACAGAGTGGCGGGAAGGCCATGGTGGGAATGTGGTTCTTTGGCAAGACCTGGAAGAGGTAAGGGAGCCATGCAAGTACCTGAGAAGAGATGATGAGGGAGGGAAATGAAATGAGGAGTTGGCACAGATGACTGAAAAGGCCCCAGGGAGCTACGAAGAACCAGCAGAAGGTGGTACCTGGAAGCTGACTGTCAGAAATCAAGGTGGTAGAAGTGATCAGTCAGAAGATGAGGTTTAAGAACTGACTGCTGCACTTAGCATTGGTGACCTTGATGGGAGCTGTTTTTGGACAAGCAGTGGGAAAGAAAGCCTGATTGCATCTCAGGGTCAAGGTTTCTATCCAGGGTCAAGCTCCTATCCATGTTCACATGGGAGATAGGTGTAACCCAGCTTTGGACCTGGATCTTCTGAGTCCAAGCCAATTTTCATATCCATTTCAAATGCCACCTCTTCCATGCAGTCCCCAGGTGTCAGGGCCTCCCATATTTGTATTTCATCCCATCCTCTTAGGTAGGAAAGAGATGTATCCATGAGGGATTGTAGGCACTCCACACAGCCCTGGGCTGCCTGCCTTTGCTGAGCTACCAAGAGCTCCTGCTCTGGCAGCTTATGGTTCATGTGCACAAAGGGCAGGTGCACCAGTGGGGATGAGGTTACAGCTGCACATGCCCTGGGAGCACTGTGTAAGGAGAGGCTAGTTTTATGGGCTGAGGAACCTTCTGAAGGGGCCTCAGTAGGTGGAAAAGTCATTCACTGACCAAAGGCTCATTGATCGTCTCCTCTCCTATGTGCCAGGCCCTGTGGGGACAATAAGATGATAAAATTTACCGTCTTTGTCCTCAAGAAAGTGTGCACTGCGGCCTGGAAGTCAGACATGGATGTAATCAGCTGCCAGGGGTGGGAGGTCAGGAATGCTTCCCAGGCGTGAGAATTTTAGCAGGTCCATTAAGGAAGTTTAGGAATTTGCCAGACTGGGGAATCTGGATGGATGTGCCAAGACTACAGGAACATCACAGTCTGTTGGAAAAACACACACGTGGACCTGTGGTCTGGGACTAGATTGAAAGGAAGTATGGAGGCGCTCTGGCAGATACCAAGGCATGCAGGCTGTTTAATGTTACTAGCATCTCAGGGATCATAAGGAAAGGTAGAAAAAGACTGAGTGGTGTTAAGCTAAAAATAAAAGGCCTAAGTGAGAGGCAACAAGCATTTTTTTTTAAGATCAAAAAGAATAGGTATTGCCCGGCCAGCGTGGCTCAGTGGTTGGGCATCAAACTGTGATCCAGGAGATCACGGTTCAGCTCCCCATTGGGGCACGTGCCCGGGTTGTGGGCTCAATCCCTGGTGGGGGCGTGCAGGAGGCAGCCAATCAATGATAATCTCATTGATGTTTCTCTCTCCCTTCCTCTCTCTGAAATCAATAAAGATATATTTTTTTTAAGAAATCAACTTTTCCTTTAAAAAAAAAAAAAAAGTATTTGGCCCCTGGTTGGTGTGGCTCAGTTGGTCACAGTGTCATCCATACATTGAAGGATCTTGTGTTCAATCCCCGATCAGGGTGCAGATGGGAGGTAACCAATCACATCGATGTTTCTTTCTCTCTCCCTTTCTGTCTTAGAATCAATGAAAAACATATCCTCAGTGAGGATTTTAAAAAAATAAATAAATTCAGGAAATCACTGATTTAGGCAGAAACCCAAATAACAGGGGTGGGCAAAAGCAGGTTTACAGATGTGAGTATGTGAAACAGTTTATTCTTGTATTATTGTAATGTTCTTGTATTATTTGTTTTTTTAAAAAACCCAGCTTATTCTTGTATTATCATTGTATTATTTATTACTATTAACCTACATTCACCCACCCCTATAGTGTTTGATAGGAGACAAAGGCAAGGGGTGTTTATGAGAAGGGGAAGGGGAACAATTACATCAATAGATGGAAGGCATTTCTGTTGGTGCAGAAACCTAAGTAGTGATGCTAATTCTAAAGAAAGTAATTTTCAGCTCGGTGGTCATCAGTCTGGTAGTCATCCTTTCTGCTTTCTTGTTCTCCTTGCAAACAATTCTTCAGAACACACTGTTGTTTTAGGCCCAGTCCAAAGGTTATTTGCCCTTTTAAAATCCCAAAGGTTTGAGGCATAAGACATGCAAGGCAGTTCCTCTGGGACAGCAGCTCTGGCTCCATTTATTCATTTTTCTACAGTGGAAATGCTTCCCTTACACCACACCACCAAGTTTGGGGATTTGTGTCCTAACTAATATTGGCCATGGACACCTTTGCTGATAACACCACCCCCTCCTCTACCTCCATAGTGACTCAACAGGAGAAGACCCTACTGCCTAGGCCTAGCCTGCTGGAGGCAGGTGGCGATAGCTGTGAGGAGCCCAAGCAGCAGATGTCTTGGGAGCAAGAGTTCCTGGTGGGGAACAGCCCGGGAGGCAGCGGGCGGGCGCTGTGCATGGTCTGTGGGGCCGAGATCCTATTCCCCTCAGCGGACACGGCGCGCGCACACATCCTAGAGCAGCATCCTCACACCCTGGACCTGAGCCCTTCTGAGAAGAGCAACATCCTGGAGGCCTGGAGCGAGGGGGTGGCCCTTTTGCAAGATGTCAGAGCTGAGCAGCCATCCCCACCCAACTCAGGTAGTTGGGCCTGGGGTGGGGGTGGGAGAAAAGCGGACCTGTGGGAACACACTTGTGGAGCTCACGGGGCGTTTGCCCCCTTCAGACTCAGCCCAGGATGTCAGTGCAGACCCTGACTCCACTCCAGACGCTGCCACAATGCCAGCAGAGATTGTGGTTCTCCTTGACTCTGAGGACAGCACAGCCCTCCCTAGAAGGACCCGGCCCAGGGGACTCCGTCCCCTTGAGCTTCCAGGTCAGCCATGGGGAGCCAGCAAGGCTGAGCTTGGGTGGGGGGGCACAGGCCTATGTTCTGGGGGAAGAGTGGCTGCTGGATAGATAGCTTCAGCAGCCCTGAGGTTGTGAGGTTCAGGCATGTTCCCTTAAAAAGGTTTGAGGCCTCTTCTTTTTTGCAGCTGCCCCTGCCACAGAGCCAGTAAATAAGAAGCCCCGTGGTCAGAGATGGAAGGAGCCCCCTGAGGAAGAACCGGTCAGAAAGAAAAGAGGCAAATCTGTGACCAAAAACCTGGACCTGGACCCAGACTCAGACTCTGACTCAGGTGAAGGGGGAGCCCAGAATGGGGCCCCATTGGGGCTCTGGCTGCGGTGCTCCAGGAGGAAAGCTGAGCCAGTGAGGGTGGGCAGGGCCCAGACCGAGGGCCCCTGCACCTCACCTGAGTGGCACTCCAGCCTCAGTGGGGTGAGGCTGCCCAGCCTCCTGGACTCATACCGCCTCTCTGCCCTCCCTTCTAGACCCCCCGTCACCTGACTCGCCCACCGAGACTTTCACAGCTCCCACCGAGGTCCGGCACTTCACCGATGGCAGCTTCCCTCCCGGCTTCGTCCTACAGCTCTTTTCCCACACCCAGCTAAGGCCCTCAGACAGCAAGGATGCACCCAAAGAGGGGGGAGTGGCCGGAGGTGGCCTTCCCCAGCCGGAAAGCCCCTCTCCAGGTGAGCTCCTGGGAGGGGTGACAAGGGGGTAGGACAGGCTGTACCCCTGGGCTCTGGCCACCTTGAGGTGGCTGGTGCTTGGATCTCCAGAAGATGGGGCCCGGGGCAGGCACATTTGAAGGATAGAGCCTGGCTGTGGGCTGGGCGTTTCTGACGGTCCTTGGGTGTGTCCGGGAATTGGTCATTAGGTTGGACTAGTCTAGTACTCCCCCAAGTTTGACATCCAAAGTTTGATTCCAACGGGAGCCTGAGAGGTGCCCACCTTGCCCTGGTGGAGCAGGGGCCCACATGGGACCATTAACAGGAGACTAGACCAGTGGTGCACACTCAGCAGACACCTCTAGGGAGAGCAGCTCAATGAGTTGCCGAATGATAGCAGTAAGCGCGTGCTTTTGTAGCATGTCCTGCCTGCTTTAAGAAACTTTTGTATGCAGTTCATTTGGTTCTTATAAAAGTATCTTTTCCGGAGGAGATTCTCAGAGATAGTTCCTTCTCCCCAGTGGTGCCTGTATTAGTTTCCTGTGGCTGCTATAACAAGTTACCACAAACTTAGTGGCTTATACCAACACAAATGTGTTTTCATTTCTGGAGGTCAGGTCTTGCTCGGCTAAAAAATCAAGATGTTGACAGGGCTGTGTTTCTTTTGGAGGCTCTAGGGGGAAGCCCCTTATCCCCCCCCCCCTCCCCCCCCGCTTCTAGACTCCGTCCACATTCCGTGCTTCACACTTGTGTTCCATTTTCAAAGCCCACCAGTGGCCAGCAGAGCCTTGCTCAGGATGCCATCTTTGGCCTGACTCTTTTGCCTTCCTCTTCCCCACTTAGGGACCCTTTTGACTGCACTGAGCCTACCCAGATCTATTTTAAAGTCAGCTGACTGGCACCATGAATTCCATCTGTAGCCTTAATCCTCCCATGCCATGGAACATATCACATTCACAGGTCCTGGGCATTAGACGTGGACATCTTTGGGGACAGGTGTTCTGCCTATACCATAGTCACGTAACCAGGCAGTGGCAGGGTTCAGATGAGACTAGAACACTCTTCAGTAGGGTGGAGGCTTAGCCTGGTTCCTCTCTTCGTCTCGCCATGCCAGGCACTGCTCGCAGCATCTCAGGCTCAGGAAATGGTTCTTGAAGGCGCGAATGAGTAACGCAGGGAGTGCCTTGACCCAGCCTGTCTGAAATGTGCATTTGGAATTAGAGCCCGAGGAAGGTGGCACGCGAAAGGAAAAGCAAATGTGCCACTTCTCCAGCCCACATCACTCACCAGCAGGGACCACTCTTAATAGTTTGCTTTGTAGCCTCAGACCCTTCCCGGAGCTGTGCGTGCAGAACGCTTACATGTGCACTTTCTTGCTGATCTTGAGGCAGGCCTCACCCCTTCGTGTAGATCACAGTTCTCACTGTCTCAAGTTTCAGCTTGAGTCACATTCCAGTCCTGCCTCCTCGAGTCTGTGGCTCTGCTTGGACTTGAACGTTTCCGAGTCTCCTCACTGCGGTGGATCGCTGCTCTAAATGGCTGACCTCTTCCACTATTCAGTGGGTTCTGCTTTCATTCTCGAAAAGAGCCTTCATTTTGAGCCCTGGGGTACCCTGTGCCCAAACTCCACCCATCTGGAGTGGTGAGTAGCTGAGAAGGGAATTCCTGAGGCCTCAAGTCCCTCTGGGGTGAGTGGGGAAAGCCTGAGACTTTAGGGTTCAACAAACTGAATGATGTGGGAGGGATGAAGGGGCTGGCAGGTGTTCTCAACAGTGGCAGGATCTGTGGAGGCTGGACATGGCCCGGAAGCCGCAGAAGACATTCAACAGCAAGTTTTCCTGCAGCCCAGCCCCAAGCAAAGTGCTCTGGAAAATGACATGAGTGAGGCAGCCTTTGTCCCCAAGAAGCTCATAGTCTGTCTGGAATACAGGTCCGAGGCAGTGAAGCAGATTGAGGATAGTTGAGCGCCCGCGCTGGTCCTGTTCCTATGTACGCTGGTCCTGTGCAGAGCGAAGGCTTCGGACCAGTGGTTTCCAGCTGTTTCAGGATCTCAAAGCTTGGGCGGATTTCTCAGAGACCTGTGAGGCTTCATCTGGAATGTCTCCACTTTGAGTTGTTTTATATATTAAAGTTCTCTGAAGGTTTTATTTGAATAAAGACACCACCACTTTTAAAAGTTTAAAAATCAAGGATTTAGAAGTTAGAAAAGTGCTCTGGTCAGGTCAGCTGAGCTGATGGATGTGAGTGTGAAGCGGTCAACACTTTCTGGGACTTGCCAAGGGCCCTGCAGAATGAAGGTGGGGAGGGCGCCTGGGCCAGAAGATAAGGTGGTCCTGAGGGCCTCCTCACAAATAGTGGGCAAAAGAGCCTCTTTGTCTTGTTGGTGATTAGTTTGAGTGGGACCTAGAGATCTGGCTTAGGATTCCTTGGTCAGACCCAGTGTGCTCCCAGGCTGACCAAAGGGAAAGTAGGGTGAGTGTGTATGTGTACGCGTGTGTGAGAGAGAGTGCAAACTTCATGAGGGGCAGGGTCTTTGTTCACTGCTGTGATCTCAGCTCAGTACAGAGCCTGGCACAAAGAAAGCCCTTAGTAAAGATTTATTGACAGGCAAGTGGATGTCACCTATCATTCTGGTGGTAACATTTCTAGAGTCGCTACTCAAGAGAAAAGCCTTGATGAGAAGGGAAATGCACCCAGGCCCTTCCCTCTGGAGAAAGTGTGCACATGTACACACATGTACAGATGTGGAAGAAGGGGGGCAGTTCTGGGGTTTGGTGCTGAAGGGGCTCAGCTTGACTGATAAGTCCTCCTGGTTTGCTCTTTTATGGCCCTGGGGCCCTGACTCATTTTCCGAAAGGACCTCTCCGTCATATCTCAGGCCTCGCTCTCCTAATACTCCTCCCTACCCCTACCCCCACCCCCACCCCATTGACCTCCTTACTACCAGGAAGAATTGGCACTTAAAAGAGTCCAGTACAAGTAAGAGCTCACTAAGCTAGGGACTCCTCAAAACAGTGGCATTAAGTCCACACAACCATCATATGGGGGTGCAGTTTGCAGAGACCTTCAGGGAACATCCTCATGGTGGGATGTCTGGAAGGCCCTGATTCCCTTTTTACAGAAGAGGACCCTGAGCCTCAGGAGGTAAGGCACCTTGCTCAGGGCCCCTCGCCTAGTAAGCCGCAGCCTATGTGCATGTCCACTGTGCCCACACAGACGCCCTGCCCACAGGGCCAAGAAGAACATCTACCTGCTCCCACACTCCCTCCAGCATCCAGGCCATATCCTCTGCCTTCTCGCCTGCCACTGTAACTGAACTGCTCCTGTAAAGGCTAGCTCATCGCTAGGACCCATCTCCTCTCCCCGTCTCACAGTTCTCTGTCACACCCATCAGTTTTCCTTCTAAATCTTTCCCAGATCTCAGCCTACACAAAGCTATTATTTCTTCCTTCTTGACCCCTCATCCCTCCCTGGCCACTGTCCCATTTGTCTGTAAACCTTTCCTCCCCTTTCTGGAAAGTAAGTTCCTGCAGGTCAGGATGTTTGCCTATTTTATTTACTGTGGTATCCCCAGTGCCCAGCAGGTGCTGCTTACCTGCATATTTGGTGAATGAAAGAATAAATGCCCCAACCATGGGTCAGGTTCTGTCCTTACTCCCTGGGTGACCCTGCCCAGAATCACAGCTTTAAATACCATTCTTCTACTCACAGCTCCTTCCTTGACCCTCCAGCCCAGACCTCTCCCCTTGGTCCCAACCGCTCTTCCAGTTGCCCATGTGACATCTCTTCTTGGTGGTCTAAACATTCCCTCATGCTCGGCATTTCGGAGTGGGACCCGCAGCCGCCCCTCCCCGCCAGTCTACTCTTCCCCGGCCTTGTCTTTGGAGGAGACTGGCCACCTCGTTCTTCAGTTTGCTTGGCTTAAACCTGCGGTCATCCTCTTGTTTCTCAGACCCTACACCAACCATCAGCAAGTCTTAACCCTGCCTCCAGTGTGTTCAGAATTCACCGTCCTGTCACCACCTCCATGCAGCTACCCTCATCCAAGCTGTGTCTTCCCTGGTTCCTGTAACAGCCTTCCAGCTGGTCTCTGGCTTCTTATCTTTGCCCGATGTGGTCTGGTCTCAGAGCAGCCAGTGTCCCTACTGAGAACCCATCTTATCCTGTCCCTGCTCTGCTCAAAGTCCTTCTGGCTGTTCCATCACTCTCCAGATAAAAGCACGAGTCCTCGTGGTGGTGTGATCCTCACCCCGGGGTCTTTACCTGTCCGCCCACCCCCTCTGCAGGCCCTGGCCTTGCTGTACCTACAGCAGCGGGTGCGCTCTGCACTGGCACCTGCACTGTCCTTCCTTCACCTGGAATGCTGTTCCCCCAGCTCTGCAGAGCTGACTGTTCACTTCCTGTCCATCTTTGCTCATGTCAGCTTTGTGAGAGCCTCTCTAGCCCTTTCCCTGGTGTATTTTTTTCCTTTGCTTCTCTCACTGTGTGTCATATCGCGTCTTTTGTTTATTCTTGCTGATTGGCTCTCACTACTGGACCGTAAATTCCAAGAAAGCCTCTTACTGTGCACCATGCACTGCTGCACCCCTAGCAGCTGGAAGAGTGCTGGGCACAGTGTGGTAGCCCAGTAAGTTACTGTTGAGTTAAGGACTGAATGAGTGGGACTCAGCCTGCCCTCAAGGACCGTATAGCTTATCGGGGAGACAGACCGGCTTCTGTGAGGATAAAGCAGAATCTGCTCATTGGGCTTAGGCACTGGACTCTGGAAACGGGTGTGGTTTGCAGAGACCTTCAGGAACACCCTCATAGTGGGGTGTCTGGAGGGCCCTGACTCTGCTCTCTGCTCCCATTCCTGCCCAGCTCCCCCTCCGGGGCTTCGCGGGACACTGGATCTCCAGGTTATCCGCATGGATGGAGGAGCCCCCGGCAGTCAGCCTACTGCAAGACTGGTCCAAGCATCCCCAGGGCACCAAGGGTGTGGGAGCAGGTGACACCTCAGATTGGCCTGCGGTTTTGTTGGAATCAGCACCGCTGGGGGGGTGGCAAGAGGCAGGGAGTGGTATATAGGTTCTTGCTCTCCCGGGGAAGGGGTGGAAGAGGCAGTGTCCCTTTTGGCTTCTCACTCAGAGCTGCCTACTCTGCTACTTGATGAAGAGTGCCAAGGCAGGATGGAGGAGAGGAGGGGGGCAGCATCTGCTGTTAATGGGGGGCACAGAAAAGTGTCTACCCGGCGAGGGTGGCCGAGGCTGTGTTGTGGTAGGGCACTGGGCAGTGGAGAACACCCACCCCGATCCTTTTGCTGATCCAGACCTCTCTGTCCCCCAAGCTCCTCCCACCCTGTCTTAGTCCCTCCCCATTCTCCCTTGGCACAGTGCCTTACACACGAAAGAGGTGGTCACCACGGGGTTTGAGCTGATCCCACTACCTCAGGGGACACCTCTCCTCCCCCACCTGTTCAGGCTCCTAAAGCAGGAGACCTCCATTACCTCTTCCCGCTCCAGCTCCATCCCTGCAGGAGGCCCAGGCAGCCCACTTGGGGGCTTCATTCACTCCCACTCCTTTTCTCCTGTTTTCCTGTTGTATATATCTCCTTTGTTGACAATAAATTATTTTTTTTTATTAAGAGAGTTCCGTCTGGGCCATCATTGGGGGAAGGGGCTTGCTAGCAGGATATCTGGCCTCCTGGAGTGAACTTGAGGGGCAGGAGGGCTGAAAGGTTGTCCTGGGTAGGAGCCAGAAAGCCCCCCACCCCAGAGGTTGGAACAGGACCTGGGGCTGACTTGTGTCAGTCACAGAGAAGCACCTCACCCCTTCCCCCTACGCCTGCCCTGGACATGTATTTTCTGACTCACTTGACAGGCCACCGTCTCAGAGGCCACAGAATTGGGTGCCCAGGAACACTCACACCCTAGGAGCTGACCTTTGAAATCGTGGTGGCCAGCTTGTGGTGGGGATGTGGGTCCTAAATGTAGCCCTGCCTTCAACATTTCAGCTCTGTGTGCTCAGCCGAACACTTTGTCCTACTCCTTGGTTTAATTGAACCCAGGCCTTTGCCTGGTTTCCTGCTCGCCAGACCAGGAGATGGCCCACCTTGCATCTCTTCACCAGATTTATTTCCCTCCTAAACTACCATCACAGGCCAGATCATTGTGAGGGTTTGTTTTTCCGCTTTGGTGATAGGGAGCTCTGAAGGGCATGGTAGCTTCCTCTGACCCCACACAGCACTGACCTGTTTAGAACCCAGGGGCAAGTGGGACAAATAAGATCATTCTGTTTGCTCCTGATAAATACTGCGTGTTCAGGGATGGAGGCACGGCTAGGACTCCCATGTGACACTGATTCAGCTGGGTTTTGAGACCATCCAGAAAGCCAATCTCTAAATCAGGAAGGATCTGAGTTAGAAGGATCTGGGCCTAAGGGCGCTATCCTTACCTGAGCTGGTGTCACCCTTGGGCCAGCATAAGCCAAACTAGGTGTGAGGAATTTCACAGTGTGGTTGACTCATGGGACATGGTCTTTTCTCCCCATCTGACTCACCTGGAGCCCAAGGATGTGTGGGACCCTTGTCCAGGGGAGATTAGAAGACTAGTGCTAGGTAGTGGAGAGAAGGCAGCGGGCAAAGATTCAGAACCAATTGTGTGTGATGTCTGATGGGCCATGGGACTCTCCTGTGTCTGCCACCATTTGTGCAGGTTGGCAAAACTTGTACCCTCCCTAGCAGGAGGGAATAAATGATGGTGAAACTCTGGCTCTGAAACAGGAATGTGAATTATTGCAGTTGGTTACTCTTCACCCTTTCAGTTGTGTGAGTGTGTTTACATTTATGCCAGTGTGCTTTTAAACAACGTGGCTGTGTTGCTGGATGTTCACAATTGAGAAAACGTGTATACAAGCTCATTGTAAAATCGTGACGCTAAATGCACCTTCGCCGCTGTTACTATGATTGATGGTTGGCCCACTAGACTGTGAGCTCCTTCCGGGCCAGGACTAGGTTGCGGTGACTTTGTTTTCCCGGAGCCCTACGCAGGCCTGGCATATAGTAGGTGCTCAATAAATGTTTGTCAAGTGCCCTCTTGTGTATTTGTATGTGGCTTTTTTTCAGTGTAAGCTGGTCCCTGGAGTACAGTTCCTTGCATAGGGTGGCTGCAGGCATTTTGTGACTTCAGCCCCACATCCCAACTGGCAGGGGTCTTCCCCGGCCAGCACCGTAGGGACTACATGAGTATGTGAGGCTGGGAGCTGCCACTGGGCACCTCTGGGCTTCTAGGGAAAGGTGGAGATCATGGAGCCACAGGCATGACTCCACTGGGAGTACAGAGGGAAATTTCTGAACGTAGGTGACTGACTGCTCAGGGTCTCCCACCTGGAACACAAAGCCTCTCACACAAATAATGCCCCCCAGGGCTGGTGTGATGAGAACCAACCATGACTTGGAGTGAAGGGTTGTGGAAGAGGGTGCTACTGCCCCTGACTCCTGACACCCATGCCCCTAGTCCCCAATACTCCTTTGCAGCCTGAAGCTGGCCACCTCCTGCCCCTCCCAGTTGCCCTCCTAGATCAAGGAGATCTTTTTGGATGCCAGTAATAGCCTGTGGGCAAAGCCAGTCTGAGACAAGGGAAGAAGCAGCCCCTTCCCTCCTTGAAGAGAAACTAGTGTGTGAGGGTGTAGTTGGGAAGGGGGACCAGCTGGGCCCTGTGCAGCGCCCCAGTTGCATCACTGGTCTGGCCCAGGCTCTACGGCTCCTCCAGTTTGACCTCCCTCTTCTGCATAGAAGGCAGTAATCACCTCCCCACCCCACCCTCACGCGGCTGAGCTGCTGTGTGGCTCAAATGAGATGGCATTCTGGGCCCTTTGTAAACCAAAGTCCTGGCTCTGGGAGGCTGGGACAGGAGAGCATCTCTGATGGGATTGTAGCCTCTCCGTGTCTGTCCCCCACTGGACCTGCTGGGAAGGGACCTCCCCAAGGCAGCACACGCAGGGAGGGGCTGCTGCCTGCAGGCATGGTGACAGGTAAGGTGGCTCTGCTGCACCTAGTGTGTCTGTTTTCCCAGCTCCTTAGAACCAGGTGCCTCAGCCCAGAGCCTTCACCTTGAATCTGGTCAGTCCCTCCCCCCCCCAGAGGGAATAGCATTGTTCCTCACACAGAATACACCAGCCTCCAGAGAAGGAAGAACATCAGGCCTTGGGGCTCCCCAACCAATGTCACTGCCTCAGGTCTCCTTGGGCCCCACACCCTGGAGGCCCAAGAAGCAGGAGCAGCAAGGGGGTTGGGGGCGACCATCCTGTGGGCTCAGATTCCACAAACGCAAATGAAGATCCAGTGGGCAGGACCTGCGGAGTCCAGACAGGACACCCACCCTAGTCTCCACTGTGGGTCACCCCACATTGTGCCTGTTATGTGAGTGAGGAAACTGAGGCACTGCAAGGTGAACCAGTGACTTGCATGACAAGCCAGAGCTGGTAAAGGAGCAGAGCTGGGCCGAGCCCAAGTCTAGCCCCAGAGCTGTTGTCTTCTCCACTATACCGCCTGTTTCTGCTTTAGGAAGACGGTGACATCTTCCCGTGAGAGCCCAGGTAGGAGACAGGAGGGCCATACACAGTGACAAATGCTCAGCAGCACCTGGCCCCCCCATTCCCCATTCCAGCATTCTGATGATGGTGCCCAGTGCTCTCATCATCCCAATTCCCAGATTCCCCCAGGACCTGGCACCTGCTGGGATCATGCCCTGTGCCTGGCAGTGCCCACTGGAGAGGCTCACTGCAGATGTGGAAGGGTCACCTGTCCCAGGTGACAATGGCGGGGAACAAAACTGAGGGCTTTGAGGGTGGAGGCAGACCTGTTCCTCACCTGCCACTTTTCTCCAGAAGTGGGCTCCTGGGCCCCTGGGTAGGCCCTGCCTGCTGGCCCTCGCCTCACTCAGCGCCCTGGCGCCCTGGCTCAGGCCGGGCTTGGTATTCGGAGGCTACAAAAGCAGTGACTGCTGCAATGATGTCCACATGGGCTTGGGCCACCCTAGGGTGCAGGGCATTGGGGTGACAGGGTGCATCTGCAATCCAGACACTGCCCTGTCCCCTCACTCTCCCTGACCTGGAGCAAGTTGAGTCCTCTAGCCCACCATGGCACCCACATCTTCGTGGGTGAGCAGTTTGCCTCTGGGAGACTCACTCATGCCCTCCGAGGTCAGAACTGCTGGAGACAGCTATATGCAGACAGTGGTTCCAAGCTCAGGCTCCAGAGGCCACGCAGACCCAGGCCCACAGCTGTGAGCTGGGTGACATGTACGTGCTGCTGCAGGTGCTGGGAATCCAGCTGTGAACACACAGCCATGACCAAGAGGGACAGCCCGCTCCCCGGCGCCCTTGCTGCGGGGGAGACACAGCAAACAAGGTTCTCGGTATGTCCTGCAGGGATGGGGGCCACAAAGAAAAACCAGCCAGCATGGAGGGAGGGGCAGGTGTTTTTGTCCTTTTGTTCTTTTTTTGATCACAGACATTTTCAAAACACCCAAAAGAAGAGAGAATGGCATAAAGAACACCCATGTCCCCAGCTTCAACAAATATGGCCAATTTGGTGTATCTTTATCTCCCCACATCTCCCCTCCTTCTGGATTGTTTTAAAGCAAATCCCAGACATTATCTCATTTCATCTGTAAATAGGTCTGCTTGTATCTCTAAGAGATTAACACTGTTCATACCATTATCACACTTGAAAAATTAATAATCCCTTAATGTCATCTAATAAATACTCAGTATTCACATTCCTCAATTGGTCCCTGAATATCTTTAAAAAGTTTGATTGTGGTGAAATACACACAACATTTTCCATCGTAACCACTCAAGTGCACAGTCAGCAGCAAGCACACGCGCTGTGCAGCCGGTCTCCAGAGCTCCTCGAATCCGGATCTACGCAGGGTCCGCACGTTGCATCGGGTTGCTGCTTCAACCTGCACCACACTTTCTTTGCTCTGTTTTTCTGTTTTTTTCTTTTCCCTTGTTTAAGAACAGTGGCGTGTTCTGGAGACAGAATTTCCTCCATTCTGGATTTGGCTGGTTGCATCCCCGTGGAGGGACGCGATGTCGAGGTGGGGGCTGCAGGAGGCTTCCACAGAAGGAGACCTCTAAGCCTGCAGAGAGCCACGCAGCTCAGTAGGGGAAGGGAGTTCGGGCAGAGGGGACAGGGAGGGCCAAAACCCTGTCGCTTTCATTCCCCGGGGATTCACAGGCAGCCTGCTGTGTCAAACACCGTTTGAGGCACCAAGGACACCTTGGGGCTGGAGACCTCAGACGCTGTTCTACAGGGGAGGAAAGCAGGAATGTCCCCCCCACAGACACCCTGCCTGCTGGCTCCAGGAGCTACTGTACAGCTTTGGGTACGTGGGGAAATCATCTTGGCACACGGGTGAGTCATTACCCGGCCTGCCCCTACCTCCTCCAGGAAGCCAGTTAGAGCCCTGGACACCAGCTGGTACCAACTCTCCTGCGCCAACTCCAAGTCTGAGGCTGCTGTTGGCTTGTCTGACACCCTCCCCCAGATGGGAACTCCCCAAGGGCTGCTCTCTTTCATGCTTCCATGGGCTGCTTCCATTCCTGCCAGCCCTTGCTTGCAGGCCTTTGCATATCCTTGGGATCGGATTCAGTGTCTCCTCCTCTAAGAAGCTTTCCTTGCTGCTCCAGCCAGTTCCCATGTTCCCACAAGCCCTAGATCGTTTGCTATGGGTCTCCCCTCTGGGCCCCATTAAAAACTGTCCACTTGTGCTTTCTCCTTTGTTTCTCATAGGGCCTTGGCCAACATCAGCCTGGCTCTCCATCCAGGATATTTAACCTTCTCAGCAATGGAGGTGACAGAGCCCTGCTGTACACAGTAACCCTGTGGGAGTGTGGGTTGGTCCAAAGGGCACCTTCTCCTAGGAAAACAGACTGTGAGGGTGCCCTCCCTTCCTGGTGCCCCTTCCCCTCCCCCTTCCCCCAGCTTGGTGTTCAGCGGCCTCTGTGAGCTGCTGGACCTTTCTACTGCAGGAAACATGTGAGCAAGGCTGGCAGGGGTATTGTCCCCTCCATTCCAGACATGGGGCCAGGTCATAGGCGAGGAAGGGCAAGACAAGTGTCGTTGCTGGGTTAGGGTTTGGGAGAGTATCTTAGTCCATTCAGGCTACTGTCACAAAATACCATAGACTCATGGCTTATAAGCAGCATAAATTTATTTCTCACTTTTCTGGAGGCTGGGAAGTCCAAGATCAAAGCTCTGGTAGATTCAGTGTCTGGCGAGGGCCCTCTTCCTGGTATATAGAAGGCAGTCTTCTCACTGTGTCCTCGCATGTTGGAAGGAGCAAGGGAGCTCTGTGAATTGCTTTTCTAAGGGCACTGATCCCATTATGCCCATTAGGTCATATGGAGTCTTATGGCCTAATCACCTCCCAAAGGCCCCACCTTTTAATCCCATCACCAGGGGGGTTAGGATTTCAACATATGAATCTTGGGGAGGGGTCACACATTCTATCTATAGCATTCTAGAAGACCCCATAGAGAGCAAAGAGTCCAGCTCCCCCTCATTGTACAAACAAGGAGCCTGAGACCCCTAGGGGGAAAGAGAGTTACCTAATGGCTCACATGATCCATTAGTGACAGAGCTGGGACCAGCAGAATGGGCTCTTTTCCTTCTGATCCACTATTGTTCTTCTGGGAAGTCAGGAGGACAACAGAGAGACTTGAGACTCCAGGAGGCTTGCTAGAGTAAGCTAATAATAATGGCAGCCCACACAAAGTGCTGGCCATCCCCATCTCCGTCTAAGCATGTTTAATGTATTAACTCATTACATTCTCGTAGATCAACCCCATGGGGCAGGTACTTTTTTTAAAAAAATGTGTGTGTGTGTTTTTTTATTTCAGGGAGAGGAAGGGAGAGGGGGAGAGAGAGAGAAACATCAATGATGAGTCATTGATCGGCTGCCTCCTGTGCGCCCCCTACTGGAGATCGAGTCCCAAACTGAGACATGTGCCCTGAGTGGGAATTGAACCATGACCTCCTGGCTCATGGGTTGATGCTCAACCACTGAGCAACACCAGCCAGATGGGAGCAGGTACTTTTATTATCCCTATTTAAAGGATGGAAAAATTAGGTAGAAAGAGGTTAGGAGGCTTGCCTAAGATCAATAGCTACTAAGAAGCTGCCTGGCTGTACAGTCCACACTATACCTCTCATGGGCTGATTCTCCTATCGCCACTCCCCTAGCAAGGGACCAAGCAAACTTCTCTACGCTTTGATTTACTTATTAGTAGCTGGCTAGTAACAGCACCTCCTGATTATTGTAACTGCACTAATGTCCACACAGTACACAGCTCTCAGTGCATGTTAGCAAAACCAGGAAAGGGGGCTGAGACTGGCAGTTCCTGTCCTTGTGTAGCTCACGTCCTGGTGGAGGTTGGACAGAAGGCACTGATAATAAACATTCTAATCCATCAATTCTAAGATGCACATTTTTTTCACACTCTAAAAATGTTCCAAATTCAATATGGTATGTGGCAATAGTTACAAAGCACATGATGGAAATTCAGAGACACCAAGAAAAATAGGGTAAAACTCTGCAGGATGAGAGGGACTCTGAGGAGTGAGAGGAGTGGGTCTTGCTGCTCCCGGATCAGTTTCTGGACCACTCCCCTGCCCCCAGATGGCCTGCCCAGAATGAGCATGCCCTCTGGCTCCACTGGCTGGGGGGATTGAGAAGAGCAGCACCATTCCAGAGGGGTGAGAATAAGGGTGGCTTCCACTCCAGCACCCTTGCCTCCCCTGACTTCTTTCCTCCCTGCCGGACACAGAGGGATTGCTACTCAGAGGCCTCCTGTGCCTGCCAGAGCCGGGAAGCCCATACCCTTGCCTTCCCCAGTTCCGGTGGGCATCACAGCTGCCCTGGAGCACTGGCCCTATGTCTTCGTATGGGAAATAATACAATAATTAATAAATAATAACACAAGAATAAACTCTGTTTTGAGTACTCATAACTGTAAACCTACTTGTGCCCACCCCTGTATATCTCAAATCCGACTGCTTCCTCTGCTGCTGATCTCTCTACGCCACTGTCATCTCTCACTTGAATGATCATGAAAGCCTCCGTCCTGGCCTCCTGCCCCGTCGCTCTAGTCTCAACCCAGCCGCCAGTCAGATCGTGTCACTGCAGCGACACCCCATCTCTCTCCCAGGGAGAGCCAAAGCAGTGGCCCACAGGCCTGGCTCCGCACTGCCTCTCTGCCCTTTTCTACCACTCTCCCTCTCGCTCACTCTGCTCCAATCTCATTGGCCTCCTTATTTATTTATTTTTTAAATATGTTTTTATTGATTTTTTTTTTTTTTTTTTTTTTAGAGAGAGAAGAAGGGAGAGGGAGAAAGAGAGAAACATCAATTGGCTGCCTCCTGCACACCCCCTACTGGGGATCAAGTCCACAACCCTGGCATGTACCCTGACTGGGAATCGAACTAGTGACCTCTCAGTGCATGAAACAACGCTCAAGTACTGAGCCACACCAGCCAGTGCTGGCCTCCTTATTCTTTTAATATCCAGGCCTGCTCCTGCCTCAGTGCCTTTGCACTGGCTGTACCCTCTTTCTGAATGCTCTTCAGAAAGAAGAGCAATATCTGCAGAGCTCACTCCCTTACCTCTTTCAAGTCTTTCCTCAAGTGTGACCGTCTCAGTGAGGCCTACACTGACCACCACTTAGTACTACAACTCATTTTCCACCCCTCACTCGGCAATTCTGATCCCCCTTATAGCTACCTCTATTTTTCCCCCATGGCATTTAATTCTTATTATTACATTTGTTGTCTGTCTCCTCCCAATTGAGATGTAAGTTCCTGATAACAGAGGTCTTTACTTATTTTGTTCACTAAAATAACTGAAGAGCCTAGGATGATGCCTTGCACCCAGTAGGGGCTCAATAGATTTGTGGATGAATGAATCTGCAGATTAGAGAGGGGTAAATGTGTGGCAATGTATAATTAACCTTTAAGGAGAAGTAAGTGGGTTTAGAGATTTGAGAAGGTAATACCTGAACAGGATCTTGAAGTACACATGGAAGCTGAGGTACACCTGGCAATTGATCAACCTGAACAAAAGCATGGAGGTGGGAGAGCTTGGTGGCAGGGCAGGAGCTGGGCGGAGGTGTCTACCAGTGATAACTAATTGGAGAGGATATTAGCAAGGTAAGTTGAGGCCAGACTGTGCAAAGTTTTAGATGCAGGCTAAAGGCTTTTCCTACTGCCAGGACCGGTTACAAAATTTGTGGGGCACAGTGCACAATGAAAACGCAGGGCCCCTTGGTAAAAATTTCAGGAGAATGACTGCAGAGTATTAAATCAAGCTCAAAGCCCTTCTCAGAGCTGGGCTTTGTGTGACTACAAAGGTCATAGGCCCGTGAAGCCATCCTGCCTGTCCCATGAGGGACCTGGTGAGAGGCTCCAGCAGGACAGAGGTGTAATTAGAGCTGGACTTTAGGAAGATTATTCTGGCATGTCTGGTGGGGTAGGCTGGAGGGAGTCTAGGCAGGGAGACCAATTAAGCAGCCTGTGTGGAAAGAGAGTGAGGAAGAAGAGGGGACAGGTGGGATGCGTTAGGGGGGTCTAGGGGACAGGGGGCAGGGATAAGAACTTGAGCGAGTAGAAGCATGGAAGAAGTAGAGTTTACTTATACAACAGCATGGGCCCAAGAAGACTCCTGAGTGCACCTGCCTCTCCCTTCTTTCCAGACCCAAGCCTTTGAAGTGAGCTCTAAGCTCTGGCACAGTGCCTCTCCCTTTGGCCACCAGAGGGCAGATCATTCTCATGGATTTTCAGGATGAATTTGGGGTGGGGGGAGTGGAATAGCCTCAGTCCTCACCTCTTCCTTTCTTTCTTCCTCAACCCCTTCTGCATTTCTTCACCAACTTCTTCCTCAGTGGCCGGGTGCCTGAATGGAGCTGGGGTGCAGCATGGGGAAGTGTCCTGGAGTCTGGTGCATTTACTCTGATTGCAGATGGTAACTGTTGCCTCAGGAAGTACTTTCATACTCTCCTCCCATTGCATCTGCCCGGCTGCCTGATTCTCTGGCTGACTTGGCCAAAGGCTCTGCTCAGCTCCTGTAGCTGGGACTTGGAAGTTAAGTGTCAGAGGTCCAACCAGCGCTTTTCCCCACAATCCCTGGGCAGGCAATGCCTCCTGTTCCTTTGGGAACTTGTTGGTTGAACTTGGTCTCTGGCCCCTGTGAGGATCCTGGCTTCTGTCCACCTTAAGCTGCTCTTGAGCCCAGGGGAGGGGTGTAGAGGGGCAAGTTCTAACGTGCCTGGAGTACTCTGGGTGGGGGCAGCTTAGAGCGCGAGGACTGGGCCAGCCCGCTGCCTCTCCCGGGTAGGCAGCCTAGGGGAAAGCGAAGAGGGGACCCAGGCTGCCACACAGACTTCCAGTTAGCGCCAGGGGCCCTCCGAAGATGAGAGGGACCTCAGAGCTCATGACTCCACTGATCTCGCTCTATTGATGGGGAAACTGAGGCCCAGGGAAGGAAAGGAACTTCTCCAGGTGTCCATTCTTTGTGCTATCCTGAGGAATTCTTATTTTCAACCAGTTTCTCTTTTCTTTCCCTTGAGTTTCTTTGTCTTAGAAGGGATGACTGAAATGTGAATTGAGATGAGAATGTCTCTCCTTACTTTGCAGGAGTATTTAAAAAGTAACTGTCATGACAATATTACTTACAGTGTAATGTTGTTTTGTGCTATTTTGAATAATTTAAAGACTTTTGGGGGGGGAAGGTAATTCAAAGATGTTATTTAGAATGTGATTTTTAAAAATATAGGGACGCTAAACTCAGATACGTTTACGTAAACTCAGATATGTGATTTTTCCGGGATCACCCAGCATTTTGACTCCACAAAGCTGGGGCTGGAATGCGGGGCCGGGGCGACCTCTGCAGCCCTTCACAGCTTGGGAGCCAAAGACACAGACCTGGTGCTTGTCTGGGACCCTGACGAGAAGTCAAGATAGACGATGGCAGGTGATAAATGGTCGGCAGACAGGTAACAGAATAATGCTGTATTTGACAGGTGATAGACATGTTGATAGGTTGGATGATAATCAAGATGGATTTTATGAGCGGACCGACAAATGAACGGACACGCAGATGGGAAGTTGCTTTGGAATCGCAGGAATACCTAACGGCCTTATTTTCTATTTAGTCAAATAGCACAAGCACAGGAGATCCACGTTTCCTGTTCAAGGTTTGAAAATATACGAAAACTGACGGAAAGAAGCCAAGAGTTAGACTCGGTACCACCCGAGGGAATGACCCGACGCTCGCAGGGCCTCGGGTGTTGCCGGAAATGGCCGACGACCACCGTCGGCTGCGGGGCGGGGCGTGGGCGTGGCCGGTTCTCCGCACGCGGAACGGCTTCGGGTGTTTCCGGAAACTGCCGAGAGACAGCTGAAGTGGGCGGGGGAAGGCCTGTGGGCGTGGCTAGAGTACCTAGCGTCGCTTCGTGAATTTCCGAAAACAGAGCCGAAGCTTGGTCTTCGGGATCGAGGAGGCCCTCTCGTCCCCGGGGGTTACCCTCTTCGGGTGTTTCCGGAATTCACTCATAGTCGGTGGCCCCGAGAAGGAGGCGAGCCGCCCTCCCGTTCCTGGCCGCCTCGGATGTTTCCGGCTGCTGCCGGCGGAAAGAGCCGAGGGCCGGCGGTGGTGGCGGCCATGTTGGGAGCAGCAGGTCCATCGGCGGCTGCCTGTGTGCCGGGCGCGGAGCAGTGCCGCTGAGGGCAGGGGAGGAGCGAGGCGGGCGGCCGGCTGTGGCGGCAGAGTAGGCGGAGCGGCGCGGCCGGGCCGAAAGGCGGCACAGCCCAGCCGGGGGTCGGGGGGGTGCGGTCCGGAGCCGCTCGGAGCCGGCGCGGCCTAGCCCGAGCGGCGCATCCCCGGGCTGGCGTGAACGGCTGCCCGGCCTCCCCGCACCCCCGGCCGGGGCCCATGCGGCGGGTGCCCCTGCTGTGAGAAGCCCCGCCCGGCTGGGCTGCGCGCCTTCCCCTCCCTTCAAGCTTCTCGGTTCCCTCCCTTGAGATACCGGCGCCATGTCCAGCGCCCGGACCCCCCTACCCACGCTGAACGAGAGGGACACGGAGCAGGTAAGGAGCTCCGAGGACTCCTGGAATTCTCTGGCTGGGCCCCTGCACCTTGCAGAGACTTCTCCCTCCTCTGCTCTCGTGCCCCTGCTGCCATTCTGCAAGCCTCAGCTGCCCTGTCGTCTGTCTTTCGGTCCCGCACATCCCCCTCCGAGTCCTGTCGTGGGACCCACCTCATCCTGACTCCAAGCTGCACACTTGTCTTTCTGCTGACCCCCCTTGTCCCCTCTCTGCCCTGCTGCGCTCTTCCGTGTGACCTCCCCAGCTTCCCCTTCTCTTCCCTTTTTTTCTCAGGGGCCTTTCTGGTCTTCCTCCACCCACGCTCACAGCAGCCACCCTCCTCTGTTCATCGAATAGCACCCAGCGATTTGCTCCAGATCGTGATCCACCTCTTTCTCCGTCTCTCTAGCCGTGTTTCCCCGCCGCCCGCGCCGGTTCTCCCAGTCCCTGGTTGTCACCCTCAGGGTCCTTGCCCCGGAATGTGCTCTCCATCCCTTTTTCCTTCCAGTTCCCCAGCTTTTTTACCCTACCGCTTCTCCAAATTGTGCTCTCCCTCTTGCGTGCAACCCACCAGCTCCACCCTCATCACCTTTCCAAATCGTTCGCCTACTCTTTGCTCATCACTTTCCCTTTTCTCCAGGAGCTCCTTGGTGCCTCGCGCTGGCATTTGTTGCTTCCGTATTTCCCATTCAGCTGTCATGCGCATAGTTTTCCCACAGGTTGTCTTTGGAGTTCCAGTCATCACTCCCTTCAGTCTTCGGAGCCCTCATGTCCTCTTCCCCTGGGGTTTGGCTTTTAAATCTCTAGGCCCCCTGTTTCTCACTGTGAGTACTTTGCCAGCCCCCTTGGGCTCTTACTACCAAGGGAAAGATGCTACTATCTCATCCCACTCCATTAACAACCTGTTGCTCCATTCTTTCCCCGGCCTTGCTACATCACTGCTTTTGCTTTTCTGTCTTACACTGCAGCACAGACCATGATGCATGCCTGTCTCTTCACTCCTGGGTCTGTCACTTTTCATAGTATCTTTCTCCTTGCTTGTTGCCTTCCAGTGTCTCTACTCTCACCCCACCTTCCTTACTCTGAATCAGGATTGCCTTTCATCGCCATATTTGTCTCCTGCCTTCACATATTTATTTTCCCCACATATGCTTCTGTCCTTTCCTTTCCTATTGACTAATCTTTGTAACTTCCTGTCCAGGCATTTTGCATACTAGTTTCTTGAGCTGCTCTATCCCCATCGTCCTGACAATCACTGCTGTGATTTATCACCCAAGCCTTAGCCTTTTCTGTGTCATCTCACCTCTGAGCTGAGAGGCGTCCACTTTCCACCCCTCCCCTTTCTTTCACCGTCTCCAGTGTCTCTTGCTGACTGCTCTGTGAAGTGTTCCCTGCCTGTCACACCTTCTTGGTGGAGAACTTTACTAGGCCAGAAATACTGGACTAGAAAAAGGAGCCCTTCTCTCCCGGGGCCGCAGTGCTTTTTGCATCCTTTTGCCTCATTACATCCTTCATGTTTTCCTCTTGTTCCCTTCTTTCTTTGTAGCCCAATGGGACCCTTGCTATATGTTCTCTTGCATGTTAACATCTTTCTCTGGAAAATCTTCCTTTTTCTCATCGTTCCTAAATTTTTTTTTGTTACCCTTACACTTTCTGTCACCTGGCCAATCAGGAACTCAAGAAGAGTTCTGGACTGAGTTTTTCTGTGTAGTGGTTGACCCTTTTATTACTGATAGATTGGTGCTTCTGGGGGTGAAGCAGGGGTTGAGAGGAATGGATGGTTGATTTCCATTTCATCTCCGGGTTTGGCAGCTGATTCTGCATGGGGCTGAGGTCTTTAGGAACAGGAGCATGGTCTTCATGTCACAGTCTCCCTCCCTTGCTTGCTATTTTTCTCCTTACTGGGAACCACTTTCTCTAGGCCCTCTTGAAGTTGCCTATTCCATTCCTTTTCTTATCGCAACCCTTGTTTTAGCAGGTAAACCCTGTTTAACCAGAGAACTTTCCCAGGCTGTTGATTATGAGCTGGTAGGAGGAGGCTAAGTGACTGACTGGCACCCTCAGGCATTTTGAGGAGTGGCAGTCGAGTGCCTACTCTTAGGGAGGCTGTGGGGGGCATTGTGTCCAGCAAAGTAGAGTAACTGGCTGCCTCAGTGTGGTTTTTTTGTGCTGTTTACTAAATGTCAATGTATTCTTGCCACGGTCTTTTTCTTGTGATGTGTGTGTCGATTTCTTCTCTTCCCTACATTCTTAGCATGGTGCTGAGCGCATAGTAGGAACTCGGTGCACACCCATTGATTTTCATGATAGCAGTAATCAGTGAGCCATTTGGGAATGTAAGCTGCTCTTTGGTAACTTTGTCCAGAGCAGTGGCTGCACACGTTGCCATCCTGTTACAGATTATGACTTACTCATCCCATGTGTATTCTTTATGGCCTGAGGTTCTCCTGAACCATTTCATAGTTTCTGCTGGTCTCATGATAGCCAGTCTCACTATTAACTCAATATTAAGTCTCATCCTAGTAAAAGCACGGACTTTGGAAAACCTTGGATACACCTATTACAGGCAGGTACCTATATTTTTTAAAACAAGAAAAAAGACAAGTGGCAACTCCTTAGGTCATGAGACCAGAGATGCGAAAGAATTCGCCTCCTTTAGAAGAGATCATGCCACCAGGTGAGAGCAAGAAAACTCTTCTGGTCCTGTTGCAATTCTAGCTAAAGTAGTCATAGAAGCTCAGTCATTGCAATAAGCCTTAATGCTGTGAAACAGCAAAAAGTGAGGGATTTGGTTGGGCTGATTCCTTCCCCCCAAGGTCCTCTATCACCTTATTTAGATTTAAGTGATTTAAACTGGTTTCACCAGGAAATAGGTAAACAGACTGCACTGGTTGTCTTCAAGCTCCAACCTCTTCTTGCCCCCCCCCCCCCATCTTTAAAACATGTGGCTGATGGGAAGCTGGTTCCAGGAGCTCTTTGATCACATCTGAATTAAACACACATAAACACACAACAGAGAGAAGATGTTGGAGCATAAAAGTAAACCTTGTGTTGCAGGGAGATTGCCTGTTTGCTGTCAACTCTGCTTTTAACAGTGAAAGTAGGAGATAAAAGTCAAGCCCTGTCTTTAAACATGATTGTTGTGACATCTGATTTCTGATGTGCTTTTTCACAGTCATAGAGTGTTCCTTTTGCAGGAGGGTTGTGACCTGGGGCTGGTAGTTTGGGGGATTCTTAGTCTGTGAGCTGAGCTTTCTGTTCACTTTTCCAAATGGCTCTTCTGGCCTGGAGGCTTGGCAGTGGTGAAAGCAATCAGCAAGATGACTGTTTGTCTTCCAGCCAGCAGCAGCAGTAATAGGCAAGTGTGGAGAGGGGTCCAACTTCCAGAGTTCACCTGCAGCTGGCTAGAGCTTTCTGTAACACCTGGTAGAGGGGCTACATGGCTGCAGGCTTGCTTCACCTCTGGGCCTAAGGAGCCATGAGAGGACTTCTGAGAAAACAGGAGCCTTTCACTACCCACCCCACTTCTGCTGCAGTGGGCAAGGGAGGATGATGCTGTCATTCTTCTAGAGAATGAGTGACACTGTTCATTCTCTCAGGTAGTTCTGGGAAGAGGAGTTTGGAGGTCTGGGTGAAGAGAGCAAATCTAACTTACAGAATCCTGTAAAGAACAGCTGAGCCACTTTAAACACACATATCCTTTGGATCCCGGGGTTGGTTCTGGCGGAATGTTGCAGTGAATAATTTGGTTCTAGTGTCATCTAGTAGAGAGCTCAGTTAGATCTCATTTCACTCTATGCCCTGCAAGTTGTGTAGCACTGTGCTCTGAGTGCTGGCTCTAACCTCTGCCCATTTACTCTGCCCAGGGGCTCCTTGATGGCACTACTTTCCAGGGATGTGAGTAAATGTCAGACCATAGATTCTCATTTTCTGCTTGGCCCTAGAAATCAGGAAAGAGGTGTTCTTAGAGCAAGGGCTTTAGGAGTCCCTGGAGTTCATAGACTTGCCATACCATAACCTTTGAACCCAGTAAAGGTAACTACTAGTAAATTCTAATGATTTCAGTCTGATCTGTGGATTTGGGGAAGTAGCTAAACAGATGTATACAAGGCAATCATTGCAACTTGGCCTGCTTCAGATTAAAATCAAGCTTGCAAAGGGATAACTGAATTTTTCCAAAGGTGATCAAAGATTTGGCCCACAATTTTTTTCAGGGTAAATGTCTTAAGTAGAGTTGATGCCTATGAGGTAGGAAGAGATTGAGAATTTGTTTGCCTGAGAGATTTGCATGGTTAGATCTCTTGAGAATCAAAAGCAGTCAGACTAGACTGCTTCCCCTTTGGACAGAACAACCCAATTCTCAGTAGGCATTTGACCAGGACTAACCCATGCCTTCATGAACTCTTTCCCATTGAGCACTTAGCCACCTGGCTGGCATTTCTCTCCTCCCAGAAGCTTCCATGACTTTCCTACATACATATTATGTCGTCTCGAATGAATATTTTATGCCTAGAGTGCAGCCAAGCCTCAGACTTTGTGGCCCATTATTGACAAGCAGAATGGGGACTGGGCGCCACCTTTGGCCTGATGATTGTGTCTCTGCTAAATGGACTCCCCCTAGCAGCACTTTGAAGCCCATTAATGGATTGGGATGAAGTAACCTCAGCAGATGGAAAAGGCTAGGAGGGTGGTTGTCCTTCCTTTCCTGAGACTGCCTGATGAGGCTTTCCTGTAGTAATCAGGTCCAGCTCCAAGTCCCTCTGCTTGGTTAAGCTGTAGACTCTGGCTGGTAGGCCTCTGCTTTGAGAGGAGGTGTGGAAAGGGTTTCATTATCTCTTAGCTGTGGTGGTGCTACCAGGTTTGCCACTTTTCTGTCAAAATAGAAATTGAGAGGGATGTGGACAGGGTAGGTGGAGTTTAAACATGGCCCTTCTTCCTTCAGGGGAAGTTCAGCAAAATGACAGACCAGTTAGGTGGCTGAGTTTTCTTTTCTTGGTGGGAGATTCCAGCATTTGTACACTTTGCGCTTGAAGCTTGGATTCTCCAGGCTTTCTCCCTGCCTTCATCAAACACGAGTGAGTCATTGAAGTGTTACCTATGCATTTTCCCCTTCTGTCTCAGCAAAGGGAAGAGTAAGCCTCTACAAACCTTGTGGGGAAGGGAACCACCCATGTCCCACTTATGGCATGGGAAGAGGCCATCTATCCTCATGTTGGCTCTGCAAGCTCTAGCTCTCCGACGAATGTCATTCCCCACCACACCTGCTGAATGTCATTGCTGTCTTGTAGACTTTCAGATGGCACGTCTGATTCTGAAACAACAAGAGAGAATCGGGCCTCTTGGGTTCCAGTTCTCTCTCTCGGAGGAGAGATCCCATTTCCTTCTGTTACTCACTAGACCTGCTCCTCCTTTTGGGGGAATGGATAGGCTAGCCCCCTGCATCTGAATTGTCTGTTTTTGTCCATAGTGTTTGAAGTTTCTTGGTCCCTGTGGGGAATTTCTTCCAAGATGTTTGTCTTTGGGTTGACACTCATTTCCCCCTACTTCCAATGTATTTCTTTTTCTGAACCAAATGATTAATTTTAGACTTTAAAAACTATGTAATCACAAGGTTTGGAAGGCAAGAGACTGAAATGAACACTGATATTGGTGGCTAGGTGAATCCTGTGGGACAGTGGGGGTGGGGAAAGGAGAAGAGGAGGCCTCAATGGCTGGCTCCAGGCCATCTTTTTCTTTTTAACATAAGGAAGGCGGAGCAGACCAGAGCTTCTCTGTAGAACCAGTCAAGCTGGTTTTGAGCTGCCCCGGCCTATTTTCCTCTCTGTTCTTTGGGAAGTTGCAATACAAAGGTCTGTCTCCTCTGGGGCTCTGCTCATTGAGGCGTGAGTTTGTGTCTGTAAACACCCTTCTCCCCCCTAATACTGAATGGGTCTCTGAGTTGGAACTCTCCACAGGAGTGGGCTTTCTCTACGCCCCATCCAACTCAAGGCAACGTTGTCACAGGAAGTTCGAAGATACAGTTCCTTTTCTTGGGCCCCTTTTGCAATTCATAGCTTGGCAGAAGGCCCTCAGCCTGGCTATGAGGGAGGGACTGGGTCTGTGATTGGCTCCTCATTTGTAGATCTGGAAGGAAATGTGGACTTCTGACTCCTGGCTGTCGTGATCTGGCTGCTAAAGCCAATGAGACCCCAGACCTGTTGGCTCGGTGCAGTGGGACTGCCAGCCCTGCTGGGAAGGAAAAAGGAGAGAACAGTTTTTGGTATTTGGCAGCAGGTACTTCAGCGAGTGGAACAGTTTGAGCTTGTCCCTGATCAAGGTACCTGTGGGAAGGTGAGAGCCATCAGTCACCACATGTTGGCACTTCTTGAACAGCAGTAGGGAAAGGGCATAGCAGGATTCTGAGGCTCCTGTGACCATCAGTACTGCTAATGTAGCAGGTTTTCCCAGGCTCCCAGCTAAGCAGAAAATGCCCAAGTCTGAAAGCCTGGTAATGAATGAGTGATGCTGCCTGCAAACAGCTCCATCCTGTGCCCTTGTCCTTGAGGGCAGGCTGCTCCTGTTGCCACTACAAGGATCTACTCATTGCTTCTCCCAAGCAGCAGTTTGCTGAGGTTTTTGTTTTGGTTACTGATAATCCTTTATGCAGGGTGGCCCCCATTTCCCCTCATCTTTAGATTTGCGGGTCGGCTGGCCTTTCTTTACCCTATTATTTCCCCACCTCCCCTCCACAGATGGCCACCATTTGACTGTTTTTGCATGTACTGTTGGAAGTACTTGTGGTGGTTGCTTTGTTCTTGCTCACAAGCGTTTGAATTACTGGTTCTCCAGTCACAGGAAGTGGGGCCCCCGAGGCCCTCTTGGTCTAGCATAGCTTCTGATTGAGTTGAGCTTGTGGCATAGTTGAAAAGAGATCCCAACACTTTTGGACTTCAATCAGTGGTTTTGTTGTGGTTAGAGCAGGCTCTGCAGCTTGATTCCCTGTATTGGAATCTTGGTTCAGCCCCTACTGTGACCTTGCACTTGCTTAATGGCACTGTCTGCTCCTCTGTAAAAAAGGAGTAATAATAGTACCTATCTTATATGTATAGTTGTTGTGGATATTAAAAGAGTCAATGAATATAAAGCACTTAGAATAGTGCTTGACAGGATGTCATCATCATCATCACTGTTTAGATGAGCAACTTAGTAGATTTTCTCTGACTACCACTCGACTAACTCCAGGTCAGTGTAAGGGAGGGTATACATTGGAATTCCTCTGCAGTCGATTGAAAGAATTTGGCCTCTTCTAGCCATTGAGTTCCTAAAGGTGCTTTTTCTAGCATTTCTGGGTTTTTGTTAATTCGTTTATTTTTGTATTATTATTGTTTTTACCAATCAGCTATTTGAAAGAAATAGAATGCTATTGGAAAGGTTTATGTTCTTTTAAGAGCACTTTTTTAAAAAAGTTTATATAATTTCAAGTATCAATATTAGGCAATTTGATTGATTAAAAGGAAAAAAAAAACTACCATCCACCTGCCTATATTTCTGTGTTGTGAGTGTTGGTGGTGGTGGATGTGCAGCCTCATCAATGGCTGAAAAGCCACATCCAAAGTCACCAGAGCATGGGCTTTTCCGAGTGTTAGAGGAAGCCCCACCAGGTGCAGGGGTTCCCTTCATCATGCTCCTTTCTTCAAGTGCAGTATTTTCCCTTTGGCAAAAGGCAAAGGCTCCCTGTTTCTCTTAAAGGCCCACATGGGAACTTAGCTGATGATTTTAGGTTCCTTCACTAGCAGAGGGCCATCAAGGGCATGTTCTTGTACCTCTGTTGGCTCCCCTAAAGTGAGAAGAAAGCCTCCCTGCTGCTCCTGTGAAGCTGTGGACTTTGAATCTGGGGCTGAGATTTTGGTCTCAGTTCCTTGTTTATCTTCATCCTCCCAGTTCTGGAGCCTGAATGCCTTGTCAAAACAGCAAGTAAGTTGCTTTGTTGTTTCACATTGCAACTGTGGCCAGGGAGAAAGGTAACCGTGTCACCTCAGCTCATCAGGGAATATTTCTTTCACTGTATTTTCCTCTTCCTTTTGACCCCTCTGCTGACTTGTCTCACTTCCTTCTTTTTTTCCTGTTTGGTTTCTTTCAACTCCGTTCCTTCATTATCACTATCCATCTCAGGTTTTCATCTCCGCGTCCCACTCTGCCTTACCTGTTTCTATGCCTCTTTTGTGGCATGGCTCAGGAGAGGAATTTTGATAGTCTGAGATCTCCTTGATGTATAGAATCCCAGAACTACCCAGTCCTTTCTTCCTCCTATTCCTCTGATTTCTGTAAAGTTAAGGATTCACTGCTTTAGAAAACATTTTCTTTTTTGTCTCTGGAGTATGCCTTCCTCAGTAAAGCCAGGCTTGGCAACCTGACAACTTATTAGGGACGGCACCCCGGTTTCCCTGGTGACAGGGTCTAAGCTGTTTCCTCTGGCCTATCAGGAATGCCATAACTCTAGACCCTGGAGAAATCTGAGGAAGCACTTGTTAATTTTTGGTAGCGCAATACTGAACTTGGTTCTCAAGGTGTGGTCTTGGGAACCCCAGGGTGGTACATGAAGAAAAAATATTTTCATTACAACGATGCAGCCTTTGCAATTTTTTTCATTCTTACTCTCTCACCAGTATACAGTGGAGTTTTTCAGAGGTTGAATGGTGTGTGTAGACATCATCACTCTAGGCTAATGAAATGTGTGTTTCTGTACTCTTGTGTTTTCTAGAAATTTTAAGGTAATGCTTTAAGGTATAAATATGGGAATTTTCAATGATTAACTCAGTTTGTTCTTAGTACTTCTGTGCCCTTACTAGCTTTTAGTTGTATCTGCTATAATCTCTGTAAACCTCATCATTGTTCAGTAAATTATTATTTTGAAATCCCAGCATTTCCCCAGCACCTTCGAGGAAACACAACAAGAAGTAAGTACAACTCATAAAATTTACTTGTAAAAACTTTTGGGAAAACTTCTGATTTTTAAAATTTTATTTATAATTTATTTTAGCACTTAATTCTATTTTATTATGAAATAGAAGACAATTTATAATATTTCTCTGATATTTAAGGATGGGCTGTTGGCTTAAAAAAGGGAGATTAGAAGACTTGCTTTCTCAACACATAGTCGCAACCACTATTTAATGAAATGGACACATCAGCAAGTGAAAGGGAGGAATCTACTCCAAAGAGAATGGGCAAAACTGTAAATAAGAAATGGGGAAAAAAATAATTAAAAAAGAAATGATATCACATGAAAGTTTTCTTCTTCTCAGCTTTATAGATATTAATAATGTACCTTATTGTGCCTTACACAACAGAACTTTCTTGTGTAATATTATAGTGCCAGTTAAGCTGCAGCATTACTTCAAGACCCATCATTCAGAGTTTAAAGAAAAAGGAATTGAATATTTTAACTGTACACACCACGAACTCTTTCAAAGCCAAAATTTGTTTCAGCTTTTCAACCTAGAAATGAAAAAGTCACTGAAGCCTCTTATAGGATAAGTTATCACATTGCTTTGGCTGGGAAACTGCACCCAGTAGCTGAGAGACCAATGAAGTCTTGAACAGCTGACATTCCTGAATGCCTACTGGATGAAAAGTTAGTAAAATTCAGGGCAGTGCCATTTCATATGTTACCGTGACTCGTCAGATTAAAGATTTGGCTGCAAACATGAAGACTGAATTAATATTTTATTTACAAAATTTAACTTTCACCTTACAAATGAGCACATTTATAGACATGGCTGAACTTGTTCTTTCAGCACCAACTACACTTCAAAAAACATTTTTATATAAATGTTCAGCAGCAGACACAAGTGGTGATAAATACACCAAAGGTTGAATAATTTTTTTACTCTGATAGTTTATGCCGGAACAACTTCCTTTCCATTTGCTCTATCGGTGCAGCAGGGATGCCAGAGAAAACTGCTGGCACATAACATGTCAAGGCAGCGACACCAAACTCTCCTGGTGGTCGGAGCCATGGACTTTGTTCCTGCTACACACTTGTGGTTAAAAAAAAAAAAAAAATCCATTTTCACTTAATGCCCTGGATAAAGCACTAAAAAATATTCATTTTTATGACATCTCAGCCCTCTAGCAAAGATTTCTTTAATATTCGGAATGAGAAATGCAAAGTATCCATGAAGCACTGCTGCTGTGTACCATAATACAGTGACTGGCTTGAGAAAAGGCATTTGTGTGTTGGAACTGAACCAGCTGCGTGGATCATCATTTTTACTTGAAAGAACAACTGATGGACAAACTATAGTTATTCATACTTGAATATTTCATGGACATTTTCTTGAAATTGAACAAAGTGAGTCTGTCACCATTGCCAGTGATAAAATTCAAGTTTTCAAGCAAAAATCAGAATTTTGGAAAATCTGTATTTGTCAAAGACTTTTTTGATGAGCTCAGTAAAATTAATGGAACATGACTTTTTGATGTTGTGTGAAATGCCAATATTTGGAAATTCTGCATGAGTCAATGAAGGAATATTTTCCACATTGCCAGTGGATAAAAGAGCCATTCAGAGTGCAAGATGACCAATGGATTTTAATGTAAAAATACACAAAAGGATCACTGATAAAATTTCAGATTACACATTGCAACTAGCCTTTAAAAACTACCACTTGTTGCCCTGGCCAGTGAGGCTTAGTTGGCTGAGCATCGTCCAGTGCACCAGGAGGTTGCTGGTTCAATTCCTGTCAGGGCACATGCTTGGGTTATGGCTTGATCCCCAGGAGGGGGCATGCAGGAGGCAGTCGATCGATGTTTCTCTCTCTCCCTCTCCTCCCTCCTTCCCACCCTCTCTAAAAATCAATGGAAAAAATATCCTTGGGTGAGGATAAATACATACATACATACATACATACATACATACATACATACATATTTTTAAAAAAACAAACCTACCACTTGTTGCCCTGGCCGGTTGGCTTCGTTGATTATAGCGTCATCCCATATACCAAAAAGGCTGTGGGTTCAATTCCTGGTCAGGGATCATACGGGAAGCAACCAATCCATATTTCTTTCTCTTTCTCTTTTTCCTTTCTTCTCTGTCTAAAATCAATAAACATATCGTCAGGTGAGGATTAAAAAAAACCAAAGCTACCACTTGTTGAGTTTTGGTCTAATATCAAAGAAGAAAATCCACAGTGTCCAAATGGCTGTTAAACTCCATTTTCTGACTACAGGTCTGTGTGAAGTGAGATTTTCTTTATATCTTTGAATCAAAGCAACATATCGAAACACATTAAATGCAGAAGCAGATGTGGAAAGTCAGTGCTCTTCTATTAATCCAGACATTAAAGAGATATGCAAGAAAGTAAAATGATGCAGCTCTTGTGAATTTCATTTTGTTTTGTATAATATAGTTTCTTCATTAAGAATAGGTTATTTGTGTAAACATGTAATAGGTTTATTATTTTGAATGAATAAGAATTTTTTAAAATATCAGTAACAATTTGTAATAAGCTAACTCTACATAAACAAAAGATCTTTGTAGTCCTAAATAATCTTTTTTAAGAGTGTAAAGAGTTCTTGAGACCAAAAAGAGAAAACCCCTGTTGTAGACAAAACTTGAGCTGATGGTCCCTCTTGGGGTGGTTTCTTCCCATGACTTTATAAAGAGCTCTAGTTTGCAATTCCCAGCCCCTGTGTAATCTCTGCTTAAGCCTGAGACATTGACCCAAATTAATTTCCTTCTTTTAATACATATAACATTGGCCTTGTGAAGTATTTGTTTTTGTTGCTTTTCTGTGGTTTGTCTCTTTTCCCCCTTTTAAAAAACTTTATTGAGTTTTGAGAGAGAGAGGAAGGGAGGGAGAGAGAGGGAGAAACATCAGTTTGTTGTTCCACCTATTTATGCATTCATTGATTAATTCTTGCCTGTGCCCTGACCGGGGATTGAACCTTTGACCTTGATGTATCCAGACCACGCTCTAACCAACTGAGCTATCCAGCCAGGCCTCCTCTCTCGTTTTTCTTTATTCCTGAATTTTTTCCCCCCTTTTTCTTATTTTCTCTCTAGTTAGTTAGTTATTTTTTTTTAATCCTCACCTGAGGATATTTTTTCCCTTTTCAGAGAGAGTGGAGGGGCGGGGGGAGAGAGAGAGAAACATCGATGTGAGAGAGAAACATCAATTGGTTGCCTCCCATATACGCCCTGCTGGGGCTGGGATTTGAGCCTGAGACCGAGGCACGTGTCCTTGGCCCCAGTCAAACTTGGGACCTTCAGTCTGTGGGCCGACGTTCTAACCACTGAGCAAAACCAGCTAGGGCTCTCTTTATTCTTTTATTTTTAATTTTTCTAATTTTTTTGTTCAAGTTCCCATTTTTCTGTCTTTTTCTTTTTGGTTTCTTTAGTTTGTTAATATTTTATTTTTATTTTTTTGGTCTGACATTGTGGTTTTGATTGCATTATAAGATCAGTTCTCAGGTAGACTTCCTTTGGTATGTGTGAAGTTGTGGTTTGTATTTTTTCATTAAGAATAAGTAACTTAGGTTTACATGCAGTGGGTTTATTAATGTTCTTTTAAATTAATGGATACATATTTAAATCTTTTATCATTAATTTCTAATGTATTAAATGATTAATAGATATAATCCATATAAGCAAAAGCTTTTGGGGGACTCAGTAATTTTTAATAGTACAAAGGGTTTCTGAAACCAAAAAGTGTGAGAATCATGGTTGTAGACAAACCTTGAGTTAATTCTCCCTGGCTTTGCTTGGTCAATTTCTTGGTAGTTTCTTAAAAAACCATTTTGCAATTCCCAGCCCTTGTTTAGTCCCGTCTGGGCCTCAGGAAGCCACTTGCTGCCTTGGTTTGTCCCCATTGTAGCTGAGGAAGCTGCTTCTCAGTGATCCAAGGAACTTTGACCAAACTTGGCTCATTTCTTCCTTTGAATATATAGCATTGGTCTTGTGAGTTCCTTTTTAACAGTTAAATTTTATTTTTTAAATTTTGAGATAATTTTAAACTTAGAAGAGTTGTAAAAATAGTCCAAAGAATTCTTGTACATTCTTCATCCAGTTTCTTCCTATGTTAACATCTTACGTAATCATAGAGCATGTATCAAAACTAAGAATTAACTTTGGTAAACTACTATTAACCAAAGTACGGAACTCGTTTAGATTTCATCAGTTTTCCCACTGATGTGCTTTTTCTGTTCCAAGGTCCAGTCCAGGACCCCGCGTTGCATTTAGTTGTCATGTCTTCATAGTCGCCTCAAATCTGTGACCATTTCTTAATCTTCCATGTCTCTCATGATGCTGACAGTTTTGAAGAATACTGGCCAGTTATTTTCTAGAATGCTCCTCAGTTATGGTAATCTGAAATTTTCTCATGGCCTTGTGCTTTAATTCCTTACCCCCCCCCCCATTGTGGTAAAATACATATAACATAACAATTTACATTTTAATTTTTTAAGTGTCTGGTCCAGTGGCATTAAGTACATTCATAATGTTATTAACCATTGCCACTATTTCTAGAACTTTTTCATCATTCTAAACAGAAACTCTGTATCATTTAAACAATAACTCCCCATCTCTCCTGCCCCCAGCCTCTGGGAGCCTCTGTTGTACTTTCTGTATAAATTTTCCTATTCTAGATACCTCATGTAAGTGGAATCATACAATATTTGGTGTTTTGTGTCGGGCTCAATTCACGTAGCATACTGTTTTCAAGGCTCATCCATGTTGTAGCTTTAATTCCATTTTAAAAGTTAACTTGGATTTGCCCGGCCAGAGTGCCTCACTGAGAAAGGTTGCTGGTTCAATTCCCATTAGGACACAAACCTCGGTTGTGGGGTGTACAGAAGGCAGTCGATTGATGTTTCTGTCTAACACTGATGCCTCTCTGCCCCCAGACCCCTTCCTCTCTCTAAGCATGACCTAGGGTGAGGATTAGAAAAAGAAAGTGAACTAGGTTTTATGATGATGATGATATAAATTAAGTTGATATGTTGGAAAATATTAAGATGTAGAGTTGTAATGGGTTTAGTAATGTTATTTTAAATGAATTAATAGTTGAACATTTTCTCAGTTTTAATTATAATACAGTAGTTATAATCCACATAAACAAGCTATTTGAGGTCCTTGTAATTAAGAGTGTAAAGGGTTTCCAGACAGAAGTGTAAGAGCTGCTTCTGTAGACAAGTATGGGGTTGGCATCCCTGGCCTTGATTGGTTGGTCACTTTCTATGACCTCATAAAGAGTCTTTGTTTGGCAATTCCCAGAGTCCTGGCTGGGCTACTGGAAGGCGCTTGCTGCTTTGGTTTGCAGTTGTTCTAGCTGAGGAAGCTGGTTCTCAGTGACCTGAGGGACTTTGACCAGAGTTGGCTTGCTTCCTCCAATACAGAGCATTGGCCTTTTTTTTTTCCATTAAAAAGATCATTTGGCTTACTTGGATTTCATTATGACAGTAGATTTTTTTAAAGCTTATAAGTTGGCTATTGGTCAATTCCAAATTTGAAAACTGCAAAGCTTGCTTAGCCTCTAACCTTGAAGAACCTTGGTGCCCACATTAGCTGAAGGCTGATAGGCTCCAGCCACTCACCAAGGCCAGAACACCCAACAGTCTGTTCCCTGGGTGGCTGTAGGGCTGACACACTGTTCCTGTTTCTTCTGTACTTAACTCTTTGTTGGCTCTGTATCTTAATGCCTGCCAAATCCCACCCTTCTGTAGGAAAACGTTATTTTCTCCTGTGAAGGGTGAGCAGGTTTGGGGGGTGTGACAGTGCGGGAGCTTTGTCTGTGTGATCAATCTTTAAGGAGCAGGTGAAGCTGCTCTGGGTATAGCTCCAAACTACCTTGTCGTTCTCAACCTTGTCCTTTTGCTTATACTCATCCTTGGATATCTGTAGCACCTCTAACTTGTGAAAGCTCTCAATACTGTTAATAAGAGACCTTTGCGCCTTTTCTAATAGTCACTTGGACTAGCTTTAAGCAGATATTTTAAAACTGATCTCATTTGCTCAGAACCACTTCTCATCGGTGTCATTTAAAAACCTGTTTAATCAAAATGCTTAACATATCAATTTGAGTCTCCATATAGACTTGCAGGATTATAGCTCTATTTCCTGTCACTCAGCAAGTCTCATAATCCTGTATTTTTTACACAAAGCATATTTCTTTTTGGATTCACATGTGGCTTTCATTTCAATTCCAGAATTGAAGTTGATGTTGATGTGCTTTTTTCTCTCTTCGGCCGCTGGTCTGTATGGAAGACAGACTTTTGCTTTCAAAGGGGATTTGTTCACCCTATTAGCTAAGGCAGTGACTCAGTAATGGTGCTTCCTGGTTGCCCCTGCATTCCCTAAGTGGTTGGGAAACACTTAAAAGGGAATGGACTGAGTATTTGAAAGGTAGACAGTGCCCCAACCCATCGTCTCTCACGGGCATGGTGTGTGCCTTGAGGCTTGTGTGTGTTTAGCTATAAACATAATAGCCAACGTTTATTGAGCACTTACTTTGTCCCAGGTACTTGTTTAGCTGTTTTACATTCATTAACTCATTTAATCTTTGTGAGATTGTAGGTCTTATTATTTCCCCCACTTTATAGATAAGAAACAGGGCCCAGAAATGTTGAGTAACTCGTTTAAGGTAATAAACCTAAGTGGTCTGGCATGTATGTTGGTGTCAGAACCAAACTTTCTTGACTGTGGCGAGCCCTTTGGCCCTGGCTTCAGTTGTGTCCAGACAGTAGAACACAGATCTATCCTTTAGGATTAGATCCAGTTAGTGTCTGGTAAAACGTGTCTCCCAAGTTGGCTTTAGAGTTGGGCGGGGACTCCTCTGTCTGTTTCTTTCTGCCCTCGGTGACCTATTGTCAAAGGGCACAGGTGGTGGAGATGAGCAGATGCTCCTCTTTGGCGTCCCTCCCTGGTCTTGACTGCGCCGTACAGGAGCAGTGGGAAGCTAAAAAACCTTATTTAATCCTGGTTTTTGTTCTCCCCTTTATCTGTTCTCGTCTTCTGGAATTTCAGGAACCCCTTTAGAAAACCCAGAGGCCTGAATCCTAAAATTGATAACCAAAAGGTGAGTACCCCCACAGTATAGGGCAGCTTGGATTCCCGGATTTGACTGTCGTGCACTGTAGTGCCCATGAAACGTTGGGATTCTGCACCTCTTTTTTTATAAGCACTCCCCCTGCCTCCCACAAAAAAGGAAAAAAGGAGAAAGCTTTTTTGTGTGTGGATTTTAACTGTAGATGTTTTATCCTTATGAAACTAAGGTCCTCTCTTTACAACCCTCTATGTGCCACTTACACATGCAGGGGCCCAGGGCTACTTGCTTGTAGCCTTGACTGCCAAGGACACTGAGCACGAAAGCTGGTAGTGCCAGGCCTCTCTGTGCATTTGGGGCCTGCCAGTTCAATCCTCGGAGCTGAACTCTGGCCATCTTGCTGTGATTCTTTATACCATTGCTTGTGTAACATGCCACTGGTTCCTGTTTGCATTTGTTTGGTCTTTCTTTTGGTTTACTTCTCTCTCCTGAAGCTAGTCCCCATAACGAAGCATGTGGTCCTCCTAGACATCTGTAGCTATTTCTTAGAGTGATTGCTGTGTGTATCTCTGGAATTCCAGTTAACTTGAGTTTATGAGTTTATAGTTTGATTTACTTGCTTGTCTCATCCTGGCAGTGGTGCCTTTTCTTTTATCCTGTTAGAAGTTTTCATTTTAATTTGCAAAGTCCTAAAGTTTCGAGCCCATTTTAAGATACTAGGGTGGGGTGAGGGATAAAGGTGTGAGCTGCTGCCCTTGATTTAAGCATCATTTATCCACGTATGCCCCTCTGCTGCCCTAGCAGAGCGAGGGATTTTGACTGTATGATTGTATTTATGTTCAAACCTGATTCATTTCTCCAAGATCATGGTTATATGCCATTTCTAAATTACTTTAGAACCCATCTCTTTGTTACAGTGGAAAAACCAAGGTCCACATAAATTACTTTGACAAGCATAGCTTTCTCATGAGTGATCCTCCCCCTCCCCACTTCCTATCTTGGCACATTTTTATCTCAACAGAGGTAGCTGCTGTTCACACAGGTATTCTTCAGTGATGCGGGCCACTGCTTCCTTGGAGAGTGCATGGCAGCGTTTTCTTGCTAATGAAAAGGCTGTCATAATAGGTTAGGTCCATAGGGGCTCTGCCCTTCTGTACTTGTATTCCCAGGGAGGAAAATCTCTACCTTAATTACTACATCACGCTGTCGGAGAGGTGTGGCTGCTAATTGATTAGATGACAGTCCTTTGCATTGGTGTGGAACTGTTGGGGTGGTTTTGTTTGTAAATAAAACGATTTGAGCCAGGTAGATTTATTTTGGGGAGATGAAGATCTGTATAAGGATTTCTGTCTTTGTTTTCTAACTTGGTGGTAAGAAGCACTCAGCTTTTCTGGCCATTTTGGTACCGGTGATGAATACTGGGCACTATTCCCTCCCTGGCACCTCCGGCTTGCTTCCTTTCTCTTCATTCGGTAGCGCCAGATCCCTTTATTTGGTTTGGTTTTCATTCCCTTCTCCTGTCTGTCGTGGAGTGGCTGAGCCCTACTCTGAAATATATTTTTCAGAGAGGGTTTAAAAGCAAACACCCTGCCTTTCTTAAAACCACAGAAACTGCTTGTGAAACAGCCGATAGGGCAAGCTGCCAAATCTAGTGTTAAAACCAGTCCTCAATGACAAAATGTCAGACACTGATGCTAAAGCTTCATTATGATTGGGGTGTGAGGATTTTTCTCAATAATAAATGTTGAGGTGCCGAGCTCCCAGTTTCACATTCAGGATGCTTACATTATGAAATTCTTCATGGGAAACTGTTACAGAAGAGTCTTGGGAAGCTAATCTGCTGTCGACTGCACAGGAAAGATTTTAAACTTACCAATTCCCATTCCCCCTCACCCACTATTTTTTTTTTTTTTTTTTTTTTTTAATTTCAGGAAGTGGTTTCCTTTTGAGGTGATATTTGGACCAAACCTCTCACCAGCCTTCCCCACGTTTAAGATAGGTCTAGCTCCAGAATTGTTTCTCCCAACAGAGGAGGACTTGGACCTTAATCTTTATCCCTGGGCTCTGAATTAACTGACTTTTTTTCTTATAAGATGGCATAGCATCTTCTCTTTGTCTAGGGAATTTTATGTCTTTCCAAGTACTTTCAGGGATGAGTCTTTGTTCCTCCCTGTTACCTTCCAGAAGAGCTTTGACATTGCTGGTAGCCTGATGGGTAAGGGCCCAGTTTAAAGCCTGGTGCAGTGAGCTATAACACTGATTGAATAGGGGTTAAGGAAGGAGACCAGAGTTGACAACCAGCAATTCGGAAGTAAAAGGAAAACTATATAAAGGTGCCTCCTAGTCACAGCCAGCACTGAGCTATGGTGGTTCCCACTCTTCCCCTCCTTTTCTATTGTGAGGGGCCTTTTCTGACTTCATCTCCATGACATAAGTCCTGAGCAACTTTTTTTACTGTGTTTACACTCTTCCCGTGTCATCTTTGCTCGTATATTGGGCTTGTCCCTAGTTTCCAGAATGGGGTGAGATGAGGAAGACTAAATGATTGATTCTTCAATGTGTCTCCTTGGGTTAGCCTCCAGGGCACGACTCACCATGGTTAACTCAGTGGATGGGCATCCCCATTCATTGAAGCCCCAGGGTTGAGACAACTGGCAGCACTCATGGTCCTAGCTAGAAGAGAGACCTGGGATTTGCAGATCTTTCAGCCCATGCATGGTTCTTCTGAAAAAATAACAAAAGCCATGGACTTCTAGCAAATGAGGGGGGATGGGTAGACTGTAACTTGAGTTCCTGGATTTAGTCCCGTATCAGACCGTGTGATTTGTGCATATGTCTCCTACTACATAATGAGTTCTTGAAGGCTGGGCTGGGCTTTACCCTCTGTACCCCTTCCTCCCCCAGAGTCTTCAGACTGCTTTGTGTGTGGTCACCTTCCAACTACTTGTGAAGTAAGAAGAATTGTAACGGGCGTTATTCTGCACTTGTAACCACCCTAGGGAAGTGTGTCCATATTGATTTATAAATCAGACATAGATCCAGTTTTTTGGCCATATAAGTCACAAGCATCTTAATAGGTACATTAATGACTAAAAATAACATCTTTTTCAGGATGAGAGGATGAGGCAGAAGGTTTACACTGTTACTGGATTATTTTAAGAACTCAGAGAAGAAAGCACAGGGGGAAAATGCACTGCTGAGGAAACCCTCTGGCTTTTCGAAGTAGGGACCAGAGCCAGAAAGCCAAGCCCACCTGGTTTTGCTGAGTTCTGTCCTTGCCCTCACCCATAGCACCTCTGGCTTCTGGTTAAATTGGCCTCATCCTTCCTTTTTTTACAAAGGGTGAATTGGAGGTACACTGAGTGGTGGGAATTTTATCTGGAGTTGGAGAGATCATGTGGTGAATCAAAAGGCTGGAGTTGTCTCTAGCGAGAGAAAAGCTCAGGAGCACGAGACAGGAAAAACTGAGTTCACAACACCCAGCGCCTGCTGATGGTGGAGACCCAGATTTGTCTGAGCATCTCGGGAGATCATTTGCTTTTCTGTGAAGAGATCAGGGACCATGTGTGTGGGTGGGGCAAGAGTGAGACGGATAACTATTTTCTTCCTGATTCCCTGGTCTTTGTGACTCAGGGTGTGAAAGCTCTACCTGACTTTTGAATCTCCTGTTTTGGAACCTGTGCAGGAGGCACCAGCTGTGTAGGGTGGTGGAAAAAGGACCTGTTGGACTGGTCTGCTGAGACCCGCCTCCCCTGCCCCCCACTCTGGGTAGGGAGACTGAAACTGCTGCTGCTAGGCTTTGCCAAGTCAGTTTCTCCTGGATCACCTACCCATGGTGGGCAGGCCCAGCTCCCCACCCAGGAGCCCTGGGAGGAGCCTGGCTGCTGGGGAGTCACGCTGTGGGTGGGGCAGGTGCTAAGTGCGCCACATACCCTAGCGGTGCTGCGCCTACTCGGAGCAGCTCAGACTGAGGCTGCAGAGCAGCCTTAGGGCCTGCTGGAAATATAGACTCTATGTCATGGTGCCTTTCCCTGAGCCTTGTGGCCACACTCATGGTATGCAGAGAGCTGGGAAGGGTGAGGAGCTTGTAAATTGTGGGTAAATGAAGTCTAGGGAGGGAAAGGATCCTTCCTTAGGTTCAGGATTGTAATATTGCTAAGTCTGGGGTTGTCTCGTAGGTTAATTTTAATTTTTAGCCCTAGGCAGGAGAAATTTTCCAGTGTGTGAGCCTGGTGTCCAAGGCATGTTAGATGAGGTTTATGTATAGGGCCAGACTTTTTGGCAGGTTGACCCGATATAAACCAAGGTCAGGATGTGGTCTTTAGGACATGCAGACTATGCCCACTTCCTGTTCTGGTCTCAGTGAATGGCTGGAAGGCTTGTGAGTACAGAGGCACTGAGAGCCCTCACATCCACACAGGGCAGACCCTTGTTTTACAGGTGGAGAAGCGCAGGTCCCAAGACGGGGAATGACTTGCTCAAGGTTATGTAACTTGTTTGGGCGGAGCTGGGTCTAGAGTTGCACTCTCTTGGGGACTTGGCACTATACCCCAATTGCTTCCACTTCAAAGGCATTCCTGTTACTTAGAAGGCCTATGGGAGGGTTACCTGCAGACCTCATGGCTGAGGGAGGCTGGGAAGGGACAAGAGGAAGGGCAGCAGGCCCCAGCTCCACACACTGGAGATGAGTTCTGAAATCCTGCCCTTGCCAAAAGGCCCTAGGGAATGGACTTAAAGCAGTAGGCACTGCATTCTATCTGACCCAGATTGAAGGGGTCACATGGAGCAGAGTTGTGCTAAGAGCTATTAGGTGAGAATTCACTCCGAAAAAAGCAGGAAGACCCTGACCCTGACTTTCCCTCATGCATTAGGAAAGCCTTTCTTCAGAGCCTGTTAGGTACCAGGTACTGAGGACACAGAGATGACTTAAGTTCTAGAAATTTCTCTTAGCCTGCTCACAGTGGTGTGTAATGGTGAACAAGACAGTCACCAAGAGCTGTGAAGGAGACAGGCCATTCAGCAAGCAGTGAAGTCCTACCTAGTGCAAGAAGGGCTGACCTGCAGATACCTGGGGAGACATGTCAGGGGCCCTGGGAAATCAGAGCAGTGGAGCAGGGAAAACTTCCTGCAGGAAGTGATATCTGACTGAGGCTAACCAGGAAAAAGAGTGTGAGAGGATGGGGGAAGGACAGTGTTCCAGGTAGTAGGAGGCTGTAGCAAAGGCCTGGAGATCTGAGAGAACCTTTTACATTTGAAGACTCTGGGAAGCAACAAGGGTGAGGCTGGAGCTGCAGGCAGAGAAAGGGAGCTATGTGGGTCTGAAAATTAGTTTTACATGTCACTATACATGCATAGGCACGTACATACATATGTGTACACATATACATAGATATGTAAATCGTGTGTGTGTGCGTGCACGTTTAAGTGGTTCTTTGAATATGAAGCCATCACTTTCTGTTTCCAGTGCTGGGTATCCTGCTGAGATGACTGTTGGTGTCTTCCCCCCACCCCCAAACCATGTTGTAGAGTAAGAGGGATTGGATGTGGATTGGGTGGAGAGTTGGCTGTTCTAGGTGTCTGTCCTGACAGGAGGACTGGTTTTAGTTTTGGAGCAGGACCGGCTGAGGACACTGTGGGGCTTCTTCTGGCCCAGGAGTCTGCACCAATTTCCCTCTTCTGGTGAGGGGAGTGATTCACAACCCGTTGCCACCACCGGGGGTTCTGCAGGCTTTTCAGAGGCAGCCGGTAGAGGCCGATGGTAACAATAGGTGATAAAGAGGAAGTACCTGCCACTCCTGACGGACATTTCTCTCACTAAACAGCACCTCTCTGTGGCAGCCTCGGACTCTGCTCTGACAAAGGAGGTGCTTTCTCCCAGTGGGAGGGGCCATCATCTGTGACTGCTGCTCTGCCCTTGGTCACAGACTAGATTGCACAACACAGCCAGTGAGAGTCCCCCTTCCCTCCTCTCATTGGCCGTAGGGCACGAGCTTGAGAGGCAGACCTTAACTAGAGGGTTGTAGAAATTATTGCAGGGTTCAGGGCACAGCAGCAAAGCATGCCTGGGGCATGGTGGGACAGGATTTCACTTTTGACTGTATACGGATGTTGTGCCGTAGACAGCTGGGCTGTCCCCTCTCCTGCCAGGGAGCGAGTTTTGTTCCCATGCTAGCCCAGCTTTTACTGTTTCCCCTCCTGCCTGTCCCCAGAGACCATTAACCTGCCCACCTCCTGTTATGTTCTAGTTCTGATAGGAGTACCATTGAAAGTTCTTGGCAGGAGACCAACCCACTTCTGCCCTGGTTGTTTCCCCTCCTTTCCCCAGTGTGTTTGATGTGCATGTCCCCCAGAGTTCTTATGCAGCTGGTTGGCTCTGTAGTGCCCAGATTGGAGCTCTCCTGGAACGGGAACCCAGCTGCTTCCCTCCCTGTTTTTAGGGGCGGGGTTTGAAAATAGAGAATGATAATCTCCCTCCCTCCTCCTCTTCCCCACCCCCCCCAACACTGCCAAGCAAACTGGAGTGACTGGCTTTGGAGCTGGACTCAGAGACAGCCCACCTCACTGCTCTGCATGACAACAGCGATCTGGAGGAAGATTAATGGGCGTGTGAGTATGTGAACTCTGGAGCACATTGCCAGCTCGGCCTGCTCTTCTGTGGCGGGTGTGGGCTTATTCTGGTGGTAGGGAGACCAGGGCTCTTTGGAGGAGATGGTGACCCAGCCAGGTGTGTGTGTGTCTGCCTAAGGCCACCTTGTTCTCTAAGGCTTGGAGAAATGGAAAGCGCTTCTAAATACCCCTGCTTTTCAGAAGAGCTTGGTGCGTGGTGGGGGAGTTTATTCTTGGAATCTCCTGCAACACAATATCCATTTTTTTCCTAAGCTAGCTGCTTTAGTTCCTAAGCTGGACTTACTACCTTCAGTTTTCTTAGGAAGGTTAGGAAAGTGGCAGCTGTTCCATTGCTAGAAAGGAGATGTTGGAGAGGGGAGCACAAGTGGCCAGCAGATATATCATGTCCCCTCTCTGGCTGGCTAGAGAAGGGACACCACCCTCACCCTCTTCTGCTGACCTCTTCAGCCAGCCTGGGGAACACCCACATGGAAACATCCTCTTGCTGAGAGTGGAGGATTGGCTACTTAGGGGCTGTGAGAAACGATTTTGCAGAGGAGCAGGGGAGAAAGAACCTAATTTTGCAGAACCAGGGGCCAGCATCTGCAGCATTGCTGTGGAGAGCCTAGACTGCCTGGAGCCACAACTCAGGTGCTGACTACCTTCCCCCTCTTCCTGTGTCTTGTGGCTAGTGCTGTCATTATATGGTTGACCCTCTGGTTAGAGAGGACACTCTGACCTGCTTTGTGGATTCCGTGCCGCCTGAGCCCCTCTGCCCTGGAACTGTACCTAATTTGCCTCCCAGTTCTGACTTTGAGTAGGGCAAGGAATGGTCGTAGGAAGTTGTTTTGTTAGTTGGACTTCTGGCTGGACATTTAGGCATCTGGGAACTGAGTGCTTACTTTATTCCAAATGTACCCTTGAAAACTCCCTCTTTTTTTAAGCTCTCCACCACATTTCTTTGTGGGCCAGGGAGGCTTTGCTTGGATATTAATTTAATTTGGGGCTCTTTGTGGGGTCCTGTGTTGCTCATCCCTGTATTCTCCCCACCCCCTAACAAACCCAAACCTTTCTTACAGAGAACATTGGAAAAATTGAACAGTGCTCCAAGGTCACTGGATCATAAGTGGCATTTGGCATAGTTAGCTGGTTTGGTGTTTGGTGAGAGATTTCTGCTTTATATTTGAGCAAAAGATTTCTTGGCGGGAGGCCTCTGTGCCGTGTTCCCAGTGCTTGCCCTGTGTACAGGGTTTGCCCCCTTCTCTCTGACAGGTTGTTTTAATCTTCTTGCCTATAAACAAGTACAGCAGAATGTGTCAAGCCAGCTCACATGACCTTGGTTATCTCTTCTAGGGTAACCAACATCAACTTTGGATACCATAGTCACTTGATTTGGTAGAGCTGTCAGGGTCAAATGGAGACTCCAGGAGGAAGCCTGGGTCTGCCATGGAAGGTAAATGCGAGTGAATGTGATCCTTAGTGAGGACCAGGTAGGAAAAGTCAGCTGCCATTGACAGGAGTGAGAAGACAGTTTCATTCCTTGTTGCCTTTTATCCCTGCATTTCTACTTCTGGCATCTCATTTATCTTTCTCCTGTCTCTGACATCCTGTCTGTAGGGGTCTGGGACATGGCAGCTGTTTCAGGAAACTGCCCCTGAGACAGATGCATGCCAGTTCATGGGATACAAAACCCAATACCAAAAATCCCATCTTCCCAAATGGTGATCTTGTGCTGTATGAAGGACAGCTGGTGGTGGGAGCCTGGCCGCCACTGAAGGCTGCTGAGTCTCCAGCCAGAGACACTCTGGAGCTGGAAGTACAGCTCAGTCCCGTCCCGCCGCCCCCCCCCCTCGCCCAGGTTCTCCTCATCTCACAACTGAAGAGGCAGCCCTCTTTAGTGCATAGCAATTGGGGACTCTAGCCACACTGTGTGTGTGTGTGTGTGTGTGTGTGTGTGTGTGTGTGTGTGTGTGTGTGTTTCTTAAATGCTAGTCACATTTCCCATTGTGACTATTGATTTGCAAAGTTTCCAGGTTTGTGTACCTAGAAAATCTTGGCACAATTGCCAGCATTGTATATATCAAGAGCCGTCTTGTATACTCTGGATTTTCCTAGGGAGGGATATGTATGTTTAAAGTGCTTTTTATCAGGGGAGAATAGAGTGGACTTTTATGAAGGGGATAAAACATTTGAGCTGCTGGATACTTTTCTGGTTCTGCAAGAAACCCAGGTTCAAGTATGAGCCATGAGAATAGGTCGTCAGAGCTTGGCCTTTTACTCTAGAGCTCTTCTAGGCCAGTTAGAAAAGATCCATCTCTTTTTATAGATAGAGCGTTTGCGGTGATCATTGGGTAAATAAGTTAAAGCCCAAAGCCATTTCTTTAATCCTCCACTGGCAACCTACAGAATAAGTTAGGGAAGCATATGGAATTATTATAATAATAGCATATTGTGGGCATTTAGTATATATGCTAGGCATTGTTCTAAGTGTTTTGGATGGTGTTGGAGATACAGTAATTTCTGACTTTATAAAATCTTGTTTTCTCTTGATAGAGACCCCTTTATGCCTATGGGGTCTTTGTCCTTGGTGGTTGTACGGACTAGACAGAACAACAGAATATGTAGCAGTGGCTTCCTGCTGCCCAGCTAGATTCTTCTTACCGGAGGTATCCTGGGTGGTCTTTTTCTCTCCAGGTCTTTATTTAAGCCACCATGCCTACTGGCAAGTAGAGCTGCCCTTCAGGATTTGTTGGGAGGATCTGTATTCCTTTTGTAGCCACCCTTTCTTCCCTGCCCTTGGAGGTGAAGAGCTGCAGACTTGGCTGCTTGCGTCCTTCAAAATAACCAGCACTCTCTTGTCTGCAGTAGTACATCTAACAATGCCCCAAAGTCGCCCGCTTCCTCCCCAACCCCACCTGTTAATTTGTGGTCCTAGTTCCTGAGGGCTTCCACCAGCACATGAGCTGGATTTGTACCAAAGAGCCCTGCTCCCAGCTTCGTATCACAGAGGTCAGAATGCTCAAACCTCCAACCCATGTCTCCCTGCTGCTTTGGCTAAGCTGGCCTTTTATGGACCACTCCCTTCTCTTAGAGACTCTCTTCCTAGGACACTATCTGCAAAGATGCATTAACTATAAAAAGTGCTTTTTAAGAAGACACTTGTAATGGAAAATGGTCGTCATCTCATTTACCATATTCTACTCCTAGGCCAAGTGCACAGACAACTAGGGCACCCTGGAGTAGAACTGTCATTGCCACCAGAAAATGAACAGTGTATGGCTTCAGGGCAACCTAGGCCTAAAGCCAGAAGCCGACATGTACTCAGTCTTACTGGGAAGCTTGTGCTTTTCAATCTTCCCCACCTAACTTCTGACCAATGAGCCCTCCTCCATTTATCTGGCAAGCTAGCCAAGGCACCTGCCCTTGTCATGGCCACTTCGTAACAGGATCCGGCAGTCCTGCCCTCGGCCCAGGGTCGAGACTGCAGTGGCAGCGACAGACCCCGTGAGGTGGGTATGAGGCCTTTCCCCGGCTTCAGGGCTTCAGTTGCCAAGCAGGGAAGACTGTTCTAAAGAGGATTTGCTCTGATACCCAGGGGACTGCCCCAGGCTCCCTTTTGTTCTCTCTCTAGCTGGAAGTTCTGCCTGGCCTTTCTTAGCCCTTTTCTGCTGTGAGGCAGTACCCACTCACGGTTCCTTTTCTTGCTTCATTCCTCATCTCCGCCGGGGTTTGTATCTCCTTAGACCTTTTGTCCTACTCAGCCACCCCAAATACTCTGAAGTAACAACCCTCTCTCACCTCAAGTCCTCTTGTTTCAAGCCCTCATCCCAGGTTGAAGGTTAGGGAACCCCCGTTTCTGCTGCCCATGCTGCTTGCAGAACAAAAATATGTTCCTAGGTTCCATGTGGGAACACTGAATTCTTTCCCCTGTTCTGGACTATGGTTAACATACTACCTCAGATACAGTGGCGGACCCTCATGGGCTGACCTGAGAACACCACCTCCATTTGTAACATGTTTCTGTGGATAAATAGCTCCTTCTTGGAGCAGAATTGTTGGTGAGTTGGAGATTTCTTATACACTGCAAAAGATTTGCATGTGCTTGTGGAAGTGTCCTCATTACTTTGTAGTCATAGCACCAACTATCACAAAAGTTGTCCTATATGCAAATGACAATGACCAAAAGAAACACACACCACTTCCTACCCAAAAAGGTTGCCAAAGAGCTGCACACATCTCCTGTGACTTCCGAGGGACAGGTGAGACTGACCTCTCAGTTTTGGCTGATTTGACCCATCGTCAGGTAGCACTCAAAGAGGTGCCCTCACCTACTCGGTTTTTTAACGATCTGCTGGGGGAGGAAGATAGCACTGCCCATGACCAGGAGCAGCCCAGTTGGATTTTTAATGGTCACTTAAATGGAGCAGCCACATTGCAGTCCAGCTAGGAGGGAACAGTTCTGAGGGGAGAGTGGCAGTGATGGCCTTAGGTAGTGTCTTTTCTTCTGCTTGAGCTCTGACCTTTGGCCATGGTGACTTCTGGGGCAGCAAACTTTGTCCCAGTGTTTTTTCTGACATTTCCTCCTCCTTCAACTCCCTCTTTGAAACTGGAGGAGTGGAACAGCAATATTTTTTCCACTTCCAGAGGAAGATGCAGTAGAAAGAGGCACCTGCCTTATTCAGCACCTCCCGGTGTGTGGAGCTGACTGGGTAGAACCCCAAAGGCCCTTGTCCCAGTGCAGAGCTGGGTCTGCTCTGCAGCTCAGCATGAAGATGGTTTAGGAAACCACATTGGAAAGGGCAGAGACAAAGGGTTAAATCTGCACCCAGGTAGAAAGACTGTTGCATAAACGCTGAGAGGTATTTTTTGGTTGTGTGTGTGTGTGTGGTTTTTGTGTGTGGTTTTTTAAGATGTCGTGCTTCTTTTTTATTTTGTGTTGGCAAAAACCCTAGGAGAAGATGGGAGATTCTGGGAGGAGATGATTATGCTGGGTGAGTCAACTGAGCTCCCCAACTGCTGTTTTTAGTTCCTTTGCTTTTCTGTACCAGGAGGCAGTTTGGGGGAGGGGTCGGGGGGGATTGCTGATTTATGCAGCATGACAGGAGGCAGGTGTGTATGGGTGACATTTTTTGCCCCTAGATCTAGGGCCTTATGATCAGTACATTGATTCAAGGAAGAAATATTAAAGCAGAGCTCTCAATGTGACAAACAGTAAATAAATGTTTCCTACATGTCTGTAAGTCACTGTTGCTTTCCCAAATCAGTACCTCTTAGAATGGCTTCCAGCAGCATTGCCTTGTCACAGCAAGACACAGCGGTTTTGATAGCAAAGCAGTGAGAGAATTGAATTAGAGAAGCAGAGAAAACTGTCTGAAGTGGGAGAGCCTGGTGGTTGGGCAGCTGGAAGTTTGGAGGAGAGTGTTCCCCCTCTGTGATGAAAGGAGTGCTTGGGCTTGATTGAGGGGGCAGAAATGACGATGTGTGTAGAGGGGGGCATGCTTGTCCTGGGTTGTGCCTGTATCTGAATCTGTCTCTAGTTTACCTTGGTCACCACCTTTGCCTTGAGCTTTGTGTCAGGAGAGAACACCAAGGTTTTATTCCCACCTGAGAAAACTTGCTAGTGGAACTAATGCTCCATAGATGTCATCTGTCCATGGGAGAGGGGATCTCGCAGCCACTGCCCCTTGGAAGTTGTCTGCAGAGTATACCAGTGACGCCCTAACACATTTCCTCACTTGTTCACTTGAACACATTTTTTTGTTCAGTACCTTATTGAATACTTCTGCTGTGTGCTTAGGCATTATTATGGGCCATGAATAAGACAGTGGGACGGGCAGACAATAACCAACCAACTTCAGAGGGCAACAAATATCTTGAAAGAGGGAAAGGGGTCTTGTGGCAGGAGGTTTTGATGTTCCTTCCTCTACTCTTGTCTTATCTCCTGGTTGGATACAGGGGTAGGGTGACTTTAAGGACCAAAAAGTTGTACCTCTTTGATTCTGTAAGTATATTAACATGGACCAGCTAGGTGCAGGCACTGTTAGGCACTAAGAGTGAGCGAGCCACTGTCTCTGATCGCTCAGAGCTCATGGAAACACAAAGTCAGAAGCAACGAATGGGTGCAGATAGGAGGGTGTGAGAGTCCAGAACAGGGAGAGATCACTCTCAACTAAGAAGGTGTCTGGGTGATTCTTTGAACAAAAGGGATGAGAGGGTTTGTTTACCTGGACCATTGAAAAGAAGGCATCACATGATAGCTGGTGCTTTGCTTTTAGCATGTATCTGTTGTAGCTCTTCATCTCACAGTTCTGATCCCTTTTCTACACTGCCCCAGAGTGGTGGAGCTGGGGTCCCCCTGCAGGTCTGTTTAACTCCAAAGGACGCCCTTCACTACCACACCAGATACCACCAGACAGTATGCTAAAAACAAATTATTTTCACAGAAAAGGAAGTTAGAGGGAGGCCCAGGAACCTCAGCTGCACTGGTTAGTCTCCATTAGCTCCCAACAATCCTCTGTAAAATGAGCCAAACCTTTCTGCTGCAGGCTGCCTTCTGCCTCCCCCAGAGCCCTGGGCTGCTAGCAGGCTGGCTCTCCTGTGATATGGAGGAACTTGTTGGTCTCCATGGTTACAGTAACCCACTGGTACGGGAGGAGCTGAATGGAGTGTGAGGCTGGCAGTGTGAGCTTCCCTCAGTCCTTGGCACCATGTGGTACGGGTTTGCCAGCTGTTCCTTGGGCCTTTGCTGGGAGGAAGGAGTTAAGGAACAGGAGGAGGGAAGAACAGGCACACTTGGTCCTCTGGGTACTCAGGGCAGAGGCGGGGCCAGCTTCTCACTCGCTCACCTGCTTCCCTTGGCAGGAGTGGTTTCATGTTAGGAAAGGGTCTTTTTTATGTGATAGCCCAGCCATAGTAGAATTATGACTTCTTGATTCTAGAAGGAATGCCAGCTTTGCTACTCTGATCCTTGTTGTCAAGATCTTAGAGATTATAGCTCTTCTTAGGGCTCAGAGAACCCCTTGAGATGAGAAAAAAGATTCCTACCTGAAAGTGAAATCATAGGCAACATTGTCGAGGCTTTACCTTGCGCCACGCACTGTGGTCAAGTCAACACTGCGTGGATTTCCTCATGTCATAGTCACACTAATCCTGTGAAGTGTGTCCAACTAATGTCCTCATGTCCCAGGTGAGGAAACTGAGACTTAGAGAAGTAATCTTGCTAAGTCAGCTAGTAAGGAGCAAAGGCAGAACTCCCACTGATGTCCATCTGCTCCAGAGCCCTTCCACCCCAGTACAGCGAGCAGAGACACTATAGTGAGTCTCATGTACAGTTCCCCTCCGCTGAGTTTCTAGAAGGCCAGAACCAGATCTCTCTGAACTTTGCAAAACGGCTGGCTCCAGAGGTAGGCACTCAACAAAGGTTTGCTAAGTCGACAACAATAGCTGGGGAATGACATAGACACCAGACCGCAGTGAGCAAATTCTCAGGGGTGAAGTGCTAAAAGCCTCTGAAACCCTGGTTGCTCCATAGGGTCTACCATGTTTAAAAAGGAGCCCAGCATTTCAAGTGACTCTGACGACAGGAGGTTGAGGGCTGCTCATTGTATTGTGGCTTCATGAACTAAGGGGAGTGAGCTGGAGGTGGCTCAGTTCTGATCTCATGCCAGGTCAGCTCTTGCCTGCTGGTCTTCCCAGGCAGGCCCTGGCTTCAGCCGTGGCTGCTTTGAGGCTGGCAGTCTGCTCCCCTCATGGCCCAGGCTGCAGTGCTTGTCACCCTGCCTTGGGATGAGGCTTGCAGCCCAGAGAGCTAAAGGGCAAAGACCCTGCCCTTGCTTTTCACTCTGTGCTTCAGTTTCAGGCTCCGCTTGTCTCCTTTGTCAGGGAGGCATCCAGGTGGAGCCATCACAGTTAATTTTAGGGGTGTGGGGGTTGTATCCAGCCTCTCCACTGGTCAGTGCTTACCACAGCTTTATAAGGTCTCTCCTACTCAGAATTCTTCACTGGTTTATTGCCTCTTGGCAGTTGAGAATGACAGTAACTCAGGATCAAAAGATGCAAAGAAAGCTCTTGGATGCTGTAGAGGAGGAAGGGTTAAAGAACTACTGGCTTGCCAGGGCCATGTGACTTGCAGCTCAGTCCTACCCCATCTTTCTCAGCCTCTCTTTGAGGTCAGTGCTTGGTACTTCCTCAGTATAGAAAACCCCTTACTGCCTCCCACAAATAGGATTGAGGAAACAATCTTTCAGTCACACTTTTCAAAGCCTTAGAAAAATAAAGTCCTTTGGTCCTGCTCTGGCTTCTGAGTAGAGGGGCAGGTGGTCCCAGGCCAGCCTGAGCCCAGGGTCCAGAATAAACCCAGAACTCTTCCACTGAGATCAAGGCCCACTTTGGGAAGGAATAAGAGGAAGGGTTGCTATGGGACCACCTGGGTAGGCCTTTCAAACAGCTGTCCACTACTGACCTTAACCGGACATTGGCATTCCTGTGGTCCCAGGCACCTTTCCTGCCTCTTCACATCTTTACCCGTCTTCTAGTCTAGAGGAAGAGCCAGGGACTTACCTTCTTTTGGTAAAGGGTCAGCAGAGTACTTACGTGACCACAAAAGCCCTGGGCTCTGTTCCCAGCTTGGCATGGGAGGCTGTGGGACCTTGGGCACGTCTCTTCATTTCTGTGCTTCAGTTTCTCATCTGTAAAATGAGGGTCCTACCTACCCCATTGGCCTCTGGTGTGGAGAACACAGGCAGTACATGCTGGCCATCAGTGGTATCAGAAATGCCTAATCTCATATGTAAGGCAAACATTGAAGTTGTATGATCTCCAGGTGTCTGTGCTCAGGTGCTGGGGGGGGGAGGGGCACAGAGGAGGCTTTGCCCTTCCTTAGAGAGGATTATGGCTTATCAGCATGGGATCTTTAAAGAGTTGCTTCATGAGAAAGATCCTAACCTAGAGTAGTGGAATGAATGGGAAGTATATCAGGGAACTAGAAGAAAGGACCAGAACACAGAGCACAGATAAGGTGAGCAGGAGCTTTGCAAGAGGAAAGTGTGAGGAATGGCTGCCCCTGTTGCCCCTAGGCCTTCAGAGCTTATAAAGAGAGCAGCATTGTTGTGAGGAAGTAGGGGGTGATGGATACTGGAGGTGGTTGGGAACCTAGGGATAGACTCCCAGAATCAGGGATGGAGGGGACTTGGGGGGACATTTCATTTGTTCTCCAGCCTTTGGGTAAAATTTAGGATTAAACATCTCACTATCAGTGGCAAAGGTTCTTAATCTAGAACCCATAGACCTCTAAGGGGCTTCACTGGATCTCCAGACTCCCTGAAATTATGTCTAAAATATTTTGTGTATGAGTTGGGTATGTATTTTTCTGAGGTTAAACAGTGCTTTTTGTGGAGTAGTGGGTCCATCTGCCACTGTTGGATGGCTAGTTCCTGCCTGCCTGTCCCCCACTCTTGTTCTTGTTGGATGGTTTGCTGGTTTTGCCCCTCTCCAGGTCAGCATGTCTGATTCACAACCTTCTCCCTGCTGCTGATTTTAGCTCTTTCTCAGGTCCCACCTGCTGCAGGTGAGATAAGGACTTTATGACAGCCCTGGCTGGTGAGAGTCTCCTCCTCGCCCTCTCCCAGCTGTTACCCAGCAAAGCACCTTGGGGAGGGTGGGGCAGCCCACTTCCGGGGAGGGGGAGGGGAAGGGAGAAGGAAGTTGGTCTAAACCCGCCTCTTTCTCTCTCAGACTCCCTCCCTTCCTGTTCCCCTCCTGCCCCTTTCCTCCCACCTTGCTCCTGGTGTAGTGTCCTGAACTGCATGCATTTCCTGGCTACCAGGGCCTGGCCCGCAAGCAGCCGCGGGCTTTGTCCTCGTTGCTCTCCTTGCCAAGCCCCGTCTCTCTCTGCTAGTGGTGGTTTCGGTTGCGACACAGCCCAGGTTCCCAGGCAGGAGCCGCTGGGCCTGGCTGCTTCGCTACTTTTCACTGAGGAGGTGGTGGAAGGTGTCGCCTGCTATGGCTGAGTAAGGGTGGCTGCTGGAGCCGCAGCCCCCGCCCTGGGCCTGGTTCTTCCCGGCCTCTGTACTTTGCCCTCACTGCCTGACAGGTTCTGCTGTGGCTCTGCTGAATGGAAGTTGCTGGTAGTCCTTGTCCCTTTCTCCAGCCGGGTATGTTTTCCTCTTTTTTTGCTCTGGGATTGCCCTTTCCTCCTTTTCCCCTCACACCCAAACACAAGATCTTTAAAGAATTGGTGAACGGAGACAGGCACTAGCACAGGCTAGTAAAATTCATGGGAAGGGTGAAGAGGCATTGACTAGGAAAGGAAGAGCAGCCACCAACAGAAGAGCCTCCCTTAGATCGAGTCAGCAGACTCAACAGAGTGAGAGGAAGGGGGTGGTGATAGGCAGAGGCCCAGGGAGGGCTCTCTGGTACTACAGTGAGGGGAGACGGGGATCTGGGGCGATCGCCCAGGGCTGGTGCCCAAGGGGCACTTTTCTCCCTCCACTCCACAATGCTGGGGCTTACTCTGCCCCTGCCCCAGCCAGGGAGTGCCTGCTTGTCACCCCTCCCAGTTTGGCCCCTTCCCAGCCGTGGGGAGGCCTCAGGATACTCGACTGCAGAGCCCCAAAGCGGAGCTTTTCTTGGGAGAGCTGGCAGTAGGTGCCTCCAGCATTAGGGAAGGGCCCCTGCTTACCTGAGTCAGCGCCGGGCCTCTCGGGGTGGAGGCTGTCTTCCGGGCAAGCCTGGCAGCCGCCTAGGCCAAGTTCTGAGATTCCGGGTTGAAGGGCCCACTGGATGGAAGGCTCTTTCCTTTTATCCCCACGTCCTGTGTTCTCTTTATCGAGGACCCCGAAGCTGTTTGGGCACTACTTCTGAACTAGGCCCGCTTAGTGACCTGTGTGGTCTGCTGTTTGGTTCTAAGCACTGCCCTGAAGGACGACCCCTGTGCTCTTTCTGAAGGCTGCCTGAGAGCCATGGGGTCTGCTTGCAACAGACGGTTGCCTCAGACATTGGGGCCTGTCTGGGGTGTTGTGTCAGCCAAAGCTTTAGGACTGTCTGGTGGCCCATGTCTTAAACTAATGTAAGCAAGGAGGCTAGAGGTAGAAGGGAGAGCGTGGCTTTGGCCAGATCCTGTTTAGTTCGCCTGCAAGGGCAGCTAGTCCTCAGCCCTCTGCCCTGTTGGTAAGATCCGGGTCCAGGCTGAATGGGCCTAGTCAGAATCATGGAAGGGACTCTCTTACCTCCTCTTGGGCCTTCCGAAGCCTCCTCATGTGGGGCCTGTGTCCAAGAAACGTTTTCTACTGAGACTTTTCTCATTTCTGTACTTTCTCCCTGCGGACTCTCCTCACCCTGTTCCACATCCCTGCTGTGGGAAACATACTACAACTTAGAAGAGGCCAAGGGGATAAGAGACGAGCTACACACTTTGAGTCCTGAGAGTTGGGTGGTTCAGTCTTAAAAGGGATGGGTGATTTTTGGGGCAGGGGATCAACAAGCACGCTATTGTGCTCTGCTTCTCTGGGTCCTAGACAAGCAGAATCTTCACTCTTTTACTATCCTGGATACCCAGCTTGGAACTAGTCCTTCCCAGCTGCCCTGTCCAGTCCCCTCCTGTGAAGTGTAGGAGTGCTGATGTAGGCCAGCAACAGGAGCCGGAGGGGAAGGCGGCCAACTCTCAGTCTGGACCTCTCTCCAGCGGGAGGGCCATAGCATCTCTTGTCAGTCTCCATCTGGGCTGCAGCTGGCTCTGGAGGACTCAACTTGGATGCGAAGTCTTGTTGACAAGAAGACTTCTGGCTTTTCAGGCAGTAGTATTTGGGAACTAAAAATAATAGCAGTAATAGTTGCTCTTTACTGATTGTTGTGTAAAGCATTTTATGTGTATTCTCTCACCTGCCCCCTGTGAAGTAGGGAATAGTTTATTGCCACTTTATAGATAAGGAAGCAATGTAGTAGGTGGCAGGTGGTGAGCTGTATTGAACAAAGCTCTTCGACGTCCACTAGACCATCTCCTGGCACAGATGTGTGGGATCACCCCACATCTTCATCTTTTGGATGGTCTCCTTCCCCCTTTGTAATAATCTCTTCTCCCTCTTAAGGACGGTGTTGATAATAATAAAGCTAACGTGCTGAGTAAGTCCCAGATTTAGGATTTGAAACCTGGCAGTTTGTCTCTGGCACCTACTCTTAAACCCCTCTTGTGGTCATTCCTTGAAGTCCAGCGTGCAGCTGAGCCTGGCAGGGAATGCTGTCCTATGCCACACAGACCAGCCCCTGGGGTCAGAAACACCATGGGCAGAGCAGAGTGCATGACAGGCAATAGGCTTTCTTAATATTTGGCTTCAGAGGGGCAGATGGCCCAAATCCTCAGGTAGATGCTAAATCCCTATTCCAAATTTTGAGGGCTTAAAAACTGCCAAATCATATCCTCAGGAAAGGTGGGAGTGACAAGAAACTCCAGAGGTGATTTAGAGGTTACCAAGGAAACTTTTCCACCCATCTTCCTTTCTTGGGAGTTGGGACAGAAGGAAGGGCCCTGGTAGGCATCTAGCAGCACCTGCAGGGAGATGGAGCTGAGAATGAGAAGTAGACCTTCAGGACCCTGATGGATGTGACTCATAGTGCCCTTTGGTAGACAGAGCAAGTACTAGTGGGGCCTAGAAATGTTCTTCTCTCCAAGGGGAATGACCCCTAGAGTTCCTTTTGTAGGGGAAAAAGCAAATAATTGAAAATCTACAGGTCTAGCAAATGCTGTTTGAGGACCAAACAGGCTTAGGTGAGCTATGGGCTATCTGGACACCAGAGGGCAAGAGAGCTCTATAGGCTGGAGTGTACAGACAGCAAAGGCTTTGGGGACTCCCACTTGCAGAAGAGAGAACTCTCCCTGAGAGGCCAAGGAGGTTGAAAGGGACTTTGCTGAGATGTCAGGACCCTCTCCTTTCAGAATCTATCGTACACATGAGATCTTTTCTCCTTGAAGGTTCAACCCCATGTGCTTCTGGGATCTCAGTCAAGCAGCTCACCCCAAACCAGCCAGCAGCTACTAAGCAGAGAGAAAGAAAGGCCCTCCACCGACACAATGAAGAAGGGGAAACGTCAGTGGCAGATACTTACTTTGTGGTGGTGTTTTTCTGCCCAAAAAGCATCTGGTTGGGGAAGCTCAGGAACCCTGGACAGTTCCTGGGTGCTACCAAGTCATTCTTTTCTTCTGTGGTTTTTGTGGACTTGGTTCACTTACAGCCGGAAGGGGCTGTGAAAGGAAGAACTTTGACTCACACTCCTCTGGTCACCCTGCTCCCCTCCAAATAGTCTCCTTGAATTTTCCAAGGCAGCTGTGGATGTTTCTGAGATGAGGCTCTGGCAGTAGCTCTGTCCCAGTGTGCTGGAGTGATGGCGTCAGGTGTTCTTTGAGAGATAAATCAGGGCTCTAGACAAGACTCAGACCAGACTTTTAACAGTTATACCAAAATATAATTCACATACCATACAGTTCACACATTGAAAATGTACAAATAAATGTCTTTTAATAAATTCACAGAGCTGTGTATCTATCACCACAATCTCCTCACCCTTCTCCGCCCTCCTTAGACCTCCACGAATCTCTTATCTGTCTCTATGGATTTGCCTATTCTGGACATTTCATAGGAATGGAATCATACAATATGTGGGCCTTTGTGACCGGCTGCATTCACTTAGCATCATGTTTAATTGCCAACAAATAGGGCACTATGTGGATATTCCACAGTTTATCTGTTCTCCAGTTGATGGACATTTGTGTCATTTCCACTTTCTGGCTATTATATGAATATGGGATATTTTGAATGAACATGCATATACATGTGTGGACGTACATTTCCATTTCTCTTGGGTATGTACTTAGGAGTGGAATTGCTGGGTTGCAGTAATTCTGTGTTTAGTTAGCCCTTTGAGGAATGTACAAATCTTCGTATGTTTTCACCTGGACCATACCCTTTTTGTGTTATGTTTATATACCTGTTCAGTGCCATTGTCGTTATTTCTGCTTCTTCACACCGTTATTTGAGCGGTGGGGTGTCTAAGAAGGGCAGACTATTGCCTTGCTCAGACCCTGTCATTCAGTTCATTCATTGCACAAGAATTCATTGAGCAGCTGCCATAACACAATCTGCTTAGTTGCTGGGATGTAACAGTGAGTAAATGAGTCTTCTCAAAGTTCCATTCCACTGGGATAGACAACAGATCAATGCCAAGTGAGAAATAGTAAAGGTAAATGTAAAGTGTTGGGTGGCAGTGAGTGCGTCAAAGTCATTCTGATGGTGTTACTCCTGCCTTTGAGATGCAGCCTTCCCACGGTGTGAACAGGCAAGAGGACGAATGTGGGGAACTAGAAGGGCAGCATACTTACAGATGCACATGTTTCTTTCCTGCAGCCCACCTTGGGACACCTCGACTCCAAGCCCAGCAGTAAGTCCAACATGCTGCGGGGCCGCAACTCAGCCACCTCTGCTGACGAGCAGCCCCATATTGGCAATTATCGACTCCTCAAGACTATTGGCAAGGGTAACTTTGCCAAGGTGAAGTTGGCTCGGCACATCCTGACTGGGAAAGAGGTAAGCGCTGGGGTGGGGAACATGGCAGCACCTCCCAACTGTTAGGAGCCCCGTAGGTAGTGGTGGGACTGCTACCACAGCCAATCTCTTGTTTACCAGATGGAAATGTGATCTGAACAAATGGGAGTGCCTAGAGGGATGGGACAAAAAGGAGGTAGAATAGAAGGGAGGAGGTAGATTTGAGTCCTGGGTTTAGTTTGGTCAAAGGGGTAATCTTGGGCTTTCTGTCTCATGTTCAGGTAGCTGTGAAGATCATTGACAAGACTCAACTGAACTCCTCCAGCCTCCAGAAAGTAAGCAGACAGCATCTCCTTTTCAAACCCTCTCTTAAGGGGTCAGTGACCTACTGACCCCATTTGAGTCTTCTCTTGAATCCCTAGTTTAAACTCTCTGGTCATTTCACTGTCCCCACTATCCCTCTCCATGGTTTTGCTACCTGTAGTGCTTTTGCTGGATCATCTGTGTTGGCTCCTCCTGATTGGGCTTCTTGGCCACAGGCACTGGCTCTGTAGAACGCTTTCTGGCCCTTCCCAGCCACTTGGCCTACCTATCTGACCTACTTCTGCACCTTGTTATCTTTTGGCTTTTGGCCAGCCCTATGCAAAAACACATGTTTGTAGCCATTACTAGAAACACATTCCAAGATCCGGAATGATGGAAGGTGGGTCACTCTGGAAGCACAGGGAGAAGGGGAGACAGGAACCAGCCACTGGGTTCTGTGCCAGCTGTGTTTTAGAGAATGGGTATTGAAGACGGGTTTTAGAAGCTAAACTTGTTTCACACCTGTGACAGTGAGTGCAGACTAAGTACAGGCACTCCCAGTTTTTCTTCTCACCTCTAGGCTCCCCTTGGCTAAAAGTCACAGGGCCATGTGCATGTAGTCTTAGTGATGAGGTTGGTCTTCTCCTGCTCTTCTTGACTTACAGTGGGAAACTAAGGTCTCACTTAGCTGGCTGGGGAAACCCTCCAGGTGGGAACACATACCTCCTTGCTCACGAAACTATGAAAAGTAGGTAGGGGCCAGAAAAGGAGACTTTCGTTTGCTGAAGGGGGACAGCTTGCTAGTGACCAGTTGTAGGACTGGAACCTCTGTGTCCTCTCCTTCCATCCTGGGCCCTGGCAGGTAGGAGGAGGAACTCTCCCATTTGGCTCCCAGAAAGCTGCCCTTACTCAGGTCAAGTCATATTTCCTTTGTGTCCTCATACTCCAGCTGACCCTAGTTCCAGTTTCTGACCTGAATTAACCTAGTACTTTTCATCTCATGGCAGATTGAATTTTTTTTTTCATGAGCACATTGTGTGCACAGTGACACTGGGAAGCTTGGGACGAGGAATTGGGGGCTGTTATTGAGAGAGACGCTCTCGGAATTGAGAGTGTGTGGGTTGAGGTGCCCTGACATGCTGACAGCCAAAACCAAAGTGTTTTCTATTTTTTGTTACCCGTGGGATCCCCTCAAGGTTCTTGGTTCAAAGGAAACATTGCTGTCATCAGTAGGGCTTCCCTGCTTGGAGCTTTTCAGAAGGAAGGGAAAGGGGGCTACTCTTGACATGTTGGCTCAGACCCTACACAGTAAAAGCCAGCTTGGTGTGGGCCACTTGGTCTTTGGAGCAGTCCAGCCTGCCATCACTATGATTGCCAGAGTCAGCTAGGCCATCTGATTTTCCACCCCTCCCCCCCTTTTTAAAATATATCTTTATTGATTTCAGAGAGAGGAAGGGAGAGGGAGAGAGAGAGATAGAAACATCAGTGATGAGAGAGGCATTGATCAGCTGCCTCCTGCACACCCCGACTGGTGATTGAGCGCACAACCTGGGCGTGTGCCCAGGGAATCGAACTGCGATCTCCTGGATCCTAGGTCGATGCTCAACTGCCGATGCCAGGCCCACCTCCTTTTTCCTCCCTGCCTCTTCCTGACTGGCTGGAAGGCACCAGTACCAGACAGATGTAGCCATTTGTCTTTTAACACCCTCTGTTACCAAAGCCAATCTGATTCTGGCCAAATGACTGTCTAAATTTTATCCCAGCAATGATCCCTAAAGGACAGACATTGAAGAATAGAGCCCCCTCAGGGTTCTAGACAAGCCCAGAAAACTCCATCCACACTTTCCCAAGAGAACGCCCTTCCAGGTCATGTGGACACCCTCCGGGAAAGAACCCTGGCAGCTGTCTCGGGGCCCCATTTCAGTGCTGCTTCCCATCAGTGCCCCTGAGGTGGGGTCCAGGGTTTTTTTTGCTTCATTCAAGACGACTACCAGGGGGGAGAAAACGAGAGAAGCCTGGCCAGTTTGACTCAGTGGTTAGAGCGTCAGCCTGCGGACCAAAGGGTCTCGGGTTTGCTCCCCAGCCCCAGTCAGGGTGCTTGCAGGAGGCAACCAATCAATGTGTCTCACATCGATGTTTCTCTCCACCCCCCCCTTCCTCCCTTCCACTCTTTCTAAAAAAATCGATGGGAAAAATATCCTCGGGTGAAGATTAACAAAAAAAAGAAAGAAAGGGAGCCAAGGTCAGAATCAGGTTCCTGAAGAATGGAAAGCCTGTCTCGGCTTCTCTTTTCCAGCTCATGAAATTGCTGGGATTTCATTAAAGAAAAAAATGTTCACTTCATTTCATAAACTATACTCCAGACCTCACCCACCCTCCACCCCAAGAAAACTAGTTTTGCTCTTTGTGCAAGTAGTGAGGCCTGGAAGTTACAAAAACCCCACCTCCCGTTCTCTGGCCTCCGCAGAGGGGATGGAGTTCATTCCTGTCACCTTTATGGAAATGTATGGTTCGGAGTCCCTGATTTTGTTTCACAAAGAGAGCGTGAGTGTGTGGAGGTGGATTTGATTAAAATTGGCACCAGCTATATATAGGAGTGACTTCTGTCCCCATCCCAGGGGCCCAGGAGAGGAAGGCCTGCCCACTAGTGCAGAGCCCTCTGACTTCTGTAAATCAGGTGACAGGGTCCCCCTTCAGCACTCCCCCACCCCTCACACAGAGCAAGCTGGATTCTCTGTCACTGAACTTTAGTTCTGAATATTCTGAACATGGGTTCACAATCCTTCCTTCAGAGGCACCCAACCAAAATCTGTCTGCCGTGCGGGGGCAGGATTTGGGTAGACTGCAGCAGAGGGTGAGCCCGGCTTACCCAGGTGCTGAGCTTCAGGGTACAGGCAGCAGGAGCCCAGCTTCCCTCCCGCTGACCCTCCTGCTCTCCCTCCTCCTGACTTCTCAGCCCTCAGAGGCGGGCGTGGATGTGGATGATGCAGGCAGCTGCCCTGTTTTTGTTCCTTGCCCATTTTCTTTTTTGGAAAAAGAATCCTAGCAGTGACTCTTTTGGAGGGGACCTGAGGAAAGCAAGTTGAGCAAGCATGACCCCCATTATCTTATTTTTCAGCTATTCCGGGAAGTAAGAATAATGAAGGTTTTGAATCATCCCAACATAGGTGAGAACCAGTTGTCATTCCGCCCTTTTCTCCTACATCAGGGCCCCTTTCCCAGCATGGATCCTTCTCCCCCAGGCCCTCGCCTTCTGAGGCCGCCGTCTTCAAGGGCGCCTCTGGGGAAGCCCAGCTCAAAATGCAGCTCTGCCTGGGCACGTGGGGCTGCCCTGAGTGTGGCTGCTCTGAGAGGAACTTGTCCTCGGGAAGGGGGGTGCGAAAGGGGGACCTTTCATCCCTAGAATGCCCCTGTACATGTTGGGCCTCTATGTGTGGCCCCTCCTACTTTTTTGACATATGGCTTGGCTTTTTCTCTTGTAGTTAAATTATTTGAAGTGATCGAGACTGAAAAAACTCTCTACCTTGTCATGGAGTACGCCAGTGGAGGTAGGTATGGACCTGCCTCTTCCTGCTGTGCACCCACTGCCCCAGCCCCAACCAGCTCTGACCTAGGCCTGTGCCTATCTCTTATAGGAGAGGTGTTTGATTACCTAGTGGCTCATGGCAGGATGAAAGAAAAAGAGGCTCGAGCCAAATTCCGCCAGGTGGGTGTGACTCCTTCCCTGGAGTATGGGTCCGACCTTGGCCTTTTGAGGTCTGGCATACAGGGAGGGGCTTCCTGTCTGTAAGTGGCCTTTGAAGGGTCCTTTGGGCTTTGTTATCTATGTGACAGCTTGGCATGAGGTCCTAGGGTCCCAGCTCTGCTGGCCCCTATGGCCTACCCTGCAGCTCTGGGCTAACGCTTCTTCCTTCCTTTCAGATAGTGTCTGCTGTGCAGTACTGCCACCAGAAGTTTATTGTTCATAGAGACTTAAAGGTAGGCATGCTCTCCCTCTTGCACCTTTGAGTCGGGGCCCGGTGGTTCATTGTGCCCCTCCATTCACCATGACATAACCATCAGGTCTGAGCATTCAAGGAAGCACCGGCCTTTAATACTTTGGAAATGAGGAAGCCCCTGGGGTTGCTTCTAATGTAGGCCTTACGACTGGGCTTAGGATCCTGATCCAGCCAGCGGGCAGAGGCTCTCAGCCATTTCCCCCCTGGGCCATCACCTTATAGTGCTGCCAGGCGGAAGGAGCACTCCAGCCTTTGCTGGTCCTTCAGACAGCCTGGCGGCTGACTGTGGGAAGAACGCTGACTGTTCTCACGCCTGCGGCACAGCTGCTTGCAGACGTATGTGCACACTGAGATGTTAGAATGTGAGACTGCCTATGGGTCTCCTGGCCAAGTCCTCACAGACATGACCGTGATTAACCTGGGCCTGGCACAGAAGGTTTTGCAGCTCAGAGCGTCTCTGAGCCTTCAGATCCTAGCTCTCACATGGCTGCCTGTGTGAGGAGTGGCCTGCGCTGCCCTCCTCCAGCCCAGCCTGTTCACACTGATTGAAGGGCTGCCCTGGAGTTGGTGGAAAAAGTCCTAAGACTGGAGATGACTTCCTGTTTGTTTTTCCATTCCCCTCAGCTCCTTCCTGTCCAGTGCCTTCGTGTGGTCTACTTGGTTCCCTGACATTTTCCGTCTTACCTCCCAGGCAGAAAACCTGCTCTTGGATGCTGATATGAACATCAAGATTGCAGACTTTGGCTTCAGCAACGAGTTCACCTTTGGGAACAAGTTGGATACTTTCTGTGGCAGTCCCCCTTATGCTGCCCCAGAGCTCTTCCAGGGCAAAAAGTATGATGGACCCGAGGTGGATGTGTGGAGCCTGGGAGTCATCCTGTACACACTTGTCAGCGGATCTCTGCCTTTTGATGGACAGAACCTCAAGGTGGAGTGAAGCGCAGGCTGAGATTATTTTTATTACTTCTCATTTCCTCTCTCAGCCTCTGGTCTTACCCTTGACCTCTCACCTTTGCCACCTCTCTACATTTCTCCCACACCAGAGCTTCAGAGAAGGGCTTGCAAAAAGTAACAGTTAAAGGTCTTCTGCATCCAGTGTAATAACTTCATTTCTCCTTTCGAGGGATGGGATCAGCTCTGTGTCCATTCATCCCCCCAAGGCACTCAGGACTGCAGGCCTTAGGCTGGTCAGACCAGAGGACTCAGGATATTTGACTTCACCGCCTCTCTGGGAAGGGGCCATGTCCCTAGCTCTCTGCCCCCTACTGTATTAGGTTTCTCAGGAGCCCGGATATTGGGTTTCTTAACCTTGGCTTTGGAGTGATTTCAGTTTCCCTCCTGCAGGAACTGCGGGAGCGGGTACTGAGGGGAAAATACCGTATTCCATTCTACATGTCCACGGACTGTGAAAACCTGCTTAAGAAATTTCTCATTCTCAATCCCAGCAAAAGAGGCACTTTAGAGGTGAGCAGTTGAGAGCCCAGCTGGCCAGAAGGTCCCGGGTTCCCAAGGAAACCTTCACTCTGAGTCTCCTTCCTCTCTGCCCTTCCCCTTCACTTTGCTCCCCAGCAAATCATGAAAGATCGATGGATGAATGTGGGTCACGAAGATGATGAATTAAAGCCTTATGTGGAGCCACTTCCTGACTACAAGGACCCCCGGCGGACAGGTGAGGCTGAGCTGGGCCGTGAGGTTGAGCCTGCTTAGGATTCCGGACCAGCCTTAACTATATGTCCCTCCCGTGCAGAATTGATGGTGTCCATGGGTTACACACGAGAAGAGATCCAGGACTCACTGGTGGGCCAGAGGTACAACGAGGTGATGGCCACCTATCTGCTTCTCGGCTACAAGAGCTCCGAGGTGTGTGCCCCTGCTCCATTCCCCAGTCTGGCCAGCCCTGCTGGCAGTGGCACCCCCATGCTTCTATACCCCGTTGAGGGCAGAAGCTCATCTCTGAGTAGGTGTGCTGTTTCTGCTGATGAATTTTAAGCCTGAGCTCTGGTGGCCAAGGTCCTCTGGTCTTTGCTTTCACTGATCTTCATCAGTGAATGAATAGGGAAGCTGGTGGGGTCTGGTCCTGGGTCTGGGTTTCCATATGGGTGAGTAGATCTGGCTCGGTCTGTGTTGGTTAGACTGGGTCTAAGTCAGTCTGTCTGGGTCAGTTCTGTGTTTATCTGGAAATATTTCCATGTTTGTCTCTCTGTTTTTAGAAGTGTGCATCTCTGGGTCTCTGGGTGCATGGGTCCCTGTGTTTTTCTTATAAGAGTCTCAAGTCTGTGTGTTGCTTCTGGCTGGTACTTGTGTCTGGGTATGTGTAACTGTGTGCATGTATGTCCAGTCTCTCATCTGTGTATTTGGAGGCTTCATGAGTAATGTTCTGTCCATCTGGGTCATCATGTCTTATTCTGAGTCTATGGGTGTCTGTGGATGGGCATCTTGATCTCCATCTGTGTCCCCACGTACACTCATGGCCTCTCCATCCTGCTCTCCCCCTGGTGGTTGGCTCCCTCTCTTGGTTCTCACCTTAGCCTGCCCAGGAGGTATGCAAGAGGTCTCTGTGTCTGGATCTGTGTTCCTGTGGCGTGTGCATCCCTCTCTGAGGGTGGGGGTCTTTGTGGGAGGTGGTGTTTCTGTCTGTGTCTCTCAGGATCTGTGTCAGGTACATGTTTCCACAAGTGTTCAGTTGCACATTGGTCTTGCAGGGCCTGGTCATAGGAGCCCTGGAACAGATTTGTGGATCTCTGCCTAACTTCTGCCCTCCCTTTTCTGTTCTTGTAGCTGGAGGGCGATGCCATCACCTTGAAGCCCCGGCCTTCAGCTGATATGACCAATAGTAGTGCTCCTTCCCCCTCCCACAAGGTACAGCGCAGCGTCTCAGCCAACCCCAAGCAGCGGCGCTTCAGCGACCAGGGTGAGTGCTTTTGGGAGTTGCAGGTGGGAACTCACCCCTCTGCTGAGAAGTCACAAGTTCTGGGGGTTTTAGATGACACAGCTGAGTTTTACTCCCCATTCAGCCACTTATTAGAAGCATGGTCTTGGGCAGTTCCCTTCCCTCAGCCTCTGTGAAGTGGTGCTGGTGAGACTGGACAGCACCGCACGTAGGGTGGGCACTCCATGGGTCCCCCTCCTTACCCGTTCCCACTGTCACTCTGGCCCAGCAGCTGGTCCTGCCATTCCCACCTCAAATTCCTACTCTAAGAAGACTCAGAGTAACAACGCAGAAAATAAGCGGCCTGAAGAGGATCGGGAGTCAGGGCGGAAGGCCAGCAGCACAGCCAAAGTGCCTGCCAGCCCCTTGCCTGGCCTAGAGAGGAAGAAGACCACCCCCACCCCCTCCACGGTGAGCCACTTGTCCCCTCCTTCCTCCTCCCCATCCCCCCTCCTGCCTGTCCTCTCCAGGCAGCTCTTAGTCCAGACCCACTCCCTTTGGCTGCCTACCTGACCTTTCCTCTGGGACCACTTTTGCAGACTGTAGAAAGCGCAGCCCCTAAAGTAAAAGCAAAACCATTTTTTCCCTACCCGTGCCTGCTCTTGGTGGAGGGAAAGCAGGTACTGTGACCTGCCGGTAAAATTCTGGTTTTCTGTGACACAACCTTCTTCTCTGTTCCCCACAGAACAGCGTCCTCTCCACCAGCACAAATCGAAGCAGGAATTCCCCACTTTTGGAGAGGGCCAGCCTTGGCCAGGCCTCCATCCAAAATGGCAAAGACAGGTGAGCAGGCCTGGGCCCTGCCTGCCACGCTCCCCAGGAGCCACTTCTCATGGCAGTGACATCTCTCAGCAGCTCCACTTCCCCTCCCTGCTCCCTGGAGTTCTGTCCTGGCTCTGTCCAGTCCAGCTTTCCACACACTAGACCTCCTCCCTGCCCTCCACTCCCCCACCCCACCCCACCCCACTCTATCTCCTTTCCCCTTGCTCCTGCCACCGCTCCTTGCATTGTACCACGTGTGAATCCCTGGTCATCGTGGCTGCCTTCTCGCTTCTTGACTGCATCCAGGGCATGGCAACCGTGCTCCTCTAGGCGTCAGTGCTGAGGCATCATTCTGGCACCCCTCAATTCCTGGGCAAGGCAGAACTGAGATGCCCACCTGAGGGGTCTGCACACTGAGGGTAACTAGCTGTGCCCATGATAGCAGAGCTCCAAGATCCTTGACCATTAGCATCTCTTATTGTATTGTGTTCCTGGCTCTGCCTCTTCTGAGCTTAAAGAAAAGTCCCCTTAGCAACACTCTGCTCTTTCTGGCAAGGAAACATCCTTGTTCTTAGAATTCCTAGGAGACCAGTGCAGCCTGGAGGCAGTTGCCTCCTGTTGGCTTTCCTGCACTTTTGGTTTCCTCCCCCAGGCTCTGGCCTACCTCGCCTTCCTCACCCTGTCCTCCACTCCCCAGCTCGGCCTTCCTCAGCTCTGACTGGTGTCCCCGCTGCTGCTGCTGCTGCTGCTGCTCCTGCTGCTCCTGCTGCTGCTGCTCCTGCTCCTCCCTAGGGCTGACCTGCGTCCTGCCGAGCTCCCAGCTCTGGCCCTTCCCACCCTGCCCTTGCTTCCTAACCCTAGCCTCCTGCCCCCACCCCCCCTAACCCAGGCCTCTCCGCTGCTTTTGTCTCCTAGCCTAACCATGCCAGGGTCCCGGGCCTCCACGGCTTCTGCTTCTGCCGCAGTCTCTGCGGCCCGACCCCGCCAGCACCAGAAATCCATGTCGGCCTCCGTGCACCCCAACAAGGCCACTGGGCTGCCCCCCACGGACAGTAACTGTGAGGTGCCGCGGCCCAGGCAAGTGTGCTGGGGCAGCTGGTGCACCTGCTGCCCTCCACCTGTCCCACCCCCTGCCCCCAACAATTTCTTCCCACCTGGGCCCTGCTCTGTTCTTGTCATCTTAGCCACAAGAAATGGCTTTGTCCCCTGCAGCCAGGAAGTGGAAGGAACAAAAAACAGCTTAATGCCCCTCTTTTCCTCCAGTTCTTCCCTCAGAACAGATATGCCAGAAGCCGTCCTGAGGCTCCAGAAGGAAGCCTTTTTGTTCTGAGCCTTCCTGGACTTCCTTAGGACCCCAGGGACAGTCAGCATCACAGGGACTCAATCCTTAAGGGTTGGTCAACATTGTCCCCTTGAGGTTCCAGTCTGCCTAGCTCCCAAGGAGCCACTTCTCTCCAGCCTGTACTGCTCTCCACACACGTATCCCTCCTTGCCTCCCTCCCTCCCCCAAACCATCTCCTTCCGCCTCACCCAGATGTCCTCCTTACCAGTGTCCTCAGTGGTCACACCCTTCCTTCTGTGTCCTTTGTGATGGCTGCCTCTGCCCTAGCATCTTCCTTCCCTGTTCCCACCCCAGGGCTCCAGGTGCTTGGTGGTGATGGCTTTCTCATTTCCTGATGCATTTTCCCCACCCCCACCTCTTTTCCCACAGCACAGCCCCCCAGCGTGTCCCTGTCGCCTCCCCCTCCGCCCACAACATCAGCAGCAGTGGTGGAGCCCCAGACCGAACTAATTTCCCTCGGGGTGTATCCAGTCGAAGCACCTTTCATGCTGGGCAGCTCCGGCAGGTGCGGGACCAGCAGAATTTGCCCTACGGTGTAACCCCAGCCTCTCCCTCTGGTAACAGCCAGGGACGGCGGGGGGCCTCGGGGAGCATTTTCAGCAAATTCACCTCCAAGTTTGTACGAAGGTAAGTGGGGGTATTAGGGTGACAGAGTGTGAGACCAGGCCTTCCTACCCACCTGGGAGTGGGGATGGGGATACCTGGAACTGGGCTTGGGTCCTGGGGTTAGAAGAGGCTTCTGGAAGCCTAAGAAATTGGATCTTTGTCAACAGCTGAGGTGCCCAGACCCTTCTAGTCCCTCTTAGGTCTCCCCAACTCCTTATACACACCCTTCATTCTCTGGCCCAAGCAGATGGCCGATGCTGATGCCGCCTCCTCTCTAGGAGAGTGTGAACTCAGATGCTAAAATAAAAGCCCCCTCTTCTCCTGGGTTCCCATGGAAACTTATATTTGGTGACGCAGCTGCAAAGTCATGAGGCCTGAGCCAGGCTGGGCCAGCAAGGAGAGTTTTTCCTGGTCTTTTGTCTTGCCCTCTCTGACCTCCTTTCCCCCAACCCAGTTGGTTAAGTCTGGCTGCAGCCACTCCCCTGTGCCACAGCCATGTTCTTCAGCCCAGGCTTGCCAGGATGAAGGCCATAAATGCAACAGCTGGTGGGGGGGCCCAGGGCGGCGGCCTCCCTTGCAGCCTAATGCACTGATTTCTTGTGTGGGAATCAGGTTGGGGATTCTTTTCATGAGGTTTCTCATACCTGGCTACCCACCACCCTAAAGGGACAGTTTTGATTCTTGAGGTGCATCCAGCAATCTGGATACTCTGTCTCTATTCCACCCCTTCCTCTCCCACCTTAGTAGTGCTCAGGAAGCCGCAGGAGGCTTGGAGACAGCAGGCGTGCCTGCCCTTCCTCCTGCACTTCAGCCCGCTCAGCTGGAGTAGACAAAAGCCTTGCCCCTTTCCAGCCCTGGAATGCTGATGCAGGGCTGCAGGGTGGGCGGGAGCAGATCCCACGCCTGGGACTCTAGTCTCGCTGAGCGGCTCTTCCACAAACAGGGTGACCCTTGAACCTGTAAAGCCCACTCCCTACCTGCTTATCCACATACCGTCTTGTTGGTTTTTGTGTTGTTTTTTTTTTATTTCTTTTTTTATTTTGTCTTTTTTTGTTTGTTTTTTTAGAAATCTGTCTTTCAGGTTTGCCAGAAGGTAGGCGTTGAGCCCGCTGTGTGTGTGTGTGTCTGTGTCCTGTGTCCTGTCTCTGTCACTAACCCCCCTTTTCTCGCTCTTGCTCCCTCCTCCATCTGCTAACCACGTCTGTGTGGCCCTCTCTGCCATCTTAAAGGGATGAAGACTGCTCTGACTGAGCAGTCACATGAGGCCACATTTGCCCACTCAGGGCAAATGGCGTTGAAGATGATGGGCCTGTCCCCAGACAAGGGGGATCTTCTCAGGGAATTCTCCCTTTAAGATTGTCTTCTCCCCCTCCTCCCCTCCCCCCAACCCCTCACCTCTGGGTCTTGGTCTTTGGTCACAAACATTGGGTTTCTTTTCTGGCCCTTTCCCCTGTCTGTGCATGCGCTCTGAAGAGGTTCTCCCCGCCGAGGTCAAAAGTGCATCTGGGATGGTATCTCACTCTGGGTCTCCTGGCTTCCCCTTCTGTAGTCCCTGAAACTTCAGGGCTCTGTGAACTCTTGCCCCTATCCTATGGGATGGCAGGACTTCAGAGATACTACAGGGACACTGGGGTCCCAGGGCTTCAGTCTGCTGCCTCCAGGCCCAAGGAGCCTTTGCCTCACGAGTGGGGCACAGCACCCCCTTCTGGCAGCTCTTGCAGAACTAGGCCCACCCCCCACCCCAGCATATCTGCCTCCAGCAGTATCTGGATGAACCAAGCTACCTCCCCTCTGGGCTGTTTTTTCCAGATATGGCCTGTGGCTTCCAAAGAGCCAGGAGCTGGGATGTTCTAGGGCCCTGGCAAAACAATGGGAGAGCTCCCCTCAGGCTTCTCCCTTCCTGTGCGGGATCCTGGCTCTGCTACCACACTTGGTCCTCTCCTCATTCTCTCTGGAGGCCAGGGTGTGCCAAACACCAAGCTGAAGACCGTGGGCCAGGTTGAGAGCCCTGGTTTCCCAAGGTTATCAGCCCAGGCCCTGTGCTGGGACACCTGACAGGCACTTTGGTGTCCCAGCTGACAGAAAAACAGCCAAGACAGGGTCTTCAGGCTTTCCCTCTTCCACCTACCGAACCCCACCCAGCTCTTCACTGCATGGCTGGCTGTTGACTCATGGGGCCCCAGTGGGGGCCTGCCCTGCAGGGTGCCTCCACCCACAGGGCAAGAGCCAGGTGGGGCTGGAGAGAGCAGCCAGGTTCCTTCCCTTATGCAGCCCAGGCTCCCAGCTCGCAGTGCGCTTGTCTGCATTTGTGTGTCTGTGATGTCTTTGTGTTCCTTTTACATGTGCTGCTGCTGCTCTCTATCTCTCTCTCCTCACACCCCTGCCCTCTGCAATTCCCAATTTCCCAGCTCCGGGCACCCGTTTTCCAGCCAGGAGCTGGAGAAGCCGCTCAGCGGGGCCAGAACCTCTTCCCTTCCACCCCACCCTCCACCCCCAAGGTGTCTGCCCTGCCCTTCACCCTCTCTTCTGTATAATTGGTTGGCCTGGCAGCCTGGCAGGCAGGGGAGCTATCAAAGAATGGGGGAGGTGGGCTTGTCTGGGGCCTTCTCCTCTGCACCCATCCCCAGGCATACGAAAGCAGTTCCAGAGCTTGACCCTTTGAGCCTCCTGAGAGAGGCCTCTGTTTACCCCCAGCCCCTTCCCTCCAAGAGGACTACAGTTCTGGGACCTGTACAGTGCACAGAAGACCCAGTACAGCAGGAGCCCTGGCCGTTGGCGACCTTGCCTCGTGCTGACTGCTCCATATGTGCGCCTGCACTTCCACACCCTCCCCTACCTGGGAGCAGAGGCTCCTCCCCAGCACACATCTCTGGGCATGTGGGGAGGGACAGGGCTCCCTGTTGGAAAGGGACAGTGGCACTGCCAGTAAGAGGTGCCACAGAGCCATGTTGGCCTGCCAGGTGATGGGAAAGTGGCCTTTGGGCTTGGGTCCGGTGGCACCTCCCTGGACTGCCCTCACCTGGGTCTGCGGCGGTGGAAGGAGCGAGAGGTCCCAGCACTAAACTCTCCCTCGCTCTGTTTTTTGAGGAACCTGAATGAACCTGAATGCAAAGAACGAGTGGAGACGCTCAGGTGAGAGGGCTGGAGCCAGCACCGGCCCTGCCCCGGGCCACCGGGCTTGCTATGCACCTCCTGCTCCTCTCCTTCTGCCAACCCTGTTGCCACCCTCTTGAGGCCTCCCTTTTCCTCAGAGAATCTCCACAACCCAGCTCAGGTGTGGGCCCTTCTCAGATCCTAGTGTATTCTGGAAGGAGGAGCCCTGGTCACCTGTCTGCTTCAGCGCTTCCTCTGTCCAGTCTGAACCGCTCAGAGCTATTGAGCACAAGCTCCCCTTTCTTCCCTGACCCTCCCCTCTTCAAAGGAAAGCACGGAACTGTTACCCCTGCCCCACCAGGGCCCAAGGAGGAGCAGGACTGCCCATTCCTCTTGCCCGCCCTCTGCTCTCCTGTCTGGTCTCAGGGTCTGTGTGCCAGGGTGGCTGCCCCATTGGGTGGGATGCCTCAGCCCCCGCTGACGCCGCCTCTGCCCTCTCCGCAGACCTCACGTGGTGGGCGGCGGAGGCAATGATAAAGAAAAGGAGGAGTTCCGGGAGGCCAAGCCACGCTCACTTCGCTTCACGTGGAGCATGAAGACCACGAGCTCCATGGAGCCCAATGAGATGATGCGGGAGATCCGCAAGGTGCTGGACGCAAACAGCTGCCAGAACGAGCTGCACGAGAAGTACATGCTGCTGTGCATGCACGGCACGCCGGGCCACGAGAACTTCGTGCAGTGGGAGATGGAGGTGTGCAAACTGCCACGGCTGTCTCTCAACGGGGTGCGGTTTAAGCGGATATCAGGCACCTCGATGGCCTTCAAAAACATTGCCTCCAAAATAGCCAATGAGCTGAAGCTTTAACAGGCTGCCAGGAGTGGGGGGTGACGGAGGTGGCCCGCTGGACTTAGCTGCTGGGCCACCACTCCAGCCCACCTGGGCGAGACTGCAGAGACAGATTGGCGTGTCTCCCCCTGCTGGCACTTCTCCCTCCCCGCCCTGCTCAGTTTTTTCTTCCATGTTTGTGGGGATGGGAGATGGTTCTTGCCCCCCACGTTTACCCCTGCCCAGATATTCCCCTTCCCCCTCTCTCCCACAGGAGGTAAAGGAAGGGAGGAGGGGTAGGGGGGCAGGGCTCCCCCTCGGTACTGCGGTTGCACAGAGTATTTCGCCTAAACCAAGAAATTTTTTATTACCAAAAAGAAAAAAGAAAAAAAAAATCCCAGCGGCCACCTTTCCTCCCTGCCCCATTGGGACAGTCGAGACTGGATCTGTGGGGTTTCCCGGGAGGGTGGCTCAGGGCTGGAACACTCTCAGGCAAGAGTGGTGGAGTTCCCTGTCAGGCCCTCCGCCAGGCCCACTTTGGGCTTCTCCCCTCTCCTCCCCCCCTTCCCCTCCAAGCAAACCACCAGAGGTGGCCTTCCCCTGACCTCAGGCCCCTAGGCTGGAGCCTGGGGGGCTAGGGGCTGGGGTGGGGGTGCTGCACAGCCCTGAGGTGGGTGGGCTGGCAGCGAGGCACGGGGCTCTGGCCTCCCTCCATACTGTATCCTCTGCCCCCCTTCCCCAGAGCTGGGCATTTCCTTCCACAAGCTGCTGTGGGGACTTTTGTCCCCCCCTCCCTCAAAAGTCTGTGCCATCTTGTCCACCCCCTCCCTGGTAGAAGGCGGGGCTGACCCTAGGGCTGAGAGGGGAGGGGACTGCAGGGCAGATGGGCCCCTGGGCTCCCAGGGGGCCGCCTGGGCTGCTAGTCTTCAAACAGGGACGCTGGGCATTCTCCATTCTGGGAGAGCCTTTTGTCTGAAAGCACAGCCCCGCTCCCGTTCCTCTTCCCTCCCCACTGCTCCCGTCATTGGCATTAATCTGGGCACCAGCTAGTTCCATAGCAGTGACTTCCCTCACCACTCATCTCTGGGCCTTGCCTTTTTTTTCCTGACACTGTCGCCCCTCCTCTCAGGAGACACTGCCCAGAGCTTCCTAGGCCACCTGGCAGGAGGCTGGATAGGGCAGCAGGGCCGGGAGCCTCTGCCCTCCACTGGGTGGGGGGACAGATAGGCCAAGTGACTCCCAACTTGCTAACCTCCATGGCCTGTGTGGGAGTGGCTGGTTATGGGCGCTTGGCTGGTGGCGGCCGCTGCATCCCTTAATTTATTTCTCTGCTGTTTCTGTTCTTGAGAAATTGGGGGAAGGGGTCCTGCACAGAGGCTGCCCCTACCCTCACCTAAGTTGTACATTTTTTTGTGATGGGTTTTATTTTTTATTTTATTATTTTATTTTATTTTTTTGATTTATGATGACTCCACCCCTACTCATCACCCCCACTCCCAGGCCAGGCTCCATGGCAAGTAAAGCCCTTGGGTCCCAGGAAGGGGCCTTGCCAACCTCAGTCCTCCTGCCCCCAAGCCCAACTTCGGGGCTCAGCTCCAACCAAGGGCTCCCCCTCCTTTCCCCCTCCCTCCCTCCTGCCCTATGGAACAGCCCTGGTGCTCCGAGGGGCTGGGAGGGCATGGCTTGGCTCCCAAAGGGGGTGGTGGTGGCCAGGGGGCTCCCAGGCAAGGTGGCCCCTCCCCACCCAGTCCCCACTCCTGCACTTAGTTTCTCCTCTGGATCAAACACGTAATAAAGAGAATGTTTGGAATCTGAGCTACCTCCTCCTCTTTCTTCTCGCAGCTGGGCAGGGACCCAGTCCCTGTGGGCAAGATGTAGCCCAGCCGCCTTCCTTGCAGAATGGATTCCTGTCTGGGGCCGGCGGCACGCCCTCCCACCCTCATGGCTGTCAGGAAGCAAAGCCCAGGGTCCTTACACCAAAAGGGAAAGAGGACTGAGTGAGCTTGGAAGGTTTTATTTATTTTTTAAAAACATTGAAAAATAAACCCATGTCTGCATATGTTCCTTTCTCTAAGCTTTTGGGCGGGGAGCATAGTGGGCACCCTCAGAGCTTCTTGGCACTTCCCACATGGCCAGAAGACAGGAGAGCTTCCCCTTAAGCCTTGGCTGCTGTCAGGCCCCAGGGGACCTCTCTGCCCCCCTCCCCCTTACAGCCCCCTCCCTACCTCACCCCAGACTTATTGCTAAAAGAAGGGAAAGAGGAAGAACAGCCAACAGGCCAAAATGTCCTCTCCCCCACCCCCCAAGCTACGATCATGACCCTCTCTACACAAAGGGTAGGGCCAAAAGGCCAAACCCCAGCACAGCAGACTAGGACGCAGCCATTCCAGTCCCATCCAGGAAGAGAGTGCCCTCAGGCCAGCTCAGAAGGCCCTGAATCCCAGCCAGGGCTGGGGTGGTGGAAGGGATGGGCTTAGCTGCCAGAAACAGGTCAGAGCTGTGTCAGTCTTCTGCCCAAGATGGTCAGCAGCTCAGGGTCTTTGAAAGACCTGGCAAGAGCTCTAGTCCCTTCTGTCCTCAGTGAAGCCAGAGGTATCCAAACACATCCAGCAAAGATATTCTGGAGCCTCTGGTTGGTGGAGGGCCTCAGGACTCAGAGTGAGGGTGCTGGAGGCTCCAGGGGGGCTCCAATCAAGGTGGGTGGGGGCTGAGGGCCAGGGCGGGCACTGTGGCGGGAGGCAGCCAGGGCAGGGCGGATAAGAGGTGGTGGGGGCTGGTTGGGGGCCAGCCGGGGCTGGAGGAAGCGGCCCTGCTGTAATGGGGGTGGCTGGCGGAGCAGGGTAGGAGCTGTGGGCAAAGGTGGCCTCAGCAGTGGGGGTGGCTGGGATAGCGATGTGGGGGGTGGAGGGGGGGGTGGCGCAGGGGGCACGGATCGGGGCACAGATGTTGAGACGGATGTAATCTGGACCTGAGAGGAAAAAAGAAGAGTGAGAAACCAGGCTCCGCCATGCCCCCAGCCCAGCCCAGGGATGTGAGCAGTTCCTCTCCTCTCTAAAGGGTTCCTCTCTCCCCCTCTCACCTCATCATCTTCCTCTAGGGCAGGGGCTGGCAAGGGAGCCCCTCTCCTGGCCTCCTCCATGGGGACCGGGGCTCCAGGGGTCCCATCCTGCTCAGCCTCCCATTCCTGCAGCACCTCCTCCAGATTGAAGCGGCGCCGGTAACTCACAAAGAAGGTCTTCACCTGGGTCAGAGTCTTGTTCCCAATCACCTCTGCAATAGCCCCGAAGTCTTTGCCATACCTACGGATAGCTGCAAGAGTCAGAGGGCAGCACAGTGTGAACACCACAGAACCAGCAGCTTCCTGAGCCTGCCTCTCTGCCCAGCTCCTTGGAGGGGGGAGATTCCTGGGGCCCTCTGTTCTCATAGCCTAACCCACCTTGTACAGCCAGAAGCTGTTCGTCTGTAGTCCAGCGGGAGTTGAACTTGGTGTTGGCCTGGAGAGCAAGGAATATACCCCTTACACTCGAAAACATAAACAGAGGCCCTGCTCTCCAAGCAGAATGCCCCTTTCTGCTCTGCCTCCAGAGAGAACCCCTTCCTGCAGCCCAACAAGAAGAGCAGCCTCACCTCAGGGGGACGGAGGGGATCAATGCCGCCCTCCAGGGCTTGCCGGAGGCTGCTATTGGTCTGCTTCATGCTTTGCACCTGGAAGGCCAGGAAATGAAGGAATATCAAACTTCATGCCAGGGAGGCTGTCAATCCCAGCCCTCACCTGGGCTCTACTTCTGCAGACACCAGTGCCACTTTCCAGCAAAGCTCTTTGCTACCCACCACCTAGCTCATTCCGCCTCCACAACCACTCAGTAGGGGAGGTGCTGTGCTTCACTCCTTTTCACAGACCAGTTTTTTTAAAGGCCCAGAAAAGACTGCCAAGTTACCCAGAAGGCAGGGCAGGGGCAGAGGCAGGCTTGGCACCTGCACCTCTCCCTTACACCTCAGCTGCCCTAAGTCATAATTCCCAGTTGCCAACTGCTCCGTCTGCATGGCCCCTTCTTTTCTCAGGCCCCCACCTGGCGCTTGAGGGAGATGAGCTGGGAGTCAAGGCCTCGAAGGGTGAGGTTGGCAAGGTCTGGGCTTCCCGACACTGCAGTGAGGCCCTCGGGGCTCAGGTACATGCCCTTGGGTGGGCGCCGCCGGGTTCTCAGTGGGTGGTGACGATACTGAGACCCCTGGGCCTCCTTCTTCCCCGGACCTGGGCGGGCATTCAGGGGCCGAGAGGGCAGAGGCTGCCAGAGAAAGGAGAGGAAGAGGGTGGTGCAGAGCCCAAGGAGAGGGCAGGCAAGTGGGCCAGACCAGCTCTGGGACCTCACCTCTCTCTTGGGGTCTCCAGCATCTGGCTCTCCCTCACTCACGGCTCCTCGTCCCTCTTCAAGCTCATCACTGCTGACAGGAGCCAGGGAAGAATTGAGGCAGGGGCCTCAGCTTCCTCCCACCCCCCATGGCTTGTCCCTGGACCCCCACCTCTCTTCTTTGTCCTTTCGGCCCCCCAGCCGCCGAGCCTGTCTGTCCATCACACTGGTCCGACTGCGGGTCTTCTTCCAAGAGTAGTAATACTTCACCAGGCTGGGGATCAGCTTGTCGGGCAGCTGGAGGGGCAACGCCAGAGGCTGGGGCCACCCAAGAGTCTGGGCCCCGGGCAGGCTCATCAGAAAGGAGGGACTGAGGAGCGATGGCGGGGGTGGAGGGCTTTACCATCTGCTGGATCCGCTGGAAGCACTTGCCATGGAAGCCAAAAGCCTGTTCAAACAGCACCTTGTCCTCTACGGTCCACTCATCGGGGAACGGTGTGAAGTTGGCCAGGTCAGCCAGCGACTTTTCCACGTCGTGCTTATGCCACAGGAGCATGCCCAGTGCCTGGCCCAGGAGAGGGGACAACTCAGGCTTAGCCACCCCAGTACTGTCTGGTCCCCACCCCAAATCCCGGTGCCAAGGCTCACCTGCTCAATATTGTAGCCATGCTTCTCCTTGGCCATTGCAATGTACTTGTCAACTGCAGGAGTGGATTGGGCCGGGTCTTGGATGAGGGATTACAACTCCTAACCCAAGCCCCCCCAGACAGGGATATGCCCCCAAGCCTGAGCCCTAGGGCAGGGACTGAACCCACACCTCTGCCTCCAGCCCACTTCTGAGACAGACTGGCATAAACCCCAGCCCCCAGGGATGTGCATGAACCCAGGGTCCCACCCACTCACGCTTGGCATCCGACACACAGTGGTTGGGCGACCACACCAGCATCCCCTTCAGTTCCTTGTTGCTGTAACGTGCAGGGCTCTCTGAAAGGCAGAGGAGCAGAGGAGGAAAGACAGATCAGCCTAGTGGCGCTGGCCTGGACCCATGGCCAGAGGGCGGCAGAGGAGAGGGGCCTGTGAGGTGAGGCCCAGAGGGGAGGAGGGGCAGAGACCTAGACAGGAAGGCAGAGCAGAAAAACTAACCATGCCATGGGGCCACCCACCCCCGCCTGCCCGCCTGGCCTGTCCTTCCAGTGGGCGCCAGCCAAGGGCTCCCCCAGGTGGGGCTCAGGGCCAAGCCATGGGCCCTCTGCTCCCCTCCCTGTGCAGCCTGTCCTGCCACTCACCAGGCTTGCACTCCGGAATTACGGCCTGGTAATTGGTTCCAACGCGGATCATGCTGTCTGTGGAGCCAGGGGGAGGCAGTCAAGACTCCACGGAGGGAGGGAGGGAGGATGGGAGGATGTGGCGGGGGAGGTGGCTGGCCTGGAGTTCTTCCTAAGCACCCAGGGCCCCCACCTTCCAGGAGGCTCACTTTTCCCTCATCTTTCCCCTCAGTTACCCTCAGCCATAGAGGAACTGGAAGAGGAAGAGACCCTGCCTAGTCATAGCCTATGGGGGCTAGAGGGGGGACAGAGGACAAGGGGCCAGTTTTAGAGCCCAGACCAGGCAGAGCCCTTTGTTCTGGCTGGGGGGTGGGGGGAGGTTGGAGGGCTGCCCCTAGATCAGGACCACAGCCCTGCAGGGAATCCAAGGCTCCTCCCCACCACATGAGCTTCACAGCTTGGTGTGGAGGTGTCTTTCCAGACCCTGCCCCAGCCAGACTCAGTCCCCTGCAAGGTGGCAAGGTATGAGGGACCCAATCTGCGGATGGGAGGGACACCTTAGTCCCTCAAGGGCTGAGGGCAGGGCGCCGGCGGACAGGATCTCCTCCTCCGCAGCTAGGGGCCCAGCCTCCAGATTCCCTGTGCTGGCAGCCCCAGGCTTTGGGGAGAAGCAAGGCAGAGGCTCCAATCCAAGGGGGGGGGCAGAAACCATCAGTATAATAAGCCCGTGGTCAGCAACTCTCCCCCTCCCCGCCCGCCCAATCCCCGCCTGCGGGGGGCGGGGGGCGCCTTTAACCCTAGGCCTCTGGGCTCACCGTGCGAGTGCTCCTCCTCGCTGCTGTCATCCTCCGAGTGGGGCTGTCCGCCGTTGGGCGCCGTCTTGGCCCGGCTGCGGGACAGGATCCCGGAGCCCGCGCTCGGCTTCTCCATCACCGAGGGCATTACCCCGCCCAGCTGCCCCGGGGGGCGCGGGAGCCTTAGGAGAGCAACCGGGGGTTGCCGCGCTCGCCTCGAGTGCCGTGCCCGGCCCGGCCTGGAGAGGTCGCCACTGAGGCTACGAGAGGCAGGAGGTCAGCGTGGCTAGGGTCCGGCGGGCCGGGAGCCCAACGGGCAGCCCAGCACTCTCCGCGACCCCCACGGGCGAGGGCGTCGGAAAAGTTTGTGCAGAAGTGGGGTACGCAGGGGAATGAGCGCAAGGTCCAGTGCGGCTGCGGGGCGCGCTCGCTCTGTGCGCTCCCCGGGACTGGGGGTCCCCCGGGAGAAGTCAGGGCGCCCTGCCCTCGGGGCGCCCCGGAGCCCCACCGCCCTACTGCCCGCGCAGTTCAGCAAGCGGGCGCTGCAGCGCAACTGGCACCCCCCGCGGGCTCCGTGCCTCTCGGTTACACCGGGATGCCCCAGTCCCCAGGCGGGTATGCCTGTCCCAACCAGACCCCTGCCTGCGACCGCGGCCGGCAGGACTACGGAGGTGGCGGCGGGACCCTGGCGGTGGCGGCGGGACGGCGCGCACGGCGCGCGGCGCTGGGGCAGAGTTGCGGGAGGCGGGCGGAGCGCAGCCGCGGGCACCGCCTCGCACGCTCTCCAGCGCGCTCGCTCTCCCTCTCCCCGGCGCGCTCGGGCTGCTGCTCGCTCGCCCGCCCGCTCTCCGCCGCTGCTCGCTCCTCGCGCACACAATGAAGCTGCTGGCAGGGAAGTAGTGCCGGCTGCGGCCTCAGCACCCCTCCCCCAGCCGATGCCTCCGCCAGCTGAACATCTGGCCCTGGGGTGGGAGGGAGGGCCCGGGGGGCGGGGCCTGGGGGCCGGGGCTAGACCTCCTGGGGGTGGGGTCAGAACCAGAGTGGTGAGCGCTCCCTTCCGCGGGCCCCCGGGGCTCTCAGACTTGCCCCTGGGGGAGACCTCCCTGTCCCCCAGCAGTAGCTGGGGGTCAGCCCCACCCACGCGCACACCAGTCCCACACACCAGTGGGCTCGAGTTACTGCCGCCTGCCCCGGGGGCCCTGAGGCCGCCTGCCTGCCCGCCCGGGTGGAGCCCAGCTTTTCCTTCCATTTCCCTTCCTGCCAAGGAACTCCCCGCCCCCCCTTCCGCAGGGGGGACCCCCCCTTCAGGCGCCCTTGGGGGCCAGAGCGGATGGGAGGCTGGACAGGCCAGGAATGAATTCCTCCAAGGGCTACTCGGCCAAACCTAGCTTCTGGTGCATCTGCGGGTCCCCAGGGGTCACCCCGATTCCCTTTCATTGCTGCAGTGTGCACCCCAAAACAGTGGCATAAGGGGCTGAGGGATAGAAAGTTGAGAGGTGTAGGGAAAGGTGTGGCTGCAGGGAGAGAGAGGAGCTGGGTTTCCTCCCCACTAGGTTCACTGTCACCCCAGCTGGGAGCAGCATCCCCCTCCCCCAGGACAAGCACGGGCAGAGTGACAGACCGGGAAGCGGGTAGAGCGGCACAGACGGAGACGGGGGAGGGGGGTGGGCAGAGACTTTCAAAGCCAGACCCAGCCACCCTGCCAGGCACACAAAGAGCCAGCGTACATCACCGGCGGCGGCTGGGAGCCTGCGAGCTACGCCGGTGCCCATCCCCGCAGCCCGGGGCACGTGCGGCAGCGCACACAGGCCCGAGCCCCCGCCCGCCGCCCCTCCCACCCGAGCCCCTGACTCCTAGACACACCTCCACCCGCGCGCACCCCGCTGTGCCCAGACGGAGCCGACCGTGCACTCGCACCCTCCACTCCCTTCATTTCCTCGGCCACTCTGTAATCAGATTCCTAAATTTAGAAGCAACCCAGGGCCCAGCCAGGGATCCCCGCCCCCACCCGCTGCCTCAGGCCAGCCGGCCAGGGTCCTGCGGTCGGTTCACGACCTGGTTGGGGCCTCCTGGTCCTGGGGGCTCCTCGAGGCGGCTGGGCAAAGTCAGCCACGACTCCACCCGGCTGCGGAACTGTCGGGCCACATGGGGCCACCCAGCCCGCGGCCACGTTGCCCGCCACACCTCGAGCCATAGCAGAGCTACGGGGCCTTTTTCCTCTTAAATCATGGATTGGTCACCAAGCCCCAGGGAGGGGGAGGTCTGGACAAAGGAGGGGAACGCACGGGTCAAGGGCAGATCTGAGCTAAGGGGGCTGCTACTAGATGAAAAGATCCTCCCCAGCCTGACCCTTCCTGAGTGGCAGGGTTCCACCCCGCCCCCAGCACCTACAGTCTTTAGGGAGGCTGTCATCTCTGTCCCCTCCTGCCTGGCAGGCAGCCATCGCTGCACACAGCCCTCTCCTATGATGGAGTCTTCCATCTTACCCACACCAGAACCCCATTAGGCAGAACCTGAGTTGGGTTCCCCATCCCCCTACCCTCGCCTCCTTTTGCGGCTCACACTTAGTATCCAGAGCCCAGCCCCTCACCCCCAAGCATCAGCATCGTGCATATTCTGGCCCCCCTCCTCCAGGGCTGCCCCAGGTACCCCCAGCATCCCCCAACACACACACACACACACACACACATAAGAACCTAGTTCTGTTCATCTCCCTAGAGCCTGGAGCTCAGGGGGAAGATTCTGCTCTGGAGGTGGGGGCAGGGGAGGTTTATTCTTTGGAGTTGGAGGGGGAGTTCCTAGGCCCTGGTGTGATGAGGCTTTTGCCTAGGAGGTGGGACACAATACAGGAGAGGTATCCTAGGAGTTTGGGGGTAACCGTATGGGCCACAGTATCCAGAGAGGGGGGGCATTCCTAGTGAGAAAACACCTCCCCAAGGGGCAATGGCGGCAGGGTTAGAAGGGGGAGGGGCAAGGCCCCACCCTCCCACCTGCTGCAGCTGCCCCCTCCCCAGCTGGCCCCCTCTTTTGTGCAAAGCCACACAAAGGACAAGGGGCCCCGGCCGGCCTGGCCATCTGCTCCCAGCAGCCTGAAGGCTCTTAAAGAGACAGCACCCCCTCCCTGCCAGCCTGGGGCTGTGGGGCCGAATGGAATGGGCTGCTCTGAGGGAGCGGTACCCCAAATCCCACCCACTTTCCCCCTGGCTCCCCTATCCCCTAAGTCAGGAATCATATTTCCCCAGGCAAGGGGCGCAGAGGTGCCACGTGGTCAGAGACATGAGGGTGCTGGAGGGGAGAGGAGAGGCAGCCAGGGGAACCAGCCCCTCCTCCCCTTCAGCTTTAGGTGGCAGAGGGGCCAGCAGAGCTCCAAAATGTGGCCCTAAAACTGGGGTCCGTTACTTCCCTGAGGCCACCTCTGAGCTGCTGGTCTGCAGGAAGGCTCTCCCCGCCATTGTCACTGATGAGCCCCCCTCACCCTTCCTCAGGGAGGATGACAGTGCCTTCTTTCTGAGGGCTGCGGGCCAGGATGCAGGCCGCCTTGCAGCCTTGCAGCCTTGCAGCAACCCCACGATCTGGGGCACATTTATTTCCTGCATTTTCCAATTGAGGAAACTGAGGCTTTGCTCAGTCCCCACAGAGGCCTCCACAAAGCCCTTGGCTATGTCTGAAGGCTGCCTCCCTCCCTAGGCCCAGATAAGTTTCCTTAACCGGAGATCCCCAGGGAAGCCAGGCCAAATCCCTGCTCAGGGCCTTTGTCACACTGCTAGGGACACAAGTTTACATTATTTGTGTGATTGTTTATATCTTGTCTGTCTCCTAGCTGGGCTGTGGGCAGGGATTGTGTCCACCATGTTCACTGCTGTAAAGTTCTCAGTGCCTGGCATGCAGTAGGTACTTAATATTTGCTGAATGAATAAATGTCAGGAGCCCAAAAAGCCTTCCTCTTCCCAGGGCTCCTCTGTCCCCTGCCTGTTTGGCACCTTGCCTCCTCCCTCTCAAGGTGAGGCAGAAGGGACAAAAGTTGAACAGGGATGCTGGGAGAGAAAAGGAGGGTGACCTTGAGCGAGCCACCGAGCCACCAGGCCTCCCCTCACAGTTCCCTCCTCCCAAAGGCGTGGGCAGCTCCAGCCAATCCTGAACTCACATCCCTGCCAGACAGACTGGGACTGTCCCGAGCTCTGGCCGCTGCGGTGTGGTGCCTGGGACCCCCGCCAGGCCCTCAGTGGCCACAGCCAAGGGTCTAAGCTTTGGGAGGGAGGCAGGCAGGCAGGCAGCCCTGGGATGGGGGAGGGAGGGTGGCAGGATCTAAGCAAAAACCTGGCTGAGCAGCTGGGGAAGGTGGGGGGAGGGGCTCCTCCGGACTGGGAGCCTGGGGAGAAGTGAAGCGGGGTGGGAGGAGGTGGGCTACACTGGCTAAGGAGCTTGGGGAGTTCCCTCCAGGGCGCCCACCCCTTCAATCCTGCCCAGACGGGAACGCGATTCCTCCCTTCCTTCCCCCATCCACCTCCCCCCCAGAGCCCACTGGCAGGCTGTGTGGCCCAGGGCACTGCCCTCCCCCTCTCTGGGCCCAGTTAGTAATCCCCAGGACCGGCCCACACTCCCACCCAGGGTTGTGAAGAGGTTGACAGAAGGTGACAGAGGTGACAATCCGGTGCTTGGCACTGCCTCAACACTGCAGTGGTGTGAGGAGGGGGGCTGAAGGAGGTGAGGCAGGCACATCTGTGAGTGGTGCTCTGGGGGAGGGCAGAACAGAACCAGGCGGAGGTCAGCAAGGAGACCCCGGGCTTCCTGACACCCACACCGAGGAAATCTGACTCCCTGAGCAAAGCAGGAACTGGGAAGGAAGGGTCGGCAAGACCTTAGTTGAGGCAGACATGAAAAGGTGATTTGGCTCCCTGGACCCATGAGGGGGCAGTTTCCAGACCCAGAGTCCAGGTTGTTTTTCCGGAAGCCAGGATGGGGACCTCCCCTCACCCTCACCTGGGCAACAGCCAGCGCCCTCTGGCGGTGGCAGTGTGAACCAAAGGGTCCCACCTCAGCCTAGCCTCAAATGTCCTCCAGGGAGGCTAAGCCTGGTACCCTGAAGAGCCCTTTCTCCTGGGGCATGCGCATGGAATCAAGGTCCCCCTGGGCCATTTGGAGTTACTGAGCTGTAGATCCAATCCCCAGCAAGCCCCTCTCCCCCCAGTCCAGAGCCAAGAACCTTCCAGAATAAAGTCAGGTGGAGTAGAAACCCCCAGTGAAATGGCAGAGGAGACAGGGAACAGCAGGAAAATGCAGGCGCAGTGCGGGCCAAGGATCTCAGACCTTGCTTGTCGCTTGCTGTGTGGCATGTGAGGTGAGTGATTTGGCTTCTCTGAACCTCAGTCCCTCCATCTTTCAAAGCGAACAGTAATTCTGACCTCATCTGATTGTTGGGAGGATCCAGCACCATCTTAGCTGGAATGTAATTAGAGCCTCAGTTGATGCTGTTTTCCTTCTGAAGCAGGGGCCCCCTACTGAGCACCCCAAGCAAGGCTGGAAACCCCTTTACTGCTCTGTGAGGCAGCCCATGCGCTGTGGGCCAGATGAAGGCCATCACCACCTGGGGCTCCTGGGGCTGACCTCTGGAGCTAATAGCTCTTCCTCTGTGACATTTGACACTTGACATCCTCCCTTCAGATTTGTTGACTGCTCCAGATTCCTGCCCTCAGTGTGATTTCTCCAATCCAAGGACACACACATAGCTGGATGCGGATTCTTAAACACTGCTTCGATAATGTCCCGCTCCTGCTCAGTAACAGTCCATGGTTCCCTATTGCCTTCCAGCCAAAGTTGGAACTTCTCCTCTCCCTGCTCAGTACTCAAGGGCTTTATAGCCTATTTCTGATCCAGCCAAACAGGTGTGCTTACCATCTGCTGATCCCTACCTGGTGCCCCAAAATGCCCCATCCACCTTGCAAACTCTGGCCCTACCCACCTATTTGCATGCCCCATGCCCAGCCTGGCCCTTGGGACTGCTGGCTCCTGCAGGCAAGCTGTGCTCTGATAGGGCACATCCAGGGCTCCTGGGCTGGCAGTGAGCATCCTTCCTGCTCCCCACTCAGGCTCCTCCTGCACCCCCACCCCCACCCCCCGGCTGCATGGCTCTTAGCACATGACCTTGCCTCCCACTTCCAGAGAGAATTGAGGCCATCTGGCAGGAAGCCCTCTGAGGCTGCCCCCACACCCAGAGATTCAGCTGCTTCCCTCTCACCTCCAGGTGTAGATGTACCTTCCCCCTTCAAGGCCAGCCTAGTTCCCAAGCTCCACATCACACACACACACACACACACACACACACACACACCCCTCCCTCCCTCCATGATCACTTTTAACCACCCCTTTCAGCTAAAGCTACTGCTTCCTTTTCTTTGGTTAAGCTGGGCTTCCTAAGAGAGTTGTTCTCACCCCTCCATCGTTGTCCTCACCTCCCACTCACTTCCCAACCCCAGGCAGTGCCACTTCACCCTCTGCCACTCCACAGAGACTGTTCTTGCCAAGGTCACCAGCGACTGTTATCTGTAAACCGAAGGACATTTGGCAGTCATGGCCTCACTCCACTACAGAGAGGGCCACCCCTGCTCCTAGGCGTCAGCTTCCCGCTGGCTGCCCTCCTGGCTGCCTCCAAACCCTACTGTTGGTCTTTCAGGTCACTCCACATCCTTAAATCCCCAGGCTGTGGACACTTTAATCCCCACCCCTGGCCCAGACACACACCCCCAGGTTCCGGATCCCCATATCCAACCAACTGCCTTCTGGGCATCTGAGCTGGGTTATCTCTCAGACAGCTCAAGCCAGTCAGGCCAAATGGGTCCCAGCCTCAACCACTCACTTGCACTGCCTGCCCCCTCCCAGTTCCACTTCCCGCTGGTACCCAAAGTGGGTACTTGGGAGCTGCCCAGGCCTCCTCTCTGCTTCACTTCCACGCTCATCAGTCTCCAGCTCCTGTCCCCCTCCTCACACAGCAGCTCCCTCTTACCCTTTGTTGAAGCAGCTGCCCGCTGGCCTCCCTGCCTCCCCTCTTGTCCCCCTTTCATCTATTCCTATTCAGCAGCCAGGGTGATCTTTCTCAAATCCAATCTGGTCAAGTCAATCCCGTTTCTCACTATCCTTGGATTAAGTGCAAGCTCCCGAAAGGGACTCTTTCCTTCCAAATCTGGCCTCCTGACCTCCGTTCCCCCTCTGCCGTCCCCCTCTGAGGATCAACGTGATGCTGCGGGGTTGACCCCACCCCAGTGTCAGCCTTTCCCAAGGTCCTGGACACCATGATTGGTTCAGAACGTGGACCAGCGACCCACAATGGCCCCATCAGCGCGCTGCACATACGGGACAAAGGCCAGGGGCTGGGCCACCAGTGCTGGCTGCCATCTTGGGCCCTCGAGGACAGCCAGCTCCGCGCAGGGCGCCCCAAAGGGGTGGAAAACCCTGGTTTCTCAGCGGACACCACCGAGTCACCGGATCGACCTCATCGGAAGCCACTGAACCTCTAAACTTTTTAGTCACATGAGCCGATCAATATGATTGAGCTGGTTTATTTCAGTCTCTGTCACTTGCAACAAAAGCTCTGAAACAATCTCTCTCCACACCACCCGCTTGAACTTACCTTCAGCAGCGCTGGGCAACCTGCCCTTCCCGACTAATTCGCATTTGTCTTGCAAAGTCGAGCTCAGATATCACCTAGCCCAGGACATCTGCCCCCTCCCCTGGTCAGCACAAGCCGCTCTAAGGTAACCACCTACCTGTCTGCCTGTCTGTGCCCCCCCAGGCTGTGAGCCCAGAGAGGGTGGGGCACCTTCTTCCCCCCCTGTGCATCCCAGCAGCTGGCAGGGAGCAGGTGCTTAACCAAGGCGGAGGGAGTCAGCATCGGGTGTCCCAAGCACCGCCTCCTCCGGAGAGCCCTCCTAGCTGCCCCAGCTCTCCCTCCGCAGGTACCCACACTGCCAGGTGCAAGGAGACAATTCCTGCCAAATCTCCCCTGACTTTACCAACACATTAGGGGCTCCTTGTTGATGAAGTCTTGAATAATAATAGAAAGAGCCAAGTTCTTATAATAATAGAACAGCCAGCTTCTTTGAGTGCCTATTTTTTTTTCACAGCTACATACTCAGACCTCAAATTAGTACAAGTACATAGATGTTTAATAACTGTTGTTGAATAAATAAGTGGATGAACAAACAAATGAATTCAGTACTTAGAGGTACCAACCATTGTGTGTGAAATGCCTTACCTAGGCCCTGGCCGGGTAGCTCAGTTGGTTAGAGCATCATCCTGACAGGCCAAGGTTGCAGGTTCGATCCCTGGCACATACAAGAATCAACCAATGAATATATAAATAAGTGGAGCAACAAATCAATGTTTCTCTTTCTCCCTCTCCCCTGCCCTCTTTCTCTAAAAATCAATCAATAAATTTTTTTAAACTGTTCAAAAAAACAAAAAATACCAAAATGCCTTACCTAAGTTACCTCGTTTTCCCCAGCCCAGCCCTATGAGGCAGGCATTCTAATTAGTTTCATTTTATGGGTGAGGAGCTGAGACTTCAGAAAATGGCTTGCCTAAGGTCTCACAGCTTGAAAGTGGCAGAGCTGAGACCAATCCTGAACCAGCTGAGCCAGAGCCTTGCTTTCCATACCTCTGCACCCGCATCCTTTCCATGAAAATGCTTTGGGCTGTTCCTCCACTCAGTGGTGCTTTGAGAAAAGCAGACATCTTACTATCCCTCCTAAGAAGTGTGGAGGTTGGCGGTCACCACATGGACAATGCTTGGTGGTCATCGAGGCCTCAGGTGCTTCTCATGTCTCAGTTCTGCCTCTTGTACCTATCAGAAGGTTTCCCCTCATGGTCACTAGATGGCTGCAGCTGCTCCGAGCCTTCTACCCTTGGAGCCCAATTTCCAGAGTGAGAGGAGAGGCACATAGGGCAGGGGCTTTCTCCTTGGCATCTTTCTTTTATCAGGGAGAAATATCTTTCCCAGGAGTCCCTGAGCAGGCTCCTACCCCTTAAACCAATCCCTCGCAAAGGTGCCTAGGCTTCCATGGCATTGGACCCCATCAGGTTTGTGCTCCAGCACACCTGCCATGACATCCAGGGATCTCCACGTCACCTGAGCGGAGCTGGGGGTGTATTAGCAAGGAAGGAAAAAGCATGGCTGTTGGGTAGGCAGGGAACCCTGGCCCCCGCTGCCCACCCCACCACCCTGACGCAGCACCCTCCTGGCATCAGAGCGTTCTTATTGGCAGAACTACAAATAGGAGAAGGGGATGGGGGGTCTCTTCCCTGGCAGACATGGGCTCTGGACCTGAAGTCATGGCCCCCAGGTGCCCACCTTTCCTAAAATGAGAACCAGCAAAGAGGAGGGACAGCTCCTGCTGGACAACAGGCTCATTAGGCTCAGTGGTGAGTCTGCTGGACAGAAAACCTGGAACAGACAGATGAGTTGATGGGCTGTGAAGTTTGTAGCTTAGATGTATTCAGTTATTCATTCAACAAGCATTTACTGTGCATCGTCTCCTTCACCTCCTCCCTCTCCTCTGCAAAGCCTTAGCCAGCAGTTTCGGGGGACAAAGTGCCTGGAGACTGCTGGTGAGGACTCCGGTCTACACCTTGTTCTGCAGAAAGGGTGCCAGGAGGGATTAACAATGTCTGCCAAGGGCACAAAATCCAAAGTCGGTGGAGGAGTCAGAGAGAAAGACAGAGGCTGGGAAACAGAACGAATTATGGGCAGAAAGACAGTGGCCCTAAAGAGGCGGTCCTGAGGTGTCATAGGTTGAATGGTGTCCTCCCCCAAATTCCTATGTTTAAGTCCCCACCCCCAGTACTTCAGAATACAACCTCATTTGGATATAGGGTCTTTCCAGAGGCAATCAATTTAAAGTGAGGTCATTAGGGTGGGCCCAACTCCAATATGACTGGGGTCCTTATGAGAAGGGGAGATCTGGACCCAGACAGCCATGGAGGGGGAATGCCACGTGGACATGAAGATGGCAGCTACAAACCAAGGACAGCAGCCTGGACAGATCCTTCTCTCACAGCCCTCAGAAGGACATGACCTTGCCAGTCCCTTGATTCCAGACTTCTGGCCTCCAGAGCTGTGAGACAATAAGTTGCTGTCGTTTAAGCTGCCCAGCCTGGGATACTTTGTTACAGCAGTTCTGGGAATCATGCATGAAGCCATGGCCTCTAGGTACAGGGTCTGTTCAGATTGGGCATGACATACCCGGACAAGGGCCTGAAGAGGCTGTGGGCCCCAAAGTCAGGACATCTCACCCCCTCCCTGGCTGTCGAGGAGAGGTAGACTCAACGATACCTGGTCCCTCTCACCTTCCCGAGGCCAGTGAGGCCAGCTGTCACCATTAAATCCAACCACCCCTTGTCTCCTGCTGACTTTCAGTGCCAAGGGTGGCGCCTGAGGACCTTGAAGTTGAGAACAACAAGCCATGAAGTTTAAGCGGGGCCTTGTATCAGTTAGGTAGCAATAGTTCTGCCTAACAGATGACCCTGAAGCTTCCGTGAATCAGAACCTCAGGAATGATTTTACTGGGTGGTTCTGCTTCTGGGTCTCCCATGGGGTTGCCACCAAGATGTTGGCTGGGGCTTCAGTCATCTGAGGCTTGGCTGGTGTGGGACGACCCTCTACCAAGGCGCCCACTCCCTGGGTTAGCAGGTTGGGGCTGGCTGCTGGTGAGGAGCCTCAGCACCCTCCCAGAGGGCGGCTGGCTCCCCCACAGGGAGCGGTCAAACACACCAGGCAGACGCTTGGTCTCGGGCTTTAGAACCTAGTCTTAGAGTCCCACACTGTCGCTTCTGCAGTATTTTTTTGTCACGCAGCTCAGCCCCATTCAACGTGGGAGGGGACTATACAAGGTCCTGAATGCCAGGAGGTGAGGGTCTTGGGGCCATTTGGGCGGCTGGCTCCTGCAGGCTGGATAAGAGCTCTGGGACTCTAGGGGGTTCTGGGGGCAAAGGTCACAAAAAGAAGAGTCTTATAGATTAAGCTTGGGAAAGATAGACACTTGGGAGCATGTTAGTTTTCAAGGGTGCCATAAACTAGATGGCTTAAAACAACAGTAATTTATTTTCTCACAGTTACAGAGGCCAGAAGTTCAAAATCAAGGTGTGGGCAGGGTTGGTTCCCTTTAGAGGCTCTGAGGACAATCCTATCCACGCCTCTCTCCCAGCTTCTGATGGCATCCTTGGCGTGAGTTGCACCACTCTGCTCCCCACCTCTGTCTCCACATGGCCATCTCCTCTGTGTCTCTGTGTCTCTGTGTCTCAAACCTCTCTCTCCTTTCTCTTATAAGGACATCAGTCACTGGATTTAAAGCGAATCCTAAATCAAGGATGGTCTCATCCTGTGATCCTTAATCCTATTTCCAAACAAGGTCTCATTCACAGGCACCAGGGGTTAGAACTTCAACATATCTTTTTAGGGGACACAATTCAACCCAGTACAGGAGGCATCCCCATGGAGGGGCTGGTTGATGCCATGACCTAATATCTCCATCTGCTTTGGCTCAGGTGTCACCTCCTCTGGGGAGCCTGTTGTTATCTTTCCTTTGTGCCCCACAGGCCTGTGCCTGCCCCCATCACTGCCATTATTCCTTCAACTAACATTTACTGAGCACCCACTCCACATCAGTCAGGCACTGAGTTGGGTCCCAGGGGTACAGCAGTTAAGGTTGCCAAATTTAGATTTTTTTTTAAATTTTTTTTTTAGAGAGGGGAAGGGAGAGGGAGAGAGAGAGAGAAGCATTGATGTGAGAGTGATACATTGATCAGCTGCCTCCTGCCCACCCCCTGCCGGATCGAGCCTGCAACCTAAGCATGTGACCTGACTGGAATCCAACTGGGAACTTTTTGGTGCATGAAATGATGTCCAACCAATAGAGCCACAGCAGCCAGGGCTAGGTGGCCAAATTTAGCATATAAAAATACAGGGCATCCAGTGAATTTCAGACAAAGGTTGAGTTTAAGTTTGACCCATGTATTGTATCTAGAAATGCTAACAGCAGCAGGGGAGAGAAGTGCAGCCCCCAGCTGCAGGGTGCCTGCAGTCTCGCGGGGAGACAGCAAAGATAAGTGGCTCCAATGCTGTGTGACAGAGGACCAGGGGGCAAACAAGGCATCGGGAGACTCCAGGAAGTGTGACTGGGCCAGCTGTCCGAGCAAGAAAAAGGGCCCCAGGGGTGAGGAGGAAAGACACTTTAGGTGAAGGGAACAGCAGGGCCAAAGGTGGGCGTGGAGAGGGCGACTTGGCCAGGTGGGCAGCGGCCGAACACCCTAACTCCTAACAGTCTAGAACCTTGAAGTGCTTTAACTTGCCTGGCTAGAAGTGCAGTTTAGAAAGAGGGGGATCGTGGTGTCACGGATACCAAGGAAAAAACAGTCCTTCATGGAAAAGAGTAAATAATGCCAGAAGTCAGAGGGAGGCCCAGAAAGATAAGGACCTGGATGTGTCCCTTGAAATTAGCAAAACTGCTGGAGGCGGCAGGGAGAGGCTTCTGGTGGCGGCGGAGGTGGAAACTGAAGCCGGGCTGCGGAGGGTGGAGTCAGTGGCATGAGAAGTGAGGCAGTAGGGACAGGGTAGGCCACTTTTTCCAAATGCTTTTGAGTGAGAGGGAGGGCCAGCGCGGACTGGAGCTGGAGAGGAGCTGGGTTGAGAGGCTGAAGGAGGCGGGGAGGCCTCCAGGGAGGGGCCCTGAGGGGATGAAGCCCAGAGTAGTCTGGCCTTGGAGGAGGCTTAGCTCCCCAGGTGGCAGGAAGCGGAGGGTGGGGAGCATTCAGATTCTTTTTGGGAAATCAAGGAACTCTCAGAGCCAGCTGATCACATAGTACAAAGTCTGCTGTGCTGTGACACGCCCGCCCCTGGGCAGGGTTATCTCCCAAGCCTGTTCTTCAGCTCAGATGACAACATGGAGCACAAAGTGGCCCTGAGCCTGTGCTGAACAAATGAACAAATGAATAGCTGGGAGCAGCTGAGGGCACTAGAGTGACAGGAGGGCAAAGGACAGTATTTGGGGAGTGGCTGTCTTGGGATGAAGGGAAGGAGAAGGAAGAGGAGTCCAGGAAGGAGGTGGGAGGCGTGCAGGGGCAGAGGGGGGGAGACAGTGTCCCTGTGCAGAGGGTCAGAGAGGAGGAGAGTGGAGAAGGGCCCCTGGGCCCTGCGTGGGAGCTGGAGGGAGTGGCTAATGCAGTGTAGACAGGCTGGTCAATAGGGGCAGATGTTGGGCAGGGAATAGAGGAAGGGAGGGAGGGGCAGGGGCAGAGATAGTGGGGACATGGACTTTTGTCCGTGGGAAGGGATTTCTTTCCTGCCCCAGGCCATGCCAGGTGCTATCCACCATTCCATCTCATTTAATTCTCAGAAACCCCACGGGAAAGATGGCGAAATAATTGCTATGTGTAATCTCACTGTAGAAAGAAGGAAACTGAGTCTCAGAAACTTTAGTTACCTTGCCCCAATGTAGCAGGGAGGGCGTTTAACGCCAGACCATTCTGACTCCAAAGCAAGCTCTGTCTACTATCCCAGGAGACTTGAGCAGGGCAGAGCCTTTAATCGGGGGCAGCTCCAGGGATACTGCTGTGGGGCAGGAATAGGGCCTTGGTCTTTCTCAGCCTTTTGAGGTGCCTAGATGATGCCACCTCCCCAAGAGACTACTGGACTCATCTCCCAAGCCTTTTGTCAGGTGTCCAGCAAATTCCAGCAGCCTGGGGAGGGCGGGTGGACCCAAGAGTGGGAAGTGGCAGAAAAGACAGTACAAGATGTCACTTTGGCAGGCATTTGTTCCCTGAAACAGCTGCTCATGAACTTCAACATGTGTAGAGAGAGAAGAGAAGCCAAAGCAGGGAGGCGCACTGTGCTGGGGTGGGGGTTGGACCTCATTCCTACCTTGGTCCACTGCTTCAGGGGTCCTGGCTCTGAAAATACTGTCCCCCCCCCAAATCTCCTTGCCTCCTCCTCCTTCAAAGGTAACTTGAGTTTTCTCCACCTTGGCCACTCTCCTCTGACCCTTAGCTCCCTCTTTTGGTCCCCAGAGTGTCAGCAACAAGATTTTCTGACTGAGGAACAGGATACAGGCTGAAGATCCGTTCTAGTCCACCTGCATCCCTCCAAGTCCCACCCAGCTTCATCCAGCTTAAAATACTGTCCATATGCTTACTGCGCTCAAATGTTTCTCTCCTGCCTGAGTTCCAGACTCTGCTTACTCCACATGTCCATGTGAACATCTAAAAACCATCTCAAAACAGGCATGGTCCAAATTGAATTTGATCCTACCTGCAGAACTCTCAGAAGCCAAGACTCTGGCTCCTCCCTTGGATTTTCTGGGGATGGGTCCCAGGGGTGTGCACAGTGCACAAGCTCTCTGGGTAATTTTTTAAAATATATTTTTTAATTGATTTCAGAGAGAGGAAGGGAGAGGGAGAGATAGAAACATCAACGATGAGTTATTGATTGGCTCCCTCCTGCACGCCCCCTGCTGGGGATGGAGCTCGAAACCCGGGCATGTGCCCTGACCAGGAATCAAACGCAATCTCTTGGATCCTAGGTGGATGCTCAACGCTGAGCCACGGCAGCTGGGCCTCCCGGGGGAATTTTAATGCAGGTCATGTAGGGGTCACATTTTGGTCTTCTGGAATAGACTGAAATACTGTCCAGGATGCCTGGGGTCTCATTTTCACACCACCACCCACTCTTCATTTAATAGTTGTTACGTGCCTGTCTCCTCTCTAAACAGTGTCTTGGACTGCAGCGGCACCTTGCTCTTCTCTGTGGCCCGTCAGCACCGCGTAGATGCCAGTCAATGTTTATTGAAAGTGCAAATGAATGGAGGGTGAATGAATGGTGACAAGATGGATGAATGAATAACAGGACTCTGGTTAGAAAGGAATTTCAAGAGTTCACGATCTAGGTGGGAAGGTTTCCAAAGACTTCCCCTGTGCCCTGGCCAGTGTGGCTCAGTTGGTTGGAGCCTCATCCAGCAAACCAAAAGGTTGTACGAGTGGGGGAGGCAACTCATCCATGTCTCTCCCCCACTGATGTTTCTTTCTCTCTCTCCTTTCCTCTCTCTAAAATCAATTAAAACAACAAAAAAAGACTTCCCCTGTGCCCAGAGTTGCAGGAGGGGCTGGTACTTCAGAGGTCGTGACGGTTTGGTTGGCTCCAGGCCAGGCGGGGCCGCAGAGATGCTGAGCGCCAGGGCTGCGAGGCCACCCACCCGGCTGCCCAGAGGCGAGCTTCCCTCTCAGCGTGGCGCAGCCGTTGCCATAGCTACAGATGCAGCCTCTCGAGGAGGGGGCGGGCCCAGGGCTACGTCATTCTTAGCGCGACGCTGCTCTGCGACTCCCGCCTCTTCTGGGCTGCGAGACCCTCGGCCCGCCCCTCGAGCTCTCCACCTGCACGCCTCCCCGGGTTCCCTCGCTCCCGGGCTGTGCGCAGGCGCGGTGCCCACCAGGGCGCGCCGGGGAGCCCGCGAGGCGCATGCGCGGTGCGGGGCCCGCCGTCGCTCTGCTGTCGCCGCTGCCACCGTAGCCGCCGTTGCCGCCTCCCTGCCGGCAAGTGTGGGAAGGAGGAGCTGAGGGCCGCTGCCACCGTTGCCGCCATGGGGGTGAGTGAGGCAGGGAGAGGAGACGCGAGCGCCCGGAGAGCTCCCCGCTCCATTCGCTCCTTGCGCCCTCATTGTTCCTGAACCCCCCTTTTACGTGACCTCCCAAGCCCCTTTGGCCTCACGTGCCCCCTAACCCCCAAACCACCCGACTCCCCCATTCTAAGTGTCCCCGCGCCGGACCCATCCCGGGAATCCCCTGGGGAGCCCCCTTCTCCCAGCCCCACCCCCGCGGGTGCCCCCCGCCCTTCGCGTCGCCGAGTCCCCGCGGCCTTCCTAGCTGACCTGTGATCTTCTTGGCCTCCCCCTGCCCCCGCGCGCATCTTGGGGTATCCCCCCGACCCCAGGGGTCACTGTCACTTGGTTGTCACCGGCTTTGCGGTTTCCCACATCTTAGGTCAGCCCTGGCCTGGAGGCAACTGAGGCCGAGTAAAGAAGGCACCCAGCCAAGGTCACACAGACAGTGACTGGGGGCCACACCCCGACTCCGGTCTCCCGACCCCCTGTGCTGCGCTTCCCGCTACTCGGACTCTCAATAAAGCCGGTTCCCTTCCTCTCTTTCGAAACCTCTCCAGCAGGTTCCTCCTGCCTCTAAAACAGTTTCTTCCTTCCAACAGAGGCCTGCCTCTCCGGCCTCCTAGGCGCAGCGAGGTGGGGCTTATTATTCCCTGAGTTGTGAGCAGTCAGTACTGCAGGTGGCTTTGCAGGGGGAAGCTGTGAAGAAGGTGAGCAGGGGGCTGGTGAGGGCAACTGCCGACGGATAGTGACCACCTGTTCTGTGCAAGGCCGCCTGGAGGTGCATTTTATGCCCTTCTCTGGCACGTGCTGATAGAGGGTTGCCAGAAGTTATGCACATGCTTCTGTGGGTTCACTTTCCTAAGTCCCAAGTAGAATAGCATAAGTTACTCTCCTAAAAATGTAACTGGCCCTTCCTGTGTATATTATTAATTTTTCCATGGAATTTCCCCCACCTTTAGGGAGCCCTGACTTTGGAGCCAGAGCTACCTCAGTTCCAGCCCCATTCACTGCCTAGCAGCATGATACTGTGCCAGTGACATGGCTTTTGTGAATGTGAATTTCCTCATTTATGTGATAAGGATGATGGTACCCCCCCCTTAGGGTAGATGTAAGGATTAAATGAGATAGTGGATGTAAATAGCCAAATAGATGCCTCTTAAGTAGTGGCTGTTATTTTTGCCTGCATTCTCAGTCTTTATTTTGTTTATCTAGAATAGATTTGTACTATTTTTACTTTAACCCATTGAGTTTGTCCCTACTGTTACTAACCTAGATTTTTTTTTCTCATTCAAGTAGTTATTGACTGAACAAATCAACTTGTTACACAAAAATAGTTGTCTAACCCTTGTCAAAGCACTTTATGTAGTCCATGTCAAAACCCATTCATCATGTTTCAAGAAGGATGGTTTTGGTTACTATGTATTTCATATGTAGAAAATCAAGCCTAGAGACTTTCGGCATAGTTAACCTAGACTTAGGTGAAAGGTCCCAGACCCAGCTTTTGTTGAAAGGAAATGAAACCTGTGTGCCCAGTATCACTCGTTAAGTATCTACACAGCATCAGCCACTGTAGACTGAGCAGAAAACAAGAAGCATAACATTCCATTCTGGGTCAGCACTTCCTCCTTGGCTGAGCTGAAGTAGTAAGCCTCAGAGATACTGTGATCGTTGCTTCCTTTAGGGCCCCGTCTCATCACTCATACTTTACAAATGTGTTTCTCAGAACGGCCCCTACCTAGTCTGGTCTGGCCTAAAACTCACTGTAAAAGACAGAGTTAGATTTTCCTCTCTGAAACAGCTGCAACTTCTAATTATCCTCATTCCTCATAGGTGGGGGCCGTGGACACCCCACTTCAGTGTCAGGACGGTCATCATAGTGGTCACCTTTGAGCAGAGGGCCATGCTCCATTTGGCAGCCTGACCTCAGGCTAAGAGAGAGTGGCATCAGATAGAGCACCATTTTCTTCAAAGTTCTTTTAGCCCTTGCTGCCACACATTTCTTTTAGGAATTAGAATTTAGGTATCTCCCTTTGCCCAAAGCAGAGGTTCTTTTCGGATCTTGGATACTTTGTGGGATACAGGCATTAACACTGAAAATCTAGGAGATGCCAAATTCCTTTTCTGAAAGGTGCCTCCTGCCCCCATCTGGGTGTTTTTTGTTTCTTTACACTTCTCCACATCAGAGAACTGAATGTGGAGATACTATTTTCATAGGAATAGCAAGGGGAGGGGTTTTATGACTGCATGTGAAAACACGTCACACTTCCTAATGTGTCATATAAATGTAATTGGTATAGTAGTGGAAGGAGCATGGACTCTAGGGTTCAGACCTGGATTCAGTCTTGGATGATTTGTCAGGTATGAATTGAGTATCTGCTGTTTGCCGAGCTCTGGGTGTAAATTGGCAAATAAAGCAGATGTGACCTCGACCTCATGGAGTGTATGGTCTGGTGGGGGTGGAGGGCAGTGATAATAGGAGGGCCTCTTTGAGAACTCTGTGACCCTGAAAGTTATCTAACCTCTCTGTGCCTCAGTTTTCTCATTAGAGAAGTGGGCACACATACCGTGCTGAGATATTGTGAAGATTAAAATAAATTATCTTTATTAAAGCACAAGCAGAGTGTCTGACACTAGTGAGTCCTTGTTAGCCCCATTTTATGGATGAGGAAATTGAGGTTCAGAGAAACCTTGCTGAAAAAGAGATTAAATAATTTGTCCAAAGTTGCACAGCTACCAAAGAGAAGAGCTGAGAATCAAATCCAGGTCTCCTGACTCAAAATCCCACACTCTTTATTATATAAAGCTCCTTTGGGAAAGACACTTAACCGCAATGAGCTTTACTGTTCACTGTGCTTATTTCCTATTTTAATTAGGAGAATTTTTCTGTGTCCCTGCAGGATAGTCTTACCTCCACTACGTAGGGCAAAGCTAATTGGAACAGTAGGAGTCCACTTTTCCTAGGGTGTGCTAGGTTTGAGGGGGAACTCCTGCCTGTCTGGCCCAGCCTGCTGCAGCCTGCCTCATACCCTGTGTGCAGGCAGCAAAGTGCTGAAGGGGCTCTTTCATTATCTGCAGTCTGGGGTCATGGCAGCCCCAAGCCTCACTCCAAGGATTCCCTGGCTCGCCTGTTCCCCTCCATGAATGAGCCTATAAATCTGGAGGCCTGGGGTTGGCCCTCCTGCTGCTTGTGCTTAGGAATTACTTACTTCATGTGCTTAGAAATGAGATCCTATGGAGGGAACCCATGTTTCAGTGCTCTCTGGGTCCCCGGAGTCAAGCTTTCCTTCCAGCGCCTTTGATCCTTCAGCTCTGTATCTTGTTAAGAGAGAGCTAGCATGCTGGTTGGAGGAAGGGAGCTTGCTTCTGCTGTGAAGGTGTGCTGACTTCTGACTGTCCTTACAACTGTTCTGTGAGGCCGACATTGCATTCCCATTTTTCTGGAGATGGAGCTGCTTTCTCAAGTCATGCAGGGGGTGACAAGAGGAATATTGGCCTGGCCTGAGTGATGCCAAAGCTCATGTTCTTTCTGCTCCATCACACAGTCCTGGAGACCTGTCTTAGGTTTTTCTGCTCCTACCTCAGTATGGAGATGGGGCTTGAGGGTGGCACGGTGTGGGCATGTCATACCAGCCATTACCAAGCCAGAAGAGTAATGAGAAATGAATTGCTGAATAGCTGCCTTGGGGGCTTTTGAGGTCTCATCTTGACCTTAACCTTGGCCGGACTGAGAAGATCTTTGGCACTGACGTAGGCTCTCCCAGTGGGAGATAGCAGGGCTGGTGGAACAAACACTGGCTCTGCAGCCCAGCCCTTGGGATTGAGTCTTCCCTCTGCCATTTACTCTCTGGGGAACTCCGAATGAGTCACACCAGCCCTTTGAGCCTTGGTTTCCTCATGTGTAAGGGAGGTCATATTTTTTGCCCTGGGAGGTGAACCAGATAATTGTGAAAGCACTTTGCAAGCTGAGTGCATCTCAGCATTGTCTGGAAACCCAAGCAAAAGATGGATGCTCTAAAACCTGTGCAGTAGACAGGCTAGTTCTGTGTCCAAATCCCAGCATTGTGAAGACAGTTTGTTTTCTTGTTTGTTCCTTCCTCTGAGAAGTAAGAACTGGGATCTAGCCTGGCTTCCAGCATGGTGCTCAGCCTACAGATAACAAATAGCTGGTGTTGGACGAGTTTATACCTAGAAGAGCAATCCCTGTGAGTTCCTGGTATCTGAACTCTTGCCTCCTGGTTTCTTGAAGTAGGAGTCAAACAATGTCATTCCTGGGGGAACCGAGGGTAGAATTTATTCTGAGAAATGTTCCCAGCAGCTGTTTTTTCAACTTGCCCTTTCCTGGGACCAATCAGTGTCCACTAAGGTGTGACTGGAGGTAGTAGAACCTCTCTCTGATGAGCTCAGCCATCTTACCAGTGCCTTTGGGGTGCCTCTGGACTCAGCTGGGTGGGTGAGCACCTGCAGATGTGTGTGCTGCTCTGGTTCTTGGGTGTGAGGATGAGAACTGTCATTTATTGAGCATGTGCTATGTTAACCCTCATGGGCTTAACACCTCCAGGTAGGTATTAAGGGCCCCACTCATTAGATGAAATGGGCTGTGTTTTGCCTGAAGACCACAGGGACTGAAGAGCAGAAAGAAGCTTTGGATAAGATCTGTCAGACTCCAGAGCTGGGCTCTTTCCCTGTGTTAGCAGCTTTTTACAGGACAAGAGGGTCCATTTAGGCCTGAGAGAACCCCACACGAGCCTCAGAATGGGATCTACTCTAGCTGCAGTTGTGTGTGGTTTACTGTTGCCACTCTCTGCAAGGACAGCCTGCCTTTGCCCCTCCCTGCTGCCTGTGTGGCTGCAATTTGGCCTTGTTGACCACATGTCAGCATGTCTCTGTCCCCAGGTGAATGCCTTGGGGCCCTTCACTCTGCCCTGTTGCTACTAGGTGCCCAGTGTGCCTGCCACTCATTGGCCTTGGTTGAGCCGCACTTCTGGGGAATGGCTCTGTCCCCTTAACCAGAGTGCCTTCGCCCTAGCTGAAAAAGGGTCCCAGCTCCCAGAGGGGCTGCCCCAGACCAGAGCTTTGTCTCCTGAAGCTGGAAGAGACTGAAAAGGCTTTGAATACTTACACATAGGAACAGCTACCTCAGATGCCATCTCTTCCCTGAAACCTGCCCTGAATCTATCTGAAATGAGTTGTTCCCTTCTTAGGAGGGAATGGGTAAGTGAATGATTCTTAGGCATCTGCCTGGAGCGTGGAGTATTGTCTCGTGCTCTCACAGTGACCCAACAGTCCCACGAGTCAGTACTCTTCCTGACAAGGAAGCTAAGTCTAGTGATGCTCTCAAAGTCTCACGACTAGAACACTCTTGGGTCTTTTGCAGCCCAACAAGTGTATGGCAGCCAGGATTGAAAGTTCCTGCTGCTGAGGCCAGGTCTGTGGATGCAGGGACAGACCCTTCCGTTTCTCAAAGGGAAAGTCAAGCCTTTGGTTGACCACAGCCCTTTAAGCCAACTTTGCTTTTCTCTGTTGCAGAGGAAGTCAAGCAAAGCAAAGGAGAAGAAGCAGAAGAGGTTGGAGGAGCGAGCAGCCATGGATGCCGTCTGTGCCAAAGTGGACGCAGCCAACAGGGTGACTCCCTTCTTCCCAATCCCTCCCTCTGGTGACTTCAACTTGGTTTTTAATTTTACTTCTTTTGGCGCCACCATGTGGCAGAATTGTGTTAAATGAGCCAAGATGAGCCTGGGCGAGTTTCCAGGTGGGCCAGCGATTGGGCCCCATGTGCAGGGAAATGTGGATTCAAATGGAAGTGGCTGCTCCTCTCTGTGGGTCTCCTTACCAGTAGTAGAGGGTCTGGAGATATTTTTGTCAGGATTTTGCATTTTGGGGAGGAAACCTCCCTCATAAAATGTGGTATAATTTTCTCATTCATTCCTTCAAACATTTATTGACTGCCCATGAAGTACCAGAGGCTATTCTTGAACCAGGAAGATGCACCCACCTGGTTTCAAGGGGCTGCAGTTAGAGGAGGGGTAGCTGTGAACCTAAGCACCACATGGGCCCGGATTTCAAACTGAACCAGAGAGATTCTGATCATCTTTCCTGCCCCTTCATATCCCATTTTTTCTTGTTCTTTTAGCCCCCTCCGTAAGCAGTCCATGTTTATAAGGATATGGCTCAGGAATGTGATTTTCCGTTTTGGGTTTTGACCAGGTGAGATTAGGTGGGGGCTTCTTAGAAGTACACAGGAAGGTCAAGTGATCTCTCTCCTTTGGGTAGGTGAGTAGTGAGCAGGTTGTATGCCCATAGGCTAGTACTAGTTCTAGGCTAGTAAAGTCTCCTCCTGTCCTGTCAGTGAGCTAACTCAACTCTCTTTGGCCCCCTTGCCAAAGCCTCCCTCTTACATGTGATTTCAGAGCTGAGGCAGGTGGAGAGTCCATGTGAGGGGTGCACCTGGTGCAGGAGCTAAGCCTCACAATGTGGGTCTGCCCAGCATCGGACGTCAGGGCAGACGCGCGACTCTGCCAGCGTGTTTGTGCTACTCCTCTTTTCTTTCCCTCCACAGCTGGGAGACCCTTTAGAGGCTTTTCCGGTGTTCAAGAAATATGACCGAAATGGGTGAGTGGTCAGCATCCCTAACCTTCGCCTCTGAGTGTCTTCAGGAACCCACCTTTCCAGAGCAGGTGTCTCAGACTCACAGTTTCCTCTTCTTCATTAGGAAATAGCAGAAACGGCGGCTAGTGCCTGTTGATGTAAAATCCCCCAGTTAGGGTGATGGAGGAGTCCACAAATGAGCAGAGGTTGCATGGTCTCAGACTGACGTCCCTAGACCTTGTTATTCTCTCCGGACAATGAATCACAGAGCTAAAACTCTTAAAAATCATCTAGGCTGACTCATACAGGGGGAAACAGGCTCGGAGGACTTGAATGAGATTTCTGAGTTTACAGTTTCTCTCTGGCAGCCGCAGGGGCTTTTAATTCCAATCCAGTGCTCTTTCTCCCGAGTGTATAGTATAATTGTTAAAAGCCACTTACTGTCTTTGTGACCCTGGACAAATTACTTAACCTCTTTGTGCCTCAATTTTCTAATAAGAAATGGGTCTAACAGTAGTATCTTCCTAATGCAGTCATCAGGAGGATTAGATGTAAAGCATTAGTGCCTGGAGCACACTAAAAGCTAGATCAGTGTTAGCTGTTACTACTACTGTTATTACTGATCCAATTTACTGTGGGATCTGCATAAAACCCCTCCCCTTTCGGTCCTCTTGGTTTATAAAATAGAAAGCCTAATCTGTTTTACCAGAGATGCGTTGGCTGGGGGGGAAATGGGGGTTATGGTTTTAGAGAATCACAGCTGTGGGTTTGAATCATAACTGTGCCTCTTATTAACTGTACTTAGACAAGTCAGTCATACTCTGAAAGCCTCATTTTTTAATCTCTTAAATGGAGTGAAGATGCCAAACTTGCAGTTGTTTTAAGGAGGAAAGAATGTATCTAGCTCTGTAAATAGCAGCTGGTATGAGTAGTTTAATGAACAAGATAGACAAATGTAAATATATGAAGTATGAAGCAAAGACTAGTAGGAAGCACTATATTTGCCTTTCATAGCTGTGTCTGAATTTCATCATATCACATTAGTTTATTCATTCTTCTCTCTGCCTGTGATCAGATGCAGTACAGTTCCTGAGGTTGCTTTAATTCAGCTTCTGGGGAGGCCTTTGACATAGTTTAGAGATCTCTTCCTGTGATAGTTCTTAATGTTCCATATTCCACATTCCCACTGACTTCCAGAAATATGGAACAGCTCTGAGGCAGTCATTGCCAGCCAACGCTGGGCTCCTTCAGTGCCTGGAATTTTGTGTGTTTGTGTGGCTGTGATCCTACTTTCATGAACTTAAAGAACTCAGAGTAGCAGAGAATTTATACATGTGAACCGCCCTTTGGGAAATACACAGCTGAGACAGATGCAGTGCTGTGTTTGGGCATTTCTTACTACTACATGTTCACTATTTACAAAGAAAGGAAGACTCTCGAGTTAGGAAGTTTCAAATTTACAAGCCTGAGCACATGTGCAGCTCACATGGTGCACCACTCAGCATAGGTGAGGTGGGAACATCCTCTGAGGGGTTGTGTCAAAGGTCACTGAAAGATACTGGTATGGGAGCTCCATAAGGACTTGAAGTTGCTGACTTCAGTCCCTTCAGAATGTGGCACTACCTAGAGAATGTGAGTTACCAGTTTGGCCGAGGTATTGAACTATGATTTACTTGTTTCATGTAGAAGTAAATGGCAGATTGTGATACCTAATGACTACAGCACTTGTTAGTTTAGGAAAACAGTGTGGGATTAGACCTGTTCTGCTCTGATCAGCTGAGAGCACCTGTGTTGTCCTTAGACGAGGTGGCAGGCAGCACTCAGAGGGGGTGTCAGCCGTAGTCTTCTTAGAGGGGCTGGAGGTCACCCAGATGCTTTCAAAGGAGAGTGGTAGATAAGAAGGAAGAGCTCCCAGGGGAGTCCAGTGAGGAGTCTGTTCAGGATGAAAGCAACAGGAAATACGCCTGAGGGCAGGAGCTAAGGGAACAGAGAAGACTCAAGTGTTTGTAACAAAGTACAGAAGACAGGGTGGAGGGAGCAAAGAGGCAGCAGAGAGGGACAGAAGTTTATAACGAGCGAGTCTGATAAGGGCCCTGCAGGGGAGGCAGGAAATGGCACTTGTGGTCAGGTGGTGGGCCTGTGATGACAGTTGTTAATCTTGGCCCAAAAGGCTTAGGTCCTTAACAGGCATCTTTTGTAGTCATGTCCAGGGAGGCAAGGCAAGGCTTGGCAATTCTGTGTAGATTAACAGACCAGGCACCCTTTTTGTTAGGCTTTCTGGGCAGTGGGGCAGCACTGGGCTGGAGCCAGCTTCAAATACTTCCTTTTCTTCTCAGGTTAAACGTCTCCATTGAATGTAAGCGAGTGTCTGGACTGGAGCCAACCACCGTGGACTGGGCCTTTGACCTGACCAAAACCAACATGCAAACCATGTGAGCACGCCCTTACCTCAGGGTCTCTTCTCCAGGCTGGCTTTCCTCTCCCATGGTTCCGGTCCTGACTGCCCCCCACTTCCCCAGGTATGAGCAAAGCGAGTGGGGCTGGAAGGACCGAGAAAAACGGGAGGAAATGACAGATGACCGAGCCTGGTACCTCATCGCTTGGGAAAACAGTTCCGTCCCCGTTGCTTTTTCTCACTTCCGGTTTGACGTGGAGTGTGGGGATGAAGTCCTGTACTGGTAGGAGCTCGGCTTGCGGTGCGGTGTGGGGAGGAGACCCTGGTGTTGCCCTGGGCACTCCAGCTGGGTGGCACAGTCCACTGTGCCTGTCAGTCTGTGGGCTGCCAGGGGCCACAGGCTCCTCTGACGGGCCCTGCAGCCCCTTCACGCTCATGTCTCTGCTTTCTCCACCAGCTATGAAGTGCAGTTGGAAAGCAAGGTGCGGCGGAAAGGCCTGGGGAAGTTCCTCATACAGATTCTGCAGCTCATGGCCAATAGGTAAGGGCCACTGCATGTGTCACACAATTGGAAGGAGCTGCCTGACTTGTCTGCTGTTCTGTGTGACTCCGTGGAGGACAAGGCTCACGGGAATGTTTCAGAAGAAAGGCGTCTAGAACCCTCTCAGCAAGATATTCCCTGTCCTGCTGTGACCCCAGATTTTGTACATGCACCTCAGTGCACAGTGGGGATGCAGAGAGGAAGTGGAGAAGCTGGTCAGGTGGGGGTGGGGGCTACTGCCCGTACAGTCTCATCAGCCCCTATCAGGGAAGCCCCAGGCAGAGGCTGGACTCAGGGCTCAGAAGTGCTTCTGAGGGGCAGGCAGAGGCCCGGGAGAGAAAGCATGACTTAGCAGCTGTCTCTTTCTACAAGGTATTCTCTCTGCTTTCTTCTAGCACACAGATGAAGAAGGTTATGTTAACCGTATTTAAGCACAATCATGGCGCCTACCAGTTCTTCAGAGAAGCGCTGCAGTAAGGAGCTGGGCCCTGGTGTGGGACTTTCCACCACACTGCCTTTTTCCTGGTCCTGGCCCCCATTCATCCTGATGCCTGAGCTCCTGTCCAGTGGTCATGAGGGTTGGGGGTTGGTGGATGACCTGGGGGTGTCCTCTGGCTTGATTTCCTGCCCTCTTCCTGCCCCCTCACTCCTAGGGGTCTCATGAGTATGGCTGGTGGAAAAGTTCTTGGGCCAGGGAGGAAGGCAGTCAGCTCCCTGCAACCAACCCTTTCCTCCTGCCTCCTTGCAGATTTGAAATCGATGATTCTTCCCCCAGCATGTCTGGTTGCTGTGGGGAGGACTGCTCCTACGAAATCCTGAGCCGGAGGACCAAGTTTGGGGACAGTCAGCATTCCCATGCGGGTGGGCACTGTGGTGGCTGTTGCCACTGAACTCCCAAGCCAGAACACTCTCTCCAAGGCCTGCCCTCTCCCCTGGTCTCATGCTACTTGCCAGGTGCCCTCAGAGCTGTGGCCTCCTCAGCCCTGCATGTGCCAGGCTGCGCCCTGAGAGCACAGAACCCTGGGAAGGAGTAGTCTGAGCTGCTCCTCCTCCTCTCTCCTAGAGAAACAGAGTGCCAGGAGGGAGCAGAGAGGAGAGGATGCTGAGGGATGAGCTGGTGGGGGCTGGGCATGAAGTCATCCTTGCATGGAGGCTGCCTTCTCACTCCACTCTTGTGCCCTTGAGTGTAAGATTCCCTGACTTCTCTGTAGCTGGGTTCCTGGACCCCCCCAACACACACACATACTTGGACAAATGGAGTGTTATACCCACCTTTATGGAAGTCCTGGAGCCTTGGGTCAGGGTTTGGCTGATCCTCAAAGAGAAATGGACTTGGTGTAAGGTCTGGGCTTAGAGAGGCTTCAGAGAGACTCCTGCTTCGTGCACGGAGTGCTCTGGTGGAGACTGGGAAGGTCTGTGCTGTAGCACAGGGAAGCACGGGAGCTCTTTCTAGCTGTGCTCATGCATCTGCAGTTAGAGTGGAGTCGTCCCAGGGGACCAGCCGACTCCAGGAGGAAGCTGCCTCCCTCTCTCCATCGCTGCCAGCGAGAGGGGCTGAGAGGACCAGGAAGAAGTTGCCGAGTGGGACCGACATTGCTTCTTTGGGCTTTTGGACTTTGCTGCATTTTGGACTTTGCTGCATTCTAAGCTTAATCTCTTGATCTTATGGCAGTGGCTCCAGTTTTTAATTCATAGGAAAAAGCCAGAGGTCCTGCCTGTCTCTCCATTGCCCCTCACTACTCTTTCTCCCCCTGCCTCTCACCCCCACCCCAGATACCTCTGTTCTTACTCTCCAGGGGGGGAATAACAGCAGGGAGCCCCTTGTCTTCTCCCACGAGGACCTCTCGTTCCTGGCATAGTCAGTGCCCTTTCCTCTCATATCTCGGTGCTGATAGCTCTCTGCAGGTGGGGCATCCCTCCCTCTTCAGAGAGCCCCCAGCCAGCAGCAGGCCCTCTGCCTGCGCTCCCCAGCCTCTCCCCTCGCTGCCTCAGTGAGGCACTAGTGTCACTGCCCTGGCCAGCAGCTCAGGCTGCAGCAGGGCCCGGGGCCGCCTAGGTGGCCACATCAGCTGCTTTCCTCTCTCTGGGATCACCCTGTGGCAGCGGCTGGAGCTGGGGAGGAGAAGGCCTTCCTCTTCTCACAGGATAGAGGGTGTGGGGTCAGAGCTTACACTTGCCCTAATCTCTAGGCCTTGTTCCCCCTCCAGGGAAAAAATGACCAAATCATTATCCAGGAAAAAGCACCTAATGCCTCCCTTAGACATCCTTGAGCTCTGCTTTAGGGAGTGTCTTAAAGCTCTAGCCTTTGTGAAGTCGCTGTCCTGGAGGTCTGTGGGTCCTCCTGACCTCAGAGGCTGCTCGCAGCCCACCCTCTGCCCTGACTCGGGCGTCTTTGCTGACAGATCTCCCCGGAGCTGTTCTTGCTTCTCCCCCAGCTCCCTGCCTGTGCGGGGGTCTGTGCACACAGCCTCCTTCACCCAGCCCAGCCCCGCTGAGCACTCCTCAATGCTCTTGACCCTGCCAGCTGTGAGATGGGTCACTCCCTTGGAGAGGGCCCTGTGGCTTTACACTGGAATAAGCCCACCCATGTCCTTGTCCTGCTGGCTCGGGGGATTTTACCCGAGGGAGAGAGTTTCAGTTTCTGGGAGGACATTGGTGGGCTTCCAAGAATCATGGAATGACAGAGCATGTTTAGGAAGAGTTTCCTCTAATCCCTGTCCCTCAAAGGACACAGAATGATAACTATTTATTGTCTTAGATCATGGATTTCTGATACCTCCCACTCAAGGGGACCAAAAGGAACCCCCAGTGTAAATCCCACATAAGGTGAGTTCAGTGTATGTTGTCTTTCCAATCATTGGACACCTGGCACCGAATCCATTTGGGGTGCTTGGTGCCATTCCCTGCTGGTCCAGCCTCTGCTGGCCACTTCCCGAAGGGCTGCCCTGGAGGTCAGGGCAGGGGCGGGCGAGGCACTGCCTGAGACTAGCAGGGCACTCTTGTCAGTGTTGAGCCCGTTCGGTTCTCACCCGCAGTCTTTCTCCACTTCCCAGGTCTTGGTTATGAGAAGCATAGCAGGCCTTTACGGGGCTTTTTTGTTTATCGTTCGTTTGGGGCACATTAAGATACTTTTTAAGATTTTTCTTTTAGTTGTATTCACTCTATTTCAGGTTATTTTTGTTGATGTCAAATGTGCATATGAATGTGTATGGTTTTTAACCCTTTCTGGGTTTTTTAGAGGAAACTTTGAAGATAAACTCCTCCTTGATATATATTTTTTCTTTAGCAACTTGTTATCACTGGAATCAAAGGGGAAAAGTGACCTCTTTTTGCATTGGTTGTATTTGTATGTCACAAATAAAAGATACTTTGTTCAGCTGCTGGGATAGTGCCAGATGCTGGGGTGCCATGGACAGTGTGGGCTTGGGGACACCCTGGATCTTCACACTGCCCCAGAGTTGGGTCTATACCTTGGGGGGCATGTAGCTGTGATGGCCCCACATCCCTTCCTGTAAAAGAAGCTTCGGGTGAAACCTTCTTTCCTGAGAAACCTCTGGGTGTCTGGTGAGCAGCCAGAGTTAGGAACTGAGACCGAATGCCTGTGTTTTTCCCACTTCCCAGAAGCCCTGGTAGAGGTCATTCCGGAGAGAGCCCTGAGCCAGGCGTTGTGATACCTGACATCTGTGGCTGAACATAAATTCCAGTATACTGTGTGGGAGTTGAATAGATGAGAGTGTCAGTGTTTCCTCCCTTTTACTTTATTGGGTTACTCAGAATATTCTTTGTGTCCTGAAAGGATTCCAACCCCCTCTTTCCTCCACTCACAAAAGGCAAAGGCTCAAAGGAAGGGTAACTCATGTCAGGCCTGACAGGGCAGAAAAGTTATGAGCTGGGGGAGGCTCCGGCCAGCCCCTCAAGCGTGACAGATGGAGCCATGCGGCTTCTCTCCCAGGCGGGACTCCTGCCAGCCCTGGCCCAGGGTGAGCTGGGAGGAGAGGCAGGAAGTGGGCCCAGAGGTAGGGCTCAGAAGCACTTCCTGTGGATACTGAAGGGGCTGGCCTGTCACCCTCCTGCGTGGTGATCACATCTGCTGGAAGGTGGAGAGGGAGGCCAGGATGGAACTCCACGTGGAGTGTTTGTGCTCTGGGGGGTCAGTTATCTGGGGAAATGGCAGGGTGCCAGCATGTTGTGGCCTTGGCCTTGTGGGCAGGGACACACCCAGGGGATGGTTTGTGCACTGTCTTATCTTTGAGGCACAAAGAAAGGTGTCTTGGTCCTTGAACATTTCACTGGCTCATCATACAACAGATTTCTTGTGACAAAAAGCTCCTTGTTCCTTGAAGGCTGTTTTCATCGCAGGCAGGAATTCCTTGGAATGACCATTCCCTTGCTGCAGGGTAAAAGCCAAGGTTGGAAAGGGTGGGGCCCTTCCCTCAACTGCGCCCTTCACCCTCCTAAGTGGCCAGGGCCCCTTTGGTCCTCCACAGCGGCTGCCTTCGACCTCTGCCTCCACCCTTCCCTCCAGCTGCAGCTCGGGCTTCTTTGCTCAAGGGGCACTTGCCTAAATGCCACACCTTCAGCAAGAGGTAGAGCAGGAGGCACAGTTGCTGGATGAGTGGTCAAAGCCTGAGTGGTTTCCCCAGTGGAAGGAGCCTGGCGCTGGATGGTTTGACTGCCAGGCTTTGGGGGTGGTCCGGTCACACAGGGCAGCGTTACTCTAGCTCCCTGTGCTTCCTCTCTGAGGGCAACAGGGCGACCTGAGGACAACGGTCTGGATAGGTGGGAAGGTGCTGGGAGGAGCCTCGTGGGCTGGACAGCAGAAGCAAACATGTTGCTACTTGGCTGTGACAGGGAGAAAACTGGCATTTAGTGAGCCCGATAGGCAAGTGACGGCTCACGCTCAGCGCTCGCGTGTGGAATGTTTGCTCGTATTAATCCTTCTGTGCCATGCAGGGGCTGCCAAGAAAGGTGGGGGGAGTTGAGGCTAATATGGAGGAGCGGCTGCCTCGTGAGGCTTACCCATAAAGGAGGGTTGGAAGAGGGGCTGGGGGCAGGGGACGCGCCTGTCGCCAGTGGTGACAACCTGCCTGTGCAGCTAGCTCATAGTTCTCCAGAGAGGAGGCAGCAGCTGTAGCCAGCTCGTGTTCAGAGTGCAGGGCCAGGTACCCCAGCTTTTCCTTGATGTACCTGCATGATCTCCACTCAGCTGAATGGGGGAGGAAAGGGCGATAAATGGACAGAGAGGCAGGCTGTGCCCCAGCCCCCTGCTGGCTGCCCTGGTGATGATGCCATGCTCCACAGGGCACAGGAGTGTCAGGATCCATGCTTGCTGGGCACACCCCCACATATGAGTCCTTCTGACCCATGCCCACCATGACACCCTCAGGGGAGACAGGAAGGGGAGGCCTTGGGTGTGCTTGGGAGGTGGTCCCACCTAGCAGCCCCGCCCCTTTGGGTCTCAGTTTACCCTTCTGTTCCATGGGGGCTGGTGTGGAGGGGAGTGGCAGCACAGGGACTCAGAGATCTGACTGTCAGCTTCAGGGAGCTGAGGGTGGGTCCTCCCTCCCCAGTGAGCCGGCGTTTGCTAAGCCTGAGTTGTGACACGAGTGAGGTGATCTAGCCCTCGTCACACATGGCACTGGCTGTGGGTCACAGGCTGGAAGCGGTTAACCACCACCTGGCAGGCTGTGGGCAGGCATCCCCCCCAGCCCACATCCTCCCTGTGCCCTAGCCACCTGCCTTTCCAGCCATCTGCAGGGCCACAGGACCCCTGGGGCTCTTCCAGCCAGGATAGCAGGACGGCCACATCCCACTGGGGCGAGCAACACCCCCCAGCCCCTCCCTCTGCGCCTCTTCCATGTCACTGCCTGACAGTTGCATCAGGGTCCACCCCCTGGGCTTTGGGAGCCTGGGGACAGCTGTACTCCAGGAAGATCGGACGCTCCCTCTAGGATCCTACATCATCCCAGTCCCACTTCCACCCCAGGGGCTCCTTGCTTCTTGCTGGCGACATCCCAGACCAGTGCTGGCTCAGTTTCCCAAACCGGCCCTTTTCTTCCATGATGCCGACCCCTCCTGCCCCTTTCTCTTGCTGGACTTTGCAGGAATTTCCCCATTTTTCAGATGGTGGAGCTGAGGTAAGGGAGGTAACCCAGCAAATCAGTGTTGGGCCTGCAGCCCGTCCTCACTCCCACTCCCCCTACCCCACCCACCCCCGCCCCTCTCAAACCCTCCTCCTTTGGACACTGGGCCCTCCCTGAGACTCTACTAGGGCCCCTGCCCCTGCTCCCACCCCAGGAAGTCCCCCCTGGCCCAAAGAGAAGCCGCAGCTGCCCTGAGAGCACTAGGTGGGCTCCTTCACCCTGCAGCCTTCCCCCTGGCCAGCCCCAGGGCTCAGTGCCTGGCACCCACTTGATATGTCAGGAGAGTCCTGGCCAGGTGGGGAGACCGGAGACCCCTATCTCAAGTTTGTACCAGCTTTGTGTCAGATGCTCTGGGAGGTGGCAAACTCCAGAAAATGTGTGTGGGGGGGTGCTGATGGATTTCTACCTGCTGGCCCCACAGGGCTTGGGTTCAGCCCCCTCCCTAGGACTCACAAGCTCCATATTTGGCCAGCAGTTGCTGGGCCAGAGCCTTAAGTGGACAGTGCCAGGCCTGAGTTATGAGGGCACCCGTGTATGGCCTGTGGGCCTGTGAGCCTGGGGCCCAGCTCTGGGTTGGGGCACCTGGGATCTTTCCAGCCCATGTATGACCATCAGGACCTCGGTGCCAAGATTGTGAAGCCAGTCTTAGGAGTAGGGACCAGCTCCCCTACCTATTCCTGAGGCTTGATATCTGTTCCTACTGCCCCACTCAGGAAATGGAGGGTAGGGGGACAGCTTGGGCCTTTGGGTCAGAATCAGGACCCAGGCTGAGACCTCTAGGCTTCCCCCTGTTGCAGGGAGAGACTCCCAGATGTCCAAGTGTGGTGGGCAGCCCCAGGGTGGGACAGAGCAGAGCAGTTGTCAGGGTGTTAGAGGAGACCCCTGCCCTGTGGAAACCTGGTCAAGGTCCCTGCCTCCCAGGGAGTTGGTCACCCCTGGGGCAAACCTCCCTCATTGGACCAGAGAACCCCACTCTTCTTGCTTGCTTACCCTAGTGCTGTAAGAAGTGCCCGATGTGCAATCTCGGAAAAATGCAGGAAAAAAGACCAAAGTTTTCCACCACCATCTAGACACCACCACTGTCCTGTTCGTGTGTCCTCCCAGCCTTTTATCTGTGCACAGCTATTTCTCTAGATAGTTTCTTGGCTTTAGAAAAACAAGATCACATCACACATTGTTTTCCTTGCTTTTTTTCTTGTCTTCCTTAAAACTTTTTTAACTGAAGTGTAACAGGCACAGAGAAATGTGCACAAGTTGTGAATGTCCAGCCACTCCTGATGGAATTATCACAGAGTGAGCACATTTGTGTAACCAGCACCCAGGCGCCCCATCATGCCTCTCCGGGTCCCTATGCCTGCCTTCCCACTTCCCCTAGGATCCCTGCTACCTGTCACCCCCCCCCCCTTAGTCCTGCCTGCTGCCCTTTATATAAATAGGACCACAGTCTGCTCTTATGTGTCTAGCCTTTTCTACTCAATGCTATGTCTGTGGGAACCATTCTTGCTGTAGCTGTAGTTTGTTTTCACTGCCATACAGTGTTTGCCTGCAGAAAACACCACAGGGTGCCCTACGCTATTGTGAAAGGCCTGTCCCTGCTGTTTGGGAGGAGTGGGCTGCTGGGGGTCTGGGGGTAGAGCAGAGACATTAGTATTAGTTCGATAGACCTAGGTGTAAACCCTTGGCAATTGTAGACTCAGCCGTGGTGCTTAACCTCTGCCGGCCTCTTTCCTCCTCTCTGATGGGGTTTCTGAGAGAAGCCCATGGCAGGGGCCATGCGGAAAGCCCTGGGACAGCGCTGATGTGCCTGTTCCACAAACGTTGACTCCTTTTCCTCCAGCCTCTGGCGAAGGAGATGAACGTGCATTTCCCCAGAGAGTAACCCAGGAAACCACAGAAAGGCGGTTCCTTCCTTGAGGACCTCTGGGCTGCTTGCCTGGCTGTGCTCTAATCTGGGCATTATTACTTTGTTCACAGGACAAAGCCCAGTAGGGCAGCTGGGAGGTCCCTGCCCCTTCTCCTAGAGGCTGGCAGCTGGGGCCTGGGCCTCCTAGCCCTGAGCCCCTAGGCTGTGCCCTTTGAGACAGGAAAGGGAGATTTAGAAGCATCTGTCCTGGGCTGTTTGCCAGAGCCCCGGGCAGGGTGAGGGCAAAGAGCTGGTACCTGGGGGTGGGGCTGGGCTGAGACTGGTGGACATTACCAATAGGGAGATGGGGGAAGGGTGAAGGGGGGCCCTGGGTAGCTCAGGGCCTGGGAGCCCATTCCTCCAGAGGAGGCTCAGGCACAACCCGCCCTTAGGGGCACTCACTCTGGGTCCATCGCCACCTTTCTGCGAGCCCCCCTCCCGATGCCCACGGGGCTGAGTTTTCTCCAAAGGTCCTGATTTTTCAGTCCCTTGCCACCTCACCTCATGCCACCCCCTGCCGCAGCCTTTGATCTTATTGCCCACAATATCACAGCTGGAACTTCTGGAAACTCTCCTCCATAGCAGCATGTGTGATGGTTAAATGTATGGGTTTGGAGCGGGTAGACCTGCCCTGGAATCCTGTCTAGGCAGCCTCGTAGCTGCATGATCTTCAGTAGGTCAGTCAGCCAGTTCTCCAGGCTTTTTTCCTCCTTTGTAAAAAAATTTGAAATAATAGCATCTCCCTGTTGTGAAGATAAGATGGGATTGCACAGGTAAGGCCTGTGTGATTTGGTTAGATTTATGTTTAAAAAGAAGGAAGATAGAGGGAGGAAAGGAGGGAGGCAGGCAGGAAGGTCAGCTGCCGCCGCCTGGAGACGGGAATTAGGGGTAACAGCAAGGAGAGTTCAGGCAGAGGAGGTTAGTGTCAGCCGGAAACAATGGGGGCCTGGCGGACGGTGGGGGTTTCTCCAGAGAGAGATTTGAGTACTGTACGAATAGAGGGAGGAGTCAAGACTGCCGCGGGGCCCTGGCCGCTGTGGCTCAGTTGGTGGGGTGTCCTCACTGCACGAGGGGCTCGATCCCAGTTGGGGGCGTGCAGGAGGCAGCCGATCAATGACTCTCATCATTGATGTTTTTCTCTCTCCCTTCCTCTCTCTCTGAAATCAATAAAGACATATTTTAAAACTAAACAAATAATTTTAAATATCTCAAAAAAAAAAAAAGGGCCGCCTAGGTTTCTGTCTTAATGTGATAGGGTGACCACAGATTTCACTCACGAAGACAGGCCGCTTTGGAGGCGGGGCATAACCGCTAGGGACACCCTCCTTGCCCCGCCCACCAGCGGTAGGAATGGCGTCGATTGGCTGTTTCGAGGAACGCGCCAAAAACTGACCAGGGCGGGAGGCGTAGCCTTTCGTCATTTCCGGGATATTTCCGGGACTGCTTTTCCCGGCCTCCCCAGCTCCGGAAGTTCCGGGCCGCCATTTTGACTTCCCGACCTTGGGCTCTGACTGGTAGTCTACAATCCGTTCTGTGCGGTCATGTCTGCGCTGACGCCGCTGCTGCTGAGGGGCCTAACTAGCCCGGCCCGGCGGCTCTTGGTGCCGCGCGCCCAGGTCCATTCCAAGCCTCCGCGGGAGCAGCTCGGGACCATGGTGAGGAGCGGCCCGACCGGGAGTCCCGCGGCGGGTTCGGAGCGGCCAGGTCCGGCGCACTGGACCTCGCGGCCCGCAGCGCAGCGGGGAGCTGCACTGTTGGTTTGGGCGTGTCTGGAGGGCGCAGGGGACAGTGCCCGGGCCACCGTCGTTCAGTCAGCCTCAGGGTCTCGGGTCACAGCCTGTCAGTCGGTTCATTGGGGTGCTTGACGACTGTCAGCGACTATAGTAATTGCTACTGCTGTTAATTATTACGGAAGGGAGGGGGGAACAGGAGGACCCCAACAGGTGTTTGTAATTCCCAGAAGTGTGGGAGGGTTTAACCCTTAATGACAGCTTCCTCCTGTCTGGCGAAGTTATACATTGCCTCGATGGCAGAGCCGGCCTTGAATGCATGTCTTCAGAATCCAGGTTAGCAGGCCTGTTGTTAAGAGCAGAGCCGGGAGATCGCTGCGATTGAGGAGATAACAGTGATAATTGCAGCTGACATCCGCTGAGTGCCCTCTGTGTGCCAGGCACTGTGCGAAGACTGCTGTGCTGGTCTCATTCAGCCCTCCCTGTGACCCCGAGGGGAAAGGCCATTGTCTCCATTTCATGGTTGAGGGAACTGAAATTTTAGGACTTGTCAAAAGTCACACCCTTCAGTGGCAAAGAAGAAATTTGAACTCAAGTGTGACTCCAAGTTTTGCTGTGATCTTAGCTATAGAGAATGTGGAAATGGCTGTAAAAAGCCTTTTATCCCTAGACCCGAAGTTTGCATAGCAGTCCTGGAAAGGAGGTGGTGGTGGGGGTTTAAGGCAAGGAAGGGAAGGTGCATTTTTACAGTTAATCAGCCCATGCAAGGTTCCTGGGTCCCAGCAGACCAGATGTAAACAGGTTTGATTCTTTGTTTCTGTCCCTTCACTTTATAATTGATGGTGAATTTCTCCAAGTATCCTAACCCAGGCTGGCCCCCGCTGCCACATCCGACCCTTTACTTCAAGGCCCGGAGTGGGCCTTGAATCTGCTGTGTTCTTCCTCCGGAACCTGAATTTTCACTCTGAGCGGTGCTTTCGGCTGCCTGGGAAGGCTGCTCAGACAGCCAGAGAGAAGCCTAGCTATTCCTTACTCAGGGGCTTCCTTCTTTCTTGTGCTCTGTATAGGATATCGCCATTGGGCTCACCTCCTGCTTCCTGTGTATCCTCCTGCCCGCCGGCTGGGTCTTGTCTCACCTGGAGAGCTACAAGAAGCGGGAGTGAAGGGGGCTGTCCTCTCCCTCACCCTGTGACCTGACCGCCCCCGCCTGCCCTGATCATGTCTGCTGCATTCCTGGCCAGCCTCCCCTGGATCGTGTCCTTCAGTTACAGTGACCTCTTCTGCAACATGACCTCTTGATTTCTCCATTGTGATATCCTGGGACCACATATTTCGGTTTATAAGGCCCTGCTCGGTAGAACCCACCTTGTAACAATAAAATTTATTTACATCTTGCTTCAGAAACTCATCGTGCCTTTGACCTGGGCTTTTGCCTCCATACTTAAGCTGAGGTTGGTGTTGGGTGGGGGTGTGGAGAAGAGGGCTTGGCTGGCTTCATGTCCCCGCTGGCTGACTGTCCAGTGGTAGGTCATGCGTGCTCAGCCATTTTCCCTGCTGTCAGGGAGTGCTCTTTTCTTTGCATGCTTTTGTGTGTTGAAATGTTTTCTGGCTACTTGAGTAAACAAAGCCTGTTGTCATTGGGCAGCTTTTTGTGCTTACCTTCTCTAGCACCCTTGGTTTTGCCAAGCTCAAGGCCATGTGTTTGTGTCTATCTCTCCCATTGGTACCAACTCTGCTGCTGGAAGCCTTGTTCCTATGGGGCCGGCTTTCCCTGTCCTCCGTTGGTGGGCACCAACCATTTCTCAGGTGTTGTTGCCCTTCCTAGTTGGAGGGTGGGGTACTTTACAGTGTCTTGCTTTTTTATGTCAACTCCAGGGCCCCTTAACTTTTACAATTATATCCGTAAATGCTTATGGACCGACTGGCTTTTTGCTGCTTCTCTGTTTCTTCCTTTGCTTGGGGAATTTGCTGTTCCTCATCCCTAGGGCTCTTCTTGGGGGCATGGGGGAGGCTCCTGAGCTGGGAAGTACTTCACACTGAGCTAGAATCCTGACTTCCAGTGTCTGGAAGGAACCCTCAGTCCTGCTGTCCCCACCCCTGGAGGACAGCTTTAGCTCTCCTTTGCTTCTCTTTGCTGGGGTGACATGGGTGATTTCTGAACAGACACAGGTTCAATGTCCCCTGTGGAGCTGAGGCTGTTAGGACTCCTGGGGCAAGGATTGAAGGCAATGCTGCCAGGTGAGAGCTGATGGGCTCTAGGGTATGGTTGGTTTTGGGCCCTGGGTATCAACACACATCTCCTCAAACCCTCTTCTGCAGGGCTATTGTTTCCTGAATTATGTTTACAGAAGCTCAAGGTGGACCCTGTTCTACTCTTTGTCTAATCTTTCCTGATCTTTTTGTGTGGTGTCCAGTGATGCCTGTGGGACCCAGTGCCTGGATACTGTGGCAAGTTCAGCTTTTGCCCATGGCTGCTTCCTTGAGGGGTGGGGAGTTGTTTGCCTGCCTTCTAAAAGGCTTGTTTCTTTCCACACAAGCAAGCCTTTGTGTCTGGGCCTGAAGGGGCAGGGCTTTGAATGCTGAGAGGTGTTCACAGTTTGGGATGTTGGCCACGGAAGTAGGAGAGCCCACGTAGGACCTGAAGGGCCAACCAAGCCAGGCTGGGGTGCTGAGGAAGGGACATCCACCTGTCACCTGCAGGTAACTCAATAACTCCCTTGTCTTTGGGGGGAGGGGCCTCATGGCTATCACCTCCCAAACAACTGGGTCACCCCTGTCCCTTACTTTACCCGGAGGCTTTCCTGTTGACACATCTCAAGCAGAGAGCTCCAAGCTGCTAGCTTAGGTTGGTTGTGGACACAGATTAGGCCACAGGGCTGCCATGTAGCAAGAATGTGACCCTGGGAGAGGAGAGGAGAGGTGTCTTAAGTTTTGGTAACTCCACTGTCCTGCCAAGGGTTTTAATTGGGTGTCCCCCATTTTGTGTCCCTGGAACTCTCAGGGACAGCAGTCTCCCTGTTCTAGGAGGACTACCCCAGCCCAAAGCTGTACATCTCAAGCCACCATGAATAAGTCACTGTACATGGCAAAGGGGACTCTGCAGATGTGATTACAGTTGATGAGAAGCCAGTGATTATAGGCAAGTCCTTCAGAACCCTGGTCTGAGAAAGTCATCAAGCCTAACAGCTCCTCCAGCCCTTGTTCTTCCTTAACCTGCTGGTCCCGCAGCTTATGTGGACACAGGCAGGGTCATACACTTGGGGGTGGATGGGAGAGTTTGGGGTGCAAGTGACCTGTCATGCTTGAACCCCATTCTCCCTTTGGTTCTTAGTGTGGCAACTAGACCTGAAATCTGGTGATTTTTTAGAGTCCCTCTCATCCCCAACCAAATCAGGTGCGCTGGGGTCATCCCCTATAGATAAAAGAAGGCTCCGTGTACTCCCAACCAGCATTTTCTGTGTGTGGGGGGGGACTGTCAGCTGGATGAGTCTGGAGGACTGGGTGTCTGCCAATTGTGCATGCTGGGCGAGGGGAGGCTGCAGTCATGGCAGATACTATAATGTTGAGAGCAGTGGACTGGGAGGCAGGAGCCTGGCTTTGAGGCCTAGTTTGGCTATTTACTATGACGGTGGGCAAGTCATTTAGCCCCTCCTGGCCTCAATTTTCATGATTTTAAATGAAGGTGATGTGGCCAGCAGAATTATGTCCTCCCAAAGATGTCAATACCCTGGTCCCTGGAACCTGTGAATAAGCCACTTTACATGGCAAAGGGGACTCTGCAGATGTGATTACAGTTAAACATGTTGAGATGGAAGATGATCTGATGGGCCCAGTCTAATCACACAAACCCTTCCGGTGGACAATGGACAGGAAGGTGGATAATGGTCATCTGAGAAGTGCCACATGAGGACTCTGCCCGCCTGCCTGCCTGCCTGCCTGTGCTGGCTTTGAAGATGGAGAAAGTGGGCTGCGAGCCAAGGAATGCAGTGACCTCTAGGAACTGGGGACAGCTTTCAGGTAATAGCAAGAACAAGATTCAATTCACAGCTGCAAGCAACTGAATTCTGCCAACAGCCTGCATGAGTAAGAAGCAGATTCTCCTTTAGAGACTCCGGAAAGAAACACAGCCGCAGATATGTTATTCTTGTCTGGTGGAACCCATACCAGACCTTTGACCTCCAGAATTGTGAAGTTAAACATTTGCGTTGTTTTAAGCCACTAGGTTTGTGGCGATCTGCTAATGATGGCAGTAAGGGAATTAATGCATCATTCTGGTGCTTGCGTTATTTTAAGCCACTAGGTTTGTGGCAATTTGCTAATGATGGCAGTAAGGGAATTAATGCATCATTCTGGTGCTTGGAGCTCTCCCAGGGGAGGGGCTGGCGCCTCTCCCTTGAGATATTTTGGAATGTGAGGCATTTACAGGAGGACAGTGCCCAGAGGAGTGTAGGTGCTGAGTCTGGGGTGGTGGTGGTTCTCTTTGCAGCCTCTGCCCATCCCCTGCTTACTTTCTGCCTTAGGTGGCCTGGACCCTGCAGGCAAGTATCAACCCAGCCAGCAGCCCTCAGGAACAGCCCTGCTACGCTTCATCAGTTGGGCCTCTGGTTTTGGAGCCAGCTGCCTATAGCCCCTTGTGGGTTCTGCAGTGTCAGTTCCAGAGGTTCATTTGGGGCCAGGCATGCCCCCACTCTTCCCATCTGGGGAGCTGCCTGCCTCCCAAGCTGGCCTTGGAAAGGATCACCGATCCCTCATCTTTGGCTCACCTTTGAGGCTTGTTCCTGACCATGGCCTTCTTGTGAGGATTGTGGCTGTCCTAGGGCCTGTGCCATGTCCTTGCTGCCTTCGCCCTCTCCCCTGAGAGGTGGAAGAAGTTGAGTCGGCCTGGCAGCCATGTGGCCGCCTTAGGACCTCTGTGCCATTCTGTAAGCTTTTTCTCTGAGGCCAACATTTCACAGTCCTTGGGTCCTAGTATGGGGTCTCTTCTCCCTCCACCTGACAGAATCCAGCTGACATGGATGTGGAGTCCCAACACACTGCAAGCAAGCAGGGCTGTGAGGAGGTATCTGTGTCATGTCAGTGCTATGGAAAAGAAAGCCCTGGGTTGCTGTCACCTTTGCAACTGTATCCAACAGCAGCCTGCGCCACACCGCCACACCGCCACACCGCCAGTGCTGCCTGTTTCATTACAGACCTCTCCAGCCAGAGGTAGCAGCACCAGACCATTTCTGGGTTGGCACATTGGGAGGCAGAGAAAAGTCTGGAGCTAGGCTGGTAACTCCTGGCAAATGTGTAGTTGGGCTTTAAATGTTTCAGGATAGAGACCCAAAACCCTAAACTGGTAAAAGTAACATTGACCATGGAATGAGGGTAAGAGAAGTTATTAATCATAAAATAAACTGACATGGAAAAAAGTGGGCAAAAGTTGAGCACCCTACGCCCTGGCCATGTGGCTCAGTTGGTTGGAGAGTCATCCAGTTCACCAATAGGCAGCAGGTTTGATTCTAGGTCAGGGCCCAGACTGCAGGTTCGATTCCTGGTCTGATGGGTGTTTCTCTCTCACATCAATGTTTTTCTTTCTCTCCCTCTCTCTAAAATCAATTAAAAAAAAAAAGTTGAGCACCCTGGGCTGGATTAAGAGCCACAGTTTCCCCCTTGCTATTCTGCCTGACAAAAAGGGGAGGACTGGGCAGCAGATTGGAGAAAGGACCCTCATTTACAGGCCTTTTGTACATGAGGGTGCAGGTTTTTTCTTCAAGCCCCAGGCCCTTGGGAGGGAGGTATTTACTTGGCGTTGGCAGTCAGTCCAGCACGGGGATTCCTTCTGACTCCAGAGCAGCTGTGTTCCCTGTCCTGACCATGAGTCCCAGCCTCAGCTCCCACTGCGCTCCCTCCCCTGCCACGGACTCCCCCCTTGAAGTAAGGGGTAGGAGGTAGGAGTTGTCCTATAGCTATTTTCAAGATTTTGAAAAGCCTAATAACATGTTTTTGTCAACTGCCTTATTAGCTCTTCATAGAATACCAATTCTATTCTACTAACTGAAGAGCTGATTGGCAGTTACAGATTTCATTGTTAAAATCTGGAAAAGGAATGAACAGTTTGGTAGGCATAAGGTCCAAATTGGGTGGATCCTTTGCTTTCTTGTGTTTGGAAGAAACCTCAAGGCTCAATGACCCAATAAATAGTAATTTGCAATGTTTCTGGGACACAGGTTTGACATCTGTAGTGTTGCTGTGGGATGGTCACCCGGGGTTGTGTGGTGAGCCTGGGCACCAATGCACCTGCTCTAGGACTGGGCAAAGCTCATGAACACATTCGGTCACATTCCACTCCTGTACTGTCATGAACTGAAGGGTCTGATTGGGACTCAGGCACAGCCTCCTCAAGTGCTGAAAGACCACTACTGCACTGTCATGAAAAAGGCCCTCAAATAGGGAAAAGTCAGGAACAAGCCCCAGACTGACTGTAACCTCTCTGAGTATCTTAAGCATCCAAGGCCTTACCACTTCGTAACCTTTTTATTTTTAGATAATTCACAGGCAATTTTCGCATTACACAGAAAGATCGGTGTACCCTTTCTGCAGTTTCCCCCATTAGTATTATCTTGCAAAACTCTAATACAGCATATACCAGGATATTCAAATACAGTTACGATACAGAATGTTTTGCCCTGGCCAGTGTGGCTCTGTTGCCTGGTTAGGGCACAAGCCTGAGGTTGCAAGCTCAGTCCCCGGTGAGGAGCATGCAGGAGGCAGCTGATCATGCTCTGCTCTCAGATGTTTCTCTTTCTCTTTCCCTCTCCCTTCCTCTCTAAAAATCAGTAACACACACACAAAGATACAGAATGTTTTCATCTCCACAAGGATCCTTCCTGTTTCTTTTACAATCTCACCCTTTCCTCTGGCCCCCAACCCCCTCCTTAACCCCTGGAAGCCACAAATCTGTTTTTCATTTTTATCAACTCCCTGCTTTTTAAAAGACCTTGCTTTTCTCATAACGAGAAGTGCGCAGGGTCCGGAGTTAGGTCCTGACACTTTGGCCTTGACCCGAAGGGACCTGTTCTCCCTGCCAGAAGCAGGACACCAAAGCCCGCTCAGAACTGAGGCTCAGGGAGAGGGGTGGTCCGGGGCTCTGATCTGAGTGGCCAGGTGCTCCTCACTGCAAGCACCAGCCCTGAGTTCTGGAGCCCACCGCAGGAATGTTGCCTTGGGTGATTCTAATTTCACCTTCCTACTTATCTCAGTAACACACTCCTCGTTTCAAACTCCAGAAAAAACTGCTGCCTCCGGGAGGCTCTTCTCAGCAGCGGGAGCTTTGGGAATCTGGGAAGACTGAGCCACGCAGGTGCGCGGGTGGAGGGTGGGCGGGGCACCCGTCCCTTCAAAGGCCTAGGCCCCTAAGCCCGGGCGGCAGCGGGAACTGCAAGCCCCTCAGGCGGCTACCTGGGGCTCCCGTTGCTAGAGGCGTTGCCAAGGAAGGGTCACGAGGAGGGGCTCTCTTCCGGAGGAGGGCAACTGATAACCCGGAAGCAGTCAGCAGTGCGGCGCTGTTTAAAGATGGCGGCGGAGGAACCTCAGCAGCAGAAGCAGGAGCCGCTGGGCAGCGACGCCGAAGGTACCGACTCGGGGAAGACCATCCGACCAGGGCTACCGGGGGCGATGCTGGGCCGCTGGTTCCCGAGGAGGCGGGGGGCGGGGCGGCCGGCGGCGGGGGCGTAGCGCGCGAACGGCCCCTTTCTCCTCCACCGCTGCCGCCGCCTCCCCTCCCCCTCACAATAGAAGGAGCCGCCGCCGCGACCCCCGGCCGGGCGGGCGGAGCGGGCCCAGGCCCGCGGCCCTTCCCCGTCACGCGCGCCCGGGGCGGGGCCTGGGCCGCCCCGCCCCCCGCCCGGCCCCCCGCTCAGCCCCCGCTCAGCCCCCTTGGCGCCGGGCTCCTGGGTCCCCAGCCCTGCCGCCCAGGTCTTTGCAGTCAGGCGGAGGCCTATGTCGGCGCCCACCACTCACCCGCCTTCCCCCGAGCAGCCCGCGCCCGGGAGGGCATCGTGTTACACCGGGCCGCGGAGCACAAAGGACTGGGCGGCCGCTGGGGATGCTACGGGCGGCGGGGGGTGTGAGCGGCCGCGGTGTGTGCGCCTGGAGGCTGCAGCCTGCGTTTCCGGTAGAGCCCCCTCTTCTGGCCTTGCAGCCCCTTTCCGCCTGCCTGGGCATTGTTTTCTTAGATCTCTGAAGAGTTGGACCTTTCAAAATGGTGCCACTCTCTCCATTTTCACCCACGAATTAGGCCCTGGAAACTAAGTAGGCCTTTTGGGTGGGAGGGACAGCCCCATTGCAGGGCACTGAAGGGAATGGGTCGAGGCGCAGCTGAGGATCCGGAATACTCAGGCCCCAAAGTATTGGCCTTAAAAGTCATTTAGCACCCCTCTGCCCCATTCGAACCGCACACTTGAGGGACTGATCACTGGGACACCCACGCCCCCAGAAGGGACTTGTTCAAGATCACATAAGTTAAGAAGAAGCCAGGACCAGAATTCCTTGCTCCTGGCTTCTCACCAGTAGCTGCTCAGAGTGTGCCTCAAAGGTACCATCTCATGATATTTCATTGAGGGGAGGAAGACGACGGTATTGGCTCCTTTTTACAGCTGAGGAAAGTTCTCTGCAGTGAGGTGGCAGAGAAGAGGTATTGTGGTGAAGAGCTAATAAACCTTCGGAATTAGGCAAACCTGGGTTTGATCACAAGTCTTGACTAGTTGTGACCTTGGGCAGGTTACTTCATCTGTCTGCATTTATCTGTGAAATGGGCACCATTAAGAATACACAGAACTGCAGGAGGAAGGGTGTGGTCAAGTAAAGGGCAGGCTCACAGGAAGCTCTCATCCAGCCCAGGACTCTGCCTCCTCCTCTTACTTTCCCCAGGAGACCCTGCCTAGCCCCAGAGCTTTCCCAGGCTGCTGGGAAGTGATGTTAGAAAGCTGGAGGGCAGGGGAAAGGGGTGTTAGAGCTGGAAGACACACCTTGGGGTGATCGCCTCTGCCTCTGCATTTTAAATGTGAGAAAACAGGCCTTAGAGGGGAAGGGCTTTGCCAAGATCACACAGTTGGGTGGAACAGGGTATAAGATGCATGCTTCCTGATTCTAAGTCTGCTCTGCTGGCTGCTTTTGTCCTTGGTCCAGCTCCCTAGAGTGGAGCTAGCAAGGCCCCACTGTAATCCTTGGCCTTTTTCCTTCTTCCAGGTGTTAACTGTCTTGCCTATGATGAAGCCATCATGGCTCAGCAGGACCGAATTCAGCAAGAGGTGAGAGGCTGTGGCCAGTGGCCCTATTATGGGGATGCATAGGCTGGGCCTGAGGCCTGTTTTTCTCTACTTTGGAAGCCCTCTCCTTTCCAAGCTGTGCTAGATACTGGATGCCTGTGCCGCTGGGTGACTGGCCCAGCACCCTTCGTTTAGGTGTTCTGGCTGTTAGGTGTAGGTCACTCCAGCCACGTGCCAGAGCATAATGGATTTCCTCCCCTCCGCAGATTGCTGTGCAGAATCCTCTGGTATCAGAGCGGCTGGAGCTCTCGGTCCTGTACAAGGAGTATGCTGAGGATGATAATATCTATCAACAGAAGATCAAGGTGGGAGCCTAGCCAAGTGGGCAGGAAGAGCCCTGGGGACAGGAGCAGGAGCAGGCCTACTCAGACCTACTCCTTGCTGGGCCTGGCCTCCTAGAGGGTAGGGTGTTGGGGGAACCCTCTTGTTGCTGGTTCTCAGTGTGCAGACTCTGGGATCAAAAGACCTGGATTCAGATTTTGACTTTGCCACATAGCAGCTATATCCTTGGCAGGTTCTTCAATGTGTCTGAGCTTTGGGGTCTTTATAAAATTGGGGTGATCAAAGCATGGGCCCATGGTTGTTGAGGGTGGTTGTGAGGTTGAGAGAGATGATATCTGTGGGGCATGATGGTCTGAGTGCTCACAGTGGGGCTGAATGGACGGGGTGGGGGTGGGGGCGCAGAGGCTTGGGGCAGGGGTATGACCTATAGCCTGCTTCCCGGATCTTTGTGGAGAGGCAGGCAGCAGTGGGGAAAAGGGGCCTACAGACCTTTGTGCCAGGTCCTGCTGCTTCGTTTACAAACATGTAAGTCCCTTAACCACTCACTTCTCTGTGAGCTGGGAGGCTGAAATGTGGCAGTGGGTATGTGTAAATAGTATCCATTGGCACAGCCTGGGGGTTTGGTAAATGCTACTCCCCCTTCCCCTAAAGATCAGAGATGCTTAGAACCTTCCATCTGAAAGGAGGAGCCAGGAAGGTAACCCAGGTGATTGAAGGTGGCCAGGTCAAATGGTGAATGTGGGCACCGAAGCTCTGAATCAGCCAGTAGCAGGGAGTGGAAGGACCTGGAGCAAATGGGAGTGACCATGCCTGTCACCCCATTGTTGTTGGATCTGTTTTCCAAGAGAAGCCAGAAATTATTATTTTTTACTTATGTATTTTTTGTTAATCTTCACCCAAGGATACTTTTTTCCATTGCTTTTTCAGAGAGAGTGGAAAGGTGGGAGGGAGGGAAAGAGAGAAACAGAGAGAGACATTGATGTGAAAGAGACACATCGACTAGCTGCCTCCTGCATATGCGCCCGACCAGAGGCAGGGAGTGAACCACAACCCAGGTACATGCCTTTGACCGGGAATCGAACAGATACCCTTCGGTGGTTGGGTTGACACTAACCACTGAGCAACACTGGCCAGGACGAGCCAGAAATTATTTTGATTTGAGATCTCCAGGTTCCTAACAGCTGACAGCTAGTTCAAATTTAAAATGTTGTGTGGACCAGAAACACACATGCAGGCCAGATCCAGCTGTGTGTGGCCTGTGGTCTACTCTGACCCCTTGCTTAGGGTGTTTGTGATTTACCCAAGGTTTGTGGAGAGATAGATGAAGGCACTGGTTCTGGGGCCCAACAGACCTGGGTTTGAGTCATGGCTTCACCACTTACAGCTGTGTGATCTTGGACAACACACTGAGCATTCCTGGGTGGAGAGGTCACTGCCTCCCAGGGCGAGCATGAGGCTTGAAGGAGATGACAGTGGTCAAGTGCTGAGCTTAGTGTGTAGCACATGGCCAAGGCTTAAGCTGTAGGTCTTTTCCCCATGTGGTTGGTGAGTGGAGTGGGGCCCTTATTTAAGGCCTACCTGTCACACTTAGGCCACCCTGGTGAGATTGACAGGGTGGGCGTCTTGGGTTCTTTCCCATCGAGTTAGCAGTTGTTCAAGTGTCTGCATGCTGTGTGTGCAGGAGCTCCGACACCCCCAGTCTTTGCTGTGCTTACGCCCACCTTTGCCCCTGGGGAGGCGCCTACACCTAGATGCCAGAGCCTAAGCAGAGCTGGGTGGCTTTGTGAAATGGGCCCCTCTGAGGATTAATAGGATAACGGACCCGAGCCCTTAGCAAAGGGCCTGGCGTGGAGAAAGTGCTCAGAAGGATTCTAGTAACTCCTGGTAGCTACAGTGGTTTGGTCTCTTTGTACGCATTAGGAACTGTTGACTTAACATTTATGAGCATGTATGGTAGGCCAGGCCCTGTTTTGGATACTGAAAATAGTGATGACTACCACTGACAAACTCCTGCCCTCATGAAGCTCAAACAGACAATAAGCTGGGGTAACTGAGAAGGTGGGGTTTGAGTGACTGACCTGACAGAGGCACTGGAGCAGGTTGTGGCCACCTGGGCAGAGAGTACAGCCTGAGGCCGGGGTAGGAGTGAGGGTGGTTTGAGGAGTGGCGTGGAGGCCAGTGCAGCTGGAGCAGAGTGGGGAACAGGAGAGGGTGGGAGATGGGGCTCAGCCAGAGAAAGGACTTGGAGGAAGATGGTGGGTATCAACAGGTTTCTGGGTTGTTCAGGTGGCTGGGTTGAAAGTGGGCTGAGCGCAGGTGGAAGTTTTGCAATAAAACCAGTAGGAAGTGGAGTGATGCCTGGGACCAGGGCGGGAGAGTTAAGTAGTGAGAAGTGCTTGATACTGGATGCATTCAAGATAGAGCCAAAGGGATCTGTATTGGATTGGATGTGGTGTGAGGGAGAAGTTGGCAATGACCGTGAGGTTTTTAGCTGAAATGTAGAGTTGTAGTTGATGGAGGGGAAGGCTGAGAGGAGCAGGCGCATGGGGAAGTCGGGACCTGCCATGCCAGGCTGGGTAGTTCGGAGGTGTAGGTGAGGCAGCTGGATGCATGAGTTGAAATTGGAGTTCAGGGCTGAGATGGGGCAGGCGAAGAGTTACAGTTAAGGCCATTTAAATCCCAAGATCGATGACATCAAGAGAGTTGACAAGTGGAAGCTGTGCCAGGCCTGAGCAGGGTTGTGCCATTCACATAACAGTCACTGTGGATGGCTGTGTGTCGTGACCATCTCCTGGGAGGTGACTCACTGTGTCTTGAAGGGTGTTGTGGTTTGGTGGTGGCTCTGACCTTCACAGGTTAGAGGGATGAGGAGTGGGAGTAAGGCATGAGGACAAGAAGAGGGCAGGATCCATAAGCCACGGGGAAGAGAGTGTGGAGGTACCTTGGGATGGGGGTTTAAGGAGAATGGAGCAGGTACGAAGTAGCCATCAGGGCGCAGGGGAGGGTGCCCAGGCCAGGGAGTGAGGCCCATTTACCAGGAAGCACTAATGGCCCACTTGTGTGGACAGGTTCGACAGAAGAAAGTCTATGGAGTTTGGGGAGGAAACCGGAAGACATCACACAGGTGGTACCTGTGAGCCACCAGCACAGGGTTGAGGAGGAGCTGAGGGGAGCTCTTTCTCATCCCAACCTGGGGGCTGGGTGCACCCCCACCCTAACCAGTTTGCCTTGGTCTCTCATGGTTTGAAAGACTATTCACTGGTCAAGGACTGGTTCACTTGCCTGTTTTTATGCACAGCCCTGCAGGTCCAGGCAGTGTTTTAGGTACTGACATAGAGCAAGATGTGGCCAGTGGCTAGTGACTACTTTGGTGACTCATGCAACCAGTATGTACATAAGTCATGGTTTCCTGAGGCTTTGGGGGCTTTGGGCAATGAGTCACTAGGTGACTCCCATCACCAGAGTCAGCAGCCAAGGATGGCAGGTAGCTGCTTAGAGCTCAGTTGCCACTGCTGGGCGTGACCTTTGTCAGGTGGCTCCTTGGCCTGCCCTGGTTCTGGCCTGATGTTGATGGGCACGGGGTGGGGCGGGGTATGCCTTTCTGCAGGACCTCCACAAAAAGTATTCATACATCCGCAAGACCAGGCCTGATGGAAACTGCTTCTATCGAGCTTTCGGGTTCTCCCACTTGGAGGCGCTGCTGGATGACAGCAAGGAATTGCAGAGGTGAGGAGGGTGGGCGCTCGGGCACTGAAGTAGGTGGGTGACAGTTCCATGAAGGGCTGGTAGGGCTCCCTCCTCCCTCTTGATGGCTAGGCGGTACAGTTCCACCTGAGGCCAGACAACAGGCTGGGCTCCTATTCTTTTGGCTGAGGAGCCCATGCCCACCTCCCTTTCCCTCTTCCCGCTAGGTTCAAGGCTGTGTCTGCCAAGAGCAAAGAAGACCTGGTGTCCCAGGGCTTCACTGAGTTCACAATTGAGGATTTCCACAATACGGTGAGCCCAGCTGCCTTGTTGCCTGCTCTGCCAGAGGAGGGTGGGTGGCCTGGCCATGGCGGGGTTGACCCATTTCCTGCCTCACCTCCCCCTCTCTCCCTGCCTGTGGCAGTTCATGGACCTGATAGAGCAGGTGGAGAAGCAGATCTCAGTAGCTGACCTGCTGGCCTCCTTCAATGACCAGAGCACCTCAGACTACCTGGTGGTCTACCTGCGGCTGCTCACCTCTGGCTACCTGCAGCGGGAGAGCAAGTTCTTCGAGCACTTCATCGAGGGTGGGCGGACGGTCAAGGAGTTCTGCCAGCAGGTGCCACCCGCACTCCACTTCTCAGATTCCGGGCCCTCCCTTTTCTCTCCCCTCAGTGTGGGGAGCGTCCTGGGGTCGGGGGCATGGGGAGGGGGTGCGGAGACCCAGGCCCTGACCTGCACCCATGCTACAGGAAGTGGAGCCCATGTGCAAGGAGAGCGACCACATCCACATCATCGCGCTGGCCCAGGCACTCAGCGTCTCCATCCAGGTGGAGTACATGGACCGCGGCGAGGGCGGCACCACCAACCCGCATGTCTTCCCTGAGGGCTCTGAGCCCAAGGTCTACCTTCTCTACCGGCCTGGACACTACGACATCCTCTACAAATAGGGCTGGCCCTGCCCGCCGCTGCCCTGCTGCCCTCCCCTCTGCCAGGCGCTAGACATGTACAGAGGTTTTTGTGTGGTTGTAAATGGTCATATTTCACTCCCCCCCTTCCCTGTCATACAACCTTCCACGTTTTATTAAAGGGGATGCTGGTGGTGAGCCCTGTGTGCGTGTCCCTGCTCTGCTGCTGCCCGCCTGGATGCTATGTGTCTGGCTGTCCCCCTCCCCCCCAGGTGGGTTCCTCTTGGCCTTTCACCTGTCCACCTCACGCCTCCCTACCAGCAGCAGTTATGAGGGGCTGGGCCTCTTAGGGCCCCTCCTGGTTATTGGGATTCTGCCTAACCTCCTTCCCTCCTTAGCTGGCCCAGGGGCTTCCATGGAAGTGTGGAAGTTCCTTGGGGACTTAACCAGGGACCTAGGACCATCAAGGCTTCAAGCTGTGCCCCCATAGGTCTACCTCCATCCTGCTGTCTTGCCCAGGGCCCCAGACCCCAGCTGCCTGCTTTCCATCAGGTCTGCATGGTCAAGGAGCGCGGGGCAGAGAGGGCCCGCATGATGGTGAGGCCTGGCTCAGCAGGTGGAGGGGCTGGTGGGAGTAGGGCAGCCTTCAGGCCTCTGCTTAGTCAGGTCCCCAGGCAGGACTTGCCAGGCTGCCATCCTCCTGCCCACCTGCCTGTGCCTGCTTTGCACCCCTTTTGCTTCAGCCACAGTGTCTGCATTGCCTGCCTTTTTGCCTTCACCTCCTTTCCTCCCCCACCCCAGCACATGTAGGGGCTCAGTCCCTAGGCTGTGAACTCCTTGGGGGGCAGGCCCTCAATAAATGTGAAGTGCTGCTGCCCACCTCTGCCATCGTCTGGCCAGTGCCTCCCTCACCCAGCTCCCCGAGAGCTCTCACCAGCCTCTTTGAGCCAGAGCCCCTGCCTACACCTGTGGGTTGCCTCCCTCACCAAGTCACACAGCGGGAGCTGCAACAAGGGTGGTCTTTATTAGAAGGCTCCTGAGGGTCGGGGCGGAGGGAAAGGAGGGGCTGCCCAGGCCCAGGCCCAGCTGCAGGCTTCAGCGACCTCTCAGAGCTGGGAGCGAGGTCCGGCAGGCCCCGGGGAGTCTGCGGGCAGAGCAGAGAGGTTGGAGGGAGTGGCGGGCTGGGTTTCCCAGGCTGCCTCCCTGTGGGGGTGAGTGCCAGGGTGAGCGGGTATTAGTGGGCAGGAGGTTAGTGGGCAGCCACACAGCGGGCCAGGCCCTGCTTACCAGTCCTGGTCAGGGTGTGCGGCAGGGTGCCATCAGGCTGGAAGGCAGAGGACACTGAGAACCGGCCCAGGGTGGGTGGGGCGGGGCAGGGGCTGGTGGGGGTGGGGGTGGGCGCCTCCGCAGGTACCTACCCACTGGGAAGTAGTGGGGCAGCCGCTGCAGGTAGATGTTCTCGTCCTTCTCCAGAAACACACAGATGACCAGCCGGTCCACCTGCCAGGGCCTGTTCAGCTTAGGGGGGAGCCCCCCTTTCCCTGCTCCCGAGTCTCGTCACTGCCCCCCAGCACCCCGCCCTGCAGGGGTACCTGCCTTGCCTTTGGGGAGCCCCTCAAGCTAGGCTACATGCTTTACAGAAGGGGTTCATGGTGTGGGAAGAAAGGAAAGAGGAGATCCGTGGGCCAGGCGCCCCTCAATGACTGATGGAGTTGGTTAGTGGGACCAGGATGCGCCCCATCACCCTACCCCTTCCTGCCTCAACTGGGCCCAGGCCTCACCTTGTCCTTGTGCTGCTCTAGCCACTCTCGCAGCGCGGCCAGCACTACCTCGGCAGCCGCCTCGTTGGGGTAGCCTGGGGACCCGGCGACAATGAGTCTGGGCCCCGGCCCACCCCTCGTCGTCGGTTAAGTTCCCACTGCCAACCCCGCCCTTCCTCTCCCTGATCCCACTCACCGAACACGCCGGTGGAGATGCAGGGGAACGCCTGGGAAGGGGGGAGAGGGAAGGGGGAGAGCGTCACTCTCGCCCCGCCCCCGCCCCCGCCCTACCCCCTCCTTTGGCCCGGCGGCCTCCACCAGCTCCAGGCCGCGCCCGCCCCGCCCCGCCTCGCCCCGCCCCGCCCCCGGCGCCCTCACCGCAGAACGGAGCCGGTGCTCCAGCAGCAGGTCGAGGCTGCTCAGGTAGCAGCTGCGGAGCTCAGCAGCCTGGTTGGCGCTGGGCTCTCCGTGGGCGATGGGCCCCACCGTGTGGATGACATCTGCGGGAGGTGACCGCGTCAGGCGGGCTAGGGTCTCCCTGCGGTCCTCCCTTCTGCCCCCGCCAGCCTGCGCCGGGAGGGGACAGGAAACGGGCGCTCTTCCCTCCTCCAAGTTCCTTGACTCTCCAGGGGAGGACCTCACCCATGCAGGCACAGGCGCGCTCTGGAGCCCTAATCCACACCTGATAGACAAGGCAGGCCCGCTCCCCACATCTGGGTGCACCCGGCTGAGACGGGCGCGACTGGGTGCGTGAAGGTCCCGCCCCTTAGCTCTTCCCCCCTCCCTTTCAGGTCCTTGTCCCACTCCAGCCTCTACGCGCTCCTAGGGTGTGCGAGGAGGGGCAGGCTCCAGCACTTAGGGCTAAGAAGTGCCCCTGAGGAGGCCTCCAGCAATTCTGTGGAGGCCGCACCATGACACGAGGCTCCCATAGCTGGGGGTGGCGGGACTCACACTTGGCCGGCAGCCGATAGCCCCCGGTGATCTTGGCCTTGCCGGTTTCGCAGTTCTGCAGGGTGCGGCACTCGTCGGTGAGCAGGGGCCCGGCGGCCCGGTGAATGCAGCCGTCCACTGCAGGAGAGGGCCAGTGAGTCGTGGGCTCCTTCCGTCCCACCCGAGCCCGTTTCACAGAGAAGCCTGAGGCCCACAACTGAATGGTCCCCGTCCCCTCGATTGTGCTGGGATTCACCTGGCCTCGCGCCTTTCTCCCAAGGCCTCCAGCCGCTCTCGTCACCCCCGCCCCCCATTGTTTCCCATCAGGAGAAATCAAGTCTCAGATAGGCACCGCCACGGCCCCGGAGGAAGCGGCGCAGTACGGCCGGCAGGGGGCGCGCCCTGCCCACCTGCTCTTTCCCGGCAGAGTAGCCAGGGTGCGGGCGGGCCGCCGGCGGGCAGGGGCCTCCCCCGACGTGGGCGGCTCGGAGAGGTGGGGTCCAGACCGCCGAACAGCTACGCGCGCCCGGCCAGGGGTAAGTTCTTCCTCTGGGCTCCGCTCAGGTGCGGCAGCCGGCACCGCGCACCCGACCCCAGGGTCGACCTCCCCAGGCGAGGCTCCTCGGCCCCGCAAGCTCTAGGATCCACTTTACGGATGAGGAAACTGAGGCCACCTCGATACAAGTGGCAGATAAGTCCCGGGCCTTGAGCCTGGTCTTCCAGCACCTCCTGGCGCACACCCTGCTCAATAATGAGCCTTCTCATTAGCGCATCGAACTAATTGCAGGTGGCCTGGGCTTGTTAAACTGAGAACAAAGGCGGCTCTGGGGCCTGGCCAGAGACTCTGGAGACCTGAGCCCAGGTAAACAACTCGGGAGGCTCAGAGGAGCCGCTCCTTCAGCTTCACCTCTCCCTGGTGCCTGGGCCTGAGAGGAGCCTGCGGGAGAGGAGAGGCTCAGCCTCAGGCAGGCCAGGGCCAAGTCCAGGCTTGCCCCTCACTTCCTGTGCCAGTGGGCACGTTGGCAAGTCCTTTTCCCTCTCTGAGTGTCCACTGCTTCATCTGGAAAACTGGGACAGTGACCCCCTCCTCCGAGTTGGAGTTGGCATCCTGGCAGGGAGAACAGTACCCACCTCTGGCAGCTCCCCAGCTCCCACTGCTCCCCAGGCCTGTACCAGAAGCTCTGTGGGCACCAACTGCTGGGTGTGCACAATGCTGGGCAGCAGAAAGGACCACCATCTCTCCATTTTAGAGATGCACGTACTGAGGCCCTTTCTCCTCCATCACAGCCCCATCAAGCACAGGTCCAGGGCCACGAGCTGGATCACCCCCCTCTTTCTTTTGTACCCTGGGGATCCCAATGAAACTTAATTTTGTGACTTCATGCTGAGCTGGTACTAGGAGATTTTCCGGAGCATCCCATAAGTGGGGGTGAATGGGGAAGAGGAGCTGGGGAACCCTGGAGGGGCTTTGGGACTGGGTCCTCACCCCCTCCTCTCCTGTGTGGGGATAAGGGCAGCTGCAGCCCATGGGAGGAGAGGAGTGTCCAGGTGCTGCAAGGATGGTGCATAGCCAGGAGTGTGCAGCATCCCGGTCCGTGTGTCTGCTCTGGGTGGAGGTGCCAGGTGCCCACTCAGCACGGTGTGCAACAGCAGGAGCTGGGCAGCTGGGTGAAAATCCCAGCCTCTCCAGTCCCACATGTGTGACACAGGCTACCTCCTCTCTGGACCTCAGTTGCCCCATCTGTAAAGAGTAGACAGCCACCTCCCAGGGTTACTGGAAGGTGAGTTAATTCATGTACAGTGTTTAAGCCAGTGCCTGGCACGAGTGAGGCGATGTGCGTGTTGGCTGTTATTTTATCAGGATAGTGACAGCCTGGGCATGTGTTTGGTGCGTGTGCACCTGAGAGTGCATTGGGAAATGGGCATCCAGGCAAGGCCTGCTCAGAGTATTCAGGGCGCATGGGGGTGAGCACAGGGATGTGTCGAGCCAGCTCTCCTGGGACATCCCTGGCCTGCCCAATGGTGTCAGCCACTCGGCACCCAGCTGCCTGCCATCTCCCTGTGCTGTCCACCCTGCAGGTGACCTTGGCCTGCTGCTGGGGAGAGGGGGTGGTGTGCGGAAGTGGAGCTCACTGAGCTCTGTGTTGCAGGGATTTAATGTTTCCTGGAGTGGACAGGCCTGCAGCCAGGCCTTTGGGACTGACCTGGGGGCATGAGGTGGGAGGAGCTGGAGCGAGCAGAGGCTGGGGCTGGAGCCTCCCAGCAGCATTGTCCAGGACAGGGTCAGACCCTGTGACTGCTGTGCAGGTGCCCAGGTGAGCAGTTCCCTCAAAGCAGAGACCAGGGGTGGGCCCTGGGCACCACCCCTGGGCCAGAGCACAGACTGGCCCCTCCTGCCCCCTCCATGTCCACACACCGGCCTGTTGTCCTCCCACCTCTGAGTGCCAGAGAGGACCCCTGCTGTCTTAGCCAGAGGCTCGGACCCCAGGCCCTGGTCCTTGACTTGTGTTAGGCTTAGCTAAGCCCTGGAGGCGGAAAGCAGGAGGTTTCCTGGGGCTCCATTGAAGAAAGAGTTCCCGCCCCTCCCTACCTGACCCTGGGGCACCTGGAAAAGCTCTGGCGCCTGGCCCCTGGGGCTGCCTGGTGGGAGGAGATGTCCCCAGTTCATGCCAGTTGACCCCTCAGTCCCGTCCCTGGGCCCCTCAGCCACATCCAAACAAACCTCAAACCTCCAATTTCACCTCCACCCACCCCGACCCGCAGAAAACGGGTCTGTCCTGGGGAGGCTAACCCACGTGGGTAGTGGGGCCAGCTTCAGATTCTTCCAGCAGGTCAAGGCTGGACCCTGCTTCCTCCAGAAGCCTTGCCCTGGGCCCTCCCTGCCTCCTCTACCGCTCAGCTCCCGGATCTGGCCCCTTCATTTCTGCCTCTTACTGAGTAACTGCCAGGTGCTGAGTGGTTTACATCCACCCTCTTGTTCCATCCTCACAGCCACCCTAGGAGGCGCTACTATCTTTCCTGCTTTAGAGGAGAAATTGAGGCACAGAGAAGGTGAGAGACTTGCCTAAGGTCACACAGCGGTGCCATTCTGCTTCCTCTGGGGCGCTGAAAGGGCCTGTCTCTCGCAGCCCCGCCCCCTCCTGCCCTGGCTGGCTGGCTCTGCCTCTCCCCTCACCCACTCTGGGAAGACACTATACCTGCTGTGTCAGCGTCCCTCCTCACTGCCAGCCCCTGCAGCCTGGCTCTTGTCCCCCTCCTCACGTCAACACTCCCCCTCCCCAACAGAGGGACTGCTTGGGGAGCTCTGGTTGCCGAGGTCTTGACTAATCCAGCTGCGTCCACCCGGCAAGGCTGCCTTGGAGACCCTCTGCCCCTGTCCTCCGCCTCCCTCCCCTGCCGGCTTCCCGAGCTCCTCAGACGCTGCCGCCGCCTGGGAACCTGGCTGCCCTCTCTGCTCCAGCCCTGACCCTCTGCCTGGTCCCAGGCACGACCCCCAGATAGTGGCCTCCACACCCCACACAGCCTTTGGGGCTTCAGCTCACAGCCCCTTCATCACAGGCCCAGGTCAGGAAGGGCTGGCTCAGGAGCAGGAAGGGCACCGGGAGAGAGCAGGGCGGCAGCCAGGCAGGCAGGCTCCTGTGGGGGCCATTTGCCAAGGCGCTTAGGATATGTTGGCCGCTATTTAGGGTGCTGTAATATTCATGAAGGAAAGATTAGATATTTAAATTTATTCAGCAATAAATGCATCTCAGTGGGGGAGCATTCCTCATGCTAAACAAACAAGCAAGCAGGGGCTAATTAATTATTTACAGGAACTCGAGGAGGTCTATGGCCTGGGGGAGAGGGGGCAGCTGTGCCCCACCAGAGGGCAGGAGACCCTGACTGGCCCTGGGCCTGCCCCTCCACCTCCTCCACTGCCTGGTGGGTCTGGCCCGTACACACCCCTTTTGGGGTTTCTCTTCCCAGAAATCCTGCCCACAAGCTCGATAGTGGCTTTGGGCAAGTCACTTAACCTCTCTGAGCCTCAAAACTGGCTTCAGAGTTGTGGGGAGAACTGACATAGGCTGAATGGTGGCCTGGGGAATGAAAGACTGAAGGCCAGAGTGATTTAGCAACTTGTCCAAGGTCTTGCAGTCAGAGGCGAGCAGAAGCTAAGAGCCATCTAGCAGGAGCAGGGACCGAAGCTCCTGGAGGCAAAGCCAGGCTCTCAGCCATGTGGGGGTTGTGAGGCCTGCACAGCCCTCAGCCTGCCCTGTTCTTCCCAGGCTTCTGGTGACAGCAGACCCAGCCCAGCGAGACCCAAGTCCCCTCCCCCAGCTCCTTCACCCCTTTGCTGCACCACTTCATCTCTCTGTGCCTCATTTTCCTCATCTGTGCAAGGTCAGTGATGGCCCCTCCCTCCAGGGTTGGCATGAGTGTTCAGTGAGAGACTGTACCAAAGTGCCCTGGGTTTTATCACACTGTCATCCCATTTTACAGATGGGGACACTGAGGCCCAGACTCTGTAAGCAGGAGATGACTGTGCCCCTCATTCCCTGAGGCCTCCTTCACCGGAGGCACGGGATGAACAGCCGGGGCCTAGATGTCCTGGAGAAAGCCCTGGGAGTGGGCTTGAGGCCTGAGGGGGCTGGGGGAAGGCTGTGCCTCTTGAGCCCAGGCAGGCATCTGGGTCTGGGCCCCAGGGACCACTTTCCATCCAGGCAGAGGGGTGCTACCTTGGAGCTGCCCAAGCCCCAGTCACCTGCACAAACACCAAATGCCAGTGCTGGGCAGGTGTGGAAACTGAGTCCCTGAGAGAGTACCAGCTGGGTCAAGGGCAGAAGCCTCAGCTGCTGCACCTCCAGGCCCCTAACCCTGCAGAGGGCAGGCCCAACCATAAAGCCTGGATAAATGAGCCACCCGGGGCCTTGTGCCCCTTCTCTCCCGGCCCACCCTGCCCTCTCCATCTGTTTCCCTCCCAGGCCCTGACTGAGCCTTGGGGGCTACCACCCCATGTGATGGCCCAGTGCCAGGACTGATTTTGTGCTTCTACTCATGCCTCCCGGTCACTCATTCATTCAGCAAACCCAGGCCAGCCCCCGGCTCTGGGCTAGTCTTGGGCTTGGCCCATCTGCCCACGGTGGTGGGGAGGGGCAGTGCCCACTTTCATCAGGCCCCACCCTCGCGGTGCCAAGGCGGGTGGGCGCCCCAGGGAGAAGATAGATGGCCAACAGCACCATGATGTGATCTGAAATTCATTATGGGGTGAGATCAGCTCCTTAAATGGGGATTTGAAAACATTAGGGCTTCATTATGTACACAACGGCAGCGCCTCATTCATCATGCAAAAATCACTCCCGTTATTAAAAATCCCTGTGGCAGCTGCATGCGGGGGCTTGGTGGCATCTTGCCTGCTGGGGGCAGGGCATGGGCCCCACCAGCCTATGCTAGAGCCCCCACGGGGGACGGAGTCTCCTTATCCCTCCTACCCAGTGAGGGCCAAGGGAGGAGGGGGTGGGGAGCATCTTTCATCTCAAGGGACTTGGTGCCTCAGTTTCCTCATCTGCAAAATGGGGAAGCTAATGGTATATCCCATAGCACCGAGGTGATGGTATGTGAGATTCTGCGGGGAGGGCTCAGCAAGGTCCTGGCATCCACACGGGTGGCAGGGTGATCTGGGGCCTTTATTTGGGGCAGGTTGTCACTCCCCAACTCATAACCTTTTCCTGAGGCTCCCAGGAGTCCATGAAATAAATCCTCAACTCAGAGTAAGGCTGGGGCTCCCTCCAGGCTCCACCTGAGATGACTGCTGGCCCTCCCGCCTGTCTCCCACCGGCATCAACATCGGGGAGGGGGCCTAGGGTGACAGCTCTGTGGGAGGAGGAGAAGAACAGCTCTGAAGGGAGGGGTGGGTGCTGTTTATGCTTGGGAAGGCCTCTGAGGAGGTAGCATCTGAGCAGAGGTGAGAAAGTGACAAGAACTGGCTTCTGGAAAGTCAGGGAAAGAGAGGTCCAGGCAGAGGGCTCAGCTGGGCAGCAGGGCCTGGTGGGCAGTGGCAGGAACCTGAAATTATCCCATGAGCTGAGAAGTTTCGAGCGGGGGGGGGGCGTGGGCTGAGGTCCTCTGGGCCCCTTGCTGTTCCCTCATCCCAGATGCCCTTCTCTGCGGCGCAGCCCCGCCCCGCACGCTCACCCGCCCGAGCCTGGCACATAGTGGCGCTTAGCGAGTTTGTGGACTGGTCCCTCCGAGCCCAGCCCAGCCCAGTCCGGAGGGGCCGGCCCCACACAGCCTGGCTTCAGGGGGCTCGGAGGCCACATGGTCTGCCTGCTGTGCCAGGCCCGGGGGGCAACTGCAGATTGGAGGCACAGGGCAATGGGAGGTAGTGCTGGGCAGGGGTGCCCAGAGGGCAAGCTAACAGGTTACACAGAGGCCTCTCTAACCCTCTGGGCCTGACTGGCTATGAACAGAGGAGAGCAGGAGAGAGGGAGAGAGAAGGGAGGGAAATGGGGAGAGGGCAGTGTCAGAAAGACAGCATGGAGGAGCGATGGAGAGAGCAAGTGAGAGGGAGACAGCGAGAGACCCCGGCGAGCGAGCTAGAGAGAGAGACAGAGAGGAGCGTGTATAGCCAGCGAGGCCGAGAGAGCTGGGGGGGGCCACCTGCCCCTCAGGGTCATCTGTGCCTGTGTGACGAGGGAGAGTGCGCCCAGCGTGGCAGGTTCCACCAGAGGCGAGGGACCACCATGGTGGGGGAGGGATTTGTGCACAGGGCACACAGGTACATGGGCTGGGGTGGGGGGTCTGGGCACAGCCAGCCCACACACAGGTATGCATGAAGCACCTACTCTTTGTATGTGCCCCTCAGGGGCATGGTCTGATGGGGAGCAGTTGGTACTTAAGTAACCACACAAATGGAGTCTGATTATTAAGGGTGACAGAATGCTGGCCCAAGAGGGACAGAGACTGCTGTGTCCTGGCGCCGAGAACACTGCCAGGGGTGTGGCAGGCCCCCAGAGCAGGGATGAGGGGTGGTCTGAGAGGCTGGCCTGGCGTTGAGATAACTAGGCAGGAAGGTTGCGGTGGGAAGGCAGAGGCGCCCAGACACAGCAGTGGCATGTGCAAAGGGCCTGGGGCAGGAGAGCTGTGTGACCCTGGCTTCTCTCGTGCATGACATGCCTGGAACACTGGGGCACAGGGTACACACATGTGGACCTGCCATGTGGGCATGGGGCACTGTGCAGGGCCAAGTGGGCTGGAGGGCGGGTGTGCGCTGGCTCCTGCAGGCTGGGGTGGGGCCGCTGACCTCCAGAGGAAGGAGTATCATTGGCAGTGTGTGTGGAATGGGTCGGGGCTCCATCCTGCTCTGCCACCTGCGTGTGCCAGGGACCTGCCTGACTGCAGCCCCGCCACCCCTCTGGCCAGCCCTTCGGGGCACTGCCAGGCAGGAGCAGAGATGGCGGCCATGCAGGCAGAGGAAGGCATCCCTGAATTAATCTGTCACTAAAGCTTGGCCATGGCAGGCGCAGTCATGATTTAGATGAATAATTGAAATGCTCCGATACATTTATTATCCCTTTAGTGCAAAAGTGGCAGAGAAAGACGAGGGGTAATTGGAAAAGCGCGCACAAATCTCCACGAGAAAGCCAGCTCCTTATCGCCGGGTAAACATTTCAGTCCCAATAAACAGGAGAGACACGCGTCAGGGCCCTGTCGATTCCCACCCTGATTTAGGGCCCGCCTCCCTTCTTACCATACAATAAGAGTGTGTTTAAAAATAGTGGGGTGGTTTTTTTTGGTTTTGTTTTTTATCGAGACAGTAAAAGGCTCTCCAGAGAGAGGCGGGAGAGCGAGAGAGGGCCTGGCAGTCTCCTGGTCTGAGGATCTGGCCGGGGCGCTGGTGGCTGCCCAGCCCCATCAGGTCTCTCCCCCGCAGGCACAGGCCCTCTACCTGGTGGGCCTCTCTACCCCTGCGTACCTGTTGAGCTCCTATTCAGCCTTTAGGACCCAAGTCAAATGCCCTCTCTGCTGGGAAGCCTTCTACCAAAATGGGTCTCTTTGAGGGCAGAGCCAAGTCCCGAGTCCCAGTGTTTGACACAGGTGTCCCCCGCTACACACACACACACACACACACACACACACACACACACTCAGAAAGAGCCCTGGGAAGGAATGAGGAGTAGGGGGCTCCTCACTATAGCCAGAACCACCTGGTTTGGCCCCAGGGCCTGGAGGGGGCTCAGCCTCAAAGGGAGACAAGCCCAGGAGCCCCCGATGCTATGGGGTAAGTCTTTTTGGCCCCGCAGCCCCTGGGAGCTTTCACTGAGGTTGGGGGCCCCTGCTCCCCAGAGGCGCAGTCCTCTCCCTCTCTGAACCACCACACCCTAGCAGTAAAAAGATAGGCTCACTGCACCAAAGCTCTGCAGGCCAGGCCCCAGGCCCCCTTCTGAGCTGATAGCTGCCCCAGACCCCATTCGCTTATTGCCTGCTGTCCCTTGGCTGCAGCACTGGCAGGGCACCCCGGGGTGGTTAGACCTGTGTCCCAGCTTCTAGGGCACGACCCAGCACACAGAGAGTGCAACTGACTGCCCCACAGAATCCCCCAGAACCCTGTCCTGGGGAGAGGACATTCTAGTGGGGAGCAGACAATGAAAACAAACATAAGACACAGTTTGTGAAGGGGGATCGGTGCTGTGGGAAAGGCACAGAGCAGGCGAGAGGAGCGGTATGGTAGGCTGGGCCGGCTGGGCCATTCTAAACGGCGGCCAGGGCAGGCTGAATGGGACCAGTGCTGGTTAAATGCCCGGATGGTGGGGTAGGTGGGTGGGTGGTGATGGGAGGAAGGTAGGTAGGTGGATGGATGGATGGGAGGTGGGTGGTGGTGATGGGAGGAGGGTGTATAGGTGGATGGATGGCTGGGAGGTGGGTGGGGGTGATGGGAGGAGGGTGTGTAGGTGGATGGATGGATGGCTGGGAGGTGGGTGGTGGTGATGGGAGGAGGGTGTGTAGGTGGATGGATGGCTGGGAGGTGGGTGGGGGTGATGGGAGGAGGGTGTGTAGGTGGATGGATGGATGGCTGGGAGGTGGGTGGGGGTGACAGGAGATGGATGGGTGGGTGGGTGAGTAGATAAATGAGTGGTGACAGGCGAGTTGGGTGTGGGTAGAGGCCTGAACCCCTCATGGTGGACTCAAGAGGAAAGGATGGAACTTCAGGGGACCCCATAGGAAGACTGGGGTCTGTTTAGGCAGAGTCAGGTGGGGTCCTGGGCCCCCCAGTCCCAGGCTACTCCTGCTTATGCCCCCCACCCTGGTAGGTTGGTGGGTTAAGGCCGGATGGACCTGACCAGACCAGCGGTGGTGCAGGGCACAGGGAACAGACGTGAGGGCAGAGCTGTCCAGGGGTTCTGGGGCCCTCTCCCTTCCAGCCCCAGGCGGGTGTCAGGCCCCTACCAGCCCCAGCCTCGCCCCTACCCCAGTCCCCTCCCCACCACCTCCACCTTGTTCCAATCACATTAGCAGAGTGACAGCCCCAGCGAGTACTTGCGGCGGCTCCATAAATCTCAGCCAGCGTTAAAAGGCTAGACTCCGGGCCCACTTCCTCCCGGGCCCTGGCTCACCTCATCCATCTTTGCGTCAGTCTGGCCGACTTGGGGGCGGCTGTAGCCTCCTCTCGTCCTCAATGATGCAGGAAGGGGAGTTAGAGGGACACCCATGGGGCTTCTCCCCTTAGTCTGGCCAGAGCAGGTACCCTTTGACCTCTCAGAGTGAGGTCACCAGGCCATCTCTGAGGCACACCCTGCCCTGCCAAAAACCTCAGTGGCTCCCTGTCCTCGTCAGCAAGTTCCTCTCTTAACATGTAAGGCCATCCCTGCCTTCACCTGTAGTTCATTCATTCATTCAACAACCATTTATTGAGCATCTGCTCTGTGGGCCAGACTGGGCTCCAGGTGCTAGAGATAGTCATGCCCCTGGAGCTTTTGTTCTCGGGGAGACAGACAATAAACCAGCTGCTCAGGTGGTCTCAGGCTCCTGCATCAGCTCCTGCCTCCCCTCCTCCTGGCTGGGCCCATCCTCTGAGCCTCCCCGAGCCCCCACTCTTTCCTTCACTTCAGGCTTCACCTGTGCTATTCCCTTTGCCTGGGACACCCTTCCTACTGCTCTTCACCAGCTCTCTCCCACCCAGTGGACGCACCACCTCCTTCCAGGAGCCGTCCTGATGCCCAAGCCTGGATAGGCGCTCCTTCCTGAACCCCACCTTGCCTGTGAGCAGCCCCTCCCCATAGACCACCCTGTGTAATGGTGGGTGCTCTCATCCAGACTGTGAGCTCTGGGAGGGCAGGATGTGTCCTGGCACCCAGTGCAGGGCCTGGCACCCAGTAGGCCCTCAATCACTGGGTGATGAAGAGCAGAAGGGGAGGGGTGGCTGTGGGCAGAGCATAGCAGGTGCGAAGTCAATAGGGCCCCGGAGTCTGTGGCCCCCCAGCCTCCAGCGAAGCCCCCTCATTCTGTGAGGCCTCCAGGGCAGCTGTGACCTCCACAGGGACAGCTGGAGGAGAAGTGGGGAGGGAGAGAGGGAAAACATCTCCAGCCACAAACAGACCCCCCTGCGTCCTGGCTGGTCACCGACAGCTCTTAGCGCTGCTCTTATTTATTCCTGACCTTCACTGCCCCTTTTATTTTTCCCCCTTTTAAAACCTGGCCTGGGCCCCGCCACCGCTGCCGTAAACACAGCCCCCGGGATTTATCCGACGGCGCATTAACCCCTGGCCCCTGCCTCACCAATCATCCGGCTGCCTGCGCAGACAGCAGGCAGCCCAGCCAGTGCGGCCCAGGGGCTGGGGGCGAGGGGCTGGGGTCAGCCTGGGTAGGACTGGCCAGGGAGGTGGGCCCTGGGGCATAGGGCTGTCCCCCATGGCACCTGCTGACCTTGGCCTGGCTGCGGAGCCCACCCTGACCGAGGACCTCCTGCCCAGCTGGCCTGTGGGAACCCCTGCCTCAGGGTGGCCACTAACACTGGTAAACACACAGCTGCTCTCGAGGGCTCAGCAGTTGGCAGGGCTCTCCCTGACTGTACGAGACCTCAACTGGCCGCGGAGTCACCTTTCAAGGTTTCGGAGCAGAGCGCAGACGATAATTTTGCCCTTCCAAGTGGGGAAACTAAGGCCAAAGGGGCACACAGCATGCTGAGGGCATGTCAGGGTCAGAGGCAGGGCTGGGCTTTTCCCACATCGGCAGGCCCCCAGTCCCTGGCCCTGGGCCCTTTTAAACCTCACATGTCCCCCACCTCCCAGTTACAGACCAGGAGGCCTCTATTCAGAGGGGACCTGCCCAGGTCACCCAGCAGTGAGGGACCCAGGCCTGCCACCAGGTGTCTGGCTTTGTCCACGGTGATGGCAGGCCAGACAAGGCTGAGGGGGAGGGAGGCAGAAAGGATGGGCAGAGACAGAGACATGGGGGGCACTGGGGGGATGATGGGAAGGCCGTGGCAGTAAAGGACAGCAGCAATCGAAGCTCAGGGGCCAGGGGGCCAGGGGAGAGAAGCTGTGGAGGAGTGGCATCACCCCCCACCCCCGTGCCCCCAGACCACAGGAAGGGTCCACTCACCACCGCCTCCTCCGAGCAGGGAGCTGTTGGCTGCAAGAGAGAGAAGAGGCTGGTCAGTTGGGGAGTGGCTGGTGGGGGAGGCTGTGTGCAGGGCGGAGGTAGGGCTGCCAGCTGGGCCTTCAGGCTCTGGGCATGGGGTCTCCTACGAGGTCGGACAGGTAAGCGGGCGGTGGAGGGGCCGGGGCTTCCTCTCCCACTGAGGCCTGTGGGCCTGGGATGCGTATGGCAGTGAGGGAGGGCCTAGGAGCCGCCAGGGTCCTGCCCGCTCAGCCCAGAAGCAGCTGCACATGTGGTCTAGAGGCAGACAACCTGCAGCCACGCTTGTCCATTGCTATTCATTCATTCTTTTGCCCACAGTGCCTCCTGAGGCCCATTTGTGCCTGGCCTGGTGCAGAGATGTGGGACGAACAGGGCAGTCCTGGTCCCTGCCTTTGGGGCTCACAGGCTACAGAGGGACACAGACTTGGAGCCACTGGGAAACTGTATTATTGCAGCCGTGGTAAGTGACTGAGTGTGTGGGGGGCAAGGACATGAAACCGTGTGTGATGTGAGGGCCCAGTCCCAGGGCAGCGCAGTGAGGGCCTGGACCCAAAGCCGGGGTCAACGGATGGGTGACTCGAGCTACTTTTCTCCGTGCCTCAGTTTCCCCAGGGAGAATAGGCCACCTTACAGGGTTGATGTGAAGCAAGGGAGCTCCCACCCTTCCCCCCTTCCCTAGAGCAGAGCTGGGCTGCCCGCCGCTGTGGCTGCCCGGTCCATCTCGCTCTGCCTAGCTGGCTGCCCCCTTCCACCTCTCCCCGGGGCTGACGCGGGGGCAGAGTGAAGCTGGCAGCCTCTCCTCCGGAATGTCAGGGCTGTTCAGGTCAGTGCCCCCTCCCCAGCAGGGGCTCCAGCTCCTGGCCACACAGCTGCATCTGTTAGCTGCTCGTGCTAATCAGGGCAGGTGATGGCAAGACAGGGCAGGTGTGTCCCCAGGCCCAGGCGCTGCCCAGGTGGCGAGACCAGCTGTGCCACAGCCGCTCTGGCCCCAGGAGCCCTGGCTCCCAGGCAGGGCCTTCAGCTCCCACACCGCTCTGGCACCTACCACCCTACCTCCCCAGGTCATGGTGCAGCCCCTCTGTATGAGGGGACACACAGAAGAGCTGGGGCCAGAATCGGGGGCCATTTCCGGCTGGTCAGGCTGCAGGCCCGGGTGCCACACGGAGGCTGCGGATGCTGCTAAGTGGTGTCGGTGGCTCCGAGTGGCTGGTCTCCCAGAGCTGACAGCTCTTCGCTTGGGGAATAATTAATTCCACAGCCCGAAAACCCAGGGCTGCAAGTTGCCACGTTACTTGCCAGATTAATACAAGCAGCTAATTAAGATGGAGAGGCGAGAAGCGGCTGCGCGCTCCCAGAGCAGGGTGGGGGGCTGCGGGGAACTCGGGGGCAGTGGTGAGGCAGCTGGAGCCGGATCCTAGTGAGAGCAGGAGAGGGACCACGGTGGGACACCCAGGCAGACAGGTAGACGGGCAGGCGGCTGAGGGGCTGGGCCAGAAAAGGCCCTGGATGTGGCCTCTGCTCCAGGAACTCGCATTTCAATGACAGAAGGAGAGCTATTTGCCAGGCACAGGAGGAGCTAGCGCTTCACACAGAGGATCCTGTTCACTGTCATAACAAAGCCACGAGGGAAGAGCTATTGTTCCCATTTTATAGATCAGGAAACCGAGGCTCAGAGGTTGAGTTGCCTATGGCAGTAGCAGGATTGGAAGTAGCTTTGTCTGACTCCAAAGCCAAGCTGAAAAGTAGGCTGAACTCAAGGCAGACTGCCCGAGGACTCAGAGAGCCTCTCCCCATGGCCAGGGCTGGGCTCGCCTCCTCCACACCAAGGCACAGCACACAGTAGGCCCACCCCTGCCTCAGCAGGTCTGGCTGCAGAACTGAGGGGCTGGGCATCTGGACAGCCCTGTCCCAGAGCCAGCAGGGGTATCTCAGGTCGAGCGGGTCCAGCCCCCGGCTCCCTTGGTCCTCAGGGCAGTCCTGGCGGCTGTCGGAAGCTGCCCTCCATGGCCCTTCCCCACCTCCCCCATCACCTCTCTCTTAATTAACACCAGCTGCAAATGAGCTGGCTCCCGCTCTGAGGGCTCCGTGCCAAATGGGTTGGCATGGAGCCTTAAAGGGGCAGGAGGGGAGGGGGCGCTGACCTGCTGCTGTGCAGGCCCCTGTCTGAAGGAGATGCTAACCTCCTACAAACCCGCCACCCCCTGACCCCCACCGTGTGTGACCCTGCTCAGGTGAGGGAACTGGGGTGACCTGTCTGACATCTGCCAGGCCAGGAATGTCTAGGGGCCAAGGAAGTGGGCCTGGGGCAGAGGAAGGATTTCACAAGGCTGAGCCGGGGGAAGGGCTGGTCAGGTGGCCAGGTGGCATTACCTGCCACAGGTGGGAAAGGTCAGGTGGGGCCGACAGGGGCTCAGACTGGGGCTGCACAGAGGACCGGTCACCTGCCTGTCCCCAGCTCAGTGGGTGTCCTAGGAGGCTGATCTGCAGTGTCCCTTGCCTCCGGCCCTCCACACTCAGCAGCCCCATGGGTGGGGACTGAGGGGGAAGGGCAGTGACCCTGTGGTCAGGACCCAGTTCCTCCCCTGCTCTTTCCCTGGGCCCCTGTCTGGCTCTCTCCCCAGGGGCCTGGCCACATGGTACTCCCATGAGACTCACCAAGGTGCTCAGTTGGGCCAGGTGGCCCAGGTAAATGGCCTGGGGGTTTGGGGAAGATGCCAAAAAAGGAGGGCAGAGCCAAAGACACCTACAGGCCATCCCTTGGATGTGCCACCCAGCCTCCCACCTGAAGCAGGGTGATCCCAGGCCTTCTGATCCCCAGGCCTGGGCCGGCTCTTCCCACCTCACCTACCCCAGATGCTGGCCTTGAGTCTCTAGCTCCTGCTGCTTCTGCTGTCCACCCCTTCATGCTCCCCAAATAACAACTGGTGATTCTCCCATTTCTTGGATGAGGAAACAGAGGCTCACAGAGTGACTGGGGAGTGGGGAAAGGGGCTTGAACAGGATGGTTGGTTGTCAGCGCCCATTTTCTTCCCCTCTGCCCCCCCCCCCCGGGTCTGGAAGGGTTCCTGACACCTTTCTGCTGAGGGGTGGTGACAGCTGAGCTGCAGAATGATGTGGGGATGAGCAGTGGACCTCCAGTCCAAGCTCGGGCTCCTGACCTGGCTCTACTCAAGGACCCGAACCTGCCCCGGCAAAGCAGGGGTCTTTGAGCTCCTGAGGGGCTGGGTGAGTTGGGCCCAGCCTCGCCCTGGGGCCTGGGGAGGGGCATGAGGTTTATTCTGGCTGTGGAGGGGGTAGGTTCCTGGGACAGAGGGAGGGCCTTGGGAGCGGAGGTGCCTGTCTGAGAACTGCCATCTGCACCTGCTGGTTGGCTCCCACCGCAGCACAAGGCGGTCCAGCCCTGCTGTGTCCCCCTAGCCTTGCTGTGTCCCCCTGCCCCCACATATGCCTGTACCATGCTCCACTGGGCTTGATGAACTGGCTCCCAGCCTCAGTGCTGGGCCTGTGACCTTGGGGCAGAAATGAGGCCCTCACCCCTTGTCACCAGTCACTACCAAATCCTCTGTCCCCCAGTGGTGGGCCACCGGGTCAGGGGCTGGGGGCCCTGGGGGCATCACTCCTGTCTCCCACACATTCTGCGGGCCCCTCCCTGCCCCCACACTACTGCTCATGCAGTGTACTTCCCAAGCCCCACTTCACGCCTTCTCAGGCCCAGCAAGCCTCCTCTGGGGGGCCCAGCCCCTCCCCCACCCCAGCACTTGCTGTCCCGTGGGCAGGGTGATGTTGCTCCCCAGTCTGTGCTTCAACTCTCGACCTAGTTCAGGGGCTGGCAGGCGGCCACTGCCCAGTAAAAGGGAGAACGCTTGGCCACTGTCACTAGAGGTCAGAGGAGGCCCCAGGGCAAAGGCAGACCCTGAGGGCCCTTTCTTTACTCTGCACACAAAGCATTTTAATTGGGTGCCACCCATGTGCCAGGTGCCACCAAGCATACAGAGATGAACCAGACACTGTCCCTGGGAGGAAGGGAGTTCCCGGTCTTGGATGGGGAGGGAGGAAGCATATAAATGCCATGGGGAGGGACATGCAAGAGCCCTGGGCAGGCTTCAAGGAGAATGTAGCCTGTGAGCTGAGGCTGGAGGGAGGCTGCGCCTTCAGAGGAGAGGCATGGGGGGGGCATGGCAAGGGCAAGGGGAAGGGCACTGCGCAAGGGCCTAATGTGGCAGCATTTTCCTAGGCAGGATGAGGGGCACTGGTCAGCTGGGCCTGACTCCACAGCTGGAGGGGGGATCAAAGGGGCTGTAGGGACTGGATGGGAGGAGATGGAGCTGAGCAGGGCAGAGGGAGCCTCCAGGGCACACAGATACCTCTTCCTCTTCTGGGTGCCCCCACCCTGCCCCTGCCCCCGCCCAGCACTCATTAGAGAAAGAGCCCCCACTTTGGGGGCCCAGTCATGTGTCTTGGGCCCACAATACTTTTAGGGACCCATGAAAATATTGTAATTTCTTTTAAGAAAAAAGTGAACTTTAAGGTTGAAGAAAATGTTTTAATATATAATGTTAATATATTTGTCTTTATGCCAATAAAGTAATCAAATCTAACTTTAATATTTTTTTATGGAAAAAGGGCCCACAGTGGCAGAAGTGCTGGGGGGAGGCCAGGTCAGCTCCAAACTCACACGGGCTCTTTCAGTCGCACCCTGTACTGAAGACCATTACTGGCCCATTTTACAGATGAGAGAACTGATCCATGGAGAACAACCTTCTCACAATGCAGATTCGAGAATCTCCTATTTTACCCCCAGCTTCTTGATCAAACCCTCCACAGCTCCCCTTGGCTCTCAGGATAAAGAACTGATCCCTAGCCTAACCTAGGCCTGTGGGCTCCAGGACTCATCACTTCATTGCTTCCCCTCTCCCCTCCATTTCTCCCTCAGCCACACTTCAGGTCCTCAGACTTGCCCCATTCCCCCTACCCCAGGGCCTTTGCATGTGTTGGTACATCTGCCTGGAAGACATCCTTACCATCTCCTACCCTTGGAGTCAGCCGGGAGGATCGCATCAGCTCCGGGGTCTAGCTCGAGTCCTTGGTTACGCCCTCCCATGGGTTATGAGTCACTGCCTCCAGCATCACCTCCCAGTTGAGTGCCTACCTTGCTGCCCCACCCCATAGCCCTGTGTGTCTCATCCACAGTTGTGTTCCAGCTCCCAGCACAGAGCCTGGTGCACAGCTGGTGCCTGCTGACAACTTACTGAACAAACCGAACAGGTAGTACAGGGACTGTGCCCAGAGTCACTCAGCTAGGCGGCACGGGCCTGCCTGGCTCTGAAGCCCAGGCTTGCACCCATGAGGCCTTGCAGAGGAGCCTGCCCCTAGGGCTGAGGCTGGGCCCTGGGGAGGCAAGACCTGGGGTGGGGGTGTGCAGGCGACAGGGCTGGTCCAAGGGCAGTGGCAGGAGGCGGGATAGGAGCTTTTCCTTGATGGGAACTAAATTCTCCAGCCCTGGGTGGGGGGGCACCAAGGGAGGCGAGGGGCCCGTGCGGGGGCTGCTGCCAGAGGAGACTCAGTGACCTGAGGAAAGCGCTGAGCAGGTTACCGGGCCAGGGAGAGGCGTGCACGTGGGCAGAGCGGTGACTTTGAGCTCACACAGTCCCTCTGTGTGCTCCCAAGGGCCACTGCTGACACATGCCCCTGACTGCTGCTCCAAACACCTTGTCCTGGCCTCAAATGCTGGAGAGGCTGCCAGGCAGGCTCGGGGAGCTGGGGGCTGCTCCCCCACACCCTTAGTAGGCCTGGCCCACTGTCCTCCATCCCCCTTTGTGAGGCAAGATCTCAGCTTTCTGTCATTTGACAAATATGCAGCCAGTCCCTACTAAGTGCCAGGCTCTGGGACATAGCCAGGCAAGGCCCTGCAGGCACAGAGCTCATCGTCCAGCGGGGCCGGGAGACAACAGAACGAGAATAAAACTGAACGAGAATTAGCACCAGAGGTCGTGAAGGGGACAAAAGGGAAGAGAATGGGGACTGATCTAGAGGGAGTCAAGGGACCTGCTGAAGAGAGGGAGCCAGCCTGTGCAAAGGCCCCGGGGCAGGATTGGGCCTGGTGGGTTGGAGGCACATTCAGGAGGCTGCTGGGGCTGAAGAAGAGAGAGTGGGTCTGCGAAGTAGGAGAGAAGGTCAGAGGGCAATGGGGGCAGGAGAGGGACCCATTGGCTACCGCACGGTCCAGGGGATCCCTTCCCAAACCTCCCTGAGGGAGTGGGAGCCTCTTTGCCCCCCCCCCCCCCCCGCCAATGCCTGTGTGTCCTGACTGCTCTGCCCCATTCTGGGCTGCCTCGCCGCCCCACCCGGGCTGGGCCCCTACTGCTCACCTGTACCCCAGAGCCTGGCACAGTGCCTGGTACCTACAAGGTGATGGCTCATTACTGACTGGCTGCCCCAGCTGCTCCGGCAGGTGTGGGGAGTGGGCTTTGTTCTCGGGAAAGCAGCGTGTTGCCCCTGCCCCCACTCCCCCAGGCCAGTGGTGGGCACTCATGTTATTGAAGGTGAGTCGTTTAAAACATGTTTTAGATGAGAAATGCCCCACATGAATAAAATGTAAAATGTGCTGAATTTTCGAAGATAAAGCAAGACATCAAAGGCACCTCAAGCTGTGAGCAGTTGCCGTGTTTAACAAACTCTGTCCCCTCAGGCCAAGGTCACTGTCCTCTGAGGTGGAGCTGCCCGTGAAAGTGTGAGGGTTACTAGACATTCCCCAGGCTTGGGGGAAACTACAGGGGGCAAAGGGGCTCACATTTATGGGCACCAAGCGCAGGCTTTCACACGGGATCTCTGCTCATCATCTGAACACGAGTATGTGTTCACGCCCACCCCTTCTGGTCCCATTACAGATGGAGAAACTGAGGCCCAGAGAGGTGAAGTGACTTTCCCAAGGCCACAGCCCTTAGCGGGAGGAGCCAATGTCTTTGTGCTTTGCCAAGCCTGGTCCTGAAACCCCCAGCTGAGAACTGGAACCAGTTGCTCTACCCCCTGGGGACTCAGTCTCCTGATCTGTAAGGTGGGTAGGTCAGTTAACTGATGCCCTTGTGGGGCATAAATGATAAAGTTTTAAATGCCTATAAAACTATTATGGCCCCATAGAGTGTCACAGTGGCAATGGGCACGGAAGCTGGGGTCCCATAACGACAGCAGCTTATGGAGGTTTGTTCACCAGAGAGACTTTGGTGAACCAGGGAGTCATGGGGACTTCGCTGAATGTGCAGCTCCGTTCTACAGAAGGGGAAACTGAGGCTCAAATAAGTGCCTGGCCTGAGGCCACACAGGTTAGGGTGGTGTAGACAGGATTCGAATCCCACTGGTCTGACTGAAGCCTGGAACACCAAGCATACTGCTCAGCCAGACTCGGCTTGTTTGCCTCCAGGACCAAGCCCCTCACCCCCTCTTCGCTGAGCAAAGCCCTGCAATTCCTCAAATCTATTGGGAGGTGTACCCGCCTGGGCCTCCCTTTCTAGGACGCCCCTCTCTCCCTGGCCCTGTGCCAGGCCCTGATTCCTCTGTCTCCTCTGAACCTTCGATCCGGCCCTATACCTCCTGGCTCCCCACTGCCCACTCAACCATGTCTGCCAAGCCCTGCAGCCCCCTCCCTGGTCTGCCCTGGGCATCCCACTCCCAGGCCTCTCCCTACAAAAGCCATCCAGTCAGCCATTTAAGCTCAAAGCCTGTGACTTGGTTGTGGTTCCTGCTGCCTGGGCCTCTGCTTTGTCCCCTCCTGCCTGGGTTCCTTGGATCTGCCCCTAGAGACCTAACCTCCGAGCCAGTTGCCCCCAAGCTGGACCCCAAACCCTTGGGCCCCTAGCCCCTCAACACCCACTCTCTAAGCCCCGTTGCCAGGCATCTTCCAATTGTTGGTATTTTTGTTATGCAAGAAATTCATGGGTAATATACATAAACATAATGTACATAAACAAAAGGCAAAAGAAAAGAGAGTCACCCATTAGCTCATCACTCAGATCCAACCAGCCCTGCTCACATTCTCCTGTAGGACCTTTTAGGCTTTACACAAAACCAAAAAATAGTTAATAGCATATTTATCAAGCAAATTCTGTCAGGCATTGGGCTAAGTCTTCCAGGTGGACTCTTTCATTTCATCTTTCCCTCCCCCGAGAGCCTAATGTGAGGGTAATATTACATTCTCCACTTTACAGATGAGCAAACGGGCTCAGAGAGGTTGAGTAACTTGCCCAGGGTCACGCAGCTGGGCTGGGAAGTGGGGGAGCAAGGGTTTGAATCAGGTAGTGTGACTTCCAAGGGTCCACTGAGGGCTGCAGAGCTGTGGGACCGCTGAAGGAACCGGCTGCCTGGGCCTCCCCTCCCCCAGGAGCCAGGGGGCAGGCGCTCAGCGTCCCACCATTAGCATAACCATGAGCGTGAGCATCCCTGAAACCCAATTACCCGGAGATGGCTTGGGCCCCAGCCAGCCGGGTGCAGTCTCCATCTATACAGGAATGAGGGGCTGGGGCCCAGCGGAGCCCTGGCGGGTGGGAGAGTGGATGGCAGAGGGAAAATGTGGATGGCTGGAGAAGGGCCCCTGGCCTCAGGGTTGGTGTGGGTGGGTCCCAAACACAGCCTTGCCGCTCTGATCAGTCCCACTGGACAATCCCAACTCCCCCTAAGGACAGGTCACAGGTTCTTCCTCCCCCACCTTGCTGGGTGACCCCAGACAACCCCTTGCCCTCTCTGAGCTTCATTTTAAAATCGGGCTGTTTGAGCAGAAAACTAACCATAGGTTTGGAGGAGGAAAGCATGCCCGTGGGCTCTGAACGTTCAGCCAGTCAGGCCAGGCCTCCACTTCTCACTTCCCCTGGAGCCTACCGACCTTCTCCCCGCTGGGCCAAGTCTCACTGCCCCTCACCCGCACCCCATCCTTTCCAGCAACCGGCTGCCCTTTTCCACTGACTTCATGTGCACAAAGGCAGGCGCACACGGCCCCTTGACCTACCAGCCCCCAGACACACCATCACGGAAGAGTGGAGCCTCTCCCCCAGAGAGGACACCTCTGTGCATTCTGCATGCATCTGCTGGAGGGGCTATTGTCCTCGCCCCTCAGCAGGGTATTAGCTAGTCTGCATGGCTTCATTTTATATAAAGTAGAGCTCCTGGGATTGGCTGCTACTGTTTACAGCCGTGCTTGGGAGATTGACCTAGGTTGGCCTGTGCTACTCTAGTTGGTCTGTTTTCACTGCTATATAATATTCCAGCCAGGGACTGTCCCACACTCATCCACCCGTCCTCCCACTGACCAACAGGCAAATGTACCAGTTTTGTCTCTTGCAAACACAGCTGCGGTAGCATCTTGCCCACACCCATGCACACATGTGCTGGGATTTCTGTTGGGGTTACGCCTGGGAGCGGGACTGCTGGGCTGTGGTATATGCACATCTTTTACTTCTCTAGTTTTTGCCAAATTGCTCTCCAAAGTGGTTGTTCAGATGATCGCTTTAAAATATAAATTAAATCATGTCACTTCCCTGCTTAAAACTCTGAAATAGCTTCCGATTACACTTAGAATAAAATCCATATTCCCCTCCGTGAATGCCTGGCTGCATCCCACACTCTGCTCCCCCCAATTTCCTGGCCTCCTTTTTCTTCCTTCAATAGGTCTGGCTCTTTAATGCCCCAGGGCCTTTGCACACACTGCTCCCTCTACTTGGCACACTCTTCTTTTTTTTAAATATATTTTTATTGATTTCAGAGAGAGGAAGGGAGAGGGAGATAGAAACATCAATGATGAGCTGCCTCCTGCACACCCCTTACTGGGAATCAAGCCCGCAACCCGGGCACGTGCCCTGACCAGGAATTGAACCTCGATCTCCTAGATCATAGGTCGATGCTCAACCGCTGAGCCACGCTGGCTGGGCTGGCACATTCTTCTTTCAGCTCTTTCCAAACTGGCTCCTTCTCATCCTTCAGGTCTCAATGAAAACATCACCTCCTCCGAGAGGCCTTCCTTGACCACCCAGCTAAAGTGCCTCCTGCCCTATTCCTCTTGTCGCACTGTTGATTGCTGTTGGGGCCCACACCATGGTCTCATCCTCAAATGTGTTTGTTAATGTGTTTCCAGCATGGCAGCCTGTGGGAGAGGACCTAGTCTTCTTTGGTCAGTCCTATACCCAGGGGCCAACATGGGCTTGGTACTGAGGAACTGCTCTTAGTGCCAGTCTGGTCATGTCTGGAGGGGTGAATGAGCTGTGTGTGGCAGGGAGGGTGAGCTGTGGGGCAGGGGTTCTGCAGAGGGAGTGTGATCGAGTTGAGGACAGAGAGGCAGTCAAGCTCCTGGGCCTGGAGCCTTCTCCCATGGCCATGGGGAGCCATGGCAGGTGATGGAGCAGCAGGGTCAGGCTTGCACTTTAGAAAGACCCTCCTCAGAGCTGAGGAGGAGTGAATTGTAGGGGGTGGATCTGGGGCAGGGGCTGGGGTATAGTGGTGGCCAAGGATTGATTGACAGAGGGCCAGGAAGAGAGGCGATGCTGAACCCCCAGGGACCAAATAGAGGACTGGATCAGGCATGGGACCAGCTTCCAAATGTGGCACCATAAGGTCAATGGAAGGAGCACTTTGTGTGTGAGTCTCCTTCCACCACTGCAGGAAACTGGGAGGGAGCTTCCTGACTTCAGAGAGGGCGGCAAAAATCCCCCAAGGTGCCCTTGATCTAGCCCAGACCCTCATGTACAGATGGGAACTTGAGGCCCTGGAAGGAAAGGAGCCGGAAGACCACACAGCTGAATCCTCACCCTTGCTGCTTTTGGAATTTGAAGTGCTGCAGAGACCAAACTGACAGAAAGGGGCAGCCCGCTGCCCAGGGACCTTCAGTTAGACCCCAGGGAGGACTTCCTGGGAAAGTGCCCACCAGACAGCCTGGTCAGGCCTGCCTCCTCTGAGCAGCCTGCAACTGATGGCTCCTGCACCTGGCTGGGTCTCTCAGGACAAAAGACTTGGGGGTTGGGGGGGCGGGGCAGAGCAGGGGAGGTGGCTGGGTCAAGGTCACTCAGCCAGGAAGAGGCAGAGGCAGGTTAATCTGGCTCTAAAACTAGTGCTCCTTCAGTGGGAGCAGGGGCTGTGAGAAGGGCCAGGTGGGTTGGGGGTGAGGAGTCCCAGCTCCCTCCCTTCCCTGGCCCTGGGGATCTGGGAGCCCAGGGCACCCCCAGCCCTGTAGGCTCAGGGTGGCCATCTTATCCCCTTTCCAGGCCGTGGGGGACAAGCTAGGACCCCAGCCTGGTTCCTGCCCTGACTGCCTCAGGTCCCCCCTGGGCTGGGTGCCCCACCTCCCAGCTGGGGCTCTGCTCCAAGGAGGGGGGAGGAGGCTGGTATAGCAGCCATTGGTATGCAAGGCCCTGCCTCAGCCCCTCCAAGGCCCAGCCTTTCTGCTCAGCTCTTTAAGAATCCCTCCTAGGCAGCATAGCAGCTTGGTGGTTGCTGGGCAACACCCCCCCCATCATTGGCACCCTCCCCCCTCCCCCTTCCCCTCTTCTGTGCCTCCTCCCAGGCCCAGTCTCAGTCTCAGCAGTGCACTTAGCTCAGAACCTGCCAGGCCTGGCTGCACCTGAGGGGCCATGAGTGACCCCCCCCACCCTGGGCCACATCTCTGTGCCACCAGGACTTGAGGAGGGAGACCCGGGGCTCAGAACACTCCATCTGTAGGCTCCCCTTGCCCCCATCTTCAGTGGCTTCAGCTGCCCTGAGGTGTTGGAGCCTGTTGGGGAAAGGGCAGAGAGGACCCAGGGGGAAGGACCAGGAGCTGCATCACAGGCTCCCAGCACCCTACTCCCGTGAGTGCGGGAGCCCAGCTGCAGAGCTGCTGCCTGTGGATTTATGCTGGAAGGAGACCCGCTTCCTTTCTGTGTGCAGCGCACTCCCCACCCCTCCTATGCCCTTCTCTCTGCCTCCTCTCCCCGACTGGTCAGGAACCTGGGTGGGGGCGAGACCAAGGTGGTAAACTAGGGCAGGGGTGGGAGAGGGAGGAGGCGGGAAGGAGTCCAGAGCTAGGAGCCCCTGAAAAGAAGGTCTGCAGGGGGTCAGAAAAGGCACAGTGAGGGGTGGGGGAGCCTCTGAGGCCCCAATATCAAAACCTGGGCATCTTTCACCCCACCGCCCTCCGCCCTGTCCTTCTCTTTTCCCTCCTGGGGCAGTCTCGGGGACCCTGCCCTCCGGCTCCCCAATGTCTCGGGCATGTGCCCTCTCTTTGCCCTTCCAACTTCCTTCCCGATGAGGCTGCACTCCCACCTCACCTCTGCTTCCCATCTCCACTACCCTCTGCCCCGAGCTGCTCACCATCCGCCCCTCTGCACCTGGGTGCATGAGCATCCCTCCACCCAGACTGTCCCTCAAGACACAATTCACGGCTCCCTTCCCGAACTTGGGATGTGTGTAACAGGTGAATGATGGCCGGAGTCAAGAAATGCTTAAATCACCATAAAAAGCATTAGCTCTGCTGGGAATGATGGCCGGGGAGTGAGCAGGCCAGGGAAGGGGGGAGCGAGAGGCAGCCCTGAGTGTGTGGCAGAGATGGGAGTTAGGGGGCGGTGATGTCATTTGTGGGGAGAAGTGGAGCCTCCCAAACAAGAGAAGGGCCCATCAGAGACAAGCCTGGGCCGTAGCCTCTGTCCTCCCAGGGAAGGCAGGCTGGCGCGGAACCCTGCTCCCCAGGGTGACACAGCCCTGCCTCTGCTCAGGCCCAGTTCAGACCCTCTCTGACGTCTTTCTCCCCTCCCCCCCAACCTGCATGGGGTCTTGGGATCACAGCTGTCTGTCCTGATCTCTCCTGCATCACCTCCCCACCACCCCTCACCCATACACACACCTGGACCCCGCCCTGCCACTGCCCACGGGCAGGAAGTGTGTTTGGCCCACCTCTGAGGCCCAGGAGCCATCATCTCAGGGCAGCTCCCAGTTTGGAGCAGCTGTCACCACTGCCCAGCAGGACAGTCTCATTCTGACACTCAGCAATATCTGACTGCACTTGCCACACACCGGACCCTATTGCAAATGATGGGGACTTGAAGGGACTGCAGGAGGCCCTGGCTATGCCCTCAAGGTGCTGGGAGAGACCGTCACCAACAAAACACGGGTTCTGTCAATTCAAAGTCTTCGCCACTATTTTCTGTGTATTGGAGAAGAAAACACGGCCAGCCACAGCCACACCCGATCTCAGAGACGCTAAGTGTCGTCCAGCGGAAGAAAACTATAGTCACACCAGTCATGTGTAATCACAGGCTGAGCTGAGTGCTGCCGAGGAGAAGCCGAGGGAGCAGAGATGAAGGTGGCCTCATGAGGAAAGGCGGGGTTCAGGCAGGACAGGGGGTTAACCCCTGGACTAAGGGATGGGCAAGAGTTGGCTGGGCTGAGAGGCAGCTGAGTGGCAGGAAGTGGGACTGGTGTTTCAGTGCCCAGGGCAGCAGTGTGCCCAGAGGCAGGTGACGGGGAGCGCTGAGGCAGGTGGCTGGAGCATGTGCGCTGCCTCTCTGGCCAGCAGCTTCCCCAGGCCCACTGCCCAGGCCAACATTTCTTGGTCCCACCTGCTCCCAGTGCCCATCCTCAGGAATTGCTGGCTTCATCCTGCCTGGCTTTGGTCCCTGCTGTGCCCACTCCCTGGAGCACCTTCTCTGGGGCTTCTTTCTGGGCTGGGGGCCTTGCTCCCTGCTCTCCCAGAAATTCTATGCTGGGGCTCACCTGCCACTCCTGTCCCCTGACCATATGCTCATGGGGAGGAGCCCCAAGCTCTGTGCTGTTCAGAATGGAAAGATTTAGTGCACGGTGGGGGTGGGGGAGCATGGTGGCCTTAGGACTTGGATTTAAGAAGCTGCTTGGACGTTCTGGTGACAGCTGCTGTGCCTGGCCAGGTAGCCTGCCCACAGCTAGCCTGCCCACAGGCCACATGCTCATGGTTTATGGGGAAACATCCTTGGGTGCACCAGGGCATCACTGAGGTATTCAGTGACTGTGGTTCTCTAGGGGCCCCTTCAAATGTCCTCAGACCCAGGGGACCCTGGGGATCTTGAGGGCAGAGATGAGGTTCTCCTGCCCCAACCCAGCACAGGCCCAAGCAGGGCCAAGAGTGGCACGACTTTGGTTGACAGCAGTCTGATAAGGATGAGCTGTGTTGTCACTTACAGAACTTCACAGTATACAAAGCTTTCCTCTTGGAACCTCATAAGACTGTCACATTAGCCCTAGGATGTCTGTGATGGCCCCATTAAGATAAGAAAATTGAGGAGCAGCGAGGCTGGGAAAGTGCCTGGGGTCACTAGCGGGTAAGTGGGGAGGTGGTGAGCAGAATCCAGATCTGGGGACTGCTGAGAGGGTAGGCAGATGGTGGGGGAGGTGAGGTGCTACAGGCAGGGCCTGGGTGACCTTGGCTGCCCAGTGGTAGGGCCCGCCACATCTAGCTGCTGGACACTGCCTGGGTGACTGCCACCCTGGGAGCAGGGGAGCTGGGGCTTGTCGAGCTCAAGGTTGAAGCCACAAATCATCCCCAGGTGACCACTGCCTGGGGCTGAGACCATCTGTGAGTGCCCAGCTTGAAGATTAGCTCAGACCTCCTGGGCCAGGGCCCCAACTTCACTGCTTGCTGGTGCACAGGGGCTCAGCAAGCATTTGTTGAATGAAGTAATCTTTCTGAATCTCAAAGTTGAGGGTGCTCCGGCTGTACTTACACTGCCTCCCTGGCACCCTGTCCTTCCAAGATAAAAGCCAGACTCCCCAGGCCTGTTCAAGGCCCTGCACACCTGGCTTGGCTGCTGATATCAGTCACCTCATCTCCACCGTGGCCCCCCTGACTCCCATCCCCCAAACTCTGACCAAGATTTCCTTGTCTCCAAACCACAGGTTCTTTCAGGTCACAGCTCCTGTGAACAAGCTGGAAGAAGCTTCTGGAGTTGGCTCAGAACATTCCTCCTGACCCTCCAAGACCTAGTTCAGGAGCCACCTCTCTTGGGAAGCTGTCCTTGCATGTCACAGCTGACTTGACCCCTGCGTCCTGGGGTCACGGAGTAATGATGTCAGTTTCAGCAAGCCCTACCTGTCTGGGTGCCCATCTCCCCTGCTGCATTTCCTGCTTTGCCAGGAGGGGGTCCAGCAGAGCCCGATTCACTTTTGGCCTTTGGTGCCCCCCAAACTGCTCGGGACACAGTTGACCTCCATAAATACTCTGAACTGTGTATACATCCACCAGGCATGGCAAAGCATTACGGTACATCGGCTCGAGGGAATATCACACAGCCATTAAGACCACAATTATGAAGATGATATTTTGATATTTAAGAGCAACAGTCAAATAGAGCTATATGCATACCATCCATTCCACCTCACGGCTCTGAAAGCTGCTCTGGGCCAGCCCTGCGCTTGGCATGTGGGTGGCAGGGATGGAAAGGGGTCCCTCCTTCAAGGATCCAGTTAGGAGAGGAGGAAGACACGCACATAATTCCTGAGCAACATGCTAAGTGCCATGATGGAGGGATGGCGGAGCCCTAGGGCCCCCACGTCCATCTGGGGGTCTGGGCAGGCGGAACGGAAACCAGGGCTCTGTAAAAATTACAGCTGACAGTGCATGGACAAGCCTGGAAGGGCGCAGAGAAACGAAGGCTGTTGACGCCACAGGGCAGTGGCATTGTGGGTGATTTTTCTTTCCTTTATTATTGGTATACTGTTTGGGCAATAAATAAAAATTGAGAGGAAAAAAATAGCTGTTTGGTGAATTGAGTAGAAATCGGAAGAGGAAAGGGAATTAAGGGGCGGTAAATGAGAAGGGAGAGGTGAAGGAGAGACAGAAAGGGCAAAGGCAGGGGTACCCACTGTGAGGACAGAGGTGACAGCCACAGGCAAGGAAGGCCTCAGTCTGCTCCTGGGCTGGGGGCAAGAGGAATGGGAAGCACAGGAGTGGGGGTGAGGCAGTATGGCTTCCTCCAGGGGAATCTGAGAATCTCCTCCCCCAGAGGAGGGGTGGCTTGGCCAAGCCTTGAAGGACAGCAAGGAACAGGGTGTGCTGGGCCCCTGGAAGGGTCTGACACAGGCCTGGAGCTGGGACAGTGGGTAGGAACTGTTGGGCTGGTTCTGGGGGGAGGGGTCCCAGCCAGACTGTGGGGAGTCTGAGTGTTGACCTGTAAGCAGTGGGGCCAGGGGAGGGGTGTTCTAGGCAGAGGCAGGGAAAAGGAAGGCAGGATGGGGTGGCGGGGCTCCCTTAGTATCCCGGAGGGGGTCAAGAGCGTGAGGATTTTCCAGGCTAAGAGGAGGGATGTTTGGTCCACCCCTGGCTCCAGCCCTCACACAACAGGTGCAGACATTTCCCAGGTCCCTAATGTGTGCCACGCACTGGCCTAGCCGCCTTCCTATTCAAGGGCTCCTTCAACCCTCCTGTCAGCCACTGGAGGTAGGTCGTTAATGCTCCCATTTTTCAACAGAGGACGCTGAGGTTTGGAGAGTTTAAGTAACTCGCTCAAGGTCACAGTCAGCTGGGGGGGGGAGCGGTGCGGGGCTGGGATCTGACCTGGCACTGCCCGCTTAGGCAGCTGGGTGGGGCACCGCACGGGGAGGCCTGGGTGTTTAGAACAAGTGCAGGTGAGGGTGTCCGCGTGGGGAAGGGGCGCCTGGCAGAGAGGAAGGGGTTACCTTCGTGTGCATACCTGTTAGTGAATGAGTGCACGGGTGGTGGATGAATGAATGAATGGCTGGCTGGAAGGATGAATGAATGAGTGGGCGCAGAGAGGAGGGGTAAAACGGAAGGCTGCACGAGCGAGAGCCCCTTTCTCTCTCCCCCGCCCCCACGCTGGAGGCTGGCTTTGGGAGCCTCCCTCCTTGCCCCCGGGGGGGCCGGCTCCCCAACCTCCTCCTCCCGCCTCCCAGCCATTTTCGCCAGAGGGTAGGGGTAGGAGGACGCGGAGGCGGTTTCTCCGGGCTGGGCCTGAGTCCCCGCGCGGCGGCGCAGCCTCCCGCGCCGGGTCCCGCCGGCCAGTGCGCAGCGCGGCGCCCCCGCCCCCGTCGCCTCCTCCCCGCCTTCCCCGCCCCCCCACGGCTGCCTCCCCCACCTTTCCTCCCCTCCCTCCGGCTCCGCGCCTGCACGCACGGCCCCCGCCGCCGCCGCCGCCGCCGCGAGGGGAGAGGCGGCCGCCCAGCCTGGTTCCCCGCGCCCTGCTCGCCGCCGCCGCTCGCGCAGGCACCACCGCTGGCCCTCGCCCCGCCGAGCGCACCCGCCCGGGCACACGCACCCCTCCGCGGCCGCCGGGGGCATCCCCGCGCACAACCCCCGCGGCTTCTCCGGGCGCCCGAGCCGGGCAGATGCGCCGCCGCGCGCCCCTCGCCCCGGGCCCGCCGCCGCGCTCCGCCGCTCGCCGGGGGCTCCTCTCCCGGTTCCCCCTGGGCGCCCTCCAGCTCGGGTTCCCTCCCGCTCCTTGGAATAACCCCTGAGGTTCCAGCTGTCGCCGCAAAGTTTCCCGAGGAGACCCGCCTCCCCGGCCGCTGCGCAGGTAAGGAAGGATTCGCAGGGCGGGGGTCGGGGGCCGTGCGAGCGGGACGGGGCGCGGGGGCCAGCGGGGCGGGGGCTGGGAGTGCACGGAGGCGCCGCGGGGTCGGACCGCCCAGCTTTGCCCTGGCGCCGCCGGGGCCGCGCCACCTTTGGGATTTGGGGCGGGGGGCCCCGAGTCGACAGCCGAGCGCCGGCGGTGCTGGCCCCGCCGCGGGGAGGCGCGGGGTGCGCGGTCGGCGGCTGCACTCTCCCGAGCCGAGGTTGGAGTGGGCGGGGGCCCGGACGGAACCCCAGCCCGAGCCCCTTGCTGCGACCCCAAGGAGGCGGCCGGGCCCGCGGGGGGCGCCAGGTTGGGCCGGCCGGTTATAGCTCCGGCCTCGCACCCAGGAACCAGGGCGCTTGGGGCGCGCGGGGAGAGGCAGCCGGCCGGCTCAGGCGCGCCGTTCTGGTCCCCACCAACCGCGTGAGTCACGGCTGGAGCGAGATTTTATTTTTAAAACGACTTCAAGGGGGGCATAAGCAGCCTCCAACTTCCCTCCCCGTGCGCGCTGTGGACTGTGAGCCCTGTGCGGGGCAAGGAGCCCGGGCGGTGCACCTGGCGCTGGAACCGTGGACGGACCCGGCTTGGGCCCCGGGGCAGCAGTCCCCTCACCAAAGCCGGAGGCCAGGCACACGCCCCTCCTCTCAGGGGACTAGAGGCCCAGGGAGGGAAGGCTGGGCAGAGTCGTTGCCCAGCTGCAGGGAACCGTGGCTGATCAGAGCTCTCTGTGGAGAAAGTTGTGGAGCTGGAGACGTCAGGGAGCTGCCCTAGGCTTCCAGGTGGCCCCGAGGGCTGCAAGGCTCTCTGGGGTGTGTGGTTTTAAGAGAATAAAGCCCAGCTGGAGTGTGCTAGGCCCCTGAAGCCCAAGCCGGAGCACCCTCCCCATGTGAATAAATAAAGCCTAGGCTGGGGGGTGGAGTGGGGGACTAGTGAGTCCAGCCCTGCCGCACCTGGTCCCTGAACCCTCAGGGAGGATGGACACCTGCCCCTCCCAGGCAGGAGGTGCCTGAGTGGGGGCACCAAGCCCTGCAGGATGCTGGATACCACTGGCATAGGGATGTTGGGCTGGGGCATGTCCCTCTGCCCAGCAGCCGGCAGGAAGGTGGCCACCAAGCTCAGGGCCTCCAGGCTCAGGTTTCTGGAGTGAAAGCCAAGTGCATCTCTTCCTGCCAGCCCCAGGAAGAGAGGCGCAAACATCACCTGTCAGCCGGTGCCGACTCCGACTCCGTGGGCAACTGTTCAGGGCTTCCTCAGAGGTTTAAAATGGAAATGGCCTGAGCTGTCAGGGCCCGTGCCTGGGAGGGGGTGCTGCCTAGCCCGGTGCGCAGCAAGGGGGCTCTGGTGGGTCTGAAGGGCAGGAATAGTAGACGGGCTGTCACATCCTGACTGAAGGGCCAGCCATGGGCAGGTCTGAGAGCAGGAGAGAGGAGGGCAGACAGGATGTGTGTTGGGGGGGGGGAAGCTATGTACGTGCCCCAGCCCCGTGATCTCACATAGGGACTGGACACTTCTGTAAAAAGCCTCCCCAGCATGAGTTCAAGCCAGGCATGCGTGGGATTGCCGCAGCCTGTAGACAGTGTGCCCTCGCTCTACCACTTACTGGTTCCAAGTCCCTCCACCTCTCTAAGCCTCAGTTTCCCTTGGTGAAGTGGAGTTGACTGTGTGAGGTGGGGTCAGTACTGCATTATGAAATGGAGTGAGGTGGACAGATGCCCTTCTCCTGGGTTGAAGGGGTCCCTGAGGACTGAGGGCACCTGTAGAGACGTTGGAGGGTTGGAGGGTCAGAGTCCTGACATGATGCTGACCAGCAGCAGCAGTGCCCTCCCTTGTGGCTTGCCCCCTCACACCTCATCTGAGACCTCCCAATATAAACCCCTGGGAGGTCCCCGCAGTTTGTTTATAAGAAGGCGGGGGGAGGGGCGCTGCCACCCCATTGAATCAACTGCTGCCAAGGCTCTATGGGGAGACCATTAGTCCGAAAGACAGCTCTGCTGACTGATGCCTGGTGGCTGAGCCTGGGTCACTTCTGGGTGACCTGAGGTCTGCTGCCTCTGGGGACCCCCCCTTGCTCGCCTGCACAGGGGGATATAGTGGTTGTCCCACCCTGCAAGGATATGTGGACACCCCGAGTATGGGAGAGCAGGGCAGGGCAGGGCAGTGCACAAAAGATGGGTAGGTGGTATCTGTGCTCGCTTCCAAGTCAGCTGAGAGATGGACCAGAACTCCAGGTGGACCCGAGATGGTGGGTGTTGAGGGGCAGAGAGGCAGGATGGAACCCAATGACTGACCACACAGGCCCAGTGCAGTGACAGTTGTCAAGAAGCAGCTGGCCTGGTGCAGGGGAGAATGGGGGCCCTTGGGGCCTGCGGGGCACAGCCCCCTCTGCCTGGTCAGGTGGGACAGAGGCAGAGGGCAGAGGCTGGGAGATAGAGGCTGGGTGCAGCATGCTTGGCAGGCTCTGGGCCTCGGGGGGCAACTTGTCCCAGCCAGGCGAAGGGGCAGATGGCTCAGGAGTGGCGGTGAGCAGCTGAAGGCCCTGCCCAGTGTGGATGGCCCCTCTGTGTGTCTCTGGGAGTTGAGGACCTACTGGCAGTTGCCTCCGTAGCTGGCCAGGCTGCCCTGCAGTCATGGCTGAGAAATGGCCTGATCTCTGAGATGGGCTTGTCTGGGCTGTGTGAGGGGATTTGGCTGAGCCAGCCCTTCTGCCTCGGGGTGCTAGGGACTTGTTCCTGGGGAGGGTGTTTCTGCTTGGCCTGTTAACTTTGAGCAAGTGACCAGATCTCATGGGGTCTCGACATCTTCATCCATAAAGTGGGGTAAGTGCCCATCTTGGGGGTACCCACTGTGAGATGATGCCTATGAATTTCTAGCACAGAGCTTATGCCTGGCAATGTAGGCTCCCTGTGGTCCCCACCTCTGGCTCATGCTGGGCTTCCAGTTTCTTCAGGCCTTGGAATGGCAGGAAGGACTGACAGCCCCCTACCCCAGGCACCAAATCCCAGTGGGATCTCACCCTGCTGACTTCCATGTCTGGCCCCCAGTGGCAGTGGGAATTTGCAGGAGTGAGGTATTGTCAACAGTGGGGAGGTTGGGGTTTTTTGCTGGGGGCCCTCACGGGGTGGGCTGTAAATATATGGACAAGGAGGGGCTTGAGGGGTGTGGGCGTGGCTGGAGCTTCTAAGTGCTCCTAGAGGGGTGGGCAGTGGTGGCCCCAGGGTGCTCACCTACTGGAGAGGCTGCCAGGGCTCTGGAAGGGTGGGGCTGGCTCAAGCCTAAGGCCTTGATGCACAACCCTCTGTGTGGGTTTGGGGGGAGTCCCCTTCCCAGAACCTGGGTTCTTCCCTCCCCCCCCCCCCCAACCTCACCCTGAGACAAAGTTCAGGCCTACTCCTGCTTGTGCAAGGGCACGAGGCAGCTGCATTCTGTCCTTAAGGCTGGGGTGAGGGGAACAGACCGATGGCTGGAGGAGACAGAGGAAAGGACAGCGTGACCCCAGGGTGCCCTGACCATGCACCCATCCCCAGTCGGCCTGGCATTCCCTAGCAGCAGTTGGAGTGGCGAGGGCTGTAGGACAGGGGCCCTGTTTGTGCAGGCCTGTGTTTGCCTGAGCTGGCTGGTGGATGCCTATTTACACCGCTGGCGGCCCCCAGAGCCTAGCCACTCCCCAGGGTTAGCAGCTCTGCCGATGATGTCAGCTTTTGGGGGCCTCAGCTCACCTTGCGGAAGTTGTTTGCTGGATTTGCTGCAGCCCAGGGTTTTGAAACTCCCCCTGTGGGGCTTGCAGGCTTGTGTGTGCTGCCCCACACCCCACAGAGCCAGGGCCAGTGAGTGTGGGGGAAGGGAGGGAAGAGGGGATGGGAGGTTGGGCACAGGCATTACTTCAGCGAGGGACGGGGCACAAGGCACCCTGCTCAGCACCCCTGGCTATCTCTGGTCTTCTGTCTTTCCCTCCCTCCTTCCCTACTTTCCTGCTCATTCATTCATTCATTCATTCGTTCATTCATTCATGAGACAGGTGTTGAGTGTGGGTTATGGGCTGGTCAAGGTGCTGGGCTCTGGGAGGAAAGGGGTAAACAGAAGCAGCCATAAGTCGTGCCCTCAGGGAGTGTTCAGTTGGAAATGAGGCTCAGATAGCCATCAGATGCTCCCTTTCCCACTAAGGAGCCTTGGGCTCTGAAGGTGGGAAGGGAGCCCTGTGAGGTTGGGTGACAGGGGAGCCTGCCAGGCGCTGGAGTCAGGGAAGGGGGTGCTTGAGCCAAGACGTGAAGCTGGGGCAGTAAATGGCAAAGAGAAGGGACAGGAAGTAGGGGCCTGGCAGATAGAACCAATGGAAGGGGCTGCATGGGAGTGCTTGGCAGGGGTGAGAAGCAGGGGGTGCTGGCGGGTGCACAGCACCTGCAGGCAGGGGACAGTAGTCTGTTCAGAGCTTGTGGTCTGTCTCTTTGGGTCTCTGCTGGCCTGTCCATCTCCATCTCTCAGGACCCTGGACCTGCCTCAAGGACCATCTGCTCAGTCCTCCCGGTAGGCCCTTGGAAGGGTGAGCTTCCTGGGCTCAGGGTGTGAGGCTCCCCTGTTCCTGAGAGCTGTGTATCCACCTACGTGGACTGGCTGACCCAGCATTGGATGGGCCAGGAGCTAGAATATTTGGGCTTGTTTGTGATGGGGGCAGTGGCTCCAGTATAGACTACGGCTGTTAGTAGCAATAGGGCTTCCTTAGAAACCCTCTCCTGGCTCTGACTGTCTCCCAGTACAGAGATGGGGCATTGAACAGAGGGGTTGGTGCGGGGGAAGAAGGGAGTGAAGGCTGGTCTGGAGGCACCAGGACCCAGCTGTATGGGGCTCAGCTAACCACTAGGGGACACTGCCTCCCAGGCAGAGTGCAGGACCCAGGCATCCGGCAGCCTGGGGCCACGGTGCTACAAGCTGTGCTCACCAGGAGGGACTCCCTGGCAGGGAGGCACTGGCTGGGCTGTTTTGTGGATGGCTTTGTACTTAATTAAAACGCGGATTAAGACAGGGGTCTCGGGGCTTGGAGGCACTGGTCCCGGCTGTTCCTGCCTGCACTGATCTCAGGAGCAGCTCTGTGGCAGCAGTTTTTCACTCCCCTCTCCCTCCTTCTGCCTGAATTCATCGTTGGCACCAGATTACAACAGATTTAGCAAACTGTTAAAAAGAGAGAGTGGGGGGAAGAGAAAAAAGAAAGGGGGACTGACTTTGGAGAGGAGATGGCATTTATCTCCACAAGCAAACTGCTCCTCGATTTGTCCCATCGCCCTCCACTCCTCACCCCCTGCGACGCCTGGGAGATGCTGCCTGGAAAAAGGTCCTCAAAATACCTCTGGGCGCTGACGTCAGGATGGGCTTTCCCGTGTCTGCCAAGTGCTGCCTGGTGCAGGGAGCAGAGGGGAGAGCTGAGCTTTCAGGGGCGATGGGGGGTACCCAGGGCCGCTCTGAAGAGTGGTGCTGGTCCTGAGTGGTGGCAGGGCTGGCGATGAGGGGTCAGAGGCTCCGCTGAGGGCAGAGGCTGTGTCTGTCTGGTTCCCTGGTGCTGCCCCAGGGCCTGGTGTGAATGAACGGGCGGAGGAATGATGAAGCCACGATTGATCAACCGCACAGAGCTGGCGCCGGTGGCAGTAGAGGGTCCAACCTTTCAGCTGGGACTCATGGGGATGAAACCAGGTGGACTAAGCTGCCCTCTGGGGACACGCCCTCCTGCGCCCTGGATGGAGTGCTAATGGAGGTTCCCTACAGGCCCTGCCCAGCAGCCGCCTGCTGGCTTTTCTGGGCTGACCTTGATTTACAACATGTCCCTCTGTGGGCAGACCTGGCTCAGGGAATCTGACTGCTTGAAGTCCCCAGATCCTGGGATCTTGCCCTGGTCCTGAGGGCGCCTATCCCAGTTAGAGCCTAGGGCGGATTAGGTCAGCCCAGGGCCACAGGGCTCCTGGGCTGGGCTGGGCTGACGCTGCCCTGAGTGGGGGGCGCTTAGGTTCAGTGGGGGGGGCAGGGGCCTCATTCTCACAGAGAAGCTGCCTGAGGTGGACCAGGCCCGGAGCAGGGCTAGGTCAGGACGGGACACAGATGTGCATCATGCTGACACCTCTCAAACACACACACACCTTTGCACACACGGGCTCACACCTAACTCTTCTAATCTGCGTTTCCATAGCCAGTCTGAGCGGCACTATGAGGTGAATGAACCTCACATTCCACGCCCCTCCAGCGCACTACTGAGAAGAGGTTAGAGTGGCTGCCCCTGCCCAGACGCGGGGGCCCCTTCCTGTGCAGCCCCCGCCTGGCCTGCCTCCTCCAGACTGAGCTGTTGTTGCCCACGTGCTCTCCCTAGGCTCCTCTCTGGGGAGGGGGTGGGTATAAGGAATGAAAAGCAGGGGTGATAGTGCCCGCCCCAAGCCCTGCTCCAGCCAAGGAAGCCTCGCTATTGTCAGCCCTGCAGCCTAACCTCTGACCCCAGGGAAGGAGCTGAGCAGTTAGAGCCTAGGGCGCTCAGCAGGGCCACCTGCCTGGAGCCAGCAGAGAGAAGGCTGGCCGTGGAACAGAGAGAGCGCGGTAGGGGATTGGAAGCCCTTTCCCTCCTCACGGAGGCTGCACACCACGCAGTGTCCACCTGCCCTAGGGAGACAGGCCACACCCCCTTGCCCCCCAGTCACAGTGGGGCTTCCTGTGCCTCAGTTTCCCCACTACTGCTGGCCAAGTGTTTGGACCACAAGGCTCTAAGGGCCCAGAAGCACCACAGCTCTGGGATTCTGAGCCCCGAGTCTCCTCCCAGGTTTAGGCTATGGAGAGGCCTGGGCAGTGCTGTGTACTAGCTTCTAGGGGCTTCTGATGGGCAAGCCCTGCCTGGCTTGTCTTCTTCACACTGTGAGAGGAGGGAGATGGAGGCTCAGAGTGGAGGAATGCCTTGTCCAGGGCCATGCAGAAATCAGGACCACCCTGAGGCAGCGGGCTGTGGAGTGAAAGCACCTGGGCTTTGGGGTCTGATGGACCTGGATTCAAATCCTACCTGTTACTTAACAGCTGGCTGCCCCTGGACGCCTCACTCCCCCTCTCCATCCTAAGTCTCCACACTAGTGAAATGGAACAACATAGTACACGTCCCAGGGTCAGTATGCAGACTGAATGTGACAGTGCCTGTGGAAGGGCTATGTGGAAACCAGTAGTTATTGCACATGGGCAAATAGGATAGGCTCCCCCAGATGCAGGGCTGGGGTGCTGACTGCCCCAGGGCTCCGAGGAGCCCAGGGGCTGGGAGTGGCTGCACACACTAGTCCCATGCCCTCGGGGATGCCCTACCCTTTCCCGGCAGGTAGGCTCATGGGAGGTTTGCTGAGCTCCTGACCGGCCCCCTTGTTAGGCAGAGGTCAGGGCCTCAGGTCTACAGCCATGAGGGTAGACTGCTCAGTTTGGAGTGTGGGCAATTCTCAGGGGGACTGGAGAGAACTGAGCCCCTGAGGGCTCCAGGAAGCAGTAAGGGTTGGGGGGGTGGCAGGAACCAGAGGGGTTAGGGGCCAAGTTGTGGAGAGGGAGTTCGTAGGGCTCAAGTGTCACCTTCTCCCAGGCTGGGTCCCCTGGGAGGGCGTCAGGTGGAACCCCCTTGGGTAGTTACTGGGCACCTCCCGTGTGCCAGGCCTCCAGGTCGAAGCTGGGCACAGGGACCAGTATGACTCCATCCCATGAGGGCAGCTGCCTGTATTGACTGTTCACTATCTACCCGGCATGTCACAGAGCACCATGCTAAGGACCCACCAGTGCAGGATCTCCTCCAGGCTTCACAGCAGCCCATTTCGCAGAAGAGAACACTGAGGCACAAGCAGATAAAGTGACCGAACCCAGGTCACACAGCTCAGACACGGCATCTTACACCCGCCCCCAGCACATGACCAAATAAGGAGATGGCAGTCACTGTCCCAGCAGTCGCCACACACACTGCACCTACCTGCCAGCGCTATAAACTCAATTAGTCCCCCAGGAACCCTCTGAGGTGGGGGCTCCTTTTACAGATTTTACCCCAGGAAGCAGGCACAGGCGAAGGGATTTGCCCAAGTGACACCAAGGAAGGGCCGCCCTCAAAGCACACTGGTTCCAGCCCCGTCTGGGTCCTTACAAAAGCTCTTGAAGATGGAAACTGGGGCACAGAGATGGCGGATAACTCTGAGGTCTCCAGGACCTGAGGTTTCTCTCTCCTGCTTCCCCTCAACCATGCCTCTCCCCAAACTGGGGACCTTCAGAGTCTGGGCCTCCTGGAGGGCCCCTCCCTGCCCCACACTCCTGAGGCCCCACTATGTGCAGGACCAGTACAGGCCTTGATGACATGTGATGTCATTTAACATGAGTGGGGGAGGCATCAGGGAAGGGCTAACAGCAGAGGTGCCCTTTGAGCCCTGGATGGAGAGCCAGGCCCAGGCGGGAGGCTTTCCTGGAGGGGTCAGCCTCAGAGTGGGTGCGAATGAGTCTGGCCTGTTGGGCTGAGGGTGAGCAGTCTGGGTGGCGGGGGCATGACATTTCTCTCCAGGCCCAGCTGCCGTGATGTCAGCAGGTGGCCCAGCTGGGCCTGGCTGCCCGCCAGTGCCCCCAAAAGAGCTTGGGCAGTGTCGAGGGGGCCCAGGAGGGCGGGAGCAGCCTGCGGTCACAGAGCAATCTCCATTAGGGCCAGTGAGCGAGTGGCTGCAGCTCCTGGAATCCTATTAAAAGCTTTTTCATTGTTCCCCGCGATATGCTCCGCTCCGCCGGGACCTGGGCATGTTGATAATTTATTTGTGGAAGGGAAAGGGGCGAAGAGTGCAGGAGAGAGGGAAATGTCATTATTTACTCAGCTGCTTTCTGCAGCATGGGCCCTTCCTGGGGCAGCTTGAGTGGGGGGCACAGCATCCCCTCAAGTCAGGAGGTGGGGGGCAAGGCTCTGTAAGGGTGCAGTTGGGGTTGCCATGGTCAGGGGAGGAGGGGCCTTGGGGAGGGGCTCTGAGGGTGTGGAGGCCCTGACACTCAGAGGTCCCAGGCCCAGACCTGCAGCTAAAGGGGCCCCCCAGGAGCTTCATGAGCCCAACTCTGGTGTGGACTGGAGATGGGGATTTGAGGCTCTTGCTGCCATGACTCTGGCGGGGGTGAGGGCGACCTCACTGGGTCCTCTGGGCAGAACTAACAACAGTATTAGCCCATTTACCAGGTTCTCACTACGTGCTCAGCGCTTCATGGACAGTGTCTCCATTAGTGCTCACGACATCTCTGTAGGCAGAACCTCATTATTGCCTTCTTCCACATGAGGAAACAGGCACAGTCACCCAGCTTCTAGCACTGAATCCCAGCCTCTTAGCACTGTTACTGACTCTGGTGGAGGCTCCACAGAGGCCCAGCCCCCCTTTGTCCCCAGGCCGGAACAGGGTCCCCTCCTGCAGATGCCTGCGTGTTGAACTTGCTCGTCTCAGCGGCACTGCGGGGCCGGCTTTCATTATCCCCTGCGCAGGTGAGGAAACAGGCTCAGAGGGGTGACGCATCTGCACAAAGGTAGGACAGAGCAGGCATTAAACCCAGGCTGGTCTGGGCTCTTGAAGTGTCGCCTGTGCTGGGTGCAAGGCTGCCCGATGAGGGGGGTCCATACCCAGGAGTGCCGGGGCAGCCCCAGGCAGTGCCGGCTTTGGGACTAGAACCCCACAGAGGATCAGGCCCGGGTGGCTCTGATTGGCCCAAGTCCCCTTTAAGCACACTCATGATTGGCCCAGTCTTCAAACTGTAACGATGGCATAGGCAGCTGGCTGTCACATGGACATCACCCCCATGCCACCCCTCTAGCACAGACACTGCCAGATGTTTAAAGAATACGGTTAATCAAGTCACTCACTAACTCTGAGATCATCAGTGGCTCCCTATTTCTTGAAAAACTGAGTCCAAGACCCTTGACCTGGCATTTCAGACCTTCCCAGCCTGGCTTCTCCTCCAGTCCCTCTCCTATTAGGCCTACGGATGACACAGCTCCCACCTCTGAGCTTTTGACTGTGCTGTTCCTTGTGTCCAGAAGGCCACCCCCACTCCCCACATGGGGTGAACGCCACCTCCCATGTGAAGCCCTCCCTGACTCCGAAGCCCTCTCTGACTAACAGGAGGAACCAGTCCTTCCTGCCTCCCATTCCCCCGGCACTTGGCAGGCTTCTCATCTGATGTGTGACATATGACGGTGTAGGTGGCTGCAGTTTACATCTGCACCACCTCCACCCGCCTTCCCTCCCCCTCCTTCCCCGCCCCAGGCCCCTGCGAGATGCTGTCTTAGTGCTGCTTAACCGTGGAGCCGAATCTGGGATTCATTCATTCATCCAACCAACCGAGGCTTCCTGAGCCCGAAGCGCATTGATAAATAGCTTTCTCTTTACAGAAGCTCTGGGAGTGAGTGGCATTAGCCCATTTCATAGAGGAGAAAGGGAAACCCGGGGAGGTCACCTGGCCAAGGACACCCAGCAAGTCCGAGGTGGAGCTGGGGATGAAGCTGGGCCCCAGGCAGGAGCAGCGATAGGGTGGTGATCAGACTGGCATTCCCTGAGATCTCCCGCCTGCCTGGCACTGAGTGGAACATTAAATACAGGCCTCATTTGATTCTCACAGTTGCCCAGGGAGGATTGTACTTGGTGATCCATTTTACAGATGAGGAAACTGAAGCTGAGAGAGAGAGAGAGAAGCAGAGCCCCAACCCTGTGACCTCCTGAGAGCCCTAGGTGAGGAGAGGGGCTTTTCCAGTGTCCTGTATGCCAGGCCTGGAGCTGTCCCTTCAGAGAGGGGATGGGGCAGGCCTTGCCCACTGAAGCTCCCCCTGGAGGCCCTGCTTGGCTCTTAGGCCCACAGCCTGCCCTGGCCAGACATCCTCTGGATGAGAGGAGACTGGGGAGGTGGTGTGCCCAGGAGCAGATCGGGCGTGGGCCCTGCCCCCACGGCAGCTGTCTGCCTGCCCTATGGCCTCATAGACAGATAGGGCTTGTGAGAGCTGGGGGCCTCCGAGGAGAGCTTGGCTCCCTCGGCAGCTGCTCAAAGGCCTCTTTGTGGCAGGACCTTCCGTGGGTAGCTGCCCCACCATAGGCGCAAACAGAGCCCAGCCTTTGTATCATCACACTGCCCCTGCCCTGACCTGGGCTCTTGTCTGGGGGAGGTTGGGGGCCTTGGACCCTCCAATGGCCTAGGAGGGACTACCTTGGACCCTCCAATGGTCTAGGATGGGTGTGGTCTGTTGCCAGGACCCAGAACCCCCCCAGCTCACAGACACTGCCCTGGATGGGGCTGGTCCCTAGCCTGACTCAGGCTGGGGGAGGGAGTTTGGAAGCATTAATTAATATTAATAATAATAATAATAGCAATAGCACAGCAATAACAACATCTGCTGCCATTTGAGGAACTCCTGCCTTGTCTGCTGATAGGAATTTATGTTATTATCTCATTGATCCCTCAAAGCAGCCCTATAGACTGGACAGTTGTTTGCCCCATTTTAAAGATGAGGAAACTGAGACTCTGCGAGGTTAAGACCTTCACCCCACATCACATAATATCAAGGGGCTGCTGGATCTCACTCCAGAGCCCATTCTTTTTTTTAAATCCTCACTTGAGGATATGTTTCGAGAGAGGAAGGGGGGGAGAGAGAGAGAGAAACATCAATCAGTTGCCTCCCACAACCTAGGTATGAGCCCTGACCAGGAATCAAACCCGCAACCTTTCTGGTATATGGGACGATGCTCCAACCAACTGAGCTGCCTGGCCAGGGTCAGAGCCCTCTCTTAAGCACCAGGTACTGCCATCCCTGTCAAGCCCCCAGACGGCCACAATATTATGCAGAGGCGGAGCCACCCTGCCACACCCCACGAGCTCCTAACCATGTCACTTGCAGTCCTGTGTGAGGGAGGCCCTGTCACCTCATGTTAGAGCTGAGGAAGCTGACGCTCCGAGAGATGAACTGGGGTGCCTGGCACAGGGTGGTCATGGGCAGATTGCATTTTGCCTTCCCCACTTGTATCCTTCCTCAGGCTTCCCCTTTGGGGAAGGTGAGGTGATTGCCCGAACTGTGTGAGTGGGGATGGTGAAGGAGGTGACAGAGTCCCTGCAAGAGACTTGAGGGACTTCAGGGCTGAGCCTCCCCCACTGACAGTCACTCCCAGGAGGACCCTCAGAGACCACATGTTACACCACCATTGTGAAGTAAGGAAAACTGAGGCACAGAAAAGGAAAAAAGTTCTGGCCTAGGTTCCACAGCCTTGGGGACTGACTGTAGGCCCCAAGGCTGTGCTGGTCACCAGGACACCACTGCTGGTCCTGCGCAGAGTGGAGTACAGCTGACCCTGAGCCCTTTCTGTGCACCAAGCCGGGTGTTAAGCACAGAGCTGCAGAACTGATCCTCACAAGGACTGTATAAGGGAGGTGCTACTACACCCCGATACCAATGAGGAGACTTAGGCACCTGCCCCCAGGACAAGCCCCCAGGGCGGTCTAGGGTCTCATTAGCTCGCCAGTCCCTTACCTCCCTGGAGGCGCTTGCTGGGAGAGGGGTGGGGGCTTTCGGCGGGGCCAGACAGATAGCTCAGGCACCTTTTGCAGGGCAGGCTGCCATGCAGCAGTGTCCTTCTGAGCTTCCCTTCTTATTGAGCTGGATCAGTTTCCCCACCTGTGAAACGGGTGCCGAGCCTGTGCGGCTCCTTCCTAGGGGGCCCACAGGTGAAATCCTGTCTGCAGACCCCCTCATTGCTGGGGCTGGGCTGGGTCTCCACACCTCCCCCAGCTTAGGCCTGGATATTGGATTAGAAATAATGTTATTAATATTCATAACAAGCAGCTTGGTGAAATGATGGGGTGATCATCTGCTCTTCCCTTGAGCTCTCCTCTGATGACGGGAAGTCAGACCCTCCGGCCTTTGTGCCTCAGCACCCCCTGGGGTACAGTAGCTCCCAGAGCCCTAGGTGCCCATTCCCCTGGCTACTCACTTAGCCACCTCTCTAGGCCTCAGTTTCCTCATCTGTAACATGGGGCCAGGGACACCAAGACAGGATGATGTGGGGAGAAGCTCGCCCCTCGTGGGTGCCCGGTTAGGGCAGGGAAGGGGCTGGTCCCTCTGGGAACACACCAGCAATGACAGCTCTCTGGATGCCCAGTGGGTGACTGGGTCTGCAAGCCAGGGAGGAGCTGAGGTGGAGGCGGGGGACTCTTGGGGCTTGGACTGACACCTTCTGTGGTGAGACTCATGTGGCGACCTCTCCCTCCCCAGGGCCTGGCACTGATTGAGTCTCATCATTACAGGGCAAGGGGCACCTTTTCTGGATCCTTGCTCGGCTCCCGGGTGGGCAGCAGAGCTGACGGCCGAGCAGGCTAACAGCTGTTTTTGCGGAAACGAAATCTGTCCGGGTCTGACAGACGGCCACACGCCACCGCTAATGCAATTTCAGCGTGGGAGAGGCCTGCGAGCTGACGTCTGTGCACCGGCCCTGGGTCCAGACAACACTCCCCTCTGAGCTCAGGGTCCCTGAGCGCATGGGGGGGCAGAAGGCTGAGGTTGGTAATCTCCTCCCTGCACAGTGGGCTGGCCAGACTCCCCGTAGGCTAAGTCCATCAGATGAGCAGGTCTGGAGCTCAGACCCTCAAGAGTTTCCTCCCCTCCTCACAAACTCTGATTCATCCTAAAATGCGGACAGAGTGCCCATGGCCTCTGCTCTTTCTCCCTGCTTGTCCCCCAGGGACTCTAGGGCCTAACTGGGCTCCTTTGGACCCCGGAGCCACCCCCACCCCATCCTTAGGTCCTGTCTTTCTTCCCTGGAGGAGTTGTGAGAGGCAGTGAGAGAATATTCCAGGGCCACTTGGTCCCTGAGCACTGTGCTCCCTGTTTATGGCATTTTTGCTCAGAGGAGAGATGGGGGCTGCTCGTGGACTTGATTGGCATCTCTGGCAGAGTCTGAGGGAGAAGGAGGGCAGGGCCCCCACACCAGAGCAAATTTCTCCTTGGAGGATGCTCTCACCCTCCTCCTTCCAGTGGGAAAGAGCTCCCTCGGGGCCGGATCCGGACAAGCCACCCCAGCCTCCATTCTAAATTGCGATACTTGTTCCGAACCTTGGAGGGTGAAGGGAAGCACAAATGAATATTGTCTGTTAAAAACCTTCTGCGCTGCGAGGCCCTGTTACGAATCGAGGCATTATAAGAACTGTTTTCCTCCAGCTGCAGGAAAGGTTTGAAACGTTGACATGGAGATTTAGCCTCTTCACGGGCTGGCAGGGTCAGGGGACAGAGTGGCACAGGGACCTACGCTCCTTACCTGTTGCCTTGGGCAGACATGGCTAATCAGTCCCAGCACGCTCTCCTGCGAGCTGGGGAAGGCAGCCTGGGAGGGGCAGCTGCCGGGCACCCCAAGCCGGTATTTTGCAAAGGAAGGGTGGGGGCTCCGAGAGCCACCAGCCTCTAGAGGTGGAGATAAGATTTAAACCCCGTTCTCCCGACTTCAGAGCTTCGCGATTATGGAAGCTGGTGGTCCAGGGGTTCTTTAGCCAGGTGGGGTAACGCCATGATGCCAGAGTACCCCCACTAGAGCCCACCCAGCTCCCCATCGACAGGCGCAGCGTGGCCAGGCTATGCTCCCTCCCTGCCTGTTAACCTTTATGGGCTGCAACCTGCCTGTGCTCGGTCTAATTACAGCTGCTTACATTCTGGGCTCTTAACTGCAGCCAAGCGATGCATGTGAATGTGGGATTTGTGATTCCCGCCAGCATCCTGAGCCCCACTAAGGGGTGTGTGGGGCTGGGAGAGGGTCAGCATGTTGGCTCAGAGCTGCAGGAAGCCAGGGACTGGGCTCAGGACCTAGGATGGGCGTGCCAGAGGCTGGGTGGGGGGCTCCCCTCTTCAGCTCCGGGGCTGCCTTTGCACAGCCTCACGCCTCGTGAGGAGGTAGTTCTGCTGGCTTCCAGGTTACCCTTTTAATTAAGCCAATTAATTAGTACCTTTAATGAAGCAGATTAACCAGGCCAGGTTCTGCAAATGTGGCTGTCACAGCCCACGGTTTCCTGCAGGTCAGAATTTGGAGGGGCTGCTAAGCTGGGCCTGCAGTCCTGGGGGGCTGAGATGCCTGCTCCAGGACAGGTGGGCTGCACAGAGATGGCTGGCGCAGCCATGACAGGAGAGACTTAGGTTAGACAGAGGAAGGACTGCTTGACAACAGGGCTTATTAACAATTTTGTGAAGGAGGGCAGCGGCCGCTTCCCCAGGAGACTGAGTGCGCTCAGCAGCAGGCCTGATCTTAGCCCTTCAGAAAACACACTGCCCTATAAACCCAGGGTGGCCTTTCTGGCCTCCATCAACACAGTGGGCACTGGGCTCCTTGTGGGATGCCCTCAGAGCCTCATCCTCCCACCCCTCAGCCCAGAGGCACCTGATGGAGTGCAGGCCAGCAGCCAGTGGGCCCCAGAGGGTTTGTGCACCAGGACAAGCCACTGCACCCTTCCTGGGACTCAGTTTCCTCATCTGGCTCCCACCCACCTCTTCTTCCTTTTCCGTGCTGATGTCGTCTCCTCCAGGAATCCTTCCTTACTTCCCCCAGCCTGGTCCCGAACTTGACTTTCATTATGGCCAACCACTGTATCTTGAGAGTAGCCTTGTGCCTTCATTGTCCCCTAATCTGCTGTGCCCAGCACAGGGCCTGGAGTGGAGCCCAGCCTGGAGGAGGCGCTCCTCTGGGGCCAGAGCAGGGGCGAGGGGCAGCCACTAGCTTTGCCTCCAGTTTATCTTGAGAGGAACGCCATGGGGTGGGTGGGAGACAGGAATGGGAATAAACACCATCATACTCAGAGACACCTCTTTAAATACCAGCTGGAAGCAGCCCAGATTCTGGGTGGGTGGAGTAGCTCTTCATTAGCAGGAACCACAGGCGAGGCGCTTTGCACAGGCCAGGCGGGGAGGCATGTGGGACAGGGACAAGCAGACCCTGAGCTGTCCACTCTCCACCCCCAGCTTTGCACAGGCCAGGAGGGGAGCACAGCCGGAGCTGAGGGTGGAGAGTGGGCAGCTCAGGGTCTGCTTGTCCCCATCCCAATGCCTCCCCCCCAGGATGGGAGCATCTCACCTGTGTCCTTTCCCAGCACTGGGCACACGGTGACATTCTCTATCTATAGTCTGTCTCCACTAGGCAGTGAGCTCTGGGCAGGCAGGAGCCTCAGTGCTCTTCTGTTCCCAAGGGCCTGCATGTTAGACAAGCAGTGATTATCCACAGAGGGATGGGTTGTGGGCCGTGGGGTGAGTGCCAGGTGTCTTCCCTGCTCCTCTGCCTACCTTCCTCCCCTCCATACAGATGGCATGGGCCTGGGTACAGTTCTTAGCACCAGAGGGCAGAGGCTGTGCTGACTCCCCCTGATAGCCACATGGGCAAGGCATGTTGTCAGTTCTCGGGGCCTCAGGTCTCCCATCCACAAAATGGGAGCACAGCTGTCTTTGCTGCCAGGAAGGGTTGGCAGGAAGCTATATGCAGACAGGAGGAAGAGGAAAGGGGGCCCCATGAAGCCTAATATGCAGCCAAAGCAGTTAGGACCATGGCCGCTTTGCTCTCAGTCTTCCGGGCCATCTCAGCCTGGATGCCATCGCCTGTGTGGCTTCACCAGGAGTGGCAGGTGAGCCCAGGGGAGAGGCTGAGAGAGCTGGACCTCAGCCCAGGTCTGCAGGGTCCCCCCCCCAGTCTTCCCCCTCACTGCTTCCTGCTCCCCACGCTCCAGGCTCTGCTTCAGTGCCAGAAGGAACAGGCCCTCCCTCCTAGAGGAAATTCACACCCACAGCCCACCTAAGCTGTCTGCAGGGAGGAGGCTGGGGAGGAAGGGGCAGCAGCTGTGGAACAGGAGGCTCTACAAGAGCATGCGCAGACTCATGGAGGGACAGAGCCCAGGTCTCTATCTGTAAGTGACAGAGGGGTGCCGGGGGCCATCAGCCCCGCCTCGCCCCCAGCTCAGCCTGCACAGCCTGGAGAGAGGGGGCTGAGTGCTGAGTCCTGAGTCTGGGTAGCAGCAGGCAGGGCTGGTTGTGATGAAGATGCAGAGCCAATGGGTTGTTGGAGAAATGGGCCCCCTGGGGCTCTCCCCACTCTCAGCACTCACTGGGGACAGTTGAAAACGTAGTGGAGGTTTTGGGCTAATCCTGGTGTGGGGTGTGGGTAGTATGAACCCCAGGCTGAAGTCAGGGATCTGAGGCACCTCGGGGGGGGGGGGTGGTGTCTGTCCCACCCTCTGGGAAGGCCCTTGGTCTGTCTTATAAGTCACGTCTGTACCCCCAGACTCAAGGCTCCAGACTTGAGCTGATCTACACCCCAGGTTCACTGCCACAAGGCCAACCCCTCCTTTTCAACCTGGCATCTCTGCCCAGCCCAAGGCCTATCCTAGACTTCCTTTTGGCCTCTGTTCCAGTATCACCTCCCCCAAGAAGTCTTTCCTAGGCACCCCACTGTCAGGCCTCTCCTGCAGGCCAGTCTGCACCACACTCCTTTTCACTAAACAGGGCTTTCAGTGCACACATCTGGTTCCCTTAGTGCCTGGCAGCCCCGGTGGCCCCTACGCCACTTTGGGCCTCAGCTAACCCGTTTATAAGGCTTGGAGAAAGGGCAGGAATGAGGTCTTTGGGGCCAGCTGGCTGGTGGCTGGATTTAGGGAAGGAAACTCAGTAGGTGGGGTCCCTGTGCTCAGGCCGGAGGGATGCAGGACCCCTCATATCTGCCCTGTTCAGGCACCACTCCTGCTCAGTAAGCAGTTTCACCTGCTGAGGTGAAATTAGAACCTTGTGGGGAGTGACCACTTGGTGCCAGGCTCCATGCCAGCAGTGAGGACACAGAGGAGACAGACAGCCCAGTCCTAGCCCTTTCCAGCTAGTGAGGAGGACGCCTGGCATGGAGACGAGTCAGTGGTCTCCAGGGTCAAACAGGCCAGCATGATCCCTTTTCAGATGAAGGGGGGTGGTGGTGGAGGGGCTGACTTCCTGAGGCCATCTGGCTGGTGAATGCCCGAGCAGGACCTAAATCCCGCCCGGGGCCCTGACTCCAGGTCACCTCCTCTCTGCCTGCTGGAACGGGGTCTTCAAACAGGAAAGTGTGTGCCGTGAGAGGGGCAGCCCTGCCTGAGCACCTGTCACCCTGGGCCACAGTGGAAGGCCAGGTCAGGAGAGGGTGCTGAAGAGAGGTGCCCCTTCTGCAGGGTTCCCCTCTCTCTATCTACAGGTCTGAGGGAGACCTTCTCAGAAAGGGGATCCTGATAAGGCTCTTGCAGGAAGTGGAGGAAGGGAACAGCCATTTGTTGAGCATTTACTCTCTGCTCAGCACTGTGCTAAGGTTATTTTCACAAGCCCATTGAATTCTCACAGCAACCCTCAATAGGCAGCAGCACCCCCACTTCACAGTTGTGGAAATGGAGGCACGAATTGGTGAAGTCACAGGATTTGAACTCAGGCAGGTCCAATCCCAAAGCCACTCTTTCCACCATGCCACCCTTGGGCTGTGGCTGCCCAGACAACACTGCTAGGTGCCTGCCATCTGTGGTTAGGAAGCGCCGCTTTGCCCCACCCCCAGCTCAGCCCTCCTGGAACAGCCGTCCCCTCTCCGATCTGTGAGCCACAACATGATCCGCTAACGTTGGGCTGCGTTATATACAACTGCAAACCCATTATAGTCCTACTTATTTAATAGATGACACCCTATCACAGCCCCCAGTGGTGCTGCATTTCTGAGCACTGTCCACGCACGGGGTTACTAATCCTCTCATTTGGTGGCTAGTAGAGGGCGCAGGGCATCTGAGCAGGGTGACCTGCTCTTGCTGCCCCAAGGGAGCCCTGGGGTGGGGCAGCTGGGGACTCTGCTGGTCTATGACCCCCCTCACTGTTCATCTCAGCTCTTGGCCTGAAGGGGTACCTAGGACAGGAGGCAGCCTGGGGCAGGGCTTGGCCTGGACAGTCACCTGTGGGCGGGGAGGGCTGGGGGGTAGGGCCTGTCCGCTGCTCCCCTGTATGCCAGGCTGCGTTGGGAGGCACCTGCGGCTGCACACCTGGAGTGGGAGCATCAAGGCGGGCCTCTTTCCGGGGAGCTGCCTCTTGCCTTCTAGAAGGGGCAGTAGATGCCCCAGGCCCAGAGATGCTGTGAGGACACTGGGGAGGGGGCCGCAGTGGAGCTGGCAGCTGCCGAGTGCTGCGGGCACAGCCCTGTAATTGGGCAGCCTGTTTCCAGATAAGGCCGATGACACTGAACAGCTTCCCGCTCCACACGCGCTGCGGCCGCTCATTTCCTGCTCCCGCAGCCGGCGATGCCAATTACCTCGCCTCCTGCTCGCCAGTGGCAGCTTCTGGGGCCTCCAGACAATTCCTCTGTCATCGGCCTGGCCTGCATCCTCTCTGGAGGGTGGGAGGGCATGGCGAGGGCAGAGCAGGGTGAGTGGGACCAGCAATGGGGGGTGCCGCACTGGGCGTGGCTGGAGGTTAGGGTGTGGCACACAGACCCAGGCCACCCTGGGAAGGCTGTTTTCTTTCCTGTCCCCACACCTAGAACAGAGTTCACTGTTTATTGAATGGGTTGAGGAGCCGGTAAGTGGGCATGTGCATAGAAGACGGCCTCCCCTGTTTTTTCAGCAGCTTCACTCCCTTGCCCTCCATTCCCTCTACCCCCTTCCACTCTCACCTCCTCTACTGAGAGGACCTGGGTCACCAGTGTGAGACCCTGGGCAAGTCATTGAGCTGCTTGGAACTGGTTGCCTCTAAACTGGGGTGATGGGGGCAGTGCCCTCACAGTGTCGGTGTAAGGACAGCTTGCCCAGCGGAGAGGACACCGCCTTTAGTGCCCAATGCTCAAGTTCTGCTTGTTGGATGAGAACAGGTACCCATTTTGCTCTGGAGAAACTGAGGCTTGCACAGGTTTGGCCAGTGCTGAAAGAACGGAACACCCCTGCCCTTTCTCTGCTGCAACCCCCCACAGGACAGACTTGGAGGAAGAGGGCCAAGGGGCAACCTGTCTGAAGGGGCAAAGGTTGGCTCCAGATTCCTCTCACCCTTGGGGGAGGTGGGAGAAGCATGGAAGAGTTTCGGGCTGTGAAGAGGGAACATACAGGTTCCAGCTCCATTTAGGGTAGATGCAGCCAGTCACTGATTCGGGGGGTAGCGAAGCACCTACCCCAAGAGGGGTGCAGCCTTGCTGCCTTCAGGAGTGGTGGGAGGAGGTGCTCCCTAGGGTGGAAGGCTGGACAAGGAAGGTGGGTTCACCAACTCTGAGGGGGCATTCCCAGGCCCTTTCAGGGGCAGAACATGATTGCTCAGGGTCCCCCAGGCATCCCTACCTACAAGACACTTCCTCTCTTATTGGGGGGACAGACAGCACAGAGGCTGTGGGTAGGGAGATGTGTGTGCCAGGATAGGGGACCTGCAGGGGAGCCAGCCCTGCCATGGTGCAAATAGGGAAACGGAGGCCCAGACTGAGAGGGGTGGATCACACAGCCACTCCAGGCTGTCAGACCCGGCTTCCCCTCCAAGTCTGGGTTCATTCCCTCTCCAAGGGGTATCGGAGGGGAGTTTTCAGATAGAACTCAGGAGCACCTGACCTCGAGAGGCCAGCCTCTAGGCACTGACTGGTTGCTAGTTTCACCTGGCAATAGGAGAAGAACCTCGAGGACCCTAGGGGCAGGGCTCGAGACCCCAGCACCTAGACTAGTGCTGGGGCTCACACGGGGCAGGGCACCCAGTGGCTGGGAGGGCAGAGAAGGGCAGCAAGGGCGGTGCAGTGAGCCTGGGTGCCCCCTCCCACCCAGCCGGAGGGGGGGGGAGCGGGCGAACAACTCCCTAAGGGGCAACTAACAGACCAATTAAGCTGCCAATAAAAAATTTAATCAAGTAATAATGCACCTTACTTTGTTTAATTAGTGTTCTGTCAAGTGAATGAATATTTAAGGCGCGGGTAGTGGTGCCAGCATCTGCCCAGTGGGCAGAGAGGCCGAGCCTACATTTCAATCAGCCTGACAGCTCTCCACGCGGGCATTGATCGCCGCCTCAGCCGCCCAGAAGGCCAGAGAGTGCCGGGCACGGTGGGGAGCTCTTCATTCCTGCGCAGGCCTACTACAGCTGGCTGGCCCTGGTCTGGGCCTGTTTCCTCATCTGCAAAATGGGGGCAGTAGTCCAGGTGAACTCTGCCAGTTCTAAAAAGACAAATTTGGACTGATTTTGTTTCTTGAACCTGTGTCCCAGATGGGTCCAGAAGGCATGTGGAGCCTGAGAGCCCAGTCTGTGCTGCCGGTGTCCCTCAAGTCTACCCCCAGGATGTCTGGTGTCTGTCAGCCCGGTGCCTACACGATCAGAGCTGTGTGTGTCTGTGAAGGGGGTGCCTAGGTTAGGCCCCAACCCAGCGCGCCCTGGGAGGTGCCCCTCCGTGCAGCCCGAGCCTGAGGACCAGGGAAGGCCTGTCTGGGCTATACTTCTGTTCCCTAGGCCTCCCATTCATTCAACAACTTGGGGGCTCTGCCCGGTGCCTAGCTCAGGGTTTCTTTCCTGGAAAATGAGGGACTTGAACTGCCTCTCAAAGGCCCAATTTAAGAACTCTGCGAGCCCCAGGCCCCCCCTCCTTCCCCCCTTTCTGCTCGAGGTCTACCCCAAGCCCTGGCCAAGGCCACAGAGCCCTTGGGGCCGCGGGTGTAGCCCCGCCCCTGTGCTCATTTGCATATTCATGACCCGGGTGGGGCCGAGGCCCGGCGGTGTCTCGCGTGTGGACTGGGGGCGTCCTCAACAGAGGCCTCTTCTTCCCTTTACTTCCTGCAGAAGACCGGGTGCACCCCCATTCCCCAAGCACCTGAGAGTCTCGCGCTGGAAGGACTTTGGTAATTATTTGTTTCAGTTGAGCTGTTTTCAGTCTAGGCTAGGCTGAGTCTTGTAATGAGTATGGATTTGCCAGTAAATAAGTCCCCCGCTTCTAACCCCTGTAATAAATGCATTTGGAGTAATCTGGCGATCACGCGGTGTAATTTGCTGGCTGTCAGGGCAGATTGATGCGCCACGCGCTGACTTCGCGCCGTCCGCCCTTGGTTTGCGCTGCGCCTCCGACCCTGGTCCCTGCCCCCAGCTGGGCGCGAGGGCCCTTCTGCTAGGGAAGAGGAGTGGGCCTGGTCTGCTCAGACCCCCATCCAGCCTCTGGGGCCTGAGGGTCCCTCCTGCACCCCACCGCGTGGGCTTTCAGGTCACCTGCCTCTGACCCCATAGTGCCCCCCTAGGCAGCCAGTCCATGGCTCCCAACTGCATCAAAATGCAAGGTCCTCGGTGCCACCCTGGACTTGCTAAATTGTATTATCTGTGGGTGGGGTCCTTAATCTGCATTTGAAAATGTCTCCTCCTAGCCCCAAGTTACGCAGCCAAGGCATATTTAGGAGCATCACTCAGTGCAACATCAAGTTCCAGCTCTTCAGAGGAGTAAATGAGACACTCTTGGACTTCCTTCCTCCCCAGTTCTTCAGTTGGTTACTTTTCCAAACAAATGCTGTTTTGTTCATGCCTCTGAAACGTTTTTCCAAACCTCTACTTGGCATGCCTTGGCCCCTTCTCTGCCTGGGGGATGTCCACTTGGCTTTGCTCAAATGTTCCCTCCTCCATGAAGCCTTCCCAAACTTCCTCAGAAAGGGGTCTCTCCCCTGCACTTCCCTGGCTGGGCATCACAGTTGTTTTTTTACACAAGGGCCTGGTCCTACCACACACTATGAGGGCTGCACCTCCCACTGGCTTCTGCAAGCAGCCTTCAACACCTTGCACAGTGCCTAGCATATAATAGGTGCTCAATAAACACGAGGCTCATGAATCAATGAGCAAGTGATGAGTCTTGGCTGCCTTTCAGAGGGAGCATCAAGTTTGTGGGCTGACACAGTTCAGCTTATGCAAAGATCATCTCAAATCCTAGTGTCTTATGTCTGCCATGCCCTGGGATAACCTGAGCATTCTAAATGGGGGGGAAGGGGGAATGGCACCCTCCCACCTAACAAGGGGCTGAAGGAAGTCAATTTCAGCCAATTCAGCCCCACCTCCTCCTACACTCTGGCACCCAAACAGGGGTGAACGTTAAGATTCATGTAAGAACTTGGTCAGGGTTTACTGAACACCCACCATGTGCAGGCACAGTTCTAGGCTCTGGGAGTGGAGCTACACTGACAGATATTGATCTTTGATGGGACTTATAAATCCTAGCTGGGTAGGGAAGGAGCCCTGCGCCATCTCCTGCTCTGCAGGAAAGCCATTTGTGCTATAGGTTCTCAGTGAGCTTGTCCCTGCCTTCCAGGACGTGACCCAGGCGGAGGCCCCAGATTGCCACCCCAAAACCAGGCCACAGAGGGCTGGGGGAGGAAGGCAGCCCCCTCCACCCTGGCACCATTTTCCAGGCCAGCCCTTCCTGGTCCTGCTCTTGGGCCCTGAGCCACTCCTGAGTTCTGGCCGGGCCTGGGGCTGGGACACCACAGCTGCAAGAGGACAGAGGTCCTGCCCTACCTTCCAGCTGTGAGAGATTAAACAAGATAACCGGAGGGAAAGTCCCTGGCCCAGTGACAGACAGTATGGTGTGAGGGCTCGAAGGCTATAGTGCAGTCTCAATGGAATGAAGCCAGTGTAGAGTGATCCAAGGCATGGACACAGGAGCCAGGTGAACTCGGCTCTGTGTGCCCTTGTGCTGATTCTTAACCTCTCTGTGACTGTTGCCTCATCTGAACAGTACGGAGAATGACACTAGTGTGCTCTTCATAGGGTTAATATTGGCTCCAGGAAATGACGGTTTTAAAACACCTAGAGGATTGCTTGTGCATCGGAAGTGCTGTACATGGGTCAACTAAAAACAGCCCATATGTATACCAGACACCAAGGAAGCCCAAGGAGTGAAGGAGGGAGGGGGAAGATTTCCAGAGGAGGTGATGTGCTTTTCTTGAAGGATGAATAGGAGTTCATCAAGGGGTAAGGGAAAGGCAGTCTCAGGCACCGCAAGAAGCCTCCCTTACCAGCAACCCTCCTTATACCTTCTTCTCCCTCTGCTGGCTGAAGCTCAGATGGGAATAACCTTTAGAGGAGTGAGGTTTGGGTGATATTGGTGTGTTTTGTAGGGATGAGAAGCGAGAGGCCAGTGGTGGGGACAAGGGACACTCCTCAGTGTGTGCCCAGCTCCCCCACGACAGCCATGGCTGGTTCTCAGCCGCCTGTCAGCCAGCAATCATGTTTAATAAAGGCCCCAAATTAGACAGCCGAGCGCAAGCACCTTCGCTCTAACAATGCAATTAGCACAGACAAAGCCTCCCGCTTCCTCCCAGGCCCCAGAGAGGGTGGCAGAGGGTGGGGGGGATGAGCCCGGCCCTCCCCAGAGAGCTGTGGAGAGGTTTGAAAAGGAAATGGTGATAGACCAAGAGGTGACAATGAATTGCATCCGAATGACAGCTCCTCTTGTTGTCAGGCCGTCATGGGGAGAGTGCATCTTCACTGGATCTTTCTAGGTTACCCGGCTTTGAACAGTGACACCCACACATCCCAAGGTCTCCTTCTCTCCAGCCCCTCTACTTCTCCAGCCCCCCTCTCTCTCCAGTCCCCTCTACCTCTCCAGTCCCTCTACCTCTCCAGCCCCTCTACCTCTCCAGTCCCCTCTACCTCTCCAGTCCCCTCTATCTCTCCAGTCCCTCTACCTCTCCAGCCCCTCTACCTCTCCAGTCCCCTCTACCTCTCTAGTCCCCTCTACCTCTCCAGCCCTTCTATCTCTCCAGCCCTTCTATCTCTCCAGCCCTTCTACCTCTCCTTATCCTGCACCTTCTTCCTCACCTTCTGAGGACAGATGCAGGTGGGGTTTACATGAATAAAACATCAGTGAAAAGGGAAAAAAATCCCAAACTGCACAGCTCAGGCTCTGGGACAGAAAGCAAGCAAGCCATGTTGCCTTCCTGCTGGTGCTGGGGATGGGGGTCTCACCCAGGGGAGAGCCTCACCCAGGGGCAGACCTGTCCAATGCCTCTGGCCCCACAGGGAGGGGGATGTGAGTTCTAGGGGATCTACACTGGGTCTACACTGGGGCCGGGACCCTGGGATCCTGACTCCTCAACCTTCTCCTCCCAACACAGACAGGCAGTTCCTGGTCTCTTGGCCAAAGAGCCAGAGGCCTTGGGCCCTGCTCTGGCTGGGCATGCAGGGCCGGTGTGTGTGTACATGATGCATGGCCCTCACCCAAGACCTGCCTGCTGGCTGCCGCAGAGCTGGCTTCTTCCTCTTTGGCCTTATTAAAACCCAGTGTGTGTCCTGACAACATCAGAGCAGGGTGCAGCGGGCGGGGCCTCTGGCCAGACATTAAATAGTACAGTAAGGGGCTTTCTCCGAGTTCTCCCCTTCCCTCTCCCCTGCTCCCCCAGCAGGGAGCCAGGCCTGGCACCCACCACCCAGTGAAGAAGTTCGCAAAAAGGGGGCTGTCACCCAACACCTCAGGCACTCAGTGGCCAGGAGCCAGGACACAAGGACCTTAATCATTCATTTGTTCATTCATTCATTCACTGAGTGCCTTTGGAGCCCACACACAACATGCCAGGCAGGAGGGACACCATGGTCACTGAGATAGATCGGGTCCTGTCAATCACTCCCTGAGAGTAGTCTAGTGGGGAACAGGCCAGACACAGGTCAGTGACAGTGCTGGGGACATGAATTTTGATGAAGGAGCCCAGAACAGGCACCTGACCCAGACTTGGCCTTGGGAGGTTTTCCAGAGGAGAGATGGGTTGCACACAGGCCTGGAGGTAAGGTGATGGTGGCCAAGGAAAGGGGTGGGGTCGGAGAGGCTGAGGAGTGAAGGTGCAGAGGTGAAAAGTGGGGGAGTATTGAGCGTGAGAGAGGTGAAGCAGAGGGCGGCAGGTTTGGGCAGGGGCAGAAGGCTGGGCTTGGCTCAGGGGTGGCTGGAGCCTTGGAGGGCGTTGAGCCAGGGCCTGACTTTTACCAAGCGCTGTCTTTTACCAAGAGTTCCCTCCGTCTCCTTTTCCTCCCCTCCCAAACCAAACATTCACTGAGGCAGCAGTGAGCATAGCAGGGTGTGTGCCTGTCCTGAGCCAGAGAAGATTCAACAGATGAAAAGGAGAGAGTCCACTCCCCCTCGATGCACAGCCAGCCGCATGGGAGGGAGACAAAGCGAGGTTCACCCCAGCGCCGAGGTGAGCACAACTGATCCTGCCTCAGGAAGGCTTCCCAGGGGAGCCACCTTCAGGTGGGCCTTGATGGATGAATAGGAGTTTGCTAAGTGGCTATAAAGATGTATTTAAAGGGTCACTCTTCTTAGGAGATGTAAGACCCCAAGGTAGGAACAGGGTGAGGCTTACTGTCTTCCAGGTGCTTCTGAGCACTTTAACCCACTTCATCCTCAAAATGCTCCTCCCAGAACCCTATTTTACAGAAGGGCTGCTTGACTGGAAGGCAGATGGCCTAAGGTCAAGAAGCTGGAGAGCAGCAGAGGCGGGATTTGGACCTAGGTGTCCAGCTCCAGTGTCCACACTGACAGCCAGCAGGCCAAGCTGCCCGGTGCATGAGGCCTATACTGAACACCTGTGATACAGCAGGCGCCGGCCAGGTGCTGCAGATGCGGGGCCAAAGCGCCACCAGTATCCCAGTCGTCCTCCCTCATGCTGGGTGATCCCAGGGGAGACTGCATGTGGTGTCCAGTGACTCTCCATGACCTGTCCTGGTCCATTAGCCAGGGGCTGGGCATGAGGTTTCAGGGGCCGAATGGAAGTTTCCCTTTTGCTCCCAGGCGGGGCTGGCTTGGTTGATTGAGGGCTGCTGGAGGCCAGGCAGGTTGGCTGGTGGGGGTGGGAGGCCTGCGTGCCCACCTGTAGGAACATGCAGCTCCTGGAGGCGGGCAGGGAGAGGCTTTGCTTGGGGCACCCACTCCAGCCTGAACAACACAGCAGCCTCATTAACAGGCCTCCCTGTCCCCTCCCCACTGCTTCAGTCTCCCTGGAGAGTGGTGAGGGGGAGTCCATTATCAAGCAAATAACAGCTGCTGACGTGAAAATGAAATATAGATTCAATACCTGCACCTTTCAGCTCACAACTCATGCCCCCAGCCCAGGTGACAGCAGATACCGCTCAGATAACAGAATGAGGGGGGCCAGACCTCACCATCTCCCCACCACTTCTTCCTGAGGCTCAAGGACCCAAAGCAGAGCTCAGGCGCTGCCACCCTGCTGCCCCTGGGAGGGGGGTGTGAGAGCACAGACATGCTGTGGCTTGTGCACACACACCACCTGGGGCCAGCTGTCCCAGCCTGCGACTGTCTCAGACTTGCCCCTCGGGGGTCTGGCAGGCACAGTCCAGTTTGGGAACTGGGGTCACCCCAAAACTGTTTGCTTTCCTGGCTGTGCCACCTGTATACTCCCAAAACAGTCACCGAGGGGGTCCAGGAGGAGCTGGGCAGCTGCTTCCTGTTCCGGGCCATTTAGCCAGCAGTTCCCCCCACTTTTACGAGTGGGCAGGCGGTGAACTCATCCCCGTTACAATGCACTCAGGGACCCTGACAACTAATTCAATTTAAAGCAGCCTTGCAATAAAAGCTCAGAACGGAAAACCGCCGAGTCTTGGGGGTTATTTAACAAATTGCTTCACAGATAAATACATTAAAATGATTCTCAAACTGGAGTCGTTCGAAGTTGAAGTAAAATTAAGAAAGTCGAATCAAAATGTAAATTAATGGCGTTGAGATATAGCGTTTGCATTGGCAGGAGTCATGTGCACGGGGAGCGTTGGCAAGGGCTCGTCCTTCTGTTCAGGTGATGTGGTGCCTCAGGCTGTGCCAGAAACCCCTTCAGTGCCAGGCATCCGTGAGCTGGGGCGAGGCTGCTCCGAGTACCTGCCTGGCCCACCCTCTGCCTTCAGGGAACCTCACGCCTACCAGCATGGGCAGTGGCCCTGGCTGGCTTGTTCCTGCCTCTGGTCAGCTCCTGGCACGTGCCAGCAGTTGTAAAATGGGGGTGCCTGTAGCACCTGCTTTGCCAGTGACAGCCAGAAATAAAGGAGAGTGAGCATGCCAGGGCTCGGTGCAGACTGGAGCCTGCCGTGTGTGAGGTCCTAGGATGACAGTGGTCATCGCTGTTGTACACACAGTATTCACTGCTGGGTGAACCTTACAGTGTCCCTGCAAAGCCGGCAGAGCCTGCATGCCCACTTGATAGACAAGTAAATGGAAGCCGGGGTGCCCAGGCAGAATGGGGAGGGCTCCAGCGCCAGGGCTTTTACCACCACCTCTTCCAGCCAGCAAGGAGGTCCTGATTTCACTGCTCTGTCTGTCTTGGTCCGTTTCTCTCCCCACTGAGAGCAGAGAAGCTGGGGCTAGGCCAGCTGCCCACCTGGGGCCCAGAAGATGGGCTCAAAACCTGGCTGCACCCCTGTGGGTACGCCCCCCTTTCCCCCCATGTACTGTGGGCCTCTGCCCCTGGCAGCCCTCCTACCCTGGGCAGCCTCTGGGCTTCACTGGAGGTACTCAGAACTGTAGGGGGCTTGGCAGGAGATGGGCACCCATGTGACCCTCCCTCCCCCGGGCCTGGGAGTGGTCCCAGGTGCAGACAGACAGGGTTGGTAACATTATCTAGACCTATCTTTCTTTTTCATTTTTTTCCCCTTCAGTCCTCACCCGAGGATGTTTTACTGATTCTAGAGAGAGGGGAAGGGAGGGAGAGAGAGAAACGTTGATGTATGAGAGAAAACACCGATCAGCCACCTCCCGCACGCATCCCAACCAGGGATCAAACCCACAACCCAGGTATGTGCCCTGACCAGGAATCACACCCGCACCCCTTGGTGCACAGGACGACGCTCCAATCAACTGAGCCACACTGGCCAGGGCTAGACCTGTCTTTCTTGATAGTGCCTGTGTTCATCAGCCTGGGAGAGAAAAGAAGAGGGAATCCCCGGGGAACAGTGGCAGGGAGGGGTGAGGAAGGGTGGGGCAGGAGACGGAGTAGGGTGAGGGGGAGGGTGCAGCCGACCACCCGGCCCAGCCTTCACTGCAGGGTGGTCAAGAGGTGGAGGGAGAGCGGGAAGGCGCAGCGTGTTACCTCTGCTCCACCCCACCCCACCTCTGGTGGAGGCCTTCACCTGGAACCACAGCCCACCTGACACCTGAGACAGCTCTGGGCCCGGAGGGAAGGCACTGCTAGGTCTGGCCGAGGGCAGCTGTCAGCTGCCAGTGCCGGGTGGGGTGCGCAGCCTCCCTGGGCTCGCTAGGTTGGCTGAAGGAAGGGATGGATTTCAGGGTGAGCACAGCCACTGGAAGCCTGGGTGGGGATGTAGGGGCTCTCCCCACCCAAGCAGTTCCCCCAGATGTGAGGCTAGTTTGTGGTGTGGCAGCTGAGATTGCTGGGGAGGCGCTCACCTATCTGTAGGGACTCAGCAGAGCTGGGTGTCATATGGGAGGGGGCGTAGTGACACACTGGGGTCTGGCCTGGGTCGCCGCATTACCTCAGTGTTTCACAGGAAACCTCTGTGAGCTGTGGGCGCGCTGCAGACGCAACAGGCTTCTGTATTGACAGCCATTACGTCTTTAGCAAATGGTTGAGGGAGAAAAAATAGCCATGAGGATTTATCTTGGGCGCCCATCCCGACGTCAGTTGTGAAGGCGAGTGCTACCCTGACCCTCAGGGCTGGGTCAGTGTCCCCCCACATGGGAGCAGAGCAGGGGGTTCCAGGAGACTGGGGGGGGGGGCTGGAGGAGAGCAGTGGAGAGAAGAGTCAGCAAGTGAGGCCCAGAGAGGTCAGATGGTATGCTCAGGGTCACAAAGCTGGTGGTGACAGAGATGGGAACAATCCTCTGGCACCAAGTGGGGCAACTGAGATGGATGATCAGAGCCCAGCCCGCCCCCCTCAAAGCTCCCTGGGGCCCACCCAGCTGTGACTGAGGATTAGGGTTCTCCCCCAGCCTTTCTGAGCTTCAGCTTCCTCTCGGATGACATGCAGCTGCAACGGCAGGGCTGGGCCTCGGGAGGAAACGTGCAGGAAGTGTTTAAAAAACTACAAAATGCCAAGCAAACAGGAGGCTGGCGGGAAGCTTCCCCCCACTCCTCGCAGGCGGTCGGAGGGCCACCTGAGGACAGGTGGCAGGTTTGCTGGCAGGTTAGGCGGGATCCAGCCCAGCCTTCGACTCCTGCCACAGTGGAGAAAACACCGTAACTAACGCGGGCCGGCGCGCCGGGCCTCGGGCCGCCCAGCTGATCTGGGCAGATTTAACAGGACTTTGAAAAATAAAAAAGGTAAAACAGCAAACCACTGCCTGCTCCTCCCGCTGCAATAAAAATGGATTTATTTGTTCGTGGAATGAAATTTAATAACTTTGGCGGGAGATGAGGCGTGAACAATAAGAGTTTTTTGCTCTTTCTCGAGGTGGAAGGGAGTAGAGGAAGAAGGAGCAGTGAGGGGGACCCCGTCTGGGACACTGTCAGGGAAGGGGGTGTTCATGGGTCCGAGTCCTCCAGCACTTGGTTAAGTAAACCGAGGAGGGGCTGTCTATTCATTGCTCCAAAAGAACAGGTCGCAGCCCTCAAACCGTCCCATTTCTCCTGCTGGCAGTACTCCTCGGTTCTTCCCTGGGCACCGTGCGGGACACCAGGCCTTTGCTCCTGCTGGGCTGCCTCTGCCTTGTTGCCAAAATTCTTTTCATCCCTCAGAGCCCCTTCAAAAAAGTCCTCCTCCTAGGCTCCCGTGGGTCCTTGGCTGAGAGCAGCCATCCAGCCTCCCCTGAGCCCCTGTGAGCACCACCGCTCTCAGGGAGCCCACCGGGTTCTCGCCCCAGCGCAGGGCTGTGCGGGGTGTGTGTGTGTGTGTGTGTGTGTGTGTGTGTGTGTGTGTGTGTGTGTGTGTGTGTGTGTGAAAGTGCCCCCTGAGGTCAGGTTCCCAGGGCCCCGCACAGAGCAGCTCTCTGGCAGGGAGTGAAAGTCATGGATGGGAACCCCGTGTCTACCTTTCCCAGGAACCTGGTGTGACTGGGTGGGGGCTGGGCGGAGGCCAAGGCGAGTCCCCTTGCCAGCTTCCCAGGCAGCCACTGCTCCTGGAAACTCCTGTTCTTACAGCTACTGCTCATGTCACTTCGCCTCTCTGGGCCTCAGTTTCCCCATGTGTGGAGTGGCTGTAGCAAGGCCCTGAGACCAGGGCCCTTTGTCAAGCAGGAGGCCCGAGGGTCAGGTGTGGCAGAAGACCGCAGACTGGGCTGCGTGGTCCTGCCCAGGGCCTGTGGGTCCTGAGGCCGTGGGGGCCGTGGGTCTTTGGGGACTCACCCCGGCTGTGTGCAGGGGTGGGAGTGGCAGGAGGCCTGGGAGGGGGCCCCGACCTGCCCAGTGGCGCTTCCAGGGCCAGGCTCTGCAGCCTGAAGAGCCCTGAGTAGCCGAGGGGGACCGGCTGGCTCCCGCGCTGCACGGGCGGGTCGATAACAAAACAAACGCACTATTGACCGACTACCGCGCACTAAATCCTCCCGGCAGACAAGATGATGTGAGCGCGAATCGACTGCTGAACTCATGACCCGCTCGCCCTGCCCGCCAGCAGCCAAGGAGGGGGTGTCGGGGCGGAGGCCGGGGCCCGGGGGAGGCAGGGCTGGGGTGCAGGGCCTCACTTCATCCTCACGCTGCCCGAGACGGAGGGCTGGTCCTGCACCCTTGTGTGGGCCAGGGCCTGGGAGGCAGGCCTGGGGACAGCAGCTGCTGGGTGTGTCCCGCCCAGCCCTCAGGGGCTGCCTCTGTCCCAGCCTTTGGAAGCCCTCAGGGCAGGAGTCCCAGAAGCTAAACTTAGGAGGTCAGCTGATTCAAGCCTTTGTTTTTAATTAAAATAATTACATAACATCAGCTAAATATGAAAAAATACATGTGGCATCTCTGTAAGTTATGAAACATAATGATAAACCATACACTCTGAACCCGCCATGCAAATTAATCGCAGCGGTTTAGTACCCACTGCTGGGTTAAAATACTGGCTATGCCATTTCCCGCTGTGTGGCTCTAGGCATGTTACTCTACCTCTCTGTGCCTTGGTCTCCACAACCATAAAATGGGGATAAGAAAGAGCACCCCTTAGCCCCTGCCCTGGTTATAGGGTTGTTCTGAGGATTAAATGAGTTAAGGTTTCTAAAACATGAGGAGCTCAAGGAGAGGGAACAGCTCTTGGAATATGGGGGGTTTTCTTCCTTTCTTCCTATTGCAGCTTCATCCCATGTGGCGTCCAGGGGTCCCTCACCTGGCCTTCTCAGGGTCTGTGAACCCCAAGACTCCCATGTAAATCTGAATGTCTGGGGGGTTATATTCCAGGAAAAGGATCATAGCCTCAAGGTGAGCCCCCCTAAAGTGAAGACCCCCCAACTGCTCCAACTGCCCCATTTTATGAAGGGTCCTGTGGCCTGGAGAGGAGTAGAGCCCCACCCTGTCAGCCATCAGCAGTGCGGGCAGGCTCAGCTGTCGATGGTTCAGAGCCAATTATCCCTGCTCCAGATGCCTGGCCACGTGCAGGGAGCCTTGGGATGGGGGCAGAGATGCCCCCTGCAGGTTTCTGTGGGCCACGGGGCACTGTGCACAGACTGGGGGCTGCATGATGCTGGACAACTGCTGTGTGCTGATGGTGTCCAGTTGTGACCAGTGGGCTGTCTCTCTGTCATTGTTCTGTGGCCTCTGAAGATCCCTACTGCCCCTAGGCTCACCCTTGCTCTCTTTTGACGCAGCCTAGGTCAGACTTGGGGTCCCAGGGATCTGCCTTTGATCCCCACTTGACACTTTCTTTCTTGACACTTTCTAGCTGCCCAGATCCTCACTTTAGTCATCTGTAAGATGGACAGAATGAAACTGGGAAGTTTGGGGAAGGATCAGCTGAGGTCATATGTGGCACTTACTAACTTATTCATTCAAAATGAGCGCCGGTTCCCTGCTGTGCTGGGCCCTCCCGGCTGCCCAGGTGCAGGAGGCGCAGCCCAGAGACGGCGCCTGAGGTGCCTCTGCCGCTGGGCGCCCAGCCCATGTGGTCTGGCGCGTCAGATGGTGTATGAGCCAGTGTGTGCGCGTGGGTTCTCGCCTCCTAAACACACTCCTGGGGGAATAAAAGCTGGGCCTTGGCAGGGTAAACACTGCAGCTTCCCGCAGAGAAGCCCAGGAGAAGCAGCCCAGCCTGTGCTCCAGGAAGGGAAGCCCTGCAGCCCCGGAACCTTGCAGGGGCCAGAGCCGAAGCTGGGACCTGGGTCCCGCACGGCCACTCTGGGCTCTGGGGTTGGAGGACTGGCTAGTCTGGGAGTGGAGGGAGGAAAGCCGGGGCTCTGACTATCAGGAGAGCCTTGGAGGCCCAGGTACGAGGGAAAACGGAGGCAGTGTGGCCACCTGGCCACATTCCCGTTATGTCTACTCTGGGGCAACCTGTCAGCCCAGCCAGTCAGAGGGATGTTGGGGGGGAATGCCCCTCCCCACCCCAGTCCTGCCTCCGCCAAGGAAGAGTCACCTAGAATGTCCCAATTAGACATGAAGCTAGATCAAGGTAATGGCCTCCTTCTTTGATGGGGAAACTGAGACAGCGAAAGGAAGGGCTTCTCCAAGGACCCAGGAGGTGGACAGAGTCTCTGCCCCCACTGCCCCCTGCCCTTGGTGGCTGGACTCTTGTCCCTTCCCATCCTGATTTGAAGTGACAGTCCACACAGCTCCTGAGGAGGGAGGAGAGACCCTAGGCCTGGTCATTGCCCCTCTGCCAGGTGCCTGCTGCAAAACACAAACCGCATGGCCACGGGTGTCCTCTCCAACTTCCCCCTGCACTATCCCTCCCCTTCTTGTGCTCCTGCCTTGCTCATCTCCTTGGCTTGGGGCTAAGACTTCCTCACGTTGAAGGGATCTGCACGTGGAGTGAATTTTCACAGCTGGGTTATCACCTCCTAAAAATAGGGCTGAGTGATGGATGGTAGCTGTCGTCAGGCCCTCCAGCCATGGGGAGTGGTAGGAGGGAAGTAGGGGGATGGGCGAGTGAGGGGTCCATAGACCCCAGCCCAGTGCTCTCACCCCAGGGTGACTCCCCAGCCCCGGGCGGGCCTGAAGCCCTCTCACTATGGGGGAGAAGTTGCTCTGCTCCTGAGGTCTTCAGAGCTGGGTCTGAGGCTCCAGGAGGAGCCACCTGCACAGGCACCAGCCACACCAGACCAAGTGAGTCATCTACCCAACAGGTGCCCGGCCTGGCAGCCAGAAGCATCCTGTCCCGGTGGGCTCAGGGCTGTGCCTCTGGAGGGAGGTATGGGAATCAAGGACCCTGTCACAGGGCTGCCCTGCCTCTCCCCATCCCCAGCTGTTCCCGGTTCTGAGTTTTGTTTTTCAGCTTCTTAGTTTTAAAAGATCCATCAGCCTGGCCTCTGGATCCAGGTGCTGATCGGCATTTGTGGAGACATGGCTGGGCTTCAGGCTGTGGACGGGAAGGTGGGGCACAGGGACTCCTTGCTTCCAACACACATACACACATGCTCAGCCCAGACACTGAGGACACACTGGTGGGTGCACACATACTCATAGACACACTGGCACCCGCACACCCACCTCATGCCCTTGGTCTCTGAAGGCACTAATGCAGGTGGAAGGGGGGCTCCAGCTGGTGTCACTGCCCATCACGTCCCAGTCACCTAGCACTGGGCCAGCATTGCCGAGGGAGGGCCCTTAGCCCAGGAACCTGAGAAGGTTGCTGCTAGGCGACTTGGGCCAAGGCCCCCCCCCGTGGTGATGGGTGGACTTCAGGAGCCCATTCTGGCTCAGCAGGCCCTCCTTTCCCCACCCTTCCTCAGCTGGGGTCCCAGAGGCTCTCCTCACATTCCAGGCCTGGGCAGTCCCATGGGCTCTGTGAGTGGCCTTCCCCTTCTCCAGGCCTGCTCTTGGTCCACAGCTGTGTACAGAGTGCCCTTGTGTATGCCTGGCATGTGGGTGCTGGAGACAGCCCTTCCCTTCCTTACACACACCCAGCCCCCCAGCCCAGCCACTGGCCCAATCCAGAGATGCTGGCAGAACAGTCTGTGCCCCTTGCCCAGAAGGACGCTGCCCTCTGGAGGGAGATGGACATGCTCACTCTGCACAGGTCAGAGGTGTGAGACCCCACCTCTGGCCTCTTCTCCAGTCTGAACCCCCCACCCAGTCCTGTCTGCGGTGATGCTCTCGGGGCGAGGCGGCCTCGGAATTACATATTAAATGCAGCTGCACCGAAACAGGGCCTCAATCCAATTACCCCAGGAAACAAGAGGAGCCGTTTAGGCTAATCTGGTTATTCCGGCCGGCCTCCCTCGCAGCCTCAGAGGGATGCCCAGGAGGGCAGCTGTCTGGGTGGGCAGCGGCGTGATCGAGGCCCTGTGCCCCCCGGAGCCCCAGGGGGCCGCCGCAGCACTGACTGCCTGTCTCCCGCGGCAGTCTGCGGGCAGACGCGGGTCCCTGGGCAGGGGCGCCATGGGCTGTGGAGAGGCTTCTCGGCTCGCAGCCCAGCAGGAGAGTGAGCCCGTTATCCATCATCCTACAAATACTAACCGAGCACAGAGCTGCCAAGCACCCGGCCTGGTCGGCAGGGGCACCCAGCAGTGCAGGGAGAGCAAGAGCGGGCTCTGCTTCAGGGTGGGCACCCCGAGCTGGGGGGATAGTCAGGGGAATAAATCTGAAAGGCTATAGTATCAGACGGGGTGACGGCTGGGAGGGAGGCTCCTCTGAGGAGGAGGATTTGGGGAGGCCACAGAAGATGGGATGGGGGGGCCAGGAGCAGTTGATGGCTGGGAGAAGCCAGAGCGGATGCAGTGCTAAGCAGCGAGGCCTCACTCAGGACAGGCTGGGAATTCCCCCTGGAGGAGGTGATGGGTGGGGCTGGGCCCAAGAGCTAGTCCTGGGGGCTGAACAAGGCCATGGAGATCAGAGCTCAAGGCCAAAGTGGGGTTCAGATTCCAGGTGAGGCTCAGAGGGCGGGCTGAAGACCCCACCTCTGGGTATAGGCACTTGGTGGGAGGGGAGGGTCTCAGGCGACCTCTGCCCTTCTCCATCCTGTAGGTCTGGGCACCCCAAAGGGTTCCCCTCGAAAAGGAAGCTGGGGGATGCCTGCTGGGGGATTCAGCATGTGAAAAGGCCAAGACCCCCCCCAGGCTGCTTTCCCTCAGCTCAGATTTCGCAGGACCTGGAAGGCATCAGGGTTCTAAGAAGGGCCGAGCAGGGCCGCCAGGCTGTGGAACCTCCTTCCTCTCCCACCCCCACCTCTCTGGTCTGCCTGACTTCTTTCTCCAGCTATTTTCTCTCCTGAACACCATGGCACCTGTGTGCTGGTCCCACCTCCCTTGTGTCAAGCGTTCCCTGGTGTTTTCTCATTTCATCCCATTCACGTTCCCCTGGGTGGGTACCAGCGTCTCCATTTTACAGGTGAGGAAACTGAGGCTCTCAGAGGTGAAGTGACTCTGCAGCAAAAACAGGTAAAGATCAGGATCTGAACCCCAGCCTGCCTGCTCAGAGCCTGCGTTGTTCCACCCCGGTGCACTCTCTCCTCTTAGGTTGTATTTCTGTAAGCTGCCACTAATCCTTTAGGACGAGATGGGAATAAATAAATAAATACATAAGTAAATAATGAGAGGCTACAGAGCGATGCTGATGAGGTCAGAGCTGGGAGTGGGAGACAGCGACAGCATGGACAGGACTATTTCTGGGCCCTTCTGCAAGTGTGTGTGGGGGGCACGGGGAGCTCCCTAGCTACCCCAGCCCCAAGGTCAAGAATGAGTCAGCTGCAGATATGTGGCACCAGCTGGGGCCTGCGGGTGGGGCACCCTGAGCAAGAGGAGGATACTGGGTAAGGGTGAGGGCCTGTGCCAGGGGCAGTGTGGCTGATGCTGGCAGGGGCCTTTGAGGGCTCCTCACCTGCTGCTCCCTTCTTAACACCCAGACAGATCCTGATGCTCCTGTTATAATGCAAATATGTTGACACATTAATCCGTCCCACGCCCCAGCTTGGCCCCAGCTCTGTGTGAATGGCTAAGGGCCACCATTGATCAATATTAGCTCAGCACTTACAAGGGACAGAGCTGAGTCCCCAAGCAAGAGGATACAGGGCCCTCCAGCTGGAGTGGAGGGTGGGAATGACTGGGGGAGACTCCCAGATCCCAGGGGGTCTGAAAGAAGGACCCTGGATTCCTAGGGGGCGACTAAAGGGTAGAATAGACCTGTCCCCCTCCACAGCTTGGCCCCAGCTCTGTGTGAATGGCTAAGGGCCACCATTGGCCAGGAGCTGGGAACACCCAATCCTCAGTGCAGCCCCCCACACACTGTTGTGGACAGCTTGAAGAGTTGTCACACAGCTGGAGAAAAAATGTGTGGGGTTCAGGTGGGTGGCATCTGAAGCTGGTCCCTCCCTATCTCTGAGCACATGTGTGAGTTTGTGCATATGTGAGTCTGTGTATGTGGGAGGGTGTGTGTGTGCACAAGTATGTGTGTGCAGGTGTATATATGCCTTGTGCAACCCCAGGTTGTTACAGCCTCCCTGTATCAGCCTTCCGCCCAGGCCAAGCAGCCAGCAACAGGCACTCAGCCTCCAAAGGTGACACGGCTATATCTGGGCCTGGATTCCTGCCAGTGTGTGCACGTGCATGTGCTTGAACATATGTGCATCAGAGTGCTGGGCGGGTACTCCTATCCCCAGTAGCACTGGGCCCCCCTCAGCATCTCCCACCCTGCCTCCTTCCACCTGAGCCCAGCTTCCCTTCCTCTCTGGAACCCCACACCTTGGACAGCAGCTGGGAGGTAGCAGAAAAGTCTCAGGGACAGTAGGAGGAGCCTGAGCTCTGAGGTCAAAGGGCCTGGACTTGGATCATCTCTGCTGACCTCTATAGAGGCCTTGAGCAGTTTCTTCACCTCTCTGAACCTCACTTCTTTATCTGTAAAATGGGTGCACAGTGCCCGGCCGGGTGTGGCTCAGCAGTTGAACATTGCAACCTAGGATCCAGGAGATCATGGTTTGATTCCTGGCCAGGGCACGTGCCCAGGTTGCGGGCTCGATCCCTAGTTGGGGGCATGCAGGAGGCAGCTGATCAATGATGACTCTCATCATTGATGTTTCTATCCCTCTCTCTCCCTCTGCCTACCTCTCTCTGAAATCAATATATATTTAAAAACAAAAAAATGGGTGCATAGTGCCCATTCAGGAAAGCACCCAGGAGGGTCCCAACATGTGGCAGTGAGGGTGAGAGCAGTGACAAAGCTGCTCAGGGAGGGGTCAGCCAGGAGGGAGCAGAGTTGTGCACAGGGGCTGCCAGGGCTCGGCCTTGGCCTCCATATCACATGCTTTGGGGACCCCAGCACTGTTCCCTATCCAGCCAGACTGAGCAAACCCAAAGCTGCACCCCCCAGGTCCAAAGAGGTGATGCCCTGACCCTGGTGGGGAGACAGCCCCCCGGAATATTGAAAAGCCAAAGGTCCCTCCTCAGCTCTGCAAACTCCTGCTCCCCCCCATCCCTTGCAGCCTGGGTGCTGCCTTGTGACAGTAAGGGGTGGGGAGACCACATGCCGGGCTGTGGTTATATTATGATGTCAGCTAATAATATATTTTACAGACTGTCCCATTTTACAGATGAGGAAACTGAGGCTCCGAAAGGTGCAGTCACTTGCATAAGATCCCTGAGTATGTCTGGGATTCAAGCCGAGGCAGTCTGGCCCCAGGGAGGACCAGGGTGCTGGGGACAGAGGGCAGCTGGGTGGGGTGTGTCTGAGCAGATAGGTGGGATGCCCAGGGCCACCTCCCCCAGTGAAGGGGGCTAATGGGCTTGGCGGGGCTCCTCTGGAGGCAGCGCTGTCCCTGGGCACCGCAGGGAGGCAGTTCCCATGCACAGCCGATTCTGTCCTGTTTAATTTGGAGCTGAAGTGCAAACAAGGCTCAGAGCCCGCTGCTCCCACCCCAAATCAAATTCAGTGCTGATTTCTCTGCGGTGGCGGCCTGCCTTCCGGGGAGGGGTGGCAAAGGCTGGCATGGGGGCCAGGCCCAACCGCAGCACAGGCTGGGCTGGCGGGCAGGAGTTAGCGGCACCCTTTCTCTGCGGCGGCCAGCTCGGCTAGCTGGGATCTTTCACCCAAATTAAATTTTAACCCAGATCATAAATCTTCCAGGTCCATCCCCTGCCACCCACTGGGTCCACCACCAGCTGCAGCCTGGGCTGGCGTGGGGATAGCCTCGTGTGACTCTGGGGCAGCGAGGCCTGCCTGCCTTGGGGAGAGGGACAGTCATGCACAGATAGCCCTAGGGATTCAGCAGGCCACCGGACACTGGAGCTGGTTAAGGGCCCAGCCTGGCAGTCCCAGGTAGAAGCTCTGTGTCATCAGCCAGGGGCCCTGAAGGCTTGGGTCAGGGTGCCAGTGAGGCCATGGGTGGCTCTTCTGTCAGAAAGGTTCAGCTCAAATCACAGGTCCACCTCTTCCCAGGCCAGCTTAGGTAGGTTTCCTGACTTCTCTGGGCCTCAGTTTGCTCAGCTGTGCAATGGGGGAATAGTGGTGTCCCCTGTAGGGTATGGGGAGGAATAAGGGTGGTGATGCAGATCACACCCTGGGGACAATGAAAGTGGGCTCCTCTGCTGTCACCACCAACCTGGCCATCAGAGAGGTAGGGGTGGGTGCCCCTTCTTGTCCCCACAGCCCCTGCCCCCAGCACCCTTATATATGTATTTGCCGTTTTATGGAGGTGTGAGGTGCACAGTAACTTCACCAACTGCAGGGCACAGCTCAAGTCCTCCTGTGCTCTGTGGCCACCCCCAGCACAGAGGATACAGCATTCCCGTGCAGCCCCAGGCTTCCCTGCGCCCAGCTTTCTACTCTCAAGTCCCAACCTGCCCGCCCCCCCCACTGTCCCAGGCCGTACTCCCTGCCCCATGTGGATCTGTCCCAGGACCGCCCCAAGGCCAGCCTTCTCTTTGCCTGCAGGTCCTGCTCAGACTTCAGGTGTCGGGCTATACAAGTTCAGTCCACGTGCAGGGGAGGGAGGGAGGGAGGTTCTCATGCCACAGTGCAGATGTCAGCACGGAGGGGTCGTGACAGGGCCAGAGCCCCAGGTGGAGCAGTGGCAGCCGCCTGACTCTGCAGCCCGCGCAGTCTAGCGGGGGAGGGAGCCTGCCAGCCCCCCCCAGCCCCTGCTGGAGCTGATGCTGTGCCCTCTCCTCCGTGGCAGCGGCGCAAAGGGGAAAACGGCACCTTTTCCATGTCAAGAGCCCTCCCTGGTGCTCCACATCTCCTGGCTGACACTCCCGGGAACATGTAGGGTCCTAGCCCTTCACCTCCCCTGCCCTGGCACACCCCACTGGCTGGCCTTTATTCACACAGTGGCCACACGGCCACCTCCTGTGCCGCGGCTGCCACCCTGACCTACGCCCCCAAATGCCTGTTTGTCTTCCACCAGCACAACCACCCCCCCCCACCAGGAAACGCCGCGGGGCCGCACTTCACCTGCACCCAAATGTAGACCACAAAGGCAGTGAAATAAAGGACGGTGTAGTTACGCGGGGCCTGGGATTTGCGGGTCTGGAGGAAGCGCACCTGAGCTGCTGGAAGCCCCAGCCCCACGTTAGTGCCCAGAACTGGGCCAGCCCCCCACACCCAAGCCCCTTGGCCTCCCTGGGGCTCCTGCTCAGGGCAATAGGGAGAACCTCGGCCAAGGGAGGGGCCCTGGGTGTGTCTGGCTCCTACCCAGCAAGCTGTGTTCTCTGGGAACTAGAACAGCAGGGCCTCACCCCTTACTGGGGCTCTGGGCTGGGAGGCAGGGACCCAGGTCCCAGACTACCAGGAGCTTCCACTGATGAGGGTGGCGAGGTGACAGCCCTTGGAATGGGCACAGTGGGTGCCAGCGTCCTGCCAGCCTCACTCCCATGCCCTGGATGCGGATAGCTGGAGGCCGGATCCCTGGCCCAGCATGACCTTTTCTGCTCTAAGGTGGCCCACTGACCACTTTCCTAGGGGCAGAAAGGGCCTGGTTCCTCATTTCTGAGGCAGGGAAGGAGTGGGAGAGGCCTGGATGTGTCAGGAGGAGACTGTAGGCCTTCTTAGCTGTTTGGGGCGCTGGGAAGGGCCCTGTCCAAGGTCACTCAGCTCACTGTGACTAGACAAGCGGGTCCCCCATTAGTGCTGTCTCTCATCACTGGCTGCCTCTCCTGGCCTCCTCCTCTTGCTCCTCTCATGGGCATTTGGGTTGCCAGGAGTTTTCTGCCCCTGCTCCAGGGCCCAGGGGACACTGTTACTCAGAAAGTATTTGGCAAAAATAAAATTGAGCCACCTGGGGACTCCTCCAGGTGAGTCAATAAAAGTTGCTGCCTCCCCTGGGGAGGGACTAGGTGAGCGCTCCGGGAGCCGTAACTAGGAGATGGCGGGCCCTGTGTCAAGAGGCCCAGCTGCCAGGGGAAGGGCCACAGGGACTCGGGGGGGGGGGGGGGGGGGTAGAGGAGCCTGTCCAGCCCCAGCTCTGCCTCTCTGAGGCCAGGAGACTTTGGATGTGGCTGCTCTGGGTCTTGGATTCCTCACCTGCACAAGGGAGGTGGAAACATGCTTCTTGTAGGGCTGCCGCACGCAAAGGTGAGCCTTAGCAGATAGCAGCTGCACTCAGTAACTGCCAGCCTCGCCTTTGCCTTCGACAGAAGGTTGACTCTACTCTCATCTACATGAGGCAGCTGGGACCACAGCCATCTGCAGCAGGGCCATGTGACACTTTAGTCCCTGCGCTTTCCTGGGCAGAGTTGCCCAGCTCAGGGGCTCCTCACAAAGCACCTGCATCTCCCCTCCCGCCCTAGAGGCCCCAGTGCAGCCTCCTGCTTTCATCTTGGCCCCCGACAGCACTGCCTCTGGTCCCTGTGTGCTCCAGGGTGCACAGCCCTTTACAGTTAGTCTCTCCTGGCCTCGAGCAGGTCTCCCCTCCTCTCTGAGGTTTAGTTTTTCTGGCAACACAGACCCAGAGCCAGGCTGTTTTTATCACAGCTGTGTGGCCCAAGGCAAATCACTTAACCTCTCTGGGTCTCCATTGCCTCGTCTGTGAAATGGGGACAATATGCTTCCTTACAGGGTCATTAAGAGCATGAAATGAGTCAGTGCAGACAGTAAAAGACATTGAACTTGCCTGGCACACACTGGGCTTGCAGTGGGCAGGGGATCAGAGTGTATGAAGGGGTGGTTCACAAAGTCATGGGTGGGGTTAGGGGAACCAGCAAGGAGAGGAGAGACAGTGGGAAGCTGTTACCACGCAGGCCTGAGGGGCAGGGGAGGCAGTGGTTACTAGGTCACCAGTAAGGGAGGGACGCAGCTGGGAACCCACGCTCCACCTGGCTCTCCTCCCTCCCTTCGAGCTGCTGCAGGGGCTCCCGGTGGCAGAGCCAGCTGGAAGCCAGGGGTATAGGACCCTTCTGGTGACCAACAGCCAGCCTCCCAGGCCCCAAGCAGGCTGGAGAATGATCTGAAGGGACACTGTGTGGCTTTTCAAAGTCCAGTGAGCCTTGGAACAAGCCCAGGTGGGTGATGGAGGAGAGGGTGACATTTCATAGCAGTTACGGGCACCCATGGGCTCCCCGTAGAAGAACAGGGTGCCTGCCTTGACTCTGCTGTTTACCAGCTGTGAGACCAGGGGTGGGTATCCAACTGTCCCGGATTGCCTGGGGTTTGTGCTAAAACTGGGAAAGTCCCTGGCAAACCAGGACCTGGGGGATCCCCTTGGCCCAGGGCAAGGACCTGACATCTCTGAGACTCGGTTCCCTCATGTGTAACACGGGGAAGGAGCCCTCTACCTGGTGCCGTGGGCCTGGGACTCCACACAGGACAGGTCGCTGGGAAAATCAATTCGGACCCAGCAGGGCGGACGGGATGGGCACAGGTCGCCAGCCCTCAGTCGTCCTCAGAAACGCATCGGAAGGTGTTTTTCCAGCCGGGAGCCTAATAGTCAGCAGTTATTTATCGTCGCGTTTCCAGTGGGTAGGAAAGCCACAAATAAGTAAATTCAGGCGGCAGGGCACAATTATTGAGCCGCTGCTTTATTTCCCCATCTGGTCTCCAGCCCCGGCCGGCACTGGGTCGATAATAATTTATGACGCAGCCCCCAAAGCAGAGGGGAGGCGGCCAAAAAAACCACATTTGCTTGGAGTCACCCTCCCTGTGCCAGCTCTGTGCGCACAGGTGGCTGTGATGCTGTGGGGGAGGGGAGGAGGCAGAAAGTGGAGGCCGTGAGCATCACTGGGGGGGGGAGGAGAGGGCATGGGGGGGGCCAGCTGGAGCCAACGCTCCCAGTGCCAGGTAAAGGGGTTCAGGGTCCTGGGGCCCTGCCGCCGTGTCCAGCCTGGAGCATCAGCCAGCATTTACTCTGCTGTGGGAGGAGCGGGGCTGTGATTTGGTTTCATAATTTACGCAGCTGATTTCATCATGTTTCATGTTCTGTCATGTTTCCTGCTGTTACAATTACATCCTTCCCTCTGGGGGGCCTTAGGATGTTAAACTGGGATGCTGGGGGGAGGTGGCACCAAGCTAAGCTGTCAGCCTGGCTGGGGAGAGGGGGAGAGGCTGGGGGGGGGGTCCCCAGGCAGTGGGGCTGAGGGGTGGGAAGCCCAGGGAAGAGGCTTTGCTGAGGGTGCTTGTCTGACCTCTGCGTGTGCGGAGAGTGCCAAGCTGGTCCTTAGGGGTTCACGTGGTACCACCTTTGGTCCTCACCACAGGCCTACAAGGGCACTTCCCTCATTAACCATTGAAGACACCTGATGCTCAGAGACGAGCACACAGGCCCCAAGTAACACAGCTTTTTAAGCTGCACGAGGGACCCGGCGCAGACCTCTGACTCCAGGCTGTTAACCACCTGTTCTTCCTGTAACAGCCCTCCTAACCCCTGGCCACATTCCAGTGCTCCAGGAGGCAGCTGAGGCCCCAAGAGGTCGAGGGCTTGGCCAAGGTCATCTAGCATAGAAGCACACTGCCTGCGTGGCCTCTCTCTTAGGCCAAGCCATCTCTCCCACAAGTCCAGCCATCCCTCTATCCCCCTGTGACCCCAGCCCCATCTGGGGAGGCCCCAGGCTCCATTTTATGACCACAGCTGGGCAGAAACCTAATTTGCAAACAAAGGTAGCCTGCCAGCACACTCTTAATTAAGGGGATGCCCTTCTGAGGGCCTCAGAGGAACAGCCCTCCCAAGCCAGGGCCTACAGCATGCCCTGGTGTATCCAGAAGGCCAACCTGCCCCTGCCCCCCCTGGAAACCGAGTCCCCCCTCCTTGTCCTACTTAGAGGCAGCATGATTGTCCTGGGGTGGCCAGTGGCACTGAACAGGCTGACCCCCTCCCTGGCCCTCATCAGGGACAGTGTGACCATCCAGAGTGGCTTCTGGCACCACATATTCTCAAAGCCGGCAGCCCAGAGCGACTCTGGAAAGAGCTTTGGGGAGGGCTCCAGCTTCCACCCACTGATACCTCCCCTTTTCTTGTCTTTTCTTTCTGCCAGGCTCTTAAAAAAAATTAAACACGGATGGTTTCGTCTGGGGAGAATTAGTATTCCAGGCAGGGCTGGGGGTGTGATTGGAATGCCACGGCTGGAACCACAGAGCTGGTGGGAAGAGATGCTGCACCTGGTGGGGGCCCTGGGGTGGGGACGGAGGGCTCTGACCCAGCAAGGAGGCGTGGTGGGTCCCCCTGCCATGGGGAAGGTGAGGCTGGGTATGGCAGGAAGGGCTGGCATCGGGTCCAGGACTGGAGGAGGAGGAGATGGGGGTGGCTCAGGGCAGAGATTATGTCTGGCCAGGACACGTGGCTCCTGTGGCCCCAACGCAGCTGTCCACCCCATCCATTCCCTCTCTCATTTGGCCCCCATTAACTGAAGGTGTGTGTCCCCACTGTGCCAGGACTGAGCTAGGTGCTGGGAAGCCAAGGGCAGGGGCATGCTGTTCTCACCACTGTGTGTCGCTGGCACAGGGCCTTTGCCCCGCACACAGCAGGCGCTTACCAAAGACTGGTTAAATGGCTGTGAGAACATCAGGAGGCATCTCCCAAAGCACAGCTTGAAGAACATACAAGTCATGGAAGGTCGACAGGTAACCACTGGAGCGAACAGTTCAGTTGGGATCTGAGACAGGACTTCTCAGAGCCTTTAACATATGAATGTGGCCTGTGAACCTGTGCAGGGAGGTCCGCCTGCAGCCTCCTGCCTGCCTGAGCACAGCCCTCTGTCTCTGGCCACACAGGTGATGCCACTGTGGGCGCTGAGTGGAGACAACAGCGGGTTTGCATCCAGGCTCTACGGTGGACCCGCTGTGTGACCTTGGGTGGCTCCTGAATAGCTGTATCCTTAGGTGGAAAATTGAAATGGTGATAATAGTGTCTGTGGGTTCAGGGCACTGATGGCCTCAGACTCAATACAGGGTTGCTACTGCTGCTGTTGTATTATTATTACCCACATCAAGCACTTAGCTCTGGGTGCCTGGGACCTCGTCAGAACTCAGTCACCTTAGCTATGGTTGTCACTGCTGCTGACAGTCCTTGCCCTTAAGTCCATCCCCTTGGGAGGAGGACGATGGCTGCATGAGTGGGCCTCGGGGGAAGGAAGCCTGGGTCATCTAGGCCCTGCTCCATGTGTTCATCAAGAAGACCAGGCTGATAAAGAGCAGTGTCCCAGGGGAGTTCGAGTGGCCATTCTAAAGCAGGCCAGGAACAAGGGAGGGTTAGAGAAGGCTTCCTGGAGGAGGGGACTCTTGTCAGCCAGAGCTGAATGGCAGGCTCCTGGAGTGAAGACCGCCCTATGTGACCACATAGCGCTGGTTGCTCACAGCATGGGGCAGACTCCAGAAGCTGACTGCGCAGGCTCGTGGGCAGGATCATTTCTCTCTAGGAAAAGTGGATCGGGGAGGCCGACCGCAGAGGTCAGAGGCCTGGCAATGCCGGACCTCCAGCTCCTCCCTTGGTTATCAGGATTCAGAAAGTGCTCCCACCCCCAACCATGACCGTGGCATCCTTGGCTGTTCCTGGAGTCCATGGGGAACTGAGATCCAAGCATTTCCCCAAGGTCACACCCAGGTCAGGGGCCCAGAATCCCTGTAGCCCGGTGCCCTGCCTGGGCCTGCATCCTGGGGGGCGCGTGCCTGTGCGTTGGTGACCGCAGGTCAGGGAAGCTCACAGGCCGTGCATGGCCAAGCCCAGCTCCAGGAGCGAAGGTACCGGGGGCCTCGCCAGCCACAACTTCAAAGGGCCTCATTATTAACAGAAGTGCTCCAGGAATCCTTTTTCTCCCTCCGCTCCTAAGGCGGGCTCCCAAATGAAAAGGCACATCTACAGCGAGCAGCGGCGAGCGAACCTCAGAGGAAGGCCACGCGGCTGCGGAGCCTCAGTCCACCCTCACGCGAGGTGTGGGCTTCCTTTATTTATTTAAAATAGTCTCTCTCTTTGTCCCTTCCTCCCAATTCAGTCGGTCTCTCAGGCTGCACTTTAAGTCCTTTTGAAGTGTTACAACCATTTTCTCCCCTTTCAATTAACAATAAGAAAAGGAAGCTAATAGCTTCCTGAGCTACTCGCTGTAAATATTAACAAAGTCTGGCCGCTGGGCCTGGGTGGCTGCGCTGCTCCAGGAGAGGGTGTTTACGGGAAGGAGGGGAGGGGGTGGGAGATTTCCAACACTGGAGGCGACAATCCCTTGGCACGGGCTTCTGCTGGTGCAGGGAAACCAGAGAGCTGGGGGAGCCGGGCGAGAGGGTGCCTGTCCCTGAGGCCGGAGGCTGGCACCGCTGGCGGGAAGGATGTGGGACACTTCTGGAAGAAAAGGCAGCTTCCCCCAGCCGCACCTGGGTAACTTGGAGGACACAGGTGTGTGGCCTGGAATTCCCAGCCTGAGAGACCAACTGAATTGGGAGGAAGGGACAAAGAGAGAGACTATTTTAAATAAATAAAGGAAGCCCACACCTCGCGTGAGGGTGGACTAAGGCTCCGCAGCCGCTGTGGCTTTGTGTGTGGTCAGTGGCAAAGGTCTAAGGAGGACTGGCTTTTGTATACAAAGACTGGAAGGGGTGCTGATGGTCCCCAGGGTGCCCTCTGGACCCTGGCACCTATGATGTAGGGCTCCTGAAAGAATCTGAGGCCAGGGAGTGGACTGAGGGAAGGGGGCAGAGGAGGGGAGCTGATACCTGTGAGCAGAGCCCCATGCGAGAGCACACAGAGCCAGGGTGGACAAGAGGGACTGGGTCTCCTGCCTCCCAGCTCCCACTGCCCGTGTTTCCTGAGAAAGGTTTGGCCTTCTCTGGTGGCACCAGAATCATCGTTCAGGCCCCCTGGGCTAGACCCAGGCCTGTGTTCCTGAGCAGAGTGAAAGCAGCCCTGCTGTCCCAGGCCTGCCACTCCTGTCTCTACCATGTTCAGGCAAGCTCTGGCCACTGTCTCCTCCCTTCGGGCTGTGAGCCCCCACATCTCCTCTGCCCCTCCTCAGTGGCAGGGCCACCTTGCAGGCTGCCCCCTCCAGAGGCTGGGTGCCAGCTGCCCCTGGCTGGCTTTGCCCCCTTGACCACTCTCACTACTCACTTGACAGAGAAGTTCCTCCTGCCACCTGCCCTTGCTCCTCGAGGCTCAGGAGCGCTCCAGACCCAGGAGGCCTCTTCAGGCTCCTGCCTGCTCTTCTGTCTCCCAAAGCCCAGGGGTGACAGTGCCCACTCAGTGGCCTTTCTATTACTTGGCTGCATTGGGCGGCAGCACCCTTAACTGGTAGGGCCGTGTCCAGACCTCCCAGTCAGTGCAGGGAAGGGGCTGCTGGGCCCGGCAGGCAGGCAGGTGCTAACAGTCCAAGCTGATTTGGCCCCTGGTCTGCTCTGAGAGCCCAGCAGCAGGGGATGGGTGTGCAAGTGTGTGAGCCAGTCCGTGGGTGGCTGAAAGAGCCAACTCTGGATCCAAAAGTCTGGATTTTGTCAGAAAACAGTTTAATTAGCAGCGTGGAGGCTTGGAGGGTTCACACTGAGTTTGCAGGCTCTCTCACCTACGCCCTTCTCACCCACCATGTGGGTGCTGTGTGTGGTGCCAAGCCTGGGGGCCAGAGAGAGTGAGAAATGGGCAGGGGGGGCCCTCTCGTCTGGCAGTGTAGAGGGAGGAACTGGAGCCTCCAGCATACCCCCTCCAGAGGCCTCTTGGCTGCCCCTGCCCATAGCACCTAGAACCCATATCCTAGTGCTTGCAGAAGGGGGAGGGAACCCACTCAGCAGAAGGAGAGGGAACCCCAGGCCTGTCTTCAGGGAGGTCTTTGAGTCAGCCCCTCCCCTCAACCCACTGCTCCCCTCCCCCAGCCTAGGCCTCCACCCCTGCTCCTGGTGACAGTCCCAGCCTGTCATTGGTCCCTTTCCACATACCCTGGAACTCTCCAGTTCTCCACATGGTGGCCAGAGTGATCTTTCTAAATTGCAGAGCTGGTCATACCCCTCCCTGCCCAGGCACCTGCGCTGGCTCCCCATTTCCCTCAGTATGAACACAGGCCCTCCGCAGGGCATTCAAAACTACCCCCAAGGTCAGAATCCCATCTCCCACTTCAGCTCAGATCACTGCCCTCCACTAAGTCAGAGCTTTGGGACACCAGCCTCTCACGACACCAAGCCCTCCCTCTGAGCTTTCGCATATGCTGTTCCCTCAGCCTGAACCGTGCTTCCTACTCCACTCTCTACTACCATGCTGACCCTGTTACAGGAACAGTCCACAATCCCAAATGGAAAAGCTTCCCCCCCTCTGGCTCTGGCCCCCAGCCTTCTGCCTCCTGGAGAGAGGGCACCTGGCAATGACAGCCCCCAGGCCCATGCTGGCTCCAGAGGAGTGACCCACACACTGCAGGGGGAAAGGAACAGGCCCTGTAGGTAGCCAACCTGGTGGGAGGAAGTCGGCAGCCACGGAACAAACTCCACGTTTGAAGCACAAAGAGCCTTTTCATCTCTGAAGGTCAGACACAGATGCTGACCTCAGCCTGGAAGTCCAAAACGAAAGAAAACGCCGGGTCTCCTAGTTCGCGCCAGCTTTGACCTGCTTACAATGATCTAAACCCGGCCCTCTTTGCATCTGTCCAGGGAGGGGGCGGGCATGGTGTTCATTTAAAACACCGCTTGGCTAAGTCTCCAGCCATAAAGCCCACCTGGGTTTCCAGCAGCACATCCTAGGCGTCGGATTAATAACCCGCACATAAAAATCTGTCCAAAGAGCCATAGGTTGAAATGAAGCAGGAGGGCTAATTGCTAATATAAGAATTAATATCAGTGAAGAGCGAACTTTCGGGAGCCAGGAACTGTAATGATGAAGAACATTTCCATAGCAGGGAAGCCCTGAGGTCCAAAGGGGGCGGGGTGGCTCTGGAAGATGGACAGGTGGTCAGAAGGAGACTGGCCACACCTGCCCCACTCTAGCTTGCCAGTGAGCTCACATGACTATCATGACATGGGAGTCTGGAGGACCCCAGGACCACAGCACTCGTCACCCTCCCTAGGAAGCACCTGTGATTCACAACCTGCCCCCCTCCCCCCCCCCCCCCCCCCCCCCCGGGCTGGGCGAGATGAGGCTTTTTGCTCCCCTAATGCCCTATGACTCACACTGTGGCCCTTTGAAAACTAGTGGCTGCTCTACTGGACCTCGAGCTCCTGGAGGACAGGGGCTCCCCTTTAGATCCCAGTGTCCTGCATGGTGCCGGGAGCATGACTGGATCCAGTACATGTTTGTGGGATGGATGGATGGAGGATGGATGGGTGGATGAATGGAGGAATGAATGGATGGGTGATTGCACGAGAGGGCCTCAGGAAAAACCCAAAGTGTCTCAGTACAGTGGGCCCAGGGTCCACCTTGTATTTGGCTAGTGGTATGTTTCTGCTGTGCTGAGACTGGCATCATGCAGGGAGAGGGAACTGGCCCAGAGTTCAAGGCCCTGGCTGTCATGTAGGTTGTACAACCTTGGACAAGCCTCCTCCTCTGTGTGTTTTTTTAAGTCCCCGTTGCACCTGCACAGTGGCGACAGTCCTCCCTGCTCTGCCAGCCATGCTGGGTTGTCCCAAGGCTCAGGGAAGACAGTAAAGCAGAAATGACCTGGAAAAGATCAAGTCCCTTTGTAAGTGGAAAATGCAGTGGTGTGGAGATGCAGGACCGTGCACTCGGCTTTCTTTCCCCCCTTTCAGATTTCTTTTAATACAGTTATGATGTTATCTACAACCAAAAGTAGAACTGTGCAAGCATCTCAAGCAGTTACAAATGGAAGCTTTTATCATGTTGACCCAAAAAATGGTTCTTTGGTACCTGAACGCAGAGACCAGTGGGTAGGGAGGAAGGCGAGGTGAGGTGGGGGTGAGCAGAGGCAGTCTCATGGGGAAAGTACCCATGAGCTGGCCAAAGAGGCGGGGCCAAGAGGGGTCCCCAGTTACTGAACCCTTGGGGACCCCACAGATTCATTTCGTCCTTCGTCAACTGGACTGACCACATAGAAAGTCCACATGCCACCACTAACTTCGTCGGCACTGTGTGGTTCTGCTTACTCTCTCCAATTGTGTGCCCACTGGGGGCTCAGTTGGCTCTGACGGGAGGTGTTTGCCAGAAGGGCGCATTTACATATTTATTCCTGGGCCCGGTGAATACAGGTGGCTACTAAGTCATCATGATGCACCCACACATGGAACAAGCTCACAGCTCCAGCACTGCCCACCACGCTGATCTTGGAATACAAACACGCACCCCGACACCCGAGAGGCACCCACTCACTCGAGGCAGAAACACTTGAGGAGCCCAGTATACTCAGTGGGGTCTGGGGCATATGGTGCACCCAGGGTTCCCAGGAAGCTTTGCAGGACCATAGGGAAGGCAGGGGGTAGGGGAAGGGGGAAATGGGGACAGCAGGGAGGGCAGACGCAGGATAAATAAAGCTGGACGGGCCAGAACCTTGCTTGGACCCTTGGTTTTCTAAATGAGGAAGCAGAGTCGGGAGTTCACGGGATGCATTAATTAGGCACCTTCTACGTGTGAGGCAGTGGGCCAGGCCATGTCTGAGTGATCGGTCTCAGAGAAGCAGATGCAGTTCCTTCCAAGATACTGTGTCATTGCTGTCATGGCTTGTGCGACTATGCACCCCAGTGTAGGAGCTGAGGGGTGATATAAGATGGACTCTTGCAGGATGGGGAACGGCATGGGGTTTGGGGGAAGTGGTGGGAGACAGGCAGGTGGAGCAGGCAGGGCCAGGCTGCCATAGGAGCACTGCCCGATCCTGAGGGCTGTGGGAAGGGTCTGATGCTGGCGGATGGAGGTGCCTTCCTGCATTCATAGTTTCAAAAGGAGAACTCGGGTAGGTCTCTCCGTCATGGGGGAGCAGCAGCCATGCCTGGCTGGAGCCTCTGGGCTCCAGGACACTGCCGCCCACCCCCACCCCCGGCAGTGTAAAACAGTTTCCTCGCCCTGGCCAGGGAAGCAGATGACCTCATTGGACTCTTTCCATCTCTTGCTTTCATAGAGAAATTACAATTTATAATTGGATGAAATCACACGGGTGTAATAGCTATAAGAGCCCGAGCTGGAGCCCGGCATCACCCCTCATGGGGGAACTCTGTCCTCAGCTTCCCTCCTGTCCGGCCCCCACCCTGCCCTTTCCTGGAGGCCGCCCCCCCCCACTCCACCTGCCTGCTCACACCTCAGGATTGCTGTCCCCTGGGGCCCACTGGTCCTTAAACCTTGCTCCTGGGGAAGCTCTTCCCAAGACCTGCCCCCATCCTGTGGACCCCATCAGCCTGCACCCCACCTGGCCAGCACCACCCCTCTTTCTGCATGCACTCCCTGCCAGGCTGGGCGCCCAGTGGGCAGTGAGCCCCTAGCTTGGGTTTATTAAAACGCATACCCTAAAAATTTGTTTTTATTTGGAACAGCCCCTGACAACAAGTATTTTTCAAACCAGCCACCTTCAGCCCTACAAAGAAAAGTGCCCAGATGCAGCTGAGCCCATCTGGATCCTATTTCAAATCAGAGCTGACACTCTCAGATGTGTAATGAAAGCACTTTACCAAAGAGGGGCTCCTGCAGGGGGAGTACGGACACCAGGGCACCGGGCCTTCAGTGAGCCACGCTAACGAGAGGGCCACACTAATGAGAGGCAGCGAGGGCTTTGGGTTTTGTTTTGGATTCCTGCAAACAGCCGGCCCTGCCCCCAGGTCTCTGTGGAAGGGCAGTTGGGGGTGTGGAGCACTGACCCCTGCCTGGGAAGTGGGGTGGTTGCAGGAGGGAAGCAGGGACACAGCTTCCCTGGTTCCCTGGTGCTCCTGCTTCCTAAGGGCAGCGGGAAAGGCAGTGCTTGTTCTGGGAGCTGAGGCCACGGTGGCCCAGTTGGATCCTTTGAATGACATTAGCAAGAGGAGCAGGTGCTGGGGGAAGTGGAGCCAGCTCTGGGCCTGGAGCAGGGCCCCTGCAGGGTCAGGAGCTCTCAGAACTTCCTTTTTCTCTTTCCAGTCCTTCCAGCCCCAGGAAAAGGGGAACCAGGATGCTGGGAGGCAGGGGGCTGTGCATGGCCAGCTGTTTGTTATCTGGATTTGAGAAGAGAAGGGAGGTGGTGGAGAATAGTCCCAGCCCCCTCCCAGCTGGAAAAGTGGCGTTCAAGAAATAGCTTCCCAGGGAAGGGAAGAGAGGGGTTGCAGCCGGGCAGCCTGTCTCCAGGTGGCTCCTATTCCGGGGCTTAATCACTTCTATTGTTTTTTGGCAGGTGAGGCAGGCAGTGGGTGAGAAGGACTTCTTTTTGGACCGACAAGACCAGGAGGTGAAGCAGGAATAACTGCCCCCCTCCCCGCCTCCCCAGCAAGAGACCTCTCTACAAACAGGAGCAGCCAAGCAGCACCGAGCCCCGAGCCCCCCAAGCATCTTCCCAAAGAGGGGCCTGTGGGGCCTGACAGCTCGGTGGCGCATGTCAGCAGCTCATCCCCGCGGTGAACATCTGAACTCCTCAGCGGGTATTGGACCCCCTCCTCCCCACCGGAGACACAGCCTGAGTGGCAGGAGTACCTAGTCTTTAGAGAGTGGCTCCCTCTCAGCTCTGTCACACAAGAGCGCTCTCTCCATCAGAGCCCATTCTGCCGAGTGACTTAAAGGGATTAAAAAAAGAGAAACTTGGTAAAGAAAAGGGGTAAAAGCCACACAGAAGCCTTTCGGAGAAGGTGGTGGCCAACAGACAAAAGAGCAAAAGTTGAAAGAAGGCAGCGAGAGGCCACCCTCCCGGGATGGGCGCCAGGCCATAGGGCATGCCTGGGGGGCCGGGGCCCAGAACATCCAGGGACTCCACGGGGGAGAGGCCAGCAGTGCCCGTGGCTTAGGGTGTGGAGAATGCTGCTCTGGACCCGCAGCCACGTCTGACCTTGAGCCCAGCAGAGTCCAGCACAGGGCTTCCTCCCTGTGCTCCGGGGCGACCCCAGCACCACCCAGCACCCCAGGTTTGCGGTCTGCACCTGAGTGCCAGGGCCGCGGGCCCGGAATGTGAGAGTGGCCCAGGCCCACCTGGACACAAGCACAGCATCCAGAGCAGCCATCCCGGCCAGACCCAGCAGACTCCAGGGCTGCAGCGAAGGAGGTAAGGTGGATGGGGAAGGGCCCTGATGATCCAGGGAAGCCCATGGGCTCCTTGTGCCCAGAGAGGGCAGACAGATGAAACAGCTGGGGCCCACCCTCTTTCAGGCTGGGTCAAACTGGGGCCTCACAGAGCCCCCCAGGTCTGTAGCTCCATCCCATCCACCCACACATGTTCAGGCAACTGGCCACTTCTGCTTGCCAGGGGAGGAGTCACTTGCTACCTGGGGGCCCCATGCTGCTGGGCTGTATTTCTGGGTGGTGGGCCCAAGGTACAAGGGAGTGGCCTTTCTCCTTTCTTGGAGTAAACTGCTGGTGTTGTGTCGTGCCTCCCCCCCCAGGCCCTGCAGTCCTAGGAGGGAGGTCTCACTTTCAGCCCCTCCGAGTTCTGCCCAAAGAGGGCAGCAGTGAGGCCTTGGGGGAGGCAGAATGTTTGGTGACTTCAGTGCTGGAAAGGAGGACCCAGGGTTGGGTTGATCTGAATCCACCAGCCACGGCCCTGCTCCTGCTGGCCTTTGGGCAGCGTCTGCTCTGGCTTCCAGCTCAGCCCCTTTGTTGGTAAGAGTAGCATGTGGAGCCCAGAGAAGGGCAGTAAGTGCCCTAAGGTCTGCCAGGGCTGCCCTGTCTTCCCCATCCCCAGAGGCCAAGAGGGAGGACTCAGGCCTCCCCAAACACAACTCCCAGGCAATCTGGAGCAGAGGCATCGCCCTGGGCAGGGCAGGGGAGCCCCAATTCATTACCAAGATGGAAAATGACACTTCCCTGTGTGCTTCCCCAGGAGAGGGGCTGATTTATGGCTGCACTGCGCCGAGACATTCGTCAGCGCCTCGTGGCGCGCACGCCATCTGCGGGGGCATTAATAGTGTGTTATTAGCCACCGGTGTGAAAGATGCCCTGTGGATGGGCTATTGCTGTTATTTATTATAAAGGCGCCAGCCCAGCAGTGGGCCCGTTGGAGCCTGAGCTTGGCCCCCGCCACTGCCTCCCCGCCACTTGTCCCTGTTCTCTTCCCAGCCTCTACCAGGGGTTGGGGGGGGTCATCCCTGGGGCTGAGGCCACGCTGGAAGAGAGCAGCTAGCTATGGTCCCCCAGGCCTGCGCCACAAATATTTATGGAGAACCTGTTCAGTGCCCGACTCTGCCTCAAAAATGGGCTGCGGAGCCAGTCGGAAGTGGGTTGGTGCCCTGGCCTTCCAGTTGGTGAGCCATGTGACCTTGGGCACTTCCCTCCCCCTCCCTGAGTGCGCTCCCCTCTGTGCGCTGGAGGCGCAGGCTCAGCAGGGAAGTGGCTAGCTGCAAGGGAGGGAGTTTGTGGAGGGCCCGGTGCAGCAGGTGCTCAGGCTGGCCAGTTACTGCCACTACCTGGTCTGACCCCATCGGACCACAGGGGCTGCTGGTGGAGGAGAGCAGCCCCCACAGGACCCTGCTGGACACTGTCCACCATCGCCTCCCATGCCAACCCCCCAGGACAGGGTTTGAGAGTCGGTGCCGAGGCAGGAGGAGGTGGGCAGGGAGAGGGCTGTCGAAGCGCTGGAGGGCTCTCTCCGCCCTGGACCCGCCCTTCCCCCCTCTGGGCCTTGATTTTTCCTCCTCTGTAAAAACCAGTTGATCTGTGAGATCCCTCCCCAGTCCTGAGAGTGGGATTCACCCCTTGTGCGTCTGTGCGGGCAGGCGGGAGGGGCCGTCTCTAAGAAAAGGGGGCCAGCTTCTGACACCTGGCGGTGGACCCGCAGTTGGGCAGTTCCAGGCTGGTCACCCCATATGAGAGGAGATGAGTGAGGATAGCAAGGGTCTTCCCTGGGTTTGCTCTCTCCCAGGGTGGGGCCTCCCCAGCTGAGGGGCATGTAAGACACCTGGGAAGGGAAGAGCAATGGACATTCAGCCCAGGGCCTGGGTTTGTGTCTGGCTCCGCCACCACGCACTGCACAATTCAGACCAGTCCCTTTGACTCTCTGGGCCACCGTGGTGAGGGCACCTGGCTCACTGTTACCTCCTGGGGTGGGGTTAAAGGAGGGCCAGCCTCCCTCTTCTCTCCTACTGCCAGGTCCTGGGTTTCGGATTTTGGGGCCTCCCTTTTGGCTCATTCATTCATTCTCTCATTCAACAGATGTTTATGAGCACCCCCTGGGTCAGGCTGTGGGCTAGGCCCATGAATAAGACAGAACATGTCCTGACTGGTAGGAGGAGTTTGCATTCTAGAGGCAGGGACAGACAATCAACTTGTCCTAAATAAATGAGGGGGTGTTGCACAGGACCGGGGCCTGCATGTTGAAGATGCCCAACCTCTACCCAGGTCCAAGCCTCTATTGTATTATCAGTAAGCATCGCCATACCTAGTCTTTCCGGGCCACCCACTCCTCTCTCAGCCCCTGGCTGCCAGGATCCTGCTGGCTGCTGAGCAGCCCAGCAGGGCAGACCCAGGGGACCACTGCCCTGTTCTCTGACACTGTCACCAGCCCTGCAGGTGCTGCCCTCTCTCTTCCTTCCTCCCAGCCCCCCAGAATCAAGGCCTTCGGGCCCCTCTCCTACCTCTGAAACTCCCCCAGCCTCTCCTTTTTCCCTCCCAAAAGGAACTAAACCTAACTCTAGGCAGCTTTACTAAAAATGCTCACTGACGGAGGGAGATGTCAGGTGCAGGAACCTCTTATTAAATAATGCCGGGAGAGAAAGAAACAAAATTACAGGTGTCTCCTTTCATCCCCCCACCCCCGCCTGGCCCTGAACAGTTTAATATTGAACACTGTTATCAATATAATTAACCTCCTAAGACCCAATTTTAAAGTCTTATTTTTAAAAGCAATTTACATTCTCTGAAGTTCAGGACATCCCAGCACCCAGCCCCGCCCAGGAGGCCCACGAGGGGAGATGAGCTCGAGGTACGTTTTTTAGTGGATTTGCATACCTGCCTGCAATTACAGCCAGTGATAACTACTGATGCATAATGCATGCAGCATGAAATTAGAAAAATAATTAACTTTAGGTTTGAAAAGAATCCCTACCCCCACCCCCCACGCATTGTAAGTTTCAGTGGCACCAGTAGACAGATCAGGCATGAAGCTATGCAGTGTAGGGTTAGAAGGGCCTTGAGGGCCCTGGCATCCAGCCCCACTGCCCTAAGGAGGTGCTGCCAGTGGGCATAGACTGGCCTGGGCAGGAGTCCCACTCATACTGAAATCCCAAGTCCCCCTCCTCACCTGCCATTCGCATCCCCTGGACCCGCAGGGAAGCACTGCCCATTGCTAATGACAGCACTGGTCCCAGTTCTGATTACCACTCTGCAACAGGCCCTCGGCGCAGGCTTGAAGATAACCGTCCTTTATCCTCACAGGTACCCAGGGGCATGGATAGTTCACGGCCCCATTTTACAGATGAAAGCCAGAGACCTGAGGCCACCCTGCTCAGTGCAGCAGCTGGACCAAGTCCAGGCTGGCTGCCAGGCTACCTGCCTTCACAGGGGAGGGCTTTTCTGGAGGGTGCTCTCCCCAGGCCTCCCTGAGCATGGGGAGGTAGTGGCCATACCACGGGCCACTCCCCCACCCCCACCCCGCCTCTTGACCTCCCTCCCTCCATGTTGCTTATGACCAGGGAGGTGGCGTAGGCTGGTAGGGAAGAAAATGTGGGGCCCCTCATTAATTTAAAGATTTGCTGAGGACCCATCACAGATATGGAGGTGACCCTGCCTGGTGGGGCCCCCCTCGTTTTTCCCCTTCTGGGGCTGAAACTGCTTCTGTCCCCAGTCTGCCCTGCACACATGGCTCCTGCCTGGGGCCCTGCTCTGCCAGTGGGGCCTAAGAGCCTGGCAAGGTTTAGGGAAAACACAATTCTTCTTACTGAAGGGAAGGCCTGGGAGGGGGCACAGGAAAGGGAGGGCTAGGATCTTCCTCTGTCCCAGCCTCAGCTTCCTGGCTCACTGTGTCTGCCCTCCCTCTAATGAAACTCAACCAGGACTAGTGAGTGGCCTCCCTGAGTGGGTCATAGGAGGACCTTGGGGTCCCTCCCTGGGGACAGTTGGGGCAGCTCTTCTTTCCAAAACCGCCAGGCCTGTGCTAGGCACTCCACACAACCCCTCTCTCAGCAACACATTACAGATGAGGAAACTGAGGCCCAGAGAGGCATCCCTACAGGTCACACAGCTGGGGGCTGGTGAGGCCAGATTCGAACCAAGACCTGTTGTCCTCTCCCCATTTCCAGTCCACACGCCTCTTTCTTGGAGTCACCACCATCCGGAATTCTCAGATTCCTACCTGGTGCTGAGGGGCCAGCTCTGTGTGGCCCAGATGTAGGGTCAGTGCTTCCACCCCAGCTTGAGGGGAGGGGCTGAGGAAGCACAATGTGAGGTGAGGGAACCAGTATCACAGCCCCTGACAGGATCCTGCCAGGAAGCAGCATGGCCTGCAGGCTCCCAGTCTACCCTAGAGGCTCAGCAGGGGCAGGGGCTGGGGCAGGGGAGTGAAGGAGGGGCTGGTAGAGAGCGGAGGAAGAGACAAGCAGTTAACAGAGAGCCTAGACCAGTGTGCCTGGGGTAGTTGGAGAATTATAGCAGCGTTTAAACCTCATGCATATGTTACATACAGGTTGCACTTATGAGGGGGTACTTTGCACATATTATCTTACTGAATACTTAATAGTAAGTTCCCCTGTAAGGGGAATTATGATGACAATACTTATAGATGAAGAAACTGAAGCTCAGAGAGGACAAGTAACTTGCTCACGATCACACAGCCTGGAAATGGCAGAGGCAGGACTCAAACCCAGGTTTCTCTGTCCTGGAAGGTGGCAGGAGCTAGTGGCTGATGGCAACTGCCAAGAATGATGCCCTAGGTGCCTCCTTGGGTAATGGGAGTCTGGATACCTCCAGTCTGAGCCACCTCACTGCGTCCCCTCCCCTACCCTCATGGCAGATCAAGGATCCTGCTGTCAGTCAGAGCTGGCAGGTCATAATTCACACCATGCTGAAGTCTGTGGGATCTGTGCAACGATGACAAGTGACCCCACAAAAGACAAGCGATTTACCAAGTTTCATTTGATGGCCATATAAACCATTCAACACACAACAAGAGACTAAAAAGGCTACCTGGCACCCAGGCAATTAATGGGCTCCTCCAGCGAGGTGTGCTCCCTGTTCCCCACCCTAGGCCCCGCCCTACTTTCCCAGAGCCAGAGGGCTCAGAGTTGGTGGCCTTGGGGAAGGGGAAGCAAGGGAGATGAGCCAAGATGGATGAGACCCACAGACAGGGAAACGGAAAGGCCTTGGGTCCCTGCCTCCCAAATGCTTCTTGGTTATCCATCAGGCATCTCTGAAATGTGCAATTTATACTCTATTATTGATGCCAGGGCCTCTGCAGGCTGAGGGCTGTGGCCATGAGCTGAGTGGGCACTGGAAACTGACATCCATGCCAGAGAAGGTGGTGGCTGGCCTTGCCTTTGGCCTTAACAAGTCTGCCCCCTGCTCTGGGCACTGGCCTGGAACAGCAGAGCTCAGGGGCTACCCCAATCCTCATGCCAGGACTCAGCATTGACAGACCAGGAGGGTGTGTGTCCTCTGACCATTTGCTGGGGGCCCAGGCAGAGGCTCTCCTGGGCTTGGATTTGATCCCTCAGACCGGTGCAAGGTAGCCTTTGGATAGGCCTGCACCTTCCTGTCCTCAGCACCTGCCCTGGCCCTGATTCTCTGTTCATAAGCAGCCTGAGACAGGACCTTCAGGCTCCCTAACCTTCGTGGTTCTGGCTCTGTGCAGAGCAAGGGACAGATGTGCAGCTGGAAACCTGGGCTGGCTGTGACCCTGGATAGGCCTCTCACCCCTCTGAGCCTCAGGCTGCTCAGCTGTAAAATGGGACAGAGGACCTGTGTGTATATGACAGGTGGGCGAAGATACAAACATATGCCTTGGGGGGGGGGGGCCGTGGTTGAGGACTGCCTGGAGGAGTCCCCCTGGTGCCTGGGTTCATCCCTGTCCTCTGAAGTCGGCGTGCCCAGGTATACACAACTATCCCTTGCTTTGAGCCCATCTGTCCTATAATCAGGGCCAGTGCCCTTCCCAGTCCGCGATATAATGAGAGGTGGGAGAATCAGTGTTCAGATAAGGGTCGGGCGGCCTGGGATACACGCTCCACTCAGCTCTTACGAGGTGACTCAGTGCCACTGAGGGCAGGAAGGGCTGGGACGCATGGTGCAAGGCTCTGGATGGGAGATGAGCCAGGGTGGGAAGTGGCCAGGGTGCCTGGTCAGGGAAACAAAGGTGATAGCGCGATCCACAGAGAACTGAGCAGTGGGGGTTTAAGTGGGCTGGGGCCAAGGTCCGAGGCAGCAGTCCTTGGTTCCTCAGGCCAGTGGGTGCTAGGGGGAGGGAGCTTGAGCTGGCTTCAGGGACCTGGAGTGCTGGGCATAGTCTCATCAGCCCCCCTTCCCTCACTTCCCCCTCTGGTTCCAGGCGCAGACCCCAGGCACCTTTCCCCTGCCCCTCACTTGCTTCCAGCCTGATGTCCTGGACTGGCTCTTGACCTGCCTTGGGTTGACCTTATGGACAAAGCTTCATACTGCAGACAGGCCCTGGGCAGAGTTAGTGTGTTAGCCATGGGCAAAGTTTGTGCTCTCTCCAGAAGGCCTGGAGCTGCAGGCTGGGCAAGGCCCCTGTAAATGCAAATAGGGCATGAGTGTGCTGGGCTAGTGGTGGAGGTGCTCCCGTCTTCTCAGTCCCTTCTGTACTGAGGTGGTCACTGATGCCAAGCCATATCAGGCCAACACAGCCCATGGTCCCTGCCCTTGAGCACCTGAAATTTAGTTGGGGACATTAAAACACTAGTCACCAAACAGCGTGACCCACAGCCCGCAGACATACAGCTCTTTGAGCCTGGTGGTCAAGATTCTGCCTAGGTTCCCCCTCACTACTTCTCAAGTGGCCTTGAATAAGTTTACAACTCCAAGCTTCAGTTTTCTCTTTTGTTAAATGGGAATAAGAAGGGCTCTGACCTCATGTTTGCTGAGACGGTTAAATGACTTAAATATTCATAAAGCTCTAGGCGAGGTCTTTATTACAGTGTGAGCTACTATCCCACCAGTATGGAATCACAAGTGGCTAGAATACAGGTTGGCATATGGTACATGCTCAATAAACATCTGTTGGGTGGCTGGATGGCCAGATGCATGGAAGGGATGGATGGATGGATGGATGGATGGATGGATGGATGGATGGATGGATGGATGGATGAACAAACAGATGAGTGGATGGATGGATGAATTGGAGGATGGATGGATGGATGGATAGATGGATGGATGGATGGATGGATGGATGGATGGATGGATGGATGGATGGACAGAGAAATGGATGGATGGCTCAGTGAGTGGGTGGGTGGATGGAAGGATGGATGATGGAGCAGAGGGAAGCTCTATCTGGCATCAAGAAACCTGGCAGAGGAGGGGGCATTTGAGCCTGGTCCTGAAGGGTGAGGTGCCATTTGCTAGGTGGAGAAGAGCAGCCCTGGTATAGAGAGAGACTGAGAAGGAAGAGGGCTTTGACATGGTTGAGAAATGGAGACACTGGGTCGCTGGGGCGTGGGAGTGAGGCCCCCACTGACTCCTCCGCAAGCCTGTCCTGATTCTGCTCTTCACACCAGGCTGCCCTCCAGCCTGGAGCCTCGGCTCAGACTCCAAGAGGCCATTGTGTCCTACCACTGAAAAGCCTTTGTGAACCTAGATTTATACAGCAGGCCTTGGCTGGCTGCATGAAGACACCTTCCCCACTGAGGTTGAAAGATAATTTCTCTTTAATTGATTTTTTTTTACCACTATGAACAGTTAAATAATGAGAAAAGTCTATGCTGCAATTTTTCCATTTGTGAAAACTGAAATTACACCTCCAGGCAATTCCCTCAGAGCATGGATCCCTCCCTCTCCTTTTTATTTGTCTCATTTCTTTAAATGCAAGAAAACAGATATGTATTTTTTTTCTCTCTCAAGTTTTGTGATTTTGGAAGGGGACAAGGTGTGGAGTAATTTCTCACACAACACGGGACGCAGCTAGGGAGGGCACCTCTGATAAAAAGATTTCTGTAAATACACAAGAAAGCAATTCTGTTGACACCTTCTTCTGTCTATAAAATGCATGAGTGGCACACAGGACATGTTTTAACACCAGACAATGAAGCGCCCCGCTCTCCACTGCTCACCAGTGACAATGCTGGTAGCTGCTTTTTTGCAGGTTCTAGTCACACCCCACTCTTGAGCTCACAGGCATCCCAGAAACAAGCTTTCCCTTCAAACCCTGGGTCTGAGCCAGATGTGAGTTCCTCATTCCAGTGAGAAATGGCTTGGAATCCATAAAACACGCCCTAAATCCATCCCATCAACATTGACCAGCCACGTTTAGCATTAGCCATAAAAACCAGCTTAGTGTGAAATCTTGAAAGAAGAAACCGAAGCTGTGGCGTGGCCCTTGCTAAATTAACCTCCCCCGAGGCACAGAATCACCGTCCAGGAGGGCTCGCAGCGTCTAATTCACGGGCAACATCTTGCTCCTGCTGAGATTTAATGTTAGCCAGATGTCGCCAGAGTCCATCCTAAGCCTGACTGATCACCTGTGACATAACCTTGGCACAAAAGGGGCCGTGGTGCCTGCGCCTCGAGGCTTGATTTCTGTCCCACGTCCCTACCTGCAGCGGCCCCTTGGTGGCATGCGGGTTGTCACTGCCACTCGCTCTCACTGCACGTGTCTTGTGCTCCTTGCAGGTGTTGAGGCCCCAAGTCAGGTGAGGCTCGGTTCCCCCAGCCATCCACCATGGTGGTGGCACACCCCACTGCCACCGCCACCACCACGCCTGCTACCACTGTTACCGCCACTGTTGTGATGACCACTGCTACCATGGACCTGCGGGACTGGCTGTTCCTCTGCTATGGGCTCATCGCCTTCCTGACGGAGGTCATCGACAGCACCACCTGCCCCTCAGTGTGCCGCTGTGACAACGGCTTCATCTACTGCAACGACAGGGGGCTCACCTCCATCCCCGCCGACATCCCTGACGATGCCACCACCCTCTACCTGCAGAACAACCAGATCAACAACGCCGGGATCCCCCAGGACCTCAAGACCAAGGTCAACGTGCAGGTCATCTACCTGTATGAGAACGACCTGGACGAGTTCCCCGTCAACCTGCCCCGCTCCCTGCGGGAGCTGCACCTGCAAGACAACAATGTGCGCGCCATCGCCAGGGACTCGCTGGCCCGCATCCCACTGCTGGAGAAGCTGCATCTGGACGACAACTCCGTGTCCACCGTGAGCATTGAGGAGGACGCCTTTGCCGACAGCAAGCAGCTCAAGCTGCTCTTCCTGAGCCGGAACCACCTGAGCAGCATCCCCTCGGGGCTGCCCCGCACCCTGGAGGAGCTGCGGCTAGATGACAACCGCATCTCCACCATCCCGCTGCACGCCTTCAAGGGCCTCAACAGCCTACGGCGCCTGGTGCTCGACGGCAACCTGCTGGCCAACCAGCGCATCGCCGACGACACCTTCAGTCGCCTGCAGAACCTCACCGAGCTCTCGCTGGTGCGCAACTCGCTGGCGGCCCCGCCCCTCAACCTGCCCAGCGCCCACCTGCAGAAGCTCTACCTGCAGGACAATGCCATCAGCCACATCCCCTACAACACGCTGGCCAAGATGCGCGAGCTGGAGCGCTTGGACCTGTCCAACAACAACCTCACCACACTGCCCCGCGGCCTGTTCGATGACCTGGAGAACCTGGCCCAGCTGCTGCTCCGGAACAACCCCTGGTTCTGCGGCTGTAACCTCATGTGGCTGCGGGACTGGGTGAAGGCGCGGGCAGCTGTGGTCAATGTACGAGGCCTCATGTGCCAGGGCCCCGAGAAGGTCCGGGGCATGGCTATCAAAGACATCACCAGCGAGATGGACGAGTGCTTTGAGACAGGGTCACAAGGTGGTGCGGCCAACGCTGCAGCCAAGACCACAGCCAGCAACCACGCCTCTGCCACCACACCCCAGGGCTCCCTCTTCACCCTCAAGGCCAAGAGGCCGGGGCTGCGCCTCCCCGACTCCAACCTTGACTACCCCATGGCCACCGGCGATGGCACCAAGACCCTAGTCATCCACGTGAAGCCCCTGACAGCGGACTCCATCCGTATCACGTGGAAGGCCACACTCCCCGCCTCCTCCTTCCGGCTCAGCTGGCTGCGCCTGGGCCACAGCCCAGCCGTGGGCTCCATCACGGAGACCCTGGTGCAGGGGGACAAGACAGAGTACCTGCTGACAGCCCTGGAGCCCAAGTCCACCTATATCATCTGCATGGTCACCATGGAGACGGGCAACACCTATGTGGCCGATGAGACCCCCGTGTGCGCCAAGGCGGAGACAGCCGACAGCTACGGCCCCACCACCACGCTCAACCAGGAGCAGAACGCCAACCCCATGGCCAGCCTGCCCCTGGCGGGCATCATTGGGGGCGCCGTGGCCCTTGTCTTTCTCTTCCTGGTCCTGGGGGCCATCTGCTGGTACGTGAACCGGGCCGGTGAGCTACTGACCCGGGAGCGGGCCTACAACCGGGGCAAACAGAAAAAGGACAGCTATATGGAGTCGGGGACCAAGAAGGATAATTCCATCCTGGAAATCCGGGGCCCAGGGCTGCAAATGCTGCCCATTAACCCTTACCACGCCAAAGAGGAGTACGTGGTCCACACCATCTTCCCCTCCAATGGCAGCAGCCTCTGCAAGGGCACGCACACCATTGGCTATGGCACCACGCGGGGCTACCGTGGCGGCGGCATCCCCGACATAGACTATTCCTACACATGATGCCCCGCCCGGCAGGCCCACCCCGGCTCCCGGCTCCTCCTGGCGTGGCTACCCCGTGGCTTTGCCCAGCTTGCTGCCATCTGACAGAGTGAGGAAAAGAAACTCCACGGTGACTTTCCCAGCAAAAAGCAAAGTTTGGGGAGGGTTGACAATTTTCTAGAACACAACAGTGAAAAAAAATTTTTTAAGGATAGAAGGCAGAAGGGGGGTTTGACGTTGCTAAAGACATAATTTATACCGAATTATGCCAGTAGAGAAGGGAAGGACTAAAAATAATACTGCAGGAAGGGTTGGGTCGGGTTTTTCCCCCTGAACTGGAAAGATACTACCTGTACAACGTCTGTGTACACCTCGTGCTCTGTTCAGGGCCGTCACAAAAGGACCGTGAGAGAGAAGCAGCCGACACGGAAGCCCCCACGCAGCTCTTGCTGCCGGCTGCTCACTGGCAACGACGTGTGGAAGATTTTCAGGCTCCTCACAAAGGAGAGAGGGAAGAAAAGATCTTTTCTTTTGCTATGGAGGTATTGCCCTGAAGTCTCTTCCCTGGTCTTTCCATACCATTTCCCTTATAGATTTTCAGAAATATCACGTCATTTACTGCGTTCTTTGAACAATGATGTAACCAATTAAAAAAGAAACTTACTTTTTCCTATATGAAACCCTCTTCACCTCCATGCACCACACTCCATGGAAGCCCCATGGAAGCTGTGGCTTTTCTGGCCACTTGGAGGTATATCTATCAACCTATCTCTATGTTGTGTCTCTAAACACAGACAGGTAGATAGAGCCACATAGACGGTCCTGACAGTACTTCTTGGGTCAGTTCGTACAGTTTCTTGAGACAATAGAGTCATGAAAACGTTGCTTTCTCCTAACAATCATTGAGTAAGTAGACAGTGTGTTGGGGATCCAAGTGGGGTGGGGGACAATGCTGTTCCTAAAGGCGGAGGCATGTCTGTCCTGGACAGGTGGCTGAGGGCACCCTGGGCAAGGGATGCTTTCAATTTGATCCTATCTCAGGTTGGCCAGAGCTGGGCCATGCTCTTTTCTGATATAGAGAAACTTTCTTTGACTGCTAGTGTCCTCGTCTTCTACCCCCCACCTCCCACACACATGCAATCACCTCAGTAGCTCCTTCTCCGTGCTCTTTGCTTCCTCCTGAGATAGGTAATTGGTGCAGGGATTGTGTGTTTTTTTTAATATCAGCTGATTAGATCTAATTGTTTCCATGGCTGCTCAAACAACACCCAGAAACAGACATGAAAATTCTCAGAAAAGCCCTGGGAGACAGCACTCCCAAATGCAAGACCCTCAGCTGTGCCCACCCCTGGGACTGTTCTGGAGATAGAGGCCCAGACCTCCCTCTAAACAAGCCAGACTCCAGAAGGGTACTGACCAGGGCCCTCACAAGAGCTAAGGCTTTATTTCCTCCCTCTGGAATCGACATTGCCATCATTTATCAACTGAGTGCAGTGTGGCGAGCCATGAGATTAAAACGATGATGAAATAATGACAGCAAATCTGGAAAGAAGAGAGGACTGGTGCCTGGGGTTCTGCTGTGTCTGCGTCCCTGCACGTGGGGAACTTCGGTCATCATCCGTCAACATGCCACTTGTCCTATACTGGGGAAGAGCGATGTCAAAGGAGAGACACTGGGCTGAGGGCAGGGAGGATGAGAGGGGTCCAGCTCCTGGTGGTAGCGCTTTGAAAGGCCTCAGCTGCTCTGACAAAAGCCAAAGGCAGAAGGATGAGGTCACAGGGCTGCTGTGACAGGCCTGGGGCCGGCTGCTCACTGGACATGAAAAGATGCTACTGACCCCTTCAGTGAAGGGGGTTCGAAAGAAATGGACACAAGAACTGCATGAGAGGCGGAGAAGAGACACAGGCATAGCCTGGCGAAAAGAATGGTCTCACCAAATGGGGACTCCTGACTCCCCAGGCCCAGGGAGAGGCCGAGGGGTACAGACACCTTTCATTCTAAAACAGGCCTTTTTGCCTTTTTCCCATTTTCTCATACAATGTCAGGAGATAAATTTTTCCAAGCCTTAATTTCACATCTGTATAAAGATGGCCCTCTGGCCTGTAGTGCCCCCAGACACAGGTTCAGTCCCATTCCCCCAAGCTCAGGAAGGAGCAGAGGAGCCCCACTGGGTGTGGCTGGGAGGAGAGGGGGCACCAGGGTCTAGGGCATTGGCTGGAGGACAGACAGAAGTCCAAGGTCTCTGCTGTTTCTGAAATGAGGTCCCCTCCCTCAAGGTACCACTCCTGCCTTCTGCCAGTGTCCCAGGAAAATTGGTCCCTGGACACCCCACTATCAGCCCGCAAGTCCCACTGCCAACATGCTTGGTCCTCCATCTCTAGGTTCTCCTTCCTCCTTTCCCCATGCCAGGCAGAGGTCAGGTCATTCCCTTAGAGGCTAGGAAGGCATCTGGAACAGCAGGTGGCCCAGTGCAGAGAGGGCTACATGTAGGGGAGGGCCTGGAGCCAACCTGTGCTGAACTTTCTTCCCCCAGAGCATTAAGCAGGCCCTGGCCCTGCCCGGGCCTGAGGACAACTTCCCTCTCCTACTCTGGCTCCCGCGCTAACAGAGCTCGGGCCCTGCCTGATTTGCCACAGGCATCGGCCCAGCCAGCTCCCTGGAGCCCGCTCTCATCTTTCCTGCCCTAAGCATCCCAACATCTTTCCAGCATCCTTTCTGAGAGTAGGATCCCAGATGTCTGCTGCCTTATGTCCCCTCGAGCCAGGGAGGGGGCCTGAAGCCAGGTCCACTCTGAAACCTCATTCCCTCCTGATCCAACTCCCACAAAACACAACGAGAAAGAAAGGGAGAGAGAGTGTGTTCCCGGGCACCCTGCCTCCCCCACCCCCAAGACGCAAGGGAGGACACAGGCCCAAGAAGCCAAGCCTGGGCCACCATGTCTGTCCAGAATCCGCCTTGTGTGGGTGGCCAGCCTGACCCCTGCAGCCTCTGACCAGCTGGCCTCGGCAATGGCGAGTGCATTCTGTGGCATTTAAGGCAGGTTTAAAGTTAAAAAAAAAAAGCCCACGACACTTCTTTGGTTAAGTGGTTTACCCTTCGTGGTAATTAGATGTAGTGATTGGAATCTCTTTTCTATTACATGGCAATTTTCCTTTAAATTTCCCCTTTAAAAGAAAAAAAAAAAAAAAGCAGGGAGGAGGCAGCGGGGCCAGGCGAGTCATTTGCATTTTGCGAATGAGGCCTCTTGTAAGCTCAGCTCAGGCGTTGGGCCCAATGTATGGAATGTTTAAGAGATTACTAAGAATAAAATCTATTAATTAGTCATACCCAACTCCGCAGACATGATATGCATCAAAAGCTCCTTTTCTTCCCGTTTCTCCCCTCTTCCTGTGGCCTCCCCGGAAGCCTCCACCTTCTCTAAATTGGCTCCGGCTTCCTGGACCGCCTCCCTGGTAACAGGGCACCCGGTGGCTAACTAAGGGGTGTCCCCACCGAGAGCTGGGGTGCTGGCTTCTGATCTGGGTGACGCTGGCAGAGGTGACAACAGCTGGTTGGGAAGATGGCAGTGGCTGGGGGGGCCAGGGCTTCCCCACCCAAAGCCTGAAGGCCGCGCCCACCTTGTGCCTCCTCTCCCTCTCTTGAGGGGTCCAGGGGGGCCCACCAGCCCCAACAAGGGAAGCCCAAGGCCAGGCAGAGAGTGAGAAGTGGTCAGGGAGGCTCCCAGAGAGTGGCAGGGAAAGTGTTTTGCAAATCCACGGCCTCTGTTTCCCTTCCTGTAAAGTGGGAGTGGGCTTAGGTAGCGCCTAGCTTTACCCAGTAAAGCTGGGTGCCCCAGAGGCCTTCTGTCCTCTGCTGATCCCGGAAGGTTCTAGTCAGGCCAATACAGGTGATGGAGGGCCAGAGCGGGAGGGAGAGCCAGGCGAGGATCTGAGCAGGGTGACCGGAGCCTGGACAAGGGGCTGGGCAGCATGCTTGAGACTGCATCTGAGCCTCCCTTCTCATCCCCGGGAGCTGGGGAGCAAGAGGAGGACACCCTGTCCCCCCAAAAGTGGCCACCCAAGTCCCAAAGCCAACCCACTCCACTCTAGAAACCTGTGTCCTGCTGAACGCAGCAGGGAGGAAGACCAGGCATCTGAGGCTTATGCTTATGAAAAACACAGGAAGACTGGATGCGGCGACAGGGAGCGATGGGGCTGGGGCATCTGCTGGAAGGACGGGCCTCAGGGCACACAGCAGCTTGTGCCCACAAGGACCAGACCGAGCTGAGGGCGAGGACATAGCCAGGGTGAGCTGTGAGTGTCCCATGCGCCCGTGTCCCCTCCTGCACTCAATCAGCGCAGGTGATGGGCGACAGATACCTGGCACGGATAGTCGCCAGGTTGAGCACTAACAAGCAATTCACAGCCCCACGCAGGCCTTCCAGGATGCAGACAGAGGAGGCATCTTTTTTCCCTAAGGAAGGGTATAAAGGCTCAAAAATGCAAATCATTACCATTTACAACCAGGCGAGTCTGCTAAACTGATTAGGAAAGATTAAACTCCTTGGAGTTGAAGGAAAAGGGTTTTTCCAGTTTTATGAACCTGCCCCCAGTGACCACGCATGTAGCAGGGATTTTATGGCGGGGCTCAGGGGCTGCCCCTTTGCAGCTCCTGGGGGACCTGGGCTTCTTCAAAGGCTGACACCACACAGGCCAGAGTGCTCAGGAATAGCTCAGGTTTGACGGAGCCGGGGGCTCAAGCATGGTCCTCAGAGAAACCAGTTCTGCCTCCACTGAGGGCCTTGTGCTCCGGGCTGTAGGGCAGGGTGGGTTACTTGGCCCACAAATGTCATTATGAAGCTGTCCTAACCCCCAGCAGAGAATCTGTCCCTGCCCTCCTGATTCTGTCTGCCTTCAGGGGTGAAAGTGAGAGGAAGTGGCCAGTCCAGTTGCTTAGAGAGTAGGACTCCAGAGCAATGAGCTTTTCTGCTTCCTTGCTGTTCCAGGATGGGTCTGTCTCTGATCCATTCCCTGCAGTCAGTGAAAGGGGAGTGGGGCCAACTGTAAAGGGAAAACTGAAGGCAGGGAAGAGAAACTGTAGCCTAGCAAAGGAATCAGGCAGTGAGCTCTCCGTCACTGGAAGCATTCAAGTACGTGATGAGACGGCAGGTATTTTCCTGCCTAAGCCAAGATGTGGTTCTTTGACTAGAAGATCTTGTTTCCTACCCTTACTTTATAACCCCCCAGGACCCTATAAAGGATATATCAACAGATGCCCACTGTGCTGCTCAGAATGACCAGTGTCCCCTGAAAATCCCAGGTCAGGGCCATCCCCCAGCCCTGTCAAATAGCTGCTTATGCTACAAAAGAGATGCCACAGAATTCCCATCCTCAGTGTCCAACAGGCACCGGGAGAGGAAGAACAGACATGCACCACTCCCTCCAGGAGCCGACAGGGAGTTCGGAGGGTGACCCACCCCTGTGGCTGTCTCACCTGGGGAAGCTAGGGGGCTACCTCCCGGGCCTCAGCCCCAGTTCCCAGGCTGCCTCCTGGACCTGCTCGAAGTGCCAGGCCCCCTGCCACCGAGCTCCCACCGCTGTCCCGCCGGCTGTGTTCCCCGCTCAGCGTACCAGGCGCCGCGGGCTCAGTGGACCCACCCCAGCCAGGTCAGTGGCTGCCGGGGCACCGTTCACCCTGCCTTTTCAAGCATTTACCATTTCTTCTGAAATGTTCCAAGTACTTGCCTGAAAAATCCACATTTGCTTCTTTAAAAACACACAAAAAGATTCCCCAGTCTCTTGATGCCTCCTCCACCTACTTTCCCCTTTCCCTTTGCATTTTGAGTATATTGTGTTTCTCTGGTTTCATAGGTTCCACTATCGCTGGGGTCAGGCCCACTTTCTCACCATAAATGGGACTTGCAGGTGTGCCCAGACCCCCAAGGCCACAGAGGCAAAGCTCCCTTTTCTCCCGTGGGCAGACCTTCAGCCCGGGGCAGCTCCTGCCCTGCTTCCCACGGGACCACAGTCATCCCCCTCCACCCCTTGTTACTGAAGTGCCCGGCTTGTGCTGGGAGGGCAGTGCGGGCATACTGCGGGGGGCTCGCCCGGCCCCCACTTCCTAGCAAAGCCAGCCCCTGAGACTCTGCAGTCATCAGAGCCACCAGGGTACCCTGACCTCCATCCACACGCCCACCCACACCGTCCCCCACCTGAAAGCTCAAAAAGCTGAGCCTGGAGAGTCCTTGCAGGAAGGTCTTCACTGTCACTGCCCCTAAATCTCTTTTATAGCTGTCAGGGTGGACGGCTGCTCAGGCAAGGTGCCAGGTCCCCCCGAGCTCCTCCGAGTCGGGTCACTGAGCCCAGCACAGCGCCTGGCACACGGCTGCTCAATTGTCTCTTCTGCAGCCCTCCTCCCACTCGCTTGTCCTCCCCGCTTACATCTGCCCCCTCGGGCTCATCGCAAAGGGCCCTCCCCCCCGGTGTGCTAGCAACAGCCTTGCTCCAGTCCCGCACCTGCCCCTCTGGCAGCCTGGCATGGGGAGGGGCTCCTCTCACAGCTCTTCCCCCCTGAAGTGTCTCACTCTGCTCTCCCTTGGACCCACCAATCATCAGCTGTGAGCCTGATGGGGAAATCCAGCCACTCGGCAGCAGTTGGCGACTGACCTGGATGACTGTTTCCCCTGTCTGAGCCAAGCCTCAGGTGGGTGACAAAGGTGGCAGAGAACTGGGCGTCCCACCTTGTATGACCCTCCCATCAAGAGTTCCGCACCCTGAGCCACCCACCTGGAGAAACTAACCAAGTTTTCTCAAGAAGGAGAGAAACAAAGGCAACAGGAGCTGACAAAGCCACAGCAGACATGGGCTGCCACAAGCTCATCTCCTGGAGCCGTGATCCAGAGCGCCTCTCCCCTGCCCTGTGCGGAGGACATACTTGCAGTGTCCCAGAGACCACCCACCTCTGGCTGGCTGGTTTCAAGAGGTTCTAGGTTCCCGGAGGAAGACATGAAACCCTGAAACTAGCCTTAGCTTTCTTTACTGGATGCAGCACACCACCTGCCAGCAGGCTAGTGGCCCTGCTGAGAAGCCCACCCAGCGTTCAGGGCCGGGTGCCAGACTGCAGTGGGCAGGGGGTTTCTCTGGAACCTGGAACCTGGTGCCTTGCAGTTCACAGAGATGCTGAGAGCCATAGGGAGGAATCTGGACGGCGCAGCATTTTTCATCTGAGAAGGAGAGAAGGGGGAGGCTGCTGGTTGTGAACACAGGCAGCCAGAGTCGTGCGATTCTGCTGGCTGGAGGGGACGCCACTAATTACGAATGTCACCAGGAGGGTGTGAACAGGGAGGCAAAGGGAGGAAGTAAACTCAAACCCACGCATAAACACTGCAGGGTGAACCCACAGCAGATCCCTTTGACGGTGAAGGTTATTTGCGTGGCATTGGTATGATGGTTGAGCATTCTGGAGTCACTGGCTCCCGGCTCAGTGGGTTCCATTCCTGGTGGTCTAAGGAGGAAGAGGCTGGGGAGGGGTCCTCAGCCAGACCCTGGAGAAGGGTGGGTCCCTCTGTTACAGAAGGCGGGATGCCTCGTCTCTCGCAAGCCTGTGACCAAGGTCCCTTCTGCCATCCGAGGGACCCCTTTCCCGGGCACCCCAGCTTCCCTTGAGCCCCTGCTCCTCCTCACCTGCAGAATCAGTCCCGCAGGGCCACTCGGCCGCACGCTCCTTGCCTTTTTCTTTTTCTCTGAAGGGCAAAGCAGTCTCGGGGATGGGAGGGATGGGACCACCCCCACGGCTGCCTGCAGGCGCCTGAGAGCCTGTGCTGACCCGGCCTGGCCTCGGGCCCCCGCCTGACTCCCAGCTTCACCATCACTGAGGGGTTTTTGGAAACCGAGACACACACACACTCACCATGACGACCACACAAACCAAAGTGCACTGCGAACCGCCCTCGGCCTCCTTCTTGTAGGTGCCTTGAAACTTCAATGTTGACATGAATGTGATGAACTATTTGGTCCTATTTTCTGTTTGTCTGTTTTCATATAAAATGTCCAAGTCCACTTTCCTTGTCCTTTCTTGAAATAAATAGAAAGATTTAACTTTTACAGTCATCTCGCTGCTGACTATCGGCTTCGGGCCCAGCACACACCGTCTTGGCCACCCACACCGCATCCCCAGGCCTCACTTCCGAGGTGCAGCACTGGCCCAGGCAGTGGCTGGGGGGCATGGAGACTCTGGGTTAGTAAGTTCCCCAGGGCACCATCGGAACCAAAATGATTCTGCTCTAAGATGAGAGGGACCTCTGACCCCATCCCATAGGCGTCAAGGGAGGCAGACCGCCAACTAAAGGCAAACTCCGAGGGTCCCCACGTGGAGACATATTAATAGGGGCTGTGGATTATCCCATAAGAGGCTCTGACACCCATGTGGGCATTCTGATGAGACTGGGATTGTATGGGCACTGGGGACACGTGTTCTTCCTCCGCCAGGTGAGCACCCCCTGGGTACTGACCCCCCAGATTCGGTCCTCTAAATACACCCACAGTGTTCACAATTCTAGGCCTTATCTGATCTCTCAGATAAGGAAAGGGGGAAAAACAATTCTTCATGAGAACAATAGCAGTTTTTGCTAAATTTAACATAACTCATTACTTCTGCCTGAGATCTGATTTCATGTCTGGATATGGGTTAATGAGTTTTTCCTTATATTCCAATGAAGCAATGTTATTTCTCAATGTATGTTGGTGGCAGGTGGCCCTCCTGAGGTGACTAGGGGTGCTCTGACCCCACAAGTGACCCTTTCCCCCTCACCTTCCCTCATTCTTCCATCCCCTGGGGGCAGGAGCCAGCCCAAAGGGACCAGGCCAGAGAGCAGCACTCGAGGTGAGCGCCCCGCAGGGCCCAACGCACAGTGGGTGCCCGTAGGGGCGGGGGAGAGGCAGGGATGGGCCTGCCCCCAGCTCACCCCACCCTCCACACACTGGCAGTAGTGCACAAACCAGGGAGCCCCTGAGGCTCTCTTCAACCCGGGCAGTAAGACTGGGTTCCCAAACTGTGTTTCTCAGCCTCTAGATCTAATAGAGCTTCCGCCAGGAAGGGTTCACGGTCATAGGCATTTGGGAACCACTGGATTAGAGCTCCTGCTGTCCTGGAGGGCTCCTCAGGCAGGGCCTTGGAGCCCCTTGGAATGCCTCCGAACTGGGTTAGGCCCATGGGCTCCAGCACGTCCTCCCTGTGCCTTGGTTTCCACCTCTGTAGAATGCGCACATGGTAAGAGCTTGTTGCGAGCCTGCTCATGTGTGCTAGGCTGCTGCGAAGGCCGTGGGACGCTGGGTTTCCCTCTGCTCGTCCGAGGAGCGCAAGCCCTGATCCTTGCACATCCCTGGGATTTATCCAGCAGCGCTGACTCCCAGGCAGGCGCTGAGCTGGTTGGCATTTCTCACAAGGAGGCCCGGGTGTCTCAGCAGAACCCGTGGGACAGGACAACAAAGTGCCCGCAGATCTAGCACAGAGGAAAGAGGTCCTAGCAGGGGTGGGGCCTGCTCCCCAGACCACCCCGACCACACCCAGGGTCTGTGGTGTGTTCTTAGCACCCGGCCTAGGAGGCACCAGAAGCTTCCGAGGTGACCCAGGCAGCCCCGAAATGCTGCCCCGGATGAGTAGGTCTGGGTGGAGCTTGCCCACCTGTGGTCGGGCGGCTTCCCCTCCCTCCGCACCCTGCTCGTCCTGTCAGCACCTGCCTCCCGGCGGGCGCCCCCACGTCGGGCCCCCCGAAGGACCCTCTCCTCCAGCGGCGAAGTAAATAGGCTCTCTCGAGCCGCTAACTGACAGCACAGATACAATCCCACGCTCCCCCCTCGGAGATTTACAAGGGAAGTGAAATCTTATTTGCACTGCTGCCAAGCCTGGGACGCGATGAAATTATGCCTGGAGAAGGGACCTGGGCTCCTCGCGGAAGCGGCTGCATCGGAGATGGGCTTATTAAAAGCCACAGTGGCCGCATTTCAACCTGTTTCAGGTGTTAAGTAATTTACTGCCACCCAGAATTCAGCGGTAGGTTTTTATCATTTTTATTTCCCTGATGCAGGAGAGTGCCCCAAGAGGTCCCTGCACAGGGAACTTCGGGTCTAAATGCTCCCTGCCACCCACCCCCAAGCACTGCAGAGGGAAATGGGGAGCAGGGGCCAGGACGGGGGCAAGAATGGGGGCTCGAGTGGCAGCAGACGACCCTGACTCCCCAGGGTTACACCCGGCTTGACCAAAGCCCAGAGTGACAAGGAGGGCAGGCTCTAAGACCTACACCCTACATTTGGGGGCCTAGTGATCACCCCAAAACCCTGTGGGCAGTTTCTAAAGGCAGCAACAGTATAAACTCTGTGAGAACAGTCAGCTCTGTCTCAGGACCCGACGGCTGACCGCACTATGAACAAGTCTTTACTGAGTACCTACTGTGTGCCAGACCCTGCTCAGATGGGAGACATAGCAGTGAACAGGGGCCCCAAAGACCCCTGCCCTATGGAACTCCCTTCTGCTGGTAAGAGCTGAATAAATATTTGTGGTTGGTTGACTAAAATCTCCGAGAGACAAATTAGCTCTTGGGAGAAAAGACACTGGAGCGAGGGGTACCGTGGGTGAAAGGGCAGGAAGCAGAGAGGCCACCGCACTGAGCATCTGCTCCTTGCGTCACTGCAGCCTCCCTCAAAGCAGGGACCTCCCCATGTCACACACGGGAAGGTGCAGAGCCTCCGGGTGTCGGTACCCTGTGCCTTTCATGGAGAACATATGGTGGGGGGCCCACGTTCTGTCTTTCCCCTTCCCCACCCACTAACTCTCGGGGAATGCACAGCCTCCTGCTCACAGAAAGCTACGGACAAAGAGCCGTGTTGTCTGGAGCCCCCAGGGTCACAAAGGGCCTGCACCCTCTGCGCCTTGAGCCCCTCAGCAGTACTGGACGGAGGGCTGTTTGGTTCCAGCTTGCATTGTGGGGATTAAGCCTATTATGGAGGCTCAGGGGCTAAGCTGATGCTCTTTCTGAGGCCCCTTTTCTCCACCTGTTTTCAGATTCTCCAGGAAGACCAAGGGGAATCTTCCAAGTTCAGGCTGAGCCAAGAGCAGAAATTCTTTAATTAGCTTTCCCTTGGATCAGGGCCCTGGCGAATGGATTAGTTGTGGTGGGACAGAGAAAGGGATCGGAGTCCTCCGTAAAGCTGAAATTACAAACGGGGTAAAGGGCCGAGGGTATATTACCAGGGAGAGCGGGTTCCTGAGCAGGCCCTCCCCAGCTCCCGAGGGACCAGCAGATGGAACCTGTCACCAGAAAGACATGGGAGATGTACTCTCAGCGAGGCTGAAGTCCCCAGGAAGCTGGCGCGGAGAGACACTTGGCTCGGCCAGGCTGTGTGCCTGAGTCTTCTAATGAATATACTTCACCCATGTGGCCGCCCAGTTCTGAACCTTCGTAATCAGGGGGGATTTCCTAAAGGAGCATCCATCTATGATAGGCAAGACAGCGTGGCCTGATGGCACCAGGCGCCAGACATCTGTCACCATGCTCCATCCTCACTTATCCCCATTTTCACACAAGCAAACCAAGGTCCAGGCCTAAAGAGTTTGCCCAAGGCCACGGTGACAGGTTAGCATTGTACCAGGTCTGTCCAGACTCCTCCCACAGCCCGGAGTCCTGGCCCATGAGGCCTCATGATGAGGCCTGACTGGGGGTCTGTGAGCCTGGAAGGAAAGGCGCAGATGAGCCCTCACCAAATCCCATTGTAGGGAAGTAGGCCTCCCAGGCAGGCTCCTCCAGGAAGCCTTCCTTGACCAGCCCACCAATGCACTTATACCCTGTGCTATAACCCTATTGCCCCCACTCTATAGCAAGTGCCTTTTAGAAGCAGGGACTGGGTCTTTATCTTTTCACAGGCTCTGAATGAAGGAAGGAGGGCTGCACCCACTACAGTCTGGGGAACTGGAGAGAGAAGCCTGCAGGGGACGGGGCCTCGGGAACAGAACAGGAAGGCAGGGACCCAGAGAGAGGAGGCTACCTGGGATCCCAGGAGCCGAGCTCCAGGCTGGCACCACCCTCAGGGCCAGGCTCTCCTCCTGGCTGGCTTTGCCCAGGAAGGCACATGAGAGGTGGGTGGGCAGGAGGACAATTCAAGGACTCAGAGACCCAGATTCCTGGGACTGAAGCATTCGAAGTATGACTTGTGCTCTCCTCTTCGAGCTTCACATCAAAGGTGGCTCTGCTGTGGGCCAGCCAAGGTGGCTCTGCAAATATGGGCTGCCCGTGGGAGCCAGGCAGAGAAAGGGCATCTGGCCTAAGCCTCCTTGTGGCCTCCCTGCTCTCACTGCAGCAAGCTGAGCCACACTCAGGGTGCCACCTTGGGCCCCTCTGGGATGCTCCACCTGACTCCCCCTTCCTGACCCTCCGGACAGGTCTACCCCAAGGTCATGTCATTACAGGAGACTGTGTAGATGCACCACCCCAAACAGCAAGAAGCAGATCCACCCCAGGAGAGGCCAGACCCACAAAGACCAGAGCCACAGGCAGCATGTGGACCCCCAGGGCCAGGGGATGGGGTGGGGGTGAGGCTGGAAGCCAACCTCCCCTCCACTGGCCCCCATGAGCATCTCTAGTGGCAGGTGTGGCCAAGGCAAGGAAGGGACATGAAGGTGGTGATAGTGCTGCTGCTGAGACTTACTGTGAGCAGAGAGGAGTTCTATGTGTTTTCTGGCACAAAGCAAGTATTTCTGAGTACCTACTATGTGCAGGATTGGTTCGAGCCACTGGGGGTGAGCCTGGAGAGGGCCCTCCTCCAGTTGCACCTGCGTCTGCACTGAGCAGTGCTTCCAACCGTGCCTCCCCATGAGAAGAATGATGCCTCTTGTTTCAATTAGCCTTTTCTTGATTACTTGCAAAGTTCTGCATCTTTTCACTTGTTTACTGGCCATTTGTTTTCCTCCTTCCGGGAATTGCCTGTCCACATCTTTTGCCCATTTTTCTTATTGATTTGTGGGAGCTCTTCGCATATTAAGAGGAGTGGAGAAGCAGCCTTCTCTTGGGGCAAACCCTCAGGCCCTCTCCAGAGTCCTCGGTCCCCGGAAAGGGAGGAGGATTGGTGTGGGTTTCTGGGGGCTCACAATGTATCTCTAAACATCCCCCCAGCTCCAACGAGCCATCTTCTGCTGGAAGATGAGCACCTTCTGCCGGTGGGAGCCCCTGCCAGGCCTGCATCTCAGCTGGCAAAACCCAGAGGGCTTATTATTTACTTACATGAGATATCTACACTGCCTGTGGCTGGCAGGGGGTCCCTGATGGCACTCAATGGGAGCCAGCTGGTGTAGCTGGGCATCTAGGAGGAAGGGATAACTTTCATCATCCCAAGCCTGTTCCGTGGGGACCATCCAACAAAAGGGGCAGGTCCCGAAGGCCCAGGCTGACTCTCCCACCAGAATTCCTGGGCCCCCTCTGGCACACACCATCCCTGCCACCTCCTTCCAGCTATGATGGTTCCTACCTGAAGAGTGACCCAGACCCAGGAGGACACATCTGAGCCCTGCCCCCTTGCCCTCTGCCAACTGACCTTTCAGGCCCAGGAGTAACCCAACCCCGTGGTTGATTTTCCCGGCCATGCTTCTTGTCTTTCAGCAGACAACACAAGTCATAAAACTGATTTCCAAAGCCTATAAAGGCAATAACATTAGGGAGCCTGGAAAAATAAAGCCCCTCCTTTCCTTAAGTAATGGCTGCAGGAGCCCTCATGGGGCCCTTTCTGCAGCTGGGGGCTGCACCAGGTGGTAAATGGCTGTCGGCACATGTTCCAAGGGACCCCCAGCAGCCAGGGAGTCTGCAAACTGCTTGCTTACCTCTTCCCTGACTCCCCTGATCATGGCTGCACCAGCTCCCCATAAACCAGGGAGAACTCACCGGATCCCCATGCCACCCCTTCTCCGTCCCCCCTAAGCTAGTGTAGCTTGCAGGCCACTGTCCTGGTGCTGGCCAAGGTCACTCCTGTGGCCAGAGCAGTAGAGACGTCTATGCTAAGGGTTGCCTGGTGAGTGGCCCAATAGGCGTCCTGGCCAGTGAAGCTCAGCACCCTGCTCTGCACCATGCTTGAGGGAGCCTCCAGAAGGGCAAATGACACTGCCACAAAGGTGGCTATTGTGACCTCTGGATGACAGAAGGGGATTGGAGCCCTACAGGGACCTGCAAAGCTCAGCTCTCCCCCAAGCTCTCCAAACACCATCCTCCTAATCCTGGGCTGACTCCACACCCACTAACCAGAAGGACACCTAGAACTACAAGTGGTTACCATGTGCCCATTCCCCCTCATTCATTCATTGAAAGGTAATGTGAGAGAGTGGAGAGAACCCAGCATCACGGTGAGCAGAGGTGGTTCTAGCTTCCCGACTTGCCTGGAGACAAGTCACATAACAGTCCTGCACCACAGCTTCTCAACCTGAAGAGTGGGAATACGGAAAGCCACCTCCCAGGTCCTTTTTATGACGTCTGTCCTAGGCTCAGAGCATTGCTACGCCAGGGTGGGACTACTGTCTGCTGTTGCGGGGTAGAGGCTGGGCCAGTTATGAGGGCAAAGCAGGGCAGGCCTCACCAGCCGGAGGGGAGAGGGCCTGCCTGGAGGCAGGGGGATGGGCCAAAGAACCCCCCCAGTCTCTTCCAGGTAAGGATGAGTTAATGTCGAAGACAGGGCACCCGTGCAGTTAAAGGAAGGATCTGCCACCTTCAGGGCAGATCCACTGTGCAGCCAACAGATCCATAGCCAAGGGTTAGGGAGGCACCCTGGGTGTGGGGGGCACTGCACTGGCTCTCAGGGACCCCTCTCGGAAGTCACTCATCCCGGTTCTCCTTCAGGATTAAAACATGTCATGACGTGGAATTAGCCACGGGCTCGGCTCCGGCTTAACCACAAAGAGGTAGCGAGGAGGAGGAAGGAGGATCTTCCAAGCAGGATCCCGCTCCCGGCGAAGGGCCCCCTTTAGTGGCTGCGGGAACAGGAGGGGTAGGGCAGTGGGGTGCCAGCCCCCCCCAGCCTGTGGGGCTGTGAGCCAGCATTTGCATGGAGAGCTCGGTGGTTCTGGAATTTATGCAGCTGCCTGTGTGATTCCTAAGGCGAGACGAATCTCCAGGCCGCTTTTCTCAGCAGGAACAAGCCTTTTCTTCAAATCGATGGTGACACATTTTTAAACTGCCATATTAAGGAGGGAAAGATTTTGCCGGCCCCCTGGGGGTAACCCTTATTAGTCACTGGCTGCTATGAGAGAAACTGCAGTGGCAGACCCAGTGGGCCTGGGCGAGGCAATGGACAGCAACAAACAAGAGGGCAGAGGGCGCCTCCGGAGGAAGCGAAGCCCAGTGAGGGGAGGGGCACTGAGGGAGTGAAACTGGACAGGGCTCTGGAGCAAGGTAGGAGGCATCGGAAGAAATAAAGAACAGTTGGTAAGGGGGATAGACAGAGAGAATGGAGATAAACGGGCAAGAGTAGAAAGAATGAGATAGAGGCATTAAGCTGATGTTTAAATTGATTTCCAAGTCTGGAGTTATAAAACCTAAAATCTTGTTTCACATGTTGCTATGGCTGCCAGGAAGCTCAAAGCCACATTCATTATCAGTTGCAATAGACTTGCTTGGCCTAGTTTTCATCTGGCCGAGACCAGGGTAGGTTCCAGGAGCCAAGCTGCCCCAAGCATAAAATACAAAGGCAGCCACGCTGCCTTCCTTGGTAGACTAGGGATTGGCATCAAGTGGCAGGTGGGAGGGCTGAGTGGAGGGCCACTACCAGGAACCCAGCAAGAGGCTAACCAATTGAAAAGCACATGCCAAAGGTGTCCAGGCCGGAGGGCTCCAGCTATGGCTAAGGGCATGGGACACATCCTTATGAGATGCCCTGGTCAGTGCCCTCCCTTGTCTTGTTTCTTTTTATTTCTGTTTTAATGGTTCCCCAATTTTATTGTACCTATATTTCAGTGGAAATTGGTGGGTTAAACATTTAAAAAAATCAATTCCAGCTCAAACGCCCACTTCCTCAGTGATAACAGTCACCATTTATTGAGTTCCAATGACTTGTCACATTTGCATGCAGCCTCTGGAGCCTCTCCATCACCTTCTGAAGGGATGTCACTCTGCCAGGTTTACAATTGAGGAAACCAAGGTTCAGAGGCGATATATGTCCTGGTCAAGGTCACAAGAGCTTGTAAGTGGCCACAGCAGCCCTGTCCTGTATTCCCCTGATGCGCCCTCACTCCAACCTCCAAGCCCCAGACCCCAGCACCCTGCTCTGCACACCAGAGTTGGCCCCCACCCCACTTGTTAGGAGGGAGATGAGGCTGAGTTAAGGTTCAGGCCAAGGAGGTGCTGAGAGGTGGTCAGGTGACCCCTAGAAGCCCTGGCCCTGCCTATGACCCCCTGGTACCCACTCTGGCAAACCCCAATGCTTCAGCCATGACCTAGGAAAGTTCCCTGCCAGCTGCCAGACGGGATTTAGCTCCTTTAACAATCAAAGCTGCAAAGCTCCTGTTGCAAATGTCGATTCTGGGCCATTTGCTTCGTAGATTTTAATGTTCCTGTTTCTCCTCAACATCCTCAGCAAGGTAGCTCTTGCTTTTCAAAAGGTCTGTGGCGTTTGATGATGTTTAAGCCATCGTGAAATACAGCCAGGCGGCAATAATAAAACAGACGCGAGCCCTGCTGGCAGGGGAATGGCTGACAGCCGGGCCCTCTCTTCCCACATGCTACGCGCAGCTAAGCTACTATTTTTATGGCAATTACAATGTCCGAGAGGGGGAGGAAGCAGCGATGGGGAGAGGGGTGGGTGCCGCTGCACCAGGACCACTTGTTGAGGGGTGCAGCTGATGGGGTGTTGACGAACCAAAGCTGCGGTGCCAGCCTGGTGTCCAGCAGAGGAAGGCGGGCCGTGTCCACACCCGCCTCTCCCCAGCCCCGTCTGTGCTCAGTGCTTCCCACGCCCCCTGCCAACCAGGCTCCGCATCCCAGGACCCGTCCGCCTCCAGGTCTACAGCCACCAAGCTCCTGGTTCCAGAGTCCTCGCTGACTTCTGCCTCCTGACATAAATAGCCCAGCATGTGCCCCCGGGCAGCCTACTTCCATCCAAGGGTCCCTGGCCACAGGAACTACTAGGTAGGAGACCTCAGCCACCCCCACAGCAATGGGCACCGGCCATGTGCTGAGCCCTGTCCGCATGTGGAGACTGAGCCTCAAAGGACCCGGCCCCGCCAGAGAGGGTCTGGTGGGTGGTAAGTGAGCCTCACTAATAAGAACAGTAGTTAGGCTTACTGAGCCCGACGTGCGCAAGGCCTTGCAGGCTGTAATGCATTTTTCCCCTTAATCTTTCCATGAGGCAGCCGCGCGTGGAAACCGAGGCCCAGAGAGGCGGTTAGTGGAACCGGCTTTTACTTTAGTCTATTTTCTGAGCAGCCATGGCCCTGGCCTCCAGGGCCCTCTGAGACTGGCCCACGCCACACCCAGACCCTCCAGCTCAGGCCCAGCTGCTCAGGACAGTGCCACCCTTTCAGTTAGCAACAAACCAGGACTACAGGGAGAGGGGCCTGTGATGGTGCCACTGGACATATTAGGACAAATCATTTGCCAAATAAATAAATGAGCTCAAAGGGTGAGCATCTGAAACAAAGGGAGAGGAGGGGAGAGGAAGTGCGGGCCGGAGGCTTCAGGAGGCCTGCAGGCCACTGGGGCTCTGCCAGCTCAGGCTCAGCTGGGGCCAAGCTCTGAAAAGGAGCACTTCGGTCAAGGGCATCCCAGGGGAGGGGGGCATCCCTGCACAGGCTGTTCCCATGTGACACACACACCCTTCCCATGAGAGGCAGAGCCGACCCTGACAGCCCTACTGCAGAGGCAGAGGAGGGGCCTAGCCCTCTAGCCCTGCACCCTCAGTCAGGAAACCCCAAATACAGAAGACTGGGGGTCAGGTGGGGATCCATCCCTCTGCCACCCTGGAACTTAGCTCACCATGGAAAGGATAGGAAGGAGCAGGTGCCTTCAGCCTGCTCAGCGGATGGAGGGGCTAAATCCTGTCCCCAGCGCAACAGCGAACCACGTGCACAACAGGCCCCCTCCCAAGGGTGTGAGCAGCCCCCTCCCAAGGGTGTGAGCAGCCCTCTGAGAGGCAGCACAGCAGCAAGCACAGAGCTGGCATTTGTCAAGGATTTACTCCGTCCCAGACATTGTACTGAGCATCTCCACCAGCTATCTCCTTTCACACCCACAACAACCCAAGGGCATGGATCCTAGTGTACTCTTATCCCTGTTTTACAGATGAGAAAACTGAGGCTCAGAGAGGTTAAGTGACTTGCCCAAGGTCACACAGCTGGTATAGAAGTGGGAGGTGAAGAAACAGGGCTGGATCCTTTGACTCTCTTTTAAGCCATGTGATATCCTAGAGGCCACTCCAAGCTGGGACCAGGCCAGGCCTCACCCAGGAGGCCCTAGGGTCAGGGTCTGGTGTGTGTGTGAGCCTACCCTAGGGGTCTGGAGAGAGCAGATTCAAGTCAACACCTCTGCAAACTGTGTTATCTGCACAGAACTGGGTTTTGAGAGGGAGAGAAGGGAACCTCAGTTCCTGGGTGGCCTCCACATACTACGCCAGACCTTCACCTCCTAGGAACACAGGGTTCCCTTCTGTTAAATGGGCAGGCAAACCACAGCCTCCTAGGGAGGCCTGAAGCCGACTGGACAGGCCTTTGCCAAGTGCTGGCGGTTCATTCTGGAGAACAAGCCAAAGGCTACAGATCCAGCCCCTTTCATGCTTGGCTAATTTAATGGTGCCCATTAATTTCAAAATACACACTTTCCCACAAGCTCTGGCCTCCTCAGCTCAGTGCTCGGGGTGGAGAGTGCTTCGGGGACACAGGCGGGAACACAGGTGTGGGTTCTGAGGCCACATGGCCTCAAGGACCGGGGAGCCAGACAGAGCGTGCCCAGGGCCACTCAGCGGGGGGGGGGGGGGGGGGGGGGGGGGGGCAGCAGATCCCTATTGGGTGTTCCTGACCATGGTCTGTCATGATGGGGAGAAAAAGGCCTGGGAAAAAGGGCCCAGTGCAGGGAGTTAGGAAGGCCCTCTTTGCCACTTTGCTGTCATGTGACCCTGAACAGGTCACTGTCCCTCTGCGCTTCAGATATCCCCTGTCTTCCTCTGAGACTGCAAATGCCTGGGGGCAGGCACTGAGTCACTGAGCCTTGTAATCCCAGGGCCTCACACAGAGCCAGGAACCCCACAGGCAGCCCCATGTGTCCACCACTGTCTTTGTCTGTAAAAGGCCTTAGGCCTTCCAGCCTGACTTCTGTGACCACCGAGAGGGGCAGAGTGGAGTCTGGGCTGGGGCAGCAGGAGGGAGCCCAGAGGAGTCACTGGGTCACCAGTCCCTCCCACTGACAAACTCTCAAAGGCATCGGATCCCTCCTTCATTCAACAAACATTTACTGAGACCCAGGACAAAGGGTCATGGGGCCAGGGGCCAGGGGCCCCTCACGTGCCTGTGGAAGGACAGGGAGGATCCGGCTAATAAACGGGAGACTTGGCCAGGCCTCGTTTACACAGGGCCTTCCAGGGTCCGTGAGTCCCGCCCACCAGCCAAAGCCCAGCTCTCTGGGCCAGGCCCTGTGAGCCCTCCCGGGAATCTCAATAATTCAGGAGGAATCCATCATTTATGAATTTATGTAACCGCTTCCCGACCTTGTGGAAATGAGCCGTCCTCCTCTAGCAGTGGCGGAAGTTAGGCCTTGGCACTTTCTCGGGGGTTCTGGGCTTTCTCATGTGGGGAGGAGGCCACCTAGACCCCAGGCCTCTCAGTTGGCTTTCTCGATCGATTCTGCCCCGGGACCAGAGGGAGCTTCTGGAAAAGCAAACCTGACTGCATCCCCACGTCCCAAAGGGAAGGGTTTGATTCCTGGCTCTGCTTCCTACCAGCGCTGTGGCTCTGTGTGTGCCTCAGTCTCCTCGTCTGTAAAATGAGGGAAATGAGGTGACGTATGCGGTCTGGGGGACAGTCCCTGGCCCAGAGGGAACACTCAGTAACAAGCTGCCCCCAGCCCAGAGGCAGGGGCTCTGTGGGGCAAGCCGGGGACGGGTTGAGACACAGGACAACCAAGCAGGCTATGGGGGTTGGAGCCACTACAGGGCTCGTGAGGCCAACGGACCTAGACCCAGGTGTTGGTCCCATCTTTTCTGCACTAATCACCTGCTGTGCCAAACCGCCCTACTTCTCCATTCCCCGTCAGTCAGGACAGATGACAGCGCACCCACTCTGGGGACCAAATTTTTCAACCAGAATAAAGAACTATTCCCGCCCACCTTCAAAATAAACAAAGGATTTCCTAGAGGCTCTGAAGTCCGGAAAACCTCCCTTCCCAGCACCGCTGCTGTTTAGCTGTATGTCCTTAAGCAAGGTGCTTCATGTCTCTGAGCCTCAGTTTCCCCATTGACCCCCTAGGGCTGATATAACACCAGGAGTCCAGGAGAGGTGGCTTGGGGTGTGAATAGCCTAGACCTGGAGGGAGACCCTCAGCTCAGGATGGGCCATAGCTCATTCCAAGCACCTCAGAGCTTCCCCAAGTCCCTCCCTGCCAGCACTCTCCTCTGCCCTTGGAATGCCCTTGTCCAACTTCTGACTCAGCTTCCCCCTCCTCTGCTTGAGTACCTCCTCCTCTAGGTAGCTTTCCTGATTGCCTCCCACCCCCTGCAGGCAGGACTCCCATCTCTCATACACTTTGCTGTCCCTTGCCATTCACATGTCTCATCCCAAATTTTGGATTAGAGACTGTGTCTCTTGTAGCTCAGGGCCACCCTAACACCTGGCACAGAACAGGTCCACCACGTACATCTGCTGAATGAAGGGAAGGCCACACATGAGTTCAGTTCCAGCTCAATCACCTGCCAAGCTGTGGCATGTTATGTCTTTTTCTGAGCCTTGGTCTGATCACTGAAAATGGGACTCATAGTCCCACTTGCCTCCCAGATGCCCCCGGTGGTCAGCACCGAGGGACGGGCCAGTCCTCACCCAGTGCTCCCCAGGGGACAGGGCCCAGCAAGATCTGCCGCTCACAGGTTCCCAGCCGCACCCGCCTCCTGCCCACTGCAGAGAGGTTGCTGCCGCCGGCGGTGGAGGCAAGCCTCAGCAAACACATTTAAATCTGAAGTGACAGATAAAGCGATTTACGGCGACAGTTTAGCGTCAGATCACTTCCCACAAGGCAGTCGGCGTCCCTGGCCCCCTGCTTGCTAGTCCATCAAGGCGGTCTCTAAATCACTGACTCCGAGCGGTGGCCCAGGGACAGCGAGGGAGCCCCAGGCCCTCCGGGCAGCAGCGGGATGAAGCGAGGAGTTGGCTGACTCGGCTGGAGGAGGGACGAGAGGCCGCTGGCAGACCGCAAACCAAAGCCCCAGGACTTAAGGAAGCAGAGTGCCACTCCATGCTTTATTTTAAATAAATAAGCAGCTCCAAAAGCTCCCAGCGAGGCCAGCTTGTCACTGTGAACCATGGCTTCCCACCCGGTCTGCATGGCGTGGCCCACATGCCCGGACCCCTCCAAGGCCTCACTGACCCGCCTCGCCTCCCGCCACCTCCCGGCAGAATTAATTGGTCCCTGCGGCGTCGCATGACACTTTGTTTAGACCTTGTTTCCAGTGCTTTGTCACATTATATTCTACTTAGTTGCTCTTGCTCCTGACTTCCCAAAAATAATTTCTTGGGGGCTCCCTGTGCGCCAGGCCCTGGCTCAGCACTGGGCGAGCCTGAACTCGTGTCGTCCTCACACCATCATGGATAGAACCAATGATGACCCATTTTTCAGATGAGGAAATAGAGGCTCACTCAGACGTGCCTGGCTGGAGGCTGCGGTGCCACCAGCAAGAACGCTGGGAACCTGATCCAGCTCCTGCCCTCTGTGCCCGTGGCTCTGACTCAATGGCCAGGGACACCTCTGAAGGGCTCTTTCTGTCTTTGCACAGAGCTTCCCATTCACCCTGCTCCATCCTGTTACGCCTGAAGGCCAGAGCCAGAGGCCCAGCCCTGGGCTGGCCCAGAATGGGGGTCTTTCTTTATGCTGGGACACTTCCTCAGCTGTCTGTTGAGAACTAGGGGCCCATAGGCACACTGGGAACCTCATGGAAGTGACCCAGTCAAGGTCATGCCCCCCACCCATGGCAGAGATAGGACACACACTCCAGAAGCTGGAGAACGCCCCCGGGGTGGAGACCCCAGACCTGGAAGAGATGCCAGACATGGCTCTCCCCAGACACAGCCTGGGGAGGCAGAACTGCCCCCCAGAATCTCCCAGTCCAGACAGGGGCCTGCAGGGGCTTATCTTGCCAGCATGGCAGCCCAATTTAATTAAGATGGATGCTGCGTGCCCCCGTGGGCAGGAGCCGTGGCCGGCACAGATGGCAGGAGCCTAAGACTCTCTCTAGTGCTGCTTGAGCAAGCGGCCTTGGCCAGCCGGGCTGAGGAGGGTCCAGGGATGTCTGCACTGTGCCTGGGGACTTGAGAGACTTGGTCCTGCCCCTGTGACCTCAAGCCCCGCCACGCACAGGCCAGGCAGTCCCCCTTCTACTGTCTTCCCAGCCCCCCTCCGTATACCATATAACATACCTCACATACCACGCACACCACACACACACCAACCACATCTCAAACATCAGCAAAGTGGGGTAAAAATCAGTCCTGGACTTCCAATACCAGGGTTCCAGCAGGGAAACAATGTGATTTTCCGAAGTCCTGAGAGGGGCCATGGGCAGGGTCCCTCTGTGGGGCAGGGCGGGCACCTGGCTCCTGCCCTCCCCAAGGACTCCCCGGCATCCTCCCAAGGGTCAGGGAGGCCCTCTCAGCTCAAGGCTCTTCAGGATGGAGGGGGCTTGGGGGGTCCCAACGCCCTTTCTCTCCTAGGCCCTTCCCAGCTCCCCGTGCCTCCCCCTCCATGGTCCCTGCAAGTGGAGCAAAGCCCAGGCCGCGATGGCACCTTCGCCACCCCCATTCTGACCACAGGGACAAAAAGAGACACCCCCCCACAGGATCTGGAAGCTCTGCCGCCAACCTTGAGCCCCCAGCCCAGTCCAAGCCCCACCGGTCCCCACGGGCCACTGACCCCATGGGGCCAACACTGCCCTTGGCTTCGAAACTAAAAATCTGAAAATCTCCACCCCTGGATAACTGCTCGCCCCTTTTCCCCATTGTGGTGGCTCCGCGTCGTTGTCGCTGAGAAGCAATTATTCACGGCTAATGATTATAATCAAGTCAAATAGAATTTAATGGACACATATTCTCTTCCTGCTTGAAACTTTACATATGAATTAAGCACATATGGGTTTCACGAAGCACGGGCCAGATTTATGCAGCCCGGAAAAGCCCCGCGACGCCGCGGCCTCCATTCCGCTAATAAACAGGCTGATTTACGGGCGCCGCGGGCGTGGAGACCGCGATCTCTGCTGCCCCCTGGTGGGCAGCGCGCGGCCTCAGCCGAGACGGCGGGGTCCCCGGGATGAGGCCCGAGGGAGGCCCCCGGGTGTGGGGCCCCTGAGCCAAGACCACCAAGGGCCCCTGAGGCCTCATCAGTGCCAAGGCCACTCGAATACCAGGGCTCGGCAAACACCTGGATGGATGGCCTGGAGGGGATGCAAGCTCCGTGTGGGACCCCCAAGTCCAAGGGCCAGCCTCAGCCATTCCCTGGGGTTCCAGGCGGGTTCTGGGTTCTCCCTGCTATGAGACTTTCTAGGAATAAAAAGGAGATCCCAGGAAACCACACCAAGAGGTGTTGGGTAAACTGAGGCAAGAAGAGGAAAGAGGAAGCTGCTCATCTGTGGGAGGCACCCAGCACCCCTTTTCACGGCTGAGACAGGGCTGACGCCCATCACAGAGTGACGGTGATGGCATTGATTCTAGCACCGACGACAGCGGTAGGTGCTGAGCTCTCGCTTCATGCCAGGCGCTGCGTGCGCACCACAGTTCATGAGCATCAGCACCTAATGTCCCCCAACACCCCATAGCTGGGTTTTCTACCGCCCCTATCATGCAGAGGACACAGGGCCCAGGCAGGTACATGGAAAAGGGGAGTCCTTGGAGAGACATGCAAACGCTGCCACCCTCAGCCCAGTGCAGTCAAATGAAGCCAGAACCAGAGTGCTTCTCTGAGCGTGCGAGGGGCTGCCAGAGCCGCTGCTCTCGGAGGCTGGCCAGGCACGAGGGCGCTCAGGAAGGGCCATTAATCACGCCGCAGCCCTCCAGAGCCCCCACCCGCTCCATCTGTATCCCATCGACACCCTGCCTTGGTCGTCCCACCCTCCTTCCTGGCCCGCCAACCACCCACCCAGCTGCGAAGGGGCTGATAAGATGCCCCACTTTCCCCTCTGGCTACTTTGCTGCTCAGCAAGGAAAGTGACAGCAGGGTGCCTCCCACAGCCTTGCCAGTGACTGACAGCGCAGGGGACACTGGGCAGGGCAGCCCCATGGGCCCGCGGGACTGTTCCCCCAGCCTCAGCCCCAATACTTGGTCCTTCTACCCCAGGCCAACCCCTCCTGGATCCAGGCAGCAAGAATGCCCTTCTCCTCTGGGCTGCTATGACATCTGCCAGCCCAGCTTGGCTTGTCTTAGCTCCATGTCCCCCAGATGGACTCACAGACCTCGGTGCCACCCACCATCCTAGAGGCCCAAGGGAAATGAGCAAATGCAGTGGAAGAAACCCAAAGGTGACCCACGCTCCTGCTGTTCCAAGTCAGAACTCCTGTCTTCAGGTGACTGGTCACCTGTGTACCCAGACAGGCACTGGGGGTGGAGGGAACACCCATGTGACTGCACAGTTCTGCAAACATCAATAGGGAGACACACAGAGCAGGGTCACTGCCAGAAATGCAACCCAAACTACAAACAAGCAGGCCCAGAGCAGCCGAGTAGCCGCCTCTCCCCGGGTCCCAACAGCCTAGTCACTTAGCCAGATCAGCATCAGCACCGCTATGTCCCAGAGTCCTTTGACGACTTGACGACTCCACTCACTGGCCAGCACTGGAGTCAGACACAATGGCCACAAACCCGAGGGTGAGAGGAAGGAGACTGGAGATGCTTCTGGGAGTGTCTGAGACTGCGCAGGCGGGAGGGGGCCAGCACAGCAAGGTTTCCCTGTGAGAGGAAACCCAGGTCCCCACACCTTGAGAGGCTTCTTGCTGTGATGCCCAGCAAGCAGGTGAGTGAGCCCCACTCACCCCTGTCCCATAAACCACCTGCACACCTGCTGGGCTTGACCGCCCTTTGATACCCTGCTCCTGACCTTGGCCAGACAACCACCACCTGGGAGAAGAGCAGCCAGATTCCTCCCTCCTCTAGAGGGGACAGAGCAGCAGTCTCCCCAACTCATCACAATAAACTGCCAAGCCAGCAAGAGCCACTGCAGGCAGCTGAGCCTAGGACCCAGGGGCCTCTGCCCCCACCCTTCCCTTGATGAGCTCCCCGCCTGCTCCAGGTCTGACAGTGCAGGAGGGAGGCAGAGGAAGGAAAGCAGTGGTCAGGGGCATCCGCCTTCCTGGAAGGGCAGCCCGGCGCGATTCCAGCCAGGCTCTCTCTTCCCGGCCGCTAATGGGTCTCAGAGCTGTGAGGCAGCTCAGCCAAGGCGCCCCCGACACAGCAGGTCAGGGTTTCAAAGGAACAGGAGTCCACTCAGCCAACACACTGGGCTCCCGTGGCGCCAGCAGGCCATCTCATCCGGCCACCCGAGCCTCACTGGAGCCAGGTGGTGTCCCCCCATGCCTGGCAAGGCAGACCACAGCGAAGGTGACAAGGCAACCAGGTCTCTGGCTCAGGCCAGGCAGGAATCTCCACTCACCAGCATTGACAATGGCGTCCACCTCCAGCTTAGTGATGTCACCTCGGAACAAGGAGATCTTCTCATTGAGATGCTTGTCCTTTTTGTACTTGGGCTCCTCCACCTTCACAGTCAACCCTGGAACAAGCGGAGTTTCAGAGGGACTCACAGAAAGGCCTCCACTGCAGAGTGACCCACCAGTGCCCATAGACTGGGTGCCTCCGTCCACTCCTGGGTGCCCCCCCACCTGCAGAGGTAGCCGGCCTCGGGGGCACTGATGACACTGGTAATGACAGTCCATACCAACTAAGCAGCACACATGCTGTCTTGAATCTTTACAACAACGTTACACACAGGTACAGTGTCAACATCACCCATCCCATTTTACAGATGTGGAACTGAGGCCTGGGTGGGTTAAGTGACTTGCCCAGGTTACCAGTTACCAGGACTACAATTTGCAGGGCCTGGGCACTCACTAAGGATGCACCCCTGCAAGCCACTCCACCACAGCTACAAATCCTAGTTCAACAGCCACTGGATGATGGGTCTGGGTACAGCCTCCCAACAATGTAATGGGGATAAAAACCGAAGCCACCTCAGGCTGTGTTAATAATTAAATGAGGTGACACGTGCAAAGTGCCCCGCACACAGCAAGCGCTCAATGAACGCTGCTGCCATTCTTCTTGGCCTTGTCTGTACAATTCTCCCAAGATGTGCTCTGAAGAGGCCACCCGCCCAGTGGCCAGCAGGGCCTCCCCAGCAGGCCTACCTTTCGCCGTCTCCTTCCAGGTCGGGATCTTCTTCAGCCTGATGAAGTCCTGGCAGAAGTAATGTTCCTCCCGCTGCTTGTCACTCAGGCCCTTCAGAAAGGCTGCAGGGGCAGGGTGGAGCAGGCAGGAAGGAGGGTCAAGGCAGGCAGGGAGGGTAGCAGTCCTGGGGGCTTCCCACCCCCACTGGTCTCCCCACGCTCACTAAGTCCAAGGTCGAAAACCAGCCCTAGGAGTCCATTCTTCCTACAGGCTCCAGGGAGGGAGCAGGCGGGGAGGGGCCTCACCACTGGGGGTGTTAGAGTCTGGAGGCCCCTAGAACATCTTGCCCTGCCCTCTTTGTTCGGGAGGGGAAACAGGCCCAGGGTGACAGAGGACATCTCCCAAGCACCACAGACCCAAATTCAGAAGTCAACTCTACCACTTTCCAGCGGCACCCACAGCTCTAGGTCCCTAATTTCTTCACTTACAGAAAGAGGATGAAGAGACCTCTTGCAGAATAATTTCAAACTTACAAGTGCTAAGGCCAAGCAGGTTGGCCACAATGAATGAATTACATTATCAATCAGTTACATCATCAATCGATTACATTATCAGTCCATTACATGATCAATCAGGTACATTATCAATCAGTTACATCATCAATGGGTTACACTACCCGTCAGTTACACGATCAATCAGACATCGCTATTGTCATTATGTGTAGGCTCAGGACATAGGGAACCAAGACAACCTTCCTCCTCAAAGAGCCACAGAACTAAACGGCTCTGCTTCCTGTTCACAGCATCCCACCAGCATGGGCTGAGGACTTCCCCCTGACAGAGGCCCACTGGGGCCTCTCGCCGAGGCGTGGCGTGAACCAAGGGAGCAGGCAGCTGGAACTGTCCCTACTTTACAGGTGAGGAAATAGAAGCTTGGGCAGATCAGGAGGCCATCTGTGTCTGGTGAATGGGAAGCCTCCCTCCCCCAACCCACTCATGGACTCTGAGTCTGCCAGGGCTGGTTCCCCTGCTCTGGCCTTGGCCCTGGGCCTGGCATCCCTTTGGGCAGCAACAGCAGAGGAGCCCAGAGCGCCCCTTAGAGGTGTCTCTCCTGAATGGTGGTCCAGGCTCATGGCTTGTGGGCTCCCCCTGCTGGCCTGAGGCCACGTGGGTGCCAAGGTGCTCAGCCCAGCCTCACTCCCTGGGACCACACACTCCCCAGCTGGAGCAGTCCCTACTGACCACAGGAGGGGGGGGACAACAAACAGCAAAGGTCACAAACAAGGGACTCAAAAAGCACCAGAAAGTGTGCAGAGGTGGGAGGGCCTTTAGAGGAAGTGGTGGGAAAGGAAGGGTTGCCTCTGGGAGCCTTCTGGGGAGATGGCTGCAAGGGCCAGGTATTCGAAAGTCAGGTTGGTCCCCTGTGAGTGCCCTTTTCCCTGCCAAAGTCACTAGGTGCATCCAAGCCTCTGCTCTTCTAGGACGCATGCACAGAAAGGGTCAGTTCATGGCCTGGCTCAACACTATGGTGGATTATAAAAGGCTCCAAACCAGAACCACACTTTCTGGCAGCCACGTCCCACCCCATCCATAAGACACCTACGAAGTGCAGTTTCAGAATCTGGTGCTGGGAATACAACACTCAACAAGGCACACATGGTCCTGGCCATGGAGAGCCTATAGTCCAGCACTGGAGACAGGCTCACCAGACACAAGCAAGCCAGCCACGCAAGGGAGTGCCAAGCAGGGCCGGTCAGCGGGCTGGGAGACAGGAAACCGGAACCCCAGCCCAGGGAGCTTAAGAGAGGCTCAGAAGAGGAGTGGGAGGCAGCAGGGCAGGGAAGGATGCTCCACCTGCAGGAACAGCATGCTCAGGGGCGTGGGTAAGTGAAATTCAGGGTGGCAGGGGTGGGGGGAAGCACAGGGGAATGATGCTGAGAGGAGGTAGGACCAACTGAGGAGCCACCAAGGCCTGCTAAGAACTGACCATCCCAGGGACACCATAATCAGATGGAAAATGCTTCCACCAGATAGACTCAGAGCCCACACACGTGCCATTTGCATTCTTTCCAAGAGGCCAAGGGTAGTGCTGCTGTGGATGGTACCAAGCGTGGATGGTCCCCTCTGTCACTAGTGTCCCTTGCTGCTCACAGCCTACTCTCCTGTGCCCCTTCCCAAGGGGCTGCCCTCCCCGCTGGGCACCTGACCCCACGCACTGAGAGACAGGCCAAGGGCTCCTACTTAAATGCTCCTTTCTTTGTGTGTTGCAGGGGTGGCAGTGGGGGTAAGGGTGCTGGTATTTGGAAGGAGCTAAAGTGCTTCTCCAAGCCTCAAACATCCTCTTCTATAAAACAGGAGTACAGAAGGCTCCCTAGTGCATTAAGCGAGACGTGAACAGGCTTAGTGGGGAGGGGGGGAAGTCATGGCAAAGAACTTGGCTGCTGGTGGACAGTGCCACCCAGCAAATAACAGGCTGTGGAAAGGCCGACTCCATCCAGGCTCTGCCTCTCCCTGGGGGTAGGGGACAAGATGAGGTCCCGGGGCCTGACCAAGCAGAGGGAAGGCGGGAACAGCTTCCTATAGGAGGTACTCCCCAACTTCTCCGGTCAGCCCCAGGAGCTGCAAATTGCTAGAAAAATCTCACTACCAAACAGAAGGATCCCTCTAAATTTTCTTTTAAATCCTCACTCCAGGACATGTTTATTGACTTTAGAGAGAGGGGGAGGGAAAGAGAAAGAAAAGAACATTGATGTGAGAGAGAAACATTGATTGGCTTTCTCCCGCATGCACCCTGACCAGGGATTGAACCCCCAACCAGGTATGTGCCTTGACTGGGAATCGAACCCGCAAGCTTTGGGTGTACTAGAGGATGCTCCAGCCCACTGAACCACATTGGCCAGGGCTCCCTCTAAATTCTTGATCTCCCCCTGGTGGCCCGTCTTCCAGGCCACTCCAGCTGCTGCTTTAGAAGTAGGTGCCGCTCCTCCATCTCCCTCTCCCAAGCCTCCCCACCTCATCCTCCCATTTAGTCACTGGGCACAAAGGTCCTCCCTCCCAGCCGAGGCCACCCGGCTCACCTTCCAGAGGCCTAGCTCCAGCAGCTCCCCCGCACTGGACTGTCCTGTCTGCCCTCACCCTCTGGTATCCCATCTTTTAAAACAAAACCCTCCCTCAACCCCACATCCCACGCCCCACAGCTGTGGCCTCATTTCTCTGCCCCCCTCCTCCACTGTCTACACTCCCTCCCTCCCTCCCGTGCTCCCCCCAGCCCACGGCTGTCTGGCCGCACCTCTCCATCAAGGCCAAGGCGAGAGACACCACCCGGCCATGTGGCCCCACGAGTGGCCCCTCCTGTCCTCTCTCGTGCACCCCCCGCCCCTTCATCCCCATCAGGAAGCCCCTCTCCTGGATCCCACCCGGCTCACTGGCCCTTCTCAGTCTCCTTGCTGCCTCCCCTACTCCTTAATCCACACCCTCTCCCTAGGTCTTCACAGCAATTCCACACATTCAAAAACCTTCTTTATGCTCATGATCCTAAGGCCGCCCCTCCAGCCCCTCAGCATCTTCTGAGCTATTAGATTTACCCCCACAGTAACCGAGAAACCAGCCCTCTGCTCACCCCTGCCAGGGTCCAAGCCTCCATCATCGCTCTCTAGAGCCCTACGAGGCCCCCAACTCCCAACTGACTCCCTGTGTCCATCCAATCGTCTATTCCTCACACAGCAGCCCAGGGAGCTTAGGGATATAAGTCAGAAGCCGTCTCTCTGTTTATAGCTCATTTCAAACTCCAAGTCCTTACCATGGCCAAGTAACGGGCCTGCCTCTCTCTCTGACCTCCTCCTGTGCTACCCCCCACTACAGTTCATCCTGCTCCCTACACCTCAGCCAGGCAGCCAAGCAGGTCACCTTTCAGTTCCTCCAACAGCCAGGCTGTTCCCTGCCTCTGGGCCTTGGACCTGGCTGTGCCCCCTGCCTGGTCTTCCAGTACAGGCCCCTCCTCCGTGCCCTCCCCTCCCAGAGCAGCCCCTTCCCCGACTGTCTATCTTTGTTCCTCACTTGACCTTGGCTACACTGGATCTGTCCTGTTTACTCTGGATTCCCACCACCTGGCACAGGGCATGGCATGTGTGAACAGCATGGGATGAATCCAGGAGCAAACAAACTGAGACCTAGAGGTTGAGGACACGTTTTCTAAGAGAACAGTCTTTCAGGCAGAGGGAACAGCATGTACAAACGCCCTGAGGTAGGAGAGCGCACCTGGGTGGAGAAATGGCGAGTAACCTAGAACAGCTGGACTGAAAAACAAAAGCAGCCCTTCTCCATTCGGGGAGCAGAGAGCCCGACGGAACCTGCTGGCCCAGGGCCAGACTGCTGCTGCGGTTTTCATTCCTCTCCTGCTTCTTGGTCCCTCATGACCTCCCAACATCATGTTCATGGGCAAGTCACCCAGCCTCTCTGAGCCTCAGTTTTCTCATCTCTAGAACAGGGACACGGCAAGCCTTCCCTGGAGCCTGGGCTTGCTGTGGTTGAGAAGCAGGCTGTGAAAATATTTTGTAAGCTGTAAAATGCAATATACACATCGGAGACAAGCACTCCTTCCTACGAGTGAAGTAAGACTCAAAACAAGCAAAACAAAACACAAATTTGGGTGGGAAATTTTTTTTCAACTTGGGGCATTGTGAGTGGAGGAGCTTTTAAAATTATTTAGGTCCTCATATTTGTCATCTTGCACAACTGTGACCAAAGATATCTCCCCTCCGAGGCCTTGCGATGCCCAAGTGCGGGGACTCCCAGCCAGCTGGACCCGGGGACAGAGTGAATGTATTGGCTGTGACACAGACAGAGAGACTGGGCAGCTAGGACCCAAACTGATCCCACAGGACTCCCATGAACTGAGGCCCTCTGGCTGGGGCAGGCCTTAGGCGCCCATGCAACTAGTCTGGGGTGCCCGGAGATGGCTCAGGTCCTCTAGCACACACCATCTGGTAGATGCCACCACCTGCCTTCACAGAAGCAGAAAGCTTGCTGGGCCACAGGCAAACCTGGGCAAGATGCAGCCCAGGGCTCGCTCTCTCCTGCACTGTCCTCCCCAGTATCCATGGCCTCGGCTGAGTGACCCACCGCCCACGCAGCCCCTCTCCAGCAAAGTCCAAAAGACGCCTCCAGTTCTCAGAGACGACAAAGGAAGACAACCAGAGCTCCCAGCTCTGCCACCAGCAGCTGGGCACCGACCTTGGGGACATTTACTGGCCTGTCCTTCCAGTCCATGGTCCCGGAGCACACACCTCTCGAGGCCAGAGTGTGGGCCACCATGTCCGCATCCCCAGAAGGTCGCAGCCTGGCTGACCCAAGGAGCTACACACGGCGCTGGGCTCTGACTTACGAGGAAGGAGACAGAGATTCTCACTCAGTGCTGTGGTTATTGCCCCAGCTTCCTGTCAGGGGGTACCCCCCAGGCCCTCCTCGCTCGCTCTGGGAAAGTGGGGCCCTCCAGCTGGACTGGTGCGCCTCACATTTATAACATCTTCCACCTCCTTTTGCCCGAAAGACAGATGCAGACTTAAAGCACAAGTGAGTTTTATTTTTTGTATAAAAGATGTACAACATAGGTTTTAATTTCCTTTCTTTTTTGGAGAGGCGAGAGTATTTCACAGCTCAGTGAGACAGGTGTTGTAAAAAGATGTTTGCAGTAAATTTTGATGGGGAGGCCTGACCCCAGACAAAGCTTTCCGCAGCTCCTGGGCATGCAAGCTGAGCGGGAGGAAGCAGGCCGCGCCAGAACCATAAAGTGCAGCGGGCGAGCGGGGATTCAATGATGTGTTTTAAGAAGTGTCTTTATGGCACTTGCGTGCGGGTGTTCAGAAAGGTGAGGACGGGCTGGCGTGGAGGGGGCTCCTCTTCTGGAGAAGGCCAGGTGGGCAGGGCTGATAGTGGCTGGGCTCTGGGAACAAGGCGGCAGGGACATTAATCACCTGGGCTCCCCATCCCCCAAGAGTGGGGTCTTGTCAAAGCCCTGGGCACAGCAGCAGGGACAAAGAGCAGGCGGCTGCCTAGGCCCCTCGCCTCCCTTGCACTGGGATGTGCCAAGGCGGCTTCCTCGGGAGCTGGGTGGGAGAAGGCCCCCCCAACCCCCAGGTGTGCCTGGAAAAATCTCCCAGTTTGGCAGTCGAATCAGATAAATCATCCGTTCTGCATGAAATGCCAGTGGTCAAAATGGGTCCTCACCCCCACCCGGTGCATACTGAGGCTGGAATATAAGTCCTATCTTGAGCCACCACAGAGAGGAAATATGACTCAGGACATGCAGGTCAAGCTCAGCATCTGACACCGTGGGAGAGACAAGTTTACTCAAACTCAGTGTTTCCATGGCCAAAACACAGCAGAGAAAGAAGACAGGCCCAAGAGGGGCTGCTGGGACCCTCTGTACACTGTGTGGGCCACCGTGTACAAAATGGTTTTGATGTGATCCCAGTGCAACCTATGAAACCTACAAACCAGGTGTTGTTGGTCCTATTTCACAGATGAGAAAACTGAGGCTCAGAAGCATGGGAGCAGGGTGCTGGTGCCCATGTCTGATGTCACCAGTGCCCATTTATTCTCTTTTAGCACACAGCTCTGTCCCTACTGCAGGTCAGGAGGATCTGTGGCCCCTCCCGTGGTGAAACAGTCCCCACATGTCCCCAGTGCCTGACCTTAAGTCCCTTCACACCCAAGTGCTTTTATAGCACAACTGTTTCTACAACTTTCTGATGAAAGGGCACTACCTGAGGGAATAATGAGAGGATTAGAGAAATTAACCCTGACCAATGTAATCAGATGCTGCTGAGGTCTCCCCAAAAGACAATGTCTCCTACTCAGGAAGACCCAGCCTGATGCTATTTATTTACCAAGAGGGAGAATGGGCCCACGGAAGCGGGCAGTCTGCTTGAAGGTGGAGAAAAGGAATGCTCAGAGTGAGGAAGAATTTGGCCACCTGTCCACTGGGCCATGGGGCTGGGGCATCCTGCAGGGCCCAGAGCAGGCATACCACACTGCATATAGACCAAAATACTGAGCAAGCGCCCAGGGAAGGGCATCCTTGGTGGGTACATCCACCCCTGACAGGGAAGCTTGCCCAGCATGCCCAGGGCAGTGGGATCAGCTTCCATAATCATTCAACCAGCTCCACAGCTGAGAACACATGCTGCTGAGTAAATTTAAGACTACAATTTGGGCCCAGCCAGCGTGGCTCAGCAGTTGAACATTGACCTATGATCTAGGAGATCGCAGTTTGATTCCAGGTCAGGGCACACGCCTGGGTTGTGGGCTCGATCCTGGGTGGGGGGCGTGCAGGAAGCAGTCGATTGATGACTCTCTCATCATGGATGTTCCTATCTCTCTCTCTTCCTTCCTCTCTCTGAAATCAATGAAGATATATTTTTTTTTAAATCAGCTTTCCCTTTAAAAAAAACACAACAATTTGGCTTCCACGTGGCTTTTCCATGGGGAAAGGAGGCTCTGTCCAGGCACATGAGTTTCCAGACTTCCTACTATAATTCCCCACCTTGAACTGCATGCACATCAACCTTCTGACCTATACATCAGTATCTTGTGAGTTTGGTTACTGTGCAACAGTCTCTGAGAGAGGATCACCTCAGGCACAGACAGGCATTTGGAGGCCTATGTAGGTATGTCCCTGAGAGAAGGGAGAGCACATGCCCATCAAAGACATGTACATAAATACTCAAAGCAGCTTTATTCCCAACAGTCCCACACGAAAAACCCAAAGGCCCATCAACAAGGGAACGGGGACACAAACTGTGGTATATCCACACCACAGAATATTACACAGCCAGAAAAAGAACAAACTGTTGACACCCCCAGTAATGTGGACGGATCGCAGATATTAAGTAAAGGCACCAACACATTGTATGCCTCTGTTCATATGAAGTTCAAGAGATGAAATGAACAGATAGAAGAGTAATGAGTTTTAAAGGGTTTTGATTGGAAAGGGCCTCAAAGGAACCTTCTGGGGTGATGACAATGTTTACCTACTGATCGGAGTGGGATGGCACAGCAGGATACTTGTATAAAAGTACTGAAAGTACACTGAAGGTCTGGACACTTGGTCTAGTTCACTGTAACTCCACCCCGAGTGTAAACCGAATGTAATGAAGAAACGGTGTGACCCCAATCAGAGGCAGGTTCCAGCTGAGGCAGCACCACCCAGTTTGGGGGTCTTAAAAATATGCCCCCAATTCTTTGACCCTCTTTCCTTCCAAAGATGGGGCCTAATTTCCCTCCCTTGGAATGTGGCTGGACTCCATGACTTGATTCTAAGACCTAGGATAAAGCAGAAGAGATGCTGTGCGACCATGAAAACCAGGTCACAAAAAGGCACTGTGGCTTCCAGCTTGGTCTCCCCATGCTCCCTCTCTTGGATCACGTGTTCTGGGGGAAGCCACCTGCCATGTCGTAAGGACACTCGAGCAGCCCTGTGGAGGCCCCACAGTGAAGAACTGAGGCCTCTAGCCAACAGCCATTTCACGTGAGTGAGCCACTGGGAACGGCGGGACCTCCTGAGAACCCTGAGGCGGAATCACCCAGCTAAGCCACCCCCAGGCTCCTGGCCCTCAGAGAGTGAGATGTTTGCTGCTTTAGTCACTCTGTTACTGGGGTCATTTGTTACGCAGTAGTGGATAACTAAAACACATGGAGGTCTCTGTGTCTCACCCCCAACAAGCTACCATCTGACACCTGCTGGGGCTTCACTCCTGGTGCTGGGGTACCTGGGGCTAGACTGCCCTCCTCACCCCCCGCCACTGGACACTGGAGCTCAGGCGGCCCCATCTGCCATGGTCTCTTCACAGCCCTGACCTTTACCTGGCACTATCCCACTGAATGACCACATTCTCTACTCAGTTTCCTCTCTCTAGAGTAGAAGCTCCATGAGGACAGGGCCCTTCCTTGTCTCACAGCTGAATCCCCAGCACCAAACAGTGCTGCCCCATCGAAAACACTCAATAAAAATGGACTGACTGAATGAGCGGAAATCTCAGCTCTAAGCAGAGGGACAGAGATACCACAGTAGCTTGGGAATCCCCAGCCCATCAGCTTCATGAGATCTGGAAGTTTTCAGGGGCACCAAGGAAAGAGTGGTGGCAGGGAGCCGGATCCTAAAAATTGAGGCATATCCGGACCTGGGGCATGGGCCCCTGGACTCCCTAGCTCTTTCCCACCATCCTGGGTTCCTGTTTCCTGACAGAGAAGGAGAAGCAGGGCACCCTGGGGAACAGCCCCCGTGCCAGGGGTTTCTGCTGTCCCCCCGCTCCCCACCCTGACTGGTGTTCTGGGGCCAGCGCTGAGGGTGTGACAAGCACTCCTCGAGCTCACAGAGCAAAGTCAAGTGCTTCCTGCAGGCGCTTTAAGATCGCAGCGCAGGCCACGCAATTCATGAGGGGGTAAGTCTTCCTGAACTCTACGTCCAATCTCCAGAGGATGGCTTCCCTAACCCCCAGCCTGGCGCCCAAGGCCTGCCTTCTCAGCCCCATTGGCCAAAGCCACTCCACGGGCGGGCGCAGCCAATGAGCTGCTTTCCCTGCCCTTTTGAAAGGGGATCCAGCGGGGAATGGCCACAAGGACCTGGGAAGCAGACCCTGAAGGGCAGGGGCAGCTGGAACTGGCAACCTGGGCTATTTGGGGCTCTGCAAGTCAGGCTGCCTCCCTTCCAGGCTCGGTGCCGAAAGTGGGGGTGGGGGGCATAGTCAAGCTCTGGGAATTAAGCCCGTCTGGTGGTGGTGATGTCACTGTTCTCAGACACAATGCCCCATCTCTGTCCTGCTTCCCAGTCGCTCTGCCCTGTGTCCCCCAGGAATGGAGTGCGGACTGCTTACAAGTGGCAGAAGGCCAGTGATGAGGGCGAAAGGGCACCAGACCACATGTCCCGAGAGGCAGGTCCTTGGGGGAGGAGGGTGGAGGTGGGACAGGCATGCCCAGGGAAGCCACTCCTTGGGGTTATCTGATCCCACCAGGTGGGACGCCAGCCAGAGAGCTATCCCCTCAGCCCATTCCCTGCCACTGTGCCTAAAATGCCACCACTTGAGAAACCATACTATGCAAAGCACTGGTAGTTCGGCAACCTAATGTCAGGTCTGCCACACATCCCAAGTGACCTTGGGCTATTCAGCTCAAGTACTGGGCCTCAGTTTCCCTCCTGCACAATGGAGCAAGGGGGTAGGTCCTGGATGATCCCTGGGGGTGCCCTGTGACCCATTCCAGTGGGGTAAGGCCACTTTCTTCACACTGCCCCTGACAGGGGACCTGGACCAGGTCTGGCGGGAACTGGTTTGTGGGGCTGGGAACACGGGGGGCGTGGCTGTGAATAGGGGTGTCCATACCAGAGTACGGGGCCTCAACTTCCACAGGTCTCTAGGGTGGCAGAGACTGTTGGTGGGGTGCCGTCCAGCGGCGGAAGGCCCACGGGGGCCACCCTCGCCCCTCGTCCCCCTCCTGCTTACACTTACATTTTGCCTCCTTCCAGTCGGTGGAGGTGTTCAGGTCCACCTTCGCCGCCATGGCCAGGGGGGCCCAAGTGCGCACCCCAGTTCTCTGCCCCACCGCCGCCGCCCCCCAAGCCCCAACTCCCGCTGGGGTCCGCGCGCGGGGGCCGTATGCGCTCAGGGACGCCGGGGGACCGCACGCACTGCTGCGGGTCCGCGCGGCCCCCGCTAAGGGGCCTGGCCAGGGGCGCGGGGCGCCGAGCAGCTGCCCCGCTGCACGCAGCTGTGCCAGGCAGCCGGGCACTCGGCTCCGCAGAGGCATGAGCGGGCGGCGCGGAGCGGCTCCCCGCCCCTCGGACTCTGGTTACGGCGCTCGGGAGAGTCTCTCCCTTATTTATTCCGGAACCGGGTGGCGCGTGCCAGCCCGCGGCGACCTGCTCCAAGCCCGCGGGCCGCGCGGCCGGGAAAACCCGGGCGCACCGCTGAGCACCCTGGAACTTGTAGTCCGGGCCACCCGCCGGGCCCCCGCGCTCCTGTGAACACGTGCGCGCCGCGCCCGGGCCTCGCCCACTCGGGCGCCGGCGCCGCGCCTCCTGGAGCCCCCTCCCTCTTCCCCGCGAGGCCCTGGGTCGGCCCGGGGCCGCTTGGCCCCTCCCCCGGGGCGGCCCGGCCGCCGCGCGCTTCCGCGGAGCCTCCGGCCCTCGGCCTCCGCGCGGCCCCGGCCGCCTCCGCCCCTGCGCCCCGGTGCCCGGGACCGAACTCCGAGAACTGGGCACGGCCCCCGCCGTGCGGAACGCTGTGCTGCCAGGCGCCCCGGCTCGGCTCCCCGCACCCCATCCCTCGCCCGGTCCTCCGGAGCCCCGCAGGAACGGGTACGTCCGGTTCTGCGACTTTGCCCTCGCGGGCGAGCCGCCCCTCCTGGCCCCGGGGCGGGCGGGGCGCGGCTGGGACCGAATCTGGAGCAGCGGGAGGCCGGGGGCACGGAGTGGAATCTGAAGGTCGAAAACTTGAGTTCCAGGTGGCGTTTCCAGGTGGAAGAACGGGGGTGATTTTTTTGTTATATTTTTTCTTTACAAAGACTATGAAGATGGATTTTTAACATACTTTTATGCCTTTCCATACTACTATTTGCTAAATACAATCGTGGATATTTTTATAACCTGTGGAGAAGGAGTCTTGATTCCAGAGAAGTTTCCAGTATCAGCTTTTCCACCCTGGGGCACACTGGCCCCTTGCAACTTGCTTCTTGAGTGTAACTTATAAAGACAGCATTCCCAGTCTGGCTAGTTGGAGACCCGCCCCAAACGCTTAGGCCTCTGGCGCTGAGTGTGGCAATGACCCTGGACTGGGCTGTGGGGAGGGTGACGGAATTTGCCTGTGGGTGCAGCTGGCACCACCGCCATGCCCTAGAGAGGGTCAGTGGCATACATGCCGGCAGGGAGGTGGGTAGTGATTGGTCCTGGGAATGAGGGCAGAGAGGAGAGATGAAAGTCAGGGGCCAAGGGCCCCCAACATTCCAGGACCACCAGCAAGGCCTGTGCCCTCTCCCGGAAAGGTCAGTGAGATGAGTTCAGGCCTCCATGCTCAAGGTCACCTCTCCATTTGCACTTCTCTAATAACTCAGCAGTGCAAGAAGTCCTTACCAACTGCAGCTGGTACAGCAACCAGTTACGGGGCACTAGGCACCAGCCAGCACAGAGCTAAGCACTCGGTCCATTCGCTCTACCTCCATTAACCTGTTATGTGCTCCGATCGCCTGGTGAGGCAGCTCTGCCCCATGGCACAGATGAGCAGCCAAGACTGGCCCGAGGTCAACAGCCTGTGAGGACTGAGCCCAGACTTTGGTCCAGGTTTTCTGGTTCCCGTCTGTGGTCTGGAAAATGATTACACAGATGTCACTGATTCAGGAAATGAAGCATGTGGGTGACCCTGTGTATTAGTTTTCTATTGCTGCCGTAGCTAATTATTGCAAATTTAGCAGCTTAAACAACACAAATTTGCCTTCAAATTATGTAGGGGAGAAGTCTGACATGGGTCTCACGGAGCTAAAATCAACGTGTCAGCAGGGCTATGTTCCTTTCTGGAAACTCTTCTTTGCCTTTTCCAACTTCCAGAAACCACCCTCATTCCTTGACTTATAGTCCACTTCCTCCAGCTTCAAAGCAGGTGACAGTGCATCTCTGACCATTCACCCTTGGTGGCCTCTCCCTCTGCTTACCTATTTCATTTTCAAGGACCCTTGTGATTACATGGGGCCCACCAGGATAATCCATGACAGTCTTCCTATTGAAAGTCTGCTGAATTCCATGTGCAACATTAATTCCTCTTTGCCTTGTAATGTAACATATTCACAGGCTCCAGAAATTAGGATGAGGGCATCTTGGGGCACCACTATTCTGTCTAATACACCCTTCCTAGCAAGGTCTGGGGAAAACACAGCAAGAGGCAGGGGCCAGCCTTAGAGTCTCAGAGCCCAATCAAGAGGCAAGCCATTGATGTGCTGGGACACACTGGGCATCTGTACCAGTCCCTTTGTTTTTGCTGGGACTCAGCTTTGTTCTCACATGGCAGCCAGGATAGAGAAGGTCATAACTCACAGCCCTCCATCATCTGGTTTAAGAGAGGCCTGAAGCCCTGGCTAGGTAGCTCAGTTGGTTAGAGTGTCATCTCAACATGCCAAGGTTGCAGGTTTGATCTCCTGTCAGGGCACATCCAAGTACCAATCAATAAATGCATGAATAAGTGGAACAACAAATCAATGTTTTTCTCTCTCTCCCTTCCTCCTCTCTCTCTAAAATCAATTTTAAAAATTAAAAGAAAAAATATGGATCAGGGCTTGGTCTGTGATTTCAGTTAAGAGAGGCCTGGCCACAGAAGCATGATTCGCACTGAGACAGGCAGGACCTCATAGAGTTTCAGCAGGACCTTGCGGACAAGGTAAAATTTTGCTGGGTACCAAAGGTTGGGGGGGGCATTATTCTAGGCCAAGGGACCTACAGAAACACAGGGGTGGAAGTCTGTGGAATGCCAACTCTTCCTGTAGGAATGTTGCGCTAGGCATTGTCAGTTGAGGATTTTTAATGTTGAAGAGGGAGGGGCTTTTGTGCAGAGAAAAGCTACCTACTGCTGCTTTTATTTAAATTAATACTGTTTATTAAACTTATAAATTAAGGAAAGAATTAGTTTTTCTTAAACATCCAAGTATAATTTGAAAATCTAGTTTTTTATTTATAAATCTACTAAATTTTGTATAAAAATAAGAACTGCTTTCACTTATTCTTTGATAAATATTTAATTAACTCACAGGTTGAACAGATTAAATTCTAAAAATGAATGCCAATTACAAACTTAGGTAATTAAATTCCATAATAGATTTAAACTACATTTTACAGAGTTGAAATAGCTATTTCTCTGAAACACCTCACACTCTCAGCAGAAGAGACACATCTAACAAGCATGTATTTTTCTTTTTTCTCTTTTTTTTTACAAATAGAGAGGGAGTGGGGGGCTAAGGGTCCTCTCCCAAGTCAAGCATATTTTTTTTCTAATCAGTTAAGCAATTCTTATACCTCAATAAATTAAAGTTATAAATATGGTAAATCAGTTCTCTTAAATACTCAAATGCTGTTTATGAACTTAGGTCCTTTTGAATTGTCTAAATTACCTATTGCTGTGTAATAAGCCTCTGAAAACTAACTTAAAGTAACGGCCAGGATGCTGAGTCAGCACTTTGGGCTGGGATAAGCTGGAAGGTTCATTGCTGATCTTGCCTATGTCACTCCTGTGACTGCAGTCATCTGACAACCCAGCTGGGCCAGGGGCCCAGGATGGCCTCACTCACAGGATTGGCAGCTGACGCTGGCTGTCAGCAAGGCCCCTCGGGTCTGCCCTATGTGGCCTTTCATCCTCTGGTGTTCTAGACTGGGCATCTTCATGGCATCATGGTCTCCAGGCCCTGCTCCAAGGGGGTGACAGCAGAGGCTGCAATTCCCCTTGAGGCCTGACTCTAAAGTCACACAATATTACCTCCATCACATCCCATCGGTCAGTGCAGATTTCAAGGCCAGCCCATATTCGAGGGAATGGAGATCTAGACTCCACCTCTTAACGGGAGGATAGCCAAGTCCCATTGCTAAGGTGAGCACCAGGAATTATTACAGCCGTCGTTGCAGGTAGCCTACCACTCATACTCCTCTAACTAAAATCAAACCAAATAGGGCAGATTGACTCCAGTGTTTTGAAACCTTAAATAAACACTCAGATATGAGCATGACAATCACAAATCTTATTCCTAAACTGGTACCAAGAGTCTGGGTTGGCTTTGCTGGCTTCCATACCTTCCAGGGTTGCAAAGCCACTCAGAGGAGCAGATTCACCTCTCAGCGAGGCCGGAGGTATGGCGAGATTCAGGACCACAGTGCAGTGAGTTTCCTGCTACCGGTCTGAGACTTAAGATGAGAGCAGGGCCCAGGAGAATTCTGCCTGGTCTAAAGGGACCTCCCCCCACACACACACACAAGCCCACTCCTTTCCCCTTAATTTTAAAGCCCAGTACATCACTGTTTCCTGAGAGTCTTTCAAGTCAGCTCTGCCCCTGCCATCTTCCTTCTTCCTGCCTCATTTAGGTAGATGAGCCTCTGCACCTCCCAGGTCCCCCTAACATCTTGGCTGTGTGGTTCCAATTTTGCAGGTTGTAATGCTCTCTTTATATTTTACTTTACCACCTGCCAGTGTTTCATTTTACTATCTGTTTCATTGGCCGATGTTATATAGTCATTATCTTGAGAGGTGTGAAAGGGAAGGATGGATTACGAGATATTAAATGTCCAGGGCATGTAGCTATATATCATGCCCCCCACCCCCCGCCAAACTGATTCCTTGCTTAAAGTAACCAGGTCAATGGTCTGGAGAGAGGGCTACACTGCCTTTCCCAGGGAGGGCCTCAGAGGGCCCTGGAGCAGGCTGGGGGAGGGCATTAGCTGCCCCCTGCGACTTCAGAAAAGGCCTGGGAAGGAGGTAAATCGTCAGGCGACATTTGGCTTAAAATATATAAAAACCTCAAATAGTAATGTCTATTGGAACAACATAATAAAAAGTGAAAGCCCCTGTTAAAAGCTGATTTGTACCCCCACACACATTCATATGTTGAAGTCGCAACCCTTGGTACCTGAGAATGGGACTGTATTTGGAGATAGGGCCTTTATTTTATTATTTTATTTTTTATTTTTTTAAATATATCTTTATTGATTCCAGAGAGAGGAAAGGAAAGGGAGATAGAAACATCAATGATGATTCATTGATCGAACCCACAACCTGGGCATGTGCCCTGACCGGGAATCGAACCCTGATCGCCTGGATCCTAGGTTGATGCTCAACCACTGAGCCACGCCCGGCCAGGCTGGAGATAGGGCCTTTAAAGAGCCAGGCCGGGCGTGGCTCAGTGGTTGAGCATCGACCTAGGATCCAGGAGATCACGGTTTGATTCCCAGTCAGGGCACATGCCCAGGTTGCGGGCTTGATCCCCTCTGAGGGGTGTGCAGGAGTCAGCCGATAAATGACGACTCTCTCATCATTGATGTTTCTGTCACTCTCCCTCTGCCTTCCTTTCTCTGAAATCAATAAAGATGTATTTTTTTTAAAAAAAAAAAAAAGAGGTTATGAAGTTAAAATGAGGCCCTTAGGGTGGCCCTAACCCAATCTGATTGGTGTCCTTACAAGAAGAAGAAAGCTGGACACAGAGACACCAGGGATGGGTGTGCACACACAGGAAGACCATGTGAGGACAGAGCAAGAAAGCAGCCACCTGAATGCCAAGGAGAGAGGCCTTGGAAGAAACCGGATGTGCCAACACCCTGACCTTGAACTTCCAGAATTGTGAGAGAATCAATTTCTGTTTAAGCTGCCCAGTCTGTGGTATTTAGTTATAGCAGCCCTAGCAAAGTAATACATCGTCCTTCCCCATTCCCAAGCACAGAGAGTAACAACTTCAGCCATCAGCGGCACCCCTCTAACTTCTCCCATGCATATGTAACCATATGAAGATATATACTTTTTTTTTTTTTTTACAAAAATAGGATTCAGCTATACACACTGTTCCACTACTAACTTTCTTCATCCCACTGTATGCCGTGGGCATGTTTCCATGTCAGTATCTACCCGAGAGCTCCTTTGATTGCTCTCTAATAGCCCACCCTATGGAGGCAGCATTGTTTCTGGTTTCCTCTCTGGATGCACAGGTGGTTGGTTGCTGCTCCTTTTGCTGTCCTTGTGCCTCCAGGGTGGGCTCACCTGTAGGATAAACTCCTAAGAGCAGAATTGCTTTTCGTATTTTACATAGATGTTGCTAAGTGTACATTCCCACCCTCAGGATATGGATGGGCAGGGTCTGTTTGCCCAACACTCTCACTCTCCACCGCTTGGTTTTTCTCAAGAAACAGATGCTGGAAAGGAGATAGTGGGACTGGGACATTTGGATCTAAGGGAATCCAACCATTTGACCCAGAGAAGGGTCCGCAGAAGCGGGGGTAAGGGAGTCTAGAGGGAAAAGGCCAGAGGGGCTCCCTGGGAGAGTGTAGAGAGGTGATCAGTTCTGTTTGCTCATTCACCGAACACTTATAAGCACGGACCGTGCCTCAGGCCCTGACTGCACATGGCAGTGAACAAATTGTAGGCCCTGTCCTGGTGGAAGCAGAGTCTCACCAGGGAGACACACAGTCAACAAGTGAACAAGTACAAGTTGTTTCAGGTGGCGCTGAGAACTGCCCAGAGGATGAGTTTGGAGAGCAGTAAAGGACCGAGTGGCTGATGCACGTGGAGGCAGAAGGAAGGGAAAGAAGCAGAGAGGGAGGCAGGACCTCGTGCCCCCTGGGACGGAGGCTTCATTCAACGGGGGATCTCAGGAGGGTGCTGATCAAGGTCATGGTCGAGCTGATTTCTAAAGGGCACCTCTTGACATCTAAGAAACCATTAGCATTGGAGACAGTGGCACTTGGACAAGCAATCAGGGCAGATCTGGAGAGGAGCAGATGGAATGAGCAGGACTCTCACCAGGATTTTTACCATCAGCAGAAAATAGGAAAGCACAGGAAAAGCCCTGGGTGGAGGGGCCTGGGGACAACTGTTTTGCTTATCAGTCCCTGTGTAACAAACTACCTTAAGCAGCCTTGAGGCTTAAGTGGCTGAAAACATTTAATTATATCTCATGATTTTGTGGGTCAGGAATTTGGTCAGAGCTCAGCAAGGAGCAGCTAGATCCTTCTGCTCCACATGGCCTCAGCGAGGACCACTCAGTGGTGACGAGGCGGGGCTGGAGGGTCGCAGACAGTTTCCCTCACACGCCTGGGCTGGGATGCTAAACAGCTGGGCTCTCCATGTGGCTACTTGGGCTTCCTTGCACCATGGCTACCTCAGGACAGTCAGACTTCTTACATGGTAGCACAGGGCTCCAAGAGTGGCTGTCTTAAAAATAGGAGGTGTAATCAGTTTTGTAAGGCTTGAAAACTGGCACAGTAACACTTCCACTGTATTTTATTGGTCAAAGTAGTTCCAGAGCTCACCAAATTCAGGGGGAGGAGACAGACTTCTCCACCTTTCAGTGGGTGGGGAGTCACCGAATTTGCACCATCTTTCCTCTCCTGCACTGCCCCTGACAGCCTTCTCTTGGTACTGGGCGTCATATTATGCACTGTGGTCAATTTAAACCTGCTTGTCATGTAGCAGGTTCCACTCTCAAGCCTCAGCCAAGCTCAGTGTGCAAGAAATATGTTTAACATTTCCTTAGATCAGGGTTTCCCAACCTCAATTGGGGCCAAATACTTGTGAGGAGCTGTCCTGTGCAATATAGGATGTTTAGCAGCATCCCTGGCCTTCATAGCACGCCCACCCTCCAAGTTACAACAACCAAAAATGTCTCTGGACATTGCAAAATGTCCCCTGTGGGCAAAGTCATCCCTGGTTGAGAACCACCGCCTTGGGATGAACTCATTCTGACTCCAAGCCCCCATCCTACCCAGCTGTCAGGATAATTTATCCCAGCTATGACTAGAACCCAGCCCCTTCTCTAGCCAGGTGGTCCTGAATTGGGGCAAGAGTGTGTGATGCCCTTAACCTTGGCAAGTGTGCTGATCCACTGTCTATCATGGCTGTCATCAGTGTCCTCACTGGGTGGTCACCTGAGTACAGCAGCTCTCCTCTCATCCTCCACCCCAGCTCGAATCTCTCAGGGTATGGCCTGGGACCCCAGACTGGGGATCCCCTCTGACTCTGACCACCCACCAACTCAGGGAGACAACACTTCTTTCCCCTTTCCCTTTCCCTTTCCTTTTCCCTTTCCCTTTCCCTCCCTTTCCCAGTCAGAGCTAGGAGATGGCTGGGGAGTCATGGAGGGGTCTGTATCTGGCTGATAGTATTTGCTGATGAACTGAATGTGGTGGTGAAAGGAGTCAAGGACACCTCCAAAGTTTCCTGCCTGAACCAGTCCGGGAATGGCAAGGCCATTGATGGGAGGGAAGCCAAGGGAGGGACAACTTAGGGGGAGAATGTCAGGAGCTCCAATTTGAACACATTGGGAAGTCCATGAGCCTTCCAAGTGAGACATCAAGGAGGCATCTGGGTAGATGAGTCTGGAACCTGGGAGCTAGATCTGAGCAGAAGATGGAAGTGTGGAAGTCATCCGAGATGGTATTTATAGCCCGAAAATGGCTGAGGTCACTCCGGGAGGCAGTGTGGATGGTGAGGCCCCAGGCTGGGTTCCAGGCTCTCTGAGTAATTATTGGATAATAATTATCACTGTTTTATTCCTTGAAGTCTCTGGCACAGTGCCTGGCTCCCCGTAGAAGTTCACTGAATTGAACAGAACTCGATGGCACTTTATTTCCCACCACGCTTTCCCTGCTAATTAGGACTCCGATTCTATCTTAGCGGGAAAGCTGGAAGTTAGAACCATTCAGTTAAGTGGGAAATAAAAATATCCTTTAGGCACTTCTCAGAATCCGGAAGGGAACTTTCCACTCACTTGGAGAGGAAACTCAGGTTGTCTCAAATTCCCACTCCAACAGTGGAAGTTCTTATAAAAATAGAAGTTCCATGTGCCACAGACCCCAGAATTCAGAGCTGCGAGCCTTCCCTAACCCCCACTCCTTGCTCCCATGCTAAGCTTCCTGATGTCCAGATGTTTTATTATTTCTGATACTGGGAGAACTTTAAAACTGGAAGTTTGCTCTGCGAGAATTTGGTCGCACCCACTGACCCCTTCAGCCTGTCATTCGCCCAGAGTGCCCAAGCGGGCACCAAATACAGCCCTGGAACCTTGCTCCCCGCCTGAGAGCAGCGGCACTGGGGTAGCAGCCCGAATCACTTGAGACGCCCAGGACGCTTTCTGTGGTGGAGCTTCTGCTTGTGCTCCGGGGACCCGGACCCGGGAAGGGGACCCTGGCCGGCCTGCATCACTACCTCCCTGCCCACTCCGGGGACTCAGTTTACCCAGCCCTCTGGAGAAGCCCAAGTTGGTGGAAATTCTGAGAGCAAACATTCCTGAATGTTCAGAAGTGGCTTTACCAGCACACTGATTAAGCTTGAGCTTTAGGGTCTCCCGTCTGCATTCCTTCTGAAGCCCCAGACCTCATTTTTTTCATTTGTATGTATTTCTTTTCTTTTATAGTTTCAAGTCTGACAAGACTCGAGTGTGGGTTATTTTGTTTAATCCTCATAGTAACGCTGGGAAGTCACTGGCACTTCATTACCCCTTTACAGGCAAGGTCACAGAGCCTAGAAAAGCCAGCTTTATCCCTAGCCGGTTTGGCTCAGTTAGAGCATTGGCCCATGGACCGAAGGGTCCCGGGTTTGATTCCAGCCAAGGGCACGATCCTTGGTTGCAGGCTTGATCCCCGGCCCCGGTTGGGTTGCGTTCAGGAGGCAACCAATCCATGCGTCTCTCGCTCTTTCCCTCCCTCCCTCCTTCCCTCCATCCTCCCTCCCTCCCTCCCCTCCCCTCCCCTCCCCTCCCCTCCCCTCCCCTCCCCTCCCCTCCCCTCCCCTCCCCTCCCCTCCCCTCCCCTCCCCTCCCCTCCCCTCCCCTCCCCTCCCTCTGAAAAGCAAGGGAAAAAATATCCTCTGGTGAGGATTTTTTTAAAAGCCAGCTTTGGGTTCCTTGGAAAAATCTCAAACTTGTTTCAGCCTGTGCGCCCTCTGTGACCCTTCCTGAGGGTCTGGAAGCAGGGCTGGCTTCTCCTCACCCCAGGTCTAAGGGGCCTTCACTAACTGCTCACCTTTAGGAGGTCCTTCCTTTCCTGCCTCCCTGGTTATTCTCTATCCCTTACCTTTTGCTTTCTTCATAACTCTAGAATTATCTTCATTTGTGCGTTTATTTTTATTTTAAAAATGCATATAGTGCTTACTCTGTTGTCAGGCCCTGTTCCAAGTTCATTACAAACATCGATTGGATCATTTAATCCACACAACTACTTTGACTTTGAAATGTTTTCATCCCCATTTTATTTTATTTTATTATTTTATTTTAAATATATCTTTACTGATTTCAGAGAGAGGAAGGGAGAGGGAGACAGACAGAAACATCAATGATGAGTCATTGATCGGCTGCCTCCTGCACGCCCCCTACTGGGGATGGAGCCTGAAACCCGGGCATGTGCCCTGACCAGGAACTGAACCTCCATTTCCTGGATCCTAGGTGGATGCTCAACCGCTGAGCCACACCAGCCGGGCCATCCCTATTTTAAAATGGAAGAAACTGTAGCACAGAGAGGTTAAGTAGGTTGCTTGAAGTCACACAGCTGATGAGTTTAAGTATCATCTGTCTCACCCACTAGAAGACAAGAGCCATGCAAGCAGAAGTTGCATCTGTGGGCTGCCTTGTTTACTGTGGAGGCCCTCCCCCAGAGCAGTGCACCACATGCAGCAGGACTATAAAAAAAGATGTGTGGGAGGTGATAACGCCAGGTCACACAGAGAGGAACAAAGAGAAGCCTGGAGATAGGTCGTGGGGGAGATGACAAAGGCTTCAAAAGGCACCAGAGACAGAGGAAGGGCTGGTCTAAGGCACAGCAGTGGGATTGGCAAGAGTGTGGCAGTCTGGAGAAAGTGCCAAGAAGCAAGGAAGGGTCTTGTTGACAAATTTAGCAGATGAATGAGAGAGGCCAAAAGCCTCAGAGTAAGCCTTGTCTCCTCATTCCTCACGCTGTGTCCAGTGCATCAGCACATCCTGTTGGCTCCTCCAAACTGCATCTGAATACAACTCTTCTCACCCCTCCTTTGCTCCCACCCTGGCATAGCCACCACCACAGCTCTCCCAGCTTTCCCCCTTGCCCTCTTCATCTACACAACAGCGAGGGGGATCTCATTGAATGAAGTTGGATCATGTCACTCTTCTGCTCAAAATCTACCATCATATTCCAAAGTGAATACAATGTCCTCCCACCTGCAAGATCTGCCCCAATTCTTCTCCATCTGGCTCCTACTTCCTCCCTGCCTCCCTCCATTCTGGCCACCTCAAGGCAGCTCCTACCCCAGGACCTTTGCATCGCTGTTCCCTCTGACTGCAAGGTTCTTCCCCAGACTTTTCATAAATCTCACTCCCCTACGTCTTTTCTCAAATATTAGCTTCTCACTGAAGTATGCCCTGGCCCCTCACCCAGTGCTCCTTGCCCCCTAGCCCTGGTGTATGTTTCTTTACTACACTTGCACAGATATGCTATATAAATTTTTAAGTTTGTCTCCTTCACTAACATGAGCACCAAAAAAACTGATTTTTGTGAGTTTTGCTTGCTGCATTTCCCCCAGTTCCCATAATTACACCTGACACGTAACAGGACATTAGATATTTGATGGATTAATGAATGCCGATGTGCCAGACACTGTGCCATGCACCTGGAACACAGGATAAAGGGAAACAGACCTAAGGCCCTCCTGGACCTCCTCACAAACTGTGGTCCTGATGCCAGTCACTGGTTTGTGGTTGGGCACATGTACAGCACACACAGTGCTGTGAAAGCAAGTAACAGGTGGACAGAAAATCGTGTGGTTGTTGGGGGCCGGTTGCCAAGGAACCTTGACAGCTCATCTCAGCCTGCCAGATGAGAGGTCAACCTGGCAGAGCTGGTGGAAGGGGTATCCCAACAGAGGGAGCAGCTTGTAGGCGGGCCCAGAGTGAAGGAGCCCACCTAGTTCAAGGAAGGAGAGGTCAGTGTGCCTGGAGTTCTATGCTGAAGATGGTGGACGGGAAAAAAGGGGCGGGAACCTAGGCCTGCCAAATCAGACAGGCCCTGAGCCCCAATCCGAAGCCTCCAAGTTTTAAGCCAGGGAGGCAGCAGTCATGTGAATCTGCAGTGACTTTGGCCACAATGTCAAGACAGCTGGGGTGTTAAGAGGAGGCTGTGGAGACAAGCTATTGGCATAGAAGACACTTAAACCCTGGGAAGGGATGGCATTAGCCAAGGAGAAGGAGAACGGCAATAGAGCAGGACCCGAGACCCTCATCCAAGCCCTCTCCAGGCCCGGCATGTGGCTCCTTTGTTCCCTGAACTATACACCGGTCCAGGTGGAAGAATCAGCACTTTAATTCCGCAGGCCCGTCTGTCACGCTTTAAGCGTTTGGGCTGTGATTTAAGGAGCTCCCAGGCCGCCCCCCGCCAGGAGAGGGTCCAGCACCACATTGAGGTCTTTCTTTCACCCCTTTACGTACCAATAATGGAGGTAGCACCCTTTCTTTAAGTGCTCAATACTGCATAGGAACCCTCTCGTGGCCCTAGATTTCCAACTCTTTACGCCAGAGGTTCAGAGAGGGTGTGCGTCTCCACTGAGGGGACGCAGCGGGCCACCGGCCCCGCCGCAGTGAGGTCGGGGCTGTTACCCCAGCCCCGGCGCCTTTCCCGCCACGCTGTGTTTCTGGACATTCAGAACCGAACAGCTGGGATCGGGGAAGCGCAGGGCGCTCTCGAGGCCGCCCGTCCCCCCGCCCTCGGCAGCCCGACACAAGGCGCGACATCGAGTCTCTGTCGCTGGGGAGGAGCGAGTCTTCGGGGTCCGACCGCAGCAGAGGGAGGCGGGACGCGGCCCGGGCCCAGGCGGAGCCACAGGGGCAGAGGCGACAGTAGCCACGGACTCCCACAAACCCCACACTGCCCACAGAAGGGCAGCACCAAGGACCTATCGGCGCAGGGTGCTGGCAACTCCCCGCCCAATTAAATGTTTTTTCTTCTGAAGGCGTTTCTATCAGGAAGTCCGCCAGCCCAATGGGAAAAGTGGAAATTTCCAGAAAGAACAAGACCAATGGGCGCGGCCAGGGCGGCCACGATTGGCGGAGCAAATGGCCAATCCCTGTCGCTGCTCTCCGTCCCGCCCTCCAATCGTACATCCTAAGGTGGGGTCTATCTGGGAGCACCCAATCCTGAGGCGTCCTGGAGGCAGGGCCGAAGGGATTGCTCCCGGCTGTCCAATGAAAGAGAAGCGACGATGATGGGCTAGACCTGAAGCCAATTATAGAGAAGCACAGAAAGCCCCTAGAGGAGCGTGACCATTGAGCAGGCGAGGAAGGGGCGGGATCCGGGGGTCCCGGCAGCTTCTAGTAGGTTCCAGAAGGCGGCGCGTGCGGTTGGGAACGCGGAGCCGACGGAATCGATTCAACCGGGTTCCGGGCCGGGCTATGGAGCAGGTGAAGGTGGAGGGGCAGGCTGAGGCCCAGGGACCGCTTCGGGACGGCCGAGACCCGGGCGCGGCGTGAGGGGCCAGGCAGGCACCCGATCGGGGCTGAGGGCTGGGGCCACCCGAGCACGGAGGAAGGCGAGGGCGTGAGGGCCGCGGCCGCAGGCAGTGAGCGGTGGTGGAGCGAGGCCCGGCCTCCGGGAGCGCCGGGTCCACTCGGTGCTGGTCGCCTCTCGATTCGGCGAGGAGAGCCGAGGGTAGACGAGAGTTCGGCGTGAGTCCGGCCCGGGAGGGGCCGTGGCCGGGCCCTGAAGGCCTCCCGGAGGTGGCTCCGGGCTAAGCGGGGGGAGGGGGCATAGAGCCAGCGGCTCTGGGAGAGATGGATGGAGGTGGTCGAGGGGACGCGGAAGAGGCGCGAGGGATCGGGTCTACATCAGGGAATTCGGCTTCTGGGAGATATATGAGAGAATGCCGCCGAAGAAGCCACCCAGACTTGGCCACAGTTAACTTGGAGGAATGCACGCAGCGGGGACGGGCATACGCTGGAAGTAGCTGAGGGACTTATTGGCCATCTGGGGAAAACAAACTGTTTTTCTGTATTTGAAAACCGGGATGGAAGTGTTGAGTGAAGGTATGACGAGCAGCAGGCCGGCTTCTTTGCCTGATGCAGGAAAGGGGAGGGTGCAGCAAAAGTCCCTGGAACGAACGCCGTCTCCACCAGTGTTTCACAAATACATGTGCGGCCCTCCCCTTCCTTGTCTTTTTCTTCCTTGTATGTGTGATTCTAGAGTAACCGAGGACAGACTCTTCTGAAAGGTCGGTTTCTAATTACACTAGGAAGAGGCCGTCGCTGTAGAAAATTTAGACTCTAGATGAGCAGCACGAAGTCAGTTGTTTGCCTCTGCTCAGCATTTGGGGGGGAAGCGAGTTTGAAGCTGCTGCTGGTTGCTTTAGTGTCTTAATTATATCCCAGTGGCTTGAAGGTTGTGAAAGGCCTACAGAGGTTATTTTCAGTTGGAATCTGTCATTGAGCTGTAATGATTGATCTGGAATTTTTTTAAAAAAGAGAGGCTTATATTTTTGGTGTGATCTGCAGAGCCTAACCTTTTGCTGTAGGATAGCCATTGTTTCTTTAGTCAAATCTGGAGTCTCTTTACTAAATTAAAACAGAAATTTGGAGTGGAACGGACAAGTTTAACTTTTTTCACCTTTGCGGTAATTAAATTTTATCTGGTAATAAGCAGGCTGTGGTGTAGACAAGAAAGAGATTTCTGGAATCAGAAACATATCAGTCTGTTAAATTTTTAAAAGAGGTTTTATTTTCCCTGGTTTACCAAAGTAAAAAAAATTTTATTTTATTTTTTAAAATAAAATCACAGTGCCCATTAGAGAAGTGTATGTACAAGTAGAATGTAAATGAATGTCTGACTAAATGCAGGACTACAAATTTACCCTGACGGTTGTACAAATGACCTGGCTTTTTTTTAATGTGTTCTTTTTTTATTGATTTGAGAGAGAGAGAGAGACATCCATTTATTGTTCTACTTATTTATGCACGTATTGGTTGAATCTTGTATGTGCCCTGACGTGGGATCAAACCCAAAACCTTGGCATGTAGGGTCGATGATCTAGCCACCTGAGCTACCCAACCAAGGCTTGACCACCTAGCATTTTAATTCCAGGGGTTGTCAGGGCCTACTATCTTAAACCCATTCTTAAAAATAAATATGTGACTTCTCTACTTTTTGTTTTCATTTTCAACTTTGAGATTCACATACCAATTTTAGAGAAATTTGAGTGTCTAAAATTGTATTTTTTTAAAAATAAGTGTGATACCTTTCAAATAAATGCCAGTAATAACACTTTTTACATTTGACCCAATACTTACATACAACTGTATAACACATTTAACAAAACAGTACTTACTGTTATGTGGACTACACGCTAGTACTTTCTATTCCACTTGATCTTTCAAATATGTTTTTATTGATTTTTAGAGAGAGGAAGGGAAAGGGATAGAGATAGAAACATCAATGATAGCGAAACATCATCATTGGGCTGCCTCCTGCATGCCCTCTACTGGGGATCAAACCCAAAACTCTGGTGTGTGCCCTGATGGGAAATTGAACTGGTGACCTCTTGGTTCATGGGTTGGTGCTCAACCAGTGATCCACACAGCCAGGCTCCACTTGATCTTTCAAAGTGCTGCTCGTGACCTACAAACTTTATTTCCTGACCGAGTACTTCATTTGGAAAATGATGGTGTATAGAATAGGCAGTAACTTCATCAAGCTGTTCCTAGCTGCCTCTTGTTACTAGTTGAGTTTTTTTTTTAACTTTTGGTCTCCATCCTGGGTTCTAAGATTTTTATCCTTTAGCTTAAGTTTGGCAGTCTCCTACCTTTTTTCACTTTGAGGTTCTCTCTAAGTTCTCTCTGATGGAGGCTCCAGGCTGGTGTGCCTAAGTTCCAAAATCATTTCTCTTAACAGAATTCTTTCTTGCATCATAGGTGGGTGATAGATAAAAAGAAAGAATGATATAGTAACTTGAATGACATTGACCTAGCTTGATCTCAGTGGATGTGTTTGCATTTAAGGTACTGTCCTCTGTTTCTTGTAGGGCCACCTTGGTTAAGAGAAACCCCTTCAATTATGCCCCTGCTCTGAAAGCCAAGGCCCAGACTTCACCTACTTGAATGTTTTAATGCATTCCTGTTTCTTCCCTTCTGAGTGTTTTGAGAGGACAGGGGAGTGAACCTCTGGTAGTGTTTTTATCATCCTCCACCCAGTTATAAGAGATTAGTATCTAAGCATGGCAAAGCCTGATTTTGGGAGGGGGCTGGCTTTCCTTTACCCATTAAAGAACAGGGCGTTAATCTTCCATGTAGTATATTACCATACCTATAAATGGAAATATGTACATATTTCTCTGATCGTGGAAGAGCATCTTGATGCTCCTGAAGAAGCCATCCTAAAGCCTTTAGTGCACACTTGTTTCGCTTCTTTCGTAATGGCCTTTTTCTATGAGGAGTGACCAGGCCTGTGCTCAGTTTATTGTTTGGACTCTGGAAATATACAGGAACTCATAAGTATGCCCTAGAGTGGCTTCATCAGCTCAAAGTAGAGACTTAGAAGAGTGGCTGGAGTTCTTACTAATCCACGTGGGAGCCAGTGGACAGCAATGTGTCAGGCTTATTTCGCCTGGTTATTTTATTTTTGTTCGCAGAGAAGTATAAATGAATTAATCTATGGTAACCATTTATTCCCAAATGTGTGGGAAGTATAAATGAATTAATCTATGGTTTCTCTCTTCTGATCTGTAAAGTAACCTATTGGTAACTGCAGCAAAGAATGAGCATCACCTAAAAGTTGGGACTAAAGCATATTGTGGCTCCTTTTCTACTCAGGTAAATGAGCTAAAAGAGAAGGGCAATAAGGCCCTGAGTGCCGGCAACATCAACGATGCATTACAGTGCTACTCTGAAGCAATTAAGTTAGATCCCCACAACCATGTGCTCTACAGCAATCGGTCAGCGGCCTACGCCAAGAAAGGAGACTACCAGAAGGCCTATGAGGATGGTTGCAAAACTGTTGATTTAAAGCCTGACTGGGGCAAGGTAAGCTGTGGGTGAGTTGGGCCTCTTCATGCTTCCCAGAAATGCCTTTTGGTGTGCAGTTCTTAAGTATCAGGCCCTCCTGACCTGGCTTGTTGCCTAGCTGAATAGACTAGTAGTTTATTACCCATTTAAGTATATTCCTCGGAGTAATAGCATATTTTCATCAAATTCTGTGGTACCATCGATTGTTAAAACATGTCTTATTTTCTTGAACTGAGAAAGCAAATTCTGCCTAAGAAACTTGATCATAAGATGAATTGGGATGGGGAGGGTGTGCCTCTTTGGTAGTTGGCTAGATTCTTGAAGTGTCCATCTTGGCTTTATATCCTGCTTTTCTTCCTCGTTTTTTTGCTTTGGGGTTTTTTTGTTTGTTTTTGACTTCACATAAATGCCCATTTGTTCCGTAAAATGTAAAATAGATTCATAGATCCTTTTGAGTTCACCTTCTGGATTTACCTCTAGGTACCCTTTATAGTCATGCGTCACTTAACAACAGGGATACGTTCTGAGAACTAAGTCATTAAATGATTTCATCATTGTGCAAGCATCATAGTGCATGCACACAAATCTAGATAGTGTAACCTACTGCACAAATAAGGCTATATAGTCTAGCCTATTGTTCCTAGGCTACAGACCTGTACAGCATGTTGCTGTACTGAATACTACAGGCAACGGTAACACAATGGTAAGTATTTGTGTAAACAAAGGAGCAGTACAGCAAAATATGGTATAAAAGATAAAAAATGGTACACCTATATAGGGCACTTACTAGGAATGGAGCCTGTAGGACTGGAAATTGCTCTGGGTGAGTCAGTGAGTGAGGTCGAGTAGTTGTGAAGGCCTAGGACCTTACTGTCCGATACTGTAGACTTTATAAACACTGTACACTTAGACTACACTAAGTTTATTTAAGAAATAGCATAGCATTGCCCTACCACATTAGGATGGCTACAGTGTCACTAGGTGATAGGAAATTTTTAGCTTTATTATAATCTGAGACCACTGTCACAGATGCAGTTCGTCTTTAACCATAATGTTATGTGGCCCGTGACTGAATTTTCTGTCTATCTTTGCTGATTTAAGGGCTATTCGAGAAAAGCAGCAGCTCTTGAGTTCTTAAACCGATTTGAAGAAGCCAAGCAAACCTATGAGGAGGGTTTAAAACATGAAGCAAATAACCCTCAGCTCAAAGAGGGCTTACAGAATATGGAGGCCCGGTTGGCAGGTGAGCATCGTGTACATTCTCATTTTCCCTTTTTTTAATCGTTATCTTTAAAATGGGGTTAATTTTGAGGCTTCCCCCCCCCCCCCCCCCAAAATGTCAATAAACTATAGGGGCATAGTAACTTGAGTAAACCGATTTACTTTCCTTTGTTTGGAACAGAGAGGAAATTCATGAACCCTTTCAACATGCCCAATCTGTACCAGAAGTTGGAGAGTGATCCCAGGACAAGGGCACTGCTCAATGATCCTACCTACCGGGTACTGATAGAGCAACTACGAAATAAGCCGTCCGACCTTGGCACGTAAGTTCAAGCAGCATGGTTTATCTCTAGAAATGCATACGAACATCATGTTTTCTTCCTGGGATCCGGTGGCAGGGGGTTCCCTCAATCCACCTGCATGGTTTCTACCTTTGCTTTTTCTTCAAAGAGCAATAGGAGTGTGTTCGTTTGTCATTTGTTTGTATTTCTAGAAAGGGTTGTGGAGCATAAAACACAGTAATCTGGAATGTTCATTCTAACCCTTACATGCCTCTTCATTGCTCTCCTACAATTCTGATCTGGCACCAACTGTATCCTTTCCATACACAAAGGCCCTGCTGTCTCTGATGGCATATTGGAGTGGAAACTCAAGATTAAAAAGAACTTCATGCCCTGGCCAGTGTAGCTTAGTTGGTTGGGCATCGTCCCATGCACCAAAAGGTTGCTGGTTCGATTCCCAGTCAGGGCACATGCCTGGGTTGCTAGCTTGATGCCCGGTAGGAGGCATGTAGGAGGCAGCTGATTGATTTCTCAGTCTCACATGGATGTTTCACTCTCCCTCTGTCTAAAATCAGTTTAAAAATCTTTTTAAAGCCTAGCGAGGTATGGCTTAGCGGTTGACCGTCGACCTAGGATCCAGGCAATCAGAGTTCGATTCCCGGTCAGGGCACATGCCCGAGTTGCAGGCTCAACCAATGACTCTCTCATCATTGATGTTTCTATCTCTCTCTCCCTTTCCCTCCCTCTCTCTGAAACCAATAAAGATATATTTTTTAAAAAATCTTTTAAAAAAATTAATACGAATATCACGTGTAAAGAGGTATCTCTAAATCTTGTACTGATATCTGTGTCTCTGAAAATCTCTGGCTCCTGAGGTCAGTTGAAGTATACATATAACTCATCTTTTTGTCTGCTGGCTCAAGAAATAAATCTACCTCTGTTACCTCATTTTAAATGGATTTTTGAAGGGTTGACTATTCCCCAGTTGTAACTCATGATTTAAGTGCAAAATTAGCAATCTTTTGATGGTGAGAAGCTTTTATATATAGTAGTATGAGCTTTAGCAGTCAATGGGAGTTTAAAAATCAGTTGCAGGGAAGAGTAATTGTTACTGTTCTTTTGTACTAGGAAACTGCAAGATCCCCGGATCATGACTACTCTCAGTGTCCTCCTTGGGTTTGATCTGGGCAATATGGATGATGAGGAGGAAGTTGCAACACCACCACCACCACCTCCTCCCAAAAAGGAGACCAAGCCAGAGCCAATGGAAGAAGATCTTCCAGAGAATAAGAAGCAGGTCTCTCTTTCTCTCCTTACTCTCTCATACAATTGTAAACAACTCAGTCAACATAGGTGTGTCGGGTGGGGACATCTATAGACCTTGGATGGCTGTATATTTTTGAGTGCTTAGTGTGTGCTAAGCTTATTATTTAAAATGGTCAATATCTTAAGAGGTACAAGCAATTTCATAGAAATTCTGTATCTCAAAGACTTGTGGCAGTAGGAGCTACCCTTTCATAGTCCCCCAGCTGCTGTGGTTCTGCCAATGTGGCTGTTGGCCAGAGCAAGCCAGTAAAGTTGTGAGTGATCCTTGTCTTTGCCATGATCCAGAAGAATGTTGTCTGTATCAGTCCTTAGGCTTCTGCTGCTTTGTTCTGGTTGGACAGGGTATGTAATTAAAAGTTGTCTACTTAGCTACACTGTCTTCCAGAGCAGGAGGCAAGTACCCAAATGATTTTATTTCCCTTCTTGTAAATGAGAATAGCAGATTGTTGCCAGATTTAGCATCTTTCATTGGGCAAGTGTTGGTTGTTTGGGGTGTCTCAAAGCTGGAAAAAGGCCGTACAGTGTGGGTGGCAGTAAGCTGTGCTGAAGACTCGTGCCACCAGTACAACCCTTTCTCATCCTCACCACCCCCTCTGCTGCTGTTCCCTGACAACTGAGACCCGGAGACAGCCACACAACAGGAACTGGACTAAGTGCAGCCTCTCACAGTCAAACCTGATGCAGAACTGTGCTGTCCTCTTTGAAGCTGATTCAAGTTGAAGGGATTTCTTCTCCTCTGAAGAAGCCCTCTGTTTTCTGACAAAGATCCAGGAGAGTAGGCGGAAGAGGGACTTTTAGAGGAAGCAGAGATGAAACTCTAGCTTTTCATTCTAACAGCTGTTTAAAACCTATAGCTGTTTAAAACCTACTTCACTGTTTAAAACCTATAGCTGTTGATGAAGAGGCCTTGAGTGTGAAAAACCTGCTTCCACAGACATGGTAGTTGCAGGTGCTATTCAGTACCTGTGACAGATCACAGGCTGTTGCTCTCTCTGCTGTCTCGGATAGATTTGCTCAGCACTGATTTCTTTCAAACCTCATCTAGGCACTGAAAGAAAAAGAGTTGGGGAATGACGCCTACAAGAAGAAAGACTTTGACACAGCCTTGAAGCACTATGACAAAGCCAAGGACCTGGACCCCACCAACATGACTTACATGACCAATCAAGCAGGTGAGGCCCAGGACGAGGGGCAAGTGAGTTGCTAGGTGGTCCTTGGGGAGAGGCAAGGGCTGACTCTTCCTTCTTAACCATCCTGCCTGGCAGCTGTGTACTTTGAAAAGGCTGACTACAGTAAATGCCGGGAGCTTTGTGAGAAGGCCATTGAAGTGGGGCGAGAAAACCGGGAAGACTATCGACAGATTGCCAGGTATGCTCGACCTTCTGGAGTACCTTGAGTGGCGGTTTTAATGTCCAAGATTTAAATTTCTCTGCATGGTGAAATTTAGCCACAGAAAAATAAGTAAAGAAAACAAAAAACAAAAGGCTGGAAAGGAGGCTTAGGGAGTCAGGACAAAAGGTGTGGGGGGGCACAGTGCCCGAGCAGTGGTGTGGGCCTTGTTTCTAGTTTTCTCTGCAGGGACTGGCCTTGTGTCTGCTCTCCTCTTAGCAACTTCTTTTTCCTCTTGTCTTTGTCAGAGCTTACGCACGAATTGGTAATTCCTACTTTAAAGAAGAAAAATACAAGGATGCCATCCATTTCTACAACAAGTCTCTGGCGGAGCACCGAACACCAGATGTGCTCAAGAAATGCCAACAGGTGAGTAGGAACAGAATGAGGGGTATTTTGTTATCTCTTAATTTATTGTTCTATTACTGTCATAAGTAGTGTCTTTGGTCATGTTACGTGATGCTGCCCCATCACTTAATGATGACATGTAGGGAATAACCCAGTTTTTTGTCCATCTTTTTTATTATCCAAGATTTCAACCTTACATGTGTTAATATTGCCCAGCCAGCATGGCTCAGTGGTTGAGCGTCTATCTAGGAACCAGGAGGACATGGTTCGATTCCTGTCAGGGCACATGCCCAGGTTTTGGGCTTGATCCCCAGAAGGGGGGCGTGCATGAGGCATCCAATCAGTGACTCTCATCATTGATGTTTCTGTCTCGCTCTCCCTCTCCCTTCCTCTTTCTGAAATCAATAAAAACTTTTTTTTAAAAAAAACACATTAATATTGAGGGTCAGTGTGCTAACAGTGTTAATGGTTCTTATAACTTAAGAGTTTTCTTACGTACCCAGAGTGTTGTGTATTATGCCAGTTGTCATAAATTATGTAGGAGGGATGATTGTAGTCACAAAAATATTGGTCAGAAAATTACTTGTGCTATTAACACATGCACCAATTTCCTATGGAGCATATATTTGTACCAAGTGTTAAAACCATTCTGTTTCACAGTGAACCTTGAGAATGAGGCATATAAAATTCTTAAAAATTAAGTCTTGCCAGCAGTATTCTTTGAAAATTAAATTTCTAATCTGGCTTTTTAAGCTCAATATTTATGTTTTCTGAGCGTTTAAATGACTGTTCCAAGAATTTTTTTTCCTTAGGCAGAGAAAATCTTGAAGGAGCAAGAGCGGCTGGCCTACATAAACCCTGACCTGGCTTTGGAGGAGAAGAACAAAGGCAATGAATGTTTCCAGAAAGGTATCTACAGCCCAATGGTGACACTTTTGGATGAGAGTGGTGTCGACGTGCTTTCTGGGCCTTGGTGACTACAGGGTAAATATGCCCTAGTGGGAGAAGGTGGCTTTATGCATTTTTTAAAAAGTTTCTCATCATCTTATCCAGGGGACTATCCCCAAGCTATGAAGCATTATACAGAAGCTATCAAACGGAACCCAAGAGATGCCAAATTGTACAGCAATCGAGCTGCCTGCTACACCAAACTCTTGGAGTTTCAGCTGGCGCTGAAGGTAAGAGGGTATGGGAATGTGGAGCAGCTGTTATTGTGACCTGTACATAAGGAATATGTGTGTTTTCTTTTCACGTTTTCATCAGTATCAGCTTGCTGTCCTTGTTTTAAGATTCGTGTTGGTGGTTGTACATGTGTGAGGTTTGTGAAATACAAGGATGCGCAGAAGTAGGTTTACGGTTGGGAGTATGCGAAACACAGCTTATTCTTGTGTTATTAAGCATTGTATTATTTTCCACACGAACTGTAAGCCTGCTTTTGCCCATCCCTGTACAGGACCTGCCTTCACCCGGTCCCAGCCCATGATGCTGTTAGCGATTGGGAGTATTTGGGAAAGTGGATCCTTTTCCACCTTCCCTGATGACTCAGATCTTTTTTTTTAACCCCATAATCCTTCCCCACATTGTATTTGTTTCATTTTACCTTTTTAACATTTTAAGTGTGCAATTCAGTGGCATCAAGTAGATTCATACCATTGTGGAACCATGACGACCACCCATCACCAGACCTTTTTCACCCTCCCAAACTGAAACTGCATTTTCTCCCTTGCCCCTCCCTGAGCCCCTGGCAACCACTGTTCTACTTTCTGTCTCTGAATTTGATCAAGGTACCTCAAAAAACTGGAACCAAACAATATTTGTTCTTTTGTGTCTGGTTTATTTCACTGAGCATAATGTCCTCAAGGTTTATGTTATAGAATGTGTCAGCATTTCTTTCCTTTTTAAGGCTGAACACTTTAGTTGTATGTATGTACCACGTTTTGTGTATCCATTTATCCATTGATACATGTTTCCACTTTTGGCTATTGTAAGTAATGCTTCTATGAATATGAGTGTATCTGTTCAAGCTCCTAGTTTCAGTTTTTTCTTATTTAACAATGGAAGTGCTGGATCATAGGGTAGTTCTATGTTAGGGGGTTTGTTTGTTGTTGTTTTTTTAGAACTGTCATATTTTCCACAGCAGCATTACCATTCTTCTTCACTTTTTGATGTTTAGCTCAGCTAGACAGGTCTGTTGTTCTGTCACATTAAGAATGATTGTTTGAATATGTTCGACACTGTGGAGGAGTTCTTCCCCATTGCTCTCTTGAGCACAAGCTGCTCTGTGCCTTTTGGCTATTTTATAACTTCTCTAGGAGATAAACCAGGAACATTTTTGTGGGAAGGTGAAAAAATGTGATCTATCTAGAAACACCTGAGTCCATGATGGTTTTGTTTTTGCTGCCATTGTGATCTCGGTCTGTGGCCTAAAGACTACAATGTCAAACAAGTTGGTTTGCAGGGCAAAGAGTAACATCCATCACCTGTGGGGTGGAGCAGTACTCTCCCACTTATGCAAAGGAGGGAAACATTGAATGGATTTACTTCTTGTTTTAGAGAGTCTTGGTGGAAGACTAGAAATTAGACCTAGCTCTGTAAACTACACTGTGTAACACATTCTTTTTTACATAATTTTATATTTTGAAGGTATTTTAAACAAAAATACACTGTACCTTTGTATTCTTCACCTATATTCAACAATAAAGATGCATTTTTGCTGAACCATTTGTGAAAAGAAATTATATACATTTTGGCACTTGACCTCCAAATTCTTGAGCCTGCTTCTCCTGAAATGACTTCCCCCGTCCAGTCAAAATATTATTAGCACCTGATAATAGCAAAACTAAGACCATAATGCCATTTACTATATGTCTATACTCAGATTTCTTTACTTGTCATGTGTGTATATTTTGTTTAGTTTTGTTAATCCTAACCGGAGAGTATTTTTTTCCATTGATTTTTAGAGAGAGTGCAGGGGGGTGGGGAGAGAGAGGGGTAGATGATAGATAAACAGATAAACAAACATTGATGTGTGAGAGACACATCAACTGGTTCCCTCCCACATTCATCCCCACCAGGGCTGGGGACCAAACCTGCAACTCAGGTACATGCCCTTGACAGAATTGAACTCGAGACCCTACAGTGCTCGGGCTAATACTCTAAACACTGAGCAACACGGGCCAGGGCTTTTAAAATCATTATTATTTTGTTAATCATGACATCAGCCTTTTGAAAAGTTCCGGCCACTTGGGTGGAATGGTCCCTAATCTGGATTTGTTGTCCCTTGTGGTGTTGCTTAACTCACTCTTCTACCCTCCTTTTGCTGTGCCTGCTGTTAAATCACCCACGTGCTGGGATTGACAGGAAGGAGCACTGGAGGCAAAAGAAGAATCCTTCTAATGGCTCTGGGTGGCGGTTCAGGTCGTCATTCCAAGGGAGCAGTCTGCCTTAAAGTAGCTCATGGAAAGGCATGAGCCTAATTCCTTTTTGCCTCTTCTTCCTAGGACTGTGAGGAATGTATCCAGCTAGAGCCAACCTTCAGTAAGTGCCTTTATGTTCCTCTCCCCATCCCTTGATTCTGGTCAAAACGATTGAGAGGAAAGAGCATGCTCTTTGCCTGCCTGTGTTCTCACAGCTATAATATTTAGCAGCTAGCATCACAGGTGTGAAGGACGTTGGTGCTCGTGAAGAGGTGGAAGCAGCAGCCCTGGAAGCTGCATTTTGGATAAGGCCTCACTTTTCCCATTTCTGTCTGCAGTCAAGGGTTATACACGGAAAGCAGCTGCCCTAGAAGCAATGAAGGACTACACAAAAGCTATGGATGTCTACCAGAAGGCACTAGAGCTGGACTCCAACTGCAAGGTAGGGCTGTTTCTGGCTTCCAGTGAGCTCTCCCCTGCCTCCACTTCACCTTGAGGTCTTTTCAGTGGTCATTGACTGATCCTTCCCTCTCACCTGTGTCTATGTGTGCGTCTTGGCCCTTCTCAATTGCCCCTGTTATCTTGGACCTGCTGAAGCAGTGAGGTGAGGCAGGCTGTGCTAACGCCCTCCCCCTGTTGTTTGCTGGAATGCAGGAGGCAGCAGATGGTTACCAACGCTGTATGATGGCCCAGTACAACCGACATGACAGCCCTGAAGATGTGAAGCGACGGGCCATGGCTGACCCTGAGGTGCAGCAGATCATGAGTGACCCGGCCATGCGGCTCATCCTGGAACAGATGCAGAAGGACCCTCAGGCACTCAGCGAGTGAGTAGAGTTGGGGGAGCTGGCCTTGAAGAATAAAGCAGTGAGAAGGCACGAGGTTGGGGATGTATGTGATCACCCTGGGTGATTCTTATTGTGTGATTTTTACTTGAAACTTAAAAGGTTGGCAGTTGGTGGTGAACTGGAAGGGCTTTATCTGTTAGCCGTGAAAGCTTAAGCAGTTCTTTGGAAAGAGCAGTTTTGCTGGGAGAATGGCCTCCGCTTAAAGCTGTGTTCCTGTAACACAGGTTCTAACTGCATAGTAGTCAAGGCCTCTGCAGTTCTCCTGCCAGGATTTGGCCTTAACCCCCTCCTGTTGGGATCTTCTAGGGGGTTTGCAGTGGGGCTTGCTCCAAGAGCAAGTAAGACTTCTCTTAGGTTAAGTCTCATTTCAAGCTGTGCCTCTTTTTCATTAGACACTTGAAGAATCCTGTAATAGCGCAGAAGATCCAGAAGCTGATGGATGTGGGTCTGATTGCAATTCGGTGATGACTTGCTCATCATCTCTTCCCTTTGTCCTCGTGTGGAAAGAGGAGCTGGGACCTCAGCAAGCAGCACGGAGCAGAAGGGGGAGAAGGGGGAAAGCAAACAACTTATCTCTATATATTTATACAGACCTGTGTGGAAGATACAGAGACTTGTACCCACATTACTATAGCCGCCGCCTCTGGGACCTCCCAGCACATGCATGGTCTCTTCTGCTGCCCTCGAGTTCCATGTCTCTGTCCCCTGTCCCCAGTCGCTGTCTCAGCTGCTCTCCCATAGTTGGTTATTTTTTATTTGGGGCAGTGGGCATGTATGGGGAGGGGAGGGTGTTTTTCCCAACCTCAGGTCCCAGCTGTCTTCACATTGTTAACTCCACGTTCCCTTCTCCAATAAAACAAGCCAGTCAGGTGTGGTTATACCTTGTGATGTCCTTGAGTAATTTTTCTGCCAAAAGACTTTAAAGTGGCTGTCCTCCAGGGGTCACAACCTGGATTGGGAGAGGTATGTCTGAATTGACTAGACTGAGGACGAGGGCCTTTCTTTTTCTTCCTAATGTGTGGGTCAGTGTGAGCTTCCCTTGGTTCCATGCCTTTGCCAAGGTGGTCACTAGGTGGTGCTGTTGCTCAATGAACAGCTGAAAGGGAATTAGGTGGCTCCCCTGCTCAGAGTGGCCAGGTTCACATGCACATTCAGGTGATTCCCACGCTGTCAGTTCTCCACACTAATCTCAAAACCAGAAGCCAGCTCAACCCAAAGAATACTATTCCCAAGAACCAAAATTATTTCCATTGCAAGAGATGCTTTGGACCTGTTTTGGGGAGATCAAATCTATCAGCAACTATATGTTACTATTAGTTTTTAAACAACTCACTGCTTTCCTGGTTGGTGTAGCTTAATGGTTGAGCATTGACCAATGAACCTAGAGGTCAGTTTGATTCCCAGTCAGCGCATGCCCGGGTTTTGTGCTTGATCCCCAGTAGGGGGCGAGCAGGAGGCAGCCGGTTGATGATTCTGATGCTTCTCTCTCTCCCTCTCCCTCTCTGAAATCAATACAAAGACATTTAAAAAAAACTCACTGCTCTCAACTGGGTTTAAAGTAGTAGATTTTAATACATTCTTCTATGATCACAACAAACTTTCTGAAACCCTGTTGGACTGGGACTGCTTCTGGGGCAGGAGTAAAACTTCCTCTTTTGCTCCAAGAGTAGCTTTCTGGGCTAGGAAGCTGCTGAGGCAGCAACTGGCTGCACTTCCTGCTGCCTAGACTTTGCATAAACTGGCTTCCCCCGGGAGTCCCGCAGGCCCCTCCGCCACCTGGGTAGCAGTTCAGAAAGCCTATCCACAGGGATTCTGCTGCACCTTTGGTGCCACTGTCTCTTCAGGCTCGGTTCCCTCCAGCCCTAAATTGGAAAAGCCAAGTTCCTGCAGGGAGCCAGGAGTAAACACAAGGCCTAGCTCTCCCCAAGCTTACATCCCAGTGCAGGGCTGGGCGGGAGTAGGCTGGGCTACCAGGGACCCTCTGAGGTCACATTTGAGTAGGAGCTTGACAGGAGTGAGCTTCGGGATCCTGGGGGTGGGAAGGAGCACCTGGGGCAGGGAGGTTGTGAAAGATGAGCCAATTTTTTGAGCTGTTTCCCAGGGCAGGTCTAAGATGGACAAGTTTAGAAATGGAGGCCCTTATTGGGGACAGGAAAGACAAGGAAGTTGTTTTTCCTCTGGCCTTCAAGTGTCTTAGTGGTGATAAGGGACATTGGGTCTTGAGCTGACTTGACCTGTTAAGTCCTAAGTAACCTGGATCTGATCCGTTCAATTCCATGGCTCTCCTTGGCCTCCTGGGATCTTTATGGCCCAAAGGCACCCACCTCATGGCAGATGGGAGATGGGAGATGGCTTCCTACAGGGGACCTAGCCATGAATACAAATTGATGGCTTCTCTTGAACCAAGCAACCCTCCAAATGAGGGGACCCTTTTGTGGTATTGGGTCCACCAGCCTTACTCCTCCCTTGCTTCCTGTGTTCACTGGGAACCAAGGCGGGGCCACCCTGTGGCCCTCAGCCGTGGCTGGCAGTTTGCTTCCTGCACCCAGAGCCACCAGCCCGCCCTAGGGAGGAGCTGAGCCCGCCCTGCTTTAGACTCAAGGGCTGCCCTTTGAAGGAAGCTCCAAAGAGAAAGTGGAGGAGAAAGAAGCACCCAGAAGTCTGCAGGTGCTCAGGCTGAGGCCAGGAGTGGCTGACACTGCAACCCTCCACCTGCAGCTCCAAACCCTTGCAGGCAAGGTAAGCCGACGCCCTCCTCTCCTTTGCCCTGCTACAGCCCCCGTGGCCCCGATGGCCTTCTCCATGCAGCGGCCTGGACCTGCCCCTACTCTAGAGAGGCCTCGCTGGTCTGGGATGTTTGGCGCTCATCGTTGGGTCAGGATTGGATTTATTTTCTGACCTGGGTTTACAACCATTTCCAGGGTAGGCAGCTGCCAGTGTGGGCTTGGGGTGAGTTGTGAGCTGGGAAAGTAGGTGGAGGTGCCCAGCTCTGCCATTAAGCTGGGTGCTCTTGAGTGAGCCCCTTCTTACTCTTACTGGGCCTCAGTTTTCCCGTCTGTAAGATGGGAGTGGGTGGACAACACGGTCTCTGAGGGTCCTTGCAACTTAACCATGATGCGAGGGTCTGAATTCTGCCTGGAACAACTCAGCACCATATCTTGCTGCTGCCATGTGTACTGGCTACGGGTTTGCTCTGCCCCCTACCTGTCCAGGGCAACGTGGAGCCTCTTCAACTTGAACCCGCGTAGCCTACCAGGCCCAGCGCCTTGCCCACTTTGCTTCCTCCCCACCCACCCTAGAGCTGCCGCAGCCATGGCGGGCATGAAGACAGCCACCGGGGACTACATCGACTCGTCCTGGGAGCTGCGAGTATTTGTGGGAGAGGAGGATCCCGAGGCTGAGTCAGTCACCCTCCGGGTCACAGGGGAGTCGCACATTGGCGGGGTGCTCCTGAAGATCGTGGAGCAGATCAGTGAGTGCCCTCAACCCTGCTGCTGATCTCAGCACCGCGGGGTGACTACAACTGGTGACAACTGGTAGCCCTCGGCACTTCCCTGCTGCACAGCCCTAGATAACGGTGTCACAGTGACTCAGGCACCAGCTTAATCATTTGGTTCCAAAAAAGACATTTTCCCCACTTCCCCTCCCTCCCACCGTCTTCCCTCCCTTCCTCCCACTCTGGCTGATTCTGCTAAGTCCCCAAGGAGCAGACCCGGCCACAATCCTCCATTCCCCTACTTCTTGGGGCAGAGGGGGCCTTGCCTGGGCTGAGGAAGAGTTCACATTCCGGAGGTCCGAGGGGAGAGAAGACAGGGCTCCTGGGGACCTAGGGGCCTGCTCCCACACCTCCTCCCTAAGGCGGAAGCCCTCAGCAGGCTGGTGACAGGCCCAGCCTGGGTGGGAAGGCCCTGCCCCCACAGGAAGTTACAGCAGAGCAGCCTGTGGTATCAGCCATTGAAAGGAGCAGGGCCAGTGGCATCTCATCACCTTTCCCTGCTGGGGTGGGACTGCCCCTTCCTGGGAGGGCAGTAGGCATACCCTGATAGCTAGAGCTGGTCGCAGCCCCTCGATAGTCCGAGCCAGGAGCCTGAGTGGCCTGGGGGGAGGGGCTTCCTCATACCCAGCCAGCCCACCAGGTGCCTCCTGGGAGGGAGATAGGTGGGAGATCAGGGCCCCAGGACAGCTTGGTTAAAAGGTGAGCGAGCTTCCAGAAGGCAGGGCCCAGGGAGGCTGTGGAAGCAAAAGTTGGGAACAGAGGGTTCCTCAGGAGACTGGGCATCAGACAGAGACTCAGGCATGGCAGGCCAAGCAGGGGCTGAGCAAGGAAGACCTGATTGCCCCAGGGCATGGCACATGGCACAATGCAAGAGGCCTAAACAGGGAGGCAGACAGACCCCACTCCTCCACCCACTGCAGGGCTCCCCAAGGCAAATCCCTTCAACTCCGACCCCCTGCAGTGGGGACATTGTGCCCACCCCTCCTGTTCCTAGTAATTCCTTAGTGTGTCAGACATCCACTGATGCTCAGCTGAGCTGAGCCTGTGCCAGAGCCTGGCTTCCTGGAGCATGGCAAGAGCAGCACGGACGGCTGGGGCAGCCCAGAAGGAGCCAGCATGGGGGCCTGGAGCCAGGAGAGGGTGGCACCAGGCCTGCGACGGGGAGGTTCACAGGAGAAGCCACTCAATGAGTCCTGAGAGGGGCCACAGCAGGGAGGAGGGAGGAGGGAGATGCAACGTCAGGCAAAGGTGTTCTGAACTGGGGCATCTATGCCAGGTGAGGGACTCCTGGAGGGCGACAAGAACCCTCATAAGGATTTTGGACTCTCTCCTGGAGGTAGAGGCCACCACCCAAGGGAGACTGTCAGGCAAAGGCTCACATTAGGCCAGTCCCGCTGGTGGTGGTAGGCTGGAGGCAGGGAGACAGCCTCATAATGTGGGTTGGCACCCAAGATTGACAGAAGGGTGGCTCTTGGAGGTCTGACTGACATCGATTAAAGGTGGTATCTAAAGTGAAAGGGATGACACCCAGGCCTGGTAGGAGAAGCTTTGTCATCAGCCCCCAGAGGTGGCAGAGTCACCGGTGAGGAGAAAGGGCGCCTCCGTCCATGTCAGGCAGACCAGGGTTAAGATGAGCACCTTGGGGGCTGGGACTGGTCATCACATTTCTAGACCCAGAGCCGGCACCTGGCCTGGTGAACAAGGTTTTGGAGTGAAGCCGGTGGATGTGCCCCTTGGCAGGTGGCTTGTAGGTTTCTGGCCTGGGGTCACTGCAGGAAGGCGAAGCCACAGCCTAGGTGAGGCCCCAAAGAAAAGGCTGTGGTCGAAGAGGGACCCTGGCCAGGATGGGGGATGGCCAGGCAAGGGGCCAAGGGGGACAAAAAACAGGAGCAAAGAATCAAGAGGAGAGGGGGAGAGGGAGCAGGGGGGCTCCAGCACCACCAAGAGGGCAGACGGATCCAGGTGGGGAAGCTCCCTTCATTAGGTAGCACAGGCGACATTAGGGCAGGCGGTGGAGGAGGGGTGGAGACGAGGAGCTGAGCCCCTGGAAAGGAAGGGCCGAGCTCATCCTTGGTCTTCCACAGGCCTCAGAATCGTAGGCTGGTGCTCAGTGTTGGGGACGGGGTCCTCCATGGCTGATGGGCCCCCGCCCCCTTTCCTGTGGCCCCGCAGATCGCAAGCAGGACTGGTCGGACCACGCCATTTGGTGGGAACAGAAAAGGCAGTGGCTGCTGCAGACGCACTGGACGCTGGATAAGTATGGCATCCTGGCCGACGCCCGCCTCTTCTTCGGGCCCCAGCACCGGCCCGTCATCCTGCGGCTGCCCAACCGCCGGGCTTTGCGCATCCGAGCCAGCTTCTCCCAGCCCCTCTTCCAGGCCGTGGCCGCCATCTGCCGCCTCCTCAGTGAGTCCCTGGGGCTCCCCACTGCGCCACCCTGCGCCGGCCCTGCACTAGGCTGGTCCCCTCCCTTTACAGGCCCAGCTATAGGCACATTGTCCTCGCTACCCTGGTGCCCATCCTGCCTGCAGGGCTGTGACCTGCCCCAAAGTGCCCATGTGGGGAGGGGGCAGGAGGCCCCAGGGCTGGGCCTGGCCCCCTCTGAGCCCGGCGCCCCTCAGGTATCCGGCACCCTGAAGAGCTGTCTCTGCTCCGGGCCCCTGAGAAGAAGGAGAAGAAGAAAAAGGAGAAGGAGCCCGAGGAGGAGGTGTTTGACTTGACCAAGGTCGTCCTGGCCGGGGGTGAGCACCCAGGGGTGGGCCGGGCCGGGGAGGGGGGGGGAAGGGGGGCAGCGGGGGAAGCAGGCCCCTGAGGCTGGGTGGGGCGGGGCCGCCTGGCTGAGCCCAGCCTGCACTCCAGGGGTGGCGCCTGCGGTGTTCCGGGGGATGCCGGCCCACTTCTCAGACAGCGCCCACACCGAGGCCTGCTACCGCCTGCTGAGCCGGCCCCAGCCGCCGCCCGACCCCCTCCTGCTTCAGCGCCTGCCTCGGCCCAGCTCCCTGTTGGACAAGACCCAGCTCCATAGCAGGTGCACTGTCTGCCCGGTCTGCACCTAGGGCTGCGTCCTCTTGTGGGTGGCCCCCCACTCTCAGGGCTCACACCTTCCTTGTCCTGCTCACCCCAAATCCACACCTCCTGTTTCCAGGCTGTTCCTATATGTGTGTGCTTGCCCCCAAGCCCCCCTCCTAGCCTACCACCCTGCCCCAGCGCTATAGCTGGCTCAGCCCTGACCCCTGCCTGTGCCGTGGCCCACCCAGGTGGCTGGACTCGTCACGATGCCTCATGCAGCAGGGCATCAAGGCCGGGGACATGCTATGGCTGCGCTTCAAGTACTACAGCTTCTTCGACCTGGATCCCAAGGTGGGCCAGGGGTCTGGGTCAGTGGGACATGTGGACCTAGGTTTAGGGGTCTAGGCTTTGGGAACGTCAGAGACTCGTAGGGGTCTTGTCTCTGTCTGTTTGGCCATCCACACCCGTTTATTAACTCTGCCAGCACAGTTCTGGGCCTGGGCTGATGCCACGGGCATCAGGGAGATAATGACCACAGATCAGTGTAGACAGTGGAGAGCGCTCCTGGGAGGCCTGCTCAGGTGGGAGATGCCCGACACCTGGGCTCAGGGAAGGCTTCCCAAAGGAGGTGGCACTAGAACCTGCAGGGACTAGAGGTGAGCCAGGGACCAGGCTTTGAGGCAGGTGCCAGTGTACATCTCTCCCTCCCAGCCTACTGTCCCCAATGGCAACCTGCAGGCTCCATGCATCTCTCTGAAAGACCACCAGAGCCCACAGGCACTCCCTCTGCCCACTTCTCTGCCCCCTTCACTGAAAAACTTCTAACGGCAGCCATTGTCTACAGAGCTCTTAGGGTCCCATCTTCTGTTTCCCAGCCTTTCCTGGGTGCTAATCGACTCCTTTCTCAGCAAAATCTATCCTGGTGTCTTTGTCCCATCCACACACGAAAGCACATCTACCTAGGTAACCACGCCTCAGTGCTGTCTATCCTCTGCTCTCTTCCTGCTCACTTGTTACTCAGCCATTTGTGACTTCCATGTGCTCACGGCCTCCAGCTGCCCTGCAGGCTCCTCGGCTGTCCTTCCCATCTCCACCACCTCTGGGAGTTGGCAAAACCCCTGGGTTCCATCCCTGCCTCCTTCTCCACCCTGTCTCCCAGGAATCTCCAGTCTTATGGATTTAAATATCATTTGTGTGCTCTTCACAGCTCCCATTTTACAATCTCCCCCTGAGCCCTAGACTCGCATGTCCAACTGGCCATCTCCACTCAGGTACCGAAATAGGCACCTCAGACTCCTGCAGGCAGCAGGACTTATATATTATAGACTTATAGACCACCACTTATAGATTCATTGCAAAGCCTGGACTTGAACATTATGGAACCTTCCCTTTTCCTCCTACCCCACCCTTCAAGGTGTCCTGTTGATCCTCCCTCGGACCAAAATCCCAAACGGCCCGCACTTCTCTTGTCGCATCACCTGTCTGGTTGTCAGCCTCTCTCATGTGGGTTACGGTATAGCCCTCCTCATTAGCCTTCTTCCTCTCTGGGCCTCCCGCCTCCACACAGCTCTGGAATGAACACTTGCGAGTACACATTAGGTCATGTCGCTCCTGCTTACGACGCTTCTGGGGCTGCCTATAGTCCCAGCTGCCATTCCCTGAGGCCCAGCCTGATCTGGCCCAGCCCACCATGACCTCTCTGCCTCCCGCCCACTCCCTTTCACTCATACCACCTCCTTTCCCCAACCCCTTCCTCTCCTGGGGACTTTCTTGTTCCCTTCTCTTGCCTTTCCTGCCTCCTCAGATTGAGCAATTATCATGATTCCATCTTATCTCCTTTACATTAGCTTATTAGCTATGCTTTTTCCCTTTTAGTTGATACGTTAGGGGTTATAGCACACATATACTATTACCAACTAGTAATATTACCACTTCACAGAGTCTAAGAACCTTACAACAGGATACTTTCACTTCCCATCTGGTGATCACACACTTCACTTCTCTGTGTGCCAGAAACCACAATACTGTGTCATACTTGTTGCTGTGATTATCATTATTATTCTGTATTGAGAAACAACTCATATATCATATAATTTGCCCATTGAACTGTACAAGTCAATAGTTTTTAGTATGTTCACAGAGTTGTGCAGCCATCACAATCAGTTTTAGATTTCATCACCCCAAAAAGAAATCTCACACTCACTAGCAGCCACTCCCCATTTATCCCCAACTCCCCCAGCCCCAGGCAACTACTTTTTGTCTCTATAGCTTTGCTTATTGTGGACATTTTATATCAATGGAATCATCCAATACTTGGCTCTTTGTGTCTGGCTTCTTTAACTTAGCATGTTTTTTGAGGTTCATCCATGCTGTAGTGTGGATTAGTGCTTTATTCCTTTTTATGGCTGAGTAATATTCCATTGTATAGATATGCCACATTTTATTTATATCACTTAATAGACATTTGGTTTTTCCCCCTCACTTGTTGGCTACTATGAATAATGCTGCATTGAATATTCATGTACAAATTTTTGAGTGGATAATTTTTATCATTGAGTTGTCATCAATATTACTTTTGCTTTAACCAGTCAATTATATTACATTTTTGTTTTGAGATAACTACAGATTCACAGAGAGCTGTAAGAAATAACACACAGAGGTCCTAGATACCTGGATACCCTGCCCAGTTTCCCCCCACCAGGATCCCAACCAGGATGTTAACATTGATACAGTTAAGATACAGAGCAGTTCCTTCAGCCAAATGTCCTACAAAGACATTTAAAACATATGAAAAAGTCTTCTATACCTGCCCACACACTCACCATTTCCCACGCCCTTTATTCCTGTGTATAGGCCAGATTTCTGCTGATATCATTTCTGTCTGCCTGAAGGACTTTCTTTAACATTTCTGTGCTGACCTGATGATGAATTCTTGCAGCTTTCATATGTCCATGAGTCGTCATTTTGCCTGTGATTTTGAAAGATATTTTTACTTGGTGTAAAAATACCTTTCTTGATTGACAGATTTTTTTTTTAAATATATCTTTATTGATTTCAGAGAGAGGAAGGGAGAGGGAGAAATAGAAACATCAATGATGAGATACTCATCATTGATCAACTGCCTGCTGCACGCCCCCTACTGGGGATTGAGCCTGCAATCCTGGGCATGTGCCCTGACTGGGAATCAAACTGCAATCTCCTGAATCCTAGGTCCATGCTCAACTGCTGAGCTACACCTGGCCGGCTGGTTGACAGGTTTTTTATTTTTATTTATTTTGCAGTAACTTAATGGTCTTGTGGCTTACACTGCTTCCAACAATGGATCTGCTGTCATTCTTTGTTCATCTGTATGTAATGTGTCTTTTTTTTTCTGACTGCTTTTATGATCTTTTTATCGCTGATTTTAAACAATTTGATTATTATGTGCCTTGGTTCACTTCAGGTTTCATATGCTTGGGGTTCATGGAGCTCAATTTTTATCTTTTTAATATTTTCCATATCTCTCCTTAACATACTCATGCTTTTCTCTACTTTCTTGAACATACAGGATATACAGGGTGGGGCAAAATAGGTTTACAGTTGTCTATATGGAAAATAATACAATAATTAATAAATAATAAATAATAATAGAAGAATAAACTGTGTTTCGTGTACTTACAGCTATAAAACTACTTTTGCCCTGCCCTGTATTCATAATAACCTCTAGTGTTTTTGTCTATGAGTTTTATAATCTAAGCCATTTCGGGATCTATTTCTATTGACTACTTATATCTTCATTATGAGTTGTATTTTTCTACTTGTATTCATGCCTGGTCATTTTTTAAAAAATATATTTTTTTATTGATTTCAGAGAGAAGAAGGGAGAGGGAGAGAGGGATAGAAACATCAGTGATGAGTCATTGATTGGCTGCCTCCAGCATGCCCCCCCTCTCCCCCCCACCCCGGGAATTGAGCCTGCAACCCGGGTATGGGCCCTGACCAGGAATCGAACCTCGATCTCCTGGATCCTAGGTCAATGCTCAACCGCTGAGCCACACCAGCCAGGCCAGGCCTGGTCATTTTTTTATTTGATGCAAGACATGACAAATTTTATGCTCTTGAGTGATGAGTTTTTTTGTAGTCCTTTAAATATTTACAAAACTTGTTTGGGGATGAAGTTAAGAAACTTGGAAGCAGTTTGATCCTTCCAAGACCTGAACATTAATTAAACAAAACAAGAGCATCTTCTAATCTAAGGCTAATTTACCCCCTTACAAAGGGAATAGCCTTCCAAGTATCTGATGAGCCATGTGTGAAGAGAGTTCTCTAACTTGGCTGTTAGGAATGTGACTGTTCCCACCACACCCTGTGTAAGGTCTGGTAAATGTCCCGCCTGTTCCTTTTCAGAGTTTTCTTCTACCAGTCTTGGGTAATTTCCTTACACAAATACACTAATCAGTTCTCAGCTAAAGACTCAAGAGGAGCCCTCTGCTGGACTCCAGAGCTTTCTCTCTGCGAATGTAGCTGTCTCCCCTCCAGTCCTGTGTCCTGTGAACTCTGGCTGCCTTGGACTCCCTAATTCTCAACTATATCTCCTCAACTCAAGGGACAATGCTGGGCTCTGTTTGGGGTCCTACTCCCTATCTGAAGCCTAGAAACTCTCTCCAGGAGGTCAGCTGGGGCAATCTCAAGAGTCACCTTATTGCACCTTCTCTCAGGGATCACTGTCTCATGTGGTCTGTTGTCCAATATCTAAAAACCATTTGGTCTTTGTTGTTCTCTTTGGTTTTGTTTTAGATTAAATTTTATTTTTTGTTTAAGTAATATATGATAGCTTAAAGAGTTAAATAGTCCTACCAGGTTTGTAACAACAACAACAGCGACAACACACCCAGCTCCCTGCTATACCTCTTCTTATCCCAGATCTCTCACCCTTAAAGACTGGAGTTTAACTCTGTAGCTTTTTATTCTGGCATTTATGTCTCTATGACACGCTTATACATTTCCATTCCTTGGTGTTTTCATTTCACACATTGTCTATTGACTTTTATGAAAGATGAAGATTTAGCTGTCTTATACCCTCCCCCCTCCTCTACAATATACACATTTCTTTGCACCTTTCCAATTGAGTTGTGCTATAGTTTTTGGTTAAAACAACATGATCATGGCTATAAATAGTAACACATATAAATAGTGTTCTTAGCTAGCCACAGAGTAATGATATTTCCTTTCTTGGTCAAGTTTTCTTATAGTTCATAATTGCTATATTTTTATTAACCTGTTTTTCTATTAATTGTCTATCTGTGCACAATTAGAAGAGAGACCCAAAAAGGCTATCAGTGGCTTGCCATTGGGGTGTTCACTGTCTTCACCCCAATGTAGGGGGCAGGTATTAGAAACTTTTAAAATCTCCTCCTTATCTCTTGGTGTTCTAAATCTTTCAATAGTGTGGATCTTTCTTCATTGATTGGCCTGCACACTTGCTGAGCCCTTTCAAATTAGAAATCCGGGTCCTCTAGTCCTGGAAAAATGCCCTTTACAATTTCCTTTTTTTTTTTTTAATATATCTTTATTGATTTCAGAGAGAGGAAAGGAGAGGGAGAGAGAGAGATAGAGACATCAATGGTGAGAGAGTCATTGATCGGCTGCCTCCTGCACGCCCCCAACTAGGGACTGAGCCCACAACCTGGGCATGTGCCCCAACCGGGAATCGAACCCCAATCACCTGGATCCTAGGTCAAAACTCAACCGCTGAGCCACGCCCGGCCGGGCTACAATTTCTTTAATAATTTTTACCCCTTCATTTTTCTGGGACCTAGTAGATGTAGACCTCCTGGATTGATTTTTCAAAGAAACAAATTATACATTTACTTTTTTCTTTCTCTTTTTTAAGCTCATTGTCTTTTCATTCTACTTTCTGGAGAGTTTCTTGACTTATCTTCCAAATGAACTATTCAATCTTTAATTTCTGCAGCTATATTTTTAAGTTCTAAGAGCTCTTATTTTCTGAGTGTTCCTTTTTAAAGCTTACAGCATTCCCTGGCCAGCACGGCTCAGGAGGTGAGCATCAACCTATGGTCCAGGAGATGGTGGTTCGATTTGCGGTCAGGGCACATGCCCAGGTTGCGGGCTCGATCCCTAGTGGGGGTCGTGCAGGAGGCAGCCAATCAATGACCCTATCATCACTGATGTTTCTATCTCTCTCTCTCCCTCTCCCTTCCTCTCTTTGAAATCAATAAAGTTTGATTTTTTTAAATTAAAGCTTACAGCACTTTACCAGCCACCAAAAGCCTCACTCATTCTCCTTCCAGGCACTATCTCCCATAGAGGCAACAACTATTGTTACCTCTAACACCATAGATGAGTTTTGCCTGTGTTTGAAATCTATCTAAATGAAATCACACAGTATATACTCTTTTATGTCTGTGCTCTTTCACTCAGCATTGTGCTTGTATGATTCATCCATGTGATGTATAGTTGTATTTTATTATTTCTTATTGGTATGTTACATTCTGTTATGTCAATATACCACAATTAATTTCCATTCTACTGTTAATGGGCATTGTGCAATTTCCAGACTGGGGCTATTAAGAACAGAGATGATATGAACATTTCAGTATATGTCTTTTGGTGAACATAGGTACACATTTCTTCTCTTTTTTTAAGAAATGGGGAAATCAACTTTTAAAAAATGTTTTATTTATTGATTGATTTTAGAAAGAGAAAGAAAGGAAGGGAGAGAGAGAGAGATCGAGAAAAAGAGAGATCAATTTGCTGTTCCACTTATTATTGATGCATTCATTGGTTACTTCTTGTATGTGTCCTGACTGGGATCGAACCTACAACCTTGGCATATCAGGATGACACTCTAACCAGCTGAACTACCCCGGCAGGGCCAGGTACAGATTTCTGTAGGGTACATACCCAGAGGTGGAATTGCTGGGTTCCAGGGCAGACATTGGAAGCCTATAGTAGAAAACTGTTAAACAGCTTTCCAAAGTGGTTATACCAATTGACCCCCTGCCCCCCATCAGCAGTGTATGAGAGTGTCAGTTGTTCCACAGTTCCACCAGTACTTGGTATTTCCTATCTTTTCCATTGTAGCTTTTCTGGTAGGTGTGTAAAGGTATCTCACATGGTTTTTTATTTATAGGTTTTTTAAAACAGCTTTACTGAGATATAATTTACATACCATAAAAATCACCCATTATAAGCATTCAGTTTGATTATTTTTAGTAAATTTATACAGTTGTCACCACAGTCTAGTTTTAGAACATTTCCATCACCCCAGAAAGTTCTCTGGTGCCCATTTGCAGTCATTCCTCCTCCCACACCCAACAACCAGTGATGTGCTTTTTATGTGGCTTTAATTTACATTTCCCTGAGGAGTAATCAAGTTGAGCCCTTTTCATAGGGCCACTGGCAGTTTGGAAATCCTCTTTTGTGAAGTTTCTGTTCAGGTTTTTTGCCAGTTTTTATATTGACTTGCTTACTCTTTTCATACTGCTTTGTAGTTTTTTTTTGTTTTTTTTTTAAACATATCTTTATTGATTTCAGAGAGAGGAAAGGGTGGGGGAGAGAGAGATAGAAACATCAATGATGAGAGAGTCACTGATTGGCTGCCTAGCCCGCAACCCGGACATGTGCCCTGACCAGGAATCAAATCCTGATCTCCTTTATCCTAGGTCGATGCTCAACTGCTGAGCCACACCCAGCCGGGCATGCTTTGTGGTTCTTCATGTATTTGGTATATGAGCACTTTGTCAGATAAATATATTGTGAATATATTTTTCCACTCTGTGCTCTGCCTTTTCATTCTCTTAATGGTTAATTTTGTATATGTTTTCCTAAGCAAGCACATTATGGTTTATTTTGATAAACAAAAGTTCCTGATTTTAATGTATTCTGATTTATGTTTCTTCTTTTATGATTAACATCTTTTGTGTCCTGTTTAAGAAATCTTTTTTATTCCAAGATCACAAGATATAGTCCTATTTTTCTCTAAAGGCTTAGTTTTAATTTGCACATTTGGATCTACAATCCATCTGGAATTGTTATTTGTATGTGGTGTGAGGTAGGGGTACAAATAATTTTTTTGACACATGGTTATCCAATTGATCCAGTGTAATTTACTAAAAGGAGCATTCTTTCCCCAGTGACTGCAGGATCACCTTTGTCCTAAGTCAGGTGAACATACATGTGTAGATCTCTCTCTGACTCTCTTTGGTTCCATTGGTCAATTTGTTTCTCATTGCCAATGCCACACAATCTTAATTACTATGACTTTATAATTATGTTCCTTTTTAAAATAGCATCCTGTTCTTGTTTTATGAGTGCAGTATTTTGTCCCTATAAGGATTTTGACTAGTTTTCTTCTGCTCTCTACATTGTCTTTATTTACTTCAATTTACCAAAAAAAAAAAAATTTTTTTTCAGAGAGAGGAAGGGAGAGGCAGAGAGAGATAGAAACATCAATGATGAGAGAGAGTCATTGATCTGCCTCCCCCTACCTGGGATCGAGCCTGCAACCTGGGCATGTGCCCTGACTGGGAATCAAACTATGATCTCCTGGATCATAGTAGGGTGATGCTCAACCACTGAGCCACGCCACCCGGGCACCTCCAAGTTTTTTTTGCTGTTTGTCTTGGTCTGTATAGTTCATGCTAGCAGCTTCCTAAAAATGTGGGGAATCCTTGCTGGTCCTTTCATATTTATAAGGCTCTTATAAGCCTATCGGAAACCCTGAGTACATGAGTAGGGCTTGGCATTTTGGGGAACTCTTGGGGGTGTTAGGGCAGGAATGCTACTTTTGTGGGGGTTCTCTTTGGCTCATCATTTCTCAGCAGTGAACCTTCTGATCTCCTGACTGGGCATAGAAGGCTTACTGCCAATGTCTTGGGTGACAAGTCGGCAAGTGCTGGGTATCTCACCTCTCAGAATTCCAAGCTTCTCTAAACTCACCACCCTCTCCCAACCCCCAGCTGTGCCTGAAGTACCAAATGCAGGGGCACCTCTGGCTCAGCATCTCAAGAGAGTAAATCTGTGGCTTCTGCCAGGTGCCAGCTGGCTGTCACGAGGGACCTTCTCCTTTGATATACTTTCTACAGCCCTCATTTCAGCCCGCCCTTGCTGCTCAACCAGGGGATCCCAGTCTGGAGCCTGTCCTGGGCTCTGCCATGGGAACTGGATGTATGTGTCCAGATCTCTGTTCTTTTGTTTGCTTTCTAATTTCAAAATTCCTTAGTGCCTTTCCCACAGGACAAGAAAGGACAGCATGAGATCCCAGCTCTCTCCCTGAAGCCCAGTTCCCATTCCTGTTTTGCTCCTCAGCTTCCAGAATTTTCTCTCTCCCCTGCTCTAGTCCCCTCTCTGGTCTTTGCCTTTTGGGCTGACCTTTTTTATGCCTTCGCTATGAGTTTTGGTGGGTTTCCGAGGGAGCATGGGCTTGGTCTTTTGTGGGTAGCTGGATGCCCCTTTGAGCTTTGCACTCCCCGTTTCTTTTCTCTGGAATGTTCTTCCTATTAGCCTTCCCTTTAGTGGCCCATTGTCATTCTTCACACTGAGCACAGCATGCCACCTCCTCAGGGAGTCCTTCCCTGAATGCTTCCTCCGGTAGAGGAGCTCCCTGCAACCGGGTTCCAAACTCAGTCATCAGACTTGTGTTTTGCCTGAGGGCAGAACTAGCCAGCCCGTGGCAGCTGTTTTCTTTATAGCTTTTATCACACTCTGGGGTCACTTTACCTATTTACTGATTGGTTTACTCAGGCCCCTGCTGCCCTCAGCAGCATGTGGAGACACAATAGACGTCTGTGCAAAGGTTCCCAGGGACCATGTGCCTGGGCAGATGGAGCAGGCAAGCTCTAAAGCTGGGCTGGGGTCTTCTGCCCATGTGGGGCCACTAAGTGAGCTTGCCACAGCAGAGGCCAGGGCTGAGGCTTGCAGGGGCTGGGCCCTGGAGCTTGACACCTGACCAACCTAGTCTCTCCCTCCCCGGCTCCAGACAGACCCGGTGCGGCTGACCCAGCTGTATGAGCAGGCCCGGTGGGACCTGCTGTTGGAGGAGACCGACTGCACCGAGGAGGAGATGATGGTGTTTGCAGCCCTGCAGGTGCCAGGCAGGCCTGGGGGCCCGGGGGGCAGGGCGCAGGGAGGCAGCTAATTCCGAGGCAAGAGGGTCTTCCAGAGTGGGGCCCATCTCCAGGGAAGCCAGCTCAGGTGTGGTGGGGCGAATGGGCTGCCCTCTGAGCCCTCCCTGGCCATGTGCCGCACCCAGTACCACATCAACAAGCTGTCTCAGAGTGGGGAGGTGAGCGAACCAGCCGGCACAGACCCGGGGCTGGATGACCTTGATGCAGCCCTGAACAACCTGGAGGTGAAGCTGGAGGGGTCAGCGCGCACAGATGCGCTGGTGAGGAGGGGCTCCAGTCGGGGGCCGGGGTCAGGGTCAAGCCCAGGAACTAGGCCCCCTCTGACTCCTCTCCTCCCCAGGACAGCCTCACCACCATCCCAGAACTGAAGGATCATCTCCGGATCTTCCGGTGAGTTTGGACACAGAGTTGGCAGCCTGCCTGCCGGAGGGGCCAGTGTGGAGAGAAAGGAGGGAGGGAGGTGGCCTGTCACCACCTGCCGCCTCACCCTCAGGCCCCGGAAGCTGACCCTGAAGGGGTATCGCCAGCACTGGGTGGTGTTCAAGGAGACCACCCTGTCCTACTACAAGAGCCAGGATGAAGCCCCAGGGGACCCCATTCAGCAACTCAACCTCAAGGGTAAGTGAGGGGGGCCTGGCCGGGACAGGGACAAGGGCAGGGCTGTGGGCTGGCCAGGTGAGTGCCAGGGACAATACCCTGTTCTCAGGTAGCTGGCATTTGCCTGGGGGCCTCGCAGGCAGGGCTCCCCTTCTCCAGTCTTCTAGCCCACCCCGTCTTCTCCCTCCAGGCTGTGAGGTGGTCCCTGATGTCAACGTCTCAGGCCAGAAATTCTGCATCAAACTCCTGGTGCCCTCCCCTGAGGGCATGAGTGAGCTATACCTGCGCTGCCAGGATGTGAGGGCCGGGCAGGGCCCAGAGTCGGGCTAAGGCGGGAGTGGGGTCAGGGAAGGAGCAGCGGGCTGAACCAGAGCCTGACTAGCCCCTTACCACGCTCCCCCGTCCTCCTCCCACAGGAGCAGCAGTACGCCCACTGGATGGCTGGCTGCCGCCTGGCCTCCAAGGGCCGCACCATGGCAGACAGCAGCTACACCAGCGAGGTGCAGGCCATCCTGGCCTTCCTCAGCCTGCAGCGGACAGGCACTGGGGGCGTGGGCAACCAGCCCCAGGGCCCTGATGCCTCCGCGGAGGGCCTCAACCCTTATGGCCTTGTTGCCCCCCGCTTCCAGCGAAAGTTCAAGGCCAAACAGGTGCCAGAGGGAGTGGGTGGTGGGAACTACCACAGCGTTTACCTGGCCATCCTTGGCCTCTGGATCTCCACAGAGCCTTCCTCTGGGGAGCCATATGCTCACTCATTCCTTCTTCCACCCACGTCCCGAGACTGAGTATGCTGGTCCCCTCCCAGAAAAGAGGGGGTCATGGTCCAGATGCCACGTCTACCTCAGGGCCTGGCCTAGCTCATATTTGATGAGTGGCGAGAGGGTGCACCCTGGTGGCCCCACAATGGGCACTACCCCTGCCCTAGGCTCAGCATCCTGTGTCCCTGATGGGGACAGGCAGGGGGTCTCAGGGACTTTGGAAGGCCCTCACCAGTGTGGTCCCACAGCTCACCCCGCGGATCCTGGAAGCCCACCAGAACGTGGCCCAACTCTCATTGTCCGAGGCCCAGCTGCGCTTCATCCAGGCCTGGCAGTCCCTGCCCGACTTTGGCATCTCCTATGTCATAGTCAGGTAAGAGCCCTATCCTGGCCCTCTCTGCCTCCACCTGCTGCCTGGTGGGGGGGCATCCTGAAGCCTCTCCTCCTGTTCTCTGTGGGCACACCTTACTGAGGGTACCCCGTGTGCCCCACCCATCCTCCACTCCCACAGCAAACACAGAGATCAGACCAGGAAAGCAGGAGATCCAGCTCCATCCCAGCTCTGCCACGGACCATTCCCTCTCCCAGCCTCTGTTAGCTGGTCCAGGACAGGACCAACGTGGGCTGCTGTGACAGGGACAGAGAGTGCCCCTTTGCCCATTTCCCAAGCTTGCAAAGATATGATTGAGCCCAGCTGGCATGGTTCAGTGGTTGAGCATCAACCTATGATCCAGGAGATTGCAGTTTGATTCCCGGTCAGGGCACATGCCCAGGCTGCGGGCTTGATCCCCAGTCGGGGGAATACAGGAGGCAGCCGATCAATGACTCTCATCATTGATGTTTCTCTCTTTCTCCCTCTCCCTTCATCTCTCTAAAATCAATAAAAGATATATGTTAATAATTTTTTAAAAAAACGTATCTTTATTGATTTCAGAGAGAGGAAAGGAGAGAGAGAAACATTAGTGATGAGAGAGTCATTGATCGGCTGCCTTCTGCAGGCCCCCTACTGGGGATCAAGCCTGCAACCTGGGCATGTGCTCTGACCGGGAATCAAACCGCCATCTCCTGGATCCTAGACCGACGCTCAATCGCTGAGCCACGCCTGGCCGGGCAAGATATATTTTAAATTTTAAAAAAAGATATGACTGAGGCAACAGATGATGATGATACAAAAAATGTTATTTAAGGGCATGGACTATTTGCCTGATGCTGCTAAATGTTATTATAATGATGGTATCAATTAACTCCCATTTTCCAGATGAGGAACTTGAGGCCCAGAGAACCTAAATGACTTACTTGCACAACACACTCCTGGGCACTGCACCAGGCTGTCTGGGCAGGTTCCAGGGCTATGGGGTGGGGCCCTTGCTCACACTCTGTCCTCCTGGGGACCAGGTTCAAGGGCAGCAGGAAAGATGAGATCCTGGGCATAGCCAATAACCGACTGATCCGCATTGACTTGGCCGTGGGCGATGTGGTCAAGACCTGGCGTTTCAGCAACATGCGCCAGTGGAATGTCAACTGGGACATCCGGCAGGTGGGCCCAGAGTGAGGGTGAGGGTAGGGAGCGGGGGCTGGGCTAGACAGCCAGGGCAGGGCAGGCCAGGGCAGGGCTGCTCCCTTATCCCACCTACCAGCCCCTCTGACTGCCCACCCTGCAGGTCGCCATCGAGTTTGACGAACACATCAACGTGGCTTTCAGCTGTGTGTCTGCCAGCTGCCGCATTGTGCATGAGTACATAGGGGGCTACATTTTCCTGTCAACGCGGGAGCGGGCCCGAGGGGAGGAGCTGGACGAGGACCTCTTCCTGCAGCTCACAGGAGGCCACGAGGCCTTTTGAGGCCTTTCTTACTGCCCTTGTCCCACTCACCACTTGCCATGCCGCTCCTAAGCCCACACCCACTGGGACTCACTGTCCACACCCTCTCCAGACATGCATCGAGCTGGGCACATTAACACGCTGTCACTGGCTTTGTGCAGACCAGGGACCTGGCTGGGACAGACTGCCATCCCCCAGGCTAGGGAGGGTGGGTCCTGAGCTCTACAGCACAGCCCTTCCCTTGTCTGAGTGGCTGAGACCAACGCCCCAGACCTTGTTGTAGTCCCTAAGCACACAAGGAAGACCAGCTGTAGCTACAGGATAATTCATGGTTTCAGACTAGAGTTTCTTTTTACATTTTTTTAAAATAAATATTTTATTGTTGGATCGTCCTTCTTTCTCTGGAGCTGTGCTTGGGGCCACTCTGACACTCTGTCTCTTCATTATCAGCCAGGGAGAGGGGTTTTCCTGAGATAGAGACAAATTGATTAGAGAAAGGGAGACCTAAATCAGCCAGGGATTGGGAGCTGGAAGGAGGTAAAGGGCAAAGGGCACAGGCTTCAGGCACAAAGCACAGGGGTAGAATGGAGGTTCTCACGGGTAGGCCGCAGCTGCAGGGCCTCCTTGAAGTACTTGGGAAGCAGGAAGCCATCAGCATTTCCTGGAGTCAGGATCACCCCATTGGCAGAGCGGAAGAAGGGGATTCCATCTGCAGACAGAGCCAGAGATGTGACTCAGGCCCTCTCTGAAGGCCTAAGGCAGTCCCTGCTGTGTCCAGACTCACCTGCCAGGGCGAGGGGCCCATTGATGAACACGGCCACTTGGCAGTTTGGCCGCATGCCTGCAGAGACAACTGGAGCTGGGACCAGGGGCGTCTGAGGTTGTAGTTATCAAACATGGGCAGGCTAGGGTCCTGGGCTCAGTGGGAAGGGGGTGCTGCTGCATACAGGGTATGGGGTGGCTTTGGACAAAAGAGGCTAGGACCCTTGGATGGGCACCTGGGAGGAGAGAGTGGGTAGGAGTAGCTGGGGGAGCACTGACCACTGATGACACCAGGGTCCCCAGGCAGTCCTGTGGCCAGGTGGATGTGTGTCCTTCCCCGGCAGGACAGGCCCTTAAGCCGGATGGAGGGCCAGTGCTGCCAGAATGTGCCATGGACGAGCACCAGGGGCAGGTCTTGTGGGGTCTCCAGGGGCATCAGCTCCAACTCAGGTACCTGGCATGGGTGGGGGAGTGGGCAGTAGTGAGAACCCCCATCACAGACAGGGGTCCCACCTTGCTCTCCCACTTGTCCTGTTAGCCCCCACCTGCAAGGAGTGACCCTGATTGGCTCGGATGAGGGGGCCGGTGCTGAGGTCCCCCGGCTGCAAGGCGAAACGCTGCTTCCCATTGGTGTCCACCACACGCTGCACATCTTCAGCTGAGAAGCTGCGGAACTGAGGCAGCTGCAAGAGGGCACTCAAGGGCACGAAGCCGCCTGTGGGCAGATGGGATGCTGAGGAGTTTAACTTGTGAGCCAGAATTAACGGGGAGACATGCACAACCAGAACAGAGCTTGGAGGTCACAAGGGTTCATCTACGTGACCTTTAGAAAGTCTCCCCTTTCTGGGCCTCAGTTTCTTCAACTGACAAGGGAATAGGATTTGCCTCATGGAAGGTCACAAAGATAAAGTGACCCTTTTTTGCACACTATTTCGCTCAAAATGGATACTCAATGAGCCTCATTTGTACCACCTCCACCCCACCCTGTGCCCACTTTTGGGATAAGTGTTTACTGGGTCACAGGCCTGGCCCAAAGAGAGGCTCCTCTCCCAGTTTGCCCAAGAAATAATATTGGGCTCTGGGTCTTCCCTGTAAATGGAGGGACGTCCCTATATACCATCCCCACTGGGCTGTGCTGGGAGCCATGGGGGAGAGCAGTCAGACAGGCTCACACTGCTCCCTGCGCTGGAGCCCTTCCTTACCCCAGCCTCCAAGATCGTCACTTACCAGGCCCCATGGGAAGCCCCAGCTTCAGGGCCCCGTGGCGCAGGGCATAGGACAGAGCCTTGGACAGTTGCACATCTCGGTCCTGCAAGAGTTCAGACATGATCCCCTGCCCTGCTGCCCACCCTGAACTCTGAGTGACCTGCATCAGGGGGAGACCAGAGGGAGAGGAGTCCCTCTGCTCTCCAGAGGATAGTATGATCCATCAGCCCCCAGTCCCACCCAGCAGCATTTCCCAGGGAGCCAGAGCTCCCTTACCGCCCCGTCCACCATGGGGGTGGAGGTGAGGGCGGGAGGGGCGCACCTGTCCCGGGGGTCGGTGAGCCCTTCTACTCCTGGGCCCTGCTGCTTCCTGCTTCCTCCCTCCAGAACTCATGGCCAAAACCCGTGGGGAGCATCGGCCTGTGGGGGCTGTTAAAGACCCTCCATGACTCCACCCTGCCCAGAAAGTCACAAAGCCTCACGACGCGAGCTGGGCCGGGGATAGCAGCTCATTAAGTTCACCTCCCGCCCCAACTCCCTGCTGCAAATAGGAAAACTGAGGCCCAGCGGGCGAGACTCGCCCAAGGTCACACTGTCAGCCACAGAGTGCAGTGGAGCCGAGCCCCGCGCTCCGGGCTCGCGGGTCAGTCCCGCTCTGCGGGCCTGAGGAGGCGGGGCCTGCGGCCGGCCGGCCGAGCGGGAGACCGCGACCCGCGGACGCAGACGGGGCGGGCGCTCCAACTCCCGCGGCCAAGCGGCGGCTCGCACGCTCCGGAGCCGAAGCCGAAGCCGGCCAATGAGAAGCCTGGGGGGGCGGAACTTCCGCTCCGGGGAAGGGGGCGGAGACTGCGGGCCCAGGGGGTGGTGAGTGCCCGCCCGAGGCTGGATTTCTGGACCCTGAGGGGGTTCCTGAGTATCGGGTTGGAGGCAGGACCCCTGGGTTTGGGAGACATGGACGTTGGGGGGGTGACTGGGCTCAGGGCCGATGGGTAGTAGGGGTCCCCGGGAGTCCCAGGGATGTCTGGATGGTAAGACACTTTACTGCCCAGGGGTTGCCTAAGGGCTGGGGGTATTCTCAGTAGGTCTGTGGGTGGCTGTGGGTCCCCCACGGTGACAGGCCTGGCTGTGACCTTCCCCAGAGCTGCACTGTTCAGACCATGGACACTGAGGTGTCTCTGCTGCTGCAGTGCCCCCCGGGCGGGCTGCCCGAGGATCAAGTACGAGCTGAGCTGAGCCCAGCCCACGACCGTCATCCACTGCCAGGAGGGGACAAGGCCATCGCTGCTGTCTGGGAGAGCCGGCTACAGGCCCAGCCCTGGCTTTTTGATGCTCCTAAGTTCCGCCTGCACTCTGCGGCCCTGGCGCCCACTGGCTCCCAGGGGCCACAGTTGCTTCTGCGCCTGGGCCTTACTTCCTATCGAGACTTTCTGGGCACCAACTGGGCCAGTTCAGCTGCCTGGCTGCGACAGCAGGGGGCTGCCGACTGGGGTAACAAGCAAGCCTACCTAGCAGACCCTCTGGGGGTCGGCGCAGCACTGATCACCGCTGATGACTTTCTTGTCTTCCTGCGTCGCTCTGGGCGAGTGGCTGAGGCACCTGGGATGGTGGACGTGCCTGGTGGGCACCCTGAGCCTCAGGTGAGATGCAAGGCTGGGAGCAAAGGCACAAGGACCCAGACACCTCAACTTAGTTTTCCTCATCCCTCAAAGGAGAATTGGCCTAGTATTTCTCTGAAAGTGTCTGCCCAAGGCAGCGCCCTCAACTTACCCACTGATCTCTTCCCCAGACCTGTAAGAAGCTAGGGAATGGGAGCAAAGACCTAGCTGGACCTCTGGTCATCCATCTGGAAAAGAAGGGCCTGGGTCTGGGGACCACTGTGCCCAAACAGGCCCTCAGGGCCAGCAAGTGTGAGGGAAGGCAGGGCCAGAAGAGGTGGGGAACAGAGGCTAAGCCTGACCTCTCACAGGCCCTGTGCCCTGGTGACAGCCCTCTGCACAAGGACCTCCCTGGGGAGCTGGTGGTACATGAGCTCTTCTCCAGTGTCCTCCAGGAGATCTGTGATGAGGTGAGTGAGCAGTGGCCAGGACAAGGTGGTGGGCTGGAAGGGAGGGTGGCCAGGACAGGGTGGTGGGCTGGAACGTGCCAGAATGAACCTTCGTCTGGACTGGTGGGAGGGTCTGCAGGCATGTGGCATTGAGGGAAGAACTTGGCTTTGCAGTGGGCACACTTGGAATGGAATTCTAGCCCTCATTTCTGTGTGCCTCAAGTTCTTCCTCTTTACAATGTGAACAATGATAAATGCCTTGCCTACCCGTCCCCCAGGTTTGTTGAAAAGAGAAGTAACTGGAAGTCGATTTACCGATTTTCCTTTGGTGACTCTGGGCAGATTATTCAATCTCTAACATGCCCAAGATCCAACATCCTGTGATTCTGGGCACTTAAGCTACAAACCCTAAAATGTTATACAAGGGTAATGCATGTGCTGTTCTCCATTGAGAGGGGCAGGGATGTGGGCAGTGAGCACTGACAGGTGGGACCCTGGCCCCAGGTGAACCTGCCACTGCTCACCCTGAGCCAACCGCTGTTATTGGGCATTGCGTGCAATGAGACCAGTGCGGGCCGTGCCAGTGCCGAGTTCTACGTCCAGTGAGTGAGCTCTGGGGAGAGTCCTGGGTACTGGGGTAGGTGGGTGGTTGAGGGGCATGGCTGAGGCAGCTGCGGCTCCACAGGGACCTCCCAGGGGCTGGGCAACCACCAGGCCATTCTCATATCTTGCCCAGGTGCAGCCTGACTTCAGAGCAGGTGAGAAAGCACTACATGAGTGGGGGACCTGAGGCCCACGAGTCCACGGAAATTATCTTTGTGGAGACACAGGTGCGAGGTGGCAAAGTCTTGCTTGTACAAGGAGCTGGGGTTGGGACTTGCAGAGGCCTGCTGATGCATGTCTGTCTGCGGGGAAGGCAGGGTCAGATGGGGCTCCCAGATCTCTCAGAGCTTTTCTCCAGAGCCACAAGGCCTCACTGGGGATGCCCAAAAGCCCAAGGGAGAGGGCCAGGGACCTGTTCAGCCTCTTTAACATGTCTCTCTAGGGACTGTACAGTGCAGAGGACTCTGGGGTTCAGGAACTCTGGGCACAGCTCCCTCAAGAGACCTGAGAGCTAGATGTCTGGATCTTTGTCTCCCCACAGTGCGTGAGGAGGTTGCAGGAGACTGAAATGTGGGCTGAACTCTGCCCCTCCGCCAAAGGCGCCATCTTCCTCTACAACCTGGTCCAGGGAAGTCCCACCTGAGTCGCCCTAGGGTCCCCAGTCCTATCACCACAGCTCGAAAGACAATAAAGGACTTTATTCTTGGATTCCGTTGACATGTGCTGTTCCCACGAGACAGAGAGGGGCCGCTGGGAGAGCCTGGGGTAGGTGATGGAGACAGAACAAGCGACTTGGAAAAAAGAAAGCCCAGCCTCAGTTTTGCCCTCTGCCAGCTGGAACGAGGGCCATGTCCCTTTGCCAGGCTCTGGTGAGGTTCCAGGTCGACTAGGGGGTGGACGCTGCTCTGTAAAACATTTTATAAAGCGGAGTGACAGCCATGTTCGTGGACAGAACGACGGCAGCTGGGCCGAAAGCCTCACTGAGTGGCAGGCTTGGTGCCCCCCGCTTCCTGGGTGAACGCCAGCACCTCTGGGCGCGTCCAAGGTACCGACCTCGGGGGCGGGCCCGAGACGTCAAAGGCCAATGGGTTACGGGGGCAGGGCCCATTGCACCTTCCGGTGCGGTGGGCGTGGTCTGCGTGTCTAAGCCAATGAGTGTGGGAGTGGGGCCTCAAGCGGTACAGGAAATGGCGGCGGCCAAGGTGCGAGTGGGTGCTGCAGGGGCGGGGCTTGGTGCGGCTCCTCCTGCGTCCGCCCCCCAGCGCGGGGTCTCCGCGCTCCGGGCGGCCGCCCAGACGCCGGGGCCAGTGTGGAGAAGGGCCCGGGTCAGAGGCAGGACAGGTCTAGGGCACTGGGGTCTGATCTTGATCAAGGCCCCGCCTGTCCATGGGTTCTCCGGGCCTGCTTCAGTTTTCCTTTGCAAGTAAATGGGGCCCGGCTGCTTCCTTCTGCCCCCGGAGCGCTTGAAGTCTGGTCCCAATGCACTCTTCTTTGTGACCTCCTTTCACTAGCTGCCCTCCTGCCGCCATGTTGCCCCTGCTGCCCCTGTGCCTTTGTCGCCTGTGGCCCCGCAGCCCTCTCACCCGGCTCTTCGCGGAGGCCGCCAGGCAGCGGTGAGTCGGCGGCCCGGTGCCTGCCCCTCGGCCGGTCGTTCAGTGGGTTTTTGTTGAGGGCCCAGCTCTAGGCCCTGCCCTAGGTGCTGAGGTAGTTGTGATCTCTGTGTCAAGTGCCTTACAGCCTTGTCTCAGGTAAACCTCACCTTCACTGCTGAGGATCAGAGATTAAGGGATGATCACCAAGGCTATACAGCGAGTTATGAGGCAGATCTGGAGTTTGAAAGCCAAACCCAATGTTGTGGAGCAACGCTGATCATAACCCCCGGGGGTGGGGGGTGGGGGGTTTACAAAAATGCAGATTCCTGGGTCCTGCTCTGGAGATTCTATCTGCAGGAATGAGGTGGGGCTCAGGAATCGTTTTTAAACAAGCTTTTTCGGTGTTTCTGACACATGGAGCCTGAGGACTACATTTTGAGACACTCTGGTCTGATCTGCACCATTCCCCAAACACTCAAAAAGGAGAGATGGTTTGGAGATAGGTCTCCCATGAACCTGACTCAGCCCCCTCAGCTCCTGGTTGCTGAGTTGAAGGGTGTGGCCCAGCGGAGCTGGGAGGGGTAGGGAAGGGGTATCTTCTGTGTTTCCTTAGCCCCTACAGGTTCTGGCCTCTCTCCACAGGTCTGGCCCCAGTAACTACTATGAACTGTTGGGGGTGCATCCTGGTGCCAGCACTGAAGAAGTTAAACGAGCTTTCTTCTCCAAGTCCAAAGAGGTACTGGGCAGGGAGGTGGGAGGGGAAATCTGAGCCAGATGGGGTACACTCCAAATTCCCAGGAACGGAGTTGAGTGGCTCACTCTGGCTAGTGGCACATTCCCTCAGCATGCATAGGAAGAGGGAGGTTCCCCAAGGGCAGAGGTGTGAGGAAAGCCAGGGATCCTGTCTGATGGGCTGGGCTTGGTTTTCTTGACCTGCCTGCTCTTGAGAAAACCTGGACCAGGGCATATAGTGAGAGCTAGGCATCAGGTGGGGAGGAAGCAAGAGTGCTTCCTGACTCTGGCTTTCTGGTGGGTTGGCCACTCTGAGGGCCTGAGAGTTAAGGTCACTGTCCAGACAGGGCCTCTGGGAATGATTTGAGCCCTTGTGGGTGGATATTATGGAGATGGAGCATGGGAAAGTAGATGAGGGGAATCCTGCCCCACCCCAGCTGCACCCTGACCGGGACCCTGGAAACCCAGCTCTGCACAGCCGCTTTGTGGAGCTGAGTGAAGCATACCAAGTACTCAGCCGGGAGCAGAGCCGCCGCAACTATGATCACCAGCTCCGCTCAGCGACTCCCCCAAAGCCTCCAGGAACCACAGCCCATCCCAGGTCTACTCATCATACACACAGGTACAGTATCTTGCAGCTCACTTCTTCCCCTCCAAGTCTTGGGAGCCTCATCCCCACACTGTCCCTTTTTCTCCTTTCCAGTAGCTCCTGGGCACCCCCCAATGCACAATACTGGGCCCAGTTTCCTGGTGTGAGGCCTCAGGGACCAGAGTCGAGGCGGCAGCAGCATAGACACAATCAGCGGGTGCTGGGGTACTGCCTCCTGATCATGCTGGCAGGCATGGGCCTGCACTATGTTGCCTTCAGGTGCATCCCTGCTTTTCCCAGAGGGGTGGGGGTGGGTGGACAGAGGGTAAGAGGGGGAGTGAAGCCCAGTGTGCCACCCATGTGGCCTGCACTCTTGTGTCTCTCAAGCTAAGAATTGTATGAAATGGGTCTCTCGAGCCTCTTCTTACTTAGAAAGGCAGTTCTTCACTAAGGGCTAATGTAATTTTCAGGTTTTTTTGTTTTTTTTATAATTTGTATGTAAATCTTTGGTGCTGGCTGCCAGGAAGTGGTGGAGCCAACCAGAATCATGCACAAGAAAGAAATGCATTGTAAAAACTGTCCTCACTTGTTTGGCATGTCTGCTGTTTCCCCACCCCTCTCTCATGCGTGCTAGGACACTGAGGTTCTACAGCAAACGTACATAAAGGCAGTGCACACTGCGAGCAGCCTGCCTAGTTCAGTGACAGAGTTAGACATACAACCCTTTCTAATCTCCTGCGAGGACCACCCTGATGTTCAGTGCTGCTGTCGCTACCTTCAGCAGGATAGCTGGGGACCTGGGTCACCATTGGACCCTGGACAAGCCTGGCCACTCTGTTTGCTCTCCCCAGCTAACACAGGCAGTTAGGCTGAGGTCCCCACAAATGTAAAGCAGTGACATCCTAGAGTAGGGTACAGGGGGGTGGGACTTGGGGAACAGCAGGATTTGGGAGACCCAGGGCTAACTGTAACCCCCTTACAGGAAGCTGGAGCAGATGCACCGTAGCTTCATGGATGAAAAGGATCGGATCATCACAGCCATCTACAATGAGACTCGGGCCCGAGCCAGGTCTGTCCCTGTTCTACCCTGCCTTCTTCACTGTCCTGTACTACCCTCTAGGATCCCTGTTCCAACCACCCTGGTGCTCTCTCCTGCAGGGCCAACAAAGCCAGGCTCCAGCAGGAGCAACAGCAGAGGCAGCAGCTGCAGCCACCACCCGGGCCTCCCCCAGGCCCAGGGATCATGCCCCCCTGAGCCTCTCACCTGGATGGAGCCTGCTGTGTGTTCCCTCTCGGGACTTCCCACTACCCAAAACGTGTGCAATAAACATGATTCTCCGTGCTCATGTTCGGCTTCCTCCTTAAGTCTCAGCACCCCCCCACCCCAGCCTCTCCTTGGGACAGCGCCCCGCCGCCTGAGTTCTGGCGGCCTCGACCCGGAGCCCTGCCCCCTGGGCGGTGCGTCCCCTTTCCCCTGCAGCAGCAGGAGGGGGTGTGTGGAGGGGGCGGGCCTGCCAGCAGCCTCGCCTCCCTCCCCCTCCCCCGCCCCGCCTCCGCCCCTGCCCCGCAGCCGGGTGGGGAGAGAGTGTCTGGGTCACATGAGCCTCCCGCCAGCCAGCCCGGCCCGGCCCCCCGCCGCCCCCCTGTCCCCGCCGCCCGCCGCTGCCACCGGCAGCCCACCCTCCTGGCTCCTCTGGCCGCCGCCGCTGCTGCCCTGCGCTGCCTGCGCCCAGGGCTCCGGAGTGGGCCGCGGAGGAGCCGCCTCCCGTGCCCGGCCCCCGCCCACCGCGCCCCGGCCCGCGCCATGGGGCTCTGGCTGCCGCCGCCCCCGGCACCGCCGGGCTAGGGCGATGCGGGCGCCTCCGGCGCGTGGCCCCTGTGGGCGCCATGGGCCCCCTGCTCCGCCGCCTGCTGTTTGCGGCGCTCCTGCAGCTGGCCCCCGCCCAGGTATGTGGGGCCCGCCTGCCCGCCCGCCCGCCGTGCCCTCTCTCAAGGTTGGCGGAAGTGGGGAGGCGCGAAGCGGCCTCGGCCGAGGGTATTCGCGGGGACCGCCGATGGGGGCATCACGGGCTGGGGCATCCTCCAGGGAGTTGTCCCTCCCCACTGGCCTACGGTCCCAGCCCTGGGGCCACTCCCCTGCCCCACCCCATCCCTTGGGCGCAGCCAGGGGCGGAGCCTCCTCAGTGCCTGCAGGACCTGGTTGCGGGCCCACTGTGACCCCTTCTGACCTGCGGCCTCCAGAACAAACCTGGTCCCCAGGCTTGGAGATTGGACTCCTCTGGCAGAGCCCGCCTGATGGGTCGAGGCCGGGGGCAGGTCCCAGGTGGCCAGGAGAGGACAGGTAAAGCTAGAGTGGACCCAGGAATAGAGCAACCTGGAAAATGTCAGGAAGGAGTTGAAGCCTCCTGACTGCAAGAGCAGAGCCCTGGGGACACTGTGGCCCTAACTAGAATGCAACTTGGGTCCAGGTCTCTTCTCTCCTACAGGCCTCCATCTCCCAGCCTGATGCCCCTGGCCACCAGAAGAAAGGTAATAGTAACAACAATAATTTCACACTAGCCATCATCTTGTGTAATCACAACTGCTGTGTAAGATGCAGACTCTTATTTTGTCCATTTCACAGAAGCGGAAATTGAGGAAGTGGGGTTCCTGGGTTCTGGATGAACAGGTTGGGAGGGCAGAAGTGGAGGCTAGTGGAAAGTGGCTGTGACATGGGAACTAGGGAAAACAGCTGCTGGGTGCAGGAGTAGGGAAGCCAGGGAGCAGCTGCAGGAAACCCAGTGGGGACTTAACCCTGATGCATCTGTCCCCAGTGGTGTCATGGATAGATGTGTATGCTCGTGCCACCTGCCAGCCACGGGAGGTGGTTGTGCCCCTAACTCTGGAGCTCATGGGCACTGTGGCCAAACAACTAGTACCCAGCTGTGTGACTGTGCAGCGCTGTGGTGGCTGCTGCCCTGACGATGGCCTGGAGTGTGTGCCTACTGGGCAGCACCAAGTCCGAATGCAGGTATTGGGGCACGTGGAGTGTGTGTGGCTGGGGGTGGATGCTGGTGCTCTGTGGGCTGACGGGGTGGCATCCAGAGCCCTGGCAGGTGGGCAGGCTGTTCTCCCTCCAGCCCATCGAGTGTCCTCTTCTTCTCTTCCTCTCTCTGTCATTGTCTCTCTCTCTCTCCCTGTTCTCCCAAACACAGATCCTCATGATCCGGTATCCAAGCAGTCAGCTGGGGGAAATGTCCCTGGAAGAACACAGCCAGTGTGAATGCAGGTGCCAGCCAGGCCCCACTTCTGAGCTTGCAGAGACCAGGATTGGGGGGTGCTGGGCATGGTGGTGCACCACAATGGGGACCAGGTTTCCAAGAGTGGAGCTGGGGTAGGCCTGGGATCGGGGCAAGAGAGTAGGGGCTTGGCTTTCCTGATCGCCCTCCTCCTCGTTTCTGTTGGTCTCTCTTTCAGACCAAAAAAAAAAGAGAGTGCTGTGAAGCCAGACAGGTGAGTCTCTTGGGCTCCTGTTGAGGTGGGTTTGGAACCCAGGCCCAGTGCCCAGGATGTAATGTGTGTGTGAGATGGGGGCTGTATAAGTGTGTCAGGAAACTGTGTTCCCCTCTCTTCTTTTTCCTCCCACTTGTGTGCCACACTCCCCTTTTCCTCTGCTCCCCAGTCTGTGTGCTCTGACCCAACCCCAGCTCCCTCCAGGGAAGACTCTTCCTTCCAGCCCCAAACGTGTTCCTTCTCCTCCTAGGGCTGACACTCCCCACCACCATCCCCAGCCCCGCTCTGTTCCTGGCTGGGACTCTGCCCCCGGAGCACCCTCCCAAGCTGACATCACCCATCCCACTCCAGCCCCAGGCCCCTCTGCCCATGCTGTACCCAGCGCCACCAGCGCCCTCACCCCAGGACCTGCCGCTGCCACTGCAGACGCCGTGGCTTCCTCCGTTGCCAAGGGCGGGGCTTAGAGCTCAACCCAGACACCTGCAGGTGAGGAATTATGGGGTGGCAGTTGTTTGGGAAGGCATCAAGACCCTGTCCTGGAGCAGGTCCAGGGTGAGCCTGCCAGTGGGATAAGAGCCAAGGAAGAGGAAGCTGTTGAATGTGTTGAACAAATATTTACCAGGCGTCTGCTGGCGCTGGGATCAGCATAAACAAGGCTCACATTCCAGTGCAGGAGTCTGACACAGGAACACATGATGCCAGGAAACGCTCTCAAGGCCTGTGGTAGGGGGCACTTTGCATCATCTTTGAGAGGTCAGAGATATCCGGGAGGCGGTGACATCTGCCTGAAGTAGAAATGAGAGAGACAGCTTTCCAGTTTGCAAACATCTGAACCTTCCCAGAAGCCCCTGTGGTAGACAATTGTTCCACCTTATTGGCCCTGAGAGGCAAGGGGACATAGTGTAACTTGTTCACTCTTGTCTTAGGGCTTCTCACCACCCATCCCTTCCACAGTGAGGCCATGAGTGGCATCATGTGGGCTAGGCCAGTTGGGACTCCTTAGGAATGTTAGGAAAGAATGTTAGGTTCACAGAAGGTAACAAGGGGGCGAGTCCAAAGGAGCAGATGCTGAGCTGTGAACAGAACCCCCTTCCTCTCCTCCTTAGGTGCCGGAAGCTGCGAAAGTGACACATTGCTTTTCAGACTCAGCGGGACCCCTTGCCTCATAGGCCACACCCCAGAGGGGGACTAAAGGGCAGCCTAGTGAGAACAGTCCAGTCCCCCAAGACCTCAGCCCAGGTGAAAGCTGCTCCAGGACCTACCTGGGCCTCTCAGAGGGATTTCTGGTCATCTCTTATCTCTGCAAAGCTGTTATCCAACATGGTGGGCAGAATTGGATGAGACTTGGGAGGCAGCAAGAGGGGCCATGTACCTGTGCAAGTGAGCATCTTACAACTGGTCTCTTCCTGCCCTTACTAAGAAGACCCTGATCCTCTGCAAATAATGGGAGTTGGGCTTTGGTATGAGAACTGTGACCCTAGATCCTGATAAAAGAGATGGAAGGAGCTGTCCCTGCCTTTGTCACTGTTGTCACTGCCCAGGCTGGCTGGTTCAAGCATCAATGTCTGTGTCACACTGCCTCCTAGATCTAGAGCTTCTTACTCTGTTCACTGTGCAGATGGAGTAAATGAGGCCCAAGGTCCCACAGTCAGAGCCCAAATCATGTATTCTTCACATTCATGTTACTGCCAGGAGCCCCTTAGAGCCAGTGAGCTTGAGGTGGGAACCAGATCTGCTGAATGACCTTGGGTGTCACTGCCCCTCTCTGTCTGAGCATCAGCTTTCCACATGTGCATATGGAAGACAGATGATCACTGGTATGGGCCCTTGGGCTCCAGGAAAGTTTGAGTATGTTTTGACATAACAGAAATGAACACCCATCTTCCCGGCTGGGCAGCACTGTGTTTACTGCTTTTTGCTCCCTGCAGCTTAACTCTAAAGCCACGCACCTGCCTTGTCTCCACCTCACTCCCACCTCCCTGAATGGGAAGCACCAAAGGTCTATGGCTGGTGGGCTCAGTTTGAGAGGCCCCCCTCGCCCCAACCTCACAGTCTTCTCTACTTTCACTTCCCTTTCACCTTGGGTGCCCCTCACCAGCCCGTTTAGGACTCTCCTGACCCTTATCTGCCCTAGTCCAAGCTCAGTGCCCAGCCTTCTGCCTGCAGACTCAGGAGCTGCCTGGAGCTGTGTGGGTGGTCCAAAGGCCAACTTGGGGTACAAATGGTTTGCCCTTTGAGGCAGGACATTCAGGGACAGCAGTTAATCCAGAGCAGCCACCCTCATGGTGTTAGACTTGAGGGTGTGATAGTGATCATGTTGGGCCCAAGTCAAAAGTGGGGTTAAACCAGAAGAGACAATTCCTGAGAGTGATTAATATTTTCATATCGTGATAACCATGCTGTCAGTGAAAATGCTGTAGCCCAATTAGGGACAGATGAGGGTTAGGGACCTAGAGCTACCTTCTCCTGAGTCCACGTAGCCTCACTGAACAAGCACAATGCTTCATATGCACCTCCTTGTTTAGTCTGCAATTCTGAGGTCAGCTCTGTGACTATCTTTCTTTTTCACTTGATGAAATAGGCAGATTGACCTGAGGATTTGACCTCAAATCAGTTCTCTCCCTAACACTCAGCTTAGGTTTAATTGCCAAACAGCAGGCTCATTACTTCAATTGAGATGCTTGCTGGGTACTGGGCGCCTGGAAACAACAATCTGGTTGGGGACCGGGCCCAGCCATGCCATTAGTCTGACTCAGTGGTCAGCGCGTGACATATAGAAGCAAACCTGGATCTGGGAGAGAAAAGGGAAAACATTTGCTGAGGACCAGCGCCTGGCAATGTATACCATTGCGGCAATCCTACAGGGGCCCTGCAGGGTGGGTGTTATCAAGTCCACCGTTACAGGGACGCCAAACCCTGCTAGGCTAAGCAACTTTGCTCAAGGTCACAGAGCCAGTCAATGAGAGGCAAACCCTGAATTCAAACCCGGCCCACTCTGAAGCCCAGGCTCTCCACACCCATCAACTGGGAGCGGTGGATCCTGAGGAGATCCACCAGGGGCGTCGTGGGCGAGGCTGGGGGCGGCATAAAATGGCGTCTCAAGACCCCCTCGGGGAATTGCGGCCGCCTGACCTTAATTTCACTTCAACCGGAAGTGCCCGGGGCCCTTTCGGAAGTCACTTTCACCTAACCCCCTGGACTGCTGCTCTACCGGAAACGACGACAGTCACGTGGTGCTTAAGGGACGGGGCCAAGGAAGAAGCCCGCCCAGCGGGCGTGTGGCAGCGGGTTTCGCACGGCCCAATGAGGGCGGGCGGCGTGGCCCGGACTGGTAGCGGCAATGACGCGCCTGCGCAGAGGCGGCGGCACGACTGGAGTTGATTCCGGGGGCGCGGCGAGGAGGTGAGCGGGGGCCACAGCCCGGGCTGGGGGGAGCCGGGGTGTAAGGGTAAGGGGGCAGGCTGGATCAGGCCGGGGCTCCGAGTGTCAAGGAGGGGTAGGCTACGAGGAAACTGGAGGTTGGTGTAGGAGCTGTCTGGGATGCCGCAGGGGGAGGGTTCTCACGCCGCACGGGGCGGAGCCCCGGGACTCAGGGCGGGACGTGGTACAGAGACCGGTGAGACCTCTGAGCTGGTACCTGCGGAAGGCGGGACTCTGGGTCTGGGGGCGGGGCTAGTACTAGTGGGGGGCGGGGCCTGGGCCTTGGAGGAGGAGCTGGGACTGGCGGAAGGCGGAGCCTCTGGTTTGGAGACCAAAGGGGACGAGGCCCAGGCCCTGGGGGCGGGGCCTCAGCCGGTGAGTGGCGTGAGTACAGTTCAGGAAAAGGGATCTAGTTCTGTCGAGGGAGGGTCTTCAGGACTGGGGGCGGAACTACGCCCTCTAAAGGGTGGGGCCAAGGATCCAAGCGCAGGGGTAGGCCCAGGTAATGGCCCAGGGCGTCCACGCGGGGGCGGTCTCCGTGGTGGCCGGGCCTGGGAACGTGGTAGGCCGAGAACTCCTCCAGGAGAGGTGGTGTGGGTGGAGCGAGCTCGACGGTCACCAGACACTGGGCCAGTCTGGGTGCCCCGCAGACCCCCAAGGGCTCAGAGCTGGGGCGGCGCCCCGGGCGGAGGCACAGGGTCGGCCTGGGGGGTATCCCCAGAGGACCGGGGCTCCCCGGAGCCACCCAGCGGTGATGTGTGGGTTCCTCGAGGCCGGCCCCCTGCAGCGGCGGCAGAGGTGTGGGTGTGCTGGGCGGGGGGCAACTGGGTGTGGCGTGAGTGGTGTCGCCCGGTCCGGGCAACTGCTGTGCAGCCAGATAGGGTCTGGACTTTGCGTAAAGGGACGGGTGGGAATTGAAGAACGGAGCTGGGGACCAGGAGGGAAGGAAGGGTTGAGGGTGAACAAAGGGGCGGGGCCCTGGCTGCTGTGGCCTCCCCTGACCCCCTCCCCCCGCTGCTGGGGTCCTCGGGCAAGCCCCCTTCTCACTGGACTGGTAAGTGTGGCTGCGGATCCTGGGGAAGGGGGCGGTGACCTGGAACAAGGGGATCCCCAGGGGCAGGCAAGATACAATGGGGTGGAATACCTACTACCTGCAGGTATTCCATACCCTTCCTGCCCTTCCTACCGATTGGTAGGTCGGGGTCTGTTCCCGCAGAGACATGAGACTCAGCTGGGTCCTGACAGTACTGTCCATCTGCCTGAGTGCTCTGGCCACGGCTGCGGGGGCTGAGGGCAAACGGAAACTGCAGATCGGGGTCAAGAAGCGGGTAGAACACTGTCCCATCAAATCGCGCAAGGGGGATGTCCTGCACATGCACTACACGGTGGGTGAAGGAGGCAGAGCTTTTGGGTGTGGGTGGCGCTTTTAGGGACCAAAAAGGACTTGGGAGCCAGGTTCCTCAGCTAAGGTGGGTGACCTTGGGCAAATCCCTTCTCTGCCAGTTTCCATGGTTCTGCCCTGCTCTTCACTGTCTACTCCCCAGGCTGGCACCAACAGTTACAATGTACTGTGAACTGCCTAAGGCTCTGTCACCTAGGACTATGACTACCAATGCTGTGGGGGACAGCTTGATGAGGAGAGCACCTGGGGGGGGGGGCGTCTATCAGAGTGGATCCTCTACCTCACTGGCCTTCCTATGGTCCCACAGGGGAAGCTGGAAGATGGGACAGAATTTGACAGCAGCCTGCCCCAGAACCAGCCCTTTGTCTTCTCTCTGGGCACCGGCCAGGTCATCAAGGGCTGGGACCAGGGGCTGCTGGGGTGAGTCGGGGCCATGGCTGTCGTCCAAGAGGTGAACCATGGGAGGCAAGCCCCAGGGATGGGGTGGGGGCAAGGAGCCTGAGTGCTGCCATGTGCTGAATATGTGTTGTCCTGCAGGATGTGTGAGGGGGAAAAGCGGAAGCTGGTGATCCCATCAGAGCTGGGTAAGAGGTCCTTCCTGAGTGGATATAGGATTCAGGGTATTTGGGGAAGGGTGAAGAAGGCTGGTTCAGCCTCTACATTGGCCTGCTCCCACCCACTCATTACAGTTCATGCCTCTTCCAAGTTTAGCTGTGTCCAGCAGTGAGGACAGAGCAAGACCCTTGAGGCACTCAGCTCTGATGTCCATCTTGTGCCCTTTATCAGGCCTTTTGTAGCCCCCTCTCACCCATTACACCTTCTCCATTTCTGGCTATGTTACTGAGATGGGCAGAAGCCTGGTTTCAGCCTGGATGTCTGCAGAACCTCTTTGCCTGGCCACAGCTCACTCTATTTTTGTGCATCTTTGACAGGGTATGGAGAGCGGGGAGCTCCCCCAAAGATTCCAGGTAATATACCTTCCTGCCTCCTATCGCCCCTATCCCATCTCCCTATGGCCCTGGTTCTCATTCTGCCTCACTTCTCCACTGCAGGTGGTGCAACCCTAGTGTTCGAGGTGGAGCTGCTCAAAATCGAGCGACGTTCAGAACTGTAACCAAGCTGGGGAAGGCCAGTGGGGAGGCCCCCATCAGGGACCAGATGTTTAAAACAAAAAGAACAAAACAAAACAAAAACACACAAAAAAAACACCTTAAAGCTCATGAAGTGAGCCTGTGTTTGTTATTGGGCCCTGACTTAGAAACCACAGTCCCAGCCTCCCCTCTTCCTCAGTATCCTGCACCCCTCTCCTTTTGTGGCTTTAGAGCCCTGGGATCTAGGCTCAGTAGCCTCAGGGTGAAGATGGCCAGGCCCTGGGTGGCATGATGGCCCTTGCCCAGAGGGAAAAAAGTGTTCTTGCCTGACAACAGCAACAGTGCTCCCCCCCAAGCTCCCCAGCCACTTCTAGCTCCTGGTCTGGGATCCAGCATTGGGCTATCACTATGGCTACGTGGCCCACAGGAAGGCCTACGGTCACCTGGGGAGAAACTGAGCTGGTAACAATTGTAGAACAGTGTGTCCCCCCTAAAAGAGACCAACCAAGCCTGTTAGCTGCACCAAAGGCATATCCTAGCTTTATTAAAGGGCCCGCGCCGCAGAGTCAATATAAAAACACAAAAAGTCCCATCAGTTTAATATAATAATAAAAAAACCCCAAAAATGGAAAACAGGGGGCAGGGAAGAGCCCCTAAGTGAGGGGCACGGGGAGCCCTGCTCATGGCACCAGGCCTGGCTGCAGGGCCCCTTGGTATTGCTGTTGCTACGAGGTCAGGGGGCAGCGATTGTCCTGTGGGAGCCACCATTCACCTGGGTTGAGGACCCTTACTTCTTCTGGGGTGTGCTCAGCTTCTGCATGCCCCGGATCTTGTCCAGCAGGCCAGAGATGAAGGCCTGGACAAGAGAAAGGACATTAGGAAGACAAAATTCCAAGATGACAGGAACCCAGGCTCCTCGTCCCCAACCCTCTGGGGAAACCACTTACCTCAGTGGGTTTGTAACAGTCAACCAGCAGCTCCTGGTGGGACAAAGGGGAAAAGTATAACTAAGTTCTCAGGAACAGGGGGCTGGAGTTCACCTATACCCACTTCGAAGAGACTGGGGCCACCCTGAGGCACAGGAATGCCATCCCTAGGCAAGTAGCATTGGCCCCATTTGCTAGGGGCCGAAGCTGAGGCTCAGTGTCACAAAGCTGGCTGACTCAGAAAAGAAGGCCTGGTTCCAAAATCTCGCTTCCCCAATTGGCACTGTCTCCCTGCAGTCCTCTACTCCAGCTCCCCTGACCTGACCCTGCTAGCCCCCAGCTCCTCTCTCACCTTGACCCTGGCAGCCCGGGTTTCATCACTCTCCATGTCCAGGAGTTCGTCCACGTCAATCTCCAGCTCCGGAATCTCCTCTTCCTGGGTTGGGGGTAGGAGAGGAGGGAGAGACAAGGGCCTGAGTTGGGAGAGAGGGTATGAGAGGGGCTGGCTGGCTGAGGCCCCTGCCCTACTTCGGGACAAGCCAGCCCTCTTTGCCCAGTAGACAGCGGCAGCTGCTCCGAGGAAGAAAACAGATCAGGCCCGTGCCAAGGAAAACTGCCTGACTGGGGGGGAGCGCTTCCTGTCTGCCAGTTGGGCACCCTGGGTGCCAGACAGCTAGGACTGGGGACCCTGGGCTGGGAACACTGCAGATGTGTCTCCCTAACTTCTGGATCCCCCATTTCAACCAGAGCAGGTGGGGCCAGCTGTCCCAGCTTATCACAGAGCTTTCCCCTCCCCCAAACACCTGTCATAGCTTCCCTGGAGTGAGAAGGAAGTAAAGGGTGAGGGGTCAGTGTGAAGGACCCAGGCCTGGTAAAGGGGAAACAAAGAGCACATGCTTTGCTGAGGGAGGGGTGCCTACCACCCCTCCTCCCAAGGAAGCACCTACTGTCTGGAGCCAACTGCATTCCAGGGCTGGGCTAGGGTAGGCAGCTCGGGGCAAGCCCACTCCTCCACCCTGCCCCCAGGGGCCTGAGTCACCATTTGAGCAAGGAAGGAGTCATGGGGTGGAGAATCGGAACCCAGAGAGCAAGCTAGCCTGTCCCCACGCCAAGATGGAGCTACAGGCTACCCATTAGAATAACCCAGACACTTTATGGTCTCCCCACCAACCAGGCTAACGTCTTGTAAGCAGTCTAGGCTAGCAGGCACTAAATAGACCTTCCACTGCCAGCCCAGGCCATCCCCATGCCACCTGCCCAACGCCCCGGCTACCCCAAACTAGGGTAGTGGCATGAGGGAGGCATCAGAGAAGACTGGAGTGACTTAAGTCAGACAAAAAAGAGCATACATTGGGGGCGGGAAGCAGGAGGGGAGCGCTTGGAAGCGGTGTGCCCATTGACTCAGGGTGACAGGCAGGCTCCAGGTGGGGTTCCCAGGAGGCCCGACTTGGGACCCACTTAAGGGTGTCGGCGCGGGGTGGGGGACACACCTGGCAGTCGTAGAGGCGAGTGAGCTGCTCCAGGATCCATTCTTCCAGGTTGAGGCGCTTCCGTAACTCCTTGCGGTCGTACTTGACCGTGACCTTCCCTTGGCGCCTCACTGGGCCGTCGTCGTCCGCGCTGCCCGGGCCCTCGCCTGCAGCACCAGGGGGGCTCTGAAAGTAGACGCGGGGCCCTGGCCCACCACCTCCCGGCCCGGGGGCCGGGGCCGCCAACGCCGCGCCCCCCGCGGGGCCGCTGTCCGCCATGGCGGCCGCCGGGGCCACGTGCGCGCGTCCGGCCCCTCCCTGCGCTGCCGCCTCCGGGACGCCCGCCGGGTGGCTGCGGGCCGTTGGCTCCGGTTAGCTGGTGGGCTCGACTCCGCACTGCTCCGCGGCGAGGGCGGCGGCGGGGGCGCCCGGGGGCAGCTGCAGCATGCGGAGCCCCCGGGCCTGGCTTGGCCGCGCCCCGCCCCCTCCCCGCCGATCCGCCCGCCCTTTGTCCCCCGCGGCCGCCGCCCGAGCCGCCGCCACTGAAGCCGCTTTCTCTGTCTGGCTGCTTCCCCCGCCCCCCGACCACACCCCCTTAAAGAGCCAGTCCCACTGCAGTCCCCTCACCCCTACCCCGCCCCCGGGCAGGGTCTAGGGGAGGGTCTACTCGTCGGGGGTTTGGGCCTGGCTGTCCGCCACCCCTATTAATTTTCCGGCTCCAAACTCATTTGTCCTAAGCGCCGGGTATCAGGATTTGTTGCTCCCATTGGAACCCTAGTATGCTGTCCTCATACTGGGGCAAAAACAGGCCGTCTGGAAAGGGAGGGGAGTGGGCACTGTGTGCCGGGCGGGTGTCCGGCGAGGAAGTACGGGAGACCCCGGCGTCAGGGTCCTCCAGCCCTTGTCCAGCGGGGCGAGCAGGCTGCTCGGCGCGGACCGACACGTGGACCCGGCTCCCAAGGGTGGAGGAGTGGAGAAGGCGGCGGGAGCTGCCCAGGGCCCCGGACGCCCTAGTCGGCGGGGTCCCGCCACCCCCACGCTGGAGGCCCGGGTTGGGGGTGAGAAGAACGGACCCGGCGGTCGGAAGGGCCAGACCCCGGCGGCCACCGCCCACCGGCGAAGATGGCGGCGGAGAACGGAATTAGGGGAAGTGTAGTTCCCGGTCCGGCCTCGCGTGGCAGTCCCAGCCCGCGGCGGAGCCCGGTTTCGGAAGCACAGAACTTGTTTGGGGCGCCCTCGTGGGGCCGGCCTTCCCAGGGCGCGGCCTCCGCACCCTGCGGCGTGTGCACCCCCGAGGAAACAGGCGTGAAGAGCTGGGCGTGGGGGAGCCGGTACTCATGACGATAAAGATGGTAACAGCTGACCCCTAGTACGCGGTCCTGGAGTCCGCTCCCCAGTCGGTCCCAGCGTGGGGGCACCTCACTCGCTCTTCCGCGGGCCCAGGCCCTCGGGCGCCGGCGCCTCGGGCCGCACGCGGGCCTCACCTGCCCGCCTCCGGTGAGCAGACCGGGCGTCCCCTTCCACCCCCACCCCCACCCCCGCCACACCCGTCCGACTTTCTGTATCTTTAAAGGGCCTCTCCCATTCATTTGTTCGTTGTCTGTCTCCCACTTGTAAACTGGGAGCTCCACGGGCCGAGGGACCTGCCGGACTCTAGGGTACCGCTGATGCTCGTGGGCGAGTGCGCGCGCTCAGCCTCAAACCCACTGCATCTGGCAAAGTACCTGATTCCTGCTGAGCTCCGCATCTATGTCAGACTCACAGTAGGTGCTGCACAACTATTGGTTGAACAAAAGGCTGAATGAAAGAATGGCTTCCTTTGTGCCTCCATTTCCTCATGAGGCTGTGGCAAAGATTAAACAGGAAAATGAATGGACGTTTCAATGACTGTGCCACAGAGGTTCATTAAGTCCCACAGATAGATAGAGATGCCTCTCAGCTTCTGAACCCAGGCCCCTGACACAGTCTCTACTCATCCCCCTACCTTCCCTTAGATATCACCCAACAAGTTTGTGCAGCTCCTCTGGGATGCTCCCACAGATGACAGGCTCACTCTCCACAGTTTCAAGCAGAATAACAGGGTCTGAAAGGTGGTAAGTGTTTCTGTGCCCGCCCCTCACAGGCACCCTCTCTCTGGATGCCTGAGAAGCCCTCTGCAGCAGGAGGGATTCAGAGAGAAGTTGAGACTGTCCCAGGGTCACACGGCTGATGCTGTAGCCAAGCTCAAACCCAAGACTTTAGGCTTACCTCGTAGTTGGGGAAAAGAGAAGGCAGAGGCTAAGAATGGGGGAAGATGCAGGGGGGTCAAGGTGGGCTTCTCTCAGAGGGGCAGGCTCGCCAAGCTCAGCCTGGGGTAGGTAGAGTGAGCTGATGCCTCCTCCCTCCCGCAGCCTTCCTTCTGGCCTTAGCTTCCCTTCAGCCTGGGGGGCCAGGGAAGGGCTGACCCTTGCTCTTATGGATTAGGCAGGACCCACCCTTTCCACTAGAAACCCCATTCCTGGCTTAGAGCCTGGCATCCGGGTCTGAACCTGGACTCTTGGGAGGAACAATTTAACCAAGCCCAAATTCCCCAACACACCCCATTTTCCCCCATCAGAGCCAGTCTGCTCTTTCTGAACGGGACCATTAGGGTGTTGGAGGTCCTCATGTTTAAGAAGGGGGATAGCCCTGGCCAGTGTGGTTCAGTTGGGAGTCATCCCATGCACCAAAAGGCCTCTGGTTCAATTCCCAGTCAGGGCACATGCCTGGGTTGCAGGCTCGATCCCCAGGAGGCGGCCAATTGATGTTTCTCTCTCCCTCTCCCTTCTTCTCTCTTTAAAATCAATAAAAAACATTAAAAAAAAAAAAAGAAGAAGAAGGGGGATATACCATAGGGTGCTATGGGAGTGGAGCCTAGAGGCCATGAAGACCTGAGTACCAGCCCTAGCTCTGACCTCCAGATGCTGTGACCCAGAGTGCTGACCTTCCTGTCCCTCCCCCCTTCAGAGCTGATGTAAAGGCCTTCTGTCATGTCCAAATTTCATGGGGGTATCCCCTGTGGTTTCTCTGGGCAGGACCAGGAGAGCACTACTCCCAGATTCCTGGGGCCCACTCCCCTGTCCATCCTGTCTCTTCCCATGGCCACCCACCCTGAGAAGAGTTTGTCCAGATGGCCATGCTGTCTTGCAGGCTTTGCGGAGGCTGGGCTGCCTTGCACAGAACCTCAGAGGGCAAGAGCTGGGTTTACAACCTGGCTCTGCACAGTAGGGTTCGGGGCCATGGGCAAGCCACTTACCTTCCTTAGCCTCTTTAAGGCGTCTGTTTCTACTGACCTCCAGTGGTTGGGGGCCGAGAGCTCAGTGATCCGTGTGTGCCCACATCCCAGCCCTTGACTTCCTGCCTGAACCCCCCTGGGACTGGAGTGTGCCGCCATAGCTGCTCTTCACCCTTCCAGCCTCAGGCTGTCGCCTCCTCAGCCCCACCCTTTCTGGGGTCCCAGCTCTCCACCAGAGTGCTCCATCAGAGTGCAGCTAAGGCTGCTTTCAGTGCCTCCTTGAAGCAGAGGCCCTGGGGAGGGTCCCGTGGGCCATGACCGCTCCCTTAATCGAGGGTAGAAGCAGGAAAGGCAGCCTTCCTTCCACCATTACTGCTTGCCAAAAAACCCTATTATCATTACCAAGACTGGAAGAAAGTGTCCGAAGAGGAAGGAGCCCTTTAATGGGGGCAGCCCTGGCCTCAGGAGACATGGGGAGGGGGGAGAGGCTCAGGCCCAGGAGAAAGTCTCCCATCCTGTTTTTGAAGGAGCTGCTGCCCAGTGCTTCCATGAGGTACACCTGTCCAAGGCCTAGGGCCCACGCTCAGTCCCCTAAGCTCTAGGCCCTGGCTCTAGGCCCTGCTAGCTCTGGCACTGGCTGGCAGGCACTCTGCCCGAGCTCATCCATGCCCTTTCTTCCTTTCTCCCTGATGCCTCCACAGCCTGCTAGCCATTCCTTAGATGTCCAGTTTCCTATAGCCAGGGGTCACAGTGTACCCATTTGCTTATTTCATTCTCCAGCAACCTCCAACTTCTGGGCAAGGTGACTGAGGCACAGAGGGACTAGATTCTGTGGGAGCAGAGGACAATCTCCACTCTGCATGCATGACTGTGTCCAGTAGATGTGGTGGTCCCTGGGTCTGAGGGGTACAGCTCTGCTACTTTGCTGAGAGATGAGGGTGACAAGTCCTGTTCACCTTTCTTTTTTTCCTCAAGGGCAAGGAGTGGAGAGATCACAAGTTGCCCTCCAGGTCACAGGGCTGAACACCTCCTACAGAGCTGTGTGACCTTGGACAAGTCCCTTCCCCTCTCTGGGCCTCCAGTGGAGAATAATCACACCCCAGAGGGCCTTGGCCAGAGACAAGGTGATTCCTTAGGTTGGAGTTGGTGTCCAACATGGTTGGGATTTTAAGGGAGAACCAGTTCCAGGCAGGACTCCCTTTAGGGGTCTGAGAGCCCGGGGCAAAGAGGCCTGCAGGGCTCACTCCTCCTTGACTGACCCCTCCTCCCCCAGAACCAGCTCTGTCTCTTTCTGGGTTTCTAGGTGACTTGGCTGGCCCCTCTGGATGAGTTCTACTTTAAACTTGCTGCTGCCACTGCCTCTGTATTGGGGGGGCTCCCACAGGGGCCCCCAGGCAGGAGCCCCCCCAGCCAAGCCCTGCGGGAGGGGCTGTACCCCCCGTCCATCCCAGGGCCCATGTGCCTTCCTCCTCCCATCCCTGGAACGCAGATTTCAGGGCACCTGCTGTGAGGCTGGCACTGCAGAGCCCCTCCTTAACCCCCGGGTTCCTGGACACTTCCGAGGCTTCTAACCCCTCTGGGCAAACGACCAGCTGGCCCCTTCGACGTTTTTAGTAAGGAGCCCCCCAGGGACAGGCTGCCGGTTGGGTCATGGGGGTTTGCAACACAAGAAGGGGCTGTTCCTAGGCTCTCTCTGAAAGGCCAGGATGCTTGGGTCCTCAGAAGAGGTCTCCCCTGGCTAGGAACCGAGGAGGGGCGCCTGCCCGGCGGGAGGCCCATTAGCTAAGTGCTCTCAGGGAGGGGGGACCGCGCTGCAGCAGGAGGGGTTGAGGCCAAGTGAGGGCAGAGAGGAGGGTGGAAGTGGCTTTTCCTGCACTCATTAAGTGCTGCAGGAGTGGGATGGGGCAGGGCTCTGCGCCCCCAGGCACAAGTCTGGCTCTCCAGTGGTACCCCCCCCCCCCCAGAAACCTTAGCGGGCTGACCCCGCCGGTCTTCAGCAGCGCCTCTACACCCAGCCCTTCCAGCTGCGCTCACAGCCCCCCACGCCCCAAGCGCCCTCTCCTCACACGCGGCTGGTTCAACTGAGCCCCCCCCAGAAAAGTGCTCGGGGTTCAGGTATGCCTCCGCCCCATTCCCCACTCAGGCTGCAGTCGCCGCCCCGGCCGCCAGGGGGAGCCGACGCGGGGCGGGCCCGACGCGGTGGGAGGGGCGGTGCCGCTGTGGCCCCGCCCCCGCCCCGCCCCGCCCGGCCCCGCCGATTCTCCGGTCTGTCCGGGACAGACTGGCGGGCGGGCGGACGCTGACGCCGCGGGGCCGAAGCGGGCCGCGCGGGAGCGCGCGGAGGGAGCGCCGGCGCCGTCGGTCCCCGTCGGGGCTCCTCGGGTCCCCGGCCCGCCCCGCGCCCGGCCATGGCGGGCGCCAGGCCCGGCGTCCACGCGCTGCAGCTGGAGCCGCCCACCGTCGTGGAGACCCTGCGGCGCGGGAGTAAGTTTATCAAATGGGACGAGGTAAGTGCGGGGCCCCCTGCTCCGCCCGGATCCAGGGACTCCCTCACTCAAGCTTGGCCGGACGCCGAGGACCCCCATTCCAGCCTGGCCTGGCCGTGGCTTCCCCCATCTCAGACTAGCTGTGCTCCGGAACCTTGAGTCCTCAATCGTCCCTGTAATGAAGAATTTGACCCCCACACCCACACCCCAGTCCCTCAGCTGCGGAAAATTTGGCTTTCCACTCCTTGGCCGGGAGACTTCAAACCCCAATAAATCCCGGCCCCCGTTTTCTCTCTCCCTTCCTACTCCTCCTTGTCGGTCTAATTCCGGTTCCTCCAACCCTGGTCTGGTCCCCAGACCCTTGCCCAGTACTGGACTCTTTGGTTGGAGGACCCTGACCCCCAATCTGGCCCAGATGCACCTCCATTCTGGGTGGGTGCCGCTGGAACCCAACTCTTCCCAGTGCCCTAGTCTGAACATTCTGCTCCATTCATCACTTTTTCACCCTATTTTGGTTGGCACCCCTTTGCCTTGCTTTGGATCCCAGCCCAGCTCCCAGCTCAGGTGGTACCACCAAGTCACCCCCTAGTGGAGACTTTGCCCCCCAACTTCCTCCACCCCAGGGGAACTTTGCGCTCCACTCCTTAGCATCGGGACTTTGAACCCCAATAAATCCTAGCCCCCTTTATACTCGCCTTGCCTCGGCCTTCACCTGCAGCCCTGTGCCCTACCCTCATTTCCCACCGCCCCCTCCTCTGCCCCTTGGGCCCCTCCTTTCCCAGGGGCGCCACCCAGCCTGCCTGTGCTTCCTCGCAGCTCCTACCCGGTCAGGCCAGAGGCCTGGAAGTCTCTGGGCTCCTTTCCGGCTGGGTGGGGCGGGTAGGCGTGGGAGCTGGGGGAGGGGCTGGGGGCGTGGCCTGAGGCAGCAGGTGTGCCATAGAGGGTGCCTGGAAGCCCCAGGGGCCTGGAGAGACCCCTAACCCCAGACGGCCTGAAGGGAAAAGTTTCTCTTTTTTTCTCCCAGTGTGATAAACCCAAATAAGGAAGTGGGAACAGGGAGAGGGCCCTGGGGGTGGGGTAGGGGGTGCTGACAAGGACTTGGGGCCAGAGAGCAGGGGGCCTGGGCTACCTTTGAAGGCCAGACCCCTGGGAGGGGCAGGGGAGGCCCTGGGGGCATTATTACAGAACTTCCCCCCTCACACTATTGGGATGTCCTGAGTCCCAGGGTTAAGAACCCCAAAGGGGACCTGAGGATGTTTGCTAGCACAGTGAGGTGAGGAGACTCGAGCTTCCCCAAAGTTCCAGGGCCCCCTGTCCCCTCTGTCCACAGATCAACTTCCTGCACTTTGTAAGCAAAGCCTGAGATGGGCGGGGCTGGTTGAGTCCCATCTTTGGGTAGAGGAAACTGAGTCTAGAGAATGGAGACTAATCCCAGGCCCCACATTGGGGTTGCTGCTGAGACCAGGAGCTGGGAACCTGGCGAGGGTCCTGGTTCCCTGCTTCCTAGGCCACAGGACTCTGGAGCCGCACCACCCACATGCAAACCCCGGCTCCTCTTCTTGACCTTTCACAAGCTGTGTAGCCTCTCCAGGGCTCAGTCCGCTCATTTGTGAAATGAGAAGAATAACAGTGCATTGTAGGGTTACTAGGAGGACTAAGTGAACTCTTAGATGTTAAGTGCTTAGAACTGGATGTGGCACACAGTAGGAACAATGTGAGGGGAGCTGTTGTGTTGATGATCTGATTGCCGGACAGCCAGCAGCAGTTTGGGGGTGACACCAAGATGAGGTGGGGCCTCCTACTGGGGCAGGAGAGTTCTAGCTGTGGCCACTTGGCCACTCAGGCCCTGGCCAAGTCTGAATCCCTTTTGACCCTCCCTCTGGCTGTTGTTCTCAGTTGTCTGGGGTGGCCCTGGGAGTGTGCCAGGGACCAGGCCCTCCTCAGAAAATGGGGCAGCACACCCTTCCCTGCCCTCTGCAGGGCTGTTTGAGGGAGGGCAGATTTCACTTTGGTTCTGAGGGAAGGGCAAGTCCCCTGCTGGAGTTACTCAGTCTGTGCTCTGTAAGATGGCCTGAGCTGTGGGGTACAGAGTGGGGGTAATGAACTTCAAGGGAGATGTAAGGGGTGGCTGGTTGTCATGGGGCCCCTAGGGTCACAGAAGAGCTGTGGGGGTCAGATTTCCAAACCCTCTGCTTTCATCCCATAAGTATTCCCAATGGGGCTGCTCAGCGATGCAGGCTTCAGGGAGCTCTCAGACTTCTGGGGAAATCGAACCCAAGGTTGGGGTCCAGGGAGGCCTCCCGAGGCAGGTCTCCCGAGGCAGGTGGGTCAGATTTCATGGGTAGAGAAGGAAGGAAAGGGTGTCTTAGCAAAGGAACAATGATGCAGAAGCTGGAAGTGGGGAAAAGGTAGTTACTGGTCCATGGGACAGAGCCTTAAGAGAGAGAGAGGTGACACTGGGAAGAGTATCAGGACTCCAGATGACACTCCCAGGACCTCAGCTTTGTTCTGAGGACTCTAGGGAGCCATAAATAAAGAGCCTTTAGGCTGGGTGAGGTTTTGTCTTTGCTCACTGTCAGAAACACTGCCCTGGATGGTCCCAGGGGGTCCCAGGGCCTAGCCTGGGTTGCAGCCCTCGCTTTTTGACCCCTATTGTCCCATCCCATCCCCAGGAGGCCTCCAGTCGGAACCTGGTGACCCTGCGAGTGGACCCCAATGGCTTCTTCCTGTACTGGACAGGACCCAACATGGTGAGGGCAGGAACTATTGCAGCTCACTTGGGTCTAGGGCCCCTGCCCCAGACCCCCAGCTGCTGGCTGATCTCTCCCATGGTTTGCTGGGCAGGAAGTGCTAAGGGTATGGGCTGAGGCATGGGTAACAGCAGGGGGTGGCTACGCTTTGGCCTGGGTGGGGATCTTGGGGACTCTGGGATCTCACCCTGTAGCCTCTGAGACCCACCCTGGCACCTCGTTTCCCCAGGAGGTGGACACATTGGACATCAGTTCCATCAGGGACACACGGATAGGCCGTTACGCCCGCCTGCCCAAGGTGAGCGATGGGGTCCAGGACTAAGTGTGGAAGTGAGGTGGTGGGGGTGGGGACAATCCTCTTCACCCTTGGCTCTCACCTACTCAGGACCCCAAGATCCGTGAGGTGCTGGGTTTTGGTGGCCCTGATGCCAGGCTAGAAGAGAAGCTGATGACGGTGGTGGCTGGGCCAGACCCAGTGAACACAACATTCTTGAACTTCATGGCCGTGCAGGATGACACAGCCAAGGTGGGCTGGGGCTGAGGGGTAGTCCAGGGGAGCCACCACCTTACTTGCTGAGTCAGCCATCACTCAGTGAGAGCCTGTTATATACTAGGCTGTTCTCTGCCCCTAATTCTAATCGTCCTCTGACAAAGCAGTATTTAAGCACTTACTGTGTGCTACACCCGGTTCTTGGCATGGGCTATGGCTGGGCCAGCCCTTCTGACCCCCCCTCACCCTCTCCCCCTACATCCTGACCCCTCAGGTCTGGGCTGAGGAGCTGTTCAAGCTGGCTATGAACATCTTGGCTCAGAACGCCTCCAGGAACACCTTCCTGCGCAAAGCGTGAGTGCCAGTCTTGCCTGGGGGGTGTGGGGGTGCGGGTGGCCATTTGCAGGGTATGACCCTTCTGCCTGTTTCCCCAGATACACAAAGCTGAAGCTGCAGGTGAACCAGGATGGACGGATCCCGGTCAAGAAGTGAGTGTCCCTTCCCCTTAGCACCTTCTCTCCTGCCCCATCTTGGTGACCTTTGCCCCCATTGACCTTGACCCCTCCCACCTGTTCAGCATCCTGAAGATGTTCTCAGCAGACAAGAAGCGGGTGGAGACTGCACTGGAGTCCTGTGGCCTCAATTTTAACCGGGTGAGGGGACTGGGGGCAGGGGCCGGGTGGGTGTAAAAATGGGCACCTGCTCTTTCGGGGCTGGCTGCCCCTGGGTTCTCACCCCATACTCCTTGGCCCCCAGAGCGAGTCCATCCGGCCTGATGAGTTTTCCTTGGAAATCTTTGAGCGGTTCCTGAACAAGTTGTGTCTTCGGCCGGACATTGACAAGATCCTGCTGGAGATGTGAGCAGGGCTGGGCCCGCTTACCAGCCCCAACTCTCCTCACTGGCCTCTGCTCGGGGGTTCTTTCTAGCCCAGGATGGGAAGTGGAGCTGTTGAGTGGCCCAATGCACTGAGCTATGGCTGAGCTCAGAGCTGCTTTGCCTGCAGCTCTGTTGTAGACAGTTCTCTGCTGACCCTTTGCCCAGGTTACTTCCATTGGCCCTTGCTGGGGATGAGAACCGAGTGGCTTAGACTATTGGGGACTTCCCTGAGCTCACACAGCGAGTGAGGGCTGCAGCTGAGATTGCGTCCAGGGTCTGGATTGGCAGGCCAGGCACTTGGTGGCTTCCATAGCCCTTGCTAATGCCAATGCCAGTGTCAAGCGGAAGAAAGTGGTTGGGGAACAGACTCAGAGAGGCAGTGACTTGCGCAAGTCCCAGTCAGTGGGTGCCAACTCCCTCTGCCAGGGTGAGGGCTTGGAGCAGGGGCTGGTGAGGCTTCAGCCTGACCTGGCTTCCCGCCCCTCCAGAGGTGCCAAGGGCAAGCCGTACCTGACATTGGAGCAGCTCATGGACTTCATCAACCAGAAGCAACGGGACCCAAGACTCAATGAAGTGCTGTACCCGCCCCTGGGGCCCTCCCAGACCCGGCTGCTCATTGAGAAGTATGAGCCCAACCAGCAGTTCCTGGAGCGAGGTGAGCCAGCTAGGCTGGGGGGGAAGGCAGGGACTGGGGGAGGGGGTCAGCTGACCCTGACCCTGCTGACCCTACCTGGCCCCCAGATCAGATGTCCATGGAGGGCTTTAGCCGCTACCTGGGAGGTGAGGAGAATGGTATCCTGCCGCTAGAGGCTCTGGATCTGAGTGCAGACATGACCCAGCCACTGAGCGCCTATTTCATCAACTCCTCACACAACACCTATCTCACAGGTGAGCCAGCTGCCCTCCACTGGCTGGGAGGGAGGAATGGCATCCGTGACCTTTGCCTTCTGGCCCTTACGCTGCCTCCCTCCTTTTGGGATGGCCAGTACTAGGTATGTAGGTAGGGAACAGACAGCCTGCTGTGGGTACAGGGCTTCTCTGCATGGGGGTGTCTCATGGGTGGTCTGAAAGGCTTCCTGGGGGAAGGGCCGAGGCCTTTATCAGCTGTCTTTGGGAAGGAACAGTCTGTGCAAAGGCCCAGAATAGAAGACTGCTTGGTGCTTTTAAGAAGCAGAAAAGAGGCCGGGAGGGGGAGGTGGGGAGGTTGGGTGGGGTGGGAGCTGTGGCAGGTAGAGGTGAGAGGGGGCTGGAGAGGAAGGCAGGGCTAGACCCAGCAGGGAATGAATTTGGATTTATCCTACATGGTCAAGAAAGGCTTTTTGGAGGGTGTTGAGCGGGGGGAGATGTGACCTGGAATGTTTTTAGAAGGATGACGCCAGGTGCTGTGCAGAGATTGGATGGGAGGCAGGGAGGGGCCTGCTGTCCCCAGGCAGAAGGTGATAGAGGCTGTTCCAGCGCAGCAGCGGTGGAGGGAGGAAAGGGAAGTGAGGGGCCATGGGGTGTTGGGTATGACTCCCTGATGGGATGGGAGATGGTGGATATTTAGGTGAGAGAGAGTGATCCCTGGTAAAGGAGCCAACCCGTCAGCCAGCACTGGGAGACGCTGACTCTGACCAGCTTGGGAGGGGCCAGGGGCTGGGTGGTAGGCCCTGGGCCCTGCTCTGGAGAGATGGTGCTGGTTCTACGCTGAATTAAGGAGTGATCAGGGGTTGGCCAGACAGAGTGCTGGGGCCAGGCCTGGCTGCTATGGGGCTCTCTGTGCCCCTAGCCTGGCCTGGTTCAGCACAGGCCTGGAGAGGAGGTGGGGAGCCTGACTGGCGGTGGCTTTGGTGACCGAGCATTGCCTCCAGCGGGGCAGCTGGCTGGGACCTCGTCGGTGGAGATGTACCGCCAGGCACTGCTGTGGGGCTGCCGTTGTGTGGAGCTGGACGTATGGAAAGGGCGGCCACCGGAGGAGGAGCCCTTCATCACCCACGGCTTCACCATGACCACGGAGGTGCCACTGCGGGATGTGCTTGAGGCCATCGCTGAGACAGCCTTCAAGACCTCACCCTACCCGGTCATCCTCTCCTTCGAGAACCATGTGGACTCGTAAGTAGGCCCCTGATCAGAGTCGTCTGGCCCAGCAGCCCCTAACGTGGAGGCTTCTGACCTGGGGACCCCTGATCAACCCAGAGACAGCCTCCCACTGTGGCCTGTTGGACTGCTCCTCTGACCTCTGACATTGGCCCCACAGGGCGAAGCAGCAGGCCAAGATGGCCGAATACTGCCGCTCCATCTTTGGGGATGCGCTGCTCATCGACCCACTGGACAAGTACCCGGTATGGGGCTCGGAGTCGGGCAGGGCGTGGGTGTGAGGGTGCCCCAGCAGGTCCTGACCTGTCTGTGGCCACCAGCTGGCCCCGGGCGTCCCCTTGCCCAGCCCCCAGGACCTGATGGGCCGCATCCTGGTGAAGAACAAGAAGCGGCACCGGCCTAGTGCTGGCGTCCCCAACAGCTCCGTGCGCAAGCGGCCCCTGGAGCAGAGCAACTCGGCTCTGAGCGAGAGCTCCGCCGCCACCGAGCCCTCCTCACCCCAGCTCGGTACGACCCTGCCCGGCCTTTGACTCGGATCCTGAACCCACCTCTCCCTTCTGCTCCCAATGTGACCTTCCTCCTCACCAAGCTGCTTGCTCACCGCCTCCTAGCTGAGCATGGGACCTCTGACCCCTGACCCCAGCCACACTGTCCTGAGAGCCCCCTTGACTTCCCCACTGAGTCACCCCCACACACAATGGGCACAGTCCCTCCTGGCTGCTGAGTGTGTGTGTGCCCTGACCTCTGACCCCGTGACCCCGTCCTCTGCAGGGTCCCCCAGCTCCGACAGCTGCGCAGGCCTGAGCAATGGGGAGGAGGCAGGCCCTGAGAAGCCCAGCCTGGAGCCTCGCAAGTCTCTGGGCGAGGAGGGGCCACAGCGGGGCCCAGATCTTGGACCTGCCGATCGTGAAGAGGAGGAAGAGGAGGAGGAGGAGGAGGAGCAGTCGGACCCCAAGAAGCCGACCACAGATGAGGTCAGGCCTGCGGGGGGAGCAGGAGCTTTTGCTGAGCACCAGCTGTGCCGGGCACAGCACGGGGGGCTGGCTGTGGCCATAGTCAGACCCTCCCTGCTCTCCTGGAGCCGGGGTGGGGGGGGTGGAGAGGGGACGAGAGGTCTTAGATAAATAAGCATGGAAGCAAATGTGAAATGATGCCTGTGAGATGCCCTGGGAGGGGTGAGTTAGGGTGCAGAACGGGGTGGGGAAAGAGGGAGGAAGGGGAGTCTGACCTGGGCAGGGAGGTTGGGTGAGCAGCCCCGAGGGAGAGGGAATACGTGTGGCAGGGCTGGAGTATTAGGAGGGGGACCCTGTAGACAAGGATAGTGTTGAGTTCTGAGGAGAGGCGGTGACAGAGAAGTGAATCATGAGGTCAGATTTGGGAGGGGCCCAGGGTGGGGAAGGGTGGACAGGGGCTGCTGAGCTCAGCAGCCAGGGCTCGAGTGTGTGTCTTGGGAGCCCCCGAGAGGAGATGGCAAGGTGGTGGTTGGAAATAATGGCTGGGGTTGGAAAATTGGGGCCTGACTGCATGTGGGTAATTGAACCCCGGGAATTGAGTGAGAAGTTCCAGCTTCCAAAATCAGGGAGGCAGGAGGCAAACGAAGAGGATGGGGCCCAGGGCTGGCAGAGGCCATGGAGGGGTTGGGGCCCTTGCTGAGGCTCCTGGGTGGTGTGATTGCTGGGCTGGGAAGAGGGACAGAGCCTCTGTGATGGTGTAGGGCAGGTAAGGGAACTCCTAGCTGATGGCTGGGGGCCATGACACTGCTGACCCTGCATTTGGGGCGACAGGGCACTGCTAGCAGTGAGGTCAATGCTACTGAGGAAATGTCGACACTCGTCAACTATATCGAGCCTGTCAAGTTCAAGTCCTTTGAGGCTGCTCGAAGTAAGTGGGGTGGGGGACGGTAGGAGTGGGAGCCAGCTTGGCCCTCCCAGGCCTGACCCCCTCTTGCTGCCCACCCCTCAGAGAGGAACAAATGCTTTGAGATGTCGTCCTTCGTGGAGACCAAGGCCATGGAACAGCTGACCAAGAGTCCCATGGAGTTTGTGGAGTATCCTTTGGTGGTGCTGGGGCCCTTGGACCAAGCTGGGGGCACTCAGAAGCTGGCTCAGATGTTCTGACCCTGCTTATGCCACCCACACCCTGTCTGGGTTTTGGGTGGGTCTGGGAGACTGCACAGGGGCTAGGCTAAGAACTGGGGGCCTGAGGGGGCACCTTGAGCCCAGGCCGGGAGGTGGATTCACAGGAGCTGAGGCTGGGCCTGCAGTGCTGGGCTTGAGGCACGAGGTGGGTGAGTGCTCGGTGTGGCCCCTGACTGCCAACCTCAGATACAACAAGCAGCAGCTCAGCCGCATCTACCCCAAGGGCACCCGTGTGGACTCATCCAACTACATGCCCCAGCTCTTCTGGAACGTGGGCTGCCAGCTCGTGGCACTCAACTTCCAGACCCTGGGTGAGCACTCGCCCACCTTGACCCTTGACCTCTGGCCCCCAACGTCATCGACTTCTGCCCCATAACCCTGCTAATTTTGTCTAAATGGACCTCTGACTAACCCCAGATTCCCAAACCAAACTGAGACTTTGGCTAACCCCAACTTCTGACTTGGCAGACCCTAGACCCCCTCTCCTGTCTGATCTTTCCTACTTGTGAACCTGATAGCATTTATTCTGACCCTAATCCCTGGTCCCCCTCTGCATGGCACTGTCCTTCCTGACTCTTGACCCCGTTTGACCTGCTGACCCTCCCCTTTTTCATGTCTCCCCCAGATGTGGCGATGCAGCTCAATGCGGGCGTGTTTGAGTACAACGGGCGCAGTGGCTACCTGCTGAAGCCTGAGTTCATGAGGCGGCCAGACAAGTCTTTTGACCCCTTCACCGAGGTCATCGTGGACGGCATTGTGGCCAATGCCTTGCGGGTCAAGGTGGATCCAGGGAGGGCTTGGGCCAGGGCGTCCTGGGGGTGGGACGCTCTGCAGCCGCCTTACCCCCCTGGCTCCCCCAGGTGATCTCCGGGCAGTTCCTGTCTGACAGGAAGGTGAGCATCTATGTGGAGGTGGATATGTTCGGCCTCCCCGTTGACACGCGGCGCAAGTTCCGCACTCGGACCTCTCAGGGGAACTCATTCAACCCCGTGTGGGATGAGGAGCCCTTTGACTTCCCCAAGGTGAGCCTGGCACCTGCCCAGACCTGCTGGGCTCTCCTGGGGGGAACAGGAATCAGGTGTCCTGGTGGCAGTCGGGTGGAAGGTACGGGCGCCTGTCACTCCAGGCCCCACCCCAGGCCCTCCGTGTCCCAGGCTCAGGCGTGGGCTCCCTGCCCTCGTCAGGGTGAGAGAAGAGGACGGGAAGGTGAGATGGCAGGAGGCCAGGGCCTCCCAAGAGGAGCGGGTACAGCCTGCCCCAGCTCCCAGGCAGGAAAGACTTGCCTGAGATCAGTGACCAGCTCACACCAGCTCCTCCCCTCCTCCCAAATGGACTAGAGCTCTGTGCCCAGCTGCGGTGGGGTGTCCCTCAGCCCCAGACTCCTGGCTCACTCTATAGTTTCTAAGCTGGTGATCACCAGACTATAGTGGTGTTGGGAGGGGTGGGTCAGCCTGTTCTCTTGGCTCAGGGCTTTGATGGCTGCTGGCCGTCCATTTGGCCATGCTATGGAGGTGTGGGTCTACCATTGGCTCGGTAACAATGGTGACTGATGGTTAGTTATTGGGTCAGCTTGTCCGAGGGTCCCCTCTGAGTGTTGGCCTTGGTGGCTGTGGTCAGCTGTGGCTCAGTGGCCACACTGGCCATGGATCAGCTCCACGGCTTAGCATCAGCCTGGGCCCTCAGGTGGTGCTGCCCACACTGGCTTCGCTGCGCATCGCGGCCTTTGAGGAGGGTGGCAAGTTCGTGGGACACCGGATCCTGCCCGTCTCTGCCATCCGCTCAGGTGAGGCCATTTGGGCTCTGGGCAGGGCAGGGGCAGTATATGTGGGGGGACCTGGTGGAGCCCATTCACCTTGCCCTCGCGCCCTCCCAGGGTACCACTACATCTGCCTAAGAAACGAGGCCAACCAGCCACTGTGCCTGCCAGCCCTGCTCATCTACACTGAGGCCTCCGACTATATCCCTGACGACCACCAGGGTGAGCTGCAGGGGCAAGCCAGGCAGCATGGGGGACAAGGGTGCCCCCTGGGCCTGGGAACGACTAAGCCTAGTGGCCCCAATTGAGGGTGGGTCCTGCAATCCCTCTCTGAGACCCGAGGTGGTGCGAAGGTGTGGCCCTGGGGTTCTGACTCCGAGATCCTTGCCCTCTGCTCCTACCCAGACTATGCAGAGGCTTTGATCAACCCCATCAAGCACGTCAGCCTGATGGACCAGAGGGCCAAGCAGCTGGCCGCCCTCATTGGGGAGAGGGAGGTGAGCCAGGGCGGGTTGGGGGCAGGTGGGAGACAACAGGGCTCAGACTCACCTGGACCCTGAGGTCCTCTGGGGGTGGGGGTGGGTTGGACTCGGCCGGCCCTGGTGGAGAATTACCTGCAGCCTTCCCTGCTCTCTTCCGCCTGCACCAGCCTGTTCACTGGCATCCCACTCTTCCCCGAGAGGGAGAGGGCTGTCCACTGCCCTATAGCAAACGCCAGTGTCCTTTACCCATCCCCTTCCCTCTGCCCAGAAGGTCTGTTCCCCTTTCTGGATTCTTCCCTCACCCAAACCAGAAAATAAAGCCAAGTGAATGCTGAGCATCAGCTCTCTGCCCGGCCAGGTGTGAGCTCTTTTCACCAACTTGGCTCATATGATCCTTCCACCACCTGAGCTCACCATCCCCTGGGAAGAGATGGAGACACTGAGGTTCTGAGTAAAAAAGGCCTGGCCTGGGCCTCCAATCCTTGGTCTTTCCACCAACCTGCACGGTGTGGGGCTTCTCACAGTTGGCTCAGGGGCCCTGGGCTACTGTCTGCATTTTAAGGAGGTGGAAGCCATCCCTTTTGCATGTGAGAGGCCTTCGGGACAAACCTGGGCCAGATTCCTCCAGCTGCACGCAGGGTCAAAGCTGGGGTGCCAGGGTTCTGCCGCTTCGGCAGCGCAGTTGGAAGCCACAGAAGCTTTTAAAATGGGTCCTGCGAGCCATGAGATGTCAGTGGCTTCTGTGGGAAGGGGTCAGGAGCAGAGGCACGCCTGCACAGCTAGACCCAGTCCCATGGGGCCTGCAGCAGGCAGGGGGAGGTGGCTACTTGGAGCTGTTGGCCAGAGAGGCTGGTGCCCACTCGGCACTCACTTCCTTCGTTGATTTAATCAGGAGCCAAGTAACTAGGGAGATGAGCAGCTGTGGGCAAGGGTGGGGTGGGACTCAGAGACAGGAGGAGACTTGGGGCTGGGCCAAGGCTTTCCTGAGCCATCTGGATGTTCCTGAGCACAAGCAGTGGGTCCCAGCATCCTGGACACCATCTCCCATTATCTTCCCACACCCCATGTAGAAAAGGGGTTTAGATCCACTTGTTTATACCTCTTGTTTCTCATGTAGTTGTCTGAACAACCCCATGTTACAGATGAGTCCAGGCCGGACGGGCAGAGGGAGGCACACCAGGGCATTGGGCAGTCCCAGGAGGTTGTGAAGGACAGAGGGGCCTGGAGACAACAGCATTTCTGGAAAGAGCATTCTGCTTTCTCCCGCACAGGCTCAGGAGACATGCCAGGAGGCGCAGTCTCAGCAGCAGGGGTCCCAGCTGACCCCAAATCCCACACCCAGCTCACTGGACACCTCTCCTCGCCGGCCCCCAGGCCCTGCCACCTCCCCTACCAGCCCTTCCCTTAGCAGCCCAGGTAAGGGGCAGCCTGGGCCTGGGGTGGCCTGAGGGAGTAGCTCACTGTCCTCTCCAGCTTTTCATAGTCGGCCTCTGCTCTCCAGGTCAGCGGGATGATCTCATTGCCAGTATCCTGTCAGGTAGGGGCCTGGCCTTATGGAGGTGGGGCTACCCAAGGAGGTGGGGCCTGCCCTGGGGCGGAGCTAGCAAGGAGGCAGGACCACTCCTGCAGGCCCAGCCCAGCCCAGCCCACCTTTGCTCTGCTGCCCACAGAGGTGGTTGTGACCCCCTTGGAGGAGCTTCGAGGCCACAAGTCTCTGGTGAAGCTCCGGAGTCGGCAAGAGCGAGACCTGCGGGAGCTGCACAAGAAACATCAGCGGAAGGCATTCGCTCTCACTCGCCGCTTGCTGGACAGCTTGGCCCAGGCCCGGGCGGAGAGCAGGTGCCGGCCGCGGCCGGGTGTGCTGTGAGTGTCCAGCCTGCCTGTGTGTGACTGTGCTGCGTGCATCGATGCGAATGTGGGGGGGTGCACGTGCGTTCCTCCTGCGCTGGGTGGGCACGGAGCATGGTCAAGGGCCTCTCCTTGACCCCCAAGGAGGCGGCTTTGGTGCAAGGAAGAGAGGGGAGCTTCCCTTGCTCAGTCCCACCCTCTTCCTACCTGAGAGCAACACCTCATCGGAAGACACCTGTGAGGAGCATGTGTTTTGAGAGACTGTTGCCCAGACAGGCTCCCATCATTTGGGTGAAGCGAACCAGCCTCCTTATGGGCGTAATAAACCCTGCCCCAGGCTGGCCTCCATCATTGCTGGCTGGGACGTGCCCTGCCACCCTCCGCCCTCCCAGCCCAAGTTCATGTGATGAACTGAGTGTCACCCAGAGGGCTCTTCACACAGAGGCGGCGAGGATGAGAAGGAGGCGGCGGAGGAGGCGAGGCGGTATCTGGAGTTCCAGGAGAGGCAGGTGCAGAGCCTGCTGGAGCTGCGGGAGGCCCAGGCGGATGCCAAGGCCGAGCGGAGGCTGGAGCACCTGAGACAGGTGCGGGGTAAGGCGGCGTCTGCCTCTGGGACACCCCTGTCACCGGCCTGTCTCACCTCCTGGTTACCTGTGTCCACAGGCTCTGCAGCGGCTCAGGGAGATTGTCCTGGATGCTCACACAACTCAGGTGAAGAAACTAAAGGAGATGAACGACAGGTGAAGGCAGAAGATCTTGTATGGGTAGGGCGGGGGCCTCCCTGGTGCCAGGATGAGGGCAGAGCCCCCAGTCTAGCCACTGACCCTTCCTCTTCCTCCACTGGCTCCTCCAGGGAGAAGAAGGAACTGCAGAAGATCCTGGACAGGAAACGCCACAACAGTATCTCAGAGGCCAAGACAAGGGAGAAACATAAGAAGGAGGCGTAAGGGCACAGGGGCCGGGAGCCATACGGGCGCTGGGCAGGCGGGGCTGCGTGCCCGGCACTGAGCCCATCCTGCCTTGCTCCTGTGCAGGGAACTGACAGAGATTAACCGTCGCCACATCACCGAGTCGGTCAACTCCATCCGTCGGGTGAGTAAGGCTTAGGTGCCACTCTAGCCCACCCCTCTTCCTTCAGTCATCAGAAACCCTTCTCTGTGGTGCTGGCCCTGGGGTGACATTGCCCTGGAGGGGTTTCTAGAGCCTTTCCCTCTGGACCCCACAGCCCCCTCAAGCCCACTCCATCTCCAAAGCCAACTGTCTATAACAGTGCTCCATGCTTTGGAGTCTGGGCCTGGAGCATTTGCCATATGGATTAGTATTTCAGAACCCTGGCCACACAACCGTGGGAGACTGGTCCCTCCCTTAGAGACCCTCTTGTTCCCCTACTGACAGCTGGAGGAGGCCCAGAAGCAGCGGCATGAACGCCTTGTGGCTGGGCAGCAGCAGGTCCTGCAGCAGCTGCTGGAAGAGGAGCCCAAGGTGAGTCCTTGGGTGAGGTGAGCACTCGGGTGGCAGGCAGAGTGCTGGCTGCCTGGCCTGTGATCCCTCTCCTCCTCCCACAGCTGCTGGCCCAGCTGGCCCAGGAATGTCAGGAGCAGCGGGCCAGGCTGCCCCAGGAGACCCGCCGGAGCCTGCTGGGCGAGACGCCGGAGGGGCTGGGGGACGGACATCTGGTGGCCTGTGCCAGCAATGGTCACGCGCCTGGGAGCAGTGGGCACCTGTCCGGCGCTGACTCGGAGAGCCAAGAGGAGAATACAAAGCTCTGAACTGGCTGAGCAAGAGGTGGCCACAGGGCCAGGGTGGGCACTGGGAGGGCCGGAAGCTAAGACACTAATGCTTTTTTTTTTTTTTTTTAACTTTTTATCTTTAGAAATTTTATTTTTTTAAACTGAGGCGAGCACCCCACACTAACTTCCTTCCTTCACCCTCTTGGGGCCCCATTAGTCCCCAGCCCCTCCTTCCTGCCCTTAGTCCTAGGGAAGGTGCTGGGTCACTCTGGGCCAGAAAAGCTTGGGTGGGGCCCTTGCCCCCCATGACGCCCACACCCCAGAGTGGGAGCTATCTCCCTCACTTCCCCAGGGAACACCGTGTGGAGACTTAGAGCTCTGGGAAGTAGGGGTCACATTCTTTCTCTATTCTCTGGGGACTTTTTTTTTTTTACGTGAATAAAAGTGGATTTTAGGGACCCTGTGTGCAGCGTGGTTTGGGGTGGGGCAGTGCTAGAGAAGACCCTGGGTTCTAGGCCCTCTCTGCCACTTCTTCTGGGGCCTCAGCTTCCTCATCTATAAAATGGGCTTGTGGGCACTGTGGGGTTGAGGTCAGGCCCCAGTGATGAGTTGCTGGGTTTGAACCTTGAGACCTCCTTGCCTGGGGCCTGCAGATCTTCCCAATAACCTGACACCAGAGGCCCTGTGGCCTCCCCCAGACTTTTCTGCCTCTGTGCCCTTTGCTCCTGGACCTTACTTTTTTCCCTTCTGGGCTCTTGTCCTTTCTTCACGGAGGCTCAGGCCTTGGCTTCAGGAAGCCTCCCCTGCCCCCCTTCCTTTTGCCTGATATGACCCAGGGGCCAAACATCTTCCTCTGAGGCTGCTCTGGGCTCCATGTAGGCAGTTAATTGTCAGGAGATGGACTAGGGGTGGAGCTGGGCAGCTCAGGACCTGTCCAGCATCAGAGGAGGTGGGAAGAGTGGTGGGCCTGACAGTGACCCTTGGGAAAAGGGAAGCTGACAGCCACAGACACAGGGGCTGGGAGACCCAGCACCCCCTCATCCCTATGAGGGAGATGTTATGCCTGTTTTACAGATGAGGAAACTGAGGCCCAGACAGAAGTCACGTGTGCCGGGCCAACTCAAGACGTCCTGACCCAGGGGCAGGTCAGGTCTGAAGCCTCTATGGCAGATGGTCTACAGCCAGCCTGGAGGAGCTGCTCCATACCTCCCCTTCCTGCCTCGGGACAGCGTGGAGTGGCAGAGACCTGGCAGCGAGGGCGCGGCTGGGTTCTGCTGCAGGGTCAGGCTGGCACTCCTTCAAGGCCTCTCCCAGCTTCCTGGCTGAGCTTCCCAGGCTGTCTGCCTCCCTCCTACAGAGGAAGGCAGCCTCTTATCTGGGCTTATCTCCTGCCAATTGAGTGTTTTCTTTCTTTGTTTTTGCTGCAGCCTCAGGCAAACAGATGAGGTGGGGAGGCCAGAGATATAGGACTTCCAGAGTGGGGCTCTCCTAGGGCAGGGGACCTCTACTCTGGGCCCTAAGAGTCAGTACCATTGCCCAGGCCTTCCCTGCTTCTCCGGTCAGTCCTTGTCCCATCCCCAAATTTGCCCACTGCATTGTGTGTCCAGGCCCCTCAGCAGCCAACTCCTGTCTTCTTGGCTTGCCTCCACGTATGGAAACACTACACGTCAGTCCCGTGGTCCTCAAAGAACAGGCTAAACTCCAAATTCCTGAGTATGACATACGAGCCCCTCAGAAGCCTGGCCTCTGCTGCTCCCCCCATCCTTCCATGGGTCCTTTTTCCCCTCTGCCCAGAATGACAGTCCCTCCCCATTTCTCCCTTCAAGTCTCAGCTCTAACTCACCGGCTGTGTCTTAATTCATCTCTGTATACCCAACACAAATCACTGGCTGATCTATAGGGGGCGCCAATAAATCTTTCTGGAATTGAGCTCGGAGCTCTGCTCCCAGGTCCTGGTGAAGCTTCTCTGGTTCCCTGTTTATCACTCTATTCGCGGCCCTTGGCCGAGCCTTGCGCCGCCCCCTCCCCCGTCCTGCGCGCCCAGCCAGCTCCCTCAGCAGCGCTGGCCCCAGGCCGGCCACACAGTAGCTGTTCTAAAGGACTGACCCAAATAGGAACAAGTGACCCTCCCTGGGGGACGGCGGCACGGTTTGCAGAGTGAGGCATTCCGGCGGCCGGTCGGCCTGCGGTTCCCAATTACTAGATTAGAGATAAGAGCCTGGAGGTCCCTGGGGCGCAGCTGCGCTCCGCTTCCCGGGAGCCAAGAAGCCTTCGGCTCGGCCCGCCCCTCGACCCTTTCCTGGTCTCGGCCCAGGATTAGCCACTAAGAAAGAGTCCGAGTTCCCCCTGTGTATAAAACGGTGGCATCTTCTGGAACTGTCAGTACTAGCGCTGCCCGCGAAGCCCCCAGCGACTGACAGAGGAGACTCGGCGGCACAGATGTGGGCTTTATTAGCACATTTCATGGCGAGCGTCAGCCCGCAGGGTCACCGCGGAGGAGAGTCCTGGTGAGGTTTGTTATGCCGACTAGCGACTTGGCGCAGGCGCCTGGGGCAACCCACTTACTGCGGCCCGGGGCGGAAAAACCTCAAAACTTCCGACGAGACGGAACCCTCGGGGGTCCCCCACACACCGGAAGGAAATCCGCCTCTGGGTCAGAACTCCTCCTCCGAAATGGAGACTGGTTCTCGGCGTAGGCCTGCGGAAGCGACTTCCGCCCACACCCAAGATGGCCGCTGCTGGCGGCGCGCGCTGGGGAGCTTCTGGTGCGGGAAGGAAGGTCACTGGGAGGAGGTGGGGCCTCCTCTCCCCAGGTTTCGATCCCACCAGGACTGGAAGAAGCGCGTCCAGCTGGAGTTTTGCCGCATCTGCGTTGCTGTGCCCGCGCTCTTTGGGCGAGGAAGTCCCTTCGGGGTGGGAAAAGGAAAGGGTTATGAGTTAGCAGTCCGAGTCGGGGCCCTCCATTTCCGGAATCCCATCTCTAAGTGAGAACCCGGGGAAGAGAAAGACCACAGCTTCCAGCATGCCCTGTGCCGAGGGGTCGCCTGACTACTTTCCTAAGCTCGAAATCGCTCGTTTGGGCCCTTAGGAATGGGACGGGTTAGATCCCCAAGCTCCGTGCTAGGGGCGGGGAAAGCGGACGCATAGGGCGCTGTGTGATAGTGAGGAAGCCAGGGATCTTCCACCTGGAAGGTGGGGCCGCTATTCAAGAATTTAAAAAGTGGTCCGAAGTTGAAGGCAAAGAACCAGGACACCCCGAAGGGGCCGACTGGGAACACAGATGCCCACGTGCTTCGCGTTCCCCGGGTTTGGGGACCCCAGATCTTGGCCTTCTGGAGCGGTCTGGACTACTGATTCCGGCATGCTTTGGAACTCAGGCAAAAACAGCTGGGGAGGGGGGCTGTCCTAGCACTACAGATCCCGGCATGCCCTGGGACACAGAAAGTGGCCAGGCTTGACACTGCAGGTCCCGGCATGCCCTGGGAGTACGGGTCCCGGCTTGCTCCGGCAGTAGGCCCCCCCATCGTCGGCGCGGCGCTCACCTTAAAGGAACCCTGGAATTCATCGCTCATCCTCCGGAGCTCACGGCCATAGCGCTGTGCAGCCCAGAGGTTGGGGGGCGCTGAACGCGAGCGGCCGCGGAAGGGGCTGAGCTCCTCCTCGTTCCCGTCATCCTCCTCGCTCCCCGTGGGGTACGAGCTGTGGCGACTCCGGGACTCCGCAGACCCAGCGCCTGCAGAGAGGGCAGACGGTGAGGGGATGACGTGAATCTCACTCCTCTGCCCCCCCAGCATTAGCTCCACCGGCCCGCTGATGTACTAGTGTGCACATCAGGTTATACCTTTCAGAGCTCCAGTTCCCTCATGTATTTCGAGGGAAGCTCCTGGGGCTTCTGTGAAGATTTGAATTAACTTCTCATTAATCCCACAAATCTTAATTGAGCCCCAATAATGGGCTAGGGCTTTAGTGTATAAAAGCGACTTCCTTTGTGCCTGGCACAAAATAAGGGCATAATAAATAGTTACAGTTATTAGTGCAAGGCCATGGGGGCCTCGCAGCAAGCCCATGGGTTGTTAGCTCCTTAATCATCTCCATCCTCCAGCAGTGGAGACCAGGCCCTGGATGAGGAGGTGTTCTGCCCCAGCCAAGCAGGGCTGAACTCCAGCTCTGCAGGCGACCTGCAGGTGCTCATTTGTTTCACTGCTGTGACTGAGAGGAGACCCTGAGAACCAGAAGCATCAGCAGCATGTTCGTATCTCCCACAGCACCTGCTTTGGAGAAAACGTCCTGACCGGCCTGTTGACTTTTTAGGTAATATTTATGGAGCACTTACTATGTGCTAGGCCCTGGGCATTACCTTCATTATCCTTCAAACCATTCTGGGAAGTGAGTACTAACATTGCTTGTATTCTACAGATGAGAAGACAGAGGCTTACAGAGGTTAATACTCGCCCAGGGTCACACAGCTGTGAAGCTCTGAGGCTGGAAATGCCTAGAGGTTTGTTGGAATCCAAAGTCCAATGATTATCCCTTGAGCTTCACCTCTGTCCTTGTCCAACCACCCTTCAGCTCTCTGAACCTATGTCTTCACCTTCATGTGGGGATAAGCCAGTGACTGTGTAAAGGTCACATAATATAGCCTGAAAGTGCTTTGTGAGCTGAAAGTGCATGATGGGTGATTATTCAATGGATCATTATTCTACTGAGTTCAGAGTTTGTCTGACTTGTGTACTGTGTGCCATCCCCTGACTCCTGCCAACCTCACCCCCATATCCAGACCAACAAAGACCTAGAACCACTCCCAGGAGCAAAAACCCAGACCTAAGTAATAAAGTGGAAGACGGGCCTGGAACAGATGCCAAGAATGTGCTCAGCGTCCATGGGTAGGGCTTGTCTGTCAGGGAAGCCATTTTGAAGGAGGCAAGATGTAGGCCAGGTTTTGAAGCCAGTGGACAACAGTGTCTTGTTCTCCTTCCAGCAGACCTTTGGCCAGAGCCCTGTGGGCCCAGAGCCCTCCACAAACTGCAGGGCCTCCAAGGGTCCCAGCTCCAAACACATGACTGAGAAAGCCAAGAAGGTGACAGAGGGCTGGATCCAGAAAGGCTTAGGCCAAGAGGGTCTGGTCAGAGTGTCTGGCTGTTTTGAGCTTCACCAAAGCCCAGGCCCGAGGTCAGACAGGGACACCAGAAAGCCTTTGAGGATGGAGGTGGCAATGGGGAATAGGCAGCTAAATCGAGTGGGGGTTAGGGGATGGGGACCAGAGGAGAAAGGAATAGAAAGACCCCTGATAGGATCAGGACCATCTGTAGCTCACTTTCCAGCTCTGTGGGATGTGGGCAGTGAGGCAGGAGCAGTAGCTAGGTGGGTCCCACCTAAACACATTTCTGCTTTCACATCCTGAAGCCTCCCACCTCCCCAGTGAGGTGGGTGCCAAGTTCTCCCTGTTTCACAGATGAGAAAGTGAAGGCACCCAGAGGCACTCTGAAGTCACACAGTTGGCCACTTAAATGCTCAGAAAGTGTCTGCTGTCATTCTCTTTTACTAGCTCTAAGAACCCAAACAGCTACCACACTTGACAGATGCAAGGCCTGAGAGAAGGAAGGTGAGTGATTTGCAGACGGGCACTTAGTCTGGGCACTGCCTCCTCCTCCAGGAATCACAAGCAGAACACTTGGTGTGTCACTTGGAAGTGCTTCCTGGGCTTTATTCATCACCCTATCAGGGAAGTTACTCACTGTCCCCATTAGACAGCAGAAAAAAATAAAGGCACATTGAAAACTAAGGCTCAGAGAGGGTGAGTAACTTGCCCAAGGTCACTCAGCCAGTAGGTAGCAGAGCAGAAATCCAAACCTAATGAGTCTGGCTTCAGGGCCTGCATCCTTACTTCTCACGTCTCAGGCTCCCCCTTGGAGGCCCAAGTTGGGGAATGCGCCCTGGGCTTTTTGCTTTCCAGCTCTGTGGGATGTGGGCAGTGAGGCAGGAGCAGTAGCTAGGTGGGTCCCACCTAAACACATTTCTGCTTTCGCATCCTGAAGCCTCCCACCTCCCCAGTGAGGTGGGTGTCAGCTCTACTTGGAGCCTAGCCTGTGGGGTGGATTTTCACCAAAGCAATGGATCTAGCAGTGTCAAACCAGCCATTGTCAAAATGACATTTGTGTCAACCGGAATTTTAAAAGTGCCCTTCTGTTTACTGGAAAAAACCTGGAAGATTTTTGTGAGCCTGTGGGGAGGGAACATGCCATCTGAACCACCCCACCCTCAATCAATCAGCTCTCATCCCTACACGCCCCAGGGCAGGGCAGAACAGAGGTGGCCCCTCCCCATCCCGGAAGGTGAGGGAGAGGAAGGGGCGTGGCCTCTGGGTGGGTGCCAAGGCCTGCCACTTATACCAGCCTCTCAGAGTAAGCCTGGGACTGGAGTAGGGTAGTAGGAGGGGTCTGTGGCTGGAGATACCCAGCATTCCAGCAAAGCTTTAAGTTCTTTACCCCCGTTGGGCTTCTGGGTAAGTGGATGGGACTGAACACATCCCTGGTCAGGCTTCTGTGCACATCCTTGCAGACTTGAATTAAAATGTGGCGTGCAGACAGTGTGAGGCAGTGAAGCTTTGCCGTCAGGCAGGGCAGTTTGGATCTTGCTCTTGCACAAGCAGATGTTCTACTGCCTGCCCCCAGCAGACAGAGCAGCAGGCAGAGTAGCCCGCAGCTCACATAGCTTCTAGAACCTGCATACCTTGGCCCAGACTCCCTGTGTACCCTAAAGCCATTTGGGGACCAAAGCCCCTTACCGGCCTACAAAGAACATATACCCTCATCTTGCTCAGAAAGCAGGGGCCGGCAAATGTTTTCTGTAAGGGTCAGAGAGTAAATATTCAGGGCACTGCAGACCACCCAGTCTCTGTCACAACTACTCAGCTTTGTGGTCATAGCTTGAAAGAGCAATAAACACTATGTAAATGACTGTGCATTACTGTTTCCACTAATATTTTATTTAGGGACACAGAAACTGGAATTTCATATCATTTTCACATTATTAAATGTTATTGTTGTCAACTACTTAAAAATATAAAAACCATTCTTAGCTCATGGTCTATACAAAAAGAGGGTTTTAACTTGTGGCTATGGTCTGCCAACCCCTGCTCAAAACCCAACTATATCTGTCCTCTGCCTGAAACCGTCAATGGCTCCCTATTGCTTATAAGATAAAGTCCAAACTCCTTAGCATGGCTTTTAAGCCCTTATCTTCTGGCTCTAACCTATACTTCACTTGTCCGTCATCAGAGGGGTACTGGTTTTTGATGTCTTCCTCTCTGCTGAATGAATGGCAACCCCCAGGTCTGCTCAGAGCATGGGCCAACTCATAGTAATAATAATAACGATCGCAGTAATAGTAAGAACAGTATATACTCCTCTGTGCCAGGCACTGTTTCAAAGCACTTTCTCTGTATTAACTTATCAGATCCTCACTACAACCCTATGAGGTGGGACTGGTTCTATTCCCATTTAACAGATGAGGAAACTGAGGCAGAGTGAGTTAACCTGTTCAAGCTCAACCTGCTAATAAAGGATAAAGCTGTGTTTCAACCCTGCAGTCTGGCCCTGGTGCCTAGTGCTGAGCTTTTTCTCCCACTGGGTGTCCTTCCTTCCCTCTCTACCATCTACACACCCACAGCTCACCACGCATTAGCCCCTCCCAGGCACTAAGCAGTCCGCACACAAGGTCTGTGCAGTCCCTGCCCTGGGGACACTTACAGTCCAGCAGGGGCCAGGAGGCAGGGAATATGAAGAGTGAAGGGACCCTGCCCATCTAGAGGAGAGCAGTGGCTCTGGCAGGTCACTTGGTACTTGGTGATCTTTTACGGAAAAATCACTTGCTTTTTAGACATTAAAAAAAAAAGTCAAAATTTTAGAAATCCTGTGTAGTCCTCTCTAGTGGTTTCTATTTTCTTCTTGCAGCCCTTCTCATGGCGGGGTCTGGCATCCTCTTAGCTCCTAATTGCTGCTTCAGACCAGTCTCATGCCCTCCTCCCTAAATCTACTTTCTCAGGATGTGCCAACCCTCCCCTGCATGACTCAGGCATCCCCCAGTCCCAGGTCACACCCCTACTTTGTTCAGGAGGTTACTCCAGCTCCCTGCCACTCTCTCCTTTGCCACTCCTGTCTTCATTCATAGAACAGTAGTGGTCCTTGCCACCTCCTAGCCTTTCCTTTCCTTGACCTCCTCCACTCCTCCCCTCACTCTTATTCCCATGGGCAGAACCTAGACCTGGTCACCATCAGTAACTCCTCCCAAGCCGCCCACAGGCTCACCACCACCACCTACACAAGCCCTGGTGATCCTCTTGATACCCAAATCAGATCACTTGGCTCTACTCAAAGCCCTCCCATGTTCCCGCTCAAAGGAAAAGCCAAAGCCCTTGCATTGCCTTTGAGGTCCTGCCCAGCTGCCTCTCCCCCTCCTTTAGCTCCTGCCTCTTTGACTTCTATCCCCTCAGGTCATACTGGCCTCAGGGCCTTTGCATTTGCCCATCCCTTCAGAATCTATCTACAGATAGCTGCCTGGCTCATGCCTCATCCCTTCTAGTCTTTGCTGAAATGGCGCTTCTCACCAAGACAGACCCTGGCCCCCAGTACTCCTGATCCAGAGAAAGGAAAGACTTTTTCACACTGCTGCCCAGCGGGTGTCATCTTCTAGTTTAATATATCATTTACTTGTTTGTTTATGGCTTGTCTCCCCTCCTGACTAGAATATAGGTGCCACAAGGGCAGGGACTTTTATCTCTTCTGTTCACTGATGTGTCCCTGGCAGCTGGGACAGCATGGGGCACAGATTAAACACCTGATATAGAAGAGGAACAGCCACGTGGGAGTGGAAAGCTGTTGTGAGCAGAAATACAGCAAGTGCAAAGATCTGGAAGTTAAAGAAAGTGTAGCGTTCAGTTTGACAGTGTGTGTGAATGGGCAGAGGAGGCCGCCTTAATAAGCCTTGATCCTGAAAATGGGGAGAGGGTCATTTGGGCTTCAACAAGCAAGGGACATGTTTTTGTGTTTTTTAAAAAAACTTTATATTCATTTTTTAGAGAGAAGAAGGGAAGGAGAGAATGAAAAACATCAGTGTGAGAGAGAAACATTGGTTGCCTCCCACACTTGGGAGGGAGGTGTATGTGCACCTTTTGGTGCACTGGACAGTGCTCCAACCATCTGAGCCACACTGGCCAGGGCTAGGGGAACATGGTTTTTGTTTTCAGAAGATCTCTGTGTTTTTTTTGAGGTGCCAAGGCCTGTGCCAGGCGCTGGGAGGTGGAGACTGAGACATGGCCACTGCCCTCCAGTGCCCATCCTTCCATCCAGCCTATGCTTCCCCACCCCACACAGGCCAGCTGCCTTGGAGTGCTGTATGCCTCTTAGAGTCACTTGCCCCTGGCAACTGGTGAGGATAGTCCTGGTGTGGGTGAGCCACAGGGTGGGAAAGAACAGACCTGGGGGCTGGAAGCCTGGCGCAGGCGCCCTGGAGGCTTAAGCCCTGCTTTACCCAAAGGAACCAGCAAACAAGTATGACCCTAGGCAAGTCACTTCCCTTTCCTGGTTCACTGACTTACTCTGTGATTTGTTGTGGTACTGCACTAACAAGCTACATTCTCTGAGCATTTCCTAAGCACCAGCACTATAATTAAGTGCTTCCTATATATCTGCTAATCATTCTAACAGCTCTACAATGGTGGTGATTAATTGCTCCGTTTAACAGAAGAGGAAAGCTGAGGCACAGAGAGGTTGCGGGCTTACTCAAAGCCACCCGGTGAGGCTGAGGTGCAGGGAGCTAGACAGGCAGGTGAGGGAGAGGCCCTACCTCCATGGTGGCTGCTGCTGGCCGGCTGGCCTTGCTGGTGACCAGCTTCCCCCAGGAGGCCTGGGACCGTACTCCAGTGCTTGCTGGGGCCTGGGTGCTGGTCCCCTGTGGGGCTGGGGCCCAGGCCCCTATCTGCAGGGCTGGAGTCTTCCTGCTCACTCTGCTCAAACTCTGAGATCTGGAACATGCTCTGGGCTGTAGGGGCAAGATGGTAGGTAGAGCACAGCTGGGGAAAACGGTGGCTGACGGAGGTGGGGGAGCAGGTGCCCCTGGTTCCCTTTCCCATCTTAGAACCCCAGGTCCGCCCTGCTTCCCAGGCCCCCGTCTGTCTGTCCTCTGAGTCTGGCTGGGCAAGGAGCTCAGCCTGTCCACCCAGGACCTAAAACTCCTTCCGGGGCCCTGATGCTGTGGAGCCCCGACCCCTACCCAGGCCCCGGCTGGACGCGCCCCTGAAGACCGCACGCAAGACTCACCCCAAGCCCGATCTCGAGGCCCCTGACTCGGGCCTGCGCCTCCCTCTAGCACCAAGGGAGCCCGGCTCTAGTTCCCTGGGCAACGGGAACTGTCACCGACCCTACCCAATCAGCTATCGAAATGTCACCAGGGCTGTCCAGGAGGTGGAGCCACTGCCGGCGCGACCTGCTCCCCGCCCACCGCCTTCCTCCCCTTCCTGGTCTCCCGACGCTCTCCTCCCGACTTCCTCGTACCTGGGGGGGGGGGGGGGGGGGGGGGTAGTGTGGGTGGGAGCAGATGAGGGATTCTTTGGGGTCCCCAAAGAATTTGGAACCTGGGGGCTAGCTTCTGTTGACAAGTCCTTCAGCCCCTCTGGGCCTTAGTTAACGCCCCTGTAAAATGGGGATAATGACACCTGCCTCAGGGACCAGTGAATTTTGTAAACCGAGGGGTGATTGCTGTGGGCGAAAGCACTTAGCAAAGCCATAACTGGAGTTCAGCCGTAAGATGCACTGTTGCTGTTGGCTCCGTGGACCGGGCCACTGGGTCCCTCTTCCCACACTGTGGAAGCCGCACCGCACGCATCATGGGCACCACTCCCCGTGCCACCTAGGGAGCATTCGAGATAAGCGAGGGGCCTCCTCCCTGGCAGGATGACTGTCCCGGCGCAGGAGAAGGGATAAGGGCTCCTGTGAGGGTGGCCATTGGGCTCGCGGGGACTTTGCGCCTGCCAGGCGGTGGGCCAGGTGAGCGGGAACCGCGGCCGTCTAGGGCGGAGCGCAGGCAGGCCTGGGGGCTGCGGAGCCGGGGGCGGGGCCCGGAGGCCATCTTGGCTGTGGGCGGAAGTTTTCTTCAGAGACTGGGCGAGGGAAAGTGGCTGCCGCCCTCGGCTTGGCGGCGCATTCTCGGTTTGGGGATGGGGTTAAGAGAAGCGTGGGGACTGGCGGCCCCGTAAACAAGCAAGGACCGGTGGCCCCGGGCATTGTCCACCAGGGAGCCGGCCGAACGCGGTGTCGCCCCAGCACCTCGGCCGCCCGCCGCCTCTCGTAACCCCTGGCACCCGCCAGCGGCGTAGCTCTCACCCATTCTCGAACGACTACGAGCTGGGCGCGGCGCGAGGTTGCGGAGCCGGGGTTAGACCCCGCGCAGTTTGCGTAGCGAGCGGCGCCCGCGCAGGCGCAGGCGCAGGCGCAGGAGGGGGCGGAGCCGCAGGAGCCGAGGAGCCGGAGCCCCGGGTCCCAGCGACCGGAGCCGGCTCCTCCAGAGGCGGACTGAGAACCTGGCGTCGACCTCCTCCCCGCCTTGGGCGGTTGGAGGGTGGACGTAGTGGGGAGTGGGTTGGGGGCAGCGTCCGGAATCCTGAGGACTGAAGGCAGAGCCCCCACGCCCACCCCACACGGATTATTGAGGGGAGAGAGCCCGCAGTTTGAGGAGGGGGAGAGCCGGGTGTTGAGCGCCCCACGCTGCGGCCGCTGCCCGGAGCCAACAGGCATCGGCCGGCTCTCCCCCTCCTGCCGGGACGACTGGAGCGACCAAGGCCAAGGACCTTTCTCCTTCAGCCTCTGCACCCCCAGGCTGCTGGCTCTGGGACTGGCCCAGGGAGGCGACACTCTCCACCCCACCCCCCAACCCTCAGCCCTGGAGAGAAGAGTCTGTCCTTCCACGCTCCTGAGTGAAGGGCCCAGGCCCTGGCCCCAGGCTGCCAGTGCCCCTCTGCAAGGGCTGCTGCAAGGGCGACTGTTCCTCTGTTTCAGGGAAGGGCCTGGCCAGCCACAACTTCTTTCCTCCTGAACTCCCCATCTCTGTCTCTGCACGCTTCAACTCCCACCCCTCCATATTTATTTATTTTTTTCCCTGGCCCCCTGCCAGCTCCTCCATCTCTGTCTCAGGATTCAGGCCTCGCTCCCTGACATGGAGAGTAACCTGTCTGGCCTGGTGCCTGCTGCTGGTCTGGTGCCTGCGCTGCCACCAGGAGTGACCCTGGGGCTGACTGCGGCCTACACCACTCTGTACGCCCTGCTCTTCTTCTCCGTCTATGCCCAGCTCTGGCTGGTGCTTCTGTATGGGCACAAGCGTCTCAGCTATCAGACCGTGTTCCTGGCTCTCTGTCTGCTGTGGGCCGCCTTGCGTACCACCCTCTTCTCCTTCTACTTCCGAGATACCCCCCGAGCCAACCGCCTGGGGCCCCTGCCCTTTTGGCTTCTCTACTGCTGCCCTGTCTGCCTGCAGTTCTTCACACTGACGCTTATGAACCTCTACTTTGCCCAGGTAACCGAGGTAACTGGGTGGGATGCTCTGTGGGGTGGCAAGCCTCAAGGGCCCAAAGGAACAATGGGCGTCTCTGCTCCCAGGTGGTGTTCAAGGCCAAGGCGAAGCGTCGGCCAGAGATGAGCCGAGGCTTGTAAGTACACAGGACACTGGTGGGCCCAGCCCCCAGGCCAGGAGTAGCCTGGTGTCTACCCCCCCATGGCAGGGCTAAGGTGAGGACAACTCAGGGAATGTTTGTGAAAGAACTTGGGAAAGTGAAGCACCTGGCACAGATGGCTTAGCAGAGGTGTTGCATGTGTGAAGGGCAACAATAATAGAAGCAGCCAGGGGAGAGGGTACCAGTGTGGTCCATGACAGGAAGAGCTGGAGCCTCCAGCCCTTGGAAGCTCCAAAACCAAACCACTCCTGGGTGACCTTGGGTGGTGATACTCCTGTCATTTGTACAACATCTTACAGTTTATTAAGAGCTTTCACAAACATCTTTTATTTTTATAACTTATATGTGAGGCTGTTATTATCTCCATTTGAGAGATGAAGAAACTGAGGCCCAGAAAGGTAAAGCAACATATTCAAGGTCATAGATGTGGCTAGAGGCAGAGCCAGGACTTAAGCCCAGATTTCTGACACCCAATCCATTGCTCCTTCCACTATACCACAGCTGTCAGTCACCTTCTGACCACCTTGGGCCTCAGTTTCCCCATCTGTAAAACTGGAGGAGCAAGGTTCAGACTGGATGACCCAAGGTTCTGATTGACACTGTGATCTCCTGGGGGAGGTTGGGTGGTGGGTGAGCACCAAGGGTGTAGTCTGGGGCTGACTATGCTGTGGGCTGCAGGCTAGCTGTCCGAGGGGCCTTCGTGGGGGCCTCGCTGCTCTTTCTGCTGGTGAATGTGCTGTGTGCTGTGCTGTCACACCGGCGCCCGGCACAGCCCTGGGCCCTCCTGCTGGTGCGTGTCCTGGTGAGCGACTCCCTGTTTGTTATCTGCGCACTCTCTCTTGCTGCCTGCCTCTGCCTTGTTGCCCGGAGGGCTCCCTCCACCAGCATCTACCTGGAGGCCAAGGTAGGGTCACAACCCTCATGCCTGGTGTCCTTTGGGGTCCTTGGGCATTGTTCTTCAGGATAGAGAGGAAGCTAGAGTCTCCCCTCTCTGAGGGTCCCTTGTTATCTGTGCCAGGGAACTAGTGTGTGCCAGGCAGCTGTGATGGGTGGTGCCATGGTCCTGCTCTATGCCAGTCGGGCCTGCTACAACCTGGCCGCTCTGGCCTTGGCTCCCCGGAGTCGACTGGATGCCTTTGATTATGATTGGTACAACGTCTCTGACCAGGTGGGCATTCAGCATGTCTGCTGCCTCCTTAGTCGCCATGGTTCCTGGGCCCTGTCCAGGTGCCCCACTGGCACAATTGCAGCTTGGCATAAGCACCTGCTTTCCCACAGGCGGACCTGGTGAATGACCTGGGGAACAAAGGCTACCTGGTGTTTGGCCTTATCCTCTTTGTGTGGGAGCTGCTGCCCACTACCCTGCTGGTGGGCTTCTTCCGGGTGCACCGGCCTCCACAGGACCTGGTGAGGGCCAATATAAGAAGGGTGGCCCCGGGACACCGTGCGCTGGGGCCTGGGGTGGTTGTAGGAGGCCAGTAGGGGGCAGGAGAGAGCATCAATGGCAGCTTCCTCCTCCAGAGCACCAGCCGCATCCTCAATGGGCAGGTCTTTGGCTCCCGTTCCTACTTCTTTGACCGGGCGGGGCACTGCGAGGATGAGAGCTGCTCTTGGGAGCATGGCCGGGGAGAGAGCACCAGGTAGGAGCCTCAGCCCCACCTCAGGACCCCTAAGCTCCTGGCTTGCTCCATGGAGCCATGGGGACGTAGAGCCAGGTCTTGTCATCCAGCCCTAGCCCCTACCATGGCCTTTGTTTCCATCTGTACTAGGTGGGGGCCCCTCTGGTTTCCCCCTCTTGCCCTGAGGATGGTTTTCTACAGTTTGCAGTACTCAAGCCCTGGGTCCTGGAATGTCTGGGTTACAGGCTCTGTTCTAAGCCTCTCTCCCCCCCAACTCTTGTGAATATGGCCCTGGTCACTGCCTTGGAACTGACCCTGTTTCTCTGTCTGCAGCATGTCAGGCAGCCTAGGCTCCAGCAGCTGGTATGGCGCCATTGGGCGAGAGCCAGGCTGGTACGGGGGCAGCCAGACGCGGACCACTCCTCTGCTCTTCTCCCAGGTGTTGGGCCCAGGCAGCCACCACCACAGTCTCTACTCCACTCCACAGACGTGATCCCTCTCCAACTCTCCCCAGAACACTCAGACCCCAATCCCTCCCACCCCAGGCCCCTGTGCCAGGTTCATCTGCTGCTTCTTGCCCAGGATCCCAGGGGCTATGGCCACCTCCTCCCCTGGCCGGCTCCTTGCTACTTCTATTGTAGTGAGTTTGTGCCGTCCCCTAGGATGGGGGGCATGGCCCTGCCTGCCAGATGCGCACAGCACCCTGGCATGACCTGCCGCCTCCGCTTCTATGCTGGAGCCAGCTACCTCTCCTGTGTCTGCCACTCAATAAACAGTGTCTGTGCCCTGTGGCCGTCCACTGTCTGTAAGTTATATGTGCTCCTTGAACTGTCTGGCTGGCTGAGGTTGATCAAACACTGGCCCTTGAAGGGGGCTGCTGGATTGGCAGGGGCCACTTACCTCCCCCAGGCTGGAGGGCAGGGAGAGGGAGGAGCCTGCAGTGTGAGGGGAAGGGAGACCAGAAGAGCTCTGCCCTTACTCCAGTCCCCTCTCTACTTGAATAATTTCCACCCTACCTGCTTCAAATGTCACTTATTTTTAGAAGCCTCCCCTCTCTATGTCAGGGAACAGTGTCCCCCCCCCCCCGGGTCCTGTGGCACTGTACTTATGTGGCTATTATGCCTCTCATCCCCTAGCAGATTGGGATTTCTGGAGACCCTACTTTCCTTTCATCACATCCAACCAGGCCTTCAGTTCCTGGGGTTAGTCCAGGGCCTGTGGAGGAAGAGTTGCCCCTTAACTGAGCAGCCCCCATTTTCCTACCAGATGTGGATTTGACTGGTAGGATGAGCTGCCCCCACACAGTCTGCCTGGTGGTCCTGGGGCCCTCTTCTCTGGCCACCCCTAATAGCATAGTCACTGCCCTCTGCTGCCATAGCCCTGGCAAATTTGTCCTATGGGTGGGAGTTGTCTATCCGAGGGTCTGTCTCCTGCACACAGACCTGACTGTTCAGCTCCTCGGAGTCCCTGGGGCCTAGCACTAAGCCTGTCTTGAAACCCTTCACTTGGGACTGTCCTGGACACCAGGCCTTAGGCTGCTGGAGAGTGCACAATCACTTTGTTGAACAGAAAGTTGCTGACATTTGTAGGGCACTTTATTGTGTGTGCCAGATTTACAAATACCTCTTTAATGCTCCTAATAGCACCCTAAGGTAAGAATTAACATCCCTGTTCTCTAAATGGGTACCTGCAGGCTCCAGAGTTTGGTAAGGCGTCTAGGCCCCCTACTGGTAGAGGGTGGTCAGCCTTGGAGCCCAGGCTTCAACCACCCCACCCTGAGCGCTGAGGACCCCAGGCAAGAGCAGGGTCTTTGGAGAGATAGGAGTTGTAAAATGGGTAAGAGCCTAGAGGAGCTGATTTCCAGGACCTGCAGGGGCCCTGGCAGTTCAAGCAGTGGGGGAGGGGTGCTGGCACCAGTTCCATGCTGGGGTAGACATGGGGAGAGACCAAGGGATGGGCATACAGTAGCAGGGACAGGAGATGCCCTAGCATGGGTTTCCAGAACTGGGCCCCACCGCACCAGGGCCAACGGCAGCTGGCCTGAGTGTCTCCCCCGCCCTTTGTCTGGCAGGATCCCCTCCCTCATAAGTGTTGAGCCCAAAGGCCAGGCTGTCCCAGGGGTGGGGAGTTGAGGGCCCTTCCTACCCTATGGTGAGCCTGGGAGATTAGTGTGGCGCCTGTCCAGAGAGGTAAGTGGGATGCTGTCCAGACCCGGGCTACGCTGCTGGCCACACTGGCTAGCTGGTGGGGCAGTTCCAGGGCTCTGGTCTGACACTCCAGGCCAGACCCAGTGGCAACCCTTACCGCTCTCCTTTGGCTCTCATCTCCAAGGACCAGCCGGAATTAGGGCACAGGGCGCCCACAGGTTAGGGGCTGGGGGTGCGGCGCTGGTGGCCAGGGTGCGGCTGGGAGGGAGGCGCGGCACTGGAGGGGTTAAACGCGGTAGGAGGGGGGCTTCAGACAGCGGGAGGGGGGGTCCCAGCCCCAGCGGCCGCCTGCTCCGCCTGTCTCTGCCGCCACCGCCTCTACGGCCCAGTGGGCACCGGCGAGGCCGCGCCGGAGCCGGGGTCTCAGCAGCAGAGGGGCCAACAGTGAGTGCGGGGTGGAGGGGCACGGGAGGGAGTGCGGGCCGTACTCCCGGGCAGGGCACCGAGGGACTACCGACCGTCTGGGTGGGGTTCCACCTCCCTTCCACGCGTGGACGCCTCCGGGAATCGTGAAGCCGGCCACGCGTCCAGCCGCCCGTCATGCTCCGAGGCGTCGGCGTGAAGACGCGGGAGGCGGTGGGAGCAGCAGGGGGGCGTGCGGTGTGCCGGCGGCGGGCACTGCGCCGTTGCCCCGTGGTCTGAGTGTGCATCCGCGGGTATGGGCACACGTATGAGTGGCCCTCTGGGTGCTGCAGCCCCTGGGGTCCAGGTGTGCCCGTGAGCCTGGGGAGCGTGCAGGCGGAGCGTGTGCGTGCAGCCTGAGCAGCCGGGTGGCTGGAGCTGCAGGGCGGAGCGTGGGCGCGTGGGGCTTTGTGCTGCTTGTGCGCGCGTGGGCGCCGCCTCCCACTGTCCTGGGGGCCGACAGCTGCCCTGGGGGATGCTGCATGGTCCCGTGTGATGCCCCGGCCCTGGCCCTGCTCCTTCCCGGCACCCGGCATCCTCCCTTCCCTCTCCCCCTCCCCCGCATCTGCGCAGGGATGGGACCCATCCCTGGGTTCCTAGAAAGCCCGGCGGGCTCTGGGGGACCCTGGAGGCTCCCCACCCAGTCCATCGGGGCTAGAAGCATTGCCGGCAGAGGCGGGAGGAGAGGGAGAAGTCACGAAGATGCTGCGGCAGCGGCGGATGCACCGGGACCAGCTGTCCCCGTCCCCGCCCTGTGCGTCCGGCCTTTCCTCCCGCTGTTCCTTTTTTCCTTCTAGCGCCTCCTCGCCGCTCAGCCCCCTCCTGGGAGGCGGGTTCCCCACTCGCGGGCTGCCCCCGGCTTTTCCCTGTTCTCCCTGCCTCTTCTTCAGCAGGCTCAGTCTCTCTCTCTTCCACTCTCCCTCCTTTCCCTTCCCGGTGCCCTCTTCTCTTCTCACACCCCGGAGTCCCCGGACAGGGGCTGAGGGCCGGGCAGTGGAGGTAAGGGGGAGGACCGAAGTGGGGGGAGGACCGAAGTGGGGGAATGACTGGGTGTGTTCTGGTACCAAGTGTCCAGCCAGAGGGATGTGAGGAGAGGTCACCTGTGGGCAGTAGGGCTGGAGGCTCCAAGGACCCCTGGGTGTGTAGGGCTTGGAAGAGGGTATAGGGGTGTCAGGCCAGGTTATTGATCCAAGCGTTCCTGGTTCTCCCCGCAGTGACCGCAGCCCTCCAGGAGCCTCCTGCCCAGCCTCCCCAAGCGGGCAGTGGAATTGGTCGGGCCCCTGGGCACGCCATGCGCAGCACCACACTACTGGCACTGCTGGCGCTGGTCCTGCTCTACTTGGTGTCCGGTGCCCTGGTGTTCCAGGCCCTGGAGCAGCCCCATGAGCAGCAGGCCCAGAGGCAGCTGGGGGCGGTCCGAGAGCAGTTCCTGAGGGCCCACCCATGTGTGAGCGACCAGGATCTGGGGCTCTTCATCAAGGTGCGTGGGTGGGCGAGAGCCCCTTCAGCACTCACCCATGACCCCCTAGCACTAGCTGCATGCCAGTGGGGCCCTGTGCTGGGGTGCTGCTTCCAGACTGGCACCCCTGAGAGCTGGGTGCAACTGGGGTTGCGAGGCAGAGTCTGGGATCAAGTCTCTCTGCTTTCAATATGGTGTCCATGGGGCATTTGTTTTCCTTGCTGTACCAGGCATTAGACTGTGCTCCTGGAAGGTCTCCTTCAGTGTGGAGGGTGGCTGAAGGAATGAAGGAAGGAAGAAATGAATAAAGGGCTGTAGCACACAAGATATGTTACATTTTCACAGGTCTGACTCACTGGTTTAGGGTTACCAGATAAAACCCAGGACATCCAGTTAAATGTGAATTTCAGCTAAACAATGAATAGTTTTTAAATATAACTATGTGCCATGCAATATTTTTATTTGTTAAATCTGGCAACCCTGCAGTGGTTCCTATACTTCCTTGGAGTCACATATGCCATAGAGAAGCTGTGAACACCCCTTTACCCCAGGATCTCCTAAGCCTGTCCATGCCATCATGAATGTGAGGTTAAGCACCCCTTTGCCCCAGGACTCATGCTTATGGTGTAGAAGCTAGAAGGAGGGCAAGTCAGGGACTGGGTCGGCTTTGGTCCAGTGACTAAAGAAAGTGCTGGGCTTGTCTTCTGGGATACTGTCCGGCCACACCTCTATGGCTTTCTCTGATTTCTGAGTCACTATCATATTAAAAACCTAAGATTTAACTTTAATAAATGTTTACTACTTTAGTAAAGATTACCCCTCTTTCCCTGTCTGTTCTTTTGGAGGGAGGAGCCACCAGCATGGAGGCCTCTGTGTTCCAGCTGATTCCCAGTGTGGCAGGACCCAGAGCAGAGATGAAGATGGGGTGGGGCCAGGGCACAAGGCAGCCTGACCTTGTCTCTGACACTTCTAGAATACCGAGAGAGGCCCAGAGAGGCCTGGGCAGGAGAGTGTGTCTGACCAGACCACAGGGCAGAGGGAGGGAGGGAATCTGACCTATTTTATCTTCACAATGGAGTTACTTCTTTCCTGAATAGAAAGAAGGAAGGGCAGAAACTGGGAGGGTGGGCAACTGCTGCTCTCTTTCCCTTCCACAATTAGTCATACGGCGATTATGCACCTACTGCGAACGAGGTGCTGTGCTATACACCATAGGGTGAGCAGGGAGGTTGACACTGGGGTGGGACAGATGCAGGCTGTGCTCTAGAGGATGTCACATCTGGGAGAGGGGACAGATCCATGGACAGATCACCATAGCATTGTCCTGGGGAGCGGAAAAGCAGCTTTCCTTATTTCCTTCTTTGTTAACCGCTTGTTGTATGCTGGACCCTGGGCTAGGTGCTCGGGTGCAAGAGGGAGGTGCCAGGGGCCTTTGAGAAGAGCTGGTAATTGAAATGAGGCAGGGAGATGGGTGGGACTTAGAGATGTGTGATTGGGTTGTAAGGGACTACAGGCAGGGGAGCAGCATGGGCAAAGGCGCGGAAGCCGGAATGAAGGAAGAAATGAATAAATGGCTATAGAACTCAGACTTAGCAGATGCCTAGTCATTTGAGACAAAAATTAGAACACACAGGATGACAAAGGATTTTTTCCCCCCTTAAGTAGTGAATTTACAAGAAAGGTGTGGCAAAATAAAAATTAAATCACTTTAAACCATACATTTCACTTCTTGGCTTTATTTAAAAATTAGTATTATAGGAAATGAGATCCTCTCAGAAATCTGGGGCTAAGGTCACCTTAACTTGGGTTTCTAAATGGGAGACTCAGAAGAGAAGACTGGGGAAGGAGAGGTTGGAACCAGATTGACAAGGGGCTTAAACCCTGGGCTGGGGATTTGGGACTCCGTTCTGCAGACAGAGGGAGCTATGGAGGATTTGGGGTCCTAGCCTAGGACAATTAATTTGGGAAGGGTCTTGCTACTGAGGAGGGACCTGCAGTAAGAGAGAGATGTGGTTTATGATCTTCACACTCCCTGCCTGTGTGTCTCGGCTCTCTGCTCCTTGGGGAAGGGCCCAATTGCACCCCCTCCTCATTGTGCTCTGATCTGCATCACTTAGGGCAGGCACTCTCAAAACACAGACCCTGCCCTGAGGGACCCGCAGGCTGACTAGAGGGGCAGACACATGGCCATTTCATTAATTTAAGCGTATTTACTGAGCACCTACTGTGCAGCACAGGACTTCAGCAGAGTGGGCAGGGGTTTGTGTATCCACACAAAAGTTGGATGAAAATTTTGATATATGAACTTGCTTGGAGGGAGGGTCCCTAACTTTCATCACATTTTCCAAGGCAAGGGACTCAAATTCAGTTTCCACAGGGCAATGGGAGTGGTGGGGTCTGTGGAAATCTGGAAATCACTAGGCGTGGTCACTATGTGGATACTAATTTAACAAACACACAGTGCTTACTTTGCTGTGAGTGCTTTAACTCTTCACCTCAAATCGATATGGTAGGTGCTGTTATCACCATCTCCGCATGGTAGATGCAGAAACAGAGGCACAAAGACTTAACCTGCCCAAGTTCACATAGCACCAAGATTTGAAACCAGACAGTCTGGTCCCAGAGTCTGTGCTCTCGACCACCGTAAAATTGGAAATCTGTTGTGTGAAATTAGGGGGCAGATAAATGTTTCTAAAACAATGTGGAGGTCAAACAAAATTGGGTCACCCAATTTACAATGTCTGTTCAAAGGGACTGCCTTCAGGGAGACCTGAGGGAAGGGGAGAGCTGGGGGGGAGGGGTAGGAAGGGAAGCACTCTGGAGACTGGAGGGCCAGGGGGTTGGCCAGGACAGAAGGGAAGGACTAAGGCTCCTCCTTCTGCGCCTTGTCCTGCAGGAGGTGGCTGATGCCCTGGGAGGGGGTGCAAACCCTGACATCAACTCAACCAGTCACAGCAACTACTCAGCCTGGGACCTGGGCAGCGCCTTCTTTTTCTCAGGCACTATCATCACCACCATCGGTGGGGGAGGGGACTGGGCATGTGGAGGGGGGCAAAGAGTGGCTGGCCACTCTCTTGGGGGAAGGTGCAGGGGGAGATAGGGGAAGCCCCTAGACCTCCTGCTCGGTCCCTCTGCTCAGGCTATGGCAATGCAGCCCTACGCACAAATGCTGGACGCCTCTTCTGCATCTTTTATGCACTGGTGGGGATCCCGCTGTTCGGGATCCTGCTGGCAGGGGTCGGGGACCGGCTGGGCTCCTCCCTGCGCCGTGGCATCGGTCACATCGAAGCCATCTTCCTGGTAAGCTGCTCCATGCACTTGTGTTGGGCTCAGGATACCTTTCCTACATCCCCTCCTGGCACATGAGCTCCGCCTGAGATTGCAGGAGCCTCCCCGCGGGCTCCTGAAGGAAGGGGTATGGGGTGTGAGAGTGGAGGTTTTGGCGACCCCTGGGTCCTACCTATTGCCCTCCTGCAGAAGTGGCATGTGCCCAAGGAGCTGGTGCGGATTTTGTCGGCAGTGCTCTTCCTGCTGTTCGGCTGCCTGCTCTTTGTTCTCACCCCCACATTTGTGTTCTGCTATGTGGAGGGCTGGAGCAAGCTCGAAGCCATCTACTTCGTCGTAGTGACCCTCACCACGGTGGGCTTCGGGGACTATGTGGCCGGTGAGGCCACCTTTCTTGTGCTGTATTTTCCTACCCACTTTATTCCTACCCAGGGGCTCTGCACTTTTACTTCTCCCTCCAAATTCCATGTGGCGTTTGTGCACTCAAACAAGATGGCTCCAACCCCTATATCCGCTCATGGAATGCACCCTCCCTCACATTTGTGCACAGATGCAACACCTCATGCATTCTTGCATTCTTGCATGCCTGTGCCTCCATGCATGTTCACATATAAATTAAGGTGCACCTCTTATACATACATTCTTGCACGTGAGCACTCCCATTCCCATGCTCTTATCCTGCACACCTTCGAGTCATGCATGCTTATCTTGCATGCATTCACACACTCTGGCACATAGCCATTGCCCTGGGGAGAGCAGATTCTTCAATGAACTGGGAAGAGGGGCAGGGAAACAGTGGCTTGTTCCACAACAACTTCTTTCTACCCTCCACCGGTGTCCCAGGTGCCAACCCCAACCAGACCTTTGCAGCCTATCAGCCGTTGGTATGGTTCTGGATCCTGTTCGGCCTGGCCTACTTTGCTTCAGTGCTCACCACCATCGGGAACTGGCTGCGAGTAGTGTCCCGCCGCACTCGGGCAGAGGTAGGCCCCCCTGGGCCGGCGCCAGGCCTGTGCCACCGTGACACGGACGCGCTGTACCCTACCAGTTGCTTGGCCAGCCCGCCTCCCTTCCAGAGTGTGGGTCCTCCAGGCAGGGACTGAATGAACCCCAATATGCACCAGCCAGGTACAAGGGGATAAATTCAGATTTGCGGGAGACTCCATCTCTGTTCTTATGGATAGGGTTGCCAGATTTACCAAATAAAATGCAGGAAGCCCAGTTAACTGTGAATTTCAGATAAGTAGCAACTAATATTTTAGTATAAGTATATCCCACATAGTGCTTGGGCTATACTTATACTAAAATTTAATTTGTTTGAAATTCAAATTTAATTGGACGACCTGTATTTTGTCACCCCACTCGTGGATCCCCACCGAGGAGCCCAAAGGTCTCTGGGGACACGGGGAGGGGGGGCTGAAATAAAACGGGTTTTCTAGAAAAGCTCGAGGAGAAGAGGGCCCTTCCGTGTGATGGAAGGGAGATGGCGCGGCTGATGAGCCTGGCCTCCTCGGGCGGGTTGGGCAGGAGGACCAGGGGAAAGAGGAACAATGCCCGATTGGCGAGGGCAGGCTCCGGGGTGGCTGAGGCGCTCGCGGACCCCCGGGTCGGGTCGAGGGCTGCTTTTCCTCCCCGCGCAGATGGGCGGCTTCACGGCACAGGCCGCCAGCTGGACCGGCACAGTGACGGCGCGCGTGACCCAGCGAGGCGGGCCCGCGGCGCCACCGCCGCCGGAGAAGGAGCAGCCCCTGCTGCCCGCAGCGCCGTGCGCCTCGCAGCCCGCCGGCGGGCCCCCGGCGCCCGCGCGCGCCGAGAAGGCCGAGCCCCCCTCCCCGCCCACGGCGTCCGCGCTGGATTACCCCAGCGAGAACCTGGCCTTCATCGACGAGTCCTCCGACACGCAGAGCGAGCGCGGCTGCGCGCCGCCGCGCGCGCCACGGGGTCGCCGCCGCGCCCCCAACCCCGCCCGGAAGCCGGCGCGGCCCCGGGCTCCCGGGCGCCCCCGGGACAAAGCCGTGCCCGTGTAGGGGGCCGCGGCCCCCGCCTCTCAGAGGCCTCCGTTCTTGCTCTCTCCCCTGCATGCTTTGCTTGTTTGACCAAAGAGCCCCTTTTCCACCCGACTGGGGCCTGGGGAGCAGGCCAGGCTGCTTGCCTGCCACCCCGGCCCCTGGCCCTCTCCTCACGCCACCCATCTCCAGACCCCCCGGCCTCCTGCCTCGCTGTCCCGGCGGGGCCCGTCCCTCACACCACCTCACGACTGTGCCTCAAAGCCTGCATCAATAAACGAAAAAGTCTGTACCGCTGCGGGCGTGCGCGCTCCGAGGACACGAGTGGGCGTGGGGGGGGGCTGGGGGCCGGCCGCTTCCTGGCACGCCAGGCCTCCGGTGACACTGCACCCGCGTCGGTTGGGGCGGGGCACGGCCCCCTTGGCTGTGACCCGCCCGCGCCTCCGCTTGGGGGCCGCGGAGCAGGGTCCGGCGGAGGAATCTCCCAGATGGGCTGTGCGTCTCCGACGCCCGCACAGCTACCAGGGGCGAGGGGACCCGGAGAAATAACCCTATCGAGCGTGGAGGGCTGCAGCGCCATTCGGGGCGGGACCCTGCCCCTCCCCCTTCCTGGAGCGCGACCCCCTCTTCCTCGCGCGAGGCCTGAGGCGACTGGGTCCGTTGGGGCAGAACCATGGAGGAAAAGCCTTTCAAAGTAAGAACTCCCCCTGAGCCCCCCACCCGGCCAGCCCCGACTCGCTGAACCTGGGCCCCTGGCTGTCCTCTCACCCGGTCCACTCAGTGCTCAGTCCCTGCCCCAGCCTGCTCTCCCTGCCCTCCCCAGCTCCCCGCCGTCCTGGGCTTTCCTCGTTTTTTTCTTTTTTTATTGAATTTATTGAGGTGATATTGGTTAATAAAAGTATATAGGTTTCAGGCGTACAATTCTATAATACATAATCGGTACACCTGAAATCGATATACTTTTAAAAATATATATATCTTTATTGATTTCAGAGAGAGGAAGGGAGAGGGGGAGAGAGAGAAACATCATTGATGAGAGTCATTGACCGGCTGCCTCCTGCGCGCCCCCTGCTGGGGATGGAGCCCGAAACCCAGGCATGTGCCCTGACCGGGAATCCAACTGTGATCTCCTGGTGGATGCTCAGCCCCTGAGCCACGCCCAGCCGGGCTCTATATACTTTTTACTAAGTCTCCTTCCATCACCGCCCCCCCCAATACCCTCCTCTACCTTCCTCCAACCCCTTTCCCTCCGGTAATCACCATACTGTTGCTGGTGTCTATGAATTTTGTTGTTTTGCTTAATGCCTTCACCTTTTTCACCCAGTCTTGCAACATCCCCTCCCCTCTGACAGCTGTCAGCCTGTTCTCTACCTTTGAATCTGTCTCTATTTTGTTCGTTAGTTTATTTTGTTTATTAGATTCCACATATGAGTGAAATCATATGATACTTGCCTTTCTCTGACTGGCTTATTTCACTTAGCATAATGCTCTCCAGGTCCATCCATGCTGGAGCAAAGGGTAAGATTTCCTTCTTTTTTATGGCCGAGTAGTATTCCATTGTGTAAATGTACCACAGCTTTTTTTTTTTTTAATATATCTTTATTGATTTCAGAGAGAGGAAGGGAGAGAGTTGAACTATCAATGATGAGAGAGTCATTAATCAGCTGCCTCCTGCACGCCCCCAACTGGGGATCGAGCCTGCAACCCGGGCATGTGCCCTGACTGGGAATTGAACCCTGATCTCCTGGATCCTAGGTTGATGCTCCACCGCAGAGCCATGCCTGGTCAGGCTGTACCACAGCTTTTTTATCCACTCATCTACTGTTGGACACCCAAGCTGCTTCCAAATCTTGGCTATTGTAAATAACGCTGCAGTGAACATAGGAATGCATATATTCTTTCTGATTAGTGCTTTGGGTTTATTTGGATATATTCCCAGAAGTAGAATTGCTGGGTCATATGGCAGCTCCATTTTTTTAATTTTTTGAGGTAACTCCATAATGCTTCCCACAGTGGCTGCACCAGTCTGCATTCCCAACAGTGCATGAGGGTTCCCTTCTCTCCACATCCTCGCCAGCACTTGTTGTTTATTGATTTATTGATGATAGCCATTCTGACAGGTGTGCTGGGCTTTCCTTGTTGTATGTGGTCCACAGGCATTGGCCAAGTCTTCCGGCCATCATGACTCAGTCAAGCCGAGCTCCAAGAGTGACATCCGGAATCTGTGGACCATGGCCACGCTGTCACAGCCCAAGGTGAACGTGCAGCTTACACATGTTTATGAGGACTCTGAACAGGAGAGCAGCAGTGTAAGCAGCGGTACTGGCCACTGGTACAACCAGGAGAAGGCCGGTCCTGACTCTGACTCTGACAGGGTCTGGGAAGAATGGAGTGACACAGATAAGAAAGCCAGCATCAAGCAGGGGGAACTGGACGACTACACTTCGTTGGAGCTGAAGCAGCGTGCAGGCAGCTCCCCGAGAAGCGATTCAGAAGGAGTTGAGGATCCCAAGACCAAGATGGGTCAGTGTGACCTCACTGGGCTGTGAGAGCCCACAGGGCAGGGTGCTGGCCAGGGCCTCAATGTCTGTTGGTCTAAAACGCCCGGGAAGCTGTAGGATCCAAGTTTCTAGGATTCTCTGGGGGAGGGGGCCAGCTCTAATCTTTCACACTTTAAATCAACCAGACATTCTTGGGGCGCCCCCTACCGGGCAGGCATCATACAAGGTCCTGTGGCGGGGCATTCCTGGTCCCGGAGAGGCACGCAGGAAACTGTTCAAAGTCCGCGTCATTAGGACTGTGCTTTTAATGGAATCACCAGGATAGTTGAGAGAAGGAAGTTAATTTCTTGTCGGTGATTTTTCACCGGTTGAGGAGGTGGCTGTCATTTATTCACCCATTGGTGACAATTTTTCAGTGCCTACTTCATGCTGGGCACTTTTTGGGACTTTCCTCTCCCTTCTCACCCTCCCCCAGCCCTTCATCAGATGATTGGAACTGATCTAATAACTGCCACTTATTGAGCGTTTACTGTGTGCCCAGGCACTGGGCTTTCCTTGTATGATCACCTTTAAACTTCACAACCTTCATAAGAGGTTATTCTTTCTCTCTCTTTTTAAAAAATTATTGATGAGAGAGAGGGAGAGAAACATTGACACTGATTCTTGAATGTGCCCTGTGTGCCCTGAATGGGGATTGAACCTGCAACCTTGGTGTATTGGGAGGATGCTCTAACCAACCGAGCTACCTGGCCCGGGGTTATTCTTATTACCCCATTTTACAGAGGAAGAACCTGAGAGTCAGAAAGCTTCAGTCACTGGCCCTAAGTCTCACACAATGGGGCAGTCAGAACTAGAACCTTGGTGGGTAAGACAATAAAGCCTAGGGCTGTAAATCACTGTGCCATACTGTTTCCCACTAAAGTGGCACCTGGAACTGTTCTCTGAAGGTCACTCTCCCTGCCCAATGCCACCCTATACATCTCTGTTCCAGAAAAGACCCAGCAGTCTGCAGATGACTAATCTCTTTTCTCTTCTCCCAGAAGTATCGTCCTCGATATCATCACCCAGTATCTTGAAGCACACACCCCATCGAGCCTACTGGGTGGAGCAGCAGAACAGGGTTGGAGGCACCTAGGAAGACTGGGGATTTTAGTGGGGTGGGAAATGGGCAAGTTGGAGGTTCCTGAATGAAGGGGATGGGGTGGTTTGTAGGGTGGAGGGGCAGGTAGATTGGTTGGGGGTCTTGGGCTGGAGGCAGCCGGTGGGGCAGAGCTGGGGTCTCTTGGACATCTGAGCCTCTTGCTGCCTCTTCAGCTGCCGCTGCCCCTGATAGAACTCATGGAGAGTGAAGCTCTGGAAATCCTCACCAAAGCCCTCCAGAGTGAGTCCCTCCCCCAACTCCCATGAGACCTTGGGGGATTTGGCAGGGTTTGAGCCCCTGGGAGTGGGATTTCAGGATGTGTCTGCCTTGTCAGATTCCCTTACCACTCACAAATATTATAGGAGCCCCACAAAAAGTAAAAAGTGGGGGGACAGGAAAAGGAGACCCAGTGAGGGGAGATCATGGGGTAAATGTGAGGGGCCTGGGCTCCAGCTTAAGTGCAGCCCCCCTCTAGCCGATATGGTTTTTCTAAGGCTGTTTCTCTATCTGCCCAATGGGGATGACAGTCTTTGTGTGGCCTTGGCCCTTTCCCTGGGTAATGTGAAGAGCTTTGGACAGTGGATTATTTGGGTACACTTTCACTGATTTGCCCTGCTTATGATATGAGGGGTGGGGGCTACCTAATGGCTAATGGTGAGTGGTCCAAGAGGTGTCCAAAAAGCTATCTGCTACCACTGCCCTAGATGAGGCCTGCAACATTTCCTTTAATCTGTGCCCTCGTGCATCCTCTACCTTAATATCCTATCCTGCTCCACATCCCCCATTTATTCGGAGGACAGTCTATGACCTGAAACAAGGCGGGCAGGGCCCAGTATCTTGGAGATTCGAAGTTCCCCAAACTAACACAGACCCGAACGCTCAGAGCTCCTGTCAACCCAAGTCACCCGCGGATCCTCAAATCACACATGTGGCATCTGCTACTGGGGAGGCAATGCCTCTGCTAACCGCCCTGAGTGGAGCTCTATCCTCCAGGCTACCGGTCAGGGATCGGCAAGGATCACTTCCTGACCAAGCAGCTGCAGCGATATATCGAGGGTCTCAAGAGGCGCCGGAACAAGAGGCAACACGTCTCGGTGCACTGAGAGCACCGCATCAGGCTCGAGTGACTGCCCAACTTCAGCCCCGTCCCTGTCCTGCCCCGAGACCCAAGCCCCAAGCCCGACCCTGTCCACGTGGAATTTGAACCTTAGAGAAATAAAAGAGTCTGTGCAAGGTCTGTGAGTCAGTGCGTGGCTGTTTGCGTGAGGCGGACGCGCACGTGGCCCCGCCTTTCCCCATGACCTTCACTCGGTCACCGCAGTGACCTTGAGCGTTCTCCGTTGGGGCCATATCAGCTCCGTCTTCCCGGGACTCGAAATCCAGGACTTCTTGCATGTTGTAGGTCTGCTTCTCCCATCCCGGGTTCCGCAGCTTTGTGGGGATATTGGGTCTGCGGTCCAAGATCCCAGAAGGTGTTATCTTGGGGGAAAGGGAAAAACGGAAAGTGGCAGCGCTTGCCCTCCAGCTAGGGCATGATAGGCTCCGCCCCTCATGCATATGCAGATTATCAGCCTCTCCGCTAGTCAGGCCCTCTCATTTACATGTCTGTGGTCTCCCCGAGCGACTCGCCCACTCCTCCTGCGCACAGCGCGTCCCGCCTCCTTCGTTACGTAAAAGCGTTCCCGGCCCCACCCCCTCCCCGAGCCTCTTCGCGTCTCCTCTAATCACGCCCCCTTCGGCGGCCGCCTATGCCAGTGCCGCTGTGGTTCGCGGCGGCGGGGCGGGACCCTCGTGAAGGCCCGCCCGCTGCTTCGCCTGCTCCTTCTCTACTTGGCCGGGCACTCAGGCGCAGCCCGCTCCACTTGTCTGATTAGCATAGGGCGCCGGGCCCCGCCCCCTGCTTTGCATGCGCACGGCCGGCCCCGCCCCCGCTGTCAGCTGGAGGAAGCGGAGTAGGAAGCGGCCGCGATGTCCTTTTGTGTCCTACAAGCCGCCGGCGCCGCCGCCGAGTGAGGGGACGCGGCGCGGCGGGGCGGCGCGGCCCGAGGAGGCGGCGGAGGAGGGGCCGCCAGCGGCCCCCGGCTTACCCCGGCGCTCCGGGCCGCTCGGCCCCCATGCCTGCCCGCCCGCCCTGCCGGAGCCCCAGGTCCGGGGGCGGAGGGGAGCGCGGCTGGGGAGGTGGGCGGGAGGGGGCGGGGGCCATGTGCGAACGCGGCCGGGAGGCGGGCGGGGGGCGGGCTCCAGGCGGGGTCCGGCTCTGGGACCCGCTCGGGTTAGGGTCGGGACCGGCCCGGGTCACGGTCGGGACCCGGTGGCCAACCAGACGAGGTTAGGGTCCGGGCGGGATCCGGCGTGCAGGTCTTAGTGTGCCGGCCCGGGGCAGGGGCCGGCGTTGGCTCCCGCTGCAAACCCTAGCCAGGGCCGGGCTTGGGCCTCGGATCCAGTCCTAGGGCAGGGTTCAGTCCTGCACCTGGAGCTCGCCGAAGTCCCAGGGGCGGGCCGTGGTGGAAGATGGGGAGGGTTCCCTGCCGGGGAAGGGGCTTTTAAGACCACGTGGGGGCGCTCGCAGGGGCCTTGGGCCACTCTCCTCTCTAGGTCAAAGGTCATCGTACCGGCAGGGGAGAACTTCCTCCTCCTTGGCACTCCCCATTTACTTCCTGATAACCTGATAGAGGTCCCCCGCGGGCGGAGGGGGAAGGGAGCACTGCAACTTTAGGCAACTTCCCGTAGGTGTGCGCGGGTTGGGGGGGGCGGGGCACCCCGGAGGTGGAGGATTCTGCGGCAGCCGAGTGTAAGAGTGAAGGTGCTGGCGGGTGGGGTGTGGGGGGTTGTGCAAGGAGGTGGAGCCTTAGAGTGGGCCTGCTGGTGTAGGGGGCAGTGCGTCAGGTGTGAAAGCTCTGAATATGTTTCTACAAGGGTCTATGCCTGTTAGTGTGGGGCATGGTGAGAGTGTAAGAGTATGAGTGTGTGATTATGAGTCTTGAGCGTGACTTTGCTCATGGGGTATGCACTTCGGGAGGAGTGAATGAGCATGAATGAGAACTGGGCTTGGGACAGGCCAACTGTGAGAGTGAGCATGTGAGGACACCTGAGAACCCAGGCGAGTTGGAGTGTGTGAGGGTGTGAACACATGTGTGTGAGCACATCAACTGCTCCTGGGTTTGTGTGTGTGTTTGCACTCTCCAATGGAGGATACCCAAATGAGAGGGAAATCACCGAGGTCCCTGTCTGGAGAAAACTGAGAGATATACCATTTCTAGTTGAGGATTCCAGATGGGGTTGAAGGTCACATGGGGCCAAGGTTACCTTGCTCCCTGGTCTGGGTGAGAGTAAGGGGCTTCTAAGTGGGAGACTTGCTGCCAGTTACTGGCCCTGGAGGCTCTGGAGACTCTTCCCAGGGCAACAACTGGGGGGCCCCTTTCATGGGCAGCCCTTCCTTGGACTCTGTACCTCCTCCTTCCCCCTTGCTGATACTGGAAGCCTGGCCCCAGGCCTGGGGTTGGGCAACCAGGGTGGCAGGGTGTCTCTCCATCCCCCATCCCAGCACCTCCCTGTGTCCTGATGGGTTTCTCCCCACAGGTGACCAGCGCCATGTCCAGCCAGGTGGTGGGCATTGAGCCTCTCTACATCAAGGCAGAGCCAGCCAGCCCAGACAGCCCAAAGGGTTCCTCCGAGACTGAGACTGAGCCCCCTGTAGCCCTGGCCCCTGGCCCAGCTCCTACTCGCCACCTCCCAGGCCACAAGGAAGAGGAGGATGGGGAGGGGGCTGGGCCTGGTGAGCAGGGTGGTGGGAAGCTGGTGCTCAGCTCCCTGCCTAAACGCCTCTGCCTGGTCTGTGGGGACGTGGCCTCCGGCTACCACTATGGTGTGGCATCCTGTGAGGCCTGCAAAGCCTTCTTCAAGAGGACCATCCAGGGTGAGCCCCCACCCCCACTTCTGTGCCCTTTGCCTTCTGGGCCTGGCACTAACCCAATTGGTGCACTGCTGAGTGGCACTAGACCCCCAGACTGCCGTGGTAGCACTTGGGGTTGGCAGCCTGGTATTCCCAGGCCCTCTTACTTTCAAGGAATGCTCTTTCCCTTAAAAGTTAAATAGAGCCACCAGGATGTGTTGATGGGCTGGATGTGGGATGTGAGAGAGGACCCAGGATGTCTCCTAAGTTTCTGGGTATGACAGGCCCAGCACTTTCCACAGTGGCTCTGAAAAACTTGAGACAGCCTCTGCCTGCTCCTAAACTTTGTTCTTGCTTCTGGCAGCTATTGGCCTCTCACAAGCATAGAAAACCCTCCCCCCCCTTCCTTTATGTTGATTTCCCCCAAACAGCACTAGTACAGGGCAGGTTTCATAGCTGAGAGGGGCTACATCCTATTTTAGCACCTAACTTTAAAAAGACTATTAGGCATCCTGCTAATAGTACTCAGGGAATTTTTCTCACTCAGGAAAGCATATTAAATATGAGTGAGCAAGGTGGTGATGTAACAAGCAGTACTTGGGATGTGCCTGTTACTTGCATTTTTATGTAAACCTCTGGTTACTTTGGGGCTATAACATGTATAATTTTTGAGAACATTTCTTGAGTGCTTACATTCATGATCTCAGGTACCCCCACAGCAACCTATAAGGTGTCAGCAATGTTATAGCTGAGGCCCAGAGAGGTTTTTAAAAATTTGTCCAAGTCCCAAAGGTAGAAAATGGCAGAACTAGGATTTGAACTTGGTTCAACTCAGGTCCAGAGTCGAGCTCTTAAATGCCAGATTGCTGCCTCTGCTTATTACTAATAACTGAACTTTGGACAGGTGCCTCAAATGATTGTGACATTCCAGCGAGTTTTGACTTTGCCATTGCCAAGACCCACTGGTCTAAAACCTCTGTGCTCCCTTCTGTCTCTGAAGCCCAGTGAGCCAACAGGTTCAGATCCAGTTGTCTCCTGCCTACCCTGCAACCCTTCCTTCTCTGCTGACTCAGTTGACAAATGTTTATTGAGCACTAGCCATAAACAGTAATCACTTATTGAATATTTAGGTATTATGAACCATGCTGAATGTGTTACCTCAATTACCCCCTTGAATTCTCACAACTCACCTTTATAAGGAGTACTGTTTTTATTACCCCAGTTTTACAGATGAGAAAACAGTATTTGAGGGCTTAGATATGGGACTTGTTCAAGGTCACACAGATAGTCCCCAGGCAGCTTCCAGAGCCTTCACAAAGCTGTGCTCTGCTGCCCTGGCTACTGTTCCAGGCATGGAAACTAAGGCAGGACTGCAGGTCCTTAAATGGTTTACATGCTAGCTGAGAGGAGAGAGAAAACAATGAATTGCACACAATTGTTATAGTACAGCTGTATAAGTGCTGGAGGGTGAGGATCAGGATGTGTACCAAGGAACCTAGCTGGGTCTAGGGCTCTGGAGGACTTCCCTGAGGGGGTGTCTTGAGCTGAGTGTGGAAGCCTGGGTAGGGTGTAGGAGAAACACGCTAAGGGCATATGGCTGGTTATGTCATTCAGTCCTTGAAGTAGCCCTGCAAGGCTGGGAGGGCTGCCATGCACCAGCTATGAGTGCCCACTATGTGCTGGGCCTGTTCCAAGCATTGGAGACAGTTCTGGCCCTTGTGGAGCTGACACTAAAGTCAAGAGACAGATAATAAAGAAGATAAACATATATATATATATATATATATATATATATATATAGCATATTAGATGGTGCTGAGAGCTGATGAGAAACTATTAAGCAGGGGCAAGTGCTGAAGATGTCCACAGGGGGCTTGTGGCATTCTCATCACCCTTCACAGGGTGGCCAGGGAAGGCCTCCATGAGGTGACAACAGGCAGAGATCTGAAGGAGGGAAGGGAGCTGTGGGCCCTGAGTTAGGGGCTTGGAGCCAGAGCAGAGTGCAAGGAGGGTGTCACAAGGGGTGAGGAGGAGCAGGGGTGCAGGCCTCAGGCTGCAGGGTTCACTGGGCTTTTACTCTGAGAAGGGAAATCACTGGCGGGTTTTGAGCAGGGGAGGGACAGGATCTAACTTAGGTTTTATAGGATGCCTCTGGCTGCAGTGTGGAGACTAACAAACAGGCAAGGGCAGAGCAGGAGGCCATGTTAGGAAGTAAAGGCCACCAGGACCAGTTGATGGGTTGGATTTGGGGTGTGAGACAGAATCAAAGATGTCTCCTAGATGTCTGCTTGAGCAACTGGACCAATAAAGTTGGTTTTGGAGAGGTAGATCAGGGGCTCCATTTAGGACAGGTTAGATTTGTGTGGCCTTCTAGTCAGACATGCAAGATATCGAGGAGGCAGTGGGATATGAATCTAGAGTTTAGGCAGGTCTAGGCAAGAGACATAAATCTGAAAGCCCATGGCTTAGGTACAATTGCCATGGGAGTGAGACAGGTCTGAGGGCAGCCCTGGGGTGCTTCAATGGAAGGAGCACAGGGAGGTGCACAGAAACCACAAAGTGGCCAGTGAGATGGGAGGAAAACCAGGAGTGTGTCCTAAAAGCAAAGAAAAGTGTTTCAGTGTTTCTAGGAGTGGGATAGGATCAATGGTATTAGATGCTCCTTTAGGCCTTGTAAGATAAAGATGAGAATTGACCATTGGAGGTAGCAATGGAGAGGCCATTTTAACCCTTGAAGAGAGCAGGTGAGGGCAGTAGAGCCCAGAGATGTGGCTTGACAAGAGGCCTGGGGCAGATGTAGTCTGACTCCCCTGGTCCCAGCCCTTCTTTTGCCCAGACAGGGGCCCCCAGCCCAGCAGCCATTCCTCTCACTGCCCCGGGCTTCCCTGCCCCACTCACGGCACTCCTGCTTTCCCCAGACCTGTGCTTGCCGGGGGCGAGTCAGGGCTCTCCTGTCTGCTGGGCCTCCTCCAGGCCCTGGGAGGCCGCCACTGGAGCCCTGCCTCTTCCTGGCAGGGAGCATCGAGTACAGCTGTCCGGCTTCCAATGAGTGTGAGATCACCAAGCGGAGACGCAAGGCCTGCCAGGCCTGTCGCTTCACCAAGTGCCTGCGGGTGGGCATGCTCAAAGAAGGTGAGTCCTGGGCAAGGGCCTTGGCGAGGGCTGGGGGAGCTGGGTGCATGGGGCTGGAGAGGGCAAAGCCTGAGAAGTTCTGGTGGAATGGATTGGGCAGGGGGGCTCTGTAGAGCAAGCCACCCCCAGCCCCAAGGACACAGCCCTGTCCTACAATTCAAGGGGTACGTCTGGACCGTGTCCGGGGTGGGCGACAGAAGTACAAGCGGCGACCAGAGGTGGATCCACTGCCCTTCCCAGGCCCCTTCCCTGCTGGACCCCTGGCAGTAGCTGGAGGCCCTCGGAAGACAGGTGAGAGTGCTCTGGGTCCTTGGAGCTCTAAGGTCTAGATTGGGCTAGGACATGAGAGGCTTATCTGGCGTCATTCACTGAGGATAGGTTATTTTGGGCACTGGAACCCCAAACTTCCCTTTATCTATTCACATCCATTTTCCCCAAAAAGCATTTTTGAAAATACCTTTTTCTGTCAGTCCCTGAGTAGTACAGCTGGGAACAGGGAAAGGTTTTCTAACACTCAGAACCTGTTCACAAACAGACTGACTTCCCCTAGGAGATAGGGAGAGCCCTTCCTGGAGAAAGGTGTCTGAGCCTGCTACCCGGTGGCCATTGAGGAAGGCCATGGGGGGACTGACTCTGGGAAGATGTTTGACCACAAAGGGCCAGCAAGGTGGTGATTTCGAGTGCCTCTTCCAACTGTCACTGCAGCCCCAGTGAATGCACTGGTGTCCCACCTGCTGGTGGTAGAGCCTGAGAAGCTGTATGCCATGCCCGACCCAGCGGGCCCTGATGGACACCTCCCAGCCGTAGCTACCCTCTGTGACCTCTTTGACCGAGAGATTGTGGTCACCATCAGCTGGGCCAAGAGCATCCCAGGTAAAGGGCCAGGTGATGCGGGCTCCTGTGGGTAGGCCAGGCCATGCCCAGCTCTGGTGCACCTGCTCAGCCAGGTGTGCTCCCCACTGTCCTCCAGGCTTCTCATCACTGTCGCTGTCAGACCAGATGTCAGTACTGCAGAGCGTGTGGATGGAGGTACTGGTGTTGGGTGTGGCCCAGCGCTCACTGCCACTGCAGGATGAGCTGGCCTTCGCTGAGGACCTGGTCCTGGATGAAGAGGGGGCACGAGCAGCTGGTCTGGGGGAACTTGGGGCTGCCCTGCTGCAGCTGGTACGGCGATTGCAGGCCCTGCGGCTGGAACGGGAGGAGTATGTCCTGCTGAAGGCCCTGGCCCTTGCCAACTCAGGTGAGTCTGGGTAGGTCCTGGCAAGTCTCCAGAAGGCCCTCTATAACTGATGGTGGCACAGTACCATCAGAACAGTTACTTGCTGAAAGCCACAAAGGCAGGGGCCCAGGAACTGCACGTACGCAAAGGCAAGGCAAGGGCAGGCCCAGGAACTGCACATACAACTTTAAGCCCTAGTGCCATACTTACTGGAAAGGTGAATGATTTAGTGGGAGGGAACGTGGGGGGAGGACAAGAAGGGGGGCCACAGTTGAGAAAGGGTGGGCTCTGGATCACGGGCAGGAGCAGTGTTGCCTCTGTCAGCCAATCAACAAATCTGTGTCTGGCTCCTGTGTAGGCCCCATCCCTCAGTGCCAAGCAGATGTGGGTTCTCTCCTTCCTGGAGATCGCCCACGTTAACAGCTGTCTCCTCCCTTCTTGCAGACTCTGTGCACATTGAAGATGCTGAGGCTGTGGAGCAGCTGCGAGAAGCTCTCCATGAGGCCCTGCTAGAGTATGAAGCAGGCCGGGCAGGCCCCGGAGGGGGTGCTGAGAGGCGGCGGGCAGGCAGGCTGCTGCTCACACTACCACTCCTTCGCCAGACAGCGGGCAAAGTGCTGGCCCATTTCTATGGGGTGAAGCTGGAGGGCAAGGTGCCCATGCACAAGTTGTTCTTGGAGATGCTCGAGGCCATGATGGACTGAGGCAAGGGGTGGGCACGGGTGGGGGTGCTGGCAGGACCCGCCCAGCATGGGGTCAGCCCCAAGGGGGCAGAGCTGGGGTCTGGGCAGTGCCACAGCCTGCTGGAAGGGCCAAGGCAATACCATCAGCCCCTGGGAGCAGGCCCTACACCCTCCTCTCCCCCTTCCTTGGGGGTGTTAGAAGCTGGGAACGTATGTGCCCAGGCTCTGGGCACAGTGCTGCCCCTTGCAAGCCATAACGTGCCCCCAGAGTGTAGGGGATGCTGCAGAAGCCATAGGGGGCTGCAGGGGATGTGTGGGGGAGGGGGGGCAGAAGCCTGATCTCAGGGAGGGGAGGGAGTGGAGGCCACAGTCTCCCAGTGGGTGATGCTTTTGCTGCTGCTTAATCCAACCCCCTCTCCAGAGCAGAGGGAAATTTGGAGAGCAAAGGCCCCTGCCCCCTTGGCTCCTCTCATCATTTGCATTGGGCATTCTGCCCCCCCCCCCCCCCCTTGAAGCAATAACTCCAAGCAGGCTCCAGCCCCTGGACCCCTGGGGTGGCCAAGGTCCCCCATCAGCTCCCACCTAGCCTCCTCAGGGGGTAGGGAGAGCACTGCCTCTATGCCCTGCAGAGCAATAACACTATATTTATTTTTGGGTTTGGCCAGGGAGGCACAGGGACATGGGGCAAGCCAGGGCCCAGAGCCCTTGGCTGTACAGAGACTCTATTTTAATGTATATTTGTTGCAAAGAGAAACCGCTTTTGGTTTTGAACCTTTAATGAGAAAAAAAATATATCGAGCTCAAGAACACTGTGTGGCGTGTCACTGGGTCAAGAGCTGGGAAAACATGTGACAAAACCAACAGAATATAAACAAAAATACGATCACAGTATGAAAAACTGATGTCTGGCACGATTAAGTCTCAGTTTCTTCATCATTCAGCAGCATGTTGGGGATCCCACGGGTGATGGGGAACATACGTCCAGACTCTGGGCACTGCAGGGTTCCCTCCACCACCTCCACCTGCAGAGGAGTGGGTAACAGAGCTGAACACTGGCAGCCTCCTGGTATGGCTGTGTAGCTAGGAAGCAACTGATAGGCCAGTTCTCACCTCGAGCAGCACGTGGTGCATCTTCCTCAGAAATGTCTCATCTTGCTCATACCCCTGAACTGGCCCTTTGGGCACCTCGTCCAGACGCAACTGTGGGCAAGAGGCCTAAGTTATCTCTGGGCATACCCCGACCCTGGCCAGGTGCAAAGGGCTGTGGTGAGACCAACCCTCAAAGGGTGTGCACAGGCAAGGGGAGGGTCCTCACGTGATCGGCCGCCTCCAGAAGCGCCGGCCACTCCACTTTGGGTATCATACGCGCCACGAAATCCGGGTTGAACTCCACGGGGATGACGCGGACCTCGGTGGCCTGCGGGGCGGAGGGGTTTAGTTAGGCAGGCGTCGGAGCCTAGTTCCCCAGTCCCTCCTGGGAGAAGGGCGCCAGAGCGTCCCCCATGTGGTACCTCGAGGCGCAGGGGGAATCCACGGGGTCCCACCCCTCGGACATGCGAGCTCAGCAAATTGTGAGTTAGCAGCTTCATGTCGCCTCAACACTCTTGCCTGCCTGAACCGGAAGGAAGCAGACACTCCGCTGCGTCACTTCCGGAGCCGCCCCGCTCTCTATCCAATCGCACGGCGGGGAGGAGCGGAAGCGGCGAAGTTGCTGGGACTTCCGGCGCTCGCGGGAGCGGAGGTACTGCAAAGGCCTCGCAGCGTCAGGCGTTGCTACTTGAAGCCTACCGGCAGGAGGTTGCTACAGTGCAGCCCGGTGGTTTTCGCTGAGCTAAACCTCCACTCGCTACAAATCATATACAGTGCAAATCGTATGCAGGGGCCTTCGTTGAATGCAAAATAAACGTGTTTTACTCCTACGTAGGCGCCTGAAACCGTCGTCTCCTGACCCTCGCTTCGGTTAAGGAACGGAAAGTGCCCCAATCCGTTAGTTAGGCCCAGAGCAGCGCTCCAACCTTGTAGGCAAATAGGAGTTGGTTCGGCCCATTTGTCCTGCCCCTAATGCAAATAAGCCTGTCGTGCCAGCTCCGCCCCCGACGCGCGGCCCGGGCCTGCCCTTTGGAGGCGGCCCGCCTCTTGCAGGGTTTCTGCGGCACCGCGATTCAGGCCCCACCTCCCGAGGCCGCCCGGGGGCGGGGCGATTGTGGCCTCGGGACCCGGTGTGCGGCTTCACCGGGATGTGCAAGCTGGGCCGCCTGTGGGGCTCAGGACTCGCCCGGGCCGTTGCCGTCCGTTGTGCAGCAGCGGCGGGGAGCAGAGGGTGCCGGGAAGACGGCCTAGAGTGGACGCGGAGCGGAGCCCGCGGTTTCAGAAGCGCCGCAGCCGCTATGGCCCCGATCAAGGTGACCGCTGGCCCAGTCCGGCCAGGCCTGACCCCTCTCCCCGCCTCGTCCATCTCTCCCAGGCCCTCCGTCGCGCTCGAGGCAGCCGCCCCCCGCCCCAGCCCCTCCTGCCTCCCTCTCTTCCTGCCCTGGACCTCTCGCCGCCGCCCTAGACGCCCTCCCGTCGTCTGTCCCGCTCTCCTCCTCACCAAACCCCGTGGCTGCCCCACCACTGTCGCCAGTGTTAAGGGCTTCGTGCACCGTCTCCTGAGATGGTCCCCGAGGCCGCCGGGCCTTGTCTTCCACACTCTGCGTCACCCTCTGCTGGGGTCTCCACCATTTTCAGGCGATTGACTACCAAGGCCTCCCCCACCTTCCGGACCTCCTTTGCCCCAGGGTCCCCCCTTTCAACCCTCACACATAGCCCCCGCTGTACCCTCTAGCACGCTTTTGTCAGGTTGTTGGGCCTCACTCTCACCCCATCTTCTGAAACGTGTTGTCGCTTAGAGCCCCTGCCGTGTCTCCCCGATTCCACTCCAGCCACAGCCAATTCCCGCCGGTGGGCTGAACCGTCCCTGGCTCCTTAGAACTACCCCCCCGCCCCTCCCCCAGACTCTTCCGAGACCTCCCTGTGCCTCAAACTGCTCCCAACCCCCCAACTTTCCCTCCCTTTGCCGCCCTCCTGCCCATGAAGCCCTCAACGCCCCAGGTAGACTGGTCCTTCCTCTTCGACAGATTCCTTTTTTTATTCAGTACCTTTGGGATGTAGGGACCTGCACCCCCCTCTCCCCAAGGAAAACCTTTCCCACCTTCTGCTGTCCTCCCCTTTTCTCATCTTGGGGGTGGGGCACAGGATCCTCTCCCTCTATTTTTGAGGTCCTCCCTCCCCCCAAATACAGCCCCCTGACCCTCCTCCTCCTGCCCAGTTACAGCACTTCTTTCCTGTGCATCAGGCAGCTTGTTTCCTCAACGCCTTGCAACACCTCCAAAGCCTCTCCCTTTTTCTGTTGCCACCAACAGGCCCTCAAAGAGGAATAGGGCCAACTTGAAACCTGGAGGATGTGGGGTAACTAGGCATTGCGGGGAGAGGGAAGGGCCGCAGGGAGGGACCTCTGGAAACTCTGACAGGGTTGGGCTTCCTGCCTCATGTCAACCCTGGCTTCACCAGCCCTGGCTCCTGGGCCCTGTCCCCTTGGCTCTTGGTTTGCCGCCCTTCCCTTGGCTTCCCTACTTGTCCCCCACTCTCTGACCCTTAACTTGGTGCCCTTCCCTCTAGGTGGGAGATGCCATCCCATCTGTGGTGGTGTTTGAAGGGCAGCCTGGGAACAAGGTGAACCTGGCAGAGCTGTTCAAGGGCAAGAAGGGGGTGCTGTTTGGAGTCCCTGGGGCCTTTACTCCTGGTTGTTCCAAGGTGAGGCCCTGCCCTTCTGGGGCTCAGCAGTTGGGATCTTGGGAACATCTTTGCACTGTTCACAGTCCTCCATGTTGTCCCCAGGCAGCTTGCAACAACAGGATGTGGATGATATGGCAGTTAAAAAGCATTCCAGAGTGTTCATCAAGCAAATAGAGTCTGTGAAAAGGCAGTGGTACCAGGAATGTAGGAGAAAGGGTATTGCCATGAAATCTAACACCTCTTATTGACCCTGCTGGGTGACAGGCACTATGGAAGGTATTGGGTAAATAAGACATAATTATGCCTATGTTCCGGAAGTTCATGGTCTTGACCACAGAAATCTTAAGTATGGATCTGAGCTCCCTAGTGGCCAAGGCAAGAAGGAACTGTGGCTTACACAATTCTCATGGTCTGATGAAAGGTGTTGAAGCAGGGAAATGAAATCCAGGAGATAAAGGATAGGTGGAGGAGCAGAGGCAATTGTCCCTTTGCTGAGTCTTCGTTTTCCCTCCCCAGACCCACCTACCAGGGTTTGTGGAGCAGGCTGAAGCTCTAAAGTCCAAAGGAGCCCAGGTGGTGGCATGTCTGAGTGTTAACGATGTCTTTGTGACTGAAGAGTGGGGACGAGCCCACAACGCAGGAAACAAGGTGAGGTGTGGGTCCTGAGGGGATCAGGGGCCAGGCAAAAGATTTTTCTTGTGACCTTTATTTTATCTTTAGGTCCGGCTCCTGGCTGACCCCACTGGGGCCTTTGGGCAGGTGAGTGCAACCCCCAACCCCCACCCTACAGGGTAGTCTCTCTGCTAGGCCTTGGAAGCAGGGATTTGGAGGGACATGACCAATGTGGGGAGCAGCTGGGGAGCTTGGTCTGTTCTTGGGTTTCCTGACCCTTTTCTCTGCCTCTCTCTTGACTTAGGAGACAGATTTGTTACTGGATGATTCATTGGTGTCCCTCTTTGGGAATCGAAGGCTCAAGAGGTAAAAGTGGGAGGATCCTCCATGGGGTTCCCCTGCACCCTCCCTCTCTATTCCCAGCCTCCAGGTCCAGCTGTTGTGACCCACCGTACCCTTTTTCTGGCAGGTTCTCTATGGTGATAGATGATGGTATAGTGAAGTCCCTGAATGTGGAACCAGATGGCACAGGCCTCACCTGCAGCCTGGCCCCCAACATCCTCTCACAGCTCTGAGACCCTGGGCCCAGGCATACTCCTTCTACTCTTTCCTGTTACACCTGCCCAACCAGGGGCAGAGGGCCCCAGTCCAGCCTCAATTGGGGCCACCCAGTTGAAGCCTTGGCCAGATTTCTGCAATAAACACTTCTGGTTCATGTCTGTCTCCTTGATCTTGATTCTGAATTGCTGATTTGCTATGGCTCAGGCCTCATGACAGTCACAACTGTGAGGGTGGTAGGCAGGGGCTGAGGGAACACTGATATAGGGGACCTTAATTTAATTTAGAAGGTAGTCAGGGAAGGCCTCTTTTTTTTTTAATCCTCACTGAGGATATTTTTTCCATTGCTTTTCAGAGAGAGTGGGAGGGAGAGAGAGAAAAAGAGAAACATCCATGTGAGAGAGACACATGGATTGCTTGCCTCCCACACAAGCCCCAACCAGGGCCAGGGATCGAGGTTGCAACTGAGGTATGTGCCCCTTGGCTAGAATCAAGCCTGGGACCCTTCAGTCCACAGGCCAGCGCTCACCACTGAGCCAAACTGGCTAGGACAGGGAAGGCGTCTTGAAGGAGGTGTTATGATGCATCAGTCTGCAAGCAGAGAAAGAGCCAGTAGTCTGAAGAGCAAGGGAAGGAGCAGTCTGTGCAGAGGGAGCATACCTGGAAAGGCCTAGGCAGACAAAGGCTTGGCTTACACCCAGAACTTTTGCATTTGATCTCTGGGTGCTGGTTAATCTCATTCAGACCATAAACTCTTGAGTAGAAACTTTGGCTCTAGGCACCCTTCCAACCTGGCTCTAGGCATGCCCCAGCCCCACCATTTTTTCAGACTGTTGAACCCTCCCCAGGAGCACCCACATCCCAGGAAGGGCCCCTGGCACCTTGGGACCATCTGACTGGCAGAAAGAGCTTCATCAATAGAGGCAGTGCTGGTTCAGTCCAGGAGGGCTCGCTGGAAGAGGAGACTAGGTGAGCTGTGGAGGGGAGAAGATGGCGGTAAGGCCTGACCAGTGTGGGGTGTACTGTGAGCGGACAGGGATCAGGGAGGCCACCAGAATCTGGGGGTGGGGGCTGTTGCCTTCTGTAGGCCCTGCCCTTGGGCCTTTGCCTTTTGTCCCTGGGAAGCCATGTGCTTAGCAGCAAGCAGTGATTATTAGGCCTCTGCTGGGTTAAGAGCCCACAGTCTAAGGCAGGGCAGATCCATCAGGTGAAGTAAAAGTTGTCAACGCAATTCCGTGGGATATGTCAGCTGAGCATAGATGAAGTCAGGAGGCTTTGGCTAGAAATAAATGATGGAGATTTATTCAAGGGTCTTAGGGTTTGCAAACCACAAGCAACTAGGCAATGCCCAGAGTGTTCGAAGAAGAAAGAAAAGCTGAGATTTCTTAGAGTAAAAAGTGCAGTCTTGAGAAGAGGCGGTCCTGCACTCAGCCTCTGGATCAGCCTGATGGTGACCTGGATGACTGGCGGTCTGGATACAGGAACACTTTTTCCTTAGTCCTTTAGGGGGTGGTCAGAGGGTTATCTGGAGGTTTGCTGTATGGGCATACCGGTTTGCTCCAAACCACCCTAATAAAGTGAGTCCTAATCTTTTTTCACTGGTGGAGAGTATTCAATTTGTAAAAAATGTATCACCTGTGAAGTGCAATAAAGTGAAGGGCAATAAAATGAGATGGGTCCTGTCGGCATGGCTCAGAGCACCCTCTCTGCCCTGCCTGGCCGTCCGCTGGGGCTCAGCCCCCAGGCCTGGCACACAGGCTGCGCTCACCGAGGGGTCAGGGAGAAGTCAAGGAAAGGCCTTTTGGAGGACACGGTCCTTGCGGCAGTGGGATTGGTGCTCCCGGCAGAGAGAACAGTGTGCCTATAGGTATGCAGTGTGGAATGGCCCCAAGTTGCTGCCACACAACGTGGCTGAGAGGATGCTGGGAGGGCAGCGGCCTTGCAAGCCCCCTGCGAGCACCTCAGGCCAGTGGAGGATGTCTGCAGGGCAGTGTCGGGTCAGAGTCCCACCTGGGCTCCTGTGGAGGCAGGGAGAGGACCAGGTGAGCAGGTGACGTCCCGCAGGTAGCGGCTGATAATGGGCACCTGTTGGGTGTTGGGAGGAAGGGGGTCCTGGGGGCCACTCCACTGGAGGTCAAAGGGGCTGGGAGGTTGGGGTGGTGTCCATGTGGATAGGGCACTCGGTATGGGGGCTTGTCTTCTGACCTTTGCCCCTTCTGTTCTCTACCAACCCTGCTGCCCCTCAGGGGTCCCGGGCTGGGGAAGGACAGGGGGCTGACCACCCCTCCTGGTCACAGCGCTGTCTTTGACTTGATGGCAGAAAGATCCTTTCTTTTCTGAACACCATCTCTCTGAATTTTCCTGTCATACAAATGAGGAAACTGAGGCATAGTGCTCCCTCCCCCACAGTCACCTGTGTGCATACCAGTGAATGGTCTTTTTAAAAATTTTTTATTGTTTTTAAAAATATATCTTTATTGATTTCAGAGAGAGGAAGGGAGAGGGAGAGAGAGAGAAACATCAATGATGAGAGAGTCATTGATCGGCTGCCTCCTACACGTCCCCTACTGGGGGTCATGCTAGCAACCCAGGCATGTGCCCTGACCAGGAATCAAACCTCGATCTCCTGGATCATAGGTCGATGCTCAACCGCTGAGCCACGCCGGCTGGCACCAGTGAGTGGTCTTGAACTCCAGGTGGAGAGAGCATCTGAGTTGGCCGCTGGTGCCGTTCCCTGCAGCAGACCTGTGCTGCCCTGGCAGCTGCTTGTTAACAAGACAAGCCCAGTCTCCATCACTGTCACTCAGCTACCCCTGTTTCCTCCACTCCTGGCCTCTTATCTGGGCTGGCCAAGGCCCAGAGAGGCCTCTGAGAGGAAGTGTCCCCTCCAGGGTCCTATTGCCACTGGCTGGGCCTTTAGGCTAGGGTGAGGGGGTTCCAGTGCTCCAGTGGCCCCTTCAGACAGTGTGATGGTTGGCAGGTGTGAATGGAGGTGGGGCTTTGGCCTCAGTGAACCTGGCTGTTGGCCATATGATTCTTCTTTCTGGGGTGAGGCTCTCAGAGGGCTGGAAGGACCCAAGTCAACTATCACAGGACAAGAGAATATAGCAGAGCTCCTGGCGGACAGGCCAGGTTTCAGGCCTATAAATAAGGGGAATCCAGGCCATGGTGGCCTGGATTAGTGGGTTCTGGAGGCCTGGGCTGTGCCTGGCAGACCAGTGGGCATGACCTTTCTGGGCTGTTGATGGCCAAAGAGCCAACTTTAAAACCAACTAACCAACCTACCCACCCATCCTGAAACAGCCACCCAACACATCCCCAAATAAAACCCTCCTGTCCTGTACTGCCCAAGGCCACAGCAACACTGACCCAGAAGGCCAAGGGTTTTACTCAGCATCAGTGGCCCTGGGCCTTTTCTGAGTGGAGTTCCTCTGAAGTGCTGCTAAGAGCAATGCATGTTTGCTAAGGAAATGCCTGTTTGCACAGGTGTGTGCGCATGTGCACCCACAGACACCTACATGCTCTTTAACGGTTTCAAGGAACTCCTGAAGTCCTTTTAGGAATTTCAGCTGAGCCCTCCACCCCCATCTGGAAGCCTCATAGCAGAGTAGGGCCACCAGGCTTAGGGCTGAGACCCACCAGTCTGTGAATCCTGATCTGTTACCGAGAAGCTACTGATCTTGGACAGGCGCTTTATTTCCCTTGGCCCCACTTCCCTCATCTTTAAAGTGGGGAAAATTCAACCCACCTCATCGGGATGTTGTGAGGGAAAAAATGAGACAACTTATGTAAAGTACTTGGCGCAATCCCCAGCACACAGTAAATGCCCGATAAATGGTTATAGAGAGAAAGATAAAAAGGACCCTGCTGTCCACCATACAGCCTGTGTGTGGGGATGAAGAGCTGGGAGTGTGGAGAGAGGCCAAATCCCAGGCCGGTCACTGAGGGTTTCTGTGACTATGCCTCTCTGGGCCTCAGTTTCCTCATCAGTATAATGGGGCCAGTGACTGTTATTTTCTAGGCCCCCAGGATTCTCCGTATGTTATCTGGTGCCTGAAGTCTCACCTAAGGAGCTGGGAAGATGTCTCCAGGAGGAATCTTTGCCAGGCCCTAGAGAGTCAAATCTGAGCTTCTGAGAGAAAGAGTGGGTTGGAGGGGTCCTGGCATTCCTGGCCTAGACCAGGCTAGGGTGCAGCCATGCGGTTGCCATGATCAGAAGCATTGGAGGCTACTGGCCCCAAGGCAACACACCCTGCTGGTGGAGTTTGGGGTCTGGCCACACAGGCACCCAGTAGTGACAGGGGAGAGAGAAAATGTATGTGGGGGGCACACATACGTTTGTATAACTTCTGTGTGAATGCAGATTCTTGGTGTTAATGAGCCTGCATAGCAATCTGTCATGCTATTTATATTCGCATCAACCCTTCTTGCTTGAGCTGGGAATCATATCTTTGTTTGCTAACCCTCACCGGAGAATATTCTTTTCCACTGAGTTTTTTTTTAGAGAGAGTGGAAGGGAGGGACATAGGAAGGGAGAGAGGGAGAGAGGGGGGAGAGGGAGAAAAACATCAATCATCGATGTGAGAGAGACATTGATTGGCCACCTCCCGCATGTGCCCCGACTGGGGCTGGGGATCAAGCTCGAGACCCTTTGGTCCATGAGCCAACGCTCTAACCACTGAGCCACACTGGCCAGGGTGGGAATCATATCTTTTTACTTGACACAGGTAAGGTGTCCTGCTCAGGATGGGGAACAAAGGAAACACTCAATATGTGCTTCAGGAAGGAGTAAAGAAGTGAAGGAAAGGAGGGAGGGAGACAGCTATCGTTTCCCCAGCGTCCTGGATATTGCTCCCGTCGTTTCGGCATGAAATTGACTACAGTGGCCCTGAAGCAGAATTAGATTTGCTGGAGGTGATGTAAGTGCCAGGGACTGGGGACAGGCGTAGCTCAGAGAGATGCAGTAGGAAGGTTGACAGTCTGGGGCTAGTATGGCAGCTCTGTGATGATCAGGGACCCACACTCCTTCCACCTTGCTCCTCTGTCGTTTTAAACACTGGCTTCTGCTTCACAATCCACTGTGGCTGCTTGAGTTCCAGCCATCACAGTCATAGGGAACAGGAGATAAAAGGCCCATCTTTTAAGAAGGTTTCCGGAAGCTGGCCCCTGTCACTCCCACTGGCCTCCCATCGGCCAGGGCTTGTTCGCGTGGTCGCATAGCTATAAGAGGCTGGGAGACAGTGACTTGACTCCAGGCTGCCATGCGTCTAACTAAAAATCGGGTCTGTTACTAAGAGAGAAAGGATGTGGGTGAACATCAAGCACTGTGGGCCTCACGGGGAGGACTGCGTCTGAGCAGAGGGACCTTTGGGGATCCAAGGCCTCCCAAGGGCCAGCGTCACTTCGCTGCTGCTCCCATCAGCCTTGGCAGGTGCACATACCAAGCTGTTCCAGATCCCCAGTGACCCCTCTCCAAGCCACTGTCCCTGCAACCTTGGTCTTCATAGTCACCCCAGCTCCTTAGCCTGTGGGTCCTCCAAGCTTCTTCCTCATCAGTGTCTCCCCGACAGTTCCCACCACCTGAGACACCTGTCCTTTTCCTGCCCCTGCCCGAGCGCTCTGAGCCTCAAGGCCCAGGCCAGTCCTGTTTGCTGAAGATGACGCCTCTGCTCCGTCCCTTCCCTGAGTGGTCCATGCGGCCACACCCTCAGCTTCATTAAACGTGGCGTTTTTTTGACAAATAATTTACGTATCAGAAAATGCACTTTTAAAAAGTGTACAAATGGTTTTTAGTCTATTCACCAAGTTGTACAACCATCACCACCACAAAGATGGATTTATAATCTCAGTGACTTCGCTTAAGATCTAGCTGCTCGTCTCCCCTGAGCCTTGTGTGCACACCCTTATGTGATAAAAGGCGAGTTCAGACCTTCGGGGGTTCTGCTCACCCCTTGAGCCCCCCACAGTCACATCAGGTGTCTTGCACCCCCCCACACCCCATGGAGTAAGGGAGGGAGAAAATGACTTCTAGCTGTGACTGAAAAATGAACAGGCAATGGCCAGGTAAACAGAGGTGGGAAAGGCGATCCAGGGAGTGGAACAACCTGTGCTAAGTCCTCAGAGTGAGGAAGATGAGGGAAGTCTGGACTGAGCAGACCAGGTGAAGGCAGAGGAGGGATTTTGTCCATAAGCTGGGCTTAGCTGGGTTCCCGTGGTGGACATCTGGGTGCCTCTGGTGCAAGGGGCAACTTCAGACACATTTCTATTTGTGTTTCCTTTTGGGCTTCTTCCTCAGGGCGTGTTCCCAGATGCCAGTGTGCTGGGTCGAAGGACGGTGCCAGTTTTATTGGTCTCTGGAAACTCTGAGGCTGCTCTGAGGGCCGTCGGTGACGTGTGCGGGCACATCTCTCCACACAGGCTGCCAACCCAAGTTTCACCTCCTGAATTTATTTTTGCCAGCTTAATGGATATTTAATGGTACCTTGGAGCTGTCTTTAATGTGTGTCTTTAATTACGAGTGAGGCTGGCAACCCCAGGTCTTGGTGCCAGGTCTCCCTCCCCAATGCTTGCAAACTAGGTGCCTGCACCAGCCTTGCTTTCCCACCAGAGGGCAACAGGGCAGCGGGAGGGGGAGACGATGCAGCTCTCAGGGTCTGAGGACTTGGGTTTACCCTCAGATGCCCCGCTTACCCCCAGGTCCCTTTGAACTTCACTTTCCTTATCTCTCAAATAGGAATTCATTTGTTCAAAACCATTAATTTGGCTGCCTTTGGTATCTTGGCTCCACCACTTCCTAGCTGTGTGGCCTTAAGTAAGTGACTTAACCTCTCTGTGTGTCAGTTTCTTCATCATAAAAGGGGGATGATAATAACAGCCCCCGTATGTTAAGGCTGGGGAGGGGATTCAGTGGCTAATACATGTGCAGAACAGAGCTGGCACAGGTAAGAGGCCAGCAGACGTTGGCGCTCTCATGGTTCCTGTGGCTCAGCACTGTGCTTGTGCCTGGACTGCAGCATGGACCACCCCACGACATCCCTGTCCTCGTGGATCTTCCACTCCAGTGGGGAGCAGGTGAAGGGAAGAGCCGGGGAAGATACAGAGTGGAATAAGGCTGCGTGGAATGAATTCAAAAAGAGTCTGGAGGCTTTGGCTAGATAGAAATAAATGGTAAAGATTTATCCAAGGGTCTTAGGGTTTGCAAACTGGAAACGAAGAAGAAAGAGAAGCTGAGGATTCTTAGAAAAAAGCACGTTCTTGTGAAGACTCAGTCATGTGCACTTAGTCTCTGGATTGGTCTGAGGTGGTGATGCTGTAGATGACCGGTGGTCTGGATACTGGCTGTCAGGTGGTCTGGATAGTGGACACTCTTCCTCAGTCCTTCAGGGGTAACCAGAGGGTTATCTGAGGTCTGCTGTATATTCAGGCATTGATACAGGACTGGAAAGTTCAAGTTTAAGTTCCCAGGTTAAAGCAAGAACAGAGTGTTTCCTCTTACCTCAACCTACTTGATTTTAGTAATTTAGCAGCTTGACTATAGTGAATCCATTTTATTTCTTCACTCTATTCCTCATCTCCCCCTTTTGATCATGATTTTTCTTTCAGAAAACGTCATAGATCAAACAAAACATTTTAAAGTCCCTTGATGCCAAAGTGGCTATGCCTTCCTTGGGTCTGTCATATCCCTGGGAGGGGAGACATGGGCCAGAGTCATACTTGTCATCTATGGGTCTTATATTTGTGCCAATATTTGTGCCAATTTTTAGGTTGAAGTATTAGGAAAGGAATTATTATTTTATACAGGTTTCAGAAACCAATCTCAGTCTTAAGACTAGGTCAGTGCAGTTAAACAGTGGTCTCTCATTTCAGATGGTGACGAAGACGATGGCTTCCGAAGTCAGGCCTATGGTACAAGTAATCAGGTATTTAATAAGAGACATCTCTATGGAAACAAAAGAAAATCAATGGTTAATAATTATAATTAACGATGGTTAATTATAATCCCTGTTTCTGAGTTCTGAAGGTAGACTGTTGAGAAGATTTCTAGATGTCTGGTTCGGAGCATCTTCAGCTGGAGCGAAGGCAGGCGGTGACGGTCTGACAGACCTCCTGCAGTTGAATGTCTCTGGTGACTTTTCTGCAACAGGCATGGGGATTGTCCATATATGAGCTCTTGTGGTGATTTCGCTGAAGTTGATATTGACAGTCATGATGAGAGGCTGGAACTTGACTCAGAGCACAGGGAGAAGCCACTGGAGGGTTTAAGGAGGGGCGGGTCATGAGCCAGTTCATATTTCAAATGACTCCTCAGGCACTGGGTGGAGGCTGCCTAGAAGAGGGCTGGAACCAGCATCCCAGCTTTGGTAAGAGGCTCAGAGTGAGGCAGGGCAGGTGACCCCAGAAGTGTGGGGTGCCCTGGGGAGAGCAGGAAGGTAGAGCTGGCCAAGTGTCAGGTAGTGGGGGCTGGGATCTTTTCAGCTACCAGGGCCCAGTTCTTGCGGGCTGCACCTGAGTCCCTGGGCACCTGGCCTGGCACTGGGCACATGGCCCTGAGCCCCACCCTCCCTGGCGTTGGCTTCCACTGCCTCCTTCTACCTTGTCCCGTCTCAGAAACTTGGCTGGTGGGGGAGGGAGTCCCTCAGACTCAAGACAGGAGGTCCAGGAGCCCAGAAGGCCCTGGAGGCTGTTTTTTAGTTCTTGAGCCTGCGACCCTGCACCACCTGGTTAGGGAGCTTGGCCTCCAGGCTGCTGGGGTGCCAGACAGGGCTCTGGGCCTGCCGCAGACGGAGAGAAAAAGCCTCTCTTTGACTCAGCCCTCGGTTCAGGACTCTGGCTGGACCTGGCCACCACCTACCTTGGCCTCCTTGAACTGTTCCTCCCCGTCCCAGAGCCCTCCTGTTCTGGCCTTGAGGTTGGACCAGGGCTCTCCAGAGAACTCCAAACCAGAAGGGAACTGGGAGATAGAGCCCCCCCCCCCCCCCCCCCCCGTGGAGAAGGGAAGCTGGGCCCCTGTGGGAGGAGACTGCAGGGAGACAGCAGCAGTTGACTGTGTTGTCCATTTCTCTGCTGTCTTTCTCCGACTCTCACCCACTTCCTGGGTCCTCATGCCATCAGCAGTGGGCACTGAGCTCCCTTAAAAACTGCCAGAGTCCGACCCGTGTGGTTCAGTGGTTGAGCGTCAACCCGTGAACCTGGGGGGGTCACAGTTAGATTCCAGGTCAGGGCACATGCCCGGGTTGCAGGCTTGATCCTCGGTAGGGGGTGTGCAAGAGGCAACTGATCAATGATTTTCTTTCATCATTGATGTTTCTCGCTCTCTCTCCTTCTCCCTTCTTCTCTCTGAAATCAATAAAAACATTAAAAAAAAAACAACTGCCAGAAAAAGCTATCTGAGAAGGGCAGTTACTATGGCACGGTAATAATAGCAAAAGATGCAAATATGTACAATATTTGTCAACACGAGCGTTTACATGCCGGGACAGCAGCATAGTAGAGTGCCACGCAGCCATTAAGGACAAGGCCGATGGTCCCGAACAGAAACGAAGCAGGCTGCAAAATATATTGCAAACAAGGAGATGCAGCGCTGTGGGTGTGGTTGCAACCATCTATGGTAGATGGACTTGGGCAGCTGCATCTCAGAAGGACCCAGAAAATGCTAAGGGGGGTCGAGGACTGGGAATTGGGAGTGATGAGGGGAAGACTTGATTTTTTTTTTCCTATACATTTATGCACTCGACATTTTTAAAAGACATTTATAATTTTTTAAAATAGGTTTTTATTGATTTCAGAGAGAAGAAAGGAGCGGGGGAGAGAGAGAAAAACATCAATGATAGGAGAGCCTTTGATTGGCTGCCTCCTGCATGTTCCCCACCAGGAATCAAACGGCAATCTCCTGGATCATATGTTGATGCTCAGCCACTGAGCCACAGTAGCTGGGCCACTCTTGACATTTTTGATCATGTATCTGAAAAATTCTTCTAAGGAAAAATTTATCCAAAGGAAGGGGACCACTGCCAGCCTCTGATGAACATCCCTCAGCAGCTAATCGAGCCTGGAAATCCCAGGATCCCTGTGTCAGGGGATGAGGGAGCCCCTCTGCACCCTCCACGCCACCCTCCACCCCAGCCTCCCTCTGCCTGACTCAGCTGAACCAAGTCTGAGAACCAGACTGAGGTGCAGCCAGGCATGTCTGAAGTGACAGATGTGAGAGCAATTGTGACACGGCCCCTGCCTCTGAGGCCAAGGAAGGCTGTGACCTGGAGATGTGATGGGGCCCTTGCCCTGCAGGAGATGAGGCCCAGCTCTGACGCTTGGCTAACCCCAGCAGGTGCTCCAGAAGACTTCTTGGGTGGGAATCCTTGGGGGATACAGACAGAAGTAAAATTCACAGGGGGTCCAATTGGGACAGACCCTTGATATTATTACTAGTAAAGATAATCACCAACCCAGGGACCATTTAATGAAGGCTTGAGCCAGGCACCAGCTCATGGAACCCTCATAATTCTCTGAGAGGATTACCCTCATTTCAGATGCACTGGGGCCAGGGGGGTTAAACAACACTTCTGCTGACAGCCCTGCATGGCTTCCCATTGCCTGGTCAGACCAGCTCACCTTGGTCACGAGCAACTTTGCACTGTGGCCCCACTGCCTTCCTTCAGTTGGTTCTACTACTCAATAGCCGTGTGGCTTTGAGGAAGTTATCACCTCTCCGAGTCTCCGTTTCCTCCTCTGTAAATTGGAGATAATCCACAGTCCTTATTTCATAAACTCGTCTGGAGCAAATGAATTCAGAAGTGTAAAGCGCTGGTAACCATGACTGGCTACCATGTGCGTGCCACGATTGTTCTTATGACCCCATATTTTATCAAACCTAAGATGTCATCGGTTGTAAAAGAAGCCACTAAGGAAAAAAAGAACACTGTCAGTTAACTATGTCCCAAGGCTCTTTCATCACTAGAATCTTTATTTTATAAGTCCCGAAGGAGCTCTTTTTGACTTAAATGTAGATTCTCATCATATAAAATTCTGATGCACACATAAAAAGGAAAACAGAAGCAAAATAAATTGTTTACAGTGTTCGGAAAATTTTTTCACATTTAGAGTCTGACAGAGATGCGATGTCTGTGTTTCACACCACCTCCTCCTGGGAGACCTTGAGTGTTGGGGACCAGCTCCCCTTCCAGCAATCCATGAGACCAGCGTACAGCTCTTAGATCGGTCTCTGGTCAGCTCTTAGATCAGCTTTGCAATCGGCTTCTGCTTTGGAAGTGTTACTGACAAGGCTGGCTGTCCTCCCCGAGGGCTCCTACCACTTGGGTTCTGGGGTTAAAAGAGTGTTCTGCCCTTGCCTCTGGGTTTCTCCCCAAGCTGCTGACGCCCTTTCTGCAGAGTTAAATGCTTCGGAAGGGTGGGCACGTGCAGGTCTGCTGCCAGCCAGACAGCAACCCTACATGTAACCTGACTTCAGAGATAAATATGAGAAATAAAGTCTTGGAATGGGCAAAACATGAATAATTTCTAAACTTTATACCGGCCATATTTCCAGCTGCCACAGAGCCACTGTACACTGTTCCCGCTGCCTGGAATGCCCTTCCTCACTCCCCACTTTGCCCAGTTAACCCAGTCATCACTGATCTCAGCTCCACTATTTAAAAAAAAAAAGTTTTTATTGATTTTAAGAGAGAGAAGAAGGGAGAGGGAGAGAGAGAGAAACATTGATGTGAGAGAGAAACATCAATTGGTTGCCTCCTGCGTGCACCCTAACCAGGGATAGAACCCACAACCTGGGTCTGTGCCCTGACCAGGACTCGAACCAGTGACCTTTTAGTGCATGGGCTGACGCTCAACCAACTGAGCCACATTGACCAGGGCTCCACTTTAAAAAAACATTTAATTTAATTTTTTTTGTTTATTTATTTTAATTTTTTTGAGCCCCCTCTGGATGCCTTTCCCGAAGTCAAATCCCTTCCCCATCTATGCCCCTAGTATCGCTGCAATGTTACACTTTGAGTGTGTGTGATTTGGGGGTAGCTCTCTCCCCAGCACTGGCGAATGAAAGAGTGAGGCCTGTAGCGAGCAGTGGCGGAATGGAGAGGTTCTGGCCCTTTTGTCTAAGAGACAAATGCTGCTGGCCTCTGCACTGAACCGCTCCCCTCAGAAGTCCCACACACTTATTTTACAAACGGAAACTGAGGCCTATGAGGTCACTTGCCCATGGTCCAGACATCCTGTCTCAGTCCAGTGTGCATAGAATATGGGGGTGGGCTTCAGAGGGGGCTTGCTGGGGGAGGCGGCCTCTGAGCCAGGCTTCGCAGGCTGGGCGACAGTTTGGGTAACTTGGAGAAACATCAAAAGGAAGGGAAGCCAGCAGATGAGAAGACACAGGTGTGGGCACCCAGACTCACCCCATAAGGCTGGGAGGCCCCTCAGAGGCTCTGGAAGGTGCAAGGCTGAGGTCACCCTCTCAGGTTTCAAGTTGGGAAACAGAGGCCCAGAGAGGGGAGAACTCACCTGCCATTGCCATCCAGCCATGAGTGCTGTGGGCCTTGCTCCTGGGGGGCCTCACCTTCGCCTGTTAGTCTCAGTCCCTGAGGAGATGCTGGGAGGATGCAGCTTGGCCAAGTGGGGGCAGAGGAAGGGCTCTGGGGGTGCACAGGCGCCTGCACCCGGAAGGAGGAAGCTGTACAGGGTGTCTGTGGCTGGGCCCGGGATCCCCCCCGGGGACTTCCTCTTCCTCTCAGGGCAGGTGTAGCTGCCACAGCGAGACCAACACCCTGGCCCGTCATGGACGGGGGCAAGGGACCCAGACTCAGAGACTTCCTGGGTGGGAGCCTGGCCACCTGGGTGAGGCAGCAGGTGGAAGGGGTTGGGGAGGGGAAGTGAGCAGCGGCGAGGGGCTGGTGTAGGGGTGGGGGGAGGATGGGGCAGAGATGGGGTCTGAGGGGGGTGGGCTTAAATGTGAGGCGGGAAAAGGGGTCCAGACCTGTGGGCACAGAGACATTCAAGGATTTGGTGAGGAGGGGGCCGTGTGGGCTCAGGGGGCAGGTCAAAGGGGCTCAGGGTTCACTCTCCTGGGGGGGCTCTCTCCTGGGCCGGCTGACCTGTCTCTGCTTCCCACAGGCGCTGGGACTGGCTGGGCTGGTGGGAGAGGTGGAGGAGCCAGAGGGGGAAGAGGAGGAGGGAGAGGGGCCCCTCTGTTCGGAGAAGAGGTTCTTGCGACTCAGCGACGGGGCCCTGCTCCTCCGGGTGCTGGGCATCATGTAAGGGGCATGGGGGCCAGCCTAGGAGCTGAGGGGAGGGGTGGGACAGGCTGCTGGGCAGAGCCTGAGGTCTGGGGGCGGAGCCTGGTTGAGGGGAGGTGGGTCCTTGATACCTTTCCAACCAATGCCCCCTGTGTCCACAGTGCTCCTAGTTCCCGAGGGGGCCTACGGATAATCAGGGGCCATGACAGTCCCGCAGCCCATCGGGTGCGGAACCTGAACCTCCTGTGGGGCCGACTGAGGGACTTCTACCAGGTGAGGGCTTGGGAGGGGAGGCTGAGTTGGGGGCTCTTTGCAGGAAGGTCCATCTCATTATCTCCTCCCCCTTCCCCCCCAGGAGGAGCTGCAGCTGCTGATCCTGTCACCACCCCCTGACCTCCAGACACTGGGGTTTGACCCCTTCTCAGGTACTCTCTCCCACCACCCCTTCCTGCGTCTACCCTCCCGCCACCTGTTAACCCCCTGTGCTTGTGCCCTGCAGAGGAGGCCATGGAGGAGCTGGAAGGCATCCTTCGGCTGTTGCTGGGAGCATCGGTGCAGGTGAGAGGGAGGGGAAAGGGCAGGGTCCAGCTTTGGCTGCAGAGGTGGGACACTCCTGTGCCAGCCTCCCCAACTTGTTCCCCTACAGTGTGAGCACCGGGAACTCTTCATCCGGCACATCCAGGGCCTCAGCCTGGAGGTCCAGAGTGAGCTGGCTGCTGCCATCCAGGAGGTATGGCTTTGGACTGGCACTATCTGGGGACACCCTGCCCCTGACTTCTTAGGCTGAACTGCTTTCTCTACTCACCCAGGTGACCCAGACTGGGGCCGGCATAGTGCTGGCACTGGCTGGGCCGGAGCCTGGGGAGCTGGCGCCTCCAGAGCTGGAGATGCTGTCCCGGACCCTGAGGGGGACATTACTGAGACTGGCACGGGAGCGTGATATGGGGGCCCAGGTATAGGGCAACAGGGGTACAGAGGGCCAGATGTAGGAATGGGAGGACCACAGGGACCCCATATGTGGGGGAGATAGGTGCTGAGGCCCAGGTGTGGGGTTGGGGGTCTTGGGGCTGCAAGAGCCAAATTCAGCTTGTGGTGCTTGGGGGAAGATGTGGGAGGCATAGTTTACTTCTGACCCCTGACCTCTGATCTCCCACAGCGGCTGGCTGAACTGCTGTTGGAGCGAGAACCAGCCCCTCTGTTGCCCGAGGCTCCTGCTAGGACTCCCCTGGAGGGCCCCTCCAACCACCTGGCCCTGCAGCTGGCCAACACCAAGGCCCAGTTGCGGCGCCTGCGCCAGGAGCTGTGAGCGCAGCAGGGAGAGGGCAGATTAGGGCTAGATGGGGCCCAGCCCCGTGGTATGGGTGGGACCAGGCCTGGGAAGGGCTGCGGGTTGCTGGTCCCCAGACCCCTCCAGCGTCTCTTTCCTCCAGGGAGGAGAAGGCCGAGCTGCTGCTAGACTCCCAGGAGGAGGTGCAGGGCCTAGAGGCGGAAATTCGAAGGCTCCGCCAGGAGGTGCGTTCAGATGCTTCCCACCAGCGCAGTAGTTCCTAACCTTTCCCCCGCACCTCGCGCGTCCCATTGCCTCCCTGTGCCCGGGCTCCTTCGCGTCCCCAGTCCTGTGGCTGCGGCTGGCCTGTCCCAGCTCCGCTCCATCTGGCCCAGGCCCAGGCGCTGTCGGGACAGGCCAAGCGGGCCGAGCTGTACCGAGAGGAGGCGGAGGCGCTGCGGGAGCGGGCGGGCCGCCTGCCCCGCCTGCAGGAGGAGCTGCGGCGCTGCCGCGAGCGGCTGCAGGCGGCCGAGGCCTGCAAGGGCCAGCTGGAGGTGAGGCCGAGCCGGGCCTGGGGGGCGGGGCTTGTGGAGGGGAGGGGTCTGGGGCGGGGCCTGCCGGGGGGAGGGTAGGCCCTGAGGAGGGGCGAATTTGGGCCCGGAGAAGAGAGATTCAGGCTTTACCGAGGGTACAGCCGTGGCTCTGAGAAATGGGTAAAGGCCCTCTGGACGGTGGGGCAGACGGAGGGGAAAGGTGGGGGTTGAGGGTAAGAGTAGGCCCTGGGAGGGAGGGCGGGGCGGACTGTAGGGGCGGTGGTGTCTGGAGAGAGTCCCTAGCAAGGGGAGCTGATAAATAGGGCCCAGAGGGATGCAACCTTGGAAGGCAGCTTCTGGGGGGAAGAGTGGGGCCAGGTGCTAGGGAAGTGGTACCTGGAGAGAGCCTGCAGAGGACTGAGTGAAGGAGGGGAGAGGTGGGGCCTAGAGAGCCCCATGGGTGTGGGGGTCAGGTGGGGAGGAGAGGAGCATCCAACCACTGGCTCTCTGACCCTCCTTCCCCCAAGGAGGAGCGGGCGCTCTCTGGGACTCTGGAGGCCTCGAAGGCCCTGCTGGAGGAGCAGCTGGAGGCCGCTCAAGAGCGTTGTGCTCGGCTGCATGAGACCCAGCGCGAGAACCTGCTTCTGCGGACCCGGCTGGGCGAGGCTCACGCGGTGAGCTTGCCAGAGTGACCCCCATGGTCCCCCAGGGTTCCCTAGTGATCCCTATGACCCCAACTCCTAGTTTTCCTTAGTGATCCTCTAGCCCACACACTTGGCCTGGTTATGGTGGGGAGGGCTTGTCTGACCCTTCCCTCCCGGCCAGGAGCTAGACTCTCTGCGGCATCAGGTGGACCAGCTGGCAGAGGAGAACGTGGAGCTGGAGCTGGAGCTTCAGCGGAGCCTGGAGCCACTCCCGGGCTCTCCTGGGGAGGGTGAGTGGTGCCTCAGTGGAGGAACTGGGGCTGGAGGGCTGCCTGTGTCTTTCTGCAGCTGTGGTAGGGATGGTTTCTGACTTCCCCCCCTTCCCCCAGGTCTCTGGGGGTGTAGGGGTTTAGGTGAGGAGCCAGGGAGTGTGGCAGGACCAAGGGTGGGGAGGGATCCTCACCTCATCTCACACACCCCAGCACCCCTGCCAGGAGCGGCCCCCTCGATACATGATGAAGTGAGGGAGGCAGAGGCGAGGCGGCTACAGAGCCTGGAGCGGGAGAACCAGGAGCTTCAAGCCCTGCTACAGGTGTTACAGGGGCAGCCAGGTGGCCAGGTGAGTCCCCTTCCCCAACCATCCTAGTAGGTTGTTCCTGGTGGCCTCCTCTGGGCTTGACCATCCCTCTCATGTGCCCTCAGCTCCCCCTGCTGGAGGAGCAGAGTGAGGACTCTGTGGTTCCAGAGCTGGCTGCGGCTCCCCAGACTCACCTGACCTCAGACCATGGCCCCCAGGGCTTGGTTGGCCAAACCCGGGATGAAGACCCCCAGGTCTTGGACTTGGCTTCCCCAGCATCAGAATCCACCCTGGAGGGGTTAGTTGAGTGTCCCCAGACATCTGAGTCAGACCCTCAAGTGATGGAAAGGCCCCTTCAGACGGCTCCCATGGTCCCCCAGACCTCGGACTTGATGCCCCAAGAGTCAGATCCTGCTGTAGAGACACAGGAGTCCCTGAAGAAGGCTGGCCATGGAGCCCCTCTCCAGAACTCTGCCTCTGTGGCTCCACCTCAGGGTCCTGAGATAAAAATTCAGGCCCAGCTATTGTTGGGAGGAGAGACGGGGGAGTCAGTGCCCAAGGCCCAGGGCCTAAGACAGGAGGTCCCTGAGAGCAAGCCCGGACTCACAAAACCCAGCCTCTATGTGCAGTTGGAGGAGCAGGAGTTCCCAGGCAAGAGGCTGGACCTACCCAAGGAGCAAATGGAGGCCAGAAAGCAGGAACTGAGGCTGGAGGGGATGATCAGGGACCCAGCCCAGAAGCCGGAAATGGCTCCTGAGGCCCAGGCATTGGAGGGATCAATCCCAGGGGACATCTTGACCAGTGGTTACCCAGAGCAGGAGGCTCTCAGAGAGGAGGTGGCTCTGCTGAGGAGAGAGGCTGAAGCCCTTCGAGCTGAGCTGGAGGTTCAGGCTTGGAGGATGGAGGCCCGAGGAGCGGAGGCTGCTCGCCTGTATGAGGAGCTGGCTCAGGCTCGGAGGGCAGAGGCTGAGGCCCACCGGGAGGCAGAGGCCCAGGTCCAGGAGCAGGCCCGACTGCGGGAGGCCGTGGAGGCAGCCAGGCAGGAGCTGGAGGCTGCATCGCGGGAGCGGGAGGCACTGGCAGAGGCACTGGCGGCAACAGGCCGAGAACGAAGGCAGTGGGAGCGCGAGGGACCCAGGCTCCGGGCCCGGGCTGAGGCCGCAGAGGAGCGGCTGCAAGTACTGGAGAGCGAGAGCCGCCAGCACGTAGAGGAGGCCGAGAGGGAGCGACGGGAGAGGCAGGCCCTCAAAGAGGTATGTGGGTGCTTACGTTTGTTTGGGGTCAGGAAATGGGGTTCCAGGCCAGTGGCTGGAGTTTTGGCTTATTCATTCCATCAGCAGCCACTGAGCCCAGCATCGAGCTGGGACTGAAGATAAAAAGACGAGGTCCATTCCTGCCTTCCAAAGGTATGCCTGGCTTGGGAAAGGAGCAGATGTCCCCTACCTTTGATGGGGTGGCTGCGGAGGTGATAAGAGTGTGGGCAGGGAGCCAGAGTGCCTGGGTGCAAATCCTGGCTCTCTGACTACAGCAGTCGCTCACCTGCACCCCAGTGCCTCCTTTTGTAAAATGGGGGTACTCTTCGTAGCTGTGGTCTTCTGGAAGACCAGAGAAGGTGGTGGTGCAAGAGCCTAGTTCATGCTGGTCGAGACACATTGGTTATGAAGAGCAAAGTATTGTGGGAGCCTGCGGGAGAGGGAGCTGATGATGACAGAGTTGGGGCAAGGAGGCTTTGGGGAGGGTTCTGGGGAATGGTCAAGATTTCACCAGATGGGGAAGGGCATTTCATCCCAAGGGAACAGCCTGTGCAAAGACTTGAAGGTATCAAAGATTTTTAGGAGCCCAAGAGGAAGGGGGGGGATAGGGGCCCGAGAGGTGTGTTGGGCTAGCTTTTCAGGTGTTCGTATTCCATCCTCAGTCAGGGAGAGCCACCCAGGGGTATGGTGACCTGTGTGAGTCTGGGTTTGAGGAGGGTCACTTTGGTGTGCAGGGGCCTGGAACAATTAGGAGGCAGTGCCTTATGGTTCAGGTGGCAGGTGAGTCTGGCTTGACTGAGAGAGGAGATGGAAGAGAGAGGAGGCCGGGAAACACCTTTATTCATTCATTCCGGTATGTTTGTGGGTGTCTCCTTGGCACTAGGCCCTGTACCAGGCAGCCAGCATGCCCAGACTCGGAGAAGTGCTCCCAGTCTGGGGTGGAAACAGGACTGTGCAGGGAGCCGTGGGGGTTCAGGAAGCATGTAGGACTCAAGGCTGGGACACATGAGGGAAGGCTTCCTGGAGGAGGGGTGAGAATGGCAATGAGCATGGAGGAGGTTCAGGTGGGAGTTTGTATGGGTGGAGCGTGAAGTGGGGAGTGGAGGGAGGTGAGAATTCATTTAGCAGGGTTCCTGTTGGACAGGGCTTCATCTTCCTTCCACGGAAAGGAGTTGTGGCTTTTTTCGTGAAGGCAGTGGGAGCCACTGGAGTGGAGTGGTCAGGGCTGTGTGTGGAAGGGCCCCTCAGGGGAATGGGAGGAGGCAGTGAGGCAATGGAAAGGGTGTTCGGGTCAGCGGGGACCAGTGCTGTGGGAGGGTGTGCCGCAGACAGGAATTGAATCTTGCGCCTGAGCAGTTTGGTTTCATCCCTGTTGTACTGACGAGGACACCGAGGTTCAGAAAGGAGGGCTAATTGGCTCTGAGACCTCATCCAGTACAGAGGAGTGGGGACCACACTGTTAGGTTGACCCAGGGTTGGGCATTATGCATGACGGGCCTGGGGAATGTGGCAATTGGGGGTTCGGGTAAGAGGGTAAAACTGAGAGGCTGTCTCTGGGGTCCACTGGGTAGGATGTAACAGATGCTGTTGGGCAGACCTGGGTTATAGCCCGAATCCCCTACTTATCACCTGTGTGGCTTGTGGCAAATTACTTAACCTCTCTGAGTCTTGGTTTACTCACCTGTAAAACTGGAATAAAAACGACCTGCCTCCCAGGCTGCTGTGGGATAACGAATGGAGAGAGCTTGGGGCAGCTGTGGAGAGGAGATGCCAGCAGGTGGGCGGTGAAGGCGAGGCTGGGCTGGCTGCTCAAAGGGCCAGCTCTGAGGACTGAGTGGGTGAAAGAGGCTGAGGACAATGTGGGCAACTTTGTGAGATTTCCTGGTCAGAGTACTTCCTGGTGACAAGTGGCTGTGGCGCAGGGGGAGGTGACCAGCCAGGGGGAGAGATCAGGGAACCTGAGGCCAAGGAAGTTGTCCACATGGGCCTCCTGAGCTGGATGGAGGGCAGGAGGTGCAGGGAGGGAGCACCGATGGCTGTGGTCAGGGCCTGGAGGAGGGCAGGGCAGGGTTCTGGGCCCAGTTCTGGTCTCCTTCATTGCATCACTCTTCTTACCCTCAGCCCTTGCCTGCCAGCAGCAGGGCATCATGGGACTTGTAGTTTTCAGTGAGAGGCAGTGGGCACGGGTGTCTGGAAGTTCATTGATCTTGGGGGGAGATCTGAAGGGTGGGGGGTTGCTAAGCCAGGAAAATCAGAGCAAAGCCTGTAGAATTGGTTTCCAGAGGGAGGATTTGACAAGCTGCTTGGCCGGAGTTGGCCCTTCCCTGTGGTTTTATCCTGCCAGGGCCCCCCACACCTCAGAATTGTTTGGTTTACCTCCCTCTGGGGGCCCACACCTTAAATTGGGCCTCCTGCGCCATTCTGCAATGGTGTGGTCCAACTGCCAGAGGCCGCTGGGCCCTAGCATCTCTGTCCCCTCCACCCCCAGTCCCCACTGTGGTTAGGCCTGGTGTTCACCAAGTTCCTGTCTTCTGTGGCCTCCCTGTGGCTGAGAGCGCTCTCCAGACCTGCTTCCGCTGAGCCCCTCTTTCCTTTACATGGCTAGTGTGGCCCCAGCACGTAGGGCACGTCCAGCTGTCACTAGGCACATCAGGAACCATGGACTCAGAGAGGTGACTCTGACTCCTGCCAGGCTTACAATCCCCAGTTCTTTCATACCCACTCTGTCCGGTGACCAGGCTTTGCTCCCATTTTACAGATCTGAGAGAGGAGGCCCAAAGAGTTACAGATGTTTGTCTAGGGTGACAGAGCAAGGACAGAAAACCAGGTCTCCTGACTCTCAGGCATCTGTCTCTGTCCCTCCCCTGCGTGATGGTGATGGTCTGTTCTTCTGGCCCTGAGCCTGCTCTGTCTACCCTTAGGAGCTAGAGAAGGCTGTGGTGCGGGGCCAGGAGCTGGGGGCCCGGCTGGAGCGTCTACAGAATGAGTTGGAGCAGGCGACTCTGGAGCGCCAGGAATTTCTGCGGGAGCAAGAGTTTCAGCACCAGAGGTGGGGGCGTTGCCTGAGGGCCAGAGAGTGTCAGGCAGAGACCTGAGGAGGGGTAGATGCCAAGGCTCCTTCTTGCAGGTACCAGAGCCTGGAGCAGCGGATGACAACTGAGCTGCAGGCTATGGCCACCAGCAAGGAGGAGGCGCTGATGAAGCTCAAGACAAGGGCCCTGCAGCTAGAAGAGGAGCTGTTACAGGTGAGGCTTAGGCCCTGGGAGCAGGAGAGGGGGGGCTCATCCCCTCTCTCCCTCCATTTTCCATGCAGATGTGCAAGGGTGCATGGGCTCCCATCCCTCCAATGCCCCCTCTGGTCTTGTTCCTCAATTCTTGGCCAGTTGCTCACCTTGTAACTCCTTTTGGGGCCTATTGGAAGGGGCACTGTACCGAGAGTGAGGCTGACTCTGCCGATACTGGGTGGTCTTCTGGGGGCCTTGTCACCTAATTTCTTAAATGGACAGAACCTGATGGCTTTGTTTTGAGGTGACTGCTATGTCTTTCTTGCTTGGGACCCCCACCCCTCCTAGTGAGCTCAATTATTGTTGTCATTGTCATAAGTCAGTCGTTATTTATGATGCCCCTGTAGCATATGGGCTCAGTGCTCAGCACTGGGGTGTGATGGAACCCAGTACCAAGCTGCCATACTCAGGGACAGAGGCAAGAAAACAGGCGACCATCACATAGTGCCAGGGGCCAGTGGGCACCCAGCAGACTGCTTCGTTGGCAACTGTGCAGTTGGTCAGGGGAGGCTTTCTGGAGAAAGTGATGTTGCAACTGGGACCCAGGGGAAGAGTAGGATGTACAGGAGGAACAGCAGGGCCAAGTCACCTGCTGCAACCAAGAGAAGGCGACAAGGGCAGAATGAAGAGTGATGGAGCTGCGGGAGCCAGGAGTGCAGGGTTGTGGGGTAAGGGTCCACTGTTCAGGTCCCTGTGCCATCTCCCAAGCACTGCTGCTTCCCTGCGTGACCTCCCAGGGCCTCTCCTTGCAGCTGCGCCAGGGCCCTGTGGGGCTGGAGCCCAAGGAGCACACTGAGCCCAAGATCATGGAGGCCCAGGACGGGCGGCTCATTGAGGTGGAGCGCAGTGTGAGTGGTAAACGGTGGTGGGCACAGAGGTTGTGGGGGGAAAGTGGCCTGGCCACTAACTCCCCTCCCTGCTGAGCAGAATGCAACACTGGTGGCTGAGAAGGCAGCTCTGCAAGGGCAGCTGCAGCTCTTGGAGGGGCAGCTGGGAAGCCTGCAGGGGCGTGCCCAGGAGCTGCTGCTGCAGAGTCAGCAGGCACAGGAGCACAGCAGTCGCCTGCAGGTAGGTGGCGGCTGGGTGCCCTGTCCCCCACCCAATCCTTGCCCACTTACCACTACCCCCTGCCCTTATATTGCTTCCTGCCCCTTTTCCCTGCCTCAGCTCCCAGCCAGCTGTCTCTCCCTGTTCCCTAGTCACATGTGCCTGTGCCCCTGACCCCAGCCACCTTGTTCTGCACCCCTCCTTCTTACCCCTGCCCACTTCCACTTCCCTGTTCTACCTGCTTCCCACCCCCACACCTGTGTCCATGTTTCTCGGTCTCCAGCCCTCTTCTCCGCAGCCAACCATTAGTTCCTACCACTTTCCAGGCCCACCCCAGCCCCATCTGTCACATCTCTGCCTTGTGCCTCTTGCCCTCCCTTCCATGGCCTGGCACAGGCCACGAGCCTCTCCTCTCCCCTTGCCCATTTGCCTCTGCCTCTGGCTCCATTCTGCCCCTACCCCAGCCCTCTGCCTCCTCACAGCTTTCACTCCCTGTCCTCTGCCCTGCCCTTTCCCTTACTCCCCTTCTGGCCGGGGGTTCCACCCCGTGACCCCTGCTCCCTCCTCTGCCCTAGGCCGATAAGTCTGTGCTGGAGATGCAGGGCCAGGAGCTGCACAGGAAGCTGGGGGTGTTGGAGGAGGAGGTGCGGGCAGCGCGTCGGTCCCAGGAGGAAACCCGCGGGCAGCAGCAGGCCCTGCTGCGGGACCATGAGGCCCTGGCCCAGCTACAGCGGCGGCAGGAGGCTGAGCTAGAGGGGCTGCTGGCCCGGCACCGAGACCTCAAGGCCAACATGCGGTCACTGGAGCTTGCCCACCGAGAGCTGCAGGGCCGGTGAGTCTCCCCCAAACACCCAGCTCCTCTCTCCCTGAGGGAAGCACCACCTAGGGCCCCACCTCCACTGCTGTGCCCTCACTGGGAGTGGTGAGCGCCTGGTGCATTCTGCCCGGTGGCTTTGCCGCGGCCTGTGCTTAGGAGATGGCAGACCTCCAGGCTCAGGCAGTCCAGCTGCCTGCTTGCCCTGACCCCAGGTCCCTGCAGCCCTCTCAGCCCTTGTCCATCCCAGGCACGAGCAGCTGCAGGCCCAGAAGGCCAACGTGGAGGCGCAGGAGTTGGCTCTGCTGGCAGAGCGTGAGCGCCTGATGCAAGATGGACATCGGCAGCGGGACCTGGAGGAGGAGCTGCGGAGGCTACAGAGCGAGCACGACAGGTACCAGCCCTGGCGCAGCCCGGCCCCTCTTGAGCCAGTTCTCAGTGTTTCCCTCTCTGAAGTGAGTTGGTGGTGACTCACTGTCCCTGTGGGGTCCTGCTTTGCTTCTACCTAACACAGCTCCTCGAATCCTCATGAGGAGGCTGGGGGGTGAGTTCCCTCAGAGAGCAGCTGTCCTTGCCTCCACAGGGCTCAGAAGCTGCTGGCAGAGGTGTCCCGGGAGCGGGGTGAGCTGCAGGGTGAACGTGGGGAGCTGCGGGGCCGGCTGGCGCGACTGGAGCTGGAGCGGGCACAGCTGGAGATGCAGAGCCAGCAGCTGCGCGAGTCCAACCAGCAGCTGGACCTGAGTGCCTGCCGGCTGACCACGCAGTGCGAGGTGTGGGGTGTGAGGGTTGGGGTGGCCCTAGTGGGGTTGGAGGGGGCTGGGAACGAGGACAAGGGGAAGGGCGTGGAAGTTGCCACCCTGAGCCCCATCAGGCCCTCCTGTCCTGCCGCTTGCCCCCTACAGCTCTTGACAGAGCTGCGGAGCGCCCAGGAAGAGGAGAACCGGCAGCTGCTGGCCGAGGTGCAGGCCCTGAGCCGGGAGAACCGGGAGCTCCTGGAGCGCAGCCTCGAGAGCCGGGACCACCTGCACCGCGAGCAGCGAGAGTACCTGTGAGCAGGCTGCGGGAGCTGGAGCCGGTCCCGGAGAGCCCTTTGGTTGTTTAGGGGAGATGCCCTGGGGGGTCCTGGGAAAAGGGCTGGGGCTGACCCCCAGGGGTTTGGGGCAGTGGCAGTTTGTCACCCCACACAGGAGTGAGTCAGTGTGCTAGCAACTGGCAGGGCTGTACCTGCTTAAACCCAAGCCTTGCTCCTGCCCAGGCCTCATGCTGCCTGGTCCCTCCCATTCTCTCCATCCCTCAGGGACCAGCTCAACGCCCTGCGCCGTGAGAAGCAGAAGCTGGTGGAGAAGATCATGGACCAGTACCGCGTGCTGGAGCCTGGGCCCCTGCCCCGGACCAAGTGAGTGGCTCCTTCACCCCTTAGGCTGGGGTCCTCCCTCTGGCCCAACTCAGGTCCAGGCCCAGTGAGGGTTTTTCCCTGGCCTTCGCATCCCCAACATGGCCCTCTTGTCCCCTTCCTCTGTGGCCTTACTCCCTCTTGTGCCCTCTTGCTCCCAGGAAGGGCAGCTGGCTGGCAGACAAGGTGAAGAGGCTGATGCGACCCCGGCGGGAGGGGGGCCTCCATGGGGGGCCACGCCTGTGGGCCGTTGGGGCTGGCAGCACCGAGAGCCTGGGGGGCCCCCCAGAGATGGAGCTCTCCGAGGGCAGGGAGGCGGATGGGACAGGTGGGTCTGGGGGCCAGGTGACCGGGATGGTCCCTACCCCATGTCCTTTATTCCCCACCCTAACGTCTCTGGTCTCTTCCTTCCTGTGTGGCTCATACATGTTCCCCGATGACCTTCCCTACTGCTCCCCGCCCCCCAGATGCTTTCAGTGGTGCTTTGCTCTGCATCCCCGCTGTGTCCCTCTCATCTGGCACCTCCCTCCTGCCTGTGCCGCCACCCACCCAGTCCTACCCATCCACAGTGGTGCCTAGGACCTTGGAGCAGCAGGGGACTTTAGTGAGAGGTCATTTATTCCAGTCAGCAGACGAGGAAACCGAGGCCCAGGGAGGGGAAGCGCCTTGCTCAAGGTCACAGAGTGAGTTAGTGTCAGAGCCAGCTCAGGGTCCAGCCTCCTGTCACCACCCTCATTCTCCCAGACCCTCCCACTTCTGCAACCTCCTCTCTTTGCCCCTGTGCAGCTTTGCCCTGCTGCTCCTCCACTCTGCTCAGCCCCTCCTTGCACTACTCTGATACTCCATGCCCGTGCCTCTTGCAGGGTCCCCTTCACCGGCACCCATGCGCCGGGCCCAGAGCTCCCTCTCCCTGCGGGATGAGACTCTGGCGGGCAGGCAGCGGCGGAAACTCAGCTCCAGATTCCCAGTGGGGCGAAGCTCGGAGTCATTCAGCCCCGGGGACACCCCCCGGCAGCGATTCCGACAGCGCCGTCCGGGCCCCCTGGGTGCACCCAGCTCCCATGGCAAAGGTAAGGGACAAGGGTCTCTGCTTCCATTAGCCCCAGCTCCCTGTGGACCCACCAGCTCCTTGGGAGAGGAAGTTTCCTTTCTGTCTCCTGTCTTCCCACAAGCCCTGCCTGCCTCTTTCCTGGTCCCTGTGGCCCAGTAGCTGCCTTGTGTCCCTCCAGGCCCTGGCGTGGGATGGGACGGCTCCGTTGAGACCCTGGCGGAACATGAAGCAGACACCAGCCACGAGGGTGAGTCGGGTGTTTGCCCTGTGTGTGGCCCTTGCGGCGCTCATTCATCCTTTCACTCGCTGGACAATGAGCCTTTACTAAGTGCCAGGTGATGTCTAGCAGGGGATACATGGGGAACATTCTGGTGTAGGAGGCAAACAGTAAACAATATGCACAAAAATAATAATGATCTACAATAGCCCAGTAGAAATATGATGTGAGTTGCAGGTATAATTTAAAATTTTCCGGTAGTCCCATCAGAAAAAGTAAAAAAAGACAGGTAAACTTAATTTTGATAACATTTTATTTAACTCAATAAGCCTGAATTATTAGCATTTTAACATGTAGTCAATGTAAAAAATCATTAAGATACATTATTTTTCATATGAAGTCTTTCAAGTCCACTGGTATTTTACACTCAAGCACATCGCAGCTCAGACCTCCTGGAATATTAGGAGGTGGTAATGTTCTGGGGAAAAAGGAAAGTAGGGTGAGGGAGGTCAGAAGCACTGGGTGGGTGGGTTGTAGTTTTAATTGGGGGTGCTCAAGGTAGACTGCAGAGGGGAGGTGAAATTGGAGCAAAGACTGGGAGGTGAGAGTTGGTTGTGTTGACATATCTGGGGAACAGCATTCCAGGCAGAGGGAACAGCGGAAGCAAAGGCCTGGCATTTTGGAGGCCTGGCAAGGTGGCTGGTGCAGCTGGGATGAGAGGGGGATACCTGAGAGCAGGTTAGAGGGGTGGAGGGTGGGCAGGAGATGTAGGGCCCTGTGGACCACGTCCAATGCTGAGAGTCCCCCGAGGGAGTGGGCCTGAGCTGAGCCTTTCCCTCCAGGCCTCGAGGTGCAGGAACCGGAGAAACATCCTCTCTCCCCTTCCCTCAGCCAGTGACACCGCAAGGACTGGGAGTTTGGCAGTGCAGTCTTCTCGCCGCTGGAGTCCTAGTGGGGGCCCCAGGCAGCCCAAGAATTTGGGGAGCCAGAGCCTCCGGGGCAGGTCCTTGGACAAGGAGGCCTGGGCCCCTGGGTCCTCCATGGCCGGCACGGGGGCCCTGAGATGGAGTAGGGATAAGCATGTGAGCAGGGGGGATAGCGGGCCCCCACGAGCAGCTCCTTCCCAGGGCTCTGGCTTTGCCATGCGGCCTTCGCTGAGGAGGAGGTTTCTGGGGGACCCCCCAGATGAAGGAAGCAGGCGGGAGTGGACAAGAGAGCCCCCTACCCGATCTAGGCGGGAGCTAAGGACCGTTGTCCAGGGACCTTGACCTGGGCCTATGTCTGAGCCTTAGCTGGACATGAGAATAAAGCTGGGAAGTAATCGCTTGAGTCTGCGCTGTGTGTATTGGCTGCATCCAGAGCCTTGAGGCGCCAGGGTCACCTGCAGCCCTGAGTCCTCTGCCAGTGGGGTCTGTGGCCATTGGCTTCCTTGCCTGGCACAGGGCAGCAACAGGCTTTCTTCAGGGGAGAGGCCAGTTGTGTTTGCGTGGATATCCCAGAGTGGTGGAAGGGGGGTGGGGTCTGGGCAGCCAGCAGTGCTTAAAAGGTGGGGTCTGGGCTCGGGGTGGGGGGTGGGGGTGGGGGGTGGGGGGTGGGGTTTAAACCCCAGAGGCCCTGCCCACTCCTCCCTAACCCTCTTCTCTCACCTTTTCCTGTCTCATCATTTCTCCCCCACTGCTTTGGGGTTGAGCCCTCCCCAGGGAGCTCCCAGCCTGGTGAGTGTCACCGGGCTGTCATGGAGGGATACAAGAAGTGGTGTGGACACAGGGCCTCCAGGATGACATCCAGGAAGGGGCAATTAGGCTGGGTGGCAGGACGTGAGTCAAGGCACCTGGGGCTGCCCAGGGTAGGGTGGGGCTGAGACTGAGGTGAGGCAGCCTGAATCTGAGGGTAGGCAGAGCTGGGAGGGGTAGCCAGACCAGCCTCCTCAGGGGGACCTGCAGCAGCCTGACTCAAGGGTTTCCACAGCCCCCTTGGGGATAACCTGCTGCTCTGCCTGCCTCTTTTTAGTTCCAGTTTCAGAAGCTGATGGGGTGGGAGTGGACCCCTGGCCTCTAGCTGGAAGCCCCCTCCCATAGGCTTCAGGGTGGGGGTTTGATGGCTGCCCACCCTGTTGGTGGCCCTGTTGGTTATCCGGGAGGGGGAAGAGGCTCTGGAGGACAGGCCAGCCAGGGCTCTCGGCCCAAAGGTGAGAGACCACCTGTGTGGCTCTAACACCCCTTTAAAAACTTTTTTTTTTAATTAAAAAAAGTTATTGATTGATTTTAGAGAGAGAAGGGGAGGAGAGAGCAAGAGAGAGAGAGATTGATTTGTTGCTCTGCTTATTTATGTATTCATTGGTTGATTCTTGTATGTGCCCTGACTGGGGATCAAACCTGCAACATTGGCCTATCAGGATGGCACTCTAACCAACTGAGCTACCCGGCCAGGGCTGATACCCCTTTGAGGCCTACTCTGGGTTCTGCATGGGCACCGTGCCAGGCTTAGGGACAGTAGGGGGCAGAACCACATGAGGGGTATGTGACATTGGGTGGGCTGTGAAGGTTGGTTGAAACCTGAGGTCCTTTTGTAGATCAGCTATAAAGAGATTTCTTGACCTCTCCCTGCCATGGGGTGGGACTTGGCTCCAGCACCCTCTCAGTGCCCCCTGTAGGTGCTCCCTGGGTAGGCGGAGCCCAGAGACAGGGCTTTGGTTCTCAGGGCACCTGAGCTCCTAGACACCTCCCCACCCATGCGAAGGCAAATTCCCAGGGGAGAGGGTCTCGGATGGGCTGTGTGGGTTCCTGGACCCAAACACCCTCTTAGGCTGCCCGACACCAAGAATGGTGGGCCAGGCCGAGTGAGGTGCTGGCAGCAGCTGGACAAGGGCACCGTGTGGCCTCCGGGGCTCATCTGTCAAGGCGACGCCTCCCCTATTTGCAGCCTTCCAGGAGGGATCGAAAACTGTGAATTTTATGAAATCTCTCATTTTCACTGGTGGCTAAGAATTAGAGCCGTTGGGCCGCCCTAAGGGCTGGCACCCTGGGGGGCACAGGCTGGGCGTCTCAGCGGGCGTCCCGGGGCAGACACCTGGCTTGGGGGCGTCTACGCAGCCGGGGCCCAGGTTGTCCTTGGACCCCAGGCAGGCTCCGGGGGGGGGGGGGTCCCAAGGTCCTCGGGAGGGCCGCGCGGTCAGGAAGCGCAGCGCCCCGCCGCCCGCGGGACCAGCAGCCCCCACGGTCCCCCGCGCCCGGCCCCCCGCGCGGGCCGTCGCGCCGGCGCCTGACTCAGGCGGGGCGGGGAGCAGGGAGGCGGCGCCGCCCGCTCGACCAGAGGCGGCACCAGGAAGCGCCCGCCCCGGCCCGGCCGCCATGTAACCGGCGCCCGCCCGCCCGCCCGCCCGCCCGGAGCCAGCAGCGCGGGCCAGCGACGCGCCCGCCATGGGGGACGAGGACGAGGAGGAGGGCTGCGCCGTGGAGCTGCGGATCACGGAAGGTGGGGCGCGGGGCCGCGGGGCGGGGGCCGCTGCCCGGGCCGCAGGGAGGGCTCTGCACTGACTGGGCTCCTTCGCCCCCTGCCCCGCGCCCACAGCCAACCTGACCGGGCACGAGGAGAAGGTGAGCGTGGAGAACTTCGAGCTGCTCAAGGTGCTGGGCACGGGAGGTGAGGACCCCCACTCGCCCGGCGGGTGTCCCAGGCACGGTGTCCTGGGCCTCCAGCCGGCACACCCGCCCGGGCCTGGGCCAGGCAACCGGCTATGCCCCCCACCCTTTCCTGGCACAGCCTCCTTGCCTGCCCCACCCCACCTGGCCAGGGTTTGCATGCCCACTCTCAGGGCCGCTCTGTCCTGCAAGGGCCTCCCAAATCTGTCAACACCTTGGGTGCCTGCAGCCCTCCCTAGTGATCTGCACAGCTCCTCTCCTTGCTCTGACATGAGAGCCGTCTTCTCCGCTTTGCAAACTCCCAGCTCAGGTTTGCACATCCCTCCCCTGGCCGCATGCACCTCTGCCTCCTTCCTTGGATTTGCATTCCCTCAAATCTGTCCGATCTTCCACGGGTTTGCGCATGCCCCGCCCCCACCTTGCTCTGCAGGCCTCCTAGAGTTGCATGCCCCCCAGCTGGTTTGCACACCCCATCCCTGGTTTTGCTAAGCACCCTCCTGGTGCTGTGCACACCTTTCCCTTCCTCTCACCCCAGCTCCTCCCTCCAATTTGCATACCCTCCTGGGTTGGCGTCACTCCCACAACCACCAGTCTGTACCACCCTTCTGCTCACAGCCTACCCTCTGCCCACTCCCTGCTCCTACAGCCTACGGGAAGGTGTTCCTGGTGCGGAAGGCGGGCGGGCATGATTCAGGGAAGCTGTATGCCATGAAGGTGCTGCGCAAGGCAGCGCTGGTGCAGCGTGCCAAGACGCGGGAGCACACACGCACTGAGCGCACGGTGCTGGAGCTGGTGCGCCAGGCACCCTTCCTAGTCACACTGCACTACGCCTTCCAGACCGATGCCAAGCTGCACCTCATCCTGGGTAAGGGCAAGCACCCACCAACCTTGGAGGCCAGGAAGCAGTTGGGGCCACTTGTGGGGGCTGCTTCCCAAACTCCACCCTACCCCCCAGACTATGTGAATGGCGGCGAGATGTTCACCCACCTCTACCAGCGCCAGCACTTCAAGGAGGCTGAGGTGCGAGTGTATGGGGGCGAGATCGTGCTGGCTCTTGAACACCTGCACAAGGTGGGTGAGGACCTGGCCACACACCTGTTGCCACGGGCACTGGGTCTGGGCCCTCTAAAGGGCCTCCAAACACGACGGCCTCAGGGCTCTCTCCCTGGGCTTCCTGGGAGATAGTGGGGCCCAGAGCTGCTTCCCCAGGCCTCCTGGAATGAAGGCCTCAGCACTGCCTGGTGGAGTTCTCTCACCTGGTGCCTCCCCCAAGGGGCTTTCCTCTCACAAGGAACTTGGGGTTGCCTCCTGGGGCCATGTTCACAGGACTTCCTCAAACTGAGACCTCATGCCTTGGCTTCCAAAGCCTTTTAGAAATGGGGCTCTTCACACAACTTTTCCTGCCTCTGGGACCTTGGGGCTTGCTCCCCCAGGAGTCCCCCATCGAGTCCCCCTTCCTTGCTTTTGCCTCTTCAATGGCCTTTCTTATCCAATGGCTCAGTCCCACCCCGGACCCATGCCTGCACTGGAGATCCCTTTCTCCTGGTGGTGTCCGGGGAGGAGTCCTCATTGCCCTTCTTGCGTCTGCCAGCTGGGCATCATCTATCGAGACCTGAAGCTGGAGAACGTGCTGCTGGACTCTGAGGGCCACATTGTCCTCACAGACTTCGGGCTTAGCAAGGAGTTCCTGACAGAAGAGGTGAGTGAAGACAGTCTCGGCACGCTGCACCCCCACAAGCCGTCCTCTTCCTGCCTCCTCCTGCTCCGTGTCTGGCTCTGCGTTTCTTGGGATGCAGAGGTCAATAGCCCCAGGCCCTGTGTTCAGGAAATTCCCACTGCTCCAACCCTCACAAGGGTCCAGCGAGTCCTACTCTGAGTCCTACTCTGAGCCTTGGGAGCTGCTGGGTGTCCAAAATGGGTCCTCTTGCCCTCCCAGAAAGAGCGAACCTTCTCCTTCTGTGGCACTATCGAGTACATGGCCCCCGAAATCATCCGCAGCAAGTCGGGGCATGGCAAGGTGGGTTGGCAGGGGATTGGGTGGTGGTGGTGGGGTGAGGCCAGGGTGGCTGCATCCCTCACCTTGGCTTGGCCCCGGCAGGCTGTGGACTGGTGGAGCCTGGGCATCTTGATCTTTGAGCTGCTGACGGGCGCCTCACCCTTCACGTTGGAGGGCGAGAGGAACACTCAGGCGGAGGTGTCCCGGTGAGTGGGGCTGGATGTGGAGGGCAGCTGAGGTAGTTGGGCAGTGGTGTGGGGGGGCTCGCTGCCCCTGACGCCCCCCAAATCCTCCCAGACGGATCCTGAAGTGCTCCCCTCCCTTCCCCCCTCGGATTGGGCCTGTGGCGCAGGACCTGCTGCAGCGGCTGCTTTGCAAGGACCCCAAGAAGCGGCTGGGTGCGGGGCCCCAGGGGGCACAGGAAGTTAAGAACCACCACTTCTTCCAGGTGAGGCTCCTGAGCTGCCTCCACGCCTCTCTGCACATACTGGAGCTGGGCTGCTGCTCTGGGCTCGGGGACACTGGAGGGATGGTCTGAGACTGGCCAACTTCACTTGATTTAGAAAAATCCCCAGATCTGGGAAGCAGGCATATGTTCTCATCCATCTCTAGTGAAATGTGGAAGATGTGTTCCTGGGGGAAAGAATTCTAGGTTCATCGACTGTCAGGACTGCCAGGGACTTGAGATTCATTAATCCTTCCATTGGACAGTTCAGAGAAGGGAGGTGACCCTCCTCCCCCACCAGGATCATACAGTAAATGTGTAGAGCTGGACACAGACCCAGGTCTCCTGTCAGCCAAAATTAGTAGTAAAAGCCACACTTTAGGTTCTTAGCATCCACCGAGGCGTTTTGTTCTTTGTCCCTGTACAGTCCGTGTGCCTGTAATTCAGATGGACGGTCAGGTAGCCATGTGGGTTTTGCTTACTTGCTGAGAGCATTTGCAGGTTGGAGTGCAGGGCAGAGTGAATTTTGTCTCCTTGAGAGACCTCTCTAGCTCGGGTGCTGTGCATGGCCAGTGTCATTCCCTAGCAGGATCCTGTAACAGTGAACACCTGCCGTATGTCGGCCCTTTGCTTGTATTTTTTCACGTGACCCTCAGAACCACCCTCATTATCCTCATCTTTACAGATGAGGAAACTGAGGTCCAGAGAGGTTAAGTAATTTGCCCAAGATCACCCAGCCTGAAAGTGGTGGAGCCCAGATTCAGACCTCTGACTTGAAGGCCCATGCTCTTCACTGCTATGTTCTGTTTACATGTGGGCATCAGATTTGCCACTTGTCTGACATTGTAACAAAAGCACTCATTTATGGGCATCTATTGCGGGCCAGGCACTCAGTTACCCTGATACAAGTGTCATCTCCTGGAGTCTTCCCTGCAAGTACAGTACCTGCCTAGAAGGGCCCTTGGAGATGTTTTCTCAGACAGGAATCTAAGTCTGCGGCCAAGGTGTTACTTTGTAGAGGAAGTGGCTAAGCAGTGTCAGTTTCCTTAAATGAATTCCTCAACCCGCCCTGAGTACAAGCCAGGCCCTGGGTGCTGGGAGTGGGTTGACCAGTAATCACACCAGAGAGGCTCCAAGGCCTTTGATGTTTAATGCTCAGAAGTGGTGTTCCCCTCATTGCCCCTTCTCTCAAGACAGCCTCTTTGGTGATGGCAATACTGAACTGAGGTCCCTGGTGGCAGAACTGGGGCCTTCAAGTCTAGGTCAGGCTTCTTGGCCTCAAGTGACAAAAACTCTAACTAAAAAATGGTGATATCCATGGAATAGAGTTTGGCTGTTTACAGATATTGGAATGAACAGTGGTCTAAATGAGATGCATTTGTTTATTTATTTTCTTATGTAAAAGAAATCTAGAGTTTGGCAGGCCAGGACTGCTGTGGTGTCTTCATGAATCCAAGCACCTTTTTTTTTTCTTAAATGCTCCTTCATTTTTAGCATGTAGCCTCCATCCCCAGGTTTGCTTCATGGTCCAAGATGATTGCTGGAGCACTTGCCATCTAGGCTGATATCCAGGCAGGAAGCAGGAAAGAAGGAGGGGAAGGGCCAAAAGGACACTTGTCAACTGTTCATCTTCCTCTTGAAGATCTTTTCTTTGATTCCTGCCTCCCAATATTTGCTTGCAAGTTATTGGTCACCCCTAACTATAAGGAAGTTTGTAAAATATTGTTTTAGTTTGCACATTGCTTCCTGGAATAAAATTGGGGCTATGGAACTAAGGAAGACAAGGAAAACGAATGTTGGGCAGGCAGTGAACAGGCGCTGCCACACTAGCTTAAACATAAAAGGGCATGTTTTAGCTTCCATAAGAGAAAAGTTGAAGGAAAAGTGTGCTGAATTCAGGCAAGGCTGCATCCAGGTGCTGAACCTACATCATTAGGAATCTCTTTGTCTCTTGGCTCTGCTTTTCTGCACAGGGACTTCATCATTAGAGGTTGTCCCCAGCAACTCCAGACCCACATTCTCTAAGATTTAAGTGTAATAGAAGAAAGATATTTGTTTGTTTTGCATACCAATTCGATTAAAAGCCCTAGAATTGACTAAGTGTGGTGGAGGGTGAGTCTCCAAGGGAAATAGGGATTGGGCTATCAGAGCCAGGGACATAGAAGCTGGGGAGGCAAGAAGAACCCCTTCCCCCAAGTGCAAGATAGACCCTTACCTCACTGAGGAGCTGCCCAGCGAGGGCGGCCTGAGCGGAGAGGGGCTCCCACTTCCTGCCCTTTGATTCCCATTCTCTCATTTCTTTTTTCCAGGGTCTGGATTGGGCTGCTCTGGCTGCCAGAAAGATTCCAGCTCCATTCCGACCCCAGATCCGCTCAGAGCTGGATGTGAGCAACTTTGCAGAAGAGTTTACTCGGCTGGAGCCTGTCTACTCACCCCCTGGAAGCCCCCCATCTGGGGACTCTCGCATCTTCCAGGTGAGAACTCATGGAACCCCAGATGTGGGGGAGCCAGCCTCTGCCATGGCTGACCCATGGGCACTGCATAGCCCTGCGTCTGATCAGGACTCAGCATCTCCCCGCCGACCTCTTTGCTTGTGGGGTACTTAGAGTTGTCAGTCATAGAGACCACCATGGCAGGACATGTCTTTGAACTTCATCGTTTATCTTTAAATTTCACATTAATTTTCCTTCTACTTCATCATATCTCTATTGATATGTAAAAATATTGTTTTAAATTATTGAATTATTCACTTGCTTAAGTAGATGCCTAGCAAGAGATGCCATATTTCTACTGTCGCTTTGCATGCCTATTGGCATACCATATCACATTCCTGGGGGCACAGACCCCCTCCACCCAATTATAGAAGCTTAGGCCCGTTAGACAAGACTAAACTCCTTTTCTCAGCATTCAAGGCCCTGCCTGGTGTGGTCCTTGCTCTGAGCCCTTTCCTCAGCGCTATTATCCCACTTGATGCTTTAGCAGCAATGAACTGCTCGGAGGTTCCACAACACACCTCTGTACCTGTGCGCATGCAGTTTCCTCCACCTGGAGTGCCCTCCCCACTGTTGCTCCCCTGGCAAACTCCCACTGATCTTTCTAGCCAGGTTGTGCAGGGCTGCCCCTATGTGAAGTCTTCCCCACTCCTGTGGCCCTGGGCTGCACTTTCCTTGTGCACCAGTCCTCTGCAGACAGCACCTTCTTCTGAGCAGTTTGTCAGGTTGTGTCCTGACAGCCCAACTGAGACTGTCTTCCCTGGTGTGAAGCTCCTAGAGGGCGGGAACTGTCTGTTTAATTTCTGTAGCCCTATGCCCAGTGTGGGGGCCTGGCCTATAGGACATGGTCTACAGCTATTAAATAAAAGCAGGCCAATATCAAGTATGGATGGATCAGTCCCCTCTGTGAAGCTCTCATGAGCCACAGCTCTGTGCTTGAAGGATCCACTGTCTCATGGTTCAGAGAAAGTACTTGTGAATGGATGGTTACTCTCATTCATTACTTCATACATTTATTTCATGACTCAAAAATATGTGTTGAGTGCCTACAATGTGCCAGGCACAGATGTAGGCACTGGGGATGTATCAATGAACCTAACAGACAATAATCCCACCCGTGTGGAGCTTGCATGCTAGTGCACAGTGGGGCTGCATTTTTAGGAGAAAAGACATTAAAATTAACCTTGAGAATCCCTTGAATTGAAAGGACATGGATCCTTAGGAAAGGCAAAATATTAATTCTGGTTTCTCTTTACATTTCTTCAGTAGCTTCCCCTAGGCCGAAGCTTGATTTGAAAGGAAGGAATAAAGATTTTTTGTTGTTGTCAGTGGGCACAGTTGAATTCTCACAAGCTAAGCAGGTGTGATGCCAGGTCACAGTCTTTTCATGCCTTTGCCCGTCACTTTTTGGGCTACTATATTGTGCCAGGCGATTCCCTTTAAGGCTGCATCCAGGTGCTGAACCTACGTCATTAGGAATCTCTTTGTCTCTTGGTTCTGCTTTTCTGCACAGGGACTTCATCTAAGATCCTGAGGTTGTCTCCAGCAACTCCAGACCCACATTCTCTAAGATTTAACTATAATCGGTGGGGGTGTCGCAGACTGGTGGGGGACAGACATGACCCCAAGTGATCATAGAACAAGTTGGAATAAAATGTCCACATGCACAAAAAAAAAAAATATTATAAAATAAAAAATAAATAAATAAAATGTCCGCACATCCCGTGTGTGCCAGGATGCAAAAGCAGCAAACCCCCCCCCCCCCAATCTTCCTCTGCCTGCCCTCCTCCCCACCAGGTCTGGCCCTTCCAGGGACTCCACCTCCATATCCAGCCCCTGGATGCCCACCCGCCCCTGACCCACCTCCCTCCCCAACCAGGGATACTCCTTCGTGGCACCGTCCATCCTGTTTGACCAAAACAACGCTGTGATGACCGATGTGCTGGAAGTACCTGGCGCTGGAGACCGGCCGGGCAGGGCGGCCGTGGCCAGGAGCGCCATGATGCAGGTGGGCCGCGCCAGGGCGGGGAGTTGCCTTGGGGAGGCTGGGCAGGTGTGACATGGGCGAAAACCGGGACCTCTGGGAGGTGGAGTGTGGTGTGGCCTCAGGCTCCCAGGTGGGACCTCTGACGCGCCCCCTCTACCCCCAGGACTCGCCCTTCTTCCAGCAGTACGAGCTGGACTTGCGGGAGCCTGCGCTGGGCCAGGGCAGCTTCTCCGTGTGTCGCCGTTGCCGCCATCGCCAGGGCGGCCAGGAGTTCGCAGTGAAGATCCTCAGCCGCAGGTGGGCGGGCCTGGGGTGCCTGGGGTGCCCCCCCCCCCCCCGCCAGCCTGGCCGGAGGGACGGAGTCCGGGAGGGCGGGGCTGGGGGACCGTCCACCCTGACCCTCTGCCCCGCCCCCAGGCTGGAGGCGAACACGCAGCGCGAAGTGGCCGCCCTGCGGCTGTGTCAGTCGCACCCCAACGTGGTGAAGCTGCACGAGGTGCATCACGACCAGGTGATGCCTTCCTGGGCCCGGCGGGGTGGGACGCGGGGTGCACGGAGGCGGGGTCTGAGGGGGCCGCGGGAGGACCGCAAGGCGGAGCTACAAATGGCCAGAGAATGGCATTTGGGGAGGGCGTGGGGGGTAGGATTTAAGGTGACCAAGGGGTGGGGGTCCTGGAAGCAGCAGGGGTGGTTCTTGCTGGTTTCCCTGAGGTCGGAGCTCCACGTTTGAGTCCTGAGGCTGGGGCGGGGGCCTGGCTTGCGGTGGGTCGGTCCAGGTGACCGTCGCCGACCCTGCTGCCGGCAGCTGCACACGTACCTGGTACTGGAGCTGTTGCGGGGCGGGGAGCTGCTGGAGCACATCCGCAAGAAGCGGCATTTCAGTGAGTCCGAGGCGAGCCAGATCCTGCGGAGCCTGGTGTCGGCCGTGAGCTTCATGCACGAGGAGGCGGGCGTGGTGCACCGCGACCTTAAGCCCGAGGTGGGCGCGGGGCCTTGGTGGCCGGGCCTCGGTGGCGGGGTAGTGCTGCCGCAAGGAGGGCGGGTCTCTGACGCCGGCTGCCTCCCTCCCAGAACATCCTGTACGCTGACGACACTCCTGGAGCCCCGGTGAAGATTATCGACTTCGGGTTCGCACGGCTGCGCCCGCAGAGCCCCGCGGGGCCCATGCAGACGCCCTGCTTCACGTTGCAGTACGCGGCCCCCGAGCTGCTGGCGCAGCAGGGCTACGACGAGTCCTGCGACCTCTGGAGCCTCGGCGTCATTCTGGTATGGGACCGGGTCCCCGGAGGGGTTCAGGATCACCCGAGTCTAAGGTTAGGGGTCTTCCTGATGAAGGGCAACCACAGGGGCGCTAGGGGCAGGGTTTGGTATGAGGCTGGGGCCAGAGGCCGTCCTGACGTGGAGGCAGGGGCGCTGTGGCGTTGAGAGCACCCCCTGTTGGAGGTCAGCGTCATCGCCAGTGGGCCACAGGAATTACCCTCGGGCAGAGGGGAATGGGCCTGGGGGTGGGCTGAGAGGTCAGCCTCCCCTTGCTGGCCCGCAGCCGCCGTCTCACTTTCCCCCTGGTCCCCCAGTACATGATGCTGTCGGGGCAGGTTCCCTTCCAGGGGGCCTCGGGCCAGGGCGGGCAGAGCCAGGCCGCGGAGATCATGTGCAAGATCCGAGAGGGGCGCTTCTCCCTTGATGGCGAGGCCTGGCAGAACGTGTCTGAGGAGGCCAAGGAGCTTGTGCGAGGTGCGGAGCCACAGTCACAGAACCCCTCTGGGGAGGGGGAGGCCATGGGGTCCTTCATGTGGGATAGGGATCGGCACCGGGTTCAGTGTCCTGGTGAGAGGACTGGTCCGCGCGGAGAGTGGGGCCCTTAGGACCCCTCTGGGGGCAGCCTCCACACACAGTCCGCCCCGATGCTTCCTCACCTCCAGGGCTCCTGACCGTGGACCCGACCAAGAGGCTGAAGCTCGAGGGGCTGCGGGGCAGCTCGTGGCTGCAGGACGGCAGCGCGCGCTCCTCGCCCCCGCTCCGGACGCCGGACGTGCTGGAGTCCTCGGGGCCCGCTGTGCGCTCGGGGCTCAACGTCACCTTCATGGTGAGGCGCGGGGCCGTGGGTGGGCGTGGGGTGTGGACCCGCCTGGAGAGGCGGGGTGCCCAGGGGGCGCAGTTCTCAAAGCCCGGGAAGGTGGGGTGAACTGAGCCCTGGTCTCTGGCCCGTTGGGGGCCTGACCTTTCAGGGTGCTGGAGGCCGGAGGCCAGGGGCCTGTTGGGCGGGAGGGCCCGGGACGGGAGCCAGAGCTAGGATCTAGAAGTCCAGGCCTGGCGGGTGGTGGGACCCACGGTGTGTTCTCTGTCAGGCGTTCAACCGGGGCAAGCGAGAGGGCTTCTTCCTGAAGAGCGTGGAGAACGCGCCGCTGGCCAAGCGGCGGAAACAGAAGCTGCGGAGCGCGGCCGCCTCCCGCCGCGTCTCCCCGGTGCCTGCCGCCCCCGGCCGGCCCCCAGCCTCCAAGGGAGCCTCCCGCCGAGCCAACGGCCCCCTGCCCTCCTCCTAGCCCCCGCCACTGTGACCCCTCTTCCCCCCATAGGGGCTTTGACCTGGCCTCCAGCTCATCGGCTCCACCCATCCCCAGGGATTGCCCTCCCTCCCCTCCCCCCACTCCAGACAGAGCAGAAGTATTTTTATAAGCAGAGAATTTTTTATGTCTTATCGGATAGAGTTAGAGATGCAGGGAGGGAGAGGGCCTGCCGGGGAGCCTGGCGGAGGCTGGGGTGGGGGGCCCTTTGCTAAGACTGCCTCTGTTGGCTGAAGGAGCTTCTCCCCCAGGGGGCTACTCCAGCAGGGAAGGGCTCCTCCCCATTTCTAAGCACTGAGTTCCCACGGGGAGAAACTCGGAACTCTCCCGTCCTCCCCCGAGGCTCTGCTCTCAAGCTGTCACTTTATGGATTGTCTGTGCAATTATGTCCACCAAAGACCTGTGTTGGAGGTTCAGGAAGGCCCTGGGGGACCCCCTGAAGCATTGTTGCCTCTCTTTATGTCACTTGCTTCTCCCCTGTTGGGGCTAAGGAAGGAGGTAGGCGACTCCCTAAAAGGGGAGGCCCCCTTCTTACCCACCCCTCTCCTTTGGCACAGCTGCCCCTGGCGGGGGTGGGGGTGGGGTGGCTTGGGGGTTTGGGCTGGGTATCCACAGTCACTGCCTCAGCTCATCTGGGAGGCTGTGCCTTTGACATCAAAATAAAAATCCACCCAGTGCTGTCCGTGGCATCTGTGTATTTATGTGGGTGTGAGTGGCAGTGGTCTTGGGCAGGCAAACTAACAACCAGTGGGGCCCGGAGCAGACCCTTCTTGGTAAGAGGGTACCCTCTTTGTCCTTGGCTTTTCATGTGAACTGTTGGGAGGCCTATCATCTTGGGTGTGTATCTGGACAGCTCTGCCATGTACATTTATAATTTTCTTGATTATAACTAGTGGAAACCCAACCTGAGCTTGCTTCAGCAGAATAGGAATTTTAGGCTCTTGTAACTACACAGTCCAGGGGTAGCTTCAGGCAAGGCCTGATCCAGGTGCAAGCATGATCAGGACTTAGCTCCCCAGTCAGCTTTTTATTCTGTTTCTTGGTGGTGTTGCAGTTTGGAGGACTCTTCTTTTGGCCCTAAGATGGATGCCAGGTGCTCCAGGGGCTAGTGGGAAGGATTGTTTAAAACTGCTTCTGTTGTAAATGATGCTGAGACAAGTTTGTACATAAATCTGTGCATTAAGATATACCATATTATTCGCCCATTTAAGAGTACAATTCAGTGACTTTTAGGATATGCAGAGTTGTGCAACCGGCACAGCAATCTAATTTTAGAACAGCTTTTCACTCCCCAAAGAATCTGCCCATTGGCAGTCACTCCTCGTTTTCCCTCAACACCCCAGCCCTGGGCAACCTCTTGTTTATGTTCTCTCTCTATAGATTTGCCTACAGACTTTGATATACCTTTTGAAATAGACTTTCAAATAATCCCTAGTAAATATTGCACTGACATACAGCCTCAGAAACATGGATATGAAAATGTCCCATTTCATCATATGGTCCTAAGCACTGAGTATCACCATTTTAAAACCTTTGCTGATCTGATGGATAAGAAATGGTCTCTCATTTTCAATTTCCTTATCCTTCATCCCGCATAAGTCACAGCCACCCTAAGAAAGTGTTCTTGGCCTCATTTCATGGGTGAAGGAACTGGGGCTCAGAGGTTGGGAGTAACCTCTGTTGGGTTGGGAAGGGCTGGGACTCAGAAGAGTGAGCCAGCTCTGGGTTGAAGCCCCCCTCTGCTCTGTGTGGTCAGGGGGCCTGCAGGGAGAGACAAATGTGACCTGGGCTGAGGTTGCACAGGGTGTGGACCAGCAGACTGTGCCAGGAGGCCAGACGCAAGGAAGTGGGGAGGCTGGAGGAAGTGATGGTTACTGGCAGTCTGTTTCTACACCTTCACTTTGGCCTCTGACCAGCCCAGCCTTACATGGAGGCTGTCTCTTTCAGGACAGCTGCAAAGAGCCCCTAATTCTACTCTTAAAATGGCCTTGGAAAGCAGGCTTGGACTCCTGGCTCTGTTGAAATGCTGATGCCCCTGAGAGGATTGACAACCCCGAAAACATTCACTTTCCAAGTTCACTGACTTCTGTTTGAACTGACATAGGGGTGCCGGCTTTCAGCCTGTGCTCCCTGCAACCACCATTTGACTCTGGACAAGCTGTTCCTCAGTGTTTCCTGGGGCTCTGAGAATATTCCACAGTGATGCAGTAGAGATTGCAAACTGGCTGCCTGTGACTGGCGTGCAGAGACTTTTTATGGGGGGGGGCGCCCATGTTTTAAAATGAGAAAATGCGTATGAAAGTCTGGATGTTTGACTCTTATTGATAAATTGCAGGGGCTGGCAGCCCTGGGGCAGTCTTTTTGCATGACCCAATCAGCTGGAGCAGAATCATGTGGCCACAGAGACAGGGCCTCTGCTTCCTAGTTTGCCACAGTCCCCATCACTCCCTATCACTCCCATCAGCTCTGTTCCATTTATTTCCCTGGCCCCTCTAGTATTTGAGTTTGCAATTCTGATGTAAACAGTTTCCTTCCACATTTGCTGCTGCACAAAAGTGCAGTTTGTAAAATGTCAAAGATGTTCCTTATATCTTTTTTTGTTTGTTTGAAAATTTAAATTTAGTTTATATTTGTGAAAAGATATAAACTTATATGATTCAAATGCAAAGGATACAAGAGTATGTAGTGAAAAATCTCTTTCCACATGCCCTGGCCCTTAGCCACCCATCTTTGGTTACCAGAGGCACCAATGTCACCAGTTCTTATGTAGCCTTTCAGGCATATTTTATGTGTAGTCAAACCAATATAATTATATATATATGTGTGTGTGTGTATATATATATATATATACACACACACACATATATATGGTAAAAAAATTCATCCTCATTGAATGTTAATTTTAGAAAAAAATCAGAAAAGAAAAATCATCTGTGGCATTACTCTCCATAGATAATCTGTTAGTAAACATTTTCATGCATTCAGTTCCAGATTTTTCTTTACTGATGGAGATTTTAGTTTTTATTATTTATTTATTTAAAAAATATGTCTTTATTGATTTCAGAGAGAGGAAGGGAGAGGGAGAGGGAGAGAGAAACATCAGTGATGAGAGTCATTGATTGGCTGCCTCCTGCACGCCCCTCACTGGGGATTGAGGCCGAAACCCGGGCATGTGCCCTGAGTGGGAATCAAACTTCTATCTCCTGGATCCTAGATCGAAGCTCAACCGCTGAGCCACGCCCGGCCGGGCCTGATGGAGATTTTTAAATTGCATCAAAATGTAAACAGCTTAGCCCTGGCTCAGTGGTTACAGTGTCAGCCCATGCACCAAAAGGTCTCGGGTTCGATTCCTGGTCAAGGGCACGAATGCACCTGGGTTGTCCCTTTGATCCCCAGCCTGGGCAAGGTGCGTGCAGGAGGCAGCCAATCAGTGTGTGTCTCTCCCCCTCTGTTTCTCCTTTCCACTCTAAAACAAATCAATGAAAAAAATATCCTCAGGTGAGGATTAACCAACAAACCAAAAAAAGTAACCAGCTTATTCCAGCCTGCCTCAAACTCAGCAATGGACTGTGAATCTGTATGTCAATGATGACATTAAATTTTTTTGTAGTGGTATAATATCCCATTGTATGGATATGGTAGGATTTATTTCCACCGCTCTTTTTGGCCACTTGGACTGTTTTCAGCTCCTTGCTGTTTTAAACGGTGCAGGAATGGACACCCTTGTCCCACACCTTTGCTCACCTGTCCAAATATTTCCTTGGGATACGTTTCCTAGAAGTAGAGCTAAAGGGCTACAGGATATGCCCATGCACACACCCTTTAAAGGCTTTGATATATGCGATCAAACTGCCCTTTAGGATGATCCTGTCGTTTAATGTGACTTGCAGCATCAGCGACAAGATCCAAGACCTGCTGTTTCTTTGAAAAGGAAATGATGCGTCTCACCAGCTGAGTGTGCCCTTGCTCACGCACCACCCGCCCGCCCGAGTTTTTCATGGCAGAGCTCCTGGGGGTCTCCAGAGGCCCTCTCCCCCAGCCTAGAGTCTGGCTGGGCCCTGATGGGAGAGAGGCGTGTGGCTTATCAGTGGGGTGAGAGGGACACTCCCCCCACCTCTGTGTGGAGGAGGTGGAGTTCCCAGGGAGAGGGGTGGGGTGAGGGTAGGTGGAGTGTGGTCAGGAAAACCTGAGCCCAGGGGAACCTCCGCCGAGGAACAGTGGGTCCAAACCCTGGCACTGCCCCTCCCAGACAGGCAATAGGGACCGAGCCACTGGGGCCTGGGTCTCCTCTGCCTCTTGAGTGAAATGGGGATAGATCAGTACCCACATGGGAGAGCTGGATGGTGGAGCAGGGATCCTGGCAAGGCCCCCTGCACACTGGAAGCCGGCCACAAATCGCAGCTTCAATTTTTGAAAAAATTAAGAGAAACGGGGGTATCAGGATTGGCCCAAGTATGCTCCTGACAGCGACCCATGTCTGAGCAAGAGAGAGGGGGCACTCTTCTTACCCTCCTGGCAGCCACAGGGCCCTCCTTCCAGCTCCTCCTGAGTGTCCTGTGCCCTCGGTGTAGTGTGAGGACCAGATAGGTGCCCCTGCCCTGCTGCTGTTGCCATGCAGCGTGAATCTGTCTTTCAGCTTCCCTGCCTGGCATGGTGTCAGCAGCTTGGGAGCAGACAAACCAGCTGGGAGTGGGTGGTGGTGGGAACACGCCCTCGTGTATGTGAGTACACGAATGTGTGTGCATGGGAGTAAACACGTGTGCGAGCACGGGAATGTGTGTGTGAGAGGTGAATGTCTATGTGTGTGCATGTGAGCAAAGCATTGTGTTGGGTTTGAGTATATGAGTATATGTGAGTGTGCATATATGGTGTGCTTGTGCATGCGTGTGAGTGTGAGCACACTCTCACCGGCACTGAGGGCCGCACAGAGCACAGGGTGGAAGCTTTGCAGCAAACACCTTGTTCTTCCAGTTTAGCCCCCCCCCCCCCCCAGGCTCCAGCTGCACCTTCTTGGCTGCAGGGATTTGCAGGACGCAGACCCAGAGCGGGGCGGATGGGCTCCGCCCAAGGCTGACCAGGTGAGCGGGAGACAGGCATTGGAGCTCGGCCCTGGGGGCCTCCACCCCCGCACACAGCCCGGCTCCCCCAGTTCTGGGCTGGGACTGCCGTTCCTTTTGGATTTCTGAAGGCAAGCTAAGGGCTTCTCAGCGGGAAAAGCAAGGAGACCAGTTTCCATAAGGTGAGTCTCCCAGCAGCCCCTGTGTTTGGCAGCTGCCCTGCTGGGGCCTGGGAAGGGGCGGGTGGCACCCAGCCCGCTGCGGGTGGTGGGTTGCCATGGGTGGAGTGCACACACCACCCCGGGCCAGAGCCTCTGGGACCCTCTGTTTCCCGCTGCTTCCCTCTTGGACCTCCCAATCCCTTTGACTCCCTGGGGCCCTGGAGACAGTCATGCTCAGAGCCAGACTCTGGGACACTTGAAACCAACAGCTGAGTGACAGCCAGGGGCACGTGTCTCCTGGGAAGAGGCACGTGTCTCCTGGTGGGTTCCCAGACCGCCTGTGTCCAGCTGAATCCGATTTCTGGGGGTGGGGTCGGGAATCTGCCTACGTAACAAGCTTCCCTGAGGCATGGTTTAGAGCCAGTATCTCACCAAGCCCCTGAAGTTTCCTGATGGGGACACCAAGACCCATAGAGGGGAAGGGACTTACCCACGGTCCCGGGGCTGCAAAGCCAAGTCTCCCAATGCCCCACTCATGCTTCCCTGCTCATCGGGCCACGCTTCCTGCAATGTGGAATTTTCCACAGGGACACAGATCCAGTTTTATGTTAGGAGCTCTCAGAAGTCAGTATCTTTACCAGCAATTCAGGCCGTCGCCACTTTATTGTAAGGAGGGTGTGCTGAGGAGTAAGGGGTGTCTGCCACGCCTCTCCCCCATGTGTGTTATTTTCCTGACCAGTGGGGGGCCAGCAGGTGCCTGGCAGGGCCTGCTCACTGACAGATATCCCCGCAAACCTGTCACGGGCGGGCTGCTGGGAGGACACTGGACACAGGGAGCCGGGAGAAGCTGCTTCTGAGCCCCTGATCCCTTGGCACCAGTGGGTCAGCAGGGAGGCATTTCTACCCCAAAGGAGTGGCAGACGCCATGCGGACTCTGCAGCTCAGTGCCTGTCAAGCTTTCTCACCCAGGCCCCCTGCTCTGCCTCTCCCCTGCCCATGGCTGGGAGGCTCTCAGCGGTGAGGCCTGGGGAGCTGACCCAGAGGAAGTGTCTTTCATGGGCTGTGGAAAAGGGAGACGCTTTTGGGATATTCCCCTCACCACCAACAAGGATAATGACATTGAACCCATTTACCAAGTCTTATTATGTACCAGGCCCTGCGCTAAACCCCTTCTGTGCCATCTAGGCACAAGTCAATGCCGTTATTATCACTATTGTTGTCAGACAAATACTAGTAATTGCTGATGTGATTGGGCACTTGCCCTGTGCCAGGAGCCAGGCACAGGGCCAAGCGTTGTCCACAGATGATTTCATTTCATGAGCAGGTTCGACATTATTATTATTATGTGTTATTGTTCCATTTTATGGATGAGGGAAGTTAGCTCAGAGAGCTTGTCCAAGGTCACAGGATGGCATTCAGGGGTGTTGGCCCTGGAACCCAGGTCTCTCCCATTGCTTTTCATAGAGAGTGAAAGAGAGAGAGAGGGAGAGATTGATGTGAGAGAAACACATGGAGTGGTTGCCTCCCATACAAGCCCCGATCAGGGCCAAGGATTGAGCCTGCAACTGAGGCCCCTGTCCTTGGCCGCCATCGAACCTGGGACCCTTCAGGCCTTGGGCTGACGCTCTAACCACGGAGCCAAACCGGCCAGGGCCGGACCCTAAGCTCTTAATCACAACGCCATTCTCTCTCTCAGTGTTATCTCTTACCTTGAAGGCATTCCTTTCTTCTGCTCTCAGTTTTAGCTTTCTTCGCACTTAGGGTCTGGTTTCCGCCTCTGCTCGTGGAGCATGGAGCCCTGTAAATGTCAGCTCTGGGCTTGCTTTATTGGAGGCAGACGTGCCAGCTCCAAAAGGCAGCAGCCTCCGTTGGCATAAATCATGCCAGGCATCACGTGACACTGTGGGGTTCCTCCTCTGAGCTCAGCTGTCATTCTGACCCACAACTTCGTGCCACAATGTGAGGACTGTGGGCCAGGAACTCTAGAAACCGGGATTTAGAGTCAAGTGTTTCAAGGAGAAACGCAAATAGCAGAAACAAAAGATCGGTGAGGGAACTCTGAAAACCCAGGAGACAAAGAGCCTGAGGTCCCAGTAGACCACCAGCTGAGCATTAGTCGGGCAGCTGCTGCTTTAAATCATTACTTAGCAGTGGGATTTGGTAGTGGACTTGGTAAGGCGAGCACCACAAATCGGTGTTGCATCTCAGGTGTAGAGTGGGCTGAGAACACCCAACACTTTGCCTCTTTTTACGATGCCAGAACTACTGTTTCTGGTCTCGTATCATTCTCTTCTTGTGACACCACCCCCCCCAGGAAACCAGGTGAGAAATTAATCTGAGGCTCTATTTCCTTCCTTTTGTCTAGCTCTCAAGAAAGTGTGTCCGAGGCTGCAATTTGCTTACCCAATATCCACACCCCGGTCTGTTGGGTGTGTCAATGGGCTTTTTATACCACATTTCTTAGCCTTTCAGAAAGAGGCCAATAAGATGTAATCAGTTATTGGGTGGAGTTTCTGGGAAAGCTCTTGGATGGAGGCTGACTCAGCTGGGAAGCATGTCCTTTGCCTTGCTCCTTTCTACTCCCTACTGCCCAGAATGTGGCTGTAATGTCTGGAGCTGCAGTAACTATTTTGGGATCATGAGGTGACCTCAAGTATGGGTCCCTCATGTTAAGGACAGCAGAAGGCAGGATAGAGGAACCGGGGTCACTGATGGCCATGGAGCTGCTGTGTTAACTCTGGACTGGCTGCCTCTAGATTTCTTTTAACATGAGACAAACATTCAACCTCCGTCTTGTTCTAGACACTGTTATTTTGGTTCTCTGGTACTTGTAGCCAGGTGCAATTCTTTATTGATACCAGAGGTTTTGAGCACAACGTTTCCCGCCTCTATTCATGAATAAAGAGGAGTTTGAAGTAGCAGGGTGTCTGTGGGGTGGCCACACTGGGAGGCAGAGCCTGCTGCTTGCAGGCCTGGGGCCTTGCGCTGTCCTGGCCCCAGTTGCAGGAATGGACAAACACGAGGTTTCGCCTCTCAGGACTGGGGGGGGGGGGGGGGGGACAAAATGGTTTGGTGCAGGAGTGCCCAGGGTTGGGAAGGGGAGGCAAGAGCAGGGGAGGGGAGGGAGGGCTTGAGGCTGGACACCTACAGAGCTGTTTTAGTGAGAGGCGCTCAGCCTCTGGGCTCAGGCAGTGTCCCTTCCAGGCGTGGGTGGCAAAGGACAGCATGGCTATGGGGTGGGCACAGAGCCTTGCATTTCTACCCCAACCCCAGCCTGACCCTGACTCTTAGGACTGGCAGCCTGGGGCCCCTGGGGGCAGACCTGATGGCCGGTGGGGGTGGGGCTGGGGTGGGGGGTGGGGCCTGCTTTCCTAGAGGGCAGGCCAGTGTTGGCTGTGTAGGACCAGAATGGCACTGGGTATTAGACCGGTGGGGTCAGAGCAGACCTGGGTTCAGCAGCCTCAGTACTTGAGCTCTGACTAGGAAAGGGTTCAGAGCCAAGACCCAAACTGTAAGAGAACATTTCTTGGTAAATCACAGAGGTAGAAAAAGTAATTCTTATAAGAAATGGGCTTAGGAAACAAGTTATAGAAGTAAAGGAACTTGGGAGTGCAAAAGCTAATGGTAACTCACCTGGGGGGTGGAGGAACGGGGGAGGGGGGAAGGCAGGACGTGCTCTTGGGAAGGAGAGCCACTGTGTCCTCCTTCCTCAGGGCTTTTTAGGGTGAAGATTTTATTATTTTATTTTATTTTATTATTTTATTTTATTTTTAATATATCTTTATTGATTTCAGAGAGAGGAAAGGAGAGGGAGAGAGAGAGATAGAAACATCAATGATCGAGCCCACAACCCAGGCATGTGCCCTGACCGGGAATCGAACCCTGATCACCTGGATCCTAGGTCGACGCTCAACCGCTGAGCCACGCCCGGCCGGGCAGGGTGAAGATTTTAGGGGAATTCCCAGGGGAAGATCAACAGAATATTCAGCAGTTTTCTAGGTGTGTCCTGTCAGGGTCTAGGTCTCTACTGATTGATTGTTCAGCGCCAGGGCAGGGAATCATTAGTCAATGCAGCTGGTCCTGAGGTTAGACATGGTACCACTTATCTGGTTTTACTGCTTTTCTGGGCCTGAAGCTGAAATACAACTGAAGCCTAGATGTTATCTCAAGAGGAAAGGTCAGGGGTCCAAACCGCATGACCAGTGACATGCTAGGGGAAGAAAGGCCACTCTGGGGGTGAGGTCCCACCCTACAATTGTCCGTTGCTAGGCACCTGGTGCTTTCCACCCTGGTGACCTTCTTCTGTACCTGGCCCATCGTCCTTGCTCTGCTCATGTCCGTCTAACTGCCAACCACAGAAGCAGGGAACACAGACAGGACAAGGCCAGAGAGGAAGACAGGTTTGGGCTTGTCGGCCCACGTGAAACAGCCCAGAAGGGGCTGAGGTGGGCTGGGGCTCTGTGGAGTTCAGCTGGGTGCTGGGAAGCGTGGCAGTTTACACGCGGATACGGACAGCACCTCATCTGTAGCTGCAGGCAGCTGAGCGGGTGATACAGGCAGTGGGAATCTGATGAACTTAATTAACATCATAAATTCTGCTCAGCTTCCAATGCCGCAGCTTTCTTATTACCTGGGGAGATTTCCCCTCTGCAAAGCTGGTCTCAGCAACTGCTCCAGAAATACCCTGAAAGTTCACAGCCCTCTTTGCTGTCGTGGAGCTCACACCAAGTTCTCTCAGTCTATTCAATATTTGCTTACTGAGTCAGCGATCAGCCACATGGCTTTAAAGCCATATACAGCTTTTATTTTTTTTAAAGCAAAAACTTCTATCTTAGTCTAAACAGCTCTGGCTGGCCTACAATTTGCCGAAGGACTTTGTTCCCAGAAACATCCCTTTGCCAGTTGAGCCTCATGATAAAGATGCAAAACATGCAGCCAGACCAGACGTGCACCAGCCAGCATCTCTGCAGTTTGTGAAGCTTGGGCTCTCCTCTGAGTTAGCTGGAAGGATATTTTAACCTCATTTAACAGACAGAGAGTCTAAGGCAGGGTCTGGCTTGTGTTGATGCGGCCAGTAGAGCATCCAGGGCTTGTCCCACCACCCTCCCAACTATTAGCAGCAAAGAAAAAGGGGCTCATCATTAGCCAAAATATTTGTTTAAGTGGAATAAAAGTGTTAGTTAAAATATATGCGTATCAACTCTGAGCCTGGCCCAGTACCAAGTGCCTTCAATATGTGATTTCATTTGGCAAAATAACATCATTCTTTGTGTCAACTCAGTGCTGTTTGGATTTTACTGGTCACCTGTTTTGTTTGTGTTTAACTTGTATACTTGTTTTGGCTTATAGTAAGAACTATAAACATAGCTTTTGTGTTTGTTCATGTTAAAAGTAATTTGTTCAGCAAGCGGTGCTGGGCAACTGGATTTCCACATGCGAAGGGTGGAGCTGGGCCCGTCCCCTACCCCGCATGCAAATATGAACTGAAAATGGGTCAAAGGCCCAACATACGAGCTGAGGCTATAACATCCTTAGACAGAAACTTGGGGGCAGAGCGTATGCCGTGGATTGGGCAATGAGTTTTTGGATGTGACACCAAAAGCACAGACAATGAAAGAAGAAATAGATCAATTGGCTACATGAAAATTAAAAACTTTTATGCATCAAAAAACACTCCACTGAGTGAAGAGCCGCCTCACAGGATGGGAGAAAATATTTGCAAACCATTAGCTGGTAAGGGGTTAATATCGAGCATATACAAAGAATTCCTACAACTCGACAACAACGAAACCAAGAACCCGATTGAAAAATGGGCAAAGGACTTGAGCAGACATTTTCCTGAAGAGGACATATGACTGGCTAATAAGCAGGAGAAGATGCTCCACATCACTAATCATTAGGAAACTGCAAATCAAGACCACAGTTAGATCCACTTCACACCCCCCCCAGGATGCCTATTATAAAGAACAAATGCAGAAAATAACACGTACTGGCGAGGACGGGGAGCAACTGGAAGTCTGCGCCGGCGCTGCTGCTGAGGGTGAGAGATGATGCAGCCGCTGTGGGAAAAGGGTTAGTGGTTCCTCAAAGACTGAAACATGAATTTCCACACGATCGTAGATGCCACTTCTGGTTATGCACCCGAAAGAATTAAAACCAGGGTCTGGAAGAGACGTTTGGCTCTTGACAACATGCAAAATGCGAACCAACTGGTGAGCGGCTCAACAAAACGCGGCCCCCGCGCGCCGTGGGCTGTTCTCGGCGTGAAACAGGAAGGAAACCGACACGCGGACCAGAGAAATCAGCTGGTCACGCAGGGACCCAAACTGCGTCATTTACTTACAGGGGATGCCTAGAGTAGCCGGTTTCATGAAGATATTCGGGAGCGTGGAGGCCACCAGAGGACAGGGAGGGGAATGGGGGGCGAGTGCTGAACGGGGACAGGGGTTCGGTTTGGGAAGATGAGAAGGTTCTGGAGCTGGATGGTGGTGATTGTTGTACAACAGTGTGAATGTCCTTAAGGCTGCTGAACTGTGCACTTCAAAATAGTTAAAATGCAAATTTAATGTTATATATTTTACCATAATAAAAAAATTAAATGAACCCCGGGAGGGTGTTTGTTCATCAAAGCTTCCAAAAACCTGGGTGGTTGTGGTCTTAGCCGGGGTCCCCGGATTGAGCATGCTGCCTGACCCAGCCCCTCCTCCAGGCTCTGTCCATGCCCACCCCGGTTTGGGGGTGCTTGCCGCTCCATGCAGCACCTCTCTTAGGGGAGACATGAATTCACTGCGCGTCCCTGCAGGGACTGGGGTGCCCTCCTCAGGTCAGGAGGAGCCAGGCCTCAGGCGATTGCTGCGGCTGGGGGAAGGGTCTGGAGCAGGTCCCCAGCCTCCCGCCTCTGTGTCTCTTGGGCTCCCCATGTGCAGGCTATACCTGTTCTCCTGTCCCCCATGGGGCAGCCTGGGGTGGGGGGACCTCACTGGGGCCTACAGTTGTCCAGGACTTCCGCCTGGCCTTGCCTGATGAGTTCGCCTCAGGGGGATGGGAGTTGCCTGGGCTGGCTCTCCCTGCACTAACTCCAGCGCTGGATGTCTGTGCCGGTTCTGTCTGTACGGCCCAGGTGGGCCAGCCCCTCTCTCAGTGAGCAGTCCTGAGAGAGCCAGGCTGTCTGAGCCCAGGTGAGGGGGTGCTGTGGCCTGTCATGCCGCCAGGCTGGGGCTCGGGTCTCTTGGGGACAGGAAAGGGGGCAGCCTGTTCAAGGAAGGTCCTCGCTGAGGTGGGGATGGTTTTCCTGATTGCCCCGGGCTCTCAGGTACTCTCCTCCCCTGTGCCCTGTTCTTCAGATGATCCCCTCTCCACCTGCCACCCTCTTGTCTCTCCCTTCCCACTGCTTTTTTTTGTTTTTTTTTGCTTTACCCACAAACAGTGCCAAGGTCAAAATCATCACCAGGAGCTACTGTTCATAGAGTATCTACTATATGCCCATTTGGATCCTTACTGACAAGCTGTGACTTTTGGCAAATTACTCGCCTATCTGAACCTCAGTTCCCTATCCTGTAAAATGGGCACGTTCGTACCAATCCTGCAGTGTTGTGAGTTGGATCCTGCCTGCCACCGTCTGGCACTCAGCCACCCATCCTTTCTTTCCTTGATCCGCCTCATTGCCTCGCGTGTTGATTTAGCTCTAGTTTGCACCTTTGGGTCTGCTGTGGGCTTGGCAACTCTATCACCAAGCTCGTTAGATTGTGGGTTAAGAAGTTTAATTAGGCTCTGAGGAGGTCAGAAAGCTGTCTGAAGGGGTCAAGTTCCCAAGCCTCAGAGTGTGGCCTCGTGGCATCTCTCTGGTCCCCAGAGACACTCTTCTCCAGCTATGTGGGAGGTGTCTGTGTTCCAGATGGTGAGGCTGCCAGAGAGCAGACTTCCAGGTCTCAGGACGCTGTGGAGCGGTGTGTGACCCCAGATCCGGGAGGGGATCTGGGAGGGAGAGGCCGCTGTGGCCTGGGCAGTGCAGACTCTGCTGTGCTGAGCCCTGGGAGCCACATACGAGGAAGAGCAGTGAGCCGGGAAGCATTCCTACAACTGAGGAGACAAGCAGGATAGAAAGGCCAGCAAACAGCACCGACGAGGCATGGATGCGGTGCAACTGTATCGGTCAGCTTTTGCTGGGCTGTGCTGAGTAACAAACACCCACCGAAAGGCAGTGGTTATGACAACAAAGGTTTGCTCTTGCTCACGGTACACGCCGCCTGTGGTGGCTGCAGCCCTGCTCCGTGGCCTCTTCCATCCAGGATACAGGCTGAAGGACCAGCGAGGAGCGTGCTGTGTTTGAGGCAGAGGGCAAGGGCAAGGGTGATGTTAGGACCATGAAAAGGCTCAAAGCCTCTGCTCGGAGTGACCGGTATCACTTCTGGTCATACTTTATTGGCCAAAGCAAGTCATATGACCATGTATGTCATTAGTGGGGGTGGGGGTGGGGGGATGGGGTTGGGGGGTTGGGGGGTTGGGGGGGTAGGGGTGACTCTGGCTGGCACAGAGCAGAAGCTCAATAACTTTGCTGACTGAATGAATAAAGCCAGTCTCTGCACCCAGCAGGATTTAAACATTTGTCTATTACTGTATCACAATGAACTACAAACTCAGCGGCTTAAGGCAACAATAAACACCACCTCACATAGCCTGCAGATCAGGAATTTGGGAGTGGTTTAGCTGGATGGCTTAGGTTTGAGATTCCCATTTCCTTGTGGCCAGGATGTTGGCAAGGGCTGCTCTAAACCTTCCCTGATGCACATGGGGCCCACAGGAGACATTTGATGCCGATGTCACTACCCCAAAGGGGACAGAACACTGGGGAAGGTGGTCTTGAGGTGGGGGCTGCTGTTCTTCAGGAGCTAAAACCTACCATCTCACTGAGCAGAGCCCCCACTTAACAATAAGAGGGGCAAAGGCAACAGCTTGGAAACTGGGCCTCTGGATCCCCGAAAGGTGACTTTGAGAGGCTGCGTTTGTTCTTGACAATTCTGGGCAGCTGAGGTTACTGTGACAAATGACTCCAGCGCAAGGCTGTGCCGTCAGGAGCAGTGAGGGATAAAAGCCTCCTTCTCACTGGCACCCCTTTAATTTTTTTTTTATTTTTTATTATGAACTATTTTCAACACATACACACGAGCAGACAGAATAGTACAATAGTCCATGTGGCCCTGACTGGTTTGCTCAGTGGTTAGAGCGCCGGCCCGGGTTCCATTCTGGCCGAGGGCACCCACCCCCTCTGCAGGCTCCGTCCCCGTCGGGGCGCGTGGGTGGCGAGCAGCGGGTGTATCGCTGTGTCTCTGTCACATCCATGTCTCTCTTTCTCACTCCTTTCCACTCTCTCTGAACAAGCAATGGAAAAAACAAAATAAAGTCCATATGCCTAACCCCACCTAGGTCTGATAATTAGCAAGATTTTGCCACATTTGTTTCATTTACTCCTCTCCTTCTCTCTTTTTATTTCTTTTTTCTGTTGAAGTATTTAAAATAAAATCCCAATCATAACGTGACTTCACTTCTGTATAAACACACACACACACACACACACACACACACACACACACACACTTTCTTATATAACTGCAGCTCCATGGTTACACCTAACAAAATAAATAAAAACACCTTGGGGCCATCTAATACCTGGTCCATAAGTACATTTTTCTGTTTGCTTCAAAAATGTCTTCTTATACTATGGTTGGTTTGTTGCAGTCTGGATCCAGAAAAGGCCTCTGTGTGTGGTTTCATCTTTAGGTTTCTTGACCTTTCTAATATAGGCTGGTCCCCTCCCTTCTCTTTTTATTTCTTTATTTATTTTTTAATACTCACCCAAAGATATTTTTCATTGTTTTTCAGAGAGTGGAAAGGAGAGAGAGAGAGACTGATGTGAGAGAGATACATCGATTGGTCGCCTCCCTCACACTCTCTGACGGGGGCCAGGGATCAAGACTGCAACTGAGGTGCATGCCCTTGGCCAGAATCAAACCCAGGACCCGTCAGTCCCTAGGCCAATGTTCTAACCACTGAGCCAAACCAGCTAGGGCCCCTCCCTTTCTTTTTAATTTAATGCCATTGACGTATTATAGAAGCCTAGGACCCTGAGGATCGCTCCAAGCTCTGGGCGCCTGTCTGCTGCCTCATAGTATTGCTTACTTACCACTTTCCCTTACATTTCCTGCAAATGGGTGTTAGCCTTAGAGGCATAATTAGAATTAGGTTTAATTTCTCTTTTTATAAGAATACTCCATGGATGGTGCCGGGGCTTCCCCTCACACCATATCAGGAGGCACACTCAGTCAGCTTGTCCCTCTTTTAGTGATGCTAAAAATGATCTGTGGGTTCTGATGGGGACAGCCTGTCCCCTCCACGGTAAAGTCTCCATAGATGTTCCCCCAATGAACCATGATTCTCAGTACTCACACTCTCATGTGGTCCTCATCCCTTGAATCTGGATGGCTCTGTGACTTACTTTCCACCCTAGGAGGTGGTAGGGGTGGCACTGATTTCCAAGCTAGGTCATAAGAAGCGTTGTAGCTTCCCCCTTACTCTTTCTGAACTCTCACTCTGGGAGAAGCCAGCTGCCATGCAAGAAGTCTGACTATCCCGAGACTGCCATGCCATGAGGAAGCCCAAGCTAGCCACGTGGAGAGGTCAGATGATGAGAGAGAGATGCCCCGCCAGTCCCCACTGTTCCTGTCATCCTGCCAAGACATGGGACAAGAGAATAATGGATGGAGCTGATAATTAGATGACTCCAGCCTCCATCTGACCCCAATTGACTGAGAGACCCAAGTGAGATCTGCTCAGCTGAGCCGGGTTGACTCTGACTGTGAGACATCATTACGATATTGCTATTGTTAGCTACTACACTTTGGGGTGGCTTGTTACTGACTGGAACACCCACCAACTTCTCCTCTAAATGTATCAATCATTGGTGATCATTGCCTGAATCAATAATTGTATTAGAAGTTACAAAATGCTGCTTTTCTAATTCTCTCATTACTCCCACATTTATCTGCAGGAATTCTTTCCCTTGGCAACTAGGGTTCCTTGGTGACCCTGAAATATGGACCCTACATAAAAGACAGGGAAATCAGGGGGTTCTTTCCTCTTCATTGGTGGCCTCCCTTTCGCAGCGGTGACCTGGCTGTTCTTGGATTCATGGCCCAGATCAAAGCAGGAGGGAGAGAAGAAGCCTGAGGAAGGTGAGCAGGGGACTTGGTTTCCAAGGAAACCGCAAGGTATTCATCCGGCCCTCTGAGGATTATTGTTTCTTTGTCCTGATGAAGCCAGATGCTGTCACCTTGTAAGCCTGCAGACGCTTGAGCAGGCACCCAAATGGGTCCCGAGGGGAGAAAACAATGGGCTTGGAGAGACTATGCGGGTGGCTGCTCCCTCCCCTGGGTGTCCTCTCACACAGTCTCCCCTTCTTCTCAAAGACACACCCTTACCCCAAAGCACCCTAGGCACAGACTCTGAAATTCTCACCAGAACTCCCTGGAGTGGGCACTGCCTGCACCCACCCATTCCCCCAGATGTAGGAATGGAGGCCCTGCAAGGTTGGGTCACTTGTCCAAGGTCATCTAAAGTGCCCCCTGCTCTCTACCTGTAGAATTGGCCCCTGACAGCCTGTCTTGCCAAATTCCCCTCTTCTGGGAGACCGCCTGGCGATGGGCATAACCATTGGAGTGGCATTAGCGGCACCTGGCAGGCTTGCGAAACACACATTTCTCAGGCCCACCCCCACGGTGTTTGATACGGTAGGTCCAGGGTGGGGCCAAGAACGAGCATTTCTGAGGAGTTCCCAGGTGCTGCTGATGCAGGACCCCACTTGGGGACAGTGCTGGAGATTAGGGTCCTTCCACCTGAGCACTGTTGACTGACAATTCCCTGTGAGGGGCTGCCCTTCGCATTGTGGGATGTGGGAGGCCGGCAGCATCCCGGCCTCTACCCGCTAGATGCCAGTAGCACCTCCAGCCACAGGATGACAACCAAAATGTCTCCAGACATGGTCAAATGTCCCCTGGGGGCAAAATTGCCTCCAGCGAGAACCTCTGTCCTCTCCCTTTTGCTGTGTCACTTATATTCGCACGAGAGGCACCTGTCCCCTCCAACACACACAGACACGCTCTCTCCCCCCTCATGGATACCGTCCCACTATAAATACACCTTTATAACTTGCTCTTTTTCACCTAACAACACAGGGCCCATTCACTCAGCAATTAGCCCGGCTGGCAGCAAAGAGAAACCGGTTTCTGCACAGATGACGCGGGGAGCAGCACTCGGAGCCCCCTCGCGACTCCGGACCAGGCAGCGGGCAGGCGGCCGAGGGCGGGCTCTCAGGTCCTGTCCCAGCAGGAGCAGGTCCCCGACTCCCCCACCTCGGGGGCTGTGCAAGGGCTGGGGTGTCAGCGCTGACAGAACTGCCTCTCTGGCTTCTCAAAGCCCTGGGCATAGCTTGCAGGAAAAGTGAGCCACCTGACAACATGACCATGACCGATGGCAGAGGTGGCCAGGGATACCAGCCCGCCACCTCCTTTCACCCTCGGCTGGGCTCAAGCACGGCCCGAGACCCAGAGCCTGCAGCCCGGGAGTGAGGGGTCCCAGCTGCCTACTTTTGCTTGCAAGTCGCCAGGCTGCGGTTGCACCAGGCCATGGCTGCCGCTATTGCCACCAGGCAGGTGGCTGCTGGCCATGCAGCCACGGTGAAGGCCCGTGAGGTGGTTCCTGGGACGTTTATGGAATATGAGCTTTTGCTGCCCTTGGTTGTCCCTGAGATCCTCTGTCTGACCTCACAGTCATTGTCCCCAAACCAGGAATTAGCCACTGCCCACCACCACGCTAGGTGGGGCCTGCTCTCAGGAACGCTGGCCAAGCAGGAATGTTAGGAAGGGAATCTGGGAAGGCGAGAGGTGCCCTTCATGGCCGCCTCTCCCAGCATCTGCTCCTCCCGCCTCCGGCCCCCGCACAGCTGCCAGGGATTTGGGTGGAACTGACTTTGCCTCCCACTCCTGCTATCCCGTCCCCTGGTCCGCAGGGGTTTTCTTTGGTCTAGAGAAGTCTGCTTCTCTCCCCGCAGCAGTGTGCTGGAGCCGGTTACAACTGACTCGTGAGAATCTGCTGTGTGAGTCTCTTTCCAACTGTGTGGGCAACTCGAAATTAGCCACGGTGGGAATATTTACACTATAGGAATTGGCAAATGCTTCAAATTAGGGCCTCCCTGCCCTCAGTGCTGGCTTACAACTAATTGTGATCAAGGAGCCAGAAGTCCCAGCAGCTGCTGGTGGCCACCATATGACCATAGAGGGGCTGATGGTTGGATGAAGCTAATGCCTGGGAAGACAGAACAGAGATAAAAAGAGCGTGGGTTTTGATGACATTGTCTGATCACGCCTCACCTCTGGACTTCTGGGTGACATTTCCCCATTTCCTTGAGAGCATCTTAAATGATACAGCTCGGCTGCTGGGGTGGGAGATTTTACCTGGTCAGCACCTTCAGGGCCCAGGCCTCTTGTTTTTGTCAAAGAATGAAATTCTTCCACCTGGTGAGTGTTGCTACCTGGTCCTTGCAGTCCTCCTGCTTTCTGAGGGGGCTTCTGTCCTGGCTGGGTCAAGTTCTCTGCCCCGGCCTTCCAGGTGGGCCAGCTCATTCCTGACCACATTTCCATGCAATATTCGGAGGCTGAGAGAGTCAGGAGAGGCCAGGAGTTGCTCTGGTGGGAGTGTGGGATCCTGGGTGTGCTGGAGTGGGGGGGGGGGGGGGGAGAGAGGTGGGGGCAGGGCTGGGAGAAAAGGAGAGGAGATTTCACATGGTGTAATTGGGGTTCTGTTGTCATTTTCTGAGAACTATTAGTCGAAGATATTTTAATGCTTCCAGAACAGGATAACCACTCTGCACAGGGACTGCATTGGACAGCGTATTTTGTCCTACCTTTGGTTCCACTGATGTCCCTGTTCCCCAAGGGGCTCAGATATCTGGGGCAGAGGTGAGAGTGGATGAGCCTGAGAAGCATCCTGGCTTGTTCTCCTGGGATTTGCCCTGAAAAGAAATGATGGACCCAGATATTCAGGGAGCAATCGTTCTACAGCTGTGGAAACCAAAGTGCTTTTATTTCTTTTTCCTGGAAAATCTCCTGACCCTACCCATGTACTTTGGTCTCTTTTGCACCAAAGAATGCAGAGCAGAGTAGAATGTAGTGACCTGAGGAAAAGGGAGGAAGCAGCCCAATTGTAGGAACATTTCTGGAAGGAGTGGAGAACCCTGTTTCTGCCCTGTGTCTCGGGGCACGCACAAGTCAGCCGGAAGCACAGCCAGTCAGCCTTCAGGCTGCTGGTTTGAGTCCTCAGGAGCAGTTTCTGGTCTTTAAAAAAAACACCCTTTGCATCCTGGCTTCCTCCTGCTGCTGATGGGGGGTCTCTGCTGGGCTCCGCTCCTTATCCTCCCCCCCCCCTCCCCCCCCCCCCCCGCCAGGCAGCGTGTCCTGAGCATCCCTCCCTCTGGAAACAAGGTTTCTCTTGGCCTCTGGGATCTTTCTGCCTCTCTCCTGGGGGTCTGGGGCCCACTTCCTGCCCTTGGGGTCCCCCCTCCATTCTGCCATTGGCACTCTTGTCTTCTGTAGGCATTTCCTCAGCCATGTCACCATTTCCACGGTGCCTGGTAGCCCCTCTCTCGGAAGAGAGGGCTGGCAGCCTTGAGAATTGTTTTCCAATCCTGAAACTGTTCTTCCCCAAAAGACAGCCAGCCATTTGCTGCAGGGCTGGGAGAGATTCAGGGACCCTGAAGAGCAGAGGTCTCACACTCCAGGGCTGGAGAGGGCCGGGCAGGGAACGTAGAGAAGTGGCCTGGGTCAGGTGTGAGACAGGAGGGGGAGGGGGGAGGGGGCTGTGGTGGACATGCAGGGGACAGCTCAGCTCTAGCCAACTGTTGTCATGGGGGAATGAAGAGGCTCAGCCTTGCAGGAATAGAGCATTTACCTCTCAGGGATACTGATGAGGAAACATGGGAGTCTGTATACACAGTACCTGTTGTGCAACAGGCCACCAGTACATGCAGCTCCCATCCCTGGGAAGTTTCCTGCTTCTTCCGAGTTGATCTCACCGTCCTCTGAATGGCTGTAACAGCTGTTATGCCCTGATCACATATTTCCTGATTAATGGAAGTATCCGTTAGCTGTTGCCACCAGCATGTCATGTAACAAGTCATCCCCAAACCCAGTGGCTTAGAATAAGAACGATTTATTCTCAAGACTTCATGGATTGGTTGGGGCTTGGCTGATTTGGCTGGGCTGCGGCTGCGTGGGCAGCTCAGCCCACGTGAGTCTCATCCTCCTTGGGCAGCGGGTGAGCTGAATATGGGGTCAGGTTACTATGGTCATGACTGTGGGCTCCAGGGTGGCCTGGCCTGGCCATGATTCACCCCAACAGTGGGTGCTCTACGCTGCTTCTGCCCTAGGGACCTTGGCTCCATAAACTCCTCCCTGGTGGCCTGAAAGCAGAAGCAGGGCCTGGCTTCACTTTTGCCCTCAGATCTGGCCCAGGTGCAGCTGCTTGATGGAAGCAAGGTCACGGGCAGAACTGAACTGCCAGGGTGTCTGGGAAATGCATTCCCCCCCCCCTTCTAGCAAGCAGCACGGTGCTCTGCAAGGTGTTGGGATGTTGGGCTTCTCCAATTATTTGACTTGGTTGTCTCCTTTTTTCCTTTCTTCACTTTTCTTGGCTTGAACCACTTCATCTTTACTTCTGGCCTCCCCCACCCCCTCTACTCCCAATTTAGAAGTTCCCCTGGGCTCCTGAATTCTACTGGTGGTTGGCTTTCTGACCTAAGCAACCTTCCTCAAATCTCTTATTCCTTCTTACCATGTCTCTCTTCTCCACCACTGTTTCTTAAATTAGCACATCTCCTATTGTTCACCTTTCTCCTAGAAACCCAGTTACCCACAATTTGGGGTATGGTTTCACACACAGCCCCTTTTTATTGGTGCTTTCATTCCATTGTGTTTAACTCTGTGCCAGAACGAGTTCTCCCATTGAATCCTCCAGAATGAAGCTTTTGTTCTCAGAGGAGCTTTCTTTTTTCACTTCCTCTATTAAATTTTGATTCTGGAAATTGCATGTGTGCCTGCATTCTGAGTTCTTGAAAGTCTTTCTGTGTTCTGTGTGCATGCTCTACCTCCCACCCCTGATGGTTTTCATCCATATCATCAGGCCTCTTCTCTTAGCACTGAGGGCAGAGGGGCCCTGGTCCAGCTGGGGTTGGCACCTTTCTTGTCCGGCCCAAAGGAGCAGCTCTCTGGATCTGTGCTGGCCCCACAGCGGGAGTCTGGCAGGTGGAACAGGGGCTGGTGGTGACCCACCTGGCCAGACTGGGACCTGCCACTGAGGCTGTACTTTTAGGTCTTGATGGAAGGAGCAGAGAGCCAGGGGCAAAAGCTGTAGGTATAGATCCCTAGGAGGCTATGGCCCCCCAAACTCACTTCAGATGTGGTCAAGGGGGTTAATGCCAAAGGACCCTGAGGCCATGAATAGTGAAAAGGGAGCTTCGCTAGGAGAGGAAGACTAGGGCCCAATCAAGCAATGTCCTTTATTTATTTTTATTTTTAAAAATATATCTTTATTGATTTCAGAGAGAGGAAGGGAGAGGGGGAGAGAGAGAGAGAAACATCAATGATGAGAGTCATTGATCGGCTGCCTCCTGCATGCCCCCTACTGGGGATCGAGCCTACAACCCGAGCATGTGTTCTGACAGGCAATTGAACCATGACCTTCTGGATCCTAGGTCCATGCTCAACCGCTGAGCCAAGCTGGCCGGGCATCATGCAATGTCCTTTATGTGGAGGAGAGCCAAATGTCTACATGGTGACTAGAGGGGGAATTGTTGTAAGGACAGTGCTTGGGATTCATGACATTTGGCTCATTTTCTTCCTGGCACAGAGCTAAACTACAGTTCCCAGCTTCCCCTGAAGCTAGGTGGGTCCATGTGACCATGTGATTGATTCTGGACAATGGAAAGTGAGCAGGAGGCACCATAAGCAGTGATCTGGGGGCCATACCTTGTGGATGACTGAATCACACGATGGAAGGATCTTAGATCTCTGAGTTGCTTCTTGGAGGAAAACTGCACAGGAGGAGCACCCAGCCAGGAATATCCATGTTAGACTTTGCATGAGCAAAAGATAAACTTTTGTTGTATTAGCTATAGAGATTTGGAGCATGTTTGTTACAGCAGCTAGCCTATGCTGACTAATACAGAGACATTTTCTGGAATCCCCTCAGCAGTCTCTCCGTATAGCTCATTGGCCGGAATTGGATCACATGCTCTCCCCTGACTTGTTTGCAGGTGAGGTTGATATCCAAACACCACCAGGGTTTTGGCAGTAAGAAAGAAGGTGGGAATTGATTTGGAGTAGGCAATCACCAGTGGCTGCTGTATTAGTGAGGCTAAACAGCTTTTGATATACTTATTGGCTAATTTTACTAGTTTTGTCAATTGCTTCTTTATATCCTTTGCCTATTTTTCTATCAAGTTTTCATCCTTTATTTAATGAATTATAAGGTCTTCTGATGAATTAGGGCTTGTAATGCACACCTGTCATTATTTTTATCATCTACCCATCATCTGATCCCCTTCCACTCTTTGAGGTATCCCCTGATTTCTGCTATGGAAGCTGGAAATATCAGGGGCTTGCTTTCCAGCTTCCCTTGCAGCTAGGATGCCAGACTGTGATTGAAGCTCTGCCATTCAGATGCTCTTGCTTCAGCAATGCAATTGGAAGCTAATGGTCAGAGGTAGCAGGAACTGCAGACTTTATTCTGGAGAGAGAGGAAGTCAGTTTCTGTTGCTTGAAAGAAAAGAAAACAACAACAACAAACCAACTGTGATATTAAACCTTTGTTTGTATTATCTGTTACAAATCTTTTTTCCAGTTATCATTTGTCTTGCATCTTATACGTACAATAGCTCTTCCTATAAAGAAGTTTTAGCCCGGCCGGGCGTGGCTCAGTGGTTGAGGGTCAACCTAGGATCCAAGTGATTGGGATTTGATTCCGGGTCAGGGGCGTGCAGGAGGCGGCCGATCAATGACTCTCTCATCATTGATGTTTCTGTCTCTCTCTCTCCCTCTCCTTTCCTCTCTCTGAAATCAATAAAGATATATTTAAAAAAAAAAAGTTTTAGATTCTTTTGCAGCCAAATAGACCCACCATTTCCTTAGCTGTTTCTGACTTTCAGGTCACGTTTAGAAAGGCCTTCCATAATCCAAGATTATAAAAATATTCACCCATATATTAAATTTAAAACAATTTAAAGTTATTATTTTATTCCAATATTTACATTTAAATGTTTTATGTTTAAATATATAAATAGTTTAAAAAGTCAATATTACCACTAGACTTAAAAAAATTAGTACTCTACTTCATTTCTGATTCCTGAGGCAACACATTCAGCTTTGCAATAGATGTTTCCTCTTTTTTGATCTCCGTTTCTAAATGAAACGGTTTATACTTTAATTCCTGGTTTGCAGCTGTATATATATATCTCTTCACTTGCTACCAAGGGAAATGAGATTTTATTTTTTTACCCTTCACCCTTCTATTATCTGTCACTGCCCAGTCCTTTTTGAATCCATAGGCCCCTCCATTTTTGTTGTTGTTGCAAATTATGTATTGAAGACACTGGTGTTTTGTCCGATAGTTTCCTGCAGCTTGGATTTTGCTGGTTGCATGCCCTTGGCGTTGCTGAACATGTTCCTGTGTACCTTGTAATTTGGTAGTTGGACCTAGAACAGGGGTTGGCAAACTTTTTTGATCCAAAGCCAGATGGTAAATATTTTTGGCTTTGTGGGCCGTCTGGTTTCTGTCTCAATTCCTTAATCTGCCGGAGCAGCGTGACAGCAGTCCCGGACAAGACGTGAATGAACGCGCAGGGAGGGTTCCAGCCAAACTCGGGGCCCCGGCCTGCGACCCCCTGACCGAAGGCTCAGTCAGGTTCCTGTTCGACTGGGCACCTCCCTGGCGGTGCTGCGTCCTTAAGCAGGCGCTCGAGTCCTATTGTCCCTTCTTCTACTGTGGCACAATACATGCAACACACATTTGCCAGCTTAACTGTTTTGGCTGTCCAGCTCAGGGTGTTAGATACAGCCACACTGTCGGGCAGCCATCAGCAACCCTTTTCCTCTTGTAAAATGGAAACTCTGTCCGCATTCAACACTCACTCTCCGTTCTCCCCTCCCCCAGCCCCTGGCACCCCCATGACACTTTGTCTTTACTATACAATTGTTTTTAACTTGAAAAATACAAAAAGAGGTAAAAACTGAAAGTGAAGTTCATCCATGATCCCATCACCCTTTTGGGGAAGTGTATAAATTAAGAAGTGAAAGTTCTGTCTCCTGGCCCCTCAACACCACTCCTCCCCCCCCCCCCCCCCGAGAATCTCTACCAACAGTTGGCTGAAGTTTCTTCCAGACCTTTTAATGTAGTTATGAGCCCATTATCTATGCATAGATAGGGGCACTGTCTTCCCATCTCCACCTCTGGGTGGCAGTTGGCTCACTTACCCTCCTGGCTTCCTGAGAGACCATGCTAGGCAGTGGGTCAAGGCCCTCCCTCCCCCAGGCCACTATGGGGAGGGGCCACCCTCTCCCCTTTCTGAATTTGTCCTTACACCTTTTCTTAGGATAAGCAAACACCAGAACCAAGCGGATTTTAAGGGACTTTTCCTTGGAATGTTCAGGAAATTTCCCCCAACAGTTAGGGGAAGGGGCAGAGACTGGACATTGTGTCCTGGTTGGGTCAATGTGGGCAGAGGCAGGCAGCAGCAGGGCTCATGAAGGTGCCACGGAAGCGCCTTGGTTCCTCCACTTTCCAAAGTTCTCTCCTTTTAGTCCTTTATGGTCAGGCCCCTAGGCCCAGGCCTTCCCCATCCCCTGGGCACTATCCTGCAGTCACATGAGTCCCTTTATCATTTGCAGAGACAGCCACCCTGGAGTCCACTAGGTGGCGCTCTCCCCCACTGCGTTCCTCCTGGCTTTACTTTGGGTGGTGGGGAGGGATAGAGCTCAGGCCCTCTGTTTCTGCTGATTTTGCCCCCGGGGGAGAGGGGTGGGAGAAGGGGGGAGAAGGAGGGTGAGCCCTGGTGTACAGGATAAAGGGTGGGTAGTGGAAAGCTGGAATCAGGTGCAGCTCACACACTAAGGTAACGGGGTGTCACTGTCACACTTTCGGCCTCCCTTTGGTGGAGGCTTTAAGGAAACGGGGACCAGCAAGCCCCAGTCCTTGCAGAGCTGGTTATGGAGAACTGGCTGTGGCACTTCTAGATGACCACCTCCAACCTATCAAGGAGGCAGAGCCCTGGCTTGGTGGCTCAGTTGGCTGGAGCATCGTCTTATACACAAAAAGGTTGCAGATTTGATTTCAGGTCAGGACACATACCTAGGTTGCAGGTTCTATCCCCAGTCAGGGTGTGTATAAGAGGCAGCTGATCAATGTTTTTGTTTTCCCTCTCCCTCTCTCTCTCTCTTTCTCGTTTCTTCTCTCTCTATAAATCAATAAAAACATATCCTTGAGTGAGGGTTAAAAAAAAAAAAGAATTAGCAGGAAGCTGAGGTCAGATGCCTTTACCCAAACTTGAACCAGTCCTCAAAGTCAGAATCCATTAACTGGAAGAGCAGCCGGTCCCGTGAGGAAATCCACGGCAATACCGAGGCAAGTGCATGGAGTAGTGATTTCTCTGGTCTTTCCCCGAAGGGACTGTATGAGTTTGCTAAGGCTGCTGTAACAAAGCTCCACAAAGTGGGTGGCGTAAACAACAGAAATGAATTGTCTCACAGTTCTGGAGCCCAGAAGTCAGAAACTAAGGGCTTGGTGGGCTTGGTTCCTCCAGAGGCCAGGAGGGAGGATCTGTTCCAGGCCTCTCCCCATGCTTCTGGTGGTTTGCTGGCATCTGTGGCATCCTTGGCTTCTAGACCCATCACTCTGGTCTCCGCCTTATCTTCACATGACGCTCTCCCTGGGTGTGTCTCTGTGTCCAAATGTCCCCCTTTTATAAGGACACAGTCATATTGGATTAGGGCCCACCCTCACGGCCTCATCTCAGTCTGGTCATCTGTGAAGACCATTTTCAAGTAAGGTCACATTCACAGGTATGGGGGTTAGGACCTCAACATCTTTTGTGGGAGAAGCAACTCAACCCATAGCAAGAAACTTCAGCCATTCATTATAGTAGCCGTGCTTGGGGAGGGGCTGTGTGTCAGCTCAGGTGCTCTGGGGGTGGACAGATGGAGCTAGAGATGCAAGAGGCTTGTGGGGCATCGCCTGTGAAAGGTACAGGGAGGGGGCAGGGGCGGCTGGGGAAGCTTACGGGGTGCAATGATGGTCTGATGCCCGTGAGAGGAGGGCGGGGAGGAATGAGGATTGGGGAGTAAAAACTCCAACTGCAGTGCCGCTCTGAGGGAGTCAGAGCCCACAGATTGCCCTTTAGAGGAAACCCCCATGGGAAGAAAATGCCAGGCCCTCCTACCCTGCTGTGTGTAGTCATGGGCCAGGAGCTGCCAGGGGAGAGCATGGCCTTGGCTCTGGCCCCATGACCCCACTGTGGAGGCTGTGAGCTCGCTGCCTCATGGCAAGTTTTCTCTTGAAGGGAGAGTTGAGTGGCACCTCTCCAGGGCTTCCACGATGGGCACACAGATAGTTCAAGGCTACCCGGAATCCCAGGGCCATGATGTACAGTAAGTAGCATAAGAGTGTGTGGGACCAGGTACTACTACGTGGAGTCCTCACCTAGGTCCATCTCACAATGAGCCTGTTATATCCAGAGACCCGCTTGGTGGTCATTTCCCCACTTAGCAGTAGGCAAAACCTTCATGCTGGTCCCTTGAGCTGCAGAATTTGAGCTGCTGTATTTGGAAAGGCCAAGTGAAAGCCCCGGTACAGCCTCCTTGATCCCTCCCCCGCCCAACCCAGCAAAGATAGTAAATCAAAATCGATATTGCATTTCTGGAGGAATAACAGAGATTAGTGTTGTCTTCAGAGACTTAAAGGATGCAGGAGTAGAGGTCTTTCACAGCCCTATTGAATTCACCAGTCTGGGACCTGCAAAACCAGCTGATCGTGGCAGACGACAAGGACAACTGGAGATTCCAGCAAGAAGTAGCCTCCAGTGCAGTTTCTACGAAGGACGTGGCATGTTTCTCAGGGCTGGTGAATATCATCTTGGGTGTATGGGATGTGGCTATCGATCTGGCCAACATCTGTATTCATGGCCTCACCCCAGGCCTATGTTAATTTTCCTGCTGTCTGTCTCGATATAATCCAAAGGGACCCAGCCCATCTGGGCAGCCTGCAGACTGCCAACAGGTCCCCTCCATCAGCAGCAGCATGTTAATCAGACCTGCAGAGCAAGAAGCAGTAGGTGTGCAGGAAGCCTTGGTAGAATGTGTGCTCTAGAGGCTGGAGGGAGAGAAACTGGAAGATCCAGGGCTTGCCACACTGGGAAGTTTGAAAAGGCCCAGGGGTCTGGGCATCGGCTCATCTCCTCCAAAGTCAAGGGAGCTCATTGTCCCCTGTGCCTTCCACCATTAGGAAAGAGGCAGTGCACTCCTGGGGGTTCGGGGACAGCATACTCAGCACTAGGGAATGTGACTTGGGCTCCTCTGTTGTGTGACACAGAAGGCTGCTACCAATTTGGAGCTGCAATGACGTATGTATCCATGCTTGGGACATGTGACCTGCCAGACCCTATGTACTGCAGGGAGTGGGAAAGGTCACTAAGAGGAAAGGTCCCACAGGAAAGCCACAGTGTAGATCCCGAGGTGCTGGGACAGGCCGTGCCATGCGCTGCAGAGAAGGGCTCCTGGCATGCTCCCGGGCCCTGGAAGAAACTGAGCATCTGCCAGGGGACAGCCAGTCACCAAGTGGCCACAACCTTTCATCATGAGCTGATGGGTCACCCACCAGGGCACCAGGCCAGGCCTCTGTGACAAGGCAGAAGGGGCATATCAGGGGTTGGGCTTAGGAAGGTCCCAAAGCTGCACCAGCAGGTGGCCCAGACTCCAGGTGCGTGGATGTAGCCCTCGTCCGCGGTCCCTTCTTCCGAAGGCTGGGTAATATTCCGTCGCATGTACAGACCACGCCTCACCCCTTGCTTTTCACGGCGAGTAGTGCAGCTCCATTGGTTTCAAAAGTTCACACTGAGACTTACTGAGAAAAAAGGTTCCCTTTTTTCCTTTCCTCTTTCTGACAACGCAGTCAAATGCCCTTTGTGCTATTATTTCTGTAGGACACAGTTCTCAGAGCGGGATGGCCGGTCAGAGGCTACAGCATTGCGCATGTTTTTAGATGTCCCCAAGTTGTCGCGCGGATTTCTGTTTGCGGCCAAGGTGTTGGCGTGTGTGCCCTTCCCCCCGCACAAAGTTTCCATCTTCGAAAACGTTGCCAATCTGGTAGATGAAATGTGATTATCTCGTTTTAATTTGCGCTTCCGTGAGCATCATTGAGGTGAAAGAAATTTTTGTTTCTTGGTCATGTATAGCGTCTACTTTGTGGGGCTCCCGTCTCCATCCTTGGTTCATGTCCCCATTTTGTCTGACTTTACTCCTTCTAGGACGTTCATGTGCATTCTGTCACGATCCTTTAGTGAGAGTCAGGTCCCTCCTCCCAACTGGTAGTGGGTTTCCCGTGCTTATGGTGTCGTTGAACAGGAGTGCGACGCTCTGACATCGCCCGTTGACCAGCCTTCCCCTTACAGGGCACTTTGTGCGTCTTGTTTGAGAAACCCTCCTGCGGAGCGACCAGCAGGTTTCCCTCTAAGTCTTTAAACTCCGCTTCCACCCGTTCGTAGTTGAAATGCCCTTGGACCTGGCTTATTTATTTATTCTTAGTGGGGGTTACCTTAGGCTTAGTTCCTCCAGGGGCCGACCTGCAAGGAAGATCTGAGTGCAGACAGTGAGAAGGGGAAGGGAAGGGCCTAGGAAGGGGGTGTGATGAGCTGGGCCACTGCGGGCCACTGCGACTCGCCCCTGGAGGGGCGAGGAAGTGGCGGTGTTTGCCCCTCAGCTCTGCCCGCCGCCCAAGCGCCTCCAGCCCCTAGCCCCAGGTTCGCGGGTGGGCAGCTCCGTGGGCCTGCGCTGGGCGGGGCGTGAGTGTCCACACAGTGAGGCCGCCGCCTACATGTATTTTGTTCCAAAGGGACAGCCAGCTGAGTCAGTACATTTTCTTAAACAGATAGTCATTTTCTTACCGATTTCATTCAATCAAATATCCGGGCTCACATTCGGTTGTATTTGTCTGTTCCTCCATCACTGTCATGTCGTTGTGACTATCGCAGCCTGTCTAAGTCTTGCTATAAAGTAGGAAAATCCCTCTCCTTACCCCCACTTGTGCTTCAAAATGGTCTTGGCTGCCCTTGACCCTTTACTTCTCCATTTGCATTTTAGGATTATATTAAGTTCCCCGGAAAGGCCCATTCGGAATTTGATTGGAACTGCATTAACTTTATAGATTAATTTGGGAGAGTTGGTGTGTTTATGACGCTGAGTCTCTCTGCCCATGAACATGCTATATATCTTTATCTGGTCACGTCTCTTGGGCTCTGCAGTAATGTTCTGTAATTTCCTCTGGAAGGTCTCGTGCGTGGCTCCCCTCTAATCTCGGTTCCTCGCGGGTCTGGGGCTGTTACACACAATGCCTTCTAGTATGGTAATTTCTAATCGGTTGTTACAGGGCATGAGGTATCACTGAGCTTTTCATTGATCTTTTATCTGGACCTTTATTACTTTTCCAAGGTTGTAGAAGCTCTTGGATTTTCCATGTACACAATCATGTTGTCAGCAAACAATCACAATGTTTCGGCTCGTCCTTTCCTACCAGGCTCTTTCCCTCCTCTTTCTGGTCTCACGGAATCAGCAGGGTCTCCAGGACAAGGCTGAGCAGAGGAGGGGTTGTCGGCACCCTTATTTTATTCCTGAATTTTAACAGTGATGCTTTAAATGGTTTCATATGAAGAATGATCATTTGCTGAATTCTTGGTAGTTATCTTTGCTCAAACTAAGGGAATCCCTTTCTATTTTTAGTTGCCATCATGCATCAGTGTTGAATTTTGCTACACATTTTTCTGCATCTACTTAGATGGCAATCTTTTCTCTTCTTTAATCTGTTAATGTGGCAAATTCTATCCAAATATTTCTCTAAAATTGACCATTTCATGCTTAAGATGATCCCAACTTGGTTGTAATGTATATGTTTTAAAAATACACCATAAGTTTGCTTGTATTTTACTTAGGATTTACATGTATGTTTAAAGGTGAAATTGGTTTATAATTCTTTTCTTGTGCAATTGTTGTCCAACTGGTGTATCAGTTATGCCATCTTCCTAAAATAAGTGGGTCTATCTTTTGTATTATTTTAAAACTTTGTGTACAATTTCATTTAAGGTTTAACATTTATTGGCATAAAATGTTCATCATCTCCTCTAATGGTTTTAAAGATCCCTACTGTAGCAATAGTTATGATCTCTTTTTTGTTCCTAATGTCTATGATTTCACCCTTTGAGTTACTGGACTTGCTAGTGGAATGGAGAGAGAGGGAGAGAGAGAGAGAGGGAGAGAAAAGGAGAGAGAGAGAGGGAGAGAGAGAGACATCGATTAGTTGCCTCCAGCATGAGCCCAGACCAGGGCCGGGGACCGAGCCTGCAGCCTAGATACGTGCCCTTGGCTGGAATTGAAGCCAGGATGCTTCAGTCCGCAGGCCGACACTCTAACCACTGAGCAAAACTGGCTAGGGAAACAAAAGGCATTATTAACATTAATAATGAAAATAAAATTAAACAAGAAAGAAATTGACACAGAATCTGACCCATCGATATCTGTAGGAAAGTAGTGACCGTACATTTTGAAATAGAAAATCCCTGACCTGACTTAGCTGTGAAGTTCAAATCCATTTCATTTGCTCTGGACACTAATAATTTGATGGGAAGGCAGACTCTGACTTATAATTTGTGCCCACATGGACAGGAGGCTGCTCCAGCCCCCGCCGAGCCAGCCTGCAGGGTCGCTTCCTTGCTGCGGGCTTCAGCCCCGGGCTGCTGGCTTGGTGAGCTCCCTTAAATGTTTCTGGGGGAAATCTGGGCCCAAATGGGTATTTGGAAACGTCTCCCAGTGGGATGATTGCTTCAGGCAAAGTGGATCTGGAATTGAGAACACAAGAGGAAAGCACAAATGAATGACAACAAAGAAGCGGAGACGTATTGACCACTGAGATGAGAGGACAGGGGCTCAGGAGGGCATTTCCCGCAAGTAGCACCTGCTTTGCAGCTGGTGAGATTTTAATTAGATTCAAGGGCTCTTACTGAAGCTGCGGCATCTTAGATTTATACTGATCAGCCCACTGGATCCTAATGTGAGGTATCCGGACATTAGGAACCAGCCCTCAGTATTGTCTCCGAATCCTCAACGCAGGCGTGGTAGGAGAGCCTGGGAGGGACCGGGTCGTCTGGAAGAGTAACACTGCAGATATGGCCTTGCACTTGGCAGGCCGGATTCTGTAGCTGTACCTGCAGCAGCTAAATACCCACGGGCAGGGCAGGCCTCTGTCGAGAGTGTCTGTCCTGCAAGGCCTCGGTGGCTGTGGCTGTAAACGTGAGATGATAGCCCATAGTTGGCTGGTCTGCTGAACCAGCCAGCTGGGCAGGCATCAGAAAACATCTTTCTGTTCCCCACTGCCTCATTTACATTTATTTAGTGGACACATCATAAGAGAAGGGAAATTTGGACACAGACACTCACAGAGGGAGGGCATGCGAAGACAGAGAGACACGGGAAGAAGACCACGTGAGGACAGAGGCGGAGATTGGAGTGATGCATCCACAAGTCAAGGAATGCTGCGATCACTGGCAGCTACCAGAGCTGGAAGAAGTTAGGAGGGCCTTGAGCCTTGGAGAGAGTGTGGCCCTACTGACACCTTAATTTCAGACTTCTAGCCTCCAGAACCATGAGAGCATAAATGCTGTTGTTTTAAGCCACCCAGTCTGTGGTGCTTTGTTACAGCAGCCCCAGAAAACGAGCGGTGTAACCTCCCAGGCAGTCCCAGGGGAGGTGGCTCCCCTTGGCAGAGTGTGGTTCTCCCCAGGTAAGAGGACCTGGGTGAGGTGTCAGCTTCGTCATAACTCTTCTTACAAGTCCAGGGCTCAGGGTTCCTCATCAGCTCTCTCCTCTCTTCACCCAGCTCAGCCACCTTCATGTACCCAGCCAGCTCTTTTTTTTTTTTTTATATATCTTTATTGATTTCAGAGAGAGGAAAGGAGAGGGAGAGAGAGATAGAAACATCAATGATGAGAGAGTCATTGGTCGAGCCCGCAACCCAGGCATGTGCCCTGACCGGGAATCGAACCCCAATCGCCTGGATCCCAGGTCGACGCTCAACCGCTGAGCCATGCCTGGCCGGGCCCCAGCCAGCCCTTGACTGGCTGCCTCTCCAGTCTAAGAAAATAAGGTTTGCTGACCACCACCAGCTCCCCCCTTAACACCTCCTAGACAACTTAGTCATAGTAACTTCTAGGCAACCCTATCCTTGATGACGTGTTACGCTCTTTATTATTTTACATTTATGAAAACAATTTGTAACTAACATTTGTGGTTTTTTATTGTTGTTTTTAACCATTTTTAAGGCTTTATCTTGATCTCATTTCACAGCCAATCAAGTTTTTCTCAACTCTCACTTTAGAGTTGATGAATGTGAGCATCAGATAGACACTGTCTAGGCTTCTTACCACAGAACAGGAAGTAGACAGGGTTTTATAAAATGAACTTTATGAGATGCAATTTGCATATGACAAAATGCACCCATTTTAAATGAGCAGTTCGGTGGGTTTGGACAACCTAGCACAGGCTCATCCAGAAAATCATTCCACCCCATTGCACTCAACAGAGACAGACTTCCAGGCAGGAACTTGACTAGGGTGAGGCAGGAGAGGCCCCTGTGGCGTGAAACTTAAGGAAGCACCCGTTTCAGGGGCAGGCATGAGCACCTCCTTAAAACTGCATCCTAGGTGCAGGGCTCCAGGTCATCATTGTGAAACCCAAATGGAATTCAACTTTCTAAAAACTCCTTTTCCACATGTTTATTTAATGCTAATTAGGAGATCTAAGTAAATTTGCAGAAAGCAAACAAACAGAACTATTGAAGTTTAAAGGTAGTTATTTTATTGTTTAATCTCCGGTGTACCCACGGGCAGTGGTGGCACATCAGGTGGCAGGCTTGTGGCAGCTCCAGATCCTGTCTGTCTTTGGCTGGAAGTCAAGACCTTCCTCTGTGTCAGAGCTGTGCTTGCTGCCCAGATCCCAGTGCCCAGGGTGGCAGCCCCCCAGCTGAGCACCTGCTCTGATCCTCAACCCCACCCTCTCCCCCCACCTTTTCTCAGAGGCCCTGGAGCCCGGGGCACCACACTTCTCTCTTGGATCCACATACATTGCTTTTGGGCCAAGAAAATATTCTCCCAGCACCTTCTGGATGAATAAATAGCCTTGAGGGCTTGAACTCCCAGGGACTCAGGGAGGGGGGCTGCCACGCGTCCAGCACCAAGCCTCGCTCTTTCGGTCAATCCTCACAGCAACTCTGTGAGGCAGGAAATCACGGGTGGTCTTGACAAGAGAGGGGCACACTGGTAATACAACAGGGGACTGGAAGGGTGCTGGAGTGGCATCCTTGAGCAGGGAGGAGGGAGGCGCTGGCCTGAGTTGGGAGAGACTGGGGACCAATATCCCCGGCCTCCTTCTTGAACGTGAATGAGCACAGGCCCAGAGGTGAACTTTGGTTTCTTTTTATTGCTTTTCTCATTAGAGAGAAAATCGAAGTGCCCTAGGAGTGAAGATCACTTAAATGTAGAAATATCCTTCCAGAGAAAAGGACAAGCAAGTTCTCAGTGATGCACCGTGGCTTTGCTGAGGTTGACAGGAGCCAGGGGCAGGCCTGCTCCTGAGCTAGGCCCGGTGTCCCCATCCCCATGTCCAACGGCGGCACCGGCACCGAGCTCAGAGATCTGCAGAGCTGGCAGCTGGCGGGCACTGAGACCCCGCGGCAGGCACAGTCGATCTTCACTATTCAGATTCCATATTGCAAATTTGCCTACTTGCTGGAATTTATTTGTGACCCACAATCAATACTTGCAGCGCATCCTAGTCATTTGTGGACATGCACAGGGCAGCGAACCCTTGAGTTGCTCGAGTGCACATTTCCAGCTGAGGTGGAAGAAGGGCCCTCCTCCGCCTCATTTCCACTCTCCTCTGTAAACAAGGGTCCTTTGCAAAGTCTATTCAGAGCCATGGTTTATGCATTTTTGTGCTCTTTCTTGGTGATTTTATTGTTGAAAATGGGTCCCAAGGGGTGTGCTGAAGTGCTGTCTACTGTCCTTAAGCGCCAGAGGCTGGGGTGAGCCTCACGGAAAAGAAATCTGTGTTAGACAAGCTTCAGGCATGAGCTATGGGCTGTGAGGTCATTATTAATGAATCAACAATATACAATAAATAAGGTATTTTAAACAGGAACACACGCAAAACAAGGGGATGTACTGACGAGTTGACAGAATGTGACCAGATGCTGGCAGGACCCTAACCCTGTATTTCCCCTAAGAGCAATGCTTCATATTTGATAATTCAGTGCTCACGGTGACTTTATAGAGCATAAATACCCTGAAGAGCGAGACTCAACTGTAATCTGAAATTCCTAAGAGGTTCAGAAAGGAGTTTGAGGTTTCTTTGCCTTGTGGAAATAGATATAATCTCCATTTTTTAGAGGAAGCCACGGGATCAGAGAGATTAAACCACTCACCCAGGACCACACAGCTGGTGATAGGCTAGGCTGAGACTCGAGCCCAGGTCTGTCTGACTCTGTAGCCCGTGCCACATTTTCAGATATTTCCACAGAAGCAGCCTCAGCACAGAAGGGGAACATGCACCCTGGGAATGCACAGAAGGAGCTTGAAATGATCTACCCAAGTATAACATTTCTTGAAACGCTCCCATTTTACCTTAAAAAATCTTGTACATTGTTCATGTTACCCCATAAGTTCTCTGCTTTTGTTTTCCTATAAAAATATGATTGAAAATCACTAGCTGAATTGTTTCACCCCATTGAACTAGACATACTCTCTTGGGTGTCATACACATTCCTTGAGGGAAGGGACTTGGTGAGCTGCTGATCCCTGGGTCCCCTGGATCCCAGGGTCCCCTAGGCCAGCGGAGGAGAGGGACTCTACAAACAAACAAATGCATAGTATACTCATTGCCAGAATGCCAGGGTGGATGGCCTGCAGCGTGGCAAACTCATATCCCCATGGCCAAGTGCTCAAGAGAAGTCCACCTTTGGCCACTTTTCTAGAACCCCTGAATCTTGGTCTATGGGGAACTCATGTACCTCTGCCATGACTGACCACTTGGGGGCGCCCCATACAAGCTGGACCCACATTGCCATTGGTCTCACTCCCATGTGGCCTCATTTCCAGGGAGTTCTGCATCTGCCTGGTGGTCAGCCACAGTTGCCATGGATACTTGTGGCTCCTGGCCAGAGCAGGGTCTCAGGGCTGGGGGGCTTTGCTGGTTTTAGGCCATCAGTTCAGCGCCAGCCGTTTGGGAGACTTCTGTTGGGTTCCCCAGAAGGAACCCCCAGATGTCAGGTGGGAAGATTGGATGGCGGGTGCTCTTTCCTGACACAAGCTTGGTGGAGTTCACTCAGGTTAGTGCCCCCACTCCTCAGGGCTTTCATGGGCGCACCCGAGGGTTCCCCAAAACAGGAGGGACCAAATCCCTATTCACAGTGCCTCAGAGCCGGCCCGTGGCCACACAGGTTTCAGGGTCTCGCGGAGTCTCCTTTTCCCTCTGTCCCTTGTCCTTTCCCATCTGCTCACCTTGGCGTCGGCGTCTTGACATGGGTCTTCCGTCATCCCCTGCCTGGCCTCACCCTGACCGGCACTGGACATTGTGGGCATCTGATAAATACATCCAGACAACTGCGTGTTTTCATAAACGACTCTTCCATTTCCACTCGACTTTCCAGGCTCTTGCCAGGTGTGGCTCTATGGTTACCTTCTGGAAATTGCGCATTTACTGTCCACACAGCTCACGCATGTGCTCACCCGCACTCCAGTCCGTCACGGCTGTGCCACGTCTGTGGCTGTGAGGGAATCACTTGAGGGATCTGGGTGAAAAATACAAATTCAGGTCCCCTCGGAGTCCGATTTGCTGGGAACCTTCCCTGAGAATGAGGGCACTGTCCACCAGCTGCCCGCCGGCCCCACCCCTTCGCCATCTGCAAGATCATGACTTGCTTGGGCCACAGGGCCACCTTGTGTATCTCTGTCCAGTCTCTCTCCACCCTGCAGCCAGAGCCATTTTTTTAATGAAATACCCTCTTTTTACATCATCTTGTTCAGTGGCTTCTCCATGTCCCAAAGATCAGGGGACAGTGTGAAACGTGGCCTCGAGCCTGGCACTGATTGGCATGGCCCAGCCCTCCCTCCCGTCAGTGTCACCTTTCACCTTAGTCAGTTTCCTCTTCCTGGTTTCTTTTGAGTAAATTTGTTTTCCTTTCCTAATTTTTTAAGATGGATATAAAATATTAATTATTTTATTCTTCACCTTTCTACTCTAATAACAAAAGCATTTAAAGTAATAAAACTTCCTCTGAGTATACTTTTTTTGAAAATTTGCATAGATACTGGGATGACATGTCCTCTTTGTCTTTGTTTTCAAGATAGTATGTCATTGATTTTTTTTTCTTTTTTGAGCCAAGGAAACAGTTCTTAATGTCAATGTCACACACACTTTTTGTTCACCTCTGTAGCAACTTTCCATAATTGTTTTGAATTATATTTAGAGGATGTGGTCTGCCAAGCCTCTGTTTTTAAAATATTTTCAAGGTTTTCTTTATGACCAAGAGCAGCAACGTGTTCCACGGATGTGAAAAAATGAATTTCTCAGCCCAGGTGATATAAAGTTCTTGATGTATTTCTCTTAGGTGGAGATCTTTATGGTATTTCATTATAGATATTGAAGTTTCCCCTACATCTGTGTGTATATGTGCGTGTGTATAGATTGGTTAATATGTATGTATATGGGCTCTCCCCATGTCCCATCAGACACCCTCCTGGTCATGGCTGTCCTCTCCAGAGTGAAAGTCTCCTGCGGTGGCTTTGGCATTATGGGGAGAGGGGTTTCCTGGAGTTTCTGTCAGTCCGAGGCAGCTGTTGGCCAGGTGTTTCTGGAGGGAGCACCTTGTTTCCGTGGCGGGGCCCGAGGGGCACGTAAAGGCCTGTGAGGGAGCCTGGCTGAGCAGCGAACTGTTTCTGCTTGCGAGAGAGTCCTCAGGGCCCCCGAGGCCCCCTCAGCTGTCCGGCTGTCCGTGGGTGTCCATGCCGACCCCCTACCCACCCCTGGGACTGACGCCCACGGCCCAGAGGTGGCTCTGACCTGGACTTGAGGCGCCGCGCGTCCCAGGCGAGACCTGCCCGTCAGCTCGGGCGGTCGGCGGCAGGATTATCGGCAGAGGGGGTGCGTTTCTTTGAAATTAGGGTGCTCAAAGGAACGCTGGAGCCCGGCCTTCCGGTACTGCGTTAAGAAAGCTCTCAGCCCATACAATCGTGGCTCTGCTGTTGCCGCCATTCCGTTAACACTTACTCCAATGTTCAGGCGGCAGCTTCCGCACTTTGCCTTCTGTGATTCACCATCGGAATCGTTAAGCCCTCGGGAAATTGTTTTTGCAAATATTCTAAAGTGAAAATCCTCGCAAACGAGTGCTTCTTAGAACTGGTGTAAATTTTCCACCCGGGACTGAAGCACCTTTTACGGGCCTGTCTGTTCTCCGAGCCTGTCTCGGTGGCCCCGTGTTTCCAGGAGACCGGAGTCGCTGGTCACTGGGCCGGCTCGAGAGCTGTGCCCTGAGCTTTAAGTGTCTTGAGCATTGGCTGGTGTGGCGGGCGCTCCCCGGGCCTCCGGGCTGTGGGCACCAATGGTGCCTAGGGGTGGCTGGTGTCACAGGCCCAGTGAAACCTGTGCTGGGGTCTTGCCCCATCTTTGTTTGGGGGGGTCTCAGCTCCCTGCAGTTTTCTCAGTCCTCGCTCCAGATACTTCTGGGTGTCCCACGGGTGCTCATGAGGTTGCCACCTGTGGGGCAGCCACATCACCGAGCTTAGCACCCCAGCGCCTGCCTCTGCCAGGCCGGGCTGTCCTGCCGTCGGCCCAGCCTCCTGGCCTCTGCTCGCAGTGCTCCAGGCGGCAGGTGGGGGAGAAGGCCCCGCGCTGGCCTGCGGGCGGGATCAGGCCCTGCCATGGAGCCCCGTGAGCCGGAAGGTTCTGGGAACAGCTCTTTGAGGTTGTTGGGCCCTGGGCTGAGCGCAGACACTTGGCTGTGACCTTGGGCCCCTCCGCCGCGTGGCGCACTCGGCTGGTCGATGGGGTAGCGCCTCCGCCCTCCCTTCCTCCCTGCTCCTCGAGGACAAGGTCTCGCTTCTAACACCCCGCCACCAGCACCTCCTCAGCGGGCCGGAGGAGTATTCTGGACTGTTCATAAAATGGAAAGAAAATTCATGTCAGAAGTGACTTGCGGTGCTTCAGTTGGGGATTGAGAAAACGTTAAGGGCCCTCATGTAGCCGAGGAGGGTGTGCCTGAGGGGAGCCCGTGTGCTGGGGACCAGTTTTAGCCCAGGGGCGTGAGAATCGGGCACGGTGGTGGTGCTGACGTAGAGTGAAACTGCTCTCGTGTTTTCATGTTAAGCTCAGAAATCTCCTTTGAAATCTTTGGCACTTTCAGCACTTACGAAGTTTAAGAGAGTTGGGCATATGTGAGTGTTAACATCAGACTTGTGGTTCTAATTTTAAATGTGCTCTTGAGTCATTGATTTTGACCTGTGATTGTAAGATGAAATCTTGCTAAGTTGGTAAACAGTTTTTGAATATTTAAAAATCACCATAATTGTGAGTTCCGTGTTTCTGATGGGTAAGAATCACTTAAGGACTTGGGAAGGCTTGTTCGTCAAATAATTGAAAAACTCAGAAAATGGAATAGAATAAACTTTGATTGCAGCTTAAAATGTTTAAAGGAGTTTAATTAACTAAGTAGGTAAATGGTACAAACATTAATCAAAGTTTGCCTTGAAAGTGATTGTTACAATTGGCTGGATCCATTCACAGAGGAGGATTTGTAAATTGCATCTGAAAGCTCAACGAAGAATCGGGGCTTAAAAACCAAAGTATTTCTGAGAAGTCTTTCCTCTGCTCAAAAGCTGCCCTCAAGAACAGCAGAAAAATCCTTGGATTTGGACCAGAAGGAGGCTCCAGGGAGGATGACTCAGCAGCCACCTGCCCAGCCTATGCCCAGGACAAATGGGTCACTCGGCACGTCAGGAGGTGCCCGCCAGGGGGCGATGTGAGCCCTGGACCTAGACTCTTGCCTTCCCTCCCTGATCCCAATTGGAGGTGCTCCCCAAAGCACCCATCAGGCTACTGCAGAGACCTGGGGCTCATTAGAGATCCCAGCCCCTGTGCCTCGAAGCCAAAGCTATCCAGGCCCTAACCCCTGGAGCCTGGGAATGCCACCTTACTTGGCAAAAGAGACTTTGCAGATGTGATTAAGTTAAGGTTCTTGAGATTAAGGGAGATTATCCTGGATTATCCAGGTGGGCCCTAAATGTGATCGCAAGTGTCCTTATGAGAGAGGTAGAGGGAGATCTGGTGAAAGAAGGCAGCCGTGTGAGCACCGAAGCACGATGCTACGCTGGGAGGAGTGCAAGGAGCACAGTTCCAGAAACTGGAAAAAGTGAGGAGACAGATTCTCCCCAGAGCCTCTGGAGGGAGCCAGTCCCTGCTGTCACCATGATTTCAGCCCAGGGAGATGGATTGTGGACTTCTGGGCGCCAGACTGTCAGAGAAGAAATGTGTGTTGTTTTAAGTCATCATGTTGGTGCATCATCACAGCAGCGACAGGCAACGAGTCCACCTGCACGGGGCATCTCACTGCTCTGGGCTCCTTGCTGGAGCACCAGCTCTGGGGCCCCAGGGCCTTTGCTGACCCTGGGTGGCCTGGGGATATTTCAGGCCATCATCTTCCTAGAAGCTGTTGATATCTCACCATCTCAGTCATCAGTACAGAGTCTCCAGACTTGACATTGGCACCATTGCCAGTGACTGTGGCTAGTGTTATATGAGCTCCGGCCTCTCCGAAGACAGATCGATCATGGTAACAGTGACAGCTTCAGAACTACAACACACACATGCTCCATGGCCACGCATCTTCTGGGAACTTCCCCACAAATGTACTCACCTATGGGAAATAAATCACACACATCCATACAGGGGTACTGCTCAGGTCTGAAGAACATTCAGGAAGCTCTATGTGTATTGATATGGAATGACTTCCAAGAAATATTGGTAGTGGAAATGGCCAGGGGCTACGATCTGAGTAAAAGGAATGAGAAAAGAATATATATAAATACACAGAGAAACTGTGGAAGGCAGGCTGCTGGTGGGAGAGGCAGAACAGAGCCTTCCTTGGGGGGATGCTACCCAGAATAGGACAGACGCCTGGACAGGCGGAGAGGGGAGATGGAAAAGGCTCCAGACTTTTCTAGACCCTTCACAGAGCCACGTAAACTCTCCAGCCTCAGTTTCCTTGCTGGGAACAAATACTACCCACCCCTTCAGCCCCCGGGCTTGCTGGATGTCCGGTTAACACAGACCCAATCGTGTTCGCTGTCAGGCCCTGGCAGTTTTCCTGCACTGGGCTCTGTACTCCAGGCGGCACATATATTATCTCATGGGAACCTCACAACAGCCCCAAGAGAGGGCTACTTTTCACATCTCAGTTTCCAGGTGCTGAAAGTCAGGCTTAAAAAAGTTAATAATTGGCCCCATGTCACACGCTGACAAAGCAAGATTACGTTCTGCTCTCTCTCTCCACAGATGAGCTACATTCCTCCTCTGGGGCCCCCTGCAGCAGCCAGAGGGCCCCAAGGCGGACAAACCCAGGCCCTGACCTGCGGCTCCTCCTCGCCTCGGGCTCGCCTGCTCTGGGTCCATGCCCTGCACACGCCTAGAGATGGCACCTGGAAGCGCTGCCCAGGCCTGGCCTGTAGTGAGCGTTTGTTTTAAATGCTCACCTGCTGCCGGCTGAGCTCCCCTAGATGGGGGCTCGCACCCAGGCGGGGCAGGCCTCCTCTAGGCCGTGTGCAGGGCAGTTAGATACGTGCCCTCGCGGGGTAAGAGCTTTGTTCCTCAGTCGGTTCTCTTTCAGCCCCCGGACTGGCTGACCGGAGAGTCTGCGTAACCCTGCTAATCCCCTATCCTTTCTTTTTTCAATTACAGTTGACATACTTAGTGTTAGCTTCAGCTGACACACGATATAGCATTAGCTTCAGGTGTACAACACAGTGATTAGACGTTTATGTACCTTCCAAAGCGATCGCCCGCTCAGTCAGTGCCCGCTGGCGCCGCCCGCAGCTATCACATTATTGGCGACGTTCCCATGCTGCCCTTTACATCCCGTGACCGCTTTTATAAATGGTAATTTGTGCTTCTTAATCCCCTCCCCTTTATCGCCCGTTCCCCCAACCCGGCAGCCATCGATTTGTTCTCTGAATCTATGAGTTTGCTTCTGTTTTGTTTGCTCGTTTATGTTGGTATTTTTTTCGATTCCACATGTAAGTGATATCAGATGGCATTTGTCTTCCTCTGTCTGGCTTATTTCACTTTGTGTAATACCCACTAGGTCCTTCCATATTGTCGAAAATGGCAAGATTTCTTTCTTTCTTTCTTTTTTTTATGGCTGAGCAATATTCCACTGTGTATGTCCCACATCTTTCTTCGTTCATCTATCGATAGGCCTCAGCTCAGCGCCATCAGCAGGAAAAGGCTTCCAGCTAGAACAACATAATTCTGTTTTGTTTCCACCGGATGTGCTTTTATAGTTTCCTCCTATGTGTGACAAGAGATGCCGGCTTTCCAGTTATGGTAGTTGACAAACATCCCGCAGAAGATAAATTATTTAGAAATCAGTTGACTGAGAGAAAAGCATGAATTAAATAATCGACCAGCGAACTGAAGATGTGACAGGAGTCAGGAGGACACGGGAAAGACGGAAGCTTGGACAGAGCTGCTTTGAGGCAAGATGACCATCAGAACTCATCATTTTATATTGTGTCTCCTTCTTGGGCTTTCCTGGTGCTTTGAACCTGGGCCTAGAGGGTTTGGAAAACCTGGAGCAAGTATTTATTACACATGTACGTGGCATTCCTCATGTGGCCATGCATTGTTCTGAGCGCCTTACTAATATTATCTCATTTCATCCTCTCAAAAGATGAGATCGGTACTATTGTCCCATTTCACAGATGAGGAAACTGAGGCACCGTGTGGTCAGCTAACTGCCCGGAGGTTAGAGCCGGGGTAGGACCCAGGCTGTCTGGCTCCAGGGCCTGTGCTGTGAACTCCCACCGAGGCCCCCGCTTCCTGGCTCTCGTGCTCAGCAGCTCAGGGCCGACGCTTCAGTTTTGTTCCCACTCAGCCTTTTCTAAGTGCGCTTCGGGGCGGGGGCGCTCTGCAGAAACGCGGGCCTGTCTGTGCGGGGCCTCGGAGCCTCTCAGAGCATCGTATTTACTACAGGAGTGCATGGGGACGGCGGCATGGCGGGGGGGGGGCGGCATTTGGGGGATGAGGGAGGAGCAAAGTCCTTGGGGTGAAATCCTCTCCTTAGCCTGCAGTATGTGCTTCCTAGGCTGCTGTCCCCAGGTCAGGGGAAGATGGCAGTACTGAGAGAGGTGGTCATCGTCTTTCCAGGGCAGGGTTAGGGGAGTGATGGTCACTGAAGCGAGAAGCAGATGCTGCCAGGCGCCCCCTCCAGGACCGGGGGTCGGGAATGTTCTGCCTCTGGACAGCGGGGGGTGGCCCAGGTAACCGCTTGCCTGGCGGGGGCAGCCTGGCTCTGTGCCGTCCTGCCTCCCCTGTCTGCCCCGTCCCAGCGCGGCCCGCCTGGGGCCCCTTCTCCCGCTCCTTGGAGCTAAGGGCCTTCCTCAGCCTGACAGCCTGGGGCGAGAGGATGGTGAGCGGGACCCTAGTGGGGAGACAGGGGCAAAATTACAGGGAGGGGAGCGCCCTGGCAGCCACAGAGAAAGCCCAGAGGTGCTGGAGTCCCCTGGGCTGCGATGTCCCCTCCTCAGCCTCCTGACAGGCCCTGACCGGCCCCAGGGTGGGGCCAGCCCGGCAATGTGATCAACGGGAGGCCCCTAACCCCCGGGAACCCTGCAGGGCTACAGTCTGAGACCCCCGGCCACCGTGGGAGAGCTGACAGGGGGCCTCAGGTCATCCCATGCTTGATGGGACCCACCTGTCTCTGTACGAGCCCAGGGACAGCCCCAAAGCCGGGGCTCAGGCCCCCTGACCGCAGCCCAAGCCCTCAGAGGGCACATTCGTCTTTTTGTTCTTTGTTCCAGAGGCAGGAAGCAGCCCCTTCAAGAGGAGAGAATCGTGTCGACCCGGTTCTCGTCCTTCTGCGGGCCTCAAGGAGATTCAGATTCCGGCCTCCGCACCTCCAGGGACCCTGCCCAGCGGCGGCGCATCACCCCCCCCCCAGGAGAGAACTTGGCTGGAAGCCCCTCTGGCTGCCTGTGCCCGGTGCTCTGACTCCCCATTTCCGCCGAGAGTCCGAGAGGCAGCCCCCCTCACAGGCCACCCACCTCGCCACCTTCCAGAAGAATGTAGCAGCCCAGCTGGCGCGGCTCAGCGGTTGAGCAGCGACCTAGGATCCAGGAGATGGCGGTTTGATTCCCGGTCAGGGCACATGTCTGGGTTGCGGGCTCAGTCACCAGCTGGGGGCGTGCAGGAGGCACCCGATCAATGGCTCTCTCATCATTGATGTTTCTATCTCTCGCTCCCTCTCCCTTCCTCTTTCTGAAATCAATAAAATATATTAAAAATAAAAAAGAATGTAACAGCCTGCAGCCCACTCCATCTCCAGGGCCCTCCCTGCTCCCAAACGGCGGGGCCTGTGGCCTTGGGCTGAAGGAGCTGATGTGCTGGAGACAAATAGGCTATGGATGAACACAGCTACCTAATAAAATGTGCAAACTCTAGAGGGCCAGGGCGGCTTCCCTCAGGCACTAGTGACACTGCAATCTTCATCACATCACCCAGACAGGAGGTGACAGGCCCAGGGCATGGGGCAGCAGGCCCGATGTCCTTACATGAGCTGACCAGACAGCCGAGGCCCTGGCCCCACAGAGAAGGTGTCGGAACCTGGTCAAGTGACCTCGTATCTGAAACCATGTTACAGCAAGGCCAGACCCAGGCAACTCCTGCTCAGCTTCAGGACCCCCGGGGCCCACAGGGAGGGTCCGGCTCCTCCTTTACGCTCCTGGACCCCTGATCTTTAACACGTACCCCTCCCTGCCTTAGGTCTTTGTCAAACGCTTACATGATGCTTACTTTTCCTGTGTGCATGTCGCTGTTCTAAGGGCTTTACTTACAGCATCAAAACCACCTAGGAGACATGAACTGCTACTGTAATTCCCATTTACAGAGAAGCTGAGGAAACTGAGGTGCGGAGAGGTTGAGTCCCTGCCCAAAGTCTCTGAGCGGCTCCCCTGCTCTTAACTGCTGTGCAGTGACGCCCATCTCCTTGTCTGTCCCCAGACTAAGGTTTGCGAGGTCGGGCTCTGCGTCTGTCATTCAGCTTTATATCTGTAGTAACTGGCGGAGTGCCCGGGTCCCCACTGAGGGTTTGCAACTGAAATAGTGGATGGATAAATGAGTGGAGGCCAAGGTCACCTATGTGTTGCAAGAGCCACGGTGGGAGCTTAACGTACAAACCCACCTCCACTGCTGGGGTTTACGCAGCGCACCTAGCGAGCGGCGGTTTTCATTCATTACTCCTGCTCAGCAACTGTTGGGACCTTGCAGTCTAAACATTGGGCTCAGCTATTGTTTTCTCTACCTTTTTTCCCTCATTTCAACTCTTAAGATCAAAGTTCTCTGCAACACCGATTAGACGTTGGAAACCCCAACTTCCACGTCTCGCAGCTTCTTGTTCATATTATTGTCTCTTCCTCCTTTACTCTGTTAACTGGGGATTTCGGAATTTATCAGTCACGTTTGCAGTTTCCAAAATACCCAGAATGTTTCCTTTTCACAGCAGCCTGGTTTTAAAAAGTTGATATCCTGCCTGGCTGGCGTGGCTCGGCGGTTGAGCACCAACCTAGGATCCGGGAGATCGCGGTTGGATCCCCAGTGGGGGGCGTGCAGGAGGCAGCTGATCAATGACTCTCTCATCATTGATGTTTCTCTCTCTCCCTTCCTCTCTCTGCAATCAATAAAGATATAAAAAATAAAAATATTAGAAAAACATCGATATCCTCTCAAATTTCTCTGAAAATATAAACTGTGATTTAACTTTTTCTTCTGCTCACTGCATGACTTCACTCACTTCCCGAGCTGGTTCTTCTGTTTGGGGATTTGGTGTCACTCTGGAATTCCTTAAAGCGCTGCTGTTTCCTGGTTGTCTATTAATATCTGCTGCAGGGGGGTCCGGACAAAACTGTTGGTTGCTGGAACATCCTTCCTTAGGCCAAGTGGGAACTCCTGTCACCTAACTGGGACTGAAATCTCTGATTGCAAGAGCTCTGGCCATGGTCATTGTGAGGTGGGGGCCGGCGGGCGAGGCCCATGGCCAGGTGGAGTGAGTGGATCCAATTTTCTGAATAGATGGCTCTCCTCCAATGTGGGACCCTTTCGTTGCTGGGTGCAGCTCTTTTCTGTGGCCGTAGCACCCAGTCTCTGAACTCTCGCTAGCTGTACTTGCGCCGTTGGCCCATGGGCAAACACTAGAGTCGGTGGCTAAGGGGTGTTGGGGAGGGTGGCTGGCATGACTGTTCTGCTGATACCCCTTTTAGTAACTACCAGGCCCTCAGCCTGCCCCTTCCATCCCCCACTGCCTCTCCCTGGCGCTGTTCCACGTCTACAAAGGCTCCAGTTCAGGAGCTGCTCCTTTTCCCGCTCGTGGGGCTGTGGGCCCCTCGGTCTGTGGGTTCCCTTGTCCACGTGCCCCATGATCTTTATGCATCTTCCTTTCTTATTTTACCTTTTCTCAGCTTCCTCAATCCGTTTGGATTTGGGGAGGGAGGAGAGGCACATGCATGCTCTGTCCACCCCACACTCACCTCCAGGGCCAGGAAACCAGACAAGAAGCCTCAGGAGGCCTGTGAAGCGGGGCCTCGGGCCTCCTGTAGCTCCTGGTCAATGCCTCCGGGCAGGTTCCTTAAAGGCAGGCTCCTTGGTTGGGGAAGACATGGCTGCGTGAGTTCTGTCTGTGGCTGGGTTGAGACCCACGAAGAGGGGTGTCTGGAATCTACCTGCTGCCAGAGGCAGAGGGGTGGGTGGGTGAGAATGGAAGGGGGACAGTGGGGAACGCATGTCCCCAGGCGTCTACCTCTATGGCTCTCTGCTCTCTATCAGCGCTGTCAGGGGCAGCATTGCATCACCTCACGTGCCATCCGGGCTCCCTGTGCTGTCGCCTGATGAGGCAGAGAATCAAAATCGACACGATGTGGCACTCCACGAGGTCGCCGGGCTACAGAGCCCTGCTGCCTGGCATCTCACTGGCCAGGGCTCATGCCAGCCCCGGGGAGGCTGCTGGGGTGGGTGAGCTTGGGGACTGGGACAGGTCACCCCTCTTCAGAACCTGGGAGGCTGGCTCTGTTCTGGGTGGGGGCTGGGGTCAGACCAGGTCCCGTGGCCACTCACAAGCCCCTCAGGTTTCAGAGTGTGTTGTCGGGACCCCTCGAGTACTAAATGAGACCTGTCTGTGGAGTCAGCACACGTGGCAGATGCCCAGGGACCCTTGGTTTCCTCAGGCCAAATGACTCAGCAACATTTCACAGCCTGTGCTGGGCTCCCACAGGTTCACTCGGGGTCACTGTAAAGTCTCCAGGGCAGCTGTAGAGTCCTCTCCGGTGCAAGCAGCCCGTGACGCAGGCTCAGGGCCAGGACAGGTGTGGCCATCCTGGGACCAAGCTGGGAAGACTCGCCCCCACCCTGGAGCCTCGAGGGCTCTCAAGGCAGAAGATGAGCCTACGGGGAGGGCTGCTGACCCGGTTAACAGGTTAACAGCTAATCCAGCATGTGACCAAGACGGGCTCGCTCTGTGGGGCCACAGGTCAGGCTGCCCCGAACAGATGCTTCAGAATTCCCACGTGCTCTGCAGGCCATGAAATCTTCGAAAGGGCTGTGCCTTATAAGGCTTCTGCGGAAGGACTTTGCCAGGTCATTCTGTGGGTGTTTTCTCCTGCTGGTTTTCCTCTTTCCAGCCCTTGCTTACCCAAGTCCATCCCCACACTGGCCAAGAAGAACTTTCAAACATGGAAACAGAGCTGTGTGGCTCCCTTGCTTGAACATGCTCACCAGCCTCAGGGGCAGGACCAGGCTGAGGGCTGTGCTCAGAGCCCCACACCTGCTCCTCCCCACGTTCTTCTGGGGCTCAGACCCTCTTCTCCCAGCTCTCCCCCCGCAGGCCCAGGACCTTTGCACGCGCTGTCCTCCTTCCTCGAATACCTGTCCCACCTCCACCACCCTACCCTCAGACCTCTGCCCTCTCGGTCCTTCCCAAGCCCCTCTACAATTAATGTGTCTGCTGTGTCCTTTTGTGTGACCTGAATCTTGGTAGATGAAGGGAAACTGGTGGAAATTAATTTCAAGAACCAAGCGGAACAAATAAATATGTATTAGTTTCCTAGGGCTGTTGTCACAAAATACTACAAACTGGGTGGCTAATAACAACAGACATTTATTCCCTCACAGCTCTGAGGCCAGAAGTCCAAACTCAAGGTGTCTGCAGAGCCACACTCCCTCCAAAGGCTCTGGGGGACAATCTTTCCATGTGTCCTCCAGTTTCTGGGTGCTCTAGGTGTCCTTGGCTTGTGGCTACGTGACTCCAGTCTCTGCCTATGTCTTCACATGACCTTCCGCTTTTCTCTTCATGCCTCTCCTCTGTGTGTCTCTTAAAAGGACACTTGTCATTGGATTTAGGACCCTGGATAATCCAGGATGATCTTATCTCTAGATTCCTAACTTTACCGCATCTGCAAAAACCCTTTTTCCAAATAAGGTCACACTCACAGGTTCTGGAGATTAGGACATGGACATATTATTTTGGGAACCACCATTTAACCCATTATAATGTCAATTACACTGGAATTCCAAACCCTCTGGAGCAAATGCAAGAGCTACCAACAGCTGGGAATGGGAGTCGGGCAGAAACAAGGCAGGGCTGGCCCAGTGAGTATGGTCATCCTCATATGGCTGCAGGCAGTGTAGAGAGGACAGACAGGGGGCATCTGGCCCCATCACCCCCTACCCCGGGCCAGCTCTTCACATCTCTGAGCCTCTCCTTTGCTGCAAGGGGGAGCCCTGAAGGAGTGTGGCCTGGGTCTGGGACTGGCACTCTGGGTCAGGCTGCCAGGGTTTTGCTCCTGCCCCCATAGCATTAACTGTGAGGCCTGACTCATTTCCTCGTAGGTCACCCACCTCGGAGACTGTCTGAGCATGACCAAGGCCATGCCAGGGATCAGTCCGGTGCCTGCACGCAGTTCCAGGGGCAGCTGTCAACCAGCTGTCACCCCTCATTAAGAGGGTTGGGACTTCCTGCCTTAGGTTGGGTTCCTCCAAAGATTTGAGTGTAAACTGTTTATTTGGAGGTGATATCAATTGGGAAGTGAGACGGGGAAGGGAAGGGAGCCAACAGGGGATGCTACCAAGCGGTTCCACAGTGACACAGGGCCAAGGGAGCTGGCACCTCGGCCAGCACAGCAGGGCAGCCGCCGGTGGAGGCGGCTCAGGCGGCTCAGGGCGTTCCGCTCTGCAAACTCCCACTGCCCCACGTGGGCTCCTGGAGCGCCCGCAGCCAAAGGCAGCCCACGGAGGCGCCTGCAGAGGCGCAGGTGCTGTCAGGAGGTCCCATAACAGAAGGCTGAGGGCCCTTCCCACAAAACCAAAGGAAATAAACAGAAGGCAAGCAGCAGGGGTGAGCCCAGGCGGCTGGGAAACCCAGCCTCTGGCCTCCCACTTTGGGAAGGGCCGGCTGAGGCTGAGGGTAGCGGTAAGATTCCTAGAGTTTCTGGACGTTACCAGCTGGCTCCAAGCTCAGCCCGGAGCGGGAGACAAAGGTGCACTGGAGGCTGAGCCAGAGGCCTGTACACAGCAGCCTGGACCCATCTGAGCAAATAAGGCTCAGATATGAGGCAGTCTGGTCAAAACCCTACTGCCTGGAAACTCAAGCTCAGCTCAGACCCTCCTCCGCCATCTCACCTCCTGGTTCCCAGAGCCTCCAGAGACCTTGATTCTCAGCTTTCCTAGAAATCAAGGGCCAGGCAGGTGACCTACGATGATCTAGACCTGCAAAGGAAGAAACAGAAAAACCCATATGTAAACTGAGGCAGGGCACAAGAGAACATGGCCAAATTCTTTTCAATGAAGTGAGAATAAAGTTGATACCAAAACCTGACAAAGATTGTAGGAAGGAAAGGGGGAGGAAGGGAGGGAGAAAGGAAAGGAGGGATGGAGGAAGAGCATTTCAGAGGGAGGAAAGAAGCGCCTTAAGCTCGAGGTGCTATTGGGGGGAAATCCCCAGTTCTGTCGTCGGGGGGAGGCAGGAAGGAACCGAGAAAGTAAGACCTGGCTCTGCTCCTGTTGTGATTCATCAGCACCTCGTCCCAGCTGGTGAGGCCTGTTCTCTAGACAAGAAGATAATTGGACATCTTATGGTCACTGTTTCTTTGCCTTTCTAGAAGCTCACCGGTTCTCTTCTCACAGGTATCGTGGAAGAAGCATTGAACCTGGAGAATCAGGACTCAAGACCCTGCACAGTCCCGTCCCTGCCCTGGTCTGTGAGCCCAGGCTCTTCCAGGAGAGCGGGCAGGGGCCAAACCCGCTGAGCCCAGCTGAGCCCAGCTGAGTCGGAAATGCTTTGATTTCAACTGGAAAAGAAACAGAGGATAAAGGGTTGGGTGCGATGGCGGTGATGACGGTGACGGTGCTGATGGTGGCGATGGCTAACAGTCACTGTCAGGCCCATTCAGCATCTGGTTGAGTCTTACTGCCCCAAGAGGAAGGCCTCCACCCCAGCCGAGGAGCTTGGAGTCAGGGAAGGGAGGTGAGCTGCCTAAGGTCACCTGGCAGCTGAGCTGGGCCTTGGCTTTAATTGAAGGAGCCCTTGGCTAGGAAAATCAACCCCAATGGCAATTCCGGTTCAGTGAGAACCACGGGTTCAAATTTACACCAATTAATTTAATGAGACACCTGAGGCTGCCCGCCGGCCTCCCCGGTGCCTCTTCTCTCCGCGCGGGCCTGGGAACCCTTGGGGGAGGGGCACCGGAGCGAGGAGGGGCGACGCCGGAAATGCTGCAGTCCCGGGTGTGACCACCAGGTGGCGGAGCCGCCGTATGAAGCCCTCCCTTCCAGCAGCTCCAGGAAAACACAAAATACAAATTAAAAATTCCTTGGCCTGGAAGCAGAGAGTCAGTTGGAAATTCCGGGAGCCTTCTGTCAAATCCGGGAGGTTTGACCTTCTGCAGTAAGCAAAGCCTAGGGGCGTCCACGACAGGCAAAGGGCAGGGAAAAAAGAGAACATTTTTAAAGCATATGGAAGGAGAAAGAGAAAAGAATTCTCTCGGACACCTTGGATTTCGCAGCCTCCTCTAGCCCAGCGATTCTGCAAGTGAGGCTGAGTCCCAATGCAGCAGAAAGCCCTGGGGGCTTATGGTAAAGTGCATATTCCTGGGCCCAAGGAAACTGCATTTCAGCCCGCACTCCTGTGGTTTCTGATCCAGACGCAGGTTTGAAACACCAACACAGCAACGCCTCCTTTCGCAGGCCAGAAACCAGGGGCCAGCGAGGGGAAAACAGTGTTCAAGGCAATGGTCTGGGTCCAGGCCCCCCTTGTGAGGATGGTGTTTGCCCACAGGCACAAAATACAGTTTTTTCCATGTAGAGTTGAGCCTTCCGGCTGCTCCAAATTGGGGCTACGCCCAATTGGCCTCTTGTGTGTTAGTGTAAGTTGGTTCTCTCTCTATTTGCTATTTTAAAATGCATAATGAGTTCCTGCCCGGAGAGGCAGAGCAAGGAAGCAGCCCAGGCTTTGACATCCAGGCCCGGAACCCTACTCCGTGGCTTCCTGGCTGGATGGCATCTTGGCCAAGTTCCCCGAATCCTTTGGAGAGGTTCTGGGAAGCTCAGGGTCACCCACCCACCCAGCACTCAGACTGCTCTCCAGAACTGACTCAGCCCATTCCTTCTCACATCTTGGAAGGCGACTTCAGCTCCTGGGCTGGTCCTCACTCTGACCCAGATCCTGACTTCCCGCCTTACGCTGAGGTTTGGCCCATGACAGGCTAGAGACCACGCAGCAGCCAGCCAGGGGCATTGGAGAGAGCTCACACTTTAGAATCTGGTTTGAATCGTGACTCCACTGTGTGACCTTGGGCCAGCTGTGGGCCCTCTCTGAGCCCGTTTCCTTGTCTGGGGGAATCAGCACCACCTTTCTCCTGGGATGCAATGAGGAGTGAATGAGAGGTGTGGATAGTGTGGTCAGCACAGAGCAGAGCGCACAGCAGCCCAGGTGAGGAGGCTGGCTTCCCCCCTCCGCACACCAAATAGGTTGGCCTGAGACAGGGGGTCAAGGAGGCGTGGCTTTATTCATTCCCCCAATCTGCTCCCTGCCCAGCTCCAGGGCCCACAGAGGGGCTTCTAAGGGACGCCAGGAAATTGTAGCCATGGTTTCCACCCTGGGGGAGCTTACAATCTAATTAAAGCAACCTGGAACCTCAAAATAGAAGCTTCCCAAAATAGTTCAGTCTGCGAGCTGGTCTCCCAGTGCTGCCTGGCAGGAGGTGCCAGGTAAGGAGAGATTGTGCACAGGCCTGGGTCCCCCTCCAGCTCGCAGGCACCCCCATTCCCATCCCTGCCGCCTCAAAGCCCAGCTAGGAGGGCCCTGCTCATCCCTACCTCTGTGCTTTAGCAAGACGGACTGAAATTGCCCAGCATGGGGGAAGGTTAGGCCAACAGTTGCCTGATTTAAAGAGCCACATGTGGAGGGTTCTGAAAGTTTGAGATTTAGGAATAGCTGAGCCACCCAGCGGGGAGCTGCTGAGGATGTTCCCCAGCGGAACCTGCCTTTCTCACCCAGGAGCCCACGTGGAGATTAAACTTTAACCGAGGCAGCAGCCCAGTTCATGTTTCCTCCACCGCTGTAACTCAGTAACATCGCCTCTTATTATTTTTTAAAAATCTACTTGACCTTTCACTCAGTGTTGGAGAGCCAAAGTGCTTCAGACACCACGGGCAGCCTGGATGCAGTGAGCTTTGTTCCCCAATGTCCCCTCTCCAGAGCGGTGGAGCATCCATGCAGCCACTCCTGGAAACAGGGTAAGGAGGGGCCTCTTTGAAGCATCGGGGCCATCCCAGGACTGACTTGACTGGTTGCTGGACAGGCGCCCAAGCCCACTGGGCCGTGCTCGAGGGCAGAAGAATCCCCCCCTGCCCAGACCTGCTGTGGGTGCCTGAAGCTCTGGCCATGGCATTCACGGAACTCCTGGAGCGAGCTGGGGGCGTGGGCCTCTTCCAGACCCTGCAGGTGCTCACTCTCCTCCTCGCTTCTGTCTTCTTACCCCCCCAAATACTGCTGGACAACTTCTCAGCTGCCACCCCGGGCCACCGCTGCTGGGCCCACATGCTGGACAATGGCTCTTTAATGGCCCCCTTAAACCTCACACCCAAGGCCCTCATGGTCATCTCCATCCCACTGGGCCCCAACCATAAGCCCCATCAGTGTCGCCGCTTCCGCCAACCACAGTGGCATCTCCTGGAGCCCAACGCCACGGCCACCAACTGGAGTGAGGCTGCCACGGAGCTGTGTGTGGATGGCTGGGTGTATGACCGCAGTGCCTTCGCCTCCACCATCGTGGCAGAGGTAAGGGCCCCCACCCCCACCCCTTTGCTTTCTTCTTTCCCGCCTTCCAGCGGCGGGGGGTGGGGTGGTGTCATATCACCTCCATCACCACAGTGAAATTATGTGCTACTCCCTCAGCTTGTGTCGCTGACTGCTCACGATGGCCCAGGTTCCAACGTGCGGCTAGGGTTCCAGGATGAACAGGGAGCCTTCCCGGATCTCACATTCTGCCAGGGATTCCGAATCAGACAATGTTTAAAGGAGTAATAACAGCGTAGCGAACCTTCGCCTTTTGCCCTCTGAGAGGAAGGCACTGTTCCAAACACTGTCCCTGCAGTCACAGTCTCGCTGTGATCTCATGGGTCGGGTCTTAGTATTGTCTCCATTTAATAAAGGACAAAACAGAAGCACAGAGAGGCTCAGCAGCTTGTCCCAGGACACACAGCTAAAGCGCACTGGGACCCAATTCAGTCTAGGCGGTTGGGGGCCAGAACCCGGGTTTCTGTCACTCTCCTTCCTGCCTCCAGTGTCCTACGTGAGCACAAAGAAGAAAAGCAGGTCCTGCGCGTAGGGAAGGGACAGGCAGGGGGGAAGGCTCTCTGAAGAGGGTACATTTGAGATGAGACCTGGACACAAGGGAAAGAGTCAGTCACAAGAAGGTGAGGGGTTCACCAGCAGCAGTAACAGTTAGAGCTGGAGCCTACAGTTTAACCCCTCCCACCACTGCCTCCCCCAGCCCCTCGTCCCCTCGGAGTGGCCGCCACACTGTCAGCCACAAGGCCCTGTCACAGTTGTGGCATGCAGTTGGCTGTGAGCAGAGAGTGGAGGCCGACGGCCAGCACACCCCTTCCACCTGTCCGCTGGCCCCAGGGACCTGGGGTCCCAACGTGGGTACCTGAACCCGTAGGACCCAGGCTGAGCGGGTGCTCCTGGCTGGGAACTCCTGACCCGGGCCTCCCTCTGCCGCTCTGTCTCCTGAGACCACGTCCCCTGAGCTGGGCTCGCACTGCCTTCTCTTCCAGTGGGGCCTGGTGTGCGACAAGCAGGGCCTGAAGCCTTTGGGCCAGGCTGTCTTCATGGCCGGGAACCTGCTGGGGTCCTTGGCCTGGGGCCTCCTCTCCTGCTGGTGAGTGCTCCTCCCTCCCACCTGGCTCCTTCAGGGCAGAATGAGCGTGGGGGGTGGGGGGGCAGAGGTACAGAAATGTCACGTGAGCGTCCATGTTCTCTAAGAGAGGGGGCTCCCTTGGTCCAGGGTCTGGCTATGGGTCCCAGGTTACCAGGGGGCAGCAATGTTCAAAACCCTGCAAGGTGAGAAAGCTCCCTGAACAGTTGCTCTCCATCCTTCAGCTATTGCATCAACCTTTATTGAGCACCTACTGTGTGCGAGATACTGCAGAGCCCCTGTCCTCAGGGAGCTAACAGTCTCCCGGGGAGAAAAAGGCCCCTCTTTTTGCCCCAGTCCAGCCCCTCCCACCAGCCTCCATCCTAGAAAACAGCCTCCACCCCATGGCGTACCCAAGAACCCTAGGAGCCAGCCCTGTTCTCCTTCCCTCACTCCCACATTCACAAACACCGCAGCCCACCCCCTCCTCCTGCACCTGTCCCCTTGCTCAGGCCTCCCAGGCCCCAGCCTCCAGCCATGCAGACAGGTGGGGAGCTGGCTGGCTGGCTTGTCCAGGGCCACGCGTGCTCAGCTTCCCGGCTACACTGTCCCCTCGCTCAGTGTCTTGATTTTCACAACAGCCCTACAAAGCATGTCATGGGGAATATCAGCATTTTACACGTGGGGAACTGCGGCCCAGAGACACTGAGTCATGTGTTCAAGGTCACCCAGGAGGGGCCGAGAGGGACTCAAACCCAGGCGTCTGCGGCCCAAGTCCATTCTTCTTTTTCTTTTTTAAAATAATTTTCACATTTCCTTTTTTTAAAAAATTGATTTTAGAGAGAGAGAAGAGAGAAGAGAGAGAGAGAGAAACATCGATTTGTTGCTCCACTTATTTATGCATCACTGGTTGATTCTTGCATGTGCCCTGACCTGCCATCAAACCTGCAACCTTGGCGTATCGGGATGATGCTCCAACCAGCTGAGCTGCCCGGCCAGGCCCCAAGGTCCGCCCCTGACCGTGAGGCTGTGCTGTCCCCTGAGAGCAAGCGGCTGCCGTTTTTATGACAAACGTGCTCTGCACATGCCCCTGGCTCTGGGGAGGATCTGCGGGCGCTGCCGCGGGCACAGTGCAGGCCCCAGGAGGCCCCGGCTTTCCTCCTCTATCCGGTCCCTAAGGCCCCTCTCGGCTGCGCTGTGCTTGCTCCCCAAACAGGTTTGGGCGGAAGCCGATGCTGAGCTGGTGCTGCCTGCAGGTGGCCGTGGCCAACACCGGTGCCATCTTCGCCCCCAATTTCCTCGTCTATTGCAGCCTCCGTTTTGTTTGCGCTTTTGGATTGGCCGGCATCATCCTGACCTCAACGGTGCTCAGTGAGTCACTGGCTCGGCCCACTTGCTGCCATGGGGTGGTGGGGAAGATGGGACTCAAGGCCACCACGCGTGGCTCTCACCTGCACGCGTTCGCATCGCCTTTCAGTGGTGGAGTGGACCACGACCCGCAGGCGGGCTGTCACCATGACGATCCTGGGCTGTGCCTACTGCACAGGCCAGATGCTCCTGGGGGGTCTGGCCTTCGCCCTGCGGGACTGGCGCACCCTCCATCTGGCAGTGTCAACGCCCTTCTTTGCCATCTTCCTGATATCCTGGTAGGTACAATGCAGGGCCTTGTCCCTTGGGGAGGGCATCGCTGAGCAGGAGGAGGACCCAGGGTGGGAGGGTGCCCCTCAACCCCAGCACTCTGGCTGGCCACAGGTTCCAAAATGCTGAGGGTCATGGAAAGGATCAATGTGAACAGAACCCTTGCTGGTGAGAGACAGTCTGGGGACTCAGAATTTCAGGGTGGGCATTTTGGCCAGAGGTCTGAGGGTCCCATCCAGCCCACTGGCCTCCCTCACATTGGCACCAGCCCCTACCCACCCAGCCTCACTTGCACATCACTTGCGGAGCCTGTGGGCATCCATGTCAGTGAGGACTGGCATCAGGTATGGAAATATATCATCATCATCATTATTTTGGTGCAACAAAAATCCCTGGGGTCTGCAAATACCTTCTAGGGTGGGGAAGAAGAGATGCCAGGGGTCAAACACAAATTCAGGTACCTACAAGTTCTCTTGTGCCCATGAGTCAGTGTGGAGCTCACCTGGGCCCAGGTGAGTCTATTCTGGGGTGTAGAGAGTCCTAAGGGCTCATTTATCTCTTCTCAAATATTTACTGCACTCCTGCCCATGCCAGACATGGTTTTAGGCACTGGGGACACATGAGCAAATAAAGCCACTGACCATATGGAGTTTTGTTGTATAGACAGGATCTATAGCAAGAAGGGAGAGAGCCCCTAATTACACTAATTAGGCAGGCCACCCTGGTCATGCTGATGGATGCGTCCTGGATGCTGGTGATAGCACCAGATGTGTACTAACACTTCTAATGAGGAAGATGATGTTATTACCAGCGTTTTCAGATGAGGGACACTGAGGCCCCAGAGAGGTTCAGTGACTTGCCCAAGGCCACACAGCTGGTGAGTGCCAGAGGCAGGATTTGAACCCAGGCAGGCTGATTCTTTTAACCACTGTCACTCTGGAAGTTTTTCTTAGCTCCTCTGACAACAAGGCTGAAGTACTGTTGGCTGGGAAAATTGTCCCTTTCACCAGGGAGACCCTTCTCCTTGCCCACCTGCCCTGAGGCTGGGAAGAAGCAGACTCATTTATAAAACCATTCTTTTCTGGCTGGGGCTGTTTTAAATGTGTGGGTTTTATTTTGTTTTTTATTTATTATTATTATTTTTAAAAATATATCTTTATTGATTCCAGAGAGAGGAAAGGAGAGGGAGAGAGAGAGAGAGAAACATCAATGATGAGAGAGTCATTGATCGAGCCCGCAACCCGGGCATGTGCCCTGACTGGGAATCGAACCCCGATCGCCTGGATCCTAGGTCGACGCTCAACCACTGAGACACGCCCAGCCAAGCTTATTTTGTTTTTTAAATTCAACATGATGTGCCCTGGCTGGTTTGGCTCAGTGGTTAGAGAGTCAGCCCGAGGACTGAAGGGTACTGGGTTTGATTCCATGTACCTTGGTTGCAGGCTCAATCCCTGGCCCTGGTCGGGGCGTGTGCAGGAGGCAACCAATCAGTGTCTCCCTCACATGGATATTTCTCTCTCTCCCTTCTGCTCTCTCTGAAAAGCAATGAAAAAAAAAAAATCCTCAGGTGGGGATTAAAAAAAGAAATTCAGCATGATGTAAGCTTTCTGCCATAGAAATAACCCCAGGGAAAAAAAAGAAATGGCCCCAGAATCACCCCATGCCCAGGCAGCCTGTGTGCTGGCTATTTGCAGTGCTCAGATGGGCAGGATCCTGGCAGCCAGGAAGCCAGATGGGGTGCCCTGGGGGAAAGAGGTGGTCTGGCATTGGGACTCATCTGAAACCATCAGGGACGTGTCTCCCAGCCTGGCATTAGCAGTGCAGAGGGCGATGTGGCTGCCTTCTGCTCATTCCCATGGTAGTAGGAGGGTCTGCTGCCCACTGGACCTGGGGGGAGTGCCCAGCAGGCATGAAGAAAGCAAAGACCCAGCCAGGTACCTGCTTCTTTAACAGGTGGCTGCCAGAATCTGCACGATGGCTAATTATTACCGGCAAAGCAGACCAAGCACTTCAGGAACTCAGAAAGGTGGCCAGGATAAACGGCCACAGGGAGGCCAAAAAGACACTGACCATGGAGGTGAGATGCTGCTGTTTGTGACCCAGAGTGTGGGACATGTCTGGGAAAGGACACCCACCGATGTATTATCACCAACTTCACCACTGCCCAGTCTACCACCACTACTATTGCCACCACCATCACCACCATCACCACCATCACCATCATCACCATCATCACCACCATCATCACCACCACCATCACATCACCACCATTATCACCATCATCACCATCATCACCACCATCATCATCACCACCATCACCATCACCATCATCACCATCATCACCACCATCACCATCACCATCATCACCACCATCACCACCATCACCACCATCACCATTATCACCATCACCACCATCACCACCATCACCATCACCACCATCACCATCACCATCATCACCACCATCACCACCATCACCACCATCACCATTATCACCATCACCATCATCACCATCATCACCACCATTATCACCATCACCACCATCACCATCACCATCATCACCACCATCACCACCATCACCATCATCACCATCACCATCATCACCACCATCACCATCATCACCACCATCACCATCATCAGCATCATCACCACCATCATCATCACCATCACCATCACCACCACCACCACTGCCACCATCATCCCCATCCCCATCGCCGCCATTGTTACCTCCATCATCACCACCGCTACCACCTCCACTACACCCACCATCACCACCACTGTCATCCACAAACACAACCACCATCAATCACTGCCAACAATAATAACAACACCACGAATATCAACAGCATCATCAACAGCACTGCAACTATCCGCACTCCCACCATCCCCTTCTCCATCCCCATCGTCTCCTCTACCAGCAGCCTCGGCGATGGACTTCACCTTCGTCACCACTAGCACCACCAGTATCATTACTAACATCCGCACGAGCATCTCTACAAAACACCACCAACACCATCGCCACTACCATCACCATCGCCTTCACCACCATCATTACCTTACTATCACCATCACCACCACCAGTAACAGTGCAACTGTCGCCGACAACATGCTCACATCACCGCCTTATTATTTACCGTGTTAATACACATATATTGCACTCACCCCATGGGGCTTCTCAGTGTATTTGGGAAACAGGATGTTGCTATTTGAAAGTAGCCATTTCAAGGAAGTAGGTGTGGGAGATATGCGACCAGACATTAGAGGAGGCAAAGTGTCCTGCAGTGGGAAAATCAGGGAAGGCTTCCAGGAGGAGGCAAGCTAGAGCTGACCCGGACTGAACTGAGTACAGGGCAGGCAGGGCCCAGAGGTGCAGGAGGAGACTAGACAGGCACTTGGGGCACAGTGAGGAGCCAGTGTGGCTGGAGCGGGCATGCCCTGATGCCAGCCCTGATGACTGAGGGCTGGTGAGGCTTTGTGTAGTAGCTGCCAAGAGCATCCTGTAGCCCCAGCCCAGAGGGCAGAGCTGGGACACACGGCTCTTGGGTAGGGGGGCCACGTCTGCAGAAGCAGCTCAGCCAAGAGGCAGAGAAAGCCCTTTCTGGCCCCATCCCGCCCGCTCCCCTCGGGCTCTCGTTTCTGGTCGTCAAGGCCAGGCTCCCCATCACTCCGGACACGGTTCCCGGGCTCGGGCTGGGGCAAGGCCGCTGCCCTGAACTCACTATGCTCTGCTCTCCCGGAGGCGCTGATGTCCTGCGTGGAGGAGGAGGCGGCCTCTGCGGAGGCGCGCCGGTCGCTGCTGGATCTGTTCCAGGTGCCCACGCTCCGCCGGAGAAGCTGCTGCCTGATGGTGGTGAAGTACGCCCCCTCCCCCCTCCGGGACAGAGCCACAGAGAGCGCACCCACCCGCCGCTTGGGGTGCTTTCTGGCTGGGAGGGGCAGCTCCGCAGGAGGCAGCGGTCCTGGCGGGCAGGAGAGAGCAGCGTGTAGCTGTGGTCTGGAGGCCGGCTCCGCAGGAGGTCAGCTGGACGGGCGGCCAGGGCCAGGCCGAGAGCGCAGGGCAGAGGGAGGGCCCAGGCCCAGTGGTGGCTGGAATGGACCCCTGCTTGTCAGCACTGTCACCCCAACAGCTCACTCCTAGAGGGCTGCGTGCCTGGGGCCACCTACTGACCCCTCTGAGCAACCCTGTGAGACCAGTTCATTCATACCCCCACTTACCGATGGGGACAGTGGGGTCCAGAGAGGCAAGTAACTGCCCAAGATGACAGCAGGCATTTGAACTGAGACTGAGCTATCTCCTCTCTCAGACGTCACCTTGCAGGCCCTACATGGAGCATGGAATCCTCTCCCCACCCCAGGAGGCCCTGTCTCGGTGCCCAAGGGCACCTGGGACCAGACGAAGAAAAGAAAAGTCCCTTTAATAAAACCAATGAGGCCTTGGCCCATTTGGCTCAGTGGTTAGCGGCCCGTTTGGCCCTCGGACTGAAGGGTCCTGGGTTTGATTCCAGCCAAGGGCATGTACTTGGTTGCAGGCTCCGCCTGGTTCTGGTCAGGGCGTGTGTGGGAGGAACCAGTTGGTGTCTCTCTCACATCTATGTCTCTCTCTCTCTCTCCCCCTTCCACTCTTTCTGAAAAGCAGTGGAAAAAAAGCTTCAGGTGAGGATTTAAAAAAACACAGGAAAAAACCAATGCAGTTAAAGTGACTTCTAGGAGCATATTGAAAAGTGAGGGGCTTATCCTGAAATAAAACTGAAGATGATGAAAACGTTTATTTTACGCTATATTTAACCACACATGGGTTATAATGGCAAACACTTGCTGCATCTTAGAACAGAGCATGGATCAACTGCTTTTTTCTGGTTTAAATTTCTTTCTGACAAATTAGGAGCGGCCCCCCTGCCAGAAGTCCAGGGTCATTCTTTCAACTGCCTCCCAGCCTCCCCCAGGGGCCCCTCTGCATCCTTCCTTATTCAAGTCACAGGCTGGAAAGCAGCTCTCCCTGCTTTTCCTGTCTTTGGCTGTTAACAGGGAGGCGGGAGGTTCTGGGCTGAGGCTCTAGACCCTCGTGTCAGCCACAGCGCGTGCGAGCCCCCGCGTCACCCTCACAAACTCAGGCAATGCTGCCGCAGCGGCCGGAATTGCAGCCGTACCTGCAGCTGTGGCGGCAAAGGCCGTGGGCACAGCCTTCAGGTGACACAGCAGGGAGGGCTGGGGTGAGTGTCCAGGTGAAACAGGACAGATCTGAAAAGTGGCCAAGAGTAAGTTCACATCGTGGATCCAAATTCAATCTCCAAACTGGGGAATTCAGCGCCTGTAAGTTCAGAGCCCGTGGCAGGGGCCCTTCCCCCCACCACCCCAAGCAGACTGAGGTTAGTTAGCCAGCAGGGATCAACTGGGGGAGGAGAAGGAGTAGGCAGGGGACAAGCCCTGGGACATGTTCACAGCAAGGCTCCAGCCCACCCCTGGGAGCAGGGAGCTGGGAGCTGGGAGCAGGGAGCTGGGAGCTGGGAGCTGGGAGCTGGGAGCTGGGAGGCCCTTCTGAGTTGTCCCTCTGTCCGTGTAGACCTGTCATGGATGCTCTCCCCAGCTGAGGGGCGGCACCCCCAAATAGACTTCCATCCTGAAGGTGGGCCCAGCCCCGCCTCCCCCACAGACTTCAATCTCTCCTGAATTCCATCTTTGAAGACAGAAATGGGCTACCAGAGGGGTGGAGACCTCTCTGGTTAATAGAGCTGGAGCCAAGTCCTGGTTCCAGAAACAGCCAGAGGATGCTGGAGCCAGAGGAGGGAGCAGCTCAGCGTGACCCCAGAGTCCCCGTCCACCTGAGCCGGTCAAGCTTCCCATCTGATTGTGGTCAGGAGCCCAACGAGGCCCCTACCCCCAGGCCAGCCAAGAGTGGATAAGGCCACCTCCCTCCCCACCCTTTCCTCAGACAGCCTGACCCTGTGGAGACAAGTCCTGCATTTGACAGGGTTCTTGGGCTCTCGCAGTGACAAGCTCATGATGGGCTGCACCCTCCCAGGCCAGTCGGGTGTCAGGCGCTGCTGCAGGGGGCCTCTCTCTGCAGGGCAGGGACCCGACCTCTGGCTTTGCCCTGCAGCTTCTCCCACATGATCTCCTACTACGGGCTGGTCTTGGACCTGCAGAACCTGGGGAGTGACATCTTCCTCCTCCAGGTCCTCTTCGGAGCCGTGGACTTCCTGGGCCGGGCCACCAACAACTGCTTGCTCAGGTTCTTTGGCCGCCGCGTGGTCCTGGCCAGCTCCCAGACCATAGGTGGCCTCTCCATCCTGGCCAACATGCTGGTCCCACGAGGTGAGCCAGGGCAGGGGCAGAGCGGAGCCGCTGACCGCCTGGGTCCTTGCTTCCCTGCCCCCCACACCGCACTCCACCCACTCCCGACCCGGCCCCAAGGCTGGTGGGTCCCTCATCCCAGCTCTGCCCAGGTCCATCACCCTTACAGCCTTTGCGGCACCATCTCAGGAACCCAATCCCCGAGTGGCCCTGCCCATTTTCCTAAGGAAGTTGAGGTTCAGAGCGGTGAAGTCACGAACCCAAGATCACTCAGCTGGCGAGAGCCAGAGCCAGGGCCCGGGCCAGACTTCAGGGCCGGAGGCTGGAGCCTGCAGCGGGAGATGGGCCGGGGAGCTGGGACGGGCCTTGGGCTGCTGGAAGGCAGGCAGGGCAGGCACAGAGCCAGATGTGTGTGGCATTTTCCTCTCAAAAGCTGTGCAGAGCTTTTGAGGGCCTGTCTTCCTCTTGTTTCTGAATGAGGCTGCAGCGCCCTAGAAAGCCTCTCCAGGTCCCTTTTGTTGCTCAAGGAGGGAGGTTGGGGGAGGGGCAGGGATGCTGGAGTGTGCCCTGGGCCTCCGCTTCCTGGCAAGGATCCTGCTATTCACCCGTGGTTCCTTGAGAACCTCAGGAACCCCACAGGTAGGCTGGGGGACAGTGAGAAGGATCCTGGGTACCTGGGCACCCCGGGGCTGCTGCTGCAGGCCTGGGACCCCCGCATGGCCACACCGTAGGAAGCAGGCCTCCGGTGCTACCAGCAGCTGCCCAGCCATGCTCACCATCCCAGACCTGGCTGGGGTCTTGCCTTGCACCCCCACCCCCCAACCTGCCATGATGTCAGCCTCCCCTGAATCCCTGCCTGCCCCTGAGCGACCTGGCCTTGCCGGGACCTGCTTTCAGCCCAGAGAAGCCTGCGTTAGGACCCAGACCTCCGCTGCAGGCTGGCTGGGCACCCTCTTGGGCAGACCCGGTCTCATCCTCTCCTCTGCCCAGACCTGCAGGCCCTGCGTGTCACCTTCGCCGTCCTGGGAAAGGGGTGCTTTGGCGTGTGCTTGACCTGCTTCTCCGTCTACAAGTCTGAAGTCTTCCCAACCTCACTACGGTAGGCTGCACCAGACCAGGGGGTGGGCGACAAAGGGACACCCTGGGAGGGTCCAAGGGTGCACAGCAGAGGGCACCCAGCTGCCAACATGGAGCTGAGGACACGGCCCAGCTTCCTTCCCCTGGAGGCCATCCTCAGCCCGGGCCTCCCAGAGCAGCTTCTCCCGAGAGCCCTGACTGGGAGGCAGCTGCACAGGAGGCCCCAGTGGGCCTCTAGGCCTGTGATTGGGAACCGCCCTGAGCCACAGAGCCGTCTGTTCAGGTAGAATCTCGTAGGAACCCTGGTAAGGAGACCAAGAGCTGCCCTGGTATAGTGGGGATCCCTACTTGCCCCTTACTGCCCCTCCCAGACTCACCTCTTCAGAAACCAAGGGCTCCATGGGACACAGATAGAAAATCAGTGGTCTCACGCGAGACCACCCCCACATTGAGCAATTGGGTAAACTGAGGCTTAAGGACTCAGTATCAAAGGACTTCCTGAATGGACGGGCAAGAGTGGACCTCAGTTCCCCCGACTCCTAGCCCAGTGCTTTCCCTCACTCATGGCGCCCACTTCCTCACTTGTCCATACTTTCATTCATTTATTTGATGCGCATTTATTGATTTTGTCGATATTATATAGAAAGCTCAATCTGACAACTCAGTGGCCTAGCAGGAGCCCTGAGGCAAGCGTCCAAATTACTTAAGACCAGAGTGGAGTGGGCCCTGGAGTTCCCAGGCAGGACACTGGAGGTTCCCAGGAAGCAGAGACCCCCTCTGGATGGAAAAATCTAGGTGGGCTCCATGGAGGAGGCGACATTAGAGGACACCTTGAGGAGGGCAATTCCTTTAGCCCAGTTTTTTCTCCCCTGGCATCTCCTGGCCCAGCCAAATGCCCCCCTTTGGTAAAGCTCCCCCCCTAAAGTGCCAGCTATGACCAGGGTTTGGGCCACGTCCTCTGCTCACAGGGTGATGGCAGATGGCTTCCTGCAGTCAGTAGGTCGGCTGGGGGCTGTGATGGGCCCCCTGATCATGATGACCCGTCAGGCCCTGCCCCTGCTGCCCCCTGTCTCCTGCGGTGTCATCCTTGTCGCCTCCAGCCTTGTCCTGCCCTTCCTCCCGGAGACGCGGGGACTTCCACTACCTGACACCATCCAGGACCTGGAGAACCAGTGAGTGACTCCTGGCCACCTGGGAGTGGGACTGGGCTTCATCTCGCACCAGGACCTTGCTGGGTGAGGCTGCAGAGATAGCAGCCCACGGGTCAGGGAGCCGACCTGGGTAGAGAGGGCAGGACCTGGGCTGGGCTTGTCATCTGGATGACACTAGCAGCTAGTTTGCTGAGTGACACCACATTCAGGGCAGCAGCACAGAAGGGGGTGAGGCTTGTGTTTCTGAAACCGTTTAATCTTGACAACGACCCTGCTAGGGAGAGGTGGTTGCTCGCTACACTTAAGAGAACCTCAGAGAGATGAAGCGGCTTTTCCCAGGTCCCACAGGTAGAAGGCGACTGTACCTGGGGCAGGAAAACACTGTGGCTACGAGCCGGCTCTGCAGCCAGACTGCCTGGAACTGGACCCTACCCGCGCGTGTCACTTACCTCTTATCAAGACTGACTCCTGCAGAGAAGGCCAGGCCTCAGACCCAGGCGATGCGTGGGTTCTCCCGGACGTCCAGGAACAAACCACGCTAGTCTCACATGTGTTCTTGGAGAGAAGAGAAATGAGGGAACACTCCTCACCTTTATTTTATAGTCAGAGTCACCTTCACGTGTCCGCTTCCTCATTTGTAAAATGAGCATCAAAAAAAGAAAAAGCAACGTAGCTCAGTTTTGTTTGGGGGTTTGAATGAGTGATTAGTAAAAGCCCCGAGGACAGTGCCGGGCCGCAGCGCACACTCCATCAGCGCAGCTGTGGTGTCGGGGCCGAGGGTGCCTACAGGAGCCTGGGGCTGAGCCAGGACCCGGGCGTGATAACAGTAACAAGAGCAGCTGGTGCTTAGTGGGCCTTTGTGGTTTTAATACAGCATCTTACTTAACCCAAGTGATAACCCGACAAGATGCTGTCATGTGCAACTTCACTGCCCAGGCAGTGGAGACACAGAGAGGTTAAGTAACCTGCCTAAGGGTGCCCAGCTGAGAAGCAGGGATGCTGGGGTTTCATTTGCTCCTTCACTTAGTTCTTTTCTGCTGCGCGCTGACTGTGCCTCAGGCCATGGCCTATGCTTTGGGCATGCAGTCGCCAATGAAACCCTAATCTCAGGGTTTGCACCCCTATAACACTCAATTCCCAGGTCTGTCCTCCACGCCCCAAAGGTGGGCCATTTCCCGCACGTCACTGCTCTTTCTGTTGACTGTTCCAGGAGATCGGCAGCAGCCAAGGACAACCGGCAAGAGGTGGTCATCACAGAAAGCACCTGGTTCTAGAAATTCTGCCTGTGTGGAGCCCCTTTGGCAGAAGATCCATATGGAAGGAATTGCCTCATCTCCAACCAGAGGGTGGAAGCCACGTGGGCAACCTTGAGGGTTGGGTGTGGCTGGGGCCAGGCAGCCGTGGCTGAGTGGGCAGTGTGGCCATCTGCTGCTCTCCATGCCCAAGTCAGACTCTCCACCTGCCCCAGCCCCAGAGGAGCCCGCCAGGCAGGCTGCCCTCGTGTCACTCCCCCACTTCACGGAACCTGCTGTGCAGGTTTCTCACCCCCTCTCCCCAGCTTCTAGATTGGGTCATAAGGACACCGGCAGGGACCAGACAGACCTGGGTTCTAATCTCTCCCCACCACTTACATGGTCCTCATCTGTAAAATGGGTGGGACACAGGGCTGATGGATCTCAGTACAGACCAGACTCCAACAAGTAGAGCTGCTAACAGCGGCCAGATACGTGTGTACAGATCATATCCTGTCCCAAGGCACCCGCTAAGGAGGCATGTGGTGGCTGAAATCCAGCCCAGGCTACACTGGCCCAGCCCCTAGCCCTAACAGGGGCTGCGTTCACTCTGAGTAAGGGATCGTTTTCAGGGCCTCCTATTGACCCTGTTGGCGAGGGAGTGCTTCCTGCCCTGTGGTTATGGGGATGGCCGAACACAGGACACTTGAGATGGACCGCAGATCATCAGTCACATGCACCCACGGCCGCACACCAGCTAGGGTCCTGTGGGGGTGCGCTCAGGAACAGTGAGCCACCTGGAGCTCCGGAGGAGGCTTTATAGTATCCAGTGGGTGGGTGCCCTCTGGTTCCGAAGGATGTGATGGGCTTGTTTGAATGATTTCACAGGAAACTAGACACACTTCTCAGGGATAATAGGACCCGTGCCTGGCCCCCTGGATAAGACATGTCATTTGGCCAAGGGACCTTGCTCACAGGAGCAGAATGGAGAGGCCACTCAAGACACTCCTGGTTACCCCAGGTGTCAAAAAGCACATTTTGGGCCTCAGTTTTAGCCTTTACCCCACAGGGGCACCTTTTTGCTATTTGTCTATCTCAAGGGGTCACTCTTTTCTAATTCATGCAAAGACCCTCCCTGTGCCAGCAGCAACCCAAGCTGTTGAAACTATAGGATCATTGAGGCTGGCCACCTATTTAGAGGTGAAGAAACTAAAGCCCAGAGAGATGGAGTGACATGCTCAGAGTCACACGGTGAACCCCAGCCTGACTCCCAGTCCAGGGCTCCTTCCAACTCCTTGCCCTCATCTACACCCTGTGCCCTTTTATCTGTAGCCCTGTCCCAAAGTTATATGCCTCCCTGGAGATCCAGACTCTTTGGAAAACTCTCCACTGTCCTTGGACAACTCGGAAACCTCAAGTCCCAGGTTCCCATTCCAGGCATCCTAATTCCCCTCTCTCACATCTGAGGCACACAAGACCAACCAAACACAATCCAAATCAAACCCCCTGTCTGCTTAAAACCCTCCGGTGTCTTCTGATCAAGATCATACTTCTTCCACCAACAGGCCCCTGTGGTCCCTGGCCTTCCTTCACATGCAATAAATTTAAAATGACTCAAAGTATGTTCTTGGATCATCATGGAATTAAATTAAAAATCAGTAACAGAGATATATCTAAAAAACTTCAAGCTAAATAACACTTCTAAATGAATCATAGGTCAAAGAAGAAATCACAAAGGAAATTAGAAAATATTTTGAACTAGATTTAAAATTTTTTAATGACATATTGAAATTTGTAGGATGAAGTTAAAGTAGTGATTAGAGTAGCATTTATATCATTAAATGCCTACATTAGAAAGGAAGAAAGTCTCAAGTCAAATACATCGGCTTAAGAAATTAGTAAAAAAAAAAAAAGAGAGAGAGAGCTAATTAAACCTAAAGTAAGCAGGAGGCAGGAAATAATAAACAGCAGAAATCTAAGAAATAGAAAATGATTTTTTAAAAAAAAATCAGTGAAACTTGAAGCTGGTTCTTTGAGAAGATCAACAAAATTTATAAACCTCTAGAAATACTGATCAGGAAAAAAAGAGAAAAGACACACATTACCAATATCAGGAACAAAAAAGGAAGCATCACTACAAATCCTACAGACATTAAAATGATAAGGGAATATTATTACTAATATTTTACCAATAAATTAACATGTTTCTTGAAGGATACAAACTACCAAAGCTCACTCAAGAAAAAACAGATAACATTGTTAGCCCTGTATCTATTAAAGAAATTGAATTTATGATTTAAAACCTTCCCACAGAGAAAACTCCAGACCTCACTGGTTAATGGTTTCACTGGTTAATTCTGACAAACACTTAAGCAAGAAATAATACCAATTCTACACAAAAGCCTCCATAAAATTGAAAAAGAGATAACACTTCCCAACTCATTCTATGAGGCCAGCATTACTCTGATACCAAAATCAGAAAAAAAAAAGACATTATAAGAAAAGAACACTGTAAGTCAATATCTCTTACAAACATAGACACAAAAATTCTTAACAAACATTTAGAAAATTGAATCCAACAATATATTAGAAAGGTCAACACATCATGACCAAGTGGAGTTTGTCACAGGAATGCAAAGTGGGACCATGTGATCATCTCAATAGAAAGAGCATTTCACAAAATTCAGTGTTTATTCCTGGTAAATGACATTCGACAAACTAGGAATACAAGGGAATTTGCTCAACCTGATAAAGGGCATCTATGGAAAACCTAGAGGTAACATCGCACTTAATGGTGGAAGAGTGGATGCTCTCCTGTTAAGATTAGAAATGAGTCTAAGATGTCCACCTTTATCACTTCTATTCAACATTGGTCCTAGTCAGTGCAATAAGGCAAGAAAAAATAAATAAAAGGCATACAGATTAGAAAGGAAGACAAAACTGTCTTTATTTGCAAATGATGTAATTGTAGAAAATCCTTAAAAATCTACTAAAAGGTTACTAGAAATAATAAAGGAGTTTAGTAGGGTTGCAGGCTACAAGGTAAATATACAAAAATCTATTGTATTTCTGTATGCTAGTAACAATCAGAAACTGAGCAATCAGATAATACCACTTAACAACAGCACAGGAAAATGTGATACTTAGGGATAAATTCAACAGGCAAGATCTACACATACATTGAAAATTATAAAACATTGCTGAGAGAAATTAAAGAAGGCCTAAATAAATGGAGAGACATACCATATTCATAGATTGGAAAACTCTATTACCAATATGTCAATTCTCCACAAATGAATTTATAGATTCAATGCAATCCCAGTCAAATGCCAGCCCAACATGCCTGGTGATATGCTGAGATCCTGGGCCTGGCACTGAGGGTGGGGGCGGGTAAGATCCTGAGAACACTGGGCACCTCTTTTTGCAGGAGAAAGAGCAGCAAAAGAGAGGACAGAAGGAGCAGACCTCTGTGGTGGGAGAAAGCAGAGGTGAGAGAGGGTGAGGAGGAGGCTGCCGGATGAACCCAGAGGCTGAAGGCGGCCAGCACGTAGGACTGTGCAGTTCATACAGGCAGGGATCTTCTCACAGTGCAGCCAACGCGCCCTTTGTCTCCTCACACCTTGAAGAGTTAGGCAAATCGTGCATGTGTGTGTGTGCACATGTGTGCATGCATGTGTGTCTGTGTAAAAAAAAGGCTGGGGGCTGACCTTTGGTTTCCAGGATACAGATGCATCCAGGATAGAAACACAGGAAGAATCATAGCCCCGTGGCAGGCAGACTCTGGTGGGGACAGCATCCTTCGAGGAGCGGGGAAGCCCTCCCTTCACCCTCTCTCCCAAACCACCCTGCATTTTGCTCAAACAGCACTGGTGGGGAGTGAACCTGGAGGCCCAGTCCTCCAATATTTGCATTACAGTTATTCTCTCTCAAAAAATAAGAATTCTTCATTAAAACCATGAAGAAAACATCAACCATATGTGGAAAAATAAATCACATTTTAACCCAGACTCACACCAGCCTCACTCCATGGTGTACAGTTCAGTGCTTGTCCTTCAAATGGCACCTGTCCCTGCATGATCTGACCCTGGGCCCCCTCCCCCCACCTACCCTACTCCTCTGAACCCCTCTCAAGTCAGCCTTCAGGGGCTCCCAGGTATCTCCCACAGTCCTTGTCAAAAAATAATGATGCTGATGACGACGATAATGATAATATTGATATTATGCTCTCGCTGCTTGCCAGGGACATAAACCCATTTGGTCCTCACCAGAGCTTTATAAGATCAGAACTTTCATCACCCTCATTTTACAGACCAGGAGACTGAGGCACAGAGAGGTTAAGCACCTTTCCCAAGGCCACAGAGCTTGGACAGAGCAGGGATTCAAATCCAGACAGCCTACTCGAGTCTGTGCGCGTCACCCTCGGGCCACACCGCCTCCTGTTTCGGGAGAATCCTTGGGTTTGTTACAGCCGCAGCCGGCGCTGGCTGCTGTGACCCCGGGCTGTGCGCTTATCCACAGACGCAGACACGGAAACTCATGACCGCAGTGTTTGCACACGGATGCCAAATCCTGCCACTATATTTTCCGGTGAAGTGAGAGAGATTTGCCAAAATTCCTGTGACGCCTTCCTGACCCTTCTCCCAGCCTGACCTTGCATCCACCTAAGATTACTCCTCTTAATGGGCTGCAACTCGAAAATCAAAAAGAGAGTTTTCTCTGCGAGCGGGCCAGGCATTTCTAAGAATGCAGCTAAACCAGCATCCTAAAGGAAAGTCAGGACCGAGACCGGGGGACCAGCCGCTGGGAAGAGGGGGGCCCTGAGGCACCGGCTAGGGAAATGGCACAGGGCGGGGGAGGGGCAGTACCTACATTGGGCCTTGTGGAAACGCGCCAGCTGGTCGCTGTCAGCTGCGGGCAAGGCCCTCGCCGAGCTGGGCGAAGTTCAGCTGCTTGAGTTCTGACAAGTCTGGTTCTAACGGCTGGTTAACATCTCTCGGTTGAATTTTAACATGAAGAATCTTTTTGACACAGCAAGGAGAGCGAAGTCCCTTTGGTGAGGGAAGGCCAGACTTGCAGGAGCCGCTAGGCACATGAAAAGGAAGGAGCTGGAGCCCGGCTGCCCGGCCTCTCCTTGACCTACTTAGAGAAGATTTGTTCAAAGGGCCAGAGGCACCTGGAGCGGGGCCTCCTGGGAAGCCGAACGAACGAACGTGGCTGTGGTCAGGGCTGCAGCAGCTCACATGAGGGGTCCAATTAAAGCCATGATATACTCAGCCCCAAGCCTTGGCCACCTGCCTGAGATGGTTCAGAGCCAGCTGCCCGAGGCCACCCCATGGCCACCATGGAGCCTCCACGTGGGCAGTGGGTCCACATAGGTGGTCCGGCCTCACCTACTCCCAGGGGTTGTGACTTTGAGGCCACAGGAAGATGCATTTCCATGTAGCCAAAGCCTGTGAGCCAACCTCAGAAGTTAAAAGCATAAATGTTGGAGCTGGACCAACCTGAGTTGGAGTCCTGATCCTGCCACAGAGCAGCTGCATGACTTAGATTCCCCTCTCTGAAGCTCAGTTTTCACACCTGTAAAAATGGGTATAAGAATGTGGAAGGGTTGTTGGAAGGATTAAATGAGTTAATACAGGAAGAGAACTTAGGATCATGTCCAACACATAATAAAGACTCAATGGCCATTAGGTATCAGCAGCATCATCACCACCACCATCACCATCATCATCACCACCATCATCACCACCACCACCACCATCACCATCACCACCATCATCACCACCACCATCACCACCATCATCATCACCACCACCATCACCATCACCATCATCACCACCACCATCACCACCACCACCACCATCACCATCACCACCATCACCATCATCACCACCACCATCACCATCACCACCATCATCATCACCACCACCACCACCATCACCATCATCACAAAGCATCGAGGGACCCTGAGCTGTTCCCTGGGGAATTCTGAATTGAGCCTGTGGCCACATTTGGGGCACATTTGGTACCGATGAGGGGGTCCACTGTGTTTTTCAGGAAGGCAGGCGCCCAGCCTTTCAGAACTGCCCAGAACAGCAGTTTGGAATAAAACACCCAGAGACCAGACCTTCAGAGGTTCTGGAGAAGGAGTTGGTGTTTGGGGCTCTAATTATCTTTACTTTGACACTTGGGTGGCCAGAGATGGTGAAGACCCTCAGAGAACAGTGTCTTCTTGTCACGAACACCACATTGCAAAGTGGGGCTATAATGCCATTTTACAGATGAAGAGATTGAGACCCCAGGAGCCCAGATTCAGAGACCACGAAGCCTGCACGGCCTCTCCCCAGCCCTGCCTGGGCCCCGGTCTGCATGCCAGGTCCTGCTCTGGGCACAGTTGGGGACACGATGACTCAGACCCGGCCTTTAGGAAGCCTGCATCCCGTTACCTGGCAGAGGGAAGAGCTCGAGGCTCATCGAGCGGGCAGGGCTGTTGGGAGGTGGGCAGGGACAGGAGCGGGAGAAGATTGTAGGGATGGGTGGGTGGCATGGTGGCACTAGCCCTCAGGTAAAAGAAGCAGCAGAGCCCGGCCGGCGTGGCTCAGCGGTTGAGTGTCCACCCAGGATCCAGGGGATCGCAGTTCAGTTCCCGGTCAGGGCACATGCCCGGGTTGCGGGCTCTATCCCCAGCAGGGGGTGCGCAGGAGGCAGCCGATCAATGACTCTCATCACTGATGTTTCTCTCTCTCTCCCTCTCCCTTCCTCTCTCTGAAATCAATAAAGATATATTTTTATTGGGGAGAAAAAGGGACATCTGTAATATTTTAAACAATAATAAAATTTAAAAATTAAATTAAATTAAAAAAAGATATATTTTTTAAAATAAAAAAAGAAAAGAAACAACAGAACAGGAAGACAGGGCACAGGGCATTTCCGGAACGGGCCGGTGCTCTGCCATGTGAAGGAGGCAACGAAGCAAAGGTTTTGAAGATGGGGGGCGGGGGGCGGGGGGCTGGCTGCCTTGGTGCTGTCTCTGAAGCATTAGGGAGTCATCAGAGGCTTTGAGCAGGGGTAACAAGCTAGAAGCTGGCAGATTACTTCAAAGGGACCAACCCAGAGCACGCTTTCAGGGGTGTCATCCCACCTCAAAGAATCCAGCCCATGGAGATGTGGGACAGGAGGAGAGGGGAAGCTCAGATGCCACATTAATAATGTCCCAGGTTCTGGGAACCCCAGAGCATGAGCAAACTGAGCTGGCTTTGGCTGCCGCCTCCTTCAGCTGTCCACCTGGATTCAGCCAGCTCTGCTGGCCACCCAGGGACTTGTCTGAGTCACTGACAGTCTGAAATCCTACTGGCCTTTCTCCTGCCTGGCCTGAGACCAGAGGCAGCTGCTGTCGCCACAGGACATTGGGGGTTGGGAGGAATTACGATCTGGCCAGAGAGATGTCCACGCAGTGCACCCCCAGGCCCAGAAAAAAAGAAAAAAACCAACCACATTGACAAACAGCTTGCCTGTGTCCATTCTCACAATTATGTCATCCCACTGTTAGTACCTGATGGGCACCGAGGCTGGCTCTGGTCAGGGGGTGCTAAGCCTTCCCCCAGCACCATCTCCCCTCATCTCTTCTGACCCAGTTGCCTCTCTCCTTGACCTTCTCTCCACCTGACGCTCACCCCACAGTCCTAACCTAAGCCCATAGCTGCCCGCCTCCCAGGCTCCCCCCAGCCTCCCCCTCTGTACCCGCACGAGGACAATTCTACGGTGCCACCTGGCTCTAGAGCCCGGTGGCCTCCCTTTCTGCGCGGCCCTCACCTCCACGTCATCGCTTCCCTCCTGACTGTCAGCCCAGCCGTTCCCCTGCACCTGCGCCGCTCAGCGGCCCCGCATCTGGTCATCACTGTCGCCTGGCCAAGCCCCTCCCTGCCAAGCCCAGCTCCCTGTCGACTCCACACGCGGCCCTAGCTGCAGGCCCGGCTGCAGGGCCCCCACGGCCAGCCGGTCTCACCTAGGGAGACGCCAGCCCAAGGGGCGCCGCCTGCAGTGCCGCCCACTTCCCAGCGCGCTCCTCCCAACGTCACATCCACCAGAAGAGCTTCGTGTCCACGTGCCACGTCCACACGCTGCCCTTACCTCCTGCCGCCGAGGAGCTCCAAGGGCCAAGCCCTCCTGGGAGCTGGAGCCAGTCCCCTCCCACGGTCCCTGGGACGCTGCTTCCGAATATCCGCCTCCTGCAGACATCATCAGGTTCCCCCTCAGCCCAGGGATTTCCATCGGCACCCAGAGTGCAGCCTCTCCCACCACCGTGTGAACCCCTGTAGCGGAGGTGGCCACGGCCCGCAGGGCAGAGCCTGCTGCCGAGGCCCCCCAGCCCCCCACCATCTGGTGGGGCCTTGGGACTAGTTCTCACTAGGAAGGGGAGTGGGAGCCTCTCGTCCCTTCCGTGGCCTGATACACACAAGCACAGCGACCGTGGACTATGCTGGACGCGGCAGAGCCACGGGGGCAGCCTGAGTTCCCCGATGCCACCGGGCGACAGCTGCCCACCAGTCGGCAACACCCACTCGGAACTTCAAATGGCCGAGAAGCAAACTTCGATTGTGTTCAGCCACTGTGCGTTTTGGGGCTTGGGTGTGACAGCAGCCGAACGCAAACCGCACCCCCTTCGGCTGCCCCTTCACGTTTCCTTGCAGCGAAGCTCCTTGAACGAGCTGTCTGCGCCCCCTGCCCCGCTGCCTTCCAGCCTGGGCCCCGCCGCTCCACAGGAGCCTGCCAACCGGGTCCCCGGTCATCCAGCAAGCCCACCGCCAGCCCAGAGGTCAGTTCCAGCCCTCACCCCACGGAAGGGTGCACGTTTGGAAGTTAAAATTCCCGCGCTTTGGGAAACGAGTCTCAACAGAAGGGCTGAAGAGCAGACGGAATTCAACCAGCGAGGCCGGGCGCGAGCTGGACGCCGGCGCCGCGCCCACCGGAGGCTCTTCCTGACCAGTTCCGGGGCGTCTGTGACATGCAACCGAGGCCTCTCCTCGGTCCACTGAGGCCATACTAACGGTGCCTGCTGTGTGCCAGGCGTTGCTCCGGGCGACAGGGGCAGCGGTGAGCAAAACCGGCCAAGTCCCCACCTTTGTAATTTATTATTTACTTATTTATCTATTTAATCTTCACCTGAGCATGTGTTTTTATTGATTTTTTTAGAGAGAGAAGAAGGGAGGGAGAGAGAAACATGGATGTGCGACAGAAACATCACCAGTCGCCTCCTGTACTCACCCCGACCAGGGATCGAACCCGCAACCTAGGTGTGTGCGCCCTGACTGGGAATCAAACCCGCAACCTTTTTTTTTTTTTGGTGTACAGGACAACGCTCCAGAGCCGCCCGGCCAGGGCGAGTCCCCACCTTTAAGGAGCTAGCATTCGAGCGTGGGAAGCCAGACAGAAAGGAGATGTTTGGGTAGAGGCGAAGGGCGCCGGGTGGTGGTCCGTGCAGTGGAAAAGCAGGAAAGGGGACGGGGGGGGAGGGGGGAGTGCCGAGGGCAGGGGCAGTTAGGGTTAAACAGGGCTCTCGGCAGGGCCTCGCGGACAACGTGCCTTCTCAACAAAGGTTTGAGGAGACGAGGCATCGGCTGTCTGGGAGAAGAGGGTTGTGGCAGAAGAAACAGCAGGTGCAAGGGTCCTGAGGCAGAGACGTGCCCGGAACATTCAGGCAGCAGTAAGGAGGCCAGTGGGGCTGGCGTGGAGGAAGCAAGACTAGGAGCCGAGCCAGAGCCAGAGCCAGAGCCAGAGCCAGAGCGGCGGCAGGGGCCCCGCATCACAAGGGCTTGGCTTTCACGCTGTGAGATGAGGCGACACTGCCAGGTCTGAGCACAACAGTGACGTGGTGAGTGGAAGTAAAGCAGAATCCACCTCTCTGTGTGTGGAGAATCAACTGGTGGGCTCAAGGGTGGAGGCAGGGAGGCCAGCGAAGAGGTCACTGCAGCGACCCTGGGGAAAGAGGCAAGGGCTTGGCCGAGGGAGTGCGGGGCAGAGGCAGGGGTGAGCGTGTCCTGGTTGTTCTGAAGGGACCGCCGCCAGGGCTTCCTGGCCAAGGGCTCGGGAGGTGTGAATGAAGGCGGGTCAGGGGTGGCTCCAGGGTGCTGTCCTGGCAGCTGGAAACGTGGAGTAATGGACGCTGCGACAGGGAAGCCGTGGGAGAAGCACCTTGAAGGGAAGTTCAGCTTTGGCTGCAGTAGGTGTGAGATGTTTATTAGGCCGGTGGCTCGGGACGGACACACACACACACACACACAGTTCCTCAGAGTGCATGGGGTGTCCCTCAGGCCCACATCAGCCCCAAGATTAGGAAGATCCCCAGCGAGGCAGGCAGGGGTGCCAAGGGGAGGCTGCAGCACCATGCGTCCCAGGACAGAGCCCAGGCACCCCCACCCGCCAGAGACCAGGCTTCCTGGGGGCCTCCAGCCCACGCAGGGAGGAGCTGCCGTTCTACACTCGCTCCCTCACATTGGGTTAACCTTTGACTGAGATGATTATTAACCCCTATATCCATAGGTGTCACTGGTCACAGTTTAATTCCAGGCCGGGTGACTTCAGGATCCACTTTCCCCACTTCTCAAATTCATCTCTGAGGAGATGCCAGCAAACTCAGGGTCACACCACGCAGCCTCAGGTTCCAGCTGGAGTGACCTTGAGTGACAGCTGCTGGAGAACCCAGCCTGAGTCAGCAAAGCAGAGGGCACTGCCATGCCCCAGGCTGCCCGGCAGAGAAGCCCTCTCTGCGGCCTGGGAAGCAGGCCACTGGCTCCAGCCCCTTAGCCCTGAGCCCATCCCTGTGACGTGGGCACCCCCATTGGCCCCCCGGGGAGCCCCATGGCCTTTTCTGAACTCCTGGACTGAGTGGGCAGCCTGGGCCGCTTCCAGGTTCTCCAGTCCGTGGCCTTGGTCATGCCCATCATGTGGATCACCACTCAGAATCTGCTGGAGAACTTCTCAGCTGCTGTGCCAGGTCACCGCTGCTGGGTGCCGCTCCTGGACAACGGCACTGCCCTGGACGGCACCCCCAGTGCCCTGCGCCCTGAGGCCCTGCTGGCTGTGTCCATCCCACCGGGCCCCAACCATGGGCCCCACCAATGTCGCCGCTTCCGCCAACCACAGTGGCAGCTCCTGGACACCAACAGCACGGCCACCAACTGGAGCGAGGCCGCCACAGAGCCATGTGTGGATGGCTGGGTCTATGACCGTAGCACCTTCACCTCCACCATCGTGGACAAGGTAAGGGCCTCCCCCGACACCCACCCCAGTCCTGGCGCCTCAGATGTCAAAGTCACTGCTCATAGTTGGCAGGATGCAGAATGGCCGTCCCAGGAGCCATCTCACTCTCCAGCCAGCCCTCCTCGGCCACATGCACCTACAGAGGGACTAGTGACAGGAAACAGCCTACAAAGGCCCTGGGCTGGTGGGACAGCAGGTGACACTGAGTGGGCACCCTGGACGCCCAGGGCGGCTTTACTGCCTTTTATCAGGGGTGACTCAGGCAGCTTTCTCCACATGCAAGTCCAACTGCTCTGCCTGCCACAGGGAGACTCAGGGAAGTCATTAGATTCCCAGAGGCAACCCCACAAGGGGGCATTGGACACATCTGGGAAAGTAGGAGGGGTGCCCCATCGCAGCCAGCGGGAAGGGGCCCCTTTGTAAAGAAGCAGAGGAAAGTAGGGGGAGGTGCCAGCTCCCAGCTCCCACAAGGCAGGGGAGGGCAGATGAGGCCAGACAGGGCCTGACCCTTGACTGGAGGGCAATAGGGAGCCATGAAGGGTCTTAGCAAGGAGTGACAGCCTTCGCTGTCCCACAGGACCCTGCCCTACAACCCTAGAGGTCACTACACCCAGTTCCCTGGTGCCTTCCCCTCTACTTCCCCCTTCCACCTGGGCTCCCCCGATGTCCTGAGCTCAGCTCCCTACTCCTCTCCCACCAGTGGGACCTGGTGTGTGACTCTCAGGCCCTGAAGCCCATGGCCCAGTCCATCTTCCTGGCTGGGGTCCTGGTGGGAACCGCAGTGACTGGCCAAGCCTCTGACAGGTACGTGTCCCTGTCCGCTTACCATCCAAGCAGGCCCATTGCCTTGGCTGCCCCCTTGCTCCCAGATGCCTGTGTGGGGTCTCCTTCCTGACGCCCTCCAGCTGCGCTGTGAGCAGGGCTCCTCCCCTCTCGGGCCTTGGCTTCTCAGACTCTCCTCCGAGGTTGTGGAGGGTCATGCTCTCATCACTCACTCACTGCCGACACCTGCTCAGCCGCATGCCTGCCTTCAGCTGCTGCTTGGATGCTCCCGCTGACAGAGAACTCAGTTCCTGCCGAGAGTACCGTCACACCCACCTGTGCTCATGGGCCCCCTGTGGATGAATAATGTGGGCCTGGCCCCAGGTGTCATTTTAGCATCGCCCCCTGCTCAGCCTGGAAGTGTGGGGTGGGCTCTAGTGGTCCAGACCCCTGTGGTGTTACCGTGGCCTGCTGTGGACCTGCCACCCTCCCGGTGTGTGTCGCAGGTTCGGACGCAGGCTGGTGCTGACCTGGGGCTACTTTCAGATTGCTGTGTGGGGCACGGCGACCACCTTTGCGCCCAGCTTCCCCGTGTACTGCCTCTTCCGCTTCCTGGCGGCCTTGGCCATCACGGGCATCATGATGAACACCGCCACCATCCGTAGGTCCCCCTGACCCAGGGTCGAGCGGGGAAGGCTCTCAAGGCTCCTGGGGCGAGCTGTGTGGTCTCCTTGCAGTGATAGAGTGGACATCAGCACAAGCCCGAGCCATGGTGATGACTTTCAGCAACCTGGGCTACAGCTTCGGCATGATCCTGATGGCCACGGCGGCCTACGGCATACGCGACTGGATGTGGCTGCAGCTGGTGGCCTCTGTCCCCTTCTTCCTCTTCTTTGTGTACTCCTGGTGGGTGCCACCCCATCCCCCTGCCACCTTCCTCGCAGGGGAATGGGAGACTGCCCTCCCCCGGGGGGCAGAGGGTTGGGGAAGCAGGAGGCCAGGGGTGCAGGGCAGGAGGGGATCACAGGAGCCCAGCCTAGCTGGAGGCCACCGCCCGCAGTGCCCACCCACTCCACCCAAGGGTCCAGGAAGCATCTCCTTCCCCCGCTCCTCGCTGCTGCCTCTTTCTCCCTTCCCCCCTCTGTCCTGTCACTCTCCATGACCTGTCACCATTGCTCTGCGCCACCCTGCTCGGCCTCTGTAGCATGTGGTGGGTGCCTGGAGTGCCCTCTCCTTGGGCAGCCTCATCGGTGCCCACGGCTCTCTCTCCACTGGCTGCAGACCCCAAAACCCCCTGCAGCCCTGCCTTTCCCAGCCACCAGCCTCCTGTTTCCAGCAGCCTGTGTGACATCTCCATGATCGGTGTCCTAGCACTAAAATGTAGCATCTCCTTACACCTGCTCCTCTGCAAGCCCCCAGCATTGACAGCAACCCTCACCCACCAGTGCTGGAGTCAGAGTCGCCCTGACGCGCCCTCTCCCGCCCCGAGTCCAGCAGGTCACTGGGTCTAGTCAACTCCACCTCTAACGGGCACCTTAATCTTCCCTTCTATCCCGTTCTGCAAACCCTAAAGGACCTTAGGGTCCCGGTGGGTGTGAAGCACGTGGCTGCACCTGCTGCTGCTGCAGGAAAAGTGTGGCTGGCTGGTGGCCCGCGGGGGTGGGAGCCAGGGCAGAGAGGCGGGCACCCCAGGGAGCTCGGCCAGGCGGGCACACAGTGTAGATCTGGACTTGACATTGAGGCCGTGGAAGCCAGGTTGGTGTTAGGGTCTGGGTCCTGCCAGGGGGAGGGGACACGCATGCACGGGCCGAATGGCACCCAGGAGGTGGCTGCTGTTGTCTCGGCTTGAACAATAGGGACAAAGGGCTGTGACAAAGGCTGTGGGATACAAGGGGTGCTAGAGGTGATGAGAACTGTTGACTGACTGGTGGGGGCTGGTGATGTGGGGACCAAAGACCCTTCTCCAGGCCTGAGTCCCCCCTCCCCCGGCAGGCATGAAGCTGTTTGCAGGTTGGGGTACCGGGGGAGGAGCAGGCTCAGGCAGGAGGTGCAGCCATGGAGATAAACAGGGGGCCCTGTGACAGTGCTCCTGGGCAGTGCCAGACAGTAGAGGAGAGATCCTGGCAGGCTTGGAGCCTGGGTGGGTGGGCAGGACTGTGCTGCTGTAGCTACTGGGGGGAGGAGACCTTACTGCACCCAGGCCTGGCTCCCAGGTGAGGCAGGGGAAGGGCCATGGGGTCAGGAGGAGACAGGAAGGGAGACCAGGGACTCCCAACTTCAACCCAATGGAGGGGGGAGGGAGGAGAGAGGAAGGATGCCAGCTGCAGGAGGAGGGTGGCTGAGGTGGTGTGGCCGCCCTTTGCTGCCCACCCACTGACCTCACCACCCTGAGTCTGGGGCCTGTGGGCCCCAGTAAGGCCACCCCCTTAGGCAGAGGGGGAGAGAGGGTCAGTGAGGCTGTGTAGGCCAGGCCCTGGGCCACCCACTGGAGCCAGGCCCTGGGGGTCACAGGCAATGACGTCCTCCCACTCTCCCCTCCTTCCCCTCCTCAGGTGGCTGCCGGAGTCTGCGAGATGGCTCCTCACCACGGGCCAGGTGGAGCAGGGCCTTCGGGAACTGCAGAGGGTGGCTGCCATCAACGGGAAGAGGGCAGTGGGGGATGCACTGACCACGGAGGTGAGGTGGGCCCGAGCCTTCCCCAGGGCTGGACCCTCAGACCCTTTCCCTGACCCTGCACAGGGCCTTGGAGAGGCAACCAAGAGCCCCAGCCCCCTGGGATAAGGGTTTTAGAGATGGGGCCTGCCTGGAGCTCCCAGTGCTAACAATGTCCCTCCCCCCAAGGTCTTGCTCTCAGCCATGCAGAAGGAGCTCAGCGTGAGCCAGACTCCCACCAACTTGGGCAACCTGCTTTGCACACCTGGACTGGGCCTCCGGACCTGCATCTCCACTCTGTGCTGGTAGATGTCCCTCCAACCCCCACCCACCTGGCCCCACCTCAGCCTGTCCCTACCCACAGGCTGCCAGGGAACTTGGAGTCAAGACTCTGTTGGTCTCACTGGCCTGGGGTCCTCTGATGACTCTCCTGTTGGTGCCACTGGCCTGGGGGGCCTCCAGCACAAAGCCTGTAGCGCTGGCGCCTCAGTCAGTCCTGGGGAAACAGCCCAGGCCGGGTGGGCTCCGGTGGCTGAGCGTGGGTAGAAGACATTAATGAGGAGGATTCGTAAGAAAAGCGCTGGAAGAGCTGAAGGCCTAGTGGGATGAGGCGGCAGAGGCTTCAACACCAGAAAGGCATAGCCACCCTAGCTCGGAGGGACCGGGGAGGAGGGATGGGTATTCTCAGAGCCCAGGAGCAGTGCCACCAGCAAAGACAGAAACCAGCGAGGCCTCCGAGGGAGGGGACACAGCCTTGGCCAGACAGGGCACTAGGGAGAGGGAGGGAGGAACCCCCTGCTTCTCCCCTGGTCCTGTCTCCAGCCTCTCACCAGCGCCTCCCAATGGCCAAACCTAACGGGGAGCAGCACTGGCAAGGGAACCTGGGAAATGCAGTCCGCAGAGACCACCCTCTGCCCGACTGAGCCCACGGGAGGAGGGCGGAAATGGGCCTGAGAACGAACAAGCCGTTGAACAGCCCGCTCTTCAGCCTGACTCCACCTGTCCCACCCCCAGGTTTGCCTTTGGTTTCACCTTCTTTGGCCTGGCCCTGGACCTGCAGGCCCTGGACAGCAACATCTTCCTGCTCCAGGTCCTCATTGGGGTCATTGACATGGCAGCCAAGATAGGCATATTGCTGCTGCTGAGCTCCCTGGGCCGCCGCCCCATGCTGGCAGCGTCCCTGGTGCTGGCGGGGCTCTGCATCCTGGCCAACGTGCTGGTGCCCTACGGTGAGCGGGCAGGTCTGGGTGCACAGCACTGTGGCCAGAGGAGCCGACCTGGGGAGGGGGGCCTGAGCCAGGAACACAGGCCCCTTGTCCCCTCCTCTCAGGGGGCTGGACTAGAACTGGGGCCCAGTTAGGAAGGAGACTGCTGGGTGTCTGGGAGAGATGGTGATGGCTTGAACTGGGCAGTGGGAGCAAGGATGGAGTGGGTGGGTGGCCTGTGAAAAATTGTGAAGATAAAATAAGATCTCAGTGGTGAATTGTGGGGACAGGGGCAGGGAAATTGGGAGGTATCAGAGGGACTTCCTGGGTCTCGCTCTGGGTGTCTGGTTGGGGAGCAGGTTTGGGGGGTCAGAGAATGTGCTTATGAGGTCACGTAGGACATGGTGCACGTACAAGGTCTGGGGACACCCAAGGTGACTCAGGCAACTGGAAAGTCAGGGAGAGGGCCTCCATCTGACCCTGGGGCCCCTGCCACCATCCCTGCTAACCCTGTCTCTACCCACAGAGATGAGGTCCCTGCGCTCAGCCCTAGCCCTGCTGGGGCTCGGGTGGATAGGGGTCACCTTCACCTGCATCACCATTTACAGTGGTGAGCTCTTCCCCACCGTACTCAGGTGAGACTGTGCCTGGGCCCAAGGATGGGGGTGCCCTGGGATGGGAGGGCAGGATGGGGTGGTCTTCCCCAGGCCTGGTGTCCATGCCTGTGTCTCTCTTCTATGTGGTCTCAGGCTGGCTGCCTATATGGGTCTCTGCTCAGCCTGACCCACTGTACCTCCCTGAGCAGAGCCGGGCTGGGCCGGAGTGGGAGGTCAAGGCCGAGGGTGGGCAGAGTGGCCCCTCACAGGTGCACCTGTGCTGGCAGGACAACTGCAGTGGGCCTGGGCCAGATGTCGGCCCGAGGGGGAGCCATCCTGGGGCCTCTGGTTCGGCTACTGGGTATCCACAACCCCTCACTGCCCCTGCTGCTGTATGGGGCGGTGCCAGTGCTGAGTGGCCTGACCGTGCTGCTGCTGCCTGAGACCCGGGGCCTTCCGCTGCCCGACACCATCCAGGATGTACAGAGCCAGTGAGTGGACCCAGCCCCGGGACTAACATCTTCTCCCTATAGAGAACCCCAGAACGGGATGGGCCTGGCTACCCATGCCCATCACTGGACAGAGGAGAAGCAGAGGCCCAGAGAGGGCTCCGATTGTCCAAGAGTCACACAGCACATCTTTGAGAGAGCAGAGGCCAAGGGCTGGGTCTCCCAACTGACAGTGGGGATTTTGTAGTCTGTTCTTCATTCCACCACTGAGGCCCAAATGGCCCAGCTACCCCCAGCTCCACCTTGAGATAGGTCAGGGGAAGGGAGTGCAGCTCTGTGTAAGGGGGAGAGCCGAGGGAATGATGGCCATTTTGGGGAGTCTTTACTGGCCCTACTCTACTGCTAAAGCCCAGGGATGTCTGTCAAGGCTGTAACTGCCCATCCACCCCCATCACATGCCCTGGGAGCTCAGTCCTGGGCCTCCAAGAGCAGTAGTATCTTCTGAGTCCTCAGGATGGACACAGGTCAGAGGTCAGGGGTCACTGCACCTGCGAGACACAACCCCTCCTTGTCTTTCCTGAACAGGACAGTAAAGAAGGCAACACATGATACCCGGGGGCCTTCTGTCCTGAAATCCACACAGCTTTAGACTTCCTGAGAGCCTGCAATGGGACCGGGGAGGAGCCTTCTGTCCTCCACTGAAGGCAGGAAAGCAATGGCCTCGATTTCCAGAGAGCCCGGGGCTGTCCCTCCAGCCCAGCCCTGCCTCTCTGTCTGAGGAGCCACCTTCAATACAGAAAGGGCAAAGGATGGTGTGATTGGCAGGAGGCCACCTAACCCTCGCTCATGGGTACAAAGAGGAGCCGAGACCAGGCCTGAGGGAGGGGCCCGCCTATTGGCCTCCTGCTCCCCTCTTGCTGCTCCTGGCTCAGAGGCTGATCACCCACAGCTGAAACCTCCTCAGCTTCTCACTCCAGCCTGAGGGCCCTCAGCGATGGAATCTCTGCTCCTCAGCTTCACCCGCCCCAGCTCCTCTCCACACTCCAGCCACACAGCCAGTCCCACCGGCCAGCCCTGTCTTCTGCCTGGAATCCCCCTGCCACCTTCTCTACAAACTCCCACGCAGCCTCCCAGACCCAGGCCAATGTCCTCATTCCAGGGGCCCAGGGCCCAGCCCCAGGATCTCATGAAACCCTTACCCATGGCTGTGGCCACGCCTGTCTCCCACCCTGCCAGCCTGTGAGTTCCCAGGGGGTTGGGGTATCCCCAGTTCCCACACAGAGCCAGGCGGAGGGGCACAGGTGGGAGACGAGAGAGTAAATAAAGGAACAAAGGACTGGGCCTCACAGACTCAGTGATGGGCCAAGTCTGCCTGGGCGGGGCTCCTTGCTGGGGCGGCCCTTCTTCAGGCCAGCTTTCCTGCCCTGAGTGTTCGCCTGAGCGCCTTCCCTTTATACTCCCTGTTGTGAGCCAGGCACCAGGCTGGGCACCTGAAGGCATCACCTCCTTTCATCTTTTCCTGAATCCTTCAAGGTAGACTTTGCCCTGTTTCAGAGATGGGAAAACTAAGGCTCAGAGAAACTGACTGCCCACAACACATAGCCAGGAGGGTCTGTAGGTGTCCAGAGCCCAGCTCAGGCCTCACATCCCGGTGTCCAGTGATGCTCCACAAGGGCAGGGGCCTCCTGCTCAGAACCAGCTAGGTCCCTGCAGGATCCCCTGGCACCAAGTGGTCAACTGACCTTGCTCCTAGTCCTTCCAGGTGGTCACAATCTTCCAGGACCCAGGGCCCTGCCCCTCTGGGGCTACTAAGGAGTGTTATCACCGTGAGAGAGTGAGCACTCTGGGCAGGGAGAAGGGTCCTCCCTGGGCAGCAGACAGAGGCCTGCCTTACAGTCAGGTGCTGCCACCTGAATGGCTGCCTCACAGCTGGGTGCTGCCACCTGAATGGCAGGCCCACTTTTTCCATTTTCCTGCCTCCAGCCAGGCCTTCAGCTCACCCAGGAGGGTGTGTGGGGAGGGGCAGTGCCAGGCACCACAGGTTCCATGTCCGCCTCCAGGAGGGGGACATCCTCCCAGAAGAGCCCAGTACTGGCCAAGCTGGTGTTCCCTCCCCTGGGGGCTTGCATGGCCAGGACAGGTCTTCAAGGTCAAAGGCTTCAGCCAGACTTCACTTCTAGCTTCCTCCCCAAACCTTGTCCTTGGTCCCCAGAGGTAGAATCTCCTGACACATTCTTGCCAGTAATAACTGCTGATGAGTGGAGCACCTGGAACTTCAGCCACCCCTAGGCTGGCCAGAACCCAAAAGCCCCACTCAGGCCCAGGTGCCAAGTTCAACATCAGATGCCCAAGACAAAGGAGCTGAAACCGAGGGGACCATATCTTACAGATGGGGAAACTGGCAGGGTCCAGGAATTTTTCCTCTTATAACCAAACCCTTGAGTGACAGGAGCTCGTAGCCTCCTTGTACAGAAAGGAAAACACCTGGTCCCACAGCCACAGGGCATGAGCAGGACTGGGGCCACCCTTCCGGTTCCTGCACTGTCCCCCTCTCTGGCCCCCTATTCTGACTGTTCAGGGCTATTCTACAAATTTCTGAAGGCTGTCCCTTCCTTTCTCGACACCAAAGAACTATGGCCTGCCTGTTTTGATTTTCTTTTGCTGGTGGTGATAGGGCAGGGGAACATAAGTCTCTGTCCCTTAAACAGAGAGCGAGGGAGGCCTCACCCAGCGGCGAGGCCAGCACCTGTACAGGGACAAGACATCCTGGCAAGACTGCCCCAAGCCAGGGCCTCTGCGAAGCTTCCACCAGGGTTAGAGCTGACCGTGGAGATGCTGACCTCAGGCTCTAAGACTGTGAGCAGCAATGAGGGAAAGAGGGGACCAGAGTCTCCCCAGCCAGGGTGGCTGGCTTAGGATGCAAGGAGAGCACAAGGCCATGGAAATCCACACCCCAGGCAACTGGGGAGGACCCATTCTCCTAACCTTGATAGGACTCTGGGGCAGGACTCAAGGACCTCTGGGGGCACACTCCATGGTGGAGATGGTCCCAAGACAAAAGCTGAATTCCAAAAATGGAAGGAAGGAGGGGGAAATGAGCCAACTTGGGTCTGGCTCCTGCAAGCATTGAGCCCAACGGCCTGGGAAGCGTCTAAGCGGAAACACCAGGTTTGTGAACTGAAAAATGCCACGAGCAGGAGCTGGGCAGGAGCAGAGCTGCCATGGATGGAAACTCAGGAAGCTGACTCAGGCAGTGATGGGCGATGGTGAGCAAAGGGCACGAGGAAGCAGAGCCGGAGGGAAGACAAGCTCCCCCAGGCAGAAGGTGGAGGAAACCTGAGTGACACAAGCAAGGCTGTCATGTCTCCTGTGTTCAGTGGCATGGGGATCCACCACCGCCACCAGGGAGACAAAACCTATCCATACTCTGCTCCTGAGGGTGCCTGCACAGTCGTGTCCTCACCTACAACCTCCACCTCGAGTCTCTGCTCCTTGTGACCAAGAGGCTTAAATAGTCCTGGCTCAGTTGGTTAGAGCATCGCTCTGATGCGCCAAGGTTGAGGTTCAATTCCAGGTCGGGGCTCATGCAAGAATCAACCAACAAATGCGTAAACAAGTGGAACAACAAATCGATGTTTCTCTCTCTCTCTTCTTTCAAAAATCAAAACAAAACACCAAAACCCCACCAAAAAACAAACAAAACAAAAAACACAGCTGTCTCTCAGCTTGTCTGGGGCCGTTGGCCTATTTGGTGCCTCCATGAAGAAAACACCTGAGGGTGGGTAGTGCTGTGTCTGCTTCCATCTGTAGCCCCAGGAACTGCCCATGGTCAGCCCAAGTGGATATGGAAAATGTGGGTTGAAACCACTAGAGATGCGGAAGGAGTAAACCCTGGAGTGAGGCAGAACTGGGGGCAAATTTGGACCCAGCTAGTGATGCCACCCAGGAATAACTGCCTCCAAGAGCTGTGGCAACCACTAGGGGCAACTCCATGCTCCTACGGGGGGCGGGGGATTTGTCCCCATTCAGAAGCTAATGTCCTCAGGTGGGTTGACCCAACCAAGGCCAGAGACCAGCCTTTGCCCACAAGCCTGGGGGCTGTTTCCTGCCCCCATCCTCAGCCACGTGGAGACAGACAATTGCCCCGGGAGCCCAAAGCCATGCTCAGACCAAGTTTAGGAACTACTTACCAACGCTCATGGGCTTCAATTTGAGCCCAGCCCCAGTCCAGAGCCAGGACCAATGTCCCAACAGCCCCAACCCCGAACAAACTGCACAGGACCTTTGGGTTTGGAAAGTTTTTGTTTTCTTTTCCCACACATTTCCGGGGTTGGGGTGTTTTCCAAGACTCAGACACATTTGTTAACAAAGAGAGAAAAAAAACTGGGGAAGCAGGGAGCCCGAGGGCAGAGAAGTGACCCCAGCAGCCAGAGGGCATGCCTCTCTCTCGTGCCTGCTGCTGGCGCCCATCGGGTGCCCCAGGCTGCTGCTCGCGTATCTAGATTATTTGTCTTTAATATATATCTGCATTTGCCTTTCCCCTCCCCCCGCCCCCACCCCTGCTCCTCCAGCAGCTTCCCCAGCAATGCACGTCGCCCGGCCGCGCACGACGGAACCGGCCTCCCCAGGCTGGCGCCCCCTCGCTGGGCGCTGGGCGGCGCCCGCAAGGCACCTGCCCCGTGGACGGCGGATGGAGTTGGGCGCTCGGGGCCACCCACTGCCCTACCCTGCCCCCCACCTCCCTCGCTGGGCCCCTTGCCCACCCTCCCCCCTTCTCCCGCCGACTCTGGAAACCCAAAGGGAGGACAGGAAGGGAGAAACCAGACACACAAGAAGTGGGGAGGAGGAGGGGCAGAGACATTGCAAGCCTGGGGCGGGGGCCGGAGGGCTTGGAGGGGAAGGAAGGCGGGAGGGACAGAGGGAGGGAAAAGAAAAGCTGAGGGAAATGAACTGGACGAGTAGAGGACACTTTACAAAACTCCCAGCCTTCCTTCCCGCCCAACCCCACCAAAATAAAACTACCCCCTTAAAAAAATAAATCAACCCAGGGCTGTGAGCACGTGCCCTGCCCGAAGCGCAGAGCTGAGGGACAGCCAGCCCCGGGCCTGACGGTGCCGCCGCCCCGACGGCAGGAGGGCAGGGACGAGCACGGGATTTCCTTTTCTTTTTTTGCGTTTCCTCTCGGTGAGAGAAGTCCGAGGCCCGGAGCGGTGGCCGAGCCCGGAGGGGCGGGCCTCCGGGAGGGGCCGGCGGTGGGGCGCGGCCGGGCTCACACGTAGTATTCCTTGTCCTTGTTCTTCTTGGCCTTGCCGGGCGTCTTGGGGGCCGCGGGGGCCTTCTCCTTCACCACCGCCCCGTTGCTCTGGGCCGAGTTACTGATGTAGTTCCGGCTCTGGTCCACCTGGTAGGAGCCCTCGTCGCGGTTGCGGTACTTGTACATGGCGTAGAGCAGGATCAGGATGCAGAGCGCCGCGGCCGCCACGATGCCCACCACCATGCCCGTGGTGCTGCTGGACTCCCGGATCACCTCCACCGCGCCCGGCGGGCCCCGCTCCCCAGGCCCCGTGGGGCTGGCTGTGGGCAGATGGGGGAAGCCAGGGGCGGAGGTCACACCGGGGCGCAGGGGAGGGGGCCTCCGCGGCTCAAAGGACGTGGGGACCCCGGGCCCCAGGGGCGGGTTCTCCAGCAGGGGCTGCAGCGGGTCTCGGTGGTTCATTTTGCCCGCTGGCAGGTTGGGAGCTGGGGCAGAGGGGGCTAGCAGCACCCCAGGGGCGCCCGTGGCCCCATCTGTCCTGAGGTTGGGCCGGGGAGCGGGTCTGCGGGGTGAGAGGAGGGTGGTGCGGTCCGTGACCAGGGGGAAGGTGGTGTAAAAGTCCTCGTCGTCCGTGGGGGGGAGGCTGGAGTCAAAGACCTCCCCGGAGGCAAAGCCCGAGGCCTCGATGGGCTCCTCGCAGTCGCTGTCGTCCTGCTCGGCCTGGCACGGGCCCCCGGCGGGCGGGCGGCGGGCAGAGGGCGGGGGCAGGGTGTCTTGAGTGGCGCCCACGCCCGTGAGGAAGGGGTAGAAGGTGGGGGGTGGGGGCACGAAGGGGGATCGGGTGGCCACGGGAGGGGGGTCTAAGGAGTCCTCCGTGATAATGGGCAATATTAACTCTCCTCCTAGAACAAGAGAGAGAAGAGAGAAGGGAGCGCGTCAGCGAGGGCCGGGGCGCAGGCGGCCGCCACAGAGAGAGAAACAACAGCCTCACACCCAAATCGGTTCCAATTGGCTTTGGCGGAGACTAGAGCGGGCCGGGCCCGCCCGCCAGCCGGCCGCAGCTCTGCGCTCTAAGCGGGCAGCGGCTGGATGCCCTGGGCACCCCACGCACGGGCTCTGTGGCTCTCTGGGTTTTGGTCTTTTGTCTTAAGAAACCAAAAGGAACAGAAAGGAAAGGAAATAGAAAAGAAACGGAAAAAAAAACTCTACTGGTTTAAGGCTTTAAAAACAGATACAAGAGCAGCATTTAAACAAACCTAACGACAATATCTTTTAGGGTTTTTTTCTAGATATTTCTTTTTTTGCTTTTGGTTTTTTTCTTTTGTTTTTAAAAAAGAAGATAGCATACCACGGAATTCAGGCAACTTACATCAACAAATAGGCCGTGTGATTTTAGCATGAAGAAAAAAATTACAAACAGAGCTGTGTAAGCGGGTTCTCCCGGGAAAAATAAGAAAAAACAACTTTTCCGCACCACGTTTTCTGTCTACCTGTTTGGTATCTCCCTCCCTCATCTTCTCTCCCTGGACATCTTGTTTCCTCCTGAGTACTCTCTCTCCTCCCTCACTTGTGCCCTCTCCCCCATTAAACTAGCAAAGCTGGAATGTGCAGTGCAAGCCGGGGTTGAGGAACTGTTGCCACCACTTGGTGTCAGCTTGTGGGGGAGGGACCGGCAGTGGGAAGGAGGGCTTGGGGAAGGGGCACTTGAGGCAGCTGTGTAGGAATTGCTACATGGGTGTGAGGACTTGGGAGGGGTGGTCATGGGAAGGAGCTTTGAAGGCTAACTGCAGGTTGGCCATGGGGCGAGGAGAAATTGAAGGTGGGAGGTGACAAGGTCCATGAGGAAGAGTAGTACGGAGGCAGACACATGGAAGGAGGGTCTTGTTCCACAGGACTTTGGGAAGGGTGGTAAGAAGCAATGTAGAGGCAGGGAGATGGGAGGGGCAGGGAGTGAATGAGGGAAGTGGGCAGGGACACATGATTCCTGAGCTATCCCTAACTCCCCAACTGTCTCTTTCTTCACCCTCCACCTCTGACCCCCACTGACTTCCCCCCTCCCCCTCCCCAGAACCCCCATGGGCCGCCAGGACCTGGCCAGGGCTTGACTGCCTCTGGCCCTCTTATTATTGTTAAAACAATAATAAAACAACGGAAAGAAGAAGAAAGCAAAAAAAGAAAAAAATACATACACAGCCATCTGGGAAGGAAGCATTTGCTAACATAGGGCCCGAGGGAACTAGTGGGGAGGGCTTTTGGGGGAGGGGGTTAGGTCTCCTCCCAACCTAGGTCTAATGAATGGGGACTCCAGAGCTGAAACTGCAATTCCCATCAGCCCCAATGGGTGAGAACTATAACTCCCATTAGCTTTTGCAGGGGTGTGTACCACAATTCCCATCAGCCCCTGGGTCAACAACTACAACTCCCATCAGCCCACTGGGCCCCCTCTCAAACCAAAGTACTGCCATCTGCTAGTGCTGGGTAGAAGGGAGCTGGAGTCCAGTTCTAGGAAGCTGGTGGGGGCTGGAAGTTTTCTCTCTAGCTATCCCTCCTGCACGGCCCTAGCCCTGCCCGCATCTGAGTGGTTCTCCCCGGTCTGCAGGGTTTGATCTTCACAGATCACACAAGCCCCCTATCCCTCTGTAGGAAGCATCCTAGGGCTCCACTGCCAGGTCCCACCTGACTCACTGCAGCCAGGCCTGCTGCTCTGCTGTTCAAACACCCCTGCTGATCCTTCAGACTACAAGCTCCAGCAATCTGGCAGAGCCATCCGTGGCCACACTAGCCAACCGCAGCAAGATCTTGCCATTGAACTCACCACCTTGCTGGGTGTCTCAGGCTGCTTTTCTCGCCAAGCTCCAATCTCCCCCTGAGCAGGGGCTCACCTGTACCCGATTGTGAAGCCCCAGGTCGCCTGGCCCTCCAGGAGCTCAGCCACACTGGAAAACTGAGCCAAGAGCAGAGAAATATGTTTTGTGGAACTGGGATCATCCAACCTGGCTTTTTATGAAGGAGAATGCTGAGGCCTGAGGTAGGCAGGACTTCCTGAGGTCACCAGGTATCAGTGTCAGGCTTGGTGAACCAATGAACTATCCAGTCCCTTCTGTGGCTCTCGGAGGCCAGGAAAGGACCGAGTCTCTCAGGAGATGGGGAAGGCCTGACTCATCTCCATGCTTGTACGGCTTCACCTAGGAGGCCCCAGATCCGCTCTGTCATTAATTCCTGTGACTTCAGGCAAGTGTCTTTCATTTTCTGGACCTCAATTATAAAATTAGGGTATTGGGCTTTTGGCCCAGGGTGAGACCAAGGCCTGGCTCCCATGGACCTTCAGTCAACGGATGAACATTTGACCTCCCCTCCCCATCGAGTCCAGACTCAAAGGCTGGCCCAGCACCTGGTCCTTGGGTAAGGGGCAAACTCACCTCTAAGGAGGCTGGCAGCCCTTCAAGTCATAGCACCCTGGCCCCAATTATGGCAGGGCACCCCTCCCTGGGTGGACCCTAAACACGGGGTTCTCACTGCTGGTCCACACCACCTGCTCCTTCCTGACCTTCACCTTCTGTTCAGAACACCTTCCCCCTGCTGATGTCTCACTCATCCTTCGAATCCCGCCAAACACCTCCTCTTCCAGTAAGACTTCAGGTTTGAACTCACCGCCGGGAAAAGCCTAAGGCCCATCTGTCTGTCTCCCTAGCACCCAGCTTTGGGCCTGGCACAGTGTGGGGGCTCATGTATTTTGATCAGGGAGGGGAAGAGATATTCATCAAGCATTTCCTGTGAGCCAGGCCAGGCTAGAAAGGGGTGAAAGCCCCTCTCCCAGGCCAGGGCAGTTGGGTCCTAAACACCCTTCCTCCCCACCACACCCCCAGCAGTGGGCACTGCTGAATTCAGCCTGGTAGGAGCCTTGCTCTATGGGCCCGGCTCTCATCCACAGCCATCCCTACCTTCAACCTTAAACTGGGTCACCAGTTGCTCCTAGAAACTTCAGGATCAAGGCTTGTCCTAGGCAGGCTTGTGGCCCTGGACCAGCTGGCCACAGCTAAGGTCTTAGCAGAATGCCAGGTCCAGGGCATAAGAGGTCCATGCTGGGGACACATCATGCCTTTGAGAGGCTGATCAGGGCATAGACCTTGGCTCCCTACCTTCTTTCTCACCTCCAGCTGGAATAGGGAATGTGGAGGCATCAGGCCTCAGACCATAAACAAATCCTGTCCAGCCTGAGCCCCCCACAACCACTTCCTCCAACTTGCTGGTTTTTTAGGTCCTTGGGACACACAGGCTCCCTGTGTAGTCTCCTCCTGCCTCTAGAGCCACCCCCACATACTTCTTTCCTTCCCTTCAACCCCATCTGCTTCCTGGCCTCCAAATCTATATACCAGCCCCGTCCCTCTCTTCTGGGGGCTTTCCCTGGGTCATTACCTGCCCAAGGCTTTGAGAGCATCTCCTGAGGGTGTCTTGCCTTCACCCATGTCCCCCACACAGCCACAACTGTCCCTTGTTACCTCCTTCTCACGGCCCTGCACATCAGACTTCAACTCCCACACCGCTTCTTCCTACACCTCACCCCTTTCACCAAGATAATATGCAGTTGAACCCCACGCTGCCTTCCTTCCCTGAGGTTCACTGAAGCTGGCCTGGGCTCCATGGCAGTCAAGTCACACACTTCATGGGGCCATACACTGGTCCAGGAAGCGTCAGGCAGGCATGCCCCAGCGAGGATCTAGCAGGGCCTGCAGGATGGGAGGATCCCTCAGAAACTCCTCACTGTGAGAAAGTCCAACAGGGGGCTCCCCAGGCTGCCCTTTCTGCTGAGCATTTGGGGGTGTAGACTCAGAAACCTGCTGGTGCCTGGGACCCTGGGTCAAGCTCCACACCAGAGTGCACATCGGGATGGGGTGCCCCTGGGAGTCTAAGGTAACTGGTAAGGACCCCAGGCAGCCTCCCTCCCCTCCCTACTCCAGGCAGCTGCAGCATTGGGGAAATACAGGAGCACTTGTCACGGATGCTACCCACCCTCTGCTCTGGAGTTGAATTTCTATGCATGTCAGTCCCACTTACTAGAGAGAATTCCCTTCCGGCCAGGAGACCACCAGCCATTGCTGAGCATCTCTCCTTCCTCAGCTCCCCACCTTTTGCTGGCCCAGGACGCTGAGCCCTTTCTGCCTTCAGGGAACAGAAGATCCCTGACTGGAAATCTACCCATGAATCCCATTCCCACCCAAACAAGATGTGCCTACCTCCTCCAAAGGGGTGTCTAGAACTGAGGCTGAGTGTCAGAAACTAAGCATAAGCTGGCTAAGGCCTCAACCACTAGGTGCCCTGCCCAGGTTGTGAGGGCAAGAAGGCCAGTAGCCCACAGGGCAATTTATGCAAATTAGAAAAAAGGCAGCCCCTTGACGTGGCCACAGCCCTGCAGGTGCGCAACTCAGCAAAAAGCATCTTGGTGCACAATTGGACAAAGGTATTCTGTCCTCTTAGAGAACACAGCCCCACCCTCCAGGGCCCAGGACACACGAGTGGCAAGCAGGGCACTGGCTAGATTCCAGCCCTTAACTCACCTTTTCCAGCAGAGAACAACCTGTGTAACTGTGGGCTGTGACCTGAGGGGTGATGCCCCTCCCCACACGGAAACACAACCCAGCAAGGGCAAACACCAAGGTGGATTCAAGGCCAGAGACGGAGGTACCTGTGTGCGCATGTGCAGGAACACACCCCTCTGAGGGCCTGCTTTGGTGCTCTTGGGCATATGTCTCTAAGCACGTGCACACCTGAACCTCGATGGATCTGAGCACACGAGTGCGCATGTCAGCAAGTCTGTACAGACGTGTGCACGTAAGTGAACCCCTGGCTCTGGGCCTGGGTCTGAACTCGCATGTGGCAGGTATGGATGCGTGAATGTGCCGCTGTGGACATGTGAGTGTGCCACCATGGGTCCGTGCACACGCCGTGTGCTTCTGGGAACACCTCTTTCCCCAGGTTCATTTTCTCCAGCTCCTGGGCAGCGAGACTAATTTCCCAGATTCCCTTGCAATTACGTGTGGCCATATCACCGAGCAATGGGTGGTACTGGCCCATAAAAACCTCTGTGTATGATCCTCCACACTTTCTCCTCCTTCCAGTGCCCTTGCAAACCACCTGCTGAAAATAGAGGAGCCACCAAGTGGAAGGAGTCTGGATTCTCCAAGCGCCCCTTAAGGCAGAGCCACTTGCTGATCAGAGCACCTAGGGCTTCATCTGAGTGAGAAACCTCCCTTTTCTGAGTGAGAAACTCCCCCTGAGATTCGAGGGTATTCATTACAGAAACAAATGTTACTCAAATAGAGACACTGCCCCAGAAATGGTGTCACCAAAACCTGTGGCATTCGTGTAACAATCCAAGGAAATGGATGTGGTGGCTGGACAGGTGAAGAGCCATTTGATGCGGCGGCAGGACTTGTGGTACCGCCGTTGCTGTGATGACCCAGAAGCAGGCCGTGCTGAGGCTGAGGCACTAAGGGAAAGTGCCAGGAAAGTCAGGGTGGCAGTGCCGGCTTTTACTCTGCTTTTTGTAACATATTACAAGAAGGAGACAAGGTTAGGCAAGAATTGGTGGGGTTGCCAACAGAGATGAAGGGATCAGAGGGAGCCCAGAAATGTGGGGACTGAAGTATCAGAAGAGCTGCTGCTTCCAAAACCCAAATCATAAGACAAGATTGCAAATGGCTTTGAGGGACAAGGGCCCAGGGGATCTTTCACCTGAACAAAGGGCTCAGCCAGGCCACAGGATCAAATTAAGGATGTGGCCACCTCCCCACCAACTGTTTCAAGTGCCCTCAAGATAGTCACCACTAAATTAAGAGACAGGCATGGGGGTGGAGAAACAAGGAAATAAGCTGGCTGGGGAATTATGTTGAGGAGAGAACTCTGAGTCTGGTGACTTTGGCTGTTTGAGCCTTAAAACAATCTTTGGGCTCCCAAAGAGGACATTTTTCCAACACCCACTTCAGAGATAGCCATGGAGACTAAAGACCAGGAAGAACCTTCCAGAAGGCAGCGCTAGGGCCCCAGACAAAGGAGAGGGAGTTTCTTCCAAACAGCAGAGGCAGGGTTTAAGGAAACTTCCCACCGCAGGGCAAAGCCTTGTGCCCTGTGCTTTGTGCTGGTTGATTTCCTCCACACTAGGAACTAGGAGCCACTGTGTCTCCCATCCATCCCCTTTTCGAATGGGAGGTTTACTGTGGGGGTTGTCTCTGGCCCACCACTGTATTCTGGGGGGGTGCTGGGCTATTAATGAGATCAATTAGTTCATGGGTATCCAGACCACACAGGAGCCAGGTCAGTACCTGATGGAGTGGGCGACCATCTTTCAGACATCCTCACCTTTGAGATCACAGCCCTAACTAGGCCAGGCTTTGGGTGTCTCCCTTTGGGGAAGGGTGGGTGTGCTCTGTGGGTGGGAGGAAGAATGGAATGGATCATTGGTGACCTAAGAGCCAGACTGCAGCAAATAAATCACTACCTGGTCACCAGAGCTGTTTCTGCTTCCTTCTGGGGGCACAGAGAGGCCACACCTCCCAGCCTTCCTGGAAGGTGGAAAGTACACTGTGGCCACGTGACAGCTTCAAAGGGCAGAGTTGGCAGGAACCATGTGCAAGTGCCTCCCAGGCCTGGCCCATAAAACCCTCCCCTTCGTGACCCTCCCCGCTCACCCCTCCCCACCACTCCAGACGTCACCCTGTAAGGTGGTGCAGCTCCAATATGGAAGGAGCCTGGGCCCTGAACCAGCACTTAAGGAAGAGCCACCCACCACTCAGGAATGCTTGTGTATAACTTCACGTGAAGGGGAAATGGATCCCTGTGTGTTCAACCACGGGTGTTGTGGAGTTTGTCTGTTGTAGAATTGGTGTCACCTTAGACACTCTGGAATCTGAACACATCTGTGCCTTGTGAATGTGAGCTAAATGTGTGAGTCTGAGCAAACATGTCCATGTGTCTACAGAGTTAAGCCTGTGTGCACCTTCGAGGGTCTCACATATGTGTGTGTGCGGGCGATGCCTCAGGAGGGACGTACACACACAGATAGTGCATGAGGCTCCTTCTGTGGGTCTAAGCACATGGGGGCTTATATAAATCTGAGTAGGGGTGTATGTGTGCAAATGTGCCCTTGTGGGTCTGAACAGATATGTGTGCTCACCTCTGTGTAGGTCTGAACAGGGGGTGCAAAGCCTGCAGGTCTGAGGCTATGTGCACCTTCCACATGCAGCTGCATGGGCACCTCTGAGCATATGCTTGGGTGCAGTCATAGCTATGTGGGCCAGTGTAGACCTGCGTGTGTGTGTAAATGCACACCACTGTGGGACTTAGTACATGTGTGCATGCCTTGAGGGGTCTGAGATGTGTGTGTGTCTCTGAGCACATGTGTGTGTGTCTGAGCACATGGGTACATATGCAAGAATGAGCTGCTGTAGGCTGAGCTAATGTGGGCCTCGGAGGGTCTCCTCTCATGAGCCAGTGGGGGAAGGGTACAAAAAGTGTAAGTCTGTAAGTCTAAACAAAGTGTGCATTCGCCACCCTAGCCAGGTTTGCTCAGTGCTTAGATCATCGGCCCGTGGACTGAAGGGTCCTGGGTTCGATTTTGGCCAAGGGCACATATCTCAGTTGCAGGCTCGATCCCCGGCCCCAGTCGGGGCACATGCAGGAGGAAACCAATCTATGTCTCTCCCTCACGTCAATGTTTATCTCTCTCTCCCTCTCCCTTCCACTCTGTCTGAAAAGCAATGGAAAAAATATCCTCAGGTGAGGATATTAAATAAATAAATAAATAAATAAATAAATAAATAAATAAATAAATAAATAAAAAGTGTGCATGTGCGTGGGTCCCTGGGTCTGGGCACACAGAGCCTACCTGAGAATGTGCATATGTTACCTCTGTGGGAATAAGCACACATGTTGGCACTGGAGGACATACCTTTGAGGACATGCGTCTTGGTGAATGTGAATGTATGTGCAGGTGACTGCAGGTCTGAGCATAAGTGTGTACTTGGGTGGAACTGGGATACACACATTTCTGTGAGCCTGGGCAGAGATGTGCACCTCTCTGAATTCCTTCATGTCTGTGCACGTGTGCACCTGTACCTTGGCAGGTCTGAGCACACTGTGTATGTAGCTGTTCTGAACATGCATATGTGCACCTGTAATTCTAAAACATGTGAGCAGCTGTAAGTGTGCGTGTGTGTAGGATCCTGAGGTCTGAGCACGTGTGCACCTGTGAGCTGAGCATGGATGTGGGATTTTTGAGTCTGAGGACATGTATATGCATATGCCTCGATAGCTCTGAGCAAGTGTGTATACATGCTCAGGACTGAACACACATGTACATCGTGCCTGAAATATGTAAGTGCTTCTATAGGTCTGAGCATATGCTTGTCGCGCTGAACATGTGGTGCGTGCCTCAATAGATGTGTGTGCGAGCGTGCCACAGTGAGTTTGCACACATACGTGTAGCTCTGACCACAAGTACCATGGTACATTTAAGACACATTGTGTGTGCATCTCTGTGCAGCTGAGCACATGTGTAAGTATGAAATTGTGGGTCTGAGCAGGTGAGCATCTGTGAGTCCACACCTACATGTAGGTATATTTGGAGCACTAAGCATACATGTGCAAGACCCGTGGCTCTGAGTACATGTGTGTGCCTCTGTGAGACTGCATGTATATATGGATTTGTGCTGCTGTGAGTCTTAATAGCCATTGTGTGTATGAACTTCTGGGGCTTTGTATACATGTGTGTTTCTTAAGATCTAAGCACATGTAAGCCTCTGTTGGTCTGGGTGTGGATGGCATGTGCTTTTCTAGATTTGTACATATATGTACCTATGGAAGTGGGCTCATGTGAGCTTGCTGGTAGGTCCACAAACATGTGCACAGATGTATGCGTGCATGCTTCTGGTCAGACTTGGGTGTGCACGTAGATGCATGTGCCTCTGTGATCTGAGCTTGTGTGCAATTCCTATGTGCCTCAGCAGGTGCAAACTCAGACGCCTACAGGGGCCAGGCCCATAACACAATGTGGGTCAGGCCAGCTGAGACAGTGAGGGGCAGTGGGTGCATTACCAACTATGCAGTGCATGGTGCCCTTAAAGGCACTCCCACTCAAAAGAATGTAAACTCCATATCCATCAAACAATGTCCTTTTTGACTGGGTTGCCAACCTCGGGTAAAATAACCATGTTAGATGATGGTATCACCAAGCTGGGGGGAGGGGGTGTGGGGCCTGGGGTCTGTGGAGGGGCCCAGGTCATGGGAGAGGGTGGAAAGGTGAGGAGGGATGAGCTGAGGCTTCACACCTGGACCCAGAGAGGAGGATCCAACAGGTGGGAGGGAAGCAAACACCCTGAGCTCAGCCCCTGGGCAGCCACGGTCTCTAGCCAGGCTGCCTCCACTGCTAATGCTGACCTTGGAGCCCACAGAGGCCTGGTCCTCTGCACTGGGGGCACAGAAAGGTCTCCAGGTAAGGGGTGGCCTGGTCTAGATCAGCCTGGGGAACGCTGGAGTCATCTTGGTCCTCGCCTGGCCTCCCATCAGGATGACAAGAACCCAACTTGAGCATTTCAAGTGCAAATGCGGTGTGCACGTCTGAGGGAGCCTGTGGCTTCCGTTGGTTTCCTCCGGGGGCTCAAGTGTGCATTCTGTCTTCTACTCCCTATTTTAAAAGTTGGGTGCCAGGCTAGCCCACCAACCTCTCCCTACCCCCTTCTATTCTTCTTCTACCTTCCACTCTCCTGTCACGTCCTTAGCCCCTTTTTCAGGAGAGCTTCCCAGCAACCAGTGCAGTCTACTTCGGCCCTTCATTTCCTTCTCCCAACACAGCCTACCTGTGCACACACTCAGCGTCACACCCAGGCCCTTAACAAGACTTGGGGCTGGGGCTGGGAAGCTGGAGCCTCGGTGGACAGTGTGCGGCCCTGGTGTGGCCCAGTGTGTCTGTCTGCGTGGTGGCTGTCTGGCCCAAAACTCCTCTCTATGGGGTCCAGGGAGAACAGAAATGCCTCCTCTCACCCCAGCAGTTCCCACCCCAGTGTGTGTGAACACAGCACATGTGTGCAAACACGTGTGGTGGAGCCAAGTACCCTTTTCTCATGACCCACACAGCTCTGTGTCCCCAGAGCCCTATCCCAGGACTCTCATGGACCATCCACCATCCACCACGGCCACTCTGGTAGAGCTGGGCTACAGGACTGTCACCTACAGGAAACTTCAGTGAGTGACTGGTGAGAGGGGATACAGCAGAGTCGAGGAGTGCTGTGCTGATGCTGCCAGATGCCCAGCATAATGGCTGAATGTGAGGGTGTGATGGAGAGAGCCGCTCCCAGCAGAGCCCCCCACATACACACACAGCAGGGGGGCGTCTGCTCTAGAAAGCACAAGCCCTGGGCTGAGGATGGGGAGGTCATTTCAGCCCAGCAGCCTGAGGCTCCCCAAGTGCCTCAGGGTGCAGGACCACTAGAAGATACCTCCCAGCTTTGGTCCACTGGGGGACACAGAGGGCAGTCAGGCTGCAGCCTCTGGGTGTGGAGGCTTGTACCATAGAACCCCCTGCCTTGGTCTCTGGAAGCTGAGCCTCTGCCTCAAGGCTCCACCCACACCCCTTCCATGGTTGTAGTCCACCCTCAGCTTGAGCATCTCCTCTGGGGCTGGCAGAATCCCCAGGCCCACCCCCAGGCCAGATTCACAGGAGGTACGTGGGTCACCCTGCTACCTCAGCTAACCACATCGCCTCCCTTATCCTGTATGTACCTGCCCCAACCTCCAGCCTTCCGGTACCAACAGCCCAGGTGCCACCTACTATAAGGTAATCGGGAGGAGTCTCTGGAAACCCAAGCAAGGGGATGTATGTTCCATGGGCGCATCCAGGCTGCCACCAAGGCCCATGCTCCCCGCATGGGAAATCTGATCCTTCCCCCATTCCCACCGCCAGCCTCAAGCACGAGGACCTCACCTTCTCTCAGTCACCCTCCCACCTGCTCAGACAAGCAGCCCTTGCACCCACTGTTCCACTCCACACCCCACAGTTCTCAGTGGGCACTCAAGGCCCACCCCTGCTTTGCCAATCTGGTCTCTCTCTGGGGCTGCACTCTTGACTCCAGCTGGAAGGAATAAGCAGAGGCGGGAATGCCACCCCAGGAAGCTTTTCCTTCCAGCCCTGCTCTCCTCCTATCTCAGCTCTCCCACTAGAAATTTGGGCCAGACCTCAGGTCCCAATCTCCCCAGGGAACCTCTCACCCAGCTCACTGCTGGGCACAGAGCTGCTGTGCAGTAACTGCCCTGGCTTGGCAGCCCTGGCAGAATGTCCAGCCAACTCCCTGAGACAGGGATAAGGAAGCTTTGGGATCCAGCAGAGATCTCCTCTACTAGTGACCAAGAGAATGCCAGGCTCAGGGACTGATGGGAGTTGCAGTTCTGGACCCAAGAGCTGATGGGAGTTGTAGTTCCTAAACCTGCATTCCCCATCCCCTCTACCCCAGGACTCATGGGAGCTGCAGTTACTCAACTGTCTAGAGAAAAGTCTTTCTCTTTGCGTCCCAGCATCCCCTGGCTCTCAATCCCAGAACCCCAAGCTAAGGGCCTCACTACTTCTGAGGGCTGGGGCACCAAGGCCAGAAACTGCCTCCATAGAGGGCACTTGAGGGACCTGGGAGATGGGGGCACAGTAGGAAGGGAGAGGAGCTATCAGGGAAAGCTAAGGCCTGGCAGAAGGTCCCTTGGGCTTGGGCCAGGTGGCAGGGACAGTCACCCACCTCCCATCAATGTCACAGTGGGCCCCGGGGCAGGGGAGGGGGGAAAAGTACTCACCAGTACTGGGCTCACACTCCTCCAGGTCCTCGTCATCGCTCGGACACTCAGCCGAGGCCACCAGGAGGTCATCTGTGTTCTGGGGGTGAGAGAAGGGGTGGGGAAAGAAAGAGGGGTCAGCAGACCTCCACAGCCACCTCTTGAGGTGTGGAATGGCACAGGGGACGGGGTCCTGGGCTGAGACCATACCCTGGTTCATGCCCCAGCTCCCCCATCACATGGTGGGTAGCCACGGGCCTTCATTTCCTTCACTGCAAAGGGAGACTAAACAGAACCCGCCCTGCAGAGGCTCCCCTGGCTCCTGGGGATCAATGAGACAGCGGCATGTCCAGACATCTGGGGAGACTGGACGCCAGACCTGGGGCCTCAGGGCTAGCGCAAGGGGACCCAAGGACATCAGGGAGACCAAGGCACAGGGGCCCCTGGAGGCCAGCCTGGGCAGAGAGGGGGAACAGGACCTGGAGGGTCTCTTGGCTCCAGCCTCACAATCCCATCACCCTCATTTCTCACCCAACCCCCTTCCCCGAGCAGAGCCTGGAACCAGGCTGCTCACAATAATCAGGGCTGTGGTTGTCATGACAACGGGAGTCGACTTTGTCAGCATTTTCCCTCCTCCTGATTGCAAAGAAAGAGAATCCCCAAGATGAGAGAGTGTAAGGGGGGGCCTTCTAGGGGGTGTTAGGGAAAAGACCCAAGGAGGGAAACCCAGAGTCCAGGCAGGATGGGAGCCTGAGAGACTGCCAGGTTCTGGGGAGGGCCTAGCCGAAGGTCAAGAATGGGAGAAGTCTGGGGTGGGGAAGGGGTGAAAGGGTTTCATCCTGCCTTCTCCCCACCCCTTTATTTTTAGACACTGCCACCCTTACCCAAGGGCTAGGTGGGGCCTTGAGGACCCATTTTCACTCTGTATCCTTGCCCCCTCCTCGCCAGCCTCCCGTGAGGGTTTCCCCAGCACAGCCATGACCCCTAGGGGTCCCACCCCTCTCCTCTACCTGGATGGTCTGCCCATCACCCTCCCACTGAACCTGGATGGCTCTTCTGGCCTATGTTGGGAAGGTACTGGGCATGTTGGGTGCTGATCTATAGGTAGAGCCAGGCCTTTTCCCCAGGGCTCCCTGCTCCTGGGGGCCAGGCCTGGCATCCGAGTGCCCTTGGTTTTCTTGGTAATGAAGCCAGAGGGGAAGGAGGTTCAGGCCTGTCTCTCTTGCCCAGATGAGCCTGTTAGCCAGTCCCAGGCTCCTTGCAGCACAGACTTGACAGAGAGGTGGTGACCTGGAGCTCATGGAGCCCAGCCCTCATTTACAGAGGCGAAAGGCAGGATATACCCCCATGTGGCTCCCAGCCCCGTCCCTCACCCTGGAAGGACAGAAGTCCCTCTAGGCCCAGAGGCCCAATACCCATAGCAACAGGGGACAGAAGCAGCTTGGGTCAAGGGGCAGGGAAACTAAGCAAGGTCCAATGTGCCAGGTATGTGCCAACAATCTTTGGTGGCAACAACTAGGAAACTCCGCAGGGCCCCCTCATTGCCCCAGTAAGTCACACATGCTTGATGGCTTTAGCCACCAGGAAAGCACGGCCTGTCTTGCCCCAGGGAAGTCTCATTCTTCAGGGACAGTCCCTTCTGGTGCTCCTCTGGGTACAAGAGAAGATAAATTCAAATCACCTGGGCTGGCCCTGGCCCAGGGAGAGCACCTGAGCAGGTGGGGCAGGCACTGGGAGAGTACAGCACTGGGAGGGTACAGCACTGGGGGACTCTTACACCGACACCCGCTGAGGACACGGAGGCCTGCTACATGGTGGCACCTGCTCAAGGTCATAGGACTTGTGAAAGCAAGGGACTAGGCTTATATTCCTACTGCAGGGACTCTAGCAACTAGGATGAGGCTGCTCTGGGCCTCCACCATCCTCCAGAGGGGGGCTGCCACCACAGGTGAACCACTAGCCCCTCTAGTGCTGTTGCCTCAGTGCCCTGCCCAGAGCAATGCCATCCTGGTTCCATCTGTCTCCCACCTGCTGCCCACAGCACTGGGTGTGCCTTTCGTTATGGGATGGGCAGAGGGTGTCATTCCACCCTCACCCCAGTCCAGACTTCCTCCCTCTTAGGTGGGGTAGTCTTCCCTGGTCTAGCTGGGTACCAAACCGCCCCTTGACTCTGGGAATGGTCCCCTAGAAATAGTGGCCACCCCCACAGCTGGGGACACCAGGGTAAAGGACACTTCATGAAAGGAGAACTTGCCCGCCTCACCTGAACCATCACTACAAGGACAGCAGCCTCTAGGACCCCACCAGTCCCTCAGACCCTCCCCTGGAAGCCCCACCACTTGTCTGCCAGCCGGGGGACCCTCACCTGGGTGGTGCTGTCCCTCAGCGTGGGGGAGCGGCCCCGGCGTGTGGTAGTAGTGGCCATGGTGGTGGTGGTCTCCATGATGGTGGTAGCCATGTCAGCCAACAGGGTAGTGGCCGTGGTCTCCGCGCTGAGTAGCACGGACGGCCCCTCCCCCACCAGGCGCAGGTGGCCCTCAGTCCGCACATTGGGGTCGCTCTCGGCGGCCAGCGCCAGCACCTTGAGCCCATTGTAGTAGAGGCCGGACACCTGGCCCTGGAAGGGGCGGCCCTGATCCCGGCCCCCGATCTTGATGGCAGCCTGGCTGTTGAAGATGGTCAGCTGGCGGCCTGGGGGAAAGGGAATGGGCAAGGGTGACAGATAATGGAGGGACAGGCATGGGGGGAGACCAGAAAGGATGGGGGAATGGAGAAGGCCAGGGGAAGGAAGAGAAGTCAAGGTGGAAACCAGCAAGTGGGGGAGAGGGAGAAACGAGGGGGGGCAGACACCAAAGGGAAAGTCCTTGTCAGCCACAGCCCCCAGCCCAGCCAAGTGGTGACCCGAGGGGGGAGGGTCCCCGGGGCGCACATGGTCTGGGAAGGGAGCCAGCTCCCCCCTCTCCCCACCATGCTCATGCCTCTGACCTTCCCATCCCCCTCTCCTCTTCTGCTCCAGGGGCATCGCACCCCCCTTCTTTCCCACCCTCAATTTGATCCCCAGCTTCTCCCTCTGCGTCCCCAAGTGTCCCAAACCTAGTGTCCAGCCCCGAGCCATGGAGCCCTCGGAAAAGGCAGAGAGAGCACAGAGGCAGAGACAGAGGACACGGCCGCCAGCCTAGTGTCAGTGTGTCAGGGCAGAGAGGGAGGCAAGACGGAGGGGTGGACAGGACAGTGTGTGAGGAGGACGTGTGAGGGTGGGAGAAGCCACGAGGACCTCACTCTCCCCTCCCAGCCACCACCAGGCCGTCTGACCTCTGGCTAGGCTCCCCTCTCTCCTCCTTCCCTCGGGGCCCAGCCACTGCCTGGGGATCAGGCCTTGGAGAGCAGAGGCCCTCCTCCTGGCCAGGATGTGCAAGCACAGAGATGGAAAATGTTAAAGGGACCTTTCTTCGCTCGCTGACAGCCAAAAAACCAAACCGCTCCAGCTCCAATCTCACTCCTCACTCGGCGGTTACACCTCCGAATTCCCAACTGGGTGGGTTTTTGCTGTTCTGTTTGATTTTAATGGATCTGGGGGTCCGTTTAACCCTCTGAGTTTGTTGCTTTGGTTTGGTTTTTAGAAAGATATTTATTATGTTTAAGTTTAGATTTAACTTTGGTTTTGGAATTACTTATTTTGGGGAGGGAGGGAGGCAGAGGAAATGTTACGTTGCCCCCTGCTCCCCGGGACCTTCAGCTGCTGGCGCTGGGGGGTTTAAGACCTGGCTTAGCCCTTGTTAGCCTCTGGTTAGTGCCTCGTTAAAGATCTGGTTTAGAGTTAGGTGCCTGTAAGCCCTGCCCCTGAAGCCTGGGCTGAGGACAGTCCAACCTGTGAAACCCATACTCTCTTTGGAAACCCGAGCTCCCTAGGACAACCCACCCTTCTGTCTGGCCTCTGGCCACAAGTGTGTCCGCTCAGCCCCTTGCTCAGCCTCTCCTCCTCCAGCACCCTCCCACTGCCCAGCACCTCACTCAGCCCCAGAGAGCATCTCCATCTAACAAATGGGGGAGTCGGCGCCGAGAAGCTGAGCACTAGTGAGTGGCAGTTGGGACACTAGACCCAGAGAGGCCCTTGAGGGCACCGTGTCCAGAGTTTATTTCCAGGCATAAGGATCATAAGAAAAACGAAGAGGAGGAGGTTCACAGCAGGCCAAGTTTGGGAAGCAAACGTTTCACAGTTAAACAACAGGTTTCTTCTCCGGGACTTCTCAGAGCCTTTATAAAGCCAATGTCCCTGTTCATCTCCAGGAGGGAGTAACGGGTGCAGCATTTCCCAAGTTCATTTCCCAAGCCTCTCACTGCGAAGCATCTCGTGGGACTCGCGCTTCACAGGACATATTTTGGAACCAGAAAACTGATTCATTCAATAAATATTTATTGAGCACCCACCGCATGCCAGGTGCTGACAGTAACATAATCCCCCCAAGGATGCCAAGTCCTGTTCTCCAATATCGTCCTGCTCCTTCATTCATCTCATCCTCATAGCACCCTTGTAGGGGAGGCTGAGAGAGGACCACGGTCCCTGTCTTCCCTGGAGAAACGAACTGAGGCCCAGGAAGGAGAAATCTTGACCTGCTTGACCAACAAGTAAGTTCCTCCTTCCACAGTTGGGGAAATACTAGAATATTTAGCCCTTCCGAGAAGAGGAAATAGAGGCCTAAAGAGAAGGGTGACCACGCAGCTAGTTCCAATCACCTGGGTTTCCAATCACCAGCCTGAGCTCTTCCCCATCTGGACCACAAGACCTGCCTACCCTCCTCCCCTGGGCCTGTCCTGCTCTCCATGCCCCTTGGGGTCACAAGTTGTCCCAGCCTCAGCCCAGGCTGCTCCCTTGGCCTCTCTAAACCTGGGAGAGGGACGTGGGTAACGAAGAGGAAGCTACATAGGTTAGCACTGGGCCCCTGTGGCCTCACCTGCCATGAACTCCTCAAAGGGTTAAAGTTCACCCCGCTGGAGAGCGACCCAGCGTGGCTGGGGGCTGCAGGTTTTAGCGATGCCTGTTACAGTCCCTTTAACTTTTTGTCCTGCTCGGATTTATCACATCTGGTTATCAGCATGTTTAGTCCCCGCTGGCTGTGTGGGGCTGGAAGTGACATTTGGGGTTTTAGTTGGGGAAGGCCCCAGTGATATTTAGAAGTACAGTTATCAGCTGGTTAGATGGAGGTTTAACAGTTATACTTCCCCCCTAGAGTTTAGCCTTAGAGGTACAGAGCTCGCCCCCTCTCCAAAGGGAATGGGATGGCTTTGCCCTTGGCCCCAACTTCCCTTGGTGACAAGTAGCCTTCTCCCTCACACCCGGCAGCACCTCACCTCATTCAACCTCTTAGCGAGCCTGTTCTGTCTTGCAGGCACAGAAACCCCAGTGGGATAGCCCCCTCTTTCCCTCTCCCCTCGTCTATCCCCAACTCCACTACTTCTAAGGCCCCTTCTGGACCATGGTGGGTCCATTTCAGAGAGGGGCCCCATAGCCACTTTCTTGGGGGGCCTTTCCAATAGGACCTAAGGCCTCCCCACTTTCCTTTTCTCCTCAGATGACCCTGGTGAAGTCTTCCTACCCTTCTTTGGATTCTAGGATCCGCATTTCTGCTCCCCAAAGTCTTTCTGCCTTTCACTCATAGCCCTCAGCTGGCGCTTTACGAAACCTCTGAGCTGACCTCCCTCTCCACCTCCATCCCCCTCCCGGCCTGCACACCAGCCTGCTTTACCAGTGGTTCTCACAGATAATCCTAGTCCCATCCTAAGCTTAGAAAGAGACCAGAACTCTGGCAGGAAAACCCGTCCCTGCTCCAAACCACCACCTTAAACAACACAGGCCCTTGACTACAGAAAGAAAGGGGTATCCAGGCAGGACAACTGTCCCTTCACTAGGGGGTGGGCGATGGGGAAGGCATGGATGGGGAAAGAGAGAGCTCTGCACCTTTAAGATAGTGTTTTTAAAGTTAATTAATTAATTAATTAATTCTGGTTAATTACCTTTGTCGAGCAGCCACTCATCTACTACTCGACCAAGCCGGTAGGGGATTCTCTGTCTAGCAATCGCCAGGCGCTCGTTATCAAAGTTTCCTTGGAAAAGTTTAGAAAGACAGTAGGTTTCTCAGGCGGCGAAGTCCAAAGGAGTTAGAAAAGTAAACTTTTATGCATTTCTCAGGAGACTCAGAGAAGCAGCAACGTCCACCGGAAAGGGGGGGTCCACCCAAGGCTGGAGAGGAAATGCTGGGTCCCTTGTCCTCCCGCCCCCTCCCCTAGGCTCCCATCCAGAGCCAGCCCCACCCTGGGGGCAGGAGCGACCCAAAGAAAAAGACAGGGAGGAAGAAGACCATGAAAGGGGAATGAAAGGAAAGGCAGCTGGGACGTCAAAGGTCAGAGGTTAAACAGGTTTATCTGTGCTCAAGCAGCTGGACCTCTTCCTTCCCCATCCCAGAGTGGGGCAGGGGGCGGGAGGGGCATTTAGCAGGTTTAAGTTAGGGGGCAGGAGGCCTCAGCGGCCCAGCTGGTTACTGGTTTAGAGGGCAGTTTAGAAGTGGGAGGGGCAGGTTAAGCAGGGGTTTATGTGGCATTTAGGGGGGTGGCCACACACTTATTTAACAGATTTGAAAACCACTTCTCCAAGCCGGTCTTGGCTCCCTTAACCTTCCATGCTCAACTGCCAGCTTTCCCCTCATCACCCACTCCACCCCACACCCGACCCAACCACCAGCTTCCACCTTAGTCCCTGCAGTCCCACCCCGAAGGCCCCCCCCAGCCCACCACAGCTCTCACTGCAGGCGCCTCAGGTCTCTCCCCCAGTCACCTCTCCCCGTCCACCAGCACCACTACCCGTGACCTCACAGCATGGGGCCTGGTGTGGCAGCTGGATCATCACCCAGCAGCCCCACCCACCCCTCTTCACTTCTCTCCATCTCTTCTGCCATCTCATCTCTTCTTCCACCCACTTTCTCCACCTTCAGTCCTCCTCTGCCTGGTGGCACCTTGCTCTCCTCGCCCATCTCAGCTCCATTCCAAGACCCTCAGACTTCTCTCTGCTCAGGTCTCTTCACCTCTCTGCCCTGTGGACCCAGCCCAGCTCCTGACCCCTTTCACTCACAGCCTTTCTCCTTCAGGCTCTTCCTCCACCACCCCTAGCCTCCAACTTCTCAGTCCTCAGCTGGTCATCTGGATATACACCTGCTCCTCTCTCTACTCACCATGCTGCAGGCCCTGGGGACAGGGAAGGGGGATGTGTGTGTCTGTGTGTCTGTGGACAGAGGTTTGTCAGTGCACCTGGGAGTTCTGTGTGCTCCTGCCTCATCCTGGGCTGAGGGCGATCCCAGTTGGCAGCCATGGAAATGGAAATGATTTCCTTTGGGAGTCTGGCCTCTCTTCCCATTGAAACCACTTACACACTGTTCAATAGCATGCACTCTGGGTGGTGGAGGGGCTCTCCCTCTCACCTCCCACTGCACAGCCATGCTCGCCTGCCCAGCAGTACCTGGGCCTGGGTCTGCCTGTGAACACTCCTTGAATGAGCACACCATGTGTCCATGTGTGCATGGCAGTGTGCATAGTCACCCCCTAGGTGACTATGAGGCAGTGAGACACTGCCTTCCCTACATACTCAGGTCATTTGTGTTTAAGTCAAAAATGGATCATTCTTTCATTCAGTCACTCAACAAACATTTCTTGATTGCCTGCTCTGTTTCTGGGACTGGGTATTAGAGATGGGAAGATGAAGGCCTGGCCCTTGCCTAACAGGAGCCCCAGCTAAGCAGAGGAGACTGGCAGGTGACTAGCAGTGTTCTGAGTTCTGTTAGAGGCAGCACAGGGTATCCCTCCTGGGGGTGGGAGAGGGAGAAGCCAAAGACGACACTGAAGGAGGAGAAGTGGATTGGCCAGAAGGAAATCAGTCAGGGAAATGGAGGGAGGGGAAGCACACGTGAAGAGGCAGAGGGGCAGGAGGCAGAGGGGACCTACCTGTGCTGGGACACTTGTGTGTGTGTCTGTGTCTATGCCCATGTGTGTGTCCTGAGAGGAAAGGAAGCATGTACCTCTGCCTCACTGAGCACATAGCAATTCAAACAAAGGCTTGCTGAGCCTCCTCTATGCCAGGCCATGCCAGTACCTTGCTTAGAGTATCTCAGGAATTCTCTCAGAATCGCTGAGGTAGGTATTATGCCCACTTTCAGAGAGACTAGATGACTTGTCCAAGGTCACACAGCTTGTCAGTAGGAGATCCAGGATTAAAAGCCAGGTCCCTGAGCTGTGTCTCTGTGCTCCTTAAGCATCTGGGGCCCAGGCTCTCAGCTACGCACACTGCTAACCCGGCCCGCTAGTGCGGCTCAGGACACTCAGCTTTTCTGAGGATCTGCTCACGGCTCACTCTGGAGGCCACCAGGCCCTCAGGGTACTCTGCTCTGCATGAGAGGGGGCACCCCGCAGTCTGCCCTACCCCAGCCAGGGTCCTGAGCAGAAGAGGACAGGTGTGACTCCTCTGACCTCACCTCTGGCCCACAGGGCTCTACGGGGAGGGGCTCTGGGCCTGAGCCATGACTCCATGTGCTGAGGCCTTCGTGGCCTACCCAGTCCAGCCTTATCCAGCATAGGCTGATGTCTTCACTACTACAAAGACCGCTGTGATGTATGTGTGGCTGAGACAGAGAGAGAGAAGTCTGATACCCACAGGGCAATCACACCCACACAGCCTGTCAGTGTCTGAGCATGTGTGGGACTTAGCATAGGAACAATGTGTGTCTGAGTGACCTCACACATGCCCAGGGCCTTGGTGCAGGCTGGTATCCCACTGCAGACCTTTTTTTCTTGTGTCTGTCTGACCATATGAATATTTACAGTCATCCAGGTGTCTGGGGTTGGCCGGTGTGTCCATCAGCCTCTAGTGCGCCATGAGTCTCTCCACATCTGGGTACAAGCTCGCAGGACTGTGAGTTGTGAGCCTCCACTGGCCCCATGAGGCTTTTCCCGCATTTCACTGTCTTTCTGCCCATGCCCCCCTTGGTCAGCGTGGGGCAGCTGCTCTGCCTCTACCTTGACTGTCATTTCTGCCTGAGACAGGAAGTGAGGCTGAAGGTGCTCCTGCTTCTGTCTGCCCCCATGTATGTGACTGCGGTGTCGCTCAGCCCATCGTATCTCCATATCTCTGTGTTTCTGTGGCTCTCCCCTGCAGTGGTTCCATTTCCCCTCCCTCTGTATCTCCCATGCTGAGGCTCTCTTCCTGTCCTCCTGAGGCTCTGTCTGCCTCTTTTCTCACTGGCTGGGTTTGCATGACAGTGTCTCCATGTATCTTCTGCAGCACTCCAGGAGCTGCCTCCGTCTTTGTTTATGTCTCAGGGACTATTTCCATATCTCTCCATCGCTCCTCCTCGTTTCCTCTCGCTCTGAGGCTCTTTCTCTGCCTTCCTCAGTATCTTGCAGAGTCTCTGCTTCCTAATTTTTCCATATCCTCGCCCGTCTCTCTCTTGTACTGCTCAGACCTTGGTTTGTGCTCAGCCACCACAGCTGTCACACTTGAACTGGGTCTATTTGCATTCCTGTGCTCGCCCCCCAACACTGAACTCCCTGCAAGCAGGGGCTGTGTCCCATCACCTGTGTCCCCAGGGCCTAGCGCAGGACCTGACACTTAGTAGGTTATCAATGAAGGTCTGTGGAATGCACATGGCCATATTCTTCATTCTCTTCACTTGTCTCTCCCCCACCCCCCAGGACACCGGGGTTCCTTTTCTCTGGGTCTCTGGGTCTTCTCTTGCTTTATCTAGCCCTCCTAATACGGATCTTTGACTCTTTGTAAAGATCTTGATTTGTTCCTTGGTTTTCTGTCCTTAGAACAGCTCTGCCTACTTGCAAAGATATGTTTCGGTTATTTCTGGATCTTCCCTCCTTGGTTTCTGCATCTGCCTCCCTGTTTCCACCTGTCCCAATTCTGAACCCATCCTTCCTGGGCTGTGTCTCTCTACCTCTCCCCTTTCTCCTCTTTCCTTCTCCCTCATGCCCACACTGGGCCATGGCCTCGCAGCCGCCTCACTCAGCTCCGTTCTCTCCCACCCAGCTGTCATACTCCAAGGACCACTGTCTAGCCCAGGCCCTACAAAGCCCAGCCTTAAAATACCGGTGGTTTTCTTTAGCCACGCCCATCCTTGTCCCATCCCCCAAGCCACACCTTCTTGTAGCCTTGCCCCGCCCACAGCGGGATGACTCTCCGCTGAGCCCCGCCCCTGATGTAGGCAGTACTCCTACCAAAGGCCGCCCCTGCCTGCACCGCCCCTCCCACCACACCTCCTCCAGGCGCCCAGGCCGCCTACCTGCAGGGTACCGCTCGTTGACTGGCCAGCTGTCCACCTGCAAGGTGGCATTGCCACCGCTTCTAGTGAAGCGCACCACATGGTATTTGCCGTCGCTTACAATGGCGTTGGGCTCGTCGATGGTAATGTCATCGGTGCCCACATTAAAGATCACCCCTACGGTGCCCTGGTCCTAAGGACAGAGAAGTAGAGGTCAGCAACTGGGAGGGAGCAATGTCCACTCCTAGAGCTCTACCTACGACCACCACTGGCCCAGCTCCACGGCACTTCCCAGCTTTACAATACACCTCTCCCAGTCACGCCTTTACTGGGCGCTCACCTGCCCAGAGGGGGGCAGGTTGCTCCTCCCCATGTGTAGGAAAGGGAGACACTGTGGGGTCCAGAGCCTGCACCCGGAACACTTCCACTGACCGCACCTGCTTCAGCCTTTTGATTTATTCAGGATATTCCCAAATGTTTACAGGGTGCCTACTCTGTTCAAGGGCCACGGAGCCCAGACCTCACAGCAGGATGACCCTCTGCTTAGCTCTGCCCCCAATGTAGGCACACCCTGGTCATCAGACAGAATGACCAGGACCACCATGGGACCAGTGGGCACACAGAGGATGGGGCTTCCCTAAGTCACAACCAACAGAGAAGCCCAGGGAGCCTGCCTGGTGCCTGGGGAACATCTGACCTCCCCCTTCCCACCCCCCGCCAGCCTCAGGCCTCCCCCACATGACCAGCACTGAGCAGGTCCCCGGGGATCCCCCACCAGGGCCTCAGTACACCTCTCCTAGCAGCCCATCTCACCTCGCCCCATGGGGGTCAGGCGTGAGTGTGGGGGAAGCCTCTCCAGAGTCGAGGTAAGGGGTCTGAACTGCATGTTTGGGGTGGGAGGGTGGTAGGCATGGAAAGAGATCAGGGAGACAAACCATGCTGAACTTAACTAAGGAAAGGTGAGTGAGCATGGGGGTGTTGGGTACAGGACAAGGCTGGGTGCTGGGGAGGGACAGGCAGAGGACAGACAGGGACTGAGGCCTAGAGAAAGGGAGTAAAGAGTCAGTCTGAGCAACCTCTGGGACCCAGGCCCCAGACTCCAGAGAGGACCTCCAGAGGGGACCCTGCAGAGGCCACCAGGATCCAAATCAGGAAGAGTTCTGTTGATGGTGCCTGAGTGAGAAGGGTGCTTCATCAAACCCTAAAACCTGCAGGCTCTCTGAGTACCATACACACACACTCTTCATCCCCACAGCAACCTCTGAGGAAGCTCATAGCATCCTCATTTTATGGCAGAGAAAACTGAGGCTCAGGAGGGTTAAGTAGCATCCCAAAATCTCATAGCTCATAAGAAAAGAACCCCAGATTGCACCCCAGTTGGTCTGACTCCAAAGCCAATGCTCTCTTCCCCTTACCAGCTAGTCTGGGGAGACACTGACTCAAACTGCTGGGGGTGAGGAGTGATCTGCGAGGCTCCTGAGGCCAACCTACCTTTGAAAACCAAAGATACCTAAAGAGGCCAGAGGAAGGCCCATTGGCTTTAAACCCGAGTCCCTATTCCATTCCCTTGCACTTCCCAACAGCATGACTGATGAGCCTCCTACGTTCCCATGCTCCTTCTCCCACACAGGAGACACCGGCAAGGTTCACTCAGCCCCCTGGGGCACACAGTCATGGGAACCCAGATCATCACAGGACACACTTCACTCCTGGTATCTTCCTGAAAGACTGCTCCCGTCCTGCCTGGGCACAGAGAACCATTCAGCTGCCACCTCCTGCATCCAATGGAACCGAGCAGCTTGGTGGCACTGGGGGTGGGGATAGGGTGGCTCACAGATGAGGCAGGGATTGGGGTCTGGAGAGTTGGGGGGCAGGATGTGCAGCCATGGCTCATTTGGAAACCTATGCCCTATCCCTTCCCCACTTGTGGGTTGAGTTCTCCTCCTAGAGCCTCAAAAAGCCACACACACACACACACACACACACACACACACACAGAGTCATACACATGTAGCATCTCTCCTTCTCAGATGCAATAAAGCAGGGAAACTGAGGCTGGTCTTGCCTAACAGAGTACTAGCAAGCCCCACCCATCCACCACCCACAACTGACAACATCTCAGGGAGACGAGTGATCATTTGCTCCCACGCACGTGAGGGGAGCAGCCGATGCTCCTCAGTACTATTGTTAGTAATAACATCACCCAGCACAGCGTCAGCCCCTTGGACTCCTCTGAGGGTGTCTCCCCACAATGCTCAGCTGGGCAGTGAAGGCGGTCAAGGAGCAGATGCTGCCTGGAAGCCAGGGCCAGCTGGGGCAGCTGGAAGACAGGACACCTGGGTTTCCTAGGAAGCAGCCAAGCTCCAAGCCCTGCACTCTGGGGGAGAGGCAGCTCCCCAGAGCTGCTCCCGACGTGAAGTCAGTTGTCACTTCTGTTAAAGTCATTAATTCCTAATTCCCCAATTACCTCATTAGGCGGCGGTGGGGAGAACGCGGCCGCTCCTACAGCAAATAATTATGGGAGTCAAAATTAATTTGGCAAAGTGGAGCGACGCTTTATTAGAAACGTCAAATTGCTTTTCTCTTATTTTGCTGCCGCCTCCCCGCTCTCTGAGAGCCGCTAATGACGCTGTGGTGGGAGCTGATGTGTCACGGGGGGGAGGGGGCGAGCTTGGGGGCTGCTCCCAAGGGGCTGCAGCCCATCTGGTGCCCCACTCTCCCCTGAGAGCTGGCCTATCTCATGGCTCCCACATTTCCTCCAGGGCCCCCCACCCTCACCAGGATCCCCATCCGACAACCAGGCACCCTCCTCCCTGCCCTCTGCAGCACCAGGCACAGGCCTGTTCCTCCACAACCCTGCACCAGGCAAGGCCTGTGGGCAACTCCTGGGAAGGGAAAGGAGATCTCTTTGCCTTCCACCCTGCACCCTGCCCCTTTCTCCTTAGCACCAGGGGAACCCTGTGCCCTAAACCTACAGGGGCCCCAGAGACACACAGAAGTTGTCAAAGAGGCAGACACAGAATACACACAGATCAACACATCCAAGTGGATGATCACAAGTGACATTAACTGACAGAGACATTAGCTGACACTGTCCTTCCTAAGGGCTGGGCGATGTTCTAAGTGCTTAATACACATGATCTCATTCAAACCTCACAGCATCCCTCTTCCCTCCATCATGCCACTATGCAGATGAAGAAACTGAGGCTCAGAGAGGTGAGGTGACTGCATAGACAGAGCAAGGAAGTGGCAGAGTTAGGACTCGAACCCAGGCTCCAAAGCCACACATAGCTTTTCATGACAGGGGAGCGAGAACAGCAGCCCCTAGTTACAGAAAGGGACACAGAAACACAGTCTCACCTGCCACGCATGGTCAGGCAACTGTAACAACAGCAAGCACCACTCCGCCAGGAAACACAAATACAGAGTGACACACCCGATCAGAGGCCACAGGACACAGCCTGTCCCATCATGCCCTACAATCCCCCACAGCGACACTGTCACTCCTGACTCTATTCCATGCCCCCGTTGTCACAGCCACACTGTCTCTCACACACAGGCCGAGACACTGTCTCACTTGCACAGAACTCCCAGGCCTTATCCCCAGGCTACTCCTCGCTCTGCACCCCTTTCCTCCACGAGCCCTGCCCTTTCTCTCCGCGCAGCGCCCATCAGCTGTCACTTCTACTCCAGCTCCACTCTGCCCACAGGACATTTCTCCTCACACCTCCTTCCTTCGCTCCCTGGTGTTGGGGGAAGGGTGTGCAGCCATGGGTCCCTAAAAAACTGTTGTATAAGGAAGGGCCAGTAGCCATGTCCCAATCAGATGGGGCTGGGCCAGAGCCCAAATAAGCCTTCTCCCCTGGCCTCCTCGGTCCGCTCAAAGCCCAGGAACTCCACCCAGACCTTTCCAGCACACACAGCCTGGCCAGCCTCCCAGCTCAGGGGTCCTTGCCAGGGTCAGCATGTGGGAGGCAGGCAGGTAAAGGAGGGGGCTGTAAAGGGCTGTACAGATGGAAATAGAGCAGAGCCCCAAGGGTTAAAACCATGGGAGGGGGAAAGGGAGAGGCTAAAAGCAGAAATGAACTGGAGCAAGGCCAGAGCCCACAGAGAAGAGTGTGGGGCAGAACCAGAGATGGAAGAGTAGGGGAAGAAAGGGGCTGCCTGAAGACTAGGTTTAGGATGAGAACTATGAGGAGAGGAGCTGCGGATAGGGCAGGAGGCCCAGAGGGAGGAGTGGAAGAAGCAGAGGTTGAGGAAGGAAGCAGGCCCAGGGAGCAGCTGGGCAGAGAAAGGCAGAGCTGAGTGGGACCAGAGGTCAAGGTGGGGATGTGGGGCTGGGCCTAGAGGTCAGAGATGAGTGAGTACAGCCAGAGAGGCTGTAGGGGTGGCAGGGTTAGAGGAAGGGTGGCAGGGTCAGAGGGTGGCTGGGAGAGCAAAGGTCACAGAAATGGAGGTCAAGGGCAAGGCAGAGGCAGGAATTTGAAGGCAAGGGTGAAGAAGCTAGGGTGGCTGCTCTGGGGCAGGGAGGGTAAAGGAGGGTGTCAGAACAGCTTCTGGACACAGTGGGATACCCCACACAGTCTAGGAATAAGCAAGCAGCAGCCCAAGGCAGTCACTAATGTGGGGACATCTCTGAAGGATTTGGAAAGGCCTGGAATACTCAAGGGGCCCTCGACTGCATTTGGAAAGGTCAGAAGGCATCGATGGTCTCAAGGAGCAGGGAACTAGCAGCTTCAAATCAGCGGGGTGACTCTGGGAATCTCATGACTAACCAGGAAGGGAATGGGTCTCAGAAGCAGAACTACCGAGAGGAAACGCCAAGAATCAGGGAACAGAGGTCCTGAGGGCTTCGCATGAGGGAAAGATTGAGGGACGGATCCCATAGTGATGAAGGGATGGATTGGATTCAGGGTAGGAAAGTTGGGAGTCAGACGACAGGGCCTGGATGCTTACGATGTGCAGCTGCAGGTAGTCTCCGAGGCCGGAGGCGCTGTCCACTCGCACCAGCACAGCGCTCCGCTGGTGCGTGCTGAAGCCCACGGCCAGGCGGTCCATCCTCGTGCTCGGCCGGTCATTGGGGGGCCACGTGTAGGTGATGAGCGCTCCCCCCTTCCCAAAGATGTATGTGGTCCCGGCTGCAAAGAGAAGGAAAGGGAGAGGGAGATATGACATCAGGAGGGCAAGATCAGCAGGCTCACGGGGCTGTGACCAGAGCACAAGGACCCCAGGTTTAGGGTACAGAGCTTCGGCCAGGATGCCCACAGCAGCCACTTGGCCCTGCAGTCCTGGGAACAGTTGGCAGGCGGGTGCACGGGTAAGAGCCTATGCACACGCACAGACAGATGTAGCTGCCTCATCAAGAATTCTGGCTTTAATTACAGCAAAACAGAGGTAACAGAGAGTGTGACACAGAGAGAGAGCCCAGAGAGAGGCTGCAAGAGGACCAAGAGGACTGCTGGGGGCAGGTAGGGCCCAAGGGGCCTGAGCCTGACCCGCTTGACTTCTTCTAGAGCTGGCAGAGGTGACAGATCCAAGGTGTATGCCTCTGTGGGGCCAGAGCTGAGCAGGCACCAAGGCAAAAGGAGCCCCAGGTGATGGCAGGAGGAGGAACAGGAGCCATGTTCAGCTCTGACTCATAGCCCACAGTTTGGCACCCCTCCAACACCTGCCCTTCACCCATCCAGGCCCCTAGAAATCCTAGGCCCAGTTTGCCCAGGACTCCCTGCTTCCATATACAACTAGGGAGCTGCCTGGGTCCCTAAACAAGGGGGTCCTGGAGCCCTGCCTAGAAAGAAGAGATAGACATGGGGGGTGTGGGGGGATTGAGACTGGCAGCCAGAGAGACAGATGGACAGAGAGGAATAGAGAGGGGTGTAGGTGAGAGAAAGTGGGAGAGTGGGAGCCAGAGATGAAGGCTTCTTCTCCCTGCCCTCCCCCACCCCACCCTCTCTCCCTGTCTCCTCTTCTCCATCCGGCAGGGCTGCCGGGGGCGGGTGTGAGGTCCCTAACGATCTCAGCCCCAAAATAAACCCCATTAGTCTCCATGTTCCCTCCTGCGGCTGACTGGGTTCCCTGGGGGTGGGGGGTGGGGCAGACTGATGGCTGGGGGTGGGCTGGTCACCCAGTTTCCAGGAAGGGAGCCTTGTCTGGGAGGCCTAGAGGACTAGTACTCTGGGGCCTTCAGAGAAGGGAGGAGAACAATCTTGCATTCTTTAGAACATAAATGGAGCAGATGAGATTCATAAAATGCTTAATTAAATAATTAGCCACTAACAGCTCCTCTCAAAGCACTTCTTGAGGGGAGAGGGGTTCAAGGAGGATTTATCCAGAGGGGGAGAGAGGCAGGTGGGGCTGGAGGGCAAAAGCCTGGAGTAGGCAGAGAGAAAAGTGGGGCCTTGGAGGTGGGAGAGCTCTGGGTGGGATAGAAACCCTGGGGTCAGAGAGCTGGGGATCTGGGGGAGGGCCAGCCTGGCTAGAGGAGGGCCTGAGGCACTTCCAAGGAGCAGACCTGCGCTGCCAAGATGGCAGCCCAGCTGGTAACACTAAGGCCAGCCCCTCAAGTACCTCCTCAGGGACTCAGGAGCCCCACTGTAGTTCAGGCAGCATCATTCAGGGATAGGGGCCTCCAGCCCAGGAAGTTCCCAGGTCCCCCCAAAAGAGTGGACTTCTGAGAGCCTTGGAGGGAGGCACCATCTGCAGGCCCAAAGAGGAGGGAGGAGAGAAGGCTGGCTGGGCAGAGGGCGAGCAGGAGCTATTCCCCAGAGCACTTGTCACCAATGCCCTCAATCTCCCCAGGCAGGGCCAGAGAGGAGAGATGATCCCCAGAGGCAGGACCACCTCAAAGTCTAATAACTGACCTCTCGGCCACAGCATGAGGCCAGGAAAGCACTTCCCGCAGAGGAAGTCTGGCTCCGCCCCCTCCAAACCCAAGTGTCCCTACCTGGGGCCCCTCTAAGCAAGAGGGTTGATTCCTCAGGATGGGACCCCAAGACTAGGGTGGAAAGTTGTATGGGGGCAGTGTACACAGTAAGCTGCACCCCCACACAGGGTGGGCCACCTGCCTGGGAAGGGCAGGGCCTGAAGGCCAGGAGCAGGGTAGGCCTCAGCCAGTAAGCCTCTCCACTCCCAATGCAGCACTCTGGAAAATCGGCTGTTTCCATGGCAACTGTAATACCCAGGGTCCTCCCTTCTCCCTCCACTCACTCACAAACTGCATGGCCAAATTTGGGGGGTGGGGAGGGCCAGGGGAGCTACCATGCTGACCTTTCTCCACATTGCCTCCCAGCCTCCTGGACCAGAGACTGCTGCCTCTTCACCCCCTGGGCTTGAGGCCTCCCAGGTAGAGGAAGGAGGCGCTTATTGGGTTTCTTAGTCCCTCAAACCAGCAAAGGAAAGGCCGTTTACCTGGGGCCTGCTCCCAAACCTCCCAGGTCAGGGGAAAGGAGGCCTTTTCTCCTCATCCCCCCCCCCCAGGAACCCAGACTGTACATTATCCTGGGGAGCGCCCTGCCTGTGCCCAGCCAGGGCCTGAGGGCAGGCAGCCCGATGTCCCATTGGGCAGTGAGGCCCGAGGGATCGGAGGCAGCTTTGGAGCCCCAGGCCCCACGATGCAAGTCCCCAGTGACACCAGCAGGCCCCACGCCAACACACAGGCGACGGACGATGCACCCAGCTGCACACAAAGACCCAGTGTAGAGAAGCAGGCCCCCCACAGGATACGCGAAGCAGCGGGGAAACATGGCTGAAAGCGCACAAAGACAGGCCACGCAGGCGGCGAGACGGCAGAGGCTGGCACACACAGGACAGGACTGCGCACGAGTCCCGCCCCAGAGGCTGAGGGCGCACGTGCCGCCCGCCCACCGCCTGCCCAGGCCCTGCCGGGCCCTGCTCAGCCCAGCTTCCCCCGGGATTTATTACCCAGCTGTTCTCACACTGCAGCCAGTTTATTATGAGGGCGAACCTGCAAAAGCCTAAGGGCGTTTATTACACTGTGGGGGGATCGGGCAGAGAGACACTGCTTGGGCCAAGGAGGTGAAGGATGAATGGTTTATTGGGCTGGGGCAGCACTAATTACCTCTGAGAGACATTTCTCTCCCCAGCCCTGCGCTCCCACCAGGGGGTGCAGAGGGCTGAGCAGGGAGGACAATGGAGGGGGACGGGGCTCAGCCAGGTCCCTCCCAGGTTGGACCCACCTGGGCCTCAGGGGCCTCCTGTCTCTGCCTCTCACCTGGGAAGCTGCCCTTTGTCCTGGCCACCAGACTCCCAGGGGAAGGCACAAGAGATCTGGAGTCCAGGACTTCCCACCACATCTAGAACCCCTGAAAGGTTCTGGAAAGGGCTGCAGAGTAGAGAGGGGCCTAAGCCAAGACCCAAGCCAAGACCAGTGGTCCAGACCCACTGGTTTTGATCTCCCCAGGAAACCACTAGTGAACTACATTGTGCATAACATTTCAGGGGTGTGCGACACCCCTGAAGCCCAAGACAAAAGCGCTCTGGTCCACCACCCAAAGGCCCAGGGCTGGAACCTTCTGCCCACACCCAACATAGTCCCCCTCAATGCCTCCTGGACACCCAGAAATTCACTGATCCAGTAAAATACTCCAAATGATCAAGAATCTTCCACAGAGTTCCCACACACCTGCATTCTAGAAAAAAAATCAACCCACCATTAGTAATGGTTAGCTAACCCAGACCCAAACAACATAATCATCTCATGCAAACACCCCATGCGGGGATGCCCCTGTGGTTAAAACTACATGTGCAGACCCTCCATCTGTCCATCTTCCTGCAGCATCAGAAACCGTGACAAAATCTAGTACATATAGAATCATGGGGATAAAAAGTCCTACACAATCTAGAAAAGCCATGCTTTTGGGTGCCCACAGCCTGCCCCAGCTCTTGTATATGGACCTTCACAGCTCAGAGGGATCTCCACAGACCCTATCCCTGGGCTTGGCTCTCTCTCAATCCCAGAACAATATCCCTTCCATATGTAAGTCCATTCTTGGCCATAAACCATCCAGTTAGAAATCCAAGTTAACACATCCACATCCAGAATCAAAATAAATGCCATCCCCCTTTATAAGCTGGAGGGATGAATCCAGAACCCCTGGAAGCTACTGATCCAGAGCTGAGCTGGGGTTGACTCCTCCATTCCTGGCTTCAGAGGGTACCAAAAATAAAGGTTGGAGGTGAAAAGCTCCTCAAGGACTCTGAAACCAAAGTTGGGGTCAAGGGCCAGGAGAGTGTCGCCTTCTCAGGCCATTTTTAGGACCCAGTGGTAATGGCCCTCCCATGTCTAGAGCAACATCAGGTATACGAGTGTCACGGATGTGTGGGGAGTCGGTGGGGATATTATTTAACGGGTTTGGGGGATGGAAAGGTAAGTGGAGGAAAGAGTGAAGAGGAGGAGGGAAGGAAGGCAAGAAGAAAGGCAGTGAGACCCCAAGAGAAGGGAGGTAGAAAAGCAGGTGCAGGGAGACTCCCCCACCTGGGGGATGCTAAGGAGACATTGGGGCAGACAGGAAAGGTCTCCCCTGATCTAGAAAGGTCTTCCAAGCTGGCCTCTTCCTCTTGCCAAGTGTGGGGCCCCAAGAGAAGCCTCCTCTTTTGCTACCCCCGTGGCTAAGGTGAGCAGAAGTAGGGTTCATCCATGACAGGTGGCCTCCTCCCTACTCTTTTGTCCTCTGACCCTCTTCCTTCCTCTTACCTGCCTAACCCTTCACGGGCTCTTCCACTCAGTCTTCCACCACCTTCCATCACTGTCCTGGGTGCCCCCCAGCTCTCCTCTGCTTCCACATGGCACTAGGCAGCCATTGCCCTCTTGAGGCTGTTTTTCTCCTCTGCCCAGCAAGGGGGTGGCCATGTCTGAGACAATCCCAACACCAACATTCCACAGGATCCCCCCAACTCCCCAGTACTTTTTCCTCCATTTTCTCTCCCTCTCTCCCATTTCTTTACATCCCGACTCCAGGGCCCAGGCCCCCCCTTCCAATCTCCCTGGGCCAGTGCATCTCTCCTTTCCCTTCCTCTTTACCAACTCTCCTCTTCCCCCCACAATGCTCCCCTCCAATATCCCTAGCTCCTCCTTCCTGTCTCACCCCTTTGTGCCTCTCTTCATTGCCCAGAAAGACTGTGAACTATCTGGGCCCCTTTGGGAGCAACACGGGGCCTCAAGGGAACCAGAGGGAACAACGAAGAGGAGGGAGAAAGGCACAGACCAGAGAGCTTGTGGAGAGAAACAGAGTTGAGTGTGGGGTGGGCGAGTGGAAGAAGAGAAACAGATGGGAGAGTACCACACGGAGAGGACCCCAGCTGGGACAGAGGCTGGACAGACAAGGCTATACTGGGGAAGACAGAAGAAAGCAATGAGGAGGAGGGTTGGAAGGGGCCACTCCTGATAACTGGATGAAGAGAAAGTAGAGGCATAAAAAATGAGATAAAAATGAAGTAGGAGGAAAGCAAAAAAGAAGAGAAAAGAAGGGGTGGGAAGATGGGAAGCAGTGTAGGGGACAAAGGCTGGGAGCAAGACAGACAGACGGAGAGCACTAGTGGGGAGGCAAAGGTGAGTGTAGAAGTGGGAGACTGTGTTGGCCTAGAGGGGAAGTGGTGAGGATACAGGCATGGAGGGTGAGGGAGGAACAAAAATGGAATTAAAAATGAGAGATGATGGACGAATAGAAATGGGAAGTGATGAAGTACAGAAACTGGAGGCAGCAGGGTACAGGGTAAGTCCGGGTGAGAGCTGGTGAAGGTGCGGTGATGAGAGACGGTGGGAGTCAAGGTAAAAGGTGACAGGAGCACGAAGATGTCAGAGCACCAGGATGGGAGGTGACGGGGGTCCAGGGATGGGAGGTGATGAGATTTCAGGGATGGAAAATGACAGAGGTAGAGAAATGGGGAGTCACGGAGGGCTGAGATGGGGGCCAAAGATGAAAAGTGACAAAGTAGAAAGATGGGAGGTGATGAGTGGTACCATATGGAAGGTAAAAGAGGGACAGAGACAGGAGGTGAGAAGTATAGAAATGGGGGTGCTGGGGTACCCTGTGGAATGGCACAGCAAGGTCTGGGGGGGTGATGTGGTGTACAGAGAGGGGACATGGTGAGTGGAACAAAATAGGAGGTGATGGGGTCTCTGGGATAGGAGGAGACAGGACCTCCGCGATGGAGGGTGGAGGAGGGACTGAAATGGAACATGATCAAGTCTGGCGTGGAAATGAAATAAAATGTGAAGAGGGACAGACATGGGAAGTATCGGGGAGTACAGAGGACGGAAATGATGGGGGTGCGGTGATGGGGGCATGAAGAACATGGAGGACAGAGAGAGAAAGTGGCAGGTACAGGGATGGGAAGAGGTGGCATGCAGAGAGTCCTAAGGGTCTCAGACATGAACTGATGAGGGGACTGAGACAGGAGGTGATGACGGGCAGAAATGAGAAGTGACAGGGGTGAGAAATGGAAGGTGGTGGAGTCTGAGAGGAAAAGTAAAGGAGGTTTTGAGATGGAAGGTTGGAGGGGCTGAGGTGAGGTGAGAGTAGTGGAAAGTGATGGAGGGCTGACACAGGAAGTGACGGGACCAGCAAGGGAGGTGAAGGGGAGACTGGAACTGGGGGAGTCAATTCCAAGTACAGGGCTACAGAGGCGAGAGATGGAGGTCAGCAGTAGAGGGAGGGCAGGGGTGAGGGGTATAGGAAGGAGGAACCAGGGATGAAGGGACTGAGGCTGGGAGACTGTTGGGATGGGGTGCAGTGACTGTTTGGGAGGTGGTGGGGGACGGTAATGAGGAGAAGGGAAGGTTGCTGGGGGGACAGGGATGAGAGACAGATATGAAGAGGTGAAAGAGGAAGGGATGGGGCATGTCAGAGGCAGAGGTGACAGATGGGACAGAGGTGGGAGGGTGGTTACGGGGGGACAGAGATAACGGGGTACACAGATGCTCGACCAGCAATGGGAAGGCGAAGGTGAGGCAGAGGCAGAGGTAAGCAGGGGGGAGAAAAAGGGGCAGAGATGGAGGAAGTGATGAGGGAGAGAGACTGGGGAAGGGACAGCTGGACAGAGAGGGTGAAAGGACAGGCAGTGATGGGGGCACAGAAACACGAAGGTGACAACAAACGAGAAATCGGAGTGAGGAGGTGAAGGCGAGGCACAGGATGAAAGTGGTGAGGACAGAGGAGGTGATAAAGAGATGGGTGATGGAGAGGCGAGGGTGGGGCCGAGGAGCCGGGAGCCTGAGATGGGAGGGGAGGGGGCGCGGGCCGCAAAGCAGAGGGGCCGGGCCTGCGCACAGGCTGGGGTGCGGCCCGCGGGCCAGGGCCCCGCACACCAGAGGCCCGGGGCCAGCCGGCCCATCGGCCTCGGCAGAGCCCACCACTTACCGTGCCCGCCGCGGGTGAGGAAGGGCATGCGGTTGATGGCGATGGGCACGGTGCCGTGCTTGCTGTGGAAGTGGTGGACGTGGTGGGTGGTGCTGAGGCTGGAGGAGACCCGAGCCCCCTCGGCCGCCCCCAGCAGCAGCAGCAGCAGCAGCAGCGGCAGCAGAGGTGGTGGCGGTGGCGGCGGCAGGGGCCTGGCCAGGGCGGGGGGGCGGCGCGGGCACCCCCCCGGCCCGTTCCCCCCGGGGGGCATTTCGGCCCCGGGGCAGCCGCCTCACAGCCCCATGGCCGGGGGCGGGGACGCGGGGCTGCGGAGCCCCGCGAAGCCCCCCTCCGGCTCCGAGCCCCGGGAGGGGGGGTAGGGGTGAAAAGAAGGAAAACCAGAGCCCAAGCCTCAGTCCGGAGCCAACGAAATCAACTGGATCCCGCCGGGGAATCCGGGGTCTGCAGAGCGGCAACGCCAAGGTCCAGAACGCCTGGGTCCATCGCGAGAAGCTAAGGGTCCCCCCGCATCTCGACGGGGTCGGGCGGCGCAGAGGACCGTCAGAAACCCGGGGGAGCGCCCGAGGGAGGGGGCATAGTTCCGGGTGGAGAGGTAGGGAAGGCGCGGGGGCCAGGCGGGAGGGAACAGCGGGGGAAATCCTGCGGAAAAATCGAGCCGGGGAGGGGACTGGAGGAGAGAATCGGGAGCCCGACGGAGACGGGCCGGCCGCGCGGCTGCCGCCGCTGCCGCCCTACGGAGGCCCGGGGAAAGGAGGGAGCGGCCGGGGGGAGGGGGGCGGGAGAAGGGGGAAGGGAAGCAAATCCGAGTGAGGGGGGAACGGAATGAAGGGAGGGGAGAGGAGAGGAGGGGAGCGGGGCTGAGCGGAGGAAAGGCGCGAGCCTGAGAGATTCCGGCGGAGAGATGGAGGCAGCGGAGTGTTGCTGCAGAGGCAGAGAGGCTGGAAGGGAGAGGGAGGAGGGCGACGAGGAGGGAGGAAAGGAGGGAGTGGGGAGGGGAGGGGAGCGCGGGAGGAGGGGGCAGGGCGAGGGACCAGAGCGGCTCCCGGTCTGCGGGCGGCGCTGGGCAGCTCCGGCGCGCAGCACCTGGCTAGCCCGCTCCGCGCTCGCCTCTCCTCGGCGCGCGCCCCGCCCCTCCCCCGCGTCCAGGAGCGCGCTCCCCTCCCGCCCCCTCGGAAGAAGGGGCCCTGCTGAATAATTGAACAGGACTGAGGCTAGCAAGAGAGGCGGCTCTCTTCCTCCTCCTCCCCTCCCTCCGCACCTGGACGAACCCCAATAGTGCTCGCTGGCCCAGCGCGCAGAGATATGGCCACCCACACCTCTGCAAGCACCCTTCGGAACACACGTGTACGCTAGGATGTGGACGGGCTTGGGGTTGGAGACATCCATGTGCATGCACACATAGGCTCAGACACATACATGCATGCATGTGCTCATGAGGCTGACACATGAACTCACACTCAGCCAAGCATGTACACATGCTCACTGAGGCATACCTACACACACATACATGTTTGGTCACAGGCAACGAGTAGCCAAGTACACACAGACACCTGTCTCCAGCTCTCCAAAAACAGGGTCACCCATATGCATACAAACAATGCACCCAGAGCCTCAAAGGTACTGAAGAGTAAGACACATCACACACACAGTCTCCTCCCCACCTCCCCAAAAGGGTGCCCCCAATCTCCTCACACTCCTGGACTCCTCCAATCCTTCCTCTTCACTCCCCCTGCACCTCCCCCAGCCTCAACCTTTCCTCCCCTGGATTTCCAGACACCTGTCCACTGAGTGTCCCACTTGGGACCAAACCCTTCCTGGGCCATTTATGTCCAGTTGAGGAAGTCACTTCTCCCTCTAGGTGCCCCCCCCCACTAGGATCTGCCCCCCAGACTTTTGGGGATCTCTGGGAAGCACTTGTCATAGCCCAAGAGGTAAGTGCAGGCAGGCTCCCTTCCTTTCATTTGGCCATCTCTGTACCCATATCAACCTGGGTTCTGCCCAGAGGATGCTCTGCTAGGACTGGGGGTGGGTGTAGAAAAGTGGGGAGAGGAAAGGTGATGAAGACAGAACTTAGAAGGAATCAAAGAAATAATGCAGTAGAGTGAAAAGTGGTGAAGAAGGGGCAAAAGGAAAGGGGGTGATGGGAGAAAGGGGAAGGAAAGTCAGGGTGGCGGGGGGAGGGGGGGTGGGGGCAGTTGGCTCCCGCTTATTGATTCTGAATTCCAAAAACTATCACCAGTAGTCAGTCCCATGCTTGCTGCACCCAGCTCCTGAGTGCTGTCAGGACCTAGGACAGCTTCCCATAGCTCCTGCCCATCCCCACCCTTTTTAGATGCCAGGCACCTTTTGACCCTGGCCCTTCAGAAGTGAAGAAAGGGACACCAGGGAGGAGGGTCTTCGGTGGTGTGTGGCCCCAGGAGGGAGAGACTGCATGCAGGCTGGGGAACAGGGATGCCCCCCCCCCAAGCCTTGTCCTCCTGCCCTCTCCGTCCCGTTCTTGTGTCCCTGGCTATGAAATATAGACTGACACAGCTCTGAGCAGGCAGAAAATTTATGGTCCCAGAGGGAAGGAGGGAGGAGCCGGTAGTGAGAGGAGAGGAAGGGAAACCGCCTAGAGGCCAATCAATATCAGCGAGTGGGAAGTGAAGAGAGTTGGAGGGGGTGATGCTGGGGAGTAAGAGGGGAGACAGAGGGTACAAAAGAAGGGAGACACAGAGGTGTGCAAGAGATCAATAGAGGCTGCAGAGATGAACAGAGCAAATGGAAGGATGAGAAAGGGGGGCAGAGCTGGTGAAGAACTGATTGCCTGAGGGAGGCCCAGACAGGCTCTGAAAGACAGAGCAGCAAGCAGGCCCAAGCGGAGCATGGTGGTCCTGAACCTCAGGCCTGGGGCTTCAACTGCACATCCGGAAGTGTCCCTCCTTTTAGCTTCCTTCCTCATTTCATATTCTCTTTTTCACTCTCTCTCCACTTTCCCCTTTCTCATCAAAGAGATGGGTTCCCTCCCCTTGATTTCTCTACCTTCCCAGAGCAGACTCTTGAGCCTTAAAGGGACACAGAGATCCCACGCCCACCCAATTTAATCCCTATGTCACAGATGGAGAAACTGGGGTCATAAGTGGACAGATGCTATTATGCAGGTTGGACCTTTCATCCCAGTCTCACCCCTACCCACCCCAGACAGCTCCACACCCAGACCCTCAGCCTCAGAGGACAGGGTCCAGGCTCTCCACCCTTGCCATACCCACCCACCTCCCTCTCTTCGGATGAAGAGGCCTTTGGTGCCCAGTGGTGCCCCCAGGACCTTCACACTTGGGGGAGGGACAACTGAACGGGCCTCAGCCAGTTTCCTGCGTGGCTTGCACTTCAGTTGGGCCCCAGGAAGGCCAGCCCCAGAGAGATGCATGAACAGGAAACAGTGCCAAGCATGGAGATCAGGAGGAGGAGCAGCCCCAAGGAAGAGGGGCTGTGGCTTGGAAAGGCCTGGCAGAGTCCCCGACTCCTGGATTCCTGCCCCGTCCTTCAGGGCGGAGGTCTCAGAGGTACCCCAGGGCAGGTGTTTGGAAGCTCCCAGATCACACCCACCTTGTCTTTATTGCCACGCTCTGCCGCCACACTGCAGATCAGTGCTCCTGTATGGTGACACTTTCCCCAGCCCCAACTCTCCCTGCCGGCCCCCTGCCCAGAACCAGGAGAAGTCCCAACCTCTCTCCCCACCTCTGCTGAAAGATTGTGACTCCCTAAACCCCCATCCATCTCTATGCCCCTTCCAGAAGGTTCCACCCATGGGAGTTGAGTAGTGACAATGGGCAGCAGTGCTTCTTCATCTTGATCCCCTCACCCCCAGCAAGCAAGGCCCACCATCGGCACCCCCAGTACCCAGGACTAAGTGAGCTGCAGTGAGTATCAGAGTCAGGAGCGCCGAGGTCCTAGCTGGGCCCCACCACCCGCACCCTGACTTAGGGCAAGAAACTGCCCACTGAGGTCTCGATTTCCTCATCAGTTAAATAGGATGATTCATCTATATCCCACTGCCCCTCTTGTAGGAATGAGTTATAAGGGCTTTGCAAGCTCCAAAACACTACACAATCAGTGGAGATTGTTACTATCAGCAGCAAAGTTACCATGTCTTCAGATCTGTGCACAGCTGAATGCGCTGGAGAGGAAGGGCCAGCCCAGCCCCATCTAGCCAGGGCTGCAGTGCCCCCAAGCTAGCCATTGTCTGAGGGCTTCGGAAAGTACATACAACGGCAGGTCAGACAAGGAAAATCCTAGGGGACAAGGCAGGGATGTGAGGTACCTAAGGGCAGGCCCTGCCTGACAGCACCAGGGAAGTGCCAAGGGAGATGGGCTGGACAGTTTTCCAAGGGAGAGGGAGAGCCTTGACCCACTGAGCCCATTCTGGAACCGGTCCCTCCCATAGGAAACAGGATCTGCCCTAGTGTCCAAGGCTCTAAGGTGGGGCACTAACCCCAGGTCTTGGCCCAGACCTACTATTCAGTTCCTCCAGAAACCCACTCACCCCTCCAGGCCTCGCTTTTCATGTTCTGAAAATGGAGAAGCCCTGTCCTCTCGTGTGTGTGTGTGTGTGTGTGTGTGTGTGTGTGTGTGTGTGTGTGTCTTTTTTCCCTAGGCAGCTGAGTGGTCACATCCCTTGTCTCAGCAGGGCCACCCCAGGAATGACCATTGAACTGATGCCTGAGGGAGCAGCACTTTCCCCAGCCACTGCCCCAGCCTGATCTCAGAGGGAAACTCCAAACCTCCCTCAAGTGGGAGGCTGCCTCTCCCACTTCCTGCCCCAGCTGTCTCCCTCTGCCACACTCGCTGGCCAGCAACCACTAGGGACTGGAAACCGCTACTGAAGCTGCCCTGGGGAGGGGAGGGGGTCAAACAATATGCAAGTTGGCAAACAGATACCCAACCAGGGGGTAGAAGGGAGTGTCCTTGTGGCTCCAAGGGACAACCTGCAGCTGGGGTTCTTGGCAGGGAGAGAACTTCGGACAACGTCCAAGGAAGCCAGTTGTACAGCGCCCTGGCCTCCTAGGACTCTGCTGTGCCTGCCTTGTGGGGTGTGGACCTCTCTGGGCAGGAGATAACAGGCTTCCACTGAGGGCATCAGAGGAAAGGGGTGCAGGTTGACACCAGCCCCCCCACCCTGTGTAATAGTCTGTATGTGTAAAACCATAGCCAGAATCACATGGGGACAGCAGCAGAGGCTGACACTTCTGCTTATGAATGAAGGGAGCAGTGTCCCACCAGCTCAGAACGAAGAAGAGAGTCCATCTATCAACAGGCACCCCAGAAATTCAGGCAGCAGCAGCCCTGCACAGGCCTGAGAGAAAAGACTGAGAGGAGGCAGTGGCCAGCAGCTTTCCTGGGCTCTCGTGACAATAAGGGGTAAGAAAGAAGCAAGGGTCAAGGCTCAGAGAGACCCTCCCTCCTCCCCAGCGGCCCCCAAGGCCAGGAAAGGGCCAGGACCTCCCCCTAGTACTCCCACCCCAAGGCACTCACGGTCATTGCAGACAGGGCCACCATAGGAAGTCATGGTGCAGTCGCAGGTGAAGCCATCCCACTGCTGCAAGCAGACGCCCTGGTTGGCACAGGACTCTTCGGTGCAGGTGGTGCTGGGGCCTGGAAGAGGCAGGAGGAAGGAACACACCCTGCTCAGCCAAGGCCACTCCCTGCCCAGGAGGAGAAGCTTCAGGGCCAGGCTGAAGTCCTGCTCTCAATTCTTGCAGGCTGAGAGGGCCAAGTGCTGATGAGGGGGGTGGGGTGGGAATGGGGACTCAAGGACTGCCAGGCTTGGCCTTGAACTGTGATAAGGGGTTAGGGTGGGAGGCAACAGGGAGAGCAAGCGGCCCTTCACCACCCTGTACCCCTGCTCCAGACCTGGGGCAGGCTGCTGTAAGGCCTGAGAAGCAAAGCCACTTTGCCACCCTGGTGGGCCTCTGCAGCTGGCCCTCCTGCAGCCTGCAGGGTCACACCTAACTCCGCCCTGCACTCACCGTCACAGCCCCTCTCCACCTGCCCGATGCGGTGCAGGGCATCAGCGATGAGGTCAGGGAGGCGCCCGTTGAGGTCCACAGAGGCCAGGCAGCCCTGAAAGCCATCCCGGGAGGCCACCAGCTTGGGCAGGTTGCTGAACATATTCTTGCTCAGACCACCAATGTACAACTCCCCTGCAAAGGGAGTGGGGTCAAAGCCTAGGCATCCCAGTGCCCATTCCCCTCCCAGAACTTTGCATCCACTTGTCAGATCCTCCTGGCCATGCAGTGTCCCATCCCAGATTCCAGTTTCCTTACAGAGATCCAGCGCTCTGCATATCCCCACCCCCACCTCTTCCCTCTCCCTTCTCCACTTTGCCATCTGCCTGCTCCTCTCCTGGAGAAGCCCAGATGCAGGGGGCGGGGGGGGGGGGGGAGATTGGGAGGGGAGCAGCTGGAGGAAACCGTTCCATGCTCTCTCCCACACAGCTGATTCCAGTTCCGGCCTGTAATCAGGGCCTTTCATAGATGTGTAGCCCCAACCCCCTCCACTCCCAGCTCCCCCCTTCCCAGAACTCCCATTCTCAGTACACCTTCAGGCCTCTCCCTACTCTGAGTTGTCTCCTGGGGGTTATAAGCCCAGCTTTGTTCCCGCAACAACTAAAGGCTTGGCTTGGAAACTCTGGGTGACACTTGGAAGTTCTCCTCGGGAATGCCTGATTCCCACATCACTGCCTGGCCACATTGAACCTAACTCCCTGGAAGTTTCAGCCAGCCCATAGCAGAGCCTCGGGAGACAGTCAACCCTGATGCCCTGGCCATGGGCTCAGTGCAACACAAGAGGGGTCTGGACTACCCCAGGTTTGCTACCACTGTGGGTTATCTGGGACACATCACCCCCTTCTGGGAGCAGGGAGAATTGGCTGCACCATGCTGCTCTATGTAGCCCAGGACCTGACCAAGCTTCCAGTTCCAGCTAAGTGACTTCAGGCAAGCCATCTAGTTTTGAGAAGCTTCTGTTTCCGCCTCCCCAAGGCGGGGATGAATTCAATGGTCTCTGAGGATCTTCCTCAAACTCAGACAGTCTGAGTCACACTGACGCCCAGGGGTCCCTGTGGAACTGAGGGCTGCTTTGGGAGAGTGAAAGACGTCGCCCACTGGGCTCCGGAATAGCCGCAGCGGGCATCGTCCTCACTTCTGTTCCAACATCCGTTTCTAGGTCTGGCCTCTGCTCTCTGAGCCACCCCTTCTGGGGGCAAGTGATGGTGGCTTCAACAGCCACTGAAGAAGCCCTGGGGAATGTGGGATCCTGGTATCATGCTGAGCCCACCAGGGAAGCTTGGGTCCAAAAAAGTCCCCAGAGCTACCCCAGCCAAGGCCCAAGGCATAGGACAGCATGCAGGGACCCAGCTACTACTACATCCTCCTCCACTCATCAACTGCCCCTCCCTCCCTTCCCAGAAAAGGCACCTGCCAAGAAGCTAAGCTCCCTATTCTCTCTCCACCCCCTCATCCAAAGCAGGCTTCTCAACCTCAGAGAACCAAGAGGTCTTTGGAAGGCCTCCGGAGGTCTTCGGGCTACCTACTCCAAGCTCTAGAGTAAGGCCACCAAGCTCCCCGTGGGACACATCCTGTGATAGGTGCTCAGTGCTGAGGGCAGCCCTGCAGGTGAGCAGACCTTTGACAAGGAGGTGTCAGGCTGGACGCAGTGGAGAACAGGGAAGATGGGAAACCACAGGTAGGGGAGGAGGGAGAACCATGCTGGTAGAAAGGCACACAGGGAGTGGGTGACCTTGTGGGGCCAAGGGGGTATCTGGTCTAGGGCCAGGCCTTCTGCAGAGGCCCCGGGCCCCACCTTTGAGATCGAGGTTCCGGGCGCCATTGGAGTGCTGCGTGACAGTGCGGGAGTCAATCTTGAGTGTGTGCACATTGCCTGGGTCCCTGGACACCACCACGTTGTGCCACTGGTTGTCGTTGACTGGTTTGTCTGAGTTCCCCTTCATCAAGGATGGGCCATTCCCCAGGTCAAACACATAATGGATGTACCTGCCCCACAGTAGGGAGGAAACACTGGGTCAAGGTGGGAGCAACGCTGGGAAGGAGGAACTACCCCTGGTGGGGATCCTAGTTGCCACAGGAGGAAGGGTAGAGTGGGAGACCCCATAGTGGAGAAACCCAAATTGATGGCACAAGGACTGTGGTCATGGGGAGAATGTGGAGAGGGCAGGCCACAGAGGAACTGGTCAGGGGAGAGGTTCGTGGGGGAAGCCGAGTCCCCGGGGATCAGGGACAGAGCTGCTCTAGGGAGGGATCCCCTCAAGCAAGAGGCCACAGGGACATAGCCCTGTCTCCTGCCTGTAGGGAGGACTGGAGGGCCACGACCAGGACTGTGAATAGGGAATGGATATAACTGGGAAACCCCTGGCAGAGAAGCAACTGGGGCATCACCAAGGTGGAAGGGAATGCTGCTTCGACATCTTGGCCTATGACTGGGGAACTAAATCTTGACCTGTGGTTTAGAGGGATTAGATGTCCCAGCCAGTGGCTGAGGGACCATATCCTGGCCAGCAGGGGGAGGGGACCATTTCCTTGACAGCAGTGCAGAGCCCAGCGCCTCACCCCTTGACCAGCTCAATGACAATGAAGTCATTGCCGTTGCCCGAGTTGAATAGGAGAAGCCCGTCAGGGGCCGTGGTCTTGAACTGGAAGAACAGGTGCATGGAGGCGTAGGCTTGAAGCGTGGCAAGTGCCAGGTAGCTGCTCCGACTCTTGAAGGTGACAGGGTCGGCTACAATGGCACGCAGGCCAAAGCGAGCATTGAGCTCGCAATAGGTGATGTCCCCATCCTTGCACTGGTCCATGTAGGGCTGGCCATTGAACACAAGCCCGCTCAGGTGCCCAATGAAGTTGGAGGGCACCACAGAGATGAAACGCCGCTCCGTCATGATGCCCGTCTCAATGTTGTAGAACTCCAGCCGCGTGTGGGCTCCCGCCATCTGTCCTGCTCAGGACAGGAGAGAGAGATGAGGGAGGTGGCTTTGGGGCACAAACTGTCCAATCATTCCTGAGGTTGGGTCTCGGGTCCCCAGGAGCCTCCCCTCCACATACGGACCACATGGGAGAGAAACCAGCAAACACTCCCAGGTCAGTGCTGGCAACAAGCACAGTTCCTGGGTCCTGAAAAGTGGTGGGACTCGTTAGTCCTGGGCTGACTGGCTTCTAGGGACATGCTGTCTGCAGGGAGTTGAAATGGTCTCTGGGGTCCAGGCCACCCCACAATATCCCACCCCTGAGGGAGAAATGCCAGCAGCAGCTTGATGGAATGCTACCCTAGGCAGGGGTCACCCAGAAGAACGGGCCAAGCATGTATACTAGACATGTGTCCACTTCCCTGGCCTCAGACCACCTACCCTCCACAGTCACGTTGTCCACAGACAGCTGCAGGCTCTTGCCACGCCGCACCACCCTCACCGTGTGCCACTCATTGTCATTGAGCTTGTGCCCCGCAAAGAGAGTCTCGGGGCCTTTACCTGCGGCACCAAGGAGGGAGTGAGCATGGCACCTGTATACGACCACATATACAGCCCAGGCTCATAGCCCCACCACCCACAGACGTGTGCACGCAGGTTCTCACACAACCTATGGCACATACTTGGCTGTACCACACACCTATGCACACAGGTACACACACTCAAGGGAACAGAGCTTTTTACACACCCAACACTCAGTACTGCCACTCTGTACAACATCCAAAGGGTCCATTGAAGAGAATCAACCTGAATCGTGCCTGTGAAGCATGCCCAGAGGCCCTGAACAGACACACATCCTACAAGCAATATACTCTTTCCCCACCTCCTAAGGACCTTCAATGTCAGTGTGTATAGCCAGCAGCAAATTCCCAGCATACATGCATAGACGTACAACTTTCCAAAACAGAGCCTCACGGTGCACCCTTAGCTTCATTGCTGGCGGTGGAGCTTTCAGATAGACACTCAGGGCCCCAGCTACAGGGACTCAGTGAGACCTTTCTGCACACACCGGTTAACTCTACACACAGCTCACTCAGGATGGCCAGAGAGGGGAGCATTTTCTAGGAATTATGGCCATTTATTCAAGACCAAGATTATCTGCTTCCAAGCCTAAAACAAACATATTTCTCTTTAGGATGGTGCTGAACCTCACAGCACTCCCAGGTCACCCCTGGGCCCCCAGTGCTCCCGCCAGCAGGGAACATGGTCACCATGCATATGTATACAGGTACCAAACACACACAGAGACACTCAAATCACACAGCCTCTCTGCCTGCCATGTTCCTGTCTCTCCTAAACAACCTCAGGGCACACCAGGGGGACCAGAGATAGCACTGAGCCCAGCACACTGGGACACTCAGACATGTTCACACTCACTCTCCATCTCACCCCTGCTAAGTGCCTCGCTGCCACCTTGGAAAGCACCCCAATTTGGCAGAAACTCTGCCCCTACCCCACACAGGAGCTGTGAAGGGCTGCTTTGAGACCCTCACCATGCTCGCCTCCACTGACTCAAGCCGCATCTTCTTTCCAGCGTGCCTCCCCCTCCCCCTTGTGGCCGCCTCTGGAGATGCAGCAGAATGTCCTAGCTCCTCTCTCCAGCTCCTTCCTGCCCGTAAAGGGTGGTGGGCTATCCTGCTGCAGGTGCCACCAAGACTTTGTCCCACCCTCTTGAGGACTTGAGATGACAAGGTTTACTGGCCTTCCTCCTCCCAGACCCAGTGAGCATGCTGACTCCGGACCCCCACCAACTCTCTCTGGTTTGGCTTCATTTGGCCCATTCTGTCCTACACAACCACACTACCCCATTCCGGCTCCCCTCCCCCCACCCACTGCCCAACTCCACACAAGCCAGTGATGAAGGCTTCTCCTCCCCCGCCCAGCCCTCCCCAGACCCCAGTGTCCAGCATCCCAAGCCCCTCAGGGCTCTGCAGAAGAAGAGGGAAGCCACTTACTGGGTGCGCAGCCGACGCGCAGGCAGTCTGGGGGGGCCATGGGGCGGGCAGAGGGGGAGGGGAGACAAAAAGGCAGAACAAGTTTTTTTTTTTTTTTTTTTTACATCCTTCACAGGGAGGGGTGTCTGCAGGCGGGGGTTCCCCCCGGGGCCACTTTCCGGGGACCACGCGTGCCCAGGTGCCCTCTCCCCTTCCTTAGTTGGACCCCTGCACCTCCTGCCCCCAAGAGGGTTCCAACCCTCCCCAGGGCTAGGAGGCAGGGCAGTTGGGCGACAGGAAGAGGGCTTGCTTCTCCCTTCTTAGAAGGGCCCCAGCACTCCTGTCTGAGGGAGATGGCACCTTGGGAACCTCAGCGTACAGGGGATCACTGGGGGTTAAGGGCTTGACCGACCCAACACCTCCTCATCTCTGGGAAGGATGCATAGAGCAGGCCAGAGTCCCTGCATCCCCTGCTCTGGGACGACTCCCTGCTCAGAGCCCAGGTTGTGACACGTCACTCCCATGCCCTCTGGGCTCTGAGCTAAATGGAGGGGTCTGCCCCAGGGCCCCCTTCCCTTGGCCACGTACCTCCTGAAGTCCCAGGGGGCTGGCACCACTCCTACAGGAACCTTCCTTCTACCTCCCTAACCTGGAGAATGCCAGGTTGTCACTGGGGGCCCAGTAGTCCCTCATCCTGAAGAGGAACTAACATTAATGTTTTAATAGGAGGAGCCATGGCCTCGCAGAATGGGACACTGAGCCCCCCAAAGTATGACTTTTGAGGGCATAGCAAGTCAGGGATAAGTAGGCACCATAAGCAACATTCCCTGCCTCTGCCCCAGCCCCAGGATTGCTACCCTCCAACTCCAGGCTCCGAGTGCCCCCACGTGGTTGGAAGCACACTGTCTATTCAGAGCTGCAGCCTGGGGCCCCGGTAGCTATCCCCCTGGTGGGACACATTACCCACACAAGCCAGTTGCCTTCCTTGCGGGGGGGGGGGGGGGGGGGGGGGGGACAGAGCACTTGAGTCCTGTGAAGTTTGGGCTTAGGGCCCTGAGCGTCTGCACCACTCCTTCAGACCCGACAGCCAGGAGCTGCAGAAACTCCTGCAGCAGGAGGCAGAAAAGCTGGGTCCCCAAATCTCACTATGTGACTGGGCAAATCTCTGAGCCTCAGCTTCCCTCCCTGTGGGCTGAGGGGCTCAAACAAGAGGGTCCTGAGCTAGGGGCACGAAACAGGTGTTCACGGGGCTGTCCCCTGCCTTTCAGAGGGGGCAGTTTCCAGCTCTGGGTTAACGGGAATATCCGGGCATCTTTCAGCTCCTGCCAGAACAGGCTCTTCCCCAGAACCCCAGGCACTAGGGAGCAAAGGGGCATAGGGGCACCTGGCATCCCCTGGGCCCTGAAGGTTCCTGCAGTGGAGGTGAACAGGTTCCCCTGTGGCTCTAGGGGGCACAGGCCCCTTGGGCAGTACAGCTGAGCTCCACACGCGTTGTCAACCGCAGCAGAAGAGTGGGGGGGAGCAGCCGGGACCCTGAGTCCAAGCCTGGCACCAAGAGAGGGCAGAAGGTCAAGGGGTAGATTCGGGGAAGTCAGAAGCCCCAAAAAGAGGAAGGGGATAGAGAGGGAGCAGAGAAAAGAGGAAGAAAAGGGGGAGCAGAGGGAAGGAGCTGGACAGAGGGGGGGGAGGGTGCCAGGCCTGGAGTAAGGTCACGGGGGCTCTCTCGGGCCAGCAGAGTTTTCACCAATGAAGGGTCCAAAAAAGAAAAAAGGGAGCTGGGAAGGGCAGGCTGACTTCATTGGGGAAAGGCCAGGGAGGAGTGCAATTCTTTCCCCTCCCCAGCAGGGGAGCACCAGGAATGGGGGTCCATCTGTCCAGAGAAGAGGTGTCAGCTCCAGGCCCACTCTCTGCAGTGACCACACCTCTGAAGCCCCCACTCCAGTGGGGTTTGAGGAGAGCAAACCCATTGAAGATGGGCACCCCAGGAGGGAGTCAGCACCATGGGGAGGAAAGCCAGCAGCGGTGAGAGGGGGAAACAGCCTCCCAGTGCACCTGCCCACCCAGAGCACAGCTCAGGGAGCATAGCTAGTAACCTATTGACTAGTAACCTATGCCTCTAGTTCAGGGAATGGACAGCAGTGACTGGTTTATGCAGATGCACCAAGGCCCGGGCTGGACATATAGACCAGGGAGACAATAGGAATGTGTGATGGGACAGGTGGGAGGAAGTCACCTGCATGAAAGGAACTGAAGGAAAGAACCTGGGCTTCCCAGGCCCCATCTGACACGCTGCCACCCCCTGCCACCCAGCCCCCTGCCCCACAGATTGGAGGGGGCATGGTGGGGGGAAGGCTTCTATGCAAGGAGCCTCAGGAGCCCAGACAACAGAGGGAGCCCGAGACCTACTGACCAGCCACTGGTAGCTGGGACCAGGTAGGCACACCTGGTGGAGGGCAATTCCAGGGAGGGTGAGGAGGGCTGGGAGACAGGGCTGGGTACTAGCCCCAAGGGCCATGCCCAAGGCAGAAGGAACCTAGGAACACTGATCAGAAGTGAGTCCAGCCCAGGACTGGGGAACTCAATGGTGCTGCTTGTCTGGGAGGTGCAACGGGCCCTGCATAGCAAGCAGGATGGGGCTCAGAATGGGGATCCTGAGGTGGAATCATGTAATGTGGAAGGAAGCAAGGCCCAAGCCTGGCTCTAAGCTTATGTCCCTATCCCAGTACGATTTTCCTTCAAGAAGGCTGGTGAGCCCTGGCCGGTGTGGCTTAGTGGTTAAAGTGTCAGTCCACATACCAAAGTGTCTCAGGTTCGATTCCTGGTCAAGGTCATGTACCTGAGTTGCAGGTTCGATTTCCACCCCCGGTCAGGGCATGTGCGGGAGGCAACCAGTTGATGTGTCTCTCTCACATTGATGTTTCTCTCTCTCCCCGCTCCCTCCCTCCCTCCCTCTCTCCCTTCTACTCTCTCTGAAAAGCAATGGAAAAAGTATCCTCAGGTGAGGATTAACAAAAAAAAGGCTGGTGAATCTCTATGCCTGACTTGCATCTGTATAATGTCTTCACTCCCATTATTCCATCTGAGCCTCAAGCCCATCACAGAGAGTGGGCAGAGCGGGGGGATTCTTATGCCCATTCTAGAGAAGAAAACGGGCTCAGAGGGAGGAAATAACTTACCCAGCAGTCAAGGAGACCAGGGCTAGAGCCTAGATCTTCTGGCCCCATTACAGTCCAAGGCCAGGTGGCTGGGTGTGGACAGGCTGAGTCTGTGTGATCACACAGCGGCCACACACCTCCTTGTACACGCATCTCTTGGTATTTGCAGACACTTGCTCTGCACAAGCATTTGATCACAGCTTGTCATGAGCCATGTGAGAGATGGCTTCTCTATGGATGGGATCAGACACAGCCAAGGGTGAGGCAGGTGGGAGGACTGTCCTGCTGGCTATCATCCTGAGGGCCACCTTTTTCTCTAAGTACTGATGTGGCACAGACAGGAATACATGCCCACTGGAAGGAGGCTAGTTCCTAAGAGTGGAAGGTCCTGGGGGCCCACCAGAGTATGTTTTTCTGGCCAAGGACACTGCCTCCCCTCTAACCTAAAGGGACCCAAGCTTCTTTGCAAGGATCTAAGTCAGCCCAAGTGAGGATGAAGCACCTGCCTTCCCTGCAAACAGAAGGCCCTGAGTTTCCCTGCTGTGTCCCCACCATGCACAGGGCCATGTGCATAGTCGCACAGAGAACACACATCCCAGGGCAAGGGGGAGTCTCATGCTGGGTACGCAGACCTGGGCAGTGTGAGAAGCATAGGGCCACTCATGGGCTCCTAGGCTGGTGCCTTCCTCCTATGGCCATCTCAGGGATACCTGGGGGTGTGGTACAGACCCCTAGCACATTGGACAGAAGGTGTTTCCCTTCTCGCTTTCCCCTGCAGCACTGCCACCCGCCACCCACTCCAGGCTGTGATCATGGTTAGAAGCGGAGCTTCAGGGAACCCTAAAACCATGGATGCCCTGGACGCCTGCACACCTCCCCACCCTTAGCTCCCACCTCTCTCCACAAAGCTTTGTCCTAGGAATACAAAAGCCAGGTGGCCAAAAGGGGAACGAAAAAGAACATAGTATAAATTTATAAACAAGGTAATAGGCCCTCCAAAGGCCACAGTCTATCCCACAAATGCCCTGGAGACCGGTGTTAGCACGAAACTCCAGATAAACATTTAAAAGCTCAAAGCTCACCCGGCCAGCGTGGCTCGGCAGTTGAGCATCAACCTATGATCCAGGAGATGGAGGTTCGATTCCCAGTCAGGGCACATGCCCGGGTTATGGGCTCAATCCCCAGCAGGGGGAGTGCAGGAGGCTGCCAATCAATGAATCTTTCTAATTGATGTTCCTATTTCTCCTTCTCCCTTCCTCTCTCTGAAATCAATAAAATATATTTTAAAATTTAAAAAAAAAGCTCAAAGCTCTGTGTTATCTCCAGTCGAGGATTCTAATCTGCTCAGAAGAGCCCTACTTCTCCTCAGGGCCCAAGACACAAGTGACCCGAGTGTACTGACTCTTCCTGTATGGCAGGCCCCAGGTGCTAAGTGTCTATATTCTTGGAGAGGCTAGACTGGGATGGACAGATGTGACCCAGCCTGGACAGCTCAGGACTGCTCACTCCCAGCGTTTCCCGAGCTAAAAGCTCCATGGTGGTGGGGACCTCGTCTTATCCACCACTGTACCCCACATTTGGGATACACCTGGCACTTATAAGGTATCCCATGAATATCAGCTGAATGAGGGAGCCTGCTGTTTTCTTTTTGCCCCAGCAAGCTTCATGATCCTGCCTGCATGACACCCAGGGGTTTGTCAGTGAAGTGGAGCTGTCGCCAGCTCTGGGCAGGGGCAGATACAAGCCTTCTGATGGCAAGGGGCCCGGACACCCCCCACCCCCAGCTCTTTTGGAGGCAACAAATGAGGAAAGCACTGGGCTTTAGGCAAGTGACCTGAGTTTGAGTCCGGGCTCCCCGCCAACTCCTACCACCCCCACTAGTTTTGTGATGTTGGATGGGGCAGCATATGAATTCCACAGTCTACATAACAGGGAGAGTAACACCTCTCTGGAGATCTAGTATCATCAGAGTGCAGCTATGGGACTCAAACATGGAAGCAGACACAAGGAAGGTGACGTCTTGATGCCTCCCATGTAGTATACACGCCTACGCACCAGACGCAGACACAGCTCTCAACGAAGTGCAGATGAGGGCTGATGGGGGTGGGGGGAAGGTCCTCAGCTCTGGATCTGCTGCTGCACTGGGCTCGGCTCAGCACCAGTACGCTCTCCCAGTGAATGAACCACGAATGAGCTAGTGGGTGAGGCGACAACCAAGAACAAGCTGTCGTTATGTGTGCACACACAAGAAGGCCGCTGCCAAGACCCACATGAGCACCACGCTCGGGCAGCCGGCATAGCCGTACCCGGGCTACTCCGCACAGTGCCGCTGAGCACAGCACCACCTGCACTGTGTCCTCTCCTCACTGGGCTGGAGTTCTCAGGGGCTCTGACCCTCCCCGCCTCCAGATTCTCGTTGGCACCACCACCAGCTTCTCCAGACAGAGGGGGTATGAGTCAGAGGCAAGGTCGGGGAAGGGGCCAGGGGCACGGGTGGGGTGGTTACCGAGGTTGACAGTGAGCTTCATCTGGCCCCCATCCAGCTCGAGGCGCAGGGTGTCAGCTGACTCCCTGGAGGTGGTGGCCATCATGAGCCCATAGGCCCGCTGGGACATGAAGCGCAGAGACACGTCCTCTGCCTCCGTGTGCATGGCATTCGGCAGCATGATCTTCATGTACATGGAGCCGTCATAGCTCAGGACCGTGGCCTCTGCCCCAGGAGTGTGGAGAGAGGTCAGCAGGGGACAGGCAAAGGCCAGTGGAGGGAGAGAGAAGACAGAGAGAATCATTACAAGGAGGACAGGCCCAGGGCTGGTCTATGAGGAGCACTTGGAAAAGGAGGGGCCACAGGGATGGCAATGGGGACACCTAGTCTCACCTCTCTCACAGACCCGCCCCAGAAAGCCAGTCCCGATGCAGTCACAGACGAAACGGTTCCAGCCCTCTCGACAGATGCCCCCGTTGCGACAGGGGGCCGATGCACACTGCTTCAGAGTCTCCCGGGAGCAGAAGGGGGCGACACCCACAGCCCCTTGTGCCTCAGCTAGGCCCCGGAGGTCTCGGCTACGCCCATCTATGAAGAGGTCTCGCACACAGCCCACGTAGCCAGCCCGAAGCGCCGCCGTCCACACCTCAGGGGGCAGGGGCATTTCCACTCGCCCCCCTTCAGGGAGACCACCCAGGTACAGCTCGCTCTCCAGGTCCAGAATCTCACTCTCCCCAGTGGCCAAGAACGGTGTGCTGCGGCTGTTCACCGAGATGGAGCCTAGGGGTCAACCAGAACAGACTGAGTTTCAGTGGGGAAGGCAGGATCCAGAGATGCCACAGGCCAGAAAGGAAGATCGACCTCGCAGCTGCAGCCAGACCTCTCCACCCCGCCCACCCCCTGCAGAAGCCCTGGGTGGGAAGCTCAGATATTGCTCTGAAGCTCACAGGAGCCAGCCCCAGCCCAGCTGCAGTGTGAGGTCCAGACTCCTCCCTCCCCACCTGAGTGAATCTTCGGAGGATGCACAGGAGGTGGACACACCCCAAAAAGGCTGGATCATTCAGGGGTCATTCCCCACTTCAGTCCCTTAAACCAGAAAATGAGAGGCACAGAACCCTAAGGAGGCTGAAGGGTTTGAATCTAAAGGGTTTTCCCCACTGTCATTTACTGACCATCTGTGACTATATGCCAGGCATTTAGCACTTTACATATGTTATGTCACTTAAGTCTCACAGTAGCCCTATGAAATTGGTCCTTCAGGATCCCACTTTGAAAAGGCAGACAAGCCTTAGAGAAACTGGGGAACCTGTGCAAAGGACGATAGCGGAAGAGGAGCAGAGCCAAAGCACCCCACCCAGGCAGCATTCTCTACCCCGAGCCTGCTTTCTCCACCCTGGCCTGGAGCCCCTCTATGGCTGGTGGACAGGAGGGGCAGGCAGATCAGCTCCTGGGACCTGTGATACAGGATGGCAGCTAGGAGAGGGGAGGCCAGGCATGGAGTTTCTGAATCGTAAGAGTTTTTTAGAAGGAGAAATGGGTTATCTCAGAAAAAGATTTGAGATCAGGTGGATACTTCAAAGCTTTTACTGAACAAGAAGAAATTAAATTGAGTCTAGGCCTTGCCCCAAGGTCACTCTAAAACATGGAAAGGGGGTAACTCAAGTGTTCACCAATGGATGAATGGATAAAAAAAGTGATAGACAACATGTGATGGAATATTATTCAGCCATAAAAAGGAAGGAAATGCTGCCACGTGCTACAACATGAATGACCCTTGAAAATAGTTTGCTGAGTGACATAGGCCAGACCCAAAAGGACAAATGGTGTATAATTCCACTTATATGAGATCCCTAGAGTAGTCACATTCATGGAAACAGGAAGCAAAATGGTAGCTGCCGGGGCTGAGAGAGGGGGATAGGGAGTGAGTGTTTAATGGGGACAGTTTCAGTTGGGAAAATGACAATGTCCCAGAGATGGATGGTAGTGGTGGTTGTAACCAAAATGTTAACGTACCTAATGCCACTATACTGTGTGCTTAAAATGGCTAAAATGGTAACTTTTATGTTACGTATAATTTACCACAATTTTTTTGAAACCATGGAAAAGGTCAGAGAGCTTTGCTGGAATGACTGCCCAGTGTATGTGTTGTGTGCACAGATGGGCATGGCCAGAGCTGGTCAAGATAGTGACCCAAGGGCCAGCCAGACCTGGTGGGTGGGCTCTGGAGTTCTATGTGAGGCTATAAAGACCACTTCCTGAAGGCCAAGAGGAGAGAAGGCCCAGCCGGTGTGGCTCAGTAGTTGAGCATTGACCCATGAGTCAAGAGGTCACCAGTTTGATTCCAGGTCAGGGCACACGCCCAGGGTTGCAGGCTCAATTCCCAGTAGGGGGGGTGCAGGAGGCAGCTGATTGATGTTTCTCTCATTGATGTTTCTTATCTCTCTCTCCCTCTCCCTTCCTCTCTCTCTAAAATCAATAAAACATATTTTTAATTAAAAAAAATAAAAAGAGGAGCAGAAAGCCCAGGAGCTCTGGGCAGCTTTCCAGCCTAAAGAGTTATTGCTCACCTGCGTTGAAACTCCAGGAGGCAACCAGTGAAGACCCCAGGTGGCATCATGAGACAAAACCAAGGGATGAGCCCATTTCCCATAAAGCCCAGGGAAAGCAGCCTTTCTCTGAGGAAGGGAGAGTAAGGAACAGCTAGCCCATGGAAAGCGGACACTTCCAGAAGCCATGGCAGCCCCCGTCACTCCACCTAGACTTGAAGGCCCAGTGCGGTGACAGCTGGGGGAGCACAAAAATTTAGCTGACACTGGTAAGTGCTTAAATTGGATAATATGGCAGTTCTCATTTATATCAGTTCTCTTTCTCAGATAATTCTCTCATGTTCAACAAGATGAATTAGGCAGAAGATAAGAAAAGGATGGGAAAGGGGCACTGGAAGGGACGAGTAGAGGAGAGGGTGGCTAAAAGCAACAGAAGGTTCAAGAAATAGCACCTGCCTGACCTCGGCACTCTCAGCTCTGCTGCTCTATTGTGCTGAAGTCCTCAACAGGTGGCCACCGTCGGCTCCCCCCCACCAGAACCGGAGTCTGTGACAGCAAAGACTATTTAGTTCATGCGCCCTCCAGTCCAGCACCTTGGACAGCACCTAGCAGAGTTGGTACTTGATAAGTTACTTCTTAAGTGAATTAATACAAGAAAGTCGAATGGATCTAGACAAAAGGGAGGTATGGTTGGGAAGATTATTTTTAAGGGAATGGGATATCTACTCTGTGAGAAACACTGTGCTAATGCTTTTACAGTGTTCTCTCATTTTCTCCTCTTGATGACCCCCATGTAAAGATTCCTTCTGTAGATAAGGAAACAAAGGTTTTTCAAGGGTTGAGTGATGGGCCTAAAGTTACACACACAGTAAGTGAAAGAGCCGAGGTGTGAACCCAGGTCTCCAAATGCTATGCTTGTTCCACCCTGGGCACACTAACAATGGAGGGGCTGGGAAGGCCAGAGGAGGAGTGGAGGAGAATGGCAGGGAGGAGTTCCGGAAACTGTAGGACAGAAGAGACCTGGGAAGGATGTCAGGGCAGGGACCAGGAATGGCTAGAGTGAGAGAAGGGACCAGAAGACTCCTGACCTTTGCGCCCGTCCCTCTGGAAGTCCACATGGCACCACTCGCCGTCATTGACCTTGCGGCTAGACGCCCGCAACTTGATGCCTCCAGAACCCATGTCCAGCAGAAGGTAAAGGTAGCCATCCAACAGCTCCATGGCGAAGTAGTCGGCCCGCTGGGCAGAGCTGTGGCTGCTGGTCCCAGCCCCGGCCCCGGCCCCAGCCCGTCGGCCCTGGCTGAAGAGGAGCAGCCCATTGGGCTCAGTGGTGCGGAAGTCCAGGGAAATGGAGCCAGTGCGCTTAGCACTCCAGCGGGGCAGTGCCACAAAGGCCTCAGGACTCTCAAAGGTCACAGGGTCCAGGGCGGCCACATCCTCACAGCGGAATGACAGGTCCCCCTGAAGCTTCATCTTGGGGTCCCCTTCCTTTGCCAGGCGGGACAGCTCCAGCTTGAAGTCATTATTCTTATAGACCACCTGCAGGGAGGGGCGGGGTCAGGGATGAAGAAGTAGCAGCAGCTTAGGGCCTGGCCACTTCTGCCCAGCAGCTGCCAGCACCTGGGGCCCTGCCACCCAGCCCTGGGAGTCCCTGCTCAGTGCCACCAGACCACCAGTTTGGCCCTTTGCTCTAGAACTTCACACACAGAGGCTGTGAGCAAGCAATTCCCATGCCCCACTTAGTTTCTCCATCCTGTCTTCCTGTCCAGCACTAGAAAGGGGGCCCATTCAGAACAACGGCAAGATGACCACAGCCACCATCTGGATGACATTTCCCAAAGTCTTTTCGTTCACACTCTCATCTGCTCCTCACACTCACCTTAAGTAGGTACTGACCACTCATTTTACAGATGAGGAAACAGAGTTAGACAGGTCAGGAGACTTGGCCAAGGTCACAGAGCTAGTGAGTGGAAGAGCTGGGACTCGAACATAGGGGCTTAGTCTTCACATACTACCTTGAGTGGCCTCTGAGAGGATGGGGGACTCCCGAAGCCCAAGGAAGCAAGAGAGAAGTCTCCTGATGGAGTAAGTGGCCTTAGATTTTGAAGAGGGAAGGTCTCCCATCATGGACTTGGGAGGCACAGAGGCCCCAGGCAGCTGTCCAGCTCAGACTAAGCCACGCTGAAGACAGGGGCAAAGGGTTCCTGGGCTGACAGCAGCCCTCTCCTAGCTCTACTCACATCCTTGAGGCAGCCCATAAAGTTGTTGCTGACGGGCGAGCCCGGCAGGTCAGCTGTGTTGGGGCTGCCCCCAATGTAGAAGAAGTCATCAGAGCCCAGCATGGTGTAGTCCTCCTGCGTGTAGCCTGTGGTGGTCAGGATCCCGTCCACTGAGATGGTCACCTGCCCAGCCCAGGGAGGGAGGGGGAGAGACAAGGAGACAACCGGCATCAACTCCCTGGGAAGAGATGAGGGCTGGGCAAGGGAGGGGCCAGGGGGCAGTGGGGGAGGGGGACCAGACCCCCCATTTTTATGTCTGCTTGTCTCGGAGGAGGAACAGTGGGGGGGGTGAGAAGAGGAGGAAGGGGGCAGCACAAGGTTTGATGGTTTTGGGGTGGGTTCAGGCTGGCCCCACAGCCCCCAGCTTAGCAGGCAGAGGCCTGAGGTACTGAAATGTTCACCAAGAACCAGTTCCTGGAAGTGGTTCCAAATGGAAATGGAACCCCAGCTCAGGGGTCCAGTGTGGGGGGAAGCAAAGGGCACCTTCACTCTCCTCCTCCTATAGGTGCTCTCTGGGCCCATATGTGCTTTCAGAGCATCCTTCACAACCGAGGCAAAAACACCAACTGTCCTTGGGTTAGGGGGCTTTGGCTCACCTGCAGCTCCCCCTCAGTCCAGAAGGGAGGGGTGGAGAACAAGGGTGTGAGAAACAAGAACTCAAACAATCCTGAGGAGCCCGGGAACTTCCCAGGGGTGCAGAACATCCTTCAGGGCTGACTCCCACCAATAAGCCCCTTACTGAGTTTCTCTTTACACCCAGGTCACTCTCCTGTCTCCCAAGGAGAGAGCAATACTTTACCTAGTCACCAGCCTGCCTTTCCCCCATTGTCTTCCCTACTGATGCCACTAACATACTCTAGGGAGTCAGGGCCAGGTTGGAGAACAGAGTGGGACAGGACTAACCTCATGATACAGTGACCCTAAGGATGGGGGGAACCTGGTGTTCCAAGGAGGCTCATGAGAAGGGCTCATTCGTGGCCTAGGAAAGGCAGTGATTTTGAGGGGAGTGACAAGTGCAGGGAACTCTCGGACTACCCCTTTCTCAGGCAAATGTCCAACATGGCCCCTGAAAAGTCCACAGGAGTGGCCCACCAGGAATCCAGCCAGCCAGCAAGGCTGTGGGGGTAAGAGCTGAGGTCTGTGGGACCAGGAGCCCACGCTCCAGGAAAGCTGTGGTTTAGGATGGTCAGCTGGGAAATACGGGCAGTCCCTGGAGCGCCACCAGGAGGCAAATACATGCTTCCATAGGCCACAGTGCATCTCACTTTCCACTCCCCTAATGTGTTTCAGCACCCCCTTCTCAGGCAGAGTCTGAAGACTGGAGCCTTCCAGTCACTCTGTGATGTCCCCGCCCAAACCAGTCCATTTGCACACGCCACCAGCCACCTTCCAGCAACTGGTCTCCAGAGTCCCATGGTCATGGGGGCAGGCATGGGTGTTAGGAATTCCTATGGGACATGAGCAGAATGGGAGCAAGGGGAACTACCCCACAGGACCCTTGAGTCCCCCTTGTGCTGAGCTGGAGCCTCCCTGAGGGTGAGGGGTAGGAGGGGGCTGAGCAAAGCCAGGGCAGAAGGGCCCCCTCCTGGGAACCATCAAACCTTGTGCTGGGGGAATCAGGTCCAAGGACAGATGGTAAGGGGGTATCTTTGTGGGAGGGGAAGGTTTGAAAGCTTTTGAGTCTTGTTTGGAGGGGAGGGCTGGTCATTACAGTTTATTTCTTCTTCCCTCCACCACACCTGAGGCTGGGAAGTGGGGTCTGGGTAGAAAAGGGAAGGGTCAAAGTATTAGTCACAAAAACATGCAGACAAGATTAGATAGGGCAGGAGAGGGCCGGAGGAAGGGGACTGGGCTGAAGGGGTGGGATAAGACAGGGAGGGGTGGCACGCAAAGGGGTCTCCCTGGAACAAACTCCATTCCATCCTGCCCTCCACCTCCACTTCTGAATTGGGCCACTAATTAGTTCCTGAGGCTACATCTGGTCACCCCAAATAGACAGTCAGCTCCTGAAGGACGGGTGCCTCGCCTGACTTGTTCCTGTAACCCCACTAATCCCAGCACGGTCAAGGTACACATCATAGTCATTAAAGGCAAATATCAAGTCACCTCATGACTCAGGGCCACACTTGGATCTCACTGCCTAAGTCCCATCTATAAATCCTATGCCTCGGGGCCTTTGGTGGGCAGAGCCTCAGTCCTCTGAGACTGCTCTAACCAGGCACCCCTGCTCCTGTGCAGGGGGAAGCAGGGCCCTCCCAGACCCAAAGCTCCCCAGGAAGAGGCTCCTCTGGCCTCCAGCAGTACACCTGGCCTTCCAGCCCACCCAAGCCACTCAACTGTCCTCCCCCCCAGCCCCAGAAGCCAGGGCACCAGCTGCTGGCATCTTCTTCATGCTATGGGCCTTCTTTGGCCAGCCCATTGGGCCGGCTCATCTGCCTTTGCCCTCTCAGAGTCAGAAGGAACTGACTGAGGGCGGGGGGGGGGGCACCTCCTCAACTCCCCTCCAGACTGGGTGCAAATCTGACCTCATCCCCACAGCTTCATGCAAATTGTTGCCATGTGGTGTCCTCTGATAGAATAGGGTTGCCTTAATCATTCCCCTAAATGACCCCCAAATTCACAATTACTTTTTTGGAGCAGCCCTGGCCCAGGGGTTGGAGGAGAGGATAACAGGAGGTGGGGAGCATCAGGAGGTGCACAAAGGAAGGGGGCTCAGCCTGGGGGCGGGGGAAGTAGAGAACATGGGGGATGGGCACTGGTGGAAAGGAAGCCAAGGGCAGGGGAATGGAGGAAGGTCTCTGGGGAGGGCAAGGAGGGAGATGACAGATTAGTAAACCCAACTGTTCCCTCAGACAAATCAAAGTCCAGACACAAAAATGGCGGGTTCGTTAGTAAAAGCAGGAAACAGGGGAGTAATTCCCCGTCCCCCTCCACCCTGGGGGTTCATGATGCCCCTGCCCCCCAACCCCCCCGCGCAGCTTCTGGAAGGGGTAGGGCCGGCGGGGAGGAGGGCAGGGGGCGCCATGCAACACAGAACAGCCACTGCATTGAGGGCACATGCAGGTTAGAGGGCCGGGGTAGGGCCGGGCCCAGCGGGAGAGGCGAGAGAACACAGCCACCATGAGAAGGCATCGGTCCGGGGGAGACAGGGAAAAGCAGAGATGGAGGCAAAAGAGCTGTGGGGGTACAGGAAGGAGAAGCTTCCTTCCGGCGGAGGAGGGGAGAGGGCCCCCATTAGGACAGATATCTATGGGTTGAGAAAGAAAGGGAACATGAGACTCAGACCTTCCCCACCAGAGGGTGACCCAGACGCTCATTCCCACCACCCACTCACCACTGATCACGGACCCCAGACACACCTGCTCACACACCACATCCCACTGAGGCCGTGTGGGAGTCTTGATGGGCTCATTTCATTGTCCTTTTCATCATCAGGACCACGGTCAGGACCCCAAGACACAGCAGAGACTCTGTACCCAACCCAGACCAGTCCACTCCACACAGACAGGCCAGGCCTGAGTGGGGACTGAGTAGGCCAGGAGGAAGGAGACACAGCTCTGCCCCAGAAGACCCACACCCAGGCAGGAAGGAGAGTGGGGAGAACAGAGGATGCAGGAGCCCAGCGCCCAGCCACCCAGCCCCACTCCACTCCCCAGGAGCCAGGAGGGTGGCTGGAGGTGCTACAAGGGGCAGCCTACCACCTGAGTGGGCTCTCAGCCCTTCCCACTGACCTCAGCTCACCTCTGCTCACCCTGGCTCCCTACTTAGGCAGGCTGGTAGGATGTGAAACCAGGCCCTGGCTACAAATCTCCCCACGGGGCACTCCTTGTCCACCATACCCCAGGAAGGAAGACTGAGGAAGAGTGGAGAACCCTCTGGCATCCTCCAAAGCTCTTCTCCATTCCCTGCTGTGATCACAGAGTCGCCATCCTCCCTGGAAGGGGGCTGATCTGGGGGAAAATTAGACTAAGTGAGGGCAAGTGTTTTGAACTTGTGGGTGGACTGGGTGGGCTTTGGGGATTCAGGAAATGTTTTGACATTATGGGCAAAACTGCCGCCATGGGCATTCTGTTTTCCTGTGAGACACCATTTCTGTGTCACCAAATCCTCAAAGGTTTCACGAGCCACAGGTGGTTAACTTGGAACTGAGTGGGGTGGCATTAGAAAACAAAGACAGGGAAGGACGTCTGAGGGAGGCATGCAGCCCTGCTCCATGTCAAGGTTTAGCCATCTATTTGGGGTGGGGGAGAAACTAAAGAGAGAAACTGGTTGGGAAGATGCCCCAGGAAGATGGCCCAGCCAGCAATTATAGCCCAACAATAAATCCTCACATCTGGATTTGAAAACGTTGGGGAAGAGAAACTTCAGGTAAGAAACCCTGAGTTCTTTAGCCTTTGCCATTTTCCAGAACAATCCCATTTTCCCTCTCTGACTCCCTTCTGTAAAAGGGGTTTAACAGCCTCCATCACTCCCCCTCCTCCCAGGCTGACAGTGAGGCTCACATGACATGACTGAATAAAAGCACTGAAATCTTCCATAACTGGCCACGTGACCCCAGGCTTCTCTGGGCCTCAATTTCCCCGACTGTTAACTGGGAATAATCTCTGCCTGCTGCCTGCAATCTAGAGAGTCATCAAGTTTAAATGATATTCAAAAGCTGAGAGCTATTTAGAGGAACTAAAGCCCCCTGTGTTTGTACAAAGAACTATTGTTATTTTTACAAAAAAACTTCCATTGGCCTGACCACACCTAATCCAGACCTCTCAACTGGTTCATCCTCTCCCCCAGGGAGAAACGTTTAAATAACAAGAAAAAAGTTAACAAAAATAAATACAAAACCAGCCAGAGCCCGGCTGAGGATTGCCTGGGAATCAGAACAGGTGAACCTTCTTTGGTGCCCCGTTCTCTGACTCCAGTCTTGGCCTGAAAGAGCTGATCCCTGGGACAGATTTCTCTGGGTTCATGAGGCTACTCAGATACCCCCAGGCAACCAGCTCCAATCATCAACAGTGATGTTCACACTGGAGAGCGTGGACTTCAGAGATGGAGAATTTAGCAGCATCCCTTGCCTGGGAGGAATACAGACAGGATTCTTTGCTTCTTAACCAGCTTACCCAAGTCACCCTGTCTCTCCTCCTCTTCCCCAGGTCCAATTCCTGCAGCATTCTGGGGTTTCATGCAGTTATTTTAGGACTAATTCCTAAGAGGGGATGGTAATAGGGTCTCCAGTGGGGCCAGCGACATTGTATTCTCCAGGGTCTGCTATGGGAAGGGAACTGCATCTTTACAAAACATCCCTGCCCTGGAAACACGAAGATAGCCAGTTAGCATTTTATAAAGCTTAATAAAATTATAATTCCCTCTACAGAGTACAGATGCTTCCGCTTCCATTACCCTTTCTGACCTTCACACTGGCCCCAGGAAATAGGTGATGCAGGTGTATCATCAGCCTGTTTGGGAACTGTGGTTTAGCCCAAGACACTGTCAATTTTTAACTGAATTGAGACTTGAAGGAAGGTCTGCAGGCCCCTAATTCTCAGATGGTATTCCCCAGGTGCTTGGGGTATACTACATGGGCTTATCTTGCCTCCTTCTGTCCCCAAAGTCACAGTGAAGCTCTGTAAAGAAAATTCCTGGCAGGTACTTAACGGCCAGGCCTGAGGAGTGGGCAGCAGCTAAATGCTAGAAGCAGAAGCTGGAGAACAGAGATTGTGAGGGGTGTAGTTGGGAACACCAAAAGGTTCCATTTGAACACGGGGACGACAGGGCGTGACCAGATAAGATGTTAGGTTTAGGAGAGCTACGACGGCTATTGCCACAGGCACTAGCTCAGGGACAGGGCAGACGACAGGGTTACCCCCAAGTCTGTGGGTGCAGGGAACACACACCTGAGGAAGCATCGGGACAGGCCACAGGTGGCCTCAGAGGCAGAGCCTCTTGGGGAGGTGGTGGAGCCACTCAGGTTGGGAGCCTACTTATCATGCTTCCCTCCTCGCCAGCCAGGCAGACACATGAACCTGGGAGGCTGGGAAGGCCAGGCAGCTGCCCCACGCAGCGCGAGCCCCGTGGGAGCAGACACGTCCATCTGCAGGGTCCCCAGCCTGGTGCTCAATCACTCTGCATTATTAATAGGCAATGACTAACCGCCTGCTGCCGCAGAGCCAGGACACGGCAGGCACAAGGGAATCCCAGGGGATGGCGCACAGCAGGGCCTGCAGGCACACACTCCAAGGCAAGGCGAGGAGCAAAGGGCCAGCCTCAGCTCCTTCCCTGCTCCTGCCCCCACAACCACCTCCATACAGAGCCCTCACCAGGCTCAACACACACACAGTCACATGGCCCCCAGCTCACACCAGCACTGACACATGTACAGTCACTGGCAGAGTCTCACAAACACGAAGTACAGTCTCCCACTAACACCCCTAAATGTCACACCAACATTTACACACACTGGCACCCACACACCAACATACACCAGCTGCATTTACACAGACACCCACACCAACACTCACGGGGACGGAGCCCAACCCAAACAGAGGAGCTTGGTGACAACCACCCCAACTTTACCCCTGCTGGGTGTCCTCCTCACACCCCCTCAACAGGAAGGAAACCAACCCGTCAGAGGCCATGCTGGACAGGCAGGGGACAGAGAGGGGAGGAGAAATGGAGGGGAAGGAAGACAGTGTGAAACACAGTGTTAGTCAGAGCAGCAGAGCTGTGGGGGAACTGGACGCTGTCCCTGGTGGGGGGGAAGACCATTCGTGCCATGCAAAATGTGGGGGAAGACGGAACCAGGAACCCTCAAGGTTGGGAAGTGAGGGCAGGGATGTCACCTCTTCCCTGGCAGCCAGCATGGGGCAGCCCCCAAACTGGTGTGAACTGGTGATTTGAAGGAGCAATCTGGACTGGTCCCAGGCTGCTGTGCATCTCCCAAGGCCATTTCTGCCCCCCTCTGGGTAACTTGCCCCGCTGGCTGCCACTGGAGGGCTCACCCCAGCCCCCTCCTCCAAATCAAGGGGCCTGTCCAGGAGCTGACAGTGAGCAGAGCAGAGCATGTCATGGGATGGTGTTTTCCATGGATTTTCAGGAGACCAAGAAAAAAACTAAATCAAAGAGAAAAAACGAGGGAGAGGGGAAAATGAACAAAACAAAGCAATAGATATAAGCAGCCTGGCATCGGGGCTGGTCTAACCAGAGCCGATGAACGTGGGGCCCCTCTGGCCAGGAATCGGAATCAGGAGTCAGGGGTTAGGGCAGGGACAGGCCAAATTCCTCGATTTCCATTTGTCTTTTGGATTTGAGTTTGGACCAAAAAAGAAAGAAAAGGGAAAGAGGAAAACTAAAGGAGAAGCAAAAATCTAAAGATTGTCCAGGACGCAAAAAAGGAAGAGCAAAACAACCAAAACCAAACGGGGAAAGGAAACAGAAGAGGGAGAATCGAACAGTTAAAAAAACCCACGGCAAACCAAACGGTAAGACAATTAGAGTGATATCTACCAGATAATGCAGTTTGTTTACCATAGCGTGTCCAATCCCTGCGTGCTTCACCGGAGATGGGGGTGGGGGGGGTCAAAAATAAAAAACAACAAAGACAACAACAAAAGAACAGAACGAAAGAAAAGAAAAATAAAATGACCAACTGTGAAACTCAAGGAAGGAGGAAAAATATATATCCATATATGTTCGGTTGTTTGTTCAGACCCTCCCACCTTATTAGGTTCAGCTAGAGTATTTTTGTTTAAAGAAAATTAAATTATGATGGGAAGGAGAAACAAAACACACACATAAATTAATCCCTTCTTCTCCCAATCAATCCCTCCCCCATCCCTCCTCTGGATGCCTCTCCCCCCTCCCCTCCCGAGGAAGAGCCTGCTGCAGAGAAGGGGAACAGTTAAAGACCTTGGTTAGTAGAGAGAAAACAACAAAAGAACTGGACCAAGAAAGCAAAGACTTAGAGATGGCCGACATTCCGCAGATGAGACAAAGGTTAGTTCAGTCTTCCACTCATACCTTGCCCCACCTGTCCCTGCCCATCCCTTGGTCCCCTGGGTTATAAGCGTGTTAGTAACACACACAGAGTTGGCAACGGGGTTTTCCAACAGAGGGTGAAAGAGGGAAGGCGGGAGGTTAAGAAGCAGACCCAATTATGCAGTATTAGTAAATCCTATCAGCTGAGAGGTTAGGAAGTTGAGGGAAAGGAAGGGAGGGGAGCGAGGGGTGTGAGAAAGGGATGGGCTATTGACTTAGGTGATGGACGGGTGGGTTTGTTGGCTAACTGGTCAACCAGATGGCTTTCCAGAGAACTGGCTAAAGAGTGAGTTGGTGCTGGCCAACTGGCTGACCAATGACCATGTTGAGATAATGGGTTAACTGTTTGGTGATGGGCCAGCTGGCTGTCAGGCTGGGAGACAAGTGGCCAGCACCCCTTGAGAATCACAGGAGTGGCGAGAATGAGAGGCAGTTTCATTCGGGGACAAAGGAAAGGGGTTCCCAAGGAGCTTAGGAAGGATATGGGTGTCTGCTTTTCCTGGGGATGGAAGATAGGCAAATAGATCCAGGGAGCCATAGGGGAGGGGCAGCTCCTTTTTTTTTTTTTTGGTCTGTTTCTCTTCCTTCAGAAAGGAGGAGAGACTGAGCCGTCACCAGGATGAGTTAAAGGAAAGCTTGCCCTCCACAGGCTGGCAGAGGGCTCACTCTCAAATCATATCTAATCATCCCAAACTCTCCTCCCTCTCCTTCCCCTCTCCTACCCACAGCTGACTCCTCCTTCCTGCCTAACTTGACTTTTCAGAGCCCACATTTCCCAAAAAGTTCCCCAGGTTCTTCAATCACCCCACCCCCATTCTCCTATGTTCCTCTGTGCAGCTGCCCCTACCAGAATTAAGTACCCACCACCACCACCCCTGCAAGTCTCTGGAATTGGTAAGGCTTTCCCGGCAGCCCAGCCTCCTTCCATACACACCCACAAACCCCTGAACTCCACTTCCCACAGCCAGCACCAGAAATTCACCCCCATTCACACCACCTACCTCTAAAATCCTTTACTCTTCCCTAAGCTACAAGCCAGCTTCTTCTACCCCCAAGTTCATTTTCTCTTCTCCTGGCCAAAGACAGTAACCACCTTCAAAATCACCCTGGTCTTTGGGGAGGAGATGTCAAAGGGACTAAGGCAGCTTCACCCAGACTATCAGAGGTGGAGGACACTATAGCTTGGTGTCCTTTAAATACTGAACTGCACAGCCGAGAGAGTGATTGTAAGAAGGGATGGTATTCCAGGGACAGATCCATTAGTTAGCGAGTTATTATAACCAGTGGGCACAGGGCTAATTGAGTAACACAATTAATAAGGGCCTCACATAATTAAAAATAACAGAATTCAATATTTAGCAGCTAGAAGAAGTGCTGAAAAACCAATATTAATTATTAGTGGTGCAGAAGCAGTTTACATAGCAGTAGGACAAGAGTCTAACTGTGGGGGGGGGGTCTGGAGCAAGGGGGTAACAGGTGATTCAAGGACTGAACTATTACTTAGTGGGATTGTCTGAAATGAAGAGGCCAACTAGTCAGAACAAGGAACAGTTAGCTTCAGGGCAGCTAAACCAATTGCACCAAAAAGGTAAGAGCTGCCTGATGTCCCCACACTCATCAAACAAGGCAGAGGAAAGGTACCAGGGAGAAAGGGATGCAACTGCTACTCTTTTTGAATTAGAACTAGTGTGGGAACTAAAATTAAAAGTTTTCAACTTTCATGGACAACTTCCATTTTAACAAATAGAAGAGCACATTCAGAAACAAGATTAAGAAGGAAGAGATGTGAGTTCTAAGCCTAAACTGTCCACTAAGGTGTCCAGAGATCCAGGCTTCCTCTAAAGGCTGGAGCAGGTGATAGCGGATCCCTCTAGACTTAGGGATTGGAGATCTAGGCCCCAGTCCATGGGGATCATGCCAGAGAGGGCAATTATGGCCAAATACCAGAGTGGAGCTCCCACTGGAACCCATTCCTGGTGGCCTGTGACATGGCAACCGGTGCCTTTGCAAATGATGGCATCTGGAGAGCTGAATTTCAGACTAATAGGTGGATAGTGAAGGGTTCCCCACCCACAGAAACAGCACAGGGGCCCCAGAATGGCAGCGCTCGATGAGGGAGGTGGGCATCAAGTCATGGAGGGGAGAAGTCAGTCATTACATCAAGTGCTAATTTCAAGGGCCTTTGGACAAAACTATACCCCATCTCTGCCTTGAACTCTGAGTGTAGCCCCAGCCCTTCAAGAAAGCCAAGAGAGGGATTACATACAAAAATCATGAAGGTCTGCGTGAAGGCAATCTCTGCAGAGCTGGAGCAAGAAAAGCTCAGGACAAAGAAAAGAGGCGCCCACTCCACTCAGAGATAAGAGGGGCCTGCTCTCCAAGAGACAAGCAGAACAGTCAGATGATTTCGAGATTTGAGAACGTCCAAGAATGGTGGAACTACAAGACAAACTACAGCCGCCTTGCATTTTGAACCAATGACAACAACCAGGCCCCCCCGCCCCGGGAGGCAGAGAATTGGAGTGGCCATGGAGTCAGACTTCCAATTCTACCACGGCCTAACTAGATCACCTTGGGCAAGTTCTTTAATCTGCTGAGTCTGGATTTTCCTCACTAGTAACATGGGAATACCTCCCACTTCACAGGATTGTTAGAAAATCAGTGAGATACAAAGAGAAACGAGACCCTTGAACTCGAGGCTGGCAGAGGAGAGATGCAGCGTGCAGTCTGAGGGAGGCTGTAAAAGAGGAACAGGGTCCTCTAGAAATTCAGAGCAGGATGGGAGGGGATTTTTCCTGGCTTTGTAACAGGAGTGAGAGTATCTTCCGGAGGATGAGAGATAGTTGGATGTTCATGTGGAATATATCTGCTGGGTCCTCGTGTCCACAACTCACCAACTGGCTTCAAGAAAGAGCCCAAATGAACCAGATAAGAACACTAGAAAAACAACTGAAAAGACTCAATAGTTGCTGAAATTAAGCCCTCAAGGAGCTTACCACCTACAAATAGAGAAAAGAAATGAACACAAATATTGACCACACAGACAGAATGTGATGATGAAGCCAGAACATAGCAAAGAACAAAGACTGGTGGGGTGGGAGGGTCAAGGGAGGCTTTGGGAAGAAGGAGGCATTTAGGCCTGGTCTGAAGGACTGAAGAGCCCCGCTGCTAACAATAATGGCAGACAGAAAGGGCTCACAAGGTGCCAGGCCTGTGCTTTCCAATATCACCTCAGTCAGCAAAGGCTCACTTGGCTGATAAGGAGCTGAGTGCAGAGAGGTTACGTCACTTGCCTCAAGCCTCTCGAACTAGTGGTAGAGCTGAGATTGGAATCCTGCCTGCCTGACTCAAATCCCAGCTCTAGGATTTCACCAGGCAGAAACGAGGGTGAATGGTGGTGTCAGTGGGCAAACTGTGGGAACACAGGGGTAGCTGGGGATCCAGCACAGATGGGGTACATAGAGGAGCGCATTTAGACCCTACGACAGTGCCAGGCAGGGCCAGGGCATGTGAGCTGCCAGAGAAGATGGCCTGGGGCTGGAAGGTAGGGGAGGGAGCCCCAAATGCCTGGAGGACCCCATTTTGGGGGACTGCCTCCCTGATGCCAGGGGAGCTCCTGGAAACCTCCATACTGAGAAGCAGCATCATGGGAGCTGGGCAGGAGGAAGCACTGTGTGGTACCTTGGTAGCCAGCTTGTCTTTTGAATTTGGTGCTGGCTGCTGAAATGGGTTTGCACTCACCTCCCATGGTGGGAGGCATACTAGGTATGGGAAGAGAGTGCAACCAGGATTAAAATAGACCTCAGGAAATTCTCAAAGGTAATCATTTCTGCAAAGATCCTCCAAGAGACACCTCCGGTCATAGTGGCCTTAGGCAGGGTTCTAAGGGTTCTAAGGGAGAAGGCAAGAGCAAGGTGCTATCTCAGTCAGGCCTCCTCCAGCCCTAACTGCTGTGTCCTAAGAGCCTCTTGATGATTTCAGGGATAATTATCTAGTTCCAGGGTAAGGGGGGAAATCCAGCCTCCTTCCCATCTTTGGAGATGGCCTCTCGACCCAGAAGCAAGGTGAAGGGAGACCCCCCTCAGTGCTTATTCTGGGGCAGGCCCTCCCTACTCTGGCCTAACCACCTGGGGAAAACAGTGTGGAACCCGGTGTTCCCAGACCCTGCCATCTACCCTGTAAGGGAGGCAGATGTCATTTCTTACACTACCTCCGGTCCCTGCTGCTGCCCACAAAACCCGAGGAGACAGGACACTGGTTTAAAACCACCCACTCCCAACCCAACATCCCCCCTCTGATTACAAAAGGATCTTCCTACCCAAGGACACCATCGAGACACTACATAAACTTGTTTGGCAGTGTTTCTCCACCTCGGCCCTGCTGACATTTTGGGCCACGTCATTCCTTGCTGGTGGGCTGTCCTGCGCCCTATAGGATGTTAGCAGCATCCTGGCCTCTACCCACTAGATGCCAGTAGCACCCTCTCCCAAGCTGTGACAAACCAAAATGTCTCCAGACATTGCCAAGTGTCTCCTGGGAAGCAGGGGGCACACCACCCTCAATCAAGAACCACCACTCGAGGGATAACAGGACCCAATAACTTATTCTTAGAAGCCCTGAAAGATACACACATTGGAAGGGCCCGGTGAGAATGACTCACCACAGGTGAGGTCCTGGGTAAAGCCAGTGAATTGAGAATGCTGAGGCTGACCTTCCCCATGATGGCCACAGTCACCAAAATAGCGCTGTACCTCACTTTATGGGTATACCTCACTTTCTGGGTAATACCCCCAGAAACCCTTTTTAAGAAGAGCTCTCGATCAAAGCCTTTAAGTAGATACCCTCTCTGGTCCTGGAGACCCATCTAGTGGAACAGGCTAGGGGAGTCGTTTCTATCAGCTACTAGCTTGGGCCCATGACTCTGTGAGCCCCAGGAAGAGGCTACCACGGGCCACTGTCCACACTTGGTGCTGCTGAGCCCAAGCCTCGTCCCCTCTGTAGCCTTTCCTGCTCCCTCGGCCACAGACTGCTCCCTCCTCTAGGTCTCTCTAGTTCCTAGAACATTTAAAGTTTCTGTCACACTGTTGGCACTTGCATGGTCTCGCTGAGTTCACTTTCAGCAGATCATCCTGTCTCAAGAGCTAAAGGGCTGGGAGGGCAGGGACCATGCCCTTTTCCCTCTGTACCCAATATGGACACACAGTACATTTGTTCTGGCCAAATGTTGCACAGACAGGGACTCTGAGCTCACAGTGTCTTCCTGCCAGAGGCAGTGCCAGGTGACAGCACCGGTCCTGGAGAGGGAAAGCAATTGAAAAGCACCAAAGGCAACTCTCCCCAACACATACATGCAGTAAAATGTGTGTGGCACATAAAAGTACGACAGATGTACCTGACACACTCAGGTTCACTCAGACAGTGGTGACAACACAGGACATACCTCTGACTCGCTCCAGGAATGATATGACATGACGAGGGCATTGCACTGTGAGGAGTGCCCCCACCTAGCATGCCACTCCATAGAGCACAGGGGCACTAAGAATAGGTGCCTGGGTAGGGACCCAACTGCAAGAGGTAGAGCAGGCTGGGAAGGACAGCAGGAGTGCTCATGGTGTCCTAATGGGTGGACGAGGGAAGGAACCACAGGAAGAGGATCCCTGGGAGATCACTCAATGGCGCTGAAGAATAGGTAAGAAGAGTGAGAGGTCGGCCGGGATCCCGACCCCCACTGACAAGCCTTTCAATGGAGGAAGGGCAGGAGGAGGAGGAGGGCAATGATGAAGAGAGACAGGAAGGTTGGCCACCACACAACCAGAACCAGAAAGTACAGAGCCGATAACTAGTAAGAGGAGGGCCCTAAACCAACAGAGATGCGCCTGCTCCTGGCTGCACTTAGTGCTGGAGGTGGAGCTGGAAAAGCTTCCCTGCCATCAGCTACACAAAAAAGCAGTGGGCCCAAGAGAGAAGGGCCAGCAAAAGCCTGGGCCTCTGGGTGAGCAGGGAAGGGAGACAAGAAGTGGAGGCAGGATGCATGGTGGCCTCTCCTGCTTGCACAGAAGGGTATGGCTTGGACCCTGTTTGAGGCAGGAGCTTCTCAGGGCTGGAAACAAGCTATGGCAGCTGCTGTCAAGGGGAAGCCTGGCCAGAGAGATGGCCCTACCAGCCATAGCCACCCTGGGCCTTATGAGAAGCAGAGGCCACTATGAAGAAGTGAAGGCAGGATGCATGGTGGCACGTGCCCAGAAATGTCAGCACCTCTCCAGGGGGTGAGCCTGAGAGCAGGAGCTGAGGGGACACTGTGAAGAAGAGCCCTGTCCTGCCTGTAGCAGCCGACCCGAGAGTCTCCTTTGAGCTCCTGCACAGGCTGGCCTGGGAGCCATGGAAAGACAACCATAGACTGCTTAGAGGGCATGGGCTCCTTTAGAGGGACTGGAAGGGAAAAGAGAAGGAAGTGTGCTGCTCAGAGGAGAGGCAGGACAAGCCACCTCCGCCCTGCTCTCCCTCACTCACCTGCTGTACCTCCACCGCACACTGACCCAATCCCTGCCTCTGTCCTAGAATGGTCCCCCTGAGGCACATCCTGCCCCCACACAACCTCAGGCTTTCATTTGTGCCTTTCTGCCCTAGTGTTGGGACACCACAGCTGCTCCACCAGGCCAGTGTCTCCCTACCTCATCGTACCCCAGGGCTCACTCATCAGGCTCTCTCTCTCTCTCCTCCCATCTCCCAAATCACCTTTCTGCCAGATCACCTGATTTCTTAGCCCTTGAAACCCCTGCAACTGCCACCAATCTGAGCCCAGCCCTACCCTGTCCCTCCAACTCCTACCCTGGGCAGCTCTTCAGCCACCTCCCTAGCTCAGCTCCCTGGTCCTTGAAGCCTGCCCACTACAGCCACACTCATGGACCTCTCAGCCCCGAGCCTTGATCTCCTCCACAACCACACTTCAGCGCTCTGTCCAGATGCCTCCCACCCACACTCCCACTCTGCCCCAGACATGGCCAGGCCCTGGCCTTCTTCTTGCTCTCCCTACCTGGCGCAGGTTTCGGGTGACCCGGACGTCGTGCCAGGAGTTGTCGTTGAACTTGCCATTGACAGGTTCCACAAGGGCCTCGAAGGCTCCAGAGCCCAGATTGATGACCAGCCAGACGGCCCCAGACTTGAGGGAAAGGTTGACGTAGTCGGCAGACTTGCCCGTGTGCAGCATCAGCCCGTTGCGCTGCAGGGTGCGGAAGGCCAGCGTGATCTCGTCCGTGCTGCTCTGGATCGGGTTGTGTGACAGGTCGTAGCAGAAGAACTCGTTGCCTTTGAAGGTCGCCACAAACTCCTCCTTGCCTGGACACCATGGTGTGGGGAAAGGGGAGAAGGCTGAGTGGGGTAGGGTATGCCAGACCTCCCTGTTCCCCTCCAGCAGCCCAGGTGCAGGTCTGGGAGCGGGAGCCCCGTGGCCCCAACTGCAAGCTTAGGCCCTCTCCCCTCCCTGGCCTGTCTACCCTCCTCTCTGGACCCTGCCATCTCTGCTGTCAGAAGTCAGCTTCCCACATATCCATTTCCTAAGCAAGAGGCTGCTAAGTGGTTCTCACACTGACAGCTGACAATTAAGCTGCCAACAGGGCCAGGCAAAGCAGACTTCTCACTGTCTCCTCCCTCACCAGCCTTCCATCAGCCGCTCCCCTTAACCAAGGGATGCAAAAGAGACTCAGGAGGCTCCACCTGACTTCTCCCTGGGAGTGCCTCCCCTATGGCTGGGGTGGCACAGTCTCCTGAGTGCAGCCCACCTCCCACTCCTGCCTGTTCTTGGTGATGACCATCCTCAGCCCAGGGACAGTTTTAGGCCTCACCATTAGGGATGGAACTAGTAGGCTGTGCAGCAGGGAGCAGCTGAGAAGAGTGCAGAAAGGGTGTGTTGGGGGAGGCAAGGGGAGGACACATGGAAAGGCAATGCCGGTGACAGGGATGTGCACCAGGTAGCAGCAGGCCACTGGGCAGGGCTTACAGGGTAGCTATCATGCCAGCTATAGCCCCCACTCCCAGCTTCCTACTCCAACCTCAGAGGACAGCACAGATGGGTCCTTAGTAGAGAGCCTCCAAGGGGTCCCAAAGGATGGGTGTGAGACCCCACGTGCCTGGCAGGTGGCTAGGGGTGAAAGTGCAAGGCTCTCATGCATGCATGTGTGCATGTGTGTGCACAGGGCTTCTGCCACTGGCACTTTTTAAGCAGAAGCAAAAATGACTGGGAGAGCCTTAAGGGTATTTAGCGTACTATAAGTGGGTGACAAGTGAGAGGTCAATGGCTTGGTGGAGGAAAATTGGGGTCCCAGCCCCATAGCTTCATGAGCCAGAGCTCAAACGGAGGGAAAGAGAAGGGGACATGGAAGCAGAGGAGAGCAGAGAACCTGGATTCTGACAGTGACTCACTTCTCCTCCCAGCAAACAGCTGGTCCTGCCCACCTCACAGGAACAAGAATGCCGGCAAAAAGCCTTTATGGAGTGAGGGGAGTCTTAGTACAGGCCCCCAGGTCCTGCAGGAGGAAGGCACAATGGCAGGGCAGGAGACGGGGAGGGGGCACACATGGCCCTCGTAAGGCACCTGCTGGGCCGGGCCACAGCAGCAAGCGGGACATGAGGAATCAGGGGCTGTCTGGGTGCATTTTATGCTGATGTCCCTCCCCTGTACACAACAGCCCGCTTCTCTCCATCCGGGCAGCCTGCCCATAGACTCTGTCCTCATTGCCTCTGGATGCCAAAGCACCAGCTGCTGCCCCAGAGCCTGGCACCGCACTTACTGCAGCTGGCAAGGCCCAGTTTCCTGAGGCCACAGGGCAGCAAGGATGGTGAGGACACAGGCAACATGGGGACATTCGAAACCCCGCTCTGCCTACCTTGGGGCTCCAGTGGGGAAGATCAGAGAGAATAAAGGGGAGGAGTCAAGTCCAGACAAGAAGGGGAAGGTGCAGAGGGAGGCCAGGGAGGGAGAGAGAAAGATGGACTCCGGGGCAGAAAGGAAATGGTGACGGCTCAGAGTGCTGAGGGAGCAAGAGGTGAGAGAGTGAAGCAATCTGGATAAAGACAAGGAGCAAACTGGGAGGGGACGGGCAAGGGTGATGGGAAGAGGGCCAGCAAGGAAAGGGGGACAGTGACCTCTAGGGAATGGAAGCCAAAGCTTTCTCAGGACTTTACTGCTTCCATAGCAACCAGGTCTGCTGCCTGGGCACTAGCGGGGGGTGGGATTGAGGGGCTCAAGGACCAGAAAAGGGATGTTCTTCACCTTGGGTTTGCCACATGTACTAGTCCCTCCCTGAAGCCAGGACTTACCTCCCACTCCCTCACCTTCACTGCAGTCAAAGAAAGTATCATTGAAGGGAGTGTGAAACAGAAAAAAGGAAAAAATTAGGCAACCACGTGAAAAAGTGATTGGACAGAACAAAAGAGGTCAGTACAAAGGAGAGAGGCGGGCCTGGGGCTGGACCCCGGCTGCCAAGGCAAAGTGGAGACACAAGGCCAATCCTCGACTCCTCCGGGCTCTGCCTTAGGTCTCCTAGGAGAGGTGGCAAAGCCAGCCACTCCGCAGCCTGAGTCTACATGTTCTCCAATTCCCAGTGCCACCCAGGGACCCGGGAAGGCCCAGATATGGAAAGAGGCTTGGAGCAGCCAGAGGGAGCCTGGAAGAATTTGAAGAGAGAGACAAAAGATGAGCAAGCGTGAACAAGAAACCGTGAGGATGGTGCGGAGGACAGAGAGAGACCCTAAGTAGGGAGGAGGGCAGCAGGACCTCAAGGGATTTTAGGGCGGACTCTCAGGGTAAGGATGTGGAGGCTGCCCCAGTGCAAACAACATCTGGGAGGAGCAAGACCTGAAGCACCAGGGGGCGCTGTCCCCCACCTTGCAGCCCAGACCATCCATCCCTAAACTTCGACTCCCAGCAGCCTTGAACAACAATCACAGCTCCTAACCGCCCCTGGCCCAGGAAGGGGGACAAGTGGCTGATACTTGTTTATCTCCCAGGTCAGGGAGTGGGGAGCCCCACAAGTGTCCCCGGTCAAGCTGAATGTGTCTAAAGACCAGCTGTGGTACTGCATTTCTGAGCATAGCGAGGGACAGAGCAGCTGCCTCCTTTCCAGGCCCAGCCCAGAGCCCTCCTCTGGGAAGGTCTCCAGCCCCCTTCCACCCCTCCCTACTCTCAAGCACTACAGCTGTCTGTTCTGCTCATTTGGCACTTACTGCCTGGTAACATCTTGTACTGCTCCCTTGAGAGGAAGTGCGATGTGAGAAAGACCTGGGCACTAATGCTGGCTCTTCCACCAGCGTTGTGACCTTGGCCAAGAGGCAACATCTCTAAGACACAGCTTTCTCCTCTGGACAAAGGAGCTAATCATCCACCTACCTCACAGGTTGCTGTGGGCATTAGAAAGAGAACAGATGGGCGCAACTTCCTAAACTGTGAACCGTTCCACAGAATAACAGCTCTTGTGCTGGTATGTAAGTTTCTGTGTGTGTGTGTGTGCTTCCTCTCTCTCTAGATCAGTGAATAAATTAAGTCCTCTGGACAAAGTCTGCACTTTTCATATACTTTACATGTACCACGCTTTATTGTACATACTTGTTAGAATGTCAATGAGCACCTTGAGAACAAAGACCATTCTCCCATTTAAAATAAAGGTACTGAGCACACGCCTACACATATGCCAGGAGCTGTGTGAAGCACTGGGGATACACAAATGAAAAGACCCAGCGCTGTCCTCAGGGAGCTCAGTCTAGTGAGGGAGGCATACATGTAAGGTGACAGTTACAATACAGTGAGATGAGTGAAATAATGGACGTGTAGACCAGGGGAGCACCAAAGACTGTCTGGGTTTGCCTGGGAGTTCAGGGGCAACTTCCAGTGTGGACGGCCCGGCTGCTTTTGCAAGAATCAGATGAAAGAGATACCAAATAGCTGGGGAAGAGGGCCGGGGTGGCGACAATCCAGGCTGACAGAACAGCGTGTACTAAAAGAGTACAGACAGGACTAGATAGCCCCAGCCCTTGGCACCCACTGGCGTTCCTTGAGGGGTTGCGAAAGTGCCCTGCAAACTTCTTAGGAAAGAGAATCTCTTAAGAGAGGCAACCTCAGTGCTTAAATCCTACAGCCCTAAGACAGGCTCAAGGCCCCGTGCTGGTCTGGCTGGGGGGAGGGGGTGCTTTGGCAAGTGTGTTTTCTCTTCTGTAAACCCAGGGCAATGAGCCCTTCCTTCCACAAAGGGTGATGGAGGTTCACTTAAGTGAAGCATGTGAAACATATGTTATAAATACCATGTCTGCAAACCACAATTTGATGATTAAGTGTGTTTGGGGGGGGTACCCTGCTGCCTGGTCCATCAGAGAAACACACTCTCTAGCAATGAGTCTGAACAACTGCCACAAAAAGATATCTGTGTTCTAGACAGAGGTCACCAGAACAGCTGAGCTTTGGGAAAGACACGGCAGTTTGTGGCCCTTCATTCCATGGCAGGTCCTGGGGGTGCGGGCCCAGTAGTGGGTGGGCCTCAGAGAGGGTACCCCTTTGCTGACTAACCTCCCCCATGGGAAATGCAGTTTGCCTGCAGGGGGAGAGGGCTGGGCTCTCTGGAAACCGTGGGGTCACTGACCTTTTGTCGGCTGGTGCACATCACCGGCTCCTCCTCTCCCGGCCCCCCCCTCGGAGAACAGTAAGGACCCTACTGGAGAAGCAGAATTGGGGAGTCAGGCACAGGGGGCTACCCAGCCAGTCCCACCCCAGCCTTGAGGTGATGGAGTGCTCTATCCAGGGCAGAGGCCCTCTTGCTTAGAGGTACAGGTTTGGGTTAAGGGGATCTGCTCTGGGGACTCACTTGCTTTGGAGACTCTAAGGAAAGAGCCCATCGATAAACCAAGGATCACTGGCCCCAGAATCCCCACCAGACTCATCACCACCAACTTTTGCCCTTTGCCCAGGAGTGGGGAGCCAGGCAGAGGAGCAGAGGCCTCAGGGCTGGTTCAGGAGCCCTTCTGCCCAACAACATGCACACAGACCAGCCCTCGGGACCTGGAGGCCCTGGGCTCCCGCATCCAGCTCCTCGCTCGTTCTCCTCCCCACGCTGTATCTTTGCCCACATCCTCTCAGCTGGGTCAGAATTCAGGCACCCAAACTCCCCAATTCACACACCACACCCCTCGTCTGAGGCAAACCTGTCTACATCTGGTTCATTTACAGGGAGTGCTCGTAATGTCACCTTTGTCCACATCTTTGCCAGTTACTGTGGGGCATCGCAGGGGCAGGGCCATGGTTTCTGTGTCTACATTGTCCCTCCGCTGTGCCTTCAGAGGGCTGTGCACACCAAGGGAGGTCCTGACTAGCCAGAGCTCATATTGCTGGGGAAGCCCTTTCTCAGGGATGACTCCTTGCTCTAGACCACCAGCTTGTCAGCCCCAGGCCTCCTTTCCAAAGGCCCCTACAGGCATGTATTTCCATGCCGGTCCTGGTCAGCTTCAGCTTTCCACCCACCCCTGCCAGTGACTTGAGTGCTCAGCCCCCGGCTCCCAGGCACCCACATCTTTTGCCAGGCCCCATGGGGTGGCTTCAGGATGAGGGGAACTCAAGAATAGAGTTTAAAAGTCCCTACACAGGTCCTTCCTCCCACCCTAGTCCCAAATCCCCAGAGCCAAAGCTAGAGTAACACCTGAACTGTGGAACTTTAGGGGGGGAGGGGCCTTTTGCCCTTCATCTATGACAAAGGTGAGCCACAGCCAGCACTCCCAGAGCCAGGCATTGACAGGCAAGAAGGATATAAGTGAAACTACCAGGTCCTGACTCCCCACGTGGGCCTTCCTCTTTCCCCACATTTCTTGCCATAATTTCACATCCCTGCAAAAATCACAGGCCCCTACCTCCCCTGACCTAAATCCATCCCAAAGTCCAGATCTGAGTCTCTCCCAAAGCCCAGTCTTTGTCCTGTAGGCCTCTCTTGCCTACAAGCTAAGGACCCCGCCTCATCCCCATGGAAGATGAGCCCCAGCAGAGGACTGCCCTGGGCAGCGGAGCAGTGCCTACAGGGAGAAGGCCAAATACATAAGCTCAAGAGAGTCAATGACCAGGAGGCCTGGGGCGGTCATAGAGGGCAGGGATGACGGTCAGGACTCCTGGGCTCTGTCTCCAGGAGCTGAACACCCAGGGCTTTCTGAAATGGTAGGGACTTGATAGAAGCTAAAAATATATGAGCAGTCCCAACAGTAGCACCATTTAAAGTCTGTGTAATCACCAGCAAGTCACTGCATCTCTCTGGGCCTAAATGTCCTCACCTGTTAAACAGAGTCAAGAGACGTTCAAAAGACACAGGGTGAAGGTGTGCAGCAGTACAGCTGTGGAAGGGGGGACCCCACACCAGCATCCCCTTACTTTCCTGCTCACTCCATCATGGGTACAGGGGCACCCCACAGCAACGGCAGGAGGGAAATGAGGCTGCCTAAAGTCCCTCTTTCTCCAGCCCATGCTTTTCTCTTTTTATTTGGATTCATAGAGAAGAAAGAATGAGCAGAATGAGTGGAAGGAAATAAAATACCACCATGAGAAAGAAAAAAAAAAAGCAAGATACACTACCAGGAAAACGCAAAAGGTGACTGGAGACAACGGCAGGAGTTCAAACATCTCTTGATGTTAGAAACCAAGGTGAGATGAGGGTGTATGGAGTGTGTCGGGAGGTGAGGAGAGGGGAGAGCACAGATGTGGGCAAACCCCACCCCCACCCCAGCACCCCAAAAAAACAAAGACATGGCAGAGGAAGGGGGTGGGGCGGGACGGAAGGAGGTGGGGCAGATGGAGGAGGGGAAGGGGCACAAGGAGAGCAGAAAATCCAGGCGCAGGTTGGGGGCAATCCAGTCCAATCCAAAGCAAACCAGAACTTCAAACCATACCTTCGCTGTTTAACGTCAGGTGAGCCGGACCTTGGAAAGGGGAAGGAGAGAAAGAAAAAAAAAGGAAAAACAAAAAAAGAGAAGAAGAAAAAAGAAAGAAAAGGGGAAAGAAACAAAGAAAACACGAGTCATCAAAATCAGCCAGAGAGAGGGGAGAAAAAAAGCTGCTGCTGCCACAATTTAAAAGCCCTTTTTAACTTGTGACAGACATCGGGGGAGCCCCCAGCCGGAAGCTGGGGGAGGGGCCCGATGCCGAGACAGAGGGGGGAGGGCGGGCGCCGAGAGGGGGGCGCGGGGCCAGGAAGGAGGGGCGGGGTCACTGCGGGGGGAGGTGTTGGTTTCTGTGTTTCATTCTTGCCGGAAAAAAAAAGGAAAAGGAGGCGAAGCATGAGGCTGGGGGCTGCTTTTTCCTTTTTCTTTTTTTCTTTTTTTTTTTCTTCCGGGAGACGGAGAGAAAAAAAAACGGTCAACGAGAAAAAACGATTCAGATGGAGGAGAAAATAAAACACGACACAAAAATCAAAGCCACCTGGAGAGAGAGAGAGTGTCCTGTTAGCGCGGGATTGAGCGGGCAGGGGGCCTCCAACCCCCCCGCCCCACCCCTAACCCCTATGGACCCTGGCAGGTAAGAGGGGGCAGGAGGAGCCTGGGCCTACAGGGACCCCCCACCAAAGTGAGCTTTGGGAAGGCTCCAGTACCACCACCCCTGCGCCTCCCACATCTTCTGTAGGACAGCGGGCACCCTGCTGCCCCAGCTCTATAAGGACACTGGGATTTGGGGGACCAAAGCGAGTGCAGAAGCAGGTAGAGAAAGCAGAATCTAGGATACACTGGAGCAAGGGTGGGAGACTAACAGCCTGGGGCCAGGGCTCCCCGACAGCAAGAGGTAAAGAGGTTCTGCCAAGATCCATGGGTAGAAGGCCCAGGTCTCTGACAGGTCAAACACCTCCTTCTAAGTTGTTCTGTGGACCCCCTTTCTCTAGACAAGCCCTCTCTGTGATGACCCAAAAGCTGAATTTTGAAAATGGAAAACAGAAGCCCTATATCCAACATTGTAAGCAAGAGCAGCTGGGACCTTTTTCGGGGTTACCTTGGCCCCTTAAGAGAGCCTGGTCAGTCCTGGCCCAGGGCACCCCTCAGCCTTAAGGGAAGAGACTCCGGCCCACAGGACCAGGACCCCAGTCCCTAGAAGGCACCCATCAAGGACAGCTCTCTCCAGAGAGGCTGAGACCCTAGGACCTGAAATGACCAGCCAGCCCCAGTAAACCTCAGCTCCCCCCTCCTCCCATCTTGCACCCCTGGTGTCTGGCTAAGAGGGTGGGAAAGGAGCAGCCCTGCAGTGAGTGCCACGTAGCCCTTGGAAATCACCCCAGCTGCCAAGGCAATGGGATGTGGGGCCTGGGGGTGAAAAGCTGGACCACAGAGGGTAAAGGGCTCCCAGTGTCTCTGAGATGAAGCTCAGGGTGGGTAAGCCTGGGTTCAGGAGGAAGGCTCAAGGAGGCCAGGAAGATGTGGCCAGGGGCCAAGGCCTGGATCCTGTGGAAGATGTGGGCAGATGGTTCCTGGTGCCCCCTTCTCTCCTGGGCAGCATTGGTCTCTCCCCACCTCTGGGTCTGAGGCTAGTTGGGGGAGGGGGCACAGCTGCTAAGGGCTGCCTCAGGACAGAACAGCTCTTAGGAAGACACAGGTTTTATTCACAAAACGAGGAGGGGGGGCAAGCATTTGGACTGTCTTATATGTTGCTCTGAATGTCCCCACCCACTCTTTCCCCAAGAACTACCGGCATCTTCTTCCAAACCCCTAAATCCAGGACCCAGACCTGGAGCCCTAACGCCTCATCTAACTTCCTGGCAAACATGGACTTGCTCACTGGTTCCCGCCTTTGGAAACCTAGGCCTGGAAGCAGGTGGCCTGTGGACCCGACCTCTGTCCCCACAGGCCTGTACTACTGCTGAGGGGCAGCATCTCTCCCCTTGCAGACCCTTCCACTGCCCAGCTCCTAGCAGCCTCATTAGCATGCGGCACTCTCCGTCACCACGGCAACCAGCTGCTCAGCTCCCTCAGGCGTGACAGCACCAGCCATCTTGGTGAAGGGGAGGCCAGTTCGCTGCCCTGTCTCCCACGGCTCAGTCCAGCCTGGCCCAAGGGAGCTCACCCTATAGCCTGCCTCCCCACCCAGCCTTGAAATCACTACTCCCTCCTCATGCCCAGCTCCCCCTCAGTGCCTCCCTCCCATGTCCACCTGTGGCATCAGCCCTTCCTCCCACCGCTGAAGAGGCTGGCTGTGACGGATGGCATTACCGAGGGTCCTTTCCTAGGGCACTTTATCTGGCTGCTCTGTGTCTTCTCTCTGCTACAAGAGGCTGGGGGGAAAGGAGGTGGGGCAGTCGGAATCCCCCAAAAGGAACTGCTCATCAGAGGTCTGGGGAGCAGAATGGCTGGGTTCCTGGGAGAAAGCTAGGCCTAAGACACAACATCAAGAGGCGAGAAAAGAGGGGGAAGGCATGGAGGACTCAGAGAACTGAAGAGGTCCAGAGCGTAGTGCCACAAAGGAGGCCCCAGCCCACCCCCCTGAAACCACCACTTGCCAAACCCACCTCTCCACTCTCAGTCTCACTTCCTCCTCTCCCACCAAAATCCCTAGAGGACCAGCATCAAAAGAAGGGAGCCGGTTATAAGGGACAAGATTCAGAGACACACAAGCAGAAATGTTACAGAGAGACACACAGTATCATCACATCGCTAGGTATGTACACACACAGCATCACATCCAAACCATCAGACCACTGTGCCGCCCCCAAGAAATGGCTAGGCGATGTCACAGGTCTCAGTCCCCACTAGTCTCCAAAATCCAGCTTCCCTGCCTATCCTACTCGATTGGAAAAGAACTGTTCCCTTTCTCTCTCTTCCTAGCTCCAGTCGCTTCTCCCCAGAGCAGCCCCCCTGCTTGCTTCTCTTGGTCTTGGTCTGGCTGTTTCCACCTCCCCGTTTCAATCCTCTCTGCCCCTCCCTCCATGCATGTCCTTCCTCTTCCCACCTCTATTTACCCCCTCTCCTTCCTCCTGAATATCTGCCCCCTCCTACCTCCCCCAAGCCTCTCTCCTCCACCGTGTTTCCCCTTCTCTCTTCCTCACTTCATCTCTCCCTTTGTTCCAGAGCAGACATGACATCAAGAGCAAGTAAAAGTCACATCAGCACTAAATCTTATCTCCAGCCCTCAGAAGGCTGTGTCCACCAGACACGCAGGCTCTCTCTCACACGCAGAGGTAAACACTGACGCTCGGAGATGCAGGCACAGGCACACACACTCCTACAGGGGCACAGAGATGTGGGCCTCGCCACGGAAGACAGGACGATGGAGGCATACACCTCCACACATGCTCAGACGCATATACCCAGCAGGTATGTGCAGATGTGCACAAAGGCACACAACAAAGCAGAGCTGTAGGCATGTGTGCTTGCTCACACACACACACACACACACACACACACACACAAGGGTGACACACACTAGGACCAGGGGACCTGAGGACATTCAGAGAGAAGAGACATCAACCAGAGAGACCAACCAAACTGGACACCACAAGGAAAAATGGATTCCAACCCCACACTCAGACCAAGAGCCCCCCCCTTCTTTTTTCCCAGGACTCCTGCTCTCCCCTGCACCTCCCAGGGCAGGGCCCAGGGAGCTCCTAGCCCAGGGCTGTGAGCATCCCTCCCACTCCTGCTTGCTTCTCCAGGAAGAGAACGCGGGTAGGTTTGGTGACTGAGATCCCATCTCCCACCCACCTTGCCACCTGCCTTCTCCAAGATGGCCATGTGCGCTCACCAGCAACCCAGCCTCCAAGTCTGGACCATCCAACCCAGTCTTCCCTCTCCATGACCTAGTCCACCCCGGAGGAAGAAAAAAATGGGGAAAACCAACCCGAGCTGGAAGGTTCAGAGAATGACAGGAGCCCAAAGACAGCCTAGGGAAAGACAGAGGCAAAGAGACAAAGAAAGAGGTCCCGGGACAGAGCTCTGGAGAAAAACCAGAGAGAGAAAAGGCAAACAAAGGAGAAGAGGGAAAGAATGGAGAAAGCATCCCCAAAGAGTCACACTCTGCACCCTTGCCCTTGGCCTGGGCGGAAAGAAGCAGACCACCCCCACTTACTGGCCCCTGGGACAAGGGACAGGGGCCTGCCACAAGTGTCCATCAGCCCAGAGAAGCCGACACCTACCCAATACTCCCTGCCCCGGGGATAGGCCCCCACCCTCTGCCTGCACTCTCCAGACCCCAGACTGGACTGAAACCAAGTGCCCCCAGCCCCATGTCAGCCCCGTAGGCACAGCTTTCCTGAGCTTCCTCAGCTGGACTGGGCACAGCACTGTTTGCTCACTCGCTTCTGGGCATTTATATCCTCCAGTCCTGTCCCTGGTCCCTGTCCCTGTCCCTCCGTTTACTATCCCTGTCTCCTCCCTAAGGAAGAAGAAAGGCCAGTGGAAGACAGGCAACTGGAAGGGCCGCCCTCTGCTTGGCCGATCTCCCCAGCATACCAATAAGGAGGGAATAGGCTAGAGGTGGGGCAGAGGCCGCCAAGAAGATGCCCAGACATCCTTCCCCAGGCCCGGGCAGGGGAGGGAGCCCTTAGGTCGCTAACGATTCCCCCTCACGTAGGACCCCACACAACTGATCCGCCACTGCAGTGACCAAAAGGCCCCACTCACCTTCCATGGGGTGCTCCTCTGCAGGCCAGCCAGGTTCAGGAAGGGGTGAGGTGGAGAGAGAAAAAAAAAGGAGGGCTGTTAGCAGGGATACCAAGACAGGGTCCTCAAGCCCACCCAGGCCCTGACACAAGTCACCCAACCTAAAAGGTTCTGCTGGGGATGAGACAGAGACAGAGGTGTTTCTTGAGTCGGTGCCTTGCACTTAGGATCACACAGCCAGATAGGACCCAAGCCTCGTATCACAGTTCAGGAAACTGAGGCCCAGGGCAGGGAAGTGACCACTCAAGGTCACATGGAGAATCAGAGGCAAAGCCAGGAGTGGCAGGCAGGCGTCCTGACTCCCCCAGGCACGCTCCTCCCCTGTATTCCAGTACGTATCTGAGACAGATGGGGACACGCTCACATGGGGCTCACCAGAGACATACGCTCAGTGACACACTAACATACATAGGCACTTATAGGTCCAGAGACTCGTATAATCTCTCACATGGCTCATATCTAAAGACTTTGCACACAGGACCCAACCACCCCCCACTGCTACCCACCCAGGGGAGAAAAGTCATGGGTATACATATCAGAAAAGTGCTGTGTGACTCCCATCCCAGTCACTTAACCTCTCTGAGCCCCCAGTCCCTCTTCTGTAAAAGTGAGAAGGGTGGTTTAGAGCATTTCTGAGACCCCCTCTGGCTCTAGTTTTGTGATTCTATGATAAACACCTTCTTAACATCTGAATGAGGCAATGGGGTCCCCAGGCTGGATGGGCTTCAGTGGTGGAGGGGGTCAAAACTCAGTGGGCCACACTGAGCCCATCCCTAGGTCATGGCACAGCCTTTGGGCAGTCAGCCCTCACCTAGTAGGGCCGGTGTGGGCTTGGCCCTGGAGCGTGCCAGATGAGTCAGGAGAGAAGGCTGAAAAGAGAGGACAGAAGCAGTTTCTTCAACTCCTGGAATGGGCTGGGCTCTGGCCTGCCTTTTTTTTTTTTTTTTTAAATATATCTTTATTGATTTCAGAGAGAGGAAAGGAGAGGGAGAGAGACAGAAACATCAATGATGAAAGAGTCATTGATTGGCTGCCTTCTGCACACCCCCTGCTGGGGATCGAGCCCGCAACCCGGGCGTGTGCCATGACCTGGAATCGAACACCCGATCACCTGGATCCTAGGTCAGTGCTCAAACGCTGAGCCACGCCAGGCCGGGCTGGCCTGCTTTTGTTAGAGGACCAAGTCAGCCCTCCCCAAACACTTCTGGCACGCCCACCTACAGGAGCCTGTAGAGAAGCCACAGGCGGAAATAGAAACGGCACAGCCTACAAACACAGACCCTGTGAGGAAACACACACACGCACACACGCATGTGTTCCCCAGGATACAAGCGCATACACACAAACAGCAGTTCAGTACATATTGAGGCTGCAAGTACACACAGTCTCCTCCTACCTCCAACCTTATTTTGTGCTATTTGCTCATTTGCTCTTAGGGGTTTAGCTCTACTCCAGAAACACATACTGTCATTTATCATAACGTATGCCACCCCCATAATACACACACAGGCTGAATGCAGAATCAATACCCGCACAGTGACCTAATACACAGTATTAGATGTGTACACACCACGCCCCACACACACCCTCTGGTGGTAAAGACACCCTGAGACCAACACAGCTCCCTTTTTTCCTATCTGTCTATCTATCTGTCTACCTATCTATCTCCCATTTTCTAAGCCTACACACACACGCCTCTACCTATGTGTTACAAACAAAACTTCCTTTACCTGACAGTTGCATCCCCCAAAAGCTGTCTATACGATGCCTTTCTATTTTTTTATTTTTATTTTTTTGTTAATCCTCATCTGAGGATATTTTTTCCATTGAAATTTAGAGAGAGTGGAAGGGAGGTAGGGAGGGAAGGGGAAGGAAAGAGAGAAAGAAACATCGATGTGAGAGAGACGCATGGATTAGGAGCCTCCCGTAGCCGCCCCCACCAGGGGCAGGGATCGAATCTGCAACCCATGTATGTGCCCTTGACTGGGATGGAACCCGTGACCCTCGGTGTGCGGGCTGACACTTTAACCACTGAGCCACACCAGCCAGGACATGACGCCTTCTTAAACAAGCTGAATCACGTTACGTTGGTAGGGCCTGGTTCACTGGAGAGGCCCCCGGGAAAACCCTTGGTCTCTCACGACGAGCCCTATGTCAGATCTCTCTGGCCCCAGGTGCGAAGGCCCTGGTCAGTCAGCACAACCACCTCTCCAGCATCTGTACAAACTAGGAGGCACGGTGACCTCCAGATAATCCAACATGGCAAGTATTCCAAAAGGTATTTATTGTCCCCTGCCCTGCCACCGACCTGGGTCATGCTGTGCTCAGGAAAGCGAAACAACTAAGCTTGGTTTGCTGTCTATACAGGTTCTCCCTCTCCTGGCTTCAGAGAGATGGCACCTAGGGACTCATTGACCTCGCTTTCTTCGCTGTTCTTCGCTTTCTGCTGATTCGCCTGTGACCCTCACCTGCCATCCCGGGCCCCTCCAGGCTCACTCCCATGCCCTCCACCCTCCTCTCTCTTCTCCGATAGGTCACTTCTGTGGCTTAGGGGCCCCCCAAAACTGTATTTGCAGCCCCAGCCTCTTCCCTGGGTGCCAGTCCTGCATCCTCACCCGTCTGCTCAGCAGTTACTTGGACAGCTCTCTGCCATCCAAACTCCACCACTAACACCATGCTCGACATTGCCACCCCCAAAACAAAGTGCCCATTTCCCTGCGTTTGGCAAAGGCACTGCTTTCAACCAACACTTCTTGAGCACCCACTAGGCGACCCACACTCTGCCAGGCTCCAGAGATCCCATTAGTGACCACGCACCATGCAGACCCCCAGCATGTGCCACCCATGTCAGCCTCAGAGCAGCCTGTATGTGCTCAGTGGTATTAACTACCTCCTTTGGATAGAAAAGGATACTAGCCCAGGAGCACAAAATCCCCTTGGCCTTTGTCCACTGCACTCCTAAGCCACCATAGCCCTCACCCTCACCCCTGGTTTCCTGCGTTAGACTCCTGCTGGTTGGTCTCCCTGCCCACCCCAGGCTGGCTCTCTTGGCACCAGTACCAGATACACCTGGCCAAATACTGCTGTGATCAACACACACACAACACACACACATGCACACACACACTCAGAACTTCTCAGGGGCTCTGGTACAAACCTCTCTCTGTCCTCTTGACCTAAATATCCACCTGCCTTCAGAAAAGCTCTACCTGAGTGTCTCAGGGATTTTTCACACACCACATGTCCAAAATGGACCTCATAACCCCTCCCCTACAACCCCTCTCCTGGGCCTGCATTCCCTGATTAGGTTAGGCACCCAGAAATCAGCCCTGTTCTGTTTTCATACCAATCACCAGGTCCATCAGCTCCACCTCCTAAAACCCTAAAATCTAAACTGAGCTCCTAGAAGCCCTTTTCATCCCTCCATCACCATCAGCACAGCCCCAAGGACAGACCCTCATCAGATCCTCTCCTCAGAACATTAATAAGCCTCTTGAACGACCTCCCGCTAGCACCAGTCTTTTCACCCTGCAGCTCACAGCCCAAGCACCACCAAAGTGGTCCAACCAAGTCACGGGCCTACTTATAACTTCAGGGCTTCGCAGGGCCTACAGGATAAAGCCCAACCTCCTCAGGAAAGACCATTAGAAATTTGACCACTCCTCCCCCAACCTCCTTTCCTACAACAATCCAGCTTCCAGCCACACCCAACTTTTTCCCATTTCCCTAATATGCCACTTTTCTGCACATACTATTCACTCAGCTTGAAACTCCTTTGCCCATCCCCCTTCTTCCCATCCTCAGCAGCCTGAAAAAGTCGACTTTTGCTTTCAGACCAGGTCAATACAGCTCTGTCTGTGTTCTGAAGTGACCCCCCCCCCAGGCAGAGCAAGCCATCTCTCTTTAGTGCCAGCTCTCGATATGTACATTGTGTCATTATTTCACTTATCGGATCTGTCTTGCGATTGTGTTTCCATCTCTGCTTCCTGACTGGACTGTGAGATATCCAAGAGCAAGGACAATGTCTCATTCATCTCTCTACATCCAGCTGTTTATGCAGTTCCTGGCTCAGGAAAAAGCATGCTTATGTTTGTTGAATGAATAATAAAAAGCACTTCTCACGTAATGAGCACTTCAAGAGTACCTGGCTCTTCCCATGCACTGTATCATTTCCTCACCACCATCCCCTCATCCATGGATACCGCTATTACTCCCTCGTAAAGATGGGGAAACTAAGGCTCAGAAAGTGGAAGAAACTTTTCCAAGATCATATTATTCGTGAGGAACAGAGTCAAAATCTGAACCCAAATCTGTCTGGCTTTAAAACTTCCAATGAAACTACATTTTTGGCCTAGAAGTCAAGACTTCTAGAAGTTGACTTTAATCTACAGTTCTGATTTTATCTCCCACAAGGCACAAACATCTTGCTCTCCTCACTCGCCCCTGAGACACCTGACTCACACCCCCACCTGGTACACTAGACTCCTCATTTAGGCTGTTTTCCTGATGGGAAAGCCCTGACCTTTCCTTTCCACCTCCACAAATCTCACTCAGTTATCTCAAGATCTAGCCAAGTCCCACCTCCTCCTTGAAGCCTTCCCTGACCACTAGGATTAATAATCATGGTAGCATTTATTCATCACTTAGAATAGAGCCTGGCACATTGCAAAAGATTCCACATATTAACTCACTTGGTCCTTAAACAACATTATAACCTCCATTTTACAGAGGACATTGAAGAACAGTGTGATTAAGTAAACTGCCCAAGTTCACACAGCTAGCAAATAGCAAAGCTGGGACTCAAACCAGGCAGCCCACGCTCTTAGCTATTCCGCCATATGAGGTTTTCCTTGGGAACATCTACCTTGTCTCTGGGGTCTCGCAGCAATCACTCCCTGTACTGCTCTCTTGAGCAGTTGGTCCCGTTCTGCCCGGAGGAACCATCTCCAGACACAGAAACTGTCAGGACGGCAGGTGTCAGATGTTAGAGCTGACAATGAGTCCACATACATGACCTCATTACTCAATCTCCACACACCTGGGTTGTGGCTGCCCCACCAGAGGGCATAGATGGTACTATCTTGCCCAACATAAAGTTGTGAGTCCAGCAGGTTCGTTACTGAGGACATTGATGAAGACTGGAACAAAAAGAAAAGGTTCTGAGAGCCAAGACTGACATCATAACTGTTATGCATGAAAACTGCTGTTTTCTCATAGGAGAACCTCTCAGACCCTGCCCAGGCTCCACTTACTGTTAGTGGCACACAATCCTACCAGGCCTGGGAATGCTGGTTTCAAAGTTCACAGACACGGAGAGCGATGAATATGAGATGCTATCTGACAACCCCTCCTAAGGGCGGAGGTGGAAAAACTAGAAAAAGCTAATATAAGAATTCTAAAGTCCAGCAGTCAAGCACCATTTCAGGCAGGGACAAACCTCAAAGAAGGGAAAATCCAGTGCAGTGCCTGAGGGGAATCACGACACCCTGAGTCATCCGGATGAGGTTAAATCACATTCCAAATATGATGCTTACGGAGGCAGGGAGGTGTGCAGCATATATGAAGATTTCCACCTGAATGGTTTCAATGTTAGTGAGCAGTGTGTTTTAATGGGAAGAAGCCCACTTTCCAGAGTGGGTTCTTCCTAGAGGACTCAGAAGATTGACAGTCTCCCAGTAGATTTCCACTGCCTTCTCTCAGTGCTGGGACAGCCAACCAACAAATACAGGAACACCCTCATCACATACCGGCTTAAGGAAGCTGTGGCCTGAGAAATTTGGGGTAGTTACTGATTTCTGATCAAAAGCTATCCCCAAGCACCCCAATAAACCAAATGCAGGTAATCCATGGGCACAGTTGACTGGCCATCTCTCTGTTTGGAGGCAGCATGGACAAAGGTGGGGACAACAGGTCCCAGAGTCAGCTCAGGGTTCAGAGCCCAGCTCTTACATCTCAGGTGGTGATCATGAGGATTAAATGAGATAAAACATTCATGGCACCTAGCGAATGCTCACTGGCTGCCAGGCCCCGTGCTTTCATCCTTGACTATGTGATCTGACTCTCTTTTTGTTCCAACTGCTCCTTCACTGTCTGCTGCTGCTCCTCTCCCTCCTCCTCCCAACTGGATGCTCCTCTGAAGTCTTTCACCTTCTCCTTGGGCACTTCATCTGATTCCAGAGCTTCAAATACTCTCTCTCCATGCAGGTGGCTCCCACATCTCCATCTGCAGCCCCACCTTCAGTTCAGAGCTCTGGTCTCATATTGCTGTCTGGACGCCTCTGTCTAGGAATACCAAAGGGTATCACAACCCAGCACATATGTGATCTGCGGCCAGACCTGCTCCCTTCCTGACTTCCCCCTTTCCTTTCGCGCACCCACCATTCTTCCCACCACGCAAACCTGAACTCTCATCATCTCTGCCCCGTCCCCACCTCCCCCGCATACAAGAGACAGACACCCACAGCTCCAGCCTCAGGAGTGGCTCTCAGCCACGACTACCATTGCTGCCATCACAGCTGCCACCACCCTTCCTTGCCACTCCCCAAGACAACCAAGGTTCGGGGCCTCACTATCTCTTTCTTGAACTATCTCCCAACTGATTTCTCTACTGAATAACTCTGCCCCCTATAATCCATTCTACACCTCACTACCAGCTTCCAAAACAGCTCTTGTTAGTCACATACCTGCTCAAAATTCTTTTGTGGCTCCATCTGCCAATACCCTGTAGACAGTCAGCATCCAATAAATGTTGGTTGAAGGACTTAAGTCAAAACTCCAAGACCTGGTCTCAACCTGCTTCTCCTGCTTTAGATTCCACCATCTTCCCTGTACTCTTTGGTGCCCCTCTACGAACAGGACTACCTTTCCCCCCTTCCACACCTTTGTTCTTACTGATTCCTTTGCTTGGAGAGACCTCCCCCAAATCAAGCTTACTAATCAATGCTCAAGGCCAATCTTAAATAGCATACCCTTTATTACCAACCGTCCCCACTCTCCCCTTCTTCAAAACCCCAAGAGCAGCCCGGCTGGACGTGGCTCAGTGGTTGAACATCGACCTAGGATCCAGGAGATTGCAGTTCGATTCCTGGTCAGGGCACATGCCCTGGGTTGCAGGCTCAATCCCCAGCAAGGGGTGTGCAGGAGGCCGCCGATCAATGACAACTCTCTCATCATTGATGTTTCTCTCTCTCTCCCTCTCCCTTCCTCTCTCTGAAATCAATAAAGATATATTAGAAAAAAAGCAAAACCAAGAGCTCTCTGCCTGTAACAGTAACTACCATTTACTCACCACTTATTAGGTACCAGACATTGATTTAATTCCCATAACACACCTGTGATGTAAACGTGCTTATCCCCATTTAGGAAAAATTAGTCTGAAGGTCAGGTACTCATCTGATGTCATAGGCCTAGCAGTGAGTAGGAGAGTCAGATTCAAACCCAGATCTGAGCCTTGGAGTCCATGGTTTAATCACGAGGCCACACTGCCTTGCTGCATCTCTGTGGATATCTATTACACTATTTTATGTTGTTCTTTTGCTGTTGTGTATTAGCATTTTCTATGTGCTGGGCAATATTCTAAGCACTTCACAAGAATTAGCTAATTTAATTCTCACAACAAACCTATAACATAGGTACTATTATTGTCCCCATTTTACTGATAAGGAAATCAGGGCAGAGAGAGCTTAAGTCCAAGGTCACGGCCCAGGCAGTCTGGCTGCAGAATCTGCTCTCTTAATCACACACTAGACTTGTTTTTTATCTGCTTCCCCAATTAAACAGTCAGCTCCGGAGCAGCCCCTTAATTCATCTCTGATTCCCCTTCAGGCCCCAACACAAAGGAGGCCTTGAAAGCTACCTGTTGAATGAAATCACCAATGAACTTACAAAACACTCACATGAGACACATGCATCTACCTCCCTACCAACACTCACTTTACCGCTAGTTTCATATTTCTCTCCCAAACAAAGTACACACCTGACCCTGCCTTACACCTCCGTGTCCCCAGCCCTTGGGAGGTCTCCCACGAGCCTGTACACCCTTCTTCCTTGATAGCTTTTCAGCCCTTTCTCTACACACATGAGTGTCAGGAGGAGGAGTCTATATGCAAACCACTACAAAATTCCTGTCTACTCTAGCCCAGCTTTGGCAGATAATCAGCAGCAGGTATACACACTCAGTTGTTCACACTTAGCTCTGTCTTCAAGTACCTGTGTCCAGACACCCCAGAGGGGAAAAGAACATTCCCATTCTCACTCAATGGGTAGGCCCAGACAGGGGAAGGCAGGGGGGGACTCCAAAGGATCCACAAATCCATATGCACACCAAACACCTGAAGACATATCGGCATGTCTTGCATATGAAGTTAAACCTATTTTTTTCTAATGTATATTTGATTAACCACAATGGCAAATATAACATCGAAGTCATCTAAAAGCTTTCCTGAATTCATAGTAGCTTTGCATCGTCTATTTTCACAATAAACAGACATAAAATAACTACTACTTGTAACAGGTACTGTGAAGTGCTGACTTTAAAAATGTCCTTAATCTCATAAAAAGTTGAGAACCACTCAAAGCAGATAATAATGAAGTAACTGTACCTTCCAGGGAATCCTGGGGCCTCTGGCCCTGAGCTCTGTCTCAGAGATCAGGTGCCAGGCCTGCCTCCCTTGAAGTCTTCCTCCCTTAACCCCAATACCGAAGGGTAGGAGCCCCATCTTTTCCTCCTTGGCTACATGAAAATGTACGAGAAGTGTAATGAGCACAGGATACTACAGAAGCTTCCCAAAAAATAAGGAACACAAATATAAGGAGAGGGAATGGGATTATGGGGTGGGCGGAGAATCAGAGCTGCCACTGCGCTTGTCGTCTCCAGATGCAATCAGTATTTACAACCCCCATGCCCACCCACACTTATATCTGAAAATACACACATGCATATTTTCATATGCATATACAGCCTTACCTCAGGCCCTCATTCTTTCAAATACATATTAATATCTCTTCATTCATTCCGCAAATCTTTATCAAACACCCACTAAGTGTCTGGTACTATATTAGGTACAGGGAATAGAGAGATGAATCTCCCTGCCTTTTTATCACAGACAAAGCACCACTCACTCAATAGATACTACACACACACACACACACACACACACACACACACACACACACAGGGTCAGATACATAGCCACCTCTCACAGCCCCAACACAGCTGACACAAACATTCATTTGATACATATCCAGCACCTATACATATAATACATAAAACAGTCCCTCTCAACACAGGTACTCAAACGCATCTCAGACACACAACCACACAGCCCTCACTCAGAAGCACACACTGAGTGAGGGTTGTGTTTGGCTCGCAGGGAGCTTCTGGCCGATGAATCCTTTCAGGGAATGAATAATACAAGGGCTCTGTTTGGCTAGGGTGCCTCTGGCTCTGTTTTCCATACATCCAGGCCCAATTCTGCACAGCGAGACTGTGGACCAATTACAGTAACCTACCTCTCTGTGGCTCAAATTTCCCTTCCATCAAGTTAGAATGGCGGTTCATTCTATTTTCTTAGGAAAACTTGAAGGGGAGGGGTCGTAGGAACCACAGAATCATGTAAAGGTCATAGGAAGGATTCCTCATTGAGTCCAGGTGCCTCACTGAGGCCTCACATTAAAACGCATGCACATGGGTACCGATGAGCACATGCCCTTACACTTGAGTAGTCCCCACTCTACCAGGCACTGGCCTCCGGGCTGTAAACACTACTATGCAAACAGTCCCATTCACACAAATACACACTGCCAGACTCATTGGCCTCTGCATGCAGGCAAACACACACAAATACACAATTTCACAGTTTAGAGAACACCTGAGCTCCTTGGGGAAAAGGTGAGAAGGCTTAATAAACACAGTTCCTGAAGATATATCCCACAACCTTGTACAAATAACCCCACAAAAGCAATCCTAAAACCTTCCTTATGTATTCCTCTACCACAGCTATAAATGCACAATCAAAATACTGTGCAATACTTTTCCTGAATCGAAAGCTACACCTGCAGGCTCGGCTTTTCCTGTGGCTGTCCACATGCTGGCAGCCACGAGGACACCCGTCCCCAAAGCAGTCTCAGGGCCAGGCTACATTGTGGGCACACACACGCATAGGCACACACCTCTCAGGGCAGACGCACACCGCTGCTAAGTGGCCCACAGCTTCGAAGGGTACTGAGGGAGAGGAAAGCATGTCTGTCTGCACTTATCTGCAGGAAACAGCCGCCACTGACCAGGGTTGAAGGACGGGGAACCTCTCCCCACTCCCCCGCCAGACAAAGTGCCTTAAAGTCCCTCCTCCCCCCTCCCCCACTAAAATCACAGCCTGCCCCAGGCCTGGTGCAACGCCCACCTAGTCTCCTCACTTCACCCCTCTCCGCTCCCAGCAGCTGGAGCAGCTGGGGAGCTGGCGGAGCCTCCCCTCCCTCAAACCTCCCTTCCAAGCCCCTACTCCACACTCGACTCCGTACTCCAACCTCTCTCCAGAACACTAGTCTCCCTTCCAAAGGCCAGCTAGAAAGGGCAGGATGTTTAAAACAGAAGCTTCCATTCCTTGTCTCTCACCCGCGAGAAACGATCAGCCATTTTTTTTTTGCCCCTCAGCAAATCCGTCGCCGCCTAGTCATGAGCCTGACAAGCCTCAGCCACCCTCTCCCTCATTTTTCCTTCACTCTCGAAGGGGCTCTGCCAATTCTGTGAAAAAGACACTCGGTTCCCGCCCTCTCGGGGCGAGCAGTCACAGCCTCGCAATCCCCGCTCGCCGGGGCGCGCCCACCGCCGGGCGCCTAGGCCGTCGCCCACCCGCCGCGGCGCGGCCTCAGGCGCTCGCTTCCCGCCCTTCGCCGCGCGCGCTCACGGGCCGACCACGCCCCCGCCCGCACAGGCCCGGCCCGCAGCCCGTCGCCGACCCTCACCGGCCTTACTGCCCCACCCCGGGCTGACCATTCCCCGCCCCGCCCTAAGGGGCCCAGCCACACAGACCGTACCCGCGGTCTTCAGGACTCTCACAGGCCCCTGGCCTAACGCCCCAGAGTCCCCGCCCACACGGGCCCATCTACGGCCCCTCATAGGTCCCGCCCACTCGGGCCCCGTCCGCAGCCTCCGGAGCCTCACGTCCGCCCACCCGCCCGGCCCACCCGCCCTCGGGCGCCAGACCTTCAGCCTCTCCGCAGGACCTGACTACACAGGGCTACCCTCAGGTAGCCACGGGACCCTCTGGAGCGCGGGGTGCCGGCCCTCCGAAGCCACGCCCACACTGCCTGCGCCCACACTGACCGCCTCACCCCGGGGCTCCGGCGCCCACTAGCTATCCACACGCGCTCTCCCCGCACAGGCGTCCTCACACGCGATACGCCTCACGACCCTCGCGTGGTGGTGCACACTCACACCCCCGACCCCAGGGCCCCTCCATCCCTTCCCTCCCACACCCAGGCGCCCGCGGCGGCTCCCCGGCTCACCTTCGCTGCAGAACTTGCCACCGAAGCCCGTGTGGCTGCAGTCGCAGCCCACCTCTCCGGGGGCCAGCACCGTGCAGAGGCCGCCGTTGGCGCAAGGGTTGCGCGCGGGCGCGCACAGTGGGTCGGCGGCAGCGCCACGCAGGCCCTGGCTGCCCAGCAGCGCGGGGGGCCGCTCGCCCAGCTTCAGGTTGGCCAGGAGGCCGCGAAACGGCGGTTCGTACTTGACCGTGCTGAGCGTGAGCGCCGAGAGGCGCACGTCCGGCGGGATGCCGCCCACGAACAGGTCGCTGGCCACCTGCATCTCGCGCCGCTTCGAGCGCACCTCGGCGGCCCGGGCCTCGCCGTCCACCGCTAGCGCCGTGCGGCGCGCGTCGCGGGTCAGCAGCACCATGTGCCAGCGGTCGTCGGCCACCGGCGTGTCCAGCTGCAGCGTGGCCGGCTCGGCGCACGAAAGCGTGAAGCGCAGCCGCAGGCGCCCATCCACCAAGAGCAGCTCCAGGAAGTCGCAGTCGCCGCCGTCGTCCAGGTAGAGCAGCAGCGCGCGCGTGGCGTTGGTGCGCAGGCTGAAGCTCAGCTCCCCGCTGCTCGCGGCGCCCGCCCAGCGCGCGTAGCGAGCCCACTGCCCGGGGCCGCCGCCGAACTCCAGGCCGCCCGCGCCCGCCGCCAGCGTCAGCAGCACCAGCAGCAGCGGCGGCGACGGCGGCCGCCACGGGCTCCCGGGCGCCATGCCTCCGGCGGCCCCAGCCCCGCCCGGCCCCCGGCCCCGCTCAGGCTTCAGAGCCGCGGGCGCATGGGGCGGGGAGGGGGCCGGGCGCCCCCCGCGCGGAGCGGGGCTCTCTCGTCGACTCACAGTGCCATGGGCCTGGCCCCGAGGCCACACGCTCAGAGGCCCAAGTGCCGGCTTCCCCGAGCCGCGGCGGAGGCGCCCCTCCCCCGCTGCGAGCCCCGACGGAAGATGGGGGAGGGATGCCTGCGGGAAAAGAGAGAGGAAAAGGTTAATGAGGGGCTGCGGGGAGGGGAGGCCGTCGGTGCCTAGCTACCCCCTCACACCAGCGAGCGCCCAGTTCTTTCCCTTTAGCACCTGAGGAGGAGGAGCCGCCCTGACCTGGAGAGCAAGAGACATCACCGAGGATGGGAGTACTGGGGCTCAACACCTGGGGAGAGATGTCACTCCCTCGAGGCATTATTGGTTTGAGACGTGGGCAGGTAACACCTTAGAGTCCCGTAGGAGCCCAACCCATACGTCCTCACCCTCGACTCCGGTCAGGACCAGGGCCAGCTCCTCCAGCTGGTGACCCGGGCCCCTTCCTCTTTGAGCCACCCAAAACCCTGGGCATGGCTCCCACCACCAGCCACGGCTCCCTCTCATCAGCTCCTTATGCTCGATAATGAAGTTGCTAAATAATTCATTGGGATTAATTAAATGTCAATTCGTCAATGGTATCAATGGCTGGGAAGCGGATAAAAGAAGCCAGACAGGACCCAGGCATCCAGGCCCCAAGCCCTCTGCATCCACGCAAGGACACAGGCATCCGATTCCTTTCTCCAATCCCCGCCCCTGCAACCACACTCACCCTTTCCTGGGCTCCAACCCCACTGCTCACCAGCCCAGATCCTTCATGAACCTAAATGTTTGTCACCCTCCACCTCCATCTCCCAGTCCTCAGCGTCAGACCTGGCCCAATACCTGGGTTCTCTTAACCTCTCAGTTTCATCCCTCCTCCCCACCCAGGGCTGGGGGAGTCACCAGGAGGCAGGCAGGCTCATTTGCATAAAATTGCCTTTCTGAAATGATTACCCTTGTAACGGGCTGTCAGAGAGCAATTTATACCCCACGCAGGGGAGGGGAATTTGCATCTCGTTAAACTCCAAGTCGTAATTATTTATATCCAACAACCCTCCTGAATATTGCATTGATTTTATTTGGGGGAGGGAGGAAAAGAAGGAGGTGGGGAGAAGTCTGAGAGAGAAGCAGGGAGGGGCCAGAGTTTGGGAAGAGACAGGGAAAGATTGAAGGGGGAAGTGGAAGGACAGGAATCACATGAAAAGTGACAGAGAGGGGAGAGTAATGGAAGAGAAAGGTGGCCTGATGGGGAGAAAAGAAATAAGAAGATAGATAAAATTAAATTCCAAATTCAAACAGCATTTGTCAAGGCCCTGGATGCTGGGCATTTTTACAAATGTCATTTCACTTCATCACACTGGGAAGTCCCATTATTCCCATTAACCACTGGGGAAGCCCACACAGAGAAGTCTAGGGACTTGCCCAAGGTCACACAGCGAGTCAGCAGGGAACTAGGACTTAGATCCACATCTGTCTGATCCACATCTGTCTGTCGCCACAAAGGAGACAAAGGGCAAGGCAACCACAGTGTAGCTCAGAGGGGTGGAAACTTAAAGAAGAGGAGAGGGCTGACTAAGGGAGGAGCTGGGAGGGATGTGCTGAGGGGTCAGGAAGCTATGTGGGAGGAAGCTGGGGTATGAGGGAAGAGAGAGAAAGCTAGAGTCACCCTAATAATGCATAGTGAGGGAGAGGGGAGAGATGGTTGAAGCGACATGTTCAGAAAGAAGAAGAGGCAGAGGAGTCCTCAGGAGGCTGGTCATAGTGTTTAGGGAGCCATCTCCAAAGACCCTCAAAGCCCAGCTCTTGGGTCCCTACATCTGCCTCCTTCTAACTGCTGCCCACCCCCAATCCTAGACTCCAACAGGGACTCAAGTGCCCCTCCAAGGCCTGCCCCTTCCCAGGCAGGGACAGAGGCCATGAGGCGATCCAGGAAGCAGCCCCTCTCCCTCTAAACACTGGGGTTATATATAGCTTTGCCACTGCCTCTCCTCATTGGGTAATGGAGGTAATTAACATGCTCGGGCTAATTAGCCAATCAAATTAAATGCAGCACCTGCTCCCAGCCTGATTGACGCCTTTACCCACACACACACTGTACCCCCCACTCCAGCCCAGGGCAGGGGAGGCCGACCCTCAGGCTTGGGGGAGAGAAAGGCCAAACTCCCCCTCTTTTCCAGAAGGGGCAGCCAGTGCCCCCAGCAGATGCACAGCCCCTGAGCGACATCCACCCTCCCTCCCCTGCTGGGGTCTCAGTCCAGCCTGGCCCCTCCCAGCCTCTCTCCTGGCCCCCACCTCCGGACACTATTTTGGGGAGGGAATTAATTAGCTATCGATTTCCTCTGGCACAGGGAATAGGATTTCGTGCGCTGTCCGCTCACCCCTCAGCTCAGGAGAGGGAGGGGGTTTTCATTCCCCTGCCCTACTCCCCGGCCCAGTTCCTCTGTGGTACATCCCCACCTTCTAGGGAGACTGCAGAGGGGTGCTTGCTGAAAACCTAGGGGCAGGGTCTCCCTCATTCAGGAAGCTGGCAGAAGACAGACAGAGTGAAGGATGGTCAAGAGGCCTCCAGAGATGGAGGGAAAGGCCTGGGTCCTGAGAGCCAAAAAGAACATTACCTGATTGGAGGGGCAGCAAATCAAGTGAGAGTCTCGGAGAGGGTGACTCCACTGGTCTGTATGTACCAAGATGTGGAGGGACAGTGTGGGAAGAACGGATGCTATGCACAGGCACATGTTTGTGAGCCAGCTATGGGGACACAGGCTGAACTTCTGGGTGCGCCTGGGAGGGAGGCCAGGGCCTGGGCCTGAGGCCCCCTCAAGGCTCATTTCTCATTCTCCCCACAGCCCGCAGCTCTGCAGCACAGGCCAGCTTGGCTCAGTGCCAGGGGCGTAGGGGCTGCAGGGCTGGCTGGGAGGAAGCCCTATTTCTCCCTGGGTCCTCTTTCCAGGGACCCAGGGACCACTGGGGCAGCTTCAGGCTTGCAGAGATTGTCCCAAGGGGAATGTGAGCTAAGCGGACACCTGGGTCCTTTCCACCTCACCCACCTTGCAGTTCCCAAAAAACCTGCTGCTCTTCACCCTTTTTCTCCCTTCCCTTCAGCCTCCTCTCCCCAGGCCCAAGTTTCTGCTGACCCAGCCTACTGCTGGCCCTTCCTCCCAGGACCCAGGGGATTCCCGCTAACTGATGACGTCCCCTCCTTCTTCAACTCCTGGTACATCCACAGCATCTGGCCTCAGATCTCCCATGGCCATGGCCATTGCCTTGCACAACTATATCAAGCAGACAGTGTCCCTGGAGTTGTGCAAGGCCCCTCACCCAGGCTCATGCAATGCAGTGGAAGCCCCCTGCACCCACAGAGTCTAGGCACTGCTCCCCAAGACCCATTCTTCTCCAGGGCCGATTGCGAGTGCACAAACACTGACTGGCCGGAACAGCCTTGGGATATCCTGCCTACTGTCTGACGTCAGGCCTTGCACACTGCCAGCCACTGCTGGCCTGGGGCCACTGGTCCTCTGGGGAACTGACCTCTCCAGTGTAATCTGGGATTTTGCAGTCATCTCCCAGTGCCCCCTACCACTGATGGACCCAGCAGTCTTGAGCCAGTGGTGATGGGAGCTGGAGGGGGTGGGGAGTGGGGTGACTTGCCTGCTCTCTTCCCCACTGAATCCTCTCCTAAACTATTTCTGGCTCCTCCTCGGCTGACAACCTCCTCCTCATCTTCCCACGGCCGGGCCAGTACCATTGTGGCATCTGGGCTACAACTTTTGAGCTCCACACTGTACATCGGGTGCAGGCTGTACCACCGGGTACATTTAACCCTCCAGTTCCAGGAGGTAGCTGTGTCACCCAGGCTTACAAACAAGGAACCTGCGCTTAGAATGAACTCATTTGCCCAAGTTCGAGTGCAAGTAAGCAGTGGCCTTACTCCTACCCTGCATGGTCCGCAGGGCAGTGTCAGGCTCAGAGCCCACCCTGCTCTGATCTGGTCTTCACAGGGGTCACTGCCCTCTGCAGATGACCCAGACTCTGAGTTTGCCCCTAGGCCTGAAAGACACAGACCTCAAAGCTAATGGAGTGCATCCCTCTCATTTTTGTGTGGTGGACACTGTGTCCCAGAGAGGGACAGTGACTGCTCAGGGTCACACAGCAGAGCAAAGCTAAAACCAAGGCCACTGGCCTTCCATTCCAAATGCTTTCCACTGTGCCTGCTACTCCATACCTGAGCCTTCCCACCTGACCAAAGGCCTCTCCTCTCTTCCCCCCCACCAGCAGCAGTGCAAACTGAGCAATTGGACGTAGATGCCAGGGTGAGATAGTCCACAAGCACCCTGGCAAAGCCCCTGGTCAGGGGCCTTCTCCCAGCATCCACTCAGCCCCTTCTTGGGTCACATCCACACCACACTCATAGACACTCACACACATACACCTCCAGCCATGGGAATGCCAGCCTCCCTCTGGCTGTCCTCTCCTCACGCCAGCTCCCTCTCATGCCAGCTGGGAGTGTGACAGCAGGGCCTCCCCCAGGCGCCAGGGAGGAAGAGCTGGGTTTACACACATTCTGGTGGCCCCAGAAGGCAGCCCGTGGACAGGTGGGAGAAGTGCCTGTTATGAGGAGGGAGATTTTGGCTCGAGATAAAGAGAAACTTGCTGGCAATCCAAAGCAGCCAACAGTAGAGTAGGCTGCCTCCGGGGGATGGTGAGTTCCCCGTCTGCGGAGGTGTATGAGCTGAGGCAGATTGACTACCACTCAGAGATGCTCAGGACCAGGCTCTTGAGTCATATGGAAGGGGGACATCAAACTATTTGAGCCCTGAGGTCCCTTCCAGTCACATAATGTGTTTGTGGAGGGTCCCCTCTCCTCCCTAAAACCTTAGATAGGGTTGGCAGGCTTCAAACAGTTCCCATCTACCCTTCCTGCTCCTTTCTTCCAGCCCTGATGACCTAGAAGAGACAGAAGAGCCCTCATGTGTGCCCACATCCAGCCACACCTCAGCGGTGGGCAAAAACAAGTATGCAGTGGTTAGAGGCACTGACTCCAGAGCTAGGTTCAAATGCCAATTCTACATTTTTCTAGCTGTGTGACCTTGGGCAAGCTACTTAGCTTCTGGGGGCCTTGGTTTCCTTATGTGTAAAATAGAGGTAATAGTGGTGTTGTGAAAATTAAGAATTAATACATGTAAAGCATTTAGAATAGTGCCTAGCCTAGACTGAAGTGAAAAAGTATGTGTTGTATTAATGATTACTTTTAAAACTTCTCATCTCTGCATTTTACAGTTTGCAAAACTCCATGTGTCTCATGTTTCCTCTGATTCTCACCCAGGGCCCAGGGAGGGAAGTAAGCAAGGCAGGTCTTATCACTGCCCCCTTTTACAGACAATGAAACTGACACTCACAGAGGACCCCCCCTCCAAGGTCATACAGCTTGTAAATGGCAGAGCTGGGACTCAGATTTCTCCCCCTGGGCCCTTCTATCTGCAGGCACCTCCTCCTGCCTAAGAAGGTGGGAGAATGGAGGAGTGGGTCTGAAGACCCACGAGAGTTCCCCAGCACCACAGGCTAGGCTCACGGGTCCCTCTGAGCAGGTCTCTGTGTCTATGAAGGGGGCAAGAGGTGGCAACTTGAGGTGCGCATGACAAGGCTTCTGCCTGATGTGTGGGGCTGAGGAGATGGGTGGGCTGAGGACCAAGGTGCAATGACTCGGCAGAGTGGGGGGCGAAACAGTTGCCTGGGGGCAGAGGGGTAGGCAGTGGGAGGGATGAGCTCACCCCTGTGCCCACCCTTGCGCTGTGCACAGCCTGGGGATTCTGACACCCCAGCCATGCAGAGGGGACAGATGGTTCCCAGGGGCAGCCTGTGAGTAGGCCTGAGGTGCCTGGAAATGTATCGGTGACAGGTATGTGTGTGGAAGGTTATGGCAGTGATGATGCAGAGTTGCTGCTTACTGAGGGCTTCCCATGTGGCTGATAAATACATGAGACCAAGTAAAGTGCACAGAGCACTGAGCACAGAGCCCCACTCACAGCAAGTCTACAAAAAATACAGTTGTTGTTACTGTGATCATTGTCATAATCATCTCATCTAGTCCTTGAAAAAACCCAATGAGGTAGGCATGAGGACCCCCATTTTATTGATGAGGAAACTGAGGCCCACTGTGGGGCACAGCTGAGCCCTTGCAGCCTCACTCTCACCCTACCCCACCGTGTCAAATGGTGGCAGCAGCAGAGACGGCTTTATGAATGACAAGGAGGTGCCTAGCCCACACGGGATTATTTTTACTGTAATTTTTCCCCTATGATACAACTTCTAAGGAATTCTCCTCTTGGGTTGAATGAGTCTCTGAGCACTCACAGGCCCTCCGGTGTGGACAGGGCCAGGCAGGGAGGGCTCCAACAGATGGAGGAGCAGGGTTGGTTGCCGTGTGAGACACAGTCGGGGCATCCCCATGGGGGCTGGGATCAGGAGCTGGGAATGAATGGACAGCATGGTCAGCACCAGGCAGGGGCAGGGCCCCCAGGGTGAGGGTGGGTGCTGGGGTGGGGGTGCCTAGAAACAAGAAGGTGCTGAGGAAGGCCGGGCGTGCCTGAGTGATGAACTAGATCAGGAGGGATTGTGGTTGTAATCAGGAGGGGTAGGAGGGCCTGAGGTTTGGGGGGCTTTCTGAGGGTACAAAGACATGAGAGTGAGTGAGAGAGAGAGAGAATGAAAGAGAGAGAAGCTTAGGGGATGGGCCAAGGTTTAAAGGGGCTCTTAGCACGCATGAGTGTGTGCCGGTGAGCGCACAAACGTGCACACAAAGGCCTGGGGCAAAGTGCTTAGTACCAGATGAGAACCTGTTACTTAATGATGTGTGTCGGGGGCATGAGGGGGTGGGAGATGTTGATGTATCTGGGAGGGTGTGCATGCCTGGGTGTCTGGGAGAGGAGGGTGTGTCCCAGGGAGTGAAGGTGTGTGTGGAAGAGCACAAGTGTGCCTGAGATGGCTGTGGGAACATGGGGAGGTGGGTGGAGGGATGGGGACTGTGAGGGCTGGCAGTGTGGTGTTGGGGCTCTGGGGGGTATAGGGGTCATGTGTGTAGCATGGACATGACAGCAGGTGCCTGGGGAGCTCCCTGAGGCAGCGAGGTGGCAGCCTCTCTGGGCATCAGTGTAGGTGGCACGCTGCCAGGAGATGTATTGTGTACTCAGGTGTGTGTGCCTGTGTAGGTGCGGGTCTGGGGGGGGGGGGCACAGAGCATATGTATCAGTGTCAGGTTGTCTATGTCACGGACAAAGGTGGACAGGAGGAAGCAGCTGGACCTGGGTAGAGAGTCTGGAGGGAACAGAGGTTCCCAACAACCCCTCCAGAACCCAGCCCCCTCCTCAAGAAGCCAGAGTATGGATTCAGCCCAGGCCAAGAAGCCAAAAGAGGCCTGGGCTTCTGGAGGGAACTCCCCAGCCACCCGCTGACAATGACCACTGGCCTCGGCCAACCCGTCGGTCCCACCCACCCCTGTGAATCTGAGGACAGGATGGGTCTGAGAACACATCTTCTAGCAGGAATGAAGGAGCCCCTTGCCAGACACTTCTCTCCTACCCCCAGAAAGAGACAGCCCATCCTCACACATCAGCATCCCTGGGGGCAGAAGGAGTTAGGGACCTGAGTGGCTGAAGCACCCACTAAACAGAAGGTGCCTTGGTTAACAGACCAGCCGACCTCCCTTCTCTCTTTCTATCCCTCTGGCAGCAGATAGAGAACGAAAAACCCTAAAGTCTGCCCTTCCACGAAAGGAGTACCCAGGCACTGGGAGCGCGGGGTAAGAGGGAGGGGCAGGAATGAATGGGAGGTCCTCGCCCACCCCCCACCCCCAACACATACAAAACCAAAGGTATACAGAAGCCCCCAAAGGCAGTCAAGAGGACTGGAGCCCCAAGACCCCCCCTAAGATTGGTTTCATCACTCCAGGTCTGGACAGCTTCCCCTCCAGGCACCAACCACCAGCCCCCTCCCAGACCTCACTGGTTCAGTGAAGCGCCCAATGCCCTCACCCAGGACTCAGGTGGGATTGGGAGTAAAGGAGACAACAGCCCCTTCCCCCAAAGCCAATTTTGCAGCCAAGGGCCCATCAAGGGTTTAAAGGCTCACACCACAGCCCAAAGGACCCAGAGCAGATGTCTACTTCAGCTCGGGGGGAGGCTGGGACATGAGAAAAGGTCCCCTCCTCTTTGGGGGTGGGAAGCAGCCCAGGGCCCCGCAGCTTCCTCTCCCTGCAGCATTCTTTGACCATAACCCTGTCACCGCCCCAGTGCATTCCCACCCCAGCACAGCCCCCTCTTACTGATTTCTATCTCCCTCTCTCATCGCCCCCAACCCCCCCCCCCCCCCCCCCCCCCCCCGCACACAAGCTTCCCCTCCTCTCCCTCAGGCCCCCCATCTTTCCCTGCTCTCCACCAGCAGAGACCCATCTCTGCCTCAAACACCTTGGCACCTTCCCCTCTGCTCCCTCCCAATAACCTCCTCTCCTTGGCTCCCATCCCCCAGTAAAGCCTGGTCCTCAGTGGTGCCCCCCAGTATGAAGCCCTTGGCCTGGCCCCAGCTCCTTGCCTCTCCACTACTCTCCTTCCCCTCTCCAGTCCCCTCTCCTCCTCCCACGAAGCCCGGTTCCTCGCTGGTTTCTCCCCTGCAGACCCTTCGGAGCACAACAGCTCCCCAACCCCTCTAGCTGAGCACTGCTTCCAGCCCTTGGGGCTAGCACAGACCGGGGACACCCCTCTTCAGAGCTTCCCTCGCATCCCTCCTCTCCCATCCCTCCCCCCAGCTCCATTCACCCTAGCTCAGGGCCAGTGCCCCTTCCACAGGGAGGCTCCGACCCCCAACCCGCAGCCGCTTAGCCTCCTCTCAGTCACCCAGCCAGCCCTCTCAGCGCGGCAGTGCCCCCGCCCCCCAATCCATCCTTCCTGCCTCCCCCGCCCCTCCGATCTCTTCCCTCCCCGGATCGGCTCCCGCCCCCCGCCCGTCTCCGCCGCAGCCCCCCCGCCACCCGTACCTGGTCTGGGGGCTCCAGGAACTGGAGGGTGGGGATCAGAGCCCCGGAGCCGCCCCGTCTCCGGCGGGTGACAGGGCCGGGGCCAGCGGTGCCGGCTGCCTCGCGCCTCTCTCGCTCCCCGCCGCGTCCCCGCCCGCCCCGCCGCGGTGCCGCTCGGAGGATGCTCTGCGAGTCAGGGCGGCTGCTCCCGCCGCCGCATCCCTGCAACACCGACTGACGGCAGCATCAGCACCAGGGCCCGCCTCCCACGCGCGCGCATTGGGCCAGGCAGCGCTAATGGACGAGCGGCGCAGCCAATGGAAAGGCGCAGAAGCCGCCAGTCCGGCGGCTCCACAGGCCCACCTCCCTCCCTCGCGAAGGACCCAAGCTTGCGGGCCCCAGGGCTTCGGAGCTCTTTCCAGCCTCTCCTGGTCTTTGGCTCTGGAGCCCGGGCCCCCAAACAGGCAGACCCTCAACCCAGCCCCAGTGCCTTTTCTGGAAACCCAGGCGCCCTAGCCTCTCGCCCCTTGGGTTGGGTCCTCGGGTCCCGCATTCCCAGGCCGGAGGGCCCCTGTGGCAGTGCCCAGAGCTGGGCCGAGCCGGAGGGGAGGCTGTGGGCCCCGACCTGGGGCACCAAGCGAGCGGGACCGGTGTGGGACCCGGGCCGAAGCGCCCTCTGCTGGCTACGCCCAGTCTCGGGCCCGGACTAGCGACGAGCCTAGGGAAGGGGGACCCTGTCCGCGGCTGCTGGGGCTTTTTCCAGCCCGAAGCCTGGCCTCTGCCTCCCACCGCCCGAGGGCCCCGTGGCTGCCCCTAGAACTGAGGAGGCGGTGGGGGAGGGAAGGCAGAGAGGGGGCAGGGTGGACCTAGGGGCTTGGGGTTTCCCAGCCCTGCCTCATGGGAATCCCAGAGTTTGAAGCCGATTCCCAGCCCTGCCTGGAACCCTGGACTGGGGTAAGAGTAGGTTTGAGGGCAGGGGCGTGACTGCACATTACCCTGAAGGAAAACTGACAGCAGCCCCCTTTTCTGTATCAACCATGAGTTTCGGTGTGAGTGTGGTGCTGGGAGGAAGCTCTGTCCTGTAAGGGCGTCTGCATCACTGCATGCGTGTGCGTGTGTGTGTGTGTGTTAGTATGGGAGGAATGGGACACACCTTCACTCACTCAGCCAATGAAAGGTAGACCTGGCACCTAGTGTGTGTACCACAAAGTTGGACAATGGGCTTCTGAATGAAGCAGTGTGTGTCTGTGTGTGTGTGTGTGCACGCGCGGGCCAGACCATTCTGCCAGCTCACTCCAGGATCCTGATTTCTGTAGCAGGGTCTGTGATCTGCACAGCTGGTGGTAGTTGGCGCTTCCTTAGCCAGAGGAACATGCAAACACACTCACATTCAACCACTAATGCATGCGTGGGCACGCAGAGCACACTCACAGCCATGCACACCTGTCCATGTGCACACAGCCACTCCCAAAGCAGCACACAGGGACAGCTGCAGAAATGCCCCACATGGTAAGACAGCCACAGGAAGCTCATGTTCTCTGAAGAACACACACAAACTTGTGCATACAGGTGCCTACACATTCAGAGGCAAATACATGCCCAGGAAACAGGTACACACAGAGGACCTACCCACAGGTGCTGCCCCCCTGAGGCACTTGGCACAGAGTGGTCAATTACTGAGTAGATGGGTAGGGACAGCCACCTACCAAAGGTCTCCCTCCACAGCCTGTGATGGGGTCACAGGGGGACCCAGGCTGCAGGGGGTGTTTCCTAGGGGTCAGGAAGAGAGATCCCCGAGCCAGGTCTCAGACCTGGGGCCCACTCTTACCTTCAATAGACCCCCAGGCTGGCCCCACCAAGGTCTTTAGAGGAGCCAGAGAATGGGGACTGCTGAGTCAGGGCCTGTGGATGTGAAATTGCCTCTCTGACCCCACAGCCCACTGCCCCACCCAACCCCCCATGGCTCCTCTCCCTTCAGCCTACACACACACACACACACACACACACACACACACACACACACAGACTTACCCAGCCATTCACTGGGGCATAAATGGACAGACAGACAGGTGTAGTGACTCACAGACTGTCTCTCAGACTCTTATAGATGGGTGTGGGAAGGGGTGGCAGGACAGGGGCAGGAAAGAATGTAAGAGAAAGCATTTGTCTCCTGTCCCCACCCCCAGCTCCCTGGGCCACCTTTGCCCATCAAGGGCAGGAAAGGTCACCTGACAGCTGCTGCACCTCCCTGCCCTTCCCCCCAGCTACAAGGATGTCTCCCCCCAAGGCCCAAGGTTCAGACTACCTAATGCAGTTGGGACCCACCACCTCAAGACACCCTCCCCAACAGGGCCCCACCCAATGTGACCGTTCTCCAGTGCGAAGTCCAGTGGGGGCACAAGGTGAAGGGGAAATGCAGCAAATGCAGTGAGTGTGTCTGTGCACACACATGCACATGCACAACGTGAAGCTCCTACATCAGATTCACACATGCAACCCCACGTCACTTTCCTGGGCGGGTGGCCCTGGGCACATTTATGCACGCACACACACACACACACACTGGGAAGAGGCCGGGCTGGGCTGGGGCGGTGGGGAGGGGAGCCGACCAGGCTGCAGGGGTGGAGGCAGCAGGGGAGGCGGGCAGCGCAGGGAGCGAGCTGCTCTTCACAACACAATCACCGTCTGTTGTTATAGCAACTCAGCCCCCAAATCGTGAAACGGATATTACAGCCTCAGAGGGGGAAGGGCGGGAGGGGGCTGAGAATGAAAGGAGGGGCAGAGCAGGGGGCCCAGTGGAAGACAAAGCTGGGGGGCCAACATGGGGCTGAAAAGTCACAGGGTGGGAGAAGGAGACCCAAATGAGGAGTAGGCCAGGGGAGGGGGGTCTCAAAGGGGAAGATGGCCATGGGGTCAGGGAACCCTGGGAGAGGGGGCTGAGGCCGCTGGCAGGTCCACGGATGAGCTTGGCAGGTAGGAGTGGGTTGCTCAGGCCTCCACCCCCAGGACTGCCCATAGCTGCTGTAGGACACACCCCAACTTGGGGGTTTGGGGAAGTAGCTCCTACTCCCAGGGCTTCTGTCTGGACTTTCCTGACTCCAGCAGTAGCCTGGCCCAGTTTCAAAACCTTTAGAAGACCTCCTAATCTAGACCAGCCTCAGAAGTGGTCTTAGCCTTCTTCAGGTAGCAGTGACCCCCAAAACCTCCATGCCGCAAACTCAGGAGAGAGGAGCTGGGCTGGGAGAGGCCGCAGGAGGCTGAGAGCAGGATCAATATGCATTTCCTCTGGAAGTCACTGTCCTTCCGGCTGGCAGCAGCACCAGGCCAGGCCGGGAGGCTGTGAGCCCAAGGAGAGCGGTCCCCACCCCCAGGCAGGAAGGCTGCCCAGGCCCCTCCGCCCCTCCCCCCCACAGCTGGCACTCAGGGCTGCCCTCTCCCTTCCACGATTCTCTGCAGTGAGCTCCCCACTGCTGGAAGTATTCAAGCAGGAGCTGAGAGGCCACCTGTGAAGCAAGGGAACTTCGACTATGGGCTGAAGGCTATGGTTACACAAGACCACTGGACCGAACAATTCTGGGTGCAAAGACATGCTAGTTTCAAGTTTTAGACCCCCAAGATTCTGGACTCCTTGAGAATTCAGACCCTCTCCAAGATACTTAAGTTCCAGGGTTTTCTGGTCCTAAGGTTTTATCCCCCAGGATTCTAGTTCCCCCAATTCCAGACACATGAGATCTCTCGGATCTCTCAAGATTCTCTGACCACAGAGGTCTAGACTCTAACATTCTAATCCCTGTGATTACAGCCCCTGCCCCGCTTCAGGAGTCTAGGCTCTAATGATCTAGGTTCGTGACACAGGCCTTTTTATTCCTGGAAAATACAAATATTCACAAGAGTCTGTACAACCTTAGGGACACCAGCCCTGGCCCTGCCCTCAACGCATGCCACCCTCAGGCCCCGCCCCCCGGCCCCAGCCCCAGCCCCAGCCCCAGCCTGCTGCCTCGGCCCCAGGCTCCCTGCTCTGGTCCAGGTCTTTTCTCCAAGGCCGGCGTGAGTGCTCGATCCAGTCACAGCTGGGAAGGGAAAAACACAGGTGGTGAGGAAGATCCTCCCCGAAACGTAGGAGCCGCCCTGGCACAGGCCATTTGGACGGAGCGCCCCCCCCCCCCCCCCCCCGCCCAGTCCCCGGTCCCCAGCCCCAGCGGGACGTCCTGGTGAGCTGAGGGGACTCACGGTCCTTAGAGGTGGATATCAAACACTGCGTCATCCACCGGCTGGGCCTGCTCTTCTCGGATCCCTGCGGGCCGGGGCGCATCCCAGGGTCAACACCTGAGCCCCTGAGCCATGGGCAGCCCTCCCCACTCACAGGAGGCACCCAGCCCCATCCCGGAAGCTAGCAGACCCGCCCACCAAAAATCGATTCGTTGACTGACCAAATGGCCCAATTTTTGAGGCTCTCCTAGGTTTTCATTTCGCCGCAGCTTTTTTGCAGCCACAGGTTTGTCAAGGCAGTTTGCTTAAATGTCAATTCTGTGTGTTTCACATTTTAGGCCCCAGCACTTCTGGAAGGTTCGATGCAAATGGCTTTATCTTTTCTATTTTTGAGAACTTATGCCAATCCGAATGGTTGTGGTCAATGGCCTTAGACCCCAATTTAACATAGTTGTTCAGACTGCTCTCAGCAAAATAATCATTGGAGGAATTACCATTCAGCAAGCTGACCTAAAACCATCAGAGGCCCCAAGAGAGTCGCCAGGAGATTTTCAGGGTAAGGGACTTATATACTCAGAATGGCCTCCAGAGAAGCCAAAAAGGAAAATGCATGTAAATGGCTCACATACTCCCTGTCCAATCCATTGTTAATCCCCCTAACAAAATAAGAGTAGGACTGGAATCTTGAAGACTCTCATTTTTACTCTTTTTCTATATTAAAGTCTCCTTCTTCCTCAGCCTCAGACGGTTTAGGGTTCCCTGGCCACCTTCTGGCCCCCTAACCAGTCCAACTCTCTTCATTGCCCCACCAAAATAAGAGAATTATGAATTGAAATGGTTTCCACCCTGGATAAGTTAAGACTTTGCCACAGTGGCCCTGACTCCCTCCCTCCACAGGCCAATACAGAATGAGGCTTCTTCTTACCTGGAGGCCGGGAGCCTCGCCTGCCTGGTCTGGGCAAAGAGAAGCTGAAGGCTCGATGGTGGGTGTGTGTGGGTGAAGGTGAGGGCACACACCCATCCAGACTCACACTCTGGGCCCGGCGCCGGCACTCCACTGACAAGCGATCCTTGCACTGCTTGTGGCAGTTCACACCACAGGCTGGGGGAGGCAGATGGGGAGCCCAGCCAGAGGCATTGGTGAGAACACCCTCCATGCACCTCTAGGCCTGCACCTCTCCCCAGGTTCCTTTGCTCCTGAGCAGCTGTCCCACCAAAACAAAAGTCTCCTTCCAAAGTGCTCTCTTGATCCTACTTGCCATTCTATGCCCTCTCCACAGTTCTCTGTTCCTGGGCAGCTGCCTCACCAAAATAAAAACCTTTCACATATAACCATCATGCCTCCCTGGCTCCAAGGTACTTCACTCCTTTGCAATTGCCCCACCACAATAAGAATCCCCACCCAGAAAATAACTCTTCCCAAAATAAATCAGCCTAGTGGCCCTCCCATTCCATCTCACCTCGGCATTTGAGGCCCTGCTTGTAGATGCCCAGGATCTGAAATAGAGGAGGGGGCCGTGCTGAGGGGGAGGTACTTAAAGGTGATGACTCTATTTCTTCTTTCTCAAGGGCAGGGGCTGGGACTGACCCTCCCTGGGGCCTTAGGGGTTAGGGTTAGGTGCAGAACAGCAAGAGGGGAGGCAGATGAAATTAATGAGGCTTGCCTGGGCTGAGAGCTGAGAGGGCTCTGTTGGGGCAGGGCCAGAAGGGAGAACAGGGCGGGCGTGGGTGGGTGGGACCAGGGCTGGAGGGGGGTGGCTTGGGCAGGGGCTCACCAGGGCCTTGCAGTGGCGGCAGGCAACCGGGCGCAAGGAGTTGCTCTCCTGGAAGTTGTGTACGAAGCCCATGCGGCCGCCCAGCACAGAGCTGGAGCGGAGGAAGTAGGAGATCATCTCCTCCCTGCTGATGCAGCCATCCCTGTGTGTGGTGGGGGGTGGGGGGAACCACCTCAGTTTGAGCCCTCCCCAGGACCATCCATCACCCACACCACTGGGAAAACCCCCTACCAAATAAAAGGTTCTCACCAAACTCCTGATTTTGACCCCTGGGCAGGCAAGAGAAAGACCACTAGACTGGAGTCAGGCAGCTGTATGGCTGCTACTAACTAGTTGTGTGGTCTTGGTAAAGTCGCTTCTCCTGGGTTTCCTCCCCAGAAAAAAATGGGGATTATAATTCCTGCCCTGCGCACTTCACAGAGTTGGTGTGTAAACTTTCCCCTGGGATTATCAGCCTCTGTTTCCCAAACTGAGCTCTGACAAACAGCAGCAGTTCAGAGCCATGAGAATTAAAGAGATCTCTGATGAGTTCTGGGGCAGGAACTCTTGCATAATCCTATGGGAAGGACACCTGTAATCAGTTTCCCACTTTGTCCAGAGCTTCCCACAGAATCCTTTCTTTACCTCTTCCCATAGTTTGGGAAAAGAGTGAGCACATGCCCTGGAGATCCACAGACCTCGATTCAAATTCCAGCTCCACTACTTCCTGGCTGTGCGACCTTGGGCTGGTTAGGTCTCTCTGTGCCTCAGTTTCCTCTCCTCTAAATGAGGGTAATGACAGTTCCTGCACTTCACGGGGTTTTGTGAGGATTATGTGAGATAGTGCACGTGAAGCATTTACAACAGTGTCTGTGTAGTTAATAGGTCCCAGGCTACCCAGAGCTATTTCTGCTGAGGCTGGTCCTTGCTGCAAACTCCCACCCATTGTATCTGGGGCTCCATCATGGGATCCACGTGGTCCTTCAAATCAGTGGGGCACTGGGACAACTGGCCAGCTAGAAAAAATACATAAGCCTGGATCCCTACCTCATATGGTGCATGAAAACTAAATTCCTACTGAACCGAGAACACTAATGTAAAAAATAAAAAGTATCAAGGTATCTGAAAAGGTATAAGGGAATAACTTTGTAATCTTGAGGGCGTGAGGGCCTTTGTACACATAACACAGATCCAAGAAGCCATAAAAGAAAAGACTGACATATCGAGCACACAAAATTTTTTAAAATTTTTATATGGGAAAAGACAACATAAATGACAGACTAGAAGAAAATATTTGCAAACACATTCAACAGCAAAGGGTTAATATCCATTAACAGAGATTCTAAAAATCAATGAGAAAAAAGACCAACAAACCCAGTGGGAAAATGGACAAAGACTATGAACAGGCAATTAACAGAAAAATAGAAGTGGCCAGTACACATGAAGAGAAATCCTACCCCCACTAGTATTAAAGAGATGCGAATTTAACCAAAGCACCTTTGCCAATTAGACTGGCAAAGTCGTCAAGCTTATTATAGATTCCACTGTTGGCAAGGAAGGTGGGAAATGGGCACTCGTTCGCTGCTGATGAGGGCACAAGCTGGCACAACCTTGCCTGAGGTCACTTTGGCAGGCTCTTTCCTAATTTAGAATGTGCATATCTTTTGATTCAATTATCCCACTTCTAGGAATTTCTCCTACAGAAACAGTGGCTCGAGCACCTCGCTACAAAGATGTTCACAGCAGCCCGGCGTATATTAATAGAGAAAACAGGGCACAATCTACACACCCGTGCCCGGGGGAGCGGCGAGTAGCGATGCCCGGCCGCGTCACGGGCTGCTCTGAAGCTGCTCGAAAGAATGAGGCAGTTCTACCTGAGTGGGCGTGGGGACAGGGCCCTGAGAAAGGGTAAGTGGAAAACAAAAGCAGAAAAAGCCAGGCGTGCAGCTCTGTCAGGATAGTGACTAAAAAAAACCCTGGAAACCCTCCTGCTACAAATACCTAGGTGCTGGTTAAATATATCAAAAGTAGCTTTCAATGCATAGATGAGTTTGAAAGAAAGACATGGAAACCCCCAAGTTCCAGAACCAAAGGGGGAGCTTCAAGCTGAGGCAGTGAGTTGGGGCTGGCCCACGAGGGCTTGCTGGTCTACCTCCTGGTAAGCCAGGTGCTAGGTTTTTGTGGGGGGGAAGGGTAATTTTGTTTTTATTGACTTTAGAAAGGGGGGGGAGAGGGAGAAACATAGATCAGTTGCCTCCTGCACGCCCCCTACTGGGGATTGAGCCTGCAACCGGGACATGTGCCCTGAACAGGAATTGAACCAGCAACCTCTCAGTGCATGTGACGACACTCAACCAACTGAGTCACACCAGCCAGGGCCAGGTGCTGGGTTTTGATATCCAACCAGGGGCCAGGCACAAGGCCTGGGGTTTGCAGGTGGTGAGGACTGGGGCCTCAAAGGTCTCCCAGGGCTGCATCCTCACTGAAATGTGGCCTGCAGAACAATCCACCCACCAACCCAGGGAGATAAGGTAGAACTCTCTCAACTCTGGGTGGAGAAACAAAGCAACTACAATAAACACCAAGGCCAGAGCTAAATTTATGCTATAATTCTTTTTGTCCATGACAGGGACACAGGCAAACAAAATCTGTCAATTTGCATATGCATGAAAAAAAAGACTGGAAGGATACACATATTGCCAAACCAGGAACATTGCTAAGGGTGTTACTAGGAAGTTATGACAGTAACCTCTTCAGATGGGAAAGGAGGAAGGGAACTTTCTCTTCTTACTTTGTACACTTTGTTTACTACAAATCTACTTTACACCTGATTTTTTTTAACCAGGGATTTTTGCAATATGGAAAAAAACCAGATTTTTAAAATATGGATTAACATTTAAAAAATCTCTCTACTTGAGATGGACTGTAAATGTTGATTGGAATTTTGTCTGTTCAGCAAAACAGAAATATGAACATGGCTGCAGGGGGCATGTTTAACCTACTTCAGACAAACCAGCTGTTTGTCCAAATTGTCAGCTTGTGAATTGTTGATAAGCAAGTGGGTGCTGCTAATTACAGGTCTTTCTTATCTATTCATTAAAACAGGCTACCCAGGAGGTCAACTTGCCCACACTTTTTGCCAGCTGTGAACTCCACAAATAAAATGGCATTTGTGTAGCAATAGTCCCCAGGCCACAGTTTTTGTAAGATGCAGGTGGAGCCCCCATCTGTCTGTCCAAGTGAGGAAGCCCTGTGCTTCCGCAGCCAGCAACCTCTCCCCAGATAAGAGCGCCTTCCCACACTGGTAGCTCTCTCTGCCAAGAGCATCTGGTCCAATGGCCTGATCTTGCTCAGGAAGAAACTGAAACCCAAGGGGAAGTGAGCTTGCCTTCCCTCTCCCCCAGCCCCCAGTCCTCCTCACTGGTTCTGGTCGAGGTCCCCAAAGGCGCTGAGGTAAGGAAAGTTCCCACGGATGATCTGGAACTCTTCCTGTGAGATGTGGCCGTCCCCATCGACGTCAAAGTTCCGGAACACAGACTGGGGGACACAGAGGGACACACAGGCAGGAGAATAAAAGGACCATCAGCCCCGTCCTGCCTGCACTCTCTACCCGTGTTATGAAGGGTGTCTGGATGTGGGCAGCTGTCCGTCTCCCCCACCACCTCCCTTTCCCACACCCCCATGCCTCCTGGAGACTGAGCCCTAGCGCTTGAACTTGGCACTGGTGGTGGTTCCTAGACGGGTGCCCTGGCAAAACCAGCGTCCTCAGGCCTCAGAGCCTGTGCCACGGCGCCTCACCTCCACCATCTTCTCAATGTGCTCCACCATGAGTGCCTGATCCAGCTTGGGTTTGGCAGCTGAGGTCCATTCCTCCAGCACTGGGGCGCGGGGAGGAGGCGTGCAGCTTGTGGGGCTGGTTGGCTGTGGGAATGATCAGGCTTGAGCGAGAGCCAGAGGTGAGGGAGCCCAGAGCCCAGGGGAGCCCAGAGCCCAGAGAGGAGAAGCCCTGGGGAGAAGGGAGCCTGCACGACCAGCAGGATGGGTGAGGCAGCGGCTAAGTTTGAGCCTCAGTTTGAGCCCTCACTAGGACCACCCACCACCCACCTTACCCATCCCACTGGGAAAACCCCCTACCAAATAAAAGCCCTCACATCCTGGGCTTCCCAGGAGGGGCAGAGGCCAGGGAGGAAGAGGAATGGCAGGGCAGAGGAGAGCTCCCTTCCTCACCGAGGACTTGCAGCGCGGCTCCCGCTGCAGGGACAGCTGGTAGAGCTCATCCTCCGTCTGATACTGATCCAGAGACACCTGCGGCACACAGGTCTGATCACTCCCACCGCCCTTGCTGCTTTCAGGGCCCACTGCCTAGAGCCCAGGGTCACAGGTCCACCTAGAGACCAGCTCGGTCCTGAGCCCAGTCCAGAAGCTAGACTCAGGACAAAGGCCAGCTTAGAACACGCCCCAGCAACCACGTGCCAGCCTAGCGCACAGACCAGAACCCAAGCTTGCCCCGAAACCTTGAGCACAACGCACTGCCAAGACCTCAGCCAAGAATCCAGGTCAGGCCCTGGCTGGTGTGGCTTGGTTGGTTGGAGCGTTGTCCTGTACACCAGTAGGTGGCGGGTTCAATTCCCGCTTAGGGCACATGCCTGGGGTTGCAGGTTTTATCCCCAGTCGGAATGCATATGGGAGGCAACTGATCCATGTTTCTCTCTCACATTACTGTTTCTCTCTCTCTCTCTCATTCTCTCTCTCTCTCCCTTCCTCTCTCTCTTAAGAAAAAAAAAAAGAACCCAGGTCAGAACCCAGACGAGAGCTCTGAAATTCACCCCTAGAGCCCAACCCAGCATCCAGAATCCAATGCAGCTCAGACTTCAACCCTGATCCCAGTCAAGAGCCTGGGAACAGCTAAGAATTCACTCCAAACCCAAAACCTAAGCCCCAGCCCAATGTCTAGAACCTGGGTCAGATCTACACTAGAATCCAGCTCCCACCCTAGACCTCAAAACCAAGTCCAAAGTCAAACTCGGAACCTTAGAGCTCAGGGCCATGTTTAGAAACCAGCCCTGCACCCAAAATCTAGAGCTTCGCCCCAAACCTTGAACACTACCCACTACTAGGAACTCAACTCAGGACCACAAGCCAACCTTGAGATCAGACCTCAGTCCACAGTCCTGTCCACTGGAGCCTGGAACTCATCTCAGAACTTACTCCAAACCCTGGAGTCCAGGCTGGATCTTAGTCCCCTGACTGGACCCGAGAACCCAAGGCCAAGCCTGCAGCCATGTGTAAAGGCAGGGCCTGGTGTGGTTGTCAACCCTGACGCCGGGCGCCTCACCGTGAGCAGGCTCAGCAGGTCGGGGTTAGCCTGCACTGGTGGCTGAAGGCTGTTCACCATGGCCAGCTCCTCCAAGATGCTGAAGAGCTGCTTCATCTTGGCCCCATTAAGTCGGGTCCGGGCAGGGTCCAGCCAGTCAGGCAGGGCCAGCTGCAGGGCCACCAGGTCCTTGAGGTGCACACCCAGGATGGGGAAGCGGAAGCCCACACAGGCTGCCAGCCGCCGTCGGTAGTTGCTATAGTTGCCGGTGGCCGTCACTAGTTCTGTCAGACCTTCCCAGAGCTGGGGGGAAAGGGCAGAAAGTCACACACACACACACACGTCACTGGCTCGACCGCCCTCCCACTCAGCCCTAGAAATGTGGGTGAGGATGGGGATCTGAGTCAGGGAGGGGTGAAAAGTCAAAATCCTCCCTCACGGTCCCCCAACACTGGCTCCCTTAGCCCCTGAGGGTCAGAGTTCATAGGTCATGAGTTCAAGGGAACGCCCACTGCCAAATACCACACCTTTACAATAGGCCTGGCCACAGATTATCAACACTTAACAGGAGAAGAAACTGAGGCTCAGTGGGGCAAAGCAGCACAGGAACAATTAGAAGAATGTCCACAGGTATGTCATTCATAACAGCCCAAACTGCAAAAACCCGAATGTTCAACGGTAGGGTAGGTCCATACATTGGAGTGGATGTAAGTACAATAAAATGTTACGTAGTGATTGAAATGAATGAGCAAGTGCTCCACATAACAAAATGTAAGAATGAAAGAAGATATAAAGTAACATAAACAGCATAATTCCATTTATAGAAAGTTCAGAATCAGGCAACAAAAAGCCCACATTGTTTCGGGATACATGCACAGGTGGTAAAGCTACAAGGGAAAGCAAGGTCATCACTGTTACGACAGTGACAGTCATGACGTCATGACGCTGGCTGCCTCTGAGAGGAGGGAGTTAACGCTCTAAGGCGCTGGGAGCTTTGGGGGCTGTGAGTGTTCTATTTCTTGACCTGGGTGGTGGTTACACAGCGGTTTTCTTTATAATTTTTCTTTAAACTGTGCATAGGTTTCATATACAGTGTGTCCCCCAAAAATGTATATACACTTCAACAACTGATAGCTCAATTTTGAAAATGAAATGTGTTTTAATAAACACTGCCTTTATAATTAATTATTCGAAGTGTGTGTGTACATTTTTGAGGACACCCTATACTTTTCTACATGTATGTCACCCAACATAAACAAAAGGAGAAAATACAAGCTTTGGAGTCAGGCAGCCCTGTGAGCCCCACTCTGCCACTTTCATTGTGTAACCTGGCAAAAGCATTTCATCCCTCTGAGCCTCAGTTTCCCTATCTGTCAAATGAGGGCAGGAGTGCCCAGCGCTTGCTGCTGTGAGTTCCCAGGGAAGCCAGGCCTGGGAAGGCTGACCTCAGGGCTTGACAAGACTGTTCCCTGACCCCCCAGTCCCAGGAACCTTGATGGTCTCAGGGCTGACGTGGCTGTGGGTCTCCTTGAGGCGAGAGATGGAGCTGTGGCTCAGGCCCCCGACCACCGCCATCAGCGTGTTGAAGTTCTGCAGCTGCAGCAGCTTCTGGGGGACAAAGGGGGAGGGGGAGAGTCACTGACTGGGCCCAGAATTTGGCCCAGCTTTTCTGAAGAGGGGGCAGTGGGCTCGTGGAAAGGACGGACTCAGCCAGACTGGCAAACTGGGGAGGCAGGGAGGGAACAGGAGACAGACAGGCACCTCTGCCACGTGGACGAAGTGTGTGATGACCAGGGCCCGCTGTGGGGCTGTGGGCTTGCTGAGAATCATGAGCTGCACCCACTGCGAGACACTGTTGAAAAGGGAAATGAATCGCTCCAGGACAGGGTTGTCCACGGTGCAGCCGTGAGTCACAAAGCTGTGATAGTCCTGGAACTGGGGACGGGAGCAGTCTCAGTGCCCTGTGTGCCCCTCCCCTCCCCCATGGCCACTCCTCACCCTCTAGATGCTCTTTCGTGGTTACACTGAAACCACCCATCCATCCTGTGACCCCACCTACCCCAGGGATGCTGCCCCTTCTGGGACCCCAGCCCCAGCCTGCACTCCACCCCTGACCAAAGGCCCTGGGGCCACACCAGGATCTTGCGGAAGGAGCGATACTCCAGGTAGGTGAGATGCTCAGCCAGCTCCAGAGGCTCCAGGTGGTCGAACAACAGGGACATCTTTCGTTTTTTCTGTTCCACTGGGTTCCGCTGAGTCACCTGCCGCTTCCACTTGTAGGTGGGGCTGGGGGGGAAGGGCAGTGAGCCCTTTGCTGGAGATGCCCCACACTCATGCAAACAGGCCACTCAAGCTGACTGAGGACCCCCACAATGTCCCCGGTTCCAGCACTCCTGCAAGCCCCCCTCAACAGGCACTCCACACGCAATGATGGAAGACGTGCTCTGTGCCAGGCACTGTGCTAGACGCTGGGGGCACAGAGATGAGCAAGACATGGTTCCTGCCCCCAAGGAGCTCACAGGCTACTGTGGGAGACAGACACAGAAACAATCACAAAACAGTGTGGCGTGTGTACAGGTCTTTGCAAAAAGGGCCACGGGGGAGCAGAGGAGGGGACAACAAATTCTGCCCTGGAAGAGCCTGGGCCCTCAGAGCTCAGACACTCCACACTGAGTGTGATACAGAGAGGCAAGGGGAACGATATGAGCAGAGCATTGTGATGCGAGAGGATGCAGGGCTGGAGGATGGCGAGTGGACCCATGTGACTGCAGGATGAGGTGGGTGGGATGGGCGCTGGGCTGTGGAAGACGAGGCAGGGTGCCATGAGAGGCCTTAATTCCCCACCAAGACATTTGGAAGGCGACAGAGAACCACAGAAGGTTTTTAAGCAAGAGAGTGACATGACCCTCGCTCATTCAATTCAACAAACATTTATTAAGCACAGACAGTGTAGGATGCCGAATGCCCTCCCTGCCCGCGAGCTCCCCCCACGCACACGCTCTCGATGTCGATGAGGCTGCTATGCCTGCGGTTCCCTTCTTGGTCCAGCAGAGCCTTCAACTCCTTGATCTGCTCAGCAAGCTCGTGGTTCAAGTCAAACTCTGCCGGGAATGCTGAGATCCAGTACCTGAAGGGGAGTGGGAGTCACCAAGGTGGCCCCTCCCCCACCATCCCCTGGTATTGTAGTTCCCCATAAAGGGGGAAAGAGCCTCAAACCACGCTTCCCCCGTCCTAGCTCTGTCTTTCCCCACCCTCACCGGGCAGATCAGAAAACCCAGGCCAGGACCAGAAAGGGGCAGGCCTATGGCAGCACTCCCACCAAGGACAGTGCCCGGGGCAAACCCACATGACCAACCCCTTCCAGCCAGTGTGAAGCCTGGGAGCAGGGCGCAGAGGAGGGAGGGGACAGTGTCTCAGGAGGGAAGACTCACCGGACTAGATGACAAGTTTTCAACTGCAGTGAACTGGAGTTGTCCTTCTGGGATTGTTGGTAGGTGAAAAAGAGTTAAGGAAAACCTGAATGCAGCCTAAATCTACAAAGGGAGACGGGGGGTGGGGCCTGGTTCTAGGAGAAATGCTGGGGGAGGGGTCTGGGGCAGGGGGAGGGGCAGAGGCAGGGCCCAGGCCAAAGCTCTGGAAAGAGGCTGAAGGGAGGGATGAGCAGTGAGCTTTAGGAGGGTAGGTGACAGGGAAGGGGGCTAGGTTCTGGGGGCAGCTGAGAGCAGGGCCTGGTTTCTGGGAGAGGCAAAGGCAGACCAGGCTGGCAGAAGGGCAGGGTCCTGGGCTGTAGAGAGGGCACGGCAAGGCCTGGGTTAGAGAGACAGTCAGGGTGGGCCTGGGCCCTAGAGGGACGGGCTGGGCGAGCCTGAACTCTGGGACGCGGGAGGCGCTCGCACCCTTGCAGTGAAGCCCATACCAGGCCCGCGGCTCGCTTGGGGACTCGGGCTGCAGGGTCCTTGACGAGGCCCGCGAAGGATATATGTGGAGCAGTTTTGCCGCCAGCTGAGATGAAGGGATGTACCAGGGGTGCATCATGAGGAACATGCGCACCAGCTGCGGGTCCCGCACCTTCCCGGAGTCATCTAACTCCGAGGGGGCAAAGGGAAGTGGGCTGTAGTCTCTCAACCCTACCCCTTAGCGGGTCGGTACCTGCCCCGCCCCGTCTCCCGCTTTCCCCAGGATTCGGAAACCAGGAGGCAGGCTGCAAAGAGGAGGGAGCGCGGGAGCGAGAGAAGTCGGGATCCGAGGACCTGGAGGAGGGGAGCGCGAGTCGGGCCGGTCCTCGGAGGGGAACCAGCTGGGGCGGAAGGAGCCTGGGTTCCCCAGGGTCGGGAATGCAGAGGTCATTTCCTGAGGGCTTGGGGGAAGGGGCACCCCTTCGCCAGATAAGCTGCCCCACATCAGCCGGAAACAGCTCCCAGGGCGGAGATAGAGAGTTCCTCCGGATTCCCGGGGGGAGGAGGGGGACACGTAATGCTCCCCGTGTGTCAAGAGTCCGGGGACCCCCGTCCCTGCCTTCAGCGCAGACATAGCAGGGAAGGGAAGCATTTTATCTTTCTGAAGCACGCGGGCCTCTGCGCGGTGCAGAGGAGGGTCTCGTTAGGGAGGATGCGGAGCTGAGCGGGTCAGTTCCCGCGGGGCTCCCGCGCCACTCACCGAAGGCTTCGATGCAGCCGCGGAGCAGCTCCTCCACCGTGCAGCCCTTGTCCAGGTCCAGGGCGCCCGCCATGGCCGCCGGCGCGGGTGGGCTGGGCCCGGGTGCGCTCCGGGAGCCTCCCGCGGGGCTCGGACTGGACCCCTGTGGGGGGAGAGGCAGAGTAGGAGCCTGCGAGGCGCGGGCCCGGGGGAGCGGCCGGCGGGCAGGGACGGGGCGGGGCGGGCACGCCCCCTGCTGGGCAGGGGCGGAGTCGTCGGCCGCGGCCTCCGCCGGGGTTAAACGGTCCGGCCCGGGATGGTGCAACCCACCAGTTGGGAAACCAGCTGGCCGAGACTTCCGGCCCACCCTCGGAGTCGCCAGAGGGCCGAGGGGCTTTCTGGCGATGGGGACAAGCCAGGACTCCGGGGGCGTGTTGGGCCCCCAGCCCCCCGTAGACCTTCTTCTCCTCGAGCCCTCTCCCCAGAGGCACCTGCAGCAACCGCAGCTCGGCTCTGCGCCCCTATCGCTTCCCTCCCACCACAGCCTCCCTTCCCCCGCAGGGTTATTTTGGGAACCCAGAGCCTGAGGGGACCTCGGAGGAATTTCTTTCTGGGATGGGAGGGGGGAGGAACCCAGGCGTCCTGCCCGCTCGGCCCCCTCCCGGGCTCCCGGGAAGGGGAGGTGGGGCTGTAGCGCCCCCGGGGGCCTGCCCTTGGGGAGGAGGGCAGGAGTGGAGCGGAACATTCCTGGGGCGGGGGTGGGGGTGGAGATGGGGTTGGGAGGGAGCCCGCTGCGGCCCAGAGGCGTCTGCGGGATGCCTGAGCCTGGGAAACACGAGCTCCCCAGCCACCTCCTCCGAGAAGGCCCCAAGGGGTCCCGGCTCAGCCTCTCCGCCAGCCATCCTTCTCCCAGCCGGGGCTCCTGCGACCCAGGCTCCCATACTGCACAGTTGAACCGTGAGCGCACGAACTGGCCGGCCACACGCGGACACAAAGAGTAGGGTGCCCAGAAGGGGGCGCCATTGCCGTGGGGGCTGGAGAGTGCCTGGACGACACCACCAGCAATTCCAGTACGCATCCACGCAGACACAGACACTCATTCCATACCCAAGGCTAGGGACCCACATTGGGGTGCAAAATGACCCAGCTTACATGCACCCGGGCCTCAGGCATTCGGGGGTCATCCTCCGTGTCACACACACAGTGGCACCCACACCCAGCGTACACCTAGAACCCTCAGGCACGTATACCCAGCTCTCTACCTCAGAATGCAAACCCATTCCTGGGGCCGCCTCCCGGACCCTCTGCTCACTCCAGCCAGACCAGCCTGGAGTTCCTCAGCCATAGCATCGCTGACATCTGCACACGTGTGCACACACACCAGACACGTATGTACCTGCACGTATGTACACTCTCCCACATATGCACACACCCCCTGGGTGTGCGCACACACGCCCATTCGGACACCACCCCTTCATACGCGGTCCAGGGCCAGCCTTGGGGTCAAATACCCTAACACACACACCCCCCCCACACACACACACCCCGGCCACTGGCAGAGCTCAGCGCCACGGAAAGGATACCGTGCCCCTACACATACCCCCTACTGCGGGGGGGGGGGGCTCCTCCATGGAGTCCTCTGGCGGACTTTTCCTAGGAGCCACCCAGAGCCATCCCCTCCTGACTCCGCCACTTTCTTGCTGTGTGACCTTGAGAGTCACTTGGCCTCTCGGAGCCTCAATTTTCTCATATGTCAAAAGGGGGGTCCGCGGAGGAAGGTTCCACTGAAACCTGGCTGGGAAGGGCCGAGTGCGCCGCGATGCCGCCCCCTCCCGGGGTTGCCCAGGGCGCCTCAGCTCTCTCCGCAGCTTCTGCCGACCCCCGACCCCCTCCGCAGCCTCCCCACCCACCAACCCACTGCTGCCCTAGGGGGCCCCTAGGGGCCAGGCCCTCCTCAGCGCCGCGCCCCGCCCGCGCACGCTCCACTCACTCCTGGGACCCGCGGCTAGGAGTACGCACCCAGCCCGGAAGGCGCCACCTCCGTGCGCTCCTGCCCGCCGGCCTCGCTGCGGCTGCGGCTCCCGCCCGCTCTCCGCGCCGCGGCCCCTCTCCCCGCCGCCCCGCCCCCGTGCCGCGGCCGCCTCCTCCCCTCCCCGCCCCTGCGCGGGACTCCGCACCGCTGCCGCGCCTCCCCCACCGGGGCTCCCCCTCGCCCCGCACACGGCTGTCCCTGCGGCAGCTTAACCCCTCCCCTACCGCGCGGCGCAGAGGCCAGGGCTGCGGGCGGGGGGCTGCGCCACTAGCTGCGCAGAGGGTGGGCGAGCCGAGGTCGGGCCGCGCCGGACGAGGAGGGGGGGCTAAACCTCGGGCCCGCTTCCCCAACCCCAGACGCCCCTGTGCCCCCCGCCCTGCCTGGTGTTGGGCAGAGGAAGCCGGGAGGGGCAGGAAGCGGACTGCGGTGGGGAAGGGGCGCCCCGCCCAGCCCCCGGCCCGGGTTCCTGTTTTTGAAACAAATCGTTCCCACGGGACTACCCCGACCTGGGGCCGAACGTCTTCCTGCGGGCAGCGGGGGGCACAGCCCTGGTGGAAATCGGGGGCTTGGGGCGCCGGGTCCTTGTGAGAGCCCGGGGGAGGGGCTAGAGCTAGATGAGAGATTTTGGAGAGGAGAGAGCCCTGTGGGGAGGGAAGAATGCAAACGCCGCTACCTGGAGACGAGACCTCGATGTCTGGGGATGTTGTGGGGGAAGCTCCAACTCACACGGGCGGGACTGGGGCCCCGGAAGCCTGGCTCCCACGGTGCCAGATGGAAGGGGGCAGCTGCAAGCTGCGGGTGGGTTCTCCGCAGGTTGGCGACTGGAGGCCTGGAGGCCTAGGCAGGGAGGAACTTGGGAGGGGCAGGAGCAGGCGGTTGGGGTCCCCACAAGCCGGCTCTAGGGGAGCCGGTAACGGTTTCCGGACTGTGGGTTCAAGCGCACTCACTATGAAACCACCCGCCCCAAACCTGCCTCCGGAGGCTTGCCCCTCCCCGACTCTGTGCTGGGGAGTCAGGACCTCCCTCACACTTCAGTCTAGGTAATGCGAGGCCTAGGAACAGACCTCTGGTCCTCAGTTTCCCCTGGCTAGCCTGGACAGCCTGTGAATATACCCCGCACACACTCCCCGGACTGGCGCAAGCGGAGCCGGGGCTTAGAGACCCTTAAAACGCCGCAGTGGGGCGGGGCTGAGGGCGGAGTGAAGGCGCCGACCTCGCCCAGGCCCCGCCCCCTCCCCGGTCTCGCTCCCCGCGCCGTGGGTGTTCTGCAGTCCCCAAGCCTCAGCCCAAGTCCCAAGTCCCAGCCCCCGTGGACCCCACCCAGGCGGATGCCCCGCCCCCGGCCAGCCTGGCAGGCCTCTGACCTAGTATGGACACGGTTCTGGGAAGAGAGGCGTGGAGGGTGACGTCGGGAAGGGGGCTGGAGAGCCCCGGGCCCTGCCTCCGCGGGCCGCCCCCCTTTCGAGGGGACGCACCTGCGGCGGTGGGGGTAAGCCAGGGTGACTGCGCAGCTGCCGTTGTGCCCACCCAGAACTAAAAATATTTCCCAGCAGAGAGAGGAGTTAAGGAGGCTCCCAAGGAGAATCAATTTATTGAAGGGCGGGTGCAGTTGGTCAGACCCATAAATAGGAGGGGGCAGGAAGCCCGAAGACTCGATGGGAGCAGTGTCCTCAGTCACACTGGACGATGTGAACTCAAGGCTGGGAGTAAATGAGGGTTTCAGGCAGAGGCTTAGAGATCTAAGTCCAGTACCCCAGCCTCTGGATCAGGAGCTGGGCTGGCCCAAGGGATTGCAAACAGACTCGGGGGCAGGTGTGGGGTCTGGTCTGGAGGCTCAGATCAGATCATCAGGGGACGGCAGGGGCTGGCGGGAAGGCTCTACACCCCAGATCTCCCGGGCGTACTGGGCAATGGTGCGGTCACTGGAGAACTTGCCGGAGGTGGCTATGTTCCGGATCACCATCCGCGTCCACTCTCTCGGGTTCTGCAGGCCAAAAGGGATCTCTGGCTCACTCTGTTGGTGGGGTCCCCACCTTCCACCTCATCCCAGCCAGGGCCACCAAAGCCCTGCCAGCCCCCTGGCCCAGGACCTCTTACCTTGTACAGGGCACTGACTTTCTCCTGGCATTTAATATAGTCTTCATAATCTGCAAAGACTTTAAACCTGGAGGGGAATAGACAGGCAGAAAGCTCCATGAGGTCAAGGGACCAGCCCATCCTGTCCTGGTGGACTGGAGCTCTGCCCACGAGCCCTGCCTAGCCTCCTAACACTCCAAGCCCTGTTCAGCCCAGCAGCCCCACCTGCAAGATTCCTTGGGTGACTGGCTCACCGGTCATGGTGCATGAGCATGTTGACGATGTCCTTGAACAGGTCGGGCTGTTTGGGGGAGAAGAAGCCACTGCTCAGCTGCTCGATGACCTGCCGAAGCTCAGGAATTCGGTCATAGTACTCCTGGGCATTGTACCTGCAGGGCAGAGCTGGGGTCAGCACCCAGGAAAGGGGGTCCTGGCTCTTACTCCAGAGAAAATCCCGGAAGTCCTAGGGTCCAGGGTCAGCCTGCTTCTGCCGCCCCTGCAGCTGCCCCTGGAGGCCCTTCCCTGGAGGCCCTCTCCCTTCAGGGCTCAGCTTTCCATCCCCTTTTATGGGGATGAGGAAACCGAGGTCTGGAGAGGGCAGAAAGAAGTGTCAGAGCCCACACACCACCACCATCTCCTAACCAGTGTATTTCCTCCCTGAATGTCTTTTTCCTGCACTATCCCAGTCCAACCCTAGCCTCACGTTCAGGCTCCAGGAGGAGCCAACGGGTGTACCCTAAGGAGTGTCCTTAAACTCAGACTGTCCACCCGAGCTTGTTGTTGTACCCGGCCCCGGCTTTCCTCCAGTGCTTTATTTTCTGAGGCAGCACAATACAGCTCTCAGCCACTAGGATTCAAAACGGTCCCCAAGGCCAGTCTCATCTCTCCCCTTCCCTCCCCTCTTCCACCTCCTCAACAATGTCCCTATCCCCTATCCCTAGCACTGGTTTGCTGCAAGTGACTCTCCTGGCATTAAGGTGTGAGTCCCCACACTGGTCCCCCACCTGCACTTTGCCCCTGTAGCCCAGTCTCCATCCTGCAGCCAAAACTGTCCTTCTGGAGCCTAGTTCTGAACATATCAGACCTTGCTGGAAATATTTCACATCTCTCTCCCGTCCAACTCTGAACTTCCTAACCAGGTTTCACAGGAGAAATTCCTTTCACTATTTAATGCCAGCCCTCGTAAGCTATTGGTGGGGGTGTAGACTGGTACCAACTTTCTGGAAAACAATTTGGCAATACATAATAAGAACTTTAAGAGCTCATACTTTTTGACTCTGGAATATCTACTTCTAATAATTATCTTAAGGAAATAATCAGAGATGCGGACAGAGATGTAAAAGGTTGGTCATTACAGTGATATTTATACCAACAGGGGAAATCAACTTTAATGTCCAACCATATGAAGTGGTTAAATAAGTTATGGCAAGTCCATACGATGGAACACTACACAATCATTTACAATATTTTTGAAAACTATTTAATGATATGAAAAATGCCTCTCTAATGTTAAATAAAATATCAGGATTCAAAATTATATATACGTTATTCCCAACTTTAAAAAACTACACATACATACACACATATATAAATATACATAGAAAAAGAGAACTGTGACTTTAAATCTGGGTGATGAGATTATGGATGACAGTTATTTTATTTTTTGTAGTTTTGTATTTTTCCAATTAATGAGCATTGTTACTTTTATGATAAAAAATCATATTTAAAAATAAAAATTTAAAAACATAATGCCAGGGAAATGTCTCCTCTAAAGAACTGTGTTTCTGGCCACAAGTACAGTTAACTGCTATATTCTTATTTCTCTTTTTGCCATGGTTGCCAGGGAGCTAAAATTGTTTGCTTTCAATTCCAGAAATAATATTATTTCTTAGGATTGATATACTCTTTTTTTTTTGGTAAGTTACCTCCAAAGTTTTCCAGAATTCTGATGGCGTAACTAAGATCTCATGCAGCCTGCACCAGCCTTTCCGGGCACGCCTCTTGCTCCCAGCCCTACCCTCCAGCAGCCTCCTGCCCACAGACAGATAACTTAGGAGCCCTTGACCCCCGTACCCTCTCTGGTCAAGCTTTTCCACGTCCTCTACCCGCATGCCGAAGATAAAGAAGTTCTCCTCTCCTGCCTCTTCTGCCATCTCCACATTGGCCCCATCCATAGTGCCAATGGTCAGAGCCCCATTGAGCATGAACTTCATGTTGCCAGTGCCCGAGGCCTCAGTGCCCGCAGTGGAGATCTGCTCAGAGAGGTCAGCAGCTGGGATCACTGTGGGGCAGCAGCAGGGGGACAGGGTCAGCTCTGGGAAGAGTCCCACCCAGCTGGGGGACTCTGTAGTGATGCTGGCCCTAGGCATAGCCAGATTCAGAGCCCCTCCCACCACCCCAACCCTCCAGTCTTCAACAACTGAGTCACCCTCTCACCCCCCAGCCTCTTGATGATTCTTGAACATCTGGGGTCTAACCTGGATTCCCCCACCCCTGCACCATTGTGTGATTTGACAAACACCAACAAGGTGACAAATACACATCTCCCCTACAATTTCACCCAGCCTGCCAGAAACTCCACCATTAGGGGACATCCTCATGGTTTAATTAATGCCCTCTCCAGATTCTTCTTTAAAGTGTGAATGCTGGCCCTGGCCGGGTGGCTCAGTTAGTTAGAGCATCGTTTGGATACACCAAAATTGGGGGTCGATCCCCAGACAGGGCACGCGCAAGAACCAACCAGTGAATGCATGAATCAGTGGAAAAGCAAATCGATGTTTTTCTCTCTCTCTCAAATCAATCAACAAATTTTTTTTTAATTGTAAAAAAAAAAAAAAAGTGCAAGTACCTCAGGAAGAGGTGACTAATACCTCTTCCAGGCACCGAACTAATCAGAGCCTCCCTGGGATCCCCACTGGCCGCGCCCCACCTTTCTCCGCCAGTGAGACACGGTAGTTCTCCAGGAAGATCACACGGAGTCGGTCTCCCACCACTGGGTCATGGTTGACTACTTCTCCAATGGCCGTGATGAGTCTGATGATCATCTTGGCCATGTGGTACCCAGGGGCAGCCTGTGGGGACACAGTCTGGAGTCAGCTCCATGGCCCAACTCTCTATTCCATCCTGCAGCCCAGCCAAGACTGACCTCAACCAAGGTATCAAAAGACCAGAGCCATGGTCTGTGGCCCAGTTTCTCACCTTCCCTCCAATCATCACAGTTCGAGGCACAACAAACTTATTGGGCTCCTTCTTGATGCCTGTAGAGAAAGAGAGGGGTTTCCCTCTGGGTCATAGCTCCTGATGGTACGCATCCAGCCACGGCCCAGGCTGGGAGACAGTAGGCTGACTTGGCAATCACTTGCTATGTGACCTCAGATCTGTCCCTTCCCCCTCTCTGAGCCTCAGTTTGCCCATCTTTAAAATGGGGATAATTCCATGTCCCAAGAGTTGTCCCAAGGCCAAAGGAGATGTTGACTAGGAAGCGTGCAGTGTGTTGGGAGGCACACGGAGGGGAGAACCAGGAGACAAGGGTGGGCCACTGGGACTCACGGTTGTACAGGGTGATTATATGGAGGCAGTTGAGGAGCTGGCGCTTGTATTCATGAATCCGCTTCACCTGGACGTCGAAGAGTGAGTTGGGGTTGATACGGACTTTGTATTCATTCTCTAGATACACAGAGAACTTCAGCTTGTTTTCCTGAAGGCAGGGGAGGGGGGAGAGCTCACCAACAGGCCTCAGCCTCGGGAGATCCTACAGTCTCATTTCCTTCCAGGAAGGTAGAGGATAGGGGGCTCCCGTGCCACCTGCATCCACTCCTACACCAGGGCAGACATTGCTAATCAATGTCAGCGGTCTTCCAGTGAGGCCCAATGATGCTTTCCCACCATGGACTCCATGCAGCTTCTACCAGTGGCCTGAGGCTGCAGGAGAGAGGAGCTCTATTGGCCGCTCCCGACCCTGACGTCTAGCCCTCCAGCAGGCTCCACTCCAGGCCGGGCACAGGGGTCCCAGGTTGTGATGCTCCTCACCTGCTTCACTTTGGCCACATCCCGGATAAAGGCTTCGTCGTCCACATAGGAGAGCAGTTTGCGCAGCTGGTCCAGATCCGAGATGTAATCTTCCCCGATGCGCTGTGGGGAGGTGGCTCTGTCAGGCCCCTTCCCCTCCTCTGGCCTTCCTCACAGAGCGGTCTCTTTCCAGGTCAGGCAAGCCCCATCCACAGCAGACAGCTCCTCCCTCTCCAGCTTCCCAGCTGGGGTGTGATCTTAAACGTCCATCTTCCTCCCCTCCCGACCTTGAGCTGACCCCAGCAGGCCTTCCTCCTGCCTTTTCCTCATACAGGCACTGACTCCACGTTCCTGCTCCCAATCTCTGTCCCCTCCCAGCCTCACTTCAGATGTGACCTCTTGATGACCCCTCCATTAGATTGTAAACTCCCCTGGGTTGATTTTCATAGCCGGGGTCTCCTCTAACCCATAGTATATCCTCATGCAAGCAGGAAAGTGGTTCCCCTCATCCCAGCACGTGCATGTCTTGGGAACAAAATGCAACAAGGATTTTGGCCCTCCACTGGGCACCCTGCAGCCGACCACCTACATGACCATACCCAGCTGAGTCCTGCAGTAACCCATGTGGACTCCTACTGGCCATTCAGTGACCTCTCACCTCAGCAATGACCTCTGCCAGCCCAGGGTTACACATGACCAGCCAGCGCCGAGGGGTGATGCCGTTGGTCTTGTTCTGGAACTTATGGGGCTCCAGCTCGAAGAAGTCCTTAAAGCTGCAGAATGGAGTTGGGGGGTGACCACTCACCCCTGTGGGATGAAGGCCACCTTCTGGGGTCCGTATCCCTATCCTGGTTTCTTTTTTTATTAATGTATCTTTATTGATTCCAGAGAAGAAGGGAGAGGGAGAGAGATAGAAACATCAATGATGAGAAGGAATCATTGATTGTCTGCCTCCTGCACGCCCCCGACTGGGGATAGAGCCTGAAACAGGGGCATGTGCCCTGACTGGGAATCGAACTGCCATCTCCTGGATCCTAGGTCGATGCTCAACCGCTGAGCCACACCGCGCGGGCCAGGCTAGCCTCGTTTCTTGATGAAAGAGGCCTGGGGGCCATCTGGGGACAGGACTGGACCCGACTCAGGGCTGTGGTGCTTCCTAGAGCGATGCCTCCTGTGGAAGGGCCAGCTGTGCCGGGCAGTCAGGGGGGGCCTATAAGTGACAGAGGCCTATAAGTGGGCGGGCCCCGTGGAGGGTGGGGTCTCACATGGTTTTCTTGAGGATCTCGGAGTGGATGCGGGCCACGCCGTTGACCGCATGAGACCCGGTGATGCACAGGTGGGCCATGTTGATGCGCTTCACCGCGCCCTCCTCCACAAGCGACATGCGCCGCAGCCGGTCCACATCCCCTGGGAACGCGGCTGCCACCCGCTGTGCTAGGAGAACCCAGAGCTAGGAGGGGATGCCGGGACCCAGCGCCCAGCCCTGTACCCTCAGAATCTGCCAAGGGCCCGCCCCACTGGAGCCCCAGGCCCCATGCTGCCCACACCGCCTCCGCTCACATTTAGGAAGCGCTGGTTGATCTCATAGATGATCTGGAGATGCCGCGGCAGCAGGGTCTCCAGGAGGTGCACAGGCCAGCGCTCCAGGGCCTCGGGCAGCACCGTGTGGTTGGTGTAGGCACAGGTCCTCACCGTCACGTCCCATGCCTGGGAGAGGAACGAAGGATCCAGATCCCAGGCCAAAGCCCTATGCCTCTCCGGACATACTGCCACTGCAGTACCAGGTTCTAGCACACGCCCCCTCTGGGCCTCACACTGCCATCTGTTTAGAGGGCATCCACTCACATCTTTCCACTCCCCAAGCTGGGAAGGGAACCGTGAGGCAGGGAGGGTCAGACAGGGGCGGAAGGGTCCTGGAGCCCACCTTGTCCCAGTCCAGCCGCTCCAGGTCCACCAGAATCCTCATCAGCTCGGGGATGGCCAGGGACGGGTGGGTGTCATTGAGCTGGATGGCTACCTGTCAGGAGTGGGGGGCAGGTAGGGAGTTAGTCTGGGCTTCAAACCTTTGCCCCTTGGAGCAACTCTGGGGCAGCAGCAGCAGGATCCCAACTTCTGTGCCTGTTGATTGAGGATCCAGGACCCTCACACATGCCCCCAGCCCCCAGCCTCCATTTCCTCATCTATAAAATGGGCGGGCAGGCTGAGGCTGGAGGAGAGAGCGTGGCACACATCACAGCACGTGCAGAGGGCACCCTCTCTGCGGCCTGGTACCTTATCCGGGAAGGCATCAAAGCTTGTGCGAACAGGGTCGCGACAGCCGAACTTGGAGGACTTGAAGCGGCGGATGATGTCCTGGAGCGTAGCAGCCACTACGAAGTACTCCTGCTTCAGCCGCAGCTCCTTCCCCTCAAAGAACTGGGGACAGTGTAAGGCAGAGCAGAGGCAAGATGTAAGGGCACCGCCTAACACGACTGTGGATGTGGCCAGGAGAGACTCCCCAGACACCAAGACTCTGAGTCCTGAACTGCCCCCATCTCAAGGGCCCAGGGGTCTTTCCCCCACCAAGAAATAGTAATGGGGACAGTGCCCACCCTAACCTGCTGCCCCAGGACTCAGGCATACTTCCACTTAACTGGGGGGACAAAGAGGGCACACAGGGACCAGCAATATGTCCTGGACGTGACTAGTGCGCCAGAAGATGGCGCTCCCCTCCTGCCTTCTCCCCTGCACACAGGCCTCCTGCCCCCAGCCCAGGGGGAGACATACGTTGTCATTGGGGTACAGGACACGAGAGATATTCTCAGCCAGGTTGCGGTCCAGAACAGCCTGGATGTAGCCACCAATGTTGACTGGAGGACAGAAGTGGGCACAGGGTCAGGCTTCGGCCAAGCCTGGTTGGGGCGGGGCTGCTTACTACTGGCGGCTGAACTCACAGTCCTTGAGGTTGAAGTCATTGGGGGCCTTGGCAGACCACAGGCGCATGGTGTTAACGACGTTGTTGCGGTAGCCAGGCACAGGTGTGTCATATGGCATGGCCAACACCACCTGCAGGGGCACCCAGTTGGTATCAGGAGCTGGGCATCTGCTGTGTCTCCCTTGTGAGGCCCTGAGAGCTGGAACTCCAGGCTTTGTTCCTGCACTCTGCTGACTCCCAACCTGAGGGTCTAGTCCCAGCTCCAGGTAACCTCCAGTAAACCCCTCAACCTCTCTGGTCCTCATCCAGAAAGAGAGGACACCCCCAATGTCTCCTATATCCCCAGCCCCGCCTTGCCGGGTGTGGTAAGGACGATGGGAGGAGGCAGTGGGGAGCCCAGCTTCAAGGTGGGGCTCTGTTGGTGGCTGCTCTGCAGTGATGGGGATGAGCTGGCCCACCTGGCCTGAGCACAACCTTGAAGACACTCTGGACTCGTGAAAGGGCTGGGGGATCCTGGGGCCTGGCTGCAAGAGTCAAAGAGGCCAAGTCCATCCAAGGGTCTTATGCCTGGTTGACCACAGGGCTAGTTAGCAGTGACTAATGCTGGCCCCACTTCCCACAATTAGCAAATATCAATGATTGGCCCTGGCCACTGTGGCTCAGTCGGTAGAAGCATCATTCCATACACAGAAAGATCCCAGGGTTCTATTCCCAGTCAGGGCACATGTAGGAGGAAATCAATTGATGTTTCTCATGTTGATGTTTCTCCTCTCTCTCTCTCTCTCTCTCAAATAATAAAAATGTCCACAGGTAACCAAAAAAAGAAAGAAAAGAAAACCATCAATGATTGCTACCAATAACTGCCTACTACCATGGGGTTGGGGGCACATCCACACCTCCCTCCCCAATACTAAGTAGCCCGATTGGAGCCAAGTGGAAGCTGTAGCTTGGAGAAGGAAGGAACAGGCCCAAGAGCAGACAGCCAGGTGCAGCCCAAGTCCCTGCTGGACCTTAGTGGGGATGACAGAACAAATGCCCAATTCTGAAAGCCTAGAGGTCTCTGTGCAGTCATCTGGAGGCTGATGGCCTGTAGCCACAGCAAGAGGACTGGCTGAGCTGGAATTCAGACACCTGGCTTGGCTTTAGGGCTCCTCTAACCTGCTATGTGGCCTTGAACAAGTCAGTCCCCCTCTCAAGGCTTTCATTTTCTCCCCTCTCCCCCTTTCTGGCTGGTTGCTTTGCTTCCTGTCAAGCCCCCAGTTCAGATGTGGGGGGAGTCAAGTTACTATGGTTATTCTTTGATGGGTCTAGTGGGGTGAAAAGGAGCGGTCAGGGGAGGGACATTGATGGAACAGGGCAGCCTCTCTCCTCCCCGGCTCTGCACTTGGCCTGGCTCCCTTGTGACCCTACTTTCTCCAGCCTCTCCTGGCTTCAGCTGTGTGGCCTCAGCTAAGTCACTTCACCTCTCTGAGCCTTGGTGTCCTCCACTGTAAAACCTCCAGGCTCTTTCCCCGTACCTCCCTGTTGAGTCCTCCCCCATTCCCTGGCTTTGTCTTCACCTGTGTGTCCACCCACTTGACCCCCTGGCTGGTGTGTTCCACTCGGCCGTAGAAGTGCACAGGCAGCGTGAACTCAGGGCGGGCCTTCTCCCAGGGGTTGCCGTAGCGAAGCCAGTCATCAGCCTCCTCCATCTGAGCCCCAGGCAGATTAGGGGAGAAACGAAGGCAGCGTCAGAACCAGACTCACACCACCACTCACACCACCGTGGGCTGTGGGGAAGGGGGCAGGAGCAGTGGCTCTTGTGTGGCCTATACAGGGTGTAAATTAAGGGCTCTGGGGTGGGCCCTGGCCTGGGGATGTCTGATGGGACATGGTATGTGTGTGAATTCAAGAGGTGCTGCAGGTGTGAACCACCTGCTTCAGGAGTGACCAGCTGGCTTTGGAGTCATGGGAAAGGGGCCAGGGTGCTCTCCATCAAGACTGGGCTTAGTTTTGGTCTATCCAGGGATGGATGACTAAATGGGGGTCCCTTCCATCACAACTTGGACCCCACAGCCAGGGCCAAAGGCTGCTCACCTGCCAGCCCCCGCAGATCTTCTGGTTAAAAATCCCAAACTCATAGCGGATCCCGTAACCATAGGCAGCCAGGCCTAGTGTTGCCATAGAGTCCAGAAAGCAGGCTAGGGGTGTGCAGGGAGGTGAGTGTCAGGGACTCAGCACAAAAGAACTCTGCCCACCTGCCCCCTGCTACCCTCCACTTACCTGCCAGCCGGCCCAAGCCCCCGTTGCCCAGCCCTGCGTCTTCCTCGATTTCCTCCAGCTCCTCCATGTCCAGTCCCAGCTAGGCGGGGGTGGGGTGTGGGGGTGGGGGGTGGGGCAGCAGTCAGGGCCAAGGGCCAGCAAAGAATCTCCAAACCCTAGGCTTGTCCCACCCCAACCTTCCCAGACCTGATAAACAGCCTCATCACAGGCGTTCTCCAAGGCCAGGTTCACCATCGTGTTTTGCAGCGTCCGGCCCATGTAGAACTCCAGGGACAGGTAGTAGATTCTCTGCCCAAGACACAGATGCACAGGGGGAGGGGTCAGGGCTGCCAACCGGTACTCAGGTAGGCCCAGGGGGCCTGCACCTCTCACCCTCTCACCCCCTCCTTGGGCCCAGCATGGCCTAGCCCTCTCTCCCATTTTCTCTCTTCCCATTTCAGGCACTGGGACACAGCAGGTAAAATTCTGATCCCAGCATTTCCTGACTTTGGACAAATCACTTTTCTTCTCCAAGCCTGTTTCCTCATCTAGAAAATAGGGCTGGCCATATCTGCCTCAGGTATTGAGGTGCCTGGGAGAGGTGGGAACCCATTCCATCCCACATGCCTCCCAACAGCCCAGCTGGGAGTCAGGACATAGAGAAATACCTCCAAGTGCTCCCTGAATGGAGAAAGCCAGGCCCAGAGAAAGTCATTGGCTCAAGGTCATGCAATGACTCATGGATAGTCAGTCCCCTCCGGTCCCTGCAGTGCTCAGCTCCACTTGGCCCTCAAGCTCAGCCTCAAGAAGGGGACCGAGAAGCACCAGGATCCAGGATGTTCGTGGTTCCTAGTCTTCAGGTTTCCTGGGTCCCCTCTCTGCCCCACCATCTGCCCCTCCCCCACCCCTGCCCAGGAGCGTCAGGTTGCTGACATTTACCACCGACCCCAAAAGACACTTGATCCCACTGCCCCAACTACTCCAGCTGCGCACCACCTGCTACCCAGGCACACCACACACACGTTCAACGACTCGTTCTTGCAGTTTAGGTCCAACCCAGGCCTCTGGGGTCTTCCTGTTCCCCACACCCAGTAGTCCCCCCACTCTCTGAGTGCCCACTGAGCCTTTGCAACCAGCCCACCTGACTTGAGCCCCCTGACCTGCTCCCACCTCAGGTTTCTCCCCCTGGGTTGCCCCAGCACCTATTGCACCGTAGGACCCCTGGATTCTCCAACCTCAAGAAACTTTGCTGCAGAAAACTGACCCCAGGAAGGGGCTCACTTGGTCAAGATGTCCCAGCCCATTCCCCTGCCCATTCCCCTGCCCGGGGTGCCCCAAGCGGCACCTTGGGGTCCTTCTCATAGTAGTGCTGCTGCGTGCGGATCCAGCGGCCCACGAGGTGGTCGCGCACAGTGTGGGCCAGCGCGAAGTAGTAGTCTCGAGGGGTGGCCACATTGCGGTCCTTCACGAGTGTGAAATGCAGGTGCCGGTTGAAGTTCTTCTTCAGGTCGGTCACATTCTCCACGCCGGCCAGGCCACGCACACTGATTTGCTTTCTCTTCTCCTGGTCTGTCAGGGGCCGGGACATGGCTGCAGGAGGGTGGGCCTGACGGGTCGATGGGTGGACGGGTGGCCTCTGTGGTGCCTCCAGCCAGGGAGTGGAAATCCTCAGGCGCCGGGTGATTTAAAGCCAGACTCTGGGCAGCATGCCCCGCCTCCCCCCTCCCCCCCCATGGGAGGGTCTTGGCCTGACAGTCTGCCGGAGGAGCTATTTTGGGGGTGAGGGAAGAAGAAAGCTGGGCAGGGAGAACAGGGCCCAGCTCCACACGGGCTAGGCCACGCCAGGCCCAGCCTGGCTCATTCACAGCCCTGTGCTGACCCACTTCCTCCGGGCCTCGCACACTGGGGTCTCTGTCTTCTGTCTTCTGCAGGGTCAGAAACAAGATGCAGCAGGCAGAGTGCTGGCTTGAGAGGCCGAGGCTTGCCTGGAGCTGATGGGCTGTCTTTGGCTTAAGAGGTTATAGATGAAGGGTGGGGCTGGGTTGTGGGCTCTCAATGAGGAGTCTAAGGGGGCTGTCACGTGGGCAGATGTCAGGAGGCCCAGCCTTCACTTGTAGCTTGGTTTGTTAGACATTTACCCAAAGAGAATGCAAACCACAGGCTGAGTGACCTCTGGTCAAGCTTCCATGGTGGCTACACTGGGGGGCTATCATTAGCTGCACTCTGGTGGGAAGGCCACATGTTGTGGCAGAAGGGGGCAGGCCGAAGCACCAGGAGTTGAGGCTTCAGTGTGCCACAAACGGAAAAGGTGTAACTAGCATAGGCCACCAGGTGTCTTGAGAAAAGGGAGACTAGGACCCTGAGTTTCAGGGGGGTTGCATGAGGGATGTTACCTGAGGCAGGGCCACTACCCCCACCCCACCCCCACCAAAACTGATCCCCCCCCCGTTGCTGTCTCTCAAGTAGCTCTGAAGTGACCTTTTGAGAGACAGGACGGTCAGATTACAGGCCAACTTTGGCTAGGGGCCAACAGCCTGAAGCAGGGGCCCCTGGGAACTGTAGTCCTGTGGACCCACAGGGGTAGGAGGAACTGAAGGATACCACCCCACCCCCCTGCCATAATATTGGCCTATGGTATTAAGTCTTCCTGTGATGCAGCTGCCAGGTGATTGGAGGCCTTCTCCCACTCACTCCTCCCACCTGGGGCCAACCACTGGACAGGGATTTAATGGTCCAGGGTTCACAGCTGACTTCACTTGTAAAATGGAAGCCCCTGCACCCCAGGAACTTTACACCATTCATCTTCCTTTGGAGGCTTTGGCTGCCCCCAATTCACTGCTCATGGACTGGCCCCAGTGCTGATTTGCTGTGTGTCCTTAGGCTGGTTGCTTTACTTTTCTGAGCCTTGGACTCAAATCGAATTTATAAACCTTGTGGAAGCTGACTCTGGATCCTGCTTTCTTCTTTGAGCAAAGGGAGCCCAGGGCCTTGTGCTATTCCAAAGAATGTCTGTGCCTCCTGGGGCTGTGGGCTAGTGGAAGGGAAGAACTGGGTGTTCTGGTCTGAGGACCAAGGTCAGAGGCCTGGACAACTGCAGGATGCTACTGAGAGCCTGGTTCAGCGGAAGCTAGGCTCTGCCCGAGAACTTTCTGAGCCACAGCAAGCCCAGCCCAGTAATTACAGTTCAGTATGGGGGCCAAATTGCAAGTCCTACCCAGGCCTTCTGATAACCAAACCCTGCCCTACCTATTCCCCAAGACAGCGTTACCATGCTGGTCTTCCACAGTGCCATGCTTCACAGTGGAGGAAAAAGGTCCGAAAGAAAAGAGCTGTTTTATTTAAATGTTTTTATTGATTTCAGAGAGAAGAGAGAGGGAGAGAGAAACATAAATTATATTCATTGATCGGCTGCCTCCTGCATGCCCCCTGGTGGGGATTAAGCCCCAAACCCAGGCATGTGCCTTGACCCGGAATCAAACCGTGATCTCCTGGATCATAGGTTGATGCTCAACTGCTGAACCACACAAGCCGGGCTAGAAGTCTTGTATGTTGTATTTCCAAAAAGAATGCTTGGTGGCACTCTGGTCTCTTCACAGCTCCTACCCTCAGCTTCCTGGGCAGTGCCTCTGCATAGCTTTACTCTACCTTCCACCAGGCCCCTGGTCCCTGCTGTTCAGCCTGTACTTTCTGTGGTGTGCTCTCACCACCCCCCAATTGTGGTAGCACACTTTCGCCACACAGAACTTTGCACTGACCCCTAATTGCCCATAAGACTCTCTTCCTGCCACTAAGGACCTGCTCCCAACAGATCATTCCCATTTTTCCCCCTTATTTTTAGAGCTGGAGGAGAGTGATCTGCTGCCTCCTGCACACCCCGCCGGGGATCAGGCCTGCAATCAGGGCATGTGCCCTGACTGGGAATCGAACTGGCAACCTTTTGGTACTCAGTATGATCCCAACCAAGAAACACTGGCCAGGGCCAGACCATTCCAACCTTTTTATCCAGCCCCCCCAAGTTAATTCAATCCTTTCCCAGCAGTTGGCCCAAGGCCCTCTTCCTGCTTATCAATTCAGTACTCAGCCTTCCTCTGCACTCAAGGCACTTGTTGAACTGGGATATTCCGTTTCCACTGAAAAACACATGTAGTTTTTAAAAAATGTTTTTATTGATTGCAGAGAGGGAGAGAAACATTGGTGAAACATCAATTGGATGCCTCCTGCACACCCCCTACTGGGGACTGAGTATGCAACCTGGGCATGTGCCCTGACCAGGAATTGAACTGGTGACCTCCTGGTGCATGAGCCAATGCTCAACTGAGCCACACTGGCTGAACAACAGTTCTTTAACTGTCTTTCTTGTGGGTTCTTTCAGTCTTTGTGTCAGTGGCCCCAACTCAGTTTCCAAGCTTTTTCTTTTGATGCCCCCACCCAATAGTATGAAACCTTGAAGGCTCAAACCCCTATTTCTCGTTTCACTGTTCTCCCTGTTCGTTCACTGCCTGGTGTTGCACATGCATTTACTTTAAAGGACCCCAAAAACACATTTTCCAACCTGAATGAACTCTTGACTGTTTATGTCTGACTAGGTTTCTCATCAGAAATCCTGTCTCCTTCCCCAGACTGATCTTGGGTTTCTCCAGAGCACTTGGCTGTGTCTCAGTAACAGTGCAAACACTGACCTTTCTCAACTGGCATTCGTTTCTCTAACCAAGCTTTGCGAGGGTGGGGAGATGCAGCAGCAGACAGAAACAAGGGGTGCATGGTCATCTGTAACAGGGTCACATAGAGGGTCTTTTTTCACCCTGTGTGTCTCCAGGTGGGGGGGCGGGGGGGGAGCGTTCATCTCTCTCCATTCTGCCACAAAGACAGGTGGCTTGCTGCCATTCTGGGGGCCAAATCCTCCTGCTGTTTCTCCCCATTTCAGGGTCTCAAGCTGCTTAGAGAAAAGCCCAAGACTGATGCCTACCTCAACCACTTTGTTATTCTCCAAAACCTTAACAAAAGCTAACGGCAGGGAGCAAGAGGAGTGAGCACAGGAATGGAGCTGGCCCCAGGGGAGAGACAGAGGAGATAGCTGGGCTGTGGTTAAGTCATTTATTGATTTTATTTCTAAAACCCACATAGCGCCACTTTGCCTCTTTCAGAGCTTCAAAGAGCTAATTAACCGCCCAATGAGCCCACCAGGGAAACCAAGCTTGTGGGGAAGCAATGAGGTGAAGCCAAGGTCAAAGAGAGAAGCCAGGCCCCAGCCCTACCTCCATTCCATCAGTTGAAAGACTTTCCCCTCTCCTTTTAGTCAACTGAGGTTTAGGGCTGGGTTAGGGAACCCACTGAACTTCCTTAACCCCTGCAGGCCTACAGCAAAGGACAGGCACCCTGGACTGCACTCAGACACCTGGGTTTTGCTCCAGATCAACAGCAGTGGCCAGCTCCAGCTTGAAGCTGGAAAACAGCCCGGGCAAGAGTTGTCTCCACTGGTCAGGTGCTGGGAGCAGCAGGAGCTTGTTGTCCCTTAGCCTCCCCAAAGGAAGGAAAAGACAGCCAGGGAAGGGCCAGCTCTAACACAGCCTCCCAGGGGCAGTGCAGAGGGATGAGGACCTCACTACCTCATGGAGACTGGACATGGATTTATCTGGTGCCACAATGGGCACTGTGCAGACATGAAAGAAAAGAACAGGCTAAGACCCTTTGCAAAGAAGTGCTTACAAAGCACAAGATGGAACACGTTCTCTTGCCCCCACCACTCCCCAAAGCCTGCAGTGCTGGCAGGCTGCAAGTCACCAGCAGAGAAGGAAAAGCCACTTGGCAATTTTAATTTTAGTTGCTCTGTGCCTGACAGGCAGGATTAGTTAGCTTGACCTTTAGTGCTGATGCCTCTCCCTAGGTCCAGGGCCTTAGTCAGGTGGCAGCTTCCAGGCAGAAATTGCAACTGGAGTTTGGCAAATGTGAGGGGGTCCAAGCCCCAGGGAAATACCTTCAAAAGGACAGGGACCAGGAGGATGAGGGGTGACCAGGGAGAGGGGAGCCTGGTTCTCAGCTATTAACTAATACACAAGGGGGAGGTGGTGGGGCTGCCCACATACTCCGCTTCCACCAGCAAAGCCACATAGGGAGGCAGGCAGTAGGCCTCCTTAGCTAATGTCCCATAGGTTCCCCAGGGACCAGGTGCTGAACATAGGTAACTACGGTGCTGCTGAGAGTGGGGGTTTAAGAGAAAAGTAAAGAAACAGACCCAGAAAACCACACTGCTCTTTTATTCAATGGAATATCCCCCTTTAACGCAGTGTTGAATCATACACCAAAAAAAAAAAAAAAAAAAAAAAAGCCCAGAGAAATTTCTGCAGATAAACCAGTGAAGAGAACGCGCATTTTACATTATTGTCAACATAATCACTCCATGAAAAGGGAAGGGGGAAGGAGAATGAAAAACAAAGGGCTCAACACCCTAGACACTGCAAACATTCAGACATTTGGAATTAAAAGAAAATTTAAAAAGAAGCCTTCCAGGAAGGAGAGGAACAAATGGAATATGAGGCAGCTCAGGTGCTCAGGGTAAGTGGAAAGGATCTCTGGTCTGGCAGACAAGCCCAACATGGCTTGGGCAGCCACAACTACTGCCGGCAGGGGCATCAGGATGGACCCCGGACCTGGAGATGAAGCCACTACTCTATGAAGGTAATGGAAACAAAACCCCACATTAAAAAAAAAAATCTCAGGGTGGCAATGGCACCTTGGACATCCTAGAACCAAAGAAACACCCCTGTCCCAACTAGCCTGACATTAGTGGCCAAGGCCTTTACCTAAACCATTTGCTCCTCTCTCCTTGGAAAGAGAAGAGTGAGGAATGGAGAAAAGGAAAAGGAATCTGATTGCAGCAGAAGACCGGGGAGAGCATCTCCTTGGACGGAGTCTGAAGAAAGGAAGAGATAAGGAAGTAACAAAGGAAAAAGAAAAAAATTAATAAAAATTTCACAATATGGAGCCAGCGTGTTCCGATTCCGTCCACAAAAATAACTCAGGCTGCTTTGCCGAACCATCCTGTCCACCAGGGGCGCTGCTGAGGCTGTCTGCCTGGAAGGGTCACCAATGGGCGCGGAAAGTCCTCACTCTCATGGCTCGGGCCATCGCTGCTGCGGGGAGGGATCCTGGCAGCCCAGTTTGGGGAGAGGCAAAGGGAGTTGGGTGAGGAGAGAAAGAAGACAAAGAAGACACTCGATGCTACGGGGCGCCAGGAAAGCCCAAGCTGGCGCCCCTACTACCACCTGCCCATACCCGAGTCCTCAGTCGCTTGGCCCAGCCCGGTGCGTGCACACACACACATGCGTGCACACAATCACATGCGTGCGTCCCAATGTCTGGCTCCATATGGTGAGGTTCGGCGTGTGTTTAAACGAGACCAATTCTCTCTATATATAATATATATTTTCTTAAAAAAAAACGAGTCTAGTTCTGTGGTGGAGGCGGTGGGGGAGCTGGAGGCATCCCGAAGGGCGGCATGCCTGCCACCCCCATGCCCATCATGGTGACAAAGTTAGAAGGGTCCATGGGAGGCGGAGGAGGGGGAGGTGGGGCATACATCATGCCGGCGGAACCAGGCGGCGGAGGCGGCGGAGGGGGAGGGGCCCCGGGCGGCAGAGGCGGCTGGACCCCGGGGGGCAGGGGCACCATAGTGGGGTTGCCTTGCATCTGAGGGGCTCCTGGAGAAGCTGCGGCAGCCGCCTGCTGCTGTTGCCATGGCGGGATGGACCCTGTGCCAGCGCTCGTGGTGGTAGTCGTCGTATCTGGGGTGGTAAAGAAGCCCAAGGTCACACGCGCGGGGGGCACACCGCGGATCTCTGCGGCTGCTGCCTTGGGATGGGGGCGAGGGGCGCCTGCTCCTTGCTTGGCATGCTGTACGGTGGTGGGGGGCGGGCGGGCGGGCAGGGCTGTCCTGGTGATGGGGAGTGGAGGGGTGGGCAGGACTACCCTGGGGTCAGCCTCAAGGTCTCTGGGCTTAACGGAGTAAGCCCTTTGTCACCAATGCCCCCTGGAAGGGCTGACAGGAAGGTACCAGACACAAGAACCGGCTCTGACATCCCTCCGCCCATCCGCCGCCACCACCGAACGGCACATTCAACCTCAAGGCCACAGCTACTCTCCCCACTGCCAGGTCCCATCCCTGCAGTCTCTCAGGCCCCAATCATATCCCTCTCCAGAACTTGCATGCACCACCCACCCCTGGCCATATGCACAGGCTTGAGCCAGCCAGCAGCTCACTCAGCCAATGAGAACCTGGACTTCTGATACCCTACCTACTTGGCAGGACCCCTCCAGGCCCCCACAGACCTCTCCCCAGACACAACCACGCCAAACATCAGATCTCCCCAAGACCCCCCAGAGGCCACGAGGCCCTTTCTGTTTTCACTCCCAATAGAGATCAGAGTCTCACCCCTAAGGTGCTGGCCTGCCTGTGAGCTGTGAGGTTCTCTCATTCCTCTCAGCACCCCCATCCCACCCACCCCCACAAGCCCAAAATATGCCACTCACTTTGCTGCCATGGCAAGGGGGTACTGGAAGCCATACTGCTGCTGGGCGGAGGGGGTGGCGGAGGCTGCTGCTGCTGCTGTTGCCATGGGGGAAGAGGACCAGAAGGTGGGGGCGGGGGCTGCCCACTGGGCGGCGGCGGCGGTGGCGGCATCATGCCCATAGGCGGCGGCGGCATCATACCTATAGGTAGGTGAACGAAAGGGTGAGGCCTCTACGAGGAGAGAGATTTGGGATAGACCCCCATTCATTCCCAGGCCCTATTACCTTTTCCTTGATGCAGGCGATAGACCCCAGAGCCCACAGGCGTACTTCCCAGGTACTGATCTTGATGGAAGGAAAGAGCAGGGACTTAGCAGGACATTTGAACTGGCCAGGGAAGTCACCCCCATCAACAGCTTATTCGGTCACATAGCTTGCAGTCACTATCCTTACAAGATCAGTTCTGTAAGAGATAGGCCTGTGCCTACTCCACTACGAAATCCATTCCTGAATCAGAATGGAATCTTGCTCCTCCTCGAACCCAACCCTTGACAAAAACCCAATGCAATACTCAGCCACTTTGAGAACTGCTTCTAATTTGCAGCAACCTGCTGTAACCCGTGCTTATCCCAAAGCCCCAAGGTTTCTGGTCTGACACTTACTTACCCATTGGAGGAGGGCCATGGTGCCCAGGTGGGTGGGGGCCCTGGTTCATCGGTGGTGGTGGTGGCTGCATCCAAGGGGGTGGGGGCCCATTAGGGTTGTGCTGCATGGGATGTCCACCATGCCCACCTGTCAGGCTGGGTAATGGGTGTGGGAAGCTGTGGGGGCCACCTCCAGGCCCACCAGGACCACCTCCATGCATGCCGTGGTAGGGTCGACTCTCTGAAGGGCCAGAATTCATCCAGGGTGGGCGGCTCTGGGTGGTGGACATGAGAGACTACGTGAGAGCATTTCCCGCCAACGTCCCTGCCTGCTCCCCCTGGTGGCAACATTGTTCTCTCGGCTATGCCAGAGGACCAACACACAAGGACAGGATCTCCCCAGAGTGAGGTCCCCAAACACTCTGACATCCCGGAAGAACAATGTTGCCAGCCATGTCCAGCAATCTGCTATGCCCAAAGTACCTAGCCACAGCCCCCAGAAAGAGGATGGGGGCCAGGCCACAAGAACCAGCTCCTGAAGCTCACCGGTGGCGGTGGGTTGTTGGCAGGAGCAGCAGGCCGAGGTGCACTGGCCAGAGGTGTGCTGGCAGGCCCAGAGGTGGAGCCCACGGATGCTGGTACGGGCGCTTCACCCAGTTCAGCCATGAGGGACAAATATTCTTTATCCATCCGTGCTTTATCCTGAGCTGACTGGGGATCACCAGGCCTGACGGTGGGGCGGGGGACACAGAGAGAAGAAGAAATCATTAAGCAACTTTTACCCTGAGGAATTTAGAGAAAGTTGAGGAACTGAATCATCCTTTCTAACATGTTCTTCAAAAGTCTCATCAGCTTTTCAGTTGTGTGCCCAGCTCGGTAGCTGGGACTACACATATCTCTGCCACAGCAGAGACCCCTGGGGCAAGAACAGGGAGACAGTGAGCATCAGACCACAATCAGCCATGTCAGCCAGCAAAGCACAGGTTCTTCTAAGGAGCAAGTTTCATCAAATTCTGCATTCCCAGTCTGAGGAAAGGATATCTATGCAAGACTGGAACATAGCTTCCAGGACTTCCTTAGCAAAGCCACCCCAAAAGTGGGAAAATGTTGCTATCCTGTGCTGGTTTGCAACTGGTCAAATTCCTTACACTATTTAGTCTTCTTAAACCAATTTTCAGCATCATAAAAAGGCACTTAATTTAATATTGAGACACAGTAAAAGCACTTATACCCTGCCCGTGTAGCTCAGCTGGAGCATCGTCCTGTACACTAAAAGGCCTCCGGTTCAATTCCCACTCAGGGCACATACCCAGGTTGTGGGTTTGATTCCCCAGTTGGGGTGCACATGGGAGGCAACTGATTGCTGTTTATCTCTCACATCGATGTTTCCTCCCTCTTCCTCTAAAGTCAATGGAAACATATCCTCAGGTGAGGATTTAAAAAAAAAAAAAAAATCTTTGTTTTCAGCTTTCCTGGGCTGAAGATGAATAAAATAGAGGTGTTTGGCCCTGCCAGCGTGGTTCAGCAGTTGAACACCGACCTATGAACCAGGAGATTTTGGTTCGATTCCTGGTCAGGGCACATGGGGCACATGCCCAGGTTGTGGGCTCGGTCCCCAGCGAGAGGTGTGGGGGAGGTAGCTGATCAATGACTCTCTCATCACTGAAGTTTCTCTCTTCCCCCCTCCCTTCCCCTCTCTGAAGTCAATGAAAACACACATATATATAACATGTGTATATATACATATATGCACACACATATCTATTTTAAAAAGAGGTCCTCTGCACAGCCTGTTTCTAATCATCCTGGGCTTTAAGTTGCACTGTTACAGACCGCATTCACAGAAAGGAAAACTTTTCCTGGGTCCACTGGTTAATAGCAACCAGCCAATGTGCTAAAGAGCTATCCTGTACACCACAGGCTACCAGCAAACCACGACTGCAGCCCCTTACCTTTGGAATTTGCAATCGGAAGCAATGTGGCCAGCCCCTCCACACTTAGTACACACGGTAGTATTGGTAATGCTACGGGTCTCTGAGCTCTGCCAGGGTCTTAAGATCCTGTTGAGAGAAAAAAAGTCACCTCAAGGGCTATGGCCAACCTCTCTTACTTTGTTAGGTTCTGTAGGTCTCCTGTGCGCACCCCTCCAAACTGATCACACACCTGTTATCATCTTCCCGAAGGGTTCCATTCAAGCGTGCCAACTCCCGAAGCTGCATTTTCCGTAGATCGTTCTGGTCCTCAGGGGTCTCAATACCCTGCTTCAGGATGTTTCTTATCTATGGAGACACAATGGGCAGTTATGTAGGCACTGAGAAGACCACTACCTAGATTTCTGGCAAGAGGCTTCCTTTCTGGCTCCCTCACCTGTTCTACTGCTTTCTTCACATTTTCCATGGTATTGGCGGTAACCAGGGCATGAAGTGGCTCATCTTCTCCTGGCAACATCTGGCCATCTTTGCGCCCAACTTTCCCTTCTTTCACAGACCCTTTCCCCCGGATCATTATCTTGGCATTACACTCCTTCTCTATGTTCTTCAATGTGTTCCCTCTATCAGATGCAGAAATAAAATTGAGTTGTTATATACCTGACATGCAAATTCACAAGCCAGAGAAGACAGAAGGTGGGCTGATCATGCACTGGTAAGAAACCGTGAGTGCAGAGAACTGGATTTTCCCAAGAGATCCATGATCTGTTAAGATCAGCCACAGCAATCCTCAAGATTTGACTTCTCTGAAGTAAAATTAGGAGATTAGAGAGATTTTCTCACAGGAAAGCATGACTTCAGCCAAAGTGAAGGGCCTACCAAAAACAGGAAGGGGCCAGCAATGGCACCAAGTAGGACACCTACCCACGGGCAGGGAGCTGCTTACCTGGGCCCAATCAGTAGCCCCACAAAGTTGATTTCCGGATATTCGTCTTGCGGGATCATTACTTTATCGCTCACACGTGTTGCCGGAGGTCTAAGGAAGAAAAGACTCATTGACTGCACGTTTCTGAAGCGACAACAGCTCTTCTAGAACCCTTGGCGCCGTGTGTTAAATTACAGGTGATTTTAGGTAAGAGGTGAGAAGATAGTACCAACATTGTTCTACCGCATCTCACACAATCTGCATGTGTCCTTGTCTCAGATGACCCAGCCTCTCTGCTTACTTGTAATCTGCAGGTGGCTTAAAATCAGGGTTGAGAGCGACCATTTCTGTGATGAGGTTATGCCGCTCCTCTTCCAGCTTTTTGCGAGTGCGGAACTCACGGGTGTTAAGCCGCTTCCCCTCGCTATTATAGATGGGTTCAGGGGAAGGGGACCTGTGGGAAACAGACCACCGTTACTGCTCTACCTTCCCTTTTCATTCATCCCACATGGGCTATAGTAAGTCTTCCCCAGCCCCTCTGCCTCAGACCCTAACACAACACTCTTCGGAGGAACCGACCATAACGTGTGCTATTCAAGATCGTGTGGAATGGGGAGATGGAAGCTGGCTTAATATTAGGGGGACTGGGGTGTGTGTGAGAAAGGAATAAAAATGGTTTTGCTTCTTTCTAAAAATGATGAGGGAAAAAAGTCTGTCCTTCTGGGGGAAAATCTCTGGACTGCAAATGGCAAGGACAGTACTCTCTGGAGTCTTCTTGCCAAATATGAATTTTCTATCATTTGCAAAAAATTTTACAGTATTACACCTTTATGAACCACAGAAACCCCAAGTTTAGGTAAAATGTTAACTCTTGCAGAGCTCATGCCCCATCAGGAAGTGTATGTACCCCTGCCACATAGTAAGTATGAGCTCTTTAACCCAAAGCAACTAGGACTCAAGGCTACTGCAGCTACTTGGCCCCCACAATGGAGAGATGGTTCAAGGCTTCGTCTCTGCTTTTCCTTCAATGGCCTGACTGGCTGTATCCAAGGCCCAGGAGTCAACCTGTTTTCTGGCTGTTCGAGGTTGGGGAGTCTGGGTAGAGAAAATGTTAAAGTGCTAAAGCAGCTTCCGAGAGAGGCTGCAAATGCAGTTTGGTCAAGTACTTGTCTGAGGTCTGGACCTGCAAACAGCAAGGGGAAAACCTATGCTTCTCCACCAGAATTTACAAGTCCAGAAAGCAGATTTTCTCTCTCTCTCTGTTTTTTTAAGGAGTAAAATGCTGTTGCTACAAGTAAAAAATAGTAATGATAAAATGATCCATTTACCACAGCTGGATTTTGCGGTAATAATAAAAAAAAAGAGAAGTTACACTCCTAGAATTCTAAGTTAAGATTACAAAAAGGACCATAGCTTGATATTCTGAATGAAAATTTAGTAGCAGCTGCAAGAAGGGAAGAGACCATGTGGATCAGGTTATTTAAAAAACATCCTGAAAGTAGTCAAGATTCCTACACCCTTGGTTTAGTTGAGAGAACCTTGCCTAGTTGGAGAGCAAGGACTGAACTCGGCTGCTCCCACTGTCTTCAGCCTAAAGGGAACCATGTCATCCGTTACACACACGATGGAATAAAAGGTCAGGTTTGTTCATGGCTAATGACGGCTAAATGACACCTCCGTTTCTAGCATTTGTATAAACTGTTAGCACAATCCAGTAATAGTGAACAAAAGCAAACATACCCCAGCTTATCAGACTAACACCTTATACATTTAAGTCTACAAGCAATTTTAAAACATTTTTAACTGTGCAACTTAAGCAACATCAAAATGGCATAAAGTGGCTTATATTGAAAATACACCTTTTTAAGAAATAATCTTTAATTAAGGTAAGAAACTCATGCATTTCCCTCCAACCTGGGCTTGAAAGCAAAACCAATCAGGCATTAGGGACTCTCTCAGACTGAATAGAAGGGAGGAAAAGTCTGCTCTGGTTTTATTTCTAGCATGCTTGACATTTCTAATTCCCACCTGATAGCTATCTAGAATTAAGCATTTCTAGCTAATCACCAAACAAGTTTTAGCAATACAAATTGGTCATTTAAAGGCCTCATAACAGTTTAACCTCTTCCCAAGTTATGAATGTGAAAGGCAAAAGCTGATATCCTAAAGGTTAGATTGGCCCAACTTCTTCACTTTGAGTAAGCATCGTATAGATCAACTAAATTCTAATCCCAGTTCTCCAGGAAGCAAAGGTTTGTTAAAAATTCAACCTTTTGAGGAATTGCCTGGTTACCTGTAATTTTCTTATTAAAAGAAAAAGGCCAAAAAGGCACTTAACAGTTGTGGTCTACAACCTACAATGCAAATCTTAAAAAATAAAAAGTCAAGAAATATGAAATACAACCCTCCAAACAAATCTACAGGTAAAAAGATAAGTAAAATTAAAGTCATTTGTTTCCCAGCAAAAGGCAGCACAAAGATGTGTAAGAGAGTGCCTTCTAAAACCATTACATCTTCCGGATTTAACAAGCTATTAATTGGGTAACAAAAGCCCCAACACTACTTTTTAAAGCGAAGTGTTTTCAACTTTGCTGCATGCACTCAGAAAAATTTCACTTAGAGGGAGGCATACTGCTCTTCCAATTAAATGGACCAGATTTTAGCTGTTCAAAGACCACAATCAGCCAATAAAATTCCTGTTTAAAAAGTTCACTTCCCTTGGAAATACTTTTTTCTTTTCACAGGTGAAATTGAAAACTGAGATAACATCACCACAGCTGTTTGAGGACCACACACCCCTTAAAAAAGCGGGGGGCAGTAATAGAGGGTTGGTTGCTTGCCTTCCCAAAATAAGTAAGAATATTCTGGCCCCTCCCAACACCCCAGGCAATGATCAAGGCTGAAAATTAACTGGCAGTGAAGGAAGTTGGTTAGAAGTTTGTCTATTTTAAAACCATCTCAAAACCATGAGCAGGAAGATTATAGCAATGAGCTGACCAGATTGAGTGTTTCTGGCCTGCTCAAATTCAGTGATGTTCAAAAATATTCTTAATTCCTGCATCGTGACCTGTGAGAAAAACTCTACACCCTGGGCTTTCAGCCAAAGCAGGTACTGAAAAGGCTGGTAACGGCCCACCTCACTTTCCCTATGGGTGGGCAAATCAGGTTAAAATATACATGCTTACCAAGTAGAAACCAGTTGTCCATTTTACTGTAACTTCTTATTCTGCTAGTAATTAAGTTTCATTTCAATTTTTTCCTAACTGATGACTGACCATATATAATGCTAATCAAACCCTACTCCCCAGAATGATCAGAGTACCAGTCGTCTTACTAGGATTTTATTGAACTGACACAATATGTTGCCACCAGTAAAACGTATTGAGAAAAAGGTAAAAGCGTTACTGTCAGCTGGTTAAAACTGTTTCCCAACCTGTCCTCAGGGTTAGGGGGGATGCCCAGGTCTCCTGTGCGCAGTTTACGAGTCAGGTCTTCTATCTGCAGTTGCACTGGAAGAAACCAGGTTAGGAAAGAAAAAAAAAGGATGGAAAAAAGACAATGTTACCAAAAAACATCTCAAATCTCAACAACAAGCATGAAGAACTCGGAGACTTTGAAAGGGACGACTGATCAGTGAACACACTGAGGCAAAAACTCCCAACCACCTATCGGCAGGAGTCCATTTACATCTATAAGTCTTTTTCACTTCAAAATGGTTATCACTTAAGGAAGCAAACAGTTTGTTGGAAGAGGGGTTAGCAGTATAGACTGTTCACTATAGCTAACATCAAAGCAATTATCAGGAGGTGTTTCACCTCTCCCCCCCACCAAGGCTATAACAATTGGCACCCAGCACCAAACCATGTACAATCACCAATACCCCGTTCCCACCCAATTACTTTCTTGAGGGCAAGACTCTTGAGAGTTAATTTTTCTTCATTAAATATTAAACATAGCCCAAAATGTGACCCAATTAATGTGGGACAAGGAAAAACACCAGTTGAGCAAGGATTATTTCCATTGATACCAGGCTTAAAATTCCTTAAGCAAGACAGTTAATAACCAATTCAACACCTCACAGAAGTTCATACATACTTTCTGTACAACCAGATCCATATTAGTAGTAATCTCTCAATACCTCCTACTTTTATTCAAATCTTAGATGACAATCCATATACCTTAATAAATCAGTAATGGTAAAGATTCAAGAAGTCTGTTTTTAGGCTTGTTCCTTACATGGGAGTAAACATAGGAGTGTAGAGGAGAATGGGTCAAAGGGATGATGTGGCCCTCAGACCTTGACAAATGAGGCAGAACATGAAAAAGAGAGAGGAGGGTTTCACAAAAGTTCAGTGACTCCAAGGAAATGCTATCCGGCTGATTACTCAAAATAATGGGACCTGCAGAGCCAGATCACTTTCTTCAGCGTGAACAGCCACCTATTTCTTACCTTTGCAGCATCTGAGAGTTCTGAGCAGGTATCTCTAATAAGAGCAAGTCTTACTGGATTGGGTTAAAGTTGAACTGGCTCCAAGGCAGGATTAATGTATGCCTAACCCAAGAAACCCTTCGAATTTTAAGTACATCCCACAGGGCTACACCACACACCCATTCAAACTCTGAAGGAACGAAAATCTACATTAATATTGAAAAAACACTGGGGGCATTCTGTACAAGGCAATGTGTACTGAGAGAGACAGAAGAAAGACACATGGCTCCCTCTAATCTCTTTTATGCCAGAAAAGTTCTGACTTGGCAGTTAAGTACTAAGCTCAACAACTCAAGGTGAAAGTTGCCTTCATGAGGGTAGACAGTTCTCTTAACTGGACTGCAGGAGCGGTAGGGTATGATGTAAGAAAACAGCTGGCACTTAAATCAAAAGGTTGCTATCTTCCTTGGAGTAGAAACCTACATCAGCCCCAGCTTTGAGTCTAGCTCCTTCGATTATAGCTATAAATAGCCCTTAGGGCTCAGTGCATTAATTCCTTCCAGAGGAAAAGAACTGGAGTTGTACAGAATGAGCTTGTTTTCCCATTTTCTAAGTCAGCTTGTGGTCATGGGATACTGCTCCACAAGGGAGCTGTGAAGATCCAGAACTATCTAATATGAGAGAGAGAGAAGAGACTGGGTGGGAGTAGATAGAATAGTGGAGGAATAAAAATATTAGTACTGTGAATATTAGACAATTCCAACACCTCAAAATTCTCAGCAGTCTAAAGAATGTAAGACATGATCCTCAAGAAAACAAGAAGCCGGCCTTGTAGCTTTTCATTTGTAAAGGCCATAGCCTCACAGGTGCAGGAAACCACTGCCCTAATTTACTCCAAAGGGGGTGTTTATTTGGTTAGTAGGAAATATTTATCAAGTGAACTTTTTTGAGACAGCTGCACAGGTACATGAATAAAGGTCAAACTTACATGAAAAACCTTGTATCATAAAAAAGGTAATTCTGAGGTTAACTTAATTCCCATTGTGGACAGTCATTCTTAATTCTTAAAATTTCTAACAGTTAAGATCTTTTATCCTACCACCTTATTCCATATCCAAGCAACATCCCTTTCCCAGCAGAGTTCTTTAGTAGTGATACAAGAGCCCTCACTTTAAGACAGCTCTCTAAAGATCAAACCAGAAAAAAAATGCTGAAGGAAAGGTTAAACTCAACAGAATGGTAAAAAGGGGGTGCCACTGTAAACACTCTCAGAACCACATTTTGATTAAATTGAGTTTTTTCCTTTCAGAAAGTACCTATAAAAAGTAAAAGACCACATTTTAGGGGAAGGGAGAAATGTGAAATTATGGTGAAAGGCCATGCTGTGAAAAAGGTACTTGGTTTTACAATACCTGCAGTGTTCTCCACTGGGGCCGTGTCCAGAGAGGCATAAGACACTCACCTCATCAACTGGCAATAACAGCAGCTGAAAAGGGTGGGCTCTAAACTGGGGACTATTCTTACTCCTAAGTGGGCCCCTTTACTTTGCTGGTACTCACGGAGAACACTGCTGTTACCAACAGACCATAACAAGGAACTGCAAATGCAGGACCCACAGAACAAAAACTGAAGGGTTATTTCAAAGTTGTGAAAATACACCTGACCATACCATTATCTCAAAAAAGAAAACTTTAAAGTCTCAAACCTAAAACGGATAAATGTCACTGAGAATGTTAACAATCTCAAAATGCACTTGGGTGCAGAACGTGTATTTACCTATATAAGCTCTTTCTTGTTCCCGAGTAAGTCCAGGGGGGATAACTGTGGGCATTCCTGGAATCACCGTTTTCTGTTCCATTGTGTCTTGGTTCCAGCGGCTCCTCTTCCGCTTCTTACTTGGGAAATCTAAAGGCAAATAAAGTCCATCAGATGCAAATACAACCACCAGAGAAACTACCAACAGGCAGTTCAGGATACTTATGACATTACACGCAGCTCAGCAGACTGTGAAACTGAGAACTTGACCTAAAACGCAAATGGCAAAGAATGGAGCCAAACCTGAGAAATCAGAGACATATGGGCACCTGGAAGTGGGTCCAAAAAGTTAACATTTTAGAGAAACTCTGCAAAGTACGTAAACAAGGTAACAAATCTTTTTTTAAATAAATAGTTTATTGATTTTTAAGAAAGAAAGGGAGAGAAACATTGCTGTGTTGTGTGCAACATCAATCAGCTGCCTCCTACACACCTCCCACCAGGTATTAAGCACATAACCTGGCCATGTGCCCCAACAGGGAATCAAACCAGTAAACCTTCGGTGCACTGGACAACACCCAAGGTAACAAACCTTAGTAAGTTTCAGATACAGAATAAAGTGTTGAGAGAATATATATACATCATCCATGAAAGCTTCACAAGCCCCAAGGGAGACAGGAGGATGAATTACCAAACCAGCTTGTAAAGTTTAGTGGGGGACTGCTGGCTCCTCCCACCTCCACCTCCCCACCTTTCTAACTGGGCCAGAACCTGACAAAACCTACAGCAGATTTCTTAAACAAGATCACTTTTTTCTTCAAAAGTTTAGTTGAGATCAGCATTGAATTTTCGCAGCTATTTGGACACCATGTCTGACATACCAAAAGTTCAAAAAAAGCCCTGGCCAAGTAGCTCAGTTGGTTAGAGCATCCTCCCTGTACACCAAGGATTCAGGTTTGATTCCCAATCAGGGCACATACAAGGACCAACCAGTGAATGCATAAGTAAGTGGAACAAATAGATGTCTCTCTCAAAATCAGTAAAATTAAAAACTTTAAAAAAAAAATTTTAACCCTTCAAAAAAAGGTTGAAAAGAGAACTATATAATAATAGCTAAATCCTCCTTACCTACGCATTTGGTACACGTCATTCTACTTCCCAGGGGGCACAGGCCCTGCGTGAAGCTCCAACCCCAACCAGGAGGAGATGTACCACACTTCTCTAAGATCAACTTAGGGAGGTTAGGGGAAAAACCAGAATTCCCTCCCCCACCAAAAGAGCCACAAAAGGTTGGACCCAACGATGCCCTTAAGACTTTCAACTCTTTCGTTCTTAGACTCTGCCTTTGACTCCTCTACAACCAGGAAGAGGATGTTCCACGTCATCACTTAACTCTTTCACACTCTCCTGACATGCACACCCAGCACCCTGTCCACCTACTCGAACCCCTCCACACTTTTTCCCTACACCAGGGGATAGAGACCAACTGGGGACCCCCGCCCCCAGCTTCTAGTCGGAACTTACAGCCTGGCAGCGCACTGCGCCTGCGCACAGCCACCCCGCCCCCGCTCAGCGACCGCACAGCTCCCCCCGCCCCCGCCCTTTCCCCAGCACGCCTGCGCACTCGAGGTAAGAGAAACAGGCCGCGCGCCCCGTGGGGCCTCCGCCTGGGCCTCCCCGTGCGCGCGCGCGCGCGCGCCCCTGCCGCGTGCAGCCGTCGCCGTCGCCGCCGCCGCGCGCCCCTCAGCTGGCCGGGCCCGTTCGCGCGACGCCTTTCGCTCTCTCGGCCCGACTCACCTCCTCCGCCGCCGGCCGGGCCCGGCTGCTGGTCCTGACGCGGCGGCTGGGGTAGCGGTGGCGGCGAAACGCGCTGGTAGAGCGGTGGCGGAAGGGGCGGCTGCGGCGGCGGCGGGTACGAGGAGCCCGGAGAGGAGGAGGGCGGCGGCGGCGGCGGCGGTGGCGGCGGGGGGGGAGGCGGCGGCGGCGGCGGCAGTGCCGCGAAGGGGAAGGCCGCGGTCAGGGCCCCCACCGAGCCCACGGGTGCGGGCGGCGGCGGCCCAGGCACCAACAGCCCCGCCCCAGGCCCGGGGGCAGGCGGTGGCACCGGCTCGAAGCCCCCTTTAGGCCCGGGAAGGGAGGGAAGGCCGGGGGAGCCCAGCTTACCCAGCGGCGTGGCGTTCGCTCCGGTAGCCATGGCGCCCCCCGGAGACCCGCACCAGCGGCTCCTCCTCAGCGGCGGCTTCTCCTTAGCGAACCTTCCGGGGGGAGGGGACCCGACTGCGCTGCCGCGGAACGCGCGGAGCCCGTCCTCTCACGCGGCGGCGGCGGCGGCGCGAGACGCACAAAGAGGGAGGAGAGAGGGCGCCGCGGGGGCGGGCCGGGGGCGAGGGGCTGGAGCCTGGATTGGGTCGCGCTGAGGCAAAGGGTCGGATCAGACGTCTCCGATTGGCGGAACTTCAGTCCTTCTGGATGCGCGCTGGGATTGGCCGGACCGTTAGGCAAGGCGAGGAAATGGCGGCCGAGCCCGGAGAGTTGGGAGGTGTCGCAGCGCGCACTTCATTTGTTACTGCGCGAACGGAGCCAGGAGTCCAGAAAGGAGGGGTTAGGGCGGGGCATGCTATGACGTAGCTTGAACTGCGCTCTCATTGGCTAAACGTTATGGAATCAGTCAAACTCGGTTGCGTCGTAGTGTCTTGGATTGGCTGTCGCAGGTTCGCTTGGGAGTAAGCGAGAGGTCGCGACGGAAACGCCGCGGCCCAGTGAGATTTACGGCGGGGGAGGAGTGGAGTAGAAGCGCGCATGCGTAGATTGGGCAAAGCTGCCTCTGGCTTCTTGGTCGCTCTTGGGGTCGGGAGCCTAAACCTGTGACGTCAATTCTCGATTCCCATGGTAACCCGGAACCGTGGTAGGGGCGGGTCTGGCGCGTGCCTGTAAACGGGGTCCGTTGACGCCGCAGGTAGAAAAGGACATCCTGTTTTCTTTGAAAAAAATAGAAATGGGGGAAAATAGCCATAAAAGAGAGTCTGATTGATTGAAAAACTGAGCTGATGGAACAACATAACCTTAAGTGGAAAAGAATGTAAACTTGTCAATTCTAAAATTAGTTTACAAATATGCAGTGTCATTAGAATCCCAGCGTGGGGTTAATTTAATCGTGCGTATATGATACCACCTCAACAAAAACTCTGAACAATGAAGTTTAGAGAATGTTTGAGTTGTTGGGACTTACTGATATGACAGTAGGGTGGTGCACCCTGACTCCACACTACATCAGCTCCTGGGCTCAGGACCCTTATACCAGAAGGTTGCCAGTTTGATTCCCTTTCAGGACACATGCCCAGGTTCTGGGCTTGATCCCCCAGTAGGGGGCGTACAGGAGGCAGCCAGTCCATGTTTCTTCCTCTCCCTTCCTGCCTCTAAAAAACCAATTTAAGCACACACACAAAAACAACCCTATTTTTTGAAAGGAGCAAAAGATTTGAACACACTTTACTAAAGAGGATGTATGGAAAATAAGCACAGGAAAAGATGCTCAGTATCATTAGTAAGGAAATGCAAATTAAAACCTATGAGATACCACACGGATGGCAAAAATTAAGCAAGACTGACTATATATACTGTTAACAAGGACGTGGAGGAGCTGAAACTTTCCTCTACTGCTTGTAGGAATGTAAAATGCTACAACCACTTTGGAAAAGTTTTGCAGTTTTGTAAAAAAGTTAACCATATCTACCATATGACCCAGTCCTTCCATTCCAGAGTATTGTCTACATAAGAAGGTACAAACCTGTATGAGAGTTTGAGTTCTATTTGAGCCAAACATGCTGGTGTGGACAAAAAAGGGGCTCCCTTGAGGGTGGTCATCTCTGAGGGGTCTGCCTAAGAGGATTACCCCTGGCATTCCAAAGGTGTGTGAACCAAGATACAAAAGAGCAATGGACACGGCCAACTTAAGGCAAAGATAAACCTTTTATAGGCCTGGGGTGTGACTACCCACCATGACCTGCCCAGTTAAGAATTTATGATCAGATCACCCTGTGAGGTTACTTTCTGTTGGGTTTATTGCAGTGCCCCTATTTTGTCCATAGTACTTACCAAAATGAAAGTATATAGCCACACAAAGACCATGAATGTTGCTAGCAGCTTTATTTCTAATAGTCCCAAACTGGAAACAGCCCAGGTGACTAGCTAAACAAATTGTGGTACATCTCCATACAATGGAATACTACTTGGCAATAAAAAGGAATGACTATTAATGCATGCAACAACATGGAAGAAACTCAAAATAATTGTGTTTAGTGAAAGAAGCCAGAGAGGAACGGGGTACATAGTGTATGATGCTATTTATATAAATTCTGAAAAATGCAAATTCATCTATACTGACAGGAAGCAGACCACTGGTTATTTGGGGATGGGGAGGTGAAGAAGAGCGGGGGGCGGTGTCTACAAAGAGGCAGAGGAAGCTTTTGGGGGTGATGAAGATGTTTGTTATCTTGCTTGTGGTAATGGTTTCACAGGTGTTTATATATGTCAAAGTCATCAAAGAGTACGTTTTAATATATGTGGTTTTACTCTATGCCAATTATAACTCCATAAAGCTGTTTTTAAAAAGCAACAATAGAAGAAAGCAATTATTGGGAAATATCTGCCCACAGTTCTACACAGAACTCTGATTTCATCATTTCCACTGGATGTCCTCATCTAGGAAAAGATTATCTTGGCTTTTTGTTTTTTAAGCCATTATAGGGCTTTAATTTTTGCGATTAATTTACAGTATTTCAACTTAATCTTTTATTCCATAGTATTTGATACATACAAAAGGGTGTGTGCACCTTATGTGAGTTAGGAACTGAGTTATAAACACCGTGAACCTACCACCCAGCCTGAGAACCAAGATATTACCAATACCTTTTGCAAACTCCTGGGGTCCTGCTGTACCCCACCCCCACTCCCCTCACAGGGATTAGTATTTTGCATTTTGTGCTTTTTCCTCTTCTGACCTCCTAATGGAGTTTTATCACATGTGCACCTATCACCAAATAATATGTGGTTTAGTTTTGCTATAATACTGTGTGAAGTTTTATGCAATTTGCTGTTTCAATTCAGCGTTACCTAAGATTCATCTGTGTTGCTGCATTTTGTGAATTAGGGTACTTTCAATACTCCCAACAGCCCTGCAGACAAACTTAAGATATGATATACCCAAAAAAATACATCTCAGTAAGCTCATCCACTCCAGGGGCCTGACTCCAGGGCCTCCTCTTCCCTCGAAAAGCATGTTGAGGGGCTGCTATGCGCCAGGCAGTGACCAGGTGCTGGGCGTGCCACAGTGAACATGGCCACTTTCTGGTTGTTGCCTCTCCTCTTGACCCTCACTTGATTGGTGTATGGCTAGCTACCTGAACACCTGGGCTGCCCACACCTCTTGCACTCACCCATGGAATGGCTAAGAGGCTGATCTGACCCATCCCAGAGGCTTCTGCCCGGGGGAGGGCAATTTGACGGTAACCATCACAAGGACAAACAGCCACTTCTGACCCAGCAATGCCACTCCAGGAATTTGTCCTAATGGACACTTGAATGTGTACAGAGTGGCACTGGCAAATTTATTGCAGCATCATTTTTAATACCAAAGTAGTAGAAACAAATTTCTATCAATGGGAATCTAATTACAGTAAATTAACATTAGTTATGGGAAACCCATACAATGTAATACCACTGGCTATTAAAAAATCAAAAGAGGAGGCACTCACTGATCATGGAAAGCTCTCCAGGACAAATTTTATTCTTATTTATTTATTTTAAGTACTTTAATTGATTTTTAGAGAGAAGAGGGGGAGAGAAATGCCTTTACCGGGAATCAAACCGGCAACCTTTCTGTGTGCGGGACAATGCCCAACCAACTGAGCCACACTGGCCAGGGCACCAGGACAGATTTTAAAGGGCAGTGTGTGCAATGTTACTGTGGTATAAAAAGGAGGAAGAATGAAGCATACCTGACTGCTTAAATACTTCTAGAAGGGTTCATAAGTAAGTGGGGCCTGGGTGGGAGACTTTATAGTATCTATTTTGTATTTTTTTTAAATACAAGTAAGTAGCAAGGGCTACCTATTAAAAATACATAAATAAAATAATTTTAGTCTTTCAGTGTATATTTCTTGATCTTTCTTTGGCTTGTAGCTAGCCTTTGCTATCAGCAAATATTTTACCAGAGGCCCTTGCTTTTCCCAGTCCCCCCACTTTGGCACATTACACTCTGACAGCCCCACCCTCAGCCCCCTTTTCAGACAAGGGTGGCAGCCTGGGGCTGGGGAAACCTGCGACAAGGTGGAACTGTCTGCAGCTTGGGCAGATCAGTCCTCCCTGGATACTTGGGGTCAGGGGCCTCTGCTGATTTGAGGCTCGACTCCCACTGCTGGAACTCCTTGGTCTAATCCTATACCTCCGTCAAGAAATCTAGAAAATTGAAAGTTAGGAAGCATATCCCTGTCACCCCACCATCTGGCCTATCAAATGCTCTCTAAGCAGGGGCAGACAAACCTTTAGAACTTGGAAGGTCCCTCTCACTCTCCTTTGGGTCTCAGGACACAGCCAAGAGTGCCCAGTGCACAGGGGCTGCGTCTTCTGGTCTGACCCCCATTTCAGCTGAGAAACCCAGTCACTAGAAGTCAGAGCACCTAGGGCTCTGCTAGAGTGTGGACAAGGGGACAATATGACACCCATGGATTGCCTGGAGCCCTAAGGACTGGACTGCTGTAGGCTCTTCACATAAGCTGCCATCTACCCACCACTCACTCATCAAATATTTCTCAACAGCCCACCAGGTGTAGAGAAGTTCTTCTTAACACTTGCCTTGAATATCAGAGGGAGTTGGTTGGGCCAAACTCTTCCCCAGACCCAGGGCCTCCCCACCCCCTGCAGTCCTGGTCCTGCCTATGCACCAAACCCCTCCTTCGAGGCCAGTTGCCATCTTATGTCCTTGGCCTCACTTGCCCAAAGGCTCTGGTCAAGAGCCGCCTGGTCAGTGCCTGGGGCAATAGGAGGCTCTCTAGGGTAGGGAGCCCTCTAATTGGGAAACCTGGGCAAATGACAATGCAGCCTTGGATGGATGGATGTGCCCTCAAGGTGCAGGCTCCAGCAAGAACAGCTTCCCTCACTTGAGGCTGGTCCACATTTTGGTAGTGGCCCCTCTGTGAGCCCAGGGCCTGGCACTGAGGAAGCCCTTTGGGGAATACTTGTTAAATGGACTCAGGCTAATCTGACTAGAGTTTAGCCTGATGATGGTGTCCGCATTCAGTAGGTCTGGCCTGACCTAGCACACTGATACCTAGGCAGCAGGTGGGAGGCAGGGAGGCAGCCCCAGGAGTGGGCAGGAAATACAGGTCATGGCAGGCTATCTCCAGAGGCCTCCCTGGGGCTGGGTGGAGCAGTCCTTGGCTGGCCCCTCCTGGACCCTGGCTGCCTGGTAAGATCCTATATGGGGCAGGGCTGCCCCAGATGAGAGTCCCTTTATTGAAGGGACTCCCATATACAAGACCCCTTGGCCACACTACAAAGCTAAGGGCTCATCCTGAGCAAGGGAACCCAGAAAGACAGTGTCCCGAGGTGCCTTCTGGGAACACTGACCTCCCCATTACTGATGCTTGGCACCCCCATGAGGGAGCCACCACAACACTGGGGGCCTTCCCTTCCATGGTGCATCCTCAGCACTGGTGCCACAGAAAGATGTGCTGGAGGGAGGGGGTGGAGAAGGAAAATGAGGCAGTGGGCTCAGCTCCCCCCCGACCCACAAGGACCAGTGGAATAAAATCAAACCAGCTTTAATACCAATATAGTTCTCTCTTTTAAATATGTTCCCAGACAGGGTGCAGGGGCAGGCTTTTGGCAGGAAGAATGGAAAGGAAATGTGGAACAAAATGGAATGGATCACCCAAGGCCTGCCCCCACCCTACCCAGGGCCTCTGCCACGGGGCACTAGGGCCTGGGCTGCTGGAAGGGGAGGGGGAGGTGACAGCAGCTTCCTCTGGTCCAGTTATTGCAGGGGTGTGGAAAGGGCTCTCCTCCCCTCCACAACCCAAAACTTCTCAGGATTATTACTGCTTTTTGGCCCAGCAGAGCTGGGGCCTGGGCTCCACTGATCTGGGAGGGGCCCCTTTGCCTAAAATGGACTGCAGCTAAGGCATGGGGGGAGGGTGCCACTGGCTAGGCCTGGACTGCTCAGTAACTGCTCTGATGGCCCGTGAGAATGTAGAGGTTGCTGTGAGCCCCAGGGTTGTCGGTGGGAATGCTTTCAAGGATGATGTCTCTGGAGGGGCGGGAGAGAGGCGGATGTAAGCAAGGCGGGACCACGCTTGGGCACATCCATCTGGCCTTGAGGGCATCTGAAAGGGAGGCCAGGGCACCATGTCCTACCTGTGGGCCCCAAGCACTCGGAAGACTCTCGTCTCATCTGTGATCTCTTGGGTCACCTGAGAAGAAAAGGGACACTGAGGCTACCCCAGCGGGTCCTCTCCTAAGAGGCAGAGACCACTGAGTAAAGGGCAGCCAGGTTCCCGTTCCTGAGCCCCACTCACCTCATTGGTGTCCAGGCTGCGGCCTTGCATTCCATGGCTCCAGAAGGCTAGCACGCTGTCCTGCAGACACACTAGGAGGGGCAGGGCTGCTATGAGTCCTGCGCCTGCCCTGAAGATGTTGGCTTCACCAGCCACGCCCTAGGCCCAGATCTTGTGTACCACAGGTGACCAGGATGGCTCTTAAGAGGGCCTAGGGGACCTGACTTCTTGTCCTGCTGCCAGCGGAAAGGCCCGGGATACTCCCACCCCTACCTCTGTCTGCCTCACTCACCCACAGTCTCAATGGGGAAGTCAAAAGTCAGCACAGGAGCCAGTGTGGCTGTAGGCTCGCCCAGCAGGTTGACAATCCTCACGCAGCCTGCACAGGGAGAGGGCTGGTGGGCAGGGAAGGGGTGGCTCCCTTCTGGGGAGATGACCCAGATGGCTTCCCTCACCATCCCCACCCTCCACTGTCCGAAGCCTTAACCCCAGAGGCACTCACGGTCAAAGCAGACTAGAACTGTGTCCCTGTCCACCTGGATCACCTGCTGGGCCGAGCCTGGGAGCCCCTCTATAGGCAGAGAAGGGAAACATGAGCCACCAACCCTGTTGTTGCCCCAAGAGGAGGACATGGGGACATGCTACCGGCAGCCCTTGGCCACAAATGTATTTCATTCTTCCAACCTGGCAGGTCAGAATCTCACTGCACAGCTAGGGAACTGAGGCTCAGAGGCAGTGACCCTTCCTCAGGCTCACAGGGAGCTGGGGGAGGACAGGGGCTCTGGAGTCCGGAGAACCAGGCTTTGGGACTCAGTCGCTGTGTGACCTTGAATCTGAGCCTCGGTTTCCTCATTCATAACACAGGCATGATGATGCTACCCTTGCAGGGCCATTGTGAGGACTGAGGATGAAATCCTGTTCGTTAGACCCCTGGCTCAGGGCCTGGGGCACAACAGGGCTTCAGTTCAGTGCACTGTCTCTTCTCCTTTACCCACTGCCACTCACTCTGCTCCCGTGAGCTGTCCCAACACCCAGTGTCCTGCTTCCTTGTTCAGAATGGAGCCTCCAGAACCCACTTTGCCCAGTCTGGCTCTGTTCCTGCAGCCCCTGCAGTGTTGGTCAGTTTTTTCTTGCTGCTGAGCCCTTTGATCTAATGAAATCTTTTACCGGAGCCCAGCTGAAGGGAGGCTGGCCCTCAAGGTTTCTGTGTGTGTGTGTGTGTGTGTGTGTGTACACACACACACACACACACACACACACACGGCAACCCAGCCCTCCTGCTTACCAGGTGGTATGAGTACATCAGGTGTCAGACCGGCCTCCAGGGGCAGGACATGGAACAGGACACGGCAGCCAGGCCCCTCAGGGCCCTCGGCCCCCACACACACCTGCGGTAGCTCCTTTCCATCCAGGACCAGTGGCTCCAGCATCGCTGCTGGACTGGGCAAGGGGCTGGAGAAGTTCTGGAGGCAGCAGGGGTGCTCAGATCTTCATGTCTTCCCCCAATCCCCCTGCCACCCACTGGGGGATCCCCTTGGCCTCACCCCCCCCCCCGCCCCACACCTTCAGCAGCAGGAACTTCTGTAGCGGCTCATACCACTGCAGCAGGAGCAGACTGGTGGGCAGGGCAGCCAGCAGGAAGGTGCTGCCTGTGTAGGGGTTCCGCACTGCAAGAGAGGCAGGCAGTGGGGACTGGGCCGGGCCTGCACCAAAACCCCTTTCTGGTCCCATCCAGCCCAGTTCTTACCCACACGACACTGCAGGCAACCTTTGGTGTCAGGAATCTTGGTGGACAGGGCAAAGCGCCTGCAGGGTAACAATCAGGGCATGCATCACAGGTGCCATCCACAGGTGAGGGCCCCGCAGAGCCCTAAGAGGTGGGTACTATCATCTCCACCTTAGGTAAGAGACTAAGGCTCAGAAAAGCAAAGCACCTTGCTGTGTAACAGCTGTGAAAAGCATGGGATCTGAAGCTGGTCTTGTGGCTCCAGCACCCACCTCTACAGCCTGGAGTCTCTGATCATTCCAAGGGTTTAGATCTCAGAATTACCTCTGTGTGACCTTGAGCAAGTCACTTAACCTCTTCATGCCTCGATTTCCTCATCTGTAGAATGGGATAACAGGGCCACCCACCTCACAGAGTCCCAATGAGGATTCAGTGAGTTAATACAGCAGAGCCTGGCACATCGCATGCTCTTACAAAGGGCTAGCTTAGTCACTGAAAATGGAGAAATGAATGAAGAGACAAGAGCATGAAGGGGCCAGGCGCTGATGCAGGCTCCAGCTCCACCAGGCAGCCAGAGTGCTCACAGCCCATCCCTGCCCCACATGACCCGTGTCATGGATGGGCAAATGGGCTCAGAAATTAAGAAAAAGGCAAGAAAAAGGCAAATGGCCAGTGGCTGGCTCACTTTGGTGCCTGGGAAGAAGTGGGGCCCTTGCCTTGGTTACTGGCTGTTCCCCAAACCCCCAAGGGACTTTCTGAGACTGTTTCTTCCTCTGGGCAACAGGGCTACATGTCAGCACCCCTACCACCTCCTCCCAGTGACCGTCTGTGCCCCTGCCAGGATGTGGGCCCTGCCGAAGAAGCCAATGCCCACCTGTGTGCCTGTCTTTCTCTCTCTGCCCTGTCCTCGTTATCTCTCCCCTTGTTCCTGCCATTCTCTTCCCCAATTGGCCTTTAGCAGATATTTTTGTATTTGATTTTTTTCTCCAAGCAATTCTGGTTCTCCGCTCTTTATATCTGAAGTGGATGCTGTGACTCCGTGATTTTCCAGACACACACTCAAAGCTGCCTGTGAATTGTTGGGGCTCTGATAGGCCTTTTTCCTGCAAGTCCCGGGCCAAAGCAAAGACTGGCTTGGGGACTGAGTCAGGAAGCCCTAAGGCCGGGGGCTCCAGATGTGGTCCTTGAGTGAGCCCAATGCAGGAAGGCCATCTCCCCAGCTAGTGTAGCCACTGGCCTGGCCTCCCCGCCTGGCCCACGGGCTTCCACCACCTACATGGTCATAACAACATCTAAGCCCACAGCCTAGCCACCCCCCCCCTTGGAACTCCGCCTCACTCTGACAGAGGTCCCACTTGCATATCTCAAACTCAATGTGACAACACTGAATTCTGCTCCACCCAGAGCTGATGACAGCTCCATCCTTCCCGTTGCCTAGGCCAGGAACCTTGGCGTCATCCTTGACTCCTCTTTCTCTTCCATCCACCAACTGTCAGGAAATCCTGTTGGTTCCACTTTCAAAATAAAACCAGAATCCGACCATTTATCACTTCCTTCACTGCTACCCTCACCCAAGCTGCAACTCCCATGTGATTATTTCACCAGCCTCCTGACAGGTCTCCTGCTTCCACCCTCATCCCTCTAGTCTATTCTCAACACAAAAGCCAGAGCAATTCCATGAGAACCTCAGTCCACACAACTCTACAGTGGCCCTCAGGCATCTGTGAGTCAAAGCCAGAGGCCTCACTGTGACCACGGGGCCCTTCCAGATCATCTTGCTCTTAATTCATCTGCTGGTCCACACCAGCCTCCTTACTGGACCTCAAACAGGTCAGGCTGACTCCTGCCCCAGGACCTTTGCACTAACGTCTACTCCCCTGAGATGCCTTTCCCCCAGATACCCACAAGGTTTGCTCCATCACCTCCTCCAAGTCTATGATCAAACAGCAGTCTCAGCGAGGTCCTTCCTGACCACCTGTTGTTTAAAACCACAGTCCAGCCCAGCTGGCATAGCTCAGCAGTTGAGCATCAATCTAGGATCCAGGAGACTGTGGTTCGACTCCTGGTCAGGGCACAGGCCCGGGTTGTGGGCTTGATCCCCAGCAGGGGGGCGTGCAGGAGGCAGCTGACCAATGACTCTCATCATTGATGTTTCTCTCTCTCTCCCTCCCTCTCCCTTCCTCTCTCTAAAATGAATTAAAAATATGTTAAAAAAACAAACCCCACAGTCCATGCCCAACACCTCCTGGCCCTCCTTCCCCTCTTCATGTAGCACTCCCTCTATGCATCAATACAGAATATACTACTTTTTTACGTTGTCCTTCTTTCTCAACAAGAAAGTCTGGAGAACACAAGGGTCTCTTTAGTTCACAGATGTATTTCATGCCCCAGCCCACTGCCTGGCACATTCTAGGTGCTGAGTGAACGAGGGACTCTTCTACCTTGGACAACTCCCAGCACCTCACAAAACGCACAACACAGTCTGCTCCTCTGGAGGTCTACCCACCCCTCCCCCTCCCTCCCACTCACTCTGGCCTGTCCCCAAATCCTGTCAATCCCACTTTCTCAACATTTCTCCAGTCTCTCCTGTTCTCACCATCCCCTAGACTAATCCCCACCTTGGGTCACTACACTGGCCTCCACCTTTCCAGGTGCCCTCAGCCTCTCCCACCAACTCATCCTTCCCTATCACCAGAGCCTGCCAGCTACACCTCTTGTTTTCATCCGTCCAGTCGAGTCCCTTTCTTCCTCCCCCAGCTCCAGGAGAGGGCATGTGAGGTAGGCCTGCCCCCCCCCCCGCCCAGTGCATCATCCCCTGGCCCAGTGATGGCTCAGGGGTGGGCATCGGCCTCAGCTAGACCAATGAGAATTGGCCCCCAAATCAAAAAGAGAGAGAGAGAGAGAGGGAGGGAATTGGTCCCCAGACTTTTGTGGAAATTACTTGGAAATAGAAGTTCTGGTTCCACAGGGTTTTAGGTAGTAGAATGCTGACCTGGAACTGTGGGCAACTGATCGGAAAGCATATGTGAGAATGAAGGTGATAAGAGGAAAAGGGAGCCAAGGGATGCACGAAGATTCCTGATGCCATTTACGCCTGGATCCAGCTGGGCCTGAAGCTAACCCTTCTCCTGACGTTCAGCTACATGAGCCATTAAATTCCCTTTTGTACTTAAGCCAGTGAGTTGAATCGCCTGTCACAGGAAGACTCCTGATTGGCATACAAGGGTCCTTCTAAAATGCTCACAGCACTGCTGCCAGTTGGATAAAGCCCAAATCCTGGGCCTGGCATCAAAGGGAGCGCTCTGCCACCTGTGCAGCTTCCTCACAGGCTGCTCCGCCCTCCTCCCGAAGGCCAAACACCTTGTAACTCCCCAGTCCCAACCTGATTCACACTTGCTCTTCCCTCTGCCTGGAAGGCTGTTCCTAAGTGCCTGGCAGACTGCTATGCACTTCCAAACTCCACGAGCTCACCTGCCCTTTTTGAGGCTTCCCCTCCCCTCCCAGCTCTCCCTCCTCTCCCTCCAGTTCAGCTCAGGGGCTGACTCAAGCCCAGCCTAAAGCCTAGCACATACTAAATGCTCAGTAAATATTTGCCCCCCATCCTAAGAACCACAACTCCCACAATTTGCAAAGCAGTTTCACATCCACTACTTCCTTCTTGCCTCCCAACAGGCCTGGGGTCAAGGGGAGGGGAGTCAACTGCAGTGACAGATGAGGAAACTGGGGCTCAGAGAGGCATAGTGACGTGTCTAAGATCACAACATGTCTAAGATCTAAGGTCCCAGTAACGAGCAAGGCCAGAGTCCAGCTCTGACGGCCCCTCTGCCTCCCCCTACACCCCTCTCCCCTGCACATCCAGGCTCCCCCAGGGTCCCCGACCTGGGGATGATGCGCTGGGTGAGGCGGTTGGTGGGGATGGAGAGGGGAACCTGCTGCTGTAGTCGCCGCTGCTCAAATAGGCCTGGGAGGTCATGGGACCAGATGTGCGAGGATTTCCCTGCCAAGGAGGGAGAGAGGGGGGCTCAGAGAGTGTGCTGGTGGGCAGTATGCACCCCTGCCCCCCTGGCTGCCCCAATTTGTACCTGAGAGTGACAGCAGCACATTATTCACACAGTACAGCCAGGCGCAGCGGTGTGAAATCAACTGCAGGCCACAGAGTGACAGGTAGACAGGCAGTCAGACCCCAGGCCCCCCAAGGCCCTCTGCCCTCCTCAGCCAGCTGGGCCTCACCTTCTCCAGTGTATCCTCGTGCAGTTCATGCAGGTTGAGGGTGTAGATGCCTTCCTCAGCCCCCACCACCAGGAACTGATCTGCAAGTTTGGGCACGGGGTCAGAGGTCAGTCATGTGCCCTGGCCCAAGCTGGGGATTCCCAGGCTCCTGCTTCCTCCCTGCCCTCGGCCTACCCCGGGTGACAGGGTGAATCCAGGTGACAGCAGCGTGGATCCTCAGGGGACAGCCATTAAAGACCTTGGAGAAGCAGGCACCCATCTGGGGAGGTAAGAGGCTGATAAGGAAGCACAGAGGCAGTGGCTGGTGGGGCGGTAGGGGCTGCAGGGCGGCGGGGCAGACACTTACGTGCACCTTGGGGGTTGGGGGGAGCCCATGGCAAGATGATCTCTGGGAGGGAAGGGAGGAGTCAGAGTCAATGTGATACCCCTGGCCTCCTATCTCCCCAGTCCCTCTGTAGCACCCCCTTACCTCAGGATCCCCTCGGTGCTTCACGGTGGCCCAGGCGGTGGGGAGAGGTGGGGGGCTATCAGGGCCTGGGAGAGGCTGGGGTGGGGTTCCTGCAAGCAGAGACCCAGTGTAAATTCCAGGCCTAGCCCCCACCCTGGGCCTGCCTCCTGGTCCCCTGAGCCTGGGACTCACCTGGGGGGCTAGACAGAGGGTCCTCAGCTGGAGGCTTATGTGGGGATGGCCCCAAGAACGGGGCCCGCTTGATGGTTCCTATGGCATCATCTGGAGAGTCCAGCTCCTGGCGAGAGGGTCAGGGGGCCCAGCCCAGCTGATAGCAGGTCACCTTGTAACCTGGTCCCACCCCAACTGCACCCTCTACAGCACTTTCCCCCATCCCCAGCTCCAGCTTCCCTCCAGTCCGCACCTGGAGTTCCAGGACTGGCCGGATGGTCAGGCTCCTAAGGTGCACAAATCAGAGGGAAATGAAGTATGAGATGTGACTGGTCCCGGGCCTGGCTGCCCCTTGCCTCCTCAGGCCCAGCCCCTCACCTTTCCTCCAGGGCCTCCTGGACTGACTGCAGCAGGCTCCTGGGCAGGGAGGGGAAGGGGTCAGAGCTCAGCCTTTTCTGCAGCCCCTAAACCCTCCCCTGCAGCTTTCCTCTCCCTCACTCACCCACTCAGCTCCTCCTTTCCCAGCAGTGTCCACTCCTCTTCCCACTGTGGGGAAACCAAGTCAGAAAGATGGGGAGAGAGACAGAAAGGCAATGTGAGAGGGTGACCAAGAGGTTATGGAAGAGAGAAAAGATAGATGGAAAGTGAGACAGTAATAGGCAAAAGACTTGTGAGAGAGAGAGGAAGACAACGAGAGGCAAAGAGATTGTGAAAGAGACAGAAAAACCGCAGAGAATAACAGAGATAGCGAGAGAGTAAGGCAGAGACTGAGACTGTGGGAGTGACGAGATGCTGATAATGAGAGACAGTGAGAGAGCAGAGGCATGAGTCAGCCAGCCAGTGACAAAGGGCCTGCTGCAGTCAGTCCAGGAGGCCCAGGCAGAGAGAAACAAACGTGCTGAACAGGGTGGGGTGGGGGTCCAGGCGTGTAACAGGTGCACTTTTTCTAAAGGTATAGTCACCTTGCCACCTTCCAGATGACTGTCCAGAAGGACTTGGCCCAGGAAGAGCCCCCAGCCTTCCAAGTCCCTGGGTGGGACAAGCCTGCTTGGACAGCTTTCCCAGGCCCAAGGGCCAGTGCTTCAAAGACCCTTTGATTCGAGATGCTCAACCTCCAGCATAGCCCCCTAGCCCACCCCTCACACCACCCTTCCTACACAGCCAGCCCCTCACCGGCTCATTTAGTGGGTCCGTTTCCTTCCTGCGTGGAGCGCCGAATTTCACCTGGTGAACTGGGGGCCCAGCATACACAGGTTAGAGGGGATGAAGACTCAGGACTTAACCCTCACACTCATACCAAATTCATATACAGCCCCCAAAACAAACCACACACACACAGTCCCCCCACCCAATCCACACACATAGCCCCACCCACCAAATCCACACACCCAGCCCCACCAAATCCACACACACAGCCCCCCACCCCACTGACTCACACTGGATCTCTGAGGGGGTCCTCTCAGCCTGGCCATGCTGACCCCGGGAGTGAATGGTGTCTGGAAACATGTCATAAGTCTAAGAGAGAACACAAACAGTGGACACACACCAAGCACTCACCTCACACCCACCGCACACCACATCCAATGTGCTTTACACACATCCAAGTATTTATTTTCATAACCTTCTGAGATTATTGTGAGATTAAATGGCACCCTTATTTCGCAAATGAGAAAACCAGCACACAGAGGCAAATAACTGGCCAAAGATCATAAAGCAGAAGATGGCTGAGTGAGGGTCATGGTCAGCCTGAGCCAAGGGCAAGAACCTATCAAAAGGCAGTACAGGGAGGCAAGGCTGGCTCAGGGAAGATTCCTAATGGGTGGTTCACCTGGAGGGAAGCTCCCTGTGCTGGAAATATTCAAGTTAAAGGGACCTTGACCTAGTCACCTCTGCATTCCCAACCAGGTCAGGCCAAGACTCAATTCCCCAGCTCCACTCACTCACCTCTAGATCACAGTCTTCTGGGGAGAGGGTGCCCAGGTGGGGGTCATTGGCCTTGTCCAACAGCTGCGTGAGGAGAGCCCGAGGGAGCTGTTGCGTTGTGAATGGGTGCTGGAGGATTGAGGAGAGCTCAGGATGGTCGCTGGCCCCCAGGCGCCTGCTTTCAAGCACTGAGCCCACTGCCCCACCCCCTGCCTCCCACCTGTAGAAGCTTCTCTGCTGTTGGCCTCTTCTTGGGGTTCTTGGTCAAGGCCAGCTTGAGGAAGTGGTGGAAATTCTGGGTCCTGGTGGGCATAAGAGCCCCCAGACCCAAGTTAGCCCTCACGTAGGCCATCCTGCCAACTGCCCCTTGCCGCCACTCCAGAGGAGTCTGCTGGGCCTGCCCAGGAAGGAGCCAGCCAGAGGCCAAGAGCAGCTGGCCTGAGCAATACTGCTGTTGCAACATGGAGGCTCCTCCAACAACCACCTGCCCTTCTTCCCTGTCCACACCAGTCATGGGCCCAGAGGTGGGGCCCAGGCCCCTCCCACAGATGGGTCTGCAGAATACCAGAGAGGTCAGTCAGGGCTCTTGAGGCTACACCCTGGGAATTGGCAGATGGCTCCTCGACTCCCATGAAGACTGCTGAAAAGGGGGCCCCAGCAAGGGACATGAGCCCTCACCAGTGAGTCTTGTCCCTTAGCTTGGGCGGCTGGAAGCTGCTCTTGGACATGAGCATCAAGGCCCTATGGAGGGCAAAAGGTCAGGAGTTGCAGGTCAACAGGCCCCAGGGGTCAGGCAAGGGGCAAGTTTTCAGCTGACCTCATGGGGTGCAGGTGGAATAGAGGGGGCTGCAGCTCGCCCAGCTCAATGGCTGTGATGCCCAGGGCCCAGACGTCACACAGCTCGTTGTAGCCACCTTTGCGCTCCACAGCAGCCACCTCCGGGGCCATCCTAGAGAAGGGGTCACAAATGGGATGGCCAGGTGCCCCACCTGTGGCCCCTTCTCCCTCAACTGGAGATGCAGCCTCACCAGTATGGAGTCCCAATGAAAGATCTCCTCTTAGCCACAGATGCCGTCAGCTCGCCTGACACCCCAAAGTCAGCTGCAGAGAGAAAGAGCTACTCTCACCCGCCCTCTGACTGCCAAGCCCCACCCACCTCTAAGGTTCAGACTCAGGATGCACCTGGCAGGGCTCAGAAAACAGGCCGACTAAGTTCAGCTACAACTGCTAAGGTCCCCCTCCTGGGAAGGGTCAACCACCTTCAATCTCTGACCAAGTGCCAGATCAGATGTTGGACTCCATACAGATCCAACCACATCCAACTTCTAGTGGGAAGGGAGGACTCTTCTACTTTTCTCAATGGGGAAACTGAGGCCCGCGCTGTAAAGTGATTTGCCCAAGGACACCCAGCACTTGAATGCAGGCTCTAAGATTTCCAGGAGCTCCCACAGAACCTTCACCCTGATTGTGTCCCCAGGGTACTGACCCAGCTTGACATCTCCCTGGAGGGTGAGGAGAAGGTTGGCTCCCTGCAGGAATGGAGAAGAGAGAGTCCAATCTGGTGTTTCTGAGAATCTCCTCCCTCCCCAGTGCCCAGGCCAGACCCCTACCTTGATATCTCTGTGGATCTTCCCCTGAGAATGCAGGTGGTGCAGCCCCTGGGGACAAAGAGGAGACCCTGAGAGCAGCTACCCAGCACCATCCCACCTTTCCTGAACTCTCTCTGAGGACTGGGCCCCCCACCCAAGCCGCTTCCTCCTCCCCTCTCCCCAAACAGGAAGTGACTGAGCCAAGAGGGAAATGGGCTGCTTCCGGCACCAGGGCTGGGGCCCCTTCTCCCAGGACCCACAGCCCCTCAGGCCAGCCCTGCTTGAGGCACTCCACCCCCCCATGCACTGGCCAGCTGGGCTCCCTGCCCACAGCAGGGAGACTGGGGGTGTGAGCAGCCTCATGGGCCTAGCTACCTTCAGTGCCTCTCGGCAGACGTAGGCAATCTGCCTTTCCTCCAGGGGCCCGGTGGCTGAAATGGAAGGGGTGAGAGCTGGCACGGTGGTCTGGGGGATAAGCTGACCCTCCCAGGCCACCCTGGGTCAAGGAAAAACCAGGCAGTCTGGTATACAGAGCCCAGAGAAAGGTAGTATTTTTCTCAAGGTCACACAGTCAGTGAGGTAGGCTTGGGCCCCAGCCCTCCCTTCCTGGCACATGTTGGGGTAGAGGGGGGGAAGAAGGCTGTGGCCCTCTGGGGCCTGGAGTCCTGGCCCTCACCATGGTAAATCTCCTGCAGGGACCCCCCTCCACAGAACTCCATGCAGATCCACAAGCGGTCATTCCTGGGGGAACAGAGAGCTGAGGTGGGCACATGGCAGGGTAACATGGGGGCTGCCTGAGAGTGGGCAGGGAGATAAGGCAGCCTCACCTGAGATAGCTGCCAATGTAGGCCACCACATTGGGGTGGTGGCACTCACGCAGTATAGTGATTTCCTGCTGGAGGGAGCTGATGTCGTCCCCTGGGGAGCACAGGGCATGGGGAGGGGGGACCTCAGAGAGATCACCCTAACTCAGTGCCCTCATCTGCAAATGAGCATAGAGTTCTTCCTCCCTCCAGGCCAGACAGGTGCCAGGAGACAACACCTCCTAGGAACTGCCTCTCAGGGGGTCTCGGAAGTGTCAACTCTCCTCCCTCACACCACGCAGCCAGGCGCTCTGCCCTTCCTTCAGCGCAGAGGCCCTGGCCCCGGGCCCTCACCTGGGTCTAGCTTGACTATCTTGACTGCGGCCAGTTCGGATGTGACCGTGTCGCGGGCCTATTGGGGCAGAGGGGGAGAAACAGCATGAGGAGGGGGCGGGGCTGGGGGCTGGATCCCGCGACAGGGCGCGGAGCGGGCATCCTCCTGGCCACTCTCCCGCCCGTCCAGCCGCCCGGCGCACCTTATAGACGTCGCCATAGGTCCCAGCCCCCACGCGCTGCAGCAGCTCGAAGCGGTCCCGCGGATCCTGCAGCGACACATCCCGCAGCAGCGCCATGGCCCGGCGCCGGCGGGCCGGCGGGCTGGCGGACGCAAGCTGCGGAGCCGGAGCCGGCGCTGGGCGGCGCGGGGCGGGGCGGGGCCGGGCGGGCGCCGGTGGCTCGGAGGCCGCGGGGGCGGGGCCGGGACCTGGGGCGGGGACTGGCGGGGGATGCCCCGCCGCCCGGCCGGGAGGAGGCGCCCACGGGACAGGCCCTCGGCGGGAAGGGGAAGCCCCGCAGCCCCGCGGAGCCGACCGGGCCGAGGTCCTTGAGCCAGCCACCGGTTCCCTGCGAGCCCGAAGGCTGAGGAAAAAGGGCGCTCCACCCCCGCCCCCTCAAATTCCCAGATGAAACACAGACATGTACTTTTTTTACAAAATGTATTCATCTTCCTTGGAACTGAAAAATAAATCTATGTACAAAACAGAGATCAGGTTCCCCTCACCCACTCGCAAACCCCTGCAGATTTCCTCCGGGGTCCCCTGAGAGGGGCGGGACCTAGGGAAGGTTCCCAGAGGGTCAGGAGAGAGGTCTGCTCTGATCTGGAGCCAGTTGGTCAGGAAGGAGGCGGAGCTCAGGATTCACACAGGCTGGATAAGTTACATATCCGGGACTCGTGGGATAGGGAGGGGAGGAAGCTAGGGTTCCAAATTCTGGAAGCCCCCCCTTTTAAATTCTTTGGGGTAGGGGGTTTAGATTCCCAAGGGAGGAAATGTTCTCCAGGCTGGAGGCGGGACCTGCGCATCTAGAGTTTAGGGTGAAACTTCAGCCCCACGGGCTGAGAGCTACCCAGAGCAACACTGGTTAGAACCTGGGTTCGGAGGTGGGGTCTGAGTTTCCTGTGATTGGACATTTATGGGGCCCAGGTGAGGTTTCAATTGGCCAGCTGGGATGCTGGGGGATGAGATCTATATTCCAATGACGAGCGCTGGGGTAGAGACTGACTCTGGGACCCGGGTACCCGAGGCTCAATTTCAGGTAGGGGTGAGGCCTGGAGGCAGGCTAGGCTCCACTGTCTGGAGTGGAGCCTGGGCTCCTGGACGGCCTCGAACCGGACTAAGAGCCAATAGGGACTGAGGGCCAGCTCCCGTGCGCTGACAGGGAGTCTTAGTGCACAGTTCAGAGGCCCTTGCGCTGCCGCTTAAGGAAGGAAAGAGTGTAGTCGCTGGGTGTAGACACCTTCTGCTTTTTCATCTGCACTTGGGATTGCGCAGTGAGCTGCAGCTTGATGGCGCTCGAGTTGATCTTGGTGGCCACCAGCAGCTCCTTCATGCCCTTCATCTTCTCGCTCTGGAAAGTGAGCACTGGACCCTCCGGTGGCGGCGACGCAGCAGGCGCAGGCGCTGGAGCTGTGCTGCCGCCTTCCGGGCCACGGGCAGTGCTCAGGACTGTGGCTGGGGGCTTCCGGGGGGGTCCTGGCACCATGCCCTGCCCGGCGCCTGGGCCCTTGTCCAGCGCCGGCTTTTTGGGCGGCGGTGGCTCTTCGGGCTTGGACTCCCTCCGGGGGCCTCTCCGCCGGCCTTCCCGGGCTTCCTCACCCCAGGGCTCCTCCGCCTCAGCCGCCTCTGACTCTCGGCTCACGATTCGCACCTTCTGCCGCACCTGGGCGGGACAGGGAGCGCAAGCTGAGGGAAAGGCTGCAACCCAGTGGCTGGATCCCCGGGACCCAGCCTTGGCCATCATTTTGAGGCCTCAGTCTCATATGCACCCAGAGGGGATGAGCAGATCCCCTTCAGGGCCACAAAGGCTCTGGCTCCTCTATAGCTGCTGCCACCACCTGTCTTCCTCAGACCTGTGCAGCTGCCCCTCACCTGTCCTTCGAAACGACCTAGGGACTGCACAAGGAAGGTGGCCCAGCCCACGTGCAGCACAGGCGTGGGACTGCCTTCTTCCCACTTGCAGATGCCATCGTAGAACCGAAGCAGATGAGCGAAGCACTCTGGGTCATGGAGAGCAGACCCCTGGCTCTGGGTGCCCTGGGCAAGGGGGAAAGGAGGGCACAGATCAGAACCCTACTCACCCCTTATCACAGGGCACAGGCCAGGCCCCTTGTCCAAGCAAAGAGCGCTGGCTCCAGAAGAGGTGAGCATAGGGGGAGAGAATTCTTAGAACCTCCTTCCTTTTATAAAACCAATCCTTAGCCAGGACTTGGAAAAAAGGGAGAACCATTCCTTATCTCCATCCCACCCCCCTCAATTGAATAGGGAGCCCTGGCCATGAAAGAGATGGGCTTTACCCCCTTTACCCAAAGGAATAGGGGAGAAACCCCTCAAAGACCCTCAGCTCCCTGAAACCCTGGCCCAGGACCTTGGCTACTGATGAACGGAACAAAGCTCTGTGGTGGGCCACCTTCCTCATGCAGTCCCCATATCCTGTGACTGGGAACCCTGATTAGGTGGGAAGGTGGACACAGGTAGAGCCCTTCACCTGGGTCTGCTCCCCTGGCCGCTCCTCGCCAGCCTCCAGCAGGCTAGCTGCCTCCTTCAGCAGGTTGGGGATGACATCATTGGCTACTTCAAAGAACTCCTTGTAGATCTCTTCATCTTCTCGGCAGTAGTTGTAGCTGTGAGAGCAATAGGGAACTGTGGGGCCTCAGCCATGGTGGGTACCCCCAGGGGCCTGGTGGGGGATGGAGCCCAGGTTTCTTTTCCTGGATCATCTAGGGCCCAGGTGAGTAAAGTCCTCACTGCAAAATAATGATGTCTGTACCAGCCCTGAGCAAGAGTGAGGAGGGAAGCATGGGGCAGGGGGGGCAAGGTATACTGCTGGATGATGGTGGTTGGCAATTAGGAGGAAGAGGGGGAGGAGGGAAAGGTGTGAGGCCCTCATCAGGGATCCCTACCTCCTGGGTAGAGAGTAGCCTTGGCTGCCTACAGAATAGAGGGAGGAGTGGGGCTTGGGACCCAGAACTCACTATTGGATAAGGGTGATTGGATATTGGGTGGAAGAGGAACAAAGGATGGGCTAAGACCCTAGTGGGGGGATCCTCACTCCTGGATGACAGTGGCCGTGTCCGCCCAGGCCTGCAGGGCTTCACGCACATTGCGGTTGCGACAATGGTAGCCAGCCAGGTACATGTAGGGGTAGATGTGCTCATCCCGGTAGTAAGTCTTGGCTGAGGCAATGCCCTAGGGATAGAGCAGAGGGCCCTCAGGGAGGCAGCCCCCAGCTGTACCATTTGGCAGGAAAGTCCCATCAGATCACACCCAGAAGGTGAAACAGGCAAGATCCCAGAGAGTCCCATCTTCAGTTCCACCTCTACCCCCTGCCATCCCCTCTACCAGTTGCTCCTTCAGGTCTGCAGAACTGCCTGCTGAGGCCTGGGCCAGAATGCAGCGAGTGGAGACCCCCACAGAACAAGGACTAGGGAAGGGGAGCGGTCCAACTGGCAAGCTCAGGGCATGTCCCTTTCCCAGGCTTTCCAACACACTCCTACACAAACGCCAAAGCCTTCCGAGCCCAGCCCAATGTCCCTTCTACCCCTAGCCCCACCAAGTTAACACCCCCTCCTCAGTGCTCCCAATTGTAACATCTATTACACTCCAAGAAGGACAATGAGAGGCAGCAGAAAAGGACAAATCCAGGCTCTGACACTCCCAGAATGCCCCTCAGCACTGCATATGTACATGGTAAATACAAAATGAGTGATAACTCCGAATGCATACAAAGTTCTTCTCTCACCTGCCCCCTCCCAGTTCCTAGGTAGAAGGGAACCCCAGCCACTGTTGGGTTTCCCTTCTGTACCCTCCTGAGATGTCCCCACCTTGTGGTAGAGGGTGAGTGGGTCTGGCCGGCCAGGGGTGGGCTCCAGCTCCTCCAGATCTGCCAGGTTCCCCAGCGCCATGGGGTACCTGGAAAAAGGTCATGAGTCCAGGTTGCCACCCAGCCCTCAAAGGCCCAGCCTGGCCACTTCCCCCTACTGACCTTTCCAGATGTCCCAAGTCATAGAGCAGCCAGAGCAGCTTCTAGAGGCCAAAAGAGAAGTATGAGTTGGGGGGATGGGGGAGAAGTCCTTAGTCTACCAGGCAGAGGTGAGGTCCAACACCAAAAGGGATCTCCCATCAAGTGGGAAGGGCCAGAATTTAGAAACTAGCCCCTTATTGGAGTCAAAGCCCTTTCATGTCTTTAATACCACTCTCCCAAGAGCCCTGAGAAAGGCCAGGCCAGGAATTCTTAACCATGTTGCAAAAGGGTAAGTTGAAACTCAGGGAGGGAAAGTGCCCCTGCCCAGGGTCCCAAGGGCACACCTCACCTGCTGCAGCTGCAGCAGCTCCAGGGAGTCGGTGTGCAGGTCAATGGAAGGGTTGATGGCGCACACCATAAATGCCACCTCCATCTTGCGGTCACAGCGCATGTATGATCCTTTTAGGTACAGCCAGCTCTTGGGAGAGGACAAGACCAGATGTCTCATCATGGCCCACCTGTGCCTACTCCAGGGAATGACAGCCAGGAAAGGGGCCCTCCTGTGTCCCCTTCCTGACATATATAAGTGGTGATGGGAAGAGGGGAGTGTGGCTCAGGAAAGCAAAGCCAGCCCCTTGGGTGGCTTGGGCTAGGAGTGTGAAGGGAGCAGGGGGAGGAGGCAATACCCGCTCAGCCACACCAGCGTTGACTGTCTGGCCCCTTCGGTCCTCATTGCCTTTGCCATGCCAGGTGACCTCAGCTGTCTGCTCTCCATTGGGCCCAAACACAACCCAGGCATGGTCCTCAGACAAGGCCAGGTGGACATCCCGGAGACCCAGAGCCTGGCAGGCCCCCACCACAGCAAAGGCCACACCGGAGCTGTCCAGTTTGGTGCCTATGGAAGGGGGAGGTAATGAAAGAAGATCCTCTCAGCTCTGGCCTAGAGGAAGGGGGCTAGGTAGTGACTGGCCATGTTCCCTCCCACTGGCACCTCCCAGCCTGTGCCCAAACCCCAGACCCTTCTCCATCACTCCTCTATCCCCTTCCTCCTATGTGTACAAAACCTCTCCCTCCCCATTTACATCTCCTATTAACAATGGACTTTCTTGGATCTTCCTAGTTCCGGAAAGTTTGTTATCAGTTATAACAAAATGGGCAAAAATAGGACCAGGAGACTCCTCTTTCTTTCACACACCCACTGGCAAATACTCCTAATTTATCTCTGCACTTTTTTTCCTGTTAAGCTCAGAAGCAGCCTCAAATTCCTTCTCAAATGGTCCTCCAGGATGTGATTGCTAGTCAACTGGGCTTGGAGCAAAAAAAGATCTTTGCAAATCTGAGCCTTAAGCTATCACCAGGAAGTGAAGCCCCTGGTCTGTTCACTTTCAAAGCATTTTCATAGATATTTCATTTAATTGTCTCAAACATAGCTGGACTTTGGCTCCTCACCCCCCAAATCTACTGCTGCCCTCTGTGCCTCATGCTGGGCTGTAGGACTCCTAGAGTTGCTCACTGGCTGGGATAGGAGTGCTGAGGGGGCAGAGGATGGTTAATGGATTTGGAGCCAAGTGACTGGGGTCTAGTCCCAGCCTTGCCATTCTGTGTGACTTTGGCACATCACTTCCCCTCTCTGGGCTTCGGTATTCCTAACTGCAAGGGGGGGGGGGGGGATTGACACCTGCCCCACCTCACAAGGCTTACAGGTCTCAAAAAGGCTCTGTAAACCATGTGTTGTGAAGAGGTGGGCCAAGGTTGTCAGGTGAGACAGGATTCTTGCCCCTTGCCACCTGTGGGGCTCCAACCTGTGATGAAGCTGAAGAGGGATTGGATATGGGCCCGATCCTTGAAGTAGGAGCGGCTAAGGCTGTTCCAGATGACATCGGAGACCTTTTTCACCAGCTCGCGGCTGGAGACACCCCCCTCTCGAGGGTACAGAGACAGGTCGACGGCACCTCGGATCTGGGCGGTGAAGCGTGCATAGAGCGCAGCGATGATGGATAGGTCAGCAACTGGGAAGTAGGTAAGGCCGCCAGGAGGGTCGGGCGCGGGGCTGGGCTGGAAGGTGAGCTCGGGCACATTGGTGGGGATGACGCGGTTGACAGCTAGGAAATGCTCCACGAAGCCCAGTACCAAGGATAGGAGCACCAGGTCCGGCTCCTCTCGGCCCAGCTCGGCTGCGAACAGGCGCACCACGTCGTCTATCGAGCGTAGCGGGAACAGAGTCTTCTGGGCGGCCTTCAGCCCCATGGCGGCGGGCCTCGGCCTGCGGGCGAGCCGGGAGAGGGAGAGTCGGCCGGGCACGGCCAGGGAGCCCCTTCCCAGGCTTCTCTAAGGTTCCAACACCCTCCCACACACAGACACACACACAATCCCTTGCTTCCCCGCACCCTGCACCCTCCACTCGTCTGCTCTTGCGTTGATGAGACCCCCTCAGCCAAGGCTGTAGGGCCTCCTCGTCCCCCACAACCCCAGGAGCCCCGGCCCCAATGGGGGTCGCCCCTGGAACCCCGCTGAGGGACGCCAATGGCCACCCCGATCCCTCTCTGCGACAGTATCCCCAGGCCCTAGAGTCCGTCCGGAAGGCACCCTCTGGACAAGCCCCCCAAATCCCAAGAAGAGTCCTGGCTTCGGTCCCCCGCGCCCACCTCCGCGCTTACATCCCACACAAGGCACCGCGGCGCCCACCGCCTGGAGCCTGCTGGGAAATGGAGTTCCGCCCCTTGGGCCGCACTGCCTGCCGGGAAGCGGGATCCCGGGCCCTCTCCTACCCCTGCCGGGCCTCGAAATGGTGGCCGGCGGCGTCAGTCCACTGTGGCTTATGGGAGTGGTAGTCGCTGCTCCGGGCGCCCCAGAGGTAGGTGAGGAGCGGAGGCAGCACCGCCTCGCTGAGGTTCTCAGGGATTGGTCATTCCATTCTACGCAACCAGGTAGCCCAGGGGCCGCAGTGCACCCTGGGAGATGTGGTCCGGAAAGTGACCGGGCACCCTCAGGCTGTCGCTGCGCTTTTGCGGATTATCACCTGTCGGTGAGACGTGAGGAAAACGGGTGCTTTCAAATGCTGCTGGGGTGTAAATGTGTTCAGCCACTTCAGCTGGACATTTTTGGTCTCCATTAACACGTAAACGTGCCTATTCTCTGTCTAGCAATTCTTCCCCAGTTCTGCCCATGAGGAAACTCGAACGCATGTGCACAGAGGAACACCGAAAGAGGCTTTGCAGTTGTTTGTAATAAGGTGAAAGAAGAATGCAGTGCTTCTATGCGTCCTAAAATGGCTCTTCAGGACACATTGTTGAAGGAAAAAAACAGCAGAACAACATGTTTGGTGGGGTAGTATTTATATTAACATTTAAACCTTCAAAAAAAGTACTAAATAGCCCGTCTGGTGTGAGTCAGGGGTTCAACATCCACCTATGATGCAGGAGATCGAGGTTCGATTCCGGGTCAGGGCACATGCCTGGGTTGTGGGCTCAATCCCCAGTAGGGGGCATGCAGGAGGCAGCCAATCAATGACTCTCTCATCATTGATGTTTCTCTCTCTCCCTCCCCCTCCCTCTCTGAAATCAATAAAAAGACATATGTGTTTTTAAAAGTACTAACTAACGTTTACAGAGTCATTCATTCATCCCTTATTCATTCAGCAAACAGATTGTGTGCCCTCAAGGGCCAGGCACTCGGTTCTAGGCACTAGGTATGCAGTGGTGAGTAAAACATCAAATTTCTGCCCTGCTTCTCCTTTGCAGGTTTCTCCCTTAAAACCCATAAGCCCAGTGCAACCACAAGAAAACATTCAGCAAAACAAAACTGAGGGCATTCAACAAAATATCGGACCAGTACTCCTCCAGAGTCAAGGGCACACCAGGCCCGCCTGGCTGTGGCTGTGGCTGTGGTTGAGCTGGGACCTATGAACTAGGTCAGGGTAGGTTCCATCCCCAGCAGGGGACGGGCAGGAGGCCGCCCATCAATGACTCTTATTGATGTTTCTCTCTCTCTGCATCTCCTTTCCTCTCTCTGAAATCAATAAAAACAACAACAAATAAACATATATTTTTTGAATGTCAAGACCATGAGAGACAAGGTAAACTGAAGACTGATAAACTGTTGCAGATTAGAAGAGACTAAGGAGACAGGACAACTAAATGCAATGTAGTGGCTTGAATCCTGGAACAGAAAATGTTAATTAATGGAAAAGCTGGTGAATACGGTGGCCTACAGTTCCAGTTTGCCCATTGCTGAGGGTACTCCATATATAACTTTCAGTTTTAAAACCAAACCAGTGAAGTCTTGGGCACCTTGGAGCCCTACTTGTGAAATTCAAGTAAAGTCTGTAGCTTCACTAGTAATTTTCATCAATTAGTTTTGACAAATGTACCACGGCTGTGGAAGGTGTTAACATTAGGGGAAGCTGGTTAAAGGGCATGTGGAGAATGAAGTCACCAAGCACTGAGTTCTGGTGTTCTCCCTGGTGTAGAAGTTGGGAGACCAGGAAGACCCAGCAAAGAAGTGTGAGAGGGCTCTGCCAGAGAAACGGGAGGAAAACCAGATGAGCATTGGGTGCAGAAGACCAGGCATGGAGGCAGAGGCATGCAGGAGGCAGCTGATTGATGGTTCTCTCACATCAATGTTCTCTCCCTCTCTCCTCTCCCTTCTTCTCTAAAATCAATTTTAAAAAATTAATTAAAAAAAAAATGAATCAACCAATGACTCTGGCCAGTTAGCTATTGGTTGGAGGATCGTCCCAATGCACCAGAGTTGCGGGTTCCATCCCATCAGTGAAAGCATGAATGAGCGGAACAGCAGATCAGTGCTGCTCTCTCTAAAATAAATAGATGAAAAATGGGAGAGTGATAATATACAACTCTGTCAGGGAGCTTTCCTGCAAAGAAAAGGAGAAACATAAGATGGCAGCTGGGGGGGGCGGGGGGGAGAAGGTTATTGTTGTTGCTTTGTTTGTTTTTTAAATAAGAGTTTATTTGAGCCAAACTAATAACATATGCTGGGGAGCAAGATCTCAAATGCTCCCAGTGTTGCTGTTGTTTAATGGGAGAGCTGCTGATGGCCTTGAACAGATGGAGGGAATGGGAGGGTCTGAGTGAGAGGCTTGGCCTTTGCTGGGAACGAAAGGAGGCAGGAGATGGGAGGAGGAATTTATTTCCTGGGCTGCTTTCCTGCTTGGTCACGGCCAAGTTCTTCTACTGAGAGCCACAGCTCCTCTGAGGTACCACCACTGCCTCTTCCTGCTGCCAGGGCTTGGGCGCACTGCCACTCTTCGGTGGGTTCCTTAATGCTACCATCCCTTTGTTATTAAACTCTCTTCATTTACCCCCATTTGAATGTGTCACCTGATTCCTGAAAATACAGGGAAGACAACCTGGTCTTTAACTTTACTTGATACCTTCCCTCCTCCCCCCATTTCTGATCCCCCCCTTTTCTGAACCCCAGGAAGACAGATCCAGACGGGGAAGACAGCAGCTTACAAAGTTGTCTTTATTGCTTTCTTACTGCCTCACAGAGCGTCAGGGTCGACCCCTCCCGGGAATAGGGCATTTGAGGAGATAAATACTTATTTTGCCCCCCACTCTTCAGTAGGGGGAGGTTTAATAAAAATAGTAATATAATAATAATAATAATAATGACTGTGATCAATAATAAAATGTCCCCTAAGATCCCCTAATACACAGTTGGTCGAAGCTTTGAGAAAAAGGACCCCCCCTTATAGGGGAGAGTCAATGTGTGCCTGGAGACCCTCCAGTGGACCTGTCGGGTGCTCATCTCCTACCAAGTAGCCCATATAAATACCCTCCCCATCCCATCCCTGTTTAGGAATTATCTTCTCCTCTGGACGGATTAGATGACAATGTCAGTTGGCTTACAGAGCCCTTCCCTGTTTCCGACCGCACCAAGCCCCTCCCCAGAGAAAGGACCCATGGGTGTACCCCAGTTCCCTCTCCCCTCCACCCTTCTCCTTTTGTCTCTCTTCTTCAGTGATCCTCCTTTATCTCTCTCCTCTGGACGGCTTTTCTCTCCTTCCAATCACTGTCACCTCCTCCTCCACTTCCTTTCTCCCTACTTGCCCCTCACTTCCTTCACCTACATTCTTCCCCTGCTTCTCTAGCTTTTCCCCTGGATCAGAGCCTGCCCTTCCCACCCTGACCCTGAGCAGAGACTGGGATATAGAATGGGATATGCCCCAACCTGGCCTCACTGAGGGCTAGACAGTGTGCAGCCCAGACTTGAGACTGCTCCCAGAGACCTAGCCCTTCATCCCTCACCCTGACTCTTACTTACAAGCCTCCTGAGGCTTGGCACTGGAAACGAGAGTTTTGGCACAATCATCCCTGGACATGGGACAGAGGGGCCCCAGCCCATGGCAGAAGGGGAACAATGCATTCTATTCCCAGAGCTAGCACAGGTTGGGCTGGGTGTAGAGGCCAAAGGTGGATGAGGGCTAGGAGTCAGGCTCCCCAGGTCCTGGGAATTCAGGCCAGCCCCCAGTCACTACCCAGCCCAGGCTCTCCCTGAGTCCAAATTTCCACATGGTCCGGACCAGCCGGAGTGGCATTCTTCAGGCTCTTTGCTCCCTCACATCTCAGTCCTGGGATTTGGGTGGGCCCTGCCAGAGGGTGTCAAGGGGAGCTCTCTGACTCAGGGGCTAGGGGGAGGCTCCGGGGCCGCTCTGAGACCTAGAGGGGAAAGAGAAGGAAGTCAGGTGGAAAGAGTAAAGTAGGACTTTCCTCACTGAGTCAGTGCCTCCAGAGGCCTTCCCAGGACCCATCACCTGCTGCAGCAGGGTCCTTGGAGGAGACCAGATGTGAGGTGGTGGTGGGATTAAGTGAGAACAACCTGGGAACTTGTACTTAATCCTGGAGTACACATTAAGTCCCTTTGTTCATTCACTCTTCTTCATTCAATCAACAAACATGCTTTACTTTGGACAGAAGACAAACTTGACCCCCACCATCAAAGAGCCCACAGTTGAGGGAGGAGGACTGGCACAGCAGAACTGACAAGGAATGGGTGGGAGGAGGGCAGTGAAGGTGGCCCTAGCCCCAGAGAGGCAGTGATCACCTGCCGAGGTAGCCAGGTGGTCTCTGGGAAAGGTAATATTGGTGCAGAGCCTTGAGGGTGGCCTGGGTATTAATCAGGTTGAGGACAAGAAAGGGCATTCAAAGCAGGGGGACAGCAGGGGCAAGAACTTGAAGGTCTAAAAGAACATGGCAAGTCCCAGGGTTCTGAGTGGCCTAGAGTGGCTGGGGTGGGGGTGGGGTGGCAGCTGGAGAGGAGGCTGGGGGATCAGTGGGAACCTTCTCATCTCCTCTTAGATCTTCCCCAGTCTCCAGCCAGAGTGGGTTGCTCCCTGCCATGGGCTAGGCCTCTGTTAAGAATCCTAAGAGGTCCTCCTCTGTGGCACTGTCCCCATGTGCCAAGCACCATGCTGAGGTGTCATCACCTCATACAAGTCTCACAATAACCTTATTTTAGAGGCAAGACTAGCTCAGGAAGCCCAGGCACCTTGCCCAGGCCACACTGCTGGGACAGTCAGAGGCAAGATTTCCAACTCCAGGCTTCTGCTGGGGCCCACTGAGGGGCGAGACAGGTAAGAGTCTGCATCTCTTAGGATCCAGGGAAGGGATGGGCTAAGCTTGTTTTCTGGCCTCAGGTCTCAGTGAAGGGCCTAATACAGAACAGAACTGCTTGTCCTTAAGAGTGGGGGAGGGAAACGCCCCACTGGCTCACCTGTATCAGGGAGGACGCAGGGCTCAGAGATCCCTGGGGGCAGGACACTGACTCGCTGGACAGAGACGTCCAAGGCTTCCTCTTCACTGTTCCAGGAACAGGATGAGGAGACAAAAACCCAAGGTCAGATTTAAGGGGCCCAAAGGGGGTGGAAACTCGGGGGAGAAACGAGGAAGTACAGGAGGCTGTGGGGCTGTCCTTACTGGGGTCCGGGTTCCCATCGCTGCCCATGGAGGCTGGGCGCCGCGAGGCCTCTGAGAAGCTGTGGGGCCGCTGCGGGACGGAGCTGCGGCCACCTCGGCCCTTCGCTTCAGAAGCCTGCTAGGGGACAGTGCGGAGAGGTTGGAACTCAGCGGCACAACAGCCCATGACAGGTGACCGCAGCCAGCCGCCAGCCTGGACCGGCCGAGGGCCAGGGTACCAGGTGAGCGGAGGGCGGCGAGCGCGTCGGGGAAGCGGTGATTGGCTCAGCCTCACCAAAGAGGTTTGTGATTGGCTCTGGAGGACTGACCGGGGGCGGGTCCCTGGCGTTGGGCTTCCTGTCCGTAAGGCCCACGTGTACCAGGTGGTTGAAGTTGGTGGGCGGAGAGATGAGTTTGGAGCGCACAAAGGGGTCCTTCAGCATCTCCCTGGCAGCAAAGTGTGTTTAGGGAGGGTGGCAGCGAAGGTGGCCGCCCCCCGCAACAAGGTTCTACCCGCCTCCTCTCCCAGCGCCGACTCCCCGCCCCCCGCCCCCGCGCGGGCTTGTGCTTCGCCCCGCCCAGCCATCGCATCACGCACGCGCACCTGCGCTGCTGCTGCCGCTGCTCCTCCGACACCCGGAAAAAAAAGCGGCGCTTGCTCTTGGTGCGGAACAGCTGGCGCCGGCTGTTGTCGGTGAGGTCGGGGATGTTGAACTCGTCCTTCTCTGTGGGAGAAGCAGAGAGCTGGGCAGTGCTCACAAGTCCCCAGGGCCCCAGTAAGCTGGGGCTCAGGGTCACACACCCACACGTGTGCACAGGGGAACGCACACGTGCGGACCCACATACACAGCACACACACACTCCCTCACCTGCCAAACGGTTCCTGAGGTAGGTCAGGCGGATCTTCTCGGTGCCATAGAGGAACAAGGAGCCCTCTGGGTTCAGGGGTCGCACCTGAGGCAGCAGGCACAGAGGTCAAACCATGCTACCCTGTCCCACCTCAGGCCAGCCCCCCGGGTCTTGGCAGGCCCTCACCTTCTTGAGTGGCACCGTTTGGACCCATTCTGCTTTCCTCACATCAAACACATCGATGGAGTTCTCACTGAACATGGTCAGGTAGGGGACTGCATAACCTGCAGGGTAGAAACTGCCTGTGCTGTGCAGCCCTGAGCAAGTAAAGCACCTCTCTGGGCCTGTTTCCTCCTCAGTACTGTGGGGAACACCCTGTGCCCTGCCACACAGCACAGTAACTTTCTGCCCCACCAAAAGTCCTTCTGAAGACTTTCCAGGTCGCCCCACCCAACTTCCATAACAAATCAGAGATAACAATCTTGGAGTGCCACTCTATGCCATGCCAGGCATAGTTCTAACCACTTTGCATATTTTTTTCTCCTTTAATTCTCAAACAACCCCTAACTTACAAATGAGGGATCAGAAACCTCAGAGCTAAGTAATGGGCAAGGACATCAGTGGTGAGGGAGAGCTGGGAATTGGCCCCGGGCTGTCTTTCCACCGCCTACATGCTGAATGTCTGTGCTACACCCAACTCACCCCAGAAGAGCCATTGCTCATGAAGGGAGCTCTGTCTTTCTCTTTCAACCCATACTCCACCACACCAGTTTACCTGTGAATGTGCCAAACTCCCCCACTGCCCCACTCATTCATTCACTCCTCCAAACAGTCCTAGCTCCTGGGGTATGCTTGCCAGGGATGGGTGCTGGATGTGATGAAGAAACCAGCCCCAGCCAATGTGCAGGCCCCCAGTGCACCAAAACAGTCATTACAAGAAGGTGCTAAGAGCCAGGGCAGAGGTTTGAACAAAGAGGTGGAGTGAAAAGGAGCAAAGCATCAACGATGGGGAAGGGCAGGGAAGGGAGTATGAAAACAATGACAACAACAGCAATCATGGTAGCCATTTATGGAGGGTCTACAGCTCCAGGCCCTGAGCAGACATTGGTTGGGTCTGGACTTGGTTAAGAGTTTGACAGGTATGACCCCAGCCAGTTTTGCTTAGTGGTTAGAGCACTGGCCCTCAGACTGAAGTGTCCTGGGTTCGATTCTGGCCAAGGGCAGGCACCTCAGTTGCAGGCTCGATCCCCAGTCGGGGCTTGTGTGGGAGGTAACCAATTGATTTCTCTCTCACATTGATGTTTCTCTCTCTCTCTCTCCCTTCCACTCTCTCTGAAAAGTAATGGAAAAAATAACAAACAACAACAACAAAATAAATCTTTAAAAAAAAGAGTTTGCCAGGTACAAAAAGGAGAGCAGTTCAGGCAGGAGGGAGATGTGAGCGAAGGCATGGAAGAGGACGGCCCCTATAAGTACTGAGGGCAGAGCAGGCCATGGCCAGGCAGGAGGGTGCACACTGGCTTCCAACGCCAACCTCAGGAGCTGGGTAGGACCTTGTCTTCCTCTGATGTATGGGATACACCTCAGGTGGCCCGGCCCCACCCCGCCTCACCCTCCATTGGCCTTACCCCAGCCCATGGGCAATGCTGGCCACAGCAGCTCATGGATGCGAGACTTGCGGCCGGCGCTGTCCACGTAGATCCCAGCAGTGGTGAAGAGCAGCAGGAACTCACTAAGGCTGAGCTCCACAGTGCCCAGTGCCTCGCCCAAGCCCCCTCTTGACGGTGGCAGCTCCTCAGGCATCAGACCGCCCCCTAACGCTAAGGGCGCAGCCTCATTGAGCAGCGGGTAGAGCGAGAAGGCACCAGCTGCACCCACACACAGCCGGTCGCCCAGCAGCTCCAGGCTCTGCACAGGTGCTGGTGCCTGCAGCTCACGGATGCGATGGTGCCAGGGCCCCAGGCCTGGGCCCAGCTGGTAGCAGAGCACTTGGCGCTTGACAGCTATACAGAGCACAGGGGTGCGGGCCTGCAGGATGCTCCCGGCTACCAGCACCTGGCAGCCTCGAGACTCAGGGATCTTGGCACCTGTCACCTCTGCACTCTCCAGCTCGGCCAGGGGGAAGAGGCGCACGCTGGGGCCTCGGCCACACAGCACAACCAGAAGGCCCGCAGTGGGGCTCACAGCCAGCCGCTGCACCCGCCGGCACTCACCCACCTGGAAGATGTCTGCGGAGTTGGTGAGGGAGAGTGTCACCACCAGGTGGGTGAGAAGCAGCCGAGTGCCCATCCTCCTGTCCCCTGGGGCCTATCAAGCCCACCCAAGCCGGCCTTGGCCCAGCCTGACATGTACCATTGCTGTGCAGGTGGATCACAAACAGCCCCTCCTCGGTGCCCAGAGCAAGCCGGTCCTGGTCTGGTAGAGGGAAGGGAAGGGTCGGGGGTCAGAGGGTCTGTCTAGAGGCAGATAGTGGGCAGCCCACGTGCCCTTGCTGAGCCTGTTTCTCCCTGTCCCTGTGTCACTGAACCCTTCTGTCCCAGAGTCTAGAGTGGCTCTAATGGGTAAGGGCTGTGGGGACAGGGATGGGGTGAGGTCCTCAACCCCAAGCTATGGGATTTTGAGTACGTCTTGGAGCCTCAGTTTCCCCCTAATGTAAAGTGGGGACAATAATGATACCTTCCTCACACAGCTGTGGTGAGACTGTGGCGATGAAGCAATGCAGGGTAAGTGTGAAGCTCATGGCAACCCTTGTTCGATAAATGGCCCTGCTATGTGCCCCCGACTCCTGACTGACTCAGGGGACCTGGTGGACCTGCACCAGGGGAAGCCAAGGAGCACTGCCAGCACCTCTCCCCCAGCTGCCTGTCATGGAGGCCTCAGGCTCCTTGCTGAACACAGCAGCCCCATGGGAGACGGTGTGAGGCTCAGGTGCATCAAGGCTCCCGCAGGGTCACCCAGCTGCTAGTTAAGAGGGCTGGGAGCAAAACCCTCGTTTATTTCTTATTAAAGCCTTTGTTCTGTTCACTGGCCTGAGATTCTTTTAGAAAAAGCAGAAACGGAGGCACAGAGAAGTTGAGCAGCAGAAGCCAGGCCCCCTGCCTCTAGCCTGGGCTCCTCACAGCCATGCCTAGGAGATGGTCGAGGAGGACACATGTGCAAGGCAGAATCCACAGGTCATAGCTGCAGGGACTGGGCAGTGACAGCTGCCCTTGTTGACTGTGGCGGGGCCAGCGCTGTCCCTACAGGACCTGACTCCTCCTCACAGCCTCCCCCCAGGCCACACCCCCTGGGCTTGAGGCTCACCTACGATGGCAGCACAGAGCGTGCTGGGCAGCAGGGGCAGCCCATTGTCGTAGGCTTCCTTGAGTGTGAACACAGGTCGGGGCCTCGGCCGAGCGTCCAGCAGCAGCCGCTGCAGCTCGCCTAGCACCTGCAACCAGCGCTCCCGCTCACCCTCGCTCTCCGCCAGCAGCAGCACAGTGCATGTGGCAGGCGGCACAGTCAGCTGGGAGGCTGTCACCTATGGGCAGAGACCCAGGCTGGAGGGCCACAGGCCGAGAGCCAGTTGCCCTTCCTCCCTTCTCTCTCTCCAGCAGCTGATGCTTATTAACCCAGGCATGAGTTTGCCGGGTGCAGAGCGAGGTGCTGTCTTAGAGCAGGTGATGAGCAGACAGGGTGGGCAGACAAGCACGTGGACAACTGCAGAGCCCTGACTGGTGCTGAGCGGGGGAGTTTGGGGCATCGTGGGAATACAGAGCAGGGCCCCCAACCCAGGCTAAGTGGGGAATGGTGACCTCCCAGGGGAAGAGGCATTTCTGCTGGAGCTGGGGGAAGAGCACAATAACCAGGAATGGGGAGCAGCTGGCAGAGGGAGCAGATGTGAAGAGGTCCACAGCGCAGGGCACTTTTATAAGTGGAGAAAGCAAGGTGTGGTAAGAGCAGAGAGACTCCAGGGAGAGGTGGGGAAGGCCTGCAGGGCCAGAAATGTAAGGCTTCAGGCCATGGGCGGGAGCACACTGAGGGTGTCAGGGAGCCATAGATGAGTCCTGAACAAGGCAGGATATCCAGCTTCATGTATGGGAAACTCAGCCCTTCAGGATGGAGTGTGGATGCATGGACCAGAATGGAGGCTAGTGTAACCACCCATGTGGAGAGGAGCAGGGTGGGATGAAGGGGTCAGCCATGGGGATGGAGAAAAGTCACTGGAAGGGGGTCAGCATGACAGCAGATGGTAGTCTGGCCTATCCTGCCCCAGGCACTTACCCTGAAGATGCGTGGCAGGTCCTTGGATTGGGCGTGGATAACATCAGAGGGCAGGACAGGGGTGGCTGAGAATTGGGGGTCCCTGGGAGGTCCGTGGAACAGGTCAGAGGTTGTACTGCCCCTGGCTGCACCCCACCCACCCACTTGTCCCTTGTCCCATGCCACAGCCTGGCACCCACCTCAGATCCAGTGCCTGTAGGAGGGCCCCGCTGGCAGGGCTGAGCCGAGGGTCTGGGGCATCAAACAACAGCAGGCGAGAGTCACTGAGGGCAGCAAATACCCGCTGCCAGCCCCGCCGAACGCCTGAGGGCCGAGGCACCTGGGGAAGACAAGCATGGGAGGGCCTGCCAGGTGGCAGCGCCACCTCGCCAGTCCTCCCCCTTCCTGGCCCCAGCTCACCGACAGGAAGCCCTCATAGGCAGTGCCCGTGCCTGTTTCGGGGTGCACTCCCAGGGCTGCACAGAGGAGGTCAGGGGGCACAGGGCAGGGTGGGGCCTGAGGAGCACAAGTAGAGTGACAGAAGTAGCCGCAGGCTGTGGGGGAAGCAGAAGATGGCAGATGGTGTGAGGCTGGGTGGGGACAGCCTGGAACCAGGACTCTGGGCGTTCCCAGCCCCAGCTTCCCTGAGGCCATGGTGGCACCTGAGCTGTCACCAATTCCCCAAGTGAGAAAAGAAAGACAGAAAAACTGAGCAGTGGGGAAAATAGCCTGGGCTGAGAGAAAGAGCCTGGGTGTGTCAGCATCAGGGCCACTTTTGTTCCCTCCTCCTAGGGGTGTGGCTGGTGCCTGGGAAGTGGGAGGACAGGTAGGGTGAGGGGTCTCACCATCACAGCCCAGGCCCTGGCGGCCCAGGCCCAGCATCAGCGAGGTGCAGCGCAGACACTTGGTGGGGGACGGGAAGCTCCGGGGGCGCAGCATGTGCAAGCCGGGCTGAGGTGTGGGAATATGGCCATTACTCACGCCTGACCACAGCTTCCCAGGGCCCTGCGCCTCACCCCCGAGGTCACCCTGAAGTGTCAGGCAGAACCAGGGAATGAGCCAGGTAGCAGTGTGAACTCTGAGCCCCTGTGAGTCTGTGGCAGCACTAACACTCATGGCCACTGCCGCCACCTGCAATGTGGTCTGCAGGCCATAATGCACATGGAGGGACCAAGAGGGTCCTTGGAAACCCAGAAGAATGGCTTGGTGCCCCCACCCTGCTCCACCCCGCTAGGCACCGACCTTTGCAGGAGGACCTTCCGCAGGGGCTGAGGTAGCAGCTGGTGCTCTGGGGAACACAGCCTGCAGGGGAGGTTGAGAGAGCAGGTGAGAAGCGCATGGGCAGAGGGCCCCCCAATTGCAGGTTTCCCACGGTCCTTACCCCCAGCCGCAGGCTGCGTCGGCCCTCTGGCCTCAGCTCTGGCTCCACCCCAGGTCTCAGGGCCTCTCCTGAGATGCCAGAGTCCTTGGCAGAATCCTTCTGGGGTTTGGGGGCAAAATCAAGCTCCTTGTCCCTCTCCCCAGGGCCCCTCCCAACCAAACCCTGCACCAGGTTCTTACCTCTGGGCTGCGGAAAGACAGGAAGGGAATCAGGGAATTTGAGGACTTCGTGTCTGAAAACAGAGGGTGTGGGTCACAGCCCTGACACTTATTCCTGAGGAATCACGGGCCAGTGGGGGCCTCAGTTTCCACCTCAGTAAAATGGGGCAGTGACTGCAAGCTGTGGTGGTGGGACCTGGCATATAGTAGGTGCTCAGTAAGTGCTGGCTAACAGATGGTGGGGTAAGCGACAATCTGGAACAAATTCTTGTCTCCATGGCCCTGCAAGGCTGTGTGGAACCCCTCAGTAACTGTGAGGCTGGAGTGGGGAACTTGCTCCAGGACAGGCGTGAAGCAAGCCATTCACCTCCTGGCCCCCGGGTTCGCAGCTCCTCCCGAAGTGCGGCTAGCTCCTGCTGCAGGGACCGGTTCTGCTTCTCAGCCTCCTGCAGACGGCTGGGGGAGAACCAATGAGAGCTCACCACCGGCCTCTGCATAGGTCCTGGGTCCCCTCTGCAGCATCTGCCCCTGGGCTCACCTCTCAGCCTGCAGCTGGGCCTCCTGCACCTGTGTCAGCCGCTCCTGTAGGCCCTGCTTGGCCCGGATCTCAGCCTCCAAGGCCGACTGCAGCTCCAGCCTGGCTGAGGCCTCCATCTTCTGTAGCCGCCTTGCTTTCCACTGGTGGTCCTGGTGGCCACACGGCACCCATGTAAGATGTCCCCTGGGACTGGCTGCCTCAGAGGCCTCCTCCCACCAGAGCACACAGTGCCCATGCCACCTGACCAGGCTCAAAGCCCCAGCTCTGCCGATGACTCACTGTGGGCTTAAGTCACTGCCCTTCCATGAGTAGCAATCTCACCTTAGAAGGCTACTGGCACCCCCTCCCCAACGGGAATCTCTGGGGCTTACCAGCGGCCGGGCAGGGAGTGTCTGGGTGCCCACGTTCCTCAAGGACTCCAGCTCCTCGGCCATCTTGGTGGCCAAGGCCTGCAGGTATCCTCTTGAGACCTTCTCATCATTCACCCTGATCGGAAAGGGGGCTCAGGTCTTGGGCTGGGCTGTCAGCTCCACCTGGGCCCAGCCCCCCGCCCCCAGCCCCCTGGCACCCACCAGCTGAGGATGTCGGCGATCTGGGCCTCCCAGTTGCCCTCTGTCTCCCGCCGCTCGCCCTCCAGCCGCTGCCTGTTCTGCTGTTCCCGCTCCAGCTCTTCCACCAGCTGGGGGCCAGGTGGGAAATGGGGTCAGTTCACAGGGGCCTGAGCACCCCTGAACCCTGCCTGTGTCCACCCTTGCTCAACCGCTGCAGCTTGCCTACCTGCTACAGGCACTACACTGAGGAGACAGCCAGCCCTGAGACCTGCTGTGTTTCTTCCCTGCTCTGTCCCATTGCCTGGCTGCCTATCTTGCCCTCTGTCTACCCCGCTCACCCGCTCCTGCTCCTGGCTCAGCCGCTGGTTCTCTTCCCGTAGCCGGCAGAGGGCCTCCTCCTTTCCACTGAGCCTGGGGAGGAGAGGATGACTTGTTACTCCCACCTTGGGCCCTGGCCCCGGCCCCGGCCCTGCCCCAGCTGCCCAGCTTACTGGTGGCCGCAGGCCTGCTCCAGCTGCACACGCAGGGCGGCCACCTCCTTCCTCAGCTGTGCTTCCTGGGGCCCGCCCTCAGGCAACCCTGTGCCGTTGGTCTCAGAGGCAGTGTGGTTGGTCTGGAGGACACGGAGAGGGGTCAGGGCAGGGGTCCGACAAGCCATGGCCCACTCTACCACTGGGACACAGCCGTGGACCTGAGGGCCCTGAGTGAGGTTGGGCAGAGGGAAGTGCCACTTGGCGGGGGTAAAATCTCACTACCTTGACCTGGGAAGACTCCTCAAGGCTTCGTTCCCGCTGTCTCTGAAGCTGTGTCACCTCCTGGCTCAGGGTGGCCACCTGGGCCTGCAGCTGTGATGGGTGCAGAGGCAGCCAGTGCTGACCTTGTCCACCCCAAGCCTCTACTTGGCCCTGCTGCAGACTTGGGCTCTCCCAGCCATAGCAGGAATGGAGGCAGTGAACTCCCAGCGTGCTCATCCTAACCATCAACCCTTTGCTCAGGCCTCTGCCAGCCACAGTGGGGGGTGCAAAGGCACCTGGTGTTCCCAGAACCTCAAACCAAGCTCCCTGGGCTTCTTCTAGCCATGCCAGGAGTTACGGGGGCAGGGCCCTACTGCAGTCCCTGCCTACCAGTCACTTACCTCCCTCCGGGCAGCCTGGGCTTCCTCCAGCTGGGAGCTCAGGGCCTGGGTCTGGCTGGCTGAGGCTGCCTCTCTCTCCTGGGCCTCCTGCAGCCTTTGGAGCAGCTCCTCCTGCCGTCCCTGGGCCCTGCACAGCTCCTCCTCCTGTGCCCGCAGCCTGGCCCCAGCCTCGGCCAGCTCCTGGGGACCCAGTGCAGGGGTAGGGAGGGCAAAGCCTGGGGTCAGGGCAAGGATGTCCTGCCACCTACCACTGAGCCCTGAGCCACTCACCCACCTCACCGGGGCCTCACCTGGAGGAGCTGGTCTCTCTCCTGCCGTAGGTCACTGTCTTGGCCTGGGCTATCTGCAGGGGGCCCATCCATCTGGGACAAGGGGGCCTTGCTGTCCCTCAGCGTCTCTGCCAGGAATTGTCACTGAGACCTGCACATGCTGACTGCCCCAGCCTCAGCCAGGCACTCCACATGCGGGGTCTCATGGAACCCTCACCGCAGCCTGGGAGGTGGGTCTCCTCGGCCCATTTTCTATGTGCAGGCTCAGAGTTTAAGAAAACTCCCTAAGCTCACACAGCATGTACAGAGTGGGGGCAGGACTGGAACCCAGGTTTGACTCAGGTGTTCTGGGAAAGCAGGTCAGCCACCAAGGTGAGGGTAGGGGGAAGGAAGCAGCAGCGATGGCGGGTAGGGATACCTGACAGCCTGTCCTGTAGGGTCTGGACTTCCTTCCGTAGCTGCTCCAGCTCCCGATGGTCTGAGGGGACCTGCAGGGCCTCTGCAGTGGGGAGAGCCCACAGGTGAGTGGCTAGTCCGGTAGCAGTAGCCCCAGGTCTGACCCACTCACCCTGGCCCAGCTGGCTCCCGATACCATGGAGCTTCCGGCTCAGCTCCATCTTCTCCTGCTCTAGACAACGGAACTGCCGCTCCAGGGCAGCCAACTGCTCGGAGCTGCTCTCAGGGCCAGCACTGGGCAGAGAAGGACAACACAAGTTGGCAGAGACCCCACCTCCCAAAGCCACCTCCATTCTCCTGCATCCAATCATTCATTCACCCAAGAAACACCAACTATGTTCCAGGTCTGTACCCAACCCGAGGCTCTGTGCCAGGAAGAGAAACAAATCAGACCAGACCCTGCCTTTGGGAGGCCCCAGGCTGGTACCATGGGCAGCAGCCCAAAGCAATGGCTCCAAGGACCCCCAGGTTCAGTTTCAAGCACTAGCCCTGGCCCTTACAAGCTACGTGACCATGAACAGTCATCTAACATATCTGAGCCTCAGTTTCCTCACAGGAAAATGGAGGTGATAACAGGGTTTCTTCCAAGGATTATCAAGAGGACTTGGTGACATGGGTCCTGCCGACCCCACGCCCAGCAAACAGTGGGCACTCCATGAGTGCAGCACACAGTGGGCACTCCTGAGTACGAGTCAGGTGCATTTGCTTACACCTTGGAGTGCCTCTTCTCCCAGGACCTCACTATGGCTTCAGGTCAGCCCCATGCATGGAACTGGATCATCCTGCCCATTTTACAGAGGCACAAAGTGAGGCTCGGGGAACACTAGGGGCCCTTCCAATGCTAGGCTTCTGGTTCCGAGTCCAGTATACTCCCAGCCTGCCAGAGAGAGTGCTGTGAAGGCCAAATGCTGGGGCAGGACCCAGAGGGGGCATGGGCATTGAGTCACTAGGACCCCAAGGGCACAGGGGACTGTTCTCGTGAGCATACTTCCTCAGCACCTGTCACGTGCAGGCACCAGATGGCACATTCAGCCTCTTTCCCACATCCCTGACAGGATACACTCCCAGTGTCCTCTAAGCCAGGCAGACCCCAGCTTCTCACCAGATGTGTGAGCACTAGACTCACCTGCCTGAGGTATAAGTGAAGCCCACAAATGGTAGGTGGTGGCCTGAGAAGGTCCCATGGGAAGGTGGTGGCAGGGTCCCCTGTAGGAGGGGAAAGAGAGTCAAAATCATCAGGCTCAGCTCCAGGCTGTGGCTTGAGACCTGGGAGAAGCTTTGGGACTGGGAGTGCCGACCTCCTGCTGCTCAGATGGGAACACAGCCCCCAACTAAAAGGACCACAATTCCCATGCGTCCTTGAGGTTATGGCTCCTAGGCACTGCTGGGTCTTCTTCCTTATTCGACTTCTGGTTAATAGAATGACACAAGGTCAAAAGACCTTCACTTGGCACAACCCACCTCAGGGCAGGTGAGCTGTAACTCCCAAGAGCCTCTGGGGCCCGAAGGTCTGACAGCCTCACCCCCAGCCCAGCAACTGCTTTGGGAAACTTCTAGGGGGTTTTCCACAGTCATGGAGGGTCAAGCCAGCTTCCCTGATGCGGTGGGACCCACCACTCACTGGATGGTTGAGGGTGTCATCGTCCACATCAAAGTTGGAGGTATCCATGGGCCCTCGAAGTTCAGGAATATAGGGGGCAGTGCTGGTTGCCAGCCGCTCCCAGTCCACACCTTCGAAGAAGGGGTGGTTCCGGAAGTCATCCAGCCCCCCTCGGCCCAGACGCTCCTCCTGGCGGCACAGCAGCTGGCGGATCAGGTCTCGGGCACTGGCCGGCACATCAGGCACATCCGATGGGAACTGCAGGTGGTCCTGCAGGCCCGGGGGAGAGGTGTGGATGGGTATCTAGGATCCCACCCCCACCTACGGGCATCACCGACCTCATCAACTTGGGAGTCCCACTACCCTCCTAGAACCCCGGAGCCTGGCGGCCAGACCTCATGGTTCATGATCTTGCCGTAGGTTTCCACCAGGGATTCAGCATAGAAGGGCGTCTCCCCAAAGAGTAGCTCATAGGCGCAGACCCCCAGTGACCACCAGTCGCACTGTGGGCCATAGTGGCCCTTGCCCTCCTCCATGGCCTGCAGGATCTCAGGGGAGATGTAGTCGGGAGTCCCCACTGCCACGGAAGAAACCACCTGTCGGTGGTATTGTTGATGAGGCCATGAGGACAGCCTTGGGCTTGGCTGGGCCTGCTGGCCCCTCACCAAGCATCTAGGTCTGGCATCCCCACTCCCTAGGGGTCGGCTGGCCTGCTGCTCCCACCTGAGGCCTGGGCCTAGTCCTTCCTTCCCTTGGGAGCCTGATGCCCCTTGGACTAGGCCTGGTGCCTCCCAGGCCCTGGGAGCTTTTCCAGCCAAATGTCCCCTGCCCCTACTCTGGGGTAGGGTCCTTACCATGCCACTGTTGTTGAGACGTAGGCATGAGCCAAAGTCAGCCAGGCGGATGTGCCCATTCATGTCTAGCAGAACATTGTCCGGCTTGACATCCCTGGGGGAGGCACGGACAGTGAGGGGCCTGATCTGTGTGTATGGTTGGGTGTGTGTACACAGATAAGTGGACATCTCAGCATGTATATGCTCACACATGCTCCTGCATGCATGTGGGATGGGCGAAGGCTGGTAGCCAGGCCTCCTAGCTCCCAGGAAGGAAAAAGTTGGTTAGGCTGGGGAAAGGGATCCATAAGGATGACCCTTGGAGGCTGCAGGGTGTGCTATGGGGGACAGAGGAGTCAGACATCCCCAGTGCAAACCACAGCTCGGCTGCCCACCAGCTGAGTCACCTGGAACCAGGCAGGTGCTTACCTGTGCTAAGCCCTGACTTGTTCATCTATAAATGGAACAATAGCAGCCCCCATCACATAAGGTTTTTGTGAATATTCAAAAGCATCATGCAGGTGAAACACCCAGCACAGGGCTTGGCACGTGGTAAGTGCTCAGCAAATGTCAGCTGTTCCCAGAGCTGTCAGCAGGGGCTGGACAGGGCATCGGGAACTTTGTGGGCCCCACCTGTGGACGTAACCCAGCTGATGCAGAGAGTGGATGGCCAGCACCATCTCAGCCAGGTAGAACTGGGCCAGCTCAGGCGGGAGGCGGTCCTCAAAGCGGCTCAGAAGAGTGAGGAGATCCCCACCAGCGTAGTAGTCCATCACCAGGTACTGGATGGGGGTGGGTGGGGCAAGAATCAGATGGAAAAGGGGGACACTGCCCAAGGGCCCAACCAACCAGTGGTCCCGTGGGGCTCTGGGAGGCAGGGCTGTCTCCCACTAGCTCTGGGGTGGCCAGCTCCCAGCCAGTGCTCAGGCGGAGGCTCCAGGCCCTGGAGCTGGTTGGGAGGGTAAGTCTGTTGGCCCAGTAGGAGGGGTCTCTCCATCTCCAGGCAGCCCCCTCCCGCCTGGCCCAGCATCCTCACCAGGTATTCCTCATCTTGGAAGGCGTGATGCAGCGCGGTCACCCAACGGCTGTCCCCCTTCACCAGAACATCCCGCTCTTCCCGGAAACAGGCTGTCTATAGCAGGTTTTAGGAGTGGGGATGGGGTAGGATGAGAGGCCAGGAAAGCCCCACGCCGGCTACTCAGGGGAGGAGTAAAACTCAGGAAGTCCAGGGGGTCAGATCAATGTTGCCTGTGTGAGCCTCAGTGTTACATAAGGGAAGTGGGAATAACTCTGCTTGCTCCTGAGAAAGGTTTATAGTGAGAAAGGGATGGGGGATGGGCAGCTGTTGGGGCTGGATCCTCTGCCTGTAGGGCAGCCACGCCCAACCCTCCCCCTGCATGTCACTGGCAGCACATCCTCCCCCCTTACCCATTTTTAGGGTTCCTAAGTCCCACCAGACCCCAAACTAACCTCGGCCCTCTTCAGCATCTCCCATTTGTGCAGCATTTTCATAGCAAAAATCTGCCCACTGTCCCTCTGCCTCACCACGGCGACCTGAGACCACAGAGAGCACTGGGCTCAGCCCAACCTGGGTCAGACACCCTCCTCCCACCGACCCCAGGCCTTCTGCTCACCTCCCCAAAGGCTCCTCGGCCAATCACCTTCAAGATCTCAAAATCATCTCTCTGCAGCCGCAGCTCTTTCACCTTTGTAACGAACGGGCTGGCTGAGGAGACATAGAGTGGGGCTCAGGGAACCTTTGGGGAGAGCCCCAGATCCCTCTCTCAGCTGGGGAAAGCCAGGAGCTAACGTAACTCCTGAGGCCAGGGCAAGGATGACCTCCCCAGGGACAGCCCCTGGCCAAGGGGTTGACAGGCACTGCAGCCATTCAGCCATGATCAGGAAGCATGCAAGGTAGGGTCCTCACTCTGCTGACCACCTGGTCCTGAGACCTCCCTGAATCGATGGTTCCCTGGACCCGTCCCAGACTCCAGGTAGCCTGGGTCCCAGGGACTGATGGAACTTGTAGTCCTCCCCAGCTTGGGGGCTGACCCTGGCCAGCCAGGTCATCCTGGGACAGATGGGGATACCATTCCAGCCCCTAGCTCATAGTTCTTGGCCACCTAGCAAGACCAGGCCAGGGCCTGTCTTGGGAAACTGGACAGACAGCATTCCTCGTCCCCAGAGAGGCTTCTCTGCCATTGAGGAGCTGTGGCCCGGTCCTGGGACCCAGTAGGCACAGAGGTACCTGGCTGGGGGTGAGACCTGGGGAGCCCCAGAAGACAGGGAGGACAGCGGTTCTGCAGGGCTCTGGAGGAGAGGTTATCTCCCATGTGGGGCCTCCTCACCTGCAGGCAGAGATAGCTCTGCCCAGATCCTCACAAGACTCAAAAGCAAGGACAAAAAACCTTTCTCTGGCACCTGACGCTGGCACTGGAAGATGCGAACACTCAGGATCTCCTCCAGGTCTGACCAGCCCTACAACTCTGAGCCCTGCCTCCCTCTCTGGATTTGGCCTTCACCTGGCCAAGAACCTCCTCCTTCCTCACAGTCCCTGATACTCCCATGAGGAGCATCTCTAGTCACTCTCAGGCCCTTTCCAGGCCTGGAGGAAGGAACTGGGGCCTAGAAACTTAGGGAGGCAAGAGTGACCAGTAGGGGCTGGGGTCAGCTGCAGTCTGGCTCCCTGCCTCAGTTTCCCCCTGCCAGGAGGTAAACTCCCTGCCAGCTGGGCAGGTCTGTGGGTGGGACAGAGAGCTGCTCCACAGGTTTATCAGGCAGAACCCCCGCAGCAGGGGTGGAAACCTCATTACAGAAATTAATTGTCTCTTTCCCAGGTCTGTGTGTGCAGCTGAGAGGAGCAGCCACAGGCCTCCAAGGGGGAACCGAGGCCAGGACGGCTACCCATCAGCCAGACAGGAGCCCAAACTAGGGGCCCATACATAGCCAGGAGGATCCAGGCCCCCAAGACAGGTTGCCCAGTTCCCTTGCCCTGCTCCAGGGGATGGGGGCTCTAGGTAGGATCAGGGACAAGTTGTGGCAGGAGCAGAGTGAGTCACCACCCTGCAAGTTACCTTGGGAGATGTCAACAGACAGGCCCCCACGCTGGGGTCCTAGACAGAGGTGCCAGGGGCAGGCAGGCAGGAACACATGTGTGCAAACACACACACGTGGGTGTGGCGTCACAGGGGGTGATGACAACACAGTGAGACACACACACATAAGGTGCAGGAGTCCTGGGAAGAAGGGCAGGCAGCAGAAGGGACGGGGCCCTCTTACTGCCCTCACTCCCGAGGAAAGGGCTGGGGGCCAACTCTCTGGCATGTCTCAGGTCCCCAACCGTGCCAGGCTGGGCTTGTGCCTGCCCAGAGCCCAGGAGTGCATGAACGCTAGTTGTGCACTGGGCAAACACCCACTTCACCCCACCCTCCAGGCAGGCCCCATGCCCTACCAGCATGGCCTGACCATGGGACTGGCCCTGGGACTGGCGCTGGTGCTCATACTGAATTCAGGGTTACCCCGGGCCAGCCACTCCCAGTGACTCAGATGAGTCAACCAGGAAGGGGTGCAGACCCACCTCCAGCCAGGCCTCTCTCCCTGGCCCTGAGGAAAAACCGTCAGGAGGCCTGGCCAATGACTTACACAAAGGGGCTGAGGTTGATTCCTATGTCCAGCCTGGGGTGGTCTTATATGCAGGGAGATGGAAGTGTGTGTGTGGGGGGGAGTGTGTAATACCTACAGATCTGTGAGTAGAAACAGGTGTGTGTCTCCACCAGCTGCACATGAGTCTCAGTGCATCCGTGTGGTATGTGGGAGCCTGAGAAAACATGTGCCAGTGGGTGACATGCACAGGAGTCTGCGTGTGAGTTTGTTCTCACAGGTCATGAGGTGTGATGTGTGAGCGAGGATTCTGGATGTGACTGTAGAGCATGCATTGTGTACCTGTGTCTGCGGTCTATACCTGGGACCGTTTCTTTGAGTCTATCTATGTGACATGTGTGTTGTGTACATTTGTCAGGTTCTGTGAGTGGAAAGGAGTGTGTATGAATCTGAGTGAGGGTAAGGTGTGCAGGTGACTGAGAGGCCCGCGGGGTCCCATGGCACATGTCAGGGCAAGTTCCCGGCGTCTGCGGGTGGGGGTAGGAGTTGTGGGAGTACAGCTCCGGGGCGGGGGGTGGGGGGGTGTCTGTGGGCGTGGAGGGCGAGGGTCCTGACGCGGTGTCCCTCGGTCTGCCCCTCCTCGGTCCCGCCTGAGTCACTCACCCCAACTCAGGAACTGCGCCACGTTGCGCTCTCGCCGCAGGGGGGCGCTGCTGAGCTCGTGGTGCAGCCCCAGCAGCAGATCCAGGAGGCCGTCGAGCCCCGGGCCGCCACCGGCCTCGCCCCGCGCCAGCCGCTCCAGCGCACGCAGCCGCCGCTCCATGGCTGCGGCCGAGGCTCCGCTCCCAAACTAGAACCAGGCCGTCCGCATGCCCGCCCGTCGGTTCGTCCGTCTCCGGGTCCTCGGATCCTCCGCGCGTCTGCCCCCCACCCTCCCGCCCTCCCCGCTGTCACCTTCGTCCAAGGCCTCCTGCGCGCCCTCACCTGGGCGCCCCGCCCCGCCCTCCGCCCCGCCCCCCGACGGACGGGCAGGTGCGCGCCGGCCAATGGGAGACGAACAGTAGGTGAAGGTGGGAGGGCGGAGGCGAGTGGGGGCGGGGCCAACCCTCGGCCAGGAAGTGGGGGGGCGGGCCCGAACAGGACTAACTCCTGGGAGGGGCGGGGCAAGGTGGGGTTCCCAAGGGGCCCGGGAAGGCTGGCTAGATCCCCGTGCAGCCCTAGACCCAGCCTTACCTGGGCCCTCGCCTGCCCATAACCTAGGTAGGGATGTCGGGAGTACTGCAGCTTCCCTCGTCTGTCGGGGCAGCGGCCGCCTCTTTCTCAGCTAAGGGAGAGGGGCTGGGGACGCGGCCCCGGAGCCGGATGGGAGTTGTAGTCCGCTCCCTTCCCGGGATGCCTATCGTGCTTGGCACCCCCCTTCAAAAACCTCGCTAGTTTCTGATTCCATTTTATTTGTATCGTTATAGCCGACCTGGGAGACAGGTATGTGAGGCAGGGATGGTTACACCCATTTGGCAGATGGACACACTGAGACTTGGGACGGACAGAGATTAACTGAGGGGATGAAGGGATCCTGTAGCTAGACCTTGCACTGGGGCTGAGCTGCTAACTCCACCATAGGCTCCTTTGTTGTTGTTTTTTTGAGTATTTCTATTAAAGCTGGGGATTGTGAAACAAGGAAAGGCTTAGGATAGAAGAAGCAACAGGAGGGGCAATGCTGCTTTGGCTCTCTAGAAATATTAAAAGAAATGAGCCTAGGCAGGCAGAGCTGCTTTGGCTCACTGAGAAGTCAGAGAAAAGGGGCCTTGGGTACAGTTTCGGGGGGTTAGCAGGGAAGAGCTGCTGCTGCTCATTGCCCCTCAAGTTGCAAGTCTCCTGGGGTCCCTTAGAGTTTAGGAGATTCAGGCCTATGGGGGAAGGAAAGGGGGAGGGAACTGTGCAGACTTGCTCCCAGGAGGAGAGCAGGCCACTACAGGCTCTTAAAGCCTTAGGCAGGAGCAGGGCCTTCATTGGCCTGGAATTAAAGGCCAAGGAGAAGTCCAAACTGGGCTGGAAGAGGTCAAGAGAGGAGAAGCGATTGGCTCTATCCAGTGGTATTTCTGATTTCTGCCCAGCTATCTCCAGCTGTGCTGGACCAGACACCACAGGACTGTGGGTCTGTCCAAGAGAAGAGATCAATGGGTGGAGTTTTTAGTGGCTTTAGCTAACACTTCCATTAAAAACTATCCATTAAAAACTATCTCTTTGGGGGTTTTCCTCCTTCCTCAGGTGGGGACCTCCTTGAGTCTTGACAGGGTCAGATTGCCAGCCTTGAGAGAGGAGGCACTCTGAATGGCCTTGGAGCTGAACTAAGCATCCCTAGCAGCCCCAGGGCTTCCCCTTGGGTCTCTTCCATTTGGTCTCTGAGACCTGCCCCTAGTCTGTGAAATGGGAAAACCAAGATGGGCTCTCTCCTTACCCAAGTCGGGTGGGGAAAGGGAGCCAGAATTTAAATCCAATTGCCTAGGTGTCTTCTGGGAGGGGGTCTGGGATTATAAAGTTGAGCCCTAGGGTTCTCACCTGTAGCATTCTGGGCCCTCCTTTTGGGGGCGGGGCAGGGGTGGAGCCCACAGGAGGGTTTACACCATGGGAGGCCACAGGGGGGTGCCAGAGACCAGAGGAGGGCCTGGTGTTCAGGACCAGCTCAAGTTCCCATCTCCTGGGGAACTAAAGGATACGGAAAGGCTCCTGGGTGGGAAAATGGGCCATTCCTCATTGCCCCTCTTGGTCACCCTGATCCTGTACTCCACTCCACCCAGCCCCCAGGGATCAGCAGTCCTCTGGTACCTCTCGTGAGGTCTCTGGGTCCTGGCTGTCTCCCTGTGTGACCTCGGGCAACTTTCTTAGCCTCTCTGAATACTGAATTCTCAGATAGGCCCATCCCTGGCCCTTCAGAGTCCATCCCCACATAGAACAGCAGACAAAAACAGACCCACAGATATCTACATGGGGCAGTCCATCTGGTACTTGATTCTATTTGGTCCTGTATTTGTTTAGTCACATCCTGTTCCAAGTCTCAGTTTCCTGTTCACTCCTTTGCAGCTCCAAGGACAGAAAGTCCCTCAAGACTCAGTCTGTACCTGAACCCCTGCTCCAGGCTCCACAAGCAGCCAGTCCTGCAGCCCTGCCATCAGAAACAGCTCTTGCACTTGGCCCTGCTTTGGCTCCAGCAGATCTGTTGTCTGATCTTGTGTGAGCCAGACCACCAGGACTGCACAGCCTCACCCCAGGAAGCAGGGCCTGGGTGTGGCAGAGACCCTGTCCCAGTGAATCTGAGCAGGAGACCTTCCCATCACCTCCTCATTCACACTCCCTAGTCACTGCTTCCCAGTGGCCCACCCAGGTGCAAAGCACCTGCTGCCCCCATAACTTCTCCCCCTTCCCAGCCCCTTTGGTATTGAGGTGCTGGCACTCACTCTCACATAGCCCTGGGGATAGCAGATCACAGTGATTACACCTTCATTGCTGTGGTCCTTCTTAGCATTTCAAAGTGACTACAGATCTGCTATCTTCACAAGGGCCCTGCCAGAGGAGGGAGTTATTACCCTCCCTTAACAGATTAATACCTTGAGGCTGGGGAGGTGGGAGGTGGGTGGTGCCAGCCTTGAGCTTCTCCAGGTTCCAGGACTAGGCCAGTGCCTGGCAGGAGAAGAGCAGAGTGCCCCAGACACTGGGGACAGAGGACAGGGAAAGGCCAGATGGCGGTGGACTTGTAGGCTTCTGCGAAGGGCCTTGGATGAAGAGAAAAAACTATCAGGCTCTGGCCATGTGGTTCAGTGGTTGGCACACCAAAGGGTTATGGGTTTGATTCTGGCCAAGGGCACGTACCTGGGTTGCAGGTTCCATCCCTGGGCCCCATTGGGACTCTAGTGGGAGGCAAGCAATCAATGTGTCTCTCTCACATCAATGTTTCTCTCTCCTCCCACCTCTTCCACTCTCTCAAAATCAATGGAAAAAATATCTTTGGGTGGGGATTAACAAAAAAAACTGTTAGTTCAACCACCCAGGCCTAGCAGAAAGAGGGTGGTCCCCAAAGAGCAAGAGGTGAAGCCCAGTGCAAGGGAGTGGCAGGGAACTCAGGCTTTCTGACCCCAGAGCATAGGTCTCTGGGTCTGGGAGTAGCTCAGAAACAGGCAGGATTGGGGGTCTGTCACATCTAAAGCCACATCTTGGGTCTCCGAACTCGGCCTGTGGCTCACCCTCCCCAAGGTGGAGATTCAGTCCCCGTGGCAGAGGATGAGCCTCTCCAGCCCCGCCTCAGAAAGCAACTCTCAGCAGATGGTCCTGCAGGCTACCTGCGTTGGCAGGCTGCCCGGGCCATGCCACGCCGGGCCGAGCGCAGTGCCCCACGCCGGCCCCAGGGAGCCAGGCTGACTGCGGGGTCATACTGTTGACTAGGCATGTGGCCTCGAGCAAGTCGTCTCCTCTCTCTGTGCACAGTGGAGAACTGGCCCGGCTCAAGTGTGAGGGGCAAATGACACACCAGTGGTCACTGGATGAGAGTGTGTGGTTGGAGGGTGGGGAGCTTGCTACTCAGGCTCCAGGTTTTATTTAAATGTGTGTATTTGGGGGAGGGGCTAATGGAAATGGGGGGGTTGAGTGTCCCCACTCCCAAGATACTTCTTGGCAGCCCCACACTCCTACTCTTTCCCGCTCCTCCACCCACCCCAGCACACCATGGGTGTGTCCTTTGACAAGTCCAGAGCTCCAAATGGGTGGACATATGGTGATTGCATCATCCTGGCTTTTCTTCCAAAAACCTTCTCTGTGATGCTCCAACAACACACCATAGGGGCTCCCACGCCCACAGAGGCTGCAGCCCATGTGGTTTTATAATTAGCAATCCCTCTGGGTGCACAGGAAGCCAGGCTTGAGCCCCCTTGGCCACCACCCCTCTGGCTGATGGGCGCCACGGAGTCTGTGAGCTGCTTTAGGGAAGGGTGGGTCCTACCTGCTTTGTTCTGGGAGTTGGGTGGGGTGCTGGGCTCCCCACACTGACTCTTACCCCTACCCTGACCAACTGCATTGGGTGCTCAGCAAAAGCGGCCACCCTAGGGGCCCTGCCTCTATGAAGCAGGAGTTCCTGTTTGCATTTGGCAATGGAGGAAACAGACTCAGGAGGGGAGAAGACAGCAGTCGCAGTGAGCAGCAGAGCTGAGATGCGAACCCCTGCCTGTCTGCCTGAGGCCTGCCCTCTGTGTGCTTTGAATGGAGACTGGTGGCTGGGTATCCTAACCCTGTCACAGCCTGGTGGACTGGGGCAAGTTCTATGACTACCTCTTTGAGAGAACAGGACAAGGGGTCAGATTCATAGTAACAGTTACTAAGGAGCAGAAGTGTTTGTTTTGATGATATCTCACATGGAACCTCTGCAATAAAACAGGGCTGCCGTGTGGGGGCCTGGAGCCCTGGGTGCACCCCGCTGCTTCCTGGGTCCTGGGCTCTGACGTGCCAGGTGGGCGGATGGCCCTAAAGGCCTCTTACTGCAGGAGCTCTGGGTGAGGGTGGAATCAGCTCTCCTGTGCCTGGCCGGCGTCTGAAGGGGGCCCTTTCACCCAGGATCCTGGCCAGCTAGGGAGCTGGGGACAAGGCAAGGGGCAGATGCTGCTCTCTGGGGGGTGGCCACACCTTTGTTCACACACCCTGGCCCTCCCTGAACTCTGATCACAGCCTGAGAAGACCCCCAACCTGTAAAACTCAAACCAGGGGCCTGAACTCCAGGCCAGCAGGGGTGCAGCCACCTGCCCCTGGCCCTCTTTCAAGTCTCAGATCAGCCACTATTTCCTGGCGCAGCCTTAGGGGGTTCAACCTGCCACTCCACGCTGGAAGAGGGTGCTAAGGGTGGGACAGACAGGAAAGCCCCGAGGCAGTGGGCTCAGTGAAGGGGCAGAGCAGCCAGGCAGTGCTGCTCTCACGCTCCATGAGAACTCTAAATTCTGTGTTTTGTGTTCCATCAGCTTGAATGAGCATTCTGCACCTCCTGGGTGACCCTGGAAATTGAGGCGCTGTGCCAAGCCTTCAGGGCCCCAGGCTGCAGTGATAGAATTTAATCTTTTTTAAAAATACATTTTTATTGACTTCAGAGAGAGAGAGAAACATCAATGAGGAGAGTCATTGATTGGCTGCCTCCTGCATGCCCCCTGCTGGGAATTGAACCCACAACCCAGGCATGTGCCCTGACCAGGAATTGAACCTCGATCTCGTGGATCATGGGTCAATACTCAACCACAGCCATGCCAGCTAGGCACATTTGATCTTTTTAATCTTCCATGTGGGTTCCTCAAATCTGAGTTTATAGCTGTAGAATTGGGGATGGGGGGAGTTGAGCTGTAAACTTGGTTTTTTCCTTTGAAAGGGTACTTTGGATTAGAGACTTGTGGGGCTCACATCCTGGAGTCAGGCAGACAAGGTTCGAATCTCGTCTTGTACAGCTGCCCTCCTGTCTCAGGTTCTCGGCTATGAAATTGGGGAAAACATCTCCCCATTATGAGGGTCAAGGTAAAACCTGTACAAGGCAAACTCTCTGAGTGGTGCCTAGAGGGCTGCCAGGTGGACTGACACACACAACCTGGCTGTCAGGGTCACAGGCACCTGTTCATTTACTGTCTTTTGCCACAAGTGTGCCTGGAGCTCGCTCCACCGATTACACAAGTCTAAACCCTTCCATGGTGCATCAGCTCCCAATTTGTCTCCTTCCCTCTGCTGGTACAAGCAGCTCCCTACCCCCATCTGTAACATGGCTGGCCCCACCCTTAGTAATTGTATTTTTGTCACTGGTCTGAATACCAGCTTCACTGAATCTAAACCCCCCTGGGCCTAGCACGAAGTCCAGTCAACCCGTCTACTTGACCCCTCCCAGTGCCCAGAGCCCCATGGGTGCCCACCTGTCTGTCCATGTCAAGGGAGGGGCCCAGAGCCCATGGGCACCCACCTGTCTGTCCATGTCAAGGGCGGGGCCCAGGTTGTAGGAGATGCTGTGATCATACAAAGCAGGTACCTTCTTCCCAACCCCAGGGCAGGTAGCCTAGTTCTGTCATCAGAGGTTCTCCCAACCTCACCCCATCCTCTCAAATAAACCACTGCTCAGCCCCCACTGGGCACAAGGGAAGGGGGTCATCAGCCCTGTTTGCAGGCGTCTATTAAGAGAAGGCAGTAGCTGCCAGAGTTGAGCATGACTGGGCACATACCAATCTGTCCCTGCTGGCATCTTGGCTCCCCAAATGCTTTGCCAGTGCCCCAGCAGGCACTGTGGGGAGCAGGCCCTGGGAGAGAACAAAGCACCAGAAGCAGCTTCAGCAGTTAAACTTTTAATGCGAGAAAAAGTCTTAGTTGCTTTTCTTCCCACAGACGAATGTGGGTAAGCCACTGCATCTGAAACAGTGAATTCTCGACGGTGCACCTTCATCCTCTCCTGATACCGTACGGAATGGCGGGCCGAGGCCGGCTGGACATAGCCAGGCCAGTTCCTGGCCACTTGGACCCAGCAGACGGAAGCCTGGAGAGCAGCCCTGGGCGGGTGGGCGGGTTGGAGAGGTCAGAGTGGAGTCCCTGAGACCCCCATGGGAGTGCCTGATGGGAAGCCTGCTTCCCCCTGCCACAGTGGCTGTGATGACGGCTCCAGCAAGTATGTCCAGGCCCCCAAAGCTGTGCTCAGGCAGCCCAGCCGAGGCAAAACGGTGAGGTGGCCTCAACTGGCCCCTCACTGCCTCATGTTTATTGCTCAGCCTGGGGAGGGGGTTGTTCTGAGGGCATCCCAGTTATGAGCCACCTTCCTTTGCTCAACGGAGGGAAGGCAGGAGAGGGCTTTCCTGGGAAATGAGGGGCTGAAAGAGGGAAGAGGTGGGTTGTCTCCGGTCTCTGGCCATTAGGCTGAGGCTGGAGCACCAAGCCATACCAAGTTCATGAGGACCTAGCACCCACCCAAAGGTGGGGCAGGGAGGTGCACTAGAATGTCCCAGGAAAGTGAAAGGGTGCAGCAGAAAACACCCCTCTGGGGTCCCTGGCGGCGGGAGCTCTGCACGCACCCGTCTAATGGCTCCTGGGTGGAGCTGCCCCGGTTGGTGTGGGAAGCAAGACAAAAATCACAGTTTCTGAACGAGTGGTTGGGAAGTTACTGGAAAATTCGGTCAAGTATAAAAGGTGTTACTTTTACAGAACCCAAACTAGCTTATATATTTTCTGGAAGATGTTTTCTTTCACACCCACCCATCCCTCTGACCCCCCCAAAGGAGGCAGCTGGGCTTTGCCTTTGTGACTGCCAAGTGAGGGGTGGGAGGCTATGAGCAAAGAGCAGGACCTGCGCACAGGGGGCTGAGGGGTGGCAAAAGGCACAAGAACAAACGGAGCCCGGGAGCATGGGGAGGAAGCCACTGGCCCGAAGAAACAATACTCAGCTTAGAAATAAACGTGATCCAGTCATTCCTGCCTACACGAGGCCCCGTGCCCGGCAGCTGCCAGGAGGGGTGAGCTGGGAGTGGTCACGGGGCAGTAAGTACTGTACAGCCAGAGCAGGAGGCAAGGATGGGGGGGACAGAGCTGTTTGCATGAAGGCATTGGGGCTGTCAGACGGAGGAGGCAAGAAAGAAGGCCGCCTCTAATGTTATATATTAAAAATATCCATAGTTCTTGTGCATAAAATTCCATCATTCACATCCAAGTATTACCCCTACCTCCCTTGCTGGGCCAAGGAACAGCCTTTAAAAGAAAGATGGTGGTTTTCCTTTTCAAGAGCTGAGGAAACAGCCACTCAGTCTTTATGGACCTTGAGAACTGGTGAGCCTTCCCTCCCCCCAGTCTGCCTGGCCAGGCTCTGAGAGGGCTGGACGCATGGGGCTGGGTGGTCACTCGAGCCTCCGCTTGGAGGGTGGGATCAGGTGCGGGGGGAGGTCAGAGGGCAGCTCGTGGCCCTCCAGCTTGACTTTGATGAGGTGGTTGGCCAGGGCAAACTCCTCATCGTCCAGCAGCCCGTCCTTGTCCACATCAGCCAGCTTCCAGATCTTCCCCAGCACTGTATTGGGCAGCTTGGACTTCACCATCTCCTTCTTGGCATTGGCGCCTGTGATCTTGCCATTGACGGGCGACAGAGTGTAGAAGATCTCGTCATAGGTGGGCTTGTCCTTGCCTACCACCCACTCGATGTCATCTATGCCTTCACCGGCCCCCTCGCCATAGCCGTGCCCGAAAGGCCCGTTCATGGTGCCATCAAAGGCGCCACCCTTCACGGCCTGGGAGGGCATCAGGGACTCCTCCTGGCGCACCATCACCATGAGCCGGGCGATGTCGTTGGCCAGCATGTCATCCACTGTGTCCAGCAGCTTGGGCTTCAGAACCTGGAACTTGCTGAAGTCCTGAGTCTGCAGGAGTTCCTGTGGTGGGTGGGGAGGAAGAAGGGTGAGTTGGGTCCCTCTCAGACTCCAGGTGGAGTGAGCAAAGCAAGGGTTCCCAAGAGAAAGAGCGGGCTCCTCGTCACAGCCCCAGCTACTTCACAGCTCCGGCAACTTGAGCAACTCCACTGGGCCTTGGACCCTAGTCTGTAAACTGGAAGGTAAAAGCAGTCCCTTCCTTGCAGGGCTATGGAGAGAATGAACTGGGATGACGCCAGAGTGCCTGGCGAAGTCCATCTTCCCACTGCCCCGGCTGTCACCCCATTCCCCTCAGGACCTGTGTCAACTTCTTCAATTCAGGCTGATGACTAACCCAGCTGCTTCCATTTTGGGAGCCCCCACCCCATGGAGACCCACTGCCCCAGGCCTTGCTCATACCCTAATGGCCACCAGCCTGCTGAGGGTGCGGGACGTCGTACCTGCATCTTGCGGAGGTTGGGGAAGTCGCCGGGAGAGATCTGATGCTCCCGCTCAATCTTCAAGTAGATCTCTCCCAGGTTGCTCACCAGCTCTTTCTTTTTGCTCTCTTTACCGAAGACATTGGGCATCTCCTTCTTGAGGGAGCTGATGATGTAGGCGTGAACCTGTGAAGACAGGGAAGGGGCGGATGTCAGGGGCTTCCTGGACACCTTGTCAGGAGCATGGTCGTGCCTGGGTTGCCCCACAAAGCTGGGGCTATAACCTGAGAGGCCAAAAGCAGTCCAAAGCCCACGCCCTGCTTCTCCACACAGCCTCCCTCCCCCAGCAGCCCCTCCACGTGGCAGATGTGCAGGGCCCTCACCATCCTGCATGTGCAAACGTGAACACTCACATCGAGGTCATAAAACTCCAACATAGCCTGAATTATGCTCCACTTTGTCAATATGAAAGCCACAGGGATGACTAAGGATTAGAAAAATCCCACAAGGCTTTTCCCAGATGTTTCAAGCTTTATGTCAGCTTTAATACCTTGCTTAGACATTTGCCAATTCAAGGCGGCACACAGTTCCCCACATCGGGGGGTAAGGTTGACAACCCTCCGAGGCACCAGCCCTTCAAATCCTCTGCCTTGACAATGTCCAGCAAGGAGGTCTGCAGCCAGCCAGCCAGCCTTGCCACCTTCTCCCAGACCCCACCCCATCAAATTCCCTCTGCCAACCAGCCCATCTGCCCTGGGCCAGGAACCTGGCTGAGAGTGGCCCAAGGGAAGCAGGTCAGTCACACAGTGTCCCAGGCCAGAGAGTCAGCCAGACAGCCACTCACTCCAGGAAAAGGAACAGCAGGTGGGGAACAAGATTGGAGACCACGGGGTTTCCCAGGCATGGTGACTCAGTGTGCCTTCAGGCCAGATGACACAACCCTTTCTGTAAACGAGCAGGCGACCAAGTCTGCCCTTTGTTCTGTCCTGGTAGGAGGCTGGGTCACAGCAGGGCTGGACCAGTCTCTTCTCCATTCACTGCATGTCCTCCTTCAGCTCAGGGTGTCCCTGGGCTCTTTGAGACCAGGAACCAATTACTCAGGTTTTCTCACAGGTTCCTTTCTTAGAATGAGCTGCACTCACCAGGAAGGTTCTAGAAGTGATGTATCTAGAAAAACATGCAGTCCTGTGTCCTCCAGAGCAGGCCTCTGCAATTTCACTAGGTATACAGACCACCAGGGGTTCTGTTCAAATGCAGACTCTGGTTCTCAGAGCACAGGTGGGGCCAAGAACCTATCTTCCAGCAAGCTCTGATCTGCTGGTCCGGCCCTCTGGGTCCCCAGGGAGGAGACACAGCCCAGTGGTAAAGGATGAGGGTCAGTTCCCATTGCTCAGGCCAAATGCTACCTGACGCCAGGTCTCAAGACAGTATGGGTGCCCTGGGCCACTGTGTTCTGTCCATGGTGGAGTCTCAAAGTCTCAGGGCTACACCCTGGCAGTCAGCTCCCTGGAGGCAGGAACATGGCCTGCAGGGCTCTTCTCGGCTCTCCCAGGACAGGGCCTGCTGCCCAGCTGGGAAGCCCCATTCCTCAGTCCTGTGATACTCAGGAGCCTAGGGTGACCATTTCACTGGCCACAGAACTGCCTTCTCCAAAGTTGAAACACTCCCACACTGCCTTCCTATCCTCTGCATGCCACCCTGCTGTCCATGGAGTTTCATTAGAGAACTTGTGATGCACCAGCCGGGGCTGATGGCCGAGCTCTGGTGCCAGGAGGATCAGTGACCCTCATGTGCACACTGACCCAGCCTGAAGACTTACCCAGGCAGGTTCAAGACTTGGCACTATTCCAAATCAGATGTCCTCAGGGAACATGTTCTATTGTTCTGTGTTGGAAGGGTCCACTGGTGGCACTAACCTTCATTTCCCAGCTCAGTCACCCCAGGGTCTCATGTGCCTGGCAAGGCCCTGAGAGTCCAAATTCTTGGGCCCATGGTCTCCCCAAATGTGCTTTATATGCTGTATGCTTCCCCCTTATGGCTGAGCAGTGCCTTAAGGGTGGGGACTTGTTAGTCCCCTCTGAGTCCCCAAGCACCAGCACCTGCTGAGTATACTTCAGTGCTCAAGAGACCTAAGAGGGGAAGTGCATGAGGCCTTAAACTGCACCCCCACCCCCCACTTCCACTCCCTAGGCTGTTGATGGTACAGTGGTACCTACCATTTTCAGGTTTATGTGCATTAAGAACCTCACTTAAAAAAAGCCTGTGCCCACAGGTGCAGAGAAAGGGCTGGTTGACAGTGCAATGGGGTTGTGGCTGGAAGTCTGCAGAGATGGGTCTTGGGCATCCCAAAAGGCAGGGCAGACCAATCCCCAGGCTCCAGTGGCAGTCCCAGCGCAAGAGCCCACCCAGGAGCAGGTCCTGGCCCACCCAAGAGTAGGCCATGCCCCACCCCAGTCTACCTTGGCCAGCCTCGCCCTCTTGATCAGGTCATTGAGCTTCCTGAGGGCAGCGTTCCGGGGCAGAGACTGGATGTCTTTAAAGAGATCCTGCTCCTCGGCCTCGAAGAGCTTGCGGTTGTCGGGGATGAGGAGTGGGTGAGACCAGAAGGAGCCGATGTAGACCCTGACCACCTCGGGAGTATTGATGATCTTCCCCAGCGACCACATGAGGGCCCCGTACACCCGCATCAGCTGCTGGGTCTCGATCTGGTCGGCCTTGTTCAGCACCACGCGGATCTTGTCCTCGTGGTTCTTGAGGGCCTTGATGACTTCTGAGAACTCGTCGGAGATGTCCAGCTTGTGGGCGTCAAAGAGCAGGATGATGCGGTCAACCCGCTCGGCGAACCACTCGAGGACAGCCGCGAAGTCGTACCCTGTGGGAAGAGAAAGGTGAGTCAGGGGCCCTAGGCAACAGGCAGCTTGGACCTAGCCTGGTACCTCTCCACCTGAGGTCATTTAAATTTCTAGAATGTACTCACATGGACAGCACAGCACCCTGAGGGCAGGGTCATCAGGTCCCTCCATTTCTGTACCCACCATGGTAGTGCCCTCACCCACGCAGCACCTGGCATTAAGAGATGCTTAGAAAATAAATAATGCAAAGGAAGACACAAAGCCCAAGCTCTAAAGTGGGTCAGACTATGGCAAGAGTGAGGAGACCCCAGCAGCACGGCTCAGCACCGTGTGGCAAGGGCAGACTCAGGTGATGCCAGCCAGGTGCCCTGGCACAGCAGTGACAGCAAAAAACAACAATACTATCTGCCACCGCTACCTGTCCAGGCTCGGTTCTGCAGGAATCTCATGTATTCTCTACAACAGGCGCTGGCAAACTACAGCTCCAGGGCGAAATCTAGCCTACCACCTGCTTCTATAAATGAAGCTACACAGCCACCAAGCTCTACTGCCTATGGTCACATTTATCTACAATGGCTGAGTTCAGTTGTTGCGACAGACCGTAAGGCCTGCAAAAGCCAAATATATTTAGTCTCTGACCCCGACAGAAAAGTTTCCTGACCTCTGCTCTACAGCGAGCTTGTGAAGTGTGACAAACCACTTCCCTCGATAAGTCTTAAACACTTCTCTAAAACAAAGTGGCAGACTGAACTCTAGCTTTCCACTCCGTTCACAGCTGGTTCCCACCGACCAATGCCATCCGTGGCAGAGCGCTAATGGCAATTCTTCCTTTTAATAACAGAACTGTCCTGTTTCAGCTGGATTCACTGCCCCGCAGCTGGCTGGCAACAGCAATGAGCACCAAAAGGAGTATGGACCCTTTGTCGTTTTTCCCTCTCCCGAGGACTGGAATGTACACACGTGATGACAGGAGCTGAAGCAGTTACCTTGCGTTCAGGATGACAGTTGAGCGTCCAGGGCAGCCTTGCTGGACTATCATCTTTCACATAATCACACAGCTACCTGACATCAGCTTTAAGCCAGTGGGTTTTGGGGTTTCTGTAAGGGCAGTTTAATTTGTATCCTATGTTGTAGTTATAGTTCTTCAAAATGTTTCTTCCACAGCCCCCTGAAGAAGTGAAAATTCTGTTTCTCACCTTTTAGGACTCCCAAGGAGAGTTGGGAACCTACATGGAAACAATGATCTAAGAGTCTTTGGGAAGCCTGGGTCCCAGCCCCTGCGCTGCCATTTCCTCTTGGGTGATTCTGGGCAAGCCTCCTGTCCCTAGGCTCCATCTCCTGGTTCTTCACCTGCTACCCATGGGCCACCCAAATGTAGGCCGACCCCCTTAGGAACCACCAGTACTTCCCAGGGTGCAGCCAAGCTCCAGAGAATTAGTCAGAGAAGCCATTCCTATGGCGAAGAGCCAGGGACATTGTCCAGAAACTAGCCAAACCAACTTCTACCCCCCAGCCAAGTGGGGATTCAAACCTGCATTTTCTAGACTGTGGGAACAGAAAAGCAAGCAGATAGAGGAGGAGAGCAAAGAAAAGGACAGTGTGAAGAAAAGGCCCAGCGTGACCTACAGTACCATGAGGAGGGCAGTCCCTCTCCTTCAGAAGCTGTGCAGTAATGCCAAGCCCCAGGGCCGAGTGCAAGTCCACAGCCTGGCTCCCAAGAGGCTGCCACCTCCACTGGGCCAGAACCCTGGCCCCCTGCCTGGTTGGATAAACATCCTGGTTGCCAGGCCCCCAGGTTCAAGTGTGCTTCAGATCTGTCTGCGCGCCTGAAGCCACAGTGTTCCCAGCCTCTCCCCACACTAAGCACTCAGAAAACACAGGCTTTTAAAGAAGATAGCTATGGACTCAACTCCCAGCTCCAGCCACTGACTTTGCGACCTTAAGTTCTTTTTTTTTTTTTAATTTAAAAATATATATATCTTTATTGATTTCAGAGAAAGGGAGATAGAAACATCAATGCTGAGAGTGTCATCGATCAGCTGCCTCCTGCACTCCCCTTACTGGGGATCGAGCCCACAACCCAGGCATGTGCCCTGACCTGGAATCGAACCGTGATCTCCTGGATCCTAGGTCCATGTTCAACCTCTGAGCCATGCTGGCCGGGTGTGACCTTACATTCTTAACTTTTTTTTTTATAATCCTCACTCAAGGAATATTTTTTCCATTGCTCTTTCAGAGAGAGTGGAAGGAAGGGGGGGAGGGGGAGAGAAACATCGATGTGAGACACATCAACTGGTTGCCTCCCGCACAAGCCCCGACCAGGGCCAGGGATCGAGCCTGCAACTGAAGTACGTGCCTTGGCAGAATCGAACCCAGCACCCTTCAGTCCACAGGCCGACGCTCTAACCACTGAGCAAGATGGGCCAGGGCTAAGTTCTTAACTTGTGAGTTACTCGTTCTTAGCCTGTTCCTCCTTCACAGATCATGGGAGGGTAACGTGAGGCAACACGCTGGGCTCCCAGCACAGGCCTGGGCACTGGAATGACTTCCGTGAGTTGGGCAGGCAAGGGGAGAGGTGACGGGGCCCACTGGAACAAGGGACAAGCAGCCTGGCATTGCATCACGGGTCAAGAACTAAGAGCGACAAATGTTGAGTCCGGCTCTGAGGCCAGAGGCCAGCTTTTGTGCCGTGGCAAGACAACGTAACTCAAGGAAGATCCCAAATCCACTGCTTCTGTCCACTTGGAAGGCAGCCTCTCCAGGGCAGCGATGTACAACCCTCTCCCACCCAGAGCACCGGGAAATAGTGTGTTCTGAGCAGAAGCAGCCACTCAACGGGGAACTGGTTGGAAAGGGCAAGGCCACCAGACTCCCGTGCTTGGTATGGCAGGGCAAGGAGCAAGTCCCCTCACAGGCTGCAGGTTCCAAAGTACAAGTCCCTGTGGCCCCAGCACATTGCACAGCTGGGTCCCAGAGCCACGGAGAGGACGCCCAGAGCGAAGCTGTCAGCAGAAAACCAGAAAGGAAGGCTGAGGAGCAGGCTGAGGAAAGTGGGGCAGGGAGTGGCAGCTGTACCAGGCTGGGGAGTCTGCAGGGCCTGCCCAGGCCACGCTGCTGCCACTTTTTATGGCTGGCTCTGGGACCGGCAGGTCAGCGCTGAAAAAGTGATGACTCAGGACTGAACAGCAGCTCCCTTTCAGCAAAAATGAGGGCCAACTTCTCCCTTCATCAAACTATTTGTCCTCAGACAAACACAAGTTCAAATGACCAGAGTCACACAGCTGGGGAGGCAGCGATGCCAAAACTAAGGCATTGGGAACGGGGGCGCCCTGATGGGCTGGGCTTGAGCCCAAGTTAGCTTTGGCCCAGGAGTGAGGACAACGGCGGGGAGCTGAGGTCACCCCCACACTCCATCCAACGTGGCCTCTCCCTTCCCCCAATGGTGGGGGACCAAGAGCAAGATGGGGAGAAAGGGGGAGGTGGAGTGAGGCACCCAAGTCACTGCCTGCAGGTCTGAGCCCCCAGCCGAGCCCCCGCCGCCCGCACACTGCTGCTCGCCAACACCTCAACTGGGAGCCAACACAGTGAAGTCCAGTTTTTGCAGGTGAATGAAATTTCCTGTTTATTATGGAAAACACTTTTGGTGAGAGAGACACAATGGCTGGCCAATTCCACCCACAGGTCATGAAAAGGGTCCCAACACTGAGCTTGTGTGATTTCATCGCAGGTGTGTGAGCTTCAACAACCAGGCGGCGGCAGCCACAGCCAGGCCCACCCAGTGCCCCTTAGCCCACCGAAGCCCACCGGGCTTCAGAAATGGTCACTTGACAGGCAACCGAGGGCTAGAGGCACAGCTGCAGCACCAAGAGCACCAATCAAGTCCGTCCCACTGGCCAGGCGGCCACAGCCACCACTCAGCCTGGACCTCTGCGGCAGGTGACAAACACAGAGAGGAGTTTGCCAATCCCTGCCGCCCAGGGCTGCCTAAGGCAGTGAGCCTTCAGGCTGTGGGACACACTAGAGGCCAGCCTCAGTGAGCCGATACATTTAGCCTCCCAATCGGGCATCAGACACCATGGAATGCACAGCGATTCCACAGCAAGTGGGAAGTCGTGGCATCCCTGGTGAAAGAGAAAACTGCCCCAGCCACAGAGATGGGACCCCGGTCTGCAGCTCCCACGAAGGACACAAAGAGTGCAGCCTGAGGGGTAAGCTGGAAAGAAAAGGCCGAGCCCGCAGTGCAAGCAGACGCCGGGCCGTCTCTGACGGGGGCCGGCTCTGGCTCGGACGTTGTGAGGTAACAAGCCAGTCACAAAGGACAAACACTGTACAACTCCACTCACAGGAGGGACCTAGAGGCGGCCATCAGGGGTGAAGGAGGGAGAAGGGGGTCAGTGTTTAATGGGGAAGAGGTTCCTTTTGGGAAGAGGAGAAGGTTCCGGAGGTGGATGGTGACGGGTGTACAACAGTGTGAATGTCCTTAATGCCGCTGAACTGTGACTTAAAGATAAGTCTTAACCCCTCCCCCACACACAGCGTCCTGGGGTGGGGGAAAATAGGAGAAAGGTGGCGCCCATCAGGCTGTGCGGAAGGAGGCCCTCACCTTGGCTGGGTTCCTGAACCTCCTCTGGTCCCCTTCTGCCTCACAGGTGGCCTCCTGAGGGGGTCTGACTTCGCACAAACCATGCTTTCCCCTCCTGGCACCTGAGGTGCAGAGGCAGCAGGGCGATTGATGCCTCCTCAACCTGTCCCAGCAGCCTCCACACACAGGCAGTTCCAGCAGCCGGGGGAAAAACTGCTTCATACATTCCAAAAGTCTCTAGAACATGAACAATAGAGGGTTTGTCTCCAATCAACTTCTGTTTCCTGCCATTCAAGCTGCGTGGGCCTGGATATTTCTTACCAGCTTTCCATCTCACACGTTTCCAACTGGTGCTGGGCCCAGGAGAGCAAAATAGAGAGTAAAGGGCTGAGAACTGACACTGGGAGGGCTTGTTCCTGAGCCTACTTAAGCTAAAGCTCTTAAGGACTTTTCCAGTGGAGCACAGCCGTGAGGAGAAAGGGGCCTCCCCACTCCTAGGCGTTTGCCCAAGATAAATTAAGAAATTAAAATTTGCACTGTACACAAATGTTTATAGCAGCTTTATTCAAAACTGCCCCACACTGGAAACCCTTCAACAGCTGAATGGATGACATGACGGTGCATCCACAGGATGGGACAACACAGCAACAAAAGGGGCAAACCCTGGTACTGAGTTCCTGATGGACCACGGGAGCACAGGCCAAGTGAAAGCAGACAAACAGCAGATGCAGACTGTACGATTTCACTAATGATGTTCTGGAAAAGGCAGAACTTGAGGGACAAGTACCAGATTAGTGGGTTGCCTGGGATCAGGAGTGACAAGGGGTCGCAGGGAACTTTCCAAGGTGATAAAAATAGTCTATCTTACTAGGTCACGGTGGTGGTCACATGGCTGCTTCAGAAAGCTGTACACCTTTTTTAAGGTGAATGTCACCATATACAATGTAGACCTCAGTAAACCTGACCCAACACTACAAAAGGACAGGGCCAGAGGGAAGGACAGATGGACTCTGGAGTCAGGTTCCCATTCTACTCAACAACCGGTGTGACCCTAGCAAGGCCACATTCCCTCTCTGAGCCCGTTTCCTCATCTGTAACGTGAACTGATAGATATTTCGACCTCATGGCGCTGCTGCGGGCATCGAGTAAGCGCCTGGCACACTGTAAGCTCTTGGTAAATGTTTGCTAGTATTTACTAACAGGATCTGTACTTTGTACTCAAACTCAGATTCTGATGGGTGTGTAGGCAATGACTGCTTCTAATGCATGAAAAATGTCTTGTACTCCAAATATAAACCGAACATTTGCAGGCCCTCGGGCCGGCAGCCTGGGAACAGGTGCCGAGTGCTGGCACCAGCTGGTACCACTCCTCTGCTGGCAGAGCAGCCCACGCCCCTCGGCAGAGTTGAGCGCATTCCCATCCAGGGCTGGGCCAAAAGCTGTCTGGCTGGAGAGGGTGGGGGCAGTGGGGGTGATGGTGAGAGGAAGGCTTTTAGAAGGTAGCTGCACTGGGGCCGAGCGCCCAGAGGACCTGCAATTTGAAGGGAAACCCTGCTGAGTCAGTGCTTCCCCACCCTCCAGCTCCTTGAGATGTGATTCAGAAAAAGGCGTTCCTCATCAAAATCTTGGAATTTCTTTCGCATCAAAGTCTGGGAATTCCTGGATTTTCCAGTGTCTTTATTTTCAATCAGCTGACATTTGTAGGACATTTAATTGTGTACTAGGCACTGCAGCGAGAGCTTTCTACCTGGAAATGCCTATAACGCTGACAAGAACGACAGGCTCTATTACTGTCTTGTTTTACTGGTGCGGCTCCAGAGGCTGCAGCAACTGCGGGGGCCCTTGGCCCCTAGTACTGACCTGGAACTGGAACCTTCTGTTATTAGCTGTGCACTGGGCACTGGCAAGCCAGGAGGCACGCAGCACTCAGCCTTATACCAGGCTTTTGGACAACCTAATGAAGCATTCTAGGAACTGAAAAACACTGGTGGAACTCTGGCCTGGAGGGCTTTTAGGGGTGGGGCATCTCAGGAGATGGTCAGCATGAGGGTCAGTGGGAAGGGACACCTGGGGAGGCCATACCTGACGATGAAGGAGCAGGCACCTCCTGGTCTTAGACAGAGCCTGAGAACCAGGGACAGTGAGAACCCAAGGGACCAGCGAGCCTTGGTCAGGGCTCCTAGTAATGTTGCATGGATGGCCTGAGAGGCAATTTCTGGCTGGAGGCAGAGAACTGGAAAAGAAGATCCCAGCATTGCTGTTCAAAGCCCCGGACCTCAGGTCCATTCTGATCTCAGGCTAGGAGAGAAGCACTTAAGAGAGCTCAGGAGCGCTGCACAGTAATGACCTAAGAAGGTCAAAGACTTGTCTGATCCAAGTTCTCAGGGGCTCCTTCACCCCAGATCACCCTCTCTCAGCACAGTGCAGTGTGAGCGCTTCTGCTGGGTTCCAATCCTAGCGCCGACCCATGCTAGCCTGTGTGTCACCTGGGCAAATTACTCAACTTTGCTAAGCCTCCGTTTCCTCTTCTGAAAAGCAACAGCTTCCTCCTAGGTGCAGCTGCTGTGACAAGTACGTGGAGTGGGTTCACGTGGCAGAAAGCCAGGCACAAGGCCAGCTGGGCTCTGATGTCCTAATCCAAGTCTAAACACCACTTCACTGCTGACACAACTCCCAAGTTCCGGCTCAGCTCACAGCCACATAGTGACAATGGCAGAGAGCACACTGGCTGGGTCCCTGCCTCCTGGGCTGGGACTTCCACCTGAGGGTGCCTCCCACCGCTGCTACCAAGGTCCCTGATGTAACCATGCAGGCGTCCAGCAGTCGGAGAACCAAGGGCACCAGCCCAGGCAGCCCCAGGCACCCTTTGGAACGCCTTGGTCTGTCACACAGGAAGTACCCGGGAATGAACATGGTGTCCACAGGTCACTTTCTCTGCTGACACAGGAGAATGTTATCTTTAAAGTCACTCAGGAGATTAGCACAACAGGGAAGTGCAGCCCGAGAACCCCGTAGGATTCTCAGGGGTCTCTCGCAGAGCCTGGGCTATGTCCTGACTGCTTTGGGCCTGTACGGGTCTTACCTTATCTTCCAGACAGCATCTCCTGCACATGTTAGGGACCATGGGGCAAAAGTCAGGAGGAACCAGGCAGGCAGGGTGGGAAATGGAAGCAGATATAATGAGCAACTCGAATGCACATGCAGCTTCCAGAAGGATGTTGTTTCCAGGGAGCGAGGCTGGCAGACCACAGACCTGGCTTACACTGCTTGCCCCGGACTCAGGATTTCTGCTGGCTCTATCCTTCTGGGAGGGAAACGCCTGCTTTCCCCGCCATCAGCAAAGGGAGCAGAGAGGCAGTCCCAGGGAGCCTGGAACACACTGCCCTACTCTGACTTCCCCTGCTGGACAAGGCAACACGGGACCTTTGCAATAACCGATGGGTGGGGCCTCAAGGAGAAATCCACTCCTTTTCCATCCACCCAGTGGTCACCACCCCTGGACCCACTCCCAGCACATCTAAAAGGCCCCGCATGATGGACTTTCTCCTGCTGCTAACATGCTGACAACCAAACATATTCCAGAGCTAATCCCAACTTGGTGACTTTCAGTAAAATACTTTAAACTAAGACCTTCAGAGTTATGGAGGGAAAGAAATGGTAAAATCAGTTTGATGTCTCGATATTTCATAGGGAAAGCCCATTGCCAATCAGAACAATGCACTTATCTTTATTGTAATTTTTTAAAATTGATTTTCGAGAGAAAGGAAGAGAGAGAAAAACATCAATTTTTGTTGTTCCACTTATTTAAGCTTTCATTGGCTGGTTCTTGTATGTGCCCTGACCAGTGATTGAACCCACAACCCTGGGGTATCAGGAAGACACTCTAACCAACTGAGCTACCCCACCCTGGCTGGGCGCTTATCTTTAAGCCGCCCTCCTTCCTGTCCATGATGGGCTGGGGAGGCCTTCTGTGGCTGCCCAGGGACTTCGAGGGACCAACACCTTACACCTGGAGAGGAATAGGCGGGGCTCACTGGGGGAGCTGGGTGGAAAGCTACTGGAGCCCATCCTACTGGCTTCCTTCTCCAGGTCTCTGCCATCTGCACGGGCAGCTTGAGGGCCAGGGCTGCCTTGCACGCTAAGTGTTCCCCGTCCTCAGTCCAATGCACTCTATGTTACTGGAGGGCACGGTGAGGCACTGCTCTGGGGAGAGGAGAGGCAGGGGACGGTAACATCCCACCAGACAGGACCTGGGTACCTAATGCATCAAGACATACACTCCCAACTTTTGAGCCAGCTAAGGTCTAAAAACAAGCTGAAGTGTCAAAGACAGCCCAGCAGGGGAATTCCCAGCACTGGTAGAAAAGAGCTGTTTCTGAGTTCCCCTTTCCGTGACAACAGGGGCCACAAGAACCCTAAATTCTTCCTCTCAGATATCTTAACTCCCAGTTCTGAAGGCCACACTGAGGGTGGCATTCTGGGGAGATAAGCCTCTTTTTGTGAGTTACTGTCCCTTATCCAAAGATATGTACACTGACTGGCCCCTGGGGCTGGGAGCATTGTGCAAAGCCCAGAGGTGGCCCCCAGTCAAAAGCCCCATTTACTCCTCCAGGTCATTAAAAAGACAGCTCTAAAGAGGCTCAAAGAAAGTCCCTCTAGGATAGCGCAACACTGGAGGGAGATTGGACATAAATTCCCCTTTGTGGGTCTTTCCCTTTAAGAGTAACTGATTCAGCTTTTCTAGCCTTAATTTGGCAAATGACAAGGCTTTAGCTTATCAGGCATTTTCTTAAAACCAGGTTGGAACAGTAACAGCAATAAGAGAAAACTGGTCCTCGCCTTTTAAAAGGGGTCCCTAAATGTGCTCTCTTGAACTCCTAGAGCAGGTTCAGTAGCTCTGATGCCCGCAGCCTGGGAAGGAAAACAAGCAAGGTTTCTCAGCACCGGTGACTGGGCCCCCCTCACAGCCACAGCACACACACCCCCAAACCTCAGGCCGTGGGCTTTGGCTGCAAAGCTCATCAATGCTGGGCGGCTCAGAGGGGAAAAAAGGGTGCAGGAAAAATTTGCAAGTCGAGGATAAACAAACTGCTCCGTTGTCCTCAACCCCTCTCTGAGTTTGCTCTCGTTTCATTTTCACATTTGCAGCTGCAGGCTTCACTTCTGGTCTGCCAGATATCATCTGACTGCCCTCATGCTCCCCTAGGCCCCGACCTCCCCTCCCTTCTACAAAGTGGGGTGGGGGTGGGGTGGGGCAGCAGAAATAGAACCCAATTCAGGCACATCCTGAACCAGATCTTCAGAAAAGTTTGGCAAAATCGAACCAATTTACACAACTCAAATGGGCCTGGTGCACTAATACTTTCTTCTTCTTCTTCTTTTTTTTTTTAAATATACCTTTATTGATTTCAGAAAGAGGAAAGGAGAGGGAGAGAGAGAGATAGAAACATCAATGATGAGAGTCATTGATCGAGCCCACAACCCAGGCATGTGCCCTGACCGGGAATCAAACCCTGATCGCCTGGATCCTGGGTCGCAGCTCAACCGCTGAGCCACACCTGGCCGGGCAATACCTTCTGCCATGCACAGCACGCAGGGAGGCTGCTGCTCACTAACATTTAAGCAACTTAAACACATTTCCACTAGCCCCTAAACATTTAACAAATTCCTGCCCGAATCTCCTCTTGGTGGCTTGTTGAAGTCCAACCGTTCTCTCACAGGCCTGCAGGACTCAGTAGGAATGTATATGCCATTGGGAGACAAAGCTTTTAAATACAAAGTGAGTGAGCCCAAGGAGCCAGGGGCTGGCTCATTCAGTCAGCAATGCTAGCTGAGGTACCTTGGAGCCCAGATACTAAGTAATTTTCTATGACCTCACAGCCAGCCTGAGGCCCCATCTCCCAATCCTGTCTTCTTTCCCAGCATGCCCCAGGGGCTGGAAAGCATGAAACCCACACAACATTGCCAGTGGTTTCACCTGACAGCTCTTGTAACTTTAGCAAAGGAGCCAAGGAAGAAAGCAGCTCCTGCCTGTCAGGGCTCAAAGCACTGTGGACACACAGGGCCAATGGGAAATGAGCTCTCACTTGGGCTGGAACAGACCTCAAGGGTGTCATCTGGGCCACATCACAGACATTAGATGAAAGTAGTCTGACCACCACAGGTGCCCCAGGCTGTGTCACAGCCTGTTTACCTCTGCTGATGCGCTGTTTCTCTCCAGACAGAATCCCAGGAGTGTCGATGATGCTTATGCTATCCAAGACCGGGTTGGGCAGCTGGGCGCACATGAACCTGCACAGGAGCAAGAGCCGGGAAGAGGGCAGTCAATACTCAGTTATCGCTGCTCTAGAGGGCCCAGTGGTGCTTTCTCTGCTCCATCACAACCTCTGCTTCCTTTCCAAGAGCAAGAAACTTAATGGAGGTTTTCTATCATCTTAGTTTCCAGGAGTGGCCAACAGACTGTACACATATTTTTTAATATCTTTATTGATTTATCTTTATTGATTTCAGAGAGAGAGGAAGGGAAAGACAGAAACATCAATGATGAGAGTCATTGATCGGCTGCCTCCTGTAGGCCCCCCACTAAGGATCGAGCCTGCAACCCGGGCACATGCCCTGACTGGGAATCAAACCTTGATCTCCTGGATCCTAAGTCAATGCTCAACCGCTGAGCCATGCCCGGCCGGGCTGTACATATTTTCTTAACTGATATCCAACCAGCAAACTCAAACTGACCCACATCAGCACATCCCTCACATGAGCTTTCCTCCAGAGTTCAAAAGTTCAGCGCTCAAGTTGCTGATGTGTTAGTGAGAACTGCATGAGCCTAAGTCACCATTCAGTCCCAGAAAGGAAGCAGAAGGGTGACACAGGAACCGTGGGATTCCTTATTACAACTTATAATTTCTAACCACTGACTACATCTCTTTTTTTAAAATATGTTATTGATTTTAGAGAGAAGAGAGAGGGAGAGAAACACAAATGTGAGAAACATCGATTGGCTGCCTCCTGCACGCCCTCTACTGGGGATCAAGCCCACAACCTGGGCATGTGCCATGACTGGGAATTGAACCAGCCACTCTTTTGATGCATGAGATGACGCTCAACCGAGCCACGCCGGCCAGGGCACCACTGGCTACATTTCCATACACCGAAGAGAGAAGGTCCTTTCCCACTGCTGCTGGGCCCAGCCCTTCCCTTCCGCTCAGCTCCTTGGGGTAAAGGACTGCAGTGGGTGGCCAGTGAAAGCTGGAGGACCACACAGGCTGGTTGGTGGGGCAGAGAAGTAGACACCATTTTCTGAAAGTCAAAGCCTGCAGAGGAAGAATGAAGAATGAAGCCATGGAGAGGCTAGCAACTCATGAGTGGGGGCTTAGCTGTGTATGCCTAAGTTACCACTGGACTTAGAACATCCCAGAACAGCAAGGGGCTCTCCCAACTGATAGCAGAGATTCTTGATTGGACACAGAATAGTCTCCTTTTAAAACTTCTCTGAAAAAGGTACTGTAAGCAAAGAAAACACTGACCCAATGTCCATAGGACTTGGGCCTAAAGCTGCCTTTCCAACAATAGGGAGGAAACTGAGCTGATTAACTTCCCCTTTTGGTCCCACCTCCCAGGTGGACCAGTGGCCTGCAGACTAAGGGTGAAAGGTGCTGTCTACAAACACAACAGAGCAAAACCAGCTGACCCACAAGGTGAGCAAACCTTGGACCTCATCCTCCCTAGTGCCAGCAGCAGAGCCCGTGTGCTGTAAACAACTGTGTGCCAGGCCTGGGGCTCCTGCTAGGGAAAGTAGTCACTGGGGAGAAGACCAAATAGAAGGATCCCAAGTATGACTGGCTCTGGGTAGCCCTGGCCGGTGTGGCTCAGTTGGTTGGGTGTCCTCCAGTGCACTGAAAGGCTGCTAGTTCGAATACTGGTCAGGTACATGCCCAGGTGTGGGCTTGATCCCCGGTACAGAGCGTGCAGGTGGTGGCTGATCGCGATGTTCTACTCTCACACTGATGTTTCTCTTTTTTTTCTCTCTCCCCCTTCCTCTCTCTCTAAAAATCAATTTTAAAATCTTAAAGAAAAAAAAGCCTTGCAAATAAGCCTGGTGAGTAATCTGTAGGACCCAGAAACAACTGTCACCCCAATAAACTTAATTTAAAAAGGGGGGGACAATTGCTCTGTGGTGGAAAACATGAAGGGGAGCAGGCAGTACAGATGCATCCACCCATCCCATCCCTTCTCACAAACAAGGATGCACAGATTTCACTCTACACTACAAGTGGGCGGTAACAGTTACACAATGAGTTTTCACAGGATGATCTTAGGGCATCCTGACTGTGCCCTGCCTCCCTCAGTCTGCTCCATCTGATTTTTGTCTTAAAACAGCCACTTAGGGGGAAAAGGCTGGAAAGTCAAGTTCATGACTCAATGAGTCTCTTTAAGAGCACTGGGAGAGGCTGTGTCAGCCAGAGAAGAGCCCCCTTTGTGTGCCCTGGCTGGCCAGGAGGCACAGGCTGACAAAGCTCAGGCCTCTGCCCCAATACAAACCCATGTGCCCCGCCCTTAGCTAATAAGGGCCCTTTTGGCAGGGTCATTAGCATTTGGGGACCCTCTGGAGATGAGGTGGTGGCAAGAAGGAAACAAGTGTGGTTGTCGGATCCTAGGGCACCAACATCATCAAAGTACCTGTCTGGTGCCCAGCACTCCTGAATTGCTCTTTTTGTGGGGTAGAAGCAGCAGCAACTTGCTGAGCAAACACAGTCAGCACTGCATCCCCTTGCTAGGTGAGCTTGACAAATCCATCTGGCTCAGGGGACAATTAGTTTCCTGAACTAATGAGGTGGATGAACTAGATGTCGGAGATCCCTTCTAGCTCTGAAACTTTCAGTCTACAAATTCAGAAAACAGGCCATATGCCTTGGCCAGGTAGCTCAGTTGGTCAGAGCGTCGTCCCAATATGCCAAGGTTGCGGGTTAGATCCCTGGTCAGGGCACATACAAGAATCAACAAATGAATGCATGGATTGGGTGGAACAGCAGCATTTCTCTCTCCCTCCAAAATCAATTTAAAAAATAACAACAACCAAAAAAAAACAAGCCATATACCCATTTCTCCTTTCAAAACAAGGTTTGCGATCACAAGCAGAAGTGGAGACCCAGGAGCAAATTAGGTAGGTATCGCTACCCTTCCTTCTAGCTTCACAAAGTTCTGTGTGAAAGAAGAGACCTAATAATGCTTGGAATTCCCAGCATAGCAGCCAAATTTTCCACAAGATTGCACCGCACCCACCAGCTAAGAGTCTGAGCCAATCCCCTATCTATAGACACAATAATTCTAAAACACCAGCATCCTCCGGAGAGAGGCTCCAGGCTAAGAGGGCCGTGCCTCTTCAGGAGCCCTCACCAAAGGGCTTTAATTCAACTCAGGCCCTTTATGCCATCAGCTATAAAATAGGAAGACAGTCTTAAAGGCCTGAAAAGGGCAAAAAGACAACAGTAGCCTGTCTCCTCCGTTAATGGTCAGCTCTGACTGGACAGGCCTGGCCCCAGCTTGGACTGGGGGCGAGCTGGTCCACCCTGTGCAGTTGGACAGTGTCTGGAAAGGAATGTGATCATACAGGGTGGAGACCTGGAAGGCGAGTCAAGGTTCTTACCCAGACCCAGACCTCAAAAGGCATGTCGAGTCACTCCTCCTGGAATGGGAAGTGTCAGAGAGGGCAGATCTGTGAAGTCCCTTGGTATGCACCATGAGGGTGGGCGGGGGGGAGGATTTTAAGAACACTGACTAGCTGGTTTGGTTCAGTGGTTAGAGCATTGGCCCTCGGACTAAAGGGTCCTGGGTTCAATTACAGCCAAGGGCATGTACCTTGGTTGCAGGCTCGATCTCTGCACGTGTGGGAGGCAACCAATCGATGTGTCTCTCTCACATCGATGTTTCTCTCCCTCTCTCCCTCTCTTTCTCCCTTCCACTCTCTCTGAAAAAGCAATGGAAAAAATACCCTCGGGTGAGGATTTGAAAAAAAAAGAAAAAAAAAAAGAGAAAAAAAAAGAACACTGTCTAGGGCCTCCGAGTTCCTTTACAGAAAAATGAGTTTGGCCAAGTAGTTCAGTTGGTTAGAGCATTGTCCCCATACTCCAAAGTTGCAGGTTCCATTCCCCTTTAGGGCAGATACAAGAATCAACCAATGAGCCTGGCTGGTGTGGCTCAGAGATTGAGCATCAATTATTATCCAGGAGATCTCAGTTCAATTCCCGGTCAGGGCACATGCCCAGGTTCTGGGCTCAATCCCCCAGTAGGGTACGTGCAGGAGGCAGCCGATCAATGACTCATTGACTCATTGATGTTTCTCTCTCTCTCCCCCTTTCTCTCTCTGAAATCAATAAAGATATAGTTAAAAAAAAAAAAAAAAAAGGATCAACCAATGAATATACAAGTGGAACAACAAACTGATGTTTCTCTCTAAAAGAAAAAAATCAATAAACAATTTTTTTAAAGTGAGTTTGGCTGTTGCGCTCCTTAGAAAGGAGGTCAATGTGTTTCATTCATAGCATCGTGAAGGTTAGAATCTTGGAGGACTGATTACTCTCATCATGAGAAGGCAAGTTTCACCCATTTAACTAAGGGAACTGAGGCTCAAGTAGGTTAAGGAAGCTCCCAGTGAGTCTACAGAGGGACTCCGGGTCCAAATCTCATTCCAGGGCTCCCAGGGTCACCACTTGATGCTGCTTCCTGTAACCCTTAAGGCAGCACAACTCCATCTGCCTGCAGCCCCAAACTCCGCAGGCTACAGCCAGATCCTCCCTGTTCTACAAAAACCACCGGCCCCAGGGGACGGACAGCACAGCACACCAGCAAAAGGAATGGCTAAAAGTTTCACCATATTTTTCCACTTAAGAAACAGATCCTCGAGGGAGGAAGGGGTGGTTTGAATGAATTAAGTGCGTCCAGTCTGGGGGAAGGATGTGGAGACATGACTAACCCCTGGTTCGGAGGGAAGGGGAGCTGGAATCTGCGGGGATAGCGGTGTGGGTTGGGAGTTAAACTGATAACCTAGAAAATTCGGGGGGGGGGGGGTGACAGAAGCCGGGGAAGCCGATGACGCGCACTCCCAGAACCACAGTTGGGTTTTCTATGAAGTGGCAGGGGACCCAGTCCCGTCTCAGGGAGTGGTCGCTGAGGGTCTCGCCAGAGCCTTGAAGACAAAGGACAGCGGGGCGGCGGCCACGGGAGGGTCGGGACCAGAGTGCGGGGTCGGAGCTCCGGTCGTCCCCGCAGCTCCCCAGGGCGTGGGGTGAGTACCTGTTGAGGAAGGCGTTGCCGAAGGCATTGAGCTTGCGGAAGGGGCGCCGCGGGTCCACGACGAGCGCGTTGCCCGGCACCACGCCCTCGGTGGGGCCGTGCATGACGGCGATGAAGGAGTCCGTGGTGGGCTCGGGCCCGATGCGCATCCCCGGGAAGTCCTGCTCGATCAAGTGCCGGATGAAGGTGGTCTTGCCCGTGCTGTACTGGCCCACGAGCAGCACCATGGGCTTGTTGTCGAAGTCGGCGTCCTCCAGAGCCGGCGAGTGGAACTCGTGGAAGCGGTAGTGCTCCTCCAGGGGCAGCAGCTTCTGCGAGTACAGCTGCCGCAGCCCTTCGGCCACCGTCTGGAAGAGCTCCGGCTCCTTCTTGCGGCGGGCATCCTTGCTCACCCAGCTGAACATGCTGCCGGAGACCGGGCTGGTTGCTGCGGGCAGAGCGGCGGCTGGAGCTGGGTGAAGGCGCGCAGCCGAGGCGGGGCCCGGCCGGCGGAGGGGCGGGGAAGCGGCGGGGCGGCGGGGCAAGGGGCGGGGAGGGGCCGGTACTGCGCAGGCGCACGTCACAGGCCGTGCAGCGCCCTCTGCGGAATGAAGAGCGCGCCCGGTCCAGCGCCCTTTATAAGGCCGTTCTCCGCGTTCGGGCGGGCGCGCCGCCGGGGGGCAGGGAACTGGGAGGGGGAGGGGAGGGAGAGCCGGGCCAGCGGACCCCACGCCACGTCTTCCCTTCCCCATCTCCCATTGGCCAATTTCAAATCTCGCGAGCGCCGCTTGCTCGGCTTCCAGCCCCTGGCCCGGGTGCCATGGCAACCACACTTGTTTAGCCTCACATTAGTGGGCGGCTCCCAGAAGTACTGTGGTGGGAAAGGCGGGAAGCGGGAGTCGCGAGGAGGTCCGTGGGGCTTGCGTGCCTTCCAGCGTGCGCGAGACGCCCAGTTAAACACCCCAGCTCCCTGACTGCGCACCCCACCCGCAATTACCCCCAAGACGGTCCTCCTCCTCCCACGGGCTCAGAACCCCCTGAAAGTTGGGACGACCCCCGGAGGCCTCCTGGCCTCCTCCTCTCCTCTCGCCCCTGCTTTCCCGACACTTCCTCTCATCCGCGCATCTTCGCTTTGGGAGAGGGAGTGGCAAGCAAGAGGTTGTAGAGGAAGCTGAACATCCCAGGCGGGGAGTGACTGGGCAAAGAAAAACGGGGAGGGAGAGGAGGCCGTGGGGAAAGTCTGACTAGCCGCAAGGGGTGACATCCCCTCGGGCCAAAGGGGCTGGGAACTGGGAGATGGACGACAGCATCCGGGGAGAAGAGACAACCTCCTTAAGGAGGCTGCATCTATGGGAAGGTGGGAGCGTAAAGAGGAAGCTGAGGCCCTCTGGCCACATGAGTTCTGAGGAAGAGGAAATTCCCTATGTGGGGAGGAGGGGAAATGGGCAACAGTGAAATCTTGTGGGAACTTTGGGGGAATTAAAAAGCCCAAATACTTCTGCTTTCCTCTCAAGGTCACCACCAGTTACCATTTTTTCACTCTGACCTACCAGTTCTTGGCTGTTCCACTAGGCTCATTCCCCTGCCATCATCCCTGGCCACACATAGGTCCCCATGGCTGTCCAGGTTGGTGAGAATCTTCACTGGGTGATGTCAGAGCTTTGGGGACTGTGATTGTTATGTAACCATTACAGGATACCAAAGTGCAGGAGGGGATCCTGGAGGGCTCCTGGACAGATCTAAAATGTACTTGGGAACTTGGAGGCCTCATCTCCAACTTTCTGGCTTCTGGGAAATGTGGGAGCCTGGAGGGCTGGGCGCCTATATCAGGGAAGAAAGCAGACTGTCATGCTAAGGGGACAGAGGCAGGAACTCAAATCTGAGAACAAGCAGAATATTAGGGGAGCAGGGTCAAGTGGAAGCCAGAGGGGGCAAGATGTGAGGTTTGGTCACCCACCCCTTAGAGAGTCAGGCCTCGGTGCCTTCTGAGGGGATAAGTAATGTTAAATTGATTGCCTTCCCCTGTTCTCTAAGCATTAGAGAGCCCTGCCTGCACTCTTAGGTCCCTGATTTACCTCTTTTATTTGGATTTCATTCCCATCTTTTCATCAATCACAGTAAGACATGTGATAAAAAGCCGTAAGACTTTTTTTAGCTTTCTCCTCAAAAGAGGATATTGAGACTCCTAGGCAGGCTGTTACCATAAGGCTGTGTGCCAGCTGGTGACCAGGAACCTCCGGCAGGCCCTGTTCAGACTTCCTGGGTCGGCCTTAGAGCCAAAGGACTTGCCTCCTACATGGCACTTTGAGGGGTCCACCCCGGAGATGCAACTTCTGGGCTGTTCCAGGGAAGGGCCCGGGGCTGAGGATCCTGAAAGAGGTGGTTGTTCAGTGGCTTGAATGTGGTTTTAAGGAGCTGGGTCCCGGCAGCGCTCAGACTGACCCACCATGGTTTGCATATCTCCCCAGAGCGCTGTGTGTTGGGAAAGCCCAGCCCTATAAAATTGAAAACAAAATGTTCCTGGGTTATTTATAAACGAAACCCAGACCCTGTTGTCTCTGTATGGCCACTTGATTTTCTCTAAGGAGCTCAAAGGGCTGGAAGAGGGGATCTTTCTCCCTCATGAGGCTCAAATGGGCGGATATTAGGTTCCCCAGTTTCACAGAGTTGGCACCTAGATCCTGGCAGCTTCCTTTTCTAGTAATGCCCCAGACTGGGAACATGGCCTAACTTTCTTTCGTTCTGTTTTTTGAGTAAAGTAGCTCTGTTGGATGAGAAAGTTGTGTGAACTGTGAATGAACCATTTCACTTTTGGTTTCTCTGTTTCACTTTCTGTCTTTGCCCGCGTCCCGGGGAAAAGATTGAGGGAAGGGTTCAGATATTTCCTTTTATATCAGAAATGATGTCCACCCTGCACTCCCAGTATTTTTTCTTCTTTCAAATTCACGAACACACCTGCAAAACCCAGCCTCCTCAGAGACTGCACTCAGCCAGCAGAAAGGGGCCCCCTGCTTTCCCTCAGAGTCCCTTTTGCTCAGTCCCAGGAGGGCCTGGTCTAGAGAAGTATCTACCAGGCCCCTAAAAAAAAAAAAAAAAATGGGGTTTTTCTCCAAATATGGCAGAAAAATCACGCTGGGACAAACCAAAAACACATAGGTTTGTCTCTGGGATGAGGAGTGGTTCATTCTTTCCACTGAGAAAATTTGCATATTAGTGCAGCTTTTTGGTCTTGCAGTCACGAGAAATAGATTTGGCCAACAGATCAGTTTTGCCAAAACAAGGTAAAGAACTGGAGAGGCTGTTCCTCCGCAGGCCAGGGTCTCCAGTGCCGGCCAGAAGGGTGTCTACAGCCCATGAGGCCTCTTTCTCTCCTAAAGAGGCACAGCAGTGGACATGGCCTGGCGCTAGGGATCCAGGAGAGTTGCTGGGCTCCAGAGGCCTCTGAGGGGTCCAGCAGCCAGGACAGGGTCTGGCTTGGAGGTGACAGAGTGTCAGGGCTGCTCAGGACTCTGCTTCCAAATCCCAGTGAGAAGAAGCCAGAGGCTCTGGGATGTTGAGTGTCTTCCTCGAAGTCACTGAGGCCGGATGAGAAGCGGAGCCTTTGGAATGTTAACACTGTACTCTTTTCACACTTGAACCATCTGAAGTCATAGGTTGGGCTGGAGGCACAGCCGAGGAAGAGGGTTTCAAGAGCCTTTCTCATGAAGCTGCAGCTCCTGCCCTGCATCTTGGGTCTCGTGGGAACCACTCCTGCGACTTTCCAGGATGCAGTGCGCTTGTAAGGGCCACAGTGCTTTCCTGAGCTAAGTTGCACGGGCCTCTGAACACTTTTGATAGAAACCATATGCTGGGCTAGAGGACGCCACCCGCTGCCAGGCTTCCAAACTCTTCCAAACTTGTATCTTTAACTCTGTTGCCCTTGGCCCCATCTTGCAGGGGCTGTGGGGGCAGGAGCTGCAGCTGCAGCCAAGCCCAGGGTGCAGTGTTTACTCCGAACCCTGCAGCACACAGGCACCACCCCAGCCCTGCCCTCCACGCCTTTGCTGTGGACACATTGCAGTCAGGACTCCACAGGGAGTGATTTATCACTGCACATGAGAATTCTGCCTCTACAGTAATACTACCAGGGATCCCCTGACAGGGTCTTGGAGTCCCCTTACTCTACATTGATGGAAATGGTGGGTGTAGCCCTGATGTACTGTGATAGCAGCCTGAGAGTACACATGAGGTGTGTGGATATTGCTAAGGACCCGTGCTCTTAACCCTGCCTGTGCCAGGACAGCCACTTGCCATCCTGACCTCTCCAGGCATGTCTTCCACTCCAGGTGCTCTCCCTCACCATGGCCTCTATCCCCTGTTCCCCCATGGCTGGAAAACAGCCTGAGCCTCACAGTAGGCCTTACAGGCTAGGGGCTAGAGAGTTATTCTGTCCCCAATCATGTGTCACACTAAATTACCAGGGCACAGATCCCAGGTCATCCTTAATGAGCCCATCCTCTGGCCTCTGGCCCAGGCCCTCACATCCACACCTCAGTGAGGGGTCATTGTGCCCAAAGTCACTCTTCAGTCCCCTCCACATAGACAGTCCATGAAGCTGTCTTGGCCAGTCAGTCTCTCACTCCCTCCTGGCCTGGCTGAAACATTCCCCTGACCTTTGTCTTCTCCATCCTGCCCTAAGTACAGGCAGTGGGGGTGGGTCATCTGAAAAGGGACTGGATGTTGAGGAGATGAGAGGGCCATATCCGCCCAAGCTCCATGTTCACTCTCAGAAGTACATGTTGTGGCTTCTCCGAGGGCAGGAATGCAATGAGACCCTTCTCAGAGCTGGGGCTGAGCCTCCGAGACCCTTCTCAGAGCTGGGGTTGAGCCTCCGAGACCCTTCTCAGAGCTGGGGTTGAGCCTCCGAGACCCTTCTCAGAGCTGGGGTTGAGCCTCCATCTGCTCATCAGCCTGGCCTCCTGCCCCTTGATTCCAAGAGCTCTCCCTGAAATACCCTCTTGCCCTTTGTAATTATTGGTAAGCAGAATTCTAAGATGTCCCCAAGATTCCCTACCCTGGTGTACACACCTGGTATAATGCCTGGGGTGATGAATATGGTGGGTTTACTCCTGTGATGTCAGTCATGTTTGATTGCACAGTTGACTTTGGATCAGGGATTATTGGAGTGGCCTGACCTTATCACAGGAACTCTAAATGCAGAGTTTACTCCGGCTGGCATCGGAGGACGGAAGTCAGAGATGCAAAGCGGCAGAGTCAGTGTGCCCTTGTTGACTTGAACCAGGAGGGGCCACATGAAAAGGAATGTGTGTGGTCTCTGGGAGCTGAGAACAGCCTTCACCTGACAACTGGCAAGGAAATGGGGATGTCAGTCCTACAGCTACAAGCATCTGAATTCTGCCGATCCAAGCCAACCATCAACAAGGAGTGTGGAAGCAGATTCCTTAGAGAGCCCGCAGAGGAGAACTGAGCCTGGTCAACACGTGATTTCAGCATTCCAGGCTCGGACTTGTGACCTTCAGATCCTGAGCTGAAAAATGGCTGTTGTTTCAAGCCACTAAGTTTGTGGCACAGGTATTCCTGGAGTTTTGAAAGATCACATTGCATCACTTCCTTTTTATGAAAGACCTACATTAGTGCCTGTTTTTGCTAACCAAAAGAAATCCAAAGAGATTTTCACTTTTACAAAAAAGTCGAAAATAGTGTTGTGTTTGTTTGGCAGTGAGCCATTACAGAGGCAGTGCGTGCTCCAAACAGCAAGACTGGCCCTGCTTTTACTACGTATTAGTGTTATTCTAGGTGTTATGTGTTAGTTGGTATGATTGGGAGGTTATTTTTTGGGTCTGGGACTGCTCAAAAATTTTTTCACAAAAATTAATGGTTATTGCAAAATTAAAAAAAAGATGAATGGTAATTGCTTCTTTGCTTTAGGCCATTTCAGCTTATGAAAGGTTTCACAGGGCCCACCGGAGTGGCGCAGTTGATGGAGCATCATCCCACGCACTTAAAGGTTACCAGTTCGATTCCCCATCAGGACACATACCTGGGAGCATACAGAAGGCGACCGGTTGATGTTTCTCAGTCACATCAGTGACTCTCTTCCCCCCTTCCTCTCTCTAAGCATGTCCTCTGGTGAGGATTTTTTTTTTTTAAGAAGGGTTTCACAGGAACACTCTACTTTCAAATAGTGGGGGGAGGGGGCCGGATCCCGTCATTACTTTCGAATAGTGGGGGGAGGGGGCCGGATCCCGTCATTTGTTGCACAGCAGTGGAAAATTATTACAGCAATGGATTTGTCCTTTTGTCAAGCAACAATTTACTTGATTGGCAACACCTGGAAGCCACTCAACAGGCGACAAGAAGAAAACGGAAGGAAACAAAAGTGATGGTGGCTATAGCTGAGAAAGCAGATTTCAAAACTGAATACAGTGTGACCTGGCTACACACACACTACCAGCGACAATGAAGAGGGCAAAGTGCACAGTCAGGTTCAGGTCCGAAAGACTGTGTCATCTTTAACAAGACGCAGGTGTCAGGGACCAGCTGTGAAATGGGATAACAAAGCCCTGGCTAGCAGGATTAAATGAGCATGTGCAGAGCGCACAGCACAGAGAAGTCAGATAACTCGAGTGATGACAGGAAATGTCTACAGGGCTATCCTTGCGCCAGCGAGACTGCAGCAACTTTGGTTTACTTCGCTATATTACCCAAATTTTATATCATGGACATATTTGATTTCCTTAATTGAGGGGTGAGAAGGGGAAGGAAAAAGCTGAGTGATGTTCTACAAAACAACTGACCTGTACTTTTTTTTCCTTCAGATTTTTAATTGAGTCTTAGAGAGAGAGGAAGGGAGAGGGAGAGAGAGAAAGAGAGAAAAATATCGATGTGAGAGCAAAAAATCCATCAGCTGCCGACCGGGAATTGAGCCCACAACCCAGGCATATGCCCTGCCTGGGAATCGAGCTGGCAGCCTTTCAGTGCACAGGAGGAGCCCAAGCAACTGAGCCACACCAGCCAGGGCTGGCCTGTACACTTCAAAAATGCCGAGGTCTTGAAAAACAAAGAAAGGCTGAGATGGTTTCAGATTTAAGAAGACCAAAGGGGCCCGACAGCCAAATGTGAGGAGCGATCTCAGTTTATTTTGACAAGAGACCTCGGAAGTGGACGGCATATCAGATGATAGTCTTGCACCACCGCGGCTATGCGTGAATGTGGCAACGGTACTGTGGTTGTGTAAGAGATGTCATTTTTCTGAGGGGATACATGTTGAAATATTTAAGGGTGAAGGGTCATGACCTATGTAACTCACTCTCAGATTGTTCAGAAAAAAATGTGTGTGTGTGTGTGTGTGTGTGTGTGTAAGAGAGAGAAAGCAAATATGCCAAAATATTAACTATTGATGAATCTGAATGAAGGGTGTATGACTGGTTATTGCAGCTTTTCTGAAGGTTTCATAATTGTCAAAAACAAAGAGTCCTAGCCGGTTTGGATCAGTGGCTAGAGCATCCATCCGCTTGCAGACTGAAGGGTCCGGGGTTCGATTCTGGCCAAGGACACATACCTCAGTTGCAGGTTTGATCCCCGGAACCGGGTCCGGGCTCATGGGGGGTGGTCAACCAATCGATGTGTCTCTCTCACATCAATGTTTCTCTCTCTCTCTTTCCCCCTCCCTTCCACTCTCTCCGAAAAGCAATGGAAAAAATATCCCCAGGTGAGGATTAAAAATAAAAAGAAAGAAAGGCTGTTAACAAGATACCCCTCCTTCAGGCACCATGTGGCTTGGTCCAATATTACATTTACGGCCTCATGACCCAGCAGAACCAAAGTCTATCTATAGTCAATCAATCAATCAATCAATCAGTTATATTCTGTTCACATGTTGGAACACCGGGCAGCAGTGAACGAGCGTGAATAAACTGTGGACTCCAGCAACCAGATGGACAGCCAGACACAGAAGCAAGATTCATTTATATAATAAACAACCACCCTGGGCAAAATAAACACATGGCGTTTGGGGCTGCGTACGGATGGTCAACCGCAGAGAAAGTCAAGGGAGTGTTACCACAAAGGTCAGCGTTGTGCTTACCTGGGCGGGGTCACCTGGAGGGACACATCTGCCGGGACTCACTTCAGAGTTCCCCAAGCAGACACGGTACATTTATGTCGTACGCGCACATGGCAGCTGGATGTCCCACCGGGAACCCCACTCCGTGCGAGGTGAGCGCTGAGCCCCTGGGACCCGCCTCTGCGTGGCGCTGGCAGCCCCGGGGCGCCCCGGAGGGGCCGGGGGCTGCGGGGGGCGGGGCCGGGGTGGAGCGGGCGGGCGGCTCCGCAGCTCCCGCGGCGTCGGCCTGGGGCGCCCCCTGGTGGTGGTCTGGGCCGGAAGGCTTGCTGAAGAGTAGGCTTCCCTGGTGCCCGCTCCCTTGCCCTCTCTGCACCTTCGTCCCCGTCGTTCCTCCGTCCTCCAGCGCTCCCGACACCTTCCTGGGCCTCACCTCAGCAGAAGCTGCACTCGGACTCGCCTCTGGGGGAATTTGCCCCTTCAGGGCCGCCCAGTTCTGACCTCGCCTTCCCCTAATCCTTCCCTTGCGGTTGGAACTCCGTGCATTTGCGCAGGCCCTCGGCCTCGCGTCCTACCTGCCCGCACCGCACTGACGGCTCTGGGCACCTGATGCCCACCTCGCTCCAGGCGCGTCATTCATGCGGTCTTTCAGCGTGCATTTCATCTAGGTATGTGTTTATTTTCTAACACTGCCCTCCTCTCTTTGCCCCTGCAGCCCTAACACTAGTGTCCAACGCCTTTTAATAGGCCCCTCTCTTTGAAATACCTGGAGTCTCCTAAGTCATTATAAATAGGTAGCATTGCCAGGCTGGTGTGGCTCAGTGGTTGAGCATCAACCCATGAACCTGGAGGTCATGGTTTGATTCCGAGTCAGGGCACATGCCCGGGTTGCGGGCTCCATCCCTAGTAGGGGGTGTGCAGGAGGCAGCCGATGGATGACTCTCATCATTGATGTTTTTTTCTCTCTCTCTCCCTCTTCCTTCCTCTCTCTGAAATCAACAAAAATGTATTTTTTAAAAATAGGTAGCATTATTGGATAAACGGTGTTGGGAAAATTGATAACTGTTGTGTAAACTATAGGGAGATCTCAACATCATGCCGCATAATAAATAAGCAATAATATCAATTTCCTTACTCTATTCCAGTTGGTCCTGTTTTAAGGGCTCTTTTATCAGTTCCTGCATCCAAGAAAGAGACATGGGCTCACCATATCCTCCTCTTAACCCTCTCGTCATATCCAACCACCCAGCTTTCTTCTCCTCTAACCCTTACAATTGCTCTTGCCTTGACATCTCTTCAACAGCCTTAATGAGTTTCAGTCTGTGAAAACAGTGCTCTCACTGGCCTTACTCTCCCACTCTCCATCTCCAGATTTGCTCCATTGAGTGTTATCTGGCTACTCTTCTGCTGAGACTTTCCAGGGATTCTCTGCTGCCTAAAGAACAAGTACGGATTCTGGAACCTGAGATGGAAAGCCCCCCAATACAGTTCATGCCCCTCTCTCCCAAATGAGAAAGGAAATAGGGTGTATGTCCCATAAGTTACTCAACACCCCGCAGGCCCAAGGCGGGCTCTGCCATTCAAATGCATTGATATTCCTGCGCAAAATGTATAGAGATGTATGTAAGAAAAGTGTACATTGATGCTCTTCGGGTGAGGTTGAGTGTGCATTTATTAAGCACCTACTCTGTGCCAGTCTCTGAGGCTACAGGAAACAAAAAGTCAGTGGCTGCTGCTCCCAGGGGTTCACAGGTGGGGGGGAACAGCCAGGTGTTGGTGGTGGGATCTCTAAGGGAGACCGCTGAGCATCATGGGAGCCAGTGAGTGGAGGCTGGATGCAGTCGAGGGAGGTATGCACAGGCCAGGGGCCTGCTGGGGAAAGGCCGCAGGTCAGGAAATCAAAGAGCCAGTCAGAGGGACCTGGGCTGGCCTTGCTCACGAGTGGAGCAGGGTCTCTGAGAGCTGTCAGAGGCTCTGCAGAGGCAATGGAGGAGGAAACCCAGGGTGTATCTTGAAATGCCCCCCCCAGGAGGAGTGAGTCATGGACTTTATCCTAATGGAGTTTGGGACCAATGGGAGGGTAAGATAAACACACAGAGGCTCTCAAGAAATAAGATAAGGGGCTGGTGGGCGAGGCCCACAGAGTTGTTGCATTGAGGCCAGGAGCTGATCCAGCAGAGTCATGGGGCGGGGGGCATCTCAGCTGAGGAGATGGGGACCCAGGGATCCAGAGCTGAGAGGGCAGCGTGAGCAAAGCAGTCCGGGGGAAGGGACAGTGACAGTGATATAGAGACCAGAGCAGGGGGTGAGAGGCGTGTCAGCTTCAGAGTCCTCAGAAGGAAAAGGTCTGACTGTGTGACTTTAGCAAGCTGCTCACCCTCTCTGAGCCTGTGTCCTCATCTCCCAACCAGGTTCCCTAGAGTTACCTTGCAAGGTGGCTGAGCTGATTCCCGGTGATTGATGTGTGCCAGCGCCCAGCCCACAGAAAGGGCTCAAGAACCATTTCCTGTGATTAAGCAATTTGGGCTTTATTCCTAGGTCTGTTTTTCCAATTTTTACCAGCAGAAATCTTTGTGGTCAAATGAAAATTTCCCCAGAATCCACTGTATAAAAGCCAGGTAGGAGGGAGGCTATTGTGGGAAGCTGGAGCGGGGGTGGGGCCACAGTCTCCCCCATTCGGCTCGCAGCTGTGCAGGAGGATGAGACTGGCAAGAGAGAGGAGGGGGGTGAGCAGAGGGGAAGGTTGGCACAGGGTCCCTGTCTTGGGAGGCTCTAGCACAGACTGGGGCCAGAGCCTTTGGCCCACCCCGGCCACACTGGATGTCGGTGGTCCTTCCTCAGGATGCAAGATGGAAGCTCAGGATCTGTTCAAACATTTATTGAGCACACACCTAGGCTCGGCCTGGGCCGGGGGCTGAGCTCACAGGTGGTGGAGAGGACAGAAACCTTGGGAGAGTGTAGTACTCAGGGGCAGCACTGGGTGCTGGGGGTGCCGGGCAGGTATTTAGGATCAGTGGGCTTCAAGAAGGCTTCCTGGAGGCAGCAAATGCTTAGGCAGAGCTTGGAATGGTTAGTAAGAGTGAACCTGGCAAAACAGCTGGGAAGGGTATTTCAGGCAGAGGGAACAGCATGGGCAAAACACAGAGGCATGCCATGTCGCAGCAGTCAGTACAGGTGGGGCCCAAAGCAGTTCAGGCTCAGAGGGGCAGTGGAAAGGTGGGAGTGAGACAGGAGGGCATTGGGCCTTGAGTGCTGCGCTGGGGTAGCAACTCTTCACTGCCCACTGGACACCTCCAGCCCTGGGCCTGCCCCACAGGTCCTGGCAGCTGGCATTGAGGCGAACATACCTGTGACCTATGGAATTGGCAGCCAGAGGGGAGACGAGAGCACTGGCTGTCAATTCATAGGTCAGAGCCCTGTGCACTCGGTCTCAGCAGCCTACTGACAGCCCATTACCCTTCGCCATCCTGGGCCTGAGGGCACAGCCATGGAGGTCCCTACTGGTCTGCTGGTCTCCACCTCCACAGGGACTGGCCCCCACCCCAGATAACAGCAGCCCCACTGGAACTAGTGGGCACTTCCACATGGAGTTGCTGTTACAGGGGGTGGGAGCCACTTGGAGGCATCTCCTCTTGGGCAGAGGTCTAAAGAGTACCCCGCACCCACGTAGCTGGGCCCCTGGGTCCTCATGGCCTGGGTCCATGGTCTTTTTATTGAGACTCCTTATCACCCAGGGCCCACTCCTCTGGGCGAAGTCCAGTCTCAACCCCAGATCTGCCCATAAAGCCGGGAGTGGCTGATTTACAGCTCAGAGGCAGCCTTTGCCCGCTCTGACACCCACACCCACTGTCCCCAAGTTCCCGGTTTCCTCCTTTCTTTCCCAACCGGAGCTGGGCCCCAGTTCCAGGTTTGGCTGCTGCTGCCTCCCTCCGCTGCCCTTTGCCCACCCTTTCCACCTCAACCACAGGGCAGAGGGACATCGAGGGACGGCTGGGCCTCCGTTGTCTCCAGGGACCTCCAAATGCCCAGATTCCTTAGGATGGCCCTGTAGGAACTGGACATGAGAAGGGCAGGGGTGAAGGGGAAGTAGAGAAAGTGGGCGAGTGAGGCAGAGAGGCCAAAAGAGAAACAGATGAGACAGGCGGAGAACGGACAAGGGACAGCGAGGGTGAGGTGGAGGGAGAGGGGACAGACAGGGCACTTGAAAAGGTGCCGATCCACAAACCTGCAGACACAATGGTAAGAACAGGGCTGCAAGCAGTCACCCATCTGGAAGACACTTAGCACCTTGGTGGCCTGGGAGCTGGGTGACCTTGAACATGTGGCTTAACCTCTCTGAGCACTGCCGGTTCCTCATATGCACTTTAGGGCCTGTGAGGCTGTCCTGCACACTGGCCTAGACTGGTGGGAAGACCCTCCCTTTAACCTTTGGGTCTGTCCCTGCTGTAGGGAGGGGAAGGAGCTGCTGGCTGGGGTCCCTGAGCTAGCCCCTGGCCCCCAGGCCCTGGCCTCCGGGGAGGACAACTTTTTGCTGCAAAGTGTTTTCTCATCCCCCCTGACTAGCTCTGGCCCAAGAGGCTTCAGTGACAGGTTCCTGCCAAGGGGATATTTCAGAGATCCCAAGACTTCCAGAGAGGAAGAGCTGGGACTCTGAGCTTTTAGAGTGGGCTTGGGTCATCCCTCCCTTTCCCTGTAGTGGAAACTGGCCCAGAGAGGCAAAGGAGGCTGCCCAAGGTCACAGAGCCGGACCTCGAGGCCTGTCCTGCCCGGCACCCTCCCTGGTGTCCTCCCAGGATGCAGTCAAGTGGGGTCGGGGGTCCCCAGGCAGGAGTCCTCTGCCTAGGACAGGCCTGTGAATGAACATACAGGCCTGTGTGGGAGCTAGTAACCTCCCTCCCCTACAAGCCCGCAGGCCCTCCCGAGGATGCAGGGGCAAGACCCAAGTGCCCAACCTGGTGGAGACAGTGGCCACACAGGGATGCCAATGCCACAGCCCATGAGTCCCGCTACCTCATCCCACAGGTGGAAGCTGAGGCCCAAGGATGGAAGGAGCTTGGTGAGATCACCCAGCCGTGATCCTCAGAAGGGCTAGGGAGCCTGCAGAGATTGCTGGGTTTAGAGTGCCCTCGGGCAGAGGGGCTGCAGGGGTCTAACCGCCTGGGAAGGCTCTTACCTGGGTGCCTGGCTGGCCCTTGGGGTGTAAGGAGGAAGTGGGGACGCCCTGGGCCCAGCGCCTGCCTTTTGAGCCGTTGGCCCAACCCTGTGGCCGTTAATGATTATCCTGCTGCCTGTCAATACGGATCACAAGTGCAGTTCGAAGGGCAGGAAACCCTGGACTGTGCCTGGGCAGGGGGGCAGCTCCATGAAGCATGGGGCCAGGCCCATCTGCCCTTCTAGTGGCATCAGACCCCAGCTGTCCACACCCCATCGCCCTCCTGGCCCCCTTCCCTCCAGCTCGGCCTACTGCCCCAGGTATCCATGCACAGCAAGGACCCCGCGTCCACCAGAACAAAATCTCTGCCCTGTTCACTTCTCATGTCTCCCTCACTGAGAAAGGGACACTAGGGACACAAAGGGGAGCTGAGGGAATATTTGCTAACCACAGAGGGGTCTACAGTTGGCCCCAGCAATATGAAGGTTCTCTGAGTCTGTGCCTCAGTTTCCCCATAGGCCCACCTACCTCAGTGTAGTGCTACTGGGGAGTGGGGCAGGGCGGGGCAATCTGAGCAGCTCCTTCCTTATTCTCAAGAAACAAAGTATGTGTATGTGTGTAGGAGTGTGGACAATGGTTATTTACCTGACCCCATGAAAAATTTCCGTGCAGAAGCCACTGGCAGGACCCCTTCCAGCCAGTGCTACCCCCAGTGCCCCTCTCCCCCTGGTGTCATTAAGCTGGGACCCCAAGACAGAGTCTCCAGTCACCTGAAGAGCCTTCTGCTAGGGATGGTGAGAGCAGCCTCCAGAGGGCTCGGCCTTCCAGGAAGGGCCTTGACTGACCCCCCCCAGTCCTCAAAGCTGGGCAGGGATTATCAGGAAGGACCTGCGACTCAGAGACCAAAGGCATAGCAGCCTCAGGTCACACAGGGTCTGAGCCTCAGCCCACAGCCCTGCCCTCTGCTCTGTCCAGCATCCTCCCAGTGGTCCCCTCACACCTGGCCCCAGGTAAGGCTAGACCCTGGACTCTTGCATGGACAGAGCCAAGAAAGTAGTCTGGACCAGGTGGCTTCCGGGGCCATTACTCCCCTTCCCGTCACTCAGCTCCTGCCGCATCAGAGCTGGGCCAGGGTGGTGGCCCACTGGGAGGGTAGCAAGGAGCCCAGGGAACCGGAGGGAAAGTGCAGGGATGGGCAGGTGGCTGGGTTAGAGGTTAGGGCGGGGACCCTGTCCCACTGGGTGGGGGTGGTAGGGTGCGGCAAACCCTGGTGGTGACATGGGAGTGCTGGGTGCAGAGGTGGGAACCTGGGTGCCAGCCAAGGTCAAGGCTGAGGCTGGAGCGGTGCAGGTACACAGGATGAGGGGCTGGCGGTGGGCACAGTTTATTCTACTTCATGCAGACACTGACCCGCACGCTCAGGAGCTTAAAAATAATACATTGAACCACACAGTGTCTCTCCCCACAACTTCCTCGGAGATAGAAAGACACTTGGCTGAGTGGGGTCAGGGTCTGAGGGTCCAAAAGCCTCTGTCCTGGGACAAGGCAGCAGTGTGGGTCCAGGTGGTAGTGGGGGCAGTGTTCTTTCTCCCCAGAGAAAAAGTGCAGAGACAGAGCCAAGGGCCAAGGCCCCAGGCAGGGAGGCCCCACTCTCAGCAATTGGCAGCAGGTAGGCCAGGGCCAGGGTCCTTCCCTGTCCTTCCTGAGGGCCCGGCCCGCCAGGCTGTGGACGACAGCTCTTGGGGGGCGTGGGAGCTGAGGTGCCGCTGCGCCTGGCTGGGCGTGGTAGGCAAGCCACACCCTGGAGTCCTGGGCACCTGGTCTCAGTCCTGGGCCTCATCTGAACGCCACTTGAGAGTGTGGTCCTTGTGTGCATCCGGGAGGATCTGGTTGCGCATTCCCCCGAGAAGGTTGGATGTGGCCTCTGTGGCCAGGATGAGGGGCTTCACCACTGTTGGGGGCAGCTGGCGGATCACGCCCCCCACAGCACCTGTCAGCCCCTTCTGCTCATGACCCCGAGTCGCCACATCACAGAAGGTCTGAGCTGTATCCAGGAGGCCCTGTGGAGGTGGGAGGTCAGTGCAGGGGTCTAGTTGGAGAGCGGGTGTGGGAAGATGGGGAGGGCTGGGCCTTATTACCTCTCGAACGGTGTCATAGGCCTTGGCCACGCCCTCCCGGAGGTCAGCTGGTTGCTGGCCCTTGCGCCTTCGCACAGAGCGCTTGTCCTGCAGGGAGCGGGCTACAGGTGCCGCCGGGGACAGAATATCATACACCGTCTCGGCCGTGGCCTGGGGGAGCACAGGGACACCGATGAAGAGAGGTGACCCGGGCAGACATGATGAACCCCTAGGCCCTAGTCCAGGGAGCCCACCGCTGCCTCTCCTCCACCCCTGTGCTTTACTGAGCTGCTATAGGGGTCCTGCCAAAGCTCCCACCAGCCATGTCAGGAGGCTTCAAGTGGACTGCATGCCTCCTCAGGAGCTGCTCCTAATGTCCTGTGGACCCAAACCCCTCCTGATGATCACCACACCCCTGCACCCCACCATGTCTGTGGGGTACCCCAAATGCAGCTTGCCTGAGCCAGATGCACTGCTTAGCCTCGCCAGTTCTACAGAGCGGCCCTGCAGAGGCCAGGGGTTCCCCCTCGCTCACCCCCATGGACCAGTGAGTCCATTCCTGAGTCCAGCCTGCCTTTTGTGTTCTTATCTCTACTCCCATGTCTTTCACCCAGCATCACTCCTTCCTACCCAACTTCCTTGACTGATGGTGCCACACTCCAGCTAATGCCCTGGGGTGGGCCCTCCGATGCTAGCTTGTCCCTCCAGCTGCCTCTCTAGAGACCTGCCCCCTGCCCTCATGGGGCTGGATTGCAGGGCCCAGAAAGCACCATGATCCCTATGCATCTGTGCGCTCACTCCCACCTGCTATGACTGTCTACAAATCCCTGCCCATCCCAGCCCCCAGCCCACAGCACTCACTGAACTGAGCTACACCTGCCCACAGGATAACTCCCTGGGATCCACCAGCGCCTAGCAAGGTGCAGGGCCTGGATGAACCAAGGCCAGTGTTGGCCTTATTTTTCTGTCTGTAAAGAGAGCCCCCTTCAAGACTTGACGATGACTAGAGACCCAGTAGGCTCTTAAGCGTGGGGGGCACTCACCCTACTGCATGGGCCGCAGTGGGCCTAGAGAGACCTGGCTGTGGGCCCCAGCCAGTTACTTGGCCTCTCCCTCTCCATGACTTCACCACTGTTGGGGGCAGCTGGCATATCATGCCCCCCACAGCACCTGTCAGCCCCTTCTGCTCGTGACCCCGAGTCGCCACATCACATTTTTCCTCAAAAAATGTTTTGTACACCCAGACTACCCACCGTCAGTAGAGCTTTGGGGACCAAATCGGACGCCATGGCAGACCCTCCCTGCCCTGTATAGGTAGGAGCTGCTCACCTGGATGGCCTGCACCAGCCGGTTGCTGAGTTCCAGGGCAGCAGAAGCCGTAGACGAGCCAAAGGAGGCAGCCCCCCGTTGCAGCCCCCGCATGAGGCGCCCATCCTTCCTGTACTGCTCGATGGGCAGCCACAGCAGGTCCCGGAACCCTTGGACTGGGGAACGGGGTTGTCAGAGGTGCCCGAGGCTACAATGCTCCTACTTTAGGACCTCTCCTACATATTCCCAATGGCAACTTCTAGGATGCCCAAGAGTACAAGCAGTTTCAAGAGTCCCCAGAGCCAGACACTTACAGAGCTGGACAACTGAGTGCATCGGGCCCACCCCTCGCAGCAGGCCAGGCAGCTGGTTCTTGCGGATGTCCTGCAGCCACTCATTGAGAGCATAGCCCAGCACCTTGTCCACGCCTAGGAGTCTGGGAAGGAGAGGAGAGGAGGGCAAGGTGGAGCAGAAGCACACACTGAGGGGTCACAGGGCCAGGAGGACCCAAGGCACCTCAACACTCCCCATGGTGCCGCCCAGCCCCATGTGGGGGGATGACTGCACGTATTTCACAGAGGGGAAAATGAGGCCCCAGAGGGTTGATGTCTTGGCCAAGGCCACACAGCCAGTCAGGAACAGAGCAAAGGGAATATGGGGACCCTGGAGAGAGGTTGGGGTGCTGGAGTGTGGAGGCCTCACCCGTGCCGGCAACACAGTCGCTTTAACTTCAGCTCAGAGCAGTTGAGCTGGGCCAGGCCAATGAGGAGGCCAGTGAAAGTGCCCTGGGGAGGGAGAAGGGGTTCGGATTTACACCCACAGGAGGCCAACTCAGCTGCAATGGAACCTGGACGCAAGTCCTGGCCTCCTGGTCCCCAAAGGCCAGGTCACACCTGAACAGAACCAGGACCCCAGAGGGTCCAGCCCACTCAGCCATCCCACCTAATGGCCCCACTTACCACTTGATCCATGGTGACGTGCTTGCCGTGGTAATCCAGCCAGATGGGCACCTCAGATGTGAATCGAAACTCCCTGGGGATGAGGAGAGAGGGTCCTTTAGTCACTGACCTGGCGTTGTGCAGCCCGACCCAGGGCCCCCAGCCCATGGCCCTACCTGAAGTAGATGGGCTGCTGCTCAGAGGAGCCCTGCCCACCCTCTGCGGCCTCCTGGATGCTGGTTGTCTCTACATCCTCAGGCTGCCCTTCTTGGGGGCTGCTCTGCTGGACTCGGGTCTCAGGGTGAGCTAGAGATTAGACAGAGTAGGGATGGGCCCACGGGTGGCTGGGAAGCAGGAAGCCATGACCCTCCCCTACCAGGTCTAGCTTCTCACCCTCAGCAGAGGCCTCTGCAGGGACCATGGGGTTGATGCCGGCAGCCAGGCTGCTGAAGTAGTCTCTGAGGAAGAGCAGAGCGTCCTGTGGGGCGAGAATGTGGGCACAGGTTGGGCTCAGAGGCTTGGCAGCAGTGGGGCTCACGCCAGACCTGCCCCCACCCAGTCCACTCACCTGGTCCACATTGAGTCGCAGGGGCATCAGTGAGACCCGGAGACAACACTCAGGTCCGCCCAGGTTGGTCGCGGGGGCCACGTGCAATGCTTTGATGGTGAGCTGGGGACAGAGGGTGAGCTCTGGATGCCTGCTGGGCCTCAGGCCCCCGGTCCTGGCTCACCGCTGCTTGCCAGTCAGTCTGGGTCCACACAGGCTGTTCCTTCAGCTAAGCTGGCCCGAGCCCCACCACCCTCCCAGGCTCGCAAACAACCCAGGTGCAGGTGTGCAGCCCCATTCCCTGCCCAGGACCACGGGGCTGCCCACAGTACCATGTTGGAGTGGGTGCGCCGCGGCATCCGCTCGCTTGTGTACAGGTACAGGAACTTGTTGATTTTGGAGGAGGGGAGCCGGTCACGGACCTCGAGCTCCTGTACAATGAACACCTGGCGGGACAGCGGCTGCTCCTCCAGTTCCTTGCCTGGGGCTGCGGAGTCTGCAGCTGGTTCCACTGGGTACACCTCATGCTGGAAGCTCACCTGTGAGATGGATGGAGGCCTGAGCCAGGTGAGCAGGGCCCAGACAGGGACAGAGGGGTTCACCACAGGCCCCTCCTCTCCCAGCCACTCTTCCTGCACGCAACCCCATCTCAGATCCATGCCTCGCTGCTGCCTGGACTCCTTTATGTGGCCATTCCACAGGTATTTCAAACCCACAATGAACTCTTGACCGCCTTTCCTGAATCTGTGTCTCTATTCCCACCTGTCTCGTTACCCTAAGCATCAACCTTCGCTCTCCAACCTCTCTATCACCAGGGACATCGGCTTTACATCCACAAAATGTCTGTAAAATCCATTCCACAAAGTAAGTTTCCATGGAGTCCTGGCTGAGTGGCAGGGATGGATGGCCTGCCACTGTCCCCCACCCCCCCACCCCAGCTGGCCCCTTGCACCCCAAGCCTCCAGCTCACCTTGCTGAGCTGGATCTCCATGAGGACCTGGTGCTGCCTCCCGCTGCCCCCCTGCATGCGCCAGGAGTTCTGGGGCCGGTTGGGGCCAGAGCTGTGAGAAGGGGAGCCCCTGGGACCCGTGAGGCCAACTCTTGCCCTGGGAGGAGAGACAAGGGACAAGCTGACTCAGGGAAACACCCTTTCCTCACCCCCTCCTCTCAGAGTAGGCCTTTCAGCCTGTGGCGGGAGACCTTCTCCTGGGAGGTAGATGGAATAAGGAAAGGGGAAGAGCTGAGGCCAGGGAGGTAAGGATATGGCTCCAGGTTACCAGCTACTGAAGGCCAGGGCTGGATCCCAGCCCAAACCCCATCTCCTGGGTGGGCGAGCCCCGCTGTCATAGCTGCCACCTTCACTCTCTCCTTACCTGTGGCTGGGGTGAGGGCCAAAGTCTCGACCCCCATAGAGGTGCCAGACAAGGGAGACTTCACGCAGCACCACACGGGTGCTGGGCACTGGGAAGTGGGCAGGCGCCCGCAGCAGGTCTGTTCTGCCCAGCGGCCGTGAGAAGTGCCCGTCCTGCACAATGATGGGGCCTGGATGCAGCTGTGTCACCACGGGTTCCCCGTCTCGGGGCTGCAGGGAGGAAGCCAAGTGAATACATGTGGCACAGATGCTTTTCCCAGTCCAGGCCACCCTCCACCCATTTCTCCCGCCTTTACAATTCCCTCCCAATTTTTGACAAAGCTGGCCCTCCTGGGTCACTGTTCCCACAGCCTGTGTTTGAATATTCTGTCTAGGGTGGGGCCGAATGCCCCTTGCTCCTGCCAGCCTTGTCTCCCTGGGTCTTGCTTGCATATGGCATTCCCACTGGTGCTTGGGGGCTAGGTCAGCACCCGTGCAGCAAATGGTTCTCCTCACTGTTCCACTAACCACCTGCCCTCGTCCTCCCTACTCTGATGTTCCAGGCCCTCTGCCCAGGACGCCATGCCTTCTCTTCCTCTGAAATCTACTACCTCCTTCAAAACCCAGGCTCAGGGCTGCTCCCAGAAAGACCCCCCCCAGCCCCACCTGCCCGGGGGTACCTACCACCTTCTGCCTCTCCCATGGCTTAATTTCTAGAAGGGCAGGGGACTGAGCCACCCTCTCCCACCACTTCCTGCCCCTGCCAGTCTGCCCGCCACACACCGGGATGCCCAGGCCAGGAGCGTCAAGGATGCAGAACTCATCACTGTCCAGAGTGTCTCCATCCCATTCCTTTTCCTTTTCATCTCCCTTGGCCTCTGAGCAGGACCCGCAACTGCCAGCAGGGACCCCAGCAGGCAGCGAGGGAGGTTGCTGCGCCCCACTCCGTTCACCTGGGAATAGGTAGACGGACACGGGCGAGGCCTGAGGGAGAGTGCCACCTGTAGGAGAGAGGCTGGTTTTGGGGGGATGCTTGACGTGGGTGCTGATTGTGTCCGCTGGCCCCAAAGCCCCCCCACCCCACCTGAAGACTGGGCCAGCTCCCGCAGGCTGCGCTCGGTGTCCAGGAGGGCGTCAGTCAGGTCCCGCTGGTTGATGAGGGCTGTCTCCACTGTGGGGCATGAGGGCAGGGAGGCGGGGCTCTCGGAGAGCTGGGCCAGGCAGGGGAGGAGGGGTGAATGAGTGCCAGGAGGGAGGGGCAGGCCCAGGGGTCCCCCATGGCAGGGCAGGGGGCCAGGCAGAGCTCTGGCAGCCTGGATGGCCAGGCCTCACCTGTACCTTCTGGCCGGCGATCTCAGTGGGGCTGGGGGGCCGGGGTGGGGGGTGCAGGTCGCCCGCACTCATTACGTACTGCAGCAGGTTGACCAGCAGAGCGCAGGAGTCGGCGCAGGTGTGCATGTGCACCACGTTGTTGGAGCAGCGCAGCTCGAACAGGGGCTGGCTCTGTGCAGATGGGGCAGGGGGGCCATCAGCCCAGGCTCTGTCCTCTCCATACACAGATAGGACAGGCTAGGTCTTCCCTGGGGTGGTCAACCTGCCCAATAACCCCACTGAATGGATGAGCAAGCACGCGGAGCCCAGAGAACGGAAGGGGCTTGGACCCAGGCTGCCCAAGAAGCTGAGTGCCACCCCGAGGGAAAGGCTACATGAGATAAACACCCTCTCCTTTGCCCCTGACCCCAGCCAGCCAGGCAAGGCCTACTATCTCCATTTTACAGAGGAGGAAACTGACTTCCAGGCTCTGCTTTTGCCCTGGCTGCTGCTGCCCTCTAGTGGCAGGACTCACACTGAGGGACACCCACTATGGGCCCGGCCCTTCCCAGGAGGGCCAATACCACAGCCCAGCATTGGAAGGGCCAGCAGTGACTGTGACCTGAGCCTGGCCCAGGGAGCAGAAGCAGAGAGAGATGGTGTGTGGGCGAAGGGTGACCCCCTTGAAGGCACCCTGGGCCCCTGTACTGCTCTGGCTCTAGGGATTCTGGGAAACAGCCGCACTCACCAGTTTGCCCTCAGTGCTCCCCTTCCAGGTTTTGATCACGAGCTCCAGGAGGTCAACATCCAAGACACAGACATAATCTGAAGCAGAGGACAGGAGACATTCCTATTGCTTCCTCACACCCAGCCCCTGACCCGCCACCAGAGGGAGAATTGGGGATTTGTCTGGGTGCAGCCCTTGTGCTGTGTACATATGTCGGTGCTAAAAACCTGGCCATCAGTGGGGGAGGACACTGGCTGCTCTGTGTGGGCCCGGGACCATGGTCCCTCAGAGGGGAGGGAGCCCAGTCCAACCCTGCCCACCTCGCCGCAGATCCAGGGTCTCCACCTCACACTTGTCAGAAAGGTACAAAGCTGAGTCGTCGAGGATGAACCTGGTGGGAACAGGGCTGAGAAGGGTCTGGAGCCGCTGCAGGCAGCTCCACGGCAGCCAGCAGGGGCAGGGCACCCAGAGACAGGCAGAGGGACACCCACAGCAGGTCCCAAGCTCATAAGAACGAGTGCTGGGCCCTCCGGCCTCAGTGCTGTCTGTGCCATGGGGAGGCCAGGCCTGGTCTCCGTGGCCCAGGCCGATTTGTCCCTCTCCAAGTACCTCCAGCTCTGCCGCCTCATCCAGGCCTCGCAGCAACCCTGGGAAGGGAGGGTCCTACTCCCCTCCTGCAGCCATTATTCTTTTAAAACAAGTCCTTATTTCTTTTCTTTCTTTTTATTAAGAGATAGCAAAAGTTTATTGAAGGAGAGGAGAGACAAAAGCCCCCGCCGCAGTGAGAGGGGTCCCAAACAGGTAGCCCCCTTATTTCTTAAGGGGAGAGACCAAGAGGATCTCTCATGCTGCCATTCCTCTGATATATAATTTTTAAATTTTATTTAATTTTGTTTTATACAAGCCCTTAGTTTAATGTCAACACAACACAAGCTCCTTTAAAATATTTTAAAATATAGCAATAGAAAAGATGCGATCCCTAATTCCTAATCCCAAATTCTGATACACACTTTCTACCAAGCCACACAGAGAGGTATAAGTACCTCCTCATAAATCTGTTTTAAACATATGTAGTTTTATATCTTACTTTTACACTGTACCATGGCATTTCCCCATATGTTTCAATGTTATTCTTTGACTTGACTTGAAAGATTGGATGGGTCACAATACTGACTCAGGTTATAATTTGGCAGCATTTGGACAGTAAGTTCTGATTGTTTTAAATTGTACTATAGAGGCATTATATTCCACCTGTTTTATCCTTACATCCCAGGACAACCACCAGAAGTGAAATCATTAGGACAGAAAGTGCGAACACCAGTAAGGTTTGGGTTTGGAGGTCCTACTGCTCTCCAGGAAGGTGGACCCAATTCTGATGGAAGGATCATCACCAGAAAGTACAGAAAGGCTGAGAGTGACCTGAGGACACACAGCAGGTAGGCAGCACCCTGGGGGAGTGGCAGCTGTAGCCCAGCTTGGGAGGGAGGGGGCTGTATACCTGAGCAGGAAAGTGGAGGTGTCCATGATGATGTTACTGGAGAGGGTGAAGGTCTCGGCGGTGACAAGGACACGCACAGGAAGATAGAGGGGCCTGGGGTGACAATGAAGCTGGGGCAGGCTCCTTATACACACGTGAGAGTCTGCCCCCAGCCCCTGGCACCCAGCCCGCCCAGCCTGGGTACCTGTAGTCCACAGCGCAGGAGAATAGGTGTGTGTGGAGGACGGTAATAACCGTTGGGGGCAGGTAGCCGAGCACTGGGTCATCCAGCACATCTAAGAACTCCAACAGCTTTGGGGACCAAAGTGGGAGAGGTGGTGAGGTTAGGGTGGCCTCGTCCTTCCTCTAATCCCCCAGCGCAGCCCAGCCCAGCCCATGCCCATGGCACTGGCCTCCTCCCAGCCTAGAGAACTGTCTGCCCATGCCACCCTTGCTCACCTGGGAGTGCCAGCTCTGTTCTGGTAGGGTTATGTAATGGCGTAGGGTGGCTTTGTGCAGCCGCAGTGTCACTAGGAACTCCTGGGGGCGGGACACGGTCAGTGAGCAGGAAGCCCAGCCCTCCATGCACCAGGTGGGTGGGCAGAAGCAGGCGTGGCTGTACCTTGATGTTCTTGTGGGGGTCCAGGTGGATGCGCACAGCAGCGGACAGCATGTGGGGATCCCGGCCATGGCCCTTTCGGCCTGCGGCTCCCTGCTTGGTTACCCCTTCCTCTGATGGGTAGATGGTTGCGACCAGCTGGGCCGGAGGAGCAAAGCTGGGCAGCTCCAGGTGACTGGGCAGCAGGTAGTCATCCACAGTCGCTGGGGAGGCATCAGGTGAGCCCCCTGCCAAGACTGCTGATTGCCCACTTCACCCTGAAAGCCCCTGCCCATTGGACCCTAGAGACCCCTTGACAACTGGCCCACCGCCCTCACCTTGGTGGTAGAGCGTTGCCTTTTCAGCCTCCAGGCAGAAGTAGCCGAGCCCTGGCTGGCCTCGGTACTGGGAGACACTGAAGATGGTGCCTTGTTCCACGTCCAGCACCAGCTCCCCATGCACGGCCTCCAGCTGCCTCCCGCCCTCATCCTGCAGACAGAGCATGTGGCCTGGCCTCACCCGCAGCACTGAGCAGTGCCCACGCCCTCAGGGGCAAGGGGGACTCCTGGAGCCCCGGCCTAACTAGGATCAGCTCCAGCATCTACCCAGGCTCTGATGGAGGCCCAGGGCAGCACTTGTCTCTTTTGCCAGAGGGGAGGAATCGCCCCTGACCAGTTTGCCTCCCAGCATGAGATGGTGCCCTTTCGGACTCTTGTATACAGCAGGTGCTAATAAGTGGCTGACAGGGTACAATGGGATGGGTGTGGTGTCAGGGGAGTGCTAGTGGCTGGACAGGCCCCACTCAGCCCCCACTGGGGCCCATTTCCCACATCCCCAACTTGGCGCTGCTCACACCTGTCTTGGTCTCCTGCCAGTGGGAGCTCTGAAGTCAGGGGCTCACCTCCCCGGGGCTGCCCTCACCTTGGTCTCACAGAGGGCGGTGATCCGGCCCTTTAGCACCGTCACCAGCATAGAGAACGTACTCTGGGAGCGAGGGCTCGGGGTCTCGGGGGCGGCCTGGGGGGCACCTGATGCCCCCACTGAGAAGAAGTGGGCATCCTCGTCGTCCGAGTCTGAGTCTGGGGTAAGATCAAGGAGCCAAGTGGGAAGGAGACCTGGAAGGGCTGCCCTAGCCCTGCCCGGCTCTGGGGGCCCCAGGACCCCACCAGGTGCCCCTCCTACCCAGCTTGAAGGCTGACTTGCACATCTTGAAGTTGTCATGCCAGAAGCCTGAGGGGCCCGGGAAGCCAGGAGGGTGAGCGGCAGAGGCAGGGGTGGGAGCAGGAAGCAGGTCTGCGGGCTCCCACATGAGCAGGTCGTTGTTGATCCTGAGACAGGCAGATAGATGGCGGCAGTAAGGGAGGCCCAGCCCCACTCCCTGCCACCCCCCATCTCCACCCCACTCCCATCCGCATTGCCACCTGTTGTAGAGGCTCTCGTAGACCTCCTTGCTGGGCAGGAAGACGTGGGCGCTGGGCAGGACCACTTCCAGGCTGCAGCGTGACAGCGCCAGGGCCCGGCTTTGGAAGGTCCTCATCTCTTCAGGGTCTCCAGGAATCACCATCTATATGGGGGAGCGGGGAAAGGCAGCTGAGAAATGCTGGAGTCTACGGTTGGCTGGGGAATCAGACCCAGGTCTTCATCCTAACCTTCTATCATTCATTCATTCTTTTTTAAATTTAATTTTTTCCCATTGCTTTTCAGAGAGAGTGGAGAGAGGAAGGGGGAGAGAGAGAACATCAATGTGAGAGGCACATGGACTGGTTGCCTCCCACACACGCCCTGACTGGGACAACTGGGTCGGGAGCAAACCTGCAACCCTTCAGTGCACGGGCTGACGCTTTAACCACTGAACAACACCAGCCAGGGCTTAATTTTATTTTTTTATCTGATCCTCACCCAAGGATATGTTTATTGATTTTAGAGAGAGAGGGGGAGGGAGAGAGAGAGAGAAAAAAAACACATGGATGTGAGAAACATCGATCAGCTAGCTGCCTTGTCCCAATTGGGATATCAAACACCAAAGCCTAGGTATGTGCCCTGACTGGGGAGCAAACACACAACCTTTTATTGTACAGGACAATGCTCCAACCAACTGAGCCACATTGGCCAGGGCCATTCATTTATTCTTACGGAGTCATCCATATGAGCCCTTCTCTGCTAGGATGACAGCCATCTCGTGCCAAGCACTGACCACATGCCAACCTTGCTCTGCGGGCTTCACACATGTTAATTCCTTTATCCACAGGACAGGCCTGAGAGGGGTCACTGTGCCCACTTTCCAAGGAAACTCATCTGTATGTAAGTCTCCAAGAGGTGAGGCATCAGGCTGAGATGACATGGCCACTGGGTAGCAGAGCCTGGATTCAAACCCGGATGTTTTGGCCCAGAGGTCAGGCCTTTAACTGCCTCTCACTCAACGCTCATCACCTTCAGAGAAGAGGACCCTAAAGGACACTGCCAATGATGGGACAGGGTCCCGCTCTTCCCCACAGGCCTGCCCTCCCCAGTGCCCTCACTTCCAGGCCCCACGGCTTCCAACTCCCCATTGACATGAGATGATGGAAGAGACAGAATTCTCACAGGTGCTGGGTCACATCACTGGGTACCCCAAGTAGTCTCTCCTCTGGCCCACAGACACCACATGGCTTCCACAAGACCCAGGCGCCCCAGGCCTCACCTCTTCCGTCTCGTACATGGTCCTCTTGGAAGAGAAGGGTGAGGGCTCAGGCGCCCGCAGCTCACATGGGCTCTCAACAGACAGCTCCAGCTCCTCCCCCTTCTCTGGGGCCACGTCCCACTGTGTGCTGCTGATCCTGGGGTTCAGGGTCACCACTACCCTGCCAGGGCAATAGGCCTGTCACTGGTCTGCAGGGCGTCCCCAGCCCCTGATCCCAAGAGGCCTCCCACCCCCTCAGTAGCAAAGCCCTCCTCTCCTGTTTCCACTTCCCGAGCCCCCACTTACTGGGGCAGGAAGTATTTGTGACCAGGGCCCTTGGGATCCAGGGCTTTGGAGACTCGCAGGCAGGGGACAGGTGGCTTCTCTCCATCTTCATAGGTGGCTGGAGGGAATGGGGAAAAATAGGGGGAGTGTCACTGCTGCTTTCCCCCCATTTCCTCCCCAAGGCCAGGTGGAGTCAGTGGTGACTGTCCTGTACTGTTTGCAGACCTGTGCCTTTCTCATGCCCAGGTCTGCAGCAGCCCAAGGTGAAAGGGTCCACTCTGTCTGCTATGCAGAGCAGGCATGGACAGGCAATACTGGTGCCCCACAGAGCTGGTGAGGCCTGGGCCCAGGTCTGTTCTCCCATCACCCAGCCTCTTCAGTAGCCCTAAGCCCATCTCTCCCAGAGGCCCGAGCCCCTGTCCCACATGCTGTCTCCCAGGGGCTCTCACCATGTAGGTCGGAGCAGGTAAGTTCCAGGCGGGTGGGGGCTGGGGGGCCAGGCCCACTACTCAACTCTGACCGGAACTGGGGCTCACTCAGCTCCAACCGCAGCTGCTCGGCCCGAACGGCCTGGCCCGCCCAGGGATCACGCTCAGGCCGCAGGTCGGCAATGGGGAAGTGCAGCCGAAGTGTGGCCCGGGGTGCTGATAGCTGCACCACTGTCTCCTGTTGGGCAGCTGGCGGGGGCTCTGTCTGTGAGAGGGTATAGGAATCACAGCTGCCATCGGGGCCCCCACCACTGTGAGCGCAAGCCAGAAGACCTGTGCTCCACTCCCAGCCCCAGCTAGGCATCTTACCAGCAGGCCGGTAGGTGGCTCAGGAGAGGTTATGGTGGCCAGGTGCAGCAGGGCAGCGAGCCGGTCCAGGGCCCCCAGCTCCAGGTCTGCCTGGAAATCGGCCAGGTCCAGGGCCAGCTCTGAGTGGCAATGGCAGGCAGCTGTGCGCCGGGATCGGCTCTGAAGTTGAGGGTGTTCAGGTCAGCAAGGGCTGTGGGGTAGGTGAGGGCAGGATGGGAAGGGGCCCCCTTGAGCAAAAACAGAACACAGAACCCTCCCAGGTTCTCATGAGAAGAGCTTGGGCAGGGGAACCAGGAGGGAACAGGAGACCCTCACCACCCTGCCTCAGGCAGATGACCGTGCTTGTTTAATAAAGCCATCCAATACTCGCCACTCCCAGGGGACTGCCATGATGAGCCAGGGGAGGGGCGACCGGGCTAAGAGAACAGCATGTACAAGTCCAGATGTATTCAAGGGTCCCCGGATGGGGAGGCATGCTCTGCTTGGAACACAGGCTAGGGGGACAGTGGGTGGGAGCAGGTACCAGGGGAGGCTGGGGTTGGGGCTGTGATGTCAATGCCCCATAGGAAACAGCCAAGGGCCTTTAGGCCTGGAGGCGGTGGGTTACCTTGGGCACACGGCGCAGGGTCTGTGTGTGGTGCAGGTGGGCGCAGGGCTGAGCTGAGGCCCGGGAGTCCTGGCTGCTGGGGAAGCTCAGGATCTGGGGTGGGACACGGGAGGTAAGAGGTTCAGGCCAAGCCCTCACATCTACCACGACCAACAGGCCCTGACCACACACACTTGCCTTTGGCCCTCACCTCCATGTACTCAGGCTCTGAAGAGCCCCTGGGCCATAGACACTCTAGCACCTCAAGCTGCCCGAAGTGCACGTCTGTGCTGGTGGTGCGGCGGCCCCTGCCTGTCTGCAGTTCCCAGGACAGCTGCACAGCTGTTCCTGTTAGCCTGAAGGGAGGAAGCTGGGCATCAGATGGAGGGATTACGGGGCTCAGGGAATCTCTCCTCAGGCCCCTGCCTTGGGCTTGTACCGGACATGGCTACAGGGACAGGCCCTCTGGAAGCGCGGTCGGAGATGGTGGAAGTCACGGGAGCCGAAGGGCCCATCCTTGGCAGCATCAAACTCGGCAAAAAAATGGGTGGTGAAGTCAGGTGGTCCAGAAGACGGGGCGGATGTCTCAAGCAAGGTCAGGGTCATGCCCCCCAAGGTCATCTTCAGTAGTGAGTCAGGGCGCATGGTGTCCGGATGAGGCGTAAGGGCCGTCTTGCCTGAGGGGACAGAGGCTTCACCAGGGGCTCCCCAGAGCTCATGGGCACCCCAGGCTGGGGGCTGTGAGAAGTCCTGGCCCAGCTGGACTGTGGCTCTGGTAGGAGGCTTGGCCAGGCAGGGGTGACATGAAGCTTTGTTATGCCAGGAACTGAGCTCAGGCTCAATTCAACCCTCTCTAGGGAACTGGAAGGACCTGAGGTAATAAAGCACTCAGCCCAGTACCTGACACAAGCTCTTGATAAACATCGGCTAAAACACACAGCCCAGCAAGGTCAGGTCTAATGTCCCCATTTGATGAAAGGGGAAACCAAGTCTTGGGGAGTTGAAGTGCTTACCCAAGATCACTGACTCTAAAACCCAGGCTTTGGACATTGCATCACCAGCCTCCCCAGGGAACCAAGTCACCCATGGTGGGCCTCTAGGCATTGCCAGAGGCCTCCTGCTACTCATGACATCACACCAGCACCAAGGCTTCTTCCAGTTCTTCCTGCCCCTGGAGCACTCACCAGCTGGGTGGCCCTGGGCAGAGAGCCGGCGAGGGGTCATGTCACTGTGCACAGAGGAGCCCAGGTCTACGTCGGCGAGGGAGAGCTCAGAGACGGCTGAGGCCACACTGCTCGTGAGGCCCGCCATGGAGAAGAAGAGGTCTGTGGGCCAGGCAAGGGGGTCAGGCACAGCAGGCTTGGCCCCCTGACTGCTGCACTAGCCACCCCACCAACCACTGGGTCTGGCCCCACACCCACCACTGTTGTCCAGGTTGACAAGGGGGTTGGTTAGGGGGTCTGGGCTGAGGGGCTCAGCCACAGCCCCTGCCTGCAGCTGCTGGTTCAGGTCCTGCTCAATTAGCCACAGGTCTTCAGTGCCCAGTGGGCGGCTCTTGTTCAGCTTGTCAACTAGGGCCTTGGGGTCTACAGGGGAGGAAACTTGTGTCAGTCCAGCCTGCCTGTCACCTCTCCAGCCATCCAACGCCCTGGACTGCCCAGAGGCCTCACCTGCAAGACTCATGGCACTGAACAGTTCCTGAAGCTGCTGGAGTTGCTGTGGAGTCAGGAGCAGATGCAAGAAGCCCAGCTGTCCGGCCACCTCCAGCTGGGGGCAGAGGGGGCAACCATGGAGCCTATGCCTGCCACCCAAGCCCCTGAGAACCACTACTACCTGCCCTCACCCTAAGGAGCTAGGATGCCAGTTGTCAGGCTAAGCTCGCTCACCAACTAGCTGTGTGACCCTGGCCACAACCTGACCTCTCCGAGCCTCAGTTTCTCTAGTTGCCAAGAAGGAAGTAACTTCCCCCACTCAATGACCCCGCTTTGTTCGGGGGAAGATAAAAACTGCTGAGGATTCTGAGGGAGTGGAGCGCGCTCCCTCTTCCCCACAGGCCCACGCACTCACCTTGGGGCCTGGGAAGGCCTCATTCTGCTTCAGTTTCACGGTCAGCTCCACGTACCCTGAGCAGCTGCCGATCTGCATGGGGGGATCTGGGGATTCTTCCTGGGAGGCAAGAGGTTATAAGAGGGGAGTGGTCGAGAAGATGACATCAGAGCTGGTCAGAAGGGATGGAGGGGAAGAAGGGTCAAGGGACAGACAGGGCAGGGATTGGAAAAAGAAAGAGACTGTGGAGTCAGAATTGGCCCACCTGTCGGGGAAGCTCCTCGAAATGCAGGCGGACTCCGACCAGCTGCAGCAGCTTGTGCAGGAAAGCAGGAGGCTGGTGAACATCCACGGGGGGCGCCTGGCTTGGGTCCCGCACTGCCTCGTCACAGTATTCTAGTCTGGGGAGTGGAGGGTCAGCCTTTGCCCTGGTCACCCCAGGTGTGCAGCCCCTCTGCCTGCACAGTATTCTGTTCTAGGGGTCTCGGGTCATGGAGCTGCCCCATCACAGTCAGGCCATCCTGGACCTCCATGGCCAGTCCTGGCTTCTCAGACCCTCAGCATGCAACCTGATCTTTGCACCCCCCCACCACTCTGTGCCTGCACCACCTGGCCCCTGGACACCACTGCAGCCCACCTCCCCATTGCTGTGGCCACTGCCCAGGCCTACCCAGACTTGCTCTGCCACTTCCCAGGAGCATAGGCTGGGGGCGGGGCCAGGGCCAGGGCCACTTGATAGCTCCTCACATCCCCTTCCCTCATGCCAGTCCACCCAGCCAGGCCTGCCCCTACCTCTGCACATGGACTTCCACTGCCACACCATGCTCCCCATCACCCGGCGAGTGCTCCACCCTCACGACAGTGTCCAGGAAGGTCACCTTGATCCTTCGCAGCACTGAAGGGTGAGAAGAATGTCTCAGATCAGGTAGAGCTGTAAAGGGCAGGCAGAGTTTCCCCATTGGTGTAGCAGGGTGGCCTGGAAGGGCCTGCTTACCAGTCTCGATGGTCTGGGCGAACATCTCCAGGCCTTCCAGGGGTTGTGGTGGCTCAGAGGGCTCAGGCAGCCCATCTCGCAGGCACTCCTGAGCCAGCTGCAGGCTCGTGGTCATGCATGAGGCCCAGCTCTGTGAGTCAGCAGGCCCCGGTCCTGCGAGTAGGCCCAGTCAGCTCCTGAGTGCCCAGGCCCACTCCCACCACTGCCCCAGCCTTATCCTGCCCTCACCTGGGCCCTGGCGGGGCTGCAGGGTGAGCTGGAGGCCTGACACGAGAACAGTGCAGTGGTCTGTGAGCAGCGCGGCCCAGGGCACGGCCACCTCGATGGAGCCCACAAAGCCTTCTACCAGCTCCAATGGCGATTCCATGGACTCCAGCACCTCGTTCACAGACTGCAAGCAGAGAGGGGACAAAGCTGGCTCAGGAGAACCCCAAAGCTGGCTGTGTCCGTGGCTGCTGTGTCCCGTCTGTCTGCTCTACCTTGGAGAGCACCTTCACTCTCTGGGATCCTCCACATGCTACCTACAACTACAAGGTCCTACCTTTGCTCATGTTAATCCTTACTTTTGGCTGGGTCACATCACCCAAATGTGCCCAATCTTTCAAGCCAGAGGAGGAAGACCTGAAGGATGAAGAGAAAACCAGGTGTACAAGATAGGTGGCATGTTCCAGGCTTGGGAACAGCACATTCAAAGGCCCGGCAAGAGGGTGCAACAGCACCCCACGTTCACTCTGGTCAAGCAGAGTTCATGGGGAGTGCCCAGGAGAGGCAGGCAGGGACCTGACCTGAGCCAAGGGGATGCCCCCCAACTCCAAACGGTATAGCTGTACATCTCTCTGAGGCACAGGTTGAGCACCCCCCACCTGCCTTTACAGATGGGGGAAGAGTACCCCCACCAGCCTAGGAGCTCCTCAAGGGTAGGAACCCACCTGCTTTCTCCATGTGACCCAGACAGGGCCTCAGTAAACACTTGTTGCATCCATGAGTAAACAAACTAGGCCTACAGAGATCAAGTCCAAACTCCTCATGCAAGATCCAGAGATGGGGAAACTGAAGCCTAGAAAAAAGACTATTCTAGTCACCCAATGTACTGGGACCCCTGCCTCTCCTCATCCCATCTCAGGGTCCCCAGGCACTCAGCTTCTTCTGGGATCTTCAAGGTAGGGGCTGCAGGCAGAGCAGCTGGGAGGAGGGACTGGCTATTGAAAAAGCACCAGTAGCCCGGCCACTGTGGCTTAGTGGTTGAGCATCGACCCATGGACCTGGAGGTCAAGGCTGGATTCAGGTCAGGACACATGACCGGGTTGTAGGCCCAATCCCCAGTAGGGGGCGTGCAGGGGGCACTCAATTGATGATTCTCTCTCATCATTGATGTTTCTATCCCTCTCTCCCTCTCCTTTCCTCTCTCTCTGAAATCAATAAAAACATATTTTTTTAAATGTTAAAAAAGTAAAACAAACCAACATGGTAAAAAAAAAAAAAAGGAAAGGAAACGAAAGGGGAAAAAAAGGAAAAAAGAAAAGGAAGAGAAGAAGAGAAGAGAAGAGAAGAGAAGAGAAGAGAAGAGAAGAGAAGAGAAGAGAAGAGAAGGAAAAAAAGAAAAGAAAAGAAAAAAGAAAAGAAAAGAAAAGAAAAGAGAAAAGAAAAGAAAAGAAAAGAAAAGAAAAGAAAAGAAAAGAAAAGAAAAGAAAAGAAAAGAAAAGAAAAGAAAAGAAAAGAAAAGAAAAGAGAACCTGCATTCCACCAGGGCATAACTAGCTAGGCACCAATTCAATCCCAACAGGGCTCAGTGGGGGAGTGTTTCCTGGGACTAGAAGTAGGAAGAGGCAGCTGAGAGGTCTGAAAAGGCTTCCTGCACTGAGATTTGAGGAGGTCAAAAGACTACTGGGAAGTGCCCCCGACTCTAGGCTCAGGGGACTTCTCTTACCCCACATTTGCTCAGGAAGACCTGGCCTACCTCTAAAGCCCAACTCTTCCTGCCCAGATTGCACTGTGCCCAGCCAGAAAACTGAGAAACCCCCACCCCCATGCCCATGCAGTGCCAGCCCTGGGCTGGTGCCTCTAATTGGTGGCTCCTTTGCAACTTTCCAGGTCAGCTGAGCTGTAAGTCACCGCCCCCAGACTCAGGACTGACCCAGACCTTACTTCTCTCTGCCTCCCCAGCATCTCCCCTGCCTCCAACCAGCCTGGGACCAGACCTCTCCACCCTTCCCTGGGGGCTTCCCTCCGGGTGGGGATGCTAATTCCCAATCCCCTCCCCAAACACCCACTTGGTCCATTCCACTCTCCCAAAAGCAGGAAGTAGGCAGCAAGAGCAGCAGCAGCATTCACACGAGGTGTTGATCAACACAGGCGCTGACGCGGCTGTTGACATCCACATCCGGAGGCGAACCCCACCCACTGGGCCCACGATTGTAGGGTCAGGAGGTTAGGGTACCTTTGCCACAGGTGTCCTCAGCTGGTAATGGACCCCTACCAGCCTTCCCAGTCCAGCTACATGGCCGCAACTCTCTCAGTACCCTGGCCTGGTCCTACTGGAACCCCCTAGTTCCTCCGCTCGGCTCCCTCCTCACCCTCTCCTTAAGTTCCTCGGCACCACGCTCCTCAAATCAGGCCCCAAATCAATGTGCTTATTCTGGCGTCCTCCAGACCAGTGACATCCCTCTCCCTCGCCTCAGTTTCTCCTCCCGTGAAGTGGACGCAAGGAACCCCTTCCCGCCCAGGTTCTTGCTCTGGAGGCGATCAGTCGGGTCCCTCTGACGCCTGAAAAGGGCCGGACTTCCACGACCTCAGCACGCCCGGTACCTGGTCCCCCGGCTGCGGCCCCGTGCCCTCCGCCCTCTTTCCGGGCTCGGGCCTGGTTCCTCACCCAGATCTCCAGGTGGATATCCCGCAGGGCAACGCTGCCCTTGTACAAATCGAGGCTGAGCTGGTCCAGGCTGAGGTGCTCCTGGAAGAAGTGACCCAAGTAGTGGTGCAGCAAGTAGCGGCAGACCCGCTCTTTTACACAGTTCGACCATGGCCACAGCCATCGTGACATCTCGGAGACCGCCGAACCCGGGCTGCCTCCGCTCGCCGCCCGCCGGTGATACCAGTCCGGCTGCGCGGCTCACGAGAGCCTCGGGTTCGCCCCGCCGCTTCTCGCAGCGCCAGGCCGCGCCCCGGGGCGCTCAGCCACGCCCCCCACGCTCACTACAATTGGACATTGCAAAGGGCGAGGCCTACTGATTGGCTGAGGGGGCGGAGCCTTTAGGCGCCAAAAAGGTCCTGGGCTCTGCGTGATATAGTGCTCCCAATCTTGATTTACGCTTGCGTATAAATTCTGTGTTGGAGAACCTTAACCTTCCTTCTACAGACTCTGGGAAGATTTGTTGGAGGTGCCAGCCCCGCTAGGGAATGCGCATGCGCTGACTAGTCCAATTACTTGAAGTTGTTGGGAACGTTTTAAAGGGACAGCGTCTAATAAAACTTTGTAGAAAGCTTCTCAGAGAAATCAAGTCGGTATGAGAGCCGCAACACCTGTAGAAACAATAAACATTTGCACCTTACAAAACGCTTTACCATCGTTTATCTCTTTCAACCCTAATAACCTTCTAAAGTAGAGATTATAGTCACCATTTTAAAGATGAAAATAGATTTATAAAGGTTGCTGTGAGTACATCACAAAGATCTTTTTAAAAAATTTACCTTTTTTGTGCAAAGTATTGCAGATGTCCCCCTTTTTTTCCCCATTGACCCCTTCTACCCCCCACCCACCCACACCCGAGGCCTTCACCACACTATTATCTGTGTCCATGGGTTATGCATATATGCATATACATTCTTTGGTTAATCTATTCCCACCCACACCCACCAAGGTCTTTTTCCACTCCTCGCATGGAAAGCTTGGCAGGAGATTTACTCACCTTTCCTTCTCTCTTCAGTTGGTCAGAACTCCACCCCCTCTCTGGAATAATAATAGTTTTTTTTCAATATTTCTAATCCTAAAATTTATAAAGAATGGTTTCTCTATCCCTCAAGTAGGGGTCTATTGTTTTTGCACAGTTGGTGAGCTAAGAATGGTTTTTACATTTTTAAATAGTTGGAAAAAATCAAAAGAAGAATAAGATTTCATGATATGCAGAAATCATATGAAATTCACATGCCAATGTCCATAAATAAAGTTTAGTGGGCCCTGGCCAAGTAGCTCAGTTGGTTAGAGCATTGTCTGGATAAGCGAAGATTCCAGGTTTGACCTCCTGTCAGGGCACAAATAAGAAATAACCAATAAATGCATAAATAAGTGGAACAACAAGTCAATGTTTCTCTCTCTCTCTCTCAAAATCAATAAAAAAAATTTTTTAATTTATTTAAAAAAAAGTTTTAGTGGAACACAGCCATGCTTATTGACTAAGTACTGTCTAAGGTCGCTTTCTTGGTACAGCAGCAGAGTTGAGTACCTGAGAAAGACACCTGCAAAGCCTGAAATATTTATTTTCTGGCCTTTTACAGAAAAAGTTTGCAGATTCCTCGCCTGTCCAGTGTGGCTCAGTGGTTGAGCGTTGACCCATGAAACAAGAAGTTACTGGTTTGGTTCCAGTCAGGGCACATTCCCAGGTTGCGGGCTGGATCTCCAGTAGGGGTGGAGCAGGAGGCAGCCAATCAATGTTTCTCTCTCACATTGATGTGTTTTTGTTTTTTAATATTTTTATTGATTTCTGAGAGAGGGAGGGAGAGAGAGATAGAAATATCAATGATGAGAGAGAGTCATTGAGAGGCTGCCTCCTACACTGAGCTCGCCACCAGGGCATGTGCCCTGATGGGGAATCAAACCTGGATCTCCTGGATCATAGGTCAATGCTCAAACGCTAGGCCACGCCCACTGGGCACATCGATGTTTCTATCCCTCTATCCCTCTCCCTTCCTCTCTCTGAAATCAATAAAAACATATTTTAAAAAAAGTTTTCAGATTCCTGCTCTACAGGGTTGGTCATGCAAGCCCTGTTACATCACTGGTGACTTCAGAGATACCCAGAGGTCATTGTAATTCTATTTCAGCCTTGCTAGGGGACATGTACTCAACTGCAATCTAATGGCAAAAGCCAGCCTGAAGCAAGGGCAACCGCCCTGGCCAAGGGGCAGGGACCTGGATGTCAGTCCGTTCTTTGTGGCCTCAGGCAAGTCTCTGCTCCTCTGTGAGCCTGTTTTATTCCCTGCAACCTGGGGTTGGGTTAGTAAGAGGGGGAACTCCTGGAAGGGGTTAAGGAACAGCCTTCAGGAGAATTTTGGGAGATACTGGGAAGGCCCCACTCAAGGACGCAGTTAATAGGATGGCTACTCAGAAAATGCTTATGGAATGATTTAAGAGATCCACCTGGCCCGGCCAGAGTGGCTCAGCAGTTGAGCATCGGCCTAGGACCCAGGAGGTCAAGGTTCGATTCCCGGTCAGGGCACATGCCCGGGTTGCAGGTTCCATCCCCAGTGGGGAGCGTGCAGGAGGCGGCGGATCAATGACTCTCTCATCACTGATGTTTCTATCTCTCTCTCTCTCTCTCCCCCTTCCTCTCTCTGAAATCAATAAAGACACATTTTTTTAAAAAATAGAGAGAGATGTATCTGTCTGTCTCCCATGACAGACCGGGGGCACTGCTGTGTTCAAATTTTTATTAATTTGATAATATTAAAAAATAATAATTATGAACTGAGCCTGGGTGATGTCCTGGGCCCTGGGCTTGTCACTTTACTTGCATTGTCTCTTCTGCTCTTCACCACCTCTCTTAGAGAGACGCTATTAATATCCCTGTTTTACAGGAGAGGAAAACAGGCTGTGTGCCTAAGTGCCTGTGGAGCGAGTGAATGAAAATCACTTCCGCACCCAAAGGCAGTGAGAACAGAAGACTAGGAAATGTTGTCCTTGTGTCCACTATAGGAGGGGTGACCATTCCCCTGCAGTGGGAATGGGGTGCACCATGTGCAAAGGTGGAGGGTACAGGACCATGCCCAACTGGGTAGCAGCTTCCCAAGGTGGCTTCTCTCTAGTGAAGCTGCACTCACATCTGTCTCTCATTGTACAACTGACTGGGAGCCACATCTGTCTCTTAGGAGTGGGAGCCTGTAAGTCCACTCCTCGTCTGATCCCCTCCGTGGGGCTCCTTGGGGACCTCCTCACATTCAATTATGTGGGACCTCATCAGGCAGAACCTGATTTCTAGGCCTCAGGGGCTCTAGGGAGGAGGCTCTCCTTTCCCCGGGTCTGGCACACCCAGCAGAAGCCCCTCTGGGGACTTCCTCTGTGAAATCAGGATGGGTGTGGATGGGATCATAGAAGATAGCTGGGGGCTGTGACTTTTGACTTGGTCCAGGATGGAGGGCCTTGATTTTATACCTTGTTTAAATTATGGTAAAATAACACAAAATCTACCATCTTGCCTGGCCAGCGTGGCTCAGTGGTTGAGTGTTGACCTAAGAACCAGGTGGTCATGGTTGCTTCCCGGTCAGGGCACAGGCCCAGGTTGCTGCTCATCCCCAGTAGGGGGCGGGCAGGAGGCAACCGGTTAATGACTCTCTCACCATTGATGTTTCTATCTCTCTCGCCCTCTCCCTTCCTCTCTCTGAAATCAATAAAAAACATTTTTTAAAAAAATTTACCGTCTTAGTTGCCCCGCTGGTGTGGCTCAGCAGTTGAGCATCAACCTATGACCCAGGAGATTGAGGTTCGATTCCCGGTCAGGACACATGCCCAGGTTGCGGGCTCGATCCCCAATAGGGGACATGCAGGAGGCAGCCGATCGATGACTCTCTCATCACTGATGTTTCTATCGCTCTCTCCCCCTCTCCCTTCCTCTCTCTGAAATCAATAAAGACATATATTTTTAAAAATTTACCATCTTAATCATTTCTAAGTGTAATTTGGTAATATTAAATTTATTCACGTTGTGTAACCAATCTCCAGAATTTTTTTCATCTTGCAAAACTGATGCTCTATACCCATTAAACAACCAAATGAGTGAATTTTATGGAATGTGTATGGTATCTCAATAAAGGTGATAAAAAAAAATTTTTTTTATCTGCTTCTCCCAGGTGACATAGTATCTACTTTGAGACCCAGTTCAAATACCACTTTTTGCAGGAAGTCCTACGTCTGTTCCCCACCCTTCAGTCCTCCAATTCTCAAACTGAGCACCGCCATTGTACAAAGCACCACCTTCCACTGTCAGCCTGACCTTGAGTCCAGGACACTAGCCTCCAGGGGGCCTGGAGCTGGTACCTTCCTGACTTAGCTGGGAGATGGGAGTCTGGCCCTGGTCTCAGCTTTTGTTAATAGGCCTTGCGACGTTGGGGAAAGCCTTGTCCTCTCTGGAGCTTGGGATCTTCTACTTGGCTGTAGAAGTCTTCATGGGCTTGTCCTCCTCTGGCATTTTGTTTTTCTTTTTTAAATTTTTATTTGATTGACTTTTCTTTTTTAGAGAGAGAGGAAGTGAGAGAAATAAAGAGATAGAAACATCGATGAGAGAGAAACATCATTGATCGGCTGCCTCCTACACACCCCCTACTGGGGAATTGAGTCTGCAACCCAGGCATGTGCCCTGACTGGGAATCAACCTCTGGGTTCATGGGTTGACACTCAACCACTGAACACACTGGCCAGACTATTTATTGATTTTTAGAGATAGAGGGAAATATTAATTTGTTGCTCCACTTATTTATGCATTCTTTTTTTTTTTAATTTTTTTTTATTATTGACAGTGTTACAGATGTCCCCCATTTACCCTTCATTATTTTCTGTGTCCTTCACCCCACTATTTTCTGTGTCCATGGGCTTTGCAGATATAGAAGTTCTTTGGTTAATCTCTTCCTGCCCCCCACCCCCTCTCCTTCTGTCAGTCTGTTCCATGCATCCATGTCTCTGGACCTATTTTGTTGGTCAGTTTATTTTGTTCATTAGATTCCACATGAGTGAGATGTGATACTTGTCTTTCTCTGCCTGGCTTATTCCGCTCAGCAGAATGCTCTCCGGGTCCCTCCGTGCTGTGGCAAAGGGTAAGAGATCCCTCTTCTTTACAGCTGCGTCGTCTTCCATGGTGTGAATGTCCCACAGCTTTTTTATCCCCTCATCTACTGATGGCACTTGGGCTGTTCCAGATCTCAGCTATTGTAAATCATGCTGCTGTGAACATAGGGGTGCATATATTCTTTCTGCTCGGTGTTTCTGGCTTCTTAGGATATATTCCCAGAAGTGGGATCACTGGGTCAAAGGGCAGTTCCTTTTTTTAAAAAAATATATCTTTATTTACTTCAGGGAGAGGAAAGGAGAGGGAGAGAGAGGTAGAAACATCAATGATGAAAGAGTCATTGATCGGCTGCAGCCCATAACCCGGGCATGTGCCCTGAATGGGAATCGAACACTGACTGCCTGGATCCTAGGTCAACGCTCAACCGCTGAGCCACGCCCGGTCGGGCGGCAGTTCCATTTTTTATTTTTGGAGGAAACTCCACACTCCACACTGTTTTCCACAGTGGCTACACCAGTCTGCATTCCCATCAGCAGTGCACTAGGTTCCCTTTTCTCTGCACCCTCGCCAAACTTGTTTGTTGATTTGTTGATGGCAGCCATTCTGACAGGTGTGAGGTGATACCTCATTGTGGTTTTCATTTGCATCTCTCGGATGATTAGTGACGTTGAGCACTTTTTCATATGTCTCTTGGCCATCTGTATGTCCTCTTTGGAGAAGTGTCTATTCAGGTCCTTTGCCCATTTTTAATTGGATTGTCTTCCTGGTGTTGAGTTGTATGAGTTCTTTATATATTTTGGAAATTAACCCCTTATCACATGTATCATTGGTGAATATGTTCCCTTTTCATTTTGATAATGGTTTCTTTTGCTGTGCAGAAGCTATTAAGTTTGACGTAGCCCCATTTTTTTAGTTTTTCCTTTCTCTTCATTGGTTGATTCTTTTTGTTGTTGTTGTTAATCCTCACCTGAGGATATTTTTTCAGAGAGGATGGAAGGGAGAGAGGGAGATGGAGAGAGAAAGACACACTGATGTGAGAGACACGTTGATTGGTTGCCTCCTGCACACGCCCCAGTCGGGGCCAGGGATCAAACCTGCAACCCAGGTATGTGCCCTTAACTGGAAAACGAACCCTCAACCCTTTGGTGTGTGGGCCGTCGCGCTAACCACTGAGAACACCAGCCAGGGCTGCAACCTTGGAGTACCAGGATGACACTCTAACCAACTAAGCTACTCGGCCAGGGCTTTCCCCAGTTTTTCTGCAGGGATGTGGGAGACACTTCACTTCCTGAGCCTGGGAGTTGGGCAAGGAGAAGATTATGGGTTTCCATAATCTTGGTGAAGATTTCTGAGCAAGGGGATCCTGGCTAGCTCTCCAGAGGTGCAGTCCTGGATGCCAGCCATGCTAAACTGGGGTCCTGGCTTTCTGTTGCTCTAGCAGGTGGGCATCTTTGGGTACCCAGGCTCCCTATGCAACAGGGAAGATGACTGGGTGGTTGCACTGGAGCACTGAGTGCTCACCAAGGCCCAAGGCAGGGTGGGGAAGACTCTGAAAAGGGCCCTAGCCCCCAGTCCCTTCCCTGACTTCATTATCTGGTCTCATTGACCACTCCTGTTGTTCACATGGACCAGATAATTGTTCATTCAAGCAAAACTTCTGGGTGGTGATTTCAGTGTAGTGTGGGGGCATGGAGTTCGGGGGTGTAAAGGGTATTGGGGTCCAGGGTCCCAGGAAGGGGCAAAAGGAACTGTAGGCCAGGCAGGAATGCCCAACCCCTGGAATGGCACGTGTGCCTTGCATACTCTGCACAGGCTTTTGAACAAGAGGGGCTGCGAGGTCTGTCTTGGGAGTCCAGCTTGCCTGGAGTGGGGTGGTGTCAGGGCCAGGGAGCACCTCCAGCTCTGATGCTTTGCCACTCCAAGGCTGGCCCTTTAAACCCCAGTCCATGATGTCACCATAGACAGCAAGAGATGGGAGGGGGACTGCAGGCCTGGGGACCGACTGCATTTCCCAGCAGCCTCGGGCGCGCCACACCCCTCCCAGCAGGCACTGGGTCTCGCAGACTATTAACTAGCCCCGTGCGGGTTTCCAAGGGGATTCTAAAGGGTCTGGCCATTCTGGGATGAGACTGGGGCTCCCATGGGGGTGGAATGGCTGGGGCACAGATGGAGCAGGCTAGATCTTTGGGCCTGGCACAGCATTGGGTCCCTTTCTGCCATCAGTGTCCTGTCATCAGTCCTAGCTTCCTGGTGCAAACTCCGGAGTCCTTCTCTTTCCCTATGCAGCCTCTCTCCCAGAACCTAGGAGCCCAGCCCCATTTGGATCCCATCCCACTCTGCTTCAGCCTTGCCCCTGGGTGCCCGCAGGAGCTACCCCTTTGGCCTGGCAGCCCCCTTTAAGCGGTGCGGAGACTACATCTCCCGGCGGCCCCGAGAGCTTCCTGACGCAGCCCCCCGCCCCCGCCCCGCCCCCTGCCCGCGGGGCGGTGCGGGCCGGGAGGGGGAGGTGACTTGATGTCATCCTGAGCAGCTGGGCGGCGGGTGCCGGGGCGCGCAGAGCCAGGGCTCCCGCGGCGCCGCGCTGCGCCAGGTCGGGTCCCGCGACTTGAGAAGAGGTCCGCGCTCCGCCTGGGCCAGCCCGGGGCCCGCCGAGCGCCCGCGCCCCGGCCCGGGGCTGAGCTAGGGGTATGCTCCAGCCCCCCCAGAGCCCGAGGGAGAACCCAGGAGTGCCGCCGCCCAGCACCCGGAGCAGAACCGCCGTGAAGGAGCTCTGAACAGCCACCCCGTCCCCACCAGCTGCCCCTGGGGTCTGGGGGCCCAAAGTCTGGGCTTCTTGGAGTGAGTGTCCCTCCACCGGGAGGCAGATGAGATTTGGGGGGGCGAGGAAGGAGCTGAGGTGGGGGAGGGTGCTGGGTTCGAGGAGGGGGATGCCATAGGGATAGGGCCCTGTTTTAGGTAAGTCCCTGGTGGCCGGGATTAGTGGGGCAGAAATGGGGCCCCATTCTCTTAGGGGCCCGCGATGAGGAATGGGGTCCCCATTCTAGGTATGGCTGGTTGGGGGGTAGGCTGTATTCGGAGAGGGGTTATTTTGAAGCTGGGCCCATTCAGCCTGAGAGGAGGGAGGGACATGTATCCTATGGGAAGGGGCTGTGCCTCTGTTTAGGGTATGGGTATGGGCAAGGGGAGGAGGGAAAAGACTTGGGCACTCACCCACAAGCTGTCTTTCCTGGAAAAACTGACAGGCTCTCTCTGTCTCTTTCTTGCTGACCTCTGCCCTGACTTCGTTTTCAAAAAGCCAGGGTGGGAACCCTAACTGGACTCTTCGTGACCCCCAGGAAGGACCCGAGGCCTGAGCCATCCTGCTATCTATCCTGCCTACCCCCCAGGACTGGGCAGTTGCCAAAGGCCCTGGGGGGGGGCCAAGGACTGTGGTTGTGCCCCCCCCCCCCAGGATGGGCCCAAGTTAGTTAGCCAAACCTCACTCAGCATCCTCCAGAGACAGCGGGAACCCCAGGGTCTCTGAGGGCTTGACCGCTGCTTGGCTGTCATGGAGACAAAGCTGCCCCCTGCGAGTACCCCCACCAGCCCCTCTTCCCCGGGGCTTTCGCCTGTGCCCCCACCGGACAAGGTGGATGGCTTCTCTCGCCGGTCCCTCCGCAGGGCCCGGCCCCGGAGGTCCCATAGCTCCTCTCAGTTCCGCTATCAGAGCAACCAGCAGGAGCTCACTCCACTGCCCCTGCTCAAAGGTGAGCCCAAATACTGGCTACCAAGCTGAAGGGGTAGTAAGCAGCAGCTGGCAGCTGCCATCAAAGGGAGTTTGGACAGCCCCTTCCAGGCGAGGGACTCCACTACCCAAGCTGACCCCCACCCCCAGTCCTCTCTGCTGACGCATGGCCTGACTGGCCTGTCATCCTTGGAGGTGGGGCATCTGGAGGTGGTGCCACCTTGGGGGGCAGACCAGGGCCAAGGGTGGGGCCCACAGCCTGGGTTCTAGGAGGCCCGAGCAGCTCAGGCGCTGCCAGGGTCATGGAGCAGGTGTTTAGCATGGCTCCCTGCGATCACCGTGTAGTCCCCTCTACCTCTGAGCCACAGGGCCTGTCTGGCTGAGCCAGAGGACACCCTAGAGATCCTCAGCTCTGACCCTCCACCCCACTCCTGGCTCTTAGAACAGAGTGCTACCTATGAGAGGGCGGCAGTGGCTGTTTTGGGCACCTGTGGAAAGCCCAGGCATTCAGGGTCTGTCGCCTTGCTTTAAAATCAGGCCATTGTGCCCTCTGAGTGGGTTAGGAGGGAGAGAACCAAGCTTCTTTACCCTACAGGAATGGAGGGTGGGACAGGAGTCATTTGCTCTCTGGAGTAGGGATGGCACAAGAGCATGGGGTATGGGAGCAGGGGCGGCTGTCCTAAGGATTAGAAGGGTTCACCCCTGCCCAGAGCTGTGGCAGCCGAAGCCCAGGCTCAGCTCCTCCCTCCTTCCCAGATGTGCCGGCCTCTGAGCTGCATGATCTGCTGAGCAGGAAGCTGGCCCAGTGCGGGGTGATGTTTGACTTCTTGGACTGTGTGGCGGACCTCAAGGGGAAGGAGGTGAAGCGGGCAGCGCTCAATGAGCTGGTGGAGTGTGTGGGGAGCACCCGGGGGGTCCTCATTGAGCCTGTCTACCCAGACATCATCCGCATGGTGAGCACCTGCCACCCACCCTCTGGGGGAGGGTCTGGGGGCACAGGAACACTACTGACCTGCCTGTGGGCTCCTGTGTGGAGAAAACCCCTGATACCCTTCTGCTTGACCTCAAGTCCCACATCTCCCCTCCCTGCTCTGTCCTCCAGTGCACCCAAGCCAGTGGCAGTGTAGGTCACTCAGTCGCCCCTGGGCTTGTCCCACCCAGCACTTTTGCTTATGCTCTCCCCAGGCCTGGTGTGCCCTCCCCCTTATCACCAAGTCCCTTATCACCAAGTCCTGGCTCCGGTGCTGCTTCTTCCATGAGGCCTCTCAGTGCCCAAGCTAGAAATCTCCCCTTTGCTGGTTAGAATGTCTGTAGACCTTACTGCTTCCCATCTTGTCTTCCCCACTGGCTGCACCTGATAGAGGGCAGGGATGGGTTTTGTCCACCCCTGGGTCCCCAGCCCCTGGCCCAGGGTTCCCATGAGGTATGTGTTCAGGAGTGAATTGCTTGCTGGGCAGGTGCTGAGGTCCTGGTTTCTGCCTTCAAGGGCTCTTCCTTAAAGAACCCTGACTCTGTCCCTCAGATCTCGGTGAATATCTTCCGGACCCTGCCGCCCAGTGAGAACCCTGAATTTGACCCTGAAGAGGATGAGCCCAACCTTGAGCCTTCATGGCCACATCTTCAGGTATGAGGGCTGGGGAAGGCAGGGATCGAGTTTTAGAAGAGATGGAGGGCTGGGGAAAGGGTCTCCTTAGGTCCTAGACTGATGGATGCAGGCCATAGGGAAGGGTGAGTGGGGGAGTCTGTTCCCAAATTCACCTTTTTGCCTGTCCCCTCCCCCAGCTGGTATACGAGTTTTTCCTGCGTTTCTTGGAGAGCCCAGACTTCCAGCCCTCCGTGGCCAAGAGATATGTGGATCAAAAGTTTGTCCTGATGGTGAAGTGGGGACCCAGGCCGGGTGGTGCCACAGGGCGGGGCGGCCTCACTGAGGGGCGTGGGGCAGGATGAAGCAACCTGATGGTGGTCTCTCTCCTGACGCTCGACCCCGGGTCCCACAGCTCCTGGAGCTGTTTGATAGTGAGGACCCCCGGGAGCGTGAGTACCTCAAGACCATCCTGCACCGGGTCTACGGCAAGTTCCTGGGGCTCCGGGCCTACATCCGCAAGCAGTGCAGCCACATCTTCCTCCGGTAGGAACTGGCAGCTGCCCAGATGAGACCTGGAGAGAAAGGGGGACAGCTGTGGGGGAGAGGACCGAGGCAAAGCTCCCGGGCAAGGGGCCCCAAACTCTGTTCTACGGAGTCCTTTCTTGGCACCATATTACATAATATTGATTATTCAGAGCCTGTGAAGTCAGCAGAGAAAGGGTATTTATTGCCATTTTACAGATAAAGAAATAGAGGCTGAGAGAGATGGAATGATTTGCAGGGACTAGGTTAGTCCATAGGGTGCCTAGGATCTCTCTTTTGACCCCTACTGTGCTCAGCCTTAAGGACCTATAGAAAGATTCTTTCTGCAAATTAGTATCTAGCACCAGTGCCTGCATGGCCTTGTAGTTGAGACTGGCTCAGAAGTTAGATGGCCTGTATTTGAGTTTGGTTCGAACATTTGGGTACTTGGGCAAATTATTTAAGCTCTCTCCTCGTTTCCTCATCTCTAAAATGGGAATGATGCTGTACCACGGACAGTCATCAGGTGAAATGAGGCAATGCCTCCATAGCACTGAGGACAGCGCCCTGACCAAGGCCGGGACTCTAAAATGTTAGCTCTTCTCATTATTAGCTACAGAATAGGTGAGACCTGATCCCTATCCCCCAGGAGCTTGGAGTTCCTTAGATCCCCTGCTTATTAACTTTGGGATAAGTTTTATTGAACCACTGAGCCTCGATTTCTTCATCTGTGTAATGGATATAATAAGCCCTGCCTCCCAGGCTAATTTTGAGGAGTACATGGCAGAGTAGATGCTCTAAGTGTTCGTCATTTTGGTGGACTGGCAGGAAGAGTAAAGGACACAGGCTAGGTGCCTGCTGGCGGATGGGGACCAGGTAATGAGGGTCAGGGTCCGGAGGAGATGAATTGGAATGCTTCATGGAAGAGAGGTTTGAGCTGGGACCCAGAATGGCACAGGTGGCTGGGCTGGGCAGGGCAATTTAGAGGGAGGCGTGGATCTCGGTGGGGCCTGGTTTAGGGTGTTGGGAGGGAGCACGGCCTTGTGTGGGGAGAGAGCTGGATAGCATGCAGGGGCTGGGAGGGGCTAGGCCTGCTCCGATTGCTCTGAGCCCTTCGGCACCCTTCTCTTCCTCTCACAGGTTCATCTATGAACTCGAGCACTTCAATGGCGTGGCTGAGCTGCTAGAGATCTTAGGAAGGTGACTCTCCCTGGGCCTCGGCCAGAGCATCAGCATTCTGGGAGGAAGGATTGAGGCCCGGTCATCTGAGCCCTCCTCCTCTCTTCTGCCCCCTCCTCAGCATCATCAATGGCTTTGCGCTGCCCCTGAAGACTGAGCACAAGCAGTTCCTGGTTCGGGTCCTGATTCCCTTGCACTCCGTTAAGTCGCTGTCTGTCTTTCATGCCCAGGTAAGGCCCAGGCCTAGCCCTGCACAGCAGAGAGCTGACAGGGCAGTCATCTGGGTCAACCTGACACTCTGGCTTCAGCCACACTAAGTCACCAATTCATGGGATCCTCTCACTTTCTCTTTCTTTACTGATTCTGTTCCAGCTACCTTAGAGAAGTCCCATGACCCTTTAAGTTTGTGACATCAGCTCTGTGTGAAGCCTTCCCAGCCCCTTCCCTCTCGACCTGCCCTCAGCATAATTAAACTCTCCTCCATCTATATTCCCATAGATTGTGATACAGATTTTGATTGTGGAAACTTCTGTAAAATTTATAAGGATTGTTTTGCTGAATGTTACCCTGTGTGATCATCACTGTGTCCGCGCACACTGAGTATGGTACCTGTACATCCTAGGTAGTAGTAAATACTTTGTGAGAGTAGACGCAGCAAGTGAGCAAACATCTGGAGTCCTGTCCTGTCCCCTGCTGACCTGTCTTCTTTCTCTCTGCCCCCCACAGCTGGCATACTGTGTGGTGCAGTTCCTGGAAAAGGACGCCACCTTGACAGAGCATGTGAGTACCTCTGGGGGAAAAGGCAAGTCTCCATCCCTACAGGTCTGACTCCTTTCTGCCTCAACTCCCACAGGTGATCCGGGGACTGCTCAAATACTGGCCAAAAACCTGCACCCAGAAGGAGGTAGGAAGAAGGGCTCTGACGACCACCAGAGGGAGGTTGGGAGAGCTTAGCTTCCGGAGGGCAGTCAGGTGTGTATCAGGGGAGATGGAACTGCTGCCCACTGTGTCCCTTCCCACCCAGGTGATGTTTCTGGGGGAGATGGAAGAGATTCTTGATGTCATTGAGCCCTCCCAGTTTGTGAAGATCCAGGAGCCCCTCTTTAAGCAGGTGGCTCGCTGTGTGTCCAGCCCCCATTTCCAGGTATGGGTGGGGACGGGTGAGGGTGGGAGCCGGGGAATGGACTAGGAAAGTTGACCAGTTGACCTAACACAGCTCCCTCAGCCTTCTGGACCCTCCTGGGTCTGATAGTGGGGAGACATTGCACTTAGGGTCAGGAGACCTTGCGTTAAGCCTCAGATCTGCCTCCCACTGGCTAAGGGGCCTTGGGCAGATCACTTCACCACTTGAGTGTGACTAAGCTTCCTCATCTGTAACATAGGCCAACAGGGATCTCTTCACAGGTGGTGATGAGGATTTTAGAGATCATAGTGTAAACATACTTGGTAAACTGAAATGTGCTCCACGTGGGTTATCACTTCTCTCCTTTCTTAGTGGCTTTCAATTTCATCAGTTCCACTTCAGGGCCCAGCCAACAGTCCCCACACCATGAGGCTGGCTATAACTAATGTTCTTCTACATGTGTGTGCAGACTTTCTACCATTCTTATGAACCATAACCTGGTGGAAGTTGATTCTTCCTCACAGTGCTTCTAGTACTGCATTTGATTCTTACAGCAGCTCTGGGAGGTAGCTATTAGCCCCATTTTACAGATGAGAAAACTGAGGCTGAGAGGTTAAATGCCAAAGTCATGTGGCCAATGTGCAGTGGAGCTAGGATTCAACCCTGAGCATTGGACTCCAAATCCAGTGTTCTTTCCTCCTTGTCACATTGCTTCCTCCAGTGGGTCAGATGAGCCCTGAGGATGGGGTGGGTGGAGGGCAGGGGTGGATATCAGCCCTTGCACATGCAGGGAAGGCACTGCCAGGTACTCCCTCTGCCATCTCACTGCCCCAGGTTGCAGAGCGGGCTCTGTATTTCTGGAACAACGAGTATATCCTGAGCCTCATTGAGGACAACTGCCACACTGTGCTGCCTGCTGTGTTTGGGACCCTCTACCAAGTCTCCAAGGAGCACTGGAATCAGTAAGTGCCCAGGCCTTGACCTAACCCACAGAAGCTGGTCCAGGGCCAGCCAGTCCAGACATGGGGTTACTCCCAGCTAGAAAAAATGAGGGAAGGCGTCTCAGAGGGCTGAGGGTGGTGAAAGGGGCAGGAAAAGGGCAGTGCCTGCGGTGTTTAGGGCTGCACACTGTGTTTGGGCAACAGGGATAGAGCACTGTAGAGGGAGGTGGGCCAAACTGAAGTTGCTCTCATCTCTTCATCCCCGCTCCCTTGACCTGCCAAGAACCATCGTATCTCTGATCTATAACGTGCTGAAGACCTTCATGGAGATGAATGGGAAGCTGTTTGATGAGCTCACAGCCTCCTACAAGCTGGAAAAGCAGCAGTGAGTGTTGGGGGGTTGGGCACAGAGGGAGAGGGCAGAAAAGCAGGAAGGTACCAGCTTCTCACAGTTGGAGAGAACCTAAAAGGATGACCCCACATCCAATCTGATCAGATATTTAAAATCTCTATGTCCTGGCAAGTGCTGGGCCGTTCATGCCTGACTCCCCACTGCATTCTCCAGTCAACCTCCCAATGCTTCTCCAGGTCTGGAGCTTTGACTCCCTGGAGTTTCCGCCTCTTCAGCCAGGCCTCTCAGAGCCAGGCTAATTCATCTGCTCCGTGACCAGTCTCTCCTCGGTGACCTCTTCCCAGAGTGGAAGATTCCCTTTGCAGATGAGGTGATGGTGAGGGAGGCTGGACTGTAGTCAGGGCCACAGGTAGGGGAGCTGCCTTACCCTCTCTCCCCAGGGAGCAGCAGAAGGCCCAGGAGCGTCAGGAGCTGTGGCAAGGCCTGGAGGAGCTACGGCTACGCCGGTTACAGGGGACCCAGGGGGCAAAAGAGGCCCCCCTCCAGCGCCTTACACCCCAGGTGGCTGCCAGTGGGGGTCAGAGCTAGAGATTCCATAGAAAGGGAGGAACTAAACCCAGAGCTATCAGTCCCTCTATCCCCTCTCCTGCCCAGGGGCCCAGAGAGACACATACCTATCCCTGGCCTTGCCAGAGTGGGCTTGGAGGGCTCCCTGCCTGGCCCCGTGTGGGCAGCTTTCACTGTGGGGAGAGGAGGAGAGGAGATGGTGGTCCAGGCAACAGAACTCTCAGGCCCTTGTGGCAGGACTTGACCAGGGCAAGCTTGACCAGGAAGGTGCCATCAGGGATCTCCCTGCCCCAAAAAGCTGGGTTCCAGACTGCAGGCAGGTTCCCACCCCTTGCTCCCGGCCTAGGGCAAGGGACTCAGCTCCTCATGTACCCCACCTCGTGCCAGCGCGAGGTTCTTCCCCACCCCACCATGGATCCATGGTCTATTTATTCTCCCCTGCTCACCCCAACACAGACACTGTCCTGGGCCTGGGGCATCCTCCTTCCCTACCCTCCTTCACCCTGTAATTTCTTATACCCTTTTTATTTATTGGGCAGGGGGAGGGGTGAGGGCACAGGCAGAAGAGATTCCCCATGTCTTGGGGCAAGGTGGGCTCACAGTTACCATGGTCTGTCCCCCTTCCCCTGGCTGGGGGTAGACTTAATAAAGACAGAAACTCGAGGACTGCTTGCTTTATTAAGGGATGGGGACAAAGGGAGTGGAGTGATGAAAGGCTGGTAAGGAGGCCAGGCAGAGGCAGGAAAGAGGCAGAAACTCCCCTCTTTTCAGGAGGTGACAATAGCAGAATCTTAAGAGGGTTGAAGCTGCTGTCCTCAATGAGGCTCAGGATATATGGGATATACCCCAACTCAATCCCTCTGACCAAGGGGAGGGAGGTGGGGAAAGGCTGGGCTAGTAGCGTGAGAGGCGACACATGTCACACTGGCAGGCCCTGGCCGTGAAGATCTCCAGCTCTTCCCTCCGGTCCCCCCCACACTGCAGCTGCACCTTCACCTGTGGGAGAGGGGGGATCCGTGCTCCAGTCCTCTTCCTTGGGGCATTTTAGACCCTTGTCTCCTCTGTCTCCCCCAACCCCCAATGAGCCACCATGGGGCTTGGCCCCCTCACCTTCCTTAGGCCACTGATGGTGCAGCATTGCGAGATGGAGGTGACGTTGTGTCGATAGCCACTGGCTACCAGCACAGAGTACCGGGAAGGGAAGGCACCGGATTCGCAGTGGCCCACACAAGCCTGTGCCACATGGGAGCCCTGGCAGGTGCCTTGGCGGTCACTTCGCACTGTCACATTAAAGGCTAGAAGGAGACAGGCGAATGGTATACGGTCCCTCTGCAAAGGCTTGCCTGGCTCCTACCTGTTCCCTCAGTGTGAGTCCATCGAGGGTGCTGCCTCCCCTCTGTCCAATCCATCAGCTCTTTGTTCCCACCCAGCTCTCTGCTCCCAGGATTACTCACGGTGCAAGTGGCAGCCTGGGATGGCCACCTGCCGACCCCAGCCTTCAGTGATCACCAGGAACAGCAGGCAGAAGAGCAGGGTTTGGGGGGACGCCATGGGCACCTGAAACAGCGGGTAGACAGATGTCTCTAGATAGGTGTGCAGGTGGACGGGGAGTTCTCTAAATACTGCATGCTTCCAGGTGAATGAGCCAGGGCTAGGTTGGCCTGTCTGACTGGGGTGAGGCAAGCCTGTGAGTGGGGCTATCTTTTCCAGGTACCTGCTTTTGGGTGTATGTGTGAGTCTGTCTGTCTGTGTGTCTCTCTGGATGGGTGTCAGTGTGAGCAGCTGTCTCCGGATGTGACTTGTATATCAGCCCACTGTGGTGATTTTCCCCAGCATTTTCCCCACCACCTGGAGCACAAGCATCTGCCTCCCTCCATCTGCCCCATCTTGGCCTGCAGGACCCCATCTGCAGCCCCCAGGTCCCCTGCCTCAGCGGCTTACCACTTCCAAGGCCCAGGAACTGAGTGGTTTGCTGAGTGGCTCCTCACGCCTGCTGCTGGTTCTTCGGATTTTTATCTGCCAGCATTTGGGAGCCACACCCTCTTAGAGATCAGCTTTCAGGCCTGTTGCCCTGCCAGAGGCCTCAGAGCAATCCCACCTGGGAGATCCAGCTCTTGTCTGAGGTGTGGTCCAGGAAGAGTGGCATCTGCTGCTTTCTGCTCCCTTCTGCCCAAAAGCTGCCCAAGGTCCAGGGCTGCGGGAAGTGAGGTGTGGAGAGAAGCCCTGGAGCTGGTGGAGTGGGCGGCTTTGTGCAGTTGGAGAGAGAGGGCCCAAGACTGGGCTGAGTTGTGGCCACCTGGGTTCTCTTTGCTGTGCGGCCTTGCGCAGGACACATATTGAGGGCCTCACCACCCCCACCTTAAAACTACTAAACTCAGCCCTGCCTGTCTCCTTAATCCACTGCAGAGGAAAGGTATGGGAGGAGATTCTTAAGGACAAGGGGAATGACAGCATGTTTCCAAGGCCTGTGGCTGTTTGTAGCCATAGGATCTCTAACTGCATGTGAGAACAACCTGAAAAAATTAAAGCTCAGGTCAAAGTCAAAACTCAAGGCAGCTGCCACTCACTGTTCCTGTAATAAATAAATAAAAAAAGAAATGACACCAGCGGCAGTCTCCTGAGATGTGCCCGGTGGCAGAGCCAGGAGGAAAGGGGGTTCTACGTCCATTTCAGAGTTGTCAAGTGAAGGGCTTCTCATCCTGGGGGTCAGCTGCAGAGTGGGCTCCCCCTAGTCCCCAGAACAACAGAAACTTGACGCTGAGAAGAGACTGAAGCTGTTGATCCTAGCAAATCCCATCATTCAGTCCAGCTCTGGCTCTGGTTTTACAGGTGAGGCAACTGAAGCTCAGAGAAGGAATGTTACTGAAGGTCACACAGCTAGTTAATTTCAGGGCTGACTGGGAACCCAAATCTGCTATCCATGCATAGTGCTAAATTACACTTGGGACAAGAATGAGGTAAGTTGGAAAAAGACCCCCCAGTTACCAGTAGCTGCAGGGGCTGGGGAGGGGTGGAAATCAGAATGAAGCCTGTGGTGAGCGACCCCAGGGCCACTGCCTCATGGACCTGCTCAGAAAGGCAGAGCCAGCGGCATGGACTGCCAGAGCTGGAAGGCATTGAGCTCATCAAATCCTACCCTTTCATGTTCCAGATGAGAAAATAAGAACCAGAGAGAAAGCGACTTTGCCAAGACTCCACTGTAAGCTAATCAGTCAGGCGGCACTCAGCTCTCCAGATTCCCAAGTGTGCCTTTCGGCAGCCTTGTGAAGCAGGCCAGGTTTGGGACAATAGGGCAAAGGCTAACAATGCAACTTGTCTCTAGTCCTCCAGTCCTGACACACGATGGCTTTCCCTTTGGCCTCCCCTCCTCAGGTCCCAGGCCTTTTCACAGCACCCTGCCTTTTCTTCCCACCCAAGGTAAAGGCAGCAAAACAAGGGGTCTCCAAGGGATCCAAGCAGTCCAGCCCCAATGTCCCCACTCATCCTGAGAACTGTCCAGCACCTGACAGATAAATCAGCTGTCTAAAGACTAGAAGTGACAAGGGCTCATTACTTCACAAGGTGGTCCATTCTAATACTGAACATCTCTAACAGTTAAAAAGGAATTCCTTTGTCCTCAGCTAAAATGAATTTCCCTAAATTCCCAACAATCACTTTGATCCTCTGTGGCCACACAACATGAATCTAATCTGTCTGTCCCAGATCAGCCTTGTGTTACATGAAGACAGAGCTCAGGTGCCCTGGTCTTCTCCAGGGGCCCTAACCTGGACTGACTTCAATAAACTTACATGTCAAAAGCCAGAGGGATGGGTGGGTGGGAAGCATTCATCAACTGAGAGGCTGCACTTTGGAGCCAAACTGGGGGAACTGGGAAAGATGACTTTTCAAGGTCAGCAGGGCTCAGAACAGTGAGTCTGGCAAGACGCCATTTCCTAAGCGCCAGGGAAGGTACAGACCCCACCCACTCAAAGCATCCTGTCAACAAGAACAGGTAGAGCCAGGGGAGAGTTCAGGCATTGCTTCCCTGCATCTTGAGGGAAGAGTATGAGCTGTCTCACTCTACTCCACTAAACTCAGTCAATAACTGTTCATAAATAATTTATTGTCATTAGGATCCTAAGTGCTAGAGATGAAATACCTAAACTGAACCTCTGAGCAGTACAATTCTCAGACTAGTGCATTTTAGAAAGTTCTTTTCTTAGTTTTAAATTGAAAAAACATTTCACTGAAAAGGAGCGAAAGACAGAACAAATGGACAAGAGGACTCAGGGAGTTTGGGGCCCTCATTCCCCATGACTGGAGTGTCATAAGGAGAGGATAAGGTGGGAGGAGTCACTGCGAGAGTACACTTCCACTGCTGCATTTGGAAGGCTCACTGGCTGCTCTTTCTGAAGAAATATCTAAATGGGAAGAGAGAGCTGCAAAAAAGAAAGCAAAACAGGTTGAGACTCTAGAGGTCCCCTTCTCTTCTCCCAGGTCACATTAGGGCTCCATTAGCTAGGGCATTTTTGCTCTGGGGAACCACTCAATGGAAATTCAAGTCTGGACCAACATTTGAAAAGGAACCCAAATTAGATTATACTCAGGCGGGGGAAATAAAGAATTGCTGAGCTCTAGACAGACAAAGGGATTTGCTAACTGCCCTCTGTGAAAGGGACGCTGAAGACTCGGGGGGAGAATGGAAGCATTTTGGTAACCAAATCACCTAAATGAGCCTAGTACAATGGGAATAATCTCCGTCCAAGCAGCATTTACGGAACCAGGCCCAATGCTGGGCACACTGGGTAGGGTGGGGTGTGTACAAATGAACAAAGTGCAGTTTTATTAAATTCACAGTTAGGGGCCCTGTGCTCAATCTCATTTTCACCTATCCTGCAAGAAATAGAGACTATGCATGTAATCTGCTTTCTTTTCTACTCTAATTTCCCAGAGAGACCCAATGCGGCAGACTCTGGAGCTACTTCACCCTGGGTCTCAGTGTGATGGCAGGAGAGGAGCCTGTCTTACCTTAAAAACCCAAAGAAGCCACTGGTTCCCAGGTCTGTGGGTCCTCTAGGTGAAGGTGGATTGCTCTGCTGCAATGGTGAGCTAATCTCTCCTGCTAGGCTGTCCTCCCACCTAGAGCCTGCAAGGAAAACACTCAGTCAGGGAAAGGCCACTTTCATGTGAGCAAAAGGCAAGATACTTGGCATGAGCCAAGGGCAACCTCACATGAGCCAAGGGCAGCCTCACACCAGGATTTTTTGAAGCCAGGTGAATTGTTTGTTCTGACTTTCCCAAGTTCATCTCAGCTCAGTAAGATGCTATTCAGACCTTGGAGTATTTTCAAAGTCAGACCCTGAAATTTGTACACTATTCAAGTCCCAGCCACCCCCCATGGCGGGTATCTTCACACGGAATGACAACTTATTGGAGATCTCACTTGCTTACACCCTGCACCTGTGATGACTGCATCCATACTGAATGCCCAGGCCGAGTGAAAGATCATCAAGTTAGAAGGGCAACACTGCGACATGCATTCCCAGCCTTGCCAAGCATCTGCTGCACCTTCAGTATTAACACCAACACCCCGAAGGGAAGAGAAGAGAGCAATCCTAGAGAGTGTTCTCCAATAAGATGAAAAAGTGAAACACCCCTTCCAACTTTTCTGTAGAACTTATCACCCCACATGGAAATGTTCTGAAACATTGTGGGCATCAGTTTCACTATTAAAAGCATGGGAAGGACATGTACTGCCTCCCTTCACTTCTCATGGGAGCCGGGTGTGAGGTGGTTTCTATTACTCAAGGGCAGGCCCCCAGACTGGAGGGTGGCCAACAGGCACCTCCACAGGAGTGAGGCACATGGCCCACCAAGCATGCCCAGACTCAGAGCTCTGTGCTGCTCTGCTCACCAGAAAACTAAAAGGGACAGAACAATTATTAAAGGTGAATAAATGCATTTCCCAGAACCTACCCCGTTCCTGGACATCAGTGCCATCAAATGCTGGAGTCTCCTGATATTCCTGCTGGGTGTCTCTTTCCCTGCTCTGATAAAAAGAGGACCAAGAAAAGTTTTAAATTTCACTCCTATACAGCTTGGGGGTCTGAATGCTATTTGCTGGAGAACTGATTTCACATCAGCACTGGGGCTGGCTTCTGACTGCCAGGCAAGTTCTATATTTCCTTCTGTATGACTGTCCTTTTCCCATTTCAGCTTCCTGAACATGGTCCTTCCAAAATCACAAGATTTAAGAGCTGAGAATAAACCAACCTGGGCCTAATTTATCATTACATAGTACTGAGTGCCAACTATTAATAAGGATAGAATATTGAGGTTTCAGAAATCAGGAGGACTTTAATTTTACTGTGGACAAATGTATAATCTATGTGGTAAAACTGACACATAGACTAAATATTATAAGATGGTGTGATAAGACTACCCCACGAGTCTATACAGAGTGCTGTGGTCGATGAGGAAGATGTGAATAGAGCGGGTGGCAGTTAGTCAAGGAAGACTTCACAGCGGAAGTGCTATTTGAATGGAGCCTTGATGGATAAGTGGGATTTTGTCAAAATGGGGGTTAATGGGGGTGAGGAGATGGTCAGAGAGAGCAGGCCATTCCAGACAGGGACGTGATGTACAAAGGCACAGTGCCATTACGAGTAAATATGATCAGCATGGTTAGAGTTGGCGCAGGGGAAACATGGTCACAGCATAAGCAATCAGCACACAACACAATCGCATGACTTCTCCTTGTGCTATCCCTTTATAGAGCTTCCTTTTGACATCCTACAACTGGTTCCAAGCCCACATTTCCAGTAGACACTGTGCTAGTCAGAAACATCGATCATATATTTTCTTTGGGAATCTCTACCAACTGACCACTGCCTTCACCTGGGCAGAACCTGAGGGCCCGACCACCAAGCAGTGCCGGGGAGCTCTTTGAGCCGTTTTGCTGGTGAAGAATTCTGTAGCAAGCGGCTGCAGACTATCAGGGTAGGTCTGGCAGGCAGAAGCATGGCAAGCCCTTAGGGAAGCTAGAATATAGCCCCCATCCTAAGCATAAGCTGCTATTTCTGATATGAGCTTTTCCACAAACCATCAAATTCTAGACCGCATAGACAGTCACTTAAGTCATATTCCTATAAAAGTGAAAGGAAACTCTAGGAAGGGAGAAGACCATCTCTTACCTCTTCTAGACAGGGCTGATATGGAACTCAGAGGGCCCCGCTCTAATTTCTAGCATGAGGGAATGATTCTTACAAATTAATGAAACTGGTTTGGGGCTTAAATCCTGTTAAAACTGGTTTGACGCATTGACCCTAATGAAAGCATCTAGTAAGGCTGGTAGTGGGAACCAGAGGGCAAAGGCCCTAGGACAGAGGTAAAGCCTACTTCTGAACCAGGGGGGATTTCCCTCACAAGATAATTTAGCTTCCCTATTCTGAAATCTTGCGAGAGGTCTTAGGCAAATGTCAAGAGAGGAAAAAACATTATAGCCTGAAATAAGACTGAGGGCACCATCTGGGACATCCAATGTACACAATACCCTGAAAACCACACACAAGGTTGTCTTCTGTATGTTTGGGGCCAGATATGCTTAGAAGTACAATTCAAGCAGAGGTGGAAAAAGCAAAACAAAGCAAAAAAACCTACACACACAGCAGTGTTTCACCTCTGGATGATTCTTCTGTCCTCACCCATTTTTTATCCTTCCACCCTCTGGATCTCTAGGTCTGGGACCTGGGGTAACAAAGGGAATGAATGGGTCTGCCCTTCCTTCCTATTCTCCCCAAAACGCCTTTTACGGAACAGAGACTTTATTCAGATATGTGTTGTATTCTTCTAAGCTTTCCCCACATAGGCTTTCAATGTGTTCAGACGTGCATAACCCACACTGTGATCCTACATCCTAACTTCTATCAAAGGGGAGAGAAAATTTTAAAGCATTGGACCATAGGAGCAAATTCAATTTTTCCAGCTCAAGTGACTTACACTGAGAGTCACTGTGATCACGTTAGTTTAGGAAAAATCCTTGCCCTAGGAACAGGTCTACAATGGAGACAGTCTTTGGGCTTTGAGTCAAAATCAATAAACATGTTCCTTTTCGTTTTTTTGCAAAGAGTTTTTGCTAAACTCAGTATCAGGTTGAAAAGTTAATTATGTTGAATAAGAAACTGTGGGTACTGTTCTTGAGGGAGATGATTTGTCAAACTAAGAATAGGAAGGTATGAAGGGTAGAGAGTGAAGGAAATGTTCCTTTAGCAGTAATCATCTTGGTTGTATAAAGCGTCTTTGTTCTCCAGGGCTTCATATACCCCTGTTGTACTTCTTCGGTTTTTCTTCCTTCTCTAAAGGATGAGAGGATAGAAGAGGGTAATTATCTACCTAAAATCACTCTATCAGCCATTTGGCCACAGCACAAGGAGGCCCTGTAGCCCACTCCTGCCCACACAGGTAGAAGTCTGAGTCCCAAAGGGTACAATCTTCCTCCAACTAAATGGTAAACTCCTAGAAAGAAACCAAATTTTACATGTTTAGGCACACCCCTGAATCTAACACAACACCTTGCAAACAGGAGACAGAAGAACCATTTCGGAATGAAAATCATTTCATTTTTCTACTTAAAATTGTTTTAGGGAATTCCTGTAATCTTGAAGGTAGCCGTAAGGCTTTTCATGATCCAGCCAGTGTGGACCTCTCCAGTACCATTTCCCAGCACTGTACTTGCTCCAAGCTCCAGGGACACCGGCTTGCACTCACCAAAAGCACTGTACTCCCTCCTCTTGGCCTTAATTCTTTGAGCTACTGTGAGCTACTATAGGAACCCTCCCTCACAGCCACCTAGTCTGAGTGAGGTTCTCCTTTGCGGCCCCTTTGTACCCTGTGCTTCCTTTATTCCTGCACATAGTTCATCTATCAGTAATTGTCTGCCTACCTTTATATTGTTGGCACTTCTCTTTAGGAGAGATTGTGATATCCCTGGCACATAGCAGACTCAGTAAAAGTTTGTTGAACGAATGCATATATAAATGTGTACTCACTAACTGATCATGTTATGGGTCCTGGGAAGGCGAGGGAGGTGAGTTAAGAGTGTTTGTATACTTAAGGTAAGACCTACTTTGGAGAGAGATATGAGAAGAAAAAGGCATCAATAACAGCTATTTGGAGAGAGGGAAAAGAAAAAGGGTGCTATTTTAGAGGCTATTTGGAGACCACTATGGAAAAGCAGCCCTGAAATGGAGGAGCAGCAAAGAGATAAATATCTAAATGGAGAATAGACCTCAGAATGAAATAAAAGATGATTAGGACCAGTCCATCACTGCTCTAAATAAGTTTTCTCTTACATGCCTAGCTAGTCTGTAAAACCTAGATGTTCCTAGACTCAGACCCCAATATAGATGAAGGCAAAAAGGTTTCTAAAGAGAAAGTTCTATACTGGATCCTACCTCAATTCAACAGACCTCTTTTCTTATTTCAACTACAAGTACAAGAAGCAGCTTTTTAAGCTGAGAAGAATTAACAAAAGGACTCATCGATGTGTACAGTGTTATGCAGCTACTTTTGGGACAGGCTGTGGCCAGGACGGAATGGTTAAAAGTTGTTCCACAGACAGTGAAACCTGAGAATGAGTTCAGTCAATTCAGTCTGTACTAAGGACCAAGATGTGCTGGTAACAGGAATCCTGACTTGCTTGTAGCAGAGTGGGAACGGTCAAGAGCCTCGAAGCCTCCACTGTAGTGCTTACCCTCCTGGTTTCCATAAGGAGCTTCTTGTTGCTGGAACCTTGGCTGGAAGTCCTCATCTTGGCCCTGAGGTGGGGGGAAAAGCCCAGGAAATGTTACTGGCAGCAGCAACATCACCACATTCAAGCAAATGGGGCTCAAATGAATATTTCAGCAGGTTGGCTATTTTTATACCAGTCCTGGCCTGCAGAATAAATTGTGTGACCAAATCCTCTTTGGGTGCTGCTTTAATTCACAGTAGAATCCCAATTTGAGATATTCAGGGATCTAGTAGTTGAGAAAAGGAAAGTGGATTGACAGCAGGTATCAGATTTTGAAATATCTGATCGTACATCAAAACCCAGAGAAAGGTAAGATGTAAAGCTTTGTCTCCACAGAAAATTCAGTCAAACGGAACTGAGCAAAGCTTCACACCTCCAAGTACCCTCACATTCCACCTGGCTGGGAAAGGAGTTTCCTAATTCTTCTCCACCATGTGCATTAGAACATTAGGAGGGTGTAGAAATCAGCTCCCTCATGGTCTACTTTCACTAGTCCTGTATGTCTTGGGACCCACACAGACCCAAGAAAAAAGCAGCTGCTCTCTGTGAACCTGGGCTGAAAGCACTTTGGGCTGGGGAGCAAACCACACCTTGGATTATTCCAGCAGCCCTCTCTGGGTGCTACTAAGAACTGAATTGTTTTACTGATTCATTCTGTCCCTGACAGAGAATCAAAAGAAAATAAGTAGCCTCCTCAATTGCAACTTCAACATGTTAGGGATGTGCTCAATATTCCACCTAATATCGCAGCACCTCACCCGATAATTGATACATACCCTCTTGCAGACATTTATATATATATATATATATTTTTTAATCCTCACCTGAGGAAATTTTTTCTGTTGCTTTTTCAGAGAGAGTGGAAGGGGGAGAGAGAGAAAGAAACATCGATGTGAGAGAGACACTGATTGGTTACCTCCTGCACGTGCCCCGACCTGGGCCAGGGATCAAACCTGCAACTGAGGTGTATGCCCTTGACTTGAATCATACAGAGACCCTTTAGTCCAATGGCAGACACTCTGAGCCAAACTGGCTAGGGAGCAGACATTTATATTTTAGACTGGACTATCTTTTAAGGTAGATTTCTAAAAGCTTACTGCTCACTAGGTAAAACAGAATTACATTTTATTTGTTTTGTGTTCTTGTATAATATCCTGGGACTTCTTAAATCTTGTGCCTTCTGATTGCATTTTCTGGTAGTACGACCATAGTAAGTACTCAATGAATACGTGTTGGACACAATTGTATAGATCTGATTGCATTTCTTGTCAGCCTTCGTCTTAATGAACAGAAGAATCCTGTTTTGCTGAGGAAAGGACTGTATTCAAATTACATTGCAAATATCAACTTGCTTCCTTCCCTTAGTCCATCCACTGGAATAGGCAGGTACCAATGAAGCCCTGAGAGAGAAGGTGACTCGCCCAAGGACAAGATCAACCAGCAGCAACAGCTGGCAAGGCCTAACTAGAATGCAGGATTTCGACTCTCTCCCAACACCACTGACCTGTCCAGCGCTGGCCTGCTGGGGGAGCTGGACACTTCCATGCGTTTTCGTTTCTTCTTCATGGCTCCTGCTGCTTTCTTCTCAGCTAGGACCTTCAGAGAGGAACCAGACGCCCATGAATCCTCCTTTTCCAGAGCTGTTCAGTTCATGAGGGCACAGTGAACTCCCCATCTTTAAGTTGTCAAAGGCAACTTTGCCAAGTTTGCAAGTAAGGGTAGACATTCTGTTAGTCTTAGAAATTTATCCAAGGGGGAAAAGATGGTTTCATGTATCCAATTCTTTTTTTCTTTTTTTTAAAATTTAGTTACTGATTTTAGAGACAGAAAGGAAGGGGGGGCGGGGAGAAACATCAGTTTGTTGTTTCACTTATTTATGTATTCATTGGTTGCTTTTTGTATGTGCCCTGACCGGGGATCAAACCCACAACCTTGGCATATGGGGACAATGCTCTAACCAACTGAGCTATCCGGCCAGGGCTCATGTGTCCAATTCTGATTGAACCTGGGCAGCAAAAAGGGAAAAAGTAAGAGGAAGAGACGAGAGAAGGATTTTTTAGACAACATGAAGCAATAAAGGCAATTTTCACATTATATACAAAAGGCAAACTTACCAACCCAAGAGGACTGTCCTTTATTGGTTTCCCTGCAACAGGAAATTTAAACGTCATAATGGATCGAAACACTGTTTCACCTGGATTTCTGGCTACCATTTACTTGTTTTACTATACAAAACCTCTGTGTATACCCTTTCCTCTTCTGCCTGGTACCACTTATCCTAGAAATAGTCTTCAAAAGTATCTTTCTCCCCTATTTTAGAACTATTGTCATCTACAAGCTGAAAATTTAGAGTTTGATTCACACTGTATTCTAATGAGATGCCACTTAAAAAGGGGGTCCCTACTATGAAATAAAAGGTGGAACTTCAAGCATCAGTAACAAATTAACTGGGGAGATATTTTGAGGCAAGGCCTTTGTACTCTTTTCCAAATCAACCTGGCAGGTGTCTACTTGTTCCTCTATAAGTAAAAATTGTGATGGCCCTTAGAGATTAAAAATTGGGAGATACCACTAAAATGAAAGTCACTGAATACTCTAAAATGGAAGGAAGCACTCATATAATAAATAGGTCTCTTCCACTGAGTGATTACTGTCAGACTTTGTACTTACTTTCCATCTTCCATATTTATATATTTAATAGTTTTAACAACTCAACGAGATAGGTACTACTCTTCTTCACCATTTCACAAAGGAGGCACAGAAAAATTAAAATTAAATTTATCTAAAAATTAAATTTAAAAAATGTATCTCAGGTGAGGATTAAACAAAATAATTATCGAAGGTCACACAGACTCAGTGGCAAAGCCACCAGGATTTGAACCAGGCCATCTGGCTTGGAGCACATGCTCCTGACCTCTGCACTGTGTGGTACTGGCCCAGCCTGGCTGACATTCTGCCGTATTCAGCTTGCACCGCTAACCCACGGAAGCTCAACCTTCTCCTTTTATTTCTCCACCACCCACACTTCCATCACTCCACTTACCAGGTGACAGGTTTTCATGAAACCATTTCATCTCCACGTATAGAGTCAAAACAAATGGGTAGGGGACCAAGACGATTTCCCCGTGTTTGAATTTCAAGCGGGACACTCTCTCCCATTTGCTTTTATCTGGGAAACGGTGCTAAGGAATGAGGAAAGAAGTCAATATGAATCCCTGAGTACTTTTTAGGGATAAGACTCTTTCTCCTTTCCCTGACTTACCCTCCAAACTACCTAACGGTTTGTTGCTTCCATTTCAACCTACAATGTAAGTTGTAGCTCATTCCCATCCAGAAATGAAAGGATACAGGGAAATACAATGAAGTGTTCTGTAGCAAATGGCTGCAGATTGTCCAAATTTCCCAAGACCACACGAATGGAATCCTGAAAAAAATATTTGAAATGACTTTAATCCTGTCTAGTGTCAGCCAATCTTTCCATTTATACTTGTCCCTGTTCTTTACATACCCCATATTCTATTAAAGCTGAACTATTTGCTGTTCCCTAAATGTGGCTTCTGTATCTCCATTTCTATGCTCTTGCATAGTCCATTCCCTCTGCCTGAAATGCCCTTTCCACCCATCAGCTTATGTCTAAGTCCTACCTACCTTTAAGGTACACTTCAAAGCCATCTCCAGAAAATTTCCCTCAATTCTCCAAGTTGTAATTAACTGGCCTTGGGCCTTTACTACATTCCATCTATATATGTTTTATTTTCCTTACTGAGAAATCTCCTCAGGTAGAATATATACCTGATTTATTTTAGTACCCCTTCCATGGTGTCTACCATAGTGGATGATACAAAACAGGTCTCCAGTAAACATATACTGAATGAACGAATAATCCTGGTATTTACTGATACATAGTTATATTGCCTTTGCTTAAGTCAAACCTTTTCTTCTACTCTTTTAAAATCTTAATCAATTAATCTCTAATTAACCTAGGCTTATTACTAATTAAACAATTTGGTATCATAAAAAGACTACTAGACTTCTATAGGGGAAAAAATCTGAATCTCAGTCCTAACTTTGTCATTTCCTCTCTCATTTGGGCTCATTTACTCATATTTGGGCTCAAAGAAGGCAGAAATTGTGTCTTATTTATCTTTCTCTGTACTAAGCATAGTATCAAGCTTATAATTTTTAATATCTAATGTTTTGATACATATTAATTTAACACTCACTAAAAACCCTATGAGATAGACACTTGTATTATCCCCATTTTACAATAAGGAAACTAAGATAGAGAAGTGAAATAACTTATTCAAGGTTCATAGCTAATAATGGTGGAGCCAAGATATAAAACCAGGTAGTGGGGTTCCAGAACTTACATTCTTAACAATTAGGCTACACTGCCTATCACTAAATGTTTCCTAAATGAATGAAAGAGAATAACATCTGCCTCAAAACTAATGACAGCAAGAGAAAGAGAACATATAAAAAGCACTTTGAAAATTTTACTATGTGGCAGGCACTGCACACATCTATTTCTAATCCTTACCACAATCTTGAAAACAGGCATTATCTATTTCCCTGATTGACAAGTAAGGAAACAGACTCAGGGAAGGTAGGTCACTTGCCCAAAGTTACCTGTGAAGGCAGCACTGGAATTCAAATCCAGTCTGACTGGCTCTAAAGTCTATGCCCGTTCCACTTTACTATGCTGTCTTGAGTTCTCTGCCCAAATTAAGTGAAGCAAAGTGAAATAAATTCTGCTCTACTCACAATTAAGACAAGCAAAAAACTGTCATGGTCCTATATTGTTATTTATAACGATGTCTCTGAGGTCCTGCAAGATCCTAATATATCTTTCAACACTTACCCAAAGAACCACAAGTATCTTTAAGGCTATGACTCAAATTTTTGGTTTCACAGAGTATTTGTGTATTTAATTATATTTGAATTCTTTGAAATGTGGCAGCATATGTCTTCATAACCCACAATAGTCTTAAATCACTGAGTTGTGAAGTTAGAAGAGAATAAACTACTTTAAAACTCTATCAATGAGGCAATCAAGACCCAGAGAAATAAGTGATTTGCTGAGGGCCACACAGCTAATTAGTGGCTCAGCCAGGACTGGAATCCAGGGCCAGTTCCCAGAACTCTAACCCCTAGCCCAGTGCTTTTACCAATACAAAAATGTCCACCTGCTCAGTCTTCTTCCTGTGGGAAAACCTAAAGCTAGAGGAGCTGGGCAGAAAAGGAATGAAAATGAAGTAGGAATAAAGCAATGGCAAATGTTTCCAATTAAAATGAAGACACAGCAGCCTTGTCTCTCTATTTACACTGGAGTTTCCTGAACGTCAAGTACCAGGCAGTGGTTGGGATGGTGAGGTTTCTCTGAGCCCTGGAAGGCGGCAGTCCTTCCAGTTCTCCAGAAGCTTTCTCTATGCCAGCTGCCACAAAAGAGAGCTGCACAGGGCTGGAAACCCTGGTAGAAACAAAATAACTCGGCCTGAAAGGTGCTGACACTTCAACTAGGAAAACTGAGAAAGGATATAGGCTTTAATTTCCCTGGAAAAACAGTAAAATTTCTTTGCAGAGGAAATGTGGCAGGGAGAAGTAATCAAGTGGAGGTTGTGACTCAGTTGGTAAGAAATAATTAAAATCTGGATATGGATGCATCCTTGGCTTAAAGAATTACTTTCCCAGAAGCTGTCAGCTTCTTTCCCTACCTCCAGCTCCTGGACGACGACTTCCTTATTTTCTATATCTTCCCCTCTAGAAGGTAAATAAACAAGAGGTAAGTAAGCCAAGAAGAAAAACTCTGGAGACAACAGAAAGTAGAGCAAAAATAACACTTCCACTGAGCTAAAGAAACATGACTAAATAATAAATGTCTGTGCTGACCCAGTACTCATGGGAGGAAGTGATCACCTAGGTGGTGTGGTCTGAGAATAGGTACAAGGCTATATACCAAAGTATCTTCTCCACTAACTTGCCAAGACCTGAAATTCCCACTGTGAAAGTTATTAATTTGTTAGACCATTTGTACTCAAGTATAGTTTGATGACTCCTAGGGGTCCTCAAGACCCTTTAAAGGGGTCTCCAAGGGCAAACTTATTATTTTCATAATAATACTAAGATGTTATTTGCCTTTTTCAGTGTGCTAACATTTGTAATCATTAGTACAAAAACAATGGTGAGCAAAATTGCTGGTGTCTTAGCATAAGTCGAGCCAGTTACACTAAACCATACTAACAGTTGTAGTGATCATTACTGCCACACAGGGAAAAAAATCCAGTTTCATTTAATATCCCTGAGGGAGAAGTAAAAATTTAATCTCAACCTTTGAATGCATGTCTTTTAAATATGTTATGTGATAAAGTGGGAAGCATGCATAAAGCACTTCTGCCTACAGAAATATCAGAGTTGTCTGGAGGAAAAGCACTTGTGCAACTAAGCTGCAAACAACTAGCTGCTCTTTTCATGGAACAGTATTTTTTTAAAAATATGTTTTTATTGATTTCAGAGAGGAAGGGAGAGGAAGAGAGAAACATCAATGATGAGAGTCATTGATTGGCTGCCTCCTGCACACCCCCTACTGGGCATGGAGCCCTCAACCTTGCATGTGCCCTGACCGAGAATCCGGTGGTGACCTCATGGTTCATGGGTTGACACTCAACCATTGAGCTACACCGCCAATCTGGAACAGAATTTTTTTTTTTTTGTTTTGTTAATCCTCACCTGAGGATGTTTTTTCTATTGCTTGTTTTTTAGAGAGTAGAAGGTAGGGAGGGGAAAAGAGAGGAAGAGAAAGAGAAACATTGATGTGAGAGAGACACATCAATTGGTTGTCCCATATGTGCCCCAACAGGGGCTGGGGATCAAAACTGCAACCTAGGTACGCGCCCTTGACTGGGAATCGAACCTGTGACCCTTTGGTGTACAGGCCGATGCTCTATCCACTGAGCCACACAGGCCAGGGCTCACAGAGCAGCATTTTACTTGAATGATCAGTTGACACACAAAGTATGGTTATTATTCAGACTTGGTAATGTGACATTTCCTCAAAAATAAACAGTAAGTTTATCAATTCAAGTATTTGTTGTCAAATGACGAGTGATAGTATTTGTCATCAATGATAAATTTTGGGATTTCAAGCAAAAATTTGCACTTTAGAAAACTTCTGTCCACCACAATGAGGTTGGCAGGTTCCAAATACTTAAAATATTTTTCTGATGAGACAGTAGTGATATTAGCAAATATGATTTTTTGATATTGTACAGGCATACCTCATTTCATTGTGCTTTGCTTTATTGTGCTTCATAGATGTTGCCCTTTTTAAAAATTCAAGGCAAAACTCTCCACCGGCAAAAAGATTACGGCTTGCTTTACTGTGGTGGTTTGGAACCAAACCCACAATATCTCCAAGGTATGCCTGTATAATGAAATGTGTTGCTATTTGGATGATCTGCATAAGTCAGTGAACCAATGTTTTCCAAATGACCAATGAAACACATTGTTACAAAATCATTCTAGGTAAAAGGTTCATTCAAAGAACAAGAATGACCAATGAATTTTAATGCAGCAGAGTTCAAAAAGTCCATTGATATAATTTCAGATTTCACATTGCAATTATCCTTTAAAAAACTACCACAGTAAAAAGTAAAAAGCCCTGGCTGGGTAGCTCAGTTGGTTAGAGTGTTGCCAAATACGCCAAGGTTGGAGGTTCGATCTCTGGTCAGGGCATATACAAGAAGCAACCAGTGAATGCGTAAGTGGAACAATAAATCAATGTTTCTCTCTCTAAAATCAATAAATTAATTAATACATTTTAAAATTGTAGTAAAATTTGCCATTTTAACCATTTTTGAGTATATGATTCAGTAGTATTAATTACATTTACAACCCATGGTGTGCAACCATCACCACTATCTATTTCCAAAGCTTATCTCCCCAAACAGAAATATTATACTCATTATGTAGTAATTCCCAATTCTCCCCTCCATCCAGCCCCTGATGACCTCTATTTACTTTTGTCTCTGAATTTTCGTATTCTAATATTTCATAGAAGTAGAATCATACAGTATCCGTCCTTCTGTTACTGGCTTATTTCTTTAGCATAATGTTTCAAAGTTCATCCATGCTGTACATGTATCTGAATTTCATTCCTTTTGCAACTTGTCTTTATGGCTGAATAATATCCCATTGTATATATGTATATATACCACACATATAACCACATTTTATTTATCCATTTACCTGCTGATGAACACTTTAGCTGTTTTCACCTTCTGGCTATTGTGAATAATGCTGTTATAAACGCTGTTGTACAATTTTACCTAAGAGTGAAATTACTGTGTCACATGGTAATTCTATGTTTAACTTCTTGAGGAACCGCCAAACTGTTTTCCATAATGGCTACACTATTTTATTTCCACCAGCAATATACGAGGATTCCAATTTCTCCACATCTTTGCCAACAACTGTTATTTTCCATTTAAAACATATTATAGCCCTGGCTGGTGCAGCTCGGTTGGTTGAGCGTCATCCCATGCACCCAAAGGCTACTAGTTCAATTCCTGGTCAGGGTGCATACCCAGGTGGAGGGTTTGATCCCTGGTCAGGGTGCATACGGGAGGCAACCGATCGATGTTTCTCTCTCACATCAATGTTTCTCTCTCTCTCCCTTCCTCTCTCTCTCCCTCTCCCTTCCTCTCTCTCTCTAAAATCAATTTAAAGAACATTTAATGATATATATTTTAAATTAGTAGGTATGTTAATTTTTCTGTTTTAATTTTTATATGATAAATATTGACAGCTATAACCCACATAATCAAAAACTTTGGGATACTCAATAATTGTAAGAGTGCAAAGAGGTTCTGAGGTAAAAAATTTTGAGAACCAGTGCCCCAAAGGTATGCCATCACTAATTTAGAAACATACACGAGTAATAACATATGGAATATAAAATACCTGGGAAATAAAGTCCTACAAGGTGCAACTTCAAGCCAGTCTCCTGGACTGGGTGAAGACAGAGAAGGGATGATGACCTGTGAGAAAATGCACTAACCTGTTTGCAAAGGCTACCCCTCCTAGCTTTAAATTTACCTGATGCTGTTGCCATATCTGATTTTCAATTTATATACATTGGATCCTGAATGAAGAAATCTTGTCTCTGGAAATGGGTAGGTGAAGGGTTTTAAACTCATTGCTCCCAAACAATAGCCTAAATAAAGTAGAAATATTAGAAAATTATTAAAAAGGTAAAGATGGCTCCTTATGTATGAAAAGAAAACTTGCCCAGTCTGTAGCATTCTCTATGAGTAAAATGTCCAACACTTAGCACTACTGCCTATGCCCCAGGCTCAGTTCTGATATTCATCACCTGGGCCGTTCTCCTACCAGCATGGGGAGTATACACGCTGTTTTGGGACGATCTCTATACCTGAAGTCAAAAGTCCTGAGCAAGTTTTGTCATTTACCTTACAACCTTGTGCACATCACTTTTCTTTCATGAAAATAATACTAACATCTGATGACTCACAGGGTTTAAATATCTATCCCCAAATATCTGTTGAATCTATTCTGCTGCCTGTCCTCACTTTCCCTGTAACCGAGGCCAACGTGAACAGGGCTCAAGCCAAATTATGAAACAATCTAAAGGATATACCAGTAAGTGGCACAATTAGGAAGACCTCTGCTATTAACCTTACATGCAGTTAAGAGAGGAGGACACCTCCCTGCCATAGCCAATGCAGCAAATAAGGATGTACACAGTTTCCCAGTGGTGCTGAGGAATGCCTCACCTTCACTGCCTCTCACTCTTCCTCTTCACCACCTGTGAGACTGCACTGTGCCACAGTGCCTACTATCCTCCTAGCACTTACTAGTTTTACTTTTCCTAGTCCAGAATCTCTGCCACTTAAGGTCCTCTCTGCAGGAAACTCAGGAAAGGGGAGAGATGAAAAAGAAGGATAGCATGTCTCTTCTCCAAAAGGGCAATTGGTATGTGCTCAGAGCTAAGGATCAAGCACACTGTAATTTTCTAAGTCACTAGGATTTTTCTGTGCCTCTTTTTCCTTTGTAGAGATAACAAACCCTGCACTTCCTGTCCCTTCATATAGATTAAATAATAAACAATGAGAGCCTGGCCGGGCGTGGCTCAGCAGTTGAGCATCAACCTAGGATCCAGGAGGGCGGTCAATTCCCAGTCAGGTCACAGGCTGCAGGTTCGATCCCCAGTGCGGGGCGTGCAGGATGCAATCAATCAATCACTCTCTTATCATTGATGTTTCTATCTCTCTCTCCCCCTCTCCCTTCCTCTCTCTGAAATCAATAAAGATATATTTTTAAAATAAATAAATAACGAGAGTAAGAAGTCCATATTTCTTGAAGATTAAAGCTACCTTTATACAATGCAAGGTACTGATTTCAGAGGAAGCTGAGATGAGGTAGAAAGAACAGGCACAAAGTAAGAACAACGTAGGTTTAAATCTCAGGTTAGTCCTTACTTAGTTTCTCTGGGCTTTGGTTTTCTTATTGACACAAGAACTAACAATTTTTTTCCCATGCCCTCTTATCTCAGTCCTCACAATATGCCTATAAGTAGTCTAAATTTGATAGATGAGGAAACTGAGACACTGAAAGATGAAGTAATTTCCATAGCTTTGAATGTTGAAAATGGGATTCAAACTGAGACAGTATAAATCCAGACTTGATGCTCTTAACCATTTTTCCACTCTGCTTCCTGGGGTTATTAGGAAAAAAATAATGAATATAAAATCATTTTGTAAATACTAAAATATTATATGCACATAAAGGACTATTTTCATTACTTTACTCCATATTACTGATACCATTTCTACTTAGCAGGGAAAACTCCTGTATGGTGGTGTCAGAAGATCTATGTGCCCAAAGAATGGAATTTCCCACAGTTTCCAAAGTTCAAGCCTGGGACTGCCAGTAAAGATATATCCCAGTGTCTGATCTCAGCTATTTGGGATTAGAATGACCGGAGGTTGGAGCCAGAGCCCAGCAGACTATTTAGACTAGAATTGCAGTCAAAAGTGAAAAGAAATAGTTGGTGCCAATTGCAAAATTACCAGAGGGGAAATACTATTTGTTCATATCCTGAGAAAAATCTTCCTGATTCTCCATGCCCAAGGCATAGCAGGAACCCAGGCTAGATTTGATGGCTTTAAAACAAAAAAAGTTATAGGCAATATGGGATAGTGGAAAAGACATAAGATTTGGAATTGGAAGACTAAGGCTTGAGTCCTAGCTCTGCCTCTTATTAGTTATTAAACCCTGAACAACTCACTTAGCCTCTTTTCTCAGTTTCTGCATCTACAGATGGGGATCTCATTTACTCCTCAAATTCTTGTGGGCATTAAATGAGATGATGCTATAAAATAGCACTTCATAAACTCTAGAGTATTATATAAACATTAGCTGTTTTGATAGATTTGAAGTTTCTCTATTAATGCTATACTAGAAAAACAAATTTAAGAGAGGAAAACAGATTAGCTTTAATCTCAGTGCATGATCTGACAAATCTCAATCTTTCCTTGAAAATCTCCAATACTTAGACTTAAATGACATGTTGGCACTGATGTTTGAAAGAAAGATTTTTCAAGGTCTTAGTAATTTGTTTCACATAAAGAAAAACCTGGGTCAGTGCACAGAACCTGAAGCAGGACTGAATGCTATATGAGGATAATGATATTGCCTATGGAGGTGGAAGGAGATGATAATAATAAGGAAGTACTGTCACTAATTTTTTCTGGTATTATTTGAAGAGAAAATCTTCCAGTGTTAAAGAATAAAAGAACTTCCACCGGCCAGCATGACTCAGCAGTTGAGCATCAGCCTATGATCCAGGAGATCGAGGTTCGATTCCCGGTCAGGGCACATGCTCAGGTGGCGAGATCAACCCCCAGTAGAGGGGGTGCAGGAGGCAGCCGATCAATGACTCTCTCTTATCACTGATATTTCTATCTCTCTTTCGCCCTGTCCCTTCCTTTCTCTGAAATCAATAAAGATATATTAATATATATATATATCCATCCTTGGGTGAGAATTAAAAAAAAAAAAAGCCCAGACACCAAAGCTCATGTTAACATACCTGTCTGCAATACTCTATGTATGTTGTCACATATTGTTGGCGGGGAGGACTGGCTACTTATTCGCTTGATTCTACTGGGAAAGGACAACTAGGCTCTCATGCCTGGCATCTTCTATGGATCCTATGCTCCTCTTCCTTTTGATATTTTCACTCTGTGTCCGTTCAGTGTAATAAACCCTAACTGTGAGTAAAAAGCTTTTCTGAGTTAAAACACACACACACACACACAAACTTGGTCCCTGCCTACAGTGAGCTTACAGGTAATTATAACTGTAACAACTAATATAAAAAATGATAGGGTGATATGGATGGGCCATGTTACAGACTACCCTAACCTAGAATGGAAGTCAGGAGAGCCCGCTCTAGGTAAGTGACTCCTGCCTGAAGGATGAGTGTGACTCAGGAATGCACAAATGAAGATGCAAGAGTCCTCAGTTGGGACCAGCATGGCATTTTCAAAAGAGACAAGTATAGTAACCTGGAACACAGTGGGCAAGAAGGACAGTTCTAGGAGATAAGACTGCAAGTGAGTCAGTCACCACACATTTGATAGCCTCGGGCTCTGTTCTGCATCAGGCACTGTTCTGAGCACTGATGAACTGGGTAAAAAAAGAAACATGATTCCATCTTTAAGGGCTTACACTTCAGGAGGTGTGGAGAGCAACAGCAAACATATAAATAAATAAATGTAATTTGAAGTACTCTAAGTACTATGAAGAAAATAAAATAGGGTTTTGTAGTAGTGAAATGTGGCCAGCAAAGGCCTTTCAGAAGAGATCACAACAGAGTTGAGGCCTTAATGGAAAGGAAAATAACCATGCAAAGTCAAGGGAAAAAGCATTCCAAGCAGAAAAAAAACCAGCAAGCACAGATGCCCTGTGATAGGTGAGTTAATGGATAGAAAGGTCAGTGTGACTGGAACATAGAGAATGAAGACAGAGTAGCAGGAGATAAAGTCAGAGAGGCAGGAGCCAGATCACATAAGGTCTATAGACTGTTGTAAAGAACTCAGATGTTATGCAAAGGGTTTTATAAAAAGGAGCAAAATGATTTATGCTTTAGGAATATCACTCTGGCTGCTGAGAGGAAGGCAAACTACGAGGACAAGTAGAAGCAAAAAGACCAGTTAGGAAGCTTTTGCAGCAGTCTAGGAGAAAGATGTTGCCGATTTGGACTTTGGGATCTTAGTAGTTATTGAATAGTTGAATTTGAGGCATATTTTAGACTGATGGACCACATGTGGGAATCAAGGATGTCACTTGACTTTGGCCTCTGCTATGAGGTGACTATTGGTACATACCCTTTACTGAGATGGGGGAGGATGTTAGGGAAAGAGATTGTGGAGAACAATCGATAGTTCTGTTTTGCTTAAGTCTGAGAGGCCTACTAGACATCCCAGTGGATATGCTAAAGCGGTGGTCTCCTAGTGTGCAAGGGATGAAAATATAAATTTGAATCATCTGTATTTAGGTGGCACTTGGAGCTGTTGGAACGAATGAGAACATTTAGGAAGAAAGCACAGGTAGAGAAGGGATGAGAGCCTGCCTTATAGGCCAAGTTATGGATTGTGGAGTCCATCCTAAGAGCAATAGGAAGGCACTGAGGGTAGAAAAGAAACAGCACGACCACACAGCTCTGTGTTAGAAAAAATAAGTCCCTCTGGTTGTAATGTGGGAACAAGAGCAGATGGAGAAGAGCCAGCTAGGAGACTCTGCGGTTCCAAGCAGAAACTGATAGTAGCCTGGTCTACACCGATGAAAGCGTAGATGAAGAGAAGTGGACTCGTTTGGACAATGTCCAAGATGATGTCTACTCGTGATCTGGTGACTTGATGGGGTGAGGGGCAAAGACCATTTCTCATTGTCTGAACTAGGATAAAAGATAATTGTGCCACTTTCTTTACAAAGGAGCCTTAGAAAGTAAGGTTTTGAGGGGAAGATGTTGCATCCTTATTTGGACAAGCTCAATTTTGAGGTGCCCATGAGATATCCAAAGAGTGTCTAGGTAGACTGTTCCATACTGTGTAGGCCTACTACCTGCAGATGTGCAGATGAAAGAACTAAAGTTCAGTTAAGTCCAGGGTGTACACCACAGTATACCTGCCTGGACCTTTCTGTCCATGTTCCCAGATGCCAAGATTCAAAAACCTGAGGGGCTGAGCAGTGATCTCACTGAGCGCCATGACTCAAATATTTACTCCAGGTTCAATCTGGCATTTCAAAGCCAGAAACTCATCCCAATCGTGAAGACGTGACGTGACAAGAAATGCTTCAATGGAAGAAGTTTTGTTTTCCTGGCAACTGCTAAGCCTGCGTTACAGGGTGGGTACGGATCGGAATAAACGCTTTTGTTATCAGGCTAAGTTTTTTAAAGAGGGTGGGGTGTGCGGAGGTGGGGGCCTCAGAAGACTGGAGCTCTGCCAGGCGCAGCATTTCCCGCTGGGTGTGGCACAGCTGGAAGATCGGTCCCTGAAGTCTGGCGGACAGACACGTGGGCGAGGTTCTCCACCTCCGCGCGGCTCACAGGCCTGCGCAAGGGGACCCTACCGGCTCAGCTCGGCACAGGCTGGGCACTCCGCTAAGGCGCACGGACGCCACTGCCCTCCCTGCCCGCTCCCCTCCCCCAGCTCGCCCTCGATCATGCGCAGCTGCTGCCTGAACCGCAGGCCGCCACCTCGACGACGACGCCGACGACGACCACAATGACCAGGCCCTGTGGTTGGGCACAGGGTGTGCTGGGCGTCCGAAGGGGCCCAAGGGCTGCGAAGGTTAAGTTAGGGGACAGCTGCGGAGTGGTGGGCTGGGGCCGGGCCGGAAATTTCCCTCCGGTAAAGAGAAAGCGACGAACAGGAGCACCAAGCCGCTGGCCCGTTACCTCGCACCCAAGGTCCTGCCGGCCCAGCCGGCCTCTTTCTCACACACTGAGCGCTCTTCGCGCCTCATAGGAGTGGCCTCGGCCCTCGGCGGGAGTACTCACTAAAGAATCCTCTCTGAACAAGGCGGCCGCCGATCTCGAAAGAAGTCCGGCTACAGGACTCGCTCAGCGCTCGCCCGCGCCCTCCGCTCGTGATAAAAGCCCGCCAGACCTCCTGCGCACGCGCGGCTGCCCGCCCCGGCTCGCCCGGCGGCCTTCTGCGCACGCGCAGATGTGCTCCCCGCCCCGCCCGCGGGGCGCGCGCGCTCTGGCTTCGCCGCGGTCAACGCGCGCTCGCAGCTGGGACGGGGGTCGCGCGAGGCGGAGACGGAGAGCCGCCCTGCCCCACCTGGAGCCGAGATGCCCGGGCGCCCTCCCGCAGCTCCGCTGGCATGTGCACCAGTTGCTCCTTTCGTGCCTACTACGTGCCTGGTGTGGTCGGTCTGGAACTATCGACTGCAGAGCCCCTACTGTGTGTGGAGCGCAGCGCAGGCCCTGTCTGCACAGCCTCTCCGGCAACGCGGATACGACCGTCCCCACGCCAAAGAGGCCTGGAGGAGCGCGGTTGGTTAGAGTGTCGTCCAGTGTGCCAGAGTTGCGGGTTCGATCCTGGTCAGGGCACATACGAGAATCCACCAATGTCTCTCTCTTTCTCTCTCAAAAAATCATAAGTAAAATAAATAAAGAGGCGTGGAAATGGGAGCCAACTGTAGAGGCACAAGGACTCGAACCGAGGTCTGTGTGATTCCAACTCCCAGCACCTTCCCCCACACTTCCTGCTGATCAAATTCTGACCATGTTGTGAATTATTAAGTGATTCTGTTCAGTTCTGTCCCACATCTGGGTAGGGCTAGGGGTACTGGGGGTGCTTGGGCATGCCCACTTGGCTGTCCCCTTGGGAGACAGATACCCTGTGGAGGCAACTGTTATCCCCATAGTCCTGCATTCTCCTGCCTCCACTTTAGCTGCCCATGTTCCTTCTGCATGCAATGCCTCCCCTACCCCTAAACCTACCCCACTCTAAAACCCTACTCCACCTGCTGTGGACAGGAAAGGGTTTCCAGGGAAAGTAACTTTAAAAAAATTTTTTTATATGTCTTTATTGATTTCAGAGAGAGGAAGGGAAGGGAGGGAGAGAGAGAAACATCAATGATGATTGAGTCATTGACTGGCTGCTTCCTACATGCCCCCCACTAGGGATCGAGCCATGTACCCTGACCAGAAACTGAACCTCCCTCTCCTGCTCAACCGCTGAGCCTTGCCAGCCAGGCAGATAATGAATTCTTAACAGGACAAGTCACGGTAAGTAGTCCTGCCCCAGGCAGATAGCTTTTTTTAGTAAAAGGTTTACTCGCCCTTGTTTTTGTGCATCTTTGAAATAAGCCTAACCACCCTCAAGAAAGCACCTAATCTTGTTAACTATCCTGTAACCCAACCCTTCTCCCACCCTCATGTAATCTTCTTTACATTCCTCTCCTTAATCTCAAGTGCATAAAAGGAACTGTAAAACTGATTATCCAGAGCATTTCAGATCTTGCTCCTTGGCAGTTGTCCTCAGTTTGGCTCAAATAGACTAATTCTCTATGGGACATTCTTATCTCAACAAAGTCCTGATAGTAAACTCCAAAGAAGGCTGAGTCTTGTATATCTTTTGGTACTCAGGGCAACTAAGCCCCTACTACTGGACAGTACTCCCAGAGGCTTGGGAAAGCAAGGCAGGAAAAGAAAGTAGTGAGGGAAGCAGAGGGAGAGAGGACACTGGGTCTCAGCAGGGCATCTGCCCCATCAAAAGAAAGCATCTGCTTATCCAGTCTCCCACTGAAGGGAGGCCTGTGGGAAGTGTGGTCTGGTAATGCCAGATCTTCTTTTCATGGGAAATCTCTCAATTTGAAAAGGTTGACAACTAATTGAAAAACTCGAATACACTCTGTGGACTGAAGCCAAACACGTTTGTGGGCAGATATAACTCTTAAGCCACCCATCTGTGACTCTGACCTTGCTTGGCACAGAGGAAAAGTTGACCAAGTTGATAGGACTTGAGTCCCAGCGCAGCACTGCCTTCTGGCTGCTTTGGGGTGCACATCTCTTGCCCTCACCATGCCTGGGAACCAAGAGAAGGACCCTTCTTCTCTGGGTGGAGTGGGGTTGGGGTCAAGGCAGGGTAAAGGAACCAGGCTTCTGGTGAGGCTAGAGAAAACTGTTCTGTGCCTGTGTTGTTTACTTGCAATCTACTTACCTGGATATTGTCCCTAAGATTGTGGAACAGAAGGTCATGAGTCTTAAATGGCCACCTGTGTGATATGAGGCTTGACATGGGGTCTAGTACATAGAAGGTGCTAATGAATGTTTTGATGAATGTGAACCAATCTGTGGAGAAGGAAGTTTTCTAGACAGCCCTGCTCCGGAGTCCAGTCAGATTATGCCAATGGTTCTCCAACTTGAGTGTGCATCAGAATCGCCTAGATTATGGGATTGCTGGGCCCAAGTCTCTAATGCATGGGTCTGGGAAGGAGGGGGGCCTGGGAATTTGCATGTTGAACCTGCAGAATAAGTTCCCAGGTACTGCTGCTGCCGCTCCTGGTGGGGACCACACTCAGAGAACGTTGGATGTGGCTGTGGTTACAATTCAGGTACTCCTCCTGCCAAGCTCTAAGCGGGGCATTGTCAAGGAGCCTTCATTGCTGCAGTTTATCACAACCATCTGACCACCTGGCCCTTCAGGGGCTTCCCTGGTCTTGACTCTTGTCCCATCTGCTTTGAGCCAGAGCTGTACCCTCTCCTGGTCCTTTTTTCCCAGGGATCCCTAGAGCTTCTCAATGGGGCCCTGGTCACATGGATTCCTTAACTGGCTTCCCTCCCACTGAATATTTCCACTGGGGAGCCCAAGAGGACAGGGCAAATCCTGAGCACAAGCCATAAAGAAGCCCTGGAAGTAGGAGGAAGGGTGGAGTTTCAGGAGTGGAGGAGTTGCTGCAGTGCTTAGGGTAATCCCTGGGAAGACCTGCCATCTTCCAATGAGGATCAGAATGGGGTCTTGTCTCCTTTAAGATCGGCTGCTCCCTGGGCCTCAGCAGGTCCAATCTCCCAGGCCTTAAGTGGGAAGGAGCCACTTAATTAACAGCTGCACTTCCTGCAGCACCTGGGGCTCCTCCTCCCCTGAGCCCCGCTCCCCCCTCCCTTTGGACTTCCCAGGCCAATTACCTGCCAGGCAACAGTCCTCAACCCTGAGCTGGGGAGGCTGGAGGCCAGAGACTGGCCTGGCAGGGTCTCAGAGAGTATTGACCCTGCTCAGAGAGGTAGCCCTGGCAGTGGAACCAGGGGTGGGGTACAGTGTCTCCTATTGGTGGAGACTGTCATTTAATTTGCCAGTTGCCTCTCCCCCTTTGCCTGTTGGGTATCTGGGTCACAGCAAGGCTGTGAAGCCTGGTGAGCACCCAGGTGTGAGCCTTGTAGAGGTTAGGGAGGCGATGGGATTGGCCAGGGCTCCTCAAAGAGGCCTCAGGATCCTTCTGGGCTCAGCTTAGACCTTGGAGGCCTTTGCCCATTTAGGAATGAGAGCCGATTCCTCCAAGTGGTGGCTGCTGTAGCACAGAAGCAGAGAACCCCAAGAAGGAGGTGAGAGAGACCCCTAGAGACCCCTTCAGAAGAGCCCTTGGGAAGGTTTTGTGTTTGGACCTAGCTGGGAGACGAGCCCCCTAGGAGCTTGAGAACCTCCATGGAACCTGTTCTAGACACTGGCTGGGTCCTAGTCCCAGCCCAGAGAGTCACATTTGGGGGAGGGGGGCAGGCAGCACTCTGCATTTGTGCCAAGGATCCCAAGTGAGTTTTGTCTTAATTTTTAAAAATTATTGAGCTTTGGTGACTACATCCATGTGCTGGGAGGGTGGTACACTCCAGCTTCTTAGAGACAAGTTCTGTGTACAGGACCCTGCCTGACCTCTCCCTGTGCGCCCCTTCATTTGGCCGTTTATTAGTATCCTTTATAATAAACTGGTAAATGTAAAACAAAATTATTATGAAAATCTTCAAACATACAGAAAACTTGTACACTCACCTCCTAGACTCTGTCATTAGTATTTAACTCTACTTGCTTTATCACATAACTGTGTGTCTACAGATCCTTCTGTCCATCCATCAATCCTTTTTTTTTTTTTGACGCATTTCCAAGAAGTTGCAGACATCAGTATACTTCCCACTAAATACTTCAACATCATTAAAGAGATCAATATTGATTTACAAGTTTTTTTTTCTCTTGAGATAAAATTTATATAAAGTGAAATGCCCAAATCTTAAGTATAGATTTGCTGAGTTTTGCCAAATGCATATACCTGTGTAACCCAAACCCCTATCAAGATATGGACCATTAGCAACACGCCAGAAAGTCCCCTCCTGCCGCTTCCCAGTTAATGTCTGCCCCAGTGCTTCCCGCCCTGCGGGTTACCACTGTCCTTATTTCTTCCATCACAGATCATTTGCTTGGTTTAAAACTTCATATAAATGAAAGCCTATCGTGTAAAGCTTTTTCTTCAACTCAGCATAATATTTTTGAGCTTTGTCCATGTTGTTGCACAAGTCCACAGTTTCTCCCTTTTCATTGCTGAGCAATATTGTATCATATAAATATACAACAGTTTATTCACTCACTGTCCAGGAGATGGATGCCTGGGCTTTATTTGGTCTTTGAGTGTTCTGACTAAAGCTGCTAGGAACACTTTATAAGGCTTTTTGTGGGCATGTTTTTCATTTCTCCTGCATAAATGCCTAAAAGGAGGACCTCTGTGTCATCAGGTAGATGTGTGTTTCATTATGGAGACCTTTTCCCAGCGTGACTGTACCATTTCATGCACTCTCCAAAAACATGAGAGTCTTCACCAGCATCCGGTGTTGTCATTTTTATTTTAGTCATTCCGGTGGGGGTGTAAGTATCATGTTGAGATCGGTAGTTTCACACTAATGATGCTGAGCGCTTCTTCATGAGGTAACTGACTGTTCATCTGTTTTGCATTGAGAAGTATATGTTCAAATCTGCTCTTCTCTGTGCTCCCCAAGCAGCTGCATGGCCCTGGCCCCTAACTCAGTACTACAGCTCACCAACGTCTCTCCCCCTGGATACCGGCTTTGCCTCTAAGCTGCCGAAGCTGGGTGTCCAGAGCAAGTCCCAGATACTTGTGAGTCAAACAAGCCCACTTGCTTGTAACTACATTCATCCATTCACCTCCCCACCCATATTTTTGCCCAGGGAAGAAATAAATGGCATGAACACACCCCAAGTGTGAGTGTGTGCCAGTCCCTCAACCGTGACTTCGCATGCACCACCCATTTAGCCTGCACCCAGCCTAGCCAGGTAAGCCTCGTCATGAGTCCTATCTGGATAGCTGACAAACAGGCTCCATTATGTTAAATAATTTGCCTAAGACCACACAGTAAGTGAGTCAGAAATGGAACCTGGTGTGTCTCTCTTCCACATCACTGCCTCCCATTGCAGCTGCCAGTTGTGGACAGAGATGAGGTCCCTGCTAGCTAAGTCCCTGCTAGCTGCTTCTTCCCCAGGCTGGGCCCTGACCTGGGGTCCCTGCAGCTTGCTGGAGCACTGCTCAAACCCAAAGGACTTCAGAGTTCTGATGTAGTCACTGCCCGTGACCTCAATAGCTGTCTTCCACTTGCATATCAGCTCCCCTTGGTGTTGCTGTAGGTCTAGATCAGGCCTCTTTGTGCCATGAGGTACTCTGGGGAGGAGGAGAGAGCCCTGCAGCTGGGTTAGGGTTCCCTGAGGCCTGGCTACTCCATCCCCACAAGCATCTTCTCTTTGGTTATTGTCCCTTCTATATTGGATTTGTTCCTTTTGCCTGGATTCTCTCCCTGCCGTGTGAATCCTCCCCTCATCCAGCCAGCTGTCTGTGTTAATTATCTATTGCTGTGTAACAATCTCCCCCCAAACTTCATGGCTTAAAATAAGAGATATTTAGCCCGGCCAGGCGTGGCTCAGTGGTTAAGTGTCGACCTAGGATCCAGGCGATCAGGGTTCGATTCCCGGTCAGGGCACATGCCGGGGTTTCGGGCTGCAACCAATCAATGACTCTCTCATCATTGATGTTTCTATCTCTCTCCCTCCCTCTCCTTTCCTCTCTCTGAAATCAATAAAGATATATTTTTTTAAAAAAAGAAAAAGATAGATATTTATATCCCATGCAGTGTCTGTGGGCCAGAGTACCTTAACTGGGTAGTTTTGATTTGGGGGTTTCTCATGAGGTTGCTGTCAGGATATAGGTTGGGGTGCAGTCATCTGAAGGTTGGACTGGGGCTAGAGGATCTGCTTCCAGGGCACACTCATGGGGCCTGGCAAGTTGGCGCTGGCTGTTGGCAGGAGGCCTCAGTTCCTCATTGCCTGGACCTCTCCATAGGACTGCTTGAGTGGACTCACAGCATGACACTGGTTTCCCCCTTAAAAATAAACAAGACTATTTTAATTGTTTCAGTTATTTCCTTTGACTCAATATTTCCCTTCTGGAATTCTAACCTAAGAAAATAATTCAAAACGTAGTTAACTGTTTCTGCACAGTTATTCATCATGAGGTTATTTATAGTGTGGTAAAAATATTGGGAACAGCCCAGTGTTCAACAAGGAATGGATGGTTCAGTAAATGACATATCCATGAAATTGACCTGTTACACAACTGTTAACGTGATTAGTTTGTGGAATAGTTCATGACATAGAAAGAGCCTCTGATACCTATTAAGAGAAAATTTCAGGATATAAATTTATATACAATATGACCCTGTGTGAAGAAAATAATTCATAAGACATATGCTAAAGTGTTAACAGTAGGATTTTCTATGCTTTTAAATTTCTTTTTATTGATTGATTTGAGAGAGAGAGAAGGAAGCATAGATTTGTTGTTCCACTTATTTATGCATTCATTGCTTGATTCTTGTATGTGCCCTACCAGAGATCGAACTCACAACCTTGGCGTATCAGGACGACATTCTAATCAACTGAGCTACATGACCAGGGCTATATTTTTAATTTTGAAATAATTATAGATTCACAAGAAATTGAGAATGAAGTACAGAGGGGTAGGTCTTGTAGACTTCATTCATTTTCCTCTAATGATTACATCTTATGTGATTTAGTACAACAGCAAAACCAGGAAATCACCATTGCTGTAAGTGTTGTATAGTTCCATGTCATTTTAGCACGTGTGTAGAGCTGTGTAACCACCACATGCAAGATAGTGTCCCGTCACCTCAGAGATGCAATCCTTTATAGTCATACCCATCCCCTTCCCCCACCATCTCTAACTCACCTGCTCTCCATCACGATGGTTTTATCATTTTGAGAATGTTACATAAGTGAAGGCCTACAGAATGTGGCCTTTTGAGATTGGCTTTTTGTTTCACTCAGCATAATGCATGCCCTTGAGTTCCATCCAAGTTATTGCGTGTATCTATAATTCATTCCTTTTTATCACTGAGTAGTATTCAGTGGTATGGATACATTTCCCCCTGCTTTTCAAATTTCCTGCTGAACATGATGTATTTCAATTCTTAAGAAAAGGGGGAAATTCTGGTGTTTGGGGGTGAGGAGCAATGCAGAACAAAGCAGTTCACGCCTTCAAGGAAATTTGGTGTTGATTTAAATAATAGAATTTTAGCCTTGGAGTGTCCTCAGTAGGCATCTGGGCAAGTTCTTCATGTCATAGGAGAACTCCTTGCAATATCCTGAGAGGTAGTTGTGCAGCCTCTTGTGGATACTCCCAGTGACAGGGAACTCACTACCAAATAAAGCAGCTCATTAAACTGATATAAAATATGCCTTTCTTCCCAGAGCATGGGTATGACTGAGAGATCTATCATAGGCTATTTTTACCCTGCCTGGAGTCTCTTTCCTATCCCCCGACCAGATAAATACAAGCCCAAGACACTGAGAAAAGCCTACAGGAGCCTGAGGAAGCCATTGGATATACTAGATCTAGGCCTGGCCTCTCTAGGGAGCTTTCAGCATTCACTGGCTTAGAAAAACAAGGTGCCGCAGACATTTTTAAATGGAATGAAATTCTGCATGAACACACACACACAGATACCCACGGTCCCCTAGGAAGGGTCTCCTTTCTGCATGGTAGCAATGCCCCCAGAAGGCACTGAACCACTAATTTAGGGGAAAGGTCTCAGAGTCTTTCCCTCTTGTCCCCAGGATCAGAAATCTCTTCATTTTCCTCCAGCCTTCCTTGAGGGCAGACTCTGATCTGTCCATGGTTCTGATTGTTAATGAATTCACCTGGGGGCAAGGCGTGGGTTTTCCTTCCTTCCTTCACAGTAGCTAACATTTATTGAGGCACTGTCAGGGACTGTGATATGCTCCTTACATTCACCCTCTTTTTATTGAAGTATACTGGACATAGCAGAAAAGAGCACAGATCACAAACAAAGCCTCCTCACTGCCCTCCCTGTGTCAATGCTCCTTCGGAAAGCCAGGGGGAGAAGCCTTCTTTGCCTCTTCCAGCTTCTGGTGGCTCCAGGTGCTGCTTGGCCTGGGGCTGCCTAACTTCAGTCTCTGCCTCTGTCTTCACATGGCCTCACATGGCCTTCTCTTCCTATTCTTGGTGACCTCCTTTTACTGGTCATTGGATTTAGGACCCACCTGGATAATCCAGGATGCTCTCAGCTTCAGATCCTTAACTGAATTACATTTGTAATGACACTTTTTCCAACTAAGGTCACAGTCACAGGTTCTTGGTGAACATACCTTTTAGGGAGCCACTGTTCAACCCACTACAGAGGTGAATACCAGGAGGAAATAAAGCAGCTCAAAGAGTTTAAATTGAGTTTAAACTTTAGTCCTCCAGTGAGTGATTACTTTTCAAAGCAAAGGAGACTTTTTTGCCATGCATACTGGCGATTTCATCACCTACTGTCCATGCTTGGCTTCAAAGGTCACTCTGAGGAGGGAGCGGCTGCACTGTGCTTGCTGCAAAGCTAATTTGTGTCTCTAGGGTAGGAGGGGAGAGTTGGGGGGGGGGGGTTGCTGAGCCCCAAACACACCAGATCCTCTCTGTTCATTGCTGGGGGCATTGCCACTGCTGGAGAGGGGACAAAATTGTTCCCTTCTGAAAAATGGCCCCCTCAAAAAGCCAGCTGCTAGTTTTGGTGATGAGGAAAAATAAGGGATCCAAGAAAGTGCTGGTTCTTACCAGGGTGGTAAGTGGCCTCTAAGATGGATGTCCCCTTGATTCCCCCTCCTGGTGTTTGTGCCCTTGTGAAATCCTCTCTCCCTGAGTGTGGGCTGGATCCAGTGACTTGCTTCTACTGATAGAATATAGTCAATGTGACAGGATATAGTTTCTGAAATTAGGTTACGAAAAGACTGTGGCTTCTGTATGCTCACCTTTTGTTGCTCTCAGACTAGCTTAGAGGTGCCAGATGCTATGTCGAGCTGCCCTGTGGAAAGGCCCACGTGGCAAGGAACTAATATCTCCAGCCAACAGCCTACGAGAACCTGGGCTCCTCAGTCCAACAGCCCTCAAGGAGCAGAATCCTGCCAACAGCCTTGCAAGTAAGCTTGGAGATGGACCTTCTGAAGCCTGCAGACAGCCATAGCCGTGAGCTTGGAAGTGGATTCCCCCAGTCAAGCCTTCGAATGCCTGCAGCCCTGGCCAACCTACTTTGATTGGAGCCTGTGGAAGACCCTGAGCCAGAGGCACCCAGTAAACCACGCCCAGATTCCTGCCCCACAGAAACTGTGAGAGGGTAAGTTTTGGAGTAATTTGTTATGTAACAATAGATATACTCACACATAAGTTCCTCAGATCTATTCAAGCATGTGGAAGGCTCCTGCGGTAGTGATGGCCATGTTTACAAATCAGGGCTTCACAGATATTAGCACATATCCCTCAAAAATTTACAATATCTTCTCCCACTACTTCAATTCAATTTATATTTTTAAACAAGCACAATATCAAACTATAGTGACAGTTGCATTTTTTTTCTTAATATGTTGCGAGCATTTTCTAACCTCATTAAATATTCTTCAAAGCAATCTTTGTTCTTGGTACCTCCAGTCATCTTCATATGAGTGTACCAGTGTTAATTAGCCACTCCCCTCTCCTATTGTTTTGAACTTAAGGAATGCTTTGACCTTCTTGGGCCGTGTCTATCAGCCTGCAGCTGCCCCTCCCTGCAGGGCCTGCAGGGAGAGGAAGGGGAAGGCAGGAGACAGGCTCGCCTCTGGCCAAGTGCGCCTGATATTGCATTAAATCTGTCATTTCCTAGCTATGTGACCTCGAACTTGTTCCTTAACTCCCCTGGGCCTCAGTTTCCCCTTCTGAATAGTAGGGATAGTAACCATGCCTACTGCACAGTTATTAGCTGTGTCACTTCGTTAACCCACGTAAAACACAACATGGTGCCTGACAAATTTTAGGCTACAGAGACCCAAGCCAGACCCTAGTACCCTCATCCGCAGGTCGAGTACTGGTCCATGTGCATTACGTCAACTCTGGGCCCAGATTCCAGCTGCCCTGTAATTAACACCTTGGCTTCCCTCCGCAGACCTGCTCTCCTGAACCTCTGGTGACCCCAGCCATCCACAATCCTGTGACCATTGCACCTGCTGGGTGGCCCTGGGCAAGTCCAATCCATCTCTGGGCCTCAGTTTCCCCATCTGAAATATGGGAGGGGGGTTAGATTAGGAGGTTCATGAGGGATTGCCCACCTCTGAGATTCTAAACTATTCCCTCTTCTTCCACTGCCCTTTGTTTTCAACAGTACAGAGTGCAAGCAGAGCTTTAAACCACTAGCCAAAGCAAAAAGAGTCAGTGAACACTTTATTTACCATAACAATGTGCCGACAGGCTCGGCATCCTGGAGTGTGTCAAATACTAGCACAGTGTCTGCTTAGAGTGTGAACACCTGGGCAAACAGCAGGATCTTCTCATCTCAAGCCCCTTGCAGTGCTTGTCCTGAGTCTAAATGAGAGCCCTCCTTGGAGCAGACACAGTACCTGAGCTCCAGCCTGGTCCCCCGTCCCTGTTCTTCCAGGTGCCATCAGACCAAAGAGGAGCACTGATCAAAGGGGCCTGGGGCTGCACAAGGATGAGGGTGGTGCTGAAGAAGACACAGGTCTCCTACTGCAGGTTCAGGTCCAGCACTTGGTTAAACATAACCTTGCACCTGGCCCTTCCCTCACCCTTTCCTCCAGCCTTTTGCACAGGATGTGAATGGCTCTCAAGTGCCCCCCCCTTCATCGTGACGCTGAGGGGCAGGGCGGGGCAGGGCAGGGGCTATTTCGGAATAGCCTGGACAGCTACCCTGCAGAATCTCCCAGGGCTTGGTATGGCCACAGGCACCTCACCTGCAGAGACCCCAGGGGAGACTGTTCCAGGCTTCTTCCCAATTCCCACCCATGGGTTCAGTTCCTGGAACTGAAAACATGCTAGGGAAAGACAGAGGCCACTCCTGCCCGCCTTATCCCCACCCAGGCTTGGACTCTGGACCCCCCAGTTAAGGCGAGGTTTCAGGGAATGCAGGGCTCTGTGGCCCTGGGAATCACAGAACAGGAAAGAGAGCCCCTCCTTGCTCCCAGCCCTTAAACCTCATCACACCAGCCTGCAGTTTCTGGGACTTCAGCCCCTAAGGAGCCTGGGCCAGTATCCTACCAGGAGAAGGAGGAACAGATGGTGGTCTTTCAGGTCCCAAGAAAGGCTGTGTGACCTTGGATGAGTCACTTGACTTCTCTGAGCCCTGGTCTCCTTCTCTGAAAAAGTGGAGTGATAATCTGGATTTTGCAGATGACCATGAAGCTGAAATAAGATAGTGGTGGTGACAGGGCCTGGTCGAGTGGTGGGCACACAGAGATGGCTTCCTTTCCTTGGGGAAATCCTGGGCCAGCTGGTCAGCCAAGAAGGGCAGCCTCAGTGGCAATGGAGGAGATGCTGTGTGTTGAGTCTGCTTCCAAGCCTGAGGAAGGGCCAGCCCAGCTCCAGGCAACCAGGTTAGAAGTGGACTTGAGCAGAGGAGAGCAGGGGAAAGGCCAGGAGCGGGTTGGGGCTGAGATCCACACCCTGCCCTGGCTGGTCTGCTGCTGAGAAAGCAGGCTTGTGCCCCACGTCCTGCAGACTGGCCAGCCCCAGAGCAGCCGAGGGACTGTGAGGTGAGGACACCAGCTTCCCCCTGGTGAGGTGTTCCGGCCCAAGGGGCTGTTGAGGGGCAGGTTGGGCTGACAAGCTGGGCAGAAGGGCTTTGAGCTTGGAGGAAGGTCTCAGTAGGCTGGAGACAGAGGGCGAGGCAGATTGGACAGGGCTGGGGGACAGTTGAGCAGGAGGTGCAGTAATCGTAGTAGGGCCAAGGGACAGTGAGGGCAAAGGGGACAGGACGAGGCCAGGGGAACCATGAGGCTGCAGATCCGGAGAGAGTTGCTGAGCAGAGGAAGAGGAGACTGGGGTCTGGAATAGTCTCAGTTGCTCCTGGCAGTCATGTTGTCTATGAGGTGAGGGGTCCAGGGGCCGCCTGGCCTGGCTCCAGCAGCTGGAGGGCAAAGGAGCCAAGCAGGAGGCACAGTCCATCAGGCACAGGTGTTCGTGCATATGCAGGGCCCTACCCCACCATGCCAGCTCAGCCTGCAGGCCCTGGATCTCCTTCCGAAGAGCATGGTTGTGTTTCTCCAGTGACTCGTGCTGCTGCAGGGAGAAGCAGAGGGGCAGAGAGGGGGTGTCAGCCAGCACTAGGGGCTCAGCATGAGCCCCATTCACCGCCACCCATCACCACCCCTTCAGGGTTCTCAAGGTAGGGAAAAGATACCACCACCCTGCAAATGTCCAAGCTGGGGCCCTCAGCTACTCACTGGCCAGCTCTCCACAACCACCACCAAGTCTCTCCCATTCTGCCTCCTTTCAGGGCTCAGATGTGCCTGCTCCCATCCTGAGTTCCTTGGCCAGTGATCTCTACCAGCCCGCGATCTCCACTCACCTGGGAGCTCCACCAGACTCCGGACTGGGGCTCTCCCAAACCATCTCGTTTTCTTGACCCAAGGAACCATTGGACAACTGTGTCATTAACCAAACATTAGAGCCTTTAAAGGCTCCCACAACTCCCTGTGCAAGGTGATCTCAGCTCACCTCCAGCTTTACCTCTCACTCCTGCCCCTCCCACTTCCTGTCCCTCCAATGGACTCCGCTTCCCCATGACATTTCCTGTTGCCTCTGCCTGGACACTCTTCCAGCACTCCCTCCCCTGGCCTAATCCTGACACGGACTTTTCATGGCAACTGAGCTGTCCTACTACCCTGGACATCTCCAGACTGCTCAGCACCCTGCCAAGGCCTTCCCAGCACCCAGCACCCACCCACTGAGGCCCTAGGGGTGGAGCCCAGATCCCATTTCGAAGGTTGGCAGCACAGTGAGTTCTGTTCAGCATCCCTGAGTCAGCACGTGTCAGGTCCTGTCCTGTTGGGTTCTGAGAACCCACAGGAACTTAAAAACTCAACGTGCACTTCTAAACAGCCATTAATGATGAGGACATCGGCAGAAAATACAGAAAAAAACTCTTTCCACAGTTCCTGAGGCTGAATGGTTCCCTCCCTCACTGCACCCCTGTGGACATTTTTTAAAAGAAGAAGTTGCAGGGTGTCTCACATAAAAATGTTGCTGAGGCCGTGGACTCAAAGTCCTAACAGGTGTCAGAGCCACCAGCAGCCTCATCCTGGGCTGGTCTCTGCATGTGGAATGACATTTCTTAAATGTCATTAGGCCACCCTTCACCTAAATTCTCCAAAGACTTCAATTCACCTCCAGAAATTGAATCACTCCATTCATTCATTCATTCATTCATCCATTCGCCACCTTTAGGCTGCTCAAATGTCACCTATTCAGGGAGGGCTTTCCTTGTTAGGTTTCCGTCACCCCATCTGCCCTGCTCCCTTCCCTCTTCTCTGCTTTAATTTTTCCCCATAGCACTATCACCATCTGACATCCCAAACACCTCCTGAACCATTTATTTGTCTGCCCAGCTCCCCCCATAAAAATACGAGCCCTGGGGAGGGTGGGCTGTTCTTGTCTGCTGTGTTCACAGCTGTATTTCCAATGCTTACAACAGTGGCTGTCAGACAGGAGACACTCAACAGGCATTTCTGGAAGGAAGGAATAAATGAATGCATGAAGCACCATCCTGGCGCCTGTCCTCACTCTCAGGCAACCTGCAGGGTGGTGTTCTCTCCTGCCGGCGCCAGCGCAGTTTCATTCGCCTGCAACGCCTTTTCTTACTTTCTTCACCCATTTGGGAAACTCCTGTTCATCCTTCAAGGCTGGTTCAGACTTCATCTCTCTGTCACCCTGGTGCTGCTATCTGTTGTTGCCCCCTTTGTGTTTCTAGAGTGCTTTATTCTGACTGTATTTGCTCCACAAGGAATTACTGAGTCCCTTCCATTCGTCAGGCACTGTTCCAGGAGACGGGGAAACAGCAGGGAACAGAATAGCTCTCTGCCCTCATGTTGCTTACAGGCTGGTGAGGGAGACAAGCAGTGAACATCTAAGGAGGTCAGTGCTGACAAGAAAACTAAAGCAGAGTAACAAGGAGAGGTCTCTTTAGCTCAGATGGCTTAGAAAGGCCCTTCTGAGGAGGCGACATTTAAACCAAGCAACTGGAAAGAAGTGAGAATCTAGCTGGACTGCTGCCGGAGGGTGGAGGGAACAGCAAGGGCAGAGCCCCTGAGGCTGGATATGCTGGTCCAGAGAAGGACCAGGAAGAACAGGGTGTGGGCATTAGGAGAGGAGGGCACGCAGTGGGGCTGGCATCATAGGGCCTTTGGGTGCAGAGGGCTGTGAGTTTTACCCATCACTAGGGACTAAGGTGTATGCAGCCTTCCCAAGGGCCAGATCCTGAGCCCAGCCCTTAAGAGTCCCTCCTCTCTGCAGAGGAAGGAGGGAATCGCCAAGGGGAGGTCACCACTCAAGGTGAGAGGCCAGTGCAGGCGCAGCCCTCCTGCCCCACTGGGCTCCCTTGCCTCCTTTAGTCTCCACAAGTGTCTGCTAGCTGGCAGGCATTCTTGTCCGTCTTTGGATGGCGACAGTGAAGCTCAGAGAGGGAGGCGACTTGCAGCTAATGAGTACCACAGCTGGGACTCTGAAGCCAGTCCAACTTAATCCAGAACCAGTGTCTCATAGTGTGATCTTGGCCACCTCATCAGAAACCCCGCCAGGCAGCTCCTGGGGTGGGACCTGCGCGTGGGGTGGGGGTGGTCAGGGGTCACTTTGAGGAGCACCTCAGCTGGTTGCTCTGCTGGGCTCTCCCAGTTTGCCTCCACTTCCAGCCTCCTCTCCCTAGACTGGGGGCGCCTAGAGGGCAGGGCCAGTGTGGGCACACCTTTTGTCTAGAGCCTGGTCTGTATCTGGAACACAGTTTGCATTCCACACCCAGAAATTTCCAAATCTCAGCGGCAGAGCCCTTCCCTCCTCCCAAATTCAGCACCAGCCGCATAGGGGGGTCTGCTCATAGGTGGGTGGAGAAGAGGCAGCTGGGCCAGGTAAGTGCAGGCAGGGTGGGCAAGGGCGGAATCCCCCACCTGGTGCAGGGCGTCTGCCTTTTCCGTGTGCTTCTTACGGCTGCGCTGGGCAGATGCCCGGTTCTTCTGTTTCTTCTTCAGCTGCCTCTGATGCCCCTCAGGGTCCTGCAGGGCACAAGCAACAGGTTCAGTTCCCGGCAGCGGCTTGAGCCCTCTGTCCTGGCCTTCTGTAAAGCCATGCCCTTCCCAAGTCAAGTCCCCAAAGGTCCCCTTTCTCCCAGAAGCCACCTCTGGCTCCCTGGGAGCCCACGCACCCCATCGCAGGCATGGCACACCTCGTTGGAGTGCCAGCCTTACTCAGTGTCAGTGTCCTGCTCACATCTCCCAGTGGGGGAGGGCAAAGAGGAAACTGGGAGGCTGGAATTCAAACCCTGACTTTACTCCCACACTATCAGCAATGTCGCTCTGGGCAAGTCACTCACTTCTTTGAACCAGCCTTATCTATTCAATGGAGGCATCACAGTGTCTTCCCACAGGCCACAAAGCAGGTAGCCCAGGGCCAGCCGGTGGGGGGGTTAATAAAGGTCAGCCTCCCACCGCTATTATTTCCACAGTTAAGCTGGTTGATTGCCCAGCTGTGAGCTCCATCGTGAGGGCAGGGCGGGCCTGACTCTGCTCCACGAGCCCATGCTCAACTCAGGCCCAAAGGTCATACTTACCTACTCAACACATATTTATTGAGCACCTACTATGTGTTAGGCACTGAGCTAGGGGGACACAGCAGTGAACAAAACAGGCAAAAATCATTGCCCTAAAGTAGCTCACATTCTAGCATGGGAGCAACCTAGAATGAATGAGTGAAGTCTGTTCCAATGAAAGAGTGGACTCAAAGGTGGACAGCTGTGACCCTTTCCAGCCCCCAGACCCCAGATTAGGAGGTCTGTGATACTTAAACTATTTAACCCAAGTGCCCAGAGTTTTGGAAGTTCAGGCAAGAAAGAATGTTGGAGGCCCCACAGCCCAACCTCCCCTCGCGCAGGTCCCTCTGGGAGGTGTGTTCTGAGTGTGGGAAACTCAGGCGACACCTGCCTCCCTGGCAAAGGACCCGCTCTGCTCCTAGGTCCGTGGCCACAACAGGCCCATTGCAGGTGCTGGGGGGAAGTAAGGGGCAAAAGACTGGAGCATGAGGAAAGACCCACAGTGCAGGAAGGGGGTGCCTCTGGGTCCTGGGAGAGGGGCAGGGCCTCCAAGGGGAATCATGCGGGAGAACTGGGGAGGGAAGAGAGGCTCCCCTAAGGGCAGTGAGGGGAGGACAGGTGGGTTAGGAGAGAGCAGTGTTCAGGGGCCAAGTTCTAAACTGGAGGCTGGACCTGCAACGTGAGAGCTGGAAAGCCCTCATTCCGATCCCTGAGGAAACTGAAGCTGAGACGGGGGTGTGGAGCCCACGGTCACACAGCCCATGTGTAGAGCTGGGACGACATTCTCCCCACCCAGGCGCTGGGGACCTCAGGCACATGTCCCTTCTCCTCCCCTCTCCCTGTTTCCCTGTACTCACCGTCCCGGTCAGCAGCCCTTCGCCCCCACAGAGGTGCATGGTTTAGGCAGTGCGGCAAAGGCTCACATCTGGTTCAGGGTGTCCCTCAGCTGCTGTGACCTCCCAGTGCCCTCTGGGGACCCAAGGAAGTGGTGACTCTTTAAATCCCCAGTGACCACTCCGCCCCCAGCAAGCCAAGTTTCAGTTTCTTCTAAAGCCACCGGCTGCTCAGAATCCCTGGCTGGGGTTGGCTCACGTGGCTGGAATTTCCTAACATGAACTGGCCTTCCGGTTGGGCCACTTCTCAGGGAGGAGGACAGTGGAGGGTGGCCAGAGGAGGGAGATCAAAGCCCAGGTGTGGGGAGGGTGTTCTGCCGGAGGGAGGGCAGGCTGCCAGGGACAGAGGCAAGAGAAGACGATGGGGACCGAAGGCTCATAGGGGACATGGGAGAGCCTCCGGACTCTGCAATTGGAGGAGTCCAGGTTCACAGCCCACCTCTGGCACACTGGAGCTGTGCAGCTTTGAGGAGGTGACTCACCCTCTCTGAGTCTTAGATGCATCAACTGTAAAGGGTGTGTGTGTGGGGGGGGTGATACAAATACCCACTCACAGGCTTGACGTAGGAACCAAACGAGATAATACAACCACCCAAAACTCTCTGATCCCACTGCTGAGGCAAAAATAATCAATGGCCCTTAAATAGCAGAGCAGATGGATAACTTACAGTGTTCTCATTCAATAGTGCAGCAGTGAAGAGTGTGCAGCAGTCAGAAGCACTGCTTCCAAGCTATGTGACTCGGGTACGTAATTTCACCTTTCTGTGCCATTGTTTCCAAATCTGCAAAGTGGGAATAAAAATAACTTTGTCGTGAAGATTAAATGAGTTAAGCCAGGTGCGGCACCTGAAACCATGCCTGGTGCAGACTGAGGGCTTAACAGATATTCACAATTAGGATCCAGTGGGAGATTCAGAGCGGCACTGATCATGCCTATGAGTCCCTAATATCGAACTGTGTGACAGTAACAGCAGCAACACGACCTGAAGGACGTGTGTCTGTAAGGTTTAATCATATGTATATGTAAATATGTCATAAAAGTATAAAATATGAATGGGAATGAGACACAATTCAGAGAGATGGGCTGAGAGGGACACAGGAACTTCAGTTGTGTCTGTGGTGTTTGCTACTTAAACTGTGGGAACACATTTCTATGTGATAATACTATCTACATTTTAGGGTATACCTGAAATGTTTGATAATTTAAAATTTTCTATTAGCAAACCCTGAAGCCCCAGGCAAACCTGCATGGTGGTTGTATCTCAAAGAGAGACCATGCCTGGAAGGCACATCTGTTGCTGGGGGGGGGAGGGGGGGCGGAGGAGACAGTAACCCCTTTCCAATCATTGCATGCACAATGAATTCTGTGGTCTGCTACTAGGACATGGGGGGGGGTTGTGCCTGGGTCCTGGGGGCTCAAGACTGATGGCATGGGATCAAAAGAATGGCAAATACTGTGGATTTGATCTGGTGACGGGGTACTGTGCTGAGGAGTAGGCAGCTGCCTCTAATCTTTTTTTTAAAAAAAAGAGCACTGCAATTGATTAGTAATGTCTGCCAGGCCCTGATTGATTAGTGGTGTCTGTCATGAGCACAGCATTGAGAGTAATAGTTGCTTGCTCAGCCTGGAATTGGGCATGAAACCAGTCTGGGCTTTAGAATTAGCCAGAAGATTGACTGACGGCTGGCTCTCTGTTCACCAGGTCCGGCACCCTGCGCCTCACTGTTCGCGTATATATGCCGGGCCTGACAAGGAAACCTACTTTACAGAGTTGTTTTGAAGATAGGAAAGAAGGAAATGAGAAGAAAGCTCTTTGCATATTGTAAAGTACTATTCAGCTGGAATTCATTCCCTTTCCTGCAGGCTCATAATTTAAAACGACTGGGTGGCCCTGGCTGGTGTGGCTCAGTGGGTGAGCATCGTCCTTTGCACCTAAAGTTTGCTGGTTCCATTCCTGGTCAGGGCACTTGCTGGCGTTGGAGGCTGCTCCCTGGTGGGGGTGTGCAGAGACAGCCGATCCATGTTCTACTATCACATCAATGTTTCTCTTTCTCTCTCCCTCTCCCTTTCTCTCTCTCTAAATATCAATAAAAATATTTTTAAGTAAAATAAAATAAAATGAGTGGATGGACGTGACAGCTGGGCCTGGCACTCCTTGCTTGTGAGGGGCCTGGGAACAGAGGCTGAAGTGGGGCACCCCATGCAGTGAGACTGCCCTGATTTCCCAGAATTATTTTTGTTTCCCAGAAACCAGGAAGGCTGGGCATCTTGCCTGAGACGAACACCTAAGGGGCTCATTAAGCCAGGGAGGCACATGCAAGACGTAACAAAGGAAAAACATTTGGGGGGGCGGGCAGCGGCTAGGGCCTGAGTGTCCCAGCCCCCAGCCCCAGACCTGAACCCCAATCTTCCCCTCTCCAGACCCTGGCTTTGGGTGGGAAACTGTCAGCAAGTGTGCCTGTGGCCCCTCCCAGGAGGCCACAGCCCTGAAGGAAAAAACAAAGAAGGCAGTGTTTATGGCTTGATATCACTGAGGAGTGGCAGGGAGGGATGGACACAGAGTGGGTAATGTTTAACCACAAATGGCTGTGCAAGGCTTCCCACAGAAGTGGACCCCCTCCCAGGCTGGCACAGCAGCCTTCAGGGCCATGCAGTCCAACCTCTCACTTAGAAGGTGAGGAAACTAATGCCTGAGAGACCAGGTTGCCTGGTGGGGTGTGGGGCACACAAAGGGCACATGGATTGGCAGGGCAGGGGGTGCACTTCCTGTTGGGGAGACCAGAGAAAGCTTTCCGGAGAAGTGGGTGGGCTCGATCCCAGGCCTGGAACTTGATCTTGGGCAAGTCACTTAAGTAACCTCTTTATGCCTCATCTGTAAAATGGGGATAACAATATAAGGATTTGAGGAGGTAATGTATGTAAAGGGCTTAGAACAGTGCCTGGCACACAGGAAGTCACAGATGTTTATCTGTTAAACTTTTAACAAAGGCACTCAGTAAACACCGGATGAAATTTTTGTTCACACAACAATAGGCTTGTATTTTATTCATTATTATTGTTTAAGAAGAAAAAAGTTGTGGAACAGGGATGAGATTTGTTTTTCTAATGAAATACTTTAGTCATAAAAAAATGTTAACAACTGTGTCCATGTGTAGGAAGTAGTACTTAATGCCCTGGCTGGTTTGGCTCAATGGCTAGAGCGTCGGCCTGGGGACTGAAGGGTCCCGGGTTTGATTCCAACCAAGGGCATGTACCTTGATTGTAGGCTCCATTCCTGGCCCAGTTGGGGCTTGTGCAGGAAGCAACCAATCAGTGTGTCTCTCTCACATCAATGTTTCTCTCCCCCCCCCCCTTCTACTCTCTCTGAAAAAGCAAAGGAAAAAAATATCCTCAGGTGAGGATTAAAAAAAAAAGTAGTAGCACTTAACATTTGACATAAATTGCTCAAATTTTCTCAAGTTTACAAAGGAGTCTCAGTAAGAAATGGGCAATTAGGGCTAACTGAATTCTTAGTTTTATAAATGATCTAACTCAAGTTTAAGCCACTAACAAGTCTAGAGTGTTCCAGCTTCAGGCATGGCTGGATCATGATACCCAATCAATGTCATAAGCGGTCAGCGTCCCATCCCGCCTGCTCTGCTCTGGGCTGGCTACATCCTCAGGCAGGGGCCACTCGTGGCAGTAAGACGGCACACAGAAACACCAGCTTAGCTGCCCCAGGATAGGGGTGCATCTCTCTACCCTTTACTATTTTCCCAATCATTCCTGCAAAGGTCCCAGTCCTGGCTCTCCTTGGTCTGACGTGAGTCACTGTGGCCAGGAGATAAAGGTGAGACTGGCAAGGCCAGGTCCCAGGCCCTTCAAGGAGCCCAGGGGAGATCGGGTCAGCACCATCTTAACCATAGGGACTAGGGGTAAGGAAGGGCCACTACCAAAGGGCACCAGGGTGCTAGTGGCAGGAGAAGAGGGAACAGATTCTGGGCTGACACTGCCACCGTGGCTCAGATTCAGATATAAGTAAGCTGCTGCTCGGAGGTACAGCCCTTGGCCGAGGCACATCCCCAGGTGGGACAAATTCAATGCCCCATGTGTCTCTGACATCAAGACTGGGACTCTCTCCATTGCTTCCCAGGGACCTGTGGGTGGGAAAGCAAAGTCTTGCTGAGGGGACGATGCCAGGTGAACTGAATGCTGGACAGGGACTGGGGGCAGTGACGTGGGGACACCCTGGGGCATAGGGAGGAAAGGACTGACTTACTTCAGTGCAATACCTGTGAGTGCTCCTTAAAGCCGAACTCTGCAAATAGCAGGCCTCCCAGGAACTCGGTGGCTTCACCTGGGCTCTATGACGCCATCACTGCTCAGTTTTTTGCAAGAGTTTGCGCACGATCCTGCCCCCCAGTCCTGCAGGGGACCCCTGCTGCCTCCAAAGCTTTGCGCTTGGGATTCTCTGCTATTCCTTGAACTCACACAGCTTTCCAGGAAGCTGACTCGAACTTCTGGAAGTGGACCGGAGCATAAATAATAATAATAAACAGCTGAGCGCCAGAGTCCTCGAGCCTCCCACGGCTTGTTGAGAAATGGCGGTGGTGACCACAGCTCCTGGATTATCCTAGACAGGCTTGAGTTCAAAATCCCTGCTTTGCCACTACGAGCTGCGTGACCTTGAACAAGACCCTTGATTTCCCTGGGCCTCAGTTTCCTTGTCTGTAAAATGGGGATAATACCCTCACTTTGCCAGGGCTGTCATGACAACTGAAACCACACATGGAAAGCAGTCAACGGCCAGATCCTTCTTGTCCAGTGTCCCTGGCTGGGCCTCGTTGTGACATCACATTCCCACTGTCAACTGAGAATGTCAGAGACGTGCCAGCTGGGCACCCTGCTGAGATCCTGAACACTGGAAAGAAATGAAAGTCCTCCTGGCCTTTGAGGAAGCTTTCCACCCTTCGAACAGCTCTCCCTTCCCTTTCGTGCCAGTTCCCACAGAGCTCTAAGGGAAGTGGTCAGCCAGCGTCACGTGCGAGGGCCTGGAAGGCTGGGCTGGGGGGTGAAGCCCAGACCAGCAGGGCCAGGGACTCCACCCAACAGACAGGAGAGGGCGTGCCTTGGCCCACCCAGCCAGAGGACAACACCAAGGGTACCGAGAGCAGAGGATCCCAGAGACTGTCAGATTCAGCAAGGGGAGGAGACTGGCCAAGTATAAGGAGGTGGCAGAGCCTGGCAGGCCCGATACTCACCAATCCAGCTAGTGTCTCCTAGCCCTGGAGTGGAAGTCATGGGAACCCAGGGCCTTCAGAGGTCAGGGACACTTGTACTTGGGGCAGAAGCCTGCTGTGGGTGAGCGTGGGAAGGGTTGCTGAGCCACATTGAAGTACCAGTGAAGTCAGGGCCTCCCACGGGTGGGTCCTGGGCCAGGGTTCCTGAAGCCGGGAGGGGCTGCCATCCAGAAGAAAGGCTGGGAAGGGGTCCCAGGAAAACATGCACGTACTACCAGGCCTGAGGCCTTGGGCAGCCTCATGCCCTCTCTGGGGCTCAGTTCCCCACATGTAAAATGAAGGAATGTGTCCACTGACCTTTTAGGGCCCCTCTTGCATTAGCTGGAGGCTGGAGCCAGCCTGAGGCCTTGTGGGAGAGGGCCCAAGGGGTCTGTGCCATTTGAGAGAACACAGGGGGCTTTTTACTGAACAAGGGGCTGAACATTGATCCGAGGGTAAGAAACCTGCAGTCTTCTCCTGACATCGCCACTTACCCACCTTCCACGCCAGGCTTCAGCAGCCCCTCCGGAGACCTGCAGGGAGGGGTGCCTGTGAGATGCCCTCCTCGGCTGGGGTGAGGTGAGGGGGAAATGGAGAAAGGCGGTCAAGGGGTGCAAACCCACAGTATAAATAAGTACTAGGGACGTAAGGTACAACGCGATGACCGCAGCTGACACTGCTGTGGATCTACAGGAAAATTGTTAAAAGAGTAGATCCTAAGAGTTCCCATCACAAGGAGAAATCTTTTCTTTTCTTTTTATTGTCTCTATATGAGAAGGTGGATGTTAGCTGAACCTTGTGGTCATCACTTCACAATATATGTAAATCAAACCACCATGCTGTACATCTTAAACTTATGTAGTGATGTATATCAATTACTTTTCAATAAAACAACAAAAGATCCCTTGTGGAGCTTCCATTCTAGTGGAAATGGAGGGATTGGTGAGAAGAAATGTAATAAATTAAGGGAAATATACAGGCTGGTAGAAGGCCTTAAGTGTCATGGGGAATCTGGGTGGGCGATTAAGCAGTTTCAAATGTAAATAGTGGTCAGGCTGGGCCTCATTGAGATATTCAAACAATAAAATGTTTTTGAGACATTGGACATTTGAGCAAAGCATTGAAGAGGGGGAGGTGACACGGACGTATGTCTTAGGGGCAGCGGGAATGCACTGGGGAAGGGGAACAGGGGGACCGGGTGAGAGGCTGCTGCAGCCACCTGGGTGAGTAGCGCTCCTGGCTCATCTGTCAAGTGGAGATAACAGGGTACCTGGCTCTCAGGTTGCTGAGTGAAGGCTCAGTAACTACTCCCCCCTCTATCCCCCCCCCTCCGCCCCGTGGAGACAAAGGCCTAAGGGTGTCATGTGCCCTTGGGTGGGTGGCAGGGGTGTAACAACTCATTTCGTCATCTGGAAGTTGGGGAGGACACCTCCTCGGCCTCCCACATCAGGCAGCTGGGCTGAGACCTATAAGGAAGATGCTGGACACTCTGACTTGCCACCTGAGGCATTCAGCTGTGGCCTGCTCATCGTACAGGCCACCCTTGGATTCTTAAGAGGTGAGAGTGCTAGGGCAGGGCAGGGCAGAGGTCTGTAAACAGTTGCCATTTCAATGATTAGCTGCACATTCAAACATTCAGTTCTTTGCTTACTAGTAAGTGGGACGCGACCTACACTTGGGTATGCTGCCACCACGTGCTGGCTGGTGCTCCTTTCAAGAGCATGTAGCCCAAAAAAAGAAAACCTGCATCACAGATGTGTTTCACTAGAGAAAAATATAGAATTTCTCTTATCAAAACTGTAACTTTAAACCTCATATGTACATTATAGTTTAAAAGAATCAAAAAGAAAATTCATCCAGAGCAAGCTTAAAAATAAATATATAAATAAATAAAATACTTAGGTATACTTCCTGCTAATGCCTAATGATTATAACTCAAGCAGGGTCTTTGACCTGGCTGCTGGTGGTGGTAGTCCCAGGGAAGAAGCTTTATTTTTCTTTTACAATTGAAGGTGATACATAAAGTTCATGGCTGGACCAAAAAGGCTCTCTCTCTTAAATTTAAAACTATAGTGCCAAATTTTCTTTCTCAAACACTGGGTAAACAAACCTGTTTAAAAGGGATGTAGAACTCTGCCCCCAAGTTACAATCCACTTGGAAACTCTCCCTTCAAAGCAGGTTTCATAGCTGTCAGGGTTCGGGTATTTTAATTTCATGATCCTGACTCATGAATATATTCACAGTTATATAACTACAGCTCTATAGATCTTACTCCAAAGGTATTCCCTGAAGATTTCCCATCCTGAAGAGCGCCCTTTCCTCCTTTCCACCAGGCCAATGAGAATGCCTATCACTAGGCTCCTACAGCCCGGATTTCTATAGGCAATTAGTATTCAAAAGTGAAACACAGTGACTTCCTGGTCTACTACTATTTCACAGAGCTTCCAGGTTTTTGCAGTTGATATTTACTGTAATCCTATTATGTGGCCCCTGGGAAGCCATAGCAACTGCTTGGACAGGACAGGGCTTGAAGCCCGACATTTAAGCCAGGATTGCAGTGCTGGTGGCAATAGCAATCCAGAAGTTCCTGTGGTAATCATCTGAAGTTTCCCTTAAACTACTGAAGAGGTACCAGTTGAACTGCAGTGATTTTCCTATTTTTGTGACTGTGACTCTTAGTGAGAAGCACAGACAGCCATATAAATATCTGAACTAAACACTCCGTGCCTTTACTTCATGGGCAAAGGCAGCAACGCTTTCTGCTCTGCTCACTCTATTTAATTTTTGCTAATGCTACGAGGCTGAGCCATATGAAACATATCTTTTTAGTCAATGCGGTCAAATATGGACGATTTCATGTGGTACAACTTATTTGTGACACTAAAGTAATTTCACAATCTCCTTAATGGGCTGCCCATAGTTTGAAAAACATTGTTTAGTGGGTTATTTTTAACATTAAAATGGGACTGAAGTTCCCCTTTTTCACTTAATAAGGCATGGACATCTTTCCATGCAGGCACATTACAGCTCCAACTCACGCTTCACAAAGGCTTCATGGAATCTACCACACACGTGTACCCCAGCTTAGGCAACCGATCCCCACCAAAGGCACTTAGATTTTTGTTTTTATTTATTGACTTGAGAGAAAGAGAAACATCAATTCATTGTTCCACTTATTTATGCATTCATCGGGTGGTTCTTGTATGTGCCCTGACTGGGGATGGAACCCAAAACCTTAGCATATCAGGAGGACGCTCTAACCAACTGAATCACCCGGCCAGGGTTACACTTAGATTTCTCAGGGACCCGGAAAAACAGTGCACTTACTGCCAACCAGACCTGAGTTTAAATTGCTGTTCAAACACCATAAACTCTCTAGGCTCCACCATTACATCTACAAAAAGGAAATAAACCTCTCAGGGTTGCCAGAAGGATGAAGTAGAAAGCGTGGGGTGCTTTATAAACAATTACCAAAAAAATAATTAATAAATAAATAAATAAATAAAGAAAGAAAGAAAGAAAGAAAGAAAAGAAAATAATAAAAATAATAAAAAATAATTTTAAAAAAATTACAGAGAAGTCAACCGTGACCTTCAGCTGGAGCCTGACTTCCCAAGCACGAGACAGAGCCTTCTCTGCACTGCCTACTCACATTTACCCTGTAGTGGGCTGGGGAAAGGGCTCAAAAATTAAGACAGTAAGGCACACGCTTCTGAGTTTACAATATGCCTAGTCCCTGGTCTGTTTCCTCACTTTTTTCTGTACTTGATCATTAAGGTAAAGAACCAACCTCTTAGACAGTCATTCATTCAACAATAAATATTTTATGAAGCATCTACCATATGCCAGTCACTATGCCAAGCACCAAGTGAGCCTCAACTTTCTCATCAGCAAATTGAAGAACTATGCTTCTTAACAGAGAAATGATGGGCATCTGGAGCAGGATAATTATTTGTGCAGGTCTATCCCCTGCCCTCTAAACAACAGGGACCTACTGGTATTGGGACAACCCAATTGAGGCAGGATAGTGAGAAGTTAGGAAAATTCCTTGGCAAGTGGGGAACAGATGGATAGATGAACAAACTGGCCAAGCAATTTACAGCCACATACAGGTCACCAAGGCCAAAAGCCCCGGTGTCTAGCAACACACAAAACTGGTGCCAGACCTCGCCCCCAGGGTGGCCTTTCCTACCCTGGCATGAGGTTGGCCATGCAGTTTAGACTCCTGACCTTTCCTCCCTAGAGATAACATCTAGGCCTCAATTGTATTTTAGCTCCAGGCCCAGAAAAGCAGCAAAACTATGCAGGTGATCCCAGGACTAGCAGCGATGACTAAGGACACCTTGCCTTGGCACCACCCAATCAGTGGAGACCAGGACCTGAAAGGATACACCAGGAAAAGCTGATGAATAATTCTATTGATATACTTCCCTAAGACCTCCTCTAAACTCCCATCCTTTAAAACCCTCAAGCCGAAAGATCCAGCACATGCTTTCTCTCTCCCTCCAGCAGCTTGCATCTTTCTCTTCTCTCCTAAACTCTAAGGGGCCTATGAGACTTGCAACCAGGGGAGCAACGGGCAGCAGCAGCTCTTCCCTGCTAACCCCCTGAACCTGTCCCCAAGGTCTCCTTTTCTCTGACCCTCCAGTGAGCTGCCAGCAGCCCCACCTTGGCTCAGTTCTTTTCCATAAGGTTTCTAGAGAACGAAGCAGCCCCCTCTAGTCTCTCTCCAGTTGCTTCTTCTATCCTCTGCCCTTCCTTGTTTCACTGTCCCCAGCTTTAATCAGCTTACTCTCAAAATCAGCTGGATTCACGTTGTGAACTCTTTCCTGCAGGAAGTCCAGAACCCACACACTACAGGCGAGCAAGCCCAACCGCTCCTGCCCTGACCCGTAACACACTGACGCCATCGCACACCTCCGGACGGCCCCTAGGGGGCACTTCACCCTCCATGGAGAACCCCAGGCCCACCGTCTACGATTCAAGCAGCCAGGGAAGGGGAGAGAGGCCGGGTAACTGGCAGGTTCAGGATGATGCCAGAGGCCCAAGTTGAGGAGGATCAGGACCGCGTTTCCGGGGAGCAGAGCCTTACACTGGCCCCGGGATAAGCCCTCGGCTCTGACTCCTGAGTCAGAACCGTTACTCTCCATGCAGCCCAGACAAAACCCAGAAACTTCAGGTTTCCGTTCCTGGCCGAGCCTGGGGTCCTGTGCAGGAAGGAATGGCGGTGCCCTCCTTCCTCAAGCCTTCGGAGTGCGAAGGGTTAAAGCAGGTGGCCGCGCAGAAAGCCCCCTCACCGCACGGCTGGGCGACCTCGTGGTCACGTGGTAGCGAGGGCGGGACTAAGTGGGAGGCGGGCCAATAGGCTGTGCTGTCGGTGGGCGTGATAGCCAATAGGAGCAGGGAGAGGAGTCCCGGGACTAGGAAGAAACGGCGGCCGGGAGGGGGCTGCCGGGACCATGGGCCTACTGACCATCCTGAAGAAGATGAAGCAGAAAGAGCGGGAGCTGCGACTGCTCATGCTGTATCCTCCCGGAAGCCGGAGCCGCCAGGGTAGCGGGGCCCCGCCGGGTGGGCGGTGCTAGGCGCCCCCTATCGGGGGCGGGGTGCGCGGCGCGCGGCCGGGCGGCCGGTCCCAACTGACCGCTGTGCGTCACGCACGTGGGCCTACCAATCACTCTGGCCGGGGGCCGGCTCGGGGCGGGGAGACTGCTCCCCAGGCCAAAACTGGGGGCGTGAAGGCGCAGCTGCGGGACCAGGTGTCCCCCTGGAGGGCGGAGGTGGGGCCCCACCGCCCTTCGGTATGGCCCTGACGTGGGGCCGCTGTCCTACTCGGCTCTGACCGCCTACCCTGAGTCGGAGGGGGCCAGGCTCAGGCCCCGCCCGCAAGGTCTGAATCCGGGGGCGCCCCGCCCTCAGCTCCTTGGATGGGCGGGTGTAGACTCCGAGAGGGTCCTTTCGCTAGTGGGTCGGACTGTCCGTCTCTCTGCCGCACGGCCCCTTGATGTCCCTGCAGCTGATGGCGTGTAGGCCCCGAAGGCCCCACCGACCTTCGGAGTCCCATTAACAGGCGTTTGCACCCTTTTGCCCTACCCTGCCCCGTCCCCGTGGGGGCAACGCTGCGATCCAAGAGCTGGGCAGCGCGCACCTCCAGCTCCCCTAGCAGGGGGAGAAGATATTTACGTATGCAGATAACTCAAAAATAATGTTCACATCATGTCTGTTTTAAAGAGCCCTGAGAAAGGCACAGAGAATTCATTCAACCAATAAAAATTTATTGAGCACCTATTGTGTGCTAGGCACTGTCCTAAGGGCTGGGGTAAAACAGCCAAACAAAAACAACCCTACCTTCATGGACATTCTATAATGCTGGCGGGAGAAAGATGTTGACAAAGTAAACGAGAAAATACACAGTATGGATGGAGAAGACTGCCGTTTAAATAAGGTGGTCAGGAAGGCCGAGCTGAGAAAGTGACAGCTGAGTGAAGACAGGGAGGTGAGGGTTGAACCATGTAGCTATCTGGGGAAGTTTTTTAAGCAAAGGGAACAGCAAGTGCAAACTCCTAGAAGGAGGGACTCAAGTGGGAGTCTTCAGGGACTGACCTTGGCAAGAGCAGTTGCAGGGATGCAGTTGTAGCAAAAGCCTCATGGGCTCAAGAAAGAGCACAACAGAAAGTGGAGGTGAGAATGGAAATGGTTTTGAAGAGAGTTGCTGGTAAGGGAGGGAAATAAAGCAGTAAGGGGGAGAGGGATCAGGAGAGGATGTTGTTGGCTTACTCTAAGGTAGGAGAGATGCTGGAGAGTTTGTCTGCTGAGGGGAATGATCCAGAGGAGAAACATGATGGAGTCGGCGGTGAGGGGATAATCAGTGGCCAGTTATCAGGGGCTAAGGCTGAGTCTCCGGAGAGGTTCTCTGTCACCTCCATGTCACTCGTTTGAGTCATTTGCTCAGGTCAGGTGAGCAGAAAGGCTGCCAAGTCCAGGGCCTGAGCCCCCTTCCCAGCTACAAGCCCCCTTAAGTGTGAGAAGGAAAGAAGAGGGTGGTTCTCTCCTGCTAGTGAACTCATGTTTGCACACTCATGCAGCAGCAAAAGTTTTAAAATATTCCAGTGTAAGCTGCACAAAGTTGGACTCTGACTCTGGGGTCCCCCCAGCCCTAGAAGAGGGTCTGGCACTTATCTGGTATTCAATAAATATTGTGGAGTGAAATAAGGAGCCTTTGGTCAGGAAGAGATAAGATACTTGTTTCTCAACATTTCCTCATTTACCATGGGCCAATTGTGGTTCAGTCTTGTGCTCAACTGTTTTCGATATGTGGTGAGAAAGGGTTTGTCCCCTAAGAGAGGGGCACTGTGATGTGTCACTACCCTGCAGAGTATGGAGGTTTGTCCTTAACCTGGCGTGCCCCAGCGGCTTGGACAATGCTGGCAAAACAACTATCCTCAAGAAGTTCAATGGGGAAGACATTGACACCATCTCCCCGACACTGGGCTTCAACATCAAGACCCTGGAGCACCGGGGGTGAGCAGGGGCCCCGAGGGCGAGCCAGCCCAGAGTAAGATGGGGAGGGTGAGTAAGGGGCCAGGCTGACCCTCCAGCCACCTGCTCCCTGCCTAGATTCAAGCTGAACATCTGGGATGTTGGTGGCCAGAAGTCCCTGCGGTCTTATTGGAGGAACTACTTTGAGAGCACAGATGGCCTCATCTGGGTGGTGGACAGCGCTGACCGCCAGCGCATGCAGGACTGCCAGCGGGAGCTCCAGAGCCTGTTGGTGGAGGAGGTGGGTAGGGGGCCTGGCTGAGGGGGAAGGAGGGGTGGGGGAGCTGGCTTCCACCAGCATCCAGGCTCCAGTGCTTTGTGCACATACATGGACATGTGGACACCTTCCTCAGCAGATTCTCTGAGCCTGCACCATGTGCCCAGCACCCTGGGGAGGCAGACACAACCTGTACACCAGGTTCAGGGAGGCCCATGGTGCCGCAAGCAGGTCATGCTATGGGCCAAGACCTGGGTTCACACCCGCACCATCCTGAGCTTCAGTTTCCCCACCTCCAGTCGAGCATTAGAGAGGATGACTGCAGGCTAGTGTGTGAAGCTTTGGGAGGCAGTAGAGCCTGGCTCAGGAGTCAGAGTCTTGCCATGTGACCTCAGGCAAAGCACTAAACCCCTCTGAACCTTCACTTCCTCATCTCTAAGGTGGGCATTATAATTAGAGTGATCTTATGATTTATTGTCTGGGCCAAAACCCTTTTTAAAAAATAAAATTTTAGATGTACAGAAAAGTTGCAAAGATAGTGAAGAGAGACCCTGAAACCCTTCACCCTGCTTCCCCATCATTATAATCTTACATAATCACTGTACGTTTGTCAAAACTGAGAAACTAACAATAGGAAGTTATCCTTTAAAAACTACATATTTTATTTGTAGTTTTTCCACTAAGGTCCTTTTTCTGTTCCAGGATTTGATCTAGGTTAATACACTGCATCTAGATGACAACAAGGACACTTTTGAGAGTGAAAGAGGGAGTTGTTAATAATGATGGGGCGGCAATAGGCATGAACTGGGCTATCCTGGGCACACAGGGACATAGTGTCACCTGGTATAACAGTAACCACCTCCTGGGAGTGTTGAGTAGGTTCAGTGAGATCAAATGCCCAGGCTCGGGCTAGACCCACCCACCCACATAGAGCGACTCCCAGGACTAAACACATATAAGGAAATAACTGGAATTAGAGGCAGAGGCCTGTCAGGGCAGTGGGACAGTGGGAGGGCTCCATGAATGTGGAAGAGGGAAAGGCCATTTCCAGCAGACCCCATGGCCTCTGGGACAGCCTCATTCTTTGTGCATGTCAGCTTATCAGGAGGAGCAGTCTAGAACCACAGCGGGCTCTAGGATCATATTGTCTATCACCCCCTCCCCATTTATGGAAGAGGAAACTGAGGCATGGAGGAGAAAGGTGCCCACTGGGTGGACTAGAACCAGGGCCCTGGACCAGCCTGGCCTCAAAGGCAGTGTCCACACTGCCTACCCCACTTGGGCCCCTCCCATCCCATGGTGCCTTGCCCTCGTATTCCAGATTGTTCTCTGACCCCAGATGCTCTGGGCCATTAGATGAGGAGCCAGGCTACTCTCTGAGTCCCCATCTCCCTCTATTTCTCTCCCCCAGCGCCTGGCTGGAGCCACTCTCCTCATCTTTGCTAACAAGCAGGACCTGCCTGGAGCACTGTCTTCTAATGCCATTCGTGAGGTGAGTTCAGGCCTTGGCATAGGCTCAGAAAAATGGCATGTGTTTGTTTGTTAATTTATTTAAAAAGCATTTATGAGCCCCTGCTGTGTGGCAGGACCTTTTGGGGGCACTGGAAATTCAGTGATCAGTAGAGTAGTGGTCTTAGCCTGGAGGAGGCAGGCCTGAAATAGATCATTCCACGGGATGACAGTAGCCAAGTAGCAAGTGCTTTCTGTGTGCTGGGCTCTTTGCATGGTTCACTCATTCAATCCCCACAACCACTTCATGAAATAGGAACTGTCACTAGTCTATAGATGATGAAGGAGGCTTAGAGAGGTTAGGTAGCTCACCCGAGGTAACACAGCAATGAGTAGACAAGCCAGATTTAAACACAGGCCTATCTGACCCCAGAGTCTTGACCATTATTCTAGAGCTTCAGCACTGGAATGAGAAAGTGTGGGGTTAGAATCTTGGTTTTACCACTTACTAGCTGTGTGACCTTAGGCAGGTTGCTTAATCTCTCAGCTTTGGTTTCCTCCTTAGTAAAATGGCCAGCACAGTCCCTGGCTAGTGTGGCCTTGGGAGGAATGGATGAGAGGACATCTGTAGGGCCCACAGCACAATGCCTGCATCCTGACAGATGCTTGGAAGCCTGTGCTGCTATTTTCTTCCTAAGGGGTAGTGCTGGAGTGACAATGTACAGAGAGCCCCGGTGCCTGGGAGGGCTGACAGATCTTCATCGGGGACCAGGGGAAGCTTCTCAGGGCAGGACCTTGAGGAGGCGTGGATTTCCCCTGGGCCAAGAGAGGAAAAGTGCTGCGAGTGGGCTGGGTCTCCGGGACCCACCAGCACTTGCCTCCCTTTCAGGCCCTGGAGCTGGACTCCATCCGCAGCCACCACTGGTGCATCCAGGGCTGCAGCGCTGTCACCGGGGATAACCTGCTGCCCGGCATCGACTGGCTCCTGGATGACATTTCCAGCCGCATCTTCACAGCGGACTGAGCCGCTCCAGATGCCTTCACCTCACAGTCCAGGCCCTCCCCTCCCCCCAAACCCTCACCAAGTACCACCCATGGGGGGATGGGAATCAGCCTGCCCAACTAACACTCCACATCCCCCTCCGTAACCTGCTGCTGCTGCCCACTGCTGCTCCATGGCCAGCCCGGCTCCCACGGCGGGTGGGCTGTCACCCCGGCTCCTGACCTGGCCCACCTGCAGCTGCCATACCAAGAAGCCAAGAGGCGAGGGCTGGGGCTGGGAGGGGGCTGCCTCTGCTGCTATCAAGGCTGTGGGCCTCATCCTTTGCTCAGCTGTGAGAATAAACTGTTTCTTGTCCTGATTGCTGGCCGAGTCATTTGCTGATTCAACAGCTTTAGAGACCACCTAGAGCCCACAGTCCAGGGGACAGAAAAGGACAGATCATTACAGAGAGAGGGTATTGATGCTGTGTCTAAGGGATGTGCAAAGAGTATATAGAAGCATGGGACGGGCTGCAGTTAATGCCATTTGGAAGAGTTCAGGCAGGCTTCCTAGAGGAGGTGACATTAAAGGTACGAGTAAAGGATGAGTAGACATTTTCTGGATAGAGGAAAGAGGAGCGCAGTTTACCAGAGCCAGGAAGGGGGTCTTTCCTGAAGGCTGTAGGGCACTCTCTGAAGCAGGGGCCAGTCTAGGAAAGGATGGGATCAAGGGCAACACTGGGATGGCAGGACAGGTGGATATTTTCAGAGTCCTTTGCTGTGGTTTCAACAGTTGCTGCTTAGTCTGTTAGAAGCACTTGCTACTTACTATCACATTTAAGAATGACCCTAAGCAGTATAGACTCTAGCCATTTATATGGGAATTGAGCCTCCAGGTGGTTATATGACTTGCTCGAAGCCACCCAGCTAGGAAGTAGGGGAGCTGAGATTTGGACCCAGCACACGTAGCAACTATGCCCTACTAACTGTTTTTAGGTTTTATCTCTGCTCAAAATTCAAACACCAGGGAGGGAGGTCTAATGTATCTAAGGAGGGAAAGTCGAGGAAGAGACACCAGATTTACTCCTAAACTAGTACTAGGACCCCCTTCCTGGGGAGGTAGAGCCTGTGCAAAATCTGGGCTCTGTTAGGGTGAAAGAAGGGAAATGGGTGTTGGGTGGACAACCTTAGAACATCCACTGTCCTTCAGTGTGGAAAATTAGAACCGCCTGCCCAGTCCTCTGTGCTAGACAGACACCATGGACCCCACTCTCCCAAATCTTGCACTGAGTGAACACACCCAGGCTCCAGAGCCAAACCCCAGCTCTGCCACTCACTAGGCGATGCTCAGCAAGTTGCCTAACCTATCTGTGCCTCAGTTTCCCCATCTGCAGAAAGATAATGGCACCTACCTCCTAGGGTTGCAATGAGGACCAAATGGGTAGGTGTCTTGTGTGTCTTAAGCACTGTATAATGCCAGCTATAATTATCATTATATGAACCAGTAGGAGCTCAAGCAGATCCAACCAATGTGAACTCAGCCATCCACTGATCCAGATGAGTCACCCCAGTGTTCAAGTCCTCCTGGGGGCCCTTAGTAAGCAGCATCCTTGATTTAAAGTGAATTATGCATGGTTAGAGACAGGAAAATAACAAGGCTATTATACTCATCACAAAGGCCTATGGATGGGGAGTGTGAGCTGTGGCAGAAAGTCTGCATCACATGGCCAAGCAGCGTGAATGTGGGGAGCAGCCTCCCCACAGCTGCACACTGGCAGCTTTTCCCTCTCCCTACCTTCTTTAAAGGTTCTTCTGTTTGCTTCTCCTAGTAATGGAACTGATGGAGTCTGGTGATCTGGAGAAGGCCAGAGACTAAACTGATCTAGATAGGAAAGGGTTTGGAGGGGACAGGAAGGAAGAAAGCAGAAAGGGGAGACTTGGGAGCTACTAGGTCAGGAAGGGGAGTAACGATGGGCAAGAAGGAGACTTGGAGCCACAACCCTGCCCAGAAAGATTTGGAGAGCAGCAGCCAAGTCTAAAGGGGTCTTTAGAGGAACCCTGGTATATGTAGTTTGGGGGGACACCACCTCATCCCAGCCAACTCCCTAATACTTCCTAGATGAACTACCTCATTTCTGAGCTTCTAGGAGTCTGATTTGGGATTTTGCTTTGTGTTTCTTTCTGTAGACAGTGCCCAGACATCTGAGTTCTAGTAACAAGAGTGGTCATGAGTGCTTAAGTGCTTCGCCTTAGTCAGGGTCCTTGATGGCATGCCCAGAAGCAGATTACAACTGCCTTCAGCCAAAAGGACATTTCTTGGAAGGATACTGCAGACTCACAGCATCCTGATGGAGATGGGGTGTCCAGGCTTGGAAACAGGAGTGCTTGGAGGCTGGGGAGCCAACCCACCGCTAACACTGTACTCCAGCAACAAGTTGGTCCCCTTGCCAGGCACTGTGCCCCCTGTTCCTCACTCAAGATTCAAGGTCTCGGGAGAGTCCCTCACCTCCACCTGGGACCTGGGGCAAGGAAAGCAGGTAGCACCTTTGGATTCTGGGGTAGGAGGCAGGAGGGCTACACATACTAGAGAACTACTTCCAAACAAAGATCTGGTGCTATGCTACTAACAGGAAGAGAAAAAAGAAACATCCACTGCAATAGATTCTGTTATCAAACTGAGGCTTGAGTAGTTATGGGAAAGTCATACAGCTAGTAAGAAGTGTGACTTCAGAACCCGTGACAAAAAATGTGTGCTTCTCCAGAGTTCCCTTTGCTCCCCCCATTCTTCCAGAAAACATGAATTAGGGAATCCTATGGAGGGAGACAGGAAAATAATTTAGCCACGTCTGGCACATATTGGACACAATAAAAATTGGGTGGATGGATGAAAGGGAATTGGGAAGCAGAGGAAAAGTCGCTTGGAGATGTGTGATGAGTGTGTACGCTAGGATGGGGTCGACTTGATCGCTCTGCAGAGAGGAGTGATCCAACCTCCCCAATCCCTGTTCTCAAATTAGCTAGTATACGCTTTACCAACGATCGAGACCTTTTGAGACGCTCCCTTGGCCGCGCGCCCGGCCCAGAACTGCTTTGTCACTTGTGACCAGCTCCCTGGGCCGGAGGATGCAGGGCGCAGGCCCGAGAGAGGCGGCGGCTGGCAGCGGCTGACCCGGAGGGGCGGGGGCGGCGGTCAGCTCTGCCCAAGCCGGGGTGCCATGTCCCGCAAGGCGAAGGACGACTTCTTGCGGCACTACACAGTCTCCGACCCCCGGACCCACCCCAAGGGCTACACCGAGTATAAAGTGACGGCGCAGGTGAGGTGGGACCCAGCGGGGACCTTACCCTTTTAACCAGAGAGGGGCCGGGTTTTACCTTAAGGCAAGTCGCTGCTGAAAGCCACCGTATTGGGCGAACAGAAATCGGTTTCCCCTTTAAGGGGAGGTTTAGGTGCGAGTCTACGTTTGCCTCTGTAGCCATCAGGGGGCGGGGCCATGGGAGGGCGCTGTTCTCTTAAAGGGGCGTGCTGCAGTTTCAGGACCAGCAAGTTGGGGTGCCCACGCCCAAAGTGTGCTGTCTGGGCATCAGGCTGTGAATTTCCTTAAATTAACATGAAATCTCAGGCTCAGCCCAAATATTAGTTCTCCTGTCTCTCGAAGTTAAGTTTTGGTTTTTTTGGGCTTGTTTGGTATTTACATAAAAACCCTTTAAAGAGTTTATTTTTAATTTAAAAAAGAAAAATTACTTGTCTATGACTAAAAATTCATACAGTTCAGAAGAACCTAAGGAGTAAGTCTCCATCTTCATAGTCATAGCAAGAAGTCAATAAAGACTAAAGGTGATACATGAAGCAGTAACATTATAAGCACATTATATAGATATCAGGAAAAGAATTAAAAATAGAAACAGTATAAATATAATATCTGTAGAATGAAATACAAGAACTGGTTGGGGAAAACTTTGCTGTAAACTTTCTTGTACCTTTAGAATTTTGAACTAGGCAACTATTAAACTGGTGCATAGTAGCTATTATTAAAAAGGAGCAAAAATATAAAGACACAACATCCATAAGTGGAGATCCTAGATGTTTAAGCTTTCCCCAAATCTTTTATAATATCTTCTCCATGTCTAAAAAATACAATTAAAATGATAGTTCCTGTGATGAGGGGTGGGTAGGGTGTGTGTCGAAAGGGACTGTAACCTTTTTTCTATAAATCTGTTGGCTTTTTAAACAAGTAATGTGCCTTACTTTGATAAGCTTTTATAACTTTTAAAAATAAATAATTTTCCCTCCTTTATCCCCATTTGTCATTTTCATAGGAACCATTGCTGCTAGTTTCTTATTTATCCTTGCAGATAAACTCTAAGTTTAAAAGCAAATATAAGTATCCATTTTATTATTACTTACACACAGTGAGTGGTGTTCTGTACCTTGCTTTTTTCACTTTCTGATATTCATTTTTCTGTTGTTTCACCTTTTAAATTTGTTAAACTGAAACATAATTTATAGGAATAGGCACAAATCAAGTGTACAGCTTAATAATTTTTACATATGTTAACATCTATGCAAACACCACTCAAGTCAAGATACAGAATTTCCATCACCCCATAAAGTTTCTTTGCACCTTTCCAGTCAATGGTCCTCCTGCAGAGGTAACCACTGTCCTGTCTCCTGTCACCATAGATCAGTTTTGTGTGTTCTTGAACCTCATACACACAGCAAGTACTTTTGGTGTCTGGCCTTTTTCACTCAATATAATGTTTTGGGAATTCATCCATGTTGCACATACGAGTAGTTTGTTCTTTTTTTATTGTTGTGTAGTTATAGTCCATTGTATGAAATATACCACTGTTTCTTTTTTTAAATTTTTTATTTATTGATTTTCAGAGAGAGAAAAACATCAATTTGTGTGGGTTTTTAAAAATATATCTTCATTGATTTCAGAGAGAGGAAGGGAGAGGGGGAGAGAGAGACAGAAACATCAAAGATGAGAGAGTCCTCACTGATCGGCTGCCTCCTGCACGCCCCTGACTGCGGACCCAGCCCGCAACCGGGCATGTGCCCCGACCGGGCATCCAACCGCGATCTCCTGGATCCTAGGCCGATGCTCAACCGCTGAGCCACACCCGGCTGGACAAGAAACACCAATTTGTTGTTCCACTTATTTACACATTCACTTGTTGATTCTTGTATGTGCCCTGACCAGGGGTCGAACCCGCAACCTTGGCATATCATGAGGATGCTCTAACCAACTGAGCTACCTGGCCAGCACCTACCACCATTTCTTTATTCATTCTTCTGTTATTGGACACTTAGGTTGCTTCTAAAAAGTTCTTCGTTTTTATGAGTAAAGTTGTGTGAACATACGTGTACAAGTCTTTTTTTTTTCAGTTTCCTTTTTTTAAAAAAAAAAGTTCTTATTGATTTTTACTTTTATTTTTAGAGAGGAAGGGAAAGGGATAGAGAGATGGGAACATCAATGAGAGAGAAGCATCGTCGATCGGCTGCCTCCTGCAGGCACTCACACTGGGCATCTAGCCCGCGACTCAGGCATGTGCCCTGACCGGGAATCGAACCAGTGGCCTCTTGGTTCCTGGGTCAACGCCCAACTGCTGGCCAAGCTACAAGTCTTTTTTATGGACACATGCATTCATTTCACCTTAGTGTATACCTAGGTCTTGAATTACTGGGTCATTTGATAGACATATGTGTAGCTTTCTCAGAAATTGCCAGCTTTCCAAAGTGATTGTTCATTTTACCTGGCCAGGTAGCTCAGTTGGTGTTTCAGGTTCAATCCCCGGTTAGGGCACATACAAGAAGCAACCAATGAATGCATAAATAAGTGGAACAACAAATTGATGTTTCTCTCTCTCTCCCTTTTTTTCTCTCTCTAAAATCAATAATTAAAAATAAATAAATAAAGCGATTATTCCACTTCATACTCCCATTCTTGCCAGCACTTGATATCATCAGCATCTTTACATTTTAGCCATTCTTGGTGGGTGTGTACTATCTGATTGGAGTATTAATTTGCATTTCTCTGATGACAAATGATGTTAAGTATATTTTCATAATCTTATTGGCCACTCACATGTCTTCTTTTGAGGGACATGCCTGTTCAAGTATTCTGCCCAATTTTTAAAGTTGGGTTATCTTGTCTTTTTAGTATTGATTTGTAGGAGTTCTTTATATAGTATGGATCTGAGTCCTTTGTTAGGTATATATTCCTCAATGGTTTTTAAAACGAGTTTGTTTTACCTTGAAAACTGTCAAGTACTCCAAGCTGTAGGATGTTATTTTTAAATTATTATGAAGGTAACAGTAAAATGGAGTCTTCTTACTACCTCAGGCCCAGTCTACTCTCCCAGGGGTCACAACTCCCAGTGACAGTTTTGTCTTTGCCAGGGAGTGTTCGTCCAGAGGCTTCCTCCTTTAGGGAGGAGTGGCTCCTGGGACAGAAACTCATTTTTTAGAGAACCTGGGGTTCTTTGGTTTCAGAAGGAGATGCAGGGACTTGGCCCTTTGGAGGAACTGACATAAAAGTTGGGCTGAGGATGGAGGGGTCTGGAGGGGCCTTTAGGGATCCTCTCATTTGTCGGATGACGAAACCGAGGTGCATGATACCAAAACTGCTCCCGGTTACACTGAAAGCCTGAAAGCCAGGACACCTGGATGCCAGTGGCCAGTGGCCACTGCCCCATCCAGCGGAGTGGGGAGGTACCTGGGCATCCTAGGATTTTACAGGGTAATGGGATGTGAGATGGCAGTCCCTGGTCTCACCTGGTTCTTGCCTTTCTTCCTCAGTTCATCTCAAAGAGAGACCCAGAGGATGTCAAAGAGGTGAGGCCCCTGGGCGGAAGGGGGACCATTCTCCAATTCCAGACCCGGAGGCAGTAAAGGAACAGCCTCCCAGACCTTGGGGGGGGCGTGTTGCAGCCCTCACCCTCTCACCGGGCCAGGCTGGGGCGGGCAGGCGTCTCCCCACCGTCCTGGGCCAGGCAAGTGTCACGTCCCCCGCAGGTGGTGGTCTGGAAGCGGTACAGCGACTTCCGCAAGCTGCACGGGGACCTGGCCTACACCCACCGCAACCTCTTCCGCCGCCTGGAGGAGTTCCCCGCTTTTCCCCGGGCCCAGGTTTTCGGTGAGTGTCCACCTAGGCCTTCAGGCCAAAGATGGCCAAAGAGTTGGGCAAAGGGGACCTCTGCTGGTGGGGGCTGCCTAGACGGGGCCTGACACTCCCTGTGACATTTCAGAGAGCTGCAAGGGCCCCTAGGGATGGCCTCGTTTTACGGATGGAGACACGGAGGCTCAGAGGAGCCCATCCCATATTCTGTGTCAGATTCCTTCCCTCAATTGCCCCATTTTCGAGATGAGGCAACTGAGGCTTAGGGATGGAAGGGGCTGGGCCTGTAAGGGGCAGAACCAGAATTCCCATCCACAAGCCGGTGTTTCCTGTAGACCTGCCCTGTCAGAAAACAGCAGCCAAGAGCCACTGTGGCCCGGGAGCACTAGAAATATGAGGCGCTATTTGGGTCACATACGGGAGGCAGGGACGGGGGGGCAGTAACTATCTCAACAATTTATGTATTGAATATATGTTCAAATGAGAATAATTTGAATATATTGGATTAGATAGAAAAGATTATTACAATTAGCCTGTTTCTTTTTACTTTTTTTTAATGTGGCTACTAGAAAATTGTTAGTTACATATTATACTTGGACAGGGCTGATCTGCACTTGGTTCTCTGGACTCACGTGAGATGTTCTTCTGCAGCAAGGTGAAGGTTGCCGCTGGCAGGCTGTGCCAGGCTGCTCCCCCAGGCAGCATGGTAACTAGGCCAGAGTTAGACAACTCTGCATACCTAGAACAGAGCAGTGATACTGTAATAAACGGGGGCTACTTGCTGTGTGACCTCAGGCAAGTCACTTTCCTTCTCTGAGCCTTACTTTGCTCCTCATTACATCAAAGCCATCTGAAATTACTTTGTTTCTTGTTGGTTGCCTGCCTCTCCCTGTCTAGGATGTGACATCTATGAGGGCAGAGACCTTGCTTCTCTCTCATTCACCTTCTGAACCTAGCACACAGTAGGTATTCAGTAGCATCTGGTAAATGGATGAACAAGAAGATTGGTCCCTTCTTTCAAGCACCCCCACCCAGGGAAGATTGCTGAGAGAATGGGAAAGGTTTAGAACCAGAAGTGGCCTGGGGGCCAGAGGCCCTGTGAGTCACTGCTGCTTTTCCTGCCCCTTTTCCTGGGGGACTGTAGGCAGGTTCGAGGCCTCTGTGATTGAGGAGCGGCGAAAGGGGGCTGAGGACTTGCTTCGCTTCACTGTGCATATCCCCGCGCTCAACAACAGCCCCCAGCTCAAGGAGTTCTTCCAGGTATGTGGACCTGCTTGTGTCCCCCCCACACACACACCTGGGAAACCTTCCTGCCACCAGGCTGCACCCTTGTGACTCCTCCTGGCTGGTCTTTCTCTCCTGCAGGGTGGGGAGGTGACACGGCCCTCCCAGGTGTCCAGGGACCTGCACATCCTGCCACCCCCTCTGATCCCCACACCACCCCCTGAGGAGCCCCAGCCACCACCTGATGAGTCCTGGTTGCCCCAGCCACTCCCAGCAGAGAAGAGGGGTCAGGAGGAGTTGGAGGTGCCAGGTATATTGGGGTGGGGGAGGGAGCCAAGGCTGGAGGGTCCAGAATGGGAGAGGGGCACACTCCCTCCTCAGTGATCTTAGTGAAAGGCCTGGGGTGTGTTCTGGCTCCTCTACCACTAACCTGCTGGGAGCTCTGCACAAGGCATCTAGGCCATAGTTTTTTAATCTGTAAAATGGGTATAAACCCTAAGAATGGGATTGTCTGTGCCCCTGGTTGCTGCAAGGATTCAGTGAGAGATTAGCTCCATTTTGAAAGTTGTAAAGTGATAAGGGCAGACATGAATGTCCCCAATGATCTATTCTTCAGCGGACCCCATGCCATCCAGCCCTGCCCAGGAGGCCCTGGATCTCCTCTTTAACTGTGGGAGCACCGAGGAGGCGTCTGGTTCGCCTGCCCGAGGCCCCCTCACTGAGGCCGAGCTTGCCCTCTTCGACCCCTTCTCCAAAGAAGGTAACAAACTGGGACAATCACAGAGAGGGCCGGGCAGAAGTTCTTCAGGGGAAGGGAGGTTGGCAGAGCCACCACCTAGCCTGTGGTGCCTGTGTAAATCTGAGAAAGGTGCCCTCTGTGGGCAAATGGCAGCCTCGATGAGAATTAGAAGCAAGTACCATAGCCCTGTGCCAAGCTGGGTGCCCCTGTACAGTGAGCAACCATGATGGAATGAAATAAGTCACTTCCCATAATGGGATCTTCTCCCTGAGAAAGCTCTGGAATGAGCAGGGGTCATACTGCTCTGGGAGGGTTTGAGTTGCAAGCTTGAGGTGGGGGTTTCCTGGCTGGCTCAGGGTCTGGCTGTAGATCCCGAAGTCAGGAGGTGAGGCCTGGGCTCAGAGAGCAGCAGAGGAAGGCCATGGAGAAGCTGCTGGCATGCGGGGGGCACCAGGATGGAAAGGGCCCCCCGTGGAGGTCCAGGTCCTGAGCTCCTGGGCTGCGATCAGGGGACCTGACAGTCCTGGGCTCTGAGACCCTGGCCCTCTTCATTGTGAGATTCCCGGAGTTGATACTGTTCCCGCAGCTGCCATGTTGAAGTGACCAGTCTCACTTTGGGATCATCATGAATCAGTTTCATTTGGATTCCTCAACAGTCTTTTTAAGCCCATGCATTGGCTTCTCTTCTCCCTTTGGTGACCTCCTGGCAGACCCTTAGTTTTTTTTATCAGTTTCAGGCATTTGAGCTCTCTCATCCTCAGATCTGGTCCAAATCAGGACCTCGCTCTCATCTGATTTGCAGCCTCCCCCGCCTCACCCTGCTCAGGCCTGACTGGTGGCCCGGCCCCTGGTGACCAAGGGTATGAGGGTTCTTTTGCTCTTCTAATTATGCTCCCTCCCCTTCCTGCTCCCACCCCTCCAGGGTTGGGGAAGAGGAAGGAATTGGAGGGAAAGGCAGGAGTGGTGTCACTGCGACTGATGTACCCCACTCATCAGGATCTGCCTTGCCCCAGCCTGGGCTGCCTGGTGGCCAGATGCTTAGACAGGAGTCTGTCAAAGGCGGCTCCTGTGTGACATTCCCTCAGCCCATAGGAAAACTCACAAATCCTTGACCTCCCAAAGCCAGGAACCGTGTTTGCTCAGACACTGCCTAGTCTTCTCGCCCTAGTCTTGTGGGCACCTCCAGCAAGCCTCTCAACATCGGACTCTCCAGGCAACAGTGGCACTGTCTCTCTTTCACATACGCCAAACTCCTGAACTCAAGTATTAGGGCGTCCCAAGTACTCTTCCGCCTTCTGCTCCATTAGCAACACAGGGAGGGCTGCAGGTCCAGCTGGGCAGTGAGATGTCATCTTCCCTTCCTGCAGGAAGCCCCAGTCTGCTCATGGGGTCACTTGGATGGGTTGGAGAGATGCGCACATTTCCATCTCTGGGCCAGTGGTGTGCCATGGTGCTTCCTGCTCCTGCACCTTCCCTTCAAAGGCCTTTTCATCACAGAGTCACCAGATCTCTATAAGTTGGAGAGGGGACGTTCAGCCACCTCTCTGCCAGTCCTGGAGGATATAATGAGCCCTTCTCTCTGGAATGTGATGATACCTACTATCCAGCCAGCATCTTCCCAAGTGGGGCCTCAGCTGAAATTATAAGACCTCAAAAAAAACCCCTAAGATTCCAAGGCTTGGAATATTTCTACCCTTGGCCTGGCATAGTTGGTCTAGCATCCTTCAATTAAACTTTACTGAGGGAATTCTTGGATTGATAGATCAACTGTAGTCAGGAGGAAAGTAGGACCAGTGACCCAGAGCTTGGAAGCTGTTAGTGTGTACCTAAAGAAAGAATTAGGAAGGTAGCTGTTTTTACAAAAGCATATGAACACGAAGCAATAGATCATGGCTAGTTTTCTATGCACGGTGGCTTCTGAATTGCTCAGGCACTGCTCCTCCCAACCTGGGACAGGTTGGCACCCTAATGAGCAAGAGAGGTCCGGGGGTGGGCAGCAGGCCCTGGGAAAGGGAGGGACAGTATGGCCTGAGTCCTCCCTATCTGATTGCAGAAGGTGCAGGCCCCAGCCCTACCCACATAGGTGAGCTGACAGCATTGGAGGCAGAGTCTGAGAGGCTGGACCAGGAACCCTGGGAGCCAGGAGGGCAGGAGGAGGAGGACAGGGAAGGAGGGCCCACCCCTGCCTATCTGAGCCGAGCCACTGAGCTCATCACCCAGGCCCTGCGGGATGAGAAGGCAGGCGCCTATGCCGCAGCTCTGCAGGGCTACCGGGACGGCGTGCACATCCTGCTGCAGGGAGTTCCTGGTGAGTAGCACTGGAGGGAGGCGGCTCAGGCCCCGGGTCCCAGCTAGTGCAGTGCTGGGAAGGGAATGTGAAATGCAAGTCAAGGATGAGAATTGCTCCTCCCTGCCCAGCTCTGTAGCCTTGGGCAGCATCTACTGCTTGCGGCCTCAGTTTTCTTGTTTGTAAAATGGGGAGAATAGATCCCCAGGGAAGGGGAAAGACACGTGTTGGTGCTTTGTGGACAATAAGGGGCTACCCCAGGGGTTGGAGCCCAGGCACCTCAGTTGAGCCATTCTCTCTCTGCAGAGGACCCATCACCTGCCCGGAGGGAGGGTGTGAAGAAGAAGGCAGCGGAGTACCTGAAGCGGGCAGAGGAAATCCTGCACCTGCACCTGTCCAAAGTCCCTCCCTGAGAGGGAGAGGACCCTTCCCTAGGACTCGAGCTCCAGCACTGCCAGCCATCCCCTTCTTCTCTCCCTGGGGCCTGCCCTGTCTCCTGGTCTTGTAACTCCAGAGACCATTTCTGTACATAACTGGACCAAGAGTGAGAAAAATAATGACTCAGTTCCCTGACCACACCTGCCAGCACGGAATCAGGGACTCACTTATCCTGCTAGTCTGTGTTGATGTGTGAGCAGTAGCTCTGGTCACTAAACTCTCTTTACCCTTCGAGAACCGGGGTCTGCAAACTGTGGCATGGTGTCAAGTCTGGCCCACTACCTTTTTTTGTAAGGCAAGAATGGTTTTTACGTTTTTTTAATAGTTGAAAAAAAATCAAAAGAAGAATGTTCTGACAGGCGAAAATGATATGAAATTTAAGTATCTAAAAATACAATTGTATTAGAATACAACCAGGCTCATGCGTTTAGTATTGTCTATGGCTGCTTTCCCGCTACACCAGCAGGGATGAGTAGTTGCAGCGCTGAGTATGTAGTTGCCACCTCAAGTCCCAAAATATTTACTACCTGGCCCTTTGCTGAAAACTTGTTGACCCCGCATCTAGAAAAAGCGGAGACTAGTCTCCAGGGAAACAGTGGAGAATGGCAGTAACGCTGAGCGGGGCAGCTTACTGGTCAAAAGGGAGGGCGGAGAGGAACCTAGAGCGGGGCATCCGTCTGCGCAGATGGGTGCCCGAGGCCAAGCGCTGACCCTTCGGTACCTGGACCCTGGGGAGGCGTGGCTCCGCCCCTGCCCGCCCTGCTGCAAGGCGATTGGTTGCGGGAGGAACTACAAAACGGTGCATTATGGGAGTGGCCCGGCTGTGCGCTGCGCATTATGGGGCCATTTGCGGGTCCTGAGCGTGCGTTACCGGTAGCGGCGCTGATCTACAACGCAGTGCATCTCGGGAGGCCTGCTGGATGTGCGCCGCGCATTATGGGGCGATTTGCGGGTCCTGAGCGTGCGTTACCGGTAGCGGCGCTGAACTACAGCGCAGTGCATCTCGGGAGGCCTGCTGGATGCTTTGTGGGAAGTCACAGGACTCGGTGAGAGGTCGGCGGTTGCCTGCGGGCGGCGGGGACGCTTGTACCTGCCCAGTACTGTCCCAGTCTCCGCCGGCCACGGCGTGCCCCCCTCCCCGCAGAATGGGGCGACGGGCCGCCGCTGCCCTCGGGATGCTGAGCGCCCACCCTCTCCCCCCAGCCCACCATGCCCGGCTACGAGCTGCCCGTGGGCACATGCCCGGACATGTGCCCGGCGGCCGAGCGCGCCCGACGGGAAGAGGAGGGCCGCCTGCATCGCTTCGAGGTGGCGCCGGGGTGCTTCGGCAAACGGCCCCGCGCTGACCCGCAGCGCGCGGTGAAGGAGTACAGTCGCCCGGCCGCCGGCAAGGCCCGGCCCCAGCCGAGTCTGCTGCGTCCGCCGTCCGTGCTGCTGGCCACCGTGCGCTATTTGGCCGGTGAGGTGGCGGATCGCACCGATGCATCCCGCGCGGAGGTGGCCGGCTTCGTGGCGGACCGGCTGCGCGCCGTGCGTCTGGACCTGGCCCTGCAGAGTGCGGGCGACGCCGAGTCGGTGGTGGTGCTGGAGGCGGCGCTGGCTGTGCTGCTGGCCGTGGTGGCGCGGTTCCGGCCCAATGCAGCGTACGGGCCAGTGGACCCGGTGCTGCTGCAGGCTCAGGTGCAGGAGGGCTTCGGTTCGCTGCGGCGCTGCTACGCGCGGAGCGCCGGGCCACACCCCCGCCAGCCCTTTTTCCAGGGTCTCTTTCTGCTCTATAACCTGGGTGAGTCGGAGTCCCACCGGCGGGACAGAACGCCGGGGCGGGGAACCCTGCGTGTGGACAGTGGATGCCAGGAAGGAAAGAGAAGCTTTAAAATCTCATCTTAGCCTTCTCCCCATCCCTGCCTCTTAAATGTGTCAAGTCAAAGCACAAGATCCACCAACCCCCGTCATAGGCCCTCAGGCCTGTCCCTTCCCATTTCTGGGTCTCAGTTTTCTCCTGAAAGAAGTGGAGGGGATGGGGTTGGAACAGGAAAGTTGGCCTAGATAGTGATTTTCAAACTTTTTTACCCTGCAATTAGTGTGATAAAGCATCCAAGAACACATATGCATACGAATATATCTGAGACATAAGTGTCAAGACTTCTGTGGGTGGATGGTGCATTCTAATAAGTTCTAGTATATTTAAATGTAAGATGCTGTTGACTTCACAACCCACTAATGTGTCAGAAGCCTCAGTTTACAGAAGTAACCAAAGGTTCCAAGTGTCCATGATTCTTCTGGAAGGGAAGCAGGGGCAGTAGCTCCTCGAGGAAATGGCCTTACCAGAGAGACAGGGGAAGGTGTGGTGGAGCTGGTGCCCTGATCTGTGGGCAGGTAGGGCAGTGGAGAAAGGGCTGGGTTTCAGGTCAGAAAACTTGGATTTGATTGGATCTGGTTCTACTACATATGAACTATAGGACCGTCTCAGGCAAGTCGTTAAATTATCTGGGTCTTTTTCTCTCATCCACAAACACTGCCTCACTCTATTATGAGGACCCAGACTGTTTGAAGGGGCAACCTCCAGCAACTCATTCAGATATGGCTCAGGAAGGGCTGATGGGAAAAAGTGAAGTGAAAGTGGACTTGGCTAGAGGAGATGCACGGCCAGAGCGGGTTGGTAGGCAGGACTGGGGAGGGAGGTGGGCTTGGTGGAGGATTGGAGCCCCAGTAAGCTCAGATGGGTGGAGGAGGCATAAGGGGATGGAGTGGAAGGTGGGCCTGATCCTGGAAGGACTCATCCAGTTCTCATCCCCGCTTCCCACCCTCACAGGCTCAGTAGAGGCCCTTCATGAGGTTCTGCAGCTGCCAGCTACCCTGCGTTCCTGCCCAGCCCTACGCACAGCCCTGGCTGTGGATGCAGCCTTCCGCGAAGGCAATGCCGCCCGCCTATTCCGCCTGCTCCGGACCCTGCCATACCTGCAGAGTTGCGCAGTGCAGTGCCATGTGGGCCATGCCCGCCGCAGAGCCCTGGCCCACCTTGCTCGTGCCCTGAGCACCCCCAAGGGCCAAACCTTACCCCTGGGATTCATGGTCCACCTGCTGGCCCTGGATGGGCTTGAGGAGGCACGGGACCTGTGCCAGGCCCATGGACTGCCCTTGGATGGACAGGATAGAGTTGTGTTCCTGAGGGGTCACTACACTGAGGAAGGGCTGCCACCTGCTGGGACCTGCAAAGTGTTGGTGGGGAGCAAGCTTGGAGGACGCACCCTGGAGGAAGTAGTCATGGCAGAGGAGGAAGATGAGGGTGAGGACAGATCCAAGTCCCAGGCATGAGGAGGGGCTGTGCAGTCTCCCAGAGCCCGGGGCTGGGTCTGAGCACTCAGGTTTCTTTTTTTCATGATTCCCACACAATAAAAGGAACTTGTTTTGTAGGGACAATAGTGCGACTTGATTTATTTGGGGAAGGGCAAGGAGAAGTTGAGAAAATACTGGGGGTATGAGGGTAGAAGAACCCAGAGTGGGCAAGGCTCTGTTTACCCTGGACCTCAGTTTCCCTGCTGGTCCCTGAGCGGTGGCCCTGGTGGACTCTGAGCTGGCATCTAATGTTGGCATTATGTATCCTATCCTCACCCACCCACTTCCAAGAGCAATTGAGGGTTTTACCATCCCCACCTCCTGTCCTGTCAACCAAGAGCCAGAATGAGGGAGACTCATCCAGGGCTTGTCACTCCCCTCAGGTGACCACAGCTGGTAGGACCCTGAGCTGTTGCCCCAGAAGCTTGAGAGGATCCCATGGTCGTGACCTCTCTTGGCATCGGGGAAGACTGGGACACACCCAAAGAAAATTGGAATGGGAGAGGGTTAGGATAAAGGGTGGTGGTGGGAGCTGAGGAAGGAGGGCTGGGGTCAGAGGTCAGCCACAGGCCTCAGGGTAGCTGCTGCACCCTCCAGGGCCACCACCACAATGCTGAGCTGCCTCTGCACCTCAGCCCAGGCTGCAGATCCTGGGTCTGTGTTCATGGCCCTGGAACAGGCATTTGCCAGGCCTGGGAATGTGGCTACGGAGCTGGTACGAGGTGCCCAGAGCACATGGCTAACGGGAGAAATAGGGGAGGCTCAGGGTCATTCAAGGGCCAGAAACGAGGGAAGCTTCAGCCTGGTACTGCCTCAGCTCCTGTATATAGCTCAGCACAAAAGCACCTCCCACTCACTAAAAGCTGCGCACTTACAGTGGTGGTAGATTAGATTCTAGTCCCAGGGTCACCTTGACTGATTTGCCTCCCCTCCTTTGGGCCTGAGTCCCCTAAAGGCCAGTGAAATGTTGACATTCTCCTTCCTCAGTGCCCATTACCCAGCCTCCCAAGAGTTTTGGGACAGCTCACCTATAGTAGCGTTCCTCTGGGAAGGCTCGAGGATTCAGGAAGGCCCGTTCCAAGAGCATCAGCTGGTCATTGAGCATCCGTACCTGCAGGGGGCTGGAGGTGGCAGGACCTGCTGGTCACTCGAGCCAGCAGCCCAGCTGCCAGCCTGCATGTTGCCCTGGATACCACCCTCCCAGACACCTGGCTTGCTGCCCTTGCTCACTCGAAGGTGTCCTTCTGCAGCGCTGATATGTATCGGACCAAGGCCACAGCTGCCCTCTCAAAGTTCTCCACTGCAGTTACCAGAGGCCCTGTGGGGTACAGCCAGCATCTTAGCCCCTGGAGTGTAGGCTTCCCTGTGCCTCAATGTCAGGGGGTCTCCATACCCAGGCTGGTGTTGTGCTGCTCCAGCAGGGCCCCAAGGTCCTGCTGGGCAGCCTGCAGGAAGCTTCGGAGAGTCTCACTGTAGTCACTGACGTTGAGAGGCAGGAAAAGGCTGTCACTGAGACGAAGAAGCACATTCCCCGCTGTCCGGGCCACAGCCTGGTGGCTGCTGAAGTCTGCAGAGAGGGTGACAAGGCCAGGGCTCAGTTTTCAGCCCATCCTCCTCCAGCCTCAGGATGCCATTGCCCCTCTCCTTACCAGGGTCCACAAACTTGTCCACATAACCGAAGGTGTCAAAAGCTGTATGGTAGGTGGGGTAGATCCGGGCGGAGGTCTTGCTCTGGGGGAACAAAGTCCAGAGGTGATAGGCTGGAGATGGGAAGTGGGAGGAGGTGTACCTACAGTGAGCTACAATGTAGGGATGTTAACTCGAGTCACTGCTCCATCCATGAGGTAGCTTCTAGAATTCCCACTTTATGGAGGAAGAAACTGACGCTCAGAAAGGGTACGTAACCTGCCTGACATCACACAGCTAATACGTGGCAGAGCTGGGTCAGGTGTGTTTCCCGTTTCACATGAAGAAGAGCCTGGAGCTTTGAAGTTAGGCAGGATTTAAATCCAGCTTCACTAACCAGGAGCAATGTGGCCATGAAGGGGAGAAACTGCTTTTGGAGACACAGGCTGGGTACTCTGCATCCCTTATCGCATTTCACTCACACCAATGCCATGAATCATCCCTGTTTTATACTTTATTCTGAGATAAATGCTTTTTTCACATTTTAAGATCTCTGGAGCCCGGCCGGGCATGGCTCAGCGGTTGAGCGTCGACCTAGCATCCAGGCGATTGGGATTCAATTCCCAGTCGGGGCACATGCCCAACTTGTGGGCTCGGGGGCGTGCAGGAGGCAGCCGATCAATGACTCTCTCATCACTGATGTTTCTATCTCTCTCCCTCTCCTTTCCTCTCTCTGAAATCAATAAAGATATATTTAAAAAAAAAAAAAATCTCTGGAATCAGGACGCTTCTTACAGTCAGTGTTACCCTACACCTAACTGGCAGTGGAGTTTTCCCCCTCCTGAATAGTGCATATTATAATAGTGCATCTTAAAATCAGTATTATCTTCAAATTGATAAATTAGATGAGCATAAGCAGATTCTCAGAGAAGTTAAGAAACTTGGCTGAGGTGGCAATTACTGAGTGATGGAGCCCGATTCAGACTGCACTAGAGAAGCCTGAAGGAGAGGAGGGGGCTGGCTGCTGGAGTAAAGTATTGGAGCTGGAAGAGGAGGGGTGCCTCTCACCCGGTCATAGGTGTAGGCGATGTCCATGGAGGAGATGCCCAGGAAGTGAATGAAGGGGGCATAGTCGCTGCCAGCACCCAGAGAGCCCAAGCTGCGTAAAGAAAGATGGGCTAGAGGCTGCAGGGCCAGTCCTCCCATCCAGAGCCCCGGTCCTGGGCCCCGAACCCCGGGCTCACCTGGGGACCAGGCCGTACACTGGGCTGCTACGGTTGAAATAGCGGATCCAGTTGTCGTAGATGCTGAGGCTGCCGGGGCCCGGTGCGGAGATCTGACCAGGGGAATCTAGTTTTGGGGCTGGCCCCTCCCCAGACCCAACAATTAACGGGTCCCCTGCCCGGCCCACCAGAATCTCCAGCCAACGCTCAGTCGTGCGTGTCCTACAAGGCCAGCCCCACGTCTCAGTCCATCCTCCAGCCCCTACAAGTAGTTCCAGCCCCGCCCACCTCTGTAGCCCCGCCCCCGGCCGTCAGCCCCGCCCCGCCCCTTTCACCTGTTTGGCTGCTGAGAAGATGACGCTTTGGACCGGGGGCGTCCCCTGAGCCCTCAGGGTGGCGTTGGCTGTGGGAGGACCAGGGAAAGGCTCTACCAGGGCTCCAGCCCCTTAATTTCCCCCTCCTCAGTCAGCCCTGTCGCCCCCATACCAAACACCGAGATATCCACGTTGATGTAGGCCACCGTGCGCTCCTGCAGCTTGCTGAAGAACTCCTGCGGGTGGGGGGCGACGTCAGCCTGGCACTGCCCTGCCGGGGGATCCCCTTGATCCCCGACCCTGGAGGCTCTCTCACCTCCGTGAATTCTGTGGAGCCAATGAGCCCAAACTCCTCTGCCCCCCAGCTCGCAAACACGATGGATCTGCGGGGACGCCAGGTGCCTGGGGGAGGGAACAAAGGGCTGGAGGGCAGGGGACCCGGGATCCTGGGGTCACTCACAGAAAGACTGGGGACACGGAGAGTTCGGAGGGTAGCCCTTGACAAGAGGTAGGTCCTGGCACCTCTCCAGACAAGCCTTCCGGGAGGCTTCATCCCCCTTTTCCAGCCTCCTTCCTCTACTGTGACACCCCAACATTGCCCCCAACACCAGCCTCCCTCAGGCAGGTGGTCCGTTTGCTAGATGCCCTGCCTCCCTCTTCCCTATAGGCATGCGTTAGAAGGCCTCCTGAACCCCCCTCCAGCTCCCTTCTCCATGCATCCTAGGAAAAACTGGCCCACAACCTTCACCTGGTGACAATACATTCACGTTCTCCTTTTCCTGAACTGCCCTCTGACTTGCACCTGCAAAGCCCCTCAGGTATGTTCCTTTACAGCACGGATCACAGCTGTCATTCCATGTAGGAACTCTGGGGTGTTCACTGTGGGACCTCCCCTGCTTAGAACTGGCCTGACATGCAGTAGACACCGACGTATCTGTTGAGTTAATGACTGTCATCCCTGCCTCAACTGCGCGGAGGCTCCCGGAGGGCAGAGCCTGGGCACTGCCTTGCTCACAGCAGCATCTGGGCCTCGTCCCATCCAGGAACACAGCGGGCTCTCAGAAGCTACCGTACGAATCAATCAATGGTCCGTACGAATTAATCACTGGGCCACTGGAAACCAGGGCTGGTGTCCGTGCGTGCCTGACCCCAGGGCCCTCAGGCTTGGCGCAAGCGGGCACTGGAGAATGAGAGTGGGGAGGTGGGACAGGATGTCCTGCCCGAGCCAGGAAGGAGTGGGTTTGGAGGTCACCTCCCAGGGGGGGGAGTCCCTGGACCAGGGGAGGGGGCGGCCTCACCCTTCTTCAGCAGGGTCCCCAGGACGCGGGAGAGCTCCAGGAGGACAGCAGTGCCGCTGCTGGGGTCCACGGCCCCGTGCACCCAGCTGTCCCGGTGGTTCCCATACAGCACGTAGCGGTCTGGCGGGAGGAGTAGAGTCAGAAACTAGGGGAGACGGCGGGGTCTGCGTGCCAGGCGGAGGGGGCGTGGTCAGGGCGCTCGAGCGGGGCGAGTCCTGAGGGCGCAGGGAGCAGGGAGCCGCGAGGGGGCGCTCACCGGGCTCCACAGCCCCTCGGATGATCCCTAGGACATTGGAGGAGTTCCGCAGCTGCCGGCGGTTGTGAACGCTCACGTTCACCTGGCTGGGGGCGTGAAGGGAAGACAGTGTTCGCCCTGCTCACTACCCCTGACCCCTAGCGCCCCACTCTCTGCCCCCAGTGCAGGAGAAACTGAGGCCCAGAGCAGAATGGGGCAGGGCAAGATCACCTGCCCATGGTACCAGGAGAGGCAGCAAGGCTGGAGCGCAGCTCTTCTGATTCCTGTTCTCCTTGTCACTGGTTCACTGGCTCACCCGCTCAGTAAGTACTTACCAGATACTTAGTGTACCTCGGCTCCGCGCTGGGCTCTGGGCAATGATGGACATGGACCCGCCTTCCTCTCCACCCTGCCACCCCCATCCCTGAGCCAGACAGACCACGAGGAAGTGAACAACTGCGGTTGACCTGTGAGTGTGAGAGGCTACCTGGTGGCAGGTAGGGAGGTTAGTGCAGGCCAGGAATGGCAGGAGCGACAGAGGGAACAGCAAGTGCCCAGACCCTGATTTGGGAATGAGCTTGGTGTGTTCAAGAGAGGGGCAGCTGGCTCTGGCCAGTGTGGCTCAGTGGTTAGAGTGTCGGCCTGAACACGAAAGGGTCATGGGTTAGATTCCCAGTCAAGGGAACATGTCTGGGCTGCAGGTTCAATCCCTAGCCGGTTTGGGGGAAACTAATTGATGTGTCTCTCTCACATCGATGTCTCTCTCTCTCTCTCCCTCTCTCCCTCCCACTCTCTAAAAATCAATGGAAAAAATATCCTCGGGTGAGGAGGGTATGGCTGGAGAGTGAAGGTCTGAGATAAGGTCAGGGGGACCCCATAGGAATTTGTAGGCCATACAGCTGTTTCACTGGTTCCCCCAAAGACAAGACAGATAGTTTTGGAGACAGGGGAGGGTTTGGGAGAGAGAAGAAAGGGAAAGGCCAGGCCTTGAAGTGGGCAGAAGGGAAACTCAGGGTCAGGGAAGCATAACAAGGGAAGGGGAGAAGAGAGTTGAGGCGAGAGGGGGCCCCATCTCACCTGCCTGCAAAGGCACCATCAGGCTTGAAGCCGGGCCCCAACTTGTAGTCACAGCCCAGTGCTCCCTGCCAGGCATCCAGAGCCAGGGGTCCTTGGAGGTTACTGGGGAGGAGGGGGAGAGCCTTCAGAGCAAATATGGATATGGGGGTTGACGTCTGGAGGCTTTTGGAGGACGGACAGAAGACCCCAGGGCACAAGCTCACCAGAGAAGGACTTCGGCATCCTCAAAGCCAATGGGCTGAATGGGAATTGGGGGGAATCCGGAGACAGTGGCAGGGTCCAGGCGAAAGGAGGAGGGATTGGCTGGAAGGTAGGGAGTCAGGGGATCCCCAAAATACTCATAGTAGGAGCCTCGCTCCACCCCAGAGGGAGGCAGGTGCCAGGAGTGCGGGAAGGTCTCATTGGGCAAGCTGTGCCCATCATTGATGTCTGCGGGGTCTGTGTACACCAGCACCGCAGCCACCTCGTGCTCGGCAGCGTTCACAGCCTGCAGGAGGAAGCGTGAGGGAGGGGTGAGGAGGATGCACCCCCTGTCTTGCTCGCTGTGGACCCGGGACAGATCCGTCTTCACAATGGCAGGGTGATGTTTGCCCAAGTCATTTATTGCAGTGCTGCTTGAGGTAGCAAAAGACTGCTGGGCACAGGCAGGCCGGTGCTTATGGGGGCGGGGGCTGGTTGAATAAATGGAGCATCCTACAAGGGAATACTATGCAGCTGTATCAAAGGACAAGGCAGTGCTGGCCCGCCCAAGTTCGCAAGAGCACCGTTCACAATAGCCAAAAGGTAGAAGCAGCCCAAGTGTCCACCGACGGGTGGATGGACACGCAGAATGTGGTACGTAACATGCAAGGGACTTTTACTCAGCCTCCGAAAGGAAGGAGATTCTGATACACTGATGAACCTTGAAAACATTATGCTAAGGGAGATGAGCAGGCATAAAAGGACAAATATCGAATAATTCCTCTTATATGAGAGACCAAGAACAGGCAAATTCATAGACACAGGAAGTTGAATAGAGGTTAGCAGGGGCATGAGGGAGGAAGAAGAGTTGGTGTTTAACCAGGACAGCTTCACTGGGAACGGATGGTGGTGACGACTGCCCGAGTTTGTGAATGTTCTTAATGCCACTGATGGTTAAAATAGTAAATTTTGTCACAGTTATTTTGTCACAATAAAAACAAAACAGTACCTTTAAAAAGGGCGGAAGAAGAACAGAGTTTATGTACCAACTGAGGGTGACTTCCAGGGTCTTAAGGTGAAGAAAGCACTTCCCAGAACAGTGGGTCTACTCTGCCGCTTGCATGTCAAAGGAGGGGAAGAAGAGGGGTGTTCATAGGGGCTTCTCCCTGAGGAGACTGGGTAGACAGCCCAGAAACTGGAAGAGTGGCGACCTCTGGGGGATGGGATCACAGAACTTTTCCACTTTACACAGGTTTTTTTAAACTGGAAATTTCATCACGCCTGCCCTCCCCCCCCCCTTTATTCTGTTCTGTTCTTTCTTTCCTTTTTCTTTTTTTCAGCTCTTATCATGGGCGCTACTTTAAAAACTGTGATCAGCACACATAAAATTTCCTATCTTAACCATTTTAAAGTAGACAGTTCAGGGGTATTAAATACATCCATATTACTGTGCAGCCATCACCACCATCCATCTCTGGAGCTCTTTTCATCTTGCAGATCTGAAATTCTGTATCCATTAGACACTAACTCTCGCTCACTCTGTACCTGTTTGTATTTTTATAAATTTAAAACCTGAGACATGTAATATTTAGTCAGAATTTCTCATTGAAAAGAAGCAGGTTGTGGGGAGGGCAACTGGAGGTATTTAAGTTGAATATTTGGAAGCACTACTTTACAGGAGGAGTTAGACTCCCACATTATCAAAGCTGAAAATTTTGCCTAATTCCTTTATTTCCTGAGGCTCAGAGAGGTTAGGGGAGGCATCCAAGGTCACACAGAACATCAGCGGTGTATCAAAAATACAGCTTGGCCTCCCGCTCAGTGCTGCTGCTTCCCATCCCCTTACTGCCTCATGTCCCCTGTTGGGCCCTCTCCCCACCCAGCGCCCTGCACTGGGGGTGCTGCTCACCTTGGCCCCGCGTCCTACACCCCCGTAGCGGGTCAGGGCGATGGTGCCTTTGAGTGGGATGCCCTGGGCCTGTAGCTCCTTAAAGTCTTCTTTTGTGCCCCGGTTGGCATAGACGAGGAGGCCCTGGTCCCAAGAGGAAGTGATCCTTAGAGCCAGGCCCAGGGCAGATGGAGTGCAAAAAGAGAGGGAAAGCTGAGTGGCAGGGTAAAGGGTTTAGATTCTGTTTCCCCACCTCCCCGAGAACGTGTAAGTTCCCCAAGGACAGTCCCGCCTGGTTTCCTCTGTGTCCAGGTACTCTCTACCTGGCCTCGCCTTGAGCGGAGGCCATTAGCATTTGTTGAGTGACTGAGTGATGGGGGAAAGAAGAAGCCATGGAGTGTGGAGGTGAGTAAATTCTGGGGGGGGGGAGCTGAGCCCCCGTTGAGGCATATTTCAACTGCCCCTGGGTCAGGACAGGAGAAGCTGGAGTGGGAGCCAGGGGGAGCTGGGCCATGGCGGTGGGGAGGTGTGTTCTAGGCCCACCTGTGGGGTTCCGGGGGGAGCATAGGCAGCATAGGGCGGCACCACATCAGGCCCCCCCTGCTCCCCAGTCAGGTTCCTTTCACTCTGGCGACAGGAGAAGAGGATGTCTCCAGTGGGACCCACTGTGGAAGGGGAGCAGTATCAGGACTGGGCCCCACGGCACCCCACTCCACAGCATCCCTAAGCCAGAGCAGGCAGGACCTCACCAACGACCACACGGTTAGGCTGCTCCCGACTGGGGAACGACAGCAGCACTTCGTACGTGGACGCCTCAGCCGAGTCCAGACCTGACTCTGGGTCCTGCCAGCGCCGCAGCAGCAGCTGCACCAGAGCCTCATCCTGGGGGCTGGAGGCCAGGTGCGGCTCCCTGGAGAGCTCTCTGCAGGGCGGGCACAGGGAGGGGCAGGCCAGGGTCAGGGAGGGGCTCTGGCAAACAGCAGGGCCAGGTAGGTAAGCCTCTCACCTGAGATTCTCCCGGATCCTGTTGGCATCCAGCTCTCTCATAACGGTCTCAAGGATCTCTGGGTCCAGGTCCTGGAAGACTGAGGCACTGGAGGCTGGCGGGTTGGCTCCTTTGGGGATGGCAAAGTGGCCCAGGATGATCCCCAGCCCCAAGAGGGCAGCAGCCCCCAGGACCCCCCCAAGCACCTTCACCCACTGCATCCTCTGGAGTCTTGGCCAGCCAGGGTGGCTTCTTATAGATGGGGTGTCAGGCCTAGTTAACCATTACCCCAGGATGGCCCTGCCCTTTGCCTCCTGTCGGGGAAAGTGAGGGAGCATCCTGCAGGGAGGGCCAGGAGCTGTTCACATCACCTCGGTGTCTGTGTCATTCACCTGGAGAAGACCTCCAGGGGCATCACATCTACACAGGGACACTGAGGCCCAAAGAGGGACCAAGGTGTCTCAGTAAAACAGAGACCAAGCCAGAACTCAGAGCCCCTATGTCCAGAGTAGGGCTGGCCAACTACCCATCATCCTGCCTCTGTCCCCTCGGTGTCTTTTGATCCCAGCACATTGGGCACTGGTTGCTTGAGCAGGTGTGAGTTCAAATCCCATCCTTCCTTGACATAAGCTGTGTGACCTTGAGCTGTTCACTTAGCTTCTCTGAGCCTGTTTTCTTAACTGTAAAATAGGATAATAGAACCTTTTTCACAAAACTGTATTTCTGTTTTCATTGAACAAAACCACATCTGTAGAAATATCTAGCCCAGTGTCTGGCACATAGTAGAAGCTCAGTACATTTTAGCCACTCCTGCTTCACCTGACCCCTTAAAATGCAAAGTCTGGGGCTAAAGGAAGAAGGGGAACCCAGGAGAATTCTTTGTATCCAGCCTGCAGGGGTCCCAGCTTATGGGGGTAAGGGGAACTCTTAGAAAGGGAGACTATTCCAGAGGACAGAAGGAAGCCCACACTTGCTTGGCAATGTGGCTTCCTCTTCCATCCCTGCCCTTATCTGGAATCCATTCATCTGTTCCCCATCTTTCCACCTATTTATCCACTACCCACCCTTGTATCTATCCACCCACCCACTTTCCTATCTGCCCATCCACTCCCCCTCCCATCCATCTATCCATCCACCCACCCTCCATTTATTCACTCCATCACTTACACCTGCAAGCATCATTGATGCATTTAACTCTATGCCAGATCCATGCCAGGCCCTAAGGAAGCAAAGGTGGCCAGGAACTTCAGTCCAGCAGGGGACACAGGCTTTGGACTCAACCATGTGGGAAGTGCCCCTACAGGAGGAGGGCCAGTGTGTTCCCAGTGAGGAGAGTAAGGAATTCTGTCTAGGAAGGACCATTAGAGGGGATCTTCCAAGGATGAGCAGGAATTCAGCATGGAGAGAGGACAAGGGACCGGCCATCTGTACAGATGGCCTAGCATGTGCAAAGGCTGGGGGGGAGAGAGAGAGAGAGAGAGAGAGAGAGAGAGAGAGAGAGAGAGAGAGAGAGAGACACCAAGTACTCAGCACAAATACTGAGCCTCTTCCAGACCTCACAGAGAGCCAGGCAGAACTGGGAAGGTCCCTGGGGCTCAGGATGACTCCTCCCACCTCCCATGTTTATCCTGCCTTGGCTCCCAGCCAGGCTGCAGCCCACTAATAGGCCCAAGGATACCTGAAGAGCTAGGGGAGCTGGGCCATGATGGACTTAGTGCTTGTGTGTGCACACACGTGAGTGTGTGTATGTGTACATGCACAAGCACGTGCATGGGTGTGATTTACCGCCCCCTCCACCTGCCCCATGCCCCACCATGCCCATCTTCCCTTGTGCTGCTGGTCAGGAGGGTTTGCATGTTAGCATGGGAGGACTGGAGGTGGGGGGTAGTGTGATCAGCGGCTTCAGGGCCATACACCAGGAAGCCACCATTCTTGTTCTTGGTGAGGTGATTATCAGCACCCAGGATATTGACCTTGGATCTTATCAGAAGCCTGTTTTGTGGAGAGCACACACATTCTTTATGAGGACACAGAAGGACTATTACCACCAGGAAGGCAGTGGGACGCTAAGGTCAGCTGATAAATTGAGAGACATGGTAATGACACCACCAGGCAGCAGCTTTATGGTCCTGCCCCAACCCTCTCTAGAAGGACTTAGTCCCTTGAATATGTGAAGTCACAAACATGACATCTTTTTTAAAAAAATGTTTTTATTGATTTTAGACAGAGGATGGAAGAGGGATAGAGAGAAACATCGATGTGAGAGAGCAACGTGGATTGGCTGCCTCCTGCTTGCTCCCTACTGGGGAACCAAACCTACAACCCCAGCATGTGCCCTGACCAGGAATTGAACCAGTGATTTCTTGGTTCACAGGTTGATGCTCAACCACTGAGCCACCCCAGCTGGGCACAGGACATCTGGACAAGAGTATATGACAGCTGAGTGGGTGACTCTACCTAAGTGTAATGTGTATGTGAGAGAGAGAGAGAGGGAGAGAGACACCCCAGAACTCTGGCTCAGGCTGTGGGAGTCAGCTGGTGTCTACAATGCTATAGGCACCAGACATTAATTTGATCAATTTTCCTTCCCCCATCTTAGCTGAGTGGGTGGTGTGGCCCGTTCCTCAACATTTTTTAAAATCATTCATTTGTTTATCCTTACCCGAGGAGTGAGGATATTTCCCCATTGATTTTTAGAGAGAGGAGAGAGAAACATAATGAGAGACACAGCGATTGGTTGCCTCCTGCATGATCCCCACTACCCAACTGGGGTAGGGATCGAACCTGCAGCCCAGGTATGTGCCCTTGACCTGGAATTGAACCCATGACCCTCTGGTACACAGGCCAACACTCTAACCACTGAGCCATGCTGGCCAGGGCTGTGTCAGTTTCCTGTATTTTCATTTTTAAAATTATTATTATTATTTTTTTTTAAATATATCTTTATTTATTTCATAGAGAGGAAAGGAGAGGGAGAGAGAGAGAGAGAGGGAGAGAGAGAGAGAAACATCAATGATGAGAGAGTCATTGATCGGCTGCTTCCTGCATGCCCCCAAGTGGGGATCGAGCCTGCAACTCGGGCACGTGCCCTGACCGGGAATCGAACCACGATCTCCTGGATCCTAGGTCAACACTCAACTGCTGAGCCATGCCTGGCCCGGCATTAATTATTATTTTTTAAAAATATGTCTATTGATTTCAGAGATAGGGAGAAACGTCAATGATGAGAGAGCCATTGATCGGCTGCCTCCTGCACGCTCCCTGCCGAGGATCGAGCCCGCAGACCAGGCCTGTGCGCTGACTAGGAATCAAACCTCTATCTCCTGGATCCTAGGTGGATGCTCAACTGCTGAGCCATGCCTGGCCGGGCTCTTATGTTCTCATTTAAACTGGCTTTGTAATCTTGCTAGCTATTATCTTTCTCATTAAGGAGTTTAAAAATAAACACAAACAGCCCTAGCTGGTTTGGTTCAGTGGTTAGAGCGCTGGCAGGCAGACTGGAGAGTCCTGGGTTCGATTCTGGCCAAGGGCACGTACCTTGGTTGCAGGCTCAATCCCTGGCCCCCAGGATGTGTTTGGGAGGCAACCAATCAATGTGTCTCTATCACATCGAGGCTTCTCTCTCCTCTCTCTCTCTCTCCCCCCTTCCACCCCCTGAAAAGCAATGGAAAAAATGTCCTTGTTGAGGATTAAAAAATAATAATTAAAAAGAAAAACAAGAACAAACAAAAAACTGAAGTACAGTCCTTGTCTAGTTGTATGGGAATTATTTCTAAGTTTTTGAATATTCTACCTGTTCTCTCTCTCTCTCCCCTCACATCAAGAATCATGGGACAACTAGAAAGGCTCCCTGGGACTAGACAGATGCTGAGGGCAGCAAGGCTGGTGGGCATAAGCCCTGAGGGCACATGGGTGGCCAGGGAACAGTGACCACAGCTGAGAGCTCAGGCAGCCAGTCCTGAGGAAGATAAGGGGGAGGGGCTGTGGCCCAGGACAAAGAGAGCCTTATAGATGGAGTGAGGCCTCAAGGGAGGTCCCAGGGGGCCCTAGCTGGAGGTTGGGGGTGGGTGGGCGTGGAGATTCAAATTTCAGATGCATCTCTAGCCTGAAGGGTTTTGGGCCCTTGTAGAGCTCGCACTAATATGCCCCCCCCCCATCCCCATTTCCTGACTTACAAAGGGGAAGAGACTTACCCAGCGGGGTCACACAGTGGGAGGCAGTTCTTGCCCCTCCCTAGTACACCTGCACTTTGGAGTCAGACCTGGTGCCTCCATCATCTTCAAAAGGGGGTGCGGCCCCTTCCAGTCCTGCCCCAGCGCTTATCACAGGTACATTGACCTTGGGGCTGACACTAACCAGGCCTGGAACCTCCTCTGGGTTGGGAGCAGCTCAGAACCAGCAAACCCAGGGAGGTGGGGAGACATCAGAGGGCAGTCCAGGGACCAAGCTCAGTTTAGAGCTGGTGGTCTCCTGCTCCACCCGATTTTCAGGGCACACAGACACACTGAGGAGCCTCTGCTGGGCTGTGGGGAAGTTTATTGCTGTTGGAGTGGCTTTCTGAGGAGATGTCCAGTCTCTGGCCTCGGGCCGTCCAAGGCTGCCATTGGTTTCTGTGGTCATGGGCAGTGGCAGGCTACGGGGTGAGCAATGCTGCCTTCTGGGTGCTGGCTTGTTGCAGGCAAGGGGAAAGAGGTGTGCCCTCCCTCACCACTCGCCATGGGGCTGCCCGTCCACCTGAAACAGCCCTGCTTCCTGGACAGCCTTCCCTTCTTCCTGGACAGTCTTTACTTCCTCCCTCAGGATCTCATACAACAAGCTGGGCTAGAATAAAGGGTTGCAGGGGCCAGAGGTGGGTAACTGACCTGGGCAGGACTGTGTGCAGTTCCCCAGCACGGGAGCTGGGCTGGGAGGCAGGAAGGAGGCTTGGAAAAGGAAGGGGGTCCTGGGCTGAGGGTTTTACCAGGTTTTGCAGCTTCTCCCCCAAGGCCAGGTTATCTGCTTGAATACTGCTCAGCGACTCCTGAAGCCTAGGGTTGAAAGACGCCTCCTCAGTCCCCAGGCTCTTGTTCTAGGCAGCCCCACCCCCCATAAGCTGTGTGACCTGGCACAGCCACCTGAGACAGGGGTTTCACCCAAAGCCCCCAGTCTTGTTTAGGGGTACCAGTTTTGCCACCCCAAACTTGCCTTTTGGGGTACTGATTTTAAAGCTGGTTAAGAAACAATGGACTCAGAAACTTTGATCCTCCCCTTACTTGCTTAAAGGAAGTTGCACAGAAAAACCTGCTTAAAGGAAGGGAACTGTGCAAGGCCTGTCCCATTGTTTCTGGGTGGCCCAGCAAGGATTGGTTTACCAAATGCTTGCTCCTGCTCATCTCCCTGAATTGCCTACATTCCCTTTGAAGTCCCAGACCCCTGCCTGCCTCTCCTTAGTCCAGAATGGCACATTAACCTCTAACCAGTGTATCTCCGGGTCTCACCTCTTAGGCTCCCCCGCATGTACATCGGTAATAAATTTTGGACATTTTTGCCTGTTAATCTGTCTCATGTTAATCTGATTATTAGCCCAGCTAGAAGTTATTTTTTGCACCCTCATATTGTCCTGGCAAAGCCATAGGTGAGAAGGGCAGGCTGCTTCATCACACAGGTGGCATAGAAAGCGCCCAAGGTCCTCTTTGCAAGGGGGCAGCAAAGGGCTAGCCACTCCACCCCACTGGGCTGCAGTGGGATTGCGACAAGATTCTGTGGGATTCTTGTGTGGAATTGGCGCTGCCTGAGCACTCTGAGTCAGCTGTGTCTGAACAAAAGCGCTGACCACTCAGAACCATGGCCTTGAGAGCCCACGTGCGGCCCTGGGGAAATGGTATCACACCTTCCCCACACCCAGCATAGACCTCTGTCTCCAAGGAGATATCTGACCCTGGCATTATCACAGATAGACAAACAGTCATGGGATCATGCAGACCCAAGCTCCAGAGCCTGACATGCAGAGAACAGAACCCCTCTACCACAGGCCAAACTACCCCTCAAGTTCTTGAACAATTAAAGTTGGGGTCCCTAATAGGCAGCCTTATAGATTGCCCAATAACCAGGCCTGTGGGCACACAGTCAATTGATGGGGAAGAGCTGTGGCCCCCACACCTGTGGGGCGGGTCCCACCATATGAGAAGGAAATTGATGCTTGGGAGGGATAAACCTTCTGGCCGGCAAGGAGGTCATCCAGAGTAGAAAAGGGAGGAGGGAAGGAAGAGGGCAAGTGAAGGTGCAAACTCGCAGCCCCCAAGCCCCAGGCCCTGGCCTCCCTGGGGAAAAACGCTGTGACCCACCTGCTCAGACCTGGCTCACCTCATGCAAGCATTCTGCAAATGGCTAATTTCCTTCAAGGTTTGCTGGGCGCCCCAGTCTTCCTCATCCAAGAACCGGCTCTCCTGGATCGCCAAGTCCCTAGGATGGGTTTGCAGTGAGGGTAGGACTGGAGGACCAATAGGCTGGGAGAGAATGGAGTGGTCAGACGCCAGGGGGCAGCCCAAGGCCTAGGCTCCTTCAGTCCTATCTGCCCACCCAGGCTGAGTCCTGGCCCAGGTCTGAGTGTTAATATGGGGTGGGATGGGGGGGACAGGGAGAAGCACCTTTGGCCTCCCTCACCTTCACACTCACACAGCCTTACTCTTTAGGGTCTTTCGGCTCAGGGGGCTCCACTTCGCTCAGGAGTGTAAACAGGAACTTGACCGTGGGTTCTGGTTGGAGGCCCAGCTTTGGCTCTGAAGAAGGTGGCTTTGGCAGAGGTGTCATGGTGACCAAAGCAGCATGAGGCTGGCAGTCAAGTGGCATGAGGCTGGCACACTCTGGATCGATGGCTGGGAGTTCAGATCTCCACTCAGGCGGGGAAAGAATTTCTCCAGGCTTCCTGCCGCCCCTGCCTGTCACCTCCGTGCCCAACTCCCCAGAGACCTGAGGGTCTTCCAGTTTCTGCTCAACAGGCTGCACCACTGGCTCCTCAATGGGCTTAGAATGGGCTCTTCGTCTGCCCAGGGGAGACTGAGGAAGACAGAAGCCCAGCTGGTGAGCCACCTCCATCATCCCACAGCCTCCCCTTTCCAGCCTCATCTGGTTTTCATGGGCAGCCTCCAGCCTGGAGTCTCCACCACCAGTTCCGTCCCTGCAAATGCCAGGGTTGGGGGTGGGGTTTGGAGGGTGGAATGGCACTATTTAATGGAATCCTATACAAGTGGAAAATCCCTCATTTTTGGTATAGAAATCATCTATCAGTTGGACATTGAAGAGCAATTAATGTGGCATTGAAGACCCTCCATTATGGACACCATTGGTTCTAACCGACATACTAGTCCACCATCCCTGAACAAGCCTCTGCTCAGACCAGCCAGGAGCCTCGCTTCCCGACACCATCCCAAACCTTCCCTGGTGCCATACTCTTGTCTATGATGTTCACCTCTCCCATTCCTGCCCCCTTCTGCAATCTGAATTCAGCCTATGCTTTTTTCTGCTGAGCAAACTTGCCTCCCCCCGGGACACCCCCCCCCCCCCGCCAGGTCTGCAGTGGAGCCAGAGCTGGGCTGAGCCTGAGAATGCCCCTGAGGTGATATGAGAGGTCCCACCAAGGAAGCTTGAAATAGCAGCTTCTCCCCAAATCACAGAAAATCTTGTCAATAGATGGAATTGACACCATTTTTCTCTCAGATTTTTCAGAATCTTGTGCATCTTCTGGCAAAATGATGGGGGACAATCCAATTAAAGGACAAATGGTGACCTCAGATGTGTCCCTCACACTGAGTTCTACTCAGGCTCTGACAGGCTGTGGGTTGTGGGGGGATTCCACGAATGTGCTCTCTACGTTACACCGAACCTTTCCAGATGGCCTATATATCACCATTCCTGTCCACAGGACGTGAGTAGAACCTCCATGGTCCGCAGTGCCCACAGAGGGGACCATAACTCAGACTCACAAAGCTCCAGGGTAGTGCCAATTCTGAGGCAGGGAGCTGCTCTGGGTGAGGGAAGGAGGTAGTAGGCAGGTGTGGGGAGGCTGTGGAAACTTAAGAATTTAAAGGCCTTGATTTGCTGTCTAGAAGGCAAGGACAAGTGTAAAGAGATCTGACGGAAGACTGGTTTGTGCCACCTGCATGGAGTTGCATGCATATCTACATCTTTGACTAGCTCCCAGGGGCTTCTGCACCCACTGCTGTAGAGCATCCTGGCGGGGCCAGTGTAAGGAGCGGGCTCTTTCACAGTAACCTGACGGAAACAAAGGCTGGACTCGGGATGAGGGGGAGGGTTCGTTCCCAGACACTTGATGAAGCTCTTAGCTGCCTCACTCCAGACCTGACTTCTTTCCTTCTGGAACAGCAGGGGATGGGGCTCCCCTTGAGACCTCCTATGCAGGTAGCCCTGTCTTAGAGGAATGGGTGTGAGCAGCTGGACAGGAAAACAGACATGGGGGGTAGGGGACAACCCTGTGACACAGCCCAAAGATGGCTAGCTTCCAGGGCCTCACACCATCAGCTCTGCCTTTGACCCAATGAAAGAAACACAATCTCCAAGCAGAAAGAAACTCTTCAACCAGATTTATTTAAAAAAAAAAAAGAAACCCCAATTTTCCCTTGAACTCCACATTCTTAGTTTTTCAGGACCAGAAAGGTTTGAAGCAATGACATCAATTCAACATCATCTGGCTACTCCTGATTCTGCAGGACTAAGACAATTCCCAGGAGTCCAGCCCATCCAAGCCAGTGAGGACAAGAATTCTTCGGGTGTGGCCCAGCTCAAGGGCATCTGGCCCACCCTGACAAAGGGGCTTGCTTGCAGGGTCTGACAAAGCACAAAGCGTTGAACAGGTAATCTGGGGCCCCCAGGCATTATAAAGAGCTTAATCAGCGCAGTTTCAGGTAACCTAACCAAACACTCATCTTCTGACACTGCTATCCTTAAGACCCTCCACTGTCCTCTTACCCTCTACTTCCACAAACCTGTAAATGTGCAAAGGTTCAACAACATGGGGGATGGTGCAAATTGTGGTTGGGGAGCCTATGAAAGCACACCTTTTACCAGCATTGAGAAAAGAGAAATGGGGGGTGAGGAGTGAGGTTCCCTGAAGACAATGTGATCCCTCCCTGCCCCCTAGCTCAACTCCTGGCACCTGCCTCAGGCAGTGCCCTCATGTGAGAGGGCACTAAGGAAGCTATAGGTTAAAACTGCTATCAACCCCTGCCCCTTCTGTAAAGTGAGAAAAGCCTCCTAGAACTTTCCGAGTGTAGCTGCAAAATGCTGCTGGGACTGTTCAACCTATACATTTTTTGTTCCAGAACTGGGCAGACTCTGTGCACTTTAGTTTGTAAGAAACAGGTGTGCATGACAAAATGGGTCACCTCCTGCCATAGGCCCCTTCTCAGCCCTCTGCAGGTGTCTAGTTCAGATGTACCCTTTGCCCCATGCAGCCAGCACTCCATCAGCCTGGTGTTTAACCAAATACCTCAACAGCAGAACACAGAACTATAAAATACAACACCTATGGTCTGAGACCAACTGAGGCTTTCCACTCTCCTTCTAAACCTGACTCTACTGGCCGAGTGTCCAGTTTCTTCCTGAAATAGAACTGTCCCAATCCACGAATTCTCTCTTGAACCATCTACAAAATCTAAGACAAAACCCAAGCCACCAACAGAAGGCAACTCAACAGAGGGAGCCCGAGGCTGCTCTGGCTGGTGGTGCCTGTTTCTGTTGGGGCTGGCACAGAGCAGCCACATTCCCCAGACGGCAGAGATGCTCTCACCCACAATCCCCAGCCCTGTAACCTCCTCTGGCAGGGCCAGTGATTCTCCCTCCCTAGTTTGTGTACCAACTGGAAAGTGGCCAGAACACTACAGGAGGTAGGGAGGAGACGAGGGTGGGTCACTGACTAGAGCCAGGACACCTGGCCATGTGAGCCCTATTTCCTACAGCTGCCATGGGTGCTGCCACTGTGCAAACACTCAGGAGACAGACCTCATGTGTCGCAACAGCACATGCACAGGTAACAAGGCCAAGGAAGGGGACCCCAAGTGTCTTTTCTACAGGAAAAAGAGGCTATGTACAGGGGGAAGAGGAGAGTCTGGCTAGGTGCACCCCAGTTTCATCTCATTCAACCAGGAGATCAAACTGCTCAGCAGCTTCAAACTCAGCATTCATGGCCGCGGCCCACTCATCCAGCTCCGATTTCTGGGGGAAGAGAAATGGGGGGCAGGTGAGTGGGGAAGAGGGCATGTTGGCTGGAGCATGTCTACCCACACCCTGCACACAAGCTCCATCTTTCCCCCAAAACAGCCAGAGCTGAGCCCTGGCTCAGCATGTGTTCAGTGTCTCCCAGTGTGTGTGTGACGGCAGAGGAAGGCCCCTGCCCCTCACTCACCAGGATCTCCGGCACCTTCTTCTTCTTCCTTTTCTCTTTCACTGGTGGGGAGATTCCGGGGAGAGTCGTGTCCGGGATCCAGGGGTCCACAGGGACCCTGGGGACCTCGATTAACTTTGAACACACCAGAGGCGAGACTCCGGCCAAGTCTTCTTTCCCTGGCAGCCCCTTGAAGCCAAAGTAGGATGGGCGGCCTGGGGTGGAGGTGGAGGCACAGTGAAGGGTGTCCAGGCGGCTGTAGGATCGCCTGACTTTCTTAGACATTTCCAAGTCCCTGGTGTCCAGGTCTCCTTCCCTGGAGTTTGACTCAACATTTGGGCTGTACAGCACAGGAGTGGGGGCGGGGGTGGCAGGGACACTACATGTCTTGAAGATGTCCTCCCCAGTAGGCTTCTTGGTAGGAGGGTGGTTTTCTTTCTCCAAGAAAAAAGCAATCTGTACCAGGACAGAAGAGAATGCCTCCGTTACTCAGCTCCATTACCTACTTCCAGAGGGACCCATAGGACACTTTTAAAAGGAAAAGAGGACACAGGTCAAGTAAGAAATCAGACGCTGAAACAGATGTGGGGACGGGAAGAAAAGAACAATTGGCCATTGCTTCTGCGGAAGTGTGTTTCTGTGACGCAAGAAGACTTGCCAGCACCTGCTGGTGCTGCAAACTGTCTCCAAAATGTGACCGGAATCTAGCCCCCTCTAACTGATGCAAGCCCCCCATTACCTGTCATCCAGGCCAGTCCAACAACCTTCTTTTTGTTTTTTAACCCTCACCAAGGATATAGTTATTTCCCATTGGTTTTTAGAGAGTGGGAGGGAGGGGCATCGATGTGAGAGAGACACATCAATTGGTTGCCCCAAATGGGGCCCAGGATCAAACCTGTAACCCAAGTACACGTCCTTGACCAGGAATCGAACCTGAGATCCTTTGGTGCACAGGCAGACACTAACCACTGAGCAACACAGGCCAGGGCAATCACTATCTTGCTAAGACTCTCCAAAGGCTGCCCACAGAGCCAAGGACAAGAAGTCCAAGCTCCAGCCTGGCCGGCATGGCTCAGTGGTGGAGCATCGACCTACGATCCAGGAGATCGTGGTTCAATTCCTGGTCAGGACACATGCCTGTATTGCGGGCTCAATCCCCAGTGGGGGCGTGTAGGAGGCAGCCGATCAATGACTCTCACTGATGTTTCTCTCTCTCTCTCCCCCTCTCCCTCTCTCTCTCTGAAATAAAAGACATATTTAAAAAAGAAAAAATACAAGCTCCCGAGGCTGGCTTTCATGCCTCATCAAGATTTGTTCTGGTTTAGCACACTCCCTCCCTGACAAGGTCTCCTGCGGACAACCAAACACGCTCATGCTCCCCAAACCTCATGGTGTGTGTGGGTGTGTGGGTGTGTGTGTGTGTGTGTGTGTGTGTGTACTCCAGGTCTCTATAATACAGCTTCCTTTCACAGGTATATTCCTACTTGTCTGTAAAGATTTAAGACTCAGTTAAAACATTTCTTCTGTGAAATGCCCCTGAGCCATCTGGTCTAGGTGAGGTGCACTTCATAGCAGCTAGTTCTTTCCATATTGCAGTCCCCAGCATACAATTGTTATCACTTGTTCATTTGACTTTCTCCCCACTAGACTGTCAACCCTATGAGCTCCCAAAAAGTTAGCATTTCTTGGGCAAAGGACTTAAATATATACTTCTCCAGAGGACATACGGATGGCCAAGAGACACATGAGAAAATGCTCGACGTCGCTAATCATCAGAGAGATGCAAATTAAAACCACAATGAGGTATCACTTCACACATGTCAGAATGGCTGCCATCAACAAATCAACAAACAACATGTGCTGGCGAGGGTGTGGAGAAAGAGGAACCCTAGTACACTGCTGGTGGGAATGCAGACTGGTGCAACCACTATGGCAAACAGTATAGAGGTTCCTCAAAAAATTAAAAATGGAGCTGCCGTTCGACCCAGTGATTCCACTCCTAGGAATGTATCCTAAGAATCCTGAAACATTCATCAGAAAGGATATATGTACTCCAATGTTCATAGCAGCACAGTTTACAATAGCTAAGATCTGGAAACAGCCCAAGTGCCCATCAGTAGATGAGTGGATAAAAAAGCTGTGGGACATTTACACCATGGAATACTACGCAGCTGTAAAGAAGAAGAATCTCATGCCCTTTGGGACAGTATAGATGGACCTGGAGAATATTAAGCTAAGTGAAATAAGCCAAGCAGTGAAAGACAAATATCACATGATCTCGCTTATATGTGGAATCTGAAGAACTTAATAAACTGGTGAACAGAACAGATTCAATGACATGGAAGCATAGATGAGATTGATGAATGTCAGAGGGATGAAGGAGGGCGGGTGGGTGGAGGGGGAGAGAGTAACCAAAGAATTTATGTGCATATATACACAACCCAAGGACATGGACAATGGTGGGGAGAGGGACTGGGGAGGGGGAAGGAACGGGGTGGAACGGGTCATTGGGGAGAAAAAGGGACATCTGTAATATTTTAAACAATAGTAAAATTTAAAATAAATAAATAAATAAAATAAAATAAAATAAAATAAGAAGTTAGCATTTCTCATTCATTATATTTTCAGGCACAACATCTTCGCTGCTGCTAAGACTGTAAACAAATGTACATATAACTTATCTTACAACAACCATATATAAAAACTGAGAACAAGATGGAGCAAAAAGAAAGAGCAGTTGGGACACAGTTCAACTTTTAAAGGAAAATAGTAGAGGATACCAGGGCATCAAAACCTAATAAGTTTCTAGGCGTAAGCAAGATTGGCAATGCATGCAGGTGTCGAAAGGCAAGCTCAAAATACTGCAAAACAGCTCCCCGAGCAGATGCGAGCAGACACTATGCCCCATCCCAGCTCTAGAATGTCCTGGATTCCACCCAACAAAGCAGATGAAAATGAACTCACCCTAGGGCTCCTTCGAGGTGAGTAGACAGATGGGATCTGTGGAGACAACAGTAACTGATCACATAGCGGGCCCCCAAATTTGCTCCCCCCACCAACCCCTCTCTCAGACCTCACCTCTACAGTATGGGCCACGATCTTCTTCAAGACGATGGGCTTTCTGGCTGGAGTCGCATGAGGTGCCTGGAGAGGAGGGATGACCATGAGTTCCATATTAGCCCAGGGGCCTCTAGGGAAGGAACTGAGGAACCCCGGGCTCACCTTCGGCCAGATTTCAGGGAGGGTATTGGGAAGATCGGAGCCTGATTTCCGCTGGGACCTCCGCAGAGACTGAGTAGCAAGTGAGGCCCTCGGCCCTGGAGAAAAAAAAGTTAGGAGATAGGGGAGGACTCTCTACCTCAGAGTCTGGAGCGCAGGTTCTGGAAGAGAGCGGCAGAAGGTTCCCAAATAGGCCCGCTGGAGGAGCCTTCCCCGAGGGCCTTCCTCACGGGTCTGCGCCCCTCAAACGCCTGGGCCCCTCTCTCCCGCGCGCCCTCCGCTCACCGGAGCCCTGGGCGGCCCCGCCGGACCGCGTTCGCCTCTCGGACATATCTAGCCTTGGTCTCGACCTTCTCCGCGCCGCCACCGCGGGTGGTGAGGCTCGCGCCAACCTCAAGGCTTTTCCGAAACAGTAACGTTCGAACTACCCGCCTGGCCTGAGAGGAAGCGGAAATGACGTAGGGCGTGAGGGTGTCTGTGGTCCGCTCCCTCCCCCCCCCCCTTATACCCGCCATCACGTCTTGCGTAGTAGGGGCGGGGCAAATGGCGTGTAGCGTCATCAGCACGCGCCGCACCCGGAAGAGACGTGGCAGCGGAGGGATAATCGGAACGGCCCCAGTTGGGAAGAGCTGAGCCGGCGGTCGGCGGAGCGCGGCGTCTACGCCTCCGACCAGCGCTCCCGCTCATCGGGACCGGTGCCGCGGTGCATCAGTAACACCGAGAGTGGGGGTCTGTGGAGAAAGTGGGGGCGGGGCTTGGAGGGGTGGGACCCAGGAGGGGCCTCTGGGGGCGGGGCCGGTGGTTTCGGAGCGCTGCCGGTAGAGGAGCCTGTCCAGGGGCGGGATTCAGAAGGAATGAGGGGGGGGTCTGCGGAGGCGGGATTTATGCAGGGGGCGTGGTCTGGAGTGAAGAGGGGCGCTGGGCAGAAATTTGGGGCTGGCACCAATATGAGTGTGTCTAGGGGAGTAGAAACGAAGTGGACTATTAAGTGCCTAGTGGTCGCCACCAAAACCTGGCTCCCTACCAACTCAGGCCCCTTCTCCAAGGTCGACCATGGGACTTTGCAAGTGCCCCAAGAGGAAGGTGACCAACCTATTCTGCTTCGAACACCGGGTCAACGTCTGCGAGCACTGCCTGGTAGCCAATCACGCCAAGGTGGGTCCTTTATCAGAGCCGCTGAGCAAGGCACTGGGAAGGCAGGTAATATTGGCTTCTTCCAAATCCATGAATGGCCTGGCGCTAGAATGGAATCTCCACAAGGGCAAGGAATTGGTTTATCTGATTCACTTCTATATCCCCAGCCCTTAAGACAGTCTGGCACACAGTATGTATTCAGTAAATCTTTATTGATTAAACAAACCACAGAAGTCTTAGGTAGCTGGGCTGTGGAGCCCCTGCTCCAGTTGTGACCTCTCTCTCCCACTCCAGTGCATCGTACAATCTTACCTGCAGTGGCTCCAAGATAGCGACTACAGCTCCAATTGCCGCCTGTGCAACACACCCCTGGCTGCCCGAGAGACAACCCGCCTTGTCTGTTATGGTGAGTCCTGGTTACTTTGCAGGGATCAGGGCAGGCCCAGCTTGGTGACTGGTTTCCACACCCTAGTTGGGGAGGCTGGAGCCCCAGTTCCTAGTCTTGCTGAGTTACTTACCTGCTGTGTGAGCTCAGGCAATTCATTTGCCTTTGTAGGCCTTAGTATCTTTCCCTAAAAATTAAAGCTTCTAGTTTCCTCTCTCCCATCTCCAGTGTTGAGTGAGAGCCAGTCAAACTTGTGGGTGTGTTTGTGTCTGTGAGCAGTAGCTGGCCAGACTAGCCATGAGCTGAAAAGATGAGGCTTTCAGGCATTCAAGATTCATTACTGATTCCAAGATTGAACAGAGAGGAAATGAGTTTCCCACAGTAAAGTCTGCTACAAGAAGTCAGCAGATATGTGTCATGACATTGACCTGACTCTGGTCTAAGAGCCTTACCTCCACTTTTTGAAGGAGCTAGTACAAAAGAGTAAGCTCCATGTATGTGTTTTTCAGTGTGATTCGTGGATATTTGTGCATGGATGTAATGTGCATTGTCTCTTTACATAAGTGTTAGTGTGTTCATTAGTGTTTGTGGGTGAGTGGGTAAATGTGTGTGAACATGACTACAGGTATGTTGTGAGGTTGCAGGAGAATGTGTGGGTGAGGGTGCTCAAGTGTTAGCAAACGAGTGAGTGTAGAGATGTGTATGTGTGAGTTGGTGTGCCTAAGTACAGATACAAGGGTGGCACTTGTGTTTGATTATGTATATATAAGCATGTGCATATTTGTGCCCATGGGTGTGTACAAGCACACATGTGCCTGTGTGTATGTCTAGGAAGCTTTTCTGAAACTATTCTTTTTCTTTTTTTTTTTTTTTTTAATCCTCACTTGAGAATGTTTTTTCCATCGCTTTTCAGAGAGAGTGGAAGGGGGAGAGAGAGAAAGAGAAACATCAGTGTGAGAGAGACACATTAATTGGTTGTCTCACCCACGCCCCCCCAACCAGGGCTGGGGATCGAGCCTGCAACCAAGGTATGTGCCGTTGGCTAGCATCAAACCCAGGACCCTTCAGCCCATGGGCCAACACTCAACCACTGAGCCAAACTGGCTAGGGCTGAAACTGTTCTTGATTAGCTGTTAGCCCAGGAACTTGTGGCATCTTCTTCCCACCCATCCTCACCCCCTAGTGGGCTGGGGAGCTTTGTAGCATCTGTTTTGGCTTAGTGAGATGGTGGTAGCCAGTAAGGCTGAAGGCTTAGGGAACACTGATGAAATGGACCTAAGGTGAAGATGGGGAGAAGGCTCTGGGCTTACGTGTATGTGTGCCTAGATCCCTGCAATGGGCTGGGGGCTGTTGCTGGGCTAGGAGTCTAAAGTGTCTTCTTCCTCATGCCTCTTCTCTGCTATTTCATGGGCCCTAAGATCTCTTCCACTGGGCCTGCCTCAATGAACGTGCTGCCCAGCTACCCCGAAATACAGCGCCCGCTGGCTACCAGTGTCCCAGCTGCAGTGGCCCCATCTTCCCCCCAAGCAACCTGGTTGGCCCTGTGGCCTCTGTGCTGAGAGAGAAGCTAACCACGGTCAACTGGGCCCGGGCAGGACTGGGCCTTCCTTTGGTGAGAGTCTCTCTGTCTATCCATCTGCCTTGGGTCCCACCTGGGCCAAATAAGTGGGTGGAAACAGCACTGGGCAGGCTGGTGACACAGGTTCCTTCCTCCAGATTGATGAGGTGGTGAGCCCGGAGCCCGAGCCCCTCAACACCTCTGACTTCTCTGACTGGTCCAGCTTTAATGGTGAGTGGTGGTCTCCACCTGCTGTTGGGGCCCTTGCTTCCCTGCTTTGCTGACAGCTGTCTTCCTGCCACAGCCAGTGGTACCCCTGAACAAGAAGACATAGCCAGCGCTTCTACTGCCCCAGCCTTCTACAGCCAAGTCCCCCGGCCCCCTGTACCTCCCAGCCGGCCTGAGCAGCACACAGTGATCCACATGGGCGGTTCTGAGCCCTTGACTCACGGTGAGCCAGGGGATTGTCCAGGTCAGGGGAGTGGGTTGGGGTGGTTCATGTGGAGGGAGCTCAGGGCTCCAGAGACCCACCTGGAGGGACCCTTCCTCACTCTAAGCACAGACATTACCTCCCCACAACTCAGTTATAATGTCAGGCTGAAAAGGGCAAGGATCTCCTGCCCTCTCCTCTCCCCCTGCTGTGGGGCAGTTTCCCTGAGCCTGTGGATGCTGGTGGCTCTGCCTTTGCAGCCTCGGCCCCAAGGAAGGTGTATGACACACGGGAGGATGATCGGGCCCCAGGCCTCCACGGAGATTGCGACGATGACAAGTACCGTCGCCGGCCTGCCCTGGGCTGGCTGGCCCAGCTGCTCAGGTACACAGGGTCATGTGGGGCAGGATGCCAGGAAGGGGGGAGAAAGGAAGTGAGAACCAGAGGCCCCAGGCATGACAATTCCATGACAAAGGGGCTTGATCTGGGTACCCAGGCGTTGGGGCTGTGTAAAGAGGCCTCGGCTTGACAATAAAAGTCTTGGGTCTGCCCTCTCGGGCTGCTCCTTGGCTGTTACATATGAGGTTTGGACTTGGCCTCTTTGAGGCCCCTTCCTGCTTCAACACCATGTGATCTGTGTGACTGTCCCCATGCCTGACACGTTCCAGTTTCCAGAACACAGCCGTTGCCTCAGCTGGTTCAAGCTACACAGTCACCCTTGTAGTGAGCAGGTAGAGGGATGATCAGTCCCATGGCACACTTGAGGAAATGAGGCTCAGAGATGGTGGCACTGGGGCCAGAAGACCAGTGTCATGACCAGGGCTTCTCTCCAGGCCACCGGGGCCACCAGGGATTGGGAGCCTGATCTGACTTTCCCCTCGTACCCCCAGGAGCCGGGACGGGTCTCGTAAGCGGCCGCTGACCCTGCTGCAGCGGGCAGGGCTGCTGCTGCTGCTGGGGCTGCTGGGCTTCCTGGCCCTACTTGCCCTCATGTCTCGCCTGGGCCGGGCTGCAACTGACAATGATCCCAACCTGGACCCACTCATGAACCCTCACATCCGTGTGGGTCCCTCCTGAGCCCTTGCTTGTGGCTGGACCAGCCTAGGACCTGGGGGCCTGAGGAGGGGAGGTGGGGAGGTCTGAGGGCCCTTCGCTGCTCCTCTCCCTCAAGCCTGAGACACTAAGATCCCAGGCCCAAAGCCGAGTTCACCAGAGTGGCTGCAGGCTAGGCCTGGGGTCCCTGCAGATCAAGGGTTTGTCTTGACCTGCTTCCCCTAGGTCTCTGACCTCCCACCCCCAACCCATGAAGGAGCTGGCAGGTGGAAATAAATGGCAGACTTTATTAAAATACCCAAAGCCTCCTTTTCCTTCCCCCTTCTCAGCCCAATCCCTAGCCTCAGTGGTTCTCCTCCCGGTACTGGATGGCCAAAAACTCCAGGGACAGGCGGTTGAAGAACATGGCTCCGTTGAGCACTGAGCAGAGGAGAGAGCCCCCATCAGCCTTCCCTGCCCCTTCCCTGTCATCTCTCAGGGTTCCAAAGTTCCCCATTCCCCCACTCACTCAGGATGGTCAGGGCAAAGCACCGAAAAAACTTGTCCTCTGTCACCTCAGCGTAGAGTGACCCCATGGCTGCCCAGCAGATGCTGATCACCTGGGAGAACTGTAGGCCCCATCCAGTGGGAGAGTGGCCCCTGACACAATAGTGGGGTTTCCATCAGCCCCAGGGCCTCCCCCAGCCAGTCCTTGAGCCCCTGCCCTGGCCTACCATCAGGACAATTGTGTAGTGGAAGCTCATGCGGTCGTAGTAGTGGGTGATGCAGAAGTTGTACACATCGCTGACGAAGACGCTCAGGTGCATAAAAAAGAGCAACAGTGCAGCCACGGTGAGCACCAGGCCTTCTGGAAAGAAGAGCACCGCGATACGGTCCCGCCACCGCATCCTGGCAGCAGCACAGACTCAGGTCAGCAGAGCTTGAGCAGCTGACCCCTCCGCTTCTAGAATGCAGTCTGGAATAGCAGTAGGATTCTAGAACCAGGACATTTGAGGGGAGATGATTCTAGAACACAGACTGGTTCCATCCAATACAGGAGTGTTTCATGGGTGGCCAGGGGAGTTCTGAATCGTGGAGGGGTGGTGGGCTAAAGGTACAGATCAGTGGGGTCCCATTGTGCTGAAGGGACAGCGTCCCCCCGTCATCCCACCTGTACATTTTGCACTCTTGCACGTGTCTTCCCACTGAGTCCTCTCAACAGTGCCACTGAGGAGTTAGTGTGGGCACACTACACATGAACTGTGGCTCAGGAAGGGGGGGCAAGTCCCAGGCTGTGCTCCCAGGTCCACAGCAAGTCTTAGGCTGATGAGAGATTAGGGCTCTGATGTGTAGCTGGAGGGCATTCCCCAGGTGAAGGGAGGCCTGGGTTCACAACCTCCAGGTATTTGCTTCAACATCTCATGGAGAGGAACTAGGGAACGGAAGGGACAACATTTCCTACAGCCGTCCTGGGACCTTCCCTATGCCCTCCTTAGGTGTGGCCCTGAGAGCAACTGGCTTTTCAGTCTTCTCCCTAGATGTTCTTCAAGGACCTAATGCTGACCAGCTTCCCCCTCTGCCACTTCCGGCGCCCAGAGCATTTTCACACCCATCATCTGTCATCCCAAGAGTCCCATGAGAAAGCTGGGACTGGTGGCATATATCCTATCTTACATGAATCTGGGGTACAGAGAGGGATTGTCAACTCAAGCTTTCACAGCTGATGAGCGAGGGAGTCAGTACTGAAGTACTGTCAACAAAATACACCAGGAAAATGGCCAGAAATGGCATGGAGGGGCATGTGAGCTCCCAGCAACTTGGAGGGAGGACTTGATGTTGAACTTGGCCACCCCCATTGCCTTCTGCTTAACTGTCTGCCCTGGAAGTTAGGTCCTAGGTCAGGCCAAGGCCCAAAGCCTTCTGCCTCGAAGCTGTAGGGTTCGAGCCTGACCTCACCATCCATGCTTGTTGCCCAGTGTCATTAATCACAACAGCCCCTGAGACCCCCATCCTAACACATTAAAGGGGTGATATCCCCAATGCCCAGCCATGGTCCCACTATTGAGACAATTGTTTGCACCTTAGTTCTCATTTGAATACAAATAAACATCTATACGTCAGGGATCCAAGCTTAATGCCATTTAAAAATATATGTTTTTATGGATTTGAGAGAGAGGAAGGGAGAGAAACATCGATTGGCTGCCTCCTGCACGCCCCCTACTGGGGATTGAGCCAGCAACCCCTCAGTGCATGGCCCAACACTACCAATTGAGCCACACCAGCCAGGGCTGTATGAATATGTTCTTATACAATATTTGCAGGCTACACAAGCATACAGAGGAAAATGTAACAGTCTTCCTCTGCCCTCACCCCCATAGAGGTAGCCCCTTCAACAGTGTGGTGAGTGGGCATCTTTTGGGTCCTTGATGTAACCATCCACCTACATGCTCATACACATGCATGACTTAAAAAAACATTTTTAAGGCCCTGGCCAAGTAGCTTAGTTGATTAGAGTTTCGTCCTGATGCACCAAGGTTGTAGGTTTGATCCCCAGTCAGGCACATACAAGAACCAACCAGTGATGCATAAATATGTGGAACAACACATCGATATTTCTCAAATCAATAAATAAAAGTATTTTTAAAACATTTAAAAATCATGCATTATCAAAGTAAAATTCTCAAAGTTAAAAACATGATATCTAGATATCAAGTGAACATGTAACTAAGGTGTATTAACTTAGTGAGGGGATTGCCCCTCAGTAAGGCGGTAATACATGAAGAGTTGGATATTTTCTTTAACCCTCCCTCACCTGAGGATATTTTTTCCATTGCTTTCCAGAGAGAGCGGAAGGGGGAGAGAGAGAGAAGCCTATGTGAGACACATGCTGGGCAGGGGATTGAGCCTGCAACCAAGGTACATGCCCTTGGCCAGAATCTAACCCCGAACCCTTCAGTCTGAGGGCCAGTGTGCTAACCACTGAGCCAAAATGGCGAGGGCCTTCCAATGTATTTTTTTTTTTAAGTATGTTTTTATTGATTTCAGAGAGAGGGAGAGAGGGAGAGAAACATCAATGATGAGAGTCATTGATCGGCTGCCTCCTGCACGCCCCCTACTGGGGATCAAGCCTGCAACCTGGGCATGTGCCCTGACTGGGAATCGAACCATGACCTCCTGGATCACAGGTTGATGCTCAACTGCTGAGCCACGCCAGCCAGGCCATATGGTTTTTTGTGTTTGTTTTTTAAATCCTCACTCGAGGATATTTTTTCCATTGCTTTTTAGAGAGAGTGGAAGGGAGGGAAACAGACAGACATCGATGTGAGAGAGACATATTGGTTGCCTCCTGCACGGGCCCTGACTAGGGCCGGGGATGGAGCCTGCAACCAAGGTACTTGCCCTTGACTGGAATTGAACCTGGAACCCTTCAGTCCATAAGCTGATGCTCTAACCACTGAGTCAAACCAGCTAGGGATATAGGTATTTTTTAAACAGCCTCTGAACATCCCATGGATTCAGGGATCAGCAAACTTTTTCTGTAAAGGATCAGATAATGGTTTAGGTTTTTCCAGTCATATGGTCTCTGTTTCAACTACTCAGCTCCACTGTTGTTGAGAGAAAGCAAATGGGCATGACTGTGTTTTAAAAAAACTATTTATAGACACAATTTCATATGATTGTATGAAAATTTTAAATTTTTAAAATATATATTGATTTCAGAGAGAGGAAGGGAGAGGGAGGAGGGAGAGAGAGAAACATCAATGATGAGAGAGTCATTGATCGGCTGCCTCCTGCACGCCCCCTACTGGGGATCGAGCCCACAACCCGGGCATGTGCCCTGACCGGGAATGGAACCTCAATCTCCTGCGTCATAGGTCAATGCTCAACTGCTGAGCCACGCCAGTGGGGCTGAAAATAATTTTTAAATGAAGATATAATTGACATATAACATTAGTTTCAGGTGTACATGATTCAATATTTGTATATATTTGGAAATTATCACCACAGTAAGTAGTTAACATCTGTCAACATAGTTACAGTATTTTTCTTGCGATGAGAACTTTTAAGATCTACTCTATGATATATGAATTTTGTATAATTTTCATGTGTCATGAAATGCCATTCTTATTTTTCAACCATTTAAAATATATAAAACCACAACATTTTTAGTTCACAGGCGACATGAAAACAGGTGGTGAGATGTGTTTGAACGGCAGTAACCCTGCCAAAGAATAAACAAGGTTGTTTCCATTTTACCACTGCACTCTGCCCCCCAGCCCATCATAAGTAATGTTTCAAGGACCAGGTTAAGTTCTTTCCTCCATGCAAATTCATGTCTCCATCTAAACGCCAAGCCATTCCCTGTCCTCTTGAGCTCTTGATCTTGATGAACGAACGGCTGCACCTTTGCCCAAATCAGAAACCTGAGAACTATCCTCAGAACTCCACTCAACTCCTCACTCAGCACATCCTATCAGTCACTTAAGATCTGCCGAGTCTGTCTTATAAAGACGGTATATTTAATTGCACCGGAATCTAAGTCTGCGGGAACCCGTCTTAAAATGCGCCCCAGGTGCACGTCGGAGAACCAGGCTTCCGGAGGCTGCGCTAGAGGCTCCGGGCGGCGCAATGTGTGTGCACTTAGTTCTCGCAGCTCCCCTCTGATGTACCCCAATTTTAGGAATTGGGGTGGCAACTGAGCCGTGCCCAGGTAACTGGGCAATGGCAGGATGCCAGGCACAAGCTCTCTGGCTCTACAGAGCGCGCGGCCTTGCCTGCGGGGCGCAGGGGAGCGGGGCTGGGAGCCGACACCTGCCTTCCCTCCGGAACGGCAGCAACGCCGTCAATTCCACAGCATCCCTCCGCCTGAGAAGTTGGGGGAACCAAGGGCTCTCTCGGAACCTCTTCGCTCGGGGAGGAAAGGTGCGGGGGAACTCTACTTTCGAAGGACCTAGGGCGGCGGGGGATCGTTTCACCTATGGGACCGCCTCGTTGCAACAACAACTTTATGGCTCCCGGAAGTGCCTCTTTCCAGCCAGCTTCCTAGCCTCACGCCGGTGGGCTGCAGTTGGAGCGATGGCGGCGGCAGCCGCTGGGCCCGGCCCGGGGTCTGGACCTGGGGACTCCCCGGAGGGGCTCGAGGCGGAGGCTCCGGAGCGTCGGAGGAAGGCGCACGGAATGCTGAAGCTTTACTACGGCCTCTCGGAGGGGGAGGCGACGGGACGCGCCGCGGGGTCCGACCCCCTAGACCCGACAGATCTCAACGGGGCGCACTTCGACCCGGAAGTGTATCTGGACAAGGTAGGTGTATGTGGGGAAATCAGGCCCCCGATATATTGCACCCCCAGAACGTGCATCCAAGTCTGTAATGGGGGTGAAGGAAGCAGGGGTTCAAAAGAGGAAGATGACCCTCGGCCAGGCAGTTGGGACAAAGCTGAAGTCCAAGGGGGCGTGGGCAGGTTTGGACGTGTCTGATGGTGCGGAGTTGAGGTCTGATGTTTTGATAGGCCCGGGGTAGGGGGCGTGGCCCGGTCGCTGACAGGCGCGGGACTGGGCCTTGGCTGAGTCTGAGGATTTAAAAGGCTGAAAAATATGGCTCCCCAAACCTAGTAACTCCTAAGCTATGCGACTTATAGACTCCATTTGGGGATTCCTGACAGAGGTGGGAAAGGGCTTTTCCTGTACCAAAAGCCTCCGGTTAGGGGCAAGACTTGGGAATATGAGTATCCTTTGACCCGAACACTGAACACTCGATTTCTTCCAGCTGCGTAGAGAGTGTCCCCTGGCTCAGCTGATGGACAGTGAGACGGATATGGTGCGGCAGATCCGGGCTCTAGACAGCGACATGCAGACCCTGGTTTATGAGAACTACAACAAGTTCATCTCAGCCACAGGTGATTCCCACTGGGACACACCTCTCACAGTCCCACCTCCCCCAGTGCCTCCCCTGTGTTGATAAAACTAGCCAGGGATTTAGAAGGATGAGACCCAAATTCCAGTCCTGCCCTGATATTAATCCACTCTCTGTCAGAGCTTTTGAGGTCAGATGATTATAGAGGTAATAGTTTCCTTTCTCTTTAATTAAGCAAATAAACAGAAAATGTATGACATTAAGAGACACTAAGATGCCTTAGCTGGATAGCTCAATTGGTTAGAGCATCTTCCTCATATGCCAAAGTTGTGGGTTTGATCCCCGGTGAGGGCATATACAAGAATCAATGAATGTATAAAATAGGTGGAACAACAAATCGAGGTTTCTTTCTCTTTCTCTCCTCGCCTCCCTCTGACGCTCCCTCCCTCCCTTCTTCTTTTTCTAAAATCAATTTTAAAAAAACATTTTAAAAAAAGAGTGGCAGCTTGGCTAGTGTGGCTCAGTGGATTGAGCGTAGTCCCATGCACCAAGAGGTCACTGGTTCCATTCCCAGTCAGGGCACATGTGGGCTCGATCCCCAGTAGAGTGCATGCAGGAGTCAGCCGATCAATGATTCTCTCATCATTGATGTTTCTCTCTCCCCCTCTCTCTTTCTCTCTAAAATCAGTAATTTTTTTTTTTTTTTAAGAGGAGGCACAAAGATCATGTAAAGGGTATTTTTCCTTCTTTCCCCTTTATTTTCTCTTCAAGACCGTGCTAGACAGTGTTCAGCCATCTTTCACACTATCTTCTGTCTTTTGTTGGTGAAATGCGTTACTCAGACTTTTGTCATAATTTTGGACCCAAGTGCACTTTGTCCTGGAGGAAGATCCCGACAGCCCATGGGAATATTCTGTGAGCCTTTGTGGGGTGCATTCTGATGTCTCACTCTGCTAGTATTGTAATGGTTGATGTAGTAAGACATTGTTCTTTTATATGATTTGAAGAAGGTTCAATGAGTAGGTGACTCTCTGTTTGTTAATACCAGAATCAATCAGCAAGAAATCATAGATTCTGCTGAGAAATTTCTCATAGGAATTTTGCAAACATTACTTTTTTAAATTTGTTAGACTATGTATAATATTTTGACACTTAGCTCTTGCTTAATAGGGATGGTTTGTTATTTTATCTTTTTCCTAAGAAAGGGAGAAAATTATAAAGTAAGTGTTAGAGTCAGGGGCTCTAAGTCTATAAAGACTATAAATTCTTATATTCAGTCAAGAAATATTCATTGAATCAGTCCCTCTCCATCTCCCCCTCTCTCTCTGTCTCTCTCTCTCTCTCTCTCTGCCAAGGGCCATTCTGCATATTGGGGATATAGCAACAAACCAGCTGGATGGAGCTCCTGCCTGGAGCCTGCATTCTAGCTGGGGAGAAAGGACAATAAATGAATGCACAAATAAAAGTGCTAGTAAGTGCTCTAAGAAAAAATAGAATAAGAGGAAAAGAGGAATGTGGGAAGGGTATCCACTTTTTAGCCAGGGTAAGTGTGAGAAGGCCCCTCAGAGGTGGTGTCATTTGAGCAGGGACTTGCTGAGAAAAGTCAGCCCCAGGAGTGGGGTAGGGGGAGGGACAAAGGTTTTAAAGACGGAGCACATCCTGTGTATTTTGAATGCAGCAGATAGTTTAGAGAGGAGAGTGGTAGGTGACTAGGGTACAGGGTTGGTGGGGGCCAGATTATGTAGGGACTTGTAAGTGGTTGTAAGGATCCTGCTCTTTACTCTTGAGTGAAATGAAATGAGAAAAATGGGTCACCTATTGTCTTAAAAGGACCCCTCTGTCCATGTAGTTGAGAATGGCCTTGAGGGAGGCAAGGGTGGCAGAGACACTCATTAGGAGGCAATTGCAGCAGTTCAGGCAACTTGCTGATGGCATGGACCACTGTAACAACAGTGGAAAAATGGGCTGCTGTCCCAAGCCTGTTTACAGAATGTTCCTGTAGTCCAGGAGCCACACACAGACCAGGCGTGGGTGTGCGAAGGCTCATGAGTGACTGCAGTTAATATTGCCAGATTCCTCCCCATAAATATCTGTTTGCACAACCACCAGCAAATAAGAGAATACCTCTGTCCATACACCGTGGCCAACACTGTTGTCAAAATTTTCAATCTTTGACAGTCCAATACACAAAAGGTGGTATCTGTGTAGTTTAATTTCTCTTGTAAGTTTGAGCATCTTTTTGTATTTTAAAGAGCTATTTGATATCCTTGTCTGTGAGCTGCCTGTTCATGTCCTTTGCCTGTTTTTCTATAGAGCTCTTCTTTTTCATAATGATTCATAAGAATTCTTCTCATACTAAGGAAAAGTCACCCTGTATGATATGACTTACAGTTCTTTAAGTTTATCTTTTGATTTAGCTCATGGTTTCGGTCAAACAATTTTATTAATATATTTTTAAAATTTTTATTGATTTCAGAAAGAGGAAGGGAGAGGGAGAGAAAGAGAGAACCATCAATGATGAGAGAGTCATTGATCGGCTGCCTGCTGCACGCCTCCTACTGGGGATCGGCAGGAAACCCAGGCATGTGCTGGGAATTGAACCATGACCTACTGGTTCCTAGGTCAACGCTCAACCACTGAGCCACACCGACCAGGCTCGCTGACTTTTGTCCCCTTGATCTGGCATAGTCGGATGATAGAAGAGCACTAAAGTCTCCTGCAGTAGAATATGCCTGCTTCACCCTCCTGACTGTCTTTATAAACACTGATGCCAAGTTCAGGGGTGGATTAGGGAAATTAGTTGGCAGTATTTGGCTAGAGATGATGGTGGCTTGGAAGGACTATGTTGAAGGTGGACCTTACACAACTTGGGGACAGACTGAATGTGGGGTGACGGAAAGATAGGAATCAAAGATGACTCCAGAAATGGCCAGGAGCCAAGATGGAAAAGATTAGCAGCGGAAAAGGTTTGGGGAAAGTCAAGAATTCCATTTTGGATATGAGCTGCCAGTTTGCCATCCATATCACAGTGTTAAGTAGGTTGTTAGGCAGGGCTCTGGAATGTCCAAGTCACCAGCCATGGGACTGGATGAGACCCCTCAGGGAGAGGGAGAGCAGAAGGCACAGATCTGTCCACTTTGTAGATTCGGAGGGAGTTGATGTTTGCTGGTATTTTCTCTGTGAAGCACACCAGTTGAGAGTTGGTGGCATGTATTGGAGTTTTAAGGACTGAAGAGAAAATGTTATTTTGAAAAATGGGAAAGCAAAAGGTTTAGAAGGATGGGTAGGCACTGTGGAGTGCCACTTTGGGACCTGAAGTCATAAATTTAAAGGGAGGCCAGTGGTGTGATTTTGTGGCCCAGTTTTAGCTGCTTGGGTGCATGGGGTTGGGCTTAACCTGTAGTAGGGTTTCAGTAACAAGTAATGGAGGGAGGGGGCATGAGAAGCAAGGGGACTTGCAAATGTGTGGATGATGCTGGCAGAGGGCCACAGACTCTAAGGAATGGGGAGGGAAGTGCGGGCATGAGGGGTGTAATGAATACTGACAAAGTGCTAGTCAATGGGTCTGGACTCCTGAGGAGGCCAAAGGATTGTTAGGGTGGCTAGAAAGGGCGGGTGATAGGAATTACAGAAAAGGGAGGCTTGAAGCCGAGATTTTAGTGGAGCAGTTCTTGCTGAGGACAAGGGGAGGGTGGCACAGATGAGGCAGAGGCAAGAATGGATGGAATTGAGAAAGAGAACAGAGAGTTAAGGATGTCTCCAGGCTCATCTTCAGGGGTGTTATGTCCACAAAGAGGTGACAGTGATCAGGAACTGAGAGGCATGGCAGAGAGGACAGCAGGGACAGCAACAGGAGGGGTGTAGTTTGATGGCATCGTCCTCAAAGAAGCTGAGGTCTTGAAGAGAGGAGGAGCAGAACCCCTGTGGAAGAGTCAAGGGGCCAGCTCCAGAGGTCCCTGGGTGTGAAAGGAAGAAGAGCCTCCGTGGGCAGTTTTCTGTCGTACAAAGGAGAAAGGCCCCCTCAGAGAAGACTGATGGTGTTCTGGAAGGCGGGGTGAAAGCGTTTGGGAAGTCTGTGAAGGAGACAAGGTGAAAAAGTATTTATTGTCTCCCAGGTGCCACTCAGTGCACTGGGCACAGAGGATGCCCTTGGGAATGAGCAGAAAGGTCTCTGCCAAGTGCCCTGTGCCCTCCTTTGGGTCTGGGCATCTTCTTAGGGCAGGGACTGTGGTTCCATGAGCTGCCTTCCCACTGCACCAGGGCTAGGGGCACACAAGGGGTGCTCAGAAAACACCTGCTGCACTGACATAACTCCCCCACCCCCATTTACTGTGACCAGCACAACTGCAGCCGGCATCACGCCTAAGCATCAATGCAGCCCTGAGGCAGTGGGTCAGGACGTTGGGAAGGGGGCACGTGTGAGCACCTGTACCTGTTCTCAAGCTGAGTGCTGCTCCTGTCACGTGCCATCTCCTCTTCCCTCTCCTGTCCCTTCACTCTCCCAGACACCATTCGCAAGATGAAGAACGATTTCCGGAAGATGGAGGATGAGATGGACCGGCTGGCCACCAACATGGCTGTGATCACGGACTTCAGTGCGCGCATCAGCTCCACCCTGCAGGACCGCCACGAGCGCATCACCAAGCTGGCAGGTGGGCCTGCCCCAGAAAAGGTGCTCAAGTTGGCCACCCTCAGGGCTTTGGGGCTAACACCACCGCCCTCGCCCCCCAGGGGTCCATGCTCTGCTGCGGAAGCTGCAGTTCCTCTTCGAGCTGCCCTCGCGTCTCACCAAGTGTGTGGAGCTGGGCGCCTATGGGCAGGCGGTGCGCTACCAGGGCCGCGCACGGGCCGTGCTTCAGCAGTACCAGCACCTCCCCTCATTCCGTGCCATCCAGGATGACTGCCAGGTCATCACAGCTCGCCTGGCCCAGCAGCTACGGCAGCGCTTCAGGTGTGGCCTCTGGGCCCTCATCCTACCCCTGTGCTTTCCAGTCTCCCCCAGCCTCACCCCAAATTCTGTCTTCCTGCTCTTCTCTGCCATCTTCCTCCCGGCAGGGAGGGCAGCTCTGGCGCTCCTGAGCAGGCGGAGTGCGTGGAGCTGCTGCTGGCCTTGGGTGAGCCTGCAGAGGAGCTGTGTGAGGAGTTCCTGGCACATGCCCGAGGGCGGCTGGAGGAAGAGCTGAGAAGCCTGGAGGCAGAGCTGGGGCCCTCTCCTCCAGCCCCTGATGTGTTAGAATTCACCGACCATGGAGGCAGTGGTTTTGTGGGTGGCCTCTGCCAGGTGGCCACAGCCTACCAGGAGCTGTTTGCAGCCCAGGGCCCGGCAGGCGCCGAGAAGCTGGCAGCCTTTGCCGGGGAGCTGGGCGGCCGCTACTTTGCACTGGTGGAGAGGCGGCTGGCACAGGAGCAGGGTGGCAGTGACAACTCACTGCTGGTGCGGGCACTGGACCGCTTCCACCGGCGCCTGCGGGCCCCTGGGCCCCTGCTTGCTGCTGCTGGGCTGGCCGAGGCTGCCACGGAGATCGTGGAGCGAGTGGCCCGGGAGCGCTTGGGCCACCACTTGCAGGGCCTGCGGGCAGCCTTCCTGGGCTGCCTGACCGATGTGCGGCAGGCACTGGCTGCACCTCGCCTGGCTGGGAAGGAAGGCCCTGGCCTGGCCGAGTTGCTGGCCAATGTGGCCAGCTCCATCCTGAGCCACATCAAGGCCTCGCTGGCTGCTGTACACCTCTTCACCGCCAAGGAAGTCTCTTTCTCCAACAAGCCCTACTTCCGGGTATGGCCTGCCTCTGGGCTTTTTTTTCTTTTTCTGGGCATTCTTTTATTTATTCTGCAGATTAGTAGCTACCAGGGCACACAGTCCTTGCCCCAAGGCACTCTGGATGTGGTTTCAGGCTGTCATGAGAAAGACTGGCACAGCCTGGAGGGTGGGGAGGGCATCTACAAGAGGTTCCCCAGTGCTGGTCCCTTCCCTGAGCAGAGTAGCTGCTCTGGGGTACTGGAATGCTGGATAAAGCTGCCCCTTGGTGAAGCACCAGGGCAATTAGGGTCCCGGCAGAGGGTCACTAGCAGCCCCTGCCTGGAAGAGGGGACCTGCTGTATATCAGTGCCCTTCCTCCTCACAGGGCGAGTTCTGCAGCCAGGGCGTTCGTGAGGGCCTCATCGTGGGTTTCATCCGGTCCATGTGCCAGACTGCTCAGAGCTTCTGTGACAGCCCTGGGGAGAAAGGGGGTGCCACACCACCTGCCCTCCTCCTGCTCCTCTCCCGCCTCTGCCTGGACTATGAGACGGCCACCATCTCCTACATTCTCACCCTCACTGATGAACAGTTTCTGGTGCAGGTGAACTGCCAGCTCATAGCAGGATAGGGGATGGATGGTGGTGCTGGGAATGCAGGAGGCTAGGTAGTGCCCTCATAGTCAGACCCAGGCCAGGTGCCTGTGCCCAACCCAGCCTCCCCCTTGACAAGCCTGTGCCCAGCTCTTGGTTGGCAGTGGCCCCTGAGCTTCCCCCAGTACCCACTGCTTTTCTGTCCTCTGCATCCCTGGCTCAGGACCAGTCTCCAGTGACACCCGTGAGCACGCTGTGTGCAGAGGCCAGGGAGACAGCACGACGGCTGCTAACCCACTATGTGAAGGTGCAGGGCCTGGTCATATCGCAGATGCTGCGTAAGAGCGTGGAGACACGGGACTGGCTCAGTACCCTGGAGCCCCGGAACGTTCGTGCTGTCATGAAGCGGGTGGTAGAAGACACAACAGCTATTGATGTGCAGGTGCTGGCTCCGGGAACCCTGGTGCAGACTGGGGGTACTGGGGAAACAACCCTCTGAGGATCAAGACTGCAGGGGCCAGGCAGTGCCTCCATCCATGGCCTCATTCCTCCTCAGCCCCAGATTGTGGCATTATCACCCCCATTTCGTCTGTGAGGAAGGAGAGGTCCCGAGTCACCCAGAAATTAAGGGCCTCAGTATCAACTCTTTATGTCCCACCTTTGCGCTACTGCACTAAATAGTGACTTGGTGCCAATTTCATACCAAGCCTGGACTGCCTGTGATTCTTGTAACAAACATGACTTGTAGCAAATGAGTGTGTAACTTAGGGTATCCTTGGCCCCTGCCCAGCGCACCTGGTGAGCTGGAGGTCCCCTGTGCTCCGGCCTCCTTGTAGTGTCTCCTTCTACCACCAGGTGGGGCTCCTGTACGAAGAGGGTGTTCGCAAGGCCCAGAGCAGTGACTCCAGCAAGAGGACCTTCTCCGTGTACAGCAGCTCTCGGCAGCAGGGCCGCTATGCACCCAGCTATACACCCAGGTCTGCGGGTCAGGGTAGCCCCTGGGGGAATGGAGGAAGGATAACAGGTGCAGGGTGGGTTCTGAATGCTTGTTCCCCTTCCCCCCATCCAGTGCCCCAATGGATACCAACCTTTTGAGCAACATCCAGAAGCTGTTCTCTGAACGTATTGATGTGTTCAGTCCTGTTGAGTTCAACAAGGTTTGAAGTCCCCAGTGACCCCACCTTCCAGGGGCACTGGGGAAGGTTGGCTGAAGCAGCTCCACACTGGCTCAGGGAGCCCTAGAACTCTGTCCCCCCAGTCTATCTCTGAGGGGTGTTTCTGGGAGTGAATGGTCATCCAGAGCCCCACCATCAGCATCCCATGGCCCTCTGCCCTGACTTTGTTGTGCTCCTAGCCTGGGTGTGGATGCTGATCTTGTATGCCTCTTTGGCCCTTGAACTAGTCCCCACATTAGTCCTGGGTCCTCCCCAGAGATTTCTATTCACATCATGGTCTCTGCCCCAGCCCATCCCATGATCAAGGACCTGGTGTTCTTCTCCCTCTAACTCAGTAAGGCCCCACCCCCACCCCTCCCACCCCCGTCAGTGCTGACCCCATCTCTGCCTATGATTGCTGGGGGTTCCCTGTCTGTTGCCCTCCAATCATGGGGCTAATCTTGTATCCCTCCCTCCCTCCTTCCCTGGGGCTTTCCAGCCATCACAGCTACTGGCATGTTACTGTCTCCCTGGCCCCTGCCCAGAATGTGGGTGCACTTCCCCAACACCTGCTGTCGTGGAGCTGCATCCTTGTGTCTCTTCCTACAGGTGTCGGTGCTGACCGGCATCATCAAGATCAGCCTGAAGACGCTGCTGGAGTGTGTGCGGCTGCGCACCTTTGGGCGCTTTGGGCTGCAGCAGGTGCAGGTGGATTGCCACTTCCTGCAGCTCTACCTGTGGCGCTTCGTGGCCGACGAGGAGCTTGTGCACCTGCTGCTGGACGAAGTGGTGGCCTCAGCTGCCCTGCGATGCCCGGATCCAGTGCCCATGGAACCCAGTGTCGTTGAGGTCATCTGCGAGCGAGGCTAGGCCCAGCCATTGTCATGTACGGGCATGCCAGCCTCCCCAACCCTCTCATCCCCTGGCCTCCTGCCCGCGGGGCTCTTCCCCTTTGGTCTCTAGTCCGGCCTAATAAATATGTGCTGTCTCCTCCCTCTCGCTTGTAGGGGCGGGACTCGAGGGGGTGGGGTTGTGAGGCTGAGGCTTAAGACTCGGCCTCCGAGGTGCTCGCGTCAGGCACGCCCCCAGAGCCGATTGGCTGATCTGCTGGGCCCATGGACCGGGGGCGGATCCATTTAAAGACCTAGGGACCAGCGCTTTCTGTGTCTAGCTCAGCCCAGACAGGTGCGGGCCCTGCGGCCTGCATTCCTTTCGTCACCAAGCGCATCTCCTGGGGGATGGGGTGGGGTGTGTTTCCTTGACGGATTTTTGTGAGCCCCACCTCCCGGCGGAGCGGAGACCATGGCCCCTCAGGGCTCCCGGGCCCCGCTGGAATTCGGAGGACCCCTGGGTAATGGGGCAGAAAAGGGGGAACCTGGGGCCAGAAGCTCCTCTAGGAAAAACTGGAGGGGCTGAGCTACGACCAGGGATAGGGCAAGATCGGAAGGCTCTGAGGGATGTCCGGAGGCAGAGAGATCTGGGGGTTTGCGAGTGCGGAGAAGGAGCTGAGGAGGATCCAGTTCTGGGGGCTACAGAGCGGGGGATTTGTGGAGTGGAGGACTGGACAGAGTCCGGGGAGCAGGAGGAGGGTCTTTGAGGGAGCCTGGAAGCGGGGACCAAAATGGAAGTTAGGGAAAGGTGCTGAAGGCTGAGGACAGGATATGGAACAGGACGATGGGAATGCTGAGGGGGCCCTGGAGACGACCGGGCGCCTGTGGGGGTCGGAGGAGAGTTGGGGCGCGGACGCCCGACACGATCGCTCCCTTCGCCAGGCGCTGCGGCGCTGATGCTGCTGCTCCCTGCCACCATGTTCCACCTGCTCTTGGTGGCTCGCTCCGGGCCGGCGCGCCTCCTGGGCCTCCCCCCGTACCTGCCGGGACTCGAGGCGCTGTGGAGCCCCGGGGCGCTGCTGCTGTGGCTCACCTGGCTCGGCCTGCAGGCGGCCTTCTACCTACTGCCGGCGCGCAAGGTGTGGACTCGGCTCTCGGACGCGCGGGGGAGGAGAGAGGAGGGTAGGGCTCGGTGAGAAGAAAGGCACCCTCAGCCCTCATCAGAGCCCCCTTTGTGCCTGCAGATGGCTGAGGGCCAGGAATTGAAGGACAAGAGTCGCCTGCGCTACCCCATTAACGGTGCCTGGGACTGGGCCCTTTCGCGGGAGTTGCACGGGTGGGGTGGAGCCTCAGGTCTAGCGGGGTCTGTGACCACCTGGCGCGCGCGTGCGTGTGCGTGTGGGGGGGTGGGGGTGGAGGTGAAAGGGCACAGTCCCCAGGACTCACCCTATGCTGGGGGTTCAGGCTTCCAGGCCCTAGTGTTGACAGCCCTGTTGGTGGGCCTGGGAGTGTCAGTTGGGCTGCCCCTGGGAATGCTCACGGAAATGCTCCTGCCCTTGGCGTTTGTGGCCACCCTCACCGCCTTCATCTTCAGCCTCCTTCTGTACCTGAAGGCTCTACTGGCCCCTGCCTCCGCCCTGGCACCTGGGGGGAACTCAGGTGAGAGGGGTTCCAGTAGGGTAGGGTTGGCGGTGGATGGGGTGCTGGCTTGCACCGCCATCGTCCTTCCTTCTCCAGGCAATCCTGTTTACGACTTTTTCCTGGGACGGGAGCTCAATCCGCGCATCTGTTCCTTTGACTGCAAATATTTCTGCGAACTTCGGCCTGGCCTCATCGGCTGGGTATGCCAGGCTTGGCTAAGTGGGGCTTGGGCCAGCAGGAGGAGTGGGATGGGTGAGCAGTTCTTGGGCAGGGCAGGCCTAGTATTGCACAGACATAAATCATTCATTCCATAAATACTTGTTGAATCTAATGTGTCCTAGGCACTGCTCTAGGTATTGGGATACAAGAGTTAAAAATTACAGAAAAGAAAAAAAAATCTGTCCTCATGGAGCCTACATTCTAGTGCGAAAGACAGACAAAAAATATATATAGTATGTCAGGATGCTGAGTGCTGTGGAGAAAAGCAAGGCGGGGAAGGAGGAGAGATGCAATTTTTTTTAAATCCTCCCTCGAGGATATGTTTCTATTGATTTTTAGAGAGAGAAGAAGGGAGAGAAACATTGATGTGAGAAACATTGATTGGTTGCCTCCCATTTGCTCCCCAAAGGGGGGATCAAACCCACAACCTTTCGGTACACTAAATGACGTTTCAGCCAACTGAGCACCCAGCCATGGCGAGGTGCAATTTTAAATACAGCAGTCAAATGCGTATCTATTTCAGGAGAAGAGAGGGATCCTATGTTACTTGCTAGTCAAAGCAGTGCAGAACTTAGAACTGACCACTGGGTTTAGCAACCTGTCCATCGCTAGTGTCCTTGACTGATATGCCAACTGTGTTTCTTGGTTATAATCAGTCCTGGACTGTGGTCAGCATTTCCCAAAGGTCCCTTGTGCCACTCCAGAAATCCTCATCTGGAGGCAGGAGGAATGCCGAGTGCCCCAGATCTGGATCCCAGCCTCCAAGGCTATGTCCTAATGTGTGAAATGGGGTAAAGTAAGAGCTTCCTCCTAAGATTATTGTGAGGATTAGAAGTGGTAACCTAATGACAGCGCCTAGCCTACTGCTACCAGATGGGAGTGCTAAGTACAGGCTGGCTGCCAGCCACCGTTATTGAGACACACTGCTTAATTCTTTACACTCATCATGTGTGTCGATGAGTCCTCAGGCAGCTCCATGAGACAGGTCCGTAATTATCTCCATTTCCCACATGGGGCTGGGGAAGGTGGGCTTTAGAGAGGGTAAGCAACTTGCCCCAGTGGGGAAGCTAATTCAGAACCAAGTCTGTTTTAACTCTCAAGCCTGAAACATCTGTTTACTCCCTATGCTGCCCTCCCAAAGGGAACACTATAGGACAAGGCAAGAGAAAACAGGCTGGGGACGCCTCTGAGGTGGTCCATTGCAGGCGCTCTGCCCCTGGGTACAGAGGCTGAATCCATGTGACAAAGAGCTGGAGAGTTAGTGACTGACAGTTGAGAGAGACAGGGAGAGGCTGGCCACTGCCCTCCCAGGTGGAGATGGGCTAGGGACAGACTGCCCTGTCTCTCCCCAACCCCCAGGTCCTCATCAACCTGGCCTTGCTGGTGCAGGAAGCAGAATTTCGGGAGAGTCCCTCCCTGGCCATGTGGCTGGTCAATGGCTTCCAGTTACTCTATGTGGGTGATGCCCTCTGGCACGAGGTGAGGTTGGACTGGGCAGGGGAGGCAGGGGAAGTTGCCCGAGGACCTTGTAGGGACTAAACCAGCATGTCTGGGTCCTCTCCCTGCAGGAAGCTGTCCTCACCACCATGGACATCACACACGATGGGTTTGGCTTCATGCTGGCCTTTGGGGACCTAGCCTGGGTACCCTTCACCTACAGCCTGCAGGCCCAGTTCCTGCTGCACCACCCACAGCCCTTGGCGTTACCCACAGCCTCGGCCATTTGCCTCCTCAATGGTCAGTCAGGAGGGCAGCAGGCTTGGTGCATCCTCCCTCCCCTTTCATTCGTTTACCTGGCACCCACTGGGTAGCTGCTAATCCTCAGGCCCTCTCTAAAGCTGGGGCCTGGCTCCTGGGGTCCAGGCGGACTGGGTTTGGGCTATGTGGGGATGATCAGGGTCAGGCAGAAGATGTGGCCCTCAGCCCTGACTGCCTGCCCATGCTTTATCCCAGCTGTTGGTTACTACATCTTCCGTGGAGCCAATTCCCAGAAAAACACCTTCCGAAAGAATCCTTCTGATCCCAGAGTGGCCGGTGAGCTGGGTTTCCAGGGTGCCATGAGTGAGGTGGGGTAGCTGGGGGTCACCCATCCCACTACCTGTCTTTCCCCAGGCCTTGAGACCATCTCTACAGCCACAGGGAGGCAGCTGCTAGTGTCTGGGTGGTGGGGTATGGTCCGCCACCCCAACTACCTTGGAGACCTCATTATGGCTCTGGCCTGGTCCTTGCCCTGTGGTGAGTGGCTTGGATTGGTACAGGGTGGGGCTGCATGTGTGTGAGGGGCAGAGGTGGGATGGTAACCACAGGATACCCAGTCTGGGTGTAGAATGGAGAACAGCAGTGCACTTCAGTGGAGGGAATAGTAAGGGAGCTGGAGATGGACTCACGGTGTGACTGGGGCAGACCTCTGTGCCAGCCTAGCACTGTTGGCACCTTGCTGCAGACCCTGGATCTTTCGCCACTGAGCCCCCATGAGCAATTAGGTGTGGAAACCTTTGTGAACTGGGGGTCTGGCTGTGTGGTCACAGAGCTCCCTTCCCCACAGGGGTGTCCCACCTGCTGCCCTACTTCTACCTCCTCTACTTCACTGCGCTGCTGGTGCACCGTGAGGCCCGGGACGAGCAGCAGTGCCTGCAGAAGTATGGCTTGGCCTGGCATGAATACTGCCGGCGTGTGCCCTACCGAATTGTGCCCTACATCTACTGAAGTGGCTCCACCGATCCTAGGTCCTGGCCAGTGCCCATCCATCTGCCAGCACACCCACCAGCAGGAGCCGGGGCACACTTAAAACTCAAAAGCCTGCACTCAGTCCTGCCCTGAGCTCCAAAAGGCAGGGATGAACAGCTTCAGAGAGGTGGTCTGGAGCAAGGAGAAAATGAAGCCAGTACCCAAAAAAGGGAGAGGAGGGGTTGCTCCTACTTCTTGGATAAACATCTGGAACCCTTATTGCTGCTTCTCTCCCTTTCTGGGGCAGGGGTATTTAAAAATTGGCTGGGTCATCCCTGATCAGGGAGAAGCTGAGAGATTTATGGGCCCAAGAGTCTGGGGTGGGTGGGAACAACAGCTGTCTCTCAGAAATGGGCACTGACAACAGGTCAGACCATGTACAGCTTTATTGATGACACTGAGACCACAGTTCAGCCAGGGAGTTCCTCAATGAGAGTCCTCGGGGCAGGTGGTAGGGGACCTCCCCAAAGCCGCTCCAGCTCCCCAGTGAGGGCTGCCACCTCCTCGGCTGCTAAAGTGTGAGCTCGGTGGGCCCTGGCACAGTCCAGAGCCAGGCCTGGGAGGGCCACCTCATTTTCGTTGGTCCAAGCCAGCAGAAACTGGCACTTCTTCCGGGCCCGGTAGAGACGACCTCGCTCTTCAGTAGCCTCTGCCCGTTTCCGGGCCCGGCCCAGGGTCTGCACTAAGTGCCCCAGTGCTGCCAGCGTGTAGCCCTTCTGGTTGGCAGGGCCCTCGCCCAGCAGGATGCGGGCGGCCTCGCGCATGGCACCCCGTGTGCCCAGGGGCCCGGGTGGATGCTCGCCGGCTTCAAGCACGTGAGCTGCGGCCTGCAGGGCTTCTTCGGCAGAGGCAAAGACTTGCTGGGCACCCAGGGCTCCCGAAACGCCGAGCAGTGTGGCACAGAAGTCGGAGAGCAGCGCGTCGTCGCCGCCGTGATACAGGACAAGGGTGTGTGCATAAGCGAACAGCACGTTGGGCAGCTGGAAGCGTACGAGCGGCGAGGCCCGGCCGCGGCTCAGGCTGGCCAGCGTGGGGATCCGGGTGGGCACGGCGGGCGTGCAGGCCCCGGGGGAGTCTCCGAGAACCGGCTCCTCGGCGGCCGGGGACTCGGCAGCAGCGGCATCCTTCACAGGTTCCGGCGGCGCCTTCGCAGGAGCGGGCTCCAGCTCCGCGGCCTCACCGCGCGGGGTATCATCCAGCTCCTCCAGAAGTCGCGGCCGTGGCCCGGTACCGCCACCCCACCACCATGGTCGCCACGGGGGCAGCAGCCGCCCGGCCTCGCCGCGGTTCAGCAGCCGCTCGAAGGCCGCCTTCTCGGCGGGGGAGAGCCGCTCCCAGAGTCCTAAGAGGCCGCCGGGCGCCGGGCCAGGTCTGAGGCCTGCGTCCTCCGGCTCGTCCTCGGTCTCGCGTTGCTGCCGCAGCCGGCGGAGGGCGCTGGCTAGGCGGCTGGGAGAGGCGCTGCGGCCGCGGAGCTCTCCCAGCACCTGGTCACGGTAGAAGCCTTCGGCACAGGCGCCATGCGCCCGGTAGCAGCGCAGCGAGCAGTAGGGCACATTACAGCGGGGGCAGGTATAGCGCGCTGGCTGGGCCTCCGCCGCCGGGCAGAAAGCGCAGGGCCCGGCCGGCTCCATGGCAACTGGCGCGGCGCGCCCCGGAACTGCAGCTCGGCAACCTCCGGCGCTTCTCGGCTACTTCCGCTTCTTTACGGGGCCTACGGAGCGTCCAAAGCTCCCCGAAGACTCTCGGCAACTTCCGCCCACACTCGGAATCCAAACCCCGCCCTTCTCAAGTGGCGGTTGGGCGGGCGCAGGAGCCGGTAGGGAGCGTGAGAAGCCCGCCCCGCGCGCTGAGGTAGGAAGGCCGCCTTCGCCGGCACCGGCTCGCTACCTGGTGGGTTGCCTTAACACTGCAAAGAGCAGAGGCGGAAATCGATCTTTGCCAAGCACCTACTCCGGGTCATTAATTGTGCCAGGCCCATGAGAGATGAGATGCGTCCCTGCGCTGTAGGGGCAGCCATTATACTAGGGGACACAAAGGGGAGTGGAAAAGCCAAGGTGGGGTACCTAGCCTAGACTGGGTGTGCTGGGGCATTTTCCCTCTTCAAAGCAAAGCAACATTTAACCATATCTGAGCTCCTGTTTGCTTTCCTCCTCCAAACCTATCGTTCATGCAACTTTAAAGCGCGGATTCCACACTAGGTGCCAGAAACACATTGAGCAGAGGTGGGGTCCTATCATAATGGAGCTTAGTTTGTGGTAGAGTGGGGGCGATGACCCACAGCGTTGTGAGTTTGACCCATGGCACCCTGAAGGTAAGTTCTGGTTCTTTGGTCCCTCACCTCACATACAATCTCACAGTCTGTTCTGCCTTCAAAATACCTTGTACTTCAGTATGAATCATATATTTCCCTACCAAGATCTAGATAGATTTGATGGCCTTCTAGTCTGTTTAAAGTGGGTTGATTAGTGAAGCAGTGACAGTCAAGTCTGCTCTTTTTTTTTTTTACATCCCACCACCACTCCTGGTCTAAGTCCCTTGCCTCTCAATTGGATGACACCACTGTACTTGGTTTCCTAACTTTCTTGCCAGCCCTCCAGAAAAAATCAGCCAGAGAAAATATTAGGTCACAAATCAGATCACATCAGGCCCTCGCTTAACACGCTTCCCTGCCCTAGGTGACTCCTCTGCACTTGGACACAAACTCCTCTCCATGTCTGACTGCGCAGTTCCTTCTGCTGGAACTCTCACCATCTCACCACCTGACTAGTTCCTTCTGTTTCAGGTTTCACACATGCCATCTTCTGAGACCTTTCCTAGGACAGTATATCTGTCTACCCAGTTCCCCTTTGTTACAGCACTCTACTTGCTTTGAGGCTGGCTATTAACACTTTTAGTTTCCTCACTTTCTCTATGTGAATCTAAATTCTTAGAAGGGAGAGTGCCAGGTGTTTCTAACTAGAGACAAAAACAGCCAATGTATTTGTACTATGTGGCAAGTGCTGATCTAAGCACTTTACATCCTTTATTTAATCTTCATAGCAAATGTCAAGAGATAATGGCAGAAATTGTTTTTGTTCCACATATTTATACATTCATTGGTTGATTATTGTATGTGTCCTGACTGGGGATCAAACCTGAAACCTTGGTGTATTGGGACAAGGCTTGAACCAACTGAGCTACCTGGCAAGGGTGAATAGTTATAAATGGAGCGACGATCCAAACTCAAGCTGTCTTAAGTCTAGAGCTCAAGGTCCTTCTTTACCCTATGATAATGCTGTATTCTAGAAGCAGCAGCTTCAAAACCTTAGCTGCATGAATGTGGGTACGCGTGTTGCTAGCAGGGAACCTTGAATCAGTCCCAGAGAATTTAACTCTTGTGACCAGTGAAACAATCAGCTGTTCAGCCCAAGCTGTGATTAGGATAGCGAGACCAGTCATGCAATCAGAAGTACAAACAAGGTCACCACAGTACTAATGTAATCAGGCGATACTTTCCAAAGCTGGGTAAACCCAAATTCCTGCCCTGGACTCCACTACGGCCACAGATGGTCCCAAGTTCAAGGAAAGGCCAGACTGGCATTCCCTGACATTTCTTCTACTGGAACTCTTCCCTTCCATTGCTGCTGCTATAAAACTCCCACCACAATGATTCCTATCTTCTGTTTAAAAGAATGGGAACAAAACAAAACAATGAGAAGGATTTGGGGGTATTATCAAGTTACTTGAAATCAGAAATTTCCCCAACTCTACATTTGAAGGAAGGACTGGGACCTGTAAGCTGTTTTCATGGGAAACCTTTTGTAGTTTACCACCCACCCGCCCACCCAGGGCCTCTGCTTCCCCCTCACTTGACACTGCCAAGAAACCAAAATGAGACCTAACTGTTCTAGTGGACATACCACCAGCCCTAAAGCTGTATCTCTCTCTGAGGCCCTGCAAATGAAAATGAAACAAGATGACTGGGCTAAGTGGCTTTATTAGGGAAAGCCAGATTACAGAGGATTAAGAGTTGGCATTGGGGCCCTTCTTCTTGCCAAATGTGGGCACAACATTGACAAAACGCCGGTTGTACTGCATCCGCCGCTTGGCCCGGCCAGTCTTCTTCTTCTTTTTCTCCTGTTTGGCCACCTGGGAAAAGGGAAGGCTGATCAGACCCTGGCTGACCTCTTCCCCATCTCCTCTCAGGCTCATCTCCAGGGAAGAAGACAGACAGGTCAAGAGCCCAGGGTCTTGGCTTATCTATGACAGGAAAAAACAGTCCAAAGGACACCACTAATACTCTCACTTACCTTGGGAGTCTGACCTCTTACTTTCCCAGCACGGGCCAGGGAACCATGGACTTTACCTGTGGTGGGAAAGGAAGACAGCAAGCAGTTAGGAGAGCAAGAAGGCCCCGCCTAGCAGAGTTCTTTCTCCCTCAACTCAAGCCTTCACAGGCAACTGGGCTCAACAGGGAATGAGAACAAAATGGCAGAGATTTGACATCTGACTAAAAATTTTCCAGCCCCCTGACTTTAAACAAGAACTGAAGAGCACCTTGGGGATCTGGTCTAACCTCCTAATTTTAGTGAGGAAACTAGGAAACAGGCAAGGATCTAGTAAGTGACTAAAACAGAACCACACTCTGATTCAGTCTTCCAGGGACCTCTCAAGAATTAATTCTGAGGTAAACAGGAAGAACCACCCTGAATTGAGGACACTGATCTCCACAAGCAGTTCAAAGGGCAGTCGTCCTCGACTCACCTCCAAGCATGCGGCCGGCTACTTCCAGAGTGGTCAGAGCCTCCACCCCACACTGGCCTAGAATAGCCTCATCCTCTAGGGGTGTGCCTGCCAGGAGCACCACTTGATCTTCTGCAGCGATGCCCTCCAGCGAGGCTATATGAGCCTACAGGCAAAAAAGAGGCTCATTAGCGTTCCCGCGGGGAGCGAGGTTAAAGAACACAACAGAATGGTGCCCCAGGAGCACTACGCAGCCTTACCTTGATCTGGGCGACAGTCTCTCGGCCGGTCACCTCGAGGGTGTGTAGCTCCTGGGCGCGGACAAAAAGCTGCATCTTGGCGACTGAGGAAAAGAAATGCTTGTAAGAGAAGAAATATCCTGGGAGAGAGGGAGTCGGGGAATCGGTGGCGGGTCGGGGACGATCAGGGGTCTCACGTGGATTAAGGCCGGGCTGCCAGGGAGATCGGGTGGGAACAAGAACCCGACGCACAGAGCAGGCCCTCTTTATTTTTCCCGCGCCCTCTGACCTCGCAGCCAACCTGCTATGAAGCCTTCCTGATTCAACCGGGGCCCAACTCTACCTGAACTGCGGCCTCTACCGCTACCGCGAAGATGGAGTCGAGAAAGAGGAAGGAACGAGAGCGCACACGTCCTAATCGCCTGCTGCGTCTCACGTCACTGCTGAGCGACGAGTGTCTCTGCTAGTCGTACCGCCCACGGCCTCGTAACCCCGCCCCTTTACGCTTCGCGTAAGCGTCCTTTCGGCCCCAGGGGCGTGCGCAGGCAGTCGCGGGAGTAGGCCGGTTGCGCGCGCAGAAGGCTAAGGTTCGGGGGGTTCAAGATGGCCGCGGCCGTGTTCCGGGCTGCGCTGCGGGGCTGTAGAGTCGGCGTCCAGCCGGGCTGCACGCTACGGCGGCTGGTGAGAGCACTGAGCTTGGAGCGGGGGGCAGAGGGCTGGGTATGAGGTTCACTGTTATTCCTTGTAACCCTGTAAATCGCGCTTCTACTTGGGGCCTTAGTTTTTCCATCTGTAGCTAAGATACAAGATTGAGGAGGAAGGTGACAGGACCTGGTGCGCGCTGGGAGGTGTGGGGGTTGGAACCTGATTGGAGGACAACCCCGGTGAGTCAAAACTGGGAGGGACTGCATCTCGACACGCTGTCTAATTTATTGAAGGGAAAACCCGTCCACGGCTCGACCCTATCTTTGGCGACACTTACGGGAACCTAGAGCTCTTGACATACAGGTCACTTCATCCTGCTTCCTTGTTCTCATTGTAACCCCGGGGCCTATCAGGACTCCGTGGTATCTGTTGGGAGAAGTGTCTAGAAAGGATCTTAAAGCTGGAGGATGGGAGGACCAACTGTGGAGTGTGACTTTAGGTAGATTATTTAATGTCTTAATCTTCCTCGGATTCAAAAAAGTGTGTAATATAACCTGTCGAATTATAAGAATTAAGTGAGAACAATACCTGTAAAGCACTTAGGACAGTGCCTGGTGGTATCTGTATGAGGCTGAAACCTGTCAGGTAAGGGAGGGTAAGGTCGGATGAGCTTGAGTGGAAAACTATCATGGTTGCTGAAAGTGCATAACCCAGAACTAGAATATTTCAGTAGAATATTTAAAAGAAACTTTCAATACGGAAATAAGCCATATTGGTCAGATTTCTAGGTAATTGGCTTTTAAAAAAATGTTTTTATCGATTTTCAGAGAAAGGAAGGGAGGAGAGAGAGAAACATCGTTGGTGAGAGCCATTGATGGCTGCATCCTGCTCACCTCTTACTGGGGATTGAGCCCAAATCCGGGCCATGTGCCCAGACTGGGAATTGAACTGTGACCTCCTGGTTCATAGGTCGGTGCTCAACCACTGAGCCATAACGACCAGGCTAATTGGCTTTTCAGAAATATACACACGCTTGTCATTTGAGTCTCAAGAGCGACTGAGAGCCCAGCTGGGCTTGGCTCAGCGGTTGAGCGTCAACCTAGGATCTAGGCGATTGGGGTTCGATTCCTGGTCAGGGCACATGCCCGGGTTGCGGGCTCGATCAATGACTCTCTCATCATTGATGTTTCTGTCTCTCTCTTTCCTTTCCTCTCTCTGAAATCAATAAAGATATATTAAAAAAAAAAAAAAAAAAGAGCGACAGAGTGGTAGGAGTGGCAGGCCCTTAAGAATGCTTGAACTTTTCCAGTCCCACCTACACCCTGACAAACTGAAGTCTGGTGCTTTTCTTTCTCCAGTCATTTATTTATGCCATTCTCTCCACCTGTAATGTTTCCTTTCTCTGCTTACTAAAGTTCTGTCTAGTCTTTATGGGGTAGGTGGTGAGTGGGCTGATGGAGAGATGGTTGCTTTTTGTTTTTGTCTCAGAGCCAGACCCAGGGGCCTCCTAATTACCCCAACTTCGTGGAGTCTGTGGATGAATACCAGTTTGTGGAGCGCCTGTTACCCCCCACCAGCATCCCCAAACCCCCAAAGCATGAACATTATCCTACTCCTAGTGGCTGGCAGCCCCCCAGAGGTGAGCTGGATAATGGAGATGGCTTGAAGGCTGCAGGGAAGTACCCCTCCTTAGTGGTTGGCCTGCCCCAGCTGAGACTTTGAACTCAGTGGCCTCAGGACTTGTGTTGAGATCTCACAGGACTAGCATCTATCTCATGTTCAAGGAAGGGCCCAGGAATGGAGCCCTGTTTTACAAGTAACCATTCATCCACACTGTTGGGATAAGGTCTTCCCATGCAGGAAAAATGAACCATAGATAGAAGACCCAAGAGCTTGGACCCCTCCCCCCCCCCAGTAGTCCATATATCACAATTGAGAACACAGCTTGGGAGTTGGGCAGTTCTGGGTCCAAATTTGGCTCTATTGTTCATTACCATTGTGATCTTGAGTTAGTCAGCCTCTCCCAACCTCAGTTTTGGCAAAATGGAAATAATCTGCTTGGTGCACAAAGCACTTAGTGCAGAACCCAGCATGTGGTAGGTGTTCAGTGCTTTTAAATCCCCATCCCTATGTGCCAGAGACTCATTTGTCTCCCTGACCCAAAGGAGAAAGGCAAGGATTGGTCCCAGAGGGGGACCCAAAGATTCAGGGATGCATGGCCCTGACTTAATTTCTTTTTGTGCACCTTCTGGTGTCAGCCCTGTGCTGGGCCTTGGGGTACTAGTGTCCTGACTCTAAACTTAGGGAAAGAGCAGATCTGACCTGAAGTCTGGGGGTAGAATTGCCGCAGTGTGCACTGCCCCTCTGCAGACTGTGAGGGGAAAGGCCTTGGCTGAGGTGGGATGAAGCCTGGGAAGATTTGGCTTATTACCATCCTTCCCTGTCCCAGACCCCCCACCCAACCTGCCTTACTTTGTGCGGCGCTCTCGGATGCACAACATCCCTGTCTATACGGACATCACACATGGCAACCGCCAGATGACTGTGATCCGGAAGGTGGAGGGAGACATTTGGGTAAGTGTGTGGGTTTGTCAGGGTCTGATTATGACCTTTTAAGGGCTGAAGGGATGGGAGTCCTCTATAGGTGATGGTCTCCTGACCAGGCCTGATTTGTCATCTTCCCCCAGGCCCTGCAGAAGGATGTGGAAGATTTTCTGAGCCCACTGCTGGGGAAGACACCTATCACCCAGGTCAATGAGGTGACAGGTACCCTGCGGATCAAGGGCTACTTTGATCAGCAACTAAAAGCCTGGCTCCTAGAGAAGGGCTTCTGAGGCCCAGCTGAGCAGCCTGCATGACAGCATCCCCCACAGACTGGAGCCCAGGGGATCTCAGGAGCAGGGAGACCAGGGCTAAGGGCTTGGGCAGGGTAGAGTGAGGGCTAAAGGGCAAAGCATGCCTTGCGTGCATACAGGGGAAAACAGGAGCATCTGCACAGGTGCCAGCACTGGGGGAGTGCCATCTTATATTGGAGACCTACTAGGAACAGCCCAGCTAGTAGGGGGCATTAGTTGCTGTACCCCTTGCCCCTGATTTTGGTCTGTTCCTGCTTTTTCTTCATTGGATCAGTTATTTAAATTCTGGAGGTTGTTGAGTGCCTCTCTGGTGGAGGCAATAGCCCAACCAAGTTTAGGGGAGGGGAGCACAGGACAGATCCATTGGGCACCCTCCTTCCTTGGCCCTCAGACTCAGTGCTGCAAACATTTCCAAGCCCTTGCTCTAGGCCAGACCTGGCTTGGTGGAGGCAGTGTGCCCATGTCAGCCCATGAGCTCATTCTTTCTACTCACGGTGAGGTGAAGGCCCACTCCCCTCTGCTCTATTCCAGACTGGAGTTGGGCCTGATTGGGTTTCTAGCTCCAGTAATCTAAGTGATTAGCTGTAGCCAGTCTGCCCACAAGGGGGTGCTTGGGAGCTTCTAGCAGCCCAGCACAGGGCCATGCTTCCCAGCTTGCTGACCCGGTATCAAGGCTGAATAGGGAGTTTGCAGGCCAGAAAATGCTGGCCTTTTGCCCCTGCCATCTCATCCCACCCCCAGCCAATGAACCTTCACACTTGTTCTGTCACAAGGGCCAAAGGCCTGAGTTTCCACCTCACCCCAGCATCAGACTGGATAAGGCGGGATTCAGAACCTGGCTCCCCTACTTGGTCTCTGACTAAAGCACGGTACTTAATCTTTTGGGGGGCTCGGTTTTTTCATATGTAATATGGGTATATCTTACAAATAGTTTAATAACAATGTGCCCAAGGACAGTGCTAGCTAGTATAAATAAACCCTCACTCCTGGAGATTCCAGGCTACTCTCATTTCTACAGCCTGAGCAAGAAAATGGATCCCAGTTCACTGATGTTATGATACCAGCTCTACCAATTGTTAATGCAAGTTTTTATTTGGCTGTATATACAATTTAAGCTATTAAAATTTGTACAATATTTACAAATTAAATAATCATCTGAAACTCCAGCAACTCACGTAACACAAAACCAAGGGGGAAAAGTCAGGGACAGGCAGGCCTTGGCTCCTATGTTCCCTACCTGGCCCAGGCTTTTCTAAACTGGAAAGACTAGGAGACTTGCATTCCTGCTTCTCTTTCCTGGGGTCAAGCATTCAAATTCAAAGACAAATTTAAGCCAAAGAAAATAGCAAGGAAGTAATTCCAATTCTTCTAAACTTGAGAAAAATTCTGTAAGTTGAGAAGTGGCCTTCCGTAGATTCTGGGGCTTGCAGTGGTTCCAAAGCAGACACACAAGCCCTCAGCCTGGAGTGAGGCTGGGCAGTGGCTGCTGGGTGTGGCCAGGGACAGTGTCGCTTTAGACACGCTACAGGGAGACAGAGGCCTTTTTGGGCAGTGTCCCTCAGTGCTGCCCTCCTGCTTCTCCGCCCCCAGGCACTCCTTTCCCTGAGTTGTGTGGTTGCCAGTAAGACATTGGAAATGTCACAGGGCATAAGGGACACAGCCACCACCACAAAGGGCTTCTGGGGAGTTTAGGGTAAGAAAAGGATATTGATACCAGTCTTGGTTGGTGGGCCAGGGAGCAAGTTCCGGGTCTGTCCCCAGCCCCTTGAGTCCACACTTAGGAATGGGAGCTAATACTGTTTGGTACTGCAGCGTGACTCCACACACACAAGTGGGGCTCGGAAGGGCTGCCCCTTCTCCAAGAAAGGGGTGGAGGGATAGAAGCTTCTCAGAGGCTGTGCTGTTCTGCCTTCATGGCCCCAGCAGAACACAGGGCTGAAGAGTTGGAGAAGAAGGCTGGAACTGACTCAAGATCCCCATGACTGCCTAGGACTGTAAGGGCTAGAGTCAACTGGGGCCTTAGGCCTTTTTCCACTTGGCCTAGGGGATGCCACCTCCTCCGTCCCAGATGTGGGGGGTTACTACTCCCTGGTACAGATAGAGAGGGAGCTGGCACTTGGTGGCAGGACATGTTCCAGCAAGGGCTGCTCAAGAGAGTGGGAGCAGGGGCCAGGACTGGGGCAGTGTCAGTGGGCAACAGGGGACTCCAACTTTTGCAGGCGGCGGCGGCGGAGCTCTGCTGCATCAGGCTCCCCATCCTCAGGCAGCTCCTCGGTGCCCACTGACTCAGGCGCTGGGGACAGAGAGAAATCAGAAGTGGAACACAGAGAAGTCCTCTGCCTCACTCTCACACTCACACCCGTAGGCTGACCACAACTACCTGGAGGCTTTTCAGGTTCTGGGGCTGGTGGGGAAGCTCCTGGGGATGGGGTGGTGGCGTCAGAGCTGGGGGTGCTGGTGGAGGAGGCAGCGGCGACAACTGTAGGGGTAGTCTCCTCAGTGGGGTTGACTGAGGTGGCAGGCCGGGGGGGCCTAGGAAGAGAAGGGACAAGAGGTGAGCCCAGCTTTGGCATCCTGGCATGACTAGGCAGATTCTCCTGTCCTTGGTGAGCCTTGCAGAATAGAGTCCAACACTGATGTGCCTCTGCAGCCAACTGACCACCAGACACGAGTAAATATGTAGAAATTCTTGTGATTCTACACCACAGATTGATTGTAAGCCACTTGCAGGCAGGGACTGTAGGCCTATTCACTGTTATACTGCAGACTCCACCCTGGGGTGCCAGGCACCTTATAAGGTATCTACTAAGACATCTCACTGGATAAAACAGAGCACTCAGGTCTCAGACTTGAGCTCCCGCCACGCCTGTGCTGTCATTGTTGGGTGCCAGGCACTTTGTACATGTGATCTGTGACTAAGAATGAGTGCCCTTTCTACTCAAGTAATGGTGGTCACAAAGCACTGAATGATGGGACCAGGACTTGAACTCGGGCCAGGCTGGCTCCAAGTGACTAACTTATTTGTTGTCTCAGATAAGGGGCACTGATTCCTAGTCACAGTCAGGAGGGTGTACGTGATGAAGTAAAACACTGAGAATTGAGTACTCTGACTTTAGGAAAATATAAAGTAACGATATTCAAAATCAGCTCTCTAATAGTCCTCACTCCTCCTTAGGTCCAGATGGGATGCCTGTAGGGAGATAAAAAGGCCCCAAGAATCCAAGACCCAGCGTGAGCCTACAGATAGGTGGCCTGAGTCAATAGGTATCACAGGATGGCACAAGAGGAAAAGGCCAAGAACCACTGCTGGGAGCCTTCTGGCAGCTCTATGCCCATTGCCCACCCTGGTCCCCTGTGCAGACGTACCCCAAGGAGGCGAGCACAGTGAGGTACTGGTTGATCTGCAGCATGGCAGCGTCCAGCAGCGTGTGGATGTTGCGCAGGCTTTGCAGCCGAGCCTCCAGGTGCTGCCGCTCATGGCCTTCCAGAGCCCGAAGCTCCTCTGGGGTCAGCCCAGCAAAGCCAGCAGGGGGCACAGGCATTGGGGGGAAGGCTGGAAAAGTAGAGGCTCAGCCTAGGTTGCCTGGGCCTGACACCCTCCCATCCCCCAGAACAACCAGGAGAGAGGCCCTGCTTACCAAACGGTGGTGGCAGTGGCATGCCCATCCAGGGAGGGGGGAAGGGGAACCCTGGAGTGGGGGCAGCCTCGGAGGTGGGGGCAGAGCCAGGTGCTGTGGCAGAGGCAGCAGAAGCAGCTGTGGTTGTGGCTGCTCCACTGGGCCGAGAAAGGGCTGCTAAAAAGCAAGAACAGGAAGTCAGTGAGTGTTGAGGGGCCTCTGCTTCCATTCCTCCCACCCTCCTGGTTGTCGCAGTACCCAAAAGGCTCACCTGCACTGGTGGATGGAGGGGCTGCAGCCTCTCCTGAGCTGGGGGGAGGTGGGACAGGTGGAAAGGGGCCCATGGGGGGCCACAGCGGGAACATGCCTGGAGGAAAGGGAGGCAGGAGGCCCTGGGGGACTGCAGAGAGAGGACAGGAGGTGGTGAGAAAAGGTCCAGATCATAGGCAAGGGGCCAGTTGTTGGGAGCTATGTCCTCTGCTCCCACAGGTCATCTCTGAGCTCAGCACTGACTACACATGACTGCAACCATCTATGTCTCTTCCCATGACTCCCCACCCCACCCAGACTGAGCTTCTAGTGGGCAGGGACTCTGACTTTCTATACCCAGCCCAGGGCAAGTACTTGACAGTATGTTAGATAGCCAAATGAGGGGCCACTCACAGTTGGGGGGCTGCGGCAGGAGTGGTGGGGGGTGGGGGGCAGGTGGTGGCCCCTGATCCGCAGGTTCAGGGGGGGGTGGTGACTGAGTTGGCAGTGATGCACGAAGAACATCCATACGGCAGGTAGGGCAGGTCTGCTGCCGCTGGAACCAGGAGCGCAGGCAGCTGGGGGTCAAGACCAGGCAATGATCAGCAGGTCAGGGCCTAGGGACCTGCCTCCCAGAGTCTGTCCCCTGATGTACAGGCTCCTCAGGGACCTCCCACCTGGTATGGAAAATGTGGTTGCAGGGCAGTCTCTTGGCACCAGTCACCATCTCTTCTCGACAGATGATACATACATTATCCATTGCCTGGAGTTCCTCTGGGGTGGCATCTGGGTACCTGGTTAGGACAGACCAACGACATGGTCAAGACCAGAGCTGGAGGCTGGAGGACCAGAGCTGGGGCAGAGCTTAGGAGGGCATCTAAGATGGGCCCACTTACAATGTGTTCATGTTGCGGATAGCTCGGCGAGACATGATGGCGTCTGTCACAGCTTTCTTGAACTGCCTGAAAGGATAATTTCAGTGCAAGTTGGGAGAGGGAGGGGAGGGGTCAAATAGGGGTCAGGGGCGTGGCAGGACAAGGCTCAGCTGGGCTCACCTCATGGCCAGGTACATAGGCCGGATGGCAAACAGAGGGAAGGTATGCACCTTGATCATGATGGTCATGAAAGCCATGTATAGCAGAACCTTGATGAACCCTGGGGGGAAAGGGTGTGCAGAGAGCAGCAGGTCACAGGGCCTGGGAGGCAGAGCCGGGGACACTAGTCCAGTTCAGGGGAGGCCCAAGCTCCTTTCACCTGTAAACAGTTCTGTGTAGAGCATGTACACAGCCTTATTGTCCCAAGGGTTTTCGCTCTGGAGGTCCACGGAGTGCAGCACGTACTTGATGAAGATGGTGAGCACCATAGTCATCAGGATGGCGTACTGGAGGGAGGGATGGGGAAGCATAAGCATGCAGCCCTGCCTTGCTCCAGACACACTGCTACCCCAGGTCTCTGCACAGCAGAGTGCAATAGTACAAGCACAGGCTTGGACACAGCAGGGGGTCTTCCTAGCCCCTCTACTCACTAGCTGGTGTGACTTTTGTTAACCCACTAGATCTCTCTGAACTACAGTTTCCTTGTCTGTAAAATGACAGAATAAACTGTTCTTTATAACAATGGTGCTTTGCTGATTAAGAGATGCAGGTCAAGTGCTCAGCACAGGGCCTACCACACAAAAGTGAGCTGTTGTCAATGAACACATTCTTCCTCTGCCAGGGACACACCTCCCTAGTTGTCCATCAAGCTAATTCGTTCTCTCCATCAACAGCAAGCTCCTCTGGCATCAACTTCCAGGGAGCCTTCCCTGAGCACTAGGTCAGGACTCCTCCTCCACAGGCACCTCTTTCTGTGCCTTCCCCACTCTCCTAGGAGTAGGTGCATAGAGGGCTGGGACTGACTGATGGCTGCTCCTTGGTGGCCCACATGGGGCTGTCCAGAGCAGGTGCTCAGTAAGGGCTTGTTGGGTTATTCAAGGCACATGCAGTGCCACCTCAGGCTTGTCCTCCCAACCTCCCAAGCCAGTTTTACCTCAAAGCCAAACACCAGCTGCACAGAGGCCCCACGGGTCAGGATGCTGTGATAGGCATGGCTGACGAAGAGGAAGTCCAGGATACCCAGGAGGAACATAAGGGCTGTGGAGACCCCCCAAATGGGGGGTTGGAGGGGTCAGCCCAGGATCTGCGAGCCACTTCCTATTCTAAGACAGCTCCCACCCTCAAGCCCACCATGGTCCCAGCCTCTAGTGAGATGGGCATATACCACTGACCCAGCCCCCTGGGAGCTCCAATTCTGCCTAGTGGGGCACTGGGGCAGCCCAAGCTCCAGGTGAGGAGGCAAAGAGCTAAGGGGCCAGGCAGTTGAGAAGCTCTGGAGTGGAACAGGGCAGAGGTGATGCAAATTAACTTCCTAAATTATCTTTCCTGTACAGCTGTGGCTGAGGGGGCAGCCTGTGCTCTAGAGTATAGGTCCATGGTTAGTGATTTTCACGTTCCAATCCTCCATGGTGCCTCTTCTCCCTCAGGCTCCCTCCTCTCCCCGCACATGGGTCTCACTCACAGACAATGCGGCAGTGAAAGAGCCAGGAGATATTGGGGCTGCGTTCCATCTGAGGCAGAGCAGAGAGGGGTCCTGTCAGGAAGGCTGGGGCTCACCCCACATCCCCAACCCAGCCCTCACTCCACAAGTCTGCCCACCAGCCACTCTCTGGCTTCTGTCTGCTTCAGAGAACCTCTGACCCAACTCACAAAATCCACACGGTCCTCAGCCAGCCAGTGAAAACACTTGAGGAAGAGAAGGAGAGTGAAGAGCGCAACAAAGCGGGGGCTGAAGTCATCCCGAAAGACAGTGAAGGCCAGACAGGTCTCAGTGACTGCATACCAGGAACGTTCCAGAAGGTGCTGGAGGTTGGGCAAGGCATGATGTGGAACTCAGACATTCTTCTTGCGCAGCTCCCTGGCCCTCACCTTTGGGGCCACAAACATCTTACCTCCATTTCTGCTGCCCTCAGTTGTCCAAAGAACACTTTGCCCATCACCTTGCCCAAGAGGAAGACAAGAACGAAGGCCTGGATGTACAGGACCTAGGAGTAAAGAGAGGCTATGGTTTGAGGTCAGTTTTAGCTTTGCATGGCACTCATCATTCAGGAACCCCCCCACATCCCCATCACAATTTGCCCAAAGTTAGGCAGCTGAAGGCTACCTCACTTCTCTCTAACCTGACCTCTAGCCCCACCCCTTTCTCAAGCAACCTCCTCCTTCTCTGCCAGGAGTTCCTCCCTCCCTAAGCCCTCAACTCACTGCCATGCTGGGGCTGGACTTGGTCAAGTACACCACAGTGGGGTAGAACTGGTGCTTGAGGTAGTAGGCGTGAGCCACCACTGCTCCTGTCAGCGCCAGGCTGGCCGCCATCATCACTGCGGTGCGGAACATTGCCCTGGCCTGGAAACCTGCATGGGGAAAGGGAAAGGAAAGAATAACTGGTGCGATGCCCATACGGTGCAAACCTAGCTAGGTGCCTGAAACACCGAGCCAGTAAACAGAAGGAAAAAACTCATTTCACCCTTACAATCTTCACATCAAGAACAGCATATACTCCCCCATTTCACAAATAGAAAACTGAGCCTCAAAGTGGTTAAGTGATCCCACTGACGCAAGCCCTGGAGCCTGGGTCAGTCTTGTTTCAAATCTAGGGCTCTTTCCTCTCTGCCGGCCAAGCTGCCGCCCCTAGGGAGGAATGAGGAAAGGCAGCAGTGATGGAGAGGAGAGAACTGCTACCACTGACCCTCAAGTGAAGATGACGCGGTGCATGCAAAAGACATGTATCTCCAGCAGCGGGAACGTGCGGCCAGGGCTGGGAGAAGCCAAGGCGCTGGGGGCGCAGCCGGCCTGTGACAGCTCTGCCGGGGTTGGCAGCTCCCACAACGCGCCCCGCGGGAGCGGGCCGGCTCCGTCAGTCCGGAACCCTGGTGCCCCCCAACCCCGGGGAAGTGTCAACTCGGGGCACCAGAGAAACGGCCGGCCGACAGGATGCCGTGGCGGGACTGAGGGGGACCCGCGATCGCGCACCTGTAAGCGCCAGAAGCTGCGAGCGTCGCAGGAGGGCCCAGCCTCACAGAGCGGCCGCGCTGGTGCCTGAGGTCTACCGCCCGCTGACAGACCGAAAGCGGGAGGCGGGCTGAGGGGCGCGCCGGCCCCGGAGACCTCAAGGGGAAGGTCCAGGTCCCGACTCCAACCACAACCCGGGCCCGACCCTGGCCCACTCACCAGGAGCCCAACGCCGCGAGCCCGCTCAAACCCCGCGACTGCGGAGGCGTCCCGGTTAACAACACTCCTCCACCCCCTGCGAGCCGGAACTTCGAGGGTGAGACACCTCACTTCCGGAAGCGCGGGGCGCGGGGCGCTGGGCGCGGGGCGCGGCGTGGGCCGTACCAAGTGCACCCTTCTCTTGTCCGCATCGCGTGTCTTTCTTGGTATCCAGAGCAGTCGTCCCACCACCATATCTGGGATTCGTGGCCACGGGTCGAGGAAGAGATGCAGGAGGTGGCTGGAGTGGGATAGGGCAACCGGGGTGGCGGTTAGCGTCCCCCTATTTATTAGTCACAAATGGTATCGTCCGCGCCGCTGTGTGGACGCTACCTAGCGGAGGACTCCAGGTCTCTAAGCTGCTGGAAGGTGGAGCAGTTTGCGGGCGGTAACACTTGGTTGGAGTGGGGAGTAGACAAGGGATAGCCAAGCCTAAGACAAGCAAAATGTTAGAAACTCATGCCAGGGGAGTTACAATAGTTTGACAAATATGATGCTTTCTGGGAAACTGGATTCAAAAAAGGAAAAATTCGTCTCCAAGATCACCCCAAATTGTGTGGGGGGTGAGTTGGATCCCCGTGGCTGCTACTGATTGGTCGAGATGTAGTTACGCGGACCAATAAGAAAAAGAAAGGAAATGTGCTGGCCTATAGGAAGAGAAAAGCAGGTGAGCGGTTGCTAGGGGCGGAAGGCAACGTTGCCTAGGACTAGGTCCCACCCGGGCGGAGAGTCGGGAAGGCGCTGCCGGTGGGCGGGTGGTAGGTCGGTGTCTGCCTTCGGGCAACGTTTGCTGGGCTCCGTAGCGGAGGCGCAGTCAGCTGTGCCACGGCCTAGGGAGAAGGTAGACCTTTAATACCGGCTAGTCTTGGGACGGGAATGGTCTGTGCAAAAGGATTGGCTTTGGTGCTGCATTCCCGCAAGCCTCCTGGTGCCTGTCCCGTGTTGTTCAGTTCTGGGCCGTAGGCACGGCTCCCTCTCGTCTCGTGCTGCCCGGGATTTCAGTTTGTGCCAACTCAGTCTGTTCATTGGCAGAATGAAGCTAATGCATCCACTTTGTGTCTTGCAATTTTGTCATCCCATTTAACTATCAGTCATTAAACTTTATGAGCTAGGTGGTGCTATCCTCATTTTACACATGCGACAGTTGAGGGCCAGAGATTTAAGACCTGTCCTGGGATTGGCATTGAGTCCCGTCCCGCTGGCCTCAGCCACCATGACCACCCCCTGTTGTCCTGGATTGAATGAAGTACTGATGCATGCTACAACACTGACCTAACCAGTAACCTGTCACTGAGTTGACTCCCCATGAAACCATCTACGACTTTCTAGAGGCTAATAGAGTTAATAAATGAGTTCAGCAAGGTTGCAGGATAAAGATTAATATGCAAAAATCTATTGTATTTTTAATTGAACAATCCAAAAATGATATCAAGAAAACAGTTCCATTTACAATGCTCCAAAAAAATACTTAAGAGTAAATTTAGCAAAAGGAGTGTAAGATTCGAGCACTGAATGTTAACAAAACATCACTGAAAGAAATTAAAGACCTAAGTAAATAGAAAGATACCTCCTGTGCGTAGATTCAAAGACTTAATATTGTGCGATGGCAATACTCCCCAAATTTGATCTAAAAATTCAACATTCCCTATCAAAATCCCAGCTGCTGTTATTGCAAAAATTGACAAGGTGATCCTACAATTCACATTGACTGCTCACTTCAGCAGCACATATACTATAATTAGAACGATACAGAGATTAGGTGGTCCCCTGTGCAAGGATGACACACAAATTCATGAAGCATTCCATATTTTAAAACAAATAGAATTCACATTGAAATGCATGAGATCCAGAACTGAGACAACTGTATGTTTGTTTGTTTGTAATCCTCACTCGAGGATATTTTTTCCATTGTTTTTCAGAGAGACTGGAAGGGAGAGAGAGACATCGATGTAAGAGAGACACATCAATTGGTTACCTCCCGAATGCAGCCCAGCCGGGACGAGCCACTGAGCAAAACCAGCTAGGGCAGAAATCAGTTTTGAAAAGAGTAAAACTGGAGTATTCATACTTCCTGATTTTAAAACTCACTACAAATCCACATTAAGATAGACAACTAAATCAAAGGAGTAGAACTAACAGTGCAGAAATGACCTCATACATTTATGGTCAATTGATTATCAACAAGGATGCCAAGACAATGCAGTGGAGGAAAGAATAGTCTTGTCAACAAATGCTGCTGAGGCCTCTACCTTACACCATACACAAAAATTAGCTCACAATGGATCAAAGACCTAAATGTAAGACCTAAAGTTATAAAAGTCTTAGAAGAAAACTTAAGCATAAATGAGCTTGGGCTAGATAATGGTTTCTTGGATATGACACCAAAAGCACAGCAACAAAAGAAAAACTAAAAAAATTGGACTTCATCAAAATTTAAAAATTTTGTGCTTCAAAGGACATCCATTCAGAAAGTGAAAAGACAACTCACAGAATGGGAGAAAATATCTGCAAATCATATGTTTGATAAGGGACTCGTAACTATGTTATATAAAGAACTCTTATAACTCAATAATAAAAAGACAACCCAATTTTATGGGCAAAGGTTTTGAATAGAAACTTATTCAAAGAAGATATAAAAATGGCCAATAGGCACATGACGGGTATGCAAATCAAAACCGCAATACGGTACCACTTCACACCCACTAGGATATTATAATTAAACACAATAGCAAGTGCTAGGAAGGGTGCCGAAAAATTAGTACCCTTGCGCATTTCTGGTAAAATAGTACAGATGCTTTGGAAAACAGTTTGGCAGTTTCTCAATAAGTTAAACATAGAGTTACCATATGACCCAGAAATTCCACTCCTAGGTACATACTCAAGAGATTTGCAAACATCTGTTCATACAAACACTTGTACATGAATTTTCACAGCAGCATTATTTATAATAGCCAATAATTGGAAACAACTCAAATGTCCATGAGTTGATAAAATGTAATATATCCATACAACGGAATATTATTCAGCTATAAGTAGGAATGAATTACTGATACATGCTACAACATTGACGAACCTTAAGAACATTATGTTAAGTGAAAGAAGCCAGGCACAAAAGGTGACATATTTTATCATTCCATTTATTTTATTATTATTTTTAATCCTCACCTGAGTATATCTTTTCCATTGCTTTTTTCAGAGAGAGTGGAAGGCAGAGAGAGAGAAACATCGATGTGAGAGAGACACATGGGTTTGTTGCCTCCCACACATCCAGGGATCGAGCCTGCAACCGAGGTATGTGCCTTGGCCAGAATCCCACCGGGACCCTTCAGTCCATGGGCCGACGCTCTAACCACTCAGACAAACTGGCCAGGGCTCATTCCAATTATTTTAAATGTCCAGAATAGTCAAATTCATATAGACAGAAAGTAGTTAGTGGTTGCTAGGGGCTGGTGGAGTAGGGGATGGGAAGTGACTGGGCATGGGGTGTTTTTGGAGGGTGGTCATAAAAATGTTATGGAATAGATAGTGGTGACAGTTTCACACCTTTGTGAATATACCTAAAATCACTGAATTGTACACTTTAAAATGATGAACATTAGGGAATATGAATTATATCAATAAATGGCAAGGACGTGACAAAGATAAAATAGAAATTAATAAAATAAAGCTAAAATAGAGAAGATAAAGTTCAAAGTTGGCTCTTTGAATAAACTATTAAACAAACCTCTGGCAAAACTGATCAAGAAAATAAAGTTAAGATACAAATAAACAGTATAATGAAGGAAAAGGAAACTATGTAACCATGGACTCAGAGATTTAAAAATAAGGATTTAGTAGGTGCAATTTTATGGCAATAAATTTGAAAACTTAAGTGAAATGAACAATTTCCTAGGAAATGAAAGATGTGTTAAAACTGACCCAACACGCCTGGCCGGCGTGGTTCAGTGGTTGGGTGCCAACCCATGAATCAGGAGGTTTGTTTCTGGTCAGGGCACATGCAGGGCTTGAGGGCTGGATCCCCAGCAGGGGGCGTGCAGCAGGCAGCCGATCAGTGACTCTCTCATCATTGATGTTTCTCTCTCTCCCTCTCCCTTCCTCTCTCTGAAATCAATAAAAACATGTTTAAAATAACAACAAAAATGACTCCACATAAAATATAAAACATGAATATACCAATAAATATGTTTAAGATGACTTAATAGTTAAGTATCTTCATTCCTCCTCCCCATATACAGAAAATAAAAGATTTTATTAGGCCCAGAGCATTAAGAAGCTCAGTACTATAAAAATCTCAATTCTCCCCAAAATTGACCTAAAATTTCAATTTAGATCAAAATGATTTTTCATGGAACTTAAGTTAAATGTATATAAGAGATCAAAGGATTATGACAATTTTTAAGGAAAAAATGCAGGATAGGGGACCTCTCTTTCACAGCAAGTATATTTGTACCTATTGTACCTACGACGTTGTAGTATTGTCCCAGTGATTGTAACTAAATCAAGGAAACAACATAGAAAACTCAGAAACTGACCCATGCTGGGATGGAAAGCAGATATATGACAGAGACAGTAATGCAGATCACTGGGGAAAAGATGAGCTCTACGATAAGTGGTGCAGGGACAATTGATTATCCGTGTGGAAAGTGACTCCACACCATACACAAAAATCAATTCTAAGAAGAATTGGTTCACTTAACTATTAAAAAGCAAAATTTTAAACTTGCAGAAGAAAATAGAGGAAAATATGAAGTAGGAAGGATTTCTTTTAAAAGACACCAAAAAAGGGACACACACTAATAAAGAAAAATATGGATAAATCTGACTACTTTAAATATAAAATTGTTGTGCACTAAAATATTCCATAAACAGTATTAACAGTTAATGAACATGAGAAATCATATTATGTTGAAGGAAATATTCTAAAACTGATTTATGGTGATGCTTGCACAAGTTGGTAAATTTCCCAAAAATTTATTGGATTGTACACTTGAGGTGGACAAATCATATATGTAAAATATGCCTCAATAAAGTTATATATTTTTATTTTTTAAGTGTATTTTTAAAAATCATTAAAAGTTTCTATAAACAAAGCAAAACAACAAGAGACTAACTGGGAGAAGGCTAAGGATTAGTGTCCAGAATACAGAACTTCTCCAGATCAATAAGAAAAGAGAAATGACGCAAAATAAAAATGGTCACGGTTATACACAGGTAAATAGGAAATTTAATGGCCAAAAAATGTGAAAAGATGCTGCATCCCATCGATAATTAGAGAAATGAGTATTCAAACAAGAATGAGATATAATTTTTCATTCATAGTATTGGCAGAAAGTAAAAAGTCTTAACATCCCCCTGTGTCAAGAATGTGAGGCAGAAGAACTATGTGGAGGCAGGGAGGGAGAGGGGCCTGGCACTGCCTAGTAAACTTGAACATGTGCCTACTTTTCACCCCAGCAGCTTCACTCCTGGAGAAGCTCTCCCACACGTGCAGAAGGCACACACCCAGAGAGTATCCACTGTTCATAAGTAGAGGAAAACTGTAAACACCTAAGTGCATCCTGAGAAAAGAACACACAAGTACATTGTCATATAATCATGCAGCGGAATCCTGCACAGGATAGTGAAAATGAACCAAGAGATTCAACATGGGAAATCTCTCAAACGATTAGGTTTTAGACATCGGTTGACCAAAATAACAAGTTGTAGAAGAATACGTACATGGTATAATACCATTTTCTACAGTAATTTTTAGGTTCTATCAATCGAAGCAATCAATTATCCAACCCAGTAGCTGATCAATCTGTGTTTAATGTAATCTAAGCAGCAAAAGATGTGCACTCCTTGGTAGGTTTGTGCATTGAGATGGTCCTAAGTTTTTAAGAGGTGGGGTTTATTTCTCCACACCCTGGATTCTGCCTTTGGCCTGTGACTTGCTTTGAGCCAAAGAGTGCGGGGGAAATGATGCCAGCCAACTCTGGGGAACCGGCTTTCAGGATGACATAAGAGCAGGGCCTCAGTTCCCCATCTCGTGGGCTTCTCCATGCTGCTACTTGAATGGCCTCATGAAGTGGCAGCTGGCTTCTCCCAGAGAAAGTAAAGTCTAAGTTGCAAAGTCTTTTAGGACTAGCTTCAGAAATCACAGTGTCTTTTTCACAATATCCCGTTGGTACACAGGTCAGCCCTATCCCATGACTACCACGATCACCCCGAAGCCATCTTGGGGGCCGGCTGCCACATTGTCATATCTCCTTGGTCTCCTCCAAACCAGGACAGTTTCTCAGGTTGTTTTTCTTCTTCCATAAACTTGACATTTTTGAAGAGTACTGTCCAGTTATTTTGTAGAATACCCCTCGATTTAGGTTTACTTGGTGTGCTGTAATGACTACTTTGAGGTTATTTCATTTGGGGTAAGGATAACAGGGAAGTGCTATGCTCTTCTCGGAGCCTATTAGATGGTACAGGATGCTGGTGAGTCTTTTTACTGGTTCTATGAACTCTGATCACCTGGATAAGGTGATATCTGCCCGGTTTCTCTACTATAAAATTACTCTTTTTTTGTGTGACTAGTGAACATCTTGGAGGAGATACATTGAGTTTATGCAAATAAAAATGTAATGGATTTTTAGGGTACAGTTTTAGATTTACAGAATAATTGAATAGATAAAAGAGTTCCATATCCCTTCCCCCACCCTCTCACCCCTGATCACAGTTTCTTCTATTATTAACATCTTGTATCAATGAGGTACACTTATTTTATTGACCAATATTGACATCTTATTATTAACTATATTCCATAGTTTGTATGAAGGGCACCAAAAGGTGCCATCACCTTCGACAAAGGTGTTGTGCAACTCCTTGGGTTTTGACTGCACATGGTGCAATGCACCCATATTACAGTTTCATACAGAATGGTCTCGCCACCCAAAAGCCCCGCGCGCTTCACCTCTTCATCCTCCCGTTGCCTCCCCTAGGGCCCCTGGGAACCACTGACCTTTTTACTCGCTCTCTAGTTTTGCTTTTCCAAATTGTCCTGTAGTTGGAATCACACAGTATGTAAGCTTTTCAGGCTGGCTTCTCTCGCTTAGCGATATGCATTTAAAGTTAATCCATTTATTTTCATGGCTTGATAGCTGTATTAATCAGGCTTCTCTAGAGAAACAGAACAAAAAACATATATATGTAAATAGAAAGAAATTTATTTCAAGGAAGTGGCTCACGTGCTTATGGAGGCTGACAAGTCCAAAGTCAATGGGCCCGCAGGCTGGAGACCAGGGAAGAGTTGATGCTATGATTCTAGTCTGACAGCCAGCAGAATTCCCTCTTGCTTGGGGGAGGTCAGTCTTTTGTTCTATGCAGACCTTCACCTGATTGGATGAGGTCCACTCACATTATAGAGGGCAACCTGCTTTATGCAAAGTCCACCAATTTCTGTGTTAATCTCATCCAAAATCACCTTCACAGAAACATCCAGAATAACGTTTGACCACATATCTGGGCCCGCCAAGCTGACACATGAAATTAACCATGACAATAGCTCATTTCTTTTTATCACTGAATTATCTTCTATTTTATGGATATACCACAGGTTTGTATATCCATTAATCTATTGAAGGACATCTTGGCTACTTTCTGTCTTTGGCAATTATGAATAAAGCTAATATAAACATCTGTGTGCAGGTTTTTGTGTGGACATAAGTTTTCAACTCCTTTGGTAACTACCAAGGAGTATAATTGCTGGGTCATATATTTAAAAGGTATATTTAGTTTTGTGAGAAACCGTCCAACTGTCTTCCAGAGCGGCTGTAGCATTTTGCACTCTTCAGCCTCACGGCCTGCCTTTCCACCCCACGGAATCTCTGCCCCACCCGGTGGGCACTGGGAGTGGGGAAAGCAGCGAACTATGGGTGAGACCTCTGCTCTGCAATCCAGTGGGGTGGGAGATAGTAGCTCCTGGTCTTCCTGACTTTTCCCTCCTGGCGTGGAATCAATCCCTGTCCAAGGAGACACCTCGGGCATAAGCCATGGGTGTTTCAGGCCTATCTTGGAGTTGCATGGGGGAAAAGATGACCAGTCCTCTTTTGCTGCACCTGCCTGAACTAGAGCTTCCATGACAAGGGGCTGACAATCTCATGATGGACTGTCCCTCCTGAGGTGAAGCTGTATCCCTGCCCTGGGAAATGGGAATTGGAGTGGGAAAGGGAGTCCCCTGTTTTCTTGGCCAAACAGTCTAGGGTAGAGTGTCTAGGATAGAGTGCTTAGAGGTGGGAGGGGAAAGGAGTGGGTTGAAGCTTGAATGCCACAGACGATCACTGTTCTATTTGTTCTTTTTTAATATGACTTTGATTTCCGAGAGAGGAAGGGAGAGAGAGAGAAACATCAAAGATGAGAGTCATTGATCGGCTGCCTCCCGCACGCCCCCTACTGGAGATCGAGCCCACGCGCGGGGCATGTGCCCTGGCTGGGAATCCAACCGCGACCTCCTGGATCCTAGGTCCATGCTCAACTGCTGGGCCACACCGGCTGGGCCTAATTTTTTATTTTTCATTTGACTGTCAGGAGGTTGAGCCCCTGAGCTTCAGTTTCTTGTCTGAAAATGCAGATGAGAACCACAAAGTCTACTTCACAGGGCCAACCACATGTCAGCAGTGGCAGGACTTTTTTTCCATTTTTCTTTTTTTTTTAAAAAAAGTTTACTTATTGAGAGAGAAAAAGAGAGAGAGAGGAAGGGGGAGAGAGAGACTTCGATTTGTTGTTCCACTTATTTGTGCATTCAGAGGTTGATTTTTTTTTTTATGTTATTGATTTGAGAGTGAGAGAGAGGGAGGGAGGAAGGGTGGTTTTGGGTAAAGGCCTCCACTACCAACTTGGAGGCCGGGTCAGCTCTCCCTCCTGCAAAGGATCTTGCGAAGGGGATGTGGCCTTAGGGAATCAGCCAGGATATCTCCTCTCTGGCGCCCAGCGCGGCGCAGTCAGTGAATTTTAACTTCCACCCCTCACAGCCCAGGCCTCCTTTCGGGCTGCACCTTGGCTCTGCCTTTGCAAAGAGGTGCGGAGGGGGCCTCGCGGCCTTTCAGGCCTGGGGTCCAGCTGGTTTGCCCTCGCCCCTCTTTGTAGGTGATGGAGCTTTAGGGAGGTTGTTACCTCGGGCAGCTGGGAGGCGAGCGGCGGAGGCTGGATTTACTCCGGGTAGAGGTGGGTGGGGATGGTCCAAAGCCCCGCCCCTGGGGGGGCCTGATTGGTGGAGGGCTGTGGGCGGGGCAGCTCCGAGGCTACATAAGGGCAGTAGCTGGCGGCTGCTGCTTATGCTGTAGGTCATCCCTGAGCTCAGGTGAGGCTTCTGGAGCGCGAGGGAGGCTGGGCTGCTTGTGGGGTCCAAGTTGACCAAGGGGTGGTGGACGACACCTTCTCCTGAGTCCTTTAGGTGGCGTCACTCTCCATAGCTTGAAGTGTTTGAGGTAGCTGCACCTTAACTTGCTTAAACCCAGGTATTTGTACAGTAACATCCCACTATCTGGGCCTCAGTTTCCCCTCTGTGAAGTAAGGGGTTGGTGGTTCTATAAAGTCTGCCACTTTGGTGCGTGGGGGGGGGGTTATGAGTTGGGGGGCATGGGGAGCCATCAAACTCTGGCTTTGAGGGTCAGACAGGCTCCACTTTTAGGCCATGAGTCTTCCCACTTGTTTCCGTGTTTGCAAAATGGGGCTTGGGTTATACCTGCCTACCAAGATGAAATAAGATGGGGCCTTTAAAGCAACGAGCACAGCTCCAGGCACTTAGGAGACCCTCAGTGGTGCCTGTTGCTCTGTTCTTACTCAGGCCCAGCCTGGAGTAACCGGGCTGGGGGTGGGGAGCTGCAGCCTCCAGGATCTCTGCTGCTTTTCTGGCCTCCCCAGCCTACAGGCCTCTCAGTTTCCCTCTGTTCTGAGCCTCCAAGTCTCCATCTTCATCCCCCCACCTTCTGGAGGGCCTCTTTCAGACCAGCCTCACCAACCCCCTTGACTTGTTGGGGGCAAAGGGAAAGGTGCTAAGTCCTGGGGCTCCTTTCTCTACAGGTCACCCATCCCCACCCCACCCCACCCGCCCCAACCCCCTATGAGATGAGTGAAGCCCAAGACCCTGCCCATGTGGTTGCCATCCAGGTGGAGCTGTGGGGCTGGAGCCCTCAAGATGGGGGCACTGGGGCTCTCCATCCCCGCCAGCACCCAGAGCTCCAGGCCTTCCTCAGCCTTCTGGGTGAGTTGACTTGGGGGCTGGCATGGGAGGGGCTATAGGGACCAAGTTTGAAACAGACATGAGAGGTGGGATCCCAAACTGCCCACCCAAGGGTCTGAAGTCTCTGTCCCTTCCCTTCTCACATGACCCTGGTTTGGTGGGAGGGGAGGGATCATGCCAGAGAGTGGGTTCAATGGAGCCTTGGACTCTGGAGCTTTGGATGCCACTCTTGTGGGAGGCGGGTGGTCACCCCACTTTATCATTTCTCCTCTCTACCCCCAGAGCACAGTTTCCTTCAGGAATTCCTCTCCAGAGATCCCTGTTTCCAGATTTCAGATAAGGTCAGGGGGCACAGTGAGGGTAGAAGTGGGGGTCACTTGGGAAAGGTTGAATTAGTGGGGCTCACATGCTGCTAATTTATTGGGTCCCCTAGTCTGGTGGAGGCAGCACCTGCCTTTTTCGTTGTTGTTGTTAATCCTCACTGGAAGGGGGGGGAGAGACATCAATGTGAGACACATCGATTGATTGCCACCCAACGGGGTCTGGGGGTGGAACCTGCAACCCAGGTACGTGCCCTTGACAGGGAATCAAAACCGGGACCCTTCGGTGCACAGGCCAACGCTCCAACCACTGAGCCACACCGGCCAAGCAGCACCTGCCTTTTTAACCCTTCACTCTGCAGACCCCTCCCCACCATTTAGCCCCAGTTTCTCTAACCAGAACTTCCTTGGGTGCAGGTAGGTGTGGCACAGCCCCCCCACCCCCAGTGCCTCGCCCTAACCCCCCCCCCCCCCCCCCGCGTCTGCAGTATCTCCTGGCCATGGTGCTCGTCTACTTCCGGCGCGCCAACCTGAAGCTCAGCGAGTACACCTGCAGCAACCTGTTCTTGGCACTGTGAGCGCCCTGGCGGGGGTGGGACCCTTGCTCTGAGCTGTAGATGGGCAGGGCAGGCGCTTATCACCTCTGCCCCCCCACCTCTGTGGTCAGGTACCTTGCAAATGATATGGAGGAGGACCTGGAGGATGCCAAATGTATGATTTTTCCATGGGCCCTGGGCAAAGATTGGCCTAGTCAGGTGACAGACTTCCTGCATCAGAGGGACAAACTGTGGGCAAGGATGGGCTTCCGGGCCGTCGTGAGCCGCCAGTGCTGTGAGGAGGTGAGGCCCTGATGGCATCCTGGGGTGGGAGGAAGAGGCTCGACCTTGCACCCCGTTTACCGGTTACCCTACTCCTGCCAGGTCATGGCCAAGGAGCCGTCCCACTGGGCCTGGACTCGGGAGCGGCGCCCCCACCACGGCGGGGCTCAGAGGAGCTGCCCAAAGGCCCGGATCACCCTCCCCAGGGGCCCCGGCTTCTCACCGCCCCACTGTTCCCTCTGTGGCTTGCCCCCTCTCTATAACCACTCCTGCCACCAACCCCGCCCGTTGCCTGTCTTACCCAAATGTCCTTCCCCAAACCCTGAGTGGTACTGCCCTCGTTCCCTCTCTTGTTTCTCAGTGGCTGAAGACTCCTGGGGTGCGGGCTTCTTCATGGTCCTGCCCTTGCAGCTGCATCTGGAGCCAGGCACCTACACCCTCCACAGTGAGTTGGGGACAGGAGCTGGGGGGTGGGCTCGGGAGCCCAGGAGGCAGGTGTGGGGACTAACAGAATGAGAGGAAGAGACACCGGGCCTGGGGGCCAGCAGGTCTGGGCACACGTCCCAGCTCTGCCACCTCCCAGCTGCGTGATCTTGGCCAGTTTCCTCTCTGAGCCTCTCTGTGTCCTTCCCTTAGTCCCCCCAAAGCCTTGCAGACGCCCCAGGCGCTGACACTCGCAGGATGAAGAGCAGCTTGCCTGCTTGCCCGCTGAGCGATGCTCTACTGGCTGTGGCCTCTGGCCTCCTGTCTTGTTGACCTCAGGCTGGCAGTGCTGCCCAAGGCCCCTGCACCCTCCTCCCAACCTGCAACTTGTATCCACTGTGACTCTGTCCCCCTATAATAAACTCATGTCCACAGGACACCAACTGTGCTTAGGCCCTGGCCTGGCTCCTTGACCCAAGGTGGGGGTGGGGAAGCAGTTGGGGAGAGGGCTCTGTCAGGGTTAGGTACCTTGGTTGACACCCATGAGCACAAGTTCTATGATAATTCTCCTTTCCATTGGTGGCCGGTCATCCAAAGCCTCAGTTTCCCCTCCATAACAGCTCTATACTTAGCCCAGATGTGCCTGTGGGATGAGGTCTGTTTAGGAATAAAACTTGGTTCTCACTCTGGGCTGCAATCAAATGTAATGTAATTATTATAATAGAACCCCCCCTCCCAAAAAGTCTATTTGTTAATGAAGAGGCAGGGAAGGCTTTCCAGAGGAGGTGGGATTGGAACTGGGCCTTGAACAAAGTCAAGCTTGCCCATGAGGGTTGGCAGGTGGGGGTGGTTATGAGGAAGGATATTCTTAGAAATCAGCCTAGAGTAGTGATTAAGTCTTGGCCTCTGGTGCCAGACATCTTAAATTCAAATTCTAGGTTCCTGCGTGACTTTGGCATGTTATTTAATCTCCCCCATTGCCTCATCTGTGAAATGGGTATTATACTAAAATGGGTTTTGAATATGTTAATCCTGGGGGATTTAGAACTGTCTCAAGAATAGAGGTCATCCCTGGCCGGGTAGCTCAACTGGTTGGAGCACTGTACTGATAAGTCAGGGTTTCAGGTTCCTTCAGGTTCAATCCCCGGTCAGGGCACGTACAAGAAGCAACCAATGATGCATAAATAAGTGGAACAACAAATCAGTGTTTCTCTCTCTCCCTTTTTTTCCCTCTCTAAAAACAAATCAGTAATACTAATAAAAAGAACAGAGCTCAAATATGTGTTACAAGTAGAGAAAAATGCTGCCTACAGAAAGGCTAGATGGGAGGGTGTGTTTGGGGCTGGAACAGAAGATGGAGAAGGCTGGAGAACATGGACACCATTCCCCTACATGGTCTGTGAGTGGCTCTCAGGAAGCACGGAGGCATGAAAACCTGGAGACTGGCCCAGCCGGTGCAGCTCAGCGGTTGAGCATCACCCCATGCACCAGGAGCTCACCAGGTTCAGTCCCACTCAGGGCCCACGCCTGGGCTGCAGGCTCGATCCCCAGTAGGGGGCGAGAAGGAGGCAGCCGATCAATGTTTCTCTTTATCGATGTTTCTCTCTCTCCCTCTCCCTTCCTCTCTCTGAAATCAATAAAAAATATATTAAAAAACACAAAACACTATGGCTTGCAGTTTGCTTAAAAAAAGAAAGAAAGCCTGGAGACTGCAGGCATTAGAAGCCAAGATGAGGACTGCAAAGCATTTTTAATTTGCTTTTCAAATAGGTGATATAATCACATGTACATTTTGAATTTTGAACCAAGAGTCACCTCCTATTACTGACTCCTAGCCACCTGGTTCCTGTCCCTGGAAGCAATGAAAGCAATAGTTCATATACTTCCAGAAAAGGAATCTAGACATACATTATCAAATGTGGTGTAATAAAAAATATATATATTTGGTCCTTTGTCTCTGGTACAGAGTGTCCTAAACCCTTAGACTTTCCTGAGTCTTAGGAGTAGAATCAGTCCCTTTGGACTACACCTGAGTTTATGCTAATGAGTGACTTTGGATGGGGGCTGGTCACCAGCAAGATCAATCTAGAGGGTGGGAACTTTCAGCTCCCATCTGCAGGAGGGGAGAGGGCCTGGAGAGTCAGAGTTTCTAGGTTGGTGAACACATGTGCTGGGAGGGTGTCGAAGCTCTGTACTCCTCCCCGCCCCACACCTTGCCCCATGCAACTTAGGTATGTGCAGGAGGCAACTGATCAATGTGTCTCTCTCACATCGATGTTCCTCTCTCCCCCTCCCTCCCTCCCTTCTTCTCTCTAAAAATCAATGGGGGGAAAAATATTCTCCGGTAAGGATTAACAAAAATAAAAATAAAAAAGTGGAATTCCCATATACCCCCTCTCCCTCTGACAGTTTCTTCTACTGTTAACATCTTGCATTACTGTGGTGCATTTGTTACAATTGATGAACCAATATTGCTACATTATTAACTAAAGTTCATAGCTTACATTAGGGTTCACTCTTAGTGTTGTACATCGTATCGGTTTGACAAATGCATAATGTCATGTATCCACCATCACAGTATCATTCAGGATAGTTTCACAGCCCTAAAAATGCTGTGTCCCCCCATTCATTCATCCCCTCCTCCCCTGAACCCCTGGCAACCCCTGCTCTGATCTTTCTTTTAAAAATTTATCTTTATTGTTGAGAGTATTACAGATGTCCTCCCTTCTCCCCATTGACTCCCTCCACCCCACACCCGTGTATTTTTTTTAAATCCTCACCTGAGGACATCCCTTTAATGATTTCTAGAGAGAGAGGCAGAGAGAGAGAAACATCCATGTGAGAGAGAAACACTGGTCAGCCGCCTCCTGAAGGAACCCTGACCAGGGATCAAACCGCAGCCCGGACATGTGCCCTGATGGGGTTGGAACCCACAACCCTCTTGGTGACGGGAGGACGCTCCCACCAACGGAGCTACCCAGTCAGGGCCCACTGATCCTTTTAGTGTCTCTAGTTTTGCCTTTACCGGAGGCCATAGAGCTGAAATCATACAGTATGTAGTTTTTCATTCTGCCTCTTTTACTTAGCCTTATGCATTTGAGGTTTGGCCATCTTTTTTTTTTTTTGAGTGAGAGGAAGAGAGGGGGTGGGGGGAGAGAGAGGCATCCCATTGGTTGCCTCCCACCGCACCCTCCCACCGCACCCCAACGTGGGGGAGGGGGCTGAGGGGTGTGGATGGAACCCAGGTACATGCCCTTGACCGGAACTGACCCTTCCTTGCTCAGGCTGACGCTCTGACCGCTGAGCAACACGGGCCATCTTTCTATAGCTTAATAGCTCATTTCTATTTATTGCTGATTATTTTATTTTTTTAAGAAACCAAGAAACTTTTTTTGTTTTGTTTTTTTAAAATATATCTTTATTGATTTCAGAGAGTGGCAGAGCGTGGAAGAGAGAGATAGAAACATCAATGATGAGAGAGTCATTGATCGAGCCCGCAACCCGGGCATGTGCCCTGACCGGGAATTGAACCCGCATCAACTGGATCCCAGATCGATGCTCAACCGCTGGGCCGGGCCCAAGAAACTGTTTTCCAGAGTGGTCTTATTCTGAATTCCCACCAGCAGCGTATGAGACGTCCAGCTCCTCCACATCCTTGCAAACACGTGGTACGCGGATCAATCTTTCTAATTTTATTTATTTAATATTTTGTTCAAGAGTTTTTCTTTCTTTTAAAAAATATATCTTTATTGATTTCAGAGAGAGGGAGAGAGAGAGAGAGAGAGAGAGAGAGAGAGAGAGAGAGAGAGAGAAACACCAATGATGAGAGTCATTGATTGGCTGTCTCTTGCACGCCCCCTGCTGGGGATGGAGCCCAAAACCAGGGCAAGTGCCCTGACCCCGAATCGAGTAGAGGGGGGGAGGGGGGGGCTCCTGGATCCTAGATCGATGCTCAACCGCTGAGCCACACCCCGCCAGGCCAGTCTTTAGTTTTAGCTGTTCTAGTGCATGTGTAGTGGTGGTCCTTCTGGTTTTAATTTGCATTTTCCCAGTGAATAACGTGTTGAGCAATGTTTCATGTCTTATTTGCCATTCAAGTATCTTCTTGAGTGAGATGTCTATTCGAATCTTTTGCCCATTTTTATTGAATTATTTTTAAGTTGTAAAAGTTATATATTCTAAATACAAGCCCTCATAAAATATAATTTTGGCAATTATTTCTTCCTAGTTTGTATTTTTTTTCATAATAGTACCTTTTAGAGAACAGAGTGTTTTATTTTGATGTTCAATTTTTTTCTTTTATTGTGTGTGCTTTATGTGTCATATTTAAGAAATCTTTGCCAATCCCAAGATCATTAAGGTTTTTCTTAAGCTTTCTTCTAGACATTTTATAGTTTTAGGGTTTACATTTAGGTGTATGATCCAGTGTAAGTTAAATTTTGATGTGGTGTATCCCAAATAGTTCTCAAGTGCATCTATTTTTCTCTGGTGCCCATCCCCTCCCTCAGTTGAGACACCATTCTCTTTCCCTGGACTTTTATTTGGACTCCCTGCTTCCTCTCTCGCACATCCAACCCACTCCCATGTATACCCCTCCTTCATTTGTACAAATCTGGGCTCAAGTAGAATAAAATCTACACTCCCATAGCCTACCCAGCCCTGCCACAGCGTCCCCCCCTCACCCCCAAGCAACACTAAGCATATTACTGCTCCTCCACTGTGCCAAGGCAATCTCCTCCACGCCCGCCATAACTCCCTGTCTGATTCATGCCTATCCTAACCCTACAATTATGCACTTCAATTATGCACTTCCTTAGCACCAATTCTTCTTCCAGTTAATTATGGGGTAATAATTGAGTCGATTACTTATTCAGAGGAGGCTGAGGCCGTGGGTCTTCACCCTCTTATGCCCAGGCGGACACAGTGTCTTGTACATATAGGAGGTGCTTAGTGCCCATTTGGTGAACTATGGAATATAATAAGGTGACAGTTTTGTGAAAGTGATTCTGGGGACTGTGGGACACATAGGTTGAGCTAGAGTACTTTGGCAGGAGGGGTGAACTTTGGTGCCTGTCCAGAGCATCTTTCCTATTCCAGGTCCCTGTTCCCTGTGATCTGATCACAAGGAACACTTGAAGTTTCCCTCATTGGCATGTGTTCCCCAGGCCTCTGGGCCTTTGCACCTGCTGATTTCTGCTAGGAACCCCCTCTCCAGCATCTCACTACCTAATTAACACCTACTTGTCCATCAGGACTCTCTTAATCCCCAAAATGGGACCAGCAGAGCCCCCTCCCCCAGCGCGGGCTGGTCTTCCTGGGTCACGGGTCTCTGTCGTGCAAAGGCCTGCCAGAGGGTTTAGTCACCACTGAATACATAAATATGCTGAATGGTGAAGAGCAAAGGACCTGGGGCTGGTTTCAGCTCTGACTCACCAGGTGAGGGAGCTCAGCAAGTCACACCCTATCAGGCTTCAGTTTTCCTCTTTTGTAAACTGGGAGTGACAGTGGAGTCCGATTAGATAAGCTGCTCTTAACCTTCTTGGGGTCGTGGGTCCTAAAATTCAAGGGGAGCTATGCACTTTCCCCCGAAAATGCTCGTGTATACATCCTATAACACCCTATAAGAGCTGCAATAGCTGCTGGCCCGGGGCCCCCAAGTGCAGTGAAAGGACCTGAGCAGGGGGATCGCCGCAGCCCCCTCCCGACTTAGAGCTCTTCAGCTTCTAGCGGTTCCGGAGGCAGGACCTCTGGGTCCCGGGTGGGCCTGCGGTCCTGCTCGCAGCCTCTGCTGCCCCCTCCTGGGGAAGACAGCACATGGGCGCTCCCGGGAGTGTGGGCCACGGTCTGGGGGAAAGGGCTGGGATGCCCACCGCTCGCAGCTTCCCGATAAATAAACCCCACAGCGCATGAGAAAGAGGGTCCCCCACAATTGCTCATCTCCGTCCCATTCGCTGCGCCAATGGGGAAGCCAAGCCGACAGGGGCAGAGACTCGCCCAAGGTCACGCAGCGAGCTGCAGCCTGGGGGGCAGGTTCCCCGCGCCCCGCCCGGACGCAGGAGCCGCTACGGCGGGGCGAGGCGCCCGCAGCGCGTTGCCCGGGGCGCGGGGGTGGGAGAGGGCGGAGGGCCAGCCCCGCCCGGCGACCCAGCTGCGGCGCAGACCCCGCGGGGTGGCGCTGCGCGTGGCGAGCGCCCGGCAGGGGTCCCCGCAGCCGCCGCACAGCCGGGGTAATCTCGGCCGGCGGCCGGGGGCTCGGGGCGCGCGGGGAGAGGACGGCTGCGGCCGCGCGGGGGAGGCGCGGGGCCGGGGGCTGCAGGCGGCGCCGCCGCCGGGCCGGGCGCCCGGGAATGCCCTGCGGGGCCGCCGCGCCGGGTGGGGCCGCCCTGCCCTGAAGCTCCTGCAGCTGCCCCTGGTTAAAAATACCCCCGGCCCTGCCCTGCCCTGCCCCCTCCTTCCCCCCCGCGGTGCCCTTGCGTCCAGGCCCCGGCCCACCCCACCCGACCCGCGCTGCCCCTCCCCGGGGACAACTCTGCGTCTCGCTAGCTCGTCCCCGCGCGGAGCTGGCCCGCGGGGGAGGGGGCGGGAGGCCGCCGTGAGTGAGAGATAGTCGGGGACGGTGCCCGAGAGATAAGGGGCAGCCGAGAGGAAGCGGGGTCGGAGCCGGAGGAGGAGACCGAAGGAGGGCGGAGGGCGCGGGCGGGCGGGGCGCGCGGGCGGGGAGGAGCGCTCTTCCTGGTTGGGCCCTGCCCCGAGCTCCGCCGGGAAGCCAGGCGCGGGACGGCGGCGACCCCCGACTCCTCCTCCAGGTAGGCGGCCGAGTGGCGGGGCCGGGATTCCCGGTCGCAGCCCCTGCCCCCGGGCCGCGGGGACGGGGTCCCAGCCCGCGCCCCCCGCCCGCGCTCGCCGCGGTCTCCAGAGGCGGGGCTGGGGGCGGCCGGAGGGGGGCTGAGGGCGGGCGCCCGGCCCCCCGCCTGTCTCGGGGGCCTGCGGACGGACCCCGACGGCCTGTCGTTCGCAGCCCTCAGGCCGGGGACAGGGGCAGCGAGGAGGAGCCCGGCCGGTTTGGGGAGGGGTTTGCAGGCCGACTGGGTCCGAAAGGCTTTCCTGGGGTCTCCGACCTTCAGGTTCCCCGCGTCACCTCGGCCCGCCCTGCCCCACCTGGCTGGCCCGCTGGCCCGCTGACCACAGGGCTGCAGCCGGCCAAGGACAATGGGCTCGGGGAAAATAGAGGGGGTAGCTCTGTGGGGGCAGGGAGGGCGTGGCCAGCACACCCCGGGGCTGGGGAACTCCTGCCTGGGAGCTGAAGGAAGTGGCAGAGGCCTGAGTCCTGCCAGGGGGGCAGCGATGTGGGGAAACCTCAGGTCTGGGGAGGCAGGGTGGGCAAGGACGGGCAGGACCCCGTCCCAGTCCTGGGAAGGCCTGGGTTCTGAGAAGGCCTGTCTGTCCCACAGGATGGCTGAGGAGATTATCACCCCAGTGTACTGCACCGGGGTGTCTGCACAAGTGCAGAAGCAGCGGGCCAAGGAGCTGGGCCTGGGCCGCCATGAAAATGCCATCAAGTACCTGGGCCAGGATTATGAGCAGCTGCGGGCTCAGTGCCTGCAGGCGGGGGCCCTCTTCCGCGACGATGCCTTCCCTCCAGTGACCCAGAGCCTGGGCTATAAGGACCTGGGCCCCAACTCCTCCAAAACCTACGGTATCAAGTGGAAGCGTCCCACGGTGAGAGGGGCTACCCAGGTCCCTAGTAGGGAGTGGAGTCTGGGGTGGCTGGTCTAGAGACAGGACTCTGGGTCTCTTGCAGGAGCTGCTCTCAAACCCCCAGTTCATCGTGGATGGGGCGACCCGCACGGACATCTGCCAGGGAGCGCTGGGTAGGCCCTAGGGGGTTTTCGGTGTTTTTTTCCATAGGAGTTCCCTGTGCCCGTTCCTTCTGGCTCTGCCCCAACCCCTCCCTCCTGCAAGCCTAGACAGGCTCTGGCTATCAGTGATGGGGCTGGTTTGCCCAGATTCCTGGGGCTTTCCTGTAAGTTGAGGGATATGCTACCCAGGGAACCCCGGGTTCTCCCCAGCATGGGCAAGCTTGTGCCCCTCCGAGAGCTGATTAGCAGAGCAGGTCTGATGTGGGTTTTCCATCCCAGGGGACTGTTGGCTCCTGGCTGCCATCGCCTCTCTCACCCTCAATGACACCCTCCTGCACCGAGTGGTCCCACATGGCCAGAGCTTCCAGGATGGCTACGCTGGCATCTTCCATTTCCAGGTGAGGTGCAGAGCGTGGGGGAGAGAGTGGTAGCTGCCACTGGAGGAAGTGAGGACAGATGACCCACAGCAATCTGAAGTCAGGGTGGCTCAGAGCCACACCCTGCAGGGGCCAGCCCTCCCTCTGGAATGTATTTGACCTCGGTGCCATCTAGGATCTGTCATGTGTGAAATGGTTGGGCAGGTATTTTGACTGGCAGTTTTCCTGTGTGGTTGTGCATATCGGGAGGAAAGTGCTTGGAAGAATAGAAAGGTCTCTGTGTTACATCCTGTGGGACAGATCCTTTTTCCTCCCCGGGGTCTCAGTTTCCCCATCTAAAAATAAATGAATGTTCTGCTGGGTGAAAACAGACCATGTATGGCCATCTCCACCCCTGGTATCAATCTCCCCAGCTACCCACCCCAGCTCCTCCTGGACTTTGGCAGCCTCCAGCCTCTGACAGAGCCCTGCCGAAAAGAAAAACTTGGGATTGAGTCTATTTAAACCAGCTTTTCCCGCCGAGCCCATTTTTGAAGTCATACTAATGAATTCTTAATGAGCTGGTGTTGGGGGAGACGCCCCCCCAGCAACCCTGGATGAGACCCTCTGGCCCCGGTGGCCCTAGCCCTGCCCTGGGGACTCCTGGGTGTCCTCGTTCCACCTAGTCAGGGAGCCCTGTTACCATCCATGCTCCATCCTCACCTACCTTGGGTCCCAGGAGACAGCCTGCAGGACCCATAGGATCCCTGGTGCCGTTCATTTGGCCAAGCGCCACACTTGCCCAGGCTGCCTCACTGCCCCTTTTCCCACTGCCTCCCCCTCACTCCTCCAGTCTGCTCCTCCTGCCTTTTTTGGCCAGTTCAATAGCGCCCCCCTCCCTGCTACCCCTGCTGCTTGGGTGCACCAGCTCCCCTTTCCCCATTGTTCTGCCCCCTTCCTTCTCCATAGCATTGTGTTGCTTCTGGCCCCAGGCAACCTGACTCCTCCGTGCCTGGGGAACCCGGCCCTCTGGCATCTCTGAAGCAAACCCCGCGATTGCAGGAACCCCGCCCATTTGTGGTTGAAGGATCTGGATGTTACATTTTCAGTCTGTGTCCACTTTACATATGTATCTCTACCCCCTACACACACACACACACACACACACACACACACACACACACCACCCCCACCACCCCCCCCCCCCCCGGCCTAGAATGGGGAGCGGAGAAGTAGGGGCCATGTCCTAAAGAAGGCCGTTTCCTGGAGAGCCCAGGCTGGAGCTTTCCAACCTTGGTCTGTTTAAAATATCACCAGTGCTGCCCTTTTAGGACAGCTTTACCTTCATGATTGGGTTAATTCTACCCATGAGGAAGGTACTGCTGTTTCCTTTTACGGATAGGGAAACTGACGCTCGGAGGGGATAACTTGCTTTAGGATATGTGATCTAGTAAGTGGCAGACAGGTTTGATCTTAGGCTTGGGGGACCCCAGAGCAGGTGCTGACTGTGCTCCCTCCCTGCCCACCCACAGCTGTGGCAGTTTGGGGAGTGGGTGGATGTGGTTGTGGATGACCTGCTGCCCACCAAGGACGGGAAGCTGGTGTTCGTGCACTCTGCCCAAGGCAACGAGTTCTGGAGCGCCCTGCTGGAGAAGGCCTATGCCAAGTGAGTGGGGGCCCAGGGGACAGCTGCAGGCCATCCTGGGGTGCAGCGACCTACATGGTGCCAGAGCACTGACCTGGGGCCACCCACAGGGTAAATGGCAGCTATGAAGCCCTGTCTGGGGGCAGCACCTCCGAGGGCTTTGAGGACTTCACAGGCGGCGTCACCGAGTGGTATGAGCTGCGTAAGGCACCCAGCGACCTCTACCAAATCATCATCAAGGCGCTGGAGCGGGGCTCCCTGCTGGGCTGCTCCATTGATGTGAGTGCGCCAGCCTGTCCCTAGTGTGTTTGCACAGGGTCTGGCTGGCTCTGGCCAAAAGCAGTGTTGGGGTGCCCCTTCTAGGAGGTGTTGGGTTAGGTGGGGTCAGGGTCCCTGCCTTCTACTCCTAGTAGCTGTTGTTTGTATAAGGGCGAATGTCCAAGACCCGGGTGCTCAGGGCTCATCTGCCTGGGAGTAGGGATGCTGGCCAGGTCCTGGAACCTCGCCTCTGACCACAGCACATGGCTTTCTGCAGATCTCCAGCGTTCTGGACATGGAGGTCGTCACCTTCAAGAAGCTGGTGAAGGGCCACGCGTACTCTGTGACTGGGGCCAAGCAGGTACTGTGGGGGCCTTCCCTGCAGGCTGGTGACCACCTCTCTGCCTGCTCTTGCCTCTCTGGCCTGTGACCAGGGCTGTGGGAGGGCTGGCTTGCCTATAGTAGCACCTTATCTGTCTCCTGGGGACTCCTGTCCTGAGGTGTTCATCTTGTCCTGCCTTGGTTTCCTGTAGTTTGTGGACACAGCTGCTTTTCCGCTGTTTCTGGTGTGGCGCTGGCTGCTGGGTGCTGGGTGCTGAGCAGGGCTTGGTGAGGGTGAAATGGCAGGAAGGGGCGTTAAAGCACATTCCAGAAACAGGCACTGATGGGAGCTCTGGGAAACAGGTGAACTACATGGGCCAGATGGTGAACCTGATCCGGATGCGGAACCCCTGGGGCGAGGTGGAGTGGACAGGAGCCTGGAGTGACCGGTGAGGGGCTGTGGGCACTGGCTGGGGAGGCTGATCAGTACGACTGGCATTTCTCCTCAGGGCTCTGCCAGCCTGAGGTGGGCTCAGGATTGAGCAGAGGGGCCCATCTTCATGTTACTGGGTCTAGGGACCAAGCACAGGGCACCTGGGCCCCTGTGCCCAGCCTCTGAGCATTCTCAGGGCTTCTGACCTGGGCTAGGGGAGGACAGGCCCCAGGGACAGAGGCCGGGCAGGTCAGTGCCCACCAGCCCCTGGCAGCGCCCTGCTCCCCACAGCTCCTCAGAGTGGAACAACGTGGACCCTTATGAGCGGGAGCAGCTCCGAATCAAGATGGAAGACGGGGAGTTCTGGTGAGCAGCTCCCTCAGCCTGGCCCCTCAGGAGGCACACACCACCTCCCAAACCCACAAACTGGGCCGTATGGCACCCCTGTGTGTCCTGGCTGGGGACCGTGGCTCACCTCTGCACCCCGATCCCCAGGATGTCATTCCGAGACTTCATGCGTGAGTTTACCCGCCTGGAGATCTGCAACCTGACTCCCGATGCCCTCAAGAGCCGGCGGTTCCGCAAATGGAACACCACCCTCTACGATGGCACCTGGCGGCGGGGGAGCACCGCGGGGGGCTGCCGCAACTACCCAGGTGACCTGAGCCCACGAAGGGCGCGCGCACGGGCTGGGGTCTGGGCCCCGCTGCCTCCAGCGTGCAGGCCTCAGGCAGCACGTGTTCTTGGGGAGCCTCAGCTTCTCACGTGGGAGATGGGGGTGGTTGTGCTGACCCCTCAGATTAGCTTCGAGGAGTAAAATGTTGCACGTCCTTGTAAATTCTAAAGAGCCACGCTTGCCTCCCATCCTGGGGCCTGAGCCCAGGGTGATAAAGGGGAAGGAGACTTTGTTGCCATCCAGCCGCTTCCTGTTATTTCTCAACCCGCGACCTTCCTCCTGGCCGGCAGTCCTCCCTGACCCGTCACCTTTCCCTGGGCTTCCAGATCCACGTGGATGACTTGGTCCACAGCCTGGCCTCTTAATCCCTTGCCATCCTCACCTGCAGCAACCTTTCCTTCCCCTTAGTTCAGCCACCACCCTGAGCTGTTCCAAACGCCCCTCTCTGGCCTCGCCTTCGACCCTTGCAGCCCTCCCCGCAGCCCTCAGCCTTGTTGACCTGTCTGATCTGTCGAACCCACTACTTTTGCACTGTCCTCCACCTCCCACCTGTCCTCTCCTTACCAGGTTAGTCATGGTGTTCATCTTTTCCCTGCAAGCTCTGTTTCCTGGCTCCTGGCTCCCTCCGCTCCTCTCACTTGGCACAACCACAATTCTGGTTGAACCCTCTCCCGTCGCTCCGGAACCACTGAGTGTGGCTGGAGAGAAATCACAGGGCTGGGGCAGGGTTTTCCCTGGGAATGCATAGCTACAAACTTCAAATGAGCACTTTGCACGGCCCGGCAGCTCCACTGCTAGTCAGCATTGTCCACACTCTCCCTGCAAACCTCCCTCCGCCGTGACTCATCTGCACACCTGGCCTGGCCTGTTACTGAAAGACAGAGCTCATCACGCAGGAACCCCCTCATATTCCCACCTCCGATCCCTCAGCCTGTCTAGACCTGTCCCATCCTACTGCTTTCCCTCCCATGACAGTGGCAGAATTGTCCCTGCCCATGGGGACCCCGACCTCCGCTGGGACCCCATTTTCCCTCAACCTCCTTCATCCATCACCTCTCACTCTCGTGTCATTATGCAGACTTGTCTGTCTCAAAACAGGGCAACCCTATCGTAGCCCCACTTCCCCACCCATTTCTCTGCTCTTCAAAGCAAAATTTCTCAGGAATTGCCACACTCCTGCTTCCTTTCTTTCTTCTAGTTCAGTTTTTCACCCGCTCCAGCCCAGCTGCCACCCTCACCACACGGCTGCAACCTCTCTCTTGGGGGGTCACTCCTGGTGGCTTCGCCAGACCCACTGCTGCTGGTCTCTCGCCGTTTCCTCCAGCAGCTCCTGCGTGGCTCCCAGCCCCCTATTTTGAAGTCTTTTCCCTCATAGGGATCCAATTTCCCTTTCCCCAGATAGGCAACCACTGTCCCTGTACCTTTTACTGAGGTGCCTGTCCTTTCCCCCCTGCCCTGCAGTGCCAGCTCCATCACAGAGCTCCCACATGTGTGGGTCTGTTTGGCCTCGCCATTCCATCCTTGGTCTGTCCCTCTGCCAACAGCACGCTGACGTAGTTGCTGTAGATTTGTACGGAGTCCTGCTATCGGACAGGGTGCATCTCTTCTTCAGGACTCTCTTAGCTATCCTTGCATTTTGCTTTTCCGTGTGAATTTTATTATTTTTTAAAAATATATCTTTATTGATTTCAGAGAGAGGAAGGGAGAGGGAGAGAGGTAGAAACATCCATGATGAGAGAGTCATTGATCGGCTGCCTCCTGCACTACCCCGTCTGGGGATCGAGCCCGCAACCCGGGCATGTGCACTGACCAGGAATCGAACCCCGATCGCCTGGATCCTAGGTCGATGCCCAACCACTGAGCCACGCCCAGCCGGGCTCATGTGAATTTTAGAATCAGCTTACCAGGTCATACAAAAAACCATTTTGAGATTTCATTTGGGATGGCATTGAATCTGCGGATCAATTTGGGGAGAGTTGCCATCTTTACGATTGTGAGCCTCCGTATCCAGGAACGTGGTGCAGTAGCCCCTCCTTATCTGTGTTTTTGCTTGCAGCACTTCCAACCCACAGTCAACCGTGGTCTGAAAATATTAAATGGAAAATTCCAGGAATAAGCAATTCATAAGTTTGAAATTATGAGCTGTCCTGAGTAGCATTCTGAAATCTTGGGCAGGCCCGCCCAGGCCCTGAGTCATCCTTTTGATCAGCGTATCCGCAGTGTGTCCGCCACCTGCCTGCTGGCCAGGAGCATCTAGGTTATCGGGCCACGACTGCCGTATCGCAGAGCTAGTGTTCAAGTGGCCCTTGTGGTAGTCTGATGCTACGTCGCAGTGCCCACATCACTCGCCTCACTTCATCACATCACACAGGCGTTGTGACATCGCACATCATCGTAAAAAGAAGGGTGAGGACAGGATAAGACTTTTTGAGAAACCACAGTCACATCACTTTGATTACAGCATATTGTTATAATTCTATTTTATTAGTAGTAAGTTTTGGTAATCTCTTATTGCTCCATATTTTTAAATTAAACTTCATTATAGTAGGTATTTATAGGGAAAAACATAGAATATATAAGGTTTGGTACTATTCGAGGTCTCTGGCATCCCCTGGGGTCTTAGAACGTATCTCCCATGGATAACGGAGGACTACTGTATATCACTTTATTTTGGCTTTCTTTAATGTCTTGTGACAAAATTTTATAATTTTTATCATAAAGGGCTCATACATCTTTTGAGACTTATTCCTAGAGACTCTATCATATTGATATTGTAAACAATATTTCTTAAAATTACATCTTCTAAGAAAGAGTTGCTGAGCCCGGCCGGGCGTGGCTCAGCGGTTGTGCACCGACCTGGGATCCAGGAGATCAAGGTTCGATTCCCGGTCAGGGCACATGCCCGGGTTGTGGGCTCGATCTCCAATGACTCTCTCATCATTGGTGTTTCTCTCTCTCTCCCTCTCCTTTCCTCTCTCTGAATCAATAAAGGTATATTTAAAAAAAAAATTAAAGAAAAGAAAGAGTTGCTGATACAGTAACATGCAGTAGACCTCTTAAATTTATTTTATGTCCAGCAAACTTGTTTAATTAATTTTAAGGATTTATCTGTAGATTCTCTTTGGTTTTCTTTAAAAAAAAAATTTTAATCCTCACAGGATACGTTTTTATTGATTTTTAGAGAGAGGAAGGGAGAAAGAAAGAGAAACATCAATTGGTTACCTCCCACACTTGCCCTGACCTGGAATCAAACCTCAAACCTTTTGGTGTACAGATGATGCTCCAACCAACTAAGCCACCTAGACAGGGCTCTCTCTGGCTTTCTAATTGACAATGGAGCATCTGCAAATAATGACAAATTTGTTTCTTTTCCAATTCTTATAACCTTTGTTATGTGTTCTAGTTTAATATGCTGGCCAGGGCTATGGTATTGAATAGAAATGGCTATGTCCTTGTGGTCTTAACCCTGTCTCGGAGGAAAAGTTTTCACGGCTAAATGTTTAGATTTCATCACTAAAAACTTCTACTCTAGGGTTTTTTGTAGACACCTTTTACCACATTAATGCAATTTAATCTTATTAAGTACTTTCAGTTGTATTTATTATGATAATATGTTTTTTTCTTTTATCTGTCAAAACACTAAATTACATTGACCACTTTTATAATATTAAATCAACTTTACATTCTGAGATAAAAATGAGTTCATAGCATAACATTTTTATACAATAGCTTTACATCTGTGTTCATGAGTGAGATTTGCCTGTAATTTTCCTTTCTTATACTGACCTTGTCTAGTGTTGCTATTGGTGCTATATTTATATTTGGCTTCTAAAGTGAACTGGAGCCCAACCTGGTGTGGCACAGTGGTTGAGTGTTGACCTATGACCAGGAGGTCATGGTTTGTTTTTTTAAAATATATCTTTATTGATTTCAGAGAGAGGACAGGAGAGGGAGAGAGAGACAGAAACATCAATGATGAGAGAGTCATTGATCGAGCCCACAACCGGGGCATGTGCCCTGACCGGTAATCGAACCCCGATCGCCTGGATCCTAGGTCGACACTCAACCGTGAGCCACGCCCGGCCGGGCCAGGAGGTCACGGTTTGATTCCCGGTCAGGGCACATGCCCGGGTTGCGGGCTTGATCCCCAGTAGGGGGCGTGCAGGAGGCAGCCGATCAATGACTCATCATTGATGTTTCTGTCTCCCTCGCCCTTCCTCTCTCTGAAATAAAAAAAAAAAAATTAAAAAAAAAAAATAATAAAGTGCATTGGGAAGCGTTTTCCCTTTTCCTGTTTCCCAGAGGAGTTTGCATGAGATGGGGATGATTTGTTGCTTGAATGTTTGATGGAAATGGTCTGTAAAGCTGGCAGGCCTGCTCTTTTCTTCCTGTGAACATTAACCTTTGATACTGAGTATCTTCAATGGTGATTGGACTATTCAGGTTTTCTCTTTCCTCTGGAGCCTGTTTTGATGAATTGTATTTTTTAGGAATTTATCCTTTGCATCTGTTTTCAAAATTATTAGTGTAAAGTTACCCTAAGATACTCTGATGCCTCGTCTGTTGGTACCCTCTCTTTATTCATAGTGCTGCTTATTTGCATCGCCTCTTTCGTCTTCGTTGATTCTCGGAGAAATCTGTCAATATTAGACCTTACAAAGAAATGTCTTCTGACTTTGTTGGTCTGACGTATAGTATTTTTTTATATCATTAATCTTTGCTTTTCTGTTTATCTCATTCTTCTGCTTTCTTTGGATTTATTTTTAAACTTTATTTCATGTCTTCTTAAATTAGAGACTTATTTCATTAATTTGGTTTTTTAAAAATATATGCTCCTAAGGCAATAAATTTCCCTCCAAGTGTGTCTTTAATTCAGTCACACAATTCTGATACATAATTTTTAAAGAATTGTGATAATTCACATACTATGAAATTCACACTTTTCACGTGTACAGTTCAGTGGGTTTTAGTATATTCACAGTGCTGTGAAATCATCACCATTATCCAACTCCAAAACATTGTCACTGCCCCCAAGGACACCCTCCATCCCTTAGCCGTCACTCCTATTCCCCACTTCCCCGCCCCCGAAACCATTAATCTTTCCGTCTCTGTAGATTTGCCTATTCTGGACATTGCATATAGATGGGATCATACAATATGTAACCTTTTGTGCCTGGCTTATTTTCCTTAATATAATATTTTCAAAGCTCGTCCACATTGTAGCATGTATCAGTACTTCATTTCACTTTTATGGCAGAATAATATTCCATTATATGGGTGGACCACATATTGTCTCTTCATTCATCAGCTGATGAACATTTGGGTTGTTTCCAGTGCTTGGCTATTATGGGTAATGCTGCTATGAATATTCACGTACATGTGTTTGTGTGAGCATATGTTCTTTTGGGTCTATAAGTAGGAGGGAAATCATTAGGTTGTATAGTATTTACGTGTTTAATTTGAGGAACTGCCACTGTTTTCTAAAGTGCCGACGTCGGTTTCCATGCCCACAAGCAACGTCTGAGGGTTACAATTTCTCTCTATCCTTGTCACCACTTGTCATTGCCCATGTCTTTTATTATAGTCTTCCTAGTGGGTATAGTGTCAGAAGGTTCTTTTGCTCTTTGGTTCAGTCCACACTCCTCACCACCACTCCGGCTTCTGCAAACCTCTGGCACCTCGCTGGGTCCCCTGTGCTCACGGGAACCCCCTGGGTCCCCTGTGCTCACTGGGACTGGGAGCCTCATTAGACTGGCTGTCCGCCTGTGTGTGGGGCTCAGCTCTCCCTCTGCCTGGCCCCTGCTTCCCAGTGTCGTCCCAGGGCTTCCCTCAGTTCTCAGCTTAAATGCCACCTCAAAGATGCCTTCCCTGGCCAGCTCCAGCTTGCTTGTGCCCTGTGATTGTTCGTTAATTAACCTGGCTGGCGCATTCTTTTCCTCCTGTGTCAGGAATGTGAGCTCTTGAGGACGGGGACTGTGTGTGTCCCCACTATATGTCTGTCACACGGCACACTATGGGCACTTTGTTGAGTGAATGGATAGGCACATGGGGGTGGGGAAGACTTGGGGTCTGGCTCGGCTCTGCTCCTCTGATCCTCACCTCTTCCCCTCCTGTAGCCACCTTCTGGGTGAACCCCCAGTTCAAGATCCGGCTGGAGGAGACAGATGACGTGAACGAGGATGACTACGGGGGTCGAGAGTCAGGCTGCAGCTTCGTCCTGGCGCTCATGCAGAAGCACCGCCGCCGGGAGCGCCGCTTTGGCCGTGACATGGAGACCATTGGCTTTGCAGTGTATGAGGTGAGCTTGGGGTTAAGTCCAGCGCGCTGCTGAAAAGCGGGGCTCCCACCCACCGCAGGTGAAATCAACCAGGGGGCGCCAGAGGACACCACTGCCATTGCTTGCCTGTCCTGACTAAGCCACTGGGGTGAATCACTCCACTGAGGCAGGATCCCATGAGCCCAGGGTGGCACCTGCTGAGCCCTCTGCCAGGTTTAGGGTGTGCAGGGGCCTAAAATTCACCCAGTGGGGCTGGTGGAGGGGAAGATGTTTGGCTAGGAGAGGGGACGATTCTGGGACTCATTCCCACTTACAGGGCAGAAGGCTTCTCTTGGGAAGAGAGAGCTAACTGAGCTGACACCTGGAAGGCAGCTTCTGGGGGCCAGAGTTTGCTCAGCTTCAGAGAGAAGTGGGCAGGTGGACTGCGCTAGAGGAGTAGTGAGCTCCCTGTCTGGGAAGTGTGTAAGCAGAGGCTGGTGTGGAGGTGTATGATACAGGAAGCCCTGCTTCCTGCACTGTGTTCAAGACACACAAACTCCTCGACCTTCCTGGTGGGGGTCAAAACAGCCTCAGCCCAGGCCTAAGACCCCTGGCAGCCCATGGACCTCTGATGTCCCTGGACTGTAGGACATTGCTCTTGGCCACCCTGGGAGCTGTCCTGGGGGCTCTAATTCATAGCTGAGGCCCAGAGCATTTCAGGGACAAAGAGGATCTTGCCTGTGCCCCCCTCCCAGGATCCTAGTGTCCCTCTCTGATGTGAAGACAGATCCGGGTCACCACTTTGCCCCAGGCCCAGGACCCTGCCTCCTGGTCTCGTCATTCGCATCTTAAGAACTCAGGGCCCCTACCCAACACTTACTACGCCCTGGGCCCCTGGGCCAAGCATGCTTCTCTAACTTCCCTATCTCTCTTGTAGGTCCCTCCGGAGGTAGGTGTGGCACATGACTCACCTGGATTTACACACCCCTGAACACACATGCCTGATGGTATGCAGAGGGGAGCAGTCCTGTGGCAAGTCCACAAAGAAAACTAAGAAGTCACCTCATTTTACTGCTCACAAAGTGCCCCTCAACCCCCGCCCATTGTTCAGTGGGTAGAGCAAACTGCTCTCCTGGAGGTCAGAGCAGGTAACAAGTGAGGGAGTGGGATCTGAACCCTGGCCCTCAGAGCCCCACCTGACACGCACACCGAGGTTCTTCCCGTCTTACTGTTTACACTGCGTGAGTGCGGGCTGTGGCCTCTGGGGCGCGGGTTAGGAGCAGGGCGGGGGATGGCTGAGCACCCCACACCCGTGAGCGCTGAATGAGGTGCGGCATCTGCCCTGGGCCGCTCCGAGTAGTAGTAAGGAGGGAGTTCATTCATGGTTATAGTATCTACATTCACCTCCACCCTGTGCAGTAGGCAGGGTTATTACCCCCGTTTTACAGAGACGGAAACAGACAAAATGGCTTGTCAGGGTCACGCAGCCTGGGGTGACTGAGCCACGACCCAGCTCTCCAGCCCCTTGGCCAGGACTCGGAGCCTGGGGCCCGGGTCTGGGGGCAGCCCTACGGTGGGCTGAGTGGGCAGCTGCTCCACTCCCTCCTTCCCGTCCAGCTGGTGGGCCAGCCGGCCGTGCACCTGAAGCGCGACTTCTTCCTGGCCAACTCGTCTCGGGCCCGGTCGGAGCAGTTCATCAACCTGCGGGAGGTCAGCACCCGCTTCCGCCTGCCGCCCGGGGAGTACGTGGTGGTGCCCTCCACCTTCGAGCCCAACAAGGAGGGCGACTTCGTGCTGCGCTTCTTCTCGGAAAAGAGCGCCGGGACCGAGTGAGTCGTGGGCCCTCCTTTCCTCCTGTCCCCCCCGGCCTCCCTGCTCCCCCTGACTGGCCCTCGTTTTCCGCCCCCTCTGCAGGGAGCTGGATGATCAGGTCCAGGCCAACCTTCCTGATGAGGTACGTGCCCTGCCCCCACCAGGCCTTTTTCCTCTCCACCCTGGGTGTGTGATGGGGACCTGGGTGTCCTATCCCCCGGGCTCCATCTGGCAGGGCAGAGCCCCTTCTGGCAGGAGCCCTAAGAATAAAGCTGATTCCTCGTTTGCCCAGCACTTTAAAGTCTGCCAAGAGCTTTGTGATAATAGTTGTGTGGGATCTCTGTGCTCTCACTCTCTGCCGGTCTGTGTTGAGATTTTCTCCAGGTCAGCCTGTTTCCCCCACAGTAACACTGTCAGGGTGCTGTCACCGTCTCCCCTCTCAGTGGGAAACTTAAGTTCAGAGATGTTAAGGAATTTGCCCAGGTAGTGCAGCAGGGAGTCAAAGCTCACCCTTCACTGAGCTGAACTGTACCCTCCTCATTTAGGCCACCAGAATCCTGGACGGGGGTAGAGTGGGGATTAGACTCCCACCTTACAGATGAGAAGAGTGAGGCTCAGAGAAGTGAAGTGACATGTAGCTATGAGTGGTCCCAGCCCTGCCTCTAGCTGCTGCCCATGTGAGGGCTGGGCTGGGGCGTCCCTGACCTGCTCCCCCTTCTCCATCCAGCAAGTGCTCTCGGAAGAGGAGATTGATGAGAACTTCAAGGCCCTCTTCAGACAACTGGCAGGGGAGGTAGGTTGGGGTGTGGTGGAGGGGCGCCTCTGGGGCATTGAGGGGTGCCTCTCCCCAGGGCAGGTGCCATCCTCCCTTCTCCCTCAGGACCTGGAGATCAGCGTCAAGGAGCTGCAGACCATCCTCAACAGGATCATCAGCAAACGTGAGTGTCCCCGAGCGGCTGCTCTTCACCCTGTGTCCTGCCTCCCATTTCCTCCAAACTCCACAACCTAGGCTTCTGCTTGCACACTGAACTGAACCCGACCCCTTGGTTTTCCTGGGTGGGGAAACCTTCCACTACCTTCCTGAGCCCTGCTCACCCCCACTTTCCTCCTGAACACCTCACGCTGTCTTGCGGACCCCATTCTCTGAGCCTGAGTGCAGTGGCCTGGTGTGATTCGAAGCTTAGCCGCTGCCAGCACCTTAGTGCCAAGCGCAGGACCCTTCCTCCTGGAAGATGCATCTGGGGCCAGGCCAAGTGGTTCAGGAGGAGACCTGGCTTCACTTCTCGATGTGCACAACTGAAGGAAGCACCCCCGCAGCCTTCCCTTTGCCCCTACCTCTGACCTCCGACCTCCATCCGTGCTGTTCTCTAGACCCCCCCCCCCTTCTCACCTTGGAGCCTGAAGCAGACTCCACCTCAGCCATGGCCACCTTTGCTGAATGTTTCCACCGCGTCTTCCATTTCTATTTCGCACCCTTTTCATTTTACTCTGGTCTGATCGATCCTAGTGTTGATCTGGCTGTTGAGACACCGGCATGATTGCCAAAAGACTTTAAACTGTTATTTCTGATGATAAAAACACTACTACACACTTATTCTGCTAGATTTTACATGCCAGGGGACAGGAATCATGCCTCCCTGATCCTGCCCCACCCGATGCCCTACCTCGGGCTGGGCCCAGGAAGCTCGCTGGGCTGGGTGCTGAAACTGTTTTTCTTGCAGACAAAGACCTGCGGACCAAGGGCTTCAGCATGGAGTCCTGCCGCAGCATGGTGAACCTCATGGACGTATCCTGCCGTGGGGCTTACAGTTGGGGATGTAGGCGTGGGAAGGACTCTGGGTGACTTGTCCCAGGAATAGTGCAGAGAAAGGAACAACCCTAACCCTAAAGCTTTGTGGAGTGTGGATGGACCTGTGCCTTCTTTAACATCGCCCCATTGATTGGGAGGGGGAAACTGAGTCTGGGCCTTGAGAAATGGAGCAGGGCCTGCATCCCCGAGTGACCCTAAGGCTTGTGCTCTGCACCCTTCCCAGCCACCCTGATTCAGGGAACAGGGCAGGCCTGGCCGCGGGCTGACTGTACTCGGTCTTGTTGCTCCTCCCCTCATCTGGTGCGCTCTGCAGCCAGTCTCCCCTTCTCCTGGGCTGCTCGTGCTCTCCCCATGCCTGGTTTCAGCTGTAGAGTTTTTTTCTTAATGACTGCCCAGCGCGATGGCAATGGGAAGCTGGGCCTTGTGGAGTTCAATATCCTGTGGAACCGCATCCGGAATTACCTGGTAGGTGGCCCCTGCTGGCAGCACCATGCCCCCTCCTCTGCAGCCTTAGTCACAGCAGGGCCAGGCTGGGCTGCACGCTGCATGGACCAGGTCCTCCACCTTGGGTCTACTTCTCCGGAGCCCACATACCCCAGCAATTGACCCACCTTCTGGGCCTCTCCCCTCCACCCTCAACAATCCCCCACCCCGGGGCGGACTGAAAGGGGGCTGTTCTGGCCTCGCTCTCACCCTCTGCTCCCCACCCCAGGCCATCTTCCGGAAGTTTGACTTGGACAAGTCAGGCAGCATGAGTGCCTACGAGATGCGGATGGCCATCGAGTCTGCAGGTGAGGCTGGCGGGCTGGCGGCATCTGTGGATCCCCAGGCAGATGGCCCCAGGCTGCTTCCCTGACAAATGGTCCTATCCCTGGGGTGATGATGGTGATGGTGGTGGTGTGGGAACAGCCATCTTCTGCCTTTTTCCCCACGGTTACTTAGCCAAGTGGTTTAGCCCAGTTTGCTTTTTTTTTTAAATATATCGATTTCAGAGAGAGGAAGGGAGAGGGAGAGTGAGAGAGAAACATCAATTATGAGAGAGTTGTCATTGATCGGCTGCCTCCTGCACGCCCCCTGCTAGGCATGGGGCCCGCAACCCGGGCATGTGCCCTGACCGGGAATCAAACCGCAATCTCCTGGATCCTAGGTCAATGCTTAACCACTGAGCCACGCCCGGCCGGGCAGCCCCATTTACTTTTGTCTTCAGTGCAGCTAATGAGGGTGGAGGTTTTTATTGTCCCCATCGTGCACAGAGAAAAGTGAGACTCAGAAAGGGAAAGTGACTGGCCCGAGGCCACACAGACAGGGAGAGGTGGAGCAGCCCTAGCCTTCAATGAGAGAGACTCAGGGTTCACCCTTCCAGCCCTGATCCCCCTCCCTGTCCCCTTGGCTGGGTGAGTCTCCCTGGCCCTCACCTGCTCTCTTGGGCCAGGCTTCAAGCTCAACAAGAAGCTATACGAGCTCATTATCACCCGCTACTCGGAGCCTGACCTGGCTGTGGACTTTGACAACTTCGTATGCTGCCTGGTGCGACTGGAGACCATGTTCCGTGAGTGTCCCCATTCAGCTCCTGCCTCCGGGTGTAGATCCTGCATGGCATGTACCAGGGAGGCGAAGGTCTTGGGGTTGAGCTCCAGGTGGGCTGAGTGCCAGGAGTTGTGTGTGGCGGGTGCTCTCAGGCAGCAGGAAGAGCCTCTAATGGCTGTGGTAGGTGAGAGAACTCAGGGTGCTGTGGGGAGGTGGGGGTGAGGCAGGCAGGGAGGCCTGCATGAATGCCTCCAGAATTCTCAGCCCCATGTATCTTTTCTTGAACACACAGGGTTTTTCAAAACTCTGGACACAGATCTGGATGGAGTTGTGACCTTTGACCTGTTTAAGGTGGGAACCTCCCTTGGCCAGGTGGGGGAAGGAACTTGGGAGGTGGAGGATTCTTACCTTCCTGGGACTGGAGCCTGTGGCCTCAGAGCTGATCCTAAAGGCCAGGCCACCCAAGTCCTGGAAGGATGGGGTGGGGTGTCCAGGTCCTCGGAAGGGAGCAGGAAGGGAGGGCCAGGCCTCTGCAGGAGCCAGCAGCCTGGTCTCCCAGGGGTGGAGGAGGTAAGAAAGTGCCCCACCTCGAATCCCCCAAAAGGGTTCCTCTCCAACCTGCCTTCAGAGGGGCTGAAGAGATGGTAGCTGCTGAGCTATGGGGCTGGGAGGCTGGACTTGGGATTTGCCCTGCTGACCCCTTTCTCCACTCTCCTCTCCACCGGCAGTGGTTACAGCTGACCATGTTTGCATGAGCAGGGGATAGGCCCCCTAGCTCCGTTCCTCTCCCTTCGTCATCTGCCAAGCTACGCCTTCCTACCACACCACACTAGGCCACGCCAGCTGCAAGTGCCTTCCTCAGAGTGGGAAGTAGCCTCCTGTCCCTTCACCTCCCATCTGCCATGGTTCATCTGCTCTCAGCAGGGCTGTGTGGCCCTCCCTGCTCCACGGACCATGGGCTCAGGTGGACTTCCCCAGCACCTCCTGTTGCCAAACCAGGAAGGCAGCTTTCGCTTGTTCCTTCCTCAGGATGGGGCTCCTGGGGGAGCTGACAGCCCCTTGCGTCCCAGCATCTTGATGTGTCCTTTCCCCTCACTCCAGAGACCACTCACCTGGCCTTACCTGCGGACTTTAAACCATAACCACTAGCTCTGCACAATCTGTATTGTAGCAGCAGAGCCCCCTCCCAGCCAGAGCTGCCTCCCCAGGGCTGTGAACGCCTGTTCCTGTGCAGAAGCCAATGAATGCCCCCTCTGCCCCATGCCCTGGCACCCAGCCATGTCTGCTGACCAGGAGTTGCCTGGCCCCGGGGGTGTTCAGGCCTTCCTCCTCCCCTCCTCACTCCTTTTTTATATTGGTGATTTTAAAGAGGACTTCTGGGACTGATATACCACTTATGGGGGTGCCAGAGGTACCTGGGCGTGGGTGTGGTGGGCTCATGTTTCCATGCAGAGAAACCCCAGATAATAAAGGAAAAAGGCCCCATGACTGTCTCTGGAGTGTGTTTCTGCCCCAAACTGCTGCCTTGGCCTGCAGGGCCACCTGGGACCCTAGCAGTGTGGCCCTGCTGGTCCTCCACACCCTCCTGGCAGCCCTAGAGGCCTGACCCCTGCCTTCCCTGCACACTCCTGCTTATGAGACTCTGGCTGAAACCAAAACCCCTACTTAGCACAATCTTGACCCCCCAGAGAGCTCCCCAGAGCACAGAGTCTCCTTCAGGTCCTCCTGGGTGGGGGGTGCCCTGTGCCCCAGACACCTGCAGCTTATCTTATGTAAGCTGCTCAGCCCCTCTGGAATCCTGGCTTTTCTTACTAGAGATAAGAGTGGGTAGAGGTGGGGGTAGAGGAGGAGTTGGGATGGTGGGGGTGAAGTGGGAGCCACAAACTAGGACAGCGTGTGCAGGGCAAAGGCTGATGGAGCCCAGGCGCGGGGGGGTGGGAGGTGCCTTCGGCTGCTGTGAGCCCCAGGTGGCGCCCTGAGTGGCAGACTGCCTTGACTCTGCCCACCACAGGCTGGCACAGGGCCTGGAGTGGGCCATCCTGAGCCTGTGTCTGGCCTTTGCAAGTCCCTGGTCCTGGTCCTGCTGGCCTTGATGTCCTCAGTAAAGAGGGTTGGCCCATTGCTGCCTGGGAGCCTTGCTGGTTGTGAGAGGGCCAGGTTGCTGGATGTAAGGGGGTATGGGAGGCGGGTGCACTGGTCCCGTCCTCTGAGTTCTCTGTATGGAGTTTTTTTGGTGAGAGGGTTGGAACATCTTGGGGCTGGATGATCTGGGGGCCCTACCCCCCACAAAACCCCATTCAAAAGAAAGGAGTCCTCCGGTGAGGGCAGCAGGCAAGCAGGGCAGCTGGGCCTGCAGATCTGGGCAAGGGCTGTGAGCCCTCTGGGACACTTGCTTTTCTAAGGGGGGTGAGAGATTGAACAATCTAGGAGAAAGGGTCTGGAGGGCGGGGAGCCCTGTAGACATGGGGACACCTGAGGCCTCCTGTGAGGTGTAATTAGACCCCTCTGAGCTGCCAGACACAGCATCTGCGGTCCTAACCCTGGGCGTGTTCTTCTACCTCCCGGGCCCCTTCCCAGTCCCTTTACATAAGGCCCCTGAAGGCTGGGCCTCCGGTCAGGCCTGAGGCCATGGCCTTCACAGACCTGCTGGATGCCCTGGGCGGTGTGGGCCGCTTCCAGCTCGTCTACACAGCCCTGCTGCTGCTGCCCTGCAGCCTGCTGGCCTGCCACAACTTCCTGCAGAACTTCACGGCTGCCGTGCCCCGCCACCATTGCCTTGGCCCTGCCGAACATACCGCAGGCACCACCAACGACTCCGAGGCCTGGCTGAGGGCCACCATACCCTTGGACCAGCTTGGGGCTCCCGAGCAATGCCGGCGCTTCACGGAGCCTCAGTGGGCTCTCTTGAGCCCCAACACCTCAGTGCATGGGGCAGCCACAGAGAGCTGCAAGGACGGCTGGGTCTATGACCACAGCGTTTTCCCATCCACCATCGTGACGGAGGTCCGTGGGGCCGGGGTGGCGTGGGGAGCTGCTGCCCGAGGCCCAGGCTGAAGTGTCCCTCTCTCCCCTGCAGTGGAATCTGGTGTGTGAAGCCCGCACCCTCCGCGACCTGGCTCAGTCCATCTACATGGCTGGGGTGCTGGTGGGCGCCGCTGTGTTTGGCAGCCTTGCGGACAGGTGAGCTTTTGGGGCCGAGGTCACAGCCAACCAGCCCAGGCTGCAACCCCCCCAGCCTCTTCATTCATTTTTCTTTATTAATGTTTATTCATGTGTTTGCAGATTAATAATCATATAAGACGTTCACGTTATTCAAAATTCCAGAAGGCATGAGAGTTTGCAGGGAAGCGTCCGTCTCCCACTGCTACCCGCCTCCAGTAGCTTCTGGGGGCGGCTTGGTTCGCATGTACCTCACTAGAGACATTTCATGCAGCGCCAGCAAAGGCGTGTATACGCTGCGTCCCGCTCTTCCTCCCCGGCCACAGCCACGCCTGGTTCCGCGCCTGGCTTTTCCTCCCCTCAGGGCGCGTGTTCCTTCAGAAAGTGCTTCCGGCCCCCCCTGCTGTCCTGCTGTCCCACTGTAGGGATGAGTCAGAACCGGCTATAAGGCCCCAACGATAGGCTGCGGTCCCCCTAGAGAGAAGCCCAGAGGATGAGTGGTTCTGCCATGGAGGGGTGGCTTCGGGTGGCAGTGGGGCAGGAGAGCTTTGTCTCACCCTCCTTTGACAATCCCTGTGGGGGACCCTAACGCTGTGCCCACGGCCGGCTCAGGCTGGGCCGCAAGGGCCCGCTGGTCTGGTCTTACCTGCAGCTGGCAGTGTCGGGGGCGGCCGCAGCGTACTTCAGCTCCTTCAGTGCCTACTGCGTCTTCCGGTTCCTGATGGGCATGACCTTCTCGGGCATCATCCTCAACTCCCTCTCTCTGGGTGAGTCCAGCCGAGGAGGGGCTGGGAGGGGGGTCGTGGAAGGTGGCAGGGCAGCCCCATCGTCAATTGTACCTGTTTCCTTGTGTGGGTTTCTCACCCCGTGACCTCGGCTCAGAACCTCCCAGCGGGGTCATGACAGGCCTGGGCCCTCAGTGGGGCCCCACCAGCAGCGAGCCGTGGGCCCTGGGGTGTGACTTGCCATCAGTAAGCTGAAGGGGTTGCTTTTATTTTCTGTGTGAATCAGTCAACAACCACTACTTACTAAACACCTACTGTGTGCCAGGCTCTCAGTGTGGGGACACAGAAGTGAGGTGAGACACAGCGGTCCCCAGGGCTGCAGGCAACCCTGAGATGATGTGAATCCAAAAAGGGTGGGGTTCACCCGGGCTGCACAGGTGGGGGCTCCACATCAGTTTGTTGTGGCTGCCTCGTAAGAGGGTGTTGTGACTTACTTACCAGCCTCTTGGGATGCACACTTAGGTTGTTTCCAAGCTTCGCTATTTACAAAGAAACCAGGTAATTAAGAATCATGATATTTTCTTTTCTATCAGCTGTTTACATCTGTTTGTTTCGTTGGTTAGTTGGTTGGTTTTCTATTGATTTGTGAGAACTTTTCCAATTTCAGGGAAATTCACCCTTTATCTGTTGAGTTACATTTTTTTCTTTGTCTTTTCTGTTTTTATGACATTACTTATGATAAGGTGTGTTTTTTTGTTTTTTTTTAAATGCAGACGCTTCTTATTTTTATGAAGTCAAGTTTATTGCTTCGAGGTTTCATGACATTCTTAGAAAAGCCTTTCCTGACTCGAAGATTTAAAAAAACACCCTATCACAATGTCTTCTGATACGTTTGTGGTTTTGTTGTTTAATTTGGGTCTTTGGTCCATCTGGAATTTCCCTGAGTGTAAGGAGTGAGGTCAGGGGTCCTTTCTCTGTGCCTCTGGGGGTCTCTGAGATAATTAACCTCAAGGGACCACAGTCACTACAGAGGGGGTGGGAGAACTGCCCCTGGGTGGAGAGTCCTCTGAGCCTGCTGTGTTTTCCCGCAGTTGTGGAGTGGATGCCCACCCGGGGCCGGACCGTGGCAGGCGTCCTGCTGGGGTTCTCCTTCACCCTGGGCCAGCTCATCCTGGCCGGTGTGGCCTACCTGATCCGCCCCTGGCGGTGGCTGCAGTTCGCCGTCTCTGTTCCTTTCCTCATCTTTTCCCTCTATTCTTGGTGCGTCCTGAGCAGAATGGGTGGGGGAGGGTGCACCTGTGTGGCCGACCTGTCCCTCTAGGAGGCTGGGGGTGTGCAGTGACTGGGATTCGCTATGAGTGGTAGGGATACAAAGGAGGGTGGGGCTCGTGGGGCCACAGGCTCCCAAGTATGTGTGTGGCTATGGGGAAGCCCTGGAAAAATCCTTGACCTTAGCATGGGGTTCCAGAAAAATCTGAGTGCTTTTGCCTTTATGAACTCCATTGTGTCTCACGACCACCTCCTGGCACTTTATAGGAAGGGACCTGAGACACAGTCAAGGGAGGGTCCATGATTTATTCAAGGCCACACACAGGGATCAGATCCAGATTCAAAACCGGATCTGTCCAAGTCCCAGTTCCCAAGTAGTCTCTAAGTGCCCTCAGTGATTCCCTGTCTGATGTGTTGCAAAAAAGGGAAGCTGGCATGTCCCCCAGTCTTCCCGATTCTGCAGATGGCAGGATGTTTCACCTTCGTTAAGGTCTGAAAGAGGGCAAGCAACGGTGTGTTTGGGTTTGGGGAATGGAGTGAGTTCCACTCAGCCTGGGTCAGTCTCGATGTTCTCTTGGTCCCAGGTGGCTGCCAGAGTCATCCCGGTGGCTCCTCCTCCACGGCAGGTCCCAGCTGGCGGTGCAGAACCTGCGGAAGGTGGCGGCGCTGAACGGCAGGAGGGAGGAAGGGGAAAGGCTGACCCAGGAGGTAGGCGGGTGGGCGGAAGGAGGGCAGGGACAGGTTCAGCCTTGCTGGCGGCCTCGAGATGTGCTGGGGTTTAGCAGATCCCGGGCTCACCCGCCATCCAGGTGAAGAGGCTGGGACTGAACAGCGGGGAGAGTTCCTGTGAGGCAGAGGTGTTGAACCAGCGAGTGGCTGTGTGATTGGGGTAGAAATGTCAGCTGCTCTGTTCATCAGACTCTGTCTGTGCAATGGGGAAACAACCCCATTCACACTGACATCCAGCCAAAATGTAAATAAAATAATAAAATGAAAATATTAAAGCAGAGATCATAAAGTAAAATTATTGAAGAATTAATAAAAGTACCATTTATTACATATGCTAATTATGATAAGATGCCATTTATTATAAATAAGTACCATTTATTGAGCCCCATGCTAGGCACTCTGCTAAGGACTTTACATACATGATCTTACTTAATGTCTCACTTTTGCTTTTGAGAAAACCGACTGTGGCCCTCCTCTCCTGGATGAAGGGATCCCCAGCAGGGAAGTAGGGTCTCAGATCCCTCTCTTCCCCTGACTGAGCTTTCTTTGCCCAGGTGGTGAGCTCCTACATCCAGAGTGAGTTTACAAGTGCCCGCACCTCCAACTCGGTCTTGGACCTCTTCCGAACCCTGGCCATCCGCAAGGTCACCTGCTGTCTCATGGTGGTCTGGTAGGTGACGGGCTCATGCCCAAGACTTTGACCCAAGGTACAGATACAACTTTTGTCCCCACTCACTAATTCTTAAATCCACTTAATACAATGAGCAGGTGAGCCTAGTGAATTTAATCCTGCTCTGAACCCTTTCTCCAGGGTCCTCTGGCCCTCTGCTGGGTGCTAAGATGTGGCCATGGATGAGACATCCATGCTGACCTAGGGACTCCGCATCTGGGCAGTGGGTCTCACCTGGGTGGGGGCACATACTGGAAGCATCTGGTAGCTTGTCTCGGAATGCACCATGTCTCATTCTGATATGACCTTGCGGCTCTCCAAGGGATTCTGGGACGTGTCCCACTCTGGAAAAGCACTCATGGGTCCAGAAGGAGACAGGAAAACAATAATTTCCATAAGGTATGACAAGTGTCCCAGTCACAGTTCTCCTGATTGGGGCTGTTGAGGGCTTCATGCAGGGGGCGACATTTGGGTGCGTTTTAAAAGACGGTTAATAGAGATTGCCAGGTAAACAGAAAGAAATTCCTTCCTAACAGGTACACAGATAGGCATGAAGATGTGAAGTGGATACAAACACAAAGGCAACCCCCTAGCTGTTAGCACAGACTAGAAGCTAGAGAATCCCAAGGGAAGGGGCTTTTTTTTAAATTCCATTTGCTTGACCGGATGTCCTGGACATTAAAATAATAGGAGCTGATATTTCTGAAGCATGGACTGCAGGCTACACACTCCCTGTGCTCTGGAGCAGACCCGGGCACTGTCTTTAGTGGTAGCCAGCTGGGCTCAGGTAGACCAGCCTCCTGTGCCTGTTTCCTACTTATGCACCTGCCCCTAAGGCCCCTAAGGACTAAAAGTTGACAGGTGAACCCACACCTGGCCCCCAGAAGTATTCAGGGAAAGAGCTTGTTCTCTTATTTGAGTTTGGGGCTGTCCCCTGTGTGCTGGAAATGTGGGATTGTGCCGCACTCTGGACCTTCCCAAGCAGGACTGACTGCTCTGCCGCCTCTCCCAGGTTCTCCAACTCCATGGCTTACTACGGCCTGGCCATGGACCTGCAGAAGTTTGGGCTCAGCGTCTACCTGGTACAGGTCCTGTTCGGGGTCATAGACATCCCGGCCATGCTGGTGGCCACCACCACCATGGTTCACGTGGGCCGCCGAGCCACAGTGGCCTCCTTCCTCATCCTGGCTGGGCTTGTGGTGATTGCCAACATATTTGTGCCAGAAGGTGAGCCACGGCTTCTGCATTACTGCCTAGGAGTCTCCGGGGTCTGGGGTCTGGTGGGCAACAAATACAAGGGAACCAGGTTGAGGGACATTCTTCTGGATCTGGAAAGAAAATGACTGTCGATCAGTAGGGTTTTATTAAGCACTCGGTGCCCAGTATCATGCGTCATGGTAAATGCCCTCAAAGCACTTACCATCTGGGCAGGGATGTTAGGCTGATGCATAAAGTCAACCAAAGTGCCGGCTGGTGTGTGGCCGCCTGGAGCCTGGCCAGGCAGCGTTTCAGGGGCTGAGAAGTTCAAGTTTGAACCTCAGCTGCTGGCCCTGGAACAGTGATTTGCAAACCTGCCTGTAACTATTGCCACCTGGAGACCTTTGAAAACTCCCAGTGCCCAGGGGCTCCAGGCCAGTGCAGTTAGTCTCAGGAGTGGGACCCAACCCTTAGGATTTAAAAAACTGTCCAGTGATTCCAGCAAGAAGCCAGGGTTGAGTATCACAGTCCAGAGTGTGTGCTAAGCCAAGGGCTCGCTGTGACAACCACGGCCTTGGGGAGGTTGTCTGACTTCTCTGTGCTTCAGTTCCTCCCTATGAAATGGGTAGATTATTACTATTGGTATTTTGACAAATTTCTTCCAATCTTTTCTACTATTTATTGATTCCGTATTTTATATAATCAAGATGCTATTATATACATATATGTGCACACAATAATATAAAAAGGATTACTACACATGTGTACGTGTGTGTATCATATATAATGTACCCTTTTTCTCATTTTTGTTACATTGAAATATGCTTTTCCATGTTTTAACACAAACATGCTTTTCCATGTTAGTACGAATGTTTCATGACCCTGATTTTATATTGCTATATAATGTTCCATCTAGCTTGGTGTTTTTCAACCCTGGCTTCAGATTAGACTGTCCTGGGGACTTTAAAAAAATTACCCAAACTTGAGCCTAGCCCCAGGAGGCTTTGGTATAATAGAGATGGGCAGGGCCCAGGGGTGGGTGTTTGATAAAATGTCCCCTCCCAGTTGCAGTGCAGCTGGAGCTGCCACCCAAGGACATGCCGTGATTTCCCTGCCCGTTGCCTCATGTTGGACATGGACACTGGGGCTGTGCTCTTTTTCATTTTTCTTTTTATTTTTTTTAATCCTCACCAAGGATGTTTTTTCCATCGCTTTTGAGAGAGAGTGAAAGGGAGACAGAGAGATAGAAACATGGATGTGAGAGAGACTCATCGATTGGTTGCCTCCTGCTCACACACCGACTGGGGCAGGGGATGGAGCCTGCAAACTGAGGCACGTGCCCTTGGCCAGAATCGAACTCAGGACCCTCCAGTCTGCGGGCCGACGCTCTAACCACTGAGCAAGACTGGCCAGGGCGGGGGCTGTGCTGTTTAAAACCAGCAGCATGACACGCATATTAATAACGGTAGTAACAGCAGACATTAGTGAGCGCTGAGCACCTTGCACTCATGACATCATGTCAACTGAATGACCAGCCTGTGAGCAGGTGCTGGTGTTTTCCTCATTTTATAGATGAGGGGGACTGGGAGGCTCAGAGAGGTCAAGCAACAGTGTCCAACGTCACCTATCTGGGTCAGAGCTGGGGTTTGAACCCAATCCTAACTCCAAAGCTTGTTCTGGCGTCCCAGCAGGGCTTGGTGACAGATGCAAATAAGGGAAGAAGGAAGCAGAGGTCAGAGAAGGGCAGTGTGGGGACTCTGGGTCCCAGGTGGGGGACATGAGGTGGTGGAAACCCCGGTTCACCCCCTCTAGGTTCTGGGCCGCCTGCCCTCCTCGGCTGTGCCCACCACTCACCCTAAGCCTCCCTGTCTCCTCCCCCATTCCCCCCCCTCCCATGCCCCCTCCCCCACTATCCCTGCTCCCTGCTCCCTTTGGGCTCTGAGCCACCCTCCCACAGCTCTATCCGCCCCGCAGATATGCAAACCCTGCGCACGGCCCAGGCAGCGCTGGGCAAAGGCTGCCTGGCCAGCTCCTTCATCTGCGTGTACTTGTTCACGGGAGAGCTGTACCCCACAGAGATCAGGTGGGTCTGTAGGGGGAGGCAGAGGAGCTCCTGCCCCAAACTGGAAGCCCCTGGCACTCCAGGTTGACACCTTCTGGGCTTGCTGAGGCAGGTCTCACCTTTCTGCTCTGCCCCCCTGGCATTCCCTGCCCTCTGGGGGTCCAGGCCACGGCCACTGACCTGTCCATACTCCTCGGACAGGCAGATGGGGATGGGCTTCGTCTCGATCAACGCCCGCCTCGGGGGTCTGGCTGCGCCCCTGGTCACCGCAGTCGGGGAGTTCAGTGCCATCCTGCCGCCTGTGGCCTTTGGGGCCACCTCCATCCTGGCCGGGCTGGCTGTCTGCTTCCTGGCTGAGACCCGCAACACACCCCTGGTGGAGACCATTGAGATGATGGAGAGGAGGTGAGGGGCCTCTGGGCACAGCCAGGTGGGGGTGACCAAACAGGCTGTGATGTCCACGAAACAACACAGGGGCAGAGTGTCCTGTGGCTGCTGCTGAAACGTGGCGGCTGAGTGAGAGCAGGGCACTGCCAGGCCTACCTCCTCCATCGGGGAGGCCTCGCTTTCACAGGACAGACCCGACGAATGGTGCAATAGAAATGAGAGCCAGCCGCAGAGCAGGAGCGGGGAGGTGAGCCGGTGCAAAGCCTGGCGGAGGGGTGGGGGTGACTCAGCTTCCGGCCAACAGAACAGGGGACCCCGTCAATGACTTTTTCTTCCCAGTTCCTTGGGGAAAGTGGAGCTCTCTTAGCAAGTAGCACTACAGACATTTCTCTCGTGGGTTTCCTTAGAGGTGACTGAGCTAGCTGACAGCATTGCCCATAACAGTGTTTCTAAAATAAGTGCCAGAGGCTTCTAGAAGCATTTCTCAGCAACAGTGGGCTCAATGAAGACCCTCAGTTTTGGGGACAGTGGAGACATGTCTTGTGCGTGGCACAAACACACCCTTGAACGTTAGGCCCGTATCCCCTGCCCCTCACCGCCTCCCTTCTACTTTCTGTGTCATTTTTTGTGTGCCTCTTAATTTCCACAGAGCCAAAGGCCTTTCAGAGAAGGGCGCAGGAGGGAGGAGTGAAGGCATTTCTCTTCAGCAGCTGGGGGCTTCTCCCCTCATGGAGACCATCTAAGGTGTCAGAGCCCAGCACGTACTGGCAGCACCTTGGCTGGTGTCCAGGCTTCCTGGTGCTGACCGGGGACGAGATTGGCCAAGGACCCTGGTGGCTCTGCCAGCCCATGTCAAAGAGCCGCCTGCAAGCCAGGGAGGAACAAGACCAGTAGCCACTGATGTCACAAACGTACAGAAAGTCAGGAGAAGCCATGCCCAGGGACCGAAGGAGGGACTTTTCCTTTCCTATCTCCGACTCTGCCCCTTAAAACCTCTCTGTTCATTCTTGTTCCCCCTGAAAACTGCATCTTTGCAGGGTTAAGGTGACATTTCTGTCCCGGGGTGCCCCTGAAACAGCCCCGCCCACTTGCCCTTGGGGGGCTTGGAGAACTCACCGTGCTCCATGTAAGAGCTTTGCTCTCTCCTGCCTTATGGGATCAGAGCTCTCTCCCCTGTGTGACACTTCGAGGGCAAATGTCTCCGTGCCAGAGCCTTCTTGCCCCTGCAGTGGGCCTCACAGATGGTACCGCTCAGTACATAGTGGGTGAATAAATGATGAGGCTGATCTCGGGCAGCGAAGAGGGACCTCTACCCATTGTCGCGTCCCTAACAATACCACTTTGCAGAAGACATACAGAGGGGTGGCTCCCTGGTATGGCACAGCGACCTTCTGACCTCAGATCCGTTTCCAGCCCAGATGTTGGATGTGTGCCTGCACGCCTGACCTTGACCTTCACCAAAATTCAGATTAGATTCATGAGGGATTCAAATGCTGGCCCATTGGGGGGCCTTGGGCAGTTTCCTTGTCTAACCCCTTCCTCCTGGAGTTGTAAGGGAATCAAATAAGATAAATGCTCAGTTCCCTACAGTCCAAGGAAAAGCACAATCTAGGAAAGAAGTAGGACTGTCATAGTTTGGGCAGGAAACACCGCAACCTGCCGTTTCGCCAAGGTCTGTCTTTCAGCAGCTTAGCCCTTGGAACAGAGCTTGGGTGAAACTGCCCTGGAAGCTGCCCCTGGCCTGCATGCAGCGAGCCTCAGTCCCTCCCGCAGATGTAGCCTCTCTCAGCAATCCCGTACCTGAGCTCTCCTTCTGAATTGTTCCCGACTCACAGCTCTCAGCAGATCAGTGAAGTTGAAAGCAGAGGGCTGTGGGGCCTGGTCATACAGTAAGATTGACTTTCGGAGTCACCTCTCAGGGAGCACTCCCTGACCTCCCCTTCATAACAACACCTGCCAACAACTACTCGATCCACTTTCTAACATTATTTGGGTTTTGACAAATATTTTAAAGTTGTTTGGGGTTACAGTGTTCTGAATCTGGAATCTAGATTTAGTCTGTACTGTTCAATGCGACTGCTATTGGCCACCTGTGGTTACTGAGATTGCAATTGAAATTAATTTAAGTAACATTTAAAAGTCAGTTCCTTAGTTTCACTAGCCACATACCAGGGCTCACTGGCCACATGTGGCTAGCAGCTACTGTATGGTATGGGCAGCCCAGATCTAGAACATCTCCACCATCACCCTGCTCTAGAAACTTCCTCTCCAGTCATCTCTGAGCACACGATCATCACCGCTGGGATATTAGTGTCCAATTGTTGAAGAAGCCCCAGGCATAAAACCTCCTTCATTTGCAAGGGAACGCCTCTTGCAATGAATCTTGATTACTTTTAAAAAATAAGGAAATGTATGAAGAATATGACTTTTCTGGGGTGATTTCCTACTACTTTTAGATGGAAGTCTAGAGCAGTTCTGAGTAAGAAAGGATGACTACACAAAATTTAAAAAAATAAGGAAAAACCCCACCAAAACCACAGCTTAAATAATGCTACCATTGTTATCTCTTCGGGACAGACTTTCATCAGCTGGCAGGCCCCAGGGCCACTTCTCTCTTCAGCAGGCACTCAGGGGCAGACCAAGGTCAGTTGTCATAGTCCACACCCAGCCCTACCTGGAGAGAGAACCCAGCCCAGTCTCCTGGTTCCCCAGGCAGGGCGTTTTCTGGCACACCCTTCCGCTCCCCTAGGCCAGCGGTGGGTCTCAGGACTTGGTGAGGTTTTAATATAGACCCATGGAGCAGAAATGGAGCAGCTGAGAAGCCCAAGTGAAGCGGAGGGCAGCCAGCTCATGTGGTCCTGGCCCAGTGCTGGCTTCAAGCAAAGGGCCCCTCTGCCATTAGCCGGGAATGGCTGTGAACACCCGGCTTCACGCACCGGACCCTACGCTCAGCAGGGCCCCACATTTTGTTCAATGCGCTGCTACCATCCTGAAATTCTTAATCATTTTGAACAGGGAGACCTGCATTTTCATTTTGCACTGGGCCTCTCCAATTAGGAAGCTGGGCTTGTCTGCACACAGTGAGTGGGGAGAGCCCAGCTTGGGTTGCAGAGCCACCCCAGGAACTCAGGCATTTAGGGGTAAATGCTTGCTTGTTGCAGATACATCACTATTCAGAGAAACCGATGACACATAACAAAAATTTCTGTGTAGTCACTTTGTTTTACCTTAATGTTGACAGTTTATTCTCTTCCCAAACTTTTGCCTAACTTGATGTAAACAGGTAAAAACTAAGAACTGACAGATTCCTTAATGTCCATTTGAAGCAAAAGTTTCAATGTTTGAAAGTAAATCCAATCAGCAAACTTGTAATAATTTTTCATTCAACATGCCAAACGAGATAGTGTTCTTTATCAGAAAGCCGTACCACATGCAATACATTTTTTTAAAAAAGGTTTTAAAATTGATTTTTAGAGAGAAAGGGAGAGAGAGAGAGAGAAACCCACACCCTTGGCTTTCCCTTCAGTGAGTGCTAAAGAGAGAAGCAGGGTCCATCTTGCATGTTCACATGATCCATAGAGACCCACTCAGCTCCCACCATGTCGCCTATAAGGACAAGATAAACAGCAAAAACTAGCGCTGTTTCCACCCTGGTTCTGGAAGGACAGTTAACACCACAACTGAAAGAATGTCTAGATGCTAAGAACCGTCCACGTGGAGAACAGGGCTGCGAAAGTGAGGGAAAGCACGACTGATGTCATTTCCACTTTTTTCCTTTTGTACACAGTACTGCCCGAAGAAACAAGTCCCCTTTTCTTCCTAAATTCCCACAGTAGAGAGTACTTAATTCTATTAAAACATGCAAGGGGGGGCCGGCCCGCGTGGCTCAGCGGTTGAACGTCGACCTACGATCGAGGTTCGATTCCCAGTCAGGGCACATGCCCGGGTTGCGGGCTCGGTCCCCAGCAGGGCGTGCAGGAGGCAGCCGATCAATGACTCTCTCATCATTGATATTTCTATCTCTCGCTCTCCCTCTCCCTTCCTCTCTCTGAAATCAATAAAGATATATTAAAAATTAAAATTAAAAAACAACAACAAAAAAACAACATTGAAGGTAGCTGACCATAATCCAGGGCCACATAACCCATACACCACCTTGAGTGAACTTGAGAAAGGTGCCCCCTCCAGGCAGAAGCAGCTCCCTGGCACCCAGCTCCGAGAGTGAATGGTTGCTTTGTGCAAGTTAGAAAGATTCCCCCCCACCCCATCTCCACCCCCGGAGATACAGCTTCCCGGCAGGCTGCAGGGCTTGGCCAGCAGGCGTGGGCTTGATGTCAGCACCCTATCCCTACCCGTTTGGCCAAGCACCCTTGCTCAGCCAGCAGCCTGTACGACCGCGCTCAGGGGTTCTGCTTAATCACTAACCTTTCAGCCGCTCTACCACATGAGGAAAGCAATTTGCCTGCCTAATTCCTATCACGGGCAATGTACTGAATCTAAAAGTTGTTGGGGAGGATTTCCAGAATGATTCAAAGAGGAACAGGCAAAGATTTGGAAAAGCCTCTCTTACCCCCTTTCCTCTTACTCGAAATATGAATGCAATGGCTGAAATTCCAGAGGCCACTGTGGACTCAGAGGTGACCTTAAGGCTAAGTCGAGGACAGTGGAGCAGAAAAGATGGAAGGACCCAGTCTCAGATGAAGGTGATCAGTCCCGGCTGCTAAGATCTGGAATTATTTTATCTGACAGAGAAATAAACTTCTATTCTGTCCACGCCACTGTGATTCTGAGATTTGGCTGTATGTTTCAGATATAAAACCTATTTGATATACTACTTTAATCAAAACATTAGTATATTGACACAGAAAAGGCAGCAAATAAATCAGTAGAACAGAATTTAAAAATCCAGAAATACACTCAAGTATTTATGGAGACTTCATATATGAAAAGATGACAGTTCAGTGTTTTACTTACTAAGTGTAACTGATATGTGGGCTATTTGTCTGGAAGAAAAAACTAAATCGTCCCTTGTATCATAAAGGAAATTAATTCCAGGTAGATGAGAGATCTAAATTTAAATGTAAAGAAATTAAATTAATAACAGAAAATTTATTGGAATATTTACATAAGCTTAGGCTGAGGAGATCTTTACTAAGAAAGCAGAAAACCAAAAAGCCATAAAGGAAAAGAGAGACATAAAAATTGTAAAACTTTGGTAGGAAAAAACCCACAAAGTTAAAGGGCAGGTTGGGGAAAATATGTGTGCAACCCACCTGCTAATGGTATTGTCTATGGCAGGGTCTGCCAACATTTTCTATAAAGGGCCAGCTAGCAAGTATTTGAGGCTCAAGGTCCACACATCATAAAATAATATTCTTCTTTTGATTTTTTTTCTGCCATTTGAAAATGTAAAAACTATTTCTAGCTTGCCAGCGGAACGGTTGACTTGACATCTGGCCTATGATCTACAAAGGGCTCCCAAACCTAACGTCCCAAACTAAGTCATTTGTCACCTTTCCACTCCTTTTCTACCAAAATGCTCCAGATCCAGAAGAAAGACCTATCACTGTGGCTGGGACCAAGGTATAACTATGATAACCAGGGCGCCAGGTTCTCTGACGAAGCCGCCAACGTGGTGCCCAGATGACGGGGCTGAGAAGGGACCACACGCCTTCCTCTCCCGGGTAGGACACGGGATGTTGGGACATTTGAGGGAATGTACACAACAGCACCTGCGCACCAATGCACGGGACTAAAGGGTGACGATCGTGCACCACGGGTCTTCGCCAACAGACTGGCACTGAGACGCGGTTTCGCCGCCAAGAGCTGGGGCACAAGCGCCTCCTGGCCGGGCTTGGGCGGCCTGGGAGAGACGCTGCGCAGCCGCCGTAGGTCGCTTCCACCGCCAGGCGGGGGCGCGCGCGCGCGCGGGTTGGAGCGTGTGCGCACGCGCCCTCGGACGCGCACGGAGTCCCGGAAGCAGCAGCTGAAAGCTGAGGGGAAAGGGTGGGGTTAAACCCAGGTCTCGCGCATGCGTGCGCTGCGCGAAGCGTTTGGCGGGTTTTTCCAGGCTGCCCCGTTATGTTCCGGTCACCGAGGTGCCGGGCGGTAGCTTTTAGGAAGTAGGCCGTTCTCTCCGGGAGAGCGACTTCTCGACCTTTGTGCTCCGTTCCTTCGGGCGTTTGGGGGCTTCCCCTACATTAAAAAAAAAAAAGTGTTTCTCCGTGACTGACGTCTGAGGCCCTCTGAGCACCTGAGGTTTGGGGCTGTTTGGTCACCGTCCGTCTCAGCCTCCTAGAGGGCGAAAGGATCGGAGGAACGCCGTTCTGCTCACCGATCTCCACGCTTGTGGGTTTCTTGGACTCGGGTCGGAGCTGAGTGGACCCGTCCCGCCTCCTGGGTCGCCATGACCGCGTCCGTCCAGCAGCTGGCGAAGGAGCTGGAGATCTTCGGCGTAGACTGCGAGGAGTCTCTGACTGAGAAATGTGAGTCCCTCGCCCCCTCCTCGGCCCCCCCGCCGGGGCCCACGCGCGGCGGCTCGGTGTTGCCAGCCGCCTGGAACCCGAAGGACTTGATTGAAGCCAAGTCTGCGGAGATGCAGAGTTCTCGGTTTTAGAAATAGGGTGAATGTGCACCTGCCTTAACCATTCCTCAACACTTTGAACTTCTTTTTTAATATCAACGTGTTAATGTCTCATGAGAGACCAAAATACTCGAAGTTCTTATGCCCAGTGCATTCTCTTTCTAAAAGGAAGAGAAACCCAATGATAGTCAGAAGTTTATTATGTGAGCTGGAAGTCAAAACAAGAAATTAGTTGTGTGAACCAAATTTGTAAAGGCTTCAGCCCAAGGTGCCTGTGGCTTCCACCTCACACAGGACCACATGTGAGTGTGGGCAGTGGCCTTGTAGTTCTAGACTGTGAATGCATAATCGCTGACCTCAGTGGGACGTGACTATCACCGGCAGGCGTACCACATTTCCCTGGTCTGTTCAATCCCAGTCTTCCAGGTGACTGGTTCCCACCTCCTCCTCCAACATATTTCCCTCCCACTCTCAGCTGATGAATTGACTTCCTGTTTTGCTGAAAAAATACAAGCTGTTAGAAAACTTCTGGAGGCTACTACCATTACATCTTCCTTCCTACCTGTGTCTGTGCTGTATACCTTGCCTTCCTTCCTATTACCATGAATACATTCACCATATTCCTAGCAGAAGCCACACTTTCCACTTAAGTCCTAAGTCCATTCCTTCTTGCCTTCTTAGGGACATCACTCCAGTAATTCTCCCCTCTTACAGTTGTGTTTTTTGTTTTTTTTTAAATTTTAATCCTCACCCGAGGATATTTTTTCCATTGCTTTTCAGAGAGAGCGAAAAGAGAGAGAAACATGGATGCAAGAGAGACACATCAATTGGTTGCCTCCCGCAAGCGCCCTAACTGGGCCGGGGATCCAACCTGTAGTCCAGGTACGTGCCCTTGGCGAGAATCCAACCCTGGACCCTCAGTCTGCAGGCCTACACTCTAACCACTGAGCCAAACCAGCTAGGGCCTCCCCTCTTATATATTTTGTATTTTTCTCTCTATAAGGTTTTCCCCCACTTCAGTTCTTTCCTTCCCAATTACAGCAAATGTCCTCAAAACAGTTGTCTATACTTGCTGGCTTCAATTTTCAAAGTCAGCTTTTTCATCTCAACCATTACACTGAAACTGCTTCTCTCAAGGTCATGGTGACTTTCATCTGGCTAAAGTCAGTGGTGAATTTTCAGTCCTCATCTGGAATTATCAGCAACATTTGACAGTGTTCCTCATGTCTTCTTGAAAACGTTTTTCTCTTAGCCTTTTGGACACTACTGGTTGTTTTCCCACCTTACTTGTTGCCACTTCTCTGGCTCTGCAGATTCATCCCCTCCTGTCCTGAGCCTCAAGATATTCTCACTTTCTTGGTGATCTCACCTAGTCTCATGGCTTTACATCCCTGTATTTCTGATGAGTCTCAAATTTATATCTTTGCCCAGACCTCTGGCCTGAACTTCAGGCTGGTGTGGCCAACTGCCTCCTTGATGTCTCCAATTGGATGTCTAATTGACATCTGGAACTCTACACTTCTTTTTTTTTTTTTTTTAAATATATCTTTATTGATTCCAGAGAGAGGAAAGGAGAGGGAGAGATAGAAACATCAATGATGAGAGAGTCATTGATCGAGCCCACAACCCGGGCATGTGCCCTGACCGGGAATCGAACCCTGATCACCTGGATCCCAGGTCGACGCTCAACTGCTGAGCCACACCTGGCCGGGCTGGAACTCTACACTTCTAAGACTGAGTTCCTGGTATCTCCTCCCTCTCCTCATAGTAGTTCCTCCTGCTGTCTTCCCCACCTTCGTTAATAGTGACTGCATCCTTCCGGGTGCTCAGGCTAAAAACACAGCATCATCTCCTTTCTTTAGACTTCACATTCAGTGAGCACATCCCACTGGCTTTACCTTTAGGATGTTTCCTATCCAGGGTCCCACCACTTCTCGCCACCTTCACTGCCACCACCTTGATCTAAGCCACCATCATCTCTCACCTGGATTTTACCAATCTCTTAGTTGGTTCTCCTGAGTCTGACCTTGTCCCTTTTAGTCAGTGGAAGTCAGATCATGTTACTGTTCTGTTCAAACCCTCTAGCAATTTTCCAACTTGCTCCAAATATTACTCTGGGATAATTGCATTGACCAACAATCTGCACCGCCTTTACCCACTAACTTCTGTCTCCTTCCTCCCTGCATTCCAACCACAGTGGCCTTGCTGATCTTGCTGGGCAGGATTTTTGCCCGAAAGCTCTTCCCTTCAACACTGCATGACTCAGTGCTTCACTTCCTTCAAGACTTTACTCAAGTCTTCTTCTCAATGAAGCCTTCCCTAATCGGTGTATTAAAAATTGCCAAGTCCTTCCCAACTCCTGATTCCTTTCCTGGCTTTACTTTTTGACATAGCACATTTAGCCATCTGATCACTACATGTTTTACTTCTTTGCTTGTTTTCTGTCTCCCGCCAATAGTAAGCTTTGTGAAGACAAGAATTCTTCTCTGTTTTCCTCACTGCTCTATGCTCATGCCTAGGACAGTGCCTGGCACTAGTAGGTGCTGAATAAATATGAATTGAATAAGTAGAATTATTTTCCCTTTTCAAGGTGAAAGCTGCAAGAAATTAAGTTCTTACTTGTCCGATATTCCCTCCACAGTGGCAGAGCTGTGTGTTCTGTATGGACAGAATGAGGAGGAAATGGTAGCCGAGCTTGTAGCCTTCTGCACCAGCACGCAGAAAGATTGCTTTACCTCAGAGACCCTGAACTCTTTTGAGCATGAGGTAAGAGCACAATGTAAGGAACCTTATCATGAAATTCTCCACCTCTGCTCTATAGGGGAGGCAGTATGACATGTAGAGAAGAGCGTGAACTTTGGAACCAGACTTGGCTTCCAGTCCCAGTGTGAGCTTGGACAAGCTACTTAACGTCTCTGAGCCTTGGTTCCCTCTTCTGTCAGTGGTTCTAATAATCCATGTTTTTTAAGGTTATCATAAGAATTAAATGAAAATGGGTATAAATCATTTGGGACTATGCCCAGCAGGTGGTAGGTCTTCAACAAGTAATTGGTGTTATTATTAGAATTGTTATATGTTGTGGAGAAACTGTCACAGAATAAGTCTTTATTTTTAGTTGATCATGAGCATCTTAATTCTCACTTTGAGGAATTTTATGTCTTTAATTATATTCTGAATGCCTGTTATTATCTCCTGACTGTGGAAAACACCTCTAATACTTGACTTTGGAATAATATATCCATTGTCTTTTATTCCTCAGTTTCTGAGCAAAAGGTTGTCCAGAATCCGTCACAGTGCCTCCAAGGACAGTGGACATGCGGGAGCCAGAGACATCATTTCCATACAAGAGCTGTATCCTTTCTGCTGAAGGTCTTTGCCTCAAGCCGTGCAGTCTGTTTTATAATTTGTTTACAGTTGCATGTGTAATTTAAAAACAAGAATAAAAAGTACCTACTGTTCAGGTTTCTATTTAGTCAACCCTTGCCTTAAATTTTGAGTGGAAGTTTATTGTTGTTTTTTCCTTTTTTAAAAAATTTTTTATTTAATTTTATTTTTTTGTTTCTCAACCAAGGATATTTTTACTGAATTTTTCCATTGCTTTCAGAGAGAGTGGGGCTGGGGAGAGAAACATCGATGTGTATTGATTGGTTGACTCCCACATGTGTCCCGGTGCAGCCACCCGGGATCGAGCCTGCGATTGGTGTACATGCCAAACTGGGGCTTTTATTGTTTTTCTTAACCAATGTTTTTAGAATTGAAGTGGAGGAAGAAGAGGAGACCCTCTTGAATTCTTATACCACACCCTCTAAGGTGAGTTCAGTGTTTGGAAATTGCCTTCTACAGGTAGTGTTTTTTTTCTTTATTCTAAAAACATCATGACATTTGAAGTTCTGAGGGAGAAAATTAACTGCTCATAGAGTTTCTGTATATTTCCTACCACATTTCCTCTTATGCATCTTCCTTCCCTTATGCATGTATGTTTTTACATAATGACAGTCCTCGCGAACATTTAGTTATCCTGCTCTTTTCAGTTAGCGTATCATAGAATTTTTATAAATATGTTTTCTGTAACTACTCTTTTTAATGGTTGTATAGTTTTGTATCAAGTGGAAGTACTATAATTGAATAATCCAATTCTAGTGTTGGATTCCAGCGTGACAGAGTAGGGTAGTGGAAAAGCTTTGCCCTTAAAGCCCGAGTCAAAAGACTTAGGTGACCTTGGGTGAGTTGTTTTATCTCTCTGAGCTGCAGTTTCCTTACCTATACAATTAGGATTCATTATTCCATTTACTGAGCAGCTACTATGTGCCAGGCACTGAACAGTGAAGGAAACAGGCATGGAGGGGCTCTGCCCTCCAGAACTCACAGGCAGGGAATAATAATCTCCTATTTCAGAGGGCTTGAAGATGAAATGAATATGTAAAGTATCAAGCCCAAAGCAAGGTATTCAGTAATAGTGGTTACTCTTCATACAAATTATAGAATTGTGCACCTGAAACTTATATAATTTTGTTAACCAGTAAATTCAAAAAAGGGGGGAAAATAAATAAATTTATGGGAATCCATAAACATGGAGTAAGCCTTAATTTTTCAAAGTAAATTACATTGTAAGAAAGAAGATAAATAGTTTAAGTATGCCTGTGGAGAGCAAGAAGGCTAATAATGTATCTGTGAAGTTGCTAACACAAAACCAGGTGCATATAATATTAAAGGGAGTAATAAGATTTTTCTTAGAGTTTATAAAATCAACACTTTATTTTCCCCCTAAAGGTAGTCCTCTCCTAGAGTCCACATCCCAGCAAAAGGCACCTCCATTCTTCTATTTGCTTGGGCCAGGAACTTTGGAGACCTCCTTGAGTCTTTCCTGTCACACCCCACACCAATTCATCCTTCAGTCACATCAGCCTTCCTTCCAGGATCTGGGCTCTCTCACTACTTCCACCACCAGGTCCCCAGCATCACCATCTCCTGAATGAGTGGGACAGCCTCCTAACTAGTCCCTGGCCTCTTTCTGCCTTGTCCATCTTTAACCAATTGTCTACACAGCAGCCAGACTGCTCCTTTCAAATGAAAGTCGGGCCTGGTTTTTCTTGTTCGCAGCTCTCCACCAGTTCTCCATCTTCCCTAATAACTTAGTAACTTCAAAATTCAGAGTCTATGGGCGTGTGAGGTTCTGTCTGAGCTGGCCCCTGCTCCCTCTGGCCTCGTTCACCCTACTTCTCACTCTGGTTTCCTTGCTTTTCTTCAAACACACCAAATGGGTTCACCTCTATGTCCCCTTGTCAGAGTGAACAAACTTGCCTAAACTCGCAGCTCCCTCTTCTTTCTCTTTTTGATTTTTCTCCATGGAACTTACTCCCATGAGACGCATTATATATTTACTCTTTGGTTTAGTCTGTCTCTCTCTATTAGAATGTAAGCTCCATGAGGACAGAGACTTTGCTTTAGTCACTGCTGTTCTCCCAGTGCCTGGCATATTAGTAATTGTTGAAGGACAGACCTTCTGATAGAGGGTGATTGGGTGGCTCCCTAGGTAGCACCAAACAGAATTGCAGTACCTGTTGGGGCCACTGCCATGTTGATCTGATTGACAACTTCGCAGCTCCAGAATTTATCTGACTTGTCTGTATATCCAGAATTAATGATATTCTTAGGAATTGACTTGTGGTAACCCAGCTGTCAGTAGACCAATGTGTAAGTCAGATGCAACTTTACTGTCGAAGTATGTGCTCTCTCAAGGACTGAGATGCCACACTGGGGACACCCCGTTCCTGCTACAGAGGTTCTTGGGAGGCTCAGTTGCAAATCAGAATTTATGACCATGGACTCAGAGCTCAGTCAGTTGGATTGAAATGAGCAAACAGTTTGAAATATATGTCTGAAGCTCAGAGGAGATGCAGTATGGGTCTGGGCTAGACATATGTAATATGCTTAGAATAGTACCCATCGTGTGGACACTGCTCAATCATTGTAGACCATGCACCAAAGGCAGTGTGATAAAGAGTCATAGTGCCACATACGGGCCTTTCCACACAAACAGTGCCAGGGTGAGGTCGCCTGGCCCCGTTGTACTTCTGTTATAGTGGTACCAGTGGGCTTGCTTATCATCGTTAAATACTTGACTTGTGCAGTTGAAAGCCATTCTTTTGCCTCCATGCTCACCATAAATCTCCTGGTTATAATTTGGGTTTCCACATATTCTGCCTGATGGGATAGGATTTGTTAGCCTGAGGATTTGAAGTTCCCCTGCCGTCAGCATTGTATTTCTAGTAAATTAATAAACTGCATCCTTAGCAGTAATTTGGGTTCCTATGTGGTGTGGGAATGTGCTTATGTGAGAATAGGGTACCCTCTGTATTTCTCATTACAAGTGTTGATAGTGAATCTCATGAGCTTGGAGTGAGCACATCCCTGAGGAGTGTAAGGGCAGTTGGCTTGTTGACACAGTCAGGTTTCACTAGAAGGGCTGAGGGTGAGAGAAATGAGACTGCTTTTCCCAGAGTACCATCCTCTTGCCATGTCCTAGAAGCAGGCTTTCTCTTAAAATAATCCCTGCACAACATTGGCCCTAGAGTATTAGAGGCCACTGTATATTAGAAGCATCTTTTGGGGAAATAGTTTGAGAAAATACAGGGGTGGGCAAAAGTAGGTTTACAGTTGTGAGCACATGCAAGTTTATTCTTGTGTTATTTTTTTTTCTTGTATTATATATTTTTTCATATGAACAACTATAAACCTACTTTTGCCCACCCCTGTATCATAAAATCTTTTCTATCTTTGACCCAATAGTTTTCCCTAGTAAGAATCTCTCCAAAGGAAACCATCCAAATTATGAGAAAAATCTATGTGCATGAAGATACACGTCTCAGCATAATTTATAATCACCCCAAATTATTAGCAGCTGATACGTCCAACAATAGAAGTCATTATGTAAATTATATATCGGTTCAATCAACTCAGCTACTGAAAGGATAAAGATTGTGGCAATGTGGGAAAATGCTCTTAATTAATATAGAGGGAAAAAAAAAAGTCAGTAGCCGTAGTACTTAAAGATTTATATTTAAACTAAGATTGTAACTATTAGAATTTATACTTTTTTAATTGGAAAAATATTAAAATACTAGAAAGGAATGTAAAAAAATGGTTATTGTATAGAGTGGTAGCGTAAGAGCCCTTTTAAATCTAGTTTCCATTCCAGCTCCTTAATGATGGTTTTTACTCTGTTCTCGTGTGTCTTGCAGTCACCACAGTAGGCAGCTTTGGTGGCATAACTGAGATAGGCAGGCAGGAGGAGCCCAAGGGCAGAGAACTCCTCCGTAGACCAGCTGGCCTCCTGGTTGCAGCCTGGGCAGGGGCTCTGCCGCAGCTGTGTCAGTTATCCTGGCTTTTGGGGAGCAGTAGGTCTCAGGACTGCAGTTTTCAGCCTCCATTCTGGGCATGTCTTTGGATTCTTGATGAACAAAAAGTGAAAATAGACCATCGATGAGGTGTTTGCTAAATACTCTGCAAGGATGAGTCAACCATGCCATCTGCCTTGAGTCGCTCCCTTCTCTAAAATGGGCAGTGAACTTTGCCAAAAGTAGTAACACAGCCCCATCCCTTCTCAGGAAAATGCGTCCATGCAGGTCAAAACCCACACGCTGCTAAACACACCTGCTCTAAAACAGAGGTGGGGAAAGAAGGTGAACACATGACTGATTTGACAGGACAGATTGCCTGCTTGGCAGTCCTCTTGGGAAATGCTGGCACTTTTTCATAATTGCCTTCAACATGAGGACAGTATTTTGATAGATGCTGGGTTACAGTTGCTGAAGATTTCTGTATGGGATTATGCTCGGCAGATGGGACCTTAAGACCCAGGCCTAAGGAACTGTACACTTAATTAGTAACTTGGGTCTGGAGGGACTGGGATTTTGTTTTCTGTTTTATTTCTAGGGTTCCCAGAAGCGAGCTGTCACCACCCCAGAAACCCCCCTGACAAAAAGGAGGGTGTCTACTCGCAGCCCCCATCAGCTCCTCTCACCATCGAGTTTCTCTCCAAGGTATGAATTCAGCTGCCAGAAAGCCAACCTGCTCTCCCCTTTCTCTGGTTATCTGGTAGAGGCTAACTCCACCATTAAATTAAATTGGGGGTGACTTATTAAATGGGGGTGGACAGATACCTCTGCCGTGAACTGGTGGGAAAGCCTATTGCTCTCTACCCTCCCTGCTTTCTCTTCCTGTGTGGAAAATTACTGTTTCTTACAGTAATTAAGGAAACTCACTTTCCACCCACTTTTCTGGGGCTCATTTCCTAGATCAGGAACTGATATCTTCTACTGGAAACAACCTGTCTATTCAGAAGTCTGAGAGTCCATCCAGCCCTGCCAGTGGAGGCGAGGAGCCTTTCACCTGCTTCTCTTAGTTCATGTGTTGTTGGGTTTCTTTTGTTTTCTTTTTCTTTCTTTCAATCTAAAGTAGTTATTTTTTTAAAAAGAAAAGCACATATCTTTGTTCATAATGTTGCATAACCTGTTTATTGTGCCACCTCAGGTTATAGCTAGTTTCTGAGAATTTTCTTGTCATTGTGAATCGGCACTGACTTAATTGCTGTTTTGTCCTCGCTGCCACTTCTGCACGCGAATCCACAGAGATCATATGTGATTTTTTGAAATCCATAAATGACACGTCTCATTGGAGAGTTTCATAGGTGAGGGCTGTGCTGCGTGGAAGAAAGGTGTGTAGGTGCTGCCACACCAGGATGAGGCTAAGGCACAGAACTGCTAACCATCTAGGGAAACGCTGACTGCTGGGGTCACCCCCTCAACTTGGGATCACTTCTTCCAGACAAGCAGAGCTTAAGATTTTTCAGCTCTGTCGCTTAAGAAAGGAAGTGATAGCAGTCGTTCAAGATGAGCCATCACTGGGTTCTGAAGGACAATTTGACTTTTGTGTGGTCCACTGCTGCTTTAGGAAGTTCTCAAACTTTTTAGAAGCGAACTTTCTAGACTTACAAGGGCGTCTTTGAAACTTTGTGTATAGAGATGGTTCTCGTAGGTAGGCCAGCACTACTACAGCGGTCGTATTCTCTGAACCAGCCGTCCTTTGAAACCTGTAGACCTTTGTACAGCTGACCTCATGTGAGCGTCTCAGTGCCTTAAAGGGCTGGCTGCCACGGATGTCCCACGGAGCTTGGCAGGGAGGGGCTCAGAGAAGTCGGATATGCTGCCTCATCATTTTTAAATGCACGCTAATAAAGCCAACATCAGAAACTGGTTTTGTAATTTATGAAAGTAACTTCTAAATTATTCAGGTGGAGGCAGCCCTGGAGATAGAGATAATTGAGTCATTTTCTGTAGCCTCTCTGGAAAGAAAGAATGATGGCACTGCTTGCAGTGGGGCCCCATACAACTGGTTCCTGCAGAGCTTTAGTGCATTAAGTAAGCCTGTTTGAAATAGGCCTCTCTGTAAGCTATGTTCACAACCAAAGGATCAGAAGACCTCACTGTCATCTAAGCAGATGGCAGCCTGAGTGTTCTCAGAGGTGTAATTCACCCCTGGGGAGTGGAAATGCGAGAACATGTCAGTTGAGCCTTGGAGATTGGGAATGTGTGTTCGCCAGCCTACCAGATTCATTACATCTGCACCTCCATGGACATTAGAAAGTTAATCATTTCACATAACTTCGTTGTTTTGTTGTTTCTACCTTGAACTGTGTTGTGAGGTAATATATGCATGCCCAGCAACTTTTGACTTGCCCTAGGTTCCAGGCTCTGCCAGTGTTCTGACAAGTGCTAAATATTCATGAGAAGGGAAAGAAAATGGTACTTGAAGCTTGCTTTTTAATCAGTTCTGAGTTTGGGTTTCGTTTTGCTTTGTTTAGTTTTAAGCCTGAAGAGCAACCTTTTAAAATGTCTGTGTCTCTAAACTTCTCTAACACGTTTGGTATTGCTCAACCTGGTACTCCTCAGCCCCTCATTCCTGAAATTCCTTAGAGGTCTGGGTATGTCCGACCCCATTAAACTGATTAGATTTATAAACCCCAGCTTGACATTTCTCCAATTCCCATTTCCAAAAAGTAACCTTGTTTTATTCCCCTCTCCCTTTATATATGAACACAGTAACATTAATCTCTTTTGCTTCCAATTAGTGCTACTCCCTCTCAGAAATACACCTCGAGAAATAACCGAGGAGAAGTGGTTACTTCCTTTGGCTCAGCACAGGGAGTGTCTTGGTCCGGGAGAGGAGGAGCCGGTATCATCAGCCTGAAGGTCTTGGGGTCTCCAGAATCACTAACTGAGAGCTACAAATTCATGTTCCAGAAGCTCCCAGACATTCGAGAAGGTGATTGCTTTTCCCTTTGAAATTCTGGAGAATTTAAAACCACCTGGAAGGGTTTAGAGTAAGTAGCAAAGCTTCAGCTGGGCTGCAGAACAAGTTCCAGGCTTGCCTTTGAATATGTAGTTGGTAGATGTCCTCTGGGGCCCCTATTAGTGGAGGGACATGAGATGATACGCTCAGTAATTCTCCCAAGTGACCTCCCTTTGCCAAAGGAAAGTGTTAAAGGAAGAGCACAACCATCTCCCAGTAACAAGCCCTTGAACTATGTAAAGGAATCCAATGAAAGCGTTAGAGCAGGAACCTCTGTGGCTGTTTCCTTGTGAAGAGCGGACCATCTGCGTTGGCCTTGACTTGCCCTAATCCTCGCTGATGACCTGGGTGAAAGGAAGGCTGTGGGCTGGGGACCCATGCTGACACTCTCTGGGGTTGTGCCACATGATGCCCTGTGGCCAAAGTGAAGGCCAGTTTCAGCAACCAAGCATTGGGAAATTGGCTAGGGCTTTAGATCGCCTTCCTAAGCACCTTTCCTGCTCCTGTAAAATTACTAGCATTAATGTTTGACAATGTGCTGTATTTTCTCTTCTGGGCAAGTGAAATGTCTTAAACACACTTTTTCGCCTCTGGGATTTCAGTTCTGACCTGTAAGATAGAAGAACTTGGCAGCGAACTCAAGGAACACTACAAGATTGAGGCTTTTACTCCTGTTCTAGTTCCCACACAAGTAAGAGTTGTTCTAATTGTCCTTCCTATTTCATACTGTGTTTTTAAATCCGTGGTGAAAAGCATCCTCTTGCTTCCCTTTTCACTTCTTGTCTACATGCTAGTTAGAACAATCTCTCCTGGTTGGATTTGGTAAAACGGGTCCTTGTGAAGAAAGACTTATAAATGCTCTCTGGTTTTGTTACCAGACACAGTCATTGTCTTTGTGCTTGGGTTCGGGTCCTGCACATAGCAAGCAAAGATGGAAGGCCTTAAGCATTCGAGTCAGAATGTGAGGATGACAGCAAGGGTAGGAATTCTAGAAACAGTGACTCACGGTCTCTCCCTTGTTTGGTCTCTGTTGTTATGAACCAGCTGTTGCCAGTGGTACCTTTACAGCATGGTTTAACCTGGCATATGTGCCAGTGCTTTCTCTAGAACACTTTTTAATCAAAGGGGAGATGTGTTCTGGAAGAGTTTTATGGTTCCTCTGTCATATGTTTTCATTCAGAGAAGAATGGCCAGTGGGGAAGATAACGTGAAACCATGCGATATGAGGAAGTTTGGGAGGAAGTAGTGGAGGGGGGCAAGGATGCATGGTCTTGGGGGAAATGATTAGACTTCCTCAGTTTGCCCCAAGGAGTGAGAACAGGACAGAGGGAGCCACAGGAAGAGAAATTTCAGTTCAATTTAACTAAGGGCTTCCGGTTAAGAGGCAGTATGGTATGTGGTAAAGGATATGGCTCTGAAGCCAAACTTCTTGGCTTCAAACCAAGGTTTCACCTGCTGTTTGAATAGTGTCTCTATTGCTCATTTTCCTCATCTGTAAAATGGGTACAGTAATAGTATCCACCTCGCAGTTGTTGTGAGAACTAAACGAGTTAATGCATGTAAGCCTTTAGAACAGACCTGGTATTTAGTAAGCTCAGTAAACATGAGCCGTTTTTAACAGCTATAGCTACCCAGAGATGCAGTGGGCTGCAAGTTCCCTTCACTAGAGATGCCCAAGCTTCAGATAGCCACTTAGAGGGACTCAAACATTGACTGGGCAGACTGGATGCCCTTTAAGAGTTCTCGCACCGCCGAGAGCCAGCGATGGTGCTGGTCACCTCAGGGTCAAAATAGCACCCCACCAAAATAGTGTGTGTTGTTATCTGGGGCTTGCTCTGCTACTCAGCCTTTTGACTTCAGGTTTTGGGCCTCTGTCCCAAAGACTGTATTGTTCTTTTGCTGCAACCTTCCTTTGGTAGGAGCCCGTCACACTGCTGGGCCAGATTGGCTGTGACAGCAACGGGAAGCTGAACAACAAGTCAGTGATTTTGGAGGGAGACCGGGAACATTCCTCTGGTGCTCAAGTTCCAGTGGATTTATCTGAGCTCAAAGAATACTCTCTGTTTCCCGGACAGGTGAGACGGAATGTGGGCATGCTCTTTATTCTGTAGTATGTGTGGTGGGCTGTGGCTCTAGAAATAAGCATTCTATCGCTGGCCTGCTGCTGCTCACTTTCGACCTCTGGTGCCATGAGATGTGACTGGAGCAAAGGCCCACGAGTGGACACCAGGTGGGGATTCCAATTTTCCCTGTGTGCTCTGACCTTGGCTCTGAAATTTGATGCCTAGGTTTGAACCCCATCATCTCCACCCCCTGAGGTATGTGATTATGGTTTTGTTAGTTAGCCAGGGTGTCCTCACCTGTATAATGGGACTTATCAATTCTTACCTCATAGGATTGTTGTAAAAATTACAACAATCTGTGTGAAGCATAATTATCATTACTAACACAACCCTCTTAATTTGTTTTCTAGAAAAATACTCCCAAGTTTACAATTACAAAATGGGAGTAGCTGGACAATACTTTCAATTATATCAAAATAATTTATTCTGGCCTCTCGTCTCTCTCCCGTTTTGCGATCCTGTGTTGCTTCTTGTCTTCCAGGTTGTAATTATGGAAGGGATCAACACCACTGGTAGAAAATTTGTTGCCACTAAACTCTACGAGGTACCACAGCGGTCCCCCACCCTCCCTCCAGGTTTGCCATGGGCACTGATGTGCAGTTTGTCCTGTTTAAGAGCCTGTTTCTTTGCTTCTCAATTTTCTGTCTCTAGAGGGGGAACCAGGGGTTAGCAAACTGTTTCTGTAAAGGGCCAGACAATAAATATTTTAACAACCACAGCCACAGACAACCTATAAACCAATGAGTGTGTCTGTGTGCCAGTAAATCTTCATTTACAAAAGTAGATGTTAGCCAGATTTGTCTCACAGGCCGCAGTTTACCTGTCCCTGCTCTAGGCAATAATCTTCTGCAGATTTTCATAGACTGCAGGGAAAAGTAGCGGATACCCTGCTCTCCCCACTCCTTGTTAGTTAGCCAGGATATGCACACCCCACTTCCACTTTCTGCTGGGTGTTTTATGAGTTTTGCTGTGACCTCCCATTTTCTGGGCTTTGCTGCTCTGAGCAAATACAGAAAAATGGCAGGTACCATCGGCTCTATGAGCTTTTAGCTCTAAGGAGCAAGACACCTGCAAACACACATCCCTATTTGGTGTCCACCCCTTCCCTTACCAGTGGCAATGCCTGGGGCAAGAACTCAGTTTTGCTTTTCTCTTGCTTTTAAGGGTGTGCCACTTCCATTTTATCAGCCCACTGGAGAGGATGGAGGTAAGGTTTGGTTCAAACATTGGTTTGGGGTTCAGGTGTGCAGTTCCAGGGTCCTTATCAGAGGTTGGGCAGGAGACTTCATTAATTGAACCCTGTGGCATTTCTCCCTAATTGTCCTTTCTCCCACCACCCCATTATCTCTAATCAATACCTTATGATCTTTTCTGTCTTAGATTTTGAGCAAAACATGGTCCTGGTGGCCTGTGGGCCGTACACTACATCTGACAGCATCACATATGACCCCCTGCTCGACCTGATCACCATCATCAACCATGACCGGCCGGACGTCTGCATCCTGGTAGGAGGCTCTCCAAGGACAGTTTCTCTCGGGGAGGCACCAGTGAGAAAGCCGGGCAGTCGGCATTAGAAAAAGGTCTAGTGTGGATCTAAAATTCTTAGGAAGCATGTTAGATTCTCTTCCCTTTAAAAAATATTTTTTAGTTCTTCATCTACATCTTTGAGAGGTATACGTGATCTACAGGCCTCACTTAGTGTAAAAGCCCAACATTTTCCCACCCTTCATTGTCCTTACAGGATTCTTGCCTCTGTCTCATTACTCCAAGTTCTGAACTATTCTCTTTTTAAACTCAAAGTATACTGTGTAGCAGGGTGGTAGATTTCCCTTGCTAGGTTTAGAAAGTTAGAAAAAAGCCCAGTATTGTAGGAGGCTGCACAGCTTGTTATGGGGCCATGGCGGCCTTCCTGCTTCCAGGGCTCAAGGCCTTCTGTTTGGTCTTGGCTGGGTGCCCCATCCCATCTGCTAACTGTCCCAGGCTCTACATGCAGCTTTGGCAGGACAGAGAGATGCTGAGAAAGAACTGCTAGGAGAGATTGCGTGAAGGCGCTCATGGATACACGTGGCTCTGATTTGGTACCTTTGTTTCTCGGCTTTATTTGCAGTTTGGCCCTTTCCTGGATGCTAAGCATGAGCAGGTTGAGGTAAGTGACTATGGTTGGGGGGAGGGTGGTGGATACTTACATTCAATTGAGCCCTCACTGTTATTTTCATCTCTTGGAGTTACCCTGGATCTAATCCCTGTAGCTAATCAGAAAGGCATGGTAGCAGGGCATTTTTAACAAAGATACGGAATTTGAGGGCTTCATTTCACCAGAATACAAGGCCATTTGGAAGTTAGGGGAGGGAAATGCAAACACATGAGTCCTGGTATTTCTTTGTGACACCTGACACTAAGGCCTGAGAGCACCCACACAGATGCAGGTGTCCTGGCGTCATGGAGCTGCACTGGGGAGGTACCTTACTGCCGCTTCCCTCAGCTCCATGGCCCACGTCTTGCTCTCCTTTGATGCACTAACACAAATGGCCCTTCCCTGAACATCTTCTACCAAAACGCTCCTCCTCTTAGTGTTTCAGCTTATATTCAAGGAGATTAATTCTTCCCCAGTCTCCTTTCCTGTCCCCCACTGGACTCAGCTCCTTGAGGACAGAGATCTGTCCTCCATTGCATCCCCTTTAGCTCTTTGCCCAACAGCTGGTACATCATGTCATCTAATGTTAAACAAGTGAGTCAACACCAAATGTCCACCCTCTAAATCTTCTGCTGTTCTTACAGAACTGTCTACTGACGAGTCCATTTGAAGATGTTTTCAAGCAGTGTCTACGAACAATCATTGAAGGGACACGAAGGTCAGAATTCAGAAATGCTGCCTAGGTTTCTCCTGGGCTTCCTTCACATTAAAAAACTGAAACTGTTCAAAAGGAGGGGTAGTTCCCATCCTTTCATCTTTTGAACTAGAGATCAGCTGGAACTCTTGAATTTCAAGTGCACAGACGCTGCATTAAGAGGCGTCTTTGTAAAACACAAAGATAAACACACTTGACTTTTGCTCTTCCCTTGCTCTCACTCTGCTTCCTTCCTTTTCTCACTCCTGTTCATGTACACTCATATTCCATGGGAATCTTCCCAGCATGATCCTGAGAAGTGTTTGATGACTTACACAGCAAAATCCCAAGAGGTGCTAGACATTTTGTTGTGTGAGTGATTGTTTTGGGTGAACCCGAGTCCTTCCCTGAGTCACTGCTTCCCCACGTTTTGTGGAACGTCACCAATGTCCAGAGCAAGTCCTGGTAGAAACTCAGGGGGGTGGGGATCTTGAATCCCTGCCATAGACCAAGGGGAAGGATCTGTGGCAGATCACAGGGTGATGAAAGGGCTATGCAGTTCTGATTTGAGAGAAAAGGTGCTATTCCAGGAACAGTCACTTCCTGTCCCTTTTTCTCCGGTGCCAGGTTTGAAAGAGATTGGTGTAGGTGATGGATCTTCTCAGGGGACTTGCTTGCCTGTAGCCGAGCTCATAAAAAACAAACATTCCTGAGGCTAAGCTTTTAAAAACAAGGCTGTAACAAAGGTGGTTTTTAAAACAAGATGTATAATCTTCCACCCCTTGGCAGTGAGAACTGATCCCAGAGTCGATTAGCCAGAATACTACCTTCCTGTACTGGCAGTGTGGCCAATATGATGGGCCTCACAGACTGGGAAAAACAGCCCCTAAATTACCCCACAGTTGGGGGGCTTGAATCGGGCAGTAACAGGCTGTGACTGGAACTGCCCCTTCCTTCCTCCCTCCCTCCAGTGAAGATGACACAGTGCTTTCCCTCTTGCCTCTCACATTTGCTGTGACCCTGAGAATTCATCAGACCTGGAGAGCTCAGGAGATAAACCCCTGAAAAACAAGAGCAGAGTTGGTGTCCCTGTGCTGTCAGCCATGAGGTCTCCTTGGGGATAGGGAGGGGATGTGTAGCAGTGTGCCAGCGCTGCTGGGTGCTTTCAGTGTGAGATTGGGTTCTGTTTGGGTTCCTTGCCCCATGTGGTATTGACAGCAGTGATGCAAACAAAGAACAGACCAGGCTTTGTTACCATGGGCAGCACCCAGCACCACCAGGCACTTTCATCTGCGGCCAGGGTGTGCCTGCGAGTGGGGAGGCTGCCCCACGTTTTCCCAAACAGTATATAAATGGTCCTCGTTTGGGAATTTCTTTTTATTTCTGAGAGGTCAGAAATGCAGAGCATTAAGCAGATTTATCAATAAAAACCAGAACCAGTGAGGAAGCGCCTCCTCCCTCACAGGAGCCTAGCCTGTTGGAGGACCCTCCCAACGTGATGTATGAGGTTGTGCAATACTCAGCATAGTTGGAATTTTCTTTCAGATCCCTCCCCCTGCAGCCAGTCTATAACCAGGAGTGCGAGAGCTGTTTCCTCCTTAACTATTGCTCGTCCAGTGCCTACACTGAAAGAGAGCAATTCCATCTCTTAAAGTGACCAGCTGTGCTGTACCTTCGTGTCCATCGTAAAGTGAGCCCTGGGATCTGGAGCACAGATTGTCTGTTCAGGTTACCCCTGGCCTGTTTGCCAGAATCTGGCACCCAAATCGGTAGACTTGGGGGATTATAGTGAACTTTTCAGTGTCAAGGGGACTGTAACTAATATGCAGAGTTCCTTTGGTCTCAAGATTCTGATTTTTCTGTTGCAGAAGTCTCAGTTCACATGATCAGGCATCACAAGTGATAAGTGTGACAACAATCACCAACACCTTGATCCTATATGACACAACTTTGGGCATTAGCTACATTGGGGAAGGCCACACATTTTAAGCAAGCGAGGGAGCTGGCAGTGAGAGTTAATGGTGGGTTTTAAACAAGCCTCCAGAGTCGTGTTTTACGCCTATTTGGTTCATAATAGGCCCCTCCGCCAAGCACAGCTGAGGGAACCAGGAAATGGGGCTTCTTTCTTTTCTTCTTTTGTGTGTCTGGGGAGGGTAACAGTTAGCTCCCAGAGTTAAAGGTTTTTACGTCACTTATACGTTGTAACCCTAGAGATTCTCCTTCTGCCTCCATCAAAGGAAACATCTGTCAGCTATGCTTTTGCTATTGCTGTTAAACATGGCTTTCATTTTTACAAGATTATCTGCTGAGAAATAAGAGGGCATTGCTCCCCTATGCAAGAGGGAGGGGCTGGCTCTGGGAGAAGCCAGTCGCGTTTCCCCGTGGCTCTGAAGACATCTCTGTCCTGGATGTTGGATTTGTGGCCCAGTGCTTGGTTAGTAGGAGGTCATGGTCTCCAGGTCTGATTAGATGCTGGGTCCCTCCCCAGGCAAGAGCCCTGTCTGGAGACTGACGCCTTTAAGCCTCATCTCTTCACACAGTGTGAAGAGTCAGGACTTTGGTTTCAGCTCTGGCTCTGAGGCTCTGATTCTTTGCTCAAATCCTGTCTTTCTAGATCCCAATTTCCTCTGTGTTTTCTACCAAACAGTAGTCCCAGCTCCTCATCATGCAGAGCCAGGAGAGGACCTCCTAGGCGACCTGCCCCAGGTCAAGGCGGATATATGTGAATGAGCACACACTGTCTTCCTCTCCAGTGTCCCATGGGAAGTGGTGCCTCTCCATAGGAGAGTTCAGTTCTGAAATTCTTCCCTGGAAGTAGGGTCTTGTACAAGCGTTGACGGTTTGCTGTCGTCCACCTGTCCTCACTTACCTGCGCCCATTTTTCTTCCTCTTATGATTTTTTGGCAAAGTAGCTCCGGCTCCCACCTCGTCTTTGTCCCATCGTTGAGAGATGTGCACCATGAGCCTGTGTACCCACAGCCTCCTTTCAGCTACTCTGATCTGCCTCATGAGGACAAAAAGGTACCAGCGTCCCCTCGACCAACAGGCAGCAAGTAACTGAGTGTGCCACAGGTGACCCAGCTCTGTCCCCATACTGGAGGGTGAAGATGCCTTTTTGGGGCATGCACAGGGCCTGAATCGCAAGCTACTATTTTTAACAGGCAAATGTGCTTGGAATTTACATTGGTTTGGTCTCCTTCTCAGTGGGCTCCACAGCCCTTGAAGACCCCCACTTTCATGAAGAAGTTTCTAGCTTGGTGTGCAAATGTGCGTCTCAACCCCTTCTCATTTTAGCGAGTGCGGTTTGTGTCTGAGCCCTGCAGTCTCGCTATAAATGGTGTGGTCTTCGGCTTGACGTCCACTGACCTGCTGTTCCACATGGGGGCCGAGGAGATCAGCAGGTGAGGCTCATGTGCCCGCCCAGCAGGCTGCATGGCTGGCCTCTCACCATACCCTTTGGCCACGTGAGGGGAGCAGTTGGAGCCTTTGTTTCTGTTGCCACTTGTTTTCTACAACATTTGAAACCCCAAAGAACCATGTCTGTCTGTCTGCATTTAATTTATAGTCCTAGAAGTTCATCTGCTTTTCTCCCCCCCCCAACATTTGTGAGCTAAACAAGAGTGGTGTCCCCATTGGTGGAGCATGACCTGTGAACTTTGAGGCTGTTCTCCCCACCAGAGCAGTGTGTAGCTCTGCAGAGAATCAGGTGCAGCCAGATCTGTGCAGTGTAGGTTCAGCAGTTGTGTGAATATGGGTGTGTGCTTGTTGGCTGAGGTTTGAGTTGTGAGGGTCACCCGGCTACACGCTCCCTCGCTGGTGCAGACTCTGCATGCTCTTGCACAGTCCGGTGCTGGCTGCCTTGGTTTTGATCACAGGGGATTCCTGCTCTTTTCCTTTTTCACCCAGTGTCCTGCCCCCCTTATGTGGGAACAGAGTGAGCTATTTGTGGGTGGGTCTTTAAACTTTCCCAAAGGGACCCTCTTGTCACTGTGTCTTGGCCATGTGGCCTCTCTCCAGTTTATTAAATCCTCGATTCCACCCCAAAGAGAAACAGAAACTGAAAAACAAGCTTCTGCATTCCATTTCTTTCTTATCTGCTTTCCCAGTTCTTCTGGAACTTCAGACAGATTCAGCCGAATACTGAAGCACATCCTGACACAAAGGAGGTGAGCCTTTTTCCTAGAGTGACTGGCTGTGGGGAGGGTGCTCTGGGCTCATGGAGCTCTGGCAGACTTGATTCCAAGAGTCTTCCCCTGGCAACTATGAGGGAACTCCACCCTATGATGACAAGCCTGTGATCTGTCCCCTAAACACAGAAAGGAAAGCAAGACAGTGTGTGACAGAATGGAATCCAGGGCATAGAGGGCATCCAGCTGGGAGGGGTCCCACCAGCCGCTGCTGACTGTTTCTCCATCTCCGTAGCTACTACCCGCTGTATCCTCCCCAGGAAGACATGGCCATTGACTATGAGAATTTCTATGCCCATGCCCAGCTGCCTGTCACCCCAGATGTCCTCATAATCCCGTCAGAGCTCAGATACTTTGTCAAGGTAAGATTGAGCTCTGCTTTTCCCAGACAGGCCAGAACCAATCTTTGACTTTCCCTCCTAGACCACCGGCACTCACTCTGCAGGGGTCTGCTGACAGGGATGGTGGCCTCGCTTCCTGGGAGAGGTGGTAGGGTTAGAAAACAAATCTGTTAGTAATCGCTTAAGTAAATGATGTCCCCTTGCTCCCCTCTGCCCCTGGAGCTTAGTGCTTGGTCAGCCCAGCCTGGGAGCCCTGGAAGCAAGAAGGGTGGCCCTCAAACAATGGTTCTCAGACGGGGCCCTGTGGGGGTGGCCACACATGCGCTTGCCTGCCCCTGCCCCTGAATTCTGATCTGACCTCCAAGTGGCCTTAGCTCTGAGAACTTGGAAGATGTGTTAGGGTGCTTATCTCTGGCACTGAGGCCCGCCCACCCGGGATTGGGTCACTCACTGGACTCCACCAAGCCAATCCCCTCTTGCCAAACCAAAGCCAATTCAACCTCAAGTGGTAAACTTTTTCACGTTGGAAAACAATCAGGTCAGTTGTGTCTCCAAGTTTGGGAGCTGAATGTTGCCCTGCTCACTTACCTCTGTTCTGTTTCGGAGACTCCAAAGGAGCTCAGAGTTTTCCAATAATAAGTTCACGTATTTTGCTTAAGATGTGTTTGGTTGCCTTCCTTTCCATTTAATAAAACCCTCTCTGGTATCTGTTAGATGATTCCAACTTTGTCACATCAGTTCTGTTAGTTTTGGCCTTTCCAACCCACTCTCCTCCTTTCCTTTCCCAGGACATCCTCGGCTGTGTCTGTGTGAACCCCGGGCGCCTCACCAAAGGACAGGTGGGGGGCACCTATGGCCGACTCTACATCAGGAGGCAGACCACGGACGGGGAGAGGAGGCAGAGTCCATGTGTTGCCTCCCAGGTGGTCAGGATCTGAGGCCTTGGGTACTTTATCGTCTCCTACTCTGCGGGCTCTCAAAGGCACCAAGAGCCCAGGAGCAGCCCTCTGACAAGATCCTAACTGTTGCAAGGTGCAGGAGAGGAGGCAGCCGGCTGTGGGGAGAGGTTGTGGGGAGTGGGCCCAGCAGGGAAGGCACGTGCAGCTGCACGCTCCAGCTCCAAGTGAGCTCTGGGAGGACACTTTGGCTTCTGATGTGCTGGGTGCAGAGTGAACTGGCTGTGGATGCAGCATACTCAGGAAAAGCAAGACAGCTTTGTGATTTTCTACATGAATCAGACGCAGCCAACCTTTGGAGAAATAAAAGTAAATTCTGAGTGTAACTTCTGGGTCTAAATCTTTCTTCTCTTCTGTTCTGGTAGTGAACAGAGAATGCTGCCTCCTTGACCAGTGTCCAGAGAGGGCAGTGTCTGTCACCCTGGCTTTCTGGCCTGCCCCAGCCTGGATCCTCCTTAGCTGCTCCCAAGGCCCCCATGGGAGCTCCTCTTGCTGAGGAGATGTGCTGGGCCCAGGCCTCGGAACTGGGCTGCAGAGCAAGCTGCTGGCTGCGTGCCTGGCCCTCCCAGCGCAGCCCTCACATGCACACTGTGGGCCCAGCCTGACCTCTCCATCTGGAGGGGGCGGCCTCACGGAACTGTGCCAGTGCTGGATTCCCCGGAGCTGGCTCCGCCAAGCTGCACAGCAGCTCAGCGCCTGCCTATAGCCCAGAACACTTGGTCAGGGCCAGGCCTTCCAGGATCCCCAACACTCCTGCCCGTGGTCCTGGCGTGAGGGAAGGCTGCCCCTGGCTAAACGTGGAGTGGGTTTCTGCCCTAAACTGGCAGACTGTCCTGCCTCACGTGCCAAAGCCAAGACAGGAAACCCCCAGCTATTGGGCCAAGGGAGCAGCGGGGGCTGATGCCTGTGTCTTGAGTCAGAGATAAATAGGTAACCTAACAGTGCCCAACCTTTGCCTCCCATCTCTGACAGAATCAGTGACAGATCCGATGGGACTTGGGTAAAACTGGTCTCCCTTTGAAAACAAGCAGCTGCTGTTGTGCTTCATTCGTTTTCTAGGCGCCTCCTCTGAAGACAAGAATTGGAGACAAGCCCCAGCTTGGGAAGTTGATTTTCTCTTCTCCCAGAATTCCCCACATGCAAAACACCTGGCGGTGATCCAAAGGGCAACGTAACTTATCAGCCTCTGGACATGGCATTTTGGAGCCCAGGTCCCTCTCCCACAACCTGATACAGTTGCCCCAGTTCAGGAATGTCATTTATATTTCCACCAAGCCCAGTGTCAGCTCAAAACCCACCCCTCCCCTCCTTGGGAAACCCTTGCCTGGGAAGATTAGCCAACAAGCCCTCAGCCATGATAAGCCTTATCACGTGAGCCCATGTGTGGCTCTTGGGAAGCCGACTCTTGGCAGTTACTTTCATGTTGCTTCTGAAGAAGCCCTGGGAATGGCAACATCTTGGTGCCCGCTTGGCAAGGTCCAGAGAGCCCCGTCTCCTTGACAGACTCAGGAGGACCCAGAGGCTGGGCGGGAAGGGGAGGACTGGCAGAGGGGAAGGAAAGAGCTGTATCCTGGGGGAGGCCTGGGCAGGGCTCGCAGGCCCTTGTGCGCAGCCTCCCAGGGAAGAAAGCTGGAGCCCGCCTGGAGCGAATGGGATCGAGAGCCGTTGCCTGGATACAAGTCGTGTGACTTGGAAATGATCCACGAAGGTCAGAGTAGGCATTTAAAACTCAAACAAAAAGAAAGCAGGGTGTGAAGCCAGAGAGCAGACAGGTCTGGGAGAGGCGCGCCTCGGCCACCAGAAGGTTCCCTTGTCAGGGAGTTGGTGCCCAGCAGCTGCCAGCTGACTGCTCCTGGGCCCATCTTCAGCTGAGTCACTGGTTTCCTGACACGCCATCCCTCTTACTCATGGGGCTCTTGCTCCCACCTGCCCTGGGGCATAGGACCTCTGACTGAAGTTGGGAGGGTTGAAGAAGTGAGGAGCTGGGCTTGGACTCCTGGGACCCACCTGCCTCAGATTCTTGGTAGACTCTCCCTGGTCCTGGTTGTGCCTTGTGTCCTTAAGACACGAGCCCCAAGATGAAGCTCATGCCAGGTTGCGCCTTCCATGCCTCTAAGCCCCAGCCCTGCCCAGCCCTGTCCTCTGCCTCTTCAGTCTGGTGGAGGAAACTGAGGCTGCCCTCCTTCACCCCATGGCTGCCTTTTAAGATTCAGGCTCTCTCTAGAAAGGGTAGGAGTGAGCTGCTGAGGGAAACAACAGCTGCATCTGGGGAACTGAGGTGACGGGGGGACCGGGGCTGAGGGCAGAGGTAGGGCCATGACCGCTCCTCAGGCCCTCCATTCTACAGCCTCTTCGGGCTTGGTGTTTCCTTTCCCTGACCTCGGGTCACCCAGCCCGGCTCAGCCCAGCCCTTCCTCTTCCCCTGGTGCTGGGAGTAGCCATTTGGGCTGGCTTATCATTTCTCTGTTTGCTACACATTTCCTTCCCCTGACTCCTGGGCTCCTGGCTGCGCCACCTCAGAGCCAGTCCTGGACGGAAGCATGTGGCCTCTGTCTCCAGACTTCAAGCCCTCTAACGAGACATGAAAGTCCTTCACCGACTAGGGTGGTCAGATTTTTTTTTTTTAGCATTTTAAAATTTGTTATTGAGATATAATATAAAAAGAACATAAACTTCACCATTTTAATGTGTACAGTTCAGAGGTTTCTAGTATATTCACAATATAGTGCAAACATCACCACTATGTAATTGCAGAATATTTTTATCACCCCAAAAAGAAACCCCAGACCCCTTAGCAGTCACTCGCCATTTCCTCCCACTCCATCCCTTGGGAACCACGAATCCACTTTCTGCCTCTATGCAGTTGCCTGTTCTGGGCACATCATATACATGGAATCATGTGATACTTGGTCTTCTATTCCTGAGTGGCCAGACCTATCTCTGCTCCCTCTGGGACTGTCCTGGAAGTAACAGGGCCCCAGAGGTCAGGGGCTGGCCTGCCCTTGGACCCAACTGGGCCAACAGCCAGCTCCAGATTCTCCCACCCAGACCCACCCTCCTCGGGCTTCAGGCTCCTCCCTGCCCAGAGCCTGCCTGACAGCTGAGAACCCTGCAGCTGCCCCAGCCCAGGGGCCTCTCAGAGGTCTCAGGGACAGCTGCTACCCTGTGACCCTGCTGACCTCTGATCCCTGCACACTGCTCCCTGAGAGCCCACCGGCCTGGCCTGCGGGGCCCAGCCGAGCCTGCCTCCTCTGCCCACTCCCATGTCTTCCAGGGCCCAGTCAGCAGGCCCCCCCGGAGGAGTGGGAAACAGGAGAAGCAGGGCAGCCGAGGTGGGCTCCGAGCCCCGCAGCCCCGCAGAGGCAATGGCCGTCCCATGACAAAGCAGGCAGCATTGGGAGGCGCTCTGGGCCAGAACTAGAAGGCAGGGCCATCCCTGATCCTACAGCTTCTCCGAGGCCTTCTTTCCTGCTGAGGACACAAGTCCCCTTCAAATGCTCTGCCCCTTAGAATATTTTCTGTAACGGTTACCTCTGGGGATGGTGTCAAAGGGCTAGGAGTCAGGAGCTTAGAGATTTCTTTGTTATGTCCATTCTCATGTCCTGTTTGAAATCTTTTGCCATGAGCATGGATGACTTTAAAAGAAAGAAAAATAGCCCAGCCGGGTGTGGCTCAGCGGTTGAGCATCGACCTAGGATCCAGGTGATCAGGGTTCGATTTCCGGTTAGGGCACATGCCCGGGTTGTGGGCTGCAACCGATCAATGACTCTCTCTCATCACTAGTGTTTCTATCTCTCCCTCTCCCTCTCCTTTCCTCTCTCTGAAATCAATAAAGATATATTTAAAAAATAAAAATAAAAGAAAGAAAAATATATATGTATATATACAACTCCCCCACCCTCCGCTCCTCAGCTCTCCACATCCTGTCATGTTTGTAACGTGCTCCCCGGGAGTCCGACTCATACGAGCTGCCGTTTGTGCGTCACAGCGAGACCACTAACTCCAGGCTCTTCTACTTCCTGAACCCTTGTCTCCAGAACCCCCTTCTTGCTACCCCCGGCATCCTGCCATTCATTCATTTATTCACTCCTTCACTGGGCACCTGCTATGTGGCGTGCACTCTGGGGAAACAATGGTGACGGTCCAGTGGGGGGCACAGAGAGGACGGGGGTCCAGGATTTCTCCAAGTGTATGACAAGGGGACTTGGCATCGACTGGGGTCTGGAAATTCTTCCTGGAGCAGGAGACAGCACAGCTGAGAGCAGGGTGCGCCAGAGGTGGCAGGCCAGGGAAGAGTGAGCAAGGGGACTGCGGGGCTGGGCCCGCTGGCGGCCGGAGGCGGCTGTCTGGGACAGAGGGAGTGGAGAGGTGGCTCGAGGCCCGAGAGGCCAGCAGGAGCACTGCCCGGGTTCGTCACACTGAAGCAGTAGCAGGGGCATGTGGGCGTCAGTGGCTGTCGTGCATCCATCACAATGTGTGGTGGGGAACAGGCAGGCAGCACATCATCTTCACCCCCCAAACCCTCTGTCCCCCTTGGTGGCCTCCCCTGCCCACCTTCATCACCCAAGTCATCACCCTGGACTGGCCTGACCCCCCTTCTCCTCCCTCCATGGTTCTGGTCTGTCACCAAATTCTAATATTTCGACCTCATTATCTCCAGCTCCGGCTTTTCCACTGCGGTTCAGAGGCAAGTTCTGTCTCTCTCCTGAAGCAACTGTCCCCAAGGTGTCCCCTGCCTCCAGTCAGGCCTCCCTCCAGGTCGCCCTCTCTGAAGAAACCTTCCCAAGTGCAATTCTGCAGCCAACTCCTGGGAAGGAAATGTGAAGAGCCCTGAAGCCTCTGAGAAGGACCAAACTCACTTATCTTGAGAGAAGCACAAACTAAAACTACGCCGAGGTTCCTTTGGCTCTGTTTAGCGTTTACCTTTCCGACTCTCGAAAATCAAAAAGGCTGAGAACCAGGTGCTGGTGAGGCTGAGGAGACACAGGCTGTGTGGTCCATGCCGGGGGCCTGGCACTTGGCACTTCCCCCGACAAGACAGGCAGTCAGAGCTGACCAAAGGACACCTGCACGTGCCCTTTGACCCCCAAGCCCCCAGGACCTTATTCCACAGCTGTGCTCACACGCGCGTGAAACAGCATTTGTACAAGATGGCTCCCTGTGGTACAGCTCGTCATAGGAAAGGGCGGGGGGCAACCTAAACGTCCATCAGCTGAGAACTACTTATGTCAGTTACGGTGCCCTGGAATACTACACAGTCGTCAAAAAGTAAAATTCGGGACACACTCTGTGTACTGATATGGAACAGTCATAAATATAATGTTAACTGAAAAAAGCAAGGTGCAGAACATATGACTAGCAGGGGGCCAATAAAATGTGGTTTTCATGGCCCCTCAGAGTCACCCCCACCACCCCTCATTATGGGGCCTGCTGTCCCTCCATCCCTACCAGGGCCTGCAGTGCTTTGGGGCTCTACTTGTCTAAACATTGCCATTTGCGTAAAACCGCCGGGAGGGGCTTTGCTTGCACACGCAAAGACTTTCTCTAGAAATGTTTACAAGAAATCGATAACGCTGGTCGTCTATGGGGAAGAGAACTGGTGCCTGGAGACAGAGGTAAGAGAAAGACTTTTTGCCTCTTGTGACTTCTGAATTTTGAACCACATTAAAGCATTACCATGTCAAAAAGGTAATTTAAATGGCAAAAAAAATACAATTCTTATCATGTTGCACCTTAATTCCCTTCCCACGGCATTGGGTAGTTTTCATGAGCGGTTGCTTACCTTTAATTATTCCTTGAAAGGCAAGATTCTCGGTAGCAAATGACGGAAGCCCAATTCCAACTAGATTAAAAAAAATTGTAATTTATTGGTCCATATAGCGGACTCTGCTTCAGGCATGGCCGGATTTAGAAGCACAGGCGATGCTACTGTGACTCACTCTCTTGGCTCTGCTTTTCTCTGAGCAGGGTTTATTCTCAGACATCGTCTTTCCTCATGGTGGCAGAACTGGTCACCGGCAGTCCTGGGTTTGTTTGCATCTTGACATTTGTAACCCTAAGAGTCCCAGGGAGTCCCCAAGCTGAAACTCAGTGATGTCATATGCCCATCCCTGCACCATCCCTATGACTCAGATTGGCTAGGCCTGAGTCTCAGGCCCACTTGTAGAGGTTGGGGGTGGGCTCAGTCACACTGGAGACTGGAAAATTGAGGGGTAGTCACCACAATAAGAAGGATGGATGGCTGTTGGGCAAGGAAAACAGCGCTCACTCACTACCCTCCTGGACTTCCCCCCTCTCCTCTGCCATGGTCTATTGGACATCTCTTGTTTCCTGACCACGCCATGCATCTATCTGTACTCCTCTTGGCCTTGGCCTCTGCCTCTGCCTGCTCCCCCTGGAATATCCTTCCATTTATCTGCCCAGCAAACTCCTACTCATCCATTAACACCCATTCAAATATCACCTCCTCCTTGAAGGCTTCCTAACTCTCCCATCTGCTTCCCCACTGCTAGCAGAACAAATATTTCCTGCTGCTGTTCTTTTTGGTTTTCATTCAATCCACAGTCATTGGCTGAGCCTCATCAATGCTGGCCTGGGATAGATAGAGGTGACACAGAGCTGGCCTCTGCCCTCAAGGACCCACATTTCTCTACAGAATATGCTGGTTATTTGTTTCACTCAGAGCAATCTGTTCCCTGAGAGCTGGGGCCCAGCCTTGTCCCTCTGTGTCTCCTCTAGTCCAGCACAGGCCTAGGCACAAGGTAGGTGTGAATATGAGTTTTCATAATGAATAATGTCAAGGTGCCTTGCAGGGGCGGGAAGTGCTGAGGAAAACCTCTGCTGACTCCACTCCCCAGGCCAAGGGACAGCAGTGTGGCTTGGGTGCTCCCAGGGGCCTCTGGGAGGAAGTACCTGGGCTGGTCCCTGCTAGAACAGAACTGTCACTACTCTGGAAACCCCCATGGCCTGGGGCCTGGGGCCAAAAATCCAAATCCAAAGGAAAATCCCCCAGCAACGTCACCCAATTCCCAAGGAGGGGTCCGAGGCAGAGGCAAAGGTAGCTCCAAGGGGTTGCTCATCTTGAATCCCAGCCTCTGATGGGTCAGAGTTCTTTGAAGGGGGGTGAAGAGCAAGGAAGGCAGGGCTGGAGTTGGCAGGAGCCCAGGGGAGGAAGGAAACAAGAAACAATCAAGGAAAAATTTAACCAAGGCCTGGGGTTGGCTCGGGTCACGGAGCATTGCAGGCTGAGCTCGGGCTGGGATGGAGGAGGTTTCCTGGGGATTGTGGGGCTGGGGGTGGGGAAGGGGGAAGCTGAGGTCCCTCAAGAGATCTCATCTCTCACTGCCCTCCTAGATGGCCCTAAGATGATCACCACCCTTTCCTTGTGACCCTCTGTTCCCAGACTTGCCCCCAGACTTCTGGTGACCATGGCCCCACCTGCCTCCCAGGGCCCTAGGTTCCCAGGTAGGTGGGGCCATAGCGAACTAGCTCCAGCCTGGGGACCCTTCATCAACCGCAGCGAACCCTGGAAGAGGGGCTTTCGACTGACTCCCACGGGCCCTGGGTGGGCTGAGCTTGCTCATGCAGATGATTTCCAGGAAGAAGAGGCTGGGAGGGGAAGGAAGGGCTGAGTCAGTCCCCGGGTGGTGATTACAGGGCCCTGTTCGAGGGGGAGCAGCCGTGGGATTGGGGGAAACTCACTGGGTCTGTCCCAGGGTCAGGGAGGGGCCCCAGGCTGAGGAGAAGGAAGTTGAATACTCCATTCAGGGCGTTTCTCCGTGGCAGTCTTCTGTGCCTCTAACCTCTCTCAAATGTCCTGCAGGGTCCTGCCCCCTCAGCCACCAGGGTGTCCAGGAACCCTTCCAGCAAGAACAGCGCAGGCCCTGGCTGAGACATGAGACCCTGAGCATGGGGTACTGGCTGGGGTAGGGGGCAGTGGGTAGGGTAATTGGCCTGAGTGTCTGTTGGATCAGAAATGCAGCTGTCCCTTGGCTCAGGATCCCAGCCACCCTGCCCACACTCAGGCCCTTACATATAGTCCGAGAGGTTACGTAAAAAAAACAATTTTAGTAAATGAAATTCTGGTTTATAAATGTTCCTTAATTGCAAGGCTCCCTTGGAAGCTGGGTGTGTTCACAAAGGTCCTGTCCAGTCAGCAGATCCAGGAAGAGCTGGCAGCAGGCTCCCCAGGCTTCCCTGGGCCCCAGCCAAGGGATACAACTTCATCTGTGAATGGGGAGCGTGAACCACCCACCTGAGTGCTTGTAAAGCGCAGAACCCACTGCCAGGCACAAATCACGCCTTGGATGTGGACTGTTGGAAGGCCCTTGCTCTGGCCCATGGCAGCAGTACACAGAGCAACAAAGGGACCGAGCACTAAACGGAAACTTGTTTTAAGGTGTGCTTAGAACAGTCCCCAGTGGGCTTAAAACAGTCCCTAGAGCACAGATGGCAGGTCCTCTGGCTTTGGGCCCTGGCCAGGAGCCCTGGCCTGGCAGCCAGGCTGGACAGATCACTAGTCCCTGAACAAGAGGAGTAGGGGATTGGGCCAGGCTGGTGTGGCCAAATAGGCTGCTCTCTACCCACCTCCCACTGCTCCCCAATCCCACCCCCAGAACCTCTCCAAAGAGCTCTGGGGGGGGGGGGGGAGAGCTTTGGAGTTGGTTTTCGGCTTTCTATGGCTGTAGGTAAATGTTTTTGGTGCTCCAAGCTTCCATCCCTGCAATTTTCTGTTTTGTAATCAACTCTGAATGGAGTTTCTGACCCTTCCCAACTGATGAGCAGGGGGGTGGGGGCTGCACCTCAGCCACATTCCTACAGGTTCAGGGGGCTTCATCACTAGAGTCATCCCAGGTCAGGTGGCAAGGCCAGGCAAGGAGGTTCCGAAAGGGACTGTCTTTTATTTGTGGCTACAGAACAAGTCAGCACAGAGCCAGCTCGGAACATGGGCCCATGGCTCAGAGGCAGGGCTCAGGGCTAGTCAGAGCTGCCCCACCCGTGGAGCTGTGTTGTAGGAAGGAGGGGAGGCAGGGGTGACAGAGGCTAGGTGAGCATCCTGAGGGGGGTGGGGAGGAGGTTGAGCCTGCATGTTTTGATATTTTCAGGCCAAGCAGATTACTGCCAGTTCCCTGAGCTTTGGTTTCCATCTCTGTAAAGGGGGATAGAGCTGCTGGCTCTGCCCACCTGGCTGGGCTCTCAGGAACAGAAAGCATTTGATAAGGGGCACAGGCAGGCCTGAGTGGGTGGCTGCCTGGCAGAGCCCGTGTGCAAGTTGGGGAAGAGGTATAACTCTTACCCACTACATCAGTTTTTCTCTGAACCACCAGGCTAATTCTGGCAGAATCTACTAATTAATGCTTCCTGGGGAGTTGAGGGAGGGGCCCTGAAGGCTCAAGGTTAAAACTCGAAACTTCCCTTTATTAGTTTTCTATTGCTGCCATAACAACCACAAACTTGGAGGCTTAAAACAACACAAATTTGTTAAGGTGCAGCTCTGTAGGTTAGAAACCCAACACGGGTCCCACTGGGCTAAGATGAGGGCATCAGCAGGCCCATGGTCCTCTGAGGCCCCAGGGGAGAGTGTTTACTTGTCTCTTCCAGCTTCTAGAGGCTGCCGACAATGCTTTGTTTGTAGCCCCTTCCTTCATCTTCAAAGGCAGCAACAGAGCGTTTCTCTGGCCATTCATCCATCGTCACAGCTCTTTCCTGGACTCTCCCTTTCTGTCTCCCTCTTCCCCAGGTGGAATCAACTCTGGTTGCCATGGGGTCCTTGATATTAGTCAGCTGGTTAGCAACTGTAATTTCATCAGCAACCTTAATTATCCTTGGCCATGTAACAGAACATATTCATAGGACATGGATACCTCCGTGGGGAGCATTATTCTGCCTACCACATCTCCCCATCCCTTCCTCCCTCCTGATTGGCTGACCCCACGCCCACCTCCAGCCTCCTCTCTACTTCAGGATGGTTTGTTTTCCTGATTCTGCCTCCCTAAGCCACATTTACAGTATGGAAGCTTTTACCATCCTGGTCACACTGTACTGTCACGACTGTCACCCTCCAGAAAGCAAGGTCCCCTCACCCCATTACTATCCAGCCTTCCTTTGCCCCACTCTTCTTAGCAGTTGCCCACTGGGAAGGGTATCAGGGTGTACTGGGGACTTGGGTTTCCTCCATCTCCCTTCTTTCGACTGGAGGTCCCCATCAAGAGGGGGCTGAGTCCCCGGCAACAGGAACAGCACATGGGACTTAATAGACGCTCAACGCGTATTTGTCGAATGGTTAAATGGAGCAAGAGCACCCTTTCTTTCAGTCTATTTCCAGCACCTTGTGTAGGGCCTGCTCTTCAACAAATGTTTCTAGCGCTGTACGAATGAGTGAGTGAAGGGCCGGCGCTGTAAGGAGCCTAAGTATGGACCCCATCCCTGCGCCGCCCCCTCCGAAGCCACCCAGCCTGACGGCAAATACGCGCCCAGGCCGCAGCGCTGCGCACCCTCAAGGCCCTCTTTTTCTAGGGAGCAGTACACTCCAGAAGGCTCTCGAAAGTTTGTAATATTCTAACGTAGGCGCCTTCAAGGCCTCATTCATTCCCTTAGCAGTCGCTGAACGCACTCGCGCAGGCGCCTCCCTGACCCAGCCCTCCAAGGAAGGGACGCCCAGGGACGCCCTGGGGATGCTGAAGAATTCACTCTTGCGGTGTCGCCCCCTCAGCCCTTCTAGAACCAAACATTTGGGCTCCGACAGGCACAGCCCGGAGTCCACGGAGCCCAGTCCGGGCTCCCGACGCCGCCTGGCTCGCAGCAGCTGGAGCTCGGACTGGACGCCGCAGGGCAGCCGCAGGTCCCAGGTGCTGCGGCCCAACCCGCAGCCGGGACCAGGCCCGCGGCGCCCGCGAGTGGGGCGGGCTGTGGGCGGGGCCTGTCCGGGCGGCCCGGGCATTGGTCCCGCCGGCCGGGGGCGGGGTTTCAAGGGCCGAGGTCCGCACCGTAAGTTCACAGCCGGAATCGGCTCCGGCCGCCGCGGGGTCCAGCTCCGGAGCTTTCGCCGCCCGCGGGTCCGCTGCCTGCGCGCTCCAGGTGAGTTCACGCTGGGATTCTGCGGCCTGTCCGCGGTCCTGAGGGGTCCCCCGAGAGGGCCATCCCTGTGGCGCTCCGTCACAGCTCGCACCCCGGCTCCCATCTCACCTCCGCGCCGGTCCTTTCCCCGGAGCCTCGGGCTCCACGGTGTTTCCCACCCGCGCCTCGGTCCCAGCGGCCACACCCGAGTCCTCTCCGCCTGCTGGGCGCCGTGCATCCCGAACCCGAACTCCACCCAGTGCCCGAGCCCCACCCCACCCTACCTCACCCTCGGGGCTCGGGAGCGCCTTCTTGCAGCCCTGCGCCGCAGCCCCGGGTAGGGGTCGTATTTTTAGCGGATGGTGAGGTGTCTTCCTATCTTTAGCCACGGCCGCGAGCGTCCTGAAACGGATCCGGGCTGGGCTGGGCTGGGCTGGGCTGCGCCCCGGCGGAAGGCGGGGAGGGATCGGCGCGGGAACCCGAGCTGCGGCTGAGGAGCCGGACCCGTGGGAGCCAGGGGCGGGGGCCCGCACGCCGGAGCTCTGGCTTTGAGCCGAACGGTCACTCGGACATCGCCCAGGCCGGAAAGCGCGGGGAAGGCTCCTCCCAGAGCTTGGCGACCCGGATCGCCCCTTTCCCACCCTGATTGTCTGGTTGTGACACAGAATCCCCCCCACCCCCAAGAGAAGATCCCGCAGACGATCTGCAGCTGGTACGCGAACGTGCTGCTCCTTGGGGGCCGCCTGCCTGGCGCTGGAGGCGCGCTGGAGACCCCCGGCGTGCGCGGGGACGCCTCGGGGACTAGCGGGGATAGAGCGAGCGAGGGCGCCACCTGGCGACTCGGGTTCGAGCGCCGCTCCGCCCCGGGACCCCGGGAGACCCCGAGGCCTTCGAGGGGGCTTCTGCGCAGGCTGTGCTGGGCGGATGGGAGGAGGCGGACGCCTGGGGCCCGAGACCCTTGGTGTTTGGTCTTGTTGGGAGCACTGTGTCCAGGTGCTTGAGGAAAACCCTAAGCTATTTGCTGGATAGGAAGCCGGGCTGATAGTGACATTGGTGACCTCAATTGCAGTATAGCAGTAGGGGAGTCCCAGGAGATGGATTCAAGGTCAGTCTCCCGATTTTAAGGTCAGGCTGCTCTTTGAACACCCCTGGTAGGGAGCGGTCTAGTATTCCTTGTGATGGGAGGTCATTTTCTCTGAAGGATGCCCAGAGTGGCTGGGCACCAGTGCCTGCCCTTTCTCAACTAGCTGGGTGACCTCAGCAAAATTATTTAATGTCCCCAAGGTTCAGCTTCTGCCTCTGTAAAAGGCAGTAGTGACACCCACCCGTGCTGTGTCTGGGAGCATTAAAATGGAAGCTGAGCAAGGGCAGCTGGAGCCTGGGGTCTTGTGGTTGCCAAGTTTGAATTCTTGGGGCTTGATGGTTGCAATCCCCAGCTCTCCCCTGGATGGTTGATGCTCGCCCAACCCTCCTCGATAGCCTCAGTTCTCCCCACATCTGGAATTGGGCGGTATATCTGGCAATGAGTGAGACAGCTGTCAGGGACGCCCAATTTGTTGTGGAAACACTCAGGCTGTCTTGGCACCCCTGTGTAATGGGAGGGGGGGAACCTGGCCCAGGCTCTGAGCCATCCCACCAATCAGCCCCGCTCTCCCTGAGTAAAAAGGAAGGAACAGCCACCTCAGGACTTCTTGCCTGCCAAGGGGACAGATAGGATGTGTGTCAGCTTGCCCCGCCCCCCAGGCCTGGCTGGTGAACATCTGTTGGAGGGATGGGTGAGGGGACTCCAAGACCTTGAGGCACCCACCGCCTCGCCCACCCTCCCCCCAGCGCCTTCCAGGCTCAGCTGGAATTCTGCTGCTGGAGAGTCATTCCTTTGTTTCCTGTGAAGCTGCAGGTGCTCTGGGAGGGGCAAGATGTCCGGTCTCTGTGGCTCAGCGTGATTGACCCAGGGTGTCCGGTGCTGGGGTGGGTTTCCTGCGTGAGAGCCTGGGCTGAGGGGTGAAGACAGTTGGGGTTCTGCCGCTCTGCACCCTCCTTCCTGCCCCCTCCTGCCCGCCCCTCTTCCTCCCCTCACCCTGCCCCTGGCCGGGGCTGCCCCTCCCTGGCTGACTTCCCACCGGCTCAGCTCCCGCCAGCCTGCGGACAGGGCAGCGGGAGATGGTGGGCTCATGTGGGCACCCGCTGGGTGACCTTGGACATGTTCCTTTCTTTGCCTTTTGTGCTCTGATTCTACATCTGTACCCACGTGGCAGGGCCGATCCCCCGCCATGGGAACCAGAGCGAGCGCTGGCCAAGCTTCCTTTTTCGGTGAGCCCAGTCTGACGCCCCTTCAGAGCGTGTTTATTTTTTCCACATCAAAAATAGATTTTTTTTTTAGTTCATAAATAATATGTGCACATAAATAATATATGCTTATTAAGAACTTGAGATTATAAAAGTATGAACAAGCAGAGTCCCCAGAAATTTTACCACCTCTAGAGAACCACCATCGACATTTTGACCTCCATCTCTTCATATTTACATATTTTATTTTATAGTAACAGGACCAAATATTAGGTAATTTTTATCAAGAACACCTTTCCTCCCACATCACTGACCCTGCATCCCATCCCTGCCCCCACCCCAGTCTAGGTAGCTCCTATGACATCCTAGTGCTGGCCTTCCACCTTAGAACTCTTCTCCGTTCTTACATCAAATATAATCCTGTGCAGACCTGTAAGTGTAGGTCCATATCCAGGGTACACAGGGAGCGGGAGGGGAGCTGGTCGAGGCTTCCAGTAAGTGGAATCTTCTATGCTACAATTTTGCATTTTGTTTCTCTCCCTCTACAATGCCTTGTGGGAATTCCTCCAATGTCTTATAGCGCCATGGGGATGGTAGGAGGGTGGCTGTGATAACTAAATGAGATGTATTTGCAAAGAACTCAGCAAAATGCCAGACACACTACAGAACCCTCCCAAAAAAGATTTGCCCCCTCATCCATCTTCCCCTTAGGTGCTAGGGTAGGAAGGGGGACAGAAACTACATTAGACTCTGCCCCAGCCCATAACGGGGAGGGTCTCTCCTAACCAGGAGGAGAAAAGAGAAACTCTGTGACCTCACTTACAGGTGGGATGTGATTGGCCAAATGGGGGATGGGGGTGTCTCAGTCACATGGCTCTGCAGGCTGAACACCTACTGTGTGTCCAGCCCTGTGCCAGGCCTGGGTGGGTGAGATAGAGGTTACAAGATCTCTGTCCTTTGTCAGGTAGGGAACTGAGACCAGTCTATGATAGCCCTAGGTGATTTGGCACTTTCCATTTCTTGGGGAGCCATTGATGTGCAACAGGGGGTGAGTCCCTGGGCATTGGTTATGAGCAGAGCTAGGGACCCAGGGCAAGAGACCAGAGCCAGGATTTTGTGTGGGACTTCGGGCCTGTCATTCAGGTTCCCAGGCCTCAGTTTCCCCTCTTGTAAGAGAGGAGCTTGGCACTGGTGATCCAGGCCCTAAGGTGCAGTGAGTCTATGACTGAGCATGTGCTTCTTCCAGCAGGGCCCCTGCACTTGGGCTCCCAGGTCTGGCACAGGGGACCCAGAAGTGAAACAGACACCTCTGACTTTTGTCCTCCTGTCCCTTGGTGTTTCAGCTCCTCAGCCGTGGACCAGGGAGACCCTTGCAAGGACAAGACCAGGGAGCACTGTTGCCTACAAGATCTCCACCTTTCTGCTGCCAATTTCAGAAGTTTTCAACCCTTTTGGGAGAAAGTGTTTTTTGTTATCTCAACCCTCCGACTTCATCAATCATTAATTTTTCTTTTTCTAATTCCTTGGGCCAACTTTGGTCATGCTCCATACCCTACTTTTAGCCCTTTGACAAGGTTTGGTGTCTGACAAGCACCCTCTGGGTGTTTCTGGTTGAGTGGAGAGAGGAGGCAGCCGGAGGCTGTGGTCTCGGCAAGTGGACTGTCTCTAGCCTTGGCAGCCAGGCCTGGGTGGTGAGGTCACCATGTCCACCAAAGCGCCCATCTATCTGAAGCGTGGCAGCCGCAAGGGCAAGAAGGAGAAGCTTCGGGACCTACTGTCCTCGGACATGATCAGCCCACCGCTGGGGGACTTCCGCCATACCATTCATATCGGCAGTGGTGGTGGCAGTGACATGTTCGGTGACATCTCCTTCCTGCAGGGCAAGTTCCACCTCCTTCCAGGGACGGCGGTCGAAGGACCCGAGGAGGATGGCACCTTTAACCTCCCCTTCCAGTTTGCCCGAACCACCACACTAAGTGGGCGGGAGCTCCCGGATGGGCTGTCCCCTCTGCTCAAGAATGCCATCTCCCTCCCAGTCATCGGTGGGCCCCAGGCCCTCACCCTGCCCACAACCCAGGCCCCACCCAAGCCCCCTCGCCTGCACCTGGAGACCCCTCAGCCCTCCCCACAGCCTTCCCCACAGGAGGCAGGGAGTGTGGACATCTGGAGAATTCCAGACACTGGCTCAGCCCAAAATGGGCTGACCCCTGAGTCAGGGGCTGAGGAGCCCTTCCTGTCCCACGCCAGCTCCCTGCTCTCCCTACACGTGGACCTGGGGCCTTCCATCCTGGACGACGTGCTCCAGATCATGGACCAGGACCTGGGCCACACGCAGATCCCCACATAGGACCCCAGGGGAGCCAGGCTGGAAGTCCAGGCTGGGGTGAATGCTGAGGAGCAGGGGGTAGACATGGCTTTGGCCTAGAAGTCGGGATCCCAAGTCCTGCTTGTGCGGTTACTGGCCAGAGATTTCCCACTTTGAGCCTTTGTTCTCCCTCCCACCCTCTCCCCATGGACAGAGTGTACCTCATTGCTTCCCCCTGAAACCCACGAGGACACGTGCGGAACTCAGCCCAAAGGGCCCCGAGCATGTTGGGCCCCCTGGGCTCCCACTGCCAACTGCTCCTCCTTCCCTCAGACCCCTTGGATGAAGGCTCTGCTAAAATGGACTCCCCTTCACCTTCCTTCTGCCTCATCCCCCTCAGATGCCCTGATTGTGGGGCAGGGAAGAGTCAGGGCACCACCAGCCAGACCTTCAGTGTCATGTTCTGGACTGGGAGCATGGCATCAATGACTGAATCTCCCTCTACCCCATCCCCTTCCACATGGCCAGGGGTTCTGGTTGCAATAAAACTTGCTGCTGCTCATAGTTGTGCTCCCTCTACTCTTATCCCTGAAGACAGGCCAGTCTCTGCAACCTGGGCTGACCCTGGGGAGACCCTAGCTCCTGGCTTTGTGCAGGGTGGGCCCTGTCCTTTGGAAGATTTTACCTGATTCTGAGGGCCCGGAGCTGGGAGGGATCCAACGCTGCTAATCAGCAGACTCATCTCATCAGCGCTGTTTAATGAGCACCTACAGTGTACTTGGCCTGCTCGAGGTGCTGGGGACACAAGACAGACATGATCCCTGCTTTCCTGAAGCTTACATTCTAGGAGGAGAAAGATATTAAATTTGTAAGCAAGTATGATGATTTCCAATAGCGTTGAACACTGAACAAACAATGTGATTGGAAAAGCCTGGGGCAAGGGTACAAGGTGGTATTGGCACATTAGGGTGATCACGTGATTCTGAGCCAAACCTACGGCACTTATTAATAAGTACTTGTTCCCTGCATATATTTTTATGCTTGTCTTTACCCTCTTTAAACACAGTAAGCAGTGTTATTTTATGGCCATTATCAGATAATTCCAGTAGTATCTTAAATCTTTGTGGGTCAATTTGTTTTCTGTTGTTTGTAACAAGGGTTTCTTGTTTCTTTGTGTGCCTGATTATCTTTGACTATGGACTGAATATCATTCTGAAAAAATGTTTTTAGAAATAATTTGAAGCCTTGCATGACAGTACATTCCTTCAGAAAGGATATTGCTTGGTACCAAATATGCTTGCTTCTGCCAGGTGACTAGGGCCATTATAAGGATGGGTCCAACTTCAATTCAAGTTTAATTCAAGTTCAAGGCTTGAACTTCCCTGGACCACCCAGGTAATATGATTCTGTGCTACATGTCCATAGAAGCAGGGGTCCCACCTTAAAGTGTGTGTGTTGGTGGTGGGGTATCTGACTTCCTACCTTCGGCAGGCTCTGGGTTTTTATTTTTGGCCCTCTCCACCAAAGACTGCCAAACAACAGCTCAGTTTCACAGTTATATCTTCTAGATCAGTAAATGTCTCTAGAACAAAAATTGCTTTGAATTCTGGCCTTACGTCTCTGGATTTGAGTCTCCTAAATGTTGACTCAGTGAGTCTTCACTAGCTTTTCAATGCTTTAAAAATTTTTTTTTACTTTCTCTGATTTTTCATTTGTCTTCAGTGGGAGCATTGGAATTAAATACCTAACCAGGAGTCTGTCTCCAATTAACTACCTTAATGTAATATTAAGACGGTCCCCTGGGTTTCATTTACATTTCTGTCTCTCCCCACTGGGTAACAGCAATCCTATTACCCCTTATCAATTAGTATCCATCATCCCAGCCAATAGTGGTACCCCCTTTTTACTTGCCCAGTAGATGTAGAATGCAGAATGACCCACTGGCAGTCTCAGCTTGAGAAATCATATTGTGCCCCCTGGTGGAAGCATAACTCCCTTTGGTCCTTAAAGGCTCTAGATCAGCCAGAGCCAGAACCCAGAGTTGCAGGCAGAGGAAACATTTTGCAAGAGTCATTAGTTGAGATGGTAGCAAGTGGCTACACCCCCTACTTCCACTTCTTGGTTCCCATCTGTAAGAGAAACACTATAAACTGGTCACTGGTTCTGAGCATTTAGAATATCTACTGTTCAGTGAGGTAGCATTTCTTAAAAGAATCCTAAAAGAACTGAAAGCCATTGATGCTGGGCTCAAAAAATGCCTTTCCAATTATACAGAAGTAGCCTACTTATTAATACTAATAGATTTCATTTTTAAAATTTTATTGAATTATACATATAGGGAAGTTCACAAATCTTGTGTTCAATTAACTTTTAAAAAGTGAACAAATCTATGTAACCACTACCAAAGTGAAGAAAAGAGACATTACTAGCATCTCAGTAGCTACCTCATGCCCCTTCTTGTCACTATCCTGTGAAGGTAACCACTCTCCTGACTTATAGCCCCACAGTGTGTCTGTTTATGTGACCTTATAGAAATGGAGTCATACAAGATGTGCTCTTTTAAAACTGGTTTCTTCTATTCACAATTAAGTTTTTGACATTGATTAATGTTATGTAGCAACAGTTTGTTCTTTTCATTGCTGTTCAATCCATTCTGCTGCTGTGGGCATTTGAGATGTTTCCAGTTTGGGGCTATTACAGTTAATGCTGTTGTGAACATTCTTGTACATGTTTTCTGGTGTACAGGTCCATGATTGGAAATGGTGGATCATAGACTATGAATGTTTAGCTTTAGTGTTAGAAATCTGTGTTAATCAGCTCGGACTACTGTAACAAAATACCATGGACTGGGTGGCTTCAACAACAGATATTTATTTCTCACAGTTCTGGAGGCTGGGAAGTCCAAGATCAAGGTGCCAGCTGATTCCATTCCTGGTGAGAGCCCTCTTCCTGCCTTGCAGACATCTGCCTTCTTGCTGTGTCCTCATATGGCCTTTCCTCATGGAGAGAGATATCTCTGTCTTCTTAAAAAGCCACTAATCCCTATCATGAGGGTCCCACCCTCATGACCTCATCTCAACCTAATTACCTCCCAAAGGCCCCACCTCCAAACACCATCACATTGGGGGTTAGGGCTTCAACATGAATTCGGGGGGGTGGGGGGACAGAAACATTTAGGCCACATCACATACTTTTGACTCCTGCATTGGAGTCAACTCTGATATCCTTTGTCCCCACAATCATTTGGTTCCCAGAGGTAAAAAAACTGCACCTGCACCAGTATTATCTCTGGTTTTTCTTCCAAGCTGCTGACACCTATTCTGCAAGTTTGTACAAGGTAAATAATAATAAATATCTCACACCCCTCATCTGCTAAACACGATTTTTTTTTAATCCTCACTGGAGGATATTTTTTCCATTGCTTTTCAGAGAGACTGGAAGGGGGAGAGAGAGAGAGACTGATATGAGAGACACATTGATTAGTTGACTCCCACACGCTCCAGGAATGGAGACTGCAACCCAGGTACGTGCCCTTGGCTGGAATTGAACCCAGGACCCTTCAGTCTGGTTAGCGGGCCAACGCTCTAACCACTGAGCCAAACCAGCTAGGGCCAAACACGATTTTAAGGCACAGTGATGTTAAGATGTGCCCTGATTCTGAAATATTAAAATGGAAGGAGAGGGCAGAGAATATGTGCACTTTGGACTTGATGAAATGGGTTTATGACAAGGACCAAAGACCAACCCCTGGGGACTCTGATAGTCATAAGTGGGACAGAGGACAGAGTGTCAAGAAGATACACTGATGGAACTGACAGTGTGATAGGACAGCCAGGTGTGTGTCTCAGAAACCTGGAGCAAAGTTTGAAAAAGGGAATGGTCACTGGTGTCATGGGAGTTGACAGGCTGTTGAGGACAGAGAAGAGATCTCTACATCTATTCAAACGGAGGTCGTGGTGACTTTGTTAGGAGCTGTTTCAAGTGAACTGGTGGGAACAAAATCCCCACTAAATTAGGCAGAAAGACTTGGAAGTAAGTCAACAGAGATAGGGAGTATAAACAATATTTGCTATGAAAAGGTGGAAAGAAATGGGATGATAATCGAAGGCAGGCATGCGCTTAAGGAAGGGCTTTGCTTTTTAAAAAAGGGTATTAAGCCATGTTTGTACACGAATTTGCCTGATTCCTCAGTGAAGGGGAGATGAATGGTGCAGAAAGGGAGAGTTGCAGGGGCAAGTTCTTCAGAACCTAAGCGAAGGAACAGCTGCAACAGGAGGAGGAAGCCAGGGAGAAGAGGAGGCACCAGTGAAGCTGGGGGCTGAGCTTGGTGGCGGGAAGGGGAGGTAACTTTTGTCAGACCCCAATATGTAGGCCAAAGAACTACCCGGTTCTGGGCGTTAATTTTCCTGTCCCTAAAGTGGCCACGTTTGGCGTCCCAAGGGGGCTGCACTACTCTCATCCTCCGCTACCCACCAACCCCCCGCCTATGGTGAGAACAAAGGGTTAATCGCAAGGTTAAAGGTCGGCGAGGTGGCAGGACGCATGCGCCCCACCTAGCCCGTCTCCGGGCCGGCCGTTTCTCACCAGCCTCGCCTTCCCCCGAGGCCCCGGCCCGCTCTCCGCCCCTCCTCCCGCTCCTCTAAATGGAAGGGCGGGGCTCGAGCGGGGGCTGGGGGCGCGGGCCCACGTCCGTCGCGCCTGCGCGTCGCGCTCCTCGGCTCCCTGGCCCCAGCGCGCAGGCTGGAAGCTCGTTCTCCGTCGCTCGCTCTCGAGGGTGCGCGCTCGGGCGGCGCCTGCGCAGAAGGACTAGGAAACTGGGTCCCCCGTTAGGTCCCAGCGCCTGCGCGCTGTGGGCTCCGGGCCTCAGGGCCTGAGGGAGAGGAGCAGGGAAGATGGCGGCTGTGGTGGAAAATGTAGTGAAGCTGTGAGTGGCCGTTTCTTTCTGTCCTAGGCCGGGAGGTCTTATAAGGGGCCTGGGAGGAGACGGCGGTGCGGGAAGGGACGAGGCGAAGAGAGGGACGTGCCCGGAAGGCCATATTGCTACTCCCACTAGGGAGGGCAACAGGAGACTCCAGAGAAGACGTTGCGCTTCTTTGGAAACTTGTGGAGGCCCTGAGGGGGCACACGGAGCCCCTCCCGGGCAGCCTCCCTGGGCTGTGCGGGGCTGTGCGGTCGGAGCCCTCTTTCAGGCTTACGGTTTCCAGAGTGTGGCGCCCTTGTTGCGTACGAGAGACACAGCCCGGGGTCGCTCCCGAGACGTCGCAGTCCGGAGGAGCCCGGCCGAGGGCGGTCCCGGGACCAGCTGTGTCCCCACGGAGCCGGGTCACCGACCTCTGCCCATTGGCCGTCCTCAACCGGCCCTGAAGCGACAAGCTCGGCAGCTCTGCGCGGTCAAGCACCGCGGGACTGTTTTGTTCTAAACAGCTGCGTGACGTGGGGGGTGGGGGTCTTGGGTATCACGTACCCAAAACCAAAAATATTCTCGGGAAGAATCTGTTCAAGAACAGATATAGGAGGGAAAGAACTTCAGGGGAAAGGGCCTTCGCGCCGGCCCATCCCAGCCATGAAAATACGGGAACTGGACGGAAGCTGTCCAGGGCGCCTTTGCAGCCTGGAGAGGCATCTAGGTCGGCTGTCTTCGCGGTAGGCAATCCTTGTGCCGGGCAGATTTCGAGCAAAGTTAAAGTGAATGGTTGTTGGGGAAATGGAGAATGGCCTGAGAGCTACGAGTGAAAAATGCTTTGGGACTTGATTTAACCCAGCCCCCTCCCTGAAGAGGAATCTGAATGAGTTTTGAAATGTGTTCATGCCCCGCGGCGAATAGAGCAGGCTCCTTTTACATTAGGCTTGGTGCCGAGGTAGGAAAGTTGAGAGGTGTCTAGTTGTCTAGTTAGGGCTTTTGGATTTTGACTGGATGACAAGGTAAAGGTTTGGGAACTGTTCTTAGGGACTCATAGTTTCTCCGCTGTCTTTGTGGTGGGCTGAGCCTCACTCTTCCCAAGAGCCTTTTATGAGAGTATACTACTCCCCCACTGCCTGGAGCCTTTTTGAGAATGCTTTCCCACTTCCATTAAGCTAAGTGCCTTCTCCTCCTCTTGTGGCTTTTATTTTTCATTTTTTAACTTGCTTTCAGCTGGATCACCCTGCCTCTTTCAGCCGTCCCTCCTCCGAGCATTATTATCTTTCTCTGTGATCTGCCCACTCCAGTTTCCCCAGCTCTCTTCAGGCTGACATTTCCCCCAATTTAGAAATGGCGCTGTTGATCTACCACTTACATACTTATTCTTCCTGATTCAGATGTTCTTTCTTTGTTTGCTTGCCTTTCTTTGTTGACTCCCCCCATCCCATGGTAAGGGGAGGTTTTACACAGGTTTCGTGCTTCCCGAAAAAGAAAGCTAGTACCTTGGAAATTTTACTATACCGGGGAAATGTCAGACTTGCCTAGATTTTGAGAGTTATATGTAATGAGATTTTTTTTTTTATGTTGAAAGACTTTCTTTAGGGAAATAGGGTTGCCAACCCTTTTCTGTAGTGTTAGAAGTGAGGGGTTGCCCATTTAAATAGAGCATGACTTGTTTCTCTTTAAAGAATTATAGAGATTGTGAGGTTCACCATCCACTGGTTTCTGAGTACCAGTAATGAGAAACCAATGTTCCCTTCCTTGGTTTTAGCTGCAGAGGGCTGTGGATCACAGTTAATACATTTTTGTACAGAACTTTCCCTTTAAGAAGGGGCTTGCGGGGTCAGCCTGGCTTAGCAGTTGAGCTTGAACCCATGATCCAGGAGATAGTGGTTCGATTCCCCATCAGGGCACATGGCCGGTTGGGTTTTGGACTCTATCCCCAGTAGGAGGCGAGCAGGAGGCAGCCAATCAGTGACTCTCATCATTGATGTTTCTCTCTCCCTTTCCCTTCCTCTCTCTGAAATCATTAAAGATGTATTTGGGGGGAAAAAAAGAAGCAGCAGCTTCCATTCTTCCAGTACCATTCTCACCCTGGAAAAAGATGGGTTCCCTCTGCTTTTTTGATCACGATGTGCCTAGTCTTCTAGTAGCTGAGGTTATACACTGAAGTCAGGACTACTAGCTCATCTTTTGTGACTTACATCTTATTTTTAAAAATATGTTTTTATTGATTTTTAGAGAGAGGAAGGGAGAAGGAGAGAGAGAGAAACATCCATGTGAGAAACATCAGTTGGCCACCTCCTGCACACCCCCTACTGGGGATCAAGCCTCAACCCTGTCATATGGAACCTGAGACCCCTCCGTGCATGTGCATCAGATAATGCCCAGCCAACTAAGCCACACCAGCCGGCTCTGACTTACATCTTGTCCTGGGGGAAGACTTTTCCTATTTGTAAATTCTCTATCCCTCCAAATGTGGTATCATAATTGAAATAGTCTTTAAGGTGTCTTACGAGGGTAAAATAATAGCTGTGGCTGCTGACCAGTTTTGAAACCTGAATTAGGTAATAAGATCTAGAATAAAGTTAGCTTGAAATTTCTTGCAGTAGGAAACTTAAGTTTTTAAGAGCTCTCTCTCGTTCTCTTGCTCTGTCCTCATCAGATCCTCTCTCCCCCCAACTTGTGTTTCATTCCTAGCTCTCTGACTCTCAAGACAGTTTTCCCCATCTTCTTAAATTCCGCTTAACTCACAAGAACTCTGATAAAACGTCTCTCATCCATTCCCCTCAAACTGTTCAGCCTCCTTGCTTTGACTTTGCAGCTCTCAGCCCGTCTAGCCCTTCCTTCCATTTGACTTCCAGTGTCAGTATCAATTCCCATCAGCAGAAACAAAGGAGCTGCTGCACTCAGCCTTGTTTATCCAGTTTTCCTCTGTGTTATGAGTACGTGGCTGCCTCCTAAAGGCGAGCAAATGTGAGCCTGTTCCATTCTCTCTCTCCACTCTCTCTCTCCACTCTCCAACACAAGATTTATGCCTACCTCAAATTACAGTCATTACATCCCGTTGAATCCAGCCAGGCTGTCTTGTGCTGTCACTGCCTTGTGTGTGGTGTGTGTCTTTTTCAGTTGCTGGGAACATGCTGAGCTCTGCCTACATGGTCTGTTGCGGCTGCTCAGTGAAAGCCCCCCTCAGATTCCAGAACAGTTTGTTGCTGTAGCTTAAGATATGGACATAAGCAACACAGACTTATGCTGTCCAGCTTCTCATGCTAGAGATCTCCCTCTCTTAGAATATGTTGGAGCTTATCTAGTCCTATCTCCCCAGTCTATAGCAGAGGAACGAGTTTCATGTAGTTTGACTAAACGGTCACGTTTATTTGGTGACTTTTAGCCAAGCCAGGTCTTTTTACTCCCAAATCAAATAAAGCTGCACCAGACACCTTCATGGGTTACTGGAGATACTGTGAGAAAGAAATCACCTCTGCCCTCTGTTTAAGTTGATCCAATATATAAACATGAATAGTTACAGTTCAAGCTCCAGTGCTAATGTGCTTTTTAATCCCTAAGGATGAGAACAGGATTGTTTCTATGTACGTGCTTCTCAGAACCAGATAACCCCTGGCACTGTGCAGTTCCCAGCTGCTTAGAACACTTAAAGGTTTATCTCTGATTAAGATTTCAGATTGAGTCTTTTGAGTCTAAGAAGGTTCTTTCCTAATAATTTGATGTTGAGAAAATGGAGAAGGGCCTAGGATGGGCCTTTGAGCAAACAGGTTTTGTATCAGTATAATGATACTCAGTAAAGAGTAGGCTTTAAGGAAGTTCAGGCATTTTCAGATGTTTTTTGTTGACTGTAAACTTAGTATATAGAAATAATTAGTTGACCAAGTAATACATAGTTCAAAATTCAAAAGATATAAAAGAGCAAATAGGAGAAAGTGCCCTAGTCGCCTGGTTTTTCTCTGGAGGCCCGCAGTTTCTTTTCCTCCTCTTTGTTCCATAAATGGTAGCATCCTATAACACTTCTCAACGCCGAACCTTGCTTTTTCCCCTAGTTATCTTGGAGATTGTTTACTATCAGTACACGAAGAGCTTCCTTTCTTTATGGCTAAAGAGAAGTTCGTTGTATAGATATATTGTAGTTTGCCAACTATGTTTTAGTAAGTCTCCCAGACTTTGTTGAATTCTTTTCCTCTTTTATAAAAAGGAGCTAACCACTGCTTCTGAGAGTCATGAGGATTAAGAGAAATAGCATCTTTCTTTTTCTTTCTTGATCCCCTTTAGAGAAATAGCATCTTGAGTAGCACAGGGATTGGACTGATGAGTGGCACAAAATGAACATTAGTTTCTTTTCTTTGTGGGTTACACTTAAATCTGATTAGACACATGAAGAAATCATGTGTTCCTGATGGTAATTTATTTGTAAAGTACCTTTTCTCATAATGGGTTAGTGACGGGGCTTGGTGTCCCATGAGGCAGAAATGGAGGCAGATAGAACCAAGAGAACAGTCTCCCAGTCCCTTGAGCCTTCTAGAGAAGCAGATGGGAAGGAAGAGGGATATTTCAGCACTCTGTGCCCTGCCCCCACCTCCAACACATACACATACACCTGATTGTTGTCTTTACTGCAGCCTTGGGGAGCAGTACTACAAAGATGCCATGGAGCAATGCCACAATTACAATGCCCGCCTCTGTGCAGAGCGCAGCGTGCGACTGCCTTTCTTGGACTCACAGACCGGAGTAGCCCAGAGCAACTGTTATATCTGGATGGAAAAGCGACACCGCGGTCCAGGTGAGGGTCCAGGCTCAGGAGCACAAGGAGTAAGAAGCTTCCTCATTTTAGGGATGAGCCGGCTTTCCAGCAATGGATGAATATGGTCTTCTCATGATTAGAAGCCCAGGAAGGAAGAAGCAGACAGGTTTATACCAGCATCTTGGTTTTCTGCAGGACTGAGGCTGTTATTGGGCTTCTGCAGAGCTATGTGTTAGCCAAGGCCCCTGAGTTTACATCTATTTTTCTTTTCCATAAACTATCCCACCCACCCCCAGCACTGCCCATATTCCTCCCTTGGTCTAGAACTTGTGGGGCCTACTCATTTAGAAAGTGTTCGACATTACTTTCTAGGACTGGGTTAGGGCTTGACTTCTCTCCCTTCCTTCCATAGGATTGGCCTCTGGGCAGCTGTACTCCTACCCTGCCCGGCGCTGGCGGAAAAAGCGGCGAGCCCACCCTCCTGAGGACCCAAGACTTTCTTTTCCATCTATTAAGCCAGGTAAGCACACTCCTTCCTGAGCAGGGACATGGCCTGCTGCACGATAAGAGGCCTGCTAGTCTCCTCTTATATACCAGGCCTAATGCTAGATCCTGAAGATACTAAACTGTGTAAGATGTGATACCTTTCTTTAAAGAGCTCAGTCTAATAGAAGAGACAGGTGAGCAGATAATTTACGGTGCCAAGTGAATTAGGGTGTCTTGGTTCCTGGGTGAACTGGCCTGTGACTGGCCTAGCACTCTGTAGACCCAGAGCGGTCTGTTTCCAGCCCTTCTGAGCCTTGCCTCATCCTGACCTTGCCTGCAGACACAGACCAGACCCTGAAGAAGGAGGGGCTGATCTCTCAGGATGGCAGTAGTTTAGAGGCTCTGTTGCGCACCGACCCCCTGGAGAAGCGAGGCGCCCCAGATCCCCGAGTTGATGATGACAGCCTGGGCGAGTTTCCTGTGACCAACAGTCGAGCACGGAAGGTATAAGATTAACACTCTGGCTAAGGGAGCTTTGATGAAAACCAGCCTCCTCTTCATCAGAAGCCACCCAGTAATCAGAATGGAAGCAAGCTGTGGACCAGGAGGCAGGTCCCTGGAGATCTGGTGTTTCATTTCCTAATTAGTGCTGGGTACTGACGGGCTTCACTATTAGTCTTTCCCGCTCCTTTCCCTCTAAGTTCAGACTCTTTCTCATTCATCTGTCACAAAAGTTTTTTGGTGCCTAGGGTTACATAAATGAAATAGATCTGTTCCCTGCCAGTAGGCACATAAAACTATAAGAGCTAAAAATACTCCAGCCCAGTACTAAGTACTTTTCGATCATTTTCTCTAGTCTGTACAACTTTATGAAGTAGCTACTGTGGTCCCCATTTCACATACAGAGACACTGAAACAGTTGCCAAAAATTCCCTATAAGACAACACAATTAAGCAGCAAAACTAAATCTAGTAAGTGAGGTGCTGGAAGGGAACCACTGATAAACATGTTTCCAGGGCAGCAGATCAGAGGTAGGAGAGGGCATAGCTACTTGGGGTATCAGGGAAAGCTGTATAGAAGCATGGCATTTGATTCAGCCACTTCGAGATGGTAGGAAAGGCATTACAGGCTAAGGGAACAACATGAAGAATGGGACGAAGGAGGGAGAGCCCAAAACAGTGAAGGATGGGATTATAGGGTGTTGAAGGGCAGCAGTGAGAAATGAGGCTGGAGCGAAGGGGCCATGTCACAAAGGGGCCTTGCCAGTGCCATCGTCGGGGAGCTTTTGGATGTACATTATTTCTGCCCATCCTAATCCTCCTATCTACTCAGCGGATCCTAGAACCGGATGACTTCCTGGATGACCTCGATGATGAGGACTATGAAGAAGACACTCCCAAGCGTCGGGGCAAGGGGAAATCCAAGGTGAGGGGCCAAGGTGCTGCCTACAGCCTGGGGCAGGGGGGCCTGTGGACTCGAGTGAGGTTAGCAGCCACTTCCAGGAGAGTTTAAACTCCTTAGGCCTAGACACCTTAGTAAGAGCATCTTTTTGCTCTTTTTGGCAGAGTAAAGGTGTGAGCAGTGCCCGTAAGAAGCTGGATGCTTCCATCTTGGAGGACCGGGACAAGCCCTATGCCTGTGACAGTGAGTGCCTCCCAAGTGGGTGGGTAGTCCTTGCCTTGGACCCAGCTCCCGCTTAGGATATGAGAGGAGGGAGGGCTGTGTTTTTGCTCAGAGTGGTAAAACAAGCCTGAACTCTTGTCCTGCTGCTGACCGGTACCCTCTGAGACCCTTGGGAGGCCCTGGATTCTGCAATCTGATGGGTGGGACCTGCATGCTCTGGGAGAGACTTCTGCTGTACCCTGGGTGGGGGTGCTCGTGAGGGGGCACACAGCAGGCAGAATCAGCCTCTTGATAGATGGCATCTAGGTCTGCTGGCCCCCCTCAAGCCAGGGCCCCAGAAGTCCAACACCAAGTTTTTCAATGTCTGTTCTCTCTCCCCCTTTTCTCTGAACCCTACTTCTGTCCCTCCACCCTGGGAGCACCATCGCCGCTGGGGTTTCTCTCTCGTTTGCTCCGCTTTCCTGCTGCTGCTGCTCCTGTCACAAGTATATCAAGGCCTTCTTCTCATGACTTTTCTTTCTGTCTTTCAGATAGTTTCAAACAAAAGCATACCTCGAAAGCGCCCCAGAGAGGTAGCTCTCTCAACTTTTCAGACTTTTGGTTTTCCTATCCCTTTTTCCCTCCTCCCTTGTTCCTCCTGCCTTTCTCATCTCCTGTGATGCTAATTTAAAAATCTCTGGAATGACTTGGGGATAGGAGCAATGGACCTTCTGTTATGCTCCACTCCTCACAGTCCTGGAAGCTTCCTTTTCCACTGCTTGTCTCCCACAAACTTGCTCCTAGGGCTGCTCAGGCCCACTGCATGGGGTGGCTTCAAAAGCATTGTAAGAAACCCGTTACAAACAGATCCCTTTGCTCCCCTTTCCCTAAAACAGCCTCTTGGTGGTCAGCTGATGTTCCCCACCATGCTGCCATCTCCCATCCTCTTCCTGTTCCTTTCCTGCTGGCTCCCTTGCTCTATTTGGTGTCACTGCTTAAAACTACAGGGTGCCTTGTGGAGATCTGCTTTCCTTGCTGGTTGGTGGGGTTGGGCAGGGCACAGATCGGTCGGGAGTGTTTTTGAATTTATTTGGGGGCCGGCTACCCTGCAGACTCAGTTGCTAGGTTATCCCCAAGAGACCCAGGCCCTATTCCTTTATCCACTTTGGGCAGAAGTGAGCTCTGTGTTACATATGGGGTAGCACAAGCCTACCACACTTACTAAAGGGGGAAAGTCTGGATTATTTTCTTACCTTTCCTCTCCTTTCCTGCCATATTGGAAGACTATAGAAATTCCCTTTACTGACCTGGAGCTCCCCAGTCTATTTCCAGGGCAAGTGTTGCCAGACCAGGGTTCAGCCTCATAGACAACCAGTGTGGAAGAGTAGAGGTGGCCATGGGCTGGGGTTTAGTAGGGAGAAGAGCCACAGAAGCTGGAGAGCCCTGGGGCCTGATGCTCCTGGCCAAGGGGAGGCAGCCATCATGAAAGGCCTGGCCCAGAACAGCTGATTGAGATGGGGCGGTTGCCTCTGCCTCACGTGGAGCCCCAGAGCTTAGAGGGAGAGGGATGTGGCACTCTCAGATCCTAACACCTTTCTTCTTCCCACTCAGTCTGTGGGAAACGTTACAAGAACCGACCAGGCCTCAGTTACCACTATGCCCACTCCCACTTGGCGGAGGAGGAGGGCGAGGACAAGGAAGACTCGCAGCCGCCCACCCCTGTTTCCCAGAGGTCCGAGGAGCAGAAATGTAAGTTGAAGTGTCAGAAGTGGGGGAAGCAGGATTCGGCCTGGTTATGAAAAACCCTCCTTTCAGGGATGTTGAGAGGCCTCGAGGCCTCCAGTGGGTATCATCAAAGTTCTTTCTTTCTCCCTGTAGCCAAGAAGGGTCCTGATGGATTGGCCCTGCCCAACAACTACTGCGACTTCTGCCTGGGGGACTCAAAGATCAATAAGAAGACAGGGCAACCCGAGGAGCTTGTATCCTGTTCTGACTGTGGACGTTCAGGTACTTCCAGCCCAGGGGCACGGGCTGCCACAGTCAACCAGGTCACCCCTTTTCTCCCCCATTTCCGCTGCCTGTTTCACTTGCTTCCCCCCCCCCCCAGGGCATCCGTCTTGCCTGCAGTTCACCCCTGTGATGATGGCAGCAGTGAAGACCTACCGCTGGCAGTGCATCGAGTGCAAATGCTGCAACATCTGTGGCACCTCCGAGAATGACGTGCGTTTCCCTGCCCCTCCCAGGATGATCCTCAGCTCTGTTTTTTCCACAGTTCCCTCTGAAGTGAACTTTCTTTTAAAAGGGATCAACACCCCCTCCCACATGCCCCTCTCCAGCATCCCAGGTGGAACTTTGTTTGGCAGATGTTTATTGAGTATCTATCTACATGGTGTCAGACACTGTTCTAGGCACTAAGGACACCAAGCAAGACAAACAATGTCCCTGTTTCCATGGAATTTACATTCTTGTGGGAATAAGCAATAAGCAAGGAAACGAGTGATTTTTATGATGTACCATGAAGCAAATGAAACAAGTAATGTGGCAGGGAGTAACTAGATGATTTGGATAGTCAGAGATGGCTTTTCTGAGGAGGTGATTTTGGAGTTGAGGTTTCAGATGATACAAAGGAACCAATCGAAGATTTGAGGTGGAGCATTGCCAGGAAAGGAGCAGCGAGTGCAAAGACCTAAGGTAGGCAGGCCAGGTGTATTGAGGCCAGTGTGGCTGGGTGGAGCCTTGCATTGGGAGAGCAGGTAGAAGATGAGATTGAAAGGCAGGACCACTAGGTCTCAGGGTTTAATCAGGGCAGTGATGTGGCATGTCTTATATTTTAGAAAGATAACTTTTGCTGCTCTGTGGAGAATAGATTGTAGGGGACACTGGAGACCATGAGATGAGTTATGCGGCTGTTAGGGTAGGAATGGACAGCAGTGGTTTTCTATCCAGAGATGTCCACATCTGTACTTATCTGCCACCTATCTTCTTGGAAGTAGCAGCAGTGTCTACATAGTTCTCCATCTGCCACCAGTGGCCTAACTGAGGCCCATTAGTCATTCACCTCCTCCTTTCCTCTTCCATCTTGTCTTCTCTAGGACCAGCTGCTTTTCTGTGATGACTGCGATCGTGGCTACCACATGTACTGTCTTACCCCATCCATGTCTGAGCCTCCTGAAGGTAGGTTGCCTGGATTTCTTAGAACTATTATTAGTAACTTGGACCGTCACCTGTATAATAAATGAGTTATCAGTGATATATCCTTCCAATTTGGGGAGTAGGCACTTTGTCTTCACTCAGTTTAGAATGCATTCCTAGGATTTCAACTTCAAGGGTATAATGTATGCACATTATCACCAGATAAATTTACAAACACAGAATATCAGCAGCTGGAGAGAAAGCAGACACCGAGCAGAGAACAATTACTGGAAGGAGTGATTTGTTTTCCTCCAGCTAGTCCAGGAAATTCACTTCATAGCTTGTCTGAAGTAATGTTTTGGTATCAGGTCTTTGAACTTGACAAATTTAAGTTCATTTCCACTCAGTCTGGAAGGGACTTGAACCTAGAGCCTGAATGGGTCACTGCAGTCCTTCAGTATGTGCTTAATAATGCTCCACATTTATGGAAGCTCTTTGAAGAAACCAGTGGTGGCACCAAAAAATGGCTACCTCTCCAGTCCTCTTCCAACCAAATTTCTGTGCTAAACTCCTCCTTTATGGAAATTCATGAGCTTACTCAAGAGGATGTGAATGCCCCAGGAGCTATTACTGTGCACAAAGGATGTGGGCCAGCATTCTAGGCAAGAGAGAATGACTCACTGTGTGATGTAAGCAGGCTTGTAATATAAGTCAAATGGTGTCATCCCCTCTTCCCCCCCAAGAGAAGCGGACCACTAACAAAGTCTGAGTCGTTTAGCAGCTGCAGGGGAGCATTCTGCTCTTATCATCTGTCATGCCGAGTTTAGAAATCTACTTTGGGGAGAAGTAGTGAGTTCTGTGTTTGATTTTTTAACCATAAAATATAAATTTACAGATAAAATTCTACATTAACTGTAGGACTTTCCTCTTGAAGTACTGTTAGACACTAAAGTAGTGGAGAGCTGCAGGCAGCTGATGGGCCCCCCACAAAGCCATCAGATAGTGTAGGCTCTAGGTCAGGGGTTAGCAGACTGTACCCCACAGCCAAATCCAACTGCAGCTAGTTTATATAGCTTTCAAGCTAAGAATGATTTTCACTTTTTTTATTTTGAGAGTATGTTCATTAAAGCTGGAGACAGTGAAACGAAGGAAGGGCTTAGGATAGAAGAAGCAACAGGAGAGAGCCTAGGTGGTGCTCTGCTTTGACTCCCTAGAAATTTTAGAAAAGAAGTGATGACCCATAGCGGGGCTGCATGGACTCACTGAATAGTCAGAGAAAAGGGGACCTTGGAGACAGGTTTGGAGGTTAGCCTGGGATAAGCTGCCATTGCCCTTTGCTATCCTGGTTGTAAGTCTCATGGGGACCCTTAGATTTGGGGAGCGAAAAGGTGCACGCCTGAGAGGGAAGAAAAGTGTGGGTTTGCTCCAGAGAGAGCCCACTGATTTTCACGTTTTTAAAGGGAGTTTTAAAAAAAGTAACCAAAACTATATGTGGCTCACACAGCCTGAAATATTTAACACACTGATTATTTACAGAAAAGGTTGACAGCCTTTTCCTGCGTGTTGTCCTTTGGGTTAGAAAGGACCTTCTTATATTTTTGAGAGTCACATATCTCTGAAGAGCTGATAAAAGCTGTGGATTTTTCCCCAGAATAATCTCCAAACACATATAAGTACAATTATGCTTATAATTTCAGGGCTAATTGTGTTTCTCAAAAAAAAAAAGCATAAGAGAATCAACCATAGTAAATATTAATAAACAAGGTATGAGCCAGTTATTTTTCGTGTATAAGGGACATTATTTCCTGTTTTTCTGTGAAACTAGACTTGGCCCTAACAAGTTGGGTCTTCATAGATCACCCCCTTTCCCTGATTGGGGAAAGCACCCAATCAGCCTTTGCTCAAGCACCTAGTGGTGATGGGGAGCCCATCTCATTTTCTGTGGTTTTCACAGAAAGTTGCCTTATGTGGAATCAAAACTGGTTTTTCTAGAGTTTCTATTCATGATTTTTATTCTAACCTTTGGAGCCATGAGAACAAAGTCTGGTTCTTCTGTAATCACAAGGCTAAAGCTGGGATGCTTTAAAAATTATATCTTCCCAGGCTCTCCTAGAGATTCTGATTTCATAGGGCCAAGAGGATCTGGGAGTCTGTATTCTGAAATAGTTCTCCAAGTGATTATTTCTTTCATCTCCATTGAGAATTATTTTTCATGACATTTGAAGACCTAGCAGTTTCTCCCAGTTCAGGATAACTGTGAAATTTGACATGTAGAATGTCTCCCGTCCTATCTGTAGCTGATCCTGATACCAGAGGTGATTTGTGGGGATTGGAAGGACAGCAGATTAGGATTGTCTGGGACCCATCCTGACCCCATTATGCTTCTCTGTAGGAAGTTGGAGCTGCCACTTGTGTCTGGACCTGCTGAAGGAGAAAGCTTCCATCTACCAGAACCAGAACTCCTCTTGATGTGGCCAATCCCCCTGTTCCCCCCATATATCTAGGGCTGTTTCCTCCTCTCTTGTTTTTCATAACCCATCTTTCCCTTCCTCCTCTCTTTCACAAGTCCAGAGAACGTGGGGGTGGTTGTGCCAACCTTCCTTTGGCAACAGCAAGCTGAGGTGGCACTTCTGACTGCCTCTGGCCCCAGGCCCTCAGGGAGAACGTAGTAGCATACTGCCCCAGGCGTACCTGTGGGCCCAGCTTCTCATGGCTCTCCATGAAGTGCATTCACTTTGCCTGCCTTGGGCCCCGGCCCTGGTGATCACAGGGTTCAAACAGCATCCACTGGGGTGGGGGGGGGTGGGGGGGATGACGACGACACAACTCATTTCTCTCAGCTTTGCCTCCACACCTGGTCCCCAGGGTTTTCCCTTCCTCCAGAGGCGAGCCAGGCTGGGACCTCTTTACCAGGAGTAGCTGGGAGTGAGCAACTGAGCAAACTGAGGAAGCACTTGCAAGGAGTTTTCCATGCCCTTCCTGCTGCTGAGCCTCACCTCCTCCCTCCAGAGTGGTTCTCTGCGGCCCTCTGTTCCTGCTACCCAGGATCCTTTGCCTGAGCCAGTATGCTCTTGGTCACCCTCTGGGTTCTGCCCTGTCCCATCCCAGGGAGAATAGCAGCATCACCCTCATTCTTCCTTGTGCTCAACTGGCTCACTCTCACAAGCAGTCTCTAGTGGACTGCAGCATTCCCCACCCTTGGGATTTCCTGCCTTCTGCCTCCCTTCCTTATTCCCTTGGTTTTGTGGGGAGAGGGGAAGAAGCATCAGGGGTCCAGGCCAGCCGCTTAGGGGTCACAGGGAGATGTTGGACAATGTGCCTGTTTCTTAACTCAATGAAAAAGCCTACCTCCGAAATCCCCTTTTTGTTCTTCCTGGACCTGGGTGTTCAGCTCCTGCCCTTAACTGAATTGGGAGCCTCTGCCTCCTGCTCTGTGGATCCTGGATCACAGGGAAGCCACATAGACATCCCTTTCTTCCCTTGCACGCTCACTAGCAGCTGGTAAGGTCTTCACACCCTGATAACTCAGTTTTCTGCCTAGTGGCACTTAAGTAGTGGGAGGGACACTCCATGCCAAGACACCCTGGCATGGCCTTCCCCTTGGCTGTGGGCAGGCTCTGATTCACTGTCGCTTTGGAGTTGTGTCTTTTTTCTTTCTTTAGTTCCTGTATTCTAAACATTAGTACAAATAAACGTTTTTACACAGAGCCCTCTGCAGGATGGTTTATCTCCTGATTCCCTTTCTTGGTTATGAAGGCCACTTCATTCTAAAACTGTCTTAGGACTGTGGGGCAGTTTTTTTGTTGTGTTGGTTTTTTTTAATTGATTTTAGAGAGGGGAGAGAAACATCAGTGTGAGAGAGAAACATCGATTAGTTGCCTTCCATATGCACCCCGACCAGGGATCAAACCTGCAGTGCAGAAATGTGCCCTGACTGGGAATTGAATCTGTGACCCTTCTGTGCACGGGAGGACACTCAGTCAACTGAGCCACACCAGCTAGGACAGGACTGTGGTTTTTAAATGTTTTGAAATATAGCTTTTTCTCCCAAATTACAATTTTTGCTGAAGCCCAATCTGTAAAGCAGATACAGAATTGGGTATTTTAATTTCTTATGTAAAGTTAGGTTATAACAGTTCCTTGTTATGAAGAACAATAAAGTTGTTTAATATAAAATTTGTGGCTCTGGCTGGGTGACTCAAGTTGGGTGGAGCATCATTCTGTACACCAAAAATGTTGCAGGTTTGATTCCCAGTTAGGCAATACCTAAAATTGCAGGTTCAATCCCTGGTCAGGGCATGTAAAGGAGGCAGCCGATTGATGTCTCTCACATTTCTTTCCCTCTCTCTAAAATCAATAAAAACATCCTCGAGCGAGGATTTTTTTAAAAATACAAAATTTGGGTTAAAATCAGCTTTAGCATCCTGTTTATTTTTGTATTTTGGTTGATTTGGAGGAAATTCAGCTAAACTCATACAAAAGTGGTGACAGGTTTGTAACAGTTGACCTTGCAATTTGAGATACTTAAAATGGGGTCTAGAAGCTTATTGTGTAAATATGGAATGACGGACACAGGAAAACTAATGGTGTCACGATGGGACACATAAAGGTTTTCATATGGGTTATGAGCATGAGGAGCAGAAACACCTCAGCCATGCTTGCCTGGTGTTCATCCATTTGAGTGCAGTGTGTTTGAACTCAGCCCATAGTGCAGGACTGCAGCCTTCCTCGGCATGGTTATATGCACAAAAGTGAGTTTTCTTTCCCTGCAGCCAGCCTTTTTACAGCTGCTATAGTGGATCGTATGCATCTCATTTGAGTATGTGTTTTGAAATTAAAATTGAAGATTTGAATCAATCTGTTATGAACCCTCAATGTATCTTTAGGGTTTTCTGGAACAGTCTGAAAGCCACTGTTACCTAATGGAAGGCAGTGGCCTGGGCCATTGCCTTAAGTAAGCAAGCAGGGTGCTCTGGGTTGGGAATTGTGTTTGGAAAAGAACGCAGCTTCTGTCCATGCTTTCACCCAGAAGTAGGCCGGGAGTAGGAGGAAAGCAGTGATTCTTGGTGGTTGAGCAGTCTAAGCGGCAGGAAAGAAACGTGGAAAGAAAATGTAAAAAAATGAGAACGTTCTAGCAGGTATAAGGAAATTTGGAGAGGGTTTGCAGGTGGTGGGATTTAGGATTGGACACAGAAGGATGGGGGCAGGACTGAGGTAGGGAGGGAAGCTACGAGATCGGCAGAGGTGGGGATTCAGATCTGTGGCCCGAGCCTACCAGTCAGAGCTGTGAGGGAAGGAAGAGGCTGGAAAGCCGGTGAAGGATCAGGGAACAGGCCCAGACAGAACTGACGGTTACTAAGGAAGGGAGCGATCATTACATCTTGGGTTTAGGAAATTGAATCCTGCCAACAGGTACCAAAACTAGTAAAAATTAGTCCTTACTCGTCCCAGGCAAGTAGTTTCTCCGTAGCCGGGTTGCCACTTAGGCCAGTGCTGTCCGTGGTAACGGCTTTTGTGTAGCGTAACGCTTGCTTCCTTTTTTCTGAAAACCACTTCGTGAGGAGATCCAGCCCTGTTTGGCAGATGAGGAAGCTGAGGCGAGGAAGGCCTTGGGACACCAAATCTGCTCTCGGGCCCCCACGCTGCCCCGAGGCTCGTCAGGCCCGGAGCGCAAGGTCCCGAGACGCTGGAGGCGCCGCGCGAAGATTCTCCGGGTCCTGACTCCGCCCCGTCCCCCACAGCGCGGGAAGCCCCGCCCCCCGGGGCTCGACGAACCGCCCCTTCCGCGACGTCCAATGAGACTTAGCCCGGGGGGCGGGACAGGTCGCCGCTGAGGGCCAGTCTGATTGGTCAGGGCCAGGGGGCGGGGGCGAGCCGAGCGGCGGCACAGCTGTCTTCCCAGCCGGGGGAGAGCCGGAGCGGGAGGCGCGCACGAGGTCCTGCTGTGCGCGCGCTCGCCGTCCGCGAAGCCCGTCGGCCAGCTCCGCACTCGGGCCGTGGCGCCCGTCCCACCCCTACTCTCGCGTTGCCGCCCGGACCCGGACTCGGGAACCGGGCCTGGGCAGAGTGGGAGCCGCGGGACGAGCGCCTGAGGTGGGTGCGGAGCGGGAGGCGGGAAGGCCCAGGGGGAGCTCCCGGGTCCGCCCAGGGGACGGACGCCGCGTCGAGGTGGGAAGAGACCGTCCAGGTTGAGGAGCCCGGCTCCCGGCCTGCCTAGGTCTTGGGCGCTCGTGCCCGCGTCCTAATACCCCTCCCAGTCCACCACCTTCCCTGTTAGGGACACCCGCCCCTCGAGCTGCCATGGCCTCCTCACCCCTCTTGCTTTTTGTCGTCTGTGCACCGGCCCTCTAGGCCCTGTGCTCCCATTTACTCTCCAGACCGACCCTCAGTCCACCTTACCTCCTCGGGACCCAGCACCAGATTAGATTTGTTTCTTCAGCCCCATCCATCCCTCTTTGTCGTCTGTACACCTGTCACCTCAACTCTGTTCATCACTCCACTGCCAAGATCTTTATCTAAATCCAGCCCAGGTCGTCATCCCCCCTCCACCCTTCCCCGGATTCCTCCCCCAGCCCTGATTATCCCTACAGCTGGGCAGGTTTCCCTGCTCAGCCCCAGCCCCAAGTCCTCCCCATCCAAACTCTTTTGTTGTCTCTGCAGCTGTCCGCTCAGCACTATTCATCTTTTCCCCCCAATTATGCCAAACCCCAGCCCAGACTCCCCTCTCCTGACCGGTGAGCCACCGCTTCCTCAGTTGTGTCCTGGCGGCCCTCAGGATCAGTGTCCAGCTCACTGCTTACTCAGCCTAGTCCTTTCCCTTCCTCTTTCAGCCCAGCCCCCATGCCTCCTACCCAGTGTACCCTCACCCTTTCCCAGATGACCCAATTTTCCCTTGTCTCTCCCACACACTGGCCGATTTCTCTGTCCTCATAGAGTCTCTTTTCCTTACTATGTTCCTCTCCTGTGCTTCCTGCCCTCACCCGTCTGAACCCCCTCACTGTTTTCTCCCCCACAGGTGCCCTGGAGAAGCCATGGAGCTGAGCAGCAAGAAGAAGCTTCATGCCCTATCCCTGGCTGAGAAGATCCAGGTGCTGGAACTCCTGGATGAGTCCAAGATGTCCCAGTCGGAGGTGGCCCGGCGCTTCCAGGTCTCCCAGCCCCAGATCTCACGCATCTGCAAGAATAAAGAGAAGCTATTGGCAGATTGGTGCAGCGGCACAGCCAACAGGGAGCGCAAGCGCAAGCGGGAGTCCAAGTACAGCGGCATCGATGAGGCTTTGCTCTGCTGGTACCACATTGCCCGGGGCAAGGCCTGGGATGTGACAGGGCCCATGCTGCTCCACAAAGCCAAGGAGCTGGCAGACATCATGGGCCAGGATTTTGTACCCAGCATTGGCTGGCTGGTCCGCTGGAAACGCCGAAACAATGTGGGCTTTGGGGCCCGCCATGCACTCACACCTCCATTCCCCCCTGAGCCACCTCCTCCAAGCCTCACGTCCCAGACCCAGCTGCCTCTTTCCCTTAAAGACTTCTCCCCAGAGGATGTTTTTGGCTGTGCTGAAGTGCCCTTGCTGTATCGGGCAGTGCCTGGCAGAGTGGGTACAGGTGATCAAGTGCAGGTGCTGCTGTGTGCCAACAGCAGGGGCACAGAGAAACGGCGGGTGCTGGTCAGTGGGCCCCAGGCTGCACCAAAGTGCTTCTTTGGGGTCAGCAGTGAGGCCCTGCCTGCCTCCTACCACCCCGACCTGGGCATCCCCTGGTCAGAGTGGTTGGCACAGTTTGACCGGGACATGGGGAGGCAGGGCCGACAGGTTGCTTTGCTGCTGGCTGCCCAAGTGGTGGAGAAGTTGGCAGGCCTGTCTGGACTCTGCCATGTGAGGCTCCTGCCTCTTTCTGCCACTAGCACCACACCTTCCCTACCTAGCTCTGTGATCTGGGCCTTTAAGGCCCATTACCGGCACCGTCTGTTGGGCAAGCTAGCAGCTGTCCAGAGCAAGAGGGCTGGCATGTCGCTGGCTGAGGCTGGGGCAGGCATCACAGTGCTGGACACTCTGCACATGGCCGCTGTGGCCTGGGCCAAGGTGCCTCCCCAGTTCATTGTAAGCAGCTTCATTCAGGAAGGGCTGGCTCCCTGCAAAATGCCCCTGTCCCTGGACAAAGCCTCTGAGATGCCGCCAGTCCCCTGTGGGCTGAGCCTCGAGGAGTTTTCCCGATTTGTGGACCTGGAAGGTGAGGAGCTCATTTCTGGAGTGTGCAAAGAGGAGATGGGTACTGAAGACGAGGAAGGAGCTGGTGAGGACGGCGTTGAGCCCCTGCCCACCAAATCTGATGCTCTCCGGGCCCTGGGCACACTGAGAAGGTGGTTTGAGTGCAATGGCACCTCCCCTGAGCTATTTGAAAAATTTTATGCCTGTGAGGAGGAAGTTGAGCGACTCTGCTGCCTGTGAAGGGCCCCTGTGAAGGGCCCCTGCCACTCTCCAGAGCCCCTTCCTCTCCTGTTTCCCATGGAAACGCCATCTCACAGAAGGCAGATTGGAGGCTGGTCTCTTTCCTGTGGAAATGGAGCTTTTGTGAAAGGTATAGAAGGAAGACAAATTGGGAGACCAAGTCTAAGCTCTGAATAAGTTATCCAAGCCGAGAGAAGAGGGACCCACAGGGGCCGCTAGGGGAGTGAAGATCGGGGAGGTGGTCTCTGAACCTCTAGGGAGGCTGGGACTTGGGAAAGTAGAATTTGGGGTTTACAGACAGGCTGATGCCTTGAACTCTGTGATGAAAACTGTTCTGCTTCTGAAAATAAAGTTTATAAAGAAAAGAGGCCAGGGTGTAATTTTCAGGGGAGATGGGTAGAAACTTTCAACTCAGATTTTTTTTAACCCTTACCTGAGGATATGTTTATTGATTTTAGAGAGAGAGGAAGGGAGAGAGAGAGAAACATTGAGGTGAGAGAGGAACATTGATCGGTTGCCTTCCATACACCCCCTGATGGGGGATCAACCCCAAACCTTTGGTGTAAGGGATGGCACTTCAAGCAACTGAGCAACCTGGCTAGGGCTCTACTCAGATTTTCAACTTGATTGCCGAGGGATGCCACCACGCAGCTGCCTGGAGCTGTCTGTGGATAACCACAGGGATCCCCTTCCAGAATTCCAGCAGGAAGAACCTCTGGGCATGGGGACTCCTCATCAGCTACCAGACAGATCCCCAGTATTGCCCCTTCTGCTGCTCTGCTAACTTTGCTCAGATTGTGGGAGTGGAGGTGATGGCAGGAAGGAGGGAGGCAGGCCAGGGATTTCCTAGAGAAACAGAAAGGAGCCAGAACTTTGAATAGTTGTTGGCTCTTTTTTTTCTGTCATTCATTTGATCATTTCACATCTCTTCAGCAAGGCCTGTGTGACCAGGTTGCAAAGATGATGTCCCTGCTGGGCAGTACCTTGCAGACAATGACAGTGGAGTGTGATTATGTGCAAAGTGCTGTGGTCCTGTAGAGCCTGGGAGACTCCTGGAGGAGGTGAGTGTTGAGTTGCAGCTTGAAGGAGAGACAGGAATGGGAAGGATATTCTAGGCCAAGGGGCAGCTGGTGCGGAGTCAGGCGTTCCCGCCAGAGCCACAAGGAGGCCCTGGGAGCAGGCACTGTTAGCCCACCAAGCTTGGTGGTGGGGCACCCAAAGGGCTTCAGTCAGAGAAGGGCAGGTCATTTGGGGGGTTTTAGAAAACTGAGGCATGGAGGGTGGGTCAGAGATGTGAGATCTAGAGGCAGAAAGACTAGTCCAGAGATGGCGAAGGCGGAGCCAGGCTGTGGGAGTGGGATGGAGAGAGGAGGGTTTTACCTGGGAAGGATGTGGGCTTTGCACACAGGCAGACTCTGTCTGGTGAGAAGTCCGGCTCCAGGCCAAAATCCCACGTGTTCAGGCTGACCACAGGCAGTCACAAGCCAGTGTGTGCAGTTCTGTGGGGGGCATTGCAGTCAGGACTCAGGCCACCCAGGGCAGCCTGCTTATACTATACCTGCATTCATAGCCCAGGCGCCTCCTTACAGGGGCTGCGGCCCAAGTACTTCCCAGGGGCCTCTGCTGAGACACTTTCTCCACTTCTTCCACCTTGACACAATCTTTCATTCCTAGCCCTTCTCTCTCTCTCTTCCCCTGTCCACAGCCCATACAGAGGCAGGAACCTTTTATTCAGGGGGCTCCTGACAGTGAGACAAAACTGCCCCTCCCCTGGCGCTGTTCCACTGGGGAATGGAGCACTGGGGAGGTGGTGACTCCTTCTGCCTCCTACTTGCACTGTCGCAGGAAGTGGATTGAGGCTGAGTGATACTTCCAGGGTGACTCGTCTTAACTGGCCACCTCACTGGCAGCTGGATAATGACTGCTCACTTTTAAACAGTTCTGCTGGCCTTCCTTTTCTAGCCGAAGATCTCAAATCATTGAGCCCTTCCTCACAGATTCTATTTTTCCTACCTTGTTTTTATTTAAATTGTCCTTTTTCTGAAATCATCCAAGTTCTGACATATCTTTCTAAATGTTGAAACCAAAATTATACAATCTCTAAAGGCCCAACCAAACCAACAGAGGGCACAGATTAGCTCTCTGTTCTCAGTGTTGTATTCTTGTTAGTGCAGGACCATGTAACAGCGTTTTATTGCTGACTTCTCCCCAGAAGAAGCCGCAGGTAAGCTCTCCCTTTCTTGCGTTATTACATATCACACTTTGCCTGTCTGTAGGCAACTTTGGTGGCTCATTCAAGCAGTGTTTACTGAGTGCCTTGCTGTGGGACAGGCCCTGTTCCAGGACCCTAAGCTAGTGTTGAACACGACAGAGAGGACCCCTTACTTTCTGGCGGAGGGAGATAAAGATGCAGGTACACAGGTGAGGGCAGTCATTTTAGAGAGTGATGAGGGTCAGGTGAGAATGAAACAGTGATGCCACAGAGTGACTGTGAGAGGGGAGTCAGGGAAATGACGTCAGGGCCAAGTGGTGAAAGATAAAAAGGAAACACTCATTTTCCTGAAGAAAAAGTCCTCTGGAAAGAGAACGGTAGGTAGAAATATCTAAGGTCAGAAACAGAGGAACAGGTTTAAGAAACAGAAAGACGGCCCTGTGGCTGCAAGTGAGAGAGGGCCAAGCGGAAGAGGGGGTGGAGAGGGGGGCGGGGAGGCGCACAGGGGCACCTGACAGCGTTTAAATCTCATTTTCAATGAGACAGGAAGTGTTATTTTGGGGTAAAGGGAGGTTTAGACAAAGGAGGAACATGATATGTTTTATGTTTTTAAAAATCTAGTTCTAGTTGCTGTGTGAAAAACACAGGGAGGTAGCGAGCAAAAGTGGAAACCAGAAAACCAAGTTAGGAAGCTGCCGAGTTGGTGGAGCTTCTTCTGGATAGGGCATAAGGCCTGCAGGGCCGAGAGGGGTCGAAGAGGATGGTTCCCAGCAGAGTTCTTTTTAATCAGGTTCAGGCAGGCCCATGCAATTTTGCAGGTACTGCCACATGCAAAGTAAGGGGCAGCAAAAAAATTATGAACATTATTTCAGTTTCTTCACAAGCCTATAACAAACACTCTCTGTGTTCAAGGCATACAAGGCTCCAGGGCAGCAAAGGTGAGTAAGACACAGTCCCTGTTCCTAGGTGCTCACAAACCAGGAGATAGAGCGAGGGACCGACAATACGAGCCAGTCCTGAGGATTAAACAAATTGATAGTTATCAAGTGTTTTCTACTTGCCAGGCACTGTTTTAAACACTATGCATATGTTAGACAGCATTGTCACCATCAGTCTTGAGAAGATGACTGACTGGATGCAGAGCCCAAGGTCCCCTGCCCTGTTATATCTCTGTAGTGCACTCAAATTTCTTCCCAGCTACCTTCCAGTTGTCTTCAGCTGTGACAGTTCTTTGGGTTACCCCCCACCCCAAATATACATTATGCTTTTATACTGTCTCTTTTAATTCTTTTTATGTATGTAAAGATTTTATGCATGGTTATTTTACATTCTGTATCTGATAAACCTAACATCTGAAATGCTTGGGGGGCGAAATCTGTTGTGTGCTTTTCCTACTGATGCTTTAATTCATGGTGGCCTTTTCCCCTGTGGGTGTGGTGATTTTTGTTGTGGGAATTTTTTTATTGGTTGCACCTAATCTCCGGAAAACGGAAGATCCTAACTTAGGGTGCTCTCCTTTAGAAAAACTGTAGTTACTTCTACCAGGCACGAGGGGGCGCTGGCACCATATAAGTTAATTTCTGGGAGGCAGGTGTCCCAAACCTAAAGTACCATTAAGGTAAACAGGCATATGGTTGGTTCCTGGTTCACAAGGGAGCCGATCTTATTAACATTTTTTCACCACAGGGAGAGGGGCATATTTCTTTGTAGGTTCCCTTTACTGGTGGGTGGAGGTTTTCTGGTCTACGCTTTTGCTAAAAGTGTAGCCCCCTTCCGGGAACTTGACTTAATTTATGAGACTTGGGTTCAGCTGGGACTCAAGGTCTATGTAGTCCGTTCTGTGTGGTTCTTAAATCTTCAAGGTCATGGTGTTAGCGTTTGCCCCAAGGGCAGCTTTGGAGACAACCTGGTTTACACTCAGTCACTGTTGTGAAGGGGTTTAGGGGAAGTTCCCTCACTGTTTGCAAAGTTAGTAATGGTTCTTAAATTATGTTTGTTGTATTGGACCTGGAGTCTAGTTGCCTGATGATAGGAGGGCTCTACATAAAGTCTAGAGCACAGACCTGACAGTCGAGAAAACCAGTTTTCTTTCATTCATTCATTCATTCACTCGTTCAAAACCGTTTATTGAGCAGCTCTGTATGCCAACTAGAGTTTTGATGATAAGCAAAAAGAGTCCAGGTCTCTGCTTCATGGAGCTCACAGTTTAGAGGAGGGACAATTATAATCAAAAAGTCACACAAATAAAGTATATAATTATAGAATGGAAGAGGGGGGACATGAAAGCACAAGCCCATGGTTCTCAAATTGTGGCCCGCAGCATCTGGGAACTTAGTGAAACTGAAGTTCTCAGACCCTCCCCAAACCTCTTGAGTCAGAAACTCAGGTGGGACTTAGAAATCTGTATTTTGACAAGCCTTCCAGGTGAATCATAAGCCAAAGGAATCTGAGCTAAAGAGAGGAGCTGAGGAAAGTTTTTCTAAGGAAGTGATACTGAACTGAGAGCTGAAGGATGAGTGGGAGGCACACAGGCAGCGAGAACAGCATGTGCAAAGGTCCTGTGGTGGGAGGGAACCTTGTATGCTTAAGGAACCAAGAGAAGGTGAATGCCCAGGACTTTGGAGGCTGTGGAAGGAGCTTGCCCTGATTCTTCAGAGTAATGGAAAGCCATCAAGGGGGGCAAGAGGAGTAGGGTAACTTGATCAGAATTGCATTTTAAAAAGTCAAGTTATTTGTCCAGATTCGGGACAGAACCAGGGCTGTAGTGCAGGCACACCTCACTTTATTGCCCTTCACAGGTGTTGCGCTTTTTACAAATTGAAGGTACAACCCTCCACCAGCAAAAAGATTATGAACTGCTGAAGGCTTAGATGATGGTTAGCATTTTTTAGCAATAAGGCATTTTTAAATTAAGGTATGTGCATTGGTTTTTTAGACACAATGCTATTGCACACGATAGACTACAGTTATGCAAACATAACTTTAATATGCACTGGGAAACCAAAACCTCATGTGACTCGCTTTATTGTGATATTCACTGTAGTGCAGTGGTCTGGAACCAAGCCCACAGCATCCCTGAGATATGCCTGTGTTAGGATTGGAAAGGAGGGAGTGAGTCCTAGGAAGCTTCAGGGGCAGGTTAACAGGAATTGGAGACACCTTTAAAGTGGGAGGAGAAGACAGCGAGAGCTTCTTTGAGATGTCTGGCCCAAGGGATTACCTGTGCCACAGAGCCTGGCAGCAGGAGCAGGTGACTTTGGGATGCTCAAGGATCTGTGACCAGAGTTGGCAGCGTGGGCCTGGAGCTCAGGACGGTGGTCAGGCTCGAGACGCCAATTAAGAGTGACTCCTCTTCATGAAACAAAACTAAAACTAAACTCAGCTGTTTAGTGAGTCCAGCAATAGTGATTTACGCTGGAATCATCCCCAGACTATCATTTCCCCCTTTACCTGCACATGTAGCCTTGGTGTCACTATACACGTATTAGTCTCCTGTAATTTCTCCTACTGTGACCACTGCTATAAAAATAAATAGATATGTTTGACAGCATGAGTTCAATGAGACACAATGTAACATGTTTGCCCAAGTTACAAGCCCTTCACATGCAACCCTCAGACGCCACCCCTGTTTTCAACCTCAAAGCAGTTCATTGACTATGTCCTAGTTCCTAGGGACCCCATCTAAATCAGTCTCAAGTATAATGAGGACCTCTAATGATATCTACTATTCCCAAAGGAATTTATCATGCATATTATGAGATCCTGCTGACGTCAAAACGTCTCGCTTTTAAAAATATCTTCAGCCATTTCCTGCCTGAGTCTGTCTTCCCACCCTCCTTTCCAACACTGTTGTGTCCCCTCCCGGGGCCTCGGAAAGAGTGAGTTGTTTTCTCACTGCTCATGCTTAACCTGCCCCCGCTGCAGCCCCGTTCTGCAGACGGCTCGCAGCTCCTGCCAGGCCAGTGGAAGGGCCTGCATGGCGCGCGAGGCCTGCCACCGTCTCTGGTCCTAATGAGCTCAGCGCAGGGAGCCAGCCCCCTCCCGAGATGCCTGTGGAGAGAACCAGAGAGGGAAAACAGAAGAGCGTGCCCAGACAGTGCAAAGGCAGGCCACAAAGGCAGCTTGTGGGTGAAATTAATACCCAAAAGGATTTAATTTTAACAAAACCCAAACAGGATTTTCATATTTTTTCTTTTGCTAACTGGTGGTGTGGTGAGAGATGGCAAACTTCAGAGGACCACTCTGATCTGTCTCTTCTTTTTTTAAAAAAAATTTTTTAATATATTGATCGGTTTTTTAGAGAGAGAGGAAGGAGAGAGAAGGAAACATAGATTTGTTGTTCCACTTATGTATACATTCATTAGTTGACTCTTGTATGTGTCCTGATCAGGTATCGAACCCACGACCTTGGTGCATCAGGAGGATGCTCTAACCTACGGAGCCAGCGGGCCAGGGCCTCCTCTCCCTTCTTGTCTGGGTTATAAGAGCCACTTCCTCTTTCATGTGCACACTCTTGGCTCCCTTCAGGCCACTCACTGCCCTGAGGTGTTCCAATGACTGTCACATCCGGCCCAAATCTCTGGGACTGTGCCCGTGCTGGACGGCCATTGGGGTGCACAAGCTGACCAGTCGGAAGGGATCTTGGAGGAAACTGAGGCACAGAAAGGACAGTGACTGGCTCAGGCAGACCCTGTTTTCCCATCTCAGGACCAGGCTTCCTGAGTCTGCAGAGTGGAGGCTGCAGCACTGGGAGTTAAGTCACTTAACTCCCAACTTCCTTACTTGAAAAGACAGCACCTTTCTGCTGTTAGGAGCAGCCAGAGCTCCGTTACGTGTGTAAAAGTCACGGGAGAGCGTCGAACAGCACAGACTTCTGGGCTCCAGCCTCAGAGATTCTGATTCAGTCAGGCCCGGGTGGGCCTGGGATTCATTTCTAACAAGCTCCAGAAGATCCCGTGCGTTGCTCCACGGACCACACTGGGACCACCCGACGACCACAGAACTCACAGGCGCTTTCCTAAGTGTGAGTTAGCGTGAAGGCTGAACAGCTGCAGCAGAGAGACTCAGGATGCAGCCGTGCCCCTGGTTCCAGGCCAGTGGGGTGCCTCCTGCACCCTCAGCAGTCCTCCAGGGTCACTGGTTCAGCCAACGGTGAGGAACTGCCTTGTAAGCAAGTGATGGGCCATGTGCACGCACCACACGTTTCTCTAGCAAGATCCAGGCCCAGGCGCCATGGAGCTGCAAGGGAAGTTGGGACACAACCTGGCACAGCGGCCACGTGCCCTGCAACCACAATATGACGATGAAAGAAGGGAGAGCAACTTGGGGTGCCACCTGCAGTCCGTGGCCCACAATCTAGTGAGGGACAGCTCCGATAAGCATGTCAGGGCTGAGGATGGCAGGTCTCCCTGGGTGAATTTGAACTGAGCTCTGGAGCTGGGGGCTTAGAGGCATCCAGGTAAGCTGTGTAGCCTGGGATGAGTTACCTACTGACTGAGCCCAGGTCCCTCTGTCAACAGTGATTAGAAGCTGTGATGGTTTTTCTAGGGAGCACACAGGAAACAGCAGGGATCTAGGCCTTCAGGTCACCAGGAGGTGGGCCCAGGTTGATCTCAAACCAGATCAGGACATCAGTGGGTACAAACTATGCTAGGCTTTTTATTCCAATCAAGTGAACCCTCAGCCAGTTTTGAATGCCCACTTTGAGATAACTAAAGAAAACTTGTGCCATGAGTGGAGCAGGCCAGAAAGACACCCCCAACTGCTGGCACCACTCCCCTGGGGCTGAGCCCGGGGTAGGCAAACCTCTGGGGGGGGGGGGACAGGGAAGCCAGTGGGTGGTTGGAGTCAGGGGAGAGGCCGGGAGTGCAATGCCACTTTATTCAACAGGCACTGACCGGGAAACGATCAGATGTGTGACCACTGACCTCGAGCAGCTGCCAGCTTAATGGAGAAGCTGAGAAATCAACCAACCACCATGACAAAGGTGAGGGCTGTGATTAAGGTGAGCCGGGGATCTGCAGACCCAGAGTCAGTCCGGGGCAGTGGGGAGGGGGCCAAGGAAGGCCCCCGGAGCCAGTGCTCAGCCTGGGTCTGAGAGTGGCCTAGCCAGTGGAATGATGGGATCGCCCCTTGGCGATGCCCAGTGTTGGCCAGGAGGGACCAAGCCTCCAGTCTGGGGGTGCTGAGGGGCATGGCTGCCGAGGCTGTGAAGCTGCGGAGGGGGAGGAAAGCTAGTGCCTGGAGAGCTGCCCCATCAGGAGCGGGTGGAGCTGGGCTTTGCCCTGAGGTGATAGGAGGCACTGAAGGACTCTGGGCGGCCAGGAGATGTAAAGGCTACTCTTGAGTCAGGTGGGGGGAGAGTTGAAAGGAGATGAGGTGAGAGGAAGATGACGCTGTCCTGGAATTGGGGGGGGGGGGGGGCAGTTAGCACCCAGGCAGCAGAGCGGAGGCTAAGGGCTCTTGCAGGGAAAAGTCACAGGACGGGGCCAGGATGTCACCAGCAGCACTGGTAGGTTGGTTTACGAAGGAATCAAGGCAAGTGCTACCAGAGGCTGAGGAAGCCTTGGATCCTGGGCAGAGCCTAGGACCGGGCGGGGGGGCCTGCTCCCCACTGCCGCCTCTGTCTCCCCATCCCTGTCCCCATCCCTGTCTGAATCTTCCAGGCTGGGAGGTGCCTTGACAAGGGAGGTTGAGCCTCTTGCATTGAAATCTCAACCTCGTGCTTTCAACTTGGCCTCCAGTCTGGGCAGGTGGGTGGCGGTCAGTCCCACGTGGGGAGCTGCTGGCAGTGCCTGGCCAGGCTCATCCCCACAAGTGGAGGAGGTACTCGTAGCTGAGGAAGGTGACGGCGTTGACAGGAAAGGCGCGGGCACTGTTGATGGTCAGCCCCCGGAAGAAGACCCCCAGCCCTTCCTGCCGGGCACTGGTCACCATGCAGTCCAGCAGCCCCTGGTATTCCCTCTGCTCCAGCCCAGCCATCTGCATCCGGGACTTGACCACGTCCAAGGGGGTGGCTGTCACCCAGGAGGTGATGCCTGCAAAGCCCCCTGCCACCAGCACTGTGGTTGAACCTGGGGCAGAGGGAGCCCGGGGCAGGGTCAGACCGAGGAACACCCTCCCCTGCCCTTGTCTTCCCACATCCTCCAGGATGAACCAGCTCCCCGCCCCTCTCCTCTCTGCCCCCCACCCTCTCACCACTTCACTTACTGGGGTTCTGGCCATCTGGTGTGACCTGGCGACACAGCCATTCATAAGTGACAAAGTAGATTCCCAGTGTGGGGGTGTCTCTCAGTGTCAGAGCCCAGGCTCCCCGGAACAGCCCCCGGGGCCCCTCCTCCTGGAAGATGGAGGCCGCACAGTGCACAGGCCCCTGGTACCGGGGTCGAGGGCCCCCAGTCCGTGCCCTTGGTTCTGTCTGGTTTTGTAGCCGAACTTTGATGAGGTCAAAAGGGGCCAAGCAGTAGGCCTGTAGGGAAGGAAGTGTGAAGGCCCTGGCGGGGGTGGGGCTCTTTGGGGGGCTCTGAGCAGGGCCAGCTTATGTTAAGAAGAGGAAAGCGGTAGGCAGAGAGGGCAGCATCTCCCTACAGAACCTCGCACCTGCTGCCAGCTCTCAGCTTCTCACACTGGAAGCTGGAGATGGGCCAGGACCACCTCTTAGCATCAGGCCCCTCCCTTCAGGCAACAGCACCCAACCTACCAGGCACGGGCCTGGAGCTCGGGGACAAGCCTGGGTTGTTTTTCTAGGCCTAGGAAAATCCTCTCCAAACCCGGGACTGAGCAGTGTCTGCAGTGACTGGGTCTGAAGACAGGGGTCAGTCTGTGCCCACGCAACAGCAAAGCACTGGCGCCCCACACCAGAGTTCAGGAGGTCACCTCGTTGGTGTTGGGGGTCTCAGCTTCATAGAGTCTCCCTCTCCCACCTCCTGCAGGACACCTGAGTGGGGCAAGCGCTGGGACAGCTCTTCCTGCCTCTCACAAACCCCCAACTACTGATGTCCCAACAGAATGGCTGGCAGGGTGAGATCTGCAGGTCCCAGAACTCTTATCACCTGGCTGAGGCAAACGGGACACAGATTTGGGGTGGTGTCGGGACCCAGGCTGTGTGCTGGGAGGACATGGAGGGAGGTTGGGGGCAGGAACTAGGGTGAGTAATGGATTCACCTAGGTCAGTATCAGCTGTTCAGGTGAGGTCATAGCAGAGGTTAGCATAGCATTTGGGGGCTTATGTGTTCTGTGTGTGTTTGTTGTTTGTTTTGTGGAAGGTAAAAGAGCTCAGTCCCTCAGTCCTGGAGATGGCTGATGGCAGAGGAGGCTGGTGTTGGCTCTGGCAGTGATCTTTAGAGGGCTGCAGGCCAAGTTTGCTGGCTTCCTCCCCTGCAAGAGGGCCCTCCCTATGAGATGGAGCCCTGATGTTACCCTCTGGAGCCCACTGGCAGTGCCAACCTGAGAGCTTCTCCAGGGGGTGTGCTCCTGATCCCTAGGCTCCTGGGGGCTGAGGAGATGGCTGGACCTAAGGTAGGGTGGCAGGTAGAGGCTGATTTCCCTCCCCTTCCCATCCCATGCACAGGGGCAGTGGGGACATCACACACCGGCACTGTGTGATGGGGTCAGCCTTAGCCAGCCCAAAGCAACTTCTGTGCCCAGCAGAGGCTGTCAGTCCTGTCCTGTGCTAACCAGTCACTGCCTACATCTTCCTGCCGACCTCCACACTGGGCCACGCTTACTGCTCCAAGGCTGAAGCCATGGGCTCAACGGCAAACCTGGGCTCCAGTTGGTCCCTGGATCCAGTCCCATTGTGACCCCACAGTCCCCAGTACTGTCATCTGTCCCACTTTCCAAAGAGCTGGCCTGGCCGGGCCTAAGTCAGGCTACTTGGCCTGGGGCCTGTCCTCTCCCTTGTTTTCTGGGGGGGGGGGGGGGGGTGCCAGGTCTCGGGTTTGGGAAATGTGCAGGCATGCGTCCTGCATCAGAAGGGGCGGAAGAAAAACCAGGCCCTTTTGGGGTCTCATGAATTATTAATTCACTGCAGTGAGCCAGCTGACTCTGTCCTTTGTCCTTGCTCTCTGCCCCTTGAATTCTGTCAAGAGCATCAGGGCAGATGCCAAACAGAGGGTAAGCTGGCGGGGTGTGGGGCAGAAGCTGACACACAGCCCTCTGCCTCTGTGCTCAGACCCCTCTCAGCGGGGGCTCCCCTCAGTGCCTGGAGGCCCCTCTTCCTTCCACCCCACCCCTCAAAAGTGCAGGTACTTAGTGATGAGAACAAAGACCAAAACCAAATGATCGGAGTTACTTAATGATTAATACGCTGGACCTCTCCCAGCGAGCTCCATGGACTGGGCCCTGTGAGGCGCACAGCCACCGGGGCAAAGAGGCTGAGAGGGCAGGCACTGCTTCTCTATGGTGTCCTCTCGGCACCCTCTGCCCCACCACACCCCCACACTAAGCTCTTTGCTTTTTGCCCCCTCTGATCCTGGCCCTCCCTCCAGGCCACAGCTCAGCCAGGCCAGGTGGTTGCCAGCAGCAGGACCTGCCCGTTTCCCACAGCTCCTCACACTTGGATGGGGACAGCCATGGTCTGCAGCTGTGGGTCACCAGATGGGCCTGGGAGGGGAAGGACTGAACTGACCATCACTGCGTCCATGTGTGTGCACATGCGTGCGTGCCTGTGCACCCCCCCTCATGCCACTCTGACCTGCAGGAACCCCCCGGTGCAGCCAGCTATGAAGACATGTGTGTAGCTGGGGGGCTGGAGGCGCCGCTCATGGTGGGAGGTGGCCGTGAGCACCAGCAGGGCGTTGCTGTAGACCCCGAACAGGACTGAGTTGACCACAGCTATGCTGGCTATGGGGAAGCTCATCCCCTTGAAGAAGCCCAGGATCTGCAGGGAGAGGACGCCACTAGAGTGTGGGGGGGAGCATGGAGGCCTCCCCTTTGCCCTCCCAGTCCTGGCCAGGCCTCCTCTAGCGGGAAACCAGCCGGAGGTGGAGGTGGCGAGACTGGGACAGCCTCAGTACCACCCTTGAGGCGCTAAGCTCCCACCCAGCCCCTGCGTGGAGAGGAGGAAGCCCAGATGCCTCCCACCCCAAAACCCCACAGAGGCAGGCCACGCACCGACTCATGGCGGTAAGTCTTCACCATGCAGTCGACGATGCCGCGGTATGTGGTCTGGGTCTGCAGCCGCACCTGGACGGGAAGGACAGAGCGGGTGGGCAGGCCGGGCTTGGCCAGCCCAGCGCAGCCCATGCTCTGCCCCTCTGAGCAGGATTCCTGAGGGGCAGGAGAGGCAGGAAGGAGCCTCTGGCAGCCAGGCCCTGCTCTTGGGGTATCCCGACGTTTGGTTCAGGTGACATCTTTCATTCTTTGGGTGCCTCCCCTAGACTCACCTTTACAGTGTCAAAGGGGTGTCCCAGGACCAAGCCCAGAGCTCCTGTGGTGACAAGAAGGTGCTATGAGTGAGGCCCTTCATGCCAGGCTGAAGAAGCAAATCTGCCGAGAGGAAGGGGACTGAGGCCAGGGGACAGGGCAGGGCCTTCTACCAGCCTCCAAGGAGACTCCAGCTGGCCCCCGTGGGCCCCCATCCACATGAGACACTGGGCTACGAAAGCATGGGGACAAGGGGACAACCAGAGGGAGCCCAACCCTGCCTGGAGGACACAGTTGCATAGTGGAGGAGCCAACCACAGATACAGGGTGTCTTCACTGGGAACCCACACCTAAGGGTCCTGCTGGCTTCTCTAGCCATGGGCTCTGGAAGAGTCTCCATCACTCCTGCCTCCCTGACAGCTTTTCTCCTTCCTTCCATCAACTCACAACCACTGTCTAGTTGGGGGCCTTGGTCCAGGCCAGGCCCTGCCCTATGGGCACTCTTCCCTCCGGTCAGCCGGCAGTGCAGAGCCCGGGGTCCTTAGGGGAGTCTCGCTGGCACTGGGAAAGGAGGGTCCAGCCCCCAGCCATCTCCCCACCTCCTGGCCTTGCCCTCTGTAGCAAGGACTGGTCCTGGAGCCTTGGGAGAGGTCGCAAGTTCAGAATGTCCCTCTATTTCTCCTAAGGGAAGTGCCACCCAGAAGCTGAGCTGGCCCACAGCACAGCAGGCCTCAGGGTCTGGGCATCGGTTCATTGCTACGTAGGGCAGAGGTCCAAAGGGGAATGCAGGACAGCAGGTGAGGTCAAAGGTGAGCTTTTCTCTGAGCCCCACACGCCAGGCTTTGAGAGTGGGGCTCAGACTTGGAGAACAGGGCTCCAGATGCAGGTGCTGTGGGTGCAGCAGGGAGAGCACTCACCTTGGCTCCCCCTCTCGGCAGGTGTCAGGAAGCACGGCCTTGGGACACAGCAGCACCCTGCCACCTGTGCCACCTGTCCTTTTCCCTCAGACAACTCCCAGCAGGCCCTGGGACCGCTGGCTCTGGGCCCCCTGGGGGAACCATAGAGGGAACTCAGCTCCCTCTATGTCACCCACCCTCCCCAGGAAGTCACCCACCATTGGTGGTGATGGGATAGAAGGAAGAAAAAGTTCTCACCAGAGATCCAGCCAGCCACAAACTCCTCCACAGGCATTGTCCCGCCAGGTGGGAACTGGTGGCTCCGCAGAGACTCAGTGAAAGTGTGTGAAAATGTAACCCTACCCTCTCCCTTCCAGACCCAGACTGATAACCTCCCACTAATGTTTAACCCTGGGTGGAGGTGAGTGGTGGCCCAGTGCCCAGACCTTGGACATCAGGAGAGGGGAGTGAGCCAGCTTGGGTGGCCCTGCCTGACTGGAGGACGTGTGCAGTGTGAAATCTCATGGGGCAGGGATGAGGGCCCCGGTGACCTGTCAGTCAGCGATGGCTTTGAAATGTGACCAGGACTGGCAGCCAGGCCAAGGCCCCTGGTTGGGCCCCTCCAGGCTGCTGCAGTCAGCTCGGGGTTAATGAGCCTGCTGGGGGCAAGGCCCTGCCTGCCCAGCCTGGCCCACACTCGGTTAGTCCCCACAGCCCTGCCAGACCGCAGAGGCTGAGGCTGGGAGGCGGAGCATGGCCACCAGGGGGCAGGCACGGCCCGGCTCTTCCCCAGCCCGGGGAAACCACCCAGCTGACAGGGTGGGAACCACCCCAGGAGTGAGTCACCGGCCTGGAGCCAGGCCTTCTCCCAGAGTTGTTTACTGCTCCCCACTGAGTCATCAACCGCCTCCTATGGCCTCTTCCTGAGCCTCTCTCCCAGTGCAGAGCCGGGGATTTTGTGTGTAAAGGGTGCCGTACCTCTGCTTTGGAGTGATGAGGCTTTGACTGCCCTTTCTCTTTGGACAACTACAGCCCAAGCTGACAGGGCAGGGACCTGAATCCCTCTCCCTGGAGGATGAGGGACAAGAGGGGACAAAGAGGAGAGGGCTCTTCTTTCGAGGGCACAGAGATCGGGTGCTCAGGAACCACTGCCCATAAAAATCTGTCCTGAGTTCCCCCTTTCCCTCCTACTGCATTAATATTACCTTCAAAACAGAGCTGAATCCTCCCCCACAACCCCAGCCGCCTCCACTGCTGTGGCTCCTCCCAAAGCCACCCTCTGGTCCACCTGGACTCCTGCCCGAATGGCCCCCCCTGCCTCCACCCTCGCCCCCTTCCAGCATGTTCTCCACTCAGCAGCTGGAGTGATGCAGTTAACATCTCAGTCAGACCATGTCCCTTCTGCTCCACCCCCTGCAGTGGCCCCGTCCTGCTCAGAGTCGGAACCAGAGTTCTTTCCCCAAGCTCTAGGAGCCCCCACAGCACCTCCCCCTCTTCTCTGGTATCATCTCTGGCCACCCCCTTGCCCACTTTGCTCGCCACCCTGGCCTCCTTATCTGCGTCACAAGGGCTGCTGCCTCCAGGCCTTCGCACTGGCTCCTCCCTCTTCCTGTTGGCCTCCTCTAGCTTGGGCTCTGAGGGCACCCACGGAATGAGCCCACCTGCCCCGCCCGCCCAGCATTCCTGGCCCCTCTTGCTGGCTCTACCTCTTCTTTTCTCCATCACACTCATCACTTCCTGTTGCACGCACCATGTAATTAACCTGGCTGGCTGGGCCGGGATCTCTGCTGTTTTGTTCACTAGTGTAAGAAACATTGTGTGGCACAGAGTAGACACTCAACAAATATTCATTGAAATAACGAATGAGTGGACAAGTCAGGGGCAGCACCAGTGGACAGCCCAGCACCAGCCCTGGGTCTCCAGTTCTCTTCCCCCATCTCCAAAGGGCCTCTAAGAATGTAAAGGCCCAACGATACGCCTCCTGCCCCTCCAGATCCCGTTGCAACTCTTAGTTTCCCATCAGATGTCCACAGACCAGTCCTGCTCGCCCTTCTCTCCCTCTGCCAAAGCAGATCCCACCCACCCCACTACTCGTGGGGGGACAGGTTCTAGGAAGCAGGGTTTCATCTCTGACATCTTTCCCCTGGAGCTGCCCGGGGCTCCCTGGGCTGCCCCCAAGACCTTCCCAAGCACTGGCCTGTCACAAAGGGCTGGGCTGCAATCCTACTTCTGCTGGTTCTCTCTAGGGTGATGTTGGGCAATCCCTTCTGTGGGCCTCAGGGTCCTTAACGCTTGCAAAAACAGTGGACCAGCCCAGTTGATTGCTGAGTCTAAGGCCTTTTGTCTCTAAAGGCCTGTGAGCTGGCCCCTCACTTCAGAATGGGCCCCACAGTCTTGTCTAATTCCACAGTACAACTCCAGTTCATGGGAGACCAGTTATCCCTCCCCAGAGCCTTACAGGACAGCTTCTCTGATTAGCTCTTCTCCCGTCCTCCAGCAACTTCCACCAGGTTAACCATCTGCCTGGCAGAACACAGCTCTGACCTCCTCACTCTCCAGCTCACAACCTCCAAAACATCCTCACTGCCTGCCAAACCCACCACATACCCCTCACCCTGGTACTCACCCCACCATGGGGTGCCACCCACCGTCCCAGCTCACCTGCTGTGCTTTGATTGCCCAGGGCTTCCCTGATGTCCTAACCATGCCCCAGCAACTCCAACTCCCCGGAATGTCTTCAGGAATCTGTCCCTCCTCGCTGGACCTGGGTTCCAGCCTCCTCACCACCACCACATATGCACTGGGCCTCAGATTTGTTATTTGACCTTGTTGATCCTGTTTTCTCATCATAAGATGGAGATATATGCTCAGTGTGCTATAAGGATTAAAGCACCTAGAAGGTCTGGCACATTGTACATGCTCCACAGAGGGCAGCTACTATTACTCTTAGTTCCACTCCCAGGGTCCATGAGGGTGACCTGAGAAAACATGGGAAAGGACCTAGCACACAGTAGGTGCTCAGGAATTGAGGGCCCTTCCCTTCCTGCTTGTGGCATTTTATATTTTTTAAGGCAATCTTGTCATATAGTTGTTGTTGTTTGTTTGAATATATCTTTTTTTATTTCAGAGAGAGGAAAGGAGAGGGTGAGAGAGAGGTAGAAACATCAATGATGAGAGAGTCATTGATCAGCTGCCTCCTGCACGACTCTGACTGGGGATCAAGCCTGCAACCCGGGCATGTGCCCTCACCGGGAATCGAACTTCAATCTCCTGGATCCTAGGTCGATGCTCAACCGCTGAGCCATGCCTGGCCTGGCCTGTCATATAGTTTTAAACGTGTTTCTTCTGGGTTTCTCTCTCTTTTCTCTCACTACACTCCCCAATTAAACCATAACATAGCCCTGGCTGGTGTGGCTCAATTGGTTGAGAGTCATCCCATTCACTGAAAGGTTGCCAGTTTGATTCCCAGTCAGGGCACATGCCCAGGTTGTGAGTTTGATACCCAGTTGGGGGTGCAGGGGCAACCAATAGATGTTTCTCTCTCACATCGATCTTTCTCTCTTCTTCTCCCTTCCTCTCTCTCTAAAATCAATAAAAACATTTTTAACATTTTTAAATATAAAAAAATAACATAAGCTTCCATGTCTCACCCAGGTCTCCATCCCCTACCCTAGCCCAGGCCCTGCACCCAGTAAGCACCCAACAACACTGAACTGCGTTCCCCTTCACTCCAGCGGATTTAGGGAGGCCACCAAGCCAATGTGTCCTAGTCTGAGGGTCACAGAGCTGAGAACCAGGAGGGAGATGCCTGTTCCCACTGTGTGCTCTTCTCTCCAGCTCACACCTGAGCTTCCCTGAGTCATCAGTTCAGGCTGGTAAGGAGGACATTGTAATGGGCTCAACTGTGGGGCAGTGTGGGTCCTGGAGAGCAGGCTGAGAACTATTTCAGTTACTGAGGAAACTAGGCCTGGACTAGTAACTGAAGTCACCTTCCAATCCCAGGGAATCAGGGCCTGGTTAACCGCCCCCTCTACCTCCCCCCTCCCCCCTCCCTGCAAACCCCTCCTGGTTCTGCTGATCACCGAGTTCACTGTTGTCACTTGGAACAACCTCTTGTTCTTCTAGCTCAGGAAGGCACCCCACGGACCTGTTTTTCTCCGAGATCCACACCTCAGGCACTCACATGCTGGCGTTGCCAGGACATGTTGGTGACGTAACCCTGGGACAGGTGGTTTCACACCTGCTTGTCCAGGCCCCAGTGCCTTTTCCAGCCAGGGGAATGCCTCAAGGTCTCCGAGGCTGTGTGTCTAAGAAAACAAGGACTCATGTGACTGCTCCCTGGAAAAACAAGTGTGCCCGGCTGGGTTTCTGGCATATAATTTGAAGGTCCTCGGAGGGCATCTCATTTCACAGATGAGAAAACAGACCCGGAGGGGAAGGGGCTCGTCCAGGATGAGTGAGGACAGAGACCCGGTCTCCTGACCACAGCGAAGAGCCGCTGCCTGTGCCCCTTTACCCAGGGCCAGCAGAGTGTGAAGCCCTGACGGTCCGGCGAAGCATCTCCATTTTACAGGCGAGGGGCACAAGGCTGCCAGAGCTCACGCCCAGACCCCCGACTGCTGGAACCCTCCGCACCCTGTTACAGGCCGGCCCTGTGGCGGCCACTCGCCTTGGTCCCTCGGGCTCGTAGTGCGGCCACACCAGGGAGCGACCAGACTCGCCCAGTGTGACCCGCAGGTCCAGAGCATGCGCAGGACCGCGAGGGGCACCTGAGCCCGCGGGCCCAGGCAGGGCGCGTGCGTGGCGGCCCCGGGCTCCCATTGGCTCCCGCGGGCCGGGAGGCGGGGCCGTGCGGCGCCGCGCGTCCTCTGCCTCTGCTTCCGCGTCGCAGCCCCGGGAGCCGGAGCGGGGAACGGGAGTCCGGGGGCTGGCGGAGCCCGGACCGGAGCCGAGGGGCAGAGCCAGGCAGCAGCCTGGGCTGAGGCGGCTGGCGCTGCGTCCCTGCGAGGTGAGAGCGCGGCCATGCCGCGCGCGGGCCCCGCTACGACGAGATTGCGCGGTGCCCTCCTGGGTTGGCCGGGGAGCCGCCCCGCCGAGACCGTCACGGCCTCACCCCTCCCACCAGCCCTGACCTGAAAGTTGGCCGAGGGCCCCCCACCCCGCTAGTCTGCACACCAGTGCCTCCAGCCACCTTTGTTCACTTTCGCAGATCAGCCCGGGTCCCCTCAGTGACAGCTTGTGGCACGCCCCAGCCCCCCAGCCCGGACCCCCAGTAACTGCGCTTTCTCTTTCCCTCCGCAGATGGACGGGGCAGAAGGCAGTGCTGGGCAGCCCGGCCCCGCCGAGCGGTCCCATCGAAGCAGCGTGTCTTCCGTGGGAGCCCGAGGTGGGTCCCTGTCCCCATCTCCCCGCTACACCCTCCTTGGGCCCCCAGACTTCGGGAAGTGGCCCTGCCTTCTCATCTCTTTCATTAAAAAGAATCATATGTGTTAATTAAAATGAAGTATGTTGAGATGTGGAAAAGTGACCAGTCAGAGGTCTTGGGCTCTGTTACTAGGCTATATAAGTTGGGTACTCTTCTTGAGTCTCCCTTTCCTCATTTGTAAAATGCGCTTGTCACACATAGCTGTGAAATTCAAAAGAAATCTTATGAATGAAAAGTGACACATTCACTTTCTTTGTTGGATTTCTTTCACACAAACACCCTTTTGAAAGCAGGGATCATTATCTTCATTTTATGGGAGGGAAATTGGGCCCTGGAGAGGTTGTCACAGGATACTGGAGCCTTCAGTGCCTCGGTTTTCCCTACCTGAAAAGTGGGTCTGAATCGCATCCTCCTGGAGATTATTTTATGATCTCTCATGAAACTAGCTTGGGGGGGAAAAGAAAGTAGCTTGAGAAAGTCTGTTGGGGAACAGACTGGTTACCCACAAAGCACCCTCACATGTATTAATGATAAACTGTGCCCTTGCCTTTCACAGGCTTCACCCCATTTGGTTCACAGCCATTCTTTGAGGGAGGGGTATTAGCCCTGCTGTACAGGTGAGGCACTCACACTGACTTGCGGGAGCCAGCCAGCTAGCCAGGAGCCAGGCAAGGGTTGGAATCCCAGTATACTGGCCTCCAAGCTCAGTGCTCCCTCATGGTAGCTGTGGTTCCAGGGATGGATTTGAATCTGGCTGCTCTTCCAAGGGTCTCTCTTGGACTCTGGGTTCCAAATAGGAAATCCCAGAGGCTGTCACAAGGGAATGCTCGGGAATGCTCAATTTATACTTCCCCTGGCCTGACTAAGACTATCCTGAAAGGCCATGGTACTGAGTTCTGAGGCTTGAAGAGTCCTAAGGAAGCTGAGCCCTGGATCTTGCTTTGCCCTGGTGTGGCCTTGAATTCTTAGTTCTCGGCTTAGCCAGAGAGAGAGACAGCAACTTACCCTAGGGTAATAGTGGGTCACCAGCCTGATACGCTAACTGCGGTACTCTCACGATGGATTCAGCCTATCTGCCTCAGTCCCCACCAATGGGATGTTCTCCTTCAGGGAAGAAACACAAAAGAGTCCTGGGGAGTGTTTGGGGGTGCAGTGGCCAGCCCTAATTTGAACCTTTGGGGTTTAGGGTGGGGCTAGTCCAGTCCCTGCGGCAGAGTTGCTGGGTTTCTGAGTGGTTTGAGCCTTTTGAGTAAGTCCTAACAGACAGCACTCTTCATAGGGCCCTTTGAGGATGCTGAGGCTCTGCCTCTGGAGTGTTCACCCAAGGGTGTAGAGTGGGGGCTCCAGCCCCAGTTGGGGGTGGAGGATGCCTGATGGCCATGCCTGTGCCTGGGCACTGCATCGAGCTGACCCTGCCTGGCTTCCATTGCAGCAGCTGATGTGCTGGTGTATCTGGCTGATGACACTGTGGTGCCCCTGGCTGTGGAGAACCTGCCATCCCTCAGTGCCCATGAGCTGCACCGCACCATCCGTGAGGTCCTGCAGCTCCCAGACATTGCCCTGGAGACCTTTGCACTCTGGCTAGTCTCCCCTCTGCTGGGTAAGGCTTGGCAGTGAGCCCAGGCGGGAAGATGGGAATGGTGCTGATCAGTGGAGAGGGAGAGGGCAGCTTCCAGAACCTGTGGCCACTGTACATCAGGGGAAGGTGGGACTTGTGTGTGTCCTGAGCTGTCCAGCCTTTCGAGGACCCAGAGCCCTGAGAGGATGCCTGGCTCTTCTGCCCCCACCTCCTTTCTTTCTGCTGGTGGCAGAGGAGGGCCTGAGCCTCAGCAGTCTGGAGCTTGGGGCATCCGGAGGAGCAGGGCTAAAAGACAAGGAGGGAGGTGGTCTGCATCGCTGAGCACGTGGTCTGTTCCGCAGCCTGAGCTGGCATTGCGTGAGCAGAATTTTACCCGATCATGCCTCAGCCCTGTCTTGCAGATGACGAAATTGAGGTTTGGAGTGGTGGGACCAGTGAGTGGTAGGACCGAGGTCAGAACAGAAGCCTGGCTGGCCCCCAGCTGACCTCTTTGAACTGCATCTGCTCTTGAGGGCAGGGAGGAGGATGATACTGAGTCCGGAAGCCGCCACCCTTGACGATGAGACTTTTCCTGAGGGTGGGGAAGGCAGGACGAGTGGGAACTCCACTTCTCTGCTAGAAGGTCTCTAGCCCTGCCTGGTTTCTGGCCTGTGACCACCAATGTTTTGCCCTTTCAGGCTGAGGTTCCCAAGGCAGGGATGGAGTGGGAGGGAAGGTGGTGGCTCTCCAGACCCTCAGGCCTGGGAGAGGGTGCTGGGAGTTCCCTGGGCCTCCAGCCTACTGGCTTGGACAGGAAGGGGGTCGGGGAAAGGATGCCCTAACTGGTGCTAGGGCCAGGCATGTTTCCTGAGCTTAAACGTTCTCCTTCCTTGTAGAGAAATAGGGGCAAAAGGGGGGTGACTGGTCCCTGCGGCCCCTAGTGGTTGGGGTTTGTGCCTCTACCCTGGAGGGGGGATATCAGCTGGCTTGGTGGGAGAGAGAGTGCCTGTCCCCCCCACACCCTGCCCACCGGTTGGAGCTTCCTGCCCAGCTGCGCTTTCGCCCACCCTCTTCCTGCTGACTAGTCTCCTCCGGCTGCTCCCACCCAGCTCAGCTGCCCCTCTTTCACCCTCCAGGCTGTTGTTGGTTGGGTCTGTGGGCCCCTTGGTTTGTGGCTTTGAAAAGCTGGGGGTGGCGATTCCTTGTGGCCGGCCCTGCCCCAGGCTCCCTGTTCCTGTAGCTGGACAGCTTGTTTCCTCCTCCCACTTCCTCTGCTCCCACTCCCTCCTCATCACATTCCTGCTCCCCCTCAGGGACATGAATGGGCTGCCTGTGTGGCCCTGCTGGCCTGGTCACCCTGGGGTACTGCCTCTTCCAGGAGGAGGGTGGCTAGAGGCCCAGCACTAAGTCAGTGCCCACTTTGTTCCCTCGCTGGGTTCAGGGAGACTGAAAAGCTACTTCAGCTTTGACTCTGCCCCTCAGGACCTTTGCCCCACCCCCACCCCCCAGTGGGTGAAGCACTCGCAGATGCCCCAGGGCTGTGAGGCAGGGAGGGGGCACTGTCTGCCTGAGCCGCCCTTCCTTTGAGCTGGATGTTTGGGTTTGGCCTTCTCAATGCTATTGTCACTATACATGGAACAGGGCTCCAGGGACAGTTGGTCTGTTTGGGTGATAGCTTCCAGGCAGAAAGGCCCCATCTGGAAGTGTGTCAGACCCTGTGGTCAGCGTAGTTCCGTTCTGACAATGGAAGTCCTCTGAGCTGCTGGGCTCCGGGTTTAAGGCTGGCCGGGGCTAGGCCGTAGGCAGAAGGAAGGTCACCCTTGCCTCAGGTCCACTTCCACAGTGCATCTAGGGGTCATAGCTAGTCAGTTACCTCATTCATCTCACAAGTATGTGTGGAGCCCACACTTCATTCTGGGCAGAGATTTAGATGCTGGGATTACAGTGGGGAGCAGGATCAAAGGTTTCCCTGCCCTCAGGGAACTTGTAGTCTAAAGTGTGGAGCAGGAGGCTCAGTGGGCAGAGCTCTGTTCTGGTTCAGCCACTAACTCTGGTGGCCTTGGGCAGGCACTGTCCTTCTGGGCTTCAGTGAGTCCAGATCGAGAGTGTGCTCAGAGGGTCGGGCAGAGTGGGTGGGGTTGAGGGAGCCCTTTCTGGAGGGGAGAGGATGCTGCTGCACATGGTATGTTCCCCTCCTGGGGAATGGTGGGGCAGGGGTGGTTACACATGGGTATAGCCAAGGATCTAGGTTGGAAACGAGGGCTGTGGAGCCACTAGGAAATCTGGATCAGAGAAATGATGGGAGAAGAAGGGTGTGAAGAAGCCGAGTGCAGCCCTGGCCGGTGTGGCTCAGTTGGTTAGGCGTCGTCCCGAGCACCCAAAGCTTGTGGGTTCAATTTCTGGTCAGGGCACATGCCCAGGTTTCGGGCTTGATCCCTGGTAAGGGGCATGCAGTAGGCAGCCGATCAATGTTTTGCCCTTACATCAATGTTTCCCTCTCCGTTTCTCTCTCTAAAATCAATAGAAAAAAATTAAAGTGGCTTTTACTTAAAGAAGAAGAAGCAGCAGCAGCAGCTGAATGCAGAGGTTGGATGGAAGGGGCTGTAGGCAGGGAGGGAGGCCACTTTGGAGTCTGTGGCTGCTGTTTTGGGTTATGATGAGGGTCCAGATGGAAGTCCAGAGAACAGAGGCAAGGACCCTTGTCATCAGGTTGGCAGGACAAGGTGCCTGGCCCTTTGGTGGGAAAGGAGAAGAGGGAAGATAAGGCTCAGAAGGCAGGGGTATCTAATTGATAGCGTGGACACTACCTTTGCCCCTTCCTGCTCCCCCTGGCAGCCATCCGCATTCATCACCAGATGATCTTGAAAATGGCCTCAGACTTCTCAAAGGCTATGGACTGCAGTGTACAAGATGAAAATGCTTTGTCATTCCTGGACTGAGCCGTTGAATCCTAGGGCCAGCTGACAGTTCCGGGTTGAGGGGCCAACCTGTGGTGAGGGCCCGTGGTGACCCAGGGGTACAGCAGTGACCCGGACAGAGGTGCTCCTGCCCTGTGGCACTCAGGCTAGTGGGGACACAGGGAGGTGATCAGATAATGCTAACCTCTGTAAAGTCAACCAAATGGGGTACAGCCTGTGCTGAGCACTGTAGGGAACAGTCAAAGGCTGCCTCTGCTGTGTGACTTTGAACAAGCAACTTAACCTCTCTGAGCCTCTTTTTCTCTATGGATGAAATGGGGAGAGGGGTATTGCAGAGTATACCCCTAAAATGGTTCTGGACACTTAGTACCTGCTCAGCTAACATTGGCTGTGACTGCTGTCACGTTGCTGTTGGTGGGTGGCACTGGTAATTGTGTGTGCCTCAGGGCCACGTGCCTGCTCTTCCTCCCACCTGCACTGGCAGAGGCTGCATGGGCCGCTTCCCTCTCTTCCTGCAGAGGTGCAGCTGAAGCCCAAGCACCAGCCCTACAAGCTGGGCCGCCAGTGGCCAGAGCTGCTGTTGCGCTTCACTGATGCCCCGTTCGATGACGTGGCCACAGGTGAGTGTGTTCCTTTGAGCCCCCATCTCAGGGCCACCTGGGTCTGGAGCACTGACTCCCAGCCCAGCCAGGCCTCCGGTGGCAGATGGAGCTGCCCCTGCTGAGGGGCAGGGCCAGCATCTTCCCCAGGCCCCATTAGCCTCTCCTGGCAGGGAGCCCGGGGTCCCTGAGGGGAGCCTAGGAGAAGGTGGGCTGGGAGGTCAGCGAGCATGTTGAGATAAGCCACACCCCCACTCTCTGGACAACCCTGTGGCTTTCTCTGTCATGGGTGGGTGAGCCTGAGGATTGGGGACTGGCCAGTCAGGAGAGGGCTGGGCAGTGACCCCAGCCTCTCCCCCCAGATGAGCCTTCCCTGCAGTTCCGAAGGAACGTGTTTTTCCCAAAGCGACGGGAGCTCCAGGTGAGGCAGCGAACCCCAGGCAGGTCTGGTGCCCTGTGTTTAGCCTCCCCTTGTCCCTAGACCCCTGGTCACTGGTGCCCTGACTTAGCTGAGCAGCCCCTCCCTGCCTCACAGATCCACGACGAGGAGGTCCTGCGGCTGCTCTATGAGGAGGCCAAGGGCAATGTGCTGGCGGCACGGTACCCATGCGACGTGGAGGACTGCGAGGCCCTGGGCGCCCTGGTGTGCCGCGTGCAGTTCGGGCCTTTCCAGCCTGGCCAGCCTACAGCCTGCACCCTGAGGTGAAGGCCAGCATGACCTGAGGCAGGGTGGGAGAGGTGTCCCAGAATCCTACTTACAATGGTCTTAGGTCTTGCAAGGTCCCAGTCAGGAGGCCTCAGCCCCAGGGCTGGCCCTGACACCGTGTGGCCTAGAGTGAGTCACCCCCCTCTCTGAGTCTTCTTTTCCTCATCTGCCCTGGGTTGAAGAGCCCAGGCAGGGGAGACTTAGGTGGAGGACATCTGTGAGAGGCGCCCCAGCCCAAGGAGCCCTCGCTTGTGTGTGGATGGAGGTCATCCTTGGGCTGAGGTCAGGAGGGAGCTGGGCGTGTTCATTTGTAGTCAGTCAGGAACTGTGTAGGGCACAAATGATGAAAATGCCACAGCAGCACTGAGAAGGGTGGGCAGTCCCCTGGAGACCCCTCCTGCCGCCCTGCGGTTGGGCCTCCAGGCCAGCACCAGCACCTCAGCCCGCCCTCTGGACCAGCTGCCCTTCCCCCAGCCCTGCTGGGCCCGGGCTGCTTGATCGTCCAGAAGCCCGGCAGGGCCTTTCCCTCGGTGGAAATGACAACTCAGTGATGCTTGTTTAGCGTGTGCTAGCGCCCTTCCATGCGAGCAGATGTCAGTGTCCCTAGGTGACACGTGGGGAGCCGAGGCTTGGCGGGGGCGCTTGGTGCTCAAAGGCCAAGGCTCCAGCTGTGGTTTATGCAGAACGGCCAGTGTGCGGCCACATAGTCCCTGGGCTGCCCAGGGTGGGAGGGACACAGTCACGCCCAGATTCTTTCCTCTGTGTGATTGAAAATGTCTTTTCTTTCATGAACCTGAGCCGATGGATTGTAGGTCTTTTTTTGCATCCCTATTTGGCAGAACAAAACATCAGTAGTTCTGGGCCACTTGTACCGTTTTTTGGTTGTGAATGTTCCACTAGCTCAGGAATCCAAACCTTCCCTTGCTCGTGACCCAGCTGTCGCTATGAAACGCTCCAGCCGTAGACTGGTTCTGGGGCGGGTTGGGCTCTTCTGTCCGTCTCCCGCCTTCTCCTTCAGGTCCCTTGCCGGTCAGGCGTGCTGCGGGGATGACAACAGTAGGGTCCCTTGGCAGTCCATGTCCACCCCCCGCCATGAGCGTGCTCGCGCTAAGGACCTTGGCACCTCTAGCCAGCCCGCAGCCATGGAGCCTCATGCTGAGCATCCGTCTTCCTTCCTCCACAGGGAGCAGCTGGACTCCTTCCTCCCTGCCCACCTGTGTAAGCGGGGCCATGGGCTCTTCGCTGCCCTCCGGGGCCGTGGGGCCAAGGCTGGGCCCAGCGAGCAGGGCCTGCTCAACGCCTACCGCAAGGTGAAGGAAGAGGCCAGCGCCAGCGAGCGCGAGGCTTCCCTGAGGACCCACTACCACGCCTACCTCACCAAGTGCCACGAGCTTCCCTACTATGGGTGAGCATTCTCCTGGGCAGCCACAGCGCTGGGGTCTCCTGTCCCATGACATCCCTCACCTTTGCCAGAGTGACCTGCCAGCAAGCCTCTGTCTGCTCCAACCAAGCTCCATCCTCATGTGAGGTGCACCTCAATGCCAGCACCTCCAGCCCCACGGGTCCCAAGCTGGACATTTGTCCTTCCCTTCCTCGTGTCACAGACCAGGACAGCCTGGACAGGTCCTCTCCTTCCACTTGCACCTGTTACTTGGCCAATAGACCTGCTGACCTTCCCTCAGCCAGTGCTCTCATGCGTGCGGTCACCCTCTAGCTGGTATTTCTGTCTGCCTGCTGTGCACCGTCACGTAGGCGCTGGCGACTCCACGGTGAGCAGAGATCATGATCCCTGCTTGGTAGAGCTGCCATTCTAGCGGAGAGAGACAGTAAGCAGTAGAAGTAAAGAAGAGACCACAGGTGGGCAGGGTCCATAGCCAGGCGACGGGAGGACTGTGTGACACTCCCCTGAAGGGGTGATGTGGCTCAGGCCAGATGGCGATAACACAGGACGTGAGACATGGTCTGAGTCCAGAGGTGTTGAGGGTGGATTTGACAGAATTTGCCCGATGGATGTGCAGTGGAAGAGGTGAAGGGGAGGAGGCAGAGAGGACTCCAGGTTTCTGGCCCAGGCAACTGGAGAATGACGTTGTCATCAGCTGAGATGGGACCGTCCAGTGGAACGGGCCAGAGAAGGTTGGGGGCTTGGCTTTGGACATGCTGGTTTTGAGATGCGCACTAGATACCCAGGTGATTGTTCCGAGTAGGCATTTGGGTTTCTGGGTCTAGAGTTGGGTAGTAACTGGTGAGTCATTAGCGCATGAATGGTGCCTGAAATGGGGGACCCAAAGAGACGGCCAAGGGGGTGAGAGTGGACCGAAAGAGGACCCCAGCCAGCAAGGTGGGAAGGTCTCTACAAGCCAAGCAAAGGGAGGTACCAAGAGGGAGTGACCATCTCATGCTGCTGCTTCAAGGTCAAGTTCGACATGTCCTGTGTGGCTGATAGTTGTCCTTGGCTCCAGCCTCATGGAGGAGGCGGCAGGTGAAGGAGAGTGAGAAGAAGGTTGGAGACAGCGAGTGTAACCAACTCTCTGAAGCATCTGTGCTGTGGAGTGAGCGGTTGTGGGTGCAGGGGGACAGAAGGTTTTTAATTCAGTGACCGGCTAAGTGTGTGCCCTGAGGGATGGCCCAGTAGAGAGTGAAAGCTTCAGGTGAGGGTGGGCGAGTGGCCTTCTGGTTGCTTCAGTTTCCCCAGCCCTCAAGCCTGTAAGAGTCTCCCAGGAGCTGGGACAGGCGTGGGGCTGCAGGCAGCGATCGAGCCTGCTGTCGGTAATTGAAGGTGGCGAGCGCTTGTCTTCAGTCCAGTCCCGCTGCGCCAGCGCAGGCAGTCACAGAGAGTGGGACGAACTAGGGCTCCGGCTTAACCAAGGGCGAGGGGTGAGGGGCCAGGGCAGCCGCTGGAGTGGGAGAGGATGCGGCCGGGCAGGAGTGAGGCTGGCGGCTCAGTGGGGTGGTGTCCCAAGGCCACTTCGCCTCTTCCCTTCCTAGTGCCAGGCCCTGCAACTGCTTCCCTGGGCAGCTCCTGCCCCCTCGTGGGCCCCAGGCAGGTGCAGCCTTGACCCCTCTTTGCTGCTGAAGGGGGTCAGTGGGCTCTCGCAGCCCTGATGTGGCCTGGCCACCTCCGGCAGCCGCAGCCTGAGTCCTCAGGCTCCTGATAGTTCCCTGAACATCACCTGCTCTGTCCACACCTGGGTTCATGCTCTTCCCTCTACCTGTGGTGCCCCCTTCTCTTTGCCACCCAGTTTCATCTCCTGCCTGTTCAAACCCTCCTGTCCCACATGACCAGCTGAGATGCCACCACCTCCAAGAAGCCTTCCTCTCACCCTCCCCCCCCATTCCTCCCTCCCCTGGAGCGTGTTTCCATTTAACCTTCAGTCACCCGGAAAGGGCCTGGCCAGAGCATTTGCTGGTGGGTGAACCAAAACGCTGAGTCGTCCGTTCTTGGTGCTGGACAGGCTGACACCAGCTCCCCCTCCCCTAGGTGTGCCTTCTTCCACGGCGAGGTTGACAAGCCAGCCCAGGGCTTTTTGCACCGGGGCAGACGGAAGCCAGTGACTATAGCCATCAGTCTGGAGGGTGTACATGTCATCGACAACAGGGAGAAGGTAATTCTACCTCCTCTAGGATGGGACCTGGGCATCTCAGTGGAGGAGAGTGGGGTCCTAACTTAGGCCTTCTGGGTTCCCCTGGCCTTGGGGCAGGGTGGGTAGCCTGTCTGGGAGGACTGAGGGCCCCTCCCTCCATTGGATGTCCCTGGGGCTTCACTGTCATCCTGGGAGCTTTTCTGGGTCTGCTCTGGGTCAGCCCTGTGTGCTGGGCAAGGGGTGGCCAGGGCAGGGGCTCAGCTAGGGCGAGGAGGCTGCAGCTGGATGTAGCCTCTGGCTGGGGGGAATCCCGTAGGGGTGGCTGTTCTGCCTTCCAATGGCTGGAGAACAGCTGCTAGTTTTCCCGACATGCCCACTGCCAGGAGCCCTCCTGGGCTATCTGAGTCCTGCTTCTCACCCTGCATTGGCTGCCTGTGATGAAGGTGGTGTTGGCAACTGCCCTGGGGGCAACTTCTGGTCATCTCAGAGAGGGATTCCAGCCCCTCCTGGGTGTCTGCGCTGAGGTGCTATCCAGCTGACCTTGTGGAAAACGTTTCCCCTCCCCACTTGTCTCTTCCCCCACATAACTACCCTGGCTGTTGGGCTTGACCCGCTGGTGGGAAGTGCTATGGGTTAGGGTGTCCCAGCCTCCCTGGACCCCGCCCCCTTCCAGGGTCTGATGAAAGCAGGGACTCCTGTCCTTGGGGAAACTCACACAGGAATTTATTTATTTTAAGTGTGTCTTTGTTGATTTCAGAGAGAGGAAGGGAGAGGGAGAGAGAGATACAAACATCAATGATGAGAGTCATCCATCAGCTGCCTCCTGCACGCTCCCCATTGGGGATCAAGCCCGTAACCCGGGCCTGTGCCCTGACCGGGAACTGAACCGCAATCTCCTGGATCATAGGTTGATGCTCAACCGCTGAGCCATGCCAGCTGGGCTCACATAGGAATTTAGACTCAGCCTTGGAGTTAAACATCCAGGAGTCCCCTCCTGGTGGTGCTGGGCCAGGTGAGGTAGGGGAGCAGATGTCTACCTGGGGTCCCAGCTCTGCCTTTCCCCCTGGCCAGCACGTCCTGCTGGGCCTGCGTTTCCAGGAGCTGTCCTGGGACCACACGTGCCCCGAGGAGGAGGAGGAGCCTGTCCTGTGGCTGGAGTTCGATGGGAACAGCGAGGGCATACCAGTCAACAAGCTCCTCAAGATCTACTCCAAGCAGGTTGTGGGTGCTGCCTGCCCTGGGCTGGGGGCTGGGTGGGGGTGGGGGGCAGCTTAAGGATCCCAGCCTATTGAAGGCTCCAGTCTGGCTGGCAAGGAGGTGAGAGGGCTGCTGAGGGCCTGGGGACCCGGGGAGCTGACTTCTACTGATCTGGAGCCATCCTGGGGAGTTTGCTGGGTGTGGTCTGGGGCATTCACACACATCAGGTGGCAGCTGTTGGTTGAGGGCTTCCCAGTGCTGTGCGACCACCCCCACCAGCTCCTTCTGTCCTTGAGGCCCCCTGTGAGTTGGCTGCTCTCAGGTGAGGAGCAGGCAAGGGAGGGCTAAGGCCCCTCGGCACCTGTGCCGCTTTCACCTTTATTTATTGTCCAGTTCATTCAGCACCAGGTCTTCCCACCCTGCCCCCAACCTGCCCCTCTCCCCCTCATCATGGAGAGGTGGCCATCTCCCCCCACTCCCCCCACGGCCCAGTCAGGATTGTGTTCTTCTCGCCTGTCCTTTTAGCACCTCTGCAGGTAGACATTGTCCCTGGGACTCCTGTCTCTTAAAACACACATCCCATGTCCCTCCTGCCACTGCCTGGGGTCCCTAGACCCTGCAGAGCCACACAGCTCTCCACACTCTCTGCGCCTCCCTTCTGATCCCTCACCCCTTCGTAGCCAGCCTGCACCCTGCCCTCCCCCTGCTCCCTGCACTCCCCCTGCTCTAAGCCCAGCAGCCTCTGCTTTGCCTGTGCAGTGCACAAGTATCTGCCTGCCTTCTCTGTCTCAGCCTGACTGTGCTCCTGGAGACACCTCTCCTGTCCCCTGACCTCTGGCCTCTTTCCTGTCTTCCTCGCTGGCCCTCCTTTCCTGGGCCTCTCCAGGGACTTCGCTCTCTGCTCATGTACAGGAGCTCTTCCTTCTCACAACTTTGAATACTCCACTGTACCCACCTTTACGCTGGGTAATTTCTACTTTACTAGTTTAGAGCTCTTTTTTAAGTAAGTGTTGTATTGAGTTATAATTTACATACAGAAAAGTACCCAAATCCTAAGTGTATAACTCAACAAATATTCCCAAAACAAACCCATGTGACACCTTTCAGATTAGGAAGTAGAACCAGGACCTCAGGAGACCCCTCAAGCACCCTTCCAGTTCTTTCCCCCACCAAAGGACCCCCTCCATCCTGACTTGATTCACGCCAGAGTCGTCTGGCAGCAGGTTCCCCTGGTGTGTTCCTCCGTCTGGTTTCTGCCACGCAGTGTTGAGCCCCTGAGCTCATCCTTGCTGCACGGAGCAGTGGTTTGATCTTTCATGATGCTCTCTGGTATTCCAGCAGCTGAATTTGCCAGCCTTGACTTTTCTGTCCTATAGCTGATAGACACTGGGTTTCTAGTTTTGGACTGTTGCAAACGTCGCTGCTTATTTTGGTTCGCACCCGGGAGCGCAGTGGCGGCATCACAGGGCACGTGCTCAGCTGTAGTGGACACTGCCAGTTTTCCAAAGCAGTCCTACTGTTTGCACTCCGCAGGGGTAGATGAGTGCTCATTGCGTCTCCTCTCCAACACCTAGTATTGTCAGTCTCTTTTTTTTTAAATAGATTTTTAGAGAGAGAAAGGAAGGGGGAGAGAGAGAGTGAAACATCGATTGGCTGCCTCCTGCATGCGCCCCAACCAGGGATCAAACCTGCAACATGGGCATGTGCCCTGACCTGGAATCGAACTGGGGAACTGGAGACGTTTTGATGCATAGGACAACACCCAGCCAGCTGAGCCACACTGGCCAGGGCTGTCAGTCTCTTTCATTTTAGCCACTCTGATGGGTGAGTAGTGGTATCTCCTTATTATTTTCTTTTGTTTTTAGTCAACTTCATTGAGGTATAATTTACAATAAAATGCACCCATTTTAAGAGTGAGTTTTGATAACCACCAACCACCACCACAGTCAAGCTATGAAGCAGCTTATTTGCTGTTAGTGCATCTTCCTAGAGGTGAAATGTCTGTTCACATCTTTTTTTTAAAAAGATTTTTATTCTGTTGATTTTAGAGAGAGAGGAACATCAGTGTGAGAGAAAAACACCAATCAGTCAGTGCTTCCCACATGCGCCCAGACCAGGGATCAAACCTGCCACTTTTGGGTGTACAGGACAGCGCCCCGACCAGCTGAGCCACACCAGCCAGGGCTGTTCACATCTTTTGCCCATTTTTATTGGCATTATTTCTGTCACCCTCAAATCTCTTTATGGTTTTAATTGGCATTCCCTGTCACCCCCCCAGTGATGGTGCTGAGCACATTCTCTTTCTTTATTTGCCATCTGGAAAGTCCCTTTGTTGAAGTCTTTCACCAATTTTCCTTTGGAGTTGCCTTTTAAAAATTGTTCTGTAGCCCAGCCAGTGTGGCTCAGCAGTTGAGCATCGACCTATGATTCAGGAGATCGAGGTTCCTTTCCCAGTCAGGGCACATGCCTGGGTTGTGGGCTCGATCCCCAGCAGGGGGCGTGCAGGAGGCAGCCAATCAATGACTCTCTCATCATTGATGTTTCTCTCTCTCTCCCTTTCCCTTCCTCTCTCTGAAATCAATAAATATATATATTTTCTAAAACTGTTTTGTACATTCCTCTTGTGATTAAAGACTCATCTCTTCGTCTGCTATTTGATACGTCCCCTTAGCTATCCCAAGAATTTTGCTTTCTCCAGAATGTCATATAAACACGTTTCACAGTGCCTACACATTTACCCAAGAGAAATAAAGATGTATGTCCACACAAAGACTTGTGCTGTAGTGTTCACAGCAGCTTCCTTTGTAATAACCAAAGAATTGGAAACAACACAAATGTCCGTCGGCTGGGAACTGATAGAGAAAGTCGTGGTACAGCCCTGCAGCATGCGCCCTGCATGCAGCTTTGAGACTGGCTGCTTGGGAGCGGCATCCGGGTTGCCTGGTGCGTCGCATTCCTTTTTGCTGTTGAACGGTCGCGTGTGGGTGTACTACAGGTTAGCTCTCCACGGGTTGAAGGATGCTGGGGTGTTTCTAGTTTGGGGATTTTGTGAATAAAGCTGCTGTAAACGTGCACAGGCTTTTGGGGGCCTAGGTCTTCATTTTCCTTGTATAAACGCGTGGGGGGATTGATGGGTTATGTGGTAACATAGGGCCGGCTCACTGCCCTGCACCAGACTTTTCCTAAGTAGCGCTGTTTTGGTTTCCGCCAGCGGCGGCTCAGTTCAGTCGCTCTGCGCTGTGGCCCCACACTTGGCACTGTCGTGTCAGCTTCATTTGTTTGTTTGCCACTCTAAGGACTGTATAACAGCGATATGTCATTGTGGCTTTCATTTGCGTTGTCCTGATGACTAATGCTGTTGAGCATCTTTTCATGTGTTTATTTGCTATCCATATGTCTGTTTTGATGGAGTGTCTGTTCCAAGTATTAGTCCTTTGTTTATTGAGTTATTTGTTTTTCTTACTGAGTTGTGAGCCTGTTACATAGTCTACATACCAGCCCCTTATCAGATGTGGGTTTTGCAAGTGTGTCCTTTTGGTCTGTCTTGACTTTTTGCTTTCTTAACAGTGTCTTTTGCAGAGTTTTTAAGCCATCGGTTCATTAATTTGTATTTTCTCTATTTATTTGGTCTTTGATTTCTTTCACTAACATTTCATAGTTTTCAGTATATAGATCTTGTACATCTTTTATTAGACTTATCCCTAAGTGTTTCTTTTTCTTTTTGGTGCTATGCAGCCTTTTGAGACTGCATAGTACATGGTATGTTTTTAATAACTTCAGTATCCAGTTGTTTATTGTGATATATAAAAATACAGTTAATTTTGTTATCCACATGTCCTTATATCTTACAAGCTTGTTAAACTCACTCACTAGTTCTAGTAGCTTTTTTGTAGATTTTGGGGGATTTTCTCTGTTGACGATGAATTATATCGTCTGTGAATAGGGGCAGGTGTGCCTGACTTTCCAGCCTGCATGCCTCTTCCTTGTTTTGCCTGGTGGCAGTCACTCGGGTCTCCAGGACAGCATTGAGTCAGTGTGAGCAGACATCCTTGACTTGCTCCTGATCTTAGGGAAAAGCATTCAGTCTCGCTCTCAATATGTGTGCTGTTAGCCGTGGGTTTTTCATAGACGCCCTTCATTAGGTTGAGGCAGTGCCCTTCTGTTCCTGGCTTGCTGAGTTTTATCTTGAATGGCTAGTAAGTTGTGCTGACTGTGGCTAAGTTTCCATGGCAGCCCCCCTGAACCTCAGGAGCATCACTCTGTGTTAGAGGAACTCAGAGGGCGTTCCTCTGTATTTGCAGCTCAGGGCCCTCTGTCCCGCCTGCCGGGCATCCCACTGCCCGCTCTCCCTGGGTGGAGAAAAGGAGGTGGGTACAGAGAACAGGGCACCGACACTGACACCGATACCTACACTGGCCCGCCCTTCTAGATCATGCAGGGTTTGGGCCTGGGGGAGGGGGAAGTTGCTTTCAAGAGGCCCCAGGCTGCACTGTGGGTAGGCAGGGGCTGGGCCACAGCTGTCACCAGGGGGCCACCTCCTTGGCCTCTGAACTCACTGCCCTCGGTGGGTTCTCCTCTTGGGAGTCCTTGCTGTCCCTCACTGCAGTAAGGCACAAGGTAGGCACCCCGTGAGCACGCTGCCTGACTGTGGGACACTGCCCACGGCAGCTGTCTGTCTGGATCTGTCAGTCCCCTGACATCCCCGTCTTATTGTGCCCAGTCTGTGGTCACTGACATCTGGTCACTTCTCCTTTTATATTAGCATGTGTTATGTTTCAAATCTGTTGAGAAGGCTTCACTTTTGAAGAATGTGCCAGAGGGAACCCCCGCCACGGCCTCACTGCTGCCTTCCTCTCCTCGCGCCCCGCAGGTTTCTCCCAGAAAGGCCTGCCTGGGCCCCGTTCCTTGTCCTCTCCATACCCCCTGCCCTGCCTGCTCCGGCCCACTGCCTTCCTGCCCTGTCTTCTAACTAGAATGCTCTCTTTCCCACCCGCCTCCCAGACCTGCGACCCCTCACCCACCAGGCCTGGCCTCTAACGTCACCCCACCCGCCTGCCCCGCCGCTGGCCCACAGAGCACCTGCCCCCACGTCCTTTCTTGTGTGAATGGTATTTGTTCCCTCATATGCCTCCCCACCAGAGAGAGGGCAGGGGACGCCCACCTGGCTCCTCTCGCGCTGCAGGGGATGGGAAGGCTGGGCCTGGGCCCTCACACCCCTCTCCTCCCCAGGCTGAACTGATGAGCAGCCTCATCGAGTACTGTATCGAGCTGAACCAGGCCTCAGAGCCCGCCGTCCCCCAGGACAGTGCCTCCGGCCCCGCCTCGGTCCCTGGCTCCTTGCCCCCTCCCACTCAGCGACCCCAGCTGCGGAGACAGGGCAGTGTGGTGTGCAGCCGGATCCAGCACCTCTCCACCATCGACTATGTGGAGGAGGGTGAGTGACCTCTTCATGGTATATACGTCTACATGCACGCATGTGCTTGCACGCGCGCCTGTGCACGTGCTTGCCACGGGAGCTCTGGGCTGAGTTAGCCTCCAGCTGGAGGGACCTGAGAGGAGGGCTGGGTGTGAGCGTCACATCTGAGCTCTGATCAGGAATTGGAAGCCTCTGGGGCCCTGGCAGGAAGAGTCCCGGTCCGTCCCTCCTCACTGCTGCGTCTGCAGATGTGCTCACGCAGGAGCATCCAGATGTGAAAGATAGAGAGAGGGAAGGAGGGAGAGGGGGTGAGATAGAACGTCAGCTGCTTCCTGCACTCCCCCTCCTGGTGTCAAGCCCGCAACCCAGGCGTCCCTCCTGCCCTGGCCAGGAATTGAACCAGCGACCTCTTCTTGTATGGGACGACACTCAGTCCAGTGAGCCACACCGGCTGGGCTAGAGTGCCGTTTTTATCACGTCACATCAGAGGTGCATGATTGACATGACTATGCCTGTTGATGTTGACCTTGATCACCTGGCTTGAAATTTTGAACTTTTATAAGAGTTCTTTTCGCTGTATTGAGGCTCACCTTCAGCCAGTCATGTATGTTGCAGGTATTTTGTTTCTTTGAAAAGGTTTTAGCAAGAGCTCCTCAGGCACTACCGCTGGCCCAGCATCAAACACAAACCCTGATTTGCCTGTGATTGGGGGGCTGGCAGCAATCCCCACCCACCCATCCTGTCACTAGTGGAAGAGTTGGGGTGCAGGGGGATGAGGCCAGAAAGTTGGCAGGTGTGCAAAGGGGAGCTCAGCCCAAACCAGGCTTCCTGGGCCTGGGCGCCTTCTCCAGGAAGCCCTCTCAGTGTGTTCCCTCCTGCCCCACAGGCGAGCAGATCAAGCCGGTGAAGCCAAAGCGCAGCACGTCCTTCTTCAGCCGGCAGCTCTCCCTGGGCCAGGGGAGCTACACGGCGGTGCAGCCCACCGAGAGCCTAGAGCAGAGCTGAGGAAGCGGTGCCAGCAGGAGAAGGGCGGGGGGGGGGGGCAGGCTGTGGCCCTCAAGTTGGGGAGGAAGGCTACCTTGCAGCATGGAGCAGTGACTTCTGTGCCTGGGACAGTGCCTGGGCTGTGCAGAGCTGGCTCAGGGATCCTACACAGCCCCTCTCACAGCCTGTCTGCCCTTCCCCTGAACTCTGGGTCTGATTGCCATCTCAGGACCATCTGATCAGGCCCCAGTCTCCTCCTTTCACCCAGTGGTCACCTGTGTGTCCCCTCAAGATGGACAGTGTCCCCTGCACCTAAGTCCCCACTGGTCGCTGCCATGGCAGGAGGCCAAGAAGTAGGGCTCGGAACCTGCAGGTCAAGTGTGTGTCTTTGGTCTGTTCCCTGGACTTTGGTGACCACATCCCGGCATTCCTTTGGCCTGCATCCCCACACACACTGCCAGGCGGGGCCAGCACTGTAGGGGTAGGACGGGGCCTCCCAGAGTTGAACCGTGGCAGATCCGGAAGGAGAGGCCCCACTCATGCCCTCCCTGGCTGGGTGGGACTGCAGGGAGCTGGGCAGGACCCAGCTCAGGGGGCCCTGTGCCCCTCACTCAGGCCTCTCTTGCTGGCAGAAGATACTCTGACCAGAAGGAAAGTGCCATTTTGCTAGCTTTTGGTGATGTCACTGTGCTGGAGGTGGCTATCCTGTAACCAGCACCCACTCCACACTCAAAGAAGTTCACAAACACCCATGGGCTTTGGGTTTTAGTTTTGGTCTTTTCTCATCAGCTTTGGTTCCAAGAAGCCTGTGAACTCTGGGGCAACTAGAGAGAACCCCACCACCTCAGAGCTACTGGCTCCCCTCAGAGGTGGTGCTGTGCTTTCCCTCTGGCCTGACCCTGGGGGCTGGCCCATGCTGGGAAGTCCCACCCCAACAGCAAGTCTCCTCTTTTCTTGGAAACAAATGACATGACAGTGAATGTGGTGCTGGATGGGGCCAGCCCAGGAGGAGTTCCTTCCCAGCCCTTGGGCTCCTCTGTGGTGGGGCCTGGCTCTGGGTGCTTCTTGGGACTTTCCGCTGGAAGGAGGTGGCCTGCCCAGCACAGGGCTGCCTTTGTCTCCCCTTCTTGGTGGGAACTGTGGGTGAAGAAATGCGAACCGCTTGGCTCCAGATGCCAGAGCCCATCTCCTCCTCTGGTGGCTTTTGAACACACCAGGTGTTGAGGTGGGCTTGCCTTCTGGCAGCAGGGACTTCATTATTTGTTGTAATAAATAGGTGTCTGAGCCTTTTGGAATGTCCCAGCCAGAGTATACCTTGTCTCTTCTCCTGGAGTCACCTGACCTCACTGGCTGCCCAGCCCATCTGGCTCCCAGCCCTCGGGTCCTCCCCTCTCACTCAGTTTTGATGCCAAGTGAATTCTTATCTGATGGGCCCAGGGGCCTGTGGGTGTGGTGGGTGTGTGAGTACACAAATTACTTGTTTTTACTCTTGTCTTTCCTTTGTTTTCTAAGCCTCCATTGTGCCTTAACCTTTCCTGCCTACCCTTTGGGACAAAGCAGCATTTTACTGAATGGCCTTTGAATATTTTGATTGTTTTGTACCACGTGAATTATTAATAATAAAATCAGTTTCCAGTAAATTTGGGATAGTTTATGGTATGAAATAATGGGAGTGTGTTAATTACAGCCTGGGAGCCGATTACAGGCTTGTAGGGGGCAGCCCTTGGGCTCCCAAGCTGAAGGCCATGGAGCAGCCAGAGTGAAGTTTCCCTACCTTGATGGTTGGTCAGGGTAAGAAGGTCCATGAGGGGCTTGGGGTTCATGGTGGGAACCAAGGTGGGAGCTCTGCGGGGAGGCAGGGAAACAGGGAGCAACAGAGGTTGGCTGGGGCCTTCCTGCCTAGTGAACCTAAGCCACTTATCACTGGGCTCCTCCCCTCACCTGGGGGGTGAGGCCCCAGGCACAGAGAACCCAGGCAGTTTGGGCGATTCTCAAGCCCTCCTTGGCTCCTCATGCCCTGGGCCAGGGCAGGGAGCAGTTTGTTTCCCACAGATGTTGTTGGGCAGGGACAGCACTGGGCCCGCCCTCTGGGGTGCTGTGGGCCCCCTGGGAAGCTGAGCCGCAGTGGTAAACACGGCTTCGCTCCTGTGGGGTGAGCATCACCTGGAGGTGGGGGAAGACCTGCGTCCAGAAAGCTGGGAGGACCGGGTTCACCTGAGAGGCCTGGGCCTGCCGATGGCACAGATACCCCCACTCCGGTGGGTGAGGGAGCACCAACAGCCTGGGGCCTGGCAGGCCTGGGGCCCTTTCTCCACGTAGGCCCCTCTGCCCTTACACCTGTGTTAGTTTCCTGTGGCTGCTGTAACAAGTGACCACAACCTTAGTGCCTTAAAACAGCACCTTCACTATCAGAGAGTTCTGGACTCAGAAGTCTGAAATGAGCCTCGCTGGGCTTCGATCAAGGTGTGGGCAGGGCTGCATCCCATGTGGTCGGTCGGCGAGAATCCGTTTGTTTCCAGCTTCTAGAGGCCGCCTGCATCCCCTGGCTCATGGCCCCTTCATCTTCAAGCCAGTGAAGGTGAGGGGCTCCTCAGAGCCCTCAATCTGGCTTTCCCTCCTCCTCCTCGCATCTCTTTCTCTGACTCCTCTGCCTTCCACTCCCATGTTTAAGGACCCCTGTGATTACTGCACTGGCCGGAGGTGGAGAAGCCAGATCATCTCCCTACAGCCAGCTGATTAGCTACCTTAATTTCCCTTCACGGGCTCTGGGGATTAGGACACAGGCTTCTTCTTTTTTTCTTTTTTTTTTTGTTTAAAATATTACAGATGTCCCTTTTTCTCCCCAATGAGGACACCGGCTTCTTGTGCCTACCACACCACCCCTTTCACTGCGGCCCTCCCTGCTTTGTGCTCTAGGCCGGCGACATTTACCTCCTTTCTGCCCACCTCTGACCAGGCCCCCTCGCACCCCCTGCACTGGTGGCCAGGTGAGCAGGAGTGGCTGCTTGTCTGTGTGCAGGCTCAGGCTGAGTGGGGGACCCCTCCCAACACCATGGAGGATCTTCTGCTCCCGGCGTACCCTTTCTGTGGCTCGCTCTGCCCTGGCTTCCTCCCCAGGACCACAGCCCAGTCTCCCACCTCTGCCCAGTTGTTTCTTGGAGCATAAATTCAGAAAGTGTCTCCCCTGCCACACATACATACACCATTTCAGTCTTCAACGGGCTCTCCTCCACAGAGGGCCTCTGTGCTCTCTGTGCCTGCCCAGCACCGCAGGGAAGGAGAGGAGAGGAGAGGACACTGCCCACCCCGACCACCAAACTATATGTGCGCGCCCCCCCCCCCCCCCCAGTTCTAGGCTCAGTTCAGCCTTCACTGCTCTGCTTGTGTGCTGGCCACAGCCAGGTGCTCCAGGCTCAGCTGGGGAGAGACGAGCTGACCCCTTAGAAACCACCCATTGTGGCCTGTAGAGGGAGCCAGCAGGTGGGGTGAGGGGCTGGGCGCTGAGGGAGGCCTCTCAGTTTGTTCTCTGCAGGCCTGCAGCCCAGGACCCCAATTCCTGGCACCCTGAGATGGCCAAAGCGGGAGGGAGCCCAACTGGGAACCAGGTCCCTCTGGGGAGCCCTGCTCTTCCTGTCAGGTGGCTGCTGAAAGGTCCCTGGGAGCCGCTTCCTGGTCTCTGGAGCACTCTGCCTGCACTGTGGTACCCAAGGCTGGGCCCTAGTTTACGAATCCCCAAGAGGTAGCACCAGCCCGAATCCAGGCTCCGAGCAGGGGATCAGCATCAGAAACTAGGATCCCACCCCCACCCGTCCCCACTCCTCCTCACACTGAGACTGAGTCACCCGGCATGAAAGGAGGGCAAGCTTCAGGGCCCTCCCCTTTGCAGGAGCCCTTCCAAGGCCCTGGAAGGGCTCAGCAGTGTGTTCAATGGTTTTGTAGAACTAGCAAAAGTAGGATTTAAAAATTGTTTTTCTTGCCCACCCGGGCTTGGCTCAGCGGTTGAGCACCAACCTAGGATCCAGGGGATCGGGGTTCGATTCCTGGTCAGGGCACATGCCCGGGTTGTGGGCTCAATCAATGACTCTCTCATCATTGATGTTTCTCTCTCTCTCTCCCTCTCCTTTCCTCTCTCTGAAATCAATAAAGATATATTTAAAATAAATAAAAATTGTTTTTCTTAAAGAGGACTCTAAACCCAGAACATTACTGGCTCCACTTGTTTCTAGAACACACCTGCAATCTTTCACCTCTGGGCCTTTGCTTGGCACTCATTCCTCAACCCCCTCCCGACCTTGGCTGCCCAGCTACCACCAGCCCACATCCCCTTCACTGTTATACTGGACTGGCCCTTCTCTGGGAACGGACTGGTCTCCCCCGCCCCCCCCCCCAACAGACCTGCTCTCCTGGAGGCCAAGACCCTTTCCTTGTTTAACTCCTCTCGCCTGCTGTGTAGCCTTAGGCAACTTATATCACCTGTCTGGGCTTCCATTTCCTCTTCTTTAAAATGGGGATGGTCCTAATACATGCAGCTTCAGGTCTGGGGAGGAGTGACGCCTGTCTAATCTCCACACTCCCACGGTGGTGTTTTGCACACATCTATAAGCAATGGCACCTGTTTGCAGAGGCAGGGAGGTGGCTGGCAGGTGCTCCTGACTGTGGAATCAAAAGTCAGCTCTCTGAGCCCGGTTTCTTCATCTGTGAAGTGGGGACAATCGCCTCTGCTTTATGATGTTGCAGGTGACATTGAGTGACAGATATGAAAGCATCTGTGGCCTTCAGTGGCTGCATCTGGGTGTGGTTTCATCAGCTTCATTCAGTCACCCCATACGATGTTCCAGAGGCCTCACTTTCATGCTCCCTTCGTTCCCGCCTGCATCAGTTTCCTGGAGCTGCCTTAACAGAGTACTACAAATGGGGGGGGGGGGGGGCTTAAAACAACAAAAATGGATTGTCTCGCAGTTCTGGAGGCCGCAACCAAGGTGTAGGCAGGGCCAAGCTCTCTCTGAGGCTGCAGGGGGCCCTCCTGCCTCTCCCGGCTTCTGGTGTTTCGCCGGCAGTCTATGGCATTCCTTGGCATGCAGCTGCGAAACCCAACCCCTGCCCTCATCGTCACATGGCTCCTCCCTGTGGGTGTCTGTCCGCACATGGCCATCTTCTCACAAGGACCCCGTCATCGTGGATTAGGGCCCCACCTACTCCACTTCATCCTCACAAACTATACCTGCAATGACCCTATTTCCAGCTACAGTCACATTCTGAGGTACTGAGGGTTAGGGCTTCAACATGGCTTTATTGGGGGGACACAATTCAACCCATAATGCCATCCCAATGGTTTGTAGTCTTGGTCTTCTTTGAGGCTTTTTAAATGCATCAAAGGTCGCCTTGGCCAGGTGGGCCAGTTGGTTGGAGCGTTCTCCCATGCATCGAAAGGTTGTGGGTTCGATTCCCGGTCAGGGCACATACCTAGTTTGCGGGTTCGATACCCAGTTGGGGTGAGTGTGGGAGACATCAGTGTTTCTCTCTCTCTCTAAAAAAAAAAAAGAGAAAAAAAAAAAATCCTCAGGTGAGGGAAAAAAAACATGAAATCTTTAAAAAATAAATTAAAACATAAATGCATCAAAGGGTGTTTTAAAATACCAGCTGCCCTTGGGTTGCATGGAGAAGCAGGAGTGGTCACCCCGCCAGCCTGGCTCGCTGGGCCTGGCTCAGCCAGCACCTGGCTCGGGAGGGCCCCAGCGGAGGAGGTCCTGCCGAGACTGCCGACAGGGGTCAGGGCAGTGGGACAGGGTCTTCATGGCTCCCAGACACCCCTAATACTTCAGGTAGCAGAGGTCACTGACCGGTCAACACGCAGGCCCATTATCGCTGCGGCGGGGCTGGGCTGGGTCACGCACCGCTCAGCACCTGGGAGCCACCTGGGAGCCACCTGGCTTTCTCCGTGTCCAGCCCAGCCCCGCAGTTCCGAGGAGGCAGGCAGCGTACCCGGCCTCACCGGGAACAGGCGGCAGCGCAGGCCCGGGTCACGACTTCAGGTTTAAGCAGCGAGTCTGGCGCCCGCGGTTTCCGTGCCCTGACCCGGCCGAGACCGGGAGGGCGGGAGAGTGGGCCGCGGCCTCTGCCGCAAGTTGCCGCTCCCGCGTCGGCCAGCAGGGGGCAGCCAAGCCCGCCCTTTCCCCGCCAGGTCTCCCCGGGCGGCGAGCCCGCACCGCCCGCCCGGCTGCGCCGCGGGAGGAACCCGGGCGGCACGGGGGGCGCTGGGTCGGGCGGGGCGTGTCCGCATCCTCGCTGCGTGCGCCCTGGCTCCTGGCGCCACCACCTTCCTCCTGTCCACGAGGGGCGAATCCGGCCTCCAAGAGCGCCAGCTACAGGCTTCCCCTAGGTTCCTCATTTGGGGAGGGGACCCACACCAGGATCCATGTTCTGAGAACAGGTTCTGCTTTGGAATTTTTTTTCTTGAGAAATGACAACTGAGTCAAAATATTAAAACTAGAGTTATTTGGGAGAATCCAGGATGTGGGTGAGCACACCCTGGGACTACTCATCTCCCTCCTGCTTCACCCTGAGCCCACAGGAGATCCCCTTCCCGCTGGGCAGGCCCCTCTCTGCACCTCCCTCCTCCACCCACACTGAGCCCTCCAGCTATTTTAAACTACTTGTCACAAATGTAATTTGCAAGAGGAAGGGTAATAATAGTCCCAGCTCTCCCCTAGGACCTCTGTGTCTCCTGCCCATTTGACCTTGGCATTTGGTGGAGAGGGTGGTGGTGACTGTTGACATTCTGGGCCAGTGCGAGCACAGGCCTTCCTCAGTGTCAAGGTCAGCAGCCTCAGGGAAGGAACCTTTCAGAGGGTTCCTGCTCTCCCTGTAGAAGCCCTGGTGCCATGCACACCTCACTCACGAATGCCACTCAGCTAGGCCAAGGGGAATCAGAGCAGAAAAGGCTCCTTCAGAGGACAGAGCAGAAGAGGCTTGGGGACAGTCTGAGCAACCAGTGCTCCAAGGGGGGTGAATGTCTGAGGCCAACAAGGCTCAGACCAGAGGATTGACCATAGACAGGAACCCAAGAGAAGTGGGAGGCTCTGGCAGTGGGGGCTGCAGGCGGGGCCTCAAGAAGGAGAGGGTTTCTTGGGGGCTGTGGGAACCTAGGGGTGGAAGATGGTGGGGTGTCAGCACCAGTGCAGCTCCCTGCCCAGAGGAGCTGTCGCTAGGCCAGGATTCCTTGTGTGTAGGGCTTGGGGAGAGGCTGACAAGGTGGGCACAGGCCAAAAGGTGGTCTATGAAAGCTGGGACTTGCTTAGTCCGAAACAAGAGGACCTAGGAGGTCTGGGGGCCACTGTAGGGAGGTAAGGCTTGGGGGACCAGGTCCCTCATTCCACAGGCCTTCCCTCTCCTGGAAGCTGGGGAGCAAGGACACAGGTGCTTGGCATGGTGGGGGGACAGGTGGATCTGCTGAGTACTTAGGAGCAGAGGCTTCAGGACATAGGAAGGTGACCGTGAGCCAATGAAGGACCTGGCAGAAGGGCAGAGCTGGCTCCAGGCAGGAGGCCAGTTTGGGCAGGGTTCAGGGGACTTGAGGGAGGGGGTCAGTAGGGCTGGGGCACTGAAGGCCTGATGCCCAGGAGGTAGGGAGTGTATGTGGCAGGGAGTCCTGGAGATCTGGATGCAGGGAACTGACACCATCAAATGTATTTCCTGGGGGCCTGGCCCTAGAAGGGGAGAGGACCCCAATTGGATCTGCCCTGAAAGTGGCCAGGAAAGGGCATGAGGGACCCAGAGTCCACAGGCCCTGCGATCCTCAGGGGAGACATGGGTCAAATATGTGAGAAGTCCTCTCCTAGTTTAGGATGCCCAGCTTCCCCTACCTCTTTTTGGCCCAGGTGGGACAAGAAAATGGAAGCGTGAAATGCTGGTGGGTTGGCCCACCTCCTCTTCTGCTTAATAAACCAGGGTCTGGGGAGTGTCCACCCTCCACACCCTCTCCCTCAAATGCCTTCTGCCAGCTTTGGTTCCCTTCTCCACCCCAGACATTCCCCGTGAGATTCTGGGCCCCCGTCCTCAGGGTGCAGCCAGTCTCCTTGTCTGCTGACCTGGGAGCCCAGGGCTGGACAGGCCCCCAGGTCAGAGCCCATCATGGAGTTTATGGGGCAGATGCTTAGGTCCACAAATAGCACAACTGGTTACTGAGACCTGGTAGTGGACAGAGTGACCTTTACAAAACATAGATCAATTTGGTCAACACATTTCCCAAGGTTCACTTCATGCCAGGAACACACCAGGGACTGCCAGGCACAGAGATCCAGTGGAAGACAAAACAGATGGACAGCTCTTCCTGCAGGAGCTCAAGTCCTGGTGGGGTAGGGCTCTGAGGTGACCTCTGGGCAGAGGCCTGAAGGAGATGAGGGAGGGCTGGGCCAGGGGCCACTGCATCCTGCAGGCAAAACAATACTCAGAATTAGGAAGTGGAATGAGGAAGGAAAGCAGGGCTGCAAGGGGTTAGGGGTGTGCTGTGAGGTGGCGGCCAACTGGCTGGAGCCCAGGCTGAGGCCCAGCCCCTGCCAGGGCTGGAGAGGCCGCTGGGGGCTGGGGGCTGGGGGCCCAGGTCCAGGTTGCTGTTCTGCTTGAGCTGCTGTGAGGAGGCAAGCAGGCAGGAAGGGCTCCAGGCCAGCAGCCAGCACACGGTGACTGTGCAGTTTCCTGACTCAGGGCATGACCAGGGAGGGGCCTCAAGGTTCAGAGCGGGCCTCATGGCTCACAGGGGCCTCAGGGTTCAGAGGGGGGCCTCATGGCTCACAACGCCCAGCTGAGGGTCTCCTGTGAGTCGAGAGCCCAAGGTGACCTAGGCCACAGCTCTGGAAATGGACCCATGGGGGACAGGGTGGAGGTCTGGCGCACTGAGTGGCGGAGCAACACTGTCCTTGCCCTGCTCTTGGTGTGAAGCTGAAGTACCACCCTTTTCCCACCCCTCTTCTCTCCCTTTTCCAGGGGCTCCTGTAGGAAATCTGGGTCCTTTCCTGGGCTGGTGTGTGTTTGGAAACAACAGAGCTGAGGTGACTTCAGAACAAGATGGGGAGGCAGCCATGGCATGAGAAAGGACTTGGAGTCTGGGCCCTAACCCTGAAACCTGGGTGTTGCCTGGGGGCCCTTTGCTGCCCCCCCCCAACCCTGAGCCCCTAAGTGAGAATGGGCTGCCAGGAACCAGCGGCCTTTGCTCCCACCCAGGTAGGGCGGGCCCATCTCCGCCCAGCCCCACCCAGGAACCCAAGTCCTGTTTACTGCTGTTTCCTGGAACAGCTTGTTTTGATCTAGAGAAATCTGCTGACACACAGACGCCCTGCTCTCTCCCTCTGCCAGGGTGGAGGGATCTTTAGCCTTATTTGTAGAGAAAAGGGCAGAGCACTGCGAGCCGCTTTGCCTCCCCACCCCCCAACGCAGGACAGAGATGTCCCTGTGTGGTTTTCTACCCTCATTTCATCTCTCTTCAAACACATTCCTTTCTCAAAGAAAACTAGCTGTGCCCAGTTCGGAGGCCAGGAGAGCGTCTCAACAAGGACCCTCTGAAACTGCCAAGTTGTCCTTGGAAATGTGTGGCTGAGGCAGCTCCAGACACAGGGCACAAACGCGGGTCCTACTTCCTTTCACAGTGGGGAGCCCTAAGCTTGGTGGAATCCTCAAGCTTTTCGTGTTGCTAATTCCACCTACATCTACTCTTTTGAAAAATAAAATCTAAGCTACTTAGTTTCTGGGGTGTGGGGGTGATATGTGGAGACTTAGACCAGAGGTGAGAGCAGCAAGCTGACACATCAAGTTGGGCCGGGGAAGCAGCCACAGCAGTGACTGCCGACTCTCAGGCGCCTTGCAAATCAATAAAGGACTGACTCCCCAGCCTGGGACAGTGACACAGCAGGGAAGGCACTTGCTTGGTATTATAAACATTTACCAGCTTTCTGGAGCATTCTAACAGGCAATTCCCTTCTTCCACGTTGTTCTTTCAAGCCAAGTCTCCCCAGCCCACCCATGAAAATGTTGCCAGGACAAGACCTCGGAGAAGGGTGAGCAGCCGTAATCTCTCCCTGGCAGAAGAGTGTGGCTAAGTAGCCAGGGAGAACATGCCTGGGCTTGCTGCATACTCAGCCTCAGTGCCCAGTGTCACATGAGAGTCATCAGTTTTCCGAGAAGCAGGGGGAGGGGGAGGGTTCGGCAGCTGGGCCCAGCCCTGCCGGCAGATGCCATCTTGCAGAGACAAGGGGGAAAAATCTGCCCCAGTTTCCCTCTGGTTGCCAAGGAGGCCTGTTGTCAGAGGTGGTTTTGTTTGGGGTGTGGGTGGTTACCCTGGGAGGAGACTACCTGGCAGTTAGCCCGAGGCCATTCTCAGTTCTGGTTACTCTGACCACTGTCCTTTTTCCACCCTATACTTCAGGGGGCCAGAGCTGTGCCACATGGAAGGTCCCAGGCTGTGGTTCCTCCTCACTCATTGGCACAGGAGATGCCAAGGACCCTTTACAATATCCGCACCAAGCACCCAGGACCTGCCTGGGGGTGGGGACAGGATTCACTCCTTTGCTTGTGCCTCTGCTTTAGGAGACCCAGGTTGGGGGGCCTGCTCCCTGTGGGCGCCCCACAGGCAGTGCCCCCAGCAGGTGTCAGATGGACTCCCTGAGGTCCAAAACAGGCTGTAAACAGCCCTGGACAAATTAGTTTTTTATATTTTTATTAATTTTTTTAACCCTCCCGAGGGTATTTTTTTTCTATTGCTTTTCAGAGAGAGTGGAAGGGAGGAGAGAGAGAAACACAGACGTGAGAGAGACACATCACGAGTCCCTACGGGGCCAAGCCTGCAACGGAGGTATGTGCCCTTGATCAAAATCGAACCCAGGACCCTTCTGTCTGCCGATGCTCTAACCACTTTGCCAGACTGGCTAGAGCCAAATTAGTGTTTTTTTAAATTTAATTTTCTCCCACGTCCCAATCCAGAAATAAAATGGGTTGAATATACTCTATGGGTCTTGTTGCCCCACAATTACAGATTCTGTTTTGTGCACAAACAAGATCTTTTTGTTACTTTGCAACTGGCTTTTCCCACTTAATAATGAACAATCCCTAAGTATTCTGTCCAGGCCGGAATAGCTTTTCTTATGAAATACTTCAGACTTCCAGGCCCTTGCGACAGAGCGTAAGAGAACCACGGCACACACCCCTCAGCTACTGTGGCAATTCGGGGCTGAGCTTTTTAACCTACTGGCTCCCAACCATTTCTAAAATAAGATCACAGCAGGGTTTCTTTCCCGGGACCCCTGTGAGCACAGCTGCGGGCGCGGTTCTCTCGGGGCGCCGCGGGCAGCTGGCGGGGGCGGGGGCCTTCTCCCCGCGCCGCCGACCTCGGGCCGCCCCGCCCCCACCCGCGCGCCTGGGCGCTGACGTCACCGGCGCTCACGAGGCCGGGCCGCCGCCCGCGGAGTCACGCGCTGCTGCCTCCTCAGTGACGCGTCCTCTGCAGAGATCCCTCCGCCGCCTCCTGGAATTTTCCAGACGCTTTGCCGGCCCTTCTTCCAGACTGCTTGGGGCGGAGTGACCTGAGGCGACCTCCGCAGTCTCCGTCGCCCCCGCGGGAGAGCGGCCGCGCCCCCACCTCGCTCCTCTCTGGGAAGGGTGGGACCCCCACCCCCACCTCCCCTGGAGGACCCCCCCCGTGGAATCCGCCTCCCAAGTGTGTGTGACCTTGACATCTCCTCATCTCACGAAGCACAGCTGGGGGGGGTCGCCCCGGGTGACCGAGCACCGCCCCACTTGTCTCCTTGGGCGGGGCGGACTTTTTTCCGGTGACAGTGGAGGAATCGTCCCGCTGAGTAATGCCCTGGGTGACGCGGCCGGGGCTATAAAAGCAAAAAAAGTTGTGACCTGGCCGCAGGAGTTAGCGGCAGGGAGGGCGGCGGGCCCAGCTGCGCGGGAGGAAGCGGGCAGTGCAGGGCCTTAGGGGCAGAGGGGGAGGATGGCCTCGCTCGACGAGGCCGGGGACGCGGGGGGCCGGGAACGAGGGCTAAGGGGGGGCCTCGATCTGGGGGAAGCTGTCCCGGCCGCAGCCGCGGTGACAGGGCCCGCAGCACCCGAGGGCGGGCGGCAACCCCCCAGCCCAGGCTGGCGCTGCTGCCTGGGGGAGGGGGCGGCCACCTCCGCGAGGGGGGCGGCGACAGGGTCTCGCACCCTTGCTGGAGGCCAGGTGGAGCTGGGCCGCTGACGCCCTGAAGATGGCCAGGGAGGAAGGCAGTGGGTGCGGGCTGGGAGGGCGGGCCTTGACCGTGTCAGTACCAGCAGCCCCCTTTTTTTCCAGACTGAGGGTTGTGAACTCGCCTGGGGAGGAGGCCTGGTCTTGTGGAATTGAACTTAGCTTCGCCGCCGGGCTGTCGGCTCTGGCCCAGGGTGGTATGTAATTCTGGCTGGCCGGGGCCAGGCCCAGTCTGGTGGAACTCAGGCCTGGGTGTGAGGCCAGACCCCTGGTCGGCAGTGAGGGTGGTGTAAGGAGTGACTCAGGAGGTAGGTGCCACCCTGAGCGGTTCCTGGTGTGGCGCCTGCAGTGTCGGCCAGGTGGGGCTGCTGAGGCAGGATGTGTGTCTGTCGGGACAAAATTGACCCACGCTTTATTTTCCAGGTGGCAGTGCTCCCCTTGGACTTTCCTCTAGGTTCGGTGCTAACCTCTCCTGTGAGCTCACTGCCCCCTCCTCCTCCCCTTAACTCTCTCGAGGTTGTCCTTTCACTTAAAACATTGCTTCTGGTAACCTGGTAAGCCTGGGACAGTCGCTGAAAGCCCTGTTGGAGTCGGTATAGTTGGTAATCTTGGAGGAAAGGCTCTCCCTGCCGAGACTCTGGGTGGGGCGGGTTGGTGTTGCTTGCTGGTGGAGAGGGTGGGGACTGAATGTGCACCCTTGGGTGGGCCCGCAGCGATGGTACCAGCTGAAAGTTACAAAGTGCCTCATGGACCGTGGTTTGTTATAGCGTTCATCATGGCGATCAGATGGCACCAGGAGACATGGAGCCCCTGGCCTGTGAGTCGTAGCAGAGCAGGAGGGGAGACCCTGAAGGAGAGAGCTCGCCTAAATTGATGCCTGCAGATTGAATTTCCAGTCTTAGGAGGAGGAAGCTCTCCAGTGTCGTGTTTCCAGGCCTTGCTCAGGAAGCCCTGTATTCAGGAGGCCATCATTTAAAGCTTTCAGATGAGCTTCTGAGGGGGCAATCTTAAAGTCCAAATCAGATGCGCCCGGGCCACCGGCAGATGTGTTTATTTGAATTTTGATCTTGGAGCACCAACCTCCGGGCACATGAATGCCAGCAGGCACCCCTCCTTTTTTGGGTGGAGGTTTTCAGATGCTGCATCTTCTGTATTGAACCTCCTGTCATGCTAGTTCTCTGCTACAAACCTTGCTTCCAGAAGATTTTTAAGCTGTAGAACATTTTAACGTTGATGCCACAACACAGAGTGATGCCTTGTAGATGGAGCTTGCAGATGGAGCCCAGTGACCCTCTCACCTACCCACCTACCTACCTTCTTGCCTGTGCGGTGGTCGGAGGAATTCTTAGTGTGATGATATAACTGTGGGAAATGTTCAGATTTGAAGTGCCTTAGGCAAATGCTTGGATGAGGCAAATTGGGGTGGGGGATGATTGTATTGTGCTGCAGTCTGGGGGGGTACAAGTTGGTCACCCCCAAATTCTGTTAGAAATGGCAGGTCTAGTGTGGGCAATTTCGTTGCTGACTGAGAAGGGATTGGTTGGGTACGGGCAGTGATCTTTGATTCATCTTGCTCTGTTTTTTAACTTGAATTTTACTTGTTTAGATTTCAAAATAATCTTGGCATTTAAATGGGAGGACCCTGAGGTGAGGGTTGTAGGAGGGAGAGGGCACAGCTCCACACTGGTATTGGGAGGGGTGGGGGGTGAGGAAAGGGAAGAGGGGTGGTTAGCTATATGGCAGACGGTGGGGGGTTTAGGGAATGGGTGGAAGGGAATTCTCTAGGGGGAAAAAAGGGAGGGCAGGCTTGGTACTGGGAGGGGTGGGGTAAAAAAAGGGAGAGGGAGGGATGGTTATATTGCAGAGGGTGGGGGTGGCAGGGAATGTGGGTTGAAGGGAATTCTCTAGAGAAAACATCAGTGGGCAGAGCTCTGGAGAATTTAATAGAGCTCGTGGGCATAGAAAATGTTAGCTAATATTAGTAAATTGTTCATGCTAGTTGAATTGTTGCTTGGAAGCACAGAAGTTCCTTGGGAACTTTCTAAAGCACTCAGAACTCTCAGTGCAGGGGGAAAAGCAAAATTGTTTTGCTTTGCTGAAGGTGGGGAAGGCTGAAAAGATGTAATACAACCCGTCAGTCACTTGAAAGATGGGCGTCAACCTTGCCTTAGCAGGGCATTAGCATCCTTCACTGCTTTGCAAGCTTCTTAAGTGGTTTGTCTGAAGCTGTGGAGTCTTACAAAAGACTTAAAATGCTCAAATTGTGGGCTTTTAAAATATTTAAGTTTGAGATTTTGGTGTACACTAGATTAGATGTACTCTTTTGGGTTACTCCTCTGGGTTTATAACTCATTTTTCGCTGAGATTTTGTGATTGAAAATTCTAAGCAAAATGAAAAACTGATTTCTAAAGGATTTTGTATGTTACATTGTGCCTTATAAACACATTGCTTGCTTGTCTTTTTTTTGTGGTCAGTATTAATAACAAGTTTTTCCTTACTATTATGTTTTCATAGTCACTGTAACAAGGAAAACCAAATAACCTTTTGTGGTCACTGTAAAATTACTGTAATATTTGGTAGCAAACAATTCATGTACCAAGGTCATAATTTATAATCCATCATGTCTTTAGTTTGAAAGTTTGTGCTTTTTAAATGATCCAGTACTAGAGGGGTGAACTATCAGCCAAAATCAGTTTGGGGAATAACAAAATGCGGTGGGGGCTTCGCTAAATGTGGTCTGATTGTAAAAATTTAGGGGAGGGTCTGAAAATGCTTTATCACTTGTTTGAGATGCATCTGTTGAATTGGTAAAGTACACCAGTGGCTATTTGTTATGTCTCTCTTCCCCTTAAATTTCACTTTAGAAATTTTAAATCCCTACTACTTTTTGCCCTTGGGATTTTTTTTTTGTCTTCTGGGTTTTAAAAAAAAAATGTTTTAAAGTTTGTTGGCATGATAGTTCCGTTCTTAACCAGAGACTTGGGCATAACACAGTTGCTATCCTTGCAACTGAGAAGGATTAGTAATGCATGTATGGGAAATAGGTGGGGTAAGAACAAGTACTGTTGCCTCATGTATGTGACTAATCATTTTTCTTCCTCATTACAGCCTAATAAAAGTTTGAGCTCTAAACTCATTAGAATTGTTGTATTACTATATTTTTTACCTTAATCTTTTCTGTAAATCAAGTTACCTTCATAAATTAATTTGAATGTATCTTCATATTGTAGATTTAAGCCTAAATTCACTTTTCATCGGTGCCAAATAATAGGTCATTCAGTAGAGGGTGGGACCTCAGAACTGGGCCCGATGGGCCTGGGCCTGGGCCTGCTGGGCAGGGCTGGGCTCTGCTCGCTGGGAGTGTGGAATGGAATGGCATTGAAAACTGCCCGCCGCTCAGTAAAGGGGTGTGGGGAGTACTTTGTAATATCCCGGGATTTTACCTGGTTAGATTTCCAAATGGTGTGGTCAAAAAAAAGACCTGTTTTTCTTTCCATTTGCTTAGGGGAAATGGTCTAAGAATAGAATGGACAATGTACTATGTGTTTTCCATATTTGGGTCTTTGGGAGACTGGAATGTACCTGGCATTTGGATTTAAGCACGTAATTCTCATCTTACTCGAGTTTGGCTTAAACTTTTTCTTTTTGGTGAATGACAAGAGTTTGGGCTTAGTTGCGTGAGAGCTGTACTAAACAGTCTGACTATACAAAGGGTGTGAGTAGAAGCCGATTCTGGGCCCCAGGTGGGGAAGTGGCAGCATTTCCTCCTGGGAGCTAATCCTTGTATTGTGCTGTGACCCAAACCGGTGGGGAGTTCCAGAGAGCTGCCCTGGGACTGGCTGCTGCCCTCAAGTGTCTTGTTTGCCTGCCTCTTCGGTCCTGTGACCCCTCACGTGTATGCTATTGAGAAACTAGTTAAGCCAGTGTGCCCACCTATCCAGGGCTCATGGCTGTCAAGAGTGTGCCCCACCGTGGGCAGGTACAAGGGTCCTTTTCCTGCTCACCACCCCTTTCCTGTTACCCCAGAACCATCTAGGCCCCCCCTTCCTATCTCTCTCCTTTTCCTTGCCTTTTATCCAATCCCCCTCCACCTGCTTCGCCCTCTTTCCAGAATGTGTTTCTCGTTTTTTATATGATTAAATCTTGCTTCCAACCTTAAAGGGTAACTGCTATAAACACCTCTGTAAACAGTACTGTTTCTTACAACTGGCAGGCTGACAGTATCTCCACAGGGGTGTGTTTGGCATTGGGAGAGGTTTGACGTGGGGCTTGTTAATACGAGGAGCAGAAAGCAGGCAGCTGAAGGCTGTGCCGACGTCCTGGCTTTCACCCCAGCCGGATGGTTTTGGACTCAGGAGCATCCTACCTGTCTTACCCTCAGTAATCCTTGGCTCAGGTGGGATGGTCACAGGCGTTGAAGATGGTTGACAATTACTGCGTCCTCGTGCAGAGGCCTGATTTCAGCCTTGCCTCTGAACTCCCAGAGGTAGTGGGTGAAATACAGTGGACACTGAAATACAGTGGACTTGTGGCGATTAAGCAGAAGATGGTGACCTGGTACAAAGTAAAAGTAATGGGACCTAAGCGTAGCAAAAGTTGAACTTGGAAGTTCTTTTAAAAAGGAAAATAGCCTGAGAGTAAGTATTGGTTGAGGCTCCTCTGTGTGCCCAGTTTGGACACACTAAGAACTGCAGGAATGGCATGTGTTACAGAGAGGAGACTGGATCATAACTGCCCTACCCCACCCCACCCTGTCGGCGCCCTGCCTTGGTCTTACTGACCATGGCATTAGGGACTCCTAGGACTGTTTATGTGGCAGCTAATCTCTCCGTGTGCACCTAAGTCCCTAGAAGAAAGACCTCTGGCTTTGAGCAGGATTTGTCAGTGTGTGGTGCTGACATAAATGAAATGCCAAACAGGCTTATGGGTATTTGTGGTATGTTTTAAATGTTCACATTTAATGCATAAAAATACACTGATGCAGCCTGGAAATGGTAAGAGGAAGGTGGCGTCCCGGGAGGGTGGCCTCGACCTTCCTCCGCTGAGGGCACCTGCTCCACCTCCCACCTTACCGCCTGCTGGGCAGGGCACTGCTGTCTGCTGGGGCCTCCACTCTCCAGGGCCCTCAGCTCTGTACCGCCTTCACTCTCAAGTAACTCTCATGTGTGAAAAGGGTTTATTGTAAGGTTTACAAGTACGAAAATTGAAAAACAAACCTCAGTAACCTTCCGTTAAAGATTGTCATTGGTATATTTGCTTCTAGAGTTTTTCCTATGCGTAGGATGTACTTATTTTTATAAAATGGGGTTATACTGTAAATTATGTTCTGCAACTTTTTCATTTAATATATAGTGGGCATCTTTTGTCGTTTTAAAGCACCTTTTATGGTGACAATGTTCCATTGTATGGCTGTATCAGTTTAAACAATCTCCTTTAGAAAACATGGTATCTTCCAGTTTTATTGGTTGTTCAGTAAAAGTAATTACATATTAAGAATATGAATACTCCTTTGTTATATTGATGCAAATATTTTTCCTAGTTTGTAGATTGCCTTTTCATTTTTTTAAATGTGTCTCACACACACAAATTATAGTTTTTCTGCAGTTAATTTGTCATTCTTTGTGGTTTCTGCACTTGGTGTTATGTCTGGGTTTCCCCCTCCCTAAGAATATATGTTAATCTGTAATTTCTGTGGCACTCGTATGGTTTCATTTTTTTACTTTTAAATGTGATCCAACTGGATGGAGTTTATTGAGAGGTCTGTTTATGTGTTGGGGGCAGCAGGCTTGAGCCTCTGATCTTGCTTCCTCCCTCTGCTGCCTCCCTGTGGCTAGATGTTGGAGTGGCTGAGAGTCTCGTCAGCCAAGAGGCTTGTCAGTGGACAGTTCACTGGAGAACGCCTTCAAGCAGGTGGGTGTTGTCTCCTAGGGGGATCCTGGTGGTTTTTCCACCGTGGCTCCCCGTTCTCCATCCTAACTGACTTGGACCTGTGGCAGTGGGCATGGTAAGGTGTCAAAAGCAGGTGCAGAGAGAACTGGCTCTACTCCCTAACTTGGCCACTGGGCGGCTTTAGACTGGGAGCAAGTTACTGACCTCGCCTAGCCTGTTTTCCTGGTCTGTGAAGAGGGGTCACAAATGTGTGTTGGGCACAGCCGCTTTTCACCGAGGCTTACAGGGACTCCCTTTCATTATTGCCCAGCCTCAGATCTAGCCACCTCCTCCTGATCCCTCTCCCCATCCTCCACCGCCTGCCTGCCTTGCTCTGGGCCGTTCTGTAGTGGTCGTCAGTGTGTATATTCCAGTCTGTTCATGTTTTTAATTTTGTTTCCATTCACATTTCTCTGTAGCAACATAGTCCTAAACACATTAGAAGTGGCTTTTTCTCTGGGTTGTTAATTCTTACACAAGAATTCATGGATGGCTTGCTAGGGGTCTGAGTACTCTGGAACTGTGTATGTGTACATTTCTCTGTGGGAAGGAGAAGCTCACTGGAGGGGTGCGTGACCTCAGAAGAGATCCTGAGTGGCCCTGGCCGGTTTGGCTCAGTGGTTGGAGCATCAGCCCACAGAATGAAGGGTCCTGGGTTCAATTCCTGCCAAGGGCATGTACCTCGGTTGGCCCTGGTGAGGGTACATGCAGGAGGCAACCAATCGATGTGTCTCTCTCACATCGATGTTTCTCTCTTTCTTCCACTGTCTCTGAAAAGCAATGGAAAAAATATCCTCTGGTGAGGATTAAAAAAAAGAGAAATCCTGAGTGGATGACTGCATTACTCCAGCAGCCACTGCTTATCCACAGTGTTTGTCAGTGTTAAGTGGTAATCAGGGTTTTGACCATTAGACTGCTGCTCTGAGCATTATGTTCAGCGAACATACATAGATTCCCGATGGTGTTGCCGGTCACTGCGCATGCGCGGCTCTAGAACCGCCGCTGGCGCTCAGGTCTCTACGGCCGGCCTCCGCCTCCGCCTCCGCCATCGGCGCCTCCACAGCTGCTAACAGCAAGTTCTTTGTATTTTATTGCTAGTTCCTGAAAAGCGTGTGGAAAGAGACAACATAAAATTTACCATGTTAACCATTTTAAGTATAAATTCAGTAGCGTCAAGTGCATTTACACTGTTGTGACTATAACGAAGCTCTGAACTTGTCCTGGTAAAACTGAGACTCAGTAGCCATGAAGCTGCCCATTCCCTTCCCCGCCCCCGCCGGCACCGCTGTTCTACTTTCCTTTCTGTGGGTGCGACTGCTCTAGGCACCTCTCAGTAAGTGGAATCCTACGGTATTTTGCGACCGGCCTGTGTCGCTTAGCATAATATCCTAGGTGCCCCTACATTGCAGCACGTGTCAAAAATGTCTTCCTTTGTGAAGAGCTGAGTAACGCTCCCCTGTGCGCGTGCGCCGTGCCTTCGTCACTGGACGCTCGGGCTGCGCCCACCTTTGGTTACTGTTAATGCTGCTGTGAACATGGGCGTGCAGTCCTTCATTGAGACTCTGCTTTCAGTTCTTTGGGGTACATGCCAGAGTGCAGCGCTCGGTCGCGTGGTGTTTGTTTCATTTTGTGAGGAACTGCCACACTGTTTTCCGTAGTAGCCGCGCCATTTTACACTCCCAGGTGTGCAAGGCTTCCGCTTCTCCTGCTCACTAATACCTGTTATTTCCTGTTGCTTTTTAAAATAGCCATCCTAATGGGCGTGAGGTGACATTTTGTTGTGGTTCTTATTTGCATTTCCCTAATTAGTGATGTTGAGAATTTTTTTGTACCTTTGTTGGCCATTTGTGTATCTTTGGAGAAATGTCTTTTCAAGTCCTCTGACCGTGTTTACCTATTTTTACGTTTGTTACCTGTGCTTTTGGTGTCACGTCCAAGAAATCATTGCCAAATTCAATGCTATGAGTATCTGTTGCTACTTTTAAAAGTACTTGAGTAATCATAACCTGTATTTCTGTAATTACTGGCTAGTCTAACGATTTTACCACTTGATTCACAATCTGCATTTTTCCTCTTTGACCACTTACCATATGAAACTTCCATATTGATTTTTATAATAATGAATTTTTGTATAGTTGGGAAGGTAAGTGTTTGCCAGTGAGATTGTCAAACTTATTCTCGTTTATTCTTTTTATTGCTGGAGCAAAAGGTATCTATTATACAAGGACTTTTAAGAAATTAGCCTAATAATAACAATAATAAGTCAGTTGGGTTTGGATTACTTTCTTTAGTAGCTAAACATGTCTGTACTACCACAGTTATGCTAAATGCTCTTCTCCATTTAAGGCGTAGTGTGAGTCTAACCTAGGAGTGGACCTAGATCTAAGTGATTTATACTCGTAAAGTTGAAATGTCAAAGTTTTATTGAGTAAATACTGTTTTTGCTGATTTTACTCCACGTCTGTCAATATTAGCGTCTTAAAATTATCTGCCTTAATCTGTTTCTGGACTTTTTATTCTCTAGGTTTTGTTGTTTTTAATCAAATACAATGAATTTGAATGACTCTCATTGTTCATTATGTTTTAAAACCTAGTAATTCGAAGCCATGATGCTCTTCTCAAGGCAAGAATGTCCTCTCCTTGTTGGAACTTAATTCACAGAACTGGGTTAATCTTTGGTTCATGACATAACATGCTTCCTTTTATTTACTTTCTTGATGTTTGTGATAATGTGGTAAGAATTTCTGAACCTAATATTCAGTATAAGAACTAGAACCTTAGGCAGATTCCACTGCCTGTTTCCCTGCCCCCCTCTAGGAGGGGCAGTCCTCCTCCTCAGTACTAGGTTTCTTTTACTTGCTTTCTTATCCATGTGACTAAAAAAAACCTCTTATCTAAACGTGTTTCGTAAAGTACATATTTTAATTGTAGTTGTTTTTAACTTTATAAAAAAGGTATTATGTTGTACATAATCTTCTAGACTTTTTCTTATTTAGTAGAAGATTCGTGCCTTGCCCTGTGTGTAGTTCATTCGGTTTGCTGCTGGATAGAATCCATCTTGCGACTATACCACAGTTAATTCATTGACTTTTCCATCGCTTCCCTGATTCCGTTGAGTGCAAATGTACAAGTGGGTGGGTGCTGTATACAGAATTAAAACTTGACCAACAAGATTGGCACTATCCACCCCCCACCGCCAAGAGTGACCAGTGTTACCTGGTGGCTGTTTCCTTCCAGACCTTTTTCTGTTCATTTAGATCTGCATCTAAAAGACACCATAGTGTGTTTCTCTTTCTTCTCTGTATAAGTGGGGAAAATACTGTTGCATACTGTATATAATTATTGACTTGTTTTTTTTCATTTAACAGTAGGGAGACTCACATGATCTGCGTAGTATTTCTTAACATGAATGTACTATGGGTTATTTAGCCATTGTGATATTGTCAGACATTTTCAATCTTTTTGATCTTTCAAACAACACTCTGCAATCACCGTCATCCATGGTGCACAGGCATGAGTGTCTCAGGGTGGATACCAAGTGGAATTGTTGGGTCATAGGACGTGGGTGACAGTCTACCATTCTGCCCTGTTGCCCTCCCGAGGGTTGTACAAATTCCCATACCCGAGTGTGAGAGTGTCTGTTTGTTCATATCCTGTTTGACACCCTGTATAGCAAACTTTGCAGTTTCTGCCAGTTGCCTTCTTTGATTTGTCATGTATTCACAGAGATTCGGAGGCTTTAATAGGACAATGGATTCTTGGCGTCTGTGAGCTTAACATTTGTGGCCTTAATGCTGATAGGAGTCACATAGTGATAAGATTCATTATAATTTTCTTGAAGTATAATGTTTTAAATTACTCATGTCGTGAGGCTGCCAAGGACAAACAACCTAAACTCTGTCCATGTCACACTGTGGCTTTGTCCTCTGTTTATCTTTGCATTTCAGAGACACTTCTGAAGGGACCAGCATTTTGCAGATTTAGATAAGGCCATGGCCAGTGTTACTATATTGTGTACTGTTGTATGGCTGGGGCTGTGGTATGTGGCAGAGTTTATTTTAATCCCTTTATAAGTTACTGGGTTTGTATTTAAATTCAAGCAGTGTGGACCCAATGTGGAAGATAAGCGCTCCTCTGTTCTTTCTCTCCAAGGTAACTACTGATGACAGCTGCTGTTCCTTCAGACATCTTTCCTCCGTGGGCGTACTAAAACGGGCCCTATTACTATTTGCTTTAAAATGAGACCGAACAGTGCGTACTGCTCTGCAGCTACTTGGCTGTTTTCCTGGCTCCGTGACGTTTAATCTTGCACATGGTGTGCAGCACTAGGCTTCATCATTCTCTTAGAGAGCTCTTTCTACTCATTAAAAACAAGTTTGCTGTGAAACAGCATCCATGTCATACCCGCGGCAGCCTCACACTTCATGGATTTACTGCGTCTCTGATTGTATCGTGCTCTCTGTGCTTGTAATCTCTTGTTTTATGAACTTAGTGTAGCCTGAGTGTACAGTGTTGATAACATCTACAGTCGTGGACAGTGAGGTCCTGGCCTTCACATCCACTCAGACTCACCCAGAGCAACTCCAGTCCTGCAGGCTCCATTCCTGGTAAGTGCCCTGTACCGGTGCACCATTTTTTATCTCTTAAACCATAATTTACTGTGCCTTTTCTGTGTTTAGATATACAAATACCGTTCTATTACAGTTGCCTGCAGGATTCAGTACAGTAACGTGCTGTACAGATTTGCAGCCTAGGAGCATTAGGGTGGACCGTATAGCCTGTGTGCTGTGGGCCAGACCACCTAGGTGTGTGAAAGTGTCCTCTGTGATGTTCGCACAAGGAAGTCACCGAAGTTCTCAGAACGCACCCCCCCATGCCTTTAAGCCCCACGTGACTGGAATGCCTAGGGGAGGCCCAGCGGCAGGCATTCACCCCTGCTCCGCCGCAGCGCTCTCCCTCCTTCCCTCCTTCCCTCCTTCCCTTGTGCTGCCGGGTCTGGAGCTGAGACTTCTGCTGCCACAGTGGAGTATGCTGGCCTTCTCCTGATGTGCCGTGGAGTTCAGTTGAGACTTCAGTTGTTGAAGCTGCTTGTCCATTCCAGAATTTGGCATAAGCTGGTGTCTGACTTGTTTAGCACAAAACAAGCCTTACATTCTACTTTCTGGTGTTCTTTCCTCTAACTATTCTAGGAAAACAGTTGTGACATTTGCAAAAAAGTGACATTTAATTATATCTTGTGTTGATCTGTTGAAATCTTCTCACCTATCTAAGCATTTATAGCCCTGAGTGGCAGAGTGCATGTGCGTGGGGGCACAGTCTGCTCCCCTGGCTGCCGTCTGCTCAGCACGACCCTGGCTGTTTTCTTGCTTTAGTACACTCTCCCTCTCCTCCAAGAGGCCACCAAATGCCGTGAGCACAGCTGTGAACCCTACTGTCTCTTACTCAACTCATAGGGTCATGGGAGCTTACTGTCAGGATCTGCCCCAGAGGTCGTCTCTCCCCTTTCAGCCTCGGTTGGTTGTCAGTGCACTGGTCCCCTTACTCTTCTGTCGATGTGACAACTGTGACCTGTCTGTGTCAAAGCAAGGTCCTGCCTCTGCCCCATGATGCACATGTTAAATCCCAACCTGTAGGAGGTACAATGACCTCTTTCTCTAACCCTGGACTCCCTTCCCACAGAGGCAACTGTTGTGGCCACTTGCTGGAGTTTCTTTCGAGAAAGCTGTGTACATGTTTAACCATAGTGGTTGTGGTACGACACATACCCTCTCTTGCACTTCGGATTATTCAGTCAACAGCATGTCTAGGTGCTCGCTGCGTATCTGTATTTATGGTTGACCTTAGCTTTTCAATGGTTGCGCCATAATCCATGTTTGAATTATCCATTCCTCTCCTAGGGGACAATTAGGTTGCTTCCAGCAATTTTTACTGTTTATGAGGCTCTACTGAGTGTCTGTTGCATGTGTTTTTATGTACATGGGCAGCTGTAACTATGGGGGAAAGTTTCCCCTCAGAGGAATTCACCGTCTTGAACGTGCTGTCCATCTGGAACCCAGTGGTTTTTGGGGGGCTGCCGAGGTGGGGCTAGCGTGGCCCCTCACTGACTGCCCTTCCGGGTGGGGGCCTGAGTCGGGGTCAGCCCACCCCTCCGTTTCTGGGCTCCCTGTGTGCTGTAGCCGAGGCGGAACTGCAGGGGCCTGGAAGCAAGACCGCGCAGCCCGCCCTCGGCGGTTTCGCTGTTTCACTGGCGCGGCGGGAGCGCGCTTCGGGAGTAGCGTGCGTGGGCCCGGCCTTCAGTCAAACACTCTTCTGTTTCCTGATGATAATTTGCCTCTGACTTACTATTGAAATAGGATAGATTGCTTTTTCCTGTTTTCTAAGACATTGTCATGCCGAAATCTGGTTGTTTCCTTAAGGGACTTTCTTCGCAGTGGCACTGCTGGCTCAGAGGGTGTGACCCGCGAGGAGGCTTTGACCAGGCTGCCGGGTGCCCTGGCGGCTCTGCTCGGCTTTCCCGGCCCACCAGCAGCAGCTCCCGCACCCTTGGCCCTCTTTGATTTTATCTTTGCTCGTTGGAAGGCAAGAAACAGTGTTCCGGTGTTTTCATTTGCACATTTCGACTCGTGAGGCCGAATGTTCGCTTCTGGCGTTTGTCAGCTGCTTTGGGCGCCGCTTCAGTTGCCACTCCCCGGAGCTCTTCGGGTTGAGGACAGTCACCCTTATCACAAAGAGGTTTCCGGGTTTGTAGTTCGCCTTTCAAATTTGCATGTTGGGTCTTGCCCCGGGGTTTACCTCTTTAACCCACCTAGCAGTTAACTTGCTGTACAGTATGAGGCACAGAGCTAATTCAGTTCTTTCAGAATGGCTAACCGAGTTTCCCAGCACCATTTACTGAATAATTGTTTCTCTGTCGATCCGAAATGCCACTGCTTGATTATGGACTAAATAATCTAATTACTAGGTTCTGTTTCTGAACTTTCTAGTCTGTACCACTGATCTGTCTTTCCTTGAGCCAACCCAATGTTTTAATTATTTTAGATTTGTAATGAAAGTATTTGAATTTTTATTGGGATTGCATTATGAATATAAACATATTACAGTACTGACTTCCCATTTAGAAACTGGCCTCCCTGTTCATTAAGGATAGGATGATTTTCCTTAAGAAATTTAGATTCAGGAATTTCAGACTGCTCTGACACAGGTTATGCACACTTACGACATTTGTTTTAGAACGGTTTTTCTGTATTGTGGTTGGGTGTGTTTTTCAATTAAAATTTCAGACGAGCTTTGCGCAATGGCAGCATCGTAGCTAATGAGGTTTATCTGAGTTGCGATTATTGCTAATAAAGGGAAAAGAAATTCAGATGATGGTAACATATGGTAAGACGTGTGTGTAGTAAATTATGCTGAACTTCAATATTAGGGCCAGTTGGAGGCAATGCAGTATCTTGCTAAAAGTGTAAGCCTTTGAGCCAGATCACCCTGCTTTCACGCTGGACCCGCCTCTTACTGTGACCAGCTTTCTGCCTTAGTTTCCCCATCTTTAAAAAAGTATAATCGTATTATTTACTAAGAAGTGGGATGAAGGTTAAAGTAAGCATTGTGCTTATTTGGCACTGTTCTCTTAGGGTTTCCAAGTAAGTAACAAGTCACCTTTAATAAGTATATTATCCATGTGATTTATTCATTTTTCACACGTCTCTCACCTGTCTTCTTGGCATTGGCTATAATTACTAATGAGCTGTGAGCATCGTAGTCTTGCTCCCGCCTGACCTGTGGGATTTGTCAGCAAATGAAGGAGGGGGGGTCAAGCAGGGCCCTGGAAGGTGCACATAAGCCCCAGCAGCCTGCATCAAGTCGCTGAAGGGGTAATTGCCCTGCTGCTGGTCCTTAGGGATGATCTGCTGATAGTCATTTTAAATTTTAATATTTATGTATTTATTTTAACATGTATTTGAAAAATTACTGGTTTTCCATTTATGGTGATAATATAGTTTTCTTTTGAAATAAAGTTATTTTTCCTGTTTTTCCTTTTTTAGGTTGAAATACTCACATGCCAGAACATGCATGCTTTCGAAGTGCGCAGTTCTGTGGATGTTAACATTTTACTGTTGTGTAACCATTACCAGTGTTCATTTCCAGAACTACTTCATCATCGCAAACAGAAGCTCTACCCATGAAACAATAACTGCCCTTCCCTTCCTCCCCTAGTCCCTGGTCACCTTTATTATATTTCCTGTCTCTACGAATTTGCCTATTCTTGGTATCTCATATAAGTGAAATCATGTATTTGTCCTTTTGTGTCCGTCTTATTTCACTTAGCATAATGTATTCAAGGTTCGTCCATAGTGTGGCATTTAACAACACTTTGTTTCTTCCTGTGACTGAACGAAGTTCCATTGTACGGATATCCCACGCTTGGTTTATCCATTCATCATCTGGAATCTGGGTGCTTCTCACTTCCTTAGCTATTATGGATAACGCTGCTTTGATCATTTGTGGGCCAATTTTTGTGTGAACGTAAGTTTTAAATTCCCTTTGGTGTCGACCTGGGAGAGGAATTGCTGGGCCATGTAATAACTGTTTAACTTTTTGAGGAACTGCCAAACCTTTCCAATGCAGCTGTACCGTTTTACATCCCTGCAGTACTCTGCGAGGCTTCCAGCTTCTCCATCCTTGCCAGCACTTGTTCTTATCTGACTTGATTACAGCTGTCATAACGGGCATGAGGGGTGATGGCTCATGTGATTTTGATTTGCTTTCCTCTGATAACTGATGCCACACGCCTTTTCATGTGCTGTGAGCCATGTGTGTGTCTTCTTTGGAAAAGTGTCTATGCTGATCCTTGACCACTTTAAAATTGGGTGTTTGTCTTTTCATTATTGGGTTATTAAGAGTTTTTATATATTCTGGATACTACACCTTCATCAGATATATCATTTGCAGATACATTTTCGCATTCAGGTGGGAGTTGGTGATTCCACTTTCACATCTTTAAAATGAATTAATTTAATGGGGGGGGGGGCTGCTATACTCAAATGTTAGGGGGGGAGTCTCACAGTGGTGTGTGAATGATTAAAGTTTGGAGGGTGTCCCCGATGAGACCACGAGTGTCTGGAGGCAGATAAAGAAGTGCGATCCTTAAATGTGAAACAGATGAGAGCGTTGCTCGGGTGCACCCCTTCACGTGTGATGTCAGCTGGCATCAACCACTAGGTATCCTGGAATCTCGGTTGCTCAGAAGTGTTTGCTTTTTAGTCAGTAATAGATGTTGGGTTTATTAAAATGTCTTTCCTGCATCTTTTGAGATGAGCCTCAGGTTTTTCTTTCATTTTCTAATGATTAATTATATTAATGGAGTATTAATTTTTTCATTAATATTAATAGAATAGTATGCTCTCCTATTGTTTCTGAAACAAACATTCCCTGGCCTGGAGCTTTATTTTGTCGACACAGAAATGAATCAGAAGGTCCTTGTTGACTTAGGGGCGTTGTCAGGCAGGTTTTGGTAACAATATCAGGAAAAGCACAGTAGAGCGTTGGCTAAGAGCACAGCTCTGACAACTTGGCCTCTATTCCCTGCTTTGTCACTTAATAGCATGTGACTTTGGCCAAATTTCTTAAATTCTTTTTTTAAAAAATATGTCTTTATTGACTTCAGAGAGAGGAAGGGAGAGGGAGAGAAAGAGATAGGAACATCGACAATGCGAAAATCATTGATTGGCTGCCTCCTGCGTGCCCCCGACTGGGGATCGAGCCCGCAGCCCGGGCGTGTGCCCTGACCGGGAATCGAACCGCCATCTCCTGGATCCTAGGTCAATGCTCAACCACTGAGCCATACCGTCTGGGCAAATTTCTTAAATTCTTTAAGGCAGTTTCCTCGGTGATAAAATGAGAACAAAAACGGTGTTAAACCTATTTCTTGGTCTGTGCAAAGCTGAAATGAGGTCACATGGTGTGGACACAGCGGAGTGAGGGGCACAGCTGCTTCCTGTCCCTGTTATGATAGAAATAGAGCCAGAGGCAGGTTCCTGGGGCTGCCGCAACTCCTTTTTGCAGGGTCAATTTCTTCCTGAGCTACTGTGCTAGTGAATATTTCTATTTTATGTTAATTTTAAAGTTATATTTTCTAAGAAAATTCTTTTTCATATATATTAGTATAAAATATCCTTTTACATTTTAATATTCTCTTTCTGAGTAGTTTTCTCACTTCGTTCTTATTCCTAGTTTCCTTTGTGTTGAGTAGAAATGCATTTTATTGACCTTTTCAAAGAAACAGCTTTAGATAAAATAAGCAGTTCTACTGCTTTCATTTTGTTATTTACTTCTTTTATTTCATTCTTCTGCTTTCCTTGGATTTTGTTGTGTTACTGTTTTTCTAGTCTTCATTTATGTTCAGACTCCCATACTTTTAACAGTGGGAAGGGAAGGTGCAGCACAGTGAGGGAGGCTGGCAAGCGGCAGTCCTGCTCCAGCCCCGCCACGCCATCACCCCTGTGACCTTGGACAAGGCCTCAGCTGCTGAGGCGTGGAGTTTCTCTATGGAGGCTGCCGATGCCACCCAAATAGAGGTACTGGCTTCTGTTGGGCCAGAGCCTAGCAGGCACCTGGGGGCATCACAAAGGGAAATAGAGAAGTACCGTTGCTTCATTCCACGGTTCCCATCTCCAGCGGTCCCTCCAACAACATTCTCCATGGCAGAGACTGAGATGGTCTCACAGACACAGGCAAACAAGATGACCAGCCCTGCCTTCATGGCGCCCCCATTAAACAAACTAACAATAAAGAGCAGCCTGAGAGTGAAGACAAAGCCCTCACCCAGAGAAGGGGACCTTTGAGCTCTCACTTTGGGGTAGGAAAATCTGTAAGGAAGAGCATTTCCAGCTGAGAGAAGGGCATGGGCAAAGCCTCTGAGCTGTGAAGGGGCCTGGCTGGGGCCCAGAAGAGTGCAAGTTGGGGCTGGTGGGGGCTGCCGTGAGGATTCAGGGTGTGACTCCAGGGCACCGGAAGGCCTCCCCATCTATATTTGGGGACAGAGTTTGTTGCCCTTATGTCCTGTATGCTTTGTGGTTTCACTTCTGTATAATGTGACTAGTTATCTAAAAGCATGCTTTAAAATTTTTAAGTGTTTGGAAAATTTTATTTTTTAAACTATTGTAATCAATTTCTGATTTAACAAATGGTTGGCTACCTGAGTGAGTGACCTGTACAGTTTCGGCTTTTTCCAGCCTGTGGCTCCCTTTCTAAATTGCTCAGGTATGCTATTTTTATCGATGTCCCGCGGCAGTCAGGGAAGTATTGTCGGTCATGTTCCACACTCTGGTTCAGTCCCTTCCTCTGGGTGTTTTTCGGTCCGATCCAGATTCACTCTATCCTGTAAATGAGAAGTGGGCCCACACTCCCACCACCTCTGGTTCTCCCCACACCCATGGAGGCAGCTTACAGTTTTGTTCCATGTGTTTTACTGCAGTGTTATTGGAACCTCGAGATTCCCGGCAGCACAAACCGACCTCCTCTGTGGAGGGCTCTCTGCTTGGAATTCACGTTGTCTGCTGTGGACAGGCCAGACCCGCACCTGCACCTGCACCTGCCCCCTGCCCCCTCACCGGGCGGCGTCCTGTTTGCATTTGCATTTGACTGAAGTACCTGTCAGGGGGTTACTTTCAACTACAGAGTTTTGAAGCTATTTTTACATTTCTTTTCTGCTTTATTTCGCACGGTTGTGATTGGTTATTTTGCTTTTCCACTTCAGGTTATGTGGTGGGCACAGGTCCCCATGCTGAAATAATGCCAGGGTGAGCCTGTGAGGGCCACCTGTGAGCCAGGGGGGCTGGTTCCAGCAGTTTGTGATTGTAACTCACCGTCGGAGTCTTTGGGCAAATCTCCCTTTACACCTCAAGGCTACCTTTGGTTAGCAGTCCCAACTGGCAAAAGGGAAGGGGCAGTTGCTCTGTCCTTGCTCACTGCCCCGTGCCCTCCGGATGGTTCTAAGGGGTGAGTTATGTACACTGTTGTTTCCCCCATGGCCCTGCAGACACAATTTCTTTTTACTTCTGCTCATGGACTGAGTGCGGAGTGGTTCCTTGAAGCCATTCTAACTTTCGCCCTTTTAGCCAGCGGCGGGCATTTCCCTGTAGTGCACTCCCTGGGGTCCCCGCAGTACAAGCCTTGAGGCCTGTCACTAACATGTTACGTTAATTCTTTGCTCATCTTACAGAGTATGTTTTGACTCCCCACATTTCTGAGGCCTGTTAAGGCCAGAGCTTTGTTCCTTCATCGTCAGGTTGGGACTTAGATGGCCGTTCATGGTTCCTCTCTCCTGCTGCAATCAGTAAGTGCTGCCCTTTGTGGTGTGTGGGGGTGAAGCTGAAGGGAGGCTGTGAGGGAAGACGGGCCAGGAGGAGGGACTGGGGGGGTGAGGGAGCCGGGGTGAGAGGTGCGGGGCTAGCCTGCAGGTGTGACTCAGCCCACCTGGTAGTCCACAAGCTGTGTATGTATGACTATGTGGGTATATGACTGTGTGTGACAGTGTATGTATGACTGTGTGTGTGTGGCTGATCTGTGTATATATGACTGTGACAGTGTATGTATGACTGTATGTATGTGGCTGTATCTGTATGACTGTGTATATGACTGTGTGACCGTTATGTACGACTGTGTGTGTGTGTGTGTGTGTGTGTGTGTGTGTGTGAAGTGGGGCTGGCTCTGCTCACATTCATTCCTTGGAATGAGTAGAAAGGACCCAGTTCTCAGTTCCGTGTGACCCTGAGCAGAATTCATCCCTCTCTGAGCCAAAGCTTCTCACCTGGACCTTGCTGAGGATGGACTTCTGAACTCCTCAGGGCTGACATGAGGGCCCCTCCCCAAGAGAGGAGGTGATGGGACTCCGGGACAAGGACTGCGGAGCTCGTGGGGGATGCTTCCACTGGACCCGTCGGGGCCCGCAGAGGCAGAGCCTGGGCTGGGAGCAGTGGGTGCTACGGGCAGTGGGCTGGGGCAGGTACTGGCTAAGGGTCCAGGATGGGCTTCATGAACCTTGGGCCCTGGTGACTTAGACCCGTCTTCCCTGGAACTCAGACTCCGGTGAGAGGCCAGTGGGGGCACCATGCTTTTGACTTCATGTTCAAGTAATGGCAGGTCCCAGAAAGGACTCCACAGCGAGGATGGGAGAGATCGGAGGACCGCAGGCGAGGCAGGTGGACGCATTTGTGTGACCTGGATAGCCATTGGCATTCGAGCTGGGCCAGAGTGCCCAAACGGACTGTCCCCTAGTTCTTAGGTTTCCTGTTCTGATAAAAAACCTAAGATTTTTTTATCTTTAAATAGAAAAGTAATCTGTATAGAGTAGAAAATTCAAGCCATGGAAAAGATACAAAAGGGAAGTAAAGTCCCTTTCTCTCACCCATCCCAGTCTTACTACACAGAGGTGGCCTCTCAAATTTCTTCAAATCTTTCTGGAAATTTCTATACACATAAAAAACTTGTCACTTTCCTAGAACAGGCAGGACCATAACTTGTGGTTCAGTTTGCCCGTCTGACCTCATGGGCTCCTGCAGTTCGGACGTGCATCCAGCACAACAGGAAACCTGTGGCCCTGAAGCTGAGGGGACGAGAGTCCCCCAGCTGTACTTGGAAAGGGGTGTCAGGATAGGAAGGAGTGAGCCTGGGAGGGAGGGAGGCGCGGAGCCGCCGTAGGTGTTTCTTTTACTGGACGCAGCTCATGGCCGCGTTCAGGTTTTGCTTTTCACCTTTGAGTCTGTGAGAAAATGAGCAGGAAAAAGCAAAAGGCACTGGTGGTGGCACACCCAGCACTGCTGGGTCAGGGTTCGAGTCCCTGTGGTGTCCTTGCTTCCTTCTAGCTCCCACTCCAGGCCCTTCCTCCCCACACTATCAGGGGCACCATTGTTTCCATGGGCAGAGGTGTCAGGGTGGGGTGCCTCCCAGGAGCCTTCCTGTTCCACTCTCCCTCCTTTGCAAGTCCCTGCTGCTCGCCTTGGCTTGAGTCCCCACAGCAGGGTGTGGGAGAGTGGAACGGAAGTCCTCATCCCTCCAGACCACAGGGAGGACAGTTCAGCCTTGTGGGCTCCAGCTCCCTAGGCCCGAAAAGGCAGAGACCAGAAGTCTGACCCACTCACCCACTTGCCAGATGTCTCCCCTCTTTTCATCTGGAGCTTGGTATAAGTAGGTGGTCCTTGCAGACAAGCTGGAAGATGTTGTGCACCTGAGAGCACCCCATAAAGTAGGGCAGGTAGAAAAGCATTGGGTTCAATTTGCCAGGAGTTCAGACTAGGGGAGTACAAGGCTGGAAAAAGGGTTGGCCTCTGAAATGTCTGCTTCTTCCACATGTGGGTCGCAAGTGAGGAGATGCATTTGAAGGTTTGGATCACAAATTCAAACCCAACATAGTGTTTCTGTTTTATTTATTAACAATAATTTATGTTTTACTTACTCTGCCTGACACTGTTCTAAATGCTTTATAAATACAGGGATGGGAAAAAGTAGGTTTACAGTTGCATTGTGACATTCTTTTGAGTTAATAAAGTTATTATAATAATCATAACCTGCATGTCTTTTTCCATACAAACTGTAAAACTACTTATTCCCACCCTGTACATTAACTTAATTCTCAGGAGTAGTTTATTTCCATTCTGAAATAAGAAAAGTGAGAGGTACAGAGACTGTAAACCATGGAGCTGGAATTTGAACTCAGTCTGGCTCTGGAGTGTGAAGGATTATACCAGGCAAAGGTCTAAAGTTTTCATACTTAAAAGTCTCTTGCCCGGCCGGGCATGGCTCAGCGGTTGAGCATCAACCTAGGATCCAGGAGATCGAGGTTCGATTCACAGTCAGAGCACATGCCCGGGGTTGTGGGCTCGATCCCCAGCTGGGGGCGTGCAGGAGGCAGCCGATCAATGACGACTCTCATCACTAATGTTTCTGTCTCTCTCTTCCTCTCTCTGCAACCAATAAAGATATATATATATTTTTTTAAAAAAGTCCCTTTCTGAGACAGGTTTTCCCCAGTTTTGGATTTATACAGACACACCCAACACTGTGCTGAGAGTTATACATATTTCCTGCAATCTTACAAGACAGTAATTACTTTTACCCAACTTCACAGAAGAGAAGAATTGGGCTTGGAAAGGGTAAATCCTGAGTTAGAATTCAGACCAAGTTTTTTTTCAACAATCTATGACATAACTATTCTGCCTTAAGGATCCACTTGGAGTATGTCTTTCCAACACAACAACTTATTGCTGGACTAGGCCTCAGGGTTACAATGCAAGAGGGGCCGCAAGGTGGGGTGTGTTAGCTAGCTGTCCAGGTGGCTCACTGTAGTGAGGTCATCTAGTATCCCTCCTGCAGCCCCCGCCTCCTCTGCCCCTCGCCGCCCCTGAAGCCCCTGTGCCCCTTGCACACCCTTCACCAACTCTCTTGCTCTGCACCCTTTCTGTGCTTAAGGAGAGATGTCCACGTCCAGTGAAAAAACAAGGTTCCAGCCCTGGCCAGTGTGGCTGGTTCGATTCCTGCTCAGGGCACATACTCAGGTTACCGGTTAGATTCCCCAGTAGGGGGCGGGCTGGAGGCAGCCGATTGATGTTTCTCTCCCTCTCCCTTCCTCTCTAAAATCAATAAAAACATATTTTTTAAAAAAGAAAGAAAGAGCCCGGCCGGGCGTGGCTCAGCGGTTGAGCATTGACCTAGGATCCAGGAGATCAGGGTTCGATTCCCGGTCAAGGCACACGCCCGGGTTGCGGGCTAGGCAGCCGATCAAGGACCCTCCCATCATTGATGTTTCCATCTCTCTCCCCCCCTCCTTTCCTCTCTCTGAAGTCAACAAAGATATATTTAAAAAAAAGAAAAGAAAGAAAAACCAAGGTTCTGGCGGAGGGCTCATGGGTCCGAGGTCCGGACAAACAGCTGGGCTTCCGACTGGGCGCTACACTAAGCGCCTCCCATCACCGGCCGCGCCCCACAGTCCGGCCGGCAGCCTGCTCTCCGGAGCCCCGGCGCGCCCGGGGCGGGGCCGCGCCTGCGCAGATGGCAGCGCGGCGTGGCGAGGGCCGGGGCGCGGCCTGGGGGCGGCCGTCGCGGGGCAATGACGCAATGCGCCCCTAGCGGCGGGTGTGTTCACGCCCTCGCTCTGTAGCCTGCGGATCCCGTTTCCACGGTTACGGCGGCGCGGGGCAGTGTCACAGGTAAAACAAGGTAGAACTGAAACCTGAAGGACTGGAGGGCGCAGGCTGCGGGGGACGGGGAAGCGGGGGCCACCCCCCGGGTTCGCAGGGGGACTGGCCCGCCGCGCGTGCCCGTCCTGCGGGCTCTAGTCAGTTCTGCCCCACTGCTCCCGTAGGATGTTGCCGGGTCCTCGGGCGCCCTTCAGCCCCACGAACTGTCCTGCGCTCCCGCATCCTCCCCCTGCCTCTGCCAGCTGCTGACCTCGCTCCTCTCCGTCCTCAAGTCGCCGGCATGCAGCTGTTTGTCCGCGCCCGGGAGCTGCACACTCTTGAAGTGACCGGCCTGGAGACAGTTGCCCAGATCAAGGTAAAGATAATAGTGTAATCCTGAGCGTCCCTAACCCATCGCCCTTTGCCTGTCCTGTGGCTTCCTCACAGAGCATTCTCGACTCTCCCTTTCCTTCCTAGGCCCTCGTAGCCTCCCTGGAGGGCTTCACCACAGAGGATAAGGTCGTGCTTCTGGCAGGTTCTCCCCTGCAGGATGAAGCCACCCTGGGCCAGTGTGGGGTGGAGGCCCTAATGACCCTGGAAGTCGTTGGCCGCATGCTAGGAGGTGAGTGGTCTACAGAGGCCCCAAACTGGTGTAATTCATGATCCTTAGACTAATTTTATTTGCCCTTCACAGTGTCTAACATTTTTAAATTTAACTTACAACTTCTGAAAGTCAGCTGATTTTGTGTTAAAATTCATTGTTTGGCTTTGCTTCAAAAATTGGGGTGATCTGGTGACAGTGGGCCTGTGTTCCCACATACCAACAGTCTGCCATAGCTGAGTAGTGGCTGCCCTCTTTGCAAGGCTCTACAGTTTGCTGTGGTTCTCAAAACCATATCAGTTACCTTGTAGCATGAGGCTTGAGCTGTTGTTTCTTACAGTAAATAAAGGTCAACTCTCTTTTTGCACCTATGTCTGTCAAAAGTGGGAAAACGAAAGATGGATCGAGAGCGTCGCATGTTTCAAGAAAAGTGGGAGCGAGCATATTTCTTTGTGGAAGTAAAGAATAGCCCTATGTGTTTAATATGTAACCAAATTTTGTCTGTGTCAAAAGAATACAACTTAAGGCGACATTATGAAACAAACCATAGTAAGAATTTTGACTGTTATACAGAAAAGATGCGTGATGAAAAACTTAATGAACTAAAAAAAGGTCTAAGCTGTCTACACCATTTATCATCGAATACAAACAAAATAAACGATGCTGCTGTGAAATGCAGTTATGTAATAAGTGAAAAAATTGCCCGGGCATCAAAACCTTTTACAGATGGTGAGTTTATAAAAGACTGTCTGCTAAGTGCAGTGGAAATCCTGTGTCCTGAACAGAAACAAGCATTTGCAAACATAAGTCTAACTGGAAACTCTGTTGCTCAGCGAGTAAAAGACATGGCTGAAAACTTGCAAGACAAGTTACGAGAAAAAGTGAAGTCCTTCGTGAGGTTTTCTATTGCAGTTGATGAGAGTACATATATAAATAACACAAGCCAGTTGATTATATTTATCCGGGGTGTTGATGAGAATTTTGACATCACTGAAGAACTTTTAGACATGGTACCCATGACAGACTCAACATCTGAAAATGACTTATTTTTGAAGGTTGAGAAAAGTCTCGAAAAGTTTAACGTTGATTGGTCAAAATTGGTAAGTGTGACCACAGATGGTGCTCCTGCAATGGTCTGTGATAACATTGGACTTGTTGCAAAACTTAAATCCAAGGTCAAAATGTTCTGCAGGGATGCAGAGCTTAAATCCATTCACTGTGTTATTCACCAGGAATTATTTTGTACTAAGAAGTTAAAGCTAGAACATGTCATGGATGTAGTGATTAACACAGTGAACTGGATACGCTTCCGGGGCTCCAACCACAGACAGTTCAGTGCCTTGCTTGAGGAATTGGATGCACAATACGGTAACCTCCTTTACTATACGAAGGTAAGGTGGCTTAGTCGTGGCATGGTACTGAAGAGATTTTTTGAATTGAGAAAAGAGATAGATATGTTCATGTCATCCAAGGGCAAATCCCTTCCCCAGCTCACCAGTGAAGATTGGATCAGAGACCTGGCCTTTTTGGTTGACATTACAAATCATCTAAACTCTTTGAATATTTCTCTGCAAACACGTTCACAGGTAGTTACACAAATGTATGATTCCGTTTGCTCTTTCCTAGCAAAATTGAGTCTTTGGGAAACTCATTTGGCAGTAAATAACCTGGCTCACTTTCCTACACTGAAATCCGTTTCCAGAAATGAAAGTGATGGCTTAATCTACATCCCCAGAATTGTAGAGTTGAAGATTGAATTCCAAAAAAGGTTCTCTGATTTCAAACATTACGAAAATGAACTGGCATTGTTTAGCTCACCTTTCTCAGTTAACATTGATAGTGTTAATGAGGAATTACAAATGGAAGTTATTGAGCTGCAGTGTAATACGGTACTGAAAACTAAATACGACGACATTGGAATACCAGAATTCTATAAATACCTCAGCAAGAGCTACCCTAGGTATAGAAACCATTGTGCAAAGATTCTGTCCATGTTTGGAAGCACCTATGTCTGTGAGCAGTTGTTTTCTGTTATGAAATTGAGTAAAACTAACTTTCGTTCCCAGTTAAAGGATACAGGATTGAATTCAATTCTACACATTGCAACTCGAAATATGAGACCAGACATTGACATCTTGGTGCAGAAAAAAAGGTGTCAGGTTTCTGGTTCTAAGTCAAAGGAGTAAGAGATTATGAAAGAAGATTTTAATAATTAAAGATTTCTATTTTTCAATGTATATTTTTAAATTTTATCTTTGAAATATCCAGTATTATAAATTTTGTATGTTTTTTGTTTGCACTGTGGTTCAATAAAAACATTAAGTTTAGATGGTTTTCCTTGGCATTTGAGTGTTTCATACACTTGGCCTATTGTCCGTGTCTGTAACCTACTTGGCTACCCACCTAGTTTGCGACTGCTGCCTAATGGACTTAGTTACTATAACTAGTTTTTATGTTTTTCTACTGGTCTCAAGCCAGGGAAAAACTATCACTTGCTGCCCTGAGCTGTAGAATGTCTGTGGATGTTTGAGCCAGGTTGTATCATTTATCAATTTCTTGCCTCTCAGCTCCATATTCACCCTTTAATGTCTGCTTTCCAATAATGGATCGGGGCCCTGTAAATATTTTTCCTTTGGCAGCAAGTATGGTATTAGGCTTTGTCAGTAGAGGGCGCTAGAGACATTGCAAAAGAACGGTGTTTTCATTTCTGGTTTGCAGCCTTGGCAGTCTCCTGCAGTGCGGGTGGCTTCTTCAGCAACAGGCTCCTACAGTGCGAGCAGTCAGCAGTACCAGAACCAGCCACTTCCCCTGCTTCCCCCCTCAGGCAGTAATGTAATGCAGTCCTGCTCAAACATTTCCCCATGAGCAGCCTCCCTCATACCCTAGAGGACAGATTTCCAGCAAATTCTGACAGTGTGCCATTGCAGCAATGTCCCTGCTATTCCTTAGGAGTGGACTGTGCCCTGTCCAACAAGGTCAGGATTTTAGCCCTGCTGTGAGGAGCCTCTTCCTTGAGCACCTACTTTAGCCCTCGGGGTAGTAGCTGTTCCTTATATCTGCTATTTCTTTAGAATTCTCCTTACTCTTGTTGTAGTTAACAATTCTTTATTTTATTTTTTTAAATATATTTTTTAACTTATTTCAAAGAGAGGGGGAGAGAGAGAGAAACATCAATGATGAGAGTCACTGATCGGCTGCCTTCTACACACCCCCACCAGGGATCAAACCTGCAACCCAGGCATGTGCCCCGACCCAGAATCGAACTGTGACCTCCTGGTTCATGGGTCAACGCTCAACCGCTGAGCCACTCCAGATGGGCAACAATTCTTTATTTTAAATCTTCCCTGTTCAAATTATTGTATGGTTCCTCTCCCCTGATTGGACCTTGACTGATGCAGGCCTTATTTCTTATCTGTCTTTGGGTTCTGGGCAACAAAGAAGACAGATGTCCACATAAACAGGCATCAAAAGGAGACTGTTGGCCAAGATCAATTGACATATAATAAATCTGAAAAGTCATGGGTCCATTTTGAACTACAAAAAGAGAAAACATTAACATAATGTATCCTGAAAGAGGAGATTGAAACGGAATGTATTCTTCTTGAATCTTACCATTAAATCATTAAGTATTATTGATTCATTTATTGTATGGAACTATAGATGAAATAAATGTAAAATACATTAAATTTCCACTTCCAGCAAAGATGGGGCAACAGGGACAGGATTTACCATGCCACCTCAAACAAATAGAAAACCAGACAAAATATAAGAAACAGCAGTTTTTAAGATGTTGATCATCAGGCACTGAAGGACTGAACTGTGAGAAGCAGGAAAAAAAAGAAGGTGAGCCCTAGAATTCTCCAAACTTGCTGGAGAAAATTTTCAAGGCACAGGGTACAGTAAGGGGGAACCCAGGCAGAGGGAGCTGGGAGACCAAAGTGGCAAAAGCTCACAGGGCAGAGAACCAGAAAGGAACTTCAAAGATCTACAGAGGGTCTCCCTTGGGTCTTCAGGTGACTCCTGATCAATGCACGAATGTATGAAAACTATCTGAAGCCAGGAAAAAAGCCACCAAAGGGATAAGAAGGAAAAATTCTCAGATCACATAGGACTGGGATCCCACTAGTGAGAGTGGAAAAGCAGCCAAAGAAAAGAGACGTTACATAAAAAGGGTTAAAGATAAGGGCGACAGCAGTGCAAGACAGAGACTGCTTCTGGGATGCAGTTTTGTAGTTTGGAAACAGTTTGTTCCTTTTGGATCTTGCTTTTCAGCTTTCTTTGGCAAGACCAGGGAAGATTTTAATCTAGAGCTAATGCTAATTTTGCCTGCTACCTGGGCAAAACCCTTCTGAGTATTTTACCTGATCCCCTGTGATTCTTAATAGTACTGGTAGAAAGAAAAAAACCTGTCAACCTACTGTTCTGTGTACAGCAAAAATATATTTCAAAAACAAAGGCAAAATAAAGACTTTTTCATACATACAAATGCTAAAGAATGTATCTCCAGCAGACCCACACTACAGTAATATTAAAGGAAGTCCTTCAGATAGACGGGAAATGACAAATTGCAAATGAGGATAGACAAACAGGAATAAAGAATACCAGAAATGACAGCTATATGGATAAGTGTAAAAGGCTTTAGAAGATAATTGACCATTTAAGGCAAAACAATGTACAGCAGGTCCTCAAATGACATCATCTTCTTTTTTTTTTTTTTAATATATCTTTATTGATTTCAGAGAGAGGAAGGGGGAGGGAGAGAGAGGGATAGAAACATCAAGGATGAGAGAGTCATGGATCGGCTGCCTCCTGCACGCCCCCAACCAGGGTTCGAGCCCGTAACCCGGGCATGTGCCCTGACTGGGAATCAAACCGCCATCGCCTGGATCTTAGGTTGATGCTCAACAGCTGAGCCACGCCTGGCTGGATGACATCATCTTGTTATAATGTTAATGAGGAAAAAAAATTGATTCCTGGCCAAGGCCACTGCCCTCCTGTGACCAGGAAGCAGACCCAGTGGAGGAGTCCATGCTCCAGGGCCCCACAGGAGGCCATAAAATTACATATGTAGAGTCTCTAATTGAAAACAGCCAACTCCCGGTCACTCCTGGCCATAGGTGACTTTGTCTCCCAATAACATATGGGGCTGGAAGGATCCAGGGACCTGGAAGAGCTCAGCAGAGCTCAGCAGGAAAATGGAAGAGCACTAGAACCAGAGACACCATGCAAACATGAGGCACAGGAGCCAGAGCAAGCTGCAGAAAGAAGGCCTCTGTCAGCCACACACTAGGTCCATGTACTGTAAGCCCCCTGTTACTGAGCATGGGAAACGAGTCAGGGTCATACTGTTCTCATCTTTGAGTTGGGGCTAAGTTTGGCCTTCCCTCCTGCTTCAGCCCGTTTCCTGAACTCTCACTGAACTTCAACACCCAGACTCCTGGGGCCTGTCTCTTTCCTTGTCCTCTCTGATCCCTTGACTGTCACATCCCCTTTGCATTTCTTCTGGCCTAGTCTGTTTTGCTTTGACCTTCTTGACACAGGCCTTTCCCTTCCAGTTTCGTGGCGATCTGATGAGCCTAATATTTGGATAACTCTGAAATACCTCCCAGGAACCTCTTGTGAAACCCTGTGGTCCCTCATGGTTGTAGCATTCCACAGCATGAGAAAATCACAGTAAGCTGTCCATTTTTTAATACTTGTTAAACCAGTTTAACATGCATTCCCTGTTTATTATGTACACTACAAACCAGTTCATCCAAGGCCTGAGAAGGCAGCCAGAGGGTAGCAGAGCCTCGAGGTGGAGAGCTGTGGCTTACAAGGGGCCACCTTGGCCAGAGGCCTAGACCACCTCTGTGTTTTAACTTACACGATACAATAAACACCTCCTTTTTGGGAAGAGTGGGAGTTTCAGGTGAAATAGGAGGAGGTCTGGTAGACCTAGGCCTTGACCTTGCATGCCATGCTGCCATGTCTGAGCAGGGGACTCTGACAAGTAATGATGGGATTTAGGCCTGTCTCTTAAGGGTAAAAATAAAAAACAAACATAGACCTAAACTGACTCTGCAGAGCAGCAAAACTAAGATCTAGACGGGCTATTTTCACTTCCTCACAGGGGTACCCTGAGCCAGGCCTGGCCCTCTCTGTGCCTCTGTTTCCCAGGGCTATGGAGAGGCTGGGGGTGGGGGTGGGGGTGAAGGCTTTGCTTCCCTCTGGGGATCAGGTGTTCCCCTGCCCACACTGCTAGGCTGTACCACAGGCACGCGCTCCTTAGGGGGCAGTTTGCTCCTCAGAGAAACTCCCTGGGTGGAAACAAGATCTTGTGACTCAAAGCACATTCATCTGCAGCCCTCAGAGCCCTGAGCTCCACCTCTGGGCAATGCCTGGCCCTGCCTGGGTGGTGGTAGGCATACTTCCCATTCCTGCACCAAGCATGTTCCCAGCTTCTTCGACGTTCTGGAAAGACCCTTTAGGGGTACAGACCTCCTTTTTGCAGTGAAGAGGAGCTCCTTCATGGCCCCCACTCTGAGCAGTGCAGGAGCTTCACAGCCTGGACCCTTCCTGTCTCTTGGGACTGGAACTTGAGCCACTGGTTCGGCATCTAGCCTGGCTCTCCGTAAGGCTGGAGCCAGGACACTGGCTGTGGGGCCTCTGCCTGGCTCAGCCCACGCCTCTCTCTGGGCGCCTCAGTCTCACCCTTGTTAGGAATCTGCTGTGTAAAAATTATCATCCCACCTCCAGACGAAGGCCCCTTCCTGGAATGTCCTGCCAACTTATCCACCAACTCATCCTTCCGGCCTAACTGAAGCCCCACCCGCTCACGGAAGCCTCCCTGTGCTCATGACTGTCTCCCTGACGCAGGTTCCCAGTGCCCGGTGCCTCAGCACCAGCATTTCGCTCAGCCCGAGCTGCGTCACAGCTATTTATCTATTTATAGATGTGTTCAAGTTCCTGACTCACCCCCCAAAAGCCAGTTCCAGAAATATACTTAGAAAGGTAGAGAAGAAGCCTGGGAAAACAGTGTTCTTGCTTTAGTGTATGTGTTTACTTTTTTCTTTGTACATTTCACTGTTATTTATAAAACATATCAATGTTACAGGTTTAAATATCACAACATTTTGTTTGTAACATTTGTTATAAAATACCAAAATCTTTCATAACTTTATACATAGAGCCTTACACATTTCTTAAATTTATCCCTATGTATTTTATAGTTTGTTAGGTCTCATGTACCAAACTAGATCTCCAATCCTTTTTTTTTTTTAATTTTTATTATTGATTTAAAAAATATATATATCTTTATTGATTTCAGAGAAAGGAAGGGAGAAGGAGAGAGACATAGAAACATCAATGAGGAGAGTCATTGATGGGCTGCCTCCCGCACACCCTGTGCTGGGGGTCAAGCCTGCAACTCCGGCATGTTTCCTGACCAGGAATTGAACCTCTATCTCCTGGATCATAGGTCGATGCTCAACCACTGAGCTACGCCGGCCGGACTTATTATTGATTTTTATAGAGGGGAAGGGAGAGGGGGAGATAGAAACATCGATCTATTCATTGCCAAGTTGGGACTGGCAATCATCCTTCTGCCTTGTTTTCAAATTGTGAATGATTTTTTTCCTAACAAGAGTGTTACGTAACCCCTTCTCTGAATCTCTGCTGATATTGCGCTTCCCAGAGTTACTGGTCTTAGCTGGGCGAGAGTGGACTGACAACACTTGGTGGCAGCACTCTGAGACCTGAGTTAGACACTAGGGGCCTGGTGTCACTGGTGCCCTTGTCTTGAGGCCTGAGCTGGGCCCCAGGGACAGGAATGGGTCAGCTGTCTCCCTAAGGTTAGGCAGCCCTGCGACAGAATCTTTACACTCACGTATTCAAGGAGGCTGCAGGGCTGAGGTGATCTCAGGACTGTTGACGCAAGAAACATCCAAACCTGTAGAGAATTTTTGTAAGAGTTTATTTGAGCCAAACTGACAATATAGGCCAGGGAGCAAGGTCTCAAATGCTCTGGAGATGAACAGTTCTGCAGCTTCTTTTATAAATTTGAAATTAGGAAGGGAGCTTAGGAAGATTAGAGGGAGGTGGGAGAAAGCCAGGCAGGGGCTGGGTTACAGGACAGTTAACAGGAGTGCGTGCTGCTCTCTTGAGGTTAGTTAGGCTTAGTTCAAAGGTGCGTTAACCTAGATGCACAGAAGCAGGGACCGGGCCTGCTTAAGGCAAAGAAATCTTTTACTGAAAAGTTATTTGCCTGGGGCATGACTACCCACCACGACCTTCCCAGTTAGGAATTTATAATCAGATCACTCTGTGAGGTTACTTTCCATAGAACCCCTTTTTTGTCCCCAGGACAAAGGAGTTCACCAGGATTGAGAGAAAGGGGGTGAATGAGGTGAGCCAGAAGTGCCAGGAGGAGCTGGAACAGGGGAGGGGCAGCTGAGTCCTGAAGGGCCTGATGTAGCCATAGAAGCCTAGGTTTATTCACTAAGGCCATGGATGGGACAGGACCAAAGAATGGTTTATTGAAAGCTTCCTGAAGGGAGAAGATGTGGGACTCAGGGGAAGAGGTAGGGGGGACAGGGGAGAGTAAATATGGAGAGGTCTGGGGGAAGGGGGCAGTGCAGGAAGGGGGACGTGGAGAAGGCAGAATTGGCAGAAGTTGGCCAGGTAGCTCGATGAGAGCATCGTCCTGATACCCCAAAGTTTTGAGTTCCATCCCCTGTCAGGGTACATACAAGAATCAACCAATGAGTGCATAAATAATGGAAGGACAAAGTAATGGAACAACAGCAGCGAATCGATATGCTCTCTCATTGATGTTTCTCTCTCTCCCTTCCTCTCTGAAATAAAAAAAAGTGAGGATACTGGCCCCACTTGACTCACCCCCTCCATCCCTGGGACCTTCCTGGACCCCCTGAACCAGCTATAGGGCCCTTCCCACCACCCTTGCTGCTCTGCACCTCTGCCCAGATTTCCTTTCCTAGCCTTTGGATCAGGGACCACAATACACACCCCAGCACTATTAAAGAACCAAGATAGGCCAAGTCCGTAGGAAAAAACAGTTCTCAAAAGCGGAGGCCCACAGAGACCCTGGAGTTCCCTCCCACGAGGCTCCTCCTTCCCACCTGGCCTCCAGGAACAGACCGGGGAACCGCCCAAGGCGGGGAGACTTGCGGATGAGAGGCAGCCTGCCCCGCCCCCAGCCCTTTCCGGCCTCTGCCCAAGGGGAGAGCAGGCAGTGGGTTTTCCCCAGGTCCAGGGTCCCAGATACCCAGGCAGGGATGTTTACTAGGACAGTCAGGTGAGGCGCCACCGCCTGAGTCTCCCTGGATCTGGCAGGGCTTTGGGGTCTGGCGGCCAATCTTCAGACCTTGGCCCCATAGCTCCAAATCGGGGTGGGGTGGAGCGGCACCCACGGTCTCTGCCCTGGCTTTACGGATGGGAAAACCCAAGGAGTTCCAGGCTGGGGAGGGGAGTCTAGAGGCGGGAAAGGGCTCCAGAAGGAGCAACCCTGGGATCATCAGACCATGCCCCTCATAACTGGGGTATAAGACAGATGCGGGGGTGGAGGGGTGGGGGTGTCAGGACTGACTGGAGGGAGAGGAGTGCCCCAGGGTTGGAGAAAGGATGGAGGGAACATCTTGGGAGGAGCAGGGCGGAGGGGAGGGGACTAGGACCCAGGATCCTGTGCGTGAGAGGTGGAGCAGCAGGACTGCGGTCTTCAGGAAGGTTATCTATAAAGTACTCTGTCCCACCCGCTCCAAAACGGCTTTCAAGCCTTTGCTGCGCCTCAGCTGGGGCTGGCATCTCGGGCCTCAGCCTCTGGCTCTCGTGCGTGGCCCGTCTCCCCTCTGGCCCTGCAGTTACAGGGCCAGCGGCCTTCCCTGGCACCCAGCTCCACCGGCCGCCTGGCATCAAGCCCTTCACATCCCAGCCCGTGCCCTCTGAGTGCCCTTCCTTCTCGTCCGCTCTGCGCACGTCCCCCGCCTGTTCCGACAGGGGGCGCGCGTACACACTTCTGTGCTTCTGCGCGCGCCGTCCCCCGCCCCCGCTGCCCTGTTCCCCGCGCCCCCTTCTGTCCCCGGGAACTCCAGCGCCCCTGTAGCCAGCCCCAGAGCAGTCCCTTCTGGAATGTCTTCTCTGGGCGCGTCCACCAGCTCCACTCTCGGCCCCACTTCTTTTCCTGCCTCCCCAAACCAGGAACCAACGCGTGTGTCAGCTCCCCTGGAACAGGGCCTGGCACTTTCCGTGAAAGGGCTTTGAGTCTGGGGAACCGCCCAGGGCTGGGAGCTTAGTGGACCGGTCACTTGTCCTCCAAGGGAATCGGTGTCAGGGGACGCTGAGCAGGGTGGCAGGGGGAACAATGTCGGAAAGGAGGGGCGCCGCGCCCCAGAACTTCTCTCTGTCCCAGCTTGGGGCTGGAGTGGGGTCGGGAAGTGCGACCCAGGCCCACGCCCCTTCTCCTCCCTTTGCCGCGGGGCCGGGCAGCTGCGTCAGCCTGGGCCCCGCTCCACTCCGCACTCCAGCAGCCGGAGCTGCAGGACCCTGCGGCGCAGGCCGGCGGGCCTTCGGGTTCAGGGTTCCTGGGGGGCGGAGTCGCTATCGGCAGCCTCCAGTGCCGGAGGGCGTGGACGAGGCCGGGGCTGGGAGGCGCGGAGGGGTCGGGTTCAAAGAGGTTAAACCCGCAGTCTGCGTGTACCTGGATTGGCATCTTTGGGCCCCTGGCGGGCCTCAGGTTATTCTCATTAACCTCACACTGCCTGGGGATGGAAGGCTCTGGCGGACAAGTGACCATTCAGCTGCTCCTTGGTTTCTCCCACTGATAGGGAGCTCACTACTTACCACTAAATCAACATTCCTTTAGGCCTGGCTTGTTTTATCATTCAACAGATGTTTACTTAGCACCTACTATGTGGCAGAGACTGGTCACTGGTTTAGATAATGAGGATTTTACAGGAACAAAACCAAGTCCCAAGCCTCTTGTTTCATGTTTTAGTATTCTTCTGAGCTTGTGGATCACTTGCCCTGGAAGCCCTCCTAGCTCTGCCCTCTGGGTTAAAGCCCTCTGGGTTAAAGCCCTCTTCTGTGCTCTAACAGTTCCCATGCTTCCTCCACATCAGCCCCCACCACACCTTCACTTCTATAACCTGGAGAAGGAGCCCCTTCTGGTCTAGGCTTGAGCAAGGTGTTTGGTGATGACTGACGCACCAACACCAGTGAAAACAATCCTGAGCGCGAACCCCCCCACCCCCAACATCCACCTCTGCTCTCTGGAGATAGCCGGGATGGGGGGAGTGGCTCCTCTGGGGCTGTGCTCGTCCAGGTAAAACCCAGCTCCTGCCCTGTGGTACAGCCCCTAGAGCAGGAGAACCAAGGACACATGGTGCAGGAAGCCAGGATACCAGTAGCTGCCTGTCTGAGGTTAAGCCCAAGAGTCAGAAGGCTCAGGGCCCCCACGGACAGAGAAGGTTGTAGGCATGTATTTCAACACAGGTATCTGGGGGCAGTAACAACAGCTGCATATTGCACATTCATATGCCAAGGACAGATGGCCTGTTACTAGGAGACTTCTTGCATGAGGTGAGGGGAAGGAACCTCCCTCTCGCCTTGGGGAGCAGCCCTTCCCTGAGACAGATTTCTTTGTGACCCTGACCTCATCTGTCCACCCTGTTTTTCCTTCCATCCAGATTCCCCCATCTCTTCTCAAAGCTGGTTCATGCTCATCCTTCAACTCTGCTCAAATGTCACTGTCCTTGTCCACCCTATCTAAAATTGGCCTCCTCCTCTGGTTCTCTATATCCCACGGCCGAACTGTCTTAAGAACACTTACATGGCTGCTAGTCACTGGAATTGTTTCCTGACTCCTCCACTAGAATGTATGCTCCAGGAAGGCAAAAACCTTATTTTCACTAGCTTTGCCGTGCACGGACGGTGTTTGCTGAATGAATGCAGTTCTGTTCCATGATCATATAAAGACTTGAAGCTAGAAGCCAGGAAGACCAGCCCCTGCTCTGCTACTAATTTTTTAATTTATCTCTTTATATGCACCTTTTACACAAAGGATTGGAGACAGCTTTTAAACATACAGTGAGTCCTAGCTGGTTTGGCTCAGTGATTAAAGCGTCGGCCAGCAGACCGAAGGGTCCCAGGTTCGATTCTCGCCAAGGGCACGTACCTCTGTTGCAGCCTCAATCCCCGGCCCTGGTCAGTGCAAGAGCAGGAGGCAACCAATCGATGCGACTCTCTCACATCGATGTTTCTCTCTCTCCCCCCACCCTTCCACTCTCTGAAAAGCAATGGAAAAAATATCCTCCGGTGAGGATAAAAAAAGAATTTTAAACAATTAAAAAACAAACATACAGTGAGCCCAGCTGGAGTGGCTCAGTGGGTTGAGCATCATCCCATGCGCCGAAGGGCTGCCGCCGAAGGGTTGCCGGTTCAGTTCCTGGTCAGGGCACATACCCAGGTTGCAGGTTTGATCACCAGTCGGGGCACATAAAGGAGGCAACCTTTCTCTCTAGAATCAATGAAAAAAACATATCCTTCAGTGAGGATTAAAAAAAATAATAAGGTCAAGGGAAAAGGCCATAGAATTAAAAAAAAGTCATAAAATCCTGTATCACCACCAAAGTTGTGCCTCATATGGCTTTGAGTTTCCTGGGAGCCAAAGAAAAAGGGGACAGAATTTGTTACATGCTTTATCTTGTCCATAAGGAAAAGCATCCCAATTTCTCAGGGAAAGCAAACATTTGGTGACAGTTTGTAAGAAATTTCTTCACATAGGTCTTCACATAGGGATGTGGCGGCTGTTGACAGCAGCTTTCCTAACTAAAGGCCTTATTCACGGAGCATTGCGACATCTGCAGTGAGTAGGATGCCAGGAACAGCTCAGCAAGTGCAGCTCTGCACGGCAGAGCAAGGCATTTTCTGGGGCTCTGGCTAGACCCAAGCATGAGGCCTAGAACCAAATAATTCCTGGTAGAGCAGTATGACTCCCAGCTTTTTGGATTACATGGCTAATAATTTTATTTTTAAACTGGATGTTTTCAACACTATCCAGAAAACATTCTTGTAAAAAAAAGGAACCCAAGTTGGATCAAGCTTCTAGATCTAATCACCTGTTCACAAGAAATGCAGAGGAGCCAGAAGAATTTGTTACATCACACCACAGGGATCTGATTAGCAAAATCCACGTGTGCAAAATTCCAAGGGCAAACAACCCAGAGTCTTCAGCAAATAAATTACAGGGGAAAGAAAGGTGGGGAGAGGAAAACTATAGAACATAATAGAGCTTTAAGAGACATAGGAAAGGAAATGTGTGCACTCTGTTTAGATCCTGACCGCTGAGCCACTCCCGGCCGGGCTCTCTCAAAGACTGTTTAACCAGAAAGGCCCTCAGAGGTCTGGCATAACCTCTTATTTTTACAGATGGAAAAACTGAGGCCAAGAGAGGAAGTTACTTGCTGGAGGTGACAGCGTGACTCAACAGCAGGACCTAGAGTAGAACCTAGGGCTTCTCATTGCTATTCCAGGGTTTGCTGCGCCCGATGTTTTACCTCCTCTGAATCAATGCATATTATTTGTTTTCATTTCAGCTGGTACCTGGAAAGATAGCTGTGTAGACTTGCTGCCAGACCACCAGGCTTCAAATCTTGACCTTGCTAATCCCAGGCCTCAGTTTCCTCATCTGTAAAATGGGTATGTGCTGGAATGATGGTACTCTCCTTCTAAGGTTGCTGTGAAGATTGAGCTAATGCGTGTGCAGTGCCTGCTGCATAGAAAGTGCTCAGGTAGGGCAGTTGCCAGTAACTTTACCTCCTGTGGGCATGAGGAGTTCCACAGGTTTATTGCGGAAAGCAGGAATGTCAGAACTGGAACGGCCTCCTGAGATCTACAGAAATCCTTTTATAGAAAATGTGTTCCTCGGGGCTATGTGAACTGCTGATGGCTCCAGACAGCAGTTGGTGGCAGAAGAGGAAGCAAACTCCAAAGCCCCCCCCTACTGTCCTGGGGGCTCTGGGTTCTGCTCTGGGGGGCCCAGGAGTGGGAGGGTCAACACCACCTCATAGGGTCTTTTTGCCCTGAGCTAATGCCAATGACAATCAATTAAAGACACATGGTGAGTGCACAGAGCTTTACAGTTTACAATGATCATTTGCAAACTTGGGCTAGTGGGAGCCTTACTCCAGCTTTAGAAGGTAGTGAGTCCTGGAATGAATACATATATCATTTCACAGAAGGAAACCAAGCCCGGGGTGGACTGGCATCCACTGCTGTAAGTGGAGGCTCTGAAATTCCTGGACTACCCTGGTAGGAGGTCAGGTTAGTGTAAAATGGCTGACACCCTCTCTGCCTTTGGAAAAGTCCTTCAACTGCAAAGAAGTTAACTATTAACTCCAAGTAGGGCAGAAAGGAACGCAGTTGCTATGGCAACATCTTTGGCAGCCTACCAGTCTTCCTCAGTCTCAAAACAAGGGCTTTCAGCAGGTTCCCTGTGGGGGTGGGGAAGGTCTAACTCAGCCCAGCAACTGCGATTGACCAATCTCCTTCTGGATTTCAGTGGCAAGAGGGCGGCGACAGCCAATGAAGAGGCCTGGAGCTTGAGTCATCGGCCTCAAGCCAGGTGGGAATAACCAGGAGGCAGGCACACGTGACCGTTTCCATGGTGACCTCCCTTAGCAACTCAGACTGGTCCTGTTTTATGGGCTCTGGAAAATTCCACCCAGCCGTCTGCCTGATTCTATTACCTTCTCTGCCTCCATCCTGCCTGGGGGTGGGGGATGAAGTCCCTGCCAGTGTTTAACCCCTTCCCTGGATGTGTGCGCTGCCTGGCTCTAGTCAGATCCGGGGGTCTGGGAGAGGGGAGCGTGGCCGTCACTGTGCCTGGTACTGCAGGGGCGAGGAAAGTAGCCCAAGTCGGTAGTGACAGCCACCGACTGTCAAATGCACATCCTTTCAGCCAGGCCCTGTACCAAGCTCCTGATGGCCTCAGACCCCTGAGAAGAGGGTATGACACAGATCGTTTCTATGTCACTAAGGAACAGACTCGATTCAGAGAGGTTAGGGAACTTGCCCACGTCGCAGAGTACAGCCAGCAAGTTGAGAACCCAGGCTCGGAGCCTGTGACACTTTCGGGGCTATTCTTTCCATGCAGACTTTCTAATGTTTGCAGTATTATAGGACCAGATTGGGGGGGGGGGGCTGCAGAGGAGGGGCAGCCATGGTTTTCAGGGGAGCTGAAGGAAGGCTTTACCAACCAAGGAGCATGACTTTTAGGCTGAAGGGAAAAATAGGGAGGAAACGCCTGCTGGCTGTGGAGCTGAGGGCTGCTGGGTAAGGCCAGACGGGCCCAGGGCAGGCTGAGGCCAGGGCCCAGGCCTAGTCCTTACCTTTCAGCCTGTAGAACTGGCGGTGCTGGAATCCTGGCTGGGGGCAGGGAGAGACAGTCCTGCTGAACTCGTACTGGGAAGTGCTGGCTTGGGCTGCTGGCAGAGCCAAGAACCAGCAGCTGGGGCCTGGGGTGTGGAGAGCCTCCCCGAGTCCCCAGCACAAGCCCAAGGCCACACAGGGTCAACATAAGCAGTGCACAGAGCTACTCTGAGCTGAGGCAGGGCTGTAGGAATGTTCTGGCCACCATGGCCAGAAGAATATACCTAAGGAACTAACAGTAAAGGTAAAACAAGATCCCTATTGTACAGGACAAGGCCCAACAAGCTGGCCCAATAATTACCGCCCCCCCACCCTGGGTTCCTATAGAAAAAACAAACCAGTCACGCTCCAGCCAAGCATAACCCCATTACTCATTGTAAAACATTGTGTTTAAATCGTCCATTTTGTGTTACTAAAGGTCCCCCCTTGTTTCCTGTACCAAAAGCTGACAACCTAACAAATTCTTGGAGACCCCTTTACCGCAGTGCCTTTGTGGTTACTGAGTATAAAATGAGGGAAGAACTGAGGGTCAGGGCTGCAGTTGGGCTCTTACATGGGTGAGACGCTGCAACTGTAGCCGCCGGCCAGCTAATAAAGGCTCCAAAATTCAAACACAAACTCTGGTGGTCGTCTGTCGTGGGTCACACCAGAACAGGAAGACCCAACTCTGTGTTCAAGGATGTTAAGTGACAAAGATAAACAACAGAAGTCATATGCCATAGCTTAGGATCACAACAGATGAATCATGAGTGAAGGGTGTGATCACAGGGGTGCTGTTGAGGTCACTGAACCACAAAGGCCACAGGAGTCTGCAGGAAGGACTGACCATTCAGCAGCCTCCTGCAGGAGGGAAGGGCTCTGCCCTGGCTCCTGACGGGTGAGGCTCCCACCACAGGAAAAACGGGCATGTCCTATGAACTAGGGATCCAAGAGCAAGCAGGGCTAGAGAGAAGGGAAACAAACAACTGGTTGACCTTTATGGCCCTGGTTCAGGGTGGGACAGTAAGTGATAAGGATCTGTGATGGTGAGGAAGGGTGACACTGTGACTTTGATGGTCTCTAGCCCACTGGTGTCTGTCTAGAGCAAAAGCCTCAGCTGAAGTCTTTGCCGAAGCAGAATGGCCATGGAAATTTCCACTTGTTATTTTCCCAGTGCTGTTCTCAGCTCCACTTTCCTCCAGGTCCTGCTGAGTCCAAAGTTCTTTTGCTTGAGTGGCCTGCAGGCTGAGGAGGCCAGGACTGGCCCCAGAGACTCCATGACAGCCACAGAGGCCTGCCTGGTGTGGACCTGTCAGAGCTTTAGGCACACAGGGAACTGTGCCCCCATGGAAACTGGAGCTGCCACCCTGACTGACAGGTCCCAGAGGCCCCAGGACTCCTGCTCCTGGGAAGACAAAGGGAAGGAACAGCAGTTCCCACCACCTGGGAGCCAGGCCAGCTCCCCAGAGCACAGAGGAGCAGGCCTGGAACAAGCCCAGGGCCACCTAAACAGTGGGTGTGCACCACTTCTGCTCTGTTTTCTTGGGGGGAGTATTTTGTATATTTATTTCTAACAGCTCCCAAGTGGAAGACACCAGAGGCTCTCTCCCCACCCCGCCCCTCCTTACCCTGGACTCCCAGCTCTGCCTCATCTCTAGTCAGTCTCTCCCAAAGCAGCAACACTGGGATGAAGGGCAGACGGAGCTCTGGCCTTAGGGCAATAAAGTGGAGTTACCTAACAGAATGAAATGATGTCTCTTTGCTGTCTGCATCCTTTGTCCACAGCTGGGAGGGGACTCTCCCTCAGAGAGGTTGACACAGGCCTGTTTCTCCCACGTCTGGGCATGAGTGAGCCTGACGCTTTTCTCTGTCCCCACTTTCAGGCTCCAGCAGTGGCACCCCACCTCCCACCAACCAGCCTGCAAAATCTGCATTTCCACTGATTTTCAGAGGAGCAGGGGACACGTTAGCACACACGGCAGCATCCAGGAAAATACAGGCTGTGCTGAGACAGCGGGGAAGATAACTTGGGTGGTGATACCAGAGGACTGGATATGCTGTTCAAAAGGGCCCTTATAGAAGAGTGAGTCTCACCTGAAGAGTTGGGGTGTATATGCGAAGCAGGTGTGTTTTCCAGAGTAAAGAACGTGAATCTGGAAAGGGCCAGGGGTGCTGCAGAGACGGACGGGGGAGACCAGTATGGGACGCCCAGAGCACCTCAGGCAGATTTGCTATACCTGTTCTCTTCCTCTTGTCCCGTGGCCACCACCCACCCAGTCCAGGCCTCCATGACCTCTGGCCTGGGCTGCAAGAATGGGTTTCAGTGCCCTCCCCTCTGCTACCTCTCCCAGCTCAGCCATCTTGCCAAGAGCAGCCACACAATATTTCCCAAGGCCGGGGCCTCTCCCAGCTCAGGAGCCATCCTTTTGCCCCAAAGCAGAATTCAAACTCCCTCTCCAGGTAATTCAAGCCCTCTCAGGCCTCACTCTAGTCTTCTCTTCCTGCTTCCCCTACTTTCTAGTGGGTTCCCATCACTGACTGAGCTTTAAGGTCCACTCTACCTCAATGACTGGATGACTCTACTATGACCTTAGCCCCAGGAAGGATCCATAATGCTCCGGGCTTCTGTTTTTACCTGGCACATGTTGAGAAATTCACCACTAGCAAAGTTCCTGGAACTGGATGACCTCTGTCCCTTGCCCTATAAGACTTGTTTCTGCGGGATGTGGGCCACAGTTGTACTGAGGAAGGATGAACGAGTGCTGGGAGGTGTGAAGTGTTTAATGAGCTTCATGCTGGGTACACAATGCCTGCGTGATGCTAACACAAACATCAGCTGCCTGGGACCTCAAAGTGGGCGAACATCACAGGTGGGGACACCAGAATGTAAATATGACTCACTGGGAAGCCTCCCGTTCCTTTGGCTATTATGAAGGAAGGTCCACTCAGCAGGCCCGAGGGTGAGTGAGGATAGGCCCAGCATAGGTGAGGGCTGGACTCACTGCCTCCCCAAGTGAGTCACACAGAGGAATGACAGCAAGGCCTGAGCCTTCCCCTCGCTCCCCGCTCCCCCCTCCCCCCTGGAGGGTGAATGTTCATCTAGAGCTCCGTGAGCCCTAAGGTGGCCTTTGGGTTTTCTCCCCTGCCTTTGCGGGTCGCAGTCTGTCTAGAAGTTCTTCAGAGAGGGAAGCAGGTCCCCATTTCTTACAGTCACTCCATCCTGATGGGCAGTTGAATTTATGTCAAATCTAATGTGTGTTGTTCCTATGGAAACACGTCCAGTTGTGTCTAATCACCTCCTCCTTCCTCACTAGCGACACTCAGCACAATACTCCAGTACTTAACACAGCAAACTGCTGAAAACCTCACACTACCACTGAGCCTCCTGTGACAAGTGTCTCTGTAGGATGTCCCAGGAGGGGGAACCCTGGTGCTCTCACAGCCCCTGCCAGGCTGGCTTGTCCCTCACTCAGCCACGCTGCACCTACAGAACATCTACCATGGTGCTCTTTTCACTGTTCTCGGGTTTTTAACCTCAAGACATACTGTTCCAATTCATTCGGTTATCACTCAATAGACACGTTGAGCTTCGATAGCGAGCCAGGGATCGTAGGCCTCAGTCCTCATCTGTCTAAGGGGATAACAGCAGCATCTCCCTCACAGGGTGGTTGTGAGAACTGAAGTGATCATGACAGTGCTCTTTCAGTGTGACAGAAAAGCAAGCTGTGTGCTGGATTTACTGTCCTGCAGGCACAGCAGGGACAGTGGAGGGGCCAAGGAAAGCATGGTGACTCTGTTCTTGCTGGGGAGTCGAGTTCAGTGGAAAGTCCCTGCCGAAGACTGGAACAAGAGGCGTGACCACAGGGAGGGTGGGCAGCCTGGGAAGAAAGGTCTAGAAATGCTGGGTGGGGTGAAGCACTGAGAGGCCCCTCAGAATTCTTAGGCTGGGAGTGATGGGGCTAAAGCAGCTCCTCTGGAGAGCCGTGCTTTGCCCTTTGCTGTCACTCTGTCCTCCCACAGCTTAAGGTGCTCCACTCCACACCCACGCCTTCTGGAAAGATCCGCAAAACAGGCTGCAGGGCCCATAGCCAGAGGCATCATGAGGGGAATTAACCAAAGAAGGGAACTAGCAGCAGGGAGGCTCTGGGCTGCGGGTGGGGAACCGCTCTTTCAAGAGACCTTCCCCTTTGTCCCCAGCCCAGCAAGTGGACTCTATGACACACAATCCTTCCTCTGAGTCTTAGGGGAGGGTGCATGTAAAAAATGGATGCTCTTCTCAGAAAGAGAAGATGTTTCCCTCATTCTTCTGCCCAGTGTCTGCGCGGGAGAGACCAGGACTACCTCTTCCTGGCCACGTTTTGGAGGAAGACCAGGGTGACAAAGCCACTTCTAGGTTTCTTTTCTGTTTCATGTGGGGTTCTTTGCTGGAGGATACATTTGATTTTTTTCCTTCTTTCCAGATTCAGCTTTTAGAATGACTGCTTTAACATGTCAATGTTTGTGTTCATGGTTAGAGGTTATTTTATTTTTTTAAAACCAAGAGTAATATATTTTATTTAATTCAAATAGATTAAAAAACAGACTGTAAAAGAATTAGGGTCAGTAATTTACTATTATTTACATTAGCAATTTTTGGTCCTTAGTAGACACTGTGAGGAGATAAAGTAGATAAGTCCAAAGACCCCAGCCCCTCCCCAAGTGCAAGGAAAGAGGCAGACTGAGGGCTTGGATTTCCTCATTCCGTCCTCCCATGTTACTATGGCATACAGGTTATTTTTAAGGGTGGAATTTCTAACACTATACCTTTCAATCAAATTTAGGAATCCTTGACTTTTATCCCCTAGGGTAGAACAAGAAACAATATCAAGAATGATCTCTGGGCTCTTTCCAATCCAACAACAGGCCATAATGTCAGTGTTTCAGCCAGTGAGGCCAGCGAACCATTGACTTCTGGCATTGGTAAGTGAAGTGCAATCTCTTTAACTTATTTGCTATTAAAAGACAAAGCTTTCAGGTCATGGTAGATTATATATTCTAGAGGTCAGGTATTCCTTGGCTGCCAAAAGATAAGCTCTTGCTTTCTACATCACCCCCCAGGCGCCCTCTGTAGTGGGGGTTACTTCTCCCTCACTCCCTACTTCCTGCCGAAGATTCCGACCACCCCACCCTCCATCCCTCCCACCCCAAGTCTCTCTGTTCTTTCCCATAGCACTTGGTAATCTTCGTGACAGTAACAAAGATTGTATTACGATTGGTTTACACACCTGTCTCACTCACTAGCCTGTAAATTACTCAGGATTAAGGATGTCTCTCCTTTAGCCACTTCTAGTTCCTGTTGCTCTCTCTTCCGGGTAAGAGAGCTGTGAGCTGAGTCATCTCTGGGGTTTTTCCTACCGCAGGATCTGGCTGCTGTGCAAAGATGAGGGAGCTGACATTTTGAACAGTCATTGTTCCAGAAATCAGCTCCAGGAAGGTGGGTGGCAGGAGGGAGTTGAGAACTCCACAGTCCTAGTCTTTAGAAAACAAAGTTGCTTCTTGGGACTCTGGTTGCCTTTTGTTTGAGACATGCATTTCTGGAACAGTCTCTGGTAATGCAGGATTGGAAGACCCTGGAGTCCTGATTCTAAGTGTTTGCTACTTCAGTCCTTTTCAATGTCCCACTTCCCTGAAGCCACAACCAGGCAGGAGATTTAAAATCTTCTCTCTCTTTGTTTACAATTAGCATCATCACTTCTGTCATCTAATCTCCTCATTCTACTGAAGAAATTGCCACTGAGAAGTCATTTAGGTTAGTGCCCAAGGTCACATAAGTGTTCCTCAGTGGAGTGATTGCCAGAAACCAAGGATCTATTTTTAGCCCTGGGCTTTTTGAGGGTGGGGGATGGGGATCGGGAGACAACCAGCTAAAATGGATTTGCCCTTTTATTATGGGTATCTTTAGGCTCAAATGAACACTAGGTTTTCAGACTGAGTAGGATACTGAAGTACCAGTGGAGAGAGTGGCAGCCGTCAATTAGACGTTCTGAAGTTAAAAGGAACATGGATTCGGGCTATGGAAAAGTGCCTTGAAAAAATGCAGTTTTATGTTAAAGGGATTCCTCGCTCAGAGTTGAGAGAAGGCACATAATCAAATGTATTTTTAATCTCCTCACCAGAGAACGTGGTGATTTTACCCTGTTGTTTAAGTACATCTGCCAGAAAAGAAGAGGCTCACTATGTAAAGGAGAGGAGGTAGGAATCAGAATATTTTGGAAACTGTTTTGTAAAGCAAAAGCTAGGAGAGATGAAGGAAGTCAATGTTTGGGCCTAAGCAATAAAAACAGGAGTTAGCGTCCATAATCTTCTCTAAAATATTTTTCATTTACCAACCAGGAAAGAAAAATTAGAATTCTCTCTCTAGGCTTGGCAGGCCATCTCCGTAGCACGGTGCTGAGCTGCATTCAAACCCTCTATTTCTTTCCCCAAACCCAGGGAGAATTAACCAAATAATATGCAGCCATTTCCACAGTATAAGAAAAATGCTATAATCTGAAAAGAGAATGGGACTGACTAGTTTAGGGACATTGACACTTATTTGAAGCACTTCAGGGCTCTTAACATTCATCTCTTGGGCTCCAGAGTGGAAGAAAGATCATAGATTACAGAGGGGGCCCTAGGTCCTCCCGGAGGCCCACAGCAGTACTGGGGTAACGTGGATGCAGGGGGTGGGGGGCAGGGAGGCCCCATGAAGTGGAAATTCTGGTATTCAAGAACAGGTTCTGGCACTAATTAGCTGTGTCTGGTTTTAGGCAAATCACCAACTCCCCAGGCTCCCAAATCCCCATTTGTAAAATGAGGTGACCCAACTCAGTTTTCCTCCTTCCAGTGCTAAAATTCTATTAAAAAATTTCCAGGCCCAGAACAGACATCGAGACAGCATCTGAAGGGAACCATCTGCATCTCAGTAATATTCCACTCTGCCGGGGAGGGGAGGGGGGAGGAGAGAGAAGAAAGGGAAAGAAAGGTTGGGGAGAGCGGACAGCCTGCCCGGTCCCTTAGGGTGGCTGCCTGACGCCCCGCTTTATGGGTGGGGGTGCAGGGCTTAGCATGACGCAGCACCATAGGCTAGAGCGCCCCGCCAGCTCCCCCTCACTGTCACAACCACTGTCATTTACAGGAGCCAAAGGGGTTTTAAAAACTCCACTTTAGACAAGTCCTTTATTATTTAATTGCCATCCTAACCTATACCGTGTCGCTAAACCCCATCTTCCCTTCTAGGTATTTACCGCTTAAAGACACGCCATTTTATAGATTTTAAATTACTGGATGGCTTTGAGAGAGGAAGGAAAAGTAGGCCTGGGACGAAAGATGAAGAAGGGGGCAGAGGCCCCAGGAGGGGGCGGCCAGCCCACGGGACGGGGCGGCCAGAAGCCCCCGCCCGCAGCCCCGCGCCCCTCCCCCAACGCCCGGTCCTCCGAGGCGCCGGCACTGGGGGCGGGGCGCGCGTGCGCAGTAGCTCGCTGCGTCAACCGCCTCCGCTCCGGGAAGATGCTAGAACCAGCTGGAACCGGTTAGAACCGGTGACGCCCGGCCGGAAGCCAACGCCTCACAAAGGGAGGCGGCGGCTCACGGCCCGTGTATCCCTGCGCCGCGCCCTTCCCCCAGCCTTTGTCCCCCGCCGGGGTCCGGGGACGCGGCCCTCGTGGGCCTGTCGTGTGGGAGCGGCGGCCGGGCACCCGGGGTCCCGGAGACTAAACTGGGCGGGGCGGAGCCGCGGGGACGGCCTCGGCCCGGTTTAGCCTTCTCTGTGCTTGGCCACCTGTCTGGGAAGCGCCCTGTGTTGTCGTTCCCCGCGCCTCAGGCCTCGCTGGGGAGGCAGGGCTCTGCCGCCTGGGAACCAAGTCTGCAAGCTCCCTGTTCTGGTGCCTGACACGCCTTTCCTTTTGGGGGGTAAGATGCAGCCACTCAAACTGCAGGGAGAAAAGGCCTCGTGTTGGAGAAAAGCTGCAGCTTCCCTTCCAGGGCCAAGTCACAAAGCCTTGGGAATGTAGCAAAGCAGAGATGAGAGGGACTCTGAAGGCAGCTAGAAAAGCCGGCTCCCAGCAGCAATGGACGGCCGCTGCCTGCGCAAGGTCACGGTGTCTTTGCGGGCAAAACCCTCCGCTGTTTGGGATACTTTATAGAGGACGCTTAAGCTCAGTGTTGACAGCTGGTTTGGATCTTGATAATCTTAATGAGAAAAACTTAGAAACGGTCCACTTTTGGGAAGAACAAAGTTAACCCAGGCTTGGTTTTCAGTGTCGCAGCAGGCAACCAAAAGCACAGGGCGTCTAGCTGGCAGTAGTGGCAAAAACAGGACATTAAGCATGTAAAATAACCTGTGAGCCCCCAGACGCCTCAGGTTGCAGAAAGCGTCCGAGATGGATGCCGGCCCTGCTGCAGGAGACGACAGTATGTTGTGGCTACTTAAAGACATTTTCTTTTAGTGGATTTCCCCATTTAGTAGAATTTCCCATTTAGTAGAATTCTTAAGCAGGTAACCCAGACTACTTGGACTTCTCAAATAAAAGGGCAATCAAAAGGTAGTACAACCCCGGAACACCTCGCAGGACTTCAGCAGTTTGGGGGGAAAAACCCTCAAGACTGCGGCAGCTAAAATGGCTGCGGTCTATACTAGTCCGGCTGATGCTGTTACAAAAGGAAAATTGAGGCCGTCAGCAAACCCATATTAACCTTCCTTCAAAGAGCACTAAAGGTTACCTGCTGTACTGCGAAAAATCATGAAAGGTATTTTGAGATCTACTAAAAACGCCCCAAGCAATGGCTCTTGAGTTTTTGTGAGCTATTTGATGGTCTATTTAATTGTGATTTTCATTGTTTTTACCTACATTTTCAGCTCAAACCTACTTGCTAATGGGTCTTTTCTGGACACACGGTTTGTAATCACTTTGCGTAAACAGGAAAAATCTAGAAAGGGGTGCAAACCGATTCTATTTTTAACCTTTCCTAGGGACTATTTTTGCTTCCCCTCACAAAGACGGCGGAGGGTTACTGAATATCAACGGCATGAGTTGCTCGCCCATAAATACGCCTCTCCGGGCTCTGCGGCAGGCATTCAGGCAGCGAGCGCAGAGGTGGCTGTTGAGGCGAGAGGCACTGCTTGAGGAGACCAGATAAGTTTTTCTTTTAAAAAGAATATTCTTTAGGAAACTTAAATAGCGAAAATACTTAGAGCTATTGCTTAGTATTAAAATTTTAATCTTTATAACGAATATCTTATTTAAGGGAAAACATGAAGACGTAAAAAGTAGTTTCAGAAAGGAAGAGAGAAGAAAAATATTTCTAGAACATGGAGATAAGAGATGAAACTTAATGAAGTAAAATAATTTTCAAAGAAATGGCTAATAGGACTTCCAAGTCCGAATTCAAAAAAGCCTTAAATAAATTGAAAGGCAAACTTTAAAATACCATTAGTATGTAGGTGACATAAATAGAACATAATCGTCATTTTTAAAAAGTAGGAGATTAAAATATTTTAAATGCTGTCTTTTAAAAAGGTTAAGTTGAAGGTGGTGTAAGAGAGACCTTCAGCTACATGGCGCAGGAAAGATTGCGTCATTTGAGGCCTAATTGCTCTTACGGCATTAAGAAATCGTAGGATTAAATTTTGGAGAAAGATTAGAAATTTGAAGTGGAAAACTTTGAAGACAGAAGTGTACAGGAAGGTGAAGAAAAAGACTTAGAGAAGATAGGAAAATAGAAGATACGACGTGCATTTTAGAAGACAGAAAAACTAAATTCCAAAAGGTAGAAAGCAGAAGAGAGTATTGAGACAAACTAGAAAACCAAAGCAACTAAGGGCACAGATGCACATTTAGTAGAAAACTAGAAGATAGAAAATGAAGATTCAAATTAATTAGAAAAGGAGAAGATAGGAAACGAGAAGATACAAGTTAGAGAAGTAGAAGATAGAAAAATAGAAGATAGAAAACGAGAAGATAACAAGTTTATTAGAAAAGGAGAAGATAGGAAACGAGAAGATACAGATTAGAAAAATAGAAGATAGGAAACGAGAAGATACAAGTTAATTAGAAAAGTAGAAGATAGAAAAATAGAAGATAGGAAACGAGAAGATAACAAGTTTATTAGAAAAGGAGAAGATAGGAAATGAGAAGATACAGATTTATTAGAAAAATAGAAGATAGGAAACGAGAAGATACAAGTTAGAGAAGTAGAAGATAGAAAAATAGAAGATAGAAAACGAGAAGATAAGTTTATTAGAAAAGGAGAAGATAGGAAACGAGAAGATACAAGTTAATTAGAAAAGTAGAAGATAGAAAAATAGAAGATAGGAAACGAGAAGATAACAAGTTTATTAGAAAAGGAGAAGATAGGAAACGAGAAGATACAGATTTACTAGAAAAATAGAAGATAGGAAACGAGAAGATACAAGTTAATTAGAAAAGTAGAAGATAGAAAAATAGAAGATAGGAAACGAGAAGATACAAGTTTATTAGAAAAGGAGAAGATAGAAGATACAGATTTGTTAGAAAAATAGAAGATAGAAACCGAGAAGATAAAAGGTTTGAAAATACTGTCAAGGAAAAGAGTTTCAGCTAGAAGATTAGTACAGAAACAAAACTAAGGAGGAAATTAAATTTTTAATAATTTATAATTTAATAATTTATAATGAGCCCATGGGTTTAATTTCTGGTGGTGTAGAAGTTAGATTTGAGAAGACGAGGATGTTTAAACTGCTGTAGACCAGGACTAATTTAGAAGAATATCCGGAAGAAGCTAGGAGGGAAGTCGGTTAAAAAATTACAGCAAAAGCTACTGAAAGGACTGAAGTAATTTAAAAACTTACGGTAGGATATTTTTGGAAGAGTTAACAATTTGAAAGGCCTAAATACACTAGCTTAGTTCTTTGGAAAATTTAAAGGACTTTCATAATTGAAGTAACTCGAGATCAAGAATAATCGCCAGCTTAACGTGTTGGCTTTGGACTGAGCTCAGATGATTTCAATCCTGAGGACTAGCGTTAATTGTCAGCTGACCAGGCGCCACGCAGAAGTGGATTCAGTGAAGCTAGGAAGACAGGAGCGACAGACAGGATTCCGGGAGCCAGTGTGGTGAAGCTAGGACTGAGCAGCCAGCAGCGGTTCGCGAAGATAGGGAAGAGTCCGGGAGCCAGTGCGATGTGGTGAAGGAAGCTAGCAAGAAGCAAGGAGCCCTAACGCTTTGGAGGTGCAGCTAGGAGAGGATTCCGGGAAGGAGGAGCCAGTGCGGTGTGCTGACGCCGGCGTGCGACTTGGCGACCACGCGGAGGCGGCGAGCAGGCGGTGTGGAGGCTAGCTAGGCGCCTAGAGCAGCGAGCGCCCGGGGCGAGGCGAGGCGAGGCGAGGCCAGGCCGCGCGGGCAGCCGGCGGTGGCGCAAGTCCGGGCGGTCGGCCGGGTCCTGGTGTTTGGTAACTTGAGTATGGTAACCTCTACTAACGGTAATGGGGGAGTCGTGGACGTAAGCAGCAAGGGCTTGGTTACGGAATGTAGGCCGATTTCCGGGTGTTGTAGGTTTCTCTTTTTCAGGCTTATTTTCTCATCTTGTCTGAAGCTTTTGAGGGCAGACTTCCAAGGCCCGAGGAATGGTAGATGGCAAGTTTTATGGTTTTTGTCTTTAACAACCAATTTGAGGGAAATAAATGAATTTGAGACAAAATTAAGGCAAGTTTTGTAAGCTTTTATTTTTAGCTTGGGGTAATGAAGCATTTTAGTTTTGTGAATAGATGTGAATGTCAAGTTTGGGCGTGTAATGGGGGGAAGTTTTTGTGGGGGTGGGGGGCAAAATATGTTTTGAGTTCTTTTCCCCTTAGGTCTGTCTAGAATCTCAAAGGCAAATGACTCAAGGTAACAGAAAAAAAGAAAATCCAGTATCAGGATAATCAGAACACCACAGGTTTACAGTTTCTAGAAACTAGAGCACGAGCAGTTCTCACTTTGAGGTCTGTGGCGGAGCTGTGCGTTGAAGAAATGGCTGGTAGTTATTCTTTTTTCCACCCCTTAATCAGATTTTAAAAGTGTGTAAACTCCTTAACTTTATTTGAAGTATTTTGGGGTGGTCTTAACGGAAGAGGGTGGGGGAGCAAAATGTTTTTTCTAAGATTTTCCACAGATGCTATAGTACTATTGACAAGCTGGGTTAGAGAAGGATTGTGCCCATTGCTGTTGGCAACAACGCCTTTAGGGACTGGAGCTGCTTTTCCCTTGGAAGAGTGTTGCCAGTTGAAGCTGAAAGGTACAGCGCAGTGCAGCTTTGGTTCACATTCAGTCCTCTCACGTGGACTTAAGAAGATCTTGACTAGGCCAAATGTTGAAGTTAAGTTTTCAAATCATGTGACTTTGAAACTGTCTTTATTAAAGGGGAGGGGCAAATTTTGGCAATTAGTCTTTGGCAACGGCTTGTTATGGTTGGGGTTGGGAGGGGGGTTGGGTTTAGGTAATTGTTTAGTTTATGATTTCAGATAACTCATGCCAGAGAACTTAAATACTTAGGATGGAAAAACTAAGAAATCTCAACTTCCAAGTTGGCAAGTAACTCCCAATCCTCAAGTTTTTGTTTTCCCTCAATTTTTGAATTGAGCAGCTGGGAAGTTTCTTGAAGATCCACTGGATTCAAAGTGTAGGGCCTGGGGAAGGAAAGTGTTGGACGGGGTTGGTCTAGCCCACTGGCTGACATACATAATATCTTGGGGATTTTTTAAACAGTAAAGTTTGGATATTGGCAGTGTGTGGTTCTCATTTGGAATTTTTTTCAGGTGGTTTAATAAAACTTAATACTACTATAGGAGCTTCAGAGCAGAGGAAGTGGCTTAATCCTGAAGGGATTTCTTCTGATGGTAGCTTTTTATATTATCAAGTAAGATTCTATTTTCAATTGTACATAAGCAAGTTTTTTTTTAGTGTAGGAAAAATGTTTTTCCTTTGACTGCAAAACAAGATGTTAAGGTATGCTTTAAAATTATTAATTGTGTATTTCATGTTTGCATCTTAAGTATTTGTAAATCATAACTAATAAAAAAAAGGGTGGGCTTTTGTTGATGAGGGAGGGGAAACCTTTTTTTTCTGTAGACTTTTTTCAGATAACATCTTCTGAGTCATAACCAGCCTGGCAATAATGATGGCCTAGATGGAGAGGGAACAACTCCTTGGTGAATGATAAGTAAAAGGCAGAAAAGATTATATTTCATACCTCCATTGGGGAAAGGCATAACCCTGAGATCCTAACTACTGATGAAAATATTGTCTGCATATGCCAAAAAAAGCAAATGAAAGCTACCAATTTAAAGTTAATGGAATCTACCATTTTAAAGTTACGGCTTATCAAGCTATACCCACAAAAGTAACGAATTGATGAGAAATTAAAATAATGAATCGATGAGCAATACAATGAAGATCAAATGTCCATCTCAAAATACTGCTTTTACAAAAGCAGGCTATAAGTGAAATGAAATGAAAATGATAATACTACATTAACCCCGGAATAAACGAAGCTGAAATAATTCAGAGGAGTTGGGATCAAGTGGATTCAGAGGAGAGGAGGCTGTGCTGTTTGCCAATCTTTCGTTTGCCTCAGACAGGTTTCTCTTCGTTATCAGAAGAGTTGCTTCATTTCATCTGGGAGCAGAAAACAGCAGGCAGCTGTTAACAGATAAGTTTAACTTGCATCTGCAATATTGCATGTTAGGGATAAGTGCTTATTTTTATTAAGAGCTGTGGAGGTCTTAAGTATTACATGGCCACCTTCCTGATCCCTTCCTTGGGGATTCCAGGATTGTGAGGAATTTTCCCATCCAGCCTTTTTAAGATTAGGGCTTTGCCTGTGGGCTTCCATGATGGGCTAGCACCTCACTCAGAGGCAAGTTAATTCCTCAGAAGCCTCTCCAGGTTAGTGCTTAATGATAAAACAACTTTGATCAAAATAAAAGTTTTGTTTAGCATTGAATCTCTGAAAAACTCCATGAAAGGATAGGATAAGGGGTGCTGTTAACAAGAATCACATGTTAATCTTGCTAAAATTTAAATGTTATGTTGTGATTGTATATTGTGCAGAAAACTTAAATCGTTCAAAATAAAACATTTTTAATAGAGAATGTATGATTTTAGGAAGCAGCTGTCTCCTTATTTAAATAAAGTACTGTTTGTTTGTAGTTAGTGTTTGGGCAATCTTGGGGGGGATTCTTCTCTAATCTTTCAGAAACTTGGTCTGCGAACACTTTAACGGACAAGATCAGGAATTGAGCGGAAGAAGGAATTTAACTCTTAAGGCAGGAAAGACACATTTTATTCTTCATAAATTGATGATCATTTGATGAGCACTTAATAATTCCAGGCACATGACAATAGAGGCCCTCTAAATAAGGAATAAAATACCTCTTAGGACAGGTGGGAGATAATGATCAGAATAACAGGTAACTGCACCTACACTGTTTCCAGAAAGTTCAGGGGTCTGTAAACTAGAGCAATAAAATACTATCCACACTCCCAAAGTTTGCATGTTAACTTTAAATGCTTATGACCATCGCATCGAGTGTTAGCCAATGTTTACACTATTGGCCTTTTATATAGACGGGGGGGAATGTGGGTTTTTAAAGAATTTTCCTTTGCAGAGGCTTCATTTCATCTCTCATGAAGCTGTTCAGGACTTTGACTTGCATTTAAGCGCTTGGCTCTGCCTTCTGTTCTCCTAGTGAGTGTGTGAGACCTTGCAGTGAGTTATCAGCATACTCAAGTAAAATTTCCCCCCTGATTTTCAAGGGAAGGGAGGAGGGGGTGGGGCTTACTTGTCTTAGCTTTTTTTTTACAGACTACACAGAATGCAGTTGTCTTGACCTCAGGTCTGTCTGTTATGTTGGCAAGTAATAACGCAGTACTGTTCCTATCCGCTGCTATTAGAATGCATTGTGAGACGACTGGAGTATGATTAAAAGTTGTGTTTTCCCCAATGCTTGGAGTAGTGATTGTTGAAGGAAAATCCAGCTGAATGATAAAAGCTGAGTGTTGAGAGGAAATTTCTGCAGCTTTAAGCATTCGTGTTTGTGATTGAAGCCAAGTACCTTTTGCTGTGCTTTCGGTAAAATGCTTTTTGTTCTTTTCTGGTAGGGGGGTGGGGAGGGCACTGAAGCCTTTAGTCTTTTCCAGATGCAACTTAAAATCAGTGGCAAGAAATAAATCCCAAACAAGCAACAGTCTTGAAGAAATTTAACTGGCAAGTGGAAATGTTTAACACAGTTCAGTGGTCTTAGTGCATTGTCTTTGTGTGGGTTTCTCTCTCCCCTCCCTTGGTCTTAATTCTTATACGCAGGAACATTCAAAACAGCAGACGTATGCGAAGGGCCAGAGAAGCCAGACCCAGTAAGGAAAAATAGCTTATTTACTTTAAACAAACAAATATTCCATATTCTGTGTGGGGATTGGGAACCACTAGTTCTTTCAGATGGTATTCTTCAGACTATAGAAGGAGCTTCCAGTTGAATTCACCAGTGGACAAAATGAGGACAACAGGTGAACAAGCTTTTTCTGTTTACATACCAAGTCTCAGAGCATTACGGGTAACTTAGTGGTAAAGAGACCAGCTTTATGCTGGAGTAAACAGCATGTGAGCACATTGGCCTGGGGTGGAGGGGTGAGGTGGGCGCTAAGCCTTTTCTTTAAGATTTTTCAGGTATACCTCACTAAAGGCACCGAAGGCTTAAAGTAGGACAACCCTGGAGCCTTCCTGTGGCAAGAGAGACAACAAAGCGCTATTATGCTAAGGTCACAAATGGTGTGGGCCTCATAACCCCATCTGTCAGAAATGAGGACTTGCCTTAACACACTTGGCAGACAAGCATTGACCCTTTTTCCTTGGGAGTGAAAAGTGTCCAAAGGAATGCTTGAGTATCTTGTAAACCCCAGGCTTGTCCTAACATTGAATTAAGCTGTTTTTATAGCAGCTCTTAAAGCCTAAACTTCAAGTGATGCTTGAAGGGGAGGGAAAGGGGGGAAAGCGGGCAACCACTTTTCCCTAGCTTTTCCAGAAGCCTGTTAAAAAGCAAGGTCTCCCCTCAAGTGACTTCTCTGCCACATCGCTACTCCCTGCCTTTGGCCTAGCGCAGACCCTTCACCCCTCACCTCGATGCTGCCAGTAGCTTGGATCCTTGTGGGCATGGTCCATATCGGTTTCAAGGTAACAGTGGTGCTGAGGTCTTCTGGTGGGTTGCACTACTAGAAAGGCCATTAATTTGCCTGCAAATGGTTGTTACTAAAACCACACTGAGCTCTAAGATGTTTGAAATATTCAGCACTATTACCAGTGATTAAAACAGACTTATACCAGTAATGCAGAATAACATTTAAGACTGCAATGTTGGGTGGGAAGGTGTAACTTAAGCTGAAGGTAGGCATGTTAGTGGTTGAAAGGGCTGTGGGGTGGGATTGCACAATTCTCTGCTAAGACTTTTTCAGGTGAACATAGCAGACTTGGCCAAGCTAGCATCTTAGCTGAAGCAGATTCTCCAGTGCTCTTCAGTAGGGATTGTAAAGGTTTTTCTTTTCCTGAGAAAACAAAAGATTGTTTTCTCAGGTTTTGCTTTTTGGCCTTTTCATAGCTTTTTAAAAAAAAAGCAAAAGATGCTGGTGGTTGGCACTCCTGGTTTCCAGGACAGGGTTCAAGTCCCTGTGGCGTCTTTGCTTGAATAACCTCTGCCTTCAAGACTCTCCATTTTTCTCTTCAGGGACTGCTGGGCTCTGGAGTCGGGAGTAAAATAAAGTAGCTTTTGAATTTGTCAGAAGCCTGAATCTTTGCATTTACAGGGAGACACAATGTAACTGCCTTGTCTTTGATTTTCAGGTATTTCCGATGCATCTCATGTTTGAGAAGCCTCACAATTAGCCTCTTTAAATGATTTTTTTAATTGACTTTTTAGAGAAGGAGAGAGAGAGATGGAGTCCACAACCTGGGCCTGTGCCCTGACCTGGGAATCGAACCAACAACCTTTTGGTGCACAGGACGAAGCCTAACCAACTGAGCCATGCCAGCAAGGGCTAAAAACTTAAGATTTCATACTAATAAAAATTTAAAAGCTCTTCATTGGTGTGATCCTTTTGTGTATGAACCCAAGTTTCTGTCCCTGAGTACATGGGAGAACTGGGTGTTCTGTGGGGGTTCCGCCTTGTTCCTGTCTACCTCGTGGTCTAATAAGCAGCACCCAACACCTCACGGTGATAAAGCACAATCTTAAAGTGTAGGAGGGATGTGGGGTGGGTGAGTGGCCCGATAAAATTCCAGAAACTGATGGGAACTTGAAGCAGCCTATTTCCTTCTGTTCAGTTGGCTGTGAGCTGGGTGGGGTGGAGAGAAATGCCTGGAGGAGAGGAAGAGAGGGTTTCCATTGCTTCCATGAAAGACCCTTGTGACTTTAGAGGCACTTGAGCCAATAAGGAGCCATCTGATGTTCCCTCTTTAAGTCATGGGTGACTCGTGTGGTCATGTCCTTGTATCAGTTGTCAGCTCCCAAAAGAACTGGTTATGTGTCCCTTGTTCTGTGGAATGGCCTGGGTAGCAGGTAGTATTTCCTCTGTTGCAAGGGAGGCAAGAGGCCAGGTTCCACTGGCCTCTTAAGTACCTCAAGTGTCTGCTGCTACTCAGACCCTGTTCTCAGCAGGTGGGAGAGTCTCAATCCAATAAACCCAGCCAGGCCTAGGAGACTGGGGGACCCAGGTCCAAAATGCAGCACAGGGATCCTATGGCTCCGCCCAGGGGAGGGGCCTCAGTAAGCTGCTGCTTTTCCTACACCCCTGAACTCAAGAAGGGTTACTTGTGTTGCAAATGGGTGCAGGCTCTGATCGGGTCCTTCTGCCAAAGCAGCAGAGCTGGGATTTGAACCCTAGTCAGTCTCTAACACTTCAGCTCTTGCTGTTTTCTCCAGTACAGGTGAAGCAATCATCTAGACAGGTCAGCGGACAAATGACCAACCTACCTAGCCTGTGCCGACCCTGGGCAGAGGGGCTTTCTCTTCCCTTGAAGTGGTCTAGTGGGGGCTGGGGCTAGGGAGAAGCTGAACTAGATGCCATGGTCCCCCTTGATGCTGACTCTCAGCGACTTACTGGAGCCTCTTATGGAGGAAGATCTCAGGCCCCCAGTGTTTTTCCAGAGCTGGAAGACTCCCTGAAGCACTAAGACTTATTAGGAGCAAAGAACTAAGAGAAGAGGGGCTAGGGGTTTGCCAGGGGCTACTTGGTTTCTTGTGTTGCACAGGCTCCAAGTTGGCTGGGATTGGAAATGTAAAGGCCAGACATAGTTAGGGACAGGAAGGGGCAGAAAAGTAGGCCAGAAGCCACTTTCTGCCCTCTGAGCACAAGAAGAGTGGAGGAGGCCTACATAACATTTCCCCAAAGGTTATACCTAAGTCAAGGGTATACAGGTCTTGACAACGTACCCCCCAACCAGATACGTCTTTTATACACCCATGTCCTTGGATTTCATCATCCTGGCAATCCCAGGGGTGCAGGGGCTAAAAATCTGAATTCAAGCGGTAGGTCCACCGTATTGCAGCCTCCAGAGCTTCCCCTGGAGTCCTCAGGCCCAGGGCTAGTTGGTATGGACTTGGACAGCAGATTTCTGAGTTCAGTAAAGGGGTGAGAGTAGGAGAGAGAGGGCAAGGGGGTAGGGGTCCGACAGGGTGTGGGGGAAATTGAGATGTGGGAGTGTCTACCTGGGAGGGGCTGGTTCGGAAGCCCAGAATATCTAGGAAGTATGGGTCAGATCCTAGCTCCGGGCTCTGACAGGCTGGCACACTGGCAGCGTCACCTGCCCTCTCCAGGCCTGAGTTTCCTCCGGGTGGAATGGGAACAAGGGCCGCCCTGCCCACGCCCGTAAGGGAGGGGAGCCAGGCCCGGCTGATGGGACCGGGTATGCGTGGGCCTTCGTCGCCATCTAGGGTAAAACGCAGTATTGCAGCTCTGTCCGTGGACTACTTGGGACACGTTCAACAAACTGACAGCTGAGTAGTGTCCATTGTATGAACATCATCATTTGAGTTAATTCCAGCTTTTGGCAATTTCAGATAAATCTCCTATAAACATTTGTGTACGAGCCTGTGCGGACGTATGCTTTCTTTTTTCTGAAGATGTGGTATGGTAGGTGTATGCACAGTTTTAAAGAAATTTCCAAGCTATTTTTCAGAGCGGTTGCATCATTTGCACCCCCACCAACAATGTGTGAGAGTCCCAAGTTGCTCATGATCATTGCCATCATTTGGTGTGGTCATGTCTTTAAATATTAGCCATTCTAGTGAATATGTAGTGGTTTTAATTTGCATTTCTCTAATAACTAGTGACGTTGAGCATCTTTCCATGTGCTCACTTGCCATTTATATATGTATTTTTTGGTAAAGTGTCTATTCAGTTTTTTTAAATCCTCACCCAAGGATATGCTTGTTGATTTTTGGGAGGGGGTGGGGGGGAGAGAAAGAAAGAAAGAAACATCGATGTGAGAGAACATCGATTGGTTGCCTTTCATATGTGTCCTGACTGGGAATCAAACCTGAAACTTTTAGGTGTACGGAACAACGCTCCAACCAACTGAGCCACACTGGCCAGGGCTCTATTCAACTTTTTAAAACAATTTATCTTTATTGTTGAAAGTATTACAGATGTCCTTTTTTTCCTCCCCTTTGATCCCCTCCACCTCGCATCCCCCCCACCTCCAGTCCCTCCCCACACTCTTGTCCGTGCCCATGGGTTATGCATTTATGCGTATAAGTTCTCTGGTTAATCTCTCCCCACCCCGTCCCCCACCCCCGCCTTCCCTCTGAGACCCCTCAGTCTGGTCCATGCTTCTATGTCTCTGGAACTATTCAATTTTTTGCCAGTGTTTTTATGGGGTTTTTATCTTTCTAACTGTTGAGCTGTAAGGGTTTTTATATATACTAGATACAAGCCCTTTGTCAATGTTTGTTTTAAATATGTGTGCCTTTCATTTTGATTTTTTGTAGTTGTGTCTTTGAAGAGTAAAGTTTTTATTTTATTATTATTATTTTTTAAAGTTTTTAAAAAAACTGATTTTTGGAAAGCAGGAAGGACTAGAGGTCAGGAGACCAGGGCATGGAGGGAGTAAAATCCCTAGGCCAGGACTAAGGGAGAGAAGGGCTTTGAGAAAGGTCCCTGGAATCTGGTTTCAGGGCCGCAGGGATGGAGGTGCCACCCCCAAGGCAGAGCAGGGCAGGAAGGAGTGGGTTGGGGGGGCGGGGGGGGGGGGCAGGCGGCAGGTGAAGACAATGAGGTGAGTCCTGGACCATCAAGTTTGAGGATCCCAAGGGATGTCCGAGTGGAGATGTGTGGCAGGTGATCCAAATGAACAGGCTGGAGCCCAGGGATGGGCCTGGGCTGGATCTACGAGCTACCAGGCACCACCCAGATGGTGACATCAGAGTGGGCTAGCTGCCTGGGGACCGTGTGCAGGAAGGGACCTGGGGGGGCCTTTCTGGCTTCCCTGTGTAGTTCAGTCAGCTTTGGGCTGTTTCCTCTTCCTCCTGCCTCCTGAATGTAGATTTCATTCATTCATTCATTCATTCATTCATTCATTCATTCATTCATTCATTCACTCTTTCAACAAATTCTAACAGCAGGAGCTGGGCACAATCACAGGACCTGGGGATACTGAAATGAACCAGCCGTAAAAGTCTGCACCCTTGTGGAGTAAACACCTCGAGGGATGAACAAGTGACAAAAAAGAGAGTCATGGAGCAGGGAAGGTAAGGAAGCAGCATCTGGGTGGGGAGCTGGGAGATGGCAGGCAGAGAAGGCTTCTGGGCTGTAAGGCCATTAAGTTCAGTTCGCCCCCTTCTGTCCCTTCATCAGGAGCTTCCACACCCGATGGCGAAACCCGACTGCCCTCTGCTGGCGCAGCAGCCACTCGGGCCCGCCCACCCTCTGGAAGGTCCCCTGGGCTCCCCGAGGCCTGTGCTCCGGTTTCCGGTCCAACCCGGCTTAGTCTGACTGTGCGACCTGAGGCCATGCTGTGGTTCACTCAGCTAAAATAGGAGGACCATACCTTCCCCTACAGACGTGTGTGTACACGTGCGTGTGCCTGTCACAGTCCTAGTCACGCCCCCGGTGTTGCTACACACTTGCCTCACAGGAAGAGTGGCTCTTGCGAAGTGAGGCCGCATTTGGATAGTGACACCTTTTTCAGTCCAGTTACTCCCTTTTCCCTTGCCTGCTTCTTTCCTTCCTATTTATTTATCTTTTATTATTTTTAAAATATTTTTTTAAATTGCTTTTTAGAGAGAGAGGAAAGAAGAGGGAGAGAAACAGCAATGCAAGAGAGAAGCATCAATTGGCTGCCTCCTGCACACCCTACAGGGATTCAAGTCAGTAACCCTGGCATGTGCCCCCACTGGCAATTGAACCCGCAACCAATACATAGCCACATGGGCCAGGGCTATTTATTTATTATTATAAAATTTTAAAAAATTTATTGATTTGAGAGAGAGGAAGGGAGAAGAAGAGAGAGAGAGAAACATCGATTTGTTGTTCCACTTAGTTATGCATCATTGGTTGACTCCTGTATGTGCCCTGACTGGGGTTCAGACCCGAAACCCTGGCCATTCCGGACCTGCTCTAACTAACTGAGTTACCCGGCCAGGGCTTTCTCTTTTATTTTAATAAACTTTACTTTATAATGTTTTTAGACATACAGAAAAGTTACAAAAGTGGTCCAATGAGTTACAATGATTTTTTCTTTTACTGAGAATCACACCAAATGAATTTACTACTGCATGTGACATTTCAACATTATGGTTGTAGACAAAGAAATGCGTAGAGAACTCAGCACAACAGTTTGAAGCAATGGGAAGCAAATGGAATCAGGGACCACATTTGGTTGGACCAGAAGTGCTCTGCTTTGGATGGCAGTCCTGCCAAGCGAGAGGGTGGGCAGAGAGCAGACCAGAAGCAGGTGGCACTGGCCTTGCAAGCTAAGGACAGGGTCCGACTTCACACTGAGTGAAATGGGGGCTTTGGAGGGTCTTGAGCGGCATAGTCAGGTGACCCAACTTGCATTCCCTAAGGATCCCTCTGGTGGCTGCAAGGACAGTAGACTGCAGGGGGCAAAGGTAGAAGTGGGGAGACCAGTGAGGCGGCTGCTGCAGGGGCCCAGCCAAGAGAGGCTGGTGGCCTGGCAGTGGGGCGGTGATAGGGAGGGTGGGAAAAGAGGTGGAGGTGCCAGGTGTTTGGAGCCCCTGTGTGGGATGTGGAGGAAGCCTTGGGGTACCCTGGCTTCAGGCCTGGAGGGGTGGACTTGCCTTTGCTGCTGGGCGAGCCTGAGCAGGTTTATGGAGCTCAGGAGCTCAGTGTGGGGAGCCCGCTGTCCACCCAGGCGGAACTGCTGGGGCCGGTCTCAGGGAAGGACCCCGAGGTGAGGGGTGGGCGGGGGGATGCAGATGGCCTTTAAAGCCCTGGACTTTATAAGGTGACCTGGGGTGCTTGCCTTGGCTAGGCCACCTGCCCTGTGTCGGCTCATCTCAAAGCCCCTGACTGGTGGCACTGCCAACGAATGCCCAGCAAAAAGTATGGCCAGGACAGCAGCCTGGCAGCCCCTCAGTTCACACCCGAGTGCCCCTGCCCGCCCCAGCCCTCTACCCCCCTCCCTTTGCTCTCTGCTCTTCTTTCCCCTCCCCAACCCCATCCCTTCATTTTCCCACCAGGGAGGGAAACCCACACGCAGCCTTCGGGGAGCCCAGGCATCCCCAGAAGGTGGAGTCACAAGGGAGGGTCGCAAGGTGGCTCTGGCCTCTCCTGAGCCCCGGCTCCTGCCCCGGGCCTGCCTGGAACCTGGGACAATTGCCACGGTGGGGGCTAGCAAGCCTGAGAAGGGAGGTGACAGGGCACAGAGCAGAGAGGGTGAGGGGGTTCCACTGCTACCCTGAAGGCACTTTCCCCAGAGAAATGATGTGGGGGAGAGGTGGTGGTGGTGGAAGGAGTCAGCAGGTTTCCAGGCTAGCCCACTTCGAAGCTGAAATGGGTCCCCTGAGGACCTGGTATCCTGGGGAACCAGGCATTCCTGGTCCAGGCAACAGGCAGGCAAACAGGTGGTTGGAGCTGGACCCATTTCTGCCAGTGGAGCCAGGCCAGGGGGAGTCAATGCTGTCCCTCATCCGTCCACCCCACTAGACTGTCCCATCTGACTCGTTCAGTCACTTGTAGCAATAACATGAACGCCACCAATAGTCAGTAGCTGAGATTTGAAGAAGGGTGAAGGGATTAAGCAAAGAAAAAACAAAAAGACTCCCGGACACAGACAGCAGTGTGGTGATTGCCAGAGGGAAGGGGGGTAGGGGCCGTAGAGGGTATAGGGAGGGTAAATGGTGATGGAAGGAGGCTTGACTCGGGGTGGTGAACACAGTGCAATATACACATGATGGACTGTGCACTTGTACACCTGAAACCTGTATAATTTTATTAACCAGTGTCACCCCAATAAATTCAATTAAAAAAAATAGCTGTGCCCTAGCTGGTTTGGCTCAGTGGTTAGAACGCTGGCCCGGGGACAGAAGGGTCCCGGGTTTGATTCCAGCCAAGGGCATGTACCTTGGTTGCAGACTCCATCCCCAGCCCCGGTCAGGGTGCGTGTAGGAGGCAACCAATCAATGCATCTCTCCCACACTGGTCTCTCTCTCTCTCTCTCTCTCTCTCTCTCTCTCTGTCTCTGTCTCTGTCTCTCTCTCCACTCTCTCGGAAAAACAATGGAAAAAATATCTTCAAGTGAGAATTAAAAAAAAAAAAATAGCTGAGATTTGAACGCAGGCAGCCTGTCACACACCCACTCACACTCTTAACGCACACTCCCCTTGGGTGGGCGGGTGAGTGCGGGTGTGGGCCCGCCCGATGTCAGAGCGGACAGGGGCCTTGTCCCGTCCCCAGGGGGCACGTCGTCAGCCCTGGCTTCTGCTCATAGAGGCTGGGCGCCCGGCAGTTAGAACAAGGGCCACCGGGGCTGGGGTTAGGGTAGGTTTCCCGGAGGCAGTGCACCCAGCCCGCCCGTGCGGTCCCGCAGCCGCCCTCCTCCACACCGCCCCGCGTGTGGCCCCGCCTCGGGCCCCGCCTCGGGCCCCGCCTCTGCCCATCTGGCCCCGCCTCTGGGCCCCTCTGGCCCCGCCTCTGGCCCCCGCCCTCGTCCTGCCCCCGGCCCCCTGGCAGCGCCCGCCCTGCCCTCGCCTCTCGCTGCCCACCACGCCTGCGCCGGCCCCGCGGGGCTCCCCAGCGGGCACCCACAGCCCCTCCCTGCGGTCCTCCAGATAGTGCTTCACGCCTCCCCGCCCTTCCCCGGGCTGCCCCGCGGATGCCTGTGACCCGCGGTTCTGGCCGCGCCACCCTCAGCAGCCTGTTTCCTTCCGGATGGCCGACCTCCCCGACCCGGCCAGGGCCTCCCGCGGGCGGCCCGAGCCCTCCTGGCTTCGTCTTTCCCCCCTTAAACCAAGGGCTCCTTCCAGGCCTCCCCACAGGAATCATCTGCTGGCAAGATTTTTATCTGCAAACAAGCGTCATCAGATAAACCTGAAGCAGAGAAACCGGCGCGTGTCCTCACCGCAGGCCCTGCAGGCTGCCGGCGCGCGCGGAGCTCCCCGGGCCCGAAATGCTGAACACTGTGCTTGGGGAAGACTCTGCTGTATTTGGCTTTACTCTTTGAGGCAGGAGGCAAGCTCTGTTTAAAAAATCATCTCACTTGTTTACATAGAATACAACTGATGCCTTTTATGTGCGCAGGTTGATGAGTTCTGACAAATGTGCGTCCCCGTGTAACCTCCACAGCAGTCAAGACAGTGCAGCGGCCCCGAGTCTAGTCTGTTTCCCTCTCTGCTTTCCCTGAGGCCAGCAGCACACTGTCTTGGTTACTGGAGCTTTGGGGTAAGTTCTGAAATTGCGAAGAATAAGTCCTCTAGCTGTGTTCTTTCTCAAGACTGTTTTGGCTCTGCCGAATCCCTTGTAACTCCATGTGAATTTTCATTTTTTAAAATTTTATTTATTGATTTTAGAGAGGAAGTTGTGAGTACGCGCAACACAGTTTATTCTTGTATTATTTATTTATTATTATTATCATTAACCGACTTTTGCCCACTCCTATATATTCTGCTATGTTGGGTCTCCTTCACTTTCGAGGACTCGATCACATTGGGCCCACCTGGATAATCGAGGATACTCTATGGTGAGGTCAGCTGATTAGATTTAATTCCATCTTCAGCCTCAATTCCCCCTTTGTCCTGCAACACGTCCACAGGTTTTGAGAATTAGGTTGTGGTCGTTGTGTGTGGGGTCATTAGTCCGCCTCCCACAATAGGCCAGAATCAACCTTTTTCCCCCCGTATGAAGGCAACGTAGCTTTTACCTTGAAGTTATTCTCATGTTTTTGCAGACATTGAAATGTTTTCTTTAACTCTGAATATTTAGATGTCAGATGAAGCACGATTAAAATACTTTCTAAAATTAAATCTGGTTAACTGCCACATTAGCTCCACTGTTGTTTAATAGCAGCTTCTCTGTTTCATGACTTAAATCTCATAAAATAAGTAAAAGGACACAAATGACAGTTTTGGTAAGTTGTGAAAGGAAGACTATAAAAGTAACCACGTAAGTGTTCCTCGCTGCTCTTAGTAGAAGAATTTGGCCCCCTGTAAACAACACACTGGGAAGGGAAATGGAAGGCCTCTGGGAAGCAAAACCTCTTCCTCAAGAAATGCCATCCTCGCCCTCTCCTGGCAAAACTTAACAAATGACAGTATGGTAAGTTGTCCAGAAACAAAGCCTGGACCATTAGCAAGTAGCTCTTGGGAACTTGCAGTGTTGAGCACAGATATTTTCCCCTGAAGTCTTTGGATCCCTGTTAGCTTAAAGTTTCTATTTTATTGGAGCACAAGATACCACTACAGGCAAAAGACAGATGGAGGGAGGACTTTCCAAAACATGCATACATAATATACACATTTGTTGTGCATGTATGTAAATATATAAATAATGTGTTGACATATATGTATGTTAGTATACATATACATATGTATCATTTCATGTTTATAAATGTAATTTACACTCATTGTAAAAACTTCAAACATTACATCACAGAAATAAATATGTTGAACTATATGAAATTGCCAGTTATTTCACTATTTTTTAAAAACTATTTTTATTGATTTCAGAGAGAGGAAGGGAGAGGGAGAGAGAGAGAGACAGAAATATCAGTGATGAGTGAGTTGTCATCGATCGGCTGCCTCCTGCACGCCCCCCACTGGGGTCCGAGCCTACAACCCGGGCATGTGCCGCAATCTCCTGGATCCTAGGTCAATGCTCAACTGCTGAACCACGCCTGGCCAGGCTATTTCACTATTTTTAACTACAAACACAGCACTTTCATACTGTTCAACCTGGTAACATAGCAGCAGAGCTCCCTGTGGGCCCAGGTTCTGCGGGAAGCACTGGCATTTGGCGCACATCCCTCCAGGAGGGAGAGTAGCCTGTGCACGGTTACGGTTAGCGGAGTGATTACCACAGTGGTGGACACGGGTTCTTCCGCAGCCTGCTTTCTAAATGCTTCGGAGAGCCCAGCAAACCCTAGCACCGGTTGTGCTGCCTCCCTCTCGAGCCTGTCTCCTCATCTGTAGAGAGGGAACTAATGGCTCTGTGCCAGTTTTTAATTTATTGCCTCCCAGCTCCGAATTCATCATATGCGCCTGCTCTGCAAAAACGGATCTGGGGGGGCCGCGGTGGTAGGCGGGTGGTCGGGCGTCTTCCCGGCCTGGCAGGGTGCAGGGTGAAGACACCCCGCACAACACCTTCCCCACCGGCCCTGCCGTGTCCGTCCCTGGGAAACAAGCACTGCCGCAGGCGCGCCCTTCCTGAAGATGAAAAGAGTAGGGCACTCGGAACTGACACTTAGAACAGCTCTCATCTCGAACCCAGCGCTTGTGTCCCAGATGCTGCAGACCGGCGTCTGATGCACGAAGCTTTCCAACCAGCCAGTGATCTCTTTGCACCCATTTCCTTGCATTCTCAATGGGATTGGATCGCCTCCCATCCTGAGCCTCCCCAAGACTTTGAACAGTTTTTCAGTGATCCTACCAGAAAGACACCCTCTCCAGAGAAACGCATTATTTATATCCAGTGCATTGGATCTCTAGGAAACACCACAGTTATCAGTGAAGAGTATGTTAAGTGGCTCAAGGGCTACTGTGAAGCATTTTTCTATGGCTTGATAGTAAAACTGCCAGAACCGGTTCCTGTCTGCAACGGGGTGCTCCTTTAGAATCAGTGATAACAAAGAACCTACAGATACATGCAGGGCACATCCTGAAGTTCTTAAAACTGAAGAAACCTGAAGATGCCTTCTGTATTGTGGGGGTAACAATGATTGGTCTTTACCCCAGGGACTCCTGGAATTTTGTCTTTGGACAGGCCTCTTTGACAGACGGTGTGGGGATATTCAGCTTTGCCAGGTATGCCAGTGATTTTTACAGCTCAGGCTATCAGGGCAGAGTGAAGGCGTCGCAGAGGACATCTTCCAGCGGCTATTCGGTGTTTAACTGTCATACTCCTGCAGTGACTAGTGTTTTGCTGCTCCGGTCCTGTAAGACTTTAACCCACAAGATTGGACACATATTTGGACTTGGACACTGCCAGTGGCTGGCATGCCTAATGCAAGGCTCCAACCACTTGGAAGAAGCTGACCGGCGCCCCCTAGATCTGTGCCCTATCTGTTTATGCAAGTTGCAGTGCGCTATTCGCTTCAACACTGTAGGAAGATACAAAGCACTGGTGAGGTGGATTGATGATGAATCTGCTGACACACCCCAAGTCACCCCGGAACATCGTCGTGAGGAGAAAAGTGAATTTGCCCAAACCTGTGGAAGCCTTTAAGGAGTGGAAAGAATGGATAATAAGATGCCTTGCTGTTGTCCAAAGACAAGAACCTTCCACTAGGAGTAATTAAAAGAAATACTTGCACATTGTGGAAAAAACAAAAACAAAAAAACAAACGGATCTGGGTCCTTTAAATATTTTTCCTTGGCCAGGTGGCACAATGTTAAGTTTTGCCAGGAGAGGGCGCGGATGGCATTTCTTGAGGAAGAGGTTTTGCTTCCCAGATGTCTTCTATTTCCCTTCCCGTGTGTTGTTTACAGGGGGCCAAATTCTTCTACTAAGAGCAGTGAGGAACACTTACATGGTTATTTTTATAGTCTTCCTTTCACAGAGGAGGAAAAGGGGCCGAAGCGACTTGCGCAGGATCCCAGAGAAATGGAATTCAGACCGAGGCATCTGCCTCCAGGTTCTGCCTGCTTGACATCCTACTGTGTGTCCTCCGGAGTGACCCCAGGCCTGCCTGCCCCAGGTCATTCGTGGGTCATGGCAGGGCTTGCAGGACTGAGTGAACTCATTCTGGTGAGGGAGGCAGCAGGTGGCTCAGGCCCTGCCACTTCCTACTGCATGAGCTTTCAGATCCTCAGTTTCCTCATCTGTGAGATGGGGACAACACTGCCCCCCCCTCATGGGGCAGTAATGAGGAACTGGAATTATCCCCATTTACAGTGGATGGAATGGAGGCTCACAATGTGAGGGCACAAGGTGAGAGCTTGGGAAAGGGATGCTGTCCCCCTTCCTAAGATGGCAGCCTTGGTCCTGGCCAGTGTGGCTCAGTTGGTTGAGCTTTATCCCGTGCACGGAAAGGTCTCTGGTTCAATTTCTGGTCAGGGCACATATCCAGGTTGCAGGTTCAGTTCCCAGTTGGAGGCAACTGATGTTTCTCACATCAATGTTTCTCTCTCTTTCTCCCTCTCCCTTCCTCTCTCTCTAAAGTCAACAAAAACATTAAAAAAACCCACAAAAAACATGGCAGCCCCTCTGTGCCAGGTTCCGCTGTGGAAGTATGGTCAGTTAGCAGAGAATCGGTTGGGCAGCTCCCAACTCTGACTCTTCGTTTGTAACTATGCTTCCTGATGTGCTCTGCCCTGCGTGTCCTAGGCTTGGTGCCTGCCTCCCACTGTTCTGTGCACCGGGGACTCCCAGATCTGCCCCCAACCCAGTTGCCCTGCCCGCTGCACCTGTTTCCTCTACAGGCAAGGCCCCATACACTGCTCCTGCCTAACATTTGGAGGTGCTAAGAGAACGTGCCACTAACTAAGTGCCACACGTGAATCCTGTTTTTAGACCTTCCCCACCAACCATGACCTCTACCCCAAAGCATCACCCCACCCCAGTCTCTCCCTCCCCATCATGCCACACTCACAATCACAGCTCTTCAGTAGGACAAAGGTCTAGACTCCATATTCTGGCGTTTAAGACCTCTGCTCCCCTCCAGTGACAGGATGCTCCCCACCCCCTGTATTGCCAACTCCATGTTCGCAATGTTGTCAATGTCTTCCTATCAAAGCCGCACAGGAAGATCTGTAGTCATTATGTCTGTTCTGTCACAAGCAGCCAACACCGCGCCTGATCTTCCCTCTGCGTGACTGTGTCACACAGGCACTTGGGCAGGGAAAGGAAGAGTATGAATCTCTGCTGAATGGCTGTTCTGTGTCAAGTGAGGTGCAGGGCACCGTTCACCCCAATTTATAATGGGAAACTCAAGTTCCCAGAGGGCAAATGAGTTCCCACAACCAGTGAGAGGGGCTGAGGTAGGATTCAAACCAAGCTCTGCTGACTTTGGCATCCTTGCCCTTGAATCTGCTCCCAAAGGCATCCTAACCAGATGTTTCATAAGCAGTTCCAGGATCTTGCCCATACTCCATAGGGTGTGGCTGTGGGACTGTCCCTAACTGGGTCCCCCGAGACCCTACCTGCATAAGGGCCATTGCCTGTCCAGCCCCTCCTAGACATGGGGCTCTGTCCAGCTGAGGGGCTGGGTCCCCAGCCCTGTGACTGACATTTGAGCTGCTGACACCACTTTGCTGCTGATAGCCCCCAATTGTCGGGGCACTGCAGAGCCTGGAGGAGATGCTGGCCCTGGAGAGAGGCAGGACTGCTGGGCTCAGGAGAGCAGGGGCCCTGTCTGGCCCTTTTTTCTGGACTTGCTGGGCTGTTCCTCCACCCACTTCTACTTCCCGGGGGTCACTGCCGCTTCCCTCCCCACGTCCCCTCCCCTTGCCCCCGGGTTCCTGGACATCGCCTGGACCTTTGTTCCACTCTCTGGCCCCCACCCATGCTCCTCAGCCGCTGTCTCCTTGTGCCTGTCGCCTGGTCACTAGTCATTCCAACAACACTGCCACCTGCTGGGTCCTGGAGGCACCCACTGGCTGGTGGGGAAGAGTGTCTGGCTCGGGGACAATCGCTCTCCCCGTTTCTACCGCACTGATCCCTGCACCCCTTCTTGTCTGTCGACTTCCACTTCCAATGTCTCCCCGTCCCTCCTCTGTGCCTCGGTTTCCCCACCCTCTGTCCCTTCTCAAGCTCTCATTCTTGTCATAAGGCTGAGTGAGAGCCTGAGACTGTATTAGCACCCACATTTTAGACATAAGGACACAGGGGACTGGAGAGGTTGGGTGACCTGCCAGCGCCACGCAGCTAGTGACTGGCGGCGTCCAGTGAGCGCGCGCCCTCCGCCCTCCGCCCCCGCCCCGCCCCCCGCCGCCCACTTGCCCCGCCCACCCCAGGCCCCGCCCCCGGACCGCCCCGCCCCGCCCCGGCTCGGGCTGCCGAGGACCCGGAGTTGAGGCCCCGAGCCCGCGGCGGCGGCGGGGACGATGTGGTTCTTTGTGCGGGATCCGGTCCGGGACTTCCCGTTCGAGCTCAGCCCGGAACCCGCCGAAGGCGGCCCGCCGGGGCCCTGGGCCCTGCACTGCGGCCGCAAGAAGGTGAGCGCGGCCCCTCCGCAGGCCGCGGCGGACCTCGGCCTCGCCTAGTCAGCGCCGCCGGCCCCGCCGCGTCGCGCCGCGCCTGACGTGGCCTCGGAGCCGGGACAACGGGCCGCGGGAGGGGGACGGGCCGCGCCGACGTGGCGGGAGGAAGGACCGAGGGACCGACAGGCGGACGAAGCCGGGGTGGCCTGAGCCCGGCTCTGCCCCTAAGGACTGACCTGGGAGAGAGCGGCCGGCGGCCCTTCGCTCCAGGCGCGGCCGCTGGGACCCTCGCGGAGCCGGAGCCGCAGCCGGAGCCGGAGCCGGAGCGGCCCGCCCGGCCCCCACCCTGAGGCCCCTGTGCCCTCCCCAGGCCACAGGCAGCCCGGTGTCCATCTTCGTGTATGATGTGAAGCCTGGCGCCGAAGAACAGACCCAGGTGGCCAAGGCTGCCTTCAAGCGCCTCAAAACGCTCCGGCACCCCAACATTCTGTCCTACATCGATGGGCTGGAGGTACCCGCGGCCCCCTCCGCCCCTCACTTTCTCGAGTTTCCGCCCCTTCCGCCCCACGCCCCAGCTTTGATTCCCCTTCTCCATCTCCCCCTCATGCCTCTCACCTCCCGTCCGCTTCCCCTCTCCTGCCCTAATGTCCCGGTGTCCCCTCTTCAGACAGACAAATGCCTCCACGTAGTGACAGAGGCTGTGACTCCGCTGGGAGTGTACCTCAAGGCGCGAGCAGAGGCTGGCGGCCCGAAGGAGCTGGAGCTCTCCTGGGGGCTCCACCAGATCGTGGTGAGGTGGGGGGCCGTGGTCATGAGAGCAGGGGTGGGGGCTTTAGGGACTGGGGTGTAATGGCTCCTTCTGCCCCCAGAAAGCCCTCAGCTTCCTGGTCAATGACTGCAGCCTCATCCACAACAATGTCTGCATGGCTGCTGTGTTTGTGGACCGCGCCGGCGAGTGGAAGCTTGGGGGCCTGGACTACATGTACTCCTCCCAGGGCAATGGCGGGGCACCCCCCCACAAGGGGATCCCCGAGCTTGAGCAGTATGACCCTCCGGAGTTGGCTGATGGCAGTGGCAGAGCCGTCAGAGAGAAGTGGTGGGTGACTGGGGGGCGGCATGACCCAAGCTGCTCTGATCTGGAAGCCCCTGCAGCCTCAGGGCCCCTAGACTAGCTGGTGCGCATTCCCTGTCCCCTGCTGCCAGCTAGGGAGAGAGTCCTCAAGGTGGAACCCACTCCTTTGCTCCCAGCTCCGCAGGGAGGTGGGGCAGGATAAACAGAGGCTTTGGGGTTAGGTGGTTCTGAATCTGAAAGTTGCATGACCTGAGGCAGATGTCCTTGCTTCTCTGAGCCTCAGTTTTTTAATCTGTCAAATGGGCTAATGAAACCTTCTTGGAGCTGATGGGAGGATCAGCTGAAGGACACAGCCCAGAGTCTGCCATGCAGTGTGTGCCCAGTGCCCAAGGCAGGTTGGAAGCCTGTGCTGGCAGGTGGCAGGGCCTTGAGCAGCTCTGGTCACTGCCTCAGGTCGGCCGATATGTGGCGGTTGGGCTGCCTCATCTGGGAAGTCTTCAATGGGCCTCTACCTCGGGCTTCCGCTCTGCGCAACCCTGGGAAGGTGAGTGTCTGGCCTTCCCCAGCCCCTCCCTGCCAGCCAACCAGGCCTGCCCTAACACCGATCTTTCTCCCACAGATCCCCAAATCGCTGGTGCCCCATTACTGCGAGCTGGTTGGAGCCAACCCCAAGGTGCGTCCCAACCCAGCCCGCTTCTTGCAGAACTGCCGGGCACCTGGTGGGTTTATGAACAACCGTTTTGTTGAGACCAACCTCTTTCTGGAAGAGATTCAGGTGAGCCACCCCCACCTAGGCTTTGGGCTTGCATTCCTCACCCCCATCCCATCTCCCTTCTTTGCGGGCTCCCTCATAATTAGATCTTTGGAGACCACAGTAGACTGTGGAGCTAGGCCCTCTGAGTTCAAACACTGGCTCCTGCTCTTGTGTGATTTCCCTTGGCTAAAGCTCAGTCCTAATAACAGTACCTACTTTAGAAGAGTGTGGTGAGGATTTAGTGAGTTTAAAGTGCATAGTATAGTGCCTAGCACATAGTAGGTGCTTAGCGATTGCTCCTGGCACACCATTAACTCCACTCAAACATTCTGGCCCTGGCCCTGATGTGTGCCATGCCCAGTGCTGGGCTGCAGCATGGGCAGGAGGGTGGAGGTAGGAGTCAGACCGAGATCCCTGCCCACAAGGATCTAGCAGGGAGTAAATGGACCAGTTCCCCCCTTAGGGACTCTTGTTGGAGAACAGGGACAGAAAACACATAAATGAGGGAACGTGTGCTCCCTGGGATGGGGTAAGTGCCAGGAAGGAAAATAGCAGAGCAGGTGCTCAGGGAAGGGCTCTCTCAGGTGACATTTCAGCTGACACCTGAAGTGGGTGAGGGTAGGACGGGGATGGTAACTGGGGAAAAGCGTTCCAGAGAGAGGGAACAGCAGACGGAAAGATGGTGAGGAGGGAGCCCTCGGCTTAACCTCTTTGAACCTCAGCTTCCTTATCTGTCTAATGGGGATGACAGTAGTATCTGCTGGCCCATAGGGTTGTTGTAGGGAATGAAGGGGAGGTTCTGCTCTGGATACCTGCCCTGACCCTCCTGTGGGGGGGGCACACAGAGAGGTGACTGGGAATCTGGAGTCGGGAGGAGCGACAAGCACTTCCATAGACCTTGATGGTCTGTGGAATCTTGACTCCAATGGGTCTGTGAGGGCCTTGGGAGGGTGGAGACCCTGAGCTGCATTTTGAAGCGCGCTGGAAACACTGAGCCCTGTTGCCTCCTGGGGAGCGTGGGGGCGGCAGGAACTTTGTTACATGGAGTTCTCCTCACATGGCTGGCTCTGCTGGGCTGCCCTTCTTAAAATGTACTCTGTAGGAAATAGGCAGTTTCTGGCCAGGAGAATGTGGGCGGGTGGTGCCCAGGTGGTGGAGTGGTGGAGAGAGCCCAGCTGTGACTCGATGTGCGACCTTGGATGTGGTTTGGCCTTTCTCTGGGCCTTGGCTCCCCCAGAACCCTGCTGTCAGAGCTCCAAGCCTGCCTCCCACGCTGGGCTGAGCTGCTTGAGAGCCAACCAGGTCTTCTTCATCCCCAGCCAGAGGCCACCTCTCCTGGGCTAAGTGGTGGCTGTGGGGGTGAGGGTACAGCAGAGAGTACAGGAACCTTGGATTCGTACAGGACTAGGTTAGAATCCCTGTGTGGTCTCTCTTGGCAGGTGTCCCTGAGTCTTAGCGTCCTCATTGGTGAATGGAATGACAGCACCTCTTCACAGGGTGCAGCACAGCTGAGGTCCCAGACTGCTGAGTGAAAATTTTTTTTTAATCCTCACCGGAGGATATTATGTCCATTGCCTTTTCAGAGAGAGTAGAAGGGAGAGAGGGAAAGAGAGAGAACATCGATGTGAAAGAGACACATTGATGGGTTGCCTCCTGCACACGCCCCGACCGGGTCCAGGGATCGAGCCTGCAACAGCGGTACATGCCCTTGGTGGAATCGAACCCAGGACCTTTTAGTCCGATGGCCGATACTATCCAGTGAGCCAAACCAACTAGGGCCTGACTGCTTCTCAGCATGTGACTTTGGATGAGCTCCTTGCCCTCTCTGTGCCTCAGCTTCCTTGTTGGATTTTTAAAAAAATAAATTTGACTTAAAAATATATATATATTATTGATTTTAGAGAGAGAGGAAGGGAGAGAGAGAGAAACATCAATGTGAGAGAAAAACATCAGTCAGTTGTCTTCTGTACTTACCCTGCACCAGGGATTGAACCTGCAACTTGGGCATGTGCCCTGATCAGGAATCAAACTGTCAACCTTTCGGTGCATGGGACCACGCTCAACCAACTGAGCCACACTGGCCATGGTGCTTCCTTGTTGGATTAAATGTGGATTATGTTGGTACCTTTATAAAGTTGTGAGGAAGATTATTTAATTTGTGTAAAGGTTTTAGCATGTAACCCTGCCTGGCATGTAGTGTGTGCTCAAGAAATGCAAGTTGTGGATATTATGGCCTCTGAGGGGTCAGGAGGACTAAAGGGAACTTTGTTGACAGCCTGGCCCTGTGGACTTAGTGAGTGGGAGAACCATGTCTGGGGTAAAATAATCGTTGCCTTCCCACAGCCTGCCATAACTCCACCCAGCATGCAGGTGTGCCCGACCCAGTGAGGGTCAGGGGAATGGAGTAGCCCTTTCACCTCTCTAGCCTGTTTCCTCATCTGTGTGATGGAGTTAGTGGTGCATTTTGGGTGGTTGTGAGTAGAGGCAATGCTGATAAAGGGCCTGATCCCTCCAGTGGCTGCTTTCCTAGCAATAGGTCAGGTGGCAGTGATGAGAATGACACTGACTCAGCACCTATGGTCTACCAGGCACTGTGCTGACAGTTGTCTGTCATTTCCTGGTTGAATCCTCAGAACAACTCTGGGAGGTAGTATAGATATATTCCCATTTTACAGATGCAGGAACCTTGCCCAAGGTCTCCTGGCTAATGAATGGGAGAGCTGGGATTTGAACTCAGGCAGTTGGGCTCACAAGCTTAAGTTCTCCTTCCGGCTGGGGTGACCCCTGTCCTTGCCTTTGGCTGGGGAGGGCCATGACTAGGCTGGTTTACTCCTCCCTGCATCTTGTCCTCACTCCCCCAGATCAAAGAGCCAGCTGAGAAGCAGAAGTTCTTCCAAGAGCTGAGCAAGAACCTAGACTCGTTCCCCGAGGATTTCTGCCGGCACAAGGTGCTGCCCCAGCTGCTCACTGCCTTCGAGTTTGGCAGTGCGGGGGCTGTGGTCCTCACCCCCCTCTTCAAGGTGAGCAGGGCCAGGGGTCTCAGTGAGGGGCAGCAGCAAGGCTCGGAGCCTCAGGAACTTGAGGCCCAGAGACGGGCTGGTGGATCAGAACCACAAAAGAGATGGCTCTGGAGTGGGAGCCAGCCTCACGGGGCCATCCTGGGGAGGGGAGTCTGGTTAGGGCAGACCCAAGCCTGTAGAAGGACTTGCTTCCTGCCGACACCCCAGTGGTTCAGCTAGCCAGCTGTCAGAGAGGCTGAGGGGACTTATGGTCTGTGGGGAGGGGAAACCCTATGCTTCCAGAATTCTTTTTCCGAAGACCCCTTGCTTCAGAGCCCTCAGTCCTTCTTCCATTTTTCCAAGACAGCCCTCCTGGTCTGACCTGTGGTCCCATCCAGCTTTCCAAGGCCCAGGGGACCACCTGCTTACCACCTCACTTTCTGTCCTCCCTTGTGACCACTCAGCACTCAGCTCTCCTGGCTTCTGTGGGCTAGTCCTTATGCCCTTCCTCAGACCCTAGTCCACCCTTAACTGGCACCTACCATTTCCCTTTCTGCCCACCCTGGGAGAATGCTTTCTCCTGAAGGAACTTGGCATGTGGGGAAGTTCCCTGTGTCACTGGGAATCCCCAGAAAGTGTAGGCAGGATTGTGTGTGCAAGTGGCTTGTAAGTACGTGATTATAGGGAGGGCACAGCACTTTCATCAGCCTCCTAAGAGAGGACCCAGAAAGGTTAAGGGTAGGGCTGAGATGGAATATGGGCAGAGGGGCTGCTGAGGAAGTGCCTGTCCCCCCCCATCACCCCGTTCCCGCCCTGGGAGATCAGCAGAAGTTAAATGAGCCCGGTGACGTCTCCCGTTCTGCTGGCTGTAGCCGAGCCCCTCTTCCTGCTCCTTCCTCAGGTGGGGAAGTTCCTCAGTGCTGAGGAGTATCAACAGAAGATCATTCCCGTCGTGGTCAAGATGTTCTCATCCACCGATCGGGCCATGCGCATCCGCCTCCTGCAGCAGGTAGGGGCCCTGGCCAGGCCCTGCCCCCTGCCCCCTCCCCAGACCCCACCTTGGCTGCTGGGGAGACTGCCTCACCACCAGCCCTAGGCAGGTGACTGTAGCCCCTGCCCTGGCACCTGAGAAACCCCTTCCCAAACATACAAGTAAGGGACCAGTGAGGCTGTGCTCTCCGGAAGTTGAGATAATCACAGGGCTCATTGGCAGCTTTGGGAATGCCCCGTCCGCCAAGGCTGCCAAGCTGAAACACCCCCATTTCTGGGCTCAGTCACTCCAGTAGGGATAATGTCTCTTCTGCCAACCCCAGGGCAGCTGGGAACATCAGACAGGATTGATGGGACCGAGGATGGGGGCCCCAGTGAACCAGGAAATACCTGGTGGCTCTCAGCTATCATTCCCTTTCCAGCTGCCAAATGTACCAGCCCTCCTCACAGGGTTATACCCCCTTTTACAGAAGAGGTAGTGGAGAGTCTGAGAGGGGGCATGACACAGTCGGCCTGCTAAGGAGGACCAGAGTCCAGCCCTCCAATTCCCAGTCCCTGGCTCTTCCCAGCACCCTCCTGGCCTCTTCCTGCCCCTCCACTTAGCTTGAGGCCAGAGAGAGGCCAGATTTGAGGTGAGGGCTCAGGAGACTCACATGGCCAGCCAGTACCTGTCAGGTGGAAAAACCAAGCCAACAGTGGTCCCATGGCTGTGGTGGGGGGTGGAGGGACTGACTGAGTTTTCACATTTCCCACTTGGGCCACAGATGGAACAGTTCATCCAATACCTTGATGAACCAACAGTCAACACCCAGATCTTTCCCCACGTAGTCCATGGCTTCCTGGATACCAACCCTGCCATCCGGGAGCAGACAGTCAAGGTAGGTGCTGCCAGGTCCAGAGTGGCCACCCTGGTTTTCCAAGGATTGGAGGGGCTTACCCCAGGACACAGAGGTCTTGGTTTTGGTCTGTGGGTCTGAGAAGGTTATGGGAAGGGCAGGCACCATCCTGCATGTGAGTCCAGGCTATGGGTGCAGTTCTGCAGCTGTTGGGGGGAGTAGGGTGGGCATGGCCTATAGTCTACTCTGTTCAGTAGATATTGGCTGAGCACCTCACTGGGATACAGTATGCACAGGCAGACCAAACTCCCTGCTGTTGTGGAGCTGCTTTTGAGAGGACGGGGTATGGGCTTGGCAGACAATAAACAGAATTAGAAGATATGTATTATGTTAGAAAGTGATAGAGTGCGAAGAGAAGGGTTTCCAGCTTTACGAATAGTGGTCAGGGAAGACCTTGTTAAGGAGGTATCATTTAAGTTAAGAAGGTGAGGGATTGAGCTACATGGAGATCTGAAGGAAATGTGCTCCCTGCAGAAGGAATAGCATGTGCAAAGGTCCTGAGGCTGGCATGTGCCTGGAGTATAGAAGTAACAGCAAGAGATTTAGTGTGGCTGAAGAGGCATGGGTGTGGGAGGTGGAGCCTGAGAGGTATTGGTGGGATTGGGGGCCAGGGCCCTATAGGGTGTGGGAGGGACCAACTGCATTCAATGGGAATGACACATGAGCTGAGCACTGACCTTGTCTGATTTGTTTTAAAAGATTTTTTATGTTGCTATGTGGACAGTTGACTCTCAGAGCAAGGGTAGAAGTGAGATACTGTTAGGGCCTGTTGCAGTGGCCCAGGTTAGAGCTGATAGAGGCTGAGATGTGAGTGGTAGCAGCAGGTGGAGAGAAGGGGCCACATTCTGAAGGTAAAACCAATGGTATTCACTGGTGGATGGCTATGGAGTCAAGGGAGGCTCCAGGGTTTCTGGTATGAGCAACTAGAAGGTTGAATTGCCATTTACTGAGAAGACTGGGAGGGACAGGTGTGCAGGAGCTGGGCTTAGTCTTGGCTATGTCAAGACTGGGAGGGACAGGTGTGCAGGAGTTGGGCTTAGTCTTGGCCAGTGGAGATGTCAAGTCTGGTTATGTGCATGTGCATTTTAGGAAACAAATGGGTTAGATGTGTACAGCTGGGCATTGTCAGCTAACAGGCATTAAAAGCCTTGGAAGGGGTGAGATCACCTAGGGTGAGGTGTAAAAGAGAAGGGGCCTGAGGAGTAGCTCTGGGGGTCTGAACAGTAAGAGCTCACCTAAAGGAGACCAAGATGGAGCAGCTGGCGAGGTCAGAGGAGAACCAGGAAAGCGTGGTGTTTTGGAAGACAAGAGACCAAAGTCTTAACAAGGAAGGAGAGCTCACAGGTGTCAAAGCTGCTGAGGGGTCAAGTTTGGCGAGGACAGAGAATTGGCCATTGGATTTAGCGACGGAGGTCAGCAGTAACCTCAACCCAAGCCAACTGGTAGAAAGTGTGTGGGGTAAAAGTCTGAGTAGAGTGCATGCATGCATGAGAGAGCAGATGAGTGGTGGGAGACAGGAGTGCAGACGAACTTTGGAGGTTTTGCTGTAAAAGGGAAAGAGAAATGGGGTTCCTTTCCTCAGCATTCTGGGTAGGGGACAGGACCAGGTTGGGAGGTAGGCTTGGTAGGGCTTGGCAGGTCTTCTCAGTGCCCAGGGCCACTGGTGGCCTCTGTACCCTCCCAGGAGGCCACCCTTCATGTGGCCCTTGGCCTGCCGAGGCCCACAATTCCCACTGTCCCTGCCCTGCAGTCCATGCTGCTCCTGGCCCCGAAGCTGAATGAGGCCAACCTCAATGTGGAGTTGATGAAGCACTTCGCCCGGCTGCAGGCCAAGGACGAGCAGGGCCCCATTCGTTGCAACACTACCGTCTGCCTGGGAAAAATCGGCTCCTACCTCAGTGCCAGTGTGAGTGCCCTGCACAGCTGCCAGGAGTTCTGTCACTATCACAGGATCATAGCCTCTTCCAGGGCCAGGCTTCCTTGTTTGTGGACCATCTTTCTCCCAGAGACCTAGGTCCTTGGTACTCCTAACCCTGATGTCTGAGGGGTGGAGTGAGTTGTGCCAGGTCATACAGCCAGTAGGTTGTGGATCTGGGAACTGAACCCAGGTCTGCTTGGCCCCACAGTCTGTGTGCATCCTCTCAGCCAGGGTTTTCAAATACAGATGCCTGCAGTACCCAGATAGTTAACAGGAATGAATGAATTAGGCCAGTAGGGCAGGTGGGAAGGGAGGCACAACCCCCCACCCCAGGGCAGCTGCTGCTCTGGCCCCTGTCACCAAGAGGCACTTAGTTCAGTAATCTGGGACAAGAAGCCAAGATACAGAGTTTTAAGCATATTGTTCCCCATTTGTTAGTAACTAATTTACATTTTTTAGACTCTGGGGGCCTTGTGGGTGGTTTCTGCTCTGGGAAGTGAGGCCTGGCAGTTCTGGGCCCCTGGACTGACCCTACACTTGAGCCCTCTCTCCTGCCCCACTCCAGACCAGACACAGGGTCCTCACCTCAGCCTTCAGCCGTGCCACTAAGGACCCGTTTGCACCATCTCGGGTTGCCGGTGTTCTGGGCTTCGCTGCCACCCACAACCTCTACTCGATGAACGACTGTGCCCAGAAGATCCTGCCTGTACTCTGTGGCCTCACTGTGGATCCCGAGAAATCTGTGCGGGACCAGGTGAGGCACAACTGGAGCCTGGCCTTGGAGCTGGGGCTCTGGGGGATATCTGGACCCTAGTTGGCCTCGTGGGCTCACAGGAGCCCTGGAGGCCCCAGCTTTGCCCCTTGCTACCCCACAGACCTTCAAGGCCATTCGAAGTTTCCTTTCCAAACTGGAGTCTGTGTCAGAGGACCCCACCCAGCTGGCTGAAGTGGGTGAGTAGCTCACATTCATGTTCCCTCCTGCTGCATCCTTGACTGTCTCCTGTTGTGGCCCCCTTCCACGTCATTGGACTCTCTGAAAGCTGGAAGAACCCTAGAGAGCAGACTTGATACTACTCTCCCCACCCCCCCATCTTGGAGATGAGAGAAGGCAGGCCTGGAGAAGGGGTGCCCACTACAGGTTCCTTTTATTCCCTTATTGCCCTATCACACTCCCCATGGACACCTGAGGTGCCTATACCTGTCTCTCCTATCATTGCCCAGAGAAGGATGTCCATGCAGCCTCCAGCCCTGGGATGGGAGGAGCCGCAGCCAGCTGGGCAGGATGGGCCGTGACAGGGGTCTCCTCGCTTACCTCCAAGCTGATCCGCGCACACCCCACGGCTGCCCCAGGTGAACCCAACGTCTCCCAAAGACCCACACCTGAGGGTGAGTGTCCCAGGCTGGCTACATCAGTGACAGAGCTTAGAGGGCAGGCACCCAGGAGCTATTATTGTCTGGCTCCCCTTGAGGTGGTGACATAGGGGACAGGGTAGGGTCTAATCCCCTTGTGAGCTTTCCCTCTCCTCCCTATGCCTTGCTCCCACCCCCAGCAACCTCTGCCCTGTTCCGAGACTTTTCTGGGCCCCAGTGTGTGGGAACTCAGTGAATCTTTGCTTCCCAGGACTTCCTGCCCCGGCTCCCACCCCTGTCCCTCCCGCTCCCATTACCTCAGGACACTGGGAGGAACAAGAACAGGGCAAGGACACAACAGAGGACAGCAGTGCTGCCGACAGATGGGATGACGAAGACTGGGGTAGCTTGGAGGTGAGTGGGGCTGAGGAGGCCTCCCCAGGGGACCCTAGCTTAAAGGTCACAGGCTGCCATTCAAGGGGATCATGTGGCTTGCATCAGGCCTGTCCTCATCTGCACAGTATCCCTGGTGAGTAGGCATCATGGAGTGGCCATTGTGGGCCAGAGCTGGCAGCTGAGCTCTGTTCAACTCCAGACAGCAGGGTGGGAAATGAGAGGCCGGGAGGGCACTAGTTGGAGCAGCCCACTGATCTTCCTTCCTCCCGTCTGTTCTGTCCCTCCACCTGCTTCAGTGCCCAGCTAGCCCCAGTGGTCAGCAAGGAGAGGCCACTCTCAGGCCTAGAGCCAGACTGGTGCTCCCTGGGGGAGGTGGGTTCAGGACAGGCTGAGGATGGAGTGGAGCTTTGCTGAAGGCAGTGGAGGCAAAGTTCTGGGCCCAGTTTCCCCATCTGGCTGACAGCAGTCTTTGGTCCCCTAAGCCATGGGGAGGAGTGTGGAACTCTAGATCTCATCTCTAGCCTCATAGAGGAGTGATGGCAGACCAGATTCAATGTGTGCACCTTATAGATGTGACGCCGGGCTGGAGGAGCAAAGAGGTGGAGGGCAAAACGGGGTGGAACCCATGGCTAGGAAGGGGCCGAGGGCTTCCTTGCCCTTTTGGGTTAGGGGTGTGTGGGGGTCCTATAGTCTTGCTCTCCTTTCCACACTGTAGCAGGAGGCCGAGTCTGTGTTAGCTCAGCAGGACAACTGGAGTACTGGGGGCCAAGCCAGCCGTGCTGGGCAGGTGAGCCAGGTGGGACAGGATGTGTGTATGCATGGGAAGCGGGCATGGCCCCTCCCTCCCTGTCTGGTGCTACCTCCCCCTTCTCTTCTGCAGACCAACAACCCTGACCACAAATCCCCTGAGTCGGACTGGAGCAGCTGGGAAGCTGAGGGCTCATGGGAGCAGGGTTGGCAGGAGCCAAGTCCCCAGGAGCCACCCCCTGAGGGCACACAGCTGACCAGCGAGTATAACTGGGGTGGAACAGAGCCCAGTGACAAAGGTGACCCCTTTGCTGACCTGGTGGTGCGTCGGGAGGTTGGTACCCAGGTACTCAACACTGGTCCAGTGGGAGGGTGTGGACCTGGGATGGACCTCCACAGGGAGCTGATCTCTATTTCAGTCCATGCTTCCTTTTCAGCCAAGACCTGATTCGTGGGGTGATGACAACTGGGATGGCCTGGAGACTGAGAGCCGTAAGTGTTTCCCCTAGGAGGGCTGACACATTAGGGCAATCCTAACCTCACCCCTCTAGCGGGCATGGGCTGGGAATCTGAGACCCAGGTTGTCCTGAGGAACCTCAGCTCGCCTCCCGTTCCTGTTCCAGGGCAGGTGAAGGCTGAGCTGGCCCGGAAGAAGCGGGAGGAGCGTCGGCGGGAGATGGAAGCCAAACGTGCTGAGAAGAAGGCTGCCAAGGGCCCCATGAAGCTGGGGACCCGGAAGCTGGACTGAACTGCTGGTGTGGGTGCTTCCCAGCCATGGAGCAGGCCCCATGGATGTATTTATTGTACAAACCATGCGAGCCTGGCCAGCCCGGCCAGGCACCTCTCACATGTACATAATCAGAGCCACAATAAATTCTATTTCACACTCCCTGTGCTGGGCTCAGTTTAGGCCCTCGGAGGAGGCTAGGGTCTGGCGCTGCCCTGCAAAGTCCGTGCCTACCACAGACGTGAACATAACAATTTGCTTCCAAAGCCAAGAGTAAAGAGGCACGATCTGATTTATCAGTTTCTAGGGAACACCCTCTGGGAGGAATGCCGGCAGCGCCCGGGAGACCCAACATCCACCTGTAAACCTGTGGAGCTGGATGGGCACCCTTGGGACACGGGGCTCTGGAAGGGGTCTACAGGCCTGAAGGGTCCCTGGGTCCGAGCCCCATGTCCGGGCAGAAGCTAGAGGCTGAGCTCGCCCCAGTGTCCGGCGGAACCGCTCAGTGATCGCTGAGGTCCCGGCGGAAGGTAGTGTCAGCGGCGGCGCTGGGGCACGCAGGCCCCGTGCGGGCGACTGCGCACGAAGCCAGCTTTGCAGACGCAGCGGAAGGAACCGCTTGTGTTCACGCAGCGCTCGGTCTTGCACAGCAGTCCGCGCTGGTTCAGCTCTCGGCACTCATCGATGTCTGGAGGTGGGGGTGACAGGTGTGGGCTTGTCGAGGGGGCCAGAGCTACACAGCTCCCTTTGCTTCTAGTCCCAGCGGGATTCGGCAGGGCCCCGCCCCGCCCCCCTCGCCCTCCTCCACCCAGCTCACCCACGCAGCGCGCTCGGGAGGCGTCGAGCTGGAAGCCACCCGGACACTCGCACACGGCTCCGCCGGGCCGCGGCACGCAGCGGCCGCTCACACAGCGGCACTCGTCCGAATCCTCCTCTGAGCTGTCCTCTTCTGCGCCCGCGGCAGAACACAGATGTCAGCACCGCCCCCGGCAATGGCTGTGACCCTTGCTTCTGTCCGCTCTGCCCCCCGCTACACTCACCTCGCCGTGGCTTCCCCAGCAGTAGGGGGCTCGCGTCCCAGAAGGAATTGCTCTCACTCTGTGATGTCGGGCACTGGGATCCTGGGAGGGGCGGTCAGTGGTCAGCACGGCCGATGCATCGCCGCTCCTGCCCCCCTACTCTCTGGGCAACCCTTCTCTAATCAGCTTACCAGCGCCACGGGGTGGACACGGGCGGCACTGGGCGCCCCAACCGCGGCCCTGGCGACAGCAACAGTCCTCGAAGGTGAGTGGGGGCCCAGCCAGGGGCCCTGCACACATGCCGTCGTCTCCACGCTGGGCCCAGCACGCCTCTCGCCGCTCCGGGGCGCGCTCTGCGGAAGCGGACCAGGCATCAGGGAGAAGCTCAAAGCGAGGACCACACGCCTACGCCCTGGGGCTTGCACATGGCAGGCAGCCCTGGAATCAGCCCAGGAGGACCCTCGCCCTCACCAGCCGGGCTCTCGGGAAGCTGGCAGTCTCGGCCCGAGGGCCCAGGCACCCAGGGCGGACGACACTCGCAGCGGTAGGAGCCTGGTAGGTTGACACAGCGGCCAGGGCGGCATGCTGCGGTGTCCTGGCACTCGTCCACATCTAGGACAGCGAGGGATGGTTGGGTGTGATGGTCAAAGCTTGTCCCAGCCCCCCCCCTTCCTCCTGTTCCCCAGCAGGCCTCGGCCTCACCCATCTCCTCGGGGCTCAGACACTGACGCTGCGCCGGGCTGTACTCAGCCGGGGGCGTGCAGGCGCACCGGTAGCCGCCCCGCGTGTTCTCACACACTCCATTCCGGCAGTTGGATTCATCCAAGCACTCGTCCACATCTGCGGGGAGGAAAGCGCAAGGGATAGCAGCCGGCCCAGAGTCATGCGTGTCTCCTGGCCGCTTTGTCCTGGCCACCGGGCCGGCTGCACTCACCCACGCACTCCAGCAGGTTCCCGTCGTAGTAGAAGCCTTGCTTGCAATAGCACTCGTAGCCAGGCTGTGTATTCACGCACTTGCCCTCCTTGCAGATCTCCGCCCCAAACAATATGCACTCGTCGATGTCTGCAAAGTGACAAACCATGGGCGCCCAGCGGCCTCTCCCTGCGGGGCCACTGAGCTCTGGCCATCCCCAGATGTAAACCAGGCTTACCACCAGAGCAGAGCGCACTCAGTGGGTGAGGCCTTTCCTGCACTGACAGTGAGTGATGGGTGGGGCTTGGTGGGGGGGCTGGACGGACTATGGTGGTGTGGGTGGGGCCACGCAATCACCTGCTCCGTTGGGGGTTGGGGAAGGTCCAAATCTTGGTGGGCGGAGCCCTGTCCTAGCTTACCCCGGTGGGCTGGGATGCCGTAGTTGACAATGTTGTTGTCCTGGGTGTAGCCCTTCCCATCTGGGCAGAGGCTGTGGAACTCAGCTATGGAATGAGAGCGGAAGGAAGGAGGCAGGATTGAGCAGCATGTGCCTGTGTGCTGGCTGTGGCTCAGGTGGGAGCTCTCCACTTCATTTCCCCCAACCCATTTCCTAATGAAAAAACAGGCTCTAGGAAGGGAAAGGGCCTGCCGTCTCCTGACCTGAGCTGTAGACTGGGCAGGGATAGATCTCGCAGTGGTCTCCCCAGCCAGCCCCCAGAGAGCAGCAGCACTCTTGCTGGGTGACATTGGTGGCCAGCACACTGTCGCAGAACACCGTGTCATCGAAGTTAAGGTAGCACTCCTTCTTGTGGTGGGGCTGCTCCACCTCTGAGGGGAGGAAAGGGCTGCTTAGGGTCCTGCAGACTGTATTTTCCTGTCCACACTGCCCACCAACCTCCTCCCTCTGCTTCCCCACATTCCCTGGCTCCTCAGAGCCACCCAGTTATAGCCAAGCTCCATCCTCAAACTCGCATTTGGGGCTATCCTGCCAGGTGTGGCCCCACTGGACACTTCCAGGCAAAAGAGATTTCTCCCTGTTCCCCAAATTCCTGAGGGTGGGACCAGGATACATCTCTGACCCCCAGCTGCAGCTCAGGGCAGTCACCCTGGTCAGAGGAGGGACTGGGAGGCACTCACCCTCACAGCCGTGCTGGTCCTGGGTGGGCATGAAGCCCTCATCACAGACGCAGACATAGGAGCCCTGCAGGTTCTCACAGGCCCCATGGGGAAGGCACAGGCCCGGGTCCTGGCTGCACTCATCTATGTCTTTGGGGAGAGAGGGAGAGGAAGAGCTTCTCAGAGGAAAACCAGCTCCTTACCCTGGGGGTGAGCTTCAAGGGACTCACACAAGTTCAGAAACCGAATTTTCACTTTGATTTCAAAGTACACACAACAGGAAGTCCTCTCCTGTTTGTCTGCATGTGGGTAGATATGTGAACAGAGGCAGACTTTATTCTTCATAAAACTTTCAATTGCTCCCACTGACAACAGAATGAAATCCTAACTTTCAGCTCAGCATTTGAGAACTTTTCATTTTGGTCTTCCAATATCTTTAAGTCTCATCACCTTTTACTCTAAACCACCAACACCCTCTAGTATATGTTTAGGGTACAGGTGTCTACTCTCTCCTAAAAACACAACTAGCTCCTTCCGGATCTCTGTGGTTTGCAAATACTGTCTTTGGCCCTGGAATACCATCCCATGCTTCTCTCTCTGCTTAGGGAACACATATGCTTTAGGGAATCCTATTCATGCTTCAGGTTTTGATTCAACTGTCACCACTCCATTGCAATTAATCACTAGTCCGGACCACTTTTGACACCCAGCACCCTGAACTGTAAGAATCAGTTTACACATCAGCCTCTCCTAGCTGGGAGCCCTGGGTCATTGCTCAATACCTAGTACATAGTACAGCACCTGGCAAATAGTACGTTCTCAGTAAACTCTTGTATGAATACATGTAAGGGTGATTTGGCACATAGTAGGCACCTCATAATTACTGTCATTGTTGCTGTTGTTCTAAGTGAAAGAATGGAAGGAGGACTGAGTGGACGGATAAACGTAAAGACAGACAGGTCAACAATGTGTCTAGAAGATTACTGCTCTCTGCCATTCCTCCTCAGGAGCTCACACCCAATCCCCCTCATACCTTGACACTTCCTGCCGCCTACCAGCCGGTGCCCCTGGGGACAGAGACATCGGTAGGAGCCATTGGTGTTGATGCAATCACCCCCAATGCAAGCTGCAGGGAAGTCACACTCATCAATATCTGTAGGGGACCAAAGAAGTGGAGAATCTCAGTGGCTGACCCCCTCACACAGCCTGAGGCTGCCAAGGCTTCCCTGCAAAGCCCCAGGGCAGGGCCACACTCCATGCCCCATCTTGGATCTGGATGGGGGGGATATGGGAACGCCTGGCTTGTTTACCATCTCCTGGACTTGGGGCCTGGGCAGTGAAGGTTGTGGGGTAGGGACAGGTCAGCCCCCCAGCTCTAGGCCCTCCTTACCCTCACAGCGGCTCCTGTCCCTTGACAGATGATAGCCAGAGAGGCACTGACACTGAAAGGAGCCTGGCGTGTTGGTGCAGATGCCATTGTCACACATATCCCCAGACTCACACTCGTCCACATCTGCAGGGCATAGGATGTGTGTCAGAGTGCCAGGATGGGGGAGCTGTCTCAAGCTTCTGCTACCCTTTTCCCACTCCTGTCCACGGCCAGGAGACAAGAGCTCACCCTGGCAGCTGCGGCCGTCTGGCGCGGGCGCGTAGCCCTGGGCGCACGTGCAGCGGAAGGAGCCCGGGAGGTTCTCGCACCAGCCCGGCGAGCAGGGGCTGCCCTCGGCGCATTCGTTCACGTCTGTGGGGGAAGCTTGTCTCGGACTCTGCCCCACTGCACGGGTCCCCTCCCGCGTCCCCTCCCGGCCGGGGGTTGGGTGGGCGGGGGTGGGGAGGGTGGGTAGGTGGGCCGGGGGTGTCCATGTATTCCCGGGAGGCCCCGCCCTAGAGGAGACTCTCACGGCCACTAGCCCCGCCCCCGCCTCACCTGGAGACCACTCAGCCCCCCCCTCCCGTGGGAACAACTCCGAGATGGCGCCCTCTCATTTGCCTTGGAAGCTCCGCCCTCTGCCCTAAAAGGTAGCCCAGACCCCGCCCTCACCGCGACAGGCCCCGCCCCCCTGGCTGCGGTAGCCAGGCTGGCAGGCGATGCACTTGAAGCTCCCAGGTTTGTTCTCGCATCTGCCATCGGGGCAGGAGCTAGGATCCCGGCACTCGTCGATGTCTGCGCGGGAGGGAGAGAGGAGGACCCGTTTGGGAACTAGGCGGCCGGCCTGGCGCTCAGGGTCCTCCGCAGGGCCTCCCCCATCACGGTAAACAAGGCGAACCGGCCCCTCTGGGCTTCCGGACCCCAACCTCTGAGAGGCTCTGAGCTGGGCAGAGGCGGTTCAGGTCCCCTGCCCCCTCCCCAGGTCCGGGGACAGCCGAGGACCCCGGTGGGCCTGGATGGCGTCTCCCCCACCTTCGCACACAGGCGGTCGGGAGGCCTTGAGTCGGTAGCCAGGGTAGCAGTTGCACTTGTAGTGGCCGGGAAAGTTGATGCAGAAGCCGCCGTCGCCGCACAGGTGGGGCTTGGCGCACTCATTCAGGTCTGAGCGGAAGAAGGGGCGCGAGCGGAGGGCAAGGGGCGGCGCGGGGGGTTCCGCAGCCGTCGGGAGGCGCCCCCCATGCACTCAGCCCCGCCGCCCCGCCCCGGCCCTGCTCACCCACGCACGAGCGCCCGCCGGCGCCCACGTGCAGGCGGTAGCCGCGGTTGCAGTGGCAGTTGTAGGAGCCGCCGGTGTTCATGCAGATGCCCCTGCCGGTGCCGCACGGCTCCGCCTCACACTCGTTCACGTCTGAAGGACGCGGGCAGAGAGGCGTCAAACGGGGTCGGGGGCCAGCGCCGGGGGTCGGGGTCCCCGGGCCACCCACTCGGCCCGCTCCGCTCACCCACGCAGTAGTGGTGCTGCGGGTGCGACCTGTAGCCCGGGTTGCAAACGCAGGAGTAGCCGGAGGGGCCCTGGATGCACTCTCCGTGGCCACAGATGTTCTGGTTCAGCCGGCACTCATCTGTCTCTGAGGGCAGGGTTGGGAGGGGCCCTCACTTTCCACCACGTCCCCGTACGGACCTCCATACCCCATTCCTAATGATTCCGATACCTGAGCCTGGTCACGCTGTGACCTCAGGACCCTGTACACCCACACTCCAATCCTAGGATTTCCTACACCTCCATCCCAGGTGACCCCACACTGTGACCCCAGGTCCCTGACATGCCTATCTCCTCAACTCCAGAACCTTTGATATTCTGTCCCCACTCACTAGACCCTGACCCCAGTCACTTCAATATTTTAAACCCTGCAGCCTCAGTCACACCACTATCCTCTAGCCCCGTGACTCTCAACACCCCCTTGCCTCGGGGACCTAGCCCCCCACTGGTTGATATTCTCCCCTCCCAAGGCAGGCTGGTTTCCTGGGACTTGTGGCTTGCCCCACAGTTGTGCGTAAGTGGTCAGATCCAGGAACCCCTCCTACCCTCTTTGTCACCAGTCCCAGGACTTCTTGTCTCCTACCTCTCCCTCCTTTTCGTCCCTCCCCTGCCCCCATCTCCCCCCCCCCATCTTCATGCAGCCTAGGTCTCGATGCTGAACTCTACCCTGCTCCAAACACTCCTGGCCAGTGGGCTTTGGCAGGCTGTTCTCTTCGCCTCCAGTGCCTCCCCTTAGGCATTCTCAACACCTCCTCCTCTGAGAACCCTCCCCAGGTGCCTCTTCCTCATATTCCCACATCCCCATGGCTGTCACTGGGTTGTCCTAGCCAGTGCAGGCCTCCAGGGCAGCCATCTTCCACCCAAGCCCTCACCCCAGGAGTAAATCTAGCCTCTGGGTTTCAGTCAGGCTGGCAGCTCCCTTGTGGCTTTGGAATTCACAAAGACATGGGCTTGAATCTAGTTTGGCTGTGTGACCTGGGGCAAGTTACTGAACCTCTCTGAGCCTCAGTTTTCTCATTGGAAAATGAGGCCAACGGTGTCCATTTCACAGACTATGAGAGGCTAAATGATATTTAGTATGTAGAACTCTTCAGTCAGTGCCCAGCACAGGGCGACTGCTCAGCCATAGCTAGCAATTATGATGCCCCAAACCCTGCAGACACTTCCCACAGCCTTTGGGATCAAACCCAAGCCTCTTAACAAGGCTCCCTGTGCCGGCCCTGCTCTGGTTCAGAAACTCTGATCTGTGTGTGGTTTCTCCCTCTTCCACCAGTTTCATGTTTCCATTGGCTTTGCCCAAACTTAACTTCACTTGGAATGTTTTTTCACCAACCTTCTCCTCTTTAATTTCTAACAATCTTTAAAGCCCTGCTCAGAAAGCCTTCTCTCATTTCCACCCTACATATTATCACAACCCCCAGACTTCCTTTCTTCTCTGGTTTATTTTTTTCATAGCATTTATGAGACACACTAGATTTTTCTCATTAATCTGTTTGTTGTCTGCCTACTCTGCAAGGACAGGGAATTTTTGTCTCTTTTGTTTACTACTATATCCTAGCACTTAAACAGTGTCTGGCACATAGTAGGTGCTCAATAAATGTTTTTTTTGAATAAATGCTTTCAGGCTGGGTTGACCACCATAATACCCAGATCATTTGAGGGTAGAGTGGGGTCTCTGCTGCACACGGAGGGGTCCCCAGGGCCTGGCACACAGTAAGCCCCAGGTAAGTATTATATCTCCAGAATGATTGGAGGAAGGCAGGAAAGGAGGAAAACTGAGCTAGGGGACATGGTTTACCCAGGGTGTGGCCTAGGTGGGCAGGTCTTACCTGTGACCTGAGTAGGGGCGATCTCTAATGGGGGCAAGTCCGGCAGGAACCAGCGTACAGTGGAGGGAGAGGGCCGGGAGATCAGCTCTGGGGGCAGCAGCACACGCCCATCAGAGGGTGAGGAGGGTGGAAGAGTGGCCCCTCTCTCCACAGGCCATCAGCTGGGAACTTTACACCCAGCTTCACCGCCCCCTGGTGACTAGGCTGTCAACTTCCCCCAGCAGTGACAGCCCTTGAGGACTGGTCCCTGCGGTGCCCATCTCACCAGGGTAGGGCCTGGCAGGAGATGTGGTGGCGGTCGGGTGACTCTGCTGTGCTGACTGTTCCTCGATCACTGGCTGCAGGTGACAGCAGCATGAGCCCTCTGTGTCTTCTTTGCCTCCCTGTCCCTCCCGCCTGGGTTCTCATACTCACTGAGTCTGTGCTCACCCCTAAGAGGGAAGAAGATGGTGCCATTAAGTGTTGAGCTGGGGGAAGGGAGTCAAGTCTGTGATCTGCGGTCGGGTATTTGTGGTCAGGGTCTCTAAGGGTTCAACAATCATGTCTCTGGGTCGAGTGTCAAGGGTTAGATCCTGGGGTCAGGGAGGGTTTATATCACAGGTCAGGGGAACAGGTATGGGGAGTGATTGGTTGGTCAAGGTCCTTGGGTTATAGAACAGAGCTTAGGAGGTTATAGCTAGGGTCAAATCCCTGGGTCAAGGGTCAGAAGGTCACATCTAGGGCCAGCATTTGGGCTGAATCAATGCCCTGGTCTAGAAATCAAAGGGGTTCTGGGGTCAGAGGAACAGATCTGGAGGGAAATGGATGGCCAAATCTTGCCCATCAGGGGTTAAATCCTTGGGTTACAATCTTGCTGAGGGTGAGAGGGTCAGCTCTAGGGGTCAGTGGTTAGGACAGGGATTAGAAGTTAGAGGTTAGACTCTGAGGTCATGTCTGTGGATTAGGAATCAAGGGGTTAGGTCTAGCTAGGGGTTCAGCATCTGTCAGAGAATGGAAAGGGTCAGGTCAGACCTCTCTCTTCCTCTGTGTTCTCAGGTGGTGGCCCCCGGCTGGGGCTCTCAGGCAGCTGCTGGGGCTTGGGTGGCCCGTCCGGGTGCAGGAAAAGGGAAAAGTCACTTTCACCCTGAATGGTGAGTGTCTGGTGGGAAGTGAGGATGTGGTACCCCTTTCCAGCAGGACAGATCTCCTTGAAGGCAGCTGTGGCCAGAGCAAGGGGTAAAGAAGTGGCTATTTCCTGGGCAGGCACACAGCTAGCCAGCCCTAGCCCCACAGGCCCCAGGCTCACCGGTGCCATCAGCGGGGCAGCGCTGACACCTCGCTCCCCAGGCCTTGCCGACACTGCAGCAGCAGAGCTGGCGGGTGAGGCGCGTGGTCAGCGGGTGCTGGCACTGGTGCTCAGGGCTCACCAGGCGGAAACACAGGCTCTTCTCCTCTGGCTTGTCTGCTGCAGGGGCCAGTGATGGGCATTGGCATCTGGGCCTAAACACTGCCATGTCTCTCTTCCCAGCTGCTCCAGACCTGGCTTCTCTGGCAGATAACCCTTGATCCTCATGTAACCCCTAACCCCATATGACCCTGAATTTATGTGACTCCTGAACCTGTTACTCTGACCTCATGTGACCTCTGAAACCTCTGTGACCACTGACCCCATTGACCCAATTCTAGCTGTTCTAGACTTTATCCCTCCTACCCATCAAGTCCATAGTCTTCTATGACCCTGACTCCATATAGTCCCTGACCCCATGTGACCTCTAACCCCAGATCTTAGGTGACTCTTTACCTTCCCTGATTTTTGACCCCACTGCTCTGGGCCTTGTTCCTCCTGCATTCAACTCTTGATCCCACTCTGACCTCTGACCCTGCTGCTTGTAGCCTTACCCCTCCAGCCCATGCCTTGTGACCTCCCAGGAACCCAAGCCCCCAATCTCACCAATGCACTGTGTGCGGGAAGGGCCCAAGCTATGGCCAGGTGGGCAGACGCAGCGATAGGAGCCAGGGTTGTTGAGGCAGTCACCATGGCGACACATGCCGGGCATTGCGCACTCATTGATGTCTGTGGTAAGTGGGAGTTTGGTCCCTCTAGTCTGGGGCCATAGGGTGACAGCAAGCTGCTCCAAGACCCTCAAGGTCCTGCCCAGCCCCCTCTCCTCCCTTGCATGCCTTGGTACCTCCCCCAGGGACAACTGGCCTGCCCCTCCAGCCCACAGAATCTCCTGGCTGGCCATACCCTGGCAGTGGGTGCTGTTGAGTCTCTTGTAGCCCTGGGGGCAGTCAGCACCCACTTCCCCACGTACAGGCCCTGGCTTCTGCACCCCTGTGTCTGCAGAAAGAGGAGAGTGTGGCAGGGGAGGGCACTGAGGGCCTGCAGGGAGGGCAGGGAGGGCACAGGAGAGGGGCAGAGTGGGATATAGGGGAATTTGGTGGGCTAGGAGGGGTGTGGGTGGGTCCACCCTGAAGTAGGGGGTATCCCTGAGCCTAGGCACTCACACTGCAGCTGGGGGCACTTGTGGCACTTGCTCTGGCCCCAGGCAGTACCGATGCTCCCGCAGCAGTCCTCCTGCTTTGTGAGGCCTGGGAGGGGATTGCTGCCACACTAAGGGGAGGAGTATGAACCAGGTCACAGGGCGCTCAGCCCCCACCCAACCTCCCTCCTCAGGCCGCAGACCCCCAGTTTTGAGCAACCCCGTGAACTGGCACAAGGCAACCCTGAGAGACCGCAGGGCGGGTCCAGGTCCAGCGGGGTCTGTGGATTCACTCACGGCCTGCTTGGGCAGCGTGTCCTGGAAGCAGCGGCCCAGGGGCTTCTGGGTGGGTGGTCGGGGGTGCTGGGGCTTGGGGTGCTGCAGCAGGTGCTGGGAAGGGGCTGGGCCCTCGGCATTCAACCCCTCAATGCGGTGCACTTGGACAGAGGCCTCGGGTGGGTGGTGGACGCGCACGTTCACCATGGGGGGCGGGGCCTGCACTGGGGGCGGGGCACGGTGGCCTCAGGGCTGCCCCGTGGGGGGGCTGGCAGCCAGGAGCTCCTCGGGGCTCGCCTCTGCCCGTCCCGCCACCCTAGCGCCCGCCCACTTCGGCCTCCCCAGGTCTGTCCTGTCGCCCGGTACCTTCTGCTGAGATCTGTCCTGGCCCTAGGGGCACCAGGAAGGCTGCATGCTGGGCAGGGGCCCCCTCCCCGGGCCCGGGAGGGTCGGCGATCACCTGGACGGCGTAGATGGCGTGCTTGCTGGCCACCGGCTCGCTCTCCGGAGCCAGGGGCGGCAGCGCGCCGGTGGACAGGGCTCCAGCCCGGCCCAGCCCAGGGCCCGAGCCGCCCGTGCCCCCGCCAGCTCCTCCTGCAGGCACCTGGCAGAAGCGACCCGTGAAGTCCGGAGGACACAGGCACTGGTTTCGGGAGGAGCACTGGCCGCCATTCATGCAGGGCAGAGGGCACACCACTGGGGAGAGGAGGTGGGCCAGGGCTCAGGCCAACCCCACCCCCAGCATCCAGCACCCAGGCCCAGACCCTCACCCACATCCTGTCTTCCCCCCTCCTTCCTACTTCCTTGCCACCCACTGGCTCTGTCCTTGAGAACCTGGTTTTTGTAAACACATCGTAAACACACAGAAACTGCCCTGTAGGATCCCCCAAATCCTTCTGCCCGCGCTGGCTTCTGGAGCTCTAAGCCTTGGGCTTAAATCCTAGCTAGGAGGCCATGTGCCAATTGTGTGGCCCTGAGAAGTTACTTCCCCTCCCTGTGCCTCAGTGTCCCCGTCTGTAGGAATGCTGTGTCTAGTAAATGAGGAAATGTCTGTACAAATGCTTAGCACAGTGCCTGGTACACAGAGGGTAGTTCATAAGTAGTGGCAACTGGTATGGATGGAATAGGCTTTTCTCCTCTGGCTTTCAGGGCCTTTCCTGGAATGCGGTCTCTACCTGACACTTCCTCTTCTTCTAAATCCCCCCTTTGATTCGGGCCTCAGCCCTCTCTGGGCTCTCCCCATCCTTCCCTCTCTCTGCTTTGCCATCCTAGTGTCCACATCTCACCACTGCCAACAATGCCCACACTTGTAGCTACAGCTCCCCGGGACCTCTCTTGGGCACCTCCACCCAGGCGACACTGTCAGAAATCAGCATCCTTCTGCCCACCTCCTCTGACCTTGGACTACTAGGGATCCCTGCCTGCCCTGGTCACTCATAACTGAGCCTGGAGGCCCATCCCTCCTGTTCCCACCCTGCCCAGTTCTGGCCTCTGTACTGTCTCATGAATCCGTCTCCCCTCCTCCCCATGCCCTCTGCCCCTCTCTTGCTTCAAGCCCTGCCACCCAGATTCCTCCTTGGCCCCCTGCTTTTCTTCTGTTTGTTCACATCCCAGCATCCCCTTCCCCAGAACCCACCGCAAGCAAAGCCCTTGCATAGTCACACCCCTGCTCATGGCTGGCTTCCTTGCTGGGACATTTAAGGCTCTTGCGGTCCAGAATGAGCCTTCCTTCAGCCCATCCCTCTGCATTTTCCACGCCCCAGGACTCAACTCCCACTACAAAGGAGCCACATCCTCTGCCTCGGGGCTTTATTCATGCCATTCCCTCCACTTCAGAGCCCTGTGCCCATCTCTGTACATTCAGATCTTATCCTTTGGGTGCCAGTTTCTCCTCATATCCCAACCACCCCTGTTCCCTCTCCTGCGTTATCACCCTCTGCTCCAGCTCTGCCTGGCACTTGACTTGGTTATTATAGTCATGTCTGTCTCCCACACAATAAAAGGTGCTTTGAGGGGCAGGGCCAGGTATGCCTCAGCTATGGGCTCCAGAAGAGGTGCAGGGGGAATGAATGGAGTGACTGAGAGGCTGGGACCTTAGTCTCTGTCACACACACTCACATTCCAACCTGACATCCAGCCTTGGGGCCCTGAGCTCACATACCAGGCTCAGCTGCCCTCACTTTCCAGGATGGAAAGGTGGGGGTGCTGCTCTCCTGGACACCTGAAGGAGCTCAGAGGGTCAGCCCAACTCCATGGCCATGGGAGCCTGGCTAAGAGCATCCCAGCCCAGCCCATCCTGCCTGGCCTCTTGGGGCCAGGACTTTCAGGGCAAAAGGGGTGTGTCCTGGGCCGGGGGAGGCAGGATCCTCTCCTTCCTGCCTCCCAGTGAGTCACCCATAGCGGTGAGAGTGACCTCCCAGTGACACCCGCCCACTGGCCTGGGCGCCAAGCCTGGGGGATGTGGGCAGCAGGGATGGAGACAGCAGCCTGGGCAGGATGGCCAGGGGGTCTGGGAGGTCCAGCCCACATACACTCACATGCACAGTCATCTTGTCTCACACACACTCATAGACTCATTCTGACACCAACACAGGTTCACATTACCACTCCCATAGTGAATGGAGACATGCACCTAAGACAACAGCACAAAGAAACAAGTACTTAATCACTGTGCCACACCAAAGCCCATGCATGCTCCTGTGTGTGTGCCATGTGCACATACAAACACACACACCCCTCATGAGAACTATGAACCATCTCAGTTCCTCGGGTCTGTGAGTATAGGAATGTGTAAGAGGGGCTGTTTTGCTGGTGCCATCCTGGGCCCAGCCTAATCACCCTGTCCAGGAGGGTAATTACTGCTGGGACACCTCCCTCCGCTTGGCCCACAGGGCCCTGGGGGAGGAGAGCTGAGCCCCAGGCCTGGCCCTTTGAAGAGAGATGCTGGGGAAGGGGTGGGCTGCAGGCAGAACTGGGCAGTCATAAGAGCTTGTTGGCAGGGGGACTGAGTGCCTCTGAGGCAGAGGTGTTGAGGGCTTATGTCCTCCATAATGGCACAGATGGGACACCAGGAAAAGGAGGGGTGAAGGCACAGACCAGCCCCTACTTCCAGGCTTGTACCCCACTTGTTGGGCCTCAACACCCCTCCCCTCCCAGACCTTACCAGTAAGTAAGTCCCTCACCCCCAACCCTGACCTTAGCTCCTCCTCCTGGAGCATGCAGGTGTCTACCCTGGCAGGCCTGACTTTAGACATTTTTAATGACTTTTCCTGTTTCTTCCAGCAAGTCTGTTTCTTGGGGGAATGTTTACCCCTCCTCTGAGATCTGCTGCCCCCAGCTCTCATCCCTCAAAGCCCGGGTGTGCTGACCCTGACTCTGTTTCAGAGCCCAGCACCTTCCTAGAGGCCCGTGTCACCCAGGACCCCAGCATCACCCCACACCTTACTTGGGCCTCGGCCCTAAGGCAGAGCTGTGAAGTCCTGGCAACCATGCAGCCCTCGGAACTCTGCCCCCAGGACTCCAGCCTCCCAAGTCCCCTGATGGCCCTGGGGCCCAGGTCCCCAGAGAGCTGCTCTGCCTACTCTGCCGTGTACCCCGCACTTGTCCGGCCTTCCCCGCTCCCCAGCCCGTGCCCCGGGGCCCTCACCCACGCGGAAGCCGGAGCCCGTGAGCGTGTCGGTGCTGTGGCCGTTCTCTCCGATGAGCGTCATGTTGGAGCCCTGCTGACAACTGTCCCGACACTGGCCCTTGAGGCAGGTCCGCTTGCAGATCACCGGCGCGAAGACCACCTTGAAGCGCTCGCGGGCCAGCGCCCCGCCCCCGCCGGCGCCCCGCTCGCCCGTCGGCCCCCCCTCGGCCCCGCCGCCGGGGCCCAGCAGCGGCAGCAGCAGCAGCAGGAGCAGCGCCAGCAGCCCCTCCGCCCCCGCCCCGCGCATCTCAGGGGCCAGGCCGCCGGCAGCCCCTCGGGGCCCGGGCATCCGGGGCGCGCCCGGACGGGGCTGCGGTCCGGGCGCCCAAGGCGGGCAGCGAGCCGGGGGAGCCCCGGGCGAGGGAGACAGGCCGCGCGGGGCAGGGACGGAGGGAGCGCGCTGGGAGCGGACAGCGGGCGCGGGCCGGGGCCCACGCGAGGCCGGGAGATGGGGGCTGGACCGCGGGAGCCCAGAACTTTCCACCGCCCGGAAAGCAGCCCAGCCGCCAGCCGGCCGGGGCCCGCGAAGGCCCTAGACGGAGGCAGGCGCGAGGAGGCCGCAGCCGGGCGAGGCGGCGAGGAGGAGCGCGGGAGGGAGGCGGGCGGCCGGCCCGCTGCGCGCCGCCCGCGGCCGGCTGGGCTCCGGCGGCCGGGAAGCAGGCGCGCGGGCAGGACCCGGGGAGAAGTGAGTTGTTTTCCCTGGCTGCGGCGCGGCGCGGCGGCGAGGGGGCTGGGACGCTGGCCCCCGGCCAGGGAGACAGTTTTTTTTCTGTTTAAAGCGTCGCCGCTCCCGCCTGGAGGAGCCAGGAGGTGCGGGCGAGCGGAGGCTGGGGGCGGTCCCCGCCCAGACGCCCGCCCGCCGGAACCGCCGCGCTGGGCCGGGTCCAGAGGGCCCTCACCTGGCGCGCCGCGCGGCCCCCGGATTCCTCCGGGCGGGGCGGGGGCCGGCCTGGACCGCGCCCGCCCATGGGGCGGGCAACCGAGGCTGGGGGCCGAGGAGCGGCCTTGCCCAGGGCACGCGAGGAGGGGAGGCCAGGTGGGGCTGGAACCCAGGCCTCAGCCTTTTCCCGGCCTCCCTTGCACGTGAGGGGGTCCTATCACCCCAAAGTCGTTTCCCGATTGTTCTGGTCCACTCTTCTTCGGCCAGAGGCTGAGGGGGCGCTGCCCTTTGGCCAGGGGCTCAGTGAGGGGTCCCGAAGAGGAGCAGAACGAACAAAGCTGGAAACCAGCTTCCCTGCCAGCCCCCTCCAAATGGCTTCCTGGTGCCCACCCTGTACCCCCTCCCCCTTGTGCTTGTCTGGCCGGGCTGGCGCTGGGCCTCAGACACTCTGGAATCGCCAAGGTCTGAGCTCAGGGTCTGGCCCCCTTCCCAGGCTAACAGCCGGGAGGAGGGGGGTGCTGCTTGAGGGCCCAGGGGCCTGGGGAGGGGCACAGCAGGGCCCCAGGGCAGGGGTTGGCAGAGGCTGGGGAGAGGCCTTGAGTTTGGGCAAGGCTGGAGAGGAGCCAGGCCTGTCCACTGGTCGGGAAGGGAGGCCCTGGAGGGTTACAGTATCCTGGGACCCAGGTCATAAGGGGGAAGGCCTGGCCAGGACACCCCAGGATTCAGTCTCTGACTCACAGAACTCAGCAGGGGGTGGGTGTGACCCGGGTATATTCAGAGCAGGACACTGCCAAGTCAGGGTGGCAGCAAACCCTCCTGTTGGGCACCAGAGATGGCAGTCTGGCTGAAGGAGAGGAGGTTCAGGATCTGTCTTTCAGGTCCACCTGTCCAGGGAACTCATGGTTTTTACTTTGAGGGTAGATTTATTCGGGTAGTTTGGGGAGGACTGGGGGAAATCCGTTAGTGGAGCCCCTGCCTGAACTGCCCGGGCTGGTGTTGCAGGGATGGGACAGGGGCAGTCCCTTGTCCCCAGGGTTTCCTTGCTGTTGGGATCCAGGAGAGGGTGGGAGGGGCAGCTCCACCTGCTCTCAGGGCTCAGGTCACACACTGAGGCAGGAATAATACTGAGAGTTTACCACCTGCCGTGTGTGTGGCTGAGCACTTGATAGTCATTTTTGCCTCACACTCGTCTGAACCTCTGCCTAGAGCAGGCAGTGGCTCACCTTGGAACACAGCGTAATCAACAGACCTGGGTTAGAGTCTTAATGTTCCTAAACCTCAGCATTCTCTATTATTCTCTAGTCATTCAACAAACTGAGAACCTACCACATGCTAAGCTCTTGCTAAGAAATAGAAGTAATCCTTGTCTTCCTGGAGCTTCCATGTTGGGGGAGATGGACATGTGACAAATCAACTCACACTTGGCTGTGGCTACAATAGAGGTCAGTGCTGTGACAGAAGAGCAAGGGAACAAGAGTGGCGGTGGGATCTGGAGGTCCAGGAAGCCCCTCTGCCAAAGGGACTTCTAAGCTGGAAGCTGGAGGAGGAACCGGAGTTAACTTGGTGAGCAGCCAGCCGACCGGAGGAAGCCTGCAGGAGGCCCGAGGGACTGAGGGGACTGCGGTGAAGAGACAGTTCCCAAAGGGGCACTCAGGGCTGAGGGATGGGAAAGAGATTCAGTTCTAGGAATTGAGAGGCCCGTGGAGTAGCAGGGTGGGAAGGGGGAGAGAGCGCTTTGGGAGGTGGAAGGCCCTGGGAGGAATCTCGGTTTTATTTTCATTGCGATGGGACTGTATCAGGGCCAGAGGGGGTGCTGTTGCTGATCCAGCTTGGATGCCGTGGAGACGTATTTGGGAGATGGAATCTAGAAACTGGGAGAAGTCAGGGGTGCCGGAGAGACAGGTGGCATGAATAGCTCTGGCTGGGACTTGCTGAGATTCGGATGCTTGTGTTGTCCGAGTGGAGATGCCCGGAGAGGTAGACTCAGGGTCCTCAGCAAAAGGGGCATTTCTGGCCACGGGAAAAGATGGGCTCAGCTCAGGAGAGAAGAGGGCCAAGGTGAACTAGGGAGGTCACCACTCCCAGGTCTGGGAGAGAAGGCGGCGTCAGAGGTGACTCAGAAGAGCTGGAGGGAGCAGAGAGGAAATCCAGGAGTGCGATGCAGGAAGAGCCAAGAGGAGTGAGTGTGGGGGGGGGAGGGTGTGGCCAACAGTGTCCAGTGCTGCTGAGAGTAGGATGGGGGTAACGGCAGCCCTTCTCAGGGGCCGCTCACAGAGCAGTGACTCGGAGCAGAGAAAACAAGCCCCCAGCTCAGTTTGGGACATGAGTGCTCAATAACTATTGTCTATTGTCATTGCCAAACTCCTTAAGCTCATGGGGACCCAGCAGGAGACAGAGAGCACCCCCAAATGGGTGACTGAGGGAACAAGAATGGAGAAACTGTTTACCAAGGGCTAAGGAGATCACCAAGGGCAGCAGAGGGAAGCAGAGCCCCACTCAAGCGACTGCGAGAGGGAGACACTCCCCTGTAACCTGCACCTGGAGTGGGGCCACGAGAGCTGGAGCTGTGGCCTTCAGCAGAGACCTGCAGCATCTGTCCACCTGCGGCCCTCAGGGAGGGAGCTGGGGAAATAAATATTACCCTAGTCTCCTCCCGGCCAGTCGGGCCTCCCAAGGGTGCAACCCAAAAGGAAGCCTTCAGGCAGGGGAGCCCGGGTGGACATAGCACACGTCAGCCTGGAACAAGGATGACCGGTGATCTGCAGGGCAGACTGCAGCAGCCCACGTGCGTGGTGTCTTTGGCCTAACCGCCTTTTCTATCCTCAGCTCCTGTGCCACCACACCAGCACCCCATCTTCCTAGCATCTACTCGCTCATTTTCATGCCTCCAAGACATAAGTTCTCCTGTAAGTCCAAGGAGACCATGACCTCTGCGGTCATTTCAGATAGTTCCTGCTGCCTAACAGGTCTCCCCACCATTTCTACCTGCTCCAGTCCCTCCTCCACTTGGTGACAGAGTTGCCTTTTTTTTTAAATCCTCACCGGAGAATATTTTTTCCATTGATTTTTTAAATTTAAATTTTGTTTTTTGTTAATTCTCATCTGAGGATATTTTTTCCATTGCTTTTTCAGAGAGTAGAAGGGAGGGAGGGTGAGAGAGCGAGAAACATCGATGTGGGAGAGCCACATTGATTGGTTGCCTGTCACATGTGCCCTGACTCACCCAGGGATCAAACCTGCAACCCAGGTACATGACCTTGACCGGGAATTGAACCCATGGCCCTTTGCACGAACCAATGCTCTAATCACCGAGACACACTGGCCAGGGCTCAAACCCAGGCTCCTAATGCCTTGTTAGGGGAATCGGCTGGACAGGGCAGCAGCCTCCTGCATAATGGAAGTTATGTTTCAGGAGGCAGCATAGCACAATGGTTATTTTCTGGCATTAATTTTTCCTGGCTGCATTCTGTACCAGCCATGTGAATTGGAAAAATTCTTGAACTTCTCTATGCCTGTTTCCTCATTTGTAAACAGAATCAAAGGAGCATATACTTAGGAAGTCCTTAGTAGATGCTGGTCACATAGTAAGTACTCGGTATACATTAATTCTTTTCATTAGTATCTGGGTCTAGGAGCCACGATGGGATGGCTGGTGGGAGGAGAGGTACCATTGAAAGGGCAGACTGGCCCGACCAGGCATGGCTCAGCGGCTGAGCATCGACCTAGGATCCAGGAGATCGGGGTTCGATTCCGGGTCAGGGCACATGCCCGGGTTGCGGACTGCAGCTGATCAATGACTCTCTCATCATTGATGTTTCTCTCTCTCTCTCTCCCTTCCTCTCTCTGAAATCAATAAAGATATATTTAAAAAAAAAAAAAAAAAAAAAAGGGCAGACTGTTGCCAGGCTCTGTGCCTTCTGAGTTCTGAATGTCTTTGGGAAGCTTCTAGGTTTTGGGGGGGGTGTGAGTGAGGGGGTGCTGCACATCAGTTCTAAAGATGAGGGTTGGTTTTGCCCTGGCTGGTGTGCTCAGTGGTTAAAGCATCGGCCCGTGCACTGAAGGGAAGCAGGTTTGATCCCTGGTCAAGGGCACATACCTGGGTTGCTGGTTCATCCTAAGCCCAGGTTGGGGTGCAGGTAGGAGGCAACCAATCGATATGTCTCTGTCACATTGATGTTTCTCTCTCCCCCTCTCCCTCACTTCCATTCTCTCTAAAAAAAAAAAAAAAAAAAAAATTCCATGGAAAAAATATCCTAGGTGAGGATTAAATAAATAAATAAAAATAAAGATGAGGGTTGGAAGTTTCAGAGACCTGTAGGGGATATTTCTGCCCTGAAGCATGTGTCTCCAATGACACTTTACTGAAAGTGGCTGTCACTGAGTCCCTCTGATGTGCCATATACTGTGAAGGGCCCTGAGAGATGGGACTGGAAAGTGAAATGAACCTATCTTTACTCTTGATAATTCAGAGAGGGTCTTCAGCCCCACCACTCCTCTCCACCTTTCAAATGCAGGAGAAGTCCACTGGTGAGAATTAGGCTGCAGACCCGTCCAAGCCTCAGCTTCCTCATGTGCAAATCGGGGTTAATGATAAGACCTGCCTCAGCATTGTCCTGAGGATTAAACGAGAGAATTCATGAAAAGCTCTTAGCACAGTGCCTAGCCCAAAGAAAATATACACTAAAGCTAAGTATTATTATTTTTATCACTGTATATCATCTGGCCCTTGCCTGTTTCACAGAAATGTCAGGTCAATTCACATTGCAGTGAAAAACAAAAAGGAAAGCCGACCCCTTTGCAGAGCCTGTTAGTGTGAAAATACAGTAATATGTTATGATTTCCAGAGTCACAGCTATGCGGCATAAGCCAGTCCTTGCCATGAGAACCCAACAACTCCCTCAAATGAGGCAGTCAAGAGGGGGGTGCTGTAATTGAGCTGTGTGTGAAAATGCCACCATTGTGTGTGCCTCCACTCAGGAATGGGCCTAACTACTGCTATGTCAACAGTGCCACAGGTGTTGGGCTACTCACAAGAGAGTGTCTGAATTCTTTAGTGAGGGATGGGTATGAAAGAGCCCAAGCTCACTGCTTCCCAGACAGCCGGTCTGCCAACCATGACTGCTGTAAATTGGCTTTATCGCCAGCACTTCTGGGACCTTCTATGTGCCCACTCCATCAAGGACTGGGAAGGACTCAGGAGTATAGAGTCCTTTACTTTGTGCCCATTCAGTTATGGTTGGCATGTTGCCATGTCTGGTACAATGATGGATCCAGGCAGAGATGGAGGCAATCTGGGAAGTGCGAGGTCGATCAACAGCTTGATTCCTGTCAGTCTCATCAGAGAAAGGGCCCCTGCATGGGTATCCATATAGTGCTTTAGATAGTTTGATCAGCTGTGACTTGTTTCCAGTTAGCTGAAAACATTGCCATCCCAAAACCCTCTATTGGGCAGCAAGGTTGTTAGCGACATTATCTATTTCACAATTGGAACTCCTCGACTCAGCAATCACAGCCACATTGCCTTCCAGCTGGAGCTGGCCTGCTAAGTAGGTATAACTTGTCCTGTTTTGCAGATGAGGAACTGACATCCAGAGAGGTGAGGTAAGTTACTCCAGGCAGCATAGCCAGTAAGCAGCAGGTGCAGGATCAAACCCAGGCCTGCCTGATTCCAGGCCTGTGCCTTGTCCACCCTCCTGTGGAACTTGAGGCAGGGAGGGGCCTTGAGTGGAGAAAGGTGATGGGAATCCCCTTGAGTAGTGGGAGAGGAAGAATGCAGGGAGGGTGGGAGAAGATGAGAGGGCCAAGGGTCAGATTTGTAGGACATTGGAAACCATAGTAAGGACTTTGGGTTTTCATCTCCCCATGTTATGGGGAGATGCCAAAGAGTTTTAAGGAAAAGAGTGACATAATCTAATTTATATTTTAAAAGAATTACTCAGTTTCCTGCTCTGTAAAGTGGGGGTAACTGTAGTGTCTACCCCATAAGGTTGTCCTGAGGAAATGAAAGGGAATAAATGGATGAGTGAAAATCGGAATAGGCTGTTGAACGGATGTTGGCCATGATGGTGACACAGAGGGGTGCACTGAAGAATTCAGGGCTGAAGACAGTGAGGACTTGGAAGGCCTGTGCATACAGGCTAGAGTCCAAGAGTCCCTCAAGCCAGCTTAGCAGAACTGACCCGGGGTCAGGCCCTAAGTCAGGTACACTGCTGGTAGACGGAGAGTGAAGAGGGCACAGGGCTCTCCAAGTAAGCAAGAGGCAGCAAGGGTCAGAAAATGGCAGTTCCAAAGAGTCTATGCAGAAGGGAGGTGGCGCCAGGAGGAGGGCACCCAGTCTTCAAGTGATATGGAAGAATCATGTGCTGTCTAAACAAAGGAGGAGGCTGATGATGACACTGCGGGGGGCGGGGGGGGGGCGCTAAGGCCTAGCTCCTCCACTGCCCAGTGTACAGCCTTGGACTGCCGGCCGCACTTCTGGCTTCTCCAACCTAAAAGGAGAGAGGATGTGAATGGAAAAGAACACAGAAGAGAAAAAAAATCACCAAGACCAATGTTAGGGAGCACGAGTATTTTTAACAGCAGCTCACCCAGGAAAAGCATAACGGTCCCCGACGTGTGAAATAAGCCCGTCACGCTCACTCTCCAGCAAGCGTTTCTCGGCTGGGGCTGCTACCGGAACTGCGCATGCCCAGTACGGCGCTTTTTCAGGCAACAAGCTTTTTGCGGGCTTAACTTCAAGAAGGTAGGAGATGACTTTGTGTCAGTCCCAGGCCTTAGGGTTGGTAGGGAATGGAGCGACTGGGACACCAAACACGCAGATAGGCTGAAAGGTACAGAAAGCGAGAATGCTCTCCGCCTGGCCTGCCTTGCAGGTTGAAGCGACAAGTACTGAGGCCTGAAAAGGGGCCGTTGGTTATTAGCGAGGGTGTTGTGATGACGCCACCGTCCCGCCTGTCAAAGGTCCGGCCCGTGCGGAAAGGGAAACCCCTGCAGAGCGGGAGGCGGGGGGCAGGAGGGGCGCCTGCGCAGTCACTTCCGGGCGCTGCGATCTGAGCCGTTACCGCGAAGCCTCTCCTTCCGCGCCGCCAGTCGAAACTTTTTGTCCACTGGGCTCCCGCTGGGGGGCGCGAACTGCACAGGGTCCCACTCCGGGCGTCGCGACGGCGGAGAAGCGCTCCTACGTCATTTCCACCCTCGGCGTTGGCCCCCCACGGAGGGGGAGGAGCCGGGGAAAGGCGCTCTGCCTGTGCGTCACTTCCGTTGAGCCTCGGCGACAACGGCAACATGGCTCTGAATGGTGCAGGTGAGCGCTGGAGCTGCGGGGTCTGCGGCTGTGAGGTACGGGGGGCAGCCTGCTTCGGCTAGAGCCCCAGGCCCTTTGTGCCTTTCTTTCCCCAGAGGTCGACGATTTCTGCTGGGAGCCCCCGACCGAAGCGGAGACGAAGGTGCTGCAAGCTCGACGGGAGCGGCAGAATCGCATCTCCTCGCTCATGGGCGACTACCTGCTGCGTGGTTACCGCATGCTGGGCGAGACGTGCGCCGACTGCGGGGTGAGGAGAGGCTTGGGACGTGGGAGCGGGGATGGCGCCACAGAGTAGGCCGCACGGTCCTTCCCCAACTGCTCCTCTTCCGGACCCTTGCCTGGCGTCTCACCGCTGCCCCCTGTGCTTTCTGGTCCCTAGACGATCCTCCTCCAAAACAAACAGCGGCAGATCTACTGCGTGGCTTGTCAGGAGCTCGATTCAGACGTGGATAAAGATAATCCGGGTGAGGGGCTAAGTGTGCTTGGTGGAGAAATGTGGTGATAGAGCCCTGGGAACAGTAGTCCTGGGAAGTGACAGTACCGTCCATGAGTGGGGCAGATATAAGGTGCTTTCTCCTTTTAGCTCTATAGGGGAGCATTCATTCGGTAAGAGCACTGAGCACCTCCTGTGTGCTAGACACAGTGGAGGGACCCAGCTCAATAAGGCATAGTCCTGATGGGAGAGATGAATCAAGGACATAAGTAAATCTGATACAAAGGAGAAAATGAATAGTTGCCCTATAGAGTGGCAGGGAAAACATCTGAAGCACAGAAAGAGCAGAGCAGTAGAGAGTAAGGAGGCGGCTCAGGGCCGAGGTGGGCCAGGCATTCTGACCATTCCACCCGATTTCTCCTCTTTTAGCTCTGAATGCCCAGGCCGCCCTTTCCCAAGCTCGAGAACACCAACTCGCCTCTGCCTTGGAGCTCCCCGCAGGCTCTCGTCCCACCCCTCAGCCCCCAGTACCCCGTCCAGAGCACTGTGAGGGAGCTGCAGCAGGGCTCAAGGCAGCCCAGGGGACACCCCCTCCTGCTGTGCCTCCAAATGCAGATGTTGTGGCAAGCACACAGGAGGCCCTCCTGCAGAAGCTGACCTGGGCCTCAGCTGAACTGGGCTCTAGCACCTCCCTGGAGACTAGCATCCAGCTGTGTAGCCTTATCCGGGCTTGTGCTGAAGCCCTGCACAGCCTGCAGCAGCTGCAACACTGAGAGACCCCGCTTGAGAAAAACCCTCTAGAAAAATAGCTGTTCCTCTTGTGTGATTTGTTCTTTTTGTGGTTCTGAGTGTGCATGCCAGCCCCAGCTCCACTTGCCTTTTTCCTGCTTTTGATCTCTCACCCTACCACTATCTGATCCCCTTGATTCCCTGAGACATGAGTTGGGCTTGTTTCCACTCAGTTTCCCCACTCAGAGGATGACAGGGAGGGAGAGGACTATGAGATAGTTGCCTCCTCAAAGTCAGGAACAAGAGGGATGGGCCTCTGCAGCACCTCTGTAGCCTCCTGAGCCATTAGTGCTCTTTCCCCACCCTTGAGTGAAATGGGGATTCTAATCCCCTTGGTAGCTTCTTTCCTGAAGCATCCTGAGACCGCCTCATCCTTTCCCACCTCACGCTCAGCCCAGGTACTCAGACACTGACAAGGAGTCAGGTTGAAAGTTAGGGACCAGGTATGGCTTTACCCCAGCCTCCTGACCCCCACTTTTAGATCCTTTTCCTTGGGAGTTATAATTGGACAGAATAATGAAACACAGTGTTGCGGTGGAGCACAAAGAACTGTAAAGGAACCATGCCCACCACTTTTCCCGCTCCACTTTTTCTGTCTCCTTTCTGTCCGTGACCCATTCTCTTTACTCGGCTCTCCTCTACAGGGGCGGCCTGGTCCCACAGCCGTTGCCCTTTTAAGGGAGGCTCCGCCCATGCGGGGGTGGGGCAGGGGAGGAGTCGGAGGCGTCCGGAAAGGAACAAAGCGCGGCCTGCGGGCTGCGGCTGGGCTGGGCCGGTGGGGCCCCAGGGTGCGGGCCCTGCGGGCGGGAGCCCGCGCGGTGCGTTAGAGGGAAGGAGGCGGCATCGTCGCCCGCGCCGGCCGGGCCATGAATGGGTTGCCCTCGGCTGAGGTGCCGGGCGGCGCGGGCTGCGACCTGGCCGGACTCCCGCCGCTACCGCGCGGCCTCAGCGGTCTCCTTAATGCGAGCGGGGGCTCGTGGCGGGAGCTGGAGCGCGTCTACAGCCAGCGCAGCCGTATCCACGATGAGCTGAGCCGTGCGGCCCGCGTCCCTGAAGGGCCCCGCGGCGCCACAGGCACCGCCAACGCTGGACCTGCCGCCGGTCCCCCTGGCCTGCGGCGTCCTGTCAACCTCGACTCAGCATTAGCGGCGCTGCGCAAGGAGATGGTGAGTAGCTGGGCCCCGGGCCAGGGGGTTTGACGCGCGAGGGGGCGGGGGGGGGGGGATGCTCCCGATCACGAGAGTCCCTAGGTGGGGCGGAGCCCAGAGGCAGCGGAACCAGGCCTGGGTCTCAGGACATGCAGAAGCCGGTTGGGTCAGAAGGGATATATACTAATACCTTTAACAATACTAATTATAACAATACTAATTAGAGTTACCGTTTATGGCAGTAGTTACCACGTGTTTTTCAATGTTTTTCTCGTCGTATTGCATTCCATCTTTCTAGATGAATGTTATCACCTCTTTACAGATAAGGATCAGTGACTTGCCTAAAGATTCATAGCTTGCAGGTGGTGTCTAAGTCCACAAAAATTTGTGCTTAGAAAGTGTGGGAAGATTGGCTATGGCTGTGGCTTGGGCTGAGGGTGACCTGCACCCCAACCCCAGCCCACCCTCAGTCTTTTTCAGGTGGGGTTGCGGCAGCTGGACATGTCCCTGCTGTGCCAGCTGTGGGGCCTATACGAGTCAATCCAGGACTACAAGCACCTGTGCCAAGACTTGAGCCTGTGCCAGGACCTGTCATCCTCCCTGCATTCAGACAGCTCCTACCCACCTGATGCTGGCCTATCTGATGATGATGAACCTCCTGATGCCAGCCTGCCCCCGGACCCACCTCCCCTAACTGTGCCCCAGACGCACAATGCCCGTGACCAGTGGCTGCAAGACGCCTTCCACATCAACCTCTGAAGAGCTGGGAGTGTGGTGGGGGTGGGCATATACCCATGCAAAAGGCTCAGAAACTGCCCCATCAGTAAGTACTCAGACTATAGTGCCTGCTTCCCCCCATACCATCTCATTCCACAGGAGGGCAAGGCCTGGGTCCCTCAAGAAGCATAGCTGCCAAGCCCCTCTCCTGTCAGGCTAGTTGGCACTGAGGCAGGTACCTGGGCTACAGGCTCTGCCCGTGGCACTGGACCTCCACTTGATGTATGCACCCCAGGTTGGCCAACCTTTAGTCTGGCAGTGTGGCCCAAAGCATCTTGCACTTCCCTTGGTGTCTCTAGGATTGGGATGAGTGGCTGGCTCCCATCTCCTTTTCATCTGTGGCAGCTCTTGGCAGCTGCTGGCTCAGGGGCATCCCACTTCTGGTCCCTGGGTTCCACTGCCCTAGATGAGGGCTCCAGGACCCATTCTTGCACCCACCCACAGTCGGGAGGGCCAAGGCTCCGTGCTGGATATTTAAGTTTAGGGGCCAGCCTCCTGGGCGCATAGATAAATAAATATTCTCAGCGTTCCAGTGTTCTGATTATTTGGTCCCCGGCGGGAAGAGAGCCTTTTCTGGCAAGTGCGGCGCCGTGCTCCGCCGGCAGGTGGCGCCGAGACCCTGAGTGAAAAAACGGTTTGGCATTGGCAGGGCGTGAATCCTCCCCCAGATGGATTGCGGAGCTTTCCAAGTTGGCCCAGCTTGGTCCCGCAGTTGTATGTCTGCGGGCGAGTCACTTCCCTCTCTGGCCGGAGGAGGCCTGGGGGCCCAACCTCCTTCCCCACTCGAATTGGACCTTCCTGGCTGGCCGGGAAGGAAGGAGAAGGAACCGCCCATCTTAAGGAGAGAAATTTTCCACCCCGAGTCAGGGCGGAGTTGGGCAGCACAGGAAATGGGTGGGCCGAAGCTCGCTGGCCTAGGGGCCCATCCAAGCCAGAGGGGAAGGCGCCTTCGGGAAGGGCCTGGAAACTAGTGAGTGCCCTATGAGTGGGAGGAAAGAGCTGCCGAGGTAGAAGGAGTCGCCGTCCTCCCCAGAGGCCAGACAAGCCCTGAAAGAGAGATGGGGGCAGTGCCCCAAGCTTTAATGCATAGACAGTGGTGGTGAGTGGTGATTGGGGTCCCAGACACCCCCATTTCTCACTTAGTCTAATACAGACCACCTGGCCCTGCCCACAACACTTGGGACCTTGAGGTTTGTAAGTAAAAGGCTCTCCTAAAGAGGAAATGGAGGACTACACTGCTGGGACTGGGAGCCAAACCCATGGCAGGCCCGCCAGAGGAAGCCTGCACATTTGGGGATAGTGGATACTCATTCCCCCACCTGCGTGCACACACAAACACCCCCACAACTTATGAGACCAAAAGGAGAGGACCTGGAAGTTGCACACAGGCTTTCAGGTTGCTCATACCCATGCCTGGCTGCACACGCAGTTACTTGCCTCCTGGAGACAACTCAGCTGGTACTCCAGGAAGATGAGACGGCCTGCTTGGAATGAGTATTGATCAAGCACCAGGCTTCCATCCATTCACAAACCTTGCAGTGGGCTGGCATTGGCGGGGGAGGGAACAGGCTGATGTGTTGCCCCAGGACAGTTCTCTAACTCTGGGCTTGACACCTGTGTGTGGCTCATTACCATGCAGGGTGGATCTGGTAAGTGCTAGGGCTCTAATCTAGGTGTGAACAGAGTGGCTAACGCCCAAGGCAGACTTCCCAGGGGCGGGAGAGTAAACACTCCCGTTGGTGATAACGGGTTCTATTGAATGAAACTTCGCAAAATATAAGGTTTCCAAGTACAAATTTCCAAGGTTTCATCCTCAATCACTCTAGAAGGAGGAACCATAATTATTCCTACTTAACAGAGGTGGGAACTGAGACCCCAAGTGGTAGTGCTTTGCCCAAGGTCACACACTTTTTGGAAGGCAGGATTTGAACTCCCAGCTCCGCCTGTTGGATGTTGGGACTGTCTTCCCACTTCACAGCTGAAGAGTCAGGTTCTGACGGGTAAATGGGTGCTGTCCACAGGTAGAGCCACCCAGGTAGGTACCTGACTCTGCTCCTGCTCTGGTTAAGAAGTAGGTGGCAACAGGAGTCTGCCACCCCAGTGTTGAGTACAGTTGGCTCTGGCCCAGACTCGCACTGTGACCATGAGCAAGTCTCTTCCCTTTTCTGGGTCTCTGCTTCCTAGCCTGTGAAATGGGTCTACCAGTACGTACCCCGCAGGGCTGCGGGCAGGAAGGGAGGCGGCCCTGGCAGCATTTGCGAGGGCGGCACCAAGTCGCTGGTTGCCCTCTCCCGGGCAAGCGCGTTCACACCGCCTGAGCGCAAGGAGCGGGCGCTGCTGTCCCAGCGACCGGTTCCGTCCCGTTCCGCCCCCCCCCCCACTCGCGGTCGCGGTGAAAGGCCCCGGAAGCCCGGCTGCCCCGCCCCCTCCCGCTGGAGCCCCGCCCGCCTTCCGACGGGGGTGCGGCTCCAGGAAACGGCGCGCTCGCTGCTCTGCGCTCCAGCGACCCGACGCGCCCTGGGCGACCCCGCCAACTCGGCCGGACCCACAGGCGGCAGTCCAGACAGTGGCCCCGTGTCTGAGCCTCAGACACCTCGGCATAGACGGGGCGGGCAGCGTGGCTGGGAGCCCGGGAGGCCATGGGGACCTGGGCGGGGCCAGCGGTCGCGAGCCAGCGGGAGCCCGGAGTCTGAGGAGCGGCTGCAGGGGCCATGACCTCGGTGTGGAAACGCCTGCAGCGCGTGGGCAAGCGGGCCGCCAAGTTCCAGTTTGTGGCCTGTTACCACGAGCTGGTGGTGGAGTGCACCAAGAAATGGTGAGTGGACGGAGGCCTCGGGGACCCCCAGACTGGCGGGGACCCCATCGGGCCTTGGGAGCCTGAGAGAACCCTGTCCCCAGCCCAATGGCTAAAGCGGCCCCTACCCCAGCTTGGGCTCTGCTGTCCAAGCACAGACACTCAGAAGGGCCCTTGCAGCTTGTGGGACCCCTAGAGCTTGGGGGTACAGGAGCTTTGGGGGAGTGGAGGTCGGGACTTCCCGGCCTGAGAATCTCTGTGCCCACACTTCCCTCAGCTGCGCTCAGGGAGGGGGGAAGAGAGGCCTCATGTTTTGGGCCAGAGGGACAGCTCAAGGTGGTGAGTTTTGAGGTGTGGGGCAGCCAGGCTGAGGCAGAAGCCTTCACGGACCTTAATCCAGCTCAGAGCAAGGATGCTGCCCCCTCCTTCCCCTGCCCACTTGTTGAGCCAGAGGACTCCCCCCCTTCAGCCAGACTGGGCCTGGGAGGCTGGATTCATCTCCACAATGTCCTTAAAAGGGGAAACTGAGCACTGGGAGGGATGAGGAGGTGGGCGGGAGTGGCTTAAAGGAGCCTGAGAGCCTAGGAGGTCGTGGGTCTGGGAAGAGGGCCTAGAGAAGACGAGGTGGCCCGGTGGGGCTGCAGGACCTGGCCTGGCCTGCCAAAGGATCCAGGGGCATCTCATTCACATGTCCCCACCGCAGCTGCCTAGGCCCCTGCGTCACACCCTAAATATATGTGTTCACTGGTGTCAGCTTCCCTTGGCTGGATTAGGGCACAGCTGAGGGGATCTTACCCACCAGGCGGGGGCTAAATTTAGGCTCCCAAGAGGAAGGGCTGCTGGGGCAGGAAGGGAACTTGGGGTCCCTTAGGTAGCTGCCATGTTCCTGGTCTTGACTGGGCCAGCCAGAGGGCTGTTCAGCCCTTTCAGCAAGGCCCAGAGAGGACAGGGGCTGCTGGGGTAACACAGCACAGGGATGGTACATGAACTCTGGCTTCTGCCGTCTACCCCACCACCCTGAGTAAGGTCAGCAGGAGACTGTGCATAGTCCTGGACAGCAAGCCAAAGGTGTGGGCAATGTCAACACATGTGAATCACGGGGCACATGGGCTTCTGATCCTGGAGCCCAGGTTAGGAAGCTGCCCCTGTCCAGGTCCAAGCTCCTCAGGAGGGCGTGCCTAGCCTGAGTCAGGCTGCTTGGCCAGGCCCCGCCCTCCCTAGGCACCCCTTGTCCGCTTCCCCTTTCTGAGAAGGCCCCATGGATACCCTTGCTCAACCATCGCTGTAGTTTGGGGTTGGGGAAAGGAACATGGCTCTAGGCCAGAGGCCTCTAGGGTCAGCTGTGTGACCTTGCCTACCCCCCAATCTCTCTGGGTTTCAGCATCCTCAGGGGTTGACAGATGAGCCATTTGTCTTGGCTCAGACTCCAGAGGGGCAGTGAACTGGGTGAACTCACGTGTCCTGGCATGGGACTGGCTACAGGGAAGGAGGGCTCTCGTGCTGCCCTTAACCATCCCCACCCTCCTGGGCAGTAGTTGGACACTAACCCAAAGGGGCCCTCTTCCTCCAATGCCCAGCCATTTGTCTGCTCTGTGTCTGGGACTGGGCCCTGCACAGGTGACTCTCTCCTGTTCATTTGTCTCTGTCTCCTCATATCTCTGCCTTTCCTCTGAGTCTGCCTGGCATATGCTGTTTAGCTTAGGTAGAACCTGGAAGTCTTCCTTGCTGCCCCTCACAGAGTCAGGGGCCCTGCAAAGCTAGGGTCCAAGGCTCTGGGTTTGAGAGGTGGGAAGCATGGCTGACTCTCCGGACCCCTCGGCCCAGCAAAGACTGGGCATAGAAGGCCCTGGGAGGGCATCTAATAACAAGCAGACCCTCTGCCTCTCTGACCCCCTCCTCCCCTGTTCCCCACTATGACGCCCGGGCTTCCCCCCAAACTTGGACTTTATACTGACCATTCTTTCTACCTGGAGCCCTAGCACAGCCCATCCCTCCAATCGTGCCTGCGCTCCCACACCCAATCCTAAGGAAACCCTAGGGGCTCTCTCCCTTCTCCCTGAAGCCAGCTTAATTTCTTTTTCTTCCTGATTGGCACTCTTCCCCCACCTTTGTTGTCCTGAGCCCCAGAAGGGTCTTGCCTCTGTTTTGCGCTGCTCTGCCCCTAAACTGGACTGAGTATATAGTATGCACTCCACAAATATTTGTGAGTGAATGGACTTCTTTTACCCTGGTCTGTGTCTCTCGCAGGGTCCTTGCTGTGTTTCTGTGTATCTCTCTGTCTCTGTGTGTGCCTACCTCTGTACGTCTCTCCGTCTCTCTTCTAATCCCTGCTGACCCACGCTGGGCCTTTGCCCTTCTGCCCTGGGCCCCACCCTGCCTCAGCAGCCCAACCCTGCTCCCTGTGGCCCCAGATAAGAGGCTGTCCATGCCCTGTCCTGGGGGAGGGGGATGTGGGCAGAGGGAAGACCCTGCAGGAGGTGGAGAAGCTGGGTAGCCTGACTGAGTAGCCCCCTCCCCTCCCCCACCCCACCCAGGCAACCGGATAAGTTGGTGGTGGTGTGGACTCGGCGGAACCGACGCATCTGCTCCAAGGTGGGGAGATGTTAACTGGGGATCCAGGTTAGGGGTGGGGCCAGTGAGGGGGTGTAGGTAAAGCGGGTGGGGGCTGATGGGGTCGTGGAGTCAGGTTCAGAACAGAATCCACAGAATGGAGAGAAAAATACTGGGGGTTGGCGACAAAGGCAAAGAGAGAGGGGGAGAGTTAAGGTTCAGAGAGGACTCAGACTGCTCATTGTAGGCCCACAGCTGGCAGCCGGGCATCCAGAACCCATACCGGGGCACCGTGGTGTGGATGGTACCTGAGAATGTGGACATCTCTGTGACGCTATACAGGGTGAGTCTCTAACCCTCCACATAGAAGGCCTGGGCTGGTGATTACAGTTCCAGGGGCTCCCTGGTGGGTTGTCAATCCAAATAGGAAAGAACAGAGCTGTGAGGCCAACTACCTCAGCAGGGGCCTACTTAGCGTCAGTGGCCAGGAGGTCTCCTTGGAGGAGGTCACATTTACCTGCCACATGCATTAAGAGAGATGGCTGGGATCAGGAGAAGCTAGGGAGCCTCCCAGGCAGGATGGGTCAGCATGTGTGCAGGCCCCAACCAAACACCCCCTGGGCCAGCGCAGGGTCTTCTCCCTACACTGCCCCTACCCCAGCAGCCCCTTACTCACCAGTGCCCCCTTTTCCCAGGACCCTCACGTGGACCAGTATGAGGCCAAAGAGTGGACGTTTATTATTGAGAATGTGAGTGACTGGGGTGGGTGGGGCCTGGGGCTTGGGGACTCTGGAGCAGCATGGATGCTTATTCTCGGGCCCCTTCCCCTGGCCCACAGGAGTCCAAGGGGCAGCGGAAGGTGCTGGCCTCAGCTGAGGTGGACCTGGCCCGCCATGCGGGGCCCGTGCCTGCCCAAGTTCCGCTGCGGCTGCGGCTAAAGGCCAAGTCCGTGAAGGTGGTACATGCGGAGCTGAGCCTCACCCTCTCGGGGGTGCTGCTGCGAGAAGGTCGTGCCACGTGAGTGCCTGCCTGCCCTCCTTGGCCCTAGTCTTCAACCTCTCACCCCAGCCCTCATCTCTGACATCTGATCCCTAGGGACGATGACATGCAGAGTCTTGCGAGCCTTATGAGCGTGAAGCCTAGTGACGTGGGCAACTTGGACGACTTTGCTGAGAGTGACGAGGAGGAGGCTAGTGGTCCAGGGGCCCCGGAGGCACGGGCTCATGCCCCCCAGCCAGGTGGGCTCACAGCCTGCCATGGGTGTGGACTGAGACCGCCAAGACCTAGGGAGGGTGGATATATAAGCCACTTGCCATGTTGGGGCAGGGCCAGCTTGCGCGCCCCGTGATGGGAGCTCACTATACATCACTCCAACCTGCCCTGCACCCTGGTGGTCCAAACTTGGCCCCCGGTCCTGTGGTGGCCTGGGTCCTTAGCCAAGTCCTGCAGGGTGGTTCCTAGCGCTTCCCCGCGCCCCTGGCCCTCTCCTCACCACTGAGTGGGTGCCTCCCTCACCTTGTACCTGCCCTCTAACAGCTGCACCAAAGGCGCGGAGAGGGCTGCAGTCCCGTCTCACCGCCCTCGCTCACCACCCTCGCTCCTGCTCCGTCACTAGCTCCCTTATCCCGCCCTTTAACTTATTCAGGCTTTTTCTCCATCTGTCCTTGTGGTTTTCTCTCTCCTTTTCTCTTCATTCTGGGCCTGTCTCTTCTCGCAGGCCGGGGTGGTGCCCTGAGGCTGGGGCGTTTCCCAGGTAGGCCCAGCACTCTAACTGGAGGGAGGGGGTCAGACCTTCAGGGCTCTGCCCTGGGCTGAACCTGCCCCACCAAACCCTTCCTCAGATCCCTCTCGAGAGCTGAAGACACTTTGTGAGGAGGCAGAGGAGGGTCGAGCTCGGCCCGGGCAGGCAGGTGAGGCCCTCGCCAGGGTTGAATGGGGACTGGCCCTACAGTCGCAGGGCCCAGGCCTCAGCACCGCCCTCTGTCTTCCCCAGCTGCCAGCCCTTCTGGTACTGAGGATATCAGCCCAGCCCCTGTGAGTGCCCCTGCGCCCCCAGCCAGGGCCTCCCGGGGCCAGGGGTCAGAACCAGCTACTGTAGTTGGGGGCCAGGTGGGGCCTGAAGCCCCAAGGCCCCCCAGAACCCCACTGGAGACAAGGTGAGCTTTGGAATCAGCCCCACCCCCTATGCCCTGACCACTGTTAGAAAGCTGCACTCCCCCTAACAACCTACCTTTCCATTGCTCCAGCAATCTGAAGGGTCGGGGTGGGGGCTTGGGGGGGGCATATGACTTCCCCAACGTCCCCTCCTGCTCTCTCCTCAGGTCCTCAAGACATGCAGGCCAGGATTTGGCCCCCGTCCCGGCCCCTCGGCTCCGGAAAGGCTCTGATGCCCCCTGGCCCTCAGTCCCCCAAGGGAAGGATGAGGTCCCCAAAGCCTCAGGGGCTCTCCCAGCAGGAGTGGGTTCTGCTGGGGAGACCCAGGCCCAGGCAAGCCCTCAGGAAGGGACAGAGGCCCAGGGAGCCAGGCCAAGCCCAGGCATTGAGGATGGAGGCTGCAGAGACTCCCTGGGAAGGCAGAAAGCCAGTGTTGAGGAAAGCACCATTTGGGACAGGCAAGAGGCCAGTGGGGTGGACGCTGAGCAGGGGTTAGGAGCAAGAGTGAACACGAAGTCAGAGGTCAGAGCTGGGGAGGCTGAAGAGAGTTCAGAAGTTAGTCAAGTGGTTGCTGAACAGAGGTCAAAGATGAGACATGTGGACACTAAGGGACCAGAGGCTACAGGGGTGATGTCTGAGGCAAGATTCAAGGGGACTCCTGAGGTTCCTCTGAGGGCCTCTCAGGGGAGGATAGGAGTCAGGACCTGGGATGAGGCTCCTACTGTCCGGAGCTCACCCCCAGCAGAGCCTGCGGGGCATACCAGGCATCTCAGTGACTCCAGGGGGTCCCGGGGTGCTGCAGACCAGGAGAGAGAGGGTGCAGAGGTGAGGGGCGGGGCCTCTGGTGTTGGAGGGACAGGCCTGGAGCAGGGCCCCTCTGTAGGAGCAGCAAGCACCAGGCCCCAGGTGAGCAGGTCCCAGGAAGCCCCACCTGCAGCTGACCAGGGGGCCATGTCTAGGGATCTGGGGGCCCGGGAGGCAGCAGCTGGGGACTTGAGGGTCCTGGGAACAGAGACAGAGATGGCAGAGTCAGAGGTTTTGGGGACCCAGGAGACAGAAGCAGAGGGATCAGGGTTCCCAAAGATAGAGACTGGAACAGCAGAAGCTGAAATATTGGGGGCCCAAGAGACAGAGATAGTGAGATCAGGGGACCTAGAGTCAGAAACTGCTGGGATGGCAGAGTCTGAGGAACTGGAGACCCAGAAAACAGAGGCTGGGGCTTCAGGAGTTCTGGGAACAAAGGCTAGGATGGCAGATACTGAGATATTGGGGACCCAGGAGATAAGAGGGGGCTCAGGGGTATTGAGGATAGAAGTTGAGATAGCAGAACCTGCAATGTTGGGGGTCCAGGAGACAGAGATGGGGGGGCCAGTGGCCTCAGCAATAAAATCTAAGATATTAGGGACCCAGGAAACAGAGTTAGGGGGCTCTAAGGTTACAGGGTTTGAGACTAAAACAGCAGAAGTTGAGATATTGGGGACCCAGGGGAAAATAGCTGAGGGTTCAAGGGTCCTAGAGGTAGAATCTGAGATGGCAGGGACCCAGGAAACAGAGTTAGGAGGTTCTGAGGTTGCAGGGTTTGAGACTGAGACAGTAGAAGCTGAGATATTGGGGACCCAAGAGATAGAAGCTGGGGGTTCAGGGGTCCCAGGCATGGAGACTGAGACAGAAGAGGCCCAGGAGACAGCGGTGGGGGATTCAGGGGTCTCAGGGCCAGAGGTTGGAATGGCAGAGGCTGAGGCAGTGGGGACTCAACAGACAGAAACTACAGTTTTGGAGGCTGAGAGGGCTAAGATCTCTGGAGTCCTGGAGGCAGAGACTGGGCTCTGGGGGAGCCTCATATGTGAGGCTTTAAAGGCCCCAGTTACTAAGCACAGAGTTTTAGGACCCCAGGGAGCAGAGGCAGAGACTTCAGTTTTGAGGGTCCAGGAGGTGGAGGCTGGGGTTTTGGGGATTTCAGAGGCTGAGTCTGGTGTTCGGGAGGTCCCTGAAGCAGAGATGGAGGTTTTAGGTCCTCCAGAGAACCAATCTGGTATTTTTGAGGCCCTGGAAGCAGAGGCTGGGGTCTTGGGAATCCAGAAGGGAAAAGAAGCTGAGGCCAGCCTGGCTGAGGTGCAGGTGGCCAGTGGGGCAGGGGCTGGGATGCCCAGGCCCTCAGGGGCCCCTTCCCCAGAGGGGCCTGAAGAGGACAGGAGGCTGCCGGGCAGCCAGGTAGGGATGGGGGCTGCCGAGGGCCCAGTCTTCTGCTTCCCACTAACCTGGGGCTGAGCTAACGGCGGCTCTGCATGGACCCACCTGGTCAACTGGGTGGGGTGGGACAGGGGCTCAGCTTCAAGGAGCCCCCTCCCCCCTTCCTTTCTCAGGATGCCCTGGCTCCCCTACCCGGTCTTCCCTGGGCTGCATGGAGCTGGACATCCCTAAGCTGATTTTCTGGGCTGACCTTGAGGTGTGGCTGCTGGTGATCTCTGGTCTTGCCTGGGGCCACTGATCTAGATGACTTTGGTAGATAACCCCAGAGCTGGAAACCCTTTTGCCTGGCTCCAAGGCTCTGGCCAGTGGTCTCTGGCGACTCCTACACACCCAGAGCTGGGGCTGTTTTATGCTAGGGGCAGAGGGCACATGTTCACATTCCCTAAGCCCATCCCTGTGTTCCCAGGCACTGCCTGCCCTGGTCAGCTCCAGCCAGTCCCTACTAGAGTGGTGTCAGGAGGTCACTGCTGGCTACCGTGGTGTCCGGGTCACCAACTTCACTACATCCTGGCGCAACGGTTTGGCCTTCTGTGCCATCCTGCACCGATTCTACCCAGATAAGATGTGAGCTGCCCGAGGGGGTGGGAATGAATTGGGGAGCCTGCCGGGGCGGCAATGGAGCCAAGCCTCTGACCAGAGCTCTCTCCACAGCGACTATGCCGCCCTCGACCCCCTCAACATCAAGCAGAACAATAAGCAGGTGCGATGCGGGGAGCAGGGCCGGGAGGGGCCAAGGGCCAGGCCCAGGGCAGGACTGGGCCCGAAGGTCTGAAGGAGGGGAGTCTGGGCCTGCAGGCCTCAGCTGTGGCTTTCGGAAGTTCTGCCACCTTTTAGCCTTTTGGTCTTTGAAGTTGTTCATTTTCCATAGTTTTGTTGTGTGTTTTGTTGTTGTTGTTTTTTAAATATATCTTTATTGGTTACAGAGAGGAAAGGAGAGGGAGAGAGAGAGAGAAACATCAATGATGAGAGAGTCATTGATCAGCTGCCTCCTGCACGCCCCTGACTGGGGAAGGAGCCCGCAACCCGGGCATGTGCCCTGACCGGGAATCGAACCCGGATCGCCTGGATCCTAGGTCAACCCTCAGCCGCTGAGCCACGCCCGGCAGGGCAGTGTGGGGTTTTTAAAGCATATTTCCACTAGATGGTTTTTCCCAAGCCACTCTTTCTTGTGCAGTTGCTGGGTAATGTGAGGCTGGGCCCTACATTTCCCCTAGTAGGAGGGTGAAGGTGTGCAGGTCGTGGGGTCCCTCGGCCGTCCAGGGTGGGGCCACAGCGTGTCTGGGTAACACCTGCCACCGCTGACCTCAGCGCTCTGTTCCTAGGCCTTCGATGGCTTTGCGGCCCTGGGCGTGTCGCGGCTGCTGGAGCCGGCGGACATGGTGCTGCTGTCGGTGCCCGACAAGCTCATAGTCATGACGTACCTGTGCCAGATCCGTGCCTTCTGCACGGGGCAGGAGCTGCAGCTGGTGCAGCTGGAGGGCGGCGGCGGCGCCGGCACATACCGCGTAGCCAGCACCCAACCCAGCCAGCCCGACGACCTGGACGCCAGCGGCCTGGCACTGAGGCTGCGGGAGCACCGGACCGAGGAGCCCAAGAAGCCCAAGGAGGCCCAGAGCTGCGTGGAAGGGGCAGCCCCCGAGGTGGCTTCCAAGGACCGCGGCGCCGAGGCCGCCCAGGAGGCGCACTCCGCGGAGGCCCCGGCCGATGGAGCCCGAGCGTCGGTGCCCCCGGCCGAGGGGCTGGTGAATGGGGCCGCGGCGCCGGCTGCGGGGGGCGGCGTGCGGCTGCGGCGGTCGTCAGTGACCGGCGAGGCCGGGCCGGTGCCCCCGCCCCGGGCGCACGGCTCCTTTTCCCACGTGCGGGACGCTGACCTGCTCAAGAAGAGGCGCTCGCGGCTGCGGAACAGCAACTCCTTCTCGGTGGACGACCCCGACTCGGGAGCGCCGGGAACCGCCGGAGCCGCGGCTGCGGTGAGTGCCTCCCGGCGGTATGGGGGTCGCGGGGAGCGCAGGAGCGGAGCAGATCCTGAAGGGTCCCGAGGGCAGAGCTGGCACGATGTGGGCGCTTGGTGGGGAGAGGGGAGACAGCTGGGTGCTCAGGGAGGCACTTTCTGATCAGAGGGACCATGATGCCTGCGGAAGAGTCAGCAAGGCCCTGAGCGACTGCCTGGGAAGGGTCCTGACCATTGCTGCCAGCCTTGGGCATATGCTGGTGGTTTTTAAGTCTTGGCACTGGGTTGGTGAGATCATGGGCTATAGAAGGAAGCTCCCAGAAGGCTCCTGGTTGTCAGCACTCAGCAGTGCTCTATATGGACTTTAAAGTGGGCTAGGGCCTTTCTTCCCCTGCAGGGGGCCAGGGTTAACCAGTAGCAGCTGCTCCCTGGAAGTTGGGGGCAAGGTTTCTGTACTCAAGGGGGCCTGTGAGGGCCTCCCAACACCAAGAATCTCTCACGTGGGTCTCTAACTCCACATGCTGAAGACCAGTTTCCTCTTTTCTGTGATAATGGGAGGTTGGAGACTGGAGACCCTGCTGGGCACCCACGTCCTTGTCCTCTCATCCCCTGTGGGTCTCAAGTCAGAGTCTGCCAGGGTGTCACGTGGTCACTGCAGATCTGAAGGGGAGTTGGTCCAAGAGAGGGCAGGGCTTTGCTCAGGGACTCACAGCCACTGAAGTCTAGGCCACAGGCTTTCTAGCAGGGGTCCATCCACTACGTCATCTTGCCTGGGACAGCAGGAGCAGCAGCCAGGCCACTCCAAGCCTTCAGCTGCCGGGGGATGGCTCCTGAGTTCTAAGGAAAGGAGGGAATAAACTGGGAAAGACTTTCTGGAAGAAGCGCCGTTTGAGCCAGGCCAATAAGACAGACCTGTTTCCAGGGGAAAATGAGAGGGGTGGTTCCAAAGTGGAGCGACCCGCACAAGCAAAAACGTGGCAGCAGGAAATCTCAGGTCTCATGTAGAGACCTGCCAGGCATCTCCCTTCAGGTCCACAGGTGGCGGTGAGGCCAGCCTGGGGAGCAGGAGCCTTGAGTGCAGGGTCAGGCACAGCATTGAGCCTGTGGTGAGACAGGGAGGCCCCAAAGGCACACATAGGAGATGTGCTAGACAGCAGTCAGAGGGACATAGCCACCTGCGGCCTGGCCTGTCTGTTGGCCTCTGGACACAGCCTTGTTAATGTGTCAGTGGCTCTTTAAATATTAGAGAGGAGACTCCATCCTACAGTCTTCTGGGCCCAAGTCCCAGTACTGGTCCTTCCAAGCCAGGCCCTCCTCCAGTCCCACAGGAGATATTTGACCAGTGGGACTGGAGGAGACTTCTCCTTGGCCATTCCCATCCCCCATGCTTCATGTGCGCAGTGGGAGGATGTTGGGCTGGCCTCGCCCGTGGACACTCCCAGTGTCCTGGAGCAGGATGAAGTCAAGCACCTTGAAGCTGGGGTGGGGCTGAAGCAATTCCATGATGAGGGCAGTAGGCCTGTGGTGCAGTTCAGCAAGGCTTTGTGGAGGAGGGGCCACCCGTAAGGGTGTGGGAAGGGGAATTTGGGTCAGACATGAGGAAGTACTGAATTCTCATCAGGGCTGGTGTGAGTAAGCCCAGTTGCTGCTGAGGTTGGGGTTTCTCCACTGTCCTGCCTCTGCCTGCCTTGGTGGTTGAGTTCTTGCTGTGTGCCTGTCCTGCCCCCACAACCCCTCACTGACTCCTCACAACGCCTCTTCCAGGGAGGAATGCCTATTCTGCAGGTGAGAACATTGAGGCTCAGGGAGATGATGAAAGAGGCGAAGGGTGTTGATACAGGTGTGAACCCAGGTTCTGCTGGGCCCAGCACTATTGACTGGCTGTGTGACCCTGGTAAAGCCACTTAATCTCTGTGTTCTTTTCCTGAAGATGAGAGACAAAGGCATGAAAGTTCTTTGCAAAGTAGCCTTGAGACACCACTTTGGGGTGCTTTCTAAAAAGGGTGCTCTGTTTTTAACCCAGATGCCTTTCTGGAGCCCTGGAACCCCAGGATACACAGGGCTGGGATTTCTTCCCATTTGACATTCAAGAACACAGAGGCCCAGTGGATGTGTTCAGCCCCGAGGCAAAAAGCCAACTGGGGGGGCTCTGTGCCAGGCCCTGTACGAGCTTCATCTCTGACCCTCAGTTTCATCATCTGTAAAGTGGGAGTGGTAGTCGTCCCTGCCTCCCAGGCTTCTTGGGAAAACTAAATGAGCCAATACATGCATAGTGCCCAACATATGAATGCTCAGTCAATGTCAGCTATTATTTCATAATGTTAGTTTTATGTTAATCAGTGTACTCTGAGTGCATTCTCTGGGCCCCGCCCTGTCTACAGGGGCTTCCTCTGGCCAGGGAGACATGGGTAACCAGCAGCCATGATGGGGTACGGGGTGGAGTTGGAGCTGTGACTGGGGAAACCCAGGAGGCCATGGAGGGAGCATCTGCCCAGCCTGGGGATCTGGGGGTGCTTCAAGAGGCATGAAGGTTAAGCAGGGAGGCAGGAAGCAGTATGGGAGCCCAAAGGAGCCTCTGGAGGAGGTAGAAGTGAGCTGGGTCATGAAGGTCACGGTGTACGCAGACTCCAGGCTGAGTAAGCTATTTGGGGAAGTGAAAGTCCATGACTAGTCTCGAGGGTAGCATCTGGGTGGGGTTCAGGGTAGTGGGAGTTGAGGCTGGAGCTGCCAGTAGGCCTGGCAATAAGGCTGGGGGCTGAGGTAGGTGTGGTGGAGGTTTTAGGAAGACCCTTCAATGTGGCTTGAGGGTAGAGTCAGGAGGCAGAGCATGGGCAATGGCTGGTAAGGAGGGCACCACTGACTCAGGCCAGAGAGATGACACTTAAGCAAGGGGTGTCCAGGGCTCCCTCTCAGAGGAGGTGCAGAGCCGGATGGTTCAACCCCTTTTCCCTGCTCTGTGACCTAGAAAGGTAGCCAGAGCAGGAACCATCAATGGGGCCTGGCTATCAGCTGAGCTGAAAGTTGGGGGTCCCTAGGTCTGACTGCCCCAGGAAGTCACCAGGGGCAGGGCACATCAGGGGCCAGCCCTGCCCTTCCAGGCTAAAATTGGTAGTTCCAGCCAACCTGTTCTGTTCTGAGCTATATGTGAAGTGGGGCTGACTCTAGGCATAGGAATTAATAGCAGGAGAGCGCCCCCTTTTGGTCAGTAGGTGGAGGTGCTGGCTCAGGGTGGCCATAGGCCTGCTCTGTGTCACTGTGTGAGGCCCTGGCCATGATGGAGATGCCAACAGTAGGTGAGAGGAGTCAGAGGTGGCCGGAGGGAGTTCCATGGAAGAGAGGGAAGGAGAGGCCCCAGCCCCTTCACAGCCTTTCACCCCTAAATCTCACCAAAGCCCTGTGAGGCCCCAGGAAAGGATGGTGAGGCTCAGAGTGGGAGTGGACTGGCCCAGGACCACAGGGCCAGGGATGGTGAAGGTCATGGCCTTCCTTTGAGGAGGTACTCTTCCTAGAGGGGGTAGGGGTTGGGGTGCTGTGCATGCAGGATTGGAGACACAGATGGGGTGGGCAGGGTGTGGAATTGAGGGCCCTTCCCTATGTACTTGAGGCTCTGGCTGGCCCCAGGGCTGGGTTGTTGGGGAACCCCTCTAATCCCTCACTGTCTCCTTTCTCCACAGGAAGGCCTGAGCTCTGTGCTCAGTCCACCCACAGCCCCAGCCCCAGCCCCAGCCCCAGCCCCAGCCCCAGCCCCAGCCCCAGCCCCAGCCCCACAGCAGCCCTCTGGTGAGTAGTTTTGAAGGGGTGGTGACCCAGCTCAGCTCAAACTGCTCATAGATCCTGCACTGGGGACCTCTTGGGGGCAGGTGTCAGTTGGAGGTGTCTTAGCCTGGTCTCTGCCTGCAGGTGGGAGTCCCCCATCGGAGGAACCACCCCCAATCCCAGGAGAAGAGGCTGGGCTGGTAAGGTGGGCTGAGGTGGGAGGAGCTGAGTGGGTACTTCCTAGGCAGGGCCTAGGCTGAACCCACCCTGTTCCTTGCCCCCCCCTTTTTACCCCAGCAACGATTCCAGGACACAAGTCAGTATGTGTGTGCAGAGCTACAGGCCCTGGAACAGGAGCAGAGGCAGATAGATGGGCGGGCAGCCCAGGTGGAGACACAGCTGAGGAGCCTTATGGAGTCAGGTAGGCGAGGCATCTAGAGTCCACTCCCCAGCACATGCCACCAGATCTGCCCAGTCCCTCAGCCCTTCCTGACCTTGGGAGGAGCTGGGAGGAGGCAAGACTGGGTTCTTCACCCTCATTTACAACTGGGCATGCTTAGGCCCTGAGCAGGGAAGCAGCTTGCTAGAGGCACACAGCTCTGGCTTCTGGGATTCCATAGGGAGCAAGCCCCCTCCCTGACCCCACTGGGGATGATGGCAGGCCTGGTGACTGTCCAGGCCTGGTTCAGGTGCCAACAGGCTGCAGGAGGAGGTGCTGATCCAGGAGTGGTTCACACTGGTCAATAAGAAGAACGCTCTCATCCGGAGGCAGGACCAGCTGCAGCTGCTGTGAGTGCTGGCCCCTCACTGTCCAGGCCCCACCCGGCCCACCCAGGGCCTACAGAGCTGAGAAGCCTAGCTACTTTGGTTAGAGTGACTCACTGCTTTCTTCTTTCTATGGAGATCTTTTTTTTTCTCCTAATGTTTTTATTGATTTTTAGAGAGAGAGGAAGGGAGAAGAGACAGAGAGAAACATTGATGTGAGAAAGTAACATCATTTGACTGCCTTCTGCACAGTCCCTACAGGGGTCCAGCCTGAAACCCAGGCATGTGTCCTTGACTGGGAATTGAACCGGCAACCTCCTGGTGCACGGGATGATGCTCGACCAACTGAGCCACACCAGTCTAGGCTTTTTTTTTATTTTTAAAAAGGGGTGGGGCACCTTGGCCGGGTAGCTCAGTTGGTTAGAGCATCCTCTGCTACTCCGAGGTTGTGGGTTTGATCTCAGGTCAGGGCACATACAAGAAGCAACTAGTAAATAAGTGGGAATAATATCAATGTTTCTCTCTCTAAAATCAATAATTAAAAATTAAAAAAGGGGGTGGGAAATGGGAGGAGACAACATAAACATTCAGCAATTGGGGACCAGCTGGAACAAAGGAGAGGACTGACTCCAGGACACAGCTCTGCCCTCGCCCAGCCCTCCGCGGGAACTGGTGGTGAGGTGGTGGGGGCCAGGGAGTGGTCAGAGCCGGGCCTTCCCTCCCGGTCCCCTTTCCTGACCTGGCACCTCCGCCCCCCAGCATCGAGGAGCAGGACCTGGAGCGGAGGTTCGAGCTGCTGAGCCGGGAGCTCCGGGCCATGCTAGCCATCGAAGGTGGGAGCTGGGGCCGGAGGAGCTGGGGCCGGGGACAGAGCAGCGGCCGGTGCCTCCTGACCCTCCGCCTCTTCCGCCCTCAGACTGGCTGAAAACGGCGGCCCAGCAGCACCGAGAGCAGCTCCTGCTGGAGGAGCTGGTGTCACTGGTGAACCAGCGCGACGAGCTGGTCCGGGACCTGGACCACAAGGAGCGGATGTGAGTGGGGCGGGGCCGGGCCGGGCCGCGCGGGTGGGGGAGGGTCCCGGGGCGCAGTCCCGGGAGCGCTGGTCTGGCCGGCCGCTGGCTGACTCGCACCCGTTCCGTGCAGCGCCCTGGAGGAGGACGAGCGCCTGGAGCGCGGCCTGGAGCAGCGGCGCCGCAAGCTGAGCCGGCAGCTGAGCCGGCGCGAACGCTGCGCGCTGAGCTGAGGCCGCGCCCGGGGAGCCGGCTTTTCCGTCGCCGCGCCCGGCGTGCGCTCCGGACGACCGGGCCCCCTCGGCTGCCGCGGCGGCCTCTAGGGGCCGCTGGCGCCCCTTTACCAGGAAGGGTATGGCGGCCCTTCGGTCCCGAAGGACAGCGGCGGCCGGGCTGCCGCGCCGTCGGGCCGTATTTATTTGTCTGTGTGCGAGTGTGTGCGCGCGGGGGCCGGGGTCCCCGGAGCGCCGCGCAGGACCCCTCCTCGGCGGCAGGGTCCGGGTGGCCAGCCCCAGGGGAACGGGATGGTTGTGAACTGCCGCGCCCGCCCTCCTCTGCTTCCTGTTCCCTGTGAGCAATAAAGTTGGACAAGGCTACACTACCGTCGGCTCTTTCTCAGGACAGCTGGGCTTTCAGTGGAGGAAGGGGTTGGTGCTCAGGCCCATAAGGTTGTCTGCGATCCTAAACGGGCTGTGCGGGCTTTGAGGTTCCCAGATGCCAGTGGAGGCAGAACCTCAGCCTTGGAAGGTCGATGGGGGTTTGGGTTGTTGATCACTGTAAGGAAGAACCATTTTCAAAGAAGAGACAAAAACACAGTTGGGGTTGTTGCCCATTTTATTTTTTAACATTTTATTATCAGGTTCTCGCATCCATCCCTTCCCTCCCATCTCTAGAGGCTTCCTCCTCAGGCTTCTTCACCTGAAAGGAGTTAACTCCATCACCTGACACCTGTCATCAAGCTGGGGCTTGTTCTGGGGCTGAGGTTGAGGAGGGCAGGGTGCTCAGAGCCAGTTCATCCTGGCCTAGGATGCCTCCTTGGTCCTCAGCAGTCAAAGGGCCACTGGACCCAAAGAACTTCACCAAGGCACGGACCTGTGGCAGCTCCGAGAAGGTCTCCACTGCCAGCAGCATGGCCAGGAGCCCCAGAAGCAAGTAACCTGGGGAGGAAAGTTGCTAGGGCAGCTTTTGGGGTGCCGATGATGCTCCCTGCATACCTCCTAGTCTGCTGACCCACCCTGGCACCTGATGGCACTCATAATTCTCTGCTATCTAAGTTCTTCCAACTACAATTGCCTCAGGCCCAGCCTCCCCCAGTGGTTTATGGGAGTTGTAGTCCAGGCTACTCTTCCCTCCTCCCCTCCCACTGGAGCTCCTTGGTGGCTGAACTCACCAAGAAGCGCGATCTGGCCAAGGTGGTAAAGTACTGGATTCAGGTCACGGCCACGACCAGGCAGCAGGTCCCCCAGGCCTATGGTGCTGAGTGAACCGAAGCAGAAGTAGATGGCCTCCAGCAGGCTGCGGCTGCCCTGCAGGCCCCACAGCAGCACTGCTGGCAGCAGCACAAAGGTACTAGCCACTAGCAGGCCCAGTCCAGCTGCCTGCAGCAGCGCAGCCCTGGCTGGGGCCAGCTGCCAGCGGCCAGCTGCACAGGCAACCGGGGAGCTGAGCAGAGGCAGCAGGCAGTGGCGCAGTGTAGCCACAAGTGCTAGGGAAGCTGGCAGCCCCAGGGCCGCGTACACCACACAGAAGGCCTTCCCACCTGCTGAGAGTGGGGCCATGTGGCCATAACCTGAACAGGAGAAAGACAGTAGGCGATGAGCGCTTGAGTGCAATGCCTGCTGGGGTCCCCACTTCCCTCAACAAGCCTCAGCGGAAGGCTGCCCTCTAGTGGCTGAAACTGCTGGAACTGTTCAGAGCTCTGTCTGGCTCTCTCACTCACTGGGGAATCTTGGGCAAGTAACTTAACGTCTCTGGGCTACTCTTTTATTTTCTGGAAAAATGAAAGAATTAAAATAGACAGTATGTCCTCAGGCCTCTTGTAGCTGGGACAATTCTGAGAATTGCTGTCCTGCCTGAGAGTGGCCTTTCTGAGATTCCTCAGCTCTGCCCTTGACCAATACTTCCGCATCCACTGGGCAGGACATCACCCACATTTCATTCCCCAAATTATCCTGTGTGCTGGGCTTTGCGCTGAATCTGAGTCTGCTCAGGCCCTGCCATTTGGTGGAGGAGACAGGCAGGAAAATCTGTCAAGGCACTTGATATGAAGAGCTGCAAAAGAGGCAGCCTGCATGAGAAAGGGCATTCACTGCCAGACAGCATGTACAAAGCCAGGGAGAGGTGAGAGAGGGAGAGAACAGGATCAGCTAGTTCAGAGGTTGTAAACAAATGCCTGGAGGAGCCAGATGTGAGGCAAAAGGGAGTGGTGGGGACTGGGGTGCACCATAGAACATGTGCTCTGCCCAAAAAGGCAGGCCCTGTTCCACCCCAGCCAACATGTTGCCTTGCAGGAATTCTGGCTCAATGCAAATAGGTTTTTTGATTTTTCCCAAATAAGTTGGAAAACAGACTAATTTAAAAAAATATTTAGAGACTTTGCTGATCAAAAAACCGCACCAAAAACCCAGGGCTGTGGGTCCCATTTCTTTATTTCTTTGGGCCTTCACATATGCTGTTCCCTGTGCCAGGAATCCCTTTATCCCTTATATCTGTGCCTTGGCTAACGTCTCATCAAGACTTCCTCACCTAGGAGCCATCCCTCACAGTCTCTCCTGGGTCAGTGCTCCTAACCTGTACTCCCCAGGTTCACTCCATTTCCTCCCACCCAAGAATCCATCTCATAACGTGTTCCCTGCCTAGCTTCAGGCCCATGGGGTCTGGGCACCTCTCCTAGGTCTCAAAGGGTGCCTTGGGGTGGGGCTGGGGAGGCCACACCCCTCCTGGCAGCTGAAGTTGAGGCACCAGTTGGGGTGTGTTGGTGTGGCGAGCCCCAGCTGTGATGTCAGGCCTAATAGGGCCTGGGCTCTGTCTAGCACTTTGGAGCTGGGGGAAGTGCTGTACCCCCAGGGACACCAGGGAGTGCTGGAATCAGGAGCCCCTTCTGCCCAGCCACTGGGCGGCCTTACCGGTGGTGGTGAGGATGCTGGCAGTGAAGAGCAGGGCTGAGGGCAGATCCCAGTTCCCAGCCTCTGAGCCATTGACCAGGCTGGAGACCCCATGGGCCTGGGCTGCCAGAGCAGTGCCCAGCAGTTCCTCCAGTGCCCCAGTTGGCAGGCATGCCCCATACTCCGCCTGGAAAGTGGCCAGCTCAGCCCTAAGCTGGGCCTGGAGCTGGAGTGCTGGAGGCCCCTCCAGGGCCTGGAGCACCACAGCCCCAAGCCCCAGAGCCAGCAGGTGGGCCACAAGCAGTAGTCCATATCGGGCCCAGGGCCTCAGACCCCCCATGATGTGCTGCCTGGGAATCTGAGGTGTCCTGAGAGTTGGCTGCTCCACCTCAGGCAACTGGGAGGGTTGGCAGGTGGGGCTGGGAGGAGGTGCTGTGTGGGTGGCTGAGAGCGAGGGAAGCCTGGAACATAGCTGGGGTGAGTGTGAATGGGAGGGAGAAGAGGGCAGCTCAGGCTTGGGGGTGAGCTGGATCACTCCTCCCAGTTTCTGCAGCCATTATTTGCCCAATTCCCCAAAGCTGGAAGAAGGCAAGGCCCAGAGAGGTAAATGACTGGCTCAAAATCACACTGTGGTGGTCCACTCAGGAGCACACTCACTCAGTCACACGCTCCATTCATCCACGCAGCAGTGGCTTAGATCCTGAGGACACGGGAAGGGGAAAGACAGGTCCCTTCCTCCCTGGTGTTCATACAAGAAACATGTTGGCAAGGAAACATGGCACGTTCACATTGTCACTTACTCCCTGAAGGAAACCCCTGGGTAATGGGAGGGAGCTCTGGGGGAGGGGAATCTCACTGGGAAGGCCCCTGTAGGAGTGACATTTCAGCTGGGGGACAGGAGAGGCCAGTCAAGGTGGGAAAGAGATGGGGCATGAGAGGAACCGGGAGCTGGCTGTGGGGTAAGGACACAGGGCCTTGAGGACAAGTGTGACCCAGGGGACCTGTTGTGGGGTGCTGCTGTTGGTATCCTGGATGGAAGGTGGTGGCCTGGGCAGCTGAGTGGAGAGGAATATGGGATTTGGGATGGGGCTCGTGGGGACGGGGTGGTATAAGGAGTTGAGGACACGCAGAGTGCCCTGGATAGACAATGCTCTTGGGTCTCCATTCCAAGTCCTTCCCGGTAACCTTTTGTGCCCCACCCTCCTGAACACTGGAGACACAGTGAGTCTGGCTGCCATGGAGTATGAAGCGGAGGGGAGCCCAGACTGGGACTCCCATAAACTGCTGAACCCATGGTAGTAAGGGAAGTGTGAATGGAACCAGATGCCAGGGTGGGTCACTTCTCCTGTGTCGAGACCCTGGGACAGACACAGCCAGGACAAACCCCCAAAATGCTGCCCAGAGGGCTGTGGGTTCCTGGGTTCAGCAAGCATCCAACTGGCCCCAGAGGATAAGCAGGGACCTTCCGGCAGCAGGACTAAACAGGGTGAAGTCACTTGCAATGGTGGGGAAGGCCTGGCAAGGGTGGGGAGGCGGGAAGGGTGGGAAGGCCTGGCAAGGGTGAGGCCAGTTTGTGTGGGTGCCAGGGAGGCTGACAAGGGCCTTGAATGCCTGACTGAAGCTGGTGGACTTGATCCCAGGAGAGGGGTGTGGTGCAAGCCACCAGCCTAGGCCCAGGCCGACTGCCTGTTGTGCTGGGGGCATGAAGTCACCCTGGTTACTTCCAAGAAAGGTGACAGGCTGTGCTTGGGGAGACAGCTTGAGGAGTTTATTTGGCTTCATTGGATCCCGAGGCCGAGGCCCCAACCCTGGCCAGGGCAGCAGGAAGACGCCTAGAGAACCCTGGCCCCAGATGGCCCCAGGGCGGGGGGGGGGTCCAGGCACTAAGCCCTGGGGCAGGGGCCACAGTAGCAGGACTTGGTCAAAAGTGTTGGTGACAGCTGAGGCCAGGCCCTCTCCCTTGCACCTCCCCTCCTCCCTGCACTACCCCTGGGGGCAATTCCCTGAGACAGGCTATGGTCCTCCCAACCAGCTGGGTACAGTGTCAGGCCCCAGTGGGGCAGGTAAGTCGGGGGACCCACAGGTTGCAGGTATGTGGGGGGGTACAGGCCCCCCATCCAGTGTGAAGGCTTCCTGTGCAGTGTAGTGTTCCTGACCCCCAAAGGGGGCGGGTCCCTGGGGGAAACCAAGGCAGCTACAGAGGCTCGCCTGGCTCCCGTTCCAGTGTATGCTGTAGCTCCGCTGGGGCAGCTGGAGCATGGGGAGCAGCCCAGTTCACTCATGGCCCGGCCTCTGGCATCCACGGGGCCTGGGCACTCATGTCTTTGGTCTGTGCCCTGCAGTCCTGAGGCCCCCCCCGGAAGGGGTTGGAAGGTGGAGAGTCCCAGAAAGGGTCTGAGTCTGGGAACAAGGTCCAGGGCGCCCGGCGAGGCACAGGCTGTGGCGAGGGCAGGGGCGAAGGCCGTGGCCCAGCTGACACAAAGCTCCACGGGTCGATGCGGCTGCGAAGGGGTGAGGGTCGAGGTCGGCTGATGAGGCCCAGGGGCGGTGAGCGTGGGGTGCCTGGGGTGCCAGGAGCCGAGCGGGATATCCCTGGTGGGGGTGAAACAGTGCTTCCTATGAAGAGTGGGAGAGGGGCACAGGATCAGGCAGCCACCTACTCTTGGACATCCCCAGGAGGCACTAGCCTGCTCTGGGCCTCAGTTTCCCCATCTGCACAGTGAGCTACTTGACTCATCACCTCCATGGCCCCTTATGCTCCATGGTGCTTTATGATGTAGTGGTTAAGAGCCAGGCCTCTGGAGCAGACAGGCCTGGGCTGGGAGCCCAGCTCTGTCATTTACTACTGGGAGCTGCAAATCCCTTGCTCTCTGGCCTTAAATTGCCTTATTTAAAAATGGGTCTAACAAGAGCAGCTAGTTACAAAAATAAAGACAATCTCTGTAAAGCACCAGAAACAGTACCTGGCATAAGCGAGCAACCAATGGGAAGGAGTCTGCAATCATCCCCATGGTCATCAGTATAATTAATTCTGTTATTTTCACAACCACCCTGGTGGGCCCCACTCTACCAGATCACTGGGTGGCTCAACTTAGAATTCGGTTCCTTTCATGCCTGCCCAGCACCCAGGTGGTAGGTCCAGCAGGGGACGGTGGGCCTGTGGGCAGGGCTTTACTGCCCTGCATGTCCCCATCAGCCCTTCCTCTCCTCCCAGCACAAGCAGGAAAGACTCACCGCGCCTCTCTTCCTCGCGCCGGGGGCTCTTGGCTGATGGCTGGCCCGCAGGGACACTCAGTTCCAGGAGCAGGGGCTTGGGGGTGGGTGGGCCGGGGGTGTCGGGGCTCAACCGGGAGGTGGGAGCTTCAGGCGTCTTGGGGGAGAAGCGGGTGAGCCGGGAGGGGAGTGGAGAAGGGGGCTGGGTGGGAGACTGTGTGGGCAGTGGTGTGGGGGGTGTTGGCGGGGGCTCCCCGCGCTCGCGGGCCGGGCTTCCCGTCGGCTGCAGGTCGCGGCCCAGGCCCAGCGAGGCCAGCAGGGCGGTGCCGCGGAGCAGCGCGCGCTGGATCAGCTTGGGCGTCCCCGAGCTGCTGCTGCGCTCGGCCGGGGCCGGCCGCCGCGGCTCCTCCGGCTCTGGGCATGGTCGCGGGGGGTTACCTGGTGGCCAGGACGGGGCATAGGTTAGGCTGTCCTCAGGAGGGGGCGCCCTGGTACAAGGTCTGAGTTTTGCTCCCATTCCCCCCGCCCCCGCCCACATGCCTCCCCCATCACACATACATTCTGGCCTTTCAGAAGTGGGGGGTGGGGGGAGGGCAGTACAGGCCAAGGAACCAGCAGGGGCAAAGCCTGGGAGGCAGCTAGGTGTCTTGCAGCCCAGAGATGGGGGATGTGGGGAGAGGAAAAGGGGTCTACCAGGAGGCAAGCTGATGCCAGATCACAGTGGGCCTCAATGGTCAGCCAGGAGCATCTACTGGGCCCCAGGGACAGGAATAGGACCCGTCCTGTGCCCACATCCTTCCTGGATGGGCAGAACCTGGTCCTTCTGCCTGTCCCCACTCCAGCAGTAGCTTATCTGGGGCATGCAGGTCAACTCCAATGCACACAACAGCCCCAAGAGACATAATCACTGTCCCTATTCCAGAAATGAGGAAGCAAGTTTTGAGAGGTCAGCTGTTTGTGCCAGGCCCCAGTTGTACGATTTATGGGTGTTATGTTGTCTGATCTCATGCCCCAGGAGTCCCAGGCTCAGAGAGGTTAAGGGCTTGCCTAAGGCTGCACAGCCAGTATGGGGTGGAGCGAGCCTCACTCCAGGCAGGGGCAACAGAGCCTTTGTTCTCCACCACTTTCCAACCAGACTGCTCTGGATTTCAGGACATCTGTGTCCTACCTGTGGGACTAGGTGACCTGTCATTGAGGTAGGGGGGCATCTACGATCGCCTCCCACAAACCCCAAATTCATCAGGTCCTCCTTGGCTCTAGAACCTGCCATGGCTCTCCACTGCCACTAGACGAAAGTTGAAGCTCCTTGGCTGGGCTTTGAAAGCCCTTCACAGCCTTGCCCCTTCGACCTTCCCCTTTCTCTTTGGGCCAAGCACAGAGTGGGCCTGCCTGGAGAGGAGCACACAGCTGGGTGTCAAGAGAAAGAAACGCAAGGCTGGGGAAAAATGAGCTTCTATGAACCAGGACTTGGTTTGGGGGTGGGGTTGTCCCTGTTCTCAGCCACAACCTTTACCCCAGTCTGCCTTTTAAGACAGGTCTCTGCATAAAAACTCCCCATCATTTCCAGGCCCTTCCTGAACTGGCTCCTGCTTATTTTTACAGCTTCCCTCACTCATTCAACAAACTCCTGCTGACAGATATGCCGGGCTGCACTGGGCTTCACAGACCCAGGAGGTGCAGGCCTAGCCCCTCCTGTCACCCCCTGGCTCTCAACTTCCCTCTGAGTTCCAGCCAGGCTTCCTCTTGCTCGGGTCTGGTGAGCCCCATGCCTGTGCACACTGCTCCCTCTGCCCATCACACCTTTCCCACCCATCAAGACCCAGCTCAGATGTCACCTCCTCTGTGAAGCTGATATTGTGATTTATAGGAAACATACATTTGGTCTCCCTCTCATTCAGTCATAAAGCTCCTAAAACCCTGGGAATTTTCTAAGTGATAGAGTAATAAAGGTAAAAGGAGCACCTTTTAAAATTGATAACAAGCCCCTTTAACCACACCTGAGTTCATGTTAATGGGGTGACTTTTGGAAAGTCCCTAGGGATGGGGGTCTGGTTGTCAGAGGAACCAACCATACCATTAGAGTTGGAACTTTCAGCCCCACCACCTCCAGGAAGGGGAGGGGCTGGAGACTGAGTTCAGTTACAATGATTTCATCAATCAATCATGTCCACTTAATGCAGCCTCTATAAAAACTGCAGCTGAAGGGTTTGGAGAACTTCCCGGTGAGTGAACACATCTGGGTGCTGGGGAAGTGGTGCCCTCAGAGAGGGTGTTGGTGCCCGTGCCCCTTCCCACAACCCTTGCCCTATGCATATCTTTGATCTGGTTGTTCTTGATCTGTGCCCTTTACAATAAACTGGGAATATAGTAAGTAAACTTATTTCTGAGTTCTGTGACATGCTCTAGCAAATTATCAAACTTGAGGAGGGGCTCGTGGGAACCTCCAATTTATAGCCAGTCAGTCAGAAGCACAGGTGACAACTTGCCACTGGCATCTGAAGTGGGAGCAGTTTGGGGGGACTGAATTCTTAACCTGTGGGGTCCAGGTAACTAACTCTAGGTAGATAGTGTTGGAGTTGAATTGGAGTGGAAAGAAATTCTTGCAGTCAATGGCCTGAGACACTGGGGTTCTGAGAGGTAAGTGACTTGCCCACGGTAAATCAGCAAGGGTTTAATTTGCCTCTAAGCTTCCCGGTAGTAATAGTTGGCAACTGTCCTAGTTGGAGTTGCTCAGTGGTTAGAGCATTGGCCTATGCACTGAAGGGTCTTGGTTTCAATTCCCAGTCAAGGGTATGTACCTGGGCTGCAAGTTCATCCCTGCCCTGGTCTGGGTGTGTTCGGGAGGCAACCAATCGATGTGTCTCTCTCACATTGATGTTTCTCTCTCTCCCTCCTTTCCTTCCTTCCACTCTCTCCAAAAAGCAATGGAAAAATATCCTTGGGTACAGATTAACAACAACAAAGTTGGCAGCTCTGCTGTTTAGGAAAAAGCAGCACATCTATTCTTGACCCAGAAATGAAGGTGAAATAGCTTCAGGGGGGCCTCATGGAAAGGACAGGGCCACGTGGTATCAGCTTCATGGCAACAAGCATCACAGGGCAGTTTCTGTCAGTGAGGCCTGACTGCATTGGCCAACATGCAACTCATTGCAACCAGTCCTCCAGGGGCCAGAATATCCAGGGGGGGAGGTGGGAGATGGGACTCCCCAAAGTTGTGGCTTATGCTTTGGACAATCCCATAGGTCTTTTTTGGTTGCCAGCCAGGCTTCTGAATCTGAGGGGCTGGGAGGTTAAGATCATGTACTCTTGTGGGTGACTGGAGTGTGGGCTTATGCTAGGGGAAAACAGTGCTCAGCCAGTAGCTGGGCTGGAGTAGGTGATGTCCTTTCAGGTAAGGTGGTGAGCTTGAGGATGGGGTCCAGGTCCCTGTGTCTCTATCCCTGGTTGCTCAGGAAGAGCAAGGCCAAAGGGATCTGCAGAACATGGTTGAGGGCTACTTTAACCTACCCACTTAGGTTCTCATTGACCCTTCTATAGGGTACATTCTAAAGCAGGTGAATCCAAACAGGCCTCTTGGCCTTCAAGTCTCAGTTCAGTCCCTGTAGCACAGCCAGCTTGGGGCAATGCAATTGCTGGAGCAGAAAATGGTGTGGTGGACAGGGGTCCAGGGCCCTTCCTCTGGAGTCAGACCTGGTTCAAATCACTGTTCTGTGGTGTGCCCTACATCAAACCACTTAACCTTTCTGTGCCTCAGTTTCCTACTCTAGAAAATGGGAGCTAATAATACTACCCACCTGACAGCATTGCCTGGCACACAGGAGGGACCCAGTAAATGTTAGCTGTTGTGATTACTATGGACAGTAGCTCAGGTGATGGTAGAGGTGATGTGCTGGGTGGGGTAAGAGAAGAGAGTCTAAATTGTTGCTGAAGCCTGGCTGGTGTGGCTCAGTGTTTGAGCATTGACCCATGAACCAGGAGATCATGGTTCGATTCCCGGTCAGGGCACACACCCAGGGTTTCGGGCTCGATCCCCAGTAGGGGGCCTGCAGGAAGCAGCCAATCAGTGATTCTCTCTCATCATTGATGTTTCTATCTCTCTCTCTCTCCCTTCCTCTCTCTAATAAATAGTTTTCTGAAGAGGACACTCGTCAGACATGGCTAAGCCAGGCTCTATGTTCTGGCTGTGAGAAGCAGCAGCAGCTGAGGGCTCTGAAGAGACCCACAAGCAAGGGAGGCTGCAACTTCCTAGCCCCTGCCAATGCTGCGCAGTGCTGAGCTGAGCACCATCCATCTCACACAGGAGCCCTGCTCTCTGCCTGATCCCCTAGCTCCCAAGCAGCTTGTATGTGAGAAACCCTTTCTTCACATGAAAGCTTCCAAGGAAGCTCACCATGAGCATGGGAGCCGAAGTCTCCCTGGGTTCAAATCCTTAGCTGGGGGCTGGAGGTAGGTTACCTCACCTGTTGGAGCCTCAGTTTCCTCATCTTTAAAATGGGGATAGTAATAGCACCTCCCTTAGAGGATTGTGGCTTGGATGGAATGCCTGGCACATAGTAAGTGCTGTTATCATCACAGAGAAAAGCCCAGAATTGCCCCAGATGCAGTGAGAATGGGCCCTGGATCCCCGCCTGCTCAGCTTTATTACCCACCTCTCTACCTCCAAGTGTGGCAGCTACCTGTCTGTCTCACCCCACATGGGAAGTTTCCTTCCCCTCTCTGGGCCTAGCTTTCCTTGGGTCCCAAATTGGAGGGTACCATTCCATCTTCCTTCCCTCCCTAGAGCCTGCTGAGGGCACAGTAACTGCCACGGGGCCAGGAAACAGCCTTCTTTCAGATACTGAGCTCCCTAAGGCTTGGGCTGTATCCAGCTCAGTTGTGGGACTCTAGTTCAGAACTGGGTTCTAGGGCTGGCTTTGCTATGCCTGCTAGCTTCTGGCAGTCTCCCCATAGTACCCACAGAAAGAGTGCAGCAAAAGTCTGCTGGGGGTCAATGGGTCACTCACCATTGAGTGTTGGGGGTGTGGAAGGAGATCCTAAGGGGGATGAATCATCTGAATCCAGGTACCAGGTGGCTTCGTCCATGCGGGACCTTCTCCTGGTTACAGGAAGGGAGAGAAGGGGGGTTGTGCTTCGTGAATCTCAGGACTGTTGGGAGGCAGATGATACCGGAGTTGGGGGCACTCACCTCCCATTCAGGGCTTCCCCAGGCTTGGGGGAACTGGGACCCCAGGCCCAGCATGCTCGACGTTCTCCATTGCTTGAGTCCTCCTGACGTCGGGGGGACTGGCGGCCCCACGCCTGGCCTGGTTCTGCAGGCTCCACTGTGAAAGGAAACAGGTGGAGTCTGAACTGAGGTCAAGAGCTCTGAGCCTTGTTCTCTCCCATCATGAGTCAGGCTCTGGGGTAACATGTTAGAGGCTGGGAGCAGGCTGGGCCCAATCATCCCCTGGGTGGGCTTTCGGCCGCAGGGAACTGAACAGAATTGGGGCTAGGTAGGTGGGCTTGGGTCCTGGGGCAGGCAGTAGGGTGGGGCATCTCATCTATTCCTTCAGCTGGCATTTGCTGCTTAGTAGTTAGTACAGACACTGCAGAAAATGCCCTGGGTTTGAATTCAGACTCTGTTACTAGCTGGGTAATGTTAGGCAAGTTACTTTTTTTCACTTTTCTTATTTATAAAACTTAATAATAAGGACAGCTACCTCACAAGGTTATTGTGAGGAATTAAGTTAATATTAGCCAAACTTTTAGAAAAACGAGGAATCATACAATTAGAAAATCCTAATATCATATAATTGTTTGACTTTTAAAAATTAGTAAAATAGCCTGGGGCGTGGCTCAGCGGTTGAGCGTGGGCCTAGGATCCAGGAGATCACGGTTTGATTCCCGGTTAGGGCACATGCCGGGGTTTCGAGCTCAATCCCCAGTTGGGAGTGTGCAGGAGGCAGCCCATCAATGACTCGCTCATCATTGATGTTTCTCTCTCTCTCTCTCTCCCTCTCCCTTCCTCTCTCTGAAATTAATAAAGATACATTATTTTTAAATTAGTAAAATAAATGCTGTTTGGGGAACTCAGAGGTACCAGTCTAGACTGATAGGGAAGGGAGGCTGGGGCCCGGATCCACCGCCAAGGATAAGGTTTGACAGAAAGAGGCAGAGGCAAGGGCATGGAGAGGTGAGGTTTCTTACACTGGATGGCCCGAAACCGGGGAAAGGTGGGTGAATCCCCAGCTCCGACCTCGAAGACGTTTCTCCTCCGGTCCAGGCCGGGCGAGGCCTGCACAGTGATTCGGTGTTTGAAGTCTGGGTTTGGGAAGGAAGCAGGGTGCCGGTTCGTGGAGAAGGACAGCCAAGTTCCCAACCTGCAGGGGCCCTGGGCTGGTTCTTAGGCAGTGCAGGCCCGGGCCTGGCACGGTGGTCGTGTGACTGGGGCCAGCCTTACTGCCCTCCTGGGGCCCAGACTCCCGGTAAGGGAAGAGGACCGGACCGCCTAGGCTCCACCGCCTGGAGAAGCGCGGCGGAGCCGGAGATTCCCGCGAGGCCGCCCGCCCCGCCCCTCGGCTTTCCCAGAACTTCCGGGATCCCCGCCCCTTCCCCGCCGCAGCCACTCTCAGGCAGACATGCAAATATTCCCGCCAGAACCCGCCCACAAACAACCCGAGTCCCAACCGCTACTAGCCTTTAGCTCACGGGCCCGCCCACCAACACCCTGAATCAATCCTGCTTGAAGACCTAGCCCCGCCTCCCCGCCCACGCAGCCAATGGCGGGAGGAGGCCGGGGCGGGGCGCGCCCTTACCGAGCGGCATGCTGATGCGCTCGCCGCCGTCGCGCGCCCGTAGCTTGCTGCGCTTGAAGGTGCCGCGGCGGCGGCGCACGTGCGGCCGCTCGCGGTCCACCTGCTGCAGCAGCAGCGTCAGCTCGCGCTCGAACACCTCCAGCTCCCACTGTGCCAGCAGGTGCTCGCGTCGCCGCAGCTGCTCCGCCTGTGACCGCTGCTCACGCGCCGCACGGGTCAGCTCCTCCTCGCGGCTCAGTAGTTCCTGTCCCCGGACAGTGAAGGCGGTGGGGTCAGTCCATACCGACCCTGGCGCCCGCCCCAACTCTGCCCAGTGGAGACCCGGGAGTCACTCCTTCCCAGCGTCTCCTTCCAACCCCTGGACCCTGACTCCCACCTTTTCCTTGGCCCGCAGCTCATCGAAAAGGCCTTGGATCTCACGCTTCCAGCCTTCCTGCATGGAATGGAAGGAGTCCCGCGGCATTTCCCGCAGGACCTGCGCCTCCAGCGCCTCCAACTGCTGCAGGATGGAGGCGAAGTCGGGCCTGCGGTGGGGGTCCTGCGCCCAGCAATCTGGGGACACAGCATGGACGGGGTACAGAATAAGAAGAGGTTTTGTGGGTGGATGTGAGCTCTGCCCCTCACCGTCCCGCGCCATCCCCTTACCGGCCATAAGCTGTGCGAAGGGCTCGGGGCAGGTGGATGGAATGGGCAGTGTGAGCTTGTTAACAGCCACTCCGTAGGCCACAGCAAGACAGTCGATGCCACGGTAGGGCACCTCTCCAGTCAGCAGTTCCCACAGCAGCACCCCAAAGCTGTGGGGGAGACAAAGGGTCTATGTCCTCTCCTCTACTCAATGCCATTTCACCCCAAAGCAACCAGGAACTAAATGGTTTGGGTCCCTTGCCCTGAGCTCCAGCTGTCTGCCCAGCCCTAGACTCTGGCAGCCACCTCTGCCCTCTGCAGCCCCACAGCTAGCCCTGTCCAGCCTTCACCTAGGCCGCACCTCCAGACATCGCTGCCCTTAGAGAAGGTGGAGGCCTTGATAACCTCGGGAGCCATCCAGGCATAGGTGCCAGCGGCACTCATTTGTGTGGTTTTGTGCCACTCTCGGGCCAGGCCAAAGTCAGTGATCTTCAGGGTCTTGTGCTCCATGTCGTCACCCTCAATGGGCTGCAGCAGCAGAACTGGGGAAGAGAGGGATAGGATTATGGTTGCTCCAGGCTCAGGTGGTAGGGACAAGGGAGGAGCTGGGAGCTAACTGTCATCTGATAGACATCTAGCTGGGTACTGGGGGCACGGAGGTGATCTTGCCTTGGACAGCTCACTGCTGGGGTTGGGACAGAATCAAGTAAATTAAACAGAGATTCCAACCTACTCTGTGTGGTTCAAAGCAAGTCCTGTTGTAACTTACTCCTAACACTGCATTGAACAGAAACCAGCACTATAGCAGCTCTTAGTCTTTATGGCTTTAATTTCAAGACAAACCTGTGTCTTGTCATTTTGCTAAGGCAAGAGTGTTAATCAGAACCTCCCCTGGGGTGGGGAGCAGGAGGGAGCCCTTTGGTGAGAAAGGAAGCCCAACAGGCACCACAGGCGCCCGGTGCCCATATCACAGTGTGGCTAGTGCAGCCACTCCCAAGGGAGAGAGACTCCAAAAGATAACTACTAATGCAGTTGGATGAGGAGAGAAAGGGAGGAGCCTGAGAAAATGATGGTTCTTGGCCAGAAAGGAGGAGCTTGGGATAAATGTAGGAGTGGATGGTTAGACTTGGCAGGGGCTCATGGCTTTTACCCAAATGGGGCCACCATACTCTGTACAGAGAGAAGCAGCAACTTGTAAACCTCTCATCAGGAAAAACATGGCTCAGATGAGGAGTTTTAGAGGTAAAAAGAGGACAAAGCCATAGAGTCACTGCGGGCCTGGAAGGGCCTCTTTACTTTTCTGGTTATAGAAAACCTATAGAAAACCGCACGTAGAGAAGCCACATCAAGCCAACTGTTTCTGAGCATGTCATTTCAGGGCATATCTCTCAGCTCTCCTGCCCAGGTGACAGCATAATAATGGGGGCAGCACAGGGTGCTTGGGGTGGAGTACCAGCATGCTCCTCGGTAAGGGGCGGGCCAGCACCTAACACAGCCCAGTGAGTCAGAGAAGACTTCTCAGAAGAGGTGGCAGAACCAGGGCATTCACTTTTCCAGGCCTAAAGCCACAACTCCCGATCCTGCTTCTGGCCAAGCTCTCTGGGCCTTGTGGGGGCATCTGGCACTGCTACCCAACCCTTCTCTCATGTTCTTGGCTCCGGGGGCCTCTGGCTGCTTGTGGTGTTTCCTTCAGGGCCTCCCCCACCCTCAGCCCTTTCAATGCCAGTGTTCCTCAGAGCCTGGCCTCTCCACAACCTCTGCCACTGCTCCCAGACTGTTTTGGCCTCTCCCAGATGCCAGCCACCCATTGGCATCTCCCATATTTGGAGCTCTAGGCCAGAAGTCAATTCAGCTGCCCATCAGCTGCCCTACCTGATGTCCATAGGCCCTCAACAACCACCATCATCCCACCATCCCGACAAATCTTCCTGCTATTTCTCCTAATTCAGAGACTGGTCCTGCAACCTCCCCTCCTCTCCTGAGCCAGACTGGGGCTGAGTCCTGAACAGTTAATAAAGCTGAGGATGATATCAAAAGCCACCTCAGAGAGTTGTCATGAGACCCCGCTTTTTAAAGCCTTAGCACAGGGTCTGACATCCAGCATGAGCATGCTAAATGCCAGTTGTCCTAAAGAGTCTGTCGCTTACTAACATCTCTCTGTAGACTCTCTCTTCTCTATCCTTTATCACAACTCATTCCCAGCTTTGCAACAGCCTCCAGCCTGGCTGCTGGAGGCTGGGAACGGGAGTATTTGGTAAACTCTACACAAGCTCATTCCCAAGAACCAAAACAGGCTGGGGGCAGGTGGCTGGAGTGAGATCAGGCCAAGGGGGTCTGTGTGCTGGGGTTGGGGAGGGACTCCTGCCTCCTCTGGTGCCAGGACCCACCCATCCTCTTGAAGACCAACCCCTGCTGCTTCCTGGCTGGGTCTCTAGCCACATGTGATACCTCACAGACTAGTGAAGCACTTTCTGCACCAGTATCTTAGGCCAGACCAGCCTCTCCTTTTTAGCCAAGTAATCTGAGACCCAGGTAACTCACCCAAGTCTCAGGACTTCTTTGTACTGGTGGTCTTTCTGCCACCTCCCACCCCCAGCTTGACCTAACACTTCAAAGCCTCCTCCTCTCCTCTGCATCTCCTGCTTTTCTCCAAGTGCCTTGAATTTCTCCCAACCCAAGTTGCTCTTCTGGTGTCTGATGTAGACCTTGGGAATGGCGTGGTCAGGGGCCACCCGGAAGAGAGGGGGCTAGAAATCCCCCTCTCAGTGCTCCTTTAGGGTTCCCTGGCCCCCAGCCCCCTCCCAGCTGGCCTCTGTGGGGCTTGGGAGTGGCCTAGGCAGCTCACACCTCTTCCGCTTCCCTCCCATGGTCCCTACTTCTCCTTTCTGGGGGCCTGGCCCAGGTCTCCAACTGGGGGGGTCCTTTGGGGGAGAATTGGGGGAGGTCAGGCCCAGGCCGGGCTGGCTGGTTAGTCCTGTGACTCGTGGGCCTGGAGAATTCCCCCTCCACTCCCCGCCAGGCTTCCTCACAAGGCCCCCATTGTCCAGGAAAATCACGCCATTGTTTCCTGCCTGCGCCCCCCAGTCCAGGGACTCCCCCGCCCCAATCCTGCAGACAGCACCCCAGGCCTAGAACTGGGGTCTGCAAGGTGGGAGGCCAGGCTCAGGGACGCTGAGGGCATCCTGCCTGTCCTTCACCACCACCCAACTCTGGGAGGGAAACAGGGGAACTGGAGGGGAGTGGGGGTGCAATCCCTGGCTCCTTCCTCTCCTACAAACCCCCCACCCCCAGCTCTTTCCTCCCCTGCAGGCAGCTGGACTGGGGAGGGAGCAGAGTCTGGAGCAGAGGCAGGAAGCTGGCTCAGGGGCAGCAGGAAACGCAGGAAGCGGTGGGGAGGGTGGGGAGCAGGGGCCTGGGCTATTGTTCCATTTTCTCTGGAAAGAAAACTGGAGGAAAAACAGAAGACGGAGTCCCCTCCCCCTGGGGCCTTCGGGGGAATCCCCTTCAGGCTGTGGCAGGGAGCTGGGGTCCCTGGATGGCTAGGACCAGAAGTAAGACTGAGAGGTGGAAACTGTCCTCTATTACAGATGAGCGGAATGGGTGGGGTGGCTGATAGACATCCCCTGGCCCCTTCTTGCCCTGGCAAGAACTTGGATAGCACCGAGTCCTGGTGTTCTGCTCCCTCCAGGTCCCTTGTCCACGGTCAGCTCAGGCCAGAAGGCTCAAAATATCCACAGTCACCCCTCCAAGGGCTGCACAGGCCTCTCCAATAACCCTACTGCCCCCCCTTTTGCTCAATAGCCTGTACCCTGGGCCCCAGAAGGCCCAATCCTGTGTCTCCCACTATTGTGCTGTGTCCTGCCTCCTGGCCTTTGCTCTTGTCAGGCCCTGCCTGGACATCCAATTAGGTGCCTCTCTGAATGCTGCCTGCTTTTGGCCTGGTGAGAAGTTTGCCTGCTTGAGGAAGCTTTCTGAACTTGTCACTCCTTGTCTTGGGCTCCTGCTGAGCAGAGTGTGGGGCCTGAAATGGCTGGCAATGGAGTGCCTAGTCCCACCACACCCACCCCAAGGGCTGATTCCAGGCAAGGCCCTCTTCGTGATCGAACCCTCAAATGTCCACATGACTGAGGACCCACTGTGTGTTGGCATCAGACACCAGGGCTTGCCAAGACTGTTAAGCCATTTTCCCCTCCCCGTTACTCCCTTTTTACAGTCTGAAATTGAGGCTCTGAGTTAAAATAACCACCTAGAGGTCATGCAGCCAGGGGGAGAGGGAGGGCCAGATATTCAGCCCTGGCCCAGCCTTGAGACCAGGACCACCAAGCGTTCCCCTGGGAGATCTCTGTTCTGGAGTACCTGCCCATCATAAGTGGAGGGGAGAGCAGTGCTAAAAGCACAAGTATGAATTTTAGGGGATGGGAAGGTGAGGAGTGCCAGCATCCAGTGTTCTGCTGCCTTGAGGTGGTGGCCATGATTAGGCAGGATAATTATGGCCCACCTGAGAAATCCCAACTTTTTAACTTGGTAGCTGTGAGCTGGGGTCAAGGACTTCTGTTTGGTGTCTGGTACTCCTGCTTTGGGGACAGTGGCCATCCCAGTCAACTGGGACTCCCCTTGGGCAAGAGCTCCTACCTCTAGTACCACAAAGGCTATACTCAGAGGGCTGGGGGCCAGGTACCTTTCAGAGGCTAGGGAACCCCAGGTAGGTTCAGCTGAGTTGGCAGTACATGTGTGCTTGGGCCACACCCCCCCCCAACCATGCTCCCCAAAACTCACTATTGTTGGACTTGAGGTCTCGGTGGATGACGGGCACCAGGGCCTCACAATGCAGGTAATGCATCCCACGGGCAATTTGCACAGCCCAGTTGACCAGCACGTGGGGGGGTACACGTCGCCCAGCCAGGGCTCTGCTGAGGGGACCACCAGCTGCGTACTCCATCACCAGGCACAGGTTGGGCTCCTCAAGGCACACGGCCTTGAGAGCAATGATGTTGGGGTGTGCCAGCATGGCGAAAAGCCGCGCCTCCTGGCGCACACTCTCAGCTGTCACGCTGATGTCCTCATCAGGGTCCTGTCGAGCTGCCTTCACAGCCACCAGCTCGCCTCGCCAGCTTCCACGGTAGACCTTGCCGAAGCCACCAATGCCGATCACCTCCTCCAGCCTCAGCTCCTGGAAGCTGGCCACCTCACAGGGGGGCGGGCCGCCCCGAGACACATAGTTGGACGGAAAGATGCCTACCTGGCCGCCTACCTGGCCCGCCCACCAGCCCTCATCGCCTGAGATAGCTGCATCCCGGGACAGCACCTCCACACGGTCACCCTTCCGCAGGGCCAGCTCGTCCTGCCCATTGGGCTCGTAGTCAAACAAGGCTGTCCACACAGGGTTGGCATAAGCCGCTGCTTTCGGGGACCCCTCTGGCCAGCTTCCACTGCTGCCCCCACCGCCCCCACTGCCACCGCCGTTCCATGACCCCAGTGGGCTCTTGAGGAAGAGGTTCTTCAAGGGCTCCATGGCTGGGAGCTGGCGATGGGGCCTGTGGGGGACCTTCCCTGGGTGCCCCTGGTCTCCACCCCTGCTGGCTGCGGAGGCCCTAGTCCCGGAACCTGGGCATCCGGGCCCTGGCCCTCAGCCCCAGACCCACGCCTCTCTGGGGAGCCAGGAGTGTCGCCTCCTGGCCCGCCGCATCTCGGGCTTTCTGAGGAGGGCCAGCCAGGGCAGTGTGGTCAGGCTCGGGGGGTGGGACCCCGGGGTCTCTGGCGTCTCACCATTGCCAGCTCCGTGGGGCCCAGGCGTCCCTCGGTCCCAGAGCAGTCCTGGGAGCCCGGTTCCAGCACCCGCCAAGTGTAAGGTGGGGCCAGTGAGAGGCAGCGCCTGAACTCCGGTTGGGTATTTTCGCTCAGGGGTGGCTGGAGTGTCCCTAGTTAGGCCGAGCTGCCCCTTCCTGGCCCAGCTCCCTCAGCCCGATGGCTCCAACCCCGTTCCCTTCTTCCTCCTCCCTTTGTACTTTGGCCCCGGGGGCGGGAGGCAGAGGTGGAGGGTGGAGTTTCACTTTTTTCCGCTCTTCTCCCTCCTGCAGGAAACAGCATCAGATGACGCGAGCGGGTAGCACCGCTCCCCTCCCAGAGGCTGTGGGAGCCTGAGCTGGGAAGTTCCCGGGTCGAGGTGGAGGAGAGGCAGAAGGAAGGGAAGGGTAGCCCCGACCCCGGTCGAGGTTGTATCTGCTAAGGACGGGCCACCCCCGCCCTCTGCATCAGCGTCAGTTAAGAACCTGACTTGGAAGTGGGGCAAACCCCAGTCTGATCTTGGCTCCGATGTTGTGACCCATCCTCTCTGCGCCTCATTGGCATATCTGAAATGGGGACCAGAAGCTCTGCTTTGCAGAGCAAGTGGGGCGGGGGTGAGGGAGACTGGAGGAGGACCGAACCGACTGCACCTCAAGCTCTTGGATCGGGTTGTCTAAGGCTCTCTTCCCCTCACCTGGGAAGCAATTCACTTCATGCCCCATCCCAAGTAGGCAGAAACCTGAGACTTGTCCCGAACTTGGCCCAGTGATTGGAGTCAGAATAGCTAAGTCGCCCTCACAACCACAGCATTGACCCCAGTTGCCTTGAGCCTGTCACTTTAAGAAAAACGACGCTATCCTATTTCGACTATTCCCGCCTGTTCTGGAGGGTTGCTCTCTACACTCAAAATCTGAGCTCTGACCCGGAAGTAGAGGCAGCTCCGGTCGACAGACGCTCGTGACGTTTGAGGTCCTGCACTAAAAGGGGCCGACTGAGAAGGGCGTGCTCCAGTGGCGCAGAATTGACGCTGCAGCCTTGGGGAGATCACCCTTCCTTTTCCTCACCTCCAGTAACTCTTTGGGAGAGCTTTGCGCTAATTAACTTCGCCAATTAACAGATCATGCGCCAGGGGGTGTGGGCCTCGCTCACCGGGGACTGGTCCTTCGACCCGCACCAGAGCACCTTTGGTTCCACCCAGCGGTGGTTTTCGCTTGGTTGGAAATGTGTAGATGTGCGCATGCGCCCAAACGCTTCTTCCTTTTGGATTCTCTTCCCTTAAACTTGGACTGCGCGCAAGCCCAAAAGGCACCCCCGCTTATTATCGCTCCACCGCCTTCCTGCGCTTGCGCATTCCTGCCTTCAGGTTTTCCTTTTCCGGGTCCCAACTGGGCCTGTCTAGCGCATGCGCCATTGCAGGCTGGCGGCTCGCGGCTCCTTCTTCCGGCCTCCCCCTTGGGCCGGCTTTAGCTGAAGCGGGGCGAGTGCGGATCCCGAAGCGAGTGACCTGTGACCCCGGAAGTGGACCTCAGGGTCCCGGGGCTCTCCCGGGGCCGGAACCGGGGAGTCGTCGCCTGCATCCCCGGAGCACCCTCCCCACGCCCACCTCTGGATGCAGCCGACGGGTGCCCGGCTCGTGCCCAGCTCCTGTTTGCCGGCCCGGCCCTTCCGAACAGTACTGGGCCGGGGTTGGGGGCCCAGACCCCGCCCCTGATGCGGCTCCACCGCCGCGCCGGAGCCTCGCACCGCTGACTGCTCCGGCCGGCCCCGCCCCCTGCCCTCACCCTCGCCCCGTCGACCCCTCTTCCCCTCTGGGGGAGGCCATGGCGTGAGTGCGCGGCCGAGCCCCGGGGCCTTCGGGCGCCAGGCGGGGCATGGGCCGGGGGCCGCCCCCATGAGGGTCCCGGGAGGGGGGCGCGCGCAGCAGCCGCGGGGCCATGGGGTCGCAGGTGTTACAGATCCTGCGCCAGGGGGTGTGGGCCTCGCTCACCGGCGGTTGGTTCTTCGACCCGCACCAGAGCACCTTCTCCAACTGCTTCCACCTCTACGTCTGGATCTTCCTGCTCACCTTTCCCTTCTTGCTGTACATGGTGAGATGCTGCCACCACCTACCTGTAACTCCTGCCAGCGAAAGTGAAGGCAGATGTCACAGGGTTGGCAGCCTGGCAGGGATTTAGGACTGTGCCTTGGGTGCTGGGATGCGGAGAGAGAAATTTCCACAGAGTTTGGGACGTATAAAGAAGGATCCAAATTTTTCCGTTCTTGGGCTGGGTGACCTTGAGCACCTCACTTAATTTCTTCAGTTACAAGACAGAACTCCTGGCAGGGTATTTTTACAAGTTTCACTGAGAGGTGATGAAGTCTTCTTGTGAATTTGTGAATCCTAGCCTGGACTGTGGTGGTAGGTTCACCCCATGGGGGTAGAGCTGTTGAGGAGGGACCTGACTTGCTATTGATGACATCTCCAGGTCCTGCCCCCCAGCTTGATGGTGGCTGGTGTGTACTGCCTTGTGGTGGCTGTCATCTTTACTACCATCAAGACAGTCAACTATCGGCTGCATGCCATGTTCGACCAGGGTGAGATTGTGGAGAAGCGCAACTCTACCATTGGGGAGCAGGAGGAAGAGCCTACCCAAGGGGACAGCAATCTGCTCAGGTGGGTAGAGCAGGGTCTTCTTGGGGATTGAGGGTTTTTGGTGCCTGGGCCTGAGCATTGGGAATGAAGGAGGGGCGTAGGGAACATTGTTTCCGTTAGTGGCGAGTACTTATTTTGTGTCCGGCCCTGGAATTGTGAAGTAATCTTTGAGAAGAGAGAAGTGATGGGGATGGCAAAGGAAGTACTCTATAAAAAGGATAGGTTTATAGAGTACTGATGCTCTTTTCTACTTCCAGGGACCCTGGAGTGGAGATGACAGTGTTTCGGAAAGTGAGTTCTACGCCCCCAGTACGTTGTAGCTCTCAGCATTCCGTGTTTGGCTTCAACCAGGTCTCAGTGAGTTATTCCAGCCCTCAGCCTCTCCCATTCCTCTCTTGGGAGCCCTCCCACCATGGGTATGTCCTGGGCCTACTTCCTACCCTGTTTACTCCTTCACATCTTTCTCTGTCTGCTCAGGAGTTGCTGCCCCGGATGGAGGATTCTGGGCCCCTCAGAGGTAGGTGGCTGCTGCTCATGGCTGAAGGTGGTGGTGTGGATGGCACACAGCTGCCCTTGGGTCCTATTGATGCCTTTGGGGTTATATGGTTGCAGACATCAAGGAGCTGGTGCGGGAGCAGGGCAGTAACAACGTGATTGTGACCTCAGCCGATCGAGAGATGCTAAAGCTAAGCTCACAGGAGAAACTGAGTGAGTGGCATGATGTGGCAGGGGCTTGGGGGAAAGACTAGCTATCTTGTCTTTGAGTCACCCCAACTTTGCTCCCCTGGCCCTCTTTTTGTTCTGGATGGGGCGACCTCAGGGTTCTACCCCAGCTGGACTCTCCAGGAAAGCACAGGCCATAGGACCCCTTAGCCACCAGTTCCTTTTGCAATGTGTTCTTCACTCACTTTCTGCCGTCCTTTCCTCTGACAGTTGGAGACCTTCCCCAGACACCTCTGGGGGCTGCCCCAGACCCCTCTCTTCCCAGCACGGACTCTTCAGAACGTTCTCCCCTGGCTGGAGATGGAGTCCCCTGGAGTGGGAGCAGTGTTGCTGACACTCCTATGAGCCCTCTGCTGAAGGGGAGCCTCAGCCAGGAGCTGAGCAAGAGCTTCCTGACCCTGTCTCGGCCTGACCGGGCCCTGGTGAGGACCAGCAGTCGACGGGAACAACGCCGGGGAGTGGGTGGCTACCAGCCCCTGGACCGCCGGGGCTCAGGGGAGCCCATGCCCCAGAAAGCTGGCTCCTCAGATTCTTGCTTTAGTGGCACCGACAGGGAGACATTGAGCAGCTTTAAGAGTGAGAAGACCAACTCAACCCACTTGGACAGCCCCCCTGGTGGGCAAGCCCCTGATGGAAGTGACACAGACCCACCCTCTGAGGCTGAGCTGCCTGCCTCACCAGATGCTGGAGTCCCCTCAGATGACACACTGCGTTCTTTTGACACAGTCATAGGAGCAGGGACGCCGCCAGGCCCAGCTGAGCCACTCCTGGTTGTACGGCCCAAAGACTTGGCCCTGCTTCGGCCTGGCAAACGGCGGCCACCCATGCGAAGACACTCCCCACCTGGCCATGCCCCTCGGCGGCCCCTGCTGGAAGGTGGGGGCTTCTTTGAGGATGAAGACACCAGTGAGGGCAGTGAACTGAGCCCGGCCTCCAGCCTCAGATCTCAGCGCCGCTTTAGTAGCGACAGCTCCTCTTCTTCCTGCTACTCCCCCGAGAGCTCCCGGGGTGCAGCAGGGGGTCCTCGGAAGCGACGGGCCCCCCATGGGGCTGAGGAGGGGACTGCTGTGCCCCCTAAGCGTCCCTACGGGACCCAGCGGACGCCTAGTACTGCCAGCGCCAAAACACATGCCCGTGTACTGAGCATGGATGGGGCGGGGGGTGATGTCCTAAGGGCCCCCCTGGCTGGCTCCAAGGCTGAGCTGGAGGCCCAGGAAGGGGTGGATCTGGCTGCTGGTGAGCCCACTGTGCTGTCTGCTGAGGCCCACAGGGGACCTGCTGCCAACCAGCCTGGTTGGCGGGGGGAGCTGCAGGAGGAAGGTGCTGTGGGGGGAGGTAAGTGCCAGTTCCAGGGCTGGGGAGTGGTAGTGAGCTAGGTAGGGGCTTGGGTTTGGGCAAGGGGCAGGCTGGTATGGACCCAGTCAATTGGCTCAGCCTGTCAGGCAGCAGATGAATGTGAACTCAGCGCCTGAGTGACATTGTCTGCCAAACCCCTCAGGTAAGCAGTGCTGCAGCAATGGGGAGACAGGCAGAGAGACCTCAGGCACCTTGTTCTTGGTCCTGCAGTTGGTACCTGAAACCCCTGCCCCTTGAGAACTTAGCATCCACATTCATCATCCTGGGCCACTAGTGGGGCAGCACAGATCATACTGTCCTTGTTTCCAAATGTGGAAACTGCCATGAGTGGTTAGGTGACCTCACTAAGAGCCAGGGCATGATTGGACTAGGCCTGACCTATCTCCAGGCAGGAGAACTTGTCCCACCCCTACCCCTGGCTCTGTCCAAGTCACTGTCACTTATGCTTGGGGGTCTTTGGGCAGCAGCCGAGGAGACTGGGAAGCGGGACCACTCGAGCAATGTGAGGCGGACCCAGGCGATCCGGAGGCGCCACAATGCAGGCAGTAACCCCACTCCTCCAGCATCTGTCATGGGCTCACCCCCTAGGTGAGTACCTGCCACGGGTCAGAGGGTAGTGGGGCCAGCTGGCTCTAGGTGGTGCTGACCGTAGCTGACCCTCTCCAGCAGCCTGCATGAGGCTCAGCGGGGCCGGGCTGCCTCCCACTCCCGGGCATTGACACTGCCCTCTGCCCTACACTTCGCCTCCTCATTGCTGCTCACCCGGGCCGGCGCCAACGTGCACGAGGCCTGCACCTTTGATGACACCTCCGAAGGGGCTGTGCACTACTTTTACGACGAGAGTGGTGAGACCCTCCCTGAGCCCTGAGAACCCCATAGGCCCAGCCTCTGACCTCAGCTAGCCTAGTGCCCCCTCTTTCTCCTGCTGAGGGTCTTCGTCATCCCAGCAGCCATGCTCACTGTCAGGCACATACTACCCTCTGGCCCTCTGGTGAGCACTTTACCTGCATTGCCTGACATCAGACTGCAACCTCTGAGGCATGGGTAGTCTCATCATACCCATTCTGCCAATGAGGAAACTGAGGCACAGCCTGAAGTCACAGGCTAAGTGAGTGGTAGAATAGGATCCACACCCAGAGTGGCTGACTGCAGGGTCCAGGCCCTTGACAGCCAAGTCCGCTCCTCTCCAGCTCTTGTCCTCGGCTTGGACTGCCTTCCAGAGAGACATAGCACAGGGCTCTTCTTCTCTCGATGGACTTGGTGTCCACATGGGTCAGGCCTTGGTACTCCCATCCCTAACATGTTGCCACATGTCCCTGCTGTAGGTGTGCGGCGTTCCTACACCTTTGGGCTGGCTGGAGGTGGCTATGAGAACCCTGTAGGGCAGCAGGGGGAGCAGACGGCCAACGGTGCCTGGTGAGTCTCCCAAGTGTGGGCTCTCCTGGGCCCACAGCTGGTGGGCTGCTCTTTTTGGGAAGTTTTCTCTCTAAGGCTGAGCTGTACGTCCAGGTGGGGATGGTGGTGGCTCTTCCTGTCTCCCCATTTCTCTCTGTTTGCTGGGTTGGGGAAGGGGCAGTTCAGAACCTCTAGGTGAGGAACAGTGAAGGGCAGGCCTACAGAGATTCCTTGGGTCCCTGGCTCTTTGATACTTCCAAGCAGGAGGCTTCTAGGAACCCAAGGCCACCTACCTCCTCTGGAACTCCCTGTTTTGTTTTTTCTGACTTGAGAAGTCCCTCTTTGGGGCCCCAGTTACGGCCTGGTGTCAGCCTCAACCCCACCCTGTGCCAAGGCTCACCAATGGCCCTGACCCACATGGCTGTGGTTCCCACAGGGACCGCCACTCACATTCCTCCAGCTTCCACTCGGCTGATGTCCCTGAGGTGGCTGGTGGCCTGAACCTGCTGCAGCCGAGGCCCGTGGTTCTACAGGGCATGCAGGTGCGCCGAGTGCCCCTGGAAATACCGGAGGTGAGGAGCAGTCAGGAAAGGACCTGCAGGAGGGGGCAGTGGGGTAGGGGTCACCAAGCCCTCCCTAAGGTACCAGGAGGGACAGGTGACTGAGTGAGGGCTCCAGGGGCTTTAAGGTGTTTGTTCTGGCCTTTGATGGCTGGCACAGTGTTTGCCTGGTTCTGAATGATTCGGCAAATGCAGCTGGAGTATCTTTAACCTGGAGAGACCCGTAGTTAGTGGAGACAATGGGTATTAGCAATGATACCTACAGAGGAGCAGTTTAACTTGCCAGATGGTGACTGCTGCTCCCTGCCCTAGGCACGTGATACATGGGATAGCTCAGAGATGCTGTTCATGCTGATCATTTCAGCAGTCATTCATAGTGCTCTCCTAAAAGTATCCTGATTTGGACAATAACTTGCAGGGTCAGGCCAGTACCGGAAGTACTAAGAATGTATGGCCCATAGATCCTGAGTTTAAAGAGTAGTCATAAAAGAAGCACCAGGGATCTAACACCTGGGGCCACAAGTGGACCATGAGCATCGCTCAGAAGCCCTAGGTGCCCCTTCCTGATGCATATTCTCCTTAACTTTCATATGGGGTAGCAGTGTTGTCCTGGCACAGCCAACAGTCACCTCCAAAGTCAGGGGCTGTGTGTCTTTGGCTCTCCGTTGCATCCCCAGCACAGGGCTAGGCCCAAGGTTGTACGTTACAAGTACGTATTGAATGAAGGACGTAAGTCAAAGAGGTTAAGTCGTTCACCTAGGGCCTTACAGCAATGACATTGGCAACAGGCTTGTCCTCGGCCGGTGTTCTGTGTGTGCCAGGGTGGGCTGGTCAGATTTACCTTGGTGGCTCTGTCTGGGAGGTGGGTTGCATGAGCACTGAGTGCTGAAAGACAGGGTGGATTTCAGTGAGCCCAGGAAGAGGCAGGAGATACTGCCTGAGTGGAGAAGACAGACACGGAGCTAGTAATTGGCTTCTGGCAGCCCCAAAGTCCTGAGTAGGCATTGAGCCCTGTCCTGGGAACCTGGAGCAATGAGGAGGCCCTTGCAGTGGAGAGTCAGGGCAGGCTAAGGGACTGCTAGAAGGTGGGGACTTTCTGTGCTGGAGGAGATGGTTGACCAGTACAGTGTGCACTGTGGGGAGTGGGGTGGCAGTGGATCATGTAGAGGGCGAGGGGCTGATGGCCGCGGCTGTGGGGACTGCAGTTTGACCTGCTGGACCAGGACTCCCTGCACGAATCCCAGGAGCAGACACTGATGGAGGAGGCACCACCCCGTCCCCAGCACAGCTACAAGTACTGGCTGTTTCCTGGCCGCTGGACTTCTGTGCGCTACGAGCGTCTCGCCCTGCTGGCCCTTCTGGACCGGTGAGTGCCCACCTGTGTCAGCCTCCATCCCCTGGAGTGTTCCTAGCCCTTGACCTTCCAGACCTTATGAACATGTGGAAGCTATCACAGCATCAGAGAACCTGACTGCTGGGGGTCACTGAGGCTGGAGTCTGCAGCGGGGTTTCTTTAGGTTCCTCTGGGGTACAAAGGGATGGCCAAGTGGGTGATGCCCTCTCCCCCAAAGCTCCTCTCAAGACAAACTATTCCTTTTTTAGTCTATTATTTTATCTGTTTGTACGCTATATTTGGGTAAATTGATTCCTATAGTCTAAAAAAGCTTACAAACCATTTGTCTTCCCATTTCTCGGAGGAAAATGAGGCCCAGAAAGTAAGATAGAGAAGTCAGATGATTTTTGTTGTCTGTGTGGACAATTTCAGCCTAGAACCCATGTCCTGGCTTCCTGTGTTCTGAGTGTCCCAAGGCACTGTGACCAGTGTGTGTTGGGCACTGCCTGTGTACATAGCATGACATGCCTTAGCTGGAGATGGGCAGGTCCCAGGAGTGGTGGCACCTGGAGCCCTCAGTCTGTAGAGGGGGCAGAGACTGGGTTGCAAGGTGGCCACAGGGTAGCTTCCTGGAGCAGTTGCAACCTGGCCAAGCCCCTGAGAACTCATATAAGTCAGAGCGTGAGGGCTGGCATGGGCACAGGCCCAAACAGAGGCCTTTGTCGATGGGTTCTGCCCCCCTACTCGTTGCCTCATTAGCAGTGAGGAGGTGGGTGTGCCCTGACCCTACTGTCTTTCCAGGACTCGGGGGCTGCTGGAAAACATCCTCGGCGTCGGTCTGAGCAGCCTGGTTGCCTTCCTGGGCTACCTGTTGCTACTCAAGGGCTTCTTCACCGACATCTGGGTCTTCCAGTTTTGCCTGGTCATCGCCTCCTGCCAGTATTCTCTACTGAAGGTCAGGCCTGGCTCCTTTCCCCACCTCTTCCCAGTGGCCCCCCTTCCATGACCTGTCTTGAGGGGGTGAGTTAGCTAGAAGGCAAGAAAGATGCCTAAATTCCTTGTAGCCAGCTCTCTATCTTACCAGTGAGAGAACTAAGGCTCAGCACAGTTTAGGGTCCTTCCTTCATCACTCATAATAGTCCAGTGGTGGAACTGAGCGGCTCCTGGGGCCTCTGACCCCCTGAGGGTGCTAGCTCTTGTTGCCAATATAGCTCCAATCTCTTCCAGAGTGTCCAGCCTGATGCTGCATCTCCCATGCACGTGAGTATTGGAGGAGCAGCACCTGTGCCCAGCAGGCTGGGTCCTAGGGAGGGCTGAGGCCAGGTGGGAGGGGTTTGGCTAGCCCTGGATCCTCGGTGCTTCTGCCCCTACCCTGCCAGGCTTTCTATCTTGGGTCCAGGGCCAGGCCTGGGGCACATGAGTGTGCATGTGCATGCATGAGTGTGTGCACATGCGTGCAGGGTGGTCATTGGAGGAGGCCCAGCTCCTCATGGGCCCGCTCCCTAGGGCCACAACTGGGTGATCGCGTACAGCCGGCCTGTCTACTTCTGCATCTGCTGTCTGCTCATCTGGCTGCTGGACGCCCTAGGCTCAGCTCAGCCCTTCCCTCCCGTCTCCCTCTACGGCCTCACGCTCTTCTCCGCCTCCTTCTTCTTCTGTGCCCGTGACGTGGCCACTGGTGAGACTTAGCAGGGCTGCAGTGGTCTGGGGGAGCAAGGCCTGAAGGGTGGGCCCAGGGCCAGCCTACAGGCTGACTGGGCCCTTACTTCCCCTCCTACCAGTGTTTACCTTGTGCTTCCCATTCGTCTTTCTCCTTGGCCTCCTGCCCCAAGTGAACACCTGCCTCATGTACTTGCTGGAACAAATCGATATGCACGGCTTTGGGGGCACAGGTATGATGCCCACAGATGGCTTGGGGTTGGAGGCAGGGGAGTCCTAAGAGGGCCCACTCAGTGGGTCTGCTGCTCCAGTCCTTTGCTGAGCCTTCTTCCGCAGTGACACTGATTCTGAGACCCTATCTGTTCCCCTCTTCTCCTCCCTTCTCCTCTCGAGGCAAGTGGTTTAAACCCCAAAATGCCAGAACCTCTGGAGGCCTCCCAGGGCTGGGGGAACAGAGAACAATGGGCTAGGGACAGGGTCCCAGGGAGGTTAGCCTCTGGGAGTTGAGGGGCAGTGGGGTGAGGGTGAGGTAGGGTGCCCACAGGCAGGACTAGGGCTTTAGCTGCTGTCTCTTGCCTCGCAGCTGCCACCAGCCCACTCACTGCAGTCTTCAGCCTCTCCCGCAGCCTGCTCGCTGCTGCCCTGCTCTACGGTTTCTGCCTCGGGGCCATCAAGGTAGAGATGACCTGTGGAGTGGAGGGCATGCTGAGGCCCAGGTTGTTGTTGGGACAGGGCTGTGAATTAGGCTTAGCTCAGCAATGGCTTCTCCCATGGAGGGTGGTATCCCCTCTCCCTCTCTACTCTCCCCTCCCCTCCCCTCCCCTGACCAGCATGGGTTCTCTCCCCAGACTCCTTGGCCAGAGCAGCACGTCCCGGTCCTCTTCTCAGTCTTCTGTGGCCTCCTGGTGGCACTGTCCTACCACCTGAGCCGGCAGAGCAGTGACCCCACCGTGCTCTGGTGGGTGCCTGCATGTGCCTGTCTTTGTGCACAAAAACACACACGTGTGTGTCTGTGTGTGTGCCTTTGCATGGCAAGGGTTGGGGGGCATCTGGGTCTGCGCATGTGCCTGTCACCAACTGACCCTGGGACCTGTGGGAGGAGGGGGTCTTTTCAGACGCAGGTACCTGATTTTTCTCACGCAACTCAGGTCTCTGATCCGAAGCAAGCTGTTCCCTGAGCTGGAGGAGCGGAGCTTAGAGACAGCCCGGGCCGAGCCCCCAGACCCACTGCCAGAGAAGATGCGCCAGTCAGTGGTGAGGGGCCTGAGTATGGGGCTCCAGTATTGGGGTGGGGCTGAGAGAGGATGTGGTCAGCCACTGGGTGATGGCATCCCACCCAAGCTGGTTTTTCCTGGCCCTGCAGCGTGAGGTCCTGCACTCTGACCTGGTGATGTGTGTGGTGATTGCCGTGCTCACCTTTGCCATCAGTGCCAGCACCGTCTTCATTGCCCTGAAGGTTTGTATGGCACAGGCCACCCCCTCCCCACTCGTTCTTGCAGGAGCCTGCTTGACCTGAGGGCCCTGAGCAGCTGTGGCCTCATGTCCCCTCTGCCCCTTCCTAGCCTGTGCCCGGGTCCCCTATGGTCCCCTGCCTCACTCCCGTTGGCTGAGCCGTTGGCTGAGCCTCTGGCCTCTCCTTCTTGCAGTCAGTGCTAGGATTCGTGTTGTACGCACTGGCTGGGGCCGTGGGCTTCTTCACACATTACCTGCTGCCACAACTCCGCAAACAGCTGCCCTGGTTCTGCCTGTCGCAGCCTGTGCTGAAGCCGCTGGAGTATAGCCAGTACGAAGTGCGAGGTAAGTGCCTGCCTTGTGCTGGGGCCCTCCACCCCACCTGCCCGGATTTCCTGACTGGCCACAGTGCGGTCCTCCCTGCTCAGAGTACCAGCAGGGGGTATCCTCTGCCTGGGCTGCCCTGTCTTCTTCACTGCCTTCTGTGCCTTCTCCTGCCTGCTGGCCCCCAGCTTGGCCCCTGCTTTGCTCTCATCCTGCCTGCTCTGCCCTTTTCTGCTCACCTTGTGTTCTCCTAGGAGATGGATGAATTCTAGGGCCTTAAAGAGATTTCTTGTCCAGCCCGGCCGGGCTTGGCTCAACGGTTGAGCTTCGACCTAAGATCCAGGCGATCAGGGTTCGATTCCTGGTCAGGGCACATGCCTGGGTTGTGGGCTAGCCAATCAGTGACTCTCACCATTGATGTTTCTCTCTCTGTCTCTCCCTCTCCTTTCCTCTCTCTGAAATCAATAAAGATATATTTTAAAAAAAGAAATAAAGAAATCCCTTAAAAAAAAAAAGATTTCTTGTCCAGAATTACAAACTGGTTACCAGTGGACTAAATCTGCCTGGTGCACATTTTTGCTTGGGCGATGCAGCACACATACACATACACTTGAGCCGGTATTTAAATGTCTGGATTTGTTATACAAAGGTCCACATGCCTTGTTGTTGTTTTTTAAAACAATGAAAGATTTAGCCCTCTAGGCTAGCATCTCCATGTGGCAGTAACTAGCTCAAGCCAAGTCACAGTGGCTCCTTCAGAAGGGCCCTGGAGCTCAGAGTCACTGTATACTTGTCCTCATCCAGGCTGCCCTGGCTGCAGTGGGCACCTGAGATGTTCTTGTCAGCCCCTAGAGCACCTTCCCTAAGCCCCTAAATGTGCCCTGCTGGGGCCTCCTCACCTTCATTTGAGTGCCAAAGATCACCTCCTCTCCCCTACTCAGAGTCCCTGGGGACCCGGAACACCATATCCTCTGGTCCGCCCTCCCTCCAGGTTTCCTCTGAGGGCACACCCTGCAGTGGGAGGGAAGTGTGGAGAGCCAGGTGCTGGCCAATAGTCCCGCCTTGTGTTGCAGGCGCTGCCCAGGTGATGTGGTTTGAGAAGCTGTACGCCGGTCTGCAGTGTGTGGAGAAGTACCTCATTTACCCTGCCGTGGTGCTTAACGCCCTCACAGTGGACGCCCACACTGTTGTCAGCCACCCGGACAAGTTCTGCCTCTAGTGAGGACCACCCCCCATCCCACCATCTACGTTCCCATGAGGCACATGGGGAAACTGAAGCCCAGGCAGGAAATGAGACCTGCCTTAGTTGCTCAGCAAGCTAAAGTAGGACCTTAGCTCCTAACTCACTTTCTGTTGAGCAGTTGCCTATTTGAAAGCAGATGTGTCCCCCATGTGTCCAAAGGGCGTGACCCTTTAGAGGGCAGAAACTAAGTGTCACTGGCCCAAAAGAGCAGGGCCAGCACAGCAGAGCCCAGGCATCACAGCCACTCCTCCCTGAGTCCCTGCCAGGCACCTAATACCTGTCCCTCACCCATAGCTGCCGGGCACTGCTGATGACCGTGGCTGGGCTGAAGTTGCTGCGCTCTGCCTTCTGCTGTCCACCCCAGCAGTACCTGACCTTGGCCTTCACAGTCCTGCTCTTCCACTTTGACTACCCGCGCCTCTCCCAGGGCTTTCTACTCGACTACTTCCTCATGTCTCTGCTCTGCAGCAAGGTGAGCCACTGGCTGCATTGCAGACTGCAGGCTGTGCGTCAGGAGCAGAGCTCTTCTGCCTCAGTGTGGGGTTTGGGGGGGTGACTTCCCAGGGGCCTGCACACTCATAGCTACTGTTCCACATCAGCCCCACTGTGGGCCTTTGTAGCAGCTCCTAGAGGGGTAGAGACGAAGCTGTGGTTTAAAGAGGTTAAGTGACTTACCTCGGTTCCCCTAGAGAATTGGTGGCCAGTCAGGATTTGGATCCAGGTCTTTCTGACTTTACAGTCCTTTCTCTGAATCACGATTCTTGACTACCTTCCTCGTAAGCAGTAGGTAGGTGTTGGCTTTGTTCTCTGGACACCAACTTCTGAACTCTGCCCCTTTGCCAGCAACAGTCCTGGAGCCCAGTTAAGAGCTGAGTTTCAGAAGCCCCTAGGGCCTGGGTATACATAAACTTTTCTGCCAGGCTGCAGGATTCCCCAGTTGGGTTGGGGGATCACATTGGACAAAGGACCGCTCCTGGCACTGTACTGGAGTCCTGCAGTGGAGTGCAGTATAGTCCCTGGCCTTTTTTTTACTCATGTGGGCATCCTAACCTGGTTTTCTTGTCTGGCCTTCATAGTCCTGCTCCATGGTGGAGCCTGTGACTGTCTTGAGTTTTGGTACCATAGTCAAGGCCCAGCCTCATCACTGACTGAGAGGCATTGCCTGAGTCATTGACCTGCTCTACTTTCTCTGAACCTCAGCTTTCCCATCCGTGAAGTGAGACTGCAATAGAAGCTCCTCGGGCGGTTGTAGGAATTAAATGGCTAATGTCCCCTTAGAGTGGATACTTTGTCAAGGGTTACTAATGTTAACAGGTGTTTTGAGCAGGTCCAGAGAGAAAGGGCTGTAGTGAGCTTGAGCTTAACTTCCATGTGGGCAGCCAGTGGGGTAGCCCCAAGGCTCTGAGTGGATACTTGGTAGACTGCACCTCTATAAGTGACCTCATATCTCTAACCTTCTCCCCCTCCTACCCTGCCAGCTATGGGACCTGCTGTACAAGCTGCGCTTTGTGCTGACCTACATCGCGCCCTGGCAGATCACCTGGGGCTCGGCTTTCCACGCTTTTGCCCAGCCCTTCGCCGTGCCACGTACCCGGCCTATCGCACCCACTGCCTGGGTGGGGGTGTGCAGAGAGGACCGTGGCTTTTGATGGGGGGAGTACAGGATGGGTTGGCAGGGGTTGAGGGATGGTGAGGGAGGTGGGGGAGGGTCCAGTGTCCTGGCCACCTCCTTGACTCGTGCCCAGACTCGGCCATGCTATTCGTTCAGGCCCTGCTCTCAGCGCTCTTCTCCACGCCGCTTAACCCCCTGTTGGGCAGCGCCGTCTTCATCATGTCCTATGCGCGGCCCCTGAAGTTCTGGGAGCGTGACTACAAGTGAGTCTCCAGGGAGACAGGCACCTTGCTCAGAGGAACTCTGGGAGGAATGGGGCTGCCGAATGGGACAGGGAAGTTTGCCGGGAGGGAGGGAGGGGGGGAGGGGGGCAGGGAGGAATTGGAAGCCCAGGCCAGTGGGGCGCAGAGGGGTCTGCAGTGGAGCTGAGTGCCTGGGCACAGTGGGCTTCAGGTAGCTGATCTAATGAGGGCAAAGGCCAGGCCAAGGCCTTGGGCTCACGCCCTGGGCTTCTTGGTCGTGTGGTCTTGGTGAGTCCTCTTCTGTCCCTGAACCTTAGCCTTCTTCTATGTAACAGTGCTGTAATGGCATCTGCCCAGAGCATGGGGGTGTGGGCTCAGGGAGGACATGAGGGTGTGCTGGCAGGAATCGTCATCTGAACCCCCAGCAGCCTCTTCTCTGAGCCCACTGTGTTGTCCTCTTTCTCTGAATAGCACTAAACGTGTGGATCATTCCAATACCCGCCTGGTCACACAGCTGGACCGGAACCCCGGTGTGTACTCACCCATTCAGGGGGCTTTTGGGCAGGGTCTCTTGAAGAGGGAGCCTTGCTTACTTGTCACTTTGTCCACATTTCTGTCTGTTCTGGGTCCCAGGCGCTGATGACAACAACCTCAACTCCATCTTCTATGAGCACTTGACACGCTCGCTGCAGCACACGCTCTGTGGGGACCTGGTGCTGGGCCGCTGGGGAAATTACGGCCCCGGCGACTGCTTTGTCCTGGCCTCCGACTACCTCAACGCTCTGGTGCACCTCATCGAGGTTGGCAATGGCCTCATCACCTTCCAGCTGCGTGGCCTTGAGTTCCGGGGTGAGCTGCTGGTCCTGGGCCTGACACAGGGTGCTGTTTCACAATGTGTGCAGGCTGGATTCTAGTCCAGCTCTGCCCTGGTCTGCCGGGTGACCTTGAGTGAGGCACTCTTCCCTCCTGGGTTCGCCAGTCTGAGCAGCGAGGTGGCAGGGTCTCCTTTGGCCTTGGTCTGTCCCTGCCCTGACTGGGTCTGTGGTGACTGAACAGCTGCTGTAGTGGAAGCTTGGGCCTGAAGCTCAGTTCTCCCACTGGCTCCTGCTGGCTTGCTCTGTGGCCTTGGGCTTGGCCCAGGTTGGGTGCCACACACAACCCCTGGTGAGGGAACTAGCTTCTTCCCCACAGGAAGACGTACACATTGGGTGCCTGCTTCAGAAGAGGCCCCTTAAGGGTGCACAGTGCTCTGAGCACAGCCCATGATACCATGAACCTGAGCAAAGTCACTTCTCTTTGAGCTTCAGTCTGTTTCTATAAATGAGGACCGAGCCCTGTTCCCTCCACTCTCCCCACTGTGGCCACTGGGAGTTGGGGAGAAAGGGGCTCGTTTGTTAGTGTTCTCACATAGCACCCCAGCGGGGAGGGTGGTCAGCGCAGACCTCTGGCTCCTGCCTGGGCATCTGTGGGGAGGAGGTAGGCAGGGTGTCCAGTGGCCCTGACACGCCTCTCCCGCAGGCACGTACTGCCAGCAGCGCGAGGTGGAGGCCATCACCGAGGGTGTAGAGGAGGACGAGGGCTGCTGCTGCTGTGAGCCCGGCCACCTGCCTCGGGTCCTGTCCTTCAATGCTGCCTTTGGGCAGCGCTGGCTGGCCTGGGAGGTGACAGCCAGCAAGTACGTCCTGGAGGGCTACAGCATCAGCGACAACAACGCAGCCTCCATGCTGCAGGTCTTCGACCTCCGCAAGATCCTCATCACTTACTATGTCAAGGTATGGCTGCGGCGGCTGGGAAACGGTGGCCCTGCTCGGGACGCCCACCGACCAGGAGCGTGTGTGTGCCGTCTTCTGGATTGTTGGGAGCCTGTTTTACCCAAGGGAAGTGGAGGCCTCAGGGAGCCTAAGCACCCTCCTTCAGAGGCTCACCTGGGGCAGTGAGGACTGAGGGCAGGCTGGCAGTATGAGCTCAGGGCCCCACATTGGGCTGCTGGTCCCAGGAGGTATAGTTGCTGAGGCCAGCCTTTCAGACCACCAGTCCCCCTGCTCCATGTGCCACCAACACAGAGTGACAATGATGCTAACGGTGGCAGCTGCCAAGCACAGATGCTTACCTTCCCAGGCACCTCTCCCAAGCCAAGTAAAGCTCACCACGTCCAGGACAGACCCTGTCTCAGATGTGGAGGCTGGCTTACAGAGGGGAAAGTGACTACATGAGGCCCTAGAATCAGGAGAAAGTGTCGGGGCAGGCTTAGACCCTAGGCCTCCCTGTCTCAGCCTGGGTGCCTGAAGCCTGGCCTGAGGAGCTTCATACCTGTTGGGGGCATTAGAGGTTGTGAGGGCACAGTGTGGGGTCCAGAAAGAGCTGGGTTTGGGAAGCCTGGGATGTCACTTCCCTGCTATGCTTCAGTTTATCCCCTTAAGAAGTGGGGATTATTATAGTTCTATGAAGTGGCAGGAACTGTGAGGCTTTGTGGCCCCTGGAATAAGGGCACTTATGGAAGTGGGGTTGATAGTCACAGTCCAGGTCCCCTCGTGCTCTCTTAGTGTCTGCCCTGGGGCTCCCTTGTGGGGCCTGGATGGGTGACCTGTTGGGGCCCAGGTGAGCCTGCCTACCTGAGCTTCTGTTTCTCTCTCTTTTTTTAAATTTTTTATTTTTTATTTTTTTAGAGAGGAAGGGAGAGGGAGAGAGATAGAGAAACATCAGTGATGAAAGTGAGTCATCGATTAGCTGCCTTCTGCATGCCCCCTAGTGGGAATGGAGCCTAAAACTCAGACATTTGCCCTGACTGGGAATCAGACCGTGACTTCCAGCTTCATGGGTCAACATTCAACCTCTGGGACACCTGGGCCGGGCCTGGGCTTCTCTCTAGGGCTGTCCTTGCATGCCCAGCTATCCCTTTGCCTCCAGTGGACATCCCATCAGTCACATATAAAAGCTATAATTTTTGTTGTTTTCCTGTCCACCCACTCACTTCTGGGGAAGGGGTAGTAAGCCCCTCACTCCTCATTTTCACCAAGAGGGCAGCTGTGGTCCAGACAGGGACATTCCCAGCCCTAGGATACCCAGGGGTCATGGTCCTAGCTACCTTCCCTTCCCATTTCAAGAGAGTTGCTCTTGCCCAGGTCACCCTGCTGCCTCCCAAGAGCCCAACCCAAGGCCAGTGTAGCCTTCTCAGGGCTGTGCACCAGGTCCCCAGCCAGGCCTGGGGCTGGCAGACTGAGAGGAACTCCGCCCTGTCCAGTGTATCTTCCCATAGGGAAGCCAATTTGCCATGCTGCCTCAAAGGTGAGGCAGAATATGAGCGGGTAGAGATGCCCAGAGGACCTGGAGGAGGCATTGCCAAAGATAAAGTATGGCGTGAAGCTTGGAAAGACCAGTTGCAGCTGTGCCAAGGACAGGCCTAGGGGCAGCAGGTGTGCAGGGCAGCCCCTCAGGCTGGGGGCAGTTCAGAGATGTGTCCCATCCAGCCCATGGAGTTGGCAGACCAGGCAAAGCCCTTCCTGTGCACTTTGTGCCCCTCTGCACCTCCTCCTCCACCTTGCCCTTCCTTGGAGTCACTGAGTGCAGCTTTGTGAGAGGCTCAGTCCAAACCCTGCAGCCATGGAAATGCAGGCTCCACATCCATCCACAGCCAAGCCTGAGGGTCATCTCAACATTTCCAAGCCCAGGCACCTTTGTTGTACTGTTTTGTCCTTTTAGCAACCTTTGGAAGAAGCAGGGCTGGTAAGTGGCTCATTTTATAGTTGAGGAAACTGAGGCTCACAGACCTGCCCCTGTAGTTAGGTGGGTGTGAGAGGAGAAAAGGTGCCACAGTCATGAGACCTGCGAGGATTCAATGAGCTGGCCCACATGGAACATTGAACAGGGCCCCACTCCCTGTAGATGCTCACGGATGGGAGCTGTGACAGCTGAGAACCACTCCAAGGGCTGGGTCCTAGGATAGCTGGAGTCTCACAAAACACTGGCAGTGCCAAAAGTTAATGGAACACTTACTGTGTGCTAGGCTAGCTTCTCCCCGCACTCCTGAGGGTTTTCTTTTTTTGTTCTTGGAGGCTGTGGTAGGGCCCAGACTGTGGAGATGCCTTCTGGGCAAAAAGTCAGGAGCTGGTCTGCCTGGAGCCCAAAGTGACCCCACAGCCATCCTGTCCCTACTCACCCCATTAGACTTCTGGTACCCCTTCCTCTTGTTAAGGGGGCAGTCCAGCCCTCTTCAAACTGTCCAGCCACCTGCCATGTACTGGGAACTGATGAGGCCCTACCCAAAGCCATGGCCTCTAGGTGTCCTCCAAGGACTATTTGAGGCCCTTGGCTTTTCCTGGTTTGTATTATAGTCATTTGTGCCCAGGCTCTTGGCTTCTCCATGCCCCACCAGAGCCCTCCTGCTGCCTGTGTGCCCTCCATTCATGGCCACCTGCACCATCCTCCACACTCTGGACTTCCCACCCTTTTCCAACAACCCTGGTGGCTCCATCCCAGGGCGGCACATGGAATCCCAGTAACCTCACTGCCTGCCAACTGCCAGCCTCACTACCCATCCATCCTGGCTCTGCCAGCTGCCTGCCTTCCAAAAGCTCCTCTCCATTTGCCCAGACTCCTGCTTAGAAACTAGCAGTCTCTTTTTTTAATTTATTTTTATTATTTTATTATCTTTTTAAATCCTCATCTGAGGACATTTTTTCTATTACTTTTCAGAGAGAGTAGGAGGAGGAGAGAGAGACACACACACACATCAATTGGTTGCCTCCCACACATACCCCGACCAGAGCTGGGGATCAAGCCTGCAACTGAGGAACGTGCCCTTGGCTGGAATCAAACCTGGGACCCTTCAGTCTGCAGGCCTACACTCTAGCCACTGAGCCAAACTGGCTAGGGCACAGAATGCTTTTTTTCTGAGGGTAGGCCCTGTGGCTGTCACATTCAGCTACCTAAAGAGACCTGTAACCCTGGAAGCAGCCCCACTATGTCAGCTGGACCTTCCAAGGCTTCTGAGATCTGGATCCCATGGCATCATAGTATTAAAGGTCCTGCAATTCCAATCCCAGTTCAGTCAGCCCTGCTGTATAAATTTAGGCAGGTCTGTGGTCTGTCTGAGCCTCAGTTTCCCTTACAAATGGGGCATCTTCTGAGGCAACCATGCAAGCATTTGCCACAGTGCAGGACTCTGCAGGGGATGCTCTGGAAGGAGGGTTGCTTCCTTTCCGCTTTCTTACTCTCCTCCCTGGCCTAGAGGAGAGGAGATTTGCTTGTGTGGCTTCAGGAAGCTGAGATGGGACATGGGATGAGTGGTTCTAGAGAGTAAACATCAGCTTGGTGTCAGGGAGAAGCCTCTTTACCCCAACACTTTCTCCTGCAGTGGCCAGGGCTAAGGCACTATCCCATCGCTGGTCCAGCCCTGATGCCTGTCCTCTTCTCTCAGAGTATCATCTACTATGTGAGCCGCTCGCCGAAGTTGGAGGCATGGCTGAGCCATGAGGGCATCTTGGCAGCCCTGCGGCCTGTGCGGGCACCCGGCTATGCTGACTCGGACCCCACCTTCTCCCTGAGTGTGGATGAAGACTACGACCTTCGCCTCTCCGGCCTCTCGCTGCCCTCCTTCTGTGCGGTGCACCTTGAGTGGATCCAGTACTGCGCCTCCCGGCGCAGCCAGGTCTGGCCACCACTACCCTGGACTGCCTTCTTCTCTCCCTGGGTGGCTTCCTCTCACCCTCAATCTCCCTTGACCTGGGACCTGGCCCCAACCCCAACCCCAACCCCAGGTTCCCTGTCTCAGGTCTGAGCTGGGCTCTGGGGATGGGGGTCTTTGTGCCGCAGCCTGTGGATCAGGATTGGAACTCACCGCTGGTCACCCTGTGTTTTGGCCTGTGCGTGCTGGGCCGCCGGGCCCTGGGGACAGCCTCTCATAGCATGTCTGCTAGGTGAGTGCCCACAGGTCCAACTGGGCCTACCACTTTCCCCTCTACCCCACCCATGAAGAGTTCAGTCCAGAGGCCCCCAGGAATCACCTCAATTCTTCCTTCAGTGTGGCTCTCTCGTGGGCAAGGCACCTCCTAGTCACTGCCCTGTGAGCACCTGGGGCAGAAACTGACCTTGTCAAGATGGGGAACCTGAGGCCCAGCGTGAAGAATGGTCTGGGTTCAAATCACTGCATGTGGAATGAGAACTCAGAAACCTTGGCGCTCACCTCCCTGCTCCTCTTGCAGCCTGGAGCCCTTCCTCTATGGTCTGCACGCCCTGTTCAAGGGGGACTTCCGCATCACCTCCCCTCGAGATGAGTGGGTCTTTGCCGACATGGACCTGCTTCACCGCGTGGTGGCGCCTGGGGTTCGCATGGCCCTCAAGCTTCACCAGGTGGGGTGAGGTGTGCCTAGGCAGGGTGTGCAAGTGGGGTGGCAAAGCCCCTCCCCAGGGCAGGGGCCCCTGACTCCAGCCCTCCTGTCCTCCCTATAGGACCACTTCACCTCCCCAGATGAGTATGAGGAGCCAGCTGCCCTATATGATGCCATTGCAACCAACGAGGAGCGGCTGGTCATCTCGCATGAGGGCGACCCAGCCTGGCGCAGTGCCATCCTCAGCAACACACCCTCGCTACTGGCACTGCGTCACGTCCTGGATGATGCCTCTGACGAATACAAGATCATCATGCTCAACCGGCGCCACCTCAGCTTCCGAGTCATCAAGGTGGGGATAGCCCACCCACCTGACCTGGCCGCTATCCTGATTCCAGCCCCCTGACCTTTGCATGTGGTTGCCTGCAGGTGAACCGAGAGTGTGTGCGTGGCCTATGGGCTGGGCAGCAGCAGGAGCTGGTGTTTCTGCGTAACCGCAACCCAGAGCGTGGCAGTATCCAGAACGCCAAGCAGGCACTTCGCAACATGATCAATTCCTCCTGCGACCAGCCACTCGGCTACCCCATCTACGTGTCACCCCTCACCACCTCGCTGGCTGGCAGCCACCCTCAGCTGCGGGCGCTGTGGGGTGGCCCTATCAGCCTGGGCGCCATTGCCCGCTGGCTTCTGCGCAGCTGGGAAAGGTGAGCCCTCATTGCCACCCCTGCCCAGGAGGCTGGGTTCATGGAACAGCTAGCTGAGGCTCAGAGAGATGAAGCCACTTCCTCCAAGGTCTCAGTGAGAGGGTGCTGGTACCAGGATGGAGCCCCAAGAGAGAGCTGACCCCTTCCCAGAGCTGACCCAGCTCTACCCCACCCTGCAGCTGAAGGTGGCCTTTAGCTTTCAGAGCCACTGATAATGCCTTCCTGAAAAGATCCTGTAAAGTAGATGGCAAAATCTCTTAGAGACAGCACCCTGGGGCTCAGGGATGTTAGGTGACTTGTCCTATGACTGAGAACTTCTGTTTGTGTGGTCTCTGGCCCTCCCACCAACCTCTTCTCCTCCCCCCTCCCCCCCTCCCAGGCTTCATAAGGGCTGTGGTGCCGGCTGCAATAGTGGTGGGAACGTAGATGACTCAGACTGTGGTGGAGGTAGTGGCTTGACCTCCGTCAGCAATAACCCCCCCTTGGCACATCTCACACCTGAGAACACAGCAGGTGAGCCAGCAAGGCCAGGCTGAACCAGTAAGTGAGGGAGACAGCCTAGCTGAGGTCTCTGCCCTCTTATCTGTCTTCCACAGGCAGTGGCGACCAACCCCTCCCACCAGGTGCTGGCTGGGGCCCGAGGCCCTCCCTTAGCAGTTCTGGTGATGGGCGCCCTCCTCCTCTGCTGCAGTGGCCACCCCCTCGGCTCCCTGGACTGCCTCCTGCTTCACCTGCCCCCACTGAGGGTCCCCGGCCCTCAAGGCCCCCTGGCCCTGGTCTCCTCTATTCTGAGGGTCCCAGTGGGAAGTGGAGCCTGGGGGGTCGGAAAGGGCTGGGGGGATCCGAGGGGGAGCCAGCCTCAGGGAGCCCCAAAGGAGGCACCCCCAAATCTCAGGTAAGGGTCTTGTGGGAAGGGTGGGTGCTGGGCAGCTTAGGTGCTCTTCTACCAACCTATTTGTCCTCCCTCAGGCGCCCCTAGACCTCAGCTTCAGTCCGGATATCAGCACCGATGCCTCATCCCCCAGAGCAGCCCAGGACATTCCTTGCTTGGATAGCAGTGCTCCTGAGAGTGGCACGCCCACTGGGGCTCCGGGTGACTGGCCTGCCCCTGCTGAGGAGCGTGAAAGCCCAGCTGCCCAGCCCCTGCTGGACCATCAGTACTGAATGGCCCACTCTTCTATGGATCCCAGTCCAGGACTCAGTAACTCGGACCCTGGCCTCTGGCCCTCTCTGCTGGACCACAGAACTAAATGGCTTTGGCTTCCACATCTGAACCCTGACCTCTGGCTGCCTTAGCCAAAGCACCAGAACTGAGTGGCCCAGACCTCTTACCTTGACCCCTCATCTCTCATCCCTAGTCCAGGGCCTGGACTCCCCAAACTGAGGCAGGCAGCCTCCCAGTCAGGTCCTAAGAGCCAAACCCATGGGCTGGTCCCACTTCAAGCCCAAGGCCAGGACTGACTTGGCCTCTAGGCCTGCACTGCCTGCAGGGGCAGCCCCTTGGCCTGGACCTGGGGCTGAAATGTGGGAAGGGTGGTTTCTTTTTCTTTTTTCTTTTTTTTTTTTTTTTCCGTGCTTCGGAGACACCAGAATTAATAACACTATTTTTGATTTTGGTTGGTGGTTTCTACTTCTATCTGGGAATGTTTGGCTGGAGGGTAAAGGAGTGGGGCAGGACGGAGTGGATGAGGGTGGAGAGGATGCAGGGTGTGGGTCTGGGCTCTGAGGGAGATCAAGTTCAGACCAAGGTGGGGCTCAAGTAGGCCTGGATCGCCTTCCTCGCAAGCCTGTTTCCTTTTCAAGCCTTGATCTGAAATTCATCTTGTTTAATTTCTCACCTCTATAATATTTGAAGACTTCTAATTCCAGTGGCTGGCTCCTACAATTATCAGCCCTGACCTTGGCCAAGACCTTTCTCTGAATTCAATTTCTCTAGCTATAAAAATGACCCCTGTCTAAGGTGTCTTAAGTATAAATGAGAGTGTGCATAGAGCAGAGCCCAGTGCTTAGCAAGTGTTCAGACAGAAACAGTCTTATTTCCTGAGCACCTGTTCTGTGCCGGGGAGAGCTGGACACTAGGTATCCTGCTCTAGCCCTCCCAGTTGGTCTGGAGGGCAGGTACGCTTGTTTAGCCCAAGACTGGGAAACCGGACAGCTCACTGGCCCGGGCGGAGCTCTGGCAGGCGCTCTGCTCTGGTGGGAAGAGCGCAGCCAGCTCCGGGCCCAGCCCCGCCCCGCTGCTGTGGCCCCGCCCCCGGCATGGCCCCGCCCCCAGGCGGAGCGGGCACCGGAGCGGTAGCCGGAGAGCCGGCAGTGGGACCCCAGCGCGGGAGGCGGCCGCCGGGCGGGAGCCCTAGAGGTACCAGCGCGCGTGGGGGAGTGGAGTCACCACTGTCGGGCTGGACAGGGGAGAACGTGGACTGACGTGGGCTCGGGTGGTGTGTGTGTGGGAGGGGGATCCTTGCCGCGTTAGCCGCCCGTACCTTCCCAACCTCCCTCCGGACTCCGACTCCAGTCCTGAGTCGGAATGTCTAGTCCCTTGCCTCCAGCCCCCAGGCTCCCACTTTGTCCTCTGCTTGACGGCCCCACCGGGCCGGTGTGCGAGTGTGCGAGCGAGTGAATACGGCGGCCCCTGACTTCTCTCAGTGGCACTGGCGACTGCCCCTGCTGCTGGCTGTGTGCAGAGCTCCCCCTGTTTGGGGGCTCCCCTGCTCCCTGGGTGGCCTCCTCCCTAGTCTTTGCACACCACCCCCAGTCCAGGGCCAGGCCTGGGAGGAAACATCTGTCGCACCCCCTGGCAGCAGAAATGGGGTCATGACCTCCAGATGTGCTGGGAAGCATCCAGCGCCTCCTCCTGGGGCAGCCGGGCCTTCCGGATCTGTGGGGGCGGGGCCAGCCCCCCCTTCCCCAGTGACACAGGCCGGGAGGAATGTCCCGGCCTCAATGGACCCTGTGTGAAGCTGCTGGGTGGGGGGCAGAACCCAAGAACATCCCCCAAGGCAGGGCCTGAGCCCGGCACTGGGCCAAAGCAAGAGCAGCCCATGGGCTGTGCACGTACACACACGGAGCTCAGCTCACACAGAGCAGGGGACTGCACAGACCCCTCCCTCCTGTCCCCTTTCACCCCCTCCACACACCACAGTCCAGGCCCAAGAGCTTGGCACATGGAGCCAGGCCCTGCATCTGCCTCTACACACTTAACACATGGCCGGCTTCACTCGCTTCACCCTCCAGTCTCCCCGCAGTGTTGCGAAGGAATGGGAATGGTTAAGCCCATTTTAGAGATGAGAACAGAAGCTCAGGGTCAGCATCAGAGCTTGTCTTAGAAGAAACAAGGGAGGAGGCACTTGGAGCTTTGGAGGCCTACCCTTGCTTGGTTCTGAAGCTTAGCTGAGGGATGCATGGAGCCCCTGCCCCCACCCCCTCCTAGCCCAGCCCCAGGCAGTGTTACTGGATGATGTACACAGACCCACTAGCAGGAGCCTGCACCCCTAGTGACCAACTCCATCTTGGGTTCACTTGTGGGTGGCTCTCCCTTATGTTCTCACACCACTTTGCACCTGCCCCTGGCCTCAACACATTTCCGCACCTAGCAGGTCCCTGGGGCCTTGGGTGTCTCAGTCTTACATCCTGTGAGATCTTGAGCCTCAGCCCAGCCCCCATCTGCCCCACACCTCTACACTCAGGGACAGGAGTGGGTGAGTACAGCACTGTTTAGTTCCCTAGAGATTGACAGAGCCAGGTTCACATCCTAGCTCTGACATGAGATTGCTTCAGGCAAGAGCATCCCCTTATCTGGACCTCAGCTTGACTGTCATACAAGGTTCGGACCTCCCTGTCAACATCAGTGAGGCCAGATAGGAGGAGATCCCCAAGGGTCCCAGTTCCAGCAAAGGGGCTCAGTCATTGTGACTCACTCCCCTTCCCCCAGGCATGGCCACAGTAGCCTGCAAGAGGGTGAGCCAGGGCCTGTCCTTCAGGCCAGTGTGACTTGGGTCCCATGACTGAGCTGGTGTGACCCCACCACCTTCCTCAGGATGTGGGGCTGGGCAGGGGGCTGGGCCCAGAGTTGGGGCCACTTCCTGTGCCAAAGGAAGTCCTCTTGTCGTTCCTGTTGCCCTGCCAGTGCCCCCTGGGAACCTCTGTGTCCTTGAGGTTTTGAGGCCGTGAGGGCCAGGGCATTGAGACATGGCCTCTGGGTGCTCACCTCCTCAGGGACCCCAGAGGAAGTGGGAAGGGCAGGGAGGAAAGTCTCTGGGGACAGGACGTCCTCCCTTTGTCAAGTGGGCAGGACCCAGACACCAGTGGCCCCATGGGTTTCCCGTCCCAGCCGAGACAAATCATCTGTCCAGTTGGGCCAGGCCTTGGTGGGAACCCTCAGTCTGGGCCCAGGCCAAAGCCAAGGTGTGTGAATGGCAAATGGGGGACAGGCTCCAGATCCTCAGGGCCAAGGCCCGGACAGCCTAGCCCTGGCCCTTCCCAGCACTAAGCTGGAGGAGGGGGCTGGAAACCTTAGCCGAGGCAGACGAGGAAGTGGCCAGGAAAGCGGAAGCGGCTTTGATGGTCTCAGAGGGGGCCGGAAGCCACCCGTGTGGAGGAGGACCAGGCTGGAAACCTGGGTTCCTGTTTTCTCCCCAGTCCCCTCTGAGCAGCCCCCTCCTCCCTCAGGGCAGGAACCAGCCTGCCGGCTGGGAACCAACCATCCAGCACACCCGTGCCCAATGCGGCCGGGTCCCCGGAAAGCCAGGCCCGCTGCACGCCCATGTGGGCCGGCGGCGCTGGGAGCCCTCGACGGGGCACGGCCCCTGCGCCCACCGATGACCTCTTTGCCCGAAAGCTGCGCCAGCCAGCACGGCCCCCGCTGACACCACATACCTTCGAGCCAAGGCCAACCCGGGGCCCCCTTCTGCGCAGTGGCAGTGACGCAGGCGAGGCCCGGCCCCCCACGCCAGCCAGCCCTCGAGCCCGTGCCCACAGCCACGAGGAGGCCAGCCGCCCTGCTGCGGTCCCCCCTCGACTCTTCACTGACCCACTGGCACTGCTGGGGCTGCCAGCTGAGGAGCCGGAGCCCTCCTTCCCGCCAGTGCCTGAGCCCCGCTGGTTCGCCCACTATGACGTGCAGAGCCTGCTCTTTGACTGGGCTCCAAGGCCTCGGGGGACAGGGGGCCACACAGAGGCCAGCTCTGGGACCCTGGCCTCGGCTGAGGACCGGACTGTCAGCTCAGACCTGCTGCTTGAGGCACCTGGTTTTGTGAGTGAGCTTGGGGGTGAAGGTGAACTGGGCCTGGGTGGGCCCGTGTCCCCACCTGTGCCTCCTGCACTGCCCAACGCAGCCGTGTCAGTCCTGGAGGAGCCACAGAACCGAACCTCAGCCTACAGCCTGGAGCACGCAGACCTGGGTGCTGGCTACTACCGCAAGTACTTTTATAACAAAGGTGAGAGGAAGGCGGCCGGGAGGGGCAGAGGTCCCTGTCACCTGCAGTACACACCAGTAGTACTCATGAGCTGTCCACTCTCTGTCAAGTCTCTGGCCGTGTGGAGGGTTGGCTCTGCCTCTGGGCCAAGGCTTCTCTGCTGGGCCCAGCTTTACCCACCTCCCTAAGGCCACCCAGCCTCCACCCCAGCCAGGCACGCCCCTGCTTCCATCTGGTTCATCTTCATACTCCTCTGGGCTGGAGAGAGATTTTGTACCTACATTTCTGTGAGGTGAAAACTGAGGCCTGAAAACCCCTGCAACCCAGGACCTGGTTCTGTTCAGTGTCCAGAAGGGAGGGTCCCAGACATCCTGGAGAATATGGGCATGCTGGGCAGGGTCATGGCAGGATCTAGGCGTGGGAGCAGACAGGCATTGGCCTCCTGGATCTGACAAGGTGTGACAGGGCAGAGATGCAGAGGGGCGTGGCATAGGGCCCGGGGTCCAGGCGCTGGCACTTGGCTTGGTAGGATGTGGGTGGAGCTTCGGAGGGGTGGCCCTTAGTCTAGGGTCTGCTTTAGGAGATGAGAAGGGGCCTGAGTGGGAACTTAGTGATGGGCGTGGTCCAGCGAGGGTGGGACTGCAGGGTTGTAGGACCGGTCATATGCTGTCTGGGGCCCCCCAGAACACCAGAACTTCTTCGGACTGGACGAGGTGCTTGGTCCGGTGGCAGTGAGCCTGCGGCGGGAGGAGAAGGAGGGCAGCGGAGGGGGCACTCTACACAGCTACCGTATCATCGTGCGGACCATACAGGTGGGCCGGGGTCATGGGACCAGACCGTGGATTTCATCCTCAACAACCCGTGTATATCCTGAGTGCCCCTGCATTTCCTCCTCAGCTCCGGACTCTCCGTGGCACCATCTCAGAGGAGGCGCTGCCACCAGGGCCCCCGAAGGGCCTGTCCCCGCGGAAGCTTCTGGAGCATGTAGCGCCCCGGCTGAGCCCCACCTGCCTGCGCCTGGGCTCAGCCTCACCAAAGGTGCCGCGTACGCTGCTCACGCTGGATGAGCAAGTGGTGAGTGGCCGCGGTGCCCCCAGCCCTAATGCTAGACCTGGTCTGAACCCAGCCTGCCAGCTCTCATACACCTAGCCCTGACCCTGATCCTGGACAGGACTGTGACCCCAGGGAAGCTGGCTTTCAGTGAGAGGGTATCAGAGGTCATCTGGAGCCTTGCCTCTATAAATAAGATCTAGACCAGCAGCATCCACACCGTCTTGGAGCTTGTTAAAATGCAGATACTTGGGCCTGGCCTCAGAGCTAGTGAAAGAAAGCCTGTACTTTAAGAAGATCCAGGGGAGTTGGGGTTTAGGAGCTGGGGTGGAAGTGGGGCTGCAGGGGATGGGGGGATGAAATTAAAGTGGGGACTGTGGTTACAGACAGGATTAGATGAAGAAGGGAGGCCAGAGCTGGGGGCAATGGGTCTTGTTTGCATGGGGTCATAGTGCCTTGAACTGTGCAGTTAACTACAGATGGGAAGGAGGCAGGAGCAAACAATGAGCAGAGGCAGTGTGGGACTCAAGGCCTCCATAGGCTGGGGTGGGTGTGTGTGCCTGGGATTTGAGGGAGCAGGGGAAATGAGGAGGATGACTTTGAACATTTATTGGGACTGAGCACACCATGTTCAGGGCCCTTTCCATGAATCACCTCCTCTGTGGCCGCAGGAGAACCAGCCCCTCCCAGTCCTGTCCACTTGTGACCTCTACTCTCCTGAGCACTGGGAGCAGGACAGACCAAACCCACTTGATAGGCGAGGACACAGAGATGGCTTAGAGAGGCTGGCCCTCAGGGCCAGGCAGCAAGGCAGCCCAGCCTCCAGGCCAGTGTCCCATCCAATCCCCAAGGCCTGGTGGGGGTGGGACTGGGAGGGACTGAGGCCTGTGCTTTCTGCCTGTGCCCTCCCTGACCCCCCTCCCCCAGCTGAGCTTCCAGCGCAAGGTGGGCATCCTGTATTGCCGGGCGGGCCAGGGCTCAGAAGAGGAGATGTACAACAACCAGGAGGCGGGACCGGCCTTCATGCAGTTCCTCACCCTGCTGGGCGACGTGGTGCGGCTCAAAGGCTTTGAGAGCTACCGGGCCCAGTTGGACACCAAAAGTGAGGACCAGGGCCCTGGGGGTTGAGGGGTGGGGGTAGACCCGCCTGAGGAGCAGGATGCCTTGGTGAGAACCAACTGTCCTGTCACTTCTCTGTCTTATATTGTCCTAGGGTTGGGGCCAGGAGTGGCGAGTTCTTTGGGTAGGCTGGGGACATGGGTCAGGGGCTGCAAAGGCCAAGCCATGGGCTAGGAGGAGGGGCTGGGACTGTCCCCAAGGCCCTGGGGCCTACTGCCTCAGCTGGGGCCAAGGAGGCTTGGGAGCACCACCCCCTCCATCAAACACACATATTCCAACAGCTCAGGCTCCTGAGAGTGCCCTGCCTCCTGGTTGGAAGGGTGCCAGGACCCGTGGGAGGCGTTTTTATTGAGTATCTCCTGCCTGCCTTCCACTCTCGCTGCTCAACACATGCTGGTGCCTGGGCCAACATCTGTTCTTTCCTAGGACATCTGTCCTGACTCTCTCTTGGCAGGCCATTTCTTATTTCTGTCTTCATTCTATCTCAGCACCCCCAATCTGACCCCAGGCTAGAGGCTGGAACCTTGGGTGGAGGGGAAGTGGAGCAACCCAGGCTGAAGACCTCATAGCCTGGACATTGGCTGGGGGCATGAAGGGTTGTCCACCTGCTGGTTGGGGGCACAGAGGCTCCAAACCGCAGGCAAGGATGGTAGGTTCAAGCCAGCCAGGTGACCCTTTCTCTCCCTCTGTGTCCCAACTCCCTGGCCACAGCGGATTCCACGGGCACACACTCGCTCTACACCACGTACCAAGACCATGAAATCATGTTCCACGTGTCCACAATGCTGCCGTACACCCCCAATAACCAGCAGCAGGTATGAGAGGTCTGGGGAACCATGGAGGGGTGATGTGGGGATGGCAATGTTTGAGCCTTGGCCTGAGCTCTGTTGACCTCCAACAACCCTCCCAGCTGGTAACCCTCCTTAAAGACAAACACCCAGGGGCAGATGGTGGAACCCCTGGTGCGCAGGCTCTGCCCTGCCTGACTGAATAGGAGGGACTTGGAGGGCAGGCAGGTCCCACTCACATCCCCCTGCATCTAACCCCCAGCTCCTGCGGAAGCGCCACATCGGCAACAACATTGTGACCATCGTGTTCCAGGAACCAGGCAGCAAGCCCTTCTCCCCCACCACCATCCGCTCACACTTTCAGCACGTGTTCCTGGTGGTGCGGGCACAAGCGCCCTGCACTCCGCACACCTCCTACAGGTGGGTGCTCCGGTGGTCCCAGTTCTGCCACCTGCAAGGCTTCCCGGATCCTTCCTGTTGCCCCTGACTACGGTCTTCCTCCCATAGGGTGGCTGTGAGCCGCACCCAGGACACCCCGGCCTTTGGTCCAGTTCTGCCCCCAGGTGGAGGCCCTTTCCCCGCCAACGCCGACTTCCGGGCGTTCCTGCTGGCTAAGGCGCTCAATGGCGAGCAGGCGGCAGGCCACGCACGCCAGTTCCACACCATGGCCACGCGCACGCGCCAGCAGTACCTACAGGACCTGGCCACCAATGAGGTGACCACCACGTCGCTGGACTCAGCTTCCCGCTTTGGCCTGCCCTCCCTGGGCGGGAGGCGACGGGCGTCCCCTCGCAGTGCAGGTGCCGAGCTGCAGGCGCCTGGCGCGCTGGTGTGGGGAGTGCGCGCGGCACCGGGGGCACGGGGCTTGGCCGGTGGCCAGGCGGGCAGCGCCGATGATAAGGAGGTGCCCTGCCTGCTGGGCATCTCTGCCGAGGCTTTGGTGCTGGTGGCGCCACGCGACGCCCGCGTAGTCTTTAACTGTGCCTGTCGCGACGTGCTGGCCTGGACCTTCTCGGAGCAACAGCTCGATCTGTACCATGGCGGTGGGGAGGCGATCACCCTGCGGTTCGACGGGCCCCCTGGGCAAGCTGTGGGCGAGGTGGTGGCGCGCCTGCAGGTAAGACCCAGGAACGAGGGCGGGGCGAAAGGGCGCTGCCGGGTCCCTCCGCGCGTCTGGGGCGCAGCCTGCTGTGGAACCCATTCCCGCTGCCTCTCTTGCGAAAGGGAGAGCCAAGGGGGGCAGTCCCAGCCCGAGTTTAGCGAAGCTGGACCCTGGTCTCCGAGCTGCGGGACCCTCACGCTCTGCTGGGGGGCTGGGGGTGGGGGGAAGGGCTGTGTGGCCTCGGACGAGGTTGCTGGGGCGGCCCCGCCTCGGGTCGGCCCCCTTATGCCACGCCCCGCCCCAGCTGGTGAGCCGCGGCTGCGAGACCCGCGAGCTGGTGCTGCCCCGCGACGGCCAGAGCCGCCTGGGCTTCGAAGTGGACGCCGAGGGCTTCGTCAAGCACGTGGAGCGCTTCACGTTCGCGGAGAAGGCGGGGCTGCGGCCCGGGGCGCGCCTGCTGCGCGTGTGCGGCCAGACGCTGCCCAGCCTCGGCGCGGACGCTGCGTCCCGGCTGCTGCGCTCCGCGCCCAAGGTCTGCATCACCGTCCTGCCCCCGGACGAGAGCGGCCGGCCCCGCAGGTCAGGGCGCCCGATGGGTGCGGGAAGGCGGGGGACTGCGCAGCTGGCCGCGCGTGTGTCGCCATTAGCATTCTGGAGAAGCTGAAGGCCTTTCCTTCTTGAGAAACCCCAGCCTCTTCATCTCTCTGAACAGCACTTTCCCCGTGGGTAGAATGAAGCCATTTAGTAAAGGAGTGTGCCCAAGTTCTACTAAAACTTTATTTTTTATTTTTATTTTTTAAATATATCTTTATTGATTTCAGAGAGAGGAAAGGAGAGGGAGAGAGAGAGATAGAAACATCAATGACGAGAGAGTCATTGATTGAGCCCGCAACCCGGACATGTGCCCTGACCAGGAATCGAACCCGGATCGCCTGGATCCTAGGTCCATGCTCAACCGCTGAGCCACGCCTGGTCGGCTAAAACTTTATTTATAGACACTGAAATTTGAATTTTATGATTTTCACATGTCATGAAATGTTCTTTTTATTTCTTTCAGCTATTTATAAATGTAAAAACGATTGTTGGTGTGCATTAGTTCAAAAACAGGCACATCTAAAACATAAAAGCCACAGGCTGGAATTTGGTCCCCAAACAGTAGTTGTACTATTATTTAAATCCTCACAGCAAGGTATGAGATCAGTACTATTACCCCCATTTCACACATGGAGAAGTGGACCTTCAGAGTGATTTGCCCAGGATACACAGGGGCAGCGCTGCGATTTGGTCTGGAAAAATGGCCAATAGCCAGGCAAACATTTTTCACTGTTAGGGAGTTTAGAGAGCTCTCCTGGAAGTGAGCCTCAGAGACAGCTGGAGGACCTGAAGACGAGTGGTAATGCCAGATGCTGGGGCAGGGGTGTTCCTACTTGAAGCTGCCCCTTCCTCCCCCCAGGAGCTTTTCGGAGCTGTACAGGCTGTCTCTGCAGGAGCCCAGCCGGCGGGGGGCCCCAGAGCCAGTGCAGGATGAGGTCCCTGAAGTGGCCCTGATGCCCATCACAAAGCAGCTGCTTCACATGTGCCTGAGTGATGGCAGCAGTCCGCCAGGGCCCGGAGACCTCGCGGAGGAGAGGACTGAGTTCCTGCACAGCCAGAACTCGCCATCGCCCTGCAGGTGCACCCTCGGCCACCCTTCTCATCCGGCCCAGTGAGGCTGGGCAGGCAGGCCTCTGAAAGCAAGACCATGGGGTGCATGCAGCTTCTAGTGCTGAGCTGTCCTTGTTCTCCCCAGCTCTTTGTCAGATGAGGCCCCAGTCCTGCCCAACACTACCCCGGACCTCCTCCTGGCTGCCACAGCCAAGCCACCAGCACCTAGTGCTGGCAGGGAGACACCCCCCACCCAGGTGAGCAGATACAAGGCTCTGCAACCCTATAAGCAGCGGTGGGCACAGTGGTGATAGTGGGCATCGCTGCATCCATATCCATTTCTGCCCCTCAGGATGGGCCAACCAGCCCCAGTGGTGGTAAGGACAGGGGTGACCTGGCCCCAGAGCTGAGGGACTCCTTCCTGCCACGAACTTTGTCTCTTCGAAACTCCATCAGCAAAAGTGAGTGTGGAGCGCAGTGGGCTATAGGCTAGGAGGCAGGCGGTGGGGAAGCTGGCCTGGGCTTCCCTGGCTGAGCCCACTTCCTTTGCCCAGTCATGTCCGAGGCAGGCAGTGAAACTCTGGAAGACGAGTGGCAGTCCATCTCAGAGATCGCCTCCACTTGCAACACCATCCTGGAGTCGCTGTCCCGGGAGGGTGAGGCCACTGAGAGCGCTGTGGGGAGGAGCCAGGATGGGGCTCTTATTTCCTTTACCAACCTGCTCAAACGGTCCCTCTTTCCCCATAGGACAGCCCATCCCAGAGAGTGGAGATACCAAGGAAACCCCAAAATCTGATGCTGAGTAAGGCTCTGCACCCTAATCTAGCCCCTTCACCATGCCTCTGTGACCACCGTCTGCCCATTCAGTGGAGTTAAGCATTGTCCCAGGGTTCTGCTTTCACACATCCATGTGTCTGAGAAGATGGGGGTTGGGCCGCTCTCATCCAGGAGGGTCTGGGAGCAGCTGTGGCATTGCCCTGTGCCTCAGTTCTGCTGAGTGCTGACCCCCTGTCCTCAGGCCAGAACCTGGGAGCCTGTCCGAGAAGGTCTCTCACCTGGAGTCCATGCTCAGGAAGCTGCAGGAGGACCTGCAGAAGGTGATGGGCTGGCTGGGGTTTGCTGGGGAGTCACAGGGCTGCCCCAGGAAAGGGACCAGTCATTCTGATTCCTGCTTCCTGGCCCCGCTCCCCCAGGAGAAGGCAGACAGAGCAGCCCTGGAGGAGGAGGTTCGGAACCTGCGGAACAACAACCGGCGGCTGCAGGCCGAGTCGGAGAGCGCGGCCACGCGCCTGCTCCTGGCCTCCAAGCAGCTGGGCTCGCCCAACACCGACTTGGCCTGAGCCGTCTAGTCCAGCCTTAGCCTGGCTGTGGACCTGCTCAGAACTGCCCAAGTCCTTTAGGGCACCGGGGTCCCACTGGGCCCTGGGCCCCCCTCAGGAACTCTCCCTGCGCAGAGGCGCGTCTTAGCACTGCCCCCTCTCCCCAGCCCAAAGTTTCCTCTACTCCATTCCTGTTTGTAAATATTCTGTGAAGAAAAGGGGACTTCAGGGAGTAAAGAAGCCACTGCTGTTTATGTCTGTTTGTGTTTGATGTTCATGACATGACAGGAAGGCGTTTTGCCCCCAGAGGCCCCAGCCAAGCTCCCAGGACCAGTGAGAAAGGCAGGCCCTGGGGACATTGGCTCAGGGTTGAACTGGCACTCGCTGAGGGGCTCTCTGATGCTAGGCCTCCCCTTTGGCTTCTCTTCCACAAATATTTATTTGGTCTGTTGGGAAGCATGTAGCCACACCCATACCTGTTCTGCTTAGTCGGCCAAGCCAGGCCCAGCCAGGCCCCTGCCCTGGAACCAAACCTGAGGGCCTGAGATCTGGGGCAGAGGGTGGATCTGCAGGGCAGGGAAGAGATGGAGCTTAGGGTCAAGGAGAGCCTGACCACACCCCCTTATGAAGGCTTCTCACCTTGCAAGGCCCTATCCCCCAGTGTAGGCCCTACCTCTCCTCTCTAGTCACTGAGCTCCCAAGCCTGGTATTCCCTCTATCACAGGGCCAGATCTTACAGGGCCCAATTCCAGAGGCGGTGGTGTCTGTGCCTCAGTTGGCTGGGAGGTTCCATGTCCTGGAGGAAATCCCCTTGACCTACTTCTCTCCTGACCTGCCTATGACCTTTTGTTCTTGCCCAGGCTAGGCCCTCTCCCATGAGCGCCATCAGCAGGGACAAACTGGGATTTCATCTAAACCTTTAGTTTTCTGAATCTGAGGCCCCAACAGGGCACTGATTTCCCCAGGGTCACATGCCTAGTCCAGCCCCTTCTGCAGGCTGGCTGAGGCTCACCCTGCTGAGACCCAGGCACTGGGTCCACCCATTAACTTAGGCTTTGGCAGGATGAACTGGGCTTTGAGGAACAGCATCAGGATATTAGGCTTCATGGAGAAGGTAATGCGAGGGCTGGGTTTTGAAGGTTGAGTCAAAGGTATCCCGAGTTGGAACGGTCTGGGGGCTACTGGACTGGAGTCAGGGCAAGAGGCCACAGCTGAATCAGAAAGAGCTGTGAAGGGTGCACTAGGGTCCTGGACTAGCAGTTCCCAACACTCCAGCTTTACCTGGTGTGGACTGTACTGAGCAGCCCTCACGGGGCAGTGTGGGAGGCTCTGGCCACTCTGTGCAGAAAACGGATCTGGTCATGTCGTAGATAGATGTTCAAAGGGAGACCAATGAGGTGAAATTTGGGTGTCAGAGCCCTTTGTTTGCAGAGAAAGCAAAGCCAGGGAGGAGGCTGTAACAGCAGCCCCAGCGGGAGGTGGTGGTGGTTTAAATTAGGTCATGGGGTAGAGATGGGGAGACCTGGGCAGGCTTGTCAGGACCTGGTGATGGGAGTGGATTTGGGGAGAAAATGCAGCATCCACAGTGGTAGCCGAGTTTCTGGCGGGAATCCCTTGAGGAGCACAGGGCCATGGCTGGGATGGGGAGGGCAGGCTGGGACATGGCTCTGGTCGTTTGGAACAGGGCTGGTTGGAGAGGCCTGAGGGACTTCGGTGCGCAGAAGGGAGAGGTCTAGGCTGGAGATAAGGATTTGGGACTGGTGAGCCATGAGAAGGATGAGGTCACTCAGGAAGTGTGGGAAGGGCCATTAGAGAGCTTCCGGGGGTCATGGGAGGACACTGCAGGACACTGGGAATGCCAAGAGCGAAATGAGACGTGGCTGGAGTACTCTGTGCCTCAGGTTGGCCACACTGCGGGCAGCTCCGACACCCACTTCCTCGGGTTTGGAGCCTTCTCACCAGGCCAGGCCGCTCTCGGGCTCGCCCGGACGCCCACAGCCCCGAGGCTCCGCTGAGCCCCGCCTCCCAGGGGCCGCCGGCCGGCTCGCCCAGGCCCTGCCACGGCGACCGGGTGCGCCCCTCGCGGAAGTGCAGCTGGTGCTGACCCCTGACCAGCCCACCCCGCTTTAGGCCCCACCACTGGCCCCGCCCCCTGAGCCAGAGGCTGGAGCGAGGTCCACGCTAGTCTCCAGTTCCACGACATTCCGCCGCCCGCTGGGGTGTCCCGCTGCAGGCCTGGCCACCGGAGCCTGCGCCCAGGGTCCGCTGTGTCCTCAGGGGCCTCGCTAGCAGTTGCAGCACGTCTCACTGATAAATCGCTTGCCCCTGCCTTCACCCTCCCGCAACGGTGCAAAGCCCGGGACACAGACGTCATCGGCTTCAGGGGTTTTCCCAAAGCGCACTACTCGGTTTGCAGATGCGAATACTACACGTGCGCATGCGCACTCGTAAAGGCAGGGCCTCGCGCTCCGACCCTGCTTCACTGCGCATGCGTCAGGCCAAACCGGAAGTACCTCTGCTCTAGCTGTTTGGGTTGTGTCCTGGCTTTGTTTAGGCGTTGTGGGAATGCAGATTTAAGATTTTTTAGACCCTTGGCCCTAGCAGAACAGGCTATCAAACCATAGACCTTTATCTGGCACTTCCCCAACAGACGCCCTCTCCAAACCTTAGCCCACGTTCTTGATCTTTTACAGCCGGGCCCCATTGAAGCTTTCCAACATCGTCTTACCCTGCTCACCTACAAATGCTGGCTAGTCCCTCATTGAGACCCACCTTCCTCTGTCGACCCTACGAACTGAAGCTTCCCACAGTCAATGGGCCCTATTGGGAACCCCACCCACCTTAGCTGTCTATTTTCATCCACTGGACAGTGACTAGGGATTTTCAAGGGCACCCTCAGACTGCAAGCTCCCAGATGACAGTGTAAATATTCATCCAAGTCTGTATCACCAATGCCCAGCCTGATGTGACCAGAAAGCAGGCAAACCTCTGATAGGCTTGGCAACAAATTTATTAGTTCAGAATAGAAAGAGCAGGAGTCCAACTGCTTTGATTCTTCAGTAAAAACAGCTTCTTCACTGGAGAGCTGCCAGCCTGCCCTCCCCACTCTCCAGACAACTCACCCTCCTATTAAGGCACTTGAAAAAGGTGTTAACAGAAAAGTCTCAGACCCAACCTCCCTGGATTATGCAGAGGGCCAGAGCTGTCCCATCAATCTCTTCAGCCACAGCTGAGCAAAGAAAAGAGCTGGCAGAGACTTTGGCAGGGCAGAAGTCCAGCCTCTCAAATGCTGGTGTTATGCATGAGGGCAATGCCAGCACCACAGAAGAGCTGGTAACAGGAGCATCATTTTGGCTCAAATGTAAATGAATCCATGATTTGAGGAAGACACTTGATAGTAAGGCTTTGTGGCCTCCAACGCCGTAGCTCCAGCCTGTCCCTCTCTCTAGGAGAGTACTAGAAGCTGGAGGGTGGGGCTGGGGGCCTCCAGAATTCCCTACAGAGAGAAAGGAGCTTAACATAAGGATAGAGGAAGGAAGAGTTTGAGTCCTCCCAGCTCCCCCATTTCCAGAGAAGTTAATGCTTCTGCTTAAGCACCTCCAAAATGAGAGATAGAAAGATACTGCCAATAAAAGAGTAAATACACCCTCCTCACCACAAAGACATCACCCAAAGAAGTTGGGGGCAGTTGGAGCACACACCCCCCCCAGAATCCATAAGTGCTTGCTTTGGGAGGGCTTCAATCTCCTGCAGCCCACTGCTAGGGGCAAGGCAGGTGTCACTCCCTTAGGAGCTGATCTGACTCAGAAGGGCTGAGAAGTCCATGTCTGCAATGGAGGAGAAGTCTTCATCCCCTGAGAGAAGGCCGTTGGGGAGCCCAGAGGCCCCAAGGGGAGCGGGAGCTGGGTCAGGGGGATTCTGGGACCCTGTAACCAGGCGTGTTATAGCCTCAGGGTACTCCATCAGCATGGGCTCCGCTGTGTGTGGGGCCATAGACACACCCTGGTTCAGCATTTGCTGAAACTCAGAGTTGTCGACGGATGCCAGGTCTGTGAACACGGCTGGGTCAGTGTTATTGCCCAACAGGGCCCCCAGGTCTTCATCAGCATCAAACTGCAGCTGTAGCAGGGCCTCCGTCAGTGTCCCTTCCCCTGCCTGGGTGGGCTTGGGGGCAGGCGGGGCCACAGCCTGAGCAAGGCTGGAGGCTAGGACTGGGACAGGGGCTGGGGCCTGAACCAGAGCTGATGCCATGGCTGGGGCAGGGGCTGCTGCCAAGGCTGAGGTCTGGTTTGGGATCTGCCCAGGAGAGAAGACCATGGGGGAAAACTCCTCAAAGTTGATGGTGCTGAGGGATGGCGTAAAGGCATAGGGCTGGGGTGCTGGAAGAGAGACAGAGACAGGGGTCAGAGAAAGCATGAGACCCACCCCGTCCTCTCTGTACCCTACCATATCAGTAGTGCACAGGATCACCCTAGCCGGTTTGACTCAGTGGTTAGAGCGTTGGCTCGTGGACTGAGGGTCCCACATTCAATTCTGGCCAAAGGTATGCACCTCGATTACAGGCTTGATCCCTGGCCCTGGTCGGGGTGTGTACGGAAGGCAACCAATCGATGTGTCTCTCTCACATTGATGTCTCTCTTTCTCTCTCTCTCTCCCCCTCCCGTCCACCCTCTGAAAAGCAATGGAAAAAGTATCCTCGGGTGAGGATTAAAAAAAAAAAAATAGCGCACAGGATCAATCCCTCCCTGTGCAGTCATGCCAGCACCCTCTGCCCAACCTGACCTAGCCTGTGGGGTCCAGTTCTAGCCTCACCTCCTTGCAGCCCTCTCCACTCCAGCCCGGAAAGCTCTCCTAGTCTTTTAGAAGGATGCTTTCAGAGATCAGCTGGTAAAATGTGATCTTACAGCTGAAAAACCAAGCCTTAAGAGGACATGGGCCCAAGGAGTGCCCAGTGAGTGTAGCCTGAAGCAGGGCACTCTTTTTTGAGCCACACACGAACACATATATTTTGCTATTTTAGACGTGACCTTTTTGTTTCCCTAATTCAACTGAGAGCTGAGGGCAGAGACTGTAACAACTTTTTAAACTCTGTACCCCTAGGTATCTGATACGGAGTTTTTAACTGGCACAGTGGTTCTCAGACGTCAGTGTGCATTGGCATCCCCAGGAAGTAGCTGGGACCTGGACCACACTTCTGATTCCATAGATCTGCAATGGGGCCCAGGAATCTGCATCTTTACCACTCTCCAGATGGCTCTGGCACAGATAATCAGGTCATGCCCTGAGAAACATGAGCCCGACACACAGCAGTCCTCAGACACCTGCTGGTGAGGTTGAACTGCTCTTTTCTCTCCGAGGGGGTGTAAACCATAGGCTGAACAGATTTGAGCCTATAGTTCCTGTGGGACTACAGGAAATCCTTACCAGGCTTAGGGATGGAAGTTGAGCTACGGGAGGGCACAGCAATGCGCCGAGGAGGCGGCCGGGGGTCCGTGGGTCCTGCGGAACAAGTCTGGGTCAGTTCTTGGCCTCCAGGGATCCCCCCTCCTCCACCCACTACCTTCTCTATAATTCTCCCCACTACCCATCTCACCATTGAAAGGACTCTTTTTCATGATGCTCTTGAAGGTCTCATATGTCCTTTTGCGTTTCTCCTCAATCCGGTGACGATCATCTGGGAAAGTAACAGGGAAAAGTGAATCTTGCTCTTCTCAGCTACACCCCCAAGCTCTCAGAGCGCCCTGAGGAGGAAGGTGATGAGCCAAGCTTTCCTTAGGCCCTTTCTCCAAACCTTCCGAGTCAACGAGAAGAGCTGCGTGATACAAGAATCCCACAGCTTTCTGAGAAGGCCTCTTGTTGTCTGATCTGTCACCTCTGAAGGGCACATGAGTGCCTCCAGGCAAAGGGGCCATGCTCTGGGAGAGCAGGAGCCCTCACGGCGCCCTAATCTCAGCTTATTCTTACCTGCACTGCTCGCATCCCAGCTCCCCTCCAGCCTCGCTCCAGGCCTGGCGGTGATGTCTCTGCACTCTGGGGCACTGAGGCATTACAGGCTTACTTAAGGCTTCCACAAGGGCTCTTATTCTCACCTCTGATGGTTTGATAGTTGAGTCAGAGCTTTCAGAACTGTCTTCCTAACTACAGCAGCACTTGGGTAACTCCGAAGTACTTAACACCATCAGTCCAAAGCCAGCCTCATCATCTCTCCTCAGAAACCTGGCTTTCTCCTCCTGTGTTCTCTCACCACCTGTCTGCCCTGTCACCAGAGCGAGAAACCTTGGACTCATCCTCACCATCTTCCTCTCACTGCCACTATTCACTAACTTGACACATATTTACCAACCACCTGCTAGGTGCCAGGCTCCATCCTAGTCACTGGGGATATGGCCCTGAGTAACCAGACAAGGTTCCTGCTCCCGAGAGTCGACACCCTAGTGACAGAGGGGCAGGGATACAACCATATACGAGAGATAAAAGCACTAAGGAAGAGACACGGGGTGATGATGCTAACAGTGCCGAAAATGAGGTCAGCGAGTCTAGTTTAGAGGTGGCCAGGAAAGCACTGGTGGAAGCCCAGGTGGAAGCCCATCACATGAAGGTTGGGGGCCAAGCACTTCAAGCAGAGGCAACAGCTAGAACCCAGGTCCTGAGGCGGGACTGAGCTTGGTGCGGGGGATGCTGACAGGTAACGGAGGACAGCAGTCATGATATCATCTCTCTGGCTATTCCCTCTGCAAGGTTCACGCCGCATCTTCTCTTCCTGGACTACTGTGACATCTTCCAGCATGGCCTCCCCTCCTCCAGCCTCTCCCTCTCAGATCCTCTACTCACCGCTGCCAGGCTGAGCTTCCAGATCTGCTCATGTCACTTCTCTGCTTATAAATCTTTGGTGGCTGCCCACTGCCTTCAGGATGAAACCCTGGATGAATGTCTTAAGCCTAACATTCTAGGCTCTCCTGCCTGGGCCTGTTCACTGCCCAATGTCACCTCCCACCACAGAGCTGCCCCCAAACATGCTGTGCATGCTCCGACACCCCTGCTCTTCCACGTGCTGGTCCACCTGCCTAGGGAGTGTGCCTCTATGTCTTTCTCCAATTTACACGGCACCTCCTCCATGCAGCTGTCCCCAGCACATCCCTCCCTCCACTTCGTATGTAACTCTGTGACTTAAGGATCTGTTTTGCATGTGTCTTCCTCATGTGACTGAACTTCTGGAGGTCAGGGAACAAGTCTTATTCATCTCTATATTCACAATACCTGGCACAGGCCCTGGCACCAAGTGGGCTCTCAGTAATTACTTGTGGAATGAACTGATGGCTACTTTGGGGTTGCTTTCCAACTGTATTAGATTGCTCCTAGGGTAGAAAACACTCTCCGGCTAGATACAGGCACTGGAGAGAGGATCATTCTGGCTGTTCCTACTGTGGTCAGATACCCAAAAGCCTGGACCAAACCATGGCTGTGTGACGGTGACAAGAAACACAGTGTGGCAACAGGACCCTGCAGCCAGACAGCCTGGATTCAAGTGCTGACTATGATTCACTACCTGTGTGACCTCAGGCAAATTAGATCCTATCTCCTATCCCAAAAGGCTCCTGAGAGAATAAAATCAGGTAATTCACTGATATGCTTGAAATAGAGGCAAGCCGTTTAACAGGAGCTCAGTAAAGCTGGAGATCATTATTACTAAACAAGGCAAGAGAGAGAACCTGGTTACTGTGTAAATTCCACCCAGCTCCAGCTTTTGACCCTCAACTATGGCCCCAGACATCCAGCCGTGGCTTCGCTGTCCTCGGCTGCTGTGTACCTGTGTCTGGGAGGTACTGGAATTCCATGGGCTCACTGAGCTCCCGATCTGAAGGCCGCCGCAGCTGCATAGAGACACGCACTGGGGCCTGCAGGCTAGGGTCCGCATAGGGAGGTGTCCGGAACACAATGGCCACTTGCCGGTGTACATCAGCTTGTGAAAAGGAGCCTCGGGCCTCCCAGCCTGGTCCCGTGAAATACACTTCAATGTCCTCTGTAGGAGAAGGAGTGGCAGTGTGGGCTGATGTGCTCAACTCACCCACAGCCACCGCCCACCCAATCGCTGATATTTGTCCCTTGAGCTCCATCACAGTGCTGCCCCCACGGTGTTGGGGGGAGCATGTAAAGCCAGCTCCTGACACTTGCCATCTCCAGGCAGCCATTCCCCTCACCTCCTCTTCCGGAGTCCCACCCTGCCTCCTGGAATGTACCTTTCTGCACCTTGTCACACAGCAGGAAGATCTCATCCCCCCCGAGGCAGCTCCCCGAGTTTCGGTTCACTCGGCAGATCTTGAGCTCAGCTGTGTTGGGGGCCCCTGAGGGTGTGGGAATAAGGAAGAAAGCCCTGAGCCACCAGAGGTCTCCAGGTGGCCTACAGGAGATCCAACGCCTGGTGACCCCAAAGTCAAGGTTACCCAGCGCTTGCTCATCGCATCTTTGCAGCCAAGTTTCAACCATTCCCACTGGCCCACTCCAACCAATTCAGCAACTAGTTATCTACTAGCCCCTACCATATGCCCAGCACTGTTGTAGAAATGGAGAATGCAACAACCCACGGAACCTAAACATATCTGCCCTCCTCGAGTTACAGTTCAGTGGGAACCAGTCTGGCCACACCTCCTTTCTCCACCTGACCCAAGCAGTCTTCAAGGCCGAGTTTATTACACTCACATGGCAATGAACTCTTCCCTCCTGACCCCCCCCTCCGTTCAGTTTCCTGTCCTTAGGGCCTAGAGCCCTTTTATTTCATTCCTCCTGTTGGTTACTTAATTAAAGACTGCAGTTAATGTCAGCCTAATTGATCTGTGAACTTCCTGTCAGCTTTTATCATTGAAGTATTACTTTCTAACACTGTCTTTTCCTGGGAGTTTATTTCCTGGAGCCATTAATGCAGTTCTGGGCACACCATCCTCTCATCACATACAGGAAATGCCTGTCTCCCATCTGACTCCCTGCCAGCCTGAAAGCTACACAAGGGCAGCTCTGGGTCCTCTCTGCCATGGCTCCCAGGCCAGTGGAGCCGGACAGAGGAGAGACGAAAAGTCCAGATGACTGTACAAAGCCCAAGCCCTCTCACAGGCTGTAACCACTCACTCCCTTCCCCTCACAGGCCCATCCCCTCCCCTTCCTGCACTCCCTGGCGACTCACGGTTGTCAAAGATGGGATGAGAGAGGACAGGTGCCAGGCGGAGGGGCCTGCCTGATGGGTCCCGCACTGTCACCTGGAAGCAGAGCCGCACAGCATTCAAGTCGTAGTCTCCGCGCTGCTCTTCTATGGGAACTGCCAGAAAGACAGATGGTCAGGAGAGCCAGGGCAGGGGGTGCGACAGGGAGCTCTGCTAGAAGGGCTGTTTGAGGGTGTGTGAAACAGTAGGAGTCCTAGAGGAGGGAGAGAAGGTTCTAGACCCATCACTGAGCTGTGTGACCCTGGCTGTCACGTCCCCTCTCTGGGTCTGTTTTCCCAATGGTAAAATGGGAGTGTACTGAATGGCCAGCAAGATTCCATCTGTACTGTGAGTCTTAGCCAGTGAGGGAGAGATGCAGGGAAGGTGGCTTCGGAAGGGGGACAGAGGGTGGGGGTGCTCCAGGCAGGCCCGGGCCTTCTCCCCCTCAGCCCTCACCTTGGAAGGGGTTGTTGTTGGTCTGGATGCGCTGACTGATGGCCTGCTCCAGGTCCCGCTTCTTCACACACTGGATCCCCAGGTTCTGGAAGCTGAGTTCCCCCGGGCATCAGTCACACTGTCTCCAGCAGCGCCTGGGCCCTCCTGCTTCGCCCAGTCTGCCCCTTCCTCCCCTACCTCCTGACCAGACCACCACTCCATGCTTAACCCTCTTGAATGGCTTCCCACTGCACTGCAATGAAACCCACTCCTTGCTCTGGCTGACAAGACCCTCTGCCTGTGATCTGGCCCTAGCCACAATCCCTGCCGGCTCCTTCCCCAATCACAGAGGCTTCTCTTCTGTTCTCCAACACACTACACTCATTCCCACTCCAAGGCCTTTGCACTTGTTCACTCTGCTTAAAACGTTCCGTCCGCGCTTCCCTACCTACTCTTTCTCACCATGCATCTTACCTGGAAGAGGCCTTCCCAGACCTCCCAGTGCAAAGTAACGAGGACAGCTTCCTCGCTCACCCCATGCTGGGCTATTCCAGCTTATTACTAATTCATTTTCATCATTAAGTTATTATTCTTGAACAGTGTTTTGCTTTATTTATATATTTGTTTACAGCCTGTCTCTGTCAACTGGTATGTAAGCTCCAGGGGAGACTGCTGGTTCTATGGTTTTCTTTCTCATTACAAGAGATGTGACACTAAGGGACTCGCTGTTCCAGCCACAGGGGTTGGGGGTCAGAGGTAATTATGGACCCATTCCCATCTGACATGGCTTCCCACTGTGCTGCAATGAAACTGGCATGTACTTGAGAGAGTAGACACATAATACATGATTTTAAGACAAAGGAAATCTGCTTGCAGCTGAGCAGGGGACAGAGCAAGTGTGAGGCATTCTGCCCTGGGTCCAGAAAGTAACACTGTAACAGTGACACAACTGCCCCTCCTCTTGTCCTCCCACCTCACCCCCAAAGCCCTGCCGGCCTGTGGGGAGCTTACCTGTGGATGCAGCGGTCCGGGCAGAGCTCAGCCTCGTAGAAGCCATCCCGACAGTCTTTCCCCACGAGCTCATGGGGGTGAGGCCGGTGAGGGGGGTCCTTAGTAACCAGGGAGATGCGAACTGTCCCTGGCCCTGTGTAGCCATTGATCTGTCCAAAGTACAGACAGCACCCTGAGCTTCAGGAATTTCAGAGCTAACTCCCAGACACAAATTTCAAGGGGACCTGGAGGCAAACCTGCTGGGGATCCACAGTCCCTCCCCACTGACTCCATGTCCCGCAGCCTTTGCTGACCTTAATGGTGGGGTGGGTCTTGGTGGTGTCTGTGCTCCTCTCTCCCGGGATACTGCCTGCTGAGCGGCCCTCGCACTTGTAGCGGAAGCGCATGCCCCGCGGCTTGGGCTGCTCGATGATCTCCACGTAGGGCCCGGAGGCCTGGGCTGGCTCTGCGGGGACACACCAGCCAGCCCCCGTCAGGCGGCTGCCCCCACTGCCCCAAGCCCTGGGGAGCTCCTCCCAAAGCACTGAGGACGGATGGTCCACTTACCAGAGGGGAAGATGAGGGGGAACAGGTCTGAAAGGGGAGGGAGAAAGGGGTCAGCACAAGCTCACTTCCGATCTTCACCAGGGAGGGCCTCCCAGGGAAACTGAGTCAGGGCCTGCTCCCTGGAACCTATGGTGAAACTAAGGGGTGGGAGCAAAGCAGCCAGAAACACCTGTTTCCTGAGAGAACACCGGGCATGATGTTCTCCCTTTACTCGGGGAAACTGAGTCAGGGCCTTTTCTACTTTCACAAGAAAAACTAAAAGACAGCACTCCCCACCCGGGATCCTGAGAGGAAACTGAGTCAGATACATTCCGAACAAGAAAACTAAGAACTGCCCTCCTGAGCCCCGGAGGGAAACTGAGTCAAGGCTCACCCCCCTCCACCACCTACTGAGTCAAGGTCCCATCCACGCAGGGGGGACAGTGAGTCAGGCCCCACAACGCCTGCCCCGCCCCACGCCACCATCCGGAGGCCGCTCCCCGCACAGCGCCCCTCGGCGCAGGAAGGGGCGGGAGGCGGCGCGGAGGCTCTCGCCGCGGTTCCCGCGGCGTCGGCGCGGCCACCCCCCGGGGTAGAGGGCGCCCTCACCGTCCATGGCCGGGGTCCCGGGATCCCGGGGGCGGGGCCGGGGTCGCAGCTGGGCCCGCGGGCGCGCTACAGCCGAGCCATTCGCCAGAGGCGGAAATGCGCCGCGCGCTCGCCGCCGCGTCACTGCCGGGAATCGGCCGCGCCTGCGCGCTGCGCCGCCGCCGCCGCCGCCGCCGCCGGCCCGCGCGGGGCACCGAGAGGTCGCGCGCACGCAGTGGCCCGGGCGGCTGGCAAGTGCGCGCCGCGCCGGGGTTCGAGAGGTTCCTGGGCCGCAGGCCCCTGGGTTCGGCTCGCTTCTCTGTCTGGGCCCCAGCTGGAGGGCGGGCCCGGCGATTACTCACAATGTTTTTAGGGGATTTCGGGGCCCCCTCCCGCCGATCGGAGGAGTCTGATGATGTCACCCGGGCCGGGTCTGGAGCACAGCCAGGGTGCCGGGCTGCGGCCGCCCGCCCTGCGTAGGGAAGGCTCAGGCCTGCTCAGCCCGCAGAGGCCGAGCGGCTGAGCTCCATCCACCTGGCTGCCTAATCGCTACAGGGGTCTGTGGTTGTCGGCGCAGAAGCACTTTTTAATTTCCCATCCACCCCAACCTAGATGCAGTGGGAGTGGGGTGGGGGGCGCCCGGACCTGACCACCTGGCCTTGCCTCGGGGAGCCTGCTACCCGCGAGGGGCGGCCGGAGCCCCCGCGGGCCGCCAGGCTCGGGTTTCAGGCGCCTCACACTGCCAGCCCTCGGGGGCGCATCTCCGGAGCCCCGTGGCCGTAACTGACGCCTGTCGTCTTAGAAGCTCCGGGACCCCCGGTGGCCTCTTGACCCGTAATGTCACGGCGCCGCCGCTCTTCTCCCTGGGGCCTCCTGTCAGGGACCAGAAGTCGGCCAAAGCGGTCCCACTAATTAGCTGTCATGTGACCCCTAAGCCGGGGTAAGGGCCCCGAGTGAAGCCCAGGGCGTCGTTCGTGCGGGACCGGGGAGGGGGCGGAGGCTGGGGCACCCGCGCCCCGGGCCGGTTCCCCGTCGCAGAGCGAGGACGCTCCCGGCGGGCGGCGGAGTCTTCCCCAGAAGGGAAAACCTTATTTTCTATGACTTCGTTCTAAACTAGGGAATCATGTGGGAATTGGGAAAGACTGGAAATTCTGACTTGCTTTCTCAAGCTTTGAGAAAACAGGAAGCGAAAAGTGAAAACAGTTACCACCGCTCCCACTCACTTCAGTGTCTCACGTGGCTGGCCCCGGGTAGGAAAGTCAGCGCGTTTTCTGGGGAGGCCGACTTCAGATGGCAGAATAGGTTAATTATAGCCATTGGTTAATGACACACAGTCATCACTGACCCTTGCTGATCCTCTTTAAAAGTTCAAATGTATTTATAATTTAAATCAGGAAATTGAATTCCCCTGTACCCACTGCGCGCCGGGATTTACCTCCGCACCCTGCCGCCCCCGCTTGCCCCGGCTTGACTGTTTTGGGGTTAAGAAAAAAAATTTACTCACGTACACATGCCTACACACCATGTTGTTTCATTTTGCTTAGTTTTGAACTGTGAAAAGAGTATCATTATTTTTGGTCTTTGTTATTTTTCCCCCCCACTCAGCATATTACTAAGGTTCATGCGTTCCATAGTTTATTCGCTTTTTATGGCTGTATTTTTGTGTAAATACACCACAGATTATTTATTCATCCCAAGGATGGCCATTTGAGTTTCTAGTTTTTTGCTTTTGTAAGCAGTGTGATGAATGTCTCCTGTTGTTACACGTATACAGGAATTTTCTTGGGTATATACCTAAAAGTGATTTATTAGGGTATAGAATTTCCTTTTATGTGTTTTCAGAATAATGCCTTGGTTCTCTAGCATCCTCCAAAATTGATTTATATGCATTTAAAAAAATATATCTCAATGAATGCATGAGTTTCAACATATTTGATATGCTTTAATCTATTGAAGTTCAAATTGTTTCATCTTTGGCCAGTGGGAACCTTTTCAAGTTGGTTCTTTGGCCTTTTTTTTTTTTTTTTTAAATATATCTTTATTGATTTCAGAGAGAGGAAGGGAGTGGGAGAGAGATAGAAACATCAATGATGAGAGAGTCATTGATCAGCTGCCTCCTGCCGGCCCCTGACTGGGGATCGAGCCCACAACCCCCGCATGTGCCCTGACTGGGAATTGAACCGCAATCTCCTGGATCCCACGTCGGTGCTCAACCACTGAGCCACGCCCGGCCAGGCAAGTTCTTTGGTCCTTTTGACATAATTCCAGTAGTGTCCAAGATCTGCAATCGGACTTTTCAACTGGTTCCTGTCAGTGGAAAATGATATTTAGAGACCACAGTATGAGTGCTCAGGATACTTATTGCAACTAGGTTAGTCACTGTAGACCTTTTCATGGAACAGTTAGGTAATATATACATATTTTTATGTGAAATGCCCTAGGAATTCATACTGACATCTCTCAAATTTAGGACTACAGGGTTTGTGGGGTTTTTGTTTTTTTAAAAGATTTTTAATTGATTTTTAGGGAGAAAGGAAGGGAGAGAAAGAGAGAAACATCTGATCAGCTGCCTCCTGCAGGCCCCTTACTGGGGATTGAACCAGCAACCTTTTGGTGCTCAGGACCACACTCAACCAACTGAGCCACACTAGCCAGAGCTAGGACTACAGGGTTTTAAATTAACCTCAATCATCTTACATATTACTCCCATGTCAAAAAAATCTCAATTCTCTTTTTACAGAAACAGAAAAAATCGATTCTTAAATTCATATGAAATTGAGTAACCAAAACAATCTTGAAAAATAAGAACAAAGTTGGAGAAGTCACACTTCCTGATTTCAAAACTTACTACAAAGCTATCGTAATCAAAACAATACGGTAGTGGCATAAAGACACACATGTAGACCAATGAAACAGAATAGAATAGAAAGTACAGGCCAGCCAGGCTCAGCGGTTGAGCGTCGACCCAGGATCCAGGCGATTGGGGTTTGACTCCCGGTCAGGGCACATGCCTGGGTTGCGGGCTTGATCCCAGTCGGGGGCATGCAGGAGGCAGCCGATCAATGGATCATCATTGATGTTTCTCTCTCTCTCTCTCCCTTCCTCTCCCTGAAATCAATAAAGATATATATAAAAAAAATAGAAAGTCCAGAAAAATAAACTCTCACATATATGGTTGAATAATTTTCAGCAAGAGTGTGCCAAGACTGTTCAATGAAGAAAGGACAATCTTTTTTTAATCCTCACTCATGGATATGTTTTTATTGATTTTAGAGAGAGAGGGAGAGAGAGAAACACTGATGTGACAGGAAAACATCAATCTGTTGCCTCTCCTATGTGCCCCAACTGGGGATTGAACCTGCGACCTGGGTATGTGCCCTGACCAGAAATTGAACCCGAGACTCTTCAGCACACAGGACGATGCTCCAACCAACTGAGCCACACTGGGCAGGGCTTTTTTTTTTCCTGAGAGAGAGAGAGAGAGAAACATTGATTTGTTGTTCCACTTACGCATTTTTGCATTCATTGGTTGTTTCTTGTACGTGCCCTGGCTTGCATATCAGGACAATGCTCTAACCAACTGAGTTACCTGGCCAGGGCCGAAAGAACAATCTTTTCAACAAATGGTGCTAGGAAAGCTGGATATCCACATTCAAAAGAATGAAGTTGGACCCTTACCTAACAGGAATCGAATCATGATCTCCTGGATCATAGGTTGATGCTCAATCACTGAGCCACAATGGCTGGGCTGGGTGTTGCTTTTAAATTTTTTAATTTTTTTTTAACCTTCACCCAAGGATATTTTTTTCCATTGATTTTTCAGAGAGAGTGGAAGGGAGCGGGAGAGAGAAAGAGGCGGGGAGAGAGAGAAAGGGAGGAAGAGAGAAACATGGATGTGAGAGAGAGACACATTAATTGGTCATCTCCTGCACGTGCCCCAACAGGGCCGGGGCTCCAGCCTGCCATGGAGGTAACCTGGAGACCCTTCAGTCCAAGGGCCGGCGCTCTAACCACTGAGCCAAAACAGTCAGGGCTGGGTGTTGATTTTTATCAAATGCTTTTCCTGCATCTGTAGAGGAGATCATAAGATTTTTCTTCTTTATCTGTTAATGCAGAGTATGACATAGATTTCCTAATAGTAAACCATCCTGTATTCCTGGGATAAACCTAACTTACTCATGGTGTGTTATCATATCGTTGAATTTGATTCACTGATATTTAGGAGAGGATTTTGCAACTATATTTGTAAATGAGATGGCTGTAGTTTTCCTTTATTTTTCCTGGCCTTGTCTAATTTTGGTATCACAGTTGTACCAGCCTCAGAGAATGATTTGAGGGAAAATACCCCCTTTCTGTTCTCTGGAAAAGTCCATGTAAGTTTGGAATGATTTGTTTGTTAAAGATTTGTAAAACTCGCCGGTAAAACTGCCTGCAGCTGTTTTTCTCGGCAGGAAGGTTTCGACTTTTTCATTATGAACGTTTTCAAACACGCTCAATGTTAAAGAAAGTGTTAACCTCACACACGCCTCCTTCAGCTTACATAAATGGTTGGCTGTGCCGCGTTTGCCTCGTCTCTCAGCTCCACTTCAGGTGCAAGCTGCCCTTGCTCACGGGCCCTGGGAAGCAGCCCCTCTGGTCCGTCTCCAGCACTGTGGTGACAGCCAATGCTTGCTGAGCACTGGCTGAGTGCCAGATGTTGAGCTAAATGCTGTACCTGGGTGACCATTTGAATCTAAAGCTTACAGCCAGTCTTTGAGGTAGGTGTTATGCCATTATTATCTCCACATTACAGATGAGGTAACAGGTTCAGAGACACTGAGTAACATGCCCAGGGTCACACAGCTTAATGGAGGAGTCAGGATTTGATCCCAGTTATGTCTGATTTGAGAGCTGACATTTTGATGCAGTTACCTACCACAATGTGACCCAGGAGCCAAGTCCCAGATGCAGTGGCTAAAAGGGCCCTCAGGGGCCCTTCGGGTCCACCTGGAAGCAAGTCAGCTTCCTCAGTGTCCCTCCAGATCCACCTTTGGCCCCAACATGGTCAGTTCCGGCAGCAGGATACTCACAGCAGCTCTGGGGTTTCCAGGTCCTTTCTGATGTAGGGTCAAAATCTGTCTCCCTTTGGCTTCCATGAATGGTCAGCCTTCTGCCCTATGGGGCCTTAGAGAAGACATAAGGCTGCTCCCCATGCTAGGGAATCCCTTCAGATCCTGACCCACTCATTCACCCGATATTGACCGTGTGCCCTCAGTGTGCGTGGGACAGAGCAGTAACCAAGACAAAGTCGTAGCCCTGGTGGAGTTAACGTTCTAAAAGCAGACAGACAATAAGTTTCATATTGACAGTGACACACTCATACCCTGTCGCATTCAAGCCTCTCAGGATCATTCCAGATTTCCAGATTTGATACCCTTTGGAAATGTGGCCCCAGATGAGGCAGTCACACAAAGAACAGGGCCATGGGGCTACCTGCAATGACCCCCCAAGATATACCCTGGCTTGTTCCCGGGGGGTTGGAGTAGCCACAGGTCCTGGACAATCCCAGAGCTTCACTCTGTCCAAAACCTGGGGGGCAAAAGAAAAGAAAATCCTGTTTCGCAACTGCCATACACCAAACCAGCAGGCAGTAAGACACGCCCATTCCATTGGCCTCCCTTTCCTGTCCCCAACTCCAGCCCCGCCCCGCCCCCCAGCTCTCCCCCGCACCGGCTCCGCGCTCCCCGAGCCAGGGCCCACGCACTGCTACCCAAGCTCGCGTTCCGCCTTCGGCAGCCCAGAGCTTGCTGGCCTGTTCTCACTGTGCTCCCCAGACACCCACGTCTCAGTCCCTCCTCTATCCTCTGCCTCTTCCACCTCCAAAATCTTTCTTCAGCCCTAGGTCAGGAGTCAGTGCTGTTTCCTCAGACTCGAACCCTTCCTCCTCAGCTCCCCAGCCTGACAGATCTTTGGAACAGAAGAACACTTGGAGACAGTGTCACAGGTCGTGCACACACACTCTTCCTTTTACCCTGTGATACTCCCTCTCTAGTCACTGACTCAGGATATAGTGGAACAGAAGAAGTCACTGGTTTCAGGGTCATTAATAGATTTGGATGAATGAAAGCTCAGACATTGAAATGATCAACTTACCACCCCCCACCAAGGGGGATCATGAAAAGATGAGGAGAGAAAAAGAGAGAAATAGCAGAAGTTTCAGAAAGAAGTGGAGAGGTTGAGGTGTCCCCAGAGGAACCTGTGCCTCAGTCCCCACCAGCCCCCACCCTGGCTGAAGTGTAGAAAGGAAGAGAGAACCCAGAGAGATTGGGTTGCTGACAGCCCCGATGCCTGTGCCGTTTCTGGGCTGGAGCCAGGTCAAGGGTGCACTCAGGTACTCAAGTGGGAGCCTGGGATTCTGTCTGAGGGGCTTCACAGAGTCCCTGGGCATTGGGAGGGATCAGGACACAAAATAATGGCTTCCCTAGCCCAAAGAGTTGTGTGATTTAATATCAAGAGCTGATAGAAGAAAGCAAAAACACTAATTTGGAAAGATATATGCATCCCTGTGTTCATTGAAACATTACTTATAATAGCCAAGACATGGAAGCAAACTAGGTGTCGATCGATAGATGACTGGATAAAGAAGATATGGTGTGTGTGTGATGGAATATTATGGAGCAATAAAAAAGAACGAAATCTCGACATTTGTGGCATGGATGGACCTAGAGGGTACTGTGCTAAGTGAGGTAAAAAAGACAAGTACCATGTGATTTCACTTAGAAGTGGAATCTAAAGAAACAAAAGAAGTGAATGAACAAAACAAAATTGAAACAGACCCATAGATACAGAGAACGAGCTGCCAAAGGAGGGTTAAGGGGATTGGGGGAAGAAATCCACAAGCACAAAGGCCTTGAAGAAGCATTTAAAACAAGAGCTGGTAGACCCGGAGTGGCCCTGCCCTCAGGGCAGGGAGGCATGGGACGTGATTGAAGGGACCAAGCCCACTTTGCACACGTGGCAGCAAGGACCAGATGCCCCTCCCCCAATAGTAATATCTAGCTTTTGTGGAGTGCTCACAACAGGAACCCTTATTGTGAATCTCATTTCATTCTCAAAACAACCTTGTGAGACGCTATTCTTCCAATTTTTTGGAGGAGTGAATTGAAACGAAGACACTCACTCTAGGACTCAGCACAGAAGTGGCAGGGCAGGTATTTTCACTTGTTTTTAGAAATCAATTTTATTAAGATATATTTGCATACAACAGATGCATATGTTTTGAGTGTACACTTCAATGAGTTTAACAATATACACATCCATGTATCTATCACCACAATCAAGATGTACAACATTTCTTCCAGTCTGTGGTTCACCTTTTCATTCAACTGTTGATGTCTAAGAGTAGATTTTTATTTATTTCATAAATTTTTTCCCTGTATGGCTCATGCTTATGTCCTATCAAAGAAATCTTTGCTTACCCTAAGGTCACAAAAATTTTCTCCTGCATTTCCTTCCAGAATTTGTGTGTGTGTGCCTTGAGGGATCTGGAAAAAAGGGGATTACTCTGATACTTCAAAAGTATGTTATGTTAGATGCAAAAAGACAATAGACAAGCTCAGTTAACGTAAAGATTGACCTTTTTCAAGGAAGATACTGGCCTAGGTTATGACTACCCACGATGACTCACTTTTAGTTATAAAGTTTTCATTTCAGACCATCCTGTGTGGTTACTTTCGGTCTCTGAGTTTGTAAGGTCTTCACCATGCAGGCCTTCCGTGAGCTTGTCAGGTTTAGTATGTGGCCCTTTTATTTTTTGTCCAGTTTCCCCTTTTGGTCATAAATCAATCCAAAGTGTTACCCATGAGACAATGAAACCTCACTTCTTGTCTTCTTGAAGGAAAGATTTCAATCAAGAGATAAAGTGTACAAAAGCAAGCAAGAATTTATTGACTGCACCAAAAACACACTTAGCACAGTGAATCGAGGAAGGGCCTAGAACAGGAGAACCCAGGCAGGGCTGCTCTAGCTCACTGGGAAGTCAGAGAAAAGGAGGCCTTGGAGACAGGTTCAGGGGGTTAGCCCGGGAGGAGCTGCCACTGCCTACTGCTCAGGAGATACGTGCCTGTGGGGCAAGAACAGGGGGAAGAGAATGGCACTGGTGTGTTCCCAGGAGGGAGAGTGCCCTCTTCTACAAGTTTTATAGTTTTGTTGTTATGGTTTAATAGTTCTAGTTTTACATTTAGGTTTATAATCAAATTTTAATTATTTTTGTATAGGGTATGAAGAATCAAGGCTCATTTTTTTCCAAATGGATGTCCAGTTATCCCAGCTTTATTTGTTAAAAAGCCAAAGTGAATTCTCTTCACTTTGTCACAAATCAATTGACTGTATACGTGCGGATCTGTTTCTGGGCTCTCTTCTGTGCCGTAGATCTCTGTTTTCACTTGTTTCTATTATGCTAACGTTACACTACCTCTGGTCTTGTTCCTCTTTTTCCAAACTGCGGTGGCTATTCTAGGTCCTCTGAATTTCTCTATATACTCTAGCATCAGCTTGTCAATTTCTACCCATAAAGTTTGATGAGATTTTGATCAAGATTCTTTTTTGAACCCATAAAACTCAGTCTCATTCTTTTTTTTTTTTTAATCCTCACCTGAGGATATTTTTTCCATTGCTTTTCGGAGAGAGTGGAAGGGAGAGAGAAACACTGATGTGAGAGACACCTCGATTAGTTGCCTTCCACACGCACCTGACAGGGGCAGGGATCGGGCCTGCAAGCGAGGTACGTGCCCTTGGCCGGAATCGAACCTGGGACCCTTCAGTCCGCGGGCTGACGCTCTAACCACTAAGCCAAACTGGCCAGGGCAAATCTCATTCTTAAAATAAGAAAGACTGCTTAGAAACAGTACATATTTTTAGTGATTGATTTTTTAGAGAGAGGAGGGAGAGAGAAAAAAATCGTTGATTTGTTCCACTTATTTATGCATCACTGGTTGATTCTTGCATGTGCCCTGACTGGGGATCGAACTCACAACCTTGGTGTATCAGGATGATGCTCTAACCAACTGAGCTACCTGGCCAGGGCCAGAAACAGTACATATTTTAAGAAAGAGGAAAACAAACAAAGAAGGAAACTACATATTTAAATCAAGTTTCTAGAATATGTAGTTAATTAACTGTAGCCATGGAGCAACCAAACTTGATGTAATCTGAATAATTATTAAAATTAAATTCTTAATTAAAACAGATGTGGGTGAGGATGTGGAGAAACTGGAACTCTTGTGCATTGCTGGTAGAATGTAAAATGGCACAGCCACTGTGGAAAGCAGTTTGGTGATTCCTCAAAAAGTTAGACATTGCACTACCAAGCTATTCCACTCCTAGGTATATATCCAGAAAAACTGAAAGCAGGGACTCCAACGGATGCGTACACAAATGTGCACAGTGGCATTGTTCCCGACACCCAAAAGGTGGAAACAAATCAAAGGCCCATCAACAGGTGAGTGAACAAACAAAATGTGCTCTATCCATATAATGGAATTTTATTCAATCATAAAAATGAATGAATTTTTGAAAGTTGCTACACTGCGGATGAACCTTGAAGACACTGCGAAAATAAAGAAAAACCTCATTAAAAAGGAGCCAGAAGGCCAGTAGGGGGAGCTCTCAAACAGTACCACTGATGCCAACTATAACACCTGTCAATTACAGACCCCAAGAGAACCGTCTCCAGGAAAGAATGATCAATTACAGGCACCACCAAGAAAAGATTTACATTGCCTTTCCTACAAGAAATTGACCACCCCAGCAACTCAGCTAATGAGAAACCTTCATCTCCCTGAGCTCTTGCCTTTCTCCAAAGGACTTCTGTTTAAAACAACTCCTCCCAACTTCCTTTTTTCCCCACAAAATAATGTTCTTCTCTTTTGTCAGTTTGCCTATGGCTTTTGCTATATAGCTTGCTTGCCCTGAATTACAATTCTTTGCACTTCCCGAGTAAACCCTTTTTTGCTGGTCTAATAACTGGCTGTTTAAGGTCAACATTATGCTAAGTGACATAAGCCAGACACAACAGGACAAATATTGTTTGATTCCACTTATATGAGGTACCTAGAATAGGCAAATTCAGAAGGCAGAAAGCAGAGTAGAGATTACAGGAATTAGGGAGGGGGGTGGGAAATAAGTGTTTAATGTGTAGAGTTTATGTTCAGAACGATGAAAAAATTCTGGAGCTGGGTTGTGGTTATAGTTACATAATGTTGTGAATGTCCTTAATGTCGCCGAGCTGTACATTCATAAATGGTTAAAAGGATAAATATTATGTTATGTATGTTTTAACAAAACAGAAGTTAAAGCATTATTAATACATCTACCTGCATTTAAAAATAGAACATATGAGAGTGGGTGAGGACTGCAATCTTCATTTTGATGTTTTTAAAATGTACCCCATTACCTTTGTCTATAGTTGGGCTCACAAGGGCAACAACGTGTCTCCTGAAATCAACAGGAGGTCCATCTCTCACTTAGTAATTCAACAAATATTTGTTGAACATCTAATATTGGTCAAGCACTGTTCTAGATGCTGGATGGTGGTGTGGAGAGGATACTTACACTCAGGAAACATATTCTACTTGGAAGACACAGGTAATAAACAAGCATGTGAATACTGAGCAGAGATAAGTGCAGTGAAGAAGAGGAGTTATTTCATAATCTTTTATTGAAGAATTTTGAATCTATGTTCACCTGGATATTGGCCTGTGAAGTCTTTCCTTGTGATAGCTGATTTTGGTATCAGGGTAATGCTGCCTTATAAAGTGAGTTGGGAAGTGTCCCCTTTTCTGTTTTCTAAAAGAAATTTGTGTAGTATCAGTATTATTTCTTCCCTAACTTTGATAGAATTCACCAGTGAACCATCTGGACCTGGAAGTTCCTTTGTGGGTAGGTTTTAACTTATGAATTCAATTTCTTTAATAGACATAGGACTATTCTATTTCTTCTTGAATTATTTTTGCAACAGCAGGCACAAGTGAGACATTGAAAACACTTAACCACACTGTTGTGGTAAAGAAGACCTATTGATATTTGGGTGCTCACCATGTGCTGAGCATCGTGCCCAACCTGCACACGCATCACCTGTAGGTGTTCCCGTTTTTGTCCCCGTGATACAGCAACCAGAATCTCTCTTTTGCTTTGGCACAGAAGCTCTTCTGAAGGTGGTAGGATGGAGCTGAGGTCCCCTGTGCTGATGACGTAGAATGGAAGGCAGGTGACACCTTGAGGTAGATTGCTCAACCTGACAGAGGCCTATTTCCCTGAGCGAACACTTAACACTCTTCAAGCCAAAACCCTGCACTTTCTCTAAAAATCAACAGAAAAAATATCCTTGGATGAGGATTAACAATAAATAAGTAAATAAAGATATATTTAAAAATACACACACACACACACACACCCATTCTTAGCTCACTGGCTGTAGGAAAACCAGCCAAAGGTTGGATATGGCCAGCTGGCCATAGATTATCCACAGGACTCTATAGGACACTCAAACCAAAATGTTCACTGGGGACATTTCCCCCCAAGATGATCTGAAGTTCGATTTTTCTCCCCCTCCCCCAAGTATTTGCAGGGCTCCTCCCTTCCCCCTCTAAACCTTTGCTCAAGTAATACTTCCAGCCAGGTGTGCCGTGAGTGCCCTACCGAAAATTGCAACCTACCTGCCCATCATCCCTACCTTGTGCATTTTTAGGTTTCCCCAAACACATATCTGTCTTTAATATACTAAATAATTTCGTTTTTAGTGTATTTACTGTTCGTTACATAAACCCTTCTTTTCCTCGCAACTCTCAGATGTAAGCTCTATGAGGGCACAGTTCTTCACTCACTGATGCGTTCCAGGCTCCTAGAATAGCCCCTCGCACATGATAGGAGATTATTAAGCATTTGTTGAATGTCTGAGTGAATAATGTTGCACTACTTTTATAACTATAAACCTAATATACAAAAAACCCTAGAAATATTCCGTGAGTCCCCATAAGTAAGGAATGAAGTGCACAAACTTGACCAGGCATTGCACTCCCTTCAGTCCCACCCAGTTCTCCAGCCTCCCAACCCTCCAGACCACCCCGCCCTCGCCCTCGCCCCACCCCGCCGAGCACGCGCAGTTCATTCCCTTAGACGCCTCTCACCGCCACTAGGAGACGCCGGAACCCGCCACCGCCTCAGCACAACTCAGGTACCAAGTGACCCGCGCTGCACCCACGTGACTGGCGTCGCACCCGGTGAGCGTCACGTGACGGACTCAGCTTTCCTCCAATCGTTGTGCACGTTGTGGGGATTTCACCCAGGACCTGGCCCGAGACTTAAAACACCTCATTCTCCTGCCAGCCAAACGGGCCGGCCTCCCTCTTCCAGCTGGGCGCTGGTGTCTTTCAAAGGTCCTTGTCCAGAGCGGCTTCGGGAAGCCCGGGCCTACGACGCGCTCAGTCCCGGAAGTGACGTCTCCCAGAGGGGCCGGAAGTGGCAGTGGAGGGAGGGAAGATGGCGGAGGTGGTGAGTCCGGTGCCCGGGGCGGGGCGGAGGGAGCCAGGGGAGGTGGGTAGAGCCCGAGGACCCCCAGTAGCCGACCCTGGCGCCGCGCTGTCTCCCCAGGGGGAGATAATCGAAGGCTGCCGCCTGCCGGTGCTGCGGCGGAACCAGGACAACGAAGATGAGTGGCGTGAGTGACGTCGGGGGGCGGGGCTAAGGAATAGAAGGGCGAGGGGCGGGAGGGAGTCAACTGAACCCAAGGGAGGGGGAGGGGCCTGGAGCATTCTGGGGCGGGCGGGGCGCAGATACACTGGAGGGGCGTGGCTTGTAGCGGCTCGGAGATGGATAGGGCGGGGCTTGGGCGAGAGCTTCCAAGTGCTGGGGTGTAGGGATCAGGCTTGGCGGTGGAGTTCATCAGGTAGCAGAAGGGTGGGGCCTCATGGCCCGACCCTTCTAATGTCCCTATGCTGTTCCCACAGCCCTGGCCGAGATCCTGAGCGTGAAGGACATCAGTGGCCGGAAGCTTTTCTATGTTCACTACATTGACTGTGAGTGCTGGGCGGGGGTGAGGAGGGGCTGCAAGGTGGGGTTGGAGGGTAGTCTCTGGCATTCCTTCCTGAGCCATCCCCACTGCTGCAGTCAACAAACGCCTGGATGAATGGGTGACCCACGAACGGCTGGACCTGAAGAAGATCCAGTTCCCCAAGAAAGAGGCCAAGACCCCCACCAAGAACGGACTTCCTGGGTCACGCCCTGGCTCTCCAGAGAGAGAGGTGGTGAGTAGGTCCCCAACTTCAACTCTTCTCTCCTGACTCCTACTTCTCTCCTCTTGGCCTCAGTGGTTCCTGGATGGGCTGGAGGCAGCACCCTCCCACCCTGGCTTCAGCTTGCAAAGGATGGGGACCATATTGCAGATGTAGCTTCCAGAGTCCAGCGGCTATTCCTGTGTCCTTGAGAGGGTGGGGTTTGGTCACTCCATGCTGAAGGGCCCCTACTCCCCTTCCCCATCCCACCACCATCCCCACCCCAGAGGAAGACCCTGGACCTATCTCTACAGCCGGCCTCTGCACAGGCCAGCGGGAAGACCTTGCCAATCCCGGTCCAGATCACACTCCGCTTCAACCTGCCTAAGGAGCGGGAGGCCATTCCCGGTGGTGAGCCCGACCAGCCGCTCTCCTCCAGCTCCTGCCTGCAGCCCAACCACCGCTCAACGGTACCCTCAGCAATTCCAGGGACCTTGCTTTCCTCTCAGGTCCCCCCTTCTCTACCCTCTGACCCACCTTTCTTGGTTTCTCTCTGCAGAAACGGAAGGTGGAGGTGGTTTCACCAGCAACTCCAGTGCCCTGTGAGACAGCTCCAGCCTCAGTTTTTCCTCAGGTGAGTCCTTCAAACCATCTCTTCCCTTCCTTTCTTGTACCTTCTTGTAGCCCCTTTCAGACTCATCTTATAACCACTTCTATTCCTATCACCTCACCTACAGAATGGATCAGCCCGCAGGGCAGTGGCGGCTCAGCCAGGACGGAAGCGAAAATCAAATTGCTTGGGCACTGATGAGGTAGGTCTCGGGAAGAGGGAAGCTGAGTGGGAAGGAGGGGACATAGAAGAGGAGTGGAGAGTTGAGTGGCTAGTTTAGAAATAAACCATTGGTTGGTAGCCATGGTGGTCATGAGATTAGGAGCTAGGCAGAGCTGGTTGAGGTCAGTCATTGGGTGATCTTACCCAAGTTTTGAATTAAGACTTTCCAAGTCTTGGTTTCTTTATCTGGAAAGTGGGGATTACATGGTATCTCCCCCATAGGATTGCTGTTAGGCTTCAACAAGAGAACCTGGAGGTGGAGGGGGGTATGTGAGCTGTAGTCTCCTGTGACCTGGTGTCTTCCACTGGCCCTGGGCAGGACTCCCAGGACAGCTCAGATGGAATACCGTCAGCTCCGCGCATGACTGGGAGCCTGGTGTCTGACCGGAGCCACGACGACATCGTCACCCGGATGAAGAACATCGAGTGCATCGAGCTGGGCCGGCACCGCCTCAAGCCGTGGTACTTCTCCCCGTACCCACAGGAGCTCACCACATTGCCAGTCCTCTATCTCTGCGAGTTCTGCCTCAAGTATGGTCGTAGCCTCAAGTGTCTGCAGCGTCACTTGGTATGAGGGGTTCCAGGTGCTGCCCTACTAGCACCCCAACCCTTCCTCCCCCTCCCCTGATCCACCTCTCTCCCTCAGACCAAGTGTGACCTGCGACATCCTCCAGGCAACGAGATTTACCGCAAGGGCACCATCTCCTTCTTCGAGATTGATGGACGTAAGAATAAGGTCAGTGGCTGGGGGACAACGGGGAGTCCTTGGAACTTAAGAGTCTGGGGGAAGTCAAATGAGCAGCTTTTTCCTGCTAGGAAAACTGACCAGTCTGGCCACATGTCGGTTCACCTCATTTTTATTGAGTTCCTGCTGAAGGATAGATGCTGAGAGATGTAAATATGACCAGAAATTAGACATAATCTCTGTTCTCTGAGAGCTCAGTCCATGGGGAAAACAGACACATCAATGGCCACTTTAGATCCCAGAGTGTTAAGTGTCATGAAGCAGAAAATGAGTTATTAGGACCCAGAGGAGATAGTCAGCAAAGCTTCACAGAGGAGGTGAGTTTTGAGCCTTGACATGAAGGACAAGGTGGGCAAGGGACTCCCAAGCAGGGGGGTTCTGAAGGGCAGGCATGGATGTAGAGAGAAAGTGTGGTGAAAGGCAAAGACCCTTCTGGTTGAAGGGCAGAGAGGAGGGAAGACTGTTACAAGGGACAGCTCAAGAGGTGGGAATGAGGTCAGTTGGGGAGGAGTTGGGGACACCATAAGTTTGGGGCTTCATACTTACTTTAGTCTGTGGCTGTAGGGAGGAGTAACTGGAGGGACCATTGAGAGATTCCCCCATTCCGGGGGCCGAGAGGGTGGTGAGGGAAAGGCAGGTACCTTGACTGGCAGGGGAGAGCTCTGACTTGGGTGCAGGGGGAGCTTGAGGGGAAGATACTTTTCTAACCACTGTTACGTATTATTAAGTGTGGACTTGGGCATCCAGATCGTGGTGCCTGGCATGTAGTTAAAAAGTCATGTCTGGCCCGGCCGGGCATGGGTCAGCGGTTGAGAGTCGACCTAGGATCCAGGCGATCAGGGTTCGTGCGATTCCCGGTCAGGGCACATGCCCGGTTTCGGGCTTGATCAATGACTCTCATCATTGATGTTTCTCTCTCTCTCTCTCTCCTTTCCTCTCTCTGAAATCAATAAAGATATATTTTAAAAGAAAGTTATGTCTAAAATGCAGGATAAATTATGTGCAGAGGTAAAATAGCAAGATTATAAATTTTTTAGTGGGTGGGGCTCCTAAGGCTGTTATTTTGTTAAATTTCAGAATTCCTTACCTGAGTTGTAGACTACCAGGTCATTTCCTAAGAGATGTGACTGTAGGCAGAAGAATTGTGACAGCCAGACTCCTAGGACTGTCACATGGGCAGAGCTTCTTATAAGCCTTGGTCAGTCTTAGGTACATGTCAGTTTGTTGACTGTTAACTACAGCAGAGGGCAGTGGAGGCCCCCAGGACCCACTTAGGTGGAGGCATGGGGAGCAGGGGTAAACCTGCCCAACTCACCAGGAGGCAGGTTATTCAATGGGCTGGTCCATGGATTCCTTTTCACTGTGAAGTGGCCCTGCCTGAGTGGCAGGAACAGCCTGACTGATGGAATGGGTCAGGCCTCAGGGAGGAATGCTCATCACCAATCAGCCTGGGCTATAAACAAGCTCCTGGTTGACCCTGGCCCAATGGCCATGCTTGAAGCAGGGTACCCAGAGCGGTAACAGGCCTTTTCCTTTTCAGAGTTATTCCCAGAACCTGTGTCTTCTGGCCAAGTGTTTCCTTGACCACAAGACATTGTACTATGATACAGACCCTTTCCTCTTCTATGTCATGACGGAGTATGACTGCAAGGGCTTCCACATCGTGGGCTACTTCTCTAAGGTGAGTGCTTATCCAGCCTGTCGCTCAGCCCTACCCTGAACAGGGTCCCCTTCCCTCACACTCACCTGCACCTTTACAGGAAAAGGAATCAACAGAAGACTACAATGTGGCCTGCATCCTGACCCTGCCTCCCTACCAGCGTCGGGGCTATGGCAAGCTGCTGATTGAATTCAGTGAGTACTTATGCTCACGGCCAGGGGCTAGAGGTGGGTACTGGCAGGCCCAGGCCCAGCACCAGGACTCCCATCGGGGCCTCACATACAGATACGCCGGGTTGTTGTGATTCTCAGCTCTGGCCTTGCAGCCCACTCACCTTGGCCAAAAATCAAGATGGGACTCTTCCAAGATTCTTTCATTCTCTTGTCTAGATTAGGTTCTCAGCCCCTCACTGTTCCTTGGCCAAGGATCCAAGCATCCCCCAAATTTGACTCATCTACTCCTGCCCAGGGTCATGAGCAGAAGCCAAGTGAGCCACTGTTGCTCATCCCTCTGCTACTGTTGTGTGAGTTCCTCGGTGAGGACTAGTTGTCTCCTGAGCTTGGTAGACAGATGTTCAAAATGCTGTTAACTCAGCAGGGAGATGGAAGCACTGACTTGCATGGATATGGCATTTATTCCTTGTATCATGTCACATCAGTCTCTTAAAGCCCAAAAGGGCCTCTGCCCCTCATCCTTCATGAGCTCTTCAGTGTCCCCCCAACCCCTTCTCCCTTCTGCTTCCCAGCCTCCCACTCCCATTCTATTCAACTCACCATTCAATTGGGATAACCAAGTTCTGCGCTAGAAGACAGGGAGAGAGCCTTAGCTGTTCGGGAAAGACACAAAGGCTTGACTTGATCAACTCATGGTCCATTTGAGAAACTTTATTGGTAGAATGATGGTAAGATGGGAGTCATGTTTTTAGGAAGCCCTCAGCCTGGTAAAGCAGGCAGTTGCTTAATGGGGCTGTGGAGCTCAGACCTCAATGGAGAGGGGATGCAGGCAGGGCCACCAAGGAGGTGTGCTCAGTTTGGCACACAGGGTGGGTGGATGTTAGGAGGACACTGAGGAGGGGCTAGGCCTTCCCTACAGCTGAGGTGGCCGGTGATGTCCAGTTGATCTGTCAGGACTCTACATGCACCACAGACCCAGCAAGGTTAAGTAGGAACCCAGCGTGTGCCCATTCTTTTCTGTGCCTCCTCTCCCCAAAGCACCAGCCTCTCTGTCCTTCTCACCACCGGGTTTCTTGGTGGAAGTCATAAGATTGGGCAAGAGGGCCAGACTGGCTGATAAATAAAGATGCACCAAGGGGAAGAAAGCAGAACAGACTATGGTGCAACACGGAATGGTTATGACTGAGGGTGAGGAAGGGCTTCTACAAGCTGTAGAGACATCCCAGGGTCCTGACTGGGTGAATGAAGACTACCAAGAAATGTGAAGCATGTAGGGTTTTGCAGGGCCTGAGGTCTCACCAGGAACTGCCTGCCAGTGCCCAGGGGTCAGCAGGAGGGAGGGCGGTGCAGTCAGAGTGGGAGGGAAAGCTTCAAGAGGGAGAAATGTCTTCCCTCTGAGTTGGGAAGCACTCTGGCACTCCGCAGCCTCACAACCATCTGGTCAGGCCAGCCTGGTCTTAGAGCTGTTGATGCTCCTGGGGTCACAGCTAGGGGGAGCATCTCAGGCCTGGAACAGGTTGGGCCTGCCCCCTTCCCTCCTCACATACCCAAGTTCAGAGAGAATGTGGGAAGACACAGGAAAATTGGAGGCACTTTCTTTCTAGAAGCCATTTTCTCTGCCTCTCCTGCCCCACTTCTAACCTCTCACTGACTCAACACCCCTCCCAGTTGATTGTAGCCACTTCTCTCAGTGCCCTCAATACCTTCCACTGTGCTTGGCACACAGGTGAAGAGTGAATGCTCCCTAGTCCTTTATGCGGAAACTGAGGCACAGAGCAGACAAGCCACACACCCCAGCTCACAGAACCGCGACACAGCAAGGCCAGGATGGGAAGCAGGCAGTCTGCCTCTGCCACCTGTGCTCTTCAGCGCTGATCACGTGAAGCTGCGACCCTTTACCCATTCCCTCCCTCTCCATTGCTTTAGGCTATGAACTCTCCAAAGTGGAAGGGAAAACGGGGACCCCTGAGAAGCCCCTCTCGGACCTTGGCCTCCTGTCCTACCGAAGCTACTGGTCCCAGACCATCCTGGAGATCCTGATGGGGCTGAAGTCTGAGAGTGGGGAGAGGCCACAGATCACCATAAAGTGAGCCTGGCCCCACCTACCTGGGGGTGCATGGCCTGGCCTGTGTTTCCAGGCTTCTTACCCTGGGGCTCCTGGAGGCCTGGGACAAAGATGAAGGGCCCCAGGGGACCTGATCTTTGTGCTCCCACAGTGAGATCAGTGAAATCACCAGCATCAAGAAAGAGGACGTCATCTCCACTCTACAGTACCTTAACCTCATCAACTACTACAAGGTAGGGAGGTGGATGGGGGAAACAGGTGTGTGGAGGTGCGGAGTGCAGGCCCCGTGGGTGACCTGCCTTGTCCCCCCTGCCCAGGGCCAGTATATCCTCACATTGTCAGAGGACATCGTGGATGGGCACGAACGGGCTATGCTCAAGCGACTCCTCCGCATCGACTCCAAGTGTCTGCACTTCACTCCCAAGGACTGGAGCAAGAGGGGGAAGTGGTGACCAGGCACAGCCCATGGTAGCACTGACAAAGCCCGCAGAACTGGAGCTGACAGCCATTCCGCCCCCATCAGGACCCCCAAGGGGGACACTAAGGGAGACGGACCAGGCTGAGGACAGTTCCACAAGGAGAGGACTGGCCTGGTAGGGGCCAGTTGGTGCACAGCACCGAAGTGAGCTCAGGGCTCAGGTCAACTTTAAGGTCAGCTGGCTGCAGGCCCAGGCTTGCTGTGATCCAGGGACCAGAGGGAGCCAGGCAGATGTGTACAGTGAGATGGGGGTGGGGGCACTCTGTACAGAGAGCTGGTAGCTGTAAAAAATTTCTTTTGTAAAGTAGGAATTGGGGGTGAGGTGGGTACTGGCTGCAAAATTCTGGCCTCTTTTGCCCCCACTGCTCCCTGACAATAAAATTGTTTTTATAGACCAGAGCCGTGAAAGGTTCTTGTGGGGGAAGTAGCTGCTCCAAGGTGCGGGCAAACTCACGGGTGCTATGAAGAGCTCGTTTATCGGGGTGATGGAATCAGTAGGTCCAAAGTGAAGAGCTCGTTTATTGGTGTGAAGGGATTGGTGGCTTTCAATTTCAAGCTGTGGTTGGTCGTCAGTCCTCCCGCACCTGTGCATGGATCTGCAACAGGAGTCACCTTTACTACTGTTTCTGAGATGGAGTGGCTGGGTGGTCCACATACTTGGGGAGGGACTCAGCTGCTCAGAATAACAGCCTCTCTAGGCAGGCCCGAGAATGGTGGGGGAGCCACGCGGCTCTAACCCCATCTAACCTTCCAGTCAGAGCCAGGCTCCAGCAGCCCCATTGTGCTCCACAACCCCAATGCCCCAAATCCACTTAGGGCAAGATTCTGGACAACCCAGTAAATAACTTTGAAGCCAGAGAGGGGGGATGGATGAGCCTGGTAAGAAGAGGGCCCATCTATCTACTCACCGCTGCGGCGAGGCTGGGCCAGGTTAGGGCGGCACGTACTTTGGCATCCGGGCCAGGGATGGCCTCCAGGCCCCACAGGGTGAAGCGGCTGAAACTGGCGGAGGCGCGGATGAAGCGGTCCTGCGGAAGGCGCCCGGCTCAGCATCGGGGCCGCCGCTCCCGCCCGCACCCCCTGCCACCCCTGTGCCCCTGTGCTCACGAAGTCCCGCTCCAGCTCGGCACTGCCCGAACCCTCTGAATAGTCCTGCTTCCCCACCGACGCGTCTCCCTTCTCTTCCATCACCATCACGTATCCCACGAGGCCGGGCGGCACGTCCACCTCCTCGCCCCGCAGGCTGCGGCCCCGAAACGACACTTCGAGTCCTGAAGGAGGCAGGCGCAGGGCCACAGTGAGGGCCTGACCCAGGCCCAGCGGGGCGAGCACGGGGCGGCCCTCCCGCCGCCTCCGGGGGACTGCGATTCCCAGGAGCCCTCGCGCGGGTCCTCGCCCACGACAGCGCGGCGCCGGCGCGGAGGCTGCCGGGAGCCGCAGTCCGGCCGCGAGCGCTCACCGTCGGGGCCCTGGCGGATGGCCGGGGTGAAGAAGCGCCCCACAGGGGCGGGCCGGCTCACCCGGACCTCACACGGCAGAAGGTGCAGCGTGACAGGGGCGGCGTTGCGCAGAGTAAGGGGGCGCAGGTGGATGCGGTGCTTCTTCCCGTCGTCGCCGTCGCCGCTCTCCATCCTCTGCCCAGCTGCGGTGTCTCGCTGACTGAGACCCGAGCAGCGCGAAAAGCGCGCGAAGCCTCCCGGGGCGCCCTGAACCGCCGGCGCAGAGCCTCCTGGGAAGCGTAGTCCGTTTCTGAGGCTCCTTTGCAAGCCCCACCTCCCTGTGTTTAAGTCCCAGTTTTTTATTTTCTTGAAATTTTAAAGTTTGATTTATTTACTTTAGGGGGGGAGAGAAAAAGCATCGACTTGTTGCCCCACCCATTTATGCATCCATTGGTTGGTTCTTGTATGTGCCCTGACCAGGGATCAAACACAACCGTGGCAACCTTAGTGCAGCAGGGCGACTTTCTAACCATCTGGTCTTGAAGCGTTTTTCAATGGCGTATTTTTTATTTTAACTAAAATCTTTTTCTACTGATACACAATATTATATTAGTTCCAGGTGTAGAATGGTACATTTTTACTTTAAAAAATTAAAACGATTCCAAAAAGTAAATCTTTTATGTTGATTGGTAGGGAGGTTCTTTTAAATTTTATGAGGGACATCAGCTCGTCCTCAAATGAGTTGAAGGTATTTCATACGAATTTGTGGTTTGTTTTCCAAATCTGTGTATATTCGATTTTTTATTACACAGGCGAATTTTATTTTGTGTAGTCAAATTTATCAACCTTTTTAAATGTCTTTTAGTTTTCACAATACTTTTTTGGTTTCTTAACTCTTCTCTAATGTTTATTTGTAAAGATACCCAACTTACATATCAAGTTTTCTCATAAAACAAACACATACGAACTGGTGATTAAGATTAAAGTTGCATTTAATTCATAGATTTGAGAAAGAGAAAAACGTCCCCAGACATCTGGAGCTGGCCTTGGTGTTCTGTTGAACATGAACAATTCCAAAGATTATCAGACAAGGTCACTCTGTGACATAAGGGATCGAGAGAAAAACAAGGTCACTCTGTAATCATGTGAAAATGGACAAAGGCACAAGCATTGTCCAAGCCACAAAAATGATTAAACATCCCTCTATCTTGGATTATACATGACTTGTTTCTTTACCAATTACAGCTTTAGCCTCAGTCTAATTGAGATTTGTTAACATTATTCCATCACAGAACTACTTCCACTTCCCGACAGCATACAATCCAGAGAGAAGCCCCACTTCCTTAAGCCCTCCCCCAAGTCACCTAACAAGCAGGGATCCCATAAATCCTTCCTAACACCCACTTATTGAGCTGTCCCAGGGGGCAAGAGTAATAAACCCATTCGTTCAACTACAAATGTGTTCCTGGTGGTCTTTGGCTGGAGGGTATTGACAAATGAGAGAGTCCTGCTTTAGTTTTCTATCAAGAATAAGATACCAATTTCATCTTCTTTTATGTCTATCTGTACAGTTGAGAGATTTTCTTCATATACAATAGATGTCATATTTTCAAATTTATTCCTAGATGTTTGTAACAGAAACAGCATGTTCTGAGAAAGAGAAACTGTGTTTCTGTTACAAATTAGATCTTTTTTCCATTTTACTTTCTGGTTATTACATAGCGGAGGTTGGCAAACCTCACATAGGCTCTGTCACAATAGCTCAATTTTGTCATAGCATAAAAACAGTCATAGACAATATGTAAATGAATGAGCATGGCTGTGTTCCAATAAAACTTTTTTTGTAAAAGCCGGTAGTGAGAAACCAAAACATTTGTGTGACTCACTTTATTATAATACTCGTTTTATTGTGGTGGTCTGGAACCAAACCCTAAATATGTTCGAGCTATGCCTTACTTTGTGTCATTCAAAGAATTTGTCCATTTCATTTATCAGACTATGGTCATAGAGTTGTTCATAATATTTCATTATCCTTTTTAAAAAAGATTTTTAAAAATATATGTTTCTATTGATTTCAGAGAGAGGAAGGGAGAGGGAGACAGAGATAGAAACATCAATGAGAGTCATCCATCGGCTGCCTCCTGCACAGCCCCTACTGGGAATTGAGCCCAGTGTGCTCAATGTGCCCTGCCTGGGAATTGAACCGTGACCTCCTGGTTCATAGGTTGACGTTCAACCACTGAGCGATGGCAGCCCGGCCACTATCCTTTAAATGTCCGTGGGATCAGTAGTGATGACCCCTCTTTCATTTCTGGTATTAGTAGGCTTCTAGGAATGGATCCAGAGTGTAATATTAACTGTTCTGTGAACGTTCACCAAAGAGCACTTTCTGCAGGTAGAAGGCAGCACCTTCCTTTACAAATCATGTCTATCATTGTCCAACAGGCTCACAAAAAATGTCATCATGGGAGGCCCTGGCCGGGTAGCTCAGTTGGTTAGAGTGTTGTTCCAATGCTCGGAGGTTGCAGTTTGATTCCCAGTCAGGGCACACACAAGCAGCAACCAATGATGCATAAATAAGTGGAACAACAAATCCATGTTTCTCTCTCTCTCTCAAGTCAATAAATTTTTTTAAAAAAGTCATCATGGGTGAGGGATGCAAGTGATGCCTGGTGAGCTCAACATGCTGAATTTCTCCTTAGCAAAGCTGATCTGACTACTGTCTAATGTCCAGGAGAGACCAGAACTGAGCTCCCAAAATAGCAGAATATAACTCAGGAGACCAGCCAGACACCCAGTTTCAGGGTGACTACACAGGATCCCTTCCATTATGAAAGGGGCAGAATTTGCTGCTTCTGGGCATGGCTTTGTCCTCTCTGACCATAGTGCCTCAGCCAACATCTTCAGGGCAGTATCCCAGCTCCTCCATCCTGCCCCGGAGTTCTGCTTCCTAGTGTGATAGCTCTTTTGGTTACAAAAGAAGTAATGGGACCAGAGCCATGGGCATCACTGGCCCTACCCTGAGCCGGTCTCCCAGAACAGCAGGCTTGAAGAACCCGGGGCGTGCTACCCACTCGGTTATGCCACCCGCTGCCAGACGAGAGCTTGCTGGTTAGTCTCAGGACCACGTGGGGAAGCACTGGGGCGGGTTGGAAGGCAGAAGGAAGACAGGGGACAGCATAGGCCCCAGTGTTTACTGGGCTTCTGAGGGAAAGGCAAGGTGGGGTCAGGGCGAACAGCGTGGGGGTGGGAGCTTAAGTCATCCCAGCGGAGTTCGGGGCGCCCGCTGCACTGCTGGTTGCCACGCACTGCAGGAGCCTAGCGCTGGGGAGGCCAAGAGCACTGACTGGAGCGGCTGCTGGCGACGCTCGGGTACGGGACACGCTGCAGGGGCCCGTCCCGTCCAGTGGCGCCCACGAGGAAGGAAAACGCCCTTCTGCGTGGCTCCTCTGCGCCCTCTACCGACGAAGCTCCGCCACGCGCCAGCTGGCGGGGAGCCGGGTGCGGATCTGCTTCCGCCGAGCAGGCCCCGAGGAGGGAATTTGCAGCCGAGAGGCGCCTGCACAGCCACCAGTCAGCTTATCTTACTTTCTCTCTCCCTCGCCCTTCTTCCCTCATGCTTTCAGCGATATTACTTCTACTTTGTGGCGGTATATAACATTTTTATTTAGTTATTTACCCTCATGCCCACCTTCGTTTTAGTCTTAGGTCACATATCAGATTAGTTTATGGGTGCATAAATACTTGCTGAAAACCAGAAAACTTTCCTATAGCCTTGACACTTGAACAGTTTGTGAGAATAGAAAAGGAATATATTTTTAAAAATATATTTAAAAGATGCTGCTCCGTGGGAGGAGGGGGAGGGGTCAGTGGGGGGGAAGGGGGACATCTGTAATACTTTCAACAATAAAGGTAAATTTAAAAAAAGATGGTGCTCCATGGGAGGAGGGGGAGGGGTCAGTGGGGGGAAGGGGGACATCTGTAATACTTTCAACAATAAAGGTAAATTTAAAAAAAGATGGTGCTCCATGGGAGGAGGGGGAGGGGTCAGTGGGGGGAAGGGGGACATCTGTAATACTTTCAACAATAAATTTAAAAAAAGATGGTGCTCCAAGTGTTGTCTTGCTTTGTTTGTTGTCATTCTAACTCTTTTGCCTTTGTAAGTTATTTGATCTTTCTGCCTGGGGATCTTGGGGATTTTTGTTGGGGGAAAAAAAAAAATCCTTGAAATCTAATAGTTTTAGGAGGATACGTCTCCAAGTTGATTGTTCTGGGTTAATTTTCCAAGGTTCCCAGTGGCCCTTTGAGTGTGCAGACTGTCCTTCCCTGGGAAGTTTTCTTAGAATGCAGTAATAAATATCGGTGCTGGTTTATCGTTCAGTGCTTCTTCAGGGACCCTGTAATACAAACGTGGTTCCTTCTTCGACTATCTGCTGTTTCCATTACTTCCTTGTGACCCCTTGAGATGCACTGTCTCGCTTTCTTTCTCTCAATCGTTTTTGGGTCTTCCTTCAATGCCCCTTATTATATTTTAAGGCTATTCTCCCTTGGGGGTCCTGTGATGTAATCTTTATTTCTAGATACTTTCTTTTTAAGTCTATGTGCTGCTGAAGTGAGCACCTTTTGTGTTTCTTTTATCTTGTGCACTTCTTCCTGGGTTTTGTCTATTTCTGTTCTTTTAAAATTTCTCATTTAATACCTGGGTTGCAGGTTCGATCCCCAGCCCCACTCAGGGCACATGCAGGAGGCAACTAATCGATGCGTCTCACATCGATGTTTCTCTCCCTCCCTCCTTCCCACTCTCTCTAAATAAATAAATTTCTCATCCAAGGCAGTTTTGCTACCTTTACATACTTGTTTGGAGTCTGTTTCATTGTGTTATATTACAGCTTTCTTCTGCTTCCAGGCTGCTTTTCCAGGGGGATGTGTGTGAATCACCCGTTGATATGTGGTGAGATTCATTTTCTGACATCTTGTAATAATTCTGTACGAACCTGTTGCTCTTTGTCTTGTTCATTTCTATGGTGTTGGATGTTTTATAAAATCCATTTAGTGTGCCCACTTCTGTCAACACTGCGGAGTCCAGATACTTCAACAGATTTGCTTGCAGAGTGGGGGAGGAGTTGTAGGTCCTCCAATTTTGCTTTGTCTTGCAGAACCATGAGATTTCTCCACTTACTTCCCCTTTCACACCCAGACTTCTTCTTTTTTGTGTTTTTCACTCCCCCAGAAATTACGTGTTTCAAAGGCTGCCCCTTCAAGTGGTACATATACTTAAAACACCCCTTCCCTGTAGTCCCAGCCCTAGGCCCCCAGGCACTTTTTAACATTTTCAGACTTACAGTGGACTTAGTCTTTCTGGGGCTAGTTTAGGTCAAGACGAGGCCCTCTTGCCTTGTTTGCAGATTGTTTTCATGTTACCTGCAGAGTGTCCAGCAGCTGCCCTGGGGCTTAGGTTTCTGTCCCTCGCCTGATTTCAGGTGTCGGAGGACACCCAGCTCCTGTAGTAGGAGGGGCTGGTCGGGGGAGAGGGTCAATTTTTGCACAGTAAGGCCCAAAGGAGCAGGTGGTTTGTGTGGTGTCTTACCTGCCCTGAACCTAGTCCTGGGGCCTTTGAAAAGTTGAATGTTTCTGTGACTTTGTTCAGTGGCTCCACTCTGAGGCTGGCAGAGCTGTCTACACTCGACAGGGCCTCCTTGACTTCCTGGAAGAGTTGCTTGGGAGCTGTGTGAATATTGTGTTGGAAGTTCTTTGATATTCAAGCATTTCCACCTTGGCAAATTTTCCAGGTACCATAGCTGTAAACTGAATTATTTTTTTTAAATCCTCACATGAGGATATGGTGTTTTTTTAAAATCCTCATCAAAGGATATTTCCCCATTGATCTTTAGAGAGAATTGGAGGGAGGAAGGGGGGGAGAGAGAAACATTGATGTGAGACACATTGACTGGTCGCCTCCTGCACATGCCTGGACTGGGGCTGGGGATCGAATCTGCAACCGAGGTATGTGCCCTTTACTCGGAATCGAACCCAAGACCCTTAGGTCTGCCGGCCAATGCTCCAACCACTGAGCCAAACTGGCCAGGGCCATGTTTTTGCTTTTGATTTTAGAGGAAGAGAGAAATGTTGCTGTGAAAAACACCAATTGGTTGCCTCTTGTTTGTGCCCTGACCAGGGCTTGAACCCCCAACCTTTTGGTGTACAGGATGATGCTCTAACCAACTGAGCCACGTGGCCGGGGCTGAATTACTCTTGAAGACAGAGGACAGCTGTGACTCTTGGGCTCATGGATACACAGCTGGCTGCAGGCTTCCTTCCTCCCCACTCAGGTTTTGTCTCTTCCGTAATCTCTTGCAAGAGGAGGGACTGTGAGTGGAGTGGGAGAACAGGTGGAAGTCTGGCCAGTGAAGCCAGAATTGGATGGTGGGGAGCTCAATGACCTAGGAGAGTGCCTGCCGTGGGACATGGGCTGGGGTGTGAGTACTGTGTTGGCACATGGGTGACCCTGGAGTCTTACCTTCCCATCTTCTGTGTCACCACCATGGCCCAAGACCTAAACTGCAGCTGTACACATTGTCACACCCTGGGCACTTTCTGGACTGCATGGCTGTTGTGTAATGCACTTGCAGCCAGCTGTGGCCCCAGCCACTGGCACTGCAGGAGGTTCAGTGCCCAGACAGCCTGACCATGGACGCATGGATGGGTAGGGATGGGTGAAAGGATGGCTGGTGAGTCCTCACATGGACCAATTGTCTTAATCTGGGGCAAAGGATTAATACCATCTTTGAAGTAAAAAAGAAAACACAAGTACATTTTCCAGATTCCTCTGCTACTAGAGGTCTGAGAAATGGATTCCATTCATTAGCTCTCTGAACTGGATGACAGAGGGCATGAGGTCACAGCCGCCTGCCAGCTGTGGAAGCTCCAGTCTTTCTGCAGCACTGTCAGCTCTCAGGCTTTGCTGGGGGTCAAAAGGTTGTGACAGCAGCCCTACCCCATGTTCCAGGGTCTGGGCCCAGCTTCCTGGGTGCTGAGAGCTGAACTGCAGGCAGGAAAGTATTCCGGAACTGAACAGTCCCAGCGGAGGCCTCCTGCAGGATCATCCTCTAGCCTCCCTGGAGATTCTATAAGTAGCTGATTCTTAGACCCCCTTCTGCTGGAAGCAGCTGGAGAAGTGTTTCCTGATTTGCAGTGGTGTGATCAGATCGCACAGCATGTTGTTGCTGGAGCTTGAGCTTGGGACAGACTACCTGACCTGACCTGTGACAGCCCCACTTGTCCCAGGCCCTTTCCTTCCCTAGCCTGCCCACCAGGAGAGGTAAGGCTGGTCCACAGGAACCTGTGACCTGGGAGCCCAGGAAGCATGGGTGACAGGAGAGGCCCTGCACCCAGGACAGTGAGGCCCAAGCCTCTGTGTCCCTGTGTCCTGTGCAGAGCTTTCCTCTGACGGTGTGGTAACAGAAACCTGCTGCGGGATGACAAAACTCAATTACCATCAACGATCAAAATAACTACAAAACTCACCAAAACATGATTACCAACCAGCTGGGCGACCATTGGAAAATCACTCGACTCCTCTGGCCCACAGGTTTCCTTGTCTGTGGGGCCCTGACAAGCTGTGGCAAGGATAAAGTAAGGCAATGTACGTGGAAAACACTAGCTTGGCGCCCAGCAGCAGAGCTGGCCTCAATACGTGGAAATCCTGAGCATCTTACATATTTGGAATTAGAACTAGGGGGGCATGCCCGGCCGGCGTGGCTCAGCAGTTGAGCATCCACCTACGATCCAGATCGAGGTTGTTTCTGGTGAGGGCACATGCCCAGGGTGTGGGCTCAATCTCCAGCAGGGGGCGTGCAGGAGGCAGCCGATCAATGACTCTCATCACTGATGTTTCTCTCTCCCCCCCTCTTTCTGAAATCAATAAAGATATATTTAAAAAATCAAAAAACTAGGGGGGCTGGTTCTTACCTGGGAAGATTCCTAGGTCTATTGAGGAGTTTCCTAGATGGGGTGAGGAAAAGCCAGCTTCATTTTAGCCCAGACCACAGGGCCCCCTCTCAGCACCAAAACTGGACTAGTAGGCCCTTCCTAGAGCTCCAACCCCCAGCCTGGGGGACTCTCACTCCCCAGGGAAGAGGCCACTGAAGCCTCCTCAGTTTCTAGCCTAAGCTCCTGGGGTCAGGGACCCTGCAAACCTCAGGAGTTGGAAAATGCTGGCTCACAGGTCAGGAGGCCCAGGCCTGGCTCCAGGCTCACTGCTGCATTGCTGGGTGGCTTTGGGCAAGACCAGACCCTCCAGGAAGCAGAGATGAGGATGGCGATTCTCTTGGCTCCTGGGCAGGGATCTGGAGAATCCCAGCCTATTTGGGCAGGAAGTTTGGAACACCACAGTCTGGGGGTCCTACTCTGGAAGCTTTCTGGGAGCCTCTGACCCTCATCCCAGGGGCTCTGCTCCTGATTAGGGCCCAGAAGAAAACAAACCACGAGGGTCATTGGTGAACGTGTTTTTAAATAAAGGAGCCACAAGATTGAGTCCTGTTCTTTAGCCGCCTCTCTTAGACAAGACCCTACAAGGGCCACAATCCTGTTCCCAGCTGGCCCTGGGCTCAGACAGCAGTTGACAGCCCGCGGAGGTAGTCCCCCACCAGGGGCAGCACAGTCCAGTCATCGGTCCGCAGGACCACAGGCACTCCATCCGCCTGGGCTGCCTCCAGCCGCAGCAGCAGCTTTGAGTCTGGGGGCAGGCGGATGGCTATGTGATAGCTAGTGGGGGGCTGGGCCACCATCACAAAGGGCTCTAGATGGCGGGACACCAAGGCCTTCAGACCTTGTGGCCCAAGAGGGCACCACAGGCGACTCTCAGTGCCCTTTGGAAGGCAGGAGTCCCAGAGCTCCTCAAAGAAGCCCAGCCGGGCCCCTTCAGGGGGCTTCGGGAAAGGCAGGAAGAGGTCAGCGAATTTCACAGGCAGGGGTGGCAGGTGGGCATAGCATGTGAGACCAGTGGGTTTGGTGTAAAGAGCCTGGATATCCAGCTGTGTGGGGGCTGGGCGCCGGGGCTGCAGGGGCAAGAGCAGAGGGTGGGCGGGGCGGCCGGGGCACAGGCAGGGCACATGGACAGCCCCTAGAGGTGCACAGAGTTGTCCTTCCGCTCGGAAGCGCAGCTCCAGAGAGTACACTGGCTCCAGCACCTCCACCTGGAGCTGCAGCACTGGGACCGGGCCCTCGCCCCTTTCGGGCCCCACGCTCAGCCGAACCGGGGCCGGGGCCTCCTGCACCATCAGTGCTGTGGCAAAGCCCTGGTTCTCCGCCACCAGTGAAGAGGCCAATGCAGGCACAGCAAGCGAGGGGCCCAGGGCCACCCCCAGCTTAGGCTCCGACAGATGGCCCAAGAGGATGTAGTAGAGGCGGGCACGGTCCCGTCCATCAGGGTCCTCCAGCTGCCTGGCCAATGTCTGCAGCAAGTCTGCCAGGCCTCCCCCAATGCCTGTCCGCAGCAGGGCCCGGCAGACCTGAAGCAAGGCCTGCTGGAGGCCCCAGTCTGTGCAGTGGGCAGCTGCAGCCTGCAGGAAGCTGAGGGTAGCACTCTGGGCATCCCTGTCTGCCACCTTTGCCAGCATCTGCAGGTGCCAACGAAGGGCCTCATCCCTACCTGGCCTGGACACCACCTCTTGTTGCAACGCCACCCTCAGGGGCTCCCCAAGCTCAGGGCCCACCTGATCCAGAAGGTCAACAAAATGGGGGGCCAGAGCAGGCCGGGCTCGGTAGAGCTGGGCCAATCCGTGGGTCAAGGGTGTCAGCACTGTAGGTTGCCCGGCCAGGCAGTGAGCAACCAGGTATGAGGCCTGGAAGCAGAGAGTAGTCAAGGCCCGGGGGCCCCCACTAAGGGCCGCCCTCTGCCGCAGTCCGGCCAGAAGCTCCCCCAAGTAGCACCGGGGGCTCTGGCCCTGGCCCTTCTCCTCTTCTTTGTCGTCGGCACAGAGCAGGCACAGCAGATGCAGGCGGGCCAGCAGGGCCATGGGGTCGTGAAGGAGACTGGGCAGGAGGCCACGGCACAGCTGGGGCTCTAGCAGCAGCGGGGCGGCCTCCTCGCCTGCGGGCCCCAGTGGGCAGTTCTCCGGGAAGCTCAGGAGGCAGTGCAGGTAGAAGAGATGGGTGGGCAGGGGCAGGGCTGGGTGCTGCGCGGCCACGGTGAGCCGGCGGAGCAGCAAGGCCTCATCCTGGGCTGTGAACAGCGCCTCGCCGAAGGCTGCCTTCAGAGCCAGGACAGCGTGCAGCAATGTCAGCTGTGCTGTGCCCAGCAGCCGGACCAACTGTGGTTTGAAGAGCACTGGTGGCTGTCCCCGCAGACCTCGCAGGGCCCAGCCCAGCAGCCACAGAACCTGAGCCTGGGCCACAGGCGTGAGCAGGTACGAAGTGTCCAGAAGCTGGGCCACTGCAGCCCGCAGCTCCCGGGCCTCCTCAGGACTAGGCTCTAGAGCTGAAAGGCCACATTCCTCCTCTGCTGCTGGCCAACTAGGCGCTTGGGGCTGAAGGTGGGCATCGCCCTCTTGGGCTAGTGTCCAGTTCCAGGGGCCACCCCCAGTGGGAGAGGTCCTGACTGTGAGCAGGCCCTGCAGGCTGGCCTTGGCCCTAGCTTGTATCACCAAGGTGTTGCGCAGGACAAGTGTCAGCAGCAGGCTGACTGGCTGGACAGGGGCCACCAGGCCCTCCTGCCCCAGCAGGCCCCGCAGTAGCCCCAGGCAGCCCGCCAGCAGCCCAGGCTTGCAGCTCTCCAGCTCCCGCAGGCACTCGAACGCGGTGGCCTGCAGGGGTCGCTGCTCTGAGGAAGGGACAAAGCCTCGCCCCAGATCGCCACCGGAAGCCAAGCCAAGCAGCAGGGGCAGGAGCCGGAGGGAGGCTCCGGAGGTGGGGCCGAGCACACCTCCTGCCACCAGGGCTGTGGTTGCTGCCAGCAACAGGGGCTGCCGCAGAGCTGACGGCCGAGGGGGTAGAAGGACCAGGGTGTCCAAAAAGGAGGTGGCAGCTGCCTCAGCTCCAGGGGCATCCGGCCACAGCTGGGCTGGGTACTCCAAGCTCAGGGCCAGCAAGGAAACCTGGAGATGGGGGATTTGGAGAAGACGGAGTTCAGGGAGCAGTGGGTTGAGGTGACATGAGCCGGGGCGGGGGCGTTCAAGGCCTACCTTGGTCTGTTCGTTCAGCTTCTCACTCCTCAGGTCGCTCAGCAGTTCCCGACCCAGCTCCTCACCCTCGGGAGCTGCCATGAAGGCGGCCGGGCTGGCCCGGAAGGCGCCCAGGCGCTGGGCCCAGGTTTCCCGGCTCTGCAGCCCCATGGTCGGGCACGCGGGTCACTGAAGGGAGGAGCGAGGGAGAATCAGGCCAACCCCGAGGGAGCCATCGTCACCCCGGGCCTGTGCGGCTTTCAGCCACCCTCGGCTACGCGCAAACGCCAGCGGGGACCCGTGCCTGGGTCCCGCGATGAAACCGAGAAGTTTCGGGGGTGATGCCGGGGCGGGCCGCCAGGAGCCCCGCGGGGCAGAAACGCGGGAGAGCAGGGGCGGGGGCGCCGGGCGAGCCGCCCGCGCGGGGTGCGTGCCGAGAGCTCATTAGACCGCCCGCCCGCCCGCAGCCGGCACCGAAACCACAGCGCCGCCCCGGCCCCCAGCGCCTGCTGTAACGGGCCGGCCTCGCTCACCTCGCCTGACTCAGCCGCCGCGGGCGCTCGGGCCAGCCGGCTCCTTCCGGGCGGGCGGCGCGGGGCGGGGCGGGGCGGGGCGCGCAGCGCGGGGCGGGGCGGGGCGCGTGGGAGGCCGGGCCCAGGCCGGGCGGGGCGGTAACGGGGCCACCGCCTTCCTCTCCCACCCGCCGGCAGGTGCCGACTCGCCGGTTTCGCTGGGCTGAGTAACTGTCCCGCTGCGCGCAGGCCCCCCTTCCCCGAAACCGCCGCAGGCCGGGGCAGGGGCGGTGGAGTTGGGTGGACCCGGCTCCCCGATGCCGGGGTCTCCCCGCGCGCGAGCTGCGATCCCAGGGCCCTCGTGGGGACAGCGACCGCCGGGCTGGCGACGATAGCAGCCAGCGCGCCCCCGGCCGGCGCCCAGGCGCACCGCAGCCCGCGCCACCCGCGCGCGGTCCCTGGGGGCGGAGTAGGGTGCGGGTCCCCCTGCTCCCAGGACGGCCGCTGGGGGGTGCGAGGTGCGGTCCCAGGGCGCCCGCAGGAAGCGCGCGCCACGGCCCTGGCTGGACCGGTCGGGCGGGCGCCTCGGGGCTTGGCTTCGCTTCTCCGACGCCGGCCCGGGGGGGCCCCCCACCCGCTCGGCTTGGGGGCGCGGAGCCGGCGCCCAGGTCACCGCGAGAAGAAGCTGATGACTTTTGCCAAAGGCTGCACCGACGGTCGGCCACGGCCGCGGCCGCCAGGCCAGGGTAAAGCTGAAGGGACAAGACCATAAACCGTGAAGCCGGAAAACAACGGGATGCAGACATGCGGACTGGCAGAGCCTGGGCGCCACGGGGTCATGACACGGCCTGCCTAGCGCCGCCGGGAAACCCAGGCCTCGCCGGGAGACCTGGGGCCGGAACCCAACACTCTTGACTTCTAGAGGGCTGGATCACGGCTTTTGGAGCCACCAGGGAGCTGGGCCAGGGGGTCCCTAGTAACCTCTTCTGGGCCGGGGACCCAGGCTGCTGCCCCAGTGACTGCAGGTTTCCTGAGCACTGAACTGCAAGCGTTCAGACCCCACAGCCCAGCTGGCCTGACTAACGCCTCTGGCTCTAATTAGCCGGCTTTGAAGATGAAACAGACCTGAGCCCCCATGCTAGCAGCTGCCAACTAGCTTCTCTCTTTTCTCCAGGCTTTACTGGTCCCTCCCTCCCTACCCCATCCTGCTGCCCTCCAGATGGGAGGAGGTAGGAGGTGGTGGGGTAGCTGGCAAAGAGGCTCTCTGGATGCCAGGGGGATGGAGACAAGGATCCAACCCCAGGGACAGGTCCAGCTGGAAAGCCCGGTCCCAGCTCCTCTGGGCCCTGGCTCCACAGTTGACTCACAGGCGGCAGCCCTGAACCACTTCCCTCTAGGTGCCTCAGTTTCTCCATCTATAAAATGGGAGAGATGAGTCCCACCCAAGAGGCTGTGGGGTGGGGCAGCCTGGCCAATTAAGCCTAAGATGAAAGAGGCCAGGATGAGAGCAGCCTTGGGAGGGAGCCTGTCTGGTTTCCCTGTCTGAGGCCCAGAGGGTGCTGATAACTGCACATCCCCAGCCCTCACCACGCACAGGGAGGGAGGAATGATTATTAAACAGTTGAGGAGACAGGCTTCAAAGGGTCAGGAAATCCGACACTGGCTCTGGCCCCCACTCAGCCTCTGACAGCCTTTCTGAGCCTTGGCTCCTTGGAGCCCAGGGTCTGAAGGGAGGGCACCCACATGTGGGGCCCGATGCTGTGGTGGGCTGTGGTGGGCTGATCCACATGGACTCACTGGCTCACAGCAACCCTGAGGTACCCAAGCATGGGTCCCACTGAGATGGGGAAAGGAAGGCCCAGAGAGGTACAGTCACTTGCCCAAAGTCACAGAGCTCCTAAGAGGTAGAGCCCGGACTTAAGCAAACAGCCCCTCGCGGCCCCTGACTTGGCCCTCTTCCCACACCAGCTGCCCTCAACCCTCTTGAGTGTCCAGATCCTGGGATGGGCCCTGCCCTCACCTGCCTGCCCTGCTCCCTGGTGGGAGGGTGGTGCTGGTCTGTCCCTGGCACAGGCTGGACACAGAGTTGAACTCGGCCCACCAGCACTGAGGGCATGAATGTTCCCTCAATCTGTAGCCAGCAGACCTGCCTCTGAAGGTGACCTCCCAGAGGCACCCAGGTGTGGGCCATAGTAGCTGAGAAGGGAGCTTCCCACTGGAGGCCCCAGCTCGCTGCTTCTCTCCTGCTGAGTTTCCGTGCTCCCCAGTGCAGCTTTGTTCTGGGGAGGTGCTAACACAAGGCTTGGAAAAGGGGACTTCAGTTTCCTGAGCCTCAGTTTTCTCACCTGTAAAATGGGGGATGTGACCAATCCATCCTCACAGCACTGGGAACTGGGGGGCACAGGGATGTTTTATTTTATTTTTTAAAATTAAATGTATTGGGGTGGCATAGGTTAATAGGAGATGTTTTAAAAAGAACATGCCAAGAGGCAAATCTATAGTGAGAAAGCCGAGTAGTGGGCGCCAGAGGCTGGGAGGAATAGGAATGACTGCTCGTGGGTACGGGGTTTCATTTGGGATGATGGCTGCTCAACTCAAGATACTAAAAACCACTGTATTGTATACTTTAAAAAGGTTGGGTTTTATGATATATGAATTATATCTAAATAAAGCTACCATCGTCGTGTTAAAAGAGGTTCCTTTTGACAGAACTTACATGGGGGGGAAGGGGGACAGACAGCAAAGGCGCTGCAGAGAACAGAATAGGGTAATGGGACAGAGGTGACTAGGGGACAAAGATATAGTTGGGGAGGTCAGTGAGGCCTCTTGGAAAAAGGGACATCTGGCTGGAACCTGAGTGACGAGAGGCAGGCAGCCGTCCAGTAGGGAAAGGTGTTCCAGGCACAAGGCATAGCAGGGGACAGGCCTGAGCTGGGAACAGCTTTGGCCTGTTCAGTGGACAAGGGGCAAGTGGTATGGCTGGAACTCACAGAACCAGCGGGAAGGAGAGGCGAAGGGTCAGGAGGCCAGCAGGGGCCAGTGTGCGCCGGCCTTGAGGACTGGATTCCACTGGAGGGAGCAGAGGGGAGACATCTGGCTGGGTCAGGAGACTGGTGTGTGGTCCAGGGGAGACGTGACAGGGGCTTGGACCAGGGTGGTAAGTGGAGATGGCGGTGTGGGTGGATGCCCGTGATCTGGGAGCTGATGGGCCTTGTTGGTGGGTGGAGGAAGCAGGATGACCAGCTTTCGCCCTGAGAATCTGAGATGGTTTCAGTATCTGAGGTGGAGAAGGCTGTGAGGACTGCGAGGATGAAATAAAGTCTGGCAGGTCACCTGGCCACAGCAGTGAGCCTCACCAGGCTTTTGGGCCCCTCCAGCAGGAACCTGCGCCATCCCCCTGCACCGTTCCGAGGCTCCAGCTGGCCCAGGGAGCCTGCTCCTCTGCCCGTGGCCCCTACCTCCACCTCAGGAGCTTTCTACCCACATGAAGCCCCCCAACCCCACTCCCTGCCAGGCCCTAAGGGGCCATGACCCACCCTGGCGGTGAACTGAAAGGCTCATGGGCAGGGACTCAGCAAGAGGTGAAGGAATCAGCCACGCACAGCACCTCACACTTTGTTAGGGGCTCTGTAGCCTCCGCAGTGCTGCTGTCAGGGCTGGAAAGACCACTGTTTGAGCAGAGCAGAGGCCTTGGTGGCTGGGGACACCACTGGCCTGCTTTAAAGCTGTGCCCATTTTCCAGGGATGCTAGCCTTCTGGACAGAAACAAATCGGCAGCACCACTCAGCTCTGAGGAGCAGAGCGGGAGCTAGGAGCTCCACTTCACAGATGTATAAACTGAGGCAATGCCAGGTGAGGTGGCTTGGCCCAGGTCCCCAAGATGAAGTCTGGGGCACCCGACTGGCCCAGTGCTCTTTCCTGCTTGCCCTCTCAGCACATCTCAGCTTCCAGAAGCCCTCCTGCCTTCAGCCTCCACACCATCCCGGCTCCCCGAAGCCTTCTCTGAGAACAGGCAGGGCTGGTTCCGAACCTTCTCCTCCTGCCATCCAACTTGTGCCCTCGCTTTCCCTGGGCTGCTCCAGATGGCAGCCAAGCACTCTTTGGGGATCATGGTCCTCACTTGCCTGCTGGGGTTCCACCTTCCTTCACACCCCTGTCCCCTATTGCCTCCGAGAAGTGTCCAGTCAGAACAGCTAGAGTCAACGCTCATGGCTCTGTTGGCAGCTGACCCAGGCCACCACCTCCTGCTCCAACTATTACAGCAGCCTCCCTTACCGGTCTCCCTGCTGCGCGCCCCCCCCTCCATTCTCCCGTCACCAGACCCTGAGCCTTCCCACCACACAGCCTCTCGTGATATGGCCGACCCGCCTCTGCAACCTCAGTTCCCGCAGCCTCCCATCCCCTCACAATCCCGCCACCTTGCCCTTTGCACGCACACGCACACACATGGGCACACGCACACACACACACACGCTCACCCCCACTCTGGAGCCTTCGCACCAGCTGCTCCCTCTGCGGGTCAGGCTCTTCCCTGCTCTACACAGCTGGCTCCTACCGCTCAATTCAGAGCTCAGCACCCACACCTGTCACTACCCATCACTAGTTAAAGTCCTGTGTCACACTAATAGTTTCCTTAGTCTTTTCTTTAACAGGTTAGGTGCCTAGTATATAGTTGGCGTTCAATAAATCCCAGTTCTCTAAATTAAGGAATGAATGAACGAGATCTAACCGGCATTGTGGGAACACAGCAGACGGTGCCCTCGCGGAGCTCATAGTTTAGTTTTGGCATTTACCCAAGTTCACACACATTGGGTCCAGAGCTGCCCATGAACCACAGGCCACACACCAGCAGCCTGAGTCAAATCAGACCCACATAGGTATTCTGTTTGACTCATTCTGTTTTCTGAGTGAACTTTTAAAAACTGATAGCTTTCAGCCTGCCAGTGTGGCTCAGTTGGGTGAGCATCGTCCCAGGCACCAAGAGGTTGCGGTTCGATTCCTGGTCAGGGCACATGCCCAGCCTGCAGTCTTGACCCCCAGTAGGGGGCGTGCAGAAGCAGTCGCTGTTTCTATCTCTCCATCTCCCTTCCTCTCTCTGAAATCAATAAAAGTGTATTTTTTAAAAAAACCCCAAAAACCTGATAGCATTCACATACAAGCTTGAATTTTCTGCTTCTCTTGGAAAATGGACAGATGTGGCCACATTGGGTTTCTGTGCTCACATGACACAATTGTCATGGTCCCTTTAGATAGGCACATTCTCCACAGTCCCCACCACTCTCTAGTCTCTCCCTGACATTCAGCGCCAGTTGCCTTTTACAACTGAATTTGCACTATTGCTCTCCTTATAATGAAGAACTTTGCCCTGTATCCGTGCCTGTACCAAAAGTTAGAACATGAAAGGCTAAATGGGTCATACAAGTCAAGAAAAATAGGGTACTCATTCATTCAATAAATATCATTGCTGACCAACTATGCCAGGCAACCCACAATAGCAGGTATAGAGAGAGCTGTGGACAGCATGGACTGTACATCCCTCCGTCCCGTGGCCTCATTCCATACACTGTGTAACTTTCTTTCCACAAGTAGAGACATTTGATTTGCTTCCCAGGCCTGACCCATGAAAAAACTGCCTCTTGTTTCCAGGGTCATCCCTGAAGACTGCAACACAGTACTCACTAAGCACTTACTGTGTACCAGCCCTTCAGGGTCTCGCACAACCAAAGTGCTCAATAAATATTTATTGAGTGAATGCACTAAATTCACCTCACTCCTAGACAGACTGTGTTAGTCAGTGTTGTTTCTCCAGGATTTATTCAAAAGCTAAGCACATAGTAGGTGCTCACTTAATGTCAGCTGAATGAAACAGCCTGGGGTAAGAGTGGAAGGTTGACAGGCAGGCATGGGCTGCCTGAAGGCAGAGCCCTGGGAAAGGAAAGGTAAGGGTGAGGTGAATATTACCCCCCTTGCAGAGCCCACATCTCCCTCACAGGAACCCTAGGAGGTAGGTGATAGCATTCTCAGGTGGCAGACAAAGAAACAGGATGGAAAGGAAAGCCCCTCGGCTAAACTTAGAGATTCAAGGAAGGAGTGAAGAGGAGGTTTGTTTGCTCCCCCCCCAGTCTCCCCACCAAACTCCACAGAAGTCCTGTGGGGGGATATAAGGGGCCCCTGGAGGCTGCCCCTTTCAAAACTATCCTCTTCAATTAGATGTCTGAAAGTCCATCACTTGTGACTTTTGAACTGCGTGCATTTATTTTTCAGACTCACTTCCTCCTAATTCGTTCCAGCAAGCACTTAATGTGTGAGCAAGGTGTGTGTGTGGAAGGGACTCTGAGGTGTTTATTTTGTATGGGGCAGGGAGAGCGCTGAAAAAACGAACGGATCCCATCCCTGCCCTGACCATGTCAGATGGTAGGAGAAGCTCAGCTGAGGCCAAACTGTCACAGTGACAAGCCTCATGAAGGCCACCAGCACTCCACGGGTTCTGAGGACTGGGCAGAGCAGAGGAATGGTTGGGGAAGGTCTCGGGCAGAAACTCAGCCAAGGGTGGGCTATGGGGGAAAGTCGACATGGGCCTCCTGTCCTGGCTGGGGCCAGGCTGGGCTTGACTTCGTAAGGAATCCGCGGCTCCCCGGCCTTGCAGCATCTGAAATCCGTCCATTTGGGACAAAGATGAGGGGTTTTGCGCATGTGTAAGCCCCAGTGACTAAGGTCATGGCGTCTTTCGGATTCTTGGTGGGCTCAGAGCGGTTTAAACGGCCCCTTCCTCCACAAAGCCTTCCACACTTTCCCCAGACTGTGCTCAATGTGTTCAGCACTCTCCGCTTTCTATTGCGGCCCCGAGTTGTAACCAAGCCGTCCATCCGGCCACCGGCCCGCGCGCTCCAGCGGCCCCGCGCGCCCTCCCGCACGGAGCCCGCTCCCAGCAAATACCTCGGGGCTGAACCGCGAATTGCTCAGCCGGGCCTTTGGGATCCTGATCTACCTGGGCCCAGGCCGGGTTCAACAAGTGTGGGCCGGGCCGCCCGGTCCCGCCCGACGGTTTCGCGCCTCCCCAGGCGCCCAGGGCGCGCCGGACCCAGTTGGGCAAGTTTCATTTCATCACCCGCAGAGCGTGCGAGCGCCGGTGCAAATAACGTTGCCTCCTCCCCTGCCCTGCTCCCTCCGAAACTCCCGTTGGCGAACGCGGCGCCCCGGCGGGGAGGTCTCGGCGGGCGGGCTGCAGCCGGGCAGGTTGGGCGGCCCCGCGCTGGGTGCCCTGCGCCCGCCCCCGCCCGGCCACCCCGCCCAGGCCTCGAGGCCACCTCACCAGCAGCGGAATGAAAACCGGTTCGACAGGTAACAAATAGGTGGGTTGTCACCGTTATTTCCCAACGCATGCGCTGTCGCTCCCCGGGCCACTCCAAGCTAATTAGCTCAGATCACCCCCGCTCCCCGCCCCAGCCACCAACACACACCGCCGCGAGCCAATAAAGCGTGAACCCGTCCGTCCGGCTCGCACTTTAGGACTTCCCGAGCGGCCGCGGGGGACGCCAGTCGAGGCCGGAGACGCTTACCTGCCGCTTCCCCTCGGCCGCTGCACCTGGCTGCAGGGGACCCCGTTCCGAGGGGCTGGAAGCGGCGCGCGGCGTCCCGGGCACGGTCTCTCGGCGGGACGCGAGGGCGCTTTGGCGACTCCTTCCCCGACCTGCCTCCTTCCCGACCCGGCAAAGGTGGGACGGCGCCGGCTCTGGTTACGGAAGCGGACGGTGCCGCGCGAGCAGGGTTCGAAAATGCCCCGCGCGTTCCTAGTGAAGAAGCCGTGCGTCTCCACGTGCAAGAGAAACTGGAGTGAGCTCCCGGACGAGGAGCGCGGCGAGATCTACGTGCCAGGTGAGGCGTCGGCCCGCGGGCCCCGCGTCCCCCCGGCCTGGGGCCCCGTCGAGGCGGCGGTCGCGCGGGGCGCAGCGGCGCGAGCCCGGCGGCCGGCGTAGTTGGGGCGCTCGACTTAATGTTTAAGCGGCCGAAGCCCCGTTAGCCCGCGGCGGGGGGGGAGGGGAGCGCTGGAGCGGCGGAAGGAGATGCCGCGCGGGGGCGGGGGCGGGGGCGGGGGCCGCCGGGTGGGGGCGACCGCGGTTCCCAGGCCCCTCGGCCCGGCCGCGAGCGCGCACGTCGGAGGCGCTCGGGTACGAGCGGTGCCTCCCTCCCTCCACCCGCCCGAGCCGCGGCGCGGGGGAGGCAGCGGGGTGTGTCACCGCTCAGGCGACCCTCCACTCTGGAGTCGTAAATCCAGAAAGTCGGGACTTTTATGAAGCGGGAAGAGGGCACTGGAGCGATGCCACCTTGGGGGGCAGGGAGTTTCGGCTGAGATTTGTGCAAAGTGTAAGATCGGCCCCAGAGTGTAAGCCGCCTTCATTGATCTCGCCCTCTCCCCAGCAACACTGGTGGCCAGAGGGATGCCGCGGTGAGGGTGAGGGTGAGGGTGAGGCTGAGGCTGAGGCTGCCCGGTGCTCGGAGGCCGTGGGGAAGGCGCTGGGCTGCGCCCCACTTTCCTGGAGACAAAGGTGGGATCAAGTCTCAACCTCTGCTAGAAACGCGCCTCCTCCAACCTTGCAGAGAACACAACTGAGCTGAAAGTGGTGTTAAGGCGGCCACCCCACGGCGAGGGGACCAGGCCGCGGGGAAGCTGATGCACCCAGTTTATTTTTGGAAGACGCCTTGACCGCGGCGTCGGAGTCCACTTTGAATGAGTAACCTGAGTTGTTCCTTCCTCCGGCGGCATCTCCTCTGCTGGCCCTGAGAGCGCACCCCCACCCCACCCCCACCCCCACCCCCACCCCCACCTCACCCCCACCCCCACCCCCACCCCCACCAGAACCTCGCGTCTGGAAAAAGCCGGCTTCCTTCGGAACGCCCCCTCCCCAGGCCCCGGGGGTGGAGCGGGGCTGTGCCGAGCGCCGGGTCCAGCGCCTCCAAGGGGGGAGAGGTTGTAGTTAACCAACCGACTTTGACCCTTGATCCTCTGGCTCCCTGGCACCGCCCCAGGCCTTGCAGGAAAGTGGAGAAATGAGGGCGGTGGGGGCCCTGTGAGGGCTCTTGCCTCAGTTTCTCTCCTGAGTACATTTTTGGAATTGGTGTAACGGTGAGATCTCTGTGGCCTGATCGGCCAGGACCCAGAGGCCGGAGGCGCTGGCCGGGTGTTGCATAGCTCAGCCTGTCTGGGGCCTGAGACCCCTTTTCCATGGCCTCCTTAAAACAAGGGACTGCGCCACAAGTCTCTGATGACTCCGGTGGGGAAACCAGGACAAAAAGGAAAGGGAGCTGCCTCCTCTCTTGAGGTGGACTGGAGCATGGGCCCAGGCTTGTTTATAGTGTCGCTTGCCCAAGTTCCCTGGCAAGCTGGCTGCTGCTCCAGGTCCAGAAGGGCTGGTGACGGCCGAGAACCGCTTCCTCCCTCCTGCCTCCTCCCTCACCTGTGTTTGACTTGCTGCTTAGCTGCTCCTGGGGATCAGATAAACTGAACTTGGACTGTGGTAAAGGTGAGCGGAGAGCCTTGCGGGAGACTCGGTGTGCTGTTATTTTTAGTTTTATTTCACATCCCAATCAGGAACAGATCATGTGTTGACTTTTACAAAGGACAAACAAATTCCGTTCGTTGAAATCGTTGACTTCCTTTCGCCTGGTGATTTTCCCCACCACAGTTCTGGTGGCTGGAGGGGGAGTAGGTGAGGAGACCTGCATCCCAGGGGTTGTCCCACCGGGTGCAGAGGAGGGCTTCTGGGTGTGTGTGTCACCTGCTGCTGCTATCCAGGCGAAGGAGACCTGCGGGCTCCTCATGCTGCAGGATGGTCCCAGGACGCTGGGTGAGGGTCTAACGGGAGGGTGCTCGTGAGAATCTGTCCTCATTGCTCTGGCGAGGGAGGATCCTGTGGGGTCAGGTAAAGGGTAGAAGTTAAAGAACTTAATTTTGCCTCAAAAGCCGTGTGGCCCACAGGAGAGTTTTCCCACAGTTTTTGGAAATGAGAAATGGAATGTTCCCGGGCCACGCTCGGGTGCCTCAGGTGGCTGGAGAGAGTGTACGGGGCAGGGGGTGGGGGGGCCCTGTCCCCTGGCTGGGCCATCTATCACCAGTCGACTGTGACCCCAGGAGCCAGCTGGGCACGTTTCCTTCACCCCACCCCACAGACTGGGCACGTTGTGACCAGCTGAGCACTGACCCCCATCCACTTCCCTGGGAGAGGCGCTGCAAGCGTGAGGAGCAGAGTGTTTGAGGTCCGGCCTTCCCGCCAGGGCCTCCGAGACCCTTAAAGCCCCCTCAGAGAGCACCTGGAAGTTGTTTTTACTGACTGAAGGCCCAGGCCCCAGCCTGGCTGCTTGAACTCCAGGGCCCCGTCTGACCACTCCAGCCTCTTTCCCTGAGGCACAGTTCAAGAGGTCCCCGACCATCACCCCCCCAGGGCAGAACCTTTCCCCTGGGCTTCACTTTTCTCCCAAAGGAGGGAAAAGCCCAGGAGTGGCTGGAGGGCCACAGGGGGTAGGAGATGGCCCCGCTGCGTGAGCAGTGAAAGGGTTTGCAGTTAAGGTTAAGATGGTACCTGCTAGTGCCGTCGCTCCTCTCTCCCCATGGTCTGCCCTGGCGTTTCTCCTTTGTTATGTCAGTATTGACTGTGGAGTGCTGGGAGTAATGCTGGTTTCTTGGGGATGAACCAAGAAACTGGTACTCGGCGGCTGAATTCCGTTTCATAGACTGAAGGGGAAGCTTCAAGCAGCTCCTCCAAGCCCGCTGAGTGCAATCTCACAAGGCCAGAAAGGCTCTTGAAAGTAGACGGAGCCTGGAAGCTGGAATAACATGAGCATCCCAGGGCCTCTTCCAGGCCCCCAGCCCCCTCCTCTGCCTCGAGCCTCTGTCTGCTCTGCCAGTTCAGCAGCACATGCCCACCCCAGGGAGGCAGCCAGGTTACCTTGTAGGAGACTGGTGTTTCTTCAGCCTGGCCCTGACTGGGCAGTGTGGGAACCTTAGAAAGGCTGAGAAAGTCAGCTTTGGGTCCCAGAATGCATGTGTGGGGGTGGGGAGAGATCAGGCTTCTGGTGGTGGTGATGATGATGATGATTTTTTTAATGTATTGATTTTAGAGAGAGAGAAGGAGGGAGAGAGAGAGAAAAAACCACATCAATTTGTTATTCCACTTATTTATGCATTCATTGGTTGTTTCTTGTATGTGCCCTGACCTGGGACTGAACCCGAAACCTTGGCGTATCGGGACGACACTCAACCAACTGAGCCACCCAGCCAGGGCTGGTGAGGATTATTCTTGTAATTCCTGGGAAGTGTTGGCCGTGAAGGACATGTTGGCCATGCTCTCCAGGGAGCAAGGCTAGGAGAGTGGACAGCCAGACTGGCTGGGGACAGAAAAGCAACTTGGGCCTGGTCAGTGGGTTAGATGGGACACCTACGTGTCCCATGGGGTGCCGTCACCCAAGCTGCCAAGCTGTTTGTCCCTAGCTTGGGTGACCCAGGGCAGAATCCTGCCAGACCATTTGTCCCAGAAAGAGAGCTGGTGGAGGCAGGCCCTCCCAGGAGCAAAGTGTGGGCTTTGTTGATATCGGGGTTCTTTTTAATGCTGATCACTTCCAACAAGTCTGGTGTGGAGTCCCACAGGATGCCCAGCCCTGCGCTGGACTGGAGGGTGGGAAGCGCTACGAGGCTAGTGTGAGGCTGAGTGCACAGTTTCAACTTCACTATGGACACGGTATGAAAAGTGGTTGGGGAACAGGGAAAAGATACTGCCTGAGAGAAAGACTTGGCGTCCACAGAATGGAAACACCAGGCCAAGAGACAGACCCATTGTTTCCAGGGCTTTGGCCTCTGCCAGTTGGCTGGCACCGGCTTCCTTTCAGGCATTGCTAGCTGACCTGGAGGTTGGGGCTGGAGGAGACGGGCACAGGACCCCCTGCCCTTGCTGATAAGGGTGTCATGCTGCCTAACATCAACCTGGGCTGTATTGACACACCGGGCTCCCCCCACCCCATTCAGAGCCGAGTGAGCCCCTGGCCTGAGGCCTTAGAGCAGGACCTGGCACTCTGTCCAATAATTGGCCCTGTAGCTTTAAAAACAAATTTTTTTATCCCCACTTGAGGATATGCCTGTTGATTTTATTATTTTTTTAATTTTTATTGATTTCAGAGAGAGGAAGGGAGAGGGAGAGAGAGAGAGAAACATCAATGATGAGAGAGTCATTGATTGGCTGCCTCCTGCACACCCTCACTGGGGATCGAGCCCGCAACCCTGGCATGTGCTGACCGGGAATTGAATCATGATCTGGTTCAGTTTGATGCTCAACCACTGAGCCACGCCCGGCCGGGCTGCTTATTGATTTTAGAGAGAGGGCATGGGGTACCGAGAGAGAGAAAAAGAAAGAGAAACATTAACGTGAGAGAGAACATCCATTGGTTGCCTTTCACATGTTCCCCAACTGGGGATCAAACCCGCGACCTAGTAGTTTTTAATGCAAGAGAGACAGGAGTTGCTAAAGGTGAGGGAGGGGAAGGCCCTTGGGTGGGAGGCTGTTCTAGGCCTGTGCCCTCAATGTCATGCAGGTGGAGACAAGTTGGGCCAACAGAAGGGGAACCCGCAAACCCCCTGCGGGAGTGAGGAGAGGGCCAGGCTGGTTTGGCCTTGCCACACTCCACAGCTGTGGGCGGGCAATGAATAGCCACAGTGGCCACCGCCTTGCCGGAAACATCTAATTAGGGGACAGAGGTGCACAAGCAGGGCCCAACCAGTTCTGCTTCCTGTCTCCTGCCACTCAGTGACACCCAGTGACAGGAGCGGCACACCGATCAGCACTCCCTGTGCGTGCGGCAGCATCAGGGACACGCTTGTGGGGGTGGTGGGAAGACAGGTTTGGTGGGGTGGTTGGCATGAGGCAAACATCCCCACCCTGGCAGCCAGGAGGCTGCCCCTCACTGGGGGTAGAGGAGGCACAAGGGCCAGGCCAGGGAGGCTCCCACTGTCCCCAGTTCCTTAGCACCATCATTTCAAGGTTTCTGGAACGGGAGAGGCAGGCACAGGGTCTCCGCCCAAACTGACCTGGATCCTTAGAACCGTAACCATAAACCCCTCACCTGCTGGAGCAGGGCAACCAGGAGTCACGGCCAGTTAACCCTCACCTGCTGTCCCTCCTCCCTCTGCCGCTCCACGCGCAGGTGTGGCCTGGCTGGCTCCCACTCGGGAGCCTCATCACGCTCTCATACCGAAAGACAGGAGAGGGTAGAGGTTCCTGTTTGTCTCTACCTGGATTGAGAAATGGAAATTGTCATTCAGCTTTGAGTTCTTGGCCAAGTTCTCCAATAGCTGCTAAGCTGCCAACACCCGGGCACGCCCGTGCTCCCCCCATTCCACGCACACAGACAACTGCCACTGCAGCAAGACAGGGACCCCAAGAGCTCCGGCCTGCTGTCCGGCCTGCCAGGGCTTGGGGAGGCGCCACGCCATCTCAGAGGCCAGGTCAGGGCCAGGCGCTGGTGAATCAACTCGCAGAATGAGGTGGCTTATTAAAGTCCCCCGGACAGACGGACGCCAGTGCCAGCAGAACGGGTTTTGGGCGGCGGGCCGGCGCATTCTTCCCCTGTCAGACCTTTGTTGTGTTTTGAGGGGGCGAGAGCTGGGGCCTCTCCCGAAACTTCGGTGCTATCATATTCGCCCTCCATTAGTGCGTTCTTCTGCCTTCCCCCATGTCCATCTGTCCCCCGGGCCTCTTCGCACTGTCCTGGCAGAGGAGGTGCGGGCGGCTGCCCTCCCGCCCCGGGGCCTGGTCCACTGTGTCTCACCAGCTGTGGGCCACAGGGCACAGAGGGCCTTGCCGTGGGTCTGACACCCCAACTCAGCCCTCTCCCTGAAGCTCACTCTTCCTTTCATTCTTGGCCCCTTTTGATTTTCCTTCTGAGGCTCGGAAAATGTTCCTGGCTTATGGGCTTTAAATACAGAGCTTTGCCTTTTTGGAAGAAGATTCTTGACTAAGCTGAAACATTAGGTGGTTTGCCCCCGTCAGCTCTGAGGCTTGTTCCCTCCGGGCCACACTCCGGGCTCTTCCTCCTTGGCCAAGCCTCCCTGGCCCCGTTTAGTGTGAGGTGTCTGCCGTGGGGAGCGGTCACGTCGAGGCTGCCAGGTATCGGTGCCGAGGAGGGCGGGGGCCCAGCCCTCACTGTGCCCCAGCGAGCGGTCCCTGCTGTGGGGGAGGGTTGCGTAACAGCTGGGCAGGCGGCCCAGGAGACTGTTACGCAGCATCCACCTGCTGCCTGCTGACCTCCTCCCTGCCCCACCCCACCTGCCTGTTTGCCTGCCAAGCGGGGCCAGCGGGAGTGGGGAGCCTGGAGCCCAATGGGCTGCGACAGCAGGGACTGGCCAGTCTGGAGGAGGAAGGGGCTAGGAGCGCCCAGTCCCCCAAGGCCAGCAGCTAAATCCGCCTGGAGGAGAGGCCCCGAGTGGCCCGGGCCACCAGGTACCCTTCTCGCGCAGGGATGAGTCCTTCGGCGCAGGGCCTCCAGTGGTGCCCTTTGTCCCTGCGGGAGCATGGATGAGGCCTGGAATCCAGAGGGACTGGCCCAGGTGGGGCAGGCAGACAACTCTGGAGGGATAATTGGCAAGGCAGGTTTGGCCCTCCCAGTTCCGCTAAGACACAGATTACTCAGCGGGCAGGCCTGTGGGTCGAGGCGCTTGGCTGGCGTCACCTGTAATTACCTTAATGGGGCAGGAGGGAGGTGCAGTGTGTAGTGGGCTGGGGTAGCCCTGCTCTGCCACATGCCTGCAAGGGGCGGGCTGGAGGCTCCAGGTTCCAACCAGCTCATTGCCAGGGAACCTTCCTGAAATCCCACTGAATCCTCTTTTCCCCACCAAGCCCCTCACCTGGCCGTTCTTCTCTCTGCAGTGAGCCTGGGCTTCTGTCCACCACAGCCCTGCCTGGAGCCGGAGCCATCAGTGGCTGAACCCCCTTCTTGCCCCCTGGCTTTGGACATGAGCCTTCGGGACTCCAGCTACAGTGTGGCCTCTGGACCTTGTGTGGTGGCCCAGCTGCCCTCTGAAGACATGGGCCATTTGGCAGACCCCCAGAGCAGAGACCATGGCTTCTTGCGCACCAAGATGAAGGTACTGACCCTCACACTGCCTCCGAGGAACAGCCCAATGTGGCACCAATGAGACCTAAGTAGAGACTGGCCTGGGATCTGGGTCCAGGTTTCTGCAGAGGTGAACCTCACTGGGGCATAGACAGGGCTGGAAAAGAAGAAAAGTGGGTCTAAAGTGAGAATGTCATGCATTGGGAAGCAGTGGGGTGCAAAAGACATTTAACTCTGGAGTCCATTCTGGGGGTTTAGTTTCATTTCTGGCCTTAGGGGGAGCCACCTCTTTACACTAAAGTCCTAGGAAAATCAGGGAGACATGAGGCTCGCTCAGCACCTTCTCCTAGGCCCCCCGTCTGGGCAAGTGAGATCTGGAGCCTGCTCGGTGGTTGACTGTCCGCTGAGGCATGTGCCCAAGTGTGCCACTTCTGGCAGCACTCAGAGCCTTGCACCTAGGGCAGGCCTGGTGGGCGTCTCGCTGTGCTCAGCAGTGGAAGCAGTAAGTTGTGCACCAGGCAACGGAAATGCCCCTGCTTTCGAGGAGCATGCCACCAGCAGGGCTGTCCCTGGTTGGGCCTGCCTTCCTAAAGGCTCCAGGACTGGGAGGCACCTGCCAGCGCTGATCTAGTGGAAGGGTTCTAGAAGCGCTATCCTATGTGCCAAGAGACTGGAGAAAACTGGCAGTGGAATACTGTTCCTTCCTCTGTTTCCTGCAGAGGCCAAGTGTGTGTTGTAATGAAAGGGGAACCACCAAGACGTGTGCTGGGCTGGCCAGAGAGCCGGCACAGTCAGTGCCCCTGGTCCCCCGCACACCTGTCCTCCCTGCCTTGGGCCCTGTGGGTAGGGAGCACGTGCAGAGAGAGCAGAGGGCACAGGAGGGCGGGTGTGCTGGACTGAGTCCTGGTCTTGACTAGCTAGCAACGGGGCATTTACCCGGTGCCAGAGCGGTGCAGGAGGAGGAGGTGCCTGGGGAGCTCAGGAGTTGCCAGTGACGACCACCCACAAAGTACAAGCAACCTCAGAGCACTGAGACCACTTCAGAATATATTTGAGAGTTTTCATAATTTAAGAAAACCACAGAACCACGAAAAATATTTATAAGCAAGAGAGTCATCAGGGTAGCAAGGGATTCAAACCATATCATGTCAGGCCTGGCTCAAGTAAAACCAGGGGGTGGGCTGGCCTGGAGGGGACCCCAGGCTCACAGTGGTGGCTTCAGCCTGGAGAGGCTGCTCGGAAGACAATGTCGTGGACATTTTCCCCATTCTAAGGCAGAGAATGAGAACAAGAGCAGAAACAAGGAAAGATTTGGGCTCAATGAAGGGGAGACCTTTCTAGCAGGTAGAGTTGCTGAGGATGAATTGGGCTGTTTATCTGGGAGTTGGCTGCTATCTCCAGAAAAGAAGGGGCTGGGTGGCAACCTTTACAGGGCACTTGGGACGCCCACAGAAGGCTGACAGTTGACCCAAAGGTTCCTTCCAGCCAGTTACCGCTGACCTCTGTGAACCGATAGCACAGAGGTGTGGCCTCTGGGGTGGGCAGCGCTTTCCTCAGGGGGTCTGGGGACTGGCATTTGTGTCCTGCCAGTCTGCTAACCTGCAGTCTCAACTCCTGGGTATCTGTCACATAGTCTGTCCTTGCCCACAGGTGACCCTTGGGGACAGTCCCAGTGGAGACCTCTTCACCTGCCACATCTGCCAGAAGGCCTTCACCTACCAGCGCATGCTGAACCGCCACATGAAGTGCCACAACGACGTCAAGAGGCACCTCTGCACCTACTGTGGGAAGGGTTTCAATGACACCTTCGACCTCAAGAGACACGTCCGCACCCACACTGGTGAGAGGAGCCCTGTGGCTGGGCGCCTGCCTGAGGCCGCGTGGGACGCCGAGGCGAGGCCTGCTGCCTGGGGGCGGGGGGCTGGGAGGGGCGTCACGTCACTCAGGGCAGCAGTCGTCCTCAGCTCATCAGTTAGGTCACTCAGGGAGTTGGAAACGGACAGGCTTCACCCCTTCCTCTTCCCCAGAGTCAGGTGGCCTGGCCTTTCTGTGTCTGGGAAGCTGCCGTCAGGTCCCTGACACCCAGCCCTGTCCTCCTCGCAGGCGTGAGGCCCTACAAATGCAGCCTGTGTGACAAGGCCTTCACGCAGCGCTGCTCTCTGGAGTCTCATCTCAAGAAGATCCATGGCGTGCAGCAGAAGTACGCGTACAAGGAGCGGCGCGCCAAGCTGTACGTGTGCGAGGAGTGTGGCTGCACGTCCGAGAGCCAGGAGGGCCACGTCCTGCACCTGAAGGAGCACCACCCCGACAGCCCACTGCTGCGCAAGACCTCCAAGAAGGTGGCCGTGGCCCTGCAGAACACCGTCACCTCCCTGCTGCAGAACAACCACCACCTCTGAGCTGCCCGGCCCGCGCCCCCTCCTGCAGCCTCTTGCTGGAACACTGATCGGGACCGGAGCCCCAGACCCCTGTGCCCACTCGGGCCCGCACTGCCCTCTGCCCATGTTTGCGTTTCTGTATTATGGGCGGGGGCCAATCCAAGCCCGCATTATGGGCAGACGCGTGCAGGTCTGGGGCAGGGGCAGCCAGGACTGCCTTCGATTGGAAGCAACCCGCTGCAGAGACAGGACTTCCTTCCCAGAGGAGGTGTGTGAGGATGACCCTGTGGCCGCCTCTCTGCCCCTGGAGCGCAGGGGCGGGGGCTGCTGGTCCCCCGTGGATGGCAGAGTCAGGAGCACTGGCAAAAAGCATGCTGGGAACAATGGAGGCAGCAGAGCTGCTAATGCTCAGGGCTGCCGGGGGCTCTGCCCTCCGACGGGGTGGGTGAGTGTGCACAACAGTTGATGTGTATGCCTGCATATCACCTCATTTTTTAAAATCAATGACAAGGTACCAAGGAGGTTTTATTTCCTTTTTTTTTAAAAGATGACAAATGTATAGATATTAATATATTTTTGGTGCTGATGGCGACTATTTTTAAGAGAGGACCGAGCTAGAGCTTATGTCCCTCCCCATGCAGTTCTATTTATCCTGGACATTTCACGCATCCTCTGTGCCATGGCTCTGGGGTGGCTGCCCCGACCCACCCGTGCTTCCTGCTGCCTGAGATATTTAACCTGAGTGCTTCCTCGCGCCTGCCTGGAGGATGCACTGCCCTTTCTGTTCAGCCTCTGCTACCAGGACAGCACATCACATCTGCTCTTCCCTCCCGAGGCTCTGCGTCCCTCCCACATCCTTTCTAGGCAAGCCTGGGGTGACCGAGGGCCTTCTTATCTCCTGATACCAGACCTTGCAACAGCTCACGTTGTGGAGGTGAGGCTTGTCACGCTGGGGCTTTAGGGGCACGCCTGGTGGGGTGAATCTTTGAGAGGCCCAGAGCCTGTGGCCTGAAGCACTGAGAAGAGTCCAGGGCCAGGCTGCAAGATCTGCTCTTTTCCTGGTTGAGTCAAAAACCCTAGGACAGCAGCAAAAAATTGGGACAGAATAATAACCAGACATATCAGAAACCTGTAGAGGGAGGACAGTATTAGATGGTTAATAAGTTATATTTGTAGCTTTTTTTTCTGACTGTTTTTCAAATAGTACAGCTGGGTCTTGAGCCCCTGAGGAGAGAGCCGCCACCTCTTAGGGACTCCCTTAGCTTGGCAGGTTTCCTGCTGATAACAGGGAAGGGGTGTGGGGCAAGGGGAGAGCTGGGCCGGGGCTGGGGCCAGCCTGCGGAAGACTGAGAAGGCACTTGAACGAGGTCCCCAGGACACCGCTGGCTGGGCCTCCCGTTAAGCCGAACCCCAACCAGAGCGTGCTCAGGAAGAGCAGCGTTGGGCGGCCCAGCCCCTGGCTGAGGCAAGGAGCCTCGCTGGGTCCCTCCAAATGAAGACTCTTGTTTTCTTTAGAGTGTGTGGGAGCTGCTGTATTCTGGAAGTTCTATAGGACAAAATAACACTATCTGGAAGCTCTGTTTGTTTACATTTCTGTATCCCTGTGTTCGTTGCCATTCTGAGGGAGTCACAGGCTCTGTGTTGTCGATTTTATTTTATAACTTTCTCCCCAACTATTAAAATCAAAGAAACACTTTTTTGTTTCTACTTTTTTGTCTTATAGGCCTCTTTTCCCACTTGCACAAAAATTAATCAAAACAATTGACACATTCTATTCAAAGCTTTACCCTTTTACCGCGACCAGTGGGCTTAGACAAATTCAGTGGCCAGGCTGCGGTCTCCGCAGTCAATCCTGTAGATCCCGGGCCGTGGCGGGGCCTCCCCTGGGGCTCTCTTCGCCTGCCTGATGCTCCCATCCTGACACACGGCTCTCCACTGGGCGGGTGCAGTCACTTGGGTCCAGTCTGGCTTCTCCTCCCAGCAACCTGCCAGGACCACAGGAGGAAGAGCTGCACTCCCAAATAACAGGGCACAAAGTTCATGTCACTTCGGGTCAGACACCTCCCTGTAGGGAGGGCCACATTTGCTCTGTGCCAGGTACACAGGTGTTTTCTGCACATTAGCTCACTCGCTCTCCCAGCCACCCTCTGAGGTAGGGGTTATCACTACCCGGCAGGGGAAGCTAGGTGGCTGGTCCAAAGTCTCCCGACTAGCAGTGGAGCTGGACACACACCAGACGGGCTCAGGGTCTATGCTTGGAAGCACTGCACGCACTGCGATGTAGAGACCAGGAGACCTCGGGGCACCTCGAGGAAATTCAACATAGAAGGAGATATGGGGATGACTGGGTCTTTCCCATCACCTACCCAGGATCGCTCATGGAGGCCTACTGTCCTGGGGACCCTGGCCCCCCAGTTCCAGCTCAGTATTTCTTCCTCACGCTCTGCCAGATGGACGAGGGCGGGGGGGTAGGGAGGCTGCCAGGCCTGGGCCTTGGCGGGATGCTCCAGGAGGCGTGAGAAGGGTCTGTTCTGGTGCTGTGAGGAGAAAGGAAACTGATCTAACCTCGAAGGCTGCCTGTGAGAAGCCCAGGATTGGAAAGGACCGTGGACCCTCCCTGTGTCTCTCTAAATAGCTAGACACAAAGGATTTCTCTTTATCTCTACAGCTCCAATATGAAAGACCAACCAGATCTCTTTTCTACGTGTCCCAAGAGGAGCAGAGCTCATTGCTGGGAGCCCAGATGATTAGCTGCTATGTAAACTTTAGGAGGAGGGTGGCCAGGCTTCCAGGAAGCTGGGCTTGGGGTTGGGGGTGGAGCCCTGGGCTCCCTCTGAGCTCTTTCCCCCACTCCTCAGAGAAGCCCAAGGGCCGGACAGCACTCTGGTGAGCCCTTCCCTGGCAGACTCGGGCCAGTCATACTTTAAGGGCTAATCATGAGCTCCAGGCTGTAGGATGGGTGCCATGAGGGAAACAAGAACAGTATGGGGATGGGGATCTCCACTGACTGGGAACTGGGCCCTGGCCAGGAGAGAGAGATTAGTGCAAGTCAATATATAACTGAGGACAAATGGTATGGCCAGGCTACAGGCGCCATGGGGCCCAAAAAAGAGTCTTTTGTATCTGAAAGAATAAAGACTTCTTGGGCCCGGCCAGGCGTGGCTCAGCAGTTGAGCATTGACCTAGGATCCAGGAGATCGAGGTGCAGTTCCCTGTCAGGGCACAAGCCTGGGTTTTGGGCTGGATCCCCAGCAAGGGGTGTGCAGGAGGCAGTGGATCAATGACTCTTTCTCATCATTGATGTTTCTATCTCTCTCTCCCTCTCCCTTCCTCTCTGAAATCAATAAAGATATATTTTTTAAAAAATGACTTCTTGGAAGAGGTGGGATCCAGCTGGGCTGGAGAAATGGGATCTGAACAGAGCGAAAGAAAAGGGAAGGGGTTTCTCAGGGAGGACAAGAGGGGATTGGTGGGCAGTGGGTAGGCAGAGGCTCTCACCATAGACGTGCCTCAGAGAAATGGTGGGCTCGGCGCCAGACCACCTCAATAAATATCACAATAAAGTAAGTCGTAATCTTTTTGCTGGTGGAGGGCCTTGCTTTCAATTTGTAAAAAACAAAAAACACAACATCTATGAAGTGCAATAGAGCAGGGTGCAATGAAACGAGGTATGCCTGTATTTCCATCAATAATCTGGAGCCCTGGCCATTTGGTCAGCCACACCGCAGGTAACTGTTGAGCCCTGCCCAGGTGCCAGGAAGAGGAACTGGTAACAAAACAAGATTCGGAGACAGAAGAGCCGGCTGGGACGGAGCAAGGGGGTCTTATTCAGGATAAGGGTAAGGGTGCAGCCCTATTTTTATACCGAAAAGCAAGGGAACCAAGTGCAGGGTGGGAAAACTTTACAACAGGAAGTGCTGTAAAGGTTTGCACTTTATATTGTTACGTATTTTCTAATTTTTTTTACAATGAGTATATATTATTTTTACAATCAGAAGGAAATAAAGTTATAAAACAATTTAGGGGTTTTAGTTGACCTGAAATTCAATGCGTCAACAGGGAGATGGGGCTGCCCCCGAGAAAAGCTAATGTGATCTTGGACAGTAACAGAAGTGTAGCAACCAAGACCACCTCCCTCGGCCTTGGGCTAGTTACCAGTCAGTGGGTGGCAGAGGAAGATCAGAGACGGGCTGAGGCCCAGCCCTGCCTCATGCTGTCTGTGTGGCCTTGGGCGAGTGACCTAACCTCTCAGTTTCCTCATCTATAAAATAAGGTGGGTTCCTAAGTTCAAAAGTCCGTTTCTGTTATAAAGACTTTATGTCTCCAGGCCCCCACCTCCATAAAACCCTTGAAGAAACTGACACACTGCAGCGGAGGTGCGGAGGCTCTGAAGCCTGAGAAGCTGCTCTGAGTGGAAAGCACAGGGCTGAGGAGTCTCTACAGGGACTCCTTCACAGGGCTGACGGCTGGACAAGTAATCTTCCAGGCTCTTTCCACCCACAAAATCCTAAAAGGTCCAGCCCTGGCCGGCATGGTTCAGTGGTTAGAGCACCGGCCCCACACTCTCACATTGATGTCTCTCCCCCCCTCGCCCCCCCCCCCCGCTTCCTCCCTTTCTTCCCTCCCTCTCTCTGAAAAGCAATGGAAAAATCCTTGGGTGAGAATTTTTTTAAAAATCCGAAAGGCCGGGCCATAGTGCAGTGGTCATGACCGCCAGGCCTAATCACCATTCCCAAGATCACAGCCGGTATGAAAATGCTGGTGAGCAGAGTGAAATGGAAAGGGAGGCACCAGAAAGAGCCGCACTGGGGTGATGAAGGGGCGGACTCGCGGTGGCCAGGGGCTCCCCTCTCCCTGCCGCTGGCTCTGGCTCGTCCTCTGGGGCCACTCAACACCAGTCCACACTCTCAGGCGATGGCAGCCACCTGACCCAGGATGTCCCAGACTGACCCTCCTCCTTTCCTCATGCCAGCCCCCCCCCCAAGTTTCTAGAGTCTGTTTTGAAACTCCAGCCCCAACCCCCAAGCCAGCGTCTCCCAGCTCTTCTAGTTCCTTCCTGTAACCAATCAGCCCACTCCTCTCAATCCCCTGGGATCGCCCTCCCTGCCTGGCAGCTCTCCCGGGCAGCAGGCCTGCTGACACCTGGGGGCTCAGGTCCCTCGCCACTGCGGGGCCTGTCCTGGGCAGGGGTGGTGCACTGAATCAGGTCCGCCAGGCCTGTTTCCTGAATGTAAGAGCTGGGTACGGCGTGAATGATTTCCTCTCTTCCTCACCCGTTCTCTCTACATAAAATGGGTAGGAGAACTATTTCTCCCCTGACCAACCTTTCAAAGCAGAATGAAACACAAATCAGGCATCTAAAAATGTGCTCAGAGATGCACGGGGTGGGGAGCCAGGGCCACATCCTGCCCAAGTTTCAAACAGGAACGCCCACCTGTCTTCAGACCCCACCACTGCCTTCAGACCTGAGGGGCAGCTAACGCCCCCACCACCACCACCAAGAGGAAACCTGGGCGGAGCTGCCCGAGGCTGAGAGCCAGAGGGTGCCACAGGCTCAGCTGCTCTGTGTCCAAGTTCCTGGGCCACCCTCCCCATGAGCGCCACAGCGGCACATCTCAATCCCCAGAGCAGAGGGACTACAGCACGGCGGGGAGGAGGCCACATCAAGAGAGGCTCCTGGGTCGCTGAGAGATGCCAGGGACATGCGCTGCTAACCCCAGAGTTCTTGAGTCAAGCATTTGGCTTTAGACATGTTGATAAACAGTCCTGTAACAGCAGCTAATCACCCCTTCCATTTATTAAGCTCCTACTATGCGCTGCATGCTGGGCTTCTCTCTGACATCATCGCTAATTTCCACAACAACCCTGGGAGGTAGTTATTACTGTTCCTATTTTTAGACAAAGAAGTTGAGGCTGGGGAGATTCAATGTCTTGCTCAAGGTCACGGGGATAGTAGGCGATGACACCAGGCTCTAGCCTGAGGGCTATTGGACTTGAGCTGGGGCTCTTGACTTTATTATTATTTTTTTTTGTTAATCCTCACCTGAGGATATTTTTTCCATTGATTTTTTTAGAGAGACTGGGAGAGACAGGGAAACATCGATGTGAGAGAGACACAATGATTAGTTGCCTCCTGCATGTGCCCCAGCTGGGGCCGGGGATCGAGCCTGCAACCTAGGTACATGCCCTTGGCTGGAATTGAACCCGCGACCCTTCGGTCTGCGGGCCGAGACTCTAACCACTGAGCAAAACCAGCTAAGGTTTAACTTTCTTTAAAAATATACTTTCATTGATTTTTTTTTAGAGATAAAAAGGAAGAGAGAGGGAGAGGGAGGAACATTGATGAGAGACAATCACCAATCGGCTGCCTCCTGCATGCCCTCTACTGGGGATCTCGCCTGCAACCGGGCCATGTGCTCTCACCGGGACTCTAACCATGACCTCTTGGTGCACGGGACAGAGCTCAACCACTGAGCCACACCAAGCAGGGCTGGACTTTCAAATTAGCAATGACTGTGGAATGGGCGACCCTTTCCTTTCAGTTCTTCACTTACTGACACTGAGCACCTACTGTGTGCCAGGTGCTGTGCTGAGGATCCAGATACAAAGATGAATGAGGCACGAGCCCTGAGCTCCGGAGCTCACCTTCCAGTGGGAAACGGGCCCGCTGGGTGGAAGGGACAGGAGCAGCAGAGGGTGAGAACTGAGGACAGCAGGAACGGGGCCAGGCTGTCCCTGGCTCTGCCCTTGAGCAGAGATCTCTGAAGCCCCCAAATGCCACCCATGTTAACACAGTTGAGGGAGGGGAAAGAAGGGAGAAACCCTGACAGTTGAGTCCTGCGCCCCATCTGCTGGCCTGAGTGCACAGCCCCTATTACTTCTCTCTGGACAGGAAAGTGAAGCCTAAAGAGATCAACAACCCGCCAAAGTCGCCAAGGCCGCCGGGCAGCTGGGACTGGCTCTCTCCAGGGCATCACACTGTCTTCACAAAAAACACAAGAAAAGAGAGTTCTGGAAACACCTAAGCCCAACTGCAGCAAAAAAGCTGAAGTCCTCGGAGGGAAAGTAAAGGGCCCAGGGGCGTCGGGGGTCTAGCTCCTGCCACAGAAATGCCAGGTGTCCTTGTTCCTGTTAAAGCCGCAGCCACCAGGTCTTAAATATTCCTGTTAAACCTGGAGAAAGGGCCAGAGGGGACCAGGAGTGGGTTAGGATGTCCCAAACCCACAGCTCTGACATGAACTCCCAATATCCGCCCCCATGTGTACCCTGACCTCCTCCCTAGTCCCAGTTTTCCAAGGTAGTGATCTTGCTAAGAAACTCATCCTGTCCTCGCCACCTAGGCTCATCCAGTCCAGCCAGCTCCTGCCCAGACCCCTCCCCGCCTCCCCCGCCTCCCCCGCCTCTGGGGGGGACTCCAGGTAACAGGCCCAGGCGCCTCCCTCTCCCCACACGCAGCGGGTGAGTTGCTGAAGGAACCCAGGAGAACTGGTAGAACTTGTGTCCCTTTTGCCAGAGGCACAAACGAACCTGCCAGCGGTAATAACAGGGCAAAGGAGCGGACCCACCTGGGAAGAGGAGGGCAGGCTGGCCGCCAACAGCCATGCCAGAGGCCCTGCCACTAGGGCCTTGCTTAGAAGCAAGAGGGGTCCTTGGAGAGTGGGGTTTTCTACATTGCTGCCGTACAGTCCTGACTGGCCTCTCCCCCCCCAACAAGACAATCCCCTCTAACACTAACACCCCCATACCATCTCTTCCACCATCTCCCAGGAGTCCTGAGACATTCATGTCCACAGCATTAAGCCGGAAACTCTAGGGGTCCACCACGCCCCCCAGGCAACAGCTGGTGTGAGGGGAGGAGATGAGGCTCTGGGCGCCAGGGCAGAAGGGAAGGGAGTCGTCCTTACAGGCTTGGTGCCCAGGTGGGGGGCCGTGGGGGACCCTGGCTTCCCTAAGGAGGCCGCGAGCTCTGCAGGTGAGCGCTGGGGAAGAGCCCTCTACAGAGTCTGCTTTGTTTGGGGGGAATTTGTTAAAGAGAAAGCAGAGGGAAAAGAGCAAAACATCTGTGGTCTGGGTGGGAGAGTCAGGGAAAATCAAAATGCATCCAAATTCAACATGGTGCATTAAAATGTGATGTCAAAGTGAGCTTTTGGCAGGTAAAATTTTAGCCTTAATATAAAGAGTTCTTACATCTCAACAAGAAAAAGTGTACCATTAAAAACTGGCAAATAGTGTGGAGAAGCTATTCATGAAAGAGCTTCAAATGATCAAAATCATATGAAAAAATCAACTTCATTCTTAATCAAAGAAATGAAAATGAAAATTGGATATAGAAGTTATCATAAAACATTCTAATAATGGAAAATAGGAACAATTTAAGTGTCTAACTCTAGAAAACCATTAAAATGATAAGGAAATATGTATTCATTAAATATGTTGTTATAAAAATATTTACTAACAGGAAGATGTTTACAATACATCAAGTTTAAAAGCAGGTCCCAAGCAGTGCTATGGGTAGGCACATTTTCCATGTTTGTAAACACAAGTGAGTCCATGTGTACATCATAAAAGTCAAAGGAGACTGAATACCACATGTTCACAATACTGAGTTATTACTCAGTGGCGGAATCATGATTTTTAATTTCATCAGTTTGTCTATATTTCTATATTTTGTACTTTTTCTACACTAATTCCATATTGCTTTTGTACTGAAAAGAAACCCTGGTGACTTTGAAAGAGTCCTTGGCTGAGTCAGTGGGAGAATCGCTTGCGTGATGGGCACACTCCTCACCAAGAAGGGGCGAGTCTTGTCTCTTAATCATAGAAGTGGGGGTGGGGGTGGGGGTGGGGGGGAGGAAGGTTGAGGTCCTAGGTCACCTGGGGCGCAGAGATGAGGTAAGGAAAGAGATCCAGGAACCCCAACTCTGAAGATACTCCAAAATCTACAGCGGCCCATGACCTTGCATAGAAGGCGCAGAGGACGGAGTCAGAGGACCTGAGTAAATCCTAGGTCTACCAGTTGACACTGAGGAAGGAAGATGCTTTATTTTTCTAAAACTCAGTGTCCATAAAGGGAAGTAACAGTAACGCAGAATTATTGTGAGGATTTTATACGACATTTATTTGCTTTGCACGGTATTAAGCCCCAAACAAATGTTAGATGTTGTAGTTAATAACAGTCATCTCTGATTCAACCTTAGCAAGAAAGGCGGCCAGTGGCTGCGGCCAAGTTTGCGCTGGCCCATGAGAAAGCTGGATATGCTGGAGGGAGGGACAATTTTCCCATGTGGTTCAGGCAAAGTCTTGGATTTCCTGGTTCATAGTAATAGAATATAAAAATAAAAATAAAGTACACTTACTCTGAGCTCAGAGGAAGGTGCTTGGGGACCTGACTACTCTTTGAGGAAACAATATATAGCTCGTGACGAGAAATCCCTGGTGAGTCGCATGCTGGGCTCTGGGAAGGAGAAAATGAAAAAAAGCGCAGAAGTCTCTGATCCCCTTCGCTTATACTTGTTTACTGATGTTCTGGAAAAATGTTTGGAGGCTGAGCTGGGTGGACCAAGGATGCCAGAGCTTGTCATCTAAGGAGACGGGGAGAGGCTGGCTGGTGGTTCCGGTCGGATGGGTCCCCACCCGCACGCGACGGGGGGAGGCATGGCTTCTGGGCGGAGGCGGCACTCGCATGAATCACGAGCCCCTCTTGCTCATAACTGGTTAGCTGCTCTTCCAGTGCCACTCAGCTTTCACGCAGGTGGCCCCAACTGTCCTCCAAGACTACTGCGTGCTGTCTTCAGCCCACCAGATGGGGGGCATTCATTGACAGGTGACACGTTGTCTACGTATTGACCATGGTGGAGACTCATCTCATTCTAGGCTTCCCCTCCACCTTTCCTTCCCTTTCCCGCCTCTTCCTCCATCGTTTTAATCGCTCTTCCTCTCCTTCTCGCGCCCCTCTCTGGTTCTAGACCCAGCCAGACCTTCCTCGGTGCTCTTCACGCCACCACACGGAGCCAGCCGACGCCAGGGTGCCCTGAGCTGTGTGACGAGGGGCGCGGAGGGGGCGCCGCCCCTTCCCGGCTGGCCGCCGGGGCTTCGGCTTCCCGCGCTTTAGGCCTCGTTTCCTCACGAGTCCCTTCCTCAGTTATCCAGCAAGTCTTTTAAAACCTTTCCGTAACTGATACCCCTGCCAACCCCACTCCCCGGCCCCCAGGCCGCTCCCTCCCGGCAGAGCCCTCTGATTCGGCTACATCTTGCTGGTGCTGACATGCCCCAGACCGAGCCCGCTCCGCTCCGGGTGTGGTTTCGCCTGGTGACAGAGACACAGCAGCCGCCTTGTCCCCTGTGACAGTGGGGAGAGGAGCTTGTGCTCACTCCGGGCTTCCCTCCCATTCTCGGCTCCCCCAGGCTCTTCGTTTATCCCCGCTATCCAGCCAAGTGCCAGGATGGGAGCTTTTTCTGTCTCCTTCATTCGTCAGAACCTCACCCCAGTATGTTTTTTCTAATCTGAATCTCATTTCGAAATCTCCTGCCCGAGGGGTTTCCCAACGCCTCTCAGCTTCGAATCAACCTGCTGTTTACAGCACACCCAGATCAGGGATACAGACGTCAGGGGGGACCAGTTCTGACACTCCGCCCTGAAGACACCCCTGACACCTGGGCAAACATTCCTTCCTTATCTCCCTGAAGGGAGAAACCAAGCAGGTTCCAAGCTGAGAACAGGAGCTGGCCGGAAGGCAGACGCCGGCTTGGCCATATCCTTCCCCTGGGGAGACGGTCGGGGGCTTGCCGTACATGGAGGTCCAGCCTGCACCAGGGGCGATCCTCTCCAAGCAGCCCACGGAATTCAACTGCCCCCCAAAGTGCCAATCCCCCTCAGGGGGCCATTCCCCAGAAATGTGAATTTAAGTTCCCTGCCCACGGCTTAACGGGGTGGATTTCTGGCCAGAGGGACCTTGGGCCAGGAGCAGCCTCTAGAACAAACATAGAGAAGTGGGTCAGTGTGTTTTTGAACAAAGGAAAACAGGTTGTTCTCTACATACAAAGGTGACCCACTCACTACCTGCCTCAGCAACAGGAAAGCTCTCCAGCAAGGAGGGTCGGGGCGGTCCCAGCGTGGGGACGGCCCCTCACCCAGAGGAAGCTGCAGGACCAGTGTGGGGAGAAGCGGCAACCTGGGTCTCTCCAGCATGCTCTAGCCAAGACGACAATTCACCTTGAGTTTTATTTTATACATCTACTGAAAGCCCAGTTCTGCATCTAAGTTCCTGAGAGCCAATCCCTTTGTGCAAATGAGCAGAGTGGAACCTGGATGTCAAGTGGCCTCTGAGGCTCTGGTCTCTCATCAAGGTGAATGCTGTGGGCGGTGGGCTGTGGGCTGGAACAAAGCCTTTCTCGCTGCTCCTCTAATCTGAGGCGAGAAAACACCCGATGCCCCAGCAAACTCCTGCTCTTGGCACTTGGTGTCACTCTTGCTTCACCTTGACTCAGCTCAAAGCCTTCAGACCAGTGACCATCATCACAGAGGAGACAACTCTCTCCTCCCTCCTAGCCCCACTGCATGTGCAAGAAACACACACACACACACACACACACACACACACACACACGTGTGCTCGTGCCAGGGCGGGGAGCCCAGCTCTCCTGGAGGAAGGGGAAGTGTCCGGGTAGAGGGTGACAGGAGTGTCACACAGTGAATGAATGGCAGGAGGAAGGGCGTCATCCTCCGGAAGCGAGGCCTGGGTGGAAGCTGGGCTCCTGAATGGTTGGCTGTTGACTTCGCCACCATTTTCTTAAAACTAAGAATTGCCCCCAAGGCAGTCTCAAAGCACAAACACACACGCACAGTCACCTGACATCAAATTGGCAAATTTTGGTGGTGGAAACACAGAAACTCTCCATTTATAGCTGCAAGGTTTGCTGTCTCCCTCCTTTTCAACATGTTGGTTACCAGCCGTTGTCAATCCCCAGTGCAGGAGGTCGCAAATTCTTCCTGTTGAGAACACCTTTGGCAACCAAATGAATGTTACATTCCCTTGTAGCTAGTCTAATAATGAGCATAGTTAAGCTTCTCCTGTCATGCTCCTTGGCCATTGCTCCATCCTCACAATCCCTCCCGGCCTCTGCTGTTTCCCTTTCCTCCCTCAAACAACCACCAGGCTCCTCTCAACAAGATTTAATGAGCTCCCACCAGACTCTGGGCTCACCCCAGAGTTTCCTTCTTCAGCACCCCGCACGCACACACATTGTCTCTAGAAGGTGCCTCTGTCCTAGAGGCTCTCCTGTGGGCAAATAATCCTCACGGGCACAGAAACCTAATATCCTTCCCATAAAAAATCCAGCTCCTTTACCACCCACAGGGACAGGGTGGGGAAGCTTGATGGGCCCCAAGCAGCACAGGCTTAGTGAGGAGCCATCACCCAGAAAGGGCTGGTGTGGAAAGGGCCGCCTGCCCAAGCTGCCTTCAAGCAGCTGCTGCCTGGGGCAGATCACACCATCACCAGCCTACACAGCACAGCAATATCTAGCTTACAGGGCTCCTGGATGTCCCCTGCTCCCTGGCTGTGTAACTGGCTGTCCTGAGCAAGAGGTCTCAGGGAAGCTGGAGCTTGCCTCTGCCCTCAGGTCAGAATTCTGACGCTTCCACCGACGCACAAGGGAGCAGGGTTCACCGCTTCCCTGCCAACTCATCTTTGAAAACATCTTGTAAACATCCATCAGAGGAAGAAATCTTTTCCTTCTACCTCTTATTAGTTCCTGGACCACGCTGGAACTATGCAGCCCGACAAGTCACGCTGGAGATGACAGAGGGCTCGCATGAGGAGGAGACACAGAGGCCGAACCACCGCTTATCCCACTTCTGAGATGAGAGCGTGGATACCAAGGTTGGGGGGGGAGCAGCTCCCGCCAACAGTGCCATGAGGTGCTGCCCAGAGCATCTCCTTCCCTTAGGCAGCCTCCCCAGGGTAGCGGATGGAAGCGCTGGCCTGGGGCTTTGTGAGCTGCCCCAATGGAATGGCTAGTCAGGTTGCCCTCTTCTCGAAGGCACTCAAAGTATTGCAGGACCATGATCTGGATCTTCCCAACATCCAAGGAAGGAAAGAAAGGAAAAGAAAAGGGCAGAAGCCTGCAGACTTAACAAAACGAGAACCGGGAGGAGGGGCCTGTAGGTGAACTAGCCACTCTTCACCAGAAAGTCAACAAAGGAGCCCAAACGCAAAAACCCTGACCCTGGCTCGGTGGCCACAGCAAGTCAGACAGAGAGCTGATTGTGTGAGTGCGAGTGTGAGAGAGTGTGTGTGTGAGCACACGCGCGTGTGTTCAGACTGAGTTCAAAAGCTAGGCTGACTCTGACCCCTCAAATCCCTCAAATCCCCCTGCCCTGCCTTACCCAAACTTTGTAAATAACAGAGACGCTCATTAGAGTAATTAGAAGAAAAAACAGTGAGCCAAGTGGTTTGAGAAGGCGTAGCTAGAAGCATTCTGTGTTTTCCCTAAAGCCAGATGTGTAGACAGTCCAAAATATGAGTTTAATGGGCTTATAAATTTGGAGTGACTATTCACATCTTACAGTGAGGTCTGGGGTTCAACTATTCCACCTTTGAAATCAAAGAGGCTGCTACTGGGCATTCGTCCCTGAACCCTTCCTCCAGAGGCTGCCCCGTGCATTTCCTCCTCACCAGTTACCCTTCTGCCCGGCCGCTGACCCAAGCGATGCAGCCCCCAGAGTTTCGCAGAGGGAGAGGATGACTTCTGGTACTCAGGGATGTCTTCTGACATTTTACCCCTTTCCTTTCCTCCTCGGTCTGCTCCCTGAAATCCCCCTTACACAGTGCGGACACCCTTTAGGAACCTACATGCTTCTTCTAAGAGATGGGTACCTGTCCCGGTTAATTCCTACAAATTCACAAGGTTCTCTCACGCTCAAGTTCAAAGCACTCTAATCTCAGTAATCATTGTTTGCTGTAGTGCTGTTCTAGCCCTTTCTATTACAGTATTTCTAAACATTAATTCCATTGAACTTAAAAGATATTGCACATTTAGCGCAATTTGGCAAACAAATGATGTAAACAGTGTCTTGCTGACAGGGTAGGTACAATACAGGAAGCCATGCTGTCAGCAGTATTGTCCCGCATGTGACTACAAATCCAAAACAGCCGCAGGGGCTCCTACGAGGCACACGTGGGTGACATCATTCATCTGGGGCTGGGCCACCCTGGCTGGATCTAAAGGCGCTCTCCCCTTCCACTCTGTTTGTCTTTTAGAACTAATATTTGGGATGCCACTTCAATATTTCACTCTCTTTCTGATCCAGGCCAGCATGCATCTGAACACTTTGTCACCACTTTTCCAGGGCCCCAGGCTAGCCTTGCTTACATTCAGGGCTATGCGTGACCTTGCTGTCCCACACCATGGAACTATCTATTAATTAAACAGACAGACAGACAACCTTCTAACTAGGGCACCTACATATACTCCAACTTAAGCCCTTGGCTCCATTCCTTTCTCTCCAAGAGGAGAGTATTTAGAGGGAATTTCTTACTGACAATAACACAGCAGTGTTCTCCTCACATCCCAAGGTGGGCTCCTTCATCCGCAGCCACCCCCAGATATCCCAATAGCCTGAGCCTCCTATTGGGCTTGAGCCTTCTATGTGAGTTTGATTTTCAGATCTGTCATTTTCATGGGGTTTTCTGTGCTTCTGATGATACAACCAGGACAAAAGAGAAATCCTAATCCTGTGTATGCTGGTTGATGGGTAAAAACTGTAAGATAAGGAAATCTTGGGAAAGCCATTATAACATCCAAAGAATTTGTGATGCAAAAGTTCCCAGTGCCACTCCCCCACTCCCAAACCAGCTGCAGACACAGACCCGCCCTCCCCAGGCCGACGGAGCTGGAGCAGATAGGCATCAACAACCTGCGCTCCCTCCCTCCCGGCTGGATCAGCGCCCACCGGTCACCTCCCAGGGCTCCTCAGAGACACCGCCAAGCAGAAGTCCTTCCTAGGGGGTGACAGTGCCCTTCAGGAAGCCCAGCATCACCCAGAGAGTGCCTCCCCAATCTCTCCGCCTTTGGCAGGAAACAGGGGTGTCCCGGGATGTAGCAGCCCAGGTCTGGGTGAGGAACAGTGCCCGGTGGCAGGAGAAGGCCTGAGAAAGGAAGGAGCCGCCTGCCTCGCTGCGGCACAGGCCTGAGCTGGAAGGCTGAGCAAGAAACTAAGTGATGAAACAGAAACATTCTTAGTGGCGATCAAACTCCCAGATTAGGTTGGCTTGCTTTCTTTTTAAAAAAACTCATCTCTGCAGCATCTGTTTTCCTCTGGGCATGTGAAACTTTTGATTTCTCTGCCTTTGCGGTCCTGTTCCAGAGGCAAGAGAAGGGAGAGAAGAAGCGGGTTCTGATGCGATGCCAGGTTAGGTGGCGAGTGGACGCACTGCTCTCCTTACGCACATCAAACCTAAGGGATAAACACGGGGGTCTGCCATTCAGTGAGCGTGCGGGACAGGCAGCCACGGCAGTGAGGAGCCATGAAAGGCACCGTCTCTGCCTTTAGGGGCTGTTGTGGGGACTGATCAGGCAGCGCGACTACACCTGCCCTTCTGCACCTGCCCTTGGAAGAGTCTGCACACGGTCAGATTTCCCTACACGGCAGCCTCAGCCCTTACTGACTCACCGGGTAATCAGACCCTTTATTTTCATTTAAGACTCATCTCACCCTGCTACCAGCTTTTGATAGCTTCCGGTTTTTCTGTCCTTCCTGCTATGTAACTGCTCCAGAGAGCTGCATATTTAAATAAGCCCAAGGATGAATCTCCAGCAAAGCAAAGACTATTTCTGTAAAACGAGGAAATCTTCCCAAATTTGTCTGCCTCAGCTAGAGCCTGCCTACATCTTTTTTTCCTAGAATTGGTTTCCATTGCCACCTAAACTGAAAAAAGGTAAAAACCCATTTCTATCTGGCTGCATCAAAAATTCTTTAAGGTAAAAAAAAAAAAAATCTCTAAGGACCTACAAATACAAGTAATTATTACAGAAGTGCTTGCATTATAAGAAGAGGAAATGGGAAATGTTGACCAGCACAGGGAGCTTCGGGGATCCCCACGCTGCTTCCCTGTCTGGTAAGGACAGTCCTAAGGAGATGGTGCCTGTCATTGCTGACAGGCCTCTCAGGTGACCACATCTTCAGAACTGAGAACTGGTGCCAGATGTGGCCTAGTGAAGGCCAGCGTGTCTTCCGTCTCAGGAATTGAGATTGTCCCAGAAACTAATGCCACACGGCTGCCTCAGGGGACTCAGTCATTTCGTCCATCAATTCTCTCCCCAGCCCACTCTCCTCAGATGCCTGGGGTGTATTACAGTAACTAAAGCAGATCTACAAACAGTCCTCCAAATGGACTGACCCACAATTTTCATTTTCAGTTTTCCCACTAAATAGATCTCCCCTTTTAAAAAGAATATTTCAGCGGTAAATGGACATAACTTCGCTTACTGATTCAGGCAGGAGGTGTTATTGCTCTGATCAAACTGGCTCTTTGCAGATTAAAAAGGAATTATTCCAAAAGAATTTCTGGTTAAAATTAAACCACAGTCCAAAGCTATTAGAACCTGGACTTCGGACAAATGCCAAAGAGGCCAGTTGTGGGCATCTTCCCGAGAGGAAAGGAAAGAGACCTAGAAGGAAGAAATTTTCAACAACCGATCACATAAAAAAAAAAAAAAATGAAGTAAAATGCTGGAACCTGTTCAACCACCCTACTTCTGTTAGAAGGCACTTTTTAACAACATTAGGAAAGCGAAACTAGCTGTGGGTGGGGTGGAAATGCTGCCAGGTCATCCTGCCGAGAGAGAAACCCGACAGTCGCCTACATGACCTACGTGCCGCAGTCACAGCCGCACCGAGTGGCCGCGAGGGGCACGCCAGCAGCTTTCGCGGCTCCCGCCCGGGGCTGCACCGCCTTTGGGTCAGCAGCTCGTCCCCTGGGCCCACTTGGGTACCGGCCCTGAGGAGTTTGTTGTTCCGCAGCGCGGTTAAGAAACAAGCGCCCAGCGAAGCAGAGATGCGCATCAGTGTGCAGGAAGGCCCGAGGGCGGAGGCCCGCTGGGAGGGAGGGAGGAGGCAGGGGCAGGCCCGCAGGTCCCACCAGGTGACTGAGTGCCCTCTCCTGGAAAGCTGGGCGCTCGCTCGCCGCGTGGGCTGGGTGGCTGCAGACCAACCCCACAGGTGCCCGTGCACGGCTCCTTCCAACCAGGTGCGCCACTGCCCCCTATCGGACACAGTGCTTAACCGGCTGAAGTGAAATGCTAGACCTACGTCCCGCCAGGTGGCCTCCAGCAAGGCGCGACCTTCTAAGTCTCAGTTTCCACATCCATAACATGGGAGCGATGGTAACATCTGTCCTTGCACACTTCAAAGGGCTGTTATCAGGAGGAAATGAGTGAAGGACCGTTTTAACCTTTGCCTGCCTTCCTGTCTTCTGCCCTAACACAATCCAGGTCACTTTCCTGAGGCGACCTTTCTCTCTACTGTCTCTGAACTAAGAACAAATTATAAAAAATATATAATCATGTTATGCTGAGCTTTAAAAGCTAGTGGCTTCTTACTTCTAGTAGCTTTAATAACTTCACAAATGTTTTAAACACAATTTCCAAAGTCTTTTTTCTTATAAGCATTTATCACCATTTAAATCAATTTTCCGGTAATGATATGTTCAGTTTCTAAATCCCTCACTAGGTTATGTGGGGACCTGTGTGTCCTCTGTCAGCATTTCATCCTAGTACCTACCTAGCCTGGTGCCTACTGCACAGTAAACGCTTGATAATTATCTGTTGAATAAACATGTGGATGAATCACAGGAACTGAGGAAGGCCAGCCAGAAACAGAAAGAGCAAAGTCAGAAATGGGGGGGGGGGATCCTTTTTCAAGAGCAGTGACACAAACTAATATTAAAAATAAAGGGAGGATGATGAAAAGATTGGTAACGAGAGAGGCAGTGGTTGCCCAACAGTGTGGATGCACCAAATGCCACTGGATTGTACACTTTACAGGGTTAATTATATGTTTTGTGAATTTCACCTCGATCATAAAAAAAATGAAAGGACAGGATTGTAATAAAATCATTATGATCGGTGATGATTTAGACACTCTCCAAACACCTGATGGAGTAAACAGAAAGAGGATAACTTTTTACCATGCTTGATGGTTCACATAAATATTTCCACGTAAGTGATTCATTAGCTCCTCCCAACACGGACGTGCAGACGACGAGAGTGAGGAGCGCAGACATTCAGCCGGTGGGCCGGGCACGCTCACGCTCACGCTCACCACCCAGAGGCCCTGTCCCTGCTGCCCCCTTGCCTGGAAAGGACTTCCTCCAAACAGCTGCTGCTCTCACTTCCCTGTGCGCCCTGCTTTGAGAGCCACCTCATCAAAAAGGCCTTCCCAACCTCCCCTACCTTAAAGGGCAGGCACACACCTGTCATACTCTCTTCCTCACCCTGCTTGGCTTTCCTTTAAAATTCTTAGCTCAGGCCCAGAATTTGGAGACTGTCTCCTCTGGGACCGCGTTAATAGAGGTATCCTTTCGCCTCCAAAAAAATAAATAAATAAATTCTTAGCTCACATTACATATCTACATCACTTTTCTGTCTCCTTCCACAATAGCATAAACTCCAAGAAATCAGGGAAATTTCTGTTTGTTCTCTGTTATAATCCCAGCCTCTGAAACAGTGCCTGGCAAATAACAGGTGCTTACCAAATAGTTGTTAAATGAATAAGTAGACTTTTACCACGAACTTGGCTGAATCTTCTGAGGGAAACTAGGCTATTTAGGCCACACCACAAAAATGAAATTATAATGTGACTGAGATAAAATACCAGTTGTTGATATACTGTAACAAAGTGCTGCCTTGTTCACAAATCAGTCCCTGCCTGCTCCTCTAGTCCCCAGCACAGGGCACCTGCCTGTTGTATCCCTGGCTCTCAGCATGGTGCTAACCACGTAGTATTAGGCATTTGTCTATATGTCAGTAAGAAAGAGTGGATTCTGAGCAATACAGACACAAACAGAACCGGCCACAACACACATCCAGGTTCCACCCTAGGCATGTACATCGGGGGTGGGGAGTCTAAGGAGGAGAGGAAGGAGGAAGGAGAATGTGCTGGGCAAGGGTCAGAGTCCAAGGAGCAGCAGAGTGTGGCCTCGCAAGCCCTGTATTCTATGTAGAAATGGCTCCAGGACCAAACCGATCTGCAATGCAAACCTCATACAATTATTTCTAACTCCCAGGGGAAAGCTGGCAGGGCTGGCCTCTTGAGAGTTGGGTCAGCGTGATCAGACAGGATGAACACCCTTGCAAGATGAACAACGAACCTCTGAGACCCAGTGGCCATTCCGTAACAGTGCCCAGTGGCCTGTAAGACATTTGTGCCCAGCAGCAGCAGCCACCTTCCTCTAGTTCCTAATTCAGGGGGGCAGGCATGAGGGAAAACTGGTGTCACACAAGAACCCAGGTCTGGAGTCAGCTCTGTTTCTTACACTTGTTTGAATCTGTGTCTCTAAGTGTGATTTACAAATTGCAGACAAAGTCACACAAGCATAATTTCCATCATTTGTCCAGCTTGACACTGCCACTCATGAGGGACTGCTACATGCTAAATATAGCAAAATATTTAATATGGACAAATACCTGTTTGCCATTCTGTGCCTCACATTTTAACTTAATGGCACAGAAACAGGTTTTCAACACTTAATAAATCATAAAACTTTTAAAAATGTTCTGAAAACTGAATTTCTGCAGAAAATTTCAAGCTATATAAGCTATGGTACACACAAACACACACACATACATATTTTCCCCAAAAGCTTCCTTATAATTTGCCCAAAGTATACAGCTCAAAATTCAAGCAAATTGCTTATTACAAAACAAATTAAACAGAAAAAAAATCACAGCATGGTTTGCATAGCTGACACTACTTTTGCCATTTTCCGTGGAAGGATTGATAATTCATATTAATGGGTTGGTGCTGGTTTCAGGAACTATGACCATTCACCTTTGTCCTGCACTACAGTACACATAAGCCTCCTCCCTGTGAGCACTCAAGCATGGGTAGGTATTTAGTTTTTCTCAATTCCCACAGCATTTAGAAACAAACAAACAAAACAAAACTTGTTTTTATCTTATACTGCATTCCCTAAAGTTCACAAAGAGAGTATTTAGCTGTCAGTGGAGACCTGGGCTTGACACAAGATTAAATGCACAAGCACAGCCTGGCATCAAACTGGACCAGCTTGTCATTAAGAGATGCAAACTCAGGCCCCTGTGGAGGTGGGCAGGGACCCCTGGGCAGGCTGTCAGGCTCTGGCCAACTGGGAGCACAGGTCTCTGCTGAAGGGAATGCAGACAGGCAGCAAGGGTTGCATATGGGCCTGGTTTGGCCAGATCTTCTCACTTTTCTAGAAAGCCAGAAACCCAGGTTTTCATGTGAATATATTTTTTTAAAAAAACTTTTTTAATTTTATCTTTATTGTTGAAAGTATTACAGATATCCCCCCCTTTCCCCATTGATCCCCTCCACCCTGTATCCATCCCCTCACTCCAGGCCTTCAGCACACTATTGTCTGTGTCCAGGGGTTATGCTATATGCATATAAGTTCTCTGATTAACCTCTCCCTATCCTTCCCCCACCCCCGCCTTCCCTCTGAGATCCCTCAGTCTGTTCCATGCTTCTGTTTCTCTGGATCTATTTTGTTCCTCAGTCTATTTTGTTTATTAGATTCCACATATGAGTGAGATCATGTAAAACTGAATCAGGAAGAATCAGAAAACCTGAATAGGCTAATAACAACTGATGAAATCGAAGCAGCAATAAAAAAAACTCCCAGCAAACAAAAGCCCTGGTCTGGACAGCTTCACAGAGGAGCTTTCTAATTCTTTAAGTTCTAGGGTTAGATAGTTAACTAAAAATTTTTCTTGCTTTTTGAGGTAGGCCTGCAGTGCTATGAACTTCCCTCTTAGGACTGCTTTCACTGTGTCCCATAGATTTGGGGTTGTTGTGTGTTCATTTTCATTTGTTTCCAGGAAGTTTTTTATTTATTTCTTGATCTTATTGGTAACCCATTCATTGTTTAATAACATGCTATTTAGCCTCCATGTGTTTGAATGTTTTTGAGTGTTTTTACTGTAGTTGATTTCTAATTTCATGCTCTTGTGATCTGAGATGCTTGATATGATTTCAATCTTCTTGAACTTGTAGAGATTTGTTTTGTGTCCTAATACGCGGTCTGTCTTTGAGCATAACCCATGTGCCCTTGAGAGGAATGTATATTTTGCAGCTTTGGGGTGAAATGTTCTGTAAATATCAATTAAATCTATCTGATCTAGTGTGCCATTTAGAGTCACTGTTTCTGTGTTGACTTTTTGTCTGGAAGATCTATCCAGTGAAGTCAGTGGGGTGTTAAAGTCCATGACTATGACTGTATTGCTGTTGATCTCTCCTTTAAAGTCCTTAAGGTTGTTATTGATAGGTCCTTATTTATTGCCATTTTAATTCTTTATGCCTATGTTTCTCTATTTCTTCTTATTATTACAGCAGTCCCTTTAATATTTCTTTGCAATGCTCGTTTGGTGGTGATAAACTCCTTTAGCCTTTTTTTTTTTTTTGTCTGGGAAGCTCTTTATTTCACCATTTTGAATGATAGCCTTGCTGGATAGAGTAGTCTTGGTTTCAGATCCTTGTTTGGCATTACCCTGAATACTTCATGCCATTCCCTTCTGGCCTATAGAGTTTCTGATGCAAAGTCAGGTGACAGCCTTATGGGAGCTCCTTTGTAGGTAACAGATTGTTTTTCTCTTGCTGCCTTTAATATTCTCTCTTTGTCTTGAATTTTTGGCATTTTAATTATGATGTGTCTGGGCATGTGCCTCTTTGGATTCTTCTTGCTTGGGATTCTCTGTGCCTCCTGAACTTGTGTGACTTTTTCCTTGACCAGGTTAGGGAAGTTTCCTGCCATTATTTCTTCAAACAAGTTTTCTAACCCTTACTTACTTTTGACCTCTTCTGGCATTCCTATGATGTAAATATTGTTATATTTCATGTTGTCCTACAGCTTCCTTAGACTGTCCTGTTTTTTTAATTGTTTTTTCTTTTTGGATCTCTGATTGATTTTTTTCTACCCTGTCTTCTAATTCGCTGATCTGATCCTCAGCTTTCTCTAATCTGCTGTTGATTCTTTCCAATGTATTTTTATTTCTGCTATATCATTCTTCATTTCTGACCGGTCATTTTTCATAATTTCCATATCTTTTTTCATGCTGTTGAGCATCCTTACAATCAGTATTCTGAACTCTATATCTAATAGATTGCTTATCTACATTTCATTTAGCTCTTTTTCTGGAGACTTCTCTTGTTCTTTCATTTGGAGTGTGTTCTTTTGTTTCCCCATTTTGGCTGCCTGTTTGGGTTTGTTTCTATGTATTAGGCAGGCCTGCTAAGACTCTCAGTCTTTTTGGACAGTCTCTGGTGCAGGCCAATGTTAGACACTGATTGTGACTGCCCTTGAGTACCCTGTTTGGAGCTATCAACAACCCACGGCTTGTGGTCCTCTCTGTTGGGGCTGGATATGTTTGGACAGGACCAAGATGCACACCAAAGTCTGTTTTTCCAAGGCCCAGATCCAGAAGCAGATCAGGCAAAGACTCAAAGCACTCTGAGGTCTGCTTCTGCCTGCAGGCTAATTAATCTGATTCTCTTAATGAGCCTCAGGCTATGGAAACTCCATGGGGTAGGACAAGAGGTTTTCCGGCAGGGTCAGGCAATTGCTTCCCCCTCAGGCAAAAGCAGCTTGGAAGGTAAATGTCTGCCTGTGAAAGATGTCCTCTGCAGTTTGGGGGAATGACTCAGCACAGCAATCCAGAGGGGTGACCTCTGAGCTCTGAGCTCTATCTCCAGAGCCCACAAACCTAGATTCTTCTCACACAGTTACAGTCCATTCTGCCCTCCCTCTGCTGGAGCCCAAGGTGAGTGACTGCACATAAAACTTTGCGAGTTGGCTCTTTAAGAGGGTGCCTGCATTTCCAGCCATTTCTCCCTGGCAGATAGAAACTGTCTGCTTTTCACAGCCAGATGCTATGTGGGCACCTTTCTCAGTTCTAATGCTCTTGGCTGGGAAGCCCAGCCTGGGGTTTAGGTCCCAAAGTCCTCAGCAGGAGCCCCCCACAGCTGAGATATCCCTCTGGACCTTTAGTTGCTGCCTGTGGGAGCTCAGCCAGCCCTCTCGAGCCTCCGTACTTCCTACCCATCTCTATGTGGTCTCCACTTTTCCTCCTTGGTTATGAGGGTGCTCTCCAGCTCATCTTCAGTAGCAGTTGATTATTCAGGATGGTTTTTCTATATTTTAGTTGTAATTCCAGTTTGGTCCCAGAAGAGTGTCAGTGTAGCTCCCACTTAGTCCTCCGCCATCTTTAATCTTCCTCTAGATTTTTTAATGTTAGCAATTAGTTCTAAAAACTGTTTAAAATATTCTATGGGCCATGTACACCTAAAACTAATATAAAATAAAATTAAATGTCAACTTTGATTTAAAAAGGAAAAAAAGCCCTAGCTGGTGTGGCTCAGTTAGTTGAGTGTCATCGCAGGCACCAAAAGGTTACTGGATGTGTCCCAGTCAGGACACATGCGCAGGTTGTGGGCTCGATCCCCAATAAGGGGGTGTGTAGGAGGCAGCCGATCGATGTTTCTCTCTTACATCGATGTTTCTGTGGCACCTGGGCAGCCTGTGTATGAGCTCTGGAAAGCAGTAGGTGCTTCCAGTGGGTTCCAGGCCTGAATTTACCATTCATTAACTGCTTCTTAGGGTGGTCACTTCACCTCCCAGTCACCTGGCACTGAAATCCAGGCAGCTGTTGAAGCTAAGTAGTAGCTAAGGGTGCTGAATCCCTTGTATTCATATCCGGACTAGTACCACAATATACCTGCCTTATCACTTTGATTGACTACTCTGGGCTCCAACTTACTCACCTATAAAATTCAGATAATAATACAACCCCTCTCACAGGGCTATTATGGAATTAAATGAGATATAGCATACAAAGCACCTAAATACAGAGTAAGGTTGATGATACAGATTAACTACTGTTATCTGTAAGCTTGGTGCCTCCCTTCTCACCATCTAGTCACAATCAGGAGATCCTGCTAAACAGGATATCTAAAACCCTCTCCAATCTATCCTCTTATTTTCATCCCCATTTCATAACCTTAGTATTTCTTAGCCTCATCTTCTCTACCCTGAACTATTCATTATGATATAATAATTGTACCTCCTGCTTTACTGAGCACCTACTCTGTGCTGGAAAGAGCACCACTCAGTGCCCCACTCTGACCCACTCCCACGCTGCGCCCAGTTGATTCAGATGTCTCAGCAAATTATATAAAGCAAAGATCTGATGGGCTCATTCTCCCTGTCACCTACAGAACAAAGGCTAACTTCCTCAATCCTGTATTCAAGGCTGTCCCTATACTCTGCCCAAGTTTACATCCTACCAGTCTCTATAATAGTCTCTTTGCTCCAGCCACACCAAACTTAGTTCTTGCCTTTTCCTGAATGAGCCATACAGTTCCTGGTCACTGCACCTTGACAGAACTATTCTTTCTCCTTAGAATGTTTATTTATCTTCTTCTCACCCAATGTTGACACCTTCTCACCCTTTTAAGTCAGTCCCAAAATGGTCATCTCCACCATGAAGCCTTCCCTGATCACCTCCCTAACCAGCCCCCCTGTCGTCTGGCCCTCCCTTCCCTGTGGATCCCATCACACTTAGCTCCCTGCTAATCCATCTCATAATGCATGGTCATCTTCTGGTTGAGACGTCTGTCTCAACATGAGAAAGGAGGCCTAGGGCAAGGATCTGGCCCTACACCTTGGTTGCATCCCAACCGGCACATAGTATGCACATTCAGTGTTTGCTGAATGAATGAATGAATGAATGAATGAATGGGACAGACTAAGAGGGTATTTGAACAAAAGCCGAACAATAATGCCCCTTCAAACACATCCTATTGCAAGAAATAGGAATTTTAGGGAATATGCAAAGAAAAAAGAGCATAACAAAAATACATAAAATCGCTCAGGAGCCCCTCAATTCCCTGAAATGTGTGCATTTTGGTTAATTTTAGTAAAAAAGAGATTATGAGGTTCTAGCTACCTAGGTGGTTGAAAATATCTGTACTTACACAGTGGCTGCCTCTTTTCACAGCATCTTGATCTTCACTTTTCTTTCTGTGGCTTCAGTGGAATGCGTCTGATATCCCAAGAGAAAATGTAATCCAGCCAAAGAAAAAGTCTGATTACTTGGTTCCTAATTTTTATACTGTGCAGTGCAATCTGAGAGACCCACACAACCGAAAACTGTCCGTCTTGACCTCATGTCTGTGCAGGCCTCTTCTGAGAGAGGCAACAACTTCTCAGTGCTCAGAGGACCACCAGAGGAGGCTCAGAGTAGATGATCTCAGGAAGGCGGAGATCTGGGAAAGAAAATAAACATCACTGTTTTTTTGGCATTTATAGTCTTAACTTGCCGCTGAAGCACTCATTCAATAAGCATTCACTGGGTGAATGGAAGGGTTGTTGCACAGCTGCATTCCCCGCCCCCCGGACAGGACCAGAGCCCTGGCTTTGGCAGGCTAGAAAACTGAGGCAGCCATCTCGCATAGTGCTTTCCACGTGGCTCTAGTCAGGCTGCTTGGGCTCAGGGCTTGGCCCTTGCAGTTTCTAGTTGGTAGAGTTGATAGACTAACAGTTCCTACTTCAGAGTTGTTGGAAAGCTTAAATGATAGAGAACATGTAAAGTGCTTAGCATGGTGCCTATGAAATTATTCTGGTTATTATAAGAATTCAATAAATGTTAGTTATCATTTGTCAAAAATATCCTACTACAGTACTAGACTTGAGGTTTCTGTAGCTTATCTTTCCATCTCTGCCCACACCCAATATCTCTATTTTATTGTCCAAGTAGGAGATCAGAGTTCCTTGAGAATGGAAGAAAGAACAAGTTATAAACTTCTAATAAATAAGAAGAAATATGGAGACAAGTAGGAGAAAACAGGCCACATACACAGGACGCCTGGTCATGTGCAATGGCTCAAGCATACAAATAGATCTGGACTCTCAATGGCCATGCTTGAAGGGACAAAACAAAGGCACGCCTTCAAACTGCTGAGGGAAATTTCCATACCTAGACAAATCCCAAGTATGGAATAAAGACTCTGTAGGCATTTGAGGCTTCAAAAAATGTGAGCTATTCTAAAGAACAGGGTAAATTATTACAGCAATTCCTCAACAGATGTTTAATAGTATTGAGCTAGGTAAAGTCACTGAATGTGATTGACTGTTTCAGACCACAAATACATGCTGAGTGCCTACTATGTGTTGGTTTGACAGCGACTAGACCAGGTAATCCAACAGACAAACATTGATTCCTTCATGGAACTTACATTCTAGAGGAGGAGAGATAGATAATAAACAGCTACAGGAGGAAAACTCTGAGTCAGAGGGTGATGAGTGCTACAGGGAAAGAGAAAGCAGGGCACATGTCCCAACTTCCAGGACACAGGAACTACAACAGATAAATGATGTCCAAATGACATCGTCTGGACACAATCAGATAAACCCAGAATGTTGGACACACGTAAGAACACAGGTGTGAAATTTTTAAAAAGTCAAAGTTGTTAAAACAAAATAAGAGGGCGACTAATGTAGACTAAAAGAGTTAACACTCATACTCAAGAAATGAGCCCTGAGTGGATCTTGGGCCAAGGAAAAAAGTTATAAAAGATGCTTTGAGAGCGAGGAACATTTGAATATAGACTGAGTATTAGATTATATAAGGGAATTATTCATAATTATAATTTATTAAATTAAAATTTAAGAAACATAAAATTTTAAAAATTTAAATTTACTTAGGTATTAGGGATATGTAAGAGAATATCTATATTAGGAGATATGTGCTTAAGTAAACAGATAAAGCAAAGAGAGCAAACTATCATCAACTGTTGAATCTAGGTAGAGAATATTTAGTTGCTCATTGCTCTAATCTTCCAACTTTTCTGTATATATTAAAACGTCCAGTGTTGCCTGGCCCACGTGGCTCAGCGGTTGAGCATCGACCTAAGATTCAGGAGATCTCGGTGAAGGCACATGTGGGGGTTTCAGGCTCTATCCCCAGCAGGGGGCATGCAGGAGGCAGCCAATCAGTGACCCTCTCTCATCATTGATGTTTCCCTCTCCCTTCCTCTCTCCGAAAGCAATAAAAACATAAAAAATAAAATAGTCAATGTAAAAGTTAGATAAAAAGGAATAGAGAATAATACTTAGAAAAAGTAAGCATGACAACTATTTGGAGGAATTCTGCTCTAAAGGGAGGATCTTAGTTTCCTAGAGCTGCTTAACAAGTTACCACCAACTGGGTGGCTTAAAAGAACAGAAGTGTATTTTCTCACAGTTCTGGTGGCCAGAAATCCAAAATTAAGGTATTGGCAGAGGTCACACTCTCACAGAGGCTCTGTGGAAGGACCCATTCTTTACCCTTCCAACTTCTGGTGGCTATCAACATTCCTAGACTTGTGGCTATATCACCCCTATTTCTGCTTCTGGGATCACAATGCCTCCTCTTCTGTGTGTGTCTCTGCCTCTGGGGTCACAGTGCCTCCTACTCTTTTGTGTATGTCTGATCTCCTTCTGTCTCCCTCATATAAGAACACTTGTGGTGACATTTAGGACTCTAAAAATTGCCAGTGGGAAAACAGAATTGATACATTATCTGTTAGATTTGACTATATGAACAAAAATATTGGACAGTGTTTACAGATCTTTTGGAGACTTTCGGGGAAATTAGTAAAGGGTACGTAGAAAACTTAACAATTAAAAAAACATGAGGCTGTTATAAATTTGTGTTATGATATTTGTGCTATGTTATGATATGAAGTATCTACTCCTTAGATATTTTATGGACTTTTAAAAGTACATGGAGGGGAAAGGGTAAAGTATTCCTTTCATCCTAACTATCCATGACTGCTTTTTTGTCATCTCTTACATCCCTATCAAGAGACAACAGGATATAAGAGCCTAAATCTTGACATTGATGTCTTGACAGTGGGCACTCGGGGATTCTTTTCTCTTCCCTGGAATAAGAGTAGACAGTGGGTCGCATGTAGAAGACATTTTTTAAAAATCCCAAAGGACACAGACACAGGGGAAAAGTACATGTGATTATGTGAATAATTAAAAATCAAAGATGAGCCCGGCTGGGCATGGCTCAGCAGTTGAGCGTCGACCTAGGATCCAGGTGATCGGGGTTCGATTCCCAGTCAGGGCACATGCCCGGCTTGCGGGCTAGGCAGCCGATCAATAACTCTCTCATCATTGATGTTTCTATCTCTCTCTCCCTCTCCTTTCCTCTCTCTGAAATCAATAAAGATATATTAGAAAAAAAAAAAAAATCAAAGATGAAAACAACAATAATACAAATAACTGAGACAATTTCAAATCAAGTGAATTCAAATTTGATGTGGAGGTGAGGGAAACCTGTGGAAATGGTGGTCATGGTGACGTGATTAAAATAGTGGAGCCCAGCAATTATTCTGGAAGTAATTATAGGTGAGATCAATGAGGATGGACTTGGTCTACACATACAGGCCCTGTGAGCAGCCTGTCCCTTTATAAAATTGGCCACATGGGAGAGGAAGGCCACAGTGGAGGAAATGACTTTAAAAAACCTAACACACATAATCACTATTATGTGATTTGGCTTCTTACGTTTTTTCTTCACTTCTTCATTTTCTTATCTCTTCTCTTGCTCTTGTCACTTTAGAGCCCCTCGTTCATCTTTAGGATCCTCTTTCAGAAATTTTCTTTGCTTTTCCTGGCCTGCATCTTCTTCCACAACCTTCCTTATTCACCCTTTATCATGCTGTGATTTTCCATTTCTCTCACTATGCATTCTTACTATGCCAACCAGATCCTTCTAGCCCGTCCTAAATCCATTTCTCAAACATTTCCCTACAAGCTCCTTGATTACAGCTCTTCTCCAAGAAACTAATATCCAATTTTCCTTTATCTATCGACACATCAAATCTTTTCTTTTTCCTCAAAATGTTTCCATCTCTCTCCTTATCACTCCGCTTTGCTTCCTTTGGCCTTGGTCTCTGCCTTCACTCCCAGTAGCTCTTCATTCCCACTGTCTTCTCTTAGGCTTAGCTGCTCTCCTTCCTCTCTCATATTTACCCTTTCAGGGTTAACAGTGTTCTACTTGGCTCTAGTTTCTCTTTATTGACTTGAACACTTCCTCTGCTTCTCCTTCCTCCCTTAGCTTCAATCTTTCGTCTGCCTCATTCACCAGGGCCTTCATCTATAACCTCGTGCTTTTCCACAGAAACAGATTCATCAGGATCACTCACTCCACCCAACATCTCAACTTCCACGCCTTCCTCAGTGTCCTCTACTTCTTGATCATTCCTTTCCAGCCTTTCAAAAGGACTTTCCATCCCAGCGTAAGTAACTTCTATTACTCTCTCATCACTAGCAGCTTTTACCACTCTTTCAATTTTCTCTTCATTTATGCTCCCTGTTCTTGAACCCTTCAGCTTCTCTCCACTAGTTCCCAGCTCCTCCCTACTGAGTCCCAGCTTCTCTGCACTTGACTGCAGCTTATCTCCAGTGGATCTCAAATCCTCTCTAGTCCCCAGCTTCTCTCCACTCCCCAACCTCCCCTCACTCAACCTCAGCTTCTCTCCACTTGACCTCAGCGTCTCTCCACTTGACCTTAGCTTCTCTCCACTTGACCTCAGCATCTCTCTGCTTGACCTTAGCTTCTCTCCACTCAGCTTCTCTCCACTTGACCTCAGTGTCTCTCTGCTTGACCTCAGCGTCTCTCCGCTTGACCTCAGCCTCTCTTCGCTTGGCCTTAGCTTCTCTCCACTTGACCTCAGCCTCTCTCCGCTTGATCTCAGCTTCTTTCCGCTTGACCTCAGCTTCTCTCCTCTGAACATCAGCTTCTCTCCACTCCTCAGCCTCCCTTCATTCAACCTCAACCTCTCTCCACTTGACCTCAGCCTCTCTCCACTTGACCTCAGCTTCTCTCCACTTGACCTCAGCTTCTCTCCACTTGACCTCAGCTTCTCTCCACTTGACCTCAGCTTCTCTCCGCTTGACCTCAGCCTCTCTCCGCTTGACCTCAGCTTCTCTCCACTAGTCCCCAGCTTCTCTCTTATCAGCTTCTCTCCACTCCTCAGCTTCTCTCCACTTGACCTTAGCCTCTGTCCGTTTGACCTCAGCTTCTCTCCACTAGTCCCCAGCTTCTCTCTTATCAGCTTCTCTCCGCTGGACCTCAGCCTCTCTCCACTAGTCCCCAGCTTCTCTCTTCTGATCAGCCTCTCTCTGCTCCCCCTCAGCTTCTCTCCACTTGACCTCAGCCTCTCTCCACTTGACTTTAGCTTTTCTCCACTCAGCTTCTCTTCACCTTCTCTCCAATTGACTTGTTTTTCTCCACTTGCGCTCAGCTCCTGCTCATTCTGCCCTAGTTCATTTCCTCTGGATCTCATGTCTTCTCCACTGGTCTCCACCTCAGTAAACCCCAACTTTTCTTTAAACCCAGACTCCCTCCTAGGCCCTCTCCTAGACCCTGCTGTAGTCCCCGTACTCCCAGATTCAAGCCCTGTTCCGCCGCTGACTTCTGGCTTTCCCCACCCTTCCTCCGGGCTCGCCCGCCCCAGGCCGGCGGAAGCCCGCGATGCACCAGCTGCACCGGGCGGTGGTAACCGCACACTCCTCCGTTCCGGACTCAGGCCCGACTCCCCTTTCGAGACCGTCTTCTCCACATCTTCCAGAGTCCAGTACTCAGGCTCAGGCTTCGGATTCCACAGCCTAGGCTTCTGCGTGTTTCTCCTCAGGAGCTCCTTTCTCTTCCCAATCACGATGAGCCCGTTCCAGGGCACCCACACTTTCTGCCGCAGCATCTGTGACACTCTGCTTTCGGGCTCCAGTTGGAGCCACCCGCGGACCCCGGCCCGGTAGCGGACGCCCGGGCCGCAGGCGTTGCCGGGCGCCCTCGTCCCCCTGTGCGCCTCTCTCCTCCGCTCCCTCGGGTCCCAGAGAGGAAACCCAAACGGAAACCCTTTTTCCGCAGACATTAGAGTCCTGAGCGAGTCCGTCACTCCCTCCCCAGCACCCCATTACCACCCCCCACCCCCCACCCCCTCGCCCACTCAGCCCCACTGGCCCGCCGGCCCACCCACCGCCTGGCGGGGCGGGGGCGGGGGCGAGACTGGGCTAGTGCGCACGCGCGGGCCGCGCGGGCCTGTGGGAGGGCGCAGGTCCGGCGGCGCGCGGGGCGGCGGCCTGGGGCGGGGCTGCCGCGGCGGGGACCGGGGCGGCCCAGAGCCCCGACCCCCGCGCCCAGGCGGGGGCTAGTTCCCCGCCCTCTCAGTTCGGCGAGTCCCCTGAAGAGCCGGGGCCAGGACGCAGGAAACGACGGGCGTTGCAGCCAATGGCGTCGCCCACAATAAACCTGGTACCCAATCCGAAGACAAGGCTGCGAGCAGGGGGTGGGAACCACGCCCGACTGCAGGTGACGCCCAGGCGGCGAGGGAATAGTGTCCCGTCCCCGTCAGCTGGCGGGATCCCCGCTTAGCCCGTTCCTCGTGGCGAGTAACCGGGGACCAAGCCGCGGTGGCCGGCCGCGGAACCCTGGTGTGCAGCAGCCGAGGAGCGTGGTGGACCATGCAGAGGCTGGGGCGGAGAACAAGGTAAAGAGAGGTTGCCACCCCCTCCCAACCTCCGCCTCATCGGGGCCGCTCAGTGACGCCAGATGGGGGGGGGGGAGAGGAGAGAGAGAGGGTGGGGCGCCTCTGTGGCACCTGCGAGGGGACTGGGGAGGATGCCTAAGGAAGTAGAGTTTACCTTTGTCCTTATGGATGGAAAGGGACCCGTCACTGTCACTGTCACTGTCACTCCTCTCCTCCCCGGGACAGACTCACGTTGGCTCGATGGAGAGGAGGAGGGAGGTGTGTTAGGGACTGAGGGAGGCTGGAGTAGCGCTCTTCTTTCTCAAGGTGGGAGAGTCCTGTTAGGCACTGATAGCTTCACTTGGGTATCTGTGTTCATATAATCATAAGACCACTCGATCTTTATTCTTTCCTCCCGACTTCATTGAACAGATAGTTATTGAGCATCTTTCTGCCAAGGAGGCACACTGGGGGCTTGGGGGCCTGTGCTAGCGAGCTGTGGCCGCGGGGGGAGGATGGAGCCGCTGGGGTCCATCCTTGACGTTCCATCTTCCTCAGGCAGCTACCAAGCCATGCGGGTCAAAGCAGAGAGATTAAGGCAGCAGGAAGGAGACAGGAGGCAGGGGACTCGGGGGCCTACTGCACCAATGGGCCAGACCGTGTGTGCTGGGGGTAGGGTAATTAGACAGAGGAAGAGCCTTCCCTTGGGATGTCAGAGAAGCCAAGTGAGGAGTTTGGACAAGCGAGAGGGGCTGAGAGACATAAAGCATGGAACAGGAAGTATCTGTTTCAGTGTTTATCTATGGTCATACTTGCGGTTAAATTAGTTAATATATATAAAATGCTTAGAGTAGTGCCTGGTATATAGAAAGAGCAAATATAAGTGTTAGCTATTATATTATTGTTGTTTCTATTTATTATTACTGTTATCAGATGAGATGCTATATGCTCAGAACATGTGCTGGGCTATCATACTGATAGGTGTACCCCCAACCTTTCTAGGTGCCAGACTCTGAAAGTCCACTATTAGATCTTACCTTCTAGAGTAAGCATTGGCTTCTCTAAGATTCTCCTTTAAATGCAGAGAAATGAAAATAATAAATATAAGAAAAAAATGAAATAATATAAAATACTAATCTAACAGAAGGTAAGAAAGAAAGAATAAAGGAACATAAAACAGATGAGACAGCCCTGGCCAGTGTGGTTCAGTTGGTTGAGCATCACCTCGTACACTGAAAGGTCACCAGTTCAAATCCCTGTCAGGTATGGGAAGCAACCCATCAATGTATCTCTCTCTCTCTCTCTCTCTCTCTCTTCCCCCCCTTCCTCTCTCTAAAATCAATGTTGTTGTTTTTTTAAAAAGAAAATTATTTGCAAATGGATCATAGCCCTAGCCAGTTTTGCTCAGTGATTAGAGTGTCGGCCTGCGGACTGAAGGGTCTCGGGTTAGATTCCAGTCAAGGGCACATACCTTGGTTGCAGGCTCAATCCCCAGCCCTGGTCAGGGCATGTTCGAGAGGCAACCAATGGATGTGTCTCTCTCACATGGATGTTTCTCTCTCTCTGTCTCTCCCCCTCCCTTCCTCTCTCCCTTAAAAAAACCAATGGAAAAATATCCTTGGGTGAGGATTAAAAAACAAACAAACAAAAAACAAAAAAACTATTAATTTCTAGAAGAAAAAATACAATATCTTCATGACCTTGGGGTAGGCTAGTTTCTTCAAGAGTACACAAAAATCCTTAATCATAAAATAAAAAACTGATATATTGTGCCTGTAAAATTATAAGCCATTAAAAGGGTGAAAAGGCACCCCACAGAGTAGAAAATATTGGCAACACATATAACTGACAGAGAGCTTGTCTCCAGTGTATATAAAGAGTTCCTACAAATCAGTAAGAATAACATTTTATTTTTTATTTAAAAAATATTTTTATTGACTTCAGAGAGGGGAAGAGAGGGAGAGAGAGACAGAAACATCAGTGATAAGAGATTCATTGATCAGCTGCCTCCTGCACGCCCCCCTGCTGGGGATCGAGCCCACAACCCGGGGCACTTCCTGGCTGGAATCAAACCTCAGTCTCCTGGGTTATAGGTCGATGCTCAACCACCGAGCCATGCCAGCTGGGCAAGAATAATATTTTTAAAAGGAGGGTAGGGAAGGAACAAAAGATTTGAATAGGCACTTTACAAAAGAAGATATCCAAGTGGCCAATGGATACATAAAATGGAGTTCAATGTCATTCCTACCCAGAGAATACAAGTTAAAGCCACGTTGTGCTATTACCATACCAGCACCAGTATGGCTAAAATAAAAGACTAACAGTTCTAAGTACTGGCAAGGATGTGATGCAACTGGAACTTTCCTACAATGCTGGCAGGAGTACTAATTAGTACAGTCGCGTTGGAAAACTCTTTGGCATTATCTATGAAAGCATTTTTTTTTAAATCCTCACCCAAGGATATTTTAAGAGAGTGGACTGGAGAGAGAGAGAGAAACATCAATGTGAGAGAGAAACATCAACTGGTTGCCTCCTGCATGCACCCTCACCGGGGCCTGGGGATCAAGCCTGCAACCAAGGTATGTGCCCTCGACCAGAATCAAACCCGGGATCCTTCGGTCCCCAGGCCGACGCTCTAACCACTGAGCAAAACCTGCTAGGGCTTTGAAAGCATTTTAAACACATGCTTACCTTATGGCCAAGCAATTCTGATACCCAACAGAAATGAGTATTTGGGTCCCTCAAAACACATACAAGAATGTTCATGGAAGCTTTATTCATAATAGCCCCAAACTGAGCAAATGTAGAATGGATGCATAAACTATGAAATATTCATATAATGGAATACTACACCGGAATGAAAAATAACTGCTGCACTCAACAACATAGATGGATCCCACTAAAGAACACGGACACAAAAATATACACGGTACAATTGCATGTTTATGAAGTTCAAGACCTACAGTGATAGAAGTCAGAATAGCGGTCCCCAGTGTGCCAAAGCCTGTGAGGAAAGAGTGAGGCCTCTGGGTGTGAGAGGTGGGCAGTTGTTGGTTTATGTACTGATGAGCAGTGCTTGAAGGTGGAGGCTTCTAAGCCTCTTCCCTTCTCCTTAGTAGCACTTGGCACAATGATATGGACTAGTAGGTGTTCAATAAATGCTTGTTGAACAGCTCACTGGAAGAATGAACTGGTGGCTTGGTGCTTCATGAATCTTTTCACTTGCAAAAATACAATTGCTTTGCCTACAAGCCAATGCCTCTCGACACTAAAAGTGAATGGAATGGTCCCAGGAACACCTCAAAAGAGACAGGAACTTCTCATCCAACTACACCTGTGAAAGGGTCCCCGAGGTTACCAGCTCGAGTGCGGGAGTGCAAGTAGCTGAGAAAGTGCATAGGGCTTGGATTCGAGAAACCCTGCCACAGCTGTGTGATCTCAGACAAGTTATTTCACCTCTCTCGGGGTCTCAGCTTCCACATCTATGAAATGGAAAGAATTCTGCCTATTCCAGAGGGGAAGGTGGGAAAGTGTTGTGGTCATTGTAAAGTCATGAGCAGTGACTTCAGGATCCCTCTGGGGGCAGCTTGTGACCCTGGGGCACTATGGAAGTAATGCTGCTGAGGTGGGTTCAGCAGGAGGACCAGAAGCCTGCATGGAGGATGGGACCTCCCCTCCCCCACAGCCCTCGTCCTTATTAGTGGACCCGCAGGGAGACATCTCCTTACAGGTGGAGATCTCTGATGCAGTAGCAAGTGAGACAAGGTGAAATTCATTCAAACCAAGGTGAGGCTGCATAAGGAGGGGACAGTTCAGACGGCTGTCACAGGAAGCTTCAGGAGCCTGAAGAACCTGCTTCCCTCAGCCTCTGCTCCCCGTGGGGGAGGGCAGGGGGAGGTGGGCAGATGCCATCACAGCCTTTGGGCCATTCCTCAACCTGGCTCCTGCCCCAAGCCCCTCTGAGAAATAGGTGTGTTTTTTTGCGAGTATCTTGCCTAGTCTGATCACCTTTGCCTAAGGCCCCAAGTCCTAACTGTCCTCTGTCTGCTAGCCTCAAATAATGGATACCTGAGCACCAACTGGGCCTCACCTGGGATGTGGGATTGGGGAGCCCCAAAAGTGGGTGCACAGGAAGCTTGATGCAGGGTTTGGGGAGGGGAGGAGAGACACTTCAGACAGGCTCTGGGCCTCCAAAGCTGCCTTCCTCACTTTGCCCAGACCGAGTTCTCAGTGGCACCACAGCACGAGTAGTTCATCTGGCTACACGACACCCATGTGGGAAACAGGGAGTAAGCCAGCCTCATCGTGAGGAGGGGCAGGGTGAGCTGGGCTGCCAGGGGCAGGTCTGGGTGTCGGGGTGAGGATGGACGGCTGGGTCAGGCTTCTGGGTGTGGGTGATGGTCTTCTCATCAATTGAGAGGTCTCCCAGCTCTATCCCTCCTTTGAGCAGATTTCCCCCAGCTCCACCAAAGCTAGATTTTGAGGCTTCAAGGGAAAAGCTGCAGAAGTTGGGTGAGGACGACAACTCAGGAAGTTTGTCAAAATGAAGCAGGAGCTAGAAGCATGAGTGCCACTTTTCCTTGTTGATGACAAAGCCCAGCCCTCTCCTGGGAGCCCTGACTATCCCCTATGGATGTTAAGGGACCCTGACTCTGACCTCAGCGCTGCTGAGGGGGCAAGGGGCAGGATGATCAGAACTAAGCAGGGCCCTTGAGCTGCCTGCTGTTCTCTGCAGGGAGTAGTACTTGGCTAGCTTTAAGACAGTTGCGATGCATGAAGTCTTTCTGCAACGCCTGGCAGCCCACCCCACCCTGCAGCAAGGCCACAACTTTGTCTTTTTGGAATATAGCCAGGATGTCAGCTGGGCCAGAGGGCAGGGGTCACCCCTGGGGGTGGGAGACAGGGCTCTAGGTGGGCTCAAGCCTCTCGTCAGAGTGGCATGTGTCTGGGGTGGGAGGTGCAAATACCCACTCCAATATACCCTTCCCACGTGTGCCTCAGCTGAATGTCAGAGGAAAGAACAAGAAAGAGGTCCTTGGGGTTTTTCCGAGGACTATTGTGAAGTCTGCAGATAAAGCTGAGGCCGCTTTCTGGATTCAAACCAGGGCATCAAATCCACAGCAAAGATTGAGGCTCAGGGTGGCTGTGGGAGGGAAGCCACTGGTGGGGCCTGACCTAGAGGAAGATTATATACCACCCCTGGTTGTCCATGGTGCCATGCTCCTGGCAACTTGGTGTAAGCGGGTCTTATCTTACTCCCTTAGGAGGTAGATGACTTCTTTGAGCATGAGAGGACCTTCCTGCTGGAGCACCACCCCTGCATCTGGGATGCCTGCCCATGGGCAGACCTAGTCATGCACTCCCGCAAGTGTACACAGGGCCCAAGGGGCCCTGGATTCCCTGCCTCCTCTTCCTGGTGGTTCCCCAGGAGAGCAGGAAATGCCCTGTGTCTGTCCCTGGCCACAAACACCAGGGGTGGGGCCTGACATGCAGACCAATGGGCTCGGATGGAGAGCTGTACCCAACAGGCCTGGCAGACAATTATATCCCTATCTCAGTTGCGCTGAGCAGTCTGGGAACACAGGAAGTTACCCTTCCTGCCCTTTCCCTATGCCTGTTACACTGTGTGTGCCCACGAGGGGTCACTGTGGAAGCCAATATATCTGCTCTAGGTGGGAGTTGCAGAGGTGCCTCCTGGGATTTGGGATACAGGAGGGAGATTCCCCCAAGGGCAGGGTAAGGACAGGGGAGGCTTTAAGCACCCACCAAAGGCCCCTGCCCTAACTCCTCCCCACTGCCTCCTAGGAGCTTCCTCAAATTGGCAGAGCTCTTTGAAGAATAAGGGTGAGTACTGCCTTCTGTGTTGAGGCCACACAAGGATCCTCTGCAGGAAAGAATCCTGGGAAAGATCCAAGCCCAGGATAATTTTGGAACATTCATGTTCATGATTCCCTGGACTTACCCTCCAGACTAGTTTAATAAAGAGGTGGAGTAGAGACAGGGATCCAGCCACATGTGTGATGGGGGAGGAGGGTGGGAACTGGGCTTGGCGAGGTATTTACAAGGATGTGCCACGCACCTCTGGCAGGCTGCACTGTGCTGCCAACATCCTACCCCAGACCCACTCTTTCTGAACTCTTTTCCAAGAAAGTCACTGGAGTGTGCCAATCTTCCTAAAATGTGTTGGACTACATCTCTTCCCTACTCAAGACCCTTCAGTGACTCTGCCCCCTCCAGAAACTGCCCATGACACAAAGCACAAACTGGCCACTGTGGTCCAAGTACCCCCACTGAACTCCTGGTTCCGAGCAATACCAAGCTTGCACACCTGCAAAGCCTTTGGCTATTGTCTAATTCTGACTCAACCCCAAGATCCAGATCAGATCCACCTCCTCCGTAAAACCTTCCCTAGCCCTGAGCATCAGGGTTTGACCTGGAGTTGCTATCAAGTTATGCTGCATATTTAGGTGAGTAGCAACCCCCCAACCCTTAGCTGCTCAACAAGCTCCCACCCCAGCCCCCACCTTTGGGATTCAGTGGCCTCAGAGGAGGACCTGAAGCTGTCAGACACACTACATGGATACTACATGGGAGACTCACAAGCAGCCAAGGTGAGAGGTGGCCCCAGAGCAGACCTGAGCTAGAGGCCAGTGGGACTGCAGCAACCAAGGAGGGAAAGTAGGTGACCGGGGTGAGGGGAAACTGATCCTGTATCCCTGCTGGCCCCAGGACCTGCTGTACCTGTGGCAAGGCACGCACCAGGAACCAGGAGGTTTGGACTACTGAAAGCCACCAGCAACTGTGCTGCCAGCGCTTTGAACACCTCTCCCTGACTCAGGCAAGCAGGGTGAGACCATGGCCTTGGAGCCTCTGCCACTGGGCTGCCTACCCTGCTAGGGTTCCCATTCTTCTCCAGAACTCATGGGCTTCAAGTCCTCTTTAAGAACCTCATTGAGTTGGCAGTGCTGGAGTTCAAACATGCCAAGGTGATCCCTACAGCCTCACTGAGCCTTCTTTCTACTTCCTCACCTCCCACCCCACTAGGTTCTTTCCAAGTGTCTGAGAGCAGCTTTGAGCAGTCCCAGCTGAGGCTTAGGGCCACGTTTCCCCGCTTTGGGCCAGACCCTGCCCCTATCAACAGTAACTCAGCCCTCAATAAATGGCAGCTGTTACTGCTGAGGACAAAGATGAGGGGAGGGTGGGGACAGTTATTCGAGATACATGAAGAGCAGTACTGTCTCAGGGAGCATGGTGGCACAGGCCAGGGGCATCTAGGACCTTTCTCCTCTGCAGAGTATCACAATGCTTCTCTGGAACACCCTTGCCACCCTCAAAGGGGAGCCTTAAGAGCAGCCAAAGCCTGCTGTGGGACACATAATGACAAGCTTTCCAGACCTCCCACCCCAGCTAGATGCCTCCTCCTGCACCCACAGCAGCCACTAGCCATGCCCAAGTCCCCCAGGTGCCAGGCCCTGCAAGAGGATAGGGTAGCATGGGCACCCTACTTGTCCACAGGTAAACAGAGCCCGAACCTGGGGGGGCCCAGGGTCCCTGACCTCTCCCACAGGGGGCTGAAGGACAGCCTCCACCCACCTACTGGCCTGAGTTCCGCTGTCCCCAGTCTGTCCACAAATAAAGAGCCTGGTTTTGTAACAAAGACGCCTGCTTTATCCTCACTTCCACTTCAGGGCCCACCAGGCACACCCTCTACCAGGACACTATGGAGACCAGATCCTGGGGGAACACCTTACCGCATCCTTGGCCATTTTCCAGAACACCAACTTACTCTCCATGGGAAGGTGCAAGACCCAGTACTTGGAACCCAGGAGCAATCTTCAAGGCATGGATCACATACATAAGACAAATCACAAATCCTCTATACCCATTTCCTAAACAGTAAAATGGAATTACTGCTTCCTGCCTCCCAGATACTGGCAAGCTCCAATGAACCAGCTCCAACTCTTAAGCGCTTTTATATTGGGGTGGGGGGAATAAATCCCACATTATCACCCCTAGTGCCAGACTTCTAGGGTATCTTTACCTGTTGGACAGGTTAAAGCCCAAAGTACAGGCTGGAGAGGCTGCAACTATGCTGGCAAAAGGCCTGAATCTCTAGCCAACACCCCCTTGATTAAACAGGGAGGTGGAGCCCAAGACACCTGGGTCTGAAGTCCTGCGCTCCACCTGGTTAGCCCCACCCTGGACTCCAGCCACATCTACAGCAGGCCAAAGGCTCAACTTGGATTGACTCACAGCAGCCACTGGACCCAGCCCTCATAAATGAGTCAGCCATCCAGGGAAGGTAGAGAAAAGAGCAAAAATAGCTCAAGGTGGATAAAGTAGCTCAAGAGGTAATCTGTGACTCACAATCTCACAGCCCACACCTAGGAAGGACTGAGCAGGGACTCAGAAAACGGGCCCACCAGGGGCAAGGCTACAGAATGAGTAAGTTCAGGCATAAAGCCCCTTCTGCTGGAGGGCCCCCTGCAGACATGCCCTGGCCCAGGTACCTCCTAAATAGCCAGTCTTATGCCAGCTGTGGCACCACCTGTATAATGAGTGGCAACTGTCAGAAGGGAGACTTGGACAGTCCCTGAGACCAGATAAGGGTGTGGTGCTGGGTGGAGGTAGGGCACAGAGAGAAGCTGCTCATTCTCCTCACCTACTACCCCCACAGGGTCCCCTGGGCCCCAATCCTGAAGCAAACGTCCTATTAAGTGAGCATTTTTATTGTTGTTTTTTTCTTTTTCTTTTTTTTTTAACTGAAGGTCCCTTACTGGTCTTGTTTCCATGAGTGGCCATGACCAGGTGGGAAAGGGGAGGGGAATCAGGCGGTGTGAGGAGGGGTCATCTCCACAACATTCCATTTATACATAGAACTAAACAGACGAGCACAGAGTCACTATTGCGGTTAGAAGTTGGCAGCATGGGAAAGGAGAGGAATAGGTGGGAAGTTGGGGTATCGTTAAAAAAAATACAGGCCCTCCCCCAACTGGGGTGCCTGGGGTGAGGGGACTTGGTCTGTTTCAACCCAAGAGGAATCAAAAGATCAAAAGCGGTTTGGGAAGGCCAGAACCGTCAGGGGTAGAGGGAGGAGGAAGGTCCAGGGGGTGGGGGGCTGTTTGGCAACTGGGTGAAGGGACTGCCCTCCCCCTGCTGGGATCCCCCCAGCCCCTCCGGTCTGGCAGGAAGGGGGCAGCCTGCAACCCCCACAGGCAGGTCTGGGGCTGCCAGATGCTCCAGGCAGGGGGTTGGAGGGGGCTCACAAAGGCTTGCCCTCCAGGGAGATGACAGCACTGCCCCCCAGCTTTTCTGCCAGAGTGCAGCGGTCCTTGACTTCCTCGTAGCAGTTTGCTTGTAATTCATGCTTGATCCCTGTGGGGAAGAATAGGGGTATCTGTGAACAGGAAGCACTTGGGTGGTGATTTGGGGCAGGGGTGGGGTGTTACAGATGAAGGGACAAGGTTACCTTCCAAACAGGCAGGGAAGAGGGGACAGAACCTCCTCTGTCATGCCAGTTACCCCACCCTGCAGCCAAGGCCTGAGCAACACATGTGGCACCACCAATGCTGGCACTTACCTGTCAGCTTCTTCTTGATGGCATCCTTGGAGCTGGCATAAATCATTTTGCTCTTAAGGGGTGCAGACTCAGGGGCCCTGGGGGGAAATACAGAACTTGTAGCAAAGCCCCCTCCAAGTCTAGGAAGTGTCCTCAAGGTATAAATGACTTCCAGAAATAGTTGGGCTGGTTCTGGCATTCAAGTTTTTATCAAGTTCCTCACTGACAAGTTTTCTCCCTCCTCCCCAAAACACACAGCTCTGGTTAACCAGGAGCCACAGAGTTCCCATCCTGAGAAAGGGGGTTGGGGCAGAGCTAGGACAGGTGACAGGAAGAAGTGCCTGCATGAGGAGCTCACCAGAAGATAAACACCAGGTCCTCCTTCTTGCTCTCCTTGGTCTCATAGGTTGCGTCATACAGGGCGTAGCGGCAGTCTTTGTCCGGCAGCATCTTGACGAAGGTGGCATAGGGGTCGTCTACTGTCTGGCCCACATCACCTACCAGGATCTCCTTGCCCTCCTCCAGAATGATGTTCTTCTTGTCTTCACTCAGGCAGAAGAGCACCGCCTTCTTGCGCTTCTTCACCTCCTCTGGTGTAGAGGACTTGCGCACCTTCATGTCATTGAACACTTTGATGACTCCATCAGAGACAGCCACACCAGAGGCCTGGGAGAGAAGCCACACATATCTCCTAAGGAAAAGGTTTCGGGGACCCCCCTCCAAAGTCCCTGATTTGCTCTCTTAGGATATCTGTCTGGATGCCAAAATAGCATAGTCTTCAGCCTCAAAGTCATTAATCCCCTTCCCAAAGCAAGTGACCCTACTGTCCCACCCAAGCCACTGTTAAAGGAACTAGATGGGACACAACCCAAGAATGGCAGCCATGGATGAGACCTCAGATCACCTAACTCAGCATCATTCCTCCCCACCCTGACATGTTACAGGCTGTGGAAGACCCCCATGCAAGACCTGTGAGAAGCAGAGCCATGGCTGAAGTGTCAGCACAGAATTAAGACTCCACAGGCTACCGAATCGTTTCCTACTCACAGTACTCAATCTCGGCTTTTGGATAAAAGTGCTGACTCAGAACTTCAAATAGGTGAAGGGGACACAGACACCCCACAATGCTAGATGGGACACCAAAGTGCTCAACAGTTCTAGCAAGTTCATGGAACTGCTCAATACAGTTATTACACACATTATCCTTTTCTCTGCTGGGGTCTTCCTACACTAAAGCAAGAATTACAACCCCTAATTACGGCCCTACCCGACAACTCTCTGTCCTCTGGAAAAAATACAGGCCATACTCAAATGCCCACGGTCCCTCAGAGCTCTTTAGACTTCTATTATGGGTCGTGTTGGGGGACACCCGGAAAAGCAACGACTGTCCACGGTGAAATCTGAAGCGCCCCCCCCGGAACTGCAGAGGAAGTGGGCCACGTGACTCAGCCGCTTCCGGAGTAGGCGGGGAAAAGGAGATCGACTAGGCTCGTACTCCTTCGTGAGAGAAACCCCTACCCAGGGGCAGCACCTACAGGGCCTCAACCCCAGAGACTCGCCTTTACCGGCCGGCATATCAGCCCCCTCGGCTGCGGGCCGGAAACTGGGCAAGTTACACGGCCTTCGGTTCTCGCAGCCCTCGAGCCGAACACAGGGGGCGGGGTGGTTTCCGGGCGGTGCCCGCCTGGGTCACTTCCCTAAACTCGGCTCCACCCTCAGGTCCCATCCGGGAAGGCCGACAGCCCCGTTCCTCCAGGGTTTTGGGCCGAGCTGCCAGGCCTGAGCGTGTGCGCACGCGCGGACGACAGCGCCGTTCCAGCCTTTGCCGGGGGTACAGGGCGGAGAACCCAGCTTGCTCTCCGAGCTGGCTCGCTCCAAAGCAGGGCCGTGGCCTCTGCGGTGTACGCTCAGTGCAGCGCGGTGCAAGCCTCTAACCCCAGGGGCCTGCGCCCGGACCCGCCGCCCCCGCCCCTCCTGAGCCCAGGCATCTCTACCACCTGCTCTCGGGACAGACCCGCCTGCCGAGGGAGGGTAACACGCAGACAGGAACAGCCCTTGGGTGGGGCGCGCGCGCCAGACCGCTCGCGCGCTTTTCCTTCACCGCCCCCGGGTCGTTTGAGTACCGCGTGCTCCCGTCGAACGCGCGTTCCCGTGAGTCGACTCACTTTGGCCCCATTGCAGCGCGCGACACAGGCTGCTCCGCGAGGGGCGGGCACGCGCGCGCCCCGGACCCCTCCCCCACGGCCGGTGTCCGCGCGGGCGCACCAGCGGGGTGGGGGAGGGGAAAGGAGCCCAGGGGGCGCGCGAGCGACGTCGGAGCCGGCCCTCCCCAGCGCCCGCGGGCGCGCACGCGCATCCCAGCGCCGACCGCCCCTCAGCAAGAGACCCTCATCCAGCCCTGAGAGCTGGGGGAGGGGGTGCCGACGTCGCTCCTCAGTTATCTCCCGCGCGCGCAGACGACCCATTCGCAGCTGCCTCCCCTCAGGCACCGTAGCCTGGCGCTCACCATGTTTCCGGAAGCGAAAAGGAGATAGCGAGAAGAGCCTAAAAAGATGAGAGCGCTGCAGCTGCTGCCAGGATCGGACTGAACGCGGCCTCTCCCGGCCCCTTCCGTTTAGTATGAGCCGCACAATGAGGGGCGGGGCGGGCTTCCGGCGCTCCCTCTACGGGCCGACGGGTAATGAAGTTCGAGGGTCTTGCTCGGTCCTATGGCTCGCTGGGTAACTGTCTTTTTCGTCAGCCGGCCACCTTGCATATTGGGAAATGTAGTCCAAGGGAGGCGGGGCTATGGCACGGAGCGCGCTCCCATTGGCCGAATTTCCCAGGAAACGCTCTGAACTGAGAAAGGCTTCTGCGCTCCGTAACAGACCCGAAAATGAGCCCAGACTTTGCGGCTCTTCACCCCGTTGCGAAACGGTTTTTCCTAAAACCGTCTTGGCACTTTTTGGGCCCCTTGGTCTGAAAAATTTGAGTTAGTATTTTCTTTTTTTAATTGAAGCAACTATTCATTTCCTGGAATCCAGTCCTTGAGCAAGGAGAATCGCAGGTATAAGGCGCCTACAATCTAATAAACATTCATTGAACACTTCCCATGTGCGAAGCCAGTCTTGTCTCCTGAGAAGAGACCATGTACAACTTCAATAAAATAAGAGAAAGAAGTAAGGTAAAGGCTACAAGGAGAAATTTTGAAAATAGTTTTACTCTTGTTTTAAATGTTTGGCAAATTCACGAGGCAATGAAGGGAGAAGGGTAGGGGGTTGTGCATTCAAGGATTATGTGCCTTTTACTAGACAGCGAAAAGAGGAAATAGATGATAAATAAGACTTGAATCTCGTTCTCGAATTGATAACCAGGAATATGGTTAATTTAATACCTACAAAAATTGAGACAAGCTCTGTGGGAGTATAAACTTCACAAAAAGACACTGAGGTGGAGGATTCTGGAAGATTTTGTTGGCTTTAAACAATGAACATCGCCTCACATTGTGCAGGCAGAGAAAACAGGGTCGCAAACAGGGGAACTAGGACTGTTGATCCCATAAGTGGAAGCCTGGTTTTCATGATCTGGGGAGCAATGCCCGGGAGTGGGGTACCTCGCAGAGCATGCCGGGGGCTGTAGTCAGGGACTTTGCGCCGCGCCACCCACCAACCGAGCTACCGGGAGCCCCAGGTGAAGGCCACAGTTCGACCCCAGCCTCTCATAGCGACCCTGCCAGAAGCGGCTGGCTCCACCTTTTTTAAGCCTTGGAGTTTCCAAGAGCAACGGGGCGGGGGAAGGGGATACCGCTGTTACCCTGGAGACTCTCGCCCGCCCCTAGCCGCGGGATGCCCTAGATGTCCTTATTAGGACAAGAGACTAGAGGGGGCGGGACCAACCCTAACGCTAGCTGGAGGCTCCTTATAAGGCAGCGTCGGGAGGGAGGCGGGAATTCTGAGTAGACTGGGGGCGTGGGGCGGCAGCTGGGCGGAGTTTGAAGGAGCTGCCGAATTAGACCAGCGCCTCGCTAGTTCTGGTATAATTGCTGGGGGCTGCTCCAACACACCCAGACAAGACCCTTGTGCTCAACATTTCGTGAATTTGCCAAACATTTAAAACAAGAATGTACTGTCCCTCAGCATGGGACCTCTTTGCATAGATTTCATCTTAAATCTAACCGAGGGTCCAATGAATCTCTAAAACGTTAAAGTTCCCTTCCACCCATGTCCGGGCTTCTTAACCCCAGCCTTCTCCTCCAAATCTAACCACCTGCGGATCTCAGCCACCCCTCGCCCCACCTGGCAGGTTGCCCAGCACTGCTTATTTGTTCCTTTTTTACTGCCCCCCCTCCCCCCGTCCTTTGGCTTTCCCTGCACGTCCTCGACTTCTGCACCCCTCCCCCACTGCCGTGTCGTTTTCTCCACCCCAGCTCCGGATCACCATTTCCTCCGAAGGTCCTTTAGCTCTTTCTGTGTTACCTTTGTGTCCTTATGCTCTGTATACCTTTCTAGATATCTCTACTGAGAATATACCTGCACCTGTTCGTCCGCCACCCCCCACCTCTCCTGCTCTTCGCAAGCCCACTCTCTCTCCCCAGCCTCCTCCACTAGGGTGAGGCTGAAACTGACAGCCTCGGGTTACTTGGTTGAGCGCCGCCTCAGCCAGCCCTCCGGGCCACAGGGGGCGCTGTCCTCCCTTCTCTCGCCTACACTAGAATCTGCGGTGGGAGGAAGGGGCTGGTCAAGTCTCCAGAGCTGGGGTGGGGCGTGTCCAAAAGGCTGGAAGGCGCGCGGGGGGCGGAGGGGGGGGTTGCTGGAAGACCGCAGGGAGAGTATTGTCTCAAAGTCGGGACGCAGAGGGCAGCTGGAGGCTCTCTAGTTAGCGACCCTCGTCGGACCCCGTGTTTGGAGAGGCCCCGCCCTCACTGGTCTGAGCCAGGTGTTCGAATCCTCCGTTTGTCCAGAACTGGAGTTCCAGTCCCACCTGCGTGAGGCGCCAAAGGACCATTCCTGGGGCTCATGGCGGCGCCGGTCCGCCTGGGCCGGAAACGCCCACTGCCAATTTGCCCCAACCCGCTCTTTGTAAGCTGGCTGACCGAATGGCGGGACGAGGCAGCCAGCAGGGGTCGCCGCACACAATTCGTATTTCAAAAGGTGGGTCCGGGCCCCGCCTGATGGGGTAGGTGCTGGCAGAGCCCGACGACCAGGCCCGCCCTGACCCGGTACCCCCTCCAGGCGCTGCGCTCACTCCGGCGTTACCCACTTCCCCTGCGCAGCGGCAAAGAAGCTAGGATCCTACGGCATTTCGGAGACGGGCTCTGCCGGATGCTGGACCAGCGGCTGCAGCAGCACCTATCATCGGGCGGTGAGCGCTGGGGGCAGGGGTCGGTGGTCCCCTGTGACTCCCCAGGTGCAGCTTTCGTAACCACCTGGGATACCTTAACTCCCCACTGCTGCCCAAGTTGCTGCATGACCCTGGGCTAGTGGCCGGCTGTCTCAGAGCCTCACTGCTCTCAGCTACCACATGAACTGGCAGCGTCCCAGACCCTCCCACCTGCTGGATTCCGTGGGGTCTAGGGTTGACTCTCTTCTGCCCCCGCAGGTGATCATGCCCCAGGTTCATCTGGAGCAGAGAATCCAACCCGGGAAGGGCCACCTGCGGAAGTCCCGGACTCTTCCATGCCAGTGAGGAGGGGACAAGGGAAAGTGGGAGCAGTAGGAGTAAGATGTGTGGATCTCCCCACCAGTGATGCCTAGCCTTGGGCAAATGAGTTATTATTTCTGATACTTAGTTTCCTCACCTATAGATGAGTATGTTGATTGATAACAGAGTCAGTTGGAAGAGTTTCATGATCAAGCTATTAGCAAGCCAAGCCTAGTAAATTGTGAGTTGCTGTTACTGAGTTTTCTTGCGTTACCACCTCTGTCCTGCAGTGGGTGGTAGAACTGAGGCTGGACCAGGTCCATTACACCACCTTCCTGCAACTCTCCATCTCATCCCAGCTTTGCAGGGGATCATCCCATCATCTGGCCTGTTTTACAGGTGTGGAACCCAAGAGACAGCTGAGTGACTTATCCAGGGCCATTCCGCCTGCTGAGATAGAACCTGAACCTCTGCCCCACCAGGAATTTAGTTTACAATGCGTGGCTCGCGCTTTTGTGTTCAAAGTCTCTCTGTACCTTTCAGGTTCCATCCCAGCCCAACGTGGGAAGCTCTAGCAGCTACTGGCCAGCTCAACACTCAGGAGCACGAGCAGTATTGCTGCTGCTCTACAGAGAGCACCTGGTGAGTGCCTAGCTACACCCAGAGTCAGGAGAACCAATGTAGTGGGGCATGAGGCTCCTGGAGGAGACTGGCCCAGGCACTGAACCTCCCTTGGTTATATTTCTGCCTTGGTTACAGAATCATAGTGGCCAGAGCTTCCTAACCAAGGAGGAGCTGCTGCAGAGGTGTGCCCTGGAGGTTCCTGGGGTGAGCACTGAGGTGGGGAAGGATGGGGCAAAGTGGCTCTGGATCTGACTCTGAACCCACCAGAGGCTGCCCTTGGGAGCAAGCAGTGGCATGGGGCACAGAGAATTGGACATATGACAGCACCAGGGGCTCTCTAAAAGTCTCCTCTTTTGTGGACAGGTGGCCCCTGGGAGTGCTCGACCCTGGCCAGCCCTCCGTTCCCTCCTCCATAGGAACCTGGTCTTCAGGACACACCAGCCAGCCAGGTGAGGCCAACTACAGGGGGTGCAGGAGGCAGGGAGGGGGAACCATGCATGATGTTCTACTGAGTAGGGCCTGTAGTCACCCAGCAATTCCTTGGCCTCAAAATGTTGAACTTGGGGGAGGCTTTGCCCTGAGGAGCCCACACTGTGGGAGGAGTACCAGGAGGATCTGAGAGACCCAGTGGGGAGGGGGAGGTGCCACAGATTATTGGAGGAGCATAAAGGCTTTGCTGAGGACATGGCATTTGACATGTCTTAGAATTCAGAGGGTAGAGATGCAGGAAAGCATTCCAGGGAGGGAACAGTATAAACAGAGTTGGGAGAAAGGAAAGTTTGTCTGGGACATACTTACTGCAGATTTGAGAAATGGCCCTCATGAGGTCCAGAGGAAGCTGATCTGAGGGGCAAGAACACAGCCTGGGGTGTGGGGGGTGGAAGCCGCTGGACTTGTTTGTGAAGTGTCCCCAAGGGCGTGGTGAGGCCAGCCTAGCTGGGAGCAGGCAGAAGAGCCTGCCAGGTATGAGTGAAGAAGGGGGGTCTGTTTGTCTCCTCTGCCTACCAGGTACTCACTGACCCGGGAGGGTCTGGAGCTGGCCCAGAAGTTGGCTGAGTCAGAGGGCCTGAGCTCACTGAATGTGCCCATTTCACCAGAGGTGCCCTCTGGGGAGGAGCCCAAAGTGCCAGGATCAGCCTCAGCTGAGCTGTGAGGAAGGGGGCGGGGTGGGGGAGGTGGGAAGAAAAGGGAAGCAGGAGGAGTCCCAGAAATGAGGCCAACACCCCACCCCTGTCTCCATCGCCTACAGCTAAGCTGTGTCTGCACCACTTCCACTGGGTTTGGAGGGAAACTGCCTTGGCACTGAGGTTCTGCCCTCACACACCAACCCCCCCTCCCATAGTGGCGCCAGTGAAGGCAGTGTCCAGCAGTCACCACTGGAGCTGAGGTCTGGAGAATACAGGGTACTGTTGTGTGTGGATGTTGGCGAGGCCAAGGGGTGAGTGAGGTAGGGGGGGAAGTGAGGGAGAGGATGCTAGGGGGTGTCACTGGCCTGCCCTGACCTAAGCCTCCCACCTTGCAATTCCAGGGCAGGGCACAGGCTAGAGCTGCTCCGCCAGCTGCAGCGGCTGCACGTGACCCACATGGTGCGCAAACTGCATGTTGGGGACTTCGTGTGGGTGGCACAGGAGACCAGGCCCAGAGACCCAGGTAAGGGGTATGGACAGTCAGGTAGGTGTCAGAGGCAGGGCCTGGTGGGTCAGGGGACGTGAGCCAACAGGACCCTTCTTGGCCTCTCGGCAGCAAAACCTGGGGAACTAGTTCTGGACCACATCGTGGAGCGCAAGCGGCTGGATGACCTGTGTAGCAGCATCATTGATGGCCGCTTCCGGGAACAGAAGGTTCCTTTACCAGCCTCACCCAACCCACTATTTCCTGTCTGTTCTGGGGTCTCCTCCTCAGCCAGGAGGAATCCAGGGGGCACTTCTGAGTAGCCTCAAGGCAGAGTTCCCACAACTCCAGCCATACCCCATTAGAGCTGTTCCATAGCAGCCCCAAGATCAGACCCCCTTGGGCCCGTCCAGGGTATCTGGCTTGGTTGAGGAATGTATTAAAGACGCCTGGAGTGTCCAGCCCCTGTCGTCTGGCATAACAAGGCCCAAAGTTCCAGAAGTGGGACCACTGTTTCTCAGTACTGGCTCCTGGGCCGATCCCATAATTAGACTACCTATAGGCTGAGGGAGGCTTGAAGAATGGGCATCATTAAAGATGGTGGACAGGCTTTCCATGCAAAAGTAACAGCATGAACATAGGTGTGGAGGCCACTCAGACAAGTAGAAAGACTAGGGAAGACAAGAAAGTGAATTGGTAGAACCAGGGACCCATGAGGATGTTGAGTGTGACATGATGGATGGCCCAGCAGAGGGGCATCCAGGGCTGACCGACACCCCCCCACCCTCCCCCACCCCCGCCTCTCTGCCTCCCTAGTTCCGGCTGAAGCGCTGCGGCCTAGGGCGCCTAGTATACCTGGTAGAGGAGCATGGCTCAGTGCACAACCTCAGCCTTCCTGAGAGCACACTGCTGCAGGCTGTCACCAACACCCAGGTGAGCTGGGAGATCAGGGCCAGGCTGGTAGGGACGCCATGGTCTGTGGCTCAGGCCAGGAGCCACCTCCCTCTGTTGGCTCCTCTTCCCCAGGTCATTGATGGCTTCTTTGTGAAGCGCACAGCAGACATTAAGGAGTCAGCTGCCTACCTGGCCCTCTTGACACGGGGCCTGGAGAGACTCTACCAGGTGAGCAGGTGCACATGTCTGGTACTGGTCCCTTTCCCGGGCCCTGTGCTCCCTCGAGGAAGGCAAAGTGAGTGAGATCCCTGTTTCTCTGGTTGGCCCACTGGGGTCTAGGATCCAGCAAGGACTGGCTAGGGAGTTTTCTCTAGAGCTCTGGCCTAGCCTCAGTCCCCTTTCCCCTCAGGGCCATACCCTGCGCAGTCGCCCTTGGGGAACCCCAGGCGACACTGAGTCAGGGGCTGAATCCTCCCCAAATCCTCTCTGCTCACTCCTCACCTTCAACGACTTCAACGCAGGAGCCATCAAAAACAAGGTACTGCCTCTGCCCAGATCCTCCTTAATGTGGTCCAGCCTCAGATGACCCCTAATACAATCCTCCCATGACCCCAGGCGCAGTCTGTGAAGGAGGTTTTCGCCCGGCAGCTGATGCAGGTGCGAGGAGTGAGTGGGGAGAAGGCAGCAGCCCTGGTGGATCGGTACAGCACCCCCGCCAGGTAGGCCTCACAGAGCCCCTTGGGGTCCAGTGCCCCTGCCCTCCCTTCATGGACTTCAGCTTCACCAGTGCTCTGTGGAGGGTCTGGCTCTGTGAGGGCTGCACAGACTCCAAGATGGACAGACTAAGCTGAACCTTGGGGAGTTCATGGAGGTTGGGTGGTGAGGAAGACAGTGCCAGCAAGGACCAGACAGTATCTCAGGTGTTGGGGGAGCCCGCAGAGGGAGGGAAACACTCCACCTGGTGCTACAGAGAAGGCATCCTGGAGGAGGGGTTGGGCCATAAAGACTGGGCCAAGAACTTAGAGAACATTTGCAAGAGCAGGAAGGGAGGGCAATTGGGATGGAGCAGGGCCTTGAATACCAGGTTCAGGAAGTGCGGTAGTGGTTCTGACTCTAACCAGTGCTGACCCTTTCCTGGCCTGTCTTCCATGACCTTGGCCCAGCACGGGCCAGATGGACTAGCAGCCAGCCATTGTCAAGCCTTAGAAATTCAAATGCCCCACCCTATCCCCAGCCTACTGGCCGCCTATGATGCCTGTGCCACCCCCAAGGAACAGGAGATGCTGCTGAGCACTGTCAAGTGTGGACGACTACAGAGGTGAGGCAAGGGACAGAATCTGAAGGGAATGGCTGGGACCGAAGTTGCTGTGGTCCAGGACCTGACCCTCATTAACCTCTCTCTTCATGCAGGAATCTGGGGCCTGCTCTGAGTAGAACCTTGTCTCAGCTCTACTGCAGCTCTGGCCCCCTGACCTGAGCTGTACCACAAGACGGACCCCCAGCCCCCATCTTTCCAGGCTAGCCAGCTTTTTGACCAGAATCTTTTGGGCTACAATAAAAATCTAAGTGCTTACAGCTTTATGTGTTATGGAGGAGATGCCAGGCCCCAGGCCTTGTAAAATATCCAGGTGGTTTTTAAACTGAGCTCCTTGGGACCTTCCAGTTTTCTCATGGAGCACTGAGACTGGCAGGGATATGGAGTCAGTGAGGTGCTGGAATTTTGAATATAGTTTGTATCATCAAGAGGATCCCTGATCAAATACAGTTTCCTTTGATAAAAGGGTCTGTAGCTTGGAAACGGAAAGTTTAAAAAGCACTAACAGTTCAATTGCCTCATTTTACGGATTGGAAAACTGAGGCCCAGGGAGCTACTAGGGTTTGTCCAAATTGGTGGTTTGAGGCAAAGGCAGGACTGAAACCAGAGCATCCTGGCACTGTCTAGGGCAGGATTTCTCAGGCTCCCTGCAAACCAGCCAGGCCCAAAACTCTGCTGGGGCCTGGAATCTGCAGCCTCATTACCTCCTCCCTTCTCAGGGTGATTCTGATGCCCATGGTATGTAGACCAATCCCGCCTTGGGGACACAGTTCCCAACTTCCGTCAATGGGGTCCCCTCAGCCTGAGCTGACACACGCTAAAGCGAACTTGGCCCTCCTCCCACGAGCCTGCCCCCTTCCCCAGTCTAGGGTTCACTACAGTGTCACCCACCCACCTCAGCCACCAGAACTCCTTCTTTCTCCCTTTATTGCCTTTCTCTCTATCCTTCACAATAGTATCTTCCCTTTTAGCAGAACACGGTCTTCCCTGAGCCCCAGGCTCCTTGGCTACAGGGACCTCCCCCTCCGAGAGCTCTCCCCACTCCTCAGAAGGTGTAGGCCCCCACGAAGACGGTGAGTCTCAGTACAGAGCTGGCCCGGTAGCTCATGAGGGAGTTCATGGTTACCATCTCGAGGTCCAACACATATTCTCGTGGGCCCGTCACGGGCCTGGCGAGGACCAGCATGGCGCTGACATTGTTGATTTGCTGCAGGGCACAGTGGGTGGGGGGGACATGTAAATTGCATCAACCTTCATGCCACGAACCCTCCGCCAGCATCATCTCCCTGCCCCATGTTTTGTGCCCTCACCAGTTGGCTATGAAGTGAAGAAAGAGCCTTGGCCAGACTGTGGCCCCAGGCTGTCATCCAATTCTGTGACACTCTTAACATCTCATCTCCTGCACCAAGGCTCCTGCCCGCAACTTTTCCATTGGTGCTCTTCCCACCCTTCCCAGCTAGTTCTTTTGTCTAACCAGGGTCAACTGATGATTCCGGACCAGGTGTGAGACTTTGGGGAATGGTGGGGTCTTTGGTGACCTGGAGCAGGCTGACTCCCCTTCAAAGCTTTCAATTTCAGAGAGAAAACAAACTTCTCACTGAGTCACACCTGGACCTTTCCCTCCTAACAGCTCCACCAGCAGAGCTGATTCTCTGACCCCAAGCCACTGCGTCACTCTAAGGCCCAGTTCCACTTGCTTGCCCTTCATGGACTCTGGGGGTAACCTCAGGATGCCTCTCATATCAGTCACATTCTAAGGGTGGAGAAATTAGAGCCAGATACCGAAACCAGTAGGGGGACTCAAACCCCAGTGTCTGAGTGTCTCATTAGAAGCATATTTAGCAATCTGTAGTTTGTTCCAAGGGAATATAGAACTCCCTGACCTTTCTACAGAAATTCTGCCTCCCTGGGGTGGGGTTTTGAGGATAGGCGGGGCATGGTGGCATAACTGAATCTCCTATTTAAGGTTTCTGGAATTCAGTTTTGGATTATGCATGTCTTTGAGGGGTAGGGTTAGGGGCAAGCCTTACCCTAATGTAGAAGTCCCCCTGCGAGTTTCCGGCACGGATCTGAAAGGCATTGTAGGCACCGGGGTAAACAGAGGTTGCTTGGATCTGGAACACATCAGCGGGCACACTTCGCTCCGAGGTGATACTCATGTAGCGGTGCACAATGGACGAGGGCTGCTCCCGGCACAGGGGGTTGGAGGCTGGGCAGAGGCAGCGACTAGGGGCCCCGAGAAGGGGACACGAATGAGGTCCTAGCCCATTCCCCAAGTTTGGCCCACCCCCAAAATTAGGGATCCCAAAAGGATCCTCCCACTCCTATAACAGTGTGCATGTTTGTCATGAAGGACTACAACTCCCATCAAGCCTCGGGGTACTTGCCAGCCCTAATAGACACCAGCCAGCTGCAGAGCCTAATGGGAGTTGTAGTGTGTGTGTGGGGGGGGTTGGCGTCGAGTTGACTCACTTGTCAGACACCTGGACATAGGGCTCCACGCAGCGGTTGGTGTCCACACAGCGGTAGCCCCCATAGAAGTTGATACAGGTTTGGGCCTCAGAGCACTGGTGTGTGCCGGACTCACACTCGTCAATGTCTGTGCCAGGGGAGAGGGGCTGGAACCTGGACATCAGGCCACTAACCCCTGAAACCACCCTGCCCACTCCACCTGGGCAGCCTGTACCTTGGCAGAGGCGCGTAGCCAGCAGCTGGTAGCCCTGTGGGCAGTGGCAGGAGAAGCGGCCGGGCTCGTTGACACAGCGGTACTGGCAGAGGTAACTGGAGTAGCTGCACTCATCAATATCTGCGGAGATAGGGATGAGGGCCCTGGGTCAAGGGCAATCCGCTCCACTCCGTCCCATAAACGTTTACAGAGAGAGCCCAGCCCCATGTAAGGCTGAGCATGGGAAGATGGGGATGAAACAGCCACGCAAAGCACAGTAGGGGTACAGAGAATTCAAAGAAAGTTCTGCCCAGACTGCCCAGCTCACGGACAGAAAGACAAAACTAATGAAAACAGCAGAGGCCTGGTTTTAAATCCTACTGACTGAGTTTGGGAAACCTCAATTTCCCTGTCAATAAAATTAGTAAGTTAGACTAGCTGAGCCTTGAGGGCCCAGTCTGCTCTGATTTTCAATAACTTGCTCAATTACCGCAACCCACAATCAGCCCAAGCACACAGTCACCTCCTGCCAACTGTGATCTGCACACACAGGAGCCAGGTTTTCTACTTGGGTTTCCCTCATGCTGCTTAGCCCTGAGCTAGGTACCATGGGGCCTTACTAGGCAGCAAGCATAACATAAACAGGGCAGGTGGCCAGTTGACATGGCATGAGAAGTCAGGATGGACACCTGGCCCCATCTCACCCTAGTTGTGTGACCTTGGGCAAGTCACTTAACCTCTCTTTGTTGAAAGACTTTATGCTTACTAGTTTATTGTAAGCCTCTCAACAAACCTTGAAGGACAGTTTAACTTCCTTATTTTGCAGAGAAAGGCAGAAATTATACTTACTTCATAGGATTACTGGCAGGATTAAATAAGGCCAAATATGTAAGGGAAGTGCCCTGCACAGGGAAGGTTCTGGATAAATGGTATTCACTTGAAAGTGTTGCTGCTTGAGACTTGACAAAACTTGTCTGTTGTCATTTTCCCACTTAGTTCTCAAGTCAACCCATTTTACAGATGAATAAATGAGTTTAGAGAGAAGAGTGACTTGTCATAATCCAGGATTCAAATGCAAGTCAGCCTGACTGCCAAGGGAGGGGGCCACCCACATCCTTGCTCAGTCTCAGTGGGGACCTGACTGCTCCCCTCTGTGCCATCCCCACTGGGCTGGGAATTGTGGTGGGCAGGTCTGCAGGTGCCCTGCAACCAGCTGGGGTGGAGTAGGTACATGGGTGCAGAATGAATGGGACATGAAGGCATCAAATGGAAAACTGTGTGGCAGGAGACACAGCATGATGCAGGGGGACCAACAGAGGAACATCTGACAGGGTGGAGCTCTCACCACTGCAGGAGAAGCCATCCCGGTGCAGCTCATAGCCCTGATTGCAGCGACACAGGAAGGTCCCATAGGAGTTGAAGCAACGCTGCTCACATGGAGCCCCCATGTCACATTCATTCACATCTGGGGGTGCCAGAAAAAAACGAGAGGAGTGAAAGCCAAGGAGCAGCCCAGAGCCCCCATTTCGGCTGTTCACCTGGGCTGGTCAGGAAGGGAGCTCCCCACACCACACCACCCTGCCCAGAACCCAGAAGCCTGGCCCAGCCCAGCCTCACCCACACAGGAGCGGTTGTTGGGCCCCAGCTGGAAGCCTGGCTCGCACTGGCAACGGAAAGAGCCGGGCAAGTTCACGCAGCGGTGCTGGCAGTAGCGGTAGCGACACTCGTCTATATCTAGGATGCAGGTAGGGAAGGAGGGCAGAGGGCAGAAGTCACGTGGTCAGCCAGGACTCGCACACACCCATACAGTGCTGCGTCTGATGACAGAGGTGGCAGGGGCCTGGGGTAACGCCTGAAGATGGGTTAGAATGGGGATCAGGTGCTAGGGTGAGAGGCAGGCCAGGGGCACAGGATAGGAACTAGTGAGGCTGCCCCAGGACTCACCCACACATTCAGGCCCAATCTTGCGGTAGCCATCAGGGCAGGTGCACTGGTAGGAACCAGGCAGATTGTGGCACTGCTGGCTGGGACGGCAGTCGTGCAGGGCCTGGGCACACTCATCCACATCTGCAGGAGACACCACTCAGCCCCTGCCCGGGAGCCCATGCACCACCCCACATGACAGACACCACAATGTTGTAGGACACACAGGTCAGGAACCACTCACATGGGTATGTGGGTGATGTACCCCGCAAAAGAGGAACATATGGATTAGAACCTCCCAACAGCACAAATAACAGTCAAGCAGCCTGGGAGATAACAGGAAAGGCACCTCTAACCTGTGAGAGCTGATCCCAGGGCCCTCCTCCAAGGCCCACAGTGCCCAGGGGTGAGGCCAGACCAGGAAGGGGGTAAGGGAGCAGAGGCTAAGAGGCAGAGCTCTTGCAGTGTGTGTGCAGCAATGGAGGGGAGGGTCCCAAAGGCTGGCTAGGGTAGTGGAACAGGAGCTGGGGCCATGTGGTAGGCCCCACACAAAGTGAGGGTCTGGGCAAGGGTCCAGATGTTACCACAATGACTCTGAGGGGGCTTTTGAGCGAGGGAGGAACGAGAAGTCAGAGTTTTTAAAATGCAGTAATAGACACTTGGTAGGACTGGAAGCCTCTGTGCCAGGGGGACCCTTACCCACACAGCTCTCTTGCTCATCAGGCTCATAGCCTGGTGGGCAGGGGTTGGAGTGTTGAGCAGGGGGCACTGGTGGTGGTGGTCCCTCGCCATGCAGGTCGTTGATGATGGCAGCTGAGCGGGGCAGGCACAAGTAGCCCCCGTAGTGGTTGATGCACTTCATTTCCCCCTTGCAGGCCTCGGGGATGGTCAGGCACTCGTTGACATCTGCAGAGAGGGGTCTGCTGGGCACAGCCAGTTTCCTGGGCTGGCTGTGAAGGCGCTGGGAGGTGACAGCCCAGCTTGGCCTTCTCTAAGCTGTGTGACCCCAGCAGGGCCTTCCCTTTCTGCTCAACAAGCTAAGGCTGGCTGCCCAGGACCCCTCCCCAGGACCTGCCAGGGCTGATGGTGGGATGGCTGTTCCCACAGTCACCCCCATTCTCTCGTCCCTAAGAGAGTTTCTATCCCTCCCCAAAGCTCAGCCCAAGAGTGATGAGCAGGCCTCCTTACCCACCCCAGCAGACACTGCCCTCCTGGGATGTGATGGGCCACAGCTGGGTAGGAGAGTGCTTAGAGAAGGTGCTCCTCAGGGCAGCGCCCTGTTGCTCTCTTGCTTATTGAGAAATGGGGGCCGGGTGTCCTGGGTTTCTCTGAGAAGGAGGGGCCTGGACAGCTTCTCCACCCCTAGCTGAGCTGGCCCCCAGAGAAGCAGAGCTGGCCTTGGCAAAACAGAACTGGGCAGAGGACAGGCCATTGGCCTCCTGCTGCAGGTCCTGGAGCTGGGGTTGCAATCCCTTTCCCGGTTCCTGGGGGTGGGTCTGTCCCCCAAGTACACTCACCCCGGCAGTGCTGGCTGTCAGGGTCCCACTCATAGCCATCTGTGCATTCCTACAAGGGGACCAGCGGTGGCCAGTGTTCATCTGCTGTCCCCTCAAACTGACCAGGCCAAGACCAGGGCCCTGAACCTACCCACCCTCCAGGGACTGCTACAAACAATGGCCCCAGCTGCTCCACCAACCAGGGGAGGGGAGAATCTTCCCCAGCAGCAGCTACCCCAGGATCCTGGTCTCTGTGTCCCTGCCCAGCCCAGCCCAGCCCAGGCCAGTGGCCCCACGGTCCCCACGTCCCCACCGTGTAGCTGTCGGGCTCCTCTGAATCCTGGGGAGACGCTGCCCCCAAGAGCAACAGCAGCAGCGCCCAGAGCAGTAGAGACCCGGGGAGGCAGGAGGCGAACGGGAGCATCCTGGGGCTGGGAGGTGGTGGGCAGGGGTCAGAGTGCCTCTGCCACGGCACCCCCACTCCCTGCACCGGGACTCAGAGCCCTGGCCCCAGCCGACTCCCGCTCGGGACCCCGTATTTAGGACCAAGAAGTCTCCCAGGGCGGAAGGCGGACTCCTCACGCAGGCCGGGGTTCGCGGCCCACCCGCCCAGGGCCGCCCCGCCCCCGCCCGGTCCCCCAGCGGCGCGGGCAGAGGACCGGGCCTCTGGCTCCTCGCTGACGCCGACTGGGCCGAGACTCGGCGTGCGCCCTCCCCCCCCGAGCGCCACTCACTTGGGCCCGCGACGCCCCCGGGCCGCGGCTCCGGCGGCTCGGCTGGCTCCGGCAGTGCCTGCGGGCGGGCGCACGGGCGGACGGCGCAGCTCCCTGGACGCGCGGCCCCAGGAAGCGCCCCCCGCCCGCCGGCCGCGGCGCGGCCCACCCCGGCGCCTCCGCCCGCCCCTCAGCGGATTCCTGAGCCCGCGCCAAGGGGAGGGACCCCGACCCCCCGCTTCTCCGCCCCTGGCGGGCCGCAGGCCCCCACCCGGTCCCCCGCGGCGCCGCCCGGAGCCGCCTCCCGGCTCTGGGCCAGGGTCCTCTAGAGCTCCATCCTGGGGTCACTGCCCTGATGCCAGGCGCCCAGACTCACCGGGAGTCCTCAGGCCCTCACTCTGTGCACCCCAGGATGTCACACTGCGCACCGAGACCCTACCTAATCTGCGCCCCCGAATTCCATCCTGTGCACCCCACCCACATCTTAATGTAGGGGCCCCCGGACTCTTCCTGCGCCTCCCAGAATGTCATCCTGGGCACCCAGACCTAACCTCATGCTGGGGCTACCAGCTCCTCAATCTAGACCCTCCAAAATGTTACTCTGTGCGCCCGGACAGTCACTGGAAATACCAAAACTTCCTTCGGGGTCCCCAGACCCTCGCCCAAGGGCGAGACGCCCCCAGGCCCAGAGCTGTTCATCTCTGTCCCCTCTCCTCTCCACCCCCAGGGCTATCTTCGGCCAGGTGGTCCCTTCACTCCAACACTGTCGAGCCCTCCGTCCTCGAGGCTAAACAGTTTGGGGGCGGGGGCTGCAGTTCCCTTTTGGCCCAGAATGAATGGAAGCCCCTGAAAAGGCGGGCAGGGCCAACCTTGGGCGTTCAAGACGCCGGGGGCCTGTGCCAGCGCCTTCCCGGCCCTCCTCCCACCAGCGTACCCCCGGGGTTTCCGCCTCCTCCCCGAGGGGAGGGAGCGCCGTCGGGGAGGAGTTGGGGCTGAGCTGCGCCCAGGAAGGGGCGGGCACCGCCCTGCCCACGTCTCGGGGCGGAGCCAGACGGGAAGGGCTGCGTGTCCAGGGATCCCCCGCCTCCGGGCAGGCGGAACCGCCGAGCCGCTTCCCACTCCCTTCCCAACCTATTCTCACCACGGACCTAACGAAGCCCTGTCCTGGAGGGTGTGCCTGGGAGGGGACGTGCCTAGGAAGGGACCTTTAAGTGGGTCGCAAGGTGAGCCCTGGGTTCAGGGTGAACTGGAGAATGTCTCCCCCACCCCCAAATCCTCCCCAGCTGCTTGGGCGAGGAAGCTAAAGATAATAGCTGTTTAAATCCAAAAAGACAGATATTAACAAGTGTTGGCGAGCACATGGAGAAATTGGAGCCCTCATACAATGTGGGTGGGAAGGTAAGATGCTGGACCCGCTTTGGGAAAATTATGGCAGGTCCTCAAAATGTTACATGACCCAGCAATTTCACTCCTAGGCATATACCCAGGGGAACTGAAAACATGTTCACACACAAAAATCTGTACACCCTCTTCATAGCAACACCATTCATAAGAACCAAAATGTAGAAACAATTTAATTTCCATCGACTCACAAATGGATTAAAAAATGATGGGCCCGGCAGGGCGTAGCTCACCAGCTAAGCATGGACCTAGGATCCAGGCAATAGGGGTTCGATTCCGATTCCCGGTCAGGGCACATGCCTGGGTTGAGGGCTCCATCCCCAGTCAGGGGCATGCAGGAGGCAGCCCATCAATGACTCTCTCATCATTGATGTTTCCACCTCTCTCTCTCCCTCTCCTTTCCTCTCTCTGAAATCAATAAAGATATATTTAAAAAATAAATAATAAAATAATAAAAATATTAGCGCTTGGTATTCAAGATCTAACCATTGCCAGCATCCTCGTGTACCCTCATGCAATCCTCCTGCCCAGCCAGGGAAGGGGTGCCATTTTCACAGATGAGAGGCTGAGATTTGTCCAGGCACAGCCAGAGTGGTAAGGACAGGATTTGAACTCAAGTCCCTCTGACTCTAAGACTCTATGGGCTCTAATAAAACATAAAAACAGTAACAAACCAAAAAAGAAAAAAACATTCAAGACTCTGGGCTCTAATAAAAATAACAGCAAACCAAAAAAGAACATAACAAGACTCTACAAGGCTCCTTGCCGCACAGTAGAGCACTAAGGACCCACCATTCGAACACCTACTTTGTGCCAGCCAGGTTCCAAGGTGCTCCACAGTGTCACTCCGGTCAAAGCAATTGTCACTGCCACTTAGAGATGAGGAATGGAGGCCCAGAGGGGAATGGCTGGGTGCACAGTTGGTGTCTCAAACTTGGACCCAAACCTCCATCTTTGCACTATTAGACCTGAGTGCACCTGCCACTCAGAGCTGTCTCCTCAGAACACCTCTCATGACCTCTGTGACCCTAACAACTTTCCCTGCCTTCATCCCTGCCACACTAGGTCACAAAGCCTCATCTCGGCTGATGTCTCTCTCCTACCAAGTCATGAGTTCCTCCCAGGCAGTTGGCCCCTGAGCCCATGGCGCAGCCCTCACCGGGTGCCAGCCACAAGCTGAAGGATTAGCACAGGTGAGTGAACGAATGAGTGAGGAAGTGGGGAAATTCATTCATTCATTCAACAAATGTTCACTGAGTGGCCACCACTGACCAGGCTCTGTGCTAGGCACCAAGGACACAGCACTGATCAAAAAAGACTAAAATCTCCTGGCCTCGCAGGGATCACATTCAAAGAGTTCTGGAAGGAATGGATCATTGAGAAAGGCCACCTAGCTCCACACCCCCAGTCTCTCCTCCCCCAAGTTTCCACAACCCCCACCACCACAGAGACAGATTTTATGACCCCCCCTTTGGTGCTCACACTGGGACCTCCAGCTCTGAGGCTGACACACGGGGCCTTAGTCATAGGTCACACACAGTCCAAGACTAGCGTGGGGCATATGACTGGGATCTAGAAGCAGGGAGCCAGGTGCCCCTCTATGGATAGTCTGTCTACAGAGTTTTAATAAAGACAGCACAGCTCTTTTTCCAAATAGAAGAGTCTGTTGGCTTACTGTCGAGGGGGGAGTGAGGGTGGTGCAGCAAAATGGGGCAAATTCCTAATAAATGAAGAAATGAAGTAGTGAGCACACTAATAAAGGAATCCCAGGATCAGAACCCTCCCCCCCCGCGCCCCCCCCCCCCCCCCCCCGCTCCCATCACTATGGCTCCCCTAGAAAGCCATTTTCTCCCCCATCTCTGGTCTTGGGCATGGGTTCCCAGCCTGGAGGCTCATAAGGGGGAGCCCCAGTCTAAGGACCCCTTCGAACCAAGGCAGCAGTAACAGGGATTAACACCCCTGCCCAGCCCTTGACCTCACAGGCTTTGGCCTTGCCCTAAAATGCCAATCCTATCTTTCTGCCCCTTCATCCCAACCCAGATTGCGACAGAAGTGAAGAACGAAAGGAGGCAGGAGCTGCCACTTGCTGTTTCCCGGACTTGCCCCACCATTTGCACTTTCCTGTTTAAAAACCAGGGGGGAGGGGGCGGACCATGACAACCAATTGTTCAGTCAGTACCACCCACCAAGCCTGCTCCGTGGCCAGCCACATCCTGGGCGCTGAGGACACAGGCACTGCAGACACCTCTGCTGTGGCTGGAGGGCAGATGCAAGGGGGTGCAGGCACTGCAGGGGCTCAAGGGCAGCAAGTTACATCAGAGGATGAGATCAGGGAAGGCTTCTTGGAGGTGACACTTGAATTAAGCTTTGTTGGAGGAGCAAGTTTCCCCAGCCCAGCCGGCATGGCTCAGCAGTTGAGCATCAACCTACGATCCAGGAGATCGAAGTTTGATTCTCTGTCAGGTGCACATGTCCGGGTTGTGGGCTTGATCCCCAACAGGGGGTGCGAAGGAGGCAGCTGATCAATGACTCATTGATGTTTCTGTCTCCATCTCCCTTCCTCTCTCTGAAATCAATAAAAAAATATATATTTTTAAAAAGTGTTTCCCCAGGAGGCACTGACCACCCTCTCTCCACACCAGTTGTCAGGGGCCTGTGGCTCCCATAGCCCCCTGGGCTTGACCGTCACAGTACTTATAGATTTATGACACTGCCCTCTTATGACCTGTCTCCTTAAGGACAGATCTCTGAACGCAGCACCCTAGACCGCTCGGCCATCCTGACAAGAACAGATCTCTGTATCCCAAGAATTGCCCAGAACAGGGTGGGTTGAGAACCTCTGTTGAATAAAGAAAAAGGGGTAGTGGGGGGAGTAGGCAGGCAGAGGGCCCTGTAGAGGCAAAAGCCTGAATGCCTCTTATTTGAGGGGTCCACCTCCCCCTCCCAGCCTGGTTTCCACCTTTGTGGTTTCTCCAGCTCCGCCCTCTCAGCCCCTCCAGCTTAGTATTACAGTTTCCTGTCCCCAGCACTCTGGTCTGTAGCAACATGGCAGTAATTGTCCACCTCTCCTGCCTCCTGGCCCTGTTGGTGCCAGGTCTGGCCCAAGGCATCAAGAACTCCCTAAGGGTTCAGGTAAGTGCCCAAAGCCTGCTCCCCATACCCTTCCCTCTGCAAGCCCCATGCCTGGGGCTCACCCCTTCAGAAGCAATTGCCTTGTTCCCATTTCTCAGAGGGAGCAACTGAACCTGGATGTGATTGATACGCCGAGGCTCATACTGGGAGACAGAACAGGCTAACTGGCTGATCCCCTAGCTCAGTCTGGCCTGGAAGCCCAGGTGTGGTCCCAGCAATGACTCCTCACCTAATCCCTCCCACTCCCCCTCTGTTTCTTCCAGGACCCAGGTCGTCGGCCGCTGGAACTGAAAGAGGTCTTTACTTTGTTCCAGATCCAGTATAATCGAAGTTACTTGAACCCAGCAGGTATCACGGGACCCATACATCTCGCATCCAACCCCACTCCTCCCATTTAACCGATGAGGAAATCAAAGCGCAGGCTAGGAAATGCGCTTGGCTAAAGTCACTCAGCAGGACAGCAGCGGGGCTGGACGTGTATTCCGTTTCCTGACCGCACAAGTGGGACAGGGTCATTCTTTGCTATGAATCTGGAGGGAGGTGGCAGCTATTGGGGGTCTGCCCAGTCCAAGAGGACCCTTGAGCTCCATAGCCACTTTCCTGCAACTCCTGGCAGCGGGCAGACCACCATCTAGTCACTTTTTCAGCAAACACCCAAGGATACCCATTTTGTCCCCAGGATTCCCTCTCCCCAGAGTTGCCAGCCCTGTTCCTGCCCTCTCTCTGGGCCTCCTCCCCTTTAGGGGATAATCTGTGGGTGTCTTTCAGCCCACATCATGGACCTGTACCCCATCCTCCCCCACCCATTATGCTCTAGCCCGTGTGGTCAGAGGTGTGAAGGTCAGCTCAAGGCTGAGGCAGGAAGCCTGTCTCCAACCACCCACCTTTCCCGTTTGAGTCACTCTGCCTTCAGACCCTTTACTTGGCTTCCCCCAGGTGGGCAGAGATGCCCCCTTCCTGTCTCCTGGGAAAACCCAACCCTAGGTGGGCTGGGAGCCACTCCCTTGGCCCAGGTATCTGCAGAGCGGCTGCAGGAGCCACAGGAGTCAGTGCTCATCTGGGTGTGGGTGGGAGGACACCCAGCAGGTGGCCACTTCCTACTCCCATGATTTGGGAGCCAGCCTAGGAAAACCTTCTTCTGGTTCAGAGCATGCTCGCCGCCTGGATATCTTTGCCCGAAACCTGGCCCGGGCTCAGCAGCTGCAGGAGGAGGACTTGGGCACAGCCGAGTTTGGGGTGACTCCATTCAGTGACCTCACAGGTACTGGGACACCTTTGGGCCCCTAGGTGGTAGGTGAGGAAGCAGATACTGGCAGATGGACAGGGCTGACCTTTGGTATTCATTTCCAAGAAGGGCCCTGAGGACCAGGGGCCTGGGTGCTTGTCCCAAATCAACGGGAGCAGGGGCAGGTCCTCGCGGAGGCCTGCGTCCCAGCTCAGCTCAAGGCTGAGGTAGCAGGGGCAGGGGAATGCGCTTCAGCAAGGAGCTGGGTCTCTCCCTATGCCTCAGCATTCTTGCCGTTGTCTCCCAGGGCATTATGGGGACTCAAATCGCCAAGGATGTGGATAGCTGGAGTGGGAGAAGCGGAGTATAGGGAGAAGGGATCAATATTGTGATCTTGGTGGCCCCATCTGTCCCTCAGAGGAGGAGTTTGACCAGCTGTATGGGAATCAGAGGACAGCTGGAAAAGCCCCCAATGTGGACAGAAAGGTAGGATCTGATGAGTGGGTGGAGTCAGTGCCCCAAACCTGTGACTGGAGGAAGAAGCCCGGTGCCATCTCGTCTGTCAAGTACCAGGTATCTGCTCCACCCAGCCTGGCGCAGTCCAGCCCCAGTGGTGGGAGGGGAAGGACAGGGAGCAAGACTCAGACCCTTCACCCAGCCCCTACCCTTTCTCCACTAGAAAGACTGCATGTGTTGCTGGGCCATGGCAGCAGCCGGCAACATCGAAGCCCACTGGAACATTAAATACAAACAGTCTGTGGAAGTCTCTGTGCAGGGTATGGCTGGGAGAGGGGGCATGTGTGCCCATGGGGGGATGGGGCCTGGGCCTTGGTCACCCACATTGTCCCTTCTTACACCAGAGCTAATTGACTGTGACCGCTGTGGGGATGGCTGCAGAGGCGGCTTCGTCTGGGACGCATTCATTACTGTTCTCAACAACAGTGAGTGCCGGCCTCGCTGGAGGACTGTGGGTGGGGGGATGTTCCAGAGCTAAGTCTCCTCTCGGCCTTCTTACTTCTAGGTGGCCTGGCTAGCGAAAAGGACTACCCATTCCAGGGGGAAGCTAGAAAGCACAAGTGCCAGGCCAAGAAGCACAAAAAGGTGGCCTGGATCCAGGATTTCATCATGCTGTCGGACAACGAGCAGAGTGAGGGCAGGGTGGAGACCAGGCGGGGGGGGGGGGGGGTGTGTGACAGGGATAAACAAACCAGGACAGAGGCAGACAGACAGGGCTACAGACAGAGATGGAGGAATGGGGGTGGGAGGGAGAGAGACGGAGACAACCATGAGCTGAGAGCAGGGGAAACTGGGCAGGCATGGCCTGATGGCACCTCTACCCCCAGGTATTGCCCGGTACCTGGCCACTGAGGGCCCCATCACTGTGACCATCAACAAGATTCTACTGCAGGTGCGACAGGGTAGGGAATGGGCGGAGGAACATATAGGGGATGTGGCCCCAGACTTAGCCCCTCTGCCTCTGCCCTTGCAGCAATACCAGCAGGGTGTGATCAGGGCCACACGAACCACCTGTGACCCTCAACATGTGGACCATGCTGTCCTGCTGGTGGGTTTTGGTAAGACTAAGTCGGTGGAGGGGAGGCAGGCAAAGACAGTCTCATCCCAGTCTCATCGTCGTCACTCCACCCCATACTGGATCCTAAAGAACTCCTGGGGGGCCGACTGGGGTGAGAAGGTAAGTGTGACCTATTGCGGGGACAGAACAGGACAGGCCTCTCCCCACCTTCTGGCCCTGATGTCTTCTGACTTCTTAGGGTTATTTCCGGCTGCACCGAGGGAGCAATGCCTGTGGTATCACCAAGTACCCGCTTACTGCCCGAGTGAATCAACCAGTTAAGAAGCAGCATCAAGTCACCTGCCCTCCCTGAGCCTACCCCTCAGCTCTCTCCTGCTAAGCAAGCTGCCTCCTTGCAGGCCACACCCCAAAGTCTTCTCCAGTCCTCCAAATTGTCTTGCTATGGGTTGAATAAACAAAGATAAGGTTCTGTATTCCAAGTGGACTCAGCTGGGTGGGGAAATGGAGAGGGAGAGCATAGACACCATTCCTAGGCATGTCCTAGTCCCTGCAGGGCCAGATACACACACATGCACACCTCCCACACACGAACCCCTATGTGTACCCAGGCACAGGCTCCTCCAAAGTCATGGCAACTTTATTGTCAGTGTGAGTAGAGTGGGGGGAGGGGGCCTTAGTCATGATAGAGGCGCAGGAGGCAGCCACGGAGGGTGCCCATGTAGCGGTCCCAGAGGGCCTGGTGCCTGCAAGGATAATGGGAACAGTAACAGCTGAGGCTCGCCGTGACCACGTCAGGCCACTGCTAAGTATTCTCCCTACCTTCACCCTTTAATCCTCACCACATTCTCCCACTCCTTACCATTATCACCCCCAGTTTAGATATGAGGAAACTGAAGCATGGAGAGATTAAGGAACCTGCCCAAGGCTAAGTCAGAGCTTCTCGGAGGTGGAGCCAGGAATCTGGTCCACAGACTTTCACCCTCAGGGTGGCACAACAGGGAACCTCGAGTCTGCAGGAAGGCCAGGCCCTGGCAGGAGGCTGGCTGGGGCAAGGCCACGCTGAACAGGCGGCCTGGGTCACTTACCGGAAGCCATCCAGGGAGTGGACCGAAGCCGAATACTGATTCAGGAAGAGACGCACGTCACTCAAGGGCCAGTGGTCAGAGCGGCAGGGCTCCACGAACTGTGGGCCCAAGGGAACATCCAGACCTGGTACAGCTCAGAGAGGCCAGGTGGGGATGAGTGGGCAGTGCTCAGAGGACAGCTCACCTTCTCCACCAGGTCCACAAACAGGTCTCTGACGTCCTTATTGTGGGTCAGCTTGGCAGCCACATTCACCAGCCCTCGGGACAGGTTCTGTGGGGCAGGGAGCCTGGGAGTTCTGTCTTCTGCCCCAGAGGCAGGCCCCTCCCCAAATCTATCCGCCTCCCTCAATTAAGTAACTCCCCAGTGTTTAGGAGCTGGTTCCCCCATCACAGGTGGGCAGAGGGAGCAGCAGTGCCACCTGCCGGTCAATCTAGGGCATGAATAGAGTTGTCAGAGGGGACAGTGAACTAGAGGCTGAAGATGCCCAGGGGCCATAGGCTGGCTCCGGCCACAGACCTTGAAGTTGGCTTCCATCTCAGAGAAGACACCCAGCTTTCCCCGGAGGGCAGTGCACACCAGGCTGCAGGGAGACAGGGTTAAGCCTAGAGCTTCCTGGGCCCCCACTTCAGGCTCCACCTGATGGACACCCCCCTGAGTCACCTCTTATGCAGATCCAGAAGGTCCTTGTCAGCCACTAGCACCTTGAGCTCCTTCAAGTCCTGGAGAAACTCTTTGTCTAAGTCCACATCCATGTCATCCACCTGGGAGTCTAAGGCCCATGAAAGGAGTTGAAGCGGGTACAAAATCCCCTCCTGTGTTAGCCCAAGCCTTCCTTACCCACCACACTGCACCCCCATAAGACAGAAATCAGAGTGTCAGGGAGGTGGAATGCTTTGCCCCAGGCCATAGAGAAGTAGTGGGCCCTGTGTCCACAGACAAGGTCTGTGCGGGGACACTGGACTATGAGCAGAGGTGGCTGGGGAGGGGCCCTGAAGAAGAAAGAATGCTGGAAACTAGGGGCCTGGTGGGATAGCAGGCCCTGAGAGGGTGGGGAGGTGTCAGGCACCTGGGTCAGTGGGGGCCTCACCGACGGCTCCAAGGGTCCAGTTCTGGATCATAAGCTCAGCACAGAAGGCAAAGTCACCAAAGCTCAGATACTGCAGTTTTTTCTTCCCTGTCTCAAAGCGGTTGTTGGCAAAAAAGACAATGGCTGCATAATCCCTGCAGGGAGGGGAAAGTGGATATGTGAGAGCTGGAAATTCCTTCTTAGCAAGCAGCTCCCATTTGCAACATCTGCTGGGCATGACTTCTGGCCTCTCTCTGCCCTAACTCACTGTATGACAAGTTCAAGTCACCATTCTCTGGGCCTCCCCATCTGTGAAAAGAGGTTTCAACCCAGGTCTCCTAAGACATACAGCAGGAGACCACAAAGGTAACAGTTACCACTTATTAAGCACATCCCAAGCCCTGGGGGCTGTGCCATGCACTTTACATATGGCACCTCACAGCAGCCCAGTTGGTAAATGGCTGGGCTGGGATTTGAACCCAGGCCAGTCTGATCCAATTTACAGATCATGAGTGAGATAACCATTCCCCCAACACAGCCAGGAAGTCAAGTGGGTTGGGGAGAGGAAGGTGGGCCAGCCTCAGGGCCCAGGGAAGGAGTGTGCAGAATGGGGGAGATAAATGGCTTCTCGCCTGGTCCCTTACCTGGCCAACCGATCAGAGAGAAGGAAGTGTTGCTGGATGTTATCAACCAGGGAGCCCCGCATTTCCTCCACCACCTTGAAAACTCGTTTAAAGTTGTCAAACTGCAGGGCAGTTAGGGGAGGGAGGACTGGTCAGAGATTGCTCACCCAACAAACTGTTTATTGAACACTGTCCCTCACCTACCTATCCAGTCAACAGGTGTCGATCTGTTATTCCTTCGGTAAGTTATCAATTCAACAAATGTCTACCAGCTTTTGCCACCCTGGCTTGGATAAGCGTCTACTCACTCCTACCTCTGAATTCACTCCTACTTTTTAGCATCACACTCTCCAGTTCACAAGCTTGTGCTGGAACTGACCCTCCTGGCTAAGACCCAGGAAGAGCAAATGTTAAGCTGTATGCAGGGAGCACACAGGAGACAGAGAAAAGACACTAAAGGTCCAGAGAAAGGGTTACTTCTCCTTGGCACCACCAGAAAGGCTTGTGGAGAAGGTGGCATCTGACTCTGCCATGCATTTCAAGAAGTAGATATGGCCAAGAACAGTACCCTCCAGGTAGGAGCAGCATGAGCAAAAGAAAGCTGGACACTGGGGAGATGTAAGCCTAGAGAGGCTGGCAGGGACCAGATCACAGGAAAGTATGAAGGGCAAGGCCAAACAGTGTGGCTACTATCCAGAAGGGAGTGGGAGACAACTGAAGTTTATGTGCAGAAGAAAGCTATGGTCAGCTCTGGGATTCTGAAAGGTCACTCTAGCCAAAGAGTAGGGCATGGCTTGGAAGGGACAAAAACAGGGGAGGAGACTGGGTATGAAGTTGCTGCCACAATCAGAGGTAGGGCAAGAGATTGGAGCTGGGGCAGTGGCCAAATGGATGGAGTGAAGGGGTGGACTAGAGATGGAATGTTGTGTTGGTGAGGAGGGCGCTGCAGTGCCCACCTGTCTTCGGCAGCTCTTAAGGGTAATGCCGGTTTTGGTGCTGATGTCATCCAGATCTTTCTTGGTGCCCTTGGACAGCTTCTTGCCCAGGACCTCTCGCACAAAGGCTTCATCAAAGGCATAGTACCTGCATGGAGGTTAGAGGACACTACTGACTTTCCATAAAGGAGGGGAAAGGGGGCCTGGCAGAGCCTGGGTTTGGCCCCTTGTGCTCTCAACTTTCTCACGGGCCCTGATAAGTCCCATCCCTTCCAGGGCCTCAGTTTCAGCCTTTAAAATGGGTATATGGTCAAGAGTGGTTGGCATCCCCACCTCTCGATGAGCAGCGCCTGTCGGGAGGGCGGGATCTGGAAGATGAGCTGGTGCAGCAGCTTGGGCGGTGCGTGTAGCAGGCGCTCGAGCATGTGGAAAGTTCGATAGTGGTCCATGGTGTCACTCTGCAGCACCGCTGCCGTGGCACCCGTCTGTTCCAGGATTCCCGAGCGCACCCTCAGGGCCACCGCGTCGTTCACTGGGGAGTAGGCGCTAGCATCAGGTCACACCCCGCCGACCTCAAAGCCCCTCCAGGGATTCCAGCCCCGACCTCCATACAGCTGTTTCTCCTCTGCCCGCTTCCCTATAAGACGTCCAAGTCCAGGCTCCGCCCCTTCACCCATTCAAAACAACCGCTCGGCCCGCCTGGCTCCCCGAGACGGTCCCCCACAGACCCGAGTAACCATCCAGCCAGAGGCGGTACACGTCCTCGTCGATGAGGGTCGTGTTCCCTACGAAGATGTCCAGCTCGCTAGTCATGGCGACACCCGGACACGGGAGCAGCCGCAGCGCCCCAGCAGGAGCGAGAGCGGCCCGGGCCGGGCGCGCAGCCGCTGGGCCACTTCCGGGAGCGCGGAGATTCAGCTCCCCGCACCCGGAGCCACCGAGGGACCACTTCCGGGACGGAGAGGGTGGGGCGGGAGCGGCGAGGAAGAGGCGGAAGCGGTAGAGTAGCTCCACCTCTCCGCCGGGAGGGGGGTCCCAGGCCTCTCAGTCCCCACCGCCCCTCCACCCCGGCCCGGCCAGTCTCCCCTACCTTGGAATCCTTCCCCGTCACTTCCTCCTGCTTTCCCCCCCATTTTCTCTGCTCTTTTCCAGGCCTCCCTACTTTGACCTGTATCCTAAATTTAGGAGTTTCACAGGGCTCAATTCTAAATATTTTCTGCTCAATAAAGGTGTGTAGCCGACTTCCAAAGATCCTTGCTGGGAGCCCCTCAGTCCTTTCCGGGGCTGAGCATCTCTCCTGCGGTGCGCACTCGCTCCCATGTTTGTTTGTTTAATTTATTGATTTTGAGAGAGAGAGAGAGAAGCATCGATTTGTTGTTCCACTTATTTATGCATTCATTGGTTGCTTCCTGTATGTGAGAGATCCAAATGCAACCTTGGTGTATTAGGATGATGCTCTAAGTAACTGAGCTACCCGGCCAGGGCTCTCCATGGTTTTAGCACCCTCCACCCACCCCACTCACCCCCACCCCGCCACTAACAACTTATTCTGCAACTCAGAGCTCTGCCTCTAAGTCCACATCAGGAGGGCCTCCTATCTATGACTCTTTCCACGCTGTATCCCCACAGCACGCCCCCAAGCTGGATAGATCTGTCAGTCTCCCCTGGGTTCCTATCAGCTTCTCTCCTGGGTTCCTATCTCAGTGACAGCCCCAACATCCACCCAGTTCTCATATCAGAAACCTGACCTTTCCCTCAGACTCCTCTCTCTCCGCATTCAGTGTGCTGATTTGCCTCCTGACTATTTCTAGTATCTCTTCTGTCCTCTCCACCTCCACTGGCACTGTCCCAGCCCAGTCCTTTTGCATAGCTCTCCTTGCCTATTGACACAGTGTTCTTACTAATCACCCTGCCTACATCCCCTCCCCAGCAACCATCCCACACAGAGCAGCCTGAACAATCGTTTTTTGTTTTTTAAAAATATATCTTTATTGAGTTCAGAGAGAGGAAGGGAGAGGGAGAGAGGAAGGAACATCCATGATGAGAGGGTCATTGATCGTCCGCCTCCTGCACACCCCTCACAGGAGATTGAGCCCACAACCTGGGCATGTGCCCTGATGGGGAACTGAACTGTGATCTCCTGGATATTAGGTTGATGCTCAACCACTGAGCCACATTGGCTGGGCTGAATAATCTTTTTTAAAATACATATTTCAAAATGTTAAACCCCTGATTAAAGTTCTTACTGGCCTGTGAAAATGTGCCAGCCTAGTACTGAAGCCCTAAAGAATCTGGTTTCCCACCACCTTTGTTTCCTCCATGCCTCCCTCTCTTACCACTTGCTCCATGCACCTGCCTTTCAAAAATAAATGAAGGTACTCCCATTGTTCCTAAGGCAGCTAGGCCCTTTCAGGCCCCAGCATCTTTCACCATGTTATTTTCTTTCCCTGAACTAGCTCTCTCATTACTTAACAAAACCCTATGCATTTTTCTGGGACCTTCAGGTATCATCTCTTTTGGGGATGAGTTCCCAGAGGGAGCGTCCACTCAGACCGTGTCCCTCTTCCATTTGCTTCTTGTTTAACACAGCTTGTCTCCTCTGCCAGATTAAGACTTCTTTGAAGACAGGATAAGACTCTTGATCACGTTTATTTCTGCATGGGCCTTACACACAATAAAGGTTTATTGAACAAACGAGTCCCCTGTATGTCCCCCCACCCCTACCGCTGCTCCCCACTCCTGGGCAGGAAACGCCCCCTGAGAGAGGGTAGGCTGATGGTGAGCAAGGACGTTTGGAGGAGCTGGGAGCGATGCTCAGTGAGCCGAGACTCTTTCTCCAGTTCAACTAGAAAGATGGACAGGGGATAGGTCCGAGTTCTGTCCGGGGGTGGGGGGATGGAGTGGGGGGGCGGGAGAGATCGGGGCAGTCTTGGTTCTCAGAAGGAGCCGAGAGGCCTAGGCTCGAACCTAAGGAGGTTTGGAACTGCGGGGTACAAAGCGCCTAGTTTCGGGTTGACAGGCGCGGGTGCGGGAACCCAGTGTCGTCGATGGTCAGGGACTCCGCGGTCGGGAATGGGCAGGGAAAGGGCGCACTGGGCCCGCAGGCCCCGCCCCTCCCGGGGAGGCTTCCCGGGATTGGCTGTCCTTCGTTAACGCGATGCGGCACCGCCCCGGCGCGCGCCCAGCCGCGTGCCCACCCCCGCGCGGCGGCTGCAGCCTACTCCAGGCGGCCACAGCCTGCAGCCCGCGAAGCCGGATACCGAGCCCGAGGCGCGGCGCTCGACGTGGGGCACCTGGGCCGCGGCGGCGGGCAGGCGATGCTCCAGAGACCTGAGCAGCCATGGAGGCCGAGGCGGGCGGCCTGGAGGAGCTGACGGACGAGGAGATGGCGGCGCTGGGCAAGGAGGAGCTGGTGCGGCGCCTGCGGCGGGAGGAGGCGGCGCGCCTGGCGGCTCTGGTGCAGCGCGGCCGCCTCATGCAGGAGGTGAACCGACAGCTGCAGGGTCACCTAGGCGAGATCCGCGAGCTCAAGCAGCTCAACCGGCGCCTACAGGCTGAGAACCGCGAGCTGCGCGACCTCTGCTGCTTTCTGGACTCCGAGCGCCAGCGCGGGCGGCGCGCCGCGCGCCAGTGGCAGCTCTTCGGGACCCAAGCATCCCGGGCTGTGCGCGAGGATCTGGGCGGTTGTTGGCAGAAGCTGGCCGAGCTGGAGGGCCGCCAGGAAGAGCTGCTGCGGGAGAACCTAGCGCTTAAGGAGCTCTGCCTGGCGCTGGGCGAGGAGTGGGGCCCCCGCGGCGGCCCTGGTGGCGCGGGGGGCTCAGGCGCCGGGCCGACACCAGAGCTCGCCTTGCCCCCCTGTGGACCCCGCGACCTGGGCGATGGAAGCTCCAGCACCGGCAGTGTGGGCAGTCCTGATCAGTTGCCCCTGGCTTGCTCTCCAGATGACTGAGGGCGCAGCTTCCTTCGCGCCGACGCCCGCCCGGATGGCTACCCAAGCGCCCGGATTGCGATGGACCTCGGGACCAGGAAGCCGCCCCGGCTACTCACGAGGGGCCGCTGGCATGGACTTAGACATTCTGGCACTGAGGAGGGCCCCTCGCTCTCGCTGGCTGGGCGACAGGGGGACTGGAGGCTGGAGCGGAGGGACTTGCAGGGGGCTGGGTGGGGGCTAATAAACTGGGACGGAAGCAGAGCTCATGGGCAGCGTCTGTTTGGGACTCGCTGGGGTTAGGACAAGGGCGGGGACGTTGAGACAGGGTATCATTCCCATCCGGAGGGGCTGCAGAACTAAGGTGTCTGACACCTCCTCATTACCTCAAGCCAGGGGCGGTGTGGGACCGTGGTAAGCCTCTGGCTACAACCCCCCACCCCCTCCACCCCCTCGGGCAGGCACCGGGACCGGCCGTGATCCTGCCCCTGAAGTGGCTCCAGCTCCCTTCCCGGCTCCTTCCTGTCCAAGACAATAGGGCAGGAAGCAGGTGTTGGGGGCCCAGAACCCACTGAGGCTGGAAGGGGCATAACAGCGCCCTCCTGTGGTACACGCAGGAGCAAGGTGGGCCCCCACCAGGAGGAGTTGGAGAATCCTCTTGGCTTGCATCCCACAGCACTCTTCCTCTCAGTCCTGGAGATGAAGTAGAGCAGATGTAGCTTCATTTGTCAGATAAGACAATGGAGGTCCAGAAATAACTAATTTGTCCAAGGTCATGCAGTGAGTCTGTGGAGCTGAGACCTGTGCCTAGTAGTTCTGGGTCAAAATGTTCTTCCTTTTAGCCTCTGAATCCAGTGAAACCAGGCCAGAGCCTCAAGCCTTTTATTCCATTTTGACAGGTTTATATAAAAATACTCTCTTTAGGAAAATAAATAGCAGCTGCCCTTGCAGTGGAGGCTTAGATTCCCCGGAGCTAAAGTCTTCTCAGAGCTGGGGGCTGCAGTTCAGCTCATCACAGAAGTCTCTGGCACCCTCTTGAGCTGTGTCTTTCTGGAGGGGCCGGCAGAATGCCCTGGTTCAATCACCTGGTGCTGCTGGCAGTGGGGCCGGATGAGTTAGTGTTCTAGGCTGGTATCATATCACCTTCTGTCAAGGGGTAGGGTTGGATGGGTCACAGGGAGAGGGTAAGGAAGACTAAGGGGAGGTCTGGAGGAGGTTAGGGTTCCAGAAAACCTCTAGGGATCTATAAAGTCCTTTGGGGCTGCCAGTTCTCTTGCACAAATGGGAAACATTTTGTCTCTGATTTAATGCAAATTGTGCTAGAGAGGCCAGCTCTAGAGAAACAGTGGGCAGCTTTGGTGGCCCCAAGCTGGTTCTGCCAGGGAGCAAAATAGGCTCAGTCTCATCTGGAGGGATGGAGAACCTGCTGGGGTTGAGCATGGAATACAGCCCAGGCCAGCTGGACCAATGGATAAAGAGATACTGGCTTGGGTGGCACCTGCAGGGAGGGGGGCAGAGTGCCTCATAAGGCCAGGAGGGTGGGGGAGCCGAGGGGGTCAGAGGATGGGTCCCCACTGCTGCTGCTGCTCCTGCGATGGGCTGAGGAACAGGGCTCAGGGGTACTAGGGTAGGTAAAGACCAGACTGGGTGTGAAAGGAGTCAGAGAGGGTGTGGTCATGAGCGTGGGGGTGTGCAAGGCTTCGGGTTCAAGCACAGGCCCCGGGGAAAGGGAGATACAAGGCACAGGGCGGGAGGGGGCTGGTGGGCTGCTGGCACCCCCTGCGCCTCCAGTGTCGCTCTCCTTGGCTCCTTCCGGTATTTTGCAGATGGGGCGGTGGGCTTCGAGCACCAGCTCCAGCCGCTCCTTCTGCTTCTGCAACTCCTCAATCTCTCGCTGCAGCCCTGATTTCTCGTCCTCCAGCTTGTCTGTCTCCTGTAGGGAGAAGGTCAGGAGAGGAGTCAGGAAGATGAGGGCCGAACACCGCGTCGCCTTCCGTGGTGGTGGTGACCGGGGGGTTGGGGGTGGGCTGAGCGGGGAAGCCGCCAGCAAGTCTGGACTACAATTCCCATGAGCCCTTGGGAGAAAACGCGCAGGACTCCAATCCGGCCCCGGGGCGTTTTAGGAGACTGTCGGCGAAGCTTCAGCTCTGCAGCGCCGCGCTCCGAGTACTTTTCCCTCGTCCTGTCACGCGGAGGCCTGCCTCTCCAGCGCCTCCCGGGGCCCCCGGGCTCGCGGGAGCCGAGGCTCCTCGCAGGCTTGGTGGCCGGGGCCTGGGCGCCCCGCGACCCGGCCGGTGCTCACCGCCTGCAGGAAGTCGGTCAGTTCCTTTCTCCGGTTCCTGCACTTGGCCGCGGCGAGCTTGTTCCGCTCGCGCCTCACCCGACGGCGCTCCTCCTCCTCCGGGCTGATCTGCGGGACGGAGGGAGCAGTGAGGGGGGTCCTGGGCTGCACTTTAAGGACCACCGCGCCCCGCCGGGGTGCTCGAACCCCGCTTCAGAAAACCACGAGTCACTTTTTCCCCCCTCGCACCCAGCTTTTGCCTCCTACGATTCCCCTCTCGGAACGCCCTCCCCCAGCCCTGCACAAATCTTCACGCTCTGCTTCTCCCAGAATTCAACGAAGATGCCTCCGTCTCCAAGAAGCCTTCCGTCATTCCCCGCCCAGAAGTGGCCTTTCCTCCTTGGAGCTCCTGGGAGCCGGCCACTCCATTTCGAAGGACCCCTATTTCCATCTCATGATACCCAAGTCTGCTTTTCTCCAAGGGCTCTCAGCACTAGGAGGGGCTAATGAGTGCTGCTAAGCAGTTTTTTAGGGGGAACCTACTGTGTGCCAGCAAAATGCTCCTCTTAGATTCTTTTTTTTAATATATCTTTATTGATTTCAGAGAGGGAGAGAGACAGAAACATCAATGATGAGAGAGTCATTGATCGGCTGCCTCCTGCGAGCTCCAGACTGGGGATAGAGCCCGCAACCCGGGCATATGCCCTGACTGGGAATTGAACCCCGATCGCTGGGATCCTAGGTTGATGCTCAACGGCTGAGCCACGCCCAGCTGGGCAAGATTCTTAACACAACTTTCCATGTAAGGAACTGAAGCCCAGGGAAGATGAATAACTTGTTTATGGTCCTAGAGCAGAAATTAAAATGCACTCATTCTATTCAATGTGGAATGAGAGGTCAGCTGATGGAGAGCATCTCCCCAAAAGGTACCCACTAAGAGCTCACAGCCCCAGTCTAAGAGGACTCAGGACCAAAGCACCCTCAGGACAGGGCTGAAGGAAGAAAGTCCACAAGCCTGCCTCTGGGGCCCACACCACAGTGCTCTTCCATGTGGTCACAAAGGCCAGCCATTCTGTTTCCGGGAAAGCCTCCCCTGGCCGATAGCACATCTTTCCCAGGATCCCAACCTCCTTCCCCATCCTCTCCCTGCTGTCAGAGCAATCTGTTTAATGTGCAAACCTCACCCACTACAGTCTCATGTACTAAAATGCTCCAGGGAAAGGAAAGGGGCACCACTCCCTTAAAGACTCCCTCTCTTTATTCTGGTAAGGATTTTATTAGCAGTGTGCAGCTAGGAACCCTAGTTGGGCAGGCAAATGTTCACAGCTCACTCTTCTTCAGGCCTTCTCTTAGCTCTGGGTGGGACAGTGTGGCCTGATGGTCAGGATCTAACTTTAGAATTGGACAGCCTGGCCCTCCTGGCTCAGTGATTGAACATCAACCTATGATCAACCTAGGAACTGGGAGGGCACTGTTCGATTTCTGGTCAGGGCACATGCCAGGGTTGCAGGTTCTCTCCCCAGTAGGGGGCGTGCAGGAGGCAGCTGACTCATCATTGATGTTTCTATCTCTCTCTCCCTCTCCTATCCTTTCTCTGAAATTAATAAAAACATTTAAAAAAAAAAAAAGAATCGGACAGATATGTCTCATTACTCACTACTTGTGTGATCTTGGGCAAGTGACTTTACCTCTCTGTGCCTTCATTTCCTTGGCTGTGATATGGGGAAAACCAGAGTACATTCCCCAGAGGGTTTTGTGAGGTTTTAAATGAGACAGGGAAACTGAGACGCAGAGAGTAGGTAAGGGGAACCATCTCCTTTATGTTCTTTCCCCAGCTACACAGACATAGACAGCGTACGCCCACCCTCTGCATCCATGTCAGCAGGTGGGTACCCTCCACTGTCCACGCACCTTTCCACATTTACCTTACAAGGTCTTGCCTCCACCTCCATTCTTGCTTTTGCCATTCCCTCTGCCTGGAATGTCCTTTCCTTCAACTCTATCTATGCAAATCCTACCCATCTTTCTAGGTTAATATGCTTCCACCTTCAGGAAGCACTCCCTGATCCAAAAGTGACTTCCTTGCCTTCTGGGTCTCCCTAGAGGCTTCTCTCACTTTCCATATTAGTCAGTCACTAGTGGTGCTACCTTCTCCCCGCTCCCAAGCCTGTGTTCTCCTTTTGGGCAAGAGCTAGCCTCTGCACCTTGGCCTATGGGCATCAGAATCAGTGCAAAGCCTCTGTTCCTTACCTGTTCACAGGGCCGACGACGCACCCCTGGAGGTGGCCCCAGGGCCCGGATGACTCCTGGCCGGGGCTGTGGGTAGCTGTACTGCGGATAGGCCAGAGGCCTGGGGTAGCTGCTGGGTCCCAGGAAGTGAGGCTGAACCATCCACTGCAGCTCCTGGCTGCCACTCACAGCATTAATGCTTGGCACGAGGTGGAACTTCTGAGGGATAAGAAATGGAAGGCCAGGGGTGAGGTCTGTGAATCGAGGGGCTTCCAGTGGGCAGAAGCCACTAAATGCTATCCACCCTCAAGATAGGTGCTGAGACACCAGAAAGAGCACAGCTTGGCAGTTAGAGAGACAGTAGCAAATCTCTGCTTCTGAGCTGTGTGACTTTAGGCAGGTCACATAACCTCTCTGTACCTCCATTTCCCCATCAAAGCTAATACTTATAAAGTGTGAATTCCAGGCACTGTCCCAACCACTTTACAAATACTGACTCATATAATTTGCACAACAGTATCTTCTTTTTCAGACAGGAAAACAGTTGTCCTTAGACACACAGCCAGTAAGTAGGAAGCGGGATTTGGGCTCAGGCAGCTAGGCTCTCTCCCATTCCTGCACCCTGCCTGAGTTCCATTTGCACAAAGAGGATAATTACAGCTCCTAACCCGGAGGGTAGCTGTGAGAATCAAGTGTGAGAATGCGTGCGACAGAGCCTGGTAAAAGCTGTGGAGGCAAAGAGCCACTGCTCTGGGTTCAGGCTGTCCAGTTCTAATCTTAGCTTGGCCGCTTACTGGCTGTGACTCTGGACAAGGTGAGGATTATGGCATTTCATTGATGCTAAGAAGCACCCTTTAGTAGCTCTGAAATCGGTTTAATTGGCAACTTTAAAACAAAAAATAGTGGCACAAAATAAGAGTGGGTTTTAAAATCAATGGAGTCTTAGATTCTGTGAAATATGGTAAATGAGGTGAAAACCGCCCAGCACGATGCCTGGCTGTACTGTCTGCCCTCCAGGTATTACCTGCCACTATTCCCTTTCAGCCAGAAATACGAGGAATGGGTTGAGATGGGGGTTCAGTACTCAGGAGAACTGGGTTCAAGCCCTGGGGCTGGGCTCTGGGCGTGGGCGCCCAGTCCTCCGGGAAGAGCGGGCTCAAGCCCAGGCAAGTCCATACAATGGTGTCCCTGGCCCGGCTCTGGGGGCCCGGTGGCCCAGTGACCCCAGTTCCGGGATCGAGGCCCCGCCGGCGGCATCTCGCGCTCTCGAGGTTGCCGGGGCCCGGGCAGCTCTGGGCCAGGAAGGGAGGGGCGCCGCGGGTGAGTCAGCCGCCGTGACTCGGCCACCGTGACTCGGCGGGGCGCTCCTTCCCTCCCCTGGCGACACGTGCTCGCAGCCCCCCGACAGGAAATAGGCACCTGCGGCCTCCCGGGTCCCCCAGCCTCCAGCGGGCGCGGTTGGCGCGCAGAGTCTGGGGTGCGGGAGTTGCCCGCTGCATGACCCCGCGCACGTTCTGGCACCTCTCGGTCTCGACTGGACCCAACTTGTAAAGAGAAGGGGTCAAGAACCAGTTTCCAGGAGCCCAGCAGGCTCCACTGCGCCGAGGAGGGGGTAGGGACTGGCGACGGGGCAGAACGGGGCAGACCAGCGGAGAGACACACGGACGATCTCACACAGAGCCGAGGCTTCCCCGTCCGTCGGGATACGCCAGTGGATCCCTCCTGCCTCCTGTGTGGGGACGTCTCCGTCGCAGTCGGGACCCCGCAACCATCCCCCGAATGTAGTCCGAGATGAACCAGCCCCGTGTCTGGTCTGGGCCAGGACTCGCGCAGTTGCCCCGACCCCCTTCGAACGCAGATGGGACAAAGCAATGAGCGGCGGACAGGAGGAAATAAGGTAAGGACAGGAGGAAAGAAAGACGGAGGGACAGACGGACAGCGAGGGAAAAGGGGACGAGAGAGAGGGGGCGTTCTCAGATTTTTGTTACATCCCCCCCCCGCTCGCGTTTCCCTGCGTGGTGGGGGAGAGAGCCCCCGGACGGCGGAGAGTGGGCAGGACCCGCGGCCACGGCCCCCAGACGCGGTCCCCGCTCCCGCTCGCGGCCCCGGCTCCCGCGCGGCCGGCAGCGCCCCAGGCGCAGTGCCGCGGGCCCGGGCGTCCGCTCCTCTCACCTGCTGGCCCGTCCCCGGGGGCTGAGCCGGGCCGCCGTACGCGCCGCCCGCCCCGGAGCTCGGCCCGGGTTCCCCGAAGTCTCGGAACATGCCCTGGGCTGGCTGCTCTGTAGGGTCCGCGGCCGCAGCTTCGGTTCTGAGTCACCCGCTCCCCGCGGAGTCTTTTCTTTTTATGAATGAAAAGTTCTCGGGCTGAACCACTTCTACTAGGGGATGGGGGCGTTGCGCGGCGCCGCCGGTCACCCCGGGGCTCCGCCTCTCCCGACGCTCCCGCTTCTGCCTGACGGCCTGGAACCCCTCCTCCTGCCCGGTAGCCGCCTTTTCGCCGGGAAAGGAGGGGACTTGGCGGCCCCCGCGACCTCGGCGGGGCCGCCCCCTCTGACGTAGCTGCCCATACATGGTGCAATTTCCTCGCCGCGCCCAGGTGGAGCGGAGGATTCCCCAGGCTGGGAACCACCTCTGAGAGGCGGGTTCGCGCACCTGCGAGCCCCGCCCGCCCCGCCCGCTCGCCCCGCCCCCGGCCTGCGCGCTCCGCCCTCTCACCGCCCCGTCGGGCTTCGGCTTCTGCGTTTGTCAAGTGGGACGAAATGCTCACACAGCTACCCTGGTGTGCGTGGGAGTTGGGACAAAGAATATGAAAGGGTTTGGAAACTGTAAAGTGGGTTATAAATGTGATTATTATTATTATTTATTGTTATTATTGTTATTATTAACAATTTCATGTCAGGAACCGTACTGCTACCGTCCAAGGTTTCACGTCCTGGCGTGGAGCCCTTCGGCTCATTGTTTTAAGGTTCAAGTATAATAAAAAGTGACTAAATGACGCAGCAGCGTTACAAAACTGGTGGTTATTTTATTTTGTTGTTTTTGTTTTTATTGATTTCAGAGAGAGGAAGGGAGAGGGAGAGAGAGAGAGAGACATCAGTGATGAGAGTCATCGATCGGCTGCCTCCTGCTGGGGATCGAGCCCGCAACCCGGGCACGTGCCCTGACCGGGAATCCGACCGCGATTCCAACCGCGATCTCCTGGCTCCTAGGCCGAAACTCAACTGCTGAGCCACGCCTGCTGGGCCATGGTGGTTATTTTAAACGCTTACAGTGAACAAGTTAATGCTTTGAACTACCCACAAATCCAAGACAAAATAATTTCAGGAGCTATAACATATTTTAACTCAGAGCCCCTATAAGCAGTGAGAACCTGCAGTGGGACACAGGTGTCCTGTGGCCTGAAAAACACCGTCTTCTTTAAATACTGTCCGTTCTCTTCCAGGGCCGCGTGGTCATCAGTCTTGTTTGGAGATTATGTCAAAGGTCTGTGTGACTGCCCTGGCTGATGTGGCTTGATTGGTTGGAGCGTCACCCTGTACACCAAAAGGTGACAGGTTTGATTCCTGGTCAGGGCACATACCCAGGTTTCGGGTTCAATCCCCAGTTGGGGCACATGTGGAAGGCAACTGATCGATGTTTCTCTCTCTCTTACCCTTCCTCTTTTCTAAAATCAATTAGGGAGAGAGAGAGAGAGAAAGTATGTGTCTATCATTAAAAAATAAATTTTTTTTAAAAAAGTCTGTGTGACTGTGAGGCCAGGGTTAAATGTCAACCACCAAAGGCCAACAACCCTGGGAGCTAGGCACCAATATCATCCCCATTTTGCAGATAGGGAAACTGAGGCTGAGAGATGCTGAAATGAAGTACCTAAGATCGCTGAGTGAGTGGCTGAAGCAGGCTGCCAAAGCAGAGCTGTGGGAGCTCCAAGCCCAGGCTCAGGCAAGATTTTTCAAAGCTCTCATAGATATCTTTTCACACATGCATAATGTCAGGGCTGAGAGGACCACCCCAAAGCTTCTCTGCTTCTTCCCGGTCTACTAAGGAAACTAGGTCCAGAGCAGAGTAAGGAGCTGCCAATGTCACAGCTACAGAAAGAGAGCTGGGCTCTCCAGCTTTCCACTGGTACCTCCTCCATGTGATCAGCTCCAGTTCTGTCCTTAGGGGAGGAAGATTTCGGGCAGGTGAGATCCTAGGTGGTCTTCCTTGGGGACAAAGGGCAGGGTGGGGTCCGTGGATACAGGCAGGACTTAGAACCAGAAGGCCAGCTTGGTCCTGGTCCTTCCAGTCCCAGAGCTACCATTTTCTGTTTCTGTGACCCTGAATGTTGACCTTCCCTCTGAGTCCCAGTCCCTGTGGGAAGAATTGAGCCTCCTGCTGACCTCATGGGGCTGCCATGGGATCAAATGAGATCACAAATTTGAAAGTGCCTTGTAAGCTGTAAATTGCTGCGTACTCAGAAGGTGGTTACAAGCCTGGTGCCACTCCCTTGCCCTTGTTCTACCCAATGCTTATCTTTCTCTAAAAAGAAAAAATATCAACAGTAGTTTACAATGAATAATATAGGTGTGTGTGAGAGAGAGAGAGAGAGAGAGAGAGAGAGAGAGAGAGAGATTGATTTTTTGAGGCAGTGTGACCCATGGAAAAGAGCACACATGCTGGAATCAGACAATTCTGGGTTCTGAGTTTGCAGTCTGCCACTCACCAGCTGTATGACCTTGGTGAGGCACACAATCTCTCAGTGCCTCTGTTTGCTCATCTGTAAAATGGAGACATAGTGATAATTATATCTCAGGATTGCTGGAGAATAGAAATAACATAATGTCACATGATTAGTATAGCATATAGTAAGACCTTGATGAATAGCAAAAATAAATACACATTTATTTAAAAAGCCCTAGGGTTGAGAGCCCTTGGGGCTCTGATCACTCGATAAGGCACTCACTGAGCAGCGCGCGCGCGCACACACACACACACACACACACACACAAACTTATATCTGGACTCCCCGACTGTGTTCAAGCTGGACAGGTCAGGCTGACACAGGGGGCCAGGTGGTGGCACATGCAAGGCCTGAATCAGGTCAGCCTTGACTACATCATCTGTCTGCTCCAGAAACACTACCCTGCCTGCTACCCAAGCAGCCTGGGGCAGTGACTGAGCAGGGCTCAGGTCTCGGGGGTGTGTGTGTGTGTGTGTGTGTGTGTGTGTGTGTGTGTGTGTGTGTGATTACATGGCTCTGAAAGTCCCTTCCTGCTCTAACCGTCGGTGGAGCCACAAGGAGGTCCTTTCAGAGGCAGCACATTCCAAGCTCCTCAGTCACTAACTCCCGCCTCGTGGCTGCAGAAACGTTCCTGGCCCCTGACCTCACCGGCTCCCACCCAGGGAGGCCAGGCAAGACTCACAGGGGGCCACTGATTGGGGGAGTCTGGGTCCCAGGAGGTCTGAGAGACCAGACCTTGTCTCTTGGCAGCCCGGTGAGCTGAGCTCAGTCACTTTCCTGAGAACCCCCATCTCTTGGAGGTGCAGCAAGGACAAAGGGGGCAGTGGGGGAGTGTGCCCTGCTTCCAGCAGGTTCTGTTGGTGCCCCTGGGGCCCTGGAGGTGATGTTTATGTTTTTCAGTTTCCATTCACTTTTTAAACTGAAATTTATTTATTTTTAAACCTGAGGTGGAAGCCACATAGCATACAATTAACCATTTTGAAGTGTACACTTCAATGGACTTTTGTGCATTCACAATGTTGTGCAACCACCACTTCTATTTAGTTTCAAAACTTTTTTTATCATCCCAGAAAAACACCCCATACCCATTAACTAATCACTCCCAATTCCCCCGCCTCCCACCCCTGTAACCACTAATCTGCTCTGTCTCTCTGGCTTTGCCTATTCTGGACATTTCATATAAATGGAATCCTACAAGATGTGACCTTTTGCATCTGGTTTTCTTCACTTAGCATAATATTTTCCAGGTTCATCCATATTGTAGCTGCTATCAGTATCCTTTTTTGGGGTGAATAATATTCTATTGTATGGATATACCACAATTTGTTTATTTATTCATAAATTGATGGACATTGGGTTGTTTCTATTTTTTGGCTTTTATGCACAGTGCTTCACGGACATTTGTGTACAAGATTTTGTGTGGGGCTCGGCCAGGCGTGGCTCAGCAACTGAGCATCAACCTAGGATCCAGGAGATCGCAGTTTGATTCCCGGTCAGGGCGCATGCCCGGGCTGCGGGCTTGATCCCGTCGGGGGTGTGCAGCAGGCAGCCGACCAAGGACTCTCTCTCATCAATGTTTCAACTCTCTCTCTCCTTCTCCCTTCCTCTCTCTGAAATCAATAAAGATATATTAAAAAAAAAAAAAAGATTCTGTATGTGCATATGTTTCCATTGATCTTGGGTCATATGGAAACTCTCTGTTTAACCCTGTGAGGAACTGGCAGACTGTTTACAAAGTGCTTGCACCATTTTACATTCCTACCAGCGTGCACGAGGGTGCTAATTTCTCCATGTTCTTGCTAACACTTATTATTTTCTGTTTTTAATATAAAAGATATCCTAGAGGGTGTGAAGTGGTATCTCATTGGGTTTGATTTGCATTTCCTTAAACCAGGCATGTTCCTTAATGATCAATGAACATCTTTTCATGTGCTTGTTGGGAATTTATATATATATTTTTTGGATAAATGTCTATTCGAGCCCTTTGCCCATTTTTAATTGGATTGTTTGCTTTTGTTGTTGTTGAATTTTATGAGTTTTTAAATATATTCTAGCTACCAAACTTTTCTTTTTTTCTGGCTACCAAACCTTTATCAGATACATGAACATTTACCCCTATGTTTTCTTCTGATAGTTGCATAATTTTGGTTCTTATATTTAGGTTGCTGACTAAATTAAAGTTTAACATCCAGTAAAGTGCATTCATCCAACATGTTCAGCTCAATGACTTTTTACATGTATGTAAATCCATCTCCCCACTCCTTCCCTGGAGTTTCCTCCCCTCACCAGCCACCTCTCCAGCCCAGGGCAGCTGAGGGAGCATCAAAGACATAGTTCCAGCCCACCTGGTGTGGCTCAGTGGTTGAGCATCAACCCCATGCATCAAGAGGTTATGGGTTTGATTCCCAGTTAGGGCACATGCTGGGGTTGCAGGCTCAATGCCCAGTAGGGGGCGGGCTGGAGTCAGCCTTTAGATGTTGATTCTCTCCCATGGATGTTTCTCTCTCTCCCTCTCCCTTCCTCTCTCTCTCAAATCAATAAAAACATGAAAGAAAGAAAGAAAGAAAGAAAGAAAGAAAGAAAGAAAGAAAGAAAGAAAGAAAGAAAGAAAGAAAGAAAGAAAGAAAGAAAGAAAAGAAAGAAAGAAAGAAGGGAGGGAGGGAGGGAGGGAGGGAGGGAGGGAGGGAGGGAGGGAGGGAGGGAGGGAGGGAGGAAGGAAGGAAGGAAGGAAGGAAGGAAGGAAGGAAGGAAGGAAGGAAGGAAGGAAGGAAGGAAGGAAGGAAGGAAGACAGACATGGTCCCAGCCCTGGCCATCTCTGATTTGTTACTGGATCTCAGGTCAGTCTCTTTCCCTCTGGGAGCCTCAGTTTCCCTTTCTTGCAGATTAGTGGTTTACATACTGTGATAAAACCAGAGGTTTCAGTGGAGATCCACCAGGGGAGGGTAGGTGGGATCTTGGGCCGCTCATCCCTGCTCCAGCCAGCACAACTCAGGGACAGCATGAAGTCTGGAGTTAGACGGCCTGGCTTTTGAATCCCAGCTCAGCCACTTCCTGGCTGTGTGACCTGGGCCTTCCTTTAACTTCTCTGTGCCTCAGTTTCCTCATTTGTAAAAAGGATATGATAAGGATTGTGCCTGCTTTCAGGATTTCCGTGGGGTAAATGAGATAAGGTGTGGATGGCGCTCAGCACAGGACTGGTAGAGTAAGAAGTTAATAATGTTAGTGAATTGTCTTGTGGCTGTGTTCCGTGCATGGAGACCGTCTCCTCAGAGTGGAGCACATCAAGGGCTCTTCTGTCTGTGCCCAGGATGGCTCTGCCTGCTCGGCCTGGCCCTCAGGTTTCTTGGAGCAGCTCCTGTTCCCTGCAGACCCGGGCCTAGGGCAGTTGGGGCCTGTCACCTAGTTCTTGGGCTCTCCCTAACCTCCCAGGCCCGAGGCCTTCCCCCACCCCTGGGCTCCAGGTTGCCAGCTCCTGCTCTGGGCCAGGCGGGGATGAAATACTCATCCCGGGATGAAAGGCTGCGGGGCCTGGGCTGGGCCAGTAAAGCGCCCCACCCTCGCTGGGAGGGCCTCTGGGCGCTGGTGTAAACTGAGTCATGGGGGGCGAGGGGGTGAGTCACGCAGCCCGTGAATGGGAGCCAGATGGGGCAGAATTTGCCTGCGTGGGGCCCTTGGCGTGCCTCGCGGAGCCTCGGCCCCGACACCCGGCAGCCGCCGCAGGGCCTGCAGGCGGAGCTCAGCGGGCATGCGCGCCGGGTGTGCGTGCGGGTGCGTGTGGGTGCGGCGCCGCGAGGGGCGTGGCAGACTGGAATGGGAGGCTCCGCTCGCAGCGCAGGATTAGGTCTGGACGCGAGTCAAAGCCCTAGAGAGGAAAATTTTGGCGGGAAGGCTTCGCTGCCCTCTCCTGGCCTCTGCGGGTTCAGCTTTCTCCCTTTGGCCTGGGAGGAGCCGGGGCCCAGAGGGTGACACGTCTGTCTCCGAGGGTGCCCGGGGCCAGAGCTGCTCCGGGACGGGACCCGGGGGGCTCCCCACACGGGTGTGCGCAGGCCGCTGAGCCTGTCTCGCCGTGACCGCGGCTGGCTTACCTGCTCCTCAGTCACAGGGGCGCCGTGAGGACCACAATGAGCACAAACTGCTTAGAGTTGTGCCTGGTGCCAGGGGTGCCCCCTTGTCCAGCTGTTACTCTCATTGCGGTCTCTGGTGTTATCCCAGGGAAGCTGCCCCTATGCCCTGCCACCCTTCCCAACTCTGTCCCTCTGTCTAGCCTGGGGCACTTTCATGCCCTGTTGGGAGGCCAGTCCTCAAAGGAAGATGGGTTTGAGGGGTTCCTGGGCCGGGCGCCCTCAGGTTACCCCTCAGTGTCCAGGGGATGCTCGTCAGAGAAGTGGGGAGTTTCCCTTTTTGGATGAATCAGCTGTGTGACCCAAGCCTCTCTCCCTGCCAGGGCCCCTCCCAGCAGGCAGGAGTGGGGTGCAATAGCCCTGCTGGGAAAATCCCCAAAACCTTGCCAAAGCTCTGGCTGAAGCTTTCTCCCAATTCAGCACCCAGCCCCAGCTGGGATCCAGAGTCAGACAGAGATTCTCCCCAGTCCCTGGCCAGCCCCTCCTGAGCCTCCTCCCTGGGGCTTGGGGGTTCGCATGTGTGTGAGGGAGAGAAGGTGGAGTGTGGCGGTGTGTCCTCTCTGGCCTCAGTCATCCTTCCTGTGGTTTCATAAAAGGGAGCAGAGCCATGGACAGTGTGTTCAGTGGTTAGAGTATCAGCCCTCACACTGGAGGGTCGTGAGTTTGATTCCTGGTCAAAGGGTTGCAGGTTCAATCCCTGGCCCTGGTCAGGGCTCGTGCAGGAGGCAGCCAATCGATGTTTCTCTTTCCCCTCCTCCCCTCCCTTCCACTCTCTCTAAAAAGCAATGGAGCCCAGCCAGGCGTGGCTCAGCGGTTGAGCGTTGACCTGGAATCCAGGCAATTGGGGTTCGATGCCCGGTCAGGGCACATGCCCGGGTTGCGGGCTGCAGCAGATCAATGACTCTCGTCATTGATGTTTCTATCTCTCTTCCTCTCCTTTCCTCTCTCTGAAATCAATAGATATATTTAAAAAAAAAAAAAAGCAATGGAAAAAAATCCTTGGGTGAGGGTAAAAAAAAATAAAAATTAAAAGGGAGCAGAGCACAGGAGCTTGTCCAAATTTACCCAGCCTAGCCCACCCTGGACTGGGCTATTTCCTTACCCCCATGTGGGAAGGGGTCAGCCAAACAGGGCAGAATGCCCTGTCAGCTTGAGAGGCAGCCCTTGGCTTGGCAGGAGAGCAATCCCCACGGTAGGCCTGGGAGATCCTTCTTGCCCAGGTAGGCTTAGTCACTGTACTCTCTGGGCCTCAGTTTTATGACCAGTAAAGTGGGAATTTTAGTCTTTGCCCAGCTTCTCTCCCAGGTGGCCCTGAGGACCCAAACTGTGTGCTTTACAAATCAGAGCCTAAGTCCTTGCTGGTCTTGTTTATCTTTGTAGCCCCCGCCCCACCCTGACAGCACTTTCTTATAGAGGGGGCTCAGGAACAGTGCATCAGGTACTCTGAAGTTGGATAACCTGGATTCAAATCTTGGCTCTGACCCTTATGGCTTTATAACCTTGAACTAATTACTGAATCTCTCTGGGCCTCAGTTTTCCCTTCTGCAAAATGGTAATAACAATAGAGCTGGATGAGGCTTAGATGAGTTAATGCAAGTAAACACTTAGCACAGTGCCTGGTTCATGTTATGAATAGAATGAGAAAACAGGCCCGGAGATAGGAGCACCTTTCACTCAATCACTCATTTATTAATAATGTTGATTTGGCACTTGTGCTAGGCCAAGGGGCCATGCTGGACACCGAGGCCACCCTGAGGGATAAAGCACAGCCACTGTCCTTGAGGGGCCCCAGACACACAGATGAGAGCCACAGGTGGGTGGGTGTTATGGGAGTCTGGGGTGCAGATGGATGGGGGAGGAGTAACCTCTGAGAAAATGAGTTGGTGGGTGGTTGGTGGGTCTGAGAAATAGAGTCAGCCAGGAAAGCAGGCAAGGGTCAGGTACACCAAGCAGAAGTGACAGCTTATAAGCAAAGACAAAAAAGTGAGAAAGGCCAGAATGTGCAAGAAACCCACAGGCAGCTCATGGTTCTGGAACAGGAAGGGTGAAGGAGGGGGTGGAGAGATGGGGCTGGAGGGACTGGCAGGGGCCAGATTTGAGCCGTAACTCATTCAGTCAATAATTTACGGAGAGGTTGCTCTAGCCAAGCACTGTGCTAGGCTCTGGGGATAGGCCTGAGATTTAGACATTGTCCCTGCCTTCGCTGAGCCCACATTCTGGGCATGTGGCTTAGGGGCCAGTGGGAGGTAGACATCATTCAAGTGATTACATAAGTAACCTCTCCATCCTTGCTGGATGACAGGTGTTCAAGCAGAAGGAACAGCCTGAGGCCCGGGGCTGTGTGCCAGGGGCTGAGGGAAGTGCCAGTTAGCTCTAGTGGGGTATGGGCAGAAAGAGGCACCTGAGGGAAGCTGAGGCAGTTTGGGGGCCTAGGTCATGGCTGGCTCAGATTAGACACCTTATTACAGACTGGGGAGCCACAGAAGGACTTCGAGTAGGAGAGGGACACAGGTAGCTCTGCAGGAAAGCTGGCTGTGGGGGGACAGAGGGAGAAGTGGGAGGGGAGCAGAGCAGGGGAGGCAAGTTACTATTGTCTGGGAGTGAGAAATGGGCTACAGCAGGACCATGAGGATGGAGAAGGATGAGTGTGTGAAATGCTTAGTCATGGAAGAACCAGGTGGTGTTGATACCACTTGGGCATCTTTGTGGGACCCGAGGGCCTGGCCAGGATTCCCACAAGCCTTGGCCCATGTTGGTCAAGTGCAAAGCACTGATGGTCTGAGAGAGGCAGGCCACCAGGCTCAAATTTGGAGACCACCCAGCTCTGGGGACTTCCCAGGGATGGGCTGAGGGGAGACTCAGACCTGGGGAAGCTGGGGGTGGGGAGGAAGCTGGGGAGGGGGCCAAGCCTCCATCTCATGACTCATCCACTTCCACCCAGTCAGCCCAGTGGCATCTCCGCTCCCCTGCTCCAAATTCCAATTTGGTGAGGATGCTGGAAGCTGAGTCAGCTCCGGCACGAGAGCAGTGTCCCAAGGGGTTTCCTGCCAGACACCCTGGCTTCCAACTAAGGCCAAGGCCAGGCATGGCGTTCGGAGGGTGCAGAGCAAGGCTCTGAGGCTACAACAGCCTCAGTGGAGCGTGGTGGCCCAGTGGGATCATGTGAGTGTGCCTGATGGGTTGTGAAGAGCTCACTATGGGTGACGCCAGGGACCACGCTGAGGAAGCAAGGACCGGGGTCTAAGTCCTAGCTCCACCTGGCTTACTGCATGACCTGAGGGAACTCCTTTCCCCTTTTGGTTTCAATTTCCTTGACCACAGAATAGTGCTACCATCTCCTTCTAAAGTTACGAGAATGAAATAATGCATGTCAAAGTACTTTGCAAATGGTCCAGTGTCCCTGTGCGGTCAGCGTGGTGGAGGTGAGGATAAATGGGAGGGCTTCCAGGGCCACTTATGGCTGTGCAGGTTGTCCACTGCACTAGGACGCCCAGTCCATCCTCTGCTCACCAGACCATGTGTTCTGACCCAGAACTGCCAAGACCAATAGGGCACCTTTCTCTAACAGGGATAAATACACTCTGGGGGCTAGAGTGGCCCCTTGGACTTTACTGAGCCAAGCCCCTGAATTTGTGGGAAGTCACTGAGAAGCTGATTGATTCTTGGGATGGAGGGGAAGCAGGGCTGGCTTGGCAGAGGCTCTCAGACAGGTTCCCAATCTTGGCAGTGAGGTGTATCTTATTACTGGGAGCAGATAGGAGGGCCTAGTCAGGGCAGAGAGGCAGTCTTTCCTGGCTCTGCCTCTCTCCAGCAACCAAAGCAGGTAACCACTAAAACAGCACTTTAAAAAACACTCAAGACACAGACCCAAGCTGGGTTTTATTGAAATGCCAAGAGCAGGCACATGACAAGGTAGTGAAGGAAGAGGGGAAGGTGGCGCAGGCTGAGGTGACGAGGGGCAGACCCCATGTCCATGGCCCTGGCATCCCCTTTCTTTGCCAGGGGCTGAGTAGGTACAATCACCACCCCCTCCAAAACAATGGCATGCTCAGGCCTGCAGGGCCTCTGCACCCTAGACTATGAAGGCTCCAAGGAGAGGGACTGGAAGCACTGTTTTCTCTCTTGTGAGGGAGAAAGAGGAATGGGGAGGGATGCAGGAGGGGAAGGTAAATCCAAGGATGAGGATGGCCAAGGAAGGTTTTCCTCCTGGGTGTCTGCACCCAGACAGTGGTACTGGATGGCAGAAGGAGCAGCAGCAAAGAGAGGCTGAGGGTCCGGCCCTCAGAGAGTCGGAGCCTCCAGCCGATGGGGATTTGAGTCAGCCCGGAACAGAGGGCAGAAGTTCAAGGCGATTGAAGATGCAGGCAGTTCCAGCATGACCTAGTCCTCAGAGCTGGGGGACGTGACCTCCTTGGCACAGGAAGGAGGAAGAGGAGAGGATCCATCCCTAGCAAGGGGCACAGAGGGTGGTCCCCTACACATGGCCCCACTAGGTCAGTTCCACATTGTTGGCGCGGTCCAGCACACGGGAGCCACGGGCACTGCCCCCCAGCTGGAAACGGCTCTCATACAGAGTGGGGCAGAGGTGCCAACGGTTGGCCCGGTAGATGCCCAGATAGGTGTAGACATCAGGCTTATAGGTGAGCAGGCACTTAATGCCTGCTGCACGGATGGCTGCATCTGCCTCCAGCACACCCAAGCGGTCCGTGAAGTCGTCCGTGTAAACACAGATGACCTGGCGCCCACCCTCTTTGGCCCGTGGGCTCACCTTGGCCACCTGAAGCCGGCCCTCGACCACAGCCCGAGCAATGCCAGCCCAGGCGTGGTCCAGCTTGAAGCCAGGCGTCAGGTGCATCAGCCACTTGCCCGAGAGCACGTGATGGGTGATGGCCAGCTGGCGAAGGGTGCCCGGGGTGATGGGCCGCCCACTGGTCTGCAGAGCCTCCCAGGCTGCTTGCAGGCCCTGCACGTCACCAGAGTTGGGGATGTAGCCCTGCCCATATGCTGCAATCCAGCCCACAGGCTCAGAGTTGGGTGAGCTGGGGTCCCCGTAGCGGGTAACTTGGGATGGTGGGTACTTGGCCAACCAGGCATCCAGCTCAGAGGCAGGTGTGGTGCGGGCATCAAACACCAACCAGGGGTCCATGTCAGCTGCCATGGCCTCCGCAGCCAGGTGCTCAGCAGTGAAGCCATCCTCACGGCCGCCTGGAGAGTCCTCCTCCTCCAGCTCTTCACCTGGCTCTATCCTGCTATGAGGGAACCAAAATAGGGTTCATAACAGATCTACAGCTTGCTGGGCCCTTGTGGGTGCCAGGCACCGCACTAAACTGTGTGGCCTTGGGCAAGGCTTAATGCCCCTGTGCTTTAGTTGCCTCATCGTTACAATGGATAACAAGTGTTCCTGACCCATAGTGCTGTTGACAAATTAAATGCCTGAGGTGGAATTAGCGCTGCATAATTGTTGTTGCTAATGTTGTTATTTCTCTCCCTGACTTACATAGGGAAAAATGAAGCTCACAGAGAAGGCACTTACCCAAGGTCACACCTGTAGTGGGCGACTGGGCCGAAATGTGAATTCTGGTGTGGGAGCAACTGGCCCAGCTACACCTCCTGGCCCCGCCAGTGACTGGCAGTTTCCCGAACGCTGGCATTTAATGCAGGAGGCGAAGGAGCCCTCGTTCGCGCAGCACCGCGGCAGGCCCTACAGGGCCGGGCCTCCCGGAGGGCGTTCTCCGGTCCACTTAAAAATGAGGACACTGAGGCCCCGGGAGGGCAATGACGGAGCCGCGGCCAATGGGGCGATGCCCGGGCTCGAACTCCGGCTCCTTAGAGCCTGCGGGACGGCCAGCTTCCGGCCCCGCCGCGCCCCCCCGCCATTAGCGCCCACGGCCAGAGCTCGGCCCCCTCCCGGCCCGGCCCCCTCCCGCCGCCCCGCCGTCACCTTCGGCCTTCGCTGTGTTCGGCACCGGCCCAGCCCCGTGCCCGGCTCCGCTCCTGCCGGGGCTCCGCGCTGCCGCCGCGCCCCGCCCCCGCCACGGCCGCCGCCGCCGCCGCCGCCATCTTAGCGCCCCGCGGTCTCAACAACAACTTTATCGATAAGCGCAGCACGGGGCGGGGCCACCGGGCCGGAGCTGCGGCGCCGCGGGGCGGGGCCGGCCAGGGAAGAGGCGAGGCTGGTGCCGACCTCGGGGGCGGGGACGGAGGGGACCGGGGCGGGGCGGGCCTGCGGGGGCGTGGCTAACGTTCGCTCTTCTGGCCCGGGACGGGCGGGAGCGGCGGTGCGGCCCGGGACTGACGCGCACCTCCTGGGAGGCTCCGAGGGAGGGCACTCGGGCCTGAGAGCGGCGTCCCTACCGGCGGCGCTAGGACCCAGTGGGGAGCGGCGGGGACGGAGCGGGCGGCACCAGGACCTGGGGGAACCTCAGCGGGCGGGCGGCGAGCAGGCCCCGGGCCGGGAGGCTGCGGGCGGCGGCGCTGGGCCCGGCGCGGCGACAGAATCCCGGAGATGCCGAGCAAGAAGAAGAAGTACAACGCGCGGTTCCCGCCGGTGAGCACGTGGTCGGGTCCGTGAGGAGAGGGCCCGGCTCCCGGGAGGCTCGGGCCCAGGCCCCGCTGGGGGGCGGGCGCAGCGCGGGGTTCGGGGCCCCGGACGCCCCGCCCCCTTCGGTGCTCTCCCTCCGTTGGTGCCCCCCGCCCCCTTTCTCCCGGGATAGCCCCTCGCTCCCCCCAACACCCTTTTCTGGGATTGAGTCGAGGGGTGCGAGCTCTGAGCCTTCTCCCCAGGCGCGGATCAAGAAGATAATGCAGACGGACGAAGAGATTGGAAAGGTGGCAGCTGCCGTGCCTGTCATCATCTGTATCCTGCGGGCCGGCCGGGTTGAGGGGCGTGGGGGCGGGAGGCGGCCCGGGGTTGCCTTGCGTGGGCTGGGGTCCCACTCCCGCGTTCTCCTTGACGCCCCTGAGCCCGGGCGCTGGAGCTCTTCCTGGAATCGCTCTTGAAGAAGGCTTGCCAGGTGACCCAGTCCCGAAACGCCAAGACCATGACCACGTCCCACCTGTGAGTGGCCGGGGAGATGCAAGGGCCCTGTGGGGCTGTGCCCCGGGAGTTCACACGCTTGAGAGAGGCTGTGTCCTAGGAGGGCCTCCCGCGAATAGGCCCGCGGTGGGGAGGCTGCAGGTGGGAGGCTACTGGGAGACCAGCAAGGCCTTACAGGCTGGTAGGTTTGAACTTGGAGAGAGAGGGTTGGGCATTACAGCAAAGAGTCAGAGGGTGGAGATGGGTGGAGGTCTGCCAGCTCCATCCTGACATCCAGAGCTTCTTACTGCCCCTTGCTGAGAGCCCAGACATCTGAGTCCTGCCAGATGCCATCCCCTCCCCACCTCTTTCAGGAAGCAATGCATTGAGCTGGAGCAGCAGTTTGACTTCTTAAAGGATCTGGTGGCATCTGTGCCTGACATGCAGGGGGATGGGGAAGACAACCACATGGATGGGGACAAGAATGCCCGCAGGTGAGGACCCAGGGCCAAGTGTCCAGGTGTAGAAGGCCAAGGCCACAGGGGTTGGAGGTGGTTGGGGGTTTGTGAAGAAGCAGGGAGATGGACTGTACCTTCCCCAAGGGGCCGGAAGCCAGGTGGCGGCAGCCGGAAGAATGGTGGGATGGGAAGCAAAGGCAAGGACAAGAAGCTGTCAGAGACAGACTCAGAGCAGGAGGTAAGTAAGGCCCCCAGCCCTCTGTTCTGCCCTTCCAAGCTTGCTGGAGGCGCGAGCACATACTCACCTGTGACCTCTTTGTACCTCTGTTTCTTTGTAAATGGGGGCTATGGAGGTCAACCTCCTATCCCTGCCATCCCCAAGAGTCTAGGCTCTCCAGTGATGGGCCCATGCCTTTCTTGTCATCTCTGACCCCTGCCTTGCTCCCAGGATGAGTCTGAGGACACTGACACTGATGGGGAAGAGGAGACACCGCAGGCCCCGCCCCAGGCCAGCCACCCCCCTGCCCACTTTCAGAGGTAAGTGGCTCAATCACCCCAGGAGGGCGCCAGCAGACTTGTTCCTCCAGGCCTCCCTGGCTACTGGCCTATGTTGGTGGCAGATTTGGGGAATGGGAAGGGAGGAACTGAGGAGGGCTTAAAGACAGGAGACTGGCCTTCAGAAGGTCGCTTCCTCCCCTGCAGAGGGCAGTGAATGGGGCCTGGGTGGGGGCTGTGGAACCTGCTCTGGGCCCTTCCCTTTTCTGGGCTTGACCCCCCTTTGGTGCAGAGGGTGGTGGGCTCCATGCTACCTGTGGAGGGCTCAGTGGGCACTGGAGAGTAACCTGATTGTCCTCTCCTGCTTTCTGCCCTGCAGCCCCCCAACACCTTTCATGCCCTTCACCTCGACTCTGCCTCTGCCCCCAGCGCCCCCGGGCCCCTCAGGACCTGATGCAGAGGATGAAGAGGATTATGACTCCTAGCACCCTCTGCCCCCAGGCCACACCCCCTTTTAGTTGCTTTTAGTTGTTCTGGGGGGGGGGAGGAGAAAAGGTAGAGCTGTTCTTAAATTTATTAAAAAACAAAAATAAAAGGGAACATTAGTGTCTGTCCCAGCCTCTGTCAGGGCTTTGTGACCACCTTCCCATCCATCCACCTGACTTCCCCACATTGAGCAGTGGTGGGCCGGGCAGCGCCTGAGTGAAGGGAGGGGCTGGAGGCCATGGACCTGCCAGGGCAGGACCACGGATATTGATAGAAGGAAGGTGGGTGGAGTGGTATAGGGCCTGAGCCAGCAGGTGCTGGTCATGCGGGGGACAACCTGTCTTATGCTGTGTGACCCTGGGCAGGTTCCTACCCTTCTCTGAGCAGCCTTTTCTTATCTCGGATGGAGACCATTCTGCCCACTCTGGGCTACTGCAAAGGGATAGACGGGACAAGTAATAGGAACTGTAGAGCTATGCCTAGTCCCGTGAGGACAGGGGAAGGGGCGATAGGAACAGAGGTAGGTAGGTGAGATTGTGGAGGGCCTTGAAGGCAGCTTGTGAGCAGGGCAGTGACATAATTGCTCAGTCTACACCCATTTCTGAACAGACCCTGGAGCTACTGTGTCCAAGGGGCAGATGCTCCCAGGGAGCTGTGGCTCGGTGAGGCTGGGCAGGAGGCCCAGAGCAGTGGGCAGACTTGACATCCGTGTCGGCAAAGCACAGATGCTGACTGGACATGTGCTGAGAGGGAGGGAACCCTCGAGGACTCTCAGGTTTCTTTCTGCAGCAACTTGGGCAGGGCCTTTTTCTAGCTGGGGACACAGGAGGAAGAGCAAGGTTTGGCCTGAAGATCACAAGTTTGGCTCTGGTGCATTTGGGGTGCCTGTGAGGCTGCTGAGGAGAGGTGCGGCATGGTACTTGGATGTAGGTGACCTCGCTCCACCAAAGGAGATGGGGCCACTGGTGGTGCCACCCAGGGCTGCCTGGGAGGAGGGAGAGGCCAGTTGTCGAACGCTAGGACACCTTGGAGGCTTCAGGGAAGCCTTTGCTACAGAGCTGCCTCAGTGGCTGGTGAGTAGGCGGGAAGAGCCAGAGGTGAGAAACTGAGGTGAGCCCAAGCGACACTGCTCAGGGCTGTGAAGTAGAGATGAGAGCAGTAGCTCAGAGCGAGGAGGAGGGATGTTTTGTTTATGCTTTTTAAGGTGGTAGAAATACAGGCTTGCAGTGAGTGAGGGGTGAAGGGACAGGATGGGGGAGAATTAATGGAGTGAGGTGGGGGTGCCTGAGGGGACCCCAACCTGATGAGGGAGAGTGCAGTGAGTAGGTTCAGGTAGGAGGAGTGCAGTACTGAGTTTTTATCTGAGGTGTCTGACTTCTGTGATGTAGGAGGCTGCTGGTTGGCATGGCCAGGCCTGGCCAGGCCTCTGGAGCATGGGGGCGTGTGGGTCCCATCTGCCTCTCATCTGCTTGCCCTCTGGGTATAGTGCCCCTGCTTTCTTTTGGGGAATCACCTCTCTCTTGAACCTGTGGTGTGTGTAGCAGACCCCACTCCCTGTGGTTGAGGGACAGGAGCATTGCACCAGCCTGGCCAGTCACAGCACCACACAACGCTCTGGCCACAGTGAGGGGTACAGGCAGGTTGTGAGCACTGGGATTTTAGGTGGGACTTTTGGGAAAGGGTTGCTGGCTTCCCTGTGGCTCAGGGGACAGCAGGAAACCCTCTCAAGCATCCAGATGAGGGTGATGGTGGCCACACCACGGTAGCAAAGCTGGCAGAATGTAGGCCAGAAGCGGCTTCTGATGGGGGTTGGAGGGATCCCGACCGAGAACAGAGCCAGCACAGCAGCATCAGGAGGCTGAATCCCGATGTCTGAACACCTGCCTGGAGCCTGTACCTTAGGCTTCTTAGTCATTCGAGCCAATAAACATTCCCCCCCCCTTAAAGCCAGCTGGTTTACTGTCACTGGGAACTGAGAGAGCTCTGGCTGATGGGGACCGTGAATGGGAGGTGGTTCCCGTTGGGCCAGGAGTGGGAGTGGTTTCTCTAGCAGCATATTGGGCTCAGCCCAGGGGAAGGTGGGCACCTGGGCCCACAGCTGAGCGTACCCCAAGAGGCTGTGAGGAATGGGGGTGGGAGAGGAAGACCCTGTGAGCCTGTTGCTGGGGTCTGTCTATCTAAAGGTGAGATTCTGAACTGAAAGGGTTTGGAGTGACAGGGCTGGGTGACAATTGTGGGAGGCGAGGAGGCCAGGGTGTAGGGAGCACCTTAATCAGGCAGGAGTGTCGAGGAGGCGTGGGTGGGGGTGAGATGGTCAGGAACCCTCTTCTCGCCCATTGGTTCAGCCTCGGCAGAGTGCTTATGAGTGGAACCTCTAGAACCAGGCTCCGGGTTCAAAGCTTGCCTTCACTTAGTAACCTCAAACAAGTTCTGTAGCTTCTCTGTGTTGTTTTCTCGTCTGTAAAATGGGGCTAGTTACTATAATACTAATTATACCAATTGGGGTCAAGGGCTTATGTAACAAACTCAAAATATATAGGCTCAAATGAAATAGAATTTACTTCATGCTCTCGAAAGTTCATAATGGGATTTATGTGATCAGTGGGTGGTGCTCCTCCAACTTAAGGGTCCAGGCTCCTTCCATCTGTGGCCTCATCATCCTTCCCCCAGGACTTCCAAGGTCACTGCGGGAGTGGGAAGCTCAGAGTCCAGGGAGGTTTTCCTAGGCCAAGGCTGAAAGTGACCCCATCACCTTTGTTCACCTCCACTGGAACTGTCACAAGGTTCTATCCAGGGGAGGCTAGGAAAGGCAATCTAGCCAACCTGGGGGACTGACCAGCCGGTTACTGGTGCAGGACCCCACAGGCTGCTGGGAAGGGCTTGACTCAGCCTTCCCCAAGTGTTAGGAGTGCAGCCTCCTGAATCAGGGGCCAGGGGCCAGGGAGACTGTGCTCTAGGCTGGGCCTGGCCTCCGAGTGCCTCCTGGGAGTGGGGAAAGATGGCTCTGCCCTGTGGCACCACTGGGCACTGGATGAGGGCAGCCTGTGAATACCTCATCTGTAGAGCTCCACCTGGGAACCAGATGAGTTTCTTTATTCTGTCATTGAAGAGCCGTGAGCCTCAGGCGAAGCCCTGTCTGAATGCCTCAGCTGCACCCTAGGGTATACGTGTGACTAGTGTGAAGTGGGGCAGCTCCTGAGGCCAGTGTGGGAGTCAGGGACCTTGACCTTCATGTGAAGGGTATGGGCCCACCATCCCTGCCAAGTGGAGAGCCTCCCTCCACAGCCCATCTAAGGATTCATCCAGCAAATATTTATTGAGCACCCAACACCATCGCTCAGCAGAGAAATGAGATGCCACCATCACCCCCCAGAAGCCTGAAACTAAGAAGTTTGCTGTCACCAAGTGCTGGAGAGGAGGTGGCGGCTCTCGAACTCACACTGTTGGTGGGAATGTCAGTTGGTGCCCACCTTAGAAAGCCGCTTCTCATTGAGTCTGTTAACACACGCTTCCCTGTGATGCAGCTATCCCACCGCAAGGCCCACGTCCACCACAAGACACGTGCAAGAACATTCAGAGCCCCCAAATGGAAGCCAGTCAAACACCCATCAGCAAGAGCAGGGGTTGCCTGGCCAGGCGCGGCTCAGCAGTTGACCATCGACCTATGATCAAGATGATCATGGTTCCATTCTCAGGGCACATGCCCAGCTTTTGGGCTGGATCCCCAGCAGGGGGTGTGCAGGAGGCAGCCAATCAATGACTCTCATCATTGATGTTTCTTTTCCCTCTCTCTGAAATAAATATATATATATTCAATTTTTTTTTAATTTTTAAAAAATATATCTTTATTGATTTCAGAGAGAGGAAGGGAGAGGGAGAGAGAGAGATAGAAACATCAATGATGAGAGTCATTGATCGGCTGCAGCCCGCAACCCGGGCATGTGCCCTGACCGGGAATCAAACCCTGATCGCCTGGATCCTAGGTCGATGCTTAACCACTGAGCCACGCCCGGCCGGGCTTCAATTTTTAATATATATATTAAAAAAAAAGCAGGGGTGAATCGGTGGTAGAATGTTATACAACAAGAGCAATAAAGAACTAACCAGTCGTACACAACATCATGGGTGAGTCCTGCAGACGTTATATTGAGCAAAAGCAGTCAAATGAGTACACACGGTAATGTCGTTCGTGTGCATGAAGTTCAGGGACGGGAAACTAATTCATGGCGATGGAAGTCAGTATAATGGGAGGGGGCACGAGGGAGCCTTCTAGAAAAGTTCTGATATAAAAATATATTAAGCTGTACACTTAAGATGGGTGCACGTTTATGATACCCTCATAAAATTTTTATCTATGGAGACACTTCTAGGTAGTGGCGATTATATGAACAAAATGTTCTTGGGTTTATTTCTGATGGGGAGAGACAGATAATAAGGAAGTTAAATAGCATGTCAGAGGTGACACGTGCCCTGGGGAAAATCAAGCATAATAAGGGAGGGGTGGGAGTCCTGCAGGATGAGTGGCCCTGGCCACTCTATTCAGGGTTCCCGGAGACCGATAAGGTGGGGTTTAAGCAGAAAACCCCATTAAGGGAGGATTGGTGCGCCACCCGGGAGTGGGGGCTGGGCAGAAGGGGGAAGTCCATATTAAAGGGAGGTTTTGGGGGACCCTGGTGATGCATGGAGTGCCCCAAACCAAGGAGCGTGGACTGCTCAAGTCTGTGCACCCCATGTGTAAAGAAACAAAACAAAAATATTGCCAACTGTCCCCCAGGACGGGCTAAGCCAATTTACCCTCTTAGACTGTACCATAAGGACAGGTAAGTAGCGGCCCTGCGGCGCACAGGGTCGTAGGTGTTTTCTTGGTTCACTCCCTGAACAAATGTTTCCTGAGCATCTGCTCTGTGCCAGGCACTGTTCTGGACCCGGGGAAGAGCATCGAAGGAAGATGGAGCTGCTCCCCCAGGGCTCCAGTCTAGTTGGGGCGGGGTAATGCGCAGGTTACAAATGCACAGAGCCCCATGTCAGGGGCGTGAGTGCTAGGAAGGGGACGACACAGGGCTGGGGAGAGGGAAGGAATGTGCCCCGCTCGGGCCATCTGAGTCCCACCCCCTTTCTTGTTCCCCTGTGTGTGTGTGTGGGGGGGGGGGAGGCGGTGCTACCCTTGTTTCCAGCCACAGATTTTCTCCCACCACTCGCCTGGTGCCAGGGCCGGTTTCACTTTCCCCTTCCCCTAAGTTCTGACCTTTGTTTCTGCCTGTGGGTTTCCTGCGCGGCCCACCGCCTTTGTTTGTCGGCACCTCTGATATTGCAGGGAAGCCCATCAGCTTGGGGGTGGGGGGACTGAGGGTGGTGTAGGCGCCTGGGCCCTCCCGTCCTCCTCAGAAGGTTCCACTTCATCACTCATTTGGTCTGATCCCCTGGGGATCCACCTCGCTGCCACACTCAAGGGGGCAGAGCGAGTCTGGGCTCTGGGGTGACACCACTTGTATTTTAGTTCTGGCACCGTCCCTGTCAGCCTGGGACTTTCAGCAGATAACCCAACCTCTCTGTGCCTCCGTTTCCTTACTATACATATTTACAGAGATCTGTTGACCACTGATTCTGTGTCAGGCTCAGTTCTAGGCACTGGCATTTGGCTGTAAAGGACCCTAGTCCTGGGCCCCCTGTACTTGACCTTTGGCGAGGGCAGAGGTTCTCACCCTGGCCATGCACTGGAATCACTAGGGAGCCTTGAAGGTAACTGATGCCTGGGCTCATCTCCAGAGATTCCGAGCTAACCGGCTGGGAGGCCCGGCACTGGTACATTTTAAAGGCCTTCCAGGTGGTTCTAAAGTGCAGCGGGGGTTGAGAACCACTCTACTAATAAAAGCCATCATTTACCATCTGGCTTATTTCACTTAGCATAATGTCTTCAAGGTCCATCCATGTTGTAGCATGTGTCATAATTTTCTTTTTTTCTAAGGCTGAAAGATATTCCATTAATGTATATACCACATTAAAATACATATATATATATATTTATTGATTTCAGAGAGAAGAAGGGAGAAGGAGAGAGAGAGAAACATCAATGATGAGAGTCATTGATCGGCTGCCTCCTGCATGCTCCCTGCTGGGGATCGAGCCCACAACCTGGGCTTGTGCCCTGGCTGGGAATCGAACCTCGATCTCCTGGATCTTAGGTCGGTGCTCGACTGCTGAGTCACGCCGGCTGAGCTATATACCACATTTTTAAAGAGACGTTTTATTGATTTTTTTTTTAGAGAGAGGAAGGGTGAAACATGGATGTGCTGCCTCCTACACGCCCCCTACAGGACGATCCAGCTGGCAACTGCTACACCTTCTGTGCAACCCTGTTATGTGCCCTGACCCCTAATGTGGAATAAAACCTGTGACCTTTTAGTGCTCCCAAAGATGCCCAACTAACTGAGCCACACTGGCCAGGGGAGCAATTGTTCTGTTGACAGGCGCGCTTGTCCAGCCTTGTGGGGCCGCACCCTCGGCCTGCACAGATTATATTCTTCCCTAAGCTCAGAGGGACCCCTCTGCAGCATTTGGAGCTCTTTCTCTGTGTATGTTCCTCCTCTTAGATGTCCTACCCTACAAATTCTAGCTGCCCTTTGCCTCTCCAAACTCTGATCTCTGTCTTCTTGACTCAGTAAAGCTGATGGGCCCCGTCTGGGTTCCCCTCCCTGCTCTGCGGTAAGGCCATTGTATTACCTCTAGGCAGGTGGCAGACGGAGATGGCCTGGACAGGGGCAGGGCTCACCTCATTTGCTTTCCTTTTCTCAGGGATCACGGTCCTGTGCCACCAGTTTTCTAACTCCCGAAAGTACTTGTCTCTTATACTTTGCCCAGTTTCTCAGTTGTCTGTGGCGAAGGAGCATTTCAGTCCACGTTACTTCCTCATGGCCGGAATCAGAAATCCCTCACGCCTTGGAACTCCCCAAGCCCTCTGTCCCTTTGCAAGGTTCTTCCCTAGCTCTGATGTGGATTGCAACCCTGAGTGCACCTCCCCCACTGGACCGTGACCGTCTCAAGGGCAGGGGCTTGTCTTATCCACGCCTGCATCTCCAGGGGTCTCAGGGCCTGGCACATGGTGGGATGTGGCCAGCATGTTTTGTCTGCCCTGCCCCTTTTTCTTCAGGCCACCTCAAATGACATCCCCGTCTTTAGAGAACTGTTTCCCCTACTCCAACCAGGTGGGACCTCCAGGACTGCTATGGAGCCACTTTGACTGCTGTCAAAGTCCCCTCCTTGCCAGGTCCCTGTGATTGGTCCAGAGATGGCCATCAGACTCAAAGCAGGACATGTCAGGGTCCTTACCTGGGGTTTTTCTACCCCATGTGGGAAGAGTCCTTTCTCCACTCTGGTGGCAAAGGTCCGAGGACAGCAGCCTGGCGCTGCCTGCAGCCAACATTCCCATCAGACAGAATGACACGAACGGAGAGAAATGGAGATAAAATGAGGACGAGTGAGACACACACACACACACACACACACACAGAGGCAAATGACTCAAGTTCCTCCATCCAGGCAAAAGTGAGGTCAGCAGCATCCCTGACCTTTTTATGATTTAGTGAAGTAAGCCAGTAATTTATTTGATCATTTTTGGCTCAGTTTAGTTCTGTCAATTGCAAACCAAAGGAACCTGACTAATACAAGATATTTTCATACATTTGCTGACTGAGTGGGATTAATGTGCATATCTGCCTCATTCCCAATGCAGCTAAGGTTGCTTCCAATGCAAACAAGGAAGATAAAATAAAAATAGAAATGGAGACTCAATAATATGAAAATATAATTTTAAAGACAAACTGAAAATCAGGAGCAAGAACATAAATGTATAAATCTGCAGCCCATAAAGGCCTACAAGGTGCTCTATTAATTGGATATCAAATTTCGCTCTGAGCTTCCTGGCAGCCAAAGCAAAAAAGGGAAACATAGTAACTTAGCTCTCCCTCCTCACTCCCAGAGAAAACAGAACCTACACGTTCCCCAGGGGAAAGAAAAATTTCCCTAGACTTTAGCTAATTTTTTCCTAAACTTTTCCTTTTAGCTACAAAGGGGAAGTTTCAGATGGGGCTCATTGAGAAGGTGCTGAGCAATGTTGCCACAGTGCAACAGCCAGAGTCTGTAATGAGCCTCCTATGTTTGATCCTTAGACTATGGGCCCAGGGAACAAGTAAGGTTGCCAAATTTAGTCATTAACTGTCGACCTTGCCTTGACCTCTCAGTAGCTCTTGTCCCTGTCGTCACTCCCCTTCTTTGAAACACTGTCTTCACTTGGCTGGCAGCCCTCACTCTCTTGGCTCACTTCTTCCCTGCTGGCCTCTGTCTGGCCTCCATGGCTGTGTCTCCTTGACCTCTCCTGATCTCTAAGTGTTGGCAGACCCAGGCTCAGTCTCCAGACCTCTCCTTTTTCCTCTCTCTGCCTCACCTGTCCCACATTCCGCAGACCCTCTCCTGGACGACAGTCCCTCTTTCCACTCTGGCCCTCCAGTTTAATCTCTACACAGCAGCCAGAGGGATCTTTTGAAAACATAAATCAGCTCACATCACTCCTCCTCTCAAAATCCTCTAGATTGATTTCTACTTTCACCAAACAAGATTCACAGGCTTAATAAAAGGTGACTTCATTTTTGTCTCCCAGTGTCCCTGTAAAATTCGTAAGGGAACTTCTTTCTCTGCCTCTAAATGACATCATGACTTTCTTTGCCATGTTTCCTCACAGTGCCATGATCACCCGAATTCATCGAATAGATTCTGTTAGGGTGCCCAGTCCTGTGTGGCAGCTAAATCTCTAAGCTCCATGCAACAGTCTCCACTTCCCAGCCTTTGGGCCCCTCCTGTCCTCCCCCAGCGTGAGCGCCCCCTGCTGCCAGAGTGCAGGGGTGGACGCGTGGAAAGTGGGTGCAAAGTCCTTCCTTGATCCTGGGTAAGACGGCATCTTGCTTTCTAGGTGGCAGCTGTTTAAGGTGGGCTCTTGCCCTGTGGGAGCTTTTATGGCTCCTTATGGGCCACCCCCTTGACTACAAGTCCAGGGAAGCGAGCGGGACTCCCTTGGCCTCCCTCCCCTGCCCTCCCCTTTTCTTTCTCTTTTCTTTTTTAATCTTCACCTGAGGATATTTTTTCCATTGCTTTTCAGAGAGAGTGGAAGGGGGGGAGAGAGGGGAGGGGGCAGATAGAAACATCAATGTGAGAGAGACACATCCATTGGTTGCCTCCCACTCACGCTCCGACTGGGGTGGGAATCAAGCCTGCAACTGAGGTAGGTGCCCTTGGCTAGAATCGAACCCGGGACCCTTCAGTCCATGGTCCGACACTCTACCCACTGAGCCAAACCGGCTAGGGCTCTGGCTTTCTTTTAACCGGCACACACGGACCCACACTGCTGGGTGCCCCCTGCCAGGTAACGGAAGCCTTCTGGGCAAGGCCACCTGCTACCTTACCACGGGCCTGTTCTGAGTCTCGGGCACCGCTCACTCGCTGGCTGCCAGGCTTCCAGAAGCCCACCCGAGCTCTCCAGGATGCCCCCTCGAAGCACTTCTCCCAGATTTGGGATAAGAAGGCAGCCCTCAGCCCATCCCTGAGGAAAGTGCTGGAACTCAGTGTGACATCAGCTCTTTCTAAATCAGTCGCATCACAAAATTCGCCTTTCAGAATTCACCCTCCATCCTTCATACTCTTGAGGTGGGCCAGGGGTTTCAACAGTGGCCAATGGTTTCTTTCTATTTTTAAAAAATTTGGATCTCGGCCAGCAGCAGCTGAGTTTGGAGCTTCATGTCTGTCCTGTCCTGGAGCCCAGTGGCAACTCCCAGCATCCGGTCGCCCTTTGTGTCGTGCTTCATGGCAAATCCAGAGTCCCGTCCACGTCCTGCAGGCCCCACATGGCCCGAGTCTGAGCCCCCACAAAAGTTTACAATATCAAAATATCAAAGAGTTTTTGATAATTATATGTTAATAAATATAAAAACTTTATCTAAGTGAATGCCTTCCCAGAAAAATGCGAAGCGCCAAAATTGGCACAGAAATATAACAACTTCAGCAGATCAACAACCAGCAGATAAAACAATGCTCTAAGCTGCCTGCGCGAAGGAGCCCCCCCCGAGCGCCTGCGGGAGGTCCCCCCAGGCCTCGGGGAGCGGGTGGCCCTTATCTGTGCCAGCTGTTCCTGCAGGCGCGGCGTGAGAAAGCGGCTCAGGCCCCCCAGGCCCTCAGACCAGGTGAGGACAGTGACAGGAAAGGGAAGCACGAAGCGTTTCACTCCGAAAGCAGCTGTAAAAGCAGAGTCCGGTGGAGTGATTACGGGAGAGTGCCCACCGAGGGGTGGGGGAGGGACTTCCGACGTCCAAACCGCAAATCCTGCTCGCAGCATCTCAGAGCTCCCGCAGTATGCGGGATTTCTCCTCCACTGAGACCTCAGAGCCCATGCTGCCCGGCGGGTGGTTGCGACCTAGTGACTAAAGACCCCTGCTCTGGCCGGCTGGCCCGGCTGGCCCAGTGCCCCCCACGCACCAAAAGGTGGCAGGTGTGCTCCCGGTCGGGCACATACAAGAATCAACCAAGAAATGCATAAATAAGGGGAGCAACAAATCTCTCTTTCTCTCTCAAATCAATAAAGAAAAAATTTAAAAACCTACAATGTTCAAAGAAAAGAGTAAGGAACGAAAATGAGATCGATAGCATAATATTGTTTATATAAACTGAAACCATAAGTGCACAAATGTGATTTTAGATTTTTTTTTTTTTGGTGCCCTGCCCTGGAATAGAACTGGCAACCTTTCGGTGCACAGGATTATGCCCAACCAACTGACCCACACTGGCCAGGGCGCGATATTAGATATTTGATAGGATCCCTTCATATTTAAGTGGGATGGGGATGGGAAACCAAATTGAGAGAGTGGCCTTGCATCCATTGATGATCCTTGCACACCATGATATGAGGAACACAATAAACTTAACTCTCTGCTCCCTAGGACCAAAAGAGGGGTGTGCAAAGCATACAAAGAGGCAATTCACAGAAGCAGCACGAGTGGCCCAGAAAGATATGAAAATACACTAATCTCACAGATAATGAAGGGAATGCAAGTTTTAGTAACAATGAGATCATGTTTTTTCACCTATCAGATTAATAGCAGTTTTAAAACATTATAATATACTGCGCTGGCGAGGGTGTAAACACTGTGGATGGGAATCTATATTGGTTGAGCATCTGGGGGAAGTGACTGGGTATTATCAGAAGGTATATTGCTGCCCCGGCCTCAGCTGGAGCATCGTCCTGTACATCAACAGGGTTGCGGGTTCGATCCCTGACCAGCAATGTTTCTCTCACATCTCTCTCTTTCTCTCTCTCAAATCCATAAACATATCCTCAGGTGAGGATTTTAAAAATATATATATCTTTACTGACTTCAGAGAGAGGAAGAAAGAGGGAGAGAGAGAGAGAAACGTCAATGATGAGAGAGCCATTGATCGGCTGCCTCTTGCGTGCCCCCGACTGGGGATCTAGCCCGCAACCCGGGCCTGTGCCCTGACCGGGAATCGAACCGCAATCTCCTGGATCCTAGGTCAACGCTCAACTGCTGAGCCACGTGGATTTTTTTAAAATGTTATATTGGAAATCTGCTTATAGGAACTTATGTTTTAGAAATACCCAATGTGCAATGGCTCATTTACAAGGCTGTCACTGCCACAGCGTCTGAGGAAGGGAAGCTGGCCAAGGTCATGTGCGTATTTGACGGGAGGGGACGGGCTTAGTGCACTATGTTGGCCAGACACTCGATGCAGGTGGCTCTGCATGTACTGACACGGAAAGCTGAGCAGAACATACTCTTAAACAGAAAAAGTATGATCTCATTTTTGTTGAGAAATTATACACAGTCATGCGCCACTTAATGACGGGGACATGTTCTAAGAAATGCTTCATCAGGAGATTTCGTGGTCATCGGAACATCACAGAGTGCACGCGCACAAACCTAGGTGGTCTGGCCTACTGGGTGTGCCAGGTCACGTGCTAGGTCCTAGTGCTCCTAGGCTACTGAACTGTGCAGCACGTTACTGTACAAAACAACAGGAGCTGAAATCAAGCATAAGAGAAAGTGTTGCAGTCAAGAAGCACGTTACACATAAGACGCACGAGGCTGTGGCCACTGCACATGAGTCTGGGCTTTGTGGGAAAGGGCTGAGATATGAAAGCTTGTGGGCAGTTGGGAGGCAGTGGACGGTTTTTAAGGCTCTCAGACTGGATGAGCTCCCTTGAGGAGTGACTGTGGCTGGAGAAGGGTTCTGTGCTCCTTATGACAATGTTCACTTGAGAAGTCAAGACCTGTTCTCTGCCAAGGAGGGAAATCAGCTGGGTAGGGGTCTGCAGGGGGCTTGTTCTCTGAAAATGAAACACCTGTGCCTTCCACCTGGGGTCCCGTGGGTGGCATTCAGTAGAGGTGGTGGATGGGGGGATAGGGAGACAGCCCACCAGAAAGGACAGAGTTTACCTGTTTTTAGTGAATAGATCTTCACCTGCAGCGTTATTTAGACTGTGAAGTTGGTTGTGCTCTTGGCAGAGGTGTTACTGGGGTGGAGCTGAGAGCAGACGAGGGGCCACAGGAATGGAGGGCCCAGAAAAACACTGGGATTGACTTCCTTAACCTGTCTCACTGGGGCCATGCCGTTGCCTAATTAACAACTCGTACATAGCAGTTACAGAGCCATGGAAATGTTTTACGTGTATTTGTATATATTAACTGATTTAATCTTCACCATGGCCCTAGGAGGCGGAGACAGCCGTCACCAGTCCCACGATGCTCACGAGGAAACGGAGGCAGTGAGGAGGCTCTGCTGCAGGTGGAGGAGGCACCGAGGAGGCTCTACTGCAGGTGGAGGAGGCACCGAGGAGGCTCTGCCCAGGTGGAGGAGGCACCGAGGAGGCTCTGCCCAGGTGGAGGAGGCACCGAGGAGGCTCTGCCCAGGTGGAGGAGGCACCGAGGAGGCTATGCCCAGGTGGAGGAGGAACCGAGGAGGCTATGCCCAGGTGGAGGAGGAACTGAGGAGGCTATGCCCAGGTGGAGGACGCACTGAGGAGGCTATGCCCAGGTGGAGGAGCTGGGATTTCAGCCCAGTGCTTCCCTGTGCTCTTAAGTATTGTGCCCACTGCCTTCCAGTAATGGTTAGTTATTATTACAGAAGTGAAAACAGACATTTACCGAGTGCACTGCCTTTGTAGTTTCATTTAATCCTTGCAGCAAACCGATGGGATGGGCCAATTTTGCAGGAGGGGGAGAAGTGACTTGCCCAAGGTCACAGAGCTAGTGAGAGACCACTCCAGGGCCTCTGGCCTGCACAATGTCCCTATGCTGCTGGTGGTAGTGGTCAGCACCATGTGTCCTATGGGGATTTACCATGTCAAGGCTTTTGGGTGCTGCTTAGAAGTTTGAGGTAAGACTTAAATGCTCCAACTCCCGGCAGAGCTTTCTCCAGCTCTGGTTTGCCTATTGCCTTGCTCCTGGACATGGCATTCAGCTTTCTGGCCTTTCCCACCCTGCCAGGGCCCGGGAGGGCAAGTGGTCTGAACAAAACCTTGTGAGAGTTCAGTTTGGCTCTCACAGGGTGTCAGCCAAGGCTGGGGGCAGCCCTGAAGGCAGGCAGAGGGAGAGGGCCTGCCTCAGGTGCCATCTGTCATCTTCGCGGAGTGCGAGGTCCCTTCCTGATGGCTGAGTCTTAAGGTCCATTTTACAGATAGATGGGGAAACACAAGCCAAGCATAGGCAGGGGACTCACACCAGGTCGCGGAGGAGGCCGCAGAGGCAGGGGTTGGCCCTGGGTTTCTGGACTCCTAGGCTTGGACTAGTCCTCAGCACCCTGCTGAACTCTCCCCTCTGGAAGGAAGTTGACCTCATATACCCTGGCTCACCCTTCCTGGTCTGCTGTTTGCCAGAGCCCTTGGGACTGGCTGAGGACTGGTTGCCATAGAGATGGTGGAGAGGACAGTTCCAAGGCTGGCTGATGGAGGTGGGGGGTGGGGCAGGACACCAATATGCTAAACACCCACCAACAGTTGGTCAGGACCACATCGGGGAGAGCAGGGCAGGACCCCCGGCTCCAGGCTCCAAGGATGGACACAGGGCTGCTCAAGCTTCTGTCAGGCATCCCCCAGGCTAAGCAGGTGAGGTAGGGGGACTTCCAACTGCCCAGAGGCAGGCTGGCTCTCTTGGGTCAGGGGAGGCCAGGGCTGAAGGAGGCCCTTGAGAAGCCATGAGACTGAGCTGGGCCCAGTAGAGTCAGGGAAGCTCGAGGGGGGACGGGACCCTGGGGAGGCCTATAAGGATGGGGGTGAAGACGAGGAGGAGGCCAGGAGATGACGCCCAGGCTCCCGATGGAGCAATTTAGGGAGCACTGAGAGAGGAGCAGGGTTTGGAGAAGACAATGAATTTCCTCCACCTTCGATTAGCAAGTTTGAGGCCCTATGGGGCATTCAGAAGAGCTGCCCAGGGCCCAGAGGCAGCACAGTGCAATGGTGACAAACCTGGGCTCTGGGGACAGACTCAACATGTTCACACATTGTTTGCGGGTAGTTTTTATTGCGCGCTCTACTACCAGTCAACGTAAAACGTGTAAATACGTTTCCCGCATACAATGTGTTCAGGTCCTGGCTCCATTTACTAGTCGTGTGACCTGAGTCAAATGACTTTACCTCTCTGAGCCTCAGTGCTCTCATCTCCATGATGGGCGTGACCTACCTCACAGGGTCCTGGGGAAGGTTAAATGAGTTAATGCGTGAAAGTCTGAGCACCTCCTGAGCTGTTGCTGTTTTAATGTTATGAATCGAGGTAGCTATCAGCCAGTTTTAGGTGCAGGCCAAGGTGCAGAGAAGGGGAGGGCCTCCTGGGGGAAGTGTAAAGTGGTCTGGGAGCTGGGCCGCCTCTCCTCTCTTTGCCCAGGGGAGTCTTGGGAGAGGTAATGGTGTCATTCGGGGCCAGCGACAGAGATCTCAGAGTGCAGGGCAGACGACAGAGAAGAACCGGAGGCCCAGGGGCAGGAACAAGAAAGGCGGCAGCTGTGCCGAGGCTGAAGAGTAAGCGGCTGCGGGCGGGCGGGAAGGAGGCTGGGGTCAGGCCCCGCTGGGGGCTGGGCCCTGACCCTGACCTCTGCCCCTGCCCTCTCCCTCCGCAGCCTCTTTCTCTCTCCTCCTCGGAAACCCTCCTTCCCTTTCCAGTGGGCCTGGGAGAGCTTTACCACCGATGGCCAGATCCCGGTTCAGCTGGGCTCCCCCTCTGCCCCCGGCCACCACGCCCTGCCCTTGACCCCCGCGGTCCCCCAGCACAAGTCCAGCCATAAGTCTCCTGCCAGCTGTCTAGAGGACCCCGACTTATCCTGGAAGATGAAGGTGCGAAACCTGGAAAGGAGACAGCAGCTCAGGGCCTGGGGCTGCGTCTCCACCTCTTCTGGCCAAGGGGAGGGCCAAGAGCTGGAGCTGCCCGGTGAGCTTGGCCTCCAGTCACCTGGGAAGAGGTCGGGATCAGGATCGGAGTCCGAGGAGGCTGCTGAGGAGGCCGAGAGGGGCCAGAGCCCTGGGGAACTGCTCCAGCTCCCCAGGAGGGGGTTGATCTTGGAGGAGGAATGGTTTGCAGAGGCCACAGAAGAGGGCGAGGAGGAGGAGGACAGGGCCCCCTCCAGGAGGACAGGCCCTTGGAGAACGGGGCAGAATTCCTGCGTGGAGGCCCCCGAGGAGGGTGAACTGCAGTGCCAAGGAAGCAACCCCGGCTCCAGCAACCCCCAAGGACCACAGAGGAGGAAGGCAAGGGCCACGGAGCTGGAGGGGATGTGGGACCTGGAGAACCTGCAGAGGCAGTTAGAGCAAAACTTGGACTGTGGTGAGTGTGAGGCTCAATGCCTGGGTTCCCTAGGAAGTTGCAGGGGTGGGGAGCCAGTGACCTGGGCCAGGTCTGGCCTGTGCTCCAGGTGCCAGGTGGAATTGCCCAATGGGCCAGGGGAGAGGCTAGTCCCTTGTTTCTCCCACTGTGGATAGGCCCCAAAAAGCATCCCTGGAAGGCTTTGCGGGTTGCGGTCCAGGCCTCCAACAGGAGTGAGAAGGCCCATGCCCTGGGAGATGATGCGACACTCCTGTTTGCCAACTTCCCTAACCGCACCTTCCACAAACGACAGGAGGCCACCAGGTAAGGTGGCAGGAGGGTGGGAGCCAAGGGCAGGGAGCAGAGAAGGAGCCAGTTCTCTAAGAGACAGTCATTCATCCTCTCGTTCATTCCCCCATTTATCCATTCACCAGTCTTTTGATCACCCAATCATCCGTCCGTCCATCCATCCATCCATCCATCCATCCATCCATCCATCCATCCATCCGTCTCTCTGTCTGCTTGGCCAACTGTCTATTGACACAAGCAACTTTTCATTTACTTCCAATCTTCTATCCATCCATAATTTATTAATTAAGTGATTAATGCAACATATATTGAGCATATACTCATGCATCGTCAAGATATAAAGATAAAAAGACTTGGCCCAGACCTAAGAAGCTCAAGGTCTGCTGGGAAAGGAGACAGATGAGCAAAGCAACAATAATGGCAGTAGAGTTAGATAATTGTTGTACTTGGGGCTTGAACAAGAGACAGTGGGGGCAGAGGGGAAAGACTGGATGGGGGTGGGGGGCTGTTGGCATTGTCTAGGTGAGAGATGATAAGGGCCTGAACCAGGTAGCCATGGGAGTGGGGGGTGTCCATTTGGAGCCTGGCTCAGTAGGCCTTAGTGACCGATTAGAAGTGGTAGGTGTGCCCCAGCTGGTTTGGTTCAGTGGTTAGAGCGTCGGCCCGCGGACTGAGGGGTCCTGGGTTTGATTCTGGCCAAGGACACGTACCTCAGTTGGAGGCTCCATCCCCGGCCTTGGTTGGGGCGTGTGTGGGAGGCAACCAATCCATGTGTCTCTCTAACATCGATGCTTCTCTCCCTCTCTCCCCCTTCCACTCTGAAAAGCAATGGAAAAAATATCCTCAGGTGAAGATTAAAAAAATAAATAAATAGAAGTGGTAGGTGAGAAATCATTCAGCCTTCTGAAAGTGCCCCTCAGTTCTTACCCTGTCACTGTCATCTCCTGCTTGAAATTCTTCCATGCTTCCCTGTGCCCTTGGGACAAAGCCCAGATTCCTTGGTAAGGAGGCTCCTGTCTCCCATGCCAGTTGGTCAGAGGGGCTGGACTGCCCCATGCTCTCCCTCCCTCCTCATCTGCCCAGCTAATTCAGATGCATCTCTCAACTCTCAAGTCAGAGGCCCCTCCAGGAAGTTCTCTGGGCTTGCCTCCACCATAGCTCTTGCCACGTGGCCCTGCACTGGGGCGCTGGGCTGTCTGCCCCTCCCTGCGCACAGCCTGAGGACAGGTGCCACACCTTACTCATCATAGCCCCTCTGGTTCCCTACGCAGGACTTGGCACATAGTGGGTGCTCAATAAATATGTGCTAACTGAATAACTGCATCTACCCCTTTGTCTATCTGTCCATCTTTCTGTCTGACCATGATTCAATTATGCATGACTTCACTAATGTTGAGTTTCTATGTGAGGCGCTGTTCCAGCTGCTGGGGATACACTGGTGGTGAATGTATCAGGACAGATAAAAAACTCTGCCTTCCTGAGGCTTAATTTTACTTGGGAGGAAGGGTAATTAATGAGGAAATGAACAAGGTGCACAGCTAGAGCTGGAAGATAGCTGAGAGGTAGACGGGATGCTCAGGGAGCCTCTCTTTCCCTGACACCTGAGCACAGCCCTGGTTGGTGAGAAGGAACCGGCCACAGACCTGGGGGAAGAATGGTCCAGGCCGATCTAGGTGTTGTCTCTTCAACCATCCACACCATCCATCCGTCCGTCCATCCATCCATCATCCATCCATCCATCCATCCGTCCATCCGTCCATCCGTCCATCCGTCCATCTGTCCATCCGTCCATCCGTCCATCCGTCCATCCGTCCATCCATTGATCGCAGCACCATTTTGTTTTAGTTTTTTATCCATTCATCCACTTGTCTGTCCCTCAAGCCAAAATGCATTAACCCTGCCCCATGCTCCCCACCTGGCCCCTGACCCTCGCAGGCCTCTGTTCCCCGCGGACTTCTTCCATCCCCTTCGCCCTCCCCCGGCCCTAGGAGCCTGCTGCAGACCTGGGAGCGGCAGCAGCAGCAGGAGCAGCAGCGGGCGGAGCTGCGGTGGGCGCGCGAGCAGCGGGTGCAGCAGCAGGTGGCCCGCTGCCTGGCGGCCTACGCGCCCAGGAGGAGCCGGGGGCCCGCGGCCGCCCAGCGCAGGCTGGAGGAGCTGAGGTAGGGGACGGCTGCGGAGGGCCCGGGGGCGGGCGGTGGGGAGGAGGCCCGCACACCCGGCCCTCCCTTCCCCTGCGGGAGCCTGCGCTGTGGTCCTCCAGCCCTGCGGGCAGGCGGCGGCCCTGGGCCCCGCTCTATCGGTCAGGACAGTGCCACTCAGGAGAAGGGGCTGGGCCAAGGTCGCCCCGTAAATAATCTCTAAAGCTGACAGATGCTCAGGTTAAATCTTCCCCGTGCTTTCTCACACTTCCAAGTCTGATTTCCAAAGCCAGGCATACTTACTATAAAAATCCAGATATTTCTAAACCAGTTGATGTAAAATGTGGACAGCACGTGTGGCCCCTCCTGGAGACAGCCATTGTTCGCGGTTGGTGAGGAGTCATCTGTTCTATTCTCTCCTTATATTTTGACCATTAAAAAACCCCTCAGAGCCCGGCCAGCGTAGCTCAGTGGTTGAGTGTCGGCCTATGAACCAGGAGGTCACGGGTACGATTCCTGGTCAGGGCACATGCCCGGGTTGCAGGCTCAGTTCCTAGTAGGGGGGAAGCAGGAGGCAGCTGATCAACGATGCTCATCATTGATGTTTCTATCTCTCTCTCCCTCTCCCTTCCTCTCCCTGAAATTAACCAAAACATATTTTAGAAAACAAACTCCACAAGTGCATATTTAAAAGAAACTCTCTTTTAGACTTATAACAGGCTCATGAGGTAGGTAGGTATCACCATTCCCATGATTCTACAGATGAGGAAACTGAGTATCTGAGAGCTCAAATGATTTTCCAAAGGAAACAAGTGAGCTGCAAAGCTGGGACTCCAACCCAGGCAGGCAGTTAGCCACCTTGCTGCACTGTCCTGGAGGGCTCGATACCCAGGCTCTTTTCCCAAAGCCCAACCTAGTGAAACAGGTAACACTCTGAGCACCGATGCCATCAACATTGAGTATCTACTGGGTGCAGCTGGCACCAGGGCAGCCCTTTCCACACCTCACCTTCTTTCATTCTGGGAGATCCTTCTTTCCAGATCTCAAGTTCATAGCTTTTACTAAGGCAGGAGGCGTAAGGTTTCAAACTCCCAGGGGCAGACGTCGGTGAGAGGAGTGTTTCAAACAGCACCTTTCATTCTCTACTTGGGAGCAGGCATTTCCCGTGGGGCCTCTCAGCCTTCACGGCCTGTGAACTTTCCTGTCTGAGCTGCGTGGAGACTCTGCCCTGCTCAGGAGGGTCGGCACAAAAGAGGTCGCCCTGTGGTGGGGAGATGATGGACATGGCTGACATCCACTGACACGCTGCCTTTTCTTTTCTTTTCTAAAAATGTGTTTTTATTGATTTCAGAGAGGAAGGGAGAGGGAGAGAGAGACAGAAACATCAATGATGAGAGAGTCATTGATCGGCTGCCTCCTGCACGCCCCCTACTGGGGATCAAGCCTGCAACCCGGGCCTGTGCCCTGACGGGGAATTGAACTGTGACCTCCTGGTTCATGGGTTGACGCTCAATCACTGAGCCACGCTGGCCGGGCAGCATGCTTCCTTTTCACGCAGGGCTCCCAGACATGTGCTTTCTCTCCATTCTAACAGAAACAGCATAAAGAATCAAGCAGGAAAAGGTACTGACACCATGGGCAGGACAGACTGAAGGCCAGTCCATGTTTCCCCCTGCGCTACCCCCTGTAACTGCTATAAAGTCCCTCTTGAATGGCGAAGACTCCTGTTTGCAGTAACTTCTGCTCCTGGTCATGGGTTTTCAAGTCCACCTCTTTTTGTTGAATGGAGGAAGATACCCTCCCTGGCTCATAGACAAGGATGGGGCCCAGCAGACTTGCTGAAGGTCCCAGCGTGAGTGGGAGTCTTCTCCCCTCCCATACTGTCTGTGGGTGCTGCCACCACACCCCACAGCTTCTCCTAAGTGCCTCACAGGATGCTTGGGCCTGCGTGCGATGTAGCCAGAGGGCCCCTCTTGCTGCCAGGAGGCTCAGCTAGTTGTGCACACATTTGGGACGCGTGCACACACTGGGTTTTATGAATGGGTTTGTGCTTCTCCAATGGAAACTTGATCTTTCCAGGATGTGTTCTTTTATTTGCAGCACATTTTTTAGTTCCTCTGTCCCATTTTCTGAGCTGTCCGCTTATAAGAACCACAGCAAATGCTGGCAAGCTCACCCAATCCCTGCTATAGCACAGAGGAGAAAACAGCCCAGAGCCCAGCGCAGGGCTTTTCCCAAAGCCTCAGCCCACAGCCACAGCTTCCTCCTCACAGGGCCAGTGTGAGAAGGTGCAGGGTGCAGACGCCAGGAAGGCACAGGCTGTGCGAGCAGACACCCAGTTGCTCAGAAGCCAGCACTGGCCGCTCTCCCCTGGGGGTGGTTGGGAGGGTGAGTGAGCCCTGGCTGCTCAGCCTGGAGGCTTCAGCACAGGCCTCAGTATCTCAGGTCCCAGCCGCACAACCTTGGTAAAGTCCCTCAACCCTCCTGAGTCCCAGGGGAGTCATGAGCAAAATGGGGCAAATACTAATTCCTCCACCACTGACCTCAGGAGGAACCCAGGGCGAGGACAGAAATGCAATGGCTTTATAAGGGAAGGGCGGGAGGACATGAGGTCCTTAGTGGAAGGAGCGGCTCAGAGTGGGGATGGGTTGTGTCCATGGCAGCTGCCCAGAGGCCGGTCTCCCCACAGGCGCCAGGAGCGGCAGCGCTTTGCTGAGTACCAGGCCGAGCTGCAGGGCATCCAGCACCGGGTGCAGGCCCGGCCCTACCTGTTCCAGCAGGCCATGCAGGTGAGGGCTAGCGCCCAGCTCTGTGGGTAGCGAGGCGAGGTGGAGTGGGCCCCTTACATGGGACCCCAGGCTGCTGCCCATCTGGAAGCCCTGGGACCCCCTCAGTAATCAGAGCCCCACTTGTCCTTGGGGCCCCGGTGCACAGTGGGATTCCCTTTCTCCTCAGGCCAACGCCCGGCTCACCGTGACCCGGCGCTTCTCCCAGGTGCTGTCAGCACTGGGACTGGATGAGGAACAGCTGCTGGCTGAGGCAAGAAAGGGGGACACCAAAGGCACCTCCCGGAAACCCAGGTGAGGCCGTCCAGCTGGCCAAGAAACTGGCGCTGCCCAGCTGTGGGGAGAAGGACCGTCACCAGCGCTCTGGGCCCTGCAGGGTGTCCTCCAGCAGTCCCTCTGCCCCCCTTCAGCTTGTGCTGGAAGTCTGGGGGAAGACTGAGGAATTCCGTGGGCAGCCAGCCACACGGAGCCACCCTGAGTCTAAGCGTCAGTCCTGCCCTGTCCACCCTCCCTCCCCCTCCATGACCTGGAAGACTCTGCCACTCTAGCAGTCAGCAGGTACTTCCCCAGGCTCTGTCCTCCCTGTCCCCTGAGTGAGGTGGGCCAGGGTTATTCCCCCCACTTCTCAGTGAGGAAACTAAAGACCTGAGGGGCAGGGTCTTGCCCAAGGACACGGCAGTAAATAAGCAGCAGAGCCAGCCTGGGAAGCTGGTGCCGTCTGAGTGGCCACGCACCAAGCCTCCATCATGGGCTGGTGCCATGCCAGTCATCCCGTGTACTGCCCTTATGCTTTAGAGCAAACTGGAGCAGAGCAGGGACTATGAGACCTAATTCATAGGAAGGAGCTGAGGCTTGAAGAGTCACTTCCCCAGGTCTCGCAGCATAGGAGCCATATTTGAACCCATATCATCAGTGACAACGGCCTTTCCCCTCCTACAGCCCAGGTACCATTGGGTGTGGGGTTGGGGAGCTGCAGAGTCCAGTGGCTTCTATCTTTCCATCTTTAAGGAGCCACAGGTCAGTAGGGGAGAGAATGGAGCACTCTTCTCCGAGCCCCACAAGGACAGAAACCACCGGCAGCCAACCTGAGAGGCACTCCACCCCAAACTCGGACTGGGAATCCAGTCCCTTAGATAAAAATTAAAGGCTTTATGGAAAATACTGTGTGGGATTTCTGGTGGTGGTGGGAAGAGACTGTAGGTTGGGAGTAGGAGGTGACAGGTGGGTAGGCAACAGGTTTGGCTTGTCCCCCCACCCCCAGGGGCTCTGGCTGTTCCAGCCACCAGCACCCTCAGCCTGCCTCTGCTCCTGAGTGGGGCATCTCACAGAGCAACAGCTGCGACACACTGCTGTCGTCCCCCCTCCCCCATCTTATATGCTGGGTCCTAGAAATTCAAGAATGAATAGTACAGGATGGCCTCTGCCTTTGAGAACTGCCAGTGCGATGGGGGAGTAGGGCGGACCTTTAAAGGGGCGCACACATCACACCGTAGCAGACGGACCTCCGCACAGGGGCCGCCAGAAGGAGCAACTGGGGGGTCAGGAGACACTGTGTGAACCGGGCTTTTAACTTTAAGTAACTTCAGGTTATAGCTTCTCTACTCAAGAAAGAAAAAAAAGCTCACACAATTGTGCCAAATTTTATACCCAATTTCAGAGGTTCACAGACACAGCTCTTCTGCAGTTCACAAATCGCAGGTTAAAAAACCGAATCCAGAGAACGTGGGAAGGCAGCATTTGCCGACAGTACTGGTTAGAGGGACTCGGCGGCTGGGCTGTGGAGCTCGGCGTCTCGAGCTGAACGTGCTGGTTCGTCCAGCAGCCGATGGAGGCACGATCCCGGGGAGTCCACCGGGAGGACGCCTTATTGGGGAGCTGTCCTCGGAGTCCGTGAAACAGTGAGCGTCCGGGGCTTGGGGTGTGCAAGCGGAGGGAGGCAGGGAGACGCCTCCAGCCCTGGGGAGGCAGGCTGAGAGGCCCTCCAGGTCCCCATGGTTTGGGACCGTTCTCCAGACCACGTCCCAACCGGGTCCGCGCCCCTGAGGGAGCGCACGCGCAGTCGGACCGCCAGCCCCAAGACCTCTCCCCAGTGCAGCTGCGATTGCGCATTCCGCTCCAACCCCGGCCTTCCCGTGAGCCTCCGGGGCAGCCTCCAAGGCGAGCGACGGAAGCAGCCGCTCTTGGTTTCCGGCAACACGACCGCGGCCTCAGGGCGACCCGGAAGTTTTCCCATTTTGCGTTGTCGGGCCTCGGTGGCTGCCGGGCTCCGGGCAGACGTGCCACCATGGGGTCATCAAAGAAGCACCGCGGGGAGAAGGAGGTGGCCGGGACGACAGCGGCGGCCGGCACCGGGGGCGCCACCGAGCAGCCGCCGCGACACCGGGAGCATAAAAAACACAAGCACCGGAGTGGCGGCGGCGGCAGCAGCGGTGGCGAACGACGGAAGCGGAGCCGGGAACGGGGGGCCGAGCGCGGGGGCGGACGGCGCGGGGCCGAGACAGAGGCCCGCAGCGGGGCGCACGGGCGGGAGCGCAGCCAGGCCGAGCCCTCCGAGCGGCGCGTGAAGCGGGAGAAGCGCGACGACGGCTATGAGGCCGGTGAGGGCGGGGCCTGCGCAGGGGGCGGGGCGGGCGGCCGGGGGTCTTGGGGCTGCCCGGGGTTCCCTGGGGCTGGAGGTAGTGCCGGCCCCGCACGCCAGGCGGAGGCGTCCGTGGGCTGGCCTTGTCAGCGCTTACTAAAATGTCTTCTTACCAGCGTTTGAGATTAAAGGTTGTCTTCCTTTACTGACCTCTGCGAGGGCAGAAATTTTGTTTTCCTCAATTGGCGCATCACAGGCCCTCAATAAGTGTAATGAGTGAGTGAATGAATGAATGAAGTGGCCCCAACATGTACAGAGGCAAGAGAAAACCTGGTACTGGGTGGGCGAATCACGTAAGGCTCACGTTGGAGACACGAGGCTGTGAGGTAGGGCTCCAAATGCGAAGGGCCCTGTAGGTCTCACTGAGGAATTGGAACTTTGTCCCGAGCGCAGTAGAGCCATGGGTTTGAATTGGGGAGTGAGCTGACCACATGCGTCTTTGCGAAGAGCGCTGCGCTGGGTGCTGGCTCAGGGGTAGTCAAGGCTGGAGGCCAGGCGTAGCCGGCACCAGGGCAACAGCCCTGGGGTGGACAGACTTGGATAGATTGAAGAGGTGGTTTGGAAGAGGAATTAACACACCTGAATGAGGGTGGAAAGGAAAAGAAGGAATTGAGGATGACTGGAATTTTGTCTTGAGCAACTGGGGGGGGGGGGTGTCATCCGCTGAAGTTGAGTTTGGAAAAGAAGCAGCCTTCTGAGGCAAGATAATTAAGTTTTGGAGAGTGTTGCATTTGACGTGTATGGGAGAAACCTGTGAGAAACCCAGGGTTTGGGCTGGATAGAGCAGTTTGGGAGAGGTGGCAAAGGAAGTCCCCTGAGAGTGGGGAGTGAGAAGCTGGGGTCAGGAGTACAACCTGAGAAATGCTAATATTTTAGTAGTAGGTGGAGCAAAACACTACAGAAAAGGAGGTAGAATAGCCAAAAAGGCAGGAAAACCACAGAATCTTGTGTTATGGGATCTATGGGAAAAGTGTATTGTTAGAAGAAGGAAGTGATCAGAAGTGTTACACACCACGGGATCAAGCAAAAGCAGGAAAAGAATCCATTGGATTTAGAAATAAGGAGGCTGGAGACCTTGAAGAGACTCTGGAGGCACTGGGATCCAGGGGCCAGGTGGGATAAAGGGGAGGAGGCAGGTTGTGGGGTGGGAATGCAGGAAGGATGAGCGCGTGGTGGCGGCTGGTTGGGGGAGCTCCATCTGAGAGTGTTGAGCTTCTGTTTGTTCAGTGAAGTTATTTGCTGTTTGTGAGGTGGATGGAGGAAGTTTGAAATGCTTCTTTATCTCTGTGTTTGCAACATCCAGTACAGAGTAGGCACCAATAACTGTGTTTCTTGACTGCATGAATTGCAGAGGACACGGTCATGCTGCCAACATGGCCCCTGCCTCGTGGGGGAGTAACAGACCCAGAAATGACCAACTGTGCTGTGGAGTTTGGGGAGAGCAATTCATTCTGATCAAAAATTGAATAGGACTTCATGCACGAGGTTGCATTTGGATAGGGCTTCGTCAGAGTGAGGCAATGCGGGGCTGAAAACAGCATACACAAAAGGGAAAGGGTAGCAAAGTGAGGGATGCAGAAAGTTGGGTATTTTGGGTCAAGAAAAGCAAGTATGTAGAAGAGGTGGGCTTCCCAGAGATGGAGACTCAGGTAGAAGGAGTTACTGGGGTGGGAGATTGCTGCTGTTTTCTGGTGTCTCAGCAAAGCCTGGTGCTGGTGAAGGGCCCTCTTCTTTGGCCCCGCAGCTCAGGCCGAAGATACGGCTTCTTGGCTTTGTGTTCAGCTCCTGAGCCATGCTTCTTGTTCCAGCTGCCAGTTCCAAAACCAGCTCAGGAGATGCCTCATCACTTAGCATCGAGGAGACTAAGTAAGTGCTACCTCCTTTGTCTCCACTTTTCTGTCTGAAACAGGTAGGGCTGCAGCAGCTGCCTTAGGGAGGCTTTCACATTCGAAGGCTTTCTGGCTGTATCTGGAAGTGCCATGTAAATCACAGTAGCCAACCATTTGAGTTATAAGAGGACACTAATGCCCGAGAGGAAGTCTGGCATTCCATTGGCTAGGGACAGGCCAGGCCTAGCGCCCGTGTTCCCTGATTTGGAAACCAGTGCCCTTCCCAGTGTCCTGGGCTCCCTGGGTCAGACCCTGTGTTTGGGACCCTTAGGACCACTCAGTCCCATCCTGTTTTCACCCGTCTATCCAGAAATGTATTTGGTTCCCCGTTTTTTTTAACAGCTCCTAACACTTGTATCTCTTGTCCTCAGTAAACTCCGGGCGAAGTTGGGGCTGAAACCCTTGGAGGTCAATGCCGTCAAGAAGGGTGAGTGTGTGGCTGAGGATGGGGGTGAGGGGGGGCATTTGGCATAGAGGAAAGTGGTTAGAGCATAGGTTCAGTACCAGCTAGTGGTCTTGTATGTGTACTTGCTGAGAGGAATGGGATTCCTTGCTTTCATGATGGCGCTCAGCTCCCTCCCTCCCTCTTTCCTTTTTTAGCTTAAAGAGAAAGAGAATTTATTAGTGAAGCAGTGAGACTGAGAGTGGCTACTCCACAGACAGAGCAGCTCAGCATATTCTTTAAGTTTGAACACTTGGCTTTGCCTCCTCACTGCCTGTGTGAGAGATTTGCACAGTTACTGCATACTGATTGGAGCTGTATGGGTGTTGGGTTTTAAGCATGATTTGAGGGGCTTTGGAAGGCAGAGAGGGTCCCACCATGCTGTGTGGGGTGACACGGGAGTGTGGGGATGAAGTGGGGGTAGGGAGGTGAAGGTTCCTTCCCCCTCCTCCTGGCCCCTTCTGGCCCCCTGAGCTGGAAGGGGGCAGGGTGAGTGGCTCCCTCCTCTCCCCACCAGCCATGGGCAGGCATAGCCTCACGTCTGGGCCCCCCTTCCAGAGGCGGGCACCAAAGAGGAGCCCGTGGCAGCCGATGTCATCAACCCCATGGCCTTACGACAACGAGAAGAGCTACGAGAAAAGCTGGCGGCTGCCAAAGAAAAGCGCCTTCTGAACCAAAAGCTGGGGTGAGGGGGTCCCAGCCAGAGTGGGCAAGGGAAGGGCTGCCAAGGAGCTCTGCCAAGGACCTCTGCAGCTGGGGTGGGGGAGCAGGAGCAGGGCTGCCAAAGGGTCACTTTTCTTCCCTCCTCAGGAAGATAAAGACTCTGGGGGAGGATGACCCCTGGCTGGATGACACTGCAGCCTGGATCGAGAGGAGCCGGCAGCTTCAGAAGGAGAAGGACTTGGCAGAGAAGAGGGTGAGGACCTGGCAGCTGGGGGTGGTTGCTCCATGCCCCTGGTGGTCTGACTAGCTGGTGAAGCAGGAGGCTGACCCCTGGGAGGTGAGGCTGGGCTCAGAGAGGTATGAGGTTTGTGGTCAATGGCGTCTGCTTTGGATTCTCAGTGGCTTGCCTGCAAGGCCTGCCCTCTTTGCACTCCCACGTGATAAAGCCCTGTGTGTCTTCAGGTGAACCTGAATGGCCTGAGGTCATAGGTCACCCCCTTCCCTGGCTGTCCCATAGGCCAAGCTGCTGGAGGAGATGGACCAAGAGTTTGGTGTCAGCACTCTGGTGGAGGAGGAGTTCGGGCAGAGGCGGCAGGTGAGGTTGCTGTGGCAGTGGGTTGGGAGTGGCACTGCTGTCCCTGATGCTGGGATCCAGAGCTGGGTGGTTCAGGGCTCCTGACTCTGCCAGACTTTCCCCCTCCCTTCTAGGACCGGTACAGTGCCCGGGACTTGCAGGGCCTCACTGTGGAGCATGCCATTGATTCCTTCCAAGAAGGACAGACCATGATCCTTACCCTCAAGGACAAAGGTGGGCTGAGTAGGGTCCTCTGGTTGGGGGCACAGGCACTGATGAGCTGAGGGCGAGTGTGAGTGGCCCCTGCCTCTGCCCTGTCCCCAGGCGTGCTGCAGGAGGAGGAGGACGTGCTGGTGAACGTGAACCTGGTAGATAAGGAGCGGGCAGAGAAAAACGTGGAGCTGCGCAAGAAAAAGCCCGACTACCTACCCTACGCAGATGATGAGAGTGTGGATGACTTGGCACAGGCAGGCGGGCGGCATGGGGCTGGGGCAGGGAGCCTTGGCAGTGGGGGCTCTGAGGAGTTGGTGGCTCTGTGGTTTTTCACCAGCCAGGCTGGCTCCTGATATGTACCCCTTGCCTTGCAGCAAAAACCCCGCTCTATCTTGTCCAAGTACGACGAGGAGCTAGAGGGCGAGCGGCCGCGCTCCTTCCGTTTGGAACAGGGCGGCACTGCTGATGGCCTTCGGGAGCGGGAGCTGGAAGAGATCCGGGCCAAGCTGCGGCTGCAGGCTCAGTCGCTGAGCACGGTCGGGCCCCGGCTCGCCTCCGAGTACCTCACGCCAGAGGAGATGGTGAGCCCTGCGGCCACCACCCACACTTGTTATTGGTGCAGTGGTGAGCTAAGGAGGGAGATCTGGTCTTCTAGCTGTGCTCAGTCCTTGTGGAGGAACAGTGATTGGCAGCCCTGGGGAGATGCCTGGGAGGCAGTGGGTGTAGACAGAACAGGAACTGTGAGCCAGATGGATCAGCTTTTATGTTCAGGCTCTACCACATGGCCAGCTTGTGCCTTGGGTGAGTCCTTTAACTATGTGTCTGAGGTGCCCCTTCTGAAATGGGGATGGTAGGAGACACCTCTCAAAGGCTGTTGCAGGGGTTAGTGATACTTTGGTGAGTCGTGGTTTTATAGCTGTACGTAGATTTTGCTGTATGTAGATTTGGGATGACTGAACACAGAGGTAGCTGGCTCAGTAGACTGCATGGCTAAGTGGCTGAGAGCAGGACTCTGGGACCACGCTACCAAGATTCACAATCCCAGTTCTCCCCCCTTAGTTGTTGGGTGACATTGGGTGAGGTACTTAACCTCACTGCCTCAGTTTCCCTCATCTCAAGCGGTGGGGTGGTACTCACATGCACCTCACATCTTGTTTCTGTATAAGAAGTATTCATTCTCATGGGCTCGTGGCACCTGCCCTCTCCTTCTGCTTCACATCTCCTCTCCTCCCCTCCCCTCAGGTGACCTTTAAAAAGACCAAGCGGAAGGTGAAGAAGATCCGTAAGAAGGAGAAGGAGGTAGTAGTGCGGGCCGATGACTTGCTGCCTCTTGGGGACCAGACTCAAGATGGGGACTTCGGTTCCAGGTGGGCTTGGACACGGGTGGCGTGTGGGGCCTGGGCTGGTCTAGGGGCCGATGCTCACTGTAGAGGTCTCTTTCCCCAAGACTGCGGGGCCGGGGTCGGCGCCGAGTGCCTGAGGGAGATGAGGAGGCCCAGGAGGAAGAGGAGGAGAAGGAGCCAGTGCCTGAGCCCCCACAGTCAGATGACACTAGAGTGGAGAACATGGACATCAGTGATGAGGGTGAGGGGATCCAGCCTGCTGAGGGTGGGTGGCAGGGGCCGGGAAAAGAGCCCAGGATCCAAGAGGACGATCTGAGCAGGCATCTCCTGTGTTTCCACCAGAGGAGGGCGGAGCGCCGCCACCTGGGTCCCCTGAGGTGCTGGAGGAGGATGAGGCGGAGCTGGAGCTGCAGAAGCAGCTGGAGAAGGGGCGCCGGTTGCGGCAGCTTCAGCAGCTGCACCAGCTGCGAGACAGCGGTGAGAAGGTAAGGAGGCCCTCGAGGCTGGTGTGCGCCTCAGCAGGACTGAGTGACAGGCGTGTCTGTGGTGACCTGTTCTTACGAGGCTGCACCTGCATTCCAATCCCAGTTTTCCTTTTTGTTTAATGTGTTATTTGTAGATTTTTAGGTTTCTGCAGTGTTTCACTATATAATGCTTTAGTGGTCATATCCTTCCCTGTTTTCTTTCTGTGCATACATGTTGCATGCCTACTGTGAGTAAGGCAGAACAGCTTGACTCTAGAGTCCACATTTTTAACTCTACATCTCCTCCGTAGGGGGAGAGTGGGGCTGGAGAGAGGATAGAGCAGTGAAGCAGGATTGCTCTCCACTTGGGTAGAGGCGGGGCCCCTGCGGAGGAGTCAGAGAAGCAGCAGTCCTGATGTAGGAGACAGACTACAGGAGTTAGGTGTCACCAGAGCAGGAAGGGTTTTGAGGAGGAGTAGGGTGTTTTCTAACACCACTGAGATGCAGTCAGGTGTGTCACAGTTGAAACAGTTCCAGTGATTTCAGAGGATTGGGAAGAGGTGGGGGTGAGGAAGTTAGGGCAGGACCTTGAGATACATAGAGCAGGAGTGGGCAGACTTTTTGTTAAAGGCCCTGAGAGTGAGTATATGAGGTTTCAGGGCTTATGGTCACAGTCAGAATTGCTTAGGTTCTTGGCCATTATAGCTAAAGCAGCCACAGACAGTTCATAAATGAATGGGCATGACTGTGTTCCCATAAAACTTCATTTATGAGAATAGGTAGGGGGCTGTGGTTTGCCCTCTCCTGCTCTAAAGAGGCTCACTTCTGTCATGTGACTTATTTCTCAGTGAGTCCATACAGCCCTGTGTGGCTCACTTTCCTATAACGTTTCTAGGGAGCCAAAGCAGAGCCTGGCTAGGCAATCCCCTCTTGCTTTTTGTGTCCAAAGCCTGTTGTTTCATTGTCCCCAGCTTTAATAAATGAATTCTCAAAGTAAGAAAGAAATGTAATATAATAAAATGGAAGGGAAGGGGTGCAGAAGTGGATGTGATGACTAGAAACTTCTCCAAGAAGGTTGCTGTCAGGGGCAGAGTAGTGGGGATGTGGGGTGGAGGATTTTTCAGGGAGGGGAGATCCCACATAATCCTTGTTTGCTGATGGCAGTGACACAATAGAGGAGACAGTGGGTGCCGTCGGGGGATAATGTTGGGAAGAATTTTGAGGGGCCTCAGAGCCATTCCAGGGAGGAGGGTGGCCTGAGTAGGAGCAAGGCCGAGCCTCTGTGACAGGAAGGAAAGTGGGGGTGGGTGGGTGCGAGGGTGGGGATGGGGCATTCAGAGCTGAAAGCATGTGGAATTTCCACAGGGTATCTGAGTGCCCTGTGGTGTCAGGGAAGGGGTTTTGGAAGAAGCAATGTTTACAGAATCCTGAAACAGCAGTTCGTCAGAAGAAGGGTGGGTGGCAAGGAATTGGCAAGAGAGGCTCCGGTGTGCTCCAGGTCCTGGAGGTAGTGGTGAGGTCCTGTGTGAGGCTGAGGTAGTGAGTTGAGGAGCTTTGGAAAAGGATCAGCACGGGCCTGGTCATGAGGGCCATGTAGGATTTTGGATATTGACTCAAAGGGCAATAGGGAGCCATTGGTAATTTTGGAGCAGATGGGTGGTCTAGTGAGATAGGTGCAGAGTGGAGACCATCACAGGTCCACTCCAGGCAGTGGGAATGGCTTGTCTTGCTCCAGCAGGGAGGATCTTGGGTTCTGGGGTCTCAGTGGCACCGCCCCAGGAACTTCTGGGTTTGCCCACAGCTGCTCCCTCCTCCAGGTGGTGGAGATTGTGAAGAAGCTGGAGTCCCGCCAGCGGGGCTGGGAGGAGGATGAGGATCCAGAGCGGAAGGGAGCCATCGTGTTCAATGCCACCTCGGAGTTCTGCCGCACGCTGGGGGAGATCCCCACCTACGGGCTGGCCGGTAACCGGGAGGAGCAGGAGGAGCTCATGGTGGGTCTCCAGGCAGCACCACTTCACTGACCTCTGCTCTTGGCTGGGGCCGGGGGTGGGCAGCTGTGTCGGCCCCCGTGGTCCTCAGTGACGAGCCTGTGTCCGGATGGGCTGCTGGGGCTGACGCTGGTCTCCTGTCCTCCAGGACTTCGAACGGGACGAGGAACGCTCGGCCGCCGGTGGCTCCGAGTCTGACGGGGAGGAGAACATTGGCTGGAGCACAGTGAACCTGGATGAGGAGCAGCAGCATCAGGACGTGAGGAGGGCGGGGCGAGCCGGGGGCTAGGAGGGTGGAGGGCGGGGGCCATGCAGCCTGGGGGGGGGCTGGGAGGGTGGGAGGGCAGGGGCCACGCAGCCTCGGGGGGGGGTGGGGCTGGGGCTGGAGGCAGACACCTGGGCTCCAGGCCCGGCTCTGCCCCTTCCTAGCTCAGGACCTTGGGCAGGTTACTCTGTCTTAGAGCCTTAGTCTCCTCGCCCACAAGTGGGGTCCATAGGGTTAGCGTGAGGATCAAATGAGCCATCTCGGCACAGGCCCTGGGGCATGGAAGGGACCAGAGTCGGGTGTGTTGGGTAGGGAGTGAGGAGTCCATGGGCCCACTGACCACCGTGTGCCACCCCCTAGTTCTCTGCCTCTTCCACCACCATCCTGGACGAGGAGCCCATCGTGAATAGAGGGCTGGCAGCTGCGCTGCTCCTGTGTCAGAACAAAGGTAAGGGGCTCCAGCCACTGTGACCCTGCCGGAGCCTGGGTGCTATGACAGCCTGGTGCTGGTGTGGCTTCCCTGGTCCCCTCTGCTTTCTTTCTCTTGTCCCCAATGCTGAGCCGCTCCTTTTGCACGTGGTTGTGGGGCAGTCATGGGAGTGCGTGGCCTGCTCTGCATCACCCCATTCTTGGTGGCTTTGCTCACATGTCCCCTACAGAGCACCACCTCCCCCAAGGCTCACTGTCTCTGAGGAAGAGTGGGGGACTGGAAGCAGGCCAGGCTGTGGCAGAGACCCTGGCATCAGGACCCCAGCCCTGCCGTTTACTTGGTTGGGCCCTGCCCGGGACCTGATTGCTCTGTCTACACAGGCCTGATGCCTTTACTCCCGCAGCGTGGCTGTGAGGGTCCCACAGTGCCTCTCTGCAGTTGGGGCGTCAGGCCTGCACTGGGGCTGCGCCCCTGTGATGGGGTGGACAGCATGGAGCCTCACCACCTCCCTCTGCCCAGGGCTGCTGGAGACAACAGTGCAGAAGGTGGCCCGGGTGAAGGCACCCAATAAGTCCCTGCCGTCAGCAGTGTACTGCATCGAGGACAAGATGTGAGTGTGGCAGGGGTGGGGGCAAGGCCAGGGGCTGGTGCCAGTTCAGAACTCCCAGAACCCAGGCGGGGCGGGGACTGGCCCTGAGGCCCTCTCTGTCCGGAACCAGGGCCATCGATGACAAGTACAGCCGGCGGGAGGAGTACCGGGGCTTCACCCAGGACTTCAAGGAGAAGGACGGCTACAAGCCTGACGTTAAGATCGAGTATGTGGACGAGACGGGCCGCAAACTCACGCCCAAGGAGGTGAGGGCCTCTGAGCCGGAGCCAGGGCACCACGGGCTCTGCGCTCAGCCAGCACTGGCTGCGGGCCCTGGAGAACTGCCGGGGCCTCTGCGGTGGGCATAGCAGTCCCCCTCTCAGGCCTGGCGGGAGGGTTGGGCAGGTGCCTCGGTTCCTTTGCTTTTACCTGCCCCCTTGGTGGCTTGACCTGCCCTCAGGGTCACCATTCTGACGGGCAATGTCTAGGCCCTGGACCAACCCTGTGGTCTCATTGACACTGAGCTCCTGCCTGCCCTCGCCTGCCTCTTGCCTCCTCACCATCTCCACCCTCACCTAGCGGCACTGTCCCCGGGCACTTCCCGGGTTTGCTGGCCTCTCCCTTCATTCTATGTGTCCTGGGCCAGCTCCAGCCCAGCAGGTCATGGGAGATCCAGCGCAGCACATCCATCTCCTGAGCCTGTCTCCCCTTCTCCTGCCCCCTTCCCACCACCCTGGCCCAGGTGGGCAACCACTCCTCCCCACTATGTGGGGCACAGGCAGCTCTAACACAGATCCTGCCATGTCCCCAGGCTTTCCGGCAGCTGTCCCACCGCTTCCACGGGAAAGGCTCAGGCAAGATGAAGACAGAGCGGCGGATGAAGAAACTGGACGAAGAGGCGGTGGGTGGCCCATGGGGACAACGTGGGGGTGGCTTCCACATCAGCTGGTGCTGGGGTGGCTTGTGGGCTGCGCTTCTCCTACCTAGTGCTGACTGGCCGTGACCCCGCAGCTCCTGAAGAAGATGAGCTCCAGTGACACACCCCTGGGCACCGTGGCTTTGCTCCAGGAAAAGCAAAAGGCCCAGAAGACACCATACATTGTGCTCAGCGGCAGTGGCAAGAGCATGAACGCGTGAGTGGCCGGGCGAGTGGCTGGGCAGCGGAGGGCCTGGGCTCCTGCACTCCAGCCTCATACCCTTCTTTTCCCCGCAGGAATACCATCACCAAATGAAGCGGCTCCCTTCCGACCCCTCCCCAGCTTTAATATTAAATAAAGTTCCCTCCTTATTTTTTCCTCCCTGGTCATGGTGCAGATTCCAGGGTTAGACCTGGGAGAGGCAGGCAGTGCTGGGAGGAGCATGGACACCACCCTTAGGCAGGCTCGGTGGTCAGCTCTGTGACCTCAGGCAAGTCACTGAACCTCTCTGAGCCTTAGTTCTGCCATTTGTACACGATGTCTTGTGAAGATTAAGCGAGCTCATTCATTCATTCATCCACCTGGAAATCAGAAGTGAGCAAGACCCCTCTGAGGTGGCTTCGAGTCTGGTCTCTGCTAAGCCACCAGGTGAGACCTGGTTGTCAGGTGACAGGACTAACTAAACAAGATGAATGGAGAGAACTAGCCTGGATCCTCTAAGATAGTCCTCCACCCCCACCCCCACCCCAGCCAGCTGAGACCATGCCAGTGGTTTATCTCCTCAACCCCCACATGGTAGCACAGCTCTGGCCCATTGTCAAAGGTCACGCCTTATGCTCTGCGAGGCTGGCTTTCCAGTTAGAAATGGAAGGTATTTTAGAGACTCGGGCGCCTGGTCTCTCCTAGCTTCCAGGTCCCAGGACTGGCCAGCCTGGCAGGGCAGGGGCAGATCTACACAGAGTGGAGGTGTTGCCACGTCCTTGTGCCCCCTTGGTCTGTGGAGGAGAGGGTGAGTCAGCTCCGGGCAGGGTCCCTAGAGCGCCTCCCAGGAGCCTTGTCCCAGGAAGGGCTACAGCGGGAAGTTACTGGAGTGAGCTCAAGGTGGCTGGCCGCTCTGCCGCAGGCGCGCCAGAGCCCTGTGAGAGGGGAGGTGACAAGTGGCTCCCATAGGAGTTGGACAGAACCGGTGTCCCGCCATCACCTATCCCTAAATACATTCCAGATGGTTCAGATTTTTTAAAAAGTGAAACCAAAAAAGAAAAAAGTGAATTTAAAAAAATAATCGGGGCAGAAAAATGGAAGCAAAGAGCAAAACACAGTTGCCTTGACCAGTTGCTCTTGATGACGTTTTTACGTGGCAAGCTCGCCCAGCAGTCACTCTTGTTTGAGCTTGTCTCCCAGTTTTGAGGTCTGGTTCTGATGTGATTTGCACTTTGGCTCTGTCCTCAGGTCCCTCAGGGAGGTGTCCATGGGTGTCTAGAATGGGCATAGGATTTGGGGAATCGGTCCATTTCTCCCAAAGCCTGTGAGGCTCAGCTGGTTTTGGCAGGCAGTCCAGTGTCCCTGGCCAAGCTCATGGTGAAGCTCATGCTTTATCCAGTGCAGGAAGTGGCCTGTTAGGATGCTGTCACCATTGTCAGAGCCAGAAAAGTGTAGAGCAACAGGGGACCAGGGTTGAACTGACCAGGTTTGGCCCAGGATTCCTCTTAACTCTGACCCTATTGACTGGGTAGACAGTAAATGGTGAGCCAGGGACTTGGAAGGTCTTTCAGACGCGGGCTCCTCCTCTCTTCCCCTCCCCGGTTGACACCATCTGCCTGCTTCCTTTTCTGTCCTGTGGCTGCTGAGCCCCAGGCTGGGTGCTTGCCCTTCCTGCCCTGATGCATCCTAACCCCTCCGCAGACTGCCTGCCCACCTGCTGGGCAGCGAGGCAGCAACCAGGAAGCTCAGCCGGAGGAGGCAGGAGGGGCCAGGCACCACCGAATCCTGAGGTCCGAGCCCCAGGAAGAGCATGCCCCCCGCTCTGCTACTGCTGCTCAGTGGTGGGGCCCCAGCAGTAATACTTCCCTGACCCTCGGGAACTGGGGCAGTGATGCCTGCAAGCAGGCTGGTGTGGGTCAGAGAGCTCTTAGTGGGGGCCTAGGGGCGAGCCAGCTGGCACTAACTTGTCAGGGTGCTTTTCCATTTACTCACTGGCTGGCTGACCTGGGGCAACAACTTACATTGAGTCTTGGTGTTATCTGCAAAATGGGGGGCGTGATCTCAGGCTTGTGGGGCTGGTGCAAAGCATAGCTGAGAACATCTGTACTTCCTTCAACAAATACATACATGTGAATATTATCATATATACAAATAGAAGAATGCGATGAGATCTGGGATTTGCTTTAAGTTACTCCGTTAAAAACTCATGAAGAAAATATGGGGGGTGGGTATAAGGTGGGACTAGCAAGATGTTGATAGTTACTGAAGCTGGGTGGTGGGTACAGGGTTCATTATTCCATTCTGTCTACTTTCGAGCATGCTTAAAAATCCTCATTATAAAACTTTGTGTCAGGAGAGCTAAAAATGTTGGCTTAGCAACACAAAAATGTACATATGTTCAGCCAAAGACACAAACGAGTGTTCAGAACAGCACTATTTATAACCGGCCCAAACGACACAACGCAAACGTCCATCAACAGACGAAGAAAGAAATGGGTATTTCTGGGACATGAAGGAGGTAAAGCCCAGACATAACAACATACATACCATCTGCTTCCATTTAATACAGAACCAGGCAAAATTAATCGGCGCTATTAGAAGTCAGTGTATTGTTTCTCAAGGTAGAGACAAAAAGAGCAAGAAGGACCCGAGGAGTGACGCTGTCCTAGGGCAGAAGATGGATGTCCCAGCTCAGACAGCAGTTGCTTCCTGCACCTTCCCGCCCCCCTTCAGGCTCTCAACAGATTGGACTGGATGATGCTTATCTGCACTTGGGGGGGAGGGGGTGCGCACACGACACTTCTCTTAGTCTACTCATCCAAATGCTCCCCTCTTCCAGAAACAGCCTCGCGAACACCCAGAAATAATGCTTTACTAGCTAGCTGGGCATCCCTTAGCCCAGTTAAGTTGACACATAAAAGTAACCATCACAATGAGTCACCGAAAATGGTCTAGAAAATGACTTCTCTGCTTAAACAGAATCCGGTTTCTGTTCTGTGCAGGCAGTGCTGTCTGCTGCCCTGCCTCCTGTTGTTCTCCATCCTGGCTCCGAGTTTCCAGCACCTTCTCTTTTCAAGCTGGCTTGGAAGTTCCTGTTCCGACTTTTTGGATTACCCGCAGTGTTTTCACATGTGTTAACAGTCTAAACTTAGTCTATAGAGCCTTCTCCTTTCCAACCATACGGAGCCCTCAGAACCCTTTGTTATAGCTGCTTCCTTTGGTCTCGGGTGTTTGTTCTGCAGAACCTGGTCTCGGCTTTCAGAAGCAGCCCCAGATTGGCATCAGTAATGAGCGTGCTCCTCGTTCCTTCTCGCTTCTCAGATCTCTCCTCTGGGGTCTTTGTGAAGTTCATCTTCCAGGGGTTCCTTACCTATTGGTGATAAACTCTCCTCCGCTGGCTTCAATGTCCTCACCTTGGTATAGGATGGGGTGGCTGGCCTCGCTCACAGGGCCATGGTGAGGGTCAAAGTGGCCCTGCCTTGGCTGTTTCTCTGAGGCCCCAACACCCTAGGAAGACGGAGTTGGCCTCACTGAAGGCCTCCACTCAGGCAGGCTGGGGCCCAGCCAATCCCACAACACCCCTCCCTGACTTGAGGCACCAGGTCCTGCCATCTTGGGTTATTCTCATCAAAATCCCTGAGCCTAGCATTCCAGGGCCTGCACCTTCCAGACTTAACATGTCCAACACATGTACCATGTTACCTGCCCTTCCTCGGACCCCTGGTCGTTCCCTCCTCTGCACCTGCTCTAGGGGACACAGAGAAGCCAATTTCCCTCTGTGCCAATATATGCTCTGTCTTGGTGAGTGGAGAAGAGACAGGAGGGGTTCCCAAAAGTGTGTCAGCTCTGGGTAAAAGAGGGGGCCTCACTGCAGAGGCCTCCTCTCACAAAACTCTCTGTGGCCACAGATGACATACAGGGTTGATAAGATGGACCCTCATTGCCAAAATGCTAAATTATGGGAGCTATTAGGTGACTCGTACCTACGTGAAAGAGGAAGGCACTTGGAGGTTCAGACGTGAGGCAAAGATAGATGAGTCCAAAAGCTCCACCAGTTTCTAGAAGGGGAACAGCTGCAATAGTGGGGTGAGGAGATCCCTGGGAAGAAGACCCCTTTAGAGATTAGAGTTCTGAGGTCTCAGTTCCTCCGCTCACCCCGTGGCCACCTGAGTCCCATGCTATTTTCTGAAGCAGGGTTCCTGGGGGGGGACACACACAGCCATGGACATTGCCAGGAGAGGTCCCTGCACCTGATCTGGGTGCTTTAATACGAAAGAGTAGGGCAGCTCCCACCTCTCTCCAAGAGTTCAGAGCACATGCTGGTGGTCTGTATGTGCCAGAGGGAAGGGACTGATAACAGCCCTGGGGGCGGGGAACCTGTGTTACCTGTGCTGGACCCGTCACAATTGCTGTTGGACCCTTTGGTTGGACAGAGACACTTGCTACTGGATGATGTAACTGGGATGGACGGTTTGGATGCTGCAGCCCAGTCAGTTGCTGACTTGCAGGTTGGACGTGCTTACCGTGACCCCTGCTGGTAGCTTCTAGAAATGTTGCCTGAGTACGGAGCCAGGAACTGATCACACCTCCTCACGCTGCCGAGGTCCCGGCGCCGGAGCCGCAGTGCAGACCACAAGGGGAAGAGTGTGCTTCCCCAAGAATGAACGAGAGCAGGCCCAGCACCGTCTCCACGCCCCACAACCCGGGACGGCCGGCAACAAAGCTGCTGCTACTCGGCGCCTCACTGAACTGGCGAGGGCTATGAACGGAGTGGACATTTAGCACTGTCAGACTACCAGAGCAGGAACTGAAAAAATTGCTGCCACCGCCGGTGGACAGCGTGGGTTTCTAATGCTTTATTCCCGGGTCACCGGGCAAGGCATGCGATGTGCCTCTACAGCTTCCATAGGGACTTCGGCTTCTCTTGCAATGTGTCATTGGACCACGTTCAAACACGTGAGCCACTGTTGGTGTCTTGACTTTCCATGACATTGGTGATACTATGACAGCGATTCCTACCGAGGAAACATTTCACCGGCCTTGCAAGCCCCTCAGACACTGGTGGGTGAGCAGAGATGGTTGGGCCACGCATGGAGACAAAATCCGGGAGCTGCAACCCAACTCGGTTCCTTGGGAGACAAGGAAGCAACTACTGGGATCACTGCTGGCCCGACGCCTCCGACTACAGAGAAAGGCCCCACACCACTTTGGCTTCTCTGTACATTTAAGGCGGCACACTCCACATTTAACAATTTTACAAAGGCCTCTATACTGGGCCACTAGTCAAGAGACCGAGTCTGAGTGGGCCCCTCAACAGGTAGCCTTGAAGGTCAGGAAGCTGCCACTGAGCCAGCCTCCTTCAGGTGCCAGGGACTGTCTCAGCTTTGGAACTTGCATCCCACCAGGACTCACTGGCCTCCAGGGCTTTTGCCTTTATGGACTTTTTCCTGCTGCTGGGAAATGCAAACTCCCACCTATCACCCATACCGCGTGCTGGCCCGATGTCAAAGCCAGCCCCTCAACACTGCCTGAGAGCTTCCCTGGCACGGAGGCCCGACCTACCCACACTCTTGTCTACCACACACTGTCTACCCACACACCTGTCTACCCACACACCTGTCTACCCACACACCTGTCTACCCACACACTGTCTACCCACACACTGTCTACCCACACACCGTCTACCCACACACCTGTCTACCCACACACCTGTCTACCCACACGTCTACCCACACACCTGTCTACCACACACTTGTCTACCACACACCTGTCTACCCACACACCTGTCTACCCACACACCTGTCTACCCACACGTCTACCCACACACCTGTCTACCCACACACCTGTCTACCCACACACCTGTCTACCCACACGTCTACCCACACACCTGTCTACCCACATACCTGTCTACCCACACACGTCTACCCACACACCTGTCTACCCACACACATGTCTACCCACACACATGTCTACCCACACATGGGCAGGTGGTATCGCCCCCAGGAGCGGCCCTTTAACAATGGTGGGAGTTGATGGGAAAATACCCCACTGCCTGGCCCCCCTGGGGCTATCGCTGAAGTAGCTTCCAAAGGTCTCTGTAGAGGAAATCTGTAGTGAACTCAACCTGATATGAAAGAAAGAACATAACAGAAGGATACCCAACAGAAAAGATACACCTGAAAAGCTAAGAGACATGGAAGATAGGAGTAAAGGCGCCAACATCTGAATACTAGGAATTCTACAGAGAAATATAAACATGGAGGGAAAACATATTTGAAGAAATAATGGAGACAAATTTCCTGGAATAGTACAAACACAAAGCACCTTGGATCAAAAAACCCTGAAGAGTGCCAAAAGGAGAGAGAAGGAATCACCACACCTACATACTCATACAGAACTCGAAGAACATCAGAGACAATGCTTACGGGAGAGAAAAACACATCATATACATGGGAACGAGAATCCAACTGACATGATTGTCCAATAGCAACACTGGATGCAAGAAGACAAAGTAGTATTTTGAAAGTATTGAAAGAGCCTTGGTTAGAGCATCGTCCCAATATGCCAAGGTTACAGGTTCGATCCCCGGTTAGGGCATATACAAGAATCAGCCAATGAATGTATAAATAAGTGGAAAAACAAATTGATGTTTCTCTCTAAAATCAATAAAAAATTTTAAAAAACCACAAAGTACTGAAGGAAAAGAATTTAGAATCTATAACTTCATATCCAATCCATACTGTCTTTCAAATATAACAGATGGGTCCCAATTATTACAATGAGTTAAATAAATTAAACATATAAGTTAAAAGACAAATAGTGATTCAATTTTTAAGAATCTAGGTAACACCTAGTGACATCTAAAGCATGGAGGTGTGCACTGACTGGAATAAAAGGATGGAAGATGACTTACCAGGCAAAAATACTAACCAGAAGAGATCCGGGGCAGCTATACTAACATCAGGTGGAAAAAACTAAGACACGAAGCATCTATAGGATGGAAAATGGAGTCACTCTGTAATGAAGGGCTTGATCACAAACAGAGGTGACAGTCCTTAACATGCGTTGCTCTAGATGTATTAAGCAAAAATTGAGACTACAGGAAGAAATCATTAAACCTACTTCAGGGATCCACTGTTGGTGAGCGTCAACAGGTACAGCCACTTTAGAAAACATTTCCCAGCATTGCCTAAGGTTGTGACAGGAATTCCACGCCTAGAAACTGTCCCAAGAGAAACTCCCACATGTACAAAAACACATACAAGAATGTTTACAGCAGCAAAAATGTGGGAAGGACCCGAAGATCCATTGGCGGAGGAGGGAATGGATAACATGTGATACAGACCCACATTGAAATATTGACAGTCAAAAGAACTGCAGCGCCCGGCCGGGTGTGGCTCAGCGGTTGAGCTTTGACCTAGGATCCAGGGGGTTGGGGTTAAATTCCCAGTCAGGGCACATGCCCGGGTTGGGGCTCCATCCCCAGTCGGGGGCATGCAGGAGGCAGCCGATCAATGACTCTCTCATCATTGATGTTTCTCTCTTTCTCCCCCTCTCCCTTCCTCTCTGAAATCAATAAAGACATATTAAAACAAAACAAAACACTGCAGCAACATACAATAGGGAGGCTCACAAAAATGTATGATTAAATATAACCCTCAGCATGTTAACCTTTTCATAAGGTTAAAAATAACATTAAGAAACTCTTAAAAAATATGTGTAGATACAAGAAAAGTATATTAAAAGAAAACAAGGGCATATAAAATTCAAGAAGATGGTTACCTTGGGTAGGAGAACAGAGAATGGAATGGGTGGGGGAAGGGGGAGGCATACGGTTGACTGGGTTAGTGTCAAAGCCCTAGCTTTTGTGGCGGTGGGTCTGAAGGTGTTCACACTACCAAAAACAATCCGCTAAATACTTAAATACAAATGGAAATTAAAAAAAAACACCCCAGACTAAACTATAATTAAAATACTAGTTACTTCACACCAATCGGGATGGATACTATTAAAAGAAAAAATGAACAAAAAATTAACGTGTTGGAGAGGATGTGGAGAGATTGAAAGCCTTGTGCACTGCTGCTGGGAAAGTAAAATGGTGCAGCTGCTATGGCAACAGCATAGCAGTAGCTCCTTTAAAAATTAAACAGAGCCCTGGCCCGTTTGGCTCAGTGGTTAGAGCGTCGGCCTGCGGACTGAAGGGTCCTGGGTTCGATTCCGGCCAAGGGCATGTACCTCAGTTGCAGGCTCCATCCCCGGCCCAGGTCGGGGCGAGTGTGGGAGGCAACCCATCAATGTGTCTTTCTCACATCGATGTTTCTCTCTCTCTCCCTTCTGCTCTCTCTGAAAAGCAATGGAAAAAATACCCTCAGGTGAGCGTTAAAAAAAAAAAAATTAAACACAGAATGACCGTATGGTGCAGCAAATCTACGTCCCAGCTTACACCCAGCGAGGTCGCCAGGGGGCAGCCGTTCCCCGTGTTCAGAGCAGCGCTGCTCACAACAGTTAAAGACGGAAGGAACCCAAGAGTCACTGACGAGTGAGTGGAGGAACCAAATGTGGCAAATTAATACACACAGTGGAATATCATGCAGCCTTCAAAAGGGAAGGAAATTCTGACACGTTACAATACGGACGAAACTTGAGGACTTTATGCTACGTGAAATAAGCCAGAAGCACTGTGTGTGTTGTGTCTACAAAAGGACAAACACTGTATGACTCCTTACCTGAGGCTACCGAGTCAAACTCACAAACAGAAAGAACGGTGGCCGTGAGGGCCCGGGGAGGGGCCCCCGGGGAGTTAATGGGCACAAAAACATTCTGGAGGCTGGCTGCGCTCTAATGTGGACGAACTTAACACCGCCGAACTGCGCATCTAAAAATAATTAAGGTGGTAAATTTTGTGCATTTTACTGCAATTTAAAAAAATGAGATACAAATACATACAGAGCTGCATCAAGGGAAATTTTAGCCTATTCACAGATTACCTGCTCACAAAGGGAAAACAGTACCTTCAGAGGGAAACGATACAGAAACCATCCCTTTAACCCAGTGACCAAAATCAGTGTGACATCTGTACCACATGCCTGGTGAGCTGCAGTCAGCACACATCAGTTCTAGACTGTTTGCTAAAGTTGTTCGACCGGAACCCGAGCGCGCAAGAACAATTACACGAACCCAAATCCAGGCCGTTTTCATAACATAACTGGCCTGCACTTGCCAAGAGTCCATTTCATAAAGAACAAGAAACCAGTAAGGTGTCTTCTGTTCTCAATTAAAAGAGGCTAAAGAGATGTGACCATCAAATGTGTGTTGTGTCTACAAAGAAATAGAATGTGGCAAATGTTACAGTTTTGGTGACCCTGATGAAGGGCAAAGCAGGTACTTACTTTAGAATTCTTTCAGCTTTTCTTTACGTTTGAAAATTCAAGCCTCAAAGCTTGGGGTGGCGGAGGAGGTAAAGCTGAGAACTAATGAGCTAAGCACCCAACCCAAAGGGTTAGAAAACCACGGAATAAACCCAAAGGGAGTATAAGTTCAGGGGAAACAGGGCAAGAGCAGGAATTAAAGAAACACAAGGAGCTAACAAGGAAGAGGAGTGACATCACAAAGCTGGCATGTGGAAGAGACTGACAAACTTCTGCCAGGACTGACAGGATAAAAAGGAGAGGAAGCACAAACGAGTATCAGGTATAAATAAAGGGACACACTTTGGATACAGTCTAGACTATAAACGTAAGGCAATTCTACACACAATTTTGTGCCAATACATTTGAAACCATAAGTAAAATGAGAAAATGTGAAAATATTTTTTCTTGAAAATTCAAGAATGGAAACATGAGCAATCTATTATTAATAAACATCTAGAGTTAAAATCTACCCACCATGCCCAAAATGCCAGGCACAGTTGGTTTTAAGTGTTTTACCAAATGTTTTAGAAATGCAACATTCCAGTCTTATACAAAACCAGACAAAGGCAGCAGAGGAAGCAAAAGCTCAAGCCACCCGTTAGGAACCTGGATGCCCAAATCCCCCCAAATATCAGAAGACCAAATCCAGCAACATACTGAAAAATATATATTCCAGGAATGCAAGGATGTTTTAATGTAAGAAACTCTGTCAAGATATCTCACCACACAGACATGCACACAGGTCACCACATTTACAGTCAGAGAAAACCACGTGGCTGGCTCGGATTGCCAAGAGGGCTCCTTGGCACATATAGAGAGTGGGGCGAGAGAAGGTTTCCAATTGTTTGTATGGAAAATAATACAATTAATAAATAGTAATAATGCAAGAATTAACTCGTGCACTCACAACTGTAAACCTACGTTTGCCAGTGTTACATATGAGTGGCTGGATCACAAGGCAAGAAAGTGAGCCGGGCTGCAGGAGAAAAGCCCTGGTGGAAATGACCTGGCTGGAGAGGTTGGTCCTAAAGGGATAGAGGTGCAGAGTCTGAAGGGCCACAAATCTCAAGCCTGACTTCAGGAGAGGTCAGGACTACCAGGTGACCAATCCTGTCCACAGCATTTGGCAGGGGAAGGGGGCTCTAAGAACACTCAGTTCATTCTTGGAGATCTATTCACAGGTTCGGATTCCACGACTGAGGTGGGACTTAGAGGTGGGATTCAGCTTCAGAGAATGACAAAAGGGAGAAGCATAAGGACTCTACCTCCATCAGGATTCTGAGCTACAATTCCAGGAGCTAAACAGCTAAAAAGAGATGGAGAAGTAGAGATGAAATGGTTTCAGGGGGAAAAAAAGACTATTAGGTAAGTCACAGAATAGCTGAGAGCTGGAAGAAAACGTAAGGCCAAGCTTACAGACACAATGGCAAAAAATCACACAGTGGGCCACAGTCAAAGGAGTACTTAGAGGAAAATGTATAGTCCTAAATATATTAAAAAACAAGATTGAAATGAAATAAATTACATTAGCAAAACATACAACTCAGAAGCTAGAAATGAGAAAATAAACCCAAAGAAACTGGAAAAGGCCAATAAAGCAGACAGACATTTTGCAAAGCTGGTCAAAGAAAATATACAGAAACCAGGACAGGCGCTTGGTGGTTTGATTTACTCACTCCTTGTTCCTTTTTCTGGTGTAAGAACCTCTCTATTCCACAGGAAACACGTCATATGGATCAGGGGTGGCTCATCTTGCCTCCCTGCAACCCCTAACCCCCTACTCAGCCCTGGCCACGGCGACTGCTCAGGAGAGGGCAAGTGACCAAGCAATTGGTCTCCCTTAAAAAACATGAATCCTGATGAACTCTGTCTGTGAGGACTGAGTGGAAGCGGAGCTTCCTGCAGAAAACACTTGTAGGGAGCAGAGACAACCTGAGAAACAAATGAGGAGCGAGCCCTGACGGAATCATGCCAGTCCTGGGTCAGCTCTGTCTAAAGCTCTGCTCACAGAGCTCAGGCCAATGAGTTTGCTTCTGGTAATTCAAATGAAATTTTTGTCATAAGAAAGTCCCAAATGCAAATTACCACACATGACTTTTAACCCCAAAACCTTAAATATACATGAAATAATATACATGAAATTATTCTTAAAAAAAAAGTTACCAAAATTCACTCAAGGACAAAAAACTTAAGTAGATAAAATGCCACAAAAAACACTAAAAGGCAAAGATCCACCCCTAAAAAAAGGCACCAAGCACAGATGTTTTTATAAGTAAATTTTACCAAATAAATTTCTACAAATTCAAACCTGAAAAAGATTAAATGTTTCCAAATCCATTCCACATGCTAGCATAATTCTGCTATCAAAATGGGATAGGAAGATCAGATCATTACAACAAAAAATGAGCCCTGGCTGGTGTGGCTCAGTTGGTTGGGGATCATACTGTGCACTGAAAGGTCACCGGTTAGATTCCTTGTCAGGGCACATACCCAGGTTGCAGGCTTGATCCCTGGTAGGGGGAGTACAGAAGGCAGACAGTCAATTGATGTTTCCCTCAATCCCCCACCTTCCTTCCTCTCTCTAGAAATCAATTAAAGAAAAAAGTGAAATTTGCCCAGAGAAAGATATAAAAATCCCAACTAAACAAACAAATACTATAAAACTAAGCAGGGTTTACATCAGAATGAGAGAATGGTTCCACCTTAGGAAACCTATTAGTGAAAATCAGTACAATAAAACAAAATCTTTTATCTCAATAGATGTAGAAATTTTATCATGATGTTCTGAGTAAAGGAAAAACCCCTCAGTAAGCTAGGATTCCTTCAGCCTAATGAAGGTTACCTACCAGACACCTAAAGCAAGAATCGTATTTCTTGATAAAACATGAGAACCACTCCCGCACTGAGAGGAACAAATAAGGGTGCCATTCAGCAGGATAGTGGAGGTCCTGGCCTCTCTAATTCAAGAAAAGAACTGAGCATAAAGGACCAGATGAATCTGCCTCTAGCAGATTTGACTCTTTAGTGAAGAGAATCATCTGAAGAGCTAATTAGAATTAGAGAAGCCAATGAGATCAATTAGGTGAGCCTACAGAGATGGACAGTTTTCCTAGACATCAGTGACAGTTAGAAACGTAATTTCAGCCCTGGCTGGTCTGGCTCAGTGGTAGAGTATCAACTCCACAGACTGAGAGTCCTGGGTTTGATTCGGGCCAAGAGACACAGCCAATCGATGTGTCTCTCACATGGTTGTTTCTCTCTCTTCCGCTCTCTCTGAAAAGCAATAGAAAAAATATCCTCAGGTAAGGATTAAAAAGAAATGTAATTTCAAAAGACCCACTCATAACAATTCTTAAGATTCCTGAGACTAAACTGAATTGGAAACATCAGAGACCCTACGGAAACAATACTTTACAAAAGGACAAACATAACCTCATTTTTGGATATGGAGACTCAAAAGTGTTGATAGCAATTTCTCTCCCAAACTCTGAGAATTAAATCCACACCAAAGAAAATCTCAGAACTTTTAAACAAAAATTGACAAGTCCATTCTAAAGTTCTTACGTAAGAAAAAGATATGAAATTTCCAAGCAACAGTGGGACAGGGGTAAGGGAGCTGTAACAGTCATGCTATAAAATGTGGTATGTGCACACAGATAAATAGGATTAGAAATTCCAAAGAGATCCATATATATGCAGGAATGTAGTTTATTACTTAAAAAAATTTTTTTTAATTGGTTTTTAGAGAGAGAAAGGGAGAGGGGGAGAGAGAGAAACATTGATTGGGTTGCCTCCCAAACACACCCTAACCAGGAATCAAACTGCAGCCTGGACAGGTGCCCTGACTGGGAATTGAACCAGTGAGCTTTCAGTACACAGGGCGATGCCCAACTGAGCCACATTGGCCACGGTGAATATAGTTTATTTTAAAAGATATTTTAAATCAATAAAGAAAGAATGACCCATTTAAAACATGTGGCCACCGCTTTAGGAATAAAGTTAGCTATCTCCCATAAAAAATAAACTTCAAACAGGTTAAAAATAGATACACACACATATATCTCTACCTCATCTGAAGTTTACTTTTTGTATGTATATATACATTTTAAAATGTGTATATACACATACATGCAAGTATACACATATATGTATACATTTAACACTCTACTAAGCAACATAATAGAAAGTGAGTGAGGGGAGCAGATAAATGAGGAAAGGTTGAATTTCCATTGGATTACAACGGGAAGTAAAAAGACAGGAAGATCTATGAGGACGTTTGTAGGGTTGGTAACGGGAGGTGCGAGTTCTCACCAATAGCCTACCACTTTTTGATGAAGTACAGCTGCGGTGACTAGCAGGGGAGAGGGGAATGGGTACACAAGAAATTTTGAAATACGCCCCAGAGTAGATCTGCTAGGCAGTGCTGAGGGTCGTTCTGAGGATTGTAGTTATAAATTCAAGATTAAAAAAGTGAGCCAGTTGGAGGTTCTAATAGTTACAGGCACAGAGGTGAATGGTTGGGCTGGCTGGGGTTAGGTTTTCATGGCTGAATGCAATGGAAGCAGACGAGAGTGGAGGGTGTGGGCCGTGGAATCCGCGTTGCAGGAGGAAAGTGAAGGCAGGAGAACAATGGTGAGAAGGCGCTGGGGCCGGAGGACAGAGGTAATGAGTTTCTGCAGAGGAGCTGGCTGAGCAGTAAGAGAGAAAACCAGAGGCAGGGACTGCACAGGTATCTGAATTCAAAAGGTGCTGCAATTTCTATTGATATCAGGGGTCCAGGGAGTAGACATGTAGGCAGCAGGCCTGGAATAGAAGACAAGAGCATTAGTGATGGGGATACCAAGGAACTGAAGGGTCACAGTGCTGAACAGTCCCATCCATGGGATATAGAAAACAATGACGAAGCAGAGGTAAAAGACTCTAAGCCAGAAGATAAACTCTTCAATGTCTGAGCAGAGACCAGAAGGTCAATGCCAGCAATGAGGAGGGAGAGTATATAGCCAGAGGTAAAAAAAGATAAATGTGATGATGTGGTTTACAAGAGGGCTGAGGAGTGATAGTGTGAGTTGCCACAAGGGTCCAGCAACCAGGGGAGGTACACAGCAGCAGGGAGATGGGCACTCCTGCAGTCATGGGTGACCAGAAAGGCAGGGAAAAAAGCTTATGAGGCACTATGAAATTCATCCTGAGTGTTTCTTAGAGGCAACTGGGTACTAGGTCCTATGGCTGTGATCCTGAATGCCTGAATCAGTATGGATTGCAAGCAGGCAATAAAATGGGACTGTTTCCAGTTATAAAATACATGCAAGGAGGGACAGCACAGGGCCTGCCACTTACTAAGTGCCCAATGAGAGAGAGAGAACCTAGGAAAGACTCTAGTCATTCCATATTTTCTGCCCATTCAGCCTACCTGCCCATGAGGCCTCTACTAAGAAGCAATTTTTAATTTCACCACAGGTCCCTCCTCCCTCCAGAGAGCCACTCAGACACCAGCACAAGTCATCACCCACCAGGGGTTTAATTCTCCTAGGTCAGTTCAGAGAGGAGTCCTGCCTTGTCCCGATCCAGGGGTGGGGTGGTGGGGTGGGGGGAATGGGAGATCTGCAGAGCACCCTTGGAATGTCCAAGGTCAGAGGAACGAAGGACTAGTCTCTGTGCAAGAGGAGAAGTGGGTCCTCGGGCCTCAGGCTGCCTCCTCCTCTTCGCTCTCCTCCTCGCTCTCGTGATACTGTCTACGGTTGGTGTTAACAAAGAGGTCAGAATCATCTTCAGAGCTGTACTCTTCTCCTGATGACTGTGGCTCAGCTGGGAGTTCTGGCTGAGTCTGTCTTCATGGGGGAAAAGGACAGTTAGCCCACTGCCTTCTGGGAAAGCCAGATCTGCAATCAAGGAGCCCCACAAAGAGGAGGACCCTATGACTAGGCAGTCAGGGCTCAGCAAGTCAGACAGGGGCAGAGTCAGAGCAAACAGCAGTAAAACTTGGCCAAGGAAAACAGGCTAAAGACAAACCCCCAATGCTACCCTCAAAAGTTTACCAGAGTGACTGGTTTTAATAATAATGATTCTACTACCAACAAGCAATGGATCCACATTGCATACCAGATACTAAACTAAGCAATTTTATAAGCAGTAGCTCCTTTAATCCTCACAGGCTCTCATTTTATAGGTGAGGAAATTTAGGCTTAAGAGATTAAGTAACCTGCTTAAAGCACCTCATTTATAAGGGGAAAAGCCAGGATTTTAACCCATACCATTTAACTTCCAATCCATATGCACAACCACATACTTTGGAGCTCTCACCAGGGAGAAGGGAAGGCTCTATTTCCCCATCAAGGCACAAAAGCCTGAACCCCTTTTTTCTGTCTTCCCTACCCTAAGGCTTGAACCTTACCTGTTCCTGTTATGTTTCTCAGCCACTTCAGAGAAGGCCTCAGGCCTATATCAAGGGAAAAAACAGGGTCAGAAAAAACATAAAAATCTCTCAGCATAAAAGCTGTTTTCAGCTGTTCCAGCTTGGGATACCATGATCTTTCCTCCCCCAATTTCACAGCTAGGAAGTCAATCCCCCCAGAAATCAGGCAGCCAGTGGCCAAGGGGACCACCTACCACTGTCCATCCTTCTGCAGAGAGCGCACATGGTCTTTGCAGAGCACAAAGGAGATCTCAGCCTTCACCTTTTCTCCCTCTTCAATAGGGTCGACAATGAGAAAGTCCCCTGTACGTGGATAGGAGAAAAGACACAGTCAGTTCAGCTTTCCATCACAGGAAATGGTTCTATCTCCTAGACAGCTGCCTCTCTCACCTCTCTTGATCCAGATGTTCTTACGGTATTTGGAGGGCATGCTCACCAGGAAGCGCTGCCCCTGGGCTGTCTCCACTTCATGCAGATTGTTCCCTGGGGTCCTGAGTACCTGGTCCAGGAGACCAAGAACCAGTTGGCCTCATCAGCCAGCTCAAAGATCCACTGAGCTGCGCTGTACTATCCTCCCACACCAGGAGCACAAAAGGAGTGCAGGGGTTGGGGGGAGAGCAGCTTGTGCCTAATGCTACTTACCCTCACGATCTGCTGCTGGTCAGAAGGTACCATATGTTCCCCCAGCACCTCCTTCACCACATGCTTCCTCTTGGTGGCCTGAGACATGCTGGGTCCTTTCCCAGGGTGGCGAGGGACGCAGAAGCTGCCAGCCTCTCCTCCTGAGTTTCTTGGATGGCAGGCTCAGAATCCAGGACTGTTTTGAAGATGGGGAGGGACCTTTTACTGAGGAGTGACACAGTATCCTGGTTAAGAACGTGGGCTCTCAAATCTAATTGCTTGGACTGAAATCCTAACTTGACTATTTCTTGTGAATGAAAAAAGAGGTTCTATGGAAAATGACCTCACAGGGTAATCTGATCATAAATTCCTAAATGGGTAGGTCATGGTGAGTGGTCATGCCCCAAGCCTATAACTTTTTTTTTTTTTAAACAAACAAACTTTTATTTATGGATTGATTTTAGAGAGAAAGGAAGGGAGAAAGAGAAAAAAAAAATGTATATTTGATGTTCCACTTAATTGTGCATTCATTAGTTGCCTCTTGTATGTGCCTGACTGGAGATAAAACCGGCAACCTTGGTGTAGCAGGACGACGCTATAACCAACGGAGCTACCGGGCCAGAGCCCAGGTCTAGAACTTCTTTAGTGAAAGGTTTTTATGGCATGACCAACCTCAAGAGAGCATATCATCTCATAACTATCCTGTAACCCACTCCCTGCCTTGCTTTCTCCCACCCTCATGTAATCTTCCTTAGCTCCCTTCTCAATTTCAAATTCATAAAAGGAGCTGCAAAACTGTTAATCTCTGGAATGTTTAAGATCTTGCTCCTTGGTATATGTTGTAAGTTTGGATCAAATAAGCTCATAAAACTTCTCCACAGGTTTGGACATTCCTGCATTGACAACCCTTACTGTTCAATTCTCTAGGCCTCTGAGAAAATAATAGCTAACCAAGAACATCGTTATTAGGATGAGATGATGTAAGCAAAGCACTTAGCACAGTGTATGTCACATAAAAATAACTCACGTTACCATAAATACTGGCATAATCATAAAAACTAAATAAGTCATTCCAGCAATCATGCAGAAAGAAGAGATAAACTAAATTGTTCTCTTCCTCAATATGCTTGTACATCCCAGTGTAGCACAGCAGCACAACACAGATGCTCAATCTCTCAACACACTACAAGCAGAGACCAGTTAGGAGAGCACCGCAATAGTCCGAACCGGGAACAAGTTCATTATGAAGGGCGACGTAAGCCGGGTTGGTCTGGATTGTGACTTGGGTTCTGAGATGACAAGGACTGGCACCACCAAGACTGGTGGTTTCCAAAGGAAAACAATGAAGTGCTACCTCTAGTTGTCGTTCCCTGCCGTCCTCCCCTATTCCGGAGGACAGACGCTCAGAGAGAGAGAGAGAGAGATCCACACCTACCTTCTGGCCCTGTTCTCCCACGGGCGCTGCCAGAACGACCCTGTTCTCCAGGCTGGACGCTGGGAGCGGCTCGTACACGGCTCACTTCGCAGCTGAGCCAATGAAAACACAGAAAAATGAACCTGCCGGCGGTCACGACGGTGGTTTGCTTGGCCTCAGCACTTAAGCACCCCCGACTCCTGCCCTGCTCCTGAAAGCCCGACTCAGGTCGGCCAGAGTCGGACCCTTCCGAAAGTCGTACTTCCGGCACTCTGCCGTAAGCCTCCTGCCACCCTCCTCCCTCCTTGTCCGTCCCTCTAACTCTTCCTACTGGCAAGTGGGCCAAGGCTAGGTTCTTGAGTTCCGGATGCCGTGCAGCGGGAAAATGAAGTTTCTCCACCGAGGCCCCTGCTCCCTGAGACCGGAAATGCTGACCGAGAAGCGAGTCCGTACCAGGCAGGCCGGCTTCCCGGGAATCGACCGAAAAGTAGCGCCTACTAAGGTTGCTGTCGAGGTCCAGAGCGCCTCATCTCTATGGCTCTAAGCGGCTAGAAGTGCCAAAGTTAATTTTGTTAGGCGGCTCTCGAGGCGACCCGGAAGCGGAAGTGGAAGAAAGTTCTAGCGGGTTGAGGTATCGGCGGGAGCAGCCGGGCGGCGGGAGGAGCCGTTACGGGAGCTGGAGCTGCCGGTGAGCGCCAGCCGCGGAGCAGGGCCCGGTCTTGAAAACAGAGGAGGTGCACGGAGGAGGGGAGGAGAGGGGTCGCAAGCGCTGCGGCCTGCCAGAGGATGCGCTCTCGGAGAGGGCTTGGCGGCAGGACGCGGCGCGTGGGTGCGGCGGCGCGTGGATGGGGCGGGGCGCGGCGGCGCGCGTTGGGGGCGGGGCTGGCGGGCGCGGCCGGAGCCCAGGCGTGGATCCGGCAGGGCTGGGAGCAGGTGTGCGCGCTCCGGCCTGCGCCTGGGAGCAGCCTGTAGGCCGGGTGGGGCAGGGGGACCCTTTGTTTGCTTTTCATGCCAGGTAGCCTTTCCAGGCAGTCAGAGTGCCTTCATTTCCCAGCCAAGGTCACAGAGGGTGTGACACCTTCAGGGCGAACCCTGGCTGCTGACTGGGAATTTTCCCACTGCCCCGCGTGAGCCACCTGATATGGCAGGATAGTCTTTCCTCTAGGGCAGAACCAAAAGCCATTTCTCGCAGGGAGTGGAAGCGATTTCTCTCTCCCTAATAGTGGGGAAGATTCGTTTTGAACCTCAGTTTTCTTATCCGTAAAATGAGGGGAATCGAGTATAATGGCTGGTTTCGCTTTCTCTCAATATGAGATTTGGGCCAGTGGGCCTTTGGGAGTTTCCGGGTTTTCAGTCCTAACCTACCTTTTCTTGGGATTCCCAGATTAATTCTGATCAAGATGACAACTTCTCAAAAACACCGAGACTTCGTGGCAGAGCCCATGGGGGAAAAGCCAGTGGGGAGCCTGGCCGGGATTGGTGAAGTCCTGGGCAAGAAGCTGGAAGAAAGGGGCTTTGACAAGGTGTGGGGAGGCTGCATGCAGCTGGGGAGAGCTGGGGGTGAAAGGCTACGGCATTGCTTGGCAGTTTGGGAGTGAGGAAAGTGAGTTTACCTCCTGGGGGTGGACAGTGGTGTATAACCTGAGGAGAGAACCAGAGCCTGCCCTTCCTCCTAGGCTCATGTGCTTTGAATGTCATGTAGGTGGCCTTACTGTTTTTAGCTTCATAGGTCACTGAGCAGCTTGCCCTTTATTTGCCTGTTTTCCAGGCCTACGTGGTCCTTGGTCAGTTTCTGGTGCTAAAGAAGGATGAAGACCTCTTCCGGGAATGGCTAAAGGACACATGTGGCGCCAATGCCAAGCAGTCCCGGGACTGCTTCGGATGCCTTCGAGAATGGTGCGATGCCTTCTTGTGATGCTCTCTGAGGGGCCCCCAATCCCTAACACCAGCCTTGAGTCCCCAGAGTTTGCAGCTGAATGGGGGCTACTCTCTTGTCCTCTACAAAGGAAACGATTGCTGTCTACTCACCTTGATGTCCTCCAGGGTCTTTGGGGGAGTCCTCTCCCCTCACCATTTCAACTTTTTTGGAATTTTCACTCTTGCATGCATCTCCCTTCTCCTTCCCTTGCCAGTTTTAGGTCAGTAATTATTAGCTTTTCTGAATGGATTTCTGGCCCCTTCCCTCACCCCCACTCTCACCTCTGGTCTGTGTTATGCCATTTGGCTTCTCTTTTGGCAGAACAGTCACTGTCCATATAAAACTTTTTAAATCAATAAAGTCAGTGGCCTTCAGGACTGGGCTTTGTGTTTTGAAAAGCAGATGCCCTGGGAGTCACCTCTTTCCCAGGGGCTGATCAGGTCTGCCACATTCCTTATCAGTGCAGATCGAAACTGGCAGCTTCCTCCTCACTCTGGAGGACGGCCACCTTAGTCACCCAAGCCTCAGACAGGTGCCTTGGAGTGTCTCAGTCCCTTGTAATGTGGGGGAGAGTGTGGGTTGATCCCTTCCTGGGATCCAGATGGGCTGTGGTGTTCCAGATGTCCCGTTGAGTCAATAGCTGGGCTAGACAGCACCTGGTGGAAAAGTCAGTGGGAGTCAGAGGTACCAGGAAGAGGGAGACCCAATGTGGGTAAAAGTTCACGCGCTAATCATCATGTCTTCTAGCCTTTGGGAGGAATGGGCTCTTGCCATCTGTCCTGCTGTCTTACGGATGCAGAAAGAGCATGAGTGTCACAGCAGGGAGGGTGTGAGTGAATTGCACTTTTATCTAGTACACTTTCATCCAGTTCTTGGTTGAACACTTAGTGAGCCAGGCCCACAGCTAAGATGTTTGCAAACACTCTTCTTCCACAATAATAAGTAATTGCTTTCTCTTTTATAGGTGAGGTAGCCAAGGGACCAGAGAGACTAAGTAATATGCTCATGGACTTCCTGATAGGAAGTACCTGGACTATCCCTCGACACCTTGGAAGTCCACGTACCTGAGAGCCCTGTGTTCCTTGGTAGTGTTACGCAGGCTCTCTGAGCCTCAGTTTCCTCACTTGGAAAATGAGGTTGTTGTAATAATCATACGAAACACTAGCTGTGTAGCACCCAGCCCTGGTTTTTAGTCCTTCAGTAGAGCAAGAGGAACTACTTGCCTACAGAATTTTTCTCAGAGTGTTACTGTCAGGTTCTTGAGTCTCAATGTCATAGAAATGAGCACTGAACTCAGTACAAGATAGAGTTTATTGAAAGGAGCTTGTGCACAAGGGAGTTGATCAGAAAAGAGCAGTGGAGCGCCCCCAGGAGTTCTTGTGGACGACTAATATAGGGGCCTTGGGGTAGGGTTAGGGCTTGGGAATGAGGATGAGGCCAGTTGTCCCAAGATTGTCACCTGGCAGCAGCTGATTCCAAGGTAGTCAAAAGATGTTTTCTATGGTCAGTGGGCCACTCAAAGGGCCTGTCAGATAATGCTTATGCAGACATTCTAGTTACCATTTAATTGACAAAACTATTTTGCAGAATACGATGCTAAGAAATGATGTCGCAAGATGCTACTAACCGCGCTGTGTCCCAGCCTGTGTTGAAGGCTTGTGATGTGTGGTGATAGCTGGGTCGAAGAAGTGCAATATTCAAACAAAAGCTATGAGTCTTTAAGCCCAGTGTATAAAGACATACTCTGAGTTATAGCTTAGTGGCACAACTGGAAAAAGAAAGAAAGGATGTGGTTAGGTTAATTTCAACTATGGAATTTTACTGAAAACAAGGGGTAATAGGCCTTTAAGATGAGTTCTTTCGGTCACAATGGAGTCCAGGTGTTACCCCTGTGTTGTCAAGAGGGCTTACAGTCTGGTCAGGAGAGACTGACTGATATTAAATACAAAGATGGGGTAATATGAGAAGATTTTCGTGATCTCGGGATAGGGAAAAATTAAAAAGTTGATAAATTCAAGTTCATTAATAGAGGCTCTGTTCTTCTGAAGATACCATAAACAGTGATGGGCAAGACTAACAGAGTGGGAAAGGACATTTGCAACACTAACGACAAAGGGCTGTGTCCAGAGCACATACCAAACTGCAGTGAGGAAAACAGGTGACGCAGAAAGCTGGGTAAGAGACGCAAGGGGGCCCTGAACGATACCCAGGTGGATAAACCTGGGAAAAGGTGCTTAGAAGTCAGACGTTACCAGGTGCCGAAGAGGAAATGGAACAGCAGGAACTGACATCCGGAGAGGAATATAAAGTGGTATGCACACGGGGAAACCAGTGGGTGTTTTTAGTAAAACCGAAGACCCACCCTGTCACCCAGCAATTCCACTCCCCCAGCTATGACTGAGGACTCGCAGGCCTGCTCCTGCACCTACATGAGCCTCCACAGCAGGTTGGTTTGTAACAGCCCCCAGCTGGAACAGCTAGTGGCTGTCAGTACCAGTGAACATGAACTTGCTGTGGTACAAGGGGAGAATCTCAATACTAAGCAAACGAAACATCAAGTAGTATGATTCTATTCTTATTAATTCTTGCTTGAGGATCTCTACAGAGGCAGTAAAACTAGAAAAAGGCTTATCACAAAAGTCAACAGTGATTGCCTTTCGGGTGGGAAGTAGGTGTGATGAGTGGGACAGCGTGGGGGTGGGAGTGGCAGTTTCCATATCTTGACCTGTGGTGGTGATACAGGCAGTGACTAATTATTTGTTCAAGCGAACAGATATGTTCTGTGTACTTCTCTGAATGTTAGCTCCACTTCAGAACAGTAGAAAAGGGAATCAAGACCAGGAATAGAGCACCTATGCGAGTAGTTGGAAACTAAGGTCGGTAGGGGTGAAGGTTCAGTGCAGGGCTGGCTCTGGGGAGTGTGAGTGTCCTTTGAAAGGACACCGGGTGTTTGTGTTACAGGCCACTTCTTGGGAGGGTGCAGGCTGAAAGCCAGACTGAGGTGGTAATGTGGGCTGTCCCAGGAGTTTCAGCCATACTATGTTTCTGATTTTTTCCTGGATGGGTCCAGAGTCACTTGACCCTTGTGCGGTGATGCTGTCACACAGGCCTGGTGTGCTTTGCAGGGAGGTGCCTGGCAGGGCCACAGCCTCCCCCACCTCAGCCCTGACTGCCAGAATCCAGTGGGCATGATGAGGTGGTGGAGACTGGTTCTCCCTCCATGACGCCCTTCCCAGAGGTCCTGGCCATGCTGGTTGCCAGTTTTGCCGCCTGTGGCTCTGGCACTAGGGCCCCAGCAGAACTCTGGGGTGTGCTGCTTGCTCTGCTCCTGTTTCCTCTTCCCTGCCTCGCCCACAGGCTTTGTCTCTGAAGGGGTTGGACCTGCTTTCTCACCTCTCCCTTGGGACTCGGGCAGTACCTGTGACAGGTTGGAAAGGCCCAAACACTTTTTCTGGGCCCCTTATTGCATCTGACACAGCTGCTTGGATTGATCCTGAAGCAGCAGGAGACAAAGTGCATCTAGAATGTATGTTGTGACAATGTGGCCTTTCAGAGATCCAGCTCCAACTCATCCAGCTTGACAAAGGGCCCCAGGCCTGGGGGTGTTGGAGAAAACAGACCTAGATAGGGATGAATAGAGATCAGGTTATCTAAATGTCAGCCCACATTGCCCAACAGGACATGCTTTGTTGGCGGCCATGGCTGGGCCTGGAAATCAGCAAATACTGATTCAGTGTCATTGTCCCCGTCACCCCTGCTGCCACTGCACCCAGCCAGGGCTTGGGGTGAACCCAAACCATGCACTCCGGGGTCCTGAAAGAGTCCTGCTGCCCCTAGAAAGGAAGTAGGGAGAGGCTACAGGATGAACCCAAGCCCAAGACATCTGCCCTGGTGGCAGCCCAGATAGTATGAAAGGCTCACAGTATGTGTTCGTGACTGTCAACTCACCTTCCACATTGCCTGCTCCCTGCAGGGACCCAGGGCTCTCTCTACTGTTACTCCTGACCTTGACTGGTGGTAGCCTGGAAGAGCCAGCTGGGCCCAGTTCTGATCTCAGTTCCTCTTTTATCTGCTGTGTGACCTGAAACAAGGTGCCTTGCTGCTCTGAGCCTGTTTCACCTCAGCTGAGCAGGATGGTGAAGATTCAACCAGCTAATGAATGTAAAGCCCCTGCTCTTAGGAGAGCTCCTTCTCAGAGGGGAGCTAATCACTGTTGGCTACAACTTTCCTTGCCAGAAAGTCTCCAGAATGTGGTCCGACAGGGAAAGGGGAGCAGAGCCCTGGGGGAGAGAATAAAGATTAAGGGTTCAATGAAGAGGGTTGGGGAGACAACATGAAGGCCTGATCCCAGGGTGACGGGAATGGCAAGGGCCCATCCTGGTCAGTGAGACCCATTGGCCAGGAGCAAGAGAGTGGTGCCATGGGCAACCCAGGTTGGGATGTCTAGGCCACAGCAAAACGAGGCTGTGCCCTATGGCCAGTTGGGGTTGGCCAACACCAAACTCACACCTGGCTTAGGCCTCCTGGAAGCCAGAGTGGTCCAGACTGGGTGGAGTCCAGGCTAAAGCCTGGGTTCCAGGTGAGACCCAGCCCTGGGAAATTCTCCCAGGTACCTCACCTCCAGGGATACTGCCCTGCACAGCAGACCTCATATTCTGGTGGAGCAGTCCAGGACTCACATACTAGGATGCTGGCACATGGCACCACCCCAGGCCCTACCACTGACCCTTCCCTTTTGACCCCCCCCCCATTTCTTCCTTGCAAAAAGAGGACATATTTACTGCCTCTGCAGGGCTGTTATGATGAGAGAACATATGTTGAGTCCCTGGCACAAGACCTGGCACACAGCAAGAACCCAGTAGTTGTTAATTTCCCTTCTGTTAGGGGGATTTACCAATGGAGAAATGTACGAGGCTTGTTGAGGATTAGAAACAGATTTATTGAAAACCACCTGGGTGAGGCTCCGTGAGCAGTCACCACCCCCGAGGGGGTAGAAACTGGTTTTTGTTAGGGCTTAGGTGGATGGGAGAGGGAGGGGGGAGCTGGGTAAGGGATCAATCTTGTTCTTTCTGTTGTTCCTACAGTCAGGTACAGGTGTTCTCACTGGTCATTTGTGGTTTGGCAAGGACTTGTGGTCACTTTGTGGTTTGTAAGTTGCCAAGTTCCCGCTTCTATGACTGCTCGTACCAAGACGGGAATTTTGGACTTGGGTTGCAAGGGACATACCTTCCCCCATCCCTCTTTTCACCAAGACACTGCTTCTAGCTATATGACCTTAGACAAGTGTCCTCACCTCTCTGATTAACTTTCTTCATCTGCAAAGTAAGGATGGTGCTTACTACTTTGCAGTGCTCTTGAGAATCCATCAGTGGGTGAAAGGCCTGGTAATTGTTAGGTTGGGGTGGAAAAGACTCATCAGCATCAGCATCTAGGAGTGACGGGTAAGGTAGGGGCACGTGAGCTGGGGACCAGGCCTTGACTAGTTTTCCGGGGAGTCGTTGGAGGTAAGTGTCACATGGCTGAACTCCAAGTGACGAGAGCAGACCTGGGAGAGCCCGAGGAGGCTCCTGGCCCCTTGGGGCTGCCTCTCCTCCCTCTCCCTGTGTTGCTCTCTTGGGCCTTTAACTCTCCCCCTTCCTGGCTTCCCTCAGGTCAGGTTCCTGCCTGGCTTTGGCCTCCTCATCAAGCCAGCCTGGAGCCAGCCAGCTCTCCCACAAACTGGGCTCTGTCCCTTTAAGACAGATGCCTGAGCCCACAACAAACTTGTGACAGTTCCTTGGAATCCCAGGATTGTTTTCACACCTGGGCTGAGAGGGTGGGGCAGCAGCTGGACTGGGCAGTGACCGCACTCCGGCCCCGGGGCATGCTGGGTGCTTCCTCGTTCATCACAGTACTGTTGACCCTCGAACAGTGCGGCATTAGGACCACCTCCAGTTGAAAATCCACCTATAACTGAGTCTCCCAAACTAATAGCTCACTATTGACAGGAACCCGACAACATAAACAGTCCATTAACATATTTTGTATGTTATGTGTATTATGTACAGTATTCTTACTCTAAGCTTGAGAAAAGATGTTAAGAAAATCATAAAATACATTTACAGTATTTATTGAAAAATATCCACGCATAAGGGGACGCATGCAGTTCAAACCCGTGTAATTCAAGGGTCAACTGTAATAACTACCATTTACTAAGCATCAACTATTTGTCACATACTATAAACCACTCCTTCTTCCAAGCCCCAATTGAGACCCTTGACCCTAAGCACTGACCGGATGTTAGTGTCCTAAGGGCAAAAATCCTGCTTCACTCCAGTGACATGATTAAAAGTACAGACTGTACTGCCCAGCTCAGCGGTTGAGCATCGACCTAGGATCCAGGAGATCACAGTTCGAACCCCGATCAGGGCACATGCCGGGGTTGCGGGCTTGATCCCCAGTAGGGGGCATGCAAGAGGTGGCCGATCAATGACTCTCATCATTGATGTTTCTCTCTCTCTCTCTCCCTTCCTCTCTCTGAAATCAATAAAGATGTATTAAAAAAACACAAAAACTAACCAGCATTGAAATAAACATGGGAGAAGTCTGGATTTTGGTGGGATCCTTCCTCTCTGTTATATCAATCAGTAGTCTGTACTTTTTAAAAAAAATATGTCTTTATTGATTTCAGAGAGAGGAAGGGAGAGGGGGAGAGAAAGAAACATCAACGATCCTAGGTCAATGCTCAACTACTGAGCCACAGCCAGCCGGGCAATGCTGGTTGTTTTTTTAATTGTTTTTATTTATTTTAATCCTTACCCAAGGATATTTTTTCCATTGCTTTTCAGAGAGAGAGAGAGAGAGAGAGATGTCAACGTGAGAGAGACACATTGATCGGTTGCCTCTCCCCTGCAACTGAGGTATGTGCCCTTGGTGGGAATAGAACCCAGGACCTCTCAGTTGGTGGGCTGACGCTCTAACCACTGAGAACACTGGCCGGGCTTCAATGCTGTTTTTTTTATCTATTATCAGATTATTCCCCCCAAAAGTTATAGCGTCCTGTTTTGCTGGTACCTCCAGGACCCCCCCTGCTTCCCTGTGGGTGACCCAGTCTTGGGACATTAATAGAATAATCTTAGGAGATAATAGTTGTCCTCTTTCTTCAGATGAGGATACTGGGGCTCTCAGAGCTTGAGGGACTTGTCAGAAGTCACCCAGGAAGTGGCAGACCTGGTACGACACACACCCCTCCTGGCCAATTCTCATCCTTTGGTCTCAGTCTGGTTCAAAAGGAAAGATCTGACTTAGACCGCTTGGGCTCAAAAGCCAGCATTACCATTTACTATTTACCAGCTGCACTCCTTGGGCAAAGCAGTTGTCCCCTGTGTCCTGCTTCCTCCTCTGTTAAGTGGAAATGTAGAATCCCACTTCATCCTGGTTGTGAGGGTTAAACAGTGCCCAGCTTACCTGCTACGCATTAACAGTGCCAGGCCTCTTCTAAGCACTTTACCTACAGAATCCTCACAGCACCCCATTTTACAGAGGAGGAAACTGAGGCAGTGAGTGGTTAAGTAACTTCTCCAAGGTTACAGGTAGTAAGTGGTGGTGATGGCAAGAACTTGCTCATAGCAACTGTTGGTATTTCATACTGGATGGCCCTCCCTGAACTGCCCCGATGGTGGCACTTGTTGCTGGGGACTGCCACTGCCCTTTACCTCACAGGACAGGTGTGTCCTGGAGGGCAAGGCAAGCATCGGGCACACAGACGTGCTGAAGCCTGCCTGCTGCTCCCCTTGGTGCTGGGAAGCGGGGGCCTGGCCAGATTGCCCAGCCCCCGCGACCCCTCCCCCTCCCCAGCAGGCCACAGGGCGCGGGGCAGGGCGGGCGGGGGCGGCGGGGCGCGGCCTGGGAGCCGGAGCCCGTAAAAGCGGCGCGGCCGCCGTGGCCGGGCACTGATGACTATGGCGCACCCCAACTTCCCGCTGGCGCTGGGCCTGGCCCTGCTCGCGTTCTGTCTCCTGGCGCTGCCCCGCGACGCCGGGGCCCGGCCACCGGAGACCCTGGTGGGAGGACGGCGGGAGCTGCACCCCAGCGACCCCCAGGTGCAGAAGGCGGCGCAGGCGGCCGTGGCCAGCTACAACATGGGCAGCAACAGCCTCTACTACTTCCGAGACACGCGCATCCTCAGGGCGCAGAGCCAGGTGCGGCGGCGCGGGGGCGCGGGGGGCGGGCCGCCAGGAGTGATCGGGGTGTTTTAACAAATCGAATTAATGCCCGAAATTCACAATGAACAAAATATCTAAATTTCAAATAGGATCTAACCCTCACCTTGCACAGCTGCCTCACTAGCCTCACACTAGTCACTGCCCTGCCCGGTTAATTGGGGAGGGAGGTGGGGAGATGAGGCAGTGGGCTTCAGGCGCCCTGGGCTCAGCCTCCTGCCTGGCCCAGGCCTCTGCCCCTCCCCCTCGGCGATTCTCCCCAGAATGGGCCTGTCCCAGGTCTGAATCCCAAGTCCAGTGTGGTGCCCAGGGGAAGGGGATGGGAGATGGGAGGCTGTGAGGAGAGGTGAGGGGTCTGGGTCAGGGGTAGCGTCCCAGCTCCCCTGACCTGCCCCTGCTCTCTGTCCCAGATGGTGGCTGGCATTAAGTACTACCTGACCGTGGAGATGGGGAGCACAGCCTGCAGGAAGAATGCAGTAACTGGAGACCGCATGGACCTCACCACCTGCCCCCTGGCTGCAGGAGCACAGGAGGAGGTAATAGCCCTGCACCTACACACACCCCATCCTGTCCCCCACACCCGAGGGCCTTGGGTTGTCCACCTTGAACTGGTCTGGCTGGCCAGACTGATGTCAGGCTGAACACAGCCCTACCTTCTGGGTGACTCAGTGCCAGGTCAGGGTGGGGTGCAGAGGAGACTGGGGCTTCCCCCTGGAGTGAGAGTGTTGGCTAGAAAGATCTGGGATCTAGTCTTCTTGTCCGTTGGGCCAGTGACTGCCCCTTGTTGTGGGCCAGCGCTGACTGTTGGGAGGAGGCAGGCCTGGGCCCAGGCTCACCCCCTTCCCACTCTGTCTGCAGAAGCTGCGCTGCGACTTTGAGATCCTAGTGGTTCCCTGGGAGAACTCCTCCAGCCTTCTGAAGCACCACTGCGTGCCTGTGTAGTAGACCCCTGCAGCAGACCCCAGCAGCAGACCCCTGCGGCCCCGGAGTGGGAGGGTGTGGGCTGATTGGTGGAGGGTGCTTCGGGTCCATGGACCATATCCATTGCAATAAATTGCTAACACTGCTTCTTGCATCCGTCTCTTCTAAGTGTTTCACTCCTTCCTCTCTCCTGTCCTCCACTCCCACTCCTGGCAGCTCCCCCCCCCCCAGCTGAGCTGCTGTCCCAGCCCAGACAGCTCTGAGGTGTACAGGGTTAGCCCCAAATCTGGAGTCCTCCAAACACCCCAGCATCACAAATGTAAAAGAACAAAACTTTAGATTCTCAATATTCTCAGAGTTAAGGGGTGGGAGACAAAGTCACAGGAGAGGGATGGTGCCCCAGAGAGGAAAGGATAGGAGTCAGTGAATACTCTGAGGAGCACCTGAGCACTCCTCCTTCCCCCTGGATGATTCAGGGTGGCATGCTCAGGGTGACATGTGGAAGTGGGAGGCCAGCCATCAGGGCCCCAGGACTCTGAGCTCCCAGCCTATGGGATTTCTCTACCCACATATGGCCCAGAGATGGCAGAGCCCCTGCAGGTCAAGAGACCAGGAAGGCTGGGACAGTGACTCTCAAGTACACAGTGTGGGCCACACACCAAAGGGACCTCCCAGTGCTTTGCCCCTGGCAGGATCCTGGGAAGGGGCTGGACAAGGAGCTTTAAGGGGCTGAGGTCAAATATGCTGCCTCCAGGAGGGATGAGGGGCAGATACGGTTTAAATTAAACAGAGTTGTGACACTTTATGAACACCTGAATTTGTAGATACAATTCATACTCACCACACACACACATCCAGAACTCCTTCACACACCAGACACACACAGAGAAACCCTAAGCACACAGTCTGATGTTCCCAGACACCACACATATCCAGAAAACCACAACCTAGCATCCCAGATGCACAGACACAAACATGCAGAAGCACCCCCACCCAGAAACAACCTGGAGATGTATACATGGATCCCCAAACATGCAACCCAAGACCCACATGCTCTACCCAGAGCTGTCCAACACCCATACCTGGGACAGGATGGGCAGTTACTGCATCCCTTGGAAGCACTAGGTATGGGTACCATCAGGCCCAGGCAGGCAGAATGCAGTGGCTATGGAGAGTGCCCCTCCAGGCAAGGGCTCATACCCTGCTGGGCCTGCCTGGTCCCCTGCCGCCCAATGCTGGGATCTAATGAGGACCAGTCCCAGCTCCCAGGCCTTGCCCTCTGCCTTAGAGGTAGGGACTGGGAGATGTAAAGTCTGTGTGAATTCCACATGGAAGGCTGAGGAGCTGAGGGGCTGGGTTTAAGAGGAGTTAAGGATGCTGGAAAAACTTCCAGTCCTGCTTCCAAGTCTGTCACTTGAGGCAGCTCAGATAGCCCGGGGGCATGTGACGGGCCTGCTGCTTAGAAGGGCTCCCCTATGTCACCAAGCAGGAGCTTCCAGCCTGGGGCCAGCACAGGTAGGTGGCAGGAAATGCTTGTTGAATGAATGTGTGAGGTGGTGGAGTAAGGCCTGGAGATGTCTGCCAGGTGGCATCTCCAAATCACAGGTGGCATGTCCTTTGCACAGCCTCTTCCTGGGCCCTGGGTCAGCCAGGCTGGGGAGGGGAGGTGCTGTTTCTGTCCTGGGGCCTTGAGGCTTCGCCACTATCATATCCAGCTTAGAGGCACAGGGTTGGTTGACAAAATTGTGCTCAACTCAGTGCTAGGTTTCTAACACCCAGTGCAGGCCCAGGCACTTGGGGACCTCTGGGTTCATGAGATCCTCACAATGGATGCTGAAGGTGCTGGTAGGCCTGGATTCCTGAGCTCTGAGCCCTTGTTTCTGGAGCCTACTGGTCCCCCATGCCCTGACAACAGAGGGCTACTCCAGCTTGCTCTCTCTCTATCCTGAGTCCCGGGTCAGGAAGGCCTTCCTCCTCGAAACAGAATGCCTGCCCACTCTCCCTTCAGCCCTGAGCCTGGCCCACTTTCCAGGGCACCCCTCTGGCTGCTGCTAATGCACTCCTGGGCCAAGCTACCATGCTGGGCCCTGGTGGGGCTGGAGGGGACCACGAACAGCGCCTTTCACGTGCAACACACACACACACACACACACACACTAGGGTGTGCATACACATGCATACACACAAGTTCTCCTGCCCTGTGCCTCGGCCCAGCCAATGAGGACACAGAGCCTGCTGGAGTTTTAAAACTCTGTTGGGGCCCAGCTCTGTAGGCCTCCACAATCATTCCAGCAGGTCTGGGGACTTGTCCCGACCCACCCCGGTGAGCAGCTGGCCAGAGGCTGAAGTCCGCATCCACGGTCCCTGTCCAGGGATCACTTCCTGTAGTCTTCTTCTCCAGCCTGCAGTGTATGACAGGGGGGTGGCTGGGCTGTCAGCCTCTGCCTCTCCAATGCTGATGGGACTGTTACTTGGGGCCACTGCTGGGCGTAGCCCCCCTGCCACGCCTTCCAGCATCCCCCCATCCCACCCCCTCCCTTCTGGTCCTGCCTGTTCACCTCAAACGCCGCGTCCACAATCTCATCAGTGACCGATGCCTGGGAGCGGAACTTCTGTTGATAATGCTCCACCCCGGCAGCGAGCTGCAGGAAATGGAACAGGAGCTTCTGCTGACTGGGGGGGGGGGGGAGCAGAGGTGAATACAGGCTGGCTGGGCCTTCTGGGCCCCCAGAGCCCCACAGATGGCTATTCTTTTTCCTTTTTTTTTTTTTTTTTTTTATGTTTTCTTCATTGATTTCAGAGAGAGGAAGGGAGAGGGAGAGACAGAAACATCAATGATGAGTCATTGATCGGCTGCCTCCTGCGCGCCCCCTACTGGGGATGGAGCCTGCAACCCGGGCCTGTGCCCTGACCGGGAATCGAACTGTGACCTCCTGGTTCATGGGTCAACACTCAACCACTGAGCAACACCAGCTGGGCCCAGATGGCTATTCTTGCTTGCCTCCCCCCACCCCCACCCTCACATCACCCTAGACCTCTATTTCCAGCCACAGCCACAACTTTTCTGAGTGTGGCCTTGCCCCCACCCAAGTCTGCCTGTACCACAGAGGGTATTAATTGTGTACCCTCCCAACCCTCCCAACCCTCCATCCCTCCATCCCCCCACCATCTGCCTGCCCCTCGCGCGACCCCGCACCTCTCCATGCACCCACTCACCACCTACCCATTCATCTTCCCTTCCACCTAGCCACCCACTCGCCACCCGGTCACCCACCTGTTCACTCACTCACCTATCCTGTCCACCCACTCTTCCCTGGACCCCCACCCCGCCCCTTCACCATACTGTGTAGTCAGTCGTCCACCTAAACCCCCACCACGCACACACCCGCCTACCCATTCATTAACGCCTTCAGCGCCCGCCTGCCTTACCATCACATCAAATAACACTGAAGTCAACTACACTGCAAGGTGCTCAGGGAACATGGAAACGAACAAGAAACAGCCCCTGCCCTCAAGAAGCACAGCCTGTGGCAGAGCCAGGAAAGCAAACCAAGTGTGTTTACACTGTGGCACGTGTAAACACGGCACCGAGGGCTCCAGTAGGGGGATCGGGAAGGGCTTCCGAGGAAGTAGCCCTCAGCTGAGTTTGAAAGATACCAGCGTTTGCCCGGCTCAGGTAGCCCCCCCCCCCCCCGTTCCCTGTTGGGGAACAGCAAGGCGTAAGCTGAGGGCTGGGGAGGGCCCCGGGGAAGGACGCTTTAGGGAATGGAGAGATTGGAGGTGGACACACCCAGGAAAGGTCAAAGAAAGTCACTCAGGCCTTATCCTCAGGGAGGCGGGAGCCCTTGAAGGGTTTCAAAATCAGAGGAGGGTCCTGGCTGGTTTGGCTCAGTGGTTAGAGCATTGACCCAAGGACTGAAGGGTCCCAGGTTTGATTCCAGCCAAGGAAAGTATGGCAGAGGCACCAAGGGCCCAGCCTAGGCTGATGGCCAAGGGGCTGGAGCGTGGGGGTGGGCGGGAGGGCCAGGTGGCGAAGTAGCAAGACTGGAACTCAGCTCTCCCAGCTCTTGGCCACTTCAGCCTGGCACTGGCAGCCAGAGAGCATTCCAAGGAGAGAGGACAGTGTAGGCAAAGGCCCAGAGGTGAAGTATGTGCTCTGCTTGGGAAACTGTGGGTGAAGCAAGGACGTGAGGGGGTGGTACTGGCTGCAATGACTCGAGCGAGGTTGGCAAAGGCTTGATCACGGAAGGCTTTTGGGACTTGGGCTCTGTTGCGAGGTGAGGAGAGCCTGGAAGGTGCCAGTAGTCAGGTGGCCTTGTCTGCTGCTTTGGAGTGAGTCTGGATGAGGTGGGCTAAGGCCCAGTTTTCAGAGAGGGGGCTCTCTGGGAGCCAGGCCGGAGAGCCAGGCAGCAGGAGTCTGTGCCCAGGTTCCCCTGCCTGGAGCACATCCCTGAGTCCCTAGCTGTCCTGCCCACCTGACTTCAAGTCAGCAGAAACGGGGTACTGACCATCAGCTCGACCCAAGCTGCTCCCTGGTCCACCCTCCTCACCCTCCACTTGGCTGAAGCCTGCCCACTCTCCATGGCCCTGCACAACTAGATGGGGCCCTCACACCCAGGCGCTAGTCTATGTCCCCTTCTCTGTGTCCCTGGAGACCTCACAGGGCCTGGCCCGGAGCCAGGGTCAGAGATGCTTGCTCAGTAAGAAGATGAACAGAATTGTTGCTCCTTCAGGACCTCTCTGCTGTCTCTGCCCTTAGCCCTTGGTCTCAGAGGGGCTCTCGTGGCCCTTCAGGTGCTGCTGGTGGGATTCTCCTGGTGGCACAAGCTAACTCTTTTTTTTAAAATATTTTTTTAAAAATTGATTTTTAGAGAGAGAGAGAGGGAAAGAGCGATAGAAACATCGATGAGAGAAGAACATCAATCAGCTGCCTTCTACATGGCCCCCACTAGGGATAAAGCTCGCAACCCGGGCATGTGCCTTGACCGGTAATCAAACCAGCAACATCTCAGTGAATGGGTCAATGTGCAACCACTGAGCAACACTGGCTGGGCAGCACAAGCTAACTCTTGCTGAGCAGAAGCCACTCCTGTTTTCCACATCTGACCCACAGGCTCTACATAGGCCTTGGTGCTCCAACCCCCTTCTGCAGAGGTGGGCAGTGTACTTTCCCTGCCAGCCCAGCAGTCAGGCCCCCAGAACTCTCCCCTTAGACCCAAGGCCTCCCCTCCCTTTGGGTCTCCTTACTTCTCAGTCATGGTCCCAAATTTTTTCTCAATGAAGAGCTTCTGCTTTGTGTGTTCACTTATCACCTCTTCAGGCTCTGATGTAGAGAAAGAAGGGGGAGGTCAAGGGGATCCCTGGACTGAAGGGAGCAGAGAAAACCCCACATGTCATGGAGATTTTCAAACAGGGACTAACAAGATTTGCCCAGGATACCCTCAAAGAGATTGCTTCTCCAGGCCTGGAGTGTGTAGCAATTTTGTTTGACTCAGGCCTGGCCAATCAGAACAGCCTATCCTTTTGGCTGCAGTAATTGGTTTGGAAATAGGCAGGTGATCAATTGGAGCAAAAGAGACTAATTTCTGGACTTCGTTGGAACTCCTGGGAGAAGAGGACCTCTCTACTGGGATGCTAGAGATGGCTAAACTGTGAGCATCTAAGATTGGACTTGCGGGTGGCCATTTTCCCACCACAAGGGAGGAGCCTCCCTAAGCATAAAACCACGCAGCGGCCTACAGAGCAGAGATGGAAGGAGACCAAATCCTGACGGTCATTCAAGTCCTGGACCCAGCCATTCCTGAAAGCCCCTGAACTCTCAGTTTGCTAAGTCATTGAGCCGATTAATTGTTCTTTTTGCTTAAGCTCTTTTGCATTAAGTGTCTGTCCCTGATGGAGAGGGCAGGTGAAGGGCCAGGTGACCCCCAAGGGCCCTTATTCCTCTCATGTCAATGGTCCTAAGACTGGGATTCTGGAGCTCAGACTCTAAAGTTCTGAAGACCTTTCAGCAGAAAGTAAAGGAACTGGCTCAAATCCATTACCCAAAAAGTCAGGTGTGTAAATATGAATGCGTACAGGAAACTTCATTTTTGTAGTCTCTCCATCCACTTTGAGCGACGCTGTTCAAGTGTGTATCTTTGACAAAACCGTCAGCGGAAACCATCAGGCAGCATGTAAAACCACTGCTATGAAGTTATTAACAGAAACGAGTGTTTGGTGAACCATAATTTGGCTAATTAGTATTTCGCCAACGAATCTTTCAAGAATTGACTCTCAGTTTAATTGACTTTTGGAGGATTGTCTTAGCGCTCTTTGGACCAAAGTTCTAAGCTTTGAAAGTTCTCAGATCCTAAACCTCTAAGCCGAGCCTGGGACTCCCGTGCACCGTGGAGGGGGGGAAGGCCCGCACCTTCTTTGGAGAGCTCGGTCAGCGACTCGGCCAGCATCGTCTCCTGCACCTCGGCGGCCCTCTGCGGAGAGGCGCCCGGTGATCCCGCTGCTCTGGAGCAGCCCCCCTTCCCTCCAGCCTCCCCTGCCTCCAGCCTCCTCCCCTTCCCGGCCTCCCGGCTCCGCCCGCCTGCCCCACCCCCTCGGTACCTCCTCCATCACTTTCTCCTGGCTTCTGAGCAGTGCCATCTCGAAGTTGTCCACCAGGACGGCAATCACCAGGCTGAAGGTGGGGAAGCAGTGGGGTGCTGAGGGGGTGGCTGTGGGAGGGGCCAGCACCCTCCTCTGGGTTCAACAGGCTGCCCAGTGGAGAAGGCTGGGAGGGGGGAGGGGAGTGAGGGGGGGGAGGGAGTGGGGGGAGGGGGAGGGGTGTGAGGGGGAGGGGGGAGTGGGGAGTGGGGGGGAGGGGTGTGAGGGGGAGGGGGGAGAGGCGCGGGGCTCCCCTCACTTGAGGAAGATGAAGTACTGGATCACGATGTAAACCATGAGGATGGGGATGATGTACCAGGCGCCTGGGGGGAGCCGCGAACACCACCGCCAGCATCAGCAGCCCCGCCTTGGAGATGGGGTACCCGGCCCGCGGGGTCTGCCCGCCCCGCCCCGCCCCGCCCCGCCCCGCCCGGGGCCTGCCCCACCCTGGGCCAGGCTGTCCATGTAGATTAGGGACCAGTCGTCCAGCGTGAGCAGGGTGAAGAGCGTGAAGATCGTGCTGTAGATGCTCTGGAAGCGCTTGGGGTCCGAGTGGCGGAAGAGCGCCCGCAGCACCACGGAGAAGAGGACTGGCTGTTCAGGCCAACAAGCTCCCGCGCCGCGCCCCCGCCCCGCCCCGCCGCCCCGCCGCCCCGCCGCCCCGCCGCCCCGCCGCCCCGCCGCCCCGCCGCCCCGCCGCCCCGCCGCCCCGCCGCCCCGCGCCCCGGCCCAGGATACAGAGGCAGGTGAACATGAGGATCAGGATGGCGGTGATGGACGGCATGGACCGCACCAGGGTCCCGGTCACTTCCTGGAGGCTGGTCAGGAAGCTGTGGGCACAGTTGACAGGGTGGTTGGGGGGGGGCGTCTGTGCCCAGGAGCCAGGGCTGACACAACCGGGGAGGCCCCTGACTTGCTAGCGACTTGGAAGCATCCCAGCCCCTCTCTGGAAAATGAAGAGAATGATCTAGCAGGAGGCTGATCCCAAGCCGCTGGCGTCTGCAGCCTCCCTCCCCATCCCCGCAACAGGTCACAACACATTCCTTGGGAATCCAGGCCTGTGTCCCCTTGGAGCCCCCACGCCAGGGTGGGCAGCTGCAGCCCAGCTGACCTGAGCCTCCGCAGGATCCGAATGGCCCTCAGGGCCCGCAGGCTCTTGAAGACCTTGAAGATCCGGAAGACTCTTTGGCTGTAGACAGTGTGCTTGAAGGAGCGGGAGTTGAGCTGCACCAGCACGAACTCCAGCACGGCCGTGGCCATGATGAAGAAGTCTGCGGGCGCAGGGCACCGGAGTGTCACAGCTCCTGCCCAGGACCCTGGCCCACACCCGCAGCCCTCCCAATGCCAATGCCCCCTGCCCCCGTCCCCCTTTTGTCCGCAGCTTTCCCTAGGTAGTGCAGTGACGCCCATCCCCACACACCCAGATTGTTCCAGGAGTCACAAAAATAGTCGAGGCCCATAGTAAAGATCTTGAGCATAGCTTCCACCACGTAGATGCAGAGGAAAACGGAGTCGAAGGCCACGAAGAACCACTCTGCAAGGACACCAAGGGCTTGCTAAGGTCCATCTCCAGGCACTCTGGCCCTTCTGGCCTCCTCCTCACGGGCACCTTACACACAGCTATTTAGGGAGAGCCTGGCTCTGCCCAAATAGCTGTGTCTGTTAACTTCTCTGTGCCTCAGTTTTCTTGTCTGTAAAATGGCAATAGCCTGCCCGACGGTTTTTATGCACATGAAAGGCATTTAACAGTAAGATGCTTAAGGTGGAGCCTGAACCAGTGAGCACAAAAAAAATATCAGCCATTCCTGTTCTTTCCTCAGCTTGTTTTTTCCTTCACCCTGCTATCCAGGGCTTTAGGGGCCACCTTCTCAGGTTTTCCACTCTCACCCCTCCAGGGTCTCCTCAATCTCCTGGCCCTTCTGGCCTGTCTGGATTCCTGCGCGGTCCCAGCAAAGCAGCGTATTTGGAGCAGACCCGCCTCCTAGTGGCTGTAGCCACAAACAGCACACCCTGTACTTCAGCGGGCCTGTCTCCGGCGGCCTGGCCAACCCAGGCGCTTGCTCTGAGCCTCATCTCTAACACTGGGCCATGTCGTCCACTTCCCAGGGCTGAGGGTCAAATAAGCTAAGTTGTATAAATCACTTGGCACTGGGTCAGGCCGACAGGAGCCCTGAAGCAACATCAATAGCCTTCGCAACATGAACGGGGCTCCCCGGCTCTTACCACCCCGGACCTCGACTTCAGCGAAGGTCTGGACCACAAGCATGATGATGTTGAGGCAGACGACGAGGAAGATGAAGGCGTCAAAGATCAGGGACTCAGTCAGGATCCTGAGCATTTCCCGGAGGCCATCAAAGAGGTGGCATAATTTTCCCCACAACATACTGCAGACGTTCATGCTGTGGACCTTCTTGTGGGCCCGCGGGGGTCTGTTGGCTATAAGGGGGCCAGAAGGTCAAGTCTGTGTGGGACGGGGCTTGGGGATCCCAGGCCTCCTGTCAGGCTGGGGTGGGGTTCATCCTCATGCCTGCCTGCCATTCATTCACTAAGGCGCCTCTGTATTAGTCCTGTGTTGGTATTGGGGCCACAGGCCCGGCTCCTCCCATGATAGATGCCAGCCTGTTTGGGATTTGGGGTCTACTGGAGCATACCTTGAGGGTTCATGCTCCTACATCTCCTTCCTTTCTTTGCTAGCATGGCAACTTACGTGTGGAAATCCTGATCCTCCACACCGTCCTATCCTCTGGTAAACTCTCCCTCTCCTTTTAAGATTCTGCAGAAACATCTCTTGGCTGCTTTCTCTACCCCCATCCATTAGACATTCCCCACTCTCTGCTTGTTCATGGGGCTGTTGCCATGTTTGTGAGCTACTAGGGGCCAAGTTTGGGGGGCTGTGCATTAGCAGCCAAGGTCCCTCCCTGCCCTCAAACAGCCCTCATTCAGGCACTGCTCAAGAAGCTCACAGCTTAGTGTGGAAAATATGGACAAATAGAATCCACAGCCTGGCTGGTGTGGCCCAGTGGCTGAGCATCACCCCATGAACCAAGAGGTCATGGGTTTAATTCCCGATCAGGGCACATGCCTGGGTTGCGGGCTTGATCCCCAGTAGGGGACGTGCAAGAGACAGCCAATCGACGATTCTCTCTCGTCGATGTTTTTATCTCTCTATCCCTCTCCCTTCCTCTCTTACTAAAAATCAATCAAAACATATTTTTAAAAAATAAAATAAAAATATTCAAAATTTAAAAAAGAATCCACAAATGTTCTGACATGGAGGATAGGCCTCCATCACTGCACTGTCTGGGATTGGTCGCTTGTGACCACCCCCAGCGTTGGAGCCCCTTAAGGGCTGGTCTTCCCTGTGCTGCCAGGGCCCAAGTCGTCCAGGTCCCCATATTAGATAAGGGGAAATGTTCGAAAACTGAACGTGCGAATGAATAAAGCAGTGACTGAGTGAACAACTGACAGCCTAAAGAGGGGCCCAGTTCTAGAAAGGAAAGATTGGGTGGTGAACAGGTGAGTGAACAGCCACTGAGAAGTACCTGTGGGTGAGGGTCAAGCCTCATGATCTGTGCAAGGTTGGTGCAGGCCTGAGTTAGAGCTGCAATCTGGGCTGGGCAGCAGGAGCTGGAGGGGGGCGTGGGGTGGGCAAAGACTCACTTTTGTATCTCTCAAACTGCTCATCGTCAGCCCAGCTTTCGGAGGTTTTAGAGTAGTTGTCCTGAGGGTGGACGTCGCTGGAGCTCTCGGCCAAAGGGTGAACTGTAGCGCGGGACCGAGTCCAGATGGAGTCCCTGCTCCGTTTGTGCGCCATGCTAGGCTGCATGGCTGCTGCATGAGAAAGGGCACAGCTGACTCTGACCACACCGTGGGACCTGCGTGGGCCAGAGACTCGGGAGAGACCTGAGGTGGGTGATCGTGACGCCGTGCCCCGCAGTGGTGCTCTCTGTGGTGGCCATGGTGGCCGCGCGGTGCTCACTGGGGTAGCGAGGTGCGCCATGGTGGGAGGACCCCCCGTGGAAGTGGTGGGAAGAGCTCTCTCCATGATGAAGAGGCCTTCTGGGTTGGTGGGCTTGATGATGATGGTGCCTGCTGTGGTCTTAAGCATCAGAGTGATGGGGCCCCCCACGCTCACGGGCCCCACTGTCAGGGTAGGACTCTGCGGCAGTAAGGCTTACCTTCATGCTGGAGCCCACCATGGTATGGTGGTGAGACTCATCATGGTGGTGGGACCCCCCAAGGGGTAGGACTCACCACAGGGGTAGGACTCACCATGGTGGGGCCCCCGATGGTGCCGAGGCCTATAGTGATGTCTCCTGCTACCACGGTGGTGCTCGTCATAAACAAAATCCTCATCATTGGAGTGGTGGGAGAGGGCAGTGTCACGGGAAGCAGCCAGGCCAAGGGACCTGGAGTGGTGGGCCCCACCATGATGGGAGGAGTGGCGATGGTGGGAGGAATGGTGGGAGACGGTACTCTCAGGGAAGTCTTGGAGCTCACCAGGGTGGTGAGATCCACCATGATGATGGGACACACCATGGTGATGGAACTTGTGATGGTGATGGACTCCACTGTGACCTGATCTGGAGTGTGGGGTTGATAAGCTGGGGGGAGAGGATACAGCCAAGTCACTGGTATCTGCCTCATTTTGAGCCTTTTCTGCCATCGCACGTTGATCCATGACTATGCTGGGAACCCTGGGACAAGAAGAGCTCAAGACATAGGCCCAGCGGGCCCCTGCCTGATTGTCCTTCTCACCTAAGCTGTGGCCGGGCCTCCAGGAAAGCCTGGCTCTTCCCTCGGAATTCTCCCTTCTATGATGTCACGAGCAGGCTGCCTCTCAGACCTCATTCTCAAATGCCTCCTATTGGGCTATAGTTCAGAATCAAAGATCATCGTGTGCGACCCCTTCACTGTAAAATTAGGGAACCAAGGTCAAGAGGAGGGAAGAGAATGGCCCAAAGCGACCCATCAGGTCAACACAAAGCTGGACAAGAGCACAGAAATCTTCTATGACAGAGATAACTCTAGTGGCTTTGCCCTTCCCATGGGTCCACTGAAGGGGCACCGATTTGCTTGGGGAAGAGGCTGACCAAATCTATAGGACGGGCCATCTTATCTAGCCAGGACTCCTCCACTGACTGCCTCCTGACAGGCATTTACATGGCATGTGAATATCTTCTTGTTCTGTGAGCATTTTTAAGAAGCCATCCTCATGCCCTAGCCAGTTTGGCTCAGTGGTTCGAGTGTCGGCCTGCGGACTGAAGGGTTCCGGGTTTGATTCTGGCCAAGGGCACGTACCAATCAATGTGTTTCTCTCACATTGATGTTTCTTTCTCTCTCTCTCTCTCCCTCTCTCTCTCCCCCCTCTCCCCCTCTCTCTCCCCATTCTGCTCTCTTCATAAAGTGATGGAAAAAATATCCTAAGGTGAAGATTAAAAAAACAAAAACAAAAAAAAGAACCAGTCATCCACAGACCTCTCTCCTAGACCATCATGTCATCAAGCTCCCAGTTGTGTTCTTTCCAAGTCTCTGCAAATGGATGCCCCATCAGATATTGCTCACGAATTCATATCAATCTGCACCACAGGCCTTTTTTCCTTCTGCACCAAGTGGACAGCACATGTACTGCCCAATGTTCTGCTCCCTGGGAGGATTCTCCTTTCCTTCACCAGTCTTTCAGGGCCCCCTGGAATGGGGCTGTCCACTCTGGCTGGCGCTGGCTTGGTGCGCAAAGCCTTCCATAAATCAGACCTTTCTTATTCCCTCTTCCCCTTGAAGCTGCTGAGTATAAGCTAAGGGAGAGGAGGTGAAGCCATAGAAACAAATACCATGGAACTCCTAGCACCTGCTTGTGCAGTTCGTTTCTGCCTTCTGGATCTGCTTGGGCCCAGCATCGCATACACCACTCCGGTTTCTGGTGAGAGGCAACTGTGCAAATCCAATTTCATGATTCTGTGGCTCAGACAACACTTGGTTCATGAAGAACATCTGGGTCCGACAATGGCTTGGCATTCCGTAAATCGGGCATTCGTCTTTACCAAGGTCCAGTAACAAGCCAGAAGCTGCTTTTTAGAACATAGAATTGTTGGCAGAGGCTAGCAAGGAAAATACTCCAAGGGTCATAGCTATGATACGCCTATTGGGACTTGCCAGAGGCACCACATGGCATCTTTGGCTGACACCTAAGTCAGGCACGTGGATCTACCAGGCATAATGCCCAAGTGGTAGGGCAGCTTGTATCATAGCCTGGACTTCTGAAGAGCCTTTTCTTAGGTCCAGACCTAACACTGTCAGATTTATAGGTTACTCAGTAAATGAATCAAAAAGCCTTTGATGCTAATTGGGTACCCTGTCCAAAGGTGCTATATGTTGGCTCCAAAATCCAAGACACTGTTCCTTTTTCTTTATGGTGTATGGTGTAGGGGACAGCATCTTGTCTCTCACATTGGAAGATACGTGACATTTCCCAGAGGTCTGGTCCCCTAGAAACTTTCCTGATGTGGCAGGCCCTTGAACTTCCACAGGGTTCACCTCAGACTCTGACATACGTATGCCCGAGGCACCTAAGATGCCTGCTGTTTCCTGTTCATGGAGTCCAGTTAGCATAATGGCATCTATTGAATGTATCAGCATAGTGTTCTCTGTGTTGTCAAGACTATCACAGTCTCTCTAGACCTTGCAGTTTGCAGGACAATGGCAGAACCGAGGGGCAAGACAGTAAAGGTGTGCTGTTATCCCTGCCATATAAATGCAAACTGAGTGTAATTTACTATACTCTGGGGAATATAAGAGAAAGCATGAGTTCAACAGCCACACACCAGTTGCTGGGGTTTATATTGATTTTCTCCGATAAAGATATGAAACCTAGAATTGTGGCTGTAAGGAAAGAGGGGAAGGTAATGTGACAGAGTGAATATATACATAGCCCCAGCCCTCCCCCCACCTTTTATCCACAATGCCCCATTGAAACATGACTTTGCAGAATCTATGTCCCCACTTTTCAAATCTGGACTAGCTTGTGACTTGCTTTGGCCAATCAAAGTGGCAGAAGTGATGGGGTGTCTCTTGAAAGACTGGAGAGAACCTGCCCGTTTTCCCTTGCTCTCTTGGGACACACACTTGGCCAATGAGAACAAGCCCAGGCTTATCTGCTAAAAATAAGAGACCATATTGAGCACAGCCAAGTCATCTTGCTGAGGCTGTCTTAGACTAGCCAGCCCCCAACCACCCTGCCAGCTGATCAAGTACCATGAGTGAGCTCAGCAGAGAGAGATCAATCAAGCTCAGTCCAGATCAGTGGAACCACCAAGATGAACTATAATCTAGTGAGAAACAGTAAGTTTTTTAAAGCCATTATGTTTTGGGGCAGTTTGTTACACAGCCCATAGCTAACTGGTACAGGCAGCATGGGAAAAGGGACATTTGAATTGGGTTTTGAGGGATGGGTAGGAACTCTCCAGGTGGCGCAGAAGAATAAAAGCATTGTGGGCAAAGAATGGAGGTGTGAATGGGCCCGGCACCTTCAGGCAGTGATATGCTGGTGTTTAGCACCCATCTTTCCATGTGTAGTTCTGATGTGTTGGTTGATTTTTTATACACACACACACACACATATTTTTTAAAATATGTTTTTGTTGATTTCAGAGAGAGTAAGGAAGAGAGAGAAACATCAATGATGAGAGTCATCGATTGGCGGCTTCTACATGTCCCCTACTAGGGATCAAGCCCAAAACCCAGGTATGTGGCCTGACGGGGAATCAAACCATGGTCTCCTGCATTATAGGTCGATGCCCAACCACTGAGCCACACCAGCCGGGGAATATTTTTGGTTTTGTTAATGAGTAACAAACTTTTCTCATGAAGGGCCAAATGTTTTAGTACTAAATGTTTTCGGCTCTGGGGGCCATACAGTCTCCACAGCAACTGCTCAACTCTGCTATTGTTGTGTAAAATGTCTCAGAACAATAAGCATATGAATGAGTGTGGCTGTGTTCCAATAAATCTTTATTTGCAAAAACAAGTGGAGGGTCAGATTTGGCTTGCAGTTTGTAAATCCCTCGTCTACATGAACAACAAAACAATAAACCAATCTCTGATTTATAGTGTTTGTTGATTTGTAGTATAACTACTCCCACCGTGGCTGATTTCATGCTACCAATGGAAGGTCACTGAACAGTGGATGAAATGTGCCTAAGTAGCACACAATTCTATAGGATTTCTACCAGACACATACAATAGTTACAGATACCCTTAAGAGCATAAGTAATTGTAAAATCACCCAGCCTGTGTGGCTCAGTGGTTGAGCATCAACCTATGGTCCAGGAGACTGTGGTTCAATTCTGGGTAAGGGCACATGCCGGGGGTGCAGGCTCCATCCCCAGCAGGGGGCGTGCAGAAGGCAGCCGATCAATGACTCATCACTGATGTTTCTCTCTCTCCCTCTCCCTTCCTCTGTGAAATCAATAAAAATATGTTAAAAAAAAAAAAAATAGTAAAATCTAGTGAACTAATTAGAAAGTTAATGAATTGTACTTACTACCTTTGCTATTAATATAATTAATTTAATGGCAAGTATATAATTTAATTTAATAATGTAACTTTTAATTTTTCATATAATTTGTGTTCAACAATGAGCTGGTAAAATTCAGCTTTCAAGAGAATGGTGCATAGTACAGTGTGGCTGGAACCGATGGGGGCTGGGGGACAATGGAAGGTATAGCTGAAAGGTTTCTGGGGGGTCAGGCTAGACTGGGCCCTGTGGGCCTGGTAAGGGAGAGTGGTGTTTCAAACAAAGGAGTGATAGGCTCAGATGGCTTCAAGGTCACTCTGTACATGGAGAGGAGATTGCATTTGCTGCAGGAGCCTGAGTCAGGTAGGTCAGTTAGGAGGCTGTTGATGTAACCAGTAGAGAAACTCTGATGATTTGACTAAGGCAAATGTTGTGGGGAGAGGTAGTAGATGCCAGTTATTCAGGAGTCAGAATGTACAGGATATGGCGACAGGTAGGTGGTGCCAGGGAAAGGGTGAGGGAGACATTGAAGAGACACCAAGAATTGCGGCTTGAGTATCTGTTTGAATGGGGGTGCCAGTCCCTGAAACTGAGAGCCCTCGACCAGCTGGTTTGGGCAGAAGATGAGATGTTTGGTTTTGAACTTAGTACATTTGATGAGTCTGGGGAACACCAGGGAGGGAGCTCTGGGCTGGAGACACAGTTGGGATAGAGGACTCAGGATCTTGCCTCTGTGGCTCCAGTTCATGGGAGTGTCCTCACTTCTGTCTCTGGCCTACTCTAGGCCACCTCTGGAAGCCACATCTCCTCTCTGGAACTCAGTCTTCCCACTTGTAATGGGGTATTAGGCTCTGACTCCCGTGCCCTGACAGTTTTGTGAAAACCTCATGAGATTGGGGTGGGGGTGGAGGAGGCTGTTCCTGTCCTGTCCTTTGCCTACTGGAGCATGCCAGGGAACTCTTGGGGAGGAGATGGCTGGCTGCCTGGGGTCCTCGGTTTCCCGCAGTCCTACTGGTTTACAGGAGCTAATCTCAAGTCTGATTGAGAGAGGGGCTGCCACGCTCACCTCCCCCCATCGCATCCCTTTTCCCCTCCATCCCCATGTCTGGACAGCCAGCCCCTTCTCCTCCAGTGCTCCCGCCCCCTAGTCCCCTTCGCACTCCACTAGCACCTCCTGGGAAGCTGCCCAATTGTGTTGGCAGATCACCAGCTTGCTCTCTCCATGCCCTGCCTTCCTTACCTCTGCCCTTCCTCCCGCTCTCAGGGGGCTTATCTAAGAAGGCTTTTTAATAATGAGGCCACAGGGGTTGCTGGGTGTGTGAGTCGGTGCAACAATGTATTCCAGTGCTGGAAACCGGGGCTTGGGAGCCCAAGCACTCTGGTTTCTGTCCTAGCTCAGCTTCTCCCAGCTGGGTGAGCCTGGGCATGTCACCTTTTTTGTATTTCAGTTTCCCTTTCTGTGGAAGAGGCACAAGAATAACACCCATCTCACCAGGTTGCTGTAAAAATCAAGTAAATTATAATACATAAAGCACAGAGAAAAGCTCACAGCACGTAGCAAGCACTCAATGAATATTAACTAGTTTCATCGCTCTCATTAATGTGCCTTCTCCCAGCAGCATTTACTTTATTAAAGGCCTTTCTCCTGTGGACTCGGCCCTGGGCATGTCATACAACCTGTTGGCCAACCACTGCAATCTCCATTGCCCAACAGGTCAGTGACTGTCTCTGTGAAAAATAAAGAGGAGCTGCTAGCAGTATCCTGGTTTCTTCGCTTGACATTCGTTTGGGGGAAGGCCCTGGGTATCCGCCTAGCCCTGGACATGTGAATCTTATTCAGATGGCCCTGTGGTAGCACTTAGGAGCACAGGCTCTGAAGTTACACACTCGGATCAAATTCTAGTGGCTACCTTCTAGCTGCGTGACCCTGAGTGTCACATAGCTTCTCTAAGTCTCAGTTCCCTCACCCAGAAAATGGTACCTATCTCTTAATACATATAAATCCCTTAACCAGTGGCTGGCACATAGCAGCCCACGTTAGCTATGTGCACTCGTCCAGATATGTCAATGTAGCTGTACAATGTAAAGAAAAAAAGGAAGTAACAGAAAAAAATTCCTGATTCTCTGCTAGTTTTAAGAAAGGTTTCATTTGAAGGTGCTGGATGCCTTGCTGTGCTAAAGGACATTAGTGGCAGGGAATGATCCTCACTGTGGGAAGGAAGGACAGTGAGTCAAAAAAGGGAGGTAAAATTCTGAGTTCAGCACCTCCTTACCTGGAATGACCCTCCTGACCTCAGCTCTGCCGGAGGAGCTGCTGCTCTGTTCCAACCCCCTGCAGTCCTTCCTTTCTGTTTTCCTCTGCTCCAGTTTCAATGTCTCCCATGAGCTCCATGAGGAGAAAGGCTCTAGCTGCCATGTTCACCTGTGTCCCCATTACAGAGTTGATGCTCAATAAATGTTGCTGAAATGAATAAAAATGATTTAGATTTTCTCAAAGGAAATGAGTGGGGCTGAGGTGGCTCAGTCAGTCAAGAGCGAGCAGCTGGAAAGAGCAGTGGAGGAACTTGATTGAGGCTGGGTCCTGATCCTCCCGGTGACCACAGCTATTCTTGGGCATCTCCCTCATCAAAGGTGGGGAATCTGGCTTTCAATGACTGACATATAATCTGCACATTTTAAAGATATTTTATTAAAAAAAGAAAAACCAAACAAATTAAAAGCCCAACCCAAGAACTCTTGGTTCTGGGAGTCTGGGAGCAGCTTAGGTCTGTGGTGAGGGTGGAACCTGGAAGACAGATGGTGTGGGGACCTCTGACCCCCGTGAGGAAGAGCAAGAGCTCTGGGAGGCTGGCAGGCAGAACTCTCTGCGGCCTGGGCTCATCCGCTTGGAAAAGACGGGTGGAGGGTTCAAACCCCAGAAAAAGGCAGGAGAGTCCTGGATAGGCCTCAAACCTCCAGTAAAAGTCACAACCCAGTTAGGAAGGGGGAGGGGATGGCCCGGGGCTCGATCGGGCCTATCAGCACCCTCCTGGAAGGCGGGGCTCAACCCAACCTAGGTAGGCGGGCTCAGATAGGGTGATGCACCCCCAAGTACGGCGTGGGGCTTAAGTCCCTTGGAAGTAGGGGTCTTGATGAGGCAGGACCTGGAGGTAGCCCCAAGGGCTGACGCCCAGGCCAGACTCCCGGAGCTCAGTAGCCCTGGGGTCCACGGGGCAGTGCCCGGATGGGCCGAGGCGGCGGGGGGTTGTCCAGGACCGGTTCGGGCCGGGCCCGCACACCGATCCGGCGCTTCTGCTTGCGCAGCAGGTAGTTGGAGTACTGTACCTCGGGCATGGCCAGCTTGAGGCAGGCCTCAGTGGCCGGGCCGGCGTCCCCGCTGGGCAGGTCGTAGCCCATGATGTCCACCTTGCGGCTGGGCTGCCACGGCTGCAGCTGCTTGGTGCGGATCTGCGCCGCGGGCCGCAGCACTGGCTCGTCGCCGAAGCAGCGGCGCAGCAGGCGCTCGCGGGCCTCGCGCAGCTCCCGCGCCTCGCGCTCCACGCACGCGCGGCCGGCCCGCGCCACGCGGCGCCAGAAGGTGGCGTTGAAGTGGTCGTAGAGGCCGGCGTCGAGCGCGTTCCAGGCGCGCGCGGCCCGCGCCAGCGCCGCGGGGATGGTGGCCAGGCGCGAGCTGGCGGCGCGCGCGTTCAGCTTGGCGTAGAGCACGTCGTCCAGGTCCCAGGCCAGCAGGCGCCGCAGCAGCACGAGCGACTCGTCGAAGTACTCGGCGATCATGACGAGCGAGAAGACCTCCTCCACCTGGCGGATGAGGCCCGCCAGGTAGGCGCCGTCGCGGCGCGGGCTGCGCTCGTTGTCGCCGCCCAGGTCGTAGGTGAGCGTGTTGTGCGCGAACATGGCGAAGTGCTCGCCCGCGCGGTAGTAGGCCTCGGGAGCGCGCAGGAAGGCCTCGAGCGACGCGTTGGGCACGCGCCGGAAGGCGGGGCAGTACTGGTTGTAGTAGCTGAAGAGGGACTCGAACATGGCCGCGGGCTCGCGCAGGATGGTGACGTAGACGGTGCCCGGCGGCATGAGGCGCTCCAGCTCCGCGCGGTCGAAGCGCAGGTGGCTGGCCAGCACGTGCGGCGGCCGCGTGGCCGGGTGCACGAAGTGCGCCGAGAAGTTGCGCGGGTAGCAGAACTGGTGCTCGCAGCTCGGGTGCGGCAGGGCCACCGTCAGGTTGTGGCGCTCGGCGAAGCGGAACAGGATGTTCTGCACCGTCGTGCTCGCGGTCTTATGCGTCTTCAGGAAGGCCACGGTCATGTGCTTGGGGCGCGGCGGCGAGTCCTGCAGCGGCGGGCAGCTCAGAGGGAACAGCTTGGGGTACCTGCAGGGTCCAGGGAGGGGTGCAGGGAGGAGGGTGTGAGAGGGTGTGACCCCAGCCCCTTCCCAAGGATGGTGGGTGGGCTACAGAGAGGCCCATTTTGGGCTTTACCCACGGAGCAGTAGAAGGGTGTCGCAGGCGGCCTCTAAGATGACCCGCGTGATCCCTGCTGGCCTCCTGGTATTCATGCTCTTGTGTATTTCTTTCCCCTTGAGAATGGGCGGGACTTATTGATGCCTCAGTCTAAGGCACAGAATAGGGCAGAAATGATGTCACTTGTGACATTATATTATGTAAAGGCTATGGCTTCTATCTCGGTGTCTTTCTCTAGGACAACTCATGCAGGGGGAAGAAGCTGCCATCCTGTGAGCCACCCTATGGGGAGGCACTACATGGCAACAGTTCCCAAGGAAATGGGCCTTCAGTCCATCGCCCGGCTTGAGGAACTGAAGTCTGCCAACAACCACATGAGTGAGCTTGGAAAGGGAGCCCTTCCAATCAGACCTTCGGACAAGACTGCAACCCCATTCCAGACCTTGAGCCAGAGGTACCCAGCTAAGCCCCACCTGTATTGCAGACCCACAGAAGTGAGATGATAAATGTTTGATGTGCCCAGCTGCTAAGCTTTGAGGTAATTTGGTTTCACAGAAACATAACTAATAGAGGGGCAATGGCCTTTGGACATCACTGAGAAGTTCCTCTCTACAGATGTAGAAACTGAGCACCAGGAGAAAAATAATTTACATGAGTCTGGCAACCCAGATAAAGTCATCAAACCCTCTTCCTTTCATTTTCATTTTTTACCTTTTCACTGGCTCCTCACCTTGTGGGTGAGTGGCATGGGCTTTGAGGCAGCCCACTTGTCATGATTCTGCTAAGACCTCTGGAGCTTCATTCATTCAGCCAATTTTTTTAAAAGATCAGTTTATTGATTTTTAGAGAGAGTGGAAGGGAGAAGAGAAACATTGATGTGACAGCACAACATAGATTGGCTGCCTCCTGCGCGCCCCCTACTGGGAATGGAGCCTCAAACCTGGTCATGTGCCCTGACTGGGAATTGAACCAACACCTTCTCCGTGTATGGGATGGCACCCAACAGGGCCACACTGGCCAGGGCTCAGCCAATATTTTTTGAGCATCTCTTATGTGCCAGGCACTGTTCTAGGCTCAAGAAATATGATAGTATAAAAAACAGGTAACAATCCTAGTCTTCATGAAGCTTTGATTTCTATGTCCTTGCTTCTGAATCAGGGTGTTTGGGAGTACAGATGACCTGTAAGATCTTTTTAGACTTTGAGTCACTCTCCTGTTTCTTTTCCACCATCCTAATCATAATGTAACGAGGGCAACTCTAAGCAGCTCTGAGAACACCATTGAGACTTCCTATCTGTGGATGATTTAGATTCAGGACAATGTCTATGAAGATGCCCTTTTAAAGACCAGCAAATCACCTCGCAATGGGGATTGGGCCCACTCACACCATTCTCCTGGGCAGACCATGTAGGAAATGGGGAAGTTGAGGCCCTGAGGGGTTCAGGGATTTGTTGGGTTCACACGTGAGCCAGGAGTTAGGGTCAGGGCTCCTATTAGTCGTCACATGGTATCCTGTGTCAGGGTGACTAGCTGGGTCACACATACCATCATTTCTATTTTACAGATGAGGAAACGGGCTCAGAGGAGTGAGAGGACTTGCCCAGCACAACAGAAGTGGTGAATTGTTTGCAGTCCTCTGATGACATTCGAAGGCTTGGGCTGGATTAGAGTCCCAGCTTAGTCACTGACTAACTCTATGGCTTTGAGCAAATCACTCCAATTTCAATGAAGATCAGTCCCTGCCCCAGGAAGTTGTGTGGATCTGAAGAGATGTATGGAAAACACTTTCAGGATAGAGGGAAGGAACAAAGTCCAGCAGAAGACAGACTCTTCTGGCAGGTGCAAGGAATGGGAAGCAGCACTCCCAGTCCTGGTGCCAACCAGGTGGCTGGCAGCCTGAGACGGCAACTCCCCTGGGCCCCGCCCCTCACCCAGGCCCCCCCCCCAGGCCCCAGCCCCTTACCAGCTGAGCTGTGCACCCTGGTGGATGAGGAGGCTGAGGGTACTGCATCCTAGCACCAACAGCAGGATTTTCCTGCGGCTCATCATCTTGGTGGCCTGCTGCAGGCGCTGGAGAATGGGTGGCATGATGGGGTCCCCGCCCCTGGACTGGCCAGGGTCTCACTATCCAGGACACCCGCTGCTGGCACTCATGGGGGCTCCTGGGGCTCTGGTAGCAGGGCCAGTGTTCCTGAGAGGCCTGGCAGGAGAAGGAGGCAAACAGGTTTGTAGCGGGCAGAGGAGATGGGCTCTGAGCCCCAGCAGACTGCTGCAAGGGAGAGCTCCCAAGAGTGGGGTGAGCAGAGAGGCCAGGGAAGATCAGATTCCTACCTCCCGTCACCCAGACCCTATCTCCACACTGCTCCAGATAACTTAGTCTTGGGTGGAATTACAGGCTCTGGGGTGTGGCCAGCCCTTCAGGCTATAGCCACTCCCTTCCTTAAGCCCCGTATCTGCTTCTCTACCTGCCCCTAATTCGTCTTTGTCCCACAGCTGTTTGTATCTGTCTCCCCAGTAGACTTGCCTTAGCACCAAGGGTTGGCTCAGAGCACAGAAGTCTCAACTCCAGGTTTCCCCTCCTCTAGGACTCCTTACCTGATGGCTTCAGCCAAGGGTTGGTTTTGATGCCCCAGAAACTGAGCCCCTCAGAAACGCTGACCAAGCCTTCACCTTCTCAAGTGTCTGACATAGGGAGAGGGTCAATACTGGAGGCTTACTATTTGTACTATACTATTGTATATTTAATCCTGTTTAATCACCTCAACCCTAACAGGTATTAGTCCCACTTTACAGACAAGGAAACAGGCTCTAAAATATGATGCCCCTTGTCTGGGTCACATAGCTTGTCTTAGCAGAATCTGGGGTCAGTAGCTCTTTCTGGCTCCGGAGCCTATCCCCTTAGACAGGCGTGCTGCTTCCGCAGAGAACTGATTTTCCCAGCCTGCCCTGGACTCTGGCACTTCCGCACGCTTCTGAGCCCTGAGCCCTCCTACCTGGGCTCCTGCTCTGTGGGCCCAAGACCAATAAATCTATGAGGGAGAGAAAGGAAGGACTTGAAATCCTGGAACTCTATCTGGATTCCATCACCAGACACCTGAAACCCTGGCCACCCCATCAGCTTACTCTACAGGGAGAGACAGGTGCCTGGCCAAGGCTGGGATGGCAGCCTGGGAGTGGGGCAGGGGTGTGGGGAATGCAGAGGGGTTCCTGCTTGTTGCCCTGTTGAGAGTCTCCTGGAGAAGGTGGGCCTGCATCCTAGGTGAATGACAGCTGTAAGAAGCAGAAGGCCTGGTGTCCAGTCAGTCACCTGTCCCCACACATGAAGTTCTTGGCTCAAGGGCAGAGCAGCCCTTGGCAACTCCAGTGGAAAGTCAGCTTCAGTAGCAATGCCTGCCCTCTTGCTACTGTGGGGTCTCTACCCCAGGGGCCTCAGTCTCCAGGTTCTGGTTCAGCTTCTGCTTCATATACCCCCCTCTCCAAAAGGGAGGGGGAACCTGGAACCTTGTGGGCATGTGCACATGTGGGATACCTGGGTCCCAGGCAGGGTGAAGTAATATGAAAACTCTTGACCATCACCTTCCCTGGGGACCCTGGGCTTGGCTTCCAATTCCTCCTCTTCCCCCCACCCCAATGAATCCTGGATTACACTTAAACCTGTTTGGGTGGAAAGATGTTCTGGTTATGCCTTTCCTTCCTCTCCAGGCCCCTCCACCAGCTTACAGACAGACTTAATCTGCCTGGAGTGAAGGGTCCAACCACAGAGGACAACCAAGGACAGCAGAGAAAGTCCAATACCTCCCCTGCCCCCACCCCAGGCAGAGGAGGGCTGGCTCTGCCTGTGTGGCCAGCCTTCAGGAGGAAGTCAGCTAGTGGCTCTCTTGGGATGCAGGCCTTTTTCCCTTTGTCATTTATCCTACCTAAAGGACTTGGTGGCCAGACAGGAGTTTCCCAAAAGGGCAAAGTGGGGGGCCAACCTATCCCATCTTTGTTAAACTAGCTGGAACCACCTTATTTTTCAGAGGACTCTGGATGGACCAAAGATGCCAAGCCTGGAGGGAGCTACAGTGGAATTTTCCCTGGGAGATGCTTCAACCGGGCTACACAGAGAAGGACAATGGGCTGCTTGGTGGCCCCCTCCATCCCATCCCCCTTAGCCCCAGGGAGCCAGCCAGCCAGACCCCAGTGTGAGGCTCACTTGGAACAGGGCATCTTTAGCACAAGAATTCCCCAGGCATCAGTTTCTGCTTGGTCCCCATCAATAACAGGATACTCTTCACCTTCAGATACAGCCTGATCCATTTCTGAGCAGCCTTGGCTGTTCAGAAGTTCTTCCTGGGATAGCTAGGATCCTCAGCTTGGCCCCTTCCACCCTGCATGGTAACTAGCACTGCCCTCCTGTACCACACAGACCATTTTTCTCCATGACAGACCTTTAGGTGTTTGAAATCAGTAACCCTGTCTCCTGTGGGTGGGCACTCGGCCAGGATAAATGCTCCAGGTCCCAAAAGAGTGCTGCTCGGACATCGGAGGCAGCCTCCCTTTCCTTGGCAAGTTCACTTCTTGGTGCCTCTTTTGGAGATGGAGTCAGGGTACTGGCCCCCGGGAGGGGCTGAGTTTGTCTCTGGTATCCAGGCTGGTGTGGGGTGGATTTGCTGGGGCCAGGCCCCTCATATGCTTCAAACTATTTCCCAGCTTCCCCTGTGTGTTCTCCATGGAGAGTTTCCCTCAGCTATCCCAGACAGGTCAGTGTGCCCAGCCTCATCAGAATAGTGCTAATTATAGTCAGGACAATCTACCTCAGGCTGCTGCCCAGTTTAGCAAATTGCTTTCCCTTCTCCAGGGAACCAAAGAAGAAATGGAATAGCTAGCCAGAGCTCTGCAAACTGGCCTGGACGCCCACCCACTCGCAAATGAGCCCGCTTCTCTCCCCTCCAAGCTCTAGGGCTAACACTGGTGCATTTAGAAGGGGAGGGTGCCCGGGCCTGGACACCCGACCTGACGACCTGACCCCTGGCTGACCGGGAGGCTCCATCCTTCCTTGAGGGTGGCACAGTCCAGTGAACAGGGGAACTGCCCAGGGCCCTAGAGGGGAAGAGGCCAGAGGCTGAGGAGGCTGCAAATTAGTGTCCCAGGAGATCAAGTATCGTCCACCTCCCTCCGGCAGTCCCTTTTCCGCAGCCTGCACCGGGTCCCTTCAGCCCCCCTTCCCTACCACCCACCCCAACGCCATCCCTGCCTCTGAATTCCCCTCCCCGCCTCTCTCCATCGTTCCCGGCTCCCCCCTCCTCCCCCAGGGATCTGTCACCGGGATCTGCTTGCCACAGGGGACAGGCCAGATTCGCCCCCTCACCCGGTGCTCTCCCGCTCCCCAGGAGGCAGGGCGCCCCCTCTGCGCTCTCCGGGCCCCGGGCCCCCAGGACGTCCTCCCTCCCAGCCTTCGCCCGGTGCTGGACTGGTCCCCCCGCCTCCCATCCCCAGGTTGGCTGCTGCAGTACTCACGCGCGAGCCTTGCCGCGGGCCCGGGGGCGGGTGGTCGCCGCTCCCTCCCGACCCTTCTCCTGGAGTCCTCCCCGGGTCCGAGGGCGCCGGGGCCCTGCGCACCCCGTGCCCGCCGCTCGCCTCGGCGCCTCGATGGGATCAGGTGGCGGCGGCCGCTGGGTTTCTCCGCTCTCGGCTCTGCCCGCTGCCCGCCCCCCATCACATACTGGAGGCGGGGCGGGGGCGGGGGCCCAGCGGCGGCGCAGGGGAGGGGGAGAGGGAGGGGAGGGGGAGAGGGAGGGGAGGGGGAGAGGGAGGGGAGGGGAGGGGGCAGCCCTGCCTCCGAGGCTGCCAGATGAACATTCTCTGGGTGGCATCCTCGGATGCGGGCATCCCCCCTCCCGGCAGCCTTGCCGAGTCCGGACACCAGTGTGGCCAGCTCCTTGCCTGCAAGGTATCTGGATACTGTGGCTTTGCTGGATATTCCTGGGCCCCACTGGTCGTCCTTGGGCTGGTGGGTCCTGGGGGAGTTAGAGACAGGTACATTTACAAGCACCCACATGCTCCCTCCCTCCTCTCAGTCTCCTCTTTCCACCGCCAGTGAGAGCACAGCTCCAGCCCTGGGTCTGGCCCCATCTGCCCTCACACTCCTGGGCAACCCTTCCCCTTCAGCCCCTGAAGCAGCCCCTTGCTGCTAACCCATTCCCTCTGTCCACCAGGACCCCAGACCCACTCACTCCTGACCAGAGCCTTTGTGGGCCTGGGGCCCCTGCCCAGGCATTTTGCGTGGGCCTAGTTGCTTCCAGCTGTCTGATGGGGAGCTGTTCTGAGACTGCGGAGATGATATATGTAAAGGCTCTGTGTGAGCTCCTATGTGTGGGAGGTCTTGAGTTTTCTACTGTCGCCTTAGTTCTTAGTTCCTGCCACCTGGGAGCTGAGTAGCAGCATCTCCCAAAGTCGCACCAGACACCGAAAGCCCCACATTTAGCTCTATGGCTCTCATGGAGCCCTGCTTTCTCCTGCCCTCTTGGCCTGGTGTGGCAGGGATCCTGGAGCTGAGGCAGCCACCCAAAGCCGGGACTGGAAGGGACTAGACTCTATTCTACACCCACAGAGGTAGGTATTGTGTGAGGGTCCTTGTTCAGGAGGAGAAGGGAATGGGGACACTCAGAGTCAGGAGAACTGCTTTCCCAGATTGGCTCCTCAGCCTTTCCCTCTGAACAATGGGGGTCCTACCCTGCTTGGGTCCCAGGGCTGTTAGGATAAAATGGGGCCCCACTTGGGCTGTCACCGCCTTGGACCCATAGGCCCTTAGTTTATCCTGCCTCAGAGACCCCCATTCTCTTCCCCAGCACACACACGTGCCTTGGAGCCTCTGGCCTCAGATGACCTGCCATTGGCTCTCCAGTTACTGGGAGCAGCAAGACACTTCCTTTGTGTCAGGAATGGTTCTGCTTGAGTGGGCTGACAAGCTGGAGGGGAGAGCAGCACTGTTCTGTCCTTTCTGGGTTTGGCTTTTCCTCTGGGAGTGTCAGAAGACTGGGATGGTGGCAGTGATAGAAGTGGGAAGGGCCAAGGTTTGGGCAGGAGTGAAGAGAATTTCCTAGCCAGTCCTTTTTCCTGGCCCAGTCCTCTTCTCTGTCTCTCATAAACCTCACACCTTCCCTTCCCTGGACCTGGCACCCCATTCTTTTTTCACTGCTCCCAGCTATTTGTTGGAGGCAGCTGGTGAAATGGAGCATGCTAGAGATCTGACGGGTGTGGGAGAGTGGGGGAAATGGGACCCCTTCACTTGAGTTTCCTGGCTGTCCCAGCCCGCGGGGGCATGGGCAAATACACACACACACAGCGAGCCTGTCAGTGCAGAGCTAGACTAGCAGAGGGACCTCAGAGCTGGTGGCAGAGGTGGGGAGAGACACTGAATTGATTGGCCAGGACGGGGAGAGGTGGAAGCCGGGCAGGTAAGGGGTACCTGCCCATTTCTCCCTCAGGCGCACAGGCCGCTGGTGCGGGTAGGGGGCCAGGAGGCAGGGTTGGCCCCCGAGGAGCCTGGTGGGGATGAAGGAAGAAAAGGAGCTGAGTTTATTTTGGAGACTAAAAAAGATGCAAATTTTGTCGTTGGAAAGACCGCTCCATTTGCCCGCCCCCAGCAATCATTTATGGAGCGTCTCTTGAACGCCAGGCCCCTGCTCAGGTTTTGGGGGATTAGAGGTGGGAAGAAGGGACAAGAAAGACTTCAGAACAAATGGTGGACGTTTTAACGTGTTATATCGAAGGAAAGGAAAATGGGAGACATCTTAGCGGAGACGACATTCGAGCCGGCCTGGAGGGTGGAAAAAGGGGCTTTAAGCGTGGCTCTTCCCCAGGTCGGCAGCTGGAGCTCAGCCCGGGCCGGGCGGCTCCTCTCCCGGCTCCGATCCCCTTTCAGCGCATTCATCCACACCGGGGCCGGGGGCGGGCGGGCGGGCAGACGCGGCTTATCACAGGCATCGGCTGCAACTTTCTGCCTTTGGCGCCCGCGACGCGCGGCCGCTGGGGAATGAGTCCTTCGGGACTCCCTGGGAACGTAAGCGTCCGGGCCTCTCACGCTCGGTCAGGGAGTCGGAAGCCTGGCGTGCCGCGCGCGGGCCCGTCAGACGCTGAAAGCACGCCCTCCGGAGGGACCCACTTGCCCCGCAGCCCGGTCCCCAGCGCTCTCGGTGCAGTGGCCGGTCACCGTACTACAACTCCCAGAAGGCTGCGCGACGTGGCCTCCCAGGGACCATTGGAGAGCGACAGGGGGTGGGTCTCTACCGAAAAACCTTCCAACCCTGGAGGGGACGTGGCTGACCGCGCTGCCGGAAGTTCCGGGAAGTGGGCCCCGGCTCTGGCGCGAGCTTCCGGATTGGTCGCGCGCCTCGCTGCTGCTAAGATGGCGGCTGAGCATCCCGAGGCTCCCAAAGGAGAGTTGCAGCTGCCGCCGCCGCCACCTCTTGGGCACTATGGCGCCTGGGCTACCCAGGAGCTTCAGGCAAAACTGGCAGAGATTGGAGCTCCGATCCAAGGTGAGGAGCACTGGAGGTCAAGAGCCAGCAGCTCAGGCTTGCGGGCAAGCGGAGCCCGGTTACCCGGGAGACCCTGGGGCGGTGGCGGGCCGCTGGGGCCTGACCTGGGCCGACGGGCGCGACCTGGACCCGCTGGCTTGGTCTGCCGTACTCATTGGTCCTGTGCTTTGTTCAGCAGGGAGTCGTGAGGAGCTGGTGGAACGGCTGCAGAGCTACACCCGCCAGGTAAGAGTTGGCGGCGGGATGTCGGGATAGGCCGAGCATCTGGAGGAAGCCTTCATGACCTCTCAACTCGGTCTTCATTCTTTGTGTTCCTCCACACAGCTAGCGGGGGCTTTCCCTTTTTGCGTGTTATTGACTTTATCTACTTAGTTGCAACCGTTTCTATACACATATTGGCACTCCCCAGTGCCCAGCCTGAACTCCGCAGACAGGCACTGGGTAAATTTTGTTGCATGAGTGGGAGCGAACGTCGTTTAGTGGAACTGCTGCTCTTGGACTGACCTAGAGTCCTTTCTGTTTTGCAGACTGGTATCGTACTGAATCGGCCGGTTCTCAGGGGTGACGATGGCGACAAAGCAGCTCCTCCTCCCATGTCAGCACAGGTAAAGAGGTTGTTCCACTTTATAAGTTCCTTTTTGCTTAGGGTATCCCCTTCTAAGATGTAGCAGACACAGGATGCAACTAGCAGATTGGGCAGGGAGGTACTGCAATGACAGAATTAGAAGCTCTTCAATTCTCCCCTGGTCCTGATCCTTGCCCCCTTCCTGTGTTCATGATGTTTTTCTGGGGAGAAAATCGATAGCTTTCCTTAGTTGGTGTCCCAAAGTTAACATCTTCTCTTAGTATTGCTAGAGTATTGTTTTACTATAAGAACTATGTGTCATTTGACTTTGAATCCCAGCACCTGCCAGATAGTAGATCCCCAGCAAATGTCTCCAGTAGATAAATGCTTCCTAGATGATGATCATATATTTTTCCACAGCTCTCTGGGATTCCCATGCCACCGCCACCCATGGGCCTCCCCCCTCTACAGCCTCCCCCACCCCCACCCCCACCTCCACCAGGCCTTGGCCTTGGCTTTCCTATGGCAGTTGGACCCCGCCCACCAAACTTGGGGCCCCCTCCTCCTCTCCGAGTGGGCGAGCCTGTGGCGTTGTCAGAGGAGGAGCGGCTGAAGCTGGCACAGCAGCAGGCGGCGTTGTTGATGCAGCAAGAGGAGCGCGCCAAGCAGGTAGGGCAGCTGGCAGCCTGGGCCTTGAAGGGGGAGTAGAGCTTCAGACAGAGCTGGATTCTGGGGCCAAGCCTTCTGGGAAGGTCTGGACCAAAGACTAGAACTTAGGCCCTAGGCTGGAAGAGGACCCCAGGAAGCAGAGTTATGGCAGACTAGCCTGTGGGGTATTGGTGCTGGTATGAGCTTCTTTTCTTTTTTTAGCAGGGAGATCATTCACTGAAGGAACATGAGCTCTTGGAGCAACAGAAGCGGGTAATGCCCCTCATTTTAACCTTTGACCCCATGGTACACTTCCTTGGCGGTCACTTCTAGTTATTAGTGTCTAAAACAAGATGTGCCATTCAGGATTACCTCATCCTCAACTAAGTTTCAGTGTCCCCCAAATAATTTCATCTTTCTTGTAGCTGAAGAGTTGGTAAACTGTGGGCTGCAGCCTGCTTTTTTGGTATGGTTTGCAAGCTAAAAACGTTTTTTATCTTTTAAAAGTATTGTTAAAAAATAAAAAACGAAAATCCAAGAGTATACAAAAGAGCCCATACAATGGCCCATAAAGCCTAAAATATTTACTGTCTGGCCCATTAAGGAAAACATTTGCTGACCCCTTCTAGTCTTACATGATGTCATTTTCGGTACCTTGAAGAGGACTTTAGGCTAATTTAGTCATTTATATGGATTTGGACTGAATGTGATGGCTGTAAGTTAGGGAATGATACGTAAGACATTTGGCCCCACAGGTGCATTATGTCAGTTACCTAATGATTCACTCAGCAGTATTAGAAAATAGGTATTAACAGCACCAGATACGGAAATATTTACGAAATACTGTCTTTGCCCAGATTGTGCTAGATCTTGAAGGGTAGATATAAGGAAAGAATTCACTGTTTCTTAGAAAAGACTTACTCTTTTGGGAAGAAAATTCTTGTTAAAAGTAGAAGTCAGTGTTTAAGCTAAATAGTAACCCATCCCTTTGCTAGGAACCCAGGCTTTTTCTTGGTATTATTTCCAGGGGGTTTCTTTCATGGTGAAAGGGGCTCCTCCATTTGGATCAGTATCCTGGAAGTGTGGGGGCTGTGGGGATGTCAGAACTCCAGTGGAACCAGCTTGTTCTCCTTGGGCCTATTACCTGGCTGAAAGAATGCATTTGCCAGGGGCTGCCTGCCCAGTGGATTTCCAAGCTGTGTCTCCACTTCCACTGCCCTCTTGTAGGCCGCTGTGTTACTGGAGCAAGAACGGCAGCAGGAGATCGCCAAGATGGGCACTCCAGTCCCTCGGCCCCCACAAGACATGGGCCAAATTGTTCGCACTCCTCTGGGTCCTCGAGGTAAGACCTTGGAAATGGCAGGGAAGGTGATGAGAATTTTATTTACTTAAGTACATATCATATTTAAAAAGTATAGGTATCAAAAGTCTGCAGTTCAGTGACTTTTCATAAACTGAACACACCCATATAGCCAGCACCTGGACCAAGAACCAAAACATTACCAGTACCCCAAAAGCCCTCCTGGCTCCCTTCCAGCTACCTTCTCCCCCTAAGGGTAACCATTACCCTGACTTTTAGCAAGGAAGGTAATTTTTAAAATGTTTTGTCTGTCTCTCTCTTTCTCTCTCTCTCTGTTTTGGTTTGGTTTGGTTGTTGTTTCTTTTGACATTGCATTTTTGGGTCTCTTTCTTAGTTGCTGCTCCGGTGGGCCCCACTCCCACTGTTTTGCCCATGGGGGCCCCTGTTCCCCGGCCTCGTGGTCCCCCACCACCCCCTGGAGATGAGAACAGAGAGGTGAGATTGGTGATATTTTCCTAGGAAAAGGAGAGTGGTTTAGAACGGAACTATGTATGGATTTTTAGAGAAGGATTTTGAGAGAAGATGGGAGGACTTCTAGGGGTGGGTGTGAAGGGGCATAGGAAGGGGCATAGACATACTTAGGCAGGGCAGGAAGAGATTTCTGGAGCAGGGTTCTGTGTTTCAGTCTGAGAGATGCTGAGGCACGGTTGAATCCAGTTGGTGTTATCCACTCTTGCTGTTTACATCATGTGGCCAGCAGCCTTTCCAGTATAAGAGGTAGAAATTGTTGGTGAAGGGGCACTGAGATTACCCCCTCTGCCTGGGTTGTCTCTGGCAGATGGATGACCCCTCGGTGGGCCCCAAGATCCCCCAGGCTTTGGAAAAGATCCTGCAGCTGAAGGAGAGCCGCCAGGAAGAGATGAACTCTCAGCAGGGTGAGTGCATTGGCATGTCCTGAGCGCTGCAAGGGCAGAACCTGCAGAGGCTGAGACTGAGGCCGAGTCTGTGTTCCTCCCTCCCTTTCCCGAGGAGGGTTTGAGAGAGAAACTGGCTATTGGTAAAGAGGGGTTACAGTGAGCAAGTTGCAGGGCAGTGGCCCTGAGAGGATACTGATGGCCACCTTCCTCCCTTACAGAGGAAGAGGAAATGGAAACAGACACACGCTCATCCCTGGGCCAGTCAGCATCAGAGACTGAGGAGGACGCAGTGTCCATATCCAAAAAAGAGGTATGGGTGGAGCTGGGTCTGGAAGGAATGGCAGGAGCCGGGTTTGGGGTGCTAAAACAACTCCCAGTCTAAGTGTTCAGTAAGCAGTAGGTATTGTTTGTGCCAGTTTCCATCCCCAGCATCGTGTAAACACTTTTTATTTGATTTCCATAAATCCTTTGACTTCTGAGGACAATGCATGTCTATATTTTAAAGCTAAAAAAACTGAGTTTCTGAGAAGTATAGTAATTTACCTAGAGACACACAACTTGAGAGGAGCAGAACTTTGGAGCCTGACTTCAAAGCCTCTGTTCTCAGCCTCCTGGGGAAATTGGGGGAGATTAGAGGTTGGGGGCAGGCATGGTGCTTGGATTCTCTGACCCAGTTGGTTTTACTTGTTTTGGCAGAAAAACCGGAAGCGTCGGAACCGAAAGAAGAAGAAAAAGCCCCAGCGGGTTCGGGGGGTGTCATCTGAGAGTGCTGGGGAAAAAGAGAAAGAGCCCGCCCGGTCCCGGGGCTCTGAGTCCCCAGCCGCTGATGTTGAAATTGAATATGTGACTGAAGAACCTGAAATTTACGAGCCCAACTTCATCTTCTTCAAGAGGATTTTTGAGGCTTTCAAGGTACAAGGAGCAGCCCTCTCAAGGGGCAGAGCTGAGCAGGGAAGAATGGCACAGATGGGAAGGGTGGGGTAAGGAGGACATCTCCCAGGGCCGGGCTCAGGCACTGGGGAGGGTCTGGGGCTGGGGCTCCCACATCGTCTGCCTCCTCAGCTCACCGATGATGTGAAGAAGGAGAAGGAGAAGGAGCCTGAGAAACTGGACAAGCTGGAGAACTCCACAGCCCCCAAGAAGAAGGGCTTTGAGGAGGAGCACAAGGACAGTGACGACGACAGCAGCGACGATGAGCTGGTGAGGCCTGCACCCTCCTGGTAGGGGGACGGACTCCAGTGAGGGGCTGTGGTGAACTCGCAGAGGGAAACCCCTTTGGTGGCTGAAGGCCTGGGGTAAGCTGGGCAGTCTCGCTGGCACCGGAGTACTGCTCAAAAGAGAGTTGTTCTGTTCTAGGAAAAGAAGCCAGAAGCCCCCAAGCTGTCCAAGAAGAAGCTGCGCCGAATGAATCGCTTCACTGTGGCTGAACTTAAGCAGGTAGGACCGAGCTGACTCAGTAGGCCCTGGAGCCTCTACGTCCCCACGGGGGCTTTTGCTTGGGGGAGGAGAGCTTTGAAGGAGGCCTGGGTGACTTGGGTATGGGTCCTTTGAGAAAGAAAGAAAAAGCTGTAGACCTGAGACGTTGGGGCTTTCTTTTTCTTTCTTTTTTAAAAATATCTTTATTGATTTCAGAGAGAGGAAGGGAGAGAGATAGAAACATCAATGATGAAAGAGTCATCATTGATTGGCTGCCTCCTGCAGTCCCCCTCCTGGGGATGGAGCCTGCAACCTGGGCATGTGCCCTGACCGGGAATCAAACCTTGATCTCTTGGATCGTAGGTTGATGCTCAACCACCGAACCATGAGGGCCATTGGAGCTTTCTTGAGGTGTGTTGTTGTTTTTCAGCTCGTGGCTCGGCCTGACGTTGTGGAGATGCATGATGTGACAGCACAGGACCCCAAGCTCTTGGTTCACCTCAAGGCCACTCGGAATTCCGTGCCTGTGCCACGCCACTGGTGTTTTAAGCGCAAGTATCTGCAGGGCAAACGAGGCATTGAGAAGCCCCCCTTTGAGCTGCCGGACTTCATCAAACGCACAGGCATCCAGGAGATGCGTGAGGCCCTGCAGGAGAAGGTAAGGGCCTGGCTATGGGGCTCAGATCTGCCCTGCGGGAGCCACGTCCTTAATAGCAGCTTGCTTCAGCACTGGGATGTGGTTCCCAAAACCCACCTTCTTGTTAATTTTCTGATTATCCGTTCTCCAGTTTAGAAGTCAGCACTGTATTACATAGACCCATAGCAGGAAGGGCAGTCCCCCATCTCCGTGGTCAGAGCTAGCTCTCCTGCCCTGCCCTGAGACTTCTGGTTCTGAGTGGCTCCATTTCCCCCCTTGTCCCCTCGTCCCCTCTGCCTGCACTTGGCCAGCTATCTTTGATCTGCACACAATGCCTCCTTTCTCTGCAGGTTGCTTTTTGATTTTGTCTAGTTCTCTGTCTTCAGTGTGAGCCTGATACACTTTGTGGTTAAAAATTTGTGGTGGTTGTGTGACTTCTTAAATTTAAAGTTTTTAATTAAATACATTGAATAGGCAATAGCTTTATGTCCTGTAAAAATTCAGGAGGTAAAAAAGTACCAGGTGAAAACTCCACCTCCCAGTTAGACTCTAGTCCGCCAGTTTTCTCCAGAGGCAACTCATGAGATCAGTCTTTGGATGAGATGGCTTTAAAAAATGCTTATTGACAGGATAACTTCATATAATACATATATATTGTTCAACATAGATTTTGTAATTTGTGGGTTTTGAGCAGGAAGGATTTTGGTCCTTTTCTCAGAGAGATAAATGAGGCATCATGTTATCTTTTGGGAGTGTAGAGCCAGATGTATTGAGTTGAACTAAGTCCCTTTTACGGCATCTTGCCACTCTCCACAGGAGGAACAGAAGACTATGAAGTCAAAGATGCGAGAGAAGGTTCGGCCCAAGATGGGGAAGATCGACATCGACTACCAGAAACTGCACGACGCCTTCTTCAAGTGGCAGACCAAGCCAAAGCTGACCATCCACGGGGACCTGTACTATGAGGTTCAGGAGGTTTGGGAGAGGGGACCGGGGAGGCAAGGCTAGGCCTTTGGTCATGGCTCTGTAACTCTTGTTCAGAAGGGCTTCTGAAGCCCCTCCCCTCAGCCTCAGAGTTGTCTGTTGACCCTCCTTGAACTGGATGGAGTTTGAAATCTTCAAACGAGGTGGCTTTTGGAGAGGGGCACCATATCTTTGAAGTGACATTTGTTTATGGTGGTGGTTTAGGGACAGGGGCAGATGCTTTTAGGAAACATTTAATGCTGGGGGTGGGAGAAAACTTTTTTTCCTGATCTTTAAAATATTAATGACTCTGATATCCTGGAATTTTTGAGATGGATCTTGGCAGTCATCTGGTGGAATGCCCTCATTTTAAAGATGAGAAAGCAGTTCCGGAATTTGCCCATGTTCTCACAGTGGGTTAAAGACAGGACTGTGGGAGTCTTGCTTTGCCCCCTCCTTCCTGGCCTTTATTCCTTAACCAGTCTAGCTGGGAAAGAAGCGATGAGAATCAGAGTGGGAACTGGGCAGCCCTCACTTGGGTTGTGTATCTGATGTGGATTAGGACTTCTCATCTTTGTTTTCACGTCCTCTCGCCATTGAGCTCCCGGTGTGTGTCTGGAGTTCACAATACAGCATGCTCTGTTTTTTCCTCAGGGGAAGGAGTTTGAGACACGACTGAAGGAGAAGAAGCCAGGAGATCTGTCTGATGAGCTAAGGATTTCCTTGGGGATGCCAGTAGGACCAGTGAGTGCCAGTTACCTGACGGGAAGCAGAGAAGAGGGTGGGAATTGGAGCGGAAGGGAGATTAAAGGATAGGGCTGGGCAGGTGGCATTTTGTTCTCTTTTTCCTACAGAATGCCCACAAAGTCCCTCCCCCGTGGCTGATTGCCATGCAGCGATATGGACCACCCCCATCGTACCCGAACTTGAAAATCCCTGGCCTGAATTCACCCATCCCTGAGGTGAGTGCTATCCTTTCTTTCATTCTTAGCTGCTTCTTGCTGTTAACTAGAGGAGGATTTTTTTTCTCTCATTCTACCATGTGTATTTCTTTTTTTTTTAAGAAAAAAAGTAATGGGTTTTGTTTTTTAAAAAACCTGATATGCTTATACTAAATAATCAGAATTGAGAAGTACAAAGATGAAAACAAATCACCCCCAATTTCACCACTCAGAAATACCTGGACTTAACATTCGGTGAATGTGTTTCCAGATATCTCTCTGGTTTACATAGGGATGGACACGTAGAAATAATTTTATGTCAGGAGTGGCATTAAATTTATTCTTATTTTTAAATAAAAAGCATTAAATTAAAAAAATTAGCAGACAACAAAGTCATTGAAGTGAAAAAGAAATAATTGTTAAGCTTCAGAATTTCTTAAGAAATAGATTCTAAAAGCTTTCCAAAAGTTAGGGAAAAATCAGTAAGAGGTAAAAGTCATGTTTTTAAAGGACATGTTTCAGTTTCAGACAGTATGGATTCTGAGTGCTGAGGTTATTCACACTTTGACTCTCATCTCCCCATTCTATTGCCTCCAGAGTTTTGTTGCTGCTTACTTTTGCTTTTATAACATTTAATTCTTCTCTGAAATCATAATTTCCAGAGTTCCCAAGTGTTAGTTCTATACTTTGGAGTGTGACTTTTCCTAGGGCTTCAGTGTTTCTGTAGGAGCTTAGGTGTGGAATTGACTTGCGTTTCCTCTCTTGCAGAGCTGTTCCTTTGGGTACCATGCTGGTGGCTGGGGCAAACCCCCAGTAGATGAGACTGGGAAGCCACTCTATGGGGACGTGTTTGGAACCAATGCGGCTGAATTTCAGGTATGGCCGTGGCTGTCAACATTGGTCTTAATTAAGGTCGTGAAGTTTTGAGATGGCTGGCTTATAGCTTCACTATCATTGAGCTGGGTGTTGTGAGTTTGCAGTCTGAAGAAGGGCACTTGTGTTTTTCCGAGCGGCGATGCAGATACAAGCCCCCACTAGAATGTGAGCTCTCTGGGCGGAGGTTATGTTCATTCTGCCAGTGTCAGTTTCCCTCTCCAACAGCGTCATACATAATAGGTAGTAACCAGCCGTTGAATGAATGACTGATCTCTTTTAGACCAAGACTGAGGAAGAAGAGATTGATCGCACCCCTTGGGGGGAGCTGGAGCCGTCTGACGAAGAGTCTTCGGAAGAGGAGGAGGAGGAAGAAAGCGATGAAGACAAGCCGGACGAAACAGGCTTCATCACCCCCGCAGATAGGTGGGGAGGCAGGGCCTGCCTCTGAGCTGGGCTGTGTGTCTTCCGGGACTGTCTCTTTACTCCATGGCGTGTTCCTCTCTTCACAGCGGCCTCATCACTCCTGGAGGATTCTCGTCGGTGCCGGCTGGAATGGAGACCCCCGAACTCATTGAGCTGAGGAAGAAGAAGATTGAGGAGGCGATGGATGGGTGAGGGAACCAGGCAGGGCTGAGAGGGGAAGACCTTCTCTTCCCTTTAGCTTTTAGGTTGACTGCCTGACATTTGTCATCAACACCCCCGCGCCCCCCCATACACACACACAGGCACACACACACAGAGTTATCGAACACCAGCTCTGTGCCAGGCACCGCTCTAGGCATGGGGACTCAGCAGTGAAAAGGTCATGCAAGATAAAGTCCAGAGAACAAGGTAATTTCCGATAGGACAGCGGATAGGACGGTGAAGGAGAGGACTGGGTAACGGGATGTGGAGGGGTTGGGTGGTGCAAGGCCTTTGGGAAGGCCTTAGGAGGAGGGGGAGGAGGTGTGAGCTGAGAGCTGAGTGTTAGCAAAGAGCCAGCACGGGATTATCGGGGGCAGAAGGACCTGAGTGCAAACAGCGTGAAGGCCCTGAGCCAGCACAGGTTGCATAGTCGTGCATTTTGAAGCTCTGTTATTAGGCATATAAATGTGTGGGATTGGTAGGCCTTCTTGAAGAATTGACCCCTTTTTCATGAAATGGTCTCTTTTTTCTGTTCCTTGTTCCTTTTTTCCTACTTTTTGGATTAATTGAACATTTTTTATGATTCCATTTCATCTCCTTGTTTGACTTGGTAACTGTAAGTCTTTGTTTTATTATTTTAGTGGTTGCTTTAGGGTTTAGAATATCTGTTTTTGTCACGGTCTACCTTCAAGTGATGTTATACCACTTCCAGATGGTATTCGGAACCTTACAGAAGTGCGCTTGCATTTCCCCCGCCCCCGACTTTTGCACTGTCGTCATACATTTTACTTTTACATGTTAGAAACCTACGCTATGTGGTTATTAGTTTTGTTTCAATGGTCAGTTATCTTTTAGAGCGATTTGAATGATGAGGATCACATATTACCCTAGGTCATTACTATTTTCAGTGCTCTTTCCTTTCTTTGTGTGTGTCTAGGTTAATGTCCGCTGTCCCTTCCCTTCTGCTTGCAAGTCTTCCTTCGGCATTTCTTGCAGGTCTGCTGGTCATGAATTCTTTTTAGCTCTTGCAGTCTAAAAGTGTTTTTGTTTGGCCTTCCTTTTTGAAAGGTTTTAGGTACAGGATTCTAGAATGACTGTTTTTTTCTTTCAAGTACTTTAAAGATGCGTTTTTATTGTTTATGATGAGAAATCATCTTTTGTTCCTCTGCATGTGTTTCTATGACTGCTTTGAAGATTTTCTTGCTGTTTTGAACAACCCTGATTATGCTGTGCAGTGTAGGGCAGTGTATTGTGTGGTTTTCTTGTTGTTTCCTTGCTTGGAGTTTGTTAAGCATCTTGAATATGGATTTATCATTTTTATTAATTTTGGAAAAATTTTGGTCATTATTTCTCCAAATATTTTTTTTGTTCTCCTCTCCTTTGGAAACTCCAAAATGTATCTTTTAAGGTTGTCCCACTGCTTACTGATGCTCTGTTCATTATTATTATTATTTAGTATTTTTTACTGATTTCAGGTAGAGGAAGGGAGAGGGAGAGAGATAGAAACATCAGTGAGAGTCATTGATTGGCTGCCTCTTGCACACCCCCTACTGGGGATCAGGCCCACAACCCAGGCATGTGCTGCAACCGGGAATCAAACCGGAGACCTCTCGGTGCATGGGCTGACGCTCAACCACTGAGCCACTCTGGCCGGGCGTGCTGTTCATTTTTAAAAATATCTCTTTTCTCTTTGTACTTCATTTTAGAAAATTTCTGTTCCTATGTTTTCTAATACTTTTTCTGCAGTTTCTGATTGTAATCACATCCAATGTAGATTTTATCTCTAGCTGTGTGATTTGGATCTTTTTATATCTCCTGTGTCTCTTATTTACCTTTTGAACATGTGGAATGCAGTTATTATACTTTAATGTGCTTGCTTTCTAATGCCAACATCTGTGCCAGTTTTAGGTTGATTTAAATTGATTATTTTCCTCATTAAGGGTTGTATTTACCTGCTTCTTTGCATGCCTGTTAGTTTTTGATTGGATGCTATACTTTGTGGAATGTACCTTGTTAGGTATGGGATACATTTGTATTCCTGTAAATCTTCTTTAGCTTTGTTCAGGGATACAGTTAAGGTACTTTGAAACAGTTTGATTCTTTCAGGTCTTGCTTGTCAGATTTATTAGGCAGGACTGAAGCATTGCACAGTTCTCTCCACTACTGAGGCACAAGATGCTCTGGATACTTTACCCAGTGCCTCTTTAATCAGGAGGTTTTCCAGTCTGCCTAGTGGGACTAGGCACTATTTCCAGTCCTCAGTAAGTGGCAGGTACTGTTACCACTGATTCTTTCAGGTGGTTCTCTCCCTGGCCTGGGTGGTTTCCTCACATGCAGTACTCACCTGAGTACTTGAGGGGGACCCTCTGCAGGTCTCTTGAGTTCTCTAGTCTCTGGGCTGCTTTCTCTTCTCCAGTATGATGTACTATGATCTTTAGCTGCCTTGGTCTCCTTGTACTTTCAGCTTCATCCCTTCAACTCATGGAGTCCTGGCTTCTACATGGGTTACTCCTTGTTTTGTGGTCTGCAGACTCTGCATGCAGTAGGCTAGGCAATTGAAGGACTCACCTCATTTGTTACCTGTCTCTCTGGAATCAATGTCTTTTCATTGTCCCATGTCCAGTGAGTTTAAAACCACTATTATACTGCTTTCGGATAGTATTAAGTACCCTAAACTTGGTTCAGGAGATCCCTTAACTCAGTCGCTGTACTCTTTCCAGACTTGCGTGTTTCCTGGAATTAGCACCAACTTAGTTCTTATCCTTTCATGGTTTCCATGACCTAGAGAGGCAGCTTGGGCATCATCTTCCCCCTGGGTGTCTCGGAATCTCTCCAGGGTGCTGGGTGGAGGTGCTGTCGGTGTTCCTTCAGGAGACCCGTTCATCTCTTCCATTTGGGGCTTGACCTGTTTGTTCTTTGCAGAAGTGAGACACCTCAGCTGTTCACTGTGTTGCCAGAGAAGAGAACAGCCACTGTTGGGGGAGCCATAATGGGATCGACCCACATCTATGACATGTCCACAGTGAGTACTTGGGGGACACTACTTTTGGGGGCTGGACAAGAGGTAGAAGTTAGGGCTTCTGAGCCTCTCTAGAGATGACAAGGCTCTGATCCGTTTTCTAGGTTATGAGCAGGAAGGGCCCGGCCCCTGAGCTGCAAGGTGTGGAAGTGGCCCTGGCACCTGAAGAGTTGGAGCTGGACCCCATGGCCATGACCCAGAAGTATGAGGAGCATGTACGGGAGCAGCAGGCACAAGTGGAGAAGGAAGACTTTAGTGACATGGTGGCTGAGCATGCTGCCAAACAGAAGGTAGGAGTTCACCCCAGAACCAGGGGCTGGGGCATGGGACTCCTTTTTCAGCGGAGTGGTGTCCTCTGGTGGTGAGAGTGAGGGAGGACTCAGTGCCTGCTGCCCCGAGCTTCCTGGGTGCTGGAAACCTTCAAAATGGTGGGCTGCCCTCCAGGATGATGAAACAGGCAGAGGGAGGGGAAGGAACGCGTCCAAGGCTGAGAATCCAGTTTCAGTGCTGTTCCACAGACGTCTGTGTCTGTGTCAGGCTGTCCACCTTTGGGGGATCAGCAGGTTGTTGAACTTGTTGTAACCTGTTTCTCTTTCTTTCCTTTAGCAAAAGAAACGGAAAGCTCAGCCCCAGGACAGCCGTGGGGGCAGCAAGAAATACAAGGAGTTCAAATTTTAGGTCCCCTTCACACACCCAGCCTTTCTTTAGGCCCTCCGCTTGGATGCCTGGGCTTCACACATGGGTCCCCAAGAGCCAGCTCTCCCACATTCCCAAGGGCTTGTCATTTCATGTTCTTATTTTAGACCTGTTTTGTAAATAAAGCTGTTTCCCAAGGAAAGAGATGAATATGTAACGCTCCTGAGCTTCTTTTATCTCCTTTTAGTCCCCTCCTGCAAAAGGACTAAAACAGCCTTTTTCTACACCTTCAGGGCTGCCCCAGTGACCAGGGGCATGCACCTGGATCCCGCGTTGCAGTTGAGACTGGTGGTGAAGCCAGAGGCAGAAATTGTGTTGCCACTGCCTGCCTTTGAAGGAAGGCTCTGGGGGAAATACCTGAAGGTCTGGTTTGACCTTACTACTTTGTCCTTAGGGGCTAAAAATAGCCAGCTTAGCACCCTGGCTGGGCTGAGGAAGTTCAGTGGGCTTGGGAAGTAGGCCAGGTCAGGCCTTTCTAACAGACCTTGTGGTCAGAAGAGTCAAAGTCCTTAGGCCGCAGTGAATACAGCTCAATCTAGATGGTCCTGAGTCTGTGATCCCATGGGCGGTTTCAATCAACCAGTTTCCAGGTTTTGGTTGGGGTGTGTGTGGGGGGGTACTTTCTCCAAGTTCTAGTTCCCTATCCCCAGAAGTCTTCCTGACAGGCTACACCAGGTTGTACAGCTGGGTTAAAAGGTATTTATTTGCCCGGCGCTGGGGAGATGTCTCCTGCTGCTGCACCACCGTGCGGTGTAAGTGCACCAACAGAGGTGCCGGCGGCAGGCGGCTTCAAGATGGTTTCTGGAGCGGGAAGTGTGGGAGATCTCACGGAGGACATGCCAGTTGAGCTGGGCTTTGGGAGGAATAGGATTTTAGATATTGCCTAAGTGATGAAGTAGGAAAAACATTCCAAGAGGAAGAAATTGAGGGCAGGGATGGCGGGGGAGGGGAGGCGGCTTGGGCCTCGGTAATGGTTCTTTGGGGGGAAGGGGCTGTAGGGACAGAAAAGAAGGGTGGGTTCCAGGTGGGCCGGGGCTTGGCTTTATAATTCACCCACGCCAAGGGCCTTTTGGACTCTAGGTCCCTGAGCTCTTCCTTCCTGCACTGGCGAGAAGTAGGGGCGGAAACTTGACGGACCTTGGGCCCCCGGCCGCTGGGTCTCCAGGGCTCCCTTCGCTGGGCTTGGTGACGAAACCCCGGGCCAGGTCCGCGGGGAAAGCCGCTGGGACGCGCGGCGGGTTCTGCCCGGGCTGCGCAGACCCGAGGGGCCTGAGGCGCGCTCCCGAGGCAGGCTCCTCGGGCCGGGGCCGCGCCCCGGAAAAGCGGGGTTTCCGCTGGCCAGGCCGCTGCGCCCGAAAGGACGACGGGGGAGGGGAGGCCCAGGCCGGCAGGCTGGCCGGCACGCGCTCCGAATTTGAGGGGAGCGGCTGGCCGTGCGCGGGCGGGCCGCGGACCCCTCTCTCAGGCGGCGAGGGGCGCGCGCGCAGACCCCGGGTCCGGGAGCGCGAGCCCGGCCCCGCCCCTCGCGCTGGGTGGGGCCGGCGCGAGCCAGGGCTCCCCGCCCCCGCCCCGGACACGCCCACTCTGTCTCGGCGGCGCGAGCCGCAACAGGCAGCGGCGGGCGAGCGCGAGGGCTGCGCGCCGGGAGGCCCCGCGCCTGCGTGCAGCCTCTCGCTCGCTCGCGCGCCCGGGCAGGCGGGCTGAGGAGACGAGTCCCCGCCGCTGCCGTCGCCGGGGGGAGAGCCTGGGCGTCCGCTTGGCGTCGCCTCGATTACCGTAACCCCCGCGCCCCTCAGCCCCGGCCGGGCCATGGCGGAACGCGGAGGGGCGGGCGGTGGTCCCGGAGGCGCCGGGGGCGGCAGCGGCCAGCGAGGATCTGGGGTCGCCCAGTCTCCGCAGCAGCAGCCGACGCCGCAGCAGCCGACGCCGCAGCAGCCGACGCCCCCCAAGCTGGCCCAGGCCACCTCGTCCACGGCCACCGCGGCAGCGGCTGCCTCCTCCTCGTCCTCGTCCACCTCCACCTCCATGGCCGTCGCGGTGGCCTCGGGCTCCGCGCCTCCCGGCGGCCCGGGGCCAGGCCGCCCCGCCGCCCCCGTGCAGATGAACCTGTACGCCACCTGGGAGGTGGACCGGAGCTCGTCCAGCTGCGTGCCCAGGTGAGAGGCGGGCGGGGGTCCGGGGCCGCCGGGCCAGGGCTGTGCGAGCCCCCCGCCGCCTTCCATTCCTGTGTCCCGTCGCCCAAGGGGGTGCCCCCTCCCTAGAACCCCCCCGCCCTCGGCTGTCCCGCTGCCGGGCCTGGCGGGTGCCTGGCCTCCCTAGACTCCTCCCGCGGGGACCCCGCCCTCTCCTGGCAGCCCCACCTTCCGTCTCGGGCCGGGACCACCCTCCTCCCCTCCCCAAGCGGGCCTGGATTTTCAGCCCTGGGCCTTCCTCTCGCGGATCCGACCGAATCCGGCCTTCCTGATGGCCGGTTTCCCCGCGTAGCTCAGACTCTTTTTCCATGCCTTGCCGGTGCCCGTGGGCTGTACATATATTACATAGATGTGGCATAGATCTCTTTTGATACTATTATTTCCCAATATACTCAGCATCTGCCAAGCTCGGCTGTCACCTGCTGTCAGGTAAAGGCCATATATAGTAACCCTAGGGGCCTTTAGTCTTCAGCACACATGTTCACTTGAACTTCACATTGCACACATTCTGCCCCTGCTTCTGTGGTCTTGTAAAAGTCTTATTTAGTGTGTCTTCAAGTGTTTTTTTCATCTCCTCCTTCCCCCTCCATTAACTGGTCACAAATTCTCCTAGCCCTGCAAGGCTACATAAAATTACTGCCTTGTTCCTAAATTCTACTCATTCCTGTTTGTTGGAACCCTGGGGACTTTCCTTCCCTTGGTAAAAGCTTGCTGGAGTTTGGGATGTTTTCTGTTTCTGTATTGGCAAGGCAGTCTTTCTATAGCTCTTTGGGGACAGTGTCCAGTGTCTTACAGTTTACCCCTTGAATAGACTCCGTGGTGCTGGTTTTGCCCATTAAGCCCAGAGAAGTGCCTGGAGGCTATCTTTTTGTCACCTCTGAGTTGATTCTGCTGCTTTGGAGTCTTGGGCTCACTTTCTGCTCTGTTAGCCCAGTCTTGGGCAGATGGATGTGTAAGTGGGGGATAGGGAACATTGTCTGGTTCCACTCTCTATTTTTCTTTTTCCCCCTTTTATTTTGAATTATTTCCTGCATACAAAATTACATGTATGTATGTATATGTATATATGTATCCTAGATGCTATTAAAAAATGATAAGTACATCTTTATATTTGACTCAGCGTAAGAAATAGAGCATTACCAATTATGTTGAAGCCTTCAGGGTCCCCCCTCCTGACATCCTCTTCTTCCCCCACAAAGGTAAACATTATTCGGAATTGTGTGTTTATCATTTTCCTTGTCTTTTAAAACTAGTTTCATCATATATATCTCTAAATAATATTTTAAAGTTTTTAATGTTTTTGAAGTTTATGTAAATGCTATCATGCTGTATGTGTTCTGTGACCTATTTTAGTGAGTTTTTTTTAAAACTTCACATTAGGTTTGTGAGACTCACCACTGTTTTATGGTAAATGTAGTTTAAATACTTTCACTAATGGATAGAATTTCATTACATGAATATGTCGTAATTCTTCTTTTGATGAACATTCAGGTTGTTTTCTGTTTGTTAACATAAACAGTCATGCTTAAATATTTTGTTCAGGACTCTTGGTGTTCCCCGCAGAAGTTTCTTTCGGTTGTCCTTATATGTAGGGGTTTTTGCAGGGTACATAGCTCTGGAACTTTTAAAGATAATGCTACTTTGTTTTCCATTTGCCTCACTCTACTCTTCAGGTCCTTTGTGTTTCAACATTCATTTTACTGACTTACACTTTCTCTGTCCTTCCTTTAGGGTAATCAGGAGCCACATTAGTTTAGTTTGCTTTGGCCAGCACCATAGCACACTACCAAACTCAGGTGTTCCTCTCTTGGCCCTAAGCAGGTCTCTTTCTTTTTTTATAGGCCCATCTCTAGCTGAAGTATTTTAATCTGTGTCTTTCAAACATAAAAGCACTGCGCCCTTCCCACATGGACCTGGTGTGTTAGTACACGCTTGCCTGTTCTTCCTTCACATCTGTTGCTGTGTTTGGTGACATTTGGACGCTGCCTTTGCTACCTTGTTAGATTGGGAAGGAATGAGCTGACTGGAAAAAAGTTGCTGTGCAATGGGAGGTAGGGGTGTAAATAAAATCACTGATTGCTTTTGATTTTTGGTCTGCTCCATTTAGTCACTGAAAAGTCCATGTTTTAAGTTACTAGCCCAAGAAACAGCCAGGCATCCTGATGAAATCAGTAATTATTATGCTAACTTGGTGTGAGAGGCTTAGCCTGGCTTGTTTTCACCTACGGGGAGTGTGCAGTATGTCATTTCTACTGACCAGTCCTTGAGATTGTCAGCTGTGCTGCTCTGACTTTGTTTTTCAGCCGTCACCCTTGTGCCTCCTCTCTCCTTGTGGAACACTTGTGCTCTTTGGAGCATGCTGTTTTGTCTGCAGGATGGAAAATAACACCCTGTGGGGAGAGAATGGCTTGCTATTGGCCCTTCAAATCGTTAGAGTCATCTGGTTAATTTGAAGTCTTCTTGGTGTACTTTTTCATGTTGTTTAGACTATATTGCCATTGTGCACTCTGTATATAGTCTAGGGTTAACATTCTGGTCTCGTGTAACTCAGTGAGACACAAACATGAAATATATACACTTAAGACGTGCAAACATGATTGTGGATCTGAGGTTAGCTATATATAAGAATTTAAAAAGATTAAAAAAAAATCTTTATTGATTTCAGAGAGAGGAAGGGAGAGGGAGAGAGAGAGAAACATCAATGATGAAAGTGTCATTGATCGGCTGCCTCCTGCACACCCCTGACTGGGGATTAAGCCTGCAATCCGGGCATGTGCCCTCACTGGGAATTGAACCATGATCTCCTGGATCCTAGGTCAACGCTCAACTGCTGAGCCACACCTGGCTGGGCTATATAAGAATTTTGTGGGATTCAGTCATGTGAAGTGTGATTCTCTACGTAGTACAGAGAAGAGAGTTGGAAATTTGAGTGTAAAGGTGGTCATGCTCCTTTTCTTGATCCCTATAGAAATATAATTTGCTTTTGAAAAAAAATCCCTTTCCTATATTAGATATTTAAATAAAAACGAGTATTGTAGTTGTTTTTCAGGTATGTATTCTGCTCTTATTTAACATCTACTAAACTCCCTCAGAACCTAAGTAATTTTAAAAACTTTTTATGAGGAACATACATGAAGTTAGCTTTAAAATAATTAAATTATTCTACGCATTGCAATTTTTACCAGCATTTTTTAAATAAAAAGATTAATATATGTTCATGATTAGAAACTTTAGCAGTATAGGAAAATGGGAGATGTAAAGGAAAAGCCCTAGTCTTATATCTGTTCTTATTCCCTAGAGGTAATCACTGGGAAATACAGCTGGCTTGTATGATTCTGTTATGAGCAGGTAGGTCTATTATAGTTCTTTCATGAAATTCACAGCTTTTGAAGTTGGCATTGTTTTTCCTCCACAGTAAGAAGTACTTGTTGACTGTGCTCCATGGTATGCATACTGGTGTGGCACCATTGTAGGCACCATGTGGCATGTTGCTTGATGTTAAAGAAAGGGTTCTAGAGTCTCTCATCAATCCCTTCTCTTCGGTCTTTGCATGACGTTTTCCCTGATGTTCTTTTCTGTTTTTGAATTGCTTAAGTAGGAGAGGCAGAAAAATTATTAAACTTCACAAGTCTATAACATTTCCTCAGTGGCATAAAACTGATTATTAGGAGACAAAAAGTGCCCTGTTGTATCACTCACAGACTGTATCACATTTGTCTTTGTACAAAGCATATTTGCATATCCTTATCTTAGGGAAGGAGTTCAGTAGTTATTAGTCACATTTCTCCTACCATTTTTTTTTTTAAGTGGATACTGAAGTTAAGCCTTATTGTACAAAAGTGTTAGAGCCAAAGGAGGTGGCATGACTTAGGTATGACTGGCCTGCAGAAGTGTTTCATGAAGGTACTTGGGGGCAGTTGTCCCTCTAACCACAAAAGCACTAGGCAAGCCAGGATATATTGCTGTGTGTTCTTATTGTATACTAGGGCAAACTCTTCCACACCTTAGATTTTTCATGCATTAATTGGGAATACTTTTATTTACCATCCATTCTAAGATGTGGGTGAAATAAATGTAATAGGACCTATATATCCACAGGAGAAAGTACTTAAATGATAGATATAAAGTAAATATAATTGACCAAATAAGAGAGACCTGGTGAAATTTCTGTTATTTCCCTAGCATTAAAAGTCTTTAAAGCATATTTGCACCTTAGAAGATTGGAATTTCACATTGTGAGTGTTGTAATAGGATATCCTCTCTGTCAGGGTAATATTATCCATTGTAACTGTGGAAGCTCAGATTCCTTAAAGCAGAAAGAGAATGACTTTCACAGAATCCGTTTTACATGTATTGATTTACAGGTCTTTTGGACACATTAGTGGTTATGTGATTTCTTTTTAAATTAGTTTTCCAATTTCTTAGCTGAGCCAGTAAGCCACTGCTGTTAACTTAGTGCTTGCCCCAGTGTGCATGAGGGAGGTGCAAATCAGAAAATGTGTGGGCTTTGTCTTTTCACTATTTCACCCCAGGAGGCCTTGTTCTGTTTTGGCCTGGACCTGAAGGCTCAGTGCGTCCTTTGAAATTTGGAGTCAGCTTGGCTTGCATCTGCGGCATCACATTCTGGGAGTACTTTGGGAACCCAGGGTAGATGTGGGAATGATTGCAAGAGCTAGTTGTTTTCCAGCCTGGGTTTGGGGTGGTATTAAAGGCTCTTGAGAAAAGACAGGGGTCCAAGTTGGTTTTAGATCATCCTTCAGAGGCTCATTGGGCTGGAATTGAGCAAGGTTGTTGGGTTCTAGATTGGTAGGAGAATACCCAGCAGAGCTCCTGAGGTTTTAGAAAGCCAAAATGTGTCAAGTGTTCCCCTCTTACTGCCACTCGCAGGCCAGTTGTCTGGTTAGAAGCCTGCTGAACCTGCATTCCCTTTTATCTTATTACAAACCAAAGAATAGGTGTAGTCACAGCTCAGGGAGCCACTTAGGCAGACCTGTAACTGGCTTCTGACTTGGGTGACAGTAAAGAAGGCTAGTAAATGATGATACATTGTTAGTTAGCTTATATATCTTCTAGAAAACCCTTCCTTCCTTAAAACATTCCATTTGATATTCGGTTATGCCTTAAGGTCATAAGCTGTCTTATCTTTAAAGCTGTGCTAATACCTTAGCCACTAGCTGCATGTGGCTATTAAATTCAAATTAATTAAAATGCAATACAATTTAAAATTCTCTTCCTTACTTGCATTAGCCACATTTTATGTTGCACTCTTCACATTTGGCTAATGGCTTCCATATTGGACAGGGCAGATCTAGAACATTTCCAGGACCAGAGAAAGTTTTAGGGAGAAAATTATCTCTAAGTATGGCACTTCTAGTATTAATATTTGTGGTTTCTTCTTATTTAACTAAATGGGATATTTCTGTCCTTTTCCAAATTATTTTATTTTATTTTATTTATTTAAAACATACCTTTATTGATTTCAGAGAGAGGAAAGGAGGGGGGAGAGACTTTCCCTGATGAGTGAGTCATTGATCAGCTGCAGCCCACAACCCGGGCCTGTGCCCTGACCGGGAACCGAACCCCGATCTCCTGGATCCTAGGTCAACGCTCAGCTGCTGAGCCACGCCCGGCCGGGCTTCAAATTATTTTAAAGTGCCTCTCTTCTTGCTATTTCAAGGACTCATTAGTTTTGTTAGTTTTTGCCCTTTCTTCTAGTCTGTCACTTCTGCCTGGAGGGAATTTGCATCCTGGTGCTTCCCTGCCATTTGTTTTCCATATTTTTAGGCCTTAATATCTGGTGAGAAAACCGCCCGGAAGCATTAACTCCAAAATGGTGTTTAGATGGTACGATTATGTGTGATGCTAATTTTTGTCCTTATATGTTATTTGGTGATTTCTAAACTTTCTACAATAAACATGTATTACAGAAAATACCAGTAAATGTTGGTTTAAAAATACTTATTTAAAAATACATGTTGACATTACTTGATTGTACACCTCAAAGGAGTGAACATTACGAATTTTGTATCATAATAAAGCTGTAAAAAAAGTACATATTGAATGGGTGAAGACATGGAGTACTAAAATTTCATTTCGCTCATTACCTTCCTTTCTTGGTTCTTGAGTTGCTTGTTCATTTTTATTGATAGCAAAAATGGTGACTGGAGAATGTTCCAGAACGTTGCTTCCTGGTGGTGGGTGGGTGATGAGGCCCCGGTGATAAGGTAGTATTGATAATGGCACATTTATGTATTTAATGTTTGTGTAGATTCTTTTTTAAGGTACACTAAAGACCAGAATATCTGAGTCTAGTTCTAGCTTCACTCGTTTTTCTGAGCCTAAATACTTTTCTTCTTTTCTCTGTGGGAGTCATGATCCTGTGAACTCCCAGAATATATCTGTCTCATTCGTCCTTTCAGCACTTGTAGTACTTTTATTCTGTAAACATAGACACTAGGTTATAGTCTATAGATTATTTTGGCAAAAAATTTTTAGAACCGTGATGTGCATTTTAGAAATCACACCGAGGAATTTACTCTGAACTACTTTTTTTTTTAGTGACCTGATACAGATAAAGGTAGATAAGAAAGGATAGATGTTTTAAAACTTGATTCTTACTACAATACCTATTCCTCTCTTTGGAGACTGCAAAACTTCTCTAAGTGACAGTCTGCATCTCAAAACCTTATTGTGAACAAGCTTCCCCCAGGTAACGTTTTGGATGTAACTGGCATATTAATTGTCCCTGAGGAAATTTAGACTGGTTATTGTGCTTCGATATAGGCAGGTGTTTTTTCTTTCCAAAGCATTTTGTGTGTTTGTGTCTGTCTGTCTGTCTTTGAATTTCTTTTTGTTCTTTTCATAGGCGAGATATTCTTTGTAGAAGGTTTTTTTTAATAGTTTAGAAAACACAGAAGGCTTAAGATGTCACTTGTCATTCATTTGATCCTTCGTGACTTAGGTTTTCCTGTCTCTTGTTTGAAAACACGAAATGGCTTCACGATTTAGAGAGTAGCTTTTCCCTCCTGTTTCTCTGCTTTATGGTACCTTTTAAACACGTTGCACGGTACTGTTTTAATTCTACCCATCCTCTGCCATCCTGGCCTCCTCCCGGAAGGTAACCACTGGTAGCAGTTCAGAGTGATAGTTAAAAATGAAAATCAGATCATGTCACTCTCCTCTTCGTAATCTTCCCAGTTCATTCATTTAGCAATGTTTATAGACCAACTGGTATGTGTCACAAATCAAATCCTTGATTTCATAAAGTATACATTCTAGTGGGTGAAGATAAAAGACACTGTAAAATAACTTTTCATCATACTTTGAATAAAACCCCTTTCTATGACTTAGGAGATGCTTCCTGGTGTGACCCCTTTCTCTGTCTCTGCCCTCGTCTTTTACCTCTCTCCCCTGTGCTCAGTTAGCTCTGGGCAGGCTGGGCCTAGGCACTGTCACCTCTGCCTTCAGGCTTTTGCACTTGCTGTTCTCTCTACTTGGATACTCTGTCCCTAGGTCATTGTCTGGCTCGCTCCTGGGTATCATTAAAGTCATCATTCAATTGACCTGCTACCTTGAAAGCTGCCCTCATCTGCCCAGTCCATTCTGGGAGTTTATAAATCTTCACAACTAGTTATCATCATTTGTGGTGTTGTTTTTTTAATCCCCACCTGAGGATATTTTTTCCATTGCTTTTCAGAGAGAGAGACACACGCATTGATTGGTTGCCTCCCGCACGCACTGGGGCTGGGTATGTGCCCTTGGCTGGAAATAAACTCGGGACCCTTCAGTTGGCAGGCTGACACTCTAACCACTGAGCCAAACCAACTACAGCAGTTATCATCATTTGAAATAATCCTGTTCATTTATGTAGTACTTTGTAGGTGCTTAATAAATACATTTGTTGAAAAACAGTTCCTGTTTATTTATAATGTTTGTTGAGTGAAAGTCTGTTATACACCATTTATTTAACAAATATTTATCGAGTATTTCTATGTGCCAAGCACTGCTCTAGGTGCTGGGGAAATGGCAGCAAACAGGTTCACAAAGTTTATTCTCTGCTAGTGCACATGCTAGTGGAGGGAGACAGGTAAATAACTAGATCTTTAATAAATAAGTAGTGAGTAGTGCCATGAAAAATAAGGCAGAGTAGGGAATTGAGAGTGTTGGAGGAAAGGCTGTTTTAGATAGGGTGGCCAGAGAAGGCCTCTGGTGAGGCAACATTTGGGCTGATGCCTGAATGACGTGAACCTGACTAATTGAGCACTTACTGTATTCTACAGTAACCTTCAGAGGCGGGTATTGAGATCCCTCTCCCAGAAAGGGAAATCAAGGTCCAGTGAAGTGAGGGCATTTTTGCAAGGCTACATTGCTCAGAGGTAGGTGGAGCAGGGATTTGTCTTCATGACTCATGATTGTCTGACACCAGAGCTATTTCTCTTTTTAAACTTGATGTCCCCCAAACCCTGTCTGGTTCTCATAGTTGACATAAAATATTTAATGCTTTATATGTTACCACGTTGGAATTACAGAATGCTGCTTTATCACCAAATTACAGACAGTGAGATGATTTATAGCATAGTGACTGTGGGTGTCAGTTCTGGAGCCAGTAGCCAGGATTTTAATCCTCACTCTGTTGTTTACCATTTGAGTGACGGGCAAATTATTTCACCTCTCTAATGCTTCAATGTTCTCATCTTTAAAATGGGCATAATGGCCTTAGCTGGCTTTTCTCAGTGGTCAGAGCATCAGCCTGCAGACTGAAGGGTCCCGGGTTCAATTCTGGCCAAGGGCACGTACCTTGGTTGCAGGCTCGATCCCCAGCCCCGGTCCGGGTGCAGGCGGGAGGCAACCAATCGATGTGTCTCTCTCACATGGATGTTTCTCTCTCTCTCTCTCTCCTTTCCCTCTGAAAAGCAATGGAAAAAATATCCTCGGGTAAGGATTAAAAAAAAAAAGGGCATAATAATCGTCCCTGTCCCTCATTTATTATGAGGGTTAAATGAGATTAATACAGTTCGGTGCTTGTATGGCATATAGAAAATACTTAAAAATATTAGCTATTACTGTTATTACTGCTATCTTAATGCCGACGAGTCCAGCTTCTCTGTCTCCTGCACACCCTCCAAAATCTGCTTTCTTTCTAGAATTAGGGCAACTCTGTTGATACTCTGATTTCCTTAGCAGGACCTTTACAAGGTCTTGAGTTCACTTTAGACACAGATCCTGCCAAACGCTAAGCTTAATAAACTAGAAAGTCAAAGCAAAATATTTTGGTTCTCTGAAGCAGTGGCTGAGTCGGGATCCTGTTTCTACATCCTGCTAGCGTATATGAACGGAAGACATGGTGCAGGCCCCGCCTGCAAACCACAACTTTGTTTTGAGCCTACTTGACTTGACAGCTTCCCTATTCTACCTGCTGACTTTAGCTCTGCTTTGGCAGCCAGAAGAGTAACTAAACCGGTTTACAGCTAGTCATTTATCACCAATAAAAGCTGAGCCACTCCAAGGAAAATTAAGGGTTTAAATGGAGTTGATATTTTTCTCTTGTCTCCTTAAGCTTTCCTTTTTATGTCTCAAACTATAGAGAAACTGTACTCTTCTTTCACAGGAGAAACCTGATAATACATTTAAGGCTTATCGTAAAACATTTGGATCTTTGTATATATGTTAATTTTCTTCATTAATAAGCATCAAGACTTTATTTTCTCATTTTGGTTGGAAATCTGCAAACATATTTACATGTTTCTGGCTCTTCCTTAAGAACACATAAAGCAGATTAACCTCTTCTGAAGTGTGGTTCATCATGATGAGGGGGATCCTTCTGGTGAACATCAGCGCTTGAAATGAAGAGTGTAGACTGGTACCTGGTGTGTAACTGTTTTTAAACTCATGTTGGTTGTTTAGTTTGTTTTTGTCTTTGTTTCTCTGCATGGCTGTCAATATGCCTTCTTCCTGCTTTGTTGCTTTTAATAATACACCCTGGGCTGAAGAATTGGGTAATCAAATACGTGAAGAATGAATCGGCTCCGAAATCAAGGGACAGTAAACTGCAGCATAGGGAATACAGTCAGTAATATTGTAGTAAGTGTGTATGGCGCCAGCTGGGTACTTGAGCTATCAGGGGATCACTTTGTAAAGCATCCATTGTCTAAGCACTATGCAAGAACCACTGGGCTCTAAATAGAAAGCTAAGAGTAATGGGCAGTCTGGTCCAAGAACATGAGACTCACAGCTGGGGTGTTTCAGGAGTGAAGAAGAAACATTTTGCTTACTTCTTGGTTTAGGTTGCCCTCCAGAGAGGGAGGATTGCTAGTGAGTTTAGGGTCGGGGTTTAATCTTCTAAAGTCTTTAGGGAGTCAGAAGCCCTGTTGAAGATATGGTTAGAGGTACAAGTCAAATTTTATGTTTGAGTTGGAGTATTATGGATTAGTAAATAAAGCCCTATAACCTTATAGCTAATTTTTTTGATTACCTCTGGGCAAGCCACTTTTCCTAATTTTAAAAGCGAGGATACCTTTTTTTTGCCTTTTTGATTTGTTACAAAGAGAAACAAAACATTTGCAAGATGTTTGACCATCTGTACTCATCGAGTTCATTACCTTGACATCTTTGGGTAATGCCAGTGAGGCTGGGATCATGATGGTGTATTTGTAGACCTGTGGTGGGCCTGATTCATGTTAGTCATCTTTTACATTGTCTTCCCAGCTAGGTTTTCCTTTGGTATTTTCAGCTCCTACCCAATAGAATGTGGCAGTGTTATCTACCTTAAGTCTGTTGTTTAATAAAATTGCCTCATCAAAATGAAAAGATGTGGGAAGTGGCCTGCAGCATTCTGTCGTCCCGCCATGCACCGTGCTTGCTGCAGATGCAAGTGAATAAGCCACTCTGGAAACCGAGGTCCTCTGGGAGCGTAAAAGCTCCTGTGGCTATTAATGGTTTAATTGTATTTCCTTTCTGCCACCAAAGTGTGCAATAAATTGTTTATGCCCGTGTCTTTAATGGGGAGAATTGTTCATTAACTGTATGTAATATCATTTTCGCTTTGTTTTTATTACTTGTAGATAATTCCCTCTCTCTTTCCTTAAAAAACACACACACTTATAATAGGAATAATTATAACATCATTAAAAATTTATTTTTAAATCTTCACTTGAGGACATGCTTAGAGAAAGAGAAACATCAGTGTGAGAAACATTGGTTGGTTGCCTTCCATATGGATCAAACCTGAAACCCAGGTATATGCCCTGACCAGGAATCGAACTGGCAACCTTTCAGTGAGTGCACAGGACTGTGCTCAGGCAACTGAACCACTCTGGCCGAGCCAGAATAGCTATAATATTATTAAACATTGCCCATTAATATTTATTTTTATTTTGTTTTGAGAGTACGTTTATTAAATCTGGGGACAGTGAAACAAGAAAGGGTTTAGGATTGAAGAAGCAGCAGGAGAGCCCAGGTGGGGCTGCTGTGACTCACTGAGAAGTCAGAGAAAAGGGGGCCTTGGAGACAGGTTCAGGGGGTTAGCCCAGGATGAGCTGCCACTGCCCACTGCTCTGTGGTTGCAAGTCTTGCGGGGACCCTTAGAGTTTAGGAGGTGCAGCCTGTGGGGGAAGAAGAGGGGAGGGGAAAGGCCGGGCGTACTTCTATGAGGGAGAGTGCGCTGCCCTTTAATCTTTCCCGTTGATTTTTCTTTCCATGGAGAAAAGGAAATCTCATTGGAGAAATAGAAGCTTGGGCTGGAAATGGGAAATGGTCTTCTAAACTAAGATTTAGCATAAGATTAGCTTGGTATGCTTTGGACTTATGCCAGGTGATATGTTTGTTTAGTTCTCAGGCAGCCTCACTGATAAACAAATGGCATGTCTCAGTGTGGTGATGCGTCATCTGATTTGAATTGGTTTAAGAGAAAATTTTATAGAGAAATGACTGGGGTGATGCTCTATTTGAGTTTTGTTGTGTTTTGTTTGATGCCCATTCAAGTATTTCCTCCTATTCTTATATCTGGAGGAAAAATATCAGCAAGCTACTCTAATCTCTTTAAAACCATGAGCCCTAAATGCTTTGGCTCTAGAATTTGGTCTTTTATTTGGCTTCACCTCACCATGAGGGTTTGCATAAGTCTCTATAACTCTACCTAGTAGTAACTTCATTTGATCAGCAGATACTTATTGAGCATACATCATATACCAGTGACCATTTTAGACACTGAGGAGAGAGCAGTCAACAAAACAGACAAAAATCCAGCTCTCCTGAGGGTTACCGTCCAGGGGCAGGTTGGGTAGCAAATGAATGAGCCAATGATAAGGTATGTCAGACAGGGAAAATTAAAGAGGGAAAAGGGAGTAAGCAGAGCAGGAAGTGTTACAGTTTAAATAAGGTGATCTAGAAGATCTCAGAAGGTGAGCAGCCCTTGTGGAGCATACATTTATGCAAGTCAGTAGAGGAAACAGCAAGTACTGGTAGATTCCGGGAATATCCAGGAGGCCAGGGACTGGAGCCAAATGAGCAAGACAGAGAGTAATGGGAGAGGAAATCAGAGAGGTAAATGGGACCAAATCTTATAGGCCGTTGGAGCACTCTGGCTTTGACCTTGAGTGAGATGGGAAGCTATTGGGGGTTTCAGCCAGAGAAGAGGCATGATAATGACTTCTATATTAGAATACCCACTGGCTGCTGTGTGCAGACTAGCCTGTAGAGAAGGGCAGGAGTGGAAGCAGGGAGTCCAGTTAGGAGTATTATGATGATGTAGTGGGAGCTGATGTTGGCTTGGACCAGGGTAGCAGCGGTGGAGGAGACTTCAGATTCTGAGTATATTTTCAAGACTAAAGAATTTGCTTATGAATTAGATTTGGGGTATGATAGAAGTAAAGGACTCAAGGATGACTTCAAAGTTCCATTTAACTTCCTTTTGTCATTTTTGTGGGTTTCTTTTACCAAAATATTTATTATTGTCATCTCTTTATCTTAAGTGACCTTATGCGAGAAAGAGCTGTGTCACAAAACTCTTCAAAGCTCTTGAGGAATTTTGTTTCTCTTTTTGCTATTTGTAATTAGTTGGAAATAGATTTCCTTGGGAACTTACTGGATGATGATAATTTGTAGGCTGGCAACCGATTGTGTTAAAATCTAGATGAATTCTTTTTTATGCTGTGGGCCATGTTGAAACTATTGGAGTAGCTGAGTCTGAACATCCCTTGTTATTCTGCTGTCATTACTTGGTCTGGTATCTCCTCTGTGATCCTTATTTAATCGTTTTGGATGAGAGAGATCTATTGCAGAAGCCATTAACAACATAGCACATATCCTTTGTCACTAAGCCAGTGAAACTGAAAAGTAAAACACATCTGTTTTTTTGTTTTTCGTTTTAAATGACTGGTTTGCTACAGTAGACAGCCTGTCTGTGCTTCCTAGGAGCTGCTCTGTAAGGAGGAATCTTGCTGCAGAATGATCTAATTTGTGTAATCTTGAAGGTGGAGCTATTTTTGAAAGAGAACTGAAAAATAATGGAGCCCTTTGCTTGAGAGTGCCAGATTGGCTCCAACTGGAAAAGTGCTCGGTTAGGTTTCAGAGTTGAATTCATTTTCCCCTTGTTCTGCTCGCCGCGTCTAAATCAAGTTTATGATGGGCATAGAGGTGACTGCCCTTGAAAGGGACAGCTGGGGTTTTCTTTTTTCTTTCTTTTCTCTCTCTCTCTCTTTCATTCTTTCCCTCCTCCTCCTACATTTTAGATAAGTATATTACTTGTGATTCAGATAATGTGAGTAGCATAAAAGAACAGCTACTGAGTTCAGGAATTAGAATCTCTTGCAGTTCTTTTGTTGATAGGCTGATGGTTTGTAACTGCTTCTCAAGCACTCTCAGACTTTATGGCCCCCTTTCTATCCTGAAAAGAAATTCCCAGACAGTAAAACTTACCAACATGCCTACAACATCTGAATTGTAATATAAAGGAAAAATGAAGGGAGGGCTAATACTTATTTCTAAATGTAAATTCCCAGGAGACGTTTGGAAATGTTCACAGCACATTAGAAACTATAGCCCTCAGGTGCTTGCAGGTACACATAGCTTATCTCCTCGAACATGACACCCATAAATAGAGACTGATACAGGTGTATTGCGTGGGTGACTCAGGTGATATGTGGCAATACCGCCCCTGTATGATTTTCTAGAATGGTGAATAAATCTTCATCAAGTTCTACACAAAACAAAATACAGCCTTTCCTCTATTTTCCAGTAGTTACATTCTTAGGAAATTCATTGTATATTAAATGGTGGAAAATGGAGTTTCAGTGTAAAGCTCTATTTCGTTCTAGGCTTAGATCATTATACCCTGGTTTTATTTACATAAATATGTGTCCAGCAGGACCAAAAGCAAATCCCCCCCCAAAGCCAGATTTATTATAAAGCTAATGAAGCTTAAGCTTCAAGGCCCTTCATGTATACAGGCTGCTTTCATGGTCCTACACTTTTTTTTTTAAAGAATAGTTTTATTGATTTTTAGAGAGAAAGGAAGGCAAAGGAAGAGAGAGAGAGAGAAACATCAATGTGAGAGCAAAACATTGATCAACTGCACACCCCATACTGGGGTTGAGCCCACAACCCGGCCATGTGCCCTGACTGGGAATAGAACCAGCGACCATTTGGTATGCAGGACGCCCAACCAACTGAGCCACACCAGCTAGGGCCCTACACCTGATTTTTAAAGAAGAAGACTTTTTATTGAAGTTTAATGCATGCTTAGAAAAGTACACATAGAATAAGTCAGTTGACGAATTTTTACAAACAACATATATACATAACTAGCACTCATATTAGGAAACAGAACATTACCAATAATACCCCAAAACATTGCCTTACCCTCTTCTAATCACTACTTCTCCCCTCAACAAAAAATCACTAGTATCCTAATTCCTAATAGTGTTAGTTTTGCCTGCTTTTGTACTTCATGCAATGTACACTCTTGCATTTGACTTAATTTTTTTAAAAAATTTTTAAAATTGAGAGAGGAAGGGAGAGAAGGGTGGGGGAGAGAGATCGATTTGTTATTCTACCTATTTATGCATTTATTGGTTGATTTTTGTATGTGCTCTGACCGGGAATCAAACCTGTAACCTGGAGTATCTGACTGATGTTCTAACCAGCTGAGCTATCCAGCCGGGGAGCATCTAACTTCTTATGCTCAACCTGATGTTTGTGTGATTCATTCAACTGTTGCATGTAGTTGCAGTTCATACATTCTTGTATAGCATTCCATGTGTGACTGTATCACAATTTATTTAATCATTCTTCTGGTCATCTAGTTTGGGGCTATTATGAATAGTGCTACTATGAACATTCTTGTGCATGTCTGTTGGTGGATGTAAGCACTCTCATGTATTTCATTTCATTTCTCTTGAGTTTATAAGCAGGAGTGGAATGGCAGGATCGGGGGTATAGGTATGTTCAGCTAAGCAATGGGTGAGAGTTCAGGTTGTGCCACATCTTCACCAACAGTTGGTATTCTTTACCTTTTTCATTTTAGTCATTCTGGTTGGAGGTAAAATGGTTTCTCCAGTGGTTTTAATTTGCATTCCCTTATGATGTTGAGTACCTTTACATAAACTTATCAGCCACTTAGAATACCCTCTTTTATGAATTGTCTGTTCAGGTCATTGCCCATTTTTCTATTGAGTTTTCTGTGTTTCTTATTGGTTTGTAGGTTTTTTTCTTACAAATATCTTCTCTTACTCTGTGGGTTGCCTTTTTACTCTTTTAATGGTGTCTTATGATGAACGGAAACTCTTAATCTTAATTTAGCCCAATTTTCTCCTTTATATTTAGTGCTTCTTATGTCCTGTTTAACAAATCTTAATCTATTTCAAGGTCATGAAGATGTTCTCTTATATTTTCTTCTAAAAGCTGTGTGGTTTTACTTTTCACATTTAGATCTGTATACAGGCTATCTGGAATTGATGTTTATATGTGCTGTGAGGGGTTAAGATAGATTTCCCCCATGTGGATATTCAATTAACCCTATACCATTTATTTAAAAGATCATTTTTTCCCCTTGCTCTGCATGCCATCTTGACAGTTTATCTTTTAGACTTTCTGTTCTGTACCATTGGTCAGCTTGTCAGTGTTTGCACTAATGTCCCCCGTCTCTGTTATCATATCTTTGTAACAGGCCTGTTCCCTGGTGGTCTAAGTCTTCAATCTTGTGCTGCTTCGTGATTGCCTTGACTAGACTTTGCTTTTTGTATTTAAAAAAAATTAGAATCAACTTTTCAACCTTCTTAAAATTTTTTTGAGAATTTTATTAGGATTGCATTGACTCTGGATTAATTTGGGGAGAGTGAAAAATTTTTAAATAGTCTTTGATTTCATGGACACGATGTGTTTTTCCGTTTATTTAGATTTTTTTGAATTGATTTTGCACTTTTTAGTATAGAACTATTGTACATCTTTCTTTAGATGTATTCCTAAATATTTTATATTTTAAAGTCCTATACCTAATTTTGTAATTGTAATTTTGTATGCTTTTTCATATGGAGGACTCTTCAGCTTGTATGAGCTTTAGGCTCCACAAAACCTGGTTCTGCCCTGGGCGGAATGTTTTCACTTACAAGAATGTTGGAAATTACGTAGGAAGCTAGTCATTTCTTAATTGTGCAGGACTTAAAGGAATTGTATGTTGTAGAATGTCTGGCATTCTTGTATCTTTCCCCACTGAATGTCAGTGAAGTTCCTGATCATTGTGACAATCCAGAAAGCACCCTAGAGGCATTACTACCATTACTCTGTTGAGACTCACTGTTAAAGACATTTTGCCTTTATTACAGTTATTATAATCCATAAATGTAAGACTGTTCAAATGTCCTCAAGTGTGTTTGACTTTTGTTTTAGGAAGAGACCTAAAAAAGTAAGACAACAGTTTCACATGTTGCCATCTATAATCTAGACTTTAAAAATTAGCAAATCATTAATCTTCACGGACTTCTGGTTGCACAGGTATACTGGTAGAGTGGACTGAACACTGGACTTGGAGCCAGAAGAATTAAACCCTTCCTTTAACAAAAACTGTGATTTGGAGTTACCTTTGAGCTCTAATTTTCTCATCAGAATGGAACGAAATGAAAATTACTGTCTAGCTGACTACTCAGGGTAGTTGGGAAGAACAGATGAGTCAATTTATAAATGCTTTATAAGTCTTAGAGTACTATAGAAATGCCATTGGTGTCAGTTCATGAATTTACTAACTGTTCTTTTGCCAGGACCGTAGGCAGAATTACCAAGATGAAGCCTCCTAAACAGTCTGGCTCTTCCCAGTTTGGGGTTCTTTGAGGTATAGAGATAACTTATTCATGGAAGGTGGCATCTGTTTTCTAAAAGCTTGTGTGTTTAAAGGAAGCCAACAAGAGTACTACTCTGTTGGGATTCCTGTCTTAATTCTGGTTTTCAAATGAAAGTAGACAAACTACTCACTTTCTGTTTCTTTCATCATTTTACGGCTTAGCATTGCTTTGAGGATTACCATAAAATCTAAGTTTATGTTCCTCATTGAAAGTTACCCATCAGTGATTCTCATCATTGATGTTTCTCTCTCTCCCCCTCCTTGCCTCTCTCTGAAATTAAAAAAAAAAAAAAAAATTTTTTAAAGGAGAAAGTTTCCATGTGCATATAGGTGATACATTATTATAATTAAATTCTCATTCATATTAATTCACTATAACCCTGGCCTCCCAGTCAATGGATTGAGAAATACCTGGTCTGTTACTGGATAAAAAGGTGATAGGATTTTGGAGTGTAAGTTGTGAGGGAAGAAGGACATACTATCTGTGCAGTATTAATAAAGAGTATGCTCGGTGCTCATAAGAAATTGAATTTCAGCCCGAGCCTCCATAGTGTTACCTCTAGAATGCAGATGCTTGCTCTTTTAAATTGCTTTTTGGTTTTATTTGAAGTTTCAGTGTTTGATTCTTTTATTTTTTAAGTAGTCCACTTTGCCCTAATAGTCCTGGTTGTTTTAATGGAGGATGCTATTTAGGAACTAAGATTTGCGAGTTTGTTGTACTCATTGCTGCAGGATGTCAGTGCTTCTAGGTGCTTTCAGCAGACTAAGCCAGGAAAAGTAAGTATGTATATACAGCACATACTACACACACTTTCATCTCTTTCTGCATCTGTTTCTGTAGATAAATCATATGGTTTTTAAACCATAAAAAAATCCATGCGTTCAAACTGATATTTTCAATTCCAGTATAATACCTCAGAGTTCTCTCCGGTCTTACCCCTTTCCATGTTTGTGAGTACCTTTTCTAAGAGTGAGAAATCTGGCTTTCCTTATCCTCAATATATTATTTGCTCAATTAATTTACTTATTTGCTTATTGTAAGTGATTTCCCAACCACGTTGGCCTTCTCCTCTGTCTGCATATTGGCATCCCAGCCCAGCACCTAGCATAGTAGGTAGAAGCAGGAAAGCAGACAAATGGTAAGCTGCTTTACAGTGACCCCTAAGACAACAGAGGTGAAAAGGGAGAAGCAGCCCAATTTATTCTGTAAAATATTAAATAGTACTTGTTCCAGTTACTTACTTTTGTGTAAAAAGCCACTCTAAAACTTAGTCACTTAAAATCTGGATAATGTTGTTCTGCACACAAACCTGCAATTTAGGCAGAGCTCGACAAGGATCCTCACTGCTCTGCTTAATGTTGGTTGGGTGGCTCAAAGGCTGGGGGCTGGAACTATCTGTAGGCTCTTTCACTCATATGTCTGGCAGCCAGGGCTGTGGCTGCCTGTAGGTGGCTTTTCCATGTGGCTCTTGGGCTTCCTCACATCATGGTGGCTGGATTCCAAGGGCAAGCACCATGAGAGCCAGGTGGAAACTACATCACCTTTTCTCACTTAGGCTGTAAAAGTCACACTGTCATTTCCACTGCATTCTATTCATTAGAAATCACTAAGCTCAGCCCATATTCAAGGGAAGGGGAATTTTTTCCTGCCTTTTCATGAGAAGACTGTCAGAGAAATTGTAGACATGTTTTAAAACTGGCATAGTACATATTTTAAATATTTTATTTTCTGAATGAATGGAAGATTTTTCCATTTGTACATTTGAATTTGTTTAGTACTTTTAATTCATGTTGTTTAAAAGTTTTAAAGTATATTTATGTATACTTTTATAGAGATACATAAAAAGGATTATACCATGTATATATGTATTGTTTAGTGAATTCTATTGTTACTCTGTTTTGCTTGCCTTATTTCCACTTTCCTCTCCACTTTCTCTTTTTGCACCACGCCCTACCAGGTGTATCTTTCTATATTTTTCTCCATTCTCAGATAATATGGAAATGTGTATTCATATACATACAGTGGATTGGGAATATTGTTTAAAAAATGGAATCATATTGAAACTGATGTTTACATCTTGCTTTTCTCACTGAACACCTTGTAGAAATCACAGTGAGTCAATAGATTTTGTTTTGTTTGGTTCATGTGTTTTTTAACCCTCACCCAAGGATATTTTTTTCATTGCTTTTCAGAGAGAGTGGACGGTGGGGGGGGGGGGGGAGCATCTGTGTGAGAGAGACACATGGATTGGTTGCTTCCTGCACACACCCTGACCGGACCAGGGATGAGCCTGCAACCAAAGTACATATGTGCCCTTGGCCAGAATTGAACCTAGGCCGACGCTCTAACCACTGAGCAAGACCGGCCAGGGCGTACTTTCGTCCTAATGGCTGCACGTAATCTGTTTTCTGATTTGGGTGTTTGATCATGAAGGGATAGGAGACTGGACGCAGGGAGTAGGTATGGAGAGGGAGAGGCTTTAAAGAAAAGGTAGGTGGATTGAGACAGAGAAAGGAGCACTTAGTAGACCAGATGTCATCTGAGGAGACGGAAGTTAGAAAAATGCGTGGGGAGGTGCATTGGTTGGTTTTGTCTGGGAAATGAATGTTTTTGCATACAGTAAAATTGCTTACCATGCAATTGAAGACACAGGACAGGTGCACAAGCCCAAGGTAGGACTGGTGTTGGAGCTGATAGACAAAGCTATGAAATAGATGATCACTTGAGAGAGCTGTGTCTTGCCATGTGTGCTGTTTGTTAGTGTAGACCCAGAAAGTGACTGAGATTTCTTCCTTCCAGTCCAGGACCCTGTGTATTTACACTTGGTACAATTAAGTTCTGTTCTTGAAAAGCTGTCCATTTTTTTCAGAAGCTGAGTTTTTATTTTCATTTTATGTAATACAGGCTGAGAGAACCTTTTGCTAAATGTAGCAGTGTGAGTTTGCTAGTCATTTGGAGACACTTAAGACATTTAAAATTTGAACCAGAGCTACCTGATTGGAACTTCCTTGATCTGTCAAGTGAAACCAACATAGGCTACATCATGTGTAATTAGCATCATTGAATCTCTTATGTTAGAGAGAGGACTTGTAGTACCCCTGAGTAATGGATGCACAATGAGTAGGACAGACTCATGATTCTACTGAGACTCTTAAGCCTGGATAACCACACTGATTCCATCAGGGTCATGAGGATGTTTGAAATGCTGATGGGCTCAAAGTCAGTAGTGGAAAATAGTAATGCTGTCTCCTTTTTAGGAGCAAAACCCTAGCCCTCCCTTCTCCCCCCTCCCAGGAAAATTAAGGGAAATGCTTGTTATTTTCTGCTTTTAGATGAATTACTGAGACTCAAAGCTAGAGATAGCCCATGAGCTCTTTGTAAATGGTCCAGTTGAAATGATAAAAGGCCTTTTTAAAATTTTGATTGGGGAGGGGGAGTGAAAGGTGCTTCTATTATTGTTTTTCTTTCTAGTCTCTTTGGTTTTGGTTTTTTGTTTTTTTTTTTCAGATAACTTTGATAGACAATATCAAATGTCAATTATATGTAAAGTATGCTGGGAAAGCTACAAAGATTAATATGGTACAGGCCTGTCCTTAAAGAGCTCACTATCTTGTTGTAAACAGCTAACAGCAATACAAAGTTGACTGAAATCAGTAAGAAATAGAGGTACATGTTGAGGTGGTATAGGAGAAAAGGGCATTAATTCCTTTGTAGAATCTGGCACTGGAACTGGAATTTTTTGTCTTCAACTTTTTGTTGTGGAAAATTTTTAAATATACAGAAATAGAGAAAAGGGGTGTTGAATCCCTATGAATTCATCACCGAGCTTCATTATCAGCTCAAGGTTGTGTCATCTGTTTCCCCACCCCCTCTCCCACTTTCACCCCCAGATTATTTCAGAGCAAATCCCAGACATCATAGGATTTCTTCTATAACAATTTCAATATGTATCTCCAAGAGATAGGGACACTTAAAAATATATATAACAACAATACCATTATCCCTCCTAGAATAATTAACAGTAAGTGCTTAATTTCTAATTTACAGTCAGTTGAGCTGGACTTCACAGAGAAGATTGTAATTGGTGGTGAAAAAGAGGAATGGAATTCAGGTTGAGGAACAGCATGTGCAAAGCAGAGAAATGTGCAAAAGTGAAAGATAATAAAAGTCTGATTCAGGGCTGTGTCAGTGAAAGTGGAAAGGAAATGGCAAGTATGAGTCATTGCAGGGGATACTCAATGGGATTTTCCAGTTGATACAGATGGCATGTGTATATTCCCTGGATTTCTGGTTAACAGTATTTGAGTAGTCATTTTGAGCCATTTAGAACAGGGTCACCAAACCAAGTCAGCATTTGTAACTAAAGCTTTATTGACACACAGCCACATCCGTGGGTTCACATGTTGTCTATGGCTGCTTTCACCCTACAGTGACAGAGTTGAGTACTTGCAACCAGAGACCCTGTGGCCTGCAAAGCCCCAAATATTTACTCGCTGGCCCTTTATAGAAAAGTTTGTTTCTCTACTAATTTCTCTTCCTGTTTGATTGCTGTTTGGTTGTTATTTTGTTTATTGTCTTTCTCACACTACCAGAGGTAAGGTCAGGTATCTTTGTGTCTTCTGTTCACTGCTCTGTCTCTAGTGCCTGGATCAGTGCCAGACACTTGTTAGGCACTCAGTAAAAAATTGTTGAATAAGTGAGTGAGTGCATTAGTCTTTTTGTTCCTTTTCTGCGTTAGACACTGGAGCTTCTTGTGGGGGTACAAGGATGGTGTATTTTTAGGTGACAGTGATGCTATTATGTAAATCTGTTATAATTTTCTAAACAAAGTTTAGAAAATTGTTTCATCAATACAGTGGAGTTTTAAGCAGCAATTAAAACTAGTAATTATAATAAGCAAACAAAAAACCAACAAACAAAGCACCAGTAATTATGAAGACCACAGAAATGTGGGCACATGTTTATGATGCGTCAAAATCTTATGCACACTGCCTCTCAAACATGAATGTGGACGAAGACAGAGGATACTGCAAAAACGAAGCCATTGTGTTAAGGCAGTGGGTTTTCCTCTCCAAAATTTTTTTAATAATACAGCCACACATCGGTGATAGTGTGTGTTTGGTTCCAGACCACTGCAGTAAAGTGAATATTGCAATAAAGCAAGTCACAGGGATGTTTTGTTTTCCCAGTCCATATAAAAGTTATGCTCGCACTTGCCCTGGCTGGTGTGCTCAGCGGTGAGAGCATTGGCCCACACACCGAAGGGTCACGGGTTCAATTCCTGGTCAAGGGCACCTACCTGGGTTGCAGGTTCAATTCCTAGCCTTGGTGGGGGCGCATATGGGAGACAACCAATTGATGTGTCTCTCACATCAGTGTTTCTCTCACTTTCTCCCCCTCCCTCTCCCCCCCTTTCTCCCACTCTCTCTAAAATCATTGGAAAAATATCCTCAGGTGAGGATTAACAACAGAAAAATACTTTATTACTAAAAAATGCTGACCATCATCTGAGCCTTCAGCAAGTTATAATCTTTTTGCCAGTGGAGGGTCTTACCTTCAATTTGTAAAAAGCACAATATCTGCAAAGGGCTGTCAAGCAAAGCACAATAAAACGAGGTATGCCTCCATTGTTTTCTCATATTTTCAATAATAATTTCTCAAATACGTAATTTTTCCATGCTTTCCGCCCTCCCCATCTCCCATCTCTGCACCATGTCCAGAAATCTAACCGTCAGTGTGGATCTCTAGTAATGCAGTAATCAGAAACTGGAGCTTATATGGATTCTTGGCATTGGAAAGATTGGTGGGCATTATGGATCGATGTTTCACTTTGTCCCACGGTAAGCTGCTACAATATGCCTTCCAGCAGCAAATGAGCTTGTAAGCATCCTTAGTTAGAGCCTGATTTGGGCTTGTAAATTTTCATTTGCACAAAAGCCCTTTTAGTTGAAGTGGAGCATGAACAGGCATGGTGGAAAGGACTGGTTTAGATGAGAGTGTCTCATATTTGCATTTTCTCAAAGCATTGTTCCTCCCTTCTTATTGGGAGATGCATGTTCTGGTTAGCTTTTTCCATGGTGCCATAGAAAGGCAGCATTTCCTCATGGATTCAGGCATTTGGAGTAGTCCTTTGGTTTTCTTCCCATTTCACTTTCAGGCTGCCGTTAAAAACATGGATAAGTCTTTTCTTTGTACCTGTTTCTCCATGTGCAAAACTGTTGTTCTCTCATCTCCCAAAGATGTGGTGAGTTTGCAGTCCTTTTTATCTAAGTAGACTTGTGTTAGTTCTACCAAAATACATTTCTAGGTTAATTATAGTTGGGTTTCCAGCCATTGCCTCTAGGCTTCATCTGAGTATCTTGTCGGGGGCAGCACCAAACAAAATACAGAAAGATCCCACAGTTTCAGAAGCTTACTCTTTAAGGGAATGTTACCTCCCAGGTGCAGCAGATGGGAAGATGATGAAGTACCTTCTCATTTAATTTAAAGTAAAACCCAGAGTCCTTCCAGTAGTCACAAGAGTCTATGTGATATGACTGCCTGCCCCCGCTTGCTAATCTGACCACCTCTCAATTCCTTGTAGGTCGCCCCATTCTAGCCATATGCACCTCTTGCTATTTGTCCCAAATATTTTACTGTGTTCTCTTAACAACCAATGGCTTTTCTCTTTATACTCTATTGAAAGTTATTGCCCTTTTTTTTTTTTTTAAAGTAATCTCTTTTCCTTAAGTTGAGTTGAACCTAACATTCTCCAGAGACAATTCCTGGTGTTAAGTGTGAAAACCGTCCTGTCAGAGCCTACTGTTTGCCATTAATAAATGATAAAGGATGTTGTCAGCCAGCATTAATACTCTGCTTATGAAATTGCAATTACTGAGGCTGCATTTTGTGAAGTTCTTACTATGTAAATGGCACAAGTAATTTGATAAGTTAGGACTCCAGAGAATTCCTTACATAGTAAGCCAACATTTCTTTTTCCTTCTCAGAGGGATACATATAACATTAAATTCCGTTTGTCTTGGTTGCCATACAATTTAAACTGAGCTGGTTTTCCTTCCTGTGCTGAGACACATTTATGAGAGTATAATTGATTTCTCTAACAGTATGGAGATAGATAGAGGGGGTAGCCTTTTCTGCCTTAGCCTTGAAATAATCAAAAAGCTCTTATCACATGCCTTACTGCTTCATGATCCTTTGATAAACTACCAGAACTCTTACCAAATGCCTTTGGATTTTAATGGCATGTGTTTACTTCATAGCATATTCCACCAAATACTGAAAGTCTGATGCATATTTTCTGTGGTCCTTTTCTGTTGATTCTGTTCTCAAGTCTCTCTGTTAATCATGTTGCTTGTCTTTGGTTATAAACTTCCCCAGACAGGTGATCTGCTGATAGGTAAGTTGAACTCAGTTTCAGTAGCTTTTATAACCATATAGTAGAGGCTTTTAAAAAAGTTTTGAAATGTTTTTCTTTCCTACTGTCCTTCCTTTTCTCTTTCTACTCCCAAATTTGCTCATCCATCCGTCCGTCCATCCATCCGTCCATCAGTTTTTCTGTGTTTTCACCTGACACTTAGTGAACATTTACTACGTGTTAGTTGTGGCACTTCCTTGGTCCTCTGCACTGTAGCCCTGGACTAGCATGTTTCTTTTCGTCTTCTTACTCTGTTTCCTTTCCATCCTCATATGGAACATTTTCTAATACTGATAACTGTCAGTTCTGATTAGTGAAGTTCATGATTCAGTAGATGATTCTCTTTTTTATTAACTTTAGAATTTCACTTGCCTTGTTTGTAAATGGGTCTGTTGCAAAGGCTGTAAACAAACAGGACATAAATACAATTTTCTCTCTTTTCTTCCTTTCTCATTATTACTGTAATTGACTCATGGTAACTTCAGAAATGGAGAAACTGTCACTGTCACATAGATACAGTGTAACCCCTAGCCAGTGTTCTCAGTGGTTAGAGCATCAGCCTGCAGACTGAAGAGTACTGGGTTCAGTTCCAGCCAAGGACACGTACTTCAGTTGCAGGCTTGTGCCCTGGTCCAGCACATGCGGGAGGCAACCAATTGATGTCTCTCTCATATCAATGTTTCCCTCCCTCCCTCCCTCCCTCCCTCCCTCCCTCCCTCCCTCCCTCCCTCCCTCTCTCTCTCTCTCTCCCCCTTCCACTCTCTCTGAAAAGCAATGGAAAAAATATCCTCCGGTGAGTATTTAAAAAAAAAGAAAGAAAGAAAAGAAATACAATGTAAAAAACAACTTTGTTGAAATGTGATTTGCATACCATATACTCATATAAATTCAATCATCTAAAGTTTACAATCCATTGGGGTTTTTTAAAAAAATATATCTTTATTGATTTCAGAGAGAGGAAAGGACAGGGAGAGAGAGAGAGAGATAGAAACATCAATGATGAGAGAGTCATTGATCGAGCCTGCAACCTGGGCATGTGCCCTGACCGGGAATCGAACCCCGATCGCCTGGATCCTGAGCCATGCCCGGCTGGGCTCCATTGGTTTTTAACATATTAACAGACGTATATACTTTTAAATTTTCTAATAGCTACATTAAAAAAAAGTAGAAACAGATAAAATTAATTTTAAATATATATTTTATTTACCTACTTTATCTAAAGTAAATGTAATCGATGTAAAAAATTTTTCCACTGCTGCAGGGTTTTTTTTTAAAAAATATATCTTTATTGATTTCAGAGAGAGGAAAGGAGAGGAAGAGATAGAAACATCAGTGATGAGAGAGTCACTGATCAGCTGCAGCCCACAACCTGTGCATGTACCCTGACCGGGAATCGAACCCCGATTGCCTGGATCCTAGGTCGACGCTCAACCGCTGAGCCACGCCCGGCAGGGCCACTGCTGCAGTTTTTAAGTTTAAATTCATTAAAGTTAAATAAAAAATTGTAAGCATAGTCTCTCAGTTGCACTAGCCACATTTTAAGTGCTTAGTAACTACATGTGGTCAATCGTTACCTGATTGGACCATGGAGCCCTAAAAGAACAGTCTTGTTGCAAGATACCACTGCCCCAGGCAATTGTGATATTTACTGACAGTGAAACTTTTCTGACTGTTTGGTGATGAAGCTGTTTTGGACTACAGATCACAATTATTTGGCTGATGTAGTTAAGAGCTCATGTGGGTGTGTGTTTTTTTACAATGGATCATGAGAGAGGACAGAAGATACAGAAAGAGCCTTTTCCAAAGTAACTTCGAAAGAATGGAAAAGTTGACAAAAAATTTCACTTGGTCTTGTAACTTTCCCATTTATATACATCCAGTCTCAATACATGGACGCACTTAGTTGATATTTAGCACCTCTTTTTCTCTTAAATAACTGTAATTTTAGCTTTTGTATCTAGTTTGTCCCATGAAACTTTTCGGTGTTTTCAAGGAGCAAATAAAGGTATAGTGTTCTCTTTTTCTGGCCTTTTAATCTCTCTATTTTATTCATGCTCACCTTTTCCTACAGACTCTTGACTATGGACTTATGAGAAGTCAGAGTAATTTCAGGTGCCCAAAGATGTTAGTCGGAAATTAGTTACCATCATTTGAATATTTGGAGCTAATTGTATTGACTCTTACAGTCTGGCAGTCGTCAAAAAATTACACAGAGTTTAAACATTGCTCTTTATGTATAAAGAGAAATGAAAATGTGTCTACATAAAAACTTGTACATGATTGTTCACAGTAGCATTACTTATAATAGCTAAAAATTAGAGACAACAGGAGTGTCCATAAGTGATGGAAGGGTAAATAAAATGTGGTATATCCAAAAAGTAGAATACTATTTGGCAATAAAATAGAATGAACTACTGATTCATGCTACAACATAGATGAATTTTGAAAACATTATGCTAAGTGTAAGAAGCCAGACACATATTTTATGATTCTATTTAAGTGAGATATCCAGCCTCTGGCGTGGCTCAGTGGTTGAGCATCAACCTAAGATCTAGGAGATCATGGTTAGATTCCTGGTCACGGCACATGCACGGGTTTCAGGCTCGATCCCCAGCAGGGGGTGTGCAGGAGGCAGCTGATCAATGACTCTCTCTCATCATTGATGTTTCTACCCCTCTCTCTTCCTCTCTCTGAAATCAATAAAAATATATTTTAAAAATAAATGTCCAGAATAGGCAAACCCATAGAGGTGGAAAGCAGGTTAGTGGTTGCCTGGGACTTGTGGGATTGAGGGGAAATAGGGACTGGCTGCTAGCCAGTGGATATGGGGTTTCTTTGGGAGATGATGAAAATGTTTAGAATGGATTGTGGTGGTGGTTGCACAGCTCTCAGTGTAGCAACAACAATTGAATTGTACACTAAAGTGGACGAATTGTATAGTGTGGGAATTACATCTTCAAGAAGTTGAGTGGCAGTAATTCTGACAGTTCTCAGTAAATGATGGCTTGCGTCCTCTCCACATGGGTTTTACTTTTTCTTTCTTTAGCTATTGCCCTTCCGATAAAAATAAAAATAAATAAATCTAAGAAAGCCTTCCTTTTCTCTGTAGCAATCTTCTTCAGTCCAAATTCCAATGCTTTCTTGACCAGTCCTACCAACCATGTTCAGCATCTTCATATGTCACTCATAGTATTATCCTTTTATAAGTTTATGGCTTATGAATCTCATTAGACAGTGAGACCCTGGAGAGAGAAAATATTTGGGGTTAATGGTTAATCAGAGGCAGTGCTTAAGTGCATTGTACATACTGGTAGGGTTCCTGCCTCCACAGCTGGTAAGCAGCAAGGAAAGGATTTGAATGTAGGTCTGCTTGACTCGAAGTCCGTGGCCTTAACAACACTACTGGTTTGTCATTTCGTAATCTCCACAGCCGAAGGCACAATGGTCCAGTCTGTAGGTTACACATTTGCCAATGAATTGTTGTGTATTCTGATGCCTAAGTTTTTTCCTGAAACACTTCAAGTGACAGAGGGAAATGTATCATTAGAGGTCTTGTATAACCCAAAGACAGCCTGCTACAAACACAAAATTTCTTTGAAATCCTATATTTAATTTTGAAAAAAATTAAATTCAGCATTTTACTCTTTATGTGTGTGTTCAAATATAAAATTTATTCCTCCCTACTCCCCTGACCCTGATTTCAAGTAAAACTGTTCTTGGGGTCCCGTTTATCTGGTGTGATACTGGTGCACTGAGATATATGTATACTACCTCCAGAAGCAAAGTTGTATAATCTACTTCCTAGTTTTAGATGCTATTCTATACACTACATATCCAGCACCTACTTTTCCTTTTAGCTCCAAACCATATATCCAAGTGCCTATTTGACATCTGCATTTTTTAACTTTATTTTTATTGTTGACACTGTTACAGATGTCCCCATTTCCACGCCCCCCTTCACCCACCTCCACCCAGGCCCCCCTCCACTGCCGACATCTGCATTAGGATGTTCAATGAGCATCACAAATTTAACATGACTAGAATAGAACTCTTGACTCTCCCCACAACTCCAGACCAATTTTTTCCTCCAGTTTCCCTATCTCAGTAAATGGTACTGTCACCCACCTAGTTGCCTAAGCCAAACACCTAGAAATTATCCTAGATTCTTTTTTATACCTGCACATCTAATCCATTAGCAAGAGCTGTTGATTCTACTTTGAAGCTATCTTAAAACCGTTCCCATTTCTTATGTTATGTTTCTTTGCTTTCTTTATAGTCCAGGCTGTCAGCATCTGCATCATGCAGTAGCCACCCAGCTGGTCTGCTCCCACTCTCTCCCTTTACAGTTCTCTACCCAGCAACAGTGATCTTTGTGAAATGCAAATCTGGTTAATTTTACTCTCCTGCTTAATACCCTCCGGTAAAACCCAAACTTCTTATCGTGGCCCACAAAATTTTGTTGGGCTTGATTTCTGCCTGCCTCTCCAGCCTCATCTCTTACCTCCCTCACCTAGCTCACTGCATTTCTATCACACTGGCCTTTTTTCTGCTCCATGAGCAGGAGTTGTTCATTCTCACTTTAGGGCCTTTGCACTTGCAGTTCTCTGCCAGCAGTGCTTTGATTTCAGGTAGTTACTTGACTGTCCCCTGTATCATTCAGATCTCAGCTCAGGTAGGCCTTCCCAGGCTGCCGCATCTGACTTATTAGACATATGTGCCTTTAGTTATTTTCTTAATGTATTACTTTTAACTTTCTCTATTACATATCTTATCTAAAATTATCTTGTTTATTTTTGTCTGTCTCCCTTTCGGCACCTCCCCCCTCCAAAAGCCTGTAAGTCTTATAGAAGAGGGATTATACTTTCTTATTCCTTACTGTATCCTTGGTGCCCAAATGTTCCTGGCATACAGTAGTTCTTAATATGTTTGTTAAATAAGCATTTGCTTTACCCATGTGCATCAGGCCAATGTAAGGGTTGGAGTTGTGGTGAACTGAGAGTGTATGGACAGTTCTGAGTTAGAAAATGGAAGCAATCAGAAGCCGCTGGTGCCCTGCATGTTCATAGCAGATTTACTCATAATAACCCCAAACTGGAAACAACCCAAATATCCATCAACAGGTGAATGGATAAACAAAGGAACAGTATTTAGCCTTAAAAAGGAATGACATATTGATACATGAGACATGGACGAACTTTGAAAACATGCTGAGTAAAAGGAAAACTTACCAGAGGAGCACATCCTTACTCCATGTATATGAAATTCTACAAAAGACAGATCTAATCTATAGAGAAAAAAGTGTTTAACTGGGGCCAGGCATGGGAGCGGATTGACTGGATGGGACACAAGAAAATCAGGTTTTAGGGTTATGAGAACTTTAGGGTGGTGTTTACATAGGTGTATAAACTTGTTAAAACTCACCAAAATGTACAATTAAGATGAGTCCACTTTATTACGTATAAACTATATCTCAGTAAAGTTGATGAAAAGTTTCTGGTGTCTTCCAGCAAGAGCACTTGTTTCTTCTGCCTTACTCACCTCCCGCTTCTTGGGCAGAAGACGTTAAATTTCAAGGTCCCCTCGCCACCTGCTGACTCATCCTAGACATGCTGGCATTCTTGTTCTGAATAAGTATCAACATCCTTTGGGTCTCCTATCCTTTCTCCCTAGTTGGCAAAGCATCTTTTTAATTGCAGTGCTATTGGTTATTTTCAGATGTGCTACTGGAACTTGGCTGGTTGGGCTTCAATATCAAAGAACAAGTACTTCACTAAAAGTATGGCTGCTCTACAATACAACAAAAAAAAGAAAATGCAGTTCATGTAGCTTGATAGGAAGACATAAAAAGTGTACATTTTAAACTCTCAGTTTTAGATATGATGATCTGTGTATTTTTATTATAATGTAGATATACCACTTCAGAAATCTAATGATCAACCTCTGCTCTGACGTTAATAGGCTTTAGTATCTATCAAGCAAGTTTTCATCTTTCGTTTTTTTTCTTCCTTTATAGAATTATCTAATTATTTCTTCCTTTATTAAGATTTTTTTATTCATAAGCAATCTATGAATACAATCTTATAAAACATTTAAACCATATAGAGTATAATGTGAAAATTTCCCCAAAGCTCCTCTCACTTCTCTCGTCCTCCCCAGACTAAATCACTATTAAGAATTTGGCGTATGTTCTTCTGGATCTTGCCCTTAAAAGCAATATATGTACAGATCCACATAAATATTTCTACATAAGAAGAATCACTAAGAATTGTTCAGCTTGCTCATTTCCCATAACAAGGTATCTTGGAGATTTTTCCACTTCTGTACTTTAAGGTCTCTCTCATTCTTTTTAATGGCTGTATAGTATTCCATAGAATGGACAAAACACAGTTTATTTAATTCCACTAAATGAATTAGTTTATGTCTAATTTTCACTCTGTCAGTCAGAAAGTGAACTTAGAATAACGTAAGTAATTAGTGAGAGTTTTAAATTTTTTATTCAATTATGTAATTATTAATACTACATTTTAAAAAAGCTTATTGATGTGAGAGTACCTCTCTGATTCTGTAGTGTTGAAATGACACTGAAAACCTTTGCAAAAGAAAGTTGAATATAAGTTCTCTGTGATTGTGGCCTTTGTTTATCATCGTATCTTCAGGGCTTTCTCTCAGGTATGATTACAAAGCCATAGCACTATAAGTAGTTAGAAAATTATCTTAGAGTTTTTACCTGGTTAGTTCAAAAGCATACATCTCTCAGGATTAGAACTAGAGCCATATAAGAAGCCAGCAGTTGGCTATAATGTTTGCTCTAGGTTAATATTTTCCCATTGAGCTGGCGTTAAGTGTATGTGAAAAATGTTTTCTCTCCCCCCTTATTTTTTTTTCTTTAAAAAAAAATATTATCTTTATTGATTTCAGAGAGAGGAAGGGAGAGGGGGAGAGAGAGAGGAAGGGAGAGGGGGAGAGAGAGAGAGGAAGGAAGAGGGGGAGGGAGAGAAACATCAATGATGAGAACGTCATTGATCGGCTGCCTCCTGCTCGCCCCCAACTGGGGATCGAGTCCATAACCCGGGCCTGTGCCCTGACGGCGAATCGAATCACAATCTCCTGGATCCTAGGTCGATGCTCAACCACTGAGCCACACCAGCCAGGTTCCCCCCTTATTTTTCAGTGTGAAATCCTGTCAATATACCTCATCGCTGTGAAACTTTGTCTTATCCTCCTCTGTTGATGACCAGCTGTTGCTAGTTTATTAGCACTCAGAATATCAATACACGGCCTATTTCTTCACATTTTCTTGTTCTGTGGATAGGAAGATCCACAAATGTGGAAAATTCTGATGTTTAAGCAGAATTAGAAAGTTACATTTTAAGCAGAGGGGTTTGAGTATCTCAGAAACTCTCATGACATAAGCGCATTTCCTCAGCTCTGCTTTTTGGCAAATAGTGGGGGTGGAGAGCAGGCTGACATTTGCTTTAGCCACCCAAGAAGGGCCAAACTGCCTTCTGGTTAGGTTTTGACTGCTTGCTTAGTTATGAAACAGCCTGAGGACACTGTTTTCTCTCACATTAAGTGACCTCATCGATAACCTCATCTTGCCTCCCTCCTTTCTTTTTTGGTTTCTGGTTTTCCTTTCTAGTGTATCACACACTATAGAGTGAAGGTGTTGCAGAGTTAGTAGAAATTACTGCATTTCTCTAGTGGTTTGTGTTGTCTTGGTTTTAAGCTTCCTTCCTCTTGGGACTATGTGAGACAATCTTTTGTGTCTGAGGATTTAAATTCTTGTTAACCTGTTAATTTATTGTGATTAAGATGAATTTTAAAAGAAAACCATTTCATCTATTCAAGAATTGCCTTGGCAAGAAGTTGAAAATACTAGAACCTTATTGCAAAGACATGTGTAGCTATTTGTTATGAATGAGTGTGCCCAGGTCCTGAAAGCATCTCTTACTGTTAGTGTACAGCTAGGTATCTTCAGTGGGAAAGAGACTGTACTTGAAGGCAATGCAGCAAAAGCTTCAGAGGGCAAAGGGTAAAGTGAAGGGGCAGAGTTAATAAGCCAGAGACCTGACTCACTGATTTTGTTCACTGACTAACCTTAAGGCAATTGACTTCTCTACCTCACATTGTTTCTTTGCCCTCAGTAATTAGACATTAAGCTTATTGTGGATGCATGAGATTATGTTTATAAAAGGCTTCCAGTGTCTACCAAGAGGTTGTTTGTATATATGAAGTATTGTATATTATCTTTTTTAAGGGTGACAGCTGCCTTTCATTCATCTTACAGTATAGCTCATGGGACACAGGACGTTTATTTTATAATGCAACAGATATTTGCTGAGCATCTGTTATGTACCAGGCGTTTTGTAGGTTTTGGGACTAGAGTGGTGGATGAGATAAAGTTCCCTGCCCTCATGGAAATTAGGGTTCAGTTGGGGAAACGTCTAAATGAGAGAACACAGAATACTGTGTCTAGTATGTTAGATAGTGATAAATGCTAAACAGAAAAAAAATACAGCAGAGAAAGAAGACAGGAAGTGACAGGGGAGGTAGTGTGGCTTAGTTATTGTAGTGGGTTCCTTATTATTTATTTATTCATTTACCACTCAGCCCCAGACCAGGGGCTGCAGCAGGCGCTGCTCTGTCACTGGGGGCAGTCCCACCTGTGTGTCACGTGCATCACGGTGCCCCATGGGTTTCGTTTTCAAAACTGCATAATATTTTATGCATTCAAAAACATTGTTCTGAGAAGGGTTCCCCTGGCTTCTCCAGACTGCCAAGAGACCCATGGCATAGAAAAGGTTCAGGGCCCTGCAGTGGAGGGTCATCCATCCAAGCATGTGAGATTGAAGTATGTTTATTTCTCTTTTATGCTTGATGTGATAATAAGGTAGACTTCTCCATGTTGATTTTCATATTATACCTGGTAATTGTGGCTTTTCAGGTTTTCTTTAAGCAATTTGAAGCCATCATTCATTTTTGAGGCTAGTGTTGTAGGACAGTAGCTTTTCCATGTGTATTCTGCAGAGCCCTAGGGTACCCTGAAGCCTTCCTGGAGACCCAATGATCATTTTAAATTAGTGTCTAGATCTTTGTCATCCAGATTAGTCTAAACAAGTTAGTCAGATGCCTGGCCTTGAGGGAGGCAAAAGTAAAGAGAATAGATTGAGGGGTTGGTGCATATTATGGGACGTAAACAGTGTAGATTGTTAACAGATGCAAAAGTGGGGAACCACTGACTTAACTCCTTAGGGATATGTCACTGAATCACTATATAGACCTTGTTCTGACATCTATTGCCTGTGTAAAAGTAACACTTTTTGAGCTTATTCATAACTCTTTCTTCCTCACCCTTCCCCAGTTTCTGTTTGTTTTCTTGAGCATCATGGCAGCTAGGAATATAGACTAAAAATAAACAAGAACATCCTTGCTCTTGATTTGGGGAGATACAGTTGAATATTCAACTATATATTAGGGTAGAGATAGGCCCAAGTTTTAGTGAGAACACAAAGTGGGACACCTCCCCCAAGCGGGAGTGGGGGGATGGTCCAAGAAGGCCTCCAGAGTCAGTGGCACCAGAAAAAGGCCATAGCCTTGCTTTGTTGCTCACTGCTGTTCCTTTGATCCCTTCTGACTGACAGTACTTTGGTTTAATGCAGGGCCAGGAGATGCTCTCTGGCCCACAACCTGCTTTTCTATAGTCTGCAAGCTGTACCTTTTCAAGTAGCTGAAAAAAATTAGAATATGATGTTTTGTGACTTTTGAAAATTATTTGAAATACAGATTTCTGTGTCCATAAATTAAACTTTATTGGGACAGTCACATTCATTCATGTATTGTCCATAGCTGTTTATTTTCTCCCTAAAATAGTACAGTTTAGTATTTGCAACAGAGATCATATGGCCCACACAGCCTCAGATACTTAGGCACTTTACAGAACAACTTTGTTGACTCTTGCTTTAGTACTTTTAATACCCTAGTGAAATGCAAGAGGCTGAAAAAAATGTTGGTAGTCAAAAGCAATGCATGAAATCCTGTTATCTTCTGTTGGCTGGTTGCAGGTCGTGCACAGGAAATGCTTGAGACTTCTCTTTTCCTACGTCCCACTAAAGCATAATGCACACACGCCTCAGTGCACAGTACCAGGCATTTACTTCACTCTTGATTTGTCTGTTTTGAATTTAGTTATGGGGATTTTATTTTTATTTTTTTAGAGAGATGGAGGAAGGGGGAGAGGGAGGGAGGGGAGGCAGAGGGGAGAGAGAGAGAGAGAGAGGGAGGGAAAGGAAAAGAAACGGAGGGGGGGAGGAAGGAAGGAAGGAAGGAGCCCCCCTCCCAAGTGGGCCTCAACCTCAACCATGGATTGAACCCACAGCCTCTTGGTGTACCAGACCACGCTCCAACCGAGACCCAGCCAGGGTGGGGATATTTTTAATATTTTTCAAAAAGACATTGTCTATTTTGAATTTAGTTATGGGAACATTTTTAGTATTTCTCAAAAAGAGAATATCTGGTATGAGTCAAAATGGTTACGGATTGTGCTTGCCTAAAGGGTAGGAAATATGGGGTCCACTCCCAGCTGTGCTGTAAACTAGCCAAAGGACATCAGGAAAGTCCTTTCATTTCCCTGCAAGTCTCTCTGAAATAGATGAAAGGGTTGATGGTGAGTGAACGAGATAGTCTCTAGGAGCATTTCCGCTCAGTGAGGACGTTGCTGCATGGTGGATGCAGCTTGCACTTTGGCATCAGACAGACCTGTGTGTGAATCCTGGTTCTGTCACTTCTACCCAGGAGACCTCGAGCAACTTATCTAAACTCTTTGTGCCTTAGTTAGCTCATCTGAAAGTGTAGCTATGGGAATAATCTTAAAAGAACAAAATGAGATCTTGTTCATAAAACTCCTGGCATTATGGGGGGACAAAACGTGACAGAAGGAGACTTGACTCAGGGCGGTGAACACACAATACAATGTACAGATGATGGATTATAGCATGACACACCTGAAGCCCTTATAATTTTATTAACCAATTTCACCCCAATAAACTCAATAAAAAAGTAAAACAAAAACAAAAACCCTCCTGGCGCTAATGTGTATTTAATCTAGTGTAACTATGATAAATATTATCAGTCTGTGAACTCTTGCTGTATATTATGAGACATTTTAAAAAGCAAAGAAGATCTCCCTGTAGTTTGTTTTAATGATTTATTAATAGCCCATCAGCTGTGACTTAGTACATTTGCATTTTTGCTGATAACTGGTTTCCTTAAAACACTGAGTTCTTTTAACCAAGAGTTTCCCTAACTGGTAAATCTTCTAGCTCATGTTTTAACTTGAATTGGCACATACATTGTATGCCTTGTAAACACATTCAATCATATTATCATTTTACCGTGCTTAAAGCAAATGATACCATTTTTCCTCTTTATTAACTACTTTCTTTCCTTTTCATCTATTTTCAATAGTTGAGTTGTTTAAGGAATATTTTAATTATTTTTAGGAAGGTTAGTTTTGATGAGGAAACTTAAACCAAGGGGTTCTAATGTTTAGCATAATTTTGATTGTTTAAAGGTAACATAGTTCTAATATATTGAATACTAGTTATATGCTTTGTTTCAAGCAAACTCTATGAAATATTTGTGTTTATGATTTGCTTAATGAAAAAGAGATGGGCTTCCTTTGAATAGCCAGCTTTCCCAATAGAATCAACATAATTAATGTTTGAATTACTTACAACTATATGCGATTATATCAATGCATAGTAAGCTAGCCAAGTATTAGACTGTGTGGTTGGAGCCCGGGCTTTGGAGTCAGGTAATAGCTTTGCCCGTTCTTCAGCTCGTGTGGTCTTGCTTCCTCACGGGATAGTAATGCGCAGGTGGTCGCGAAGACGAATGGCATCACATGGCATACAGCAGGTGCTTTCATCGCATGCACTGTCACTGGGTGATTTTAGAGCTGTGTGCAAGATACTGCTGTGTTTGTTATGGACTGTACCTTCTCTCTCTCAAGCTTCATTCTTTGCTTCCTAATACAGACTTGGAGCATTACTGAGCTAGCGGTAGTCCCCGGAGTTCCGTGGCCTCTCTTCTCTGTACACACACCTGTGCTCTGTCTGCCTGGAGCCCCTTCTCACTCCTTCTCCGAGTTACTTACCCTTCAGGGCTCAGTTTGAGGCACATCTCCACGAAGCCTCCCCACCCCCTGCCCTGCGCTTCCAGACTCCTCCGCGTCCTCTCTGCCTCCACACTGCGTTGTAAGGAGCCGTTTACTTGCCGTCTGTCAGACCTGGGAGCCTCTTCAGGGCAAGGCGTTGGTGCTCAGATTTGGAAATACCGTATGGTGGTGGGCAGGACAGAATGTTCTCAGGGCCTGTACATCCCGGTGGGAAGGACAGATATTTCAATAGCCGCGAGTGTACACAGTGCTGCAACGGAGCACAGACTGCAGTGGGTATAATAGGAGCTTTGGACCTTGTTTGGACACATCAAAGACGCCTTTCTCTACAGAAGTGATGTGTATTTAATTTGAAATCGGAATCATGTGTAGCAGTTATTTAGTGAAAATGAGAGAGTTCCAGGAGGAAAAAAGTGCTTGGGTGAAGAGACTTTGGGCAAGTTACTCAGCTTCTCTGGGCTTCGGTTCTCGTTGGTAAAGTGAGGATAGTGTAACTACCTCATAGTGTTGTTGTGAACATAAAGACTGTCTTCTGATTAATATTTCTGAAATGAAGCACCATAAGTTAGTTCATCCAGGCTAGTTTCCGGGTCCAAGTTTATTTATTGAATTGCTAAATGTGTGGATCCACTGACTGTACTTTTCCTTGTAACCTTGTCCTTTACCTTTCCTGAAGCCTTTCTCATGTTTTAACAAGAACAGTGTGTTGTGTTTTGTTTTGTTTGTTTGTTTTAATTATAGACATCCAACTCTGCCTTCCATTGCTGCATAAGCCTTATGATGCGCCAGACTTTTTAGGTCAACAAGTGTTAGCAGAATGTTTCCACCTTCAAGAAACAGAAAAGCCAACTTAATGACTTAAACACACACACACAGTATTTCCGATAACAAGAAGTCTGGAGATTGGGTGGTTCCAGTGCTGGTTAATTTAGTAGCTCAGGGCCCAAGTTCATTTTCTCTTCCAGCCCTTTCATCCTCAGTACATTGGCTTGTCCTGGCTGGCTCCCCATGTTCTCAGGTAGTCTGTTGTAATTTCAGGTGTCACAGATAGATACCAGAATATCCAACTGAAGAAGAGGGGCTGTTTTTCCCCCATGTCTCTCTATCGTGGCCATTTGGGCTGGAGGGAAAGAAATCAAAACCTAGGTAGGTTGATTTGCCAGCTTCCCACAGCTGGTTAGAGACAGCGGCAGTGGCCTGCTGGGGAAGGCACCAGCCCAGGAGTGAGAGTTGCTTGTTTGGGGCTTTACTTCCCTGACTCCTGGTATTCGGGGTGTTTCCTTGTTCTGAAACACATTTGTTAGTCACGACAGGTTTTCCAGCAGAGCACTGACTGGAAACAGATTCACAACTAGCAGATCAGGTAATCCCTGAACAAGTAAATCTCAGTGGAACCAGAAAACTGGGTCTTGCTGTCCTTAATTGGAGCCTGACTTAGAGTCAGATATTGAACTGAAAAAATAGTATTAGCCATTAGAAAAGAATCTAAATTACTGTCTGTCCATATTTAGAATTTCTTGCAATCATTCCCACTGTATGTAACACTGAAATCCTTTGTGGTTGTCTGCTTCTTTGCCCTGGCAACTTTAAATGCTTTTGACACCACTGGGAATTTTGAGAATTCTTAATTTAATCTGTGCTTGTCCAGGGTTGGGGACAGAGTTGAGGGAGAGCTCTGTCCTTTTGTATTGAAGATTGTGCTGTTTGTAGGAAGAGGCCTGTGCTTCTGGAACTCATGTTACCAAGTAGTGATTATTGGCATAATAAGTATTGTAGTCTAACTTTTATTTCTGGAGGCAGTAAAAAACCAGCCAAGCACAGAGATGAGGGGGAGGTGGCTGCAGAGGAGGGCCCAGTAGAGCAGCACTGTGCTGCAGGTGGCAGAGGGTTTTATCAAAGTGGGAATAAAGAGAAGCCCCAGTGTTCTGCTAATGACTCTAACTTCCTCTGTATAGCTCTGTACCTGCCTCTCCCTGGACTTCCGGGAGGTTAGAACTAAACTGCTTTTCTCTTCTTCCCCATCCCAAACTTCATGGGTTATCTCTTTAATTGAACCGATTTTTACTCTCTTTACAACTTAGCTCTTGTCAGGCAGGGACTTGTCCTACCAAAGAGAGCAGGAAGGTCACTTCCCGGGCTTCCCCCCCCCCCCCCCCCCCGCTCCCTGTCTAGGCAACGTCTACAGCCCTTCCTCCCAGACACTCAGGTTGTTTAGACTCACAGGTCTCCCTGAAGGGAAGGAGGAGCGTTACACTCAACTTAGCAGGTTTTTCTGAACAACCGGTAAGTTTTGTAACCCTCCACTCAGTCACTGTTCATATTTTTTCCATGTACCTCCGTTTTCTGATTGGTAAAATGTGGATATAGCTGACTCTGGAGGAAGGTTGTGAAGGACTAATCAAAGAGGCTGGACTGCATCTAGGCTGGAGGAGGGCCGTCCTCCACAGACAGGCACGGCTGTCCCCACTCATGCGTGCTGGCTGTGCAGAGCCGTCTGGGGTAGGAATTGAGTGGAGGAGTGAGACTGCATTTCTTCTCTCATGAGCTAAAGAATACTTGAGGTGATATGACATCCACAAAAAGATGAACATGGCAGTGTATGTTCAGTGTATAACTTCAGATAAATGAATGCAGATGTGATGGATAGAACCATCTAAGTATTTCAGACAGTGACTCAAGAAATACTTTTTCCATGGGACAGGGTGGAATGGGTCATTGGGTAGAAAAAGGAACATTTGTAATATTTTAAACAAAAATTTAAAAAAATTTAAAAAGTACTTTTTCCTTTGCAGGGACATCATAGTCCAGACTCAATCTGGTAAATGTGGATTGATGTCCTACACCTTTTACACTTTTACACTTCAATGGGTCTGTTACACTATAATAAATGTTTTTATTAGTTGAGGAAAATACTGTATATTTCAAAAAGTGAGACAAAAAGGGAATGTGTGACATTATGTATGTATATCTCCTGACACATGTGCACAATACCACCTGTAAGGTAGCCTTGACAACTAAAATAGAACCTGAATTTGTTAAAACCTCTAGATCTTACTACAGATTTATAGGTAATTCAAGGTATAGTGAAGTGGTATATATTTTTGGGGATATAGTCAGCAAATTCCAAACTGCAGATGCTTTATAGAAAAACAAATCAGTTTCTTCAGCAAATAAATGATAAGGGAAAAGGAGAGAGGGGAACCTGTAGGTAGACTTAAGAGGTGAATGAACCAGTAGTGATGTATGGATCTGATCAGAGGAAATGAAGAAAAAAATGCCAATCAATCTGGCAAATGTGGATACTAGTCCTTTGATGGTATTGAAACACTTACTGTTAAGTATTTTAAGTGTGAAAATGGTATTATGGGTATGTTTTAAAACAATATTATTTAGAGATATACATTGAACTGTTTACATATGAAGAGAATTGGTGTCTGATTTGCTTCAGAATAATCCAGGCAGGGGAGTGGGCAGGAGTATGGATGACAGGATTGGTTGTGCATTAAAAATTGTTGAAGCTGTGCCCTGGCTGGTGTGACTCTGGTCGGAGCATTGTCCCGTACACAAAAAGGTCGTGGGTTCAATTCCCAGTCATGGTACATACCCAGGTTTTGGGTTCGATCCTGTTTGGGATGCATATGGGAGGTAACCAATCGATGTTTCTCTCTTTCTCTCTCCCCCTCCCCCTTCCTTTCTCTAAAATCAATAAAAAGCCTGTCCTCTGGTGAGGATTAAAAACATTTTTTTGTTGTTGAAGCTGAGTGTTAGATAAACAAGTTTATTGTACTGTTCTACTATGTGTGTATTTGAAATTTTCCAAATATTAAGTTAAACTTTTTTATATTTAAAAAACACATAAAGATCAATGTCTCAACAGATGGGAATCAGTGGTTGCCTGGAGCCGGGGTAAAAGGTGGACAACTGCATGGGACATGTGGAACCTTTGGGTGTTGGAAATGTTCTGTATCTTGGTGGTGGTGGTGGTTACATGGGTGCTACATTGAACTCATCAAACTGTTCATTTAAAATGGGTGCATTTTATTCTATATAAATTACACTGTACTCAAGTTGATTTAAAAATTGATTTAAAAATATTAAGGGTTTTCACATGTTGTACACATGCTGTCAAATGGTAATTTCAGAGACTTGATCTACCTTGCACTGCCAGGCAGCAGGATTATCTGATTTGTGCTGCATCTCTGCTTTTTCTCCCACTTAAAATGAACTTTTATCATTCGCACTTTTTTTCCCCTCTGTATCATCATCATCTTCCTTGAAACCATAGAGTCAACTTGAGAGTTCATGTGTCTGTATCCAAATGGACATAAGCATTTTGGTGCTGGAAAAAAAATGATGCTGGGAGGGGCATTTAGCCGTGTCCAGTGATAACCCATTGAACAGTCATTTGCCTGCATTATAATAGTCAAGAACTAACTGTAAACCTGAGCTGAAAACAGTTCAATTAGTTCAATAATTCATAATTCAAACAATTCAGTAATTCAATTTTGAATCATTTTTCATCCAGTCTACCAACCAACAAACCAGACAGGCAGTCAGCATTTATTAAGTACATTCTTTGACTAGCCACTGTGCTGAGTTCTGGGCTTATGAGGATGAATATGAGACAGTCCTACCCTTAAGGATATAACTGTCAAGGTGGAAGATAACCGTGTTTACCTATAATTTCAGCAGTATGAGCAATGAGCATGTTAAAGGTGGGTGCAAGGTACAGTGATGACCACATTATACTCTGACACAGAGTCCTCCTTCCTTCCTGCTCGTCTGTTAAGTCAGATAAGTCAACTGACAAAATCTCAGGCAGTCTGGGAAAGGTCAGTTGGAAAAGAAGGAACATCCATACATTTTTTATATTTTTTCTTTAGATCTCAAGTGCAGAGTTGAATTTAATCATACTATTTAGTTCATTGCACATTATATTGACATTATGAGACCCCTCTCTTGTTTTTTTATTTCCCATTATTGTCATTTTCCATCTCTTCTACCATTCCCATCCCCCATTTCCATTAGCATTTTCTTTAACATGTTTAATAATTTATCCTTGGATAGGTTTATATCTTTATAATGTTTTTTGTAAGTTTATATGAATAATATTGCATTATAATTTTCAATCTGATCCTTTTTTATTTAAAGCTATATTTTTTATTTTTTTGTTAATCCTCACCTGAGGATATTTTTCCCATTGATTTTAAGAGAGAGAGAGGAAGGGGGTGAGGGAGAGAGAGAGAGAGAGAAACATTGATATGAGAGAGAGACATCGGTTGGTTGCCTTCCACATGCGCCCTGATCAGGGCATGGATTGAACCTGCAACCCAGGTACATGCCCTTGACAGGGAAACAGACGTGAAACCCGTCAGTGCATGGGCCAGTACTCTAACCACTGAGACACACCAGCCAGGACAACCACATTCTATTTATCTGTTTTCCTAGTGATGTACACCTCAATTGTTTTCCAGTTTCCTGCACCACAAACTGCTCTAATGAAGGTCCTCACATATATCTTCTTAGGGACGTGTCCAAGAGTTTCTCTAGCTAAATCCCAAAAGTGTTAGGTCAGAGTACATTCATACTTAATTTCACTAAGTATTGCATGATTGCTCCCTTTATATTCCCACCACAAAGTGCAGCACTTGGTACCTGACTCTCCAGCATTTGTCAATTTAGCAGATGTGTGTTATCTTGGTTTTTTTTGTTTGTTTGTTTTTCATTTTTCTTGCTGCACAAACCATTATTGTTTCCATTTGGTCCAATGCATGGGAGAGGGCTCCAGGGTGGTTAAAAGGATGCCTAGTAGTTTCAGGGAGAGGCTCAGGCCAAAGCCAGACACAAGGGGCATGCAGAGGGGCCCCTCAAAGGCCTCTGGGCTCCAAAGGCTCCTTCCTAGTGGTGCTTAAGGGTGAGCCTGTCGAAGAGATACTCTCCCAGCCCAGCCTGGGGGCTGGCCAGCCCGCAGAGGTGAGTCAGGTGTAGCCCATCTTCAGTTTTACCTGCTCATCCAGGGAGTCCCAGCGCTGAGGGTCTATGTGGGCAGAACACAGGGCACGCAGATCCAAAAGGCCTGGGTCACATTTTTCTCCATGACTATGGAGGCTTCCATGGTGTCCCGAGCGTCACCCCATTCATCCTGGGAAGGCTTCAGCACATCCTGGAAGAGAACATGGCCACAGCTCTGGTTTTGCATCTTTAAGAGATGCTGGGGGCCCTCAAGCATCTCCTCCAATTCATGAGAGAAGTGGCCCACCCCCTCCAGAACCACATCATTGAGGTGGAAATAGAAGCCCAGGGAGAGGTAGGCGTGGGAGGCCCACAGAGGCTGGTTGGTCAGGCCGTTGACTGCAGCCTCCACCTGAGTGGAATAATTCTGACGAATCTGGGAGCTCGTGGTTGTTTGGCAATAAGGAATTAAGATAAAAAAAATAGTGTTGGCTGATCTACGAGGCTGAGGGTCGCTGAGGTGGTTCCGAAGGTGGCGACTGGAAAAGAGGTTGGAGGGTGATCAGAGGCTGGAAGAAGGGAAGTCCCTGGGTCGGTTCCATCCGAACACTGTTGAAGCCAGAGACAGATCCGGGGCACCGCTGAGGGCACTGCCTATCTGGTTTTAATCCGTATTTCTCTGATTACTAGTGAGGAGGAGAGTCTCTGTAGCCTGGTGAGTCTTTGGATTTTCCTTGTGTGAGTGACCTAGTTATATCCCTCCCCTGTTTTTCCCTGTGACGTTCCTACATGGTTCAGATATTAATCCTAAATCAGTCATAAGTGTTGCAGATGTCACCTTCTGGCATTCACCCATCTGTTAACTTTATTCATAGTGTCCTTTATTCAGCAGAAGTCCTTCGTTTCGATATCGTCATTTCTTCCACTTTTTTCAAGTAAAAGATGCGTACTTTTTGATACGTTGTTTAATAAGAAATATTTTCCCATTCGTAGGTCACTAAGAAATAATATATTTTCTTTTAGTTAGAAGAAACATTAGTTTTATGAGTGTCTCTTAAGCTTGTATCTCCAGCTTGATTTTTCCATTGATCTCTAAATTTGTATACCTGCTGCCTGCCAGATAGCTCCATCCGAGTATCTAACAGGCTTCTCAGATTTAACCTTGCTAACACAGATCTCTCTCTTTTATCCCTTACTCATCTAAGTAAATAGGCACCACCATCTACCCTGTTGCTTAAGCCAACAACCTTGGGGTCACCTTTGCTTCTTTCCTTTACCATGTTCTCCATATCCAACTTAGCAGCACGTCCTGTACATTCTAACTCCAGAATCTTTCTCAAACCTGTGCCTATCTTTTTATCTTCACCTGCCACTACCCTAAGCCAAGTCTCCATCATCTGTCTTCTGGACCCTGGCAGTGGCCTTCCCACTGGCCCCCCTTCTTTCACTCTAGCCTTCTTGGAATTGTTAGTAGCCAGAATAACCTTTTCCAAACACTATCCAGAGTGTGTTACTTCCCTGCTTAATAAAAACCTCTGAGCATTTCCAATCACAGTTTTAGCAGCCTCTACCTTTGCCTCAACCCAGCGGGACCTGTCCATGTGTACCTGTCTAACCTCTCTCTTATCCCCTCCCTTTTTCTGCTCCAGCCAATAGGTTTGTTTTTTGTTTCACAACGAACCTGTTTCTGCCTCAAGGCATTTGCTCCCTTACCTAAAAAGTTCCGCCCCTGGCTGTTTGCATAGCTGGTTCTTATCTTTCGGTTGTCAGCATTGTGTTACCACCTCAGTGTAGCCTTTCCTAACCACGAAGTGGGAATTAGTACCCTTGCCCAGTCCCCTTCTGTTATCTTATTTGTTGGTAGTCATTGTTACTCCTTGATGTCTTGTTGTTTGTTGTATTTGTTCATTGTGTCACTTACCTTGTCCCAGTTTTACAGCCAGCTTTATGGACTAGGGCACCGGGTCTGTCCCTTTCACGGTCCTGGTGTTTGCAGCCGTGCTGTAGTACACGGTGGCAGCTAGTAGACATATTTTGAATGAATGAGTGGGCTTCAGAGGCATTGGTCCCTTGGGGTCGGGAGAGTCAGTGCCCATATGCTGGCAGGTAGAGGAGAGGAAGGCAGCTGTCCTTTCAGAACCTGAGATTTGAATCTGGCTCTGCCACTTACTGGTTTTGGGACCTTGAGCAAGTCACTTATCTTTCCTAGGTGTGTTTTGTCACTTATAGAGTGGAGATAACAACACATACATTATTGTTTTTTTGTAAGGAATAAATGAGATAACTTACAAAAACACCTAGCAGACAGTGTGTGTCCTGCCTCTGGCTCGAAACTCTCTATCTGAAAGCTGCCTCCCTAATTCTGAAAGTTCATTACCTCCTCTGGCTCAGCTCGCGAACACCAAGCGTCTGATGTAAAAAACAGTATTTCTAATAGGTTTGGTTATGTTATGTAAATTTTAAGGTAATATTCAATTGCACAGATGAATAACCATTTTTACCCACTGCGGGAACAGGTGTAAACAACTAGCAGCCAGGGATGTCACTTAATGACAGTGCCAGTGGCACTCTGTGGTCTAAAGTATTGTGCAGTGTTTGCCCTTCCTACTCATGTTGTGTGCTTCCATTTTTATCCCCTGCTCTTCGCTCCTCTCTGCATCCCTCGCCCTTCTTGCCTCTCCACTCCCTCCCTGACTTCACTAGTAGCCACTGAAGGCCTCATTGTTGACTGATACGTGGGGCTAAGGATGTTACTAACCCCAGTACAGGTCCTCAGAACAGCTAGTAATGCTCATGGTTTATAATATAATATAGGTCAAGAGATGTCTTAGAAAGATTTCGCCTGCCAGCAGATTTGAGGCCTGGGAGCCACACAAAGTAGCCACTGAAGAAACAGATTTGCTTATATGTGTTGTCCAGGCTCAGATATTTGGCAGACCTTTTTGTTAAATGCACCTTAAAACAGTGCTTTCTTCCCTTTTTTCCATCATGAATTTAATGATTTACAAAAATGTCTACTGGAAAAAAACTGAATCAGTAAGAGTTATACCAGTGTTACTTGTCCTGGTTAAGTGTGATACTAGCAAGACATTTAATTTCCATCTTTTTCAGATGTCTACGATACATAGTTCAGGTTTATTGTAATTTCTCAGCAGTAAGAAAAGCTAGCTTTTAACATATCCATAAAACATGCTTATTCCAGAAGTATATATAAATTGTTCCAGATCTGTCACCTCTGTCCTGGCCTGAAATCCCTACTCACTTAATTCCCCACACAGCCCCAGGCTCCTCTGTGATGCTCATCTGGATGTGGGGGGCTTAACTACTTATTTTAGGTACATACAGTGTTCTGCACCACAGCCTGCGCTGAAGGGCCTCTGCACACCGCTAGCTGCCCATCCTGACTTTGCTGAGTTCAGAGCAGCAAGGACTCCATGAAGGAGTTTCTTCAGCTTTGCCTGGCCTCCCTGTCTTCTGGATACCAAACGACATTATCGTGGCCCTTTCTGATTTGGATAAGCAAACATAGAAACAGATGGCAGATAACTGGTTCTGTCTGTCTGTGTCTAGTGCTCTTTTCTCCGCTAACCTGGCTGGGAAAGCCTTTCTAATTGTTTATAGTTAGGTATAGTGTTCCCACCTTGGGCACAGCCTGTGGATAGGGCAGTCCAGTTAGACTTCTCCCTGTACCCCCCCAACAGCCAGGCTGTCCTGGACTGATGGCGTCCCCTGCTGGCCCAGTAGAAACTGTCCCGGCATCCTCTCCTCCACCCCCAGGGGAATTCTCTCCTTGCCCTGTCTGGCTGCCCCCACAGCCCCAGGGCTCCTCTGTGATGCTCCTCTGGATGGGGGAGCCTGACTATTTAAGTACATACAGTGTTCTCTGGGGGGTGGCACAGGGTGGTTGGAATGATCTGCTGAATCATGAGTCCTGTACTCAGGAGATTTTGAGTGTTTTGGTGGTGGTGGGAGGAGGTAATCCTGCTTCACTCTCCCTCCCCCTCCCCCTCCCCAGGCTTCTCTGTTACTGAAAGCAAAAGCAGAGTTTTGAGAGTGAATTAGGGTTGGAGGGTTAAGTTTGAGGTCTCAGTGGTATGATTCTTTGTGTGTAAAACCCAGTTTCACTACAGTTTGATTATGAGGTAAAAAGCACAAATATTACAAGGTACAATTTACAAATGATCTGTATTCCAGAATCTAGTGTTCAAATCAGTCGTGTAGAATTTGAAACAGCACTAAAAATGAGGAGATCGAGAGAGAAGGAAGCCAGCCTGTCAGTGCATACTGACCCCGCAGTATATCTGAGTTGCTGGAATACTAGTAACTTATAAAGTAAAATTAAGGACAGTTTTACTGACCTTGATTCTAATGCTTAAGGCAAGCAGATTTAGTTGGGGAAGGCTGAGAAGATTAACAAAATCTGAAGATTCTGAAGGGAACTCCTTAGGTGTCTCTAAAGCTTTTGAAGCTGGCAACAGTGAGTCTGTTCTCGTGTCTAATTGCACTTCCAAGTCTAGTGCTTGCTTTTATCTTAATAAGGATCATCCCTAAGCACTTTTAGCCATGACTAGGGGAAGTTTTTAGTTCAAAAGTATATAATGAAAAGAATGAGTGAGGAGAAGAAATAAGACACTTTTGAGGTAAGAGAGCAATAAATAAGAAATATGCCCAAAGAGGAGATAACAGTTATCTCGAGCATAAATACCTAAAATGCAAGACACAATAAATGTGTAAGTGAGCATCACAGAGGAGCCCTGGGGCTGTGGGGCAGACTAGACATGGGTGGGATGACTGTGCCTGGCCTGGCAGGAAGGTTTGCTCAAGCGGTGGCTTATTGCTGCCCCCAGTAGGGGGACCTGCACACTGCCTCCTCCCTTACCCCTAACCCCTAGCCCCTGCCATAACTGACCTGTCAGCCTGTAAAACCACCATTGTCTTGATCTGAGGGGGTGGAAAGATTGACTCAGCATACCAGGGCTCCTGGCTCCCTTCTTCCACTTGGGCTTCCCTTTGCCAGGGTCAGGGGTCCTTTGGGGAAGCAGGTAGGGAGATTGGGAGGCAGGAAAGCTCAGTCGGCCATTTTGACGTAGGATGCCTTTCTTCACCTCGGGGGGGCCAGGCAGGGTGTGAGGGGCATCCTGAAGAGCCCCCATCTGCTACTGTGGCCATCTCAAAGCAGCTGTCCCTCTTCCTTCCAGAAACCTCTACTGCCTAGGCCCATACCTCTCCAGCTCCCCAGGGGCCCAGACTGGAAGGCTGGAGACTCAGGGTATGGCACTTGCTTGACTTAGTCCAAACTTAGGGGGTGGCCCAAGGTTAGGAGGGTAGATACAGGCTGCTGGGTTGTCTCGTGCCTTTGGGAGCTGTGTTGCTGGGGTCTTGACTTCTGCAACCCCAGAGACCCCACTTCCATCCTGGAAAAGCCAGTGGGCTGAAGAATCACCCTGCTCTCTACTCCTCGCCCCTAACTTGGCTTGGAGTAGCAGTGCTGGGGAAGAGAGCATTGTTAGGCTGGCAGCTCCAGCATATACAGCCCTTCTATGGAGGGTAGGGGGTAGAGTAGGCTAAAGTGGCAGCAGCCAGGTCTAGAGCTGGCCAAAGGCTCCTTTCCCTGGTGGAGGCCCAGGAAATGGGCTGGGGCTTGTTAAAGAGACAGCCCGTTCCCCTGCACAAATGGGGCAGGGGCAGGAGTGGTGGAATTGGTAACATGAGGTGCCAGCTGAGGCAGTTGCTTCGAGGGCTGTCCTGAGTCTGAAGGTAGGATTCTGGCAAGAAGATTGTGTGAGGCGCATTTGCTTAGTGGAGAGGGTGGTCTGGACAGGAGGCATTCCTGCGATCAGTGGACTCCCCTGAGAAGCCCCTGGTGGCCCGGGCATCCTGCTCTGGTCTTGGAGACTCCTGAGCACTAGTGGAAGGGCAGAGAAGCATTTCGCACTATGGAGGAGCCAGAGGAAGGGGTGGCCCAGATGGCTGGGAGGGCTGAGAAGCACAGAGGAGAAATCCTTCTGCAGGCAAAGGCAGAGCCCCTAGCTCCATGGTTGAGGTCAGGCGCTGAGTCTGTCACCACCTGGGGCACTTGAGAGGTGAAACAAAAGGTGGGCAGGGGTAAAAGCACTGAGGACCACTCCTGTTGGTCCTAGGCTTGTGAAGCCCTTCCCAGTGCCTTATATACAATTTTGTGTACAAATAGGCAAAATTTGACCAGAGGAGACCCCTTCAAACCCAGCCTGACCCAGTCACTGTCTTCCTAGAGGGGACCCAGTCTGTTCTGCCTCTTACTTCAGAGCATGCCTCTCTCTCTCTCTTTTTTTTAACCCTCACCAGAGGATATTTTTTCCATTGCTTTTCAGAGAGAGTGAAAGAGAAAGAGAGAAACATCAAGGTAAGAGAGACACATCAATTGGTTGCCTCCTGCACATACTTAGGTTACAGGGCCCAGGGATCAAGCCTGCAACTGAGGTATGTGCTCTTGACTGGAATCAAACCCTGAAACCTTCAGTCCGAGAGCCGGCGCTCTAACCACTGAGCCAAGCTGGCTAGGGCCAGAGCATGTCTCTTGGTAGGGGGAAGATATATGTGGGGACATATTTCGGGTCTCTGGAGCATCCCTCACTTCTGAGGGCTCCCAGCCCCAGTCTCTCCCTTTGGGAATCTCTGGGGAATGGGGTTTGGGGCACGTCAGGTACCCCACCACCTCACCCCTCCCAGGAAGGGCCCCCGCCCTGCCCCCCCTCCACTCCCTTATCTGGCACTGCGAGCACAATCCCATTGATTTGTAACGATTTCTGTCTCTTTCTGCCTTTCTATTTCTCTGACTTTCCCTTCCCCTCCAGTTGTTTGTTTGCTGAGCTATCAATGAAAGACCCATGTAAATTTATTTGAGAGCTTTACAATAAAAGTGTGAAAACCGGAAGAAAAAAATTGTGATAAGCACCATGGTTTTCATTCTTCTGGTGTTGTGAGAGCCTATCATTATTTGATTTCATGCTCTTAACTTTTCCAGAGCTGATGCACTCTTTGGGAGAGAATTGTATAATTTTAGAGTTTGACGGAACCTCGGTGATTATGTGGCTTAGTTCCCCAACTAATGTGATCGTCCCGAAAACTTCTTTAGAAGTTGTCTGTGTGGCCTTGGCCTGAATCCATTTATGGACTCTCCGAATTCTTAGGAAGTTCTTCTGTATGTTCAGCTGACATTTAACTCGTGGGAATTTACACCATCAATCCTGATTCAACCATTTTTAGCAACAAATGGCTCAATTTTTTCACTCTAACACAAAAAAATGCCCTTCAGGTTGGACCGCTCTCAGCCTCCTTGGTCTCTCCAGACAAGCTTTCTCTTAGCTTGTTGGTCTATTTTTCTTAATGATTTTGGGAGTTTTTGTACAATAAAGAAAATAGCCCTATGTCTTTGATATAAATTGTAAAATTCCCCCCCCCCCCCTTTCTGTTATTTATCTTCAGGCTTTGTTTATAGTGGTGTTTGACCATGCAGATTGTTTTCTTGAAAACAGATATAGGTATAGATATATGTTTTCCTATAATCCAGGTAGAATGTGTTCATCTCTTTAAGAATCAGCATCCTTTAAAAAAAAAAGAAGGAAATAATTTCTGTCACATATAAACCTGATCTATCTATAATTCAGAGCTGTTAGTTTAAACGAAATCAAATAGAACTCCTGAAAAAAAGAGGGACAGGTTCAAGCAAGCTGCCGTCTAGCCCTGCTTACCCCGGCAGAGCAGCCCTGAGACGCGCGTTGATGTTGGTGGCGTCTGGGATTTTCACATGCTGCCCCCTTGCATGTTAGCCACCTTCACTGAACACCCCAGAGCCATGAGTGGTATTTGTATCTGGCATGCCATCACTGAGAAAAAATGAATCACAGACCCAAGTTTAGCCTGCACTGACTCCAGCTGTATGGCTCAACTAGAAATTGTATTATTTGCAGGTGGATCAGGTCCATCTGTTTAGTAAAGAGGCTATTTTTCTGATGCAGCATTTTAAACTGCAGTCAGGTAGTTCTGTTCATGAAAATGTCAAACAAAAAGAGAGATTTCCCTCCCAAGCAGTATTAAATTATGGTGTCGTCAAGAGTCTTGCAATTGAATTACCTTCATGTAATCAATCCCGCCTTATCAGTTAAGGTACTTGTAATGGACTGCTGGCTTCCAGACTTTGTGTGGATTATTTAAAACTCCTTGCTGTCTGAAAGAGACATTACCTGTGGCATGTCCACCTTGCTCAGGTGGTGCGTTCCTGAGTGGAACCCTCAAGAGGCTGGCTGGTGCTGGGAGAACATCCTGGAGCAGCTGTTGGGCACAAATAGCAGCACCCTATAATGGTCGCCTTATAGTGGACCCTTCACTGTGTCCACCCAGTTAGACTGGGTTTGGTGGCCTCGGGTTCCTCGTTAGTGCAGTTTTGCTCTTCTTCGTGTGTGCCTGTCAGGTTGTACCACCAATCCAAGGGAAGGAACTAATGAGAAATTTAATTTGCCATGATTTAGTGTATAATACTCAGCTTGGGAAGCCATTTGCTATTGGAAACTTTTGTGGGAGGAAAGCATTTTAAAAAGTTTGAAAAGCGATGTGCAATTAATTTAGGATGAGTTGTGTAAAAAAATGCTTTGTCACAAATTTACAGTATCAAGTTCATTCTCATGCTTGCTGCGGGGGTCAGAGGTCAGAGCAGGCATCTCCCAGGCTACAGGAGGAAGATGGTGGTGGAGTCTTGTGTCACCTAGGAGGAAATTAAAAAGAAGCCAGTCTGCCGGGAGAAGACAAGCCGGATGCTGGCTGTGGCTGCTACTGCTGCTGCAAGTCGTCAATAACGGGCACCACCGACACACAGACACGCTCTCTGCAGGAACGTGTTGTCCAGCGAGCTGCAGACCTGCAACTGGATGGATGCAACCTTGAAAGAACTGACTAGTTTAGTAAAAGAAGTCTACCCAGAAGCTAGAAAGAACACACACTTTAATTTTGCAATTGTTTTTACAGATATTAAAAGACCTGGTAATCAAGTAAAGGAGATTGGCATCACCAGGAGAAAACAGAGTGACTGTGATTCTATGACCCTGCAGTTGCAGAAGTTTCAGATCAGAGATTATCTGTGTAAAGCCAAATCACCCCTCTGAATTGGGCATCACCTCCTTCTGGGTACATGAGGCCATATTAAATTTTATTGACTAGTTCTGGGGTTTATTTTTCATTCTGTTATGTAAAACAAATTTACACTTTTCCTCCTCTTGTTATTGCCATTAAGACTTTAAACTCTAAACAGATTGTAATGCATTTACTTAGGAGTTAAATTTGGCTGTGCTATAATATGAATATTAATAGAAAGCTCCTGTTTCAAATCCTGTAAAATATGAAGTGCTCTTAGCATTCTAAGTAAAACTGTTGTTAAATATATGTGTGCAATAAAAAACAACAACTTACAGTATCAACATGGCAACAATATTTAAAAATGCTTTTTAATTTTAGGAGGTTTGTAATCATAGAACTAGGAGTTAGAAATTCTTGAACTTTGATTCCTCTTTGCCTCTTACTGATAACTGGTTTCTTATCAAAGAGAGGGGAGACTAACAATATAATACCTGTTTGCTGAATGACCAGAGCAGGCATATGATATTGTGCAGTTTTAGTAGGGTAAGGTACAGCGGCAGGAGCCATTTCTATTACAAAAAGAAATTGTATCATGTGAAGAAGAGAACAGGTATATTAGAGCAAGGGAAGTAAATCTTGGGTTTGATTTGGTGCAGATAAATATAGAAATCAGGTAACCAGCTTTCAGGGGCTTATGGTTGACTTTAGAGGCAAACCAATAGAGAGAACACATGACTTACAGGAAGGGGAAACAAAAACAGCCAAGCAGCTTGCTTTCCTGAATGAATCACGGGAAACCTGCTCCTGGTACCTTGATAAGACTTGAAAGAATCTGTCATTGGTTTCCTTTTAGACCAGGTAGAATTGTTTTTAAATCATCTTTTAGAAAGTTATATTTTGCTTTCTCAAGACTAGAAGTATATGGTATAATAGTGTAGGAAGACAACTGGATATGAGGAATATTCGTTTTTATGATCTCACAGGACGTATAGTGTAGTTTTTATGTTCTGTGACTGAGTGGTACACTTGAAGAGGAAAGATTTAAAAGTGCCTGAGGACAGGCAGGATTTTGGTGGGTGGAGAGAGGAAGTCAGGAAATCTCTCCTCAAAAAACAGTAATAGCCCTAGTTGGCTTGGTTCAGTGGTTAGAGAGTCAGCCCATGGACTGAAGGGTCCTGAGTTCGATTCCAGCCAAGGGCAGGTACCTTGGTTGCAGGCTTGATCCCCCACCCCTCCTCCACTCTGAAAAGCAATGTGCAGGAGGCAACCATTCAATATGTTTCTCTCTCTTTCTCTTCTACTCTCTCTGAAAAGCAATGGAAAAAATATCCTCAGTTGAGGATTAAAAAAAAAAAATTTTTTTTTAAACAACAATAAATAACTGGACAGAGTTGTCAAAAACAACCATTTCAGGGCTTTGGAAATAGAACAAATGCAAACAACAAATTGAGAAGCATTTATCCATAAGAAACATGAAATTTATGTAAGAACAGTGGGAGTTTTTGATGTTCTGGCCTGGGACTACTCACTGTCCCCTCCCATTAGTGTAGTACTTCTCTCAGGGTGGACTGACCATGAAAACTAGCAACGCGGCTGCTAAAAGAAGCCCATGTCCATTGGCATTGTCAGTAAAAGTAGTAATCTCAGTGGCAACGGAAAAGGCAGTTCTCGTAGCCTAAATAGCTGTCCCAGTGAGGTCAAGCAACAGACTGGTGGACAGGCCAAAACTTAACAGAGATCCTGAAAACGACACTGACACAGAAAGGCTCGAAAAGCTCTCCACACATTCCTGACTGACTAGGAGCCTATGCACACATGTAGGTAAGACTGGAGAGGTCCCAAGCTATCCACATACCCCTAGTTGGCTGAGAAGTTGAATAAATGTACAGAGGTGATGCAAGAGGGTGCAGCAGAAAGTAAAAGTTGGGCCCGACCTGACCATTGTGTTCCATCACCTCTACACAGATCCATGGTCTAGCTGGCTCAAGATGTGTGAACGCAGTCTAACCAATTATTGGCTGGTCACTAAACTGTGTAGACGTAGGAGCAGCCCTTAGATGTCAGGTTTAAAAATAAAAAACAAGAATTTAAAAAAAAAAAGCAACTGAGGAGAGACATGGCTGCACGCCGTGGGGAGACAAATTCTGCAGATTTGGTCCAGGAACATTATTAACATGGAAAGATGTCCACTTAATCAATGAAAATTGTAAAATGTCCACTTAATGTAAATTGTAAAATATGTCTGGTTAAAAAGAGAGAGAGAGTAGAAGCACGGAAGTATATGCTCAAAGGTTGGTGGACCCAGACTTTTTAACAGTGATTCTCTGCAGAGTTTTATAGGGATGTTTTGTTCACTTTATATTTTCAAAATAAATTAGATATTTTTTCTACAGTGTACCAGTAATACTTTGTAAGCACACACATAGAGGCACTTTTTAAAAAGTTACTCATAGCAGCCCTGGTGGCTCAGTTAGTTGGAGTGTTGTCCCAAAAGGTTCCTGGTCAGGGATCCCTGTTCAGGGAGCGTGTGGGAAGCAACTGATCAATGTTTCCCTCCCCCTCCCCCTCCCCCTCCCCCTCCCCCTCCCCCTCCCCCTCCCCCTCCCCCTCCCCCTCCTTCTAAAAATCAATAAAAAAACATACCCTTCGGTGAGGATAAAAAGAAAGTTACTTATAGCATAATGTTAACTGTGATTTGGAATTGTGAGGTTTATTCCTTCAGGTACTCAGGCTATAAACAGCACTTTTACTTCCATTCCACCTCCTGCATTCCTCTTCTATTGTTTTCTGTTTGTTTTTTTGTTTTAAAAGTGTCTATTTAGTACATTATAAAAATCTTTGGGGCAAAACTGATCTTTTTTGTATTTATTCACTTCTCCCCATCCCATTTCTCTGTTCCTGTTATGCATTGCCCATGATAAGCCATCTGTAAATATTTATACTTTATTAGTCATATAAGTAGTAATTATTTCATCCAGCAGTTGGAATTTAATACTGTAATCTACAGTACAGTTACTCAATCCACATTCTTTCTCTCCCCCGAAAATAACCATTGCTGCTATCAAAACAAAACCCAAAACAAATAAGAGCTCTATTTCCCATGTCCTCCAGTTACTAAATATAGAACAGAGTTGTGGTGACTCCTAGGCAGGAAAAAGATTCCGTTTTCTAGGATCAGAATTCCAGTCTCTAGCTTCTTTAATTTTGAGACCTGGGCTATTTTTCTTTTTCATGTTGTATCCTTTTCATCAAAATAGAAAAAAAAACGGTTGCAAGCCTTTTCAACCTTTGATTTATTACATGTGAAACAGAGACTGCTTGACTTAATAACTCTCCAAGGACAATCAAGACTTTACCATTGAGATGTTAATATTCATTACTTTAAAACTTTTACTTATAATTGTTTTGTATATAGCACTGTGCTTTTTACAGATAAGATGTTATTTTAAAACCTGAAAAGTATATTTAATTGCAAATTATTCTCAGTTGAATTAGAGGAAGCTTCCAGTGAAGAAGGTAGATTGAGGTGGTTGCTCAGATCCTCCCGTAAGGACAATTAGAAAATCTGAACAAAATATAATAAACTATTAAAATCATCCAAAAACAGATAGATGCTGGAGGAGAGTTTACTCCTAAAATATGTAATTGGAAGGAGCAAGACTTGAAAGTTTGTGGCTTTTTTTTGCCAAAAGGTTTACTCCAGTGGATTGAAATGACAGTGGAAAACTGCAGCCTTATAGGTAAGAGGTGACAGATTAGAGAGGTCAGGGAGAGAAGAACAGCTGGAAATTTAAGAGGGAAATCCTGGAAGCAAGAAAGTACTACAGGAATGGTGAGGCCCAGCATCTGAGTAAAAACTCTGCCCAAGTCCTGGCTGATGTGGCTCAGGTGGTTGGAGCATTGTCCTGTACACCGAACGGTGGCAGGTTTGATTCCCTGTCAGGGCATGCATGGGAGACAGCCAATCAGTGTTTCTCTCTCTTTCCCCCCCCTTCCTGTCTCTGGAATCAATTTAAAACAAAAACTCTGCCCAAATCCCTAGTTGACTGTTGTATCATTAATCAGGGTCCTGCAGACAACCAACCAATAGGATATACATATATGAGGAGATTTATTATAGAAATTGGCTCATGTGATTATGGAAGCTAAGAAGTTCCACGATCTGCAGTCTGCAAGTTGGAGAAACAGGAAAGCTGGTGGTGTAATTCAGTCTGAGTCCAAAGGCCTGAGAATTAGAGGGCTGGTGGTATAAATCCCAAACTGAGTCCAAGAGTGCTGATATCCAAGGGCAGGAGAAGATAGATATTTTAGCTCAAGCAGAGAGAGAGCAAACTCTTCCTTCCTCCACCTTTGTTTCTATTTAGACCCAGATGGGATTGGAAGATACCCACCCAAACTGGGAGGGCCATCTGCTTTATTCAGTTCAATTTAAATGCTAATCTCTTTCAGAAACATTCTTACAGACACACCCAGAAATAATGTTTAACAGGCTATCTGGGCACCCCTAGCCCTGTCAAGTTGACACCTAAAATTAACCATCACAACTGTTAAAGTACAAATGTGCAGGGGAGACCCCCAGTGGGCCCAGCAAAACAAAAACAAAAATAAAACCAACCAACTAAACAAACAGGCAGAGGCAAGAGAGGTGTCCATCCTTGAAAGACATACCTATACTATCTGAGAACTGCAACTTTGATGGTTTGTTGTTTTTTTTAACTGAGTGCATTTCTAAACTGCACAGTTCAGGCAATAGAAAGCTGAAGCCTTATTGGCTTCAGAAGACAGACCCGAGACTGGCAGAACAGCTGGAAAATTAGAGGGAAATCACAAAAACACAAAAATCACAGGGTGTGAGCCATGAAATCTGGGTATAAACTGTCCAAATCTTGGGCTGTCTGCCAAATTACACAGGTGCTGGGGACACCCCAGTGAGCCGGGCTAAAAAAGCAGTAGCTAGAAGCTGTAAGAACAGCAGATTTATCAGCTGCTGCATACCACAGGAGTGACAAATTTATAGTTTGCATCAAGGCAAGTTAACTGCCTACTAGAATAAAAAAAACAATAATCCTCAGGACACAGCAGAATCTACAGTTGCTACATCATCTTATCTGCAGTGTCTAGTTTTCAACCTACAATTGCTAGACATAGAAAGAAACGGAAAAGTGTAACGTAACTCATACTTAGGAAGAAAGGCAATCAATAGAAATTGGCTTTGATAGTCGAAGTGGGTGCAGATGTTGGATTTTACAGGCAAAGGCTTCAAAGGAACTACATACATATGATCAAAGAATTATAAGAAAATATGATCAGAGAATTAAAGGAAAAATAAGTGAACAGAGAGAAATTGCAACAATGCAATGGAAACTGAAAAAAATGGAAATTTTAGGGCTAAAATAAAACAGTAAAATAAAAACTCAGTAGATGTGCTCAATAGTTTTAGAATAACAGACAAAAGAATATAAACTTGAAAACGACAATAGAAATTACCTAATTTAAAAAGAGGGGGGGAAAGATTGAAGAAAAGTGAACAAAGCTTCAGAGACTTGCCCTGGCTGGTGGTTCAGTTGGTTGAGTGTCATCCTGTGCACCAAAAGGTGGTCGGTTCATTTCCTGGTCAGGGCGCATACCCAGGTTGCACGTTCAGACTCCAGTGGGGGTGTGAATGGGAAGCAACTGATAAATGTTTCTCTCTCTCTCAAAATCAATAAAAACATACATATTTTTAAAAAGCCCCAGAGACTTGTAAGACAATATGAAGTAGTCTGACACAGCTGTCATTGAAGTCCCAGAAGGAGAAAAAGGGACAGAAAACAGCATTTGAAGAAATGAATATCCCCAGATTTGGTAGAAAACATTAATTTACAGATCCAGGAAGTTCAATAGACCCTAAGCAGAATGAACACAAAGAAAAACACTATTAGGCATATCATAGTCAAACTGCTGAAATGAAAGATAAAAGAGAATCTTGAAAACAGAAAAATGACACGTTACATACAAATGATCAATGTTACAAATATGGCTAACTTATCAGAAACAGTGGAGGTCAGAAGACACTGGAACAATATATTCAAATATTGAAAGAAAACAACTGTCAACCAAGAATTCAATATCCAGAGAAACTATCTTTCAAAAATGAAGGATAAAGACATTTCCAAATAAACAAAAGCTGAGACAATCCATCGCCAGCAGACTTACTCTAGAAGGAGTTTATGGAATTATGAAAAATGAGACCAGCTGGTAACTCTGATCTATAGGAAGAGATGAAGATGAGCACTAAAAGTGGTAAATACGTGGGTGAATGTAAAAGACTGTATTTTTTCTTCTCTAATTTCTTTAATAAACATGACTTTAAACATCATAACACTGTTGCTGGGATTATGATGTATTTGGCGATGTAGCAGGATAACAGCACTAAGATGGGGCAGGATAAACGGAAACTTACTGCTGTGAGGTTATTTTCCCGGGCATTACAGTCATTGTACAGATGAGGAAACAGGAGTAGGAAGGTGAAGCGCCTTTCCCGTGGTCATACAGCTAACGAAGGCTGTGGACGCGCGTGTGTGTGTGTCTCCTGGTTCTCAGGGCAAGCGTTGCCCCAGAAGGGAAATTGCTGAGTCTGGATTTCACACGTGTTTGGCTTCACGTTCCTGGATCTGTGATGCCTGACAGTTTCCTAAATGCCTGAGTTCCAGCTGATATGCCCACTAGCAGCATATGAGTTCCCATTGCGCCATATCTTCACTTACACTCAGTTTTGCCAATTTTGTGGGTGTAAAATGATATTTTGATTTCTGTTTGCATTTCCCTGATTCCTAATGAGGTTGAGCATATTTTTGTATATTTATTAGCCATTAGTGTTTCCTCTTCTGGAAACATGAAACATCTGTTCGTGTCTTTTACCTACTTTTCTACTGATTTGCCAATCTTTTTCTTACTGAATTATAGTTCTATATATTTTGGACTCTTTTTCAGTATTACGAGTTTCAAATATCTTTTCCAAGTTCACTATTTGTGTTTTAACTCTGTGCTGTCTCCTGATGAACAGAAATTCCTAATTTTAACATAATTGAATTTCTCAGTGTTTTCAGGGTCCTAGTTAAGAAATCCATTTTTACCTCAGAGTCAGAAAGATATTTCTCATATTTCTCCTAAAATCTTGCCTTTCCCAATTAAGTATTTAATCCACCTGGAGATTATTTTTGTATCTAGTGTGAGGTAGGATCCAAATTTATTATTTTTAATTTTGTAGTTTATTTTAATTCTGCCCTTTTTTTATATCAAGTTTCTGTGAATTGTGGAATTGTGGAATTGTTTCTGGGTGCTCTGGTCTGTTCCAGTGATCTCTTTCTCAGTTCCTTCAATACCATACATATTGGTTTTGGTTTGAAATAAACGGGCATCCAGGAGATTGATGGAATAATGTACCTCTCTGACATCTCAAGTACAAAAGTTAAGTAAAAGGGACGGATGCTCATTTCCTGAAGGAAGACACAGTTTGGACTGAGAACGGCATTCTGACATTCTTTATACAAAGCAGTGCCTCCCCAACAGATTGTCAATCACTTTTCTCATAAGTTTCTTACGTTTGACTGGATCTTCTTTAAATTTTTCTAGGTTGTTCAGCTTGACCCTGAAGAAGCTCGTCATGTTAAAAGAAATGGACAAAGATCTTAACTCAGTGGTCATTGCTGTGAAGCTACAGGTGAGTTGAGCAGGATTATTTGTTCAGGAGTCAAGGAAACTGGGTAACTTTTGCCCACTGTTGGGGCTTCAGAAATACTGATAGAGACCCTCTCCCTTCGTTGAGCAAAGGAAGAGCAACAGGAAAGACAGTTGAGCTCATGAGACTTCGTGAGTCCAATGCTGACTCTTAGTTAGAGCTCTCAGTTTCTTTAAACCTCAGTTTCTCTCTTCTTCTGAAGAATAAAAATGGCTCTTTCTACCCTGCCTAGCTAACAGGATTCGTATGAAGGTAAAGTGATACAGATGCTCAGGTGCTTGGTAAATCAATCAGAAACTACTAGGGTGGCTCCTATCAATTTCAGCGTTATTCCCAGGATTTCTAGGCCAAGCAGATGCATGGATTGAGGTTTTCTTTGGAGGTTTCCTATAGGGTAGAATAAATTTATAGATTATCATTTCAGAATTGGAAATTAAAATTTTACTAGGATGTTTTATATTCTGGGTAATCCCCACATTTAACTCCTTATACTTGATTCAGTATCTTGAAGGGACCCAAAATATTTTACATGCCTTCATATTCTAAGCATTCCTGAATTTCAGGAAAGAAGGGAGAAACTGAACTACAAAGAAGTTAAGGAATTTATCTGCTGCCAGCTAATTACCGAGTGGCAGAGTGGGGCTGGAAACTAGAGAGCAGGTAATTTATGTGGTCATTAAACACCATTACCAGAAGCTTCCTTAACTGATAAGTCCTCTCTAATGACTCCCTAGAGTTTTCTGAGATTCTGAAGTGCCTCGAGTCATTAAATAATTATTGAATTCTCAGTTTAAGAATGGTGTATTTATTGAATTCTTACGCATTGAAAAATAGTGAACTGTGTGGTAACTCCTTACTAACCGGAACATTTTATTAACAAGACCAGCTATTATACAGCAATTTATTGTATACTAATGTTGGCTTCATTAACATCCACATCTGTAGCACTCATAGTATGTGCACCATACACTGAGGTCCTCAGGTCTGTTTCTGAGATAAAATTATCTTAATTTAGTCCTCAAAACTTAAAACATTTTAATTACTTCTTATGAATTCCTGTGTGTCCCACCTTATACTCTAGCTCCCTGTTCATCTCTGTGCATAATTCTTCCCAGTTCTGTGGAATGTCCCCAGATGGTACGGGGACAAAAGCAAGTGTGGGACGATTATGTGCAAGTGGGAACTTTCGGTATCTTTCCCTCCTTTCCTGATTTTGCTCCCCTTTCTAGGTCACAGGCAGTGTCCCAGTTGGGGGGGGGGGGGGCGGTGTTTCTTTTGTTGCTTTCTAGTGCAGACGCTGTTGGTATGGTTTTGAAAGTTCCCTGCTGCACTTGCCATCCCCGCAGTTAAATGCCTCTGCCAAAAGAAATAACTTATTTTACTTCCTAATTAAACATTTAACATTCTTTAAAATTTAAAATTATACCAAAAAACTGCAAATATCCTGAATTTTTTATTTCTTTATTTCAAGCAGCTGAAAGTAATTACAGATGTTACCACATTCATGTATCCAGTCATTTATTCACTTATTCATTCATTTAAAAAATATTTATTAAGCATCTGTTCTATGCCAAGCGTTGTTCGAGTCATGGGATATAGCAGTGAACAAAACAGACCAAAATCCCTGCCTTTAAGGACCTTTGCATGCTGGTAGAGCAGTTCTCAAAATGAGTTTGCAGACCCTGGGCTCCCTAAACCCCTTTCAGGAGAGACTTGAGATCAGAGGCAGTCCTCATACTGGACGTTTTTTTGCCTTTTCCCCTGTGGTGACATTTGCATTGAAGTGAGAGATGGTGAGTAAAGCAGCAGGTCCTCAGTGCTCGGCCAGGCAGTTGCCCCAGTTGCGCTGGTAGTTACTGCATTGTTTACCATCCGACTCAAAGGAAGAGAAAAAAGGCCAGTTTTGCTTAAGAATGTCCTTGAACCCGCCGGGCGTGGCTCAGCAGTTGAGCGTAGGCCTAGGATCTGTGAGATCAGGGTTCGATTCCTGGTCAGGGCACATGCCCGGGTTGCAGGCTCGATCCTCAGTTGGGGGCGTGCAGGAGGCAGCCAATCAATGGCTGTCTCATCATTGATGTTTCTCTCTTTCTCCCTCTCCCTTCCTCTCTCTGAAATTAATAAAGATATATTAAAAAAAAAAAAAAAGTTCCTTGAAGAAGTAGGAAGATAGTTAATTTACTATATCTCAGCGTGCAGTCCGTGCCTTTTTAATATTGTGTGTGAGGAAATGGGAAATCTGCACGAAGCACTTCTGCTTCATAGCGACAACAGCTCTTATTGGGGACAAGTGCCTGTGCAGCGAGTGGTAAAGTCAAGTCACTGCTTTTTTTGTGGAACACCATTTTTATGTTGAAAGAAGGGAGGCGTTACAAATGACAACTTATACGTGGTGGTCAGGGTAGGCCTCATGGAAGACTGAAGGAAGTGAGAAAGGAAGCCATGCAGATATCTGGAAGAAGAGCATTCCAGGCAGAGGGAAACGTCAAGACAAGGCCCCAAGGCCGGAATGTGTCTGGGAAGCTTGTCTGGCGGGATTGAGGGGGTGGAGGGGGAGGCCAGTGAGGCTGGAGAGGAGAGAGAACAGCAGAGATGAGGTTGAACAGGGAGGGAGAGGATGTGTGCAGATTATTGCCAGGCCTCTGGCTTTCGTTTTGTGTGAATTGGAGGGTTTTGAACAGGAAAGTGTTAGGACCTCTCTGGCTGTTGTGTGGTGAATAGACTGAAAGAGGGATCAGGAGGACCAGTAATAGGCTACGGCGGTGATTCTGGCAAGAAAGGAAGGTGGTGGCAGACTTTTGGGTTAAGCAACTGGTAGGGTGGAAATGCCACTGAGTGAGATGGGGAAGACTGTGGGTGGAACAGGGTTGGAGGGAAAGATTCAAAATTCAGGTTATCACAGTGTGTTCGAGAAGCCTGTTACACATCAGGAGGAGGTGCCCAATAGAGAGAGAGGTGAATGTGTGTTTAGAGCTCAGGGGAGAGAAATCATTTGGAGAGTTATCAACATATTTGAGACCATAAGATTAGATGAGATCATCGGGGGTGGAGTGAATATAAAGAAGAGAGCATGTCTAAGGATTGAGCCTCCAGGCACCCCAATATTAAGAAGTCGGGGAGAAGGATCTGCATCCAAGGAGCATTGAGAGGGTGAGAGGAAATCCAGATGAGTCTGGTGTCCTGGAAGCCAAATGAAGGAAGGTTGCTGGACGTAGAGAGTGATCGACTGTCAAAGCTGCAGGTAGGCCCAGGAAGACAAGGACAGATGGTCGGGTTCCTCCAAGTGGAGGTTAGCTGAGACCGTGTCAGGAGCAGTTTGGGCAGAATGGTGGTAGAGGAAGGCTGCCTGGGGTGCATTTAAGAGGAAATGAGAGACAACTTCAAGAGAGAAAAAATAGACAACTCTTGAGTTTGCTATAAAAGGAAGGTGAGGTAGGAGTGGTAGCCAGCAGGGCATGTGGGGACTAGAGAGGACTTGTTGTTGTTGTTGTTTAAATATATCTTTATTGACTTCAGAGAGAGGAAGGGAGAGGGAGAGAGAGAGAGAGAGAGACATCAATGATGAGAGAGCCATTGATCCGCTGCCTCCTGCACGCCCCCCAACTGGGGATCGAGCCCGCAACCTGGGCATGTGCCCTGACCGGGAATCGAACCGCCATCTCCTGGATCCTAGGTCGATGCTTTATCACTGAGCCACGCCTGGCAGAGGACTTCTTTTTGAGAGAAATAACGGCATGTTGTTGCTAAGGGAGATGATTCAGAACAGAGAAGAAGGTTGCTTGTGTAGGCGAGGGAAGGGTGCTAGAGCAGCCTGCGTAGGCGAGAGGGGATGAGATCGCAGGTGGGGCAGCCAACGGGCCAGCAGGGTTCATCTGTGTCCCGGGAGGGAGGGAGTGTGAGTACAAACGTGGTCAGGACCTAGGTGAATGGTGGGGGCTGTGGGAGCTCTCTTCCTGGTGTTTCAGGTTTCTCAGCAAAGTGGGGCTCAGGGTTATTGGCTTAGAGTGAGGAAGGGGTCAGGAGGTGCGGGAGGTTTGCGGAAAGGAAATCATCCAGTAGAGTGGAAAGTAGAAGGGCTTAGAGAGTGCGGGTGATTGCCCGGCAGCGGTGCAGGCCTACTCACCATTTGGGGCCATACGTTTAGTCAGAAGTTAGCCTGATTATATGATTCTCTCCAGGCATGTTCAGCTGGTGCGGTGGATTTAAACAGGGTTGTAATTGACCAAATGAGTACAGCAGAACAATAGCAGGCAAAGGAGGTAAGGGCAGGGACAAGGACCTGTTTATAAAGATTGACGATGGCATTTAAGCTGGGCAAGGAGGAAGGGAGGGACAGCGGGCATGAGGAAGTGGGTTTGAAGGATTATCATTGTTGACAAACTACAGAGAATGAGCTGAAAAGATGGGAGGTGCCAACCAGAGGGTGAGTGGGATGCATAAAACTGAGAGTAAGTATTGGATCTAATTATTGGTAACGATAAGGTCCCGAGTATGATCATGTGAGTGAGTAGCTAGGACAAGTGTGAGGACAAGGTCATTGGAAGAGGAACTGTGGGATTTAGAGGTCAGGGTGTTGGAAAGATCATACGTATATTGAAATAATAAAGCGTTATGGCTGGAGTAGTGTTGGGGAGAGGAACAGTGAGTGAAGAGCCAAAATCAATACATGAGCAGGAATGACTGGCAGTTCTGGGTGACAGCAGCAGCAAGGAATAGATGATAATACCAACTTATGACATCAATTTAAAGGGGGACTTTTTAGGGAGGTGGAAGGGAGAATGTTTTGTAGCTGGTGATGAGCAGCAAGAGGATGACTGTGCAACCTCCAGGCCCAGTGGTGCGTGGGTTGTGGGAGAGCAGCCACCATCTGAGAGGGCTCCCAGGAAGCAGGGTCTTCAGGGGTGATCAGGTTTTAGTTGCGGGGCTGTCCTGTGTATTGTGGGATGGTCAGCAGCAGCCTTGGCCCCTACTCGCTAGAAATGTCACATATGCATCAGTTGTAACAACCAGAAATATATCTAAATAATGTCAGGTGTCTTCTGCCCCTGGCAGAAATATATATAAACCACATTTTGAATTATTCCCAGCATTTGTGACTTGCATATTACAAAGATTGCTTAAATCAAAAGCCTAAATAGCCTGGCCAGCGTGACTCAGTGATTGAGCATTATATGATCCAGGAGATTGCTGTTTGATTGCCGGTCAGGGCACATACCCAGGTTGTGGGCTCCATCCCCAGTAGGGGGCGTGCAGGAGGCACCCGATCAGTGATGACTCTCTCATCATTGATGTTTCTCTCTCTCTCCCCGTCTCCCTTCCTTTCTCTGAAATCAATAAACACATATTTTTTTAAAAAAACCACACACACACAAAAACAAAAACAAAAAAACCTGAATAAACTCAGGTGAAAACTTTGTCAAGATTCTTGTTTGTAATAGAGGTTACTACAAAAAGCCTTTTCTAACAGATAAAGCAGAGTTTCCTTTCTTATTTTATTTCTTTTATTTTTTAAATATATCTTTATTGATTTCAGAGAGGAAAGGAGAGGGAGAGAGAGATAGAAACATCAATGGTGAGAGAGTCATTGATCGAGCCCGCAACCCAGGCATGTGCCCTGACCGGGAATCGAACCCCGATCGCCTGGATCTTAGGTCAACGCTCAACCTCTGAGCCACGCCCGGCCGGGCTCCTTTCTTATTTTTAATTGGTATAATGCTGTTCTAGTTACAAAACATTGTGAAGTGCATTTAGGAGATTTTCCTTCTTGTATTAAACAAAATCTGCATTTTATTTTAAAAAATTAGAAATGGATAACAAACCTAAAAGTAAGAAATGAAATTTTTAAATTTCTAAAGGAAATAAAATAACAGAATATCTGCTCCAGTACAGCAGAATAACTCCACAACCTTGGAATGGGCACGATTTCTCAGCTAGAACCCAGCATGCATTAAACATAGGAGAAAAAATAAAGTCAGCTAGATCAGAATTAAATACTTCATGAAAAGATTGAGAAAATGAGTAGGCAGACTATTTGCAATGCATATATCTGATAATGTCATGTATAAGTTAAAAAGCTTACTACTTAACACGATAAGCAACCTGGGCAAAGAAGTTTGGTCAAGTATGTGCTTCATAAACGGAAATTTACAAATGACCAATGAACTAATGAAAAGGTGCTCAATATTACTAGTCATCAGGGAAATTCAAATTGCAACCACAGTGATATTCCACTGCACGCACCCATTAGAATCCATGAATCAAGGACTGACCATGAGTGCTGGTGAAGATGTGGGGCAGCTGAAGCTTGCACACTGCTGGGGTGTGAGGTGGCACCGACGCTGTGGGGGCTCAGTCTGGCAATTTCTCATAAAGTTAAACAGACATCTGCCCTAAGACCCAGCAGTTCCTCTCTTAGGCGTTTGCCCAAGAAAAAGCAAAACACATGTCCCCACAGCCTTGTACAAGAACAGCAGCTTTAGCCATAGTGGCCAAAAACTAGAAACCACGCAGATGTCAATGTTCAGCAACAGGAGAATGCATAAACAGTGTGTGGTACACATGTCCATAAGCTAGAGTTCTGGCAGTAAAAAGGAATGAACGATTGATACACACAACGATCTGTACCGGCCTCAAATGCGTTATGATGGGCGGAAGAGGCCCTACCAGAATAGTGCATACTGATGGTTCCATATCTGTGGAATTTTAGAGCAGGCAAAACTAAGCTATGGTGAAGGAAATGAGAGCAGTACCTTCCTCTGGGAGTGGTGCAAGATTGGGGAGATTCGGGGGGAATTTTTCCAGAGCAAAAGAAGTGTTCTACAGCTTAATACAGGTATGGGTTACACGGTATATACATCTGTCCACTCATCAGTTTGTGCACCGGAGACCTGAGCACTTCACTGTATTTAAATCAGACCTCAATATAAAAAATAGTTTATAGAAATTTACTGGCATTCCTCAGACCCTCCTGTGTGTCTCTTTTTATAGTTTAGAAATAGTTTGGCCTAACTTTATTTTTTTTTTTAGACCTAAAAACACTAGTTTCTAACCCAGTTGAAGTTGGAGGGGGTAGGGGGTGGCTAAAAGGAATGGTTCCTGGAAAAATATTATATCTGAGCTGAGACCTGAAAGACAAGTTGGTTAGCTGTGTACAGAAGCCTGAAAGGGCATCTGAGAAGAGGAAGGAAAAGGCATGTGAAAAGGCCCAAAGACAGGACAGTGCTGCTGAAGTGTCGATTAGAGAGGGAGAGGTAGGCTGAAGTGAGTGTGGGGAGGTCCCTCCACACCCTGGGGGACTGGCACCAGCCTGCCTCTTCCTCTGGGGCGTTAGGAGAACTCTGATACAATAATATTATTTTAATGTGGAAACCCTTTATGAATGTACAGCATAATACATGTAAAATATACCTATGGTGTTGCTTTGATTTTAATACAACAAAGACTGGTGAAATATTTGGACTGGTGAGAATGTAGAGTTTAAAAGTTGTTTGCAAGCATAGTATTTCTTTCAGTTCGATTTTTGGTGACACAGCTATGACATAGTGTTTTCTTGATTTCAGGGTTCAAAAAGGATTCTTCGTTCCAACGAGATCATCCTTCCAGCCAGTGGGCTGGTGGAAACAGAGCTCCAGTTAACCTTCTCCCTCCAGGTGAGAGCCTGCTCAGTCTTAGGTCACTAGTATGCCACACGCAGTCTAGTCCCCAAAGAGCCTCTAATCTGGAAACTGTTTTATCCAAGAGCAGACATAGCCCCATAAATGAAAGTCACCCAGTGAATTAGCCATAGTGGGGATGGATTAGTCACCTAGAGCTTCCACAGCTGGCCAGGAGGGCCAAAGCAGTCACTTAGCCACAGTGAGGGTGCAGGACCTGGGTGGGCTGCCGAAAAATACACTGCATCCCATTCTTCTCCTTCCTCTCCGTGGATAAGGCTGTTAGCCCACCCATCCTACCACACTCTGCCCCATCACCTCTTGGTGATCCACGGGACGTACCCATTTTGCCTCCATATTGTAATCTCCATCCATCCCCTTCTCCTCATGTCTGCTTGTCATCATAATCCTGTAGCCCAAATTGAATGCATGTGAACACATGGCAAGGCAGGAGGCAGTTTTCTGAACATGTGCTTTGTGCCAGGCACCGCTCTAGGCATGGGGACTCAGCAGTGAAAAGGTCATGCAAGATAAAGTCCCAGAGAACAAGGTAATTTCCGATAGGACAGCGGATAGACGGTGAAGGAGAGGACTGGGTAACGGGATGTGGAGGGGTTGGGTGGTGCAAGGCCTTTGGGAAGGCCTTAGGAGGAGGGGGAGGAGGTGTGAGCTGAGAGCCGAGTGTTAGCAAAGAGCCAGCACGGGATTATCGGGGGCAGAAGGACCTGAGTGCAAACAACGTGAAGGCCCTGAGCCAGCACAGGTTGCATAGTCGTGCATTTTGAAGCTCTGTTATTAGGCATATAAACATGTGGGATTGTTAGGCCTTCTTGAAGAATTAACCCCTTTTTCATGAAATGGTCTTTTTTTTCTGTTCCTTGTTCCTTTGGACCGCAGCTGCAGAGTGGAACCCAGGCACCGAGCAGAATCAGACCCTCAGCAGCAATTCAATGACACTTCCTTCACCTCCTAACTCCCCCGTGAACAGACGGGAGGCGGGGAAGCACAGAAAGACTGTGTTCCCTGCAGCAGGACCAGAACCCACCAGGACCCAGTTGCTCATTAACCGTGCTTGACTCTGTTTTGTTCTTGGCAGTACCCTCACTTCCTGAAGCGAGATGCCAACAAGCTGCAGATCATGTTGCAGCGGAGAAAACGCTACAAGAACCGGACTATCTTGGGCTATAAGACCCTGGCTGTGGGACTCATCAATATGGCAGAGGTGAGAGGAGCACAGTCTCCAGACTGTTGGCCTTTAAATCAGAGTCCGAGAGACCATGCCCAGCCACGGAAGCCCAACGAGTGATTTTCCCAGCCTGCTGGCGGGGTGTTTTATTTTATAAGTTAAATCTTATATTGGGAATTGAGGATATACCTCTTTTTTCAAGTAGTTTCTCCCACACAAAAAGTTTTTTCTTTAACTTTTAAAAAAAAATTCAAACTTACAGAAAAGTAAGAATAGTATAAGAAATTCCCATATGCCCTTCACCCAGATTCTTCAGTGTTAACATATTACTGCATTTGCCTTACTTTTCATTCACACACTTTTTCTTTTCTAAGCCATTGAGAGTAAGTTGCGGACATGATACCCCATTGCACATTAATACTGAACTATGTTAATTTCCCAAATTATATGGACACCACACCTGCACTAAGATCAGAACAGTAACACTGATACAAGATTACCATCTAACCCGCAGTCCCCATTCACATGGTGCTCAGTGCTTCAGTAATATCCATTCTAGGCTCAGGATTTAACCTAAGATTACATGTTACATTTAGTTGTCTGTCTCTTTAGTCTTCTTCAACCTACAACAGTCCCTCAGATTTTCCTTGTCTTTCATGCCCTTGATATTTTTAAGAATATGGGCTGGTTACTTAATGGAATGCTCCTCATTTGGGTTTGTCTGATGCTTTCTGAAGATTAGGTTCAGCTGATGTATTTTTGGCAGAATTACCACAGAAGTAATGCTGTGTTCTCGTTGATTTGTCCCATTACTGGTGGGGTAACTTTTATCTTTTGATTAAAATGGTGTCTGCCAGGATTTCCAATATAAAGCTAGTAAATATTTTGTATTTACCAATGAAAAAAATATTTTCTAGGGAAATGTTTTGCAACTATGTAACAATCTTTTTCCTCATATTTTCACCAACTAGTTTGAGCATCTGTGATTCTTACCTGGATCAGTTACTACTTTGATGCTTGCGGACATGAGTTTCTAATCCCACCATTCCTCCTATGTTGTTAGTTGGCCCTCTGTTATAAAATAGAGCTTTCTCTTCTTCCCTGTTTATTCATGGATTCATTTATTTGAATCAGTTATGGACGTGTGGATAATCTGCTACTATCATCATTTACTTTGATGCTCAAATTATCTCAAACTTGGCCAGTGGGTGGGAGCCCCTTCTTGCTGGCTTCTGTATCCTGTCTCATTCTTCACATACTTCTTTACTTTCTGATGCAAAGTGTTAGGCTCATCTTCTACGTTTTCTGACCCAGTCTTGGAATGAACTTATTCTCTGTAGAGCCCTGGTTCCTATTAGTGGAATGTGGTATTTAGAGACCAAGATCTGGGTACTAGGAGTGCTCATTTTCCCAGCTGGGGTATCACCGCTCCTAGGGAGAACCAGGAAATACATGTGCACGTATCCATATGCACATTTGTATCCATCCACGTCGTGGCTATTTCCACATCTGTATTTACATGTCTGATCATGAGCTCACATTCCAGTCTGTTCCAACCCAGTACCGTAGGGCTAAGTCTAGCCTTTCCGTACTTCTGATTCCCTGCTCCAGCCGTAGGAAGCAGGCTCCCATGATCCTTGGTGTGTGCAGTTCCCCCTATGTCAGGTAGACCCCCTCAGCCCTGACAAAGGGGAAACAGAGGGGACCACACATCAGTTCTAAAACTCATTTCGGTACTTTAGTGCATTCAGTAGGGAAAATTGTCGCCTGATGAACAGAATGTGTGGGATAGTCCTTCCCACCTTCCTGTCCTCTTCAGGTTGGCATCAGCGTGAGGGACGGGGGCATGCAGGTGCGTGGAGCCACTTTCCTAACTGCGTCAAGCCCTTTCATTTTTTTCCTGCACTGTAGGTCCTTTTCTTCACTGTGAGGTGAGCACAGGTGACCACAGTCTGCAGGCCACCCCACCCACCTAGAGAGCTAGTTTCTCTGCGAAGCTAAAATGTTGTCCTAGGGATTGGCAGTCATTTTCAGTCTCAGGCCTTTGTTTTTATCTCTAAGCACATGGCCTGACCAGTGGCTGGCACTTCCCGAGACAGTTTTAAAGTAAGCCCTGGACAGCAACAGGATAGTAGCCATGGATTGGAAGGTAGTGAGGAAGGAGATGTACTAGCAGAATGCCCTTCCTGTTGGCTTGCCTATCCTCTTGGGTTTGTAGAAACAGAGCTCTGTGGGCCTCTGTGCAGTAAGACGTCTCCACGGCCGCTCTGTGATCTTAGGTGATGCAGCACCCAAACGAAGGCGCTCTGGTGCTGGGCCTACACAGCAACGTGAAGGACGTCTCTGTGCCTGTGGCAGAAATAAAGATCTACTCCCTGTCCAGCCAGCCCATTGACCATGAAGGAATCAAATCCAAGCTGTCCGGTAAGACGTTTGTAGTGTCTGGAGGTCCTGCAGGTCAAGAAGGAGCCCATCACCTGATGTCCATGTGGGAAAATTGAATGAGATAGTGCCTAAAATGTCCCTAGGAAGGAGAAGTTTCGAGATCCCTGAAAATCTAACGTGGTCTACCATGGCCGTGGCTCTCCTCCACCCTTGCCGTGTTTCCACTGGGGAGAGCCATGGTTTCGGCCAGTCTCGTGGGCCAGACCTTCCCATTGCAAGGTCATCTTACTGAGGCGTCTATTTCCAGATCGTTCTCCTGATATTGACAATTACTCTGAGGAAGAGGAGGAGAGTTTCTCATCAGAACAGGAAGGCAGTGATGACCCGCTGCACGGGCAGGTAACTCCACAGCCCTCACATAAAGTGTCTGAGAAGCAAGGCCAGACCTCCTGTGACTTCCCAGCCTCATTCTCTCCCCTCCCCACCTAGGACCTGTTCTATGAAGATGAGGATCTACGGAAAGTGAAGAAGACCCGGAGGAAACTCACCTCAGCCTCCGCCATCACAAGGGTGAGGCTCCAAGGTCTGGGGAATGTGTGAGCTGAGACTTCCAGTTTGGGGCGGTGGAGATGGGAGTGGTCTGCTCAAGGTTTTAAAGCCTGCACATGACCATCCTCTCGAGGTCTGGTACACCCTGTGTACCTTGTCTTCCACCGCCACCTAATTAAGAACCAGAGCTGTAAAGAACTAGCGTTACTGATATGTTCTTCAGGTTGTCTTAGGATAGAACAAGGTTGAGAACCATTGTTTGAGACCTTGGAGCAGGTAATGCTTCCTCAAGGAACAGAGCACCTCAGACACCCACCTCCCCTCTCCAGGGGATGACTTCACATTATGTACTGTCCACTTCATGAAAAAAAGCCAGTCCTCTCTAGGAGGATCTGGTTTTTAGTAATTTATCAGATTTACCCAAAAATAATAGGCTAGTGCTTGGGACTGTGGGTTTGATAGGTTTAATTGCATTAGATACGGTCCCTGCATTAATGTGTTCATAGTCTTGGAGACAAATGCCTTTGGATTGGATGTGTCCTGCATAAGATTTCCTCAGGAGTCCCTACTTGGGGTGAAATTAGAGTCCTGAGACACTTTACAGCTGGATTTCTAGGTTAACTTCGACTGATTCTGGAGTTCATGTGCTCAAATGGGAGATGCAGGAGTGTTGGGAGTTTTTCAGAAGAGAATTTCATTCTCATTTTCCTCCAGAGTCTTCCTGACTCTCCATAGTGCAGAGCCAGTCGAGGGGCCCCAAGAGGAGAGGTTCCCTCTCCTTCAGGAGTGACATAACTGGGGCCAGACCTTCCAGCTGTGTTGTTGTATCGGAGCCTGGCATTCCACCATGAGACCATGCTGTCACCTCCAATCCTGAGGTTCCACTGGGCTTCAGTGTGAGTCCTCAAGACTGTGGCCTTGGTTCCCCCACTGAATAATGATTAGAAAGGGCAAGAACTGTCTCCTCCTCGGGTGTCTGATCCTTGATTGGCTCTCCGAAGTAGCCTGGGTAGGGCATGTCACCAGAGCCATTGCCCTCTGAGAGAGGGGAGAGGCTAGGGGAACGCTCCTTGTTGTAGTTCCTTCTGCTGGGTTTTTCCTTTTCCTGCTCTGTAACCACAGAGGCCCCATTTTCACCCCACAGGGTGCCCCCCAGAGCTTTAGAAACCACCTCTTCCTGTGGTCTCATAGCTTCCCGCCCTCACAAGGCTCCTATTCCCCCGTTCAGTGCTTCTGTTAATACTATCCCCTCTCCCAAAGGCTTCGTTATTAGCTACAGGCCTTTCCAATCAGATTTCCAGAGACTTAGTAATTATTCTTTAGTTTCTGTCTCCTTCTGTGCATGTTTTATCTCCCCCGACCAAGAATATTTATTCTAGACACGAATCGACCTGCTGTTCTCTGAATACGTCTTATGCTTCTGTCACTGTGACCTTGTGTTTTACCTGCTGTGAATGACCTTTCCACCTTTGGAAGCCCTGCCCTTTCTTGAAGGCAGAGCTCAGTCTTTCTTGCAAGTTGGTCTTTTCCATCCTCAAACAGTGACTCTTGTCATCTAGGGAGGAAGTACTTCTGGCCACAAGGTAGGCATTGTGCCCACAGTTGGAGACATAAAGATAAGGAAGGGCCAGTCCATGGCATCCAGGAGCTCACAGTGTCTAGTGACGCAAACACATCTGAACAGCACAGTGGTACGAGTGCTAGAAGATAGAGCTTTGTGTAAGGGACAGAGGTGGCCTAAGGGGACCATGACTGACTCTGAGCAGGAGTTTCTAGAGAGCTTCGGAGCTTCGGGGCTAAGGTGATGAGAAGTGGGTTTCTAAGGATAAACAGAACTTTGCCAAGTGGGTCTGGGGGAGTTTTCAGTAAAAGGTAGAAGATACTAGTAGAGAGGCCCCAAGGTGCACAGCTACGTGCAGCTCTTCACAGGATTGTAAGCAGTCAGTTTCCACTTAAACATGGGGTTGAGGGGTTGACTGGTGAGATGAGACTGGAGACAGGCAGAACTAGCCCTCAGGTAGACACTGGTCTGACAGTCTCTGTTCTCTAGGTGGTATGGGCCCACTAAGACTCTAGGTTGGAGAGTAACATGGTTAGATCTGCATTTGGAATGGTCACTGGATTTGAAGGGGCAGACTGGACAATGGCTGGACATGGGCGGGTAGGATGTGCCAGCTAAAGGCCGATGCCGTGATCCCAGGGCGAGGAGAGAGGCCTGGACGAAAGCAGTGGTGTTACAGGTGGAGAGAGTTAAGGAACATAGTGCTGTGGGCAGAAAGGAAAGGGGAGAGCCTCCAGGTTTAGACGTGGGCGATTGGGCAGATGGTGACGACGTCAGTAACCAGGACGGGACTAAGACGCTGAGTTCCATGTTGGAAATGCTGAGTTTGAGGCGATGTGTACATGCAGGTGGAGTCAGCAGTCAGCACCGGGGATCTGAGGGATGGGAAAGTAACGAGCTGCAGGTGCGTGTGTAGATCTTACCAGGGTAAGCGTGGTGCAGGGGCCTGGAGACCCAGGAGACCCCCCCCTTGCTCCTCTGCCCCCAGCACCAGGAACCCGTGCTGGACACTGGGGTTAGTCACGCGTGTGCCTGTCTTCCCTCACAGGTTTTAAGTGCCAGAAGGTAGAAACTGGCTCTTCCCACCTGTGTGTCCTCCCACAGACCCTCACAAAAGTGGGCTCTCGATCCCTCTGTGGACTTGAACTGATCACTGTCCACATGTGGGTGGGTGTGAGAACTGTTGTGCAATTTGTCCCTACAGCAACCTAACATCAAACAGAAGTTTGTGGCCCTCCTGAAGCGGTTTAAAGTTTCAGATGAGGTATGACCCCTTACTCTCAAGGTCAATGGTGAGTAGATTTCCCTGAGTTGCACTCTCATTCCTGGGGTGCACCCTTTGTTGTCACTGTGAGTCAAGATTCCGGGACCCCCAAGCGAGAAAGTAGCTAAAGAAGGGCTTTAGGCTACTTTACAAGAGAAAGAAAGGCTTCACATGTAGCCCCCGAGGCCTCTCAGTATTCGGAGAATGGGGTGGCAGACTTACACCTGCCATTGCTTAATACCCAACCTGTGGTATGAGGGATCCAAAACAAATCCAGTTGTCATTGTAGGGTCCCTTTTCCTCCCATTCCAAGGGGGACATGAGCAACACCCCGTGAGGTGCGAGTGTCCTCAGTGCTCAAACTTGAGTAACCAAGAATTGGCCATTAATAGAGGAGCTGTCTCTCCTTGCGCTCTGGCTGGCCTGGTGACGGTTGTCACTGGGTGACCGGCTTCTGGGTTTTCTTGTGCCGAGAGAAAAGCACTTCCACTTTTCTTCCTGACACAAGGTCCATAGCATGGAGTGTTAGAGGCACTGAAGGGGGAAGGTGGCCTCCTTGCAGCCCTGCTCTCAGGGTTGGATCACAGCAGGGCCATCAAGACTACCCCGATGAGTGTGAAGCTGTTGCATGTCCCTTAATGGGGACTAGTTAGGGAAGTCAGAGGTACCTGTCCAGGAGAAAGGAGTTGCACGTCTACCATAATTGTTAATAGGGGTTACCCCAAACTCAAAGATTTTTTTCCCCCCTTTAGGTGGGCTTTGGGCTAGAACATGTGTCCCGGGAGCAGATCCGCGAGGTAGAGGAGGACTTGGATGAACTGTATGACAGTCTGGAGATGTACAACCCCAGTGACAGTGGCCCTGAAATGGAGGAGACCGAGAGCATCCTTAGCACTCCAAAGCCGAAGCTCAAGTGAGGCCCAACCTCTCCTTCCTAGATCCCTCCCTCACTTCCCCCATTACCAGGAAATCTTGGTTCTTCATTCTTGTTGAACCTCCAGCTATCTAGATAAAGATCATTCTTTTTGCCTCTAACTGATGAAAGTCCTGATAGGACTCTCCTTCAGTCCAGGTCCCTACTTGTCCAGCCTCTGCTGTGTCCTTCCTCACCAGTTGTCCTTGAAGCCAGGTCATTGATCTTTCTTGACCACCAGCTCTCCTAGCTCCCCAGGAGCAGCTGTTCTGGGCCCTAGTGGCCACTGACCCTGGCTGTGCTTCCTCCCTGCAGGCCCTTCTTTGAGGGGATGTCGCAGTCCAGCTCACAGACGGAGATTGGCAGCCTCAACAGCAAGGGCAGCCTCGGCAAGGACACCACCAGCCCTGTGAGCAAGACCAATGGCTGTGGGTTAGGGGAGAGGGGCCTGGGAAGTGTTGGAGCTTAACATTCTGGGCCCTCCGCTCCTGGCTCATTTTGTGACCTCAGAAGAGCAATCTCGTCTTGTTTCCACCTCAGTCCTCATCTCAGTCCTACTGGGAGCAGTTCTCTGAGAGCATTACTGTGGCTGGTTGGGTGTTGTTTTTGGTCTGATCCCACCATGGCTTGGAGCCTTCCCTCCCAGAGCACACAGTGCCTCATGGCCTCTCTCCCTCAGTATCCGTCACGTGGTTGCTGGGAGTATGGCATCCAGCTAGTGGTAAGCAACTTGGCATCCAGGCTGGGGAAAGAACAGGTGCAAAGGGGGCAGGAAGCCCACAGGTCTGTTCAGGAAACACTGAACATATGTAGGTTTATTCATAGAGGGGCAGTGCCCTCAAATAATTTAGAATTTAGTGGGCAGGTTTCCGTTCTGCATGGTGAGCAAGAGGAGAAAGGAGCTGACTGCCATAGCACCCAGAAGGCCGGCGTCACCCTGGACCTGCTCTCACCTTGCTTGGGAAGGTCTTCCCAGCAGGAACGCGGGCTGATGCTGTACCTTCCTCAGGCCCTGGGAAGCTCTTCTTCCCCTCATTTATGACTAAAGGCAAGAAGACGTGCATGAGTTTTAAAAGCGCAATGTCTTAAATCAAAGAGACTGAATCCTTTAAGTCCTCCTATTCTTGCCGCTTTAAGAGAGCGAATACAAAATTCATCCTGCAAATAGGTATTATTTGTTGGGAAATAGTATGAAGCATGTGAGGTGCCCCATCCCCTGAAAAGCGCTGTGTCTGTGGAAGGGCTGCCACCTGTCCCAAATGTCTGCAAACCATCAGGCAGCTGTTGGGGCAGCTGGTGGGCTGCCTTACTGCCTGCTGCCACCAGGTGGGGCTGTCTTCCACCTAATCCCTCTTCTGGGTGAATTCAGAGCAGGCACTGGCCAGCCCTAGAACGGTGACACCAGGGGGCACTAGTGAGGAAATGGTGCAGCAGGCACCAAGAATCTGGTCCCAGAAAAACCTGGGACCTGCCACTTGCAGACCCTGTGCCCTCTGCAACTCTCCAGCCCAGGCTCATGTGATCTGGAGCTGAGGAGGCTTCACTTTACTATTTATGTTTAGGATGTGACTGCTCTTTCTCCCGGGGCTATGGAGTGGCCCTGCTGAATCACCACTGCCCCTGTGAACAGATCCTTGGCTGCTAGAGCCATCTTAAATATAAATATAAGGGATGACTGTTCTAGAGAGAAACCTGGGACCTGCCGAGTGAAGCGCATTTCAGTGTCCTAAGAATGCGGAATGCGGCCCTGCTATAACAAAATGCAATTGAATGATTAACTGAGGCAGTAGCCTGAAGCACTAGCATAGCACCTAACAGGGCAACTGCTCAGTCAATGCTAGAGATTGTTGGTATACAGTCAGTGAGAGAACTCTTATGCTAATGAAGGAGTTTCTGGTTTGATACAATTTGTGTATAGGCTTTGCTTTAGTCATTATGTGGCTTACAAAATTTAGAGAGAAAAACCTCTTTAACACTGAGCCTCAGGTGCCTTATTTGTAAGGAAAAGGTGTTGGCATAGGAGCCTAGTTTGCTCAAAAGTCAATTGAGTATCAGTCTTTACACTGTAATGGCCTAAGGGTCCTTCTTTAGGCAAAACATTTATTTGGGGCAGGGTAGGACTGGGTTGAGAGCATACATCTGGAGTCAGACTTCTTGAGTTTGAATCCTTACTTCATTAGTCCACTAACTGTACTTGGGCAGTTACCACACTTCATTCCTCGTCAGTATAGCTGTGTAAAGCACTTGCCTTACAAGGCAGTGTGAACATAAAATGAGAGGATGCAGATAAAACCTCTAGCATGGTGTTTGGTTGATGGACGGATTGAAATACTGCAACTGATAGGATCTAGATGTCTTTTTAGTGAGTCCTTCAAATTCTGGTTTCCTTGGCCAGATTTCAAACTCTCTTTGCTGATTCTGTGAAATTTCTATTTTGAAGAACCCCATATGTCTTGATGTGGGTGTGGAACTTTGGAATTCTTTCGTGTGAAAGGCACTTTGGGAAAGAGCTACAGAATGAGGCTGTACTCTTACACAGAAAACTTCTGAATGTATTAAGAAAAAATACTGAGATTGTGATCCGTAGGCAGGCCTGCATGTGCTGCCCCTCTTATCCTCACTCCCTGATTTCCTAGCATTGTGATTCATTTATTTTCCTTAATCTTTCCTTTTGTTCCCCAAACTTTAGAGGATTTAGTTTATCACAAAAACCAGAAGGAATTTCTGCCAATACAAATTATTACAGTTGTTAAGTTTTCCGAAGACTTGAGCACACAGAAGCAACATCATTTGGCTCTGTAAGCTGATAGCAATAGGTCCTGACAGTGCTGCAGGCAGGACGGCCAAGAGATGCAGACCTCCAGCCAAGACTGCTGCTGCTAAAAACTGCTATTTCCATGGCATTGTAAATAATGGTGGTAGAGACTAGTACTTCATGAAAATGATAGCCCAAAATGTTTCCCCATACTCCCCCCAACACACACAGGAACCTGTGCACCCTCTGCAGCAGCCAGCATCACCCCACGGGCATCATGCTTCAGACTCCAGTGCCACATAATTAGACAGGCATGGCTACTGCACTGCCGGTGTCCCAGGCTCCAGAGGTGAGAAAAGCCCTTAGTATTTATAGGAGCAGGAATAGAAACTTGAAGAGTTGGAGTTTTCTCCTAGTGGGGTTAGTTGGAGTTTTCTCCTAGTGGGGTTGTCAGGAGCATCCAGAAAAGTCAGTAAATAGCCAGCACGTGCCCTCCAACCCTAAACCAAGTTAAAGATCTTGTCAGGTGTGGCAGCTTTGCCATGGAAACAGCTGTAGCTGTCATAGGGCTTGACTGTAGGGCGTGCTACTTTAAAACCTTCTAGCAGAATGGTATTATTGCCCCACCATTTGTCACACTGAGACCCAAAATTGAGTGAAATCCTCTTCAGGCTTAAGTCTGGCCAGGACTTCGCCAGGATTCTGCTCTGTTAACATTGGTTGTTACATAATATGTAAACGACCCAGCTGTGCAGTCTGGATGCAGTGATTGCGTGTGGCTCTGAGCCAGACCATCTCAACATCTGGGGTCACAGGGTCTGCTTAAAGTATGCTCCATTTGTCTTACAGATGGCTTAGAGCAGTGGTTCTCAACCAGGGATGATTTTTTATCTCCCAAGGGACATTTGGCAATGACTGCAGACATTTTTGGTTGTCACTACAAGAGGCAGGGTAGGGATAAGGCACTGCTACTGGGATCTCGTGGGCAGAGGCCAGGGGTGCTGCTAAACAGCTGTAGCACACAGGACAGCCCCGCCTCAGGGAGGGATCTGCCACCTATGTCAGCAGTGCCGAGATGCGGAAAACCTGGCTCAGAGCGAGACTCGGGCACCTACTTCTTCTTATCCTCACCCGAGGATATGTTTGAATTTATTTATTTACTTATTTATTTACTTATTTATTTCAGAGAGAGAGAAACATCGATCGGGCCCTGACTGGGGATCGAACCCACGACCCTTTTGGTGCCCGGGACCACACTCCAACTGGCTGAGCCACCTGGCCAGGGCACAGGGGCCTACATTTGTGATCTTTATTCATTAGATGACCAAGTGACTCCTTGAGCCTATTAGTCTGATATTTCTTAATACTCTTTAATTTACTCAGAGGAAGAACTTTGAGTACTTAAGAGCAAGTGGGATATCTTTGATGTTTTCTGACTTCCTGGTTCCCAACAGAACCAAAGAGATTCACTGAAGCCAATACCTTTTCTCTGGAGCATTTGAGAGCTTGCTCCCCAGCACTGTCGTCAGTTTGGCTCAAATAAACTCTTGTAACAGGTGTTTTTTTAAAAAAAATACCTTTTCTCTAAGTCCTATAACTCTTAACTGCTCATGACTTTGACATTGGTATTCGTACAACCAGAAGCAATATTAGCAAAGATGAAAATTCTGGCTGTATATCTGTATTTGCAAAATAAATCTTTAATATTTATGAGAAATGCTGATAAGAGTTAGGGGCAAAAGGAGAATTAGCTCACACCTAAATGGCTTAACATTGTGTTTCTTTTTGCTTGGTATATTGTTTGAGGTTTTTCTAGATGTTTGTACCAAGCAAAAAGCATTTGGCTACTATGGATGTCTTTAGTCTCAATATCAAAGATCTGAACTATAAGATCCTCCTCCCCAGCAATTTCTGACAAGCAGAAGAAGCCCCAAATGAACCTTCTGGATGAGGGGCTTTACTGAGTCCAGGGCAAGACTATGGCTCCCATAACAAAGCCCTCTAAATTCTGAGCTTCTCTTCCTTAGCGACGTCTTGTGAGAGTCAGGCACTCTGGGTTTCCTGTCTCACTATGTTACTGATTTAATGGTTATAAAAATAACTGCCCCCTCTGAGGTTTAGTTTTCACTAAAATAATCTTCTTATAAGATGAAAATGCCAAAGGTTGCATTAGGTCTTCAGATTAAGTGAAATATTTTAAGTTTCTTAGGTACCTAGAAAACGAGCTAACGGTAATGTTTAGATTGGTGATGACTATTGTAATTTCTACAGATGGAATTGGCTGCTCTAGAAAAAGTCAAATCTGCTTGGATTAAAAATCAAGATGACAGCTTGACTGAAACAGACACTCTGGTATGTGTGGCTCAATCTCCCATTTCAGCTGTTTAAAATCATTTTTTAATCTTTAGAAATAAAGGCAAAAAGACCCCTAGGACCACTGTGGAAATTTTGCCTGAATTTGGACTTGCGGATATCCTGTGCTCTTTCTCCTGAAAGCCTTACCCATGGCGTGTACCCTACCTCGGGGAACAGGTTATTCCCCAACTAGCAAACCAGAAATGCCCCCATTCTGCCCTTTAATTATAGCTGGTCAAATGCTAATTTGGGTAATTTCTCACTGTCACCCTCATTTACTTCTGAGAGATGATCACCAGTATCTTCCCCTAAAAAAAACCTCTTCCTCCCATGTTGTTCTTACTATGGCCAGCCAGCCACATTAAATCTCTAAGGAATTCTCGTCAACTCCTTGCTCTGAGAGATGCTAGAGCTGCCCAGGAGAGCAGGCCAAACCATAGTGGAATGGAATGAACTGGCTGGGGAGCACGATTTAATTAAACACTGAGTTCCACACACATATGCTGGGCAACTGTGTGTGGTAAGCACTGAAGATGCAAACATGAGAACATGTCTCTGCCTTCGAGATATAACCCTGCAGGAGGAAGGCCAACCCGTGCACACCCCATGTAGAGATCTGGGAGGGACAGAGTGACTCTGCCTGGGGGAGGACACCTGAGCCTGGCCTCACAGGATGAGCTGCAGTTCATGCAGGGGGACTGGAGGCTAGACATGGTGGGAGGGAGCAGAGAACTGGACCACATACCACCTGGGGCTGTGCTATGCATCAGCCTCACAGTGAGACCTGGTAGCTGAGGGGAGGCCAAGGAAGAATTACTTTAGGCTTATGTTTCCTATAGTAAGTGATGCTGCATTAAAGACCGTGGTGTGTGAAGCATCAGGCTTAACTGAAAATTAATTTAAAACCCTCTCCACGACCTGCACTGTGTGCTCGCCAGTAATCCGAATACCCAGCTTTCTTTCTCCACTGTGTCCACACTGCACAGTGGTCGTTTCAGGGTGAAATTTAACCATGTTATGTCCTGATTAAAACTCTCTCTTTCCCACCTAGAGAAGCTAGACCCTCAGTTCAGGATTGTGTGTTAACAGATAGTTCGTAGATGTAGAGGACAGACTGAGTGGCAAGACTGTCCAGCACGGTCAGCGCACTTAGTCATACAGTGACAGTGTTCGCGCTGAGTGAGGCAGGAGCTTTAGAAAGAGGGATGACTGACTCGCCTCAGGGTGTGATGGGCCCTCGCAGGACCCCGCGAGGCTCCTGGTGGTGCTGAGTGAGCGGTAACCCTCGCTGCTTCCTTTACTCCATGGTAGGAGATCACTGACCAGGACATGTTTGGAGAGGGGAGCACAAGTCTGGTTGTGCCAGAGAAAGTCAAAACTCCCATGAAGTCCAGCAAAACAGATCTCCAAGGCTCTGCCTCACCCAGGTACTCAGGGCGGGAAGAAACTGAAACGGGGGGTAGAATGAAGGAAGCCAAACAGATGGTACGACACTGCAGCCATACTTAGCAGAGGCTTGCGGCCTGGGGAAGAGGGCTGGCAATGGCTTGGGGTCAGAGGGGCTGTCTCACCACCTCCTTTTCACATGTCTGGCAGCAAAGTGGAAGGAGGGCACACTCCTCGGCAGAAGAGGAGCACGCCCCTGAAGGAGCGGCAGCTCTCCAAGCCCCTGAGTGAGAGGACCAACAGCTCCGACAGTGAGCGGTCCCCTGACCTGGGCCACAGCACACAGGTACCCTCTGAGCATCCCTGGACCACGGTGGTTGTTTCGTTGTCTTCCTGGGCAATTAGCTGAGAGGAAAGGAGGACTGCTTTGAAATGCTCTAAATAAAAGTCTTGAAAACAGACCTACACAGGGAAGTCTGGCATACACTAATGGGGAACTGGCTTCGGGGGCTGTTTCCAGGGAGCAAGGGAGCAAGAAATGCCAGCATTGACCAGCCTGCCACCAGCCCTGGTGGCAGTTCCACCCTTCTGGTTTGTCCTTCCTCCTCTGCCTCCATCAGACATTAGAGTGGAGATTGTGTGGTGACTCGGGTTCCAGAAGACGGCAGCCATCAGAATCTCACATCACCACCAACGTGCACTCTGATACCTTTAGTCCTGCAGTGGGCCCATTATTCTGATTTCAAGCTGGCAAATCAACAGTAGTCTAACATTTTGATTAACAGGCCTCAGAGGGTGGGCTGGGACAGTAGTGTACAAGACGCTGGGCCTTGGGCACAGAGTTTCCTTTTGAAGGCTGGTGGTACTGTGGGTTGGGGAAGGACTTTCTCTAAACTCACACCTCATGCAGCTACTGTTCTGGAGTTAACAGCAAGCCTGTTCATTTTCCCGATAAATATTGAAAGTTATGTCAGTGTGGCTTCCTGAGTTTGACGCTGTTACCCAGCTGGAAATGAACCGGAGACTAGAATAGCCCAGTGCCTGGGGCGCCGTGTTGTGCTTCTGGTTAATCACTGGTCCTGAGATGCCTCTTGCCCTGTGGCAGCAGGCTCCCTGCCCCGCACTCGTTGCCACTCTCATTAGTTCTCTCCCCAGTGCCCTGGTTTTTGCTCCTGTGAGCACCTGCTCGCCGTGCTCTCTCCCATCTCCTCCTGACCCTTCCATGCTGCCTGCCCTGCCTGCCTCACTACCTGTCGTGGGACGCCTGCTGTGTCTCCAGCTTTGTCCGCCCTCCCGTCAGGCGGCTGCCATGGCTCTGTCCCCGTGTGCTTGTGTGTCCTCTGAGGACTCTGCTATCCTTGTCTTATTCCTTTCCCTTTTGGTCTGGCTGGTGGGGTACGGGGTCTCCTCCACAACATCCTCATACCTCCAAATACCCCTGCTTCTGGAATTCCCTACTCACTAGCCCACCAGCACCACTCTCAAGCTCCCTGGGGACTGCCTCACACACACTCTTGTCCCTGCAGATTCCAAGAAAGGTGGTATATGACCAGCTGAATCAGATCCTGGTGTCGGATGCAGCCCTCCCAGAAAATGTCATCCTTGTGAACACCACTGATTGGCAAGGCCAGGTAAAGCACTGAGGACTGGGGCTGGGAGGAAAGGACCATGGGGCTGGAGGCAGAGACGCCCGGGGTGTGACTTGAGAGCAGGGCGTGGAGGAATGGGGAATAGCCCCCGTACCTCAGGCCCCTCCTACCCTGAACTAAGCCCACAGCTCCAGGCTGCAGTCCCATTTCTGTCATTTTCCAGCCTATGGAACCTTAAGTCACTAATTTCTAGCACCTGTTTTTTCATCTGTAAAAAAGCAACAGTATCACCTGTCCTACCTTCTTCCAGGGGGTTGTGTGTGGCAGAGAGCATCACAGAAGGAAGGTACCTTGAGGAATCAAAGTGCTATCAAAGCCAGTGGTTGCCCATAGTTTCCATGAAAGCAGTTCAGAAGGGACATAGCGACACCCCCAACCCGCCTGCTCCCATTCAATGCTGCCACCCAGTTAGACCCAGTGCCTGAATCCCACTTCCTCAGTGGTTTGAAGGACAGAGAACAGGAACTTGCAGCTTGATCTGGGCCCTCCTGGCTCCTGTGGGGCAGCAGCATCTCTGCCCTGTGGCCTTAGCAGTGTCCCTGCCCCTTTCTTCCCACCCCCAGTATGTGGCGGAGCTGCTCCAGGACCAGCGGAAGCCCGTCGTGTGCACCTGCTCCACCGTGGAGGTCCAGGCAGTGCTGGCTGCCCTGCTCACCCGTATCCAGCGCTAGTAAGGGCTGAGCTCCTCTCCTGCCTTTTGGGGTTCCTCTGATCTCATCCTCCCACCCTGACTTCCAAGTGGCCTCGTCAGACCAAGAGTCCACGATGCATGGTCAGGCAGTGGCAGGTCATGGTGCGCTGATGTCCCTACTGGCCCCAGAGGATCAGAGCATGAAAACTGTCATTCTCCTGCCCTCCCTGCCTCCCCACCTGGACGCCTGCCTTCACCTGCCTTGGCATCTCCTTAAACCCAGGTTGAAGCAGCCAGAGAGAACCCATGGATTTATAGGCCCCTTACTCCGCCCTCTAACTGTACCATGCTCCTTGGCGTTCGGTCAGAGCTTCCCCTCCCAGCACCTCCCGTGGGCCGAGTCCCTGTGGGGGAGGGAGACTGCGGGCGTCTGGCATCTGGGTTCATGCCCACTGCTGACCCAGGGGCACCGTCGAGCTGCCTCCATGTTAGCCTCAGCCAACTCCATCTTCCTTCTAGACAGTGACCTGTCCATTCTCTCTGACCTGGACATCTCCCTAATTTCAGAAGCACTGGCTTAGTGCTTCTCTCTGTATATTTTATTTGTTGGTTTATTTGTCCCTGTGGGTTGTTGAGATCAAGTCAAGTCTGAGCTTGGAGCCTTCCTCTGAGCAGGCTGCTGGCAGACCTCCGGAAAGTGGTGGTGACTGTCCCCTTGCTCCCCAGCTGCAACTGCAACTCCTCCATGCCAAGGCCGGTGAAGGTGGCAGCGCTGGGCAGCCAGACATACCTGAGCTGCATCCTCCGCTTCTTTGTCAAGTCGCTGGCCAGCAAGACCTCTGACTGGCTTGGCTACATGCGCTTCCTCATCATTCCCCTCGGTAAGGAGGGCATCCTGCTCCTGAGGTGGGGTGGGGGGTTGGGTCCACAGAAGGGGCAGTTGGGGATCGCAGGCCAGGCCCGCATCCTGTCCCCTAACCAGCTCACCTTCTCTGGTCTCCACCTACCAGGTTCTCACCCCGTGGCCAAATACTTGGGCTCAGTCGACAGTAGGTATAGCAGTACCTTCCTTGATTCTGGCTGGAGAGACCTGTTCAGTCGCTCGGAGCCCCCAGTGTCAGGTAACGACTCTTGTAAGAGACTGAGTCAGAATTCCACCTGGTTCAGGGAGGGCTGGTTGTGCTGAAGGCGGCCAGCGAGCATGCTTCTTCCCCTGTGGCTCTAACTTTCCCAGCCGCTTCTCATGTTCATCTTTTCAGTTTTATTAAGAGGAGGCCATTAGTGCAGCCCTTCCACCCTGGATGATTTACACTCTGCCATTTGCTCTGCTTCTGTACATCTAGAAATAAGGAGGGCCGTGGGGTGCTGGGGAGGACTTGCCTGGTTGTACGGATCAGATATAAGCAGAGAAGGACTCCTGAGCAGTCTGTTGACACATGAGTAACACCACCCAGCCATGTCATCCTGAAATTCAGAGTAAGGTGTCAGGGGTTGGAGCAAGCCGGAGCTCCATGAGGCTGAGGTAGCAGATGCTTCCTCAGACCTTGAAGGAAGTGATGAGGACAGATCAGTGAAGAGAGGGGTTCCTCTGGGTTGAGAGGTTGGTATGAGCAAAGATGGAGGCAGGAGTGTGGTGAGCCTGGGAAAGAGCAAGACCATGAGGGGCGGCAGGCAGAGATTAGAAGGGAGAGGACAGTGCTTTGGTCCATGGTGCCGTAGAGTCAAAACCATCAGATCTGTGGAACCCTTTCCCTGCCTCCGCTCCCAGGCCTTTCTGTGGATCTCAGAGAGGAGGCTCTCTAAGCCAGTGTCAGGTTTGCTGGCTAAAGTCAGTTGGTGTTATCTCCTGGCTTTTCTGCAGAGCAACTGGACGTGGTGGGGCGGGTGATGCAGTACGTCAACGGGGCAGGCGTGACACACCAGCTTCCCGTGGCTGAAGCCATGCTGACCTGCAGGCATAAGTTGTAAGTTTCACTTCAGGGGATTTCTTAGAGGTGAGGTGGGTGAGGTCAGTCTTGAATCTTCTTTGCTTTTTCACGTTTTCCTTCCTACCCCGTTTCCCTGTGTAGGAGCCCAGGAAAATGAGAGACAGTGTTTTTACTGCTTCCCATCCAGGCCCACCCTCCTTTGCCCTGGGTCACCGCACCCATCTGGGCACCCTCAGTACAGAGAAGCCCATCCCAGGGACTGAGACTCAGAAGTGGGAGAAAGGGTCCAGTGTGCAGAATTGGTGCTTTTACCTCCATTTTGTGGCTCCTCGTGCCAACCTGAAACCTGATGGAAACATGTCATGTAGTTGTGTCTGAATCCCTTAAAGCTGCAATAAGATATGAAAAGCGCATGTCCTCAGCTCTCCATGCAGTCTCACCCACTAACTAAAGCTCTCCTCTGTCTCCCAACAGCCCTGATGAAGACTCATATCAGAAGTTTATCCCCTTCATTGGCGTGAGTACTGACTCTCCTCCCCTCTCCTCTCTCCTCTGTGCCACATCCACCCTCCCGGCCTGCCCCCCCCCCCCCAACACACACACATGGAAGACTCATCTAGACAGTGGTTCTCATCCGGAGGCGACTCTCCCCCGGGACATCTGGCAATGTCTGGAGTCATTTTGGGTTGTCACAGCTGGGAGTGGGGGTGCTACTGGCATCTATCTAGTGAGTAGAGGCCAGGATGCTGCTAACATCCCACAGGGCGCAGGACAGCCCCCCAGCAAGGAATGATGTGGCCCGAAATGTTAGCAGGGCCAAGGTGGAGAAATGCTGGGCTGGCCATGTACTGAGCTCCTCCTTTCTGTGTCCTGTCCGGAATCATGACCATCCCCAGATCATCGCTGGTATCTTGTTTATTACACCATGCCCTGAACCTGGTGCCTTGGCCTATGGAGTGTTGTCCAGAGCATAGTGTCTACAGGCCCTGGGAAAAGAAAGCCTCCTCAGAAGGAATGATAGGTGATGTTCTGAAGAGAAGTCTGAGAAATCGGTTGTTTCCATCTTTAGGATCAGATAGACCACTGAGAATGAGGGTCTCTTCTTTCCCCTCCTATGTAGTCAAGGGAGCATCTCTATACTAGTGGATTTTGAAAAAAAGGGAACACCTACCTCATGGATGTCTTTGGTGTCAGGTGGTACTGATCTTTGGTTCATTTGGTGGTGGCTGGGCCACAAGACAGAGACCTGCCAAGAGAGGGAGCCCCGAGGGGACAGAGCTGACCTGCCAGGGCCAAACCATACCACAGAAGCATGGCTGAAACTCAGATTTCCCTGTGTGAGATGATCAAGTTTCCTTTCCAGGTCAGCTTATATCTTTTTGTATAGTCTCTTTGAGGGCCCTCCTCGCCTCTGGGCGAAGGGGCAGGTAAGGGGCCAGCTCCCACTGTCCCTCTTCTCTGCTTGGCCCAGATTCTGGATGTCTTCAGTGGTCTTGAGAGATGCCTTAGCCTGGGGAAATTCTCTGGCCCCTTCTTGTGCCTTACTGTCTGGCTAGTCCAGTCATTCCCCATTTAGCCACTGGGGCTGCTCCCACAGCCGTGTTGGAGGCCTCAGATCGTGGCCTGTAGCCTGGGTGGCAGTCTGACTCACATCTTCATGGAACTATGGATCACTGCCCACTCTGGCCTCACAGCCAAGAAAGAGATGTAAAAAATCTAAAATTCAAACAAACAAAAGAGGTGGCAGCTTCATGCCATGCCAGGGAAGCAAGAGGAGTATCCAGGAAGCTCAGTGTCGATGTGTTACTTTCTGGGGTCTAAGGATGCGTAGAGAATTCTAAGAATGGCAGCATTGTATCCTGAGCAGCAGCCTCAAGGGGACCATCTGCACATGATCTCCACTTCACGCCAGTCCCCAGAGCCCACCTTCTGTGGCCTCTCAACTCTGCTGAGCCTCTGCCAGGTGCTGGGCCCTCAGCCTACTGGACTTCTGTCTTTTGATGTCACAGCTGTGAAATTCAGTCTGTCTCTAGCTGTGCCTTTTTATGGCCACTGGAGGGCACCCTCTATCCTTCCCAGAATACACTCTGCGACATCTAAAATTATTTGGGAAGCTGAAATGTATGCTGTTACCTTAGTGGGGTGAAGCTGGGACCCCTCCTCACTGGTATTCCTCCAGATACCAGGAAGTCTGGAACGGAGGGAGCAGGTATCAGTATGGCTGCACTCTCCCTTGGCGTGGAGCACAGGCTGGCGTGCAGGACTCCCCCCCCACACTCCTGTCTCCCCTGCTTTCTCAGGGCGGCTCTTCATCTTTCTCTGGTGAGAGGAGATGACCTCTTACCCACATGACCCTTCTCAGGTGAAGAGTACAGAAGGGGTTCCTGCTTTCGAGGTGCACTTGCCTGTGGCCCCAGAGAGGAGCCATGAGGTCTCCTGAGCCCCCACCTCATTCTTTGGGGCCAACTGTCTTCACATCTCTCAGAGTTCTGGGCCGCTCTGGACTCCCAGAGATTTTTAAAGCCTACAGTCAAATAATGTGTTGTAATGGCTTTTGCTCCCAACCATCTGCTTCCAGTTGAGTCAGCATATGTGCACCTTTGGTGAGAGGATCTAGTTAACTGTCTCTTCTTTCCTCCCAGGTGGTGAAGGTGGGTCTTGTTGAAGACTCTCCTTCTGCTACAGGTGAGCCTGGGGCCCCTTTGCTTCTTTGGAGTGAGGGTGGTGCCTCTTCTCTATCCAGCAGGCCGGAGATAAAGACCTTGGGTGTCCTAGCTCAGGTCAGAGTCTGAGCAGGAGCATCGTGGGTACCCTTCTCCCTGGTGAAGCGGTGGCGGGGGGTAGTGGGCAAGTATCTAAGGCCCAGAGGAGAGCAGGCTGCCACTGAGACAGGGACAGGGACACCTCAACTCCTTACCACCAGCTGGTCAGGGGTGACTTCCTCTGGCAAACTGTGTTTGTCATCTGACAGGCGATGGGGACGACTCACCTGTGGTCAGCCTTACTGTGCCCTCCACATCCCCACCCTCCAGCTCAGGCCTCAGTCGAGATGCCACGGCCACTCCACCTTCCTCCCCATCCATGAGCAGTGCTCTCGCCGTTGTGGGGTAAGGCTCTCACTGTACCCGTCTTTCCTGATGTACCCTCTGTCAGGGTCCAGGACTTCCCTTCTGGCTGCGCATCATTGAACAGTGACAGCACACTGGGCTTAGAAGGTAGTGTGGTGAGAACACTGGCGTTAGAATTCAGAGACTTGGGTCACTGGTTGGGCAAGTCATCACACAGCTCCAGCTGCCCTGTCTGTCTCGCAGAGTGTCAGTGTTGAATGAGAGGCTCTTTGTCGCCTGTAAAGCGTTGTGTGCACATCTTGTCTTGGTTCTGCCCAGCGTGGTAGAAAGAGTGTGGGCGTGGGCATCAGATACACCTGGGTCTGGGCTGTGGTTCTGTTATAGTCAGCGACACTTGTTAAAGTGCAGTAAGGGAGGTTTTATTCAAGGTGGGGGCTATCTCAATAGGTACAGGGACCACTGTGATGGATTTTGCAGTGGGGGGGAGAGATGGGGCTCATCTCCAAATACAGCATAAACATGAGGATTTATAGCCCAGGAGCAATGTGGGGTCAGTGAATGGAAGATACTGAGAGGAAGCCTCAGGGGTGGGGAATTCTGGCTACACTAACCTAACAGGATTCTTAATCAAGACAGGTCGAGGTATCAGACACTTCTTGCGCCAGGGGTGGGGGGTGCAGAACCTGACCAGATAGCCAGGGTGATCAGATGTGGACGGTGGGGGATTCTTGCTAGCTGATCTAGCAAGGTTTTTGCTACAACTGGATTTTATAAGGAAGTACACAGAGAAGGGCCTAGAGAAGATGCAGGAGCCTGATTAAGTTGGGTCAACCAGAGAATCTTTGTCCCTTGGACAAGTTACTAAGCTTCATTTCTTACTCTGAGAGGAGAGGTAAAGTAGTGAGGTCACAGGACGTGAGGCATGAATAAGCATGTGTGCCAGTGCCTGGTGCGGGGGAGGTGCCGCTCTTGTTCACGCATCCATCTGCCCATCAGCGCAGTGGAGCTGTCACCGTGAATGAGACAGGCGGTACCCTCCTGCAGCTCAGGTTCCTGGGCCCCACAAGGTCAAAGCAACACAGAAATTCAAACTGTATAGATTGCAGAAGGTGCTGTAGAAAGTGGTGGGATGGTTATGAAGGGGAGGGAATTTCTTTAGGATCCAGAGTTTATAGCCCATGGTCAGGGAGGCCTCTCTGCAGGCAGCTGTCCCACTGAGGCCTGGGAGCAGCGGAGCAGGCACCCTGTCGGGTCATGGAGGGTTGAGGAACCGGCCCTGACGTAGGAGAAGAGCTGGCCTGGGTCAGGAACAGAAAGGAGCTTCTGCTGCTCCTCCCTCCATTTCCCTTCCTTCTGCCTTTGCCTCTTTCTGTTCCCTCTGATGACCATCCTTGTAGCATCAGAGAGGGGAGGCCTGGCTGGCGGCTTTTCCAGAGCCACCAGTGACGGTGGGGTTCTGAAGAGTGTGAAGTGCTCTTGGGTGGCGAAAAGCCTGCCTCAGAGTTCGAATCCCACCCCACCCTCTACCCCTTTTTTCATTTCCCTCCGTGAAGGGCCAGTGCTGGAAAAGGAGGGAACCCCACATGTGGCCCCATTGAACTCAGGTTCCAGGGGACCTGGGGGACCTGGGGACCAGCCTCCATCTCGACCTCCTTTCCCAGAACCGCTGAAACCAGGCAGAAAGAAATGTCAGATGACTTTTGTAGCCTATGTTCCTATTGTGTCTGACGCCTCCTTTCAAGGAAATGTCAGCTTTCTCCTTGGAGCTAAAATTATCCCTGAGGTACCATAAGTGAGAGAGCCGCAGGTCAGCACCCACCAGCTCTCCCGGAGCCACTCCAGCTGCGCTGCCACCTCTGCCCACTTAATCTCCGACCTCCGGCCAAGCTTGGCCAGGCCCTGCTTGCTGTCCGTGTGTACATGCATGTGGGGGCCGGTGTGCATGTGTGTGTGCATGCACACACTTTGTTCCTTCATAGAGCTTCCTGCCTGCTTTCCTCATCCCCATGACTTCTTTTTTTTGCTTCCCCCACTCACAGTGATCCAAGTCTTCACTATTTCCTGGCTTTGTCCAGATCAGCCTGACTCTCACTCCCAAGTGAACCACTTCTCTGAGACTAGAGGGAACCTGGAGCCGCTGATTTGGCCACCTCCTCTTACCCTTCCCACAGCCTGGTGGTCCCCACTCTGCCCCCACACACCTGGCCATGTAGCTGGGAACTGAGGGCAGAGCCTACTCTCCTTTATTGTTCCCCTTCTCTAGGAGCCCCAACAGTCCATATGGGGACGTGATTGGCCTCCAGGTGGACTACTGGCTGGGCCACCCTGGGGAGCGGAGGAGGGAAGGCGACAAGAGAGATGCCAGCTCCAAGAACACCCTCAAGAGCGTCTTCCGCTCAGTGCAGGTTTCCCGCTTGCCTCATGGTGGGGAGGCCCAGCTTTCTGGCACCATGGCAATGACTGTCGTCACCAAAGAAAAGAACAAGAAAGGCAAGTGACATCTGAGGCCAGAGACCATCAGGGCCACCAGACCTACCCGTCTCCTCTCTCAGGGTCTGGGACAGAATCTGCCTCTGAGAGACCTTGGATGAGGGTGAAGCAGTGCAATTCTCACGTGGTCCATGCAGCCTGGGGTCCCCAGGGGCCCTGCCTCTTCTCTGGACAGAGGAATGGTCCCCAGGGAGTCATTGGTCCCTGTCTGCTGAGCATCAGCACCCCTGGGACCGAGGCATTTAGTGCCGCCATAAGGAAGGGAGCCTTTTGGCCACTGTCCTCAAGAATAGACTCTGTGACAGAGAGGGACACCTCCATGCCACAGCCCCAGGGTCACCATGGCCCCATGGAGCAGCGCATTCACACCCCACCCTGGAGGCCACTCAAGCCTTCGTGAGCTTAAGGGCATAGTTGTTTTTTAAGAGTTAAGGGGAGCCCCGGCCCAGTGGCTCGGTTGGCTGGAGTGTCGTCCCATACACGAAAGGGTTGTGGGTTCAGTTCGTGGTCAGAGCACATACCTAGATTGCAGGTTCAGTCCCTAGCTGAGTCCTGTACGGGAGGCAATTGATTGATGTTTCTGTCTCTCCCTCCCCCCTCCCCCTTCCCCCTCCCCCTTCCCCCCTTCCTCCCTCCCTCTCTCTCTCTTTCTCTAAAATCAATAAAAGCAGCCCTGGCCAGTGTGGCTCGGTTGGTTGGGTGTCATCCTGTGAACCAGTAGGTTTCGGGCTCGGTCCCCAGTGGGAGCATACAGGAGGCAGCCGATCGATGTTTCTCTCATTGATGTCTCTCTCTCTCTCTCTCTCTCTCTCCCCCTCTCTAAAATCAATAAAAACTATTTAAAAAATAAAATAAAATCAATAAAAACATATCGTTGGGTGAGGAAAAAATAGACTTAAGGGGAATACAGCCCATTTCAGATGAGAGGGGTGGCTTAAGGCACCAGAGGAAGAGTTGGGGTGGCCCTGGGTCCTGTGCTGTGGGAGACTAAGGCAGGAACCCCCACAACCAGGCCAGTGCTGGGGCAGCACTTGCTGCTGTCAATTGGGGTTGTAAACCTGCAGATCTGGCTGTGACTCTAGGGCCCTCATAGCACCCACCTCCCCAGCTGTGGGGAAGGAGGCTTCCTTTATCTGCTGGGTGCTCCCTGTTCTCCCAAAGCAGCTGGGCCACTTTCTGTTCATACCTCTGTTCCAGAGATCCCTGAGGAGCAGCAGGGGCTGTGCCAAAACCTGCAGCTGCACCCTGAGACTGGCCTGGGTGGGCTGTCAGCCCAGCAGTCCTGTTCTTGCCTCTTCCCAAGCAAGAGTGGAACAAGGACCCCATCCCAGGCAGAGCTAGTTCCCAGGCCGCACTGGTGCAAACACTGCTGCATAGCCTCCCTCCCTGCCCAGCCTGCGGTGCCCCCCAGGCTGCCTAGAACATTCAAGCTGGAAGTGACTTCAGAGACCATCTGGCCCAGTTCCTCACTAAACATGAAGATCTCGAGGCCTGGGGGGTGGGGAGAGACCCAGGCTGTGACAGGGCAGGGACTCCAAGATCCATAAATCACCTCCCCTTCCTCAGGAAGAGGGGACAGTGGAGTGGGGGAGGTGAGGATGGGCTGTTTTACCAGGGGCTGTGACAGCCGTGTTCCTGCTTGCTTTCCAGTTCCCACCATCTTCCTGAGCAAGAAGCCTCGAGAAAAGGAGGTGGATTCTAAGAGCCAAGTCATCGAAGGCATCAGCCGCCTCATCTGCTCTGCCAAGCAGCAGCAGACCATGCTGAGAGGTGGGCACAGTGGGACCGGGGGGGGGGGGGGGGGCACAAGGGACCATGGGGCAGGGAGGCGATGCCGCCCAGGGAGCCTGGGAAGATGGTCTTAGCAGTCCTGGTCACACCCTTCCCCTGTCACCCCCAGTATCCATCGATGGCGTTGAGTGGAGTGACATCAAGTTTTTCCAGTTGGCAGCCCAGTGGCCCACCCATGTCAAGCACTTTCCAGTGGGACTGTTCAGTGGCAGCAAGACCACCTGAGGGCACTGTCTCTTGGCCACTCCCTTCTGGCACTACCACCTGTCTCACCGCCTGTGGGCAGGGGGAGGCCAGCAGGCCCAGGCTCAGCACCCCCTTTTCTGGCCCTGGGGCCTGCATCTCCCTTGCCATCCTGCCATCCTGAAGGACAATGCTACTGGGGTCCCTGCCCTGTTCCCCTCTGCTCAGGTCCATCCCTGGGTAGACCACTCTCTCCTCTCCACTCCTCCCCTGCTGGCCTGAGGCATTCCCTGGAATTAAGTCCTCTTGGCCTGCCTTCCCCAGACTTCCAACCTCTTTCTCCCAGTGGCACCAGTTCCTTTCCTGGAAATAGGAAACCTGGAATCCTGGCCCAAAGCAGGGAGTCCAGCCCTCCTCCCATTTTCTACAGCCCAGCTGCCAGTTGCTGCTCAGCCTGAGCCCACGGGACCCCTCCCCTCAGTCGCAGGGGCAGCTCCCACCCCTTCCTCTCCCCAGGACAGTTTCTGTGGCGGCGCTGTATATCTCTGTGACAGAGAGGCCTTCCTGGTCTCCCACACACACATGTCCTCACCACCCCCAGGTTCCCTGTAGATTTGGCCTGTGTCCTGAGCATTTCTTTGGTTTGCTGCACGGCCAGTCTCTTGGTAGTTCATGCAGTGCACCTGGGCACCAGTCCCTGTCCGTGCCCCGAGGCTCCTGTGTTGTTTCTCCCTCTGCCTCCCACCCCCTTCACCCAGCACAACTCTGCCTCTTCCTGAAACTCTGGACTCTGCAGAGCTGGGAGACAGCCCCCCACCAGTGTATTGTCTGTGGCCCCCAAGCCCTTTATTCCCTGTTCCCCCCCATGCCCATTTGTCTCCCTTTCCCTGGTCTGCTGTTCTCCACCTCAACTCCTGGGCCCCTGGTCATCCTCCCAGCCCCAGGTCCCTTCAGCAGGCTCCATTCCTTCCCTCACTAGGGCCTCAGGGTCTGAGCCCCTCCTCCGCCTCTACCATCAGCCTTCTCAAAAGAGGCTGAACACAGTGGGTCGGGGTCCCAGCTGCAGCCCTACGTCCCCCACCAGCACCTCCAGAACTTTACCGTTGCCCTCTCACCCCTTCCAGAAGTTTGCACAGAACTTCATTTTGAAAACTCCCTCTCATTCTCCAGGCCTCCCCCAAGCTCCTCCAGCCCTCACCCATGGCTCAGCCCCACTGTCCAAAGCATCTCCAGGCTGTGCCGCTCTCCCTGCCAGAGAGGGCAGAGTGGGAGGGTCTGGGTGGATGCTGGATTTTTCATTCAATAAACCGGTGGTTTCTTACCAACTAGCGAGCCTTGGATTTCTTTGCCTCTCACTGTGGCAGCATCTGTCCAACCCCCACCCTTCTGCACAACACAGCCAACTCGGCTCAAAAACCACTGGGAGCTGGCTTTGGGAAGAAGCAAATCCCATTGTCTTAATCGTAAAAACAGAGGCATGAAAGTGTCTTGCCAGTAGGGGGCGAGCAGGGGTCCGAAACACCACCATTCCCATTCCAAGTCCCCTCTTTCCCTCGGTACTACCATCGTTTTTGGAAGTTGGTGAAGTCTGAAGCCAAAGGGCTCTCTGCACCTGCAGGTGGAGGGGGTCAGGCAGGGTCCATCACTGAGGCTTTCCTGCCACCCTTAACCTTAAAGATGGCAAACAGCCCTAGCATCTGCTCTCTGACACCTGCTTCGTCCGCTCCCAGGACAGGCATGTATGCCAAGCCGGCCCCTGTGACCAAGTGCCCAGATGGGGGACTTGGCTTTCTCACCCTGTAGGACAGCCACAGGGGTGGGCAGCCAAGTGGGGCAGGCAGTCACTGGCTCCCTGAGCCCCTTTGGCCAGGTAACAGGGAGGCTCTGGGACCCAGGGGTGTGGCCCTTTGCAGACTCTTACCCTGGAAAATGGAACAAATCCTGCCTCCCAAGGGGGACAGTCCAGTGTGGTCTGTGCAACTGTCCCAGAATGCAGCCTGCACATTAGTTACCAGCGAGGTGTACAATCTGGCCGATGAGAGGAGCACCTCAGATGTGGCTAAGGTGACTAGAGAAAACATGAGTGCTCCTCAGGGCAGAGTGGAGGTGCCCACCGGTGCCCACAGGAGGCCTTCCCAGGAGCGGGCAGTGGTGGCCACAGGCAGGGCAGGGGCTTAGGTACCTGGGAGCCAGTGGGAGTCCCAGGCTGGAGGGGTGTGGGGCAGGCGGAGTTGGGTGCCAGCTCCTCACCCTCTCAGGTTCCAGCTCAGAACTGAGAAGAGGGTGATGGGGAGACGAGAGTAAGGAGGCAGGAACTTCTGCAGCCTCCCTGCACCCGCCTCCAGGGCTTCACCCGCAGCCTGTGCCCCTCCCCCTCCCCTGCTCCCGCCTTCCCCAGGGCTTCGCTGCTGCACTTGGCCCCAACCCCTGCACCAGCCCTCCCCTCTCTCTGTGGCTCTTTCATGAACACACAGTAATAGCTTCCATGTTCAAAACAACTTCCCTGATTCTTTTTTTTCTTATAAAAACAGGTATTTATTTCTCACAGTTCTAAAGGCTGGAAGTCTGAGATCAGGGTGCCAGCATACCGGGTTCTGATGACAGCTCTCTCCCGGTCACAGATAACCGTTTTCTGTGTCTTCACGACAGAAACCACTCCCCTGTTTCTTTTTTTTTAATCCTCACCTGAGGATATGTTTCTATTGATTTGAGAGAGAGAGGAAGGGAGAGGGAGTGAGAGAAACATCGACCAGCTGCCTCCTGTTCGCACCCAGATCAGGGATCAAACACCTGGGGATGTGTTGTCCTGACTGGGAATCGAACCCGCTGCCTTTTTGGTGTATGGGGTGAAGCTCCAACCAGCCGAGCCACCCCAGCCAGGGCCGCTTCCCTGATCCTTGATCCCCTTCGGCGGCCGCACCAGGTCTCCTCCCCTTAGAGTGAAATTCTTCAGAAGAGCTTGTTCACTCTCCCTGCCTCCATGTCCTCCCACTCCAGGCTGTTTCCTTGACAAGCCCATCAAAAGTTTTCCCACCAAGGTCACCGATGACCGGGGCTGCCAAATCCAAGCGTCTGTTTTCTTGTCTGACCACCAGGAGCATTTGATGTGCATACTCCCTGCCAGAATCACTTTCTCCTTGGCCTATAGCGGGCACTGCCCTCCTCCCACTGGACTGGCTGCTCTTTCTTGGCCTCCCTTTGTCCTGCTCGGCTACCCAGCCTTGAAACACCCAGGCTCCCCCTCTGGCCTCCCGTCTCCGCTCACTCGGCCCTGTGGTGTGAACGGCTCCCTGTGCACAGACTTCCCCTCCATTCTTCAGTTGCTGAGGCGGGAAACTTTGGAATCACCTTGGCTCCTCTTTCTCACACCCAACATCCAGTCCACCAGCAAGTCCTGTAGGCTTGTCCTCCAAGGCAGAGCCGGAACCCAGCAGCTCCTCACTTTCTCTGCTGCTGTCGCCTCTCGTCTGGATACTGCAACAGGTTCCTTATTCCCTCTGCTTCTGCTGACTCTTCCTGTCGTCTATTCTCCACACAAGAGCCAGAGAGAGCCTTTTAAAATGTTAGATTGTGTTGAGTTACTGGTTCAAACAGTCCAACAGCTTCCCATCCCCCTAAGAATATAATCCAAAGCCACGTCATAACCTGCCAGGCCTCCCTGATCTGACCTTCGGAGGGCTGTGTGATTCCTTCTCAATCTCCCCCTCGCTCACCGGCCTCCTCTACATTCCTCAGACACACCCGGTGCATTCGGTACATTGGGCCTCAGGGCCTCTGCACGGGCCATCCCCCCTGCCTGCCCATTCTGCTCCTAGCCCAGGGTCCATGTGGCTTACTCCCTCCAAGTCTTGGCTGAAAAGTCACCTCGGGGAGGCCTTCCCTGTTCAACCCTCCAAACTTCCTTTTCTCTTATTCTTCATTTTTCTTATTAGCACTTCTCACTCCTTGGCATTAATTATTTTTGTCTCCCCCTTACTAGAATGTAAGCTCTAAGAAAACAGGAACTCTGCCCCCCCAGGGTACCCCTGGGCTCATTACAGGCACACAATACATGTCTGTGACAGAGAATGAAGAGCCCTGTCCTGTTGCAACAGGGCCCTACGCCAGACTTGCTGCTCAGACACCGTGAGGCCTCAGCCCTAAGGACGCCTGAGGTTTCTCACAGGCCCTGGAGGAAGAAGACAGGCTGAGCAAAGAGGAAGAGGCCGTGTAGGAAGGTTTGCAGGCCCCAGACGGGGCGGCTCAGGCAGGAGGTTCACACCTGAGACGGCTTGCCCACCCAGGTGCTGGGAGTGGAGGCTGGACCCGAGCAGAACTGCCCACGAGCCACAGCTGACCCTTCAATAAGATCCTTCCTCCTTGCACACGGGCCTAAACATGCTGTTTGGTCCCCTTTAAATGTTCCTACTGCCCCACACTTATCCTCTTGGCCTACTCACCTCCTCAGAGGGCTTTCCAGACCACCCTGCCCAAAACTGTCACCTGCCATAAGTGTCTTTGTAGCACATTAGAATGGGAGTCCCAGGAGGGCAGGACTCGTGCTGACTTACCCGTTGCTCCGTATCCAGCACCCATCACTCTGGCATCTGGCAAATGCTCAGCGAGCTAAAGGGATGAGTCAGGGGTTCGGTTGCTTGTCCAAGGCACACAGAGCGGCAGAGAGGGAGTCAGGTTTCTAACCCAGGTCATCGGACTCCAGGCGATCACTCAAAGTCCTACGCAGATCCCAACTGCCCAGCCATCCATATGTCCCACATCTATTAGGTTCCTACTGTGGGCCAGCTCCTGTCCTAGGCATGATGGTACCAGGATGGACATGGGATTGGGTCCTTACCTATATGGAACCCTGAGGCTAGCAGGGGAGACAGACAAATAGAGACAATTGCCACACAGCATGACAGGTTGCATGGCAACCCACTGGAGGGGCATCTAACCCAGCCTGGGGAGGGATGTCCGAGAAGATGTTGCAAAGGAAATGACAACAGAAGATGCCCAACCCGATGGATGTTCTGGGTACAGCAACAACTAGAGCTAAGAGAGTCTGGCCCATCCTGAGACCCGCAGGTGGTTCATGCGGCTGAAAAGCAATGCGGATGGTACAGGACAGAGAGGAAGCGGCTGGGACGCGGAGGAGCCTTAGAGCCGTGATTATTACTGCTCTGTGCCGCAGGGTAGACCGTGCATGTTATCCTGAGGTCAGTGGGGAGCCAAGAAAGGGTTTTAGGCAGAAAGGTAAGGCGGTGGACTGTAGAAAGGTCACCTGCTACAACACGTGGAAGGAAACGAGCCTGGAGACCAGAAGAGTTGGAAGGGAGTTACAGCAACTTAGAAAAGCTGTGGCCAAGGCAAAGGCTAAGGCAAGGGTAGAAGAGCTGGGGAAATGGAGGCCTGAGCTTTATTTAAAAGATGGAATCAACAAGTTAGTTAGGGGAACAGGATAAAAGAGAGAGTCGAGGATTGGGGCTGGCCATGGGTGAACGAGCAGATGGTAGAACATCCCTGGGGGAGATCTGGGTGGGAGGAGGGAGGTTTGGGGTGAGGAGGGTGTGCTGTTCATAGGTGGGTGTTGAATATATAGGTCTGGGTGGAGCTCAGGGGAGTGATCTGGGCTGATGGAAAGTTGGGCTCCCTTGGCATGCGGGAGAGCTGACCTTCGGCTCCCTCCATCCTGACCACGTAGGGCACCTTCGTCCAGCACCAAACATCTTAGTGTTATACTCGGACTTGCTTTCTCTTTGCAGCCCCATGTGTTGCTCTCTTTCACTCTGAATGTGTTTTCTCTCCACCATAAGCAGAGCTTGCCTTATGTGCCATATTTTTTCTTCCCACTGTCCATTCACATGCACAGGATCTGTTTAGTAGTGAGCTTGAACAGATGGTGACAATAAATATCTACTAGGAATGGTGTCTTTTAGGTACAAAGCATAACGTTAAGATCTGAACTCTGCTATTTAATCCTTTATCTTGAGAACCCAACAAGGTAGGTACTAGGAACCTCATTCCACAGAGGAGGAAACAGGTAAAGTTAATAACACGTGTAAATTTGCACAGCTGGCAGGTGGAGAAACATGCCTTTGAATTTAGCTCAGTCTAACCCCAAAGCCTGTGTGCCCTCCTACTGAGCAGGACGTGGACCCTTCTAGGCTGGTTGGGAGGGCACAGGAGGTGACCTACAGATTTGCTGTGTGGCTGCCAGGAGAGGAGCCAGGAACCTCTCAGGGGAGCTCTGAGCAGACTCAATTCTTGTTTCAGTGGCAGAAAAAACTGACAACCAGAGGTGTTCACAATGCCATGGGCCCCTCAGAAAGTGGTGAGATGTGCTTACATGGGGACACATGATCTTTAAGAAGCCTCCAATCTTGAGCCTTTATGGGTGACCGAGCGGATGTTTCAGGGTGGGGATGATACACTTAGTAAAGTGCCCCCTGGCCACTTCAAAGAAAAGGAGTGAAGCTAGCCAAGGGGAAAAGAATCATTTAAGAAATCAGACTTCAGTGGGGTGAGTGCTCCTGAGGACCCAAGGGAAAGGGTGGGAGCAGAGGGAAGGATTTGCAGGGAGAAAACAATATTAAAAGTAGCAAGAACAATGTCCCCAGACCTGGGACCAGCGCAGGTAAGCCCATGAGCTGTGTGGAAAATGGCATAAGGAGCTGAATCACCGCTGAGCATGGGCTCCTTCCTTTCCTCTCCCTTAACTCTGCATGCATCAGCAGCTTGGCGTGAGCCCAGCAGCTCTGGGGGGAAGGGGTGTGCAGAACAGCGGAGGAAGTAACAGTCCCTTCCTGTGGGAGACTCGCTGTAGAATCCTCAGAGACAAGATAAAAAGCCGAGTGGCTGGGAAGGTTTGAGCACATGCAAGGTCAAGCACCGAAAGCAAGACCAGAGTCTGAGAACCGGCAGGGCAGGAGGGGGGAGCAGGGCAGCTGCCCAAAGAGCATCTCAGAGAAACCACAAAGCCTGCGGGGAGTTGGCAGAAAAGCCAGAAAAAGAACCCAGCAAAAGTCACAAAAGAAGATTGGAAAATGCTCTTTCCATCCACCTGGAAAAAGATGATTAAAAAAAAAAAAAGTGCTCCTTTATTAGATGGAAAAAATACACTAGGGAAGAAAGCAGGGGTCGTGGATATGTTTGTGCTCGGCATGTGTGGCCTGCACCTGCGCATGCCTGTGAACCCACTCGTGTCCAGTGCCTCTGGGGAAACTGCCTGAGGCTGTGTGCAACTGTGCTTTTGTGTAGGTGTGAAGAAGCAACTTGCCCTCGATCCTCTTGACCTCTACTCCATGCAGTCGGTGTTGTCTCTTACACACTGGTACAAAATGACCTGGACTCTAGATTAGGGAAGGACACAGTGGCCACTGGGAGCCTGAGCTCCCCGGGAACAGCAGGCTCTCTCACTCATGCAGCTGCCTTCCCCTCTCTGGGCCTCAGTTTCCTTACTTGTAAAATAACCTAGGGGCTTTCCACCTAGGGTGCACATCGTGGGCACCACTGAAGTTTTAAAATAAGAGATGGCCAGAGCCTGGCACCACCAAATCCCAGTCTCTAGAAGGAGAGCCTACTAACAGTTTCTTCACGAGATTCTGAAACCCAGCCTCATGAAGAACCACAAAGGCGCCTGGGCTCCAGATTCTGTTTCCTCCCTGTGAGCTTGCAGGCAAGTTGGGAGCGCAGTCGCGGCTGACGGGGCCTCCGCACAGAGGCAGGCTCATCGGCCACAACCAGAGCGCCTCTGGGAGACAGACAGACTCCAGTTGCAGAAGACTCCTGTCTTCGGGGCCCTGGAGAAAAACTGACCAAATGAAACTGACAGGGATAAACACAAGCTCTGCACTGATGCAAACAACATAACTGACACAGAAACTGGTAACAGCAGGTGCTTCTGGGCAGGGGAGCTGCGTGGCTGAGGACAGTGTCAGGAGGGAAGAACATTTCATCGTTACTGTATCTTCCTTCTGTATTTTGCATCATATGACTGTATTAGCTATCTTTAAAAATCACTGGGGGAAAAACCATTGGCAGAAGCACAGGACTAGGGAGAAGAACCTATCTGGACATAACTGGGACACACATAATCTAGCGTTTTAGCTGACAATCTTGCCCTCAGAACAGTGTGGTGGCTGTCAAAGCCTGACTTGTGACTTCACAGTGGACAGGTGGCATGTTCATTAAGAAGGGACCATCCTTCTGTGATCTGTGTTCACTCCCCGCTGGATCCCTGGGCCCTGGACTGAGCACCATGTTCTAAGCAGTGTCTGGACAGGCACACTAAACTACACTCAGAAAAGAACTCGGGATGGAGAAGGGGCAGGAGTGGGTGAAGAACATTGCAGTCCCTGAATATCTTCATTGGTAAAAGGGAACAGACTGTTCTTCCTGAAGACAGAGCTTCTGCTTGGTGTGGGGAGCACTGCAGAAAGGTGCTTTTGTGGCTATCTAAGGAAAAGCTTTCTAGTCTTTAGTCTCACAGAAGGTAGTAAGCTCCCTGTCACAGGAAGTACTTAAACTAGGAGCACCTGGCCAGCTCTCTGTCAGAGATGATGCTAAGGAGATTCTCTCATCCATAGAATGCTGAAGCTGGCTGAATCTCAGTCTGAGCCCACCCTGACTCGTGAGAAACACCCAGGTCCCTGGTACTAGCATTAGGCCTTGCTTTGCAGCTTTTGTCCTTTGGGGTGGTTGTGCTGCTGTCGCTCACTAATGACATCGACCCAGGGCAGTGCCAGGGTAGCCACCACTCCAAGGCTGCAGAGCACCAGACCAAAACCTGGGCCTGGCAGGGACCTGGCAAGGCCAACAGGTGCACACTTACTGAGTGCTGCTATGTGGCTGGCCAGGGGCTACTCCGGGAGTGAACATGACAGGCAGGACTCGGCCTACATTCTAGGGAGGGGACAGGAAACTGACGAGAGGACTGTTAGAAGGGATAAATGCTATACAGAGAATTAAATGCATGCATGAGATGGACTGCAGGGCTGCTCTACATGGGGGGGGGGAGAAATCAAGCAAGGGCTCTCTGAAAAGGTGACATTTCATCTGAGCCCCGAATGACGTCATCGCCTTGTCCTGATTGTCCTGCCAGCAGCATCTGTTGTGGTCACACACGGGCACACGAGTTCATTTTGGCAGACAGCTGCCCTCTGCCACCCTGCGCTCCCTTACAGCCAGAAGCCTCCATCCCTTCCCCCCAGGAGGCAGCCTTAAGTTGTCTGAATCCTACAGGGTAGTGAACAGCTCCACAGGAGTCGGGTGGGGCACAACCCGTCTCTGGAGACAAATGAGCCCGAGGTGGGTCAGATCTGAGAGATGCGATAACAGCAGCGCCCGCTTCGTCGGGTCTTTGCGAGTATTCAGTGAGTTAACCCGCTGAAGGCATCAAAGCAGCTGACACGCGGCTTAGAAAGCGGCAACTCCCTCAATATCAATAAATGCCCAGAGCCTCGCCGTGGGCTCCGGGCCGGCCCCTTGTGCCTCAGGGTCTCTCGCCGTCCTCTCTGGCCGCGGCATGGGCGCGTTCGGGTTCAGTCTCCGCAGCCTGTCCACGCTCCTGCGGCCTCCACGCAGCTCACCGCCGAGAAATACGAGGCCGCAGGTGCGCGGAGGCGGCTGGTGGGAACCGGCGCCCCGGGCCAGCGCCCGCCCCGTGGCCACGCCCCCACCTCGGTGGCCACGCCCCCGCCCTCCCACCCCTTGCCTGGAGCAAGCCGGGCTCCGCGCTCCTTTAAGGCAGCGAGCGGGCAGAGAAGAGCGTGTTTCGCCCCCTCCGACGCCGCTGAGGTAGCGGCTTCACCTTTAAGGCGGCGCGGAGACTGTTGGGAAGGGCGGCGGGATGGAGGCGGTGGGACTCCTTCACGGCAGTCGGTCCCAGTGAAACGGGGCGGGAGCCGGAGCCGGAGCCGGAGCCGGAGCGGGAGCGGGAGCGGGAGCCGGGGGCCCTTGCGGGAGGCGGGCCCAAGCAGGAGGAGAAGGTCCGCGAGAGCCGATTGGGCCGGGGCCGGGGCTCTGGGTCGGCCTAGGGGAGGGGTCGTCGCGGGCGCGGCCTGGGCTAGGGCCGGGCCCACCCTCGCGGAGGGGGCGCGGCCTTGGGCCTTGTCAGGGGAGGTGTTCGCCGGGCGTAGCGCCGGCCTATGGGGAGGGTCGTCGTGGGCGGGGCCTAGGGTGACGGAGAACCCGAGATCCCAGCTCTTTTAGGGAAGGTCTCCTAGGGTCGGGCTGACCGAGCCGAGGGGCACTGTGGCCCGGCCTGCCTGTTAGGGATGGGGCTGCCTGAGGGGCTGGGGCCGGATCTCCCGGAGAGGCCGGGTGCTCCCGCCTGGGAGTGAGCCCCCACGACTCTCGTAGGACCGCCCTCCGGTGCCCTGACCTGGCTAAGAGAGGCCCCCGAGAAAGCCCCGAGTTGGGCCGCCTAGGCCGGCCTGAGCCGGTGGTGTGGGCCGAATCTGGGTCCAGCCTCACCGGCCTCACCGCATTGCGTCTCCCGGGCCCAGCAGAGCCAGGCGCGCCCCCTGTAGGCCGAGCGCAGGACTGCCGGCTAGAGGAGGGGGCACCCCGGGGACCCAGGTACCGGGGGACGGGAGGTGTTTACCTAATCCGGGGCTGACAGCGCTGCGGCCCCAGGCCCGGCACCCGCCTGCCCGCCCCCTCGCCTTCACAGGTGGCAAGGCCATGGCCACGATGGTGCTTCCGCGAGAGGAGAAGCTGAGCCAGGATGAGATCGTGCTGGGCACCAAAGCCGTCATCCAAGGGCTGGAGACCCTGCGCGGGGAGCATCGTGCCCTTCTCGCTCCCTTGGTCGCTCCTGAAGCCGGCGAGGCTGAGCCAGGCTCACAGGAACGCTGTGTCCTCCTACGCCGCTCCCTGGAGGCCATCGAGCTGGGACTGGGGGAGGCCCAGGTAGGTCTGTCTGGAGTGCTGAGGTGGGAGGTCACAGAAGAGAGGGTTGGAATCTTCCAGAGGAATTCTGGCAATGTAGGAGCAGAATCTGAACAGGGAACCATCCCTCCCCTGGAGCTCCATGGAAGGGCCCCAGGAAATGTCCGTTGAAGAAATGAATGGGCTTTGGAGACCCCAGTGGGACCTTGCCCCAGGAGAAGCCTGATCATTGTTTAGCCCCCACACAGAACCTTGTTCCTAGCCTCTCTGCTAGGTAGCAAATTCAGAAAGGCATAGAAAAACAGAAAGTCCTTAAGACCCGCCCTCCCAAATTAATTCTTCTATATATTCATTAACAGGTAAGTTACCAAAACCTACTGTGTGCCAGGCAGTATGTTAGGTGCCAGGGATGCAGACAAGAGTCCTGCCCTAGACCACTAGGAAGACAGAAACACACGTACATTTGTTATACACTGTGATAAGTTCTCCAAAGAAAAGAACAAGATCTTGTAATAGCTTTAAGTGGGAAGTCTTTATCTATTGGTCAGGCAGGACTTCTGAGGAAATGACACTTAAACCAAGACCTGAAGGAAGAAATGAACTAGTCTCCAGAAAAGGGAGGAGGGTAAGGTTGCATGTGCCAAGGTCCTGAGGTAGGAAAGATCTTGCAGAGAACATACCTATGTGACTGGAGCTTCATGGAGAAGGAGAGAGTGACTGAAGAGGCCTATGGGGAAGGCAGGAGTCGGATCACACTGTGCTTATTACTTTGGGTCTTATTCTCAGGAAATTGGGAAGCCTTTGGAGGGCTTAAAGTAGTCAAGGGACACAGTATGACTTAGGTTGTAAAGTCTCCCTCGGGCTGAGATATGGAGAATGAGCTATAGTGGGTCAAGGATGGAGGCAGGTAGGAGGTAGGAAGCCACTGCTGGAATTCAAATGAGAATGGTGGCTTGGACTGAAGGAGTGGCCATGAGGGTGGAGAGAAGGGGACCAGCTATAGATGTTCTGGAGGTGGGTGCAGGAGGACCTGGGAGTGGTGTGAGAGAGAGGACGGGGTAACTCCCAGGTTTGCGGTTAGAGCAGGTTAAGGGGATGAGAGCCTGCATGATTAGGGGTTCTGTTTTGGCCTCTTAGGTTGGGCTGCCAGGACAATATGCGGATGGAGGAGGGGTTAGGCTCCAGGGAAAAGAGTCTTGGCCCCCTCAGATCTTGGCTGAGACACTGGCTGGCTCTATGAATCCTGAGCAGGTGGTATCCTCTTGTCTTTAAAATAGGGATCATGCCATCTGCTATATATACTTCCAGGCTGTTTAGGGAAATTTTTTAAAAAGTTAGTGGTTGTGAAAACACTTGTCATTTAGATGTTTGCTAATCGACTAGGAAGCGCAGGGCCCCAGACTGCCTGGCCCTCTGGAGGGACAGTGTGTCTGTCATCTGCTCCTTGGCCAGTTGGCTGCCAGGTGCAGAGGTGAACACACAGGGGGCCCCCTCCCCGTGTGTGCAGGCATTGGCACAGGTGGGCAACAGGATGGCATGGAGGGATAAAGGGCCCTGCTTTCCTGGCACTGGGGCATAATAGAGAAGAGGCTTCTCTGCAGAAATGACCCTGATCGTGAAGGATGGAGAAAGGGTAGAGCTTATGCAAGACCCTGAGGCAGGAAGAGCCTGGAAGCTCAGGAAAGGAGTCATAGAGGTTGCGAAGAGGATAGGCTGAGGTCAGGCTTCTCAGTCTCTACCTGCCCTGTGGCTCCCGAGCCCTTCTGCTGGGACATGCACCCCGTCCCTCCCTGGGAGCTGCAGAAGGGCAGGGGCTAACCTGGACCCTTGGCAGAAGTCAGGTTGGGGTCTTCAGTCATCCATCAAGGTTCTTTGGGAAAGTGTCAGCCCTGGGGCAGGGGGCAGTGGTTTAGTGGCTGTGGCTGCTGAGGTTTGAGTACAACACCCAGGAGAAACAAAGGAAGAAAATGGCTATCTTGGGGAAAGCACAGCACCCCAACTCGTCCTCTTCATGAGTAGCCCAATGAGGTGGGAGCTGGACCACCAATGCAGAGGACTGGCCAGAGGTCCAGGAAAAGGAATAGACTTTCTTAGAGTCCAGCAAAACCGGCCTAGGAGCCCAGGGCTTCTAACCCCAGAAGGAAGGAGTTGGGGATCCCCAAGCCTCCTGGATTCAGGTCTTGGACTATGGTTTGTTTGGGGCCTTGGGAGAAAACTCCCTTGATGAGAGGAGAATTTCAAGTCCCTCAGCCCTGCAGCTTCTCACAGGCAGGGCCTAGCCCTTCACTGGGCCCCAATTCCCCAGGAGGTCCAGGCTGCAGGTGGACAGGGCTCTGACCCACATCCTGCTGGCTGCCACAGGTGATCCTGGCGCTGTCAAGCCACCTGGGGGCCGTAGAGTCGGAGAAGCAGAAGTTGCGGGCTCAGGTGCGGCGCCTGGTACAGGAGAACCAGTGGCTGCGAGAGGAGCTGGCAGGGACGCAGCAGAAGCTGCAGCGCAGTGAGCAGGCTGTGGCCCAGCTCGAGGAGGAAAAGCAGCATTTGCTGTTCATGAGCCAGATCCGAAAGCTAGATGAGGACACCTCCCCCAACGTGAGTCCTACCGCAGCCACTGAAAGGCCAGCAGGCAGGGGGGCCGGGAGGGGGCAGAATGGAACACCCTCAGCTCCCACCCAGCCCCTGACACTTGGGCTACCGCGCACTTTCTTCCCTGATGCTCATCCTGTCTTCCTGCCCAGGAGGAGAAGGGGGAGGTCCCCAAAGACTCTCTGGATGACCTGTTCCCCAACGAGGAGGAGCAGAGCCCAGGTGCGCAGGGACAGCTGGTTCTGGGAGTGGGGCAGAGAGGGCTGAACAAATTCTTGATCCTTGGGACCCAGAGGTTGCTAGAAATGGGGAATCAAGTGGATGCCATGTTCTTTCCTGCCTCATTTCTGATCCTCACATCCCAGCATGTTAGAGCTTAAAGGGCAGGTGTTCCATGTTGCTTCTCTCTTCTCCCCAAGCTCTGTGAGAAGCAGGCACTACAGTTCAGAGCTTTGGAGCAGCCAGGCCTGGGTTCAAGTCCTGCTGTGCCACTAATTGCTCTGCGACCACTGGTAGAGTTGTTTTCTCTCTGAGCCTTTGTGAGAGTTAAAGGAGGGCACATGTGCAGTGCTGAGTCCTGGGCCAGTGCTCGCCTCATTGATAGTGCCGAGTGCACATCAGAGCCTGCCTTCTGCAGCAGAGGAGGCTGAGGTTCTGAGGTCCGGTAGTTATCTCTAGGACACAGCTTGAAATACTGCAACTGGGACATTACCCACTCTTTCTGGGGGTGACTAGACCCACTCTACAGATAGGGATTCTGAGGCAAAATAGTAACTTGCCCGGTGCCACATGTCAGGTGAGTTAAAGTCATGTGTGGCATATCCAGGCCAGCCCAGGGGGACAGTTAGGTACATCTGAGCTCCTGCCCTTGGCCTTGCAGCCCCCAGCCCTGGAGGAGGGGATGTGGCAGCCCAGCATGGGGGCTATGAAATCCCAGCCCGGCTCCGCACTCTGCACAACCTGGTGATCCAGTATGCCTCACAGGGCCGCTATGAGGTGGCCGTGCCACTCTGCAAGCAGGCACTCGAAGACCTGGAGAAGACGTCAGGCCATGACCACCCCGACGTGGCCACCATGCTGAACATCCTGGCGCTGGTCTATCGGTGAGGCTTCCCTGGGCACAGGCATCCATGGCAGTCCCTGCACGCTTCCTGAAGGCTCCAGCCCTGGCTCACAAACCCTCGGTGCCTACCATGGGCCAGGACCTGGGCTTCTCCCAGCAGTTGGGCAGCAGAAAGAGGAGCTTGTGCCCAGAGGGGGGGCTGAGCCCACAGGGTGCCTGGGCCTGCATGGGCCTGGGCTACAGATGTGAGTAAGCCTCAGTCTAGTGGAGGAGAAAGGCTTGGAAATAACCCAGAAAAAGGCAGCACATGAGGACTCCTGGAGCACCAGGGAGTTGGCACAACTTCTCTAGGCACCGTGGCTTGAGTAGGGTCTTTGGTGAAAGGTGAGTCCTCCCAGAACTTGAGAGGATTGGAAACGGTTTCCCTGGCAGAAAGGGTGCAAAGACACTGGGGAATACAGAGCATGGTGCATTGGGCATAGGCGGTAGGGGTGGGATCTCGGGGAGTCTGCCTCGTACCCCAGCACTGTATGGCCTAGTGAGTTGTGAGTGAATTACCCAAAGTCCCCTGAGCTCCTTGAGGGCAGGGGCTGACCAGGTCTTCCCTCGCACTGGATTATAATCATGCCCACTCAGTAAATACAGGAGTGACCAAGGAATCTCAGACCACTAAAGGAACGGCCTGGGATGGAGGATACCATCACCATACTTCTACCTACCCCCAGGGACCAGAACAAGTACAAAGAGGCTGCTCATCTGCTCAACGATGCCTTGGCCATTCGTGAGAAGACACTGGGCAAGGACCACCCCGCTGTGAGTGAGGCTGGGTGGAGGGGGGGCTGCCACTGCTCTCTGCAGCTCCCAGGCCCCAGAGCCCTGCCCAGCAGGGCCCTGGGTCACTGAGCCTCCGTTCATTCTCCAACTCCCCAGGTGGCTGCAACACTAAACAACCTGGCAGTTCTGTACGGCAAGCGGGGCAAGTACAAGGAGGCTGAGCCTCTGTGCAAGCGGGCACTGGAGATCCGGGAGAAGGTGGGAGCAGGCAGGGGTGGGCAGGCCAGGCAGGGGGCCTAGGCCGGCACTGAGCCCAGCTACTGGCTCCCGCTCCCATCCAGGTCCTGGGAAAATTTCATCCAGATGTGGCCAAGCAGCTGAGCAACCTGGCGCTGCTGTGCCAGAACCAGGGCAAAGCTGAGGAGGTAGAATACTACTACCGCCGGGCACTGGAGATCTATGCCACACGCCTCGGGCCTGATGATCCCAATGTGGCCAAGACCAAGAACAACCTGGTACCCTGGACTAGGAGGGGCTGCAGCAAAGAGGGAGGGAAGAAGCGGGGGGGTGGGGGGAGGGAAAGGCTCAGCTCCCTGCATCCTGCTTTTCCTCTGGCCCTCCAGGCCTCCTGCTACCTGAAGCAGGGCAAGTACCAGGATGCAGAGACCCTGTACAAGGAGATCCTCACTCGTGCTCATGAAAAGGAGTTTGGCTCTGTCAATGGTGAGTCTATGGCTGCCATGTGCCCCCACCTCACGCAGCGCAGGCTCACTCAGCCATCAACCCCCACAGCAGCCAGGCACGCCCTGGTGCCTGGGGTCTGATTGGTCCCCAGCACTCGTGTGCACACGTGAGCATGTACACACACCTCCTGTGCCCTGCCTGTGCCATGCACAGCTTTTGCATACCCCATGCCTTTGGCCCAGTCTTCCCCCATTCTCTATTGGGCAACTTCTGCTTACCATGAAGGCCCAGCCCAAATGTCATCTCCTCCAAGAAGCTACCTCTGGCCCCTGATGGTCAGTCATTTCCTGCTCTGGGATCCTTCAACCTGGTCCATCATTCAGGCTCAGACATGTCTTAGGTTGTGGGCCTGAGATGTCTAAGGATCTGCTCCCCTAAGCCCCTCAAGCACAAGCCTGTGCCACAGTCATCTGTTCATTCATTCAAGAAAGCCCAACCCTGGTCCTTCCTGGCTACCACCCCCAGACCCCAGTTCTATGTTCAGCTCAACCAGGAGAGGCCTATGTGGGAGGCTGGTGACAGCCCCTTTCTCTCCCCAGGGGACAACAAGCCCATCTGGATGCATGCAGAGGAGCGGGAGGAGAGCAAGGTAGCAAGCACTGTGGGGCAGGGCTGGGGTGGGTGTCCAGGGAAGGAGGGTGAAGCTGGGGTGTGTAGAGGGGAGGGCCTTCTCTTCCCACCTCCCCTGACTGTTCTTTCCCCCAGGATAAGCGCCAGGATAGCACCGCCTATGGGGAATATGGCAGCTGGTACAAGGCCTGTAAAGTAGACAGGTGAGGACGGTGGGGCTGGTGGTAGAGTAGGTAGCAGAGAAACAGTATCCTGGGTGGGGGCTGTGGCTGGGCTGCACAATTCATACTGCTAACCCCCAGGACCACACCTCTTCTCTCTCAGCTTGTCTTTTAAGGCCTGGCTCACAGGCCACCTATCCAAAATGGCTTTCGGTACTGGGGAAGCTTGATGATTTCATTCTTGGGTCTCCCAGCTTTTTTTTTTCTTTAATTTTTATTTATTGATTTTTAGAGAAATGGAAGGGAGAAGGAGGGAGGGAGGGAGGGAGGGAGGGAGGGAGGGAGGGAGGGAGAGGTGGGGAAGGGAGGGAGGGAGGGAGGGGAGGAGAGAGAAACATCAATTTGTTTCACTTCTTTATGCATTCATTGGTTGATTTGTGTATGTGCCCTGACTGGGGATTGAATCAACCTTGGCATATCAGGACGACACTCTAACCAACTGAGCTACCCAGCCAGGGCTTGGGTCTCCCAGCTTTTAGTCCTAGTGGCAATATCCCACTTAGGGTCCTGGGGCCAGGTCCCCAGCCCTGGGGTGATTCCAAGAAAGGAGAGTGCAGCTGGGCCTCCTAGCACAGGGCTTGACACCTAGGAGGGGTGCAATCCTGGTTGGCTGAATGGTTTCTTACAGCCCAGTATGGGCTGGATGCCAGGATAGGCCCTGGTTCCTGGAGAACACAGAATTTGAGACTGTGCTGCTGTCCTGTCCACAGCCCTACAGTCAACACTACCCTGCGCAGCTTGGGGGCCCTGTACCGGCGCCAGGGCAAGCTAGAAGCTGCACACACACTGGAAGACTGTGCCAGCCGCAGCCGCAAGCAGGTGGGGCAACAGGCATGAGGGCTGGGGCAGGGACCTGGTTGGTCCTGTGTTTTCCAATCAGAACTTGTTGCTCCACCTAATGTGCCCTCTACTTCCTTAGGGCCTGGACCCTGCAAGCCAGACCAAGGTGGTGGAATTGCTGAAAGATGGCAGTGGTGGGCGGGGAGACCGCCGTGGCAGCCGAGATGTGGCCGGGGGTGCTGGGGCTCGGTCTGAGTCTGACCTTGAGGAGGCAGGGCCTGCAGCTGAGTGGAGCGGGGTGAGTCTAGGGGTTGGGGCGGGCCAGGAGGCTGTGTAGCCAGCATGACAGAGACAAACCTGTCCACCCCACAGGATGGCAGTGGCTCCTTGCGGCGCAGCGGCTCCTTTGGGAAGCTCCGAGATGCTCTGAGGCGCAGCAGTGAGATGCTGGTGAAGAAGCTGCAGGGTGGTGGCCCCCAGGAACCCCCTAACCCCAGGTCAGCCTCTGCCCCAATAAGCCTACCACCCAGGGTGAGCCTCAGGAACCCACCCAATGACCTCAAATGAGCTCCTGACCCAGGGTGAACTCCCTCATCTCTGTCCAGCTTCACCACCCACCAAATCTGTTGTTCCCCTCTCATCACCCTCCCTCCCAACCCCAACCTGACCCCCTTTCCCATCCTCCCCCATACCACCATGGGCACATCCTGCCTTCGTTTCCCTCAGGATGAAGCGGGCCAGTTCTCTCAACTTCCTCAACAAGAGTGTGGAAGAGCAAGCCCAGGTATGGTGGGTGGAGGCCCAGGCCCCAGGGCTGGAAGCTTAAATGTCCTGTGTACCTGTGGAGTTTCTCAAGCATGTCTTCATCCAGCAGCATTTCCTGTCTCTGTCCCAGGCCTGGCTTTGGGCTGGACACTGGGGAGACAAATTAGGGAAACCCAGCCCCTGCCTGGGTGGATATGCAAGTGGCCAGTGCTTACACAGTCACTATGGAGGTGGGCAGGAGTGTCAAGTACTGGGGCGGGGCATGAGTGGGGCTTAGAGATTCTTGCTGGCCACACCCCTTCCCCTTGGGGCCAAGTAAGCCGACTGGCAGCAGCAGGAGGCTAAGCCACCTGCCCCCTCTGCCCACAGCCTGGAGGCACAGGCCTCTCTGACAGCCGCACCCTCAGCTCCAGCTCCATGGACCTCTCCCGAAGAAGCTCCCTGGTGGGCTAATACTGAAGGGGCAGACCGGTCGCCAGAGCCTCCCCCTGGGGCACTGCCCCCATCCCCAGCCCTGCGCATGGGCCTGCTGCTTGTATTGCCTGTGTCTCCCAAGAACTCCTGTCTTTTCTGTTCAATCTCAGGGTAACCTCCTCCCTAGTCATCTCAGCCTGAGCCCTGGAGGCTGGGCCTGCCGGCTCCAGCTCTACCCCTTATTTATTCCTTCCAGCAGGGCCCCCTCTTCCCTAGGTTCAGGGCCAGTGAGAGAAGCTGGCTGGGGTCTTCCAGGTAGACTCAGTTGCCCACCATCCCCTGACCCTGGAGCCAAGAACACTAAGCACCTGCCCTCCTGTCAGCACCCCTGTCTTCCCCCGGCCGTTGCTTCTGTATATAGAGAAATAAGTTATTGGCCGCGCCCCTCCCCTCAGTCCATGGTACTGCCTGGGCCTCCCCTCACCCCGTCCTTCTCTAGTGGTACCGCCCAGGCCTTAATCACCCCCATTCCGCGCGGTGGTATCTCCCAGGCTCCACAACACATCTCGGGGATCTCTCCTTGGGTTCCCTGGGCCTTGTCGCGCTCCTCCTGTACTCTTAGGGGTGCGTCCTGCCCCGCCATTGCCCCATGCCCCAGGATGGAGAACCCTCCCTTTACCCGTCCCCTCACCGCTGGGCTCTGCCCTGCATCCCGGCCTTATGCACTGCCCCTCCTGTTCGACCCCGCCCAGGCACTGCCTGTCGAGCCATCCAGCCACGCCTCCCACGCCTGCAGCTTCTCTCGAGGGACAGTGATGTCCCCACTGTGGCAGGAGCTGCCCCAGTTGTGGGGTGAGGTGGTTGCTCTCTATTTTCAAATGTTGCTGTAGAAATAAAGATGGTTTGAATCTGAGCCAGGCTTGTTTTGGGGCTGAGGCCCAGGGCTCCCAGCGTCTAGGTTTGGGGTGGGTCGGGAAAGGCTGCGAATGAATGGGGGGGGGGGGAGGTTGCTCACGTCTAATCCCTCGCCCAGATATTCTGCTCCTATCCCGTAATTGTTTGGGGGCCCCCAGGTTCGGGATCTAACAGTTTTCATCTCTGAGGTTTTAGAGACTGCGGGCTTTGATTGAGCTCTGCCCCTTACTAACCTGTGAGACCTTGAGCGAGTTACCAAAACTCGATTTTCCTATCTATAAAATGTGGATGACGACATCTTCCTCTGGGGCCTGTGGCTGTGAGTTGGGAACGCCAGCACCCGAAGAACCCTGGATAAATAAACTTTTACTGATACAACTCCGGGAGGCGGGAGGGTAGGGATAACTGCCTCTGTGAAAAGTCAACCCCAGCCCTAAATAGCGCTTCCTACTCGGGACGCCATGAGGCTCCCGCGCGCCTGGTCCTCAAGCCCAGGTGTGTCTAGAGTGAACTACAAGCCCCAAAAAGCAATGCGTGGTGGTGATGGGGAGAGGCTAGAAGGCTCGGCTCCCCGGCTTACGCCTGCGCAGCGGGGGGTGTTGGACAATCTATGGAGACTACAAGTTCCGAGAAGCAACGCGGCGAGGTCCCAGTCGGGACCGTTTGCGGCTGCGCGTCGCGGGCGGGGCCTCTGGGGCGGAGCGGCCACCATCTTGGAACGGGAGGCGGAGCAGAGCCGACTGGGAGCGACCGAGCGGGCCGCCGCTGCCGCCATGAACCCCGAATAGTGAGTGAGCCCCGCCCGCGCCGTCCGGCGTAGCCTCGATCCCGAATACAGGGCTGTATGCTTACCGAGGTTGTCCGGCCCGGGTCAGGACTGCGCGGCGCCCCCACATCCGGGTCCCTCTTCCGCTGACCTCCCCCCCTCACATCCGGGTCCTGCCCCTCCCCTGGGGGCCCCAGGACCCCTGCTCCACACCCCGAGTTCTTGCAGCCGGGGGCACCACTTGGAGCCGGAGGGACTGGCCCTACCAGGCCGTATGGGTCAGTTGAACCCGCAGCCCTGGCCTCTCCAGGCCTCAGTTTCCCCACCTGGTTGGAAGTGGCGATCTGGGTGCTGACAACGGTCTCAGCGTTATGGGTACCTCACCAGATGGTTCTTGGCCTCGGTCCAGACTCGGGCCCTTTAGGTCGCGTCGGAAATCCTTCTGCTCGTCCTATTCTCCCGGAATCCGGTTCCTGGGGCTCGCCCAGGGGCTGGTTAGACGCGGGAGGCCTCGAGGCGCTGCCGCTGGTCCTCCCGCTGCTGCTTTCCCCCTGCCTGAGTCTAGCTGCCCTGCCGCTCCAGCGACCGGCCCCTTCCCGCCCTCTCCGTATATTTGCGCAGCCCTCAGCGCCACCGTCACACCCCTTCCCTTGGCTGTCACACTGTTGGTGAAGTTTAGATGAATGTAGCATTCGCTTCCCCCACTTCCAGTGGGATTCTTTTCCTCAGCCTCTCCTTCTGGTCACTCCCCCTAGGGGTAGGTGGCCCACATCTCTGTCCCAGACTTCTCATTGACTGTTTTCCCCAAGTGTCAGTTATCTTCTTCCTCCTCTGCCACTTCCTTTTTCTCCTCCAGATCCAGCCTCAGGTTTCCTTGGGGAAGGGTGAGGTTCTGAGCTGGATTATAAGGGGGATTAGAGAATGGAACCGCCAGGCTCTCGCTGAGACTTTGGAGTTAAACCTGGTTTCCAGTCTTAAAGTTAACAGCTATGTAACTTAGGGCAAGTCACTTCCCTTCTCCGAACTCTGGTTTCCTCATTTTTTGGGAATAGCAACCCACTTCACTGGACTTAAGTGAGAGGAAGCGCTTGGAATACGTAGCACAGGGCTGGGCACAAGTAGGAACTCAGTAATTTTAACTGCTGTCTATTATTATTGCGACCTCTTCTTAGAGGCTTCATACCACACTCTTTACATAGTCACTTAACAAGCTCTAGGCTGGGCTCTGGCTTCCATTTCTGGGGCCTCCCCTGCCAAGACAGGTACACAGTACAGGCAGGTTCCCTAAATAGTCCCTACTGGACTCCAGACTAAGGAGTCTGTCAGGAATCAGGGTAGGATACCCAGCTCTGTCACCTAACTTTTTGTGATCTCAGCAAGTCATGTCCCTCTTTGTGCCTCAGTTTCCTTCTCGGTAAAGTGGGAATTCATACTCAGGCCTTTGGGCCATCTGTGTTATAGGGGGTGATCTGCTCTCCCCCTCCCAGGACTTGTGGGTCACCTTAGTACTCTGAACTGAGGCATGCCTCAGTGTGGGAGACTGCTACAGCTATGACTCCAGGGTGATGGCAGTGGGCTCCCTACCTTCCCTCACACCTTCCCGTCCTTTCTCTCTAGTGACTACCTGTTTAAGCTGCTTTTGATTGGTGACTCGGGCGTGGGCAAGTCATGCCTGCTCCTGCGGTTTGCTGTGAGTAAGAAGTCTCCCATACATTCATCTGGGTTTCTGGCTGGTGGCCGGAGGGAGAAGGGGCAACCCAGAGCACAGTAGTTGCAAGACCTGGGGGACCAAGGATGAAGTTGCAGGACCTGCCAGCAATATAACTGACTGAACAAGGGCACATGGCTGGCAAATTGGGTGCAGTTAGGAACTTTGCTGGGGCAGGAAACTTGAGGGAGGTTTTCCAGTTGGGCCTCTGGTCTGTTCGCTCAGGCCATCTCACTGGCCCCCGATCTTCCAGGATGACACATACACAGAGAGCTACATCAGCACCATCGGGGTGGACTTCAAGATCCGAACCATTGAGCTGGATGGCAAAACCATCAAACTTCAGATCGTGAGTGTTGCTCTTCCCAAAGTCCCTGATGCAGAGGCATCCACCATGGAAGGGGAGGGGCTCTGGGCATGGAGCCCAGGGCTGACCTGCCCTTCTCTCATGCTGTCTTATAGTGGGACACAGCTGGTCAGGAGCGGTTCCGGACCATCACTTCCAGCTACTACCGGGGGGCTCATGGCATCATTGTGGTGTACGACGTCACTGACCAGGTACTCCTGGGCTCACCTTCCCCAGCTCTGCTTTCTCAGCCTCAGGTCTTTGACTCTGGCTTCTTTTTACCCTTCCCATCCTCTCTTCCTGATGTGGCATGGAAAGAAGACTGGACTTGGACTCATTTCACCAAGGGGGAAATAGTGCAGAAACAGATCTTCCCAAGGCCCTGCTGCAGGGTCTTGGCAGAGCCAGGCCTCATCCTTCCCCTCCAAACCTGCCACCTTATTTTAGCCCTTCGAGGTACCTATGTTTTGAAAAGGTTTAGTCAGTTGATTGGTTGCTGTGCTGGACCATGGCTTCCTGTGTGAAAACACTAGAGAAGCAATTAGAGAGCCTTAGGCAAGGAAGCGAGGGAGCCCTGCACTCTGGGCCCAGTGTGAGCAGAGGTCTGGGAGCCCGTGTCTGTTGTGGCAGCATTAGTCACATGTCTTTGGCAGCAATGTGATGTTAACAACCAGAAATAGTCCCAGCATACCTTACAGTTGACAGAACCTGTCACAGTCTTTTGATGTTGTAACAGTCTAGAGGTCTGCATTGTGTTCCCATTTCACAGGTGAGATGGGTCAGAGTAGTGAAGAGACCAGCTCAGAGTCCTGCATCTGGTCACGTGGCAGACAGAAAGCCTACGTCTACTGATTCTACCTACTTTGTTCTTTCTGCCAAACCTTGTTGCTTAGTGGGGACCAGGTTCTGGGGACATGGAGATGCTTCCTTCAGCTTCAGGCCAGGAGGAGTCCCTGTCTGAGGGGCAGCTGGGCTCTTCGGCTCACCAGGGACTTGTGGTGGTACCTCCTGGACAAGCTGTGGGTGAACTGTGCTCCACTCAGACAAAGGTCACCAAGGACCTCTGAATGCCAAATACTGTGACCTCATTCCAGTTCTCGCCCAGATTGACCTCTCGTGGCTTTTAACTCTGTTCTCTTTCCTATCCTTAAAAAGTTGACTATCTGTAGCTCTCCCAGCTCCTGGTGCATTAGATTCTCTTTTCAGTGGCTTTTTATTGGTTCATCCTGTACTGTCCCCATAACCCCATAGTTTGTGCTTCCTGACCTTGCCCCAAGCCCCCTCCTGACTCTCCCTGCACAGTTTTGGCCACTTTGTGGTTTGGCTGCTGTCTGATATTCTGTGATACCTACTTCTAAACAGCTCTCACTGTAGATCTGTGTCCTGCGTCCCGTGGGTACTTTTTGTCTGCATTCTTATCTTCACAGCATTACCCAGTGGACTAAGGAGTGGGGTCCCCATTTTCCTGGGGAGAAAAGACGCTTGAAGAGGTGTTAAGTAACTTGCCCATGGTCTCACAGCCAGGAAAGGCAAAGCCAGTGTTTGAATCCAGGGTTCTTTGCTTTCAAGCACACCTTTCCTGCTCCCAGACAGCCTCTCCTGAGCTCCAGACCATCTACGGAACTCAGTGTATCCAGCTCTGGCCTCACCACCTCTCCCTGAACTAGCTCTTGGATCCCTGTTAGCCTGACCAGAAAACTCTTCCCTCCCCCAACCAGGGTCCGAGGTCCCCTCTGTCGTCCCCATCGTCTCTCTCAAATCTGTCTCTCCCTAATAATAGCAGTGATGGGATAATAGCTCCTTCTAATTAAGCGCTTGTTATGACTCAGGCCTACATTCATTATCTCATGCTCACCACAACCCCACTGGGAGGTACTGTTTTATAGAAGTGAGGAAACTGAGGCTCAGGTCAGGTGACATATCTAGGGTCACACAATGAATAGCAGAGCCTGGGCTTCACCCATGATGGTCTCACTGGACCCTGTGCTCTTCCCTGCCTCAATCCCTGGCTCAGGGCACAGCCTCTCTTCCCTGGATTATTCCAGCCACCTCCCAGTTGGTCTCCATCTTTTTGCCGCTCTGATCTGGCCTCTATACTGCTTCCAGGACTATCGTCGCAGAACACAGGTGTGCTCCTGACACTCCTTCCTAAGAAAACCACTGCTGGCTCCTAGTAGTCAAAGGCACAGCCAGGCTAAACCCCTCCACTCACTGGCCTTCCTCCTCGCCCTCTCCTTCCCTGCTCAGGGCCTGTCCCAGCAACATTCAGCTTCTCCCCACTTTCCAAAGACATCATACCCCTCTCATTCTGTGATCTAGCATATGTCGTCTCCTCCCCTTGCATCTTTCCCCGCCCCTTCACTTGCTTTCATGCAAGGCCAGCTTCTCCCTGCAGGTGTAGGTCAGCTGAGCCTCCCAGGCAGAAGTGGTCCTGGAGTGCCACAGCTCCTGCCTCTATCCCTGCAGCGCTCATTACCCTGTCTTGCCATCGTGTGTGTCCTGGTCTAGTCCTCCCTCTCCCAAGTACTTTAGGGAAGGGCCCAGTTATCATTCCCTTCTTTGTCCCCAATGCCCAACACAGGGCCCAGCCTGGGACATGGCAGGAGGTGTAAGTTTGAACCCTGGTGATATCTATCCCCAGGCCTCTGGCCCCTATGAGGGGAAAGTGGCTCCAGCTCTAGCACAACCTGAGAGTTCTGTCCTTTCCCACATGCCAGGGGTGGGGGGTGGGGAATGGCAAGTTGCCAGGAGAACTCAGTAAGGAGGCTGTTGGTGCCAGAAGTAGGAGGAATGTTAGACTCTGTTTCCAGGATACCTGTCTCCCTCATAGGCCAGGGTCTCCGCTGCGAGGACCCTTCACCTGCCAATGGGCTCTAAGACTTCAAACCTTAAAGGGACTCTTAAGGCCACTGTGAAAATTTTATTTCTGCTAACCTGTTGCCCTCTGTCTCTGTCTCTTCTGGTCTCTCTTCTGATGTCATTTGCTCCCCACATGTGGTTGAACCTTTTTTTTGTCTCACAGAGAGGCGAGCAGCTGCAGGCCTTTAGGCCTAGGCTGTGTAGGTGTTATGGCTGTCAGCAGACAGCTAGGGCTGGGCTGGGGCTGGCTTTGGGGGTCTCAGATGGAGGAAGGCAGGGAGGAGAGCTAAGCCTGGAGGGAAGTGCTTCCTGTGGGTCCCTGAGACCAGGGTTCCTGTTCCTCTCAGGACCCAGGGCCGCCCCTTCCCTTCAAAGCCCTTGCTCTCCAAGCCTAGGATAGGCGTGGGAGTTGAGAGCAAAGTAACTTTTGACCCTGGCTGTTCTAGGAGTCCTATGCCAACGTGAAGCAGTGGCTACAGGAGATCGACCGCTATGCCAGTGAGAGTGTCAATAAGCTCCTGGTGGGCAACAAGAGCGACCTCACCACCAAGAAAGTGGTGGATAACACCACCGCCAAGGTGAGCAGGGCTGGGCTGGGCCTCCCAGGGTGCGCTGGCATTGACTGCCTCTCACCCCTTGCTTCCCTCTTCTCTCCTCTCCCCTTGGCAGGAGTTTGCAGACTCTCTGGGCATCCCCTTCCTGGAGACCAGTGCCAAGAACGCTACCAATGTTGAGCAGGCGTTCATGACCATGGCTGCTGAAATAAAAAAGCGGATGGGGCCTGGGGCTGCCACGGGGGGTGAGCGGCCCAACCTCAAGATCGACAGCACCCCTGTGAAGCCAGCTAGTAGCGGCTGTTGCTAGAAGGGGCACATGGGGTGGGACAGGAGGGGCACCTTCTCCAGATGATGCCCTAGAGGGGGCAGAAGGTGCCTCCCCCTCCCAGGGCATTTGAGTCTGCGGCTTTGCGGTGTCCTGGGCTCCTCATCTCCCTCTGGCCCATCTGCCTGCCACCCTGAGCCTTGGTTCTGCCAGGGCCCCCAAGGGAGGACACCAGGGCCTGTGGCTGGGGTGGGGGTGGGGGCTTGCTGTGCTGCTGCCTCTAGGTAACTTTAAAAGACCCTACCATACATTTTTCTTTGGGATGAGGGCTTCGTCTGTCTCCCTCCCCCACCTCCCATGGATGCTGCAGTGGGTTTCTCCCCTTCCCCTTCTTTTCTCCTCCACCCATCCCTTCCCCAAGAGCTGAGGGCCTCCCTGGCCTCTACTGCCCCAGCTGAAGTCAGTGCCTGGGGCCAAGAATAGGACCGGGGGAGCAGACCTCAGGACGGGCATGGGGGCTGCAGGGCCCCGACAGCCCACCCTTTCCCCTCCTCCCTACCTCTCCTCCCGCCCCTCCCACACTCACAGCTCCAACTGTCCAGCCGCAGTGAGGTCTGAGCACATCTAGGGCAGGTGGGCGGGCAGCCGAGCTGGGCCTGTGTCTTACGCCTAGAGGGAGCCTGCTCTTGCCACCCCCTGCCCTGCAAGTGCCAGGCCCATGTGCTGCCTGCCCACCGTGCCCCTTTGTCCCCAAGGCAGGCGGAGGTGGAAGGCTCACGGTGCCAGAGGCCAGGCACCAGCCTTAACCCTCACTCTGCCAGCCCTCCTCCGTTTCTCTGAGGCAGCGCATCCGGCTTTTTCTCCCCCTTCCTTGGAGTTTACCAGGGCAGATCCTCATCCTCTGTTGCTACTTCTCCTCTGGGGAAGGTGGGTGCAACCCAGGGTTGGGGGCCTCTCTGCTCACCCCCTCCCACCCAGGATCCTAGCCCCTGGCCCCTTGACATAGCTTCTTCCTGCAAAAAAAAAAAAAACCACACCTTTGGTCTCTACCTGAGAAGCCATGCCCCTTGTGCTGTCTCTCTCGCCTGTCCCACCTGTGCCCTGCCTTCCAGCTTGTATTTAAACCTCTGGGTTGCCCCTTGGGGTGCCCCCCACACCCCCAGGTTCCCCTCTGGTGTCATGTCAGGCATTTTGCAAGGAAAAGCCACTTGGGGAAAAGACAGAAAGGACAAAATAAATTTCCACTGGCCCTCCGGTGAGCTGAGGGTTTTTGCAAGGAAGTTGTGGTGGCTGAGTGTGGTCTGTGATGGGAGCCGCCTGGAGGTGGGGGATGGAACTGGAGCCCTGGGCTTGATGGGCGCACAGGGGTCTTGGCTTGGGCTGTGTCCAAGGGTTGCTGTTCAAAGTCCTTGACCCACTTCCCGAAGCCTGGAGAGCTGCGTGCTTGTGCTTCTGTGGTCTCCCCAGGGCCCCCAACACGGTTCCAGCAGTGAAGGAGGCAGGCAGGCGGCCATCAGCGAGTACCTGGTGCACCAACACCTGCCCAGGCACACAGCCAGGATGTGAAGTTGGGCAACAGCTGGGGGCCCCAGACATCTTGCCCCATTGGGCCTGGCCCACATACCTTCGAGGCCTCTGGTTCACCCCCTCTGGTTTCACTGGCTTCAAGCCAGGTGTTTCTGCCCCTTCGGAAGTGACAAGTGTACAGTGACAAGTGCTTCACACTTAAGACCTCTTAGTATAGCCTCCCGACTGTGGGTGAGACCCGAGGGTGAGAGCAGGGGTGTGTGCTGATCCGAGGGGACCTAGTGTGGTTGTGGCTGTGGTGGGTTCCTGTGTGCCACGGTGGGCGGGCGGAGGGGCGGAAGAGGCAGAGATGGGCGTCCCTGCCTACGTGTCCCTGAGGTTGGGTGGGTGGTGGCACCCGGGCCAGGTCTGACAGGCGGCCGGGCTCACCGAGACCCAGCCCCGCCCGAGGCCGCTGGCACGCGGCCCCGCCCCCGGCTCCGCCCCGCCGGCTTCGCGGGCTGGAGAGGGAGCCGCGGGCGAGGGATCGCAGGATGAGCGATCGGGGCCCGGGCAGTCGGCAGCGGACACGCCGCCTGAGCCCACCGGCCTGCGCCCCGCGGCCCCGCGGCCCCGGCCCCGGCCACGCCGCCAGCGTCCCCCGAGCCCTGCGGGCCATGCCCGGCCGGCCCTAAGCGCGGGCCGGGGGGGCGTCCGCTTGCGCCCGGGCCCCGCGCTGGCGCCCCCCGGGCCGCCGCCTGGGGCGGGGGCCATGGCGTTCACCTTCGCCGCGTTCTGCTACATGCTCACCCTGGTGCTGTGCGCCTCCCTCATCTTCTTTGTCATCTGGCACGTAAGGCCGGGCAGGGGCTGGGGCTGGGGGCTGGGTGGGGGCATGGGGCGCACGGAGCGGAAGGGGCCCCGAGGATGGATGGTCTCAGGGCCCGGGGAAACTTGGAGACTCCTCTCCGCTCTCCCCTATCGTCTGGCTTCTGTTGGCCCCCATTAACACCCCCACCGTCGGCTTCCTTCGCAGGGAGGCCCCCCTTCCTCCACCACCCCCGCCTCTCTGTGGGTATGTCAGTCAGTCCCTGACCCCCTTCTCTTGCCCAAGCAGCCTTGGGATGTGGGGTGGAATTCTGGGGTTCTTGCTTCTTTATGCTCCTACCCCCCCCACCACCATCCAGTTGCCCCCGTTTCCGTCCAGCAGTTTGTCTGTCTGCTCGCCCCCCCTTTGTGGGTTTTTCCAGCCAGAGTGATGGAGCTGGTTGCTATGGCAACTGCATCTGTTTACAGGACCCACAGATCGCAGAGCCCATTAACCCTTTCCCTTCCAACCCCCTCCCTGACCCAGCAGTGATTGGCTCTAAGCAGCCCCAGAGACCTGCCCCCCACCACCAGCTCACCTTGGGTTTCCCTACCCCTCCTGTGAGGGCTTCCCCCCACCAGGTTTCCTCCCCACTTTCCAGCTTCCCTCCTCTTCCCGCCCCCGCTTTCCCCTTTGTCTGGTGTTCTGTTCCATTCTCTCTGGCCCAGCCTCACACCTGGCCCTTGAGAATCTCCACTTCTCACTCCTTTACCCTCATTGCCCTCCTTAGAGAGGGTCCCTCTCCCCCTCTCTGGGGCCCTCTCAGTGGTGCCCCTGCCTGGCTCCCTTCCTCTCAATACTGAACTATCAGTCAGCCTTCAGCTCACTGGGGCCTTCAGCCCCCCTCACTGCCCTCTCTCCACCTCTGTCCCTCCTCGGCCCCCACTTGATCCCCTCCCACAGCTGACCCACCGCAGCCCGGGCCCACTCAACTCGGCATCCTCTGCTGGCACTTCTAGTACACGCCTCCCCGATCTTTTCCCCCTCTGGGGGTCCCTTTACCTCCTTCAAGTCCTTCCCTGTTCCCCCTTCCTTCGTTCTTCTCACTTCCTCCCCATTGTCTCACCTGATTCTTTCCTGGTCTCCCCACTTCCTCTCTCCTTGCTTTTCCTGGGACCTGCTGCCTGCCTGCTCGGTGGTCCTCCCCGGCTCTTGACCAGTCTCTCCTTTGCCATCCCCTGCGGCCCCCGCTGCCTGTCTCTTACATCAGAACTCCATGGACTCAGACTGTCTCTCCTGTGTGAGGAGTGAGCCCCCCAGGCACCTTCACACACACACTCCATCTCCAGCCCTCCCTCTCCCCGGCTTTGTCTTTCTCTCTCTCTGGGTCTCTCCGTTGCTTTATCTTTCCCCTCCCCCTTTCTCTGTTCTCTTTCCCTCCCTCCATTCCCCCTGGATCCATCTTGATCTCTCTGAGTCTCCTATTTCATCTGAGCCTTTGACCGTCCTATGGGGTAGGAGCAGGGGAGGGCTGGGGTCCTGAGGACTGGAAGGAACTGAGGCTGGGCACACAGAGCTAACCAGCTCCTGGGAGAAAGGCTCCTGGAATTCAAGAAACCCCTTGTGGGCCCCTCCCTATCCAGAGGCCTCCCACAGTCCCTATGTGAGGGGGGTCCCTGTCCTTAGTGGGTCCTCAGAGAAGTCCTCCATCCAACTAACTTGCATCCATGCTTCCTGAGAACCAGTTCTGGGCAGCTTTGGGGAGGTCAAGGGTAGTAAGATTCAGGCTTTGCCCTGTGGGGCTCCCAAGCTGGGAGAAAGGGCCCAAGCTTTCTCCACAAATATTTATTGAGCACCTACTATGTGTCAGACGTTGTATTGGCTCAGCTATCTAGCTGGGTGATCTTAGCAAGTCCCTCATTCTGAGTTTTGTTTCCTGGTTGGTAAAATGGGCTTGTAGTGTGTACGTTACAGTGCCCAGAGCAGGGCCTGCTCAAGGCGTAGGGTAGGGACAGGAGGTGTGGTCCTCAATCCAAATTGGTAAGAACTAGAACCTTCCAGGGCAGGACCCCCGACCTACCCTACACCCTGAGCCCAGGCCCAACTGGTCGCTAGGCAACCCTGATGGTGAGTGACGCGTGTCAGCTGTCACCCTGGGGGATTGTTTGTTCCAGGAGGCTGAGTCAGCGCCAGGCAGCCTAGGGGGTGGGAGGCGAGACACCCGCCTCCTGCTGGTGGTGCCAGCTCTGGGGCAGACAGACAGCACCCTTCCACTCCCTGCTGGACCCTGTTGCTGTGTCTGGCAGGCAGGTGGCTGCCCAGAGTCAATAGGGAGTTGGGGGTGCTGCTCCAGATGGTCCCATCTCCCTCCAGGAAGCCCATGTTCTCTCCCTCCCAGCCATCTGGGGTCGGCTGCTAGGGCATGGCAAGGCTGCTGCTGAGGGGAAGGGACCCCAGAAGGCTCCTCTGCCAGCCTTCATCCCATGCCAGTTCCCCCAGGTCTGTCCCCTCAAACACCTGCTCCCCCCAAGTTCGCCATCCCAGTGAGGATACTGCCCCACCAGGTGCGCTAACACCCAAAAGCACCTTGGGCCCCTCTGCCTCCACTCCCTTGCTATTCAAGCCCTCTGGAGCCTGGCTTCTAAATAGCTCTGGAATCCATCCACACCTCTACATCCCCACTGCCACTCTCTTCACTCAGATCACCATCAAGGAAACACTCTTAACAGTCTCTTCATTGGTCTGTCCTGAGTATGATAAAGTGGTTAAGGATTTTAACTCTAGAGTCTCAGTTAGAACCCTAGCTTGCCACCAACTAACTGTGTGGCCTTGGACTAGTCACTTAACTCTGTCTCAAGTTTCCTCATTTGTAAAACAGAAATGATAATACCTACATCAGGTTGTTGCAGGCATCAAATGAATTCAGACAGAAAGCCTGCTGGCATAGAGGAAGCATCATGTAGGTCTTGGCTGGAACTCCTAGCCAGTTTGTAATTCCTGCTCCATCAATTCTGCACCAACCTGACCACCCCACTCTGCTGCATCATACTCCTCAATGGCGCCCCATTACTTTCATGTTAAAGTCCAATCATCGGGCCCAGCCTCGCAAGGCACATGTGTGGCTCTGCCGACCTCTCCAGCCCATCTTTCACTATTTTATTTCTTCCCATTCGCCTCACACTTTCATTCTAGCCCTGTGGAATCTGTAGCTTCCTGAATATTCTCTCAGCCCTCTGCCTTTGAACCTGCTGTTCCTGCTGAGACACTCCCTCCCATTTGTTCACCAAACACCTATTCAGTTCAGCTGGAACCCCACATCACCCCCTTACTGGGTCAGGCACCCACTTTAGGCTCTCCCTGTGCCCTGCAGCCCTGATCACCCTGGAATGTAGTCACAGTTCTCCCAAGCTCGGGGTTCTGCCCGGGCAGGGGCTGTGTCCCAGGCCTCTGGGCGTTTTGGATGGAGGCATCGCGGACATGGCCTGTATTGGGCATCACTAGGGCTCATTCCAGACTATTGTGTGACTTTGAGCCAGGCCCTGCCCCCCCCCCAGGCCTCAGTTTCTCCACCTTTGCAGCAAGCTCCATCTGGTATGGCCCCATGTATGAATTACTGACCCACAGAAGGACGGGTGGGGGGCCATAAGTAGCTGCTCCAACCTTGACAGGCACACACCCCTCCCCTAGATCATAGCCTTTGACGAGCTGAGGACCGACTTCAAGAACCCCATCGACCAGGGGAACCCAGCGCGGGCAGTAAGTGATACATGTGCTGTGCCGAGGTGTGTCCGTCCGTCTGTCTTTCCATCTGTTGTGGGCTAAGGGGGGATGGGAAGACGGGGGGGGGGGGTGTGGTGGGGGGAAGTGGACCGGCTGCCTTGCCCCTTCCTCTCTCTGTTCCCACCCCCAGAAAACACCTGGCGCGGGCTCAGGGCTCGGGTTGCTCCTGGTGGGGCAGCCGTTGCCAGGCTCTGTGCCGTTGCCGTGGTGACGCGGGTGAAGGTCCCTCCATGGTGACGGTTGCCATGGGGATGGTGCGGCTGCTTCCCTGCCAGCCGAACCTACAGAGACTGCTCTGGGGCCCTCTGGCGGCCATGCGCAGGGCGTCGCAGAAGTAGGGGAGGGTGGAAGGCCATCCCGACGCCTGCGCCTCCACCGCCCCTGTCCCCATCGCGGCTTTTTCCTCCCCCTACAGCGCGAGCGTTTAAAAAACATCGAACGTATCTGCTGCCTCCTGAGGAAGGTCAGTGTCAGGGTTGGGGCAGGAAGCTCCTAGCCCAACTCAGCCCCGCTTTCTGTGACCCTCCTCTGCAGCCTGTTTGATCTGCTCTGCTACCTGGGAGGGAGTGGGAGGCTAGAGGCCCTTTCAGTTCCCAGAGGTCATGGCGGGCGGGCAGTTTCCAAAGCCCAGCTCCCCTCCATGCCCTTGAAACTTGGGTTTGTCCTGGCACCTGGCCACTGACCTCTTACCCTCACTCTCCAGCTGGTGGTCCCAGAATATTCCATCCACGGCCTCTTCTGTCTGATGTTTCTGTGTGCGGCAGAGTGGGTGACCCTGGGCCTCAACATTCCCCTCCTCTTCTACCACCTCTGGAGGTGAGGGAAGCAGCTGCCTCAGGGAGGCTGAGATGGGGAGCAGGGGCAGGAGGGGGTGGGAGCCTGGATGGCGGGCACTCAGGCCCCTCCCTCGCCCCAGGTACTTCCATCGCCCTGCGGATGGCTCTGAGGTCATGTATGATGCAGTCTCCATCATGAACGCTGACATCCTCAACTACTGCCAGAAGGAGTCCTGGTGCAAACTCGCCTTCTACCTGCTCTCCTTCTTCTATTACCTGTACAGGTGAGGCCCTGCCCACAGCAGTCAGGGAGGGATGCTCCAGGCACCATGCCTTCAATCCCAGGAATGGTTGGGCTCTAAGTTCCTGCCCTTTGCCCTTGAGGACTGAGAGCAACCCAGGGTGTGACAGGGTAGGCAGCCAGTTGCTGGGCCCGCTCAGGACTCGGCTTACTGCCTTGTCTTCCCACAGTATGGTTTATACACTGGTGAGTTTCTAAGGGGGCAGCCGGCCAGGGAGCGAGCCCAGAACGGACCGGACGCCTGTGCACCCCCAGCCCTGCTCCTCGGCCACAGAGGCCTCCGCCCTGGGGAGGGAAGGGGCACTGGTGCCCCCAGCCTCCTCTTCACCCCCCCAAACTGCTGCTGCGGGGACCTCCCGCCTTCAGAGCCCAATCCCCTTGGACTAGGGCTGGGCAGAGCTCTACATAGGGCAGGAGCTCCTCTGCCAGCCTGTGGGCATGGCAGTCAGTCCTGGAAAGGGTAGAACCTCCGGCCTTGTCCATTTCAGGGGGGACCTTGGGCCCTGCCAAGGGGCAGGGCTTGACCCTGGAAGTTCTGGGCCACCTCCCTTGATCCCACTCTGAGGCTCCCCCTGCAGGTGGGGGGGTACCCACACCCAGAATGAGCAGGCTCAGCAGGGGGGCAGTCCCACCCTTAGTCTGCCCTCTCCCCTCCCCCAGACTCCTTCCTGTCCCCACTTGCTCCAACCCCAGCCCACCCTGTCTCTTGGACCTATTTTCTATGTTGCCTGGAGGAGTCCAGCACCCCCTCCCCGGCCATTTGTGACAAATAAGAATAAACTACTGCAAACACATGGGCCCCAATTCTGTTCCTGAAAGGCTTGAAGAGATGGTGCAAAGGGACTGTATAAGGGACAGCCCTGAGCTAAACCTCCAGCACAGCTAGGTTCACCCCAGATAGATCAGAGGCCTTTGAGGTCTCCTTGGCAGCTGCCCCCTTCCATTGTCACTTTCCCAGACACAGACAAATAGCTGTCTTCTGGACAGTCCCAAACCTGTTCCCCGGGACACTGCAGAGGCCCAGAGGTACCAGCAACTCCCCCTCAGGCCCCAGAAACAAGGGTCAAACAAAATCAAAGAAATCAAATCTTCAATGTATGGAAAAGTCAGTGCCAGCAGGGGCCAGGGGTCACCGGACCAGGTGGAAGGTCAGCCAGTATATGATGAGGGGCTGGAAGGCTGCAGCTCCCAGAGTCAGGTAGAGCTGGAGACGCTGCCGAGCGGCCGGAGCCCCCATGCCATCAGGGCCCAGGGCTGCTGTTCGCAAAGAACGTGCCTGGAAGAAAGCAGAGCTGAAGCTGAGTGGAAGAGGGGGTGGGGGGAGGACTCATCCCCAGCTCTGACCTGGGGAAGAGGGGCAGAGGCAGCCTAGACTCACAATGAAGTACATGAGTGCAGACGAAGTCCAGGCGAGTGCCACGTAGTAGCCATCACTGCCGAAGAGCAGCCCTGTGAGCACACTGAGGATCATCCTGCAGGGCCGGGAATGAGGAGAAGGCTGGAGACCCCCCCAAGGCTCCAGGCCTGAGACTGACCCCACCAGCCAGGGCCCAGAGCCCAGCATAGACCCCACCCACCACCACTCAGGACCTTTTACCCCTAGTTTGCCCCCACAGGGACCTAGACTCAGAATGAATCTGGAAGGCCCGAGACTCAGGTCAGGACCTAGATCTGAGGCCTCCTTCACCACCCGAGCTCGAGGTCCTTCTCCCCTGTGTTCCCAGGGTAACTGACTACATTCCCAACCTCCTGAACACTACTACACAGTTCCTGAAGAGACTGCTGGAAACAGCTGGGTCCTCTATAATAGAGGAGATAGAGGCCGAGAGAGGGGCAGAGACACGTGCAGGGTCACTATTCCAGGATATGGCTATGCAGGCCAGGAACCCAGGGCCACAGAGCCCTCCCAAGGCCAGCCTCCCACCTGGCTCCCAGGTGCTCACCCGACATATTTGTAGCCGCTGTAGGCCAGCAGGTGGAAGGTGCTCAGGTCACTACGCACGGTGGCCAGGTAGACGCCCAGGAGCAGGGCTAGCACCTCCAGCACGACCCACACCAGTGCTGTGCTTGCACACAAACCCAGCACCTCTGGGGAGAACCTGTGGCCATGTGGGGGTGGGGCGGGGGAAATTGAGAACCAGCCATCCTGTGGCAGGGGTGAGACTGGGCTGGGAGTGGGTTTGGAACCTGGCACAGATCCCCTAGGATGCTGTGGAGAAGAACAGGAATGGGGAAGAGGTTGGCACTGACCTTTTCTGAATGCCCAGTGCCATCCCAGCCAGCAACACATAGGTGATGAAGGCCATTGCTGCCAAGAGCCAGAGAGATGCCATCAGCCTGGTTTCCTCAACCAGAGCCCCTCCCCAGCTAGGCATGCGAGGCCACTGACACCCCTATCTCCCCCTCATATTTCCTTCCCTGCATATCCCAACCTGGCCAACCTTCACATTCAGCCCCTCAATGCCCTGCCTGGAATGCCTTTCCCAGCTCAGCCCACTCCCCCTATGTAAATGCCAGCTGGTCCTTTTCTCAGGATCACCAAGCCACCTGCTACCCTGTCCCTGGCTAGGAAACTCACCAAAGTTTCCTGCTGCATCTCAGAAACTACATCACTGGTCAAGGCTATTGCTCATCCTAGGCCCACAAGCAGGGGCCAAACTGATCTTAGGAAAGACTATAGGGCCTAAGTGCAGGTTGGGTGGACTACCCAGGCTGTTCCTGGAGTCCAGGCCCTGAAGATCACCTCGCTGCAGCCAGAAATTCTGTCTGGGCATTGGTGCTAGCTACAGCTCTGGCCACCCTGCCAATGCAGAGCGCTCCACGTTTAACTGTTTTCACAAAAGCTCAGAGCCAGTGGGAGCTGGGCTTTCAGAGCTTTAACTCATCAGTCCTGTCCTCTAATCCCTTGAAGCACCGGAACTGATGTGCCCACCAGAGGGCAGTGTCTGGAGTCAAGAAACCAGCTCCACCACCTGTAAGTTGGTGACTTCAGATACTCAAATCTGAGCCTTGGCTTCACCATGTAAAATGAGAATGGAGTTCCCAACTTACTCAGTGGTCCTGAGAGGGAAGTGGAACGAAGGATGGAAGAAAAACCCATGTCCCTCCTGGGGCACCTGGGCTGGCTAGCTGCCCTCCCGGCAGCTCCTCTGAGGGCTGGCCTGGGCACTCACAGAACAGAGAGGAGTCAGCCACAGCAAAGTGTGGGCAGCCTGACTGTGCCATGTGAATGAGCAGTTTGGGAACTCAGAAGGGAAGGGATGTTTTAGCAGGCCTCGGGGGACGAGTACCAATGGTGATAACAGCTACTATTTACTGCACACTTCCTATGGGCCAGGTGCTGTGCTGAGTGCACGTCACCTCACGGCGTCTCCATAACAATCTTTTGCAGTAGGCACTGCTGTTATTTCTGTTTTACAGAAGAGTGAAAGCCAGCCTGAGGCCCCACAGCTAGAAGGTTCAGGGCCAGGTCTAAATCCAAGGCTTCAGGCTGGGAGGGACACAGTCCAAGTCAGGAGGGAAGAAGGTGTCAGAAGGTGTACCCTGAGGTCACTGAAGGCACACCAAGGAAGCTCCTTACTGGCCACCCTGCTGTCTACCTGGTGTCTAGTGACCACCACACACAAGCACCAAGAGCAGATGCTGAATCAACACATGAACCTCTCCTCATTGGTATCTCAAGTCCCTCCACATCCCGCAGCCCGGTCAAAGACTCACTGGGAATATAGAGGTCAGGGGCGTTGAGGTCTTGTCGCGGGGGCAGAGG